>NW_026555092.1:4105000-14105000 GCF_021234165.1 Pteronotus mesoamericanus
CAAAAATCTAGACATTCCCCATATTACATATAGCATTTAGCATATATGTACATACAGATTACATAGAGCATTTAATTAGAATAATTTTTAGTATTCAACTCTCTTTACATTTCCTTTTTTATTAGAAATCTGTGTCCATTAGCTGTTCATATTTTACTTCTCTAATTCCTTATTCTGCTTTCCTTAGATGGTTGTACTGAACCCAAAAGAGATCATTTATTTGTTTTCTTCTTCTTCCACTGAGACTATGGTTAGGTTCCCATTTTAAAAACCAGGACTCAGCTTCTGTATTTGTGGTGAAAGGTGAGAATTCCATTAGGCTTTTCATTTTTAGGGTTCTGTTAATTTCAGCAGTCTGCTCGCATTATTAGTAAAGGAAGAAGGTAATTCTTTGTCCTCTTCATTTATATATTTGATATTAAAAACTACTTATCAAGGAAGCAGTATTACAGGGTCTGGCATAAGTAAGGCCTGCTTGAGTGTGGTTGGTAGGGTAATAATATGGGTGTAATAATTTATAGTTTTAATTTGAACATTTCACCTACAATGTTGTATGTTGTGCTTGAGTGTGATGTTATGTTACAGAATTACATGCTTATGATTTTGTAATAAAAAATTTTGTAATAAAAAAGGTGTTATTTGTGCCAGGACCTCTATTTCTAGAGTTAAGCACAAATCGTAGTGGTGACTACTTATTGATGAACCCTGCAGGTCTACTGTTTTACTTTGTTAGGGAAACTTATTGAAAAGGAAAAGGGGCTTCTCTTTCAAAAAAGCGGCCTTATGCAAGATTGATATAATTCTCTTCTCTTCTGAAGGGCATATGGCTTTAATTGCACTGGTCATTTTTCTGGACTACCTAGGCTCTTCCTAAAGAACTCTGGTGGAATATGTCTGCATCTAAATTTTGTTTCATTGGGTTTGAGTTTATTGGGGAATATCTTTACAGTTGACCCTTGAACAACACGGGTTTGAACCATGTAGGTCCACTTGTGCAGATTTTTTTCAATGAATACTGTAAATATATTTTTTCTCCCTTCTGATTTTGTTTTGTGTTTGCTTATGATTTTCTTTTCTCTACCTTTATTGTAAGCATGGAGTATACAACACATAGAACATTCAAAATAGGTGTTAATTGTGTTATCAGTAAGGCTCTGGTCAATAGTAGGCTATTAGTAGTTTTTAGGGAGTCAGAAGTTACAAGGATTTTCAGCTGCATGGAGTGTTGGCGTGTCCCTTCCCCACCCCCCACCCCCGCATTCAAGAATTAGCTATACTTTTAAGCATCATCTCCCTCTGAAAAATTGGTCTTTGGTCTTCTCATCTCTGGAACTGATTAAGAATGAAAATTTAGAATTTCAGTTCAATACTTTCTCTGTTATAACTGATATAAAAGAGAATGTTTCCATTGGTTTGCTTGCCTTTCAGACTTTGTCTTGGCCCTTTCCCTGTTAGGTAAATGTGGTAGGATATCTTATTTTCATAGGGAACTTCTCAGATATAAACAATAATGGTGTAATTAAAAAGATTAATCCTCACTTCTGCCTTTACCCCCCCCCCCCCCCACATTATTCAAAAACCTGAAAAAAATTGCTTTCATCCTAGACGCAAATCCAGATCTCCTTCCCCTAGAAGACGATCTTCCCCTGTCAGGAGAGAGAGAAAGCGCAGTCATTCTCGATCTCCCCGTCACAGAACCAAGAGCCGGAGTCCTTCCCCTGCTCCAGAAAAGAAGGAAAAAACTCCAGAGCTCCCAGAACCATCAGCGAAAATAAAAGAACCTTCAGTACAAGAGGCCACTTCTACTAGGCGAGTACATGAAAGTTCATTTATAAATATAACAGTTTTAGGCTTTTACATTCAAATTGTACAGAAGATTACAAGTAAAATGCCCCAAAGGTGACCACTGCTTTCCATTGTTTGTAGTCTTTCAAATATTTTATGTATTGTAACTTTTTCCCAATTACTGTGAACAGCTCTGCACTTCAAGAAAAACATGAGCAGTTAGAATTGTTAGTTGGCTGTCAGTGAATTTCGCTTATCTTTTGGAGCTCAGGAGAAATCTTCATAGATTTTGAAAACTTTTTAAAAAGAAATAACTATTCATTGAATTATGACTTAAGAGTCTGAGTAGAAGAGGGGGGAATAAGCTTTTTTTTTCCCCCCCCATAGTGACATTCTGAAAGTTCCCAAACCTGAACCTGTACCAGAGCCTAAAGATCCTTCTCCAGAGAAAAATTCCAAAAAAGAAAAGGAAAAGGAGAAGATCCGGCCAAGATCTCGGTCACGTTCCAAATCAAGGTCCCGGACACGTTCTCGCTCTCCTTCTCATACTCGGCCTAGGCGGCGCCATAGATCCAGATCAAGGTGAGCTGTGGCTTTAAGATCAGCATAGAGCTTAGGCTTTATTTGCTACTCTTGTAGGTAGAATTAGGTAACTAGCTTCAAAGCAGTAGAAAACACTTAGTAAAATGTTATTTTTTGGATTTACAGAGAGAGAGTTTAAGGACACTTTCTGTATACCATAAAAATCTCTACATAAATGGAATTGTATCCCTTGAAATACATTTTTTTAAAAAGTAGAGCTGTTGAGAAAATTGTGTCAAGCCATTCATTCTGTGTTCCCAGTTTATTCAGGCCCTACCTTTGTTTGTTATGGCAGATCATACTCACCTAGAAGGCGGCCAAGCCCAAGAAGGCGGCCATCTCCTCGAAGAAGAACTCCACCAAGACGAATGCCTCCTCCACCAAGGCACAGAAGGAGTAGATCTCCAGTGAGGCGGTGAGTTTCCTTTTTTTTTTTTTTTTCTTTCTTTCTTTCAGTTTGGAAGTGTCAGGTGTATGAATGAACCATATGTTTGTCTTGGGCTTATCTTTGTATGAGTGTTCCCCTGGGAGAAAACTCATGAGTATCAGATGTCTTCCAAAGAGCCCATCTCACTTGAGTTGTAAGTGCTGTTATTTGCAGTGAAAAATAATGGTAGTGTAGTATTAGAAAATAAAAAAAGAAGAAATTCACCATCTTTTTGATACCTTTTGTTAACTTTTGTCCTTTCAGATTCCACCAAAAAATCCTACCAAGTAAGAAAACTAGTCACCTCCCCTCTCCTTTCGGCTTTTAGTTATCACTGGCTTCTGAAAAGTAGATAACTGTAGAGCCAGTAAGCTGCTTTTACGAGTATTAAAATAATCCACATGCATTAATTACACTTATATTTCAGAAAATTTTTTGTTATTATAGAAATGAGTTGCTTACTATAAACAATTCAAATAGAAATAACAAAGTTAAAAGTTACCCTGCCTGGCTGGTGTAGTTCAGTGGATTGAGTGCTGGCCTGCAAACCAAACGGTCGTCGGTTCAATTCCCAGTCAGAATTGATAACACATGCCTGGGTTGGGGGCCAGGTCCCTAGTAGGGGGAGCATAAGAGGCAGTCACACATTGATGTTTCCCTCTCTTTCTCCCTCCTTCCCCCTCTCTCTCAAAATAAATAAATAAAATCTTTAAAAAAAAAAAAGTTGCCCAGCCCTGCCAAGTAACTCAGTTGATTAGAGCATTCTCTTGGTTGTGGGTTCAATCCCTGGTCACGGCACATACAGGACTCAACCAACGTATGTATAATAAACAAATGGAACAAAAAAATCAATGTGTTTCTCTCTCAAAATCAACTTTTTAAAAAATTGCTGATAATCCCATTCCATAGATTATTAGCAGTTTTGTGGCTGGTTGTTTTTTAAGGGATTAGGCATTAAAATAACCCTGTTAATAACTTTTTTTTTTTAATTATCCTAAAATCAGCATAAAATAAAATGTTTTGATCTATCACTTTTAACAAAAATGAAAAGGACTGCTGCTGTATCTGTTCAAAGTAGAGGCCTGGTGCACTGATAACAGAATTCTCTGCCTACTTAGCAATGCATTTTATTTGTTTTTGGAAGGAACTCTGATGGTTATGCTTCAGGTGATACTCCAGAATTTTTTGGTTTTGAGTCTTTTAAGGCTGTTTTTCAGGTAACCAAATCAACTTGGAAATAAACAAAGAGAACAATAAGCTGCACAATTTTTATTTGTTTCTGCAATCTGAGATTTTTCAGAATTCCATAGTTCTTTTTAAAGATAATTTTTTTCTGTGGGGAAGAGTTGTCAAGGTATACTGAACCATTTTATAAGTATTAAAAGTTATAGAATTGATGTGACTGCTGATAAATGAGACTGGTATAAATGGTCAGTCAGTTTAGGTATCACGCTTCGAAAATTGATTATTTCTCTACAGGAGAAAAGTAATACTGATACTTTCTAGTACAAGGTTAGTGGAAACAGCTATTTCTTATATTGGAGTTTTGCAAACAGCATGCTTTAATTGTGCTTACTGAGCCATTTAACAACCCAAATATTTTGCAGATTGTGTAAGATTCCCTTTCAGGCAGTTTTTATCTCACATTTAAGGTAGGGTTTCTTTTTTTCAGGTTCTCAGGAATTCTTCTGCCAAAGGTGAATTCTGCAGGTACACATAATTGCAACACAACTTACCACAAATTTTGCCGCAGAATTCGAGAGGCACCTGCTTCTAAGTTTATGTAGCTAAATGAATTCCTAATCTTGCACATCTCTTTAAAAATGCAACATAAAGGTTGCTTGACATTGTCTTATTAAATGGTAAATACTTCACCACCCAAGTTTTGTATGCAAACTCCAAAACACTGATATCATTCCTAAGGAAGACAGAGAATGGTTAGTTATGCACCCAACACTTTATAACTGGAACGTAACTTAAACATGATTTATCAGAATAATTTATTTCTTTATAGTTAGTCTTGAACTAGCTGTTTCCTGTGTTAGGTTATGGTTTGTTTCCCATTTTTAAAAACTCATTTATCTGCTTAGCTACATAAACTCAAAAGTTGGATAAAAGTAGCTGTATTTTTGCATAAACTCCATACCTGTATTGTCATTCTTTGTAAGTATGCAGTAACTGAGTATGAATACTTTATTCCACAGAAGACGGCGTTCATCAGCATCCTTGTCTGGGAGTAGTTCATCTTCCTCTTCGTCTCGTTCCCGGTCGCCGCCAAAGAAACCTCCTAAAAGGACATCCAGTCCCCCCAGAAAAACGCGTAGGTTGTCTCCTTCAGCAAGTCCTCCAAGGCGAAGGCATAGACCATCACCTCCAGCAACTCCTCCGCCAAAAACTCGTCATTCCCCAACACCCCAACAGTCAAACCGTACCAGGAAAAGTCGTGTTTCTGTCTCCCCGGGGAGAACTTCAGGTAAAGGTAAAAGTCGAATAAAAACAATTATGTTCTTTTTTCATTTGCTTACAAAGTGCTTAGTCAGTTGTTCGCCACCCCCACTTCCTTTCAGAGTGTGAAGTAGCTGAGTAACATTTGTATGTGATATTCTTTGTAAATTGCTTAGTGCTCACCTTTTCTTTCCTACTTTATGTTCTTGGGATTTGTTGAAGTAGACTTTATATGTTTTTTGTTTTTAGTGATGTCCTCTGGTGTTGAGTAGAACATCATGTTCTTTTTTATTTTCTTGGCGTTACTGTGCTCTCTAGGGAAGGACATGGTAGCTGATTTGTCTTTTAAATTTAGGCTCTAGGCAGGGTTCTTGAGTCTTGTCCTTGCTTTACTTTGTAGATTGATTTCTGAGGAATTTATGATCTGTGATCCTGCCTGGCAAGTAGAATGCTAGCTGTATTAGTCTGAGTGAAGGTTTATTGGGGTTTGTTCCTTTAGTATTAAATACACACTATAGATCTATTTGAACAGAATTGGGCCTCTGGTGCTTAGGACCAGAATGAGAAAGGCAGCCTAAAAGGTGAGTAGTGAGGGAGGGGGGCATATCTCAAAAGCTGCTATAATAGTAGGATTTTAAGGAGCAATATGTAGTTGCTCTGATCACATTTAAATTTTCAGGTTAGACACAAAACGGAATAGGCAAAATTTTGACTATTTTTTTAAAGATTTATTTATTTACTTTTAGAGAGGGGAAGGGAGGGAGAAAGCGGGAAACATCAATTTGTGGTTGCATTTTGTGCGCCCCCTGCTGAGGACCTGGCTTGCAACCCAGGCATGTGCCCTACACTGGGAATTGAACTGGTGACCCTTTGGTTCACAGGCCAGCGCTCAGTCCACTGAGCCACACCAGCTTGGGCGCTGACTATATTTTAATGAATTTAAACATATTTGGGATTTCTAATCATTCTGCTGCTTGGTCTTCCTTTCCCCACCAGCCCTGCAGTGCGTTGATAACTAGAAAGGCAAATTTTGCTTTACCTCTTTTGAACTCTTGTTACAGTAAGGTATAGATAAGCTGTCAGAATGAAAGGGGGATAATGGTAACCTGTTAAGAGGAATGTGTAGATTATTTTCTGAATTTTAACGGGTTAATTTGATGATACATAATTAAATATTATATGGTCATTTTTCTTGAATTAGCTCTGTAGACCTAAACAGATAGCTGGTTAAGAATAGAGAAACCTTTAGGTCTTCCAGGTTTAGACTTAATTTTAAGTATGGGTGGGGGTCTTAGGGTCACTTATTTTTCATAACCTCATGTCCCATGTTACTTTTTGTTTAAAATCGGGAAAATTTCAGTCTGTCCATGATTTTTAGTCATCATATCCAAACCTCATGCTGTTGTCCTGATTTTTTCTTTCCTATGAAGTGTTGGGACTCCTGAATATTTCTTTCCTTTATCTGGAGCCAGAAAGCTCTCTAGAGAAAAAATATTGTAAATGCCACTTGCCACTTTGCAAATACACATCAACTTAACAGTTTTTTGTTTATATTGCATAGCCAAAGGGTAATAAATATACCTGAACAGAAGGACTGAATCCCTGTTAAAATAGGTTAATTGTTAAGAATTAGTAGTTACCTTTTGAAGATTGTGCATAGGTACCAACTGTTTGTGTTTTGATATATTGATGGAGGGATCAGGTGGCTGCTTTTCAGAAACAAGTCACAATGGATATGTACCTGAGCAAGTAATAAGTCATGGTGGGTGGGAGACAAAGGACTAGTTCTGTTCCTATGGATTCGGAACAGGTCTTTCCATTTTTGAATAAAACCCAGCCAAAGAAGTGCATTGTGATCAGTGTGGCCAGAGGCTACCTTGTGACTATTGAGGCTAAATATTTGTTTTAACAACATGGAATAACTTTTTATATTAAAATGATCCCAGACATCTGTGATGAAATTTCAGAGCTAGAAACAATTTTAGAGATTGTCATCAGGAAACAGGTTCTCAGGTTAAGTTTGGTCAAGGACAGCCAGCCAGGACTAGAATTTGGGTTCTCATTCCCATTGAAAAGTGCATACTTGGTCCAACTTTGCTATTCCAAAATGCCTGGTCTGATTTCTGGGGGAGGGAAATGGAGAGCAGGGTGAAATTCTTTAGCTTCTGTACCTGGTAGTATGATACCAGAAATTCCTTTTTTTTGCAGTCTTCATGGCTAATAAGAGCAGTGACATTGAAATGTAATAGACTTTACTTTTGTAATTCATGTAGTAGTCACCAATCAGCGCTTTAGGTCAAGGTTCTGCTGTTGATAGTGGGCAAGTGGAGAGGGAGACAGGCAGGAAAAGTATTTGGGGGAATTTAAAAGGTAAATTATTTGGAGTGTAATATGTATTCTCATTTGAAAGGGTCCTCAGGAAGCATTTTGTAGTTGATGGCATGTCATAGTTAAGTTGGTATTATCTGAGTATATAAACTAGTGCTTTGAAATCAGAGGGATATTTAATGAAGTATGTTTACTGAGGACCTATACCTGTGGTGGTGGTGGTAGTCTTGAGTTTAGATCAGTTTAGCCATATAAATTGTACTTGTGGATACTTAATGATTTTACTAATTCTGTCACAGCGACTTAATAAGTGATCTTTTGGGCAAGTCTGGGAGATTAATAATTCATAGGACTGTTGAAAATAAATATAAAATATTGGTTTTTATGTTGATTTTGAAGGTTTCTGACTTAATGCTAGAATGATTTTGCCCCTTGAATATGAAAAATAAACATTTGGATGGATAAAATCGCACCTAGACAGACAAACCTCAATAAACCATTAACATTACAATGTTAATAATGCTGTGGTTCAGCTGGTTATTGAACCAGAGGGCTAAATGGATACCCGTCTAGCTCAATTGTTTATTATTTACTAAGTAGGCATTTCCCAGCCATCTGGCAAATAAAAACCTATTTTTAATGTTTCTCAAGGGAAAGTTCATTCTGGCATCCAGACACATTTTGGAACCCAGTTTTCCAAGGTGGTAACTTGGACACGTGGGTTTATAGATAATTGAATGCCTATAAAAATTTTTTTTTTTTTAAGAAGTGAAGATTAACTGACACTTAAAAGAAGAAGTACTGACAAAGAAAAAAGGGTGCCTCAAATCCTTAAAAATGTAAAGACTTTCTATTTCATTAAAAAGTAATTTATTAAAATACAAGTTTTAAATGTATTTATAGTGCTACCATATTTCATGATAACTAATTCGGTGTTAACTGTTCTTTACCCAGTCAGTTTATCCAAAAGGCTTATTAGGGAGAATCATTAATAAAATATTTTATTTTTTATTTATATTTTTATTTCTTGATCTTAGAGATAGGAAATGGGAGTGGAGACAAGAAACATTGATTTGTTGTTCTACTTATTTATGCATTCATTGGTCAAGTCTTGTATTTGCCCTGACTGGGGATCAAACCCACAATCTTGGACAGTTGGGACCATGCTCTAACCAACTGAACTACAGAGCCAGGGATAAAATGCTGGTTGTATACAGTGATGAATTCTCCAGTTTGACTACTCTGGCAACGATAAGATTGCTGTTTTAGATTGCTAATTTTAAGTTAATGCCCGTTGACTAAGCCTACATAGAATTCTGGATATAGGAGTCTGTTAAATGAAATGTATATACATTCTAGGTCAAACATCTCATGGTAATTGCTTTGATTACAAAACACTGTTGTAAAGATCCTAAGGGGAATCATACTTTAAAAAAAAGGGGGGGGGTTTATTTATTTATATTTAGAGAGGGGGAGGAAGAGAGAGAATGAGGGAGAGAAACGTGGATGTGCGAGAGATATATGGATCAGTTGCCCCTCACACGCCCCCAACTGGGGACCTGGCCTGCAGGCCGGTGCTCAGCCCATTGAGCCGCAGCAGCCAAGGATATACTTTTGATTTAGTTGAAGCAATGGGTAGATATTAAGAGAACTAGTAATTGTTGGAAATTAAAACCTATACCCTAAAAATAAAGTGTTGGGGTCAGATCCTAGTTCACTTAAATTATGTGTGGCTTTGAAGTCACTTTTATTTAAACCTCAGATTTCTCCTCTCACAAAATGGAGGGGCAGGGGGAGTATTATTAGCAATAGTACTTAATGTAGCAAGCATACAAAATATAGTTGCCATAATAATTTTCCATGCAATTGTGAAAAGTTAAGTTAGATAATTTATAAGTTACTCTAGCTCTCCTACTGCCTCTGGTATATTTCAGAGCTGCTGCTGCTGCTGCTTTCCTCTTCTTTTTTTTTCTCTGAGCTTTGGAAAGACACTTCTGGCCTTAGTATTTAATTATTTTTACCATTGTGAATGTCTGCTTTTTTAATAGGTAGTTTAAATCCTTCATACTATTGTCAAGGGTCATTCTGTACATAAAGAGTCTACAGCCTCTTGGGTGGCTAGTTTATTCCTTCTCTTCAGGCCAAATATCTTTGAAAATTTCAGCAGATCTAATTTCTTAATCACTTACCATCTGATATCTTAACCCACCTATAATGGGTACAAGCTTACATGCTGATGAGGCCTCTGTAGACTGTTTTAAGTTGTGGGGTAGCACACAGGCTTACTGAGCTGAATGTTATACATAGCAGCATCGAGCTTGTTCTACCCAGAAACAGCTCCCAATTTCTCTTAACTATTGTTTCTTTTGTGTGAGTCTCAAGATTCTAAATCATTGTGGAACTTTTTGAGACTTTTTTATCCAGCATTTAAAAATTCTTGGTTTTACTTCAGGTACTGTGACAAAAAGGTCTTACAGAATTTTGTAATTCTCTATAAATTATTTATGAGAATAGTCACACCTACTTTTATATTGTTAAGAAGACATCTTGTGAAGCTTTGTTTTGTTTTCTTCGTTTAAGTGTGTTTTTTTGTTTGCCATACTCTTTTTAGTGACAAAACATAAAGGTACTGAGAAAAGAGAGTCCCCTTCACCTGCACCCAAGCCTAGAAAAGTAGAGTTATCTGAATCAGGTAAGTTGTGTTTCTGTGTTTGTTTTAAGCTAAATTAGATGTGTTACACATTTGGTCAGACCCTTCTGGTTAAAGATTAATTACAGAATATGGCTCAGTGTCTTAAGAGCTAGGACTCTGAAGTCAGGCCAACCTGGTTGGAATCCCAGGCTCCAACTGCTTAACTGCTTTTTCTTTGTTTAATTAATTTAGCTGAGCCTTGTTTTTATCACATCTGAAATATGGGTAACAGTATTATCCCTTAGGTTTTTGTCAGTTAACTGAAATAATGTTCATAAAGTGCTTGGCACTTAGCTTGACCTATTGTAGCAAATGCCTAAATAATTTTATTTTTATTACATTTGGTGGTGATGGTTTAAATTGGTGTTTTAAGCTCTTCCTCCTTTGCAGGTGAGGGTGTGTGTGCACGCATGCGTGCATGCTGTATTGTTTGACCCAAACAGATAAAAAGTTTAAGAGACCATTTCCCAATTCAGATATGTTACATTTTCTGTAAGCATAACTAAAGAAACACTTTCTAAATGCATCCATCTTTCAGAAGAAGATAAAGGTGGCAAAATGGCTGCAGCAGATTCTGTGCAGCAGAGACGCCAATACAGACGACAGAACCAGCAGTCTTCTTCTGGTATGGGCACTGATTAAGTTTTTTCTACCTGTATTTTCTAATACAAAGTACTTAAGATATGGCTATCCATCAGTATAGTGGGCATAGTTATGAGAAATATGTGCCTACATAGAAATAAAGTAATTGATCTTTAGAGTACAGCAATAAAAAGGGGTGGGGGGAAATATGAGATTAGAAAAGTATCGTTCTTTTCCCTGTCCCCAGTCTTATTTCCCAAAGCTTTTATTCAGAAATATTTTTAAAAATTTTTTTCTTCATAAGAGAGGGGGAGAGAGAAATATCAATTTGTTGTTTTGCTTATTTATACATTCATTGGTTGATGCTTGTATGTGCCTTGACTGGGATTCAAACCTGTAACCTTGGTGGGGGGAATGCTCTAACAATTGAGCAACCCAGCCAGTACTATTCAGGCATTTTCTGTACACATGTAAGCATCTTTGGGTAAAAAGAAGAAAACAAGCCCACACAAGCTCAAATTGTAGGTTATGTTGCCTGCCTTTTTAATGTAACATATCTAGACATCTTTCCTTGTTCTTAATGATTTACCATACTTTTTTTTTTTTTTTTAAGTTTTTGGTGGGGGTTTTTTTTTTCTTGATACCATACTACTTTACTGTAACAATATTCTATAATTTAGTGAACCAGGTGCCTATTTGTACATTTAGGTTGTTTCTAGCTCTTTTTGTGTTGTGTAAAAATATCTGTAAAAAATAATTAAAAGTGAAAATTTTGAATTAGAGTATGTGCACAGAAACCTGATTTTTAAACCAGATGTTCTGACTTTATTAGCTCAGTTGATATTTGTGGCTTGGTCTGGACACTGCCTCCTCCCCACCCCCCATTTATAAAATGGAAACCCAAGCATCCCACAGTGGCATTCAGTTAAAAGTTATACAGCTTTTGCAACTCAAAATTAAGGTGAGGCTAATCATGGAAGGGTTTGAAAATACTCATAGATCTTGGTGGTTTTTGGTACTTGGGGCTTTGTTTTAAATTTAATTTTTAATATTTGGAGAACAGTTGTTAGTTTAAGTTAAGGAAACCATATGCCAACAATTGAAGTTTTTCTCTTTGTGGTCTTAGATGTTTGCCACCAGGCCTGTAGGAAATGTCACATGTATTTCTTTGCTGGATAAATGCTAGGGACATGGAAGTAAGGTTTTCAAACCCTAATAACAAATTTCCATTGCCTTTAAAGTACTTAGAGTAATAAGAACCAAGTAATTGAGTGCTTTTTAAGCTTTACTTAGTTTTTAGGAAAATCACTAGATTCTTAAAAGTCATTGGGTTTCCTTGGATTGTGCTGTGAAAATGATTTCTATAACTTATTTAATAATAATGATTATATTTATTTGTACTTGGCTTTCAATTCACTGAGCAGATACTGGTATTGCCTTTGTTAGAGGTGATGGTTTGTATATGTGCCAGCTTATGTTCATGGACTCGCTAATTTGGACACTCCACCCACTTAGATTCAGAAAATTTGGACACTTTTAAGCATAGGCCTACTGTAATATTTTGGTTGTTGTGTAATTATAGATTCTGGCTCCTCCTCTTCCTCAGAAGATGAGCGACCCAAGAGGTCCCATGTGAAGAACGGTGAGGTAGGCAGGCGGCGGAGACATTCCCCTTCCCGGAGTGCCTCGCCATCACCTCGAAAGCGCCAGAAAGAGACTTCCCCTCGGTAAGATCTTTTCTTCAGTAGTCTTCACTGTTGTTTTGTAGTGATGAAACTTCATAACTTAAGGGATGGGCTATGGGCTTATTTTAGAATTTGGCTAACTACTTAATTTCAAGGACAGATGGACATGGTCACATTTTGTTTTGGTGGGGGGGAGGGGTTGCTTTGTTTGGTAGTTACTAGCTAATTAATGAGAACTTTGTGATTTTGTACCACCATGTCATATGTGTGCATGACTGAAAGAATACCAGTTAAATCATAGCATTAATTCCTGAACATCTTTGAATGCTTAAAAAATATATTTCCATTAGTGATAATTAATGCCATTGAAGTAAATAATTTGGTGAATGGAATTCTTGACATTTGTTTTTCTCCACTGCTCTCAGGATGCAGATGGGAAAGCGATGGCAATCGCCAATGACTAAAAGGTTGGTTAGACACTACTTTGTAACTTAGGGTTACATGTCAAAGTTGTAGTGACTTACTTATCCTGTTCAGGTAACCGTATCCCATTCCTAGGTATACAGTGGGTGGAAAAAGTCCTTAATTTTAGTTTAATTATATTTCTTTATACATCAAATAAATGATAGAATTGTACACAATGTTCATTTTTGAATGTTATTTGAACTTATATTTTTACACAGTTACAAAATCTGTAGTAATAGCACTCAGATTTAGTGGGGAAGGACTTTGTGGTGATACTAGAGAAGGCAAGAAGAACTATGGAGAGACTTCAAAAAGTGAGAAAGGAGTGTAAGGCTTTGGTCCCTGTTTAGTGTTTCCTATGGTAGGAAGGTAGGTTTGCATAGCTTCATTGCACCTTTTTGATTATTGGTGTCCATGTGACCCAAAAACCGTAGACTTTAGAGTCAAATCACAACTACAAATCTTTAAGGTAGGCCTATCTCCTGAGTTTAAAAAAAGAAGAAACAGGCCCATAAGTAGTAAAGTGAACCTTTTAGGGTTACAAAGTGACAAAGCCAGATCTTACATGATAAACCATTACACTTTCTTCACTGGTCTTTTATTTTGGGTTTAGTTTTAGCTGCCACTGAATTTCTAAGTATTTGTTCTTCCTAAAACAATCCCATTCTTATTTTTGGCTCCGTTTTTGAAGCTATTTTAGGTAGTCTCATTAATAAAAGTGTTTTCTTGGAAAGCTTCTTTGGAACCAAGCAGTAATGTTTGTGGTGGAGCTAATAAGCAGTCAGTGTATGTGCCATGGAAGTAACTATTGTCAATAAAAAATGAAAGCCTAAAAAAAGATGAATTTAGATGTTAAGGTATTCTGTTTCCAGCTATAATTACCCCTTCAGTAAAATTGGTAGTACAGCAGCTGAAAAATTACAGAATCAATTTAGTGGTAAGATTTATTCCCTTTCTCCCACCCCCCAAATTATAGAACTGTTTTTTTTTACCAGAAAAAGATTTCACTTATCACTACAGTGAAATCAACGCTTAGGTTTAATACCTTGCCTCAGGATGTTTTTGTTTTGTTTCTCCTCATTTAAAACAGGTACTAAATTGTACAGTAGCCTGAAGTTTAGTGGTTTTGGAAATTGCAATCAGGCGTATGGGTTTTAGAGATGATGGAAATATATTTATTTGGAATTATGCTTCAGTATTTATTATGTTTCAAGAGGGGAAATACAGTCTGGTTTCTAATATTTTCTATATAAAGTTTAAACATTGGAAAATGTATTTTCCATGCTCTTAAACACTTTGGGAATTGAACACTCCTTAACTTACAGGATACAGAGTATATTGATCGTACTTAGTGTAGCTGATCATATCTTAGGTGGTTGTCACATCTATAACTTATCTCTATTACCAGTATGGCTAGTGAAATGAGATTGTTCTGAAGAGGTCATGGCAGAGATAATAGTCTGACCCCTTGTTATAAGGCTTATCTATTCCTAAATACTTGAGAGGCTAAGGGCTACATCAGATTGAGTCTCTCACACGATTTAGGGGGAAAACTTTCCTATTCAACAATGTCTGTATCTTAGTTTGGCATTAGTGTTCAGGGTAACTAGAAAATGCTTAGCTGCCCCCCCCCCCCATTTATCTATCTATCTACCTATTTATGTGTATATGTATGTATTTATAATCCCTGAAATGTGTGCCTTATCAGGTCAGTTAAGAAACTATAGCCTTCAGGTGGTAGAACCACGTGGTACCAAGACTCCAGTTATATGTGATTATCAGATTTTTCTGGCAGTTCTTTTAAGTTATGCTACTTTGGTTGTGGTTTTATTTATTCTGATTCTCTTTTCAGTTAATTTCTCACATAGACATTGAAGGTCATTACTGAAAGGGACCTTTAGTTATTTTATTTTACAAATTAAGCAGGCATGATATATCTCAGGTCATTTGTGTATCATAGATTCTAATCTTAAGTTCAATTGGTAATGACATTTCCTACTTAAAGTTTTGTAAACAAATTGGGAGAATATTTTTAAAGAGAAGCCACACAATCAACAATAATAGCCTCTTATGCTGTTATTACTACTGATAACCTATTGGGAGTTCTGGTTTACCTCACCTCATCCTCAAAAATTGGTATATAGAAGCCTTTGCTTTTCTTCTTTCTCTTTTTCCATTTGAAATCTTCATTGTCTTTTGAAACAATGCGGTAGTCTTCCTGTTCTTTTTATCTCATAATCCTGATTTAACCCTGCTGGTAAATTCTCCTTTAACTGTCATATTTTGTAATTAATAGTTCGATGTCTATATTTCATTTATCTAAAGCTTATCTGTTCTGTTATCATTGCCTCTTATAGTTTATATTTTAAGTCCATTTAAGTGAAGTCTTAATCCCCACAAGGCATAAATAAATATAAGTTGAAAATTTAATTTAGTAATGATTTCAGAAATTTCTCTGTTATCAGAGATCTCCTTCGTTTTAAATGGAAAGCAAGACCAGTACATTTTAGAAAATATTTTCAGATTCACAGGAAGCACCAATACTCTACTGGGCAGGAAATTAAGAATTAATTAAATTATTTGACTACTTTGTATACACAAATTTACCCAAAAGGTGGCAAATGGCTTAGTGTATATTTCAATATGTCTGTAGGAAGATGGCCGTGAGTCTAGTTGATATAAATGTATACTTCAGGTGTGCTTTTTATGTTGGTTATGTGTTGTTAAGCTCAGAATTAAGATTTATATCTGTATTTTAACCAAATTGATTCCAGTGATAGCTTGAGTGCTTGGATAGCTTTGGTCCTTTGTCTTTGGGTTCGTGGTTTTTTTAGTTAAGAGTATGCAATTCTTGAACAGTGGAAATACATTTTAAAAACTAAGAATTTGGAGCTGTGACATCCAGATTTTGGGCCTTAAGTCACTAGTGACCATTAGAATTTAAAATATCTGTGTTAGAATTTTCAGTTTTTCTAGACTTCAGTGCAGTTATTCCTAACAAGGAATTGGAAAATCACCTTGCGAGCCTTTTCAAAATACACTGGTTGGACCATAGCCCAAACCTGATGAATGCAAAGCTCAGATAAGTTTCCTAGGTGATTCTGGTGTGTGTGCCAATTTCAAAGCAGTACTCTAACACAGTGTTTTCAAATTTTCTTCATGATGTTAAGACTATTTTATGTCGTGACCCAGACTCTGAATATTTATATACTGAAACAAAAATTTCACAAAAAATCCAGTATTTGCCCTTACTATAGTAACGTTCTGATTTTCTATTAAAAAAAAAAAAAAAAAGTTTTGTAGCCAGGGTTTTGAGTAATAGTCTTGACCTGTAGTTTGAAAAACACTGTTCTGAGGGATAGAGTAACAGTTGTACTTTGGGTTAACAGTGATTGAAACGGTGTCATTTGGATTACTTAATTATAAATGCTACTAACTCAGTCAACTATAATTCTTCTTTGGTTTAGTGGTAGACGGAGGAGAAGTCCCTCCCCACCACCCGCCAGAAGGCGACGATCTCCTTCTCCTGCTCCCCCTCCGCGGCGGCGTAGGTCTCCCACACCACCACCACGACGGAGGTACTTAATCAGATATGTTTGTTGGAGTTAATCGGAGCAACTTTGAATCTTTATGGTTGAAAATATCTTATTAGAGTGGCATTGCTCAACCATTCATAAACCACCACATACTACATGATTCCATTTATATGAAGAATCCAGAACACACAAACCTATAAAGTGGATTAGTGGTGCCTGGGTGGAAATGGGGGGTGATAATGGTTAGACAACTGTGAATATACTGAAACCATTGAAATGCACACTTTAAATAGTTGAATTTTATGGTATCTGAATCATATCAATCAAAATATTAAATACATGAAAACACTAGTGATGCAAAGGGAAAAGTTTGGTGTGGGACAAAAGTAGGTTTACAGTTGTTTTAATTACTAATACAAAAGTAAACTCTGTATTTTGCTTACTCACAACTGTAAACGTACTTTTACCCCATCCTGTGTTAACTTAGTGAGGAACGCCCAGCACACACTGTCTTAACTGAGGAATCAAAGTTAACATTCTTGCTAATACAGATTGGTATCACATCATTCCTGGATACCCTGTAGTACTCTTAGCAATTATGCAGAACCTCAGGGCCTCAGGGTAGTTATTAGGAAATACCAGAGAAATCCAATTCAAAGATCATTCTACATAGGAACTGAACAGTACTCTTAAAAAATGTCAATTTTGAAAGACAGAGTAATAGTTACAAATTAGCAGAAACCTTTAGGACATATCACAACTAAATGCAATATAGGATTCTGATTTTTGGAACCTGAAACAGGAAAAAGAATGTAACTGGAAAAATGGGTGATACTGGTACCCTAGTTAGTTCTGAGGTTAATTTCAGTTTTGTTAATTTTTCTACAGCTATATAAGCCAAGTGGCAAATCTTCACTGTTACTGCAGCTTTTCTGTAAATCTAAAGCAATTTCAAGATAAAAGTTCATAATTTATTGAACTTTTATAAAAGTTCATAATTTATTGAACTTTTATAATAGCATTTGTAATGACATTACCAAGCAGTATAATGGCTACTACCACTCTTGAATACTTGTTATGGGCCAGGTCAAGTGCTAGGTTTTTAGGTACTTTATCTTCAGTCCTCAAGGTGATCTTTTTGGTAGACGGTATTGTTCACATATTTCAGGTAAAGAAGTAGAGGTTCAGAGTTACTCAAATTGCTCAAGGACAAAAATGGAACTGCATTCCACCATGTTTGTTGCCCATTGTCTAGACAGGAAAGTATTTTGAGCTCAAGGCCTAAACATTTCAAGAGCGAATGGTAGTTGGACCTGAATGTTGTAGTTAGGTCTAATTCCTAAGCGGTAAGTTAGGATTATGTAGGACTTCAACATTACGAGGAAGGCCAGGTTGGACTTTCACAGAGCTTTCACATTCTGGATGTTCACATTCTGCCTAACAGTGAACTTTCATTGAAAAAAAAAGTCTATCTTATTTATTTAAGATAGCTATCTATTTTTAGAGTGAGAAGAAGGGAGGGAAACATCGAAGTGCGAGAGAGATATCATTCAGGTGCCTCTTACATGCCCCCAACTGGGGACCTGGCCTGCAACCCATGTTTGTGCGCTGATTGGGAATCAAACTGGCAACCTTTCGGTTTGCAGGCTGGCACTCAATCCACTGAGCCACGCTAGCGAGGGCAAGAAAGTAGTCTTTTGAGACAGGAAATGCAAATCTCCCTTTGAAGAGGGTAGAGTTACTTTTTAAAGCTCATGCAGTGAACTCTTGATTATTAGAGTCCAAACACAAACTGAAGGTACCACATAGGAGAGTTTGTAAGTTCACCTAGTAGCAGAGTCCCGCTAACATAATGATCTAGTTGTTATATAATGATAAAGAATGTTCAGTTTCCTCAAAGCAATGCAACATTCTCTTCTCAAAAAAACGTTAAATTGATTTCATATGGATTGTGCTAAATGACTTGACAAATTAGAATTCATTCCGAAACTGCAAATTCCTCTCTTAACCAGAATGTCCTATTCTGTAGTCATTTATGATATACAGAAATTTATTAAGTGATATTTTTACTTAAATGAGGGTTAAAGGTATAGCATTTCCATTTAGAAATATACTCCCTTTGCCTGGTGCTAGTAAAATACAGGCAAATAAACTTAATTTTATTGTGCTTTGCAAATACTGTGTTTTTATCAACACCAAGGAACGATTATCCACCTCCAAAGAGATGGCTTAGATGGGATGATTAGCACTTTTTGGCAGTGAAGTATTTTTAAATTAATGTATGTACACTGGTCTTCTAAAGGACAGTGCTATTGCACACTTAATAGACAGCAGTATAGTATAAAAATAAGTGTGCTGAGAAAGCAGTAAATTTATTTGACTTGCTATATTGCAATACTTGCTTTATTGAGGTGACCTGAAACCGAATCTGCCATATCTCTGAGGTATGCCTGTATAACCATATTTGCCAGTTAGTTTTCTTTGTATACCATTTCCTTATTTCTTTGGACCTTTCAGTTTAATAATGATATATTTTTTCCTAGGACTCCTTCTCCTCCCCCACGTCGGCGCTCACCTTCCCCAAGAAGATACTCTCCTCCAATACAGAGGAGATACTCTCCTTCTCCACCTCCGAAGAGAAGAACGGCCTCTCCCCCACCCCCTCCAAAACGAAGGGCATCGCCAACTCCACCACCAAAGCGTCGGGTCTCCCATTCTCCGCCTCCCAAACAAAGAAGTTCCCCAGTCACCAAGAGACGTTCACCTTCATTGTCATCAAAACATAGGAAAGGGTCTTCCCCGAGCCGATCTACTCGGGAGGCCCGGTCACCACAACCAAACAAACGGCATTCGCCCTCACCACGGCCTCGAGCTCCGCAGACCTCCTCAAGTCCTCCACCTGTTCGAAGAGGACCGTCACCATCACCCCAAAGAAGGCAGTCCCCATCTCCAAGTACTAGGCCCATTAGGAGAGTCTCCAGGACTCCGGAACCCAAAAAGACAAAAAAGTAAAAATATTTTATGCTCTTTGGTTAGGAACACTAACTTGCATAGCTCTCCTTACGTTTGAAAATTATTCCCCTCCTCCACCCCCCTTATTAAGAAATTACAGAAAGGAATAAGCTGTGAACACAAACTTTTAAGGCAAATTCTTGTTACTCTGCAGAGATCCTTTTCTGTTTTCAGGGTAGATCCTTATGGCACAAACTAAATGCCATAGGATTTTACCTGGTTCTTAGAGGAGTGTCAGTTTTATTCAGGGTATGCTTCTAAAAGTAACCTGAAGTAACACACAGAATAGGCCTTGCAGGTCTATGTAAGACTGATAAAAGCAATCTTAAATACAAAGGATTGGCTTTGTATGAAGTCAGGATTGGCATTGCTGACTTCATACAGAAACAATCATTAACAGAATGGAAAGAGGATTGTGAGCCTTGAACTATTCTCCAAAAGACTTAGATGATATAAATTTGAATTAGTTGAATCAACTAGCAAAATAAGTTGCTGTGAAATATTTAAAGTTAGTGACCTAGTTGTATAATGGTAGTTGGTTATTTTCTCTTAGGAAAGATTTCTGTTCTCGGATACTAAATGTTTTGTTTCCCCTTTGTCTAGAGCTGCCTCGCCGAGCCCTCAGTCTGTAAGGAGAGTCTCATCCTCCCGATCTGTCTCAGGGTCTCCTGAGCCAGCAGCTAAGAAGCCCCCAGCACCTCCATCTCCTGTCCAGTCTCAGTCACCTTCTACCAATTGGTCACCAGCGGTACCGGTCAAAAAGGCTAAAAGCCCAACTCCAAGCCCATCCCCGGTGAGGGTATGTGCCTGCCCTGTTTGGGGCATTCTCTATAATTCTTTGTGGTTATCTGGAAGCAGAAAATTTTTTGTCGTTTGTAGCTCATAAGAGCGTAATTTTCTGTGGTGGGGATGGTCTCTAAGAAGGTACGCATTAAGTGGCCATGGTTGCTTCAACAGTCCATGCTTAACACTCTAACCTCCCACTAATTTGTGATGTCTAATACTGTTAAATTCCAGAATCTTGGTGCTTAAGATTGGACTATAGAGAAAAACTAGAAAAATAGGAAGAAAATACTGCCCTTGGTTCTATTATCTAGGGAAAATATGCCTTAATATTTCTGCTATTTTCTGTTAAGTGTTTGACACATTTGGGGATACCGAATTAAGATCACACAAATCAGTAAAATTTTTGATCTTAGGTTGTGTGCATATTAATGTGATTCATTTTTTATAAAAGGAAAAAATATATATCACAAAGAAGATACCAAAATGTTTGATAGTGGATTATGTGCTGGGGAAATAATGAGTGCTTTTAATTTTCCTTCTTTGCACTTTAATGCTCTTGTTTTTCCTACAAGGGAAATACAGTTGACTCTTGAACTACACAGGTCAATTTATACATGTATTTTTTTGAGCAAATACACAGTTGACCATCTATATCCTCTGGTTTCGCATCTACAGATTCAACCTTGTGGGTTGAAAACAGTATTTTTTTGATCCATGGTTGGAATCCATGGATGTAGAGGGCTGACTGTATGCATTGTTCTATGCCATTTTATTTAAGAAACTTGAGCATTCATGGGTTGTGGTATCCTCAGAGTTCTGGAACCAATCCCTCACGGATATCGAGGGATGGCTATAATTAAATTTGGGGGGAGTCAAAAGTTATTTGTGGATTTTTTACTTCAAAAGAGGTTGGCGGCCTTTATCCCTGCATTGTTAAGGGTCAGCTGTACGCTATTTCTAAAATAAAAAATGAATCTTTTAACCTGTGAAGTATTAGATGCAATGGAAAGTACTTTATTGTTTCACATAGTCTTGTCTTTGGCAAGCTATATAAGAATAACACTTGTTTTTATTACATTGTCAAGTTTAAATATTGGGAGTACTAAAATATTGGGGTTTAAATCTTTTCCCTTTTGTGAGTCATTATTAGTCTGAAACTGGGCAGGTTTCAGTATTGTGTAAAATTAATTAAATGTCCATCTGAATAGAATTGACTGAATTGTGCAAATTACTTGGTATATGTGCAGTGAAGAACAAACCACCTCTGTTCTAGAGGTAGGAGAGGTCAGATGGTAATAAGATACCAGCATGTTTTAGATTAATAGCTGTATTGAAACTTGTTTTGTGTTAGGCTAGTATTGTGGGTGATTTACACATATACCCATTTAATCACTACAACAGCTTTGTCAAGGATTGGATTACACACTTTAAGGGTGACAGAAGGGCTCATTTAAAAAGTCAAGCTGAATTGTCTGAGGTCGAATTGTTAATATGGGGTTGGCCAAAAAAAGTCCATATGGTTTTCTATGTAAACTAAAAGACATACTTTTTTCATTTTCACCAATAACTCTATTGATTGGGGTATTTTGAGTATGTCAGCCATCTCCCACATGGTAAAACATTGATTGTTCACAATTAATGTCGATTTGATCGCTGTCAACTTCAACTCGTCTACTATGGAGCATCATCCAGCAAGAAACCTCCTAACACGAAACCATAAACCCCTTCTAACATGTTCGATCAGCCACAGCACCTTCTCCATACACTGCACAAATCTTTTTTTGCATTTCAGTTGCATTTTTACCTTTCTTGAAATAATAAAGCATAATATGCCCAAAATGTTGCCCATTTTCTTCCATCTTCAATATTAAAATTGCTACGCAAAATTTACCAATTTTGGTAAGCTTTTTTTTTTTTTTTTAAATTCACACTGATGTGACAGCTGTCACAATACTATCTAAAAAAATTGTTTTGAATGAACTTAAAGGCAACAAAGTGCTATTAGAGCCATCTTAGGGGGAAAAAACCAAACGAACTTTTTGGCCAACCCAATAGATTCAGGAACCAGAATTCACCCCATTCAACTTTGGCTTATCTGAATACTGAGACTTCCTTTCTGTTGCACATGCTGCTTTTCTTTGCATCTGGAGGTTGGCTCCAACTCTGTACAGTCCTGGAGACCTGACTCCCAGCTTGTGGTTGGGAAACCTGGTTTAATGTAAAGTTGATTGGGTAAAATTGTAAAAATGAGTTACCTTCACAATTCATTCTGACTCTTAAAAATCTGTGAAAAAAATCTTTCATTCCCATCTCTAGGAACATTTTTCTTGGTGGCGGTTGGCCGTGGGCCTTTTTTCCCGCGAAGCCTTATGAAGTCTTGAGATTGGTCCATTTAGTTATTTCTTTGGGGATAGAAAAAGTTGAGTTGGACAGAATATTAATGATTGATTTATTGCTGTTATTTTTCCGGATTTTTAGAATTCAGACCAAGAAGGGGGTGGAAAGAAAAAGAAGAAAAAGAAGGACAAGAAACACAAAAAGGATAAGAAGCACAAGAAACACAAAAAACACAAGAAAGAAAAGGCTGTGGCTGCAGCCGCTGCAGCTACTGGAACCCCTGCAGCCACTGCTGCTCCCACCACCACATCAGCACAGGAAGAACCAGAGGCAGAGCCAGAGCCCAGGAAGGTATAATGGACACTGTCCTGTGGTTCATACAAATATCTAAATTTTATTTTTATGTTTTAAAAATAGTTGGCTCCTTGGCTGTTAACTCTCTTGATCTGTTTCTCGATGACCCGCCAGGAACAGGAGTTTGCCAAGACAAATGATAGGAATATGAATGGCTGCCCGAAAGTTTGATGTGTTTTTTTTTTTTAAATAACCTCTTGAGCTGTAATTAACATACCACATAATTTGCCCATTTAAAGTACATGATTTGATGGGTATTAGTATATTCATGAAATTGTGCAGCCATCACCACAGTTTGATTTTGCTGTGTACTTAGTATCTCCTGATAGTGTCTCAAGACTTAACGCTCTGACTTTTCTGGGTTTTCATAGGAGACTGAAAGTGAAGCTGAAGATAACCTTGACGACTTAGAAAAGCACCTGCGTGAAAAGGCCCTGAGATCAATGCGGAAGGCTCAAGTGTCCCCACAGTCTTAGGTGGAAATGTTTGTTACGATGTAAATTTTATTTGGTTTGTACTCAATTCAATTTCAAAAATGCTAAAATGTGTTTGAGCTTTAGACTATAACATTTGTTGTAATAATTGCTAGGTTGAAGTTCACCATGTAAAAAAAGGGCATGGATTTACATTGCAAAAGGTGTCCACAGTGTATTAGTGACATTCTTTCATTGACAGCTGACATAAATTCATTTAGAGTGAAATATTTTAAGCCAAAACAAGTCCCCTTTTTAAAAAAGGGGCTTTAAATATTGTTGGCATTTTTATGGTTTGTTTAAATGCCTCTGGCTATTCCCAGAGGTTTTGTTTTCTTTTTTCTTTACTTTTTCTCATTTGAGTCTTAGCACCCATTTAAGTTATGATGCTTCCAACCTTGTATGGTTTGCAGTTGCCCAGAAATAAGACCACTGTTGAACTACTACAAAAGTATAAATTAACATTTTAATGCCACAATCTTTCCTGTTGCCTGTGGAGTCTCTGCTGAAATGAATCAGAATTCAAGTTCTAGGATGAGACAGAAAATGAAAGCATGTTGTTTGCCAGGACAAGGACACTGTGGGTTAATATTGATGTGTAACAAGTTGATTTGGAACACTGGAATTTCATTCTATTCTGTTGTGTTTTTTTGTAAAGGCAGTTAACTAGTCCCAGGAAGGATCCTTCAGTTACATAAACTTTGTTTTAAGAAATGTCATGGTTTCCATTCATAATTTTGTCTTATTCTTCCAATTGGTATATACAACTTTCAGAGCTCTTGTATTTGGAAGGCTGGAAGGGCCCAGACTTTTGAAATGGTGTCTTGTTTTCACTGTTTTTGTTTTTTTTTTGTTGTTGTTTTGTTTTTTTTTTTTTAAACTAAAGCTATGTAAAGCTTGTGGATTAAACTGAATAAATTTCTAAATTTAAAAATGTTGGCCACTCACTTTCACTTATCTCAATGCTTCAGTAGACCTGCCTTTTCTTAAAATCTTACAGTATGCCATGGCACCTCGGGCAGGTTGAGGGTTGGGCAGGGGAAATAAAAAGGTGGTGAAATTGTTTTACCATCTTTATTTTAATAATTAATATGATAAGATCTATGAATGGGAAGTGCCGGTGTGATCAGAACATATGTAATGGGCAGGACAAGCTGTCCAGGCCTGGGTAAACTGGAGGGTGTTTCAAAAAGAGCCAGGAATATCTGCACACCCTGATGCAGGAGCCTGGCACATTCCAGGAAGTGAATAAAGGCTACTGGAGGCCTGAAGCAAGGGTGGTGGGGGGTGTCTAATGTTTGGCTATCCAAAATCAAGTCTTTTTTTGCACTTTAAGATTAGCAGAGCAAAATAATTTGAGGAAACTTAAGAGTTGATGACATTGTGTAAGGTAAAATAGCAACATTCATATGAAAGAAGTAAAGGAATTTTTCACACCATGATGAGCAGGTTGACATGTGGGCAGTTACTTTGATTATAATTTCTGGCATTTGCAGCAAAAAGAAAATCCCTACATTGTGTTTAAATTTCAGGGAAACAAACTTTTTTAATAGAAAGCTTAATGAATATGCTTCTGTAGGGACTGAACTAAGGTAAGTGACTATCCATGATTGATAATAGAATCTTACACATGTCCAGCAATTTTCAAAGATCTTTTGCATGATTTTCTTTTGACTATAATTTTGTGATACCAGAAAAGCACAGAATGTTCACTTACTAAGATGATTGTTGCTAATTTTATCCTTGTCAATATGAGCAGATCAGTGAACCTCCCAGGCATCTCTGTGTCTAGCCAATCATTTATTCACTTAACATGTTTATTCATCTTTTCAAATGTGAAATGGTGGAATCTTTGTCCTTGGTGGCTTTCCCTACATTTAGCCTCTAGTCCCTTGACTTTATAAATGTCATCTTTTCTTTGATGTATCAGATTTCCTTCCAGTCCAAGACCTCTGAACTAGACCCCTATTTCACCAGCTACCTACTCAATAATGCCATTTGGATGTCTAAAGGGCATCCTGAAATGAACATGTGCAAAATAGAATTTTTTTTAAGGTTTTATTTATTTTTTAGAGAAAGAAGGAAGAAACAGGTAGAGAAACATTAATGGATTGCGTCTCTCCCCCATTCAGGCATCCAGCGCGTAACCCCAAGCATGTGCCCTGACTGGGAATTGAACCTGTGATCTTTCAGTTCACCACTGAGCCACTGACCAGGCAGGGCAGAATTTCCTCAATACCATCATCTGATCTTATCCCTGTCTATTTCAGTACCTTTCACTCAAAACTGAAGCAATACTGCCAGTGGCAGTATCGTCTGCCCTCCAACACACACACACAAACAAGCCATTCCATTCCCAACTGCCTAAGTCAAGATTCTAGTATTGCTCAAAACCCTCGGACAGCCCCAGAGTAAAATCTAAACTTAAAATCGCCTGCAAGACCCAATACTGCTGGTCAGAATCTGCTTTGGCAGAAACTTCATCTCTACTCAGTCTGCTCAGACCACATCTGCTGACCTGCTCTTCCTTTAACCCATCAAAACTGACCTCTTCCAGGGCTTTGTCTCTACGTTTCCCTCATCCCGGAAGGCACCACCTCCCAATTTTCTGACTGGTTTTCTTGTTTTTCTTCAGCCTTCCTTAACTCCTTTATTTTCATATATAGGCAATTATTACTATATGAAATACAGTTTTGGATCCCAGGAACTTGGTCTTGTTCTTCACCGTGTCCCCAGTGCCCGGTACATAGTAGAAGTACAAATATTTGATGAGTGGGTGAATGAACACCTTTAATTGACCATCATTACCTCTATTTTTGCCATGTGCCAACAGGATTTGAGGTAAAGAAAATGAAAAGACATGGTTGCTGCCCTCAAGGAGCATTTGCCTACTAGGGATATTATAAATAGGCAAACAACAGTTTGGAGTGGACAAAACATGGTTTACAGAGTCAGGTAGACTAGGGTTTCTACCACAGATTTCTACTGTGTAACCTTGGTCAAATTTCTTGACCCCTAAAATGCTGCCAACTCCTCTGAGAAATAATGGTGGATTCGACCCCAGAGTTTTGGAAGATGTGTTAGTTAATACATATAAAGCAATGACAGCATAAAGGCTTTTGTGTTGTTAGCCAACAAGACGTGTATTCATTGTAGTAACTATGGCAAATTTTAGTTTAGATGTCTAAAAAGGGTTTTAGTAGGCCCTAACCCTATTCAATTTTCTCTTTTGTAGTATAACTAATCACAAAAAAGCTCACTATTTTAAAGTGTGCAACTCCATTATTGCTGAGTAACCCTCGCCTGCATGGACATAACACATTTTGTTTATTTGTTCATCGGTTGAACATTTAGGCAGCTTCCACTTTCTGGCTGTTATGAATAAAGCAGCTATGAACACTTGCATACAAGTTTGTGTCAACATGCTTTCTCAGGTAAAAACCTAGGAATGGAATTGCTGGGTCATATGTAACCAAACTTTTTAAAAACTGCTAAACTATTTTCCAAAGAGCAGCTGCACCATCTTAACATTCCCACCAGCAGTGTATGAGGGTTCCAATTTCTCCACATCCTTACCTACATTTTTTTTCTTACCTACACTTCTGATTTGTCATTTTGTTATAACCATCCTAGTGGGCATGATAGCATCTCACTGTGACTTGAATTGCGTTTCCCTGTTGGCTAATGATGTTGAGCATCTTTTCGTGTGCTGATACACCACAATGTCATTGTAAGCAGATTTGTGTTTACTTGGGAAGACTTATAAAATTATGGCTGTAGGTTTAGATCCAGGGCTGTCAGGATCTCTGTAGAGTGGAGCTGATAATGAACGCCTTTGTGAAGTGCTTTGTGGCTCTCTCATAGCTACCCTGGAGATTGGGGCTGGGAGAATCAATGGCCACACAAAAATTTGTTTCCATTTTATAAAGATCAGGAAACTCAGGGAGAGTGACTTTAGGTCACAGATAGATGCAGGTCTAGTTAATACTGTCTCTCATACCATCTGACAAAGAACCCAATGTTTTTCTCAATATAACTCTTTAGTATTATAACAATAACAACCAAGGGTGTTAGTCAACCAACTTGAATTCTGTTGTAGTGAAAGGAAACAGACCAAGTGAAACTGGCCAGGTGCCTCGGAAGCAGATGTGGAAGTAGCTTTTAGTGGATATTGGGAACATGGAAGGCAAAACCCCATCTAGGAAAAAGATGGTCTTTGTATAAATCCCAAAGCCTGACATCTGTTAGCCAACACTCGCTAACGCACAACCAGGCAGGGACCCTTCTGGCTTTTTAAGAGGGGCGGGGACGCAGCTGGGCTCGGCCGAGCATCTGCCAGGGCTCATATCCTGTGATCTCCCAGTTCCTTTTCCTCTTGCTGTTTTCTGCCTGAAATATCCTTTCTTGTCTCCTAATGTCCAAATTCTTTTTGGACTTATAAGTGTATTTAAGATGATGTTTTCTAATTATATTTTAAAAATGTATGCTTGCTTTTAGAGGATTTGAAAAACAAAATTATAGTGAAAAAAACTGTTGGCAGTCCCATCATCCAAACGAAGGATGCCCATCTCAGGTTAAATATTCTGCCTCCTTACAACCAAACAACACTGAGCTCTCCTCTAATATAGGGAACAAACCAGGTTTTTTTCCTATGTATTCGTAAGTACATACGTAGCTACAAATATTAGTGTAGTTACCATGTATATATAACAATTTTTTTTTATTGGGCTTACCATGAACTAAAATTGCAGAATACATTTTAAGTGTTTTCTGTAACTAGGAAATTATACCCCATGCCAACATCAAACAATAGCTACAGTTGTCCCTTTTATATATCTTATCTAGCCATTTAAAAAATATGTAGATGCCTCTCTATTTAAACTTGCCTCTGTAGGTAAAATGGTCGTAATGGTACCCAGCTTATAGGGTTTGGGGAAGGATGAAATGAGGCGATGTTGGGTCGCAACCTTCTTGGGAGCTTATCAGCTGTTACGTGAAACCAGTCCCCATATGAGAAACCAGCTCCCCAATTTAGAGAATTCGAAATTCTCTAAAAGGGAGCATGTATTTTTTAAAATATAATTAGAAAACATCATCTTAAATACACTTATAAGTCCAAAAAATAAGGGCAGGGAGTTACTAAAGAAAAAGACCGCTCCAGGTTGGTAGGTGGCACTTTGAATAAGCAAGGGAGCTTAAGAGGCTAATCTTGAGCAGCCTGAAGACAGGCAGTTTTCTGCGCATGCCTGCTAATAGCTTAAAAGTTTTATACAGAGGACTTAACCGGGTTCAGTCACATACCCAGGGGACCTTAACTGCAATCAGTCATGCACCCTTCAAGTTAGTATCCACACATTTCTATCTCGAGGCTGTATCCTTGGAGCTGCTCCTGCAAGCGGGGAAGGCAAATGGAACACACATTCCAAAGCACAAGGGAGGGAGTGGGGAGCCTCTTACCTGCCAGGGTCCAGCTCAAGGGTCACACCAGTGTCACATCTTGTTGACCTCCAACAGATGAACAAACGCAGTCCCTGCCCCAGTGGAGCTCACAGCATATGACAGGAAAGGAGGGTAAGAGCGGAGGGGCAATTGGGTAGTGTAGAACCACATAGTAGGGGACATCAGGTAGGGGAGCCAGGCACTGCAGCAATGGACAAGAGTGCGGCTCCGCAGACAGCTTCTCGACCTCAGGCACACTGTGAGGCCGGGCTGGCGACTGCACCTCCCTCGGCCTCCGTCTCTTCTGTAAGCTGAGTATGGATTCAATAAGGTAATGCATGTAGAGGGCTTAGCTTGTGCCTGGCATATTGTGGGGGCTCCTACATTGGAAAGGACAACTCTGTCATCGGATATTGGATGCTGGCAATTGGAGGATGCATAGCCATCTCTTAATGCATCCTGTTCATAGTAAAGACACGTGACTTCAGAGAGGTTAAATATGAGGGGAAAAAAGTGTCTTACATTATATTTTATAATGCAGTGATTTCCAGCTGGAGTGCTGTAAGAATTTTTAAAACATGTAATACCTGAATAGTTGTGGGCACTGGCTACTTTTCCCTCAGAATGTCAAATAAAAAAAATGACACCAGCCGACACAACAATAGCCATTTGGTGTGAATGAATCAAAATTATACCTTTTTTGTGTGAGTCAGATGGGCAAAAAATTTATTTTCTTGTGTGTCACAGAATTTTAGTAGTTCATGTGTGCCATGAGATGGAAAAGGTTGAAAATTGCTGTTGTAATGTACATGTCTTACATTAAACATAGCGTTATTATGTACAGGAGGGTTGGGTACGCTGAGGAACTGGCTCTGACCCAGCCCAGTGACACACGTGTCTGCTTCTAGCTCCATTTTGTCTCTCCTGGTTCAGCAGTATTTCTCATATTCTTCCACTAGGTGACGCCCTGGCCCTGGGTGCCTGCAGCTCCCCCATTTTCTTCCTCTCCCTGTGCCTCCATCCCTGGTTTTATTGTTTTTTGTTTTTGTTTTTGTTTGGGGGGGTGTTTTCCTGGCAACGAGAGGCCCCGCTGCTCAGAGGTTGTCTGGAGAATTCCAGAGCTTGAGGAACAGACACAAGCTCTGGAATTTGCTGTCTGCTGGCCCCAGTCCACCCCAGGTTGGAATTCCCCCAGCTCTTTCTAGTTCTTACCTGCACACCTTCAGGGACAGGAAACACCACTTTATGGGGATCCTGCTCTGGAAGGAATCTGTCCAACGGTCATGCCGTGGGCTCTGAAGACGAGCCCAGCTGGGTTCTAACATCTCAGCTTTGCTCCTTGCTCGTCTCCTTGGTTCATGTGTGAATCCCCAGGGCCTGGCATGGAAGAGGCGCCCATTTGGTGAGAGTAAACCAGACTCAGTTGTTCTGTGCGTCAGTTTCCTCACCTGAGAAATGGGGTCATTAATAGTATTTATCTCGTAAGGTGGTGAGGATTACATGGGATAGGACCTGTAAACAAGCTTAGCCCTATCCCTGGCACATAGTAGTAAGTCTTCAATAAATATTTCTTCACTTTCTCTCCTACCTATGGATAGGTCTACTCTTATTATCTGAAAGTTCTTCTTTGGAGAAAATTGAATTCTGAGTCCCGCAACTTCCACACACTGACCTTGGCCTTAGTTCTGTCCCTTGAAGGCACAAAAAACATTTTCCAAATGATTCAGCTTCCGTTCCACTCAGCATCCATGTCTGCCTGTGTTCAAGCACTTAGGTTACCAAGACAAAGGTGAGATGTGACCATACTTCCCTCCTTGGGGTGCCTCTGGCTCTGGCTAGGGAAGGCGCAAATTAGCAGCAGTGGGTACTCAGTGAAGATTTGGCATGAATGAAGGACTTACTTGTTGAATCTTTACTGCGCCGTCTTTCTTTCTTCTACCTGCATCCCTGGGCATTCTAACCCCATTTTACAGACGAAGGAACCAAGGCACACAATGTTCATGCAAACTGCTGAGCAACAGAGGCGGGGTTTGGATCCTGTCTGACTCCAGAGCTGCGAGCCCAGAGCCCACACCTTAACCTCTCAGCTGTGTCTTCGCTACACCCTGGGGAATGCACTCTGGGCCCGTGGGAAATGTCGACCACCACTACTTTGACGCTGTGGTTATGACGTGGCTTCCCGGCACCTCTGCCCCCCTCGGAGCCATGTTTGGTTCTGTTGGAAGCCCACGCCATTTGGGTAGGGGCGGTGGCATCTTCAGCTCCAGGAGGGCTCAGATGGCTTATGCCACCTCCCCAGTCACAAAACCCAACTCCTCTTCAGTCATAGCCGGTGATTTAAGACAAATCAGCAGGGCTTTCGGGGGAGAGAAGTTGCCGCTCACTCCTGCGGGAGAACTGGGAGAGACACTGTCTCCGCGGACAACATTGAGGGGATGTGAGGGCTGGGAGCACAGCCAGCAGCTGTTGTTGCCGAAAGAGGGTTCCTTCTGAGGATGAAGCCATCATACCGAAGAAGAATGGAACCCAGTCTGTGGTTTTATTAGTCACCTCTTTGTGTAACAAATCACCCCAAATGTAACAGCTTAAAACCACAAACTTTTATTATCTCACAGGGTTGAGAGTTGGGAATTGGGAGAGGCCTGGGGAGGTGGTTCTAGTTCAGGGTGTCTCATGAGTTGACAGGAAGATGGTTAGGGCTACAGCCATCTGCAGGCCGGCGCGGGGGAGCCACTCCCGAGGTTCAGTCCCCTGATGGCTGGCAGGGGGCCTCCGTCCCCCACCTGTAGGCCCCTCCATGGCCGATGGCTTCTACCAGCGTGAGTGATGCGGAAGAAAAAGAGAAGGAGCCAACCGTGCCTTTCATGACCTAGTCTCTAAAGTTACATATTGTTCTTTCCACATTTTTCTCTTCTCTAGAAGCAAGAGAAGGGTCTGGAGTGAGCTCTGAAGTCAGACTCTAAGTCCAGCACACATCAAGGGGAGGATAATGAGGCTTCTTTTGAAGGGAATGGCAAAGAAGTTGTGGGCTTGTTTTAAACCACTGCTGTTGCTATCACTTGAGCTGCTGGAACTTTTAGATGCAGGAGTTAGGGAATTCCCCTTATTGCTTGCGCCAGTTTGGGCTGGGTTTTCTAACCCATGCAAATCACAGAGCCCAGTGCCTCATGGGAAGTGCTTTCATCTCCCTCACCTCCTCCTCCTCCAGACGCTTCCTTGTCTGACGGTGTCCCTCATAAGTGTACTGGAGAGAGCTGGGCCTGGGCTCTGCAGGAGGGAGGACAGGCCCTTCACAGCTTTTGGTCCTTTATCCGACAACAAAGTATATGTCACAGTTCCATGACTGCTGGTGAAGAGAGCCATGGGAAAGTCACCCTGTTCTGTTGACTGGTGACCTGTCCTACTCCACTCTCCCCTGGCTGCTCCCGCTGAGAGATGGCTTTTTTCATCCTTGACCTGTCTCTAAACATGGACAATTCCAGGTTTCTCTGGGTCGGTGCCCTCTTGGGGGAGGAGGACAGAAGAATCACATGGCCAAGTGGGAAGAGCTTGGGGTCAGCCTCCACCCCGCCTCGCTGTGTGACCTGGAGCAAGTCCCTGCTCCTCTCTGGGTCTCAGTGCCCTTCCTTATGAACCTAGAAGGTTGGAGTACAAGCCCGAGGATGCTTCAGGGTTTTCTTAGTTACTTTTTGTCCAGAGAGACATGAAAGTTAAGGCAGAGGCTCACTTCTGACAATCGGGGTCTTGCGTGGCCATTTGTACCTTTGCAGCGCTAAGTCCATACACTTCGTGCACTTTGCTACCTGCCATCTCTCGTTTGATCCTCAAAACAGCCAGTGAGGAGACAGGACAAGGCCAAGCTGCAGGACAGACATGGAGTCCCCTCCAGGGCCTGCGGTAAAACAGCTGCTGTCATTATCGAGTTTGTTCTGCCCACTGTGTGCCGAGTACTCGATGCGGGGTCATCTCATTTCATCCTCACGCGAACCCTCATGGGTGGTTACTCTTGTTATCTCTTATAGAAAAGGAAACCAAAACCCAGAGGGGTGAAGTAACTAGTCCAAGGAAAATGCAGCAGAAGTAGGCAGTGGGCCCTGGCTGGTGTGGCTCAGTAGCTTGAATGCCAACTTTCAAACCAAAAGGTCGCTGGTTCGATTCCTGGTCCAGAGCACATGCCTGGATTGTGGGCCAGGTGTTTCTCTCCCTCTCTTTCTCTCTCCCTTCCCCTCTCTCTAAGAAGAAATAAATATTTTTTTAAAAAAAGAGAAAGAAAGTAGGCAGTAGAGCTGGGATTCAAGCCCAGCTTGACGGTCTCCGAGGTTGTCTGTTTTCCGTTGCACAACACTCCCCCTTGGTATCAATGGAAGCACAACAGTAGGAAAAGGGTGGGACAAAGCTAGGAGGCTAGAGACTTGGGTTCCTGAACAAATTCGGAAATCGTTTGTGGCCGAGGTAAGTCACACATCTCTCTGAGCCTCAGTCTCCTTACCAGTGAAACGGAGAACAATTCTCACCTGAATTGTGAGGATGGGGGAAGCATTTTTAATGAGGGCGTGGCTGTGAGCCTCCCTTGTGCACTGCAAAGAGCTGTCTGAATGTAAGACATTGTCGTGTTTCTCTGCCCCAGCGCAGGAACTGGGGCAGGAAGTGGACAGGCTGACCAGGGTGGGCCAAGTGTCCCCGAGTGGCTGTTTCCACCCTTGGTGTACATGAAGTCCCCGGGAAAGGAGGGGAAAGGTCAAAAGGAAAGGACAAGGCCCTGAGCCCTTATCTAGAACATTCCTTTGACTCCAAAGCCCTCCAGGGGAAAAGAAACTTCTGGACTGTCACCACTGAGTTCCAAGCATTCCAGAGGGCTCAGTGGAGAGGAAATCTGTCATCACCTGACCCAGCATCAGCCAGAGAGGTCAGAATGGGTTGACTGTCCTCCTCTTCGGCCTCTGTCCTGGCCCTGCCCTGATCTCATTGCTGAGGACCCAGCCGGAGGCCCAGCCCCCACAGCCTGTCCTCCCAAGAGGAACGCCAGAGGCCAGCGGTGAAGACCAGCCGTCCAACCCCAATGAGCGACAGCCGGGGAGGGTGACTAGAATTCAGAGTTGGGATAACTGGGCTCTGATTCTGGTTGAGTCCCTTCCTTCCTCTGGGCCTCAATGTCTCCACTGTGAAATAAGGGACATTCGCCAGAGGGAACTGGCATCCTGCTTAAGTCTTGTCCTGGGTTTAAACAATAGCTGCCTACTATACTTGTCACCAAGTGCTGCTCCCCGTTCCTCCTTCCTCCTCTGCGGGAGGAACAGCCTCCTCCGCACATGCTGTCCCCCTGCTTGGTGGTGCACAGCACTCCGAGCCTGGGATTTCACCCTCACGCCATCTTGAAAAGCTCCTGTCTCTGATTCTTCCTGAATTCTAGGTCTCTCTTGTTCCCAATTAGACTGAGAGCTCCTGGAGGACAAGAGAGAGGGGCCTGCTCACTCCCGTGCTCCCCTCAGACCCTTGTCCGAGGAGAACGCGGCGCAGACTAGGCCTCGGACCCGCTCACTGACTGTGCGGTTGGGCTGTCCTTGGGGTCCCACACGAACACCCACTACACCCCCGGGGCCTGTAGGACTGAGCTCTGGCCACACACAGAGGAAACGCCGCTCTGTCCCGGCTCCCCTCCACTCAGTCTGTGTGACGTTAGGTAAAGCCCTCCCCCTTTCTCAGAAGCATCTGTGATTTCTCAGAATGTGCTCATTGGGGCCACGCGTGCAGGGGCTGTTCCTCAGGGCTCCTCCCGGGGAGGCTGAGGCCGTGACCCGATATTCCTCCTCCCAGCGCGGCTCCATTCTTCACTTGGAACTTTCCCACATTGGGCTGTCGCATGAGATTTTTGTTTTTGTTTTTACAGTTTAACTGAGGGAAAACTGATATAAAAAAAAAAAAAAGCTGGACGTTTTTAAAGTATACAATTTGGTAAGTTTTGTTATATATATTTCTAATCTCAAGAAACCATCAATACGATCAAGATAGTGAACACGTCCATCACCCTCAACAGCTTCCTCGTAGCCCTTTTTAATTCTTCCCACTACCCGGGAGCCGCTGATCTGCTTCCTTTCGTTACACACATGTGCACTTGCTCAACTTCTGCATAAATGGAATCATACAGTATGTACTCGTTTATTGTCTGGCTTCTTTCACTCAGCATAATTACTTTGATATTCATCTATGTTGGCACATCTGTTGGCAGTTCATTCCTTTTTAATGCCGAGTGGTATTAACACCCTTATTTGTCCATTGGTCTGTCGACAGCATTTAAGTTGTTCCCAGTTTTCAGCTATTGCAAGTGAAGCTGCTATGAATTTCCTTTTACAGAAGATTTTATCTGAAGAAGTTGCATTCCAAAAAAAAAAAACAACCCCCAAAAGGGACCAAATGATCCCTGAAGTCACAGGTTTTTAAGACCCTGGAAGCTGGGGAGTTGAGGACAAAGGGAACTTCCATTTTTGAGCTCCTTCTGGTGCCAAGCACCTGACCGCATTTGCTCATTTAATCACAGCACGTCTGTGAAGCAGCTGCCATTGTGATTCCCAGATTACAGACAAAACAGCTGAGACATAGAGACATCACTGTAGCTGTTTGTGACATACATCAAGGCCGCGGCAGAGTGTGACTCAGACCCAAGGTCTGGCCGCCTCTGAGCACAGGCTCACAGCTGCCCCGCCCTGGAGAGAAGCAGCTCTGGTACCTCAACTCTGTGTGTGGCCGGGTTCAGATCTGCATCGCTCCGCATCAGGCCGGGCCCACTGGGGACACCCAGGCAAGCCTGGGAGGCGTGGTGGGACACAGCAGTGGCAGAAAGTGAGTCAGCCCTGTGACCGAGGGGCACCTGGTCCTGGGCAGGGCAGGGGAAGATAAGAGGGAGAACCTTGTGACATGGAGGGCTTGGGCTCCTCACACATGTTCCCTCCTGTGCTGTCCACAGTGACTGTGGGGTGGGGATTATCTCCATCGTACAGATGAGAGAACTGAGCCTCAGGAGGGCCTATCAGCGTCCTGTCAGCTTCAAGGAACAGAAAAGCCAACCCAAAGTGGCTGAAACGGTAAAGACATGTATCTGACAAAACAAAAAAACAAAAACAAGCTCAAGGTTTGGCGAGTTCCAGTTTCTTAATCCAGGGACCCCGCAGGCCTTCTTAGGGGGGCCCTTCTTAGTGCCTCAGCCTGTCTCTCCCTCGCAGTCCTAAAATGGCCTCAGTAGTTTCAGGGGCCAACCCTGGCTCCCCGAGGCATACAGGGAGCTCTTTCCTCCCTTGTCACCTCTTTCAAGAGGGACGGGACCCTCCCAGTAGCTCCCAGCAGACTTCCTTCCCCTCACTTCTCACTGGCCAGCATCGCCCCACCCACTCACTGGGTAAATGAGACCCCACGTGGCCGGGACCCCCCAGGAGCCCACTCCTAGGGCAGGGCTCTGCCGCAGGCCCGGGGTGCAGAGGGGAGGGCCAACAACATCGGGGTTTTGCTCCCGAGGAAGAAGGGGTCTGCTTCAGAGAAGAGACTCGCTCAAGGTCGCCCCGCTTGCCAGAGGGGGAGCTGAGCCCTGAAGCACGCAGAGGTGTTCTGCCTTGCCTGTTGGCCTTCTGTCTTTATTTTCCTCATTCCATAGAGGAGCAAATTGAGGCTCCTCTTGTAAACCCCAGGCCAGCCCCCTTGTTTCTTTAGGAGCCTGTGAGTAATAAAAAGAAATGCTTCATGTGCCTGCCATATATTGTCCCATCACCTATGAGGTGAGATGCTATTATAACCCCCATTTTAAAGGGAAAAACAAAGAGGCACAGGGAGAATAAGAATTTTCTCTGAAGTCACTCGGTCAGAAAGTGGTGGTGCTGGTATTTGAACCCTTCCTGGGATTCCTGGATTCTCTCACACAGAAAGGTCAAGGGTGGTCAGCGGCCCTCCACCCCCACCCCCAGACCACAGAGGGATCGCCGAGCTGTAACACGGGAAGGCTGGCTGCTCAGGAAGCCCAGTGGCTGGGAGCGGAGCTCGGGGCCAGCCAGCTGGCAGACCTGCAACATGAGTCCGGCAGCCATCACAGCCCACTCACCGCCGCTCTCCGGTTCCAGGTGTCCCGCCCAGCCTCCCCCGAAAGGCTGCAGTACTGATTCAGGTTTTATGGGCAAGAACCACTCACAGGACAGCTCAACGAACCACAGAGGCTTACAGCCCAGAGGAACTTCAAGGAGTTTTTTTGTCCAACCCCACCCCATTTTTCCAGGCAGGGACACTGAGGCCAATCCCACACAAAGGTTTTGTTTGTTTTGCCTGCTCTAGTACTGCCTCATCCCCATTGCCTAGAACACAGAGTAGGCATCTGATAAACATGGGCAGGATGAACGACTGACTCATTGAACGAGTGCCGTTTTCCTGCGGCACCTAGCATTGCAACGAGCCCCTCCTTCTGGCCTTCGGACAGAGCCCCTCCTTCTGGCCTTCGGACAGAGCCCCTCCTTCTGGCCTTCGGACAGAGCCCCTTCTTCTGGCCTTCGGACAGAGCCCCTTCTTCTCCAGCCCATCGGGTCACAGGTGGGAAGATCCAGATCACAGAAAAGTTGTGCTTGTCCACAGTCAAGGGCGTATCTTCACAAGCCAAACAGGCTCTCACAGGCGCAACACTGAATACATTTCCCCAACACCCAGACATACCAGCACATGCACGCCTCACTTTAGCTACAAAGGCAGAACCCACTCAGCTGGTCTAGAAATAAGTGGGCGGGGGCGGGGGCAGGATCCTTGTGCAGGAAACTGCAGCCAGTGCTCCCAGGGGGCCAGAAACAAAATCAGAAATTAAAAAGTTAAATTGCCCATCTGGTCGGCAAGCCCATTTTTTGGTCCCTGTCCTTGCATTCACTAGCCTTCACAGGGCTCCTGGCCCAGCTACACGAGTCCTCTCAGTTCAGATGCCCACCAGGGACCTGTGTCTAGGTCTCAATCTCAGATTCTAGGACAGCGAGCCTGACTGACCTGCTGGGGTGGAGAGCCACGCGCCCTGCCACCCAGGAGTGTGGGAGCAGCCCCTGAGAATGGGGATGTGGGTGGCTTCTCTAAGAGGAATGCGGAGGGAGGAGAAAATAATGCCCTGCAGTCCAGTCAGCTGGTCTAATCCCTTCCCAGCCCCCATCTTCCCAGACAAGAAATCTTGACTACCTCCTGAGATGGCGCTCTTACTACTCACACAGCACAATACCATCCATTGTCCCTGATTACTCACTATTGGTTGAGGACTCTGAAGTCATCCCTTCTTTTGGACTAGCCATTACTCATTTGTTCATGTCTGTGGTGGCAGCATTTGTGCAAGTTTAGGTCAAGGCAACCCAACTGTTCCCTCATTTGGTGGGGTTGGCTGCTATGACTAATTTTACACCGTTTAAATCCAAACACCATATTCAAAAGGATATGACTGGTTCTCCCACTTGCCAATTTGTTGGGGCTGCCCCTGTTGGCCAGAGCATTCACACCAGCCCCTCCCTCGCCACTGGTTGCCAGCCAGCCTATAGAATGGCTGCCCTATGACCGGAGGCCTGCCTCTCCCTGGACAGTGAGAGTTGAGGTCATTTTTAACTTTGGTTTTAACTTTGGTTTGTAAACGTTTTCTCTGCTTCTGATTTTCCTCTGGACTTGGGCCAGTTCCCTGTGCTCCTACCCCCACCCTAATTATTTGTTCATTGTTTACAAAGGCTTATTCTTCTCTTTCCTAGTGTTTCTCCACCTTTTTCCTGCTGATTGCAAACATGGCCACGTATATGGCTTTGGGCAAGTCTCTTCCTCCCTTTGAGACTCAGTTTCCCCATGTGTGTATTGGGGCAACTACTCACTGGGTTATTGAGAGGAAAATAGGAGTCCACGTATGTGCCAGCTCCTGCTGCAGAGCTGAATATTAAACAAACTCAGTGTCTGTCCTTCCTTTGGCTTCAGCCCTCACTCAAAACTGGCAAAAGACCCAGAGACAGAGCTGGCTAAGCAGAGAGAAGAGGCCTGAGTTCAAGCCTCGGCTGGGCATCTAGCTTGCTGTGTGACCTAGGGAAAGTCCCTTTCCCTCCCTGGGATCAATCTCCCCATCTGCCAAATGAGAATTGGCCCAGAGGAACGTTTCCCAAACTGCACAACAAGGATTAATCAGCACAATATGAAAAAGACAGAAATCGAGACATTGACCAAATATGTTGGGAAAAGCCACTTTTAGAATATTAAAGACTCTGAGGCTGTGCTGCCCAATATGGTAGCCACTAGTTGTGTATGATTATTTAAGTTAAGATTAATTATAATCAGTTAAAATATAAAATTCAGTCTCACCAGCCACATTTCAAGGGCTCGACAGCATGGCTAGTGATATACACAGCGTAGAAGCGAGCGGACCCTTCCCTGGATTGCAGAAAGTGCAGGTCGGCGCAGCGGTCAGAGGAGACCTATGTCACCTGAACCCAGAATTTCCTGCGCACATTTGACCATGCTACCTCTACAGAACATCTTTGACCAAGGTAGGAGATAATCCCGCTTCCAGGGACTTGGTCTGGAAGATGTTGATCTAGAAGATCTCTCAGGGCCCTTCCAACTCCGAGAGTGGAGAAGGGGAACATTCTGGCAACTGAGTTCCTCTTAGTGGAGGGAACTGCCTGTGTTCAGCAGGTCTCTTGGCCAAAAGACATTGTAATTGTGGGAAGAGAGCCCCATCGATGCAGTTGGGATGCGCTGGGGAGAAGAGGGGGCAGAGGACTTAATTGTTGAGGGTAGTAAAGGAAGCGGGATTAGAAAGGGCTACGAAAGGGGGAGGTGAGAGTGAGTTGAAGGCGGAAGAGAGTCTGGCAATATGGTGGAATGATGGAGCTTAGGCAAAAGGGAGACCAGGGGCCAGGACGGCTGAAAGACTTGAGAGCAGAGACTCTGATGCTCAGTTTTAAGATATCTGTATACAGCTGCATGCAGTGCACCTCTCCTCACTCATCACCCATGAGTCAGTAAAAATCTACCACACCTTGCCCTGGCCAGGTAGTTCAGCTGGTTAGCATGTCATCATGACATGCCAAGGATGCGGGTTCAATCTCCAGTCAGGGCATACACAGAATCAATCAATGAATGCATCAGTAAGTGGAACAACAAGTTGATGTTTCTTTCTCTCTCTCCCACTCCTTCCTCTCTCCCTAATATCAATATATTAAAAAAGAGAGAGAGAGTACCACATTTTGACATACAATCTTGGGAAAATCAAGAAAAAAGGGCTATGTTCCACCGTTAGGATGCCAGGGGAGTGGAAAATACCTCTAAGGAAGTTGAGAGCTGAAGGAGATCCAGGATTTGGCAGAAGCAGGTCATATGGAAAGAGGAACTGAAGTCGATCAGGAGAAATGGAGCTCCCTGAGAGATCAGGCGATGTGATGGCTCTAAAACATGTCCCCCAAAAGCTTCGATACTCCTTCCATTGTAATGTAAGGTTTTGCACGTCCTTGCCTTGACTATGGGTCTGTGAATAGAATATGGGTAGAAGTGACCCAAATCTGGAGAGACTGGTAGGTTTCACTTCCTATTTCAAGAGACACTTTCGCTTTGCAGAACAACGCTCAACCAACTGATCCACGCTGATCAGGGCTGTGCTTCAGTTTCTTTATATTCAGATGGGAATGATAATAATAGTACCTGCATTCTTGTAAAAACCAAAGGAGTACATACACAGAAAACTCTTAGAGCAGTGCTTGAAACATAAGTACCTATTACATGTTAGCTGATAATATTCAACAACTCACTTTTGAGCACCTGCCATGTGCTGGACACCATGCTGCCCTGAAGATACAGCCACGGCAAGACTGATGGGCCCCGCCTTATGGAGCTGACATTCTAGTCCTTCTTCAACTTTTCTTTCATATGTATCATCCCATTTGATCCTCAAAAGGGCCCCATGGGGTTGGCACAACAGTGACCTTACTCCCATTTGACAGAGGTGGAAACCGAGGCCCAGAGGGAACCCTTGATGTCTTCTTTGCACAGTGCCTCAGTCTGCTGTCACAAATTTCTGTGTCCCTTCAACAGAGTCACTGTGGCATGAGCAGCCCAGAGGCTCCATGTCTTCTGTTGGCTAGTGTCCTTGCCTGAAACCTAGCAAATGAAATCACAAAGGCAAACGTGACCAACCCCTTGCCGCTGAGCCCCCTCACAACAGAGGTCCTGGAAGAACGAGGTCAGGGCTCTTTACGTGCTGTCCCTCCCTCCGCGGCCGCTTAGGGAAGGTGTGTGTCGTTCCGCTTGTGACCACTAAAGCCGCACCCAGCCTCGTCTTCGTGGGTGCCTGAAATGCCACCATTTATCGTTCATTCTTTCAGGTTGAGCAAGTGTTCCAGGAACTTATTTTTATCTCTAAAATTCCTCTGGGATGGGTTCCTAACATCTTAGTGAACTGAGAATTGGCCTTAACGATGATGGCCTTTCTTCAGTCAATGAAGAAAATGGACCAGGAGGAAAAGCAACTTGGGGACAAGAAGCTGGTGCTGTTCAAGCTGCTTCCCACCCTGGGAAGAGGGACAGAGAGACACACAATGCTCCCGTGCATCTTGTGCAGCCTTCAAAGAGCTTCCTAACCAAAGTTCACCTGACTCAGATCCTCCCTACGAGCGGGCCAGCCTCCTCCCTGATGTGGACATAATTGTCTTGGGCCGCCTCAACTGTTCCCTCTTCTGATGACAGAGCCAGCTCCATTATTTATTCTAAGGATCCTAAACTTGCTATTCACAGGTTTGCTGCGGGATCCCTGTGGCGTCCCTGGTTTCTGGCCTTTTGGAGGCCCAGGTTGTTCCTCCTTCCATTCTTGGTGAGCCCCAGAGCCTTCCAGTGCCTGCCTTTTTTGTTGTCTAAGCCAAAGTTGGTTTCTGTTGCTTGCTTCTAAAGAACTCCAATTGACAGACCTACTTTACAGATGAGGAGAAGGAAGCGTGGAGAGGAAACGTGAATTAGAAGAGCCAGAGCCAGGATTGCAACCCAGGTGCCCTGTCCCCCTGGCCAGGCTCTGGTCTCGCACTGCACTACTGGTTCTGAGCAGCCGCACCTGGAGGAAAGATGGTTGAGAGGAATGCAAGTGAACAGGCCTGAGCACAGGCAGCAAAGCAGTCAGCTGAGTGGTTTTGGAGTCAGACAGACCTGACTTTAAATCCCAGATCTGTCCCTTACTGGTTATGGGGCCTTGGGGAAGTCATGTCATCTTCTTGGGGCTTACCTTTCACCAGCGGTAACATGGGAGAATAAGACCTTTGTGTAGACACAGATCTGCAGGGACACCGTTGGCGAGCAGAGCACCGGGGGCGGGGGGGCGTTTAACCTTACGTACCTCCTTTGGCTGGGTCTCCTTAGGCAGTGAACAACCTGGACAACTGTACACGGCAGCTTACAGATGGACAACACCGGGCCTTAATGGTTAAGTGAGATAATGTATGTAAAGGTTTTGGCACCATGCCCAACACTTAGAAAATGTTCATGAATAGTAGCCAAGTACTGTTGACACCACCGCCATAGGCTTCGTCTGGCGGGCGTCCGGCCGTCTGTCATGAAACTGCAGATCCTAAGCTCCTCCCTTTCTCCCCACTCACTCCCAAACCTCATAACCTTTCCTGGATGGCCCCAGTGCCCTGCCTCTCCTGCCAGGGCTCTGCAGCTTTGGCTGGGCTGCCGGGAACAGGGTTTTGGCCTTGTCTAGCACACCTTGGCTTTCAGTTTGGCTAAGGCTCCCCTGTGTCAGCGCCCAGTGGACAAGTCCTTCTTGCTCCAAGGTTCTGAAGCTTCTAGGGGCCAGCTCTGCCCTCCAGCCTCCTCCCTCAGACCCAAGGCAGATGGAAATCAGAAAGCAGCCTACCCTCAGGGCCCAGCTGCCGCAGGCCCAGAAGTCCCCCCGCCCCCCAAAGCAGCCGCAACCCTCACAGGCCTCCTCCCTCCCCTCTGGGCAGGCCCAAGCAGCCAGAGACAGGAATGGCTGGACCCTCTGGCAGAGCCACGTGGGTCAGCCCAGTGTCTGCCAGCTCTCAGGCAGATCTTACAAAGGCTCCTTTCACCAGGGAGAGGAGCTGGCCCATCTGGAGCCCACGGGATGATGTCCCAGGCCCCAGGGGCAAGGAGTGAGAGGTCAGAAACTAAGGAAGGGGTTGCTAAGGCTGGGGGAGTCAAAGGTGCTCAGCAACCACTCCCCACACCCCCATCACCTCCTGATGTCAAGGTGACTACCCCACGGGAGATCAGATTCCCTGGGGCCTGGGGTCGGGGGTGGAGGGTGGTGGTGGGAAATAAGTGTGGGAGCAGATGAAGGGAAAGGGTTAGTCATGGGGTTCCAGGGGGAAAGGAGCCTGGGCCTTCAGCCCACGCTTTTGCTGACATCTGCAGGCCCATAGCAAGAGGGTGACGTGGTTTTGGTCCTTGAAACAGCCTTTCTAGTAACAAGTGGGGTGTCCCAGCAAGGCATCTTCTGTGTCTCCTACTCCTTTCGTGCCTTCTGCCCCAGGCCTTCAGGATCTCTTAAAGGGACTCACATATTCCTACAACTATCTCTGCCCCATCCACTTCCCCTTCCCACTTCCAAAGTCCCACTCTAATCAAAGCTGATCAGTCCCTCAGTGAAATCCCTTACAGCCTCCCCACTGCCAAAGGACCATGACCTCAAGGTACATTCTTTTTCCTCCCAATCTTTAATCCCTTTACTCCTGGGACATCATCCTTCCCCCATTCTCAGTGCACGTGGTCTGGGTAAGGCTTATGCCTGGGGATAGGCATGTGACGAAAATCTGTCCTATCAGAGAATTCTACCCCGCCCAAATACACAAGGATTGGTTCAGGCATAGTCATGCAACCCAAACCAGCTGGGGGGAATTCAATTCCAGAACACGTGTTTAAAGATTTGGAGAAATGAATCTTTCCTTTCACTGGGCTTGCAACTTGGAGGGTATCAGCCTGGAGCTGCCTCCCTTTGGAAAGGGCCTGTTCCGGAGTAAAGTTCAATCAATATAGGGAGAAGCAGAAGGATGGGAGACCAGGTCCAGGTGGCATCCTTGAACCCCTAGACCCAACCTTACCTGAAGCAGATAAGCTGACTTTTTCCATTTTTTGAGTCAATAGATTTCCTGTTCATTTAAGCATCATCCAATAGTTCTGACCAACATAGAGACCTTGCTACTCTGGCCTCGAACCACCTCTGCAGTCCTACCTGCTTTGCTCTGGACATATAAGGCTTGCCCTTCTCCCAGGCACCCCATGTACCCTGTGACTCTTGCCAGGCTCTCTGCTAGGGAGGGACTCATTTTTCCCTTTTTGCACTTGCTCAACTCTTGAAGGTCAGTTCAAATGCTGATTCCTCCACAGAGCCTTCCCTGGCTCCTCCATGGGAGAATGTGCTCTTGCTCCTGTCCACTCTGGCCCCATCATTCAGCTGGAGCATAGTGACCTGTTTTACATCTATCTCTTCCACTAGATTATTGAGCTTCCTCAGGGCAGAACTGCAATTTCCCTTTATTTTCTCAGTGCCCAGCACTTGGACTGGCACATAGGCAGCGCTCAGGAAATGCTTGTGGGATGATCTGAATTGCCATCAGCTGGGAGGTCCTGGGCTGGGTGTTGGTGCTGTGGGGGAGGGGTCTGACTCTGGCACTACCGCGAGGCAGCTCGGTGGCCCATGCCCACCTCTGGGCAAGTGCTGCTTGCTCAGCCTAAGATGCTTGTCTCCCTTCAATCTAGGAATCCTGCTCATCTTCTAAGGAGCTCAAAACCCTTAATGTGTGATGAGAGGTCTGCTTTGGAGCCGAACAAACTTGAGTTCAAGTCCTGGCTCTTCCACGTAGCAAGCCATAGAACTTCCTCAAGCTTCAGTTTCCTTAAAGTGGCAAACACATATGTCCTATTATGTGCTGGGCATTGTTCTAAGCCCTATATATATCCTAGCCCCTCTAGTTCTTTTATCCACCCTCTGAAGTGTGGCTACTATTATTATCCTTATTCTAGGGATGAGAAAAATCAAAGCCCAGGGAGGGTAAGCGTTGCTGGAGGCCATGGCTAGCAGGCGGCAGAGCGGTGGTTGGAACTCAGGCAGGCTGGCTCTAGATCCTATACTCTTAATACTCCATTATCCTGTCCCTGGCAAAATAAGGACAACAATAGGACCTTCTTCACCAGCTTGTTGTAAAGTCTAACCTTCACATCAGTGTGTGGGCTGAGCCTGGTGGAGTCTAGTCTTCCCAGACAACCCTGGATCTTGGGGTCAGGTGGAGGGAGTGGGGTTGTGGCTGGTCCAGCACGGCATCCACTTGGCTCTGGCTGCACTGTAGGGCTCTCTCCGCTTGGCAGAAGCACTCTGCTCATAATGCTCATTTGTCCAAACCGTGCATCAACATCTTGCGCATTCTCCGCACGCACTCTCTGGGTCCAGAAGGGATGAAGAGGGCTGACCCAGGCTCCAGCCAGGCCAGGGAAAGCTGCTGGGAATGAAGAGGTCTGGGTGGCCTAGTTTCTAGAAACCCCAGCTCTGCCAAAGCCTAATCGTGAGAACTTGGGCACATCACATAATTTCCCGGGACCTCGGTTCCTTCATCTGTACCATAGGGACAGTAATGGTGCCTACTTTATCTGTGTGAGGATGAAAGAAGAGGACGTATTTTGCAGAATGTGTTGTGGGTACTCAATAAACAGCAGTTAATTATTCGTCTTGGCTGCTTGCACAGCCAGGCTGCCTGGGGTTCAGTCCCAGCTCTACCATTTCCTAGCAGTATGACTTTGAGCAAGTTACTTAATATCTCTGTGCTCAGTTCCTCACTTGGGGACAATGACATAACAATAACAAAACAACTATGTGTCTGGCTCGTTAAAAGTGCTCCTGGCCCTGGCTGGGCAGCTCAGTTGATGAGGGCATCATCCCAATACACCAAGGTTTTGGGTTCGATCCCTGGTCAGGGCACATACAAGAGGCAACCAATGAATGCATAACTAGGTGGAACAGATCGATGTTTTTTCCTCTCTCAAATTAATAAATAAAAGTTAAAAAAAAAATTTAAGTGTTCCCTAAGTGCTAGTGCTTGTTGTTATTATTTTCCAGCTATAAGACCTTGGGCAAAATCCTGTCTCTCCCAAGGCCTCAGTTTCCCCATTTGCTTAGCGCAGTGTAGACTTGACTGTTGCTAACCGTTTCCGGGGCTCCACCCTACCCTAATGACTCAGTGCCTCTAGGGAAGAGCCCTGGTACCCTTTCTTGGAGAGCAGCTACTGGATCCTTCTTGCTCTCGTTCTGGACTCCAGCCTCAGAACCTGGCCTGGATCTGGTGTAGGGCGGGTCCCCACTAAATGTTTCCGGAATGTATGTGACTTAGTGCTTTTTTTGTGCCAGGCACTCTTCCGAGTGCTTTACAGATATAAGTACATTTACTCCTTGTACCCTTAGGGGGAGGGACTATGATTACTTTCATTTTTTATTTTTACAGATGAGGCAATTGAAGCAGACAGTTAACATCATGTGTCCAGGGATTCCAGCCCAGGTCCTCTAGCTCCAGGGATAATCCTCTGACTTTCTCTGGCCCTGTGCCCTCTGCTCAGAAGTTGGGGCGCACCATGCACCCGCCCATCCACCAGCAGCCATTACTCATCTCCTGGGACGGGACTCTCCCCTCCTCGGGGTGAGAGGCGGGGGCTGGCTGTGGGCTGTGGGACTGGAGCGATGAGCCCGGCCTCTGGGGGACAGCCTGCCAACACCTGCCACCCAGCCAAGTCCCAGAACGGTCTGGGCGGATCTCACAACCTATTCTTCCGGAGTCAGAACAGGAAAGGCCAAGAGGCCTGGCTTCAGGGCTGACTCATGTAGAGGCGGGCTGAGCAGCCAGGCTGGGGAGGCGAGGAGTGGGTTAAATTCACCCTTCTTAAATTCTTCTCTGGACACTCACTGGAATAAGGTTGTGCCCAGGAGTGAGGAGCCTGAATCCACTCAGCGCAGAACCTCAAATACTTAGACTTGGGGTGGGGGGCAGGAGGGTGGGTGGGTCACAGAATCCTTTTAGGAAGAGGAGGGTCTTTGATGGGCTAAATATTTTGGCGGCGGCCCTGAGTGTGAGGGGCACACCTCCCCTCCGCCACCTTGGCCGTGGCCTGGAGGGCTGGAAGGCTGTGGGGAGGCCTCGGCTAAGGAAGGGAGGGGAGACTTGAGACCTGAAAGCAGGTGGAGGGGATGAGAGTAGAGAAACGGAGACTGAAGAAAGAGCAGCCCAGAAGTTCCTGGGGTGGGAATGTTTGCTGGACTTTTAAGAACCAGGATATTTAATATTCAAATTTCAGTTGTTTAGTGGTGGCTCCCTCCCCTGTCACCACCAGCCTTCCAGACTCTGCCACACCTGCGCCCAGCCTTGCGGCCGGGTATGCGGGAGAGCGGAGGGGTGTCCTGCCCGTGGCTGTGCGGACAGCACACTGTAGAGCTAGAATATGAGGGTTTGACCGACTTACTGTGTGACCTCAGGCTCTATCAGAGACTCTCTGAGCCTTGGTCCCATCCGTAAAATGGAAACAATAATATAAAGACTAATTTTTTTCAGCATCTACTATGTGCTAGGAACTGATATAAGCACCTTGTGTAGATTATCCTATTTTGATACTTACTACAACCCTATGAAGTAGGTGCTATTTTCAGACGAGGAGACTGAAGCAAAACAGCTGGCTAAGTTAAGTAGAAGAGCTGTGAAAATCCAGGAGGTCTCACTCCACAAAAGGTGCTATTAACTATGACACAGATCCCATCTGCCTATTAAGGTAGTTGTGAGTATTAAATGAATTTATGCATGTAAAGCTCTGAGAACAGTGCCTGGCACATAGTAAGTGCTCAATAAATTGAATATGAGCTCTTGTGCTATGATCAGTGGAGTTGCAAACACCCAACTCAGATGGCTTAAACATTAAGGGAGCTTATCATTTCATCACCAGAAAGTCGCTGGGCGTTCCCAGTCTCATGATCAATTGATTCAGTAGTTCAATGATGACATAAGTGACGCAAGACATAGCATAGGAAGAACTCAGACTGTGCTGCTGTTCCTGGCCAGCATCTAGCTTCTCAGTTGCCAGGCAACGCCTCTTAGCACTTAGGTAGAAGGGATAGTAAACCAAGGCAGGGAGGAGTAGGGGGACATGTCTCACCTACTACTTCGGCAGTCATGAGACTGGTCCAATAATACTGCCAGGTGCTCCAACATCATAAGAAACACTATGTTAGCATGGGAGGAGGGTAGTCCTTGAAGTTCTATGTATGGTTTCCACTATATGGGAAAGAAAGCCTTAAAATTGTGTATTCCCGCCAAGGTCTAGAAGGGGGATGAGGAGGGAGTCCACAGTGGCCAAAGAAGAAACCCAGAAAACAACTTTGGTTAATTGCTTACCTCTGGTCACTGTCTGCTTTCTGAGGGAGTCCCTAATGCTTACAGAAAGAGCCCATAAATAACTTCGGGTGACTTCTCCAACTTTAATGAACTGCCTCCTATCATGTGTCTGTTTTACAACAAGATGACAAATGGGGTCTGGAGCTAGTAAGGATTCGGGCTAACAGACCACACACATACCTAAGTTTGGGTAGCCACGCCCCCCCGGGAAAGCTGGCTCCACCTTTACCCGTCAATCAGTATGTAACTCCCTCACCCCCATCCTACCAACTATGTAAGTCCTCAGAACAAAGGCCCTGATGCTCTTGCCATCTTTGCTCTCGCCACCCTTACCATGCCCTGAACCTATGTCCTTCACCTCCTCTTCAGCAAGGCCTGTTCTCTTCCCTGAGAACTATCACTAATAAACCCTGCTTACATGCAAATAGACCTGCCGATCTGTAATTCTTTACTGCGTCGGCAAAAAGAACCGGGTTTCTCCTGGTAACATGAGGACCTGGGAGGCTTTCTGCCTCCTCCTCTGCACATTGGCTTCAGTCCGGGGGTAGCTACTCTACTGGTAGCAAGACAGCTTCCAGCAACACCTGGAGTATCCTGCGTCTTTACTCTTCCCCCAAAACCGAAAGAGACTGTGCCTCTAGCCAGACATTTAAGGTCTTCCCTTCAGTCTGATTGAGCAAGGTGTAGGGAATTGTGGAACTAGTGATCCTTGCCAGCTGGAGGACCTGGGGGGACCCCTGGGTTACACAAATAATCTCAATACAATGTGCTCATCTAGTGTCCGGTAGTGCTGGATCCAGAGGAGGAAGAGGTTTATTTGGACTGAGGGTGGAGGTGTGTTTCTGGGAGGATCCCTGGTGCCTTTGCCTCTGAATCCTGAAATATGAGCAAGATTTCCTCAGCCAGGAAAGCTTAGGAAGAGGGTCAGCAAAGATCCGTGGGCGTCCAGGGTAGATGGGGCTTGAGAGCAGTGAAGGGGGAGTGAGTGAGGGGAGGGTGGAGACAAGGCCCTCAGATCGCAGAGCTGACCCTCCCCACCTCTCCTCTGGGCCAGGAGGACCAGAATATTAACCCCTAGCCGTGCGGAGTGCTCACTACCTGCGTGCACCACAAGGGCATTTAATCCTCATGACAGCTCTGTGAGGAAGTGTTGTTACTCTCCATTTTACAGACAGAGAAAGTGAGATGTGTAGAGATTAAGTAATTTGCTTAAAGTCACACTGCTGGCAAGGGCAGAGCTGGGCTGTGAATCCAGACAGCCTGACCCCAGAGCCAGCGCTTTAAACGTGCCCTGGACCTCTTTGCCAATCCCCCATCCTGGCAAGGAGGAGGGAGAGCGGGGGGGGGGGGGGGGGGGGGGCGGGGGTGGTGAACAAAGACCCATCAGGCCCTGAGTGCCTGCCGCTGATGCGGGTGGGTGGTGGCCTCAGGTGGGTGGAAGCTGCAGCAGGGGTACCTACCTGCAGACCGAGTCTGGCAGACAAAGGTGGGAAGCCAGAGCTTTTGTCTGAGGGCCAGGGAAAGTGGCTCCCTCCTCAGGCCTGAGAGACAGGGAGGAGGTGGGGGAACCGCTGTGTAAAGGGGCCCTAGAGCCAGGAGATCTTGCTTCTTAGGACTTGAATTCTCTAAGTCTCCATTTTACCATCGGAAGTAGTAATAATGCTCATTATTTCAAATATCATGCCATTAGGTGGAGGCAGCCGGAACACAGTACAGAATGCAAAGCTGCTTTTACCATGTCACTCAAAGGTTAATTGCATTTCTTGTTAAAACAGAAACCAGGGGCTGAAAGCGGTAGGGGTGATAGCCTTTGCAGCTTAGCTTTTCGTTCTGTTGTTCTACTTTCTGAGGGTTTTTTTCCCCCCTCCGTATTCTCTACAATAAACATATTTTGCTTTTTAATGGGGCTTCCCCCTAAAAGAAGAACATTAAAATTCATACTTAAAATTCCTCCATGGGATATATTTACATAAACTAATGCATATATGCATAGAATGTGTTTGGAAGGCAACCCAGGAAAATGATCAAGGTCTTGCAGAGGGCAAATGAGAGGCTGGGGTGGTGGGGAGGGGGTGCCTTTGTGCTGCAGGCTCCACGGGACTGCCGGAAGTGTTATTTATTTATCTTACCTTATGCTTGCGTAACCTCTGAAAAAAGTGTGTGTGTGTGTGTGTGTGTGTGTGTGTGTGTGTGTGTGTGTAAGTCAAGAGGAACAACCAGGCGCCCTGGCCAGGTGGCCCCAGTATGCCAAAGTTGTGGGTTCAATCCCCAGTCATGGGACATACAAGAATCAACCAGTGAATGCATACATAAGCATAACAACAAATTGATGTCTCTTTCTCTAAAATTAATAAATAAAAATTCAAAAAAATAAAAAGAGGAAAACCCGACCCAAGCCCCAAATCCTCCTGGGTTCCACAGTTGTCATCTTCAGGATTCACCTCTGGGCTTCCCTCTCCCATGCTCTATTCTGGCTCCTTAAGAGCCACCCCTTTTGGAGAGACTCTGGGTCCCACTGGAAGGTTGACTTGCCCCGGAGAGTCTCCCAGAAGTGGGTGCCTGGCAGCTGAGGGAGCCAAACTGCAAAGACGCCTCTCTGCCTGCCCCATTTTGCACTCCCCCAACAAAGCATTCATATTAATAAGGCTCCTTCTCCCCATCAGACTGGAGGGTTGACCAGGAGGCAAGCAGCTGCTCTTCACTGGCTCCCCAGGGCACCTCTGCACCCAGGAGAGAGGCCACGCAGGGTAATACAAGGCCCTTCTTGACCTGCATCGCTACGCCACCACCCCCCGATCATTACGAGCTTCTTGAATACTGTGGCTGGATCATGTCATCCTGATATTCACTCAGGGTTTGGTACATATTAAAGAGTTCTCAAAAAATTCTTAACGAATAAGTGAAATAATCCATTCAAATCAATAAACATTTTTTGAGCATTTGCAAACCATGTGAAATATCTAACACTCCGTGTCAGACACTGGACTACTTAGTACTTTCTGTACATTAGTTCTTTCCTTCCCTTTCCTTTCCTTTCCTTTCCTTTCCTTTCCTTTCCTTTCCTTTCCTTTCCTTTCCTTTTCTTTCTTTCTTTCCTTTCTTTCTTTCTCTTTCCTTCGCCAGGCATCAAAAAACAAAACAAAACAAAACAGTTTTACTTACTTATTTTTAAATAGTTCATTGAAAAATTTTTTTCCATTACCATTTATTCCCCCATTATTCCACCCACCCACATTATTTCATTTAATCTTTGTGATGAGGGCTTGAGTTAGCTATTTGTAGTATGTCCATTTCACAGATGGGTAAACATTCAATCCCCTTAACCTGTTATATTTTTTTTCATAACACATCATCACCTGCCATTTTATGCATTTGTCTCTTTGTGGTAGAGCTGGCCTCCACGCTAGAGTGGAAGTTCTGTGAGAGCAGAATTTACTTTGTGGTGTTTACAGGGCCTTGAACAGCATCCAGCACAGAGCCGGTGCTCAGTTTACACCAGTTTGAACACGCTGACTCTGGAAAACCTTCCTTGACTTTCCCCCACTGCAGACTACGGTAGCTGGGCCGCTCTGTGCTTTCACTGCACGTGACAGTTGCATGTACTTCCCCTAACCCAGCAGTTATCAGGCTTTGTTATATTGCTTCTAAAATTGGTGGTTTTCTTGGCCAGCCGGCCAACTCTGGGAGGGCAGGGCCTGTGGTTAATAATAATAGCAACAACGAACATCTGTTGGTTATTTAGCGTGCCAATTCTCTACTCAAAGTATTCCTTTCAGTAGTTTCAAGGAGCCTATGAGGTACGGTGTTGTCCCCATTTTCCAGAGGGGGAAACCGAGGCTCGTGGGGGTGAAGAGTCTTGCTGCAGGTGAAGGGACTAGCGAATCACTGGCCAGCAGCGCCTGACCCAGGCGGTCTGAATTTAGCTTCGGGGTCCTTAACTGCACACATTGCCTCTTCAGAAAAGACATCTATATAACAAACGGAGCCAGGAGCACTTGACAAGTGTCTCCTCACTGTCCCCTGACAAGCAGGAAACAGAAAAGGTGGCTTCCGATTCCACTGATTCCTAGCTCCACTCAAGACAATGAGGGGTGGGGTGCTGGGCCGAAGTCTCTGCGGTGGCAAAACAGCGCTCCTTTCGCCTCACTTTCCCCTTAAAGTCTGTCCCAGAGGCTCGGGAGCCCTTGCCTTTTCACTTTGGAAAGACCAGAGGGTGAGCTGGTGCTTCGGTGTTTCCGAGCTGGCCTGCCTGGAAGGTTCCGCCCTGACTGCCAGACTCTGCGGCCCCAGGGAGGATGATCTAAGAGAGTGGGAGTGTCTTCCTGGCCATTAGCAAAAGGGAAACCAACCAAGCCACAGAAAAGTCCAAAGAGAGGTCAGAGAACGAGCCTGCCACCACCGTTCACTCAAAGAAGAGCAGGGGAATCCCCAGGATTTTAGTTGGGGATCCAGCTTTGGCTCCCTCCGGGTCCCTAGGAAGTTTATTTTAATTAAAAATAATTCCAAACTAACAGAAAAGTTGCAAAAATAGTACAAAGAACTCTTAAAGACCCTTTACCTAGATTCATCAATTTTTGCACTTTCCCAGGTTTATTTTCTCTTTCTCTCTTTCTAGATAGATGTTACAAGGATATAGGGGGGTGGGTAGATAGATAAATAGGTAGATATAGTTACACACAGAATAATGTCATCATTTTTGAACTCTTTGAAAGTAGATTGCAGACATCACACCCCCTTAACCCCTCAATACTTCCGTATATATTTCCGAAGGATAAAGTTATCTTCTTACATGATCACTGTACAGCTATGAAGTTCAGGAAATTTAACATTGATATAATACTTTAATCTACTATCCATATTTCCATTGTGTCAACTGACCCAGTAACTTTTTAAAAAATTGATTTGAGAGAGAAAGAAACATCACTTTGTTTTTCACTTATTTATGCATTCATTGTTTGCTTCTTGTATGTGCCCTGACCAGGGGTCAAACCCGAAACCTTGGTGTATTGGGACTATGTTCTAACCAACTGACCTACCCAACCAGGGTGACCCAGTAACATTTTTAAATAGAATTTTGTTCCCTGTAGTACAAGATCCAATCCAAGAGCATGTACTGCAGTTAGTTGTCATGTCTTTTTGTTTGTTTGTTTTGTTTTTGCTTTGTAGTTGTCATGTCTTTTTATTTCCCTCTAACCTGGAACAACAACCTTCCTTCCTTTGCCTTTCATGACATTGGAATTTTGAAGACTACAGACAAGTTATTTTATAGAATGCTGCTCAGTTTGGGTGTGTCTGATGTCTCCCCATAACTAGATTCTGGTTATGCACTCCCAGCTGGAATATTAGAAAACTGATACTGTGTGCTTCTCAGGGTAACACTTCCAGACACCCCTGATGTCTGTCTGCCTGGAGAGGGTGACATTCATTTTGATCACCTTCGTTAAGTGGTGGTCTGGTTTCTCTACTGTATAAGTTACGATTTCCCCCCTCGCGTGTAATAAGCAATCTGTGAGGACACTTTAAGGTCATGTAAATATCCTGTTCCTGCTGATTCTTGTAGTGTTTATTTCTGATCAGCAGGAAGAGGTGCCCGGCCTCCTTTCAGCTTCTTTGTCCTGGTCGTCCAGCTCCTTCCTCCCCTGCCCACCCCCACCCGCGGCCCCACCCCGTGGCGCTGGGATGAGGCCACTCTTAGCATTATATCAGCATTCTGTGGGCCTTGGACATGCTCGCCCACCTCGGGAGCCGTGCTGAGTGACTCCAGGGACTCTGATCTCTGCCTTATCAGGGCGGATTTAGCAGCTGGAGGTTCTGGGAGTGTTCGGGGGAAATAAGGATTCTTTTGAGAACCTCTTCTGAAAACGAAGGGGCACACCAGACAGGGTAGGTGGAGAAGAAGAGTTGGGCTCCATCCTCGGGACCCTGCTCATGTCTGAGATCAGCTCAGGCAAGGCTGCTCTCCCGTCAGGGACTGTTCCTCTGTGGGTACAGTGTCCACACAAAGACCAGCGGTCTTGGTCCAAATAGGACATTGCAGTAAGTGTAGCTCTGTGTGAGGAGATTAGGAACTGTTTCATGTGAAAAACAAACAAACAGACAAATAAACAAGCCAGCCTCCAAGTATCACCAAATGACCACCAAGTGAGGGAGGTGGACGGCCAGGACAGGGGTTGCAGCTGGGAAAACAGCGCTGGCTGAGCTCCCCTTTCTTTGGCCTGTGATCTCAGGCTGCTGAGACTCAGCACAGTTCAGAGCTGGGGAACTCGTTATTCTTCTGAAGCATGAAGGACACTGCTCAGCTTTGAAAAAATACAGTTGCCTGCTTGAATTTCAAATAATTTAACGCCTCCCCCGCTACCTAGCTGTGAGCTAAAGGGCTGATTGTTCAGGCCTCAAAGTACCAAATAAATGAACTGTCAACCCCCAAGGATGAGGAAGAAATGTCCCTACACAAATCAAATCTTATGGCTGGAGAGGAGCACATCCGAGCCCTGCATAATGCTGACATAATATGCTAAGAGGCTAGCGGAGTCCTGCTCTGATGTGGCAGGGAAGCACCTGGGAAGTGGTCTGCCACCCCAAGGTTCTCCTGGGGCAACAGCTGGCTGTCCCTGCACCTTTAGGAGGTAGGAAATAGACACTTCACCTGAATCAAGGCCACCAGCTCTGGTGGGGACGCTTGGTGATGAAAGCTATTTCTCTATGTTGAAGATCCAATCCAGCAAAAGGCAAAAGGCAGAGGGCAAAAGGCAGAGCAGGCATCTGAAGGAAGGCTGCTGAAGTCAGGGCACTGCCCACCACGTGGCCACTGGTGATGGGAAGGGGCGGGACAGAGTAGTACACGGCACCATCTGGAGTCAGACTAGACTTGCGTTCAAGTCCCAGCTCTGCCTGCTTATTTACCCGGTTTTTGACTTGTGTGTGTGATTTAATCTTGTGAAGCCTCAGTTTTCTCCTCCACAAAATGGAGAGCAATAATAATATTCAACTTGTGTTGTTCGTACATATTAAAGGAGATTGTATAGGCAATGTATTTAATTAGGTACATATTAAGTGCTCAGTACACCTCTAATAACAGTGTAAATTCTAATACTAACAACACTGCTGGTGGTGGTACTGGTCATTATTGTTATTTCTGAGCCTCCAGGCTGCTATGTTAGGTTTGGCTAGGAAGTTGGAGCTGGGGCAGGAGTGGGAGTGGGAATGTGGCCCAAGGGAGCTGTAAGTGGCACTGAGCGGAGGCCACCAGGCACAGTGTCATTGTCCCCTTTGCTTGTTCCAGTAGTTCCTACCCCCACCAGCAGCTCCAGTCTCAGCAACCTTCAACATCTTTTTTGATGACTATGTAGTATTCCACTATAGAGATCAACTATGTTTTATTTAAGCAAATAATCATTTTTTAAAAGATTTTATTTATTTATTTCTAGAGAGAGGGGAAGGGAGGGAGGGGAAGGGAGGTAGAAAGGGAGGGAGAGAAACATGAATGTGTGGTTGCCTCTTACAAGCCCCTGACTGGGGACCTGGCCCACAGCCCAAGCCTGTGCCCTGACCGGGAATCGATCCAGCGACCCTTTGATTTGCAGGCCAACACTCAATCCACTGAGCCACATCAGCCAGGGCTAAGCAAATAATCATTTTTAACAGAATATTTCAATGATTGGATGGATCATATTTTGCTAGTATCAGAATAAGAAAAGGCTTTGGAAATAGAGATCTTCAATCAGTTATTCGATATTTTTTGAGCATCAGCTTTGGGTCAAGCCCTGTGCTATGTGCCAGTCATACAAAGGTGAAGAAGAGAGATAGGGACATGCCCTCACAATGCTTATGGTCTAGGGGGGAGACAGGCATATAACTGGACCCGAATTTAAACCCCTGGCTGTGTGATCTTGAACAAGCCATGCCTCTTCCCCAAGCCATAGTTTCCTCACATATGGAATCTCAATGTAGAGAGTTGCAAGCACAGTATTTGGTGAACAGACATTAGTTCTTTCATCTAATGATTAGTACTTCTAAAGAGTTTTTTTATTCTTTTGTCTTTATGGACAATATAGTCATGGATATCCTCCTATATGTCATGTTTTTCTTTTGGGAATAGATTATTTATCATCATGGGACAATTTCTGTAATCCAGCTAAAGAAGTTTTTCTAGGCTCTCTGCTACTCTTTAGTGTTCATCAGGCAGAGAAGAACATAAGGGCCCCTGAATTGGTGGCAGGAGGTCTTAGCAAGCAGCTCACCAAACTGTCTGGGCCTTTGATTCTTCATCAGCCTCTGTACTGTTTCTCCAATACACCAAGGAAATTCCTGCCTCAGTGCCTTTGTGCTCACTGCTCTCTCTGCCCGGGGCATTATTTGCCTAGAAATTGTCTTCACTTTCTTCAGGTCTTTACTCAAGTGTCATCTTACAAGAGAGGCTGTTCCTAGTCCATGCCCCCAGCACCCCTCTCCATTCCCCTATTGGCCTTATTCTTTTTGCAGCTCTAACTACCTCCTGACATAGACACATGGGGCTGGGTATTGGTTTATTGTATGACTTCTCAAATAGATGTATTCTTTGTGAAAGTCAAGATGCAAGACTTGAGTATGGAAGAGTGCCTGGTACATAGTAGGCACTCAATAAAAATTTGTGGCGTGCGTGAATAAAGAGATCAAATAAGACCACTCACAATACTCATAGTATTTCCTAGCGTCTGGAAACAGTATAAAGCTGGTCAAGTGGAAGGGAGAATAATAATTGGAAACCTAATACAGTATCGTATTTGGGTAGCAGGCCATTGAAGATCTTGGCTGGGGTGTGTGTGAGTGGGGACTCAGGTGGGGGAGGGAGACTTTCCTCTCGGCCAAGCTGCAGCGAGAGGCTAATGGCCTCTACAGGGATCCAATCTAATTAAGGCCCTGGCTCCACGTCAACTCGGGTTCCCTTCCCAGCTGCAGCAGCTTCCAAGTGACAAAATGAAACCTGTAACTTTCCCAAGATGAGACAGTCTCCAGGCGAGCAGGGCAGAAAGGGGCTGAGGGTAGGGTTTCTGCCCCAGGGGAACAGATCTGCGTTGCACCCAAAAGGTTTTAATAGTGTGTGTGAGTGTGTGTGTGTGCATGCGCATATGAGAGAGGGCGAGGGGAGAGAGAGCACAAGGCACAGAGCAGGGGCTGGATCACCGCCCTCAAGACCAGTCCTTGCGGGGAAGCAGCTGGATCTAGTGGGAAGGGGTGAGATGCAAAGCAAGGAGACATGAGTTCTCCTGTCCCTGAGTTGGTGTAACAGGGCGGGAAGGCGCGATGGCGGGGAGGATGAGCCCTGCCCCAGGTCACAGAACTCCCCGCGGCAGAACTGGAAAGGTGACTGTCCGCAAGTTTAGACTTAATCGCACTCAGAATGCTTTCACCTGTTTTTATTCTTTTTGAAGTCAATTTTTTGGGGGTTGGTAATACATACCCATAGAACAAAATTTTAGAGTTACGGAACGAAATGGTATATAGTAAACAAATGTACACCTCTGTCCCCAGTGACCGGGTCCCTCTTTGAGGGTAAATATTGTTACCAATTTCTTGTGTATCTTTCCAGAGAGAAGCATATGTGATATACAGCTACAGAAAGATGATATATAGGCATGCAAAGATGATGTCAGAGTATCACAGTAAATTTTAAATTAATAAAGAAACCCCAAATATCATGATGATTTTGAGTCTCCTTATCTTAAGAATAGATTATCCTTCTTGATGTATCAAATAATTTTTTTCTTTCTTTTTTTAAAATTCTAGTCCCACATTAGGCACGCTTCTTTTTTTTCTTCCTCCAATCTGTTTTGTTTTTAAAATTTTTACATTAATTTTTTATTTTTAAATTTTGCATTACCTTATTTATTTTAAAATAAATTTATTGGGGTACACTGGTTAAAACGTGATATCTATTTTAGATGTACAACTAAACAGTAAAACAACTGTAATAATACAACACCTGTATACTCCATTGTGTTCTCACCACCTGAAACCTAGTCTCGGTACATCACCTTGTATTTGACCTCCTTCACTTTCCTCTTCCTTCCCCCAGCCCCATTCCTTCTGGTAACAACCATCCTGCTGTCTGTATCTATGAGTTTGTCTGTTTTGTTTGTTTGTGCCTTTTGCTTTATATCCAAAAATTAGTAAAATCATATGGTTCTTGTCGTTTTCTGACTTATTTCTCAAGATCCATCCATGTTTTGCAAATGGCAAGATTTCATCTTTTTTTATGGCCGAGTAGTACTGCATTGTACAGGGGTGGGCAAAGGTAGGTTTACAATTGTAATACAAATAATACAATAATTGATACACAATAATAAAAGAATAAACTCTGTGTTTTACAGACTCACACCTCTAAACCTACTTTTGCCCACCCCTGTATATGTGTACCACAGCTTCTTTATTCAAGCATTCATTGAAGGCCACTCAGGTGCTTTCCATGTCTTGGTCACTATGAATAAAACTGCAATGAACCTAGGGGTACACACATCTTTACAAATAAGTAAAGACAAAAATACCCAGAAAAGGGATTGCTGGATCATATGGTAGCTCCATTCTTAAAAATTTTTGGAAACCTCTATACTGTTATCTATAGTGTCTGCACCAATTTACATTTCTGCCAGCAGTGTGCAAGGGTTCCTTTTTTCCACAGTCTCTCCAACACTTGCTAGTTCTGGTCTCATTGATAATAGCCATTCTGGCAGGTGTGAGGTGGTATCTCACGGTGGGCTTGATTTGCATTTCCCTTATAACTAGTGATGTTGAACACCTTTCCATTTACCTGTTGGCCATCTGTATGCCTTCCTTGGAAAAGTGTCTACGTAAGTCCTCTGCCCATTGTTTAAATTGAATTTTTTGCTTCTTTGTTTTTGAGTTGTATAAGTTCTTTATATTTTTTTTATATTAGCCCCTTATTGGAGGTATCTTTTGTGTAGAAGCTTTTTAGTTTGAGGCAGTCCCATTCATTCATTTTTTTTAAGAGATTTATTTACTTTTAGAGAGAGGGGAAGGGAGGGAAAAAGAAAGGAAGAGAAACATCAATGTATGAGAGATAGAGAGATACATTGATAGAGAGATACATGGATCCTCTCACACGCCCCCAACTGGGGACCTCGTCTGCAACCCAGGCGTGTGCCCTGACTGGGAATCAAACCAGCGACTTTTCAGTTCACAGGCTGGCACTCAATCCACTGAGCCATACCAGCTAGTGCTATTTATTTATTTTTTGTTTTTACTTCCTTTGCCTTTATCAAAGCATTTTCAACATTTTTTTTTGTGAGTATATATTTATATACGTATATTTCTCAAAAGCATTAACTTTTTATCAAGTGGAAATTGCACATATTATAAAGGTGCTTTCCTATTTCTTGGTTTTTATACTTTTTATATTTTATATTTTTGGTTGCTTTTAATAAATGAGATCTTTTCTCCCATTATAATTTCTAACTAGTGGGGCTTTGTATATAGGAAGGCACTGATTTCTAAAAAACCTTAATTTTAGTCACTTTCATGAGGTTTCTGATAACTGATAATAGATTACCAGTTGCTTTTCTTTGGAACTGATATTGAAGATAGCTAACTCAGTAGATTCCATGGACACCTTGTTAGTAAATTTTAAAAATATGAATAATAACCTCTCAAATCTGTATAAAACTTTCTCTTTTTTCCCTGATTCAACAAAGGCCTCTGATACAGACATTATTTCTCCACTTGACAGAAGAAACTGAGGCTCCAGAAGGTGAAATGATTTGCCTAAGCTAGTAAGTGGCAGAGTTGGAATTTGAACAAGGCCTGTTATGCAAAAACCTTCTGACCTCTGGATGTGAGGCATGTGAGAGAAAGAGTTGGGAAGAGGTTTGTGCAGAAGCAGAAGGTGACATTTTTTGAATGCCTACACTATGCTAAATTCTTTATAAAATATCTTTAAAAAATTTATTTATTTACTTTTAGAGAGAGGGGTGGGAGGGAGAAGGAGAGGGAGAGAAACATCAGTGTGTGCGAGATGCATCGATCAGTTGCCTCTCCCAGGCTCCCAACCGGGGCCTGGCCTGCAACCTTGGCGTGTGCCCTGACCGCTGAGCCACACCAGCCAGGGCTGTACTATCTTTTTAAATGCTCAAAAGGACTCTTCGAGGCAACATTATGAACAGATGACTGGCAGGACATGGGCAACAGGGACAAAGAGATTTGGGTTTGATTATTGGCTCTGCCGCTTATCAGCTGTGTGGCCCTATGCAAACTGTTTGACTTCTCTGAGCCTCAGTTTTCTCCACTGTGTCTTTGTTGCAGATGGTACCTGGATGGTCCTCCTCCCAGCGAAGGTCCACCTACTGGGGCTTGGGGCCAGGAAGAACAACTCAATCCTTGGACTCACAGCCTGGAGCTCTGTTCCAAGAGCCCGGAAAAGCTGGACTGAAATGTGTTTCCAGCTCCTGTGTTTGTCGAGTGACTTTGCTCGCCCTAGGGGAGCCTGGATCTCCAAGGAGGCAGGAAAGGTTCGTGTTTCTGTGGACACAACATTCAGGTTAGGCTTTAGCCAAATTTATGACTGAGTCGTAATTAGCAAGGTTTTATAGGACCTAATTCACATCATGCGAACACACTTGAAGTTCAAAGCTGCATTAGGATTTTCCATAGCTGGGTTGACCAACATCACCAAAGATTAATTGAGCAGCTATTATAAATGCAGTGAGAGAAACAACAATGTAAAATTCAGAAGGTGGGAGGTTAAAAGGCAATATTTGAAATTTTAAAAATGTGGTCTTTCACTTAATCTGGTTATTATTACATTACAGACACCGATTTAGGCATAGGAGAACACAAATAATAATTAATGTTTACTGAGCACTTAGCATATGACAGGCAGTGTGCTAAGTGCTTTATATTTATTAACCTCCTCAATCTCCATAACAACCCTATGAAGTAGGTATTGTTTACCATCATTTTATATGTGGAAATGGAGGTATAGAGAAGACAGCTTGATCAAAAGTCACACAGCTTGGAAGTTAAATATTTTGTTCAAGTAAAGATGGATATAAGAAGGTTCTTTGTGCTCCAAGAATCTCACAGTATATCATGGAAGAAGACATTGCTAAGAATAAAATAATAGCTAATATTTATTAAATTCTTTACATGAACTATCTCATTTTATCCCTACAGCGACTTTATGAGTTAGGTTCTGTTATATTCTATTATAGCGATGAGAAAACTTGCATGACTTAGTAACTTGCTCAGCTGGATTTCGAGGTTCTGTTATATTCTGTTACAGTGATGAGGAAACTTGCTTGAGTTGGTAACTTGCCCAACTGGAATCTGAAATGAGGCAGATTGCTAGGGAAGATCACATTGGCAACTGCAACACCACCCTGACTGTTCTGCTGGGTGATGTAGAATCCAGACTAATGCATTGGCACAAAGAAGCTCCTTGGAGCAGGGGAATATTTGACTTGGACCTTGAAGGATTGGTAGAAGATTAGCTTTTCCCGCCCCCCCTTAGTATACAGTGGAGTGAACAGATAGTTGTGGGTTCGAATTTCAGCTCCACCATCTTCCCAGCTGAATAACTTGGGTTCATCTTCTCTGACCCTCAATTTCCTTAACTGTTTTTTTAAAGGAACTTCTTTAATCCTACAAAGGGTGTCGATTTTCTTAAAAATTTATTTTTTTAATTTTAGAGAGAGGGGAAGTGAGGGAGGGAGGAAGAAAAACACTGATGTGAGAAACAGCGATTGGTTGCCTCTTGTACATACTTCAAAGGGGGTGGGGGAACCAAACCTGCAACTCAGGCATTTGGCCTGACAGGGAGTTGAACCGGCGACCTTTTGCTTTGCAGGACAATGCTCAACCAACCTAAGCCACACTGGTCAGAACCTCCTTAATTGTTAAATAGGGATGATGAAAACTATTTTTCTAAAACACCATGAGGAATAAATGTGACTGGATGTAAAAACACCCAGCTAGGTGTCTGGCAGGCGGCATGGGGGCTCAGCGATTGACACTGTGGACGGATGGATATAACGGCAATAGCTAGTCCCTACAGAGCACTTACCACGTGCCAGGCACCATTCCAAGCACTTAACATAGATTTACTTATCAACGATCCTCTTAAATAGGTACTATTTTTAGACCCATTTCATAGAGGAGAAACTGAAGCACAGAGAGGTTAAACGAGTTATCTGAGCTAGCAAATGACAGAAGTAGGGTTGGAACCCAGGCAGTCTGACCCCAGAGTCCACTCTATATAGCACGTGACTCTACTGCCTTCATTGCAAAAAGTGGGGCTGAGACAGCTATCCAGTAGCACCACAGGATCAGGAGTGGGAGGAGGGAAGTGGGTCATCAGGAGAGGCTTTTGGGCGGTTCCACGAACGTGGCATTTGCGCAAAGACCTGAAGGAGGCAAGGGAGTGGGAATTGCAGGAATTCTGGGAAAAGAATGTTCTGTGGAGGAAGAAGAGCAAATGCAAAGGCCCTGAGGCAAGGAAGGATGTTTGGCATGTTCAAGGCAAGGCAAGGAGGCTACCTGGCTGGGGTGGGAGAGTAGTAAGAGATAAGGACAGAAGGGTATGGGGGCTGCAGAGGGAGAACACATCGCCACCCATCTTCCCGATTAGTGTGTGCGTTATAAAAAACATGACTATAGGATGCAAAATGTGCATGCTTTTCAAAGTTTGAAGGTGAGACTTGAGGCAGTGTGCTTATGGACCCTCCTCTGCATAGACATTTTCTCCCTATCACCCTCCCCGATCAGCTTTGCCCATCCTTGTGAGTGAGTCACACAGGGGTGGAAATTGGGAAATGCTGGTGTGAGTGACGTGATCAGGATTCTAAGAAGAGCCTCTGGGTCTGAGCCTGGGAGATCATCACCATCGCAGGGCTGGGTGGAGGATGGTGCCTCTGGTCTCCACCCAGCTAAGATCTGAGTTTAGTCAATGAGGCCTAAAAATCCCTGGTCTGCTTAGCCTTCAAGGTCCTGGTCTTCTTCATATCCTGGCTTTCAGCACAGCAAATATTTGCTGATTCAAAGTGAATTTGATAAACCCTCAGATACACCCCTGAAACCAGCCTTGAATAGTCTTTTCCCTCAGGGCCAGCCCAGGTGCTTCTTTGAGGTTCCATGTGATCTTTTAGATCTGGATCTTCTTGGATCTGCTTTGATCTGGTTCATCATTTTGGTTCCTTTTCAGGCAGTGGAGAGGAAGAGGGCTGGAAGGGAACTTTGGTATAGCTCGCGATTCCGTGAGAAACTAGCACTGGATTCAGTTCAGAGTCCAGCAAGGCAATCAGTTTGTTTTTGGTTCATGTCCCCATTTAGGGGGCAGCCTCCTGGTGCTTCTTTTCAACAAACAAGCTGGTCGTAGAGGAGTTGAATATGATGCTGGCCTGCAGGGGTGAACAGGGACAATAGAAGGCCCAATGCAATGATAACAGCCATCACTGACTGAACAGGGCACAAGGACCAGGAATTGTCCTTGCCTTAGGAGTAATGAAACTGAGGCTAATGGGTAGGTTTAGGGACCTTGAAGTTTCAGGACAGTCTGACTCCAGAGCCTGTTGTGCTTCTAACCTCTGGAGTCCGCTGCCTCTTTATCAGAGTCCCTACAAGAATATGTGAGCAAATTGCTTTGGTCTGGAAGAGGAAGAAGTGGCAGGTTTCACTGTATTTTTATGCAAACATTTAATTTGCTCAAACATTAAATCATCTGTGAAACTTACTGCTATGCACTAAGGACGTGGAGACAAACCTCTGTTCGGCTTTTCTGGACTTGTCATTCAGCCTGACCAGGGAAGTGGGGAGGAGTAGCTAGCTGTGAGTCAAATACTACGGAGAGTCCAAAGAGGGAACAAGTAACTGTCTCCAGAGCGAGTGACATTTCCCTGGGCATTCCACAGTAGCAAATCTGGCCTGAGTGCTACGGACTGGCTGAAAGTATCACAGCCCCTATCCTCAGTGCAATTTTTGTGATTTGAGGAGCCCTACATCAACATTGTCCTGGTGCTTGTTAAGTTGGGAATTTCTCCCTTCTCTGGAGGAGAATCAGAGAATTGGAATAAGAGGGGTCTGGGAGTAGCACGCAGGTGGAATTGATGTACACTCATGTTTGCCAGGTGAATGGGGGGAAGAAATCAGCCCAAGCAGGAGGAAAAAGCATGGACAATAGTTTGGGGGTCCTTCGTGGCCTGCAGACACTGGGATTGCAGTTCAAGACTAAGTTGTGGGAGGAGAGGGATCCTGTCACCCGGGGCCTGGAACACAGGCTTCCTAAATATTTGGGATGTATTCACCTGGCAAACTTGAGTGTTCATCAGATTCACCTGGGTGCCTGGAACACAGGCCTCCTAAATATTTGGGATGTATTCACCTAGCAAACTTGAGTGTTCATTAGATTCACCTGGGTGCTAGGCCGGCTCTTGAAGTGACGAGTCAAAGGGAGAAACGAAGCCGTCAAAGGAGGAAAGGAAATGTGTTTCTAAGGGGATGAAAACTTTCCAAAAAGTTGACCTGGAAAAGGCAGCTCCATCTAACAGGAGTTTGGGGAAGTAGTCGCTTTGGCAAAGGGCAATGAATCCTGAGGCCGCAGATTGGGAGCCGGCGGAAAGAGCTTACTTGCCTCCCTAGGCAGGCTGAAGGTGTGAGGTCACGGGGCGCAAGGCCAGCAGCAGCTGCGAGGCCTCGCCCGAACTGCGGTGGGAGACAGTGTCAGGCTCCAGCCCACTGGGGAGATTTCTTCCCCCGCCTCCGGAGCAGTAACTCCGGATCCTACCCTCCGCCAGCGCCTAGGCCACGCCCCCGGGGCTGGGTCACGCCCCTCTAGAGACCCCGCCTCTTAGTGGCCCCGCCCCTGGGTCCCACCCGGAGGTTTGAAGCAGCTCGGGCTGGGGCGGCCCCAGAGTCGCGCTCGAGGCGTGGGGTGGTGCTGAGAAGCCGGGACTGTCCTGGAAGGCGCAGAGCGGCGGGAGGCCACTCCAGAGCACCCCGGAGCAGAAGCAGCAGCCGCTACCAGTGTCCGCGGAGCCCACCGAGCTGGCCATGGCGTTGTCGATGCCGCTGAACGGTCTGAAGGAGGAGGACAAAGATCCCATCATTGAGCTCTTCGTCAAGGTGAGCGCTCGCACGCGGTCCAACGCTGCTGAGCCGACCGCGCCTGGCCGACTGCGGGGGGCGGTGTCCCTGGGCGAGGGACGCTTATCCGCCCCTGCGCCCCCGCAGCGCCCCCGCGCGGCGCCCAGCATCCGGGGATGAGAGAAGCGCTGCTCTTGCACCCCCGGCCCATTGTCTCGGGGCCACCCGCGCCTTCCCGCCGCCGACGTTGGTCCAAGGAGCCGGGGTGGGACCGGGACCGCCGAAAGCTAGCACTCTGGGGCTGTCGTCACCGCCTTGCGCTGCGCGGGCTCCGGCGGACGCCAGACGGTGGTCCCGCGCCCCTGTGGGACTAGCTGCTCCCTCTCGGGCCCCGGAGTTCCTGTCACCACACCAGCCCGGGCTCCGGGCTCCCGACCCCCCCCCGCCCCCCATTCCAGTCCTCAGCCCTCCAATTCCACCCCCAGCCAGGGAGCCGAACCCTCGAACCAGTGGGGAAATGAACTGAACTTTGGACGCTGTCCGAAAGAGCATTTTTCTCGCTGATATGAAGCCGTAACTTTAATTTTCCATGCTATCTTAATTTATTTCTTTTTAAAAAAGAGAGCAGACATTCCTGGGCTTCCGGAAAAGCCCGAGATTCCCAACTTGGGTTTTCCTGTGTTAGGTATTTTACCACCATCTGGTTTTCTTGTTTTTCAAACGCGGAATGTTTTGTATGATGCAACATTTTGGCTGCTCCCCTCGGTGTTGCTGCCTCGGGAAGATTGTGTGCGCTCTTTTGTTTTGAAAGAAAAGCTGGTGAGGGAGGGAAAGAAATTAATAACTTGTCTGGGCTTTAGAGGGTTGATTTCCCTCTCGAGTCTCTTCAGTTGTTATATCCTGGGACTACCTTATTTGCCTACAAATACTATCCCTGTCCCTTTCTTTCTTTATTTTTGTAATATTTTTCGTTGAAGCAAAGGAGAGAGTAGAAGTTAAGAACATCTGGATCCAGCTGCCTCCCTCAAAACTTCTTTAAAATCCTCTAGATCCTTTCAGTCACTTACTGTAGCAGACTCATTCAGAGCTAGGCTCTGAAGGGAAAGCTAACAGAAAATCAGAACAATTTTGTTCGTTTTTTCCTGAGGTTTTTAATGAAGGACCCTTTTAGTGAAGGGAAGACATTAAAGGGTGTGTTTGAGGCATGGAGAGAAGACCTGATCCACAAAGGATCACAACAGTGTCAGTTTTAGGATTTCCTTTAGGTTATCAGTTTTAGAAACATTTTGGTCTAGGAAACTGAAACAGGAGATAGGTATGGAAACCCCAGAATATCTCAGAAGAGTCTCAGTTACTTTGGGTGGCAGATAGAGTACTCTGAGGTGCAGAAAATGTAGGAAGGAAGCTGAAATCAGAGAAAGGAGTGGAAGGCATGAAGGGCGGGCCAGCGATGAGTGTTAAATATTTTTTACTGAGCGAGGCACAGGTGGGAATTTCCAGAAACTCAAACAGTATATCTACTAAAAACAAACAGAAAACGTGATACTTAATGGTGAAACTGTAGCAGTAGCATTAAATCTAGGCTCTGATAAGCGTACCATCAGTAATGGTTGCTCTTCAGTATTGTACTGGAGGTCCTAGTCAATACAATAGGGCAAGAAAATATGAAGTCTATGAATTAGAGAGGAAGAGATCAATGCTCAATGACCTGCTTACTATTAATTTAACCCTTAAATTAGGAGGACAGGGAGGAGGTGCATTTGTTTCCCCCAGGTGAGTCACTTGCATACCCCTTCCCAGTTTTCCAGATTTGTGGTAGATCAGTATTATTATTTACTGAATACAACTCATTTCTTAAAAACCGTAGCTTAGCCTTAAGTAATAATACCTGTGAAATTATGGGTTAGGTGTAATTCTTTTAAGTATAACGACAAAAAAATATTTGTGAACCAGCTAAATCATCCTGTTTACCACTAGTTGTAAGCCTTTCTCACAGGCCTTGGTGGGAGAGAACCAGGGTTCAAGCCACAGTTCTTTCCTCGCTGGCTTGGTTGCCTTGGGCACGTTGTTTTCCCTCTCGAAGACTGACTTTTCTTGTTTGTGAAGAGGTGAAATGCTTTTGGCTGCCCTGTGATTCAGCATAGGCAAAACTGTGTACTGCTGTAAACCAGGATAGTTGTTTCAAAGGGAGATTGCGGGGGGCAGATAAATTGTGGTAAAGAGTATTTTTCATTTCTTCTGAAAACCTATATGCTGGAAATGCAAATGGGGGAAAATACCCCTGTAAATGTCATTATTTTGAAAGCAGCGAGGGGGCAGAACCATGGTTGTCCAGTGTTGTTTTAAACAGTGTTAATTATTCCGCCACAAGGTTCCGTAGCAGAAAACTATTGTCTATACTTAAAGCACCTGAGTCAAAAATATATTGAACCTACCTGTGTTGGTAGCTTTACATGTCAGAGAAATAGGCTCGGACCCAACTAGTGTGACTGGACTCAAAGCTACAGTTCCCTTTCTTGTGAGTATTGCTTTTGGGATTCTTTGCCTGTGAGTCCAGTGACTCCTCATTCCCTGTCTAACAGCAGTTGTCCATTTTAGGGTAGGGACCTGCGCAGTAGTAAAGAGGCTTGCCAAGGCAGTCATCCTCAACAGTGAGAGAATGCTCCATTCCGCCACCCTGAGGGACCTGATAGGCGTATATTTCCATAACGCCAGCCCTGCTGGGAACCTCCAACCGATGAGGTGAAGTTCAAACCCTTTAGCCAGGGCCTAGAGCGTTATCTGACTGCTGCCTGGGTTTCTAATCCAATTTGTTCACTTACTGGTTGTGTTTCCAAACATGTTGCTTAAACCTTTCTGTGCCTCATCTGCGCAATTGGGATATTAGTAGACCAATCTCATGGGATTAAATTGGTTAATATATGTGGCATAGAACAGTGACTAGTACACAGTAAGCAAGTAAATGCTAATTGTGTTGTATGTACATATTTAGATGCAGATCCCCCTACTGGTAAGTAAGGAATTGGAGTGGTGGTTGTGGGAAAAAAAAAAGAAAAAGAAAAAGAAAAAAAAAATTGTGCTGAGTGGTTTAATACATAAGAATAGCTGTTTCTTTTGAGATATTTGGCAGGGTTTCCAATGTGCTTGGACCCTACAGCCAGACTGCTTGGCTTAGACCTGGCTTCCAGGAGTGTCAGGCAAATTTCGTAAGTTCTTACTACCTTATTTCCCTGACCTCTAGTATCAGGATAGTAATAATAATTTTATAGGGTTGCTGAGGGGATTAACTGGTAGTCTATGTGTATTAATTAGGGTAGTCTAAGCTGTAATAAATAATCCATGCCAAACAATAGATCAATTAAGATAGTTTTTTTTTTTTCTTGCCTAGCAGCCCAGTTAGGGTGTCCTAGAGGTTGGGGTGGCTTTCCTCCTTAGAGTTGCGTAGGGATTCAAGCTCTTCCTCCCCCACCCCCCGCCCCTCCAGAGCGTTGGCGTCTGAGTAGTCAGAGCTGGTGACTGAGAAGTCCTGGTTGCAGCCAGCAGGAGGTGGAGAGTATGGAGGAGGCATGTTTCTCTTAAGGGTCCCAGCCCAGAAGTTCTACCTTTCACTTCCTTTCATACTCCACTGGGGACAACTTAATCACATGGTTCCATCTAACTGCAAGAAATGCTGGAAAATGTGATCTAGTCATGTACCACCCTATGTAAAGCTTTAGAAATAGTGCTTGACACACAGACCACTTATTTTTGTTTTTGATGATAATACATTCTTAAATGTGGGCTTCATTAATAGGATTCAGGGATTCTGTAAATCTATGAAATTACATAAAAGATTCTATGTGAGGTTTTCCCCTGCAGATTCCTAACCCAAGGGTTAAGAACCATTTTTCTAAAAAAAGTAAATGGTAACATTCTGATTGTCAAGCATAATTCATATAAGCAAAGTATAGAAGAAAGTTTGGGTTAGATGACCATTCAAGTCACTTCTGTTTGATCATCTGTGACTTATACTGGCATGAATTAAATGCCTAATATCGAGTTAGGTACTATGGGAGATTTAAGAAATGTTTCAAAATTTCCTTTCAGTATATAAATTTTATTGGAAAGAAAACAATATATTCAGGGGTGACTGACCTGTGGCCTGTGGACCACATGCAGCCCAGGATGGCTGTGAATGTGGCCCAACACAAAATCGTAAATTGAATTAAAACATTATGATATTTTTTTGTGATTACATGTTGCCAGTATTTAATGTGTGGCCCAAGACATCTCTTCTTCTCCAAGTGTGACCCAGGGATGCCAAAAGGTTGGACACTCCTGCATGGCACATGCTTAAGAGGTCCAGTGTGGTTCACATTAAGTTGGGCTAGGAGATGGGGAAGGATGAAGGTAGGTTTGAACTTGACCGTGAAAAAGCGGGTGAAGTAGTTGGATGTGGAAGAGCAAAGAATGGGAATGTTAGTTGTGACATCATTTGTAAACTCCTTTTGCAGGGACCAATAGGTAGATTGATAATTTTGAAAGAAGGAACCAGGAATGATTTAAATCCATAGTGCCAGGGAGACAAGATATTTACAAGTTGAGGATGAGAACCTGACTTAAGTTTTTGCTAATACGTACGATTTTCCTAGCCTTGCTTGTTCTCCCAACACTTCCCTGTTTTATGGATTGCTGTCTGTTCAACAACTTTCCAGTGGATTTGGGAAGGTGCGAACGGGTCACAGAGGCGGGCAAACTGTTAGCTGCTCTGCCAGTATGAAGTGGGAGTTCTCCATGTGTTGTTTCAGGGGCAGACATCAACCTTCCCTTTTTAAAAAACACAGACAAGTGAAATAAAATTCTTGTAGGAAATGATGCGGAGAACTTTTTCTCATAATTGAACACACTCGCTCACCATCAATATAGTGTTACCATGGATGTAATTGGTTTGTCATTCATTTGAGGTTTTCAGAGGGGAAAATCCAGGTGATAGAAATGAATGTAAAAACGTGAAGTCAACGGGAACTCTGTTTTTGCTAAATTTTGTCTGAGCTATTACTGAAGATCTAACAATGCTGCTGTTCAGAAAGGCCACGGTGATAATTTTGGTTAAGTGTAAAAATCTGAGAGAAAGGGACCCGAAAATGGAAAGAAGAAAACCAAAAAACAAGAGACCTCCGAGCCAAGGGGACTGAACACATGGGAGTCCTAGCACAGCATTAAATCATAGAAGAGAGGCAAAGCAGAGGACCCGGCAAGGCCGTCAGAAAAGCCGCATTTGGTTTGGGAGGATACTTACTGAGACGCCTGGAAGCCAGTCAGAAGGTGATGAGCAAGACTTTCCCCCTTCCTGTTCCCTTAGAGTTAGAGCCGTGGGGCCGCACCGGTGCCTGCTGCTTAGGGAATTAGTCCTTAAAAGGGAAATGTGTTAGGCAGGATGGCAAATGTGATTAAGACGGGAATTTAGATTTCGCTGGGTTTGCCTGTTTAGGAGGCTGTTGTAGAGAATGGAAAGGGAGTTTCTGAAGGAAAATAGCATTTAGGTCATGATTACAAATCACTCAAGTATGATTGAACAGAAATCTAAATTTAATTCGGGACATCAGTTTGTGAATTTTCTTGGAACTTTTCATTGTGTTGCCTTTTTTTGAGACTTGGCTTTTATCCCTTAGTGCTCAGTACCAAATATCAGTACAAGGAATATCAAGGAGCCTTATTTGGTTTGTTATTTTCCGTTAGGTAAAATATAAAACCAGGAAACTTTAATAGTTGAAATTTATGAAAATAACAACTTAATGTAGCTAAATAAGACTATATCTGATGCCTATGCCAAAGATGGACTTAGGAGCATCCTACATTTTAACGGTAATATTTTGAAGAAGTAACGGTATTAGAGCCAGGGCCAGGCTCATCATGAATGTATTTTGTTTCATAGACTTTTTTTTTTTCTTTTCTTGAAGCTGAATACAGTGTGATTGTAAGCAAGGGGTATAACAGGGTTTCCCCCTTTTTTGGTAATAAAATGATTATTTCTAACTTTACATGTAAAATAATTCCTTCTTATGAAAAGGGTTTCGTTTTCATAATAGAATTGTAAAAATGTCAATCAACTAACAATTTAAGTATTGAAATTTATCACCATGCCGCATAGCTATTTATTGGTATATGTGAGAGAAGACAAAAAGAATCTGAAGAAACATTAGAGAGTACAATACCAAAAAATTTGTTGAAAGCTGAGGTAATTATGAACTTTTAAAGATATATAAGTTCTGTGCATGTTTTCCCCTAACAACAAGTTACTTTATTTTGGACATGGAAACCAGGGGGTAGACTGCTAGGGTGAAAGTTCATTAAAAACTGAAACTAGCTGAATGAGTCTGTTGTGCTACTTGGGAAAATGGAAGAGTGGTAGCTGTGAGACCAGACTACATAGACTAATCAAGAGAAAAAGGTGATTAATTAAATGAAATTTTGACTTTGAATATACATATGCCCAAGACTGAATTGAATGAAGAGTGCGAAGTTCTGTATTGATATTCTAGGTTACAGCGCAGTTTAGTGAACACAGGAGTTTAAAATTTCGGTTTACCCCTGGCTGGCGTGGCTCAGTTGCTTGAGTACCAGCCTTCAAACCTAAAGGTCACCAGTTCGATTCCCAGTCAGGGCACATACTTAGGTTATGGGCCAGGTCCCCAGTTGAGGGCATGCAAGAGGCAACAGATCCATTGATGCAGCTCTTGCACATTGATGTTTCTCTCTCTCTCCTACCCTCCCTTCTATCTAGAAATAAATAAAATCTTTAAAACTTTGGATTAAAAATTAGGGCTCGCTGAGTCTTCATTAAATCAGGTAAAAACTGTTGATAATCCTCAATAACATAGACTTCATTTACATTCTGTAATTGTCAGCAGAAGCCTTGATTGCAAATATACTTTTTAAAAGAATGGCTTAGTTGCTCTGGCTGGTGTGGCTCGTTTGGTTGGAGTGTCATCTGGTACACTGGTACACTAAAAGGTCATGAGTTTGATTCCTGGTCAGGGCACATACCCAGGTTGTGGGTTCAATCCCTGGTTGGGGCGCATATGAGAAGGCAACCAGTCGATGTTTCTCTTTCTTGCCCTCCTTCTTTCCCTCCTCCCCCTCTCTCTAAAAGCAGTGAAAAAATGTTCTCAGGTGAGGATAAGAAAATAATAATAAAAATAAAAACAATGGCTTAGCATAAGTAGTAGCTAACCTTAATCTGTTTTAGTTTAAATGTTGGCCCTAAATTTGAAAAACAAATTAATTTCCTTTTTGCTTCCTAGGATATTCATTTGTATGTATTAGGTTTAAAAATGTTTGGGTTTTTTTCCCAATTATAAAATCATTATAGAAGCAAACATTAATTGAATACTTTATGGGCAACCTAAATAAGATAATTGACTTAGAAGTGAGTAAAGTCTTGACATTGTATGCTAACAGATGAAGGGTAGTTTGAATTACTGAATCTACTAAGTATGGTGTATTATCAGTTGTTTAAAGAAACTTTATTTTTTCCCTTAACAGTTGTCTGTCATATTCTGTAATTTTTATCTATCTAAAATAAAGTGTATACTTCTTGCCTCAAATTTTAAGTGGATCCTACTTTCTCTAGTTGTTTATTAAATTAGATATGAATTTGTTTATCTGGCATTCATAGTTTTCAGATTATGATCCCAATTTGTGTTTCCAGTCTTATCTCCCACTGCAGCTATAGATTTACCTCACACTCTAGCTAGTTGGTCCTGAACATGCCATGTACTTCTTTGCCTTCATGGAAGATTTTTGCTGGTGTTTCCTTTATTTGAAATACTTTTGGCTTCATTAACCTCTTCCTCCAATTCCAATGTCTGCTTGCTAGAATAACATATGTTCTTCTTTCATGCAATCATGTAACAAGTACTGAGGCACTCTTCTAGTGGCTGGGGTATATCAATGGACATTATGGTGTTCATATATTCAGTTGGGGGTGCAAACAAATGTATGTCTACAAATGATAAGTGCTATGAAGAAAAATGAAATGGGATAAAGAGTATAGAGAATGATAGGGCGTGCTGTTTTCTATTTAACAGGACATTCTGGTAGCCTTGTCCAGAATAGTATATAGGAGGACAAGGGCCAGAAGCAGGGAGACTAATTAGGAGGCTGTTCGGTAATTCATGCATGAGATGATGGTGGCTTGGATTAAGGTGAGAAGTAGTCTGACTCTGGATATGTTTCTAGGATGGATACATGTTTCCTGATGGATTGGATGTACAATTTGAGAGAAAGAAGTCAAAGGTGATTCTGAGATTTTTTTGTTCTGAACAACAAGAATGATGAAATTGTCATTAACTCAGATGGGAAGGCTGGGGAGAGCTAGTTCTGATGGGGAGGAAATCAGAAGTTTAGTTTTTGACATGTTAAATTAGAAATACATATATTTTATTTATTTATTTATTTAGAGAGAGGGGGCGGGATGGAGAAAGAAAGAGAAACAGCAATTGGTTGCCTCTCTCACGTGTCCCAGCAGGAGATCTGTCCTGCAGCCCAGGCATGTGCCCTGACTGGAATCGAACCAGGGACCATTTGCGATGCCTAACCAAATGAGCCACGCCAGTCAGGGCAAAATTAGAATATATTAATAACTCATGGAACCTATTGTTTAGTAGGAGAAGCTTATATTAAAGAAATACACAAGGACACTATATAATTACATTAAGGACAAGAACAGGGAACCTTGAGAAAGAGTGACAGGAAACTCAATTTAGATGGAAGCTCAATGGGGACTTCTCAGAAACTACGATAAATTCAGCCAAATGAGAGTGTGCCTACAAGGAAGCTAGTTGGAGGCCATGGCAATCAAGAAAGATGGTAGTGGCTTGGATTAAGTGGTGATGGAGAGAAGAGAGTGGATTTGAGATAAATTTTGAAGGTGTAGTCACTAGGAAGATGTTAAAGAAGGAGTTTTGTGTAAGAGAGAGGTGTGAGAAATGACTTAGGTTTCTAATTAGAATCACTGATTGCTAAAGGTGCCTTTTGCTGATATGGAAGGGGAGTAGACAATGTTCAGTTTTTGACTCGAATTTGAGATGACTGAGATGTCAAGTGGAGATGTCTACCAGAAAGTGGGTTACACAGATCTGATGCTCAGAAAGAAGTCTAGGCAGGGTAGGGAAATTTGAGACTTGATATATAGTATTTCAAGTATGTGAGAGCACTGTGGATGAGTAAAGAGTAGGGAAAATGCCCAGGACCAAATTCTGAGGAAATTTCAACACTTAGGGGTTCGGTAATGAAGGAGAACAAAAAGAGTTGCAATAGAACAGTGATGGGAAGGCGAAAACTATGAGAGTGAAGTACCAAAGAAGCTAGAAGTTTTTAAGAAGGGAGGAGTGACCAGTTGTGTCAAGTTAGACGAGAATCTATTTCATTTATCAGCCTGGAGGTCATTGGTAACTGTACGAGTAACAGCTTTGGTGGACTGGTGCTGGGGAAGCCATGGTAGAGAGGCCGGAAGAGTGAATAGGAAGTGAGAGGAAAGTTACTGTGTAAAGCCAGCTCTAACAGGAAACTTGGCTAATTACAAGAGACAGGTTGGTAGCTGGAGAGGGATATATGTCAAGGGAAAACATTTTTTTAAAAAGTATGAGCCATAAGAGCTATAATGTTGGAAGGAACACTGTATACACCATCATGTTACAGGGGAAAATATTTCCCATGAGTCATCATAACATTGCCAGGAAGATCTGGTTTGTGTATATTTAGAATTGTTGCTTATTCCCACTGACTTATATTTTTGTTGCATTCTTCCAAATGCTGGAGTAGTTCATATTTAATTGGCATAACACATACTTAATTGAAATAACACAAACATTTATGAGGTGCTTGCTGTGTACCAGACACTGTGTTAAGTGCATTGCTTGTATTAATTCATTTGATTGTTCTTTAATAAAATGTTTGCTGAAGGAGTACTCAGACACTTTTTTTCCCTTGCATAGGATTGATTCTAAGAGGAGGCTTGTGGGAAAAGAAGAAATAAAATATCATATGATTTGGTAAAAACAAATGCTTATTAAATTCATAGAAATAATCACACAGGAAGCCAGAGAAATAGGCTGAGAGTGTGACGCAAGTCATTGGGCTTAGTTTACATTAGCTGTTCTGATTTAGTGCCTCAACATGACTCTTACTTGGCCCTAGCCTGGTGGCCTGGTTGGTTGGAGCATCGCCACACACACCAAAAAAAAGGTGGTGGTTTCCATCCCCTGTCAGGGCACATACCTAGATTGCAGGTTCTATCTCCAGTCGGGGCACATACGGGATGCAAATCGATCGATGTTGCTCTCTCTCCTCTCTCCTATCTCTCTCTCTCTCTCTCTCTGTCCCTCCCTTTCTCTCTCTCTAAAATCAGTAAAACATATCCTCAGATGAGAATTTTTAAACTGATTAGAACAGATACTATGCTTGATCTTAACCAAAAGGCCAAGAAGCGATCAGATGAGAATTTTTAAAAAATGACTCTTAGATTGGGTGAACAGATTTACTCCGCCCCCCGCCCCCTGCCCTCGCAAAATCAAAAAGATTGAAGGGAGAGCCCATGACTGTGTTCTGGCCCTGAGTGTGTGTCTTGACAGCACAAGGATGAAGAGCTGCAGTCTTTGTCCTGAAGACTCAGCACAAGGGACCCTGTGCTAGATTATAGTGTCACCTTGATATTGCTTGTAAAGGTTCTTTCTGTCCTTTGTAATATCTGAGCTCCAATATTCCAAAGTCAGGACCAGGGGATGATTTTTGAAGTATCATTTGTATTCCCCATGTAAGGCACTAGGCTATGTCAGAGTTGAAGATGGTTGTTAGAATTAGTGTGTCAAGGAGGCAGCTGAGTTGTCATTTGGAAGTTGTCAGAGTGTAGTGACAGTGTTTCAAGTCTGGTTCTACCTTCCACTAGCTGCCTTAGTGTCCCATTGGGGCAGTCAGTACTATCTACCTCTTAGGCTTTTGTAAATATTAGGAGAGTTAATATAAGAACAGTACTTAGCATTTGACACAGTAAGCACTCTTCTTCTTATTCCTTGGGCCCTTTGGAATGCTGAGTTAAGACTGTATTGGCTCATGGTTACCTTATATATTCAATATATGTGGTTTTAACCTTCAGGATGTTATTAAGAGAAGCATCTGCCAGGCTGTCTCTAGGTAGGGAACTTTCCATTCTTTATCAGAGGAGCAGGTTCAGTGCAAAAAAAGTTCAGGATTAGACTTGAAATTTCTTCCTGAATTAACCTCAGTGAACCGTGATCCCGTTGACATTTACTGGGTAACTGGACAGTCAGAGTGGACTCTGCCATCTTAGATCGTCTGCCTCAGCAGCTCTTTCTGGACTTGTAGCTAAGGTTTAGAGTCCAGTATTAGCAGGAATATTTTTCTTGTCCTTTTTTCTTTCCAGACCCTTTTTCTCACCCTCCTCTGCCTTTTTTGTAAGAGCACCAAAGAGGTAAAGGGTAATCTATGGCATATAGGACCTGGAGGTTCTGCAGAAGTTCTTTCGAATTATGGATTTTCCACATATATATATTTCACTTAGCTCACTGTGCTACACTACATTGCACTATTCCTTGATTTTTTAAAAAAATGTTTTTTAAATGTCTTACTAGAGAGAGGGAAAGGTAGAGAGAAATAGAGGGAGAGAAACATCAACGTGTAGTTGCCTTTCATGCGCCCCCTACTGGGGACCTCGTCCACAGCCCAGGCATGTGCCCTGACTGAGAATCAAACTAGAGATCCTTGATTTGTAGGCCAGCACTCAATCCACTGAGCCACGCCAGCCAGGGCTATTCCTTGATTTTTATGGTGTTTCTTTATAAAGTTGAACTGGTCATATATTCACTGGCATTTATCTAATCATTTCTTTAGGGGAAATGCAGGAGAGGTTAGGTTCTTTCTATTTAAGTAGCAGAAGAAATTGAACTTTTGTTTATAGGTTTATAGGTTTTAGGCTTAATAATTTTTGAAGGGTAAGGGTAGAAAGGGTTGAAGTCTCCTAATTCCTAATTTATTTCTAGACCCTAAGATTAAGTAAACTTTTTTCACCTTATCCCACAGTGGAATGATGATAAAACTCTAGAAATTTAGCATGACTATAATTGATAGATAATGTAAGGCTCAGAAAGTGACTTTAATATCCTTTATTTTATACTAAAAATGTAAGCTTTTGGAAACAGTTTATTCCGATGTAAGATACAGTACACTGACACATAAGAATGAACAGCAGGTTTTTGCTTTTCTGTTAAAGTCAGGATAATAGTCATAAGATAATAGTGTTATGGTCCAGGCACCAACACATATGTGCCAAACCCTTTGCATGTCAGCTGATTGAATCCTCACATGAACTCTGAAATAGGCACTATCAATACTACTTTCCACATGAGGCTTGGAGAGGTCATTGCTGGCGTGTGGTCGCAGGGGTAGTGAGTAGCAGTATTGGGGTTTGTACCAGGGTCTTTGTGATCCGGAGCCTAACTCTTTACCACTAAGAGTTTTTAATTTGTTTATATTCTTTTTCTCTATTTGAAACTTGAATTTTTACCTACCAGAGTTTTGTTTTTACTATTTGTTGTTCTTAGTCACTCAAACATTTAAAAAAAAACCTGAGACTGTTTAAATATATTTCTAAAACACGCTAGCAACCAGTGAGCAAAGATGGTTCCTTAGATGAGTTTTGTTGCTTTCGGATTTTTTGGTTAAATTTGAAAGGAAACTGTAAAGTTTCCATTACCTCACCTCTGTGCATTTTTGGGACCTGGTTAATTAGTATTTTATGAAGTACTTTAAAGGGATTATTTATAAACTTGTTGAGGAGTTTGACTTGATCATCACATATTTCATTTTAGAATTATTTTCCAATTTAGAAGTGTTAAAGCAGTCCAAGTTTTTTAAAAAATGTACAAAGATGTTAATATTTTTTTCTGTGTGTGTGTGTTTAACCTCTCCCTTCAGAGGAGCCTACACTAATCGTTGCATTGTTAATAGAAAAAAAGCAAGGAAGTTTCTTTTTGTGGACAGAGGAAATGGCTGTTAGTTCGGGACTTTATCCATATTAGGAATAAACTAAATATAGATGTGTAATCCAGGAGTGAAGTCACATCTATAAAGTTTCTTTTTCTTTTTTTCTATAAAGTTCCTTAGGCAGAGTTAATGAGATCAGCCAGTGCTTTGGAATCTGGGGTTTTTTGTTTCTTCTCTTCTTCTTTTATTTTTTTCTTTTAACTTTTGGCTCACTTAAACAGTTATGAAGCTGTTTAGTCTTATGATCTGCCTTCCTTTGTCCCTTAAAAAAGTCCAAACCATTTACGAGGATTTTTTCTTTAAAACACAAATAAAAAAAAGAAAGATGTGCTTTGTGTATAAAGAATAGTTGCTTATGGCCCTTTTGGAGTCAGATTGTAGTGTGTTAGTTTCTTTAGTTTTTTGGCCCTTTGGATGTTTTCCTATCACCAGTTCTTTCTCCTTCTCTGTCACTCGAGTTGTTTTTATCCCTAAGTCTTTTTCACGTATATTTTTACTGTGAGGCTAGACTCTGTTGCCTAGTATAAGAACCATGTTTTACTTAGTATTTTCTTGGTTTATTCAGTTTTTAAGTCAGATCTCAGTGTGGTCACGTGGTAATAGGATTCTTCTGATTGGTTATAGATATTGTAGAACAGAATGAAGGAATAAATCTCCTTTTGATGGCCAAAGCACATGTTGTTTCAAATAAATACTTTTAAAAACCCCTCAAAAGCATTGTTATAATAACTTTGGTGCTCCTCAGAGAGCTCTTTGCAAGCATGCCAAAACGTTCAGGCACTTAGGAATGTGCTGTGCTTCTGATGAGAAGGATAGACCTATATGGCATATTTTTCTAGAAATATTTTGAGACACAATTAACTCTGTAAAAAGTTTAGCTTAACAAAGGATTTCAAGGGTTTTAGTTCATGAAATCAAATGCCCTCCTAAGTTGAATTCAAATATCTTGTTTCTTTTTCTTTTTAGATTTTATTTATATACTTTTAGAGACAGGGGAAAGTAGGGAGAAAGAGAAGGAGAGAAAGATCAATATGGGAGAGATACATTGATTGGTTGCTTAACATCAATGTGTGAGAGATACATGGATTGGTTGCTTCTCACATACCCCCAACTGGGGACCTGGCCTGCAACCCCGACATGTGCCCTGACTAGGAATCAAACTGGTGACCCTTCGGTTTTAGGCTGGTGCTCAATCCACTGAGCCACACCAGCCAGGGCTCAAATACCTTCTGAATCCTTCTTTGACCCTCAGTAGAGCTAATCCTTCCTTCTGTCTACAGTACTTTGTGCGCTTACACGTTCTGCCCCTCCTTTGGATCATTCTTATTCATATCTTTGTTCCTGGCTAGAATGTGAATTCCAGGAAATCAGGAATCATGGACTATTTTCTTCATCTCTTATATCTTCCACCTAACACAAATCTTGTTATCTAAGAAATAACTCATAAAGTCAGCAAATACCTCTTAGTGTTTGTTTCCAAATTGGTATGCGTAGTCTGTGGATAGAAGCGTGTAGAGAGCGTTGTCTCTTTCTGGTGTTGAAGTCTGTATTATTTCACAGTAAAATACCAGAGATAAAAATAGTATTCAGTTACTGAACATAAGACATATAATTTGGGTTTTTTGACCAGCTGCTTAGTAGATAGATAGCCATTGATCCAAACTTAATAACAGATTGGTTTAGAGGTCTAGAATCTTCATATTATATAACTGGAAGACCAGGTTCAAGTTCTCATCTGAAAAGTGGGTGTGTTTCTTAGAAGTGATGTCCAGTCTAGCCCAGATTTATTTTATGGACTAAAGTAGTCTTAGTCTTGGTTGTCTAGGCGCAGGCAGAAAGTTGAGACCTGAGATTTCAAAGTTGGATACAGATCATTAAATTCTCATAATTAGAAGCAGTTTATTAGACAGAAAATATAAATGGAGCTAATAAAAATTCTTGGTAATAAGGGGTGGGGGGCAATTTGCCAGAAAAATGAAAGCTATTTCAAGAGTGAATTCTTTGACTAGAAAATATAGTTTTCCAATGAACAGCCTTAAAAATAAAGGGAAGGGTTTTTTTTTTTTTTTTTTTTTAATATCTAAGAAAAACAGATGCAGAACTATTCTCAGTTAAAATTTGCTTTAATCATATTTAAGGCACCTGTGCATTGAAATGGTACCAAAACCACGGCCCGAGTGGCTCAGTTGGTTGGAACTGGATCCGGTAACTGAAAGGTTGCCATTTGATCCCTGGCCCAGGCGCGTAAGATCCCCTGTCCAGGTGCTTTTGGGAGGCAACCAATCGATGCTTCTCTCTCGCATCTGGGTTTTTCTCTCTCTCTTCTTCTTTCCTCTCTCTGAATGCAATAAAAAAAAAAAATGTACTTGGGTGAGGATTAAAAAAATTTTTTTTAAAAAAGAAATGGTAAGCAAAAATTTCAATAATAAGCAAGGTATCTTATACTATTCAGACACTTGAGATTGATGTTAGGGCAGACAAGAAGAGAGACGAGAGTTCTGAATGTTAACTTTTCACAGTTGCAATATGTTGCTGATTATATAATTTTAAAAGACCCTTATTTGGTACTATATTTTAATGAAAATTTTCAACATGAATCATTCAAAATAAAATACCAGAGAAAGATTCATTCTTTCATGTCTGAGTGCTAATATTTTATATTAAGATATTCTATAGCATTTTCGTGACTGCAGTTTTTCTTTGTTCATTGTTATCCTTATTAATCCACTGTTCGTAGTCCAGTTTAAAGACACACTCTGATGTATATCTTTATAGCCAATTTTTTGTACGTAATCACACCATGTAATTCTGTTTTTAAAGTCCTTCACTTATCTCATTTATCCTCCGAGTTCTTTATTTTCTTTTGTTTACCCAAAGTGTAATCTCTGTTTAAAAAAACTTTCTGGAGAATTTAGATTTTTTACAAAGAGAGAAATTGGATTTTTGATCCTACTGCTGAACTCTTGGTGGAATTTCTAGGTCAAGGAACTTGTTTATAAAGAGAAATAACCCTTCGCCACTAAAGTTAGGTAGCTGCCATAGCACAGATTGGGGAAGAGGAGTATTTTTTAAACACTCAATTGTTTTCTTTCTCTCCCAGGACTTTTTCTGAGCCGAGTTTATACTACTTGTGTGTATTTTTAAACTGTCCTTAGGGAAAGTGGGCTGCTGGATTTTCACTTGCATAAGAATTTTACCCAACACCGATGTATTTGGCTTCAGCTGATAAACGGGAAGACTGGCAGTTAGTGAGTTTATCTTTGGTTAGAAGATGTTAAAAAAAATGAGGCTTGGTGAAAACATTTGAGGTAACTACTTTTTTTGGTATGTGACCAAAATGAGAATAACTAATTGTAAAAGGCGCATGTTTATTTTTTTTAATGACATAATCATGTCTTAATATTGGGTTGGACAAGAAGTTCGTTTAGGTTTTTTCCATACAATGGCTCTAGTAGTGCTTAGTTGTCCTTAATTTCATTCAAAACAGTTTTGTTAGATTGTATTGTGACAGCTGTCATATCAGTGTGCATTAAAAAAAAACCTTACCAAAATTGGTGAATTCTTATGCAGCCATTTTAATATTGAAGAGGGAAGAAAATATGTGACATTTTCAGCGTATTATGCTTTATTATTTCAAGAAAGGTAAAAATGCAACTGAAATGCAAAAAAAAGATTTGTACAGTGTATAGAGAAGGTGCTGTGACTGATCGAATGTGTCAAAATGGTGTCCGAAGTTTCTTGGTACTACTGACATTCTGGCCAAATAATTCTTTTCTATGGGGCTGTCCAATGCAGTAGAAGATGTTCAGCAGCACCCTGTGCCTCTACCTACTAGAAGCCAATAGCAGGAGATAGCCGACATACTCAAAATATCCAAAGCAATGAAGTTATTGGTGAAGATGAAAAATGTCTTTTATTTTATAGAAAGAAAACTAAATGGATGTTTTGGCCAACCCAGTAAAATAAACACTTATTAGTTTTCTATATACTTGAAATTAACTCTTTTAAATGTCAAACATTTATATTCTACATAGTTTTATCTGAAGTTGTCTTCATTTCACCTGTATTCTTTAAAGATATTTTTGTTGGATATAAGATTTGGGGTGATTTTTGTTCTTGTTTTTATTTCAGCACTTTAAAAATGTTGTTCCATGTTTTCTGGCCTCTAGTAATTCTGATGATAATTAAGCTGTCATTCAAGTCATTTATTGCTTTGTGTGCAGTATGTTGTCTTTTTTTCCCTAGCTACTTTAAAATTTTTATTTTTCTTGGCTTTTTAGCATTGTAATTATAATAAACCTAGGTGTGACTTTCTTTATATTACTCCTATTTGATGTTCACGAAACTTACTGAATCTGTAAATTTGTCTTCATTTGGGAAAAGTTTGGCCATTATTTCCTCAGATTTTGTTTTTGTTTTTGTTTTTGTTTTGCCTTATTCTCTCTCCTCTCCTGAGAATCTAAGAATATAGACCTTTTGACATTTTTTCCCATTAGTCTTAGAGACTCTGTTGATTTTTTTTCACTTTTTTTTCTCTTTTCTATTCTTCAGATTAGAGTAATTGCTTAGATCAGTCTTCATGTTTATGGATCCTTTTTCTCTTCTCTATTCTACTGTTTAGACCATTGAGTGATTTTTAAAAGTTTCAGACAGTGTTCTTTTTGAGTTTTAGAATTTGCCTTTTGTTATTTTTGTGAACTCTTTCAACTGATACATCCTATCATCTGTTATCATGAACATAGTTTCTCACTTTATATCATTAAGCATGGTTTACAATAACTATCTTAAAAATTCTTGTCTGCAAATTGCAGCCTCTGGATCAGTTTGGAGCATGTCTCTGATTTTTTTCTCTTGAGAATGGTGATGCATTTCTGTTTCTTCCTACAGGGAGTAATTTTGGATTGTATCCTGGATATCGCTAATGTTATGTTGTGCTCATCTCTGAGCAGTATTGGTTTTGTTTTTTATCCCCCCAACCCCGCGCCACCTCCCCCCTGCCCCCCCGCCCAGAGAGGGAGAGAAATACTGGTACTGGGACCAAACCCACGACCTAGTCATGTGCCCTGAGCAGGAATCAAAGTCAAGCAGGTGACTTCATGCTTTGCGGGAGGAGGCCTGACCAATTGAGCCACACCAATCAGGGTGTCTTTTTTTTTTTAATTTTATTTTTTAAAGCAGTTAGTTAAATCAGTTGAACTCAAACTGCAGATTTTAGGACTCCCTCTCTGGGGCTCCCTTTTTGTATGGTATTCTACCTTAATTTCCGGGGGTGATGGTGGCTCTGAACGGTGTCCTTTGGTTCTTCAAGCCACGAGCACTGTGAGTCTTCCATTAGAGTTTAGCTGCCCTGCATGGCGCAAGGGTAAAATATAAGAATTGGGGAAACTGGTCCACTCTGGTCCCCCTTCCAAGTGTCCACACCCTCCCAAGTCTGCCTGTTTTTGTTCATTCTCCAGTGTCATCAAGTGGCTTTTTTTTCTCTCTCTTTTTTTTTTTTTTTTAAGGGGAGAGCGCTAGTGCGGTCCCCTACTACCACAAATTCTGCAGTTGATCAAATTGATTTTAAAAGAAAATATTTCCAAAAAAATATTTCTAAAATATGTTAATGTTTTCCTGACTTCTTAAAATGCCGATTTAACTGCCATTAATGTCAGCATTGATACTGAACACAAACTCAGCAATGCAGCGGTGGCCTCGGAAATGAGTGAACTGTGTAAGGCTATTTTTGCCTCGCTGCCAACGGCCTCAGCTGTGAGGCTGTTTGAACCTGGACGTCCTTTGTGTGTGAGTGTGCATGGGCGCGTGTATGTTTATGCGTGTGTTTTCTATTTTTTCCTTTGCCAGCTTAGCTCCATTGACGCAGCCCATTTCCTTTAATTTTCTATTGTAATGTGTTGTGGTTTGCTCAGCCAGATAAGCAAAACGTGTTAAAATTTGTTTGAAGTAAGAATAAATAATTTCTGAGAGTTTGAATGTAGTGGATTAGTCAGGTACATGGCCTTTTTGGCACACAGTCTTGGTGGCATTGGTGTGGGTTGTTCAGAGGCTTTTTCCTCTATGTTTAATATGATGGCCGCTACCACGAGGCATATGTGGCTGTTGAGTGCTTGAAAGGTGTCCAGTTTGGATTGAGATGTACTGTGAGTATAAAATATACACCAGATTTCAAAGATTTAGTGCAAGGAAAAGAGTGTAGTAACTTTTTTTGTTTATTACATGTTGAAATGATAATATTTTAGATCTATTGACTTAAATAAAATACTATTAAAATTAATTTCACCTGTTTCTTTTTATTTATTTTTTGCATAGGGCTAATAGAAAGTTTAAAATAACATTTGTGGATTACATTATAATGCTTGTGGTTCAGGTAATTTATTTTACTTGGTAGGTGATGTCCATGCAAGGGAGATGGTGGTTGTACCATGTGAATCATGAGACCAAGCCTTTGAGATTCCAGCACCTCCTTCTTTCCTTGGTATAAGAAACTTTAAAAGTGATTAATTAATAGCATGGTCCTCAGAGTTCAGACTTCACTTCTGCCCTCCTCAATTGTGTGACCTATGGCAAGTTATGTAGTTTCTCCAAATCTGTTTCCTTATCTAAACTATAAGGAAAACAATAACCTAACTTCATATGGTTATTGTGAGGATTGATATATATTAATAACTTTTCATATAGGACATATCAAATGATAAATAAACTAAGTTAAACAGGGGCTATTAGCTTGTTTCTGGGCAATTTTGGTGACATTTTCATTTACTATAGTTGATTCTTACAGGGAGTAGATTCAGGGTTGATCCAGAGAGGAGAAAGGTCATATACATTTGGCCATCTTTTTTTTTTTTCTTGTCATTCAGTGGTTTTAATTGTGTGGCTTATAATTGGCTCTGAAGAATCTTTGCTCCTATTATTTTAAGGCTTTTGAGGAGTGAATATAAACATACAGCAGAACTTGTTTTTATTATGGTTCTGTTGTACTTAGATGGAAAGTCTGGATATTGTATATCTGACACTTTGTTTTAACAAAGTGTTCTGGCTGAGACATTTCAGGTTTGATTTTAGTACAGATTAGAGCCATTGTTTTCATTTTCAGCATATGCTTCAATATGTACCAGAACAAAAGTGTTCAATAGAGTCTTTCTCAGCTGTTACTGTTATTTCAGTTAGTAGTTTTTGACTACTTTGCATTCAGCATTTGTAAAAGCACTATGAAGGAAAAGGCAGTTCTGTTGTATTTAGGCAGTTTAATATTTTGGCAGTGATTAGGAACCAGAAGGTTATCGTGTGTAAACATTTGAAATATTTTTTTCTAAAACTTTCTTAAACCTAAAAAAGAAGACAAAACAGTACAGAGGTGTATAAGGTTAATAGCCCTGTCCCTTCCTCACCCTAAATGTGTCCTGAGGTGTTAACAATGCTAATTTTGGTTTGTAGCCTTTCACACCTGAGAAATATTTTTAAGCCAAGGCAACATATGTTATCTCTTGAAAGGGATTCTCCTTTTTATCTTCCAACAAAGGGTAGGCACACTCACCCCCATCTTGAGGCTTTCCTCTACCCAGTTGCCCAATCAGAAATCTAAGAGTTATTTGATTTCTTTCTTTCCTTCACGTCCCACCTCCAAACCGCCCTCATTGGGACTGCACCTTCCCAATTCAATTTAATCCATGCATTTTTCACCTCCATTGCCTCTACTGAATCCAGGCCACATTCCGCTGGAGCTGTGGCAATAGGTCTCCCAGCTTCCAGTCTTCATCAGCTCCGTGCCCACAGCCTGTTTTCCGTGTGGTAGCAAGTGTTACTTATTGTCCAAAAGTGGACATTGGATTTTACGCTCGTATGTCCCCATACACCAGAACCCCTTCAGTGGTGTCCCATTACCGTCTTCTCTGGCACCGCCTGTCCCCCAGGCTCCATGAAGTTAGGAATATGTTCTCTACTTGGCATATTAATACTTTGTTACTGAGCACTTACCACATGCTGGGCAATATTTTAAGAGGTTTTCATGATAACTCACTTAATGTAATAATAATCTGTTGTAGATGTTGCTGCCCATTTTACACGTAAGGAAACTTGAGTCCCAGAGAGAGGAAGTGTTGTAATATGCTCCGTGTCACACAAGTGGTTAAGTAGAAGAACCCATGTATTAAACCAGGCACTCTGCTTCCAGAGTCCTTGCTGTTAATCATTGTGTGAAGTGATACTTGGTAAACATTTGTTGAACAAATAAGTTGTTCCCTCTGTAAGCATCAGATTCAAACTCCTTTATTTGGCCTAGAAAGTCTTCCTGAATCTGGCCCCCGCCAATACCACTTTTCTGTCAGGCATCTAGTCACATCAGCTCTTTGCATGGCTGGCTCCTTCTCGTTCTTTAGGTCTAAGAGACCTTTTATGACCATCTGTCTTATCTAAAGTAGGTACACCTCCTCCTCTCTCTTAGTACTTTGTTTCCCTTTAGGCCCTTATCGCAGTTTCTGATTTTTAACTGGATATATTTCTTACCTGTTTCTTCCACAGAAAAATTCATGAGGTCAGGTCGGTCTCGCTCATTCATAGTTGTTTCCACAGTGCCAGCTCCTAGCTCTTGGGAGATCATAAATCTATGCTGCATTTTAAACAGACATCTCTGGGTCCTAGGCAAGGAGGTAGGTGTTCTGTAGGATGTTCTGTGAGTGAGGAGAGAGCCCATAGCTTGAACTTCAATGGCAAATGCTGCCCAGATCACTGAAATCCTAGATCAAGGTCTAAATGACAGCCTGTGGAAAGTAGAATTAGTTGTAACAAACCAGAGCCCTGGAATGGCTATATCTCCTTTAACTTACTTTGAGAGTTATCTTTTTTCATTCCTTACCGCACTGAAGTATTTTCATTCTTCCCACTAGCCTTTTTTTTTTTTTTTTTTTTTTTAATCCTCACTCAAGGATATGTTTACCGATTTGGGGTTGGGAGAGGGACATCGATATGAGAGAGAGACAGAGAGAGACAGAGAGAGAGAGAGAGAGAAGCATCGATCAGTTGCCTCTCGAGTGCTCCCTGGCTGGGGGCCCAGCCCGCAACCTTTCAGTGTGCGGGACGATGCTCCAGCCAACTGAGCCACCTGGCCAGGGCTTTTCCTGCTCATCTTAATTGGAATTAAATGATGATATCGGTTTGGGTGCTTATGATTGTGAATAACAGATAACCTCAAATTGCCTTTAACCATTAAGGAAATACGTATTCAATGAAAGTAGTGTAGTAGGAGGACTGCTCTGTGTCAGGGTCTGGTTCTCTTCGTTGGGCTTCTCTTTTGGCTTTGTCCTCTCTTAGTGTTGGTTGCAGCCTCAGGCTGCTGTCAAGTTGGCTACGGCAGCCAGAGCTTTCACATCTGAGGGTTTTCTCTTCAGCAGTTTTTGTCTTAGGAGCAAGAAGCTTTTTCTCAGGAGACTGTCTTGTCAATGAACCGGGTCCCATGATTACGCCTAACTAAGTTGCTGGCAAGAGGAATGGAATTATCATGACTGGCTTAGAATCAGTCAGGATTTACCCCTAAAATTGGGAATTGGGCATCATCTCCTGTGTCCACTAGGGGAGGAAGGAACGAATGCCTGATCAAAAATAGGAGTTATATCAGAAAAAAAATAAGTGGGAGAGTGGGTGTTGGGCAGACAGCTATCAGAATTTGCTATAGTGGCCTCTGTGGTTTGTTAGCTCTGTCCCAAGGTGATTTGGAGACCCAATTTAAATTTTTGAGAAATTATTAATCAGGAAGATTTGACCTAATAAGTTTTTCCTATACTGATATCCTGGAACACATTCTTTGTAACTCAAAGGCTTTGATTGCTAGCAACCAGCAGAAGGCTAGTGAATAGTAAAGCAACTACAGCAGAAGTTGTCCTATGAAAAGACTTTTTAAAGGTATAACATCTCAGTGAGTTTACAGTCTGTCTAGCTCAGGAGATACAGTGCAGAGGTATGAATAGCAAGGGAATAATACACAGCAACAATTTAAGAAATCACAAGGCAAGTCCTAATTGTTAAATACGCGACGGAGGCTTGCCATTCCCTGGGGATTTGTAAGAGCTGCAAAATCTTGGGCCTCCCTCCAGATCTACTGAATCAGAATCGGCATTCTAACAAGAGCCTCTGATGATTTTTGTTGATGTAGAGTTTGAATAGCTGGACTTGAAGTTGAGCAAACTGGTCATTGGCTTGGGCTACAGGGACCTAGAAAGGTTCCTTGGAGGTGAGACTTGAGCTTAACCTGAAGGCCAGGCATAGCAGTGGGCATTTCAGATGGAGGTGACTTCAGTCATGTAGGTGTCCACATTTATGTTGACGTCTTGTGCCGAATGAATGGAGGGGATGGCGGAATAGTGGTGTGGTTCCTGCAGGACGGTGTTGAGGAGGTCACCCTAGGGAAGGGGGGAGAACTTGCGCGTCACTGCCTTTGTGAACACTATTGTACATGTATACAGGGGTTCTTAAAAAAAAACAACTATTGCTTCCATTAGGTTATTGAATCATAATTTGGTCATTTACTAAAGAAAACAGAAGCAGATAGCCTTTGAAACTACTGGCAGATGAGTTACCTCTTCCATTCAACAGATTTAACTACAGATAGTTGTGGATGGAAGAATGTGCTTAAAAGTTGTTACTAAACCATGACATTTGGCTAAAAGAAATTGGCTAAATTGTGAATTTTAGCTATTTCCTTCAACAGCATCTTGGTAGGTGAATCTTGATGACTTCAGCAATAACTATAGATTTTAGGTTATTTCAGATAGTTAAGTGCTTGAGTCCTGTGTGTGAAGTATCTTTAAAGTTAAGCGATGTTTACTAAGCTCTTACCATGCACCAGGAACTGTGTGTATACCCTAACTGATTTGACGCCCATAATAAAAGGTGTGTAAAGTCAAGTTTCACAGATGCTAAGTAACTTACTGAAGATTACCCAGCTAATAAGTAGTGAAGTCAGGATTCAAATCCAGGTCTGTCTGATTCTAAACCTTGTTATTTCCCACATACTCTGCATACCCTGTAGAAAGGTAACAGCTTATTAAACAAACCTTTAGACTCTAGACTTTGGTTCTAGCGTGTGTGTAGCAAAAAAACAAAGAAGTAGCTAGTAGAAGCCAGGGACTGCCCATTTATCATGCTTTGTTTTGTGACTTTTAGGCTCATCTAAATCAAAGTAAACTTTTGTGTGTTTAGACAGATAATTTAGATAGACTCCACACTAAAGGTTAAATGAGATCTTAAAGTTTTTGAGTTCACTCTTTTGGCAACACATTGTTTTATACATTTCCTAGAAAATGTGTTAAGGGAAATGATTTGATGGTCAGGAGCCCATTCTAACCTTAAGAGGAAGCCCCTCTTCCCCCTGAGTCATCATCAGCCCTCACCCTGAGTCCCACAAACACAAAGAAGCAGAAAGCCTGGAAGCTGGAGCCCTTCTTCTTTGGGGTTTTAAGATCTAACTTTCTATAGACTGATTAAGCTAGGTTTTCTAAGTGAGCAGTTCCTTAACCTCTAATTAGTAAAACATTAAAATTTTTATGGCATCTGCTGCTGACCCTTTTTCTGCAATGTAGGAGTTAATCCAGCCATTTCTGATTAAATACTGGTATTAGGCAATTTAAGAATTACAACAGAGGTCCTGAGGGAGGCGGGTGGGGAATGCTGAGTGTGTGGCGGAGCCCCAGAGAACAAGTTAAAGAAAACCGCCCCCACTCTAAGAACAGTACCCATGCGAATGCTGACTCATCCAACTCACCCTTTATCTGGAAATGAGCGGTTATTTCTGTGTCAGTAGGCTTATTCAAGTTTTTGATGTGATTATTTGAGTTTTCTGATTTTTCAGGAAATGTTATAGACATGTATTTTATTTTGTAATATGAAATCATAATTTTTAAAACTAGGTACTCTACATTAAAATCTTGGCCAGTGTGTGTGTATTGGTATTTGTAATCTATGTCTATGTATTTTTGAATCAGCTTTATGGAGTTGTAATTCATAGACCATGCAATGAACTCTGACTTGAAGTAGACTTCAGTGGTTTTTAGTCCTTCACAAAGTTGCTCAACCATCACCACAGCCTCATTTTAGACCATTTTTACCATTCCAAAAAGAAACCTTGTACTTCTTAGTTACTTCTTAATGGTCTTCCCCCCTCTCACCCACAAGCCCTAGGCAACCACTAATTTACTTTTTGTCTCTGTGGATTTGCCTATTTTGGACTTTTCATATAAACGGACTTGTGCAGTGTATCATCTTTTTGTGCCTGGCTCCATTTATTTAGCATAATTTTTCAAAATTCATCCAAGTTATAGCATGTATCAATACTTCATTGATTTTTATTGTCAAATAATATTCCATCATATGGATATACCATATCTTACACATTTTTAATTTTTAATTTTAAAGTCAATTTTTTAAACTGAATTTAATTTTAAATTCAATACTTCTGGGAGACTTCTGCTTTTGTGAAGGGGGTAAGTTTCCTTGGCTGGATTTTACTTCCTCCCTCCCCTCCCTCCCTCCCTCCCTCCCTCCCTCCCTCCCTCCTCTTCTTTCCTTCTCCCTTTCTCTCTTCCTCTCTTCCTCTCTTCCTTTCCTTTCTTTCCTTTCTTTTCTTTTCTTTTCTTTCTTTCTGCCTCATACATCACAGATTGGGAGCTATAGACACTCGCAACCTGGAAACACAAACAAGCTCAGACAAACTGACAAAAGTCTGCTCTTCAGCCAAAAACCCAGGAAAGAGGCAGCCTAAGCAAGGCAGAAAGCTTGTGGACAATAGCTGCTCTACTCCAAACACCACAGAAACTGCCCCCGCCAGACACAAAAAACTGGCCCTACCCCCACACACACCAACAAAGGCTAAATGGGTAGTCCAAATTTCCACTCTCAGGAGGTGATCTCTAACTTAGACCCTTTGCTGATAGGCACCGGGTGGTCTCCCTTGTTGAGATGTTAACAATGCTTCAGTGTTCCTCGCTCTTACTTACCTTTGGGCATCTGTATAAGTGTCTCTACAGAATAATTTCTAGATGTGAAAATGTTGGGCTAACAGTATGCAATGAAGCCTTCAAAAATGATTGTTAGATGGGTGACATCAAAATACGGAAATATGTAGGGAGTGTTACATTTTCAGTGTACTTTTTCTCTGTTGTTCAGATTGGGTAATTTCTGTAGATCAATCTTCTGGTTCAGTGATTGTTTCCTCTGTCACCTCCATTTGGCCATAGAGCCTGTCCTCTGAACTTTTAATTTTATTTACTGAATTTTTCGATTCTAAAATTTCTGTCTGGTCCTTGTTTACATCTTCTATTTCCTTGCTGAGGCTTTCCATTTTTTCATTTGTTTCCAGCTCTTCATAATTGCTCATTGAAGCTTTTTTTTTTTTTTTTTTTAAGTCACAGCTCCTTTTAAAAATCTTTGCTTGGTAATTCTAACATCTTTGTCATCTCCTTTTTTCCCCATGCTCACCCAAGGACATGTTTTCATTGCTTTTAGAGAAAGAAGAAGGAGGGGGCAGGGAGAGAGAGCGCGCGACAGAGAAAGAAAGAGAGAGAAACATGATGTGAGAGAGAAACATCAGTGGGTTGCCCTCTCATATGTGTCCCAGTTGACCAGGGATCAAACCTGCAACCTGGTTATACACCCTGGCCAGGAATCGAACCCACAACCTTCCAGTATACGGGACAACTCTCCAACCAACTGAGCTACAAGAGCCATGGCTAACATCTTTGTCATCTTGATGTTGACATCTGTCGATTACTTTTTTTCATTGTAATACAAGTGATTTTCAGTTGAAATCTGGACATTTTTATATTCTAAGAGTCTGGGTCTTGTTAAACCTTCTGTTTAAATGTCTCTGACACCACTCTAGAGGGGCTTGGGAGGAGAGGAGTATAGTGACCCCACCTTGTTACAGAGAGGGGGAGATTAAAGTCCAGATGCCCCACCTGGCCTCCGCTGATGCCACAGGTGTGAAGGCTCCTCAGTACTGCTGGGTTCCAGCTTTGTGTGTGGCTTCCACTGACACTCTGGTTGAGGAGGTCTCATTGCCTCTGACTGCTGTCTCCTAGACCTCTGACCCCAACCCTAACAGCGAGGAGGAGGGGTTCCTTGTTCCTGGCTGGCAGGGCTGAAAGCCGGAGCTGCCTCCTTGGCCTTCTCTGGCACTGTCTTGGTGGGGAGCACTACAGCCTCCAGTGGGTTGATTACATTAAATTGGGATTAAAATATAGAAGTTGTAAAAAAAAATATATGTATAGTGATCACATTTTTAAAATAAAAAATATAATATGTACATAGAAAAAAATCTAGATAAATAAACTGTTGAATGGTTCAAGGGTAGGGAAACTGACTTGTAGTATTTCAGTGTTTGTTTTTAAAATAATGAGTGTTTATTGCTGTTAGAAGCAGTATAAAGCAGAAAATTTTTAAAGGGATACTTTTCTTAGGTGCTGATGTTAGGTATACCGATGTGTTAATTTCATTGTTGTTATTAACAAAAAATTGGGTGTAGAATAAAAGTATCCTGATTTCTAGTGTAATGCTTCACATTATACCACAATATCCAGTTTATTGTAACAATAGGTTTTAGTCAATGTAGTTCATACTGAAGAGAGTAACGTTTACCCTTTAACTTGAAAGAGATTTTACTGAAATGTTGAAATGGAATTTTAGTAGTACAATGTGAATTAAAGCAGGAAGTTTTTGATACGTGACTTCTGGAAATCCAAAGTTTCTAGCTCCACTGTACTTTACAAAAACATTATCTGTCTGGTAGCTCTCAATTTTCTAATGCTGTTAAAACTTTGGAAAAACTTGTACGTCCACATGTACTTGAGTTTTCATGAATTTTGGGAGTAGTTAATGAGGCAGTATTTCAGTTCTGTCTTGAAGAGTATGCATGCTTTTATTTTTTAGTACATAGAACAAAGTAGTTTATACGGAAAGTGAGATGTAATGGCTTATGATTGATAAACCTGGAAGAGAATTGATAAACTTTTCTAGAAGATTAAAGACAAAGGAGATGAAAGCAAAGAAGCATTTGTGTTCCTGGCTGCCCAGGTCTTCACAAGCAGAGGATGTCCTGAGACCTTGCGCCCGACTCTGCAGTGCGGTCTGCAGACCGTCATGGGACATTATGGTGTGGTGTGTCTCATCTCTGGCCAGCTGCTTTTTATTACGTGTTTTCCAGTGCCTACATGTAACATCTTTATTACATCTTTGCCAATGTAATTCTTTTAACTGTGCTGTGACAGGCAGTTTGGCAATAGTTAATTTTACAGATTAAATAAATGGTAAAGGATGAACACTTTGAGTCAGACTTGTTCTTTGTCTACTAACTTGGTATCCTTTTTCTTGTATTTATGCTTCTGTTGTAAGCATCTTAAAACTGGGAGGAAACAAAAGCAAAACAATGATGATAAAATCCGGGTCTCTAAAGCCACAACCTTGTGTGAAAATATTAATCATCAAGCTATATAGAAAGGTAACGTGTTAACTTTTTCTGATCTGTAATGAGCTCACTCGTGTGTTACCAGTTCCATGTGTGTTTGGATGGTGAGCATCTTCAAAAAAGCAACTCTGAGTATCAGTTTGTTATATATTGTAGGACGGCTTAGTCCTGAGAACTGCCTTGTGCTCAGAGGAGTATCATCCTAGCCTTCCCACACTGGTGGTTCTCGATGTGTCCAGCAGATGCCTAACTTTGTGATTTCCTTGGGTGCCTCTAACAAAATGAGGATTCCTGGGCCTTACTCACCCAGGAATTCTTCTGAATCAGGCTCTCTGGATGTAAGTCCTAGGAATTTTCATTTTAAATGGTTACTTCAGGTTATTCTTACTCACCCTAAACTTGCAGGGATGTCCAACCTTTTGGCATCTCTGGGCCACACTGGAAGAAGAAAAGTTGTCTTGGGCCCCACATTAAATACACAAACACTAAGGAAAACTGATGAGCAAAAAAAAAAAGGTTTTAAGGAAATTTATCGTAGTTTGTTGAGCCGCATTCATAGCCATCCTGGGCCACATGCAGCCCGCGAGCCATGGGTTGGATGCCCCTGCAAATATAAGAACTAGAACTTTTTTAGAAAGTAAATTTTGTATAAGTTGAAGTATTAGAAATTAATAGGATTCATTCTGGTGATTGTTCTATGTGTGTTTTGTTTCTGATAAAGAATGATCATTTTTTTCCCCCCTTAAGCTCAGTTGTAACTATTGCATGCTGTCTGGTTAGTAGGGTTCTGGAATCCTTATACGTGTGTTTTGCTGGTTATATTATGTGTAATCAGGCAACTTTTTATTTTTTACCCACCCCCTATTGCATCATTAGTTAGGAATTAATGACTTAACTGGGTATAGCATTTTACTGAAATGGCTTCTGTGTTTTTTGAGAGTTACTTTAGGATAATAAACAGTACTTTTACCAGCATCTTTGAATGGCTTGGCAGAAGTTATTTCTGGCTTTCTTCATAGACTTCATGGTGAAGAGGGCTGGAGGGCTGGGTCGGTCCCTAGCAAGTGTCAGAGTGTTCTTTTCCAGCGGCTGGCTACCCCAACCCCCATATCCCTTCCCCTTCCCCCTCCTTTTTAAACTCGGGGGCATACATGATGGAATTGAAGATTTGTTCCACTCTGATTTTTAGGAAAATTCTACCTCATTGTTAAACTTGGGGAAGTCAACTGTTGCATTCATTAAGTGGATTACAAATAGCTTACTATAAAGCTATGTTATTTTCCTTCCTCCCTGCAGGAATATGTAAAATATATTTAAAATGAGTCTTTTTTAGAATTGGGGGAGGCTGGCAACTATTTTAACCCTTTGGAGAGAAGCACATCTACAAGTTCCCTTTTTTATGTCACCCTATAAAGAATATTATCTCGCCCTGGCTGGTGTGGCTCAGTGGATTGAGTGCTGGCCTGTGGATTGAAAAGTTGCTGGTTCGATTCCCAGTCAGGGCCCATGCCTGGGTTGCAGGCCAGGTCCCCAGTTCGGGGCATGAAAGAGGCAACCAGTTGCTGTTTCTCTTCCACATTATGTTTCTCTCCCTCTTTTTCTCCCTCCTTTCCCCTCTCTCTGAAATTAAATAAATAAATAAATATTTTTTTAAAAAAGAATATTATCTCATAGAACAATAAATGATTTGCATTTTATAAAACCTATGATTGACTTTGTCTTTGCCCTAGGGCAAGGATATAGGTATCCACTAAGGACTGATTAGACTTCTGCTTTCCTATATGATGGCTGTTAGCCACATGTGGCTATTTAAATTTGAATTCATTGAAAGTGAATAAAATTTTAAAAATTTAGTTACGTTGAACTAGCCACACTTAAGTACTCTTTAGCCATACGCCACAAATGATTACCATATTAGATAGTGATAATATAGATAATTTCTATCATTGCAGAAACTTCTCTTGGACATTGCTATACTAGACTGGACACTTTTATTTTTATTATTTATAATCCTCACCTGAGGATGTGTTTATTGATTAGAGAGAGAGGGGAAGGGGAAAGAGTGAGAGAGGGGGAGAAAAACATCGATGTCAGAGAAAAACATCAATCGGTTGTCTCCTATACATTCTCTCACAGAGAATTGAACTTGCAGCCTAGGTATATGCCCTGACTGGGAATCGAACCTGCAGCCTTTAATGTATGGGATGACGCTTCAACCAACTGAGCAACTCAGCTAGGGCTAGACTGTCCATCTTTAAAAAGAGAATGAGGCAAATGAAAGCAAAATAATAAAGACCCGAATTTTCACCCTCCCTTCCACAGTGCAACTTTTTCTGTCGTCTTGTATCCTTGTTTAAAATTCAGAAAAAGGTCTATTATTTTGAGTACCACTTTGACCTTGTTTTTTGTTTATTTGTTTCCCAGGCTGGCAGTGATGGTGAAAGCATAGGAAACTGCCCCTTTTCCCAGAGGCTCTTCATGATTCTTTGGCTCAAAGGAGTTGTATTTAGTGTCACAACTGTTGACCTGAAAAGGTAAGAGTTGGTTGCATTTTAGAGTCAACTTAAGTTGAGTATTTACCTTACTGTTTTCAGTTCGATCCTCTCCCCTTTCTTCACTTTGCTTGCCCATGTTCTCTAAAGAAAATATATTGTAAAGTTCAACGGAGTATGGACAACTTGACCTTGTGTTAAGTACTATGCTAACTCACAATGTCAGTAAATTGCATGTAGCCATACAGTCTTTTTAGCAACTTATTGTATGTTTACCTTAAATTTCAAGAGCAGCACCAGGAGCTTTAGTGTGGATGCACATGACTTTCCAGTGTAAACATGGGCGTATGAAGGACTTTCTAAGCAGGTATCTTGGTCTCAAGTTTGCTAAACATACGGCCTATGTAATCTGGATCCTTAAAGACAAGGATGGGGTTTTCAGAGGACAAATACTGCTTGGTCTATTTTATTTAATCAACTTTTCAAGAAATAAAATAGGAATTTTTTAATAATACAGTTTTAACCATGTTTGGTTAAGTACAATTGTAAAATAAAAGCAATTACCCATGGCTGTGATTGTTCTTGCTAGTTGAAAAGTTGTTCCTATCTTTCTTGCCATGGACCATAGTGGAAAAGGTTGAGAAGAACCCTGATAAGTAGTAAGCTCTTCTTACTCAGGAGCTTCTCTTCCCCCCAAGGTGAAGAGCATTCATACTTGAACAAAGAAAAGATTTAAATCAAGGGTTAAAAACAGTTTTACCAACAGAAAATCTGCAGTGGATTCAGCAGTGGAAATGGATTCCTCTTGACAAAAGTCCCACAACAAAGCTTGCTGCCTGTGTTTTAAGCATATCAGTCATGGACAATATTCAAGGAAAAAAAATGTTCACTTGATGGATGGCACAATTTATGTATGTTATCCCTCTGGGCATCACGGAGTGCAAGTCACATGAGAGCTGTAATCTTACTCCCTGTTCTCGGTTAGTGTTCCCTGGGACCTCTGTCGGTTCCTTGCAATTCATTTTTTACTTACTGCTAGGGCACTTATTTGAAATTTTACAGACTTAGAATTTATTTAATGAAAGTAAGCCATGAAGTCTTCCAGGAATCCCATATACATTAGTCATGTATATGAATGCAGAGGTAAGCCTTTGGGGACAGTAAGAGTTAAAACTACAGGCTCTCTCGAAGACATACCCAGCTCACATCAGACGCAGCTATTATAAGAATGAAACAATTCCTGTAGTTACTCTTCGATTACTGTTTTTTCCCCTACATGCATTCACCCAGAAAGTTCCCCACTATAACTCCTAAAAATAGCCTGCGCCGCCAGGCACACACCCTTGCTGTGTCTTAAAATACATGCTTTCTCCTATTCCATTTTTGGGTTGGAGCAAGTGAGTTGACTGCCATGCTTCCAAAAATTCTTTGAACAGCTCCATACAGTGCTCGATTGTGGAACATACCAGTAATGGTGCCATAAACGATGCTCGTCTGGGTCAGAAAAGGAAGTTAACACAAAATGGCTCTTTTAAAAATCAGCCGTTTCACTTTGGCAAACTTTTGAGGGCATTCTTCCTGTAAGTTGATATTGGAGCGTTTGTATATGTTTAAGAGTAATGTACCCGACCTGTCAAAAGTGACACACGGGAAGTATTGCACAGTGAAAGATTCAGAGCCTCCTACTAGAGAGCACCCCCTCTCAAAGGCAATGTGTGTCTGTCTCCTAGGGCCTTGTATAAAATCAGCAGAGAACACTCATACGGGAGCCTATATTTTGTAGTTTTCTTTAGAAATCTTCAGTCTACACATACTTAAAAGTGATTCTGAAGGACAGTTAAAAGTGCACAGGCGGCACCTGAGAGTGGTCGTGAGTCCCACCCACCCCCGTCAGCAGCTTCCTTTTCACAGCTGTCGTTGCACTTAGGTTTGGCCTTTACCCTTCCAATCTTTTTTCAATGAGTCAGTCTGTAGTTAAGAGTTCAAAGAGGAAGTCAGTGAACATTGGCTCAGAACGCCAGTGTAAAATAAAGTCATCACAGAGGAATAAAACATCCTGTAGTGAAGAGTACCTTTCACAATATATTCTTAACTTTAAAACTTTAAATGTGACTGTTTTTAGAAAGCTGTGGGGGAGAAAATGCCTATAGTGTTTATTTTCCTGCTTTTCCAGATGATTGCTTAACTCCTCAGTGAAAAGTACTGATCCCAGAAGAAACCGGTGGTGAGCAATAGAACTCTCCTGAGAGCTATTTAGAAGCTCACTGTGTGCCCTGAAAAAATTATTGTTACATGACATTTCATCCGTAAAAAACAAGCCCGTTCTGGCACTGGTGTGACACGTTCTCTTTGACTGGCAATTACGGTGTGACACCGTTCTCTTTGACTCGCAATTGGCGTTAACGACTGTGCTGGTGGAGTTCATGTGCCCCTGTGGAACTTGGAACAATCTCCCTTTGCTTGCCTGCCAGTGTTGCTTAATGCTTTAGGGGAGTCATTTCTAAACCTAATTTTCTGTTCATGCTACAACTGCATTATAGGGCTTGTAGATTTAAAAAATGCTTAGGCTTCAAAAGAATTTGGGTTTTATATCAGCGATCACCATTTGAACAAAAGCTTCACCAAAATGGAAGTGAGAAATATTAAAATTTGGGGCACTATTTAAAGATGTTGTCACACGTCATCAAAGGGGAGCAACCATGCATAGGAGAAAGTATGAGCGGTAGAGGCCTGGCTCTGTTTGGAGAGAACCCTGGGATCTTGGGCAAGCTGCCTCTTCTGGGAGGTCAGTTAGCTCATTTTTAAATCAGGAAAAAGGAAGGGGAAAATGAGCTAACATTTCTTCAGTGTCTATTATGTGTAAATACTGTTCAGGGTACTTTTTGCTACTCTTATCAAATCACTTCAGACCTGTTACTTGAATAGAACTTTTTTTTTTTTTTTTAATCACATTGGTATTATAGGGCCTTTCTGGCTGACAGGTTGCTGGCAGTGATCAAGATCTTTATTTGAAGATTTTCAGTCTTCATTATGCCCCGAAGTTCCTAAGTCAGATCAGCATCTTTAGAGCAGAGATAAGCCTGAGAGGTAGACAAGGAAGAGAAAGAAGTGTAAGAACAGGGAGAGGGAGAGAAAGAGAAATAGAAAGAGAAAGAAAGAGGAATTGAAACACTGACTTGGATGTAGCTGAGTGTGGCCATATTTTGTCACATACTTGCTGGGATAAACTTCTGGTTTTGAGAAATGAGAGTAGAAATGATAACTTTAAGAAATAACTTTTTATTGAAAGCAGTGATATCTGCTGTATCACCAGTGAATAAAATCCGCCGCTCCCCATGGTATTCTCAGAGAGAAAAAAATAAATTGGAGATCGCTTTTTTGAAGTCTGGGAAATGTATGTTTCCATTTTCTCATTCCTACCTTAAACTCTGAAACTACTTCCTCCTCCGCACCATCACAGCTGATTTTTTCCTGCTTCAAATGTCAACCATACCCATTGTAGCATATTGTGTGAGTCAGACCCACACAATATGTAAGCAGCCATAATAATGGCATAAAGTGTTAGATGATGATGGTAGTTTATCCTTTAACAATTCTGTAATAGTTTAAGATGTTACAATAAAATGGTAAAAACTGATAGTTTGGCATATCTTAAAGGCAGCTTTAAACTCAGAACAAAAATCTGATTTCCAAAGAGATTCTTCAGAGAGGTTGCTTTCATGATCATGTCTGTGTGGTCCCACCCTTCTGCAAACAGCCTTCAGCATGTAGGGAGGCCAGCGATTTCCAGGTGGGTCTTCAGAAACAGCAGTGTGACTGAGACAGACAGGGGAACAAGTGGGATGGAGCAGGCCAGCCTTTTAGGGAGACCATCCATTTTCTGCTGCTGGCCAGTCAGCAAAGTATAATACAAACTGCATTCTCCCCTTGTAAATTTGACTTGAGTTACACGAAGCCCTATTAGAACAGTCCTAACAATTCAAGATTTATGTCTTGCAAATGTATTCTGAATCCTGTGTATATTCCACACCCAGGTGTATGTGCGTGTGTGTGCGTGTGTGTGTGTGTGTGTGTGTGTGTGTGTGTGAGAGAGAGAGAGAGAGAGAGAGAGAGAGGAACACATAGAGATAGACACATACAGTTAGAGGGAGAACTTTGCTGTCACATGTCTTTATGTTCTTTCTCAAGATAATTTTGAAATTAAATATTAGTAAATATTTTTAAACCTGTTATTAGTATTAACTGTACTTATAAACTGTGTTAGTAAAATCTGTTAAGAATTACAGAAGCTGTATTTGAAACCTGCATGGGTGCTCTTTTGTTTTAAAAACAATTGCTCCACAAATTGACCTTAAAGTAGACAGAGATTAGCAGTAGACCACATTGAATCAAAATAAATAAAATCCTTTAACTGGTTGAACGGGTACAAATAAACAAATGCTTAGTAGCTAGGATCTGGTATGTGCTTTGGTGAGTCCACAATCCACTGATTCACTTAGTGACTTTAGTATTAGAATATAGCAAATCTAATGAAGAATAATGAACAGGAATAAGTTGAAACAAATAAAGGACTTGTGGTGTTACCTTTTATTATTATTTTTTACTTATTTGCTTTATAGTATCCAATACTCTCTTGATTTGTGTAAACTAACTTTAGGCTTTAAAAATCAAGATCTTCAAAAGGGAAGTGGAACTTTTATATACTTAGTATTCTTTTCCTCCACCTAGTGAGCCAGCTAGTTACAGGCAGGTCATCTTAAGAATCAGTCTCAGTGTGCCTGGCTATCTGTGCTCCTCTTACAGGAAGCAGCTGGAACTGAGCCACCAGCCCGACATCATCCAATTGTTGCAAGTGCACCAAATTAAATTTTAATCTAAGTTAAGCCACTTACGTTACTTAAAGTATTAGCTCCTAGAAGGTTCCTCCTTTTCATTTCTTTCTTTCCCTCTGTTTATTGTTAGTTTCCCTTTATTTCCTTATCTTCATCTGGGAACAAAGTGGAAGAGGATAGAATGTATTTTTCATCTAAAAAGCTACTTTAAAGAAAAAAACTACTTTGATAAGTAATATTAAAAATAAAAAACCCCAAAACATTGAAGTACCTGTTACCTCAAGGCATGAATTCTGTGTACTTCGCTTTTTCTAGATATCTGTCACTCAGGGAAACATTTGAATGGGTTTGATTGAATTGTTGAGTATTTATTGAAGTCCTTGCATGGTTTAAACCTAAGATGTCCTAAACTGTTTAGCCATTCAGCTCATTTTCATTTATCTCACACTGAGTTCCTGAAATGTTAAGTTTGTGTAAACCATCTGTAAAATGAGCCTTTGTGGGTCAGACAAAACACCTGAGTCCTCAGTGCCAGGTGAGAACTAGAAGTTGGAGAATCTTGGCCTCTGTCGGCCTGATGACTTGATATAGCCTTGGAGTCACCTCAGTGTTTACCACTTGTCCATTTATTTGAGGTCTGCTAATCCATTTAGAGTCATTAAAATTTCTCCTCAAACCTATTTTCGCTTGGAATAAGGAAGTAACATGGTTGTCCTTCATCTTGACAGTTAATTCTGGAAAATAGTTTCATCACTTTGGTTTTTTAAAAATCTATGTAGCCTTTCAGCAGAAACAAGATGGACTGTTCACTAGTCACTAACATGAATGGAAAATTGGTAACTATATACTTGGTTTCACTTCACTTACATGCCTCTGTATTAATCAGATCTCTTATTACCAAACAGTTAACGCTAAGTAATCAGTTTTGAACCACCAGGCTCAAACCGAGTTTAAAATTGCCCATCTTCTCTCCTGTAAAATGCTTTCTTAATGTGATACTGAAAGCAATAATGACTTTCATTTGCATACTTTGGTTTAGTTCATGCATTATTTCCCATGCATTATTTGATTTGTTCTTTGCAGCAAACCAGGTCTTAGATCCATACTACAGATGAGGAAGTCCAGATCCAAAGAGGCTGTGATTGACTTAGTCATGTGGCTGGAATGGCAGAACTATTCAATTTGAGATTTTAATCAGGTTTTTTAAAAAAATTCAGTCTTTGGCTTTTTTTTTCTCCTCTGCCATGCTAACTTTATTTGTCCACTAATAAATATTTTTATTTGGCCAGCTTAAAAGCTGTCATAATAATTTGTTTTAGAAGTAATAGATGCTCTGGCTGGTGTGGCTCAGTGGATTCCGTGCCAGCCTGTGAACTGACAGGTCGCTGGTTCAATTCCCAGTCAGGGCACATGCCTCGGTTTCAGGCCAGGTCCCCAGTTGGGGGCGTGTGAGAGGCAACCAATCGATGTTTCTCTCCCTCTCTTCTTTCCCCTCTCTAAAAATAAATAAATAATTTTTTTTTTAAAGAATGCATGTGCTGTGTTTAATGTTCAAAACACTGTATGTGTCACTTATGTAATAAGCAGTATTATGTACATATATCACAGTAAACCCCCAACACAAAAGGATAATTGATTTATATAAAAGAAATAAGAAGTAATAGCTGTTATTTATTTTGCTGCCCTCGCCCCATGGGTTATTTTAAAGCATTGATCCCTTTTTTTTTTTTTTTTAATCCTACTCCCCTTGTTCTTGAAAAAATAATTGTAAAAAACACAGACATATGCTGTTACTTTACATGTAGGCATTTAATAAGGGACCATTTTTTGGCCATAAAATGTTGATGGATATGTTTTATAACTTCAGAATAAGAAGTGTGTTCTAGGTGATCACAATTCGTATATGACAAGATTAAAGAACATGCTCAGTCGTCCCTGGCATCATTCATGGGAGACGTGTGTGTTCTCTTTCTCTTGTGTATTTTATGCAAATTTGATTAAACCTATTTGCTTTGATGAGACACTGTTGTCCTTTTTCTTATCCTTGTGCTACCTTAAAAAAAAAACCAAACTTTAAAATGTTAAGATTTGAAAATAGAGATACAAATCCTAATGGTTAGGGTTTCTGGACTCTTCCTAAAGTTGAGGAGGAAGTAAATTATAAGCGGGAAGAATGTGAGTGAAAATGTGAGTCGGTAACTTGAAAAATAAAGATGACTATGGTCTTGGACATGCTGGACCCTTTAATGATCAAAGAGGAGCAGGTGGTCAGGATGGTGATTGAAAAGGAATAACTAAAAGAAACCAAGGAAATGAAAAGTAGAAAAGGATTAGTTCTAATTTGGAGTTGAGTACTTATAAAAGTTGTTGGAATCTATAGGCGGGCCTATAGACAGATGCACATCTGGAAGACTTCCTTAGGTTTCTTGTATCCCGGCCATTTTGTGCTGACTTTTTTTTTACCTTTACAGACTGAAGAATACTCAGGAAAAGAATTGGAGTTGAAAATCCAATCAGATTTTGATTTTTAAAAGTCCTTTGTGGAGCTTAGGTTCTTGGGAAAGTTCATAGAAAACATGTCTTATTTTTCTTTGCCTTGGGAGGGAGATAGGCTCTAGAATTTGGGCAGAGGGAGGCCCTGAGTTAGAGAGTGTGGACTAATAGAATAATGGATTAAGTCTTTGTATCTTTGATTAGAATGTCATAGAAAGATGAGGCACTTTCTAAACCTAAGCGGAGAGACAGGGATGGGGCGGCAGGGGGAATGAGGAGGAAAAGGAGAAACGGAGAGAATGAAATGAGTAAGACCGGAGGGAATTGATAAGCCGGGCTTGCATAGTTTTTAGGGTGCCCTGTATTTTAAAAATTATTTTTAATGGCAAAGTATTTCACCTTTATGATACCTTTACAGATATCCTTTATTTTATTCAACTGTGCATTTGTGGTAAGGAGAGAAATAAAATATATTTTTAAAAAAGAAAAGCTGAGAGATTTTAAAATATAACTTATTTACTAATTGGTTTAAATAAAATAATTATGAATGCTTTATTTGTTTTTTTAAGTATATTTTGATTATGCTGTTTCAGTTGTCCCAATTTTTTTCTCTTTGTCCCCCTCCACTTGGGACCCCCTTCCCTCCAGCAATCCTCCCTCATTAGTTCATGTCCATGGGTCATGCATGTAAGTTCTTCGGCTTTTCTCTTTCCTATAGTATTCTTAACATCCCCCTGTCTATTTTCTACCTACCAAGTATGCTGCGTCTCCTTTGCTTTTCTTTCTTTTCTCTTTAAGGATTTTTATTTATTTTTAGAGAGGGGAAGAGAGGGAAACATCAATGTGTGATTGCATTTTGCACGGCCCCTGCTGGGGACCTGGCCTGCAACCCAGGCATGTGCCCTGCACTGGGAATCAAACCGGTGACCCTTTGGTTTGCAGGCCAGTGCTCAATCCACTGAGCCACACCGGCCAGGGCCAGTTATGCTTCTTGACCCCCTGCACCATTTCCCCTTTTCTTCCCCTCTCCACTCCCCACTGATAATCTTCCAAATGATCCCCATACCTATGATTCTGTTCCTGTTCTGGTTGTTTGCTTAGTTAGTTTTTGTTTTTTTAGATTCATTTGTTGATAGTTGTAATTTTAATTTCATGGTTTTGATCTTCTTAATGCATTACTTGTTATTGCAAAACATAATTGTAATAGTAAAACTTAAATCAATAATAAAAATTACTATATTTTCTCCCTTCTCAGTTAGAGTAAAAAAAATGATCCAATTTTGACCACTGTATTTTGCCTAACAGGAAGCCTGTAGACCTGCAGAACTTGGCTCCTGGGACCCACCCACCATTCATAACTTTCAACAATGAGGTCAAAACGGATGTAAATAAGATTGAAGAATTTCTGGAAGAAGCTCTGTGCCCTCCCAAGTGAGTATCAAAGAAAATATGCATGGAAATATTGCCATCTCTTTAAAGCTTTGTCTTATCTGCCCCTTAGAGACCTTTCTCCTGATGGTACTTGAGTTAAATTCTCACAGTATCAAGTTGGAATGACTAGAACTTCTCTTCATTTATCGTAATTATCGCTCCACAAATGTCAGAGTCGGCTTCTGGCCAGACCAGGAGCCGTACTGGGGTAGGAATCTGATGAGCGGGAAAGCACACGGTGAACGTAGGATTGGGCGCGTGAGATAGGTCAGGAAAGACTGGTCGTTTGGGGGGTGTAGGTTCCAAATGAGAGGGAAGTGTAGGGAGAAGGGATGGGAAGAGACAAGTTCAGACTGAACTTAGGATGTCTAAGTAGGTGTGGTCGCAGGTTGCCGGGGGGGGGTTTTCTATCAGGTCATTTCATTTATTTTTTAATTATATTTTATTGTTTATGCTATTACAGTTGTCCCGGTTTTCCCTCTTTGCCACCCCCGCCCCGGCACTGCCACTCCCTCAGGCAGGCCCCACACCGTTGCTTGTGTCTGTGGGGCGTGCGCATACATTCTTTGGCTACTCCGTTTCCTATATGCACTTCCCATCCCCATGGCTAGTCTGTAACTACCCGTGTTTGTACTGCTTAATCCTATCAGGTCACTTTAACACTCGGAGGCTGCCACCCAAGGCAGTTGACTTTCCTGACTGTGTCCCTGGGATTCTTTTTCTATTTATGTATTTCTTTGAGCTGTTCTCGAGCCCCGGTCCTACATGGTTAACACTTTTAAAGTACTATAGCCTATCCTGTAAGGTACAGTTGCGGAACAGATGAACTTTCATGACAGTTACCTATATTGCAGATCTGCAGTTTTGCATTGTACTGTAATCTTGGCACAGGTTTAAAGCATTACTGATTTCTTTTAGAATTTTCCAATTTCATCATCCTGAAAACTGACATTTTTTTTCCTTCTGACCCAAGCCTTTCTTGCTAGTTAACGTCACTTTATCTTCCATATGCAGGTGAATTTCCCAGGAGTGGGATTATTGGGTCAGAGTGTTCTAAAATAATTAATTACTCACTGATTCACTTACATGCATTCGGCAAGCAGTTACTGGGCAACAGAGGCTCGTGGACGCAATAGTGAGTGAGACGCACTTCCCGCAGCACCGTCCAGTATGGATGGCGGTGGCGGCGGCCGTGTGGGGAAGCGAGTGGAACTGGGAAAGGCTTTAGAGCAGAGATGGTACTTGAATTAAACTTTAATTAAAAAAAAAAACAAAAACAGTGGCATTCGGCAGGTGAGTGAAGGAGTGACAGTTATTCTGGGCCTAAGAATCATTTTGAATCAGCAGTGTGTCTTCTGGGGACCTGAAGGTATGCCTGGAGGTGCACCTCTGTCTGCAAGTGGCCCATCTTTGATTGTGAACAGAATTGCCCTGTCTTTAGCAATCTTGTACTAAGCTTAAAATTTCATTTTCTTGATCCTGTGTTATAAAAGCTTATCCCCTGTCTTCCTTCCTGTCTTTCAAGGAGCCTTAAACTTCTTTTCTCTCTCCATACCCAGAGCCCAAACCTTCCTTCCATCTCCAGTCAAGTTTCTTCAGACCAGCATTAACAGAGCTAGACCTGGACTTTTCTTCCAGGCCTTGCCTATACGTCGAATAACAATAAATCAGAACTGGGATCTTTGTAAACTGAAGGTTTATACACATCAGTGAGGAACTGTTATGAATATTTATTCAACTTAGTAGCAATAACTTTTGAAAGATTTCATCATGAACCTACTAGATCCCTTTTTATTCTTAAAAGTCTGTCAGCTCCAAAGAAAAGTTCCACATTTGTCAACTTGTCCTCAGGCAGTAAGGAGAGTGATATTCCCTTCATGTAACTGTAGATCATTGGATGGACATTAAATTATAAACAGAGTAACAGTTTGAATGACTTGCCAGTGTCTATGAAGAAAACTGTATTTTGTTTTAAAGCATTGTCTGAAGTGTTTAATGTGTAAATTCTTTCAAGGTATTTAAGTTTTTGAAATCAGTGTGCTGATAACATTATATACCATTTCTGTCAAATGGACATTTTCTCATATTCTCTTCTAGCCTTCTTCGACAACAGAAATAATTTTTATTATTCTTCCTTGTTGTTTTTGTCAGAGGGACTAGACATCATGATAAATAGAGCTAATGTCAACATACTCTGGTTTCTTGATGTCCAATTTTCTGTAAGACATGATTCAAAAAGACAAGCTTTTTGAATTGGACTTTGAAAATAGACATTTTCAGTTTGCTTTTTGTCTATAGAAATTTCAGCCCCATTTTGTTTGGGCATATTCATAGAGGTACTTTAACCAGAGATGGTCTTTTCTTTCAGTTTAAATAATTCAAAACTTGGAGATCTTTCTGATATAAAGGATTCACAGTGTGCTAAATTCTAAGAGTAATTTCTTTGTTTTTATGTTGTAAATTATAATCTAATGAGAGCTTCTAAATAATTTTATAATTCATTAATTCAGAAGGGAGTATTTTTGATGTTGCTAAGACCTCTGCTGTTAGTAGCATTTAAGTGCTAATTATGTGCCCTGTTCTGTGCATTGCGGATTATTTTGTGGATCCTCTCAATCCTCTCAAAGGCTGTGAAGAAACTGAAGATGAGTAATCCAAATAATTTGTCCGGGATTAATGCTGGCAGAGCCGGCACACTCGGGTCTATGCGACTTCAAAAACCTATGTTTCTCCTATTGTCTTCTTTCTGTGTCTCATTTCGTTGAGTCTGACTTTTATAAAAGAGGTAAAATGTGTCTTTAATTGGGATTGTGCTTTAGAGCAGCGGTGCCTGACCTTTTGGGCACCAACCAGGGACTGGTTTCGTGGACGACTTTTCCACGGACTGACGGGGCGGGCAGCGGACAGGAGGCAGAGCTCAGCCACTCACCTCCTGCCAGGCCCTAACAGGCCCTGGACTGGTACTGGCTGGGGGTTTGGGGACCCCCGCTCTAGAGATTGCTAAGGTGAAGGCTAGCTCAAGCGTAGAAGAAGGGTAGAAGAGAAATCCGAGAGAATTTACTTCACTTGATGAGCAAGTTGGGCTGACGGCGGTTGTCAAACTAAATTTAGTAAATCCTTTTTAAAAAGTAGGTGAGGTTTAGCGATGATGAGCTTTTACTTATATGCACTGCAGCAGCACGTTTGGATTGGGTGTGTCTTTCTCATTGGGCTCAGCAGCCGCAATGTGAAATGCTCCTCAAAAGGCGGCGTCTCTGTCCTGCAGAGATGTATCTAGAAGGGGAGCGGGAGGGAGAAACGTGCCTGGGACTGTCACCCGCATCCCTTTCCCTTTCCTTTATTGTTCTCTGGCCTTCAGGGACCGCTCTGGCCCACTGTCCTTTCTCTCTAGGGCAAGAAGACCTTCAGGTCCTGAACCGCTGTCGATCTCCCTCACACTCACATCGCAAGCCTTATGGTCTCCAGATAGGATGAGGGGGAAAGGCAGAATGTTGTACAAGAATGCAGCATGTCTAATAACATGTTTTTGGCATTTGATGATCCTGAGAACAGAGTGTTTTTATGTGAGCACTTTTGATTTAATCATGACAAGTATAAATATAGGCAACTGTCTGTCCCAGAGTTGTTTTGAATTTAGAGACTAACGAAAAGCTTAAATCAAGCAACTCTAGATGGTTAATGTAACTACAGGTTTTAAGAAGAAACTTTCTCTTTCTTCTTCTTTGGGGAAAATATTTATGGGTTTTTCTTTTGTTTTTGTTTTTTAGTTCCCCTCGCTTGAAAGAAGGGACTACTTTGCCTTCTCCACCCCCACCCCCACCAAAAAAAAAAAGCTTTCAAAAAAGCTTTGAAACTTGGATTTCTAACTGAAGCAGGCCTATATACATGGCTAATTACTAATAAAAGGATAGCAGGATACAGAAAGCTAGATAATTTTGGAGAAGAGTTCTCTGAAGTGTTATTAAGCCTTTTTTAAAAATGAGAAATATTGGCAATGAAAATTGAATTTACAAGGATAACTTAATATGCTATATTATGTTAGCACGAGGAAGGAAAGATGTCTGAGATCTTTCCTAAAAGGATAGAAATAATTATTAGCTAGTCTGCTGTTAACAGTCTGTGATGTCATAGCGGATAAAGGACTAATCTGAAAGTCTCAATACCCTGGTGCTCACGTCCTGTCATTTGCACATAGTCTTTTATTAATTATTTACCTTTCTCTTGTTAAACATTAAAATGAATATTCACAATAATTGAAAATTATTGCTTTATCAAGCTATCTGCTAAAACTAATAATAATGGATGAATTATTAAAATCCAGTGGTTGGTGGGGGAATGCAAACAAAGTTAACATCTAATTTAGGAACTTGTGCTTTAGAATTTGATTGATATTTTAGAGAGAGACTGATTTGTAAAAAAACAAACAGAAACACCAACCAAACAAAAGAAACACTGCAGCTGGGGACAGAAAATCTGGGTTTTAGTTTGGCAATACTTTTAATTAATCCAGTGACTCTGGGGCCAATATGTGAATTTTCTGAATATAATTTCCTTCTAGGCAAAAGAGAGATTGAGGTGAGTGGCCTCTTGTAGTTACAGTATTATATGCATTAAATTAATAATACAAATGTAATGGTTTGTCCTGGAAGGGAGGAACAGGGTGTGCTTATCCTACTTTTCAGAACAGTGGTTTAGAAAATTTTTAATGACATCTCTTTCCTATAAATAAGGACATGCTGACTTGACAGTCCGTCCTTCTCACCCGGTCGTTAGACTCAGCCTCTAGTACGTGTGCTTTCTGTGCTCAGCATTCCATCCCCGCCACTGAGTGCAACGCCTGACACGTAATAGATAATTAGCAATGAGAATAAAAGAATATATGTATGAATAATGAATGCATAAATGATCTGTAATTCAAGCCTGCTTTCCTGTAAGTTATTTTGAGACTTCCGAAGTTTACCTCGTTAGAAAAAGTTGGTGCAACTAAATATTGGTTGGGGAAAAGGAGACTAATTTTGGAAACTTGGCTAGAGAAAGACATAGATGTATTGAAGAGGCACGTATATTCCTTGCACTATTTTTTGTTGGAATGAATCAATGAAGGTACTGTATTACCAGCGGTGAAAACATTTAAATTGGAGGTTGGGTGTTTTTATAGTCAAGGGAAACCCGGGATGTTGAAACAGGGATTAACTGTTACAGCTCAGGCAGGAAGGAAAAGAGGAGTGTGGGGGTAAACTTTTCTCTAGACAGGAGGGAAAATATGCAAACAGAATCTACATAAACTCAGGTGAAATTCAGGTACTGTAATTGTTAACAGAAAAACTCACTTAAGTAATTTTGTTTATAGGAGACATTTTTAAGCTTAAAAATCGAGAGAGATTAAAAAGATAACTTGAACATAGAGTTGATCAAGATATTTTATATTCTTCTTATCCATATAGTACTATGTCCAGTTTTTAGAAGGTGTAGCTCTTCTTGAATTCAAAACAGTAAAATGTAAAAAAAAAATGATGATAAAAACTAACCTGCATCTTGCAACTGAACTACATTTCTGTCTAAAAATACCTCATCTTCATTTTTCATTTAAAGAAAAGTGGTAAGACAGCACCTTAAAATACATAAATAAATCCTAATTACTAGTTCATAGTAAGATGTTTTTCTGAAGTCTCACTGCCCCAAGCCCATTTCCAGTGAAAGTTGGGAGGGCCTTTTAGCTGATGAACCTTTCCCAAAGTGGTTCTGCGAATCCGAGTCCCTGTAGCCAGCAGTCCCTGGAGCTGGTGCAAAAGGAAGGAATGAAGTGTTAAGCTTCTCTTACATGTATTTTCCAGTCTGAGGAAGAAATATATGGGCATGTGTGTTTGAAACGGAAATATGCAAAGCATGCATTTGTGTGTGTGTTTTTTAAAACGGTTGTGTCACTAATGACTTCTCGAAGGAGGAAAACTTTGTCACAACAAAACAGAGCGCTTGTTAGCAACATTCCTGACATCTCATTTTTCTGTTGCTCGGTGCCACCCTTACAAAATTTAGTATGTGAGAGGTTTCGGTGCCTGAGTATAGGGTGATCTGAAGTGAGTGGTCTGCCTCTTGCCGTTTTTGTCCTGAGCCTACAGTGGGCGCACGAGACGCCCGGGCAGCCTAGACTCTCCCTGCCGCACCGGGCTGGCCCAGGGCGCGGCACACCGAGCGTCGGGTGAGCGTTCCCGTCTGCGAAAGCTCCGCGGCTGCCATGTGGCTAGTGCAACGGAAAAAGTGAAATTTTTTAAAATATATTTTATTGATTATGCTATTACAGTTGTTCCATTTTTTTCTCCCCTTTATTCCCCTCCCCCCTGCACCAACCCTCCCCGAAGCATCCCCCCACCCCCTTAGTTCATGTCCCTGGGTTCTGCATGTAAGTTCTTTGGCTTCTCCATTTCCTATACAATTCTTAACCTCCCCCTGTCTAGTTTGTACCTACTATTTATGCTTCTTATTCCCTGTACCTTTTCCCCATTCTTCCCCCTCCACTTCCCCTCTGATCTCCATTTCTGTGATTTTGTTCCTGTTCTAGTTGTTTGCTTAGTGTTCGGTTCAGTGGTTCATAGCTGTGAGTTTGTTGTCATGAGAAAGTGAATTTTTAACACGATTTAATTGTCATTAATTTAAATTCATATTCCAAGAGCCACTTGTCACTCAGGGGCTACTGTATTGGACAGTTCAGATAGAGAGTATTTCCGTCGTCACAGAAAGTTCTCTGAGTGCTGCTGTAGGGTTCTGGGACGTCCACTGGCCCAGCACAAGTCTCCAAACAAGTAGCAGGTTTCCCCAGCATTTTAGTTTATAAAATGGAGGTGGAGTGCGGATGTCTTTTGGCTGCCAAGAATATTAACATGTGAACAAAAACTGGGCAGAGCTTTGTTTCCGAAGGAAAAAGCACATCTTAAAAATATCATAGAAAACAGATGATGGCATTTTCTAGATTAATAACTGTTAAAAGATGTCTAGTAACTGCTAGCCCAGTGGTTTATTGATTGAGGGAATTTATGCTGATGTATCTTTGGAAGGATCTATAATCCATTTTCACTTTTTCCGCTTAGGTACTTAAAGCTTTCACCAAAACACCCGGAATCGAATACTGCTGGAATGGACATCTTTGCCAAATTCTCTGCATATATTAAGAATTCAAGGCCAGAGGCTAATGAAGGTAAAAAAATAAAATAGGAAGGAAGGAAGGAGGGCAGGAAGGAAGGAGGGTGGGAAGGAAGGAGGGTGGGAAGGAAGGAAAGAAGGAAGGAAAGATTAACACTTTTGATGGGGGGGGGGAGGAGACTCTACCAAAAAACCCTATTATGACATTGATTATAAATGAATTCTTTATAATCTAGATATTCCCATAAGTGTTAAAACCTGGTATTCAGAGTTGATCAGGGATTTGATGATAAACCAGGATAAGTCTTTAAATTGCTGTTTTGGTTTTTTTTGTGATTCCAGTTTGTGGGACAGTACTTAGCAGTATAGTAGGTGTATGATAAAGTGTTTATTGAAAGAATTTATTATGTTCTTCTGAGAAGTTACTGTGAAGGGAGCTATGCAAAGAATTAGTGTTGCATCAAAAACAATGGGTTGATATAGTTTAATTTAAACCATTACTAAAGCTTTTGTTTATTGTTGAGTGCCAGCATTCTAGAATCAGCTTCAGTGGATTTTTGTGCTAATTATGCCTAAAGAGCAATTTTTGGAGTTGCTCTAAGGGAGCCTTTAGACTCAGCCTTCCAAATTTCTCTGCATCCTAAAACTAGGGTTTTAATTTCAAGTCATATTTTCATGGTGAGAATTGTTTAGGTTATATTGGTATGGTTTTCTTCTTTTATTTATTAAAGGACATTCTTATTATTTTATTCACCAAACTTATATGTGGCATATTAGAGGGAAGCCTCTTTGAAAGAAGTCTCATTTAATGAACATTGTCTTAACCAAACCATTCAGTAATTTTCCTTTTTCTTTCCTTTGGGATGTTAAGCATTATTCTCTCTGGAGAAAACTATAGAGAGAGCATGAGTATTTAATTAAGAGTAACAGCCCTGGCCGGTGCGGTTCAATGGACTGAGTTCTGGCCTCAAACCACAAGGTGGCCAGTTGGATTCCCAGTCAGGGCACGTGCCTGGGTGGCAGGCCCGGTCCCCAGTTGGGGGAATTTGATCTCTCACACAATGACGTTTCTCTCCTTCTCTTTCTTCCTCCCTTCCCTTGTCTCTAAAAGTAAATAAATCTTTAAAAAAAAGTAACAACAATAACCAAAAAGCCAGCTCCTAAAGATACCTCAACCCATCATTATTTTAGACAGTTGAGGTTTTTCACATCTATTTCCTACTTGAGTAAGAAATAATGACTATGCGATATTTAAATACGTAAAATATGCATTTGTGTTTTTTTATATTATTGACACTGTTACAGATGTCCCCCATTTTCTCCCCCTTTGCCCTCTTTCACCCAGCCCCTGCCCCTCCCTAATTTGTGTGTATTTTCTTAAAAGCTGTTATGTCACAAGGGTCTCTTCTCAAAGCAGAAAAACTTTGTAACAACACAACAGAGCACTTGTTAGCAAAATTCTTGACATCTTATTTCTCTGTTGCTCAGTGCCACTCTTACAGAATTTCATACATGGGAGAAAATCCTGAGTGCAGGGTGATCTGAAATGATTGCCTGCTGCTGTTTTTTTGTCCCTGACCCCACTGTTCAAGGTGCTTGATCAGCCTAGTGGGATTCTTTTGGGTCGAAGTTTATGACAGCCAATGACCAAGAATAAAAATTGGGGGCGGAGGGGGTGGTGGTGGAATTAGTGCTGGTTAAGCAAGAATAAACAATTAAAAAAAATTGAAACAGTTGCTAATTTCCTTACATCATTTCAGTGGACAGATTTCCAAGCTATTCAGGCTTTTATTTTTTGACTCTTAGAATTTAAAATTGCAGCATTTTATAATTTAGTATTGAATTTCGATGGCTCCTGGAATATTCATTGCATGAGATGTTTTTCTGCAGCGATAGGAGTAAAGGGTAGTGCTCAGGCCTGGCTTTTATCAATTAAATGTGTTCTAGAAGCTGCCTTGGTTTTGGAAGCGACTTTCCTTAATAACTGGCTTTTTTTTTTTTCCCTAATAGTTGCTGTCAAAGCATTTTATACACTAAGTAAACAGTCAGTTACACCAGAGCCTCTGGTATCCACGTACAGTTTCTATTCCGTTCTACCTTTCCTTTTCATGAAACTTACCTTTTATACCTAGATGCTTTTGCTGCATAGTACTTTGGCCTCTCTTAGTTAAAGTCATAATGTTCATATTTCTCTTTATGGTTTTTGGAAGCTGGAGGGTGAATATCTTTTGACACTTGGTGGAGAGGAGAATAAAATGTGCTTACTTAAAAACATTGTTCTGGTGGATGGGGTTGCTGGAAGAGAATAGGGGAGAAAGCGAGTCATTTAAGTATATCTTGATATTCTGTTTTTTTTCTATTTATTTGTTACTGTTAAAGTAGCCATCTACCCTTACTGTCCTTAGAATTTTGTAACCAATAAGAACAAACAGCATCGTGGATTACACAGCGCACAATTTGGAAGACCTTGTATTAAATTACCTATTGGTAAATAAGAATTCCAGTTGCCAAGCAACTTCTTCCCACAGGGGCCTGCCACTGCCATGAGACTTTAGAAAACAAATGTTCCAAATAATTTCGGACCTTAATGGGTCTCCCTTATGTATGTTTGTTGCAGGTCTCTCATCTGTTTCATGCAATTAAATGCCTTAAATAAGCCTAGGAAATGAAATGATCCACCTCCTTATGCCTCCAAACAATAAACATCTTACATGGAGATGGAGTTGTTCTTTTATATGGTAAATCAGAATAGGAAGGTCCTCGATTAGTTTTACCAGCCTAGGAAATATTTTACAAAATCCAGCATTTTACAACAGTTTGGATAATTTTAAGACCTCATTCTGAGCTAAGGGGTTAGATGCCTAGATGCTATGCTGTTGGGCTAGTGAAAGTGACACAGAAGGGCCAGTGCTTAGATTGGGTACAAAGTAAACAAATAAGATTTAAAGAATAAAATAAAGGGAAACACTGATGATTGATTGATAGGTAGATGGATGGATGGATAAAACAAATAAGTCTTTTGGAATGTATCCAAATTGGCTGGGAGTAAGTTTTTGTAATCTTCTGAAGCATTTAAAGAGATCAATGAGTCCTGGCGGGGTGGCTCACTTGACTGGCGTGTTGTCCGGTACACCGAAAGGTTGTGGGTTCGATCCCTGGTCAGGGCATGTCCCTCTTGTGGGTTCAACCCTCTGACTGGGGCATGTACAGGAGACAACTGATGGAGTTTTTCCATATCGATGTTTCTCTCTTTCTCTCTCTAAAATCAATAAACATATCCCTAGGTGAGGATGAGGAAAAAATTGCAAGAGATCAATGAGTAATTCCTTGTATGGGTTGTGTTAGGTAGGACCTGTCCCAGATCTCCTAAGTTGTTTTTTCAGTCTGTGATTTAATTAATTCATATAATTTATTAAGCTCCCAAATGTAACTAATAGATAATTTATTAGTCTGCTTGGTATTTTTAATATTCTTCAAAGATCCATGTATTTAGCAGTGATGAAAATCTGCTATTAAATGCTCTAAGGCATATTTTATAATGTTTAAATTCCTATTTTTAAATGGAGGAATGGAATCTATAGGTTCTGATTAGTAGCTTTTCATTCTAGACTTATTCTCCTTCCTCTCTGTCTTTCTGTCTCTGTCTGAGAAGTGTTTAGAATCAGAGGATGATTGTTCATCACTGTAGCTGGAAAACCACATTATATATTTAATCATCCTTAAATACTCAATACCTCTCCCTCTTTTCCTCTGATGTGTTACCTAGTCTTTAAAAATTGTCTGTGTAAGATTATCCTTTATTAAAACTAGCAGTAGCTTTAAAATAATAGTTTTATCCATGTTAAGTGTTCATAATTTTTGTTTTCTTTGTGAATTTTATTGTTTTCTTTTTAGGATTTATTTATTTATTTTTTAGAGAGCGGGGGAAAGGAGGGAGAAAGAGGGAGAGAAACATCGATGTGCGAGAGGATCATTGACTGCCTCTCGATGCTCCTAATCCCTTAATGGGGGCCTGGCCCACAACCCCAGCACATGCCCCGACTGGGAGTCAAACCGGCAACCTTTTGGTTCACAGACCGGCGCTCAACCTACTGAGCCACAGCAGCGAGAGCTGTATTGTTTTTCTACAACAGATGCAGACTTGTTACATTTAATGGTTTCTACCTTTTATTTACTCATTCCATAATAGAGTAATGCCTGCTTATTTTAAAAGTTATCAGTGCTCCTTAAATCACATTATATAACATCTTCCCCAACAGTATGCATCCTTTTTTTCTCTGTAATTTTGCAGTGTGTATAAATGTGTATTTATATATTTACATTATACAGTTGTCTTTTTCACGTTATGTGGTCGACATTCTTCATAATATAGATCTACCTCATTTTTTAAGAAATGCTGCTTAATGTTCCATTTTATGGATTTTTATTTAGTCATATCTCTATTGGTAGACATTTAGATTGTCTCAAGTTTTTTTTTATTATGACAAATAATACTGCCAATGAAAGTCCTTGTGCTAGATTTCTAAATAAGTTAAAGGGTTTTGTTCTCCAAAAGTCTGTCCCAGTTAATATTCCCATTAACGTGAAGGTAGTCATTTCCCCACACTTCTGACCCTGATGTGCATATGTGTGTTAATCTTTTCAATTTTGCTGAGTTCTCATAGGCAAAAAAGAGTGTTTTGATTTTTATAATTAATTTAAAGTGGACATATGGCCCCTGTTGCACTTAATTTTTTTGAGAACTTTTGAAAGACATTAGAGATACTAGTACCACTACCTTGGGATGTTGGAGAATAATAGTGCTGCATATTACAAAAGGCAAGGAGGTACTTTCTGGTGGCTTGCTACTGCCTTCTAGTGGTTCATCTGTACATTTTCTTTATCTTAACCAACTTCAAATTACTGTGTGATGGTTTGTCTTCAAAACTTAAGGCTCATTGTGTGGTGCTCTTTAGTACCTTTTCTTACTTCTGTATTTCTTTGTTTTGTTGGCCATCCCGTACATTGATATGTACATATTGTATCAAACTAATTCAGCATTTTTTGTGTTCATTAATGTACCCTTTATTCTGACATTCTTTTTTTTAAATTATTTTTTATTGATTATGCTGTTAGAGCGGTCCTGATTCCCCCCCCTTTGTCCCCTCCCAGTCAGCGCCCCCCACTCCCTCGGGCCATCCCCCCAGCATTGTTCACGTCCACGGGCATTCTGACATTCTTAACTCTGAAAAATCACTTGGCATCCTAGTCAGATAGAGCAATTCAGCATCATTGCGGGGGCTGTGCTGAGTCCAAATTAACAGAAAGAACAATAATTGTAATGTTTTGCCGTCTTAATTTTAGTTTGCGCCTTACATTTGGGTTTTTAGGCATTATATGGTATAAACCTTGTAAATTTAGGGCATTATTTTCCTGTTGCATACACTTGAGAATCAGTTCAGAAACAGGGTTGACTTAGAACAGGCTGAAGATGACTCACTTGCTCCGACCCGCCTCGCCGCCCGGGTCCATTTCAGACATTATTTCAGTGTGTAAGATCGGGCAGTGTTCTCTTCCTCCACGCCGTGCTCCTGTTCATTGCAGTCATGCCGGGGAACAAGTCCCTGTATCCAGTATGCATTTGTTCTGTATTCACAGCTTTGGATAATAAGCATATTGGATCTTTGTTCTTCTAAAGTCCTGACATTCTACTGTCTCTTTTCTTTTTTCTTTCCCTTTTAATTACAACAGTGAAAGGTTTTTCATCATGCCCTGGTCTCCTTGCTAACCTAGCTATTTTTCACATTGCATTTTCTTGTTAATTTATAAACTTCACATTTCAGTTTACTGTATGCATTATCAGTAGCTTGGACATGATTGACAAAGAGTTATATTTATTACCTTTGTATTTTTCATCTCTTATTTTTAAATGGCTCTATTCCCTGTCATTCCTTTAGTTTCAGTTGAACTTTCCTAACGCTTCAACTTTATTTTACTAGGTTCCAGTGCCCTGTTGCTCAGCTAATTCATCTAAGAAATAAACTAGCTTGATCCTGGCTATGGCTAGAGTGGCCTTTTATTAATAAAAATAGGTAGTTCTTCGATCTTGAAATTGGCTTTAACTTGACCTAACACATTCCAACCTGTTTGATATTCACCTAAATAACAAATATTACCAGTTCTTTATATTTTTAAAATATATTTTATTTATTTATTTTTAGACAGAGGGGAAAAGAGGGAGAGAAACATCAATGTGTGGTTGCCTCTTGCGAGGCCCCTGCTGGGGACCTGGCCCGCAACTCAAGTATGTGCCCTGACTGGGAATCGAACCGGTGACCCATTAGTTCACAGGCCAGTGCTCAACCCACTGATCCATACCAGCCAGGTCCAGTTCTTTACATTTTTTAAATGGCTATTATGTTCTATATCAATATGCAGTACCTACCTCATTCTCAACTTTCCACAAAGATGTGACAGTCACATGCAGATATTGTCACTCATCTGACTTTAAAAGTGTCTATTCTACATTTTAAAAATGTCTATTCTACATTTATAAGTGTCTAATTTCCTTTTGAACCATATCCATTCATATAAGAAGTCAAAACTTGTCTACTTCATCACTGTCTAATCTCAGTCTGGGCCAGCTGTTGACCCAGTGTCCAATATGTGCTTAGGCAGAGTGCCATGAATTTTAGGGGATGTACAGAAGAAGTACAAAAGTAAGAATTATGCATAAATATAATAATGAGAGCTAGAAGGAAGAATTTCATGATTTAGTAGGCTATTAGTTTAATGTAAACCAGTTCTGAGTTTAAAAACATAAAGCTTTTAAAATCTAATAGTAATAGAAAGTGCCCGTATCAAGGACTGAACATAACTAATAAAAATTTTTGAAGCATATTAAAAACTACAAGGTGTTCAGTTGTCAGATACTGGCTGTAAAAAAACATTTTTTAGCATCTTTCATTTATTTTTAGCTACCATGGCAACTAAGACAATTATAATCACCCTAATTTTTTTTTTTTATTGTGGTAAAATTGATATGTAACCTTACGTTAGTTTCCGGTGTGCAACATAATAATTTGATCTTTGTATATGTTATCACCACAATGGTCATAGTTACCTTCTGTCACCAAACCATTGACCCCCTTCACTCATCTTGCCCATTTCCCAGCCTCCTTCCCCTCTGATAACCACCCATCTATTCTGTATATGGGAGTTTTGTTTGTTTCGTTTTTTAGAGTATACATATAAGTTCAATAATATGGTACAAGCATACCTTGGAGATATTGTGGGTTCTGTTCCAGATCACTGCAATAAGGTGAATATCTCAGTAGAGCGAGTCACATGAATATTTTGGCTTCCTAGTACATATGAAAGTTACGTTTATACTGTAGTCTATTAAGTGTGCAAGTCTGTAATGAGTCAGAGTCTTTTTGCTGCCGGAGGGCCTTCATGCTGAGGGCTGCTGACTGATCAGGGTGGTGGTTGCCGGAGGCTGGGTGGCTGTGGCAGTTTCTTAAAATAAGACAGCACCGAAGTTTGCCGCATTAGCGACTCTTCCTTTCATGAATGATTTCTCTGTAGCATGAGATGCTCTTTGATAGCATTTCACCCACAGTAGAACCCCTTTCAAAATTAGAGTCTGTCCTCTCAAACCCTGCTGCTGCTTTATCAACTAAGTTCATGTAATATTCTAAATCCTTTGTTGTCATTTTAACAATCTTCACAGCATCTTCAGCAGGTATAGATTTCATCTCAAGAAACCACTGTCTTTGCCCATCCGTTATTAGAAGCAACTCCTCATCCGTTTAAGCTTTATCATGAGATTGCAGTGATTCAGCCACATCTTCAGGCTTTCTCTACTTCTAATTTTAGTTTTCTTGCTGTTTTTACCACATCTGCAGTTACTTCTTCTGCTGAAGTCTTGAACCCCTCAAAAGTCATGCATGAGGGCCGGAATCGACCTCCTCCAAACTCCTGTTAATGCTATTTTTGACCTCTTCCCGTGACTCATGAATGTTCTTAATGGCGTCCAGAATGGTGAATCCTTTCCAGAGGTTTTCAATTTACTTTGCCCACATCCATCAGAGGAGTCATAATTTCTGGCAGCTACAGCCTTACAAAATGTATTTTTAAAATAAGACTTGAAAGTCGAAATTATTTCTTGATCCATGGGCTGCAGAACTTCAAGAAATTTTCCTTTGCGTGCATTCACAACTCGGCTAATTGTTCGGCGTGAGAGGTCTAGCTTTTGGCCTGCCTCGGCTTTCAACATGCCTTCCCCAATAAGCTTGATCATTTCTAGCTTTTGGTTTAAAATGAGAGATAATGTGATTCTTTCTTTCACTTGAACACTTAGAGGCCATTGTAGACTTGTTACTTGGCCTAATTGCAGTATTGTTGTGTCTCGGGGAATAGGGAGGCTGAGGAGACGGGGAGAGTTTTGCGGGGGGCAGGGAGGTGGGGGGTGGAGGCGGGGAGAAGGGCCTGTCAGTGGAGCGGCCAGAGCGCACACAGCACAGGCGGACTAAATTCACTGTTTGACATGGGTGCACTTTGTGGCGCCCCTAAATAATTACAATAGGAACATCAAAGAGGACTGATCAGATACCACCATAATGAATATAATAATTATGAAAAAGTTTGAAATAGTGCAAGAATTACCAAAATGTGATAGAGAGACACGAAGTGAGCAAATGCTGTTGGAAAAATGGTGCTGATAAACTTGCTCCACACAAGTTGCCACAAACCTTCAGTTTCTAAAGAACAGTATCTGTGAAGCACAGTCAAACAAGCTTTATTAGTCTTTCTCTGTCTGACTTCACTCTCAAATCCATCCATTCCTTTTTCTGTCTGTAGCCCTTGCCTAGCTAAGACCACCATCTATTGCCTGGTCTGCTCGGAGGGACAAGGGATGAGTGGGTAGGAGGCGTTTGGAAGAAGACGTATAGGGTCAGGACACGTCTCTGCTGTTGGTGAAATACCCAATGAGCAGCATGTGAAGCTTTGCCTTTTTCCGTAATGGATCCAACTTTATTCAAATTTTTAACTACATGGATTGTCACCTCATAATACGTAACTTTCTTTTACAGCCAAGTACTGTAATAATTTGTGTGAGCTCGTTTTTTCTGGGAGTGGGAGGTGAAGGTGGGTTGGGAAGGTCATGGTTAAGAAAGGAGACTAGAAGATCTATTGTTACTCTGTATTTCTTTCTAATGATGTCCCCACCTCCTCTCTGCAAAGCGTCACTAACTTGACTTTCCAGTTATACAGGGGTGGTCCTGTCCCACTTCCCTCTAAATCATAACAATGATAGCATCTTAATCTATTTGTCTAGCAAGACCCTGAATTCAGCTCTCTAATCTGACCTCTGTTTTTCACGGTATTACGCGATATGCTCTTGTTGGCGTCTTGTGTAATATGAGACAATGCAAAAACTCCAGGTTTTCTGTTTGCATTGGGGTTTCTTAACACATTTTCTAGTGGGAAAAAAAAAAAAAATCCAAATAATCCCATGGGAGTAGGACTTAAACACTGAGAGTAAAAAGTCTGTTTCAGTAGGATTTTCTTCCCTAGATTTAAAATAATAGGTTTGCTTTTTCTCACCAGTTTTTCCAGTTTAAACATCAGCTGTGCTGGGCCATAATGTGTTCGTATGTGGGTTATTTAGTTATTAATGAGATTTTACAGATTCCACTATCTGAAACGCTCATACTTGTTTTTATAGTTATCTGAACCAATTTGTGTGTCTGGCCCCCTGCCCCCTGGAAATAAGCCCCAGGAGAGCTGGAACTGTGTCTATTCTTAGTGCTTAGTGTCAGAAGAAACATTTAACAGTTATTGACTGAGAGAGTGGTGCTTTGGGGCTTGGGTGGTTTTCCTTCTTATAATATTCCCACATTTCTTTCAGCATTGGAGAGAGGGCTCTTGAAAACACTGCAGAAACTGGATGACTATCTGAATTCTCCCCTTCCTGATGAAATTGATGAGAATAGTATGGAGGATATTAAGTTTTCCACACGTAAATTTCTGGATGGCAATGAAATGACATTGGCTGATTGCAACCTGTTGCCCAAATTGCACATCGTCAAGGTAGGTCTGTAGGATGTGGTGTCACATTGCCACCAGACCTAGTCTGCTGTGAACTGAGATAGCACTTCCTTTACGTGTGAGCTTTTCTGATCTTCTGACATAAGACTAGGAACCCCCCAAGCAGTGTAATTTAATGCTATTGAAGCTATAGTTAAAACACCATAGAGCTAATTAGATGGGAAATTGTGTCTTAAAATGGAAGCATATGAGAAAGAGGAATATTATATTTTTCTGTGAGTATATAAAAATTAAAAACTGTAATAGGTCAATCTGAATTGGATTTTGTGGTGCTGACATATCACTAAATTCTGTTCTGTGATCACCTGGCTTTTTCAATTCAAAGCAAAAATACTTACTGAGCATTTATCGCATGAGACACCGATAAATATAGAATAGTAATAAACACTAGTTGTGCAGTAAAGATAAAGAAAAACAGATCTAAAATCGTGTATTGAAGTATTGATATACGTCCATTGATTCCCTTTGGCCTTCTCTGTGGATGATCAGGGCTGGGGTTTGCCGTTAGTGCTGCACTTCAGAATCTGCTGTAGGTTGCAGTCCTTATCATTATCTAAAATGCTAGTTTGAACGAAAGGGACCCCTAACTTCATCCTCCCCTTCTCTGGTGAAATGAATGAGGATGGTACAGAGGACGTTAAGCTCTCTTTCAAGTAGAAGCAGTTCTCAGAGATTCACAGAATCACTTTTTCTTAAAGTCAGAGATACTCTGGTTAACATGAAAAGCAAATATTAACTTTTGATCTTTTTGTATTTCAGGTGGTGGCCAAAAAATATCGCAACTTTGATATTCCAAAACGGATGACCGGCATCTGGAGATACTTAACTAATGCTTATAGTAGGGACGAGTTCACTAATACCTGTCCCAGTGATAAGGAGGTTGAAATAGCATATAGTGACGTAGCCAAAAGACTTACCAAGTAAAAGAGCACTTAGAGAGAGATGTCTTCACATCTTTTCCTGATTACGAATATGCTTTTTCTAACAGGCTGATTCTTGTCCTATAAAGTAGACATTTTATTTTGCATGACAATGGCAGTTACTCAAGGTTAGGATAAAGGATAGATAAGGTGTAGTAGCTCTCTTTAAACATGCACTCCTAAGCAGTATTATTTTAAATTTTTTTACCCTGCCTACCTCCCCTACCCCATATCCTCCACTCTTCTAATTCGGAGACACTTCGCAAACTTTCTCCTTCAGAGGCGGTTTGCCATCTCTCTAGAGCCCTCGCCTCCATTCACTGTGTACAGGTGGCAGGGCTGCTGAGGTGCGGGGTTCAACTGTTGACATAGTAACCACGACCTCATCGGTCAGCCCCAAACTGGTGCATAATGCGTGGTACAAGGAATATTTATGTATTTTTGGAGTTGTATAGTATTTAGTAAGAGTATATGAAAGGATTGCTACTGTATCAAAATACTGTACCCTGTTTCAGTTTAGTCTATCCTGGATATGTACTAAAAGCTGTACCACCAGGCAAGAGGGCCTTCTACCGATGTCACTACAGATTTTGCTCTTTCACTTTGTACGTGGGCTTTTACTTTTCCAAAAGCACCTATCCATTATACCAGTTATAACATCTGACACTGTGTAGAAGCTAAAAGTTTAGAGGGAGGGATAATATTCTCAGTCCTTCTCGAGAATTTTATCCATGTAAGATAAACCGATGGGCATATTCTGTCTGAATGTGGTGTTTGCTATATGTAATTTTGCCCAGTGCCATTAATTTGGAACATTATTGCTTTCTTCCTTTATTTTAAAAGGCTCCTTTTTAGGTAAACGTAGACCTTGCTGTTTGTCGATCTTTTGAGCAACACTACGTATACTGATGTTTAGTTGATTTAGCTATAGCAGTACAATGATTATTAGCAAAGTAAAAATTAACACGGAAATTAACCTAATGAAGGTAGGATGGGTTTGTCAAACTATCAAGTAGAATTTTGTTTCGAAAGCATACTTAATGTGGGTAATCTAAAGACGGCATTTTCCACCCTATATTAAAAATAAGATAAAACATACAGATTAGCAGCTTTTCCATTCCGCCCCCATTTACTGTTAGGCTCTGGGTAGAGGATGACTCCCTCCTTTTGGACTAAATTATAATTGTTACATGAGTACATATTTACTGCAGTTTTGCCTAATGTCAGTCATTGTGTTTCCTTCAATTAAATTTCTCTGCAGCCACACTGAGGAATAGCACCCTGCATGTTTGTTTTTTAAATTGAATTCCTAAACCAGGAATTATTTGTGCTCTAATAAGGGAGAATGAACTTGGTGAAAATAAAACAGAAGCTTGCTGTGTATTTGTTCATTTTTAAAATAAAATTAGACTTTCTAAGTATTGCTCCAAAGGTGGAGCAATAAATAAATTTTTGGTAATTTTTTTATACCTAACTTGCTTAAGAAGTGCTGTTTCTCATAGGTGGTTTTTGGAAATTTTAAGTATATTGTTTTCAACTGGGAATGATTCCCTCCCTTTGGTATGCTAACATTCAGTAAGCACTGATGTTATGGAAGCAGCCTGATTTTTCAAAGCATACTGCATTTTTTAACCTATCAGTGATTAGCTTAGTAGAAAAAGATAAGAAAAGCTCCATATTGTACCCGTTTGGCTCAGGGAGATTTGCTTTACCTTTCTTAAAACTCCTTATTGCTGATCAAAAGTTTGGGCACCCACCTTTTTGCAATTAAATATTGGCTGCTGATTTATCTGTTTCCAGGAAGTAGCGCTATCAGGTTATCTACTGAGATTCTATAGCAGTTGCTTCAGTGGGTGAAAAACGTCGCATCTGCACCAGTACACAGCCAAGGCAATCATCACTTTTCATCTATTTTTAAATAGTGGTGACTTGGCATTCAGGTGAGACTGAATCTTGCCTTGTAGCTTCAAGCGTGAAGAAGATTCAGAAGAAGGGGTGTCTGTCCTTTCCAGGGAATGGTGAACTAGGCGGTGCAGAGCAGACGGCTAAGGAACAAGGAGCCGCGTTCCTCAGAGTGATGAGAAACACATTCTGAAACTCAGTTGTCAAGTATTTTTACCTTGGACATTTATTCTCTCTCTCTTTTTTAAAATAATGTGTCCCCTGACTCTCTTGCCTTCTCAGTGTCCAAGGAAGTTAGGTCAATTAGGATTTGATGAAGGCAAAATTATTTCTCTGTATAGAAGGACCTTATTGCTTTATCAGGGAAGTTAGATGAAACTGAGATTGGCAAGTGGACAGAACCCAGAAAACAGGATGCCCCCAGCAAATGCTTTTTTAACCCATCTTATATTTGTAGAAAGTTCATAGCTTAAATCTTAGGAGATTTGGGAATAAAAGTCACCATGTAGTGTGTGGATTGATAATGGAAATCATCTGATATTATTTCTGCAACTACTCCATCATTTACCCCTTCATTGAAACCAACGAGGAGCTCCTGAATGGAAGTGCCTGCTATTTCCCAAGGGATTCTGCTAAGTTTTGTGTTCAACCGTTGGAAAGCTCCCTGCTGTTTCAGTTGGTGACTTCTTTAAAAAAAAAAAAAAAAAGGAAATGCAGGTTTTTGTATACAGTTTTGTTCTCTTTTACTAGAATTGTTGACGTGATAAAATTCATGTAAGATTTTATTTCTTGGTAACTTTGGCTTACACAACATACCTGTAAACCCTTGAGCAATCTGTATACAAGTAAGAGATTTCTGACATTTATTCTTACACTAAATTGATTAGCTCTAGAATTTAGGCAGTGTTACTTCTGTTGAGTTTTGAATCTCCAGGGTTGCATGTAGATAGCTTTTGTTTCTGTGCATTTAAAATATCCATTTAGAAAATATAAGGTAAAAATGATAAGAAACGAACGTATTTTTTCATGAACATTTTGTACACATTTCATCAAGTTATTATCAACCAATTTCCTACACTGGTTATAACTGTATTTGATTCAAAGAGAGGGAAGCATTCATTATTGATATACTATATGGGCTTTTTTATTCCATTCTTTACAAATTACCAAGGTTGAGGGCTGTCAAAATTATATTTTTATCATGGAAAAAAATTTCAACTCCCTAAGTCATAATGTTGAACAGAATTGGAGTATTTTCTTTAGAATTACTTGAAAAGGCAAATGAAAGCTTATTATAGAATGCTTGTATTTTTCTTTTGTCTCTCTGGAACCAGTATATTGCTGGCAGCTATTGTATTAAAATAAAGTATATTTTCACTATCATAAAAAGTTCTTTTTTCTCCCTCCTCTTGAAAATAAATAACAACTTGGGGTAAAAGTGTTGTATTTGAGATTTTTTCCATGAGTGGGTGATTCAGCACAATACATTAAAGGAGAAAAACTAAATCATCTCAATAGGTACATAAAATAATTTCACAAAAACTTTCATGATATTCATTCTTAGCAAAATAGGACCAGAGATAAAATTTTTTTTAACCTGATAAAGGCATCTGCCAAGAACCTACAGCAAATTTCATATATAAATATGAAACAGAAGCCCGCTTATGAAAGTCAGGAATAAGACAGGATTGCCCTCTGTTACAGCTATTATCCAGCTACTTTAATAGAGGCGCCCTACCTCCTGCAATAAAATCTCTGCAAAGAATGGACCAAATGATTGTTTTTTGCAGATGAATGCATATACATAAAAGAAGTCTAAACTTACTATGAGAAACAATAAGAAAATGCAGCCAGATTACTAGATACAAGAACGAGGAACAGAAACCAATATAACCACTATATATTAATATTTACCATATCAAAATTAAGAGATAAAGTGGTAACATTGGTTTCTTCTGGGTTTTAAAATTTGTAACATATATTACCCTAAAAATATAGAATGTGCTTTAAAAGATAAGATATTTAGGATCAAATGTAATAAAAAATGTACAATTCCTTTAGGAAGGCAACTACATAATAAAGGACCTGATACAATCTCTTCAATGGATAAGTATATCATGTTCATGGGTGGATAACTTAAAAAGCGTAAGAATTTCAGTTCGGTCTCAAGTAATTTATAAATTGAATATATTTTCCCACAAAATCTCAACAGGTTTTTTTTTTCCCCCTGGAAAACTAGATAAATGAATTTTAAAACTTCATATGGGAGAACTGTGTCACCAAGGGGGGAGGGAAAGGAAACTTGCCTGAAGATAGAAAGACTTAACAGCTTACAGTCGGTAATGGGTAGGAAATAGCAGGACATGGCAACACAACATGCCTGCTGCAACTACCAGGAAAAAAATAGAAACATCAGAAAACTGGGAGGCAATAAAGACAATGAACTGAAATTTCAGAGGAGGCAGCCTTTCTGAGGCAGACCGATGATCTGGCCATTTTCTCCTGGGGGGCATTTGCTGATTCTGGGCCTGGAACTGAGGTTTGGGTTCGGTCTGTGCAGAGGGGCTCAGCGGAGAAAAGTCACGAGGCCCTTGGTTAGGGGGCACACTGGAAACCTGAGACACCCTGAATGCATGACTGGTTTCTCCCAGGACACTTCCTGAACTCCAGGACTACATGGCATGCTAAAAGCTAAGCGAAGGGCTTCCGGAAGGCAGCGTGAAATCTCCCACAATCTCACAATATTTAGGAGACAAAATTTAATTAGAGGGAGGGACCTTCCCAAAACACAGCAACTGTGTGGTTTCTGGCAATGAGGGTGACTGGGAATTGACTGCAAACAGGCATGAGGTTCTTTTGGGGATGATGGAACTGTTCTAAATACAGATTATAGAAAAGGGTCTAGCATCCAGTTATATAAAGAATTCTTACAACTCAAAAACAAAAAGACACTCCAATTAAAAAATGAGCAAAGAATTTGAATAGACATTTCTCCAAAGATAAATGGCTAATAAAAACAAAAGCTTACCATTACTTATCGGTCCTCAGGGAACTGTAAATCTAAACCACAAACAACATCCTCTAGGATGGCTGTGATCAAGAAGATGGACAATTCTAAGTGTTGGCAATGACATGGAGAAATTAGAACTTGCACACTGCTGGTGGCAGGATTAGTGTTGCTGATTTGAAAGACTGGCAGTTCCTCAAAAGGTTAAACATACCTAACAATTCCTAGGTTTATGACCAGGAGAATTAAAAACTTAGGTTCATACATCTTGTATACCATACACTCATGGCATCGTTACAATAGTCAAAAAATGGAAACAACTCAAGCATTCATTAACTGATGAATGGATAAACAACATTATATATCCAAAAAAAGAACACTGCCGTGGCTGGTGTAGCTCAGTGGATTGAACCAAAAGGTCTCTGGACTGATTCCCCGTCAGGGCACACGCCTGGGTTGGGGGCTGGGTCCACAGCTGGGGGTATGCGAGAGGCAACCGATCATCTCTCACACATCGATGTTTCTCTCCCTCTCTTTTTCCCTCCCTTACCGTCTCTCTAAAAATAAATAAAATCTTTTAAAAAAATAAATTAATGGAATACTATTCAGCCATGAAAAGTAATTAACAAGTTACCACATGAATGGACCTTGAGGACATCACGCTCAGTGAAGGAAACCAGACACAAAAGGCCACGTAGCGTATGATTCCAATGATGTGAAATGTCCAGAATAGGCAAGTGTATCAGGACAGGCAGCAAACTGACGGTTATCAGGAGCTGGGGGAGGAGAGAATGCAGAGTGACTGCTAGTGAAGACGGGGTTTCTTTTTGGAGTGACGAATATGTTCTGGAACTAAGTAATAGTGATGATTACACAACTCTGTGAATATACTGTAAACCACTGTCTTGTACTGTTTGAAAGACTGAACTTAATGGTATATATCTCAAAAAAAAAAAAAATGCAAGGGGGCAATTCTGCCTCGCTGAAGTGCTGGATAATCAGTGTCTTGACAGGTTGAGTGGCAAAGTTAGTTATGTGTGTGAGTTAAAGTCCAAATTAAATGTCATCCAAAATATATTCTTAAAAGGGGAAAAGCAAAAATAAGAATCGTGCAAATGCTTGCTCAACTCTAAATTTACTAAAAATCATTTAGTTTGCCTAAAATGGGTGAACTCTCCACAGTTTGTAAATTATACCTCAATAAAGCTTTCTTTTTAGAAAGAGCTTAAAAGCACACATCTGAAATTAAGAATTCATTGTATGGCTTTAAAAGAAGGGGGCATTAGCAGAAGACAGGATTAGTGCTTGAAGACAGGTCCGTTGAAAAAAATCCAAACTGAAGCAAAGATAGTAAAAAGATTGCACAAATAAAACAATAACAACAAATACTACAAGAAAAGAGCGTAAGAGACATGTGGAACGCAGTCTCGACATGTGTGTAATTGAAGTCCCAGGCAGAAAAGAATTGGGGCAGAAGCGATATTTGATGAAATAATGGCTGAGAATTTTCCAGAACTGTTGACAGCTATCAACCCACACATTCATAAAACTCAGCAAACTCCATATGGAATAAAAACAAAGAGACCAAACCTAAGATTACAATAGTCAAATTGCTGAAAACCAGAGAAAATTCTAAAGACAGCCAGAGAGGAAGGACACGTAACTTTCTAAGGAGTAACAATAAAACCAATGCGTGGCTTTTCAACAGAAACTTTGGAAGCAGCAAGACAGGAATCTTCAAAGTGATGAAAATAAGTCTGCTAGCCTAGGATTCCATACTTCAGTGAAAATATTCTCAAAAGTGAAGGCAAAATAAAGGCATTTTCAGACAGACAAAAGCTGTAAGGATTTGGCACCAGCAGGCCTCTGCTACAAAGATACTAAAGTAAGTATTTCAACTAAAGGAAAATGGCCCCAGGTGGAAGTATAGAACTGGAAGGAAGAATGAAGAGCATTGTAAAGGGTAAATATGTATGTAGGCACATACGAAAGAATATTGACTTTTAACAACAATAATGACATACTCTGTTATACAATATATAATGTGAAATATAACAGTGGTAGAAGGATGGAAGGAAGGGAAATGAAGTACTGTTATTATCCTTATGTTATTTGGCAAGCAGAAGTACTAATTTAAGAAAACTATAGTAATAAATCATACATAAATTGTATAATTCTAAGATAACTACTAAGATAATTACAAAAATAAGTTTAAAAATCTAAGATTCAAGGGAAAATGGAATTTAAAAAAATATGTAATGACTCCAAAAGAAAGGGCAAGAGGACTAGATGAGTGAAGGATAGAACAAGTTGGAAAAGTAGTAAAAGGTCCTTTATAAACCCTATACCATTAGTAATTATATAAATGTAAGTGCACTAAAAAATGCAATGACAAATCAGAGTGTCAAGTTGGATTTTAAAAAAGCTAAACCCAACATATGACATTCATAAGAAACAGACTTTATAAAGACACAGAAAGATTGAAATTAAAGGATGGAATAGTCCACCCTTTGACAGTAAACAAAAGAAAGCAGATGTAACCATTTATCACACAAAACAGGCTTTGAGGCAAAAAGTATTACTTAAGATGAAGAAGGACGTGTACATTTATAAAGTCCTTTTTTAAAAAAAAGATTTTTAAAATTTACTTTTAGAGAGGGGAAAGAAGGAAGAAAGAGAGGGAGAGAAACATCAATGTGTGCTTGCCTTTTGCACACCCCCTCCTGGGGCCTGCAACCCAGGCATGTGCCCTAGACTGGGAATCAAACCAGTGACCTTTTGGTTTGCAGGCCTGCACTCAACCCACTGAACCACACCAGTTGGGGCTACAATGTCCTTTTATAATGAAAGTTTTATTCACTAGGAAGATAATAGCTCTAAATTTACATATATCTAGTAACAGAGCCTTGAATACAAATAGCAGAAGTTAAGCTAAAGGAGAATTAGACAAATAAATTATCACAACTGGAGATCTTAACACAGCTCCCTCCATAACTGCTCCAACAGGCATGACCCCCTCCCTTCCACACACACACCCAGTAAGGAAGAGCAGATTTGAATAACACAGTTAACCAATTTGACTTAATTGACATTGGAACACTATATCCAACAACTGCAGAACACACATACTTTTTTTCAAGTGCCATGGAAGTTTTAGCAAGCAGACCGACCATATGCTGGCCCATAAAGCAAGCATCAACAAAGTTCAAAGGGATGAAATCATACCAAGTATTGGGTTGGCAAAAAAAAAAAATCCTTTTAGGTTTTTTTTTGGTAAAATAAAAGACACATTTTTCATTTTCACTAATAACTTTATTGATTTGGATATTTTGAGTATGTCAGCTCTCTCCCACTAGTGGCTTCTAATGGGTAGAGGCCAGGGGTGCTGCTAAACACCTTCCAATGCATAAGACAGCCCCACAGCAAAGAATTACTTGGCCAAAATGTCAATAGTACCAAGAAACTTTGGACACAACTTTTGACACATTTGATCAGTCACAGCACCTTCTCCATACACTGCACAAATCTTGTGTTCCAGTTGTGTTTTTACCTTTCCTGAAATAATAAAGCATAATATGCTGAAAATGTTGTATGTCTTCTTCCATCTTCAGTATAAAATGGCTGCACTAAAATTCACCAATTTTGGTAAGTTTTTTTAAATGCACACTGGTATGACAGCTGTGACAATACAACCTAACAAAATTGTTTCAAATGAAGTTAAAACATAACTAAGCACTACTAGAGCCATCATTTGGAAAAAACTAAACGAACTTTTTGGCTAACCCAATATGTTCTTTGATCACAGTGGAATTAAACTAGAAATATATGATTGAAAGACAGCAACAAAATCCTCAGAATAAGGAACCAGTTACAGCCATTGTAACGAGCCCACAACCAAAACTGAAATTAAAAAATTTTAATTTAACAAACATGTGCAAAACCCAGAAACTATTCTAAGTACTTTACATATAACTCAGTCTCTAACGAACCTGCAATAGAGACTCTGATTCCCATTTTATGGATGAGGAAGCCCAGGGATAAGAAATTTGCTCAAGGTCACCCTGATAGTGACGGGATCAAACTTAGAGCCCTGTGGCACTACGTAGATCATGCTCTGCAGTCTCAGAAGTGCGTCTGTTTTTCTCATTTGGGTGGACTTGTCTGCCCTGACCCCGACAGCCAAGGTGTGGACTGCCAGGTAAGCAGAGCTTCAGCTGGAGTGAGTCCATCTTTGCGTTTGTCCGCTGGGGCAGGTTACCTTGCACGGAGCAGAAGGCAGAGGGCTCAGGCGCACCCAGGCCCGGCACCCAGCAGGCCGGCTCACCGCTTTCTGCTGCAGGAGGCGTTAGCCCGCCCTTGTCCCTACGGCCTCTGTTCGCTTTCATTGCACCAGATGGGTGCGGTTCTGCAATGACCAGAAAGGGGGCAAGCGCCCCTCCTTTCGGCCTCGCGTCTGCAAACTTGTCGGTGACAGCTGCAGGGCCTCTTCAGTTTGGGGAGCTGTCAGCTCGGTTCCGCCGCGTCGCGGATTTCCTTCCTCTTTATCAGATCGGTCAGGGCTGCTGCGCGACGCGAAGGCACCTCCGGCCTCCTTCCCTCCTTCCTGTGTGGAACCGACGCTCTCCCGAGCAGCCACTGATCGACACCTTCGCTCCCGCCGCCGGCCGGGGCCAGGGCCAGCCCCCTCCCCCACCCTGCTCTCACCCTTCCTGGGGAACGGGACCCTGGTTTGACCTCCATCCGCCCAGAGCCGGGGTGCGCCCGGTGCGTGCAGACATTAAGTACTTCTGCATGCCCTTAGTTGTCGTCGGCCAGCAAGGCAGCTGGGGAAGCAAAACTACCAGGCCTGGGTGGCAGTTGGGCCGAGGGAGAGCAAGGGACGTGCTGCGGTCAGTCCCGGGGCTCCTCCCGCTCCTCGCTGCCCCGGCAGCGCGCAGAGGCCCCTTGAACGTCCCTGCGACTAAAGGCCGGGGCCCAGGGCCGGCTGCGCGTCGCCGCCGCCCAGGTGCTGGGTCGTGGAGCTCCGGCAGGTAGACCACGCAGACGCCCAACGGGTCCACACAGAGCGACATCAAGAGTCACCTGGAAATCAGGCAGGGAAATCCCCCCTTGGAAGAAGGGCCCTGCGCTAAGGGCTGAATGGTGACTCTGTCTCTAGGGAGAAGGTCCCCTACACAGACTTCCCCAGAGGGAGGAGTGGCATCAAGTAAGCCGAGCTGGCGTTGGGGGTCCTTTGGTGGAAAAAAAGGGAAAGCCAGTGATGCATATCTGATCCCATTTTTCATAAAATAAGATATGGATATACTTCAATGTCTTCAAATATTCCCTCTTTCTCTGATTTCCTCAGTCAAATGATGATAAATAATTTTCATTAAACACCACGTGCCAGTTAATGTACTGAGCTTATACGCATATATTTATTATAAATACGTTTAAAAATATATAAATATGTCAAGTCTTTTAATCTTGTCAACAATCTGTTGAAGTAGGGATGACTATGAACCCCCACCCTTGTTTTTAGATAAGGAAATTTAAACGTAGAGAGGTTCAGCAATCTAGCTCCAGAGCTTAACCACCAGGATGCTGGGTTCGATGCTGATACCGTCACCTTCCCTGTGTGGGGAGGAGCTCAAGTCGGGATTCAGGAAGGCCGATCCCTTGGCCCAGCAGTGGGGCAGCGCAGAGATCGGCAGGAAGACTCTCGCGGGAAGCTCTGGAGGCTCGCCGCCGTGCCTGCCCAGCTCCAGCCCCCGAAGCACAAAGAGCGGGGGCAAAGCAGGCAGGGCCGGCCGGTTCCAGCGCGGGAAGTGCGCTAGCACTCCAGTATCTGGGTAAACAGGAGTATGGGGTGGGGAGGGGATCCTGTTTGGTGAGAAGGGATTCTGGGAGGTGGGGAGAGCAGAAGGGGCCTCTGCTGAGCCTTAGCTCAGAGATAGATGCGCAACTCCCTGCTGTCTGCAGAGGTCACTGTAAGCCAGCACTGGAGGAACTGGAGGTTCCAGATCAAGGAAGGAGCTGCAGAAGCGAAGCCCAGCTCCCTCTTCATTTCCTTCCTTCACTGGAAATGGTTATCTCAAAGACGTCATCTCCTTCTCTTAAATAGTGTACCGCACACGAATTGTTCCTAATCTCTACTGATGCTCCAAGAATTCTACGGTGCTCGCCAGAATCTCAAGATTGCCTATTTTAATTATTTTTAAAGTCAGGGATAAAGACAAAAATGTAAATAAAGTGAATTGGAGCCCAATGTGCTGGTGCACAGTATAGATTTTATTATCAGTAGAGTTTTTAAAAAAAATATTCTGCAATGTTCTAAAGATACCTTTCAAGTTAATATTCTAAACCAACATTCCCTCTCGGATGCTTTTTAGAAATCCTGGGGACAGCTAGCTAGAAATACTCCAGCATCTTCACTCATCAGTGAAGGGTCTAAGGGTGACTGACTGGCCCAAGGCCCCGCAGGTAGCTAGTTGCAAAATGGGGACTCCTAGGACAGTGCTCTCAGGATTAGACAGCAGATTTGGCATAAACATGGGAAGACCACCAGGTAGGGGCGGAGTTGCACCTGGAACTGCATGTCGACCCCCTCTCCTTGGTTTTCAGGGAGTTCCCTGACCTCATAAAGAATGGGTTTAACAATCCTTGGCATCCAGGATCTTCATCTCATGTTTAAAATATTTTTTACCTCATGTTAAAACACACTTAACCAAATGAGATGCCCAATTCATTAAAAAATAGCACTGTTGTGCAACCTCCTGGGTACAAGGCAGTGGCTGGGTGTGACTAAATGGAGACACATGATTCCTGCCTTCCAGGCGCTTCTGGGATCGCAAAGGAGAAAAGACATAAACTCTAATAACCAGGCAATAAAAGCAGAAGGTCAGAAACAATTCACAAAAGACTTAAAAGCGCTATTCAGTCATTCACTCATGGGTATTATTGAGCCTGCCTTGTGCCAATTCATAAAAGGAACAGTTGCTTTTGCTTGTCACGTGGAATATCAACAGTGTATCAAGGAGGGTGTTTTTGTTTTGTTTTTTACATTTTTAAAGAATTGTTTATCAAAGTAATTCTGCTCACTGTAGAGATTTTGGAAAGTACAGAAAAGCATAAAGAAGCACATGTACAAATTCCTCCCAAATTCACCATGCAGAGGCAACCCATTCAGCCTATTGGCTAGGGTTTTTCTTTAAGAACTTTAGAGCTGATTTTCCATCACACATCCATTATACCATAACATTTTCCCTCATCCTCTGAAATTCTTGAATATTATAGGCTGTGTACCCAATGCTGTCTGTCACATGGACGCATCATAATTGACTCACCCACTCCCGACTCTGGGACGCTGAGGTTGTTTCCAACTTTTCATCGTTACTCATTTCCACTGCAGTGGACATCTCCGCACATACATCTTCAGCTGTAGTTCAGCTTCTGGGTGTCAGAGGAAATCATCAGAAATGTGAGCGGAAAGTATGAACGTCTTAAGCAGATGGATAAATATCATCAAATAATTTGCTGAAAAGTTTTTAAGGAAATGGTTTATGAAAAATAGGTGGACAAAAAAGTAGGAACATTGTTCAGGCTTTCAATGAAGGCCACTGAGTGGCTTGTCAGGCGAACTTCACCAGTTGACACCCCCAGCCTCCACGAGGATGCCGTCTATCTGTGCTTCAGCTGGCCCGGAGCGGCATCTTTGCTGGCCTGATGTTGGCAGGTTGCTATTTGCATTTCTTTGGCCCTTAGAGAGACTGAAGACTTTTCTTTCCCCCAATGTTTATTAGCCACTTATATTTGCTTTTTATTATGTCCTTTGCCCTTTTATCCATCGTCTCTTTGTTTTTAAATTGATTCATGTGGGTTCTTTATAAATTAAGGGTTCTAACCGTCTGCCTGTGGCATTAGCTGCAAACATTTTTTATAGTTGTCTTTTAATTTTGCTTGCATTTTTTAATCACACTGGAATTTTTTGTTTTTCTGTAGCATGGGCTCTGGTCAAACATTTCCTTTGCGGATTCTTCCCCAGCTCTGCAGCTTGGAAAGCCCCTCCCTGTGTGAAGATCAGTTGGTGAACAGAGTTCCCAGGTGAGGGATCGCTGGGACCTTGGTCTAGAGGCCAGAGGCAACCCAGTTGCAGGTGCATGGATTGCACTTGTAGTTTGGGGCAGATCAGGGACACCTTTTAAGGCTATGCTGGGGGGCGACAAGTTGGGGAGCCACCGACAGATTTTGAGCTGAGCCACGGCATAGGGGAGGGGCTGCAAATAGATTCTGTGTCTTCAGGACAATACCTGAATATTGGAATGTTTAAGTTCTACCGAGAACAATGGGGAATCTCTCCTGGGAAGCTATTATGGGAAATCCAATGTTCAGAGTTCAGGGAAACTTAAAGATTCTTTCCACGTCATTCTGAGTCTGCAGCCATTTTGGGATCTGAGGGGGATGTTTCTGCTCTGATTTTGCTACTGTCAGTGATTCTGTTACTACCAGGACTGGGAAGGATACTCTGAGCTGCCAGTTTTCTTCTCCCTTCACAGCAAGTTGATACTTACTGCTCTGTTTGCCCACCCTGTCGCTGGCACCTCCTCACCCTGCTCAGCATGGCTTCGCTGGAGCCCAGCCGGGCCGCGAACCTTGGGAGCAGGCCTCCACTTTTCTGCTTTAAAAAAAAACGGTCATTTCAATAACCGATTCTGTGAGAGAAACCACACTTGAACAATTTGGAAAATCTCTGGAAAGGAGTTATTCTGGGTGGCCACATTTGTAGTGAATAAAAAGCTTACTCCTTAGAAGAATGTATTTTCATTTCTAGTTAGACACCTGGTACCAGGTACGATACCTTTCGGCCTTTTTTTTTTTTTTTTTTTCATTCTTCTTGACAAGACAGTCTAACACATTCTTATACAGAATACTTAAATGCTTTAAAGTGACCCGGAATCCCTGCTTCACAGTACAAATATTTTGATATTTTCCATCTTGCCACACCTGTATGTACACTTTACAGGCCTGCAAATCACTGCACAAGACCCTCTGAGGTTTGGCCCTTTTCATGGGCCAGAGCCAGGTCGTAGGGGTCTAGATTTTCTGCTGTGCATACAAAATGGTCATTTTTAAACTTTTTGGATTGAAATATAGTGTACATACAGACTAGTGCACAAATCATAAATGTTCAGCGTGATGAATTTTTGCATACTAAACACACACACAATCTGCACTGAACAGCCCACAGACCAAGTGGCGGAGCATTAGGAGCCCTCAGAGGCCTGTGCCGATGGCTCCCAGTCCCTAACCTCCCCTCCCTCAGGTACCCTGAACAGCATAGGTTCATGCTGGGTGTTTAACTTTGGTATCAATAAAGTCACAAAAAATGTCCTTTTGCTTAACATTCTCATGGTGAAATTCACCCATATTGTTGCGAGGAAAAGTAATTTATTCACTTTCACTACTGTGTGGTATCCATTCATCGTATGGGGCATTGGTTCTTGGCTGTGGGACAGATTACCCCAAAACCTAGTGACCTAAAGCAGTAACATTTATGATCTCTCAGAGTTCCTGTGGGGTAAGAATTTCAGGAGCAACTTAGCTGGGTTCCTCTTGAGTGGCACTTGACGTGTCAGGCAGGGCTGCCATCATCCAAGAGCTTGCCTGGGGCTTGGGGGTGTCTGTTCCCAAGATGGCACACTCACATGGCCATTGGCAGCAGGCGCCAGGGTGTCCCCACCTGGGCCTCTGCATAGTGTGGCCTCAGTGTTTTCACGACATGGTGGCTGCCTTGCCCTAGAATGAGTGATCAAGGGACCAACATTTTTATGGCCTCTCCTTGGAAGTCACACACAGTTACTTTGACAGTATCCGGTTGCTCTCTAAGTCAGCCCTATTCAGTGCTGAGAGCGGATGTCATAAGGGTGTGACTGTCAGGAGGCAAAGACCATGGGGGCATCTTGGAGACTGGCTACCACATATGGACAAACTACCCACTGTTACAAGATCACTTGTAATAGCACCTCCCATCACATCATTGTACTATAAATCATTTGCTATTGTAGTTAATACTGACATGAACAGGTTCATACACATGGCTTTCTGTTTCTGCTGAAGTAGTTCTTAGAAACATATCCCTGGGAATGGAATTCCTGAGTCGAAAGATCTCGGCCTGTTCACAGCTCTTGCCCCGCTGCCACCTGTGGCTTCCCAAGGGTCGTACCAATTGTCAGCGCTACTGGCAACCAAATGGTAGGCTGAGGCCACTTTGCCTTTATCTACATCAGGCATTAATGCCACCAGACAAAACTTTGTATGCATGGAACATAAAACAATCTTCTGTCATCCAAAAAAAAAAAAAAAGAAAGAAAAGGCAAATGATAGTCATTGGTCACTGTTCTGGGCCATAGCACAGCAGTGACTGGAGGGGCAGTTGGACGGTGGGGACCAGTGAGCCCTCCTTAAGAGGCCCTGGGTGACTGGTCCTCTGGATGCTTTTCAACCAAACTGGTTTTGAAATCGTGCTTTCTGCCACTGTGTGGAAAGGCGCATGCTGAGTGGAAGAACAGGTCACTTTCCCTCTCCCTGCCTCAGTCCCCTGGTCTGTAAAATGGGGATTGCAGCACCGAACTCTCAGGGGAGTCTGCAGGGTCGAAGAGATCATGGATGTAGTGCCCCTAGCCCCAGGCTCGCCACGGAAGTGGGCACCCAACAAATGCTGGTTTCCTCCTCTCTCCTTCTCCCATTTCCTCTTCTTGGTTTAACAAGGGCCACACATATTCCATTCACTGGCTGAAATACTTCCTGTGATATGTCCTTGTTTTCTCCTGGAGAAAAAAAAAGTTCATTATTTTTTTCTAATTATAACAGTGAGGTATGTTCACCGAATAAAAATTTGGAAACTGTGAGAAAGTACAAAGAAGAAAATAAAAGTTACCCGCAATTTCACACCCCTGATCTGCCACTGCTAACATTTGGGTGTGTCTCCTTAGGGGTGTTGGGCTACTTCTTATTCTCAGAATTCTAAGGTGTGGCTCTAGGACAGTGTGACAACTCTGTCCAGGCCCCAACGAGGCTGGGCCCAACGATGCTAGGGATGGGGTGAACCCAGGGGTCATCGAGTCCCATCTGGGACCGGAGTCTTCAGGCCAGACCCACCTTTGTTGCATGTGTGAAGAGAGGGTTTCAAGACTGTCTTTACCGCCTGCACACAACAGGACCGGGAGCCTCACCGACGACAGGACCGGCCTTTATTCTTTCCCTTTCTCCAGCAAGTCCCTGGCCAAACTCATCCACACTTTGGGCATTTCCTGTCTCTGGGCCTTAGCGTGATATAACAGAGTTGTTCTGGCACTGCTGGTAGAGAGCAACTGCCCAGGTTCTAACCCCTGCTCCACCACTTTCTGGCTCTGTGACCTTGGGCAAGTTACTTAACTGTTCTGTGCCTCACTCATCTCTAACTGGGAAAGGCAGGAATAATGTGTGAGTTAAATTATATTGATCAAATGAGTTAATACGCATGAAGCCTTTAGAACAGTTCCTGGCACAGAGTAGGTGCTATGCGAGAATTAGGTAGTATATTAGGTAGTGTTATTATATTGTCTGAAATGTAGTAAGTACTCTGAGGTAGGTGCCATTTAGAATTATGAACAGATTCCAACAATGCAGATGTGTTTGACATGAAAAGTGAGTTTCCCCTCCTCTTCACTCTCCAGGACTAACCTCTGGGAACAATTCAGTGGACCACCTTCCAGGTCGTTCTCTAGAAACACACGGTGATCTTATAGATCTAGTATTTTCCTCTAAAAACATCCTATCATACATTTTTTTCTGCAACTTGCTTGTTCACTCAGAATAGCATGGACAGAGCTTTATGTCAGAATGTGCAAATAGACAGCTATTAAATTTATGCCTCCAATCCCCTACCGATGGACAGTTAAGTTATTTCCATTTTTTATTATGCAAAATACAGCAGGGAACATCTTTCTCTAGAGTTTCTCATGCCAAAAGGAGTAACCTGAGAGAGAGGGGGTTATGGGGACATGAGCTCCTTGTCACTGCTCAGGAGGGTGATGTCCATCCTTCTCAGGTCCCTGGCTTCTGAGTGGCTCTAACGTGTCACCCTGGGAGGAGCCTCCGTGCTCCCAAAGGAGGCAGGGGGCTTCCCAGGGGCGCCCCTCCCGGAGGCAGAGACAGCAGTGCAGGCTGGGAGAGGACAAAGGGGTCGCACGTGACCCCGAGGCCCCCCTTTCACTATGTCCTTTATAAAAATTATTATTTCAATGTTTTTATTATGGAAAAAATGCAAGAACAGTCCAACATACATCTGTACGCCACCCATCACAATGTAACAGTTGTTGACACAGGCATATTTATTTTACTTTTCTGTATTATATCTCTATCTCGTCTATCTTTATATCTACCTCTAGATTTTAGCCGAAACATTTCAAAGTAAGTTGTAAACATCATAACACATCTCCCTAAATAATCCTCTTCTAAGAATAGGAATTCTCCTATATAACCCAATCCCTAGGGAAATTAACAATCATGTTCTAATATCATCGAATAATAAATTAGATTTCAAATTTCCAAAGTTTTCCTCCAAATATATCTATTCTGTATATAATATGTGTATATTATATATAATTTTATATATACTTTTATATGTGTATATATAGTTTTATAAACCTGGCAGATCACCATTCTCTTCTCTCTTATCTGATCCTGCACCTGCCACCCCCGTCAATGACGGTGGCCATGTCAGGTAGAGACAGCAGTTTCTGCGACCTGCGTGCACTGTGGAGGTGGAGGTGTGGGGTGGGGTTGGGGACAGGCACTTTCCTGTTAGGGAGGGCCTGGGAGCCAGACACTGGCCACCGCCTTCTCAGGCTGACTGAGCTGGGGCGGGACACAGCACTGGGTAAACATGGATCCCGGCCCCTTGATTGGCAGCAGCTGGGGCGAGCTGGGCCGGGGCTCCCGCGCTCCAATTGTTCCCTGTGCGGTGCTTTTGGACAGATAGAAAACGCGCTCCTTGTGGACACAGCTCACCTGCCAGTGCCCCTGCTGCCTTAGCAGTGGCATCAGGTTGGATTTCAGCCCCGACTGCAGCGGCAGCACTTTGTGTAGTGCGCAAGCTATGCAGTCCACGTGGCAACCCTGGCTGGGAGGGGCAGTTTGGCCAGGAAGGCAGGGCAGACAGAGATGCCAGCCTGACAGTGGGCGAGGCGGCGGGTAGCAGCCGGCTCTCGGCCACACGGCAGCAGCAGCGATGCCCTGGCGTCTGCTGGGCGTTCACTCCGCACCCAGCCCTGGCTTGAGCACTGCCTGACTTCTCTCATAGTTTCTTACAGCCACCTGGCCGTATTATCCCTACTTTAGGGATGAGAACCGAGGCTCAGAGAGGTTCCATTATTTGCTCAAGGCTGCAAAGCTCATAAAGGGCCGACTTAAGGCTCCATCCTGGGCCTGGGACTGTGCCCCGCATGGCATTTGTCAGGGGCCCAGGAGCCTGATTCAGGGCCAGGCCACTGGGGATCCCTTGATCTGGGGTGGGAGCCGAAGTCAATTTCAAACAGCTGCCTCCCACCCCACTGGGTGATCCTGATGTGCCCCCACCGGCCTGGTTAAGAACCACTGGGTGGCAAGATCACATGGGAATCCAAGGCCCCTGACCTCTCTCAGTTACTGTCACTGTCAAGGGCTGTGTGCTGACCTTTAGGTCCCCAAGCAGAAGTGTGTCACCTGCAGGTGAAGAGGGGTCAGCATCCGATGCAGGGCAGGGTCAGTGGGAAGGCGAGGTCGGGTGTGTCCCACGCAGCACCCGGCCACCCTGGCTACCCTGACGAGGGGAGCAGTCCTGGATGGCTGGGGAACAAAATTTGCCCTCGGTTCCCCCAGAAAATGGGGTGATATCGCGGGCTCCCCCTGCCCTGGCTGTGACTCTCAGCCTGGGCAGGTGGGGCTGCAGGTGTTGGTGGCCAATGCTGTTGAGGAATCCTGAAGCTTCCAGCTCACATTCCCCAAAGGAGCAGGGGGTGCGGATTAGGGGCAGATTCTGAGGCCACTGGCCCAGACGGCCACGCCCGCAGCCCCTCCTTCAGGCAATGGACAATTGCTGCACCCCTGCCCCCGGGGCTGGCTCACGGAGCTGTGGGATCGAACCCGCACTTCCTTATGGAGGAACCTGTTGTTCACTTGGTAGACTCACTACAGGGGCCCCGCAGTTTGAACGGGGCTGGGCTGCGCCCTGAATGATTTCGAATCTGCACTCAACAGTCTAGGACCCACCTGGCCATCTGTCCTCCAGAGCCAACGTCTCGCTATAGCTGCATCAGAGCTCGGCGCTGTTCCTCAACTGTCAGATGGGGTCATGTTTTGTACAACTGGGCCTAAAAGAGATCAGGCAGGGCTTAAAGGAGATCAGGCAGCAGACCCAAAAGACACTTTGTGACTCCTGGCTTGTTTGTTTTGGAAGGAGGAGCCATTAGTTAGAAATTGTTGGCTGTTGCCCCAGTTATGGAGGCTCCGAGGTGAGAGGGTGGGAGCTAGGCACAGTCAGTGACGTCAGATTGAGCCACAGGCCTATGGGGGAGATGGGATCCCTAGACTCCCAGAGAGGAAACTGAGGCTGAGAGGGGTCAGCAGTGAGCCCACAGTCACACAGTTGGAGGCAAACCTTCTATGCACGACTGCGCGGACACTGGGCATCTTTCCAAGCACCCCCCACCCCACCTTCTGGAGCCCGAACCTGCATTTTCCCTTTCCCACGCTCAGCAGTGAATGCGCGGTCCCCGTCGTCCTTGCTCCCGCCCACATCCAGCTTCCCTTTCTGACTGCCAGTCGGGATGAGCTGGGTGGCTTCAGGCCCGCACCCTTCCCTCTATTGCGTGAGGCCTGACCCTGCAGCAGACCATCCCTCCCGGCCCCTCAGGCCCCACCTGGGTCTCTGCCGGGACCCCCGTTCTGCCCTGCCCCCCACCCCCAGCACTCCTGTTCTGGCTTCCTCTGTCCTTTTGTTCCTCCCCACCCGTAGACACAGGCCCTCCCAAGGTCCCTGCTGATGATAATATCCTGACATACAAAATAATGCAGCCCATTTACCAAGACTCTGTAGCAGGCACAGTGCTTAGTGCTCACAAGCACCATTGGGCCCTCCCACAACCCCAGGTGTGGGGGAAAAGTGTCTCCCACCGCCGTCTGGAGTTAGAGGGACTGGGAATTTTGGAAAACACAGAGGATGTTTTGATGGTTTTGATGGTTGGTCAAGATGCCCTCCACCCAGAGGAAAAGAAATTAAAGTGGGGTGTGTGTGTGGAGTGGGATCGTAGGGGATAAGGTCTGCCACTAGGTTCAGCTCCCAGGCCCTGTCGGAAGGGGCAGTTGAGGACAGGGGAGTGAGACCCTGGTGCTCCCCACAGGCGACCCGCACCCCGGGGAGCTTTCTGGAGCTGAGCAGAGCCTCTGACGGCGGCGGCAGCGTCTCCCTTACTGCCCATGGCCCCTGCCCATGGGAAGTTCTAAACAAAGGGACTCTTCTTGGGATGGTTCCTTGCGGAGTATGTTTTCGCCCCCTGACGCCTTTTGTTTGTCAGCACAACTGTGTGCGAATGTGTGTGTAACTGTGTGTGAGTGTACGCATGAATGCATGTAGCATGTATGTGTGTGCATGTATGAATGTGTGAGGTGTGCAAGTATGTGAATGTGTATACGTGTGTGTGAAAGTGTGGAGGTGTGTGTATGTATGTGAATTTGTGGGAGTGTGTATGAGAACATGGGTGTGAGTGAATGCGTGTGACTGTATGAACGTATGAGGTGTGCGAGTGTGTGTATGTATGTGAATGTGTGCGTCTGTACATGTGAATGTGTGTGAGCGTGTGACTGTGCGCGTGAGTGTGTGCGTGTGCAGGCACACATGCACTTCAGTCCACCTTTACCCGACTTCCTGCAGCTCCCCTGACTCAGTTCCCTAGACTTTCCGGAGTCTTCCTCGTTAGCGGGCCGTGTGATTCATTGTGTGAGGGGATTTAGTGCCGCTCGTAAAACACCACTTCACGTTGTTTTCTTTTTTCCCCTTTTTCTCTCCGCCCCTCCACTCCATAGCCTGGGTCTCCCCCCTCTGTTTGGCCAGATACATAAAATAAATACATCCACTGCGCAGGAGGAAATGACCCCTGGGTTTCAGAGGCCTTTTTAATGGGGCCTGAGCTGCTGACAGTTCCACGCTTCCCCTTTACCATTTCACAACCCGAGACTTTGCCTGGGAGCTGGCGTCTTAGATCCCGGGGAGTTAGGGGGTCCCCCCACAAAGCCTGGAGTCACCCAGTCTCTCATTTGGCTTTACCTGGCCGGCTGTGCCTCTGTCTGTGGACTCTCACTGGCTTTGTGTTTTTGTTTCTTTGTTGTTGTTTTTTTTTTAATAACAAAAGAAATGTATGTTTGTCTCGAAAGCTATAAACAGTGAAGACATGAAGACCCTCTCCTCTTCTCGTTGGAAGCTCTCTCCCCACAGAAAGAACGGGACTTGCACTGTCTCGGGAGCAGCTATAGATTTCGCCTCCCCCTTCCAGAATGTCAGTTGCTTCAGGCTGCTGTCTTAAACTCCACCCGAACGGGAGTCCCTAGCTAATGGCAGGCCCTCCGCAAAGGCTGAATGAATGAATGAAGCTGTGCTGAGTGGACTGTCCCTGAGTGGCAGTTCATCCCAGAAGGCACGTCTTCAGCCATACCAGAGTCAAAGATCCTGCTTTGGGATGCGGCCCTACCCCTTCCTTCTGTGTGACCTTGGGCAGATGTCGTTTATTTTTTGGAACTTCAGTTTTTCCATCTGCAAAGTGGGGATATTGCCTGTCAGCTCCCATCACAGACCAGTGACGGTCAAAGAAGAAGGCAGGAGGGACGTGGGGACATCTCCGAGACAGGGCTGAGTGGGAAAATCAAGTTAAAACCGCACATAACAAGATGGTGATGCTTATTTCATTGCTCCCCGTATTTCTCCAGATGAGGAGGAAAAGATCGGGAAATTATCAAACCAACCGTGGTTGCCAGGAGCTCTTTAGCTTTATTGCACTGTTTTAATATTTTATAACAAGAATGTGCCCTAGCTGGTGTGGCTCAGTGGATTGAATGCCGGCCTGCAAACAAAAGGTCGCCGGTTTGATTCCCAGTCAGGGCACGTGCCTGGGTGGCAGGCCAGGTCCCCAGTCGGGAGTGTGTGAGAGGCAGCCACACATTGATGTTTCTCTTCTCTTTCGCTCTCCCTCCCCCTCTCTAAAAATAAATAAATAAAATCTTTAAAAAAGAGAGACTGTACTGAGGTTCTACTTTTGTGTTGGAAATATTTTAACATATATGTATAAAAATAAAATAGCAATAATAGTCTCTGCTCATTGAACTCTGACTCAGTTGGAGACTGTGAGGATTATTACAATCCCCCTTTTACAGATGAAAAAAAATGAAGCCAAGAGAGGTGAGGAAAGGCTGACGTAGACTCTGAATGTCCTGTGGGGAATTGTTAGCCCCCAAATGATGTTGATGAGAGCAGCCACTGGGCGACTGGACAGGGATTCACACAAGGGGAGGAACAGCCAAAAGAATGTGTTAACAGGGACAGAATTTATGACATTGAAGAACAGCGGGTTTGGCGTCAGAAAGACATGGGATCATGTCTCAGTTCTGCCACTTCTTGGCTCTGTGATGTCAGGCTAGTCTCTTCACCTCTCTGGGGCTTGCGTCACTCATCTTCAAAAGCTGGGGGCGGGAGGTGGGGAGAAACTACCCACCCACCTTACAGGCTTGTGTGGATTGAGCATGTTGTAGGCAGGCCAACACCCTGTAAACTGTGAAGTGCTGCTTATTCATTCTGGAAACGAGCATTTATGCCAAGCGTTTCTCTTGGATCTAGGGGTACAGCAACAAACATGACAGACCAGGTCCTAGTCCCTAGAGGTGAGTTGCCTGTGGTTAGAGCCAGACAATCAATGGGGAAACCAGGGAGACAGTTCGAGGTGGGGAAGAGGGTGAGGCAATGGAGGGGAGGTGCGGGCCAGTGAACCGGAGCCCCGAGGAGAGGAAGAGCTGGTGTGGGTGAGGGACAGAGAAGACCCGTGTGTTTCCTGCTGGCAAGGGAGCCTGGGAAACACAGCCCACAGACATAAGTCCCCTGCAACACAGAGAGGGAATGTATTTAAGGCAACAAGCCTGGGACTGGCCCAGCGGCAGTCTTTGAATGCTTCTGGCACCGGGGAGCTCATTCTCTAACTCTAGAGGGAGGAGCAACTGCCTATTCCACTGCCCACTGAGTACAAGCATTGGCTCAGAATAAAGAAGAAGGTTGGGTTCCCTGGGACTCCCAACCTAGAGGTTTGTCTTTGGAGCCAGCTGCGTAGGATGGCTGATCACTTCGTGCCTCCAGGCTGTGCTCCTGTGGCCATATCTGCCGGGGAACGCCCTTCCCGCCCCCAACTGTTTAGCTAATTTTTACCCATCTGATGTGATTCAGCTCTTCCAGGAAACCTTGCGACGTTCCCACGTGGGTGACAGTACCTTGTGCCCTTCCACAGCACCTTGTGCTTCCCTCTCTATTTAGCACAAACTACGTCACATGAAACATGAATTCCCTGTTGGTTCTACCTGATTTTTCAGGGGCATGGAAGGCGGTGGGCTTGACTTTGTCTTTCCAGTGTGGGCACCATGTTAAAGGGATGTTCTCTGAGGCACCTACAATGTGCCTTACAGACGCTATCTGATTTAATTCTCCCAACAACCCTGAAAGTAGGTTTTTATTATCCCCATTTCTCAGCAGGAGAATCTGAGGTTCAAAGAGGAGAGTAGCCAAGGTCACCGGGCCAGTGAGGGGCAGAGCTGGGGTTGGGAGGCAGCTGCTTCTGGCTGTGAGGACCATGTCCTTAACCCGGGGCCACATGTCTTTCCACAGCTCAGCTGGGCCTTGGGTGGGACTGCAGGAGGTGCCTCTCTGGGAACACTTTCAGTTCAGCTTCAGGCGCCTCTCCCTGACCCTCTGTCCAAGCCTCTACGTCAGTCCTTTACAGAGGAAGAGGCTGTTCCCATGGCCACTTCTCCATTCTGAAATGACCAAGAGGCCAGACTGGGACAGCAGGTCTAACCGCAGATTGACAGATGTTTCCAAGTGTGGAAGTGGGGTTTGAGCCTTGATGCATGTTTTCGCGGTTCCCTTTTCACTTTTTCCCTTGGGTGATGGGTCCAGTCATGGTTTTGTTGCCCTGGTGAGTTTCATGTATATTGCCCACACTCTTTAGACTGTTCTTAACAGCACTTTTCCCTTTTCATTAGCAGAGCACTTTCCAGTTTGCATAACACTTTTATTAGCTCAGTGGATTTTCCCAGCAAACCTGGGACTTGGGGCCATTTGATAGATGGAGACTTGGAGAGTCTAATGACAACAACAACAACATTTAGCTGCTTTTATTGAGTTCTTAGCGTGTTTTGCTTCTATTGCAATGGCACGAAACCACACTACACTCTGTGTCTCCTGCAATCTTCCCAACAGTTATATGAGACCAATAGTATTATTATCTCTATTTTAGAAGTGGAGAAACAAGCTCAGAGAGGATAACTGACTTGCCCAAGATCACATTGCAGCAAATCCAGACCTAGAATTTATTTCTTGATTCTTAGTTTAGTGTTCTAACCATCTCTTGAGAATAGTCATAAAACCAAAAAAAAAAAAATTACTATATTTCAATAAATGTACATCATTAAATATAGACATGTCACTATTTTATATGCCACAGAAAATAAAAGTACTGTCAAATAAACGAAGACAATGCTTTCTTATCACTTAAAATTTTTTAATTATAAAGGAGCTGTTTTATTAGACTAAGAGGCCTAGTGTGTGTATATATATACACACACACATATATATATATATACCACTCTTGTGCATACATAAAAATAATATTTATATGAAAAAACCCATATGAAATAAAATGCAATGAAATTTATATGAAAATAAACTTTATATTTAAAATCCTGCTTTGACTCAAAGTGCTCATGCTTTTCTCACAATCTTGTCTCTGGTGCCAGCAAGTGTTAGTGACTCAGATTTCTCTCTCTCTGTTTTCAAAAACATCAGGCTAAAGCTGACACAATAAAGCGCACACATCTCAGGTACACCTGATGAGTTTTTATCTGTGTCCATGTACACCTATGATCTGCAGTACACTGATTGTTGAACATTCAGGAATTGTGCAAACTATCTTTAAACTGTTAGTCACCTAAAATCAGCCACGGTGGGAACATTTACACCATGGAAATTGGCAAATGCTACAATATAAAGCTTTTTATCCCCTTCCATGGCACACCACTGGGCCTAACCATGGCTGGATCCAACACCCCCAGAAGGCTCCTTTGTGCCCCCCGCCACCCCGCACCCAGGGGACCAATCTGAGGTGCATTTCTTGAAAAGAATGCAGAGCTGGACAGGGAGCCATGGCGCTGGGCCATGGCCGGGCTTTGCCATTGTGCGGTGCTCCCCGCTCGGACACGCATGCGAGGAATGCTGCTGAATGCATCTGCTTCACCACCTCCCCCACCCCGCACCCACAGCCTGGTTCCTCGCGGTTAAAAGAACACTCCTCTATTGTGTCTAGGATTGTCTCCCGAGCCCAGAAACCCATACCGCAGTGACGTTTGGCCAGAGCCAGAAACGGCAGCTCTTTGTAGAGGTCCCTGGCCAGCAGCCATCGTAGGGCACACCCCGATTTCAGAGACACTAAAGTGAAAAGTGGTGCCCCATGGAGTGGCCGAAATACAGTGCACTGCTGCCCTCTTGAACGTCTTCCCTTACTGAAGTGGTTTTCTTTGACAAGCAGTGTGGCTTGATGATTAAACCCCACAAAGCAGATGTGGCCTGGTTTCCTCATGGCCAGCAGTCTTGCAGGTCAGCTTGTTCCTAGACAGATGGTGGCCTGCTCATTTCTTCGGGGGTCAGCCGGGAGTTCCTACCTCGGGCCCGACCAGGAAAGAGAGGGCCGGGATGCTATGGGAACGCCCTGGTCCTGGGGCTCTTTGGGGACAGTCTTTTTGGGTGCAGACCAAGCCTAGGCTTGTGCCCTTTGGGGATTGATGATGGTTCAGGCTGCTCTTTATGGGGTCACACCTCGGACATACCCCCGGAAGACTGTTTCAGGGTCAGCATTGCTTTCCCAACCTGGCTGTGACCTTGTGCAACTGGGTTTTAATCACCTTCATGTTCCCCTACAGCCCAGCACAACCCTGGCAGGGAGCAAGTGCCCAGGAGGTGCTTGAATGAATGAGCCCGTGACAGACCGGGCAGGCAGCCCCGCTGGACTCGCTGCCCTGATAAAGCCACTTCTCTGTAAACGACAACAGCAATGAGATGGCAGTGCAAAATGGCTTCGCATGAGACCTGACGGCTTCACCGAGAGTATGTTGTGTGACCCCTTTGGAAACCTGGGGACTGCCCCTCCCCTTCTTTCTGTGACTTTGTTTCAGCTGCCTCACCACAGCCCTGCCTGCCTGCGGTGCCAAGGCCTGGGTCCCAGAGAGGGGCGGGGAGTGGCAGAGAGGACCAGGCCGAGACCTGCTCTGGGGCTGGGAAAGGGGTGGCGGAAAGCAGCATCCACAGCGAAATGGATCCAGAGCAGCAGGTTCAGCTAGAACCTCAGAATGGGCAGGGAGAAGTCAATGAGTTCGGTGACTGCAAACCTCCCCGTTATGGTTATGGGAATAACTAAAATGTGCTCATGTGACACGGAGGTCTTGATCTGGTGCCAGACACAAAGCACTTACGGTGAATTCATTCAGTGGTCCTCAACGTGCGGTCCAGAGACCAGCAGGGTCCTTATCACTTGGGAATTTATTAGAAACCCTGGGCATGTGGCAGGCAGCTTGTATTTTAACAAGCTCTCCGGGAGATTCTGCTGAAGCCTAAAATTTGAGGATCATGACATTGGCTCATTAATCTGCCCATCTGTCCTCCAAGGTGGGTCCTGTTAACATGGAGAGAAACGCCTCAGTCATACCAGTGGGTCCCCATTTCTTCAGACTTCAAGGCAGTTTTTTTAAAAAGATATGACTCCATATACCATAAAATAAACCCTTTCACAAAGTATACAGTTTACTTGGTTTTTAGGATATTCACAAAATTATGCAACCGTTACAACTAATTCCAGAATATTTTCATTGCCTCCCCCCAAGATTGTACCTTTTAGCAGTCATTCCGCCCCCCTGTCCCCTAGGCCTTGGCAATCAATAGTCTACTTTCTCTTCTTATGGATTTGTTAATTCTGGACATTTTATACAAATGAATTCATAGAATATGTAGTCTGTTGTTTCATTTAGCATAATGCTTTCAAGGTTCATCCGTGTTGTAGCGCGTATCAGTCCTTCATGTATTTTTATGGCTGAAGAATAGTCTATTGTATGGATTTACCACATGTTGTTTACCCATTCATCTCCTGATGGATATTTGGGTGTCTTCCACCTTTTGGCTACGCTGAAGAGTGCTGCTACAAATATTCGCGAACAAGTACTTGCTTGACTACCTATTTTCAATTCTCCTGGGCATATATCTAGGAGCAGAATTGCGGGGTCATGTGGTAACCGTGTATAACTTTTTGAGGAGCTGTCAGACTGTTTTGCAAAGAGACCGCACCATTTTACATCTTTACAAGCAATGCATGAGGGTTCTAATGTCTTCACTTTTGCCAACACTTGCTATTTTCTTTTCTTCTTTAATTATAGCCATTCTAGTGGATGCGAAGACGTTTCTCATTACTGTTTTGATTTGCACTTCCCTAAAGATTAGTAACGTGGAGCCTCTTTTCACGTGCAACTGTCCTAGGAGGCATCCCCTTTCTCCGCCAGAGATGTTTTGCTCACACGCACACACGCAGCCACTTTCGTAACTTCTTCGGAGAAATGTTGATTTAAGTCCTTTGCCCATTTTTGAGTCATGTTGTTTATCTAATTGTTGCTGAGTTTTAGGAATTATCTATGTATTCTGGATATGAATCCCTTATTGGATATGAATTTCACAAATATTTTCTCCTAGTCTGTAGATTGTTTTTTTGCTCAGTCAATAGCGTCTTTTGATGCCCTAATTTTTTTTATTTTGATGAAGTCCAATTGACTTATTTTTTCTTTTGTTGCTTGTGCTTTAGTGTCATAGTTAAGATTTTTTTTTTTTTTTTTTTTTTTTGCCAGATTCAAGGTCATGAAGATTTAGCTCCTATGTTATCTTTTGAGAGTTTTATAGCATTAGGCCCTTGATTCACTTTGAGCAGATTTTTCTATATGATGCAAGGTGGGGGTCCAGCCTCATTCTTTTGCATGTGGATATATCCAGTTGTTGAAGAGACTAGAAAGAGGTGACATTTTAAAGAAAAATGTTGAGTAAAATACTAGTTAGCTGATATGGGCCAGGTATGGCAAAAAGTGAGAAAACGGTACTTGAGTGAATGAAGTTTTGGAGACACCATTTCTAAAGTGTTCTTGCCCTTTGAGGACTTCCTCTGGCCTGGGAGATGCTCTCTCTGTTCAATAAAAGGTAACAGAACTGAGGTGATAGGGCTGCTGGTGTCCTACCCAGAGGGACACTTGGCAAGACCTTCCTCTGCTCTTCCTGGATCTGCATCCAGGAACAAGGGGTCTCCGGGAGCACAGGGGAGAAACCCCTCCTCGTTTGTTCACCTGGTGCCCAGCCACTCCCTCCTCGTCCCCTGACTGGGCCTTGGTCCAGCTGCCAAGCCCAACACCTCTACCATCTGGCCAGATGTGGTTCCAAAAACAACCTCAGGAGCATTTGGATATGTTTTCCAGCCTTAACTAACGGCCCTGCCTGAACCCAGGTTCCCGTTGGGTGGGGAGGCGGCTCCTCACCTCCTGGAAGGTAGTGGAAGTGTGTGGTTTTTCCTTGTCTCATTTTGGAACACAAGTATCTTCCTGAGTCTCTCTGGCCAAATGACGACATGCAGGCCTGTTGACCTACGTGTCAGAGCTCAGTGGCTCCATGTGCTGTCTCTCTTACCTGTCACCCAGGTGGTCCAGGTATATTCATTTCCCGGGGCTGTCATGAAAATGTGCCACAAACTGGGTGGCTTAAAACAACAGAAATGCATTCGTTCACAGTTTTGACAAGTGGAAATTTGAAATGAAAATGTCAGCAGAGTTGATTCCTTTGGAGGCTGTGAGGGAGAATCTGTCCCAGGGCTCCCTCTTAGCTTCTGACAGACACTGGCAATCCTTGATGTCCCCATCACTCCAATCTCTGCCTTTTTCTCCCCATGACCTTCTTTCTGTGTCTTTACTAACTCTGTGTTTCCTCTCTTCTTCTAAGGACACCATTCATATTAGATTAAAAGCCTACCCTGCTCCAGCATGACCTCATCTTAACCTAACTAATTACATCTGCAGTGATCTTATTTCCAAATATGGTGACATTAAGAAGGACAGGAATTGCAGAGGGGACACTATGCAACCCAGTGCACCAGGAAATGCGGAGGGCGTACCTGGGAAGGAGGCTGTAGCTGTTGCCCGTTTCTGTGAGCCCCTCCTTTGCTCCTCACAACCTGCACCTGCAACTCTCTTCAGAGACCGCCTCTCAAGCTACTAGAGCTGCTTCACACACGCACACACAACAGCCACAAGTGCCTTGCCATCTGTGTCCCCTGGGGCAACCTTAGCATGATAACGACTGACTGGTGTGCTTGCAAGAGTATGAAAGCCCAGCTCACTTGCCTGTAGCTGGGAACAAAGCTCTGTGAGCATTCAGGGGTCTCCCACACAGCAGGCAGGCCTCGCCCAACCACATCTCCTAAGATCTAATCTTGTTCTTTCACGCTGCTGACTGACCAGCCCGGGGGTTAATGCTGACGTGTAGCCCTCCTTCCACCATACGAAGGGATGACCAAATCTACTGCTTATCATCCTGTGCACCAACTCACGAACCAGACCTGCGTCCTTTACTCCTCTGACAGTTGACCATTAGGAACTGTGACCATGAAGCTACATGTGTGTTGTTGAGGGATAGGTAGAGATGCAAGAGAAGGAGGTAACGTGGGGAGCTGGCACCTCTTTGTGGAACCTACTTGAATACTTGGGACTTGCCCAGTACCAATTCTAAATACATCACTTCCACTCTGTAACAGGTTGCTGCGGTGCTCTCCTCGTATGATGACTTGCTGGATTTGATGATACCCAGCTCATGAAGGAAGCTCAGGTAGTATAGCTGCTTGGTGTCACATGGGCAGGTGCTCAGTCTCTATTATGATCCAGTTGCATGCCGGGATTGTTTTTCAAAGGGAGAATAGTTCTTCGCTGCAGAGAACCCTAGGAGTCTTCACCGGCACTCTTCTGTGGGGGTTTGCCAAAGACTCCGCCCAATATCCTTGTCTATCAGTGTGGAATCTTCTCTGCCATGCAGCTTGAAGAGCAGGGAAGCTTGCCCTGAAGATTGAACCTCCCACAAAGTTATCTTTGTCTCAAAACTGATAATTCTGTAACAAATGTTGGTGAAGGTGTAGAGAAACTGGGATCCGTGTGCACTGATGGTGGGAATGTCAAATGGTACAGCCACTGTGGAAAACAGTATGGTGGCTATTCAAAAAGTGAAAAATAAAATTAGCATATATCTCAGCATTTCCGCTTCTGGGTATATACCCCGATAGAATGGAAAACAAGATTTTGAAGAGATACTTTTACACCCATGTTTATAGCAATGTTATTTAAAAATAGATGGATGAATGGATAAGCAAAATGTTGTATATTTATGCAATGATATGTTAGTCAACCTTAGAATAAGAGAAGGAGATCCTATCATGTGCTACAACACAGATGAACTTGAGGGCATTATATGACATGAAATGAACTAGTCACAAAAAGATAACACTGTCTGATTCCACTATGTGAGACAGAGTAATAAACGTCACAGAGACAGAAAGTAGAATGATGGCTGCCAGGGGCAAGGGAGATGGGGAAGGGGGGTGGTTATTGTTTCATGAACTTAGAGTTTCAGTTTTATACAATGGGAAGAGTTATGGGGATGAATGGTGGTGGTGTTACATAACCATGTGAACGTATGTAACCCCAGCAAACGGTACCCTTGGATGGTTAAGATGCTAAGCTTTGTGTTGTGTGTATTTTAACACAATGAAAAACTGATAGCTTTATGGTCTCCTAATAAATAGATCAGAAGAGTATTCCCAAGTGTGGCAGATGCTGCTCCAAAATTCGAAGAGGCCAAAGAGAGTGGCTTAAAACAATAGAAATGTATTCTCCCCAAGTTCTCTAGGTCAGAAGTCTGCAATCAAGGTATCGGCAGGGCTGTGCTCTCTCTGAAGGCTCTAGGGGACAATCCCTTCTTTGCCGCCACCAGCCTCTGATGGCTCCAGTCACTCCTTAGCCTGTGGCTTCGTTATTCCAGACTCTGCCTCTGTGGTCACTTTGTATCCCCTTCTTTCTGTGTGTTTCTTATAAGGACATTTGTCATTAGATTTGGGATCTGCTTGAATGATCCTCACCTTGAGAGTTCTAACTTAATTACATCTGTTAAGATCCATTTTCCAAATAAGGCACTATTCACAGATTTCAGGGATTAGAATGTGGACACATCTTTTGCGGGGGGTCCATTTTTGGGTCACCTAACAGCAACTTGTCTTTGATCTTAGAGGCGATGGCCTGGTGTGTGGGTCACTCTCCAGCGGCATCTACTAGAGTGTCCTCGATCATCTTGACATCCCACAGACGTCACCCAGTCCACCGGGTGGACATCGCGTGAGTGACGGCTGCTGGCAGCTCGGACGTTCCCCCTTCTCCGGAGAATTGCTCTCGGCCTCATAGCAGGGATCTTACCAGGGAGATCACACTGCTCCAGGGGGCCGGCCAGCCTCACTGTCTGGCTGACTGACCTGGGGGGCAACTCGTGATGAAATTCATGCTCCAGAGGCCCCTGTAGACCAGCATGAGGCCGGTCTCCAGCCCCAAGACACCACGGATCAGCTTTCTTCCCTGCTCCGTCCCACTTTCCGAAAGCCCACCCTCCCGAAATCCCCAGCTCTGGATCTGCCTCTGGGCGGCCTGACCCGAGAGAGTCCCTGGCAATGATCTTTCGATGGGGAGCAGTGAACAGAGCCCCCTGGGCAGGGCCATGAAGGGGTTCTGCTGCCCCTGCCGTGGACGGGCACAGTGCTTGGTCTCCTCTCTGCTGGCGGGCGCCTCGGAGAAAGTCTTTGCCAGATCAACAGCGGCACCCCAAGTTTCAGACACTCTGCTGACCTGCCCCAGGGAGGACGCCACATCTGGCACAGTAGCTGAGATTGGGCTGTTCTGGCCAAGCTGATGGGAGTCCCGCAGAGGGACCTTCTATGACTACCTTCCCTAATGTCACCTTGTAACTCCCAGGCTTCCCCATCGTACCCTCCCATTTTATTTTTTCTAGCCCTGATTACTGTCGGAGTCAAGTCACATGCTGTGTTTATTTGTTTGTCTATGCCTCTGCCCAATGGGGTGTGTTGACTTACTCACAGCTGTCCCCCAAGCACCCACCATCGTAGGAGGCGCTGCACCAGCACGTGTCGAAGGAATGAAAGAGCAGGCCCGTGTTCTTTCCCTTGACGTAGACAGAAAGGAATAAAGAGGGTTTTCTGTGGAGACTCTAAAGTGTAGGCCATTTCTGAGGGTCATGGGTGGGAGAAGGCAGGTCAAGGTGGGCTGTCTTCCAGGTGGTGAAAACCCCCTCGGCCCCTACCAGCCCTCACCGGCCGGTCTTTTTGTTGGGTCTGGCGCAGACCTCAAGGAAACATAACATTTTTAATAAAACCTCAGAGTCAATAAAGCCGAATGGTCTCGAGTGACCCTCCTGCCGGCCCCGGCTGTTGACTTTAGAAGTCAAGAGGTTGGGGTGTTGCCCAATTCCCGTGTAGTTCAGGGAGATATAAGCTAGAAGGGCCTGGCCCATTTTATATGAAAAAAAACAAAACAAAACAAAACTCCCTGGGTCCTGGAAAGATTCCACCGCCAGCCAGAATCAAAGGTCCATTCAGAGCGACAGAACTCTTCACATTCACTGCTAATGAAAACCAAATTTCTTGTCCCTCTGAGCATTTCCAGGGGCTGCGACTGGAAGGGGCTGCTGTGCAGCTCTTGGCCACCCCTCCTGCCACCGAGAGGGCCCCACTGTGTTAAAATAGTTTTATGATAATATGGACCTCGTATTTTTCTAATTTCAGGCGTCGGTGATTTAGGGCTGAGTTGTTTCCATGGAAAAAGAAATGGAACTTGTGTGAGACATGGGGAGGCTGCCGCCTCTGCCGATACTCCCACTGTGTGCGCATCCAGGCTCGGGCCGGGGCCTCCTTCGTGGTCGTCCCCTTGAGTGGGGCAGGATGGGCGGGGGTCACTGCGGCGTCCAGAGACAGCGAGTTCTGTATTTTGCCTCCAAAATTTGTGAAATTTTAGAATCACAACTCAGAAAGGCAGACACCATCACTCTCAGAAGCAGAGAAATAGCTGTAAAGATTGGCCTTTCTGTTTCTACTTTTCTTTTTCAAAAAAGCCATTTTCTCATTTCTCTTTATTTTCCCCCCTGATGATCAGTCTTTATAGCAAGTATAAGTCATGGCGCACAAACTCAGGTGTGCAAGAAATACCACCTTTTTTTGTAAAGTTGATTTAATTCTTACTTTTAGTTTTCAAGGCCTTTAGCTGATGAGAAACTTAAATTCAACCTTCTCAGGTATTGTTCTGCCCTTTTTAGCATTGAGAGGGGAGTCTGTCCTTATTCCTCAGTTTTCTCTTCTGTAAAATGGAGATAATGATAGTACATACCTTAACCGGCCGAGTTACTCATAAAAATGGTAAGATATTCATACAGTGTCTGGCATGCAGTATTAGTTATTGTTGTTATTGTTATTATTATTATTCTAAAAATAAATGCACAGAGAAGGCACCAAACCCGGCATGGGCATATCAGGGAAGGCTACCTAGAGGAGGTGACACAACAGCTAATGTCAAATGAGTGGGTCCAAGCATGCTCTTGAACTCCTCCATTTGGATATTTATGGAGGCCTAGAAGTTAAATATACTATGTCTGTAATAAAAGTGCTTAATTTAGAAAATTTGGAAAACACCCAGAAATATAAAGAACAAAACAACTATAACCCTATCTCTCCAGTGATTTCATTCTATATTACTTTTATTTCTATTTTTAAATGACCTTAATTGAGATACTGTATATGCAATGTGTACCTGGCTAGAAAAATGTTTATTCCTAAGAAAGCATTTACATGTTTATAGAAAATAAAGATCTGGATGGGGATCTTTCAATATTGAAAATATTAACAGTGGTTATCTTTGAAAGGATGGGATTATATTTTTTCTTGTGTTCTTGTTGGTAATCTATATTACCTACTTTTTCTCCCAAAATTGTGTATTATTTAGTGTAATTTTAAAATGTGATTTTAAAACTAATACATAAAACTTGGAAACCTCAGACTCAAGGCCTTGCAATCATTGCATCTTTGGGTCACTGATGGAGGAGAGTTGGGCAACTGGACCAGAGTCTGAGCTCTAGACCTTTTAGTAAAGAGGCTGCATGGGGCCTCAGGTGTGGTCAGGGGTTGTCGCCAAGCAGGACATGAAGCTTCACTAAAAACCTGTGGGGTAGCGTGTCAGGGAGGGGGCAGGGCTGATGTTACTGCACAGTTGGCAATAACAGAAACTATTATTATAAGACCTTGTCCATGGTGGTTCCATCAAATGCCACAGCCCCCGAGAAACCAAAAGACACTGAAGCCTGAGGTTGGGGGCAGGGGGCCCTTCCTGCAGCTTCAGTGCTACAGACGCCTTAGGAAAGCTTAGCCCCTCTTCACACCATTCACACAAGCTTCACCCCCTTTGCCTGGACTATCGCAGTAGCTTGCGAACAGGTCTCCGCACCCCATGCGGCCTGCGCCACACCCCTGGGGCACTCCCCTCCCCCGCCCACCCATCGAACACGCCATGGCACCTCCGCTGCGCTCCCCGGTGCCCCTGGGGCCAAATCCAAGCCCCTCAGCTTGGGCTCAGCACCCATGACCTGGACCTGCTCGCCTCCCCACCCCATCACCATCATTCCGCCTCCCCCACTGCCCCCTCCAGCTCCGCCACCCTCCTGTCCTCCGGGCCATGCGGTTCCTTCCGCTTACAGGGCCTTCCTGCTGCCTCTCTGGAATGTCTACTCATCTCTCCACGTCTCACCCACCCAAGTGTCCCATGGGTTAGCACTGTTTTCGAGTCTGTCTGCCCTATGAGTTCCTCAAGGGCACGGCTGTTTCTTATGCGCCTTTTCTTCTTGCTGTCTGGCACCTGGGGGTGGGGTGCGGCTTGGGTCTACGTTCGGTGAATGAGCGAATGAACTCTGGCCAAGGCCTCGCAGACACCAGGCCCACAGAGCAGAGTAGGGTGGTGTGGCCCAAACAGCTGCCACCCATTAGGACACCCACGAGCCACACTGTTTCCAGCAGTCGGGTTGGGCACGAAGGAAGGGTGGCCCCAGAAAGCTGGCTCGAGGGCTGCTCCCCGCCTCTCCGCCAGAGGGCTTCCTCCGAGCCGGCCCCGGGCAGGCTCTCTCTGTGGGTGAATATAAATATATAAAACAAACAGCGCGCGTTTAGCTGCAAAACTAAAAATAGGAAGCCTGGAATCCGGCTCCTGGGCTCCTCTTGCCGCTGGACCACACAGTGTGGGTGCTCATGTTGGGGGATATGGCCCCCCACTCCCTTCCAGCCCCCCAGCCCTCATGGGGGGGCACTCTGGGTTTCCACTAGGAACAGTTCATTCTTTCACTCTGGCTCCCTCCACCCGCGTCCGCTTGACAGCTCATTTCATTAATGACCCCAAAATGAGCCGACCCGCTGAGGCGCATTCCGTGCTCATGCGGCCGAGCAGGCGTGTCTGGTGGGGCGGAGAGCTGGTCCCTGGGCCATGCTGGGGGGACCTGAGTGGCTATGTTCACGGCGTGCAGTCTGGGGCAAGGGGGGAGCAAAGCAGGCCAGGGCCTGTGTCCAGCTCGGTCCTGCCCCATGACACCAGCGCTGGCCCAGCACGGAAATAACCCTCTCAGCTGGCTCCTCGGACCCTCGGAAAGGTTTCTCCTTGGGCACTCGCCATTATCTCAGGCCTGCCAAAACTCTGCCAGGACTCGCATTTTTCAGAATAAAAGCCAAAGCTACCCGCGTGGCGAGAAGCCTGGTGGATCAGGGTTGCTCCCTGAGGCCAGCGGGGCAAGTCAGCCACTTCACCCCTCAGGAGGTGCCAGGCACAACCCGGTGCGCAGGAGGCGCCTCTGGAGCCACAAGGCGGAAGCGCCCTCCCAGACCATTGCCGGCCAGTCATGGTCTATGGGAACTGTGGCGGGGGGGCCGGAGAAACTTCTGGCACAGCCCAAATCAGAGGGACTCCTAGAGCCTCTGAAATGAGGTTCTGGGGTCCAAGGGCTCCTGGACTCTGCAATGAGGTGGCCTCCTCACCCTGGACCAGCTGCTTCACGTCCTACCTCCTGCTGGTGGCTCAGGGGAGGTGGGAAGGTAGGGTCAGGGCTAGGGCTCTGGGAGGCTGGGGTTGCTAGACTACAGATGTCAACCTTCCTTTTAGGTGGGGCAAACCGCTGTCCCAAAGCAGGGCCTTTAGGGACCATGAGACCCGTGATTCTGCTACATACCTGGAACACAATAGGTGTTCGTGTAAGATTTGAATTAAAAAAGGCTCAGAGAGGGACCGGGCCCTTGCACAGTTAAAGGAGGGGAGAAAACCCTTCTCCCACATCAGGACATTTCCCCCGCCCTTCCAGGGGCAGCCATCCTGAGGTTAGGAAGTTCTTCCTAATACCTAACCTGAATTCTGGCTGCAATTGAGGCAGGAAGGGAATGTCCACTCTCTCCTCCTGCTGCCACCTGCAGGCCACTGCGGTTACTGCAGTGCTTCCCCCAGCAGCCTTAAAACTGTGTGACCCCACGCAAGCCCTACTTCTCTGGGCCTCAGTTTCCCCCTGAGGAAGCTGGCTGTGCTGGTCTGTGCCTGGGAGGGAGGGTGGGGGTGACAGTGATGGAGCTTTGAGTCAGGGGCTCCGGAGCACACAGTTTCTCTCCCATCAGCTGTGGCACCAAAGTGTGGCTGGTGGGGAGGGGCTTGGACTGTGGTCGCCTCATAACCTCCGTCACCAGTACTCAGTGGCCCCAGATAAGCGCACATATGGAAGCAGTGTCGGCCTGTAGACGCTGCTTCAGGACCAGCCCTCTCCCCCAGGCAGGTGCGCCTCAGAGCACATCCCAGAGAGAAATGCTGCAGCTGTGGCTGGGATCCTGCTCCCAGAAGAACCTGCTGCCCCCTCAGGCAGAGCGGGTGCCGGGGGCGGGACGCGGCGGGGTTGGGCTGGGGAAATGGAACTTCCTGTTGGGTGTTGGGTTTCAGGCAGACCAACCAAACTGAACAGGGCTAAATCTTGGGATTAGCTTTTGAAGTGGGTACTTTCACTCAAAAATAAAGCCTGTTTTATGAAAATTCCCCTCCACAAGTCCCAACTAGACAGGCATGGTGGGCCAGGCCCCCTGGCTGGCAGGGTGGGAGGGGGCCTGCCATGACGGGTCCCCCGCGCCATCACACCCACAGCCTCCATCACCAGGCTGCGGTCCTCGCTCAGCCACCACCAACTCCCGGGAGATGTGAACCCGACGACACCCTCTCTTTGCTCCTCAGTTGCTTCATCTGCAAAATGGGGGAGCGCCCATAGCTGCTGTGTTGCCGTTCTGATAGCCACTAACGTGCCGACATGTCAGCAAGCCCAGGTCCCAGGGGGGCGCTCTCTCCCTGGGGCTGAGGATGCTCCGCCGGCCTCTGCCCTGGGCACAAGCTGCAAGAGTCGCCCTGCGGCTTCTGCTCAGTTGTGAAAAATCACAGGCCACTCGTGAGGGGAGAAGGGGTGGTGGTACCCTGAAGTGGTGGTATCTGACATTCCTCTGGTGTCCCCACCACGGCAGGAGGAAGCCTCATCGGCTGTCCTTGCCTGAGGTGGGTTCTGTGGCCACTCCTGACGGAGCTGATGGGCCGGGGGGGGGGGGGGGGCGGTGAGGAGGGGCGTCTCCACAGCAGTGGGCTTAGTCCTCTTCCTGCCCAGAGGCCCTGCCCCATTCCTCCCCCACCTCCCATGCACACAGCCCTAGGGGCCTAGTATTGGAATCCTTCAACACATCTCAGTTATATTATTATAACAAATCAGTCAAAATTCCATTTTACAGTTAAATATTACAAAGGAATACAGTTTACTGTGAGTAAGTTGTGCATTAAAAACAAACACACCAAGCAAATTATAGTGCAAAGCAGTTTCCACCCTTCCCCACCCTCTTCCCAGCTCCGGGACAGGACGGTTTCTGGCAGATGTGAGTGTAGCAGGTATTAACACCTCAGCATGACAATATGTCACGATGAGTCTGTACCCACCACCAACAGACTTACAGTAAGATGGTATCAAACCCTTTGTTATCTTGTGCTTTCTACTTCAGTGTTTGCCTAGCATAACTTTAAAGTAGCCTTGTAAATACGGACCCACTTCTACATGCCCAGGCGATCTGTACTGACTGTGGGTCTTAAGACTCAGCATGGCTGCTGTCACTTTTTGTCAGGGGGTGGGGGTAGGGTCAATTTATTTCCTGTCCCTGCCTCTACCAGGGCTTGGATATCAGGAAGGGGTAGTAATCTGGGGTGGGGTTACAAAGTGCTGGACTCTGGGAACCCGAGGGTGCCTCCCACACAAGCCTAGGCCAGTCTGCGACCACAGAGAGCAGGAAAGAAGATCCAAGACAACGGATTTGTGGCTGCTTCCTGAGAAGGGGTGGGGAGTCCCCCTGGGTGCACGGAGTCAGCAGGATACCCCCCAGCAGCTCTTTTGAAGAGATGGAGACTGCTTTTTCCAGTGAGGGCAGGACAAGAGAAACTGCAGCAGGAAGGGTTTGAATAAGATCGCCAGGAGGACTTCCTAATCTGCCAGTCAGTGTGTAACCCATGTGCTTATCTGGCTGTTGTTACAGGTTGGGGGTGGGGCGGCAGGCCAAGCGCTCGCTATGACACAGACAACCGCTAAGGAGCATTTTGTAGGGGAGATTTCCACATCCAGAGGATGTGGCTGAAATAACTGCTAAAAACCACATGCTGTCTACCCCTTACGCATTTTCTTGCCCCTTTCCACATAAGCTTTCCCAGAATTAAAGAACTCAGACACGGGAGTCCACGCAGCCTGAACCCTCGGGCGAGGCTCGTTTTCCCACTTGCAAACCTAAGGGGCAGCCCCTCACCTCTGAGCACGGGGGCGAGGTGCTGAGCTGAGGCTGCTGAGTTCTTCGCACCGTTCTACCATCACCTGGCCGCTGCTCTCCGCCTCTCGCCTCCCACCCACCTGCGCCAGAGCACCCAGGACATCCTCTTAGACAAGGGTCTAAGAGCCATACATGGGAGATTCCAGCATCTCACCAGCGTTTCCCTTGGTCCCCACCAGGGCCAGCCTTTGGGGGATGTTGGGGTGCTGCCAAAGGAAGGCGACCCGTGGCGGAGGTATCAAGGTCCTAACAATGCCACTCGGGAGAGGGCATATTGTTTATCACTACGGGGCTTCACCTGTAAGAGTTTGAAAATGTTTGACTAAAGCTTCTTTTCCTAAAATGTGCTTTAAAAACTAGTTTTTGTTCAGGACGGCTTTTAGACCATAGATTGGTTCAAGGGAGGAGCTGTATGTCAAAGGTCAGAAGGCGTGCCTGCAGGGTACGGGGTGTACACAGCTTGGCTGGACCTGGGTGGGACAGGTATGTTGACATCTGACTCCCATGCTTTCTGCTAGTTCCTCTCTGGCCCCTGTGCTTTCCCCTAAAATTGCAATATTGAGACCAGCCTGGGGTGCAGGGGGACCCCTGGCCCCCTACCAAGAGAACGGTGGGTAAGTGCCTTGGGCTGGTAAAGTGCTTGGAGGGCCCGTCTGCTGGTGCCTTCCCTGGTCAGGGAGCTGCTGCCACAGGCTGGTCTGCTCTGGGGCTTGGAAACCCCAGGTAGCTGGGTAGGGACAGGGGCTTCTTAGCTGTTAGGAATTGTGGGGGGGACTGGCTTGGGGTTGCCCTTATCCCATGTCTGCCAGTGATGTTTTGGGAACTCTGGATGGGTCCCTTCCCCATCTATACAATGAGGGGAACCCCTCTTAGGGCGGGGGGTACTTTCCAGTTCTGCCTCAATTTGTGTAAATGCGGAGGAAAGGCTGGGCCCATGGGTGTCTGAGGAAAGTGGGGGTGGGGAGGTCTTTCCAGGGCCCTGTGACAACACTGGGCCTTGCTAGGGACAGCCAGGTCATCAGGAGAGGCGGCAAGACGAGGATGCGTTACCCAGAGGAAAGTGGGGTGAGATGATTAAGATGTGGGATGGGGTCGCCCCACCCCTCTGTACAAAGGCGTGGCCGGGCCAGGTGCTCTCGGAGGCACCCACCAGCTCTGGGCCCGCAACCGCCCCGAGCCTTGGAGCTGGGCCAGCCACTTGCCAGGAAGGTTCTTGGGGTCCCTGCTTCCACGGGGAGCAGTCCGCTGTGACCCGGGAGGTCAGTAGGGCCGCCACACTGCCTCGTCCATGCGGCCCGGGGTGCTCAAGGCGGTGGGTGAGTTGCTGTGGCTGCCATCGGCCTCCACGCCGTCGCTCTGGCCGCCCAGGCTGGGGTTCATGAGGTTGCCGGTGGCCACGGAGGCGGCACTGCTGGTACAGGAGGCCAGCATGCGTGTGGGCGAGCGGTCGCCCCCGCCGCTGCTGCCGGCCACCATGGAGAACTGGTAGGAGCCAGAGGATGCACCGTAGTAGAGGTGGTAAGGGGACGGGTTGGCCTGGAAGGGCCCGCTCTGGTTCTGCGGGGCCCCAGGGTAGGGCGGCGGGAGGTAGGTGTGGTGGAAGCGGCTGGTGGCCGGCATGCTGGCCACGCTGAGGCTGCTGATGCTCGTGCCCGAGGGCGTCGCGCTGTAGGGGAAGGCAGCCGACATGGCCCCCGGGTAATGCATCCTGGGGTCCGGGAAGCGGCTATCCGTGAGGGTCTGCAGCGTTGGGAAGGAGCGGTCGAACTGCCGGGGGTCGGAGAACGGGTTCAGGTCTGAGGTGCCTGGGAGATGGCAAGAAGGACGGTCAGTCACAGCTGGACACCACCCCCGCAGCCTTTTATAAGGACGACCTTGGTTAACAGGGTCAAAGACATGGTGACAGGAGGAGACTGACTGGGCTTTGGGGAGTGAGCACACAATAGAGTATACCGACGTATCATACAGGCGTACACTGGAAATTTGTGTATCTCATTAACCAGTGTTGCCCCAATACATTTAATTTCAAAAAAAAAAAAAGAGAACGACCTCAGGGCTCTGTTCACAGGCCCATGGGGAGGCTCCCTGGTTCTACATCTGTCTCTGCTCTTACAGCCTCGGCTGCGTGAGGGCAGGAGCCGTCCTGACTGTGAATAGGGCCCCGCCTGGAGAGCAGGTGGGAGCAGGTGCCCGGGCCGAAGGTGGCTGCGGGCGCCTCCCCGCGCCGATGGAGAAGGGGGCTCTTCTTTACCTCACGGACTCCTCTTCGTAACCTAGCAGCATGGAGGCCTGCCGAGGGGCTGAAGGTGGGCCCTGCCAGGGCTGTTGGAGGGCTGGGGGGCTGACGGGGACAGCATAGGCCTGGCCCGGAGCTTCTGCCTCCCTCCCTCCCAGGGAAGAGCTGGCAAAACCGTGGGTGCGAAGGGGGTCTGCAATGGCCCTGTGAGAAGGGGGTCTGGAGCCTGCTTCTGCAGACAGGGAAACCGAGGCAGAGAGAAAGATTAATTTTCCGGATGTTGCAGAAAGGACTCAAGCTCCTTGGGAGGCCTCTGCTTGCTGCTCTTTGCTGGGGTGCTGGGCACGCCCACGTCTCTCCTGCCCGAGGCAGGGACGGGCTCAATCAGGCTACGTGAGCTTATGCCTGTGGTGGGGGCGAGGTCCAGAGCAGCTCTGCGTGCCCCTGCCCCTATCCCTCGCCCTGGGCCTGTGTCTCCAGGGCTGCCTTGCCGACAGTAATGAGAGGCCGGCCACCTTCATTTGTCTCAACAGCAAAGTGAGATGGCAGCCAGAGGGGCTTGGGGGGCCTGGACGCTGCCTTTGTCAGGGAGAGACCCAGTGTCCAGCCCGGGTTCTGCCCAGCTCCCCCCGTTTGGCTCCCCACTGGACTCCAAGACAGCCCCTGCTCCTACTTTTGCATTCACTGACCCCCCCAAACCTCAGCATTCAAAGGGGCTTTGGGATTGAGTCTAACTCCCTCAGTAGGAAAACTGAGACCCAGAGAGGGCGAGGCACTTGCCTAAGGGTCACACAGCACACTGGACCTGGCACCAAACCCTAGGGTTCTAATTCTGGGCCACAATGTGGGCCTGACAGGTATCTGAGGCAGCGCAGCACGGAGGTTAACTGTGTGGGCTCTGCATTTGGATACTTAGCTTGGTTCTGACACTGCCTAGCTGTGTGTCCGTGGGCAGGTTACTTAACCTCTCTGTGCATAAGTCTTTTCTCACGAAACATGGAGACAGTGACTGATCCCAGGAATTACACTAGTTAATACTAGTGCTCAGACTGGGCAGGGAGCAGAGGCCTGATGCAGGCCTGTGTGGCTGCAGGGGCTGTGACACCTCCTGCTCTGGGCCGCCAGGAGAACTGGCCCACCCAGGGCCCTGCCAGTGATCCCCGGACCCCGAGCCCGCCTTGTTGCCCTGGCCATGGGGGTGGCAGCAGTGAGGACGTGCGGGAGCCCCAGCAGTGGCCCCGAGGGCAAGTCTGCCTGGCCCCGGCCCCACCACAGGGGGTTCGGGGAGACCGGCTGTGGCCCCTGGGCGGCCCCAGGATGGCACTGTCCCCAGTGAAGGAGGCCTACCTGAGGACAGAGAGCTGCAGCTGCCCTCAGGCCTCTTTTCCCTGGATCTGCCTGACATGCTGCGTGACCTCAGGGGAGACCTGCAACTTTTCTGGGCCTTGGGGTCTCGTGCCTCAGCTGGGGAGCGTTTCCTCAGCAGTGGGCTCTGGTCCTGCTTGTGGATCAGAAGGGAAGGATTCTCCGGGGCTTAAGGTGGGGGGATGTGGGGGCAAGGGTCCTCCTGGAATGTCTGGTCCCCTCCCTACCAGGCTCCTTGGCTGGTCGTTGCTGCCTTGATGCCTCGAGGGCCAGAGGTGGCTGGCTGCCCCCGAGAGCCCCAGGGGAAAAGGTCTTGTTGGCCGTGCCTAGCACCCCAAACGCAGCCGCGCTTGAGGCCGACTCCTCTGCTCTGAGCCCAGGAAGTGCGTGCTGCCCACCCGACAGGAACCCCATTCTCAAAGCTGAGGAAACCCAAACGGAGCCCAGGGTGAGACAGCAGGGCCACAGCCCAGCACACGCGGGCCAGGCGCGGAGGGCCGGGCCTGGCGTGTGCGGCCGCTGGAGTTCGCACGGGCTATGGGCTCTGCACTGGGCCTGCCCAGGCTGCCACTGTCCCCTCCTGCCTCCCTCCCGGAATGGCGGGGAAGCGTCTGCCCTCGGCACCCCTGAGGCTCCTGCCCCCAGCCCCTCCCAACCCAGTAGCCCCAGGAAACCGGAGCTGGCCGGCTGTCGAGCGGCCAATCCCAACACTGGAAGGAAATGTTTATTTTCTTCTCCAAATTGCCCCAGCTGCTGCGTGGTAGCTGAATGAGGCCTTTGAGCTGTTAGAAGCCCCCATTGTGGGCAGCCGCAGCTGGGGGGGGCTGGGGGCCAGGGTTTGGAGGGGATGGGGCCTTGGCACTGCTTGCCACTGACCAAAGCCAGGGGGTCAAAGCTATTAACAGGCACTAAGAGAAGCGGCGGTGGGTGTCCTGACGGGATCCCCAGGATGGAGTCTGAAGGCAGAGGCTGGTCCCACCAGGAGCAGAGACCGTGAAAGGGCCCCAAGCACAGCCTAGCCAATGCCCCTTTGTGGCAGATACCGCCTTCTTCCCACTTTACAGATGAGAAAACTAAGGTCCAGGGACATAAAGTGGCTAGCCTAGGGACAAAGAGCAAGTGCCTGGCAGAGGCAGGATTCCAAGCCCGGTTCATATGACTGCAAAGTTCATCCTCCTTCCCTGGTCCTGGTTGTCAAGAGTCCTTCCCCTCACTCCAAAGGGGACAGGTGTGTGGAAGGGGAGGTCTGGCTGGGTTGAAAGGCCACCTAGGTGGCCTGAGCCAGTGCTGTGGGTGGTCAGGGTGGGGCTGGGGGGCCTGGCCTAGGATGAAGCAGAAGGGGAAGGACTGGGTCAGCTATGCCCCACCCAGGCCTTCCCCACCTCTCCTCCCAGCCCCAGAATAGAGGCCGGGTTTTGCCTGCTGCCAGGCTAGACCCTGCCCTTTGGGGCTGCACAGAGAGAGGGTGGGGAGCCTGCCTCAGGCTTCCCCAGGCACTGAATCCCCAGCCGTATCCACACAACTCTGGGAGGGCAGAGGCCGGCTCTCCTTCCATGGGAACTGCCACCTGCTGGATTCTGGGTCTCCCTGGCTGGGCCCCAATACCCCACTGGGCCCCTACGGCAGAGCAAGGCCGGGAGTGTTAGGTTATTGTGCCTTGACAAATGCTGGCCTGTGGGAAACAGGAGCACAGACAGTTTTGGGGCAGGGGTGGCCACGGGCACCTCCCACTGCCTCTTACAGTCAGATCGCAGCCTCAGCCTCCTACCCCCAGCTCAAGGGCTGCGCATAGGCTCGGAGCCGCTGGACCCGGGGCCCCTCCCCACCTCACCGAGGCCCAGCTTCTCGGGCCAGAATGAGAGGAAACTTCTCTTTACACTAAGGGCCTATATCAAGTCTGCCACCATCACTGATTTGCCAAATGGTTTCTAACCAGGCCCTGGAGGGCCGAAAAAGAATGACAGTCACAGAGTGTGACGTCGGCCGGCCCTCCTGCCTCTGCTCAGGACTGCCGATGAGTGCGCTCTGCCCCAGCCTGGCCCAAGGGCCTGCTGTGCACACAGCCTCCAGTGCCCAACCCACTGGCTGACAGAGCCTGGAGAACAGTAAATATTCACCATCCAACCATTTACTGAGCGCTGGCTAAGAGCCAGGCATCCGTCTACTCTGGAAGGCCTGCCTGAGACCTAGCTTTGACTGCACCTGCTGTATCCATCCAGGCAATAGGGGGAGAGAGCCCTTCCTGGGCCTCAGCCCCGAAGCCTTCCTCCTCCCTTCTGCTTGTGGGAGTCTCTGGGCCGTGGGACCTTTCCCAGGAGATGCTGCATATCTCCCCAGGGCTGCAACATCACTTTACAGTTCACCAAGTTTGTCTGAGTGCAGCAACAGCATTTGAATGTCACCCCAGCCCTGGGCAGAGGCATCGCCACCACCCCACTTTCACATGAGAAAGCTGAGGCTTGGAGGGTGGCATGTCATCAGCAGGGACACGTTTGCCACAGGCTCCTCGGACAAGTCATGCCCCAATTGTAACGGATGCACTATAAGACGAGTGCATATTTCCCCAGGGGACAGTGAGCTCCTGCAGGACAGGGATCGCGTCTGTTCCCGCAGGTCCCGGGGCTGGGCGCCCGCATGGCACATAATGGGTGTCAATAAACGCTCGCTGTATGAGTAACTGAAGGGCCTCGTCTAGGCCCAGGCACAGGGCATCCCTCAGCAAACCTCTGTAGGAGCAAATGAGCATGGCTGCCCCCGTCGTAACACAAGAGCGACGCAGTGAACAACTTCCGGGTGAACTTCTGTCCAGAGCACAAGGACCACGTCCAGGTCCTCTTCCACCTCCCCCCGCTGCAGTCCCTGCTGTGCCGTACCTTGGATGGGGGTCTGCGCCTGGCTGTTGAAGTGGCTTGTGGTACTGAGCGAGCCGCGGGGGCTGGGCATGCTTGGCGTCACCCGCATGCGCACCCGTTCCAGGTCCCCGAAGCGGTCGGAGAATGCCTTGGTCTGGTCCTCCAGCTTCTGCCGGTGCCCTGCAGAGCATGGGGAGCCCATCAGCAGCGGGTTCCGGGTGTCTCAGTGGGGCGGAAATGCCTCGCTCCGTGGGGAAGTTCTCCCTGAGGTCTAACATTAGGCCTCTGCAGGGAGAACCCTTCGGTCACTGCCTGCCTCTTTCCTCAGGTTCTCCCCAGACTTTCTGAACAGACCAAGGTCACATGTACTGCCCTGGGGCTGCCATCATGGTCCCACCCCAACCTCCTTGAGCAGGAATACTCATTCTCATTCTTGAACCTCTACAGCACACTGTTTGGCAGAAGGGGAAACTGAGGCAACAGACACGGGCAAGTGCCTCAAGCAGGCTCTGGCAGGGAATAAGGGAGAATCCGGGAGTGCCACAGCCCTCTGTCTGCCAGCGTCCTAGACCCCACCCCTCACCACTGAGAGGCAGCCGGGGAATGGGACTGTCCCCGGTCCCCTCCAGCCCTCAGTCACCCTGGTACCCACATGCTTTCTCCTCTCTGGGCTTCAGAGAGAAGGGAAAATTCACCAGGGTGCTGAGGAAAGGTACGGGGCACCTCCCTGAGGGGCTGGCCTCCCGTCTCTGGCTGGAAGCTGGGGGCGGGGGCCGGTGCACCTGGCTTGGGACACTGCACCTGGAGAAAATGCCAGCATTTCCCATCAGCCCTCTGCCATGGCCCACGGAGGAAGGACTCCAGCCTCGTCTCCTAGGCCCTAGGGGTGCTGGCCGCATGAAGGTGGCCATGCTCCTGCCTTCGTGCCGCTTCTTGAAAGATGTCAGGCTTATAGGGACACCGCGCACATACACCCTACTTGTCAATGAACCATTTTACATTTCACAAGCTACACATGAACATCTACAAAAATAAAAGCATTACAGATAAGGCTATGGCTCCTTTGAGCCACCCAAAGCCCCTCCCCAGAAGTCCCCACAAGAGGTCTTTCCTTCCAGCCTCTTTTTGGTTTCACATGCGTGGAAAATACAGAGCAAGTTTCTCATGGAATTTTCTGTAACGGTCTTAGCCTGGCCGTATCATTCTGTCACTTGTTCTTCCAGTAGCATACCCTGGAGTGCTGCCTCAGTTTTCTCATCTGTAAAATGGGGAGGGTAAGCCAGCCCCGGGCAAACAACAGTTCCTACAAGGAGCCTGAGGAGGGCCGCACCGCGCTGCCTGTGGGCGCCCCTCGCTCCTACTGGGCACAGCCACCGGACACTGAGTCTACTCAGCTGTTCTTCCCAGATGGACACTTAGCTTGTTTCCAAATGTCCTGCTTTATTCCCTCACAGGCAATACCCCCAGGGACATCCTTGTTCACACCTCTCTGTTTCTGGGGATTTCTCCAGGGCAGACGCTGCTCAGCCCTCCTGGAGGCTAGCCCATTCTGCCCCCACCCAACCAGAGGAAGAAGGCCTGGCTGGCACTGGGCCTTTTCTTCTTTCTTCAGGCAAGAGAAATTGTGGCTCAGAGAGGTGAAGAGGCTTGCCCGAGGTCGCAGAGGAAGGGGGAAGGATTTCCTGGATCTGGGGTCTCTTGGAAAAGAAGTATGGGGAGGGGCAAGGGAGAGGGCAAGGCTGGCTTGACTCCTTAGGTCTGAAGTGAGGTGTGGGATTTGCTAGATTGACTGGGAGAGAAGAAGAGAGAGGTAGGTAGAAGGTAAAACAGAACTCCTCACCGGCCTTCCTGGGGCCTGGAAAGTGGCTTTCATGGGGCCTGGAAAGCGGCTTTCACGGGACCTGGAAAAGTGCTGACTGCCAGTGGGAGTGAGGGGCAGGAATGGGCCTGATGTCCGGATTTCACAGTAGCAAGGCAATGGGTTCTGGGACCCCCAGACTCCCAGGCTCTCCACAGCCCTGCCACAAGCTCAAATGGGCATCTGAGGGTCCTCAGAAATGGAGCAGGTCGTCCTGGGAGCCACAGTGGGCTCAGCAAGTCACTGAGAACCAGGGAATCCACTTCCTCCTCTGGAAGGTTCCAGGCCTAGAGCCCAGGGGACACTTGGTGGCAGTGGGGAGGCCATGAGGCCTCCAGCCAGGCCCGTGCTGCTGCCTCCCAGGACCCTTGGCAACAAAGAGAAAAATGTGAGCACGGCTGGAGCTGTGGTCGAAAAATTCAGATGCCTGTGGGGACTGGGCAAGTCAAGTAAGTGAGGCACATGGGATGGGTGGAGACTGGGGCAGACTAGAGAGGCTGCTCCTTGAAGAGGGGCAGTTAGCATCTAACCAGCTGACTGGTGCTCTGATGGCGGCGGGGGGTAGGGGGCGGTGGGCGATGTTGCCGGAGCTTCCGACTGACCAGGAGAGACCACAAACCTGCTGTTACAGGAAATCGCCCATATTTTGTATGTTGTCAATTAATTCAAATACTGAACAACAACAAAAACAAACTGATCACTTTGTAGGACGTGGCCTGCCCAGGGACTGCCAATTTGTAACTTTTGGGTTCAAAACTTCATTATCTGGTTAGTGTGGAACGTCAGCCACCAAGAGCTGGTTAATGGGTGCCCCTCAGGGGGCGGGTGCTAGGGGAGACCCGAAAGGCCCGGCCTCAGCCTGGGGAGGATTACCGCCCTTGCTGCTGACGCAGCCGAAAGCGGCAGAGCCAGGAGACAAACCGGGGGACGATGAATTCAGAGCAATCTCAACAGGCAGGAAGCTGGCCGGATGGACCTGGAGACCGCAGACTGACCTGACAGCAGCTTAGGTGCAGAGCACTGGGGTGCCTCAGTCAACCACAAACTTGAAGTGAGCCAATGGGGCTACACAAAAGCTGGTGCAAAACCTCAGGCCTCGTCACTAGCGTCACAGGCAAATAAAGCCCCGCTTCTGAGTCACACTGTGTACAAAGTGTTTACAGTTACTCTCGTGGCTCAGCAGGAGGAGGGCGGAGGTCACGGCAGGCTGGGGTTCGAGGACGGGCCCTGCTGCTCGCAGTCCGGTGGCCTCCCTAAACCCCTACCCCAGTGTCTGCCCCAGGCCGCAGCGTCCCCGTCGTGACGCCCGCACACGGTGCGGTGCCGGCTGGGCAGGTCCTGTGAACGCTCTCCCCCGGCACGGGTCATTGCCACGCTGACTGGACCTTCTACCCCAGCTCATTCCAAGGGACGCAGGGTGACCATCCTCCCCTCAGAGGCCAGGACGCTGAGGGCAGGGTGGTAAATCGTGCCTGGGACACAAAGCCGGGACACAAAGCCAGGACAGCAGAGCCAGCACTGTCATCCAGAACCCAAGAACTCCAAGAACAGATGGGACCACTGAGGCTTCAGAATGAGACCGACACTAAGTGCCTGGTTTGGGATGCAGACCAGGTGACCTGGCCCACAGCTACGTGGAGCTGGGTGCTGCGCACGGCTGGGGCTCCTGCCAGGGAAGGGCCCAGGGAAGCTGAGGCGGCGCCACCGCAGGGCTGCTGGAGAGTCTCAGTGCCCTGGGGCCTGCGTCTTCCCACTGGGAGCTGAATGGAACTTCCTGTGCCCGAGGAAAGAAGATGGGCCTGCAGAAGAGAACTCTTTCGCTTGGCCACCCACAGTGGTTCAATGACAAGGGCGGGGATCGCTTGCTGTGCCTCAGTTTCCCCTCTGCGCAGGCTGCTCACTGAGGCCCCTCTAGCTCTGGAAGTCCCTGTCTTAAGACTGCAAGGATGTGCAGCTGGCCAGAGTGGGGCCCCAAATGAAGGAGGCAGGTGGCTTGCCCCGGGGCCCACCCACCACCACCTCCTCCTGCTGTTTCTTGAGTATTCTTGGGCTCCCACACTTCAGAGTCACAGCTCAGGCACAGCCCGGCCAGCAATGTTCTCCTGTCCTTTGGGGATCAGCCTGGGAGCCTCCCCGCCAAGGAAGCCGCTTCCCCCGGCACGGAGCCCCACAGCACTGCCGCGGGCCAAGCGCAGTGGCAGCAGCAGTGGAATGAAACTCCCTCCACCCCAGGTCTGAGCGGGTGACGCGCACTGCTGTGTTTCACCCTGCGTCCTCCCACATGGAAGGTCTTCCGCTGTCCTCGTTTCATGGGTGTGTAAGCTGAGGCTTGGAGAGGGTCAATGACATGTTTGAGGTGGCACAGAAAGCACCGGGCCCCCTTCTATTTCTGGAGTCTGCCCTGCAGGAAAGGAGCCTGGGTTTTGAAAACCAGGGACTCCAGGCAATGGGTGTTGGGATCCAGCCCAGGCCCAGGGACCGGAGCAGCTCTCTGCAGGTCTGGGGGAATGGGCTGGGGAGAAGATGCAAGGGTCTGAGCGGACTTTTTCAGGAGCCCCACCCTGCTCTAGAGCTGAGAGGCCAACTCAGACCAATCACGCCCTGCTCTAACCCACCAGGTCCCTCTCCTCCTCTGGGGTGGTTTCCACACCTATAAAATGGCGATCATACCGCCAAGCCCTGAGAGTGAGGAGAGTTGAGGACAGACCCTGAGTGTTTAAAAATACAGCACTTTGCAGGAAGGATGGGGAGAACCTTGGCCCGCAGGACCTGGCTTACCGTCAGCCTCCAACAGCTGGGCTCAGATCACTGATGGCCTCTCCAGTGCGCATGCACATTGTCTACCAGGGCCACAAGCCTCTGAGAGGCTGCTATGGTCACCCCCATTTTACAGGTTGGAAAGTGGAGGCACGTGGTCAAGGTCAAACCTAGAGTGGCTGGCACATTGCATGGAGCTTGGCGGCTAAGGTTTTGGTTTCCTAAGATCTCCATGAGAGAAGAACTGGGTTGCCTGGCAATGAGGTCTGACTGGCAGGAAGCCAGCTCAGTGTCCTGCCTCAGCTGGGTGGAGGAGGACGGGAGGCCAACAGGGGCAGAGAGCAGGGCGCAGAGGAACTAGGCAGGGCCACAGGAACAGGGTCGTCTGTGGAACAATGTGGGCTCCAATTATGGGGCCCTTCACCCATATGAAGCCACTCAGCTGCCTCCTCGGCTGCCTGGCCCGGCTCTGGTGCGGCCACAACCCAGACACAGCAGCCACTGTCTGCCCAGCCATGGGGTGGGGCACCCGGGCCCTAGGCCCGCTCTGCGGCCTGTCAGGAGATTTACACCCGACTCTTAACAACCGCGTGGAATCGCAGGCTGGTGCTGGGCCCGGGGTGGTCTGCCGTGAATCGGCCCCCTGTGAGCAGATGAAAGCCGGTCGGGGGCTGGCGGGGGGCCAGCGGGCAGGGAGGCAGGCAGCTCCTTCCCAGGGCTGCAACTGGGGCTTCCAGCGGCCTGGGGTTGATTAGGGGAACCAGGGAGGTCTGAGGTTAACCCCTTCCCTCCTGCGGGGTGCACTCCCCTGGGGACCGCGGGGGTTCAGGAGCAGTCCGCTGTCCTCAACGGGGGCACCCCTCTGCCCGCACCTGGAGCTGAGGACAAAACTGTGGCAGCTTCAGAATCCTTAAAGGCCCAGCTGCAGGCTTGGGGTCACTTTCTCTGCCCATGCTGCCTGGAGCCTTCAGCAGCCACAATGACTGTTTGCTCCCTTCCCTCAGGCCCCTGCTCAAATGTCACCTCTTCGGGAGGTCTGCCCTGTCCCCCACCCCCGCTACGTCCCATCTCCTACACTCTGGCCGCTTACCCCCAGCTTTGCTTTTTTCCCATAGGACTTCACATGACCTGAAATTAATTAGCTTATCGTTTGTTTACTTCGTTTATTCCACAATATTTACTGAGCACCTACTAAGTGCTCCTGTTTGTATCCTGGGGTCTATACCAGTGCCTGGCAGAGCAGAGGAAAGGACCTCCACCCTGTGGAATGTATACAATAGTGGGGAAGATGAGAAAGAAATAAAATAAATGAGGGAACTGGAGAGCATCTTAGAAGGTGGTAAGGGCTTGAGGTAAAATTAAAGCCGGAACGTTGAAGGGGAAGCAGGGGGATTGCTGTGTGTCTGTGATTTGAAGCAGGGCGATCAGGAAAGGGCTCACTGCAGGTTTGAGGAAAGACTCCAGGCTGGGAAGGAGGGAGCCATGAATCTGGGGGTGTCTGGGGAGGAGCGTTCCAGCAGAGCAGGGTGGGGTGAGTGAGGAGGAAGGTGCTTGAGAGAAAGAGAGAGGAGCAAAAGGCACAGGTCAGGTGGAGCCTTGTTGCCATGGTGACAATAGAACTGTTTACCATCTCTCCACTCCTGTGTATGAGACCTGAGAGGGCTAGAGCCCATCTGTTGGGTTCACTGAGGCGTCTCCAGCTTCTAGAACAGTGTCTAACACATGGTAGGTGCCTAGGAAAACACTTGTTGAAATTATTCCATGTACGGTTTTGGGCGCGGCCCACGGGCCAGATGGCAGGGCTGCCCCCTCTCTGCCTCAGGCAGGATTAAGAACCTGGGTCTACCCTTTCAGGTACCACCACGCGTTAAGCCTGAAAGATGTGGGGTGAACGGTCCCCACACTGTGGTCCACGGCAGAATCGCCAGGCACCGTGCTGCCTCCTGCCCAGCTCCTGGGTCTCGCTCAACCACCTGCTTTGTAACTAGCCCCCAGTGACTGTGAGGGACACCGGCATTGAGAACCTCAGAAACCGAGGCCACACAGGCAGGAAGCCACCAAGCCAGCCTTCAAACCCAGCTGGCCACCTGGCTGCAGATCGGGCACACGCGCAGGGCACCGGAGGGGAACGAGCCAGCCACAGAACCCACAGCGGCCTCGGAGATCTTCAGGCTCCACTCCTGGGCTCCCTGCACCAGCCCCGACTCCTGTCCCACCCACACAAGGTTCCGCCCTCACATGGGGCTGGAGGTTACAAAGCAAGAGAAAGGGCCAGAAAGAAAATCCTACGACAACAACCCGCGAGGGTTCTTGGGCACTTCCTGCAGGCTAGGCAGCTGTAAGTTGGTTTAATGCTTGCAAGAACTCCCCAGGGAAGATGCTAATATCACCCCCGTTTTACAGATGAGCATATGAGATGAGAAGGCCCTCCCAAATGGCTCACTTTCCTGAGCCCCGGGTTCGAGCCCTGGGTGCACCAACGCTCACCTTTAGACAAGTGGCTTTGCCTCTTGCTCTGTCTCCTCCTGGGGCTACTGAGAATCAATTAACAGAGACTCTGAACAGGGCCTGGTCCTCCAAGAGGGCTCGGTGACCAGCAGCGGTTTGGCTGACCTCTTCTCTCTTATAGGTAGGGAAACTGAGGCCCTGAAAGGGGTGGCTGTGTCCAAGGTCACAGGCTGAAGGCCAGGCTGGGATTGGAGCCCAGGGTGCTGGGGAGACCAGCCCGGAGGGCAGGGGTGGGGCCAGGGGCAGGGGCAGACAGGTCCTGGGATGGGAGGCCTGGAGACCTGCCCACCTCCCACTGCTGCTCGTTTCTATAAATGAGCTTCTGCTAAGATTTTGTTTGAACAAGTCACTTTAAAACCACTGATACGGCCCATGCCAGGCCCGGAGAGGGACGCTGTCTGCCGCAGACCACGCAGCAGGCCTGGCCTCCGACTCGGGCTTATCTCCAGGCCCAGCTTTCCCTTCCTCTCGCTGTCTCTTCCGGTGCCACCCCTCCCCTCGAGCTCACGAGGTGGGGTGGCCTCAAGTCTGGGGGACCCCAAGAGAGAAGAGCAGCCAGGGGGTTTGAGTGGGGGCCAAGTCTCCTCCCTCACCCAGGAGCCTCCGTGGGGGGCCAGTGGGCAGCTCTGGGCTGGGCCAGTTGAACAGGGAGGGCTCTGGGGATTCCAGGCACTGCCCGGCCCCTGGGGACCTTCCTGCCAGGCTCCCAGCCGATCCTCTGCCCCACGTGCCTCTCTGCACTGGGTGCTCACTGCTTTGTGGAGTGACCCCTATGTGCTGCTGCATCACATGGAGCCCAATTGTGGCTCCTGTCCTTCCTGATTCTGCCCCTGGAGACTCAGAGTAAAACACCATCTCCTTCAACAGAAACTTGCACCTCTATTGCCAGGGCCTCGGGTTCTCAGCAGCCACCCTAATGGTGTGGTGGTGGGAGCCAGGGGGTGGCCAAGTTCCGGAGGTAATAGACCACTGCCATCCAGCGACTCACAAGGAGCCTCCCTCCGCTGCAGCCAGAGGCTGTCCACCTGTGGGCACTGACCTCTGGGCCTGCAGGGTGGGTGGTATTATCCCACTTCCTAGGGGAGGCAGCGGAGCCCCAGGAGGTCAGCAGCTTGCCCAAGGTCCCCCAGGCTGGCAGGCTGGCTGGCTGGCTCAGAATCTGCTCTCTGCACAGCGGCCTATGGCTCACAAGGGCTCCCCGGCCATCATCACCTTGAGGCTTTAGGGACCACTGACTCAGTTCACAGATGACAAAACTGAGGCCAAAAAGGAGACGCGACTTGTCCAGGACTGTGAAGCCCGAGGCCAGGGTCTGGACACATCCACATCCCATCCTAGCAGGAGTCTGGCCAGAATGGTAGCTGATGGCCTTCAGGCCCGATGACCGTGCACAGGAGCTCAGGGCAGGCGGCGGGAGGTGGCCTTGAGAGGCCCGGACCGAATGCTTCCAGGGCTACTGGGCCCAGCTAAGAGCTTCTCCCACGTAGCCAGAAACTGGAGTGGGCCCGGGAACTGGGCAGATGGGCAACCAGGCCTGGGTGGTCTCACTGACCACGCCCTGGCAGAGTCACTCTCCCGCTCTGAGCCTCCTGGGCACTGACAGAGACCAGGAGCGTGTCCTCCTGCCCCAGGCCTGCTCCCTCCGGAGTCAGGATCAAAGGCTGCCTCTGGGACACTGGATGCCTCCCCGAAGCTGAGACAGTGAGAGGCCCCAGCCAGGATCTCAATGTCCCCAGGCCTGGATTCTCTCCTCCCTGGAACTGGGTGACTCTTTGGCTCTGGCTGTCACGAGGATCCCACATGAGACAGACGATAAATGTGAGAGGGTTTTCTAAACTGCAAGGGGCCACAATTACAAAGAAAGAGACGGACAGGGCGGCTCTCAAAACACCAGGCGGACACGCGCGAGCGAGGGACAGTCCAGACAAGAGCTCCACTCAGAGCTCAGGAGGCAGCCAGTCCGGAGACGGCCACCTGGTTCCTTGTTTCATGCATTCGTTCACTCACTCCCTCACTCATCCAGGGAACAGAAGCCTCTGGCCCACGCTGTGGCAACTGCCCCTTCAGTCTCCCCAGTCTGAACCTGCAAACTCCAGGTTCTTCCGCAGGCAGGAGCAATCAAACACAAGCTCTCTCTGATGCTAAAATGCATGAACCAGGGTTCCCTGCACGTAGTAGGTGCTCAACAAGTATCTGCACAATCAAAGTTGCATTCCTGATCTTGAGAGTGCTGGGGTCAGGGGGCCTGGGCTCTGTGAGATTTAAGTCACATACTAAGATTCAAAGAAAGAGCTTCCAGGGAGGGGGTCTGGCTTTCCTCAGCCACTGGGAGAGGAAGGTGGGCGGCAATAGGGCACACCTGGCCCAACCTCCACCCCAAAACACACACTCTCTCTCAAGCCTTTTCCAGCCTCTTCCTTTCCTTAGTGATGCAAGTCCATACTTCCTAGCAGGCCCCCAAAGGCGGTCTCTCACTGGAAAGGGCTCAGCTGATCCTGCTGTCTCCCTGTCCCAGCCTCCGCGCTGGCCTCCCCGAGCCCAGGCCAAGCAGAGAGGGCCTGGGGCTTTGCTGGCAGGCACATGCTATGTCGGGGTACAGAGCGGAGGACCACAACCTCCCACAGGAGTGCTCTGAGGACCCAGTGCCATCTGTCTGACCTCGGTTACTGCCCTTCCCCCTGCAGACCCTCTTTCCCCCACCCCGGGGACTCAATGGCTCTGGCACTTACGTCTGGGCTCCCGGGGTCCGTCCACAGTCACCTTGATGGCTCGGTGGTAGGTGGCCACTTGGGTGGGGTTGGTGAACACGGTGATGGTCAGTGTGAAACTCTTCCCTGGGGGCAGTGGGGGAAAAGCAGGAGGTTGGTACCTGGAGTCATTCACAACACGCTGGTCTCCCACCTTGTCTGCCTCCCCAAGAAGCCCCTAACCTTCTAGAAGGGGTAGGTCTTTGTCCTTTGAACCTGGGCAGAAGATGGGGTTCTGGATATAAAGTTCAAGCTGCTGGGGTTGGCATTCAAGGCTCTGGGAAGCCTGGCACCAACTTTGTTGCCCACACCCCCCGTCCCTGCTCTGGCTGCCCCGGCTTCATTCCTCTCTGCTTCTTGTCCTGTTTGTGCTGTTCCTTCGATCCAGGGATCCTTGCAATTTTGGGATGGGGAGCAAGGATGGGGTGTGTGTGTGTGTGTGTGTGTGTGTGTGTGTGTGTGTGTGTGTGTGTGTGTGTGTGTGTGTGTGTTTGTTGTGTGTGTGTGTGTTTTCCTGAAAGTAATTAGTGATCTTTATAGAAAATTTTGAGAACATAAAAGATATGAAAAAGAAGAAACCACCCATGTTTCCATGAGCCAGAGATGAGTACTGTTACTATTTGGGTGTTTTCGCCTCTGATCCTTTTTGTGGGTGTATGTGTATTTAAAGAATTGCAGTGATTCTAAATTATATATTTTTGTACCCTGCTTTTTTCCCCACTTAACATCATATCATAAGCACTTTGCCATGTCATTAAAAATTCTTCATAAACTTCATTTTTAATGGCTGCAAAATATTTCAATTCACAGGAGCCTCATCTTTTATTTATCCACCCCCTTACTCTGGGGTAGTTAGGCTGCTGCTAATTTCTTATTGCTGTGCGCGGCTCAGGCTGCAGAAGGGCTGATTTGGGAGCTGCAGACGTTTCATTTGTAGACACAACTGTTATTTCCAGAACTCTGTTCTATTTTTAAATAGACATTTGGCTCCAAAGTCTCCATTCAAAATTCCTGAGAGGGGAAAAAACTTTTAAAATAATAATAATTTATTTTTTACCATTTGAAATAAAATGAAATGACCTTCTGTTTATAAAAATCTTTGTCCACACCTCTGCATATTTCCTTTGCATAGATTCCAAGAACTGGCAAGTGATTTCATCACATCAGAGGGTGGGGACATATTTAGGGACACTGATCTTTCTAGCGAGATGACTCTTCAGAGAGTCACAGTGACTGGCGCAAGGCTGCGTGTGGGTCACCCTGGTGCCGTCAACATCGCAGCCATGTCTATCGAGGTGGAAGGTCTTTTAAACTCTCCTGACTGAACTTGCCTGTCTTCTATTCCTAGTGAGAATGACACTTTTTACATGGTTATTATCAGTCCTAACCCAACACAGATTATGGCTTCGTGTTCTTTTATACTTCCCTACTGAGGTTTTAGTGCCTTTAAAACATCGCTCTGTGTTCGGCTTGTTAACACTTTCCACGTCCTGCTCGTGGCAGTCAGCCTCCTAGTTTGCCCGTTTTCACATTTCGCTTTCTGACTCTGTTTTGCATTTTCAGTTCTACCTCTGCCTTGCAATTTCTCCTCTTGTTTTTTTGTTTAGGCAGATTTCCCCATGTAACCAAGCAGATAAAGGTCTACCTCTGATACACTGTGTTCTCTTTCTACACCTAATTCTTTGATTCTTCTGGGTTTAAGGTAGGGATTTTTCCGCCAAGGGCAACCCCGGTTTTCCCAGCGCGTTCCCTGGAGTGAGGGCACCCTGCCCCCACCTGCTCTCTGCTGTCATTAAAGCCTCTGCACTAACGAGATTGGGAAGGTGAGGGCAGTTTCACTGATCCCCAAGTCAAACTTGGTCCCCTGTCTGAGCTACCTCTCTGTGGACCCCAGGTATAGGCTTGGGGGCTCCCTGAGGGCAGGGGCCATTGGCTCAGGGCACCTGTGTCCCCCAGGGCTGGCTCACGGTGGGCACTAGAGTGGGGGGCTGCCCGCGTGCTCCCAACAAGTCTCCAGTGCAGGCAGGCGGGTTTTGCTCTCCCTGCCCCACAGGCAGGAGACGAGCACTCAGGGCGGGACGGACGGCACAGTCCTCTTTGCGTGGTTCTTTCTGGGCACTCGTTGGTCCCGTCATCGAGTGAAACTCCAGCCCCGGAAGCAGGAGACCCGGGAACCCAAGTAAAGCAGCCGTGCGGCTGGGCCACACGGCGGAACCCACAGGCTCTGAGACACCAGGGCCGGAGAATGGGGCTCAGATTCAAGTGTGACTGGAGCTGGAAAGAAGGGGGCCTCTCGGGAAGGATTTTCCTGAGCCAGCCGGCTGGGCGGCAAGGGTGCAAATGCCAAAATTCGTACCTGCCCCTGGAGTTCTGGGTCAGAGGACAAACAGGACCCCTCCCTCTCAGACCACGGGGACACTTTCCATGGTTTCCCACACGCCTCCAGGGGCCCCCCCTCCTGCTTTCCCTCACTCTGAGGTCCCTTCTCTCCCAGAACCCCCTGCCCTCTACCAGTCTGGCCCTGCCTGGGAGCCCCTGGGCCTCTGTGCCTCGCGTCCTCGGTGCCGCAGGGCGCTGAGCAATGGGGAGTGCAGGGGACGGCAGAGGAGCCAGAGGGCAGCCAGGCCGGGTGGCTGCAACCACCTCCCAGTGCTCCTGTTTGTCACCTCAGCTCCCTCAGGTCTCTACTGAAAAGTCACCTTCTCAGTGAGTGCCTCCCCCCACCCCATTACTTTATCTAAAGTAGGGCTTTTTAACTTGGTATCTGTGGCCTCCTCTTAGAACTGAGCGGTGCCTGTGAACTGGGATAGGAAAAACAAAATGAAACAAAATGGCAATTGTATGGTCCCTAACCTCTAAATGAAATTTAGCATCTCTTTTGAGTATGAACATAGGCAACAAGCCACAAAGCATTACAGAAGTCCCTGTGACCTTGTCACAACGGACGTCATACGTATTCACATATCACATTACAGGCACTGCAGATTTCTCTAAATATCTCCTATGCTCGTCACAGCCTCAAAATCACGGTCGTCATCAGACCCATTGCGTGGTCTTATTATTTAATATGTTAACAAAGCGGCACATTTATCATCATTTTAAAAGACATCTTGCTAACTGTGTTTTAATATAATTGGTTTTCATTGTAATCCTTTGTATTTTATTTTGTTCCTTAAAAAGCATTATTCTGAGACTGTCAAAGGGGTCCCTGGGGTGAAAAAAGATTAAGCAGCTCAATCGGAAGCATCATAGACCCTCCCATTCCCATTCTCCCTGCTTGAATTTCCCCCAAATGCTTATTATGTCTAATGATTCATCTACTTATTTTATTTTGTCTCCTTCCACTACACTGCAGGCTCCCTGGGGGCCAGTATTCTTGTGGTGTTCCCTGCTGTATCCCCAGCCTCTTGGAGAGTATCTGGCATACAGTAGGTGCTCAATACATGTTTGTTCAATGAATTAAGGGCAGAGATTATTGCTCCCATTTTATAGATGAGAAAACTGAGACACAGGGGCATGGAGTGGACCAGGTCACCCAGGATCCAGGCAGGGCCCAGAAAGGTGAGAATGTGCGGGGCCAGCCCTTCCACACAGATACTAAGGACCCGCTGTCAGACCTGGGGGGCACACCACAGGCCACTCCTGAGGCCACCAGCCCCCCTCTCCAGCTTCCTCCCAGCTTCCTCCCAGTTTCCAGGCCTGGCACTACGGCTCCCAGTGCTCCCACAGAGGAGGAAGTGGGGAGGGAGGGAGGGAGGGAGAGGCTGGGACTGGGAGCAGGAGTGGGAGGGCAGAGCAGGTGGCAGGTGCCACAGGAGACAGGGGCCCTCCGAACCAGGGGTGAGGGAAAGCTGTCTTCCTGAGTGCCCCTTGCCCCTCTCGGTGGCCTGGCCGCAAACCCATCCAACATCTCTCTCCCTGTCTCGGAGGAAGAAGCTGCAAAGACAAAGAAGGTGGGCAACTTTGTACAGAACCCCCGGGACAATGCACAATCAGCCAGGAGTCTAGGAATTGCAAATCAAGGTACTCCAAGGGCTGGCCCTGCTTGGAGGGGGCGAGTCCTAATCTGGAAATAGCTGCCCCTTGGGGCTCTGAGTGGCCCCAGACATTCCCGCAGGACCTGGGGCCCTGGACCACTCGGCATGCACAACTGGGTCTGGCAGTGTGACCTTGGGCAGGTCCCTGTCCCTCTCAGTCAGGGTTTCCATGTGCGATGCCCCAACCATGGGGTTCATGGATAGCGAGAGGGGACACATCTCAGGGAACCTCTGGGCCAAGAAGCCATCTCTTTCCTCCCCACCAGTAGTTCCTCCTAAGCCTGCAAGCCACACATGTCACCCCAAATCTCTCTCCACCTACTACGGTTTCTTTTTAACCCGTTATTGACAGTTCGGGAACTCCTGCTCTTTACAATTTCACCTAGGCCCGTGGCCGCCTCCTAGAGGGAATTTTGGGGATTTGTGGAGTGTGGTCCTAAAGAGGTGGGATGCGGGCGTGGGGTGAGGGTGGGGGGGATGCAAATGTCCAGCGCTGCACAGGGCAGTGAAGTATTCATTCTTTCTGTGAGTGAAAAATTTGCTCATGAAGACTCTTTGAACTATGACCCTAACTGAATTTTGCATAAAACAAGGCATTTTTTTTTTTGCACACTTTTAATGTCTATGAATTTTCCAGAAGGAAAGAGAGTTTAAAAAAATTTTTTTTTTCAAAACTTTGCCAAGAATTGTTCCCAACTTCAGAAAATCATGTCATTGACGGCAGTGCGGCATTCCGACTGAGTGGCAGACACCTCACCTGCCCAGCTTGCCGTGGCTGTCATGGGGCTTCGGCCGGAGGTGTGAGCATCTGTCCACCGAACTGTGGCCTCACCCAACACTTACATATTCAAATATATATTTCATTATAAATTATTCCCCTCATTGTCCATTAGAGCTATAGAATTATACAGATTTTGAAATGGCGCATAAATAGGTAGGCTGCGTTACCTATGCATTTCATTGTGAGACTGTAAAAGGTGTATTTCAAATTATTTAAGAAGGGGGCACTGCGTCTGGCAGGGCAGGGACCTCAGCCTTAATCCCTGCGGGAGACACCAGTGCCTTGGTTTCCTTCCCTTCCTGTTCTTGTTTCACACCTTCAGGCTAATCGTGAGCTCTGTGGTGGTGGTATGTGCATGTCCTTCATGGAAAGGCATCTTCCTGGAATTCAGAGAGAATTGAGGAATAAAAAGCAAGGAAGCAAGCAGAAGTTTTCCTCTGGCTTCTGAGTCCAGGCAGAAGTCAGAGAGCCAGGGAAAAGCTCTGGCTCCCAAATCCCAGCCTGTCCCTTCTCCTGGCGCAGCCCGAACTGTCTGTGTCAATCCCTGATTTGTTCCCTCTGCGGGAATTTCCCAATGGGCAGGACGGGCACAGCAGATGTGCGGCCGCTCGCCACAGGACCCCTTCGCCCTTCTTCCTTACTGCCACCCGCCTCCACTTCTCCCACTCAACAGTTCACACCTTCTGGGTTTCCCCCACCCCCGCCCAAACCGCACCAGAATCAGAGAATCTGACAGTCACCACTGAAAAGGGCTTCAAAGATATCCTCTAGTCCCAGGCATTTGAAGTAACAAAATCTCTAACATGTATCCAGCTCTCAATATATGCCAACGGAAACACTTGTACCAAGTTCCTTAATCCTCACAAAATCCCACAAGGTAGGTATCATTCTTATCCCCATTTTACAGATGAGGAAACTGAGGCACAGAGAGAGTAAGCCATTTGCTCAATGTCATCCAGCAAGGCACACTGGTGAAACTGGGACTGAAATCCAAGTCAGCTGGTTTCAGAGCCTCCAAGGTCAAGTTCCAGAGGCATCAGAACCCCCATTCGGGCCTCTTCCTGCCTCCCAGGACCACTGAGGCTGGTGGGAGAAACTCGGCCTTCTGCTCTCCTTCCCAGTGCCACAACAATCCAGCCTCAGCTAGCTGTGCCCGCGCCAAGGCTGTGCTGTCCAACAGCGCTTCGGAAACCCGCCTCCCTCCCGGCAGGCCCTGCGGGGTGGGTGCAGGTCTGTGGGCATATATGCCACAAGGAAATCATTTTCAGCAGCAGGATGGCCAGGCAAGGTCTCAGGTAACTCAAAGAATCATCACCTCCTCTATGTCGCACCTCCTAGAAGAGGGGGATACGGTGCCACATTCCTGGTGCTGTCCTGGGCCCCAGGAACTGATCTTTCCTTCTGCCTCCCTCCCAAGGGGCTGAGGCCAGGGAGGGCCTCCCGCTCTGCCACCACTCCTGGGCCGGCAGACGGGGCCACCACCCCGCAGTGGAGCAGCACCCGAGCGAGCCACTGCCAAGCAGTGGCAGTTAGGGACTCTCCATTCAGGGCTGGGGCTGGGATTAAGTTGCAAAAGGCTTGAGATATTGGGGATGACAAAAGGAGCTTGGAGACTAATTAGGAGCAGCAATGAAAGCTTAATTCATAAAAGCAAACATTTTCCATCCATCAACCTGCAACCAGTTACGGGCAACGTTTGAAAGAAATCTGTGCATGGGGAAGGGAGCCAACAGGAACAGGAAATGTTTGAAAGAATGTAAACTATTTCAGTTTCATAAAAAGTAACAAGTAAACAGTTATTACATGCAAATAATGCCCTGGTTTTAATTAATGCTGAAAAGTCAAAATATGTTTGACATTTGTATGTATACATTGAACGGCTGAAAAGGAAAAAATGGTGCCCAGATGCCCACTTCTGAGCAGGGCTGGCGGCTCAGAGGGAACTAAAACCTTGAAAAGGTCTCGTTTATTGGTGTTGAAAAGTACAATTCTGCCTCAGCCTCTGTTGAGACTGGGAGCAGGGGGAACCTAGCTTACTCTCTTAACAAAGCTGGATGGGCAGGCCAGGTGCTTGGGAAGGGTACTCCCCAGTTTTCAGCAGGATGATCTTAAAGAGCCAGCAAGCTCTCAACTATCTGTTTCTCCAGGGCAGGGTTTCTAGGACTTCTCAACCCGAAGTGGTGAGGTGATGGTTTCAGGTCCTAGCAGCCCCTCCTACTCAACAGCCACTGGAGGCAGCCGCAGCCGAGCCTGGTCCTACCATCCTTCATACTGCCCGAGGCAGATCAGACAGGTCAGCACATCGGCCTTGATTCTGGGGTGGGAGAGGGTGGCCTTCGAGCTACACTTTCCAGTATTCAGCACCCTGTATGCATTCGTTTCTTTTCTAAACCACGTTAAGGCTCAAAGGGCTGGGGAAACTGTGGCTTTGGGAGACCACAGCTGTGGAGAAGCAGCCTCAAAGTGTGGGGGAGATTCTGCCCTGGTGGGGAGAGTGCCTGGGGTTCTTGGGCCCCGCAGACCAAGTATTTGTTTTCTAAACCACCTGCCGAAAAACTTACAAGGCCCTTTTTTGAGCTCGTTAATCTCCCCCCAGCATCTTTTGTGAAATCAGGGCACTTAATCAGGAGCGGGGAAGCATGGTGGAGTTCAGGAGTTAGTAAACCCTAGGGACCAGGAGAAAATTGTGGCTTTTTGTTTTTTTCTGGCAAGAGACCCTAACACTCTTCACATCTTCAAAGGGGTCTGTAACACTCTAACGGGTTACAAATCGCTGTTTTAGACGAACTGGACCCGTTTCTGGGGCTCCCATTTGGACCCCAAGGCCTCGTTCTCAGCTTCTGTTCCCCCCAACCTTTGCTATGGTCAATGTCGGGCCGGCGCGGTCTCCCTTCCGCTTACCTCGCCCACTGCGGCCCACGAAGCGAAGGTCGTTGAACCTGGCCACTTGGTTCTTCATGACGGCGGAGGCGTTGCGCAGTTCAGCGGAGTAGTTCTCATCGTTGCCTGCCATCACAGTCACCACCGTTCCATCCGGCACCTCCCCCAGAGCCACCACCTGAGGGCATGGGGCAGGGGGACAGTTCAGAAAGGCGGGGGGAGGCAAGGGAAGGGGGGAAGGGCTGGGGCAGGCAGCTCCCCTAGGTCCCAGGCGCACTGCGGATTTCTCAAAGGCAGGGTGGAGAAGAGGCTTAAAAACAATAGAGACCTTCCCCCAAATATAACAAAAACCAAAAGATCTCTACCTTCCGTACCAAAGTCTTAGAGAAATTGGTTAAGCTGTGACTTGCGAAATTATTCTTTGAATTCAATGAAATCTAAGCGAGAGCTGGGAACGAGCTCAGTCATGATGTAGGGTGCAGTTTCCTTCTTCCCTTCGCTTGAGCAAAAAAGGAGTCAACATTGCCTCCAGCAAAGTAAAAATAACAACAACAGTAAAAGTGGCACTCAAATAATGCAAGAGCCGTTCGGGGTATGAAATTGGGCCATGAAATGTGGCCCAGGCCCATTTTACCAGCTTCTGCATAGCCTGAATTCGTTAGGCAGGGAAAATGCAAAATGCAAAACAAACTGGTGTTTTGAGAGGGTTTGTACAGAACACCCTTTTAAAGTGGGAGAGGGGCTTTTGATAGCAGGAGGATGCACCTGCTGGGGATCGCAGGATGGGGGTGGAGATGCCCCCCTAGTATAGTCTCTCCCAACCCTCGCCCCAAGGAGCATGGAGAGGCAGATGCCTTTTGAAAAGGAATGAGACTGCAAACGCAGTCACAGCCATTTAAACGTGGCCACCGCGTGTAGGGACTAGGGATCCAGATGGTAAAAATTTCAAGGAGAAAATGTTTGGGGTCTGATTAAAAAGGCCAGATTTCCTGTCAACATCCTGTCTTCTTTTAATTTCAAAGATTCCTTTTAAGCTCCAAGTGACAGTAAAACCTCCGATCTGAGGATTAAAGTCACACGGGCCTCCCCTGCACACCCCAGCCCCCCAGGAGATTTTCCCCACTGGTATTTTAAGATGTCACCCGGGAGACCTCAAAGAGCCACTCATCCTTTTTTCCAATTTGGAGTCGCCTTAATGGGAGCAAGGATGGACTCAGCTGCCAGAAGCCGCTGTTTCCAGCCACCTCGGGCACCGCCACCCCCAGCCGCTGGCCCTTCCTGCCTTACTCTTTCTCACGGCAGCTGCGAGAGGTTTAGGGGAAAACCAAGGCGTTTTCGTTTCATCTCGCTGCCCCCTTAAAAAAAATGAAAATGAAACAGTCGCCTACTCCTTGGCAAAGAGAAAAAGATCGTCTGAATGACTGGGGGCCGCCGGGGTGCGAGCGCCCCCCCATCTCTGCCTGACATTTGGGATCCCAGCCGCAACCGTTTAGGGACAGTGTCTCTGATCGGGGCCCACAGCCGCCTGGTTAATATTCTGAAGCCAGAGTTTGAGGGTGTGAGCAGGAAGTGCTTCTGAAGCAGTGCAGGAGGAGGGGTGCCGGCAATGGAGGGCAGGCCCTAGCCACCCTCCGCACCCCACCTCCGGCGTCCTCGCTCTGGTGCCGGGGCGCCTATTCTCCGCCGCCCGCGGCTGTGTCCGAGGGATCCGGGTTGAAGGGGAGCCCAATCCGCCCCTTTCCCTATCAACGCTTCTCCGCAGGGCTCCCCGAAGGCGGAGAGGGGGCAAGCTTCCTAAAAGTCACCCGTGCGGGGTGTATTCAAGAGGGAACGCCGACAAAGTCTCCGCGCGGAACGCCCGGCGACACCGAAAGGGCCCTTGGCCCAGTTGCCCGGGTTTCGCTGCGGGGTCGCGGGCACGTCCCCTCCCCTCCGGTTCCCGGGGCCGACTCCTGCAGCTGAGATGCCCGGAGTCCCTGGGCCGGCGCCTGCCCTCCCCGGGTCCCGTACTTACCTTAAAGGCGACAGGCAGCGTCTTGTTGCAGCGCCAGTGCGAGGGCAGCACAGAGCAGAGGAAGTTGGGGCTGTCGGTGCGCACCAGCTCGCCCGCGTGGTCCGCCAGCACGTCCACCATCGAGCGCACCTCGGGCCGGGTGCGCCCTCCGGGCCCCACGGCCGCCTGCGCGCTCAGTGTGCCGCTGTTCTCGCCCATCTTGCCGCCGCCGCCGCCGCCGCCGCCGCCGCAGGGGAAGGCCGTGGAGGGAGGTGTGAAGCGGCGGCTGGTGCTCGGGTCTACAGGAATACGCATAACAGCGGCCGTCAGGGCGCCGGGCGGGCGGCGGCGGCGCGGCTCCCTCGGGGGCAGCCGGCGCGGGCGCTTCCTCGGCCGCCGCTGCCGCGAGAAGCGGGAAAGCAGAAGCGGCCGAGCCGGGGCCTCAGAGCGCAGGGGGCGGCGCCCGGGGACGCCCCGCCGGGGCCCGCCCGCAGCGAGGCCTCGCAGCCCCGACGGCCGCGCGCAGCCTGCCGGCTAGTCCCGCATTCTGGGCGCGCGGCCCAAGTGCGGCCACCCCTCGCGGCGGTCCCAGCTGCTTCGGGCGGCCCGGCTGCTTCGGCCGTGGCGCGGCCCGCGCGGGCTGTGCCGGCGCCGTCTTCCGCCCCCGCAGCCCGCTCGCGGCAGCCCCACCGACTTCGCGGCCGCAGCCCCAAAACAAATCCTCGAGAATCAAGTGGCGGCGCAGCGGCCGCCCGCGCGCGGGGTTAGTACCCCGGGGCCCGTGGGGCGGGGCCGGCCCGAGCGACGCCTTGCGCAGCCAATCGGAGCCCCCATCGCGGGCACCTCGGCAGTGCTCGCGGCGGGAGGGCGGGGGGGACCGGGGGCCGCCGGAGGCCGCCCCACCCGGAGGGGCGGAAGGCTTCGCCTCGCGCAGGACACTGGGGGTTGGATCCCCCCGCGCGATAGCCCAGGGCTCCTCAAGGGTTTCTGGGGAACTGGGGCCGAGGCTACAAATGTGTTTGAAACGTCCGGGTCCTCCAGAAGGCTCGTTTGCCGCCGCCTCCGGGGCCGCGCCTCCCTTTCTTTCCTCCTTCCCCACTGCCTGCGGTCGAGCCTCCCCAACGCCAGCTGCTTTCGGCCTGTGCTGCCTGCACCCTCACTGGGGACCCGCCGGGGGTCCCAAGGCGGGTGACGGCGCGCGGGGAGTTGCCCCAAAGAGGCTTTTCACTGCCCCGCCCGGAAATTATTTTGACCCCAAGAGCCTCCACCGCACAAGAGATTACGGGCGCGCCAGCAGCCTCCGCAGCTCCCAGCCCTGTGCAGCTCTGGTCCCGGCCTCGGAGGCCCCGGGTGCCAACCTGGGGACAGAGGGAAGATTGTCCCCCATGCGCACGCATCCGGCTTGGGGGCAACGAACCCCGTTTCTCCCCACTCTCCCCTCAAAACAACTGTCAGAATCGCTCAGGCCTCGCTGCGTTGTTCGTTGTGGAGGCCTGTGGCTGCTGGAAAACATGATGCAGCCTGAAAAACGAGAGTGCTTGTCCCTGATCCCCGCCCCCACCCCCAGCCCTGGTGCTTGTAACCACGGTCCTGTATCGTGGAAGAGGACGCCAGTTCGTGGCGAGAAGAAAACCGTGCGGGAAACGGGAACGGCCGCAAAGCCAAGGGCCCCGGCTTCCAAAGGAGGGAATTTCCTTCCTCCACGTGGATGCACACCGGCTCCCGCAGGTCCAAGCCCACGCCTTCCCGGGCGGTGCGCTCCGGCCGCGCCGCAGGAATGCAGACAGCTCTGCGGAGGCAGGGTCTGCTCGCTGGCCCTGAGTCCTCGCTCCCACTCCCCGCGGCGCGGCCCAACCTCTCTCGGGGCTTCACGTCAAACAATCCCCTCCTCTCCCGCCTCCTAGGCCAGGCAAGCGGGCCTAGGGAGCGGCTACAGAGGAGAGAGGAATAGAAAAAGATCAAGCCCCAGTCCCTCTGGATTATTGCCCCAGATGCGCTCCCTGGAGCCCGAGGAACGAACTCTTGCCGAGTGACCCCGCCGTTTTGGAGACTGGGTTGGATATTCGTTGTTCCCGGCACTTGACAGGTGCAAAACGACGAATGCCAAGCCTCGAGAGCAAAGAAGCAAAGGATCCGATGGTGACTGAAAGATCCCGCCCTGGATCTGACCTCGGCCCAGTGTGCGCCCTTTCGCCGTTGACAAACGAAATCAAGCCCGGCGTTCACTGCAGAACAGATGGGACCTGGCCCAGCCTCGACCGCCTGGAGAACTGGTCCCTACCCCTCTTGGAGCCTCCCATCAACTCCTCAGCCCATTTTGAAAGCAAGGACGGCGAGGGCCCCTTACTGGACTTTGTGGAGAGCCTACGCCAAGGCCCGCGCTCTCCGGAGCGCTGGCACTTGAAGCGGAACCAGAAGAAAGAGAGGGACCCGGACCTTGGTGTGTCCTACCTGTGGGAGCTTCCCAACGAAAGGCCCGCCACGTCGTAGCCAGGTAGGGCCCGGGGCCTGGGAGGGCGGGCCACGCTTGCTACCGTGGAGCGGCTGTGGGGCCAGGACCCGCATCATGTGGGGTTTGCAAATTCGATTCGGTTACTGGTTTCGGTTTGCACCCGTACCCTTACTTGCCCCTCCGCCTGATTTCTCCCTTTCATACGACAGCAGGTTTACAAACGGGTTTCCTGAGAATGGGGCTCCTGTGGGTCTCGGCACCTGGCACAGGACCGCCCTTTCCACCAGCCCTTGGAAGGCCGCTAGCTGAAGGTGGGCACCGGAACCAGAGGACCTTGGCTGTTGGCGCCTGGGTCTCCAGCCCGAGGTCACCAGCGGCCGACGGAGCCGGAGCAGTTCCGGGAGCCACCGCTAGTTGGCGCCTGCACTCTGCCAGCGGCGGAGTTGCTCCTGCAAACACTGCGCACACATGTGCGCCAGCTGCAGTCCCTTCGTCCAGGAGCCGGGGGTCATCTCTTAAGAACTGCCCTTTCTAGACAGACGTCCTGTCCGACTCCTCAACATCTGTGCGGCCACGTCTCGAACAAACCAAAGGCTTTGTGTCATACCGAAGGCTGACCTCCTCCTCCCTCCGTGGACAAAACGCTTCGACACTGGCCCGTTTTGCATTCGCATTTCAGACGTCTGAGAGTCCCTGCACCCTCGACCTGCAGAACATTCTTCCCGACAGAAATCCAGTCCTTTTCTGTCCGCTCTGGGGTCCGGTTGAGGAGGACGCGCAGAACAGACTAGCTCACGCCCCATTTCGACCTACTCCTTCCCCAGCCTGAACGGACAGACCTAGGGCTGTCCCTCTCCCACTTGGAAGACAGTTGGAGAGTTCCCACTCCCCTATCGGGAACACAGGGATACCCTCTCCCTTCCCCATCTCAAACGGACAGCCACCTCCTCTCATTCACCAGACTGATAGACAAACACCCTGCTTTCTCTCAAATGGCTCCCACATAAGAGCGCCCCAATTTGTCTGCAGCTGGGTCAGGACACTGGGAAGTCTGGGCCTGCCCTGGCCAAGAGCTGGGTAAACAGGGACCCAGCCTGGGCCTGCAGAGCCCTGGTCCTTTTGCCACTCCTTCCGCCAGTGCCCTTCACCCCAGGGAGAGGATCCAGTGGGTGAAAATGACCCTGTGTCAGGAAGCCCTCCTCCTGCCCCGCGAGGGTGGGGTGTCTAGGAGTGCACTCTACATGCCTTCCTGGTAATGACGTGCCAGCCAGAGAGCTTCCAAGGACAGATCTGACTCTTGGAGAGTCCTGGTGCTTTGGGAGGGTGAGGAACCCCCCATATGTGCCAGAAAATGGGTATATATATATGCTCTGGAAAACCTTCTAAGAGATCCCCCGGTTGTGAAGGGAGCTTGGGTATGCAATTCCACTACCTGAGTTTTTCTTCTTCCACCATCTACTCTGATCTAGGGAGAGTTGCTTAAAACCTCTTTGAGCCTCATCTGTGATATCTGTAAAGTGGGGGTCATAAGAGTGGCCTCTTCACGGAATCATGTGTAAAGTGCTTAGCACTGACCTGGCACATAGGGGATGCTCTGCCCCTGTGAGCTGTCACTGTTGTTATACTGTAAAAATAAGGCCTGATCACTCCTTGTCAGGGGCTCTTGGCAAGTCCCCTCCCCTGTGTGGGCCTCACGCTCCCCGTTGTGAATTGTCCAGTTCTCACGTCCATGGTCATCCTGCCTCCTTGGTTCGCCTAGGGGCTGCCTGGGGAGGTAACGACTGTCTGTCTCCTGACCCCAGACAGAGGCAGCTTGCAGGAGGGCTTTCAGAATCCATCACGGGGCTGTCTGTGGACCTGCACCTTCCTTAGGCTCTCAAGCCCTCACTCTGGAAACCCACTGCCCCCCATCTCTCCCCCACCGCCTCCCACAGGCACTCCCCTAAGTAGGAACAGGCCTCAGCTGACACTGTCAGCCACCACTCCCCTCCTGCCCTTCCTAGGGGGCATCTGTTCCCTTGGTCCCGAGTCTCACAGGAGCCCCAGTCCAGGGGCTAGTACAAAGGACTGTCTTCTAGGAGCTAATAGTTTCCCCACTTTAGCCTCCACACCCCAACTCCAGAGGATGCACATCACCATCCACCCTCCAGCCTGGTGCTCGGAACTCCAGGTGGGACATTCCTGTCCCTCACTGAGCCTGAGTTTCCTCTCCTATGAAGAGAGGTCATTCTAATCGCTCCATTTTACAAATCCAAAGGATTAAGAACCTCCTCTCGGAGGGGAGGGGCATCGAGTTTCACGGATCTGAAATACCATCAATTGTTCCACATGAAAGAAAGAAAAAGGACAATACTGCTAATTAAACCAGCACTTGCCTGCATCCTGGTTTTAGATGTACATATTTATACATATATAATTATACATTGTATTACATATATTACATATTATATATATATATATATAAAGTTAGAAAGGGTCATGAAAAAACTATTGTATTTGAACAGCTATTGCTTCAGTGTTGGGGGCCCTCACCCCAGGGATCCAGCTCTGAGCCATCCCTCCTGGGCAGCCTCTTGAAGCCTCCAGGATGTGCGGGCAGACAAGTGCGCGTCTCAAATTACCAAGTTCTGTTTTGCAAGGAGCCAGACTCCGCAGGGAGCAGGGGAGCTGGGGAGAGCCCTGTGGTTAGGGTACAGCTCTTGGCTCTGCCACTGACTGGCTCTGTAAGTTTTGCACATCTCTGAGCTGTGGTCCCCTGGCCAATATAATGGGAAGAACAGTGACAGCCACATTTGCTGAGGTGTTACCGGGTCCAGGCACTGCGTTTGGGCTTTAAAGCGCATCATCCCATCCTCACAGCAATTGTGTGTAGTACGTGTTACACCCATTTAAATAAAGAGGAACCTTGCCCAGGGTTTTCTCAGCTTGGGAGAACCAGAGCCAGGTTAAAAGCCCCATCTGACTCAAAATTTGGGGGGGCTGCGGCACCACCTGATTATCCGCATCCTCCCCCTTGGCTGAATACAGTAGCGGAAGGAGCCAGGCATAGATACTGAAAGTGCTCAATAAATATTTTCTGTTTTCACAGTGGTGGAACTAGAGGCAATAAAACCAGTTAAACAGCCACGGACTTGGAAATCAGCAGACCCCTCAAACCCAGGTCAGGAGACAGGCAGGGTGCCCCAGGGTCACCTGCTGAGGCCCCCCACCTGGGGCTCTCCTTCAGCCTCAGAACCACCAGTGAGAAGGTGGACTCAGCTGTAGCCCCTAATTTACAGGTGGGAACGCTGGGACACAGGAAGGGGGAGAGATGTCACCTGAGTGACGAAGGAAGAAGCGAGACTGAGACTGAGCATGGGCAAAGCCAGGGGGCAGCATGGGGCTGCCCAAAAAGGGGGTTCTGACCTCTGCCTGCTTGGGCCCCAGGTGGAGCCTGGGCCAGGACCCACGCTGTGGTCCTGAGGGTGCACCTCATGGCCAAATGCACCCATGAGCACCCAGCGCTGGAGGGGGAAATGCCAGAGTCCCCGTCTGAACAACGGGAGTGCACTTCCATGGTCCCTCTAGGCACCAGGCAGGCTCCCTGAGGGATCCCAGCTGGGTTGCACTGTGACCCCAGGTTGGACCACCCCCTCCACCACTCGCCACCTCCTCAGGTGGCACCAGCTCCTAACATCTGTGGCAGAGGACCCCCACCTCCCCCCCCCACCCCACTGTAGGTCCATCATGAGAGGGCGCCCAGCTTGGGGAATGAGAGAGAAAGGAGGGAAGGAGGGGAGAGAGGCAGTCTTAGCAGGAGCCTGACGCAGGCAGGCCCCTCAGTAGCCAGAGATGTGAGCTCTGGTTTGGGCTCCCACCACCGGGCCTGGCATTCCTATTACCCGCCCTGCTACTCACTTTGGTAATCTACAAAATACAGAAATAATTTTCGTAGAGCCCTATGGCCTATAATTGATAACTGTCCTAATTTATTGGACTCCTGTCACGTGCTGGGAGTTTTCCCCAAATATCGCTAATTCCTGTGATATGGATTATATTCTTTGCATTGAGACTCAGAGAATGAAGAGCTTCTTGGCTCTGGGTCTCAGAACCTGAGGGCCCTTTGTTCAACGTGACCTGACCAAGCTCTGTTTCTGCCCTGCCGGCTGGTCATAGCACCTGAGACTCTCCAGCCACAACAGCGGGAAGGAGCAGAGCTACCTGCTGGCAGAGCCATCAGATCAGAGGATTCTCCTGTGGGTGAGGCAGGGAGTGGCAAGAGGGACCTGGGCAGCTTGGAGCCCAAGCGGGTCTGGGACAGGTGTACCCTTTCCCAGCCCCAGGATGGGCTTCAGCTCTGGCAGTCAGGGAGAGAGGGAAAGGGCACCTCTGTGTGGCTGTCATCTCTCACACCCCCTATAGTGCGGGAAAGACAGGAGGATTTCCGGGTTCAAAATACCCCCAAATCTTAATCACATAGCAAGAATAGGAGCCAGTTGGAAACCAATATTTGAAATAGGATTGGAACCTCGGGAGGAGAATCCCGACCTCTATCAAACTTTGCTGACAGCAGGTAAGCTCTGACAGCATGCCAGGCCTCATCCCGCACTTTACACTCATTCATGCCTCACAGTAGTCTTATGGGAGAGGTACAGTCATCACCCCCATTTTACAAGCAAAAATACTGAAGACAGAGAGGTTAAGTAATTTGTCCAAGGACACACAGCTGGGGAAGTGCAGAGCCGGGATTCCAAACAGGCAGCCTGGCCCCAGAGCCCACGTTCCTCACCACCACGCTCTGCTCTCATGGACGAGAATCAGATGCTTGAAGTTACAGTCATGGAATAGAATTAGAATCCTGGCAGGAGAATTGTGGGCAGGATTCAGAATTTTATAATGTCAGACTCCGCAGAGCTCTGAGATATCATATCTAAATCTGCCATTTATCAAATGGCAGAACGGAGGCCCAGGGAGGGGACGGGTCACACTCCAGGTCACAGCCTAGGCCAGGGACAGAGTCTAGAAGCCCCTCCGGACACCTCCCATGGACTCTGGTCCCAGATGCCTTCCTCTTCATGGCAGGCCCCCCTCACCCCACCACCCACTCAGTGGCTCCCCGGCCCTGCCAGTCCCATTAGGGATTTTCCACCTCCCCAAAAAGGTCCTAATGACTGTCAGTCCTTGTGAAGCCTTAATTAATCTCAGAGGCCGATGGCTCAGAGGAGACCAGGGGCTTTGGCCTTACGCAGATGAAGATTACGGCTCCATTTCATGTGGTGGTGAAGGAACGCCTCAGACATTCCTCCCAGCAATAAAAGCCACATGGCTTTCCAGCGTCGCCCTTGGAAAAGAAAAAAAGCGCAGCCCTTTGCGGAAAGAAATCAACTATGTGCTGTATGCATGGCAGGAGATAAAAACGGGGCATAACGAGGTGGAGAACAGTTGGTCTTTTATGCTGCCTCTGATGGCCACTGAGAGTGGCAGGACCCAGCAGTCACGATCCCAGCTGCAGCCCTGGGGAGAGGGGGGTGGCCCCCAGCGCAGCCATGGAAGTCCCTGTGCAGGAGCCTCAGCCCCTTCACGTGAACTGGCTTTGAGCCGCCCCAGATGCCCCACAGGCAGGACCAGCTCCCTAGCCTGGGACCCGTGCGAGTCACACAGGCCCTGCTCTCAGCGGGCCCTGCACGTGCATTAATGCTCTGCCTGACATTTCTTCATTCTTTTTGAACCAGGGGCCTGCAATTTCATTTTGCACTGAGGCCCCAAATTATGTAATCGGTCATGCCCAAAGGTTACCCCATCAGCCAATTGCCACATGTCTCCCGGGCCCTACCACGTGCCCAGGCCTGGGGAGTTGTATATTTAAGCACCCATTTTGCTTACATTATCTGAGATGAACTTCAAAACAATCTTGTGCATTGAGCAGCTGTGGAAACTGAGGCTCAGAGAGTCTTCCAGGTGGCAAAAAAGTCAGGGACCTCTGACTGTAAAGTGAGCATCTGAACTGCTCCACTTTCTGCCATATCTCATCTTCACCATCCCCCTGGGGCACGGTAATGCATGCGGTCAGGCTTTTTTATTCCCAGAAGGGATAACTGAGGCCACAGAGGCGAAGGTGCTCATAATCATACACAGTCAATGGCAAATCGAGCGCTCAGTACCAGGCTGTGCAGCCATGAGCCTCCTGGATCTGTAGGGCTGGGGGTGGGGGTGGGGTGTCCCAGTTTTATAGTTGTTTGTTCCACTTATAAATTTATTAGCACTCTCTATGCGGCTCACTGTCTCCGTCTGGCCTGGGATGTAGCACGAGCCCTGGCCCCCACAGCTCTCTTTTCTAAACATCTGCAAGTCCTTCTTTGTGACTTCTCCCATCCACTCATTCATGCTCCAGTTTTCCTCTGCCACCCTCACTGGTTGGGGACACAGTTGGCCTTACACCTTGATCAACTCAAACGAGTTCCAATCGCCCAGGAATGCTAGAGAGTTGGGGCTGAGTCGAGCCTAAAGACAGTCATGACCTGTAGCCCGGCTGGGCCTGCGGCTCACGGCCGGCTGTTGGCTCCCGGGGAGCCTTGCCTTTATTTCTTGCTGGGTGACCCTGGGAAAATCCCTTTCCTCTCTGGGCCTTGGACACCTCATCAGGAGGATAAGTTCACTGGACCACAGTAGGTCTCCAGGAGGACTGTCCCTCTTCAGTGTTCTAGAATTCCATGTTAATCTATGAGAGCCTGGGGAAACTGAGGCCCAGGAAAGGTCATGGACTTGCTCAAGGTCACACAGGATGCTCGCTGGCAGTTGGACCCGACTCTAAGGGACTGCCTTTGGGCTCAGGTCCGCTCTGCAAAAGCCTTTGGGGGACCTGCCTTGGTCTTGTCTTCCTCCCCCACGCCCCAGCCCACCCTGGCCTGTCAGGTACCCTAAGTGCCCATGTCTGGAATCCACAGCTAAGGGTCCTTGGTAGGAACTAAAGACTCACATTAGAAAAAATGTGCCCGGCAACGGCAACATCTTTACTTTTCCCATTCCTGCTTAGGCCTCTCCAAGCCTCAGTTTCCTGTGTCATTGTTTCCGTAATAAAGGCCCCTTTTCCACGGCTAGAAAGTGGGGAGGAAGAATCAGACTCTAAGATCTGAGGGCAGATGAGGGAGAGAGTGCTAGGAAGCCAGGATGGAAAAGACTCCGCTGGGCCCCGGGCACACAGGACGTACACGCACACACATGCCCCTTTTCTCGTGGACACACACACAGCACAAAACCCTCATGGGCATGCGCTCACACACACTCACTGGCGACTCACCCACAAGCCCTCATGGAGGCCAGTGCTGTTATGATGTAGCCACACGTGTAAACAGTTAAGTTTACAAAGTGTACAAAGACACTCATACAGAGACACGCACAGATGTATAGATGCAGATAGGCCTTCATATGAGGTTGTATAGATACACAACAGGCAGAGGCACGCATCAAGGTTGTGTAGACACCGGCAGTCCTATGGATGGATCCACACCCAAACTTTGAGGCAGGTGTAGAATCAGGGCTCAGAGCTTGGATCTGTCACCTGGGTTAGCCCTGGCAAGAGTGGAACCCCGGCCATGGAAGTTTCTGCTTCTCCCTAATTCAGGGGCATTGACTTTCTAGGTAGTTTGCCAGGTCTGTTCCCGGGCACTTCCCCAGCATCTGATTTTGAACATTTCAGTCTGCCCCGCTGGTCCAGAGAAGAGGGGCTGTAACAGGAGGGCTGCCGTTGGGGTTCCCCAAGCAGCCAGGGCCAGAGGGCAGAGCGCCAGCCAGGGGGCCCCAAGCTCTGGGGTCAGGGTCAGGCTGAGAGGCCCTGGGCAGGACACGTGTGTCCCTGTGCCTCAGCCGCCACACCTGTAAAATGGAGGTAATCACTGCTGCTTGAAGGGGCTGCTGGGGTGCAGTGGGAGCCTCAAAGCAGCAGCTGTCATAGTTCGACCACCCCTGGAGGATGAGTCAGCCCGAACCCTCTTTTGGGGCCTAGGTGGCACCTCCAGGGACCTCAGCTTGGGGAATAGTATTGAAACCGTGCCACATGGTGATTTGTTAAAGCACCTGGGGACTTTGTCCTGGAGAAGAGCAGGCCTGGGGGCTGGGAGCTCCACTTTCAGATCTGCGAAGAGCTCCTGGGTGGCAGGGGACCCTGCAGATGCTGGGGATGGAACGAGGGCCAGTGGGTATTCGGCAACACACAAAGAAAAGAAGCACTGAGAGCCAGCCAGAGAGAGGACACACCTCCCTCCGGAGGTAGAGAGCTTCCCAACATGGGAGATACTCAAAGTGAGGCCAGGATATTGTAGAGAGAGTTCAAAGTGTTGGAAGGGGCAGGAGGGGGGACCAGATGCTGGTGTCCAGCCCAGGGTTGGCTTATAGCTAACATTTTTTAATCAAATGAGACAGTAGAACCAAAGCTCCATGTATTACCTGACAGTCTGCAATTCAATGCACGCCAGCTCTGAGTTCCCACCCTGGTGTCTTTACCTTCTGCTGTGTGACCTTAAGCCTCCCGAAGTCTCAGTTTTTTCATCTGTAAAGTGGGGAGAATTGACCATCTTTCATCCTTTTCTCCCCCATGTAAACTTCTTCAGTAGCTTAATAGTCCACATCTCCTATTGCAGCCTTTCGGTTCACCCCCAAACTTCTGCTCTTATACGTGGAAAATGAAACCAAAAAGCATGCAGACGTGCAAGAGAATGGTTAATGCAAAGACCAGAAGAGTGGTCCCCCCGCTTCCCCCAGTCACTGTCTCTGGCTGCAGCAGGGAAGGGAGGGTGAAGGAGGGACATGAGTGGGGCAGGGACATTGGGGGAGCCCCAAGCTCCTGTCAGTGGGGTTCTTTAAAGCTATGGGGTAAGTATATGAATTTATGTTTTATTATTTTTCTCGAAACAATGTTTATATTTTTACACTCCCTGGTACTATATTTTACAGTAAAATATTTAAAAAGAAAAGCCAAAAGATAAAATGCAGAAAAAGCCCCCTTCCCCCAAACCTCTGAAAAAAGAATGGATAAGAATAATTGCATTTGCATACAGTCACAGGACTCCCCGGGGCGCAGCACAGTTGTGGAGCGTTTATTCTTGGCCAAATCTCTGTTTTAACCAGGCTGTCCTGTCCGCAGGGTCACTCGCAGCCAAGTCATCTGCTGGCCCTGCTGGCCGTCCCCGTTATGGCAGCCCCCGTGTGCGGCGGTCCTGGGCACCCAGCCCCGGCTGAGCCTGCTCCCTGCTCAGCCTCTTCAGTCTCACCCAGCCTTTCGGGTACATGCCAGTGGGCTACTCTACAGGTGAGGAACTGAGGTTCACTGAGTAAGTCTCCTGAACCCAGAGAGGAAGGCGCACAGTTGGGATTTGAACCAAGATCTATTAATGCTGAAATTCTGCCCGGCTGTCTGTAGCAGGGCCAGGCCCCAGGATTACAATAATCAATACTACCTACACTTTACACACGTTGTTTTGTTTAATTCTTGCAACCACCATTAAATGATCACCCCCATTATAACACTAGGAAAACTGAGGCACAGAGAGGTTAGTATCTTGCCCCAGTTCACACAGCAGGTGAATGTCAGAGCTGAGCCTTGAATCCAGGCAGCCTGTGCTGCCTGGCCCGGCCCATGGGGAGCACAGGCACCATGGAGACAAGACACAGTTGTGGCCCAGGGGCCACCAATGACCCCCAGGGGCCAAAGGCCAGCAAGAGTGGATGGCTGGGGTTGGGGGGTGCAGCCAGGGAGACCTGCTCCCAGCGTGGCGCCGGCCCTGTGCAATGAGCCGTGCCCCCTCTTTGTTGACTAGGCTGGTGGCCCTTGGGGAGGTGCTGAGGATGTGGGCAGAGCCGAATAGACGCTAGAGTGGGCTTATAAATCCCCGCCTGGCATGTCTAGGCCACAGGCTCAGACACCGGGCACTCTGTCACTTGCTGTGGGCATGACTTTGTCACTGGCAAGAATGTGTGCATCTCTGGCTGCCCCTGAGTTGGCTTCTGGAAGGGGATCATAGAACATGCTCAGACCCAAGGTGGGAGCTGGGGCCTCTTACGGCCCCATTTCTGATCCTCAGCCAAATCAGGGGTGGGCCTGGGAGTCTCAAGGTCCTGCGCTCACAGGGGCCTGGCCGCCGCTCAGGAGCCCAGGGCATAGATGTCCCCAGTTCTGTCCTTGGGGAGCCTTGCACTCGATGGCAGAAGAGCTGGGATGGAGAGGAAAAGGAGAAATAAGACACAGATGGAGGAAGATGCACCAGATTCGTTCAGGTGACAAACATTCATTGAGCACCTACTATGTGCCAGGGGTGGCTTTAGGTGCTGGTGTTATAGCAATGGACAAGAGAGCCATGGAGTTCCACGGAGCTTTGATTCCAGCAGAGAAGGCAGAAGGTAGACAAGGAGGCAAATCAATAAACATGCCAAAATTTGATAGCATCTTCCGATGGTGAAGAAACAAGGCTGGGCAAAGGGGAAGAGAGAGACTGGGTAGGTGGGTACGGTGAGGGGCTGGCCACTAACAGTTGACACAGGGTGGTCAGTGAAGGTCTGTTGGAGGAGGTGGCCTTGGGGCTGAGACCTGAAGGTTGAGAAGGATCTGGGTAGGGGAAGGGAGAAGGATCTGGCAGGGGGGCCCAGTGTGCAGTGGTGGGAACTGGCTTCTCCCCAGGCTTTCTCCCCCTTCTTCTGCACCCACAGTCCACAGTTTCTAAAACTTTGTTCCCCCTTGTATCTCTTTTGCTCCTCCTACAACAGCCCCAGGTGGGATGAATTTAAGTAGCCCGCTGGCAGCTGAGGAAACTGAGGCTAGAGAAGGGAGGGACTCGGATATCATTACTTGGTGCCCGGATGCCAGAACCAGTCCTGACCCCCACCTCTGGCCGGGTGCTGCTTGGGCCGCCCCATCATCCGTTCTTACACCACCCAGGTCCAGGCAGGTTGCAGCCAGTGGGGAGTCAGGCCGTGGGCACCACCGCTCAGGGGTCACAGGGCTGGAAACGTGGGCTGCTGGGCAGGGCCCGGGAGGGGCTGGGCGGGGGTCCGGAGCGGAAGGCGCCCAGCACTGATTGGAACAAGGTGGCGGCACTGGGAGCCCAGCCGGGCTTCATTGATCTTGCCCGGTGTTCCAGCCACCGGGCGGGGCCAGCGCCGGGCAGGCTGCCGGTTTTCCCAGGTGTGGGGACACCCTGGGGGAATGGCTTTTCATGTGGTTATGGGGTAGGCCTGCCACCCAGCACGTGGGGGAGGCCAGGGCGTTGGGGGCATGCCGGCAGTGGGGGGACTGGAGGCTTGGAATCTCACAGCCAGCAAATGTCAGGCTCCCGGACACAGGGTCAGGGACTCCGGGCCTGGGCTCCGAGAGCATTAGGACCTTTCTCATCAGAGCTCACGTTTATCTGAGCGCTCACCGGGTGCCAGGCACAGCTCTGAGCGCCTTCTGGGGCTTCACTGCTTTCATCCTCACCCACCCTAGGAGCTGGGTTCTATAACCATCCCCACTTACAGATGGGGAAACGGAGGCTCAGCAGGGTTAAGCAACCTGCCTAAGGTCACACAGATACAAGCTTTTGCCTAGAATATCAGACGCCTAGATCAGAGAGTCTTAGAGGGTGGGGAGCCCTGTGGTCAGTGCTTGGGAGGACCTTAAAGATCCTTGAATCCAACTCCCTCGTATTGGAGAAACAGGTCTGGGAAGGGGACATGGTTTCCTGAGGTCACAGGATGGCCAATAGCCAAGGGGAGCCCAATATCAGGACCCACCACTCCTCCAGGTCATCTCAGGAGCTTGGCTGGTCCCTGAGGGCGCTGGCCCCCTTGACCCTCAGGGAAGACCTAGTCTGCTACGTGTTACCAATCTTTCTGGCTGGTAATCAGCAGTTCTCTGCCAGCACCCCAGAAGTTCTTTCAAACGTCTAATTTGAACCCCTCATGTTACAGGGAAGCCCTCTTCCTTCTCATCCTGCGACGTGAGGAGTTGGCTTTTGATGCGGACCCTCTTGGAGTGGGTGTCAGCATAACAGAACAGGATGGTCCTGGGGGCGGGGTCCGGGCTGCTGGGAGCCAGGGGTGGGGAAGGGCATCACTGATTCTTCCTTCCAATCAGCCCTATGGGGATCTGCGTGGCCGGCCCCCCTTCCATCTCTCCATCCTCATCTCCTCCCATCCTCCCCTTCCCTCGTCCCGCTGGTGCCACACCGACCACCTCTCTGGTCCTCGCACACCAGTCACACCCTGATTGCAGGGCCTTGGCATGTCCTGTCCTTCGCGTCTGTCTGCATGGCTCAGCGCCCCACCTCACTCAGGTCCCTGCACCCACTGTGAGACGCCTTCTGTGAGCTTCTGTGGTCAGGCAGAGTAATGGCCCCCAAGGATATCCACATTCTGACCCCTGAAACCTGTCAGTGTGCCACTTACATGGCAAAAGGGACTTTGCCGATGAAGGTTAAGGACTTTGAGATGGGCAGATGATTCTGGATTATCCAGTGGACCCGATATATCACGGGGGTCCTTACGCATGGAAGAGGAGGCAAACAGGACAGTCAGGAGGAGACGTGATAGGGAAAACCGATGGGAGAAGCAGAGAGATGACCAGGACTTCGTCCAGTGTTGCTGGCTGTGAAGACAGAGGAAGAGGCCACCAACCAAGGAAAGTGGGTGGCCTTTAGAAGCCGGACAAGGTGAGGAAACGGATTCTCCCAGAACCTCCAGAACCACAGTCCTGTCAACACCTCGTCCGTAGCCCAGAGAGACTCCTTTAGGATTTCTGACCCCTAAAACTGTAAGATAATACATTGCATTGTATTAAGCGTGGTGATTTGTTATAGCAGCAATAGGAAACAGGTATAGCCCTCTTCCCTGATTTGTATTTCTCCAGCACATTTATCACTGCCTGATAAATTATACCTTCACTTAGGAATCATCGCCTCTTTCCCCTACAAAAGGAGGATAGGGCTTTTGTTTTTTCATTTGGTATCGCATTCCCAGTTAGAGTTGCCAGATTTATTAAATAAAAATACAGAACATCCAGTTAAATTGAATTTCAGATAACCAGCGAGCACTTTTTTATTATAACATTGTCCCAAATGTTGGAATTATTCGTGGTTTGTCTGAAATTCAAGCAATTTGAGTGTCCTGTATTTTGTCTGGCAACTCTATCCCTGGTGCCTAAAAAATGCTTGGGTTCATTCTAGGCTCTCAATAAATACCTGTGGAATGAGTGAAATAAATAAATGAGTGAATGAACATAGTTTCTAGCTTAAAAATCATTTTGGCTTCCAGAGTGCCTGCAGGGATAAGTGTAAATAATTGCAAATAATGAAAGCAAACAGCCTCATAGCCCTTTTTATACATCAGGCGCTGTTCTGAGTGCATTACAATTTTTCATTCACTCAGTTCTTGCAGGAACCCAATAAGATCATTCGCCCATTTTCCAGATGAGGAAACTGAGGCCCATAAGGTTTAGTGATTTTCTCAGAGTCATACAACCATTAAGGGACAGAGCCAGGCAATTCAAGGCCCTTAAAGAACCTGGTTCACAGAGCATTCTAGTTTTATCTCCTAACATATTCCCCCCAACACAGCAAGTACTTTCGTTCTCACAGCCCACGGTGCCTTTGCAAGGGATGCCCTCCGCCATTCTCTGACTGCAGAACTCTTACTTGTACACTAAAGCCCTGTCCTAATTTCCCTTTGTTGTAAGACCATCTCTGACACTCCCCGGAGGACTTGGCCCCCCGTGGCCCCTTGTTGGACTGCACTTTAAGGACTTGCTGTTGTGTCCTTTACTCCCCCAGACTGTGACCTCCCTGTGGACAGAGATGGGTCACTTTCAGCTCTTTGGCCATAGAACTTAGCACTGAGTCTGGCTCGGGGTGGGAGGGGTGGTTTCCAGAAGCATTTGAGGATAAATAAATGAATGAATGAGCGAGTGAATAACTGAACATCTTTCCCACTCTGGGCTTCAGTTTTTAGAGTCTGTGAAAGGGGAAGAACGATCTCTAACTCCCCATCTCCCATCTCTTGAAACAAAACAATTTTTGATTATAAGAATAATGCACATTCAACCCTGGCTGATGTGGCTCAGTGGATTGAGCATTGGCCTGTGAACCAAAGAGTCATTGGTTTGATTCCCAGTCGGGGCACATGCCTGGGTTGCAGGCCAGGTCCCCAGTTGCAGGCGTGCGAGAGGCAACGACACATTGATATTTCTCTCCCTCTCTTTCTCCCTCCCTTTCTCTAAAAATAAACAAATAAAATCTCTAAAAAAAAAAAAAGAATAATACGCATTCATTAAAGAAAAATTAGAGAATAATAAAATTATGAAGAAGAAAATTAAAACCACCCATAATGCTGCCACCCAGAACAATTGTTGACATTTTGGTTTTTAGCCTTCTGGTATTCTTACTGTATGTATAGATTTAATTTCTTCTCTCCCTTCCCTCCTTCCTCCCTTCCTTCCTTCTTTTACAATGTTGGGAACATATAGCACAGGCTTTGAACCTGCTTTTGAAACTCACCAACATATACTGCACATTTCCCCAGGCCATGAGTCCTCTTCCTGAGGGCAGGGGGCGTGCCTGTGCTGATGGGGCTTGGTGGCAGGGGGAAGGTGGAGACCCCCCACCCACCCACAGCCGGCTGGGCCATGTGGCGTCCCCTCGTGGTTGTCTCTTTAGAGCGTTTCTGAATTGCAGTTAAGAAGACACTGCCAGGAATACCCTGGTGTGGACGTCTTAGCCACATCCCCAATTCCTTCTTCCCTTAGGACGAGCTCCAGTGTGGACCTCGCTGGGCTCCTCAGCCCCACTCCCACCAGCAGCCTTGGCCTCTGGGTTTGGCAGGAAGCCCGTGAAATTATTTGTCCTCCTTTGAAGAAAAGCCCTGTTTATATTCAAGACCCCACTGGTTCCATCTCAGCTGAAAATACCCATTGATTCAGCCATTTGTTCACATTATGGTCTGAGGCTCATGGTTTTCATGTCAGACGCTCGGTTCCAACCAAAACAGCCTCAGAGATGACCACGGACTGAGGGCACTCGTGACCTCAGTCCTGTGTGGACATCACACTCATTAATAATTCGCTGACTGAGCTCTCCTTGGACTAGGCCCTGAGCACCACAGTGTGTCCTCATGGTCGCTCCCCTGCCCTGCAAGTCGGCACTGGGGTCAACCACTGATTCTGCCAGTGTGGACCACTGAGCTGTGGGCCCTGTAATCTGGGGGTGCAGAGGCCTGGCCCCACTACACCTGCTGCTGCCGCCGCCTGAGATGGACACGGCCCCAGCACCATCAGGAAGCAAAGGCTGAGCTTTGGCCTAAAAGCTGGGCGGCCAGATCCTGCCCTCTGTCCTGACTCCACGTGTGTCCTGGGAGGTCGCTGTGCCACACCTTCTCCGTCTGTAATACGAGAGGTCAGGGGCTCAGGTGGCAGCCTCTTGGGTTTGCGGCAGCGGTGATACTGAGTGCTGAGTCAAAGGGAGAGAGACCTCCATCAGACGGTCCACTTGGCCACAGGCAGCCACGCCCGGTCTGCGGGGGGTTGGGGTAGGCCTGTCTGGGTCCCAGGCTGGGCTGGGAGGGCCTGTCAACCCCAGATGGAGCCCGGCCCCCTCCGCCCCTACAGATGGGAGGCTATTTTTTAACCAACCTCACAGGAAGAAGAGGCCAGAAATGAGTTCAAGGGGTTAACCCAGGTCCCTGGGGACCCTTCCTATTTGCATCCTCTCTACCCTACCAGCCAGGGAGCTGTGTGGCCTTCACTGGAGCTCCCCGGAGCCTTCCAGAGCTACCTGCACATCCGACTATTGGAGCTGGAAGGTCCCTGATTGGCTCAAGTGTGATGGGGGAGGAAACTGAAGCCCAGAGAGGTCTGACCGGGCCTGGCTTCCTCACTGCCGTCACTAGGACTGCCTCCACCTTCCCTCCCAGCCTCAGTTTCCCCACCTACCAGGTGATGTGTCCCCTCCAGGCATCAATGAGGAAATCTCATCGGAGCCAGGGCCTCCTCTCTGTCCCCTCAGTCCTGGGTTTCTTCCAGAAACAGCAGCCCAGTGGACAGGGGCCAGTAGAAAGTGTCTGGGGACCCCCAGGAAGAGGAGTGGCTTCCTGAGCAGAGAAGCGGGGACCAGCCTGGGTAGGAAAAAGCAGCTTCCCCCTGCGGCCTCCCTCAGACCACACCACCAGGTGTCCCTTGGTCCCCACAGGCAGAGGTTCCTGAAAAGTTGTCTGCCACAGTGGGTGTGGCCTCTGATGTGTGTTATCCTGTGTGAGTATATGTGTGTGTACATGTGGGTTGGGGGTGGGTGGAGTGTGGGGGTTGGTGGGCACAAGGTGGAGGCGGGACCAGGCTTCTGCTGACAGAAGCCCCACCACAGCCACCGTTTCTACCCAGGACCTCTCTGCTGCTGGTGCCGGCCTGACTGGAAGGCGGGATGCGCGGGGGGCAGGGGCGCCCGTGTCGGGAGGGCGCAGGGCACAGGTGCTGCGAGGGCCTCTAGGAAGCTGTGGCCCCTGTGAGTGGTTCAGGGGAACTGACTCTGACATGCCTCCTATTTTTAAAAAATATTTTTTTAAAATTTATTTATAGAGAGAAAGCAGGGAGAAAGAAAGGGAGGGAAACATCGATGCGTGAGAGAAACATCCATCAATTGCCTCTCCCACGCCCCCAGCTGGGGACCTGGCCCACAACCCAGGCACGTGCCCTGACTGGGAATCAAACCAGCAGCCCTTCGGTCCAAGGCCAGTGCTCCGTCCACTGAGCCACACCAGCCAGGGCAGCCTCTTTTTATTTATTGTCTATTTAAAACAATACAGTTAATAAATGACATTAATTGAATCTCTCTCACACACACACACACACAATACATGTGATACAAGTAATTTGAGCACAATGAAAAAACTTCAAAAATACAGAAAAACACTTAAGAGATGTTGAAGCCTAAAATCCTGGAGCCAGAATGAGCGTCTTTGAGGAGGTAGAGGGTCTTTGGGGTCTTAATAGAATTTTATTAAGCATTTCATATGGGCTGCCAGCAGAACTAAGCACTTTAAATATCGTCCTACTTAATTCTCTTTACTGTTATTTTCCCCATTGTACAGATGAGGAAACTGAGCAAAAGGAAGGTGGAAAACCTCCTTCAGGCAGTAAGTGGCAGAGCCAAGATTCCAATCCAGATCTGGCTAATCTGAAGGTGCGGCTCCTCTCAGGGCCCAGGTCTCCACCCCTGGGCAAGCTGTGTTCACACAGTCACTCCTCCCACATCAGGGACCAACCGCCTCCTATGAGCAGATCCAGCTCAGCCCTGGGTACGCGACCGTGGACAAGACAGACAAGGCCCCAGTTTCAGTCCCCGAATGGCCACAAACCAAGGCCAACCTTGACCACAGCTTGATCCCAAGTCCAGGTTGTAACTAACTGAGCTATGACCGCACCTCCCCGGCTCAGCAGGAACCTCTACGAACGTTTCATCGGCGTGCTGTATCTAAAAGCCACGGTCAGGTGATCCACCTTACCAGGTCCATTGCACACAGAGGCAGGGAGCCCATTGACAGCACCTGAGGCCCTTTACTCTGGGCCATGACTCCCTGGGGCAGGGGCTTGGCTGGGGCTAGGGGTGGCCCGGGGCCTGGCCTGACCCGGGTGGGGGTGGGAGCTCAGCTCCCCTCTCACACTTGGCCGAACGAGCCTCTGCCCGGGGCTGCCCTGGGTGTGTGAGCTGGTGTGCAGCTCCAAGCAGCCCCGGGCAGCACTGCTGAGCTCAGGGCAGCCACTGGGGGGCTTCCATGTCCCCAAGTCCTCAAACTGGGTCTCCTCTCTCTGACAAGGCCCCGGACACCCTAGGACACCCAGGGAACTGTGACTGCTCCCACTCACTTGAAAAAGAGCAACACGGTGGGTCTGGTCTGGACTCCCTGCCCACCTGCACCTTATTTGGGGGACCCTGGGTGTTCTCCCCAGTGCTCAGTCAAGGCCAGCTACCTAACTTGAGGCACCCAGAGCAAAATGAAAATGCAGGGCCTCTGTTCAAAAAGAAGGAAAAAAGCATTTTGCTTTCTTCCACGTTTTCTAGAACTGTCGTGGTGTGTTGTATTTGCTATTTAATGTCACGCTTCTTTGGACCTGGGGACACTTGTGGGATGAGTGCAGACCCTTGCAGACACCTGGGTTCCCGCCCCAGGCTTGGTATATGCGTCGCAAGCCCCTGTCTTCCCAAAACCATACTCACGCCCAGGCCCTGCCCACAGTGCGGGGAGGTGCCCTGTTGCAACAGACTTCACTTACACAACACCAATCAAATGATAAAACTATTAAGAATTTAAAGATAGCAACCACAGAGCATTAAACCCAAGTGAGTGGGGGGGGGGGGCGCCCTTCTGAGAGTGAAGCCCTGTGGCGCCCCCTGGGTTGCAGCCTGAGAGCGGGGACCCAGCTCAGACAGGAGGGTCCGCCGCCCGGCTCCCAGCCTGCAGGGGAGCAGGAAGAGTGTGCGGTACATAGGCAAGCGCATGTACTCAGGAGCTGGCGGACCTTGTGGCAGCGGTGAGCAGAGCCAGCTCCACCACTTACAAGCTCCGTGAACTTTGGCGAGTGGCGTCACTTCTCTGGGCTTCCCTTTCCTTTTCTGCAAAATGGGGACAAGATACGGATCACGGGGCTGTGAGAATTAGCGGTGATGTATATAAAGTTCCCAACGTGATGCCGGCACACAGGCCGTTTCAGAGGTGACTCAGGGTGGGCAGGCCTGGGGGTCCACGAACAGGGGCAGAGGGATGCCTGTGGGCACGACTCTCATCGCACGTGGAGGAGCTGGGAAGGGAATTCCAAGGGACGTCAGCAGGACGCCCAGGACGGCAGACCTGGGGCACAACGCTGGAACGAGCAAACGTGCACTGGGTGGGAGGGGCCCCTGGGAGACCTGCGGGGCCCAGGGAGAGGAGCCCAGGGGGAAAGGTCCCCGCCACAGTGCTGTTAGGAGAAGGATAACAGGGGCCCAGTGAGGAAGAAGCCCTTTGCCGTGGACCCGGCCCACCCATGGGGTTTTTGCCAGGCTCCTTGGGGTGTTCTCCGAGCTCAGCTCTGACCGTGTTCCCTCTCTGGGTCTCAGTTTCCCCAGCCACGCTCTGGTGAAGGAGAGGACCACCACACATCAAGTGCCTGCTGAGTGGACATGAACTGTGTTCTGCAAATCTCCCCTCTCTTGCTCCTCGGATGATCCCCGGTCCACTCTTCTGATGAGAAACCTGATTCTGATCGGCCAGGCTCATGGAAGTGCCACCTTCTCCCAAGGAAGGGGCCAGTGGGAGCCAAGGGGTGTTCCTTGATCCAGGAAAACCTCGATTAACTCTAACTCAATTAGTTTCTGTGCTATGGTGAGGTGCACAGGCTCCAGATACAGGCCACCCGGGTTTCAACCCCAGCTGGGTGACCTCGGACGGGTGGTGTAACTTCTCTGGACTTCAGTTTCTCATCTATAAAAGGGGCTTAATAACTGCAATTGGTCTTATAGGGTTGTGAAGATGAAATGATCAAAGATACGTAAAGCATTTCGTGCCTGGCATTAGTAAGAGCTACTTAAGTGTTTACTGTTACTATAATTACTATTTAAGAGTTCAGTTGTCATTATTTATGTTTTTTAGACCAACTATTTTCAAACAGTGCACTGCAAGAATTTTTAAAACCTGCAGTACCTGACTACTTAGGTGCACTGACTTCCTTTCCCTTAGATTGTCAAATTAAAAAAATGACAATAGCCAACACAGCGACAGCTGTCCTGTGTGAATGGATCAAATTATACCTATCGTTTTTTGTCAGGTAGGCAAAAAATATAAATATTTTTTTGGTGTGCCACAGAATTGTAGTCATTCGTTTACACGTGCCATGAAATAAAAATGGTTTGAAAATCACTGTTCTAAATAATTATGCATTAACTAATTCCAATTTTGTACTTTTTGTACTTAAGACCTATAACAATTTCCTTTCAAGTCTCATACAATTTCTTAGGTCCTTGACAGGGTATTTCTCTGCCCACACAGCCGTGGGGAATTTCACAGCTCTCCCTAGAGCAGCTTTTCCCAAAGTGGCCACCCCTCCAACCCCAGGGAGTGAGTCAGTGAGCACACCACCCCAGGGGGAGAAGCCCATATGCGTTAGCATATCAAAGGTTCTGGAAGGTTCTGCTGCAGAACACTCTGTTGAACAGCGTTAGATACAGCCGTTCCTGTTTGGTCACAGAGCTCCCTGTATTTCTGCTCAACACCTGACGGCATCTGCCGAACACACGTTGGGAGAGATGCCCCCTCATTTCCTTGTTTCTAGGAAATGGCAGACCAGCGTGAGAGCTGTGACTAGCTCCCCTCACAGAGACAAGTGGTTTCCCGCTGCAGAAGTCATCTCTAGTAACATGTGCTTCCATCGCTCAGCGGGCCCCCTGTGTTCTCACCTTCACTGTCTGCTCCAATCTCCTCAGCAGCCTGGGGAGGTCAATATCCCCATCTTCCAGATGAGGAAATTGAGGTTCACAGAGGTTAAGTGGCCGCACAGCCAGTAAGTGGCAAATCCGGGAGACAAACCCACAGCTGCTGATTCTAAACTCCACATTCTTTCTTCTATACATTAATAGGAAAAATAAAAATAGATCCCATTCTGCCAGAATCAATCTTCCCCAGTGATATGCTTTTAAAAATCTAAGGCTTCCCTCCCCTCATTACATTGACTGTGTTAAAAACTTAAAATCCTCAGTAGCTTTTTTTTCGATTACTAAAAGCATCCATTCCTGTTGTATATAAGACTTTTTGAATATTTTGAGTGGGGAAATGAGAAACTCCATAATCTCATTCCCAAGAGATAACCTGGGGTAACAGCGGGACAACTATTCTTCCAGATCTGCGTGGTTCAACAAGGTAGCCATTAGCCTAGGTGGCTATTTCAATTAAAATAACTACAACGAAACAGTTGAAAATTCAGTCTCTCCGTTGCAGGCGTTGTGGCCTTGGGCTGGCACACTGCAAGTACTGAGTATTCACACGCAGCCCGTGGCTACAGTAGTGGACAGTATGGACGTAACACATTTACATCATCACAGAAAGTTCTATGGGACAGGGTGCTCTAGACTCTTCCTAGGTCTGTTCCAACACAGGTGCACATTGATTATTAATATTCTCGACTAGGTCCCGGGATATGTCATAAGTCTGCAGGGTTCACCCACAGGGGCAAAAGAACCTCCACAGGCACAAAAAACAAAAAACAAAAACCAAGAAACAAAAAAACACAGGCCCTCGGAAAAACAGTCTGGAAGGAAATACTCCGACTGACAGCGTTTTTTTCTGGGTGCTGAGATCACAGACATTAATTTTTCATTTCCCAGGTCCTTGACGTGAGCTACAACCTAAACGCAGGTGTGGTGGGGATGTTGTGGATTCATGCTTTCTCCAATGTTCTTGCTTTTCTAAGATCTTCAAGGTCAGATCTCACCCAAGGCTTAAGTTATTCTTCTTCTTATTTTTAAAATTGTGGGCTCATGAAGAACGGGAGTCTGCACGAGTCCAAGAAATAAAGAGCAAAGAGGGAAAAGCAGACAGAGATTTATTTCCAGCCTAGGGCTGTTGTAGGACCGCTTCCTGGGCGATCGCACAGGGTGCCTTGCTTAGAAGTGCCCCGTGCTTGATTTAATGTTTAATGTCCTGACATTCTTAATGATTCTTTTAACAAGGGCCCTAAGTTTGTCTTGTGCATTGCGCCCTGTAAATCGCGTCAGGGGCACTGGTCCTGGGAGCGTCCCCAGGATGGGTCTCGTTTTGACTGCTCTACACCTCCGCCCTTGTCCGCATCAGACCGCGGACATGCTCATCCATGGAGCACTGTACGTGCCTGAGGACAACGCGCTCTGGCTGCTCAGATTCGTATCTCGAGAATGATAAAAATAGGCCTTGCGAGTGGGTGCCGGTGGGCCCCTGTGGTCTCTGGTCACACACGTACACGTGCTCGAGGCGCACGTCTACACTGGCCTATTTCAGAGCGCGGCGCGGTGTATCACGGGACTCTGCTCCGCTCCGCTGCCCAGCTCTGATCCTGCTTGGATCCCCACTCCTTGAAGGTCATGCCCAACGTCCAGGCCTGGCCCACCTTTTCCCCAATCTCTTCCATACCTCCGCCATGCCATTCACTCTGCCTGGACCACCAATGTTCCCTCCTTCTCGGATGTACCTTTTTCTAGACCCATATCAGATTCTGCCCTTTTGGGGAAGCCTTCTGGAAGTATTTGAGAAGGGCCTGAAGGTGCTGTGATGGCATCCAGGAGGATATGAGTCACCTTGCCTGGAGGAATCAGGGAGGGCTCCATGGAGGTGGTGAGTCTGGACCTTAAGGTAGAAGAGATGCCTGCCAGGTAGAAGCAAGAGTTTTTTGGGGGGCTAGCTTGGATATCAGGCAGACCCTGGCATGAATCTGGTCTTTGCTTGACATTAGCTGAGTGAGTTACTTCCCTTTTCTAAGCCTCAGTTTCCCCACCCATAAGATGAGGATATTAACAATAACACCAGCTACATGAATTGTTGTAGAGATTTCATGAAATGAGATATGCTTGAAAAGGAACTACCACAGTGTCCAGTAAGTCATCAACAAATGTGGTTCCCTTTTCCCTGCCTCATCGCCTTTTCTCCTCTTAAATAATAGTTTCAGCAGTTTACCCCATCACTCTGTGTCTACTTGTTAATACATTTCTGCAATGGAGGCGGAGATGCCCAGCACACAGAGCCGTGATGAGGATTTCAGGGAGTAAGGGGATCGTCTGTAGAAGTTCCAGAAAGCTGGGACTCTGCATCGATAGGAAGGGCACAAGCCACAGGGGTGCTGGCCTCTCTCACTGGGGCACTTTCCTGAGATGAACTTTTCCCACATGTCTCCAGAACATCTCCATCATCTCCGGGAGAGTAGCTCTTTGTCCGTTTAGTTTGCTCCTGGCCCCCGCAGTGGGTAGAGCAGTGTGGGGCAAGCAGTCGATGCTCAGTAAATGCCTGGCCAGTATCACGTTCTATGCCTTGAGTACTGGGAATGTGAGAATCCAAGGAGACCAACCCTTCCCAGGGAGACTGTCTCCAGATTTCGACCACAATGCAAGCCACAAGCATTCCCTGAGCACCTGCTGTATGCATGGCTCTGCCCAGCCCAAGGCAGGCTCTGGCTCCACAGCCCGATAGGGCAGGGCCAGGGAGTCTGATGGCAGACACAGCTACTTGGGAGGAGGAAGAGAGAGGCAGGGGGGGCCAGCAGGGCCTTGGCTGCATAGCAGGAGGCCCCCTCTCGGCTGCAGCTGTTCCTGCGGAACAGCAGGCCCGGCTCACCTGATCCTGGGAGGGTGGGGCTGCCCCTTCCTCTTTCTTTCTTTGAAAAATGAAAGAGTTTTACCCTAAATCTGTAAGTCATACACATTCAGTGTTTAAAGGTTTGGAAAACACCCAATTATCCAAAGAATTAGACATAAGGCATTAGTGCACTGTGCAGCCTTAACTCTGACATTTTAGTGTTTTCCTTCCAAGCTTTTTTCTAAGGCACCCTTGTTCTTTCCCCCTTGGGAAGGGATATGGCTGCTTGTAGAGGAGGAGCAGGCTCTCCCCTGGGCCTCTCACCACCCCGAACACGGGGCTCCTGACTCCAACCGTTCTGGACTTGACACGTCTTCCTAAGCTCCCAGGGCGCACAGAACTCTGGGAGGGGAGTCAGCAGGTCTAGCCTACTGCCCCACTTCCTCCATGGGGTAGGAAGGTCTAAGCTCCTGCTCCTGCTCCTGCTCCCTCCGTGGGGAGGGGAGAAGGTCTAGCTTCCTGCTCTGTTTGCTCCATGCAGATGGGGGCGGTCCAGCCTCCTGCCCCTGCTTTCTCCATGGGGGTGGAAGCAGAACTTAGGCTCACTGACAGGGAGCGGATGGAAAATCCTCAGGGAGGGGGTGCTCCATGGTGCGTGGAGTGTCGGGCCTCAGTCATTGGGCGCCCAGGCAAGTTGAGTGGGGGGGGGCAGCCACATGACCCCCTTTTCACCCCTTTCGTCTCACCCTCTTGTACATTTGAGCGCCCCAACTTTTCCTTCCTTTCATATTGGCCACCTTTTCCCGTTAAGAAAGGTGAGAAGATCAGGTGAACTCAGAGACAGAAAAGTTCACATGACTAGAAAGGCCCTGCGTTTTTAAAAAGCCCCGATGCGCAATGCTTCAGCCCAAAGGGGCTGAGCGCTCACAGTGGTATTTTAGTCACTGTATCGCAGTGAAGGATGTTTTGAGGGGGGCTGACTTTGGTCACCTCTGCAAATCATAAGTTATGGCGTCTGCTCTTTCCGCCCACACATACGTCTGAACCTTTTGCCAAAAACACTTTTCCCAGACGCAAAAGAAAACCCCAAAGAGGAACCTAAACCTTCACGCTGCTGCACCGATTGGACGATTGGACATGAGAGCTCAGGCTCTCACAGCAAGCATTTCAAAGAAAAAGCCAGACGGTGAAGGGGGAAGTGAAGGGAGAAGCTAGAAACCTCTGGGGCTGGTTAGTTGTTGGTTCATTCATTCGTCCATTCATTCTCCCTTTCCTCCATCCACTCAGTAAGAAATGGCTGCTGCTCCCTGGGGCTGCCCTCCTCACAAGCGGGAGGTGAGCGGCGCATGAGGGCAGGGGTGGGCTCCCTGAGGCCTGGCGGGGAGAAAGGGCAGGACCTGGGCAGGCTCTCCAGAGGGGCTGGGCCTTGGGAGGAGAGGGGCAGTTTTCTCTCCTTCCCCATTCTGCTCCGAGTCAGAGAGCCACTTTTGCCCCAGGGAGGGAGAACATAAAATAACAATTATTAAATAGTCAATACGGCATTTATGGAGGGCTTGCCTCTGTGCCAGGCCCTGTAATAAGCACATAATGTACATTGTCACATTAAATCCACCCAACATGTCTTAAGGTACCGTTTGTTCCCTCCATTTACCAGATGAGAAAACTGAGCTTCAAGAAGGGAAGCGCTCCGTGTAGGGCCACACAGTGGGAAGGTGATGGGGCTTGGGCCTCATAACGGCATTTCACGTTGCTTCCTTCCCAAAGAGTGCACCCTTCTTCACCCCCATTTCTGAAAGCCACTGAAAAGGGGCCTGACAGTTTGGAGAGGGAGCAGGGGCTGAGACAAGGGAACATCTGCAAACTGGAGGTGCACCGAGCTGCCCCGGGAGGCTGACCGCGCTGCCTGAGCGCTCACTACCCATGAGGTGCCCTGTTCAGGACTTCAGCGAAGGTCATGTTCACTCTGCGCACCCACCCTTTGAGGCCAATGCTCCTCGTCTCATCTTAGAGAGGGAGAACAGACTCAAAGAGGTGAATTAACATGTGGGGCCCCCAGGTACGAAGAGCTTAAATCTGGTCTGACTCCTCAACCAGGTGCACAGCGGAGGGCTGGTGTCCAGGTAGCTGAGAAAAGCCAGGTTTCCTGCTACTGAATTCAACCTTACATAAGACCATGCCCCAGTTTGGAACTCAGAACCTCTCTTGAATTTGCTCACTGTTCCTAATTCTTGTGACTTCTCAAGGTACGACTGAGCCTCACTCCCAGCCCCAGCCCCACAGTTTCCGCCCCGGCCATGGGCAGGCGCTTCCTCCAGCGGCTGCTGTTTCAAGGCTGGTGGTGGATGCCTGGGTTCCAAGTCCACCCGGAGTGAAAGCCTGCCCTCCTTCCTTTTTATTTCCACCAAGGACGCTAGGCACTCAGCACTCCGGTGGGAATGACCGGCTGGGTCCCAGGTGGCCCTGGGACTGGAAGCCCAGGGGAGGCCAGGGCTCCCTGGCCGTCACAGGTGGTCCTGGGGGGACTCTTGGCAGAGGGGGGTCGAATTCAGTCTTGAAGTTTGGGTAAGACTCTCCAGCCACTCTGGGTGGCACACGTGAGGAAGGGTCTGCCGCTGGGGCCTCCCCAGGAGACGGGAGTAAGAGCTGGTGTGTCAGCTGCCCTACTGAGCCCTGGGCCCAGGCCTTGCTTACCCCATTGACAGAGACGTCTGGACTGGCCAGCGTCGGGGGACAGTACCATCTCCCTGCCTCCCAGAGCCCTCTGGAGGGTCAGGTTCTCAGGCCCAGTTAGTTGCTCAGGGTCATCCATCTCCCAGCCCCCCCCCCACCCCGTAAACTCCCCACCCCCTCAGGTAACTGAGCAAGCCTCAGCTTTGATGCGGCCACCTCAAGGCCGTGCTGTCAATGGGCCCTCTATGTGACCAGTGGGGCCGCTGGCTGTAGTGGGCGCGGTGAGGCCTGGACACACAGCCCCACTGTGTGGGGCTGGCTCATGCCCGCCCAGACCCTGTGGCTGGTGGGGGGCTCGCAGGAATGCCCTTCCAGCCTGGGGGGCACTTTGGACAGGCAGGGTGGTCTGGGGAGACGGGTGTGTGCGGGGTGGCCTCAGGAGCTGCCATCAAAGGGCCCGGCAGAGGTGGCGCCAGGCAAGTGCCATAGCGGTTGCGGGATGGCTGGCGGTCAGTCCATTCATCTCCCAGAGTTGGTAGGGGAGGGAGATGCAGGGAAGCGGCCTCCATGGGCACACCACTCAGGGCGACCGACCGTCCTGGGGTACCTGGGACTCAAGACTTTCAGTGCAAGACCCAGGAGAGTCCCCTGCTGTTGGCCACTGCCCAGAGTTTAGGAAAGGACGCAGTGACTGACCTCCCTGGTCTGGGTAGCTTCCTTCCTGTCCAGTGACCTCTGAGTCAGTCCGTCCCGGAAGTCATTTTGTCCCCACTGCCTCCACGCAGGCCTACCTCAGGCCATTTTCCATTTCTCCTGGGCACCTTCGGGGGAGGGGCTGCTGGCCAGCTACCCCTGCGGCTGCTGCTAGGAGAACCTTGGCCAGACCGCTGAGCCTCCCTAGTCACCTCCCAGCACCCCCGTCCTGCATGGCCCCCTCCAGCATCAAAGGGGGCACCCACAATCTCTTATTCTGGGCTGCCTGGGGCAGCTTTTCCCCCATTGTCACCTCTTCACCCAACAAGAGTCAGCAGAGTGTCACATCTCCCAGGGAATCATTCTCTCTGCCCTGAGGTGGGTCTGTGCCCCTCTTTGATCTCCAGCCCCCGGTTCTGTCCCCATAACATGTTCTACAACCGCAGTGCTCTTTTCGGTGTACCCATCTCTTTCCACACCAGCCCATGTGCTCTTTAAGGGCAAAGAGCCTGACCCAGTCAGTCACCCTGGTACCGAGCCCTCAGCACGTGGCCAGGCTCGTAGTCATGGAAACATTTATTGAGCACTTACTCTGTGCCAGGCAGCCTGCTCATTTAATTCTTTCCAGAGCCCATGAGGTTGGTGTAATCATCACCCCCGTTTACAGAGGCGCCTCAGAGAGGAGAAGGGACTTGCCCCAGGTTACACAGCTAGTGAAAGGCAGACTCAAGACTCGAACCTGGGGAGTGATTCCAGAGCCCAAGCATGAACCTCGACACTCTACTCCTTACTAAGCTTTTGTGGAATTAATGAATAAGAGAAAACCTTTGCCTCTCCAGAGTCTAAATCCTGCATATGGCAGTTGAGGGCCATTTGCTTGGATTCCCTGTCCTGGGGAGGGCACTTTTGCCTGTGGGGGTGAGTTCAGGGGTGCCATAAGGGGCTGCCCCAGGGGATGCAGAGAAGAGCCTCATGGGGCTTCAGGATGAAGGCGATGGGCCCTCAGGTACCCTAAAACCGTCGCCTACATTTGTCAACTGGGGAAACCAAGGTCCAAAGAGAGGCGGGGACTTGCCCATATTCACGCGGTATGGCCGAGACATAGCCATTAGGTCTCAGCTTCCCCATCTGCCAAAGAGAAGAATAGGCGCCCCTTGTCCTGCCCGGGAGAGTCCCAGGTGGGGAGACGGGAGGAGAAAGAAGTGCCAGCGGCTCCCCAGGAGGCCCCGTGGGCTTCTCAGGCCTGCCATCCAGCGTCTGGAATTCTGCCGCCAGCCTGTGGCTCTGGTGTTAAGCATTGCCTTCTCCTCATCTCCTCCTCATCCTCACCTGCAGGGTGGCATCACACGCCTCCCCACCCCTCTCAAAGCCACTCCTCCTCAGTGAACTGAGAGGCATTCTGGTCCTGGGCTCAGAATGAATGCTCCCTACTCTCCTAAGTCAGTGGAACCCAGAAGTGGGATGCGGGGGTGGGAGGCAGTTGTTGGATGATACTCACAAGAAGTCAAACTCTTCAAGCGATCTAGGGCTCTGTCTTACCTCTTCCAAGAGGCCCCTGAGGAGGACCCTTGTCACTAGATGGGTATAGTTGCAGGGGGATGCTTTAGCCTCACCATGCCTTTGCCAGTGCAGACACAAGAGCAGTCACCTCCCTTTGGTCTGTGGGGACACAGGTAGCAGGGGCTTGGTGCTGGTGAGTACCCTGGGTGGGTGGGGGAGTGGAAATAGTGAAGCCCACACTGGAAGCTGGGCCCCATCCAGGAGCATGAAATCCAACTCACTCGTCCCCTTTTACCCCTGAAAGAATGGCAGCCCAGAGATGTCAAGTGACTCAGACAGAGTCACACAGCATATGGGTGGCAGAGCCAAGCAGAGTACAGGGCCCCTGGTTAGTGGTATCCAAACCTGCCCAGAATCACTTTGGGGGGGTGTTCAAAACCACAGGTGCCAACTCAAGATATTCTGATTCCACAGTCACAGGTGGGAGTTGAGGATCCAGGTGTTTAAAAGCTCCCTGGGGGCGGTGATGTCCCCTACCCATTGGCTCCATCACCTCCTGCTGAGGGACTGGAGTTTCTGCTCATGTAGAATTCAGGGGGGGTCCATGAACTTGGGCAGGAAGCACCCAGACTTCTTTGCTTCCACTGACCTCTAACTGAAATTTAGCATCTCTTCCCTCTGTGATTTTGCCACAGTGGAAATCGCAGGTGCTCTCTGGTCTCATCAGGGCTGCCACAGATGATCCTGAAATACTGTTTATGCTCATCACCCCTCACCACTGCGTCCCGGCAATTGCTGGAGCTGCTGTGAAATCTTTTCACTCACTGTGGTGCTAAAGAGTTACGTGGTCACAATCTCACAACCTGGCTTTTTTTATAGTTTCCTAACTACATTTCCAAAGGTTTGGTTTCCCCTGTAATCCTACGGATTTTGTTTTATGTGTTTAAAAATGCGATTCTGAGAAGGAGTCCATAGACCTCCTGAGATTCTAGAAAGGCCCGTGGACCGGAATAGGTTAAGGACCCTGCGTGGGGCAGCGCAAAGCCGAGCTCTGCAGGACCCAGAGCTTGGATCTCTGCAGGGACAGAATGGGCAGCTGCAGCCCGGGAGCCTCTGGGGACAGAACCCGGCAGGCAGATCCCCTGAAGTGAGCGATAGGTGGAACGTGGGGAACAGATCTGGGCAGGAGAGAGAGCACCCGCAGGGTGGATAGAACTTCTCCATGGACTTCCAGGGAAAGCCTCAGCCCCCAGACCCCAAGCCTACAAGGCACATCAGTGTCCCTGTTCACCAGGGATCCGCCTGCTCTCTGCAATGACCTCCTGTCTCTGAACACACACTGGGCCACCGTCCACCAGCTCTCCTCTTCCTCTCCCTAAGTGTTGCCGTCTGCCACCTCCCGGGCTCCACAGTGGTGTCAGGAGCCCGTCCGTGGGCCAGCCCTTTAATCCCATCTCCCTCTGTTCCTTTGTTTTAAACTCTACATTTCTTCAGTTTGCTCACGGAGAGAGAAATACAGATTACAAAGACCCAGCAAATGTTTTTTATAAACTCTTATTTTCTTGCCACAGAACAGCCTTTAATTAGCTCCAAGGACTACAAAGGGAACAGCGTTATAATGGGGGCAGCTTAAAGGAAAGAGCCCACGGCTCTGGGCTCCTGCGCTGGGGCTGCAGCCGCCACCAGCAGGCCAGCAGCCAGGTTTGGTGGGAGTGTCCCCGCTGCAGGGACGGCAGGCCCCCCTCCTCCCCTACTCTGCCCCCGTCCGCGGCGGCATGGCCTGCTTCAGCGTTTCCCCAAACAGCCCGGCAGTCAGACAAGCCCTTTGGACAGTAAGCGCCCAAGTGTGCCTCAGTCCCTGACCACAGGCAGCCGCCCAAGGACTGTTAGCCAGTAGCGGGACAGGCAGATGGGTGGAAGGACAGATGGATAGACTGACTTCAATGTCTCAGCTGAATAAACAGTGCAACACCAGCCACCCCCCAAACCCTGGGGTTCTAGAACCTACTCAGCCCCTCTGTTTGGGAGAAGAGCTTGTCTCCATGTCCAGCCCAGAGGCACTGCCCTCAGACATAACCCATTCTGAGCCTCAGCTCATCGGCATGCCTCTGTTTGGGGCACAGAGAGGTTAAGTAACTTGAGTAAGGGTGCTCAGCAATACCCAAGTGAGGGCTCAAGCGCAGGGACTCTTGGCCCCCAGTCTTGGGTGCCTCAGGCTCATCAGGGCTCCTGCTGGAGAAGGGAGTAGCAAGGCAGTAGGGGGCTACCTGAACTCACAGCACATCAGCCCCACAGACCAAAAGAGTCAGACAAATTCTCCTCCTGCATCCCAGCCTCAATCAGATGTTCTAAGTTGGGGGTCCCGGACCTCTATCCTTGTTGAAGGACTCAATTCCACCCTGACCTCTGGGTCCCTTAAGGCCATGAACGGAGGCAAAAAGCTGCCCAGAAATGCTTTCTTATCCTCTGTAACCAAGTTTGCAAACCTTCCCGAAGCCCGCTCCCCCTACCCCAATCCACTTTCGGTGCCATCAAGAGCTCACAGGTTCTCAGTAAAAGCCGGTAGCCTCCTGTTCCTCCCGCTGCTCCCCCTCGCCCCAGGGGTATCTGGAGGACGTGGGCAAAGGTCTTCAGGGGGGTCTCTGAAAGAGGCAGCTTTGCTTTCTGCTTGACAGCCCTCAGAAGCTGGCCTGGCTCTGGGAGAACTAAGTGTCTCCTTGAGTCGGTATCTCCCTGAGCCCAGGGGGAGGGTCCAAGCTCCCCGGGAGGGCTAGGAGCTGGGGCTGCAGGACCCAGGAGCCCCGTTAGTGAGGCAGGAAGCCTCAGGTCACAGGGACACCCCCCCTGCAATCCTCTCTACCCCGAACCCTCCAAGATCTGCCTCCAAGATCTGCCTGTTGAGGTCTTGTGGTAATCATTGTCCCCACCATTAACTGTCCCCACCAGCTGAGGACAAAAGTCCACTTTGCTCCAGGAGACCACGGAGGCCACCAATCCCTCTTCCCACCTCAGGCCTTCAGGGGCCAGCGGATTTAAGTGACAGGCTGTCCACTTGAAGGCAGCCAGCGTAGTCAGTGGAGGGACGTGGTCCGGGGCCTGGCCACCGCTCCCCACCCGAAAGGACCAGCCCAGGGCCCTGGGCAATAGTCAGGTACTCACCACGGATGAAGGTCGACGTGTAGGTCGGGAAGGAATCGAAGATGCTGTTTGATGCCATGCCCTGCTCTGAGGAAGGCGAGAACTCGGCCCTTCAGGGGGATGGGTTGGATTGACTTGGTTGGCTGTTGTTATATTTTTTCCCAGCTACTTTTGAAAATAAAGGGGTGGCGGTGTGTTGCTTTTTGTTTGTTTTTTTTTGTTTGTTTGTTTTGTCTCTTCCCCCCTACTGCTACAAAAAAGAAAAAAGGAAAGAACGCGAGAGTGTGTGTGTGAGCGAGAGAGAAAAAAAATCCTCCCCAAGGAAAGTCAGTTTCTGTTTGTACCCAAGAATTTGGATTCTCGGTCCCACAGGAATGTCTAGCCACAAATTTTCAACAGAAGCGTATGCAGAGTGTATCATTAGATGGCGGGAAGGGGCCTTCGGCAGCCAGGGCGGAAGAGCTCGCAGGGCAGTGAGAGCCAAGCCCGGCCAGCACCAGCGCCACGGGGAATGAATGAATGAGGCTCACCCCCTGAGAGGGCCCAGGCTCCAGTGGGTGCGAGGGTGGCCCGGGGGTGGGGAGGACCAGGAGCCAACCAGCTCCCGCGCAGAGCCCTGAAGGCAGCTGAGGGCCTGGCCTTGTGGTTCTGTGGTTGAGGGACCAGGCCTTCACAGTGTCAACCCAACCTCAGCTCACAGGATGCAAGAAGCCAGCTCGCGGCCTTGGCCCATTGGCTGGGCTGGGGTCACCTGGGCTGTGATGTCACGGCCTCTTAGATGATCTTGTGGCTCTCTTTCTCTCTTTTTTTGGAAAAGAAAAAAAAAGAAAGAAAAGGAAAGGAAAGAAAGAAAGAAAGGGAAAGAGACAGGAAAAAAAGCGATGGCTTTTATTTGTCGGGCTGGCCTCAGCACACAGCCCAGAAACAGAACTGAAAGCAGTTGCAGTGGGGGCGGCCGGGGCAGTGGTTTGGATCCTGCGGGAGACTCCTTTTTAATTAAGGCCAGCATTGGCCTGGGCGGGCTAGGAGCCCCAAAGGGCCCTCACCGGGCACGGGGGGCCTGGGCCCACCGGTGGGCGGAGGGCTTCCCTCCATGCCCCCTGCTCCTGGGCTGGGCACCACCATTGTCCACCACCTCTGCTGCCAGAGAGAGAGGCGTCCGCATGTGTGGCTGGGTGGCACTTCAGGGGGGTTTTATGGGAGTTGGGATTAAGTACAAATAGGAAACACATGAAGCGGCATCTCCACTGCTCACGCCTCGCTGCAGCCTGGCCACCGAGAAAGGCTTCCTTGTGAAAGCCGACAGCACACGGTGCCCAGGGGCCCTCCGCAGAGCTCGGGTTTTGAGGCCTGAGCTTGTCATTTAAGGCCTTTTACTCATTTTGCTCAGTTGTGCATCCCCTTTGGGTTTCCTGATCCAGTCTAATGTGCCTGGGCTTTCCTGCCTCATGACCTTCACTCATGCTGTGCCCCCTCCGTGTGTCTTTTGTCAGCCCCTTCTTGAATCCTTCCTGTCCCAGGGAGTTTGAGGCTCAGAGGGACTCAGAAGTAGAAAAGACATGGAAGGTGATTCAACCCTACGTGTTTATGTTCCCAGAAGCTAGGTCAGGCATGGAGGCAAGAAGGTGGTGACTTTTACTCCTTCCCTTGCAGGCTCTGTTCTCCCATTTCACAGGCCAGACCATCGAGGCCCAAGACACTGAGGTCAGCTTGTTCAAGGCCACAGGACCCTGAGCAGCCTTAGGACACTAGTCTCTGACTCACCAGCTCCAACCTCAGCCCTGACCGCAGCACCTTCAGTGCTCTCTAACGCTAAGTCCGGAGACTTCAGGAAACCCTTGCAGCCTGGGCCCTGCCCCCTGGCTTCTCCAGGGAGCCCACACTTGGGGTCAGGCCCCAGCACCAGCCTCAGGCTCCTGGTGGTCTCCGTAGGCCAACACGGAGCAGAAGGGCATCCAGGAGAAGGAGGGGCCCGTCCAAAGTCCCACAGACACTCATTTCTGCCCACAACTACACTGAGTCACCTGGGAGCAGGACACCCTTGGACACTCGCTCTCTGTGCCACATGTGCTGCTCTGAGAAGGCTCAGCCATCTGTCCCCAAATGGCGAGTCATTGTTGGTGGGGTTCTACTTTGCCCAGGGAGGAAGCAGGTCTATGGTGAAAACCACAGGGCTCTGGAGTCACATTTCTAGATTCTAGTCCCAGCTCTGCTGACTTCCAGTTGCAAGACAATGGGGCAAGTCACTTCCTTTCTCTGGGCCTTGGTTTCCTTCCCTGTAAAATGGGGATAACACATTTCTCAGAGAGACAGGCAACTGGGTGAGGATACCGTAAACATTGGTTTCTTTGCCTGAGTCTCAGTGACGTTAATTTGGGCTCCGTTATGAGTAAGCGCAGGTAAGGAACCATCACAGTGTGTAGGCGGACAGACTGTCCCCAATGTAAACTCATCGGCCGGCTGGGCCTGGGCAGGACCGCAGGCTCAGCGGCTCAGGTGGAATCTGCCAAGGGGCCTCTGCCTCCTGGTTACATCTGGAGCATCTGGAGTCTGCCATGTTGTGGACTAGATCAAAGACGGACACACCCAGAAAGACCCCTTTAACAGAAGCAGAAGCCGAGGCCCCCAGAGGAGCAGAGACTCGCCCCAGCTCACAGTGAGTCAGTGGAACCCAGGCCCTGCTTCCCAGCCCAGGAGTTCTTTCCGCTTAACCACCACCTCCAGTTTCTAACATACGCACTTCACTGGTTTTTTCCACACGTAAGAATGGGCCCCCAATAACACCTATAACTTGGTTCCCCCGAGGGACTCTCCCTCCCTGGGAAACTGAGTCCAGGCCCAGGAACGGGAGGGGGCCCAGGAGGCTGGGGGCCCAGGGGTATATCTGCCCAGTGGTGGTTTAGTGCATTCCTGGGGTAAGGCAGCAAACTCGTCCTGGGTGCCAGGTTCCATCCTCCCTTCAAGAGGCTTATAATATCCACATGCCCCCTCAAAAGCATGTGCCAGAATTTGAATGAACCCTTGGAGCCTGTCTGGGGAAGCAGAAAGAACATTCTAGAAGCCTGACTTTGGTGCCTGTGAGCTAGGAGATCATGAGCCAGAGGTCTTGTTCTGAGCTTGCTTCTGACAGAGCCTGTGAGATGGGGCCAATTGCAGTGCCCACCTTCCGAAATTGCACAGAGGATTAAATGAGAAAATATTGAGTGTGCCTGGCAGGCTGGGGAGGGGGGCGGTGCCCAGTTCCCAGGGTCTCCATTTCCTTCAACTTCTGACTGTGCCCTTCCGTGGCAGGCAGTGGGCAGTTGGGTTCCCTCTCATTCTCCATCGGAAAAAATGATCTGATACCATAGAAAGATCTGAACCAATTAGATTATATTAAACCAAAAATTTGGTTGAAAAAGGGAATCATAAAAAAAAAAGTATTTATGTTCCTTAAACTTTGAACTTTAAATTTAAATTTGTAAATGTGCCTAAAATGGCCTTTCTCTTGTTCTTCTGGCTTAAACCAACCCAGATGGCTTCTCCTACAATTTCCAGGTTTGGCTTCTGTCAAGTGGAACATAAATGCAAAGATGCTTAGAAAGCAATCAGCATCCAGCGGCATCTGGATTTGCCATTTCCCCCAATCCTTTACAATGTCCCACTCACATTTAATTCAATTTATTTTTTTAGTAAATTGCCTTTACTTAGTCTTTCCAAGGTATTCAACCTAGTTTTCATAGAAAAAGACACCCTGGTTTTGCATCATATTATTGATAACATAACCATCACCATCGGTGAGGGGCTAATCAGGAAAAGAGAAGCCACGCTGAGTATTAGAAATGAGGGGTTATCAGCAACACAGGCGATCGAAGAGCTCTCCCCCCAGAAAGATAAGGAGGAGCCCCAAGGTTAGCCACAGCAGGAAGCCACCGTCACCCCTTGTCATGAGGAAACAAGGAGACGTGGTGTTGCCAGGAACCCCTAGTGGAAGAAGGATCATGGTAGAACAGTTTAGCATTTGCTGGAGCCACAGACGAGACTCAGCAGCCATGAAGATGCCCCTGAGACAAAGAGTAAAGGGGCTCCCCTTTTCTTCCCACCTTTCAATCCCTCCCAGAGCCTCCCATTGGTCAAGTGGAGCTGGAACCAGCTGACTTAGTGGAATCAGACCCCTGAATTATAGAGCCAAATAGGGGAAGGGGTAGACTCGATCTGAGGGCAAGCTGTCCCCGGACTGGCATAATAGCCAAAGAAGTTTTGTAACCATGAAAGCCAAACTGGCATAAACAGGTTTGGGGGCAAACCCAAGTGATTTTTGGCAAGTCGACAGCTCAGGGAGCTGGTGGGAGCAGAAGATGTGGATCCCAGTGAAGAATCTGCTCTCCAAGGGCTGGCGTGTTATACCAGAGGTGCCAGTGAGCCCCATGAACCAGTTCCATTAGGGGGTCAGTTAAGAAATCACCTACTGTCAGTGGTGATGCAGTCCATTTTCTTAACCTGTATCCAGAGCTGATCTTTTCGCCATGACCTTGAGGTACTGTGATTGGGGAATTAAGTCACCAGTTATGAGCATTGGCCGCAGGGCCCATCTCTGAGTGTTAGATCATACAAAGATGGCGCACCTGCAAACCCATTGGCCCCTCCCAACAGCCAGGGGAACAGGTGCGGTTCTCTCCACCTTTCAGATGAGGAAAAGACGTGTCCCAGGACTGACCCTGAGTTCTAGTTCCAGGAGTCAGCACGGCCAGCTCGGATCAAATGAGGAGCAGATTCGAGGGAGCCCGAGTCTTGGAGTTCAAACTCTGGCTTTCCACCAGAAAATCACAGTGCTGGGCCCCAGGAAGGTGCTAGAGCGACATGGCTACCTGCTGCAGGCCGCCCAGGGGGCTCCACCTCAAGGCCCAGCACAGAGACATCAAGCTGAGATGCCCCTTTCTGTCCCCTTACCCCCGAAGCCACACGCACCTTCTGCTCAAGCCACGCCCACCTTGAGCTCAGGGCGGGGCATAGGGCCTGCAGGCCACACAGCTCACCCAGGGACCAGGCTACTCAGGCCCAGCCAAGGGGTCATTAGCTAAGGACCTACCGTGTGGGTTGCACTTGCTGAGAGCTTTCGGCACAGTATCTCCAGTGATGGGCTCTCAGGACAACCAGCCATGTTAAATGGTCTTCCTGCCAGTTTCCAGGGCAGTCAGGGAGGTGAAGATGCCAGCTCAAAGACACCTGGTCTGCAGGTGGTGGAAGCAGGATTCAAACCCAGTCTGCCCTCTGCCCGCTTTCTGGGCTCCTCTGCCCTCCTCACCCCTAGGCTCTCTCTTTCCTGTTCTTTGTTTTGAAAACTGCTCATGGTGCCCCCTTCAGAACCAAACCCCTCCCCCCTCCACTCCACCTTCCTGCCTCCGCCCCCTTCTCCAGGACCCTCCTTTGCTGGCCTCGTTGTTCTCCCATCACATATCTTAGTAGCTTTGAGGATTTTCTGATGACAGTTTTAGCCTCACCAGGGACCCCAATAGCTCAACTCATGACCTTTCCTCCTGCCTGAAATTCCACGATTAGTCACATTTAGGTTTTGATACATAAACCCAAATACGGTTTTAACTGTAAGACTTCTATTGAAAAGACAGAGGCTCCTCTGAGGGGGGTTAGCCAACTTGGGAGAAGAGCACAGGCCGGTTTCCACCCAGCTCCCCGCAGATGGACATGCGCCTCTCTCTCTGCGGACTCCCACAGAGGACAATCACGATCCACACGCTCCTCCACGCCCCTACCACTACCTGCAGAGCAAACCAAGCAGACAGGGCAGAGGTGGGTCTCCCCATTTTACAGCCAGGGAAACTGAGGCAAGCAGAGGGAAGGGCCTCACACACAGTCACATGGTGAGTAAGCAGATCCAACTGCAGCTGTGCCGCTGCCACACCCAGCCATGCCAGGACACCTCTACATTTCCCTTCTCCCTCCATTGAGGTTGAGGAGCAGGGGCTTTGGAGCAGGGTGAGCTGGGTTCAGATCCCAGTTTTTGGGCACTTCCTAGTCGTGCGATGTCAACCAAGCCTATCAGAACCTCACTGCACTTACCTGTAAGATGGGGACAATCAAAAGCTTCTCTTCCCTGACTGGTGTGGCTCAGCTGGTTGGGTGTTGTCCTGCCAAGTGACAGATCACCAGTTCAATTCCTGGTCAGGGCACATGCCTGGGTTGCGGGTTCGGTCCCTGGTGGGGGCGCATGTGAGACCCAACAGATCGATGCTTCTCTCACACATGAATGTGTCTTTTCCTCTCTTCGTCTCTCCCTGCCCCTCTCTCTAAAAATAAATAAATACAATCTTTTTTTTTTTTTTTTAAGATTTTCTTCTTCCAGGATGTGCAGGAGGGGAGGGGACCCTGGGCAAGGCACAGAAGCCCTTCTGCTGTTATTTGGTTGCTAACAGCCTGAGAGGCTTGGGCAGCAGGGTAAGGGCACTGGGAGGGCCGGTGGCTGATGCACAACTCCCCTAGCGTCCTTGGTGCCCCACCCAGCAGCCCTCCCTCCCAGGCCCCGCAAGACCCTGACTCTCCTGGCTCCTGGAGGCTGGCCCCGGCACAGGGCAGCCTGAACCCGGGTCCCAGGCTGTGGGACAGGGCACTGGAGAGGCCACCCCGGCCACAGTGTGTCCTCCTCCCTGAGAGCTGTGTTCCTCTGGGCCCTGCAAAGTCTCCCTGCTCATACGCTCCCTCCTTCAGAGTGCCAGGCCCCTCAGAGGAAGAGCGAAAACCCCAAGCTGCAGCTCCTTTTGGCTCATAAAATGGATCTTTCTCTGGGTCTTTCGGTGGAATGGTCTATTTTTAGCATCAAAGAGTTCTGCTAGGGGCTTAGACCTGCTGAGGGACCAGCTTCATGTGACCACAAACCCAGTGGAGGCAGGCACTTCTCTTGGGGTGGGGCTGCAGGGCAGCCACCCACAGGGCCAGCAGGGCAGGAGGGGCCCTGAGCGCCAGGCTCCGGCCCAGGGCTCCTTCCGTCCATTCAAGGAGCACTTGTTTGGGGCCAGACCAGTGCGTCGGTTCCCCCACCCCCATTTCCTCTCAGCGCATTTTCCCCATAAACCGAATAATAACCATAGCAAGAACCATAAACTAGCACTTACCATGTGCCAGGCACTCTTCCAAGAACCTCACATAAATGAACTCACTTCATTTTCACAATAATCTGATCTCCTAACAGATAAGGTGACTGAGGCTCAGAAGTTAACTGACTTGCCCAGGTCAGCTCAGATAGGATGGCACAAGATTTGAACCCAGGCATTCCTTTTCATCGTGATTTAGTCTCATTTTACAGCTAAGGAAACAGAGGCTCAGGGTTGCTCAAAATAACCTAGACCACAAATGGCGGGGCCAGAGTCCCTGACAGGTCTGTCTGATTCAGGACCTCTGGCCTGGACACTCACCCCTACTGACCTCTGGGTTTCCAGGGCGTGGCGCCTGTGACCTCAGCCAATTCTCCCAACAAATGGTACACGTGCGTGTGTGTGTGTGTGTGTGTGTGTGTGTGTGTACTATCATTCTCCTACCTCCCATTTTACTGAGGAGGAAACTGAGTTTCCAACAGGAGAAAGGACTCTCCTGATGTTGCAGAGCTGGGAGGTGGTGGAGTCAAGATTTGAACCCCATCTGTTGGAATTCCTGAAGCCTTGGCTAGAAGCTGCCATCTTAGTCCCTATCACCTCCAGCCCCTGCTGCTTTCCTTGAGGGGGCTGGGCCCCAGGAGAAGCACGAGTTGGGTTGAACTTCTTAAAAAATGATTTAATGTCCTGCCCCAATCTCCCTCCCTTTCTGTCTTTCAATCATAACGACCCTGCTCGCAGGGGTGTGCCGGCCAGCAAATTTGCTGACCCAGAAAAAAGGAAGGGGGATGTCATTATGTGGTTGGGAAATGGTGGGGTGTTTGTATGCCACCGATCTAGCATCCCAGGAATTTCAGCAGCCCTCAAGAAAATTAGAGAATTAGCTACCACACAGGGCCATGGCTTCCTCGTCACGATGTGTGTGTGCTTTTGTTGACTTTAAACTGGGACACTTTAGGCTCTGCATGTAAGAAGCAGCATCGCAGGAAGAAGAGTTGCCTAGGGTAAGGAGAGAACCCTGACCGGTGAGGCTACAGGCCAAGGCTGGCACTTGGGAGAACCGGGCTCAGATAGGGGCAGGAACTTGCCCTAGGCCACACAGCCAAGGCCAGGCTCAATATCACATGACTCGTGGCCTGATGCTCTTTCCAAGACGCCAGGCTCTGAAAGTAACTTGCTGTGTAAAATCAGACACATTCTTTTTCTCTCTCTGCGTCAGTTTTCCTCATCTGAAAGGAGAGAGTAAGATTATTATCTTAGTTTGGGTTCCCCAAGGACGGACCTGAGTCTAAGGAATGAGGTGTAAGCAGTTTATTTCGGAGGTGATCCCAGGAAGCAGGGGTCAGGGAGGGGAGGAAGTGACACAGGAAAGGTAAAGCAGCCCATATAAGGTGCAGGAGCAAGCAGCTCACTGCCCTGGGCAGCTGGAGTTCCCCTCCCCCGCCCCGCCCTGCTGTGGCCCCTCTGAGGAACTGGGTGGGGCGCCACACAGAACTGCCGCCCCGGGACAAGGCGGTGGAGTATATACCCACTAATGCCCACCTCTCATTGACTGTGGGTTGTTCTAGGAATGATGACTCTACCAAAATTCTAGTCCCTGCCCTTGGGCAAAGGTCACTTGGGCCAGAGAACATCCTCAGGCCACCCTGTCCTTTAGGGGAACTTTCTACTCAGGCAGGGTGTATGTATGATTTCTAAGGTGTCTCTCAGCTGATAGGTTAGGATTCATCATTTCACAAGCATCTTCGTCAGCATCCTCTTTCAATCCTCTAAGCGGCCATGCTGCCAGGGAAGCCATGTGCTGGCACAGTAAGTGGGGTACAAAATCGCTTCCTCACCACTTGTTCCATGGCCACCCCTATTCATGCTTCAGTCCTTTGGTTTTAAATAGTGTTGTTGGAGCCCCGGGGAGGCAGTGTCTTAGGGTGACCCCTGAGGAGGGAGGGGCCAAGAACTGGGTTGAATGGAGGGAGGGGGACTCTGTCTTCACTACTTCCACCAGGGAAGCCTGCTTCATTTGTTTTTTATTTTAGCTTTTTTCCCATCAGAGTCATACATGTTCATAGTTTAAATAGTCAAATATTTTTATAAGGCCCTCCTTTACTACTCCCCAGAAAAAAAATCACTTCCAACTCTTTTACCTCTTTCTTTTAGTATTTACTCTGTTTCTATAAATAACATGCTTACCAAGCTCATTGCCACTTTTTACTTCAAGGCACTTACTAGGGACTATCCACCATGGAGGAGGATTTGGTTCCTTTTACCCAGCCCTCTCTTTACCATGCGCCCCTTCTGTCCTCCCAGGATTGCAGTTATTTGGGTCAGATTAACTGTTAATATTGATCTTTTTACAATTGGATAAATACTTTCCACTGCTGAGTCATATTGTCTACTCTGACTACCTGTCCTTGATTGCACAGCTTTGTGTTTTCCCCAGAGTTATAATTTGTTTACTTTTTCATTTGCATAATTTCCTGTGTACTTACCACTAATTTATCCCCAAACTATCCAGTAGTTGCCCAAATGTCCTATTAGGAAATTCAGTAACATCAGGTATTCCATTAACTCAGGTATTCTTTTTGGAGTCATCCTTCCCGTAATTCCTTTACTGGCTCCAGTCTGGACTGCTTGCTCTCCAACCTACTGCCCAGCTGTCAACCTGGGACAATCCCCCCTTCACTGTCTTCCTGGGATCCTTTTTGCCCCCTCTCACATTGGAGCCCTTGTTTCCTTAATTCTTTCTTAGTTTACTTCCTTATTTTGATGGAACACATCTTCCAGAACCCTCCTAAGAAAGGGTACATAGGAGGTAGATTTATTTGTGAGCTTGTTATATTTGATGATATCTTTAGTTATACTTCATGGGTAGTTTGGCTGGGTATAGAAATCATGGTTGACATAATTTTTCCTCTCAAAGATATTTTTCTGTTGCCTTCTTGCTTCTTGTGCTGCTGTTGATAAGTGTGAAGACATTCTGTTCTTAATTGCTGAAAATAGCTTATTTTTTCTCTCTCTCTGAAAGCTTTGAAGATTTTGTGTGTGTGTGTCCCAATTATTCTGAAATTTCACAATGAGATGCCTTTGTGTGATTCTATTTTCATCCACAGTTCTGGAGATTTAATTAGTCCTATGATCTGGACAGTTATGGTGATCAAGCCTGGGTAGTTTTCATGGATTAATTCTCTTATCATTTCCTCTCTTCCTTTTTCACTCTTTTCTCTTTCTGCTGAGACTTCTAAAATTCTAAATAATTTAAGATTCTAATGAATTCTAAAATTCTCATCCTTTTTATTGTCTATCTCTTTGTACTGTGTTTTTATGGTCTTTTGAGAGGAGATACCTTTATCTTTTTCTTTTAGTCTCTACTGAGTTTCTCATTTTCATTATAATAATTTGAATTTGTGCTTTTTGGTTTTCTCATTATATTTCCAACTGCCTATTCTTAGTATATAGGTGCAGTACCTTCCTCTTATCTCTCTGAGGATATTAATGATAGAATTTTTTTAAAAGATTTAATCTCCCTGCCTAGCATGTTTTCTTTAATTTACTTTTTTTCCCTTTTATTTTGTCATCTTTCCTAGTAGAGGCTTTCTTTATATGGCTGATGATCCTTCGCTGTCTGCCCTATTTAATAGCAGGGTACTGGACTCTAGAAGCTGTGTAATTGGGTGGGACTGCTCTGGACTTTGGAGAGGAGGTCTGGCTAGGCCATTTACTTAGTCAGAATCTTTCCTTTTAGCCATCTCCGATTCCTTGAGTAGGCTCTTCTAATCTGCTTGGAAGGTGTTGGACTGGCTGCCCATGTTGTGGGGCAAGAGGATTGTAATTGCATGTGTGTTACATTCATTTTATCCTTTATTTATAGTGCGGTAGCCTTTACCTCTTACATGGCTGGCCACCTCCTGTCCAGAGACCTGCCGTTTTTCTCTCTCCCAAAAATAAACTTTAAATATTCTTCTGGGGTGGGGGAGAGCACCTGGGGGTCTGACTACATCCTATAGACTTTCTAATATCCCTCCCATTCTCAGTCACTTCTTCACTCCCATTTCTGAATGTATCTCCCACTGCCAATCCCTGGGTCTTGGGCGGGTTTGCTGTATAAGGAGTTGAGTTGCTTTCCAGCTTTCCCCACTGCTGTGTCTGTGGGGGTTCATGCCTCTCCAGCCTTCCAAGTCAGTGGATTCTCATACAGACGTTTTTCAGGTTCCTGCACTCTGTTGCTGTTACTGTTCCCACCATTGACCTTATAGACTTATGGCTAAAAAATATACCACCAGCAACCATCCAACCAGCAACAACATTTTATACAATAGATAGGAAGCAGAGGTAAAGGCATGCCTTCAAGCTACACCTTTCTGTTTTCTAGCTTGTGGGTAAGATTTTGTCTGAAATAAGGATTTCATAATATATCTTGGTTGCATTTAAGAAAATTCTATTTTTAAAAAGGTGAATTCTCTCCAAATTAATTTATAAATTATATTAGCAATTCCAATTAAAACCCTAGCAGGATTTTTTATAAAACTTGACAAACTGTTTCCAAATTTTATGTAGAAGAATAACTGGCCATGGAGAGCGAAGACAATTCTGTAAAAGAGAAGCAAGAAAGGTGGGGTGGGTAGTGCTGGGGTTACCTCACAAAATGTCGGTACCCAGGATATGTTATAGTCATAAAGTCAGAGAAGTACCAGCATGAGACTATACAACTAGGCCGATGAAACAGAATAAAGAACCCAGAAACTGACACCCCCAAAAGGGTGCACCAGTCAGGACCGTGGTGCAGGAAACAGATGGTACCCTCAAAGGTCTAAGTAGGGAGCATTTAGTGTAACAGCTCTTTATGGATGTCTGGGCAGGGTTAGGGGGGCCAGCAAGGGATGCTGATGCACCCAGATCCTGGCAGCAATGGGAGGCCGTCACCCCATGGTACAGGAACTCAACAGCTCTCGGAGAGCAGCTGACTCAGGGAAGAGACGCAGACACAGACCAAACCGCGGCAGGCCCAGTGGGGACAGAGCACCTCCTGCAGTGCCTCCCCTTGGCTGAGCCCAGATGGGAGGCAGAGACCAGGCGAGGCCCACCATAGATGTCAGCCTACGTGTGCAAAGAGCAGGCAGAGAAAGGCGGAGAGCAGATTTGGGGAGGGGGAGGGGCATGGAGAATAACCAATACATACGGAAATAGCCACTCGGAGGTCCCATAGACAACACAAACGTCACAGCTCCCGGAGTAACTTCATCAGTTCCACCGCTCGTTCCATGAATGGCACTGCCATCCACCTTGTCACCAAGCTGGACCCTGAGTCACTCTCCACTCTGCATTTACTGTTTAATTTACCTTTGAAATAATCCTCATACTGCCTCTTGTCTGGTGGGATGAGCTATGATCCTGGCTGATAGGTGGAGGGGTCAGCAACCTGCCTACACATTCAATAACTCCCCGCTTCCTGCAGGAAAGCCTTGGCCTTTCCCACAACCTGTCCCTCCCAGCTCAGCCTTCCAGACCACGTGTGGTGTCTCCAGTGCTCCAGTCAGCTTCACATCTCCGTGGCTTTGACCCTGCCGCCTCCTCCCTGCCCTGCTTCCTGTCCATGGAGAGGTCCCTCCGTGGAACCACCCCTCCTCCGGGCTCTTTGTCCCCTCCGCAGTTCTTGCTGCTTTCGTTCCTATGTCTGGCCCCCTCCACTGGTCTGTGAGTTCCAACAATAGGAAGTATGTCCGTATGTCCCCAGCTCCCAGAACAGGCCTCCTTGAATGTTAGTTGAATGAATATATGATTGGATGAGCAAATAAGGGATCAAATGAATGCCTCTGCTTTTCCAAAACACCGAAGAAAAGGGAGCACAGGTAGTTGGACTTGACATTCATGTTATTTACTCAACAGTTATGTGTTGTGCATTTATTATGGGTCACACCTCATGCTGGTGCTAAGGATACAGCAGTTAACACAACAGATGTGATCTAGGTCCTAGTGGGACTTAGAGTCTGATTAGGGAAATAGACATTCAACAATAACTTCACAAATAATTACTGTAGTCACAAAGACTTTATGGAGGAAGGGACATTTCATCTATGGATGCAGTGACACTTCATCCATGAGTCAGGAGTGGGGGCAACCCAAGTGTGGGGGCAAGGTCGCGCAGAGCGGGGCTGGCGGAGGGCACAGTGTGGGCCAAGGCCTGGAGGAGGGCGAGAAGCTGGTCTGGCTTAGGAGCTGAGAGGCGCAACTGCGGGCCTGGGGAGAGGAGAGGCTGAGCAGGCAAGCGGAGCCAGCTCTTGGCAGGAGCTGGGGGAGTGTTGAAGGCAACCAGCGGGGTAAAGTGTTATAAGTCTTAGAGTGGAGATGTGACATGATCAAATTTGCTTAGGTTAAGCTTTCTTTGGAGAATGAGTTGAAAGGGGACCGAAGACCTGTGGCCCTGATTGCCAAGGACCCTCAGAAAATGGTTTTTTCCCCCGGAAGGTGCCCTCCAGGTTTCTTGAGGGACTGAGGGGAAGTTGCCCGCCCCCCACCTGCAGCCCCCATCCCCACCCCCGCCCCTCATGCGGTGCTTAGAGGCTTGATTTCCCCCTTTCGAGGAAACAGATCAAAGGACTGAAGTTGCCTCCCCGAGGCCTGGGGCAGGAGAGGAGAGCTGACAGGTGCTGGTGAGCTCTGTTCTCCTTGTGCCCTGCGCTTCACCTTTACATGCCTTATTCCTCGCTCCACTCCCACCTGCTGACCAAGGTCTCACCACCTGTCTCCGTTTAAAGAGTGGGAAACCGAGGCTCAGGCAAGGCAAGTCCATGACCCGAGGGCTGAGAGTGGGAGGTTGCTCCCCTGGCCTGACCCCTGGGCCTCCCTCCAGGTCTGGACTTGCTGTCTCAGCCTGGGAGTAAACCAGGCCTCCTTCCCCTGTAGTTAGATTCATCTTCCTCCGTAGTTACAAAAGTAACACATGTTCAGTGTTGAACAGTTGAAAAGATTACAGAAAACATTTTAAATTGCCCCAGTCCTATTAGTAGGCAGAATTAAATACTGTCAATATTTGGATGTGTATTTTCTCTGGAGTCAGTGCCTGTCTTTTTCTCCCTCTTTCTTTCCCCAAATGTCATCACCATGCCTAAATTTTCACGAATCTCCTTCCATATGGATAGATAAAATTCTTCAACAGGCATTCTTACCTGAAATATGAGGTCTGTCTAGGAAAAGTCCAACTATTGCTAATATAATGAGAACAGTTTGCGTGACAAGGAGAGTGGACTGGAAAGCACATGCATGAACAATGATGATTTCACTGTACTAGTCAGTGGGGGCGACAGATGCCACTGTGTGGCCATCGCATTAAAAATGACTGAGTGAATAGAGCAATGGATCTGCATCAAATTTTGCATTAAGCTTAAACATTCCTCCACGGAAACTATTTGGATGATTCAGAAGGCCGCAGCTATGGGCACCTGGGGGCTGGCAGCTTCATCATGACAACATACCCACTTATGCATCATGTCTCATGCAGTTTTTTGGTGAACATCAAATCATCCAGGTGACTCAGCCCCCCTACAGCCCAGATTTGGCGCCCTGCAACTTCTGGCTTTTCCCAAAACTAAAATGACCTTTGAAAAGGAAGAGACTTCAGACCTTTGAAAAGATTCAGGAAAATACGATGGGGCAGCTGATGATGACTGGGAGAACTGTGTGAGGCCCCAGGGTGCCTACTATGAAGGGGACTGAGGTAGCATTGTCCTATGTACAATGTTTCTTGTATCTTGTATCTTCTTCAGTAAACATCTTTACTTTTCATATTACATGGCTGGATATCTTCTGGACAGACCTTGTACATCAGCTCCAGGAGGTCTAGGGGACACCAGAAAACCACAAGTAAAATTATCCAAAAGGTGTAGTTTCCAGGGAGAGGGTCTCTAACTCATAAAATTCCCAAAGGAGCCTGGGGCCCAGTTAATGTTAAGAACCCCTCCTCCACCCTCTGGCCCAGGTCAGTGATGTCCAGGAATGGGTGCCAGGGCCTGAAACAGGACAGCGCCTGAGTGGAAGAGGATGAGATCGGTTCAAGACACATTTGAGACGCCGGGTTGAATGAGCAAGAATGACTCTGGGCTTGTGGCCTGGAGACTGGGTCAATGGTGGTGAGGGACACAGGGGGAGAGCCTGTTAGCGGGGGGCATGGGGTCGAGCCTTTAGGAACATGTCATCTCTGTGTCTAAATTCTCATGAACCCTCTCCCATACGGATAGACACTATTCTACAACTGGCGTTCTCACGCAGTGTGCACGAACTCTGGGGACTGTGAAGTCCAGAGGTGTGAGGGGTCCAGGGGAGCCCTGCCATGTGTGAGGAGGCCTCCTGGAGGAGGCGTCGGCAGGTAGACATACAGCTGTGCAGCCCAAGAGAGAAGGCAGGAATTTGGGCATTGCCTGCCCACACACGGCCATGGGGATGTTGCGGTAAAGAGATCCGGACAAATGGCAAGAAGGTGGGACGTACCCGCCTGAAGGATGGGGTGAGGGGTGAAGGAGGTGGGCTCAGAAAGGCGACTGGGAATGTACGATGGGTCCAGGGGAAGGTTTGGAAGAAAGGTGTCATCAATGGGGGTGAATGCTGCAGAGAGAACCTGAGACGTGACCATTGGATTTTGGTGACCAGGATATTTTTGGTAATCAACCAGGTGCAATTTCAGGTGAGTGGGGGGAGGGGCAACAGAAGCCAGGCCATATTTATTTATAAACTCATCCATTCACCAATTCATTCATTCTCTCAGACTTGGAGCTGAAAGAAAAATGGCCCTCCAGAAGCTAAGGGCTGGAAGGGCTGAGGAGTTGTGACCAGGAGACTGGGAAGGGTCACCAGGAGAGGGTGGCCCAGAGGAAAAGATGGTTCAATAGGAGGAGAAGGGGTAACTGTCCGGGGCAGCATCTGGAAACGGCCTTGACAATAGAGAGTGGACAGAGGGGTGGCCTCTTCTGGAGGGCTGCATGGAGGCGGTGTCCTCTGGGGAGAGCCAGGTTTGAGGCAGGTAGGAGGTGAAAAAACACTCCCTAAAGACCTTGAACCTTCGAACAGCTGGTGAACCTCACACTGTGGCAAGGTGTGGTGTGGCGGGGAGGGGAGTTGGAGGCACAGGTAGCTCTAGTGACTGGCAGGGGACCCTGGGCCAAACAGGCTGACAGCTTTCAGGAGCCCCAGGGCCCTAATCTGTCCCTTACCCTCTCCGATTCTTCCTGCTCTCTATCCTCCAGAATCCCTGTGCTTTTCCAGCCTTCTCCATCAGAGTGCATTCCAAAAAAACAGGAGAAATGCCTTCCCTCTGAGGTCTGACGGACCACAGAGCTACCTTCCCAGACGTCCTCTCCCCTATTCTGGCAAATGAACAACGTGGGCGTTAGGCTGAGGGGGAGACAGCTGACATGACTCGATTTCAGGCAGTGGGGTGCAGAGGAGAGAGAAAGATCTTCCCAGCATCGTAGAGCCAGTGACCGCACGGCGTTAGTGGCCTGGCCCCAAAGCAATTCTGGGGCCCGCCACTGCTGGTGGCCCACTAATGACGGCCCAGCACATCCCCCTACTCCGGCCCCACTGAGGCTACAATAGTATTTTCAAGGCAGAGCAGCCAGAAATAAGAGAGAAATCAAGACACTTCCCTCATCTGCTCTGTCAACTCTGTATATTAAGGCACACTAGATAACCATCTTGTCTTGTATGTGGTCGAGGTGTCAGACAGGCAGGCCGCCATCTGCTTCCCTCCGTGGTTCTCACTCCTCAGCTGGGCCTCAGGGAAGCCGGGGAGGCCGTAGGCACATGACACTCTCTCATGGAGCCTGGGCTGGGGTGGAATCCTCAGCCCCATAGCAGCCCCAGAGGATGCAAACTGCCCGCTTCTCTCCTGGTCCACCCTGTCTCCCGGCTCCCCAGGGCCCACAGCGTCCCCTCCGCACTCCTCAGCTGGAGACTGCGGTCTTCCAGGTAATCCTTTTGCGGCCTCTCCCCATGCATCTCACACTGGCCAGGATCGAATATGCTCTCCACTTTTCAACCTCCAGATCATTGTTCACAGGGGTTTCTCCTCCTGGAAGTCCCTCCCCTCCTTCTGCCATTGTCTAAATCCTGTTCATCCAGCTGCAGTGTCCCTCCGCCTGGAGGTCTCTCGCTACCAACCTCATTTTTCTGTTCTTTCTGCAGCCGAGATGTCAGCTTCTGCTTCTGTCTGTCCCTCGGTTCCTGGCACAGTGTGCTATGTGGCACGGGCATCAGTAAATGCTTTCATTGAGTTTTCACCCCTGTTCAGACTTCGCTTGCATATATTAAGCACCTACCACATGCAGGTCTTAAATTGCGCACAGCCGGCCTCCTTAAATCTCTGCATGATGATGTGTTGATGTCTATACTACTGTCTCCATTTTCCATGTCAGGAAACTGAGGCTCAAAGAGGCTAAGGAACGCCCCACAGTCACCCAGACAACAAGGATCAGAGTTGGGATTATTCTGAGACCTTCCTGAGTTCAGAATCCAGGCATTTTCTACTCCACACTTTTCCTTCCAGCTGGAACTCTCTGTGGGTGCGGGCCTCCTGCAATGGGGTCTTAGAGGAAGCAGAAAGGTCTGCTGTTTCCACACTGACTTAGATTTCAGCTTATTCTTTTTTCGTTATTATTTTTTCTTGTAACAAAAGAAATGTGTGCTCTGGTGTGGCTTTTAAATCCAGTGCTCTTTCCAAAGACACTCCATTGTCTTTGTCCCAGGTGGAGTCCTTGACCCCAAAAAGGACATAAAGTTCACTTGGTTCATCCCTGGGGCCTCTAGTTGGGACTCTTGATTATTTCAAGTGACAGAAATGCAACTGTGATGGTTAATATTATGTGTCAACTTGGCTAGGTGATAGTACCCAGATATTTGGTCAAACACTGGTCTAGGTGTGGCTAGGGAAGTAGTTTTCAGATGAGGTTCACATTTAAGTCAGTAGGCTTCCAGCAGATTGCTCTCTACAGTGTGAGTGGGCCACATTTAATCAGTGGAAGGCATTAAGAGAAAAACGAAAGACTGACTTCCCCTAAGGAAGAGAAAAACCTACCAGCAGACTGCCTTTGGACTGGAGCTGCCAAATCAGCCCCTCCCTGGGTGTCCAGCCTGCTGACACACCCTGTAGATATGGGACTTGCCAGCCTTTACAACAGAATGAGCCGATTCCTTAAAATCACTCTCTCTCTCTGTTCCTTCTGCTTTCCTATGTGTTGGCTTCATTCATGCACGGGGTCTCCTCAGGAGGTGCAAAGAAAGCTTCCAGCAGTTCTAATGTTGCCTAAGCTTAGCAAAGCATAGAAAAGGAGGGCTTAAAAAAAAACTCTAGCAAAACTTCTGGGGTTGACACTCCTTGGCTTGGCTCAGGGCATATGATTGTTTCCGAGCCAACTGCCGAGACTCTGACTGGCCAGGAGGCCAGGTGGCCCTCTTTCCTGTGGTCTGACAATGACTCCTACATGCCTGCTTGCTTCCTGCCTTGAGGCAGATCCAGGGAACTGAATCAGCCCGAAATCAGCCCGGCAGATCTGAAGAAAAGGCAGCTAGTGTGAAGGAGCCCAGGGATGCATTTGAATGGGGTCAGGGTGGAGCCAAGCTTTAAACAAGTCTTCGAAGAGCAGTTTGGCTGAAACTGAAATCTCCAGGGAACTGGTTCAAGACTCCGCCCCACCCCCTCACAGAGTTTAGGAGTCCTTTGGTTCCTGCCTCTGCCCAATGCTTGAATCCCTTTTACAGAATTCTTAAGTGGTTTTATACCTCCAGTGACAGGGAGCTCATTCCCATGAAGGCAGCTCATGACACTTTTGGCTGGCTCTAACTGAAAGAAAGTTCTCCCTCAGGTCAAGCTGAAGTATGGCTCTGTATCTCCCCTTGTCAGTCCCAGTTCTGCCCCTACCTGCCCCCTGCCGTCTGCTCCCTTTCTACCCCAGATCAGCACTATGCTAATCCCCCATCCATACCATGATCCTCCAGGCCTCCAAGTTAGCAGTTCTGCCAGACATTCTCCAGACGCTGAGGTGAGCACATTACTCATATTGTCTCATAAGAGGTGGACACTATTGTTGTTTCCATTTTGTGGAGGAGGAAACTGAGCCCCACAGATGGGAAGGGGCTTGCTTAGGGTCACCTAACATGGGGCTTAGTAAGAGGACTTATTTTTTACTCCAAAGCCCATGTTCTTTGCTACTGGGCTACCCTGCCTTCAGCTGGCCCTCAAATGACATGGTTTCGAAAAGTCCCTGCTATTTTTGGAACTTTCTTCTGGTCATGGTCCAGTAGATAAATGCTTCTCAAAGTGGGGTGACCAAGACTGAATTGTATTGGTCCCGGCTTTTGCAGCTCCATATTATGGAAATAACCCTCAAGCTGGATTAATAATTGGCTCATAGAACTAAAAATTCCAGGGAGATATGGGTGGCTTCAGGTATGGCTGGATCCAGAAACTCAAACACCATTATCCAAACGCAGACTTATTCTCTTTCTGCAGCTCTCCATAATGCTATCCTTTGTCTTGGCCTCATTTTCAGATAGGCCTGTCTCGTTAGCACACTTCAAAAATGAAAGTTTTACATTTTATCTGTTCAGCAATCCCAGGAGAAAGAGCTTCCCCCTTTCATGGTTCTAGGCAAAGTCCCCGGACTGGTCCTCATTGACTTGCCTTGGGTCATGTGCTCTCACTTAAACCAATGGCTAGATGCAGAAGCCAGTGGTCTGACTGGCCAGGCCTGGGTAACGTGCTCATCTCTGGGGCTGGGGAATGGTGTCATTTCCATCCAAACCACATGGACTAAAAGTATGTGTGTGTTATTTGGGGGTGGGGGGGCAGAGATGTTCCCCAAAGAATAAGGGTGCTGTTTTCAAAAGAAAGGAGAATATTGGGCGGCAGGGACAGGTACAAGGTGTACTTATGAACAAAGCCTTCCGTGTTGCCGGAGCCTGAGGGTATGAGTGAGACTGGCAGGGGAGAATGTGACTCTCACCTCCTTCCTCTGGGAGCTCTATCTTCAATAATGCAACCAAAAATTTCTGTGTCAGTTTTAGCAGACATGTCACCCAGTCAATGCACCTCCAGGTTCTGGCTCCCGGCCTCACATACTGCAGCTCAGGCCAGCCTCTTCCCGCTGCACTTTGCACTTAAGCCCAGCACTTTTACATGCAGCCCTCTGACATTCTGTCTTGTCCCAATCAAATGAAAGCTCCACATAGGATGGGGTCTTTGGTCGCCTTATTCTCTCTTGTGTCCCCAGCAACAGAACAGCGCCCAGCCCATAAAGACACTCAATGAATATTTGTTGAATGAATGAAGGAGGCCAGCTCGTGGCTCCAGCCAGGTGGAACAGTACTGTCACTTTGGGTGCCTGTAAGCGTGGTCCCTCCCTGTCAGGTTGAATAGCAGCAACTACCACATGCCAAGCACAGGCCCCACATTTCACACCCACCATCTCACTGAATCTTCCATCCCCTCAGAGCCCTGGGAGGCAGGTGTTACTTTCTTCTTTGACAGATGAGGGGCTCAAAGGGGTCATCCTACTTACCCAAGGTCACACAGCCAGAGTGTGCAGAGATAAACTTTGAACCCCTACAGAGGGACAAGGCTGGACACCTATCCCAAATGGCTTCCGGTGACAATCATGGGAAACACATATCAAGTGTCCACTGTGTCAAGCATCGTACTAAGGGTTTTACCTGTTTCATCTCATTTCCTTATTCTTTACAGCAGCTCTGCAGGGTTGATGCTGTTCTATCCCATTTAACTGATGAGGAAACCGAGGCTCAAGGACGTTAAGAGACATGCCCAAGGTCACGTGCTGCTAAGTGGCCGAGCTTGGATTTCAATCCAGGATTGTTTGATTCCAGGTTCTTCACGGCCGCCCTGTGCTGGGCTGCCTCCCCAGCAGTGTCCCCCTCCCCGCCCCCCACACCACAGCTGACCCTGCTCTGACGACAACAGGCACTGTTCTAGACACTGGAGAGACAGCCAAATCCCTATGGCTTGTAGGATGGACAGGATCCCTGCCCTCGCAGACAGCATGAGTCGGGGAGTCAGAGAGGAGTAATAAACCACAAAGCCCGAACGAAAATGCAATGTGTCAGATGGCGCAGAGCACTGAAAAGGAAACAATATGCAGGGTAAGAGGACTGCGGGTTACACGGGTGTCAGGCAAGGCCTCTCTGACGAGGGGACATTTGAGCAGACACCTGAGTGACGCGAGCGTGTGAGCTGTGCCGTGATCAGGAGGAAGAGCTTTCCAGGCAGAAGAACAGCACATGCCAAGGCCCTGAGGTGGGAGCAGGCTTGCTGTGTTCCAGGAACAGTGAAGGGGGTCGGAGGAACCAGAGCGGGAGAGGGGGAGGGTGAAGGGGAGGAGTCTGAGAGTGACAGTGACACCGGCCAGACCCCAGACCGTGTAGGGCCTGAAGCCCAGGGAGAGGATTTTGTCTTCTCTCTCCAGGGCGGTGGGAGCCCCTGGAGGCTTTTGAGTAGAGGAGCGACCTGATTGGACCCTCGATCAGGTGATGGAGCAGTGCGTGGAGGGAGCGTGGCGGAGGGGCGGAGGGGCGGTTCCTCACAAGAAAATCCAGAGATTGTTGTCAAAGGAAGGGAGGGTGGGTGCCAAGGGTGCCCAAATCACAGGCGTCCCTGGCAAGGGGTGGCAGCAGCCCAGCTCTGCAGAGGAGGGCTGGTGTGCAGGACAAGGGATTGTCCTGGGGTAAGACAGCATGCTCCCCAGTGACCGTCTCTTCTCTTCTTCCTCTCCGTGTTCTGCCAGTCCCCAGAAACAGTCCTGCTGGGTGATCGAAAAATGTCCTGTCTCAGGTACTCAGGGGCCTGGCTTCTCTTCTCCAGCTTCCCTGACCACCCTCTGGCCACTTGGGCTCTCATTACTTCTGCACGTGCGCCGCCCAGTCCAGCCTCCGGGCCTTTGCTCATGCCCTCTCCTCCCCCTTGAATGCCCCCCCTACCATCTGCATGTGCTGCAGTCCTGCCAGCCTGCATGGGGGGCCACACTGCACTGGACCTGCTGTGGCTGCTGTGGGCCTGTCTCCCCCGCTTGCCTGTGAGCTCCTAGAGGGCAGGCGAACATGTTGCTTTTCTGCGCCCTCATCACCTAGTCTGGGCAGGAAATATTGACTGGATAAGGAATGATGGATGAACAAATTATAATTGAATGATGGAAGGGAAGGGTAAAGGGGGGATGGAGGAAGGGAAGGGCAGCCCACTTCAAATGTGACCTTCCCCGGGAGCTCCCAGATTTCTATGTTTCAAAGCCATATGTCACTTATTTCTCAGCATCGTTTATGGATGAACTGCCTTAACCTCTCCTTCCTGGGATTCCAGGGAATGCATCTTAATTATCCCTTGCCTCCCATCCCCTGTCCATGCCGTCTGTGGCATGGTGCACGTACAGCGGGCTTAATAACCACTGAAGTAAAGTGACTAAGGGCCTTATAGACATACGAGTATCCACCCTCACCAGGATGACCAGTGTTTTTCTACTGAACGAGAGTAAGGCTTAAATCCATTTTTCTATAGCAGGGGCAACCTAAGATGTAAAGGGGAAGTGAAGAAGGTACAGGACAGGCTTCTGAGTTCTCCAAGGAAAGAAGGGGATATGTGTTGGGTACCTCTTGTGTGCAGGTGCTTCATATAGACTCTAAGTTTATTTACCCAGTAGCCCTGTGAGTCGGGTATTAGTCTTCTAACTGCACAGGTAGAGAAACTGAGGATCAGAGAGGTGGAGTGACAAGACCAAGGTCACACAGCTGCTAAGAAACATGGCTGGAATTGGACCCCAGGCAGAGAGAGGTATGCTAGTGGGTAAACTGGCTCTCAAACAAATCAACAAAAGAAGCTCTGATGTGTGGTGTTTGCCAATTTCTGTGGTGTAAATAGTCCCACCAAGTCCAATTTCAAGCTACCAACAACAGACCTGCAAAATTCCCAAATATTTTCTCATTGCCTCCTGCAAGCTGGCAGCAGCCAGCATGAGCCACCTCCAGCACACCACTGAAGGCCTGTCTGACTCCCAAGCCTCAGCCCCCACCTGATGGGGCGCATCGGACCCCCGGGGGAGATGGGAGGACAGGCTGGTGGAGCTGAGACCGGGGTGTGGAAGGCCCCATGTCTCTCTTGGTCTTGCTGGCCCCCCTTCGCCCACTCTGCTGTCTACTCCCGAGACTTTCCCACACTGGGTCTCTCCCCTAGAGGCCTCTCTGCTTGGTCTCTCTTTCTGACTCTCTGTCCCTCGGCTACGCTTTTCCTCCCATTTCTGTCTGCAGGTTTCTCTACCTCTCCTCTTCTTGAACTCTCCCTCCCTCTCAGGAAACATTTCAAAGTCTGTTTAAAAAAAACAACACCGTGACTGACTTTACAGGTTTTTTTCCCCTCTTCTTGAGAACAGGACGTGAGAAGGCCAGGTTGAATTTCCTGTGTGAAATGATGTGTGGGGTTTCTGAGCAAAACAAGGGTCAGGCTGTGGTCCTGAAGGAGCCCATGCCAAAGTCACCTGGAATCAAGCCTCAGACAGTGCAGCCGCTGGGGTGCCCAGGCCCCTCCCGCACACACTCCCTGGGGACAGATGTTCTGGACGTGTGCTGGGACAGAGCTAGGACAGGCACAGAACATTCCACCCCACACCACAGTTCCGCCCCATTTATCGAAGCCCTCACCACAGGGCAAGAGGGAGCCCTTGCCAGTCCAGGCCCTGCTCCAGCTCTTCCCGCTATGGGCGTGACCCGGGGCAAGTCCCTCTGCCTCTCTGAGCCTCAGTTTCCTCACCTGTAAAGTGGGGGTGATGAAGTCGACTGCAGCATCTTGCTGGTGACACTCAGTGTAGGTAACACACCCAGGAGAATGCCTGGCAAGTAGGTGGTGCTGAGGTAACATCAGGAACCTGTCCAGCGGGGAGGAAGCGGAAGGGAGGTGTTCTACATAAAGGCTAACTGAAGTCTGCGGCCTTAGGCGAGTTCCTACACCCATCTGTGCCTCAGTTTCCTAACTCTAAAGTGGAGTTTATAAGTGGACCTACCACATAGAGGTATTGCATGAATTCAATGAGTTAATACATGGACAGTGCTTGAAACAATGCCTGGTACATAGTAAGTACTTAATCAATGTCAGCTGTTATTACTAATTTATACATCCCCAACAGCCCTTCAATGTCACAGAACATTGTGACATTTTTCAGTTATATTTAAGGAGGCTTATGATGGGGACAGTCTCCACACACTTACCCTTCACCAGACATCAAGAGTGCTACCTAGTGCCCTCCTCTACCGACTTGAGGGTAGTGTCCTCCTCCACCTGATAGGGCGTGTCTGAGCAGCCCTGGCCAGTGCTTGGAAACAATGGCAATGATTATTCTTTCTCTTCCTGGTGGCTCAGATCCTCGTGCTGTGAACACTAGGGTGTTGTGTCTCTGTGTCACATCCTGACAGGGGTGGTCCAGTTCCTGGGGCTCAGAAGGACCCGGCCACGCCCCCCACGTCCAGGGTGGCACCCACTGCGGACTTGGCCACCTAGGGTTTCCCTGATTGGTCTGTGGCTGGGCATGTGACCCAAGCTGGGCCAATGAGAGCCCAAACCTCTGTCCAGGTACAGGAACCCAGGAAGGCTGACGTCTGTTGTGCCTGGCATTGTTCTAAGCAAGTTTGTGCATGATTTTGTTGATGTTTCTCAGCATTATTCTCTACATTTTACAGATGGAAACAGGAATCAAGAAGCCTCGTTTGTGCCACTGACTCCCTCTGTGATTTTGGTGAGGTCCTTTCATTTATTTCCCCATGGTTTCTTATGTGTCAAATACTGGGGAATAATAGCTGCTAATATTTATTGCCCAGTGCTGCTCTGAACACTTTACATCCACGAGATTATTCCCATTCTACTGGTAGGATGACTGAGGCACCGAGAGTTCACACAGCTGATAGTGGCAGAGCTGCAAGTTGAACCCGGGAGTCTGATTCATCGTCCATGCTCTTAAACTACTAACTACTATCTCTGCTGATCTGGGGAGAGCATCCTTGCCCTCACAGAGCAAGGGTGGTACCTCTTGGCCCCTCTCTCCGATTTCCTGGTTAGCTCTGACTTTAAGGAGACAGAAGGAGCCATGTCCCAGATCTGGGAACCCCAGCTCTGCCCTCGCTATTGCGTGGTCCCTGGAGGGCCTTGACTCCTCCCTGAGCCTCAGTTTTTCTTTATCAATGAGATGGGTTCTCAGTGAAGATGCTCCACATTCTTTCCACCTCCTCGGAATGACTGGGGTCTTAGCACCCCTCCACCATCCACCCCTGCCCCATGCTGTCCATTCCTTCCCTCCCCAAAGTCTGGACCCTCCTCTGACGACTGCTCTTAGAGCCAGTGGGCTGTACATCTCCTGGCCTCCCTTCCTTAATGAGCAGAGGCAGACAGCCAGGGCAGGCGGGGTCCAAAGGTCCAGGGTTGGTATAGATCCACCGCCCACCAGCCACGCAAGCCTGTCTGGACTGGTGATGGGCAGGGATGTTTCTATTGATCAGTACTGTCAGTATGGGGAAAGGAGTCGTTTTCCACCAAATCTGAAATCGATGGAACTCAGCTCAGCAGATGAGGATGGAGAGCTTGGAGCCAGGAAATATTTACCCTTGAGTTTCAGAGACAGTTTGTTTGGAGGGTCAGCTGGTATATGGCAGTACTGCATAGCATGCTGGGAAGTCCCAGAGGCCTGAGCCAGGGATCACCTTCCCAGTTCAGGGCCAACTGAGATGCTTTGATAACTTTCTGCTTCAACTCATTGTTATTCTCCTTCAGCCCTTGACCCTGAACCCGGTGGGCAGCCTGGTGATACGATCCTGACAGCCCTGGGCTGGGGTCATCGATCGGGGTGTGGCCCCAGCTCTGACATTGACCTGCTATGTGGTTTTTGGGAAGTCTCTGTTCTTCCCTGGGCCTCAATTTCCCCAGGGGTCAAAAGAGGACATCAGACCAAAGGAGGAGGATAGTCCAGCCCTGCCCTTAGTGACAGTGGTGACAATATTTCCTCCTGTCGGGGCATGTTGCATTTCCCGGGGGGGGTTCATGGAGTGGGCATGGCCTTCGTGAGGGGCATAACTGGCCCGTTTCACACCCTGGCCCTTGCATCTCACACTGCCAATTACTATCCCCTTTCTGCACACTCTTATTCCCTCCTGGCAAGTTCCCTTCAAAAGACCTTATAATATCCAACCTTTCCCCATCCCATCCGTGAGGCCTGCCCATGTCTCCCAAGGAGGCTGTAGTCTCCCATGGGGCTAGGGACTGAGCGCTGGGTCCTTGGCTATCTGTGAAGGTGGGGACCCCCTACAAGGGGGTTTCATGAGCTGGGCCTGCAGACAGAGTCCTTACAATGGCCTTCAGAGCTGGGCTCCAGTATTTGCTGGGTGAAGAACACTGAGCTGATGGTCTGGACTGGGTCCTATACCTCGGACACACCCTGGTTTCTGGCTCTCAGTGCCCCTAACTGTGAAAGGGGCTCACTGAGCTAGGACAGCATCAAGGGTCCTTCCAGGTTAATGTTTTCACATGTGTTCTCTCTCTCTGTTCTGCTACACTGTCTTGACTCTCCTTCTTTCTACCCTTTCTGTTGCTGCTCCCTCTTGACAACTCCTCTTACATCCTGTCTGTTGCATCCTCATGGCCTCCTGACCCACTCTAGCCCTTCTCTTCCCTGTTCCATTCTATACTTTAAGATGAATGTGTCTGATTAGATTCTACCCTGCTCAGCAACCTCCCTGGCTCCCTGCTGCCCTCGACAGAGAGATCTGGTCCCCCAGGCCATATTCAAGGCCATCTCTGCTCTTGCCCGGCCCTCTCCTCCGTTCCTGTCCCCAGCACTCCCCACCACGCCTCCAGCTCTCCAGCCAAAACACAACGCTTTGTCTTGCCAGGCAGGACCCAGCCCTTCCCACCCCTGGGCCTTTGTTCTTGCCCCTCCACCTGCCTATAACGCCTTTCTTCCCTTTTCCTTCTGTCAAAGCACTCTGCCCTTTCCTCAAGGGCCGCATGTAGACCTTGTCAGCCACGGTGCCTGCTGCGCCCCCGAGAGCTCCCGCAGCTCTGGCTGTAGCCCCTCCCACCCTGCGGGCCTGGGTCAGATTCAAGGCGCCCCCGCAACAGGGGATTGCTCCGTGGCATGAGGCTGCTGTCTCCTTCCAAACTCAGGCCCTCTTCTTAATCACTCACTTGGGCTTGTTTAATATAGAGGAAAAAGTAGCTGCTTAATAACAATATGTTGAGTGCTACTGGGCTAGGGTGTCCTTTCAAGAAAAAGGAACTGGGCTGCATTAAACAAGAATGAGCTGGTTTAAGAAGATTTGTCCTAAACCAGGCAGATTTAAGTTGAGTTATTTGGGGTAACCACCTAGTCAGGGTTAGGCTGGATTATCTGGGTTCAATTGGATTAGTCAAATTGAGTTAATGGGATTGGGCTAGTTAGTAGAGTGGGGTTGTCTTAGTTGGTTTGGACTGGTTAGGGAAATGGCCTGTTTAGTTGTATTGTATTCAGTTACTTTGATTGGGAGAACTGGATTGGCTTAAACTGGGTGAATTGGGTTGGTTTGGGCTAGTTAAGCTGGGCTTTTGAGGTGGCTTTGTTTAGCTTAGTTCAGTTGGGCTGGGTGAGTTGGGTTGATTTGGCTGGTTTGATTATATTTAGCTGGTTAATTAGATTTGGCTATGTTGGTTGTGTTAGGTTGCTGAATTGAGGCTCAGTTGGTTTAGGCTGCTACTAACAAAATGAAATGCCATAGACTGAGTGGTTTAAACAACAAACAGTTATTTCTCACAGTCCTGGGGGCTACAAGTCCAAGATCAGGGTGCCATGATAGTTAGGTTCTTGGCGAGAGGAAGGCTCTCTTCCTGGTTCATAGATGAACGCCTTCTCATTGTATCCTTGCAAGGCTGAGAGAGAAGGGGAGGCTCTCTTCATACCCCGATGAGGAAACCAATTCTACCGTGAGGGTTCCATCGTCATGACCCAACTATCTCCCGAAGGCCTTGTCTCCAAATACCACCGCATTAAGGATTTAGGCTGTAACCCATGAGTTTAAGAAGGGGACACAAACATTCAATCGGTAGCTAGGTGGATTGGCTGACTTGAGATGGGCCAGTTGAGTTGGGATAACTAGTTGAGTATGATGGATTAGGTTTGTGGAGCAGGGCTACTTGAATTGGTCTGGTTGGTTGATTAGGCTTGGTTGGATGGATTGAGCTCATTACTTGGGTTGGGTTAGTCGGTTGGATGATTGGTTTGGTTTGGTATGGTCAGGGTTAGTTGGGTAGAGCTAGTGGGATGGGCTAGGTTACTTGGGTTTTTAGAACGGGTCTAGCTTAGATAGGGTGGGTTGGTTGGCTTTTCTGGCTTGGGATAGGCTGGCTTGGTGGCTGGGTTATAGGCTGGCCTGGTCTGGCCTGCGTTCCCAGCTGGCGGGAGAATAGCCGCAGTGCTTTGAGTTCTGCTCAGTCTCCAGCACTGAGCGGGGCGGGTGGGGGGTTGGGGGGGGTGCCTTGGCCACAAATAGCTGTGGGGAACACAAACAGTTTGGTGTTCAAAGACCTCAGTGGTGGCGGCTGTAACTTTCCACACGGCCCCAGCAAGCACGTCTCTAGGCCTCATGTTCGGGCCCAGCTGCTGCTTCCTCTGTTAGCAAACCACAATGTGGGGGGCGGGAGAGGTGGGGAGCAAGGGGGCTCCAAGCCTCTCCTCGCCAGGCATCCCCCACCTTAGGCACCAGGTGTTCTCTGTTAGAGAGAGAGAGAGAGAGAGATTGACTGACGGAGGGGTAGTATTCCCTCCCTGCAGCCCTGCACAGCGGTTGTGCCAGGCCTGGCAGGGGTGGGTCAGACGGGGAAGACCTTAAGAAGGCAGGAGCTGAGGTGGGTGATGGTTAGACTACAGGGAGAGCTCAGGGGTCCCTGGGACTTTGGTTTCTGAATAGCTGTGGTGGAAGCTGAGCTAGACATACACTCATTCATTCATTCATTCATTCATTCAAAAAACTATTTCTTGAGCACTCACTAAGTAGAAAGACCTGGCAGGCAGGAGTCAAAGGAAACCGTGATGGCGATGGCTACAAAGACAGGCTTAGGCTTCCTGAAGGGCTGTGCAACCTTGCCAACCCTTGTTTTCTCTCTGCCTCTGCTCAGCCCCCTCTGTACTCCTTTGAAGGCACCCACTGTGAGCAGCTCAGAGCCCTCCTGTGCCCAGACAAGATATACTCTGTGGGCAGAGGTGTGATGGTGGCCAAACCCAGAGAGCGGGCCCTGGCACTCACCACCCGATACTCCCCTCCCCTGCTTACCGCCCCCCCCCAACCACTTCCCTGCCTCTGGTCTTGCACCACACTTCACCACCCCGCCATGCCTGCTCGTCCCTGGGAAGGCAGACCATCTAAACCCAAAGGGCCGCACAGGTTGTCACACTCTAAGCCCACACTTTAGAGATGAGGAAATCAGGCCCAGAGCCCGGGAGGGACTTGCCTGGGACACACAGCACACGGGAGGCAGACTGAAGGCTCCAGTCCAAATATCTTTATTCCCAGGCCAGAAGCAGCCACATGGCTCAGTGGAAAGTCCATGTGCTTGTGATCCAAACAGCCCTAGGCTTGCTGTTTACCTTTCTGTGGCCTTCGATAAGTGTCTTAGTGTCTTAGCCTCAGTTTCCTCTAGGGCGATAGTTCTGAAACCTGGGTGATTTTGCCCCTCAGGGGAATATTTGGAAATATCTAGAGACATTTTCAGTTGTCACAACTGGGGTGTGCAGCTGGGATAGAGGCCAGGAATGTTTATAAACACCCTATAGTACACAGGGCTGTCCCATGGCCAAGAATGAGCTGGTTCCAAATGGCAGCAGTGCAGAGGTTGAGCAACTGGGTTTTGTGGTGACCAACTATCCTGGGACTGAGGGGTTTTCTGAGACATGGGACATTCTGTCCTAAAGCTGGGACAGTCCAGGGCAAACAGATGGTTGGTCATACTAGCTTCCCTCTCTGGAAAATGGGACCATCATCCCCTCCCCATGGGTTCTGTATGTCGGGGGGTCGGGGGTCTAGCCCCGTGCCAGGCCCAGGCTGGCACTAAGAAACCGAGTGGGCGTCACTATCGAGGCGCGTTGCTTACCAGACTCCTTCCTCCTGAGGGTCAGTGCTCCGACTTTCCCTGGTGGACACTACTTTTCCCTCCCCTGTGCCTGTGCCATCCTCCCAAAGCTCCCAGACTGAGCTCCTCTGGGAGGCTGTCTCTGAATTGTTCATCCACAAAGACCTCTCCCTCCTGGGGCCTCCCCCTACTCTACTATCTGTCCCCGCCACCGGCAGAGCACCAGCCCATTGGGTGCCCTGTTAGCTGTAAGGGGTTCCGAGGGTTAAGGGTCTTTCTTCTTCCCAGCTAGTTAAACTCATTGTTCTGGAATTATCCAGAACATGCCCTAACTAGGCTGAGAACCCCAGGTGCAGGGTCTGCATCAGGTGGGTGTCTGTGCCCAACACTCAGCTCAGGGTTTGGCACGGATGAGACAAAAACAAATGTCCTGGGGACGAATTTCACCAGTTGCCAGGGTGCTCCCTCTGCAAGTCCTGGAGACACTGTCTTTTCTACCTGTCTCCCCGTCCTGCTGCTGTCAGGCCGGGCGTGGGGCTGGGCGCATCACAGAGGCCTGGCCAGGCCTGGGTTCTAGCAGCCTCCAGAGACGTCAGAATTGAGGTCGGTCATGGGGCAAGAAGTGTGCAGTGCACCAAATGGGTGTGAGGGCATCTTGGTAAATTGCATTCACAGGTAGGGTGTGCTTACATTCTTTATATAAAAATGTACTTTGGCTCTTGCGGGCAGAGGGGAGAGCTAGATGTTGACAGGGTCTAGCTGCTTCCCTGCTGTGTAACTCTGGACAAGTTTTTTCACTTCTCTGGGCCTCAGTTTCCAGTCTGTACACTGGGGGTTATAATAATGCCTCCCACCCCGGGGTGTTGGAAGAATCCAATGAGATAACGCTGCGGAGGCTGGGACACGCTCAGCGCGCGGAGGGCAGCCGCCCTGATTAGTACAGCTCTCGGGAGATGCCCAGGGGCTGTGAATTCCTCTCCTTTTCCTTTTCCATCCTGCCTCTCATTGCTCCCTGCAGCTCCCTCAACCCAGGCCCTCCTCAACACCAGAGACCCAGCTCTGAGCGCCCCTGTGGTCCCTGACACGGCACAGGGGCTGTGGGCTTGTCCACGGGCACCTCGAAGAGGCCACCAGAATCTCCATAGCATCTGTCCTGGTTCTCCCAAGTTGCCCCTCCCTGGTGCTCCGCCATGCCCACTGAAGACAAAGCGAGCCTCTCTGCACAGGCTCAGGCAGTGAAGGGTGGATTTATTTACTTTTTTGCCAATGCTGGTTTTTCTGTCCCTGAGGTGAAGACCTGCTGGTTGCCCATGTTTCCGGCCCCAGTGCTGGGGTGACATGTCTTCTAGCCACCCCACCCTGGATCCCCTCCACCCTTGCCACAAGCTCTCCCTCCAAGTCCCCTCCCTGGCCACCGGAAATCAGACTCAGGAGCCTCCAGGGCCCCTCCGGTCTTCCTTAGAGACGCTGGCATGCACGGGAAACTGGTTCAGGCCAGGCCACCCTCTGGCCCCAGCTGAGGTGGCCGCAGACTACACACTGGTCAGCTTCATGGAACACAGCAGAGCCACTGTCCTGCAAGGTGCTGCCAGGCAACTAGATCTACAAAGAGATGCTTTCTCTGTCTCTGCCTCTGCCCATTGTTGGGGAAGCGGGTCCTGAGCTTGGCTGGGGGCAGGGACCAGTCTTAAACTCCTTGACTTTTGGCTTGATGACTCAGGAAGAAACAGAGCCACACCCCACAGTTCTGGGCGGCGGGGCGGCTCTGTGGTGAACTGTCCTCCCAGGGATGCTTTTTTCCAAATTTCAGTCATTCCGGTAAGAACTTCATGACTTTTCTTACTCTAAATTTACGTCCTACATAATATTCCTTACCTATATTTTCCTTAATATATGTTTTAAAAAGTATTCATTCTTTTTACTTAAATAAATTTAGTCTTATCCTAAGAAATCTTACCCCTGGAATCACAGGTTTGATTCACTTGACTTTTCCCCCTAAAACATATTAAATAATTATGAAAATAGTGAGCGCTATTTTCACGTAGATGGGCCGGGCCCCATCCATCCTGCAGTCCTTGGAGAACAATTAGGAGGGTATCCCTGTGGGGGATCCCTGAGCCCATCTCTTGTCAGGCCCCTGAAAAGACACAGCCTGGCCTCTCTGAGCCACCCCCAGCTACAGGAACACCAAAAGCTACTTAATGTCGTAAGAGTTGATTGGGAGCTGAACTCCATTCTGCCCAGCAGTAGCGGGTATCAAGGGAAGTCAGGAGGCCCAGCTCGGTTTAGCTCAGGAGGTAAGACTAATAATCATAACCCCATATATTAGCACAACACTTTACAGTTTGCAGAGCCCATTCTTAAATCTTAGGCTCAACAAGACCAGCCTAGGCCCACATAATCCAAATGGATGGAGCCGAGATCGATGGTCAAAGTCACAGAATGTTATCACCGAAAAGGCCCAAGAATTGCCTGGCCCGTGCCTCCCAGAGGCTGCTCTGCGCGGTGATTTTGATGGGGCACTGACTCTCGGCGTGAGAACGGAGTGCCCTTTACCATTCCTGCTTGGGCTTCAGTTGCCGTCAGGGCAGAAGCCTCCGTTAGCTGCCAGAAGGTCTTTAACACACCTTTTACGTTTGCCTCCCAACTAGACCGAAAGCCTCGGGGTCAGACCATAGCATCCAGCTGGAGTGTCACAGCGTTTGTGGTGGACAGCACTGGTAGGTGGCCCCCAGGCTTCCCGCCCCCGATATACACGCCTGCGTAACCCTGTTCCCTTGAGAGTAGGCAGGAGCTGTGACTGTGACTGGGTCATCAAAGGGAGTTTTTCCTGGGTGGGTCTGACCTAATCAGAGGAGCCTTTAAAAGAGGGTGAAGCATCAAGAGGTGCACTCCTGCTGGCCTGGAGGGCAGCTGACAACCACGTTATGAGTGGCCTGTGGCGAGGAACTGCAGGCAATCTCTAGGAGCCGATGGCAGTCCCTGGGTGACAACCAGCAAAAAAAAACAACAGAGATACCATCACACAGTCACAATGAACTGACTTCTGCCACCACTGAGTTTAGAAATGGAACCTGAGCCCCAATGAGAGTTCAGCTCCCCCATTACCTTGGTTTTAGCCTGGTGAGTCTCTCCCTGAGCTGGGGACCCAGCTAATCTGTGCCTGGACTCCCAACCTATGGGAACTGAGACATAATAACCGTGTGTTGACTTACTGATACATCTGTTGCACAGAAATAGGAAAGTTTTTGTTTTCTTATATTTATTTTGTAGTTGCTTGACATTGGTGTGGACATGACTGTTTATTGTGAAGTTAGAAGGTTTTCTTACATTTAAAAAAATTAAATTAATTCCCTTGTATAGCAGGGTGGCAGATTTTAACATGGCCCAAATTCTTTGACACTCATATCCTCGAAGGTGGGCCCTAGAGCTCCTTTCCTTGAATCTGGGTGGGCCTGTGTCTGCGTCCACTAATAAAGTATGATGAAAGTGATGCGACGTGACTTTCATTTTAGGTCATAAAAGGCCATGCAGTTTCTGCCTGGTTCTCTTGGGACAATAGTGCTTGAGAAGCCAACTTGCGTGAAAGCTGTCTGCCTAGCCCGAGGCCACTATGCTGCAGAGGCCGCTGGTACTCCCGTCGCCAACCATCTGGGCCTGCAGCTGGCAGCCGGCATTAGCTCCCCGCTGCGTGAGCAAGCTGGCTGGGACATCCGGCCCAGCCAGGTCTTCAGATGAATGCAGTCCCGGCCGGCATCCCACTGCAACTGCCTAAGAGACCCCACGCGAGAAGGGCCCTGCCATGCCCTTCCTGAACCCCTAACCACAGCATCATGAGCAAAATAGCATGGTTGGTTTAAGCTCTTACGTTTCAGGGTAATTTGTTATGCAGCAATAGCAACTGGAACAATTAGTGACACATTCATGTGGTTCAAAATCAAAAAGTTTAAGATTGTCTGAGATCAGCTGTGGCTGAGGGCTGTTCAGAGGCTGGGGCTTTGATGAGCTGCTGCAGCCTCTCCATCCTCCTCTCCACCCACAGCACATTCGCTGAGCATGTACTGCAGGCTCTGTCTTGTGGGCAATCGAGGCATTCCTAACAGAGGCATCGCGGGGGTGCTTTAGGGAGGCTCAAAGCCTAATCTGAGACAAGGCACATAGATGAAGCTAACAAAGCCCAGCGTGGGGTGCGTTGCAGGTGATCCATCAGAGTTTCTTGCAATGAACTGGCTTGCAGGGCAGCCATGCTGAGTACTCATTCATTTATTCATTCATTCATAAACCCTGTGGGGCACCGTGCTGGGCACTGTGTTCACTGAATGAGAGACCTGTTCCTGCCCTGGTACTTGTGTCCCGTGTTGGGTGGAGGGTCTCTCCTGCTGAGTGAGGCTGGAAGGAGGTGGGAGGCTGGTGGGCTGAGTAGTCGGCAAAGGCATGCCGTCAGTGGAGCATGTGTGGGTTTTATCGTTACTGTTAGTAGCTAATGTCCTAAAATTATGTGCTTAATGTATGCCAGACACCATTCTAAGTAGTTCAGAGCATGTAAATCTCCTCAAAGCCTGTGGATGATGTTATTATTACCTCTCTTTTCAGAAGGTGAGTCAAGGCTCAGAGAGGGGAAGTAATTTGCAGGAAGGTGACAGAGGAAGGACTGGAACCCAGGTCTATCTGAGCCCAGAGCCCAAACCCTTGTCCACCACCCTGTCCTGCCTTCCCAAGGAACAGCAGGACGGAGTCGGCAGTGGGGACACTCCGGATGGCGGGAAACTGAGCTGCAAAGGCCTGGAGGCGGGCGTTTGCATCCCGGAGCCTGGGGCAGGTGAGGAGGAGGAGTGAGAGCCAGCGCGGGGCTTGATGCCCAGTCCAGATGTCTGCACATGGCTGTGACGTTTGTGGAAATGCCCAAGTCACCAGAATCCCCTTCTCCCTCCCTCCCCCTCCCTTCCTTCTTCCCTCTTTCTCTCTTTCTGTTTCTCTCTCCTGGAGCCTACCTTTCTTTGCAGGAATGATTTTTTTAATATGTTTAAATGAGTCTATATACACACATGTGTATAATATGTATGTGTGTGTATATATGTATTTATTTAACAAGGGTAAATGTCTGTAATCAAAACTGGCACCCCCCCAACCCTAACCTTCTGCACCCACCCCTCCCACCCCTCACCCAGCAAAGGTACTTCAATTCTCAAATGTATGAAGAAGCTGGAGTTGTTTTCTGCTTTCCAGCTTATGGATCGCTTTGACCCAAGAAGGCGTGCGCGATGGCTGGGTTGATGAGAAACAGCCTCCCTGGAGACCCAAAGGAGGGAGCTCGAGCCCTGGGCCAAGAGGCCAGGTCCTCAGGGCAGGGCATAGGCCCCTTCTCTTCCCCCAGGAGCCAGTCTTGGGCCTCCCCCTCTCCTGGGAGGCATGAGTGAGCTTCATCTATCAGAGCTGGAGGGGTCCTTTGATTTCCTGTGCAGAGGAGGCCCAGGGAGCTTGAAGGGCTGGCCCAAGGTCACAGAGTCTGAGTACGCGTACCTTAGACTCCTCCCATCCAGGGCTCTTTTCTTTGCACTGGGCTTATTCATGGTTAGGGATTAAGGACCATGAGAACTCTAAGTGGCCCCGTGCCCCAACCCCCCACTGAAGGACTACAGGTCAGGAGAAGTAAATGTCCTGAGCCAAAGGGGTCGGGGGTTAATGGCAAGGTCTCAGGTGTGAGCTTCTGGGCTTTCTCCATTTTGGGGCCACACTACCAGGTAGTGGTTGAGATCAGACCAGCCTTGAAATGGGGTTCTTCTGATGCCTCTGTGGGGGATGGGAGGGAGTGGGGAGGGAGAAAGCGAAGCTTGGCTGGCCTTGGGACAGTCATGAGAGAGCTGACGTGGAAGGGTCAGTCTTTCAGAGGGACACCTGGGGCTCCGGGAGTAGCCGTGGACGGGCGGGGGCCAGAGGTCCAGGGGCTGGTGCAAGGAGGCCACTGCCTTCGTCTGTGAGCTTAGACATTCATTTCATTTACTCAGTGAGTCTTGCTGAGGATCTGTATGCTAGGCCCTGTGCATGGGAGGGGGAGCAGGGAAGAAAGAGGAACCGGCCTGGTCAGTTACAGGAGCTCATTGCTCAGCAGGGGAGGAAACACTTGGGAATATTGTTAAAACAGAAAGTTTGACTGGGACCAGGGGAGAGAGTAGAGAGGGAAGGCTGTGGGGGGCTGGGTAGGAAGCGTGGGAAGGGTGTCCCAGGCACAGGCACAGCGCGGACAAAGGCCTGGCAGTGGGGACGGTGGGGCTCTGCTGGAACACAGCCTTAGGGACAAACTGTGCTTGGAGCCGGGTCAGGGTGGGTCTTGAATGACGAGATATATATATTTGACTTTATTCCTTAGGCAGCAGGAGCCATTGAAGGTTTTTGAGTGAAGACATATCAATAGCGTGTGAAGCAAGAAGAGTCATTTTTTGGAAGGTGTAATGCCCCTTTACTTCTTCCAGGCTCAGCTTCTTTATCAGTAGTTTAAGGGAATTGGACTAGATTAGAGATGGCAAATACCTGACACATGCAGCGTTACTTCCACACCCACAACTTCCAGCATCCACAACAGACAGCACTCATCGATCCCCGCACCTTCTCCCATGGAGGTCAGTTCTAGCTCCCCAGTACCCCGCTAATCTCTGTCTACCACCCCATGGGGTTGGCCTGAAGGATGGTGCTGATAGGCCAGCTCTCAACACGGCAATGATGGTGATGCGAATTACAGTGAAGTCAGCAGCACTTTCCCTCTTGCAGAGGAGTTTTGTGCCATCTCGCCTTCTGATCGGCTCACCACTCAGGGCACTATTACCGGCTGCAGGGAGCAGAGGCTTACAAAAGGCCACTCAGCTTCGACAAAAGCCTCTCCCAGGGTTCCATCCCAGCACCAAGGGTTCAACCCCACTTCTCAGCTAAATTCCACTGTCTCCCAGGCCAGAGAGAGGAGGGCCAACTTAGGGGGCACCCCCAGCCGTGCCACTGTCCCTAGGGCTGCTGGGGGCTCTCTCCCATCCCTGGCAGCAGCCCTGGTGGTCCTAGACACAGTGTGAGGAACTCCTGGAATTGCTGGCACAGGACAAACGCCCAGTTAGTTAGAAAAACATGTGGCTTACTCTTCCCTCTCGGGCCCCCTCCAGCCGCCACCACCTTCTAATTCAATTTCCCTTGAAAAACAATGGTTTCAATGAAGGGGGAAACAAGATTTTCCGAAACTTCGTAAAGTTTTGCAAAATAATTACCCCCAAAACTGGCAGACGCCCCCGCCTTCCTCCTCAAATAAACGCCTCTAGGACAATTTTACAGACCTCAAATTCCAGCTGGATTTGCCCATCGCCCCCCCCCCAAAAGCTGCCCACCCCAGATCAGATCCTGGGCATCAGCTGGCATGGGGCCCATGGGGGTTGCAGGCCTCCCTCCTGGTTGCCCACCTCCTCTTCCAGTGAGGACTGGCCTGGGAGGAGAGGAGGGAGGAGGGGTCTAGCTGTCCCCAAGGCCTGGCCAAGCGGAGGCCAAACCCTTGGAGGAAGCTCCCTGAGTTGGCTCCGCCATACCGGTTCCCTGGCTGTTCCCACAGATGAGAGCTGAGCACCAGAGACGGGAAGTAGTCTGTCTGATGACCTCTGTCTGAGGTCTCAACGTGATGTGGCAGAGGACAGAGTGAAGATTGGAGCCTGGACGCCAGATTCTTCATCCCAGCGGCCCCTCCTAGATGGCCCCAGTTTCGCTGGGCCCCTGTCGTTGGGCTGGAGGCCCCCTGAGAATGTGGCCCCTTGCTTGGTCATTTTCTACCTTGGGTTGTTGCCAACTCGTTAGGCAAAGGGGGGCTCCTCCTTCTTTCTCCACGTGCTCCAGGCTGCTTATCGAGGGGCCTCGGGGCCCTGCTGCAGTGTTAGCTCCGCTGGTCACTAGTGGGCCTGGGGCGCGCCCCTCCGTCAGACACACTGTAACTGTCAACCAGAGTTCAGCCACCAGGGCCAGAGCTTCTATTTGCCACAATTTCCCACTTCCATGCCCTCTGCCCTCTCCTGATGCCCTCACCTGGGCACTTAGGGATCCCCAAAGGACCCTGAGCAATGGGGAACCTCTGAAGTCCTCCTCTCAACTGTCCCCCTTCAGGGGCCCTAGCCATATGCTCCCTGAGGTGTCCCTTCCTTAATGCTTCCTCCAAGCAGTCCCCTCTGGTCCTCACCCAAAAGGCTGTTCCCTCCCAGGGACGCCCACCAAGGGCCCTGCTTGGCCTACCCTCCTTACAGTCGTGACCCTGCTTCCCACCAGCTTTCATCCCAAGTCCCATTTTTTTCTACTGCCAGAAGGTGAAGACAGATGAACTAATTCATACCAAAGTGTGACTGACTGACCCACCTAGCTCTCCCCGAGGGAGGCTTGGCTCTGGGCTGAGAACTGGGCTTTTGCTCTGTAGATACAATGCTCAGGTGCTACAATGAGAGACTTTGAAGCAGAGTCACCTGCCCTATGCCCTTTGCTGTATAGCAGCTGAATAAGAAGCATCCTCAGCAGCAGGGCAGCTGCAGGTGACTATTGCCTGTTACCTGCTCCATCCATAGCCTCTGGCTCAAAAGCCCGAGAGGTGTCCAACTGTGAAGCCAGTCCTCAAGATGGCCCCAGTGACTGGGCCGTCTAGTAGTCACTTCCTTGTGAAGTCCTCACCCACGCTAGGCAGAGATGACTTGTGTGCAATGACCTGTTGTGGAAATGACGGAGCGTAACTTCTGAGCCTAGGTCACAGAAGACATTGCTACTTCTGCCCTTCTCTCCAGAATCCCTGAGAAGCCGGCCACCATGTTGTGAGGACACTCAAGCAACCCGAGGATAGACCCATATGGCAAGGCCGCTCCCGGCCTGCACCAGCTCGCCAGCTGTGTGAGGAGCCGCTTTGGGAGCAGAACCTCCAGCCTTGATCAAGCCTTCGGGTCAGCGCAGCCCAAGCCAACATATGACTGCAACCTCAGGAGAGGCTCTGCCCCAGAAACATGCAGGTAAGTGCTTTCCAATCCCTGACCCACAGAAACGGCAACATAATAAATGGTTATTGTTTTACGTCACTAAGTTTTGCAGTGCTCTTTACATAGTGAAAGATAATCTACTAGCCAACCCCTGTGCCACCAGAACTCTCCTGCAGCTTCTCAGTGCAGCCAATTGCCCAGCTTTGCTAAGAAAAATTAACCAACAATTGGAAATAGGCAAAGACAGGGCAGCATGTCTTTTCAATGTCATGTTGGACTGTTCATCAGACTCTCCAAGAGTATTTATTTATCTAGAGCAATGTGCCGTTGGCGTAGCGTGTGCTATTAGAAGGCCTGAGTTCAGAAGTTATATGCTAACATATAGATTTCTGTCTAGTAGAAAACCCCCAAAAGTTACGGATTTTTGACCCATTAGTTAGACCCAGTTTTGTGTCTAACAGAGCCATTTTATTCAAATATTCTTTTTCCAAAATTCTGTAACTCTCCTCCTATAGTTCTCCTTTGAATCAGCATTACAGTCTTACTGGTTGTCTCATTCATGAGTTAGACAAATTTTTGACATATGTTCAATCTACATTAGAGTGAGAGTCATGCACTTTAAAAAAAAATTTATACTTGGACAGCTTACATACTCCCAGGACTGGGGAACTCAATACCTACCAGGGAACCCAGGAATCTTAAGACAGCTCATAGGACAGGTTTAGGAGCTCCTTCTTCTCCTCAAAACTACATCTTCTGGCCCTGGTTTTCCATTTGAGAACCTCAGAAAGTACGCTGAACCCCTAATTCTAATGGCAGCCCTTGAAATTCTGTGCTATAGAGTTCATGCTTTGTAATTAGAAAAAAAGAAGTTATTAAATTTAAAAAAAAAGACTATGATATAAATTTTCCTTCTGTGAGTTGATGGAGACTATACATGGGGGAAGAGCCATTTATTGATGCTGCTCTGTGACCAGGCCTCTGCATTTAGAGGATTTGGAGATGGGCAGGGATCCACTCCGATCCTCTATCTAATCTCTGCCCCTCAGGCTTTGGAGGGATCTCACTAGGTAAAACCTTCAGCCTGGTTTCTTTCTCTGGCTTTGTGGCTTTTGGGATGAAGGCCAAATCCCTACCATAACCCCCTGTATGGCCTAGCTCTGCCCAGACTTCCCCCTTGGCTCACACCGAGCATCCCCTGGAAATGGGTGCGTCCACTCGCCCAGGCTCACTACGATCCCTTGAATCCGCTGGCCTTCGCTTACGCTGTCCGCTCTGGTTGCAGTGCCTCCCTCCTCTCCTCCTTTCTTCCTCCATCCCCTGACTCAGAGAGGCTTGCAGAGCCTCTCCTCCTGCCCCTCTTCCAGCACTCATTAAGTAGCAATTTGACATATGTTTCTGGAATGATCTGGTAGAGTTGGCTCCCCTTCTGGACTGCAGGTCATAGAAAGATGGGGGGCTACCTCTGTCTTGTCCTATAGCTTGTTTCCCAAGACTCATGCTGGGCCCGGTGAGCAGTGGATGCTCAGAGCCCAGGGGGCCGAGGGCCTTGCACTGAGTGGGCATCGGGGAGGATTGACTATGCAGCTATGAAGTCCTCATTGCAAGTGATGGCAGGATGGAAGGCTAACACCGAACCCGCCGGGCACGCAGCCAGGGTTCCTCCCGCTGCGCCGAGTGTGCAGTGGGGGCGAAATCATTTCTTGTTGAACTGGATGGAAATGCCTTGGCCTCTCGCACGCCCACGAGCCGTGACTCAGGTTATATGAAGTACAACCAAATGCTCCCTCCTTTTTCTCTAAAGAGAGCAACTTATGAGCCACAAGAGACCTCTTGACGCCTACTCACACCTCAGCTCAGCCAGAGGGTTTTCTTTATTTGAAAAAAAATATGTATATCACAATAGAGGTAAATGTTCATTCAAAACAAAAAAAAACTGTGAAGCTACTGCAGTGTTGTGAGTATGAAGTGGCAACCCTCCTGCCATCTCCCTCCCAGAAGTAACCACTGTCAACAACTTCGTGTGCACCCTCCACAAAGGCAGGCTGATCAAAACGGTCACAGGTAACACCTGTGTGGGGCTCACTCTGTGCCAGGCTACTTTATCTATTAAGTGTGATAATAACCCCATAAGGAGGCTACTTGATTTCCATTCCCATTTTATTGATGGGGAAACTGAAACATACAGAGAGGCTGAGTAAGAAGTTGCTTGAGGTCACACAGACAGTAAGTGGCAGAGCTGGTATTTGACTGCCGGCAGCAGGCTGGAGAGTCTGGGTGCTTGATCCAGAGACCTGTTGGTCTCACACAGGTGTCTACACGGAGGTCTTAAGGCAAGCTGTTCAAGTGTCCAGTCTGGACTTGCACCTTGACTCTCTGCTCCTTCCCAGCTCTGTGACCTTGGGCAACTTCCTACGCCTCTCTGTGCCTCAGCTTCTTTATGTGCGAAACGGTGACCGCGGTAGTTCTACTTTTGGATGGTTGTGAGTTAGTGGATGGCAAGTGCTTGGAGCAGAGCTTGGCGTGCAGTAGGTGCGCAGGCCACGTCACAGGCATCACTGTCACTCACGTGGGGCTGGAGATGCTCTCTGCACAGGAGGGCACACACGTCCTGCTCGCCGGCCGCACGCCTCAGTCCACAGCAGACAACAATGGCCCGCCTCCTTCCCTTTACTGACAGTCCAGAGCCTGAGCCCAGGCTTTCTGGATTCTGGCAGACGTTACCTTGAAACACTGCAGCAGACGCCACCTGTGCAGCACCCACGGAGAGCCAGGAGCCCTGCTGGGGCCGCTCGGACCATTTCAGTCAACTTGGGCTGGAACAGTTCAGAGCCCGGCAGTCTGATGGTCCTGAGCCCAGACGCGGGCTCTGGCGCTTGCTGCTGTCGCGCCTTGGACAAGCGGCTTTACCACACTGAGCCTCAGGGGCAAGGGTAGAGCAGGCAGGCAGTGAGCGAAACAGGCCTCCCTTTCTCTCCCGTGAACCGGATGGTGTGCGTGCCGGTGCTCTCTGGCCTCGTGGGATCGAAGACGGTGAACTGAGATGAGCACAATGCTTGGCCCTACGCCCACCTTGTCCGCATCTAGGACTCAGCTTCGAGGTGGTGTCACCTGTGAGTGTGATTACATTTTCTCCCCATCACAGTGGAGAGTCCTTCATGAGTTAGGACTTAGCAGCCACCACTTACAGGTGAGAAAACTGAGGCTTACCGAAGGGAGGGACTTGTCCAAAGTCATATTTCTGGCATTCAAGGAGTTCGGGGAGGAACCCAGGTCTGCTGGCTCCGGTGACCAACTGAGCCCTGTGGTAGCCGGCAGCCTCCTTCACACTGAGGGACAGGCCCCACCTACCCCTCACACAAGGCCCCTCATGACATGGCAGCTACACCTTGGCCCACAAGGACACTGTGGGCAGTGAGGAGGGGAGGCGGGGCCAGAGGCTGCAGTTGCCAAAAGGGGGAGAGTCCTAGAAGTGGCTAGAGAGTCTAGACTGTCCCGATCTTGGAAGCGGAGAAGCAGACATCATTAAAAAGGCTGGGCCCCATCTTTTTTCTATCCCTCTTTGAATATGCTCGAACCAGCATGGCCCCTGTCAGCCAAGCAGCCCTCCAGCCTCTGCTGGCCCACCCGCCAGTAGGGAGCATGGTGCCCCCGGAGTCCCCACTGTACTGGCTCATAGGAGTGCACTAGAACACGGCCACGGGCCTCAGGCAGGCTGGTGGGAGAGCATCAGCTCCAGGACGCCCCCTGCGTCCTGTCCTTGTGCCCAGGGACACGCGACCAGCTGAGGCCCCCATCCCAGAACCGTCACCCTCGCTCCGCACGCCAGCTCATCCAGCCTTTCCTCGGCGCGTGCCCGACCTCGCACAACTAGGTTGCTTAACGCTCCAACAGCCTCGTGCCCATGGTTAGCCACCGATGGAGAGACTGAGGCACAGGGCCGTGAAATGGCCTGCCCGAGCACACACAGCAGTAAGCGGCAGAGCGAGCAACTAATCCTTACATTCTGGTGAAACGTCAGAGCCAGAGGGCCCCTCGCGCAGGATCTGGCCGGACACCCTCAACCCTGGCTGCTCAGCTGAATCACCTGGGGCAGGTTTAAAACTGTATGTATGTATGTATGTATGTATGTATGTATGTATGTTTAGAGAGAGGGGAAGGGAGGGAGAAAGAGAGGGAGTGAAACATTGATCAGTTGCCTCTCATACACGCCCCCAGACTGGGACCAAACCCACAACCCAGGCATGTGCCCTGCCCAGGAATCACACCAGCAAGTTTTCGCTTTGCAGGATGGTGCTCAACCAAGAGCCACACTGGTCAGGGCACTTGAGGTGAGTTTAAATGGTGCCTGCCCCAGAACCTTTAATAAAAGATCCCCAGTGCAGCCAGGGTTGAGAATTACTGATAGACTCAAACCCTCATTTTATACATGGGGTGACAAAGGCCCAAAGAGGCTAAGCCACTTGTCCAAGGTCACACAGTAAGTCAGTGGCACTAGAACTGGGTCTTGGGTCCTTCAACCCAGCAGGACTCTGACACTGTTCAAGACAGATGCAGAATGAACTCATGGAATTTAGTTTGTCAATGTGCTGCCCACTCCCACCCCTGGCTACTAGCCAGCCCCCCACCCCAGGCCACAGCTGCCCAGCCCCCAGCTGATTCCTTCTCCAGATTGGCTGGCTCCTGTGCACCCAGAGGCAGAGGGAAAATCCACTAGGGGAAATGGTGGCAGGTGTGGGGTTGCCTCGTTTGTATCTGTGGGTTTGTCTTCCTCTTACCTCTCGTGAGATGGGCCGCAGAGTAGAGACCAGTGTTCCTTGTGGAACAAGGAGGGCCACACTTCTGCAAAGATGCTGGGGTGAGGTGGGGCTGGGCACAAGGCCTCCCCACGCTGGGAGCCCCCTGGCCTGGGCTTCTACAAGTGAGGCTTGGGGCACTTGGAGACAAAGGGCTTGGTACCCAGCATTCAGGCTCAAATCTCACCTCTTCCACTTGCCAGTTGAGTGGATGCAGCCTTAAACTACCTCCCCCTGAGTGGACACCCCCTAACAAGATGGGGCTGGTGGCCTTATGGCCGTGGCAGGATTAGATGAGACGATACATGGCGGGGGCGGAGGTGGAGTTCCTGCAGGTACGTGTGAAGCCGGGCCTGGGCTTGCACCTCACACCCGGCCAAATCCCTTTCTGTCTCAAATTCTCCATTTTCTTCTCATGGGACCACACTAGAACATGGCCACAGGCCTCAGGCAGGCCGGTGGGAGAGCATCAGTTCCAGGATGCCCGCTGTGTCCTGTCCTCGTGCCCAGGGACACGCGACCAGCTGAGGCCCAGAACCGTCACCCTCGCTCCGCATGCCAGCTCATCCAGCCTTTCCTCGGTGCGTGCCAGGACCTCGCACAACCAGGTTGCTTAATGCTCTCCACAGCCTCGTGCCCCTGGTTAGCCACCGATGGAGAGACTGAGGCACAGGGCCGTGAAGTGGCCTGCCCGAGCACACACAGCAGCAAGCGGCACAGCGAGCCACTGATGCCTACATTCTGGTGAATGTAAAATGAGGGAGGTCCCTTCCTGCCCAGTTGTTCTGGTTGTTTTCACTGTTTTCAGAAGGTGTGGTGGTCATGTCTTTGGAGCAGATGAGGTTGAAAGCAACACTTGGAACCCCACCCTGATACTTCTGACAAGTCAGGGCAGACAGTGCCACCTGTCCTCTAGGCAGGGAGGGCTAGAGGGGGCACCTTCCTTTGGGACACAATTTGGAGGCCCAGGCTGGCTTCTCCTCCTGAGCTATGCAGTGTCTCCCTGACCTGGAGCCTGGTGCTGCAGGTCTACCCTCTGTCTGGACCTTTGAAAGCTCCCATTTGTTGACCATGTCAGGCCCTGCGATGGGACGTGACTTGCTCAAAGGCTCCGTGGCAGGGTCAAGCCTGACACTCAAGCCCACGTGACCCCAAGTCTTCTCACTTCTCCACATACTGCCCTGCTTTGCTAAACTAGTGCTAATGATGCCTTTTATAAACGCCTCACTATGCTCCTGGGAGGATATGGCAGTCGGGTAGGAGCATGGATGGGCTCAGGAGCCAAACTATCTGGGTTTAAATCCTGGCTCTGACCTTTGCTGTGTAACCTGGGACAAATTACTTAGCAGCTCTGTGACTCAGTTTTTGCACCTGTAAGATGGATGAATGACTTCCTTCCAAAGAGAACAGTTTGGAAAGGAAGGGGTTTGAGGGTGGGGAAGGCAAGCCTATAGTGGCAAAACTGACAAACACTAACTCAGCCAGAGGTCAAGGTTAATGGCTACAGTAAAAGGTCCTGTGGATAGGTGTGCCGTTTAGGTGCTGTGATGAAAATGGCACTTCTCCTCTGTGGTCTTCCTCCTCAAATCCCTGAACTCCAGTCTCATCACGACAAAAACAGAAATTCCAATAGAGGGACATTTTACAAAATACATGGCCAGCACATCTCAAAACCGTCAAGGTCATTAAAAGAAGGCAAAGCCTGAGAATCTCTCGGAGCCAAGAGGAGCCTAAGAAGATATGACAGCAAAGTGGAATGTGGTGTCCTGGGTGGGATCTTGGAACAGAGAAAGGACATCAGGGAAAAACTAAGGAAATCTGAATAAAGTATAGATATCAATTAGTGATACCAATGCATTGGCTGTAACAAACACATCACACTAACGCAAGGTGTTAATAATAAACCCAGGGGAGACTGGGGTTGTGTGGGGGTATATGGGAATTCTTTGTTGCACCTTCTTAATTTTTCTGTAAATCTAAAACTGTTCTAAAAACTAGAGTTTATTTTTTAATGGAATTAATAATAGTGTCAATACCTCCTAGGGGAGTTAGAAGGATAAAATAAGTGAATGCGTGGAAACACTTTGAATGCACCTGCTGCATACTGAGCACTCAAGAAATGCTTGCCTTTATTATTATCATTATTATCATCATTACGTTCAGATGGGACCCCTCGCACACACACCGGAGGGCCGGCACATCAGCGGCGGTGGCCGAGGTTTGCTCCCTATGGCCAGGACAGTCCCTCCCATGGCCCTGAGAAGACAGGTCTGGCTTTTCCTTGGCTGGGTGTGCTCACCTCACCCTGTCCGGGGGGGCAGTCCATGTGCGCTCCCTTTAGTCCCAGGACAGGTAGAGGAGCTAGAGGGGGCTGTGTGTGGAGTGGGTTGGAACCCAGCCCCACCCCTGCCAGCTAGTGACCTTGGGCAACTGAAGGCACCTGTCTGAACCTCCACCTTCCTTCCCCTAAAGTGGGGTATTTGCCTCAACGTCCTGTGGTCTGGCATGGTGGTGTGTTTAACAAAAAGAGTAGTTCGGGGGGAAGGGTGGGCTTTGGGATCAGACGGGGGTCCTGGATTGGAATGATGCCTATGTCGGTTCATCGTTCAGCATCCCCATACCAAACCCTGCAGAACTGCCCTTCTCTTGGCCTCCAAATGGTTCCTCTTCCCCCTCATATGGGGTGAGGCTAGGCTCTGAGCACAAATGGACCCCAGAGCTTGGGGACAGATGGTTGCCTCTTAGGAGGCAAGTCAGGAGAGGAGGGGCCTGACTGCCAGCTGCTTCTCCCCAGGAAAGGGGTGGGGCTGTCCTGGGGGGTGAGGGGAGAGCCAGGTGCATGCACCTGGAATCAGGCAGGGGTGGGTGTGAAGGGGAGAGCCCCCATCTCCTGCCTCTAGAGACTCCAGAGCCTCAGCTTTGTGCCTCTGTCCCAGCCCTTCACAGCCTTAGCAACGCTGGTCTTTGGGGTTTCAATTCCATTTAATCTTCTACAGTTAATTTGTTTTCTTAGCCTCCTCAGCCTTGAACCCCAGCCACAGACCAAGTCCTGATTCCTGACACACAGCCCCAGCCACACACCAAGCCCTGACCCTGGTCTCAGATGGACCCATAACCACAGCCACAGCATCCTGACCCCAAGCAGCCATGTCAGAGACATAGATGTGGATCCCGGGAGAACCCAGGCCGGTTGCTCCTTCAGGCTGGCCTGCTGGGCCATGAGCTCATGGGAGGCGCAGCTGTAGCTGGGCCCTGCACCATGCCCTATATGACCCTGGACACATACCATCTGGCCTCAGTTTCCCCTATGCTCTACGGAGGATAAATGGATGACCTTTGAGGGCCTCCCCAGATGACAGTAGGTGGTTCAGGAGACACAACGTGCTCTCGTGGGTGTGTTTCCAGATTTTTCCTGGCTCTCACTTCCTTAGTCTGAATCCCCTCCACTCTTCTCTCTTGGCCTCAGCCTCACACCTCAGCGGTTACGAACAGCCCTTGGGCCTCACAGACCTGGCCTCAAGACCCAATCACCACATCCTAGCTCGGAGACCTCAGCCAGGCTCTGAGCTCTCAGGGCCTCAGGCTGCTCATCTGTGAAATGGGGACGTCGAGTGTTGGGAAGACTCGGGCAGGCAGTAGGTGGGAAAATTTGGGTGCAGAGCCTGGCGCGAGTAGAGGGTAAGTAACTGAGAGGTAAACGCAGCGCCCTTGCACAGAGTTCCTGCGTTTTATTCAGCTTAAATGGTGATTTAAGATGCGGTAAGCCCCATTTCTTCCTTTCCTCTGTGGGGAAACTGAGGTCTAGAGAGGACAAGTACCTCACCAGCAGGGTAGGAGCCGCGGAACACCATGTTTCACCATCTACCCCTCCTACTCTGTGCTCCATGGAAGCCACCGGAATCCATCATAAGCCTGGGCAGGTCATGGCCCGTCCTGAGCCTCAGTTTCCATTTCTGTAAAGGAGGGAATGGGACCAGGACACACCCCCTCCAGCTCCCACCCAGCTACTGAAGAGGACAGGAGTGTGCCAGGGTTGGAGGTTACGGCTAGATGGCAGGCCTTGAGAAACCTCTGGAATGTGGATTTGAAAGTTTGGGGCCCGTTTTTGCTGCAAGAGCCCCCCTTCTCCCCTCCTTTCTTTTCATGCCTTTTCACCAACTGTTCCTTCCCTTAATCCAAACCATTGTTTTTCCAGGGTGAAATTTAAATCAAAGCCACATGGTTCCCCCAAAGCACACACCATTGCCAAATGGAAGCGTGTTCTGGGGAAACAATAAAGACCCTGTTGAAGGGGATTCTGATCTCTCCGTGGGGACTGCCAGGCAATGGGAAGACTTCAAATCGGGCTGACTGGGGTGGGCTCAGAAGGTTCTAGATCTAAATGTGTCTCAGACCAGGGGCAGAGCATGAGCCCAGTTCCTCCACTGGGAGGTCTGGCCCCTTTCCTGAGTCTGTGATCTCTGTGTCATGAGCGATGGGCCTGCGGGATGACACTCAGGCTCCTGAGGCCCCTTGGGAGTGGGTGGGTTCACTAGGTGAGCCCAGCAAGGCTTGGCCACTTAGGTGACTTGAAGCGTGATAGCAGTGTGGTTTAGTGGGTAAGACATCTGGACTTGGAGTCTGGTTCATGTCTGACTTGCACTCACTTGCTGTGTGACCCTGGATGAGTTCCTTAACTTCTCTGAGCTTCCGTTTCCTCATCGGTAAAACAGGGTTGTTGCCAGACCTCTCTCTTGGGACCGTGGTGAGAGTGATGCAGATGGATGACCAGCACAAAGGAGGTGAAGCACCAAGCTTCATGCTGCGACTCTCAGAGGCAGCTCAGAAAGGTGCGGAAGTGAAGGGCAGTCTCAAAGAGGAAGAAGGGCGATGCCAGGCACGGTATCGAGAGAGGCAGCCGAAGGGGCGGGGCAGGGCCAGGGAGGTAGGGAACTCTGGGTGCGTGGCATCTGACCGTGCAAGGGCCCTGGAGTGGAGGGTCACAGGACTATGGAAGGAGCAGAGTGCTCTACTGTGTGGAGTGAGAGTGCTGGGGTGGGGACGCTTGTCGGGGGGAGGCCTGACCAGTCCCCTGAGGCCATTCTCCAGGGGCTTCCCCCAGGCCTGGCCTCTGTTTTGCATAGTCTGGCTCTTCCAGGTGGGCCCTGGGTTAGGGAGAGGTCAGGAGAGCAGGGGACAACCTCACACAAAGGTTTAGTCCCTCAGGTGTACGTCTACATAAGACTCGGACACCTGTGGGGTGAAGACACTCATACACAGAGATGTCCAGGCACATGGACTGAGACATACATGCAAATATACACACGCTAGACCCATATGCAAAACAAGGACCCAGACAGGCCCAGGCACTGAAGCACATTTCCACACACAGTCAGACTCACATAAAGGAGTGTGCATGCATGGAAACACACACATGCACACATATGCACATAGTCATACTGAACAAGGGCCAAGGAGGCCTCCTACAGCACGGGCTCTAAAAGGACAGCTGTCTGTTCCCCCTTTTATTCCCTCCACAAGCACAGACTGAACACCTACAAGTGCTAGGCTCTGTGTCAGGTCCGGGGCACAAAGCAGGTCCCTGCTCCTGGAACTCACATTCTAGTGAGAAAAAAAATCAATAATGTTCGTCGAAATAGTGATTGTTCTTCACATAATCACATGCTTTGTTCATTCGATCCTCACAAGGGCCTTCTGGAGTTGGGGGTGTCTGCCCTGCAGATGAGAAAATGGCAGTCCAGGAAGGTGACTGGACCTGCCCGAGGTCCCACGGCTGGCAAGCACAGCCTTACTCGGAAGGGTTGGGACAGGGCTCTGTTTCTTGCAGTGACCTCCATACTGGCTGGAGAGGCTCTGTGGACATGCCCCACCTGGGGCGGAGGCTGCAGTCTGGGCCCAAAGAGGGGCCTGGCTGCAGCTGTTAGCCCAGCTGTGACTCTACCAGCCACTCCCTTCCCGCTCCATCTGCACCTGCTGGAAGAAATTATTCTGCCTGTTGCACAGGGGAGGACACAGAGTCTCTGAGAGGAGAAGCAGTCTTCTCAGGCCGCGGAGCTGGGTATTGCAGGCAGGGCCAAGGCCCTCTTGGCCCCAGGGTCAGAGACAGAGAGGGAGGGGAGCACTTCCTGGGTTCCAGCCGCCCCAGGCTCTCAGCTCCCCACAATCAATCCACCAGTCAAGGAATCCTGCTCCCGTAACCCTGCTCCTGGCTGGACACAAGGCGGGGCACAGGCGCGGAAGGAGGGACAGACTTCAGCCCACTGCTGGTGCCAGCCAGCCCCGTTCATTCCAGGCTCCGCCCTGACCACCAGGTCGACCAGCCTGTGGGCTCTACATTGCTCCCGAAGTTACCCAGAGAGAGGCCACCAAGCACAACCGGGCCCGAGAGAACCAAGTGCCTTCAGTGCCAAGGCCAGCGCGAGTGAGCATGCGGGCTGCAGACGCTGGCTGTCACCTCCCCTGCAGCAGGGGCGTGACGGGCATCATTCATTCAGCCCATCCCTCGGCGATGCATCATTTCTGGGGTTCTTTGGGCTGGGTGTGTGCAGGGAGGTTGGTGCAGGAGGGGAAGGCTGTGAAGGGAGCCTCCCATTAAAAGCCCTTGGAAATCACGTTTGAGCCCTCACAGTTTGTCCTGGAGTTTCTTGGTCATCTGACCAACTTGAGGAATCATCTAAAATGCAGATTCCCGGGCCCCTCCCCAAACTGTTGAATTGTCATCTCAGGGCTGGAGTCCTAGAATCTGTGTATTTTCAAAGCCTAGAGGTCTAGATGGGAATCCAGCACTGAGGACCCCAGGCCCAGGGCTCTGGTGACTGACAATTGTTTCTGACTCAAACGGAATGCCATTTGATTTAATCCTGGGTCCACCTTAAGGAGCCAGCAGGTGCTCAGTAAATGCTCGATGGTGTTATTGATGGGCTGGCCAGGTATGTGGGCCCGTTGAGAAGTACAGCTGAATCAACACTGACCTTGGGCAAGTCGTTGCCTTCTCTGGACCTTGGCTCAGATGGTCCCTAAGGGCTGACACTTTGCTGCTGGCTCCCGAGGACTGCTTGAACACCAGGAAGGTGACCTTACTCCCAGCCTGGGAAGGAACCAGACAGATCTCCCAGGCTTCTCTAGGATTCCCCAGTTTTCCCTCTGAAAAATAGGCCCAGGTCGTCAAGGCCTCCTGAAGAGTCACAGCCTGAGCATAGAGGGTATTCTTCCACACCTAAAGGGAGGAGCCTTTGCCAGCCCCTGAACTCCAGCCTGGGCCTGAGGGCTGAGCTGGAGAGAAGTGAGGACCCCCGCCCTTCCCCAACCCCTCCCATACCGCCCGCCCCCCACCGCCGAGATGGTGGGTGAGAAGCAGGTGCTCGGGCCTCTATTTCTTAGAATCCCTTCAAGGCCTGGGTGGGTGAGCTCATTTACGGGAAAGGGGGATGGGGGGCTCGCTCTTCTCACCCGGCCTTGCTGGGGGGCGGCAAGTGCGTCAGCAGCCCCAGCTCCCGGCCTGCCTCCGGAAACGCCGCCCAGGGCTCAGTCACGAACCCAGGCAGCAGCGGGGGCAGCCTGAGCGCCGAGGGGGAGTCAGGTGACCTGCAAGGAAGCTGGGCTGGGGGCCTGGAGGCTGCAGCAGGGTGCAGCGTGAGGTCAACTTCCCCCTTCCTGGGCTTGTACCCCAACGCGCCCGGCTGCCTGGCTTGGATATCTCCCCAGCTGTCTGTCAGTCTGTCCACTGTTCCCTGGGCTACCATGGACTCTGGACCTCTGCTGGGTTCCCCTGGTGTCCGTGAGGCCTGAGTTCCCATCAACAGCCAACCTCAAGGGGGTTTCAGGTCCTGGTCCAGCAGGGGGTGGGGTGGAGACCCCAGCCAGGGCCTAGTGGGGAGAGCCCTGCCTCCCAATCCCCCTCCCTCCTCCACTTCTCTGCTGCTATTTAAAGCAAGTGGTGGCGTGGGAAACTTCTTCAGATGTGTGGTTTCGTCTTTTTCAGCACAGGGACCGGGCGTCTGTTCTCTCAGTCTGGTGACTCATCCAGAGTGAGAAAAGCCTTTTTGTTGTTTGACGCTCGCTCGAGGCTCTGTGGTCTGAGAAACTGGCCCGATGGGACCTTCCCTCGCTGAGGCTCCTGGAAGGCCTTGGAAGTGCCTGGAGCGGCCCGCTTGTCCCATCACCCCACCCAGGGATCCCCAGGCTGAAGTGTTCTGCCAGGGTCAAGGGCAGCCAGGTTGGGAGGGCGCCCATCCTTAAAACTCATCACAGCTGCTACCTCCTTTAAGGAGTCACCCCAGATTCCTCCAAAAACTCAGTCTTAGTGACCTGATCCTCTGCCTCCAGTCTTCTCATCTGTGAGACGGGGCAGTGAATGCAAGCTTGCAGATCAGTGTGAAGATTAACTGCAGAACATGTAGCGCGGGGTCTGACACACAGTAGGCGCTCAATGGATGGGGCTTATGATTAATGAGAGTTGCTAACGTTTGTTCAGTGCTTCTTTTGTGCTAATCACTTTATATGAATGATCCTATTCAATCCCCTCGACACTCTAGGAAACACTTACTAGTATTATTTCTATTTTACAGATGAGGAAACTGAGGCACAGGGAGTCAAATAACATGCGTGAACTCATCGTTAGTAAGTGCAAAGTGAGATTCAAACCCAGGTGGTGTGGCACCAGAGCCCAAGCTATCAACCACTGTGCCGGTCTGTCGCAGGAGAGTGGCAAGTCGTGGCTGATCAAGTTAGGACTTCAAGAGCTATAAAGGGCACACGCTTCCTCTCTGAGCCTTTGTACATGCTTTCCCCTCAACCGGAGGCACTGACTCCTCCCTGACTTGCCTGACTGTATCCTCCTCAAGCTGGGACCTCAGCTTGAAGGTCCTCTCCCCTGGAACCTTCCAGGACCGGGTCTGTCAGGTGCCTTGTGACACATGACTCCTCACTACGTGCTCACCCTAACTGCAATTAAATCAAGATTTGTGCAGTTTTCTGCCTCAGTCTCTACTCAGTGTCCCCAGGAATGTGCCTGGCCCTGTATTGCTGAATCCCCAGGGCAAGCACAGGACCTGGCACACAGTAGGTCCTCAAGGTTTTGGACTGAATAAGGTTCACCCAGGCACCCAGAGGCTGGGAGAAGGCACAGCAGCCATCAGGCAAGTTTTCCAAGACCTTCCCTCTCCTAAACCCGAAGCCATTTGGTGACTTCTGGGAAAAGCAGACCCTTGCTCAGTAAGGATTTGGGGGCGACAGGAGGTCTCGGGGGGCCATGCAGAGGACCTGTTTTCCCAGGACAGCAGATAGCCACCCTTCCATGGACGTGGGAATTCTGGGCTATTTGCTTATGGCTGAGGAGCACTGTGGAGTAAGAGGGAGGAGGTGTGTCCTGTGTCCCCACTGCTCTCTGCTACCCTGGCAGTGGCTGAGATCCCATGAGGAAGGAGCAATCAGGTCCGTCCCAGGGGTTCCAGAGATCCCAGGGCGAGTGTAGACAGCGCTGGTCACAGCATGGGCTTGGGATCTGAGAGAGGTTCCAGGGAAGAGGCGAGTGCCTAGTCCCGGGTCTCCAGGGTCTAGGGGAGCCAGGGTCCCCTGGGTGATGGGCCTGGAAGGGAGGCTGGGCTGACCGGCCGAAGGAGCGGTGGTCACTGTCTGGTGATGTCTGGTGGGAGCCCCGAGGACTGCCACAAGTGCAAAAAGTCCTGGCCTCAGACCTGGATCCAGCAGCCGTGCCAGTGGGGTTGGGGACAGCTTTCTGCCCACGGGAGCAGCTGTGCCAGCAGGGGGACCAGTGGATGGGGCCACCGCAGCTGCAGCAGCCACAGCAATAGGGGCGATGCAGTGATCGTGGGGTGCAACCATGCCAGCAGAGAGCAGAGGGGTAAAGGACCACGGAAGAGGCTTCTCTGGCTACCCTCCAGGCGGGAATCCGCAGAGCGGCCACGCCAGCAAGGGCACTGCAGCTGACCACAGGTGCAAGTGTTCTCTTTTGACATCAAATGCTCCAAGTACCCCTGAGGATGCCCACCGCTGGCTGTCACTCTTTGGTGGCCTCAGAGGCCATTTGAGAGGCAGCCCCAGCCCGTGGGGGCTCGAGGGGCACTGGCAGGAGGGGAAACCACAGGCAGGAAGCTGACGGGTGGCAGGAAGGTGGCCTGGTGCCCTGGGGAAGTGAGGAGGACAAGGGCCATCTGGGTCATTGGCGTCGTCCTTCCCTGCCCCCCGGCGCTTCTCCTGCCCCAGCCGGAAGCAGGGACTCTTGCTCTCCCTTGTGCACAGGTGAGAACACAGGGGCTGAGAACTTGAAAGCTGGGGAGCTGGGCCCCGAAGCCCCAGCCGCAGGTCTCTTCCCACGGTGAGACCCACCCCATCACTCAGAGGCTCCGTGCAGAGGCAGGAGGAAGGATGTATGGAGCTCAGGTAGCTGCAGAGAGAAATAGGATGTGAGGAGTGGAGATACCTGGCCCTGAGCAGGCCTCTTCCGGGCCTCGGTGCTCTCGTCCACGAAACCAGACACTTGGCTTCCACTCTCCCCAGGGCTCTCCCAGCTGGTGGCTCTACAATGGGAGGAATGGCAGGTGGCCAAAGGGAGGGAAGTGGGTGACAAGGACGGGCTGCTTCTCTTCGAAGCAGCTGTCAGCCAGGTGGGTTTGTACCTCACTCATCCGCAGGGTCCTTCAGGCACCTCTTGGCTTCGGCAAGCCCTGAGGTTTCAAACTTGCAGGGAAAAGCTGAAGATTTCCCCCACATTCTGCTCTTGCGTTCATTTGTTCATGCAGAAAGCATTTATTGAGGACCTGCCAGCTGCCCTGAGCCCACCCGAATCCTGGCATGTCGCCCACCTGAGCACGCTCCATCTCTGTCCTCTGCTTGTCCCCTCCCCTCTCCTGTTCTGCTAATCTACCCTCATGAGCCCCAGGGAGCGGCGGGGAGGGGTGGCTGGGGTGGAACTCAGAGGGGTCGTGGTTGTCACCAAGAGGGAGACTGGCTGGTGGTCTTCAGCTGTGAAGTTGACTTTGGTTTTTCGGTTGAGAATCACACCCACATTGGCAGCCCGCGGGAAGGAAGACAATTGGGGCCAGATTCTGTGTTTTCTGGAAACACCGCAGGGTGGTGAAAGGTTTTCCAAGCCCTGACCTCAAGTCAAACAGGCAAGATTCTAATCACTGAACTGTCATTAGGCGTCTTCCATGACCTGGATCCTGCTTTGCAACCCGAGCACACCGGGAGGAGAGCTGTCCTTGGCACGAGGTCCCGTCCCCTACAAGAGTGCGGCGGAATCTTCGTGGAGCGCGCTGTGCCGCTTTCTACGGGTTCACCCACTCGGTTCACCACACTGTCCCGTGACTGACAGGTGCCCTGATTCTCACTTTACAGATGCAGAGGTCGAGGCTCAGAGATGTCAAGTGACACAGCTCTGGCCACACAGGCAAAACTCAGAGCTGCAGAGCTCAAGCCCGGAACTGCTGGGCCAGCAGCCCACCTTCTCCCACACTGACAATGCCTCCGGAGCACGGCACGGCCCAGCAGGGCCTGGTGGGGAGCCAGGCAGAGGCGCCGGTGGGCCAGGAGGGCCAAGCACGGCTCCCGCCCCCAGTGGGGGCTTAGAGAGTAAATGTCTGTCAACAAACAATCCTGTTTTCATAAAATCAAAACTGGGGGTGTGTGCATAAAATAGACACTGGACTAAAATGCACCCAGGGATTAATGTTTGAGTATCAAGGATAAGGAATGATTTTTTTTCCCCTTTTCTGTGTGTACTCCAAATTTACTACAAGAGCCTGGGAGAAAAGAAAAACAATAAAAGGAAAAACAGATGCCCCGCCCTGCCCAACTGACTTGAAACTCAGGGGTGTCGCAGAGGGGTGGTCCGGAACGGCTCCAGTCCGCAGGACAGCCTCCCCAGTGGGGTCCAGACCCAAGAGAGGCAAGGGCCAGCGGCCCTGACCCACCCCCCAAGTTCTTGTTCAGGGGCAGAAGACACTGCTTTGAGCATCTTGGTGCACAGGTAGGTAGGGGAGACGTAGGAGCTTTGTGGGCTCTATGATCAAGGATGAGGACTTTGGGGTCAGGCGGAGCCAGGGGGCCCTGGCTATCCATTTAACTCAGAGTACAATTCCTGGGGCAAGTCACTGTCTCCTCCAGCCTCAGGTTCCTCATCTGCAAAAGGAGGCTCTGGAAGGCTGTCATGAGGACTAAATTAGATCGGCATACAGACGATCTGCCAGTCCCTGGCACACAGTAGGCGCTCAAACAATGGTAGCTCTTGGTCTTTGGTCTCTTCTTCCAGGCCCCAGTGGCCTTTGAGCAAAGGCCTGGCACGCCAACTACATGCGGGCTGTAGGAGAATTGGGTCCAACCCTCTTATCTGGAGTCTCAGGTGAAGACTTTGAGGTTCAGGGAGGGGAGGATGTAGACAGGATGGGACTCCTCCCTCCACCACACCCTCTCCAGCCTCAATGTCCCTGCGAAAAAAGTGTGGGGCTTAGGCGTCCCAGAATATCTGAGATCTGACTCAATGTCCCCTACATGCGGTCTTAACACCTTCCTCGTGGGTGGCCTCTCCCCTTCTCCCACCATGCCCAGCCCCTCCCTGGTCAGGCTCAGGACCCATGGAAACCAGGAGGACCGACAAAGTTCTCCTTCTCTCTCTCCTTCTGAGTCAGCCCACCACACCACGTAGCTGACTCAGAGACAAAACTCCAAACCACACCCCATCCATCCCAGGAGAGGGGACTTCACCGCAGGGCCAGCTTTCCCAGAGTCTGCCCTGCCCCACCTACACCTCTCGGGCTCCCTAGAAAGAGGAGGCTAGAGGCTGGAGGGATGGAGGGACGGAGGAGGGAAAAAAAGGAGCAGGAGAGGTCTGGGCACCAGGCCAGGCCAAGGCTTCCAGACCTATCTCCACGATAGCCCCAGCCAGAGCTTCTATTGTGGAGACAGCAGGAAATCCGGGACACCCCGTTATTCACATCTGTTCAGTGTGCTCATTTGTCTGACAGACATTGGAGAAGCGCTTGCTCTGTGCCAGGCACTGGGCTGGGCTCAGGGGCCTGAGATGACTCGGACCTGGTGTCTGCCTTCGGGGGGGCTCCCAGGCTGCCGGAGGAGCCGCACGTGGAGAGAAATAATTAAACTCTGGGACATAAAAATACACGGGATCTGTGAATACAGAGGGGCCACTGAGTCTAAACTCCTTACATTTAACTAAAGGAAGAAATCACGTATTTCCCCTGAGGAGGGAGGGGGATGGGAGGCGAGGGTGGGCGGAGTGTGATCTTGAGGGATGCTGAGGGCCCCTCCCGCTGCCCGCGGCCTTCCTGCTTGCCACCTGCCTGCCATTGTTCTTCTGGAAAGCGTGGTTCCTCTAAAATTCAGGACCAGGGAGAGGCCCTGCAGAAGGCAGGACTTGGATTTGGATTCAGGGATACCATTCCTAGGCCTCAATCTGCGACCCACTTACTTTGAGACCGTATGCAAATTACTCATCCTCTAAGCCTCAGTGTTCTCATCTACAGGGGATGGGGGGTGGGGGAGCTGGATTTGAATATAGTTATAATAGCTAATATTTGCTGTGTACCAGACATTGCACCAAATGCTTTGCATACATTACCTCTTCAGTCCTTACATCTGCCCTGTGAGGTAAGTACTATTAATAGAAGGAATCTCTTATCCAATGAGAGCAAGACAGGTGGTTTGTTAATAGAAGAAATATTTAAAGCAGGACATCTTATGATACATAAAATAAGCACTTATTGAACGTAATGCTTGTGCATGTACATTTATTAGATGATCTTTTGATGCAGAGCCAAGGCTCTTTGGGACCCAGGCCTCTGGCCAAAGTTTTACCTTGTATTTCTTGCATTAAACAAACCTGTGCAGCTACGTTTATGGTTCCCATCTGGGTTTCTTTAGAGTGGAGTGAGACTTTACAGATGCTTGGGAAGCAATCTAAAGAGAGAATCCTTCTGGATTTTTAATAATTTATCCGAGATTTAACATACACCTAATTCAATATAAATCTTTGGTAAATTTTAACAATTCTTTTCCCCTATCAGTCGTCCATTGCAGTGTCTCGCTCACATCAAATTCAAGAGCATTTTTCTCTTTTATTGAATCTTTCCAAAGCCCTTACTCATTTTGCAGGGACATGACAACTGTCCTGCTCTCGTTCTAGTCCCATTGGTTTAGGAATTATAATGGGCAGCTGCAGGTTTGGGGACAATCCTCACTGAGCCAGCAGGCACTCATGATCGAGCCTGGAACATTCTGAATGCGGTGGCATGTTCTAGCTTGCCTTTCAAAGGAGGGAAAGTGTGTGTAAATCCAAAGACATAGTTGATGGAGGTCAGTTAAGGCAGTTTTTACTGTTTTATCCCTATTTTACAGGTGCGGAAATTGAGGCAATGAAGTCATTTTCCCAAGGCCACGGTAGGCTTGGCAGAGCAAGGATTTGAACCCAGGGTCTGCCTCTACATTCTGCTGCCTCCTTAACATGCTGAGATCCCATGAGCCTTTGGCTTCCCTGCGAGAGGACTAAAGCATGTTGCGATCTTCCGTGTGGGGTTTGAGGTGCCTTTAAAATTCAAGCACCATGCCCATATAAGGAAGATGGCCACTACTCTCACAAGGGATGGGGGCCCTCAGGTCTGTGTCACCAAGCCCAGAGCTTTTCGGTGCCTGCGAAGTTGGATGGGAGCAGGCTCAGAGCTGGGTGCTGGGACACAACAGAGAGGAGACAGAGACGCCACCGTCGCCCTTGGAGGGCTCGATCTCTGGTGGGATCCTTCCAAAGCCTCTCACGCCCAGGCCTCCTCTCTCTTGGACTTCCTCTGGGGGCCCCTGGGGACATTAAATGTGCAAAGGATGCAATTCTGGAGTCATACACATCTGAGTTCTGATTCTGGCTCAGCCCCTTACTGGCTGTGTGGCTCTGTGTCAATGTGACCTCTTTGAGCCTCGGTGGGAATATCACTGCCTCGGTACAGGCCCTCAGTGAGCGCGCTCATGTACCCACAAGGGCCCGGCACACAGGGGGCCTGGGAAGGAGACGCTCCCTCCAGCCCCTGGGGCACAGGCCCACTGGCAGGGGGGCGCTCAGCTGTGGACAGGGCACTGGGAAGGCAGCTCTGAGCAGCTTCCGACCGTTGGTGGCTGTGGAAAGGGTCGCGGTGAGCGGGGGAAATGAAAAGAGGCCAGACATCGTCCAGGCCACAGCACGAAAGGAGTGCCTCACAGAGCTGCCCGGCTCAGAAAGGGGAAGGCGGCCCAGACCGGGAAGTGGTCGGCTTCTGATGGCCACCTCACGGGGACCGCGCCAGCCCGAGCAGGAAGCGGTCGGCCCCTTCCCACCCCCACGCCAGGCCAGGCCCTGCCTGAGCTCACACTTGGGAAACAGCTGGGCCTGAAAGTCCCTGTTCTTTGGTCTGCTCTGGGAGCAGCACTTTATTCTTAGAAACCCAGATCCGGCTGGGCCCCCTGACATCGGTGGGGTGGTCTGCAGACCTCAGTTCTCCCACCGGCTCTGCCACTTCTTGCACTGAGACCTTGGCCGAAGTGCTTCCCTGTCTGCACCTGTTCCCCATCTGTCCAATGGGGTGACAATCCCCCACCTGCTATCTAAGAGGGACAATAAAAATCGACATCCGAAAAGGTCAGAGCTGGAAAGTCCCCGAGCGTTCCTCAGGTCCGATGTCCTTTTACAGTTGATGAGACCGAGGCTGGCGAGGGAAGGTTGCTCACGTGAGCAGTCGCAGGGACCTCACACAGCAGGGGCATCTCAGGTTCTGGAAAGAACACTGGATTGGGAGCCAGAACCAAGTGCAAGGCCTCACTCAGCTCCTTCCTCACCATGGGGCCTCCATCAAGTCAACCCGCCTTTCCGAGCCTTTTCCTGCAATGAGAGACCCATCCTTAGCACCCACAGTTCTTTGGGGGCTCCCCTCACATGAGCATGTGGGATGCCTTGCAAACTGTGATGTGCTGGGACATAAAGGGCTCCTTAACTGAGTTTGATCTGGACTGGAACCCATATCTCATGGCTTCCGGCTCTGTGTCGACCCCCGCCCAAGGCTCCATGTGCAGGGAGTGGCGCCTGGGCCCCAGGGAAGCCGCATGGGGGGAGGACTTCTCTTGGGTAACAGGTGACAAATCTCTTTCTCTGATTCCAGTGAGTCACTGGAAGCCATGCTGGGGTGGGGGGGCCAGGTGTGAAGAGCTCACCTCGCCCATGTCAATAGCCAGAGATGTTATCGCCACTGCTACCCACCTCTTAGTGTGTGGCTTCTACCCACTAACTCCACCTTTCCTTGAGGCCAAGAGGGTCCTCCCAGGACGTCAGAGCTCAAGCAGCCGTTGTGCTGTGGGTTTGAGAGGGGAGAGGCTGGACCAGACCAGGGGAGCCCGCACACTGCAGGCCTCCCCGAGCCACCTGGCACAGGCCACTCAGGCCCAGCCTGGGCTTCAGGAGAGAGGACCGCAGACATGGGGGCCCTGCATGGCGAAGCTGGCAGAGAAGTTAGAGATCAGCCCGTCTAGCGGGGAGAACTGGGGTCCATGGATCTGCAGAAGAGCTGAAACCCCCATGTCACACGCAGGCCGTGGTTGTGCGTGTGTGTGCTTATATGTATGCGCAGCTGTGCGTGTGCTTACATTTCCTGAGGGGAAGGTGCAGATTTCACCGAACCTCCGAAGCAAAATTTAAAAGCCTGGGACCAATGTGCTTCCTCCCCTTTCCCATTTTACAAAGAAACCAAGGCACAGGGAGACGAGGTGTCTCACAGCCTTTATAGGCAGGATGAGGCAGGGTATGTGGTGCTCCTATTATAACCATTTTCTTCTGGCTCAAAAATAGTCCCTGGGAAGTTCAGAAGGAATATCTATCCCATTGCCCATCCTAGGATTTTGTGGGTGACTGGGCCTGAGGGAGATTAGGCTCACACAGCACAGAGGAGGTAGGTTAAGCTCCCGCCACCGCCAAGAGCTCCCACGACCAGCACCAGCACCGCCATCAGTACCACCGGCACCTTCCACGCTGCCATCAACACGGGATCTGCCTTAGAGGCGGGGCTTCGCTTCTGCTGTCACCCTGCCGGTAGGGCCTGCGGGTGAGCGACAGGATGCCCGGGTCTGGCCAAGAACCCTGGGGGGACGCAGCGCGGGGGGCCGGGTGAAAACCAGCCTCTGTGCTCTCGGGTGAGTGGGGGCATTCTGAACGGCAGTGCCCGCTGCCAAACAAGCGCAGCTGACCTGACCCTCTGAGAAGACATCGAGACAAGGTAACCCTTACCCAATTAAGATTGGAAAAATGTCTATGTTGTTCCTTCTGTCTTTCCACGGATGTGTGTTTGTTATTAATTTTGTTGATACCGATCCAGCGCTGAATGAGCCCTGTTCTAAGCACTTCAGATGTGTAAACCAGTTTCATCTTTGCAGCAGCCTTATGAAGTAGACAGTATTATTATCCATGTTTTATAGTTGGGGAAACAAAAGCACAGGAAAAGTCAGATAACTTGTCCAAGGTCAGACACATAGTAAACTTCAAGGTCAAGATTTGAAGCCAGGCATCCTCACACCAAGTGCGTGCTATTACCCACTACACCACCAGGTCAGATTGGAGAAGTGTGGGGTGGGCCAAAGAAAACCCCAGATGTGCAACCCCTGCAAATGACTGTGATCTCGTTGAAGGCATGTGCTATATCATCTTCACTGCTGTGTTCTCGGGGCCTAGCAGTAGGCCTGGTGCACAGTAGAGTCCAATAAATGTTGCGTAAGTGAATCAATTGATAGCACTGGCCTCCGAACCCTTTCCCATCTCCTGCTTCTTCCTCTCCTGAGCCGCATTTGAGGGCACGCACCGAAACTGTAGTTCTCCTTCCAGCCAACAGAGGACAGCGTGGATAATAAGGTAATACCTTCCTCTAACAGCCAGGAAGAAAGAATTAGGAGGAAAAGGAGGAAACACTTTGTGGCAGGCATGAACACAGTTATTGATTAAAAACACGTTGAGACAAACCCTGGGTCCCGCCCTATGATAGGATACCATGGCTGGTGTTCTTAATTTGACAGTTGAGGAAACTGAGGTTCAGAGATGGGGAGAATCCTGCCCAAGGTCACACAACAGGCAAGCGGCTGAGCCAGGCTTAGGATCCAGGTCTCCTGGGCTCTTTCCCCCAACAGAATGATAGAGAGAGCTGACAGGCTGGAATACGGACCAGGTTCCCTTGTCTGTCAGGAATAAAAGACGTGAAACTACCAACCAGGGGCAGCCCTTTGTGGACATAGCCGGGTTGCCCCCTGGTGGCTGTAACTGGCAGATACCCAGGAGCACAGACGTGATTTTGTCAATGGCTTAGCTGGTAGAACGCATCTCCACCTTAGTGGACTAGGCCTGGCCTCGGGCTGTTGGGAAGATAGGGGACAAAGAGGACCAGGTTCCAGTCCCTCCAGGAATGTCCAGTTCAAAGGATGAGGCAGGATAGCCCCTGAAACAAAACAGAGAGCATGCGAGCCGGCCTTCAAGGATCCCAGCCAATGGAACAGCCACCCTGTGCACCCAGCGCATGTTCAACACTGTGGGTGCCCACGTCATCCTAGGGGGGAGGTACTCATGCTCTCCCTGTTGACTGTTAAGAATCTGAGGTGCAGAGATGGGACATAATTGTGCTCAATGTTATAGTTAGGAAACAGAGAACATGGGAATTGAGCCCCAAACTGGCAGATTCCCTGTCTTGGCCCTGCTCAACTGCCTGCCCCATGTGAAGACCGCTGCGGCTCCGAGCGAGTGTGGGCCACTCGGGCTGGAGAGGGCTTAGAAGGCTGCTGTGAGGAGGCTGGGCTCCACTACCTCAAAGGCCAGGCGCAGCTCCTTAAGTGCCCGTTGATGGTAGTGACAATCACCACAACAGCAAATACCATCAATTAAGTCTTTAGTGCTGGGTGTGGTGGTTTAAATACTTTTCATGGGTCACTTATTCATTCATTTGCTTAAATATTTAGCAAGCATCTCTTATGCTCCTACATTTTAGGTGTGGGGATTACAATAGTGAACAAAACAGAAAAAAACAATCCTGCCCTCACTAAATGTGTATTCTGGACAAGGCAGATAGATAATGAGCTAGTGAGTAAATTGAATAAGTCATGTGTCCGGTGGAGAAAAATAAAGTAGGAAAGAAGGATGGTGAGCGTTTTGGGAGGGGAGTGAGATTTTAATCTGTGTGGCCAGAGAAGGTTCTCCTGTGATGGCATTTGAGCAGAAAGCTGGAAGAGAGGAAGAAGTGAACTATGTGGGCGGTCTGAGGGAAGAGCGTTCCAGACAGAGGGAACAGAGAGTGCAAAGGCTCTGAGGCAACTGGCTCATCGGTTCATCTCAATCAATCTTGGGCGACGAACCCCGGTTCTCCCCATTACATAGATTCCCCCAGGCTAGGGAACACTTTCCAAGTCTGGTAGAGAAGAGGCAGAGCAGGTGGAGAAACTGAGGCCCAGCAAGGTCATGCCCAAAGTCACATAGTGAGTCAGTGCAGAGCTGGGACTCAGACCCTGGCCTTCTGCCTCCCATATGAGGGTTCGTTATAAGTTCTCTAGTTTAAAGGGATATATCACATCTGGCACCCTCAGAGAGCAGGGTCCCCAAAGAACCAGGGCAGGATGCAGGCTCCGAAAGGGCTAATCAACCAAGGAGGGGTGCTGAATCGCAGCCAGATGGGCGCAGGGCCAGAGTTGGTGGCTGTGGTCAGCCACGGTGGGACAGCAAAGGTCAGAAAGGCCCAGCTAACAGGTCTCCTTGCTGCCTCACCCCCCATCCCCCAGTGAGGGAAGGGGCTCTCCTACTTAGAAGTGGCTGTGCCTTAAGACGCTGGCAGGGAGAGGGGCTAAGGGACATCAGTGACTCATCTTAACCTGACCAGCCACTGTCCAGGAACCAGAGGTCAGCCTGTGGTTGGGGTCAGAGGTCAGCCTGGGTCTGAGGTTTGTGGTTGCATCAGGGGTCAGTCTATAGCTGGGGTCAGTCTGTGGCTGGGATCAAAAGTCAGTCTGTGGCCAGGTCAAGAGTTAGTATATGGTTTGATTCAGGGGTCAGTCTGTGACAGGGACAGAAGTCAGCATGTATTCAGATCAGGACTCTGTTCATCAGCAGCGTCAAAGGCCAGAGGGGCCAGGGTCAGGGCTTAGCCACAGCCCGAGTTGCAGGAGCTCCCAGAGGTCACAGTGCAAATGGACTACCTGCGATTCATTCACATCCTAGTTTTAGGATCTGCTTTTGGATCAGTACAGACTAAGGCACAAATATATCACATATGTCATCTCATTTAGTCTCAAAAGCCCTGAGAGGTAGGTCTTATTCCCTCATTCCACAGAAACCAACACTCAGAAGGTTTAAGACCCTTGCCAAGGATCGCATAGCAAGTAATAGGCAGACCTGGGATTCCTCCCCAGGTCTGTCTGTCTCCAGAACCGACACTCTCAACCATGATGTTCTGCAGCCCTGCTTAGGGACATAATGGAAGGAGAAGTAAGTGTTGTTGGCAGTGTTGTCACACAGGCAATGATCCGTTCCTCAGCAAGCCAAGGACACTGCACTGGGGCATGAGGCTCGTGCTGGGTATTGAAGGATGTATAGGAGTCACCCAGATGGTGAAAAAAGAAAATGCACTCCAGGCAGAAGGAAGAGCATGTGCAAAAGCTCAGAGCTACAAAAGGGGATGTTGTGTGTTTAGAGAATGCCAACAAGCAACAAGGGTGTGTGGAATGCAATGCATTCAGGGAAACAGCGGGAACCTTTGCTACATTGGTGGGTCCTGAATGACAGGTCGGAATGACAGCTATAGACTGACCCCTGGATACCACTGTGCTTGGGAGGTACCAGGCATCCAGCAGAGGCTTGAATCAGGAGCATGACATGGTCAGACGGACGGCTCTGGTGGCAGTATGGAGGGGATAGTGATTGATGCACAGTACGTGCTCAACACAGATACGTAAGTCTTAACTATTATTTTATGATTTGAGCTGTTATGTATTGTTATAAAAAACCTCTACCCCAATGTCATGAATAAGCACTTTCTCCTAAAATTTTCAAATTTTGTTCTTTTACAATTAAGGCTTTAAACATCTGGGATCTATGTTTATGCTTGGTGTGAGGTAAGGATCTCAATTTACCTTTTCTGATAGGTTGCTCTGTGAATGCTGATTTCTGCCATGTGCTACGTCTCATTTAGAAGCAGATGTGTTTATCAGCTCTCTCTTCTATTGTTGAATCATGTTCCTTTAGTTCCTATAGCTTTATAATAAGTCATGGAATCTAAAAAGACAAGTCCTTTATTCTTCAGAATTGTGTTGGCGTATTAGTTTCCTACTGCTGATATAACAAATTACCACAAATGTAGTGGTTTTAAACAACACTTTTTTTTCTCTTACAGTTCTGAAGGTCAGGGGTCTGAAATTAGTTTCATTGGGCTAAAGGCAAGGTGCTGGCAGGACCGCATTCCTTTCTGGAGGCTTGGAGGAAGAATCCATTTCCTTGCCTTTTTCAGATTCTGTGGCTGCGTATGTTGTTTGGTGTATGTCCCCTTCCTCCATCTTCAAAGTGCATCACTCCAGTTTCTGCTTCTGTCATTACATTGCTTTTTCCTCTAATTTTGACTCCTCCTGTGTCCCTCTTATAAGGATAATCCAAGATAATCTCCCCAACTCAAGAGCCTTAATTTAATCACATCCGCAAAAATCTCAGGTGTGGGTGGGACCTTGGATATGATCCATCCTGAGGCAAAATTCCTCTCCATCTGAGGACCCGTACAATTAGAAAACAAGCTTCCTGCTTCCAAAATACAAAGGTGGACAGGTATAAGGTGCAGATTATAGACAGTCTCATTCAAAAAGGCAAAGAATGGAAGAAAAGAAGGAGTTGACAGTCTAAACCACCTTCGAAATCCAAGGGGACAAACTCCATTATGTTTCAAGGCCTGGAGAAAACACTCTATGGTTTGCATTCCATATGCAAAGCAATAACAGGAGAACTACAAAAACTTTGAGGCTTACCTCGCACCATATGTAAAATTAAACTTGAATTATAGACCTAAGCACACATTATGCTAAGTGAAAAAGCCAGACACAAAAGAGTCCATAATGTAGGATTTGGCATGCATAAAATCCTAGAAAAGACAAAGCTATAGTGACAGGAACCAGATCAATGATTGCCAATGGCGCGGGAGCAGGTGGGGGGTCGGGGGGTAAGGGACTGACTGACTACAAAGGGTGTGAGGCAACTTTGGGGTGATGGAAATTCTCCATATCTTGATTGTGGTGGTGGTCACAACTGTAGAAAGAAAGAAAGAGAGAAAGAAAAAGAGAGAGGAAGGAAGGAAGGAAGGAAGAAAGGAAGGAAGGAAGGAAGGAAGGAAGGGAAAGAAAGAGAGAGAGAGAGAGGAAGGAAGGAAGGGAGGGAGGGAGGGAGGGAGGGAAAGGGAAAGAGGGAAGAGAGTGGGGGGGAGGGAGCAAGGGAGGGACGGGGAGGAAGGAGGAATGGGGAAATGAGGGAGAGAAGAGTGAAATCCAACGGGCCTAGGGTGGGCGGTGTCCATCAGCCAGGAGGGTCCAGCAGGTCTCAGGCTGCAAGGCAGCAATTTCCGCCTCACCCTGAGCAGGTCTATTAGAGTTTTGGCCCCTGAACCACTGGAAAGGCATCTCTTGTCCACAATTTTAAAACAGAAGAGCCATCAGAGTTCGTGTCTGGATCTCTCATCAAGCAGCCGTGTGGCCTTAGCAAGTTCCCATCTCCTTGCTATGCCTCAGCTTCATTCTGAGAGCAGGGACTTTAGTCGATTCCATTCACTGCTATGACCAAAGCAGACAGTGCCTGTCACATAGCACTGGCTCTGTAAGCATGAGCTGTTCCTGTTATTTTCGCTTTGGCGCTACCACGGTCCAGCCCCACCCATGCCACTGGGCCCCAAAGCCCAGCTGCTTAACCATCACGTGATGCCCAGTGTGGGGTCCAGTGTGGGGCCCCAGGGGCTCAGCTCAGGCCTCCGCCTGCAGAGACAGGCCTCTCGGTGGCGCTAATTCACATCAGCCTCCAGCAGCTCCCTATTCTCCCCCTCAAGGAACCGCTTCTGCCCACCAAGAACAGGCTTTTAACGGGCCATTTCCCCTTAAAGTAGCACAAAAGCTCTGGCTTTGGAGCCTGACGGCCTGGTTTCAAATCCTGACTCTACCCTTGCCTCTCAGTATAACTTTGGGCAGGGTACTCAGTCCATGCCTCAGTTTCCTCACCTGTAAAGGTGGGCAGTGGTATCGCCTACTCCAAGAATTGCGAGGATTAAATAAGTGCACAGTGCAGGCCTCCTGCAAGCTGCCGTATTGCCTGCCCTCATTCTTCCAAAGACCCAGCCCCCGCCTCCCGCCCCCCGCTCCCCCCAGCCCCCATCTCAGGGCCGAGCAGAGACCAACTCCTTTCCTGGAGGGCCGGCCCCTCCCCCATCTCGGAGCCTTGCCCACGCAGGGGTCCCACCACACAGCCCTCAATCAATACAGCGGACTGTGGCTTTAGGGTCTCAACCACCAGTCATGGGACTCAGGCTGATCTAGACCACAGGTCCAGCTCGGGCTGAGAGCAAGTGGAGGTGACAGTGGTCAGGAGACTATGAACGGGTCCCCAGGCATCCCAGGCCACTGCTGGGTGCAGTGTAGGCTTTACTCCAATGACAGCAGTCCCAGGAGGTGAGGGTGAGGGTGGGGGTGGGGCAGGGCTGGGGGAGGCAGATGGCAGTGGTTCCTCCACTCATGTCGACTGTGCCACTGCCTTGCTGGCTGATATCTGAGCCCCATTTCCTTCTGTGAAATGGGGGCATGGGGATGGGGCCAGTCCCCGCTCTGCCTCAGCCCTGCTCTAAGGGAAGAGGATCAGGGCTCTGTCTGGTGTGGTCCCAAAGGCTGGGCCCTGTTCTGCATGCTTTACATGTTGTGTCTCATTACTATCCATTTTACAGATGAGGAAACTGAGGCTTATATATTCCTAAGAGCTTTCTCTTTGGGGAGGTCAGTTTCTTTACAAGGCTCATTTCACAAATGGAGACACCGAAGCTTGGGAAGGTGACCAGCATGGCCTAAAGGCTCCTTGAAGGAGTCCAGGTCCCAGACTTAGGAGGAGCTTGTTTTCTTCCCAGACCTAAACCTCAGGAAAGACTTTGCCCCAGCCCTACCAGGCCCCTTTGTTCACTGAAAGTCAGTGTGGAGGCTTTTTCTTTTTCTTTTTTTTTTAAATTTCTGTTTTTCAAGACGGTCACCAAAGAGGCAACCTAGGACCTTCTCTGGAGAAGGTGGGCTCCCGCCCCCTTGACCAGGCCAGGTGTCCCTGAGAGCAGCAGCGTCTCAGCCAGGCCGTGGCCCCAGCTGATCCTTTGGGAAAGCGGCTGTTGAGCCCCACCCCCACCCCAACTGTAGGCCTGGAGCAGGAGCTTCGAAACTCAGCCTCAGCCCAGAGCAAGGCTGGCCCTCGCCCGCATCCAGCTGCTTTCTGCAGATCAGTCAGGGGTGAGACTGGAGGCGTCCAAACCCAAACTCACAGCAGCATGGGCTTCCAGGGAAGACAGCATTTTCTGGGCACTGGCTCTTTAGAAGACACTTTCAAAGACCCCATGCCGTCCCTTCCTGGCATAAACCCCTATCACCCCGGCCTGGCGCCCTGTGTGGCCTCGCATATTTGAGAGCCTGAACTCATAATACTAATACAAGTAAGGGGCTGGGAGGAATGGAGAATTGCTGCTACTTATTCAACCCTTAAAAATCATCAGGTGCTACACTAAGCACTTAAATGCATCACCTCATTTTAATCCCAAACAAGCCTATTAGATAGGTACTGTGATTATCCCCATTTTATAGCTGATGGAAACTGAGGCTCGGAAAGATTAAGTAACTTACCCAGGGTCAGCCAAGTAGAAAGTAGAGGAGCCAGGATTAGAACCTACTTGCTGTAAAATATCAACCTTTCCAGGCGCAGCCCAGCAGCCGCGCCCGGTCCCCGTTAGCCCTGGACACAGCAGTGTGTACGCCGTCACCACTCCACCCTGCCCCGCGAGCCCCGCCTGACTTCCCTTGCCCTGCTCGGACCAGGACTCCCCGCTCCCGGAGCCGGGCTATTTGGGGCCCCTCTTCACCCTCACATGCCCAGCATCCATTCTGCCTCGCAGAGCTGGGCTGTCAACCCAAAGATCCTCTCAGGATTCTGTTTGCTTCCAACTCCCCAGGCCACCAGCAGAGCTATTACTCATCTTGTTTCTATTATTCATTTATTCAGTGGGTTTAGGGGCAGTCAGGAGGCCCCGGGGACACTGGAGTGACTGAATCGGCTCGGGGCCAGACCCAGCCCCTGTGTGAACACTAATGCCTCATCAGGGCTCTGGAAAGGTCATCTTCCTGGCGGCCTCGGGCTGTGTGCGGCTGCTGTGGTCAGTCTGGGGGCAGGAGCCAGTGTCCAAGGGCCTGCTTGCCCTGGCATCAGCCCCTCGCCATCAGAAAAGGCTGGTAGAGTAGGAAATGGAGGCAGGTAGACTCCCTGGGGGAGGAGTCCCCTGGTTACCCAGCAACCACAGGGACAGCCCTCTGGAGAAGCCTCACACTGCCCACCCACCCCCAACCCCACCACACACATAGTTTCCCTACCCTCCCTCCCTTGTCTGCCCGAGTCATGGAGGCTGATGGGGGGAGGCAGGAGAACCCAAGATGCGAAGTTCGAATACGAACAGGCAGCCCCAGGCACCCCTCTCCCCCATCACCATGACCATCTACTCCTCGCTGCCCATTGGTCTCCATTTGCCACTTGCCACCCTTTCTTGGGGTCCCTGTGTCCTGAAGGCACCCCAAGCCCTGGGAATTAAGAGTAGCAACCCCTTTCACCCCCTCCCTATAACTCCTAGCCCCTCCTCAGAGGGGAGCCCTGCTAACAGCTCGGCATCTACGGATCCTTTCTGTGCATTTAAAGAGCCTACATAAATATTATATAGATCTGCACATGCAGGGTCTACTTTACACAAATAGGGCCATGCCATACGTATGTTTCTCCGTCCTGTCTTTCTTCTTTTCATAGTGTATCTTTCCATTTCTGTGTATATGGATCTATCATCATAGTTATTAACTCTTGCAGATTTTACACTCAAAAGAGAAAGGCTACATCATCCAAATGCAATAGCTTTTTTCTTAAATACATAAATTAAGAAGTAAAGCCGCTGAATATGGTGTGTATCCTTTGTAACCGTTCCCTAAAATGATCAAGACAACACTGTGTAGAAGGTATACCCTCATTCAAACAAACACACACATCTTCTGTAAAGCAGAATCATACTGTTTGAGTTGCTCTGTAATTACCTTTTCTATTTAGCAGCTGCCTTGGTGATTTCTCCAGATTAGTGCATTCTGATGTTACTTGAGTCTGCTCAACCTCTGAATATTACCCCATCCCGTGGCTATACAATTACGTACTCATTATTTCCCTTTTGATGGACGTTTCAGTTAGTTTCAGGCATTCGCTATGGCTGAAATGAACGGCCCTCCATATACGTCTGTGTGCCCTTCTATGCGGTCTGAAGTCTGAGTGACTGGGGGCCAATTTCATGGTGTGTGTGATTAAGTGATGAATGTCGAACTTCCCTGATCAACCGTAAGCCCATGTGTGTAGAAACTGCCCTAGCTGGACTTGCTATTGAATCCATTGTGCCTAGTGCTGCCCTGCACACGGCAGTCTATGGACTGACCCTGGACTGACCACAGCAGCCGCACGCAGCCCGAGGCCGCCAGGAGGCTGAACTTTGGAGGGTATCTGTCCCCTCCAAAACGGAGTACCAGCTTTCAGTGCCTTGAAGGGGTAGCGTCACAGGGGGCAGAGTTCACATTGAATGATACAGTCATTGTATTATCGTCCCTTGCTGACCTTGTTGGCTCGGTCACTGGGAGGGGAGATGGCAGCCAATGCAGATGCCCACACGGCAGTGGCCCCAGCTCCTCTGCCCCAGCTTCCTCACTGAGCCTCAGCCTGTTCGCTCAGTTGCTTTGGGGAACTCGGTTCTGCTTTTCTGCCCCTCCGCACCCAGCTCCTCCTGCCATTCACTCAGGAAACCAAACCAGGGACAGACAAAGAAAGAGGCAAGCTGCCCGCCTGTCCGCCAAACTAGCAGGTGAGGAAGCACCCAGGATCAAACCAAGGAGAGACAATTCTGGAAAAATACATTAGCAAGAGTCTGGGGTTTGGAGCCAGGCTGTCTGGATTTGCATCACTGCCCAAGGAGCACGTTCCTTCATCTTCTCCGAGCCTCAGTAGCTTCATCTGTAAAATGGGGATAAGAAGAACAGCTTTGCCGGGTGGCTGTGAGGGATGTACAAGGCACTGGGCGAGGTCAAGTGCCTCCCTCAGCGAGCTGGGCGGCAGGGAAGAGCTCCGTGTGGGTCTCACACTGTAGGAGTGCTGCTGTTACCCTCCTGTCTGAGGGGGTCAAGGTCTCACCCCCAGGGCCTGCTGAGCTCTCATCGACCTGGCTACCCTCATTGATCTGCCTAGGGCTCCCTGGGGATCCCCTTCTGCATGGACAGGCCACCCTCTGCCCCTGGGCGGCTGCCCTTTGCCAAGTTCACGGTCTGGAGCAGCCAGCCAGCTGGGCCTCCTGCTAATGAGCCCCTCACCCTGCACGGACCAGCTTCCCCCACCCTCCATTGATCCCTGACCTTCCTGGGAAAGTTCCCTTCTCCACCCCTGCCTCTCTGTGGTGGCCGCTGCTGTCACTGCCTGCTCTGTGCTCTCCTTGTCACTGACTGGACCTTATCTGCAGCCCCTGAACCCCAGCTGCTCCCCCTCCCCCTCTGACAGGTGTGTTTCAGGGCCTAGGCTGTGGACAGATGGCCTGGGTTCAAATCTCGACTTGGCCCCTCCCTAGCTGTTATGGACCAAATGTTTGTGTCTCCTTTGCCCTTTCCTGCGTTTAAGTCCTAATCCCCGGTGTGGCTGTATTTGGAGATAAGGCCTCTAAGGTTAAATGAGGCCACAAGGTTGGGGTCCTGATTCAATGGGATCAGTGCCCTTATGAGGAGAAACAACAGAGCGCCCATTCTTCCCCTGTCCACGCATGCCCAAAGAAGGGCACACGCAGGGCGGCAGCTGCCTGCAAGCCAAGAGAAGAGGGCTTAGAATGAAATCCATTACCAGCACTTTGATCTTGGACTATGGCCTCCAGGACGTGAGAAATAAATTACTACTGGTGAAGCCACCCAGCCCATGTAGACAAAGACATGTTTCTTAGCCTCCCTGTGCCTCAGTTTCCTCATATGTAAAGTGGAAATTGGAATGGGGGCTCCAGAGGGCTGCTACGGGGGCTCCATGCGTTGAGACTTAAAGTGCGTGCGACAGAACTCAGCCTGTATGGAGTCCCACACCAGCAGTGATTGTCACTCTGCTGTCCCTTGAACACACTCCGAACCTGGAACGCCCTTCTCCCCGCCTCCTGGGACCCCAATCCTTTCCCCTCTGCTGGTCCATCACTGGGGCTCCTTCCCGCCCCCGTGCCCTGTGCCTCGCTCCCCAGAACAACCCATGATCATCGAGCCTGGGCACATGGCCTGAAGCACCTGGGATTTTTCTCTTCCCGTGTGGGTGTATCCTCTTTCCCCCAACACCCCCAGGCCTGGGCTGTGCCTCTGTGCCTCAGTTTACTCCCTTCCAAGGAAACCAAGTTCAGGGCCAGGTGCACAGGAGGTGCTGAAGAGCAGCAATGTCTCTGATTCCACCATAAAAAATGTACTCCCAGAAGACTGTTCATTCCACATGCACACATGCCTATCACTGAGTCTGCCTCTTGTGGGGAAGCTTCTGGCTTTGTCTCTGACATGTCTAATGACAATGATGCTAAGTGCTGATGGACACTACTGTGCTGATCCCTTATTTAATCCCGTCAACATCCTTCTGAGGGAAGTTCTATGACAATCTCCGTTTTACAAAGGAGGAAGGAAATGGGGGCTCAGCAAGGTGAGGCTACTGGGGGAAAATGATGGAGCTGGCATAGGGGTGCCAGCGAGGCTGACCCCGGAGTCCACCCTCCACCTCCACCCTCCACCCCCCACCCCTGCTGTCAGGGTGGCGTCTCTCCCAGGCCTGAGCACCGGCGAGGCATCTGCTTGGGGCACGGCCTACAGTCTTTTGAGAGCCTAGGCCCATCCCATAGCTCTCGGCAGAAACGCTATCTCCCAGCTGATTTTCAATGTGCCCTCCACAGCTTTCGCCCACAAGTGGCATGAGAAGCTGCCTTGGGAACTTCATTAGTGCATACACAGAGGGACGCTGAGGACACCAGCAACCCCATCACTGAGTACCCCTTCCCACAGAGAGCTGGATTTCCCCTGAGGAACTGGTGGGCTTCCTCCTTTGACACCAACACTGATGTAACTGACCATATCTTCCTTTTTTGCCTTGGCTGCTGGGAAGCTCAAGGTCAAATTTGGAACTCAACTTGAGCAAGTATCTAGCCGTTATGGGGTTATTATTCTCTGTGAGCTTGACTGTCCATTTTTATTTCTTTTCTTTTTTTAAGATTTAATTTATTTATTTTTAGAGAGAGGGAAAGGAGGGAGAAAGAAAGGGAGAAAAATACTGATGTGTGAGAGAAACATCAGTTGGTTGCCTCTCGCACATGCCCCAACCTGGGACCGGGCCTGCAACCCAGGCATGTGAGCTGATGGGGAATCGAACCATTGACCTTTCACTTTGTGGGACAACGCTCAACCAACTGAGCCACACCAGTCAGGGCTATTTCTGTATCTATATTCCTATTTCCTGACTCTCCATTTGGACCTTTCCTTCCTTTTTTTCCTTTCCTTTCCTTTCTCCTTCCTACCTTCCTTCCTTCCTCACCATGGGCAAAGTCCCTGCCCTGGGAGCCTACTCAAGACCAGGGGAGATAGACACATGAAACATGTGTATCATTATAATAAGATAAGCAGGATCCAGTGGCAGGAACGCATATGCCGGGGCCTCGCTCCATCCAGGTTCGGAAGACTTTCCCGAGGGCACTGAGGTCAGGGAGCGAGGCAGGGGTGGTGAGTGGAAATCCACTGGTAAGGCACAGGGACCAGAGGGTGGCAGCCAAGGGACCAGCTAGAACCCTGCAGTGGGAAGGGGCTTGCACTTGAGGGGGGAGGGGGGAGGGGGAGGGGGGAGGGCTGGGGCCCAGGGAGCACAGATCAGGGCACAGCGGCTGCAGGGAGGGAGGTCAAAGAAGTGCACAGGGCCAGCCTCACAGGGCCTTGCAGGTCTTAGTGACCGGTTTGTGGTTTATCTGGAGAGCAGAGGTGAAAATTATAATGTTATGTATAATCAGATATGTGCTTTTGTGATAAATATAACCGCCCCCCCACCCCCCACTGTTGAAATGGGGAATTTAATAAGCAGAGCCATGCCAATAGGAACGCGTCTCCTAGGTTGTTTCGTTGCTGGGAGACGCAGCAAGCTTGCCTCCTTTGGGGGATGCTGAGGACGGTCTGTCCAGGTGTGGTGGAGGTCTGGGAGAGACATTTCTGAAAAGGAGAAGACAGGCAGGAAAATTCTAGTGCTGGTTCAGTTTATGGTCTTGAGCAAGTCCCGTCACCCCTCTGGGCCTCGGTGTCCCCCCGCCCCCCCGTAGATGATGGAGGAGACTCTGCAAGGGCCTTGCCCAGGCAAAACTTCATGCCGCCATTGCAAAACTTGCAGCTGGTCAGATAGAGCCCCCTCACAAGAGGCCTCTTTGCCAAGTCCAAGATCAGGGTCCCCAGAGTGCTTCCACCCCCAGCCATTCCCCAGCCTCTGACCCGCCCTCCCCAGAAGTGGGGAATGGCGACAGAGAGTCGTCGCTAAGCCATTAGGGCCTGGGCTCCATCACAGATTTAATGATGTTGTGTTGCTTTAAAAGCCAGGCTGCAAATCCTGCTCCCATGCTCCCTGGAGAGCGTCCTGGATCCCGGCAGGACCCTGGATGGGCAGCGGGGTCTGAGTCCCCCACCACTGCTGTGAGTAAAGGTAAGAATCTCTTCCGGGTCAAACGCCTCGAGAGTCAGACTTGCTTCCAGCGGGGAAGGCCGCCCTGGCATTCGACCTCCGTGTATTGGATCAAGGGGATGAAGCAGTGGGAGGAAGTGATGGAAGAAAGAAGTCTTAGTTCTGAAACCGGCTCGGGCCGTAATTGGCATGTGACTTTGGGTAGGTCGTTTCCCACCTCTAAGCCTCAGGTTTCCCACCTGTAAAATGGCCTTCCGATAAGCAGCCATCATGGTGGTGTTAGACATGAGGAGACTCATTGGGAAGGATAAGAGGGAGAGGGAGCAGCGTAGGCAGAAAGGGCCGCCAGACCGGGGGTCAGGCCTCGCACCTCTGTCCTGCTCAGGTGTTTAGTCGGAAGGGCCTCGGGGAAGTTGGCCTGGGTGCGAACGTGGTTCTGCTGGACCCTGAGAGGTGGCAACTGGGCCCTCAGCCACCACGGTCCCCACAGCAGGATCTCCTGAAGGATGGGTGAGCAGCACATCTCCAGGGTGGTGGCCGCAGGGTCCCATCCCCACATGGCTGCGCCGCGGGACTCCGGCTGAGCCTGTAAACTGGGAAGTGCTGTCCTCCCCTGAGGCAGTGTGCTGATTTTGTCCCAGGAGCCACGTAGACCCAGCCCAGGGAAGAATCCACAGTGAGGATTTGGGGCAAGGCCGGGAAGGGAGGGTGGCCCCACCAGCAGCCCAGAAGAACTCCGGGGCCAGGCCGAGCCTCACGCTGCCCCCATGAAGCCCGAGGTCAGACGGGGGCAGGCTGGGGAGGTCCGGGTAAGGAGCTGGATGAGGCTTCGCGCTGCGGATGCGAGCGAGCCATTGAAAGGCTGGAGCAGCAGAGTGGCTGGTCGGTCTGGGCCTTGGGAGAGTTAACCCGGCTTTGGTTGACTGGATAGATCCAAGCTGGGAGAGCCTGGGGCCCGGGGCTGAAGAGAGGCAGGTGACCAGGCCGGGGCCAGGGCTTCCCACCCCTGGGCTCCACTGACCAAAGGGTTTTTTCCACCCTTGGCTTGCCTGTCTGGCCCTCCCTGGGAGATGACTCTTACTTCTCCATTCCCCCGTGCGCTGGCCAAAATGTGGCAGGAGAGCAGCCCCTAGGCTGGCCTGTGGGACTCACCATAGTGGCCACAGTTCCCCTGCCAAACCCCAGCCCTGGTTCCCCTTCTCGAAGTCACGGCAGAAGGAAGGCCCAACATCCAGAGTGTCCCTTCTCCTGAGGCTTTGCTCCCCCAGCGCACCTACTGCCCCAGCTCAGGCCTCTGAGCCCCAGCACCCAGGCATCTCCTTGCACCTTCTCCTCATCCATCCATTTAGGGAGCCCGTATGCCAGAGACCATGTTACATGCTCCCGAATTAGCTCACTGATTTTCCATGGCAACCCTGCGAGTGATTTATTTCTATTTTACCAATGAAAAGAGATTAAGGTGAAAGAGATTCACCCCCATGTCCACAGCAAGTCAGCAGTGGAACAGAATTCAAATCCCTCTTCGGTCCAAAAGGTTACTAGTAAAGAAAAAGTATAGTTATCCCTCAAATCTTACCTTTCTTGAAAGTTCTCGAGTGCATTTCATCCCTAGCCCAAGCTTGGGGAGGGAATTATTCCCATTTTGCAGGTGGAAAACTGAAGCCAGAGAAAAGCAATAGCCCAGAGCACGCACAAGTGAGCAGGAGGAGGGGAGCAGAGGGCCTCCCAGGCGGAGTCCTGGCTGCTGGCCCACTGCCCCGCCCGCCAGGGAAGATGGGGCGCCACGACCCCAACCCCTCAGCTGCTGCAGCCAGTTGGGTGGGTGGAGCAGGACAGAAAAAGAAAATACAGGTTTTTCTTTGTGACACTTAGGCCTCTCCCCTTTGAGTAGGGAGAGACCTGAGTCAGCCAGGCTGTTGAGGCAGAAGCCTCCCCAGGGGGTTCTGGGAGCCAAACAAGGAGGGGCCCTGAAGACACCTTTTGAAGGTTCTTTAATAGCTTTTCTTTTTAAAAGTGTGTTTCCTGTGTAATTACAAAATTAACACATGCTGGTTGTAGCAGTTTCCTACTCTTGGCTAAGCTGGTTCTCCATCCCACCTCAGCCTTCCTCTGAGAAGCTGCCTAGTCACAGGCAGCGATTTGGTCTGGAATCTTCCAGCCCTTTCAATACTTAGGGAGATGTGTGTAGTTTTTGTTTTTGTTTTTGTTTTTGTTTTTCTCATACAAAAATGGCCCCAGGCACAGAGTAGAAAACCACGTCTCTCAGTTAATATACAGAGTCCGGTACATTGCCCCTTTTTTTATTACAAAATCTCTTATTACAGAATCATTAAGCATGTAATTCTGTAATATAACAATATCACACTCAAGCATACCATATGACATTTTAGGTGAAGTGTTCAAATTAAAACTATAAATTATTACAGCCATATTATGACCCTACCAACCACACTCAAGCAGGCGTTACTTCTGCCGACCCTGTATACCCTCAATATGAGGTGCACAGTAGCACTGTTTGACCTCATTGTTTCACTGCTGGAAGGACCGCTGGATTGTTCCAGAGTGTGGCTGCTCCTGCTGATGGGAAGTGGCACGCCTCACCCCTGGTTGTGTTCTTCCTACGAGCAAAGCTCCCGTGAACTCTCCAATATGTCTCACCATCCTCAGGCTATTTCCAAAGGCAGAGGAGCAATCACGTCACCTAAGGCCACGATCACAGGAGCCAGCTCTGCCACGTAGCGGCTAAGTGGCTTCGATAGGTCAGACTCTGAGGCTCAGTTTCCCCATCTGGAAAACGGGGATAATAACAGTGCACATACCTCAGAGGACCCTTGTCAGCATTTGGTGAGTTAATACATATAAAGCACTTAAAACTGCCTGGCACATAGGGAAGTGCCAGCAGCAATTCTTCTTATTTCTAGAAGTCAGAGGTCTGGATCTCAGGGCTTGTGCTTTTTTTAGTTTTATCAGATTTGGCTAAAGAGGTTGTGCCCTAGGGACCTTCTGCTCTCCCAGCTCCTAGGACACCTGGTACCCCCATTTAGGGGCCTTGAGACAGGTCATCGCTAGAATTGCGCGCATGTGCATGCCCTCGCGCATGCACACGTGGTGGGCCTTGTGCTGCCGCTGCAGGCAAGGGCCTTCCCCGCCATTTCCTGGGCAGAGCTGCAGAGCCCTGTGTGCTTCCAGGCCTCGTATCCCACCAAGCCCCAACCCCACGCAGGCCCGCACACCCCACCTTCCCTTTTCCAGGGTCATTTCCCACACTAACAAGCCTTCCACCCTCACTTTGGTGCAAAGGAAAGACCCCCACCCCAGCCAGCAATCAGGATAATGACCTCTGTGGCTAGCTCTGCCCCTCCCCCCTGAGAGACTTGGGCAGGGCCTATGGCCCCTGCAGCCTTGGTTTCAGGGCCAGGACCAGGGTGAACCAAGCCAGGGCCACAGGGACACACTCTCAGGCCCCTGCCAGCACCAGGTTGGTGCTAAACAATGGCAGCTTTCCAGGATTTTACGTTAGGGACAACTTGCCTGCCTCACGCTAGTCCTGGCCCTGCTTGGTTTTCTTATCTGCAAAATGGGAATCCTAACCGCAGCCCAACATCTCTGAGACCAGCTCCAGGGAGCCAGTGAGAGAAAGCTGTGTGGACGAAGTGGCTTTGCAAATGCTCAAATTCTGGGTTTGGGATGATCGGGCAATGTGGGAGTGAAGCAGGGGACGGTGATCCTGGCTGCAGTACCTTGGAGACCTGAGTCCCGTCAGCTGTCCCAGGAGGCAGGCACGTGATTCCGAGCGAGGATGCCTCAGGATGTGTGCATAGGAAATGACACTGATTGAGGGCAAGAAACCCACTTGAAACCTTACTCCACACTTGGGAGAGTGCCCTCAGCCCTTTGTCTCTGGGGAGCAGCATTCTTTGGACATAAAGATCCTGCAGCAACCACAGTCCCCTGGTGAGGTGGTATGAGGTTTGAGGCCGAAGGCAGAGAAGCCAGAGACATGTTAGTGCCGCAGCCCCAACCTCCAGGCTCGCAGGGCAGAGGGGGTAGGCAGAGGCTGGGTAGGGAGATCGGCCGTGCCCTTCCCAGGGAGGGCGCCTCCTGCTCACCCTGCTCTGGCCCAGGTTTAGCTGAGTAGCTCCTCAAAACCACCCAAGGATGTCAGTATTATCATTAGTTCCACTTTAAAGATGAGGAAACAGATTCGGAGATGGGAAGCATCTTTGCCCAGGGAACCTACCTGAACCTGGGCAGGCCGAAGACTTATATTTGATCGCCCAGGGAGACAGCTGGGGGAAGCCCAGCCTCCCCACCAAGTTGCCCCCCACCCCCACCCCAGAAACCTCCTGTGCAGACCCAGCCTCTCTGGAGCTCTGGGTGGCCACGGGGTGGGCCAGGCTGCAGGAGCCTCTTCACCAACCCTACACCTGCCCCTTCTTCAGATCCCCTCCCCCTCGATGGTGGCAGCTGGGCCCAGCCCCATTAGCACCATTTTCACTAACAGCTCTGGGTCTGGCGGTGGGGGTGGTGCTGATGGGTTCCCCCGGGACCGAGCCCTCTTTGCTACAGACTCCACGATCCCCACCACAAAGGGGGTGCCCTTCCACCCTGAACCCTCTATCAATCCCCAAGGCCCAGCTGGGGCAGCTGGGCTCCCGCCTCAACACTGTCTGAATGGGCCTGGCCTTGGTGCCTGGGGGTCAGCTCCAATATCACAGTGTCATCAGTAATGATCAAAGCGACCTCCTACTGAAGGAAGGTTTTCCACGTGCCCAGCAGCTCCTGGGCAACGCGTGTGTGTGGAGATTTGTTTTACCCTCACAGCAATTCTGAAGAGATATTAACTGTACCCATTTGACAGCTTAGTAAATGGAGGCTCTTGGTCTCCCAGCAGCAGCCCTCACAGGGCTTACTGTGAGTAGTTGAGTTAGGAGAGGATACCAGGAAACACTGGTAAGGAAGAGGGGGAATGAGACCAGGAAGGAAAGAAAGCCAGAAAGTGGGGAGCCACCAAGCAAATCACTGCTGTGGGCAACCGGACTTGGAAGGTGGTGTAGAATATGCCTCAGAACTATCCCAACCTAAGGGGGAAGGAGCTGGGAGGTTTGCCCACCGACGCCCTGTGGTTCGCTGTCTGAAGGCTGCAGAAGGGCATTCGTGCTCCAGCACTGGCTTGCAGCCCGGCCCCTGAGCACCTGTCTCACACACAGTCAGGAAAAGCCCTCAGGCAGCGCCGTGGAGTTTGCAGTAAGCAGCTCTGAGTGTATGGAAGTAAGTGCCAAGGGGACACGGCCAGGGATCTGCACTGTGTTCTTTACCAAGGCTCAGAGGTCACACAGCTTGTCATTGGCAGAGTCAGGATTTGAACCCAGGTCTGCCTGATCCCAAATTTTAATCCCTATGGTAGTTATGGAAGCAGTACTAGGGGATGGATCTGTCTGCTGTGGGCTCGCTCTACCCTCCGCCATGCAAAGGACACAGCAGGCTCCTGGTTTTCTCCAGAATCCTTCCTTGCCCCCACCCTGGCTGCTGGGATGTTGGGGAGGTTGGGTTCACTCTACCAAAGGGAAGTCAGGACCCCTGGGACAAAGCAGACAGAGAGCAAAGCCCAGGCCAAGAGGGTAAACAAGTAAAAGAGTGAATGAATGAATGCAGTAAGTCAGCAGTGTCTCGAGGCCAGTCCTCTCCGCAGCACCCAGCCTTTCACGTCCTCCCACAGTTCCATCCACCAAGCCCCAGAGTAAGAACCCGGAGCCACCACCTGCAGCCCACAGACGGCAAAAGTGTCATTTTGCTTTGCATGCCACCATGCTTTTACATTTTTTGAGCTCTGCCCACATTTAAAATTGTAAAACCTCACACAAAAACCCAACTTTTCAGCTGCTCTTGAAAAAGCAGAAGCTCTGGCAAAACGCAGCCCACCTTCCTGCACAGCTCTAGCTGGCTGCACCCCAGCCGCCCTGCTGCGACACGGTGTGGGCTCGCCAATTCGCCGCAGTCTCCAGCACGCCCTCTTACCTCCGTGACACTGAAGCAATGTCAGTTGCCACCTTGCAGCTAGAACTGTGGTTTTAATGCCACCAACATGGTTCCTGGAAGCATGGAAGTTTGAGCGGAAAATACCTGCCCCTGGAAACCTGGAGCCCTAGGTTTTGACTTGCTGTGTGAACTCATGATGTCAAGCAAGTTCCTCTGTTCTCTGTGCCCCTGTTACTTTGTTTGGGAACCGAGGGGCAGAAAGGTGATCCAAGCACCCTTCTTGCCCAGAATGTCCCAGGTTTGATAGAAAGGCCTGGGGAGCGGAGCAGGCCTTCCTTGGCACAGGCCTGTGGCCACATGTAGGACACAGCTGCGGCGGTTACGTCTGGCACAGGTGCGTCCAGGCACTCATGACGCGGGCTCCACCGGACGTTTTCCCTGCACTGGGGATGCCCCTTAGACAGATAGCTTGCTGGTCCCAGTTCCGTGAGCATGTCCAACAGGCAGGCAGCAAGTGGGACAGCTAGGCACAGTCACTGCTCCCACAGGTGACTAGTGTCAGAGCAGTAGCTGCGGCAGAAAGAAAGCCACTTGCCACAGTGGAACATTAGCACCGATAGTTGGCTTGGAACTACAAGAAATTATGGGGGGGAGGGTCCCACAGGCCAGGCTCCTGTACGTCAGCGCCTCAGGAGGCAGCGAAAGGGGGCACAGGGCCTAGGCCAGCACACGTGGTGGATGTCCAGGGAGTAGATTCTGGTTCTGAGGAAGTTCATCTCGAGTCCTTCTTCATGCTCCTCTGTGCCTGGCGCTGGGCTCTGAGTCCACCTGGTCACTTCCTAAGCCTGAGCTCACTTATCATTGCCCCTGCCATCACCGCTGCCACTGCTGTTGGTGCCTCCCCAAGTGACCTTGTCAGGGCCTGTGGGCCTCCTCCACCTTCTTAATGGAATTATCACCTTCTAGCTTGAGCTATTGTGAAAATCAGATAACAACAAATTTATATCGGGAGCTTTTGATGTGCCAAGCACAGTTTGAGTGACAGGATTCGTTCACCACAGTCACATGCCTCCAACTCCTCACACCCACAAGGGTGCCCACACCCATTTCCACTCTCACTCACACCCACCCAGCCCCTCACACCCAGAGGTGCACACCCGGCCCTCCCAGGCCTGTGGAGGCCCCAGCCCTGCCCCTCCTCCGCCTGCGCCTCCCGTCCCTGCGGCCAGCCGCGCTCCCAGCATGCCCTGCAGCCAGCCCCATGGCGCTCGGTTGGGCTCCCTGAAGCCACAGCCTGCCCTGACTCCCACAGCCAAATCGAGTCAAAGACCAATTAATATGCTGATACCTGTGGCCAGCTGAAGTGATGTAGAGCTGATGATTTCTTTTTCCATTTTACTCCAACTGTGGTTTCATTTTTTTCCCAGCCCTCCTTTGGTCAGTGGTTTTAGGGGCACTAAAGTTCACTTTTGTGGGTAACCTGCACTGTTAGCTGTTGATTTAATTAACTCAGCCTTTCTCTTCCTTGACCAGAACAAGGCCAGCCGGGCTGCTTTGCAGACACCCATCTGGGCAGCCAACGGCTGGAGGCGTCTGACGGGAGAAGTGTGTGGTCCCTGGCAGACACTCGCCGGCCTCGGCTGTCACCAACAGCTCCGCGTTTTCTGAAGCACTTCGGAGCCACTGTCTCATGAGACACAAAGGGGTTTCTCTCCCATTAGGCAGATGGGGAAACTGAGGCTCAGAGATGTGAACCCAGTCACCTAGGGCCACAAACCCACAACAAGCAGAGCTGGGCTTTGAAGCCAAGTATTTCTCTTGCCACAACCTCTATTTTGGAGAGTCAGTTTATTCCCAAAAGGTGCCCCTTCAAGGAGAGGTAGGTGTAAGGCTAGAAGACAACTGGGGATGCTAGAGAGGGACAAGAGGGAGGGATTTTGAGGAAGACGCTGGTTGAAATCATACTTCTGAGGTTCTTCCTCATGATGGAGCACTCCAGAATCTTTCGTCCTCTAAGAAGTTTCCAGATTCCTAGCATGAATCTCTCAGTGGCCAGGTGAGGGGAACATTCAGGCTTTACCCTCCAACCCTCAGAGGCCTCTCTGCCCAGTGGGTGCCTGGGACTACAGAGGACCCTCGGGCAGGGGGCGGGAGCAGGCAGATGCAGCAGGAGAGAGCAGAGCACAGATCCAAAAAGGCTTCAGGAGGAGAGCTTACAACCAGGAAATGCACACGCAACTGAGGCCAGGGAGGTGGTGAGAATTAAGCAGAAAGTCGACTTGGGGCAAGTCCCTCCTTCTCTGGCCCTCAGTGCATTTGGAGACGTTCTCAGTGAGCAGTGGCTCAGTCTGTACAGGTAGCGTCGTAGGGAGCTCTGGCTGCTGAACTGAAGAAAGGAAAGGGAGGGCTCTGGGCTTAGAGAAAGACCCTCATCCCTTCTCCCCTTCCCATTGCGCCTCCTCCAGGAAGCTCCCCACCCCTCACCCACAACCATTCCCCAGCTCTCAGTCCAGGGCGCTGTGAATTTTTTTTTTTTTTTCGCCACCAGGGTGAATTGTCAATTGATTTGTTATTTATCCCACTGACAACAAAGAGAGTGAAAAGGTAATAATTCTGGGCCCTGGGGTAATTCAATTCCTGTAGCACCGTCAGCTGCATTAACTTACTTCCTGGATCTCAATTCAATTAGAGCAACATTCCCCAGCATTAATAAATCAATACTCATGCCATTTGGATATATTTTGAATGTCTTTCATTATACATTGCAGGTCGGGGATGGCTGTTGAATTGGAAGTTAATGGGACGGGACAGGGCAGGTGGGGCTGCCTGGGGAGAAGCTTCCAACCATCGGCTCTAATTGCCTCTGTTGCAGACGAGGGTGTTAGTAAAACAGAGGCCTGGTTAACTGAGCCAGCCTGTCGCAGCCACGGCGGGCGGCAGGTCCAGCTAGGTGGACAGAGGCACACTGGGCGGAGAGACTGTGTTCAGCTACTCATGTCCTCCTTCAACCACTCGCCAACACATCCCTCCTCTCAGTCTTCCTCCCCTCTGTCCTCTCGCTCTCCTCTGGTCCCTCCTCATCCCTCTTCCAAGCCTTCCTTTCATCTTCCTTCTATTCCTCCTCCGCCCCTCCCCTCCTATGCCTCCTTTTATCCCTCCCCCTCCTCCTTCTCCCATCCTTTCTCCCATCCTTCCTCCAAGTTGTCCTCCCATCCCTCTCCCTGTCTTCTCATCCTTCCTCCTATCTTTCTCCTCCTTTCTTCCAAATTTTCTCTCTGTTCTTTCATCTCCTATCCATCCAGAACATTTTGCTGCAGGCCTGTCTGGCACTAAGCCCCACGCTGACATCTGGGCTTATATAGGTGTATATCGTACACGTTCTCCAACCTCAGAGACACCAGCTCTAAACAAATAATGACACCACAATGGTCAAGAGCCACAGCACGAGCACTAAGAGCACTTCTGCCAGAAAAGCCAGAGCAGGGCTCAGCGGTGAGCCCGTGGCAGGAAGCTCTGACTCTAGAGACTGAGGGACAGAAGCCTGGGGTAGGTTTTGAGGGCAAGGAGGTCTTGGCCAGGTGGCCTGAGGGAGACCAGAAACTGCAGAGAGCCCGAGGAAATTGAGGACGGCACAGTAGCGCACCATCTCGTGTGTGCACCCAAAGTCAGAAGCTTTGTTAGCTTTGATCCCCAGGTCAGTAAAATATGGGTTCCTAGGGTGTTCCTCTGGGGAGTCTCATCCAGGAGGCCTGGGAATGGGTCAGAAATCAGCAGCCACAGCAAAGAAGGTGCCTGCATAGTGGAGCTAGCCGGCATCTCAGGCTGGCTGTGATTGCCCGTGTGACTGAGCAAGTCTGTCTCGCTGAGCCTTCCTAGGTCTGTAACTGAGTTTCTCACCTGATAATGTCCTTTGGGAAGGGAAAGAGAGGTATTGCTTCCTCCCTTTGGAAAACGGGGAAACCGAGGATCAAGCAGACAAGGGCTGAGCCAGGTGCAGTCTCCACCCTCCATGCATGGAGGTGCAGGGCCTTTGCACCTTCTGGCCCTCTGCTTGGATCACTGCTCCAAGTACCCATGTTGGCTTCTCCTCTCCTGTGTTTGTTATCTGTTGCTGCGTAACAAATTATCCTCCAAATGTAGTGATTTAAAACAACCAACATTTATTATCACTCAGTTTCTGTGGGTCAAGAACCAGGAGTGTCAGGGTCTGGCTCAGACTCCCTGAGGTCAGGACGTCAGCAGGGGCTGCATTCATCAGAAGGCTGGGCTGGGGCTGGAGGGTCCACTTCCCAGACAGCTCCCTCACATGGCTGTTGGCAGGAGGCCTCAGTTCCCCACGTGCTCTCAGCAGAAGGGGTTAGTTCCTCACTAGGTGGGCCTCGCCACACAGCTGCTTGAGCATCCTCACGACATGGCAGCTGCGGTCCCTAGAGCAGGTGATCTGAAAGAAAGCGATTGAGCTGGAAACTGTAAGGTATAACCAACCCAGAAGTCATCATTTCTAGCACATTTCACTTGTTGGAAATGAGTTGCCAAGCCTGGTCCCAATGGTCAGGGAGGAAAATTAAGCTCCATCTCTTGAAGGGAAGAATATCGAAGAATTTGTTCAAAACCCTGGTATGTTCTTTCAGGTCTCTCTCAAATGACACCTTATCAGAGATGCTTTCCCTGGCACACCCACCTGTAAGAACTCCCGGCCTCTTGTCACTTTCTCACCCCTCTTGTTCTGCTCTATTTTCCTCCATGGCATTTGCCTCACCTGACATTCCATCGATTTTCATTATTAATCTCATTTATTGTCTGCCTCTCCCCACCAGGACAGGCTTCATGCGATCAGACACTTTTTCAGTTTTGATTCCCAGCACACAGTAGGTGCTTTAAAAATGACTGTCAAATGCAAGGACAAAGATGGAGCTGAAGGAAGAGAGAGCACTGTTGACCCACCTGGTCTTCCCTGCCTCTGGAATCCGACTCTGGCTGAGGGTCCCTGGCTGGACCCCATGGGACCCAGAACCTCACCCTGTGCCCAGATTGGGGGCAGCCTGGTCTGAGGTCAGTTCCCAGCTTGGACATCAGCCTTTGGCATGATACTGGATGTGTCCTTTTCTTTAGCTCAGCCTCAGTTCCTCCATCTGATAGGGGTTGTGCTGGATTCCTTCTTCCGTTTAACAAGCAGGTCCCAAGCACCCACTAGGTGTTTGAACACAGTATCGCAGGGCCGAGCCTCTAGAATAAAACCACTGAGGGTCCTTCCAGCTCCCATGTGCTCCTGTTCTGCTACGGACTGAATTGTGTCCCTACAAATTCATATGCTGAAGCTCTTGTATCTGAATGTGATGAGGACTTTTGATGGTAATTAGGGTTAGGTTGAGTCATGAGCATGGGGCCCTCATGATAACATTAGAGGCTTTATAAGAAGAGGAAGAGACCTCTCGCCACCTCCCCTCCACCCCATCTCTTGCATATGAGAACACAACAAGAAGATGACAGTCTCTAAGCCAGGAAGAGGGCCCTCACCAGGAGTCTAAGTGGCTGGCACCTTGATCTTGGACTTCCCGCCTCCAGAACTGTGAGAAATACATGTCGTGTTTAAGCCCCCCAGTCGATGGTATTTGTTACAGCAGCCCAAGCTCACTAATGCAAAAGCTGATGGCCCATTGCCTGAGATCAGAGATCCACATGCTCCACGTCAAGGTGAATATTTAAAAATCAGGATCCTCCTGGGAAGAGGTAGAAGGCCCCCAGAGGGCAGATGCCTCTAAAGCCAGTAGGAGGAGGGTATGGGGGACAAGCGCTTGCTCACCTCTGGGCTGTTGTACCTGCTATTCCTCCTGTCACTGGCCAGCTCCTCCTCATCCTTTGGATCCTGGCTTCTATGCCACCTCCTCTGGGAAGCCCTCTGCGGGATCTCACAGCCCCTTGGGTATCCTGTATGGATGCACTGTCCACAGTGAGCTATGCTGGCTCCTTCGTCATCTCTTTCCACTTAGTGCTGGCCCCGTTGGGGCGATGTCACTCCGGGAGAAAGGACTCAAAGCCCAAGGCCATGGCTCAAGTCCTAAGGCCACGACCAACTGCAGGGGTCAGAGGCCTGGCTGCCCCTACTCCCCAAGTCAGGCCTGGGCCAGACCAAGGCCGACTGGGTCCTCAGCAGGCCCCGCGGAGGGAGGCTGGCCCAGGGAGAAGGCAGCCATCCAGAGCTGAGGCCCTGGGCCCCCCGCCCTCGTCCTCTCTTGGCTGCCCTCTCCCAGCCACCACCGCACCCACAGATCTTTGGACAAAGACTAAGCAGTGACCTCCTCAGGGAAGAATAAAGGTTGGGACAACTTGGTCACTTTATGACACTGCACAGTTTTTAACACTCACGGTGACGGTCAGAGACACTGGACCCAGAGGAGAGGCAGTTATTTTGTATCTGTCTAAATTTCTCTCTCTGAGGCCCCTGCAGGGACAGCCCGGGACAGCGGGAAGTGCGTAGGCTTTGAAATAAAATATTCAAAATCTGGGTTCAAACCTAGGGTCCCCCTTGTGTGTGACCTTGGACAACTCACCTCATTTCTAAGTCTTTGGTTTCTTAATTTGCAAAATGGGGGTTCATGTTGCATCACCAAGGCTAGTTAGAGATGAACAGAAATATATAACAGGAGCCCGTTGCCCTGGGCACTCAGCAAATGCTGGCCTCCTCCCACCACCCACTTTTTCTCACTTAAAATTTTCCTTACACTCTTCCACTCCACCTATGTCACTGACTAGCTATGTGTGACCCAACATAACGCTTTTACCCTCTTGGGGCCTCATTGAGTTTGGGAGCTGGAGCAAACTTTGTCCTCAACCCAAGTTTGCATGTAATGACAAACTAAGGCCCAATGTCAGTGACAAAGCTGAACTTTGGTCTCTGGGGCCACGGCTGTGTTGTCGGAATCCCAGCCACGGGCTCCCCCCTGGATCCTGCCCCGCTACACTCCGCTACCTGGCTATGAGACCCTGAGAAAGCCCTTTCCCCTCTCTGGGCCTAATTTGCCCATCAGAATTAAAATGGGTTGAGCTAGAAGTTTTCTGAAGGTCCTTATTCTTTTTTTGCCGGTTTGGGGATTCTGAGCTGGATCAGTGGGGTCGCAGCTTTGGCCGCCTCTGAGGCCACCAGGCGACTCTTCTAAGAAGTCAAGTGGCTCCAGCTCCTCGCTCCAGGCTGGGTCACACCTCCATACTTTTGCCTATGTTGCCCTCTCTCTGCCAGGAACACCCTTTGCACTGTGGCAAGTTTCTCTGTCCACACCACAAACCTCTATGGCACACCACCAAAATGTCCCCTCTGAGCTGAAGCTCTTCCTGGTTGCCAGCACACGGAGCAAAACCAACCTCCCCTCGTACCCCCAGGCCCCAGGCATATCCCCTGCATTAGACACATGTGCTCAATTCCCCCTCTTTCTGTGCAAGTCCTGGCTGCTCCTTGAGGACAGGGCTGGGTCTGATTCACTTCTGTATCCAGCTTCTGGTGGAATCTATTGAATGAATGAGTGAACGAACGAATGAGTGATATCCCACAGTTCAAGGCTGATGTCAGCCAACAGGCCTCACCCATGCCCCTTGCTGAGAGCCATTCTCCCCAAGTGAGCAGCCCAGGCCCACCTGGCCACCAGAGTCACTAATGAACATTGATTCTGATCAGTCCCATCCATCATGCCGCTCGAGCTCCTTTTCTTAAAGAACATTAGGGAGCAAATGTATCATCGGTGACTGGAGGCCCAATAAAGCAGGCACCTCGCGAAATTTAGTATTCAACTCGTAAAGGCCTTAAAAGCATTTTTCAATTATGAATGGCCTGGGGGGAGTCGTTCTTTCTTCGCCCGGGGGATGAATAAAGATGGAAAATAATAGCATATCAATATTGTTGCAACTTAGCAGGATTAATCTGGAAGAGTTAAAGTCCTTGCTTTTCCCTGATGCCTGCATGCTCAGGTGCACTGGGAAGGACTCAGCCAAGGTGACCCTCACCAGGACTTGCGTGGGCAGGGCCGCCTCCCAAGAATCAGCACCTTTAGGCCCATGACCTTCCCTTTCCTCTCTCACAGCCTCACCCCAGGATATCCCCCAGCTCTGAGCCATTCTTCTTACCGACATGCGACCTGCAGGACCTGCTTGCTTGTGATGATCTCTAAGCTTTGTACCACACTTAGGGTTTACCAAGGGGTTTTTATGCCTATTGTGGTAATGGTTGCTCAAATCTATACGATAAAATTCCATAGAGCTATGCCAAGAAAGAAAGAAGGAAGGAAGGAAGGAAGAAAGAAAGAAAGAAAGAAAGAAGGAAGGAAGGAAGGAAGGAAGGAAGGAAGGAAGGAAGGAAGGAAGGAAGGAAGGAAGGAAGGAAGGAAGGAAGGAAAGGAAGGAAGGAAGGAAGGAAGGAAGGAAGGAAGGAAGGAAGGAAGGAAGGAAGGAAGGAAGAGGGAGGGAGAAAGAAGGAAAGAAGGGAGGAAGGGAGGGAGGGAAGGAAGAAAGGAAGGAAGGAAGGAAGGGCCAGGTGAAGGGTACACTTTTGTACTATTTTTCCAACTTCCTGTTAATTTTAAACTATTTCAAAATAAGAAATTATAATTGAAAATGGTCCTCACAGGAACAAAGGGAATGGGCTTCCACTGGTGGAAGTGTAAGTAGGTACAACAGCTTTAAAAAAAAACAAGTCTAGCCCTGGCTTGTGTGGCTCAGTGGATCAAGCACCAGCCCGTGAAGCAAAGGGTCACTGGTTCAATTCCCAGTCAGGGCACATGCCTGGGTTACGGGCCAGGTCCCTGGTAGGGGATGCACGAGAAGCAACCACACAGTGATGTTTCTTTCCCTCTCTTTCTCCCTCCCTTCCCCTCTAAAAGTAAATAAATAAAATCTTTTTTAAAAATAAAAAATAAAAAACAAGTTCACATTATCTGGCGTGGTAAGCAGGGTAATGTTGCCCCTCCAAAGAGGTCCACATCCTAATCCCCAGAATTTATGAATATATTTGGTTTGAGGCAAAGGGAAATCAAGGTTGCAAATGGAATTAAGGTTGCTAATCTGCTGACCTTCAGATGCGGAGATTATTCTGGATTATCCCGGTGGGCCCAAAGGTGGGCCTTAAAAGTGAAAGAGGGAGGTCTCAGAGTCAGAGAGATTTGGAGATGCTACGCTGCTGTCTTCCAAGAGGGAGGAAGGGGCCATGAGCCAAGAATGTAGACAGCCTCTAGAAGTTTGGAAAGGCAAAGAACAGACGCTTCCCTAGAGCCTCCAAAAGGAACACAGCCCTGACAACACTTGTATTTTAATCCAGTGAGATCACTTTGGACTTCTGTCTACGGAGCTCTGAGAGAGATAATAAATGTGGTTTTTTAAGCCACCAAGTTTGTGGCAACTTGTTATGGCAGTAAGAGGAAATTAAGGCATCTAGTAAATAATATTTTTGAATTAAATATGCACACACCCTAAGACTAGACAATTTCACTCCTAAAGGAAATCTTTGGTCTGCATTAGGTCACAGCTATGTTGTGGAGACATCTACAAGAATATTCATAATAGCATTATTTGAAATAACCCAACAACCCAAATGTCCATAAATAGAAGATGGATAAATCCATTGTGGTACATTCCTACAATGGAACATTATTAGGCAGTGAAAAATGAATGACATTGTTACATGCAAATAATGGATGGATTTCACAACACAATGATGAATGAAAGAAACAAGTCACAGGAAAAAAAGACATGTGGTAGGACTCATTTAGATAAAACTCAAAAATAGGCAAATCTTTAAAAAGTACATTGTTAAGAGCTATATTTTTAAAGAGTAAAACTGTAAGAAGAACGAGAATAATTAATACAAAATTCAGCATGTTGATTACCTTTTAGAAAAATGATAACAGGGGGTTAAGACCCACAAGGAGTCTCAAAGGTAAAATAATTTCTTGAACTAGGGGGTGTGGACACAGGCACCTGTTTTATCATTAGTACACAGGGTCCAGCAGAAATAAGGATTATCCTGGTGAGCCCAATGGAAGGCATGAGCCATCCTTCCTTGTCTGAGCATGGTTGGTAGGGTTATAATATGGGTGTAATAATTTATAGTTTTAACTTAACATTTCACCTAAAACGTCATATGGTGTGCTTGAGTGTGCCATTGTTATGTTACAGAATTACATGCTTATGATATTTTAATAAAAGATTTTATAATAAAAAAGGAGTGTTATTTGTGCTGGACCCTGTATATTGTATAAATGAAAATTATTACTTAAACAGTATGTGTATATTTATATACTCTTTTGAGTACATGGTATAGTTCACAATAAAATAGTTTGTGTCCTTGCTTTTGAGCCTTGATTTGATCTTTTTTCATCATATTACAAGCAAGGCAGGATGGGGTCATTACCTTCATTTTACAGCTGGAGAAACTGAGGTTCTCAGAGATTAAATGGCTTGCTCAAGCCCACCTGCCTGCTTCCCAAGCTTCACCTCTACCCACTCACACCGTCTCTCTGGGCTCTGAACTGACTGAGTTCAAGGAAGCAGCAGAAAGAGAAAATAGGGGTCTTTTCCTGACTTCTGAATTTCAAAAAGTGGAGTCAAAACCTGAGGTCATGGAGAAAATTTGGAGATCAGGTAAGAAGGGAGAGCAAACTCTCCCATCCCTCAGATTATGTAAAGATTTTGGGGCTGACGTAAGCATAAATTTGTATGTGTGTGGAGGGGTGGCACATGGGATTTAGGTGAGTCAGAAGTAATGAAAAGTACTGTAGAAACTGTGAGGAAGGTTGACCCCACACTGCATTTCCCCAAGGTCAAGTGTTACAGGAGGATGGAAGAACACCAGACTGCTTCCTAGGATCTGAGAAATCTATAAATCTCCCTTCCAGGGAGAACCCAAGGAGGTAACAAGATACCAGAGTGAAAATGGCTGGGTGGCATGTGGGCTGTTAGGGCCTTGGGCGACTTTATTGAGCTTCCTGAAGCTGCTTTTTGTGTAAGAAAAGGCATAAATAACTAAAATCTAAAATGAGAAAAGGAGGCATAACTATAGAATGTACAGATGTTAAAAAGATTTTAAAATTAGTAAGAAGATATTGTATAAAGTTACACAATAACTTCCTTATTAAATTTGATAATTTTTGGAAACGCCTCTGAGAATCTGGTCCGTTAGCTTTCTCATAGTATGGCACCCCTGCCCAACAGTATGGCCTCCTGCGGAGCTTCCAACTCACTCCCCGCATCTCCACAAAAGGCGAAGAACACGAGGTGCCAGTTCGAGATGGCAGTGCCGGAAGACGCCGAAGTGCAGAGCCGAGCTAGTCGGATTTTTCAGCCCATCTTTAACAGATGGAGAAACTGAGGTCATCTGTGAAAATTACCTGTCTTGAGGATTCACGGTCCATTCTGGGGAGAACCGGTGCTGCAATGCTTGGCCACCATGGTTGGTCTCATAGATAAAGGCCCTGAAACCGGGAAAAAAAAAATTGATAATTTAGATGAACTGGACAAATTCCTCAAACATCTCAACTAACAAATTGACAGAGGAAGAAATATAAAACCTGGATAGTCCTGTATATTTTAAAGGAAACACCCATTTTTTAAATCTCACAAAGAAAATTTTAGTCACAGATGGTTTCATTGGTGAATTCTTCCAAAATTATAAGGAAGAAATGATACCAATCTTAAACTGCTCCACAGAATGTATTTTTAAATATTTTTGAGGCCAGCATAACTCTGATATAAAAATATTGCAAGAAAGGAAAATTATAGTTTAATCTCTCCCATGATTAATTAACCACTCTAAGGCTCAGTTCTTCATTTGTAAAGTGGAGATAATAGTTATCTTCCTTGGAGAATTCTTAGAAAAATTAAATGAGATAAATGCAAAAATCCTTATCAAAATACAAGCAGACCAACTCTACATGTAAATAGATTATTATAGTCACAGTGAAATTTGGGTTTTTCTTCTGAGGAATGAGAGGTTTGGTTTTACATTTAAAAATAAATTATTGCAATTGACCATATTGATAGAATAAAGGAAATAAAAGGTAGTAACCACACATTCATCTCAAAAGATGCAAAAGAAGTCATTTGATGTAATTCAATACCCATTCACAATTTTTAAACTCTTATCAAATATAAAAAATAGCAAATTTCCTTAACCTGACAAAAGATATTGACGTAAAACCACAGTCAACATCATACCTAATAGTAAAATATTGAGAACCTTCCTCTGAGATTGCTAATAAGGCCATTGTGTCCATGACTACCACTGCTATTCAACATTGTACTGAAGACCTTAGCCAGACCAATAAGATTTAAAATAATAACAGTAATGAAAGGCACAAAGATTATAAAGGAAGAAGCAAAAGACAATATGGTTGTGTCCACTGAAAATCTAAAATAATTTACAAATAATTAAAATTAATTGGTCAATTTAGCAGGCAATTGAATTTCTCTATACCAATAATAATTAGAAAATGAAGTATAAAAATTCTATAATCTATAATAGAAAATATAAATAACTAATAATAAATCCAAAATGAGATGTATAAGATCTCTACACAGAAAACTATAGGACACTACTCAAAGAAATTAAAGACTTAAAGTCAGTAGAAGAGTATACCATGTTCATGGATTAGAGACTCAATATTGTAAAACTATTCTCCATAAACTACTCTGTGGATTCAATGCAATCCAAATCCAAATCCTAACAAGTTTTTGGTAGAAACTGACAAGTTAATTCTAAATTTTTTAATGGAAATACAAAGGTTAAGAATAGCCAAGACAATGTGGAAAAAGAACCAAGTTAAAGAACTTAAGCCATTGAATATGAAAACTTTATAAAGTAAAGTAATTAAGATGGTGTGGTATTAATGCAAGGAAAGGCAAATAGACCAATAAGACATAAAAATAAAGATATTCCATTTCTTACACATGTGACTTTGTGGGTGAAGATTTTTACTCACTGCACAACCATAAGTGCCATAAGGGCATCTAATGGGTCGGCCTTGACTGTGTCGTGAAGGTCAGGAATGTTTTCTTGATAAAATGATGATAAACCTGAGATATTAAGAAAAAGCAAACAGAGCACATGCAAAGGTCCTGAGGGTGTGGTAAACCAGGACCATTCAAGAACTTGCCAGAGCACAGAGAGAGGTGGGGTCAAGATGGAAGCTATGATCAAAGAGGTCAAAGGTCAGCATGGCCTCGAGGAGCCCTGGAAGGAATATGACCTCATTTCCACTTCATAAGGTTCCTCACACCTGCTCAGGGACTTGATTCCTATAAGACTATGACCCTCTGTCACCTTGATGGCAGTAGAAGGTGGTCAGAGGTGTTTGATGAGTGTGTGTGATGGCAGAGCTGGGACAAAAGCTAGAGTTAGTGACTCTTCTTCCAGGGCTCCCTCTGCTCACCTTGGTGTTTCAGGGTTTCCAATTGCTCCCAGGACTTCACTTTGACTCTTCCTCCCTCTCTCTCCCCTTAAAGACAAAACCAGAAAAACTCTTTCCTTTACACACAAGACCTCATCGGGCCAGGATAGACTGTGCTCCAGTGACAAATGATCTCCATGCCTCCGTGGCCAGCAGCAGCAAAGATTTATTTTTTGGCCACACTGCCCATTCATTGCTAGTCAGATGCAGCTCTGATCCACAGCATCTTCACTCTGTAACCTTGGTAGATGGAGCAGCCTCCTTCCAGAACATTACAGTTGCTTTGGAAGAAGGAAAAGAGACATGGCAAACCATGTAATGCCTTTAAGCATATGCCCCAAGATAGCATGTGTCACTTCTACTTACATTTTATTGGCCAAAGCAAGTCATATAATAAATCTGAAGTCAGTGAGGTAGGACTGAATTATGCCCTCACAGAGAGAAGTGAATAATTAAGAACAATAATACAATTCACCACCACAGCCTAACCTCTCCCTCACACCAATTGACTTTTAGTTAAGCACGTAGAGTGAGCTTTAAAAACATAAATTAAATTATCAGATACCCCTACTTTAAACTCTCCATGCTTCTCCTGCTTTTAAACCCTCCTTAAAACAAAATCCAAATTCATGTCACGCTTGGCCCTGCCTCCCACCCACTTCATCCTCAGTTACTCTCCTGCTTGGATACTTACTATATCCATACCAACCTCTGAATGTGCAAGCTCTTTCCTGCCACAGGACCTTTGCACATGCTGTTCCCAAGGTCTAGATCATTGCTTTAACCCAACTCTTCCCAGGCTTGGTGTTTCTCATTTTTAGTATTCAGCCTAAATGTCATAGTAGAGAAACTTCCTTGACGACTCTGGTATTCTCTCTCACACTACCCCCATTCACAACCTTTCTAACACTTAAAGAAACTGGAACTATTCTGTGTACATAATAGCTTTGTTGTTATTGAGTGTTCTGCACCCACTCACCTACCCCCACACAGGAATGTGCATGTATCTATCCTATTCACCGCTGTACCTCTATCTTAGTAGTAGTTCAGCAAATTATAGTGGCATGAATTAGATCAAGACAGGAGGGGCTAGACCTGGCCCAGACAGCTCAGTGCATGTGCCCTTCATACCCCATGCTCTCAACCCCAGGATGGCATTGCAGAGTGGGCAGGGTTAAACCCATGCCTCATCCACTCCCTGTCCTTGCCCATCTACTGCAGTCCACCCAGAACCAGAAGGTGTGTTGTAGGGCATCTATAAATTAAAACAGAGGCAATCATTTATTGAATGGCTGCTCTAGTCTGGGTGCTATGTCTGCACCCTACCCACAATATCTTGAATGCTCACTGTAAGGCTATGAATTGGGTACTAAAATCCTTTACTTACAGATCAGGAAGCTGAGGCTCAAAGCAGTTGGCAGGTTTGCCTTCCATGGCTGTGCAGCTCGCAGCTGAAAGAACTGGGACTGGAACCCAAGACTGATCCAAGAAAGGCCTGAGCAGAACTTCTGTGCCCCCAGATCATTTGGAAGCAGGGACTGTCTTGATGCCTGTACTTGGGAGAATAATGGCCCCCAAAGATGCTCATGGGTTAATCACCAAAGTCTGTGATGTGCAAAAGGGACTTTGCAGGTATGCTCAAGTTAAGGATTTGGCAGGTCAAAAGACTGATTTACTCCTCGTGGTTACTTTGGGTCCATCTAGAAGAGAGAGGCAAGAGTGTGAGAGTCAGAAACAGAGACTGGAAGATGCTAGGCTGACAGCGCTGAATATGAAGAAGGAGGTCACGAGCCAGGGCGTATGGGTGGGCCCTGGAAGCTGGAAAAAGCGAGGAAACAGATCCTTCCCTAGAGCCTCCAGAGGGAACCCAGATGGGCCGACCCCTGGATCTTAGCCCAGTGAGGCATGTGACCTACAGAATTATAAGATAATAGATTTACATTGTTTAAAGGCAGTAGGATAATAGTCATGTGTCACAGCAGCAACAGGAAAGTCACACAAGCCCTCACTGTACTGGGCACATGTCTGCCTCCCCAGTCTCTTCGAGTGAACTGTTGGTTCCCTGATGGCAATTGCCCAGCAAACGGCAGTGGAGCACGCAGTGTGCATTCAGTGGTGACTGGGAGGGTGCAGCTCAGCGGCAGGCAGGAGCAGGGATTGACACTGACTCTAAGGGGAGGGGACTGGAAAGGACATGTGGCGAGACCAGGCAGGGATGAGGAGCAGGCAGGATGCTAACTGGAGGCTCCCAAACTCGAGCCCTGAAGCACTGCAAATCCCATCTGGAAGGACCCCTCAAGCCAGGCCAATTGCTTCCCATTTCACACATGTAAACACCGAGACCCAGAGAGAGCAAATGGCCAAGGCCACCACTTGCTGGGTGGGATGAGATGGGATTAGAAATTAGATCACTGACTCCTGGTCATGCCCATGCCTCTGGACAGTCCTGCCCCACCTCAAGGGATGAAGACGTCTCTCACCCAGCGACCGGGAGTGATAGGACCCCTGACAGGCTGAGGCCACAGGCCAAGTGCAGGCCGGGGCAGGGTGGGGAAAGAGCGTGGAGATGACCAACGCAGGCTCCTTACCCAGGAGCTCTCCTTCTAGCAGAGAGTGGATTTGGCCCGGAATCAAAGACCAGATATAGTCCCAGCTCTGCCACAGTGTGACTTTCAGCAAGCTCCTCTCCCTCCAGGAGCCTCAGTTTCCCCGTCAAGGGACTAAACTTAATCTGCAAGGGCTTTTCTGGCTCTCGTGAGGCATGAACTGCCATCAGGCCTGCCTTGCTCCCAGGCCCTGGGTTGCCACCCCAGCTGGCGCCCATGGCTGCTCGGCACGGTCACCCACTCTCCCAGCTCTGGCTTGGCAGGGGAACACAGTGGCCTAGCTCCCCCACCCAGGGCTCAGCAGTAGGTGTTCCCCACCCTGAACTAATCTTTGCTCCTTCTCTCTCCCTTGCCTACCAGCTCAGTTGAGCTTCCAGCCTACCCTGCCCTGGGGTTGTATCCCCAGAGAGAGAAGGAGTCTAGAACTACATGATGCCAAAGGGCAGTTGGCCCCAATGCCTGAGTCTCTCCTGCCCCGAACTTCCCACCACTGGACCATCCTGGTCCTCCTCCCAGACCTCCTATGACCACTGCCTTCCCATACCTCCCAGCCTCTGGTCCCTATGCCCTGCTGGCTGGCCTGTACTTTCTCCTAAAGCTTTAAAGCTCCTTCCAACCCCAACATCCCGATGTCCTTAACTACAGACATTGTTCAGCTCCCCGAACCTTTTGAATCCCATTCTGTAGAGAAGTCTACAAAAGAGCGAATTCTAGCATGAATACCAACGCACAGGAGGGTCAGCAACTGCCTGGATGACACACAGCAAAGGCACGAAGTCCCCAAACTCAATGCCTTCACGTGGGACCACTCCCCGGCACCCAAGTGACAACCCAGCGATCCCCTCTGACAGCCTGAAGGACAGGGAGAGCAGCCAGCCCTGATGACCGCTGCTGTCCAAGACCACAGAGATGCTATTCTTTCCTCGAATGAGCTCCGCCCACCCTGCGCCAGATTTAGCCATTTAATGCAGCCGGGCCTGCTCTGTCCCTGCCTCTGAGATTAGCTCTGGAACAGGCTTTGAATGCCTGCCCAGAGACACTCAGCTTAAAACACCAGGAACCAGAAAAAAAAAATCGACCACATTTAATGGGGCCGTCAGCGGGTGGGTCTAGGCCGTCCATTATGTAGCCCTGCCCGCCCAGGGAGCCCAGCCACGTGGCCGCCTGACCACAGCATTAAGGCGACATTAGCCTAGGCCGGGCTGGGGGAGGAGTTGTCCGAGCCCAGACCTGGGGCCTGTCTCTTCACCCCGCAAGGCCCAGGGCCCCAGGGATTCTTGGTGCCACTCAACAGGCAGCAGGGAAGGAGGCTCCAATCAGGAGGCTGGCCACGGCCTGTGAGGAGAGTAAGGGGCACTCTGGCCTTCACTTACAGGTGAATGTGAAAGGGTCAGAGTTACAGGTCCAACGAGAATCAAGGGAGGGAACATAGACGGCCTCTCAATGGAAGGAAGGCCAATGTCATCCCACGTAGGGTGCCCTCCATTCCTCCGCCCTGCCCCTACTCTCATAGAAAAGAGATTTAGCCATGGAGGGGAGGTTTCATGCCTTCTTCAGAACTACTTCTCAGAAGCTCAGCCACTGAAATCCGTGCTCCCTGGAGATTTCTTCTGCAGGTTCATGGGCTACCCCGCAATGTCCTGGCAGAGCCCCAAGCCTGGATTCCACTTTTGCTTTTCCTGGTGGCCTGCTGTGTGACCCAGGGAAGGCCTTTGATCTCTCTGAGCTGGAAGCCACAGGTTGAGCCTAAGGGACCCCTCTGCATGGACTCACACCTTCTCCACCTCCCAGGAAAGCTGGGCTCTTTGTGTAAAGTGCTCCGAGACCCCACCAGCCAAGGCTTACTAAACACATTCTCTGCGTCAATCCCGTGCAAGGTGCTGGGGCCTCAGTTTATCCCCATTCTTCATAACAATGATTACTGTACTGCAGGCCAATCTGGAGCACCCGTTGCTGCAGTCTTCGATGAGGAAAAGCAATTTGGTAAACATGGATCTCCCAGATGTGAGAGAAGAAAGCAAATGGGACATCAAAGCTCCTTTTATGTGAACTTTCCTGGGCCACAGAACTCATGCAGTGTGACAGATCGTATTTTCCAAACATGGCCACCACAGTTTCCATCCCACATGTTCTTCCAACACTGTGACCATGACCCTCTATGCTCCCGCCCTTAATTGGGGATGGGGGGGCGGGGAGGGGTTGGCTGAGAGGATAGCGGAAATGACGCTACGTGACTCTGGAGGCTAGGTCATAAAGAGCGACACAGCGTTCACTTGTCCCCTTCAAACGCTCCCTCCTGGAACCCAGACACCACGCTCTGAGGAAGCCCAGGCCACATGGAGAGAGCACGTGGCATTGGTCCAGCCAACAGGCCCCGCTGAGGTCCCAGAGGACGCCAGCATCGGCCATCAGACCTGCCACTGCGGCACCTTTAGGATGACTCTCGCCCCAGCCTTACATACTCTGACTGCAACTTGCAGGAGAAACATGTGCAAGAACCACCTGAGCTGGGCCCAGTCAACTCTCAGAACAGAAAGATCATTTTAAAAATGTCATTGTCTGAAGGCACTGAGTTGGGGATGCTATTTTATGCAGTAATAGATAACCAGAACATGTGGCAAGTAGCTTCCTTCAAACCAGTTTTGCAGGGCTGAGGAGGGTCTGCCATACCCTGAGTGTCCCCCTCTCTCTCCGGTCCTCTGCTAAGCCAGGCCTCTGTCACAGGACAATGGTCCGTACCAACCAGCTCAGACATTACAAAGTCCACGTCCACTGAGCATCTGTGCCAGTGTCCGACATACGTTCCTATAACACTCAAACATTGCGGCCAGTTAGATATCTCGAGCCCTATCTCACAGATAAGGAATCAGAAGCTCAGAGAGGTTGAGGGACTTGCCCAAGGCTGCACAGCCAGTGTAAGGAGGTTTGAGGCACATCTCACTGGAGTTCCCTCCCTAGGCTGCCTCCTCTCTCTCCTGGGTGGGCTGAGCAGGGGAGCAGAGCGGCCCACGGAGAGCACCCAAGCCGAGGCCGCATTCTCAACTTGCCTCTCATTAGCTGTGTCTCTTTGAGCAGTTTCTCTGCCTCTCTGAGCCTCAGATTCTTCTTTTGTGAAACGGGATACACAGGGCAGGGTTGTTAGGAGGAGCTGAAAAAATACAGGCACTGTGCCTTGATGATGACCAAAGAGAAGATATGGTGGCATCTATTTTAAAAGGAGGAACTTTAGTCCCCAAGGCCAGCCAAGTAACTTCTTCAAGACCTGGCCAGTGGCTTGGACTCCAAGCAGATCAGGGACCACGAGTGGCAAACTCAGCCTCCATGTCCCCTGATCAGACTGACCCTACCCCCTCAGCTTGGAGCCCCACCAGGCAGAAGTCACAGCCTGGCTGAGGCATCTCTGCCAAAGGCACCTGGTGGGCGATCCTGGAGGAGAAGGTCCTTTCCCTCCCTCCTGGCTAAGTGCCTTAAACATACCTTTACCACCAGGTTGTGCTGTCTGTCCAGTGCCCTTCTGGAGCCAGTTTCCACTTTCTCCACCCTGCTCCTGGGCCTCAAGACTGTCTTGCATGGGCGATGGGCGACCTCAACATGTCCTTGAGCCCTGTGGCTTCCTGTTGGGTTCAGCCAACGAGCGTCCCCAGCAGGAGCCAGAGGTAAGCGGGAGAGGGAAGAGATCACAGCGACAGACTCACAGCATCCCAGGCCAACGGAGCCGCAGGGAAGCCTGAGAGCACCTATCCGCCTCCTCAGATGAGGCTTCTGGGGCCCACAGGCAGAAGGTGGCTAATTCTCAGTCTAGGTTACATGTGTGGGTGGGAAAGATGGAGGGGCAGTGAGAAAGACGCCACCCTGGCCCCCTGAGGGGCTCGAGTCCCAGGGCAGGGCAGTGTGCTGAAGCATATTGCTCCCCTTACTCGCGGTTCCCTCAGCATTTAAAGGGACCCTCCCGTGGCCCTCCATGTGCAACACTGCTTACCAAGGACTTAGACAAAATACCCGCCCCCATCCCAACCCCAGGCTGACATTCGGGGACAAAACTTGGAGTCTAAACTCTACTGCAAACTAGCTGCTGTGAGCCTGGGCAAGCCACGAGTCTCTCTGGGCCTCAGTTTCCTTGCCTGTAAAAGGGGAGAATAATAGTGCCTGCTTCATGGGGATTAAATGAGGTGATACTTTAGAAATTCCAAAGCAGCCTCTGGCCCACAGCAAACATCGGCTGTTCCCAGAACCCACTTGCATCCCTAGGCCACAGACAAGCAAACATTCCCAGGCTGGAAAGGCTGTGGGATCTGTCTCAGTCCATTCAAGCTGCTGTAACAATATGCCACAGACTGGGTAGCTTATAAACAAGGGAAATTTATTTCTCATGGTTCTGGAGGCGGGAAAGTCCAAGATGAAAGCACCACATGGCCACGTCTGGTGAGAGTCCTCTTCCCAGCTCCTAGCTGGCACCTTCTCTCTGTGCCCTCACATGGCGGAAGGCGCTCATATTTCAGCACCTCCCAAAGCCCCATCTCCTGATACCGTCATCTTTGAGAGTTAGGATTACACCTGAACTTGAGGAGGACACAAACATCCATAGATGGTCCATCCGGGCCAATCTTCCAGACACAGATGAGGAAATAGAGCCCCTCCCTGAGGGCCTTCCCAGCTCCCTTCCCAACCTGTGCACTTGAGGAAGGGGCAGGGGAGGAAGGGTTCTTCTTCCTAGTCCCCACCCCTGCCTCTTGGTTGGGGGCATCTCCTAAAACAGCCTTAGCAGCTTCTGGAAACATCCACAGCCTAGAGTTCCGGGCATGAGCCAGACCACCCCCGTGCCCGTCTGCTTGCCATGTCACGAGGCCCACCGTCATGCCGTATGCCTGGAGTGAATGCATGAACACCCTGGGCCGCAGACGGGCCCAGGGAAGGAACCCTGGGAAAGAACCGTGGGCAGAGACCCGAATGAAGTGAGGAGGAGCCATGTCGGTGTCTAGGAAAAGGTGTCCCAGGCAGAGGGAACAGCCCTGGCAAAGGCCTGGAGTGAGAAGAGCTCAGCAAGTGAATAAGAGGGAGTGAGGCGGGAGATGCGGAGGAAGAGGTCAGCGGGTGCTGGGTGGTGAAGGACTTCAGAAGGAATGAAGAAGACACCGGCTTTCCCCCAGGGGCCGTGGGGAGATGTGGAGGGTTTAGTGAACACCCATGCTCAGCTTATTAATGTCAAACAGTGACCCAGATCTTTAGCCACCCTTGCAGGGGGCATCCTTGCCTCTCCACCCCCCTATGCTTTTACCATAGCACCAGCCAGAGCCCCTCCTCCAGCCATGGCCAGAAGGTCTGAGAACCACACAGGACAGAGCCAGGCACCAGCCTGGGGGACGGTCGGTCTCTCCAGCAGGCAAGCAGATTTGCTGTGTTTCTGGGACACGTGCAGAGGTCTGAGGCGATGACTCTGTCACACACATGTCAGCGCAGTCCTGACAAAAGAGTGGCAGCCAGGAGCCCTGGGTCCTATTCAGTGTGACTCTGGGGAAGCCCTTCCCCTTCTCCGGGCCTTCGTTTCCCCTCAGGACATTGCGAGCTCTTCAGTGCTACAACCCTGCCTTGTCCTTCTGTTACAGCGGCAGGCTTGTCGCTGGGTTTGACCTCTCCAACACCAGAGCTCCAGGGCCCGCCTCCCAGAGCCTCCAGAAGCATCCACTCACCCCAGGGAGGCCTGAGGCCCCGCTTACATAGCCCACTCCGGAGACCAGCAGCTCCCCACGGCTCCCAGGCCCCAACTCTGCCCTCGCTCCCCGCGGCCCCTGCTCTTGTCCGTCCTGGGCTGCAGCTGCCAGGAGGGGGGAAGTGTGCTAATTCTACTGGAGGCTCGACCCCACGCTCATTTATTTCAGACATGACCTTTGATTTCTCGGGTAGAGTGTAAATTACATGTCGCCAGCATAAAATATTAAATCCAATTTATACTTAATTATTGATGCTATTATGTATTCTATAGTAATGGCATCAGAAATCTCAGCCCCCGTCCGTGCCCAGTAAATAGCTTTTTTGCATTAGAGGCTCCTTGAGGTAAGAAATCTTGCTCCATTCCTTCTTAACCTTATGATTGATGACTATGGGGAAGTTCGTAAATAGTCTTCCAGAAATATTTCTCTGGTCGTCCGTAGCTCCGAAGGAAGGTGGGGGCCGTGCTAATTATCGGGGCGGATGCAGCCCTCCCCACCCCATTTGGAGCGGGTGGGCTGAGGGTTGGTGAGATGGGAACGGTTTAAGCGAAACCATGCTGAGTGGTTTAAGAGAGGGTGAAGGAGGACCACAGCGGTTTTCTGAAGGCTTTAAGTCACATGTAATCTTCGCATGGACATTGGGGTTTTGTTTTTTATTGAAACATTAATAATTCCGGTTTCTTGTAAAATATTCATGGTTCCTGTTGCTGCATTCAAACCCACTCTCAGCCGCTGCTTTTAATTTCCAACTCGGCCCATGCAGGCCTCTGCCGTCGACCACCCATTGCTCCTGTGCAATTTATTAAGTGGGGGTAACGGCGGCCATCGGGTGGTCAGAAAAATCGAGCTCAGGGTTTCTCTGCAGCAACTGGTCGCAAGCCAGAGAGGCCCCGCAGCGGCGAGGGCTGCCGCTGGGCAGGCAGAGCAAGCACTGGGGGACAGGGTATCTTTCCAGCTAAGTGGATGTCAGAGATGCTGGCCCAGCTGGGCCCAGAGAGCTGGGGGAGACCCAGTGGGGGAGACAGGGGCAGGATGGGGGAGGCAGAGGGGATTCAGAGGGAGTGAAAAGAGCACTCAAACAGTGGGAGGACACTGTGGCCGTGCAAGGCATGGGGTAGCGTGGTAAACAGCGCGGATTCCGGGGACAGGAGAACAGGGTTCAAGCCCCAGCTCAGCCTCCAGCTAGCTAAGCAACCTTGACAAGTGCTATCACCTCTGTGAGCCTCAGGCTCCTCCTGAGGCCAGGCAGGTGCTGGGTGGCTGGCACATCACACCTTCTCAGACGATGGCAGCTATGGCAGCTACTGGGGTTGTTTGGTCAGTGTCCGTGTCATGTGTAGGGGACCCATGGATGGCACAGCCTGGAGAGGCCTTAAGAGACCTAAAAAGGCCAGCTCTTCTTTGAAGGCAAGGCTCAGAGATGGGGAGTGATGAGCCCACAGTTGCTGCTTGCGAGTAGGATTCTGCGCTGGGCCCCAACCTGAGCCCTGGAATTTCGATTCTTTCAATTTGGGTTCGGAGAGCCAAGGCTCACAATTGCCTGAACTCATCCACAGAGCCGTGCCCCACCCCCACCCCACGCCACCCCGAAGAGCCATGATTAAAAAGTTTGACTGCTGTCGCAGCTGGGTCCGGCCCCTCCCCTAGCTGCCGTCAGGGTCTGTGCCCCCGATGGCTGCACCTCCGCCCAGGAGCACCCCCACATTTCCCTGGGGCCCCAGCTGTTAGCGCGGCCCACCAGAAGCCAGATAGAATCCCAGAATGTCAGCCCGGAAAGCGACCTCAGCGGTCAGCTTCCTCTGCTCCACGGCTGTGTGGGTGAGGAAACTGAGGCCCAGAGCAGCTAAGCGGTTGCCCCACGTTGCACAGACGCAATCAGAACCCCCACCCTTTAGCCCGCGTATCTCCAGGTTGACTCTGCCTGTGGTGGGGTGGAGTGTGGAGAATTAGCCCGAAGACTTTAAGCAGGAGTGACCATCGGTGGCACACACCCCAGAGGCAGAACCCTCATCTGCGCCAGCCAGAGGTGGCCCCCAACTTGTGTGTATTTCCTGAGCCAGACCCGGCTTCCCACGCATCTGCCCACAATCAGAAAAGGGTCTACCCACAGCTGGGCATGCTCAGGTCCACACAGCCAGACAGCCCGTGTCCATACCCACAAACAAAGCCTCTGCCACCCCGATCCTGAGTGTCAGCACAGAGGGGCCGGGAGGACCAGCGTCCGCAGGAAGTGGGGCCTCCTGGGTGCTCCAGACAATGGCAGGCGCCCAGCTGGCCCACTGGTCCCAGAGGCAGATGCGTGGCCACCAATGCAGGAGACAGGCATGAAATCCCAGAAGCATGACGTCCCCCACTTCCCTGTTACCAGCAGTCTCTGGCGCAAAAGGGTTTCACTTAGAGTAAACAAAAACCTGCTTCCTCTGACTTCTACCCATGCATCTTGGCTCTGCCCTTTGTAACAATACCTATAACAATAGAGCCTGTCTTCAAAATAACAGCCTTCCTCTGAACCTGCTCCTTTTGAAGTTAACTATTCCCAGGTCCTTCACCCTCTTCTGAGGACCCGGGCCAAGATAAGCTCTAAAGACTTCCTTTTATTCCTTCCACAGATATTCACCGGTGCCTAGGACATGCTCTCCACACACAGCCACATAGAAACAGACTCCCGAGCTTACAGTCGGGATGGTCATGGAATCAGTCTCACCAGGGTGCTGAACTTCACACAGAAGAGGGACAACGTGCCAGCAGAAGCAAGGTCCTCTGGCAGAGATGATATTTAAACTGGGTCCAGAAGAATAGGAGGAGCTCGTTAGGAAAAAAGAGAGGGGACCACTATTCCAGCGGAAGGGACAACAGGGATGGAGGCCCAGAGTCAACAAAAGGGAAGGAAAGAGAAGGGTAGTTCAAGGAACTAATGACAACTGGGCGTGGCAGGGGTTTTGGGATGCAAACAGGGAGGGCTCAAGGTGGGGCATAGCATTGGGTATAACCTTTGGGGAGGTTATTTAGTCATGCTCCACATGGTCTAGCTAACACCTAGCCTGCTCATCAGATCAAAAGGAAAATCCAGTTAAGTGTGGTAAGACTTTGTCCTCGGCAGTTGTCACTTTTGGCAGCTGTCCACTGGTCTGTTCTAGAACATTATAGCAGCAAAAGGCAGGGCCTCCTGGTTGGTCAAAGATTTCCCAGAATCTGCTTATTCCTCTTTTTTGAAAATGATGCAAAGGCCCCACCTCCCTGCCAGCCTCCCGATGCCTCTTTGATTATCACGCTTCTGGGGTGACAACAGCCGTGGTGGGGATACTGGAGGTTCTTGTGGGGCCGAAAGCTCTGAATCCATCCAGAGCACCCTGGTATTGTCCTGTGGTGTCCTCACTTATCTTGAGCTGTCATTTCTTTTTAACCATATTTGGTCTCTAAGTTGCCAAGAAACCATGTAGAGAAAACCAGTGTGGTTTGGGTTAAGCCCCAACAGTGTGTAGACAGCAGCCAAACTACTTCCTTCTTCTTCTAAGGTTTCTGCTGACATTTCAGCCCAGAACAAGCCTGAAGAAAGTTCTCCCTGCAACCTCCGCCTGCTCCAGCCCCGACAAGCTCCCCAGGGAGCCCGCACTGCCCCATCCCTCACCGGGAACCTCACCTGACACTGGGCTGGGGTTCTTCCCATGGGAAAGAGGACAGAGACTCCTCGGCCTGGACCTGGCGGAGTGTGGCTTCCCTCCGCTTTGTGGCATGGCCCGCTGGCCCTGGGAGATCTGGACTCTTTTTGCCAAGTCCCTTCCAACATGTGGACACATTCACCACTTGTTTCCTGCTCTGCCAGGGCCACTCCAGGAAGGGTGCAAAGGGAAGGGGGAAATCCCAGGCCCGTCCTGTCTGCACGCAGTCCCAGACAGGAGACAGCCTCCAGGCACGGCATCTTCCCCTCCATCCCCTCCCGCCTGTAGGGGCTTCCCGCCTCCTGTTACTGGTCCAGCTCAAAGGGCACCACCCCAAACAAGCCCTAGTGTGCACATGGATGTGTGTGCACATGAGATGGTCACCACAGCATTGCTTTAGAGCACTAATTAGGTCAATACAATGAAAGGTCACTCCAACATTGAGACTGTAAGATGTATTTAATGACAATAGAAAGTTGTTCATGATACATGAAGTCAGTGGTTCTCAAACTTCAGGGAGCATTAGAGCCACCTGGAGGGTGTGCTGTGATAGACTGCTAGGCCCCACCCCAGAGTCCCTGATTCAGTAGGTCTGGGGGAAGGAGGGGGGACAAGGATTTGCAATTCTAACAAGTTCCCAGGTGATGGTCCAGACTGCTCGTCAAGGATCTCACTTTGAGAACCACAGCACTAAATAATAAAAAAGAAAATTCAAAAATACACACAGCACAATATTTTGGTTATGTGTAAATGCATGATTAAGATATTAATAGCAACTATTTCTGTATAGAAATTGCAGGTTTTTTGAAATTTTATTTTTTGTGTTTTATTATATCTTCCAAGTTGTCAGCAATAAATATGACTCATTTTGACCTTTCACATTTAAGCATCTCCTCGGAGACCCCCCAACCCCATAGAGACAACCGGCTGCCCCTTCCGTCTCTCATGCTGCTGATACCTCTGCTTAGTTTTCTTTTCTTCTGCCTTGTGTTTGCGTTATACTGTCCCGATGCTTGTCCCCACCAATAGGTGGTAAAAGGCCTTATAGAGGATCTCTCGCTCAGTACCTCCACATCCCACCGCACAGGGTCCAGCACAGCACCCTCCACCAGTCGGTGGCCTGAGTCAAGCCTGAGCTCTGCCACTGCCTGGCTGGGGTTTGGCCCCAGCTGTGGGTTCTGCAATGCTCCACCCTGCCCTATCGGCCCCCAGCTTGGCCCTCTAAACACCCAGTAATACAGCCTTACCCCAGTTGACAATATCGCAGGTGTCTGCCTCCACCACTAAGCACTCTGGTTACCAAGATGGTCATTGGCTCCAATGTCCAGAAAGTCCCTGGAGGCCTGGAGATATAATTTCTTCAAGCCCAGAGACATCGCTACTGACATACAATGTACATTGTTCTAACTCTGCCATTTGCCAGCTGCATGGCCTTGTACAAATAAACCTGGCATCTGTGAATCTTGATTTATCCAATTGTCCAACAGTGAAGTTGCATTAGAGAAGCACCAGCAAATACCTGATACTCACAGTGCCACCTCCCCAACCTCACAGACAGATTAATAATGTCACCCTGACAGACATTATTAATCAGTCACATCTTCCCATCTCCCTGAGTCAGGATGCAGCCTCAGAGTTTGTCTTAATACTGTACTCCAAGCAGCAAGCGTAGTGCTCCCATCAAAGCAAACCAACATTTAAGATGAAAGCTAATTCCCATTCCCAAGCTACATCATTCTCTCTTTTCCTGAGACCTAGGACAGTGCTCAGCCTGGAATGGTCACAATGAATCTTTGTTAAATGAATCCGCATGAACACATACCGGTTGTCACCAGTTATTATGAGAATGAGATCATAGGTAGCCACCAACCATCATGAACCAACCCCAGACCAACTACTTCCTTTTCCCCAAGATCCCTGGCCACTCAGTTGGCGCCCTCTGCTGCCCACGAGCCTGTACTGCAAAGGCCTTCCATTGACTACAAAGACTGAGGACAGTGATGACATCACAAACTGGCCCAAAATTTCTCATCATGATAATCTCCTGGGTGGCTTCAGATGCCTCAACTGCAAGCCAAGCAAAACACACATTTAGTCACTTTGAACTTTGTTTGGTCTCCTACCCTCCTCTCACCTCTCCTGCATGTGCCAATGAGAGCTCAAAGGAAGATTGAGGTCAATTGAGGAGACAGGATGGGCTCAAGGCCACATAACCAGTCAGATCAGAACTACAGTTCCCACATTCCCAGCACCCCACCCCCACCAGCCCTGCCACCGCGCGCGCACACACACACACACACACACACCCACACACACCCCAGGCTGCCTCCCTCCTCTCTAAAGGACAGGACAGGAAAGAAGCTGCCCTGAACTGTGGAGGTTTCCAAGGGTCTCCTCAATTTGGAAAGGGTGGGGTCTGCCTGGAGCCAAGAAGTAAAAGAGCCCCCTTGGAGATCATCCTGCGATCTCTTCACCAAAACCCGCCTGACCTGGCCTCCACTGTCCCTCTGAACTCATCTCCCCACCCCGACACAGTGACCTAATTCCCACCTCAGGGCTTTTGCATTTGCCCTGACCTTTTGTGGAACCCTTTTGTCCCAGATCCTCACATTTTTGACTCCATCTGTTGTTCTTCAAATGTCACCTCTTCTAAGAACACTTCTTCTACCGCCTATAGCCCTCCATGTAGCCTGGGCTGCTGCACCAATTCACCATAGGCTGGGCGGCTTATAAACAACAGGGATTTCTTTCTTACAGTTCTGGAGGCTTGAAGGCTGAAATCGGGGTGCTGGCATGGTCAGCTACTTGGTGAAGGCCTTTTCCAGGTTTCAAACTGCCAGCTTCTCATATCCTCACAGAGTGGAAAGACTAGAGAGCCCTCTGCAGTCTCTTTAGAAGGGCACTAATCTCATTCATGAGGACTCCACCCTCAAGACACAATTAGCTCCCAAATCCCCTACCGCCTAATACCATCATATTGTGGGGGGAGGATTTTCAGAGAAAACAAACATTGTCTATAAAATCCTCCCACACTCCATCATGCTGCCTTGCTCTATTGTCATCAGAACACTTACAGCTATCCATTCAACACGCATTTATTGAGCAGCTCCTGGGCACCAGGCACTGAGCTAAATCTTCCCTTAGCCGTTTTCTGTTCACTGTTTGTTGTCTGTCTCACCAGATGCGTGCCTCCCAGGGAACAGGGGCCTTCTCTGTGAAATAGCACCAGCACAAGAATGAGCCCACAGGAGCCATGCAGTAAATATTTGTTGACAAAATGAATAAATTAGGGACCTGAAAATGAGACAGGAAGAGAGTCTTGGACAGGAAATCCAGCAGGGGTTGAACGATCCGAGTTTGAGACCACCTCGGCTGCTGGGTGAGTTAAGCCAGTCCCAGAAGCTCTGAGCTTCAGGTTTCCCAGTTCTAAGGATTCCTTCCTGCCTGGAAAGCCCAAGGCCCTCTGACCCGGATGACCTTAGGGTGCACCCAGGATGCAACTCTGTCCCTCGGACCTCATGAGGGGGAAAGATGGGCTCCGTCTTTCTCCCCTCTCTGTTGTTCCCTCTGCTAATTCCAGGTCCAAATCCCTCTGGGAACAAGAGGGGCAGCCAAGGTGAGCCGGCAGCCCACACTCAGTCTCCAGGAGAACTGTGGCCAGCTGGGTTGCATCTATGCTGCCAGCTCCCTGCCCCTGGGGAGCTGGAGTAGCTCAGCCGCTGCCCACATGTGGTTGATCAGGGAGTGGGGAGAGGGAGCAGCAGCTCCACTGCTGGGCTATGGTACCAGCTGGAGCAAGTCCTGCCTGATGGCCTCACTCGAGGGCACAGATGCCCAAGTAGGGCCAGGCACCGTGAAGTATCAGGGTATTGCTGCCTCCCTCCGTGCCTGGTGGGGGAGGATAGGTAGCAAAAGAGGCCCCAGGCCCCATCTCAGAGCCACACGTGACTGTTCGCTGTGGTAGGCAGATCCCTCCCCTGCCTGGAACAGTTTGGGAAAAGATACCTACTGCTCCACTGAGTGAGCTAGGAGTGAGCTCTGACAGATGTGGAGTCCAGGGGACTGTATGCTGAGAAGCAGGAATGGGGCCAGGGCCGGAAGCCTGGAGGGGATGCCAGAAAGCTTAGATGGGGTTAGGCCAGCAGGCCTGAGAGCCAGAGCCACAGCCATGCTCACTGCTCATGGAGGATGGGATAGCAAGATAAATCAGGCTGGTCCTCAGCCCTCCATGAGGGCCTCCCCAGGGACAGAGGGTTGGCAGGGCACCATGTCCCTACATTACTCCACATACAAAGTGCTTTGAGGCAGGAACCAAACTTAAGAGAACTGAGCCACTAATTCATACTAGGGTGTCAATAACTACGGGAAGATTAATAGGATAAGGCCTTAGGCAAGGGCAAAGCTTCTTGGATTCAGAGCCATTCAACCCATTATTCCAGGAAACCCAGTTTCAAATATATAAGCATGTGTGTGTAGAGAAAGATCAAGAGAGAAAAAGGGAGAATGACCTGCTTATCTGATATCTTTTAATGTCTCAAGAGATCCTCAGCCTCAACATATGCAAGCCCAGTTCCGAATCTACCCTTACCCAAGCTAGGCCCTCGCCGTGTGGTCCCTCAGCCCATCTCCCTGTTCCATCTTTAACAAACTCCCAAAGATTTTACATAAACACCTCTTGAGCCTGTGCGCTTGTCCCGAATGGCACTGTGTAGGTCCGCCCCTGCCAAGAGTATGAATGGAGGCTCAGTCCCTGCCCTCCCTCTCTTCCATCCCTGCAGCCACACCCTTGCAAATGGCCACCTCCTTTACCACCCTCAGGCCCCAGGGTGCCCATATTAGGCTCTTGTGGAGGAGGGTTGTGGGGAGAGGCTCCGGGGATGCAAGTGCCCTGGGCCCATAGACTCTTCTCCCCACTAGGAGATCCACAGACCAAGGAGGGCCAAGAGCAGCGTCCAAGGGTGATATATGCCACCTCTACCCTGACACCCCCCATAATCCCTTCTCTCTTAGGCAGCCAATGGGATATTTTAAAAAATCAACAGCAAAAAATCAATCAGATCATGTTACACTCCCCAGCTTTAAACCCTTCAGTGGTTCCCTATTGCTCTCAGAGTAAATGCAAAATTCCTCAAGTGTGAGGCCTCAGGGTCCAACCCTGCCAACCTCTCCATTTGTTTCTCATCATGCTCCCCTACCCCCACCCCATCCTGCTGGCCCCATCCACACCTGGCATCACTCACAGGCCCCGGCACACGCTTGTCCCTACCAACCTGGCCTAGCTTCCTCCTCCACACCCCTCGGATCTCATGTCACTGCCGCGTGGAGCCTTCGGGACGTCCCTGCTCACATCACCCCCGGGTCCAGGCTCCGTAGCTCCGTGCTCCTCTCTCACTATTGTAGCACTTCGGAGATGACTTGACATTTGCTTGTGTGATGTCTTGATGAAGGTCTGTCTCCCCTGCTAGACCAAGGGGTCACACAGCCCGAGACCTGTCTGTTTTTGCTTGCAGCCTGACGCAAGCGGTACTAGCTCACATTGAGTGCTTGTCACGTACGAAGCATCATGCTGTTTTCTATTCCTGATCCCACTGAATCTCTTGACAACCCTAGAAGGTAGGTACTGCTTTTCTGTCCATTTTGCAGTTGAGGAAACTGAGGCACAGGGGGTTAAGAAACTTGCCAAGGTCACATTTAATAAGTGGCGGGGCCGGGATCCAATCAAGGCACTGTGGTACTAGAGTACATGGGCTTTACCTGCGTTGATAGCATTTCTCCTTTGCCATGCTCCACGAATCATTTTAAATGAACAGAAAGACACACACATACACACATGTGTGTGTACACACACAGTCTGAAAAAACACACGCCAGGAAGAGAACAGATGTGGTTTCTGGTTGGCGGGATTATGGATGTTTATTTTCATCTTCCACTTACTTGCATGTTCCAATTTTTCTATAGGAAACAAGTGTTTGTTGGTGCCTTTAAATTAAAAAAGAAAACAGTAAAATCTCTTTAATCTTTTAAAAAGAAGGAAGAATGTCCAAATAAATGGTATGCCATTCCCTTCCGTCCCACCCAAAGCCTACAAAGCATTTTCAGGTTCTGAAGGCCCTGTGATGTGGCGGTGAGAATGTAGGTGCTTGCTTCTAACACATCAGGGTCTCAATCTTGGCTCTTATGATGTTGCTTTGAGCCAGTTTCTTAGCTTCTCTGACCTTAGGTGATCTCCTGACCTCTGATCTCCTCTGTAAACCAGGGCACTACTGCTTTACAGTCTTTATAGGACTACTGTGAAGACTGGAGAGAAAGGACGTATTATAAATGATTCAGCATTTGGCTTGGCACATAATAGATGCTCAGCGAATGGTTCCATCAGCCTTCACCCCACCCTCATGGACAGGACAGATAGGAGGCAACATGGACACCTCACGGAGCCCAAGTGCCCGCACCCAGAAGCAGCCCCATCCAGCTGCCGCTGCACCTCTTGTGAGCCATGTTCCTGCCTGCCGGCCCCCGCTGCGTCTCTCTCTGGGTCTCTCTGCTTGGCTGGCTGGCCAAGGACACAGGGGCTGCCTGAGGTGACCCCAGGGCAAGCCACGGATGGGAACCCAAAGACACAGGCCACCCAGACGGCTGCTTTCATACCTGCAGGCACCCCAAGGGGGTGGAGAGCAAGAGCCCCCTCCCGCCACATCCTTGCCACCCCGCAACAGGACAGAAGGAGCCTTTTCTCACCTAAGTGGAAACCCCAAATCAGCTTCTGGAGCTGTGGTTTGGAGATCATCTGGGGGATTCTCTTGTGGGGCCTCAGGAAGAAACACAGAGGGGGGCAGAGAGACAGGGAGAGAGAGCGCGAGCAGAGAGAATGGGCCGCCTGGAGGCCCCTGTGGCTTGTCTGGTATTTACTTTCTGCCACAGCCTTGAATATCATCGGGCTCTGAAGGAATTTCCAAGAAGATCGAAATTTGAGGAAATCAAAGTTTAATTAGTCGCAGCTGCTGTAATGTATTCCAGGTGATGGCTGGTATGGCTGCGTCTCCCCTCCAGGCCCCCTGACGCCTCTCACCCTCCACGGGGGCAAGTAAACAGTGGGGTGTTTGCGGTGGGAGCCCGTCCCCCAGTCAGCTGAGCAGGGACGGGGAGGCAGGAGAGAGCTGTGTGCTGCCTCTGCCACCTAGACAGACGTCTGAGGGCAGAGTGAGAAGAAGACATGCACAGCTGCCTTTCCTCCTCTCTGCTCCTAGCTCAGTCCCCACCCAACTCTTCCCAAGCAGCAGCTGAGGCCAGACAGTGTGCTAGAGAGCGTGGACTGGGAGTAAGGGGTAGGTCTCAGCTCACTCCTAATTACAGTGGGTCCACGGGTGAGTCATTCAACTGAGAGACTGGCGAAGCACCCGGCAGTCAGAGGGCCTGGGTGGCAATCCCAACTCTGCCGCTCCGCTCTGCGGCCCTGGGAAAGTTGCTGAACCTCTCCGAGTCTACACTGCTCCGTCTACAAATTGGAATTAGAAATAGCATTGGTTCATAGGGTTGTTGGAAGAGTTCGGCAAAGTCACCCTTCGCTGGGTCTATGCTAAGCTGAACCACGCCACTGTGACCACTGATGGGAGCCTCACCGGCGGGCTGACCGCAGCAGTGCTCCCTCTCTGTCCTCGTATCAGGAGGACTGTCCCCATTCCCAGCAGAGGGTCTGATCACTGAACTTGGCTGTTCAGTCACAACCAAGCTTGGGTCAGGGACAGGGACAGGGATAGATAGGGCTTGCTTTTTACCACACTCAGCCCCTACTGAGACCTAGCTCCATCCTGTGTTTAGGAGCTTGAGCGTCCTGTATGTCAATAGGGGCTGTCCCCAAGGACACAGACAGACGCCCTGCCAGCCAGCTGGTCCATGGGCAATGCGCTTGCTGCTGTCCATGGGAAGACCTTATGGGACACCAACCCAGCCTCAGTGGGTCACAGCCGTTGGCCATCTGCAGGTGTGAGCTCAGCCCCACTGAGCTCCCTGGTGTCTGTAACAGACGGTGGTTTCAGGCACGGAAGTTGGACCTGACCCCTCTCATGCTGCATGGTCTCTCCAGGGCCAGCCAGCCCACCAACCTCTTCCCCTCTGTTTGTCTAATTTTTTTCCCAGCCGTGGGAGTCATTTCTAGTCTAAGTTTTTTAAACTCAAAGCCAAGAATCCATTCCTTTTTCTCTGTGCATTTCTGTTGAATCACCCCTTCCCCGAGTCAATGAACAGAAGAGTCCAGCCAGCTGAAGGGAAGGGTCAAGCGCTGGAGGAAAACACAAGAAACCAAAACCTCTCAGTTAACAGTTCAAAAACAGTGTCCTGCTTTATGGCAGAGGGAGCTTCTGTGTAGTTTCAAAAACACAGTCATTGGACACGCCTAGGCAGCCATGCTGTGTGGAATGTATTTTTGAATAAAGGTCTTACTCAATGAAGACTCTCATTTGTCCAGTCTGCATATTCCTCTTGCCTTGCAGCAGTTATAAAGAAGTGAAAGGGCAAGTGTGGCAGACACTATTGCTTGTCTGTTTGTGACCATCATCCTACTTTCCTTGTCAGCCAACTTGCTTCTACCTCAGGGCTGAAAATACTAGCTGGTCACTTTCCCCACTTCCCTTGCAGCTAAAGATAGCCATGTGACCAAATTCTGGCCAATGGGAGAATTTGGCCAGAGAAGAAGTGGGCCAAGGTGACTCCTGGAAGAGACTTACCTCTCTTGTGTAAAAGAATAAAAAAGAACCCTGGCTGGTGTGACTCAGTGGATTGAGTACCAGCCTGCGAACTAAATGGTCACTGGTTCGATTCCCAGTCAGGGCACATGCCTGGGTTGTGGGCCAGGTCCCCAGCAGCGGGGCACTCGAGAGGCAACCACACGTTGATGTCTCTCTCCCTCTCTTTCTCCCTCCCTTCCCCTCTCTCTAAAATAAATAAATAAAATCTTTTTTAAAAGAGAGAGGAAAAAAAAGATAGATGAGGAGAAAGCCCCCTTCCCACTCACAGAGGATGGGTAAGGCCCACAGCTGGGGTGGCTATAGGAGGACTAGCCTGAGGACAAAAGCCAACACTTGAGCTCAGCAGGGCAAAAATGGAATCCACATGGGTCCCTGATGCTATCAACGTGCCTTGAATGATCAACCTCCAGACTTCCTGTTAAATGAGGTAAGGAGTGTTATAGTGTGAGACTTCTTTAAGTTTTCGTTCAGTCACTTGCCACCCGAGGCAGCCCAGCTTATGCTGAGAGAATGTTTCAGAATCCTTTTAGGTCTGTGCTAGTCACAAGTAGCCACAGGAATCCAACTTGAACTTGCTTAGCCAAACAGAGCAATTTTTAAAATTAACACACATGGGTGTCCTGTGAAACTCAGCAGAAATATGACCGGGTTTCAGAACAGTTGGAACCAGGGACTCAAAACCATCAGGATTTTCTCTCTGACTCTCATATTGTCTCTCACCGTTTTGAGGCAATAAACCCTTGGTAATTTATCACTAAAATTCTGGTGACCCAGAATTGATTAATTTTTAAGTTAATTTTGATATGCCCTGAGGAAAAAAATGAACGCATTTCTTTGCTTTAAAATTATATGTATATTGCAGAAGGACGTTTTAAAATACCAGATTCATGTCGCCAATAATTTGTCTCTAGAATTATATTGAATAAATGTGTGCCTACAAGGGTCTCAAGGATCTGGAAAAATATTTTTGTTTCTTTTTCTTTTTTGAATGTTCACCATGTCATATCTGGTGAGGAAGCTCCCTCCCAGCACCTGTGTGAGGAAGCCAGAGCTTTTTCTTTTTTGAATGTTCACCATGTCATATCTGGGGTGCGCTGAGTGCAGCTAGTGGTGAGAAATCTTCTGATCACAACGTAGGGAAAGAGCTCCTTCTCAGCACCTGTGTGGGGAGATGCCCACAAGGGCTCACTTCCCTTTGCTGGGACACCGTCTCTGATAAAAGAAAACCTTCTCTCCACTGAGAACCTGCTGCTTCATTCTCCTGAAGTGAATTTAATATTTGGAGTTCACATCTTCTCTCAGATGGCGAGAAAGAAGTAACTTTCAACATCACAGGAATCGTGCTGTGGGATTTCTTTCTTTCTTTCTTTTTTTTTCAGTCTACCTTTTACATGTTTAGAAGCAAAAATTGGTTTTTGAAAAATAAAAATTTGGTAAAAATACCACAATCTAATGTGAAACGTAAGCGAGAAGGTAGGCAGTTTTTTGTGGATGTCCTCTGTCACACGCGGATGATTGGGAGATTTGTTTAAAAGCTTCTCCGGTGATTCAGGTGCAGAAGGAACGATGGTACAGAGTGTGAGCCCCTTGAGGACAGGGCCATGTCTTATGTGTCACTGAGACCCTGCCCCTCACATATGTCCCCTGAGTCAATGAAGGAGGGCACAGAAAGGTGGGAATGCAGAACTGAGAAAAGGTTTTCCTATAGATTCTTTCCCAGACAAAGTACCAGAGAAGCTGCCTCTATTCCTGTGTCTTTGGAAACAGGCCCCTCGAGGTGGGTTTGGGGTGAGGGAGGTGGGGTGGTCAGGAGCTCAGCGGGATCCAGGGTCCTGCCCAGGGTGCGGACCTGAAGCCAGGGCTTGGCTCAGATAGAGCGGCTTCTCGGAAGCCCCCTGTCGTGGGGAGGCGGGCAGCGCCGCCCCCCCCCCCACCCCCGCACCAGGCCCCGAGGAGAAAACGCATTTGTTTACTTGACCTGAATGACATGTTCATTGATTTCTCTGGAGCGGTTCATTCATAAAGGCCAATTGAGCCTCCCTCCTGGGGATGCCAACGGCCTTTTAACAAGCTCCCCAAGGGGTGACTTCTGAAAATGAGTCACTGATGAGCCAGAAATGGAGTTTGCCTGCCCAGCTTGGCCTTTCTGGCCTGAGGCTGCTGAGCATCGGGCAGGAGGTGCCATCTCGTGACTCAGGGCCTTGGCCTGGCACAGCCGCAGGGCACATGGATGGGGCAGAACTGGAACACACCCAGCTGTTTCATATTCAAGAGCATCTGGACAATTAAAGCAAAGGGGATTTGTTGCTCAAATTTTCTGGATCCATCTTACAATGCAGTTAGTTCGAGTAGATGAAAGCGAAGGGGTAAGTGGACTAAGGGAGTTTCTTGAACAGAAACACCATGTTTTCTTTCTCTTTGGTCCCAAAACTTTCCATCTAGACAACACTAGCTGCTCAGAGAATGTTGTCGCTCCTTGGGTTCTACCTACATTGTACAATTGAGGAAATGGAGGCCCAGAGAGAAGTGACCTGCCTGAGGTCAGACAGTCCACTGTTTTTTGTGGGGGGGTTTTTTAATAGGAATTTATAGTTCACCAACAGGCACATTTATATCTTTAATCTTGCTCAGTCCTTACAGCAAACATATGGGGTAGGTATTTCGTACCCATTATTTCCATTTTATTTTATTATAACATTACTTTCCATTTTTTTTTTAAAACCTTGGCCTTTTTTCCTTCAACATTCTATTTTAGGAATATTTTATTTTCTTTTATCTTACCAGATGACATTGTTGTATCTGGTCCTCAGACAGCATCTGGGATCCACTGGGTTAGAGAGCTCTTGCTTCTTTACTCTCATTGTTCATTTTCCCCTTTGCTTCTTCCTTTTCCCCCCTGTATCCCTTTCTTTCTCCTCCACTTCTCCTTTTTTTCTGCCTTCCCCTCCTCACTTTTTTCCTTAAGTGGCAGCCCAGAGACTGGCTCAGGAATTAAGAAATGTGAGCTCTAGCTCTTGTCCTGCCACCAACGTGCTGGCTGATCTGAGACCTGTCCCTTCTCTCTGGGCCTCAGCTTCCCCATCTCAATAAGAAGGGGTTGGTTCTTTGTTGTTTGCAGTTGCTTCTAGCTCAGAGAGATTGATACGGCCGCATCTTTCTGGTACCCTGGTGACAAATGAAGGAAGCAAATACGTTCTATACTTTCGGATCTGCTGGCTGAATCTTAACCAGCGAAACGGGGGTGCGTTAGTAAGAAGTCACACCAAGGGGGCAGCCTGGCGCTCGTTCCCACTGCAGAGCCACCTGCACAGCTCACTGATGATTTCCACTGTGACGAACGACCAGTGTGTTTCCACTGGTGACAGGGGTATTTCCATGCACCCTCAGGCTTATGGGCCATCTCACTTTGTTCTCCATTTATTGTGTGTGACAGGGCTGTCACTATTGATTCAGCATTATTGAAAGAGAAGCTTCTTATTTCCTCTTAGGGATTTTGCTGGCAATTAAAACATGCAGCCAGCAGGTAAGCAATGGAAACTTGGTGATGGTCTAAGCCTTTTATACTCCATTATACTTCTGAAAAAATTGTTACTAAAATTATTTTTTTAAATAATGAAGAGTTAAATAGTCCGAAAAGATCAGGATCTTCTAGGAAAGCAGCTCATAATGCATGCGCCTTTCTTACATACTCATTCAACTCTGCTCATTCTAACCCTGGTTTTACCTGCAGATTTATCAAACCAACCAACCACTTCTCCCAACTTCCCCTTGAATAGGTTTTAAGAAAAAGGTGTTCCCAGGGAGCATTTCTGTCCTAGGATTGGAGGACTCTAGAGAGCGGGTTTTTAAAACCTCTTGTCTTTGTTCTATCTAACAAAAGAAATGTTACTGCCTGCTTTTGACTAATTGCAAAACAGATATTATTGGTCTTGAGATAAAGGTCATATGGCTTGTACAGTGCTGTATTAGTTCTTATTGATAATATAATAAAGTACCACTAACTTTGTATCTATATCTTTGCAAATCTATGTCTTGCAGTTCTGGAAGTCAAAAGTCTCACTGAGCTAAAGTCAAGGTACCGGCATAGCTGCGTTCCTGCTGAAGACTCCGGGGGAGAACCCGTTCCTTGCCTTCCCTGGCTGCTGGAGGCTGCCCGCGTTCCGGGGTCCAGGGCCCGTTCCCAGCTTCAGAGCCAGCAGTCGCATCACTCTAACCACAGCTTCCTCCTGTCGTCACTTCTCCTTCTCCCCTGTGACTCTCCCGCTTGCACCTTTCACTTAAGATCACCCTTGTCCCTGTATCTGGTCCACCTGCATAATCCAGGATGGCCTCCCCATCTAAAGATATTTAAATTAATAACGGGATGAATTTGACAGCCTAGAAGAAATGGATAAATTCTTAGAAAGATAGAAGCTTCCAAAAGGGAATCAAAAAGAGAAACAGAAATTCTGAACAGACCAAGTACTAGTCATGAAATGGATTAACTTATTTTAACAAGTTAATTTTACTTATTACTAATTAAATAATTAATAAGTAATTGTTACTTAAATTAATAAACTAATCTGCAAAGTCCGTTTGGCCATGTAACATAACATATTCGTAGATTACAGGACTGGCACGTGGGCACCTTTGGGGGTAGTAGGATTCTGTGTGCCTGCGGGTGTCTTCTGACTTTAGGAAAACTATCTGATAGATTGAAAGAGTAGCCACGGATTCTTCTCAGCCCTATATGTATGCCCCTTTTCAACATGATTTTTCAGTTCTTTCCATCAGGAGGTTGAGTTTATTTCTCTGCTTTTTGAATTTGGGCTTGGTCGTGTGACTTTCTTTGGTCAATGGGACATTAGTCAACGTGATACAAGCGAAATCATTAGGGATTGCTTTCTTTTACTACCCTTGAGAGCCCCATGACCACACACCCACATTAACAGGCCCTGGGCAGCCTGCTGAATGATAAGACATGGGTCATGTACCTGTCACCCCAGCCAACAGCCAACCACGTGCCAGAAAAGTGAATGAGACTATTGTATGTCCGCCGACTGTGGACATGAGTGCGTACAGCCAAGACCAGCAGAAGAACAGCCCAGTAGATCCCAGCCCAAACTACCAAACCATAGGATCCTGAACAAATATGTATGTCTGTTTTAAGCCACTAGGTTTTGGTGTGGCTTGTTACAGAACATATGCTAACTAACTCAACTAGTGACCCACTTTTGTCCAATCAGATAAAGTTGTTCTATGATGACACCTCACTTCAAACATTTTCTCTAGGTTCTGGTGGGTAATTCAGGAGAAATTCTTGTGAAATGAAATTTATATTCTACCATTATTACAGAGAGGTAGATACCTTTCCATTGACCAGTAAAAATTAAGAGAATTGGCCCTGGCTGGTGCGGCTCAGTGGATTGAATGCCAGCCTACAAACCAAAGGGTGGCTGGCTTGGTTCCCAGTCAGGGCACATGCCTGGGTTGTGGGCCAGGTCCCCAGTGGGGATCGTGTGAGAGGCAACCAGTCGATCTGTCTCTCACACACGAAGGTTTCTTTCCCTCTCTTTCTCCCTCCTTTTCCAGCTCTCTAAAAATAAATAAATTAAATCTTTTTTTAATTATTTAAAAAAATAAGAAAATTGCTTCCTAAACAAAGGTTTAACAAAATTTAACAAAGTATTCCAAGTCTAACTTTTCCAGTAGATTCAGTTTCCTGGGATGCAGGCATAATGTTCTGTGGCTCAGGTCTTCCTCACAGAGCAGGTCATAGGTGCCACAGAGCTCAGGAGCATGGGCTTTAGAGTAGGAAATATCTGAGTTCACATCCTGGCTCAGCTGCTAATTACAAGAAATTAGGCAGGTTACTTAGCCTCTCTGTGGCTCATTTTTGTTATCTATAAAATGGGGCTAATGAAGTACCTACCAAATAGATTGTTATGAAACTTATGTCCAACAATATATGTAAGCACTTAGAAAAATGTCAGGCACAAGTACAAAAAAGTATTAGCTATTATTATTACACAGGGCAGGGCACATAATAGGTGCTCAATAAAGACTTGTCTGTTTGACTTAAGTTGAATTTTTGGGATTTGGCTCTTGAAGAACCCGGAAGGAAAATTTCCAGGGCCCAAATTTAGGCCAAATTCAATTCTTTGGGAGAGTATGAGGAAACTGAGACATTCTGAACCAAAAAAGTGTCAGCTCTCCTCATTCAGAAGTTTACCTCCAGATTAACACCTGACCCTAGGCTCCTGAGTAGATCCTGATTCACAGTCATACCACGGTGACTGAACCCTTGGGACCATCATGATTCAATGCTGCTCCCACGGTAATGAGTCTCTACAGATGTCCTCCTGCCAAACCAATGAACCATGGCTCCCAGTACTCAATGCATCAAAAGGATGGCATGTGACTTCCAAGACTTCAGCCTTAGCCTCTTGGAAAGCTTGCTCTGGATGAAGCCAGACATCATGTAAGAAGTCCAACTAGCTTGAGTCTGCCATGCTATGAGGAAGCTCAACTACAGAGATGCCCAACCAGCCTCTGGCTATTGTACCCATTAATAAAGGTGAGTGAAGAAGCCATCTGGAACGCCCAGCCCAGGTGAGCTTGTAGATGGTCCAGCATGAATTGCCATCTGACTATAACCCCAGGAGGGACCTCATGCCAGAACCACCCAGCTGAACCCTGCCAAAGCCACAGAACCATGAGAAATAATAATAAACAATTGTTTTAAGCCACTAGGTTTTAGGGTAGTAGATACCTATACCATAGTAGATAACCAAAAAAATTCTCCAACCTTACCATGAATTCATTCTGCCAGCCATTTCTTCTTTGATTCAATCCACAAACTTTGGAAACAAATAAGTCAAAGTCTAGTTTGAGCCCTGTAGGAACTATGCTTTCAAGCAACATTTGAGAATCTGGGGCTATGGATTGTGGCCATGGGCCAAGCACTGTGCCAGGCAGTTTCACACATTTCATGTTATTTAAACTAGTAGTTATGAGTTTGGACTCTGCTTTCAGACTGCGTGGGTTCATATCCTGACTTTCCCATGTACTAGCTGATAACTTCAGACAATTAGCATGACCTCTGTTCCTTTATATATAAAATATGGAGGATAATAACACCAACCTCACAGGGTCTTGAGAAGATTCAACAAAATAACTCACATAAAAATGCTATGTGCCTGGTCAAAGAGTAAGCATTTAGCAACTGGAAAATACTATTGTAAGTATTATAACTACAAACAGTGTCTGCCTTTGAGTAAGCTAGAGAAGCGCTGAGACACGGGCAAAATAACATTTAAAAGCAAAAGTACGCACAGAGTTTTGAATGAATGAATGACTCAGTTAGAAGGTAAAAAGCATCCCAGTAATGAGATAGTGTTGTGGGTGCTCAAAGGTGGGAGAAGTACTTCTGGCTGAGATGCTCAGGGAAGACTTCCTGGAGGAGGTAGCTTTTGAGCCAGCCAGTGGCGAGGATTCCAGCGTCATTAATGGGGGAGTGGCCCCTTGGGGTGATAGGGACAGCCATGCAAACCCAGGGAACCAAGGGACCCACATTGACTGACTGAGTCAAGCCTGGTGTGTTGAAAGGAGAGGGAAAACAAAGGTAGGTCGGGATCAGAACATGGTTTGATGACCTCCTGTGTTTATTTACTCATCAGACCCTCCAAAGAGAGCCAAACATGTCAGCCAGGGAGGCTGTCCAAAGTGGCCCCGCACATGGGGGAGGGAACGGCAGTACCCAGGTCCTGGCCCGCAGCCTGGTTCAGCACCCACAGGATCACAGAGTTTCCAGACAGCCAGAGGCTTATCTTTCTGCTCCTGGAGAGTGTGCATTGGAGGGACCTCTGGGTGTCCAACCCAGGTCCCAGAGCACCTGGCACTCATTCCTTTGCTTTCTCAGCACTTAGCACTTCTCTTCTTCTATATCCACTTTTAAAATCTAGCCATTGCTTCCCAGCACCCTACCCCTACCCACTCCCTAGACACTTACATCAGCTCTATCAGGGTAACCCTGATTAAAAGGGACGCGATCCCCACCTCTCACCTGAGGCCTTGGGGAGCAGTGGAGGGCAGGCCTTCGGTGAGCCTCAACCCCTCTCTGTCCTTCCTGGCTCAGACAGTCCTGGGCTCAGATCATTCAGATCGCAGCTCCACCACCTTCTAGCTGTGTGACTCGGGGAAAGTCACCCCAATTGCTCCAGGTCTGTTTCCTGGTCTTAAAAATGAGAATAGCCTGCCTGATTGTTCTGTAGGGATTGAATGGGATATCAAAGTGAAAGCCCAGGATGTAATTAATGCACAAAACACCCTTCATAACAAGCAAAGTGCTTCCCGCTTCCCTGATTCTCCGCTCCTGAACCCCTGCTCACACCTGGGGGCCAGCCTGCTGCTCCTGCCCAGAGGCCTTGAGAACACCCTCCCTGATCTCCCTGCCCTGCCTGCCAGCCGGCCCATTGCTTTGGGGGCTGCCTGGCCAGGGGGCCCACTGCTTGCCTGCTGCCAGAGGGGCCTTGAGTGTTGAAATCCTTCCATTCCGTGAGGCCAGAAACTTGATTATGTTATTAATTAAAGCAAGATGCCGGGCTTGGGAGATTTATTTTCTTTTCCATATCTGTGGCTGTAAATGCCACTCAGGGAGCTCAAAGACCCATGTCAGCCTGAATCAGGCTCCTGAACAGACGTTTTGTTCCCAGCTCAGTCCCCTCAGCCCCCTCCTCCTCCGTGCCAGGAAGGAAGTGTGTGTTGTGACACCCACCCCTCACCCCAATTTCCCTTGCTCCATCTGCACGAGGCAAAAGGGGGGAAATACCTGGGCACTGTGGCATGGGGAGAGAATTTTCCAAGAAATTTGTTTTAAGTTTCTGCCTCATCATTATAGGACTTTCACGTTTCTATTTTTAGCTGCGCAAACGAGCCAGGCCCACATTCCCCTCATCTCCCCTGCCCAGCCTTTGTTTATACAAAGCACATGCTGAAATCATTATTTAAAAACCTCCAAACCCATAATTGCTCAGGTAGGTGAAGAATGCAGCCTTTATGGATATAGCTTACAGAGGGGCCGGCATATTCCCGGGGAACTATGGCTTATTCATGTTTGTACCCCCTGCACCTAGCTCTGGCTGAACCCCTGGAAGGCCCAGAAGAATCAAGTAACTTAGAGCAAGAAGAAACATTGTCAATAACAGAGTCCAAGCACCACGTTTTAGGAGAGGAAACAGAGACCGAGGGTACAGATGAGACTTGTCCCAAGGCCCACAGGATATCAGTGTCATTGCTGGGATTCGAATCAGATGTTCTCACTGCGAGTGTGGCGCTATTCATTTTCCCCTGCTATGAAAATTATTCTAAAGCTGGATTGCCTCAGTCCAGATCCCAGTTTCTGGTTGCTAAGACGTTGAGCAAGTTACTGAATCCCTCTTCACCTCAGTCTCCTCATCTGTAAAATGGGAATCACAAAATTACCCCTGATAAGATTGGTTTCAGGATTCAGTACGCTTGAAAGAAAGTAGACCCTGTGTTTTGGTTCAGATTTCCCCAGAAAGTAGAGGCAAGCTGTTAACCACACCCAGAAGGTCATATTTTCCCATACCTTGGGTCCCTTTTCTCTCTATGCAAACTGGCCCACAGGGTGTGGTTCTCACAGCTCTGCCCATCCAGGGGGATTTTCCTTCCCTATTGTCCTTTAGGGCCACCCGGAGTGTGGCGGCCACAGTCGCTGTTTGACCAGGACCATACATTGCTTCAGCTCACCTGTGCGCCGGGCCAAATTCTTTCCTTCAGTTGGTCCCAAAGAACCCGCCTGAGGCCTCGCTAGTGGGCGGAGGAAGAGGCATCAGTTGTTACCTGTTTCTGTCATTGACTTGTGCCTCTTGCTTGGGCCCAAGCCAAAATAAACGATTTCTGTCATGTAACTTAGAGCATTATAACTGACATTTTGACTAGTGTCTCTGACAATACTCAGCTCATTATAGGTAGGCAGCTCTGGCGTCATAGTCCCTTGTGCCCCATGGTCAGACGCTCACTCTCTGCTAGGGCTTCGTGTCACACAGAGCTGCTCTTCAGATGGAGAGTAGCTTTCTATCAAAGAGGACGCAGCCTCGATACAGAACTCTACGGGTCTGCCCACTCTGACGCTCCTAATGGCACTGACCAGATACTCTGCATGGCACCCCGATCTACTATAGGTGTGTCCCACACCATCAAACTGGTTAGATCACGTGATTGAAGGGGTAGAGCGGCTTGCGACCTAGTGTGGCTTTCCTAGACACTAGGCATTTTTCCCTTTTTCCTTTCTTTCATTAAAAAAAAAATTAAAAATTAAATTTTACGATTTTGTTGGCATAAAGGTGAATATAGTCCAGACAGGATTTTTTATTATTATTATTATTATATCAGTCTTTGTTTTGATTTTAAAATAAATTATTTTTGTGGGCCCCTAAAATTGTGGTGGATCTTAGGCATTGTGCCTAATGGATCAGCAGGCCCTGCTAAACCTCAGCCTGGACCCGTTGCCAGAGCCCTCTCTTGCTCTGCACACACTCATAACTGGCAGCTTTCTATGTATGAGTCAGAGCAGTATTAAGTGTGATAAAGCTTGCCTCCAAAATCGAAAGGAGCCCACCAGGTATCACCTCTATTTCTCAGTGGTAAGATGTGTTCAGTTCAACAGTTTGCCCTTTACTTTAGGAGAGATGTGCTAGCTTTCCCCACACTATATCCCTACACACTCCACCAACATCGCAGGTTCTTGAATCTTTGTGGGGTTTACCTTCCACTCTATGGCATGTATGTGTCTTTCTAGAGTCTCTAGGTATCTCCTTCCTATTCACCAGGTCCATTAGCACGATATCATTTAAAGGGTGAGCCAATGAAATGTTCTGCAGAATGTCAAGACCATCCAGATCCCTACAGACTCTAACATGTCAGAAAGCAGGAGAGATAATATATCCCTGGTGCAAGACAATAATTGTGTTCTGCTGTCCCTGCCACATGAAAGCCATGGCTTTTGATCTTCTCTATTGATGAGAACCAAGAAAAATGCATTCACCAGATTAATAGTCTTATACTATGTTCCAGAGGCTGCGTGGATCTGCTCCAGTAGATACTCATATATCACATTCAGCACAGCAGCTGGGATTCAGGCCCTCACTTTTCAAGTTTATGGTATGCCAGGATCCACTGACGCCAGCTAGGTGAATTGAACAGGGAAATGATGGGAATCACCATCCGGGCCTTGTTGGTGGCGATAATCTCTGCAATTCCTCCCAAAATACTCTGACTTACTATCCGGTCCAGGAGTGGCTGTAGGGGAGTTTCAGGAGCTTCCATCTGGCATCTTTTACCATAATGGATCTTACTCCACAGGCCGGGGAACCACCGTGAGGGATCTTCCAGCTGCCAAGTATGTCTTTCCAGGTTATACACCAAGAACCTGGAAAATGACTTCAAAGTAGGTCTGTAAACACATTAAATTCACTGTGAGATGTACTTGGGCCCAAACTCCATTTATCACCTGTCTTCCCTAAACCCCCATTCTGACTAAAGGTCCAATAATAGCATTTCAGGTCCCTGACAGCATTGTCAGCTTAGACCACTTACCTAATAATACTCAAAAAGTCTGGACAACTCTGGAAAGTCCACTTGCCTAAGTACAGAGCAAATGAGCATGAGGTCGGGGGGAGTTTGGTGGTGGGGGCAGAGGGGAGCGGGTCACGTCCCCATTGATACCAGGGAGCCCAGTTTCATGGCAGCATCTTCCACAGACAGTCACTATGGCGCTTCTCGTTGATGTTGGTGCAACCACACCAGTGCAGTTCTTATTACCTTAGGGAGTGTCCTCTGGGCTTTTGTGGGGAACACAGTCAGAGGGTGAGTTCTCAGGTTTTACTTACTATACTTAATATAATAGTATTATAGTACACCGATTATTACTCCCCTGAGTCTTCTGGCCCCTTAGTTACTACTATGCCAAGGAAGTTCTACTTATTCTAATCCATCATCACATCCGAACTTCCAGGAACCACTTCACTCCTTCTCCACTACAAAAGCTGGAAAATTCTGGTTTCTCCCTGTCCAGCACTCCCAATAGGGTTCTTGAGTGATAAAGAAGTGAATTACCTTAAGAACTCCTCTCAAAGATGGCATCTCACCCCTCCCAGGGTGATCCACATGAAGCCGAGAAGGGAAAGCTGTAGTACACACCTCTTGAGGTTCCCCACTACTGAGGGGTCCCCTCGCATTTCCTGGTGTCTCTCAGAGCCTGTCGGGGCTGCCTGATTCTGCCCCGCTCCTACCCCAGTCGCAGCTGATTTTTTTTTTTTTCAGGAAAACGCACCTAACCCAAGTGTACAATTCTCTGTCCCGGGTATCTGAAATTTAGAGGAAGCCTAGCCACTAGGAGTCATTGGGTCTAAGATACTGGCTTGTCTTATCCTCCCCCCATACGCTTACAATAGTGCCTGGTGATAATAGGTTCTCAATATTATTGTATGAATATTCTTTTTTAAAAAATCTTCACCCAAAGACATGTTTCCATTGATTTTTAGAGAGAGAGGAAGGGGGAAGAGGGAGACAGAGAAACATCGATGTGAGAAAGACATCAACTGGTTGCCTCGCGTATGCGCCCCAACCAGGGATTGAACCTGCAGCCTAAGCATGTGCCCCGACTGGGGATGGCACCCACAACCTTTTGGTGCATGGAACCACCCTCCAATCAACTGGGCCACCTGGCCAGGGCTGTATGAATATTCTTGATATAGCCTGAGAGTAGCTCTTAATGCTAAAATATCCTGGTGCCTTGCCTTCCCAAGTTGACTCTTTTTTGAATCTATCAATATCCATGTTGGTTTTCTTTTTCCTTAAAAAAGTCAGTTTCTATTGCTTGCAGTCAAATATATTTTAGCCAATACAATATAATTTTTAAAAACAACAACAACAACAATATAATTTCCATCACTGGGGATGGGCCAATGATGCTTTTCTCATGTTACTCAGATCTCAGCAGCCCTCAACACAGTTGACCTCCCAATCCTTCTAGAAACTTCTTTCTGATGGCATTCATGACATCAGGCTTTCCTGAATTTCCTCCTAATTTATGGGTAGCTCCTTCCTCTCTTCTGTCAGAATTTCAGAGGCCCCAGGTATTACGGGTAAAATTTCACCCCTTCCCAAAACTATTGAAGTCCTAACTCCTAGTACCCATGTATGTGACCTTATTTGGAAATGGGGTGTTTTCGGATGATCAAGTGGAGATGAGGTCATTAGGGTGGGCCCTAGACCAATATGGCTGATGTCCTTACAAAAAGAGGGAATTTGGACACATAGACAGACTCACACACAGGGAGAATACAATGTGAAGTTGAAGACAGAGATCAGGGAGGTGCATCTGCAAGCCCAGGAATACAAAAGATGACCAGCAAACCACCAGAAGCCAGGAAAGAGGCATGAAACATTCTCCCTCACAGCCCTCAAAAGGAATTAACCCTGCCAGCACCTTGATCTTGGACGTCTAGCCTCCAGAACTATGAGACAATTTTTTTTTGTTTAAGCCACCCAGTTTGTGGCACTTGGTTATGGCAGCTCTAGGGAAACACTACCCTCGTGCTTAAGCCCAGGCTCTCTTCTCTTTGAATTCTCTCCTTGGGTGGTCTCATCCACACCTGTAGGTTCCAGTGCCATTCACATGCTGATGATGCTCAAATTGTGATCTCTGGTCTTGATCTTTCCTCTAAGTTTCAGACTCCAATGTCCAACAGTCCACTTGGATGTATAATATGTGTCTCAAACTTGCTATGTTCGATGAAGAACTCTTGATTTTCCTCACCCAAATCTGCAGCACCCCTTAGCACTCCATCTCAATAAGTGGTAACTCCAACCTTCCAGTAGCTCAAATCAAGAATCTTGGAGTCATCTTTAATTCTTTTCTTTCCTCCACCCTCCACAACCAGTCCACCAACAACTCTTGACTTCATGTCCAATGTGTAACTCGCATCTCTCTATTTCTCTCTATACCCTTGCCCTCTGCCCCAGTCCAATTCACCGTAACCTCTCACAAGGGGCCTGCCCCAACTTCCCAAGGGGCCTCTGTTTCCCCTGCCCTCTCACGTCCCTCCCTGCCCCCCGCCCCCCACCACATTTCATTTTCCACCCAGCAGCCAGAGCACTGGGAGTTTTTAATATATATATATTTTTTTAAATATAGCTTTATCCCTCCCCGCCCCCCAGGAAACGAAATGGTGGATGACGCCGGTGCTGCGGGAGGGCCCTGGAATGGGAGGTCGTGGCGGTTTCCGTGGAGGATTTGGTAGCTGCATCTGGGGCTGAGGTTGCTGCAGGGGTCGGGGTCGTGGTCAGGGTCGAGGCTGTGGAGCTCACAGAGGCAAGGCCGACGACAAGAAGTGGACACCTCTCACCGGTTGGGCCGCCTGGCCAAGGACAAGAAAATTAAGTCCCTGGAAGAGATCTATCTCTTTTCTCTGCCCATCAAGGAATCTGAGATCATTGCCTTTTTCTTGAGGGCATCCCTCAAGGACTAAGTTTTGAAGATTATACCTGTGCAAAAGCAGAGAGAGGCAGGCCAGAGGACCCGGTTTAAGGCATTTGTTGCCGTTGGGGACTACAATGGACATGTTGGTCTGGGTGATAAGTGCTCAAAGGAAGTAGCCACTGCCATCCGTGGGGCTATCAGCCTGGCCAAGCTCTCTATTGTCCCTCTGCAGCGAGGCTACTGGGGGAACAAGATCAGCAAGCCCCACACTGTCCCTTGTAAGGTGACTGGACGCTGTGGCTCTGTGCTGGTGCTATATATAAAAAATATATATATAAATATATATTTATATATCAAACAATGCTTAAAACTCTCCAGTGGCTTCCCACATTACAAAGAGACCCTGACCCTAAGTTTTTAAGTTTTCCACCCTTGCCAGCCTCTCTGACCTCAGCTCATGCCTCTTGGGGCTGCCTTGCTGCACCCGAGGCTCACTGATCTTTTTTGCCCTGTTCCTTGAGTACTTTAAGCTCTTTCCTGGCTCAGAGCCTTGGCATTTGCCTTTCTACCTGGGGAGCTCTTTTGTTTGGTACTTCATGTGGCTGCCTCCTCACCATTCCGGTTCCAGCTCTCGTCAGAGAGGCCTTCTCACACCCACAAGCCTCTCTTCATCCCCTGTTACCCTGCCTGTATACCTCCCGGCTCTTTGTCCTGTCTGGAATGAACACTATTATTTATTTCTGTGTCAATTATCTATCCCCCTCAACACACACACACACACACACACACACATACGTACACACACACATACACACACACAAATGTGCACACATACAATTATACATTCTTAAACACACCCACTAATATGAACTCCATGAAGACAGGGGCTGTGTCCCTCTTGTTTACCATAATTCATGGGTTATATAGGAGATGTTCAAATAAATATTTACTGAATAAATGAACAAATAATGACTAAGTCCTCAGATAACAGCACTCCAAGGAGAGCCCGGCCAGAACTCAGTCAGCATTCACTTCAAGGTATAGCTTCCCTACCCCCACCTCTGTGACGGTGCAGACTTGAGGACAACCACAGGAAGGCGTGCGTTTGTTAAGTGCATGTGGCCCTGCCTTTATATGCTTCTCCCTCCCTCTCTGTATCTCAGTTTACCAGAAGAAAAGTGAGGAAATTAACTTAAAAGGTGCTATCTTCCCTCTTCAGATCTATGATTCATGCCCAGTATATGCCAAGTGACTTTGACCTGGACTAGCCACTGCAAAGAGTAGGCGAGGTCTTAGGGTTGAGCAACATGGACTGAAGTATAGGAGCCACAGTGAGAGGGTGGACATGGGGCTGGCAGAGAGGAAGTGGAGGCCTCATGGCATCAACACATTATCTTCAAAACACTTGCCAATGTTGCAGTTTTATTGCTGTTGTCTCCTCCTTTAGACACTAAGTTCCATGAGGGCAGGTATCATGAATGATTTGCCCACCAGGGTATCCCCCTGCATCCATGGTGCTCAAGTTTTTCAATCTTAGGATCCCTTCCCACTCCTAAACATTATCCCCAAAGAGCTTTTGTTTATACTGGTTAAATCTATGGATCAGAGGTTCTCCACTGGGGACCATTTGGCTGTATCTGGAGACACTTTTGATTGTCACAATTTGCAGAGGTAAGGGGAGTGACACCTCCCCTACCAGAGATGCCACTACATCCTACAGTACCCAGGAGAGCTCCCATGGCAAAGAATTATCAGCCTAAATGTGAACACTGCCAAAATTGAGAAATCTTGCTATATTTCCTGTATTAGAAATTAAAACTGAGAATATTTTAAATATTTACTAATTCATTTAAAATAATAAATCCATTACATGTTATATAAATGAATGTTTTAAATAACTATATTTTTCAAAACAAAACTATTACTGAGAATACATTGCTTTATTTTGTAAATTTTTTTAACATCTGGCTTTATAGAAGACAGCTGGATTTCCATATCTGTTTCTGCATTCAATCTGCTCCAATATGTTGTTTTTGTTGAAGTGTATGAAGAAAATCTGGCTTCACACAATATGTCGTTGGAAAGAGGGAGAGTGTTTTAATAGCCTTTTCACATAACTATGCAGATTCTTCTTTGTTACTACACCAAAACTCAACAATGGCCATTTCTTAAAGATTAGTTACAATGTGGAATCTGAAACCACATTCATAAATTTTTTTTATATTCAGTTATTTTAAAATTCACTGGTCTGTCTTGAACTTTGAATGAAACTTTTACCCATGCATGATTTGTGACATCATGTGTTGTGAATTGAATTATATTTCCACCCCCCCTCAAATTCATGTGTTGAAGTCCTAACCTCCAGTACTTCAAAATGTGACCTTATTTGGAAATAGGGTCAGTCAGATGTTATTAGTTAAGATGGGGTCATAGTGGAGTCAGGAGGACCCTAACCCAAAATGACTGGTGTCCTTTATAGAAAGAGGGAATTTGGACACAGATACTTACGGGGAGATCACCATATGAAGGGGATGGCAGAGACTGGGTGATGTGGCTACAAGCCAAGGAATGCCAAAGATTGTTAGCAGACTGCCAGAAGCTAGGAGAGAAGCATGAAAGAGATTCTCCCTCACAGCCCTTGGAAAAAACCAACCCTGCTGACAGCTTGATCATGGCCTTCTAGCCTCTAGCCTGTAAGAGAATAAATTGCTATTGTTTAAACCTAAGTGCCAGTTTGTGGCACTTGGTCAAGGCAGCCTTAGGACACTAATACATCATACACTGGTCATTATGAAAATAGGGGTTCACTGAATTATGCAGCTATTCCAAATGTGGACACATCTCATTCCCGGATATCAAAAATCACATTTGTTAGTACCATCAGAGATCTCATTAGAAATGTCTTTAAGTATTGAGGAGCTGCCAAGCTCACAGTGGTAGATACAAGTTTTCCAAAATTCCAATTTTTACTTGAAAGCTCAAATTTGGTCTTTGAAACAAATACTATCAGTTGTTTTCCTTGAAGTGACAGGCTCATTGTGTTCACAGTCAATAAAATAGCCACCAGATACCCACATGAGTCATTCTTTCAAGTAAACATGGTGGCCCACGAAATCAGCAGCCAGTTCAGCACCCCACTCAGAGAGTCACAGCAGTGTTTGCTCTCAAGGCACCAGCAGACCTGTGTGTGCAGACTTCTGCATGTGTCTCCCATTCCTCGCACAGAATACTGAAGGGATGTGTCCTGAAGGATCAAGACTTGATGAAAGCACTTTTGTTTTGGGTTGACTGGAAGTGCCTGCCATGAAGGATGCAATGACCCTAGCCCATCGGGTACCACTGCCTAGATTCACGTTAGGACACCAGCAGCTCTGCCCTCTGTCGCTTTTGTATCATGAGTACAAATGTCACCACAGTGAAAAAGGCAAATTATGTCTAAGTGTTATTATTAAAATATCTGTGTCTCCGCAGACCTCTTGAAAGGGTCTCAGAGACCCCAGCAGGGACCAGTGACCCAACTTTGAGAATCACTGCTCTACATCAAGCATAGTGGTCAAATATTTGCTGAGGGAACAATTGAATGAGTAAATGAAGTGAATAAAGGAGTAGAGAGAGAAGGAAGGCCTAGTTTGCTTCTGCTCCTGACTTTCCATATAATCTGAAAGACTGGGCCCTATGGAGCTGGATCTTCAGCCAGAAACAGCTCACAGCGAGGGCTCCACAGTGGGTTTGCCCCAAGCCTGGAACATACTCTGCACATGAACGTCACCATTGGGTCTCATCTTTGGAGGGGCTTGGGGAGGCCTGACTTAAGAGCATAAGCTGAAGGTACCTCAACTCAAAGAGCCCCATGGTCTTTGTGGCATTATTACGACAAAGAGAAGAATGGAGAGAAAGATTTTTGTTTTAGTCTTTAATGTATGAGGAAATGCAGCCATTATCATTTACCACCTAGGTCAAAAAAAGCACTTTTAAATAGTTTAAGTCCTCTTTTGAAAAATACACAGAAATTAGAATAAAGAGAGAGCAGAGAACAACTTTATTAGGAATTCTAATAAGAACGTAAACGTGGCAAACCTGAATTTAAGGCATTTCTCAAATATTCCTTCCCACAGCTGGGAGGCAGAAGCACTCCTCGAGCTAGATGACGAGACACTGTGCCACCAGGCTGCATTGTCCCTGCGAGCAATGCCGTCCCTCCACCCACCTCCTGCACGGACCAGCCCTCGGGACCAGCCCTCGGGAGTGACAGTTCACCTTGCAAGTCCCAGTGCAGACTCTGCTGCAGCAGGTGTGTGGGAGGGGCAGAGACGCTGCATTTCTAACAACTCTTAGGCATTGCCAGTGCCACTGGCCCATCGACCAGGCTGGCCTTGAGCGCTCAAGTTTTAAAAGCAAGTGAGCAGACCAAAGTAGGCTGTGTTGGAGTAAACACGGAGACCCTCTCCTGGCGGCTGTACCTACAGCCCACCCTCCCCACGGGGTTACGCCCTCCTCCCTTTCCCAGCCTCTCCCTCTCTGAGAAGGGGACAGATTCCAGTCCCAAAGTCAGGGGTCTTAGGGCACAGGCCAAAGCTGTGGTCTGGTGAAAGGTGACGTACGGGACTTGGGGACTTGTACTGTCTTCAAACATCTTTTGGAGGGAGCCGAAGTCAGAGAAAGGCTTTTTTTTGGTGACCCAAGGCCAAGAATCTGAGATCAGAGAGAAGATTGTCCTCCCTGACTTGAAAAGAGAGCTAGGGCTGACCCAAGCAACGGGTTTCCGAGTCCTGCTCATTTGTGGTTCTTAAACCCTTTACATGGGACCATATGTATCCCTCCCCCTTCCCCGTTCATGCTGATTGCATCAAACCTTACCACTAGGCAGGACGTTGGTAGCCTTGTCAAGAATCTATTTTCCCAACTGAGGCAGATAGGCAAAAAATAACCTGCCTGAGGCCACAAAGGGAATACTATTTCCCTGTGTCTGGGCTTCTAGCCTAGAGGCTTTCCCAGGAGGCCGCACTGCCCCCACACTTTAGGAACTGAGGGTAATCTGCGTACCCAACCATATCCCTGCCTGGCAGCCAGAGGAAAGCGACTGTTGGCCACGGGCCATGCTGGACCACCTGACTTGACCCCCCAGCTGCTTGCCTTGCAGAATGCCCTGTTTAATGCTTTATTCTTCCTAGTGTTTCATTATTGATTCAGCCCCTCGCTGCCGGGTCTGACCAAGTAAGCCCTGAGCATTTATATAATGTCAACTTCATCAAAAATGCAGGAGTTGGGGTTTTACTCGTCTGCGTGCTACCTAGACTGTTTAAGTCGATGATTGGTGGTTTCTGTGAGCCAAGAAGGGCACTGGCAGCTACAGGCTGGCTTCTGGCTTCTCTGAAGTGATGCTGGATCCCCAAGCTCCAGGGAACCCAACATGCCCCATCTCTTGCAGGTGGAAACAAGGTCTGGGTTAGCATGTTGACTGAGGCGGAGAGTTAGGAGGTGGGGAGCGATTTTTAAAAATAAACACCAGCTGCAAGTTCAGAAACAAATTCAGCAATGCATTGTTATGCTGCTATTAAATATTACAGATAAAAATCTAATGAGATGAAGAAATGTCTATCTATTTATTAAAACAATATTTACTCAGCACCTACTATGTGCTAAGCACTAGATTATAGAGGTGAATAAAGCATACAATGTTCTGCTTTTCATGGAGCTGAAATTCTATTTAAGAGAAAAAATCAGGCTATAAAAGGGAAATCATAGTAACAGTTAAAATTTATTAAGCACTTATTATGTGTAGGTACTGTTCTAAGCATTTCACATAGAGAATGATTCCATTTTTAAGGTCATTTGTAAAAAAACCTGTGTGTATATCTGCCCATAGAAAAAAGGCAAAAAGGATATGTACGAAAACATTATCAGACATGATCCCCAAACTGTAAGTTTATGGAGGACTTTTATGTTCTTCTTTTTGCTAACCTGAATTATCTAAATTTTCTTTATGTCTGGAGCCATAGGGAAGAGAATTAAAGTGGGGAAAGGCATGTTCTTTTGCCCCAACCTCAAAGAAATCAGGCAGAGAGCCTTAAATGCTTCTCATTTGCTGCCCGGTGTGTTCAGGCTCTGGGTATACCAGGCACTGGTCTGTTCCAGACACCCTGGGTTCTGTCCCGACTCGGAAGTCCATCGTTTCTTCCTCCCTGGAGAATAGAGTCACTGGAGAACCATGAGGCTGTGGTCAAGGCTGGGGGAGGGCCAAGGCATCTGAAGATTGAGTCTTTGAAGTAGAATCTTGAACGCAATGTCCCCAGATGGGAATGGTGAGCCTGGTCCCCTCCTGCCAGTTGTGTGTGGGTGCCGGGATCCAAACTCCCCCAGCGATGGAGCTCCAAGCTGGCCCCAGCAGCCGGGGCTGCTGCCCAGCCCTACGGGACCCCTGCCCTGGCCAGAGAAACAGATAATAGCTACGCCACTATCTCAAAGTCCTCACACCTCTGAAGGGCTGGCTGCTCTCCAGCTCTGAAGGCCGCCTGAGAGACACCTTCAGGCGGATGGCTGCCCCAGGGTGATGGTAGTAACCGCAATGCAAGAGTTTGCACCCACGGAGCTGCCACTATGATCTCTGGACACACAAGGAGGCCCGACATAGAGCACTTTCTATTTCTTAATACATTTCATTATCATCATCATCCTCCTCTTTTTACCAATAAGGAATCAGAGGCCTGGAGAGGTTATGTAACTAGCCCTCAGCCAGCAAGTGGTAGCACTGGAATTAGAACTCATGCCTCTTAGTATCTATCTCAGCGCTGCTTCCTGTTCCCACTTGCTTCCCAGACACCCAATTCATTATTTGTCACCTGATAAATGATGACTCAACACTTGAGAGTCTTGACTGTGTTGGCTTTGACCCTGCATCTGAATCGTCTTACCCAGGCCACAGAGGGATTCCTGATGGTACCACTGCTGAGCGAAGCCAACGGGCAGCTTCTGGAGCGGGCCAGGCCGCTTCGCCTCCAGCTGCAGCATGGAGGGACCCCCTCAGCGCCTTCAAGTGAGGGATCAAGCTCTGGCTCCGTGACTTTGGGTGAGCCATTTTTCCTTCACTGAGCCCCAGTTAATGTGCAAAATGGGGAGAAAAATCCCGTCTTTATGGGCTTGTTGGGAGGGTTATGTGAAATAATGTGTAAAGTGTTGAGCACAGCGTGAGGCTCAGGAGGTGCTCAGTAAAGGTGAGATCTTGCTCCCAACGTAGGAGAGTCTTTGTGAGACGACGGGAAATAGAACCAAAATCCATCAAACCTCAGACAACATCCGTCATAAAACACGCCATGAATTTATGTACCACTAAGAATGAAAAACACTGCTGAATAAACTATGACCCACTCCTTTCTTATCTCTTAGAATTTTGATTATGTGCTTAGAGAAGGCTTCTTCAGCTTGAAATTGATTTTATTCACGTATCACTCTGTACGTAGTTAAAATGAAAACATAAAGAACAGAACCGGTGGCAGCATCCCTAAAACTGCTTCCCATCTGGAGCCCACCTCTTCTGAATCCTTTTCAACTCAGAGTCTTGGAGTTCATATTTCCTCACATAACATTGTCCTCTGGCCTTTCAGAAGCACCGGTGATGTGACATTTTCTAAAAGGATCTACGAACGATGTGGAAGTCATGGGTGCTAGACACCCAGGCTGGCTTCGCCATTAGGCAGCACGGGCTCACTTTTGATCCTCTGTGGGCAGTGTTCCTAAACACATAGGATCGGCCACCCCCCAACCCCCGCCCCAGCCTTTTTGTCCCTAATTTTCCCTTGGATTTTCTACCAAGCTTCTCGCTCCCATTCTGCAAGCCTTGACACTGACGCTTTTGATGTTTGCCCAGACAACAGCAACTCTAACGCGCTGTCATTCAAAAATGTATTTAAACTCCAGAGATGTCATATGTGAAAATATTTGCTTTATAGAATTGATGGTTTTGGTAACATGGCTGAAGGGGCCACTATGAGCCTGGTGCCCTAACACACATCTTCCCTTAGTATCACATCCCTTTTATTTGTGTTTGTCACTGGTATCGTATCTTTATAGATGAAGACACTGAAGCTCAGAGAGGTGAAGCAATTTTTTCAAGGTCAGACAGCTAGTAAGTGGCAAAGCCAGGACTTAAACTGTGGTCACTTGTCACAGTAGCAGAGATTGACCCTCTCCTGGGTATTTCCTCCAAGCTGACTTCTGAGCCTAGTGTTTTCATGCAAAATTAAGTCAGCCCTGACCTTGGGAAATTTTTCCCATCTTTTGACTTCCTTACTTAGAGAGTAATAATAATATTAGTACTCCAAGCCAGATACTGTCCTAGCTGCCGTATGTGTTTTAGCACACTTCGTGTTCCCAACAACCTTATAGGGTGGGTTCTGGCATTAGTCTCGTTTCACAGACGAGGAAACTAAGATACAGAGAGGCAATGCCACATGCTCAGGGTCACATAGCTGGGAAAGGGAAGGGCTGATTCAAATGCAGGCAGTTTGGCTCCGGATCTCACTTGCCTAACCTACTGCATCCCCCCATCTCACCACGGGCACAGGCAGCCACCGCATCCCCTCCCTCGCTCCTCCCCACCCCGCCTCCCTAAATCCTGTTGACTTTCATAGTGGCCTGGGAGCAGGATCCGGGCTGTCAAGCTGGAGTCAGATGGATGGCCTTCCCCAGCCAGGCCTGGCTTCCAAGTTTCTTCACTCTGAACCCAAACATAACACAATCTAGCAGCCCTGGCTGCTCTTCAGAAAAAACATAGGAGGGGGGTATGGAAAGAAATCTAATTAGAACCTCTTGGAGCCCCAGCTCTTCCTATTATTAAATTAGCCCCCTCTGAAGTGGAACTTGGCTCATTATAATAATTTGCCAAGTAATTGTCTTATATGATCCTGATCTGAGAAAAATTGCTTTCATAATTGCATTTATCCATGTCCTGGTCTCTCCCCATTGGGACAGAAGGATGGTTGTGGATGTTAAATGGTTTCTGCTTCAGAGAAGGGCTTAGTGAGGGTCCAGGGGGCCCGCTTTCCTGTGGGCCAGAGCTGTTGAGATGCAGCGTCAGGGACCCCACACAAAAGTGAGGAATGGGGCCACCCAATTTTCTTACAGCATCACAGCCATAGACCCAAATCAGAGGGTCACACTGGAGCAGCGAGTCTGGTAGGGAAACGCAGAAGGTCCCAGCCAAACGCTTCACATGGTGAAGAGCCCAGGAGAGGAATCCCTGAGTACAGATCCCCCTGGGCCTGCATCAGATTCACCTGGCTGCCGATTCCAGGGTCCCTCCTGCAGAGATTCTGCCCCTTCAGGTCCGCAGGCGGGTCCTGCCATCTAATTTAAAGCTCCCCAGAGTGCTTCTGAGCTGTTGCCAGGTTGGGGCCACGTTGAGCTGGCACCACTGGGGGTCTTCCCGTGGTGCTTCTGATCTGATGTCTATCTACCACCCTTGAATCGCATTACTCTTACAGAAGGGGATGCCAGGACCCCTGGGCTAGCAAAATGTTAGAAGGGCCAGCACTGGTGGCAGATTCCCTTTCTTTCCTTGGAGTCTGGGAGAGCAGGATTCATGGCCGCCTGTCCCCGAGTCCTTGCGGAACTGCTCCCAGACACCTCCATTTACTGAGGCTTTTTTTTGTGCCCTTTATTGAGGGGACGACCAAAAGGAAATATTCATTTTGATCTTTTTTTTTTTTAAATATTTTTAAAGGAATGTGCTTTTCATACCTAGGTTGTGGTTCCATCCCCGATCAGAGACACATATGGGAGGCAACCAATCGATGTTTCTCTCTCACGTTGATATTACTCTCTCCCTCTCCCTTCTTCTCTCTCTAAAATCAATAAACATATTTTTTAAAGGAATATGCTTTTGGGGATTCTGATGTCTGCCCATCTCTCCTGACCTAGTTCAGCTCTCACTTAAAAAAGGCTTTGCACACGCAACTGTCCCTCTCCTGGCCTCCCACAGCTCTTATGCTCTGGATTGGCCCCCAGGCTGCCCTGTGACCAGGTGCCCAGCTCCTTGCTGCTTCTGGCTCTCCCTGATCTGTATTGTGAGGATCAGGAGCCAGCCCTTTGGTTTTATAAAAAGCGCTGAGTACGTGAATGGAACTTAAAAGTGGATCTTCTCAAAAGCAAACCCAGGCCAGGTTTTCAATCAACTATCAAATCCCTTGGGACATCCCTCTGAGACGATGGAAGTGACCAGGGCCCGTCATCACCACCCCCTCTTTAGAAAGTAGGGGCCTGAGCCCCAACCAAGGTCACACAGCTCAAAGTCCCCGCCTTTGTCTCCACCCTTCATCTACCCAGAGGTTGGCTTCTTCCTCCCTCTAAGTAAGCACATTAACATGGGGGCAATATTTCCTACTGAGCAACTATTTCTTGCCCAACAGACACTTTCAAGGAGGTTCCACATGGCTCTTCTCCTCCTGCAGAGGCAGCTCCAGCCCCCCAGGTGAGCCCCGGAGAGAGTGACCGGGGTGAGGCTCTGCACATCACCCAGTCTTAGGAAGGGACTGAGCCTCGATGGGCACGGCTCAGTGGGCTGGGCGCCGGCCTGCAAACCTGAAGCGCTGCCAGCGTGATTCCCAGCTGGGACACATGTCTGGGTGGTGGGCCAGGTCCCCAGCTGGGGACGTGAGAGAGGCAAGTGATCCATGTTTCTCTCTCACACTGATGTTTCTCTTCCTCTCCTTCTCCCTCCCTTACCCTCTCTCTAAAAATAAATAAATAAAGTCCGTTTAAAAAAAAAGAAAGAAAGAAAGAAAGCTGAGCTACAATGTTCTTGAAGAGAATTGTGGTCAGAAGAGTGACTTGGTCTCAATGGTCCTTTTTACTCAATACTGTCTCCAAGTCACATCCGCTCGCCTTCCTGACCCAAGGGCAAGGTCTCCACAGTCTCGGACGTAATGAGCTACCAGCAACAATGCTTTTCCAATGACTGTTTATCATCCTACCTCCCCCTTCCCAAGACCCTAAAAAGAAGAACAAATCCAAATAGCTGATTCCCAGAAAATGTTTTCACCAACAGTTATTAGTCTAACCCTGAAATGGAATAAATCCAACCTTTGCATTAGCTTGCAAAGAATACCCCTGTTGTGACATTAGAGATGATTTCAAAGGCTGGCAGACCCAACAGCTCACTGCAAAACAACCACAGGGTACAACCTTTCAGATTTCCCTGCTTTCTTCTTCTGGTATCTCATTCATACTCTTAATTAATATCTATCCACACTGCACTCTGCTGTAAGACACAAGTACTACAGTGCCAGGACTCAGGACTCAGCTGTTTCTTCTAGTCTTCCAGACCCCTTCCGCTGATCTTTAACTAGAGTTGCCAAAGTAGGTTCAATCGCTTGTGACCCCGTCATCCTCATAACGCTAGCACAGAATATCACCTGGGCTTTGGCACCACATAGACCTGTGTTCAAGTTCTGGCTCCATCACTTTATGACCTTGGGCAAGCCACATAATCTCTAAGCCTCGGTTCATTTCTGTGTCTGTAAAATGGGAATGGAAATGCCAGCAGGTTTGCCATAAAGATTTACTGAGCCCAATCTGAAAAGACTTATCCCTGGCCTGTTGGAAAGTGAGCACAGCGAGTGTTAAGCCTCATTGTTATTATTATCCATTTCACCGATGAGGAAACTGTAGTTCAGAAAGGGAAAGTGGTTTCCCGAGAGACACAGATACATGAAGGGTCCAGGATGCAAACACATCTCTCTAATTCTGGGTCCTTGTTATTCAACATCCCTGAAGAATTCAGCCTTTAGTCTACATTTGGGGACACCGGGCACCTGCAGAATGTTCTGAGAAGATCAAATAGGATAAAGCCACAGAAAGAGGACAGCACAAAAGACCCAGAGGAGGAGGGCGATCCCCACTGATTCCTGCCGCCTCGCCTTACGGAGGTCGAGAAATGCGAAAGAATATTAGGACAAAAATATGGGTGGTGGTGCAAAGGTGGAGAGGAGCCTCAGACGCTGAGGAAGGGAGCTGGAAAGGCAAATGCCAACACGTTGCAGACTTGCTGCCCCTCAATGCTCTCTAAGTCAGCTGGGCACTCAGGCCTGGATCCTTTCTGGATGGGGAAGTGGCTGACAACTGAAGCAAAGGACTCAACCTCACTGCCAGTGGTTGGCCCCAGAGACAACAGAGGCTCCCAAATTCCTGGTCTCTGATCTCTGCCTCAGAACATTCTTTGTGCCAAAATAAATGTGGGAACGGTACAGTGGAGTCTTGGAGCTGGAAGAAAATCCAAGATGTCGCCCAATGTAGACCAGTCCTTCCAGGCAAAACCACACCAAAAGCATCCCGACAGACACTAATTAGATGAACGGTTTTAAATTAAATAATGGGGGATGGGCGGGGGAAAGTGTGCCAAGGATGTTTGGAACAGAAACACCATCCAGAGAAAACAGCAGTCAAGTCCAGGAGTTACTTAGGCACACACGAAGGAAGCCAAGGCACAGGTAGGAGCTTGTTTCCAGCCAAGGGGCTGATGGCGAAGGTGCAGCCCCGCACAGCCAGTCAGAGCTTTGGCCTTGAGGTCGGACTGCTGGGCTCTCCGCCCCCACAGTTCTTAAAGGAGGCAGCCCATGAAACCTCCCAGCCCTCCTTCTGTGGCCTCTCCAACCTCACCTCCCTCTTCTCCCACCTTCACTTCTTGGAGTTCACTGCGCTTTCCCTCTCCCTTCTCAGCCGTTCCCTCTGCTTAGAACACCATCCCCTCGCACCCCCCTCCTTCCACGTCTGACCCTGGCTCACCAACTCCTACCCTTCCTGGAGGTCTGGGCTTGGTGATGGGAAGCCATTTACCACCCTCATCCCAAAAAAGCATGGGCGCCTGTTGCTGAGTGCCTGGGAGCGCCCTGTCACCCCAGCGCGGGGCATGTCACTCTTGCCCCCCACGAAGTGAGAGGCTCGCAGCATGCAGGGATTGTGGCCACATTGTCATAACTGCATCCCCCGGACGGAGCCCCGAGCAGTTGACACTTCACAAGTATTTAGTGGGTAAAAGAAGAAATGAACATAAATTTCCAATAGCATGAACCACGGCTTCAATTTTTGAGGCTGAAAATAATAAGTGGGCATCTTAAAGGTCTCTAAATAATAATAAAATATTTATTAAGCGCTTCCATGTGCTCAGCCCTATGCTAGGTGCTTTGCACTCACTGCCTCAGTTAAGTACACACAACCCCACGAGCCAGGGCTTGCTGTCCTTACCCCATCTCCAGGGCAGACAAAGGAAGGTCAGAGGGGTGGAGTAACTTGCCTGAGACCACAGAAGCTTGCCTTGACTGTGGGCCTGGCTGGTCCCGAAGCCCAGGCAGTTGCTAAGGAGCCAGCTTCTCCCTCTGAAACCCACCTCAGAAAGCCCCTCATGCGTAACCTGAAACCATGCCTGCAGCGAAGTCAGCCCATTTCCTCTCCTCACATCTCAAGCCCAGATGGGGTCTCAGTGACGCTTATCTCATCCCAGCCACAGAGCTGGAGCCCAGCAGAGCCATGGGAACTGGAACTCCCGCTGGACAAAGCACAGGAGGAAGTGACTGCTGGCCCAAAGGGGTCTTGGTCCCTTGGGTCTGAAGATGTTCTCTGGCCCTGGCTGCCACACGCTTCATGTCAGTAAAGTGGAAGCCTCGGAGGCAGGGAAGGAAGCAAAGGCAAGGGGACTGTCATCACAGTTTAGGTTTCCTCCTGTCCAAGGAAAAGAACTAGCAAGGCTGCCTCTTCCATGCAGTCCTTCCTGATTCCACACTTGTCATTGAGTGTTGCTTGAGCCCCCATAGGCTTTTGCTGGTACCTGAGCTATGGCTCGGCCCTGACCTTGTGTGTACCTTGTGGCCCAGCTAAAGCAGCTCTGTCACTTACCTCTCCTCTCAAGTGCTTACTTACCTTGTCTGTCAAATGGAGATGTTAATAGCCTCTACCCCATGAGGCTGTGGGAAGGAGTATGTGTATGTATATACTCATAGATGAGTATAGATAATCTATGTGAGTGTGTAAATGCTTAGAATAAATACTTGACACATACTAAGTACTTAATAAATAGCATCTGTTCTTTTAATGTCAATATGATTATGGTAATCTGCCACGCAGGGACATCACTTGCAATGACAGGGGATAACACCTTTTACAAAGTCAAGTTGAAGTTCCCAAACTGCTTCAGACAGTCTCTAACATTTCTCTATGTCATTTGTTTCTCAAATGTCTCTAACATTTGTTAGAGACAAATTCCCAGGTCTCACTCCTGGACCTACTGACTTTGAGTCGCTGAGATGGAGCCCAGGATTTGATCTTCTTACAAGCTGTCCAATCAATGGTCAGCCAAGTTTGGGACCCACTGGGCTGAACCACCTGTTTCTTGGGCCAATGAAGGAAATGGCTCTGCTGTGATTCCAAAGTGGGGAGAGGTCTCTCCCTCCCACCTTCTCTTCCCTTTTCTCATGAGCATCTTGAACTTCTCTCTGCAGCAGTTTCTCCAAAAGAACTCACAGCCAACCTCCTCCTGAATGTGTGAACCCTGAGTATACTAGGTCTTGTTTTCCATGCACTAAATGTCCTTGAAAGGTTCATTTTCCACCCCTTGTGCAAATAAAGGTTTGCTACAAACTCGTGTGCACTGCATTGCAGGGGTCATGTCTGATCTACCAGAAAGATGCCTTGGAGCATTAACCTTTCTCTTTACAGCCAAAAAAACTAAGGCCCAGAGAGGGTATGTGATTTGTCCAAGGTCACATAGCAAGCAACCAGAGTACAGATTATACCTTAAGTCCCTGGCTTCCTAAACACTGCCCTTTCTTCTATGGTAGGCTCCTGTTCTAAATACCACAGGACCACTCACTCATATACCAAGCATGAGGGTATGAGTTACAAAATTTTATTTATAGAATACTCTCCGTATCAAGCGTAATGCTCACTACTTTATGTGACCAGGTCTTCCTTGTGGGCATTATTATCCTCACTTCACCTCTAGGACAACCGAGTCTCCACGAGGTGAAATGACCATCTGGAAAGAGCCAGACTAAGCCCAGTGGGGTGTACTAGACCTGATGTATGACCAACACTGCCCATCAAAACTGCCAGGGATTTCACCAAAGAGGAATGTGGATGACAAATCAGCACATGAGAAGATCTTCATTAACCATTCCTCATTAACCATTAGGGAAATGCAACTTGCAAACCACAATGAGATATCACTACACAACATATCAGCATGGCTAAAATAAAAAAATAGTGGCATCAGATGCTGATAAGGATGCAGAGAAAGCAAATCATTCATCCACTGCTTGGGGGAACATAAAATGGTACAGCCACTGTGGAAAACAGTTTAGCAGTTTCTTTAAAAATAGTGCATGCAATTATCACATGACCCAGCAACTGCACTCCTAGGTATTTACCCAAAGAGGAATGAAAACTTACATCCACAAACAAAAAATCCTGTACATGAATGTTTATAACATGTTTATAACATTTTTGTAACAGCTCCCAAACTGGAATCCTTTAATGGGTAAAGGGTCAAACAAACTATGGTATATCCATTCCATGGAATACTATACAGCAGTTAAAAAGGAACAATTGAGACACACAACAATCTGGATCAATTTCCAGAGAAGTATGTGGGGTAAAACAAGTCAATCTCAAAAGATTAAATGCTGCATGATTTCATGTAAATAATATTCTTGAAATGATAGGCGTCATTGGCAAGGATTAAGGAGGCTGGGTGGGGGCAGGAGGAAAGTGTATGTGGCTAGAAAAGGGCAGCACGAGGCATCCTTGTAGCCATGGAAATGTTTTGTATCCTGCCTGTCTCAATGTCAATGTTCTGGTTGTGACACTGCACTATAGTTTACAAGACATTACCATTGGTGACGCTGGGTGAAGTGTACAGAGGATCTCTCTCTGTTATTTCTTACAACTCCATGTAAATCTACAACTCAAAATGAAAAGTTTAATTAAAAAAAAATCTATGAGCCCTTTGCAAAGCACCCACCTGAGGGAAAAGACTGATTCAAGGTCTAGGGAAGTCTCACAAGAGTTGAAAAACACACAGTTAAATGATTCCTAAAGTCTCTCCACCTAAAACTTTAACAGGGGTGTCCAACCTTTTGGTGTGTCTGTGCTTCACTGGAAGAAGAGTTGTCTCGGGCTACACATGAAATACACAAACACTCATGGAAACAAGCCAGCAAACAAAAACTCATGTTTTAGGTAAATTTATGATTTTGTGTTGGGCTGCATTCATAGCTATCCTGGGCCACGTGTGGCCCATGGGCCATAACGTTTTTATATGAAAATATATCATATTTTCTAAACATCTATGGATTCAGGCTGGAACTGCTCCCTCCAATACACCTCCCACCCTCCAGGTGTCTCTGGCAAAAAGGGAGTTTGAGCCTTGAAAGGCAGGATCAGGCCATGAGAGGGGTGACTGCAGAGGGGCCTCTCTCCCTTTCATGGGTCAAGGACTTCCAACCCAGAGACACTCAGTTAAGCACAGGTTGTAGCCCAGTGGCCGGTGTGGGATTAGAACCCGGCTTTCTGGCTCTGCCCTCAGCCACTCTCTGTGCTCTGGGCAGCCCCCCTGTACATGTCAGAACAGCTGGAAATGGTTCTAATTATAACCAGGAAGTTTTTAAGCCTGTGGGTAGAAAGGAATGCCAATTCATGTAATAGCCATTGCTACACACAATAACCCCCCACCAAGTGTTCTTGGCCCAGCTTTTCAGGGTGACAAATAGTGTCCCCACCACCATAGATGGGAGCCTTTATCACACAAGCAAGAAACCCCAAGTCTCTGGAGGAGAACAATAGCGGGAAAGGTCTTGGGGAGGACAGCAGCGCCCTGTGTCCCTGGGAGTGATCGGAGAGCTGGGCGAGTGGGGGAGGCTGTCCTTCCCCCTTCATAATTACTCAACTAATTATTTTCTTCTCAGTGCTAATGAATCACTGAAGACTCAGGGAGAGGAGTAATAAGAGACGTTTCACTGCTTTGGCTCCCCACCCCCCCCCCCCCACCCCCGCCTCCCTCTCCTTTCCGCCCTCACTGCCACCCTGAGCACAGAGCTGTGAGCTTGTGATCCCGAGCCAGCTAACTTCACAGCTAACTGCCGCGCAGAGCAGCGAGGCGCGAGGCTCCACAGTTCTTGGGCAGGAAGCTGAAGCACCGAACTGAGCAAGTTTCCGACCCTCCCTCTTAGGGCAGCCACAGGTTACTGCTTCACGTGCTACTATTTCCTTCTTCCGGCGCTTCCAGCAGCAGCGTTGCAGATCGTTGCAGGGGGCCTGGAAATAAGCAACTTCAACTGCCACTGGTCAGCTGTGTGCCTCTCAGCAAGTCGCTGCACCTCTCTGAGCCTTCCAGAATTTCTGTCTCCAGAGAACCTTCCTCACAGGGTTCTCGGGGGACTAGAAGCGGGGCTGCCTAGTGCCTGAGCAGAGAGAGGGTATTCCACGAATAGCAGCCACGAAGGGCTGGACAGGATCTAATGCAACCCCTGCAAGCCTCTTGGTAGGTCCTCTGTGCAGCTCAGCTCTTTGCACCCCAGACTCAGTAGGTTTGAAACATCCGACAGTCATTTGCTATGGTGTTCTCAAAGAACATGTAAGGGGTGTAGAGAAAGTCTCCCAAAGATTCCTGAGTGACAAGCACAGAGTAGCAGGATGCCAGTATTGTCACCGGTAGAAGATAGACCGGAATAAAATCCACCAAAGCATTAGCAATGGCTTTCCTTGGGTGAAGGGACAATGTGGGGTTGGGAGAAGATAATGGAAGAGGACCGGTGGTCGTTTCCATCATTATACTTGTAACATTTACGAAATTTCTACCATGAACACTTACCATAAACATACTATTTTTTATGTGCTATATAAAATGTTTTTATATTATGTATAATATAGAAAAGCTACCTAACTCTAAAATCTTTCAATAGAATCATTTAGAACAAAAGGGCCGATTTCCTGTCATTCATGCACTCCTCTGGGATTGCTCTGGGTGCTGGGGGGTGGGGGGTGGGGCAGGTACATGGGGGCAAGAGACCCACCCCGACCTTCAGGAAGCTTGAGGAAGGAAACACAGGTGTTATTGAAGGAGCCCTAGCAAAGTGTCCTGGGAATCTCCCAGTAGGAAGGTCAGGGAGGGCCACCTAGCAGAGCTGCTATGCAGGCTGGTTTGGGAAGGATGGTATTATAGGGTTGGGACAGGTGGTGCTACTTCACCTGACTGTACCCAAAACTGGGACATTGGTCAGGGCAGGAAAAGATAGGCCTCCTGTTCCCTAACTTCCTATCACTGGCTCTTCCCTGGACACAGCACTGAAAAGTGTCCCTCTCTGGGTGCCTCACAGGATCACACTGTCCTGGAGGTGGAAGGGTCGCTTAGACATCATAAAGTCGAATGTGCTCACTATATATGAGGACACTGAGGCCCGGTGAGGGGAAAGGCCTTCCCTTCCAGGTCTCCCCTTCAAGGTCTCCTGATTTCCCGTCGAGGGAGCCAGGCAGCCTCAGATTCAAGGGAAGACTTGGCTTCTGACACCACTGATGTGCAGGGTGTATTATGCAGAAGAAAGTGACAACAGCAGCACCACAAGCCTGTGAAACTGTCTAGACGCCACTAATTCTTCTTTCCTGGTTGCCTTCCACGTCCGGCAACAGTGTTATGCCACGAGACAAGTAGCTACAGAGGTCCTCACAAAGAACCTTCCTCAGCCTCAGGCCTGCGCCTCGGAACACTAATCTCTGATCGTGGGTTGTCCTGACCTATCATCCAAATTCATCCTGAGGAAATGAACAAGGGCATCTGCCGCTCATCACCCTCCACACATGAAAGAAAGAGAGTACTTTCTCTTCCTGGCACACCTAGCAGTGCCTTCTCTGGGCATATCCAAGAGCATCATGGTTAAGGACGTTGTAGCCAGACAGACTTGGGTTCAAGGCCCCGATCTGCTTCTTACTGGTTGTCTGATCTTGGGTAAATTGCATCATTTTTCTGTGCCTTCTTTTCCTAATCTATAAAAATTGTACATGATCCACAAGGCTGTTACGGGGAGTAAATTAAATGATATGTAAGTACTGGACCGTGAGCCTCAGGAGGGCAGGCAGGGGCTGAGTCTACCTTGTTCACCCTGAGTCCCCAGGACCTAACAGACAGCCTGGCCTTTAACAGAGACTCAGTAAAATTTGATGAATAAATGATGAGTGAATGAATAAATGAATATGCTAGCCCAAATTAAATGTTCAATGCTATGGCAATCGTATCTGACAGTGTCCTTTACTTGAATGTCCAAAAACAATAACATTAAGGAGAGAAAACCACTCAGAAGATGATTTCACAGGCTTCCACTGAAGAATCGCTAACAGAGGAAAAGCAGGGTTTGTGTGTCCAGCAGGGTGCTGTGCTAAACACCCTTCACACCCTCCAACCAAAAAACAGCCAAAGGTGCCAGCTAGAAAAAATAATTTAATTACATCGATGACCTCTCAAAAGGTAACACACATTTACAACCAAAAACTAACTGAATGCTTGTTAATTGTGCTCTGAAGCTGCATGAAGTGCAAATCAAAGACAAAACCCAGAGCCCACCCTAGGTGAGGATTCTAACAGAAAACCCCCTCCCCATAAAACCAAGACCCCAAAAAGTTACACACTGGTGTCAAGATGAACTAAAACAAAACCACCCCACTCCCAATTTCCAGGGGACTACAAGGCAAATTGCTTATACTCAACATTGACAATGAGTGGAAGCGGGGAAAATCTCAGAATTTGTAGCTATAAGCCAACTCTAACAAGAGGACTTGCAGCCTGAATTCACTCTACTTGGGTGGTCAAAAAATACTCAGCCAAGAATTTAGTGTAAAGTGGTCTCAAGCCAGTCATGACCACAGGTTCCTGGCGGAAGTCAGTGCAAATCCCCTCTGTAGGAATGCACCTTCAACACAATCTCAAAGATTACCCAAAGGTAAAATTCTGATATATGAGTTTACAGTCCCAATTACAAAACACACAAGGAAACCAGGCATCATGAGTAAGAGTCAGCAGAAACAATAGGTAGTATATTTAGACCCACAAAGACCTCAAACACCTGAATTGTCAGACGTAGAATTTTAAATAATTTCAGCATATTTAAATGACATTTTTAAAGAGTATTGAAAAATATAAGAGTGAGTGCCTATAAACACGACTTCATTGATCTAAAAAAGAACTTCTAGAAATGAGAAATATAATGACTGAAATTTAAAACTCAGTAGATGAGTTTAACAGTGAATTAAACACAATTGGAAAAGATGAAAAAAATCATAGAGGTAGAAAATATCAAAAAGAGTTCAAGGTACATGAAGATTAGTGTGAAAAGTTGTAACATACCAACATAGTTACAGAAGGCAAAGGGAGAAAGAAAGGAAAAGCCAAAAGAATGTTGGAAGAGATAGTGGTCATCCAATCAGTCGTTATATCTGAGAAATTTCCATAAACAATGAAAATAACAGATTTAAGAACCTAAAGCAGCCCAAGCAGGGTAAATAAAAAGAAATTAACACCTAATAGTGTTTCTAGATTCATTAAATAAAAATAGAAAACTCCTACTTAAGTATGAATTTCAGATAAATAATGAAGAATTTTTTTCTTTTTATTAAAAGTATATCCCATGCAATATTTGGACCATACTTATACCAAAAATGTATTTGTTGTTTATCTGAAATTCAAATTTAACTGGGCATCCTGTTTGTTTTTCCAGGCAATTCTAACACATTATGATGAAACTGCAAAACACCAAAGAAAAAAAGAAATTCATAAAAGCAGCCAAAGAGAAAAGACAGAAGGCTTCTAAGTCAACGACATTAGGCTGCAGCTGACTTTCCAACAGCAGCAAGAGGCGCCAGAAGTCAGTGGAATAACATCTTCCATGTGTTGGGAAAAAATAACTATATATAGAATCTATATATAAAGTAAATATCCTTTAAAATGAGGCTAAAATAAAGACAGCTTCAAACAAAAAGTGAACAAGTTTGCCATAAACAGATCCCCTTTTCTTTTTTTTTTTAATGTTAAAGGAGTCCTTCAGGCAGGGGAAAAGTAATCCCAGATGGAAGGTCATTGAAGCAAGGAGGATGGTGAATATGTGGGTAAATCTAAGCAACATAGATTGACCAATCCATTAATACCATATGGGATTAAAAAATCAAAGTAGGGGTAAAATACATGACCACAAATAAAATGAGAGGGATGATGGAGTTTTGGCTTGTACTTGGGGGAAAAGGAAAATGGCAATTAATTTTAAAATTTGAGCAAGTGGGTATGTTGACATTTCCACATAATGACTAAAATGATAGCAATAAAGTATATAACTTTCAAACAGATGATAATGAAGAAATGAGAAAAATAAACAATCCCTCCAAAGTGAAAGCGGAAAAAACAAGAGAACAAAACAGAAAAGACAGAGCAAATAGAAAGAAAGAAAAAACCTAAATAAACCATTGGTTATCTAAAATCCCAGCTTTGAGGGAGGATATTTTTAAGTAGAGGTTAAGTACCCTTTATGAGTCACGTAATGTAAGTACCCAGGAGGGTTTAAAGTAAAAGAATGAAAAAAGATATTCTAGGCAAATACTAACTAAGTGAGAAAGATGGGGCAATTATATTAACAACAGAAAATGTAGAGTTTATTATTAAAAATAAAGGTCAGTAAACAATGACCATCTCATCTCTCTCTGCCTTGGCCAGTAAGTGTTCTCCACTTGTAAGGGTTTGTGTGATCAGATTAGCTGCCTGGATAATCTAGGGCACTCTCACTGTCTCATGATCCCTTGATCATATCTCCAAAGTCTCTTTTGCCATGTAAGATAATATATTCACAGGTCCCAAAAATTAGGGCATGGACATCTCGGGGGACTCTTATTCAGCCTATAGAGGAATATTGTATAATTGTTCTGTACCCTTCAAAACTGTCAATGTCATAATAGTTTTTTTAAAGACTGGCGAACTGTTGTAGATTAGAGGGCAGTAAAGAGACAGGGCAACTGAACATATTCTAGTGGTGCAATATGTAGATTGTTTGACTGAATCCTGGGTTTAAAAGAGATAAAAACAGCTATAAAATCCACTATAGTTGACAATGGGGAAATTTGAATACGGCCTATATATTAGATCATAATATTTTATCAATGCTAAATTTCCCAGATGCGATCCCTGTACTGGGGTTATATGGGAGAATGTCCTTGTTCTTAAGAAATATGCACTTAATGGCTTCAGGGTAAAGTGTCATGATATCTCTAACTTACACTAAAATTGTTCTAAAAAGAAAACAGTGAGAGAGACAGAGAGAGCATACATGTGGTAAAATGTTAATATTTGGTGAATCTAGGTAAAGGACAAACAAGCATTTATTGTATTATTCTTGCAAGTTTGGATAGATTTGAAATTTTTGAAAATAAAAATTTGCAATAAAATGTTAAGAGAGCGATAAGATAAACAAAACAAAAAAATCTGGCAAAACCTGATTTTTATAAATAAACAATAACAAATAAAAATGAAAATGAAAAAGAGGACATAACTACAGAGGTTGTGGAGATTTTTAAAAATAATAAGCAGATATTATAAACTTATATGCCAAAAAATTTGAAAGCTTAAATGAATTGGAAAAATTCCAAGACAAATGTATAGATTACCAAAACTGACTCAGGAAGAAATAGAAACTCTGAATAATCTTAAAATTATTAAAGAATGTTGCTTCAGTAAAAACCTTCCTTCATGGAAAAGATCAACAGAGATGGTTTTATCAGCAAAATGTTTGGAATAAATATTTTCAAACTTATGCAACCTACTCCAGAGTAATGAAAGAGAAGGAACACCCCTCAACTCATTTTGTTATGCATAACTTCAATTCTAAAACCTATAAAGGACAGTGCAAAAAAGAAAAATTACACTAATGAACATATATGAAAACTTCTAAATAAAATACTAGCAAACCAAGCTCAGCAGTTGGTAATAAAAAGAGTAATGAATACATCAGAATGAAGTTGTACTTATTTCAGGAATCCAAGATTGGCTTAACATTTTAAAAATCACTTAATATACTTCACTATATTAACAGATTTACAAAGAAAAATGATAGGGTTATTTCAATAATTCAGAAAAATGATTTGATATAATTCAACATTCATTCATGATTTTTTTTCAAAAAATAGAAAACTATAAGTAAAAGAAATTATCAATTTGTTAAAGGGCATCTGGGAGGAAGAGAAAATGAGAAAAAGAAGAAATAAATCCACCTCGCATCAAATATGATACTCAATGGTGAAACACTGAAATCATTTTTTTTGTTTTTGTAAATATTTTTATTTTTTTTATTTATACATCATGTTTATTCTATTACAGTTGTCTCAATTTTTACCGCTTTATGCCCTCCACCCATCCCACCCCCACCCCCCGCTCTCACAGTCAATCCCCACTCTGTTGTCCATGTCGATGTGTCATTCATACATGTTCTTTGTCTAGTCCCTTCCCCTTCTTTCCACCATCCTCTTTCCCCATCCCCTCTGGTCATTTTCAGTCTGCTCCATGTTTCTGTGCCTGTGGTTTATTTTGTTCATTAGTTTATTTTGTTGAAAAGAGTCCACTTATAGGTGAGATCATATGGTATTTGTCTTTCATCAGCTGGCTTATTTCACTTAGTTTAATATCCTCCAGTTCCATCCATGTTGTCGCAAAAGGTAGGAGATCCATATCTCTCTTTCTTTCTTTCTTAAATGCAGATTGATTTTATTTATTTTTTAAATGTCAAAGTTAATTATAAAGTATTTAAAAAATTTAAAACCATTACAAAGTCTCAGCAATTAAACCAACATGATACCAGCACAGAAATAATCAAGTAGATCAATGAAATATAATAGCATTCTAGAGAAAAATGTATATATCTAATAATATAATATATGATTAAGTTGATATTTCAAATCAATGGGTAAAATAAGGCTTATTCAACAAATAAGGTGCATGGACCACTATTACTTGAAATAAAACAAATATAGAGCCCTGTTTCATACATTATACAAGAAATATTCAGGTGAATTAAAAATCAATATGTAGAATCTAAGAAGTTTTAGAAGAAAATAGAACTAATATTTTTCATGACCTGAAGTAAAATACTCAAACCCAGAAGTTATAAATATTGACAATATAACTATATTAAACATTTAACTCTATAGTTATTTACACACACACACACACACACACACACACACACATATATATATATATATATATATAAGTTAAAGGACAAGGAATAGAATAGAAAAGTATTTGCAACACATCTAAAACATAGTTAATAGGTTTGGTGTTTTTTTTTAGGGAAAAATATTCTTCAAACCTTTAATCAATAAATGGATAAAGAAAACCAAAAGAGTCATTCAAAGCTTTTTTTTTTAATAATAGAAATAGAAATAGGCAAGAAATATACTAAAACAGGTTTAGTTTCAACAAATAGTAAAGGAACAATTAAAATGACATCATTGTCACAATCAGATTAATGAGTATTAAAAATATTGATAATATCAAGTATTGGCAACTCTGAAAGGAACTGGGTATTCATAGAAACTTTTTCTTCATCTTAAAGCAGTCCCTTTAGCATATTTTGCAGTGCTGGTTTGGTGGAGGTGTAGTCTTTCAGCCTTCTTCTGTCTGGGAAACTCCTTATTTCGCCTTCTATTTTAATTGAGAGCCTTGCTGGGTAGAGCAGCCTTGGTTGCAGACCTTTGCTTTTCATTACTTGGAATATTTCTTGCCAGTCCCCTCTGGCTTGCAGGGTTTCTGTTGAGAAGTCAGCTGCTAACCATATTGGGGCTCCCTTATATGTTACTACCTTTCTCCCTTGCTTGCTTTAGGATTCTCTGTTTGTCTTTGATATTTGTTATTTTAATGATGATGTGTCTTGGAGTGGGCCTCATTGGGTTCCACTTGAATGGGACCCTCTGTGCTTCTTGGACTTGTGGGACTTTTTCTCTCCTCCAATTAGGGACGTTTTCCATCATTACTTTTTCAAACAGGTCCTCTATCCCTTCCTCATCCTCTTCTCCTTCTGGTATCCCTATTATACAGATACTATTACGTTTCAGGTTGTCCTGCATTTCCCTCAATGTCTCTTCATTCTTTTTGAGTCTTTTTTCATTTTCTTGCTCTTTCTGGGGGCTTTTTTCTACCTTACCCTCCAGCTCGCTGATTTAGTCCTCAGCTTCATCGAGCCTGCTTTGGATTCCTTCTACTGTGTTCTTCGATTTAGAAATTGTATTCTTAATTTCCTCTTGTCTCTTATTGATAGTTTCTATGTCCTTTTTCATGTTGATATAGTTTGCAGTTAGTTCCTCATAGTTTCCCTGTAGTTTTTTGTAATTCTCTCTGAGCTCACTGAGTTCATTGAGCTTCCTTAGAACCGTTGTTTGGAACTCAATATCTGATAGTTTACTTGCCTCTATTTCATTTAGTTCTCTTTCCGGGGATTGCTCCTTTCCCTTCGAGTGGGGCATATTTCTTTGTATTCCCATTATTTGTGAGACTCTTCTCTTTTGCTTCTGATTCTTAAGTTGATTTGTCTTGATCTCCTGACTGTGGTGTGAACTTCTATGATTGGAGACCACTGTTTTTACTTTCTGGATCTGCCTCTGATGATGTCAGATGCTGACCCTGTCTGACCTTAGACAGTCTGTTCAAGACTTCCAGTAATCTACAGTTTGTCACTGTCTCTTTCAGTTGTTAATCTATTCACTCTGCACTCAGCAGGCCACCTTAGACAGCTCATGGCAGGGCAGAGTCCCTCCTGGGGGCGGGGTTATTGGGTCCACTCACACTGCTGCCATATCGGGGAGGAGTCTGCCCTGGGATCCTGCCAGCTACTCTCTCTGTTCTCTCCCCAAAGTCTTGTCCCCAGTCTCTCCTCAAGTGTCGCCAGATGTCTCTGCGCCTTTAGCCAGGGATCTACTGTCTGTGGCTGCCACTCTGCACTCAGCAGGCAGCATAGACAGCACAGGGTGGTGTGGAATCCCACTTGGGGGCGGGGCTATTGGGTCCTTTGATGCTGGTGCCGCTGAGGGGGAGTGGTCTCTGCCTGAGTAAGATGGCTGCTGCCTTATGGGGGATAAGTCAACACTGATATCCCACTGGCTGCGCTCTCAGTTATCTTCCTAAAGCCTCCTTCCCCAGTCTCTCCTCAGGATCTCTGGCCCACTCTCCCCCACCTTTGCGAGAGACCAGGGTAAGTGGCTACAAATAAAAATTTATGCGTTGGCCCTTTAAACAGTTCTTTGCATCTCCCGCCGCCTGTCTCTGGCAGAGAGCAACCCTGCCAGTTTTCGCAGCTGGCTGTTTTCTGTGTATCTTTTTGGGCTCTGGTGCTGTGGGCTAGAGATCCCCACTTTTGGTTTAGACCCCGCTCTTCTCAGGGGGATCCAGTTGGCCATTTCAATATCCTTCTGGTGCTGCCGCCCGTGGGCACCCCGCCCACCTTCTCAGGTCTGTACCGCACTCCTTACCAGTTAGATTGCGCTAAAGCCGATGCTTCTGTCTCTGAGGTTACATGGTTCCTCTCTCGCCATTGTTCAGTTGTTTATTCCAGGTGATTTCTCCACAATTTAGTTATAATTCCAGGTTAGTCCTGGGAGGAGGTCAGTGTGACTTCCACTCACTTCTCCACCATCTTGATTCTCCCTGAAATCATTTTAAGATCATGAACTGAATATGGTCTCTTTATCACCCCTCTAATCATCACTGTACTAGAGTTCCTGGTCAATGTATTTATGCAATAAGTAGGAACAAAAGTATCCAAACTAGAAAGGAAGAAAAAGAATGCTATTATCATATATAAAAATAAAAAATGTATATGTAAATTATTAGAATTAATAAAAGAATGTTAAGAACAACTGCTGAATACATAGTTAACCTATAGAATTCAATTGTATTTCCAAACACCAGCAACAAAATTTGAAAATTTAAGTTTAATAACACAAAACAATCAAAATTTACAATTAAGTTTTTTACAATTAAAATTTTTTCTTTGTAATTTTTTGATGCTAAATTTAGCATCAAAAGTACCCAGGACTAAACTGAACAGAAATTGCGCAAGGCTTTTGTAGAAAAAATTAAGAATATCTAAGTAAATGAAGAACGTTACCATGGATAGAAAGACACAATTAGAAATATGAGGTCTGCCCATAAGGTAACCAGCCATGTAATATGAAAAATAAAGACACTTATTAAAGAAGATACAAGAAACATTGTGTATAGGAAAAAGACACATCAGTCCCCTTCCAAATGGGCAGCTTGGGACTTCACACAGGCCCTTCAATCGCTATCAGCTGACCCATCGTTATTTTCCTTACTTTCATTGAGGGTCTGAAATCTCTTCCCTTTCAAAGGTGATTTTAGTTTTGGGAAAAGCCAGAAGTCACAGGGCACAAAATTTGGGCTGTAGGGGGGCTGAGTCACCTGGGTGATTTGATGTTTTGCCAAAAAGTGCATGAGACATGATGCATGAGTGGGCATGTTGTCATGATGAAGCTACCAATCACCAGTTTCCCATAGCTGTGGCCTTCTGAATCATCTGAAATGTTTACATGGAGGAATGTTCAAGCTTGACTCAAAATTCGTGCAGATTTGTTGCTCTACTCGCTCAGTCATTTTGAATGCGATGCCACACACTACACATGTTCACTCAATGACATCTACCACCCCCACTGACTGGTACAGTGAAGCCATCATTGTTCAGGCATACACATTCCAGTCCACTCTCCATGGCTTCCAGGTTACGTCGATGCCACGCAAACCAATCTCGTTATATTAATAATGGCTGGACTTTTTGGAGACAGACTTCATATATGTTTTCCCTCAACTGATCAAACCCACAGTAGTATTCTTTCTGTGGAACATACAGGCTGATTCTAAAATATATGTGAAAGTACAAAACACAAAGACACTTCAAAAAAAGAACAAGCAGAGTAGAGGAAATAAGGGGGATAAATAGTAATGAAAAAAATAATAAAAAAGAACAAAATAGAGGTGTGTCTTCAAAAATATCAAAAATTATTTTAACGTTATTCAGTACTACAGTAGTGAAGTATTCACATGAGAATAGACAAAATAATCAATGGAAAGAAGAGAGAGCCTAGAAATAGACCCCCACATATATCAACATGTTATGACTAACTTTGCATTGTAGACCAATGAGAAAAGGATGGGCTCCTCAAGAATTGCTGCTAGAACACTTGGTTATACATATAGAGGGAGAAATGAAATCGAATCCTTTCCTCACACCATACACTAAAATCAGTTCTAAGTAGATTAAAAACTTTTAAAGCTTTTTAGTAGACAAAGAAAATAATTTTTATGCCTTTGATATAGGAAGGCTTCTTACACAAGCCATAAAAGAACTTACCATACAGGAAAAGAATGGTAAATTTAATTACATGAAAATAAGAACTTTTTTCATCAGTGTACATCATAAAGAGAGTGCAAACAAGTCACGATCTAGGAAAAGACATTTGCTACCCATAGTCAGGATAACATAAAGAACTGCAACACACCAAGACAAACCAATCCAGTTTTCAAAAGATTCAAAGCAAGCCCTTCACAGAAAAGGAAATCAAATGACTAATAAACATGTAAAGACATTCAACCTCATTGGTATTCAAGAAATACAAATTAAAACTGTCATGTGTTACCATTGCAAAATCAAAAACTCTAACCATAACAAGAGTAATCAAAGATTGTGGGATGGTACAACACTGAACAAAGATGATCATGGGATACTTTTGCTTGATTCCTTATCTTAAAAAGAACACATTTACTGCTGGTGGGAGCCCAAACTGGTACAAGCACTCTGAAAGCAATGTTGCGTCATAGAGAATAGTTGACAATGTGCATTCTCTGTGAAGCAGACGTCTCACTCATCCCAGGTACCCACTCTAAGAAACTCTTGTATCTGCACCACAGAGGACAGACAAACTGCTCCTAGCAGCACTGTTTGTAATAGCAAAGTCTGGAAACAACCAGAAAGCCAATCAACTGTAGAATGCATAAATAAACTGTAGAATATCCATATGGCAGAGAAAAGAAATGAATTACAACTGCATGCAGTGACACAGCTGTATCTCAGGAAGAAAATGCTGAATACTAAAAGCAAGTCACAGACGAAAACGAGATTCCATTTTTGTTAAGTTCGAAAACACGAAAAGCAGGCAGGATTTATTTTTAGAAACATATCCATCTGGTTAAACTACCTCTGAGGAGTGAGGCTAGTGGAGAAGATGGAGAGAGTGGCACACAAAGGACTTCAGAAATAGCAGTAAAGTTATTGTTCTTAAGTTGGGTGGTAAGTGCTGGGAAGGAAGGGAGGAAGCGACATCAGTTCATGGAGGAGAATTCTGCAAGTAAGTCCTCATTGAAAGGAGGGAAGGGGGCCACATAGGTGCTTCACTGAGTGTATTGTGAGATGAAGAGAAGGAAAACTGGGAGAAAAACACAAAGGGAGTAAGAGACAGGAGGGTCTGGGACAATGGACAGTGCAGAAGGCAGATTGTCAGGGAGTGTGAAATGGAAAGGTCGACATGAATTACCCATTAGGGTATTTATCATGTATCAGCTCAATCCTTAATGATCTCAGCAGAGAGGTTTTATACCCATTTTACAGATGAGGCAACTGATATCTTGGCTGCTTTGTTGACCCCTCTTCCACGTCTCAAGTGCCCCAAGGCTGTGAGATCTCTCTGATCTCTTCTCCATCTGTGCTCACTTCTGGGTGATTTCTCCCAATCCATAGCTCTAAATGCCATCCGTCCACTGACGACCTTGACATTGATAGCCCCAACCAGACCTCTCCTGGACACTACTGTCTGGTAGCACCAGCAGCTGCTCAACCGCTGCACTTGGATGTCTTATTGGCATCTCAAATCTAATGTGCCTGAATGAGAACATGTGATAAGGGACAGCTTCTCCGAGTCTTCCCCACCTCAACAACAATGGCAGCATCCCTTTACCCAGGTCTCACATCAAAATTCTTGGGTCACCCTTGATTCCTTTCTCCCTTCATACTCCATGTTTAATCCAGGAGCAAGTTCTGTGAGCTCTCCCTTCAAATAGATCTTGAATCCAGCCCCTTCTCATCCCTCACCACATCCTCCCTCCTCTAAGACCCCATGGCCCCTCACCTGGACGTTAGCCCACAACAATGCTTCCTGCATCCACTCTCTGTCCCCTTTCCATTTGTCCTCCACCCAGCAGCTGAATGGTCCTTTAGAATGCAGTCCACCTGGGCAGTGGTTACAAGGACGTGTTCACATCGTAAAGATTCACTGAACTTCAGGTCTATGATTTGTGTGCTATTTTGTATGGATATTATGCTTTGGCAAAGTAAAAAGTGCACTTTCATTTCCTCCTCCTCTTCTTCTTCCTCTTCTCTTCCCTTCCCTTTCTGAGCAATTCAGTCAAGAGCTCCTAGGTAAGGTAGGGCCAAGCAAGGGCGGCGGTGGAGAGCAACAACAGGGGAAGAGTGGCCTGGAGTGGTGTCAGAGCCTGAGAGGGGTGAGGAGGACATCCACATGAGGAGGTGACCCGAACAGGTGTTGAAGCTCCAGCAAAGTTAGGGAGTCTGTCACACGGGGGCGGGGGTGGCCGGGGCCAGGGCGGCATGGTGGGGAGTGGCCCTGTGCAGCAGCACAGCCGTCCGGACCAGGGTGAGATAAACAGAAATGCAATGAGGTGCCTGGCAGCACCTGCTACCACCCCCACCCGCAATGGCAACAAACACACCAAGGGCCCAAATCTTGGTTTCTAAACCTGTTCCCCACTAAAAGGAACCAGGGATCCTTGGGAAAGTATCCTGTTCCAGAGCTGCGGCAGAAAAAGTACCAGCTGAGCCTGGAACTTTGTGTTATGCCAGAATGGAAGGAAACATTCTGAGACAGGTGAGGACATGTCGTAAGGACAAAAAACAGCCTGAAAGGGCTCCCACTGGCTAAATCAGGGACAAACTGAATATCAGAATAAATAGTAATGCTAATATCACATCAACAGGCTAAAGAAGAAAAATCACATGATCTTGTCAATAGATGCAGAGAAAGTATTCGACAAAATCCAACATCTAATCATGATTAAAACTTTCAATAGCCCTGGCTGGTGTGGCTCAGTAGATTGAGTACCAGCCTGCAAACCAAAGAGTTGCTGTTCATTTCCCATTCAGGACACATGCCTGGGTTGCACGCCAGTTCCCCAGTAAGGGGCGCATGAGAAGCAACCACACACTGATGTTTCTCTCTCTTCCTCCCTCCCTTCTCCTCTGTCTAAAAATTATACAAGTAAGTAAGTAAATAAATAAATAAATAAATAAATCTCTCAACAAACTAAGCCTAGAGAGGACTGCCTCAACTTGATAAAGTACTTGATAAAGAATATCTACCAAAACAAAAAACCAAAAAGAAAAAAAAAAAACCAACAGAAAAAGCCACACTGCTAACAACATACTTCATGGTGAGAAACTTTATCACTAAGATCAGGTACAAGGTAAGGGTGTTCCCCTCACAATAGTTCTCCACATCGCACCGGAAGTACTAGTTAATGTGAGAAGACAAGAAGAAGAAGTGAGAAGCAGAAGGGAAGAAATATAACTTTCTTCACAAATGACATGATTGTCTATGTAGAAAATCCAAATGAAAAAACAAAAAAAAATTCTGCAACAGCAGCTTTCTTCATAACTGCTAAAACGTGGAAGCAACCAGCGTATCTATCCTTCAGTAGGTGAATAAATAGCTGAACTGTGGAACATCCAGATAGCCGATTATTCAGCATTAAAAAGAAATGAGCTGTCAAGACATGTCCTCCCCTCCCTGGCCTTCAAGCACCTTATTCCTCTCAGAAGCCTCTGATGTATTTGGTTTCTAGAACATGCTTTCTGAACTACTCTGTGCATATGCAAGTGTAAATGTATTACATATGTATATGCATATGATAGCGTTAATGTTTACTCTTCTGCCCCTTGCCTTTAATAAAAACTTTTATTTTGGAATAGTTTTACATTTACAGTAAAGTTGCAAGGAGAGTACAAAGTTCCTGTACACCCTCCCCTCGGTTTCCCCTACTGTTAACACCCTACATGAGGACAGTCCATTTTTCCCTACTAAGGAATCAGTACTGGTACACTATTAACTACATTCCACAGTTCACTCTAATTTCACTAGTTTTCCCTTAATGTCCATTCTCTGTCCTGGCATGCCATCCAGGACACCACATTATATAGAACTGACATGTCACCTTTGCCTCCTCTAGTCGGTGACAGTTTTGCAGCCATTCCTTGTTTTGGAGGCCCTTAACAGTCCTGAGCAGTATGGGTTAGGTTCTTCTGAGAAGAATGAGGTGCTTGAAGCGCAGGGAGGGGAGGGTGCTCCATTCCCTGTTCTACCTTCTGAATTCTGAATACCAACGGTTAACAATCGAGGGTTCGGTGCTGGTTGCGGCAGCACAGATACTGAAAGTGGAACAACGGAAGGTCAGCACAGCGCCTGTGCTAGGACGGCATGCAAATTTGTGAAGCATTCCATATTTTTAGTGTTTAGTGGGTACAGAGTTTCAGTTTTACAAGATGAAAGAGTCCTAGAGATCCACTGCACAACAAGGTAAATAACTTAACACTACTTAACTATCTACATAAAATGGTGGACAAATTTAATGTTATGGATTTTTTTTGCCACAATAAAGAAGAGAGTATTCTGAAGCAAAAGTAACAAAATGTTAATACCTGTTCAGAGATGGATACCCAGGTTATCTGAGTAATTATGTTGTGTAATTACGTTCTGTAATTACGTGCATATTTGAAAAATTAAAATCTCAGGCAAAGGATTTTGCATGTGCAAAGGCCCTGAGGCAGGATAAAGCACAGCCAGCGTTGGCTGGAGAGCAGAAAGCACAGGACAAGGTGGCACAGGATGAGAGAATTGGGTGGGGGCTCGATCACAGGGCCACAGAAGACAACACCCTTCCCACACATTCCGCCGGCTTCCGCCCTGCCAGACTACATGCATTCCTTCCTCAAGCACTGATGGGGCTCCTGAGTTGGCCTCCCAACCCACCAGTGCCAGCTTCGGCCCAGGCCCCGCTCTATCCTGAGCATGACAAGCGCATTGTTGCCCTTCTCCTGAAGGCTGCTTTCCCTTGCAGAGGCAGTTCTGAGCCAACAGGTTCTGTGGGCAGATGCCCCAGGGTAGGGCTCACAAAGACACCACTGTCTGGGACACCTCCTGGCCCAGCAGAGCAGGATCCTCGCCTGATCCTCCAGTCTCCACATCAAAGAGGAGAGTTCAAAGCTCCCACCAGCCACCCACAGCACACAGCCCAGCCCTGGTCTTGTGGTGCATTTCACCCCTCGGAGGTGAGGAGGGAGGTTGGGGCAGGACACTGGCAGTAGCTGGCAGGCGCTAGCGGGATGGTCATCAGGAGAAGCGCCAAGCCCCAGGGCACCGGCATCTCCCATGTGCACAGCACACTGCGTGGAAGGCAGGGTCTGTACGGATATGCTCAGGATAGGGAAGCCATGCCGAGTCACACAGCTGGCTGAAGTCACACAGCTGGCTGAGGTCACACAGCTGGCCTGGACCCTCAGACTCCCTGTCCAATGCCTCTCCCAGAAGCACAAGTGGCAGTCTGACTAATGCAGACATCAGGGCCAGGCCTCCCAACTTCACCACTTAGTAGCTAGGCTCTTTGGGCAGACAATGGACTCCTGACCTCGACCTCCCAAGGGTACAAAGTACAGTGTTGGGAACATTCAACAGACAGTAACTCTGTGACACCCTAGAAGCTACCCACTCGAGAGTTCTTACTTACCAGCTGACCCCTGCATCAGGGAGCATTGCTCGGGCTGACACGGGAGGAGGGCTGAGGGCAGCAGAGGGGCAGAGCAACCGCTGGGCAGGCCCAGCGCTGGTGGGCTGCCCTGGGCCTCCAAGAGAACCCTCTGGCGGAGACCGCCAGCCCCAGCGCCAGGCTCACTAGTTTAGCTGTGATTAAATGCAATCAGAGCCACCGAGGAGGTGGTGGGAGCCGGGAGACTTGGGGTCCAGTCCCCACGCTGCTCATAATACCCCATGTTACCCCGCATGGGTCACTTCCTTCCTGAGCATCATGGATGTTTGTTTGTTTTTAATCAGCAAAATGAAGAATTTGGACTTCATGAAATTAAAGGTCCCTTCAAAACTAAGGTGCCCTGGTTGCTGTGGCTCAGTGGATTGAGTGCCGGACTGCGAAACAAAGGGTCACTGGTTTGATTTCCAGTCAGGGCGCATGCCTGGGTTGCAGTCCCGGTCCCCAGTGTGGGGTGCGTGAGAGGCAACCACACATTGATGTTTCTCTCCCTCTCTTTCTCCCTCCTTTTCCCTCTATCTAAAAAGAAATAAATAAAATCTTTAAAAAACAAAACAAAACTATGGTCCTATGAATATATTTTATCCTTCCTAAATTCCTCCTAAAATAAATAGGTAGATAAAGATGGATGAATGGGCACCTGAGTAACAATAGGTATCACAGACTTGTCTAAAATTTACTTCCCATAGTCTTCCCACCTCAGTAAGCAGCCACTTTATTCTTCCAGATAATAAGGCTAAAACTTTGGAATCCCCCTGGGCCCTTTTTTTAATCCCACTCATTAACAAGTGGGATGGTTAATTGTATGTGTTGTCTTGACCGGCTGCAGGACATTCTGATTGAATGTTATTTCTGGATGTATCTGTGGAAGTGTGTCCTCCCCTTGTGGGTGGGTAGCACCCAGTCCATTGAGGGCCTGAAGAACAGAAGGCGGAGGAAGGGGAACTTTGTCCCTTTGTTCCTGCCTCACTGTTTGAGCTGGGACATCTCATCTCATCTCCTTCCCTCAGACCGGGACTCACACCCTTGGCTCCCTGGTTCTCAGGCCTTCAGATTGGGATTCAGTCACAACACTGACTTTCCTGCGTCTCCAGCTTGCAGACGGCAGACCGTGGGAATTCTCAGCTTCCGTAATCATGTGAGCCGGTTCCTCATAATAAATAAATCCCTGTGTGTGTCTGTGTGTCTGTGTGTGTCCTGTTGCTTCTGTTTCTCTGGAGAACCCTGGCCAACACAACGAGTTCGGCTGGTTTACCTTTGCGCAATGGGTAACACGCATCAGACGCGCTGAGCGCCAGGCACTGCTCTAAACACTTCGCATATTAAGACATGTAATCCTCACAGCGGTTCTGTGAAGTACGTACTCTTATCCCCATTCTACACATGAGAAAACTAAGGCACAGAGAGGTTAAGTGACTATGACAAGATGGGACTGAGGTCTGGAGGCAGGCGACCAGGCCCCGTGCCTGAGCGTGGGCTTTAAGACTATAGCACGCTGCCTGCCAGGGCTTCCCAATCGCCCTGCCACCACAGCCCTGGCCGCAGGCACCACGCTCTCTCATCAGTCCCCTAGTTGGAACCCTGCTGTCCCCTCACCTGACCCCTCACCCTATAATTATTTCAAAAGAGCAATAGAGAGCCCTGGCTGATGTGGCTCAGTGGATGGAGTACCAGTCTGAGAACCAAAGGGTCGCTGCTTTCATTCCTAGTCTAGGGCACATGCCAGTAGGGGGCGCATGAGAGGCAACCACACATTGATGTTTCCTTCTCTTTCTCCTTCCCTTTCCCTGTCTAAAAATAAATAAATAAAATCTTTTTAAGAAAAAGAGAGAGAGCAGTAGAGAGCTCTTTTAAAAGGCAAGTCAGGTCGTGTCACACCTTTGTCAAAGCCTTCAGGGATTCCCATGTCACTCAGAGACAAAGCTAAAACACCATGATCTGCCAGCCTCTACGAGATCTGTCCTCACCCCCTCCCACTCCCCACTTCTCCTCCTCCATGTCAGCCACACCGGCCTCCGTGCTTAACACACCCAGAGGCCTTTGCACTTGCTATTCCTTTCTCTCTGCCTGGAACACCCTTTCTCAGGTGCCACCCAACTCATGCTATCACCTACGAATGAAGTCTTCCCTGAGAACCCTCCTTAAAATCCCACCTGGCCCCGGCAGCCCCTCCCTTCCTACGCCTTTCTGTCACAGCATCTCATCCCAGCATGCTCATCGTCTGCAGCCTGTCTACTGTCTCTCTCCACACTAGACAAAACTCTCCATGAAGGCAGGCCCTGGGCTTGTTTGTTTACTACCATATACCGTGGGCTCAGAAGAGGCCCTTACGGTAGATGCTTAATGAACATGTGCTGCATAAATGAACACAGGACTAAATGAAGTTCCTACAGGTACAACTGCAGTCCTATGGGAGTTCAGAGGTGGCATTAGTCATGTCTGGGGATGGGAGCGTCATGTGACTGGAAGGGAAGTCTGGAAAGGCTTCCTGGAGAAGTTGCGGTCTGAGCTGGGCCAGCTGGCATTGCTGAGAGATTCAAGCACAGCTGCACAAAATGCCTGCACCCCCACAAGCAGGGGTCGAGTCGAGGTGGGTGGCAAAGGCAGGGGGTCCCCGGGATGCTCTCCCAGGCTGACTGATAAACTCAAGCAGGACAGCCCTGCAGAATAAGTTGCAAACGACCTTCTTACAAGGAGGTCTTGCAAGAAGGTCTGCCTGTGGTAGACCTTCTTGGAAGGCCATGAATATTCAAGACCACGATGTTACATCGGCAAAGCCTCAGCGCTGTTGCTCTGGGCCCTGTGAGCAATTCTAACATTCTCTAGTAGCGGGAAATCAGACAAATGAGGCAGAAAACAGGCCTGGGTGGTGTAAGAGAACGTGTGATTAATGACGGGGCATCTCGGGCTGTAAGAGGCCAAAGCGAGAGAGAGGCCCGGCGGGGCTGGAGTGCCTCAAGAGACCGAATGGAAACGGCGCCCCATGGCTCGCGTCTGGAAGGACAGCCTGAATTCTCTGTCAGTCAGAATGTTTTTGGTAGCAAACGGCAGAGAACCTGAGTAAAAATGGCTTAAGCCATGAGGACATTTATGTGGGCTTAACAAGCTAAGTGCAAAGAAAGGCAGTCCCAGGGTTGGTTTAATGGCTCCAAAAGGATCTTTGCTCCTTTCCCCCTTCCTTTCTGTCATCCTCAGCTGATCAGCTAGCAGCTTTGAACTGAATTCCTCCTGCTTCACAGCAGCACTGTGGCCGCCACAGCCTCAGGCATTCCCCCTCCCGCAACACTGTCCAAGGCAGGAAAGGAGGCCCAAGTCCGCCATGGGTGAAAAAGTTACGATGCAGTCATAAAGTAGAAATCCCACAGCAACTAAAAAAAAATTAAAACAACGAAGAACTGCTGTAAGTAACAGCCTCTCAACAAAAGAGGCCAGACCTGGGGGATATTATAATGGGGAGGCCATTCATGGGTTGGGGCAGGAGGTATATGAGAAACCTCTGTACCTTCCTCTCAATTTTGCTGTGAACCTAAAACTGCTCTTTTAAAAAAAAAGAAAAAGAAAAAAAGAAGCCAAACACAAATGAAGATAAACTGGGTGACTCCACTGATAAGAGCAGACAAAACTAATCTATGGTGATACAAGTCGGAATTACGGCGACCTCTGATAGAAGCTATCACCTGGGAGGGTGCGTGCAGGAGCCTTCTAGGGTGCTGGAAATGTTTTATGGCTCGATCTGAGTAGCAGTTATGTGGATATATGTGCAAAACTTCATTGAGATGTGTGTTTCCGTCTCAATTTTTTAAAAAGCAAAACAGTAAAATGAAAGGGGGCCAGGGGCATCATCCACCACATGGGCCTATCTAATCAGGCTCCAGCAGCTTTCCCCAAATGTCTCCTGGGCCAGAGCTGCGCCACATGCACACCCCGATGCCCACCACCACCCAAGGGTGGAGGTGCCATGACCGGTCAAGACCAACCACGACCCACTCCCTGGAGTCGGACACCCTATCGCTGGAACATATCCAGGGTTCAGTTACCAAAGGAGATGGGTGAGGGCTGCTGGGTGGGCGGCCAATAGCGTCTGCCACAAGTGCAGCCAGCCCCAAGAAGCGGAAGTCGGTCCAGGCTGGGATCGTAAAAGGGAATCTAGCTGCTGCTCCCCAGGTGCCCCCACATACGTGTGCTGTGCAAAGCACTTAGAGGCTCTCCTGCCTCTTCCGTATGGCGGCAAGTGAGGAAGGTGCACAGAAATGAGGGTGGGGGAAGGTCCAGGAATTATTGCCAGAAACCAGTTGTATTCAGGGTTGGAAGATAAATGGAAAGATGGATGGACGGTAGGTGGTAGATGGATGGTGGATGAATTTATCTTAAAGAACTGGTTCACACAATTATGGGGACAAGCAAGTCCAAAACCTATAGGGAGACAGTCTGGAATCTTCCAATAGACTGGAAACTCAGGCAGGAGTTATTGCTACAGCCTTGGGGAAGAATTTCTCCTCGGTGTTTGCTGTTAAGGGTTTCAATTGATTGAATGAGGCCTACCCACACTATCAAGGGTAATCTCCTTTACTTAAAGGCAACTGATTAACCACATCTGTTAACCACATTTACAAAATCCCTTCACAGCTAGATTAGTGTTTGATTAAATAATTGGGTAAAAACGATAGCCTAGCCACGCTGACACCTACCTCTGACCATCAACCTTACCTGTGCTTCCCTTCGCTCTCTCCCATTTGCCCAGTCCACCCCACCTCAACTCCCCATCCTTATCTGAGCACAGACGGCCCCAGAATTAACCTCCAGACAGTGGCATTTCCATGGTCAAGATTTCCAGGGGCCTCACCCAATAGGGTTCCACACGGGGGTGGGAGCGGGAGGAAACCAGAGAGGCGTTTCCATCAGGAACCTGGAAGAAGAGATCCCTGACTGGGCCAAATCAGTCACAAAAACCTGAAAAAGAAAAGAAAAACCTGCTCCCCAGATCAGCTGACCTCTCTCTGGGTTCTTGGCGTTTTCTGCTCCATGGATTCCTTGGTATTCACTGTCTCTCATAAACATATTTCTGTGATATATACTGTAAATCTGCTTCATTTGAAATTCACAGTTAATGACCTATTCCCTCGTATTCAGGAAACAGAGTGAGGTTCCGGCTTTTAAAGGCCAGGAGTTTACTAGCCAGAATATGACAAGTATTACAAAGTATAGGCCTGCTCTAAAAGCACTTAAGAAACAGTCTCTGTCAGAAATTTCAAGAATACCTTCAAATAACATCATTTATCTGTCAAGAGGCCAAGGTGGTGGGGAGTGATGGTGGGCGGAAAGTAAATGAGTATTTGATCAAATCCATACTTTCAGCTCCCCATGTGGGGGATAAATATTTTCTAACCCTTCTCACTCTGGAAAGGTCTGTGTGCACACTTGTGTGAGCCAGGGGGGGCGTGCATGGGTGTCAGTGCGTGCACACATACATGGGCACCAAGACCCTGTCCGTGCCATCCACCGCCCTCCCCCCGCCCCCTACGGCTGACACATAACCAACTCCACCATAATCTGAACTCTACAATCACAGAGTAATTTAATAAAACAAGTATCCCTCGTTTCGGGTCGGCCCACTTAACTGAAATCCAAAGCCAGCTCTGGAGCAAATTGGGCTGTGGACAAATCGATTAGGCCCATCCACACTTTCTCATTTTCAATAGAGTCAGGGCTTAACCAGGTTAACTTTTGTTAAACACATTACCCAGGTACTCTCCTCTTACCAGCCCAATGATTTTGTGTCGGGCCTGAAGGATTGTAATTGCAATCCAGCGAGACGCCAAATTAACGGGGTGATTTACTGAGGGCCACGGAGCAGGCTGCCTCCTACCTGCTGGCCGCCAGGGCAGGAACTTTCCTCCCTGAATCTTGTCACGACTAACAGTCCCAGAGTCCGGAAGAAGGCGCCGGGTGAGAAGCCATCCAGGGGAGAACAGGATGCTGCCGCCTTTGGACACCCAGTCTGTGGTCCTCTCTAAGCCTGGGGACAGGGGAAAGAGGTCCTCTTTGTTCCCAGGAACAGACTCAGGCTTCCGGGAACCAGGTTGGGTGCTGCTGGTCCTTCTGAGTCAGGCCCAGTCCCTCCGAACTGCTGTGCAGGGAACACTCTGGCCTGACTGTCCAGTGTCCTCTGGACCTCTGGACGAGGTGACAGGCCCAGTGCTCCCACCACAGGCCCCACCTTATTTCCCCAGCCTGCTCTCCCCTCTGCTCTCTTTGGGCCTGATTCCCAGGCACCCTGCAGTCACCTCACCTGTAGCCTGAGCAACTCCTCTCACCTCCACACATCCTGATCCCCTCATCTGCTGACTGCATGTGACAAGGACTCCTGCTCACAAGGTCCTAAAGACAAAGCCTCGGGAGCAGCCCACCCAGTGCCTGGCACATAGTGAGCCTTCTATAAATGCCAACTGTAGTCATTTTTCTTAAGACGAGAAGCTGGAAAGGACAGACCATAATTAGTGCTAGTGAGGACGGGGAGAAATGGGAACCCTCACCCACTGCTGGTAGGAATATATAATGGTACAACCACTTTGGAAACCAGTTTCTTAAAGAGTTAAACATGCATTTATCATAGGACCCAGCAATTTTCACTGGTTGGCAGTCACCCAAGAGAAATGTAAGCCTATGTCCACACAAAGACTTATACACAAATATTCATAGCAGCTTTGTTCATGATATCACAGAACTGGAAACAATCCAGAAGTCCATCAGCAAATAATCAGATAAACAAAGTTTACTATACAAGGGGGAACCCCCCCCCCGCCAAAAAACCAGAATTATCTTCTGGAGGGAGGGCCTCTTGTAGTACAGGTTCCCCCCACTAGGTGAGTGTTCTAGGATCCCATCTGTACCAGCGCATCAGCTGGTGTTGTTGTGAGAGACTGCGTTCAGCTTCAGCTATTGTTTTTTTTTTTTGAAGACTCTTTCAACGTGCTTGCCCATTTAATGGTGGGTGATTTACAAGCACTCCCGCCCGCACCGCGCTGAGTGTTCCGCAGTCTTTGACTGAAAACAATATGACCCCCATGCCCCATCCTCCCTATTCGCCCGATCTTACCCCAAGCGACTTTTTTTGTTTCCCTGGATGAAAAAAGTCCTCAAAGGGAAACGTTTTGCCCATGTGGAAGAGGTAAAACAAAAAATGTCAGAAGCACTAAAAGGCTCAAAACCAACAAGTTCAAAAACTATTTTGAGCAGTGGGAAAAAAATCTTGATAGGTGTATTGCATCAAATGGAGAGTAATTTAAAGGTGACTGAAGTTTAAACATGTTAACATAAATACACAATTTTTTATAAATGAACTCTGGGTTTTTTGGTTCCCCCCTCAAATCCTTTTTACTTAGCAGTAAATAGGAATCAAGAGCCAACCACCAGCTATGACATGGGTAATCCACAAAACCATTATGCTAAGTGAAATGAGCTAGACACACAAGACCACATAGTGTATGATTCCATACATATGACATGTCCAGAACAGGCCAATGTACAGAGACAGAAAGCAGATTAGCGGTTGCTTTGGGGCTCAGAACGGGGGAAAGGGTTAACTGCAAATGGGCATGAGGGGTCTTACTGAGGTGGCAAAAGTGTTCTGAAACTCGATTGTGGTGATGGTTGCACAACTCAGTAAATTTACACTGAACTGTACACGTAAAATGGGTAAATTTTATAGAAGGTGAACTATGCCTTCATAAAATTGTTTAAAAAGACAGAATGAGAGAGAGGCTGGAAACTGCCACTTTTAAAGAAGGCTGCAGCCTTAGTTGGACTTGGGTTTGTTTGTTTGTTTGTTTTGCCAATGTTGGGAAACAAGCTTTTTTTGGGACTGAAACACGTGTCAGTACATGAGATACTGGTATAAACGACCCAGCGCAGGGCCCAGCACAATGTTGGGAATGACAGCGGGCATCATCTATAATGTGCGAGCTCCCTTTTATTGCAAAAGGTCTCCTAGAATAGGAAAGACTTAAGGGGGATAGGAGGTACAATTGACCTTTCACAGTCACCACCGGCCCTCAGATGGTCAACCCATGAAATGCCCATAAAAACCCATTGTCAGTGGGAACCGAATAGATATTCAGCTATGCAGGCACTGCTTATCGAGCACCTTCCATGTGTACAAGTTACTGAATCTGGGCCTCAGTTTCTTCATCTGTAAAATGGGATGACAGTATCAGCAACCTGATAGGCTTACTGTAAGGATTACCTGAGTTCATAAACAGAAAGTGCTTAGAACAGGGCTGGGCACATAGCAATTTTCGGCTATGATGGTGCGTGAGTTTATAAAGCAGGACCTTCTTCCCAGCTTAACTTCAAGAGTGGCCTAGTCAACCGGTGGCTGCCAGCCTGGCTGCCACTGCTGACTTCCAGGCAATGCACCTGCCCCTTCCGTAAGCAGAGAACAAGGCGGGGACTCTCCTGCATGTCCCCGCATCTGTCCTTTGCAGCAGCCCTTACCGCCTCTGTGATGTCACTGCCCTGGTGTGATTATTTCAGCCAGGGCTCCCCCTCCCACTGGACTGCAAGCTTCATCGGGGCAGGGACCAAGCCAGTTTCTGTTTACCACAGTGTCTGTCCGCATCTGCCTGACACTGGGCCTAACAAACTCTCAGTACATATTTATGGAAGGAGGAAAATGAGCAAGATGAAGAGAGGCAGGGCGGGAAAGAGGAAGGAGTCACTAGCTTTGGCGGAAACAGCCCTCCCAAGGTAAATGCTATTATTATGAAAAAAAACTTCCAGTTCTAAACCCAGAGTCTTCCAGTCCAGTGATGGGAAGTATAGAAGAGAATAGAAAATTTAATTATAACGGGGGGAATGACCCACAAATTGGTACCATATTGCTCTTTATGTAGGCTTTCTGGGCGCCAGCAGCACTGGTGGTGCCGAGAGCGCAGAAACTCTGACAGAGGGCACGTGCTGTTTCCAGTCCTGCCGGGCCTTTGCACAGACCGCTTAATCCTCACACCCTCTGAGGCAGGTACTGTGACTTTTATAAACGAGAGGATGGAGGCCCAGAGGGTTTCGGTTACTTGCCCGAGGCCACCCAGCTATGCGGCAGAGCCAGGTTTAGGCTCACATAGTCTTTTTAAAGATTTTATTTATTTATTTTTAGAGAGACGGGAAGGGAGAGAGAAAGAGAGGATGCCTCACATAGTTTAATTCTGGAAACTGTGCCCTTAACCAGTATGCAATTCTGCCAGAAGACAGGGAAACATTTAAGGAATTAATGAGTAGCATTTCTTTTCTCACATGATGGAGCTTGGGAACCCATCATTAGAAAAACCCAGACAACCAATGCTGATATAAGGCTGGCAGGTCCCTCACAGGTGCAGCCATTCATTCAGGAAGTGTGTATGGAGTACCTAACCCTCTGTTTCCTCATCTGTACAGTAGGAATAATAACGATAGGATGGGCCTCGTAGAATAAGGCACGCGGAACATGGCTGTGGAGACAGCAGGGGCTCAATAAGCGTTTGTTGTATTGTTGTCAACTTGAGGCAGACCCTGGCAGAGCTGTGGGAACAGAGCTGGCAGGAGACAAAGGCTTTCTCCAGAGGAGCCTGCTAGCTAGTGGGGAAACGGATAAATAAATCATCAGAACCCAGTTATGCTTTAGAAAATGAAAAAGTGCTTCTTTGACCAAATTATTAGATCTTGGCATTATTTATAATATAAAATACTAATTGGATTAAATACATACACACAGAAATGAGTGCATGTAAAACTAGTGACATCTGAAAAAGGTCAATGAATTATATTAATGTCTGTTTTCCATGTTGATTTCCTGGTTGTGATATTGTGCTATAGTTGAGCAAGATGTTACCCTGGGCAGAAACTTGAGTGATGGCTGTATGGGATCTTTCTGTATTACTTCCTACAACTGCATGTGAGTCTATAATTATGTCAAAATAAAAGCCTTAAAAAGAAAGCTCTTGGATCTTTCAAGAGAAGTTGATCTGGCATGCAGGCATTATTTAGGACTTTTAATTCCACTAATATACACACATAAATGCTATTATGAGTATCTATATATGAGTCGATGAATATTAACTAAACTTATTGTGCTAATCATTTTGCAATACCTGTAAGTCAAGTCATTATCCTGTACATCTTAAAGTTACACAGTGCTATATGTCAATTCCACCTCAATAAAACTGAAAGAAAAGCAATGCTGTTATGAACATCTAGTTTGCCTGAAAATAATAGTGATGCTAGTGCCATGATTAGGTGCCAGGTGTGCTCTATGTACATTGTCTCCAGTCCTCATGAGAGAGCTGCAAGATGGTATTTTTAATCTCTAAGTTCAGATGAGAGCTAAAATTTATTCAGAACATGGGGAAAATTATGGTCTGGCTTTGTGTCTGCTGGAAGGTTGCTGTCCAGTGAACACGGCAGCTAACAACCTGGGGAGCATGGTGTGCCACTACGTCCCTCTGTACCCAGCCCTTGGGAGAAAAAAAACATGGCTGTGATTGATAAGGAAGATGAAGGGGCTGGTGGGGTTATTGATATCAAGATAATGGTGACTGCCGGAAAAAGTCTCCAAAAGGAAGAAACAAAAGCTTTTCATGTTGGTGGCCAAAGAGCCAAGAAGAGCATGGCTTCCTCTTGGTTCAATGGTGCAATTTGCCAAAAGACAGCAATGTCCTGTACCTGAAAGATAATCCTTCCTTCTGATTTCAAAAGAAGAACAAGATGACGTATCACTTGCTCCATGTAAGCAATGTCCAGGGTCAATCATTGGTGTGATATTAGACCCACCCAGGTCACGTTGCCTTCTTCAAGCATTCTATCGAATCAGGACTCAAAACGATGCTTAAACATCAAGAATAGACTTGGTCCTGTTCAGCCTGGGATATCCTTACTGAGCCTGGAAAGGGAATATAAACCTTTTAGAAATATTTGAAAACATTAGAAATAAATTTAGAAATATTTAGAAACTAGAATTTTCTAAATTACATTTAGAATATAATACCAAATAATTCGGGCAAAAAGAATCATTTTAGAAAACAAAGACTTCTTTATATCACTGCTGTCCTTCAGAAATTGTTCAGGGAAAAGGTGGATGACAGAGACATCACTAATGTCTATAGATGCCAGGAGCTGGCAAAAGCGTGACACAAACTTGGTACAGAGTGGGAGCTTGGTTCCTGGGAGCCAAGTCATTGGCAGAGACATGACCCTCAGTTGTCCAGATCTGGACCCGCCCCAGCATTCCAGTGAGGCAGCTTCCTCACCGGTTCTAGGGAAGATTTCCACCCCACCCCCAGTCTGTGGCATGAAAGTGGCACAAGGATGAGTCATTTTTATGAACCACAGTGGACTATTGAAGGAATGTGCCATGTGTGGAAAGGTCTGGATGGGAACATTATAAATTTTTAAGCACAAGTGAGATCAACCCATAATCTCTTGGCATAAAATATGATCAGCTGCCCACCCTTCCCTCCGCACACCGAGCTTGCTGGCAGAAGGAAGCAGGGCCTCAGGTCCTCACCGCATTTCCAGAAGGCGGTAGAATACGCCATCTAATGAGACCATGACATGAGGAAGATATATGAACACATTCTTAAGCCAAAGAGCTAAGTCCAGCTGATTCTCCATCTCTCACCTTCCTAAACACAGAACAATAACTGTCTTCCTCCTTCATCACTCACAAGGGAGGCAGAGAAGCATGGTGACTGAGCACAACGGTCAGGTGCATGTGTTCTAGCCTCAGATGACCCTGGGCAAGTTACCTGTGCCTCCGCGTCCTCATGGGTAAAGCATAGAAGGTTATAATTTTTCTCTTCCTCCCTGGGATGTTGTGAGAATTTATTGCAGTTACCCAGGTTTGGGGTCCTTAGTGGGGGTGCTTGGCACAAGGAAAAGGGTCCACACAGGATTTATCTGTAGCATATGCAGTGTTCCAAGACGCATGCTAAGTCTTGCCTTCACTATTTCATTAAACCCTCACCACACAGTATGTGGTAGTTCCCTCCCCCACCCCACCCATTTTACAGAGGAGGAAACTGGGGCCCAGTGAAGTGAAGTGGCTTTGGTGTGGTTCCACAGCCTCAGAGCCTGGTAGGCCTGTGAGAGTCACCCCTGTGTGCACGTGCATTCCCGCCGTTCCCAGGCCCTCACCTACAGGCCTCCCGGTAGCTCCCTTCCATTCCTCCACCTTTTTCCTGTCACAGAGGGTACTTGTTCTCCTGACACCCCGTTCCATTTATTGTAACACAAACACAGCACTATCGGCTGTAGCTTCCAGGCCAGAGCACTCCACGCGGAGTCTTTGTGTGGACAGAGCTGCCCCAGTCCCCCAGCCCTGCAGCCCTGCCCCCAGCCCCCTGGCCCCTGCTCCGGCACAGGCCTGGCTCTGCATCTCTGCCCCCAGATGCAGCTCCGCTGTGCATTTTCTCTCCCATAACCCAGCTGCTAATTACTGCCCCGGCCAACATGCCGCCAGCATCTTCAGAACTACCCAGCAAATAAAAGCTTCCTCAGTCAGCCTCTTTGGGCCTCTCAGCCACGTGGGAAAGCTGTGTTCCCTCACCTGTCAGCTTCCCTTACACAGGCAGGCCCAGGAATGGAACCACTCACCGTCACCGACCACTCTGTCAAAGATGTTTCAGGAAGATTAGAAGGGGAGAAAGTGTTGGTGAGTGTGTAAGCATGTGTGTGTGTGCATGTGTGTGAGTGGGTGAGTGTGTGACTGAATGTAAGTGTGTACGTGTGTGTGAGTGAACATGAGCCTATGTCAGTATGGGAGAGCATTGTGAGTATGTGTGAGCACATATGAAAGTATATGAATGAGTCTGAGTGAATATGTGTGAGTGCATGGGACTGTGTGTAAGTGTGCATGTGTGTGCTAGTGAATGTGAGTATGTAAGAATGTGTGTATGAGTGTGTGAGGGAACATATGTGAGTATACGAGAGTGTGTGTATTTGTGTTTCCCAGGGCTTCCCGGTGCTATGCCCAGAGGAATCTGAGCTGAGGGATATGGTGCGGACAGGCAAGGGGTTCTGGTACTGCTTCCTATTCCTGGAAGGGCTCACCTGAGAGACCCCGCACCCGAAAGCATCTGCTCTCCCACCTGAGCTGGCAGAGGGGACAGCAGCCCATTTTATGCACTAGGCAAGTGGAGAAGTGAAGAAAGGTGTGCGGCCCTGTATCCTGGCCTCTCTCCCCATCCCCACACCCAACTCTCTGAACACACCATGCGCCCCCCCACCCTGCAGCCTGCACTGTCTGGGCACTGTGAGCTGACTGCCCCGTCCCAGGGACGTGGCCGCTTTGCTCTGTGCCTGGGATAGAGTCACTCACACCTCACTGGGACTCGGTTTGCCCTTAGTAATAGCCAACAGCTGCCAGGGCAATGACTGGGTGACACATACTGTTATCCTCATGACAGCCCTCTGTGGAGGGGGCTGAGAGTGGATCATCCCCATTTTAGAGATGAAGAAACTGAGGATCAGAGAGATTAAGCCACTAAACTCGTCCGTGCATGTGTGAATGTTTCCTTAAGCTCATGGACGTGCAATGGCTGGGCTGAAGGGCAGACAAAATGAAAGCGTCTACCGCATCTTACCAAGGGTCCTCCAGAAACCTGGTGCCGCTGTGTGGGCTCTTACCAGCCCATTTCCCTCTTTGCTTGAAAATCTCAATCCCATCTTTCTGAGGGCTTGACCTGCAAGCACGAAGTCAACCCCTTCGCCAATTCTGCCGGAGGTCTCACGGGTCCCAAGAGACACCCTGGTGATCAGCTGAGGTGAGCCGAGGCTCCCCAGGTGGCAAACAGGTAACCCCTTCCCCCTTGTATGCACACACATGTGGAAGGTATACCCCAGCCTGTATACACAGGCACGTAGGTGATAAAATATTTCCGTTGAGTCTATTCAATAGGTTAGGGGCTGGGGCTCTTTCTAGAGCTCTTCCAACCCAATTAACAAAGCTAAAGTGAAACACAAGTCAGCAGGTGCTAACATAGCCACCCACCATCCTTAAGACAGTGGGGGTGGGGTGCTGAGGGGTGGGATGGCCAGGGATTTGATCCAGCAAGAGGAGGCTTGCCAGGTGGGAGGGGGCTGCTAGTTTCATCCACCGCTACTTTACAAAATAACTCATCAAATCAGAAAACGAAGCAAGATGCTGCCCAGTTCCCATCTCAGTACCTCCCAGAGGGCCTTTCAAGCTGGAGCAGCTCTGCAAAACATTTTCCAAACTCATTAGCCCCACAAAACAATTTTGCTTGCACAAGGTCCCCCGGCCCTACCAACACTCCCGAAAATTGTTCCCTCTTTCATCCCACCCATTTGCCAGGATCTCTCCAACCTCTTCCCACATCACCTGGCAAAAGAAAGGCTCAAACATTTGCCACCTACACAGCAAAGAACTGGAACTTGGGTTTGAACTTCGCGTTAGAAAGGACAAACAGGGCTTAGCAGAGCCCCTAGCCCTCAGCCTCCACAGCCCCCAGTGTGGTTTTGATTAGCCAGCTTCTGTTTTCTCTTAGACGCCATACCTGGGACCAGTTTCTCGTCTGCAGCCCAGTCAGTGCCGGCGTGTGCTCTGCCCGGTGCTGCACCCACCTGCGTCCCAGGCCCCAGACCAAACGCAGAGCCAACGGCTGCCCGAAGCAGGCGTCTTGATTTACAGTCAAACGTAAGGGCCACAAATTCTATTTTATTTCTCCAGAAACACATGAAAAACTTGGCTCTTTCATTTGCTGACACAAATCTTTTTCTTTTTTTCCCCATTAGTCTTCCCTCCCCAGTGCTCTTCCTCACTTGCCACCTCCGCCCATCACCAGTCCATAAATGAAAAGCTACAGTTCCAGAGGCAAGGAGGCTGGACAAACTGACTCATCTTGCAAATAATTTCCCTTCTGAATCTGCATCTCCTCGCGAACACACATCTGTTATCACGCGTCACGGGCAGGAGGAGGCGAGCCCCAGCCCCGGGCTTGCGCTTGCTAGGCACCCGGAGGGACCGCCCACCGCGCGGTCCGCAGACTGGAGAACCCGGAGCCCCTGCGCCCTTCCCGAGGGGGCTGACGGCCCTAAGCAAGATGATGTCTACAGTTGTCTGGTACCGGACCCGGCTCCTTCTTACATTCGGCAAGATGCCGCGGCCACAGATGGGGAGATGCCGAAGTCTCCGCTTCTTTAGGTCTTGATGCAACAGCAGCTCAAAAGCAATGCCGGCCTCCACAGATGGCTTAAGCGGGTGACGCCAGAGGCCTCTACAGTCACAACACCATCATGGCTTCAGTTCTGGGGAAGGAGCAGCATGTCTGCCACCCATACTTGCTCAGCTCCACGGGAGGGCGTTTGTCTCCTCATGGCTACCCCCCAGCACCTGCAGGAAGGCCCTAATGAGGAACTGAGTCGCCACAGGACTTCTGTCCCTCGTCCCCTTCGCTCTAGGCAGCAGCCCCAAGAGTACCCTTTTTGAAGATAAGGAAACTGAGTCTCAGTGAGGTCAGATTACTTATCCAGTGATCGGCCTCTTTGTGGTAGAGCCCAGGGTGGAAACTAGGCAAGCCGACGCCCAAGCCTGAGCTTCTAAACATCGTGCTTGTGAATGAAACAGTGGACACTCAGTATTGGGGCAGTGGATTTTGTTAAAGCTCCCTCGGTGATTCTGATGAGCAGCTGGGTTTGGAGATGTCCATCCCAAATGGCGAATGCTGTCACGCCAACTCCCAGGGGACATTGAACTGTCCCACAGAAGCTCTGCCCCTCCCCGATTTCTGATAAATAGCCATCATGCATGGAAAGCTTACTCGGGGCAGCCACCACCCAGCACTTTACATGAGTGGACTCACTGAATCCTCCCTTTCACCCCTGAGGTATAGAAACTGTTATTCTGCCCATTAGATAGACAAGGAAATCGAGGCACAGAGTGATTAGGTAGCACAGCCAGTAGGAGGCAGGGCTGGGATTTAGAGCCAGGCAGGGCAGCGCCGCCCTCCCCCGCCGGCACCAACCCTTAGAGCCGTCCCCTGGCACATCCCTGGGCTGTCGGTGCAGGGGGCACTGGCATTGTCAAGTAGGGTGATTTTTATCTTGACAAGTGGCCTTTTCACAATTGCTATTTCCCCTCCACAGCCCAAAGCGGAAATGAGAAAGGGAGAGAAAGAAAGAGGGCAACAGCAGAGCCTGATGGATGTGCTTGGGCGGATCACACCTTGAAACCAAAAATCCATTTTCCTTTGTCTACGTGAACAATGTGTGTGAGAGGCTGGCAGGAAGCAAGGGAGACCCACCCTGCCCAGCAGGAGAGCTTGGCACTCCTCCGGCCAGGAGGGCACCCTCCTGCCGGGGAACGAGTCAGGGACGGGGAGGAGCAGGCACGCGCAGGGTCCAGATGGAGAAATCTCAAAGGTGGACACAGGCAGCATGACAGCCCTGGAGGGTGAGCATCAGGAGGGACCCCAGAGCGCCCTGGAGAGATCCTCACATACCCCCAACCTGTAAAGGACCCCGAAAGAGAATCAGGAAAAAACATTGCCTAGGCGGCCTCATATCTCCTGAGAAACTCAGGTCAACATGCCTGGAAACCCGCCTAAATGGCCCAGGATACAAGGCTCAGCGGCACCTGAGGCCACGCCCTGGTCAGTCTATGGTGAAACATCTGAGGCTCCTTCTGCATGCGATGCCTGCCTCGCGGACACCGAGGGGCGCCAGTCTGAGGGGCTTCCAGGAACGAGTCAGATGCGCACAGGAAGTATGACACCAGGCAGGTTGTCTGCCCCCAGGGCCCGCAAGGTGTGTGGTCGATGATTGGCATGATGATAATAATAGTATCAATAAAAAGCTAACATTTATCGACCATTTACTACAAGCCAGACACATACACAGATGATCTCATGTAATCCTCATGAAGACCCAATGATGTAGATACTCTGTAAAAAGCCCCGTTTTACAGATGAGAAACTGAGGCCCAGAGTGGTTAAGTAACATGTCCAAGACCACACAGCTCGTAAGTGACCGAGCAAGGATTTGACCAGCAGCCTGGCTCCATAAGATGAATACTGGCAAGGATGGGGATTTGGAGGACTAAACCAGATGCCAGTCAGAGGTCATGGGAGACACTGGTATGAAGCAAGTGGAATCTGGGTGGAGAAGAGGCAGTGCCCCACCCCCTGCCCTTGACCCACCCTTCAGAAACCCTAAGGACCCATCTCTCTGTGGAGGCAGCGCAGGGAGTGAGGCGGGCCCGGGAGCCAGGCTGACACGGAATCCTGGCTCAGCCCCTGGCCAGACATGCTGAGGACAGGAAAACAGCGCAAAGAAAGCCCAGCGCCTCAGCAAACAGCAGCTGCCGCCACCAGGCTCGTTACTGATCACACATCCTAACGCACGGCCATAAAGCATCTGTCTTTCTGAGCCACCACCAGGGGAGGCCCCTTTTGCTGCTTTGCGTGACTCAGTGTCCTCCAAAGCTCCACTGTCACCTGTGGCTCTCGGGGACTCAGTTGTAAATCCTCAGCATCTCCACACCATCGGCTGGTCCCTGGGAAACCCTGCTGGATTTACGAGCTCCAAAGTCCACATTCACTGGTGAGGGAGGAGAGGGATCATGTTGCCCATCGGGGACCTGGTGCTCAGAAGCCATAAACCTTGCTCGTGACAGCCGTCTGACGGTTCGAGGGCCCTTGCCGGTCATTTGCACTCTGCTTAATGGCCACGATGATGAAGCAGTCACTGTTTGAGAATCCCACGTGGGCCGCTACCAGCGCTTTAAATCTGTCACAGAGGTTAAGGGAGGAGCATCTTGTTTCATCTTTTTGGGGTGCCTGACCCCAGCCCTTTTCTTTTTCTCTCTTGTTCCTTCTGGTTTGAGGCTCCGAACACACACATCGAGTTCTGACTTGGGGACTCAGGGGAATGACGGCCACTGTATTTCCCAATCTTTCTTATTGTCTTTGGAACAATAGTCTGCTGTGTTCCAAAGCACACAGGCTCATCTCAGTGGGGCAAAGTCTAAGGAATGAGAGGCTGGGGAGCCATCCGAGATGGCCGTTGAGAGCTGGCCGGGGGGCAAAGCCGAGCTGGAGACAACCAGGGGGAAGTCACCATCCTTGGTGTCTCCACTGCCCCGCCAGCCACAGTGTGGTCTGAGCCACCACCCCCTTGACTCCCCTCTCCCCAGACTCTGACCTCAAGCCCATTAAATGGCCATTGGAACTGGGGCCAGACCTTCCACAGGGGCAAAAAGTGCCAGGGCCTTAGCCCTGGCCAGGTAGCTCAGCTGGTTAAAGTCATCCTGATACACCAAGGCTGTGGGTTCAATCTCCTGTCAGGACACATACAAGAAACAACCAGTGCATGCATAAATCAGTGGAACAACAAATCGATGTTTCTCTCCCATTCTCTCTCTAAAAATTAAGAAATTTTTTAAAAAATTTTAAGTATCATGACCTTAACCAGGGAGGACTCTAAAATTACCAAAAGCTGCTGGTTCTCTTATCTGAGCTAAGACTCTGTGTGTGTGTGTGTGTGTGTGTGTGTGTGTGTGTGTGTGTGTGTGTATTAAGGGTTAAAGGGAGTATTATATGAACCATGCATTGGCACGGGAAAGAAAGATCTAGCATCTCTTGGCAGGCTGTGAACACCCTTTAATTAAGTAATAAATATGGAAGCAGAGAGATGAACATCAGTAAAGAAACACTCAGTTTAATGACCCATTCATCTGTTTAGCTCTGCCAGGACACTTCTGTACCACCATTGCAAGGACGCACCGGCACGTGGGCAGTCAGGACACAGGCGGCCTGAGTACACATTCCAGTTTGTTCCGGCTCCCCCTCCATGTAGAGGGGGAGAGAGAGAGGCAGAGAGACAGCAACAGCAGAGTACCAGCTGTAATTCCATCAAAGGGCTCTGGTGACATTGTAAACCACCAGACATGGCCAGAGTGGTTTGTCACCAGGGCCCCAGAGGAATTGACTCAGAAGGCATTGTTGCAGATTTTTCCAAAATGAAGCCAAAATAAAGAGGTGGTGTGTGTGTTCCTTCCTGAACACGGCTCTTCGTCATCGTGAGCCCTGTGTTGCCATTAAGGAGCACACCCGGCAGTATTGATCCAAGTTCGATTCTGAGCCATTGCGGTAAGCAGAGCGGCCCAGCCACACACTGTCTGCTCTTCACCACGGATTCAGAGCCCAGCCAAGAGCTAGGCAGGGTCCCAGGGGGCAGGCTGGAAACCAGGAGCCAAGGCTTTAGGATTCTATGCTGTGTCCTCGGCAGACCTGGAGCTCTGGGCCTACAGGGTCAACCCCATGGAAGGGCTCTCCAAGGGCCAGGGCCAAAGAAGGTGGACGAGCTGGGAGGGAGGGAGACCCTGATTAACGTGAAGCTGAGGCCAGGGGCTCTGGGCAGAACGGACCTCTAGGAATCCGTGGTTTGGGTGATAGAACATTTCTGGAATCCGAGAAAAGAGCAAAGTGAGGAAGCTTTCATGCACCAACAAGGGTCCTTTGCATCACTAAGGCGCCTGAGGAGTGACCTAGGAGGGACCTTCCACCTCCATCAGGGATCCCAAACCTCAGTCACTGTTTCCAGAACGTTCTCTCTGTGTGGAGGACTATGTAGGAACATGTATTTCTGGAGGACTGTGTATTATGGAGGAATAGGCATTTCTCTCTGTGTAGGGGATATGTTATGGGATGGACCAAATCTGTCCTGCTTTGGCCTCTGATTCCTAAAATCTGCTCTTATAAACAGCTCACCAAACCACCTTGGGACATGTCAAGAATCAATGAACCTGAAACAGCAGAGGAGGCTGCCTTCAACATACTCTCGACTTTAAAAAATTAAAGCAAACAAAGCATTTGGCAAAGGACCGTTCAGTTTTAGCCAAATCCAGAGCTTTGGGAAAATGTCCTGAGACATTTCACCAAGCCCAGAGCAAAGCGGGCAGGGCCCAGCTCTGGTCATTATGGGTTATTTGCAGCTTGTTTCTTTCCAAAGCAATTATCTTCCAAGCTCTTCTGAGCCAGCCTGATTTCTGCAGCTGTGGTGTGCAAGTCCTCGCCTTCACAACCTGACAGGCGTTGGGAGACAGCTCTGGCAGGCGGCAGGAATGTGAGGGCCACAGCTTTGGTCTGAGGCCCCGAGGACACTGGCCGCTCCCTGTGTGTTCCAGAGGCATCCAGAACAGTGCCGGAGGGGCACCAGGCATGCAAGAAGCAGCAAGTCAGTGGTCTCCCACATGGCCCAGCCAGGCTGGCGAAGTCCTGCCCACTGAAAGGCCAAGGTCATGTGGTACCTAAGCTATGACACCAGATGGCAGGAGAACGGGGAGATGGAGCCTGGGCCTCGGAGGGGAGCCTCAATGCGCAGGCCAAGCTGAGAAGACGAGAGAGGCGTGGTGATTCTGGGCTTGGGCTTTTTTTGCAGCCAGCAAATCCGGGTTCAGATCCCAGCCCCCAACTCACAGGGGCGGGGCGGGGTGGGGGCCAGACTTGTAAAGCTCTGAGTCTTTGCTTCCGTGTCTGTAGGGCGAGGATACTTGTGCCACCCGCTCCTGGGTGTCATGCTCGTTAAATGAGCTCCAGTGTGGGAAGTTTCCTCTATGTATGTAGAACAGGCTTTTAGGTGCTTTTTTATATCTTCTCCAGAGATCTCTCTCTCTCTTTTTTTTTTTTTTTTTTTTGTAATCCTCACCTGAGGATATATTTATTGATTTTAGAGAGAGAGGAAGGGAGAGAGAGAGAAACATCAGTATGAGAGGAAAACCTCCCAACTGGGGATCGAACCCACAACCTTTTGGTGTATGGGATGTCGCTCCAGCTGACTCTGCCACTCGGCCAAGGTTCCTCGCCATCTTTAAGTTTTGTGAGCTTCCTACCCGCTCCATCCTCCTTTAAAACTACATTGCTGTTTGTTGTTCTGTGTCTTGCCCCATCGCCACGGATCTGCCACCCAACAGACAACCATGGCAGCTCCCCAATCACTCACGGCCATCAGCTTTCATGGTCACCCTTTACCCTGTGGGCTGGAGGTCACCTGTTGGAGACAAGTTCTCCGGAGCCTTACAAGGGGTCAAGTCAACAAGTAAATAAATCCTTAGGAATAGGGAACGTAATCTCACAAATTGCCTCTCCTCCAGGTGATGTGATTCTAAAGGCCATGTCGCCCACCCTTGTTCTCCAACAATGTGGGAAGGAAGGGATGTTAGGCCACGGAATGTCCTATTATCAATATCTACACCGCATAAGCAATGACCCTGCTCTGCCCTCAGCATCTCGCGCAGAAAGTGAGGGCAGGAGACGTTGAGACCGTCAGGGGAAGCATTTCTCCAGGAGTACCCACACACTCTTTTCCTATTATTCCTGATTTGCATGCCTGTCAACACTTCCCAAGACAAGAAACAAAACACCAAGGAACAAAGAGCCATGTATTCCCTGACACATTTATTTCCAGACGCCCTTGTACGATTCTCTGCTCACCAAAGAGACTTTTCCCACTGCCAGAGTCAGTCTCGGGATGTCCCCATGAGCCCACTCCTGGGCCGGGGTGACTTGTTCTTCCCCAGGCCAACACTGAAAGTTAAGACCAAGAACAGGAACTAACAAATTGTCCTGGAGCTTGTTTCTGTCTGATTTCCTTCCCGTTGCCCGACGATGGCAAGTTGCAGGTACATCTGTTCTGAATATTGGCCCCTTGCCTTTGATCCTCTGCCCTGTGTCTGCCCCACAGCTGGGGACTGCCACACCTCAGACACGGCTTCTGGCTCCTCTCGCCGAAGACCTCGATTTAACTTAATGGACTAAACAGGGAACCATTTATATATGATTAATTAATTAGGTCCTACTAGGAAGGATAATAATATAATATCTTAAATAAGACTACAAGGCTTAGCTGCCAGTTTATAAAAAGGATACCAAGAATGGCACGATTACAAAGACATTAAAGATGAAGGGAGCATGGAGTAGTGGGCCCAGCTCTGACTATGCCAGGTTTAGGTCAGGGAGTTCAAATCCAGGATTCAACTATTTGACCTAAGAGTTATCCGCCTTCTCTGAGCTTTTCCTCCCTTGGATAGAGGACGGACGGACGTATATTTGTCAGGGCTGTTTGGAAATTCAGTAGGTGTAATGTATGAAGATTGTCCGGGACAAAACAGGCTTATAATATACTTGGAAAATATTGCTCAGGAAATTCCAGTACAGTAGCTGGTACTAAGGATAGAAATAAATAGAAAGAGGTCTGTCAACTGTGGTCCATTCTGTTTTATCAGCCAACATCTTATTTTTCACTGCACTCTAAATCTGCACCTTTACCTCAAGTCCCTTAAAAGTCCCAACAAGAATCATCTAAGGCCCTGATCACTGTGGCTCAGTGGGTTGGGTATTATCCTGTAAAGCAGAAGGTTGCCAGTTCAATTCCCTGTCAGGGCACATGTCTGAGTTGCAGATTTGGTCCCTGGTCGGGGGGCCTACAAAAGGGATCAATGTTTCTCAAAGAAGAATCATCTTAGTTGATTGCAGATGGATAGTTTTTATCTACAGATAAATAAATACCGTATGTGTAAAGGTGATTCTAGTTAGTAGATTTGCAAGTTGGCATTTGCATATTTGAGCATTAGCACATTGGTTAACGGTCCAGGGCATCTCAGTACCCCTTCATGTCTCACACAGACCTCTCGTCCTCCCCACACTTCTCTTCTCCCCTCCTTCCCACCTCCCACACTCTTGGCAATATCACTATACAACGTCTTCTACCTTGGACACTCAATATGTCCTTGGGCTGGTGACCCAGTCCCTCAAGGCCTTGCTAGATAACTCTTCATCGACACCTAAGCCTAAACCTTTTTCTGTAAAGGACCAGATAGTAAATATTTTATGCTTTGCAAGCCACACAATCTCTCAACTCTATCTTTGTAGCCTGAAAGCCGCCATAGATAATATGCCAATGAGTGTGACTGTGTTCCCATAAAATTTTATCCAAAAAAAAACAGGTGATAGGCCAGATTTGGCCCAAGAATCTAAATAGTTCTTAGGTGTTGCCCTGACCAGTGTAGCTCAGTGGCTTGGGCATCCCTACACAAAACAAAAGGTTGCTGGTTCAATTCCTGGTCAGGACACATGCCTGGGTTGCATGTTTAATCCCTAGTTGGGGCATATACTAGAAGTAACCAATCGATGTTTCTCTCCCTCCCTTCCTCTCTCTATAAATAAGTGAGTAAAATCTTTTTTAAAAAAATAAAAAGCCCTGCCTGGGTAGCTCATTTGGTTAGAGCATTGTCCTACCACACCAAGGTTGCAGATTCAATCCCTGGTCAAGTTACATACAAAAATCAACCAATGAATGCATGAATGAGTAGAATAACAAATCAATGTTTCTCTCTTTAAAATTAATCAATAAATTAATAAATAAAATAGTTTTTAGATGTTAGTGAATTATAATGGTTAATATCTTGGATCTAGAGGCTCTCACATCCTCACTTCCCAACTGGATCTTTTCATACTTTAGCCCTAAGTAATGATCAATGGGGGACATTTTAGGAACTTGGAAAAGTTCAGTATAAAATACATGCGAGACATGGGCACTTTTTCGTGTCTGTCAGCTGCAACACTTGTGCCTAATGCCCACCGCACCTTGTTGCCTGTAATGCTGACATTTTCAGGTTGCAGAAAGACTTAGAGCTTGACTAAACCAGTGGCTCTCAAGCTTGAGAGTACAACAGAATCACCCAGAAGACCTCTTAAAACACAGGTTACTGGGCTCCACTCCCAGAGACTCTGATTCAGTAGGTCTGGGCGGGAGCCAAAGGATTCACATTTCTAACAAATTCCAAGGCGATGATCATGATGCTGGTTTGGGGACCATGCTTGGAAAACCCGGTGCGCTAGCTACATGTTGAAAAACTAAAGGTACACTGCCACCTAGTGGACAGTTCTTAGTAGTACCCTATGCCAACTGATTTTTGACGTGCACTAAAAATTACACATCTTTTGCCATGAAGAATCAAATTCATAAAGCCAATTTGTCATGTGTATACTTGGAATTTCATAAACATAGTCCAAGTTTCTTTAAATAAATGAGGGGTCACGTTATTTACAATAATATGGCAAAAATTTTATATCAGCTTAAACCAGAAACAGATTCTTTTCTACCAGGGGAAAGAAAAAACACTTTAAATATCGAAATAAAATGAAACTTGTGCTGGGTCTGTTCTCTGGCCACTCTCCCATTGCCAGATGCACATGCCACTCCTGAAAGGCAAAATCCACACCCCAGCCCTTCAACCCGCTATTGATGAACCACTCCTATGTGGTACAACTGATGGAATTCAGGAAATGGGCCAAAATGAACCTATTTCAGACCCTGGACTTTGTGATCTTTGCACACACAGAACAGAAGCCATGGTAAAGGACCCTGGTGATGGGCAACTGGGCAAATATTTGCATTACAACATACCCAAATGTAATTGCTCACTTCCAACTACCCAATCCAGCAAAAGGCCAGGGTCTCTAACTCCACCTGGCACAAAATAAAAGGGCACTATAATCTCCAATAGCAGATGACTTGGGATTCCGTGCTTGGCAGGCTGCTGGGTTTTTGTCAGTGCGGAGAAACATATTAGGGCCCTGCTACAAAGGATGGCATGGTACCAGGAGAACGGAAATGACAGGGACCGGAACAGTTTTTGATGCCAACAGTTTATATTTGATCTCCAGATGCAATGCAGCTGACAGCTAATTAGTTCAACTTAGATCTACACAGATTCCCCTGCTTTTTCCACACATGCTGTGGGCATGCTAGTGTGAAAATATGTCTGCCTGGGGTTGTGCTTTGATTGAGAATTCTCTGGAATGAACGCACTTGGAACCCCTGAGAACTCTGGAGCCCCGGCACGTGGAACATCTGGTGAGATGGCCTTTTTCCCTCCTGCTTGGCCCAAGAGCAGGTAACGCAGTGGCTTTCTTTCCTCAAGTGGCTGATTCCAGCCTAGCAAAGCTGGAGTAAATTGTTCAGCTTCATGGATCAGTGTATGAGGCCACCATTAACTGCAAACCTCAGTGGTCAAGAGCTACTGGATGTGAATTCTGCGGCTACTAATGAAAAAGCAATTGTGGTACATTAGCTGGTGATCTGTCTGGGAGGAATGGGAAGGACACGTAGCGTGAGATAGGAGCCCTCACTGACACCAGAGGGAACACAAGCAAACGGGCACAGCTCCTCCCTCTCTACTGTGGCCACACGCAAATGTTACAGCTTCTGGGGAGAGCAGGAGCATCAAGACCCTCCTCTCCGCTGGCCCCAGAGGATCACAGTTAACACTTAGGGAGCCCTAGTGTGTGCTAGGCATTCAGAAGCACCATAGTCTTCACAACAACCCTATGAGGCAAGTGCTATTATTACCCTCATTTTGCAGATGAGGATCCTGAGACATGAAGCTGATTGCTCCAGGTCAAAAAGCTAGTAGGTGGAGAAGCTGAGATTTGATCCTAAAAGTCATTCTCTAACAGGTCATGCTCTTAACCACTGCACATAAGACTTCGTGAGTCGGGATTTTTCTCTAAGCCATCCATGGCAAGCCAGACCCTGCCGGCAGGTCTAGGAAAAGGCACCTGTGGCCTTCATGTCCCTGCGGTAGAATTACACTTCAACCCTTAGCATGAGGTCATCACAGACTAAGTGGATTTCCTGCCCCCAACTTTGGGCTCAGCCATGTGACTGGCTTTGGCCAATGGGATGTTTCATCATGTGATTCAAGCAGGGGCTTGAAATGTGCTTTCGCCATCAGCGTACCTCTTTCCTAATAGGCCCCAGAATGAGATTCATGAAAACCAATCCAAGTTGGCCTGAGGCCCAGGGCCAGGGCCAAGTGAACCCAGCCTTAATCAGCAAACCCCAGCCAACCCACTAGTTGGTTGGTTACTCCACACCATCAAGCACTGATTCAGCTCGTGAACCCATTCCAGTCGATGATATGCCAGGAAAGCTTTCTAGAATCAATGGAGGCCCAGAGGAGGAACATTTAGGACCTTTGCCCTTTTGACCTTGCTCCTCTCTTCCTCCTTGGACACTGGTGTGAGGACATTACGCCTGGTGCTGAGCAACATCTGGTGACCACAAGCAGCAAGCACAAAGACAAAAGGCCAATTCTGAGGAAGCCTGAGCAGAAAGAAGGACTGATCCTAGGTCCTCAATGGTCTTAATTAGGCCACTGAGCAATGTCCCACCTCAACATTTTTGTGCGAAAAAGTCTTTCTTTATCCAAGCCTATTTGTTAAGATTTCTATTATTCACAGGCAGTCATTCCTAACTGCTATTGACTTTCTTAAGTGTGGAAACACTTTAACAAATGCCATATCTTCACATCTCCCTCTCTTTTCTTTAAATTGGCTTGTCTCCCCAGAATAGCAGGAGGGAAGCCACAAATCCTTGTTAACATCAATCAGTTGGTGCCTGCTGCACTCACCCTGGAGCAACCAGTGCAGAATTGCCCACGTGAGAAGCAGCTTAACTAAAATCAGCCCTTGAATTTTGTTCATTAATACAGCCAAGCTTCTAGCATACCATAGGTGCTCAATACAGCTTGTTAAATGAGTCATTTAATTGAGCTGCCACTATTTCTCTGGATGGTTAATCGCGAGTGTCTCTTGGGAATCTTCTTGAGGGGCCTCCTGGAAATCACTCCCAAGTGAATTTTGTGAAGCCTGCATGTCAAACAAACCTTCGAAACTCAATGGAAGTCTTCTCATGATATGGTTACAACTAGAAACCCAAACAGCATTCCTGAGATATAATTCTCAGGCCATAAAAATTCACCTTTTAAAGCGAGTGCGCAGCTCCATGGTTTTTAGCGTATTTACAGGGTTGTGTAACCATCACCACAGCTATAATTTAAGAACATTTTCATCATCCCAAAAGGAAAATCCGTGCCTAGTAACAGTTATTGCCCATCACTGTCCCTCATCCCACCCAGCCCCTGTCAACTGCTAATCTCCTCTGTCTCTTTGGATTTGCCTATTCAGGACATTTTATATAAATGGACACATACAATCTATAGTCTTTTGTGTCTGACTTCTGTCACTTAGCAAAATGTTTGCAAGATTCATCCATGTTGTGGCATGTATCAGTCATTTTTTTTCTTTTTATTGCTGAGTAATATCCCTTGTGTGGATATACCACACTTATCCATTCAGCAGTTGATGGACATTCAAGCTTTTTCTACTCTTTGGCTATTATAAATAATGCTGCTGTAGACTTTTGCTTACAAGTTTTTTTGTGACAATATGTCTTTAATTCTCTTGGGTACATACCTAGGAATGAAATTGTTACGTCATGTGGTAACTCTATGTCTCGCCTTCGGAGGGACTGTCAAAGCAGTTGTTTCCCAAAGCAGCTTCACACTTTTATATTCCCACCAGCAGTGCACAGAAGGTTCCAATTTTTCCACATCCTCATCAACATTTGTGATTATCTCTCTCTTTGATTATAGCTATTCTGGTGGAGGTAAAGTGATACCTCATTGAAGTTTTACTTTGTGTTTCCCTGAGGGCTAATGGCATTGAGCACTTTTTGTGCCTTTATTGGCCATTTGTATATTTTCTTTTAAAAAATGTACAGCCCTGGCTGGTATGGCTCAGTGGATTGAGCACAACCCTGTGAACCAGAAGGTCACTGGTTTGATACCTGATTAGGATATATGCCTGGGTTGTGGGCCAGATCCCCAGTCGCGGGAATGCGAGAAGCAACCAATCAATGCTTCTCTTGTACATCAACGTTTCTCTCCCTCTCATTCTCCCTCCCCTCCCCTCCTTCTAAAAAATAAATGACATCTTTTTTAAAAATAAAATAAAATAAAAGTGTACACACATAAATTTAACATATTTACATAAGCTAATTTTGCTGAAAACTTTTGTGAAGCTGCATTATAAAACCAAAATTCTTTTTTTCCTAGTAATGAACAAAATATTATTAAAACCTAATTGATTCACATGCCACTGATTTAGAATGCTTGTATCAGCAACAAAGGAAAAGATGATTCTGTTTTCCTAGACACTTAAGTTCTATCACCTAGCATGTCTAGCAGGAAAAAAATCAGTCTAGTTAAGCAAAAGTTTAATCAGAATTAGTGAAAAAGTTTTTAAAATTCTAAATGGCTTTTAGAATTTCCTTCTTTTAATTACATATGGTAACTGAAACTAGTTTACTGTACACTTTAAAAGTACAACTTTCCACACTTTTTTAGATATCTACTGGTTTGTTCTCTTGAGCTGGTATGTGTTAAGCATTATACCAAGTTTTCCCAACTATTGGTCCATTTAAACACCAAAAGAACCCTGTTAGTTAGATAGTGTGTATTAGATATCTATGCCATGTAACAAATTGTCCCAAAATTTAGTGGCTTAAGCAACAACCATAATTAATCACCTCTCTTGGGTGCATACCTAGGAATGAAATTGTTACATCATGTGGTAACTCTATGTCTAGCCTTCTTAGATAGCAACTTAGAGAAGACACAGGGAGTGGCTTGACTCTGCCACACATCTGGTGCCACAACTGAAGGACTCAAAAGCTGGGGACTAAAATATCAAATATCACCAGCAAATATCATATATATATGACAGTTGATGCTGGCCGTTAATTGAGACCTACATGTGTCCTGTCCATATTCTTCCCTACCTTTTTGGTGGTTACAAAGATTTATAAATATGTAAAAATTAAACTATTGTACAATCAAGATTTTGCACTTTACTGTATGAAAGTTATACCTCAGTATTTTTGTGTTTGGGGTTATTTAAAAAAAAAAAAAAAGAGTTTTAAGCCCTGGTTGGTGTGGCTCAGTGGATTGAGTGCCAGCCTGCAAATCGAAAGGTCACTGGTTCGATTCCCAGTCGGGGCACACGCCTGAATTGCAGGCCAGATCCCTAGCAGGGGGCACACAAGTGGCAACCACATATTGATGTTTTTCTCCCTCTCTTTCTCCCTCCCTTCCCTTCTGTCTAAAAATAAATAAAATCTTTTTTAATTAAATAAATAAAAATAAATAGAGAATTTTTTTAAAGAAAGCTTTTTCAAAGGAGGCATTTTAATAAAATATTAAAAATAAAAGGTTTTAAGTTAGCTCTGTGGCTCCCATACTAAAGGATTTAATAATCTAATAAAATTCCATATTCCCCCCCCTTAATTGGAAGAAGTAATTTTTTTACAATGACTATGTATTACTGTTATTGCTGGGAAAAAACTCAGCTTGCTTCTTGGGTTTAAAAAAAAAAAAAAAGACGACTGATCTTGAAGCTATACTCCTGGGATGCCACAAGGAGGCGCTAAACAGTTGCCATTATCACTTCCTCCTTCCCCATCCCCTTTTTGCTTTCAGGCTCAGTCCTTCCAAGCACATCCGCCTCTAATCGACAGATTAGACTGGTTCTTTGAGGTCTTCTGTTTTATTAATAAGAATGAGAAATGTTAATATAGGATTTTGTAAAAACTATGGTATATTTTAAATGTTTTACATTTATTTTACAAATATGTGATAAATGTCTTTCATACATTCTATGGTAAGCTTCTGAGATTGGTGGGTATTTTTTTGCATCTCTCTCCAAAGGAACATTTCCAGCTGAAGAAACACACACACCTGTCCCCAACAAACACAAACACACACCCCCCCCAACTCCCCCGCAACATTTTAGCCAAATGAGAGGCTGTCAGTATCTTCCAGTTTCTTGTGGTGCCCACAGCCTGTAGAGTTTCCAAACAAAAATATGACAACTCCATCCACACGGACAAGACTAAATCCAAAGCTAAACTGTTCACCCAAGATGTGAACACTTCTATAGATAAGAGGAGTTTTGCTTGTTTGTTTGTTTTTTTAATGATTTGACCACAAGTGCTGGTTCTGTTATATCAAAAAGCCAGGTGGGACCTCTGGTCCAGATCCATGGGTTCTGCAAGTAGTTGCTGTTTGTCAGAAACTGGATTTTTACTCTAACTGGAGAGGCAACCCCAGCAGAGCACGAACTTAATCCTGTAAAACTGATGAATTTCTGAAGGGAGCCCAGAGGAGCAAAGCCAGTGCTCTGAGCAGCAAGCAGTTGCTGCTACCGGCCGTGCCCTGCACCACGTGCGGGAGGTGAAGAGAGGCCTGGGGAAGGGAAGAGGTGCTCCAAAGCTCCCAGGTTTCCTACCTCTCCAAAGCTCCAGATTGGCAGAAAAAGAAAGTCTTTGCTGGTCCTAATTTAAAAAAACAAAATGCCAAGACTTTGGGGAGCCAGGAGTAAACCAAGTGGAAAGCCTACCTCCCTTGGAGATTTCAGAGATTTCTGAACATTCAATAGTGTGGCATTATCTTGATTTGGAAGCAAGGAAAGAAAGTAGACTAAGCAGAAATGCCCATGGGGATAACATTACTTTCCCGTTACTGTTATAACTCATAGTACCCACTACAAACCAGGCACTGCTCTAAGCACATCACACTCATTTAATCCTCCTCTGGGGTAGATATTATTAACACTTTAGAACTGGGAAAATTGAAACACAAAGTGGGTGGGTGATTCTATGGGCCAAATTGGGTCCTCCCCAAATTCATATGCTGAAGCCCTAAGCCCCAAGTGACTGTGTATGGAGACAGGGCCTTCAGGGAAGTCATTTCGGTTACATGAGGTCATAAGGGTGGAGCCCTAATCCGATAGGACTGGTGTCCTTTTCTTTCTTTTTTTTTTTTTTTTTTTTTTTTTTTTAAAGAGAGGGGAAGGGAGGAAAAAAGAGAAGGAAACACTGATGTGTGAGAGAAACATTGACTGGCCACCTCTCGCTGGGCCCCAGCAAGGGACCTGATCTGCATCTCAGGCATGTGCCCCCACCAGGAATCAAACTGGCGACCTTTTGGTTTGCAGACAATACCCAACTCACTGAGCCACAGCAGTCACAGCTCAATTAGGTTTTGTTTTTTTTAAGATTGTATTTCTTTTTAGAAAGAGGGAAGGGATGGAGAAAAAGAGGAAAAGATAGAGCAATGTGTGGTTGCCTCTCACGTGCCCCCTACTGGGGACCTGGCCCACAACCCAGGCATGTGTCCTGACTAGGAATCGATCCAGCGACCCTTTGGTTCGCAGGCTGGAACTCAATCCACTAAGCCACACCAGCCAGGGCTCGATTACATTTTCTAATTTTTTCACATAGGTCCTGTGTCTTTTCATTAAATTTGTGTCTAAATGTCATAATTTTTACTATTATAACTGGGCTATTTCCTCCATTTCTAGTTTATATCTAGAATGGAAAAAAAATCTATCCATTTTTGTTTATACAACATTTAATTTGTTAACAGATGCCCTGAATTTGAATCATGCATTGGTCATAAATTTATTCAACGTCATACCACAGGAAAGTGAGGGATTGACATCTCCGGCTGCTCAGCAAAGCCAGCAGGGTCCAAGTCAGATCCACTCTTCTCAGCACATTGACTTTCAGCCTCATGAGCTTGGCACAAAACGGCTGCTGCAACTCCAATCTTCATGTATGTAATCTAAGCAGAAAGAAGGAAAGGAGAAGCAGGGACTGGCAACTAGTGTATCAGGAAAGCAAAAGATTTCTGAAAATAATTAGATTGTCTCTTATTAGCCAGAACTATCACATTTGACCACCTGTAATAGCACATTGGTTTTGGGAAGCAAGTGTTTAGCCAGAAATTATACCATTAGTTGACCAAAAAGATCAGGGACTAATTGGTAGTGAAGAAAGAATTGACATTGGACAGGCAACAGGCCTACAAATAGTTACTCTTGTATTTTTAAAATAAACCCTACTGAGCCCTGACCAGGTATCTCAGGAGGCAAGAGCTTTGTCGTGATACACCAAGGTTGTGGGTTTGATCACCAGTCAAGGCACATACAAGAATCAACCAAGGAATGCACAAGTAGAACAATAAATAGATCTTTCTCTCTTTCTAAAAATCCATTTAAAAATAAAAAATCCTGCTTGCTAGTAAATTATTCTTTTATATGCACTGCCACATTCTATTTGATAGTTTTTTGAAGTTTAAGGCTCTTGCAATATTCAGGATCAAAGATGTATACTAAGGTGTTGGAAATGGGAATAGAAACGTATTCAATATTATTTTCAGAGGTAGTATTAAGGCCCTATGACCAGACCTGATTTCCTGCACATAGAAATGCTAGGAAACAAACTGAGAACAGTAATAGAAAGTGCTACGTAGATTTAAAAAGGGAACAATCACCAGTGTTATTCAATGTTAAATTGCCTCTCAACATTAAAGCTGAAATATCTGTGAAATTTTCTGAGTTTCAGACTTCTCTTAATTTGGAATATCCTTATTACATATTTAGCATTTTAATCAAGTAGAACAAATTATACCAGTCTCTGAACTTTCATTAAAATGGCCTTCTTCATGTGACTTTGTGTGGTTTTTTTGTTATGTATCTTTCAGATGAGTACTGAAATTTATAGATAAAATTACACATCTAATAATTGCTTCAAAATTACATCGGAGTTGTGGAGGGGAAAGTAGGTAGAAATAGAGATGAAATGATATTGGCCATGAGATGATTGTTGCAGCTGGGTATTAGGTACATGGGGTTCATCGTATCATCCTGTCTTCTCTTGAATATGTTTGGAATATCCCATAGTAAAAAAAAAAAATTAGAAGTTTATGAAATGGAAGCATGTATATTTGTGTGAGTATATACAAAATTTTTTAAAATAATAAACAAAAGGTTTAGTAGGAATTTTATTCCACAGGATATTTGCTTTGTAAAAAGGGAACAGTACATGGTCAATATTCACAGGACAGTTCTGTTACTTCCTGAACTTGGTCATAAGCAGCCCAGTAGAGCCTGCACCAGCCCTCCAGGAGCCATTGCGACTGCCACCTTCCTCATCCCTGTCCTTAGCTTCAGAGTCTACAACCCCAAATGATTCCTGAGACCAGCTCCAGAGTCTGTCAAATTCCTAACATTACTCAAAGCAACAAGACTGAATTTACATTTGCTACCAGCAATCTTAAGCCCAAAATGCTTCAAAGGTTAAATAACCACACATTTAAAATACATAGAAAAATAATATAATTATAGAATTTATACAAAGTAGATTATTAAAAAACAAATACGCTACAAGAAATACATCTTATATCCGAGCACAAAAATTTGGAAATATACATGGAAATATATGTTTAAGAAAAAAACATTTATTTTAAATTCTGAGTGGGAAGACATAGAGTATGTTCTGGTTTACTAGTATAACTTTGAATAGAACTGCAATTTGCTAACAGAAATCTTCATCCCATTCTCAAGCTTCTAAAAACAGTTCCTGGAGAAGATTAGACAGCTGTTCCTCTTTCCAAATTCTGTTTAATTTCAGCTGTATATTTCCCATAGAATCTTTCTGCCTTCTTGTTGAATTTAGCATTCCTTTCATTAATGTAGTCGATATCTGCATCATCATTATAAGGTCGTCTCCTGCTGTATTTATCTCGTTTTTCAATTCTGAGGGAAAAAGAAAACAATTTACAAAATTTAAAGTTTGCCTTCTTTTGGGGTATTAATAGAGCATGACCAAATAGTTAAGAATAAAATCAGTACACTTAAGTGTAGTACAGTCTTCCAGCCAAGATGGAGGCATAGGTAAACACACTTTGCCTCCCACACAATTACAGCAAAAATTACAACTAGACTACACAAAACAAGTATCACCCAGATTCGTCAGAAAACTGAGCTGTATGGAAGTCTGACAACTGAGGATTTAAAGCCACACTCATCCAGGCAGGTACGAGGGGTGGAGGCGCAGAGAGGCGTGGAGAGGCAGGGAAACGAGTGGTCCCACATTCATGTGTGGTGGACAGAAATCAGGAGGGATACCCTGAGAGGGAGAGATCCCAGCCCCGGACCAAACCACCCAGCCTAGGTTCCAGTGCAGGAAAATAAGTCCCCACAACTTATGGATGCAAAAATCAGGGAGGTTTCGGGCAGCAGAAGAAACTGTGGGATTCTCAAGAGACTATTCTTAAAGGGCCCACAACAAACTGAGGACTCAAGCAGACCCACCTCCTCTGCGATTGTGCCCCAGGGCAACAGCTGGAAGGGCAGAAGCAGCATACAGGGAGAAGGTGAAGTGACTGGCAAGGGAGTGAGAGCCCGGAAGACAGCTTCCTCTCGGGCAATCTCCAGAGGCCAGGCAGCAGCACTGTCCCCTCTCTGAGCCCTCCCTCACACAGGGCCGCAAAGCAGTGAAACAGGTTAACCCACCTGGGTGATTGCCTAAGGCTCTGCCCCACACAACTGACAGGTGCCTTTCCACAACAGGCCACTCTACTAAGACAGGGAGTCAAAGCAGCTCTACCTAATACACAGAAACAAACACAGGGAGGCTTCCAAAACAAGGAGACAAAGAAATATGGCCCAAATGAAAGAACAGAACTCCAGAAAAAGAACTAAACAAAATGGAGATAAGCAATCTAACAGGTGCACAGTTCAAAACACTGGTTATCAGGAATGTCAAAGAAATCACTGGGTACTGCAACAGCATAAAAAACACCCAGGCAGAAATGAAGGTTACATTAAGTGAAATAAAGAAAAATCCACAGGGACCAACAGTGGAGGGGATGAAGCTGAGATTCAAATCAACGATTTGGAACATAAGGAAGAAAAAGCATTCAATCAGAACAGCAAGAAGAAACAAAAATTCAAAAAAAATGAGAATATAATAAGGAGCCTCTGGGACAGACATCTCCAAACGTACCAACATCTGAATCATAGGGGTGCCAGAGGAATAGACGAAGGGCTAGAAATTGAAAACTTACTTGAAAAAACAATGAAAGAAAACTTCCCTAATTTGATGAAGGAAATAGACATATAAGACCAGGGACCACAGAGAATCCCAAACAAGTTGGACCCAAAGAGAACCACACCAAGACACATCATAATTAAAATGCCAAAGGTTAAAGATAAAGAGAGAATTTTAAAAGCATTAGGAGAAAAGCAGAGAATTACCTACAAAGGAGTTCCCATGAGACTGTCAGCTGATTTTTCAAAAGATAATTTGCAGGCCACAAGGGATTGGCAAGAAGTATTCGAAGTTATGAAAAGCAAGGACCTACAACCTTGATTACTCTATCCAGCAAACTAGCATTTGGAATTGATGGGCAGATAAACTGCTTCCCAGACCAGGTAAAACTAAAGGAGTTGATCGTCACCAAACCATTATTATATGAAAAGCTAAAGGGAACTATATAAGAAAAAGAAGATCAAAACTATGAACAGTAAGATGGCAACAAATCACAACTATCAACAACTGAATCTAAAACACAAATACAAACTAAGGAAACAAGCAGAACAGGAACAGAATCATAGATATGGAGATCATTTGGAGGGTTATCAGCGGGGAGGGAAGGCGGAGAATTGGGAAAAGGGCGCAGGGATTAAGTACAAATTGGTAGGTACAAAATAGGGGGATGTTAAGGACAGTATAGGAAATGGAGTGGCTAAAGAACGTACATACATGACCCATGGACTAAAGGAGGGGGTTGCTAGAGGGACTGGGGATACTGGGCAGAGGAGGACAAAGGGGGAAAAAAATTGGGACAACTGTAATAGCCTAATCAATAACATATATTTAAAAAAAAATAGTATACTTTGGAGAAGAGCGGAGCAGTCTTCATCAAGATCAAGTTGAAACTGCTAATTAACAGCACAACCCTGGGTAAGTACCATGAAATCTAGGAATATAATATACTAACTAATCTTCAGAATGCTTCTAAAATCATAATGATAGCATTGTTAGAAACCGGACACATGAAGCATTACTTAAGAAGATGATTACAGCAATAATTATATTACTAATAACCATAGCTAATATGGAATGCACAGTATGTGATAGACACTATTCTTAATACTCCATGTGTGTTAACTCCTAAAATACAAATTTATTCTATTCTGCCTAATATTCACCCCTATTAGTATTAAGAAACATAAATGTGGCCCTGAATGGGTAGCTCAGTTGGTTAGAGCACCATCCTGGTACGCCAAGGTTGCAGGTTCAATCTCCAGAAAGGGTATATACAATAAGCAACCAATGACTGCATAAATAGTTTGAAAAATAAATCGAGGCTTCTTTCTCTATCCCTCTCCCCCGCCCCTTTCCCTCTCTCTTAAATCAATAAATGAAAATTTAAAAAGAAAAGAAACACAAATGTAACGGAGGTATATTTACTATAACATTATTTCTTCAAAATCAAATAGCAGAGTGATTTTTCTTTAAGAACGTATCAGTTCTTAAAGAAAAATAATTTTCCCAGAGCATTTGAGATCTTGCTCCCCAGCATAGGTCATCAGTCTGGCTCAGATAAACTCATAAAAATTTAAATAGATAAATAAAAGAGGCTAAGCCAGAAATCAGCAAGTATAATGTCTATCTATCTATTAAAATTCTAAGCTCATTTTGTCCATTTTGCCATTAAGTACTTAAAATTTCACAACGATGCCCTGTCTGGTGTGCCTCAGTGAACTGAGGGCCAGCCTCTGAACCAAAGGGCTGCTGGTTCGATTCCCAGTCAGGGCATATGCCTGGGTTGCAGGCCAAGTCCCCAGTAGGGGGCACATGAGAGGCAACCACACACTGATGTTTCTCCACCTTTTTCTCCCTCCCTTCTCCTCTCTAAAGATAAATAAATAAAATCTTTAAAAAAAAAAAAATTTCACACTGCTGTACTGAGTACTTACTGTTTTTCCAGATCTGTGACCATCCTATCAACTTCCTGTGTGGAAGGCACATGTGTTCCATGAAGAAGACTGTTGGATGTTGGGAAAAACTCTTCTCCACTGAAAAGACAGCAAAATGATCTTACAGTAACACTACAAGCGCTCCATATTTCAAATTTCAAACTAAACAATCACACACAATGAGAGATAAAAATATATTTACTGTGGGATCCTACCTTCACTTAAAAAAATATATACAGAGTTGAAAGGGACCTAATAAATCACTTACTCTGACACCTTCCTTCTATAGGTGAAAGAGCCAAGGGCCAGAGGTCAAAGCAGTTGCTTCCAAGTTCAAGTTGTTTCTCTTTCCACTAAAGCAGGGATCAGCAAGCTACACCATGTTTTTATATATAGTGTTACTGGGACACAGCCACACACATTTGTTTATATACCCTCTATGCGACTCTCACATCACAACAGCAGAGTTAAGTAGTTGTGACAGAGACCATGTAGTCGATAAAGCCTAAAATGTTTACTATCTGATCTTTTATTTAAAAACAAAAAAAAAAGTTCACACATGCTGGAACTAAAGCATCCTGCCTCTTAAAATGGTATCTGAGTGACTATGATAATCTGGCTGTTAACCACTCAACACCCAGCCTTAGAATGCCCAGCCAGAAAGACAACCAGGTGGTGAGCTTAACTGCTGTGGAGTGAGTAATAAATAGTGTTTTAAGATCAGAAATCATTCTTTGAAAGCTACTTGATAACCCATACCTAACCACTCCCTAAGCATTATTTATGTATGTTTGTGTGTGTGTATATATGTACACACACACAAATACATCTACATCACCTCAGAATGGGGGGAAAGAAAAACACCTGCATCAATCCCATCAACTTACTGCTTTTCTCTCAGCCTCTCATATGCGTCCATGTCAGGTTTGATCTGTTTGGTCAATCTATGGTACTGGCGTAACTGGGCAGCAGCATAATCTAAAAATAAAATTAAAATCAGAGACAATATATTTCCTTGTTTAGTCATTACTATGCAGAAAAAAATCAAAATTATTATTAGTAATATATGCACAAGACACCAATCTAAGCATAGTATCTATCCTGAAGATGCTGATAATACAAGACTTAATTTTACCACAAAGAATAAAAGAACCCAGCTGACTGAAGTACAGGCTTTATTGCTACCCTAGGAGACACACTTTTCTTGGGTTTTTGCCTCTCAGAGGATATCCCTGAAGGGGCATACCCTTTCATAAACCAGGAACACCGACGGTAACGCGTATCCAACAGGCCCATACAGTCAAGTAAAAGCTAATTTCACCTGAGAAGCCCAGGTCAGGGTTTTTCCTCTTCTTTTTCCTCTCCCACCTTTCTGCATCTTCTGCACTGATCGCCAATAACTTCACTTTCTCGTAGTCCTCCCCTCTTGCTGCACATTCCTAAAAAGAAAGAAAAGCTGAAACTTGCAATTATGATACAAGCAAGAAAGACTGAATAAAGACATCTAGCAATACTTTCAAAATAACGATTAATAGTCAAAGAAATTTCAGGAATCTACTATGGTATATAAGAAATAAGCACACCAGTTTAAAAATAATATTCACATTTATCAGGTGTCACAACCTGTTTTAAATGTTTTTCACGCATTGACTCATTTAATTCATAATTAACTCAATTATTATTATAGTGCAACTTTCACAAATGAGAAAACAGAGGCACAGACAGGTTAAACAGCTCACCCAAAGTGTTGCAGCTAGAAAAAGCAGAGCCAAGATCTGAACTCTGGCAGTCTGGCTCCAGAGCCTGTGTACAAAAAAACCCCAAGCTCTTCTATGTCAGTACAAGAGAAAACTGAGTAACCCACATATGGAGACAGCAGAGGAGTTCTAACCTTTTTCTTTTCTTCTTCCTGTAGTTCCCACTCTAAACGAGCTTTTCTGGCTTCCCAATTTGCAGGTAACTTAAGTCTTTTATCTTCTTCCACAACTTCCTGGTGATTTAATTTACGGGCTTCATTCTAAAACCATAACACATAAAGTTTGTAGGTGAAACATGAAAATCAATCCAAACAGATCTTGCCTTCTTTGAGGGTCAGGTAAGACACATTAACAGGGGAACCTCATTTTATCCTAAAAGCAACAGAGAGCCATCAAATGATTTTAAGCAAGGGAACTGCCTAACTAGGTCTGCATTTGTATAGAGTCAAGAAAAATATGTTGAAATAAACTGGTTTGCTGCTCCAGCGGCCTAGGGATTAATACCAGCTTTGCCTATGTTTAGCTGCATGGTCCCTTAGGGTTACATGGGACGAGGTATCACAAAGTAGGGAAAGACTACTACAGTGGCACTAGACTTTAGATGGCATGAAATAATATTAAATCATGTGATGAGAAAGATGTCCTATTTTCAATTCTTTTAATCCTGGTTAATTCAAGGAAAAAGGCTCAATTTGGGGCTAGGGCTTTAATACCTCTATTATCTCTAATCCTTTCCAAATTCCCTCTCCTTTTAAAATATTTTCACAGTTTCTATTATGACAAGTGAAAGAAATTTTCCATTTGGATTACTCCATAAAGAGTTTGCTTTAAAACAAAGTGAGCATATCATCTCAAAGACTAATTAAGTTAGATGTTTCTTAGACTGGTGGCAGTTAAATCCAGGAAGCCATGTCTCCTAATTTCCAACCAGATTTTCTTTCCACAGTTGTCCAGGTAGATATTTAAGTGTGTTTAATTCTTTATGAGACTAACCTTTGGGGGCAGTGAGATACTCCTCTTACCTAGCATCTCTTAGTCACTCTTGATTCTGGCAATGCCCTCTGGGTGAAGACACTAAGAACACACCTAAAGTCGGTTGTGTTTGTTGCACTGAAGGAGATAGCAAGTCATAGGGAGCTCATTTCAGTGAGAGGGTTTCAGGAGGGGCTAGTTATAAGATTTGGGTTTGTATCAGGTAACTGGGGGGAAAATTCATGGAAGCACAGTTGCGCTCTGGATCGGCACTGTTAGAAAGCCAGGGCACTCGATGATAGAGTATCTTAAGTTTTTACATACGAGGCAGGATTAATGGAGGAAAATTAATGATTTATTTGGTAATAGCAGTCTATGATGTTAGCAGAAGTGGAGGGGTCATTTCTGTGGTTTGAATAGTCTCGTTCTTGTCTCACTCCTACAGTCAGAGTGATGTTGGGGTTTGGTGGAACCATGGCCAGGCTGTCTGTCAGGCCACTTCGAGTTGAAAGAATCAAGAGCTGCTTTTTTTTTTTTTTTTCCTTTGTCAGCTCCAACTGCAGCCAGTAGTTTGCTGGACTCTTTTCCCTAACATGTATTCTCTTCCTTTCCATTTGTTCTCCCTGCTTGGATATTTCTTCCTCCAATTTCTTTGTCTGATGTCACCTTATTTCTCTTTTAAACAGCAGTTTAGGTGTCCTACCCAAGGCACTCCCTGAAACCCATCACTCTATTAATCTCTCCCCTGTACTCCCGGGGTATTTTGTTCCTAACTCTACCGTGGCATTTATCACAACATAATTTCTAGCTATAAAGTTCTCTTCTCTTCTTTAGAGAAGAGACCTTGCCTTAATCACCTGGTTCCCCACTAACTGGCTAAACCACTGACACTATAGACTTTCAGAGATTTGTTGATTATTACTGAATAAAGAGGCATCCAACTCTCTTATTGACATTGGACAATTTTCTTCCAGTCTCAAGCTATACACATTTCCCTAGGTAAAATGAAGAGCTTGTTAAAATACAGCAGCGAGTCTGTGAGCAATAGAGACTCTCAAACCTAGCCCAGATAAATTAAATCAGATGCAGGTGAGACGGGATGGAGCGACTACACGAACAGCTGACCCTTAGACAACGCAAGTTAAATCCGCAGGGGTCCCTTTAAACCAGACATTTTTTCAGTACCTAAATACATTCGGCCCTTCCTATCCGCAAGTTTCTTTTCACATTCCCAACCGCGGATCAAAAATACTGCTGACCCTGAACAACACGGGGCGTTATGGATGCCGCCCCAGCAGAGTCAAAAACCCGCGTATAACTAATACTGTTTTCATCCTGAGTGGTTGGTTCAACCTAAGTATACGAAGGGCCTACTGCTGAGTTCAAGTTATATGTGGACTTCCGCCTGCGCAGGGGTCAGCGCCCCTAACCCAGACGTTGTTCCAGGATTAACTGTATTTTCAAAAGAGATCACAATGTGCTTCCAGGGTGGACAACCACCGGGAGGTGTCTTTCATCCAGTTCTGCGGGTCTGTTGGGCACGCTGAGGGGACTTCCTCTTCTCCCCACATACATGCAGAGGCCTGACCAATGACAGGTCTCAGCTGAGGTTACTCACCCGCTTCAGATGCAGCTCCCGGAATTTGCGCAGTCTCTGCTCGCGCTTCTGGGCCGCGAGCTCCTCCGCCGTCGCGAGGGGTTGTTCCTCCTCCGCGCTCTCCACCCGCATCTGCGACAAGAAGAACTGGCTGTTGACAGCGCCGGCACGGCCTCTCCCGGGGCTGCCCAGGCCGATTCCCTGCCGGTCCCGACAGGCCGCGCCAGGCCCTCACTGCGGACCCCGACCCCACAATGTCTACTCCTCCCTGGCCTGGCACCCAAGAACCTTCTCCACCCCTCCCGCCTCCTGGTAACCTCCCATAAAAACCCTTGGATATAGCGGGCAGCACTTACCTTCTCGGTAAGAGTCGCAGCCGCCATTACAACCTCCCTCTCCCCACTTCCGGCAACAACTTGGCACTTCCGTTGGCCTTCCGATTGATGTTAATAACGTACGATAAGCTCCGCCTTTTCCTGGCTGCGTCAGGCGTTTGAGACCAATCCCTGCTCCTTCTAACAGTGAGCTGTTTTTCGATTGGGCAGGACCTTGCGCAGCCGCAAAAGGCCAGGGGTAGAGCGGTGAGGTGGAGAGGCCGGAAGCGTTCGGGAGGGAACAGCAAGGAGGAAAGGCCGACCCTGAGCCTGTAAACAGTCACGTCAACTGCGTGCTGCTCCCGTGAAGAGGAAGTGCTTAGCGTCAGTGTCACTTTCTTCGAGGCAGTTCCAGCCTGACTGCTTGGTCTCACGTAGGCCCTTAGAACTGTCGTATGGCACCATTTCAATTTTCTTAATAGCGTAAGACGTTTCTCTTTGTTCATTTTCTATTTCCCGCATCAACGTTATAAACTGCTACAGTGCAATCACGTCCATTTTCTTTCCTCTTCCGAGTCCAACAGAGGAACTGTTCCAGGATGAGTAACAGTGCTTACATTAGTAAAGTACGGTGCTGGATACAAAAGGAATATATGGAAATGTATCTTGTTCTGCACTAATAACCACTAATTAGATGTAGAAATGAAAAAGCCCCCAAATAAAAAGATATATAGGTATAAAATGTAAACGGTAACGTAAAGAAAAACAAAATAATTTGAGGTACAGTACTTACAAAATTAAATTCAAGAAAGCTCATGGAACTCATTTTTTCGTAGATGCTTTTCTCAAGATACTGCTTTCAGTGTTTATTAACACCAAAAAAGAAAGCAGTTTTGAATTCTGCATATATGTTTATATAGAATTCGAAAATGAGACATATAGCTGGAGTTGATCTTATAATCGTCATTTTTATAACATTAATAAACCACAGGAACTTTACTGTTTACAACAATTAGTATAGTAAGATGCTTTCATTTTATGTTGTTTTGCTCAAAGTCGCAGAAACTAACGATGTTGAAGACTTGTTGTCACTGTACTGACAAGAAAAAGATGTTCATAATATAGCCATATAAAAAGACGTTTGTATGGACATAGAAAACAATCCAGAATGTACATCATACTACTTGACAAGGATTGCCTCTGAGGAATGGAAATAGCTGTGGTACTTTGACTTACTATATTTTAAATAACTTGAGATGAGTAACACATGCTGCCCAATCTTACCAAGGGGAAAAAAACACACACTGCCATAGTTTTGTCCTCCAGCACTTTCTTTTCTGATTTTTTTTTTAAATTTTATTTACTTTTAGAGGGAGGAGAAAGGAGGGAAAAAAGACTGAGAAACATCAATGTGTGAGAGACATCAATAGCATTCCTCTCGCAAGTCTGCAAATGGGGACCAGGCCAACAACCCAGAGATGTGCCCTGAACACCTTTGTACTGAGGCAGAAGCCTGCCATCCTTCCAAAATTGTGTGAACTAACACGATAATATTGAAACAAAAAAAAACAAACCCTACCATGGGAATGATAGAATTCAGGCGTTAGAGTTTAGCTTTAATTGACAGGCTTAAATGACGAATGCATGTGGAATGCCGTTATTTCAAAATTGTGAATCTTTTGAATGAAGACTCCTTCCATTTTAAAAAAAAGAAAAAAGAAAGAAAAGGGCTTTGTACAAGGGAAAAGAAAGGAAGAGAGGAAAAGATTAATAATAGGAGTAGGTTTCATAGATCGTACTGACCTGGGTTTAATAAAATAGGATTTCCCCAGAGGAGAAAAGCACTCCCAACAGCCACTTCAACTTGGACCAAAAAAACAGGTATCAGTATCATTTGAGGATTACAGTTGTACTCTGAAGATGACGACTTGGGTAAATATAGCATTGGCCAAAAAGTTTTTTTTTTCCTGTAAGATGGCTCTATTAACAGTTTTCTAACTTCAAAACAATTTTGCTAAATTGTGTTGTGACAGCTGTCATATCAGTGTGCATTAAAAAAAATCAAAATTGGTGAATTTTTGTGTGGCCATTTTAACATCGAAGATAGAAAAAAATAAGCAGCATTTGTGGACCTGTTATGCTTTATTATTTCAAGAAAGTTAAAAACGCTACTGAAATGCTAAAAAAAAGATTTGTGCAGTGTATAAAGAAGGTGCTGTGACTGATTGAAGGTATCAAAAGAGGCTTACAAAGTTTCATGCTGGAGATTTCTCACTGGATGATGCTCCATGGTTGGAAAGACCAGTCACAAGTTGGTAGAGATCAAATGGAGACACTGAGATCAACATTATACCACGCAGGAGATAACCAACCTACTCAAAATATCCAAATGAATAAAGTTACTGGTGAAAATTAAAAAATGTCTCTTACCAAAAACACTAAACAGACTCTCTAGCCAAACCAATACTAACAGGATGCTCAGATTAACCATGTTTTCAGTTAATAATCTTAACACCAATCAAACCTTGTGTTTTGTCTGACTGTTGTAACCAGGCCAGTCTACCAATAGTAGTAGTCTCATGTCTCCTTAAAAATGAACCTAACCATGTAAACTTTAAAGATCTTACTCTTTTCAGAGGGGGAAGGGAAAGTGAGGGAGAGAAGCATTGATGTGCAAGGGAAACATCAGTTGTTGCTTTTCCCCCAACTGGGAACCTGGCCCACACCCCAGGCACAGCACTGAATCCACTGAGCCACACCAGTCAGGGCCCACATAAACTTTATTTGGAAGGGAAGGGAGGGAGAAAATGAGGGCACATGGATCACACCCCATCCAGGGACTAAACCTGCAACCTAGCCATGTGCCCTGACCAAGAATCGAACCAGCAACGTTTTGCTTTGCAGGACGATGCCCAACTGACTCATGCTGGCAATGGCTCATCTTTTAATTTTTTTTTACAATTTAATATTTTTAGAGAGTGGAAGGCAGAAAGAGAGGTAAATATCAATGGGTTGTCTCTTGCACACCCCCAACCAGGAAATTCCTTGTTCAAACCCAGTCCTGCTGGCTTAAGGGATGAAAATGTTACCAAAGCCATATAAATCATCATGACAGCAATAGTATGTCCAGGAATGTATATATGCAACTCATTGTGGACATAAATTTCACTGTTGCCCTGACAGGGAACTCAGCAGATTGAGCACCAGCCTGCTAACTGAAAGGTTGCTATTTCAATTCTCAGGGCACAAATCTGGGTTGCCAGCCAGGTCCCCACTTGGGGGCATGCAAGAGGCAACTGATCCATGTATCTCTCTTTCTCACTTTCCCTCTCAAATAAAATCCTTTTTAAAAAATAAATTTCATTGGATCAACATAATATTCTGACAAAAATACCTGCACTAACCTCTAGCTACATATAACTAATGAACACAAGTGACTAGTAGATTTAAATGTCAAGTAATCACATGGTTATTGGCTACTTTATTGAAGAGGGCAGGTAAAATGGAGAACTTCAGTTAAGTCCCACTCGCAGAGGTGTCCAACCTTTTGGTGTCGGAGCCACACTGCAAGTGTTGTCTTGGGCCACACATTAAATTCATTGTGACGCATAATTAAAAGGTATCTCACATTTTAAAGATTTTGTTGGACCACATTCACAGCCATCCCGGGCTGCATGCCACCCATAGGTTTGACACCCCTGCTGAAGGACCTTTCTCATTTTTCCTAAATGTTCACGGATTTTAGAGATAAACAATTTGCCTCCCACAAGTGCCCAGCCAGGGACTGAACCCACAACCCAGGTTATGTGCCAACCAGGTAGTGAACCCTCAGCCTTCAAGGACAGGACAATGTTCCCATCAACCAAGCCACACCAGCAAGGGCTCATCATCTTGTTAAGATTCTATTTTTAGAGACAGTGGAAGGGAAAAACAGAGGTAGAGAAACATCAATGGGTTGTCTTTTGCTCACCTCCAACCAGGAACCCAGAACAACTAAGGGAGGCTGGTGCTCAGTCCTCTGGGCCACACCAGCCAGAGTTCATCTTTTTGTAAACCAGCTTCTACCTAACTTCAGCCTCTTCACCCTTAATTTCTGTGGGTATGTTTTGTTCCTTTGCCCCAGCATATAGGCACAATAAAGTCATTAAGCTGGTTGGCATCTCCTGGTCAATTCAAACATTTGACCTAGTAAATCAAGTTAACACTAGAAGTTTAAAAATGTCTTAAGTCACTACACAAATGTCTATAACCGATCTATTTTTATCAAGTTCCTAAATCTTTGTTGTAATCATCCATTTTTAAACTGCCCACTTCCTTTGCAACTACAGCATTAAAGAATTTCTAACTGACGAATTTAATATAACCTCAGATTTTCTACCTCAGTAAGGGACTTCCATTTCAACCTGAGCCTGAGTTTCCAGCCCTGAAGCTCATAGTGTAACTTCCAGGATAATACACTATGCTAGCGGTTCTGTAAGATTTGAGTTATCACATCAACCGGGAATATTGTTAAGATTCAGGTTCTAATTCAGGTCTCTGTGGGGAGGTGAGATTTGCTTCTCAGAAACTCCCAGGTAAGGTCAACTGAGCCCTATGCTGTCACAATTCATGGATCTGGATCTGTGATTAGCAAAGTGTTAAACAAGAGATACCTCCTTATTCTTCATTAAATAAAGACCCATCATGTAATATATGTACAATAAAATGAGACAAATAGTAAAAACAAGAAGTTTATTAATATATATAACAAAATTTACTGTTCCTTATAAATTTGTTTAACCAATCGATATTACACAAAACATTTACAAGTATATATACAAGACTCCCACCTGTATGTAACCCTCTGGTCCATTTGTGCTCTCTTATCTGCAAGAGAAACCTAAAATGTTAACAATTACCACTAAATTGCTCACAGGAATGATATAATGCTATACAAAACAAACTTGCAATAAAGTGCATTTCAGGCCACCTGAGCCCATCAGTCTTCTTTTTTCAAACAGGTTTCCATAATTCATATGGACTTTTTTTCTGCTGTGTTTTTGGGGATCCTGAAGAGGTCTCTTCAGCAGTAGCTTTAGCTGATTTCTGAAGCATTGGCTTTGCTACAAAATTCTGTGAGAACAAATTTAAGAGTCAGCTTCCCAGACATTTACATAGTACATACTTAAAATATCTGTTTATAATAAAATAATTCCATTTAAGGTTGAAAATTGAGACACACCAACCAAATGCCAAGTGTGCACCTTATTTGTAGCCCAACTCCAACTGCTAGGCCAAGAAATTGTGTCGGGTAAAATCAGACATATGCAGGGCATATTACAATGGTGAGGTGTTGAAAAAAATGTTAAAACATTCAAACAGAATGTGGAGATTAAAGGAGCCTATTAATTTGGTCACTTGTAGAAGTAGCACAAAAATATGAAAGATCAGTGCTATGAAGTCGTTTAACAGGTCTCAATCATCACTGAAAACAGAACAATGAGCCTTCCAACAAAAATAAAAGCCCACATAATGGATTAGATGTTCTAAGTCCAATTTTGGAGTGGCCAGGGCTTAGACATACGTACATTAGAGCTACTGCTTTTTTGCTGCGAAGACTTTTCACTGGCATTTTTAGTTCCGTCTTCTGTTAGCTTTTCCGACAGCTAGACAAGAAAAGGAAATATATTAAAAAACAAAACAAAACCTTTGATTTACAGTACTGTATACAAAGCAACCCAACTATATATAAATTTAGTTGTAAAGATAAAACAAGTGGGATCTAATCATACAATCAACAGTCTAAACACTGTAGTTGTTTCCCCCTTAACAAAAGCGATGCATTAAATGTGACTGATGAAGACACACGTCCCCATAGAGCACACTTTTATTCCCAAGTTCAAATAACTGCCAAAGTAGAGTCAATAACCAGAAAATACCTAGTTTTAAAGAAATACTGTAGCACCTCATCATTTGAAGAAACAACTAAGACGTTATTTGTCTAGCACTAATACGGGCATACCCATAGCTGAGTCCGAATGATAAGTTCATCTGGGTAACATCTCTCTTGTTTTAACTAAGCCTATCAACTCATAGCTTCCTTAAACCTTTAAAGCTACGGATTTTATACTTTGGGTTTCAACGTAACTTAAAAAGCAAGGGCAATTTGCCAATGTACATCCTGCACATTTCTGGAGAATTATAAACTTATCTGCAAGTGAGCAGGCCTCTTCTGCAATCTCTCAAAACATCTGGAATAAATTGCATGTATTACAAAAGGGACATGTATATCACAGATGCCCCAACATTACAAAGTGTACTTTAGTTTAAAAATGTTCTTCTGTATCTTATCCAAACAGCACCTATCCCAAATTCTAGCATGCACATGGATCTACCAACAAAAACTAAGCTTTCAGTGTGTGAACATAAACTTCAAATTAGTTAAACCTCTGATGCTTATGCCCATGTATCAATTACCAACAGATTTTCTTCAGCAATGTCTGGAGACCACATTCATGATTTCTATAAGACAGAAATAAAGCAGATAAACTATACTGTATGTTGAGTACAGAATTTCTGGGAACATAATGCTGCAAATGAAAACTACAGATAAATATTCTAGAGACTAAGAAAAATTCGGTAACTACACAGAATCAAAATACCAGCTACATTCATGAAAGCAATACTGTGTCAACTAAAAACAGAGTTCATAAATCTCCCATCTTCATGGGAGAGACTGAGTATTGTCAGACCTGCTATTTTGATTTTAACAATAATATTTAGCGAGACTTTCTAAAAAGTAGTCTAAAGTAAGTCAATTAAAAATGCTAATCAGATCTTTCTGGAAGTGGCTCTCTGAAAACTGTGTATGGATATACCTAGAATACTTACCCCAAACTTTGCACCTTTATTTGGTACAGCTGTCTCATGGTTTGTTTCCTTAGATACAGGAACAACTCTGAGACTAGGGGGCAATTCAAAGTTCGTTGTTCCTAACGCTTTTGCTGCATTGGCTTTCGCTATTTCTAACAGCTCCATACGATCTACAAACACAAAACAAAACACAAAATATTTCTTAATCTTGCAGCATTTCCCAAGGAGGACTCAGAATCACAAAATAAGATTTGCATTTATTAACCAACATGTGTTTAACATTTTGTGTAAAATATATCCTTATTCATGGGGGAAAAAACTCTTTTTTGCTGAGAAAAATAAGCACCCCTAAATAATCAACAGTTTTCAAGTTTTCCTTACCAAAAGCCTGAAATACTGTTTCTGCATTCTTTTCAAATGTGTATTCTGAACATTACTGGTTAAAAAAATTTTTTTAGCCCTGGCTGTTGTGGCTCAGTGGACCGAATGCCAGCCTGAAAACCAGAGGGGCGGCTGGTTGATTCCCAGTCAGGGCGCATGCCCGGGCTGCCGGCCAGGTCCCCAGCAGGGGGCACGCGAGAGGCAACCACACAAGGATGTTCCTCTCCAAAAATAAAATTTAAAAAGAAATTTTGTATACAGTACAACTGTCACAATGAACCAATACTGATACATTACTATATCCATTTTCAGACTTTGAGTTTTGTTTTTTTATCTAATATTCTGTCCATGATCCTATGGTGAAAATCGTTTGTTTTCTAAAATACTGAAACAAAATTTAATTTTCTCAGTAATACAGTATTAATTTTATAAAAAAAGAGTTCTTTATATTGTTATTTAATTTTTTAAACTGAATTTTTTGGGGTGAAAGTTAATAAAATTACATCGTTTTCAGGTGTACAATTCTATAAATTATTTGTGTATTATATGCGCGTTCATTACCCACAGTCAAGTCTCCTTCCGGGACCCAGGAGTCCTCCTCTATATCCTTAAGATTACTTAAAAAGCCAACAAGCAATGTGAAACACCCTTGCACATACGCACAAGAAATGAGAATCAGAATCTGCCTTTCATGAGCTGTAAGTAAGGTTAGGTTAGGCTTTCTGGCATAAGTGACTAAGCTCTGGCCTACAGTTTAAAAAAAAAAAAAAAAAAAAGGGAAGCTTTGATTCTATTTTCCCGCTCAATGATTAACTTCGCAGACACTTAGGATAAACAACTAAGTCACTAACGTTTACAGGGTTCCACTAAGAAACGCCAGCCACCAGGAGAAAAGACTGTCCATCCAGAGCCACTTAACACCTGCAACTTATCCCAAGGGGGAAGAACAGGGTCCTTTCAAAAATCGGGTGTCAACTGCTGGGTGGTTTTAACTGTTAGCCTGCTAATGTCGTCCTCCCCTCCTTCCTTCCATCAAAACTATTAAGATTTCAGACGCCAAAGAAAAAAACTTTTAAATTACACAGCAACTTTGCCTCCCTAGCCTACTACTACTGTCGCCACACCTGCAGAAAGGCGCCCAGGGAGAAGCGATCTGTGCACGTCTGGACTCACCTTTCTCACTTAAGCGAAAGGGCGTTGGGCTACGCGACCTCGTCCTGGATCTCCCCCGCCAACTCCTGTGCTCCTCCGGGTACACCGAGCGACCAAAGCCATAGTAGCGTCGCCCCCGTGTGACCGCGTAGGCCCTTCGGTAATATGACCGTCCCCGAGAGCGGGACCGGCTACGAGATCGGTCTGGCGAGGGGGACGGAGACCGGTAGTACCTCCTGGAGGAACCGTAGTGCCTCTCCCGGTACCGGCGGCGGCTGAGGGATCGCGACCGGCTCCGAGAGTAAGACCGAGAGTAGCGCCTGTACTTCCTCTGGTGGCGTCTTCGGGATCGAGACCTGGACCTGCTCCTGCGTCGGGGCCGGCTCCGGCTCCTGGACGACCACCGACTGGAGACACTGGAGCGCGACCGCGAGCTTCTGGGCGAGCGGCTCCCGGTCGCCGAGGACAGTCGGCTGGAACGGCCCGAGGCTGACGGAGACTCCTCAGGCAGCGAGCCCGGCCACATACCGTTCACGTAGCTGGACATCTCGGCCTGCGTTTGGAAGCTTCCTTGCCTTTCAGGATCCTTCTCGAAAACTCGGTTCCTAAACATGAACGGGAGGGGGTTGGGAAGAAGGAAGTGAATTCCCGGAAGTAAGGCCGCGAGTGGTGGGGGAGGGGGAGCTCGAGCAAGGAAACGAGACTCGCCAACTCCCGGTCCTCTCGACGCCAAACACCAGCCGTGTCGTCAAGCCAGCAGCCCCCTTTCTGCGCCATGCAGGGCCCCCCACTTCCCCTGTCCCCCACACTGAGGTTCCCGTGAATCCGACTTCATCACCAGAAAACTTACCAAAAACCACCGGCACTTCGCTTAGGACAGAGAGAAAGGCCCAACGAACGCCTTCCTTCCACACCTAAGGACGAAGAGGAGAATTTTCGCAACTGCTCTAGACAGAGAAGCCTTAACCTTCTCCACCTACGACGTCCGGGCGCGAACTGAGAAGGGAGTGGACTGACGCGTCGAAAGTACTAGAAGCTGACGTACGGCGCATGCGCAGGGACGCCGATGCGTGGGTGTTGCTTACTTCTCACCCAACCACTGCCCTTCTCCCCATCTCTGCCCACCCTCAGCCCCACCCCACCTTGCGCAATGGGCTCCAGGACGCGAATACGCGACCTAGCCAAGGAGGCGGCGGCGGCAGCGGGGTGCCGCGGGGTGGGGCGGTGTAGCGTCATCCGGGTACTTCGCGTACTGAGGCTGTTTGGTTTTCTTGGGTGAAACTGGGAATGAGGCGACCGTGTGGGCCGCTGGACACCGGGCCCAGGGACTCTCTACCCAACTGATTCTGTCTGGGTTGTTGTCTCCACCTCTGGGCAGCTCAGACTAGGGGGGTGCTTTCCTAGACCCTTCCGGGCCACTTCCTCCTGACGTTTGTCAGGCCGGCGACGAGAGAGGACAACAGCGTCCTGACTCGCCAAGCTGTCTGACCGCGCCCTTCCCCGGGACTCACAGGATCCCTGAAAATTCAGCATTAATTTAGGAAAGTTGTATTTCCATGTTTTGTCTAGTAAATGTAAGAAAGGTGGAGACAGAATGCAGACATCCATATTTGACCTTTAAAAAGAGGGTCACATTGACGTCTGAGATGTCATTCCAAGGACAGTGAGCTTGGTGTTGGGGGTTAAACAACCATGTCTTTTATTTCCAGGGATTTATAAATAGGATACATTCCAAACATACTTGTCTTTAACAACGCATGACAATGGCCTTGAGATAACTTTTCATTGAAGTAAACTAATCACATCTGTAAGGAGAGTCCATTATGTGGTTTTGCAAATTAAGGGTGGCATTTTTACAAAAGCCTCTTTCTTTGGAGGGAGGTACAAATGCATTTTTCTCTTGTTCCCCTTCACCCCACGTTCCCAAACTTAAGGAATCTGCATCCACACTTGTGATCACCCACAGTAGCACTCACATCTCTGAGGAAGCATCCTGGTGGAAATACCTGAGGAATGTTTCTTTAGAAACATTTTTCTAAGTGCTATCACAAATGAACTGAGAAGACAGGGTCATCTACCAGGAATTGTTGCTGAAAGTTCTAATAAAGCTTTTGAGTAGACAGAATAAAACGAGTTTAAAACGTGCAGTTTAGCCCTGGTTGGTGTGGCTCAGTGGTCACCTAAAGGTCACCCGTTCTAATCTAGTCAGGGCACATGCCTGGACTATTGCAAGCCAAGTCCCCAATTGGGGACTTGCAAGAAGAAACAGATATATATTTCTTTCATACATCGATGTTTCTCCCTCTCTTCCCCTTTCTCTCTCCCTTCTCCTTTCTCCCTCCCTTCCCCTTTCTCTAAAAATCAAAAATAATTTTTTTTAAAAGAACACTCCTTGCCTATTAAAACAATATTGAACACACAACAGGGAACATTCCTTTGCTCTTGTGTAGAATTCTAGTGTATTTGTCTCTAGAATGCATGCAATTTACCTGAGTTAAAATCTACAAAGGAAACCAGTGTTCCTTTGTTTTGCTAAACAACACCATCTTCTCTGTGCATCTATCCACTCATCTGATTCAAATCCAATTTCAGTTATCTCAAAAGCATCGTGCACAAAATCTGTAGGTTAATTTTGGCAAAAATGACATTTTTATAATAGTACATCTTCCCATCCAAGAATGTAACACTTTTCTCCACTTCCATTTTTTTCATGTCTTTCATGGTGGTTGGCAGATTAATAGCCCCCAAAGATGTGCACACCCTAATTCCCAGAACCTGTGAATATGTTACCTTACAACAGGAATTTTACAGAGTGATTGGAATTAAGGACCTTGTGAAGAGGTTATCCTGATTGAGTATGCTCAGTCTAACCACAGGAGAGACTCAAAGCAGGAGAATTCCATGCCCTGCTACTGAATCTGAAATGTTGGAAGCCATTTACAAAGACCTGAGAGAGACCTCGAGGAGCTAAAACTGGCTCTCAGCTGACAGTCACAAAGGAAACATCTCAGTTCTACAACCTCCAAGAGGAATGCAGTCCTGCTGGCAGCCCTGCAGACAACCTTGATTTCAGTCCAGTAGGACTTCTCACTTACAGAACTGTAAAGGTACTAAATTTGGGTTGATTTAAGCCACTAAGTTTGTGGTAATTTTTTATTGAAAATAGGAAACGAATACATTCACTAAAATTTTATATCTTTTTTCATACACATCTTACACTTGTCTTGCTAGGTGTATTCCTGAAACCGGAAAAGTTGGCATTCATGCTGGCTGTCACTATTAGAACCAATAATTAGAGACAAGGATTGAATCTTTATGGGCATTTTATTCAGGTGGTCTGAGATCTGAGAAGAAGGCGGGTTATGTATCCCCCAAAAACAGTGTCTTAAACACCTCACTTCAAGCTGACTTTTTATAAGGAGAAGAAAGGGCGCGTAAGGGATTTGGAAAAATGTCAATTAGATAAAAAGGTAGGTAAGGGGTTTGGAAAAAAGGTTAATTGGATAAGAGTTACAGCCAGGATGATTCTCCTGAAACTCCTTTATTTGTTGATCGACAATATTTGCATCATGGGCCTTCCTTCCCAGGGATACAATGCCTCCCATACTCCCCTTGGCTTGCAGACCCCCTGGGGTACAAAGGTGGACTCTCTAGCACACCTCCTGCATTCACATGGTCATGCATTCCAGTTCCTTCAACTTTCCACCCGCATTAGTCACTTAGGCCTCTCAACCAAGCCTAAAATCTTTACTCTTGAGTCCCCCCATCATTCTGACATACAGTTAATGGTATTTGTGGATTGTGAATAGGATCCTTTTTCTTCTATGTTCACTTTGTTTTGTGTTTTATATGCACAGCACTAGCTGTTTTTGCACCCAAAATGAAAGGTTTTTTTTTTCATTCGATAGGCAAATTCAACCCATTTGGACTAACTGCAATGTTGATCTTATCTCTTCCATTAATATCTATTTTTTATTTTACTTTCCTTTTTTCATTTTTTTCCCATTTTATTTTGCCAGCCTGATCAAGTATATCCTTTTTCCTCCCTGCCACTATTCATTTAGAGGTTCTGCAATGCCTCACCCGAGGCTTTATGTTTTAATGTATATCTCTTTATCTGTACCAAACATACTTAAACTTGTTCCTCCCCTCCTTCTTCCACAAATATTTATAGAGTATTTATTGTATTAGATTATGTTGAGTAAATTAAGAAAAATATATTAGTTCTTTCCCCTACCAAACATTTTATAAGTCTACCCATTTGAATAGTGCTTTATAACACATTGGATTGCCATCATTTTCTTATCTCAATATACTAGACTGGCTTAGATTTGACCTCTTGGACAGCCTGGCTCAGATATTATACCTTATAACACTTGCAGCTTTGCTAGGAGCCAAAGTCACATGCCACTTTCAAGACTGGTACTTTTATTGTTATACGATAAAATCTCAAAAGTGGAATTGCTGGGTTAAAGTGTTAGCTTAGGTAGCAAGACATTAATAAAAAAAAGGAAACAAAGGGAATCAGACATTATTAATCATAATGAACTGGGGGGCTGAATCAGACAATGGGCTTGCTTGCTTCATTAGGAAGTTACAGCTTTACACACTGCCCAGGACATTGTCTGCTCTGGGAAACAGTCCTCCTCAAATTGGTAGGAAGGATCATTACCTGGGGAGGAATAAAAATTGCAGGAGAAACTCCTCTTCTGGGCCCATACACAGTAGAAATCAAGAGGGTGAATGGGGAAGTCCTTCCCCTTGAGGCATGGGCAGTAGGAACTAAGAGGGTGACCATGAGTGGTAGTGTCTAGCCTAGGAAAAGGATCACATTGGGTAAAGGACACAGAATCCTGGAAGATCTTGGAAATGGATTGGTTAGGGGGAGGACGATCACAAGGCTGGGAAAGATCGGGAAGTTGATTGGTTTGCAGGGGCACCTGGTCCTTCCCAAACCTGAGATTACATAACCTGAGACTAACAAAGACAAAGACCCTCTTTCTCTTTCTTTCTCTTCTCCTTCTCTCTCTGTCTCTCTGTCTCTCTCTGTCTCTCAACATGCATTCTCCCAGTTTGCTCCCACATTCTCTCCATAGCAGCCATGAGGCCCTAGCAGCCATAGCAGGCTACATGGGCCACAGGATAACATATGCCCAGGCACAGCACCAGCTGGAGCACATCTAGGAAAACATGGTCTAAACCAATGGAAAGAAATATCTGGATACTGATCATATTCCTGGGCCTGATGAAGATGAGGCTGAACTTTTTTTTATGGCAGGACTGATGGAGATAAGACATTGAGAACCTGGAGGGGATGGGGGCAGCCTTCTATTTCCACCCAAACAAATCTTGCCATGCTACAAACCTCCCACACTTGGATCTCTGGAATGTTTTCCTTGTGACTCTATGAAAGAACTTCAGCCCTGGCTGGTGTGCTCAGTGGATTGAGTGCCAGCCTGTGAACCAAAGCGTCGCTGGTTTGATTCCCACTCAGGGCACATGCCTGGATTGTGAGCCAAGTCCCCAGTAGGGGCATATGAGAGGGAACCACAAACTGACATTTCTTTCCCTCCTTCTCTCCCTCCCTTCCCCTCTCTCTAAAAATAAATAAATAAATAAAATCTTTTAAAAAAAGGAAGAACTTCATTTCCACCGGCAAGAAAAGGATCTGTGTGATTTAATATGTTGCCATATTGCTTTCAAAGAAGGTTGTAGCAACAACGTAGGAGAGAAAGTATTTCTGATCCCCCAGACCAGTTCATTCCCCTCAGTAAATGTCATCCTATTTTCTTGTGCCTCCTTATTTTAGAATTTATCACAATTATAATCAAGTAAATTTAAAATTTTTAATTAAAAATTCATTTTGTAATGTGTCATTTTCCTGCTAGAATATAATTACAAAAGGACAGGCTTGTTTTTATTGTGTCCTAGCATTCCTGACAGTGCACTACATATGTTAGGCACTCAGCTGGTGTTCACTGTATAAACCAATGAAATAGACTCTCAAGTCTTCAAAGACAGGAAGAGGGGTAAGGAAAGGAACAACAGTCTTAGCAAAATGTTGGAGATATAAATACCCATTCTACAGTTTGGGGACATAAAATAAACCAGCTTGGCTACAACAAAGAATTTGTGGTGGGGAATTTTGTAAGATAAACCTGGACAGGTAGAGGTAGGGCAGAATGTGGTGAGCTGTGCATGGGAACATCTGCTTATCAAGCAGCGGGGTCCTAGCTTGTCAGAAATATGAATCTTCCTTTCAGATGACTGGATACACTGAGATGGTACATAGCTTTACTTAATTGGATTGGAGTGAAGAGAATACTTGCAGGATGTGGGGTGTGAGGTATAAACAAAATAATACTTTTCTTCCCACCTTCTAAGTTTCTCTAGCTGGGCTAATAAATTACCAGAGCTAGTCAAGAAAAAATCAAATTTTAATAAATGTGCATGGGGAGTTTACATAATCATGAAAACTCTAAAGACAGAGAAGTAAAATTGCAGATATGTGTCATTTTGGACAAAGGAGAAAAGGGGGGTAGGGGTCTGAGTTTTCAAAGGAAGTATGCAATTTACAGGTCACTGAAGAAGAGAGGACCATGCATGGCAGGTACATTTTTGCTAGACAACCTAAAAATAATGAGACACAGTGAGTAATCTTGTAACTGAGCAGATGGTGGCCTGTTCATGTGGCACCTTGGAGTATAACCCACAATCAGTATTGGAAGGAACAGGCCTTTATTTATAGTATTCCAACCTTGGGCAGGGCTCAGAGCACTTAAGCTCGGAGCCCTCCTTTTCCATGAGACCCAGCACTTTCCTTGTTTCCCAAAAGGCTATAAGCCAAAAACTCCAAACGTTCCCCATGTTCCTATCTTAAGCTGGCTGCACAAACAGTTCTCCAGTCTCTCCGGAAGGTACCCAAATCATCTTCATGCAGCAGCTCTCTCCTTCAGGATCTGAGGTACATTGTCACCAGCCTCCATGTTATAGTTCAGGAATGCATGTGCCAAGGTACACTGGCCTATGGGGAAGTTCAGAAAAGACCTAAGTCCTGAGAGTCCAGACAGAGTCCAGGTTGCAAGGCAGCAGGTCAGCATCTTGCAAGGGAGAGTCTTCAGGGTCAGCTAGACCAGGCATGATCAGAGTAGCACTATGTCTCCTTCCTTACTACACCAGGACGCATGGCCAGATCCTGACTACAAACCACATAGTTGCTTGTTTACTTCTCCCTCTCACATGGCTGCTACATCATTCCTCCCTCATGGTTCTACGCCCTTCCCAGCGGCGTGGCCAGTCTCCAAAGGGCCCGCCAGCCTTGATCTGGAGCCTCCCGTGTGACCTCATCTCCAACTCCTCCCACAATGAGCTACAGTTGCCAGTTCTCCTGTATTGTTTACATTTATTTAGCTGCCATCCCCAGTCTGGGTAAGAGTGACTCAGGGATCCAAGGGAGCCACCTCCCCTGGCTACATCAGGATACCCCTTAAAGTCATGCCCACTTTGCCCCAGGTGGTAACACTGCTATTAACACAGCTATTAAACGAGCTACCAAGGTGCCATTGTTATGAAAAGTATCTTAAGCCATATCATCCCCTTCTCCCCTTCCCCCAACCATGAGCTGTGGGAGAACATGCTTTGTACCCTGTTTCAATCTCATAAACAAGCCCCTGCTAGGTGCCCTCCCATCCCCCATCCATACTCAACTCAAATTAGGCTGGTCTTTCCATCTGAATCTCTTAGGCAGGAAAGGAGGGAGGGTCAAAGTTTCTTTCTTAATAACCAGCTTAAAAATCAATATCCCAAAAAGCAAAATTTTGTTCCCCTTCAGGGAACTAGTGCTCAAAAGATTTTTAACCTTAACATTTGCTCTCCTTAAACAGACACCTAAAACTATCAATTATAGTATAAAAAGCATAATGTCACACTGATGGGGGAACTCAGAGTTAAAGATTTCTTTAGCTTTTAGAGTTAATAGGCTTAGCGATTAATGCATATGGAAAGCTGTTGTTCCGGGAACTGGAATGCATGACCCAACCTACTCTGACTCCAGGAGGCCTGTGAGCAATTCAACCTTTGTGCCCTATGAGGACTGCAACCTATCAAGAAGATATCTGAGCCTTTGTGCTCTGGAGAGAAAAAAAGGCCTGGACACAGGTAAAGGACTGCTGGGACCTAGGAAAATTGCTGGGCTGCAACTTGTATCTGATTAACCTTTACCCCTGAATTCCAAACCCCCGTCTACACTTTTCTTCTCTTTATAACAAAGGCCGGCCTGCGATGAGATATTAAGATGGTTTTTTGAGGGTACATAACCCACCATCCTCTCAGATCACTGGCCATCTGAATAAAGTGCCCATAAAGATTCAATCCTTTTCTCTATTTATTGGTTCTGGTAGTGACAGGCAGCACAAAGGCCAACTTTTCTAGTTTCAACACCTTTTGTGCACTGCAGGATACAATGATGGAATACTGCCCAAAATGAACAGCTTTATCTTCCTTTTTACAACTTCCAGAATCCCTTCTCATGAGGATAAATTTATTTAGTAAAGAAAATTTGCTCTTTAGTTTTCCTTGACCTTCTGCTGAAAAGATTTTGATTAAAGGCACATGAAACAGCAGGGGCATAGGTGACACCGGCAAGAGTAGCTTCTTCCTTGGCTGGTGTGGCTCAGTGGATTGAGAACTGGCCTGCAAATCGAAATGTCACTTGTTCAATTCCCAGTCAGGGTACATGCCTGGGTTGTGGGCCAGGTCCCCAGGGGGAGACCTGTGAGAGGCAACCATATTATCTTTCACACACTGATGTTCGTTTCTCTCCTTCTCTTTCTATCTTCCTTCCCCTCTCTCTAAAAAAAGTAAATAAATATATTTTTTTTAAATGAAAGAGTAGCTTCCATGGGGTACTGGGAATGAGCACCAAATTGGAGTAGGCTCAAGAAAAAAATAGGAGAGTAAGATTCCAAGATGATGGCTAGGAAGACCCTGAACTTACCTCCTCCCATGATACCAAATCTATACCTACACATAGGTCTTTTCCCTCTGAAAAAGATCTGAAAAGTGCTCCTCCATGACAAAAGATTAAAGGACCATGTGGAGACAGTACAAGAAATAAAGATGTGCTCTCCCTGAAACACCTCACCCCCAGTGCAGGGACACATAATAGGGAGGGATCTCACCAGTCTGGCCCTTCTCCCAGAGGAGCCATGGGTTTGTGCCCCACATCAGGCCCCAACCTTTGAAACCTGCATCAGAGAGACGAACTCTCAAAACGTCTGGCTTAGAAAACCAGTGAGGCTGCCTAGGAGACCGACTGGGCCAATGTCTGAGGGGCCCAAAGGGCTATAGGGAACTGAGATTCTCCTTTCAAAGGGTCTGTATGTGGTCTCACTTGACCTAGGACCAGCAAAAAGACAGAAGTTTGAAAAGTGCCTCAACTGCATGGGAAAGAGATATATTTGTTAGTCCTAAAGCATCTTCTAGGGACAGTTGAAACTCTGCACAGATGGAGGCACTGGTGGACATCCGTTTCTTGCATTCTCTGCCTACCCTGCTAGCCCATGGGGCGAGCTTGAACAGGGCACCCTCTCGAGGCCTTGGTAGGACAGGTGGCCCGCTGGGTGGCACAGTCCTGATGACTTACTGAAACTCGAGAACAAGCAGTTGCCACATTCCCTCTCTTTCCTCTCCTCCTGGGCTGGGGCCTGCAAGCTCCAAGGATCACAGCACTCTCCTGCTCCCTCCCTAAAGCCTGGGAGTGCAGTCCACACAGACATTCCTGCTGCGTTGCAGAAGGCAGCGGGCAAGCCCAGTCAAGGCATTTTCCTGCCGTCTTGCGGAAGACGAGGAGCGTCCTGCCACCGCTACACTTTCCCCTAAAACCAGCAGGAGCCTGCAATCCACACAGGGGACCCCTTGATCAACTGGCCCTGCAGACCAAGGGAGCTGGCATTCCTGGGCTCCACGTGGACTGCAACAATCACAAAGACAGTTCTTGGCCGGCTATCACCCTCCAGGCACTGCAGAAACAGCAGAATGAAACACACTCCTAGTCTCCTTGAAAGAAAAGGTCTATTTTACTAATTCTGGAGCCTCAGCCTGACAGACAGGCTTCAGGTGTCCCATACATCTCTAGTCCCACAGTCTCTCTATTGAGGCATTTGTCCCCAGGGAACATAAGCAGGGACACATACTCCTTGCTCACAGATCCACAACATGGGAGCAGACAGTTTTCCCAGTATATCAGGAAGTCTAACCCCCAAGGTGATGGTATGAGGAAGTGGGACCCTGGGGAGGTGATTAGGTCATGAGGACAGAGCCCAAGACACCTACTATCTACAACCCAGAAGAAGGCCTTAACTAGAACCCAACTATGCTGGCACCCCGATCTTGGACTTCCAGCCTTCAGAACTGTGAGAAATAAATTTCTGTTCTTATAAGCCATCAGGTCTGTAGTATTTTGTCATAACGGCTGGACGGACTAAGACAGGTGGGAAGGCAGACCTGAGTGCAGGTGGAGGTCAAATGATACAGCTTGGTGGTAAGCACTTTGGATGTCCTTTGGGTTTTTTTTTTTTTTTTTTTTTTTTCCCTAGTGAAATAAGAGTTGAGATTTAGGAGGGACAGGAGATTGTGAAGAATTAAAGAGAAAGGAGAAAAAGCAATAGTCATCCACAATGAAATGGACTAAACTACAGGACAGTTAGGCATCACTCAGAGCCACTTGAAGTTAGTGAGCATGAGTTTAAAATGAGACCAGGTAGTATTATTTCTTCTCCAGCATCTGATCTCTTACTATATTGGAGGTTTTCAGTATTTGAATAAGTAAAGAAAGTTAATACTGAGTTTATGTGGCTTGCACAGAAGAGATTTTTCAACTTGCTACTTAGGTATTAATTGGAAATTCTTTATACTAGATTTTGTTAAATTTAAGGACTTTAGATAACAGCAAAGAATAGCACCTCCTAGTTAAGTTTTTCTGATCAAGGTAATTAGAATAAACAAGGATTATTTTTAGTGCCTTTATTTTTCTAGAGGATGTTGTTGCTAAATAAAGAAGGATGTAAAACTGACAATTAGCTTTAAATCTGTGCATTTACATATTATTTTCAGAAAAGAGGGAAACTAGAAGTAAACGGTAACTTCTGTAAGGATCTCATATTCATTTTCAAGAAATTTCTTTCTACAATTTGGAACTATGCTTGATTATCCACTCAACAAGCATTTTCCTCAATATTTCCTTTTTTTCTCAGTTATGGGAAAATCACAACTAAATTAAACATTTCTATCTTGAAATAGATCATAGGCATTGGGACGTTACACTGCTTTTATAAGAGGCAGATATTACTTTTAAAGACCTTTGTCCTGTGTAGCATTACATAAAATTAGCACCATAGAAAGAATTTTATGAAATTTGTAAAATAAAAAATTCAAACATATTAATTTTAAATATATATTTTTCAGTATATAATTAAAATATATGTATAAAATAAAACCTTTCTGGTAGGGCATCTACTTTTTAACAGGAAACTGTGCTCATAGAGACTGCTTTGTGACAACTACAATCATGTGCTTCATAGAATCTTAATCAGAATATACAATTAGAGCCTTAATATTTTCATACTTCCCTTTTTGAAGACCATTTGGTGCTTTTGAAAAATTAACAGATTTTGCTTTGAACAGTGCTTATGATTCATTCTTCATTGAGAGAAGGGCAGAACCACATGATCACTCAACTGCAGGACAACAGATGGACAGTGTGTGGCAGTATTTAAAAGCTCTTCTGAAAGCTGATGCCACAGCCCTCTGCATTGATTACAAATGCATCCTAGGATTATATTTTTCTTTTTTATTGCTCAGTTTGTCATGGTTTGTTTCCCAAAAAGAATGTGGAAAATGAACGTGAGGTTTTCTTGCAAAATTCTTTGTATTTTACCCTCACCCGAGGACATGCTTATTGATTTTAGAGAGAGGGGAAAGGAGAGAGAGAGGGAGAGAAACATCAATCAGCTGCCTCTCCTATGCACCCCAACCAGACTTAACCCACAACCCAGGTAGGCATGTGCCCTGACCAGGAATTGAACCTATGACACTTCAGTTTACAAGGTGATGCTCTAACAAACTAAGCTACATTAGCAAGGGCTCTTGCACAACTCTTAATGGATATATGATCAAAATTAAGCCTGATTGCTTAAGAAAATTATAAACACAATTTAGTCACTGAATATGGCTATATGTAAGTTGTTACTGGAGAGTATCTTGGTTTGGCCAAAACTATTATTTTCCCTGAAAATTCTGACAGACCAACGTTCTTTTTGTTTCCATAATACCTTAAAAAAAATGCACACACACCAAGAAATAAAGATGGGAGAAAAGAAAGAAAAATGAACAAGCTACCAAATTACCAAGGTTTGACACATAAATGGAGTTGCATGTATAAAATCTAATTGTAAATTTATTTTTCAAGGACTTTTACATTTTAAACATTATTTGAATGAAAGAGAACTAATCTATTGATTAAAAAATAAAATACAATTTTATTTCATATTTTTCTCCCTTGTAGTACATAATGAATTTAAAGCCATCCCTGAAACACAGAGGTGTGTGCATGTATCTTCCTCAATGTCCTTCACATTACAAGATACCACTCCTAATGATTGAAATAAGATTAGATGGCTTAAACATTAGAAATTTATTTTTTCACAGTTCTAGAGGCTAGAAGTCCAAGATCAAGGTGTCAGCAGAGCTGGTTTCTAGTGAGACCTCTCTCCCAGGCTTGCAGACAGCTGCCTTCTCACTGTGTTCCCCCATGGACCCGTGTGCTCCTGCTGTCTCTCTTTTTATGCGTACGCTGTCCTATTGCATTAAGACCCCACCCTTATGACCTCATTTAACCTTAATGACTCCCTTAAAGGCTTTATCTACAAGTCACATTAGGGGAGTTTCGACAGATGGGTGGGCGCGGTGGCAGTGGTGGGAGGGACACCCTCAACACAGTAATTATTAACAGACATTATAAAATGATAATTTTAATTTTTTATTAGTTTCCTGGGGATAAACTTTTTCAGTGTTTCTCTGCCTTTCAGGTATGCTGCCATCATTCAGACTTTGCTTTGAGAAAATGTAATTCCTCATGTTCCATATTGGCAAGTCCATTCCAATTAATTATAACACAGACATCTCTATTGAGTACTCGGTGTATTTCAGGAATTGTCTCAGATTCTACAGATATATCCATGAATGAACCATAGCCCCTGTTCATGAGTAACTCACAGTCTGATGGGACCTTTAGAAATTCAGAATATTGCTACCTTCAAAAACATTTAGGAGTTCAAGAGTCCTATGATGTGAATAACCTTACCCAATAATCCAGCTTACTTGTTAAACATAGTATTTTATTCATTAATTCACTTACTTAACCAGTATTTATTGTTAACTTTGAGCCTAAGAAACAAACAATAAACAAATTAGATAAAGTGCCTGGCCTTATGAAACTTGTATTCTAAAGGAAGAGGCAGGCAATAAACAAACAGATGTAACTAATAGTAGGCAGTGATACATATTTTGAAAAACAAAGCTAAAGAAAAAGAGGACAACTTGCTATGAAAGAGGGTGTGAGGGATGGCATCTCTTAAGCAGTAACATCTGATCAGAGGCTACTTGAAAGGAGTAAAGAAGTCAGCCATGTGGATTCGTGGAGGATGAATGTTCCAGATGAGAGGTCTGGCAAGGATGCCAGTTAACAGTGCAGCGTGAGTTGCGGGGAGAGAGGTAAGTGATGAATTGATAAGGTGGCTAGGAGCTAGAGGATGAAGGATCTTGTAGGATTTTATTTTCAAGGTGAGAAACCCCTGAAGTGCTTGGAGAACAGAAGTAATAGAATCTGATTTATATTTTAAAGCCTAAGGCAGCTATGTGGAGAAATGATGGGGGAGTAGAGGTCCAGATGAAGTAGGGAGGCAAATGCAGTGATTAGAGTGAGGAATGATGCTGCTCCCACTGAAGTGATAGCTGCTCGCACGTTGTGTGTGTGTGTGTGTGTGTGTGTGTGTGTGTGTGGGCGGGTGCGCGCGTGCACACGCATGGGCACAGGTATGTGTTTTAAGATAGGCACAGCAAGTATTGTTGTCACAATCAAGTAGCAATTTTTAATCATGAAATCTTCCCTGTAAAAAGTAGCTAACATTTACAATGTTCCTGACCAGTACTTCTCAGCTCTACCCATGTCATCAAAACCAAGAACAGCCTGAGAAACTGTCACAGACAAGAGGAGAATAAAGAGACGCCATAATTAAATGTAATGTGGGATTCTGGATGGGATCTTGGAACAGAAAAAAAAGACATTAGGTAAAAACTAAGGGAATCTGAATTAACTGTGGACTTTAGTTAATAATGTATCAATATCAGTTTATTAATTGTAACAAATGTACGATAAAAATGCAAATAGTAGGAAAACTTTGGGTGGGGGAAGATAATGTGGGAACTTTATGTACTACATGTTCATTTTTTCCGTAAATCTAAATTAAAAAGAAAAAACCCAACAATGTAACTCATATCCATGCACCCATGGAGATGGGTGTTGGTGATGATTGCACAATGTAAATATACTTAATACCACAGAACTATACACTTAAAAATAGTTAAAATGATATAATGTTATGTATATTTTACTACAGTAAATAAAGAGGTTTGTCATTCTTCGATTTTTTTCTATTCACAAGGTTTAGAATTAGATGACTTACTCAAGCCATACTACTATTAAGTGGCAGAACTGTTATTTGAACCCAGATTTGACTGCTTCCAAAGCCCACATCTATTTTTTCTTTCTTTTTTTTTAGATTTTATTTATTTACTTTTTAGAGAGTAGGGGAGGGAGAAAGAGAGAGAAAGATACATCAATCAGCTGCCTTTCCCACATCCCCAACCAGGAACCTGGCCCACAACCCAGGCATGTGCTTTGACTGGGCATCGAACCTATGACCTTTTTAGTTTGTAGGCTGGCGCTCAATCCACTGAGCCACACCAGCCAGTTCTTTTTCTTCCTTCCTCCCTCTCTTCCTTCCTTCCTCCTTCTCTTCCTTCCTTCCCTCCTCCCTTCCTTCCCCCTAGCCCTGCCCACCCCAAAGCCCATTTCTTAACCTCCTGTTTTATTGCTCCTTCATTAGTGTCCCTGTGGAACCCCTCCTCCTCTTGTACTTTACGTATATTCCAAGGTCTTATCTCCTCCAGAAAGGTCTTCCTCATGTGATCCTGTACTGCTTTAGGTCCTAAGGTTAATAACTCATGTCCATTCCTTCACTAAATATCCATAGAGCATTTTCTAGGTACTAGGAACTATGCTAATACCTTTTCCATATTCCTGTAATTATCACCACAGCCCTGGGAAAGAGGTGTTGCTATAAACCTCAGAGAACTGCAGCTTAGAGAGGTTAAATTGCTTGTTCAGTATTATAGACCTAGTTGGTGCCCAAGCTAGGCATTAAACTCAGGGATGTTTAGCTTTAAAACCAAAGCTTTTCATGACTTCCTTTGTTCGCTGGAGACAGAGCATTATTTCCGTTATTTCTTGAATTGTGTTTACTATGAGGGAAGGTTCATGTTTCACACCGTTAGCAGCTTGAGTTACCCTTATTCTCTAATCATCTATGCCTATATTTTATCGTATATTCCTCTGGTCATTGTTTCTTCTGCTTGTCTTTTACCTCTGCCATAAGATCTGATTTTCATCCATGCATGGAATTTGTTTTGTTTTGTTTTGTTTTGTTTTGTTTTGTTTTGTTTTACGTGTGTACCCTGGCATCTGAAGCTAAAAGGAAATTGTGTTCTCTTTTGAACCTCTGCTCTCTCAGGGGTTATTTTTAAAATATAGCATTGTTCTTTTTCAAACATAGTACGCCTCATGTTGTTAGGATGAATGATTGTACACTCACTATTACTGACAGTTGCACAGTCATTACAGGCACAACTCAGTTGATCATTGAGTCCCTCCAGCTGTCTAATCCTGATGGATATCATTTGACGTGTGCGTGGCTGCTGAAAGGCATTTAAAGCTCTTGAGAGGCTACAACACTCTAGGGAGGTTATTACGATGACTATGAGGAGAATAATAGCCAAGGATTGAAAAATTCCCCAGAGGAGAAATTCCCAGAAGCCAAGATTTAACTAAATAAATCAGTAGATGAAGTGTTACCTATCTGATGAAAAATTCACATCTGATCTGTAGGATCTTTTCATTTGTGGTAACAATTCCTACTTATTAACACAGAAACAACATTTTTCACCAATTACGACATATGCACCTCATTCACAGGGCAGTTAGGGTGTTAAGGCGTCTGTTTATTTTGTAAGACTACTCAAGTGAGGTGGCAAATCTTAGTTTGTAAGGCTCAGAGGGAATTAGCTGGGTCATTGAAGAGATAGATCATTCAGACACTGATATGAGTAATTAATGCTCTGACAAATGAACGGAATCCAGTATTGTGTATAATGAGAACATTGGGGCATCATGGATTTCTTTTATGACCTGTTATGAATGAGTGAAACATGATTGGTGGTTTCATTTTCAGGGGTAGCTTTTTGTATCTGAATATTGGGAATTAAGAGCCCTAATCCACAATGACCATTCTATTCTGGGGACAGTTCCTGATAAAGGGTGGTGATGCATTGGAAATACAGTCCTCTTTCTCTTAGGGATAGAATTAAATTCTGATGTTCTTGGTTTGAGCAATTTGTACATCAATTAACTTGGGTTTTGTCAAGAACCATGATCAAGCAATATGGGGGACTCCATCCCCCAGATTCCTCCGATTTGCCACGGATGAAAGAATGACTCGTTCCAGGCACCGTTTTCCTGTCAAGGAAAGGGGAAGGCAATTCTCTCCAAAGGAGAGTGCCCTAAGCCCCTGTGTTCAATGGCTTTTATTGGGAGGGTTACAGGTGGGGGATAGGTAGCAGGAATGTACAGGTAACCTAATTACATCAGTAGCTTAAGCATACAGAGAATAGATGTTGTTTAAAGGTGACAATGGCAGGAACACACTGAATTGCTTCAGTAGGAGTTGAGCAGACATTATGGCACCAGGTGGGATTTGGGTGAGGGTCCAGGAGTTTTGTAAATTTCTTTCCCAGCCTTGAGCTGGTTATCTGGTATAAGATTAACAAAGTTTGAGGGAGAAACAAAGCATGCTTCCAGGAGTGTAATTTACTTCAAAGTCTGATTTCCCCTGGGGGCCCTCTGACAGGTTTTGTCTCCTCAGTAGCCTATTTTCCCAAGGCCTCCTTGCTTAGCCCCAGCCTTGGGGCCCTCTCACCTGTCGGTGAGGCTACAGTTCCTGAAACGGAAGGGACATTTCCCAACAGCTCTTGGTGTATTTATTTATGGTTTTACCTTTGGGTAATTCCCAGGCTAGAGTGAAAGCAAATCATTTTGCAGGTTGTGCTAAATTAAATTGGGAAAAAACTTCTTTCTAATAATTCATGTTGGGTGCTACAACATATTGAGCCTGATATTTCCCTGCAGAATTTTTGGTATAGGAGCCATTAATATAGAATATTAATGAATTGCAGGTAGACTAACAGGGGAAAGGTTTCCTGTAAATCTAACCTAGGAGTTGAATTTTGAGAAACTAATCCAACACAGTTATGAGTTTCTCATTTGTTGGGTAAAGGTAGGAGGGAAGCAGAGATTAAAGAGTTATAGCAAAGAATGTATAGGTTTGAAGGAAACAAGAGCAGAATCTCATAAAATCTTAGTCTACTGAGAAAAGCTATGAAGGCTCAGTATTTAGTGAACTTTCCACATCACAAGGATGCATCTGGAGGAGGATTCCACACTTTTAGTGGCTGCACCTACTGCTTTTAAACAATTTGGAATGCTCTAGCCACCGGGTCCAACTGCAGACTGTAGGATATATGACTATTTTCCCTTCTATATTCTTTTTTTAAAATATATTTTATTGATTATGTTATTACTGTTGTCCCAATTTTTCCCCTTTGCCTCCCTTCACCTGGTACCGTCATTGCCTCCAGCAATCCCCCCCATTAGTTCATGTCCATGGGTCATGCATATAATTTCTTTGACTACTCCATTACCAAAACTGTTCTTAACATTCCCCTATTTTGTACCTACATATTTGTGCTTCTTAATCCTTGCACCTTTCCCCCCATATTCCCCCTCCCCACTCCCAACTGATAACCCTCCAAATGATCTTCTTATATATAATTCTGTTCCTGTTCAGGCTTTTTGCTTAGTTTGTTATTTGGGATCTATTATTGATAGTTGTGAATTTGTTGGCTTTTTGGTGTTCATTTTTTTTTTTTTTAATTTTCTTCTTTTTCTTTTTTAAGTCCCTTTAGTGTGTCATATAATAATGGCTTGGTGATGATGAACTCCTTTAGCTTTACCCTGTATGGGAAGCACTTTATCTGCCCTTCCATTGTAAATGATAGTTTGCTAGATAGAGTAATCTAGGGTGTAGGCCCTTGCTTGTCATCACTTTGAATATTTTTTTTTAAAGATTTTACTTATTTATTTTTAGAGAGAGGGAAAAGGAGGGAGGAAGAAAGGAAGAAATGTCAATGTGAGAGAAAAACATTGATTGGTTGCCTCTCATATGAGCCCCAAAAGGGGACTGAACCCGCAACCTAGGCATGTGCCCTGACCAAGAAATGAACTGGTGATCCTTCACTTTGTGGGACAACACCCAACAAACTGAGCCACACCAGTCAGGGCTGAATACTTCTTGCCAGACCATTCTAGCATGCAAAGTTTCTTTTGAGAAATAAGCTGACAGTCTTATGGGAACCCCTTTGCAGGTAATTGTCTGCTTTTCTCTTGCTGCTTTTAAGATTCTCCGTTTATTTTTAACATTTGGCATTTTAATTATGATGTGTGTTGGTGTGGAACTCTTTGGGTTCATCTTGTTTGGGATTCTCTGTGCTTCCTGGACTTGAATGTCTATTTCCTTTACCAAATTAGGAAAGTTTTCTTTCATTATTTTTTCAAATAAGTTTTCAATTTCTTGTTCTTCCTCTTTTACTTCTGGCACCCCTGATTCAGATGTTGGTAGGTTTAAAGATGTCCTAGAGGTTCCTAAGCCTCTCGTTTTTGGTGTTTGTTTTTTTAAATTCTTTTTCTCTTCTCCTGTTCTGAGTGAATGCTTTTTCCTTCCTTTTCTTTCAAAACATTGATTTGATTCTTGGCTTCACCCTTTCCAGTGTTGGTTCCCTGTGGATTTTTCTTTCTTTCACTTAATGCAATCTTCATTTCTGCCTGGGTCTTTTTTATGGCATTGAAGTACCCAGTAAGTTCCTGGAGCATCCTGATAACTAATGTTTTGAACTGCGCATCTCCAGTGCAAAGATAGGTTGCTTATCTCTATTTCATTTAGTTCTTTTTCTGGAGTTCTGTTCTGTTCTTTCATTTGGGCCATATTTCTTTGTCTCCTCATTTTGGCAGCCTTACTGTGTTTGTTTCTGTGTATTAGGTAGAGCTGCTTTGACTTCCTTAATGGACCTGTTGAGTTGTACGGGGCACAACTTACAACAAAGTAGTGACCCCAGCACTAGAAAACTTACCACCTCACTCAAGATGGACACAAAGTACCAACAGGCATCTCCCTTTCGAAACCTTAGGACAAAGAGCTACTTCTCACATCACCCTTGGACGGTGTACTCACACTACTACTTCACTGGTCCAGAAGCGCTCTCAGCGCGTAGGAAAGCCAGTGCTGCTGGATCCAGGGCGAGGGCAGAGACTTTGGCGTAATGGGCGTGGCTCCCTCTGGCCCTACCTCCGCTCTTTCTTCTCCTACCGTCACGCCCCTCTCCCAGTCCGTGTCTCCGCATGCGCGACCCAGCCCGGGGGGCGGTACTGCTACATCCGGGCATCCAGGGGCCTGTAGCTGTGGTCGTTTTGTTTTTTTGGCTGGATTTGGGAGACTGAGGCGGTCCCGCGCTGCGCGATACCGGACTCCGGACCGACTGCACGGCCGGGGCTGGACGTAAGTGCCAGGCGGGAGTGGGGGAAAGGGAGGAACCCCCGCAGGCCGGAGAGTGCGCGGACCCGGGGTTCTGTGCCCAGCTGGCGCTGACAGGGTCGTTGCCTCCACCTCTGGGAAGCTGCGTTCTGGGCTGTGCCTGGTGGGACCCTTCCTGGCTACTTTCTTCTGAACTGGTCCGGCCGTGACGGGAGAGGGCGACGGCGTCCGGACTCCGCCAGGCTGCCAGGCCGCGCCCTTCCCGGGGACTCCAGGATCCCTGAAAATCACATTGCCTTCCCTACTTCATAACTGGAGAACCTGAGATCCGCCTGGTTCACACCGCGAGCCAGAGCTTATTTCCAGGTCTTCCAAGTCCCATTCTACTCTCTACATCTAAAATCCCCAGGGTCTGGAGGGCGGAGTTTGGGCGTGAGCGTGCCGGTAATAAAGCAAAGGAAAATGGAATCGAGGCGGGGTCTTTGGAAACAACCGAAACTAACTCATTACTGGCGTGCTGTTCCTCCCAGGGAGGAATAGAACGAGTGTATTCTCAAAATCAAACACGTCCTAAAGGCAAATCAGCACTGGTTGTATCACAGTTTTTAATATTTAGTTTTAAATAGGGAAGTTACAATAGGTTTCATTGCTCTTTTTTAGGATTTGTTTTTAGATGGTCATGATTGGTGGTTATAGAGTAGCTTTAATGGACGGATTCAGATTCGCCGTAGGAGTTTGGGTGTTTCTTGATTATTATTAGGAAGTTTTACGTAATTCTGGCTTTTTCATACTCTGCAATATATATTCTGGCTGTGTCTCATGTCAGGTCTGTACAGCTCAGCTTGGAGTAATGTTTTATGTAATTTGTTAAGACATTTTAGGTCAACTATGGTAATTTAGCACTGGATTTTTTGGTCTGAATTAACATTAATTTCAATTTTGTACCTTCTTTTGGCCGAAAAACATTTGTTAGAATCAGAGATAGGAATATTAAAAAGAAAATGGGTGTTCTTTTTGTAGAAATTACTCCAAAAGCCAGGCTTGGAGAAGGAAAAAATAATGGAGTAATGTAGGTAGAAGACCTGCAGTACAGTATTTAACTTCTTAACCTGAGTATGAAGAAACACGTTCTCTAATAAAATGTATAAATTCCTAACAGAAATATTTTCCACCTGACTGCATGCTTTAACTCAAAACCAAAGTTTACCGTTTGTTTCTGCACTATGTTAGTGCCCCTGGATTGTAAATATCAAAATCATATAATAACTTGATTTAGCATTAAAATTAATAATCCTAAAAATTGTAAATATGTGAATATCCACATTTGTTTATATTACTTGAATATACCAAAACCATTTCTTATTTTTTATTGAGATATAATTGACATATAACATTATGTTTATGATATACAACATAATGGTTGGATATGCTTATATATTGCAAAATGATCACCATAGTAAGTCTAGTTGCCATCCATCAGTACACATAATTACAAATTTTTTTTTTTTGTGATGAGAACTTTCAAGATCTACCCTCTTAACAACTTTCAAATAATACAATACAGTATTCACTATAGTCGTGATGCTGTACCTTGCATCCCCAGGACTTATTTTATAAATGCAAGCCAAAACCATCTTTTAAATTAAGAAAAATATTAAAGGGAAAATACTGAATAAATCCAAATTTTATTTTCCAAAGTTATAATATGGAAATTTATCAAAAGCTAAATCAAATATTCTGAAGAAGTATATGTAGCCAAACTTAAGTGCAGTTGACTTTTGTACAACATAGTTTGAATTGTGCAGGTCCACGTATAGGTGGATTTTTTTCAAGAAATACATAGTCCTCTTCATCCCAGGGTTTCCCATCCCAGGAATCCACAGATGCAGAGGACCGACCTGACTGTACACATTGTTCCACACTATTTTGTATGAAGGACTTGAGCATACCGGGGTTTTGATATCGGCAAAGGTCCCCCCCCATATCTGCAGAACCGTTCCCCCGTGGATGCTGAGGGATTGTTGTTAAGTTTTGAGAGAGCCAAAAAGTTATCCTTGGATTTTCCACTGTGTGGGAATTTGGTGTCCCTAAGACCCCATGTGTTCCAGGGTCAACTGTATTTGTAACTTCACTTTTATTAAATCATTCCCAAACTGTTTATTATTTTCTAAGAATATAAGTCAGGTTTAAAGCAAGTAAATAGAAGTACTCTATTTAATTGGTTTTTTTGTTGTTGTTTGCTTTTTAAGTGTCCTGAAGAAAATGTCTGGATTTCTAGAAGGATTGAGATGCTCAGAATGCATTGATTGGGGGGAAAAACGCAATACTATTGCTTCCATTGCTGCTGGTTTTCTAGTAAGTGTCATTGATAATTTGCGCCTTCATTATTTTGGTGTGTTTGTTTTGTGTTTTAAGTTCTGTATAATGTTTTAAAATCTGTACTATTTTATCTTTGACCACTGAATTTATTTTAATAGATGTTGCTATTTTGTTTATGAGAAGGTTGAGTTATTCATTTCATTCCAACTCTTCGTTGAAATTATGGTTTGAAATTTGATTAGTAGATCAATTGTTTTTCTTTAACTGGATGGTATAATGAAAGACAGGATATTTTATTTTATTTTTTTAGATATTTATTTACTTTTTAGAGAGGGGGAAGTGAGGGAGAAAGAGAGGAAGAGAAATATCCATGTGTGAGAGATACCTCAGTAGGTTGCCACGGTTGTCTCTCACAGGCCCCCAGCTGGGAGATCTGACGCCCAACCCAGGCATGTGCCCTGACTGGGAATCGAACCAGAGACTTTTTGGTTTATAGGCTGGCACTCAATCCCACACTGAGCCACACCAGCCTAGGCAAGGCAGTGTATTATTTTATGTATTTATTCATTATATGGATTGTGCCTCCTCTTAATGAGTAAATTAAGTTACGAGGAAGTATTTTAGAAACAGGTCAAACTAATTGAGATATGATTGTATTTCTCCATAATCAAGTTAACTTTCTTCTCAATCTCATTAAAAAACAAAAACAGAAAACTCATTTAAAATACTACTTAGAAGTGACATAATATAAAATTGTTATTTACCTTGCAGATCCTTCAAGGCATCTAATATTTGTATTGTGTGACACTATATTGTAACATGCTCTGAGTCAATTTTAAGTAAACAAATAAATATCTGTTTAAATATCTCTTCTTTCCCTACTGTCTGATACTTATAATCTATGAAAATTATCCTATATCTTTCCAAAGTAATGGTCAAATATAAAACTATCATAGAATTCTGCTCTTATAAACATAAAAAAAAAAGCTTTGGACTTTCACCTACGAAGAATATAAATATCTTGAATATATTGAGCTGAGAGTAAAAAAGCGAAAGAGTGCTTGTGTTAACCAGTGAAAATGTCATTAATAGAGTATGGATCTGTCTACAACCTGATAAAAATAATTTGATTAGTCTAAAATAGTTATTTTAAAATAATTGTCAGAAGATGGCATTTCCAGAACTAACTGGGCCAGGATTGGAAGTTGGGGTAGGGAAAGGGGTTACTTTCAAAACCTTCTAAGCTACTTATCAGTATTTGGTTAATATTTTGTAAGTTTCTCCTGAGATGATAAAAAAAACATTTGTGCAGTTTTAACATTTTTTCATTATATATTTGCCCTTGATAATATCCAGAACCAAATTCAATTAAGATCATTTATAATTTGGTGTTAAATTGAATTTAGCATCACACCTGAAACCATCTGTAGACTGCACTGTAATTACTCAAAAAAGGAAGAGCAGAACTGCAGCCATTACTTATTCACAACGTCAAGAGGACAGCTAAACTTACATCAACAATAATTACCCTCCATATTATTTTGATTGTTTTTTCTTTTCAATAAGTACATCTTTCTGGAGGCTTATAATATATCAGCAGCAGGCCACTCTTTTTGTCAGTTGGAATCTGAATCACTTTTTTTTCCTGCCAGGAGATACTGTAACATTTTTTTAGAAAATAAGTTCATTTTAATATTCATTGCTGTCAGACTTAAGGGTATCTAATATTTAATTATATATTAAGCCATGTGCCAGTTACATGTAAGAAATTGCTAGCACAGACCCTGGCAGGCGTGACTCAGTGGATTGAGTGCGGGCGTGTGTATTGAAAGATCACCAGTTCCATTCTCAGTCAGGGCACGTGCCTGGGTTGCAGGCCAGGTTCCCAGTTGGGGGTGTGTGAAAGGCAACTGTTTCTCTAACTCAACAATGTTTCTCTCTCTTTTCCTCTCCCTCTCTCTAAAGTAAATAAATAAAATGTTTTAAAAACATTGCTAGAACATTCAAGAAAATTTGGAAATTCATTAGAAGGGATCTATTCACTTTGATATCTTGCTTTCTTTTTAGCCAGTAATATATGAAATTAATATATGCAATGTCTCCTTAGTATCACCGTTTTTGTTTGTGTGTTTCAGTTTTTTACAGGCTGGTGGATTATCATAGATGCAGCTGTCATTTATCCCAGTATGGAAGAGTTCAACCATTCATACCATGCCTGTGGTGTTATAGCAACCATTGCCTTCCTAATGTAAGTGTCATTGTTAGTGACACTTATTACATAGATTGTTACAAAATAAAAATGTTTTACATGTAGTTGAGTGGATTTAAATTTTTGAAATGTTATTAAATTAACATACTGGGCATGGTTTAAAAGTCAAATAGTAGAGAAGATTTAAAAAGAAAAGCAATAGCCTTCTTTTCTTCCTTTTATCTCTCCTTTTCCACTTCTATCTCCCAGCTTCTCTCAACTATCCTATTTCTATACTGCCAGTGTTTATAACATTACTTTTAGGTCAGAAACCATCTATTTTGTCTAAGGGTTTATTTATTCATTTAACAAATCTTTGTTAAGCTTTTATATTCCCAGGCTCTGCAGTAGAAACAGGAAAGTGACTAAAACAGGAAAATCCATGCCTTTCTGGAATTTATACCCTAATGAGTGAGGCAGGTAGTAACAAAAGAAAAATAAATTAAATACATAGCATGTTAGATAATGATGAGCCCTTGTGAGAAAGAGCAGAGAAGGGAGATATGGCAAAGAAGAGAGATGTAAAATGTCAGCGGGGGTATAGAGCCCTGGCTGGTGTGGCTCAGTGGATTGAGTGCTGCTCTGTGAACCAAAGGGTTGCTGGTTTGGTTCCCAGTCAGGGCGCACATCTGGGTTGTGGGCCAGGCCCCCCAGTAGCGGGCACGCAAAAGGCAACCACCTATTGATGTTTCTCTTCCTCTATTTCTTGCTGCCTCCCCCCTCTCTAAAAATAAATAAGTACATAAAATCTTAAAAAATAAAATGGGGTGTAGATATTTTCATTCAAGTTAAGGAAGCCCTCACTAGAGAGGTGATATTTGAGTAAACACTTGAAGAAATGAAGGAGTTCGTCATGGGTATATGTGAGAGAGGCTCATTCCAGACAGAACAGCAAGAACAAGGGCTCTATGGCATGGAGACCAGTATGAATGGAGAAAAGGGTCAAGGTAATAACAGCAAAAAAAAAAAAAAAATTGAAGAACTGTTCTAGACTGAGGAGTCTAAAGAGACATGAGACATTAGAACAGAATATACCTCATGATTCTGGACAGGATCCTTCTTTTTTTTTTTTTTGGTGAAGATTTTATTTATTTATTTTTAGAGAGGAGAAGGCAGGGAGAAAGGGAGAGAAACATCAATGTGTGGTTGCCTTTTGCGCATCCCCTCCTGGGGGACCCTGCCCCCAACCCAGGCATGTGCCCTAGACTGGGAATCAGACCAGTGACCCTTTGGTTCACAGGACAGCACTCAATCTATTGAACCACACCAGTCAGGGCTGGACAAGATCTTTTTACTATTAAGAGCATTATTGGGACAACTGAGGAACTTGAATAAGTTCTGAAGATTAAATAATGGCAGTGGTAATGAATCATTGCTCATTTCCTGATTTTGATGATTGTATCATGGTTCTGTTAGAAATGTCTTGTTTGTGGGAAATAACATATAATTGTATGTCTTCTTTGTAGGTAGTAGTTTCCGGGGTTGTGGGGCATTATGTTGACAGCTTCCAGATGTTTCAGAGAAAAAATTTATTTGAACTGTACTTAAAAGTTTTCTGTAAGTTTGAGATTATATATAAAACTAGTAATACCAGAGAACAACTAGAGATCTTTTGAGACTGACAAGGCAGGGTCCTGGCTGTCTGACAGAAAGTCATAAAATCTATTCAAATGGCTCAGCAAGAAGAAACAAGAACTAAGCACCACTAACCTAGGAACATCTGCATTTTTAAAAATATGAAGCTTATTTTTAACAATATTTTATGTACCAAGTAATTTAGTTAGTATAGAGGTCACTGAATATAATTATGAGTATTTTGATCATTCTAAAATTTAGACTTGAATGAATAAATTAAGACTTTATATCATTGTGAAAAAAATTAGGGTTTAGATATTTAACAACATTTATTGAACACCTACCACGTGTTAAGCCCTGTGCTAGGCCCTGAGAATAAAAATGGAAATGAGATCAACAGCACCCCTGCCCTTGCAAAGTTTACATTCTAGTGGTATGTGTAAAATATATATAATGTTTAGCTTTTTAACTTGATGTAAACATTTAAAATTTTTTTAAAAGGATACTTCTCAGGAAGGCAAGGCTCTCTCAATTTAGGGTACTCTATGAAAGTTAGTGAAAGACATTTTATGTTTGGATCATTTATCAGGAATTGAAAAAACAAGATTTTACCACTTGAATATCTTTGTGTTGAGTATGTCTGATATGTACAAATGGAAAACTAGATAGGACCAAGCTGAAGATTGTTCCAATCTTAACAAGATATAATTTTGAGAATTTTTAAAAATTGAGGTATAATTGACTATTTTGAGAATTTCACTTTCACATTTAAAAAAGCACCAGAATCATCTAAAGGACTTGTTAAAACTCAGATTTGCTGAGCCCCATACCCAGAGTTTCTGCTTTAGTAAGTTTGGGTGGGGCCAGAGAATTTTCTTTCTAATGCGTTTCCAGGTGATGCTGATTCTGTTGGTCTTGGGACTGTAATCCTTGCTTTAAAGGCTGTCTGGTTGGAGGGACTTGCTCACAGTCATATGAACCCTAATCTTAAACTTGAGGAACTGAAGCTTCTTGTATCTGGTAATTTGATGTCATGGATAGTCTCCTCTTGGAGACCCTGACTTCTTGGTTTTATTTATACAGGATTAATGCAGTGTCGAACGGACAAGTCCGAGGTGACAGTTACAGCGAAGGATGCCTGGGTCAAACAGGTAAATAAATGCAAACAGTATTTTACCTTGCGTCCTTAAAATGAGAATTACACATGGAAAGGACCCTTGTCTCACTCCTTCGGATCAGAGATTGGATGGAGGAGTATCTAGAGCAGAGGTTGTAGGTTCCAAAGCACAAGGTAAAAGTTGCATTTGGTCAAAGTCGGCTTTAACGTACAGAATATACAGTTTTGAATGTATAATCCTGTGCAATGGTGTGTAGATGTAAACATATAAAGAACAGTGTATAATGCAAAATAGAACTTAGAGTACTTTCAGCTATACCATATAAATTATTTTCTTACCTTTTTTGCCAGCCTTATTTGATTGAATTAGCATTTGGAAATAGTTTAGAGTCATAGGTGTTAGTGTCTGTTTTAAAATTTGACATCTTAACCATTTCTAAGCGTACAGTGTAGTAGTGTTAATTACATTCACATTGTTGTGCAACTAACCTCCAGAACTTTTTTAATCTTGTAAAACTGAATATAATAATAGAATTTTAGTGCTTAGTTTCATCCAGGCCCTTCGTACTCAACTGAGGAGCTCACCTCTGCTGGACTCCATTGTCATGGACGTGAGGCAGGCAGGATACTGGGCACCGTGGCCCAGCTCCCAAGAGCCTAGTTTGCTCAAAGATTTTAGAGGAAATGTATTTATTAAGCAATTTAAATGGTAAACTGAACGTATTACATTTATTAAAAAATAAGCTTGAATATGGGCAAATTGAGTGTTTTTTGTTTGTTTTTTAATGAAACAGGAGAAACCACTAGTCAGCTCTGGTCTATGTTTTCAGGCTTCTTGGTTCACTCTCTTCATAGGTGAACTTAAAGTAGAAGAGATGCAGAAACGTTGACCTACCTTAACCTTGTAAACTCTAAAGGAATAGGTAAATTAATGTTAGCAGTTAGTGTTGATAATAAGACAGTTAATAGCTAGAGCCAGGACTAAAATATGGCCATCACATCTCTAAATAAAATTTGTTAGCTAACATAGCTTTGGGGGTTCAGAGCCAGTTTTATTTGTTTTAATACCTCATCTATGACTAACAGCTTACTTATTTCATAAATATTGTTTTATGTTTTGGATAGGAAGTCAGAAATTTATATATAGCATTCTATTTGCTGTGCTTTATTGAATGAGCCAGTGTTTTTATTAAAATTTATTTGTGCTAATGAAATAAACTCATCTCAATTCATTTTAGGCAGTCTAATGATACCATTTATTTTATAGCATATTTTCATAAATATTATAAAATGTGTTTTAAGCCTTCTTCTATTAACAAAATTTTAATGCAGCTTTCCTAAGTGCCAACCACAATAAATTTGAATTTATTTTGCTGCCTGACTTCCTGGAAGTGAAATACAGTAGTGTTTAGATTCACATATCAATGAATATGAATTTAATTTTTTGTTAATTATACCTATGTTTTTGTTTGAAAGTTCTCTTGGAGGAATTTAAATTTTGCAGCACAGTTTCTAAAAATATATGGAGTATGAGCCTCTAAATATGATGAAACACACTTTGTAAGATTTTTACTGGAAGATTGAGGATAGTTTCTCTTGGTGTGCATATTGAGTGAAAGTAAAATAGGCAATTAAAATACACAGACCAGCCACCAAGAAAAAGGCCAGTGGCTTCACTCTTGAAAGATATTCAACACATCTCCTCATCTTATTTTTGACTTTAATGGATGGCCTCTATACATTTTTTCTGTTTGGGTTTTTGTTTTCTTTCTGAGAACTTAATTGAACTGACTGCTGCCATATGAGAAACAATTCTGGTAAAATGTTAATTCTTTTAAGGTGCTCGCATTTGGCTGTTCATTGGTTTTATGCTGGCCTTCGGTTCTCTGATTGCATCTATGTGGATTCTCTTTGGTGGTTATGTTGCTAAAGGTAAGAGCACAGCTTATATTTTACTTTGATGGAATACTGAAACTGAACATTAAAGCTGGTTATTTTAGAATAAAGCTTTTTTCATATAATAGACCAGCTACTAGTAATGCACTTATACCTAGGAACTCCCCTCTTCCTGTTAGTATTTTGTTTTGTTTGGTATGTTTTTAGGATCCCTTTCTTCTACATTTTTTCTTCTAAAGCTTGGAAGGAGTGGGACACAGGTCCAAGCCTTGCTCTCCTTTAGCTTCCCAAAACCTCACTAGCAGAACGTATGTGTTCTCCAGCTTTTTGGCAGGTTTTGACTTACTGAGTAATATCTGTTCAAAGCTCTAACATCCTAGAATTGAAATTTATTGAGCTAATTAGCCTTCCTGATAATGATATCATCTCCTTTTAGAAAGAAAAATAAATTAACATTTAATGTTCATCTTTAATGTTTACTTTTTTTTGAGAATTTTTACAAGATTTATTTGAGCCAAATTGAAGACATGCCAGGAAGCAAGATCTTAAATGCTCTCTCTATATATTTGTTATTAAAACCATGTTACCAGAAATGTAGAAAAGAAAGAACTGAAAAAGAAACTGTAATAACCTTACTGCTCTTAAATATTTTGGTATATTTTCTTTGATCTGTTCTGTATTTTATGTACTTACGATTGTAGTATAAATCAAATTTTGAGCCCTGCTTTTGCATTTAACACAATATGATAATGACAAGTGCTCTTGTTGCCACAAAATTGTCACCATCATATCTTAAAAACAAAGAAATTACTTTTTTTCATTTGAATTGCATAATACTTTGTTCATTGTAGAAAACTGAGACCATAAAAGAGCTTACAGAAGAATATATAATTACTGATAATTTTTTTTTAATTAAGATTTTATTTATTTACTTTTAGAGAGAGGGGAAGGGAAGGAGAAAGAGGGAGAGAGAAACATCGATGTGTGGTTGCCTCCCACACGCCCCCTCCTGGCGACCTGGCCAGCAACCAAGGCATGTTCCCTTACTGGGAATTGAACCAGTGACCCTTTGGTTCACAGGCCAGCACTCAGTCCACTGAGCCACACCAGCCAGGGCCGACAATTCTCCTTACCCAGATACAACTACTAATACAGAGTTCCTTTTTGTAGGAAAATGTTTACCTCAGAGAATTTTAAGATTTTTTTTCAAAAAGCTTTTGGAGCCTGGTTATGCTTTGAGAATCATTAGTAACATATCTATAATTTTAGAAAGTTGCCTTTCTACAAGATCTCTATGAGCCATTCTGATGGTAATTGTTATTTAATGTAGTCTTACTATACAAATGAGCTGTTTTGGTAAAACCAGATAAATTAAAAAATATTTTGAGGAAAAGTTGATAATTTGTCTATTCATCATGCCTTGGTTTGTCAGTTAGTGAGCAATTATTGACAGCTAATAGTATAAATTTATGAGAATTTTAACTTAGGATAAAATCAGAACAAAATGCTCCTCTTGCAGTCTTGCCCGTCTCAGCTAATCTATTCCCCCAGAAGTAAAGGCCAAAACCCTGGTGGATATGGCCTGTCAGAGATGATACCTCTTTCTTTCACTCTCCATATCCAAGCCAGCAGCATATCCTGCTGCTCTGCTGTTAAAATAGATCTCTCATTTGACCATTCTTTACCGTCTCCATTGTTCCCACCCTGGTTCAGTACGTTACAGCCCCCTGCCAGACTTCCTGAAGTAGCCTGCTCACAGGTTTCTGCTTCTCCCCTTGGCCACTCTAGTCCGCTCTCAGCACCGCAGCCAGAGATCCTATTAAAATATGTCAACTCATGTCTCTTTTCCCCCTCCAGTGGCCCCTTACCTCATTCAGTAAAAATCAAAGCCCTTGCTATGAGTGCACGGCTCTGTAGGGTCTCTCCACCCAGCAGGCCCCTCATATTTCTCTCACCTGTCTTTTGCCCACGCGACCGTCCCTACCGTACCACTGTGCTTCCACCTCAGGGCTTTTGCGGTTGCTGTTTTGCTGCTTCTGCATGGCCCCTGCCCGCACTTCATTCCTGTCTTCGGGTCAGTGTCACATTCACATGAAGTCTTCCTGGACACCTGTATGAAACGCCATCATTTGTTGCACTTCCTGTTTCTATTTTCTCCTTGTTTATTCCCTATATCGTCTAGCTCCATGAAAGCAAAAAAAATTTGCCTGTTTTATTTTCGGCTGTATCCTCAGCACATTAAACAGTGCTGAACATGGTATGCACTCAGTAAATATTGGTTATATGAACGAAGGGGTCTGTCTGTTACTAAACCAACACTAGACTCTGTCATATGTATTATGTCATTTAATACTCAAACCAACTATAGTTACCAGGAGAACTAATATTCAGCAGAATCAGAAAGTAAATGTTTTGAGATGATAAACCTCTAAATTTTTTTTTTTTTTTAACAGAAAAAGCCATAGTGTACCCTGGAATTGCTGTATTTTTCCAAAATGCCTTCATCTTTTTTGGGTAAGTTTGTTTTGCATTTTTCATCCTTTTTTTCTTTTAAATTATTTTTTCATAATAGTTTCTTATATGTCATTTATATGTTTAGTTGCTTTATTTATCCCTGTCCAGTGCCCCTCCCCCATGTTATTGTCATAAAATATGAAGCATGAGAAAGATATTTTTAATACATGGGTTCGTTTGCTGCCAATTTTGGAAACATACATCGATTTTTAAAGTTGCCACCACCACCCTGGCTGGGTAATTCTGTTGGTTAGATCGTCGTCCCGATACGCCAAGGTTGCAGGTTCAGTCCTGGGTCTGGGCACATACAAGAATACAAATAGATGTTTCTCTCTCTCTCCCCCTGCTCCCGCTCCCCTTCGTCCTCCCTTCCTCCCTCTTCTTCTTTCTAAAATCAATTCTTAAAAAAAAAAATTAAAAGAGTAGGGAAATGGATCGAACAGAGACCTGTTAAACAAGAACCAGGAGTTCTTTACAAAAATAAAATTGCCACCACCTCCCCTTTAATGAAGAACTGTGATTTGTGTAGATTAAGTTATATAACACTGACAATGTTCATTTTAAATCTGTATTTCTAGCAGTTGCTTTTAATGATAAGCTGACTTAACACCATTTCTCCTGAAGATTTTGTTTCTGGGTGCATTTTATGGTTCCTTCTATCCTTGGTGTTGTTAAAATTTGTGCATGATATTTGAGGTATAGGAAAAGCCCTAACATTTTTTTATCCTGCTGATGAAGTGACAAATTAAAAGATTAATAAAACCCCTAAAAACTTTAATACTTTTATTAATAATCTTCTTCAATGTTTATTCTTTTCTGGACATTCAGGGCCTGCTTTCTCCTCTATCCTTAGCCTTCCACTCCCTCACACCCAAAAAGACCAAAAAAAAGAACAACAAAAAAAAAACCCCAAACTTTTATCCTGTGCATCAGGAGTTGTTTTGTTTTGTTTCTTTAAGATTTTATTTACTTATTTTTAGAGAGCAGGGAAGGAAGGGAGAGAAACATCAGGCAGAACCCACAGCCCAGGCCTGTGCCCTGACCCGGCATCAAACTGGCGACCTTTCACTTTGCATAGGAGTTCTTATCCCTCGTTCCATAGCTAGGTTTCTGATGATGGGGAACCACCAGCCATTTCTATGTGCAAGACGTTGGTGTTTCTAGGAAGAGATTTTTCAAAGAAATCCCTAATCCAAAAAAAGTTTTCAAAATTGCTGTATATTCTAGGAAACTGTTTTAGGCCTTTTCTTTCCCTGTCCCTTGCCACCCTCAAAAAGGAAATAGAAGCCCTGTGTCTACTCGGAACCACTCATGAAATGTTAATAGTTGCTCTTCAGTAATAGTCAACCGTTGGTATTCATACGTATTCCATTTCGCCACCAGATATTTAGCAATTTTATAAAATCAGTTTGGGAATAAGAAAAATGTGAACTTAAATGTGGCAAGATACACAACCTCTTGGGTCATGTCTTATGTCCTAAAACTAGTGGGGAAACCTCAAAAGAATTTAAAAAAAAAAATTTAAGCCATTGATTTTATGCAGAAGATAATGACCAAAGTTTACTGAAGCACCATTCTTAGTGCTTTACATAAAAGCTCCCAGTTAATCCCTATAACAACTCTGAAGGTTTCTCTATTGTTACCCCATTCTGTATATGAGAAAGCAGTCACAAAGAAGTTAGGTAACTTGTTTGAGATCATATGGCTAAACTTGCGCTGACTCTAGGGTTCACACTCTAGCTACTATGATGTTGAAATTTGAAATTTGGGATGAATTCACTTGACATTTTCTCCCTTTTCTGGATCTTCGACCAGTTGTTTAGTATTAGTTCTGTTGCCTTCCTTTTTTTTTTTTTTTTTTTTTAAATAATGTAATACTGTACTTGAAAAATACAATGTGGGTAAACCTCACCTCCCAACTTATGAAATAAGGTTTGGATGAGTTCGTTATTTTGTAGGGTAGTGTAGCTTGTGTTTATGAGAGGATTTAGGATTTCTTTCCCATTCAAGCTGGAATTTTGAGGTTTGAGCATTTTAAAGTTGATTTGAGAGAGATAGACAAACATTAGTTTGTTGTTCCACCTATTTGTGTATTCATTTGTTGCTCCTTGTGTATGCTCTGACGGGGGAATCAAACCCGCAACCTTGGTACTGGGACAACACTCTAACCCACTGAGCGGTGTACCCTGCCAGGATGAGGTTTGAGCACCTTCAAAGATGGACCAGGCCTCTTGAGCTCACTACACCACTATCATCACAGGGTCAGGGGCGGGTAGGGTAACTCAGTGCCCCGCAGCGTCAGGCAGAGGAAGGTGGTATAACAGGGTCAGAAGCAGGAATAAGAAAGGCTTCAGGCTGGAGTGGTGGGGAGGGGATTTACTGAGAACCAGCCAGGGAGGGATAATAATTTATTTTAATTATTATTTACTGGGCAAAAATAAAGGATAAACTTAATTTCTACCTTGAGATGCTTTTGGCAGAGAAGTTACTCTGTCACAGCATTGTTGACGAGGAGGATTTGTGGGAAATTTTTTAATTCTTCCAATGAGAGAAGAAACATAAGTTCATTCAATAATTATCACATTTCCCAAAACCTTGGAAACTGATCATTGATATTTCAAATTAGTTATAATAAACTCCTCTTATGTACAACAAATTTGGTTAATTTTTCATTTGTTACTATTATACTTCTTAGATCTAAAAACTAATCCAGTCTTTTAAAAAATATTTACTCATCTTTATTTTCCCATTGTTTCTTATTTTTAAAGATTTTTATTTATTTATTTTTAGACGGAGGGGAAGGGATGGAGAAAGAGAGGGAGAGCAACATCAATGTGTGGTTGCCTCTTGCATTCCCCTTACTGGGGACCTGGCCTGGAACCCAGGCATGTGCCCTGACTGGGAATCGAACCTGTGACCCTTTGGTTTGCAGGCTGGCACTCAATCCACTGAGCCACACCAGCCAGGGCTAATCCAGTTTTTTGAAAATACTATGAGCAAATCAAAATTAAATTCAACTAGTGGACACCATTTGACAGTGTAGAAGGGACTAGCGCTTGCCCACAAAACTTCAGTTTACCGTTTATATCTGTTGACTAGTATTTACCATGGCTCTTTTAAACTGTCTGGAGAGTAGAGCCCCTTAGTAACTAATTTGAGATTTGGGTTTTGTTTGTTTGTTTTGTTTTGCAGCAGTAGACCTGATACTAACTGGTAGAACAGAGATCAAATCACCTTTTCAGGTGTAAATCCTTCATAGATAGAAATATACTTCCAAGAGAGACTATAGCTGACTTCCAGGTTCCATTTTTGTTTTCATCAAAAGCAGCAGTGTTTACCTTTAGAAAGACCTATGAAACCTGTTTTAAATTGATGATTATGATTGGGGACATAACCTTGAGTTACACCAGTAGTTGGAAAACAGATGAGAAAACAAAAACCAGCATATGCCAGTGAAACCTCTACTTCTGTCTTCAGTTTCTCAATTGCATCTGTTTCCCACATCCAAGCCCTATTGAATCTGCCCCTGAGTCATCTTCAACCTGTTCTTTTTTTGTCCATTTCCATTGTTTATGTTCAGTTGTTGTCATCCCTTCCTGAAAGGTTCACTTCCCTTGGATCCAGTTTTTTGTTGTTGTTGTCATTAATTTTTCCTCTAAAACATAGCTCTCATCCTGTCATTTTCCATCTTAAATTTTTTAGAACCCAGAGCTGTCTACAGGAGAGATCAACACTAGTAGCTACCCAGCCAAGGTCTGCCCACAGTGCTGTTTTATTTAGCCTATACAGGGCTTTTTGTTTTATTGAGCTGACATTTAAAAATCGAGAGATTTTACATAAAAATCTGAGTTTTGGACTTTTCTTGAAAAACTGGAAGATCTGACAACCCTGGGCCACACACAGCAGTCAGCTGGAGCTGAATAGTTAAAGGAGGGGGACATCGCTGCATAGCCCCATTTCATTCAGTGCCTGGTACTGGTTACCATTCAGCCCTTTAGTAGAACATAGAGGCTGGCACCTGCCTTCTTGGTTCATTTAAGGAACCTAAGACCCCTGTAGGCAATTTTCCACGCTGTTCAATTTGCTTACCAAATTTTGGCCATCTCAGTCCGTATCCTAGTTGTCTCTTAAAATAGTCTAGCCATTGTATATCTAGTCAGATATACATGAATATCTTCTTATGCATATAATGGTCCTCTTGCCCCTCTTAAACTGAAGCCTTCAACACAACTATAGATTTCCCACCTAAACCCTAGGCTGCAAGCTCTGTGAGGGCATATTCCTGACATGTTGATCTCCTGGGCTTTTCCTGAGGCCTCGTGGTCTTTTATTCCTCTTTGCCTTTGGATATACTATTTCTGCTTCCTGAAATGTCTGTCTTCATCTTTCCATTAGTTCCTGTACATACCAAACTCCTATTTGAACTTCTGCTTAGCCTTTAGAGTTTGTCTATTATTACCGTCTCTGTAAATCCTTTTCTAACACATCCAGACAGAATAAATTCTCTTTGTTTCAGTGCTCCCTTAACATTTGGTATATATACCTCTTTTTTTCCTCCCAATACTTACACATTGTGTCATCAAGAATGTGAGCAACGCCCTGGCTGGTGTGGCTCGGTGGATTGAGTGCTAGCCTATGATCCAAAAGGTCACTGGTTTGATTCCCAGTCAGGGCACATGCCTGGGTTGCAGGCCAGGTTCCCAAGAGGGGTCGCATGAGAAGCAACCACACATTGATGTTTCTCTCCCTTGCTTTCTCTCTCCCTTCCCCTCTCTAACCATAAATAAATAAAATCTTTAAAAAAAAAGAAAAAGAATGTGAGCAACTTGAGGACAGGAACTATATCTTATTCTTTGTAGCTCTAGCATCTAAAGCCTAACACCTTGATACTAAAAAAAAGAAAAAGGTTTATTGAATGAATTTGATAAAAATCAGACATATAATGGTTACATACTAAGCATTGATTAACTTTTTAAGAGTGACATATGTCCACAATACTCACAGTTAAAGATGTGGGGAAGCTGGTGATAAATAGCACCACTGGGCACAGTAAGTTTACTGCCTTGGAGTGACCGGTTTCTGTTCTAATATGTCCCATGGTTTTTTCATATAACTCATCAATTACTCTTTGTTGCTAGTTTCCCAGGCTTCTAAATCTCACATCTTTTCTTTTTCCAAACTTAGCTAGTCACATGATGTTTCTTGTTTTATTCACAGAGGACTGGTTTTTAAGTTTGGCCGCACTGAAGACTTATGGCAGTGAAGATATCTGATTTACTACTACTGTACAGCAGCCCTGCATGGTTTTGTTGTTTTTGTTCTTTTTTTACTACTCCCAGTTTTTTGTAAAGCCATTTTCTAAACTTATTTCTGAGTGTAGCCTCCGCTTAAATTTGTGTGATACTAAAATCATGAGAGATCCCTATTTAAATAACAACAAAAATCTATTGTGGTATGCATTTGATTAACTTATAAAATGTTAAAAGTATTTCACATGAGTAATTTTTATTGTTTTATCATGGTATAATTTGTAAAAATAAAAATAAATTACAAAAGAAATTGTGGATATACCTCATATGAGTATTTGTCATATTCAAAGTTCAAAATGCAATTAAAGTGCTCTGAAGGCATGTGTTTATTAAAATGTGGGCTCTTCTTTGTCAAATGTTAAGTGAAACATAAACATTTTCTTGTTTTTAAAAACTATTCAGTGGTCAGGATTCTTTTTTTTAATTGTTTACACTATTAAAGATGTTAGTGGTCAGAATTCTTTCTCACTATACGTTGAGTTTGGTATATATAGTTGTGCCAAAAATTCTGAAAACATTTCAGTGTAGGTAGCTATTAAGGGTCTCCCAGGAGGTGAATGAGCATGGCGGGAGAGAATAACTCCTGATCCAGCCACCAGGCTCCTCAAACTGTCCTTTCTGTGCCTCTGATCCGGTGGGGTGGGGGTGGGGAAGTTGGTAATAACTCAGCTGTGACACGTGGTTCTGGTGGGACGTGCGGTCACTCCACATCTACCATTGAAGGAAAGGAGAAAAGCGTAGGGAGTCCACACTATACTCAGGTGACAAATTTCGTTGTTGGTTTGCTAATAACGTTGGATTCCATGTTTCATCTTATCTCTGTACTGAACCACTAAGCTCAAAATAGACCAGCCAGGTCAGTTTTAATTACAAACATGAACTGCTGGGAATTCTCATAGCCTGTTCTTTGGAACTCTGCCGTCCCCCAGGCTTCCCACCTTGGTGAAATGGGAATTTTTTTTTTTTAAGGAACTGGCTAGCTATGGGATACATGTTCTTCAGAACGACAGCTTGAAATGTTTTCTTTCATAAAACTTACAATTAGCCCTTCATTAAACGCAAACTATCTTTCAGATGATTTACATCTCTTTTTCCATATCAACCATAGTTAGCTCCCCGTATATAGTATGTTTTGAACACGGCCTGGGCATCTAGATACTACTCGAAGAGATAACTATTGCTGTTACCCTTCAGCAAATCAGTCATGGTAAGTTTTTAGATCTGTAGGATGTGAGAATTGGAGGGGACCTTAGGGGGTGAAGTCTACCTCTTTTAACAGATGAGAGAACTCGGACTATGGAAATTTAGGTGATTTCCTTAAAGGGACGGAACTAGATTTTTAATGTTGAGGCAGTGTACCTCCACAACTGACCGTGGTACCTTTCCCCACAGTTAAATTCAGAATGCACTCAGGGAATAAGATCTACCTTGGAAATTGCTGGAATAAAAGCATGATGTCTGCAAGAACTAAATATAAATGAGTTTTTAATTTTTCCCTGCTTTTTATCTGCTCTGCTGGTGTAGACAAGAGTTAACTGGATAAGATACTTTATGAAGCATGAAAAAGAATCTAAGAATTGTCAGTAAAATTGAACCAAAACCTAAATTTTATATACTTGCACCCAAGAAAATACCCATAGCATCATTTTTAATGAAGCCAAAATATTTATTTAAAACTTACGAGTTTACCACTTAAACAAGTTTTCAGTTTTTTATTTTTAATAGCAAATCTATCTCTCACCATATTTTGTTATATGTGAGGAGATTGCAGTAATGAGTATTGCACACACACAAAAAAATGTGGGCAATGGAGGAAGGAAGCTCTCTTGGAACAGGCCTTGTTTTTCTTGGATGCTCTTGCTTAAAATCCAACAGCCAAATGAGGAAACTGTAAAAGCAAAGCAAACATTTTTATTACAGATGAAACCTCTACTCAAAATTTGTATACACATTGATTCTGGCTTGATCTTTTGAAATGTATGTTGACCAACATGTCTCAAAATCTGAACTGAAAGAGCCTCTAGACAGATCTCGTTTTGTATAGTTCTTCATATAGATTGTTACTAAATAGCCACCTGGCTTTATTTGAACACCTCTGGTGACAATGGACTCAACTACCATTTAAAGGAGTTCATTCCATTTTCCAGGCAGTTCAAATTGTTAATTTACACCACATTACCCACTGGGCCTAGGTACAGTCTTTGGAAAAGTATAGAAAAAAATCTTTTTTTCTTCTGCATGACAGTTATTCTAAGTGTTTGAAGATTGTTCTTAGGTCTCCTTTGGATCTTCTGCAAGTTGAATATATCCTGAATTCTTCAGTTACGCCGTAGTACAACATAGCTGCTCATTGAGTTGTTTGGACTACAGAATTCTAGAATTGAAACTCAGAGTAGCTAACAGATGTGGGGTGCTTTCTATGGGTCACTGCTAACATTTCACCCAACTAGAGGTGGCAGAACCTAGATCTGCCTGAATCCAGAATGCAGAATTTGATCTCATTTTACAAATAAGGAAACAGAGTCCCAGAGAAGTGGCTTGCCTGAGGGCACCAGCCTACCAGGGGTGAGCTGGGTAGGACTAGAATTCAGATCTGCCTCCCAGAACAGTGCTGTGCATTGGGCCACTCCGAGAGAGAAGGAGCCATTGGCAGGCCCCTCATCTGTTTTCCTACTCTGCCTTAAGAGTGAGCTCTCACTTTGGTTGAACAAGCATATGTTGGACGCTTACTGTGTGTAGAACATTTATTTTCAATCAGAAGCAGGGGCGACACCAGGGTGACAAGGCTTGGTTTTGAGAATTTTGCATAAAACAGCAGGAGACACTCTTAACACATTTGTCACTTTTTTTGTGTGTGCCAAAACAGTGGTGGTGTTTATATTTCTTGGCAATAACATTATTTTTAAAAAACTGCAAATACTTATTCAGATGGAGGATCTTCAGCACATTCAGAATCCATCTCATGTGCTTCATCACATCATTGTACTCAACTCTAGAACACTCATTTTACTGCATAATCTTCCCCACAGAAACCTTAGGCAGCTTCCAGCTGCCCGCAGGATGCCTCAAGGAGCTCCTGCCCAACTTTCATCCTTTTCACCCACTCCCTGCTGAGCTAGGTTGCTTCATGCCTCTCCTGTTCTTGCTCTCAACATTCCTCTGGCAATGCCTTTGGCTTCGTGCCGGTTGGCCAAATCCAGCGTGACTCCAAGTTCCATTTTCTCTGACCTCCCCAAACTCATGACCTCTCCCTCCTCTAATTCTTCCAGCAGCTGCTGCCAGGATCACTCTTAGTACTTAATAGATCGAGCTGTGCACATGTAAAGAGCCAGTCCTCGAAAGTAGTTAAAGCGCTAGTTTCTCTACTTATACCCCCACGCAATACTCAGAGCAGAGGCTTATCCATGGCGGTCCTGCAAAAAAGGGTTTCTCTCTTCAGAAAAGGTAACTGTGGAAATAATTTTAATAAGTGGGCATCAGGGGTCCTTGTGCTTCAGAAGGCAAGGTCCATGGTTTATTAAATTGAAATAAAGAGTTGAAGGAATCAATTTATTCTCTTAGTGAAAGCACATGAAAAGTTGTGTTAGAAATTGCATTTTTGTAAGTCAGTACATGAGTTAGGATCATCTGTAATCTACAGGAAGATGGAATTGATGCACGCAGCTCCTTGAGACCTATAACTTTACACAGCTTTGTCTCTCCAGCTCTTCATATGAGGTCTCTGTCACATTTTAGGTAATACCTTTAATGGAATAAGTGAATGAACAAGTGCATCTTACCAACACCATCTAAGGATGAGATGGGTGCCCCATCCTAGCGAGTGCCAGGCATGGCCTGGACAACCAGGAACAGGTGTGTTCCTTCCACCCCCGGAAGAAGTCTGGTTTTATAAAATGCAATAAGTGCATTCAGTAAAGTTTAAGTGTGTTTCTGGGTGGTTTACAAAACAAAAAACAAACAAACAAACACACACCCTGGATTTATCAGCTTTGGAAGTTTGAAATTCTTGCCTCTTCAATGGATATTTGGCTTTTCAAGTGCAAGCTATAACTGTTATACTGCTGAATAAATGCTTATACTCAGCTGTAAGAAAGGAAATCAGAATATTGGGGGGAGAAATAGTTCTCCAGTAGGTGTCCCCCACCACACACACACTGTGTCCTGGGAGCCAAATGGACACCAATTCAAATTCCTCCCATTCCACTTCCTACCTCTGTCATTTAAGACATTTAGTTACTCCTCATCTCTAAGATGGAAACACTCTTGTGCAGGGTTGTTACAAAGATAAAATCAGATAATGTTAAAAGCATCTGGCACAAAATTGGAAACAGTAGGCTTGCAACAACAACAACAAAAAGATAGCTGTTATGGTTACGCTTAAATGTTCCTTTGTGTTTGGCTAAATACCTAGTAATAAACTTTCACATTCACATGGTGGTTTGCAATTTAGCAAATGTATTGTAGTTATAGATGTTATTATCTCCTTTGATTTTCAAACAACCCAATGAGGTAGAACAAAGATTACTATTCTTATTTTACCAGTGAGAGAAGGTGAGGAACTTGCCTCCATGATACCTTGTAGAGCAGTGACTAGAATCCAGGACTTCTCATATCTGGTATGCATTCCGATGCTGCAGTGGCTAGTGTTAGGTGGGGTGCCCTGGATTTCTTTCATTTATGCAGCAAATATGTATTGTAACTCAAGTAACTGAGCTGGGTACTTGTCCTGATTGTGGTATTCCTGGTTGATTAGCAGACTGCTTGGTATTATGTAATAGTTGCCCAATAAATACTTATGGAATGAATGGGTGGATTAAACCAGTTTTCTGACTCCTTTCACTAAATTACCCTCCTTCTGCTAAAAGGGTAAGAACACTTGCAGGGCATTGGAAGAGACTGGCTGTTGGGAAAAGCCAAGAACAAATGACTGTAGAGAGAAGCTGGTGCAAGATGAGGCAGGTTACACACAACGTGAATGACTGTCAGAATAATGCTGAGTGAAAGAAGCCAGATGAAGAGTATATACCTTATGGTTCCATTTATATAAATTTATAGAAAACGCATACTGGTCTATCGAGGTGGAAAGCAGGTCAGTGGTTGCCTGGGGGTGGGATGGGGTGGGGTAGAAATGGGGTAGTTCCAAAGAGGCAGGAGAAAATAACTGGTAGTGATGGATATTTGTTATCTTGATTGTCATGATGGTTTTCGTGGGTGTAGAACTGATTTAAATGTATCAAGTTGTAGACTTTAAATATGTGTAGTTAATTGCCTTTTATACCACGTAAAGCTCTTTGGAAAAGAAGAAGAGGAAGGAGACAAAGGAGGAGAGAAGGGGCAGGCTCTCTCTGTTTTGCCCCCACAGACAAAAATGTCAAGGGCCATAATAAAGGTGGTTCACTGTCCCTTTAGTGTTCAGTGTTAGCAGCATGCGGATGGAGCAAGGATATGCCCGGGACTCTGAAGGCCTGGTCTCAGGTCTTGCCTCTGCCACTCACCAAGTATGATGCTGGGCATTAGCTTGACCTCTGTTGACCAAATTAACTTCCCATTTGTAACAGGCAACATAATAGATCCCTGCTTGTCCAGCCAACCTTGGCTTGGATCGGGAGATTACCTAAAGGGACATCAGAATGCTTTATGAACTATGTGTGTAGGTCAAAGAAAGGAGGGCAGTGGGGTGACAGTGTCTAGCCCAGTCATGACAACAAATGCAGCAACGTAACACAGACACTCTCAGTAGCAGGTGACTTGTTTGAGCTCTATGTCTCTTGGCTAAATGACCCCAGACTTCTGTGCTACAAGTTTTCTTGTGTCCAACGGCTATAATGTAGAAGAGTTGTTTTAGATTCCGTTCTGCTACTCGATCAGTGTGAGAACTTGTCTCCACTCTGAGCATCTGTCAAATGAGGAGATTATACTTGCTGACCTTTGAGGTCCTTTGGCTCTTGCATTCGGGATTGAAGCACGTTTACATCAAACTCTTTGCCCACTTCGATGACTCCAGGTGGAGAGAAGTGTGTCAAGAGTCAGTTGTCTTGTCCCTGGCCTTCAGTGACTCTGAGGCATCAGGGAAACGGTAACCTTTGCTGCCTCCCTCCCCTCCGCTCCCCTCCTACACACACATGCACATCACGGATTTGCCTCTCCTTCCATGCTCTTTACTTCCTTCTCATTTGTTTTTATCTTACTCTCATAAACACCAAATTAACATGTATGCCCGGATATCTTTCTACGTTCATTCACTCAAAATCTATGACATTAATAGGTTAAAAAATTCTTACCTCCCAGAAAGCTTGGTCATCAAAATATTTAGCCACATGAGGTGCTCTCCATATTTTGAGGTTTAAGAGTAAACCTGTTTAAATTCATAAGTAAATGTTAAACATTTGGAGCACAGCATTTGTCATCTCAAAATTAATACAAATATCATATGTCTACTATGGTATCTGAACAGAACTCTCACTTTCTTCCATGGCCAGGAGACAGACAAACTGAAGCACTGTTCTTCCTGGACTAGCTTAATTAATTCCATAGACATCTTTTAACAGGAACTGGCCAGAACAATTATTTCCAAAAGATTAAGGTTATACTGAGAGGTATAGGATAACAATCGATCTGACATGCTTCCCAAGATGGAATGGAAAGGTCCTATCAGACAATGTCCCCACTTAAAATCTTCTCCGTTTAAAACGCAGGAACTACCATGGAGAGCGACTCAATGTAGGCACCCTTGTAGGTCCAATAAACTCCTGCCAACTGCAGCTTAAGATTCCACTTGTGTAGTTAGGAAAGTAGTTTATAACAATTTGCTTTTGTGCCTGTCCTTTTCACCTGTCCAGCCTCTGCTTGGTCCTATGCATCCTCCTAGCTGCACAAAGTCTGCAAAATTTCCCAGGAGACATGAAAGGAAAATTTACCTTTCACATGAAACAGGGAAATGCCATTCATAGATTTATCTGTGTATTTTTTAATCTTTTTTAAAATTCTATTTATTTATTTTTAGAGAGAGAGGGCAAGGGAGATAGAAAGAGAGGGAGAGAAACATCAATGTGTGGTTGCCTCTTGTGTGCTCCCAACTGGGGACCAGGCCCACAACCCAGGCATGTGCCCTGACTGGGAATCAAATCAGTGACCCTTTGGTTCACAGGCTGGCACTAAATCCACTGAGCCACACCAGCCAGGGCTTATCTGTGTATTTTTAATGATGAGTGGTTCCAATGTATTCAATAGTAAGGTTAACAAGAGTAGGTATGTTCATATTCATATTTCCTTTTATTGTGCATGTTTTTAACTGATATTGGCAGGTAAGGTGCAATTAGCTAGAATTACTCAGAAATGATCTCTATCACCTACATGAATTTTCCAGATAGATGAGGCTTACACATCCCTAATGAAAATCCATCTAAATACATGAACCCATATTGTATTTCTTGTCTTACGAATCACCACTGAACACATTTAGACTTTTTAAAACTTTGCTAGGAACATCAACTTATAAAATTGCTCTATAACGCAGAGAAGGTGTATAGCTGTGGAGGGCTGTTGGTCTGCTCTTCTGCAGCCCAAGATTTTTGTGTTTTCTTGTGTCTGATTTTAAGAATTTCTTTTCCTCTGTGAGGCTCTTCGCTTTCACTTCTAACTTACTAGGGTGCCTTACCTCTTGGAACGAACCCCGCCTTCAATCTGCTATTTCTAATGTTCCTGAACTGGAAACCCAACAACTATACTTGATGGGATTGTTCCTTAAATAGTATAGACAGACCTTGGATAATGGAGTCTCTTGACAAGTAAAATGCTTGGCTTTCATGAGGCAATTTGGTGCTATTTTGGCTGCTTGGGGCCACTTTCCCCTTCTGTTGTCCAAGTTCTTTTTAATCACCAGTTCCTTCACGTCCAAAGCAACATGTAAGGAGGAAAGCTCATTGGTTTTAACTCTTAAAGGAATAGTATAGATGCCATTTTCGCTCTTCTCTTAAGTATAAGGAATTCTCCACCCCTAGATCCTTTAGAAGACAGTGCAAGTCAGTGTCACTTTGGGAATACAGTGACTAATTTAGGTAAATGATGAAACAGCCCAGGTACAGGGTTGCCAGATAGAATACAAGATGCTCAGCTAATTTTGGATTTTTTAAAAATGACTAACTTATACTTTCATTTGCTAAATCTGACAGCCCTACCCAGGATAGAATGTAAACTTATGGAGGAAGGCAGTTTTTTCATTTGCTTTTTGTTTTTGCTTTTGTGTGTGTTCTTTATTTTTTTCTCTTTCTTGTTTTTTTCTTTGTTCATTCATCTGTTTTTAATTAATCACCTCAGACTCTGTCAAAGCTGAGGTCAAGTGATACATTAAGGTAATTTTAGACAATCTCACTCTCTAAAATTACCCAGGTAACTCCAAAAAGTACCTTCATACATATTTCAGAGCTGAAAGGAAGCCAAATGATTCGTTACCATAATCTTTTCCTTATGTAGAGAAGCCAGCTAAACCTAGAGAAAGTAAAGTGGTACGATGCCACTTTATTCTTGATGCCACTCTTGTTTGGCATCCACTCCCTGCTTAGGGACACAATATATGAGTGTCTAATCAAGAAAAGAGCTCACTTACAGAATAAAAGTCAACACTTCTGAACAGAATACATATTTTCACCTGGCATATAATGTTGGCAAATTAAGATTCTTTGCTGTTCTGCCATATTGCAGGAGCAAAAACATACTTCGATCCTCTAACGATCGCCAATGGCTTTCTCCCTTTCAGCGTGACCTGCCTCCTTGCTACTACTCTGTTCTCAACCCCTGCCGCCCTCCCTGTCACTCCATCCATGTCAGCCGCATTGACCTCCTTGTTGTTCCCCAAACATACAAAGTATGCTTCTGCCTCAGGGCCTTTGCACTTGATGATCCTTCTTGTGGACTGCTCTTCTCCACAATAAGGTCGTCATCGTATGTCTCCTTCCTTCTTTCCATTCAGGTCTCTGCTTAAAGGTCAACTTACTTGATAGGGCTTCCCTTACCACACTTCCAAAAGAACAGCCCACCCTCACACTGATTCTAGTTCCCTCAGCCTGATTTATTTCTCTTCATAGCACTTATACCATCTTACACAGTAAGCATTTATTTGTCTATTTATTATCAAATAGAATGTTAGCTCCAGGCGATCAGGGAATTGTTTTATTCATTGCGGTGTCCCTAGTGCCTAAGAATAGTGTCTGGCTCATAGTAGATATTGAATAAATATTTGTTGAACTAAATAACATTATGGATATCCTTGGGGAATATAATGTAAGCATTTTGGCATAGGGATTTCCTTGGCCTTCTGTACAAAATTGAATGAAATCACCAGCTCTGGTGTTAAGGGACTGCAATGCATTGCCACCACTCATTCCTCCTTGCAACCTCAGGACAGTCTCTTCCTTTCCCTGGCCCTCAGAGACCACACCTATTGCAGGTGACCCCTGAGGGCCTTTCCAATTCTAAAATGATGTGATTCTGTATTTGTTTGTTTTTTAATCAAAGTCTGAGCTTTGCCTCATTTGGCTGGAGCTGAGGAGGTTGGTTCAAAGGGGGCAGATGGGTTCGTACACATCCAGCCATGGGGCCGATGCTCTAGGAACTGGGCCTCGTGCCTGGGCAGTGGCGGGAGGGTGAGCTCACACTGACCTGTCAGGAGACCAGCTGCTAGACCCATGGCTATAGACAAGCTGAGTGCCCCAGTGCTGATGAGCTCCTGGTAGAACCTAGAAATGACAAAGCAAAGATAGTCACATTCAGGTATCAGGCTGCAGAGGTTGTGGGGACAAAAAGCACTACTTGCATGAGTAGTGACACTGTCAAGAACGGCCATCAAGAAAAAAAGTATCCTCTTTCTGGTGGTACATTTCCCTGTCATTCTCCCGCGAAGCCACGCTGACTGACATGAAGGAGGGGAAGGGGGAATTCCAAGCCCCTCTTTGGCTTACTTTAATCCTCAGAGCCCGTGGATAATGAACCGGACTAGGAGTTAGAAAAGCCAAGTACAAGTCCCAGTTCTGTCACTAGTTGCGTGACCCTGGGAAAGTCATTTAACATCTCAGAGTCCAGTGTTTCCTCATTAGGCAATTGAAGATCAAGTCAAGGAGGGGTACAGTTTGGTTATCAGATCCATCTTCCCTGCCCTCCCCCGCTTGAACATGCTTCTCTGTTCACTCGCCTTTAAGGCAACGCCAGGACTTCACTTGAAATAATTAAGCGGACCTGGGAGGACATTTACATGACTTTGCAGTAGGCAAAGATTTCTTAAATAGGACATACAAGAGCTAAACATAAAGAGAACAATTATAAATTGGACTGTATTAAAATTAAGAACTGTTCATCCAAAGACACCAGTAAGAAAGTGAAAGGTAACCCACAAAGTAGAAGAAGGTATTCACAATACATATATCTGACACAGGATCTATATTCAGAACATATAAGGAATTCCTACAAATCAGTAAGAAAAAGACAAAATGACACAATAGAAAAATGGGCAGAAAAATTTGAATAAACATTTCAAAAGAAAAAAAATACTCAAAGGTCCTAAAAGCACATGGAAAGTGCTCCACTTAATCATTAGGGAAATTAAAATTCAAACACTAAGTTTGATGGTTTATGGCTAACATATAAAGGAAGGAAAATATGGAGTGTGAGAGAATATATGGGATAAAGGGAACTCTTGTGTATAGATTGGCTCAAACCACAAGTGGAAAACTGGTAGTATCCACTAAAGTGGATATATCAATACTGTATGATCCAAGAATTTTTCTTCTAGGTATATATTCCCTAGAAGTTCTATCTGTATGTTCCCCCAAAAAGTGTTAGAATGTTTATAGCAGCAATACTAGAATGTTCATAATAGTTCCAAACTAGAAACTACCCAAATGGTCATCAATAATGGATCAATAAATTGTGTTGTATTCACACAATGGAACACTTATTTTAACTGTGTTTTCTTAGATTCTGTAATTTGTCTACTTAGTACTCATTTTTCAATCACAGTTTACATTCAATGTTATTTTATATTAGTTTCAGATGGATAGCATAGAGGTTGGGCAGTCATATACTTTACAAAGTGATGCCCCTGACATTAGAATTTGCATTTCTAACTAATTCCCAGTTGATGCTGATGCTGTTGAAAGCCACTGCTCTGGGCGAGCCACAGAATCACAGAACTTGGGACCTAAAAGGACAAGTGGTCCAGATGTTGCAGGTTGGCAACGCATGAGCAGAATTTGGCTTACACCATCTATCTAATGAATTTGAATCTTTTGCCAACACTTTGGGAGAGTACCTCACATTCTCCTGTATTAACTTATTAAATCCTCTTAACCACATGGTTCCTGACCTGGGCAGCCTCCAACAACCCTGTGAGAGGAAGTATTATCATTATCTTCATTTACAACTGGGTGACTGAGGCTCGGAGAAGTTAGGCAGCATGCCCAGCTAGTAAGAGGTCAAGACAAGTCTGACTTCACGGCACACTCTTCACCATGACCTACACCATCAGAGATTGAAAAATGGACTCAGCTGGCTTAGGCCCGATTCCCCTGCTCCATGTGCTTTTGGAGAGCCTCAAGACTATCTGCCTGTGTCTTGCACCTAGGCTTCCCCCTTTGGAAAGAAGTGGCCTGAAGAGGTGGTGACTCTATGCAAGTTAGGGGCTGGGCAGAATTTCTGAATAATATTGGCCAACAAATACTCAGGAGACTGTGGTCTCCTGAGTACCTAGCCCTGAACACATGCACTCCAGCTAAGGGCTCTGGGCACATTTTGTCCTGAGTTAGTTGGGGGAATTAAGAGGGTGAGGCAAGTGACTCACATGAAAGTTTTGGTCCAGTTTGCATCAAGTATCAGGATGATGTTGGTGATCCCTCCAAGCAGACCCGGCAAGCCAAAGGTGTAGAGCACACCGCTAGTGTCATGGATGTTCAGCATGCGGCCAAAACACAACTGGGGACAAATGTTATTATAAGCCAATGTACATGTGAGACTGGCATTTCCTACCTACCCTTTTCACAGATCCTTGGCATCCAGGGCCACCAAAAAGGGATGGGCTTTTGGGCTTACCAAAACACACACACACACACACACACACACACACACCCCACTTCTCAGATTTGACTGTGCGCTCACATCACCTGGGGAGCTTGTTAAACTACAGAGTCAGATTTAGTCGTTCTGGGGCCCGAGATTCTGCATTTCCAACAAAGTCCAAGGAATGCCAGTGCTGTTGACCCACAGACCACACTTTGAGAAGCAAGAATCTAGCCCAGGTACTACTCACATTTTGGGCTATAATTCTGTGATGTGAGAGGGCTGTCCTGTGCATTATCAGATGTTTAGCAGCATCTTTGGCCTGTACCCTCTAGATGCCAGTAGCATCCCCAATCCAGTGTGTCAACCAAGAATGTCTCCAGATATTGTCAGATGTCCCTGGGAGCTGATGGAGACCTACTGGTCTAGTCCCAACTTAACTGCTATCCCAAAGACAACATGGCTGATTCGAATGAAAATCAGAAGAAAAGAATCTGACCACACCTTCAGACTCCCATTCAGTGATCCTCCACCTCACCACTTAGCCTCCCAGATGGCTGTGAGCCCACAGATACAATTGAGAATTTGATTAGGCTAGTTCCTGCCTTAGGCTCCTCATTGTCTTCCAAATAAAATTCCAGACTCCTCAACTAGCTCAGGAGATGTACCTGAACACCTGCCATTTCTCAAGACTCTGGTCCCACCATTCTCCCAGGTGAACCCAGTACTTCAGCCATGACAACATCTTTCTGTTTCCTGGCTGGGCTCTTCTCACTGTTGAGTCTTTGAACACAATGTGCCTTCTCCCTGGAATACACTTCCCACTTTTTGACCTGACTGATGTTAGTTATCTGTCAGTGCTCAGCTGAGACATCCTCTGCTCTGGGAAGAATTTCCTGGCCCATCTCTGGTTGGCTTAGATGTGCTCCTGGAGCAGTTATCGCACTGAGTTGTGCTTATTTGTCCATTTTTTTTTCCATGCTACTATAGCTTGGGAAGTAGGATAAATGTTAAAACATATGTGATGAATGAATGCATTAATGAATGAATGAATGAGTGACTTACCCTTTAAAAAAAAAATTCTCACCCAAGGTCATGCTTATTGATTTTAGAAAGAGGAGAAGGGAGGGAGAGAGAGAAGGAGAGAAACATTGATGCAAGAGAAAAACATCAATCAGTCGCCCCAACAGGGGACTCAACCTGCAACCTAGGCAGGTGCCCTGACTGGGAATCAAACTCGCAATCTTTTGATTTATGGGACAAAGCTCCAAGTAACTGAACTACACCGGCCAGGGCTTGAATCATCTTTGACTCGTTCCCCCAGTGATACAGTCAAGGAAACCGAAGCACAGAAAATGATGGACTCTAAGCCTGATAATAACTTAGGCATTTTTTGCTGTGCGCTTCCCCCTTTCATTACAGGGCCTCAAAGCCAGAAGAGATAGAAGACATCTGTTCTCATTCCAAAGATGAAAAGCGGACTGTCCCATCTTTGCTCAAATCAAATTGTGGGTAAGTTCTTCCTGGAGTTGAAACTGCCTCCCTCAGTATATCCACTATCAATCAAATTTAACTTCCTGTGCCACCCAAAAGTGTATTCCTTTATTCTCCAGCAAGTCTTCAAACCCATGAAGATTTGTTGTTCCTAAACATTTCTGTTATAAGTGTGACATAAAAAATTGGCTATAATAAAATATTTTGGTATTATCTGTGCCTATTGAACATTGCAGGAAGAAAAATCTATCCGCTTAGAAGAAGAACTAAATAATCAGAAGTGGACATGACCTGGATTCTGGGTCCTGCCCATCTTTCTTCTGGGTGCTGCCCTTCCCACACCTGTTCTCATGGTTCATGGGCAGAAACCATATATGTACGACATGCCCCACCTCCCACCCCGGCCAAAGACGGGCACATGATCTAAGTTAGGCCAATGAGCCCCCTCTTCAAAGAATTTGGAATTAGGGCCAAGAGATGCTATCCAGCTGCTTTTGTGAAGACAGAGACTACATTCCACCACCCGGAATAGCAGTAGGAGAACAGAAAGGAAGTCTACAGAGACCATAAAGCAGATAGTCAGGTAAAACAAAGAAAGAAGATCAGGGATTTTTTGGGTTCCCCACAACATGCTCCCATCCCCGGTGTCAGCTATTCCTGAGTTCCCAGCAGCATTCCTGTCCTTGGGTTCCATGACATCCCAGGAGCCTTATAACAAACTCTCCCTTATGTGTGAGCAAGCTTGAATGGGTTTTGTGACTTGCTCCTCAGATCCTGACAAATGTACCATCCAAACTGGGTGGGTTCCTCCCCTGAGCTTTGAAGCCAAACGGAGAGAGTGCCAACACCTGTCTAATGCAGTCCATTGTACCATATGGTGGCCCACCGTGGTTCCAGGGTCCTTCTGGTCTAAGACAAAGCAAAGGGTGATAGTTGCCCAGCTCCTTACCGGCAGGCATTTGGCTCCCCCAATGGTGATCAGCGCAGCCATGAAGCCCAGCACCATGGCAAGCCAAGGGGAAGAAATCAGTTGACTCGGGGCACCCACAGCCACACCTCCTGCCAGCACTGCATTGTGGATATGAGTCTGCAAAGAAAAAGCATGTGGGTGAATGAAGTGAGGCACAGAGAGGACAGCATCTTGCCCAAAGTTCCTCATCAAACTGGCAGTCAGGCAGCACTCTAATGTCCTCCCTGCTTCACTGACCCTGAAACCACCCACTCCCCTCCGTCCGGACTACCCGGCCTTTGTCATTGGTTTTACCTCACCCCACTTCTCAGGCTCAGGGAGCAGTCGCCCTGACTGCGAGGCATTTAGGGAATCAGCTTGAGGGGATAATTACTCAGCATTCGGCCACCCTCACACTCATTAGTGATGTGTTCTTGGGCACTGGACAGCCCAGTGCTTCAACTTTCCTCCAGAAGAATGGGGTTCTGATTATACCTGCTTAATGCAGGTTATTGTAAGGAGTAAATGAGTTACCACACATAAAACCCTTAACCCAGAGCCTGATGTGGAATGCAAGTTAACACTCAGTAAATAAAAGCCTTTGTTATTGTTTTTTCTTTGGCTACTTCATGCCTATGCCACCCTGTATGACTGGACCCAGCAAACTGGGTGCAAAAGCGCATCTCTGCTATGTCCTTCACTCCTCTAGAACTGGGCTTTGCCTTCTCTTACACTTCTTACCCCTGCGCCTCTCAACAATAACCAGGTCTAGGAGCTCTGGGCCCTCAGACCAGCCTCTGGGCTTCCCTGCTCTGATGGCCAAACCTGCCTCCCAGGATGACCCCACTTCGTCTGATCCTAGACTCCTTGTCACCGTGGAGCTCAATTGTGGGGACACCTACTCCTCCTTAGTACTCTTAACCTGCCATGCATGGCCACATTCTCTCTATTTCAGGCCCCACTGTCTGTCTAGACTTTTCCCTACTACTCTGGCTGGCTGACTGCATGTCCTGATCATCATGGGAACTTGTTTTGTCTTTAGCACTACGCCCTCACCATCTCTCCCCACTCAAAACTCACACACAATCGGCCCGGCTCCATTGATAATAGCAGCTAATGTTTGTCCAGCGCTTACACATAAGAAACACTTTACATACAAAATTTAAGTGGCTTAACCAAGGCCAAGGAGCTAGGTTAACATACTTCTTTACTTCTGCTTTTTATCATTCCAACCTTGAAATTTCTTGGGGGAAGGGGAAATATTGACTAATTCTATTCTAGTTTTTTCTCGGCCGCCTCTTGCTCATGGCGGCCTGCTTTAGTAGCTAGCGGAAACGGGGTTCAAACCTGGGTCTGTTAGATGTCAACGCTGATGACTTAGTCACCATCTCCCACCCTCCCCACCCTCCCCACCCCCACCAGTAAGCCTTTAGTCATTGCACAGTCTCCTAAGTTCCAGTGCCCATTTTACAACCTAGCGCTCTTCCTGACGCTCCATGACGCAGGAGGCAGGGCTCCATCACCAAGCGTACCCTTTCCCGAACCATGGGCTGGTGCTGGGAGACGCAGGCGCGAATATGTGTGCTGGGCCTAGAAGACCCAAGTGCTGCCCGAGGAGCAGCTCCCCTTCTCACCATGTTGATCTTCCCTTGCGGGTGAGCCAAGGCCGACAGGGAGATGGCCGTTACCGCGCTGACTGCAAGAGCATAGTAGGTGTTGAGCACAGCATTCTTCCTTTCGGCTTCTGTTGTCAGCAGCATGGAGTTGAAACTCGGCCAGAACATCCACAAGAAGAGGGTGCCTGGGGGCCAGAGATGGTCATGGGCCAGAACCAGCACGCCTGCTCCAAAGCCTGAGCCTCCGCAGACTTCAGGCAGGAGAATCCCGGAGCTGGCAAATCTCAGCTTCATCACTCTCTAGCTACGTGACTTTGGGCAAGTCGTGTTCTTTCTGAAATCTAAAGTTGGTGGGGCCTGTCTAACATACTTCACAGGCAAGGAAACTAAGGCCCTGAGATTTGAGATCACCAAATCCCAGGCCTTCTGACCCTAGCCTTGTGATGGCCAAATGCTTATTTTAAACACTTAACTTGCTGCTTTCATTCAGCCCCATGGCCTGATATTCAGTTGCCTGCTGTCAAGGTCACTGGCTGACTTCCTCTAAGCCCCTCCCAGCAGTCTGAGTTCGTCATTTTCACCGCATCTTTTCAAAATACACCATTATTACTGTTCTGTTCCCACCCCTCATCCTTCCTCCACTTCAGTGTAGGGGGGACCCTACTTTCTTCACTTGTCCAATTCCCTCCTTTAAGTTGAGGCCCAAGAGGTTGGATAAACTTAATTAAATTTAAATGTAGGGAGTGTCTCCCCTCATTTGGATATGAATGAAGAGAGGATCCTAGAGCAGAAAGGCTTCTTTCAAAGGTCTGCCTTCATCAAACACCACTTGAAGAAATGTCATTGTAGAGGGGCCTCAGACACCCAGGGCAGGTCAGTGAAGGGGAAATTTTCTGCAGAGCCTTTTGGAGCCTCTTGCTCACTCCAGGTGCGAAACCATCCACCCGCCTTGTCCTTACCCAGCATGGCAAACAAACTGGGGCTTGTTGCCCTCTGATCTTTCTCCTCCGCTCCCTTGGGCAGAGGTCTTGAGAAGCACCAGGCCACAGTGATCCCAAAATAGGCCGCGAACACATGGATGTGCATCATGCTTAAGTGGTCGTCCATCTGCAACAAAACCCAGAGGGAACAGTAAGTGTCGGTATCCTCTGCCCATGGGCAAACCTCCTCTCACCTCCCCCAGTTTCTTGGAGAAAGTTCTGAGCTTCATATAGGAGGTATGACTTGAAGTCATGAGACTGGTGGTGTTTGGAGCTTATCCAGGCCAGCATTTCCTCTTTCAGAGGAACCCGCATGTAACTGAGTATTGTTACTCCAAGGGGGTTGCAAGTTAGTTTTATCTGTAGCTTTTAATTTTCCTTTCTTTCTTCCTTCCTTCCTTCCTTTCTTCCTTCCTTCCTTCCTTCCTTCCTTCCTTCCTTCCTTCCTTTCTTTCTTTCTTTCTTTCTTTCTTTCTTTCTTTCTTTTTCTTTTTATCCTTACCCGAGGACATTTTTCCATTGCTTTGAGAGAGAGAGAGAGAGAAACATGGATGTGAGAGAGAAACATCAGCTGGCTAACTGGCTGACTCCCGTACATGCCCTGAATGGGGAATGTGCACTGCCCAGGAATCGAATCTGCAGCCTTTCAGTATATGCTCCAACCACCTGAGGTACTCTGGCCAGGGCTTATCAATAGCTTTCAGATGCTTTTGGCTGAGGTTTGCTTAGGTGGGGCCAAAAGCCACATGATCACACACCCTCCCTGCTTCCTCTTTTTTGGCAGAATTTCATGGAATTATGAGTGATAGAAACTTTGCAACATGAAACAGCCAGACGTCTCATAATAGAACTGAAGACTTTAGTAAATTCTAAGCATATGCTAATTTTGCTTTATGAATATCAAATTTAGTCATCTTTAATAACTCGCTTAGTGGGCTACTCCTAAATCCTGTCAACTGTGCCTTCAAAAAATATTGGCAGAGTTTTCACCACCACAGCTCACTGACCTCACCTTGGTTTAAGTCACCATCACCTCAACCCCAAATTATTACAATAACTTTTCTAACAAGTGATCCAAGTTAATGTCCTCAGTAATGAGGCAAATGCCACTACCTCACTGTATGATCTTGGGCAATCCCTTCCCCTCTCTGGGCATCAGCTTTCTCGCCTGTGATCAGCCTTCATTTTACTTGATTATATCTGACCACAGGGTCACAACAGCAGAAGAGCTGGGAAAACCATTTGGTCTGGCCTCAGCCTTAGATGTTTGACCATTTTCCCCAATGAGATCACATGTATAGCTAGTGACACACATTGACTGGTTTGAAAGAAGATGCTGGCCATGTAGCTCGCTGGACCAGAGCTGGTGGTGCCATGGGAATTAATTATCTTTTTATACATCCCATAGTTACCTTGTGATTCCTACAGTATCATATTTTAAGAGTTAAACGCATGCATTTGTTATGTTTAAACACTTAGCATAGGCCACACTTTTGTAACCTGCTTTGGGCCTGGCTTTATTTTTTAAACCCCAGAAGCCTCACCAAATGGAGGCTGTTCTTTCCACCACTTCACCACTCCTCATAGGACCATGACTCACAAAGAGGAATTGCTTGCCCATCATCCTCATGGCGCCAAAGGCTGTCACCTCTATCAGCACCATCACCAGGAGCTGCAGTAGGTTGGCCTTCCCCAGGATGGCACCCGCTGAGATCAGCACAGACATAGCACTCATGGTGGCCTGCTGAATCCTGGGGAGAGAGAGCAAGACAGTGATGGCTAACAAGGAAGGTTGCCTCTCATTCATTCATTCATCCACTCATTTAATAAACACTTGTTGAGGATCTACCACCCTCTGCCTGGTACTGCTCAAGAAACTCGAGACACAGTAGGAGAACAAGAAGGCAAGGCTTCTGCCTCCATGCAGGATTGATGGGGCCAGACTGCGGTTTCCTTCGTCCCCTTCCTCCATCACGTTGGCATCTACACTCGGAGAGATTAATATCACATCCGTTCTGAGGATGCTCAGAGGTATGTTACTGTGAGTTACAGAGGCCAGATGTTCCCTCGGGGCTCCTTTCTGGGATCTGACAACTGGGACTGTTGTCTAACGGCTTTTCTTCCGCCGTCATCACTTAGAAATGCTCAATAGAGGGCGCTCTTCACCTGCGTACCCCGCCAGCCACCTTTATCTGCTCTCCCAACGGGTTTAGAAGTAGGACAAGCCTGGCTTCCAGTCTCAGCTTTTCCGCTTGAGCAGTTCTTTAATCTCATTGAGCCTGTTTCTCCATCTGTAGACTAAGACTGATAATAAAATTATGTCATGGTAGTACTGTGGGGATTAGAACAAATATTCGTGCATGTGTGTCTAGCACCGTGACAGCACAAAGAACTAACTAAGGAGTAGAAGCCTGCATTATTAGAACTATTACTGATTCCTTCCTCCTCTTGACAAACGAGCAAGCTCAGTGTGGGGATTCAGAAGCAAAAAACAATTTTTGTTCTTGAGGAACTTATGATTCGGCTGGAAAGACAGGGCTGACACCATGAAGCCTGATATCACTATCGTGCTATAAGGAAGCTAAAGGGAGACACTGAAGAGACGGAGCAGTATAGATTGGACTAGGTCAAGGAGGGTTTCCTGGGGGAGGTGGCTCTGACTGCAGCAATCGATGGTGGTTAAATCAACCCACTCTCCCTGAGACCCATTCTTGCTCTGAGACCCATCCCTCCACCTGGGAGTTGACAAGGATGATGCTACTACAACCACCACCACCACCCTGATACTTTATTGAGCATCATCTATAACAGGCTTGCAACCACATTGCCTCGTTTAAATTTTTTTCAATTACAGTTGACATTCAATATTAGTTTATATTAGTTTCAGGTGTACCGCATAGTGATTAGACATTTATATAATTTATGAGGTGATCTCCTCATGATTCCTTCATCTACCTGGTACCATACGTAGCTATTACAATATTATTGACTATATTCCCTGTGCTGTATTTCACATCCCTGTGACTATTTTGTAACTACCAATTTGTACTTCTTAACTTCTTTACCTTTTCCATCCAGTGTCTCAACCCCCCTCCCATCTGGAACCATCGGGATTTTTTTCTCTGAATCTATAAGTCTGTTTCTGCTTTGTTTGCTCATTTATTTTACTCTTTTTAAATTTTTTTAAAGATTTTATTTATTGATTTTTAGAGAGTGGGGGGAGAGAGAGAGAGAAACAAAGGGAGAGAAACATCAATATGTGAGAGAAATATTGACTGGTTGCTTCCCGCACGCCCCCAACTGGGGACTTGACCCACAACCCAGGTATGTACCCTGACCAGGAATCGGACCAGGGACCTTTCAGCTTGTAGGCTGCCACTTAATCCACTGAGCCATACCAGCCAAGGCTATTCTGTTCTTTAGATTCCACATATAACTGAAATCATACTGTATTTATCTTTCTCTGTTGGACATATTTCACTTAGGCTAATACCCTGTAGGTCCATCTATGTCTTCGCAAATGGTAGGATTTCATTTTTATGGCCAAGTAATATTTCATTGTATATATGGACCAAATCTTTATTCACTTGTCTATTGATGGGTGCTTGGCCTCCCTCCAGTCCTAGCTATGATAAATAATGTTGCAGTGAATATAAGGGTGCATGTATGTATTTTCAAATTAGTGTTTTGGATTTCTTCAGATATATATCCAGAAATGGAATTGCTGGGTCACAGGCAGTTCTATTTTTAATTTTTTGAGGAAACACCCTACTATTTTCCATAGTGGCTGTACCAATTTCCAATCCCACAATCAATGCATTTTCTCCACATGTTCACCAACACTTGTTTGTTGATTTCTTGACAACAGCCATTCTGACAGGTGTGAGGTGATATCTTACTGTGGTTTTAATTTTCATTTCTCTGATGATTAGCGATGTTGAGCATCTTTTCATGTGCCCATTGGCCGTCTGTATGTCCGCTTTGGAGAAATGTCTATTCAGGTCCTCTGCTTATTTTTTAATTGGATTATTTTGGTGTTGAGTTGCATGAGTTCTTTATAAATTGTGGATATTAACCTTTTATTGAATATATTATTGATGAATGTAGTCTCCCATTCATTATGTTGTCTTTTTGTTTTATTGATGGTTTCCTTTTCTGTGCAAAACTGTTTAGTTTGATGTAGTTCCATTTGTTTATTTTTACTTTTGTTTTCCTTGCCTGAGGAGATATATCAAAAAAAAATCTCTAAGAACAATGTCAGAGGACATACTGTCTATGTTTTCTTCTAGGAGTTTTATGGTTTCAGGTCTTACGTTTAAGTTTTCAATCCAGGGGGGTAGGGGTGGGATGGCGGTGGGGGTAGGATGGGTGGAGTGGGGGAAATTGAGACAACTGTAATAGAATAAACATGATTTATGAATTAAAAAAATAAATTTAAAGAAATGAAAAAAAGAAATTAAATAAATAAATAAATATTTTGTGTTTTATAAAAAAGTTTTCAATCCATTTTGAGTTTTTCTTTGTACATGGTGGAAGAATGTTGTCTAGTTTCTTTTTTTGCACATATTTGTCAAATTTTTCCAACATCATTTATTGAATAGACTGTCTTTACTTCATTGTATATTCTTGCCTCTTTTGTCATCTATTAATTGAATATATAGGCATGGGTTTATTTCTGGGCTCTCTATTCTGTTCATTGATCTATGTGTTTGTTTTTATGCCAGTACCATACTATTTTCATTACTATAACCTTGAAGTATAATTTGATATCAGGTAGTGTGATTCCTCCAACTTTGTTCTTCTTTCTCAAGATTGCTGTGGCTATTTGGGGTCTTTTGTGGTTCCATATAAATTTTAGGATTTTTTTTTTTTTTTTTTAGTTCTGAGAAAAATGTCATTGGTGTTTTGATAGGGACTGCATTGAATCTATAGATTGTTTTGGGTAGTATGGACATTTTAATGATGTTGAGTCTTCCTATCCATGAACATAGTATATGCTTTCACTTATTTGTATTGTCTTCAGTTTCTTTAGTGTCTTATAATTTTCCAAGTACAGGTCTTTTACCTCCTGGGTTAAATTTATTCCTAGGCATTTTATTTTTTGATGGAGTTGTAAATGTTGTTTTCTTAATTTCTCTTTCTGATAGTTTATTATTGTTGTACAAAAAATGCTACCAGTTTCTGAATATTAATTTAATATCTTGCTACTTTACTGAATTTGTTTATTAGTTCTAATAGTTTCTTGGTGGAATCTTTAAGTTTTTCTATATACAGTATCATGTCATCTGCAAATAATGACAGCTTTACTTCTTCCTTTCCAACTTGGATGCCTTTTATTTCTTTTTCTTGTCCGATTGCTGTGGCTAGGACTTTCTCATTTACATTTAAATCCTCCAAGTAACTCTGTAAATGGTGCTAGGGTACCATTCAGTACCTCCATTTTACAGAAGAGGACACTGAAACTAGAAGAGGAGACTATTTTTGGCAATGACCACACAGCTGGTTAATGACAAACATGAGGTTCAAACCTAGTTGGCCTGGATTCAAAGTCTGTGTTCTGAAGTCTGAACAAAGCCTCTCCAGTGTTTGCTGCCAATGTGGAGTCCTGTTTAAATCTCCGAATTTCAGAGAGAAGTCAGGGGGCAAATGGCAAGGGAAGGAGCCTCACAGGAACCAGGAATTATTTAGAATTCCTTACTATGTGAGGAAAACAAAGGACAAAATTGAATAAGACAGGCCCCTGCCCTGAAGGAACTGGTCATGGGTGACTCAAGGCAGAACCAACTCAGTGTCAAGTCAGACTGCACAGAGTGGGTGAGGCTGAGGGAGAGGGAGAGTCCCCAGCTGGGTGGCAGGCCTAAGCACCACCCACCAGCCCAGTCCAGCTGGAAAGGTCAGGAAGGAACCCATCCTTCAGATCTGTGATGCCAGTCTCAGCAATGGTCACCAATGGGAGGACCCAGCTGGTCAGAGGTGGGGCAGGGAAGGTTGCTCGGGCTGCAGATGACCTCTTCTTGTCTTTCTGGATTGAGTCAAGAGTAAACAGGTCCCTGCAGGCAGGGCCACAGAAGAAGGGAGCAGCCCACAGATGCCTGTAGACTCAGGAACAGGAGGCTGACGGCTTATGTGACCTTCTACCCAGGCAGCAGAAACACCAGACCAGGGCCACCACTGTCAGAGTTCCCCCAGAGCGCCTTTTGTCACTTCCCATGTGGTTACCGAGATTATCAAATCCCCATAGGGATTTGCTCTAAAGCTGTTTAGAAGAAGAAGGTGGAGAGGTTTTTTTTGTAGGGCCAGTGGAGAGCTAACTAGACTGTTTCATGTCATGACTACTTGGATTGTACCAGAAGATAGTTAAAGCTAAAGCCATGTCACCACTTACTGTGTGACCCTAAGCAAACAGCTTATGCTCTCTGAGCCTGTGTCCTTGCTTGTACACCAAGTTAGACCCCTACTAAAAGCATTACACAAAGTAATGTTTGTCAAGTGCCTGGCACAGTGCCCGACTCAGTGGCTGGCTCATGGACAGATGTTCAACAGTGGTGCCCAGAGGTTTAGCAATCTTAGAGGGGTGGATGGAGTGACCTTCAGAGGTGACAGTTTCCACAAGATACCTAAAATGGCATTTACAATCATTTGGGCAGGACAGAGATTCAGAGTTACTTAAAACAAGTACAAAATAATTTAAAGGAAAATTTTTCCTCATTCCTCCTGTCAAATGCTAGCTAATACTTTTTCTTTTAAATGTGTGTGTGTGTGCGCGCGCGCGTGCGCGTATCCTTATATAACCATTACCCAAGATAACAGAGAACATTTACTGCATCCCATAAGGTTCTTTTGTGCCCCTTCCTAATCAATAACTTCCACCTTCTCCAGGTAACCACTATTCTGACTTCTGGTAACATGGGTTAATTTATCTTGGAACTTCATATAAATGCATCTAAATGGATCAAAATAAATTTAATGAAAGTAAAGGCACAACTATTTCTTGCCGATCAGCATTTGAGAACTAAAAGCACTTCTTTCTTTTCAAGAGACTGTCTAGCTAAGTGTAACATTTCTATTTCTTTCTGTCTTATCTCCATTAATTTTTCTTTGAACCCATATTGATTGGGTAACTTCACAAACTCATATTCAGTAATAAAGAAAGGACTTAGGTAGAGCTGTAGATCTGGAGTTCTCAGATAAAATATATGATGCTCAGTTAAATTTGAATTTTAGATAAACAATGAGTAATTTGTTAGTGTAAGTATGTAAATGTTGCATGGTTTCAGTTCTTGAAAGAGAAGGGGCCGCCCTGGCTTTTTTTAGAACCCATCCTCTCGGGCCCCATATGCTTAAGGACCCAAAGGCTATCCAGCTGCCAGTTACCTGGACTGTTTGATGACCACTTTCCCCGAAAAGGGCTGCTCCAGAAAGCCATCCAACAGGACTGCCCACTGCACCCCCAGGGCCAGCATGAAGAAGTTGAAGGCCACGCTGCTCCAGCTGTATCTCCACAAAGATGAGGTGAGGAAGCCCAGGCCAAGGGCTGCCATGACGGTGACATCGTGGAGGAGGGCTAAGGAAGGTGACGTCGAGGAGGAGGAAGAGAAGCAGACAAAGTGGAGCAGTGATTTTCAACCTTTTTCATCTCATGGCACACAAATTAATTACTAAAAGTCTGCAGCACACCAAAAAATACATTTTTTGCTGATCTAACCAAAACATAGGTATAATTTTGATTCATTCACACCAGATGGCTATTGTTGTGTTGGCTGTTGTTGTTTTTTGTTTTGTTTTGTTTTTTTAATTTGACAATCTAAGGGAAAAGAGATCAGTGCCTCTAACTAAATAGGTATTGCTTGGTTTAAAAGTCCTTGTGGCACACCGGTTGAAAATTGCTGAGGTAGAAGGTTGAGTGAAATTAGAGTTTTACAGAATGGCGGCTAGATGGGATGTTAAAGATCATTTGAAAGTGCTTGGTAAAGTTACTTCACCTCTTTGAGCCTCAGTTTTCTCAGCTGAACAATGGGAAGAGTGCATGCATACCATGTAGGGTTAAAGGAGGGATTAGATGCGTGAAGCTGGTTAAGCATAAAGGCAGGACCTGTCTGACCCAACGTGAGTGCTCAGGAAATGTAGCAATTATTGTTATTATTAAACATAATGATGTGAGCAACTGTAGACCATCAGGACCAGTGGTTGGCATGTAGCTGACACTAGGTACAAGTAACTACTGCTGTTGTTGGGGATCAGGTTCTACTTCCTGATTGTGAGCATGAGAAAATAAGGCATAGAAGCCAGTGACTTGGCTCAGGTCATACAGAAAAGAGGGAGGAGAAGCAGTCCCAGAGGTTCTGTAGGCAAGAACCAAATTATCTTTGCAGAAAACAACCATCTCCCTTTGCCACTTGCTGAGACAGACCTGGTGGGCCAGCAGCAAACACCAGGGCCATCTGGGTGACCCGCACCTTCCCAAACTCAAACCCAGTGCAGGGGCCGCGATGTCAGGCGAGTGCAGGAGACTGAAATAACGTCAGAGAGAGGTCCAGCAAAAGAAAAAGTGTGGACCCTTTGATTTAAATCCAGGCCTGAAAAGTGGTTAGCAGCGTGGCCTCCAGAACTAGGCAAGCTTGGATTCAAATTAGGGCTCTGGCACTGTGCAACTGTGATGTCTTAGTTTAGTTCTCTAACATCTCTGAGCTTTAATAACAGCCTCCGCTGATTAAGTGTTTATGCTGTTCCTGCACTGTTTTAATCATTTTATGTAAACTATATCATTTAGTTCTCACAATGACCCACAAGGTGGATACTGTTATTATTACAATTTTACAGACACAAAAACTGAGGCAGAGAGGAGGCAAGAAACTTGCCCCAGATGCTAGAGCCAGGATTGAAACCTAGAGGGTCTGCTCTGAAGCCTGTACATTCAATTAAAACACTATGTACCCTGTTAGTTTTCTCATCTGTTAAATGGGAAAAATAGTCATACCACCTTTGTCAGTTAACAGAATCCAATGGTACAATGCACAGAATCACTCTGAATAGTAAAGACTATTTTATCAACAAACACCAACTATTTTTACATGTGTATAAATGTCTGGAGAGAGATCTTGGAGAAACTTTTTCCCCTTATGGATATTATATCTGGTTTGGGAGAATTTTACTTGAAAAAAAATGTTCAGTGTTTAAATTTTCTACGACCAGTTGTAGACAGTAAACGATCTTAAAAAAAAAAAATGAAAAAAAAGCACCAGCTTTGCGTTTAGACAGCTCTGATTGATTCTAGCTCTATTATCCCCTATTAGGTTACACCATATTAAATTGCCAACTTTTCACCATTTTTTGACTATAAAAATGGTAGTTTATGTGTTTTGACTTCACAGGCGTGTGGCCTTGTAGGTTGCTGACTTTCCTCATCAGCTAAATAAGGGCAATTATCTCCCCCTGCCCCCAGAGGGTGCTGGGAGATGTGAAGGAAGCAATGTTTTGTTTAAGTGCTTGGCTCAGTGCCTGGCACGTGGAGAACGCTCAGCGAACGGAGGCCAGTTCTTCACCATCACCATCACCATCACAGCAATAAGAACTCGCCTGGTCTCCACGGGTCTCCAAAGTCTCAAAAATCCCCTTCAACCTATATTTCAATACATTCTTATTGAAAAATACACACACCTAGGGTCTTGTACATAGGGTTTGGGAGCTGGTTGATGTTCCTAGGTCAGTCTGACAACACCAGGATGTAGGAGGCCCCTGAGGACTTCCGTGGGATCTGCGGACTTGGGGAATGGGTGAGAAGTGGGCATCCAGGAGGATTCAACTTCCTGTACCTTCTTGTCTGACAAGAGGGAGGGGAGGGGAGGGGTGCAGGCAATGTCTCAGTTTCCTGCTTGTATCCTCTCAGGAATGGGGCTGGGCCGGCAGCGGGCAGGGCACATTTTGTACAAGGCCTCCTCTTGGGGTTGCTCACTCCTTCAGGAGCCAATCAGAAAACCGTGCATGTGAAGGGTGCAATGCCTACTTGGAAGTGGCGAGGCCTGCAGCCAACTGGACACTGCACACTCACTTTAGATATTCAAATTCAATCTTTTATTAAATGCTGCTGTTAAACACTCTTGCCGTTTTGCAAGCAATACTATAGGCATAGGGTTGCTGAAGATTTCATGAATGGAGAGACACTTCCATTTTCCTCCCATTTTATAGAAGGGGACCAGAGAGAGCCTGTGACTTCCTCAAGGCCACGCAGCATGCCAGGAGCAGAGCCAAGCTCTGAATTCCTGGTATAGTGCCCCTGTACCAGGCTAGGCCATCTCTTGCTCCTGTTTGCCTCGCCTCACTAAGAGAACTTAGGCAAGTCCCTTGCCCTCTTTAGGCCTCAGTTTTCCTATCTGTAATACATGGGAGTTGGACTTGACACTCTCTAAGGACCTCACCATTCCGGAACATTCAGAGGAGGGTATCAATGGGTAAGGAGAGGAGGGTCTCCAGCATTAGGGCAGAGGTGGGGCCCTAAAGATGAGAAAGTCAGAGGACCTTGGGTGGGGGCTTCATCAGGCACAGCTACCACCCCTGCCAGGTACAGGAGCTCAGGGTCTTCTTCCCAAAGACCCCCCACAGTCCCTGAAGGAGGAGCTGTGATTCAGCCAGAAGTTAGGGTGGCCGTTTCCGGGCACTGTTGACAGAGCCCATTCACTGCACCCTGGTCAGTACATAACATTTGATTTCAGGCCCCTTCTTCTCTCACTCCCTGCTCCCTCCCCTTCCCTCTCCCAGCCTCCCAGGGTGCTAGGCCCACACCTGCTCCTCCCATGTCTCACTGCCAGGACCCACACTTCAGATGGAGGCTGGGTCCCTGCTGGTGTCAGCCTCCATCTCTCAGAGGCTGCGTTCCACCCACATCAGCCCCAAGTCTGATAAGCTCATGACTCTAAGGTGTTCAAGAGTGATAGGGAAAGGATGTGCTCCTGGGGCTCCAGTGACTGGGCCTGGGAGGGGAATTTTACAGCCTAAGGCATGGCTTAGAAAAAGAAAATCTAACGTGGGAGCCCAGCAGCGTGGGACGAGGCAATAATTACCATCATTGTGACAGTAGGCACATATATGGTGCCCTCCACATATCAGGCTCTGTTGTTTCCAAAACAGGCTTAACCTGCAAAGACCTTGTGCTGTAGGTACTATTTATTATTCCCATTTTACAGATGGGGAAAGGGAGGCAGAGAGGTGCTGTAACTAACCCAGGTCACACAGGTAGCAAATGGTGGTGGGAGATCTGAATCCTGACCATTTGGTTATAACCACTGCACAATCCTGCCTCTCCATACAGTGTATGTAGAGTAATGGTGAAGAGTGTGGGTTTCTGAGTGAGATTCACAGCTTGTTAGAGTTCACAGCTTGGTTCTACTTCTGTGTCCCAGCTCGTAATCTGTAAAACTGGAACCTACTCAGAGGATTGCTGTGAGCATTGAGCTCGCGGGCTCATGCAGACCACTGAACCTAGCATTGGGTGCATGGTAAATGCCTGTAACTATTATCCCATGCCTGCCACTTGTTAGCTGTGTGACTTCGGGCAAGGCTGAGCCTGCCTCTCCCTTCCCCGCCCTGCCTCTGGCCTGGATGCCCCAGCAATTCCAGCTCTGTGTTCCCACATAGCCTTGCCCCTCCTTCTGGCCTGTAGATACCTCAGGACCATCAACTCTGAAGCCAGAACCCCCTTCTGTCCTCAGGCTCTGGGCTTGACCTCCACACTGTGCTTCCCACTGCTGACCAGGAAGGCCTCTGCAGGCCCAGACGGGGACTGTCCATGGAGCTTCACGCTGCCCCTCCCCTCCCCATACCCTCTACTCCCACCCTCACCCATGCAGCAGCCTGGGAAGAGAAAAAGAGATTTCCCAATCAGAGAGGCGCCCAAGCTAAGATGTGGAAGGCACCAGAATTTGGTGGTATTCTCGTCACTGACAAAGCTCCTCTTGTCTTTCGGTGGACCTCCTTCTGGCTTCTGAGGAGTACGGGGGGGATTGGGTGGTAGTCACAGTGCAGGGCTCAGGCTTGTCCACCAATGGCAGCCTTACAGTAGGCTCTGTGTGACAGATTGTTACAGTAATGCGCTCAGTGACTCATGCCTTCCAATGTAGACCCCTCCCGCCTGGGTTGGGCCTTGTGATTTGCTTTGGTCAATGGGACATTAGTAAACATTTTAGTAAACATAATACAAACAGAGACTTGAAAAGCACCTGCACATTGGGGCTTGCTCTCTGTTACTGTGGTAACTCTCCTGCTGCCATATGAAGAAGTCTAATAGCTAGTACCACACGGGCTAGTTGCCAGACATGTGAATGAGACAATCTGGGACTGTCTGCCCTGGGTCAAATATCCAGGATGGAGATGTATGAGTGACCTCAGGTGAAACCAACAGAAGAACTGCATTGCTGAACCCAGCCCAAAGTGCTGAACCACAGACTCATGATCCTGAGCAAATTAAGTGGTTGCTATTTTAAGCCACTAAGTCTGGGGGTGGTTTGTTATGCAGCAATAGATAACTGATATACTCTGCTTTTCTTTAGTATCTCAGAGGCACCCCAACCCCAAGCATAAAGTGAACATATCATCGTTCACTTATCCCACAATCTGCCCCTCCCCGTGTCTCTCATTTCAGGAATTGGCAGCTCCATCTGCCAAACCACACATCTGAAGCCATCTTTGACAACTCCCTCACTTTCACCAAGCACGACTGATTTTATCTCTTAAGTATCTCTTGAATCTGACTCTTTGATTCTCCTTTGCTCCCCCTGCCCATTTGGCCTCATCACAGGTTGTTCAGACCAGTGGTCATCAGAGTAGGGAACACGCACCTCAGAAGATGCTCCAGACAATCGATAGGGACTGCTGGAGGAAGATAGTAGTACTTCTAGTTTTACTTAAAAAATAAAAAGTTAAAGTTTATTAATAATAAAAGCTAATACTCTTATCAGTATTTATATGTGTTAATTATTTCAGTCCTTTCAACATCTTAATGAAGTAAGAACTGTCATCATGTCACAGAAGTTGACATGGGGGTCGAGCGATGTTGAGTAATTTGCTCAACCTCTCACAGCTAGGAGGAGGCAGAGGCAAGAGGTGAATCAGTCTAACCCTAGTAGTTCTCAAAATTTCATGTGTATCAGAATCGCTTAGAGGGGTTGGTAACACACAGAGTGCTGGGCACCACCCTTGGAGTTCCTGATCAGTAGTTATGGACCAGGGCCTGGAAACCTGTTCTAACCAGCTCCCAGGTGATGTTGAGGCAACTGGTCTGAGGGCCACACTTTGAGAACCATGGATCTACGCTGTCCTTCCTCTAATGATGAAGTTTGCAACACTGCAAATGTTTAATATTTAGATTAACCCAGAAGCTTTCTCTTACTTGCTCAGGATGTCAGGCAGCTTAGAAGCTGTCCTAGCTTTGGAAGGTGTCCTAAGGGAATATCGGAACACTGGGAAGGGGTTGATACATGTTTCTCTGTATTCACCAGGTTGCAACTGATGACAGATTTTTTTAAAAATTGAACTCTTTATTATGGAAACTTTTAAGCATATACAAAAACAGAGAGAGTAGCATGGTGAACTTCACGTAACCCGTTCCCAGCTTTGATGATTTTCACATAGAGCCTATCTCATTTTTATTATCTTTCTCCTCTTGTTTTCTTCTCTCCTCTCCTCTCCTCTCTTCTCCCCTCCCCTCCCCTCCCCCTCCCTCCCTCCCTCCCTCCCTCCCTCTCTCTCTCTCTCTCTCTTTCTTTCTTTCTTTCTTTCTTTCTTTCTTTCTTTCTTTCTTCCTTCCTTCCTTCCTTCCTTCCTTCCTTCCTTCCTTCCTTCCTTCCTTTTCTTTCTTCTGGCATAAAGTACACCCCAGACATCATTCCACTTCAATATGCCTCTCTAACAAATAGGGGCTTAAAAAAACCCCACTATGCTATTATCATACCTAACAAAACTAAAAATAATTCCTGTATATCACATAATATTTATGCTGTATCGATTCCCCAATTACCTCCAAAATGTCTTTTTTAGAATTGGCTTGTTTAAATAACTTATTATAGCTTACATGGACTAGATTAAGTGGATTGGCAGATTAAATTACCTAGTTTTAACTCAACTAACTAACCTTCACAAAATGGACTAGTGACTTAAATGGTTTTTGTGATACTTTTCCTTGTACAAATTCTTTGTCAGTCACATTCAAGATTAAAAAAAAGTCAGTCTAATCAGTTGGCAAGAAGTCAACCAAGATCATTTGAAATTATCAGGAAGACTCTGAGAAATGAATTTCTGTCCACTATCAGTAACAGTAATATGGGATCTTACTTTGAGACTGACATCATTGTGATCCGTAATTAGAAACTACTTTATATTTCATTTTGATCAATTTCAAAATTTTCTAATTTGAATGTATGTATTATAATATACAAAATATATTCATGTACCATAATGTATAAATATGGTATGTACTAGAAAAAAGTGTGGACAATCTGAAAACCCTGAAGCCTCCACGCCGGTGTCCCCGCTGAAGTCATGCCCGTCCCCCATCCCCTCTGCCAGCCCTGGCACGGCTTTCTCCATTACCCAAACCCAAACTCATTGCATCCTCCTAGGTCAGCAGAATGAAGGTCGAATTCCTTACTCAACCCAGTGGATCCACCATGGCTGCCCCCTCTTGGTGGTCCAACAACACTGCATTGTCAAACCCTCACCTGGTTCACTCCAAAGAATGCACACACAATGGTTCCTGCTGTGCTCTTGACCTTCTGTTTTCACATGGTTAACTCCTACTGAACCTCCAAGACCTGACTGAGTAGTCAGCTCTTTGTGTGGGCTGTAGGCCCTCCTTGTGCTTCCATATATAGTGGGTGTCTGAGGACACTCTATGCTTATGTTAGCTGCACAGCATAGAAGGACAGAGACCTGGGGGCCAATCGACAGAGGTGGAATACTGGTCCTGACACCTACTGGTTATGCGATAAGTGACTCTACCTCACTGTAAAATAGGGCCATGAAGCATAATGGTTAAGTGTATGAAACCAAAGCCAAGCTGTGTACATTTAAATTCCTATGCTTTTGCTAGCTGAGTGCCCTTGGGCACAGTACTTAATATCTATGAGCCTGATTTCTTCCTAAGAAAAATGGAGATCATAATAGTGCCCATCTCATAGGGTTATTGTGAGGGTTCAGTGAAATCATTTAGAATAGTGCCTGGTATACAATAAGAGCTCATTAAACATCAGCTCTGATTGGCGTGGGTCTGGATCCCACACTGGTTGTAATACAGGGTTGAATGAATGAATGAGTAAATGAATGAATGCATTAAATTACAGTGTATTGGATTGAAAAGAATTAAAGTAAATGGAAAGTAAACAGAAATGAATTAGAATTGTGCCCAGGCCTTGCTTGTCTACAAGGGCCCCTCTGGGCCAGCCCATTGAGTTATGTAGGGGTTTCCCTCCCTCAGTTCTACTTTCCATTGCTGAGGGCCCAAGGGCACCTTCCCTTTGCTTCCAGTTAACTAGTCAGTTAACGTCATTAAGGAACAAGCAAGTACTCAACCAAACCCAAGCATCAGCTTTATCTCAAGAACGTCACTCAAGGAGGACTGTCCATTATCATGAACAACATATTGCCTTCTGAGATGCTTGAAAACTCATGGTAATTTTTGTAAAAAGTAAAAGCCACACCGCTGTGGACATCTGTCTTGTTTACTGTTGCTGTCATGTCTGAATATTTTTAGCTGCATATAAAATAACAACCATCCTACACTCCCCTTCAGTTATACCTTCTGGCTTTGGATGACAGAATGCAGGCTCCACAGCCTCCAAGTAAGAAGAGGCCTGAGGGCAGGGGCGGGACAATAGACTAAAGCTTCTAAAAGGAGGTTGGTACATAAGGGAGCCAGAGAGACCCAAACAAGATAACAAAAACTAAAACCCCAATAATGTGAAATTCCTTGCTGCTAAGGGGAAAGAAGTTGGGGGAAGCAGAGAATTATGAAGACTATTTGGCAAAGGGAATTGTGGGAACATAGAAAAGGAGGCTCCCCCACCCTGCCCTGGCAGATCAAGGAAAGCTCCACAGTAGTGATGCTTCTGCTGGTCCTAAAAGGGAGCCTACACTGTTGGCTGTGTCTTTGTGCAACCTACGGAAGAAGATGAGAGAACCCCTTTCCTTGGACACTTTGTGGAAAGGAACATTTAGGCTCCTGGAGGACCACAGACCTCCTTTGCCCCTGCTCCTATTTACCTCTGTGACCACCTCTCCTCTGGGCACCCACCTTGTTCAGTCCTCACGGTCTTGTGATTCTTTGCGGTCATGTCATAGCTGGTGAAAAAGAAGAAGATGAGAATGAAAGCCACCTCCAGCATTAAGGTCCACACGGGCAGGCAGCTCCGCAGAGACCTTGGGTACTTAGAGCCCATTCTGTGTGCGTCCCTGTGCGTGGTTCCACCAGCACCAGGCATTACCCCTCTGTCCCCACACCCACTGGAGGGGGTGATGGGGAAACACCCGCCAAATGTCTTATCTTAGGCTGCAAGGCTGGCTCTGCTGGCCTGTCTATGGAGTTAACACAGGTGCAGAGGGACTATAACAGCGAGGAGGAAGAAATTCATTTATTCCAACATTAATTCAGTCATTCAATCAATCATCATTTACTTATACATTCAACAAGGGGTTGCTGCATTCCTACTGTAGGGCAGGCATTGTACTCAGTTTAAAAGAAGGCATTCATTCATTCGACACCCACACATAAGAATGTTCCTTTATTCATTCCTTTAGTTTACCCTCACCATATTCCTGCAATAAAAGCAGAGAATGGATCAACACTCCTATTTTACAAATGGGGAAACTGAGGCTCAGAGTGGGATTTGGATTGGCACAAATTCTCTTCAAAACCTTACCACATGTCAGAGAGCATTCAGTGAGCTCTTAGTAAGGGTGTATTAAATGTGAATGAATGAATGGGCGAAAGCAAAGTATAACACTAAGCTCTGGTGAGTGTATGGACAGGTCCCATGGAGAACTAACTCCTCAGAGTTACATACTGAAATTATATGCATTTGAATGTGTACTTAAATCTACTTGTTTCTAAATCTTTTAAGGTTAAGTGGGAGGAAATAAAGAAGTCTTGGATCCAGTTCTAGTAAAAACCTGGTGGGAGGCCTGATGCAGTCCTACGCTGAAGTTGCCCCCACCTCTGATCACCTCCTCCCAGAGCAGCGCAGGACTCTGCTTGGGGCATGAGCAGTGCATTGAGCAAGGCCACCAGCCTCGGCATTCCCGTCTCACAGTGGTGGACGCCCCTCGAAATGGGATTTAGGCCACCTGATTTCTAACTCTGACCCTGCAGCTAATTTCTCCTGTGGCCCACATGTCATAGCAGAAGATCTGACATATAATAAGCATCAAGAAGGGAGAGAGGAGGAGGGGAAGGAAGGGAGGAAGGAAGGAAGGAAGGAAGGGAGGGAGGAAGGAAGGAAGGAAGAGAGAGGGAGAGAGGGAGGGAGGGAAAGAAGGAGGGAGGGAAGTTCCCTTACCTTCTACACTGGCCCCAGCACTGGCCAGTATTGACTGAATTTGTGGGGCCCCAGAGAATAAAGCTGGGCTAGGAGCTGCCAGGAGGCAGATTTTGTCCTGACGTGAGTGATCTTCACTGACCGTTACAGCTGCCCAAGAAAAAAGACGGTTCATGAGGTAGTGAGTACCTTGTCACTAGAGGAATACAAGCAGAAGCTGATGGTTACTTGTCAAAGATGTCCTGAAAGTGATTCATATATAGATGGTAGGAGATTTTAATCACCCAGTATAATCTTGTCATTTTGTATTCAGATGAAGAAACTAAGCCTCAGAAAGTCATAGAGTCAGTTGGCCTCACCCACTTTTTGCCCAGTGCAGCTTTATTTACAAGTGGAAAAAAATTGAGAATAACCTAAAATATCCAATAATAGGGGACTGATTAAGTCAACTACAGGACACACACCTTGCCACCAATATGATGGTTCTGAACATATGTGGAAAAATCCAGGGGAAAATGCTTTTTAAGTTTTATCAGAGTGGCACAGAGGATATTCTATTTGGCGAAAAAGCAGGTTACAGAACAGCATGTACAGTATCTTCTCACTTTCGTAAAATAATAATAAAACAACATGTTAATGCATGCCCAGGGGAAAAATTGGCAGCAAACCACTAACACTGGTTACTTTTGTTTTGGATTTTTTTCAGGGGCTAACATTTTTTAAGCATTTACCACTGCTAGGCACTTAACGTGTGTGAACTCAGTTAATGACACTGGGAGATGGGAACTATTAGTCTTATATTACCAATGAGGAACTTGAGGTGCACAACAATTCAGCGATTTGCCCAGGTTTACAGGGCTGGTAAGTAGTAGCGCTGGGATTAAACCCAGGCAGTCTGACTTGTGCATCTGGGTGTTGAGCCACTTAACTCTATCCCAGATAACTCCTAAGTCTTCTTCCAATTCTAAAAGTCTAGGGATGTAGGATTCCAAGCCCTCGGCTACCTCAACAGTAAATAAGGGAGCAGGTGCCCCGACTCCGAGATGTCAGAGATCAGAGGTCTCCATTCCTTTTTATGGTCATCCGGTTCTGATTTCTGGCCTTTTCTGGCCATCAGCATTTCTTATGAACTGGGTATCCTAAGGAGGGCATCCCCTGTGTGGGGGAATAAATGAATGTGATCCCAGTTGGCCTGGGTCCTGTACCGGCTGCTTGTACGGACCTGATAAGGGACACCAGACATCAGACAGATGAACACAAGATGTCCAGTCACCAGCAGCCCCTGTGCCTGGAACCCCCAGATGGTCGTATTTTCCGGCTGACAAACTCAGTGTGAATGGCAACTGGTTCTACAGAACCCCAAGCCCCTGTATATCCTGATCCTGCCTCAGTGAGGGACTGGCTGCTTGACAAGGGGGCCAAGTTCCTCGCTAAACAGAGAGCTTTCATTAATAAAGGGAGATTCCCACCCCCCATGCAGTTGGCCTCTTTCAACAGATTTGTTCAAAGGGGAGTTTTCTTTCTCCTCCTCTGACTCGTGCAAAAGGCCCCTGTTTTCTGACAACACTTCCAGGTTGTAGGCAGATCTTAAAGGCAGGTCACCTGGAACAAAAAGCACATGGGATTTAGAGCAGCTATGTCATCAGACGAATAGAGTTAAATATTATTTGTTGAATCTAGGTGGGAGGCAAATGACTTTTCACTAAACAGGTCTTTCAACTTTTTTGTATATGTTTGAAATTTTTCATAATGAAACGCTGGGAAAAGAGCACTGTGCATCTGCTGCTCTCTCTGCCTGAACTAGTCCTCCCAACAGATACCACCAGGAGAATAGCGACTTTTGATTGTTTTATCTTCAGCATGTGGTGCTCAGTCCACAGTAGGCATTTAATAAATAGTTGTTGAATGAATAAGAGCTGCCATTTATGGAATGCCAAGCACCGGACCAAGGCTTTTGCATACATTATTTTGTTTATTCTTCCCCATCAAGGCTGTGAATATAGGCATCATCACTTCTGTTTTACAGATGAGGAAACTGCTGCTCAGAGAGATGATGTGAGTACCCAAAGTCCATGCAGTTAATAAATAGCAGAGTGGGATCCAACCCACATCCATCGATGCCACAGCTTGTGCCTTTAACTATACGATTCTGCCTTCCATTTACTAAACCATCCACAGTCACAATTTCGTTATGAGTCAGATAAGATGAGCTGCTCTGCTTTCCTCACAGGATTATTATACTCGTAAATGTAAAAATATGTAAGCATGCTTGGCACCTGTGTTATAGAAATGAAGGCGAGCAAGTGGTGTTGTGACTGCAGCATCCTGGTCTGGGTGACCAGGTGAAATGAATCAAATCAGGGAGACTTGTAGCTTTCACATGTAAGCATGAGTTTTCTGTAAAAACAGGACTCTATGAGAATACCCACCAAGCCTTCCTCACCTGAGTAAAGTGTTGTAAAACTCAGTCATGTGCAATGGCCAAGGAGGTAAATAGTTCCTCCATTATCTCTCACAAAAGCTTGACCACACCAAGGGTGTGATCCTGCTCTGGGCACACCTGGTGTGGCTAGGTCAATTATTCATTCACTTAACAAACACGAGCTTTGGAGTCAGGCAACCTGGGTTCAAATCCTAGCTCTGCTGTGTGACTGTGGGTAAGATGATCAATTTCTCTGTTTCTTCATCTGTAAAATGGAGAAAATCAGCGTCAGTCTTACAGGGTGCTTATGAGGATTAGATGAGGTAGTTTACATGAAGTGTCAGATGTGTAGAAAGTGTTCTAAAAATATTAATAATTATTATTGCACAAGCTTGGTATGTTTACTGTAGAAAACTGAAAATGCAGAGATGCATAAAGCTCACATAAAGCATCCATGATTTCAACATCTCCAAAAACCAGCTCTACTTCTTTGTGTATATATCCTCTCAGAATACTTCCTATTCATGTGAATTAATTTTTTCCCCTACAAAAATGGGATTATATAGCATACATTCTTTGGTAGCTTGATTTTTTCATGAACAGTATTTCATAAGCACTTTCCAAGCCAGGAAATTCTTTCTACAATGCTATATCATGCTAAGAGCACAGGATCTGACACCAGACTGCCTGAGTTTGAATCCTAGCTCTATCACTTACTGTGTGACCTTAGGCAAATGATTTCACTGCTCTGTGCCACAGTTTCCTCATCTGTAATATAGCGCCAGTAACAATCTCTACTTCACTGGGTTATTGTGAGAAATACATCAAAATGCATATAGTACTCAGAGCAGTGACTTCACACAGTAAGTGCTTATGTGTAGCATTCTCTATGCTACACTGATTTCTGTGGTAAGAATGTGTGATCATTTGCTGGACCAGCCTGTTTTGTAAGAGATCTGTGTTATTTCTATCTGGTTTCTGTTCTCAATACTACAAAGAATATGATCCATGAACAGGGTTATCTGGGGGATACAGGTACAAGTATCCGAGGTGGTCATCGCAGTGTCTGAACTTTTCTGAGACCACTGTGGATGGAATAGGAATGAAGCTTAAGGCAGTTTGCCAGATCCGTGTGGTGGGCTTGAGGGGATCAAAATTGCTAAAAGAGGTGGGAATGCAATTTCCTCATTTGTAAATCAGGGCGTGATAATGTCTCTCTAGACTCTCCTGAGCTATTCTGAGCTCAGTTGAAGCTTAAGTTCAAATCCCAGCCCCTTGCCCATCAGGAAGTCCTAGGAAGAGGGACAGACCTGAATTCCTACCTGTCCCTTAGTCTTTTGAACAAGGGCAAATGATTTGCCTTCTCTGTTTTACTCATCTGTAAAATGGCCACTGCTTCCCTCCCCTTGTTTCTGAGTGTTGGTGGAGGTGTGGGAAGCTGGGGGGCTCTGTAGTAACCAGCCTCATCTCAGCCCAGTTCTGAGCCCTTAGTGTCCCCAAGGGTCATTTCAGGGCTCAGAGAGAAAAGGCTGGCATTTGGCTAGAGCCAAAAAACTTTGTGCTAGAATGGACCAGGGAAAGAGAGGGTACAGCTAGGGCAGGAGGAGTTAGAGAGAAGGGAATGGGGAAGGACAGCCTTACTGTTGCCTGTCCTTGGGCTCTTAGCAAGAAGGCCACTCCCATCATTCCACTCCAGTCAATCATCAGATCAACAGCATCTATCAACAGCCACTTACAGGCACCAGAGCAGGTACCTACAGCATCAAGGCTTGGTCTTGCTCAGCTTGTGCCTTGAACTAAATTGATCTACCATACCAAGTGCATGACCTTGTTTTCTTGGAACCTCTGTTTGATCTCATCTGTAAAATAGACCTGATGTGACCTGCTTCTAAACATAGGGTTTGAAGTATATCCAGAGGGGTCTTGGACAGGGTGGACAGGTGATTCAACTAAGGACACCAGTGAACCAGCATCCAAATTGGGACTGGAACCCATAGCTCCAAATTGTCTCTTCCTGGACCATCACTCTGAGATTCTCCCTACCCTTTCTCTGCTCCCATAGAGCCCTAAACCCAAAAGTAAGTCTTAGACACACTCTCTGATAGCTCCCAGCTGCTCCATACTTCTGCCACAGCATGGGATGCTCTTGTCAAGAACCTACTTGATGGTAAGCCAGACAGTGAACTCCAGAAAGCTGGCATATGTCCCCAGCGCCTCTCTCACTTTTTCTCTGGATTACTCACCTGTCCATTCCACAGTGTACCATGGCACTGTCCTAGACAATAGGGACACAGAGGGAAGTGGGAAAAAAGACACAGATTTAGCCCTTAACCTCAAGGAGTTGGCTGTCTCAGTCTCTGGCCCAGATAATATGGAAACTTGAAGTCATGGAGATGAAGGCTGTTCAGATATGTGGTCCCCCAGGAGTCTGGAGCCAGGGTCTCACAATGTACCCATCCTTCCGAACACCTTGAAGGCTCCAGACATATTGATTTAGGTCCTGCCCGTATCCTTCTCCATGAACCAATTCACCTTTTTTTCTGCTGCTCCAAGAAGAGCTTGCCCTTCAGATCCTTTTACAATGATGGGCAGCCTTGGTAAAAGTTTGAGCTCAAAGTTTATCCTTGGTCACCCAGTGCCACTTATCAACATGCTGGAGTAGAGGTGAGGAATGAAAAACAAGTATCTTGTTAACAGTAATTACTTGCTGTCACCTACTGAATGTCTGGCCCTGGAAGTTTATTATCCTGGAAGACTTAAAACATACCTAAGTGGAAACAGGCTCAAAGAAACTCCGTAATTTGCCCAAGTTGGTAAGTGGCCAAGCTGGAATTTCAATCCTAGTCTGAAAGTAGGTACTCTTGCCATTTTTCTAAACTGCTTCTCTACAGGGTATGAATCCAGTCCCCAAGAAGCTTTTCAGATGGACAAGCCTCACCCAAGAAACCACAAATTAAGAGCAGTACTAATGGAGATGCTCTGCGTAAAAGCAAAGTCAGGAAGGTGGGAAGGTAAGGTTGTAGTGGGTTTGAAGACAGCGAGTAAATGAGGCTTGCTTGCCTGGGTAGGCCTGGAAAAGAAGAGTAGGTCCCTGCTGTGACCGGCTCTGGATGGTGTGATAAAGAAGAAGGGTTTTATCTATTAGGCACTGAGGGATCTTTGAAGATTTGTGAGCAGGATAAAGTAACAGAGAGCAGCAGTTGACGACAATGCATTTAGCATAAAGTACTAGTTCCTCCTCGGGGTGAGTATTGATTAAAGGAGTGTTCACAAGACTGGGAGAGAAGTCTTTTGATTCTAGGCAAAACAAGATGCCATCTACTTCCCAGAATTTTAAAAAAAATGTGCTGGAAGATTACCTAACAGTCTCACTGTTGTAAGTGGTTAAGATGGTACAGCCATTTAATAGGAGATTCTGTAAACATAATAAATATTTAGGAAGTTTTTAATAACACTTAAAAATGCTTATATTAAATAAAGAACAGAATACAAAATTGAATGTCTAGTATTATCACTATTTTGTTTAATAGTAACAACAGTAATAGTCATATTACCCATGGGAGAAAACAGAAAAGAAAATAAAAAATATAGAATACTAACAGGATAGTGGTTGCATTAGGGTGAGGAGATAGAGGTGTTTTTTTCCCTCCAGCCATTTTTATACATCTTCCGTTTTCTTTAATGACATACACTCTTCTTTTTCTCTTAAAAAACAAACCCAAACAACTTTGCTATCTTTTCTAGCCATGATTTTGCCATGCCTCCATTGCAGGGAAGTAATGAGGAGTAAGTGAACAGATGCAAAACACCCAGCACCATGCTTGGCACAAAATCGGTGCCTTGGGAGTGTTGGGTGAGAAGATTCCCTGGCCTAGCTTCTCCACTACTGAGGAGCCTGGCCGAGGCCCGGCCCCAGCCGAACAGCCTCCCTCCTAACCCTCGGTCCTCGCGGCCCCGGGGCAGACACGCCTCCTACGCCGACGCTCGCCCAGTCCGGCAGGCTCTGTGCCCGCGGAGCCCGCCGCCCAGCCCGCCCTGCGGACGTGGAACCCGAGGCGCACCGCCCCACACTCCACACAGACAGCTCCGCACGACGTTGCGCGCACCCACGGCTCCGCCCCCGTGACGTAACGCCAGGGGGCAGGACCACAGCGGCCCCTCTCCGCGCTTCCTCCGATTGGCCCCCGCGCTGTCATCACCTCGGAAGCCGGCAGGGTGTGTGCGTGTGAGTGTGTCTGTGTGTGGGGGGTTTGCTTTGTCATTCATACCCCCATCGCGAGCTGACGCGACCGGTCTGGCGGGGCGGTCAAGGATCCGCAGAAAATGTCCCCAGCGCTGACCCCGGAGTCTCCTGGATGGGAAGGATGCAGCGAGCCCCTTACATAATGACGCGACTGACTGGAGCACATGTCAGCACAGAACCAGCACATGCCGCAAACCCAGGCCTCGTTGGTGCTAGTGATAGACTACAATGAAAATAGCACGGTATGCTTCAGTATGGATTATAACACAGTGAAACGCATTCCAATAATCATGAAGTGTACCTTCGCAACAAGGCATCATATAGGATGTTATATTTATAGGGCCTATTTATAAGCCTCTATTTAAGTCTTTTCTGATAGGCCCAGACACCGGCCCAGACACCATAATGATTGGCGCATTTTTCTGTCCTTCCAAGAGGCGGGTTCTGGAGTCCGTTTTGCCTCAGTGGGTCCTGGGATTGGCCAGCAGCAGCGTAGCGGCGCCTTCGATTGGCCCCAAGGGCCGTCCGTCGGAGCCGAGGAGGCGGGGCAGGTGGCTGGTGCTGGGGCGGGCGGGCCCCGGAATTGTCATTTCTTTGTTTCCGAAGGCGGAGGAGGCTCTGAACCCCCCCTTCCCGTCCCACCCCCTCCCCCCGGGTGCTGGCTCCATGTCTGTGTGACCGGCCCCAGGGGTAGAGTCCAGGCCCGACGCGGGGCGGGCCGGCGGCGGCGGCGGCTGAGGTGAGAGACGGCGGCGGCGGCGGCGGCAGCAGCACCCGGCCCCCCAGCGGGAGGATGAAGCGGCGGAACGCCGACTGCAGTAAGCTCCGCCGCCCCCTAAAGCGGAACCGGATCACCGAGGGCATCTACGGCAGGTGAGCGGCAGCGTCCCCCGTCTCAGCCGGCCTGGGCCCTGCGGTCCCTGGCCGCTCCGGAGGGGCCCGGCCCCGTTATGTAACCCCAACTAGGCCGCACGCCCGCGCCGGGGGCTCTCCCATGGAGCGCTGCACTGGGGGCCCTAGCCCGCCCGCCGGGGGTCCGCCCCGGGGGCGCGGGGCGTGGCCGAGGGCCGCCGGCTTGGCTGGCAGGGCGCGGCGGGCGCGGGCCGAAGGAGCCGCCACGCCGCCGTTGGGAGCGCCGGGGCCCCGCCGGAGGGGGAGGGGCGGCGAGCCCCTTCCCCATCCAAGCCCCCTCAGCCGGCGTTGCTCACCCCGAGGGCAGTCCCTGGGGCGGGCCGGTCTCCGCTGGATCCACAGACCCACTGTAGCTGGGAATCGCCAACGTGATCCCGGAGGCTCGAGGACCATACGCACCGGGGAAAGGGCTGACAAAGTTGGGAGCAGTGTCCCCGAGGTCCTCCGGCAGACCGGGCAGGTGGCCACGTTGCCCCGTCTTTCGCCTTCTACTTCTTTTATGGGATCTCAAACTTGGCAACGAGGGCTGAAGCCGATACACCCAAATCATGCCCTGTGGCCCCATTCCAGCCTCTAAACGAGCTAATGATCATTTTGTCAACAGGCATTATTTATTTTGACAGTTACGAGCGGATGGTTTTCTTCGTACCTTTCCAAAGGGATTTTCTTATAATTCGCATCTTTTTCCTCCAAAAGAGAAGTAGTGTCCCTTTAAGTAGAAATTGAATTCAGTACACTGAGGGGGGAGAAGGGCAACAGGTTCATGGGGCAACTTAGTGACAATCATAGCTTCCCTGAGCAGAATTTATGTACAACTGTTATATTCTGGGTATTCTCAGAATGTTAATTCTAAATGGTACTTGCCTTGATAAAGAAATTATTTCAGTGGATAAGTAATTAGTTTACAAAGGAGAATCCTCAGCATGTGGATTTAAATGAGCCCTCGTGGTGTTTTACAATTTAGCTCTTTTAGCTGTGGGACTTAAGCAAATATGTGAGGTCTGTTTTTGACATCGCAGTTGTCTTAGCATAACTGTACACCTTGCACATGCTGCTGTTTACACGAATGGAATGATTGCTTTTCACAAGCAGCTGACTGTTGTAAACATTGAGGGGTTTCTTTATTTCAAGTTTAAAAGCATTAAGAAGGCAATGTAAAAAGTTCTTAAATATATTCTTATGTAATGAGCCATAGATCATAGGAATAATTCGTTCATTCAACAAATATATACACTATATGCTAGACCCTCTTCTAGCTAGTAAGAGTACAACAGTGAGTAAAACAGACCAAAATCCACGCAGAATCGATCAAACCTGACCATTTTAACTAAAACTGTAAAAGAAAAAAAAATGTTTTTCTGTAGATTTAATGGATGGAGGAAAGATCTCTTTAAGTTACACACACTATAATTCTTGAATAACAAAATGGGTTTTTTTTTCCCTGGCTATTGAAAAAGGTATGAACAACTAAATATTAGTAGTGATACAAGAATAGGAAAAAGTATATAAAGCAGAGTTGGTAAACAAAGGACATTTGTGGCATTTGAATGGCTGCTATTTACAGTACTATACGATGATGTACCTCCATTTATAGCAAGATTAGCAATCCAATATTGTTTACATGTCCTCTGTTGTATATCAACTTCTCTTTGTGTTTGAACAAATATGTGCAGTTTAGTACCTGCCCCATTGTAACCACTCAATCAGTATGAATCAATGTGAAGAAGTGAAGTCATTGTCTAATGAAGATTATTTGTAATATTTTGCAATTTGAATTCTTACGTTAAAGATTAATAGTAAATACTTATGCAAGTGATTTAGAATTTCATGTGTAAAATGTTAAGAAACAAACAGTGCTTCAGCTCTCAAATTGTTTACCTCTGTTTGGCATTAAGTTAATTGTTAATAAAAGACCTAAATATATTTTTACATCATATATCAAATTAATGTTTCAGTTATCTGTTTCTTAGTTTATATTGTGGAGTATTGGACTGAAGAACAGGATCATAGGTTTGTTTTTTTCTAATTCTGTTTTTAAGAAGAGAGAAGGGGACTGGGGGTGGGGGAATGGGGGCATCTGTAATAGGGTCAAAAAGAAAAAAAAGAAAAAAAAGAAAATTTCTAATCATTTCTAAAGCAAATACAATGAGTGGGCTAGGTATAAATTGTAATGTTTGAGGTTGTGTGAATATCATATTTCTGTTGAACATCAAATTTAAGTCTATACTGAACTTTTTCACACTATTACCCATTTTGTTCTCAACATCTAGCCAATTTTGGTCTCATTCAGTAGAGAGTTTTCTTCTTCTTTGTTTTCCCTCCCTGAGGCTCTGTGGACAATTTTGACTACTCTGTCCACTGTTTTACAACATAACCTTTCATGGACTTACTATTTTTATGTTTGCAGTCTGTACTACTTTCTGAGCTTTGGTATACCGAAGAGGCAGCTGTGGTGAGGAAAAGCACTGCAGGGCTGGCATCAGTAGGCCTAGGTTCATTCTCAGAATCCCACTTTGGAAAGGCAGGGAATCTCCAGCTTTGATCCCTAGTTCTCTCATCTGTCAAATGAGTTTTGAGGACTAAAGGAGGTATGTACAGTTTGTGAGACTCTACGAATTCTAGCATGCTATAGAAGTATTATTTGCCATGTTATCAGGTGTTGGGCTTATTCTTTAAGGACGCAGGAAAAACTAAAACTAAGATTTGGTACAACTATCAACAGAAGTCGAGTAGTCTAAACAAGCATCATTTGCCACTTGGTCTTGTTGAAAGAAATTCTGTTGCTGGTAATTCTTTTAATCATGGGCTCTAATCCAACAACTGTGACCAAGGTGATTGTCAAATGATATTATTATTGCCAGTATAATGGTTGTGATAGAATTTTGTTTCAGGGGCATGGTAGAAGGAAAATGGATTTTAGACATTATATTAATGTTAGTTACATTTATATATATGTCTTTATCATTTGAAGATTGAATTGTATAGGAATATGTTATTTCAGTCAAGTTAATAATCAAGATGAGAGAAAGGAAACAGGAATGGTGATCATTTTCTTTTATATAATTAAGAGCTAAAATCCAATGTCATTAAAAAAAAAACCTGAGCCAGCACAGAGCCTGACACAGTAGGAATTCATTGCTCAATAAATGTTGAGTGAATTGATAAATGAATGTAAGCTAATCTGTTCCACTGCTTTAAGAAGCTGCATTGTTCAGGGAATTATGGAGGGGAAAGGATATGACAGATAGTTTCTTGTCTTCAAGGAGTTTACAGTCTAGTAGGTCATAGTAATTCCCTCTTAAATTTGTGCAGTGGTTTTGAGGTTCTAAAGAACTTTGAGTTCTGTTCAAATAAAAATAATTGTATTGAATTAAATATTAGTTTGCTATTTTAGCAGTTGACCTGATACATTAACAGCTTTATTTTACCCTGTGCTGTTTTATGATGAAATAGACACTAAGTGAGGGAATATTTTCTAACTCAAATGAGATAGATGTGAAAGTACTTTGGAAGTTAAGAACAAATGTTATTAGGAAGAGAATGTCAAATGAGTAATTCTACTTAATGTTACATTTTGGGTTTTGTGGCTGTGATTCTCTCCCTGGGTCCGACTTCACACGTGCACCAGACACTCCCAACAGTCATATCTAATTACATGCAGTGATTATCCAGGTGAAGTGAAGTGGGAGTGTGATGTAGATTTTAAAAGCCTTAAGGGGATTCTGTGGATTCACCCACCTTTCACCTTGCAATATCCTCACTCCTGTCTACCTGAAATTAGTGACTTATAATAGAAAGATGAGGTAAGCTATGGTAAATAGAAGACAGAGGCAGAAACAGTTACGTTTAAAGTCTCTGCAGTTAAAATTGTTACTTACCTAAGTAAAAATAAGAATTCTATGTAAGACATGTGTTTTAAGCTTCAGGAAACTAGGAAACTATTTTATATCTTTGTTACCGATGGTTGAAGAGGACACTTCATTTGTGAATTTATGAATACTTTAGTCACTGTGCTTGCTCTGCATGTAGCACATTTCCTGAAGCTTAGGTAGTGCAATACTTTTTGTGACTCTTACATTTTTATAGCTTACTGCCTTAAAACTATGACTGAGGACTCAAGACTTTGCTGGTTGGCATATATATATAGAAGCAGAAGTAAGGCCTGCCTGAGTGTTGTTGGTAGGGTAATATGGGTGTAATAATTTATAGCTTTAATTTGAACCTTTCACCTAAAATGTCATATGGTGTGCTTGAGTGTGATAGTGTTATGTTATAGAATTACATGCTTATGATTTTGTAATAAAAGATTTTGTCATAAAATAGGGGCATTATTTGTGCCAGACCCTGTCTGTATGATACCTTTCCCCATCTTTGTTTCAGAGAAGAGTTTCGGGGCTTTCAACTTTTAAAAGTGTTTAAATTTGCATCCCTTTCAGCTTCCTAATGTCTTTTTTCAGACCCTTGTCTGAATTATCTGGTCCCCACAAATTTTTCTTTACTGCTTTTTCTGTCTCCTTAATGTTGTTTCCTAAGCATAGTTTTAGACTCCTTTGGGGTATACTTATTGAAGCCACTGGAATCTGACATGACCCTTGGCTGCCTTGATTTTACATGTGTTCTGCAACTGAAATCCCAGATACCAATGTTGCAACCTCATAGCCTAATAGCATTTTGGTAGTCTTAGTAGGCGTTAACTTCAGCAGTGCTGGACCTGACTTAAAAGTGATAAATTCAGCATTGTTTCAGAGGAGTACTGGTACAATGGAGAAATTGAAATGTTTCACTAGCCTTCCCAGCGAGGTGGTTAGCTAAATCCTTTTATTTGTAGTTTTGATGAAATACATTTAAACAAACCTGCCACACTGGAATTTTGTATTTAATTTTTGCAAGTAGTGTACTACATTAAAAAAAAAATGTATTGATACTTTCTGCTGGGGCCGGTGTGGCTCAGTTGGTTGGAACATCATCCTGTAAGCAAAAGGTTTTGGGTGTGATTTCTGGACAGGGCACATGCCTAGATTGTGGGTTCCATTCCCCGTCCAACTGTGCGTGTTGCTTGGTCTAGGCACGTACGGGAGGCAACCAACTGATGCTTCTTTCTCACATTAATGTTTCTTTCTTCCTCTCTCTCTAAGAACAATGGTAAAAAATGTCCGCGGGCGAGGGTTGTTTTTTTTTTAAAGTGCCTTCTTCTAACTTTCATTTATGATTCTGAGCACTCATGGTATTTAGGTTCATTAGATGTTTTAAAAATTCCTTTAAGTTTGCTACCAGTTGAAGCTGGAAAAGGAGGGAACATGATATATTTTGGATTATTTGCTTAAAAGCTTCCTGTTTTATCATTGATACTTTGCTTTCTTTTCATACGGATTCTTTAACACCTTTCTTGAACCTCACTAGATTTGGAGATTGATTTTAATGGTAGACTTAAGAACTTATTTTTTCACTTTTATTATATGTCTGATTATGGTGGACCCAATTCATATTCTATAAATACTTATATTTTCAGAGTTTTTTTCTTTGGACATTTCTCCCAGCTCTCCCTACTGATGTTAACCCTTTGGAGTTTTATAAGTGTGTAGTTGTTTTTTTTTTTTTATGTCATTGTCTAGGCTACCATCTAGGTGATATTTTAGGGCATGTAACAAGACATAACTTGTAGAGTATATATCTTATGGAATCTGGAGGGTCAGATAGAGATTTTACCCAACATAGTTAAGACCTCACAGTGAACTGCTCTAATTGGGTTACTTTTCTTGATGAAATTTAGTGTGCTCTTCAAATATATTGATTACTCTCTAGGCTTACTAGATATGGGTGTACTTATTTTACTTGGATCATTTTCAAGAAATAGATCCAAAAGAAAAATAAGTTGTCCTTTCAACAAGCTGCATAAGTGTAATGGTGCATACCAATGGTAGAAACAGAGTCTTTGCTAGACGTTTTTTCCCCATTGTGGATTTCTTCAGATACCTAAGGAGTGATGATTTCTTCAAGGTCTCTCATCTTTTAGGCACATTCATACTAGTAGTGGAAATTTTCAAAAATTTAACCAACTGTTAGAGTATATTTGTTGAGACTTTGTATCTTTTCTCTGGCATTTAACCTGGCATCAGATTGACCTCAGCTCATCAGCCTTCTAAGATGCCTGTCATCCCCAGACTTTGAAACCCTTTCATAGCATTGGCTTCCATTCCTTTGTATTTTTTCCAGTGCTGCTCTTAAGGATGATGTGTTCACATTGAGTCATGAGATTGTGACATCAAAAGTAATGTATCCTCACCCTACCTCCTTTGTCGCCTTTTTTTTTTTTTTTTAAGTTTTGCATTTAGTAGTGGATTGAAATGTGTGACTAGCCCATTTTAGGTATATTCATGGATACCACCTATTCATTTGCGCTATTTGGGATCTGTTTCCTACCCAGCACAGGGAAGGTGCCTAGAAAAATCTCATTCTGTTTTTGTTTGCATTTCACTGGTTTCATTGAAATGTATATCCCTTAGTGCCTTGCTCAGTTTTTAAATTGTATTATTACTTTTTTCATTTTCTTTAAAAAACTTCTTAAAATATTTACTTATTTTTTGAGGGAGGGGAAGTGAGGGAAAAAGGAAGGGAGAGAAACATTGATTGATGGTTCAGTTGCCTCTCCCACACCCCCAACTGGGAACCTGGGCTGCAACCCAGGCACGTGGGAATCCAGCCAGTGACCTTTTGGTTCGCAGCCTGCACTCAATACACTGAGCCACACCAGCCGGGGCAAAATTGTTTTAGTGATTGATTTTAGAGAAAGAGAGAGAGATAAACATTGATTTGTTGTTCCACTTATTTATGCATTTATTGGTTGAGTCTTTTATGTGCCCTGATGGGAGATCGACAGTCAGCCTTGGCATGTTGGGATGATGCTCTAACCAACTGAGCTATCCTGGCCAGAACATGTTCATTTTAAAAATACTTTTAAAAACCAAATAAACTGCTCAGTACTGAAGTCAGTACTTAGCCTGTCATGTGTAGCAAGGACACTTGAACTCTAGAGAGAATGAGTACCATGTTCATGGTCACATAAAAAATCTGGCCTTAGATGAGAGAAATACAAGGCTGGAGTCTTCCTTCTCAGGTGGAATAAGTAGTATTTTCTTGTCATTTTCTAAGCTTGACAAGGTATAACTCATGGTTCATTATGTTTCTGACATTTTAAAGAAATGAGTTGTCTTTTTATTTTTAAATTACATGTTTATTACAATGACCATTCTAGAACTGTGAATATTGTTGGAAAGCTGTTTTCAGTTGTTCCATCTTTTGTGCCATTATATTATTTCTATAAAGAACATTTGACTTTAAAATGTTTTTCTGCAGGGCTTCCTAGTGTTACAAATTGTTGACAAATTTATAACATGAATTAAGATACTGAGGGTTTATTCTCATAAAGCACATCTTCTCATTTTTTAAAAAACTTTGTTCTGTTGGAGAGTTAAAGAATTGTATAACTTGAATATGTATGAAGGAAGAGATATAAAGGAGGAAAATAATATTTATTGAGCATCAAATGTGAGATGAGAAAGTCCAGTATGATGGATTAGCATATGGGCTTTAAATTTATATAAATTTGGGTTTAAATAATGTTTCTGAACTCAGGTTCATTTATCTGCTTTAACCCTCAGGTTTCTTACCAGTAAAACGAGGATAGTAAATATATCACCTACTTTATAGGATTATTGTAAGGGTAATTGAGATAAGTCATATAAAATAGTTAGAATAGTGCCTGACACTGGCAAATTGCTTAAAATATTACTTGCTGTTTCTGCTATTCTTACTATATTTTTATCTTCATTTTATTATTTAGTTCCAGTAAGGATATTTAAGGGTTTTAGTTTTGGTTTCACAGTGAGAAAACTGAAGTTGCTGGAGGTTTAATTACTTTGATAGAGAACCCTATCTGTCCAACCCCAAAGTCTGTTCTCTTTTTGTTTCATTGTCTTGTTCAGTTTCATCCTTTCTGAGTGATATTTATGTGTAATAACATACATGATCCTCTCGAACTCACCACTACATGTAGGGAAAGATCATTATCTTCATTTTCCAGGTGAAGCAACAGGTACCAAGAGTGTCTTGTGCAAGGCCATTAACCTTTTTTCCTTCTCAAAATGATAATCTTTCCTCTTTACAAAAGAAATCCAAATAGACCTGACAACAATGAATGTGATCCTGGACCAGGATCTATCAATCATCCATCTGTCTATCATCTATCTATCTATCTATCTATCTGTCTTCCTACCTATTGATATAAAGGACATTAGTGAGACAATTACTAAAATTTGAATAAGTATTGGGTTGGCCAAAAAGTCTGCATGGTTTTTTCTGTAAAATAAAAGACACAGTTTTCATTTTCATCAATAACTTTGTTGATTTGGATATTTTGAGTATGTTGGCTATGTCTCATATGGTATAATGTTAATTGTTCTCAATTATTGTCTTGATTTGATCGCTGTCAACTTCAGCTGGTCTACTCGACCACGAAGCATCGTCCAGCGAGAAATCTCTGGCATGAAACTTCATAAACCTCTTTTGACATGTTCGATGAATCACAGCACCTTTTCCATACACTGCACAAACCTTTTTTTGTATTTCAGTTGCATTTTTACTTTTCTTGAAATAATAATGCATGATGTGCCAAAATTGTTGCTTATTTTCTTCCATCTTCAATATTAAAATGGCTACACAAAAATTCATCAATTTGGTGAGGTTTTTTTCTTAAATACATGCTGATTATGACAGCTGTCTAGCGAAATTGTTTTGAATGATGTTAAAGACAACTAAGCGCTGCTAGAGCCATCTTATGGAAAAACCAACTGAACTTTTTGGCCAACCCAATACTATAATAATTTTAATTTCCTGATATTGATAATTGTGCTGTGGTGATAAGAGATTGTCCTTGTTTTCATGAAATTTAGGAGTAAAGGACCATTATGTCTACAATTCAAATAGTTTAGGAAAAATTAATATGTATACATATATAGGGACAGAATAATAAGAGAAACTTGATAAAATGATTTTATTATTTGTAAAGTCTAGCTGAAAGATGTAAGAGAATTCTTTGTACTATTTATGCAACTTTTCTCTAAGTCTAAAATGACTTCAAAATGAAGAGTTAAAAAATAATAACACATGCTTATTATAAAAAATATTAAAGCAATACGACATGTGTAAGTGTAATATAATAGACCTTAGTACACCTCCTTTGGGGTTATTACTGTTATATAATTTGTTAAGTATAATTCCTTTTTTTCTATATAAGCAAATATGTACTTCTTTCTTTAGAAAAAATAGGATTCCTTTTCACATAAAACTTTCTTGGCATTTATACTCAGTCTCTTGTCCATTTGTTTTACCTCAAAAATTTTTTTTTTAGCAGCAACATAGCATTTTATGTAGAATTCACTCTGTCCTCTGTGGTTTCCTAAATCCCATTTCTATGCTCTTTCAGTAGTGCCCTTCAGCCTATCAGTTTCCTGTTTCTCAAGTTTCTTTTCTATAAAATGGTAATAACTACCCTGCCTATTTCGCAGTTGTAAGGATAAAATGAGATAATTAATATGAAAGCACTTCAAAAAGTTACAAGTGTGATATAAATGCAGGTGTGGTTGGCATTGAAGATGTGAAGTGTGACACTTGTTTCGCTTATGAAATGAATTTCTAATGTTTATACATTAACAGTTTTTTTAGGCCCTGTGGGTTGTTTTCTCCTGATGTGCTTCTTAACCCCTCTCCATCCCAAACCCCATAGAGTTCACACTGTTGCAAGTGTTTTTGAAGGAGAAATTCTAAAATTCTGATTATAGTCAGAACCAGTGGCAGGTGGGCCAGATGAAGTGATAGTTTGGCATCCAGAGCAAGGCTGATTAGATTCATTTCTTCCTAAAGAATAGTCAGAACAGATTGCGGGAATGTGCTTGGTAATCCTTCAGGTAGAAGCTGTGTTCATTATGTTTGTTGATGCTGCTTTGTTAGGCACCCTTCCCAGTGTGTCACCTGTGCATTATCTCTCTCTACCTTCATTGTGAGTGTACTTTGATAAAAGCCCTGCCGTTGATCCTAAACACTCCTGTGCATTGCAGGCCATTTGGTCAACATCTGCAGTGTGCAAGGTGCTGTGCTGGACCCTGAGGATGAAGCAGGGAACAAAATGGGCAGGACTTTACATTAAACACTTAATTACACAGAATGTTATTTAATTATAATTTTGACTATTCTTATGGCACAACATGCTATGTGAGCATATAATGGGATAACTGTCTTTACTTTGGAGTCAGGGAGTGCTTTGTTGAGGAAGTGATGTTTATGCTATGTGCTAAAGGGTGAGTAGTAATGGAAGTGTACCCCATGTAGTTTAAATTGTACTTAGCTAGGGATTTTTTCTGTGGCTCAGAAAGAAATGTAGAAAAATGGAAGAATTAACCCTGGACGATTTAAATATTCCCAGTTGAGAGACGTGCACCTAACAGTTTGGAGATAAGTACTGATTATCTGAGTAAATCATCGTTTTGTTTCTGAGACAGTGTGAAATTCAGTCAAGTTCCATGACAATGAGAAGCTTATACTATAGACCAGTACTTCTCAAATTTTAATGTATGCACAAATGGCCCAGGGAATCTGGCTAAAATATAGGCTTATATTAAACAAGCCTGGACTGAGTCCTGAAATACCACTTTCCTAAAAAGCTTATACGTGATGCTTATGCTGCTGGTCCAGTTGGATAAAAGGCTAGATGAATATTCTAGAGGTATGTCCAATAGGGAGCAATATTTCTTTTTTTTTTATCCTCACCCGAGGGCATTTTTTTTTCATTGCTTTTAGAGAGAAAGGAAGAGAGAAACATCAATGTGAGAGAGAAACATCGATTGCTTGTCCTCTGTATGCACCCGAACTGGGGCTTGGATCCACAACATAGGTTTGTGCCCTGACCAGAAATCAAACATGCAACCTTTTGGTTCCGGGATGGCATTCCAACCAATTGAATCACACTAGCCATGGCCAATAGGGAGGAATATTTGAAAACAAAGAAGACAAAGCAGTTTGGTGCAAGCATTGTGCTACCTACAGAAAGCTAAAAGCGATTCACTATTACTATTACAAAGATGACAGAAAAGCTAGGGATTGAGATAGATGGCTACTAGCACAGCCAGTGAAATATTCCACAGAGTTATTTCTGTGGTGAGGACCAAGTGAACTAAATGATCATTAGTCTGCTAGAGAAAAGGTCAGGTACTGAGGATTGATGACCATGGTCCTCATGGTAATTATGTGGACTCCACAAAATGATCTAAGAGACAAGGAGCTAGAGATACTAGAGAGGAAGGTGCACTTTACTTGGAAAAGGAAGAATGTTCCATACTAGTTTTCATTATTCATAGATCATTAATCCGTAGATGGAGGGTACTGCTATATAGATTCAGGTAAAAAAAATGATCGTAAATGGCAAAGATAGGAATAGAATGGGGGAAGGAACCTCATAGTTAATATCCACTTTGAAAGAGTCACCATCATTAAGCCCATTAATTGCATATGTCTCTTTATTTCACTGGAACCCAGAATAGAAGCTTATAAGACCATCAAAAGACATTACTGGTCTGCCCTTGTTTCATATATCATTATGAAAAATATATTTTTGTTGCAGTTATGCTGTTAATTTTTCATTTCAGATGTTTTATAGTTCTTAGTAAACTTATTTGGATTGGAGAATTAAAGTAACATCAAGTTAGCCTGTCATATTATGAACTGTATGTATAAAATATTTTATATTTAATCATACTTTCTTCCTAGTTTAAAAGAAACATTTTGAAATCTGTAATGGCTTAAAAACTGATCTACTTTTTCCCCTTTTAGGATGTCATTTCTTTGGATTTCACAAAATCATATGACCTTCAGTATATTTGAAGAAAGGAATTAGGGTTTCTACGATGATGAGCAGTCATTTTAGGTTACATGTCTTTTAACTTTTGTACATTAACCTATAGAAGGATAATAGGAATAATTTACTGGTAAAGAGGGCTAAGAGAATACTGAATCAGGCAATTGTCATAAAACTTTTTAAACCTTATGAGACAAAATTAATAGAATTCAAGACTTGTCCTCGAGTAAAATCAACTTTGTTAACGAGATTACATCTTGATTTTTTAGATACAGGCCCACCTAAAAGGGCCTGAGGAAAGCTGAGGGTATAGCATATGTTTGTGAAAAATGAAGTTTCCTTAGATACCTGTACTTCTAAACTGTGACTCAGTAAGAACTGGGTGTCAAGGAACATCAAAGGTATGAGAGTAGTTGTTTGAAAAGGAATGAAATATGTAAAAGGGAATCCCAATGAAGTTACAGAATTGAAAAAGAGTAATCATGCCCTGGCAGGGTAACTCAGTTGGTTAGAACATCATCCCCATAAGTCAGGGTTACAAGTTCAGTCCCTGTCAGGGCACATCCAAGAATCAGCCAGTGAATGCGTAAATAAGTAGAATAGCAAATGAATTTTTTTCTCTCCCTTTCTCCCCTTTCCTCTCACTCTCTAAAAATCAAATAAAAAAAATAAATCAATATAACCTAAAAAGAAAAAGAGGAGTCACTGTAACAAAAACAACCTTTTTTATATTGGCTTAGATTTAAATGATTGAATACAGACTGCTGTTCTGTAGTCAATATTATCTAAATAATGATACGGAATGTTGCCGGTTAGACTGGGATACTGCCATCCCTTGGGAGCATTTGGGGAAGAGAACAGTTGGTAGTACTCTACCTTCTCCATCTGGAGAATAGTATGACTAGAGACATGAGATACAGCTACATTCCAGAAGCAGCCCCATGGAAAAAAAGGATTCCTCAGAGAAGTTAATGCCGTTTCTTAAATGCCGTAGAAACATGGATGAAGAGCTAGTATTTATTCTTTGGAACCTAGAAACAATTCGAGAGACAAGGGAAAAATTCTTTTAGTTTTAAAGCCAAGAAGCTTGGCAATCTAGCTGCAGACTTTATTTGCGCTTCCAAATGCCTTTGTGATTCAGTTCCTTCCAATAAAATATGCCTTGCTCTCCACTGGACCAGTGATGGGATTTAATGAGTGAGAATGAGGGCCCTGTCCTCATCTGGCTAACATGACTCTAGTGAAATGAAACTAAAAGGTAGGATTTACGATTCCAGTCTGTGTTCTCCTGGTTTGCCTTTGTTTCCTCTATTCTACAGTAAACTTCTTAATTGAAACTTATTGTCAAGCCCAAAGAGTTCTACCAAGAACTAGTATTAGAAATTGACCCTAGTTGCAAATTATGCATATCATTGTGATACTATATCATTGAGGGCCGTATGTGTCTGTTCTTGACATCTTTTCCTGCGTAGCTTCAGAGGGCATAGAAAGAGTCCTCAGTGCTGGGTCCTGTTTTTCTTGTTTCCTCCCCTCACCCAGGTATAAAAGTCTTTTTGTACTTTACTTTATTTCAAAGTTATTTATTAAAAGTCTTGATTTTGTTGTTGCTGGTATCTCTACAAACAGCTAATTTAATCACATCATTATTGGAATATTTGTATTGCAAAACACTGTGCATGGTTCTAGCCTAAGTGAAAGTGCATTTTATTTCCAATCCATCTGTTTTAGAAAAGTTTTTTAAAAAATCCTAAATTTAACCTGTTGCAGAATTGATAAGGTTAAGGACATAGAATTAGGGGCTTATTCATAGGTAGAATCTGAAGACTTCTATTATCTATTATACAGTTAATAAACTAGAAGAATGGACTTTGAGATTACATAAAAAATAATTTTTTAAATCCATTCCCTTACCTTGTTTTGAGTTCTGCAGTGGTTAGATATATGTTCTGACTGGTCAAAGGGTGTTTCTATTTACCGTAAGTCCAGCGGGAACCAGTAGCACACATTTACAGAGCAAGGCTGGGGTGCTTTAGCATTTTTTCTTTAATGTATATGTTTTGTGCCCTCACAGCCCTTAGTGTTGGCATCTGCTCCCTAAGCTGGTCCCAGCTTTTTTGGGAAGTCATTTGTTTTTAATTTGGTTAATGCAGATGAAAACTACAGAGAGAGGCAAGAGGAGAAGAGGGGCTGGGAAGGGGGAGACAGGATTCTTCAAGCATGTGGGGTTATACAGCAAGAATTTCAGAGACTTCAAACAGGTGTAGAGGGGTAGGGAAATAGCAAATTTGAAGCCGTTCAACTGTGACATTTTCTTCTAATGAAGAACAGCTTGAGCACTGTAATTTTGAGAGTTGCAGTGTTTTGAAGTTAGACACTTAGCACATTTTAAAATAGTAGTGAGATTTAATTTTTTCCCATCTTAAATGGAAATAAGTATATTTGGTCATCATCTTATTTTGATAGTTGTGGGTCCCAGAATGAACACCAGAGGTATTAAAATTGAGATGGGCCACAGTAGCATCTCTTTTTGTCCTTTATCTCCATTGTTTTCATGGTATATGAAGGTATTTTTTTGTCTCCTTTAAGCAAAACAATGTGTTTTTCTCTTTCTAGTTCTTCACAATGACTTTGAACTAATTCTTAATTTTTATATTTTGCAGTACATTTCTATACCTGAAATTTTTGGTAGTGTGGGCACTTGTCCTTCTGGCAGATTTTGTCCTGGAGTTCAGATTTGAATACCTGTGGCCATTTTGGCTTTTCATCAGAAGTGTCTATGATTCCTTCAGATATCAGGGACTGGTATGTTTATTTATACATGAATTTTATAACCCTTCTAAGAAAATCTTCAATAACTGATAATGAAACTGTTTAAAGTAGGTTTTATTAGTTATACTTAGGTGACTGTATTGAACTAAATGGGACCTATGGACTGAACCTGGCCTCATTTTTGTCTAAACTCATTGACTAAATCATAATCCCTCCTCCTTTATCATTGCAGTGAAAAGAAGGGGAGAGAAGGAGGACTTCAGGAGGGAAGCAGAGTAGTGGAGGAAGAATGACTGCCCAGTTCTACTCTGAAGTGTTTCTTGAGCCCTTATCACTGTGTTTGTGATTGGCTTGGAGTTAGAGCAGTGCTTCCCAAACATCCTGGTCTCAGAAACTGTTTACATTCATAAAAATTATTGAGGAGTCCAAAGAGCTTTTATTTATGTGGGTTATATCTATCCATATTACTATATTAGAAAGTAAAATAAAAACTTGAATATTTATTAATTCACTTAAAAAATAACAACAAATTCATTACCTGTTAATACAAATTAAATTTTTTAAATGAGAAATACATTTTCCAAAACAAAAATTTGGGTGATTGACTACGGTTTTGCAAATTTATATAATGTCTGGCTTAATGGGAGACCGCTGGATTTTCATATCTGCCTCTGAACTCAGTTGATTGCAATATCACATATCATGTAGCTTCTGGAAAACACCACCATACTCCTGAGTGAATGAGTGTGGAAAAGGCAGATAACATCTTAGTATTATTATGAAAATAGTTTTGACCTGGAAGACCTGCTAAAAAAAACCCCAGGGACCCCCAGACCACGTGTTGAGAACTACTGACTTTGTGGTTCTGTTGTGTTACATAGCCACATCTTAAACCTGTAACTCTTCTACCTGGGCCTGGTGCTTTGGTCAGAACAAATCCATGCCTTCAAAAGATGGCTTTGAGCTCCTTGTCCCACTGGTAATAGGTAGAGGTGTGTCCTGAGGAAGGCTGCAGTATTAAAATCATTAACATCAGCATAATTCTTAGTACTAGTATGGTTCATCTGTACTCCAGCAGCCTACCCTTTAAGAATGAGGCTCTTTAGGAATGTGTTGTGAGGAGAGGAGCCTTTTCTGTGTTAAAATTCCAGTCTTTAGGTAACCCACTTGTGGAGTCCGGGTAAACTTACTGTGAACTGACTTCAATTTGTTCTAGTCCAGTTATTCTTCATGTTTTGAGGCCATAAATAGGATTACTCTTTAATATTAAATTAACCACCACTTTTTATATGGTTGATTTTAAATGTTTAAAATTTCTTGTTATGATTTGCTCTGTAGTTATTGCATGGAAATTTTAGAGATTTTGTCCAACATGCTTTTAATCTCTGTTTGAAAATAACAAGTTCTAAGATGTGTTTTGTTTTTTCCTTTAGGCCTTCTCAGTGTTTTTTGTTTGTGTAGCATTCACATCAAATATAATATGTCTGCTGTTCATCCCCATACAATGGCTTTTTTTTGCTGCTAGCACATATGTATGGGTTCAGTATGTATGGCACACAGGTAAGTCTTAATGGTTTCTTAGATGGACAGAAATCTTGAGAGTCAAACTTTTTAAATGTGATTAATCTTTGAATAAATTATTTAGAATTGAGTTTAATGGGGACAATTTAAAATTGTCTTTTTCTAATAGATTATAATAAATTGTACCTTTAAAATATATTTTATCTTTTTCTCATTATTGAGTCAAAAGTTAAAGCTTCTATGATTTGATATCTTGATTGTCACTGTCTCATCATCATTTTTTTTTTTACGTTTAATTAGTTGAAGTCTTCTTTGGTACAAGAATCCCCACAGCATCCTTTGCTTATGGTGTTTAATCTCTGATTGAAAACCTATGATGATAAGGAACTTACTACTGTTGTTTTTGGGCAACTGTAACAGGAAGTTCTCATATTGAGCCAGAATTTTCTTCCTTACACTTTTGACGCAGTAGGTCTTAACTATTTGGGGGCTCACTGATCTCTTAGAAGATATAAAAAGGCTTTCCCCAGAAAAAATACATGGGAGTGTACAAAATTTTTCCTTAATATATCAAGGAGCCTACAGGCCATTTCCTTAAGGCCTAACATTGGATCCCCCCCCCGCCCCACCCTGCCCCCACATTAGAGCCACATTGAATGAGTGTAACTCCCATACACGTTAATATTTCTTTAGAGAGCTAAAGACCTTGTATCCTCTCAAGTTGCCTTTTCTTTTGTAGGCAAAACATTTCTGGTTTCATCAGCTTTTCCTCACGTGTTAGTTTAAGCACTTCACCATCATGGTCTCTCTAGTTCTTAGTGGTTCTCTTAACCAAAATTTACAATGTTCTAACTTGAGGGGAGTTACACAGTCACTGCCCTTCTGCTTAGAGCTATATTGCTCTTTCAAACTAAGATGAGAGGAAATGTTTTGACAGCTTCCCTCCACTGTGAAAGCCTGAATGTGGGATACACAGGGATGTGAGGATTGACTCTCATCTCAGATCATTTAACTTGCCTGCAAAACTGCATAAAACTTGATTCTTAGGCCCAGCTGTAACCTGTAGGATTTTGACCACGTAGGGAGCGCCAACTAATAAAAGCTCTCTGGAGCAACATACATCCTCTTCTCAAGGGTGCTGAGAGAATGATGTTGGCCCATGTAGAAAACACAATTCAGCTGTTATTTAAAGCATCTACTGTGAGCACGGTGTTCTCCATCTCCATCTTTACCAGTCTTTCATGTATGACTTGATTTGTAAGCTAGCATGACGGTTTCTTAATCTTTGTTCCTTTAATTAAAGTGATTTTTCTGCACACCAGTTTTCACTCATTTTTCCTTGGGCCTCAATTTCAAATGAGTTGCCATTTACAGTTCTCATTCTCTCTAGGTCTCAATTTTTTCTTTGTCATATGAAAGTGGAGTAATCTAGATAATGTTTAAGGGAGCCATCCAGCTCAGATAATCTGTGACTCTGATGAAGTATAATGATTCCCTAAGTTACTTTAATAATGTCTCAGTAGTTGGGAAAAAAATACTCATATAACTATTAATAGAACCTATTGGGAATGAGTTCAGTGGGTGACTCATAGGGCAGCAACGAAGCTAATGTCATAAATGACATTGCCTCTCTTTAGCCCTAGGCTCAGAAATGTGTGTTGGAATAGCTAAGCTGTGAAGTACGTTTTAATTAGGAATGATTAGTGCTCAAACAAACAAACAAACAAACAAAACAAACTTTGTGTTCTTATTGGGCCCAACAGATATGGGTGCAATTTATATAACTGGGGATTAATTTCTCTTCCAGTTGTTAAAATTTGAAATTCTTTCTTAAGAATATTAGAAATGGTTGATGAAATTAAGATAATATTATAAACTTCTTTCCTTGCTGTTAAGAGGGAAAAAATAGGATTCAAAACTATATGTACAACATGACTATTACACTTGTTCAAAAAATATTTTTCAACATAGTTTTATCATATTATTTGATAAGTTTAGAAATACTAGTATTTTGTCCAAATTTTTCTATTTTTTTTTTTTCTGTAAAGTGTTTATTATGTTTGTGACAATTTTGGAAATTAATTTTTGAAAAGGCATTACAAAATGAATTTGAAAATGCATTATCCTAAAGATTGCTATTTGTATCTTCTTACATTGTAAAAATACCTTTTTATGTGTTCATGTGTGTTAAATCATAACATGTTAAATCATAAGAATGATTGAGTCCATTAGCTGCCTTCACAGTGCTTGGGAGTGTCTTCCTTCTTTACAGACTAGGTCTAAGGGGACTTAGGTTTATTTTCCTTAGAAGCAGAGTGTATTATCTCTATAAACTTGGACCCAATTTGTATAAATTCTGGACCTTGCTTTACTCTTCAATAAAACAAGGAAGTTGAATCAAATTATCTTTTTTCTAGTTCCAAAATTCTATGATTTTTTTGTTTTTTTCATCCTGAAGATTCTTAGCAAAAAGCCCTTTAATCCTTCAGGTCACTAATTTTTTCCCTCCTATTCTCTCCTTTGTAACTTGCTTGCTTTATACAGTGTCAAAGGAGTTCTTTCCACCATTGCTGGACCTCGTGCCTATGTAGCCTATGTTTGTAAAATACCCCATTATTAGTTACTTCCTGACAAAGATGGACCTAGCCTGCAGATATTGATTCTAAAACCAATGAAAATTATTCCATTATTTGCATTTTATTTATTCAGTTGCAGATTGCTTTTTACTCCCTTGGAAATTGTTTTTAATTACAAAAGGAATATGAGCTTGTAGTTAAGAAAATAAATTTTGAACAGTACTTAAATGTCAGAAACATTTCTTTGTGCTGTAACTCATTCTTTCTTATTTATTTATTTAAAGATTTTATTTATTTACTTTTAGACAGAGGGAAAGGGAGGGAGAAAGAGAGGGAGAAAAATAGCAATGTGCGAGAGATACATGGATCAGTTGTTTCTTGCACTCCCCTAACCTGGGACCTGGCCTGCAACCCAGGCATGTGCCCTGTCCGGGAATTGAACCAACGACCTTTCAGTGCACAGACCAGCACTCAGTCCACTGAGCCGCACCAGCCAGGGCTAATAACCTTTTTATATATAACTTCATATTAGCACAAATTTTCATTCTTTTGAAAGCTGCATTATGTTTTATTATATAGATTAACCAAAATTAAACAGTTCCCTATTGATGGACATTTAAATTCTATATTTTTACTACTGTAATAATAATACAGTACATATTCTTATACATTTATCCCATGGCTCTTTTATATTTCTGTAGGGTAAATTTCTGGAATTGGAATTTCTAGGTCAAAGATATAAATATTTTAAATTTCATTATACTGCTATCTTGCCTTCTAAAAAGTTTGTCTCAATTTCTATTAATGCCAAGTATGAGAATGAACTTTTCCCATATTCTCCCTATACTATTACATGATTTTTAAATTTTTGCTTATCTGATAGGTTAAAAAAATGGAATGTTATTTTTAAAGTTTGTGTCATCTAATCAGTAGTGAAGTTGAGCATCTTTTCATAAGTTTATAGCCTTCTATGTGTTTTCTTTTTTACTTGCATTTATTGCCCTTCCATTGATTTATAGGAGCTCTTTGTATGCCAGGGTTGTAACTTCTTTGTTTTACATATATTATAAATATTTTCTGCCAGAATCTTTGTCTTTCATTTCTGCCTATGATTCCATAGTATTTTTGGTTATATAAAAGCTTTCAGTTTGAATTAAATTGCTTTTTAATTGGTTTAAAAGCTTTAATGGAACTTGTTGTAGTTGAACTATTCTTTCAAACAACCTTTCTGTTACTGTATCATTGATGTTTGTCTCTCTGCTGTTTTCCCACAGAAAGGGGAGTGTGTTTGCCCACTGTGTCTCTCTGGATACTCTTTGTTTATATTGAAGCAGCAATTAGATTTAAAGATCTTAAAAATTTTCATGTAGACCTTTGTCGTCCATTTGCTGCTCACTGGTGAGTATTATGTGTATTCTTAATATACAATTCAATGTTTTTAAGGTAAATGCTAAGTTCATTGTAAATTTTTTCTTAGAGATTTTACATGAACCCAGAAGGCCACATAATGTGCTGGTAAAGAGCGTGAGGCCTCTATTTAGGCAGATGAGTGTTTTAATCCTAGCTCTGTCCCCTAACAGCTTTGTTGCTTTGGGCATGTCACCATCTCTAAGCTTTAGTTCTCTTACCTGTATATTGGGGACCTATCTCATGGGGTCATGGGAAGATGAAATGAAGTGATATATGTAATGTATTTATTTTTTTTAATTGATTTGAGAGTTTGAGAAAGAGAAATGATTTATTGTTCCACTCTTTGATGCATCCATTGGTTGACCCTTAACGGGGCCAGTGATCAGTCCGCAACCTTGGTGTATCTGGATGACACTCTAACCAACTGAGTTACCCAGCCCGGGCTTAAAGTGTATAACTTAATGCCAACTACATAGGTTTCTGATAAATTTTACCTATTTTTACTATAATCAGATATTGATTCCAAAAGTCTTGGTAAAATATATGGCTATTTCATAAAGCTTAAATGAATGTAATTTTCCAAGCTAATTTTCAAAAGCAAGAGAATATTATTAATAAAATTTAAAGGAACATTATTTTTTCTAATGAAATATAAACAAATATTAAGATATTTTATTCATTTAACCTCAACCATGAAACATTTTTTAAAAATCCTCACCACAGGAGATGTTTTTATTAATTTTAGAGAGCGAGGAAGGTGGGGAAGAGAGAAACGTTGGTGTGAGAGAAATCAACTGGTGACCTTCCATAGGTGCCCTGGCTGGGGCTCAAACCCATAACCTTTTGGTATACAGGTGGCTCCAACCACCTGAGCCACCCAGTCAGGGCAGGTGAAACAGTCTTTAAAACGAGCTTGATTCTTCTTTATATCTATTTTGGAAATCACCACTTAATGTGTGTTTGTTTTAAAGACACCAATTTTTGCTAATACTTATGGCAGAAACCACAATAAACAGGAATCAACTGAAAAAAATAGTTAACAGTGTTTTAAAGTCATTTCACAAATAAGTGAAGTAAATAAACCTGATCAAAAAAACTTGTCACTGAAATCAATAGTGAGGTCACTTTTAGACTAATTATGATTGATAAGTTTTAAAATTATTAAAGTTTAATAGAGTTTTGACAGTGCTTGCAGAGGCTTTGAAACAGACTCATGAGTTGAATGAAAATACTTCAATTTTTTATCCCAGAGATTAGAGTTGTAAGTACAGATGGTTTAATTTGGTATCGCAAACTGATAATATCAGATACTTATTTAAATGATGAGCTGTTTATGAAATAATTTTCCAGGAATAGCTGGTGATAGTACCTCAGACAAGAAGATTAAATTAGTCACCTGAAGTTGATCCTATCTTCTGGTATTAAAAACCAAAAGGTGTCTTTTTTATTTTTTAACACTTTTAATGTTTCCTTATGAGCACTTATGAAATCTCTACCCTTTTAGATCTTAAAAGCATACAGATGCCCAAGTTCTAATAATGCACAAGGCAGTTCAACGTTAATCAACTTTAACTGCTGTATCCAACAATCACTTAGTAACTTCTTGAGTTGGTTTGAAGGATGCCAAAGTCTGATGGCCAGCCTTATATCTAACAGTCTTACTATTTCCTAGGGGTTTGTTCTATGTGCCAACTGCTTCTGATTTCCACAGCAGACATCACATTTATTTATGTGTTTACTGAATGTTCAACTATCATCATTATCTAAAATTGATTTCTTAATTTCAGTCATAGGCGTCCTCATGTACTTGATGCACGTGTTTTTTATTGTTAACTTGGAATTACTGGCTGGATTGTCTTTCTTTCTAGTATTGGGTACCCTGTGGTAACTTTGGGCTTTGGCTTCAAAAGTTATGTAAGCTACAAAATGCGGTTAAGGAAGCAAAAGGAAGTGCAGAAAGAGAACGAATTTTACATGCAACTTCTTCAGCAAGCCCTCCCCCCAGAGCAACAGATGCTACAGAAGCAAGACAAAGAGTCTGAGGAAGGTAGGTCTTTACCCTGAAGCTGTTGGCTCAATAGATTTGTCATTGTTATATAGCAGGACTATTTTTTATTTTTTTGAAAAGTTGCTAAGATTTTGGAAGTTTACCAAGGATTTCCTGTTTTCTAGTATTTCTTTTTAGGGCTATTGCTTTGTTTGGTCATGAACTAGAGTGTGGGTAATGTTTTCTATCCAGTTTCTGAAGACCTTGTGCCTTTAAATATGTTTAAATATTTTATTTTTATAGCTTATTTAATATTTTGGTATTTTATTTGTTATAAATATTTTAAAGTATTTATTCTCAGTAGCAAAATAGTATGTATAATTATGTGACTTTGTAGCTGAAGCGAGCCAAGAATCAAAGCATAAGTAAGATAGAGAAGTAGACAAACAAAATTGTTTTATAAGTCAAAATTTTTCTGAATAGAGCAAAGATGGGTAAGTTCCATTTTAAATCGTTCATATAATACACTGTGGAACTTGAACCTTTTCTATAAGGATTTCTCTAATAAGCATATAATCAATTCAGTAGATGAATTGACAGCAATTTTTTGTTTGTTTGTTTGAGAATTGGAAATTTGGGGCCATATTTTTAGTTGATATATGCCAAATCTTATTCTCCAGTGTGGTGTAAAAATACCTCTTCAAGTGGACTTTGACAAATTGGAATGTATAGACCTAATACAGAAAATTTTGTATAAGTAACCTAGCAAATGATACAGACTTATTTATTATGTCAACTCTAGAGTCAAGAAAAAAACATGTAGCTCTGGCTGGTGTGGCTCAGTGGACTGAGAGCACTAGACTGTGAACCAAAGGTCACTAGTTCGATTCCCAGTCAGGGCACATGCTTGGGTTACGGGCTAGGTCCTGAGTTGGGGACATGCAAGAGGCAATTGATGTATCTTTGGCACATTGAAGTTTCTCTCCTTCTTTTCCCTCTCCTTTCCCCTCTCTCTAAAAGTAAATAAAATATTTTTTTTAAATGTAGATACCCTGGATTATTATTATTTTTTTTAGATTTTATTTCTGTATTTTTAGAGAGAGGGGAAAGGAGGGAGAAAGGGAAAGAAACATAGAATGATTGCCTCTCACACACCCCCAACTGGGGATCTGGCCTGCAACCCAGGCATGTGCCCCAAGTGACTTCTCAGTTTGCAGGCCAGGCACTCCGTCCACTTAGCCACACCTGCCAGGGCTACATTATCTTGCCCTTAGCCAGGGCAGGATTCTAACATCACACTTCTTTTGTTTCATTTAATCTCTCTCTTTTCAATAAAGTTATTAAGTTTATTTAATTTAAGCATCTTTTAAAATATGGCCTCTTAAGAATATGACCTGCCTATGTCCTCTCACCCCAGTGATAGACATGTCTGATTTGACTGGTAAGTGAAGTGTGACTTAATTGTAAAATCCTCATCTTATTTTTGAGGCAAAACCTTTAATGGCTTGGGGTTTATAAATGATGGTAATTTTCTGAATGTTCAGCTTCTCAAATTTATTTGGATTTGCTTCTTGAAGTCAGCATAATGTGGTGTAGCTACTGCTTCTAAATGAGGTTTGCAAATTAAAGCAGTGAGTTTCTAAGTGTAGATAATGAGGTTTGTTGAATCAGTCTACTCTGTGTTTTTATACAACTAAATATTCCGGTGTGGGTTTTCTGTTTGTTGGTTTGTTTTTGGTATTGTAGCAGCCAAAGGATTACCTGATATGGATTCCTCGATCCTTATACACCACAATGGAGGTATCCCAGCCAACAAAAAACTTTCCACGACTTTGCCAGAGATAGAATACCGAGAGAAAGGGAAAGAAAAGGACAAGGATGCCAAAAAACACAACCTTGGAATAAACAACAACAACATTCTACAACCTGTAGACTCTAAAATACAAGAAATTGAGTATATGGAAAACCACATCAATAGTAAAAGATTAAATAATGATCTTGTAGGAAGTACAGAAAACCTCTTGAAAGAGGACTCATGCACTGCTTCCTCAAAAAATTACAAAAATGCGAGTGGAGTTGTGAACTCCTCACCTCGAAGTCACAGCGCCACAAATGGGAGCATTCCTTCTTCATCTAGTAAAAATGAGAAGAAGCAGAAATGTACTAGTAAGAGCCCAAGTACACACAAGGACTTAATGGAAAACTGTATTCCTAATAACCAGCTAAGCAAACCAGATGCACTGGTAAGGTAAGTGTGCCTGCTGTGTCCTTACCAGCACTTTCCAATAAACTTAACTTAGGTCTTGAAAAACAAACGTTTCCAGATGGGCCTGTGGAATTGTTTGTGATTAGATACTGTGATTATTAACTCTGTGGCCTTTGACGTTTTAGAGTTTATTTCACAAGGGTTTGAAATACACCCCAGCAGGCCACCCAATGCCACTGTCCTAAAGCATTGACTCTAGCTCTTTCTAGTGTTCTGAGTTAGAGGAGAAAATGATTACTTTCTACATTTAACAAATTTACATGTAACCTGATTTTCTAGTGGTGTTGAGAAACACATCTTTAAACTTTGTCCTTTTATTTTTGCATATCCAAAGTTCTTGTGGTATAGACACAAAAAGAAGGGTGTGTGTCTTGTTGATGCAAATCTCTGTCTGATAGATACCTATGGGGTGGTGGCAATACCACCTGGTGCTTGTTTTTGTTTTTCTACCTGATATGCAAATTATTCCCCAAATAACTCTAGAAAAGTTAGGTTTGAAAAGTAATCTCTTCCTAAAAGTTACATAGGTAAATACAATGTTAGATGTGGATTTTAATCAGATATGTTCCTTTTTGCATTTTTAACTAAAAGAGTAACATTGTTTTATTGCCTTAACTGGCTCAGTCTTAATTTTGCTGTATTTCATATTTTTATATGTTCTATAAAATACCTATGTTCCTTTTTCCTTATATCTTTCAATTTGGAAACTGGGATCTGAACTGGAGCTTCTTTTTATATATAGCTCAAGAGAGCAATTGTAACTCCCTCCACAAAGTTATCTTATATTCCTCTCCTTTTGGCTTGCTTAAGAGCAGACAATATATTCTAGGAGGGAAGGTTTTCAATGTTATAACTTATATAAACTAGATTATTAATTTGTTTTAATTTTCTGATTGGTAGCTAGATTAAGGGAAACATATTTAGGTTCTATTGCTAAAGGCTCTTGAAACTTTATAGCCCCCAGCCACTTCTGGTAACATACTATGCTATTGCTGATGCCAGGTTGGTATCCTCATATGTTTGGTAGGACATTCTGCCCATCGTGCCCTGCAGGAAAAAATACTCAGCAGAGAACCCTCTTCTAGATGCCCAGTTAGTTGACCTTTTAATTCAACTCTACCACAAATTTACTGTATGCTATAAAATAAAAGCTTTGGATATCTTTTTTCCTAAACAATTTTAATAATAACAGTCAACTCAAAACAATTTTCCTCTGTTAGATATTGCAGAGAGAGCAGTCAAGGCTCAGTTTTATACTATTTCACTGGGGCCCCACTTGTGGTTGTTGATTCTACTGCCTAATCTACCTTCAGCAAAGAAGTTCAAGGACTCACTCAGATGGGCAGTTTTCCAGTACATGGGTCCAGTGCCCCCATGTCTCTTCATGTGATCACTAATGTAATATGCCTGATCAGAAGGGTCCCAGAGTATTACTGTTTTAGGGAATACCTTCTGTCAAATACAGAAATAGAGAATACTGTATTGAAATAGTCTTATCAGTTTCCATAGGGTTATTTTCAACTTTTGATGTAACATAAAAAATAAGGAGATGGTCTAAATATCCAACAACGGGACACATTAAAATAAATTATGGTTCATCCATTTGATGGAATTTTAATACAGACATTACAAAATTACATTTTTGAGCTATATTAAACAATATAGGGAAGTGCTCATGACAATATTTTATAAAGGAAGTAGAAAGCAATTTTATTAAACACATTTTTTTTTTAAAGTATACATAGAAAAAGGATTTGAAGGGAAAGGAACCAAAATGATAACAATGGTTATTGCCCCATGGTAGTATTTGGACTTTATTTTTTCTTTTTACTTTTATGCATTTTTATATTTTTCTATGATGAACAACAATGAAAGTTTATAAAAAGAAGACTATCTATCTGAGCAAATTATTCAGCTTGGCTGTAGGAGGCCTTATCATACTTGCTCTTGCCCTTCTTGGCTACCTCCTACTTCCTCTCGTTTGATTTCATGTATGCCTTCATGAATATTAATAAGACCGTAACTGATCCAAACCTGACATGTTTGAGTTGTTAGCTTGAGAGTGTGTTTGTTATCTTCAGATGGAGAGTGCTGGACTGAGTGGTCTCTAAGGCTTCTTCTGAGGCAAACATAAACAGGCTGATTTGTATAATATGGGCCCTTTACTACTGCATACTCACCAGGGTTGTGTGCAGGTCCAGGCTGGCTGTAACTTCCAGGTGCTGGCTGTAGGGAGAAAGTTGAACTACCCTTTTAAACGTATTTTTAAAAAAATCATTTGGAAGCCATTACTGCATTATTAGTAGTGGTTTAATTGCAACACATTCTATAGCTATTTCTGCCTTAATTACATGGTTGAGAACTGCTGTATTTGAGGAACCAATTCAGTGATCCTGAGGGGGGATTTCATTAGTACACCACTTTCAAAGAGAATTCTTGTACATCAATATAGCTGTCAAAATAAGGTTTGATGGTTATTCACTTGGGAGGGGCAAGCTGTCCTTCAGGTCTTTTTGCCATTTCTTCACATTCTATGTATGTTCTCTAGTGTGCTGTATACCACAGGTTGGCAGATGACTGCACACAGGCCCAGTCTAGCCCACTGTCTATTTTTGTCAAAAGTTATATTCACTTATATAGCGTCTGTGGCTGCCTTTGTGCTGCAGTGACAAGAGTTAAGTAGCTGTGTGTGGCCACAAAGCCGAAGATATTTACTGTTAGCATCTTACAGAAAGCATGTGCTGATGGATCACTAAGGTTAATGAACGTGGGTGAAGATAAGGAACTTGAGAATAAGTGTTTGTTGCCTGTAGGATCCTTCCCAGGAAAAGTTCAGGAACTTGCTAAAGCCAGTCCAAAGCCCTGTTTTTGTTTGAGAAATATTGGGTTGGCCAAGAAGTTTGTTTAGTTTTTTCCGTATGATGGTTCTAGTCCTGCTTAGTTGTCTTTAATTTCATTTGAAACAATTTTGTTAGATTGTATTGTGACAGTTGTCATATGAGTGTGCATTTAAAAAATACTTATCAAAATTGGTGAATTTTTCTGAGGCCACTTTAATGTTGCATATTTAAACATTTTCAGCATATTATGCTTTATTACTTCAAGAAAGGTAAAAATGAAACCGAAATGCAAAAAAAGATTTATGCAGTTTATGGAGAAAGTGCTGTGACTGATAAAATTGTCAAAAGTGGTTTGTCAAGTTTCTTGGTACTAATGACATTTCGAACAGATAATTCTTTGCTGTGGGGCTGTCTTATGCACTGGAAGATGATTAGCAGCACCCCAGGCCTCTACCCACTAGAAGCGAGTAACAGGAGATAGCTGACATACTCAAAATACCCTACTCAATAAAGTTATTGGTGAAAACGAAAAACATGTCTTTTATTTTATGGAAAAACTAAACGGACTTTTTGGCCAACCCAATACATATCTTACAAAGCGACCTAATTTCTGCCAGCTTGATTTCTGAATTCTTTACCTAAGATATTTAGAAACAGACCTACAATGTTGGTAGCCAAAAATATCTTTAATTCTGACATGGGAAAAATTTTAGACAAAAACAAAAAGCAGGGAGGAAGATCCATTTTTTTTTTTTTAAGTAAATGCTGGGTTTGAAAGAAATAATGTAAATTAGAATGAGATTTGCTTAAGGTTTTTTTTTTTCTTCAGTGGTCATTTAAAAATATTTTAAGAGTGAAAAAGTTATAGAAAATTTAGGTAGAGAAAAGGTAAAAATAGTCCCACCATTATGATACTAATTACTGTTTAATTTTGTTGCACTTTCATCAACCACATTTATATAATTGTGCCACAGCATTGAGTAGCTTTTTGTTCTGCTTTTTCACTTAAATCATACAGAAAGACTTTTCCCAACTTCGCCTAACCCTCATTTTTACTTGATGTGGAATATTCCACGGCAGGTCTGTGCGATCATTCAGCAGTCACTCCAAGATCGGGCAGATCACTGTGGGACACCTGAGCCGCTTTCCTGCAGTTTCAGGACCTGCAAGCAGGAGAGCCAACAGTTTTGTTTGCACTTGGCATAGGCTTCCCTCTCAAATATAGCTCAAGACTGGGGGGTTTCTTGTTGGTGATTGTTACTTGTTTCAGTTTTCCTGGTTAAGGGAAAGAATTTAAAACTTTGAGTACAAAATGTAAAGTGATCCATATTCTGTAGAAATGTTGAAGCAAAAGCCTCTTCTTTGTGTATTTCCAGGTCACTTTTTTCGTAGATTCATCCTTTCTTTTTTTATTTTTAGTGCTAATTCTTAATAAGAATTCAGCTCTTTAACATGGTTGAATAATGTCTGGTGTGAAGAATCATAAAGGAAAAGTACCTGCAATTTGCCTAATAGACATGCATTCAACAACACTGAGTAGAATTTAGAATGATGATTATTATTTTGGAACTGTCAGAGATCTAAAAGACATCTAAACTACCTCCTCAACCCTTTCTGTCAGTGAAGTAAATGAGCCCTGGAAGGTTCAATGGCTAGTCCAAGCAACCCAGCTGGTTTGGCACTGCCAGGACCAGACCCGAAGTTTCTGGACTTCTGCCTTTTCTCTTATACCATGCTGCTTAAAAGAAGTTTATCAACCTGCTTTATTTTACTAGTTTATATTTTTGTTGTAAATGCACATATAGCTAAAGTTTGTTCAAAGGATGGACACCACACCTAGATTTTATGCTCCAAATGCTCAAATTTATAGAAGAAATGCTTAGAATTTCAGAATTCATTTGTCTTTCTTCTGGAGTGATGCCATTCTAAGTGTTTTAAAAAGTCTTGCTCTGGCCAAAGACATTATTAGGCCATGCTTATCTCAGAAGAGAAGGACCCATCTGCCTGCACCCTTGAAAGCTTATAGGGTCTCTGGGAATTTAACTCTGATTTGGTCTAGCTTGGGAGTTAGTCTGGTCCAGATAGCCTGGAGCTTCCGAGCATGGAATTTGCCTTTTAGTGATAATTATGGGGTAGGCTTAGCTTGACAGCAGCAGACCTAAGAAACCTGAACTGGAATACTTAAGACCAGGGATGTAACCATCAACTTAACCCTGAGGAGAGGTAACCATTTACTTCTTAGAAGACCTGGGGTCCTGGGTTGTGGGCGTTGCTGAGATAGTAAGTTCCAAGAAAGTTTGAAGCTATGGCATGGAAGAGAACCTGTTTTTCAGGGGGAAATGGAAATCTGGAAAGTGTTAACAGTATACTGAATACTCGTGCTTTCATTTCTCTCTAATTTCATTGGTTATTTCAAATACTATTGGGTTGGCCAAAAAGTTCATTTTCCATAAGATGGCTCCAGTAGTGCTTAGTTGTCTTTAACGTCATTTGAAATAATTTTGTTAGATTGTATTGTGATAGCTATCATATATCAGCGTGAATTTAAAAAAACTTAAAATCGGTAAATTTTTGTGTTGCCATTTTAATATCGAAGATGGAAGAAAAGCAACATTTTCAGCATATTCTGCTTTATTATTTCAAGAAGGTAAAAATGCAGCTGAAATACAAAAAAAGATTTGTGCTATGTTTGGAGAAGGTGCTGTGACTGATCGAACATGTCAAACATGGTTTGCAAAATTTCATGCTGGAGATTTCTCGCTGGACAAGGCTCCATGGTCAGGTAGACCAGTTGAAGTTGATAGTGATCAAATTGAGACATTAATTGAGAACAATCAACCTTATACCATGCGGGAGACAGCCAACATACTGAAAATACCCAAATCAATAAAGTTATTGGTGAAATGAAAAATGTCTTATTTTATCAAAAAAACCATATGGACTTTTTGGCCAATCCAGTAAAAGTTGGTGGTGAACAAAATGTCATGGTTCTTCATTCCACTTTCTAGTCCTTATAAATCTTGTATTTATGTTTTATGATTGTAGGTTTCTCTTAAAAGGAGGATGAAGATAGCAAAAGCTAAAAATTAGTCAGCTTTCCCCTTTGACTGGACTTGCAGGTGGCACAGGTTGCCCAAATCTGGTTTAACTAGCAGTCCAGTCTGCTGTACTTCTGAATAACCTTATCCTCCAGATACCAGCATTTGAGATTGCTATGCAACCTCTGACTTATATAAGGCTCTTTAGTATGGTCTTGCTGTTTGAGGAAAAACAATAGGAGATAGTGTACAGTACTTCATATTTTTTATTTCCCCATATTTTAAGATGTTTTCACACAATCAAAAATTATACATCCATTGAAAAGAAAGGGTCATTTTTTAATACTGATTTTTAATAATCAGTGGATTTAGTATAATTTAGTGTGAATAATTGTGAAAAAGAACAAAATGAAGAGAATCCAAGAAGCCCCTATGTTGTCAACTTAGAGAAGTATTTCAGAGCAAAAAGGAAAATTAAGAGCTAATGCTATTTACCAGAAGAACAAAAAATCGTTAGTTCTTCCTGCAGCTATCCATCTTTCCTTTCCCTTGTGCTGTTGGGGCACTGGCTGGATTCTGGTTAAGAGTGGGTGGGGCTGGCTCTTAGCTCCTGGGGCAAGGAAGGTCAGAGAGCTCGTTAGTTCCAAGTTAACAGAAAGTGGGGAAGAAGATTTAGAACATGGAGCCCAAGATTGTAGGCGCAAAGCAAGAATAGAATCCAAAGCTGAGACCTGACTATGGGGAAGAAACAAAACACAACACTCAGTTCAGGAGGTAAAGCCTATGAGCATTACTGGGACAGGTACCTTGGGGAGGTGGCCTTTTATGAACCATGACAGCCCTCCTCCAAGGCCCTGAAGAGTCCTAATTGGGGAGTCACAGTAGTTTAAGTGGGAATGGTTACAAAAGATTCTCTTGAAAGATGGAAACCCATTTTAAAAGAAGGTAATTGGAAGGACCCCAAGATTGATTGCTAAAGGGGTGGAAGTAGCAAAACAGATTATTAGTATGAAACCATTACAAAATATGGGAGGATACAGTTCTCACATACACAGAAAATTATTTGAAATGGTATATACCAATAGTCAATTGTAGCTGATTATAGGGGATGTTTATTTTCTACATTGTATGTTTCTATATAGCTTGAATTTTTACACAGCTTATACCCATAATAGAATGTATCCTGATGCGGGCAGTGATCTTCTTTTCTCCTGCCTGCCACAGTGCACGGTGCTTTGCACAGAGTAGATGCTCAGTAAATACTTGTTGAATGAATATTACCTTTGCTCTGGGAAAACATTAGAAGGGGGATAGGAGATGGGCCTCAATACTTCATTACAGTGCAGCATAGTTCTTGAAGTTGTTTCTTCAGTGTAGTACAAAGGTTTTCAAAGTTAGGAAAATCCTACCAATTACACTAGACTGGGCCAAGGACCAGAAATCCAGTGTCAAAATGTTTGTTGTTCTTGAGTAGGTTGTTAACTGATTTTATTTCTAAAATATAGAAGACCTTCCACTCTCTGCTGCTTTCCTTGATATTTCCCAGGAAGTTTTGAAACTCTGTACTGTTAGTACTTTTTTCCAAGGCTGTACAGGAAATTGGAAGTTCAGTAATTTCTGGAAGTTACAAGGGACAAGGGGAGAAAACTCCAAGAGACTGCTGTCAAAAATGCCATTTGCTTCAACATTGGTTAGTAAGAATCTTGGCACAAGCCACATTTCAACCAGGAACAGCCAGGGAGGGAGTCTCAATTTGCCTTGTCTTACTCATCTATTCAGCTTTCCTGATGAGTCTTCTCCACCTTCCACGCCTCCCCCCCCCCCCCCCCCGCCTCCACCCCGTTCTCTTTGTCTCTGTGGTATTGTGGTAGCAGGTGGAGAGAGCTCAGATCCCGTTTGTGTTCCAACCTTTTCTGCAAGGAAATCCCCCAGGTTAGAAAACGTGCTGACTGTTTATATGTCATCTCTGGTGCTACAGTGTATCTGTTTGTTCTCTTTTGTATTTGAATACATTTTGCTGTGTGTCAGGAATACTTTGCAAAAGACAATCTGACCTGGGAGACAGCGATTTGGGTGTTGGACCTTTACTCTGGCTGCTTTCCCTACAACGTGTTATCTGCTCTGACAAATTTATGCTGCAAAAATGACTTGCTTGACATTCTCTCCAACAAGTACTGGCTACCAAAGCTGGCCTTTCCACTTCTACTGGCGCATGTAATAATTTATTTGTAACAGTATCATTTCCAGCTGAGAGCTGAAATTTAGTGAAAATGTATGACATTTTAGAATGAAGATTATGAAAACCGGACACTTAGAAGTTCTAACTTGATTAGATTAAACATACTGGACTTATAGCTGCTACTAAATTATTTGGAAATTATGAAGCAGAAAAAATAAGTAGAAGAGACAAGTTTAGTGTGTTCTGTAGAAACATGTATTGGATTTATGCTTGTCTAGCATTGTCTCTGAGCAGATTGTGGTCTCATACCTGATTTATTTTCATTTTCTACGATGCTTATAATATTTAATGTACTTACAAGTTTTACTTAGTTAACTCTACTTATGTTCACAATATAGTTTGAATTTATTTTAACTATTGCAGTGATTTAAAACTATAATATTCTTGGATATAAACATGGTAATAGAAGCATGATCATTTTATACTTAAACAGGCTGTTTTGTGACTTGAAACCCATGTAGCACTTTAGAAACTAGGCATTAATGAATTTAAGCCAGCAATTTACTTAATGAGTCCATAACTAGGTGGTCAAAGAAGATAATTATCTATGTTGTATGGATAAAGAAATTACAAAATAGCACAAATTATTTGGGGGGTTAGAGTCCATATTAGAAACATTTTTATGTTGAGTACTGAGAGTTTATTCTAACAAAACAAATTGCAAAGTTTCCTCCCTAGAATTTAGAAGGAACTTTGAATAAAACTTTGTGTTAAATTCTGAGCCAGTACCCTCTCTGGAACATAATAGAGATTTCCAGTTAAGGGAATTAGAGGTGGTTCCCTGAAGGGGAGGTACTCCAAGCAAAAGGAACTGTATACTTTAAATGTCGCTCATGCTATCATTTAGAAACTGGCTATTTGAATACTTGGACATCCAGTGTGGGCATACTTCAGCCTATGCACATCTCTTGGGGATTTCTTAGATCTTTTTTCTAGACAACTGGGACTCTCAGGATTAAAACAAGTGTTGGTATTTTGTTTTGTTTTTTTCCATGGGAAAAATGACAACTCCTCATGGTGTGCATTTCACCTTTCTTAATAGAGTGCTGTAACAGATGTGAAACAAATACAAAATAGTGAACTGGAAAGAGCAGATATCACAGACTCAGGCACCTACAGAAGCAAGAGAGGGCGCAGGCATGAAGGGGGGCAGGCCAGCGTTGGCATCATTCATATTCAGTACTGCACAGGGCACCTAGGGGTTTGGGAGCACGTACCCTTCCCAACAGGACAGCCACTTGTGGCCTGGGGGGGATTGCAGGCCCAATGTCGCTAAATCTGGTATTTGGAAGAGATGCCGAAAATAGATTATCTTTATGTGAAATCTACCAGTTAAATTTTTCTTTTACATCATGTGGGAGAGGGTCAAACAAAACATGTTTATGGACCAGATCTGCTCACCAGATCAGCTCACCAGTTTGCAATGTCTGCACCTGCCCCTTCCTGTTATTCTTATATTTTGCTCCCTCCTACCCCCTGACCCCACCAATCAAAACTTGACTCTTATAGGAAGGACTTTTCTGTTAGGGATTATTTGGTAAACCCCATGAACTAATCTGCCATGTATTAATGGGATCTTTTTGCCTTCTCTTCTCCTCCGGTTTCTTGTGCCCCTGGAAAACAGGCCCTTTTGACAGTACTCCTTCCCCAGCCAAAGACCACCCCCTTCTTTGTTTAATCCTCACACCTGACTATGAGGCTTTGAGGCTACTTAGAAGGAGAGGGGACAGCCCTGTGGTAAGAAGGTGGTTTGAGTCGCTGGTGTTCCTCAAACAAAACAGAACTGCTTAGGCCTTCTATACCTAGGACTGGTGACTTCTTCCATGCCAAGATGTTTTTCTGCCGTGATTTTAGAGCATAAAATATACCAAAATTTGGGATGTGGACACTAGTTATTCACAGACTCCATATGCCAGCTGGTTTAGAATCTGGACCTCCTAGCACCACCCCTTGTAGCATGTATAATGTCAAGCGTGCTGTCAGAGCAATATTGCCTGCTCTTCTCTTTTCTTAGGGAGCCAGAGAAGGGCAATAAACTGTAGCTCCAGAATCTAGATTTAGAAAAACTGTTGTTTTGATAAGAACTGACGAATGGGATGCAGATTTAGGAACTGAACCGTTGTCTACTTCAGAAAGTTAAGTTCCCCTTTTTTGGAATGACCTAAAAAGTTTGTCATGTAGAAGAGTTGGATTTTCCCTAAGGCTTTCAAATTATTCTGAAACTGACCTGTAACGTGGTGAAATCTAGGAGGAACAGTGAACACTGAAAAGCCAAGGAAAGTCGATTAACAGCCTTCTCTTTTAAAATAACTTTTCTCCCAATTATAAAATAAGGATTAAAATGGTGAAAATAAGTGATATATGTTGATTATATTCAATTTTTAAGGTAAAGAAGAGATAGCCACTATCAATATATAGCCTCTGAGTCATTTTTCACTTTTGTTTTTTTCACTGACTGTCATGAGCATTCTCTCTTGTCATTGAATGGTCTTCCTCAGTGGTTTTTTTGTTTGTTTGTTTGTTTGTTTTTTGCTGGTGCTTTTTGAAAGGCAGGATCAGTTTGTTTGTTTAAGAGAGAGGGGAAAGGAGAGAGAAAGAGAGGGAGAGAAACATCAATATGTGAGAGAAATGATGTGTAAAAGAAACATCCATTGGTCATCTCTTTAACGCCCCCAATCGGGGACCTGGCCCCCAACCCAGACATGTGCCCTGACTGGGAATTGAACCGGTGACCCTTAAGATTGCTGGCCGGTGCTCCATCCACTGAACCACACTAGCCAGGGCTCTCAGTGGTTTTTTTAATGGTTGTATGTCAGACAGACACATGAGTTAATATACAATTTATTTAGCTAAACTTCTGTTGAATATTTAAGTGTTTCTGATATTTTTATTATAAAAGTGTTGCAACAAACACATTTTTACATCAATTTTTGTGTGTATCACCAGTGCTCCAAATAAATAATTATCTGGAAGTAGTATGCTGCATCAACAAATATGAACATTTTAAGTACTTTTGCTACAAATTGTCAAATCTGACCACATCCTTTAAGGACCTTATTAAAAATACTAGTTTGTAGCACTTACAGCTTTATTCTTGAAGGGCTTCAAGAAATCAGTTTTTCATTTCCCAAGATGACCAGTTGTGTGAAAGTCTCTAGGATTCCTTTTTTGCATTTCTTTGCATACCTTAATGAAAATATGTCTGCCTTTTGTGTTTTACAGATTAGGGAGTAGAGACGTAAGAACTTTGTAATCAGGTCACCAGGCTGTTGCTTATTTTTGGAAATTTGTGCCCGGTAAGCAATTGTAGTAACCACAGTGAGACCTGAGACAGCTTCGTTGCACTATTTCCAAAGCTGTGGTTCATAGGATATACTGGAGCAGCTTCAAGTCACTGATGGGATACCTTCACGTTTTTATGTGAATGACCCAGGCTGCCTGTCCTGTCAGTGTGAATGACCTGGAAAGGGGAGAAGGGAAGGAGTTATGGAGAGAGTAAACAGTATTGCTTTGGGGGACAGAGCTTTGATTTATGAGCTCAGCTTTCTGCATAGACAGCTGTGCAGTCCCTAAACAAGTCTTGTCTTGTATGATTAATGTATACCAGCGGATCTCCTAATGGAATTAGGTACTCACGAAAATGGAGCAGTGGTTCTTTATTCATTCTTCTCATGTGCACCTGCCTGCTTGATAAGCAAGAAGCCACTTACCCCTGTCTCCTTCAGCCATTATTTAAACTAAATATCTGACGACCTGCTGTAGATAGGTTTCCAGAGCCTCATTTGTCATACTATTGACCCTGTTCTATCTAAGCACTGAAGAGATGGACACAGAGTGAGGGTTAGAGACATGGTCTGGAAGAACTGGAAGAAATTTTAGAAATGACAGTTCCAGCTTCCAATTTTATAGCACTGTTGGTTCCTGGTTCCTGGCTTCAAAGCTTATAAGTCCTTTTAGAAATAAGATACATACACAGGAGAAGGTTAAAAGCCAGAACAAATTTAAAAAAGCACAAGGCAATAAGGTTTAGTCCCAAATGAGAAGGATCAACAGTAAGGGCTTTCAGATTTCGAAAGAGAGGGAACTTGGGTCCCTGGAGATCAGTGCCTGATGCTGGAGAATTTGCTTAATTTGTTGTTTGTTTTATTTTTTAACTGAGCCTTAAAGAATTAGTAAAATTTGAAAATTGGAGGTCATTCCTTCCAGATGGGTGGTACAATTAAAGGCAGAAGATGTCTCGAAACAAAGAGTGGGTCATTTTGGCCTGTGTGAGAGGTTTGTTAGAAAAACCCACCTTTCAGGCACTTGGCAATATAATTTGTAGATGACCTAAAGCCCCTTTTCTCACAGAGCGAGCAGAATTGTAAGCTCTGTGCTGCTGTGCAGAGCCTACAGCATCTCTGTCACTAGCACTTTAGCATTCAGAGACAGCCAGCAGAGCCAAAGCCCCTTTTCTTCCTGATGAGCTCATGGGGTCAAGCCAGCAGCCCATTGCAATATATGCTTAGGTAGTTTTCTGGAGTGCGAGTGGAGTGTGACTCATGGAATATTTGGGGAACCCGGTCATCCCTAGGTGAAGTCCTGGGTGAGAAAAGGTCTCCCTCTTTTTTTGTTAAGACTTGCTTCCTGGGGGAATTTACTGCCCCATAGCCTTAGAGTTCCTCTGCGCATCTCGGGCCTCAAAGCCTCAGGCTCTATAAAACCTTGGAGTTATTGGCAGTACCCATTGGGACTTTTAAACTTTCAGTGAAGTCATAGTACTGTGGGCTGTGATTCAAGTAATTCACAAAAGATAAGGATTACAGACATTTAGAAATAAATATCTTCCTATTTTTCGGATACTTAAAAACAATACCCCTTTCAACTAAAAGCTGACACTTGAATACTGTACTTTGTTTTACTACCAAGTGTACTTCAAGATATTCAAAGATATTTTTCCTACTTGGCCTGCTTGAAAGGCTAATGTTTGAGCTTCATTCTTTTGGAGATTATTAAAATGTAAATCTTTTTCTATTAAAATTAAATAATTATCAACCATTTACCTTATAACTTTATTGGGAAGAATGAGGGAGAAGATGAGATAGAGTTAAGGTTTGGAGTGGGTAAGAGGGATCCTCAAGTCATCAGTTTTGCTTTGAGATCGGCCTAGCCCATCAAAGTACAGACCTGAGAAAGTTCTGCTCTCGATGGCCCCACCCCCTGCTTGTGAGCTGGAGTTTAGCTGCAGCATCACAAGGTTAGAAGTTGAGAGCTGTCTTCTAAAATTATCAGTGAAGTGGCTACGAAAGATGCCTGGGCCCAATAACCAACATTTTGAGTTGGTTAGAACCCTGGCTTGTCTAATTGGCACAAATGGACATATTTATTGGACACACCGACTCTGGCTTTGCCATGGGACCTGTCTGCTTCCCAGGTGGTGACACCATTAGGCAGCCTTTGTAGGAGTGAAAACTAGTGCCACAGGAGTTGGGAAAGCAGGAAGAAAGTGAATTTATTTCCTGCCTAAGCGTCACCAAAGTTTGGTGAAGACCTGTCAGGCCCAGGTGTTGTTTTTTTTTTGGATGAGATTTGGATGAGTTCTTCTGAAGGAAATTTCTCTTTTACCCCTTAATCTTCTATTGTGTAGGGGAGAATGGGATTTAGCTCTCATAAAAGGGGTATGGGCTCATGGGTAGATTTTTTCCTCCTTTCTTTTGATCCCTATTTACTGAAATGAATTTTAGGGTTATAAACAATTACTTTTGCTTCATGTTTTTCCTGACCACTTGCTTCTAATTTAGATTGCAGCTGTTGACATTTTAATGAAATCCTATGACTACATTTGAAGATTTTGCATTAACCTCGTAACACCATTTAATCAGTCCTCCTTGGTATGTCACACTGATAAATTATATATCTGCGTTTTGACCTTCAGCACCAACAGGTTAGGTATATCATTAAGACAAGTGTTAGTTACCTAATAAATGCTCTGACACTTGACTGGCTAGATTCAGTTAAATTTACTGTTTCACATAATTCTTCTAAAACTCATGTATATACTTTTTAATGAGCATATGGAAAAACCAAGCTATATCTTAGAAAATAGGACTATATAATACATTCACGTGATGGGATATTATACAATTAAATTGTTTATGAAAAATTTCTAATTGTGTGAGAAGGTGCTTAAGATATGTAAACTGTGTATGTGGTACTCTCTCACCCATAATAAAAATAGTTACATATAGTGAAAATAGTTCAAATAGTGAAGAAAGAGAAAGAGAAAAAAGACACACAGAAAAGAGGTAAACCAAATGTGAATTGTGAATGGTTCTGCCTGGATGAGAAGATTATGAGTTATTTAAATTTTTATTCTTTTCTGTTGCTATATGCAGTTTTTTGTATTGACTGGGTATCACCTTTACAATTAAAAAAAAAAAACCAAACCCAATAAGGAGTTGTAAATCATTTTAACCACCTATCTCAGTAAAGGTTTAAAATATAGTGAACCTTTAAGGTTAAATTAATGCTTTCTGTAATGAGACAACGAAAAACTTCCTCTAAGAAATTTTAAAAATTACTTAGAATTTATCATTTAGCACTTTAAGTTATCTTACATGTCGGTGTTTCCTAAACTGGGTAATGCTGGTGCTAACTTACAGGTTTTGCTGCAACTGTTTGGAAAACAGTAATTCAGAGTTTTACAAAATTGATGGTAGCAGTTATGAAAGTCTTGAGGCATTTTCATTCTGTTTCTTGTGAAAGTATTTCATATTTGAAAATAAACTTTTTACTGAATTATAACACACATTCACAAATGTACACAAATCTTAAGTGTACATATTATATTTTCAACTTACCCTTGTAACCATATCATTTTATTATTTTATGCTGCTACATATCTTTGACAAAAAATTCATGGTTCTGCATTAAAAAGTATATTGTTGTTTAGTGTTCTGTGGTCTCCAGAAGTTACACTCCAGATATTTTGCCCTTTTTGCTCTCATAATTGCATTATCTCTTTGGGTTTTTACATTTTTCAAGGAGCTCTAAAATTTCATTCAGAATATTCTTATTCTTAATTCATGGCAGGAAAATTGGCAATTAAAAATGAAAAAAAAGTAATATGCAAATTACTGACACCTAGCCTGTGCAGATTTAATTTTTTTTTCATTCCCAATGTGGCACATGTTTTCCCCCAGTTGGCTGGTTGTGTGGAACCTGAGTCCCGTGCCTCTGCATATGATACAGCTTAGGTTGCTAATCTGAAGAAGCAGATCAGCAGCCTGCGGTAAGTGTGTCAGGCCTAGAAATCCTAGACCAGGCCGGGAGGAACTTTAGAGATCATTAGTCTCAGATGGGGAAACTGAGTCCTAGGAGGTTACGTGCCTTGCCCAGCGTCACAGAATTGGCGTTGGAGCTGAGTCTAGAATCCAGATCCTAAATGCATTACTAAACCATGCAAGTTCCTATTCTTATCTTAAAATTCACCCTTTTTACTGAAAATGCAATCCTCAGACTGTGAAATCAGCTTCTCAAGAAAGATAAATTACCTAATACGTTTTTCAGCCAAGCTTCTTAATGGGGATAACCTGACAGCATCGACCTGTTTTGGAAAATATCCCTTGGGTTACTTCGGGTGAATGAGGGATGGTGTGGGGTGGTATAAATGCCGGTCTGTAATTGTTTAGAGCAGTTCTGAGAGGACAGTCAACTGGAATAACCCTGGCAATGGGAAAGTGTGGCGTGATGTTGACTTGTGACCCTTCCCTGGGGAGCGAGCTGTGTCAGGAGACCCAACAGAGCTCCTGGAACACAAGGTCTCCAGTCTGTGCTCCTGGTCGCTGGACTGGGAGACTGACTCCTGTGTCTGGAAGAAGACTGTCAATGTTATAGGACTTTTCGCTTTTCATAGTTTGTTTCAGTTGGCAAAGGTAGATAAGTAAATAAGGCCGCTCTCGGGTTTTCTAAGAGATGCAGGCAACATATATTTAGTAAGTATTGATTGCTGCGGTGGGCCCTGGAGTTTTAGTAGTAAGGCATGTCTGTTAGGGACTTAGTTGGTGGAACTGGCAGTCCCAAGGAGAGATCATCACTGCCCTGCAGAAATCCTGGTTCTGTTGGTATGATGTATTGGTATAGTACACAAGTCTCATCAGAGCAAACTGATTTTTTGCCTACCTGTAAATACGTAGGAAAAGGTGTCCTGTGAGTCTCAGATGGCAGTCATCCTTGGCCTGACCTTCAGTGCCACTCACCAAAGTCCCTCCCAGCAGACCCATTCTATTCTTTCTCATTCTCTTTCCACAGTACAAGCCTTCCTCAGAGGCCAAACTCGTTGCTCTGTCCCTCAAATGTCTATGGCTGTTCCTGTCTTTGAACTTTTGGACATGTTTCCTCCCTTGTTTAAAATGCTCCCTCCTCCCCTTCTGTTTCCCCAAATCCTGCCCAACCTTTGAGGACCAACTCAGTTCATATCTTCTCTCCTCAGAACTCATATGGCACTTCTACCCATGCCGTGCTATGAATGATGCAACCTACTAGTGAAGGGCAGACTCTGGAGCTGCTGTGCCTGTGTAACCTTGGCTAGAAGCTTTCCTGAATCTAGATTTCTTCACCTGTAAAAATGGGAATAATATGTGCACCTAGCCATAAGTTGTGCAAATTGAATGATATTATACCATTAAAGCCATAGAACCATGCTGGTACATAGTTCTCCTTAGGTATTAGTTATTTTTCCTTCTAGCTTGTATTTAATCGTGGTCTTCCTTGTGTTATTGTTTAATCATTTTAAGTATCTATTTATTGGCCCCTAGTGATATTGAAAAACCCTCTCATGAAGAAAAAGGCTTGATTTTATACTTTCTGTTGACTTTTCTAGCAATACATGTTCATATAATATTTCCCCAATATATATTGCTTAAAATGAAACTATTACTGTATTAAAGAAATAGATGGAACAAGAGTAAAGAATTGAAGAGAAAATAAAGGCTTCAGTTCACAGATGGAGTTTTCTTATGATTCCTAAATACACAATTTGTTCTTTTTTTTGTTGTCATAGAGTCTAATGAGCTCTTATGTCATAATCACCAGAAGTGTGAACATCGTTTATCAAGGATGCTAGTAATTTCAGGAGGTTGTCTCAGACACTGTTTTCTTCTAGGCCTGTGGTGGGATGGAATCTCAGACAGTATATTCTGATCTATCAGACTATCTCAAAGCAGGTGGGTCCTGAGCTGGATGTTACTAACATTCCCTTGCTGAGGGGCACGGGAAATTCACTAGTATGGAGGGGACCTTACCCTTCAGCCACCCTCTCTCTGCCTTTCCCTCCTCCTCTGTTAGCAGCTCAGATGCTCACAAGCACCACCTTCCCCTGTCAGTGTTCACCGACATTTGGGGGAAATCAAAAGTTACCCTCCTTGGGAAGAGGTGGGGACCCAGGCAGAAGCTTTCAATAAAGAGCTAATTGCAGGCGGGAGTTGTGGTGATGGCAGGAACCGCCAGAGGGGTCCTCGGCTGTCCACCCAGCAACCCGGGACTCCAGCCAGGGCCTCCACAGAGCCTCGTGGGTGCCCTCTCTGTGATGAAAATACTGTGTTTCTCCTTCTCCTAGGCTGGAACAAGACATTAAAAAGTTAAAGGCTGACCTACAGGCCAGCAGGCAAGTGGAACAAGAGCTCCGCAGTCAGATCAGCTCCCTCTCAAGCACCGAGCGAGGGATCCGCTCAGAAATGGGCCAGCTCCGGCAGGAGAATGAGCTGCTGCAGAACAAGTATGTGCACCTATTGGGCCTTTGGTGAGCCAAGTGGATTGGAGCACAAGATTCATGATGACAAAGGGACCTAGCAGAAGGGTTTTTATGTAAAATGCTTAACATATTTTAATCTAGTACCAGATATTCAATGTGTTATAAAATCCATTAGAACTTATTTCATTTCAACAAAAGTTAATATTGCTATTTTGTCTTCTGTCATTTAATAACTTCTCTCAGCTTAAAATAGTTACTGAGCTTTTGTGATAATACAAGTAAAGCTGACAAGTATTTCTGCCATAATTTAAAGCTCCTGCTCCTTTGAGTGAAAGTTTCCAGAGGATTTAGACTCCATTTACTTTGATTTTCAAAACTTAAAAATGGCATTGAACTTTTGAGTTTATTTGAAAAGACAGTCAAAAAGCCATGTCTTCCGTGTGAATTCTTATGCTTCCTATTAATTAATTCTGGAATTACTTCTTGACTTAATGTGGGCTTAATGAAAGAGCCTGCATTGTGGGGCTAGGTTCCTGGTTGAGGGTGTTTGAGAGGCAACTGACTGATGTATCTCTCGCGCATCGATGTTTCTCTCCCTCTTTTTCTACCTCCCTTCCTCTCTCTCTAAAAATAAATAAAACTTAAAAGAAAGAGTAGTCCTTCAACACTTTTAAGGAATGTAACTGAAAAGCTTAAGCATTACAGGCAAACAGTCTCTCCATTGCATCTGCCGCGCATGTGTGATGGCTCTAGCACTGATACATGGAGGACATCTCACCCTTATTGATATATTTAGATAAACTCACCTTATAGTGGTCTGTTACACTGGGGGTGGTCCTAGGTAAAGAAGTTAATAAGGCTGAAATTTCTATCTGAAATGAAGTATTCTGTGACTCTAAGATCTATTTAGGGATACTCTGAAAAAAAAGTCTCACAGCTGGAAAGGAAAGGCTGCAGCATGATTATATTCAGACAAAGAAAGACCTTCCCCTGTCTACCCTTTACATCAGTTTCAGTGAGGCTGGTTCCATTAGCTGTTCCTTGGTCAGACTGAAGTTCTTTCAAGGTGCTTTGGGGCACTTGAATTACTTCAACAGTTAATCTTTTTCTCTGACAGAAACTTGTTTCACCATATTTTCTGAATTACCTTCTGTAGATAGAGCAAAGGCCAAGTCTGATTCTGAATCTTGTATGGCAGCTCACGTATTGATATCTAGGAATTGTTAAATAATAATGACAATATATTTTCCCTGGACACTCTGGTGGTTGATATTTATGATTTGCTGTTCATAGCTTTTGTTTACCTTGGCCTTAAAATAATGAGGAGCTGTGTTTTCCAGGATTTATAGTGGATCTATTCGTAATTATAAAACTCTGTGTAACAATCATTTCCATATAGGTTACATAATGCTGTGCAAGTGAAGCAAAAAGACAAGCAGAACATCAGCCAGTTGGAGAAAAAGCTAAAAGCTGAGCAGGAAGCTCGAAGCTTTGTAGAAAAGCAGTTAATGGAGGAGAAAAAGAGGAAGAAGTTAGAAGAAGCTACTGCTGCCCGGGCTGTCGCATTTGCTGCTGCTTCTAGGTATGTCTGTGTCACCTGAGTGCTTAATCCATGGTTGGCTTTCCTTGTACCAAGACAGCCATGGGAATTTGATGCCTCAGGCAGGATCGGAAATACAGCAGTCGTTCACAGATGGATTGCTTTTAAATAAGGCTTTATTACCCGGTTTAAACTCCATCTGTGCAAGCTTGCACTCTGTTATAACAACTTCATCCTCAGTGACTTCATCTATAAAGTGGGATGAGGGATTCACCATGCCTCCAATTCCTGGGAGGCAAAGTGCTACTCATAAAAGGGTTTCCAGTCACTTTCTTTCAGACACTTAATTACTAAACACTTTGAAAGAACCAATCCAGAATTTTACTTCATTATTACTTCCTACAATTAGATGTGTTTCTGAAGTTTTTATCTTAAAATGGAAGAAAGGTAAAGTCTTGGTTCCCCAAGTACTGTGTACTGACTTCTCTGTTTTTGTTGGGTGTCAACAAACTGTTAAATGAGCTGGAAAAGATGGGGGGAGGGGGCAGAAATGAGCCCTGGCTCGTATTGTTCAGTGGATTGAGTGCTGGCCTGTGAACCAAAAGGTCGCCAGTTGAGTTCCCAGTCAGGGCACATGCCTGGGTTGTAGGCCAGGTCCCCAGTTGGGGGCATGTGGGAGAGGCAACTGTGTGTCTCTCACACACTGATGTTTCACTCACTTTCTCCCTCCCTTTCGCGCTCTCTAAAAAAAAGTAAATAAAATCTTTAAAAAAGAAAAACCATGTCAAAAAAAAAAAAAAGAAACATAAGTCACTATTAGATACCATTGAATTTGTGCAGTGATGAAAATTAGGGACTACTTCCTATGCCATTAAAAAGTATTGCAGATATTCCAAAACCTGCTATGTAACTGCCATCTGAATATCAGCAAGGAGGGGAAACGGATAAGAACCTCTCTGTTTTTGGCTTCTACTTCACATTATCACTTTTTTCCTCTGTTTTCTTGAGTAGTGAAGTCATCTGCATAGTGAGGATCAGCTGTGGGTTTACAGCTGCAGAGTGAGGGTAAATTATTATTATTTATTTCATTTTAAGTTTCTATCATAATTTGTATCTATGTGATATAATTCTACTGGCATTCTTCCTTGGATTTTACTTTTTTGTATTTGGTGTGTTAATAGCCTTCTTGGGTTCTGGCATTTGCAAAATAATTGATCAATCGGCAGCTTACTTTTTTAGGAAATAACAGCAGGAGAGAACTTTTATCTCCTGTGATCCTGTTTCCCCTCAGCAGACTCTGTAGTGCAGATGGCTGAGCTCACTGGGCCCATCAGCATCTATACAGATGCACAAGGCCCTTTACTAGTCTGCCTAAGCCTAACCCTAACTTAATGTGGGGTTTTGGAGTCTTTTTTTTTGTTTGTTTAAAGACATGTAAGCATTTCTGAAGCACTTGCAGATCTCTCTGAACAATAATCTAGTATGGCCTGTACTGTCCTTAATTTATCTTGTTTAAAAAAATCCCTTAACCATATTGTGTAGTGCCTCTTATGGCTGAGAATCAGTAAATTAGTTTTAATCTACTCTGAATCCTTTTTTGTTTCCAGTTAAGCTTATTTGTTTTGGTCTTATCCTTAGATGGTCCTTGTTTGCCATCACTTGTGTAGAGATTGTTTTTATTCTCAAGGCATTAAGTTTCTCACTGGACCTACATTTTTGGGTAGGCAAATGACACCTACTTTCTCCATCAGGCTGTTTCTGATGTTAATCAGCTTTGGACTAGCCTTTACCATCATCTTTTGTAGTTTATACTTATTACAGCCTTGAGAAGCCACCTAATGCTGCTCCCTTCTTTTTTTGTTTATTCCAGGCCTATGGCAATGTTATAAAAGAAAGGTAAAAGTCCCAATTCATAGTCCTTTAAGAGTGAAATTTTTTTTTTTTGGCTCACTGCCCTCTGCTGGGCCTGGCTGCCTCTGTCTTGCTCACTTTGTGTACATTGTCTCAAGTCACCTGGCCCAGTGCTCAGTCCTTATCCCAGTTCTGTGACCTGCAAACTGGGTGACATTGGACTAGTATTATATTTATGTAGCCTCGGTTTTCTTATTTATAAAATGGTATAATATACCCTATCCCCATAAAGAAGGTAGTATGGGTAAAATACCTAGCTTGGTACCTGGCTCATATTATATACCCAGTTAATGACAATTACTTAGAGAGTTCATTGAAATTGTCAAAGAATAAAGAAAATCAGCTGAGACCTGACTCTGGAGTATAAGAGAAATAGCAATCCTGCAATGTAAGTAAACCTATAGTCTTTTAAGTCCCCTTATTTCCTTTTCTTCTTTTTTAAAAGGGGAGAGTGCACCGAAACCTTACGGAATCGGATCAGGGAATTAGAAGCAGAGGGCAAGAAGCTCACGATGGACATGAAGGTGAAGGAAGACCAGATCAGAGAACTAGAACTGAAAGTTCAGGTAATGAGAGAACCAAAGACTTTCTTGTACTTGAATTCCTCTTCTGTGTTTGATCTGTGGTCTATGATATAATATGGAGATGTTACCTTTTGATACGAGCAAATCCCATTGCATCTGAAAATGTCTGTACAGCAAAAGGAAGCGCTAATCTTTCCAACTCATTTATATTGTATTTAATTAGGCAGATTCTAATACAAGCCAGAAATGTGGATGGTCCCTTGACATATTTTATACCAGAATTTGTTGTAGATTCACTTCATTTTTTTAGATTAGAGGCCAGATTAGTGTCCTTTGGAATTTATACATATCTTATTAGTCCTAACCCCCTGTCCGTCACCAGGGAATTGGCCATTTTGGGTGGCTCTGAGCAGTGCATGGTGAGGAAAGCTGCCCGTGCTGTGGACAGAGCCAGTTTTGGGGCCATGTGTACCATAGTCAGATATTTGGCATTGGCTCTTCAGGGGAACATTTAAAATTAATGTCATTCATTGTAAAACTACAGTAATTTGACTCATGTGGAACTGGTAAGAAATTACTGGCAGGTCAGTTGGAGTAGAATAGATGACTTAGAGACAAAACCAAAGTGTGCAGTAAAGGTGGCATCAGAAATGGGCAGGAACAGTGAAGAGAAAAATAAAATTAGAAGGTCATCTCATATTACACAAAAAGAAATTCCAGATGAAAAGTTGAATGCTGAAAAAAAAGAAACATTTTGTTTTAAACTAGGTAAAAATATAGTAGAATTTCTTTGATCTTGGGAAGACTTTCTAAACAAAATTAATGGAAGAGGTAACAGAAGGAGACTAAGCTTTGATGAGCACACAACGCAGTATACAGATGATGTATTAAAATACGGAAACTTACGTAGTCTTATTAACTACTGTCACCCCAATAAATTTAATATAAAAATAAAATAAGTAAAAATTTATACTGCAGTCAAAAAATAATGGAAGAAAATCACAAAGTGTAAAAGTAAAAATGAAAAAAAGTCAATTGGGGAAGGTATAGAAAGATACTGCAACAAATATAAAGAAGGAATTAATACTTTTGATATGTAAATAACTCATAAAAATTGCTAAGCTCAAATATACAAAAAAATAGGCAAAGGACGCAAACAGTTAATTCCAGAAGAAATATAAATGGCTGATACAAACATATCCATATATCCATATTAATCACCAAAGAAATAGGTTAAAATTGGGTATCACTTATCTCCTGTGATATTAACAAAGAATTTTAAAATTATAATATCAATCTGGGTAAGCCTGCAATGAAATAGGCCTCATACATTGCTGGTGGAAATGTAACTTTTTGGAAAGGGTTGTGTACTTTTTAAGTATTTGAATTTTTAGGACTCCAGCCTAAGGTAAATATTTTAAAATTTCACCAATGATAGCTATACAAAGATGCTCATTATGGTGGTATATAAATGCAAGAAATGTGGAAACAATCTTAACAAATAGGTGATTTGTTTAATAAATTATGGTACATATATATGTGGGAATATTATACAGCCATTAAAAATTACATTTTCAAAGAATATTTGAAATTATGTTTTTAAACTATACAAAGCTGTACATACTGTGATTTCAGTTATATTAAAAATATACATATGTTTAAAAGACTAAAAGAATATATATCTGATTTTTCAGTGTTGGGATTTTGGGCAATCTTCATTTTCTTTCTTGAATTTGAATATATTTTTAAATTCTCTGTAATAAGTTTGGATTTCTCTTAAAATTAAGAAATTAAAATATCTATATACATACATTTAATAACTGCATTATTAAATGCAGATGTTTTAAGCGGACTTATTCTGCAGTATGTCCTGTCAAAGTAACTAACATTTTTGCAGTTTTTAGTGCAGGTTGAGAGTGCATTTTTGGCAAATTTTACTATAGTATCATAGCAACATTTGCAACTGGCAGCAAGGAAAATTTCTTTGTGGTTCTGAATTAGGCTTGTAAGAAAGTGTTTTATTTGGAGACAGAAAGGCCCAACATAGTCAAATTTATCTACTAAAATGTTTTCATATGTGCACATCACCACATAAATACATTTTGCACTGCCTCTAAGTGGTGAGGTCTAAACCCACAGAATACTAGCATTCTGTGTTCTAGGGGCCAGGTCAATAATAGCGGGATTTTATTTGTGATTTCAGGCTAATTTATAGACACCGATGCCAAAACTATCTTGTAACATTGCTGCTTTGATGATATTGATAGGAGCTTCGGAAGTATAAGGAAAATGAGAAGGACACTGAGGTGTTAATGTCAGCTCTCTCAGCCATGCAAGATAAAACACAGCACCTGGAGAACAGCCTGAGCGCAGAAACGAGGATCAAGCTGGACCTGTTCTCCGCACTAGGGGACGCAAAACGACAACTTGAGATTGCCCAAGGTAGGAGAACAGTGGGCCCCAGGTGAGGTGGTGCACCTGAGAATGCAGAGACACAGAGCGTTTCCATTTTCTCCTTAAGCGGCTAAGTGCCCAACATTGACATTTAGGAATCATCACATTAATTCATTCTTGCAGACATATTTTGAACTGACAACATGTCAAGAGCAGGGCATACAAAGAGTATGAGATTCTGTGCTCAAGGAGCTCACAGTGTTGTTGAAAAATCAGAGCACTGCAGAGTTACCCAGAGGTGCTGGTGGCAGCAGTACATGCAGGGTCCGTGGGAACATAGAGAAAGGCAGGGACGAAGCCAGCCCGGGAGTCAGAGGGCTCGGGGAAGCTGATGTCTGAGCCAGGTCCTGCATGATGAGAAAGGGTAGCCCCGTGAAGAAGCAGTATAGTGGGGGTGAGAGCTAGAGAGGCATCTGAACAGAAGAAGCAGCTCAGGCGAGGCCAGGGAGACTAGGAGGGCCTGACATGTTCAGAGCTGCCACTGGCTCTGCTTGGCTGGAGCAAAGGTTACAGACAAAGGACTGGTGACAGGAGACTCTGGAGAGCTGGCTGTTCACTCAGCAGATATTTACTGAGACCTACTGTGTGTCAGGTACCATGAGTATCCCTGAGAGGACAGACAATACAAGCAAATATATGTCTGATGGTGATGGTGCAGTGAAGAAAATAAAGCAGTGGCAAGAAGGCAGGGTGTGTGTGTACACACGCTAGTTTGATACTAGTGGAGAACGTGAAAAATCCTTTGAGTAGACAACCTTTGAGCAGAGGCTGAAAGGGAGAGAATGAGTGAGTCCTGTAAATCTCTGGGGGAAAAGCGCTTCAGGCAGAGAGGGAGCATGCGTGGTGGCCATTGGGATGGCAACCCAAGTAATGGAGAGAGTTGTCAGCCTCAGAAGTGGCAGCAGCCACATTCTGCCAGACTGTGTGGCCCATAGAAAGGACTTTGGACTTGACTCTGAGTGACAGGGAGCATTTTTGGAAGGCTTCTGAGCAGACACATGACATGAACTCATGAACAGAAATTTGGATTTTGTCTAAGAAATTGATTGGCCACCAGTGGGTTACTGGGGGGTCGGGGGGGAATGTAAACAATTGACTTAGTAGAAAGAAACAAGTACTTTCAACAAGTACTTAGCATTCACGCTTACTCTGTGTAAAGCATTGTACTAGAAGCTAAAGGGGAGACAAATGTACAAGATAGAGTCTAGGGCAGCGGGGCTCAGACTTTTTGGCCTCAGGGAGCCCTTTATGCTCTTATTATTACTGAGTACACCAAGGAGGGCTTTTTTTTAACTGGATTATATCTGTCAATATTGACCTGTTAGAAATTAAATCTTTAAACATTTATTTCTTAATTCATTTTAAAATAACATAAACATATTACTTGTTAACATAATGTATTTTTTTTATGAAAAATAGCTGTGTTTTCCAAAAAAAAAATTTTAATGAGAAAAGTAGCATTGTTTTACATTTAGTAAATGTCTTTAGTTTCTGGCTTAATAAAAGTAGTTCCATTCCCATCTCTGTTTCTATATCCACTCTGTTGTAAGTTCACTTGTCATGTTGATTCTGGAAGATTTTTTTATGTCCTGAGGGAATGATGGTGAAGAAGGCAAATACTGTGTAGTGAAGGTACAAATATATTGTAGTGAAGGTAGTTTGGATTCTGTGGCCCCTGTGAGAAGGCAAGCAAGCAGCAGGGCCTGCTGCCATTAGGTAGAGGCAGAGGGCTTGAAAGGCAAGAGGAGAGGTCAGTGGTGTCTTCATGAGGGAGGGTTGTTGAATGGGCTTTGAAGCATAAATTCTGAGAGCGGAGAATGGCAGGGAAGAACACTGTTAACCTGAGGGAATAGTGTAAGTGAAGGAAAGAAAGTGCTGGGAATGTCCAGGCGAGAGTCCAGTGACCTCGAGTTGGGGGACCTGGAGTTAAGATAGTGGGAGATCAGGAGGACCACAGATAAAGCCATACTAGAGAACATATTCCTCTGTTTTCAGCAGAAAGGAGTGACACATTCTGGCTGTTATTTTGGAAATGGCTTTCCAGTAGCAGTGCGAAAGGTGGGTTTAAAAGATGGGCTGGAGGCAGAGAGGTCAGTTAGGAAGCTACCACTGCCTTCTAAGAGGTGGGGATGGTGGGGGAGAAGGACGGTCCCCACATGGGATGGGGGATAAAGTTACTGGAACCAAGGAAGAAGAGCAGGAAGATGTGAGGAATAAGAAGAGGGGTGAGTTTGGCCTGGGATGTTTTCATTTGGAGTTGCTTCTTGGACACCCAGGTAAAAATGTTCAGTCAGTGGGAATTTTGGACCTAAAGCCCAGAGAGACGACCAAAACCCCTGTGGGTGGGGGGAGGGATACAGAAGTTGTGAGAAGGTAATGAAGCCATAGGAGTGGCTTGGGGTGACCCAGATTCTAGAGCAAGAAGAGAGGAGAGCTGAGAGACTCAGGCTCACTAATCTGTGGACTCAGAGAACGGTGTTTAAAAAGAAGGTTCCTGGAAGTCCTGCTCTAAAGCCGAACTTCTGATCATACACTGGTTTTTTTGGTTTGTTTTGTTTTTTCCCTACTTGGCTCAGCTCCCTGAGAATTGGCTACCTCTTTCTGCTGCAGCCAGTACACTTGGATTTGCCAACTTGGAGGGGATCCACCCCACCCCCACCCCTGCAGTGAAGCAGCACCTGGTCTCAGAGTAGCCAAGGGGAGCTTGATTTGTCAGCCCCAGAATTCTTGTAAAGCAACAAAGAAGGAGAGAGAAATGTCTTTTTCAAAGCTCTGGGAATGTTTGCATTACTGATTAAAGAAATCAAACTTAAATCTGCATAGAAAAAAAAGACCCAGTGACTCATATATCAGATGCAGTAAGGTATTTTATTCATCTGAGGCTTATTTTGTTAAAAGGGAAGAAGAATTTTGAGGCTTACTTAAAGCTGAGGGGACGTAACAGAAGTCTCAGGGAGCAGGTCCTTTCTAGGTCTCTTTGCTGCTGCCTTCCTCACTACTTCCCTTCAATGTCATGCTTAGAGTATTCTAATAAGAACCCAACTTTGTAATTCAAATCAAACCCATGTTGCCTTTCTCCTTTCTACTTTCTATATCACTTGATTCATCCTAGTTCCAAAATGACTTTCATCTCTACTACATCCTTTTTAAAAACATGGCACCATGTTCAGTTACATTTTTAAATATATTACCATCTGCAGTAGGACTGGGATGCAATTCAAATTCAGCCTCTTTCTTTTCTAAGCACTTACGTTTCTGAAGGCTGTTCCTAAGTGTTCTTGCCCTCGGAGACCAGGGAGCTTCAAAGAATGATGGAAATTGCATGGACTTTGGAAGAAAGTGGTCCTGGGTTGAAATCCTGCTCTACCTTTTAAAATGACGGAATGACTTTGGGCAAGATATGTAACTTGCCAGGGCCTCAGCTTTATCCTGGGCTGGGCACTAGGGATAGAGTAATGGGGGAAGAAAAGTAGATAGTTTCTGCCCTCATGGAGCTTGTGGTGCAGTGGAGAGATGCTGGACACACATCATTACCTAAATGAATAAGGGACAGAAGAATGTGGTAGGTAGGCTTGCAGACTCTGGAGCCAGGCTGTAGAGATTTGAATCTTGGCTGTATTCAACTTCTGTGCTTCAGTTTCCTCATCTATAAAATGGATGATGATGATGATTTCCACGTGATAGGGTTGTTGTGATAAATAAATAAGCTTGTATATGGAAGTACTTAGAACAGTGTCTGGCACATATGTGTTAGCTATTGTAGTTATTATCATTGTTACAAAGAGTGAAGTAACAGAAAGGGAAGATTAGAGTGTGTTGAGAATCTAGGAGTTGGGGTGGGTAGGTAAGGTCTGATTTAAATGAAAGGATTGGGGAAAAGCTTAGTGAGGAAGTAGAAACAAATCACGAGAGTTAACATAGAGAGCAAGAGAAGCCCGAAAAGGGAAATAGCCCTGAGGCAGGCAGGAGCTGGTTAGGTAAGAAACTCAGTGTAGTGGGGGAGGGTGTTAAAGCCTCCTGCCAAGTGCGGCAGAGGCCTGAGTCACAGGAGAACGCCCAGTGCAGCAGCCGCGGAGCTCCACTTAGTTTCTGTTAAAAGAACCTCAGGGCAAAGTGTATTGTTGGGACTGATTCCGGGACCTCAGTTGTTCTGTATGCCTTGGTCTGACACTCAGAGATAGTCTACTCTCCCAGAAAGACATTGCAGCTTAAGAGAAAGAACCATAGTTCAAAATCAGCACCGCCTTATGCTGTCATTGGTGACCTGGCATGCTCGAATCGTGGCTCCTGGAAATGAGCCTCTTTGCTTTGTCACACCTACATAAACAGAATCCCTTTTTACCTGTAAACCATGGCCCTCAGGCCATACCTGGCCTGCCACCTGTTCTTGTACCACCCATGGGCTAACAATGGTTTTTACATTCTTCCGTGGTTAAAAAAAGTAATAATAATAAACCATGACAGAGACAGCATGTTGCTCACAACACCTAAAATATTTACTGTTTGGCCCTTTAGAGGCAAGTTTGCCTCCCCTACAAACCATCAAAGCTGGAGGCACATCCACTTGGGATTGGCCCAGAAGGGCGTTGTGTTGGGCTAGCTCTCCCTTCTCACTAACGGCGGGTCTTTGATCTTCCAGGACAAATTCTTCAGAAAGACCAGGAAATCAAGGACCTAAAACAGAAGATAGCCGAAGTCATGGCCGTCATGCCCAGCATAACGTACAGTGCCGCCACCAGCCCCCTGAGCCCTGTCTCCCCCCACTACTCTTCCAAATTTGTGGAGACCAGTCCCTCCGGACTTGATCCCAATGCCTCTGTTTACCAGCCCCTGAAGAAGTGAAGGCCAGCTGTATGTTTTGCCCAACACTTTCGTTACCAGAAGGCATTGCAGAGGAGCGTGTCTGGCAGTCAAGATAAAAAGTTTATATTGTATTTTGTGGGACTGTATATGTTGTCGTTTTTAAAAAAGGGGGGGAAGATAACATCCAAGTCTAATTAGAACTGCCCATCAGTTTTTCTTGTAAATTTTTAGAAGACCTCACAGAACTTTGCAGTTTATTTTTCTCGGCCAATACATTAAAACCGTTCTTGGATTTCAAGTAGCCAATTTTGCCTTTTATGTATTCTTACAGTTTCCTCTTGAAGAAGAAGGGAGAAAAAAAGGCAGGATTTTTGCTTCTCAATCCTCTATTTTGTTTTGTTTTGTTCCTAAATAAGCAAAACCTGCACATTGGATCCGCATGGGGTGATAATGACAAATTTTAGTTTAGAGTGAAAGTTAAATAACCTAACACAGTTTTGATTGGATAGCTGCATTCAAGAATATGATTCTTGATGTTACAGAAAACAAAAATCGATTACTCCTACAAAAATCGATTACTCCTGTAAGGACCAAACAAATTCAAATTCAAGGAATGTCATTGAAACTGAGGGGAGAAACGCAGGCGAGGAGACAGCGGTGAGACAGTAACAGGGGTTGTGTTCGAAATGTTTATACTCCCACCAGTGTGCGTAGTCCTAGCAAATTGCTAGCAGCAGTCTTGTTCACAGTGCCTTGGGAAAAGACATTTCAAGAGGAAACTTGATGATTTTAGACTGTTTTCCCCCTTTGTCGTCATCTGTCTTCTATCTGTATCAAGCTCACTGCGGATCCTGCTGTAAAACTGGTGGGTAGCTGGGCTGTTCGTTACCACCACGGCCACGTGTTCTGTTTCTTTTCCTAGAAAGCACCACAGTGTTCTGGATTGTCTGGAGGCTGGCACCTTGGGAAGGGGAGCTGGGTGGTATCTGTGTACCGGAGACTGCAATGACAGCTAATAAAAGCTGCAGTTCTAGGCTTTTTGTTTTCATTTTGTTTTGTTTTGTTTTCATTTTATTTCATTTAACTGTGCTTTCCACCGTTTATCATCTTGTGTTTGACAATTTAGAAGAAACTTGACTATTCCTCAGCTCTTGTGCCAAGGAGTATTTTTTTTAAAGAGTTTTAAACTCAAAACTCTGCACAAAGATTTCAGTTTCAAGTGTATATTATACATTAGTAGAAAAGTGTTTGCACTGGCAACTTCGGAAGTGTTTAAGAATCAGGGTGGGGGTGGGGGGAGGGACTGGGAGAGGGAGGGACAAAGCAAAATTGTATTTGGAAACTCGAAAAATTAAGAAACCAAATAGATTGGTTTTGCTTCCTTGCCATGGATCCTGGAAGGACATAGTTCTTCTAAAATTTCCTGTTAATTGGCATGTAAGTCTCATTTAAAGCAAATTAAGTAGGACAAGCAAGTCAGCAAAATAGAAGTATTAAAAAGAATCATCCTTTTAATCACAGATCTTATTTTGGGATTAAAAAAAAAAATCAAGCTTTAGCCAGGTGTGCATGTTGCTGCCATTTTGCATTTTTGAATCATCTTGTGTAATTGTCACCATGGAAGTGTTACTCAGAATTGTCATAGATTTTTTTTTCATCTTTGTGCAAAAACATGGAAAATTGTCACTGACTTTGTGTTGAGGTTTCCCCCATTTTGCTGCCTTTTGGGACACTATTTTCGTTAAATACTTGGTCTTGGCTGCATTCTTTTTTTTCCCCCCTGTGGGGTTCAAAAGAATAAACATTTTCTTACAGATAAAACTAGTTTTCTGCCTTTTTAACTTTTCAGGAGGGCACAACAAGTTAGATTGTTCTGAATGGATCTTAGATTGTTGCTCTTGTTCTCTCATCTCAGCACCCTGTCAAGGGGCCTCGGCCCATGCAGTGGGGAGCAGACACAGGATTTGGGATGAATCCATCCAGGGTCCCAAGCTGGTTTCAGTTCTAGTCTTTCTTAAGACATAGCCATTCTCATTCTCTTTCCTTCCCCCTTCCTGCCCTCCTTCCTCTGTCCCTACCCACCTCCTTCCACTCTGCTCCCTCACTCTTTCTTTCTCTCTGGTATCTGATTAGAACCAAGGCCGACTTGTCTTTTGGTACAACCCTTGTTTCCTAGAAAAGCATGTTAGTCGTGGGGTTGGAAGGTAGTTGGTGGGAAAATCTTGAGAGCAAATTTTTTTCCCCGGGTCTGGAGTCTTGTTGACCCACTTTGTGATCAGTATCCTGTTGGGTTCCTGTCTTGCTACTGATCCTGAGCTGCCCTCCAAGGTAACCACTTCGAAGTCCCTCCTTGTTTCTACAGGCTTTGCTTTCATCCTCTGAGAAGCCGGGTGCCTCTCTTGGCCTCTGTTTCTCTCTCTTGGCCATTGTTACAGTTGATCTTGGCTCCAGTTTTTGAAAATTCTGCACTCGGCACCTTACCTCTGTCCTGCTCGCTGGATAGCCTTCCTAGTCTCGGCCATTTAGGCTCTTGCAGACACACCACAAGATACCGTGAGCAAGAGTTCTCAGGGGAAACGCTTTGGCTTGCCTTTCGCTTTGCCTTCCCTGAAGAAGTGCGCCTGCCTATAGTATCCTTGTGGGCACGCACTTTTCCACCAAGGAGCTCTCCAGTTGTCATCTTTGTTACTCTAGGCCCATCATAAAATGGTTCCATGTCTTAGTACTTTATAATTTGTTACATGCCATAAATCTGTGTTTGCCATTCTGGATGGTTAAATATTTACCTAAACAGTGAGCCAAGCATGTTTTGACTGACTGAATAACCTCTCTTTATTGACATCCCAACTTGACCTAAGGAAATAGCTGTCATGTGTGTCCATTCTTCAGTGACAGTCTTTCCAGAGGTCCTATAAAATGACAATGAACAGTTCTTCATGGCTCCCAGCCTGAAGGAGAAGAATGGTCCTTTCTGTGACCATCCCAGTTTCCCATGTCCACCCAGCTATAGGAATTGGGCTATCGCAAGCCACCCGGGAGGGCCGAACATTTCTAACAGCTGCTATCAGATTGCTTCTTGGAAAATTCACACCACACCAGCGGGAGCTGAAATGATAAACTGGAAACCTACCTGAAAGCCAATTCAGTGAAGTTCAACTAGTAAAGTGTTTTCAAGTGGGCCTGCAGTAGCTAGATCGGTTTACAATTATAGGACCTCTGAGACCTATAAATGCCTGGTTTCCTGTGACTTTCAGTGACATGTCCTCTCTCTAATGGCTCTAGTCTGCTTCAGGCCACGCAAAGGCCCATGGCATAGGCAAGCCCTCTAGACAGGGAGGGGATCTGCTCCCAGCTCTGCCACCGTCCTCTCTGACCTCCCTTAACCTCTCTAGGCAGGTGCTGTTTCCTCACCTCAAACAAGTAATTGTGCTGGAAGGAGTTACTGTGGGAACTGAGTGAAAGGACGCAAAAGAGCTCTGCAAATGATGCAGGGCCTTCCAATGGAAGTCCGGAACCATGGGCAAGGAGCCATGGTGAGGCAGGGGCCTGGCTAAGGATTCCTGTTCCTGGATTAGCTCCAACCCCACAGCCCACCCCCTGGGTGGGGCTCCTCAAAGGTGTGTGGTCTGCAACTTCACTTTGGGTGAGCAGCATCAGCATCCCTGGGACCTCTTTTCCAGACCCGCTCCCAGACCCCGTCTGAATCTGCAGTTTAACAAGGTCTCCAGGTGGTTCAGTTGCATATTAATTGTTTGGAAGCCCTTGTCTGAGCTGCTTGCCTAACCTAAAAACTCAACACTGTCACTCTCTTGCAGTTCAGAAAATGCCAACACTCAGGCTTCGAAAATTCAGAATTAAGAGCTTAATTGATGAGGGGCAAGCTGAAGATAAAGAACTCCAAGCTTATACATTTTGCGTATTTTATTTTCTGCCCTCTAGAATGTAAGCTCTAGGAAGGCAGAGACTTTTGTCTGGTTTTTTGCTATTGTAACCCCGGAAGCTAGATCAACGACTGCCACATAGGAGCTGCTCAATAAATACTACTGAATGAATAAGGTTAACTAATAGATTAGATAGGTAATCTGAAATACAGTATCTTAACTGTATCAGAGCATCTCTGTAATAGTTCTAGTAGAATGACAGTAAAACTAGAACTGTTCCTAGGAAGAGGGGGGAAAATTTGAAGCGGCATATGTATTGAGACATCATCCATCTGCCTGTTTGGTTTCTGCCGAAACTTTGTTTTCCTTGTCAGATTTTCTCTACCAACTCCTGCTGGACTTAGCCAGGTGCAAAGATTTCCTAAACATCTGGATGTAGTGGGAACCTGCTGGGGGCCTACCCGTTCTTCACCCATTTGTAGCCTTAGACCAGATTCCCCGAAGTGCCAGCACAGCTGCATCGAGTCAACTTGGGGATTTTTCATTTTGACTGTAATTGAGTTAGAAAGCGTTTCCTCCAAGAAGGTATCTGGTTAAATGAATGTTTCAACAATCTCCTTCCATCTGCCCAACGGGCCACACTTCTTTCCTTGCCTCCCTCATTCCTCGGGCTTACACTTTTCCTGCTTTAGTCCTACCTCAGTGGTTGTTTTTCATTCCTCTACCGTTGCGTGAGGTTCAAGTCTTGCTAGGGTTCTGGAATCACCCTGTCATTAAACTTCTGATCTCCTAAGAACCCCAGGCTTAGCGTCACACAATATGGGGTGGCCCTTTAGGCCCTGTTTTAGAAGCCTGGACTGGCTTACCTCTCAGAGACAGTCCATTCTGCCCCTGTTCAGCTCTGCTGCCTCCAGACATCTTAGGGTTGAGAGGGAGGTGGGACTGAGTGTGGGCGGGGACCTCTATGAGGTGTCTGGCCTGGCCCCAGTGCTTTCAGCATTTTCCTTTCTTCACCATTCCCTTACCTTTTGGCCTTAGGCCTCTGTGTTTTGACACGTTACCTGATACCAGACCCATAATATATCTAGAACAATAGTTCTCAAACTTTGGGATTCATCAGAACTCCCTGAATGTCTTGTGAAAACACAAATTTCTGAGCTCCACCCCCACTGTCTGATTTAGGAAGTCTGGGGTAAGGTCTGAAAAATTGTGTTTATAACGAGTTCCCAAATGAAGCTGTGTTCTGGGACCCAACTTTGAAAACGAGTGGCAGAGAGGAAGGGCCGCCCAAGGGGCTGGAGCCATCCCCTCCACTTGCCACCAGAGGGCCCGTGCCACCTTAGGGAAGGTCTCAGCCAGCTCTGCTGGACAGCTGAGGTTCTTCCTTAAAGATTTCTTTGTTTTTTAACTGTAACTTTCATTCTAATGTGTTAGGAAGAAGAAATGTTGATCTAAAAAATAACATGGATTCCTGTAGTCTGTCTCTGACAAGTGTCAACAGTCTGATGGACCGGTCTTTTGAGGGTACTGAATGTCCCCATCATTTCTTGAAACTTTCAAGAAATGGAACGCTGTTCCCATGGGAGACCGCCAGGCCCCCGCTCCCCCAACACACTGAAGTGGGGGCTTTCTTTCAGAACATCCTGGAATCACTCCATATCCTGAACCCGAGGGGCAATTTAAGATTATAGGTGATTTTCATCTTCTTTATACTTTACCACGTATTCCAAATTTTCTACGTTAAATTTAATATTACTTTTATAATAGAAAATAATGTTTTTGAAACACAAGTGTAATTAAAAGCCAAAACAACTAAAAAAAAAACAGGCCAACAACAGCCCAAGGGGAACTTGGGGTGAGCAGCATGGGGTAAAGAGAAGCCCTCACCCGGAACTAGCCCCCACTCTCCTGCCTGTTGGTTGTGCCCAGGTATTTACTGCCCGGGCCGGGGGCCGGGAGGAGATGGGTCACAGTGGGTTCCGTGTTCAGAAGACCTGGCTGGACCCAAAGAATAGACGGGGTACCTGTAAGAGCTCTGTCACCTTTACAGTTCACCTGTTGTTGAAGCTCAAGGCCCGATGTCCCAGCCTGAGCACAGCACTATGTCACATCCACACCAGGCCTTCTTCCCCGGGCCAAGCAGTGGAAGCGAGCCAAAGGCACTAAACTTAGAGACTTTGCAACCCAGAAGTTCCTATTTAATGGCCCATAGACATATTTTGTTTGAACTGCATAGAACTGAATAACTTTGAGCTAACGTTTAAAAATTGGGAGATTTCACATTATCCAGATTTTGTTGTTGTTGTTTTCCGCTGAAAAATCTGCTGGCCTGGCATCGCGGGCTGGCATCCTCCTCCGTGCTCTGCAGGACTTGGGAGGTCGGCCTCGGTCTCTGCCCTGGTTGCTCATCAGAACCACATGGGGAGCTTTGAAAAATGCCCATCCCCTGGGCCAGCCCCCAGAGAGCCTGATTTAACTGGGCTGGGGAGGAATCCGGGCATTTAAAAAAAAAAACTCTCCAGGGGTTTCTAATGTACGGCCAGGGTTGAAAAACTGGGAAGTGGAGGGTAATAAGAGGAAGCCTCATCTGGCCGGGGCCTGGGGCCTCAGATGATGTATCATTGGGGTATGCGGCCTGGGGCTGTGACCAGGACTTAGGGCGTGTTCTTAGTTGGCCAAGTTGAGATGTGAGGGTAGCTGGTCTGTCAACTCCCCTTCCCCGTGGAGACCCTGTTGGCACTCTTCCTGCTTTGTCTTCTTGTCCCTGTGCTTCCCTACAGGCCCTTGTCCTGGATTCCGCTTGCCAACATTTATCACGCTGATCTTCGCCAATTTAAATTGTTGGCCCTCCAGTTTCCAAAACGAAATCCTGTTAGCAGAATCTTGAATTTGTTGTTATCATGTGTTCTCTTTTTAATCTGATGTTTTTGATACTGCAAGCCATGGACATGACTGGCCAGTATAAACCCGAAAGGGAATTGTGTGGAAAGGGAGGGGGTGGGCACATACAGGGTGGTCTGGAAGCTGAGAAGCCCCCTGGGAAAGACAGGAGTTAGCCACTTGGGCTCTCGGAGGGGCCTGGGCCCTGCCCCCAGGGTGAATGGGTGCATGACCCAGTCTCTCTCTAGCAAGAGTTTTGGGAGACTGTGATAAACCTGAGTTATTGTTCCCAACTAATCACTGCAGTCGCACTGAAAGGATTATACATCCACCCTCCTGGGTGTCAGGATTGGCTGGTGGAATGTGAGTGGACACTCCATGTGCCTGATCTGTTGTAGAAGCTTTACATGCACCCGAGGGATTCGGGTGAGCCTCTTGCTCTCCCTGCCAGGAGAACGGTACTTTCCTGATGGGATCCACATACCTGGCTGAGAGCTGAGCAGAGTCAAAACCAACCCTCAGACCTGTGAGCAAAAAATACTTGTTGGTGTAAGCCACGGAGACTTAGGGGCTGTTTGTTACCACCGCAAAGGCTGACTAATGTGGGGAGAGTCCAGGCTGACGTCCTGTGCCCTCTCCTGGGCCGAACCTTGAGGTGGAGAGCAGGAACATCAGGAAGGAAATGCTGGGCGCCTCAGCGTCACGGTGGGAGACAGAGCTTGTGGGTGCTCCCACCCACCACAGGCTGCCTGCATAAACTGAGAGTTTGTTGCAGAAAAGAAACCAAGGCTCTGCCAGGCTGGGGGCCAAGAAGCCCACGTGGCCACCATACGAGCAGTTCTTGCAGTTCTTGTAGCCAAAGCCCGAGGCAACGAGGCCAAGCCTTCCTGCCCTCAAGGCCTCTTTCATTATCTTTCTCTCCCACGTGCTCCCTGTTTTAAGGATTTTACCAACAAACAAAAGCAACTACGTATTAATGCAGGGTGTAACTTCTGATTTATGGCAGGGGCCCGAGCCAGTGAAAAGCAGGAGAATTTAACCTTTCAAGTCACCTGTGCAGCCTTTTGGAAATAGCTTTAGGAGCACGTGCTACAACTTCCCAGTCCTCTCTGTATCTGGGCCCCCCAGGTGGAATCCGACAGTGTCCCCTTCCAGCAGCCACCACCGGAGTCCAGCGTGTCCTCAGGACTCAAAGGAGCGGGCCCAACACAGGACCTTGGGCATCGTGGCAGGCTGGTCTGGGGACCTTCTGTGGGGGGAGAGGGGGGACCCAAGGTGTGGCTGCACCGGAGGTCATCGGCCCTGATTTGAATAAAACTGAGTTCTTTGTGAGAGCAGAGGGGTTTGACGTTTGACATGACCACAACCCTCCAGGATGCTTTCTGTTGTACCGAAGTTGAGGCAAGTCACCTAAGCTCTCTGTGCCTCACTTTTTTCATCTGTCAAATGGGGCCCGTGTCAATAGTCCCCAGGACACACTGTTGCTGTGAGAATTGGTGAATCTGTACCTGCCAGGCACTGGGCTAGTTAGCACTTGACCTCGCTCACCACCTCCCTAGTCCTAATAGCTGTTCTAGAGGGAACATACAAGAAGCAAGCTGGAGAGTTGCAAGGATAAAATGAGCTAATTCAGGTAAGTCTCTAAGCTCATTTTAAAATGGCAGAGAGAGAGTGTGTGTGTGTGTGTGTGTGACCACCTCTTTCCCCGCCAGGTGGTCTCACTCCCCCAGTTTCGGGGTTTTAAATTCTCTGTTTCTTGATGACGACTCTCACATTCATCATCTTCAGTTTAGACCTTTCTTCCCAATTCCAGGCTTGCAATTGCAAATGCCTCTTGACATCCTTTCTGGGATGTCTCACGGGCACCTCTGACTCAATATATTTAAACTGAGTTCCTAACTTCCCCCCAAATCTGAGTTCCTAATTTCATTCGAAACTGTAATTTCCTTTTCCACATTAGTTAATGGAGACTCCACACTTCCAGTTGCTCAGGCTGTCCCCGGGTCCTCCTCGACTCCTCTCTTTCTCTTGTACTTGATGTCTAATCGGTCGGCAAATCCAGTCAACTCTACCTACAAAATGTTTCCAGAACTGGATCCGTTTTCACCTCCTCCACTGCAGCCATCCTGGTCTGACCCACCATCCTCTGCCCCTGGCCTTCAGTCTTCCTGCTTCGGCCATGCTCCATACCGCTCAGTTTCAACAGAGCAGCCAGAGAGATGCTGTTAGAACTCAAGTCAGACGATGTCAAGGCCCTCCAATGGTTCTCTGTCCACCTCGGAGCAAAGGACAGAGTCCTTAGAATGTCCCACTAGCCTGTACACACGATTCATCCCCCACCTAGCTCTCTGACCTCCTCTCCTCCCATTCTCCCTCCAGCAGTGCCTCCTTGCTGCTCCCCACGGGCACACTCCTGCCTCAGGCCCTTTGCATTTGCTGCTCCACGTTTTTGATAAACATTTTATTTTAGAATAGTTTTAGATTTACAAAAAAATTGATGAGATAGTGCAGAATTCTGTTCCTGTATACTCCATACCCAGTTTCTCTTATTAACATCTTAATCTTAGTATGGTACATTTGGTACACTTACCAAAGTATGATACACTTAGTATGGTAGTATGGTTACAATTAATGAACCAATATTGATACATTATTACTAAAGTCCATACTTAATTTGGGCTTCCTTAGTTTTTACCTAATGTTCTTTTTCTGTCCCAGGATCCCATCCTTGATACTACATTACATTTAGTCATCCTGTCTCTTTAGATTCCTCTTGGCTGTGACAATTTTGTTCTCTCTTGTTAGAATGTCCGACTCATATCCTCACCTCCTTCGGATCTTTATTAAATATTACCTTCTCAATGAGCCCTTCCTTGGCCAGCTAACCAAATAGTGTCTTTCCCTCTCTCTGCCTTTATTCTCAGGATTTATTTTTATCTATCATATATTTATTCTTATTTCATTTGTGGTTTTTCTGTCTCTCCTTACGGAAATGTCAGCTCCACGAGAATGGGGATTTTATTGTCTGTTTTTGCTCCCTTCTATATCCCTGGCACTTACAATCAGGCCTGGCACAAAATAGGTGCTCAGTAAATGTTTGCTGGATGAAAGAATGAGCATTAAATTTGACTACAGGCTCCTGATTCTCTTCCATCCGTATTCTGCACTCTCTTCCAATGACATGAGAAAATCTCTCTGAACATTGAGAAAACAGGCTCAGAGACACATGAAGGGTCACACAGGCAGGAAGTGGAGAAACCTTTGGTTTCCTCCAATCTCCAGCCTTTCGCTGACTTACATCTTGGTCTAACATGGGACTCCTCTTGTCATTTCATAGTTGAGGAATGAAATGGACAAGAGCAGGTGCTTTGTGTACAGTTGGCAGGGGGAGAATAATTCAGCCCAATCAGAACATTATTCACATTCAAGGAGGAGTCTAGTGGGCAAAGTGCCTTCTGGGTGTCGACCGACCCCAAGAATAAATCTACCTGTTAAGAAGGGCTCCTGGTGGCAAACTGGGCTCAAATTTATAAACAGAGCCTAGCAGCCATCGCAAAACAGGGGCCTCCCAAGCACGCCATTCTTCAGAGAGAAGCTGCACTGAACTGCCTGCTGCACTGTTTCCATCAGCTGAGCTGACCTTTATCAAGAGCCTGGGCGTATAAATCAACCAAAGAAAGGGCTAAAGACCTGTCCGGTCCAGTTAGGGCTACACAACCTTATCCTCATTTGCATTATTATTGACCAATCAGAGAACTTCCATTTCAACCAGTCAGGAAAGTGTTTTTTGGACCAATCAACTGATAAGATTTGTAATCTTTATTTGCATGTGAATGGACCAATCAGGGACCAGGGATGGGTACGATTTGCTATATAAACCAGGTTTAAGTCCACCTCAGGCAAGCGCACTTTCAGTTTCCATCGAAGACCGCACTTCCCTAGCTGGAGCTGCAACACCAGACCTGAGCTGGCTTGCCGTTTCCGTTCCACAGCCGTTCAGTTTCACAACTGAGCTCCCCACCCCTCATCGAATCCCAAACTGGGGGCTCCGAGTAACGTTGAATTGGCAACAGCAACCTTCAGCTGATACTAGCTCTTGCCTGGAGTTCTCAGCTTCAAGCAAAAGCAGTGAGTGGGCAAATGCCACCTCCAGGCACCGGCTAGCCTTCTTCCGTCCAGATCCTGCCTTTTCTTTAGAGGATTCTGTCACGTTCAATTGCTAGGTGGTGGGATTAACTCCTCCCCACTTCCGGGGCCAGAGAGAATCCACCTATGACGTCCTTCGGACCACTCTGATTGGTTCAGGGATGAGCACTCAACCCAGTAAGGGCCAATGAAATGCGAGGAGACAGTAATCTGTGAAGGAACGCTTCCCTTCCCAGCAGGTCTAGCCGGAAGCTCTCTCTTGCCCGGGGCCACGTGGCGTGAGGATACGTATTTCAACGTGGCCGAGTCCATTTCTGGCAGGCTGCCCCGAGTTGTACAGGAGGTACTCAGTGAAGAGCCTCACTCGGAGGCCGGCCAGGGTGAAGAGGAGCGATAGAGCGGCGCTCTCCCGGCGGTGTTTACCGGACTACAGAGCCTAACCTGGACTAGGGATCCTATAAGTGTCATGCATAGCGCGGCAGTAAACTTCCTGAATAAAGCAATGGATGGATGAATGATGTCTGCCCTCAGCTCCCCATCCCAAATGAGCTGCTGAACTGGACTTGTTATCTCTCCTTCAGTTGCTCCCCATTCCAAGTGTCTCTAAGTCTCATTTGCTTAATCTGTATAATGAGTGTAATAATAGTATCTATCTCCTGGAATTATTGTGGAACTAAATGATTCATATATGTCTGGCACATGGTATATAACAAATGTCATCATCATCATCATTATTTCCTCTGAGACCCTCAGTTTCCTCAGCTGTGAAATGGGAATTCATTTATTCATTCTACAAACTGCTGATCATCATCCATGTGCCAGGCATTGCGGTTAAGATCTGGGGCAGTTACAGAAATAAATGGGCCATGGGCTCTGAACCAACTTGTATTTCAGGCATTTTTTCCCTAAAATATTAATTTTCAAATATTATGTAAAATAATGTATAAATCTAATTCTTTAGAATTTTATCTTTTTAAAATTAATGAAATTTTTATTTTAATGGAGGTTAATATGTGGTGGGAGCAGCCAAACTACACCACCACCTGGTGGCAGCATACTGAAAGTCACAGGTTTGTTTTATTTTGTTTGAGATGAACAAAACACTGCAAGGTCAATTTTTAAACATGGTGAGAGAGATCCAAGCCATTTCCCCCTTTCCCTTTCTCCCCACCCCTTTGCTAAAACTCGGCTTCCATAGTTGAAGCTTTCAAGTTCCCAGCTGTTTGCCTGAGCCCCACCTGCTCCAGTTTCCCAGGAGAAAGGGCAACTTGGGCTCCTCCTTATCTCCTGCCCCTTACCAACCCTGGAGAGTTTTAGGTCCATTCCACCCTCCAGCTCTACATTGGTGCTAACATCTCCCCAAGCTCTCAGCCCAACCGCGAAGGGGAATGTGAAATTTTTAAGAGTACAGATGCTATACTTGGACAGATGTGGGTTCAAATCCCTGTTGACCATTTACTGGTTGCCAGTGCCTGGACCTCTCTAAGGCCTAGCAGAGCTTCAGTTTCCCCACCTGAAAAACAGGATAGAGTTGGGATTCAACAAGAGATTTCTTAATCTTTTTACTACATGTCTTTCTACATGAGCTGGGGTAGGTGGAGACAGGAGAGGAGCGTGGAAGAAGAATGCCCCTCCATGGCACTTCCCTCTCGGGGTCCCTCCCCAGAGATGGCTGGGCCCATCCCTGCCTGGAGCTCCCTCCCAGTCTCCAGTCCCCATCAGAGTCTATCCAGTTCCTTCCTCTAGGCTTAGTCAGAACCTGGCACCCAACACCTTGTACCATCTTGTAATCTACTTAAGATTGAAAGGGTAATGGCTGAACAAAGGTCCTTTGCTCCCTCCTTGGAGCCCAGAGAGGGTCATTTTTTATGCCCTTGAATAGCTCACACAAAGTAGTATTCCAGGCACTTGGGAAGGGGAGAGGTCTCAGAGCAGGGCTTCCCCAACCTTGGCAACCACCAAAGCCTGTCATTAAGCTTAGAAGCCAGCCTCCTGACCTGAGCTGATGCTGCTTGGATCTTGCTGTGTGGCCTTGGACAAGTCGTTTATTCCCCCTTGAGCCTTGAATTCGCCATTTGTAAAAGGGAGCTCTCCAATCCAGTCCAGCTCCAAGGACATGACTGCTGGGGCCTCTGAAGGGGTGGGCAGGTGGGGACGTCCTCCCCTCCCCTGCCTCTGTGGGGAACCCTAGGGCCCTGCCTGGAGGAAGAGGCACCACTTCCCCTGGGGACATGGATCTCAGGGGCTCCATGATGCCCCCCCACACTCACTGTGGGCAGCCAGAGCTAAGTGCTGTATTAATTATTACCAACTCCCTCTGGGAAGAAAATTCAAAGAGAGGTCACCATGGTAACCCAGACATTGCAATGTGACCAAGTTTTTAAAATGCTCAACATGTTCCAAGAAAATTACCTCTCAGTACAAGAGAGAAGAATGGAGCCTCCATTGCACACCTCGGTGGACTTTGGAAGAAAAGCCCAGGAACTCCCAGGGATCCCGGAACCCTTCTACAAGAGAGGGTAAGGCAGGGAAGGGCAGGGAGGTGAGAGCTGCTGCCCAATAGGCCATTGCTGAGCTGGAATGACATTTGGGGTCTTGAATGAGGCCTGGTCAGAGAGCCAGAGGTCCTGGGTTCTAGTTCCAGCTCCAGCACCATCTTACCTGCAGCCCCAGGCTGGTGCCTGCCTTCTCTCGGCCTCCAGTACAGCTTCACCCAGTGGTATTTCTTCAAGGACCAAAGGACCACATATTGGGTTGGGGGGAGTGAGGGAGAGAGCCAGGCATTTGCTGATCAGGCCTCTAAGACAGAGAGACCTGGATTCAAATCCTACCTCTGCCACATAGCAGCTGTATGACTTTGGGCCACTGACTTCACCCCTCTGAGTTTGGCTCTCTTACCTATAAGGGGTGGGAGGGCTAAGAGTAGTCTCTCCCTTCTGGGATGGTTGTGAAGTTTAAATAAGATCAATGGAAAGCACTCAGCACAGTGGTAGGCACTACTGTCATCGTTGTTGCTGCCACTTAGTACGTGTCCAGAGTGCCAGGCTCTGAGCTGAGCAAGGTACACATGATCTCTCCACATTTCTCCCATGAGACAGTTGCCATTATTAACCCTATTTTACAGATGTGAAAACTAAGTTCAACAAGGTGAGCCAACTCACCAAGGTTCACAGATACCCATGGTCGGTCTGCTTCCCAAACTCAAGCATCTAACCCTTCCCTACATGGCCTAAGGAGGAAATGAGACATGTGTTGAGTGCTCAACAGTGTGTGGCACACAGTAGGTGCCCATTAAATAGTTGGGCACCCATAGGCATATCCAGTTTTCATGTCATAGCCACTGTATTGCCCCTGACCCCGTCTTCTGGGACTTGGGGACCGAGATCTGGTGGGTTCAGAACTTCCATGGCACAGGCAGTGATGGGGGAATTAGAGGTAGAGGCCCCGAGTCAGGCCCCCTCTTCAGGCCACGGCCCAATGGGGTGCCAGTGCCTATCTGCATCATAATGGCCCTGCCTTATCCTCTCACCTGTCCCTCTGGCTTCGCTCACACTGGGGGACACACCTGGCCAGGAGCCGCTTCTGACCTCATCCCACCCTAGTTACTCTGGCCTTGGGTGCCTCCCACCTACCCTTTACTGCTGGGTCCGCACCCATCCCACTTACCCTCCCAGCCTCCCCAGGCAGACCTGGCTTTCCAAGGACAGAATGAGGTCAGAGCTGCCAAGTGATGGATGGATTTAATAAGCGGCCATTCCTACCACCAGCCCACTACCTGCACTGTCCCAGGCCCCTGTACGGGCCAGAGTCAGCCTCATCAGTCAGGGGAGCGCAGTCAGAGGGGCGGAGACAGCCTCCCAGCCAGCGCAGGGCCCCCCCAGGAGCCCAGAGCAGCTCAACGTTGAAAGAAGAGACATTCCCTTGGGTGGTGATCCCAAGACGCCTTGGCGGGCCGTGGGAAAGCGGGGCAGGGAAGGAGGAATCCGATTCAGGGTGCGCTCACCAACGGGCTGTGGCAGGGCAACCAGGGCGCGGCCCTTCTGCAGACCTAGGAGGCGGGGTAGAATGGGCCTCAGATTTGTCCTCATCAAGAGGTAGTTAGACAGGGTTATTTGTCCACCAGCTCCCAGCCACCTTTGGTTGAGGGCTGCTCCCGAAGACATAGTGTCCCAGTACTTGCAGCCTGCCCTGTGAAGGGGCTGAGGGTGCGCCGGCAGAGAAAGCCCTCAGAGCTGGAGGCAGTTACACAGCAGGCGCTCACATGTGCACGGGAACGGTGATCCTGAGGGGGTGCAGGCCGGGCTGCACGGACACAGCCTCATTCATTGTTACCCTCACGTGAGCCTCAGGAGGGAGGTACCAGTAGCAGACCCATTTTGCAGAGGAGGAATCTGAGACTGAAAGAGGTGATGTTCACTTGCCCAAGGCCACGCAAGCGGTAGCGCAAGTGTTAGAATTCTGGCTGCAGGGTCCTTGGTGTTTTCACTGCCTTCCATGTCAGCAGGACGCATTTGCATGAGGGTTGCAACCTGCTGATAAATACTTAACAACGGAAGGAAAAAAGCACAACAAAACTCTGGCTTAGAGTGTTTACCAGTCGTCATGGTGTAAATACTCCCACCATGGCCAATTTCAAGCTACCAACGTGACAGCTGTCCCTGGCTCCCACCCCTTTGTTTCTACTAGTCCTCTCTCTGGAATGTCCTTTCCTCCTCTCCCTGTGCTGAAATCTTACTCACTTTTAAGAGCCTGCTCTGGTCCCGCTTTCTCCAGGTCGTGTTAGTCAGGATAAATACCACTAGCTGCTGTAACAAACATGATCTCAATAATTTAACACAATTTAAGTTTATTGCTCCCTTGACCTGCAGTCCACTGCAAGTGGTGGGAGTGTGTATGTGATGGGGCGGGGGCTGTCAGGGAAGAGGTTCTTGTCTCAGCCACTGAAACCCAGATTCTTTTAACACTTCACATCCAAGTTCACTACAGAAGGGGGAGAGAGCATGGAGGGTCATACAGGTTTTATGGCCAGGCCTGGAACTGATGCTTATCACTTCTGCTGACTTTGTGGGCCAGAACCTCTCCCCCTAACTGCACGGGGCCCAGGCAGAGTGGTTTACCTGGAAATGCGGTTTTCTTCCAAGGAGAAAATGAAGCCAAACCATGAAAACAAATCTAGCTTCTGCTTCTACTCCCCCAACTTCCACAGTCCAACCAACTTCTTTCTTTCCTTTGGCTGCCCAGCATGATTATTGCGTTGGTCTTTTCTGCCTTCATAAACTCAAAGAGGCTGAGCTTATGAAAGGTCCCTAGAAGCTGGTTTCCCAATGCTTGCTTCAGGTGTGAACCCCCTGTGGTTACAGCGTTCCCAGGCCTGACAGCATTGGTCTACGAGGGCCTGGCGATCAGTATCTTTAATTGGCGTGCTAGCTTGTTCAGAGGCGCAGCTCACATTGGAACCACTGATCTGGTCCAAATGTCCCATTTCATGTTGTGGACACCGAGGCCAGGAGACGGGGAGGAATTTACCCTAAGCCATGGTCTAAGTTAAAGCTGGACCTGAAACTTGAACCCAGGACTCCTGAATTTTAACCCTGGGCACTGTCTATACACCATAATGTATGTCACTTAAAAGACCAGACTGTAAACTTCAGCACAAGACACTGGTAGACACTTAGACTGTCCCAGATTATTAATATGACTTTAGTGGTCAGAAGATAGTGGTTGAATATAAGGTCTAGAGGGAGGAAGACCTGGGTTCAAATAGCTCTTCCAACAACTTATTTTGGGATCTTAGGCAAGTTTCTTTACCTCTCTGAGCCTCAATTTCCTCATCTGGAAAATGGGGAGGATAATAGTATCTATCCCATAGGATGGTTAGGAGGGTAAAATGTAAGAAGAGTACCCAGGGAAGTATCTGGGAAATTCGTCCATCCCGTGTGTGTGTGTGTGTGTGTGTGTGTGTGTGTTCTTCTCTACAGATATGCTTTATTTTACATACTTGCCCACACATAAAGGCTACAGACTTGGAAGTGTGACTTACAACCACCTAGGGGGATAGATAGGGAAGGGAGAAATTATAGAGAGCACGAGACCTTTAATGCTTTTTAAAGATGAAGGAAGAATTGCACATTGGCCCAATGTGGTTGGAGTGCAGAGAACGAAGTGAGGGGCCCCATGGGAAATTTTTGAGAAATACTTACTGTTGGCTTTGATTATCTGCCGAGGTGAGCGATAGCTCTAAGGGAGCACAAGCGGCACAAGAGGCTAACCCAGGGGAGAGCTTCATCTGGGTATAGTTTCAGCCACTGTGCAGCCAGATTTTTCATGACAATCGGCTTCCAAAGTGTACATGCAAAACCCTCGGAAACTCAAGGTGCACAGTTTGATCTCGGTTTTTATCCAGTTTGGCACTTAACTAATTGTTTCACAAATATCCCCAAGCTGTGTGTGTACATATCAAGCCTGGGCTTTGCTTCTGTGCACAGAGGCTGCGTGGGTCCCAGCCCATGGGAGGGTGTGTTAGTCAGGGGAGGCTAAGCTCTGCTGCAGTAACAAATCACCTGTGTGTCTCAGTGGCTTAGAACCACAAAAGGTTTCTTTCTCAGTCATTCTCCATGTCCACCATCACTTGGCGGGGGCTCTGCTTGTGGGAGGCAGTCAGGCACACAGGGTGAAGGAGCAGCTGCCAACTCAATTGTTGCTCTGCCCTGTGGCTGACGGAAAGAGGCCTCTGGAGGGTCTTACTTGAGCAAGAAAATCCTCTGCCCCAGAAGGGATTCACATCCTTGCTTGAGCCCGAAGGCAGACAGCAGCTCACTGAGGCAAATCCTTGGACCTATCTCCTTCCTCGTCTGCATTAAGGGGGTTAGAGCAGTTTCTGACTCACAGGATTGGTGGAAGGGACTACTTTATATGATGCTCTGGAACCAGTGCCTGGGACAGAGAAAGAACTTGCTAAATTATGGATTATAATAGGCAAAAAGTGGAAACAGCCCAAATGCCCATCAACAGATGAATGGATAAACAAAATTTGGTACCTCCATACAATGGTACATCCATACAATAGCCATAAAAGGAAAGAAGCACTGACTGATACATGTTACAACATGCAGGAACCTTAAAAACACTTATGCTAAGTGAAAAAGTCAGTTATACAGGCCATATAACGTAATCCCATTTATATGATGTGTCCAGAATAGGCAAATCCATAGACACAGAAAGTAGACTAGTGATTGCCAAGGGCTGAGGTAGGAAGGGTTAGGAATGACTGCTTAATGGGTACAAGGTTCCATTGGGGAGGTGGATATGTTCTGGAATTTCATAGTGTGGTTGGTTGTACAACTTTGTGACTAAAACTCACTGGATTATATACTTTAAAATAGTGAAGTTTGTTATATGAATTATATCTCAATAATAGAAAATTAAAGTAAATAATTAATAACAATAAATAAATCAGGGGTAAGAAATACTCTCCTCCCCTCACAGAGTTGTCTGTCCCCACCCCCAAACTGCCTGTGAGTCCCCTTTATAGTCCTTATCTTTATGGTGTCTTTTCTGTGGACTGGTCTGTCACTGGCCCAGGAGCCCTTCAAGGCCATGGTGGAGCCTGGTCACTTTCGCCCCTGTCCGTGGCCCCTGCTCCTGCAGGCAGTGCCAGGGGATGCCCCGTGGGCTCTCTCACTCTCATTCACGGAGCTGTGCCTGCCCCATGTGTGGCAGGGGAGGGCAGCGTGGGCCTGGAGCAGGAACTGGGCATCTGGGAGGGAAGAGCCCTCTGCTCTCAGCCCTTCCGTGCAGCAATGAGGAAGGCCAGGTTCAGGGAGGGGGGCACCTGTCCAATGTCACACGGTGAGGGGGTGGCAGAGCTGGACCCCGACCCCAGGTGCGTCACAGCAGGCCCAGTGCCCTTCTGCGGTGGTCGTGTATCTGAGGGCGGGCAGCCAGGCTGGGTAAGCACAGGGAGGCTCTTGGATCTTCTATGAGCCCCTCCTGCCAGACAGGTGACAAGTCTGGTGTGTGAAGATGTGGAGGGGACAGAGGGCAGATGGGACTGGGAAAGGCTCACGTCAGGAGGGGAAGGTCTCAGATGCTTGATACTTCCTGTGTTTATCATTGCTTTGATCGTGGAAGGCAGTTGTCACCACAAAATTACAGCACCAAACCACTTGCTTCGCTTCACATGCTCCCCTTCCCACAGCGGCCCCTCTCTGGGATCATGGACCCCTCCTCCTCTCTCCATAGAAAGGGGTTCCCCCAGGTCAGGGATGAGGCTGGACCCTGAGATGAACCAGCCCCTCTGGGAGCCAGTGCCATAGCCAAGCCCACGGGCTCTCTGAGGGTCACACCCATCCCCTCTTCCAAAGGCTTTGCATTGATGCACTTATTGAGCACCTACTATGTGCCAGCTCCTCTACTATGTGCTGAGTTTAAAGGGCATTGAAACTGGCCTGTCCAAGATTCGCTTGAGACAGGAGTAACCGGGCTGAGACAGCAGTAACCGTGCAGCTCTGGGAGCCGGCTGGGCCCCGCCGGGCCCACAGCCAGAGGCCCCAGCTCCTCCCACCCCAGCTGTGAAAGGCAGTTCTTGCCGTGATAGGTCCAGGACTGCCTGAGGGCAGGTTTTCCCAAGGAGGAAGCACATTCCTGAGATGGGGTAGGTGGGGCACAGATGCCACATTAAAGGGAGGAAATGATCCGTTTCTGAAGTGTAAGGGGAGCCCCAGGGGGGTGCAACCCATCTTCCCATCTTTCACACCCTTCTGACCTCTGCTAACTTCCCTTTGGAAAGAGAAACCGGCCCTGAGGTTCCGAGCCCGGGGGTGCCAGAACCCGGCTAACTCTAAGGGCGCTGCTTGATGAACATCGCACTCACGCGATTGCTTAGCTTCTATTTATGGCAACCAGCAGTTTTCCATTTACATAGTTCCCTTGGAAAACAAATTATTTAAGTAAAGATGAGCTGATATTTCAAAAAACACCAGATAGCTATCAGCACAGGCAAAAGCGGCAGTCGTCGGGAATGTCCGCGTGCTTTGGGGAGCACAGTCCAAGGCTTGGGGCGCGTTCACCCTGGTTCCCTCCTGCTAGGAGGACCCTGGCCGCGACGGCATGACTGACTCCCAGGGGCCCTGAGTCCTCATCTTTCAAAGCACCTGGGTGTCAGGTGCCCTGTCACCAGAGCAACTCTGGGGATGGTGGAGGTGACCCTGCAGGCTGACTCCTGGGTGGGAGTTCAGTGTGTGAGCTCAGCAGCCTGGCCCGCGGCCTCTGAGTTGCCTGTGACTCAGGACCTGGAAACCATTGTCCTCCTCTCTTCCCCACCCCTCCCCCACGGCTTTTCCTATAAGCTCCTTAGATCACAAACAAGGAGTCTGAGTACCTCGCCTTCCTCGACTCCCCCTCCCGTGGGTTACTGTTCTAGGTGAGGCTGAGGTTCCCCAGACAGAGGGCTTCCTGCCCTGTGCCTCCTCTTCCAGGTTCAGCCCCCTTCCAAGGTCCCCAGGAGCGGCTTCCTGCTGCTGGGAGAAGCTGCCCTCAGTGAGTCTGAGGTGGCTTTCTGGGACCTTCCTTTAAAATACCACCATGACCACCACCACTATCTGTGGGAATCCTGTTGGACAGGGCCAGGACTAGGGTGAGCCTGGCGGGTTGCTGAAGGCGCAAAATTGATGGAGACATCCTTCTCAGGGACCACCCTGGAAGCCAGGGCCTCCTTTAACTTGTGCGCTCTAGGCGCCCCATGGCCCCACACTAGTCCCAGCCCTGTTGCAGAACACAAGAGAAAGGAAACTTCCTGGTTAGAAGAAGAAGAATGTTCTGGGGGGGGTCATTGGGGTTCTGAGTCATTCTCACAGCTGTTAACCCCTGCGGATCATACAACATCCCAGGGAGGCTGATCGGCAAGGCTGCTGCCTGAACACGATTGGATGTGGTATGCACTTCACAAGGGAATGAAGTCAAGAGGGAAGTGTGGCTGGAATCCAGCCTGTCCCCACTCCGTGTCTGAGCACAAAGGCTGCATCAGCCTGGAGGAAGGGGCACCTTTCCGTGTTTTGTCCACCAGTAAACACTTTCAGTCCTTCCTACAAGGGTATCCGATGTGCCACTCTTCACGGTGGCCTTGAGGGCCCAGGGAAGAAAATGTGATCAGAGGAGCAGAGACTTGCTTCTCTGATCTGGACATGTAGCAGCAGAGCCAGGCTCCAAGTTTCTTGATTCTCTACTTAGTCTTCCCTTTGCTTTGTATCGCTCTAGCAAAATATGTTCGAGAACTGAGTAGTTCCCACAGGCAGAGGTAAATCTAGTAGATGATGTCGCTTTCATGCCCTTTCTTGTCTGCCCCTCTCTGGCCCTGGCCTGGCAGAGTTAATTCCCTCCTTCATGTCTTTCAGTAGCTTGGACTTGCCTCTCCTCCTGCGTCTGCCTTCCCCAACGGACTGCGAATTCCCGGAGGGCAAAGAACATATCCCGCAGCCTCAGGCTCAGCACGGGGCGTGTAGATGGGAAGTGTGCTGCTCCGCGTGGGTAACCCGCAGACCCCGGGACCCCGGGACCCCAGGAGACTTGGTCTCAGCACCACGAGGGCAGGGCACTTCATAGGACATAGACCACTGACCAAAAGTAACTGAAAAATAATTCCACCCATGAGTGGTGTCTCTCTAATACTCTTAAAATCCTTTCCCCTCCACATCCCTGTCCTTTTTCCTCTCATTTTTCACTTCAGGCCCTCTGTGACACAAAACCTAGAAACCAGTTTGTCCAAAACCCAAAGTCACCTTAAAAAGCAAGAGCAGATGATGCAAATTAACTGGCTATCCTCCAAAACCCCATCCTCCTCTTCCTCATTTGCATGTGGCTGCTCTGCTAGATGACATTTCCCAGCTTCCCTTGCAGGTCTGGCCACAGGAGTAAGTCCTGGTCATTGGAATGTGAATGGAAGAGATGGAAGCCACTTCCGGGCCTAGGCCTTAAGTCACTGTGTCTCTCTTTTTCCTCCTCGCTGGCTGAAACCAGACATGGTTACAAACTATAAACATGACAATCAAGTGGGGTGGAAGGAACCTGAGTGTCTGAATGACTGCATGGAGTAGAAATGCCCTCCGGATCTAGAACATTCTCCCTGGGCTGTTTTGTGAGAAAGAAATACACTTCCGTATTCTTTAAGCTGCTGTGTTTTGGGGTTTCTTTGCCTCAGCAGTGTAGTCTTAACCCCTAAATCATAGAGCAGGGGAGGGAGAGACACCAGCTGAAGGGTCACAACCACAACTCCCTGTAGGAGAAAGGGGAAGCAGAGTCTGGGGTCACTCCCACATAACGAACTTTGTGCCGTCACATGCTGCAGAATGACTGAATGGCTGAGGGCGGTTGGCACTGCGATGAAAGATGGCTGTTTCTTGTGCAATTACAGGGGAAGGGAAAAGAATGGGGCCACAGGACATCAGGGATGCAGTGTTGACAGCAACTCAAATGCGATAGAAACAACGTTCATCTTACCCAGCCTTGTTCTTCTAAAGGACTTGGGCCCCTGCCGCCCTTCCCTGGGAGAACAAAGCAGTCCCCCTCATTTCAGAAGGGCCTCCCAAGAGGAGAGTGGCTGTTAGAGGCGGAAGGGGCCACAGAAACCCCAAGAGAGAATTTGGTGCCAAAAAGGGTTTGAAACTGGAAGCAGATGGGGTCGCCAACAAGGGAAACTTCCCGATGTGGAAAGACAAATTCAAGGAGCTGCCGCCAAAGACAATGGATGGAAATGAGCAAAGGGATTCCAGGAAGGAGAGAAGCCTGTGGTCCAGGCACCTGGTGAACTTGCAGCTCGCAGAGCAGCTACCACTCCTACCTGCAGTGCTGGGCGCGGGGTGGGCTGGCAGGAGACAGAAAGGCTAGAGCTCTGAGGCCTGAGAAGGGCCAGGAGTGAGGAAGACAAGGCCCACTAACATAATTTGCAGGACCTGGTGCAAAGTTAAACATGGGGCCCTTGTTCAAAAAGCAGAGAAAATGCGTCACTAAAGGTACACAGGAAATTTTCTATTTCCTTCTGTGAGCTCTAGATCTCTCTCTCTCTCTCTCTCTGTCTCTTTCATTGTGGTTTTTATTTGATCATTGATGTCATTCTGAGTAAGGAAAAATGTAACATTTAAATTATTAGCATGAGTTTTAGCATCCATCTTTATATTGTGCTATATCAGTTTTCAAAGTATATATGAGAGCATTTAACTCGAAATTGGAATCACGCCATTTGTATTTCATGGCTCTTCCCCAAGCATGCCTGCCCCAGCCTGCCAGAAGAGGCAAACAGGAAGACATCTCCCAGCCAGAGTGAGGGAGCTGGCGCTGCTGGGCACAGGGATACACTCAGCATACACTAAGACTCTCAAAGCACCCAGGGGACCCCGCCCTGCTACTGAGGACACACCCCCTCTTGGGAGCCTTGGCAGATGGGCAACCCCCAATGTTTTTAAACTGCCATTCCAGGATACACCCAATAACTGGACTGGGGTCTCGCCCCACTGAGATGTGGCCTCTGGCCACTCACCTACCATGCACTAGGATGCTGCCTGTCCTGGGTGGGGAGGGCTGCTGCCGTGCTCTCTGCCTCAACATGCTGCGGGGCATGTGCTCCTGATCTCTCTTCCCCTGTCCTGGGCCTGTGACCCAGGGTCCTGCCAGGCACCAAAGACAGCCACAGTGTGGCAGGGGAGCAGATGGCAGGAGCCGGGACACACATGAGCTGAGGCCAAGTCCCCGGCTCAAGTTCCCGTATCCCGTTTGAGTTCACTTACAAAACACAGAGATAAAATTATTAAGAATTTCAAGACAGTGATGGCGGAACACCAAGTGCCAAGCATGGACCCTGTGATACTCAAGTCCTGTGTTTTGTTATCAAGTCCTGATAAAACACAGGACTTGTCACAGGGCCCCGGCAAGGGCAGCAGCGCTCCCAGCAGCTGGGCCTGGAAGGGGGCAAGCTTATTCTAAGTGAGTGTTCAGGACACTGGGTGTCACAAGGTGTTAGAGCAAAGACTTGAAGAATGAGAGGGAATCAGCCACTCGGGTTCCAGAAGGAGGCCTGTTCCAGGCAGAGGGAATAGCAAGTGCAAGGGTCCCGAGCTGGGCACGTGCCTAGTGTGTCCAAGGGGGCCCATGTGGTCGAACTGTGCAAGGCCTTGGGGGACAGTTTAAGGATTTGGGCTTCTAGTGTGAAAGAAAGGGAGAACCAAGGAAGGGTTTTCAGTAGAGGAGTCACACGATCAGACGGTTTTTCAAAGGATTCCTACTAGGTTGAAAATACACTGTCGGAGGCGGGAGCATAACAAGGGGCCACCGCAATAATCCTGGAGAGGAAAGATGGTGGCTCGGACCAGCCTGGAAGGATGGGGCGACAGGTTCTGGATGTTTGGTAATAACAATCTAACGGATACTTATTTATTGGGTCTCCAGCCTGCTGCCTGTGGTTCAAGGCTCAGTGTGTTAAGCCAGAAAGACAAGGTTCCTGCCGTTAATGGAGCTGACATTCTGGAGAAGTAGCGGCTGATGATAAGCAGAGAAGGAAGAACGGCAAAATAGAGGACAGTAATAGTGCTCTACATACAATTAAAATCAGGTGACTAGAATACTTCAGATGGATGGCTGAGGAGGGCCTCTCTGAGATGGTGTTTAAACTGAAATTTGAGAGACAAGAAGGAACCACTGTGGATCTGGGCAAAATCACTCCGAGCAGAGGGCAGAGCACGTGCAAAGGCCCTGTGTATTGGTCAGCTCGGGTTGCCGTAACAAAATACTGCAGACTAAGGGCTTAAACAACAGAGATTTATTTTTCTCACAGATCTAGAGGCTTGGGAGCCCAGCTCACGGGGCCCGCGGATTGGGGTCCTGGTGAGGGCTCTCTTCCTGCCTTGCAGACAGCCGCCTTTTTTGCTGTGTGTCCATATAATCTTACCACCATGTGTGCACACAGGTTCTTCCTCTTCTTATAAAGTCACAGTCCTATCAGATTCAGACTCCACACTTATGACCTCATTTAACTTTCATTTTCTTCTAAAAGCCCTATTTTCAAGTATAATCACATTGGGGATTAGGGCAACATATGAATTTGGGGGGAACACAACTCAGTCCATAGCACCCTGAGTTGGGAAATAAGCTTGGTCAATCCAAGCCAAGACAAAGAGAAGGTCAGTGGGCAAGTGGGGGTGGGCTCCAGGCTGAGGTGGCACAGGCGGGCAGCGGGCGGCGCACGCAGCCTTTACAAGCCAGGCTAGCAAATTTGGATTTTTCTCCAAGTGCTGACCATCTTTGAGCACTTCCTATGTGCCAGGCACATGCTAATGGCCCTTTGGGCGTGGGCTTATTTAGTTCTCAAATAATCCTATCAAGTAGATGTATTATCTCTGCTGACGGTACAGGTAAGGAGGCTGAAGCCTGAGCAGCAGCCTTTGGAGAACAGAGACCCCCTGCACTCATCTTTTATTTCTGCTCAGGCCTCAGGAGACGAGTACAGAGGAGCACTTGGCTGAGCCCGGGGGATGGGCCCTCCCGGCAGGGCGGCCTCAGGAGCATATGCTGGATTCAGTCCGTCAGAGGCACATTAAGCCCCTGGTCCCAGTGAGGGGTTATAAGGCCTCAACATGAATCAGTCACAGTCTCGGGGAGTTAGGACAGGGTTCCTCGTGGTCAGGTTCTTAGGTCCTCTGTCTCCAAATCTCTGGGGCAGATTCCTGAGCCCCACCTGTGGATACAGATATTGCCTAGGAATTTGCATTTTTAGTGAGCATACCAAGGAAAGCACTGCTGTAGGGGCGGGAGCAAGGCACGGGCAGCCAGCTGGAAAGGGGGTCTCCAAGGGAGATGTGGTGACCGCATCACCTGTGGGGGGCCCTCTGCTGGCCTGCAAAGTATAACTGAATGACTTGAAGAAAGTGGTGTTTTGGCTGGGTGTTGGAGGGGGAAGGATTTTGCAGGTTAGAGAACTGGGAAAGAGGGAGAGCATTCCAAGCAGAGGGAACTGCATAGGCAAAGATTTGGAGGGTGGGCTTGAGTAGGGGAGAGGAGGAAAGCAGGTGAGGCAAGGCTGTGCACAAACTTTCTTTGCTCCCCATTGTGACCAAGGGACACTGTGACCAGGGTTAGTTTCCTTAGCCTGCAACAGCTGTAGGGACAGGACTATTGCAAATTGGCCCCTGTTGACCACATGGGTAGCTTCCTCCCCTTGCCTAAGCCCCTAAGATTCACTTGATGGATGGATCAGCTGGGCCCATTGGCCCAGCTTCTGTTCTTCCTTCAAAGGAGGAGATAGATGATTTCATAGGCTTTTATCCCAGAGAACAAAGGGGCTGGAGGGGGTGAGTGAGGACCTCTGAGTGGGGCATGGCTGACCTTAAGGTCCTTCCCTAGGTGGCCCGCAATGTGCTGGCTGGGTAGAGGGCATGGAAGGCAGCCTGTCCCTCAACTGGGGCCCCAAGCCTACTCTGGATGCTCTTCTGCTCAGAGCAGTCACACCCAGAAGGGTCCTGGAGGGGTGCTGGCACGGGGTGGTTCACAAGAGCAGATTGTTAAATATTCAGGAACTTTGTGAGCTGGTTGTTAAACCTCTGATAATTTGAAATTGGCCATGCATGGTAGGTGTATTTACACCATGTAAACTGGCACAAAAAGAAATAAATCAGGAACCTTGATTTTCCTTGTAAAATCCAAGGAAAATGACCTAAAAAAAGATAAAGAATAAAAACCCCAAAATATAAGCTTTTTTTTTTAATGAGGTTCAAAACATAAAATTATTCTATCAAATTGCTCTATAAGTTCTCAACTCTTAATTTCTGCATTCATTTTGATAGAAATGGGCTTGTCCAGGGATCTCTGTGACAGGCAGAGATTTGGGACCAATGCAGGCTTTTCTAGTAAGAGCTAAGTGCTCTCAAACAAATCCCATCTTGGAAATGAAGACCCTGTTGCTCAGAGTAGGTAAGTGGCCTGCCCAAGATGACACAGCTGGTGGTGGCAGGACTGGGATTCAAGCCTGCAGCTGTCCGCCTTGCTGCACCCAAACCATCTGACAGATGCAGCTCAGTCCCCCTGCAGAGCCCCCTTGACTGGGCCCCTTAGCCTTGCCCTTCTCTTAATACAAGGTCAAGAGCCCTGAAACAGGAAAATGGAGCCAATGTAAGAAGGGAGCTTCCTTTGCTCAGGGTCCCACTGTGAGGGGGTAGCAGAGGCAGCTGGCCTCCGGGTCTCCTGAAGCCAGCCTGTGCTCAGTTTTGCCACTCTGCCTGCCTCTGTGTCTGTGTAATGACCTCCATGACAGATAGTGCCAAGGAGGGTAAGGGAAAGAGAGGCAGGAAGAGGCAGGGGACTCATCAATTGCTGGCAATTACACGGTGCTTTGTCATTCTTAATTAGCTCAGCAGCCTGAGAGCCCAGGCTGAAGACAAGACAGCTGCTGGTCCCACCCAGGATGGCAGTCTGGCCTGGCAGGGGCTCCTCGGGAGCACCTCCCGCAGCCCTTTAGGTGCTGCTGCTCTTCCACCTGCAGAGAGTCACCCACTTGCTGGGCGCACTCTGAGAACCAGAGGACGGAACTTCACTCACGTGCTTGGATGTGTACTGGGCACCTCCTCTGTGCCAGACACTGGTCAGCCGCTCCAGGGAACACTGGAGTGAGGGACGGTCTCCAGGCACGCTCAGCTGCTGGGGGAGGCAAACAGGCTCACCAAAAACCATGAAAAAAAAAAAAAAGATAGCCAGAGTTACCAATACCTGAGCTCTTGCTACATGCCAGGCACTGCACTAAGCATTTCCCACCTATTATCCCACAGAAGCCTTAGGAAGCCTTCTAAGGCTGGTATTATCCCCATTGCACTAATAAGGAAACTGAGGCCCAGTTGTCTAGAATTGCATATATATTGCGTATGTGGAGGATTTCCTTTTAGAGCCGAGGCATGTAGAACTCCAGGGTCAAACGTTATTGCCTAGGAGCGTGTCTGTGTATGTGTGCGTGTGTTGAGGTGGGAAGCGAGGTGCGTGGGGAGCTGTGATTGGGGAGAAGGCCGACTAGATGTTCTGGGCAAAGGTAGGGAGGCTGGGAGAGTTGAGAAGGCAATCTGCCTGGATGTTTCTGGAAGAGGAACTAGCATGGAAAAAGTCTGAGGAGGGAAGGGTTCAGAGGCAACTGGTTGGGGCTGCTGGGTCAGTGGGACAGAGCAGGCAGGAGAGGCCCTGGGGACTGGGTGAAAGGTTAGAGCCAAGTCTAGGCACGAACTCCCTTGGGCATCTGACTTACCACTAACCCACGTTACCTCTGCTTCCTTGGGAAAAGGCTGCCTCCAACCCGGGCCTAAGAAGGGTGGGAGTGGTCTTACCCCACCGGTAGGCTGCTAAGGGGTAAAACTGGATTAGACACAGGTAAGACTGGCCCGGCTGATTTCTAGTCCCAAAAACGCCCTTCCCTGGGGGCCAACCAAGAATTGTGATTATAACCACTTCATCTTCACTGTTTATTCCGGCTAGGAAAGTGATTTTTAGTTTTATTAAAATGTGCAACATAAATAGCACTTACTGCATGCCAGGCATAATTCCAAAAATATACCAAGCGTTAACTCTTTTAATCCTCACAACCACCCATGAGGTATTGTATAATCCCCATTTTTATTTATTAATTTATTTACTTATTTATTATAATCCCCATTTTACAGGTGAGGAAACTAAGGCCTACAGCCTTAAATAACTTGTCTAAAATCATAAAGTAAAGAAGGGGGGACCTCTGGATGGGTGACTCAGTTGGTTGGAGCCTTGTCGCATGCACCAAAAGGTTGCAGGTTCTATCCCTGGTCAGGGCACATACCTACATTGTGGGTTCAATCCCTGGTTGGAGCACGTATGGGAGGCAACCAACCGATGTTCCTCTCTCATATTGATGTTTTGATATCTCTCTCTCTCCCCTCCCCCTTTCCTCTCTTTCTAAAATCAATAAAAAAAATATATTTGGGTGAGTATTCATAAAAGAGAGAGAGAGAGAGAGAGAAGAGGGGAGGGATGGGATCCCAGGCTCTAGAATCCGTGTGTTTAATTATTATGCTCTGCTAGTGGGGGCAAGACTACATACTCTGCTATTAAAAACTCCCATTTTATAGATGGAATAACTGAGGCCTAGCCAGATGAAGGGACTGACTAGTTCACAGGGCAGTAGGGAGGATACATCACTTGAGGAAAGCAGGGCTCCCAATCCCAGCCCAGGCTCTATCTTCGTCCCCACCGCAAGACCAAGTGATGGCTGGAAAGGAGCTGAGAGCTCTCCCAGATCCCTGGTGCCCACTGTCTCACTGGGGTCCTTTAAAGGCTCAGTGGGGGAGAAAAACAGTAAGATTACAATTTCAACACCATTTTCTTAAAGTTACTTTCCTAGTTAGCTTCCCTGTCCCTTTCATTGTCTTTTTTTTCTTTCTGATTTTAAAGGATAGATGATTATTGTAGAAATTTTCACAAAAATCAGATAAGAAAAAAAATCATCTTAAAATTCCTTTTACAGTACTGGTATATTTTTAAGATTTCTCTGCTCCCTCTCTGGTTTTTTAGCAGCATTTGAGCTGGGAAGCTGGAGACTCGGTGCCTGGTTCTGGCTTGCTGTATGACCTTGGGCAAGTCCCTGCCCTTCTCTGGGCCACATCTCACCTGTGAAATGAAAGTTTGGACATGGTGACCTCAGTGGAGGCCCCTCGTAGCTCTGACCTTCTGTTTCTGCTTGTTTCTGGGACTGGCAGAAGGGGCACTAGCAGGCTGCCCCTCTGCAGGGAGGCGTGGCTGACAGCTCGCAGCAAGTCACCTCCGGGAGGGTGCAGTGGCCCTGAAAACAGCCTTCATTGCAGGCACAGTGTTCCCAGGCCTGCCTGTTTCACTGGGCCCATATGGTGTCCCCTGCCAGCCGGACAGCACCAGCTGCCTTTCACCAGCCAGCCCTGGGCGATTGTTTTTCCAGGAGGCGCCAGTATGTTTTCTCTACTGCCTCAGGACCCGTCTGACTCGGGGTAAGAGAGCTGGGGGGCTTAGCCCTGAGCACTTACCTACCTATCACCACGGCCCTTTGTGGGAGAAGACGGCTTGTTGTGGTGTAAACTGGGGAACAGGAGGGTAGGAAGAAGGGCAAAAGGAGAGGAACATTGACTATTCCAACTCCATTTGGACCTCTTGCGAGGAATTTGGGATTCAGAAATGAATCAGAAAAACTTAACTGCCATTGAAGGACACAAAGTGTAGTCAGGGTGAGAAGAGTAGAAACAGATAGCAGCAGCATTCGCAATGTCATAAGCTCAGGCCTGTGGGGCCCACCGCAAGCCTAACCAATGGGTGGTAGTCAGGGAAGGCTTGCTAGAGGAAGCAACTTTATAGGTGAGTTCTCAAAGACAGGACTCATCCTTTCCAACTCATATTATTTAATCCTTACAGACAGCCCTGGGAAATAGCTGTTGTTGCCCCTTTTACAAATGAGGCTCAGAAAGGTGAATTCACAACCACCAAAAGAAAGGAAATAGGGCTCAAACCCATGGCACTATATTCTGGCCTCTAGGCCTGGGTCTGAGTTGGAGCCTAGCCTCTGAGTCAGAGACTCTCGGTGAGTGCTTCTGTCCTGGGCCTCAGGCTCTTAAATGTGGAGTGGGTCTACCGCTGGCTGCAGTGTTGTTGCAGGAGCAAAGGACAGAATGGCCGAAAAAAGCACCTAATGTATACACTGAGAGAGGAAATGTGAGCGAGGCCCCCTATCCAGCGGAAGACAGCACAGCCCAGTCTTTCCCCAGACACAGGAACAGAACTGCCTCCTCAGCCAGGAGCAACCCCAGAGGCTGGAGTTTGCCTTTCCGAGGCACCCCATCTAGATGCATCCGGAATAGAGTCTATGTGTTCTCCTTTGATTCCTTTCGGTGAGGCTTGGCAGGATGGCACAGGATTCTAGGGAGAATTCTAAATCCTGGGGTTAGAACATCTGTGCTTGAGGAATTCTAGCATCCAGACTCCACTCCAAGTGCCTCCTAGCAAGCAGGGTAGGTTTTTGGTTTTTGTCACGCAGCACCTGGCCCTGGTAGATGGGAGAGACCACTAGAGATAGGATCCCATCTCATTTATAGATTAAGACTCAGAAAGGGAAAGGACTTCCTGAGCTCACACAGCAAGTCAGAGCTAGAACTAAGGCTTCTTTCCCTATACCTCAGAGTATAACACCCAGACCATATCACCTCCAGGCTACTTGGGGAGTGGGGTGGGCATGGGGTAACCCAGAGTGACCAGTTGATACCCGGGAGCAGCCTGGGTGCTACCGCGCTATTGAAGTGCGACTGGTCTTGCTAAGGCGAACTTTTATACTCCTGCCCCGTTCCCGGAAAAGTTCTACAACCTCCACCCCCCTTCTAAGCTTCCCACTCCCTTGGGTATCCTTCTCATCGTGAACGTGACCCTTGTCTCCGGACCTCAGTCTCCCCATTTATGAAACGGTTTCCAAGTACCCCCGCGGCGGGGAAGGTGGCTGGCAGACCTTCAGGGTCCTGCGGGGTGAGTAGTTAGGGGAGTGGGGAGAGGGAGGAAAAGAGGGGGCCTTCTAGGACTTTCAGCTCCCTACCCTAAGGCGCCTTTTGTCTGGACGGCCCTGGGGAGCAAAGGCAGCGGCCGCGCTGGGCGGGGCGGGGCCGGGGTCCTGGGCGGGTCCTGCCCTGGCCCTCGCCCCGCCCTCTCGGACGTCGGTGCGGAGCTCGCGCTGGGAGGGGAGGAGCGCGAAGCACACACGCCGCCCGGCCGCGGCGGAAAGTTTTCCCTGACGGAGTTTTGGCGGCGGCGGCCGGAGCGGCCATGGACGCGCTGAAGTCCGCAGGGAGGGCGCTGATCCGAAGCCCCAGCCTCGCCAAGCAGAGCTGGGGGGGCGGCGGCCGGCACCGTAGTGAGTGTGTGCGCGTCCGCCGGGGCCGGGTGGGGGTCCGGCTGCGCAGATCGGCCTCTGGCGGGCTCCCGGTGGGGGAGGCGGGGCCTGACCCGCTCCCTGCGGGGTTAGGGGTCGCTCGGGGTGAAGTTGTAGCTCCCCTCGCGTGCCCGCTCCGTGCAGCTGGCCAGAAAGGACAGAACCTGGGGAAAGAGACCGGTGCAGGCAGCAGTGGGGAAGGGGTTTCCAGGTCAGAAGAAGAGATCTGCGCGCCTCCTTCCCCCGCACCTCCCCACCTCGCCGCCCTGGACAGCTCAGGGAGGCAGGAGGAGCGCAGCGTCGGTGCCCGAGGGAGGGGGAGTGGGCGCAGGGCTTGGGAATATGCTCCCATCTCCTCACCCCTGCGCCCCAGCCGCGGCATCAGCGACCGGCCGGAGCCCGCTTGCCACCTCCACCTGTGCAAGCCAGGAGGTCATCTTTTGACTTCCGGGCGCCCAGAAACGGTCTCGGGCATAAGCCTGGGTTCGCAGGTACCTACTTGAAGTTGGGTCGAGGTTAGCCTAACATCTCAGGCGATACCACACACCCGGCCATTTAGATCCCTGAGTCCCCTCCTCTAGCCGAGTCCAGGTGTGGAGGCTGGCCTCCTGTTTATATTTGAAACCTGTTTTCTCTCGCACCTCCCCCCTCGGGCTTCCAAGGTCCCTGGGCGCCCAGGCGAATTACAGACTCGACACCACCTCTCCCCAGGGCGTCTGGGAGGCTGGGAGGGGCCTCATCCGGCCTCCCTCCTCTCCCCGTCTCGAGTTACTCTAAGGGAACCCGTCACCTGGCACCTTCCCCCTGAGGCCTGAGAAACCCAAGCTAAGTCACTGCTTTTTCCCTAGGACAAACGGGGTGGCTTGCCTGGAGCCCAGAGGCCTTCCTGGTAGATGTGGAGCCAAAGCTGGACTCCTACACACTCCCACCCCCCTGCAAACCACCTGAACCGTTGTGTGTCGTGTCGTCGTCGTCCCCCCCCCGTCCCCCCCCCGCCCCGTCTCCCCCGGCCCCCGCCAACCACCAAGAAACCACTGACACAGTCACACCCCACCCCCTTCACTTGCGTTCCAGAGCTCAGCCCCGGGGGAGCCGGAATTCCCTCTACCCAGGAGTGCCAGCGTGTCTGGGCCTAGAGAGCCCGCCCTGCCCCTCCTCTTGAACTCCCGTTCCAGCTGTGGCCACCTCCTAAACCTAGACTGGCACTGGGAACAGAGGCTGGTGAGGGGGTGGGGTCAGAGACCTTTAGGGCCAGGCCAGGCGTGTACCATCTCCCACACTTAATGACTCCCAAAATAACCCCTTTAAATATTTGTGGGATTTGACCAGGACTTCTGAGAATAATGATCTGTTCCAGTTGGGGAAACCCTGCCATTTTCTCCTGGGATGAGGGAGGGATGGGCTGGGCAAGTCAAGGAAACTTAGAAGCTCTTCCCAATCTGGGGACCTTGACATCTTGGATGGTAGAAAAGAGTTTCTCCAGCGGGCTCTGAGCTTCAACAAGCTACTTGTCCTTTCTGATCCCCAGTTTCTTCATCTGTAAAATGGGGATAAAAAATATTTTTTTAAATCCTCATCGGAGGATATGTTAATTGATTTTTTTAGGGAGAGAGGAAGCGGGAGAGAATGAAACATCAATCCTGTATTCGCCCCAACCAGGAATCGAACCTAGATCATGTGTCCTGACCAGAAATTGAACCTGCAATTTTTGGCGCACGGCACGATGCTTTAACCAACTGAGCCACCTGGTCAGGGCGAGATAAAAGTTCTAACCTGACAGGGGTGTAGAAGAGGCTATTGATAACCTTGTCTCCTTCTGGCATCTAATTGGTAGTTTCCTCCTCCCCATTCTCCTTCCTCCACCTGTTATGTGTACCTTCCACATGACTGTTAACTGTGGTGGAATAAGTTGGGCAGGGGGAGGGTCTCGGAGCCTGCCCATACCTGCAGAAGAAGGGAGAGGAGAGCCCCTCTTTCCCGCAGACCCCCAATAAGCCCAGAGTGCTGTCCTGGAGCGTTCTGGATAGAAATGAGCTGGGTCGAATCCCTACCTGTCCCTCATTATTAAGTCTCAGTTTCTTCATATGTAAATGGTAAATAACAGTGGTCCCCACCTCAGAGTTTTCAGGTGGATGTTAAAAGAAATTGTGTTTTGCCTGGTTTAGAGAAAGAGTTTGATAAGTGGTAACTACTGCTTTTGTCACTTAATATTTTATACAGTGTTTTTATTTCTATTATTTCATTTGCCCCTGTGAGGTGACAGCAAGGATTCTTATCAGACCCATTTCAGAGGTACAGCAACAGGGGCTCAGGGAAGTGGAGCCACTGGCCCTGACACAGCTCCCAACACAGCCTCTGAGAAGCAGTGCTCCAGTCCCCGGCCCTGGCGTCCTTTCACTGTGCCTCGTGGACTCTGGCCACGGGGGACGGGGGGCTGGTGCAGACCCCATCCTCGCTTGTGCTGACGCCACAAGATGGAGAGGGAAGCTGTGGCGTGTGCCTGGGGTGGGATGTGGGGGCAGCCTGGCCTGGGGTGGTGTCGCAGGCAGGCCTTGGGCTCAGAGCTTGAGGACTGGGTTGTTTTGTGGCCAAACTGAAGCCAGTGGAATGAAGGGTGGACTCGATACCTGCTGTCAGCTTTGGCCTGCCGGTGGCCCCCAAGGTCCTCAGCTGGGATGAGCATGGTCATTGTTTCAGTTGTGGAGAAACTGAAGCCCGGAGAAAGGAGGCAGGTTGCCTGAGGTCACACTGCAGATTTGGAGCCCCAGGCTTCTCTGCACTGAACCTCATGGCCACCCGTCTCCCAATGAATCCTGACTTTGAAGGAGGAGTTTTCTCCCTCTCCCACATGTGGCTTCCCCCCCATCTTCTCAGGAACCATAAAATTTTTATCTTAGACCCTGGCCAGGGATTTTCCTTTCTTCCAGCTGTCTGGAACAGTGACTCACCCCGGCCCCTCAGTACCCTTTTTCCCAAGAGGGTCCTTATGACCCTCAGGCTCTGTCCTGGGTTGGGCCAGCCTGTCAGAGAGCTCCGAGAGAACAGCTAAAGAAATAAGAGGCATAGGTTCAGCCAAGCTAGTTCATGGTGGTCGGTGGGGGGCAGAGGATCTATTCATACTTATTTTTCATGTTTATAGTAAAAGATGTAAACAAACACAGACCATATTTATTGAGCACTGACTGTATCAGACACTGATAGAGGCACTGCGGAGTCTGGTGAATGAGGTGATCTCTCTTCCGATAGTGTTTACCATCTGGTGCAGGAGGCAGGCTAACAGGAAATAGGAAACAGGGTGCAAATGAGTAGTATGTTGTGGGTAGTTAGTGGTGATTCTATGAAGAAAGATAAAGCAATGATGGAGGACAGCCTCCTTACATAGGGTGGTATCTTTATTTGGCTTCTTCTAGAAGCAGATGCTGAGACAAAGATCTGAGTACAAATCATTTATTTGGGAAGAGGTCCCAGGAAATGTTAGGAGAAGCGAGTAGGAATGGGAGTCCAAAAAGCGAACACTGTGAAGCCACTTGCCACTGTGGGTGGGTGGCTGGAGCGCCATCCTGTGAGGAGCTCCGGGAGAAGGTGTACAATGTGCTCTGTGGTTTCTCTGTTTGAGGGGCAGTTCCGTCACGGGTGGGTGCAGGGCTGCTGGGGATGGGAGCTGTAACGTCCCAGTCTGCATGGGCATCAGTGTCTCCAGCAGCCAAAGAGAGCTGCAGGCAGAGAGTGGTGTGTCAGGTGGCATGTGTGGAAACGGTACCCACCAAGAAGATAAAGATGGGCACTGATAGCGTCCGTGCAGGACGTCAGGGAATGCCTTGCAGAGAAGGTGACTGGAAACATGGATGATACGAGGAGGGAGGAATCAGGGAACAGCATTCCAGCCAGAGGGAACAGCAAGTACAAGGAACATTAAACTGGAGGCTGGGATTCTGCTTCTCACAGGTCTGGCAGAGCAGGGTATTTGGCTTGAAGGAGTCAGGTCATCTACTGGCTGCTGAGGGTGAGCCAGACATTCCTTTCAGGCAGTCCTGCAGGGCAGGATGCCTGCCCCTCCTGCGGACCCGGAGTCTCACTCTGCCTTGCATAAGAAGGGACCTCATGGGCTGCAGGGGCGAGGGGCGGAGGCAAAGAGCACAATTCCTTGGGAATCACAATAGCTTGCACTTCAGTGGGACGTGGTGTGTACCAGGCATGATTTTAAGTCCACCTCCTTTCTTCCTCACAACAGCATCGTGGACTGGATAAAGTTGTTCATCTCATCAAGTGAGGAAACAGGACCAGAGAGGTGGAGAGACTGTGAACCCCACAGCCCATTTCTAGACCCTGTCGTTTTAACCTTGACAGTATAGTTTTCTCTTATAGTGTAAGTAGGTACTTAGGAAATGGTAGCTGCTACTATTATCATTTTAAAATTTTCTCTTAATAATCTTAATAGCTTCTGAAATTTGCCTAGCACTTTTCACATCCTGGACTTTTCTCTGATGATGTTCCTGAGGAACTGAGAACCCATTTGTCCAACAAGGGGACCATGGCCTAGAGAAGCAGCCATACTCCAGGTCACAGCAGAGCTTGAGTCCTCTTCTGAGAGATGTCACTCTAAGGGCTCTGAGGCCATCTCTCCTCCAGGCTGGGGGAGGCTGGAGGCCAGGGCCCACGGTCGGAGGTTCCCCCTGGCCCGTGGGTTTGGCTGCAACTCTGATGTGCCAGATACGAGCCAGGCCAGGTCACCTGGGACAGCAGAAGGGGCACAGGGACACCCTGCCCAGCTCTGACTCCTGGAAAGGGGGCCCTTAATGAGGATAGAGTGCACGTTTGCAGCCTCAAGTTAGACTGGGCATATGGTCTGTCCCCAGCTAACTCTGATGGCAGGTCGTCTGTAAAACTGCAAAGTTAAAATAGCCTAGTCATTATCCACCACAGAGCCAGAAATAACCGGGACCGGAACAAGGCTGTGGACTCAGGCCTGTATTTGTCTGAGGGCCTCTGGGAGCTCTTCCTGAAGCTCAGCCTGGGAAGGGGCCTGTGGCCTCCAGCCTGCGTGAGGTGGCTGGACAGTAAGCAGGGCGGGTATGGTAGAGAATCCTGCCTCTGTCGCTATGGAGTGCTCTTAGGTGCCAGTTTCTCAGAGAAGGTGTGGAGCATGAGAGACCATATACCTCATCACAGAGATGAGTCATGCCCAGAAGTGTAGGAGCGGAGGCTGGCTCCCCTGGAGGAGGGTCTCTGCCGGTCCGGGGAGGGCGAGGGGATGGGAGGTGGACAAGGGAGAGGTAGGACAGCCAGAACAGCAATGCTGGGCAGGAATGCACCTTCTCCATGCCAGGTTCTGGGGGAGGCAGACAGGAATGGACGTCCTTCCAGAGGAGGACACGTGGTCAGCAGCTGCTTGACTGTGGGGGGAAGAAAAGGGAATGCATGCTCAAGAGAGGCAGGAGCAACCCACTGACAGGAAGGTTGGGGCCCAGGAAGGTTGGGGCCCGGTAGGAGGCATAAGTGTGGGTGGGGCCTTCTGAGCACATTACACTTCATTATCTCATCAGAAGTCAAAACAGCCCTGTTAAGTCGGGAACTTGTTTTCACCCACTTTATAGATGAGAAAACTGAGCCTCAAGGAAGATAATGATCTCGCTCAAGTCGACTTAGTGTCAGAACTGGGATTCTAGAGTTAAGGCCCTTGCTCTTAACCACTAGGCCATGCTGCCTCAGTGAGGCTTCCTGGTGGAGGCTGGGTGCGAGCAGTTTCTATCAGGTGAGGGGAAGGGCATTAATGGTAGGGGGAACTATTTGAGCAAAGGAAGGCACAAAAGTGGAAAAGTAAATGTTACATCATGAGGAAGAAGCTCTTCATGGTTAGAGGTCTTTTGTATGTGGGCACGTGCGCGCGCGCGCCAGGGATATTGTGGAAGAGAAGACTGGGGAACCTGTAACTACCCAACAGCCCTTGTAGGAATCGCCTATAGTGGATTGGGAGCTGGGGGTCCTTTTACTTGTGTGACCTTGCATAAGACCCCTTCTTCTCTGGGCTTCAGTGTCATCTGTCAAAGGAGGGGTTTGGGCAGAAGGTCTCCGAGGCTGATGAGTGGCAATCAGTCTAGTAGGGCCCTCTTCCAGGAGGCCATACAATAGGGAAGGAGTCAGGCCAGGGAAGGAGGAATGCAGAAAAATGTCGAGCATCTCAGAGGTCAAGGAGGGCTGGGGAATGTTTTGACAGCAAAGAGGTCGTCCGTGACCTTGGCAAGCTTTGGCCCTTTGGAATGGAGGGAGCGGAAGTGGCTTTGGAGACAGGCCAGGAAAGGGCCGAACTGGAGGAAATGGGAGAGTGGGGACGTGAAAGTGGTGGTGATGGGGGGGGATGTTTGTCATAGGGCAGTGATGGCTAATGAGATGGACAAGGCCACTGCTGATCGATTGGTATTGCCTCCCTAGAGCCTTGTGTTGAGAGACAGTCCATAGTCTATAAATTAGAGGTACTAGAGAGCGCTGCGATGGATTAGCAATGTCTGCCAAGGACACAGAAGACAAGCATGGCAGCATGTACTTTGCCATACTTGCTTAGATGGATTTCTGGTTAAAAGTGGTGGTCTGGGTATCTACCAACAGAGGAGAAGCCTCAGGAATTGGGAACTGTGGGGAGAAGTACCTCTGGCTCTAGGAACTTCTCTCTGACCTTCTGCTAACATTAAGCTGGTTTGCCTCATGGAAGATAATATTGCCTAATGGCTAGGTTTGGGGCTTTAGACAGATAGACAGCTAATTTGACATGTTACTGGTCCTTTGAGCCTCAGTTTTCTTCTCTGTGAAATGGAAATCAAAAATGCCTACTTGCAAGATAGCCGTAAGTACTTGGGGTAATGGTAAGGGCTGTTGCTTTGTGGTTATTGTCATCCATTACTTGGTGGCTGTGTTTCATCCTGATGACGGTGGTGGTTCTTGGTTTCTTTAAGGAGAGGGTACATACCTGAGTTACGCCTGGGCTCCCTTTGTTTATTATATGGTGCCCTTGTCTGATGACTTTGCCTCTGTGAGCCTCGGTTTCCTAATCTCTGAAGTGGGGATATTATCAACCTTACAGGATTGCATTGAAGAATCAGTAAGAAAATGGTATGTTTTGCCTTCAGCAAGTGTTAGCATTGAAGCTGAGTTCAGGCTTTGGACTTGAAAGTATGGGTTTGGATCTTGGCTCCCGTACTTGCTGGTTCTTCGGGCTCGGTTATATGATTTTAACCGAACCTCAGTGTCTTCGTAAATGGGTTTAATAAAGTACTGCCTCGTAGGTTCTCATGAGGGTTCATGAGAATATTTTATGTACCACAGTGCATGGTACATACTGGAAAATGTTAGTTTAGCCCTTTATAAACTACAAAAATAATGGCAGATGGCGGGACCCTGCTGCCCCTTGCTGGGTATTCTCTGGGAAAGAGCGGCTGTGAGAGCTGTTGCTGGGGCGGGCCTGCCCAGCAGGGCCTGAGGGCCTGTCCTCTTCCTGCCCAGAGCTGCCTGAGAACTGGACAGACACTCGGGAGACGTTGCTCGAGGGGATGATCTTCAGCCTCAAATACCTGGGCATGACACTGGTGGAGCAGCCCAAGGGCGAGGAGATGTCTGCATCCGCCGTCAAGAGGATCGTGGCCACGGTGAGCCCCAGCTGCAGGGAACCAGGAGCCAGGACCCACTTCTTTCTGGGGTGCTGCTTGTCCCCTGCTTATTAGCCCAGTTTGATGTGCCTGACCTGTCCCTTCCTTTGAGTTCCCTTGCGTCTGGTTCAGGGATTCTGGTAAAGGGTGGCAGCTGGGCTTGCAGGGGGAGCCCTGGCCGGTGCCCTCCGCTCTAGCAGCTGTGGCCACGGCCTCTCCCAGGCACCCTTCCCACAGCTCAGGCCCCCTGCCTAACAGTTGGTGGCTTTGTGCTGGGAAGGGATGGGGGAGATTACTGTCACCCGACCACTTCTTCTGTGGCCTGAGAGGCAGGTTGGCACAACAGAGCCCAAACTTTCCCCTGCCCAGCTCTGAGTAAATGTGGGCCCTATAAATTCACTTCCCTTGGTGGTCTCAGACCCCTCAGCTCAGGCCCTAGTGGGGTCAGTGGGTGGAGCAGAGAGTCCACAGGACTCATCCTGCTGGGTTGTGATAGTTCACTCAGTGCTCAGAGCCTGAGGTCCGTCCTAGCTGTGTGTCCTTGGGCAAGTCCCTTAACCTCTGTGGGTCCATTTCCTCTGGGAAGAAGCACCGCTGCCCGTGAGGATGCCTCGAGGTCCAGTGCTTGGCAGACAGCTGGTGCTTAGCGAGCAGCAGTGGTCCCTTGTTTATTAGAAGAAGGTGTTGCCTGAATTGTCTTCTAAATCACGTCTTTCAGTCGCTTAAGCTGAGGCCTCACAGGGGCCTGGAGTCCGGGGCTTGGAGCAGCTAGATGAAGCCATGAGGGTGGGCTCCTTTGTGAGGCAGGCAGGTGGCTCCTTTGACCCATGTCTGCCCCAAGGCCAAGGCCAGCGGGAAGAAGCTGCAGAAGGTGACTCTCAAGGTGTCTCCACGGGGGATTATCCTCACCGACGGCATCACCAACCAGCTCATTGAGAATGTGTCCATTTACAGGTATGCTGTGTCGCCCACATTCACTCTGCCCCTTGGGGCGGTAGGTGGAGTGTCATGTCTGAAGCCAGACTCTATCACTCCCTGTCTGAATGACCTTGGAGCCTTATTTGTAAATGAGTTTCCTCATTTGTAAATCGGGGTGGAAACAGATCCTGCCCCACAGTGCCGTTTTGAAACGTGGGTGCACAGCACCCGGCTCACAGTGCGCGCTTTGTTAAATGGCAGTTGCTGCTGTCCTGATCACTAGTTGCAGTGGGCAGCTGAGGTGTGATCAGGACTGGGAACCGTGGCCCCCCCGCCCACCTGAGCCTGCTGCTGAGTCAGGCTTGGAGCAGAGAGCTGTAGAGTCACGGTCCTTTCCTTCTGCTGTGAATGCAGCCTCTCTGCGCTGCACGTCTGGCCAGGTGCCCAGGAAGCTGCTGAATTAAATGAGGTGATATCTGAAGGCAGAGTCTGAGGCCAGAGTGTAGGTGGTATCAGTTGGGGAGAGGGAATCCCTGTTCATGAGAAGGTCAGTCCCAGCCCTTGGAGCCTCAGGCTCTCACCATCCTCTCTTGGCTGGTCTGCTGTAGGATTTTAGCGCTGGAGGGGACCGCAGGGATTCATTACAAATGGAGAATCTGAGGTCCAGAGAGGGAATTGCTCAAGGCCTCACAGTGAGGTAGTACTAAGCTGGGACTGGGACACCAACGCCAGAGTTCTCGCCAGCCGGTCCTGGACTGCCAAGCGTCTGGCCACAATATTGCTTTGTCCCTAAGCAGGTGGCTTAGCTGGCTGGAGCACAAGCCAGTACTGGGGTAGGATGGGGGATGGTTTTAGAGTTTCTGGCTGGTATTTTTCACCTTAATTCTGTCTGCCCTTGATACCTGGGTGAGGTATCAGGCCTCGCCTTGCCCTCAGGGAGTTTCCAATCTAGGAGGGAATGGAGGGGAGGAAATAGGAGATAGGGGATGAGTGTTTCCCAAGAGGGAAGAGAAGGAGGGTCCAGCCTGGGGAAAACCTGGGAAGGCCCCTCCGAGGAGGTGGCAGGCTGGCTGGAGAAGGGGTAGTCGCCCACCTTGGGAGTCTTAAGTGGTGCTAGCGCCTATGTCAGTGCCTGTGGTTGAAGCTGGAGCCACTGGGTGAGGGAGTCTGCTGAACGAACTCCTGCCCCATTCTGGGCTGCCAGTTCCTCTGCTGATCGAGGTTCTTAGGATGACTGGAGCCGGCATGGAGGGGCCAGACAAGGGAGGCGAGTGTTCCAAGAGCGGGGAGCTCCTGGCCCCAGTGGGGCTCCTGATCTGGTCATCTCCACACGTCCTCCCCTACTCCCCGCTCTTCCACTCTGTCCAAGCTCCAGGAGACCCTGCTAGTCTCAGTCACCCTGGGGAGGACAGGCTTGGAACCCTCCTGACCTCTGGTCAGGGGCGTGATCGGAGGGCAGGTCGGGGACGGGGAGGCCAGGTAGAGGGCCTCAGTGGGTGGGCAGTGTCCCGCTTCCCCTCCAGCCGGTCAGCACAAACCCTTAAGAGGAACAGGGCACGGGTTACGGCCTCTGGAAGCAGCAGGTGAGGCCGGGTCTCAGCTCCGCCACTAGCTGGAGGGTCTAAGACTGCTAGCTTCAGTTTCTCATCTGAAAAGTGGAAATCTTAATAGAACCCATCTCAGAGGACAGCTCTGGGAGATAAATGAGGTGCCATCTGAATATTGCCTAGTATACAGTAAGGGCTTGGCTATTACAATTTTGGGGTGTGGCCCAATAGAGCGGGGATAGTGCCCCTCCTCCAGTCTTTCCCCCACTCCTTCCCGCCTAGCCTGGGTCGTCACCTGCCCCCTATCCCGCCCCTCCTTCCACCATAGGTAGCCCAGGATGCCAGGCCCTGAGGTCGAGGCTGTCTCTCAGGAGCCTCGCACTGGTGAAGTGGGAGAACAGGCTCTCTGGAACTCAGGGGGGTGTCCTGTGGGGTGTCCTGGACGTTCTCAGACCCCTGTGCAGGGACCTGGTGACATTTCCCACTTGCCTTTCAGGATCTCCTACTGCACAGCGGACAAGATGCATGGCAAAGTGTTTGCCTACATCGCCCAGAGCCAGCACAGTGAGAACCTGGAGTGCCACGCCTTCCTCTGCACCAAGCGGAAAGTGGTCAGCGGGGGCGGGGGCCGGGGCTTGGGCAGGCCCTGCCAGCCTTGGCAGCCTGTCCCTGGGGGCCCTGTCTGGTGGGGAGGCGAGACCAAGGTGACACACCACTTAAAGTATGAAATCCCTGGGAAACCGAAGAGGGCGGTGAGAGCCGAGGGCACCAAGACCCCTGTCAGAGTGGGCTGTGAGCAGTGACAAGCCCATGTCCCCAGTGAGTGCCCTGGGCCCCTTCCTCTCTGTAGCATGATTTGTTGGGTTTGAGATCTGAGGGGGTCTCCTAGTAATAGTGTGGTCTGGAGGTGCAGGGCCTTGTAGGGATTAGTCCTTGGAGACTGGTGATCAGAGGGGCCCAGGCTGAAGAGCAAAAGCGAGAGCCCTGGGAGGACCGTCCTTCCTGTGGCCAGAGTGGGGAGGGGACTGACCACTTTTTTGGTATCTATTATGTGCTTGCTTCAGTGGTAGACTTTCAGGTATCTTATCTAAGGCCCACAACAGCGCTGTGGTGGAAGCAGTTACTGTCTTCATTGTTTTTATTTTTATTTTTAATGAGAAAACAGACCTGTAGAGGTCAGCTGTCTTGCTGAAGATGACAAGTAGCCGGGCAAAGTGCGGGTTTAAACCCATGTTTTCCCCTCCCAGCATGACTGTAAGGAGCCAGGGGTTCCTGGCCCCATATCCAGGCCACCCCCTGGACGTGTCTAGCTGGGACCAGCAAGAGTCTCGGTGGTCTGTGGGCGTTTGTCTTGAACTTTGGGGCAGGCGACCAGAATGAGTCAATCTTTGTGTTGGAAATCTTTGTTTCTGAGGCCCCTGAAGTCTGAACATTTGCCCTGGAAAGAGGTTCCGGACATTTATTGATTTTAGTATTGGCCTCTGTTAACCTCTGTGCACGGAGCCCAGAACACCAGTCCCCGTGCCCTGTGGTCTTTGGAGTCCAGGAGACAGGATCCTCCTCACCCCTCCTCCTGTCACCAAGGACATCGCAGTCTTTAAACAGACCCCCAGGCTTCCTGCTGTGCCCATCAGGCATGCTTGAGGTGTGTTTCCTACTGCTGCTGTAAGAAACTGCCACAAGCTAAGTGTTTGTTTTATTTTATTTTTTTATCTTCACCTGAGGACATTTTTTTATTGCTTTCAGAGAGATAGGAAGGGAGGGAGAAAAGGAGGGAGAGAGAGAAACATCCATGTGAGAGAAACATCCAATGGTTGCCTTGTATGTGCCCTGACTGGGAATCGAACCTGTGACCTTTTGGTCTATGGGATGAGACTCCAACCAAATGAGCCACACCAGCTGAGGCCCCACACTTAGTGTTTAAAAGAACACAGATTTATTCTCAGTATGGTTTTGGAGGTCAGAAGTCTGAAATGGGTTGGCAGGGTTGTTTCCTTCTGAAAGTTCCGGGGGAGATAACATTTCCTTGCTTTTTCAGTTTTGGAGGCCACTGCAGTCACTCTGGTTCATGGCCCCTTCTCTAGCCTCAGAGTCAGCAGTGTAGCATCTGCCAATCTCTCTCCGTTTCCCTCATCACATTGCGATTTCTGACTTGGACCCTCCTGCTTCCCTCTCATAAGACACTTTGTGATTGGGCCCACTGGGTAATCCAGGATAATCCCTCCTCTCAAAATCCTTAACGTAATCACATCTGCAAAGTCCCTTTTGCCACATGAGGTAACGTTCACAGGTTCCATGGATTAGGATGTGGACACCTTTGGGGGCACAGTTCAGCCTGGTACAGGTCTCACTACAGGAGGAGGCAGATAGGGGGCCTGATCCTCGCCGAGGTACTTACCGTGTGACCGTGGATAAGACCTTGCCTTTCTCTGGGCTGCTTGCCCATCAACAGAATGAGGAGGTCACCTCAGTGACCTCCAAGATTGTTCTGAAAGACCGCAGTTTCTTTTGTGCACCTTTTTTCTGCAGACACAGTGTCACCGGTTACTTATCCGGTGCCTCGTTGATGCCCCTTGTCCCTGAGTTGTGGTGACTTCTCCCATGATAGTGACTCCTGGCTTTGTTTCTTATGAGGCCACACTGATTTAAAAATATAGGCTCATTATGTGCCCATTGTTTGTCTTTTCCTCCCCACTGACCAGAGCAGGCACTGGGCAGGGCAGCTGGCCACAGTTACTGCTGCAGAGCAGGGAGCTGGGGACGGGGCGTGGGGGTGCTCCCAAGTTGCAGAGGCTTCCTCTGGGAAAGGGAGATTGCGGGGTATAAGAAAGTGGATGCTGGTCCAGTGGTGAAGGGAGGCCTGGTCCAGGTCCAGAGGACTTTAGACAGGGTCCAATCAAAATCAGCCTGCCCCAGGCCAAGAGGTCAGTGACTGAGGTAAACAGCCAGCCATTGCTTCATGCTGACAGCAGAGTCTTGATCAGGCAGAGAGAGGGGCCCATGCTGGACATTGAGGCCCAAATGCTCACCCTTCTTAGCAGGTTCTCATCTGCGTCAGGGATGACTGGCTGGATCACGGCTTGTCCTTCTTCTCTGCCCTCCCCCTTCAGGGAGCCCTGGGGAAGCCCCTGAGGAGCTAGCCCAGCCCTGGGTGGTGTGACTAGGACCATCTGGTGCAAGGATGTGGTCCCTAAGGCCACAGCCCAAGCTAGCAGTGTGTCGATGGCCTGGTGGCCTGGCCAGGGTGGAAATCCTGAGATTCTCGGGGTTTAGTGGACGTTTCTGAGGAGGAGGCAGCAGGTGAAATGGATGCCTCAGGGTTTGCAACCCACTTGCTGGCAGGTACCCCCACAGATGTTTGCTGCTGTCTCTCCTGGGCTAAGCCCTGCATTGGACACTGGGGACCCAGGGCATCGGGCATGGAGAAATGAACACGGAGGTGGGGGAGAAGAGGCTGGATTCAGTACCTGGAATCAGGGGCCCTGGCTCTAGTTGGAGATTTTGAAGGCTTGCTGGAAGTCAGCAAGACTTCCCAGAAAAGGAGATGTTTGAGTTGGGCTTTGAAGGATGCGTATAGGTAGGAGTTTGTCAGGCAAGAGGACGAGAGTGGTGAGAACGCGAGCGTCCGGCACAGGAATGAGCAAGTTCAAAGACACAAAGGTGCAGAAATAAGTCAAGTGAATAGTAGTTGAGGACTCATGTCACTGGAGCCTGGCAGGATGGCAAGGTAGAGGCATCCTGCAGGGGAGCCTTGAACCTGGATGTTGACCTAGTCCTCATTCCTTTTGGCCCAGAGCCCATAGTCTCTACATCCCCACCCTTTCTTGCCTGGATGTCTGAATGAGCAAGATGCCTATGGCCCGTCCAGGGGAGGGGGCAAGGGGCTCCTTTCTGGGTTTCCCACCAGTTCAGCTCAACTCAGGCAGTACAACCCCCAGGCCTCCTTCCCCTGTGGCCCCTGTTGGGCATGGCCAAGATAAGTCTCTACAAAACAACATTCCCATCTTCCCAACTGGGAAGCGTCGGCAAGCACTTCAGCCTCTAGGCTCTGAAGTGAAGGGGGAGTTCCTGTCGTGGACAGGGAGCCCAGGGTTGCAGTGCAGGTGCGCTGTTGGGGAGCAAACTGATACCCTTAATCCTGCACTGGGCAGAGTGGGGTAGAGCCCTTCTCCTTCACGTGGCCATTGGCATTTCTCAGGTAATCCTTCTGTGCAAAGATTTATGCTTCTGGGGCAGCAGGGTTGTAAGGGACTTGGTCTGATTACCCGGCTAGAATCTGGGATCCCGGGGTCCTAGCCTAGCTCTGCAGCCCTAAACTAGACCTGGCCCCACTGAGGAGCTAACAGCCTGGTTACAGGGAGCAAGATTGGGACATGAAAAACTGGGCAAAGTAGAACCTGGTCAGGGCAATAAGATAGACCCATAGGCCAGAGGCACTCAGAGGAATAGGCATCTGTCCTGTAGAATCAAGGAAGACACGCCCCCCTTCCCCTCTCTCCTCTCCCCGCTACCTGTGGTCCTTTCTTCTGATGCTGCCCAAATTCCTGCAGCTGCCCCAGAAAGCAGGGCCCAAACCCCTCCCAGTCCCTGCCCAGCCTGGGCTTGCAGCCACCTGTACACCTTTGAATCTTGGGCTATATTTGGTTTAACTTGCAGCTCGGGAATTCAGGGTGAAAGGATAGGAATGTATGCAAATGAACAAGCAGCTTTATGCAAAAGCACTATTAGGCTTGTGCCCACAGATTTTCTGGAGGCAAAAATAACGGTATTTCCATCTCCCTGCCACACTGGGTGACCAGCCCTTGCTTGGGTGTATAGTGGTCTGACTTGGGCTTATAATTAGTCCATATTTTTAGTTCATGGGCAATTCTCAATGGTAACTGGGTCTATTAAACTTGATTCAGACGTGACAGCTTAAATTGTAAACAGCTGTGAAGAGTTTCATACTTAATTACCATATTTAAGTTTTGCCATAAAGTGCCTGTACTTCCATCAAAAATGTAAATGACGGAGACATTCAAGTGAGATTTTATACTTCGTGAAGTTTAATTGGCATAGATCAGACCGCTCGTTTAGGGATTTTAAATATAAAGAAAGAGTTTTAAAGGCAGTAGCCACAGATTCATTTCTCAATTAAATTAAGTTGTCTGGCAGAGAGAAAGGGGGTGGGGCAGAGGCTGGTTAAGCCTGAACTTGTACACTTGAAAGAGTCTCGTGCTTTCTTCCCGCTGCCGGGCTTCCAGAAGGAAGCTAGATGTCGCTTCCATCTATAGCTGTGAGCTCTGGGACTTCCACTCCCAGAAGTTGAGCTGATTAACTAGAATCAGAGAGGAAGGAGTTGAACTGAATGTGGGATGGGGGTAGGTCCTGGACGGAGTGCGAGGCCTCAGGATACCTGCCTCCTGGGCTAATGCAATGCAGCTGGCTTGTTAGGCCTCTGGAATGCTCAGGAAATCAGGGTGATTCTTGCCTTTACAGAGCACCTGGATTGGGGACGCAGGCATGTGAGCTGGTGCTATGAAGGAGGGGGTGACATTTGAGTTGGGTTTGAAGAGTGGATGGGAGTTCCCTAGGGGTGAAAGGCCAAGGCGTAGCCCCTCCTTGCAGGTGGGTTATGGCGCTGAATGGATTAGGTCCCCTGCCGTGGGCACTTCTTCACATCTTGCTTTTGCCAGGAAATGTATAAGCTTCCAACTGCTTTTCTGGGATTCAGTTATTAGCCTTCTGACCCTTTATAGTATTCACCAGCCTGACCTTTGCCTCTGCTGCCGTGGCTCATTCAGAGGGTGGTCGTGGTTCATTCAGAGGGTGGTCGGAACGTTTCCAAGTCTGGCTTTTCTATTCTTTAACTCTAGGGGTTAAGTAACTGTGTGAAGCCCTCAAGTAATTAGGGAGGGCTTCTCAGAGGAAGTAAGCCTCACAATTAATTGAATTTAGGAAAGCCCAAAGGGAAAAAAGCCATTGCCAAGGTAGGGGCTGGAATGAGGGTGGGAACCTTGGCTGGGCCACAGGTGGTGAAGATGGGGCCCCAACTGTCTGGGGAGCGCGTAGCCTCATTATAACCTCAGCTGCTTTGTGACCTGGGAGGGGCCAGGACTCTGCCTCCATCCATCAGGCATTCCAGAGCCTTGGAACGGAGCCAGGGTGGGCCTGGCCAGCCTCCGGTTCAGACGTGTTGTTACCCGCCTAATACTGCACCCCTCCCCTGACCCCACTTCCTGTTTTTCAGGCCCAGGCTGTCACCCTCACAGTAGCCCAGGCCTTCAAAGTTGCTTTTGAGTTTTGGCAGGTGTCCAAGGAAGGTGAGTCTTGTTCACAGACCTCAAGGGCGGGTGAGGGTGTAGAGGGAGCGTTGAAGAAGGCTGGCAGAGTAGTGTGGGGTGCGGAGGGATGGTAAAGGCCTGGGCTGACTCTCCCCTTTGTCACCTACCTGCTTCGTGACTTTGGACAGGTTCCTTCACCTCTCTGAGCCTCAGCCTCCCTGTCTCTCCCCCAGAGGTGCTTGTGGGGAGTAACTGAAATCTGCAGTTTCTTTCCTTCCTGCTGGAGACCTAAACTTGCCCCCTGAGGTTGGCCACAGCCTGCTCCCTGCCCGGCAGTTGCCGGGGACAGGGTGCTGGGCTCAGAGGCCCTACAGCGCTATGCCTTGCTCCCACAGAGAAGGAGAAGAGGGAGAAAGCCAGCCAAGAGGGAGGGGACGTCCTGGGCGGGGGCCGCTGCGATAGCAGCCCCTCGTTGAAGAACCGTGAGTCTTGGTGGGGGAGCTGGAATCAGCTGCATGACATGGGGTCTGCCCTTCGTCCAGTGGCCTCACTCCCTCCTGGGCTGGAGCAGGCTCTTGATTTTATTAGTTTGTTAAATAAATAACACATGGTCAATATAGGTAAGTTAGAATATGTAAATAAAGGAAAAAAGTTACTCATTATGGTGCATGTTCGTCCAGATATGTCCCTATGCAAAAATATGAATATATGTGTATATATGTCTTTATATATTTTATATCGGATTGAGGGATTTCTTTAAAAACCTAACACCTGTTGTGAATATACAGGTTGCAGCCTAAACCATTAGTTGGGGGGAGGGTGTCCTGTTGTGGGCAGGTGTCCAGCTGCTTTGGGAGGGGCCAAGGTGGGGCTCTGGGCGACAGGCCTGGGAAAGGCCCTGCCCAAGGAGGGAGTCTGACCACGGCAGCCCAGGAGGCTCCAGGACGGACTAGAGATGAGACCGGGAGACAGGAGGCTCCTCTCCTGCTGACGCATCTGACGGGACCCCTCATAGTGGTCGCCACTGGGAACCTGCTGGACTTGGAAGAGAAGGCCCCGCTCTCCACAGTCAGCGCCAATACCACCAATGTGGACGAGGCACCGAGGCCTCCAGCCTTGAACAACAGCAGCGTTGTCTGGGTGAGTGTTCTTGTGACCTGGCGACCCCGCAGGGATCCAGTGAGCCTCAGCCTGATCCCTGGATGAAGCCTAGGGCGGTCCAGGGCCTGGCACCATGACCTACAGGCGTCTGAGAGGGCCAGACCCAGCCCAGCAGCACCCAGGCCCAGGGCAGGGGGTGAACAATGTCCCCTTTGAACCCAGGGCTGCGTCCCCAATAGGCTTGGCTCCCAGCACAGCTGTCTCCTTACAATGCCCGGCCTCTTGGGCTCAGCATCCACAGCTCAGCCTACCAGGGGACAAGCCAAAGGCGCCCTTGTTCCCCGGGTGGGCAGAGTTTGCTCCTGACACTCCTCCCCCTCAGCCCTCTGAATGAGGAGCCTGAGAGATGGCCGTGGGCAGCGGGCCCCTGACTTGCTCCGTGACTCAGGGCAGGCCCCTGACCTCTGTGTGTCTCAGCTTTTTCACCCCTTCGGTGAGGACGCTGATCTCTGTCTGCAGACTCTCCCAAAGGAACCTTGTTTTTTAAATTGAAATTAAAAATCTTTTTTATTTGGAAATAATTTCAGACATAAAAAATGTTACAGAAACAGTACAAAGAATATTTGTTCATCCTTCCTCCATATTACCCAAATCTCACCATCTTATGTACCACATTACAATGATCAAAGTCATTGCATTAACACAGATACGACATTATTATGTAATCTGCCGGCCTTATTCACATTTCTCCACTTGTCCCCACAATGTCTTTTTTCTGGTCCAGGGTACATTACAGAATCACGCATTGCTTGTCATATCTCTTCAATTTAAAAAATCTGGCATGTTGAGGGACATGAAAAACTGTCAAATCTTGCTGCCTGTTGGGGGCCACCAAGTGTCTGCTGAGCAGGCGCTCTGAGCCTGCTCCGTGCTGCCTGGAATACCCCTGGCACCTGCACATGCTCTCAGAGGGACTGTGAAGGGGCTTCGCCCATTGTTTTCCCACCTAGGCAGTTACGCCTTGAGCTTGGAATTTGGGCTGGGCTTTTGGAAGTGAATGAAAGCAAGTAAACCTTCCCGCCTTCTTCCTCTGAGAACTGGAAAGCCCTAGCAGTCATTCAGTTCAACCTCCTCATTTTATGGGAGGAAAAGCTGAGCCTCAGCGAGGAGTCGTGACTTGCCTAAGGGGTCAGTCAAGTAGTGACGGAGCTGGGAATTGAACCCATCCAGCTGTCTAGGCACCCAGGTGCCCTCTCTCCTGTTCCACGTTCCAGGTTTGGGCCCATGGGCTGAGATGCGGGTTGGTGGCCATGGCCAGGCGGGAGGCCTGCCTGTGCCTGTTCCTCCAGACACCCACCAGGCTCCAACGGCTTCCGTTGGGAGTCCCTGTAGCTTGCCCAGAGCTGGGACAGGCCCCAGTTATAAGCACGAGCTCCCCCACCCAAGGTTCATATCTTCTACTTTGTTTTCCCCAAGGAGCTGGATGACGACCTGGACGAAGCATTTTCAAGGTAACGTTACCTGGGCTCCTTCGGCTGGGGCAGGAGGCCTGGCTTTTGTGGACTAGTCTCTGGGGCCCTTTGCCATGTCTGAGAACATGAACTCTGACCTTCTCCAGAGTAAAAATCTCAACGTGAAAACCACCAGGGGCGGGGAGTGCGCTATCTGGGATTGGCCAGGTCTGCTACAAAACCCTTGCTATTAAGTCAGAGACTGTTCCTAGCGGCTGCTTTACTATCATCTGAGCTGAGCTAAACACACTCCTGTAGCTCAGGCTGATTTTCTCTTCCTAGACCTGGTATAACCTTCAAAACTTAGCTTTTTTGCTGGCTTTGTTTCCTCCAGAGGTTTTACATTAATGGAGAGGGGCAGGGGGAAGGCAGTGCTTGCTTATGCCCATGAAGCACTGCGTAGAGGAGGAATGTCAGGCACAGCAAGGAGGTATTTTCATCCAGCGAGAGGTATTGGCGTTTTCCCATCTTCTCCCAGGGGCCGCCCCTGTGGCCACGGCCACCTTTAGCTTGGGAAAGGCCACGGAGAGGGCCGAGGAGAAGCCTGGGCAGCCCGGGGTTCCAAGTTAGGCCTTCCTTTCCCCTTTGGGACACACAGCAGCCCCCTGCCTCCCTCTCCCTCCTCCCCAGTCTCTTCCTGCTAGAGCCTGGTGGAAGCCCCTGGCCCTGGCGGGGGCGGGGCAGGGGGCAGCGGCACGAGCGGCTCCTTCATGGAGGCAAAGACGGTCTTTTGGCTGTTTCCCTGCTTCACTGGCTGATGACCATCCCCTCATTTGAAGAAAATCTTTGATTTGCTTTTTCTAGATTACCCGAGTATCGTGTGCCTTTTATTAACAACTTTGAAAATCAGCAAAGCATTGAACAGGAAGTAATACCATCCCATAATCCCTACAGCCCTGACTTTGGGGCTTCATGCATGCCAGTCCTGTACACATACATTTTTTTGCATTGATCAGCTCATCATATTTGCTCCTGGGGATCCTGATTTTCACTTACCACTGACATATCAGGAGCATGTCTCCAGGCCATTAAAAATGCCTCTTTCATGAACTGCCTTACATACTTTTAAGGACACGGGCCATAGTTTACCTAACTTTCCTGTTCTCCCCTTAGGTTGTCTCCCTTTTTAAGTTCATTTTTTAACAGCACTGTGCTGAACATAGTTAGAGCCGATAGTCCGTCCAATCATGGTTGTGCCCTCCGCCGCCTCCGTGAGGCCCTCTCACTGCCGGTGTGGCCCTTTCCCTTTCCTGAGCAGTTCCTGGTGGGGCTGGGGACAGTGCGGGTGCCCTCGCCTCTCTCTCTGGCAGAATGCCGCTGCCTGCCCCACCGTTTTCTGAGCACATGGGTAGACTCCACCTCTCCTGATATCTGGGACTTTCTTCTTTGGCCCCCGTGCCCTGCATTTTCCCACCCGAACCCTCTCACTCCTGACCCTGGTGCTGGCTGGGCTGGACCGGCTCTGCAGGCCCCCACCAGCCCCCTGCCTGGGCCTCAGCTGACACACCTCTGCCTTCCAGGCTCGCCCAGTCTCGGACGAACCCCCAGGTCCTGGACACTGGACTGACAGCACAGGACATCCATTACGCCCAGTGCCTCTCGCCTGTCGACTGGGACAAGCCTGACAGCAGCGGCGCTGAACAGGAGGACCTCTTCAGCTTCTGAGCACCCAGCGCTGGCAGGACACGTGACCAGAGCCACCCGTGGTTGGGGTGCGGCAGCCCTAGGACCCCTGGCCACCCTTTCTGGTGGGCAGCTCTGTCAGCCTGCAGATCAAAGCTGCAGCCAGTCAAGCAAAGGGAAGGGGAAACTTTTTTTTCACCCCGCTCTTTCTCTAAGAACTGCAGGATGCCTTGAATATTTATTCGGTGACTTCAGGTTCAGCTCGGAAGCTGGTTTTGTGTCAGGCAGAAGCACTGCGTTATAACCAGCTTCCTGCCTTCACTTGAGCAAGCTCTGCCCTGCTGTGGGTGTCCGGACAGTGACCAAAGCATTTCTTGCCCCTTTTCTCCAAGAGCCCAGGTCTCCCTGCAGGTGGCCCTGCTCCTCATTGAAGGTGATCGGAGCACTCATTCCCGTTGCCTTTTGAGCGCAGGGGGCACCGCAGCCCCAGGAGAGGCCTGCAGCCTCCAGCTCGTCTGCTGCAGGGGCCCAGCAGGCCTGGGCTTGAGCCCCTGGCCCCCAGGGCTCTCAGAGGCAGCGGGCAGTCCCTGACCAAAGATGGCACACCACTGGCACTTTAAAGCACGCACAGTAGGTGTGGCTCCTGGGGGCTGCTCCATGGTGCTGCACGAAAAGAGCTTCCTCGCTGCCCTTCCACGAGAAAGGGCCCAAAGTCCCGGTGGGTGGTCCTGTCAGTGTTCTGACCGGTGTGACTGGCTGCCCACGGACCCCCAGAGCCGAGCTGCAACGGCGGTGATCACCTGTACGTGACTGCCCTCCATCGGGGTGCCCCGCCACACCCTTCTTCCCCATGCTGGTGAGCTGTGCTCGCCCTTCCGTGTGTCTGCGCGTCTGTGTGTGTGTGTCCCCGAGCCCCGCCTCCCCTGCTTCCTGGGGGAACGTGTGAAGCCTCGCACCCAGATTTGGGCAAGAGTATTTTGTTGCCTTTCTATAGATGAGAGAACCGAGGCCACCAGCGTGGAAGGGGTAAAGTCTAGGGCAGAAGCCAGACCTGGTGCCAAAGCTGCCTTCTCACCTGCACCTCACACAGTTCACACCTCCTTTTTTCTAGCTTTGTTGTCCTCTCGGAAACCAAAAACCCCAGCTATTTTCTGACCAAAATGTGTTTCATAACAAACCATCTGGTGCCTTCCCCCAGAGCTGGCATGAGCCTCTGTGCTCTGCTCGCTGTCTGGTTGCTGTTGATTTCCGTGAAAATGGAAGTGTTTGAAGTCTGTTCATTCAGAGAGTTAAACAAAACCAAACTCCAAGCATCCTGACACTCTGACCCTGGGTCGGGACACACAGGCAGCAGTCTGTTTTCAGGGTCTTCCTTCCTGCCTTCCTTTTCATCTCCCCAGGGCTCCCCACATCCTGAAACCCAGCCAAGCAGCCAGCATTGTCTCCATTCAGAGGTGCTTCCCGGGCCTGGCTTTGCCGACCTTAAGTGAGTTACTACTTATAGTCGGAGCAGGTTTCGCCAGCCCAGGAGTAACACGCACCGTTCCTTAGAACCTGCTTGTCTAAGCTCTTGAACCAAAACACAAAGACAGAAGTGCCTGGGTGAAGGGTGGGTGGGATTTATGGGGTCTGTCAGAATGTAGGCTTACCTTCCTTTCCTTGCCCAGCTCCCAGACTCCTGCTGCCCTTCCCAGACCTTGGTGTCAGCCCTTGTATTTGTCAGCAGGCAGCAAGGGTGGGTCCTGACCACACGCCGTCCTTGGCACCGGGGCCCGGGAGCCCCAGAAAGGGCCGGGCCGCACTTGTGTGAGATGGACGGTGGCCTTCATTGTGGTCTCTGGCCACCAGCAGTCAGTGTGTGCTCCCTATAGGTCTACAGATAAGTCTTGTGCTTTGTTTGCTTTGTGTTGTAAAGGAATTTCTAGTGGAAAAAAAAAACCCAACAAGTAATAAACATTCTTTTTTGAAACAGAAAGCGCTTGGGTGGATGTCCTGGTGGCCGTGTGGAAGCAGGGCGCCCAGCAGCCCCTGCCCTTTGGTGGTTGGAACAACAGCGGCCACAGGCCCAGAAGTGGGAAATGTGGTCTGTGGTCCTTGAACGGGGGCCCAGCAGGACCCTCTCTTCACCTGCAGGTGGGGGGTGCAGTGAGGGCATCTCTGGACAGCTCGGCAAGGCCGGCACTGAAGAGGTATCTGAAGCCCGGAGTCTGCGCTTCCTCCCCAGGGCCTGTGAACCCTCAGGGTGGGCATACCATTGTGGGTCTGTGTGTGGGTCTCCCCATTTTTCTTGGGGAGAGTGTCCATTTCTGTCACATTCTCAAATGAGTCCCCAAAATTTATTCGTTTGACAAACTGCCAAACACAACCGTGGCCTGGGGTTCAGTGCTGGGGGTGGTCATCCAGACAGGGTCCAGAGGGACTCAGGATGTGTGGCTTGGGTGTGACTCGGGACTGGGATGGGGGATGGTGGAAAGTGTGTTTTAGTGCCTCGGGAGAGCCAAAGTCTAGCTCTGGCTCTGCCCCTTGGGGGCTTGACACGGGATCAGTCACTGCTTTTCAGGAGCTTCAGTTTCCCCATTTGGGAAAAGGGTATAATCTCCACCCTTCCTACCTCCCTGGGCTTTGTGAAACTCAGAGGTGACCGTTGTCATATTGGTGGTATACCTAGAGGACTTATTCAGACGTCATCTCGGAGGAAAAGGAATTTGGACCAAAGGTGTTTAAGGAAGTACATGTTAACCAGGCTCTTGTGCCGCGGGCTGTGCCGAACTCTCGGTGTCATCTCACCCCTGCAGTCCCGCTGAGCCCAGGTGGTATGAGCCCCTCTTACAGCCGTGGGCACCAAGGCCTAGGGAGGACGGCACGCACGCTTCCAGCACTTAGCAGAGCCACGGCCCAGATTCGGAAGTGTGTGACCGCTCTGTGCTGGCCTCTAGGAGCCGTGCCCGCGGTCCTGGTGCCCGTGGCCTCCCGGCAAGCTGCACAGCGCCCATGCAGAAGGTCCGCTCTCAGGCCTCAGTGGGGGTCTCCTCCGACATTTCTCTGGTTTGTCCCTTTCCAACAGGGCTATTCAAAATGTTCAGAGCCCAGAGGCAGAGCCCTGCGCTGTCAGCTGCTGGGCGGACCCGCTATGAATTTTGAGTGGATCCTAGCTGACTAAGAAATTATCTCCTCTCTTCTTCCCCCGTAATCGGAAAAGACACCCAACAAGTTCATCTTTCGGTTTAAATTTGGCCAATGTCTTTAGTCCCTGAGTGTCTTAAATTATGAATCCTGAGTACCTGCTCTCTGCTCTTTCATGCATAACGGAAAAGCCAGAAGGAACAAAGTTGCCTTTCAGATTAGATGGGACTATCAGTTTTGCTGGTGGACATTGGGGTCCTCTCTCCCAGGAGGAGATAAAATCTCAGTTAAATCTCTCCGAAGACTTACGACAAACTCAGGGAATCTGGGTGGATTCCTAGCACTCGGTGGTGGCTTGGGGTCTGGCCTGCCTGCTTCCTTTGGCTACCCCCTATGTAAGGAGTCACTACAGGCAGCCTGTTTATTTATTAGGAAGCAAGCCTTTTTCCAGTGCTTACTATGAGGGGGGACACCCCTCCACCAAAAACCGGAATTAACTTCTGGAGGGCAGGCGCCTTGCAGTACAGGCTTTCCCCACTGGGTGAGTGGTCTAGGAACCCATCTGTATCAGTGCACCAGCTGGAGTTTTTGTGAGAAGCTGCATACAGCTTCAGTGAAATTTTTTTGAAGACTCAGCGTGTGCCCACTTCATAATAGGTGGTTTATGAGCACACCTGTCCGCACTGCGCTGAGCGATCAGCAGTTTTTGACCAAAAAACGGCATGACCCCCCATGCTCCACCCTCCCTACTCACTGGTCTTACCCCAAGTGACTTTGTTTCCCTGGTCTTTCCCTGAGTGCCTTTTTTTTTTTTGGTTGGTTTCCCTGGATGAAAAAAGTCCTCAAAGGGAAACATTTTGCTGATGGCTAATGAAAAAAGAAAAAATGGCAGAAGCAGTAAAAGGCATCAAAATCAATGAGTTCAAAAACTTGAGCAGTGGAAAAACATCTTAGTAGGTGTCTTGCATCAAATGGAGAGGACTTTGAAGGTGACTACACATGTAAGAATAAATACACCATTTTTAATAATAAGTTCTGGTTTTTTGGAGGGGTGCCCCCTCATACACACCAGCCCTGTTTGGTTCCTTACACCTGAGGTCAGTGGTGTTAATCCTGACAGCCATGCTGCAAGTGGGTAAGCGGCGTCTCACGCTCGAGATGGGGCAGCTGAAGGTCAGGGAGGATAAGTGAAGGGACCAGTCTCACGGCCCGTAAGGAGTGGACCTGGGATCCGAACCCCAGTCTGTCTGACTCCAGAATGTGTTTATTTCCGTGGCACCACCCACCCTGTGAAGGGCAAGTCCACGCTGAGCTGCCCAGGCACTGCACTGCCCTGCCAGCAGCCCAGCAACGGGCAGCCTCCACCACTGCACGGACAGGAGGTGCTGGCTGGTGGGTGTCCCCCGGCCCTCAGCCAGGTAGCTACCTGAGGCAAGGGCTGTCTTCATCGACTGGTTAGAACAGATCCTTCCCACCCCTTCCCAGGTGGCTACCCTTTGGGGCTGCTGCTCTGGACATGCCCAATTTAGGACTCAGCAGGGTGTGTCTCCTCACGCCAGGGCCCTGTCTTGTTCCAGTAGGCACCGCCCAGCGTGTGGGGTACAGGGCGGGAGGGGGGCCCAGAGTGAGCTTCAGTGCCCCTCAGAGGAGGAAGGCTTCCTCTGGGGGCAGCCGCAGTGGGGCGGGGAGGGAGCAGACCACGTCTCAGGCCCAGTGGCGCCTGTACATGTGAGCTTGTTTGAGCTGCCGACAGTGACTGCAAGCTCGTACCGTTAGCCCCTTTCAGAGAAGATGAAACTGAAGCCCACGGAGCCTGGGATTCAAAGCTTGTGTTCTCCCGGGGTGGTCCTGCCTCTCTGCGGGTCACTTGAAACATTTGGACATCACAGTGATCTCGCTTAGGAGCCTCTGAGCCCAGCACAGGGTGACCGTAGCTGAGTGCCCAGTGCCTGGATGCTGGATCAGGTTGGTGCCATTCCTTCGGGCCGGGACAGATGTGAATTGTGTCACATGCAAGGTCATGTGGCCAAGCAACAATTCTGACTGTGCCTGCCCAGCCCCTGTGTGGGGTGGGTCTGCCACGGTCTGGCTTGGTCCCTTCAGAGTCCAGGGGTTGTGAGTTACGGTGCCCTGGAAAGTTCCTGGGTGAGGGTTAGGCGTGCAGCCCAGCAGGGGAGGTGTTGGGAGTCAGGGTTACGGAAGCTAGGGGGTCTCCTGCACGAGGGGAGTGTCCCAGCTGGGCGTGGAAGGAGGACAGAAAGGTTGACAGAAATCTGCCTTCACTAGCCCGGGGGCTCCAACAGGCCAGGGCCTGTGTCTGATTCACCCTCTGCACCCCGCGTCCAGCATAACATCAGTGACTCCTGTCAGCTTATCGAAGGGGGACAACCAGCCCGGCTTCCTATGAGAAACTGCTCAGCAGAGGGGCGGCCCTGGGTCATTTGGCAAGACTGGAGCCTCTGCAGCCCGAGGGGCCCTCTGTGGGCTGTCTGTTCTGGAGGCAAACCCATCCCACGGCCAGCGAGTGCCCCCACGCGCAGGGGCCTCGGCATGCGGCAGGGGCCCGGCACACCTCACCCAGCCTGGTTTGCTGAAGTGTGTGGTCCACTCCTCTGGCCTGATCAAAGCTCTTGGTTTTCACATGGCCTTAAAGCAGGATTCTAGGACGTGAGTGCTAGAGGAGCCCCTAATGGTTCTCCAGCCCGCCATCTTGGTTTACAGTTGGCAACTGAGGCCCACAGAGGGACAGGGCTGCCCCAGGCCCCAAGGGCAGTTAAGCAGAGCTGAGGTCTGAGCTGTTTTCTTTCCCACGGACCCCATGCCTGGTTCTGCATCCACTGCAGAGAGAGGAAAGAGAAGTCCCTCCCCCACACACACCGGAAGGGGGCCACGCGCTCGAGGTCTGCCAGGCTCGTGGGCGAGTGGAAGCGATGAGGATGAGAAAAAGCTGGAGAAAAGACATTGGTGGATTCTCAGGCAGGTAATGAGCATCGACTCATCGCTGTCTCTCCATTTTCCCTCCTCCAGCCCCTGAGGTCTCATCTGCAGCTCGAGCTGCTGGTGCAGGTGCCTGGACAAGAGGACAGGGGCATGAATAGGAGCACAGCCTCTGGAGCCAGGCTGGGTCTGAATCTCAGAGTCGCCCCTTTCTAGCCATGTAAGAGGGTTACTAGCAAACAAGTTAATAGCCTGGGTCTCAGTTTACTTGTGTGTAAAAGAGGATGACAACAGTACTGTCCAAACTGGGGTGCTGTGAGGAGCGAACACGTTAATGAGTTAATACCTGCAAGGTGCTCAGGACACTGCGGCTGGCACTTTGTATTTACCATTGCTGTAAGGGCAGCGATGTGGGTGGGCAGGGTGGGGGGGGGGGGGGGCGGGAAACGAGTGGGGAAAACCAGTCTCACCCCAGAGGTAAGGCCCATCCAAGGTGGCCAAGTCGGGGAGGAGATAAATTGGGGAGGAAGCTGCCCTACCAGCTTCCACTCTGCTGCCACCCAGGTGTACGCTCTGGCCCCGCCCCACCGGCAAACTGTGCCCTCAGCAAAAACTTTAGAAACCTCCTTGTCCAGTTGTTATTCAGTCAAGAATACGTTCCCCCCACAATGTTTCAAGTAGGAAATAAATCTCTTATTAAAGAGATTCTGCTCACAAAACTATTGAAGGGCTGCTGGGTGTGCGAGAGAGGTGAACCCTCTGCGAGGGTTCGGGGAATCAGGAAAGGCTGGGGTTGGACCTGCCTGCCGCCAGGGGTCCCGGTGGTCCGCTTCTCTGATCTCATTGGCGGAAGCTGACCGGAAACCTGCTGGCAAATGGAGTGGAAAAGAGGTTTGCAGGCGTCTGGCCTGAGCTGCAGGGGGGCCCAGAGAAGGGAAGGGAGGTGGTGCTGAGGCCTGGCACCTGCTCCTGACCTGACACTCCTGGTGGGCAGGGGGAGGGACACTGGGGTGGCCGGTCCAGAGAAAACCTCACTGGCATACCAACTACGTGTCAAGTGCTGTGTGAAAGACACTCACGCATTTTATCTTTACTCCTCACTATAGCCACATGAGAGCTGAGGCTCTAAGAGGTGAAGTGACCTGATAAAGAAGTGACAGAACAGCACTGTACTCCAGGGCTGTCTGCACATGAGCTTGGGTCCTGCCCCTGGATGCTCTCTGAGCCGGGCTGGGCGTCTGGAGTCATTTATTCAATACCCACTGACGGAGCAGCCACCACGTGTCAGGCTGGGTTAGGTGCCTGGAACATGGTAGCAGATGAAATGACAAAAATCCCATCCTCAAGGAGCTGACATTCCCCTGGGAGGAGGGGGTACCAAGCACCCCAAATATGTGTAAATAATCCGTGTAGTGCTCAGTACTGTGAAGGAGAAAGGAGGCAGCGGGGGGCGGGGCAGGGAACAGAGCAGCACGGTGGACAGTGCTGCTTTATACAGTGTGGGCAGGGACATTTGAGCAGAGACCTGAAGGAAGTAGGGAAGCACCCATGTGGCTATTTGAGGAAAGAGCATTTAGGGCAGAGGAAATGGCAAATGCAAAGCCCCTGAGGTAGGCACAAGTGTGGAGCATGCAAAGAACAGAAGCAGCAGGGAGCTCGGCATGGCTGGAGGGAAGAAGGCTGGGAAATGAAGTCAGAGATCAGGTCCCACCCGGAGAGCTCAGGGCCAGAGCGAGGGCCTCTCACTTGCTTTGGAAAGAGATGGAGTCATGAGAAGTTCTGGGTGGAGAAAGACGGGATTGCAGAGGCTGCACCGGCAGAGTCGGCTCAACGATATCAGGGGACCATAGCAGTCACCCAGGGTCAGGCCCAAGAGAAAGCGGGCTCAGGGCTTGAAAAGGGACAGGTGGAAACTTGACAAGGGAATTGCATTTCCTCCCGTTTTCCTGCTGAAGGAAAACTGCACCTGGCCTGGGGCCTGAGTTTGGTGGTGTTTCCAAGTCTGTGTCTGTGGATCTGCATCCGGGGTTTGTGCGCCCTTGTGTGATGTGGAGAGCTAGCCGCTCTAAGTCCCCGCCAGCCGTGAGGCTGTGGCGCAGCACGTGTCCCAGGCATGCTGTGTGATTGCTCTGGGCGTGTGGAGCAAGCATGCGCTGGCTCAGTGGGCCTGAGTGTGCTGCAGGCGTGCGTATCTGAACATGAACACGTGGGCCTGAGAGTCTGGGGCTGAGCAGGCATGCATATTTCTGTGTGTGAGGGCGCGCTCACGTGTGCGCGTCTGCAGTCTGTAGGGGGCAGCAATGGGGAATGTCTGAGTTCGGTCGTCACTGTCTGGGCCAGCTGCTTGCTTCACATTCTGTGGAGCTCAGCTCTAGTTTTTACAGTGAATTAAAACTGATGGCTCCTGGGACCCAGTGGGTTAATGGGTACTTCTTGGGGACTTGGGTTCAGGATCTGTCCCTTGGAGGTCTCTGACAGCTCAAGTAAGAAGAACTCCCAGCCCTTGGTCCCCACAGCGCACACACAATGCAGTGCCTGAAACCTAGAGACCCTCCCTCCCCGTTTGCTGACCAGATTGGGCCAGGGGTCTCACCACCCAGTCAGGAAGACTGTCTGCTGTCTGGGCCTCGCCAGCCCTACGTAAGAGTCGGATCTCTAAACCTGGGCGCCTTCGGGAAAAGCCAGGGCTTCAGCACTGCAGAGTCAAATCCCACTTCCGTCACTCACTACTTCCTCGCCTTGGTCAAATGACTGCTCAGTCCCCTCTCTGTGGAGTGGGGAACGACTTCCTTGCGGTGTTATAAGGAAGCGTAGGTGAGCACTTACTATGTACCATGCATTATGCTGTGGGCACAGTGAGTGGATCACCTCATTTAATCTTCACAACAGCCCTTCAAAGTGGGTACTATCTCCACTTTACAGAAGAGGAAACAGGCCCAGGGAGGTGATATTACCTGCCCGGAGTCACTCTGCTGGGAGTGGGCAGAGCCTGGCATTGGACCAGGCAGCCTGACTTCAAAAGCAGCAGCATGAGACAGCGAGCAGGAGGGAGAGCGCCGACCAGTGGCGGGGACTGTCATTGGTGCCGATGGCTACTCAGGATCGAACTCCTGGCCCTCGAAGGACAGCTCCGGACTCTCTTTTCTCCTTTTAAGTTTAAAGAGGGTTGTAGAGGAGCATCAGACTTGGGAAACCAAAGTCCAGATCCCGTCTCTGCGTCCCCTTCACTGTACTGGTCACTGTCCCTCCTCGAGCCTCCGTGTTTCCTCAGCTATAAAATGAGAATATTCGTTTGTGGCCTGCCATTAAAGAGCAAATGTGCCCAAAGGAGTCTGCAGCCTGTTGTGAGCTGACTTGTGTCCTCTCCAAAAGACACGTTGAAGTCCTAACACCTGGTACCTCAGAATGCGACCTTTTTTCAGAAATAAGGTCTTTCCAGAGATGATCAAGTTAAAACAAGGTCGTTAGGTTGGACCCTAATCCAATATGGCTGGAGTCCTTTTGTGAAAGCAGGAAATGGGATACAGGGACAGACAGGCACCAAGGGGCACAGGGAGATCGCCACATGAAGGTTGCAGTTATGCTGCCACAAGCTGATGAGTGTCAGGGGCAGTGAGAACGGCGGGGAGGCAAGGTGGGGTCCTCCCCTGCGGGCGGCGGAGGGAGCGTGGCCCTGCTGGCACTTTGATTTTGGTCTCTGGCCTCCAGAACTGAGAGAGAATAAATTTTCGTCCTAAGCTGCCCAGTTAGAACCTTGTAATGGCAGCACCAGGAAATGAATACACCTGTGACATAATACCCACAATGCTCACCCTTTCTTTTCTGGGGTCACGAACATCACCACCGCCCCCTACCCTCGCCCGCATTGACCCTGTGAAGAGACCGGGGCTCAGAGAGGTGCAGACACGGGCCCTGACACACATCAAGGGAGCGCAATGCCAGGGCTCACACCCAGGTCTGCCCGACTCCAGAGTCAGCCTGCGCTGCCCAGAGCAGGGCCTGCGCCTGGAGGCCCCCCGGATGGGAGAGCCCAGAGCAGCACAGGGCCCAGGGCCCAGGTCTTCAGCCTGCTCTGGGCCTCTCCCTGTCCTCCTCTGTTCTCTGGACAGTCACCCTGCCCTGCCCGCCTCCAGGGCTGTTGGGTCTCATGGCCTCGGTCACGGGGACCCACAGAGGATCTTGGGCCACATGGCATTTGCAGGAGGAGGGGGCAGTGGTGGCCTGCTGGTCTCCGAGCCAGGGGTTTGGGTTCAAGTCCTGACTCCACCACTGCCCAGTTATGTGACTTGAGTGAGTCACCACCCCTCTCTCTGAACCTCAGTTTCTTTGTGAAACGGGACCATGAATGGGGCCCTGCCCTCCCTGCAGGGTGGCTGTGAGGGTCCAGCAAGGTCTGGTATGGAAGAAGCTCCGGGGAGCTGTCACTGGGGGCTGCTGCCCGGGCGGGGCCTGCGAGTGGAGGCTGTAAAGTCCTGCTTGGGGCCAAGAGCGTTGTGTCCCCAACACTGGCTGATTGACCTGATCTGACCAAGTGCGGGAGGGAAGGCGGGTCAGATTTGAGGAGATTCTAAAAGCTCTACCTTCCCCCATTAGCTCTCCGGACCTTGATCATCTCCCAGACCCCAGGGTTACCATGGGGATGGGGAGTTGGACTTAGGATAATCACGATCATAATTTACCAGGTATTTCATTTGTGCCTTATTTTTGTTGTAAGGTAACTTTCACAACGGCTCTGCATAGTCGGCAATGTTGGTCCCATTTTATAAATGAGAAACTGAGACTCAGGGAGAAAAAGTGACTTGCCTCGGGTCACAGTCAGGAAGGGGCAAGGCCAGGTCTTGAGGCCCGGCCTAACTCAACAGATGGGACCTGTCTAAGGCCACAGAGAAGGAGCAGGGCCAGCCCTCAGGTCCTGTCCTTTCTTCCTCTTCGGAAAGCAGGGATTCAGGGCCAAGGCAAACGCCCACACAGTTAGCAAACCCCGATATAGGTCTGGAGCCTCCACCTTTGCCTTCGGGTGTGGAGGAAGCAGTGTGGCGCTGCCAGCAGAGCCATCGGGACGGCCCGTGGCACAGACGTGTGGCCCGGGCTGGGGCGTGGTCTCAAAGAACAGATGGACTTCTGCCTCAAGCATTGAGCGTCAGGGCGGCTCGGTCAGGGGAGGCCCTAGCTAGGCGGTGGGTGGGCGGCGTGGCTCTGGCCCATGGTGATGTCCTTCGAGCACAGCATTCAGCCCCAGCGCTGCTGAGTCACCTCCCGCAGCAGAGGCCCCGTGCATTCTCGCTTCCAATACCCACGAAAGATCAGGAGAGAGAATGTCTCAAATGCTGCTTTATCGCAATAAGTTTGCCGCTTCAGCTCATTACATTTAATTAGAATTATTTAATTAGAATCTTAATAAAAGAGTAAAGCAGGAAGGAAGCTGAGATGTGGAGGTAAGGAAATCCGTGCGGAGCATATGAAGTAGACCCAGTGGGAGAGGTGGGGTGGCGGAGGGGCTGCCAGGACCTTTGCCTGGAAGGTGGGGGAAGGGGGTCTGCAGGTGCCAGGACCTCCAGGGCCCAGGGCTGGGCCCTTACTCACCCATTCTTGACCAAGTGACCCCTGTGTGTCTGCCTGGCCCTTGGCTGAGGACACTGGGCAGGTGGAGATGAATAGGAACTATTTCCTGTCCTCCAGGGAAAGAGACAAGAAGCCAGACAGTTACAGTGTCCAGTGCCAGAGGCTCCAGTGGAGGAGGCAGAGGTCACAGTGCCAGCCACAGACAGGACCTGTAACCTGGGCTCTGGTTAGAAAGGCTTTCTACAACAGAGATGCCCGCAGTGAAACCTGAATGTGGAGCTGGAGTTAGATGAGGAGGAAAGGGCTTCAAGACAGTTTGGAGGGCAGGTGGTGAGCCTGGGGTGCCTGTGGGGGCAGGGTGGAGGGCAGGTTCGGAGCAAGGACTTGGAGCCAGGTGGCTGGTTCCCTGTCCCAGTGCCACCCTCCCAGTGGTGACTGTGGACTTTTCTGGCAAATTATGCCAACTCTCCAAGCCTCAGTTTCCTCATCTGTGAGTGGGGGCCATAGAGCTATTGGGTGGTTAGATGAGCTGATACAAGTAAAGTGCTTGGAACAGCAGCTGGTATGTGGTCAGAGGTATATACATTAGCTATAGGGATCATTGTTCTTATTGTCTGAGTGAAGCCGTCCAGTGGGCGGTCAGTTACACAAGTCTGGGTGGGGCCCTAGTTCTGGTAGTCGTCAGTGAAACCACCAGTGTGTGTGGGCGCTCCAAGAGCACGTGGAGGCCACATCACGTCCATTCCTCTTTCCCCATCCTCTGAAAGACATGTTTTGTTCAGAGATCTGCCTCCAACAGAGCTCTTGCTCTTCAGGACGGCTGACCTCACACCCCAGCTCCAGTGAGATTCAGCCAGTCAGGCCCGAACACTCCCCCGGTGCCGGCTCTCAGCGAGGCCGAAGAGCCGACCTGGCTCCACAGTCAGGGGAGAGATTCTCCCCGCCGCCTCCCTCTCTTTCTTCCATCTCCCTCTCCTCCCTGGATACATTCACAAAGAAGCAGGTGGTTCCATTGCCACCCCTTAGGGAACCAGACCTAGCATGAAGCCTGTGATGTGCTGATATACCATCTCTCCAATTAAAAAAAGTAGAGACAGTGCTCATTTGTAGCATTTACTGATTTCCACGGTGTAAATATCCTCTCCATGGCCAATTTCAAGCTGCCAACATGAATGTCACTGAACATGGAGTTAGGATGCACGCCATCAGCTCTTGCAAGCCAGCATGGGCAGCTCCAGCACCCCTGGATACAGCCAATGTGGGGGATGCCAGGGCTGAGAGAGAAAAGCACCAGCCCTTCGGACAGAGTGGGAACTGCTGGGAGCTGGGCATGCTGGGAGCCCACCTGCACTGGACCTCTCCCCTCGCAGTTCCCTGTTGCTGGCAGCCAAGTGCATCCGACACACCGCAGGCATGCAGAGCAAGAAGAGAAGAGGACCCAGCCCGACTTTGATGAACTGTCAGCTTTAATGCAGCGAGCAGAGGAAGAGGAGGCTGTGAACCCAGCTGCCACTGTAAGTTGGCAACGCAAAGGATCAGACTTTGCATTTGATTTTCCACAAACGTAACCTACTGCAGTAAAAGATAAGAGAATTTTTAGCCCGGCTACAGAAATTTCCTAGGCTCCAGTCTATGCCTTGAGCCAAGAATTTTGCGATTGAACAAGCTTGTTATTCTTTTCCTTTCAATTGTCCAGTGTTACAGAAGCAGCCACCCCGTTTTTGAAATCTTCGTGCCATTCATGTGTTCGTTGACAACAGCAACTCAGAGCTCAAAGCTCTGCCTTCAGTAGCACTCTTTCCAGATAGCCTTCGGCCATGAGTTAATTAATTAATTAATTTAATTAGAGGTTTCACCACTAACTGGATTTTTACTTCCTTCAGCACCAACTAGCCCAGATAATCACTTCCCCTATTCATTGAGTGTCTTGTCTGAAACACACTCCCTCAGACCCATTTCCAAACCTGTCAAGTTTCTTGGTGGAAAACAATGGAAACAGGTGCTCACTGATTTAAGCAGAGCAGCAATTTATTGGCAGGACACCACGGAGCTCGCAGAATCGATTAGAGAACAGGATCAGGGAAAGGGCAGAGGTGGAAGGGAGCTGGCATGAAGTCCCCCAAACAAGGTAGGGGGTTGAGTGCTGATTAGGAAAAAAGAGAAAACCAAACAGCGAATGTCCACCTAGGCTAGGCACTGTGCTAACCTTTACCTGCGGTATTTCAATTTAATCTTCACAGTGACCTTCTGAGAGGTGTTACTTTTATCAAATTCATGTAACAGCTGGGACACAAGATCTGAGCTTCTTCATCAGGAACAACCCCAGGCTTCCGGGGCGCTGTGAGAAGCGGGCAGAGAGCATGGACGCTGGACAGCTCCGAGCCAGGAGGGGTCAACCTTGGTCTTTGGGCCTTGCAGGGGCAGGAAGAGCCTGTCCAACCTGAACATTTGCTAATTCTAGACACTGCTGCTGTTGCCCTGCTTGGGACGGGTCCTGGACCAAGGGGGCGCTATCCCTGGGGACTGTGGCAGCCACAGCTGAACCAGAGAGCTTCCCGCCAGAAGCAAACAGTGTAACGGGAGCTGGTGCTTTCTGTCGGGCCCCAGCACGTGCGCCGTTTGTCATGAAGCCGCCTGCAGCCCGCAGCCTTCGGCCAGGCCCCGCGCTGTGCAGACAGAGGGCCGCTGGGTTCTGAGCCCTCCGCCCCACACCTGGAAAGAGGAGAGGGTATCTGAAAAAGAGAGAGATGTCAACCAACGCCCAGGCATTGGCACAGGGGCCTCCTGCTGGCCCAGGTCTCCCCCATCCCACCGGGAGCGCCTGAATCCAAGAGGGTCTCCCTCCTTTGAATGGAGGCCCCGAGTGACATCTTTTCTGATAGATCCAAAGGTCCTGTGTGCAAGGCTGTGTTTCCCACCTCATAATGGGGCCTCGAAGGGTAGAGGGTCTCTTCCCTTAGACTGCGACAGCTGAAGGCAGGATGGGGACCCTAAGAAGTCAGTGTCAGCAACAGCCACACAGCGTGAGACTAGCAGAGCTGACGGAATCTGATTATACTGAAGGGGTAATTGAGACCCAGAGGGGCGCAGGGACCTACTGAGTTCGTCCCCCGGCGGGGGGGCATTGACCAGCACAGCCTCCCAGGACCCCCGCCTCCCTGTCAGGAGGAACTGGGGTGACAGGGTGAGGTGTGGTCTTAGGATCACAGTTCCCGGAGCCAGGCAGGAAGAGGCAGCCCTGCAGGGACCGAGGCTGCCCTGCAGGGACCGAGGCTGCCAACCTTGGAAGAGCCTCCTGTTGTTCTGTCCCAGAGGATTGAATCCTTGAGCAGGCTGCTGGGCGATAGCCCCGTCCCGCTAGGCTGACAGATGTGCACAGCTGCAGGGGGACTCTCTGCAGAATCCAGCCTTGCCTAACAAGGGCGCGGGCCTCGGGAGGTGGACATCTCGGCCTGGGCAGGGCCAGGGCCTCCCTAGGCCCCCATTGCCTTCTTTCTCTGATGAGGGAAGTTCTTCATCCTCTCATCAGCTGTGTCTGGCTTTTTGCTGGGCCCCGTGGGGTCAGACCCGGCAGCCCTGCCTTCAAGGAGTTTATGCTCCATGGGAAGCTGACAGCAAACATCTGTAGCCAGTTTACTGAGCTCTCTGAGTCCAGGGGTCTTAATAGAGAACAGTTTCATTTTTCTTTAATCACTGGCCCCAACTGGGCAGGGGTGGGTCCCATGGTGGTGTTGTCACATTCAGCTGTTACAAGTCCATCTGTTTGAAACCCTAATCCCAGAAGTATTTCCCTTCCTTTGTCCCCAGCCACAGGCTTGAGGGACTTAGGGGTGTGTGTGTGTGTGTGTGTGTGTGTGTGTGTGTGCGCGCGCGATCTGGCGCAGGGCAAGGAGCTACTGGATCTTCCTACTTGGTCTCTTGACTCCAGTATCTTGAAATAGATGGGAGGACATGGTCTTGTTCTGGGACACTTCACTCCCACTCCATTTTTTTCAAAATTAAATTTTTATTTTTTAAAAACAGTGGTAAAATACCTGTCACATACACATAGATATAACAAATCTCCCATTTTAGCCGTGTTTAAGTGTTCAGCTCAGCGGCACCAGGCACCCTTGCGTTGCTGCTGCCATCTGTCTCCAGGATTTTTTGTTGTGCCAAATTAAATCCCCTCCATTTTAAAATAACAATTGTTTTGAGATATAATTCATATAACATACAACTCACCCATGGGAAGTGTACATGTTACTGGTTTTTAGAATATTCACAGCGCTGTGTAACCAGCATTACAATCAGTGTGAGGACACTTCCATAACCCCAAAAGGAAACTCTCCATCCCTTAGAATCCCACACCCCATCCTGCACCAGCGGCCCCCCATCTTAGCCAACTGCCAGTCTGGATTCTGTCTCTGGGGATTTGCCTGTTCTGGACATTTCATATCAACAGAATTGTACAATGTGTGGCCTTTTGCGTCTGGCTTTCTTTGCCTGGCAGGGTGTTCTCGACGTCCGTCGATGTCGCCGGTGTCAGTACTTCCTTAACCCGTCTCCATTTCTCAAACACAGCTTCCCTGGTGCAGGTGCTGAAGGAATCAGAGTTCAGCAGGCAGCATCTTGTTACCCACCCACAGCCGGGCTCCTCGCTGTGAATTCACCCTGCCCCCCCGCCATCGCCCTGACTGTGGCAGGCACTGAGTGCTGGCTTTCTTCTGGGCACGTGTGTGTGCTCTTCGGGGTTCCTGTGGGAGCCCCGGCCCCTATCGTCCACGGATGTGGGTATCTGGCTCCTCACCTCTGCCACCCTCCCCTCCCCAGCTCCTGCCTGCAGCACCCTTCCCTGTGGTTCCTGTGGCACGGACCCTTGTGTGCCCGGCTGTTTTCTGTGACATCTGCTAACCCTCACCAAATGGCGGCCTGCAGGCTGCCCCATGGCCAGCCCCTTCCACCCTGCTCTTCTCTGCTTCTCTCCTCCCCTGCTCAGATGGGCCCCAAGCCGGAACAAGTCTGCCCCACCAGCAGGTGTTCTCTGGAGGGAGATGCCAACCTTATTTCCTAGCAGGACCCTCCTGCTTCCATAGTAACCGGTGATTTCCTTGGTACCTCTCCCAGACGCTTGGTTGGGAGGGGTCTCTGGGGAAAAAGGAGAGAATATCCACAGTGTCCATGAAACGGAAGCTTCATATTGCTGAAGCATCCCTTTCCCCTGCCATCCCCGTCCTCCTGCAGAAGGGCCAGTCTCGCCCCTCAGCAAGTCCTGGGGGGCCATCTGACCCCAGTTTTGGGGCCCCTCTTCACAACATGGGGCGCTCAGCAATTATTCACCCCAGCTCTGCATACCAGTTGTCAATTCCAGGGCAAATGGAGAAGTTTCTCTCAATATTCTATTATACATATAACCCTCCCCTCATGTGACAGTTCTGACAAATGCTATAAAAGGAAGAACAGAGACTATTCTGGTCCCCACTAGGGATGCCACCAGGAAGTGACCCTGAGGGCAGGCCAGGCTGAGGGAATAGCGCGTCCAAGCTCCTGAAGCAGGAAGCACCGTGGCACATTGGGGAGACAGAAAGGCTGGTGTACGGAGTGTGTGGGTGGTTGGGGCAGTGAGGCTGAGGCGTCAGCATAAGCAATCACATGTGCAGACCATTTGCCCTGCACAGCACCTCCTGACCAGTAATCACAAAGGAGGAAATCACTCCGCTAGTCCTGTTTTATAGATGGAGCTTTGCATCTTGCTCAGAGAAGTGAGGTGACCTGTCCAAAATCACACGGTAGGTATGTAGGAAAGCTGGGATTTGAACATGGCCCCAGAGCTGGAGCTTCACAGCCCTGGCCTCTGAGACCATTCCACTCTTCTGCGCTTCATGATCCCAGCAGACCCAAGCGGATGGCTGTCTTGCCCTGAAATACCCCTTCCCTTCGTCCGCCTTTTCCTGGAAGCCTGAGTGGGGTGGGACAGGGGCAGGCTGTGATTGGTCTGGGAGGCAAAGAAGGCATGACTGACAAGAGACGTAAGGGCTTTGGTGCCAGCAGGCCTGGATTCTGGTCCCCACACTTTTTCTCACTAGGCTGTGCGACCAGGAGTTAGATCCTTCCCTCTCAGATTGTTGGTTCCCTCTTTTGTCAAATACTCACCCTTCTTAATTTATTTTATTCCCATTTTACAGATGGCCCAGAGAGAGGAAGCGAGTCAGCAGTCCAGAGGCTCCTAGGATCCAGCCCAGGGCTCTTTCCTCTGTACCTTGTCATCAGCCTCTCAGGGGTTTGGGCAGGGTCAGTCACAGAGGACTTAGGGTAGGCAGTTGATAAAGAGGCCCAGGTTTCCGGAGACTGGGGCTCTCTCGTAATAGGCTCGGGGGAGTGCAGCTGGAGCCACCTCCTGCTCCCCGCACCCGTCTCTGGGCCTGCCTGGTGGCTGGCTCTAATTTCCCTGAGGCCCCATCTGGACTGCGCAGACCGGTCCCTGCAGACACCAGACTCCCGCAGTGCCACGGCATTCCCAAGGGCCCCTGCTTCCCATATACCCGTGCACACTGAGCAGTCCCAGCAGTGGTGCGGTGGGGGTGGGGGGGCTTTCACTGGGCTGAGGGTGGGGCGTGTCAGTCCTCCCTGAGAGTCTCCTGCCTACTCCCACCCTGGGTACAGCTCAGACTCCAGGCCTGAGGGTCTGGCATGCCAGGGTCCTGATGGTCCTCAGTGCAGACTCAGATGCAGATTTGCATCCCTGAGCCGCAGCCCAAGTCTTAACCATGACCCTGGTTCCAGGCTGAGACCCAAACCTGCCCTTAGACTGATCCTTGCCTTGGCTCCATTCTAAACCCTGATTATAGTCCCAGATTTAGTCCTAATCCTAGTCCCAGATTTAGTTCCAGGCCAAACCCGGGCCTTGTTCTAACACCGAGCCCTTATCTTTCTTCTAGACCATTCTTTGACCCTGATTCCAGACAAGCCCTCACTGTAGATTAAGCTCTAAATCTGGTCCCCAAATAAATCTTTACTCTTGTCAGAAATTCAGTCATGATCCGGCTGTAAATCAGTCCTGACCTGAGTCCTTGGCTGGATTGTGACCAGGGCCACAGACTGACCTCTAATTTCCAAACAACAAACCAACCGTTGACCTGAAGCCAGACCTAGTGGGAGCCCAGAGTCCCTTCAAATGGCCGAATTTGTGCTGGACCAGAAAGAATGCTAGTGTTTCATTGGACAGAGCTGTGGAAACTGCATAAAGCTCAGAGGAAGACATGGAGGATGAAGGGGGCTATTTCAAAGAGAGAAAACAGTGACCAAGAACTGGTATCCAGACTGCGAGCAGGGTGTGGGAGGACTCTGGGTCACAGTCCACAGCTGCGGTTCTAATCCAGGCTCCGCTGTTGACGGAGACCTGATTTTGGGTGAGTCCATTGCCTCACTGAGGTTGTTCCTTCATCCTAGAATGGACCCGCCAGTTTCCTCTTGGGTTACGGGGCTTCTTGAGAACGCCCTTTGCCATCTTGCCTTTAGGTCTTCTTACACACTGTCCCCTTTAGCTGGACCACTATCCTTTCCTTGTCCACCCCTGCACCTTCAAGGCAAAACGCCCCTTCCTCTAAGGAGTCTCCCTGAAGCTTCCCGTGGTGGACGTAAGGGTGTCGCCCAGATCACCGTTCGGTGGAGGACTTGGTGGCCCAGGCCTGCAGACGGCCTTCACCCTCCAGCTGCCACCCCATCCAGGACTGCCCGCATCCAGTGACTGACCAGTGACCGAGGGCGGGGAAGACGCCGCCGCCTCCAACCACATCAGGACAACTCTGAAGGGCTCTTCTAGCCCCAGAGCTCCCACAGGGTCAGTGGGGTGTCACTGGACCTGTAACAGTGTCTCCCCTTTCTCCCAGTTCAGCTTCCTCCCCTCCCTTCCACAGTCGTCGATCTCAGAACACTCCCTAAAAAATACCTGTGAGCTGACCTCCATCTCAGATTCTGCCTCCAGCCTGTGACAACACCCTGAGTCCAAGTCCCAAGTTCTTGGTCTCCTTTTTTGTAACACTCGCAATAATTTAGGGTCCTTCCTTGTTTCCTGACTACTTCCACTAGATTTGTCATGCGAGGGGACATGGAGACACAGCACTGGCAGCACATGGTGCGGAGAAAGATCACTGGGGGAAACTAGAAGTGGAGAAGCAGGAGAGCATCTGTCTGCAGCCCCCATGCTCTCGTCATCCTCAGGATGGCTCTCCGCCTGGCAAGCGTGTCCTCAAATAGCCAGCGGGCCCACAGAGAGGAGCCTGCCTCACCCAGCCAGCCGCACGGGCAACGAGTCCCAGGAGGAAGGGCCCACCCCACACTTGGTCAAAGAGAGGGGATATGTCGTTTCTCTAAGCAACAAGAAATAGATCAAGGGATGTCTGGGTGTGAACGACCCTAGAGAATGTGCTTACTAAGGTTCAGGGCTACCCACTGAGGACTCAAGAAGAGCCTTGAAGAGCCTGGCATAAAGGAACACTGATACCTGCCAAAGCTGGTGTTCCCCGCAGACCGGCCTGAGCCAGCCAGGCCAGCTCTCTGCTAAGCTATCAAAGGCACAGGGGAGAAAATGGGCCTCCAGAGCCCTCCAGACTTGTCACTCATCAAAAATATATGCTTCATGAGGGTAGCAGCTGAGTCTGTCTTGTTCCTTTCTCCATAAATTATATATGTGCTACGGATAAATAAATGAATAGGTCAAAAGACAAAGGCTAAAAAGCAATTTACAAACCTGGACCATTATGCAAGGCAGGGGATAATTGGGGAGAAATGCTTCTTCTAGAAGTTATTCCTTAGGAAAGGCAAAAAAAAAAAAAAAAGGCTATTAATAGACCCGATTAATAAACATCAGCCAAGGTAAATGTTAACAGGAAGCACCTCTGCAAATGTCGGCAGTCCCTTAAGGCAGGGCTCCGCTCTGGGCAGGCGGGCGGGCAGGCTGGCAGGCCGCCTCCGTCCTGTTTACTCAGAGCACATTCACCGTCCTGGGGGAGCCCCCTTCCTGAACCCCAGAGAAGGGGGCGGGCACAGCCCAGGCTTTCTGCTTCCTGGAAGCCCACGCTGCTCCAACCCCTCCGGCCCCTTAGATATTCCTGAAACAAACCGAGCTTGTCTGTACCTCAGGATCCTCCTCCGCACTGTTCCCATTGTCCTCTTCCCCTCGCTTCCTTCAGGTTTCTGTACAAACATCACCCCTCACAGAGGCCTTTTCTGACCCCAACCTAAAATAGAGCCGATGTCCCCATTGCTGCCCATCTTTTTTTTTTTTTTTAATTATTTAACTCTTTTTTAATTGATTGAAAGTACTTAGTAAAACCTGAAGGGGTATCTATATAATATATGCATTTTATTTTATTTGTATCCAACTTCCCCTCTAGAATGAAGACAGTGACTTTTCTGTGCCATTGACTGCTGTGTTTTCTAGAACAGTGCCTGGCACTTCAGCAGGTGCTCAGTAAAACTGCCGAGCGAACAAGCGGGGGTCGAACTGGATGGAGTCCCTGCGTTCAACCAGCCCCCTCTCAGGCAGTGCAGGCAGCCAGCCAGCTGGGCAGCTGGTCCACCGTGGGCTGAGGCTGAGCCATGTGACAGAGGCATGCGGGCTGCTGCTGTAGCGGAGCTGAGGAGAGGAGGGTGAGGGAAGGCTTGCTGGATGACGCGTCTAAACCCAGACCAGAGGGCTGAGTAGGAATCCTCCACGTGAGAGGAAGGAGGGGAGAGTTCCGGGCAGAGGGATGTACAGGCACAACAGTTAGAAGGCAAGAGTGAGCCTGAAAAGTTGGTAGAATGTATACAAGTTTCATGCATCTGGGCCAGAGTGGGAAGAGGGGAGGAAGTGCAGGGGAGCCGGGGGCGGGGGCGGGGGGAGGGTTCTGGGGAGCCCGGCCGTCTGCTCCTAGGATCGGGAGTGGACGTTATGTCTGAAAGTGGCGTATCCAGATTATTTTTCTCTATAAACATTCACAATCTTCAGGAATTTTGCCATATGCTCCTCTCTTGCCCCAGATAAATATTATTCACTTACTATTTTAAATGTAACTGAATTGCTTTACTTAAGTACATTCATTTAAAAGGGACACTCTTTGTAACACTATCCTAATTTGTGTCATAATCACAAAGTGATGTAAAGCTAAACCTAATGAAAATGAAATAATGTTACATCCCATCACCTGCTTATAGCTCTGATCCCAAAGTCTATATTCTATTGTTACAAAAGGGAGATTAACAAGTGCCATCAAGGTGTTAAAGACAGATAGCACCAAAGAGGACTTTCTCCTTGATGTAAGATTGAAAGGGAATATCTTTCTTGCTATATGATTTAGCATTACTTCAAGCTGTGTCTGGATAGTTTCTATGATTATTTCAGTAACTATATAAAATAATCTTATACATGACTAGTGATAAAATTTCCACACATTGAGAAATTCATTGTAAATCTTTAAGGTGTTTCACTGAATGGGAGTAGGAATAGAAGATGAACTGGGGTAGATGGCCAAGAAAACCAAATAAGCCAATAAATCAACTGTTATCCACTCTCTCCCCTTATATTGCAAAACATACCTACCCATCCAGCCACCTGGGCACCTACCTGCCTGCCCATGTGACCACACACCTTTTGGCTTGTCTGCTTGCACATCCACATATCCATTTACTCACCCACTTGCCCCCCTTCCTGCCCATTTAACTGAGTATCTTCTCACCTGCCATATATAAAGAGTGGGCAAAAGTAGGTTTACAGTTGTTCGTATGGAAATAATACAATAATTAATAAACAGTACAAGAATAAACTGTTTCACATACTCACAACTATAAACCTATTTCCCCCCACCCTATATGCACTCTTTCCCTTCATCCAACTACTATCCTGTACATTCCCATCCATTCCCCTGTCTGCCTATCTATCTAATCCATCCATTGGGCCCTCCATCCATCCATCTCACACATTACAATCTACATTTGGTGTTTTGACCCCTAGTTTTCATATTATTTCTAAAATAGGAACCATGGCTATGACCTCTGAGCTCTGATTTTGGGGTTTATTGCTTCTTACAAGCTTCAGTTCTCCCTGAGCTGCCTCTGGGATCATCCTGGAATGGAATCTCTGAAAATCACTTTATTCCTGCTGTCCCTGGTCCATCCCCTCATACGCTTCTCCCACCGCTGGCCTTGTTTTCCCATAGCCTTGCCAGGGCAGAGTCCTAGACTGTCAACGCGGAAAGGACTGCAGAGACCACTAATTCCAAAGCTTTCGGGTTCTAAATGGGAAAGCTGAGGTCCAGAACGGGCAAGGTCACAGGATGAGCCAGTCACAGTGTTAGGAACGTTTTCTTTCACGGGCTAAATCCTACAGTCCCTGCAAACTACTCGTGGATTTCTAAAATGGTGAGGCCCAAAGCACGCTTGGGCATCATCTCTTCGAGGGTTCACTCACGGGGGTGGGCCTCACAGGGACCAGGTTGTGAGTGATCTAGTGTCTGGGTCCCTACATCCCTCTTCAACTAGAGGACAAGACTATGGAGAATGTTTTTGAACCAAGGTTTTGCTGCTAAGGAGGAAGTTTTAAAACTTTCGTCCTCATCCAGTGCTCTCATTTCATGAACAAAGAAGTTTAGAGGAGGTTTTGGCCGAAGGTCACATAGCAGGTAAGTGGTAGAGCAGGTTTACTAACCCATGTTTCCTGGTCTTGTTTTTTCCCTTTGCTGAGCATCTGCTGGCTTTAGTGGGACCTGAGTCATGGCCCCAGGGGAGAGGGAATACTATTCTTATGCCCCAGGAATTCCTGCACCTAGCTTGGGGGTGGGGGGAGCGATCCCAGTTGCTGCTTGTGGACTGAGAAAATATTACACTAAAAAAAAAAAAAATGAACCATCCTCTGGGTTTCTCAGCTCTCTTCACTGGGCCCTGGCTGCCAGGGGGAAGCAAGCAGAGGCACAATTTACCCCAAGCCCTTCCTTTACGATGCGTCTTCTCCTTAACAGCTCTTGGCCGTAAAAAATTCTGCCTCTTCACCATATGAGAACTGAACACACTTTGTTCACTGTAGTTGAGGTTTTGCCACTGAAATTGATAACTCCTCTCGGGAGAGACATGTGAGGCTTCCACCCCCTGACTCAATGCACATCGCTCTCTGGTCCCTAGTGGAGGGCGGCCGTGTTAGGGCTCTGGGTACTGATGTTCCCCAGGAGCTGGGCCAAGTTCCACTGCATCTGACCTTGTCCTGAGACCTTCCACCTGCACCTCCTGTCACTCTCAGAGGCTTCTGGGCTGTTCAACATTTGCTGAAGCTTCATCCTTATTTGCAGGGCAGCTTTGTGCCGTGCCCCTGGCCTTTTAACACAGATGAACTCTTCTCTGCATAACATAATGCTGCTGTTAAGAGCAGGCTCTGGAGCTGGTCTGCCTGGGTTCAAATTGCAGCTCACTGTTTACTGGCTGCGTGCTCTAGGGCAAATGGCTTAATTTCTCCGGGTCTCAGCTTCTTTATCTGTAAAATGGAGATGTGGAATAATAGGGAGATCAGAGAAGATGCTTGTGCTAGTATCTGAAAATGAGGGGAAGAAGAGGAGAGGGAAGAGAATCGTGGGCAGAGGCGCTGTGTACAAAGGCCCTATGGCAAGAGGAAGCAGAGCAGTTACTAGGAAATGAGAGAGGGCCCAGGAAACCACAGCGTGGCTTGCTCAGCATCTTTTTTAAAAACATTATATTTTATTGATTATGCTATTACAATTGTCCTGATTTTTCCCCCTTTGCCCTGCTCCACCCAGCATCCCCACTCCCTCAGGCCATCCCCACACCATTGTTCACATCCATGGGTCATGCTTGTAAGCTCTTTGGCTTGACACGCATGACCCATCCATGAGTAGTTTGTAGGGACTGGAGGATTTAGCCTGTGAAAGAAAAGTAATATTTTCTCACTCCATTTCCTATACAGTACTTTATATTCCCATGGCTATTCTGTAACTACCGATTTGTAACTTCTCTATCCCCTCATCTCTTCACCGATTCCCCCATACCCACCTCCCATCTAGCGACCATCAAAACATTCTCTATACTCTGGCTGGTGTGGCTCAGTGGATTGAGTGCTGGCCTGTGAACCAAAGGGTCACTGGTTCGATTCCCAGTCTAGGGCACATGCCTGGGTTGCTGGCCAGGTCCCCAGTAGGGGGTACATGAGAGGCAACCACACATTGATGTTTCTTTCCCTCTCTTTCTCCCTCACTTCCTCTCTCTAAAAATAGGTAAATAAAATCTTAAAAAAAACCCAAAACTCTCTCTGTATCCATGATTCTCTGTTCTTGTTTGCTTAGTTCATTTTTTTAGATTCAATTATTGATAAATTTGTATTTTTTGCTATTTTATTGTTCATAGTTTTGATATTCTTTTTCTTAAATAACACCCTCTAACGTTTCATATAATAATGTTTTGGTGATGATGAACTCCTTTAGTTTTTTCTTGTTTGGTGAGCTCTTTATTTGCCCTTCGATTCTAAATGATACCTTTGCTGGGTAGAGCAATCTTGGCTCTAGGTTCCTGCTTTTCATAACTTTGAATATTTCTTGCCAATCCCTTCTAGCCTGCAAAGTTTCTTTTGAGAAATCAGCTGACGGGCTTATGGGAACTGCCCTGTAGGTAACTACCTTCTTTTCTTCTGCTGCTTTTAAGATTCTCTCTTTATCTTTAAACTTTGGCATTTTAAATATGACGTATCTTGGAGTGGGCCTCTTTGCATTCATCCTGTTTGGGACTCTCTGTGCTTCCTGGACTTGCATGTCTATTTCCTTCACCAAATTAGGGAAGTTTTTCTTTTGTTATTTTTTCAAATACATTTCCAATTTCTTGCTCTTTCTCTTCTCCTTCTGGCACCCCTACGATGCAAACGTTATACCTCTTGAAGTTGTCCCAGAGGCTGCTTATACTATCCTCATTTTTCTGGATTCTTTTTTCTTCTTGTTGTTCTGATTGGTTGTTCTTTGCTTCCTTAAGTTATATATCATTGATTTGGTTCTCGGCTTCATCCACTCTACTCTTGTTCCCTGTAAATTGTTCTTTATGTCAATTGGTGTATCTTTCATTTCTGAATGGATCTTTTTCATGCTGTTGAGGTCCTCACTAAGTTCCTTGAACATTCTTATAATCAGTGTTTTGAACTCTGCATCTGATAGATTGCTTATCTCCATTTTGTTTAGCCCTTTTTCTGGAGCTTTGATATATTCTTTCATTTGGGCCATGTTTCTTTGTCTCCTTGTTTTGGCAGCCTCCCTGTGTTTGTTTCTATGTGTCAAGTAGAGTCGCTTTGATTCTGTATCTTGCTAGTGTGGCCTAACATAGTAGGTATCCTACAGGGTCCAGTGGCACAGCCTCCCCTATCACCCAAGCTGGGTACTTCGTGTGATTTGAGTACACCCTCCTCTTGTAGTTGAGCCTCGATTGCTGTTGACTGCAGATCAATGGGAGGTATTTACTCAAGCCAGTCAGCTACAGGGGCTGGCTGCAACCACTTACCCCAACCTTTGCCCTCCATGGAGGATCAGCTGTGCAGGGGCAAGGTGGTGGTACTTTGACGTGGTCTGTAGCTGTCCACTGGGTGCACTGGTCCTGGGATTTCCTGGGTGGTGCAGGCCAAGGTCAGCCCCCACCTGTATTTTGCCTGGGGCCACCCTGCCTGAGCTATAAAGCAATCTGCGATGGCTGCTACTTGTGCTGGGCTTGGAGTTACGCAGGTGAAGCCAAGCCATGAATCTAGGCTGGCTGCTGTTAATGCTGGGCCTGGGGCTCACTGAGGCCAGCTGTTGCTTGTTTGATAGGATTTAGGAAGTTGTGATGCATGAGCAAAGACCAGCCATTCATATGGAAAAGTAGCTTGGGTGGGGCTATAAACTGGGTGGGGTGGAGTCTCTGGGGATCTCCAAGGTGGGTCAAACAGTGTTAGCCAAGTTGAAGGAATCCCAGATGGCACCAGCTTGTTGGCTCTGTGGGGGGAGGCATAATGGCCTCTGCTTGCCTTAATGCCAGACAATGCAGTTTCTCCCAGTGTGTCACAGGTGTCAAAAAGCTACTACCCTGGTGCTGCAGCTCAGAGGAAATAAGTCTGAGTAGGTGAGTCTGTGTGTGGGTTCTTTAAGAGGAACTGCTCCAACAGTTTCTTCCAGTGACTTAATTAATCTCTGCTGGTTTTTGCAGCCAGAAGTTATGGGGACTTATCTTCCTGGCACTGGAACCCTGAGCTGGGGGGCCTGGTGTGGGGCTGGGACTCCTTGCTCCCAAGATATCCCTCCAGAATTTTTATGTACCACATGTGGGTGAGGGACCAGCCCATTCCACATCTGCACTCCTTCTACCAGTCTGGATGGATGAGGTTTCTTTAGTTCCATTGCTGTCAGGCTTTTATTCGATTCGATTTCTGATGGTTCTGAGTGACGGTGGTTCTATATTTTAGTTATAATTTTGATATGGTTGTGTGAAGAGGCGAGCCATGTCGGTTTGCGCCACCACCTTGACTGAAAGATGCTTGACTACTCAGCATCTTTTGCAGTGTGCTTTCCTATACCGGAGACACTAAGAAGCTGGATTTCTAAAACCAAGTGATTTAAGTCCTATTAATCAGAAGTACCACGGACATTAACACTGTAAGGCAGTGGCCGTGCCTCTGATTTTCAGGCCAGGAGAGTCATGGGGATTTTTTTTTTTCCCCCAGCAGCCATAGCAGTGTGCTCAGCATCTAGACCCTCGTTTTGTGGTTGTAGGAGAAGCATTTGGAGCACCCATTCTGCTCGCAGGGACCAGGGCTGAGTATAGTCCCGGGGTCAGCAGGGGTGGTGGCAGCATCTGGATCCCCTAGCTTCTTGATCATGGCAGAGGGCGAAGGGTTACTCTCTGAAGGTCATTTCTGGAAGCTGAGCCCAGAGCCAGCCTCTCCAGACCTCCCAAGAGTGTAGGAAGGACTGTTTCTCTATATCAAATTCCTTCCTGTTTAAAAGAACTGGAGTGGTTTCTGTGATATGTATGAAGCCATTGTTGAGGTAAGAGCTGAGGGTGGTTTGGGATGTGTGTGTGTGTTTGGAGGGAGCAGGTAGTGATTGAAAGGGAGCAAAGTGGGTAGATCAGAGATATTAGGAGATGAAAGTAGAACACCCAGTGAGGGCTGGGGGACGGCTAGTCATCTGTGTGGGCTCTACCTGGCTGGTTCCTTCTACTCTCTGTGTCCCCATTACTCAGTGTGCCTCATAGCTCTACAGAGTCACACAGTGCAGAGATTGAGCGCTCAGGTATCAGATACATTGGGTGTTAATCCCAGATCCACCACCTACCTGTCATGTTACCTTGGGCGAGTTACTAAATTCCCCTGGACTTCAGGTTTCCTCTCTAACCCAATGGGAGGAATAAGGCTGATCATAGTGATTCCACTGGTTTACCAAGCAGTTCCTGGCACATAGTAGGCACTCAATAAGTATTTGTTGAATGAATGAGTTCAAGAGGCTGGACCTGATGGGGTACAAGGAAGAAACTACCTTATTTTTCTTATCTGCCTGCAAACGTAGTCTGTCAAAGGCAAGTTTCCCTTCCTTGTATGGGGGTTGGGAGCAGGAGCGAGTCTTCCCAAAATATGACACCCTGGCATGTAGATTATTTTTGAACTGAAAACCAGTAAAGCCCAACACACTCAGGAAGAGCTGTGGTTTTACCATCCCTTTTCCTGTCTAGCAAGATTCAGATAGAAAAATCTGCTTCAGGAAGGGAACCATAACCACCTTAGTATATGAGAGTTAAGTGTGGTGGACAGAGAGGATCTAAGCAAAGATCTGTTCACAGGATCCCCCTTCGCTCCATTGTCTCTGAATGGTCTTGCAAGAATTTGTTTACTAAATGTTTCCTCTTTCTCATTGACCTATGACGTGCCTACTCCCCCCTCCTTAGTCCAAAATGACACATATACCTCATTTTGCTTCACTGTCTTTGGAATTTTCATGCTTTTGTGAATTCCCCATGTGAATACGAAAATGTGATTTTCTCCTGTTAATCTGCTGTATGTTGTATGAATTATTCAACCAGTCAGAACTAATGAGGTAAGGGGAAATTTTCCCTGGCTCAGTCCTCAACTCCTAATGATTATTCAGGCAGGTCCATGGCTTTCTAGTGGCTTTTGGTCAAAGTAACAGTTTCATCCTGATAATTAAAACTCACTTTCAGTAACTAGAAAGTCCACTCTCACCTGGTAAAATCTAAAATTTTGATTTCACATCCAGTTCACAGCACAGACAAATCCCTTCTTCAGCGAGTGCTTGCCATGAGCCAGGCCCTGTGCTGGGACAGGTGGAGTTGCCAGATAAAATACCAAGAGCCCCATTAAATTGGGATTCCAGATGAATAATGAGTAATCTGTTACTATATGTATGTCCCTAATATTGCATGGAGCTTATTCAGGTGTAAAAGTTATTAGTTGCTTATCTGAAATTCAAATGTAACTGGACTTCCTGTGTTTTTATTTTCTAAATCATGGTACTAACATGCATTGGGACTTGTCCTGTGAGAGTACCAGCATGTGAGTCTAGGTAAGAAGGCAGGTCCAGGTCCAGGAATGTCTTTCCCGTGTATTTTCCCTTTAGCACAGAGGGCATTATCTATAAAGTGGACCATCGACAGGTGAGGTTTGAGCAATGCTTGGCCTCGTTTTCCACCTTTGACCTCTGGAACCTTGCTCCTTTTTGAATGGTCAGAAAAGTTCATTTGCCCCTGAGAGGGTTGAAGCCACATCACCTAGCACTTCATGTGACAGCTGACTGGGAGTGGGAGTTTCTGAGAACAAGAGTCAGTGGTGACTTCCTAGAAGGGGGTGCAGCCTCCCTGAGGAGTGGGAGGCCCCAAATTGAGGAACCTGGGCCCAGCTGCAGGCTGAGCAGGTTGTTCCCTGAAGGCCTCTTGAGCAAGGGCTGGAGAGAAAGCACCAGGAGCAGGTCCTGGAAGGGGGAAAACCTGGTGGAGAATGGGGGAAACAGCAAGAACAGGGGCTGAGGAGGCTAATGAATGTGGACTTGGGGCAAGGCCATTATCCCCTCTGACCCCAGTGCCTTAACGTGGGCCATTGGAGCACAGGCTCTGCGTGAGGCAGCCCACCAGGCCTCTCGGTCTCAGTCCCCTCTAACTTGCCCCTGGCAGATTGGCCATTCTGCTGGGTCCTGCAGAGTCTCCCTCCCACAGCCCCTGCTGTGTTTCTCTGTCTGCCACCTCCCCACCAAGGACACCTGGGGCCTGGCATGGAGCGGGCTGGGCATGCCTCCCTCACACCTGTCCCCAGGCCTGACCCTGGTTTCTACCCAGAAGTAGTAACTGAGTACAGGGGAAGGCAGGGAAGAGCAGGGACCCACTCTCCTGTTCTTAGCTCCCCCTCACCTTGGCCTCCGTAGATGATTGCAGAGCCTTTTGAGGGTTCTAAAGTATAAATCTGGCCCTGGCTGGTGTGCCTCAGTTGGTTGGGTGTCGTCCTGCAAACTGAAAGGTTGCCAGTTCAATTTCCAGTTGGAAGCCATGCCTGGGTTGTAAGCTGGTCCCTGGTTGGGGGTGTGCAAGAGGCAACTGACCACCTTCTCTCAAACATCAGTGTTTCCCCCTCTTTCTCCAGCCCTTCCTCTCTCTCTAAAAATAAATAAATAAAACCTTTTAAAAAATAAAGTATAAGTCTGGATACTTCTAGCTTTTCCCATTGGCAATTTAGGGTTCAGGATTCTTAGTTTCCCTAAGTTACGTCCCATTGACTTGTTGTTCCGCCTTTCAGATTTTATTAATGCTATTTCCTCACCTGTGCTAATTGTCCTGGTAGTTTTATGCCTTAAGAAAAATCACTTTTGCCTTCAAGGTAGTGGAGCATCAGGGGAGAGCAGAGCGTTGTGTGGGTGCCCACTCTGTCTTTTTTAGCCCGAATTCATAGCCAGTCTAATTCAATCTTTGCAGCAATGCCCAAGGGGAAGCACTATTATCCTCATTTCCCAAATGAGCCAGTGGGGCTGAGAGGGGGTGTCCACAGAGCTAAGAAGCGGCAGGGCCGGCGCCACCGTGGCCCTCTGTCTTTAACAAAGCTGCGCCTCCTCTCTGTTAGTGTCTTACGTGGCAAAGCCCCGCAAGACCAGAAGGACGCATTGGGGTGACCATGCCTTTCGCCATCTGAATGTGTCCTCAGACCATGCTTTCTGTGGAACCCGAGGCATCTTGAGTGTGATAAACGACTGTTAAATGCAACGACCATCAGAAATGACCTTAATGTCCAACCATAGTGGGTTAGGTAAATGAAGTTTGGTATATCCATTTAAAAAATATGTTTGGCTGTCAGAATGATGAAAGAGAAGAATATTCACGGTTGTGGGGAAATGCTCCTGACATATTGGTAAATTAAAGAAACACATTTCCTAAGCAGTAGGTGTGGTATAATCCCATTTTAAAAACAACAAATTAATCACAAATTAATAAGAAAATAATTAGTATTCACCTGCAACCCTTAATCCTGTCATAGAGGTCCCAAGTCGACATCCCAAGTAAAAAAGAATGCTGTTTTCCCCAGGGTATGAGATCAAGTTCTAATGCCTTACTCTCCCCCTCCCCCACCCTATCCTCCATCCCTCAGGATCCTGAAGCCCACAGTTCATAGCCCCTGGAGAAGAAAGTGCTGCTCCCCACTCCCCTGCCCCCGCCCCAACCTGCTGCTGACATCTAGTGGATAGCAGGCAAGGATGCTATTAAACATCTTACACTGCACAGAACAGCACCCCTCTTCGCCGCCACCCCCGACAAACACAGCAAAGACTTGTCCAGCCCTAAATGTCAACTTGATTTCTTCATCTGCCAAATGGGGTCAATCGTAATACACTCCTCCTAGAGATAATGTGGGAACTGAGACCATGGACTATAAAGGGCCTGAAGCAAATACTACACTCATCCTCCAAGTGAGCAGGGGCTGGGTTAGACTTATTATTGGGATCTCTCTCCCAAACCTAAGTCCTCAGGGTGCTGGAATGCTGCGGCTACTGAGAACATTTTAAGTAGTCATATTTACCTGTTTACTTTTAACCTGGGCCTCTTAAAAGGTCCCTGCCCTTTTTTTTGAGAGAGTGGAGGTGAGTGAATTAGCTAAAGGGAGGGAAATGACAGCCAGTTTTAATGCAGGAAGCAACCACCTGCCTCCCCGCCACCCCCGCACTGCTGACTAAATGAGGAGAAATGGATCTGAAGTCTAGCCACAGCCTGTTTTATGAAACATGGGATTTCCTTTTCTAGAGATCCTTTAGACAAAGATAAAGATTTATGTATTCAGGATGCCTTAGAACGGTGTGTGTCAAAGTGCGGGTCATTCACCGGCAGAGCTGTGCTGTCTAGTGCAGTTGCTGCTGGCCACGTGGGGCTCCTGGCACGCAACTTGGAATGTGGCTGGTCTGAATTAAGATGCGCTGTAAATGTAAACTACACACTAGCCCAGGGGCCCCAAGCTTGTTAGGAACCGGGCTGCACAGCAGGAGGTGAGCTTGAATGTATTTGCGCTTGAATCATCCTGAGACCATCCCCCCAACACCGGTCCATGAAAAATTTGTCTTCCATGACCCTGGTCCCTGGTGCCAAAAAGGATGGGGATCGCTGCACTAGATCATGAAGATTTACTATGTTAAAAAATGTAACCTATCTCGCTGGCTTTTCAAATAATTGAAATGATAATTTTTAGATATATTGGATTAAATAAAATATACTATTAAAGTTTATTTCACCTTAAAATTCTTTTAAGGTTAAAAACTTAGGTATTGAGTGGCTTGACACAACACATATTAATTTCTCATTTAGGCTCCAAGGTTCTGCCCCTCATGGCTGCACAAGAACCCTGGGTGATGGAGCAGCTGCCACCTCAATCCTCATCGGTCACTTGCTAGAGAGAAAACCAGCGCTCTGGGGGATATCGCACTGGCAACTAAATGCTCTGGACTAGAAATGACATGTGTCATTTCTGCTAGCACTCATTGGTCAGAATTAGTCACATGGCTTTACTCAACCACAAGAGTGTGGAGTCACCTTGCCATGTGCTCCAAAGGCAGGTGTCCAGAAATATTTGACAAACAGTGCTATCAGCTTTTTTTTCTTTTTTGTATTTTAAAAATACATAGATTTTTCTAATACAAGGATATTAGAAAAAGTAGAATGGAGTAAAATAGGAAATATCAGAGGCATTACAAAATTATTTTAAATTATGATTGAGGTTCAATAAATACTTGTAAAATGATGAAAATTATTTTCCAACAGGGATCATAGACACAGTGAACATGTCTCCTCTGTTTTAACACTAACAAAGTGCCTGCCCACTGGTTACCTCATTTAGGGTATTATGGGCCCCCTTTATGGATGAAGAAACTGGCTCTAACAGGTGAATGATGTACCCAGGTCACCCAATCACAGGGAGAGCTGGGACTTGGGACAAGTAGGATAACTGATGGAACCCCCTCTTCAAACCCCAAAGTTTCTTCTCTTTCATTGATCAACCTTGAATCTTAAATTTGCTGTTTTTTGCTTCTTCTACTAATACAAGATTTAACATATACTGAATTTAGTATTATTATTATTGCTATTTTTGTAGCCAAGGAAATTGAGGCCTAAATAGATGAGGGGACTTGCCTAGAGTTACATAGTCACCAAGGCGCAGGAGTTGGATTCATAGGCAGGTCTTTGAGATTCAAAGCTCTGGCCACAACGCTCTATTGTCCCTCTGGCTTACTGATCTGGTTCTAGAAAACACTCAGATGACATAATGAATAAGGTTCGAGGGTATTTCCCATGATCATTTGGTCCATGCACTCTTCACCCAGCAACACCTGGCTGATGCCTTGGGGAGCCTCTCACCATCCTAATCCCAGAAGGCAGAGACTGTGAGACACTGCATAGAAGCTAGAGCCTCAGTAACCTGTGAACATTAAAAAACAAACACCCAAACAACCAAAACCTCCTTAACATTAGCCAATAGAACAAGATGGCTAAATTATGTCAGGATTACATTTTAAAGATACAATTTTATTTCTTGCTTGAGGGAGGATTGATGTAAGCTTTTGGAAATGTACTTTTATGAGATTCAAACATATTTATTTTGTATGCCCTTTAAAAAGTACCAGCACCATAAATAATTGTAACTAACATTTAGTTCCTGCTATATGCCAGGCACTCTGCTAGAACATTAACAGGGTTAATTTCATTTAATCCTCACAATGTCAGCTAGGTACCTGTAGCCCAGGACTGTGAGAGTGAGAAGAACTTTGACCTCTTAGTATGCTTGTGGAAGTGGCCTCAGCTTGGATTCTCAAGTGCTGAGATTTCGTGCGCCTCTACTCAAAGTTACTGATTTATATACTCTGATCCTTAGGTTCCACCTAAGGATCATTCTACCATTCTGCAACATTCTACCATTCAGCTGGATCGGGGTCCCCAATCTTGGGACTATCGACCCTAACTCTCTGTGGCCTGTTAGGAACCAGGCTCACAGCAGGAGGTGAGACCATTTGTTGGACAATAGAAGCCTACCTGCTGAGCTCCGCCTGAGCCCCACTCCCAGTGGGTGGAGAAATAGTCTTCTAGGAAACTCATCTCTGGTGCCAAAAAGGTTGGGGAACACTGAACTGGATGATCTAGATACTCTTGGAGAGGAGGGACTCACCTGAGCCTGACTTCATAAATAGCAATATTATTGTTGTTGAGACAGGGACCATATCTTCTGAGATGAAAATCAGTGTGTAAGCTGTGTCCAATCCACGGCCCATGGGGTCGATCATGGCCCAGGATGGCTATGAATGCAGCCCAACACAAAATCATAAATTTACTTAAAACCTTTTTTAAAAAAGATTTTATTTATTTTTAGAGAGAGGAGAAGGGAGGGAGACTGAGAGTGAAACATCAATGTGTGTTGCCTCTCGCCCTCCCCCACTGGTGCCCCGCCCCCCAACCAGGGACCAGCCAGTAGCCCAGGCATGTGCCCTGATTAGGAATCGAACCGGCGACTCTTCAGTTTGCAGGCCAGCACTCAGTCTACTGAGCCACACCAGCCAGGGCTAAAACTTCTTTTTTCCTCCTCTGTTTTTGTTTGTGTTTGTGTATTTAATGTGTCGCCCAAGACAATTCTTCTTCCAGTGTAGCCCAGAGATGCCAAAATGTTGGACACATTTTCTTGGACAGTCTGCAAAGTGAGAGTTCTCATAGGGACCGCGGACAAGAGTATCTGAAATTGGAGCTACAAACTGCAACTCACTGAATTACAAAATTGCAGTTTGGGTAGCTAGCTTGCTTGCCACTAGGAAATGAGGCAGCACTGTTTCTGATAATATTGGTTCACATGTTTTCATTGCTCACTAGGTACCCACTCTGTGCTGCGACCTTACCTTTAGTCCCCGTAACACCCTATGTGGCGGGTGCTGTGATTACCTCCATTTTGCAGATGGGGAAACTGGAGCTTCGAAAGGTGAGCAATTTGCTCCAGATCTCACTGATGCCTGAACATTGAGTCAAGACTCAAAACTGGTACTCTGAGCCGAGGGTCCTCGCTCTTATGACACTGCTTTCCTTTCTTCAGCAGGACTTAATTCTTATGTCATCTTTATGAGGAATGTATTGCTATTGATCCCATTTGACAGATGAAGAAATCAAGGCTCTGAGAGTTCAGAAAAGTTGCCCAAGATCAACAGCCAGGTTGTGGCAGAGCCAGGATGCAACCTCAGGCCTCTGTGACTTCAGAGCCTTGGCTTTAAGCCAGAGTTTCTTACCCTTAGCACTGTTGACATTTGGGGCTGGACAACTCCTTGTTGCAAGGATGGGCTGTTCTGCACATTGTAAGATGTTTAATGGCATTTTGACTGCTATCTACTAGATGGCAGTAGCACTCCTCCCCAACTGTGACAGGCAAAATTATCTCCAGACATTGCCAAATGCTCTCTGGGGGCAAAAATGCTGCTGGTTGAGAATTCTTGTTCCTGGCTGACTGGGCCACCTCTGATGCAAGGCTGGGGACTCAGGCAAGAAGAATTGAGAGGAAACTTTCATGACCTTTTAAGAGTCTGAGGGCAGGGGCTCTGGGCTCTGTAATCCTGAAATGGGTCTCACTGTAGTGAGGCATTGACTGCAGCCTTCTGGAATGAGCCTAGGGCAGCTGCAGGGCTTTTATCTGGGGACTGACCTGGCTTGCTCTCACCTGGCAGGCCCCGTTCACAGCCTTGCTCCTGTGGTGGGGGTGAGGAGGGTGGGGTTTGAATTTGTCTGGAGGCCATTAAGGAAGCTACCTAATGATTCTCCCTTGGCTCACTTGGCTTCATTTCTAGTCTTCTATTCTAAACAGGACTAATGACAATGTAAGATTTCAGATTCCACAACAACTGGCTAGCACCTCCCTGGGCAGACCGCTCCATTCCCAACAAATGCCACTACCCCCAGGCAAGTTAGAGACCTGAGGACCCTTGCAGATATCTCCCTCTAACAACATCCAGTTTCGAGCCATCACCAAATCCTATTAGCTTTGGATTCTAAATATGATTTGGATTCTGCGATCCTGTCCATCTTTGCTTCTCCAGTCCAAGATGCCACAGACTTGCCATATCCTCTGTGAGGCACTTCATTCACTCCTGCCTTCTATTCTGTTTCACACTGTAGCTAGAGTAGCCTTTTAAAAATGTGAATATGAGTCCACCTACCCACTGACCCCTTACACACACATTCCTACTCCTGCCTTAAGCCATTCAGTGACATTTCCCCTTTCCCCCTGTCATTCTTTCTGTTGCAGACGTTCTGGCTTGTCTGTTCTCAAAAGCACCATGTTCCTCCCTCACCCCCCACCCTAAGGCCTTTGCATTTACTCTCCCCTCCACCTGGGTGTTCTCTATGTCTTTGCTTAGGTAACTCCACTCATCCCTAGGGGAGTCCTCCCTGGCCACTTCTCACCCAACTCGAATCTGGGTCCAGATCCACTGTTACTTGTTTTAATAGCAGCATTTCTTTCTCTTATCTCAGCTTGCATACTTATTTGGGGTGGCTTATTTGTTTTAACTCCTCTTCCCCATGAAACTTTAAGTTCTGCAGTGGAAACAAAGTTTTTGCTCACCATTATATCCTTAAAGCCTAGTGTAGTGCTTGAAACATAGCAGGTGCTTTATACATACTTGTTGAATGACTAAATGAGCTCATATAATCCAAAAAGACTGTGGTGACTTCACCTGAGGCTGGTGCTCTTTCCCTGCTCTGACCTACTCTCTTGTTCTCTTGCTCTCTGAGCACCTGCTCTCTTGGCATTAAAAGATGGAGAGCAATAGACTCTGAAAGACAGAAGGGGCTATGGAGCCTGACCAGCTGGGTTCCTAATCCCCTCTCTGCCACTTCTCCTCTGTGTGACATTAGGCAAGTTCCTTGGCATCTTTGTGTTTTAGTTTCCTCTTCTGTAAAATGTCAGTAATATAGTACCTGTCTCATGGGATTGTTGTCAGGATCAAATAAGATTCTATACCATGCTTTTATAAGGGCATGACACATAGCAAGTGCCCCATTAACCTTAGTTATCATTAATATTATTAACAGAAAAAGTATAGATTCTGAGGTTAGATGAATCTGGTTTTCTCTCATATCTACAAGTTATTCTCTGTGTGACTTTCAACATGTCATGTCATACCCATGGACCTCAGTTTCCCCATCTGTTAAATTGGGCTCTCAAGGCCTGCTTCAGAGACGACCGTTGTGAGGCTCAGACAGGATGAGAGTGAAGGACTTAGCACAGTGCCCAGTGCCTGGGATTTGCTTCCTGATGGGCTGAATTGGTCCCTGTTGCCTTTTAGACAAAGGATTCCCTGAAGATAGGCTTCACATCTGCCTTATTTAGGGCTATTATGCCAGCCCCTCTGTAAGGAGCACGTAATAGGTGTTCAATAAAGAATTCTTCACTAAATGAACGGATGAATCCACAGTGATAGGGACCATGCCTTGCCATCATTGTGTCCTCCCGAGACTAGTGTGATACCTAGCATCTAATGTCAAGTGTTTGTTGACAGAATAAATTTTTAAATTAGCTTTCATTTCTGTGCCCAATCCCTCTTGAGTTTCTGAATTAAACTGAGAAAGGTATTTGTTAACTGACTCTTAATCTTTCTCAGCCTTAGTATTCTTATCTGTAAAATGAGACTAATAATAATAACTACCTTGTAAGATTGTCCTGAGAAATAAATGAAGCAATATGTAATTGATCCATAGGAAATGTTAGTTCACTATTATTCTCCTTCCTGAGCCTCAGTTTCCTCACCTGTGAAATGGGCGATCACTCATTCGTTCATTACTCAACAAAAATTGTGCTCATATGCAAGGCACTGTAGTTAAGACCTAGGGTAGCTAGAGAGCTGACTGAGCCATGGTCCCTGCCATGAAGAACTCAGTGTCTGCTGTGGGGCAGCACATCGATTGTAAAAATCCAGAGAGAAAAGAGCCATGGTATGTGTAAGGTCTACGCAGCCTAGGGGAGCAGGGGTGGGATGGAAACCTCCAGAGTTTCAGTGAGCTTGCTGGGGAGACTGTAAAGGTGTTGACATTACCAACTCAGTGTAATCACCAAATGGTATTGGTTGGAAAGAGACTTGTCTCCTCTGGACTCTGGGTTTTGTAGCCTGAGTCTGTGGAAGGCATGTTAGTCCTGCTGCAGCCCCACTTTTACCCTGGTCACCAGCATAGCACAGGCTGGTCCAGGTGTCACCATCACAGTGAGTGTCCAGTTCAAACAGACATGTCCTTCTGAGGCTCAGCCTCGCCTTCCCCACTTTCTCTTGGGTCCTACCTTCTCAGGGGACTGACCAGGGCTCCCCTACTCTTTCCATTTGGAACAATGCAGCGTGCCTCCAAAGAATGCTGGGTTCCTGCCTGGTTCTCCAGAGACAGGCCTGCCACTCCCAGAGGTCGGACCCAGTGAGAAGGTACGTAGGTGCTGGGGATCAGGAGAGGCCATGCCAGGCTTCTGGGCTCCTGTATCCAAGTGGATCACATCCTTGTCTCTGATGGTTCCAGGACACTGACTCCTGCCAATCAAACTCATCAAAGACTGAAATACCTGAAGTAGAACTTCTGGGGTTGGGAGGGATTATTCAACCTATTGATGAAATGATTTGCACCTGTTACCCAGATTAGCTTTTGATTTTCAATTGGCAGAAATTTATATGCCAAGGGTATTTAAATATCAGGGAAGGGTTTGCTGTCAGTGCCCTGGCCAGATATATAAAGATATCTGAGTCCCCAAAGCCCATCCCTAGCAGGCCTCAGGGAAGAAGCAAGATTTACGAGGCGAGAGCTGCCTGGGCCGATTCTTCTGTCAGGAAAGTCCTCCCTGCAGTATTTTCTGTCTCGTCAATGCTGCATTTCATTTTAAATTGCAGCTGAAAGCAGATATTTTCCCTCTTGCCTATTACACCTCTTAATTTGTCTCTCCCTCTGCTGTTATTTGTCTCTATAAAGTGTTTTGCATGAAAGACCCACACAGCACAATGTTGCTTTGCCCTGGGTTAGGTTTAACAGGAAAGAAAGACACAGAGGGACTTAAGCCCAAGGAGGAAAGTGTGAGGGCCTTGAGGTCAAGACACACAAGTCTAGGCAGTGTGTACATGCGCATGTTCTTGGACCTGTCTGTTGTGCATCTGTGGGTATGTGAGTGCAAATGTCAATATTTTTACTAATGTGTAAATGCCTATATATGCTTTGATGTAATCCTGTAGTGTCCACACCTAAATTAAGTGTATGCTTGTGTGCCAAGTACACACCCACACACAATCTGTGAGTGCATATACATCTATTCAGAGGAACACACAAGTGCACATAAACACATGCAGGCACCCAGGTACCTATGCCACATGTGTGTGATCTTGTGTGCACACGACCAGGGTCCTCTCCTCTCTTGCCCTCCTACCTTTGCAGTTTGCATCTCTTCCTGCGCCACCGAGGGTCCTGGCCTGGTTTTGGGCTGAGGGAAAAGGAAGGCAGAGCAGTGATCTGCGCAGGTCCAGTGGACACACTGCCTTAGTCGGACCCAACCGCAGCCACAGCTCCCTGGCTTGGTTCCAGCCACCCCTTCCTCACAGCCTGCCACAACAGCACCACCGTAACTCCAGCAGATCTGGAGACCCCTGGGCAGGCCCCCAGCACCCTGACAACCCTGAACTGACACTGAGGGGTGAGAGAGGTTACTTAACGAAGACCAGAGCCCTCCAGTCTAGCCAGGTCTGCTGCCCTCCGAGGGACCAACAACAGAGGGATGAACAACTGGAGTGGTGCGGAGCGGGTGGAGTAGGGGAGAAGGGGGAGGGGGGGAGGGGGGAAGGGGGAGGGGGCGGAGGGGGCATCTCGGTCGCTCTCAGTCACTCCCAGTCCAGCGAACGCTGGATACTAACCAATGGGCTACTGCGGCCCAACAGGGATCCCTCCGAGGCAGCCAATGACCTCGCTCCGCTCCCCACCCCGCCCTCGCCAACCCCGCGCAGCTGGACCATTGGTGCTGGTGGGATGGGGGGGAGTGTGCACTGTTCTGGCTATTTGAGGGAGGGGGCGTGGCTTGGAGTCCAGTTCCCTCTCCTCACCCTAGCAGAGGCCCCACGCTCCCTACCCACGGACGTGAGGCCATTGGCCCGGCTGCGGCGCCGCTGCCGAGGTGGACCGTGGGCGCGCAGTGGGCGTGGCCTGAGGGCGTGGCCCTGTGGGAGGCGGAGCCACGGGCGCTGTCTCAGTGAAAGCTGGGGTTGCGGCGGCGCGGCGGAGGCGGCGGAGGCGGCGGGGTGGTTGTGCGCTCGTGTGGGACGCAGGCTCAGCGGCGGCGGTGGTGGTGGCGGCGGCTCATCCTGCGGCGGCAGTGGCCCGTCTGGAGCGGCTGCTGCGAGGACGCCAGCTGCAGCGGAGGAGCCGCAGCCGGGGCTGCGCGCTCCACGGAGCCGGCGGGCGCCGGGAACAGGTGATCCCAGCGGGAACCCGGAGCCCTCCCGAGTTGGCGGGGCGAGAGCCCGCACTCCCGGGCGCAGCTGCAGCCACCCCGCCGTTCTGGTCGTGGACAGCCCCCGGCTTTGGACCCGGGCTCGGGCATCCCTCCGCTCACGGGGGCCCAGGAAGCCCTCTGCCCCGGCAGGCTCAGAAGTGCCAGCTCCCGCTGCCCGGCGCTCGCCCCGCGGAGGGGCAAAGTTGTGGACGTGTTCGGATAGCTGAGTCCGGGCGCTGTCGCGACCTGGCTGGGTCAGCGCGCTCTCGGAGCGCCACTGACTCGCCGGCCCCGCCACCGCCTTGCCTCCCCCCCGAGTCTGCTCCCTCTGGGAACCGCTTCTGAGGCTGAAACTTTGGGCCAAGGGGCTGAGGGCGGCTCGGCTCAGGGACGAGGCCTGCGGGCGTCCCTCTGCGTCGATAGCCCCGGTACGGCGGACGGCATGTGACGGCCCCAGCAACGGCCGCAGCGCGGGAAGGCGCGGGCCCCGTGGGCTCTGGCCGCTGCAAGGAGGAACTGCGCGGCCGGCCCTTGCGGGCCCGGGCCCTGAGCCGTGCTGCCCAGCTCGCCCGGGCCCGGCCAAGGCCCCTGCGTCCCCCGCCTCGGCGCGGGAAGACACCCTCCAAACTCTGAAGGAAGTTCAGCCTTCAGAGGCCGTACCCGACCGGCCAAAACTCTCAGGGACCACCCCCACCCCGGGTGGCGCCCCTCGTCGATCTCCCCTAGCTGAGACCCCTGCTGAGAAGTGCCTGGACTCTGAGAGCCTCAGGGGCCCAGTTGCAGCTGACTGTCCCCAGTCCTGTGCCAAGCCACGATGCTCATGAGGAAAGTGCCCGGCTTCGTCCCGGCCTCCCCATGGGGGCTGCGGTTGCCGCAGAAGTTCCTTTTCCTTCTCTTCCTCTCAGGCCTCGTCACCCTGTGCTTCGGGGCCCTCTTCCTACTGCCCAACTCCTCTCGCCTCAAGCGCCTCTTCCTGGCCCCCCGGACGCAGCAGCCCGGCCTGGAGGTAGTTGCCGAAGTCCCCGGGCAACCCTCGGCCCGAGTGCAGGAGTTGCCCCCTAACCCAGCCCCCGCTGTGCCAGCCCCGGGCAAGGACGACCCCAGCAGCCAAGCCAGGACCCGCCGCAGGAAAGGGTCGCTGCGGCGTACCTACCCCACCGGGCCACGGCAGGAGGCCACGGAGCCCAGGAGCAGCGGCCTCATCGAGGCCCCCAGATCCCAAGAGGGGAGCATCCCATTTAGCTTTGACTTTAATGCGTTCAGGAGCCGCCTCCGCCACCCGGTCCTCGGGACTAGAATCGATGAGAGTGAGGAGCCCCAGAGCCTAGTTCGAACCCAGCGGGAGAAAGTCAAGGAGGTAAGAACTCCCCCCACACCCCCCAAGGAAAAGAGCCTGTTGTATTTCCATCCACTTTCCCTGGCCCCAGTCACTCTGATCCCTGGTCTACTCTAGGCCCTCCAGGTACATTCTGCACGCTCTTTTCTCCTCCCAAACTTCCCGTCTTTATTCCAACCTTGCTCACTTTGCCACCACTGGGTTCAGTTAACGATCCCCCCCACCCCCAACAGATGGTAGCTGAACCACTAGACCAACTTTCCTCCACCCCGACTCTGGTCTTTCCAGTCCAGTCCCCAACCCAGGTGGGTGGGTTCCACTCCTTCCTTTTGTGTAGTTGCTGGTAATAAATTCGTGCAGTCTCTAGTAAAGTTCTTAAATGGACACCAGGTCTGCTTGCATGGGGTCAAGGGCCATGTTCTTTCTCACTGACTGGATATCCTTAAGTCCTGAGTTCCCCCAAACCCCTGTAGGATCTGCTACCTGGAAACCCAGGATTTGGGGGGTATTTGGTGTCCTACAAGTCTTTTGTAGCCAGCAATCTACAAACCAGAGAATGTTGTGCATTCTTGTTAACTCTTTCTATTGCGCTTTGGAGCAGTTGCACACAATTGCATGTGGTGCAGGAAGAAATGATCAGTAAGGTGGTAGCAACATTACAGAAGCTTCAAGGTTATTGGTTTAATGAAGCAGGTCTTGGACTTGGTCCCTGTGGGAATTGTACCAGGGAGGAATTTAGAAGGATCGCTTTGAGTCTAGTCTTAGTAAGAAACCAAAAGCAAATGCAGCCTCACCATGGCTTGAAACTGTTGCCAAGCTGCCACTGGTACCTAAATACTCGGCTCTACCACTGTTAGAGCTGCTTGGGTGAGGTTTGTGCTCAGCAATGCAGAGAGGCTGCAGTGACACCCCCGGGCCACGAGGGGGCTGTGGGCAAGCAGTGGGCGAGGGTCTTCTCCCTAAAAAGGAGTGATGCTCCCCCGACCCCTCTCCAGGGACCCAGGAGGAAAGGACTGCTTCTCTCTGTACTTCTTCGTTTATTACAAAGGAGTCAGCAGGTCTGCTGTGATTTCCAGGGGAGCAGGCAGTGAGGGTCAGGACCTGTCCCGCCAAGACCTCCCCAGCCCGTAGAGAGCTCAGTTGTCCTCCTCTCTTTGTCCAGACAACCCTCCCTCCCAACTCTCACCTTTCCCCCACTTTTTTTTTTTTAGTTTTCAAAATTTTTTTATTGATTTTAGAGAGAAGGAAGGAAGGAGGGAGGGAGGGAGAGAGAGAGAGAGAGAGGGAGAGAGAGAGAGAGAAAGAAAGAGAGAGAGAAAGGATTTGTTATTCCACTGTTTATGCATTCATTGGTTGTTTCTTGTACGTACCCTGACCGGAGATCAAACCTGCAACCTTGGCTTATCAGGATGATGCTCCAACCAACTGAACTATCCAGCCAGGGCCTTTCCCCACTTTTTCTCTCTGCTGCTTCTCAGCCCTGTTTGGAACTGTGTTAACTAGCAATCACAGGACATTTTGTGACTTCAAGATCGGAAGCCAAGATGAGTACTTGTGTGTGTGTGTGTGTGTGTGTGTGTGTGTGTGTGTGTACACACTCTCAACTTCCAAATTCTTGTTCATATCTCAAAGGTTAAGCGAAGGAAGGCTGAAATTTGCTGTAACTAAGGAAGAGCCATCTTTTTGGTTAAGAAACTGTTATTGAATACTCACTTGGGCCACCCACAACTCCCTTCCTCAAATCTGCCTCTGGCAGATTAGCCCTTTCTGCCCTTTAGACCTCCTCAGAGGGCAGTAACCCTCAGTGAAATCACATATAATCTGCATGGATGCGGTTTTTCATGGGTTATCCAGAGCTGCCATACATTTTCCAGAAGGATCTCCAAAGGATTAAGAATTAACTACTGTGCTCTTCAGAAGAGGTGCTTTCTACTTTTGTGTCTAGATATGTGACCCATCATTGAAGCCTGGGTTTGGAAGTCATGGTGGACTGGCAAGTGGGGACTTGGCTTTGCCCCTCTGTACAAAGACAGCCTCCCTTGCTGACGGAGGCTATGACTGTGACTTGCTGCAGTGGCTGGAGGGTGGAGGGTGGTGGGAGGTGGGAGGTATGGAGACTGCTTTGCAGGTGGCTGTAAGATAACGTGATGGGCGGAGGTCCATGCTGGGTGCCAGACGTCTGGATTTTTCTATCTGGCATCTCGGTGTGCCCCAGTAGTAGCTGGGGGCCTACTTGGGTATACCTAAAGTTGATGTTTAATGTGCCCTCTCTTACTCTCTTGAAGACCTTAAGCTCCTTAGAATGGAGAGCCCTGAACTATATAAACGATTATGTTTTGAAGCCTATTGCCTCATCAGGCTTCCTGAATTTGGACCCTAACCCCCTCAGCCTTCCAAATAACCTGAATAATGTGAGGCAGAGTTTTTGGTTTAGTTGTTATCCCAGAGTTACCTTCCCCGGTGTCCCACCTGCTATGGAATGCATATGACTAATGCTAGAGAATGTCTTTATTTCCTCCTCATTTAAATTTCTATCTGTGCCATGCCCAGGGGTGGATCATTTCAGAAAGGTGCCTGTTTTAATAAAAGGGACTGTTGCTTTCCTCTCTGGCTTGTTTATTTCCAGACATGGATTGATTAGACCCCAGGAGCAGAGGGGGAGCTAGCGTCAGATAAAAAGGGCTCTGTTCTTATAAGATGAGCTTTTTTAAAGTGAAAGTAAACACCAAGAGAGAGTGATAAATGGGAGTGAATGCAGACTGAACACCTGGGTTCTAGATCAAGGAAGAATATTTCTAAACTTTCTAGTTTGAGAGATGGACATGAGCACAAGGTCTGTGCTGATAAGATGGGATAGAGCTGCATGTTCTGGGTGTACATGCATCAGGAAACAATGTCAATAGAACGAACTATTTCTCCTCACTTTGCTATTTTGGAACTTTGGAGGAAACAATGTGGTGGAAAGGGGAGACTCAGCAAACATGGCCTTGACACTTTAGCTCAACTGTCAAGCTGTCAGGCGCCGGGAAAGCCACTTCCTCTCCTTCCTGGACCTTATTTTTCCTTATGTAAAATGGGGTGAGGGAAGGGAGAATAGGCTGGTCACATACACTCTTGCTTCCAGACTTGGCCTCTAAGCAGACTGCCAGTCTGCTCAGGAACTTCTCAGCAGATGGGCTTTTCCCAGCTCTCTACTCAACATGTCTTAGTTCCATGAAGTCAGGGACAGTAGTGTGTTGCTGTTGACGGTGGCGATGTTCATTGTTGTATCCCTAGCACCTAGTCAAGAGTAGATATTTATAGAGTTAAGTTAATTATCCCTATCACCCATATTGAGTTAGAGGTGGGATTGAACAGTGGCATATTCTCAGTTTGGGATGCCAAAGAGTAAAAGGTTGGAGAAGATATAAAGTGACTAACATTCCTCCCTTTCATATCCGATGATAATATAGGAAATTATTGTTAAAATTATTATAGAGACCGTGGCCATATGTGGGTTTCTGATGGATTTATGTTCAACACACTCTTTTCACTCATGACAAGAGTTGAGAGTATATAGCTTGTCAGGATTACATCCCAATGAAAGGATTCAAACTCTCCTGGTTCCTACTAATGACGGTACGTTGCTGATCTGGGGAACCTCAGTTGTCACTTCCAGTGAATGGGGCTTTTGTTGAAGGGAATTGGGCAGTCTGGGACAGGAGAACACAGCACTGGAGTGCGGCTGCCCTTAGCCCATATGAAGGATGTGGATTAAATTTCACCTTCATCCTATCCCCTCTGGCCTCACACACCACTGTATGCGGCAGTTCTACTTGCAGAATCCAATCTGTGTTCAAGTCCTAGCCACGCCATCAACGTCGACCCAAGGGGAAAATTCCTGTTTATCACTGCACCTCAGTTTTCATGGTAAAGTGAACAGGCTGTCATTTACGGAATTCTTCTCTCTCCCTTACTCCTACCTGTTTACTGTTTGGTTTACAGATCTGATTTGCCCGAACACCTAGAACAGGGTATGACACCTGGTTGGCTCAGATATTTGAATGAGCGGCTACAATAAAGATTTATAAGCAAGCAGTGAAGGTTGCTGGTGGCAGAGGCTGGCCCTTCTTCCCATGGTACCTGATTCTGAGTCTCAAGAGTAGGGGGCCACAGCAACGTTTGGGGGCTTAGCAGCTCCATGTCCCAAGAGGTCTTTTAGAAGTTGCAGTGATTTCCCAAGTACAAGTTTAACTCTAAGGGAGTAGGGAAGAGGCAGCCATGAGTAAGATCCTTTATGCCTGGGTAACAGGCATCTGCAGGGAGTCCGAGTCGCCCTGGAGTGCCTGCGATTTGGCAGGGAGTGCCCAGGCTCTTGACTTCTGTGCCTGCTGCCTTAAGCCTCCAGAATTTCGCTGGTAATGATATGTGGCTATGTCTGAGTAAGTCATCTTGGCAAATGCTCTTTGCTCCCCATTAATGGGCTGGTTCGTTAGTCATGTGTGGTTTCGCTGTATATCTGATTTATCTCTGCTAGTGCCAGGGCCAGGTAGGAAAATTAAAAGGCTTTGTGTTCTTTATAGCATGTGAATCTGAGCCTATGAGATGTTCAGGATAATTAATATTAGGAACACCTCAGATTGAAATAGCTTTCCTTTGAAGGGCTCTGTTTAAGTTGCAAATCCATTGAATATCTTTTCCCCCCATCCTTCAGTTTTACTCTTGTCCTGCTCTATGATACATTTAACACAGATAGAAAGACTGGCCTATAATAGCTGGACAGGTCATTTGGGAGAGTCTTACATCCCAAGCCCAGCCACGTATCTCATCCTTTTTCCTTAGAGCTGAGTACTGTAAGGAAGGCTTAGAACTTGTCCCCACCAGGTATACAACTTAACACCCACAGGTTGGGTGGATCTGTACTTTTATTTTGAGTTGCATCATCACTTGAGAGAATCAGGCACAGACATTCCAAGAGCAATTGCTTCTCGGGCCTCACATCCCTAACTGTCTTTAATGTTTGGTCTAGAAACAAATAATACAATGACTTTTAAAAGTCAGCTGCTTATTTCACATTGTAGTTAGCAGGGGGGTAAGGATACAGATTCCCCTGTGGTTTTCAGAGTGACTGATTTACATCCAAGCTCAAGAAATGCCTTTTCTCTAGCTTTCCCCGAAGACTGATCCATTACTCCACCAAAAATAAATATTGTGATATATATCACGCATACGTTGCTCAAAGGGACTTACATCTTTTCTGTTATTGAAAAAAATAAATCAGGCTTGCAGATTGGAAAGCCGCGTGCAGGAGAGCTGTTTGGTAACCTGGGTGGGCGCCCAGCCTCGTGGCACTGCCTCTGCCTGGGGGAGGTGCCTGCCTCTGCAGCCTAAACCGAGTCTGTGTTAAGGGAGGTGTTGGGGGCTTTAGGAAATTCTCTACATCCCTGGCTTTCACAGGCTAGGTCAGGAAAGCCTCAGCGAAGAAATGACTGACAGGATTCAGAAGAGCAATTGCCTCGGGTGAATTCATGGGCATTTATTATATTTCTCTAAAAAGGGGCTATGCACAGAGCAGGGATGAATGTCATAAAGCAAGGCTTATTATTATTATTCCAGCTCTGTATACCTGCAGTCCAAAAAAAACCAGGCTCTTTCAAACAATAATCCCTGGCTCTTGATTTCCCATTACCCTGGGGCCAAGGCATTGTGTACAAGTGTTTGCATAATTTGGGGAAAAGAAACAATGGACTTTCTTAGCTCTATATTCTCACAGCAGATGACGGTAAGAAACAAACTGGAGGCTCAAAGAATTTTGAGGACTCAAGGACCTAAGTCCCTTCCCTCCCCTCTCCTTTGCCCTCACTCAGCTCTGGGAGCTAGTTAATACCTGAGGCAGCATTTTGGTTCTTTAAATGCAGAAATCGCTGTAAGCCACACCTACTTTTTGGTTTCTCCATCCCTAGAAAGAACAGAAGCCACGGAGACCAAAGCTGCAGGCTGTGGCCTCAGTGTGGTGGCCAGCGGTAGGTGTTTCTTTCCGTGAGAAAGCTGTCTTCTAAGGTTTGGGCTGAGGACTCCCCAAACTAGTCAGTCAGGTGGTCAGAATAGCTTGTACTATGAGGGGGTCTGAGTGTTCTCTTAACTCTGAATTTTCATTCATTGAAGACCAGGGCAATTTTCCATCTATTTCAGTGCAATGCCATTAGTGGTAACTTCTACAGAAGAAACTTTGGCATACTGATTCGTATGATAAGCGATATTTGTGCTATTATCTGGCGTGCTTTGGGACTCAGCTGCTCCACAGGTGAACCTTGTAGGCAAACAGTTTTCACTAAATAGCAATCATTTTCAGTGACTGGATAATAGATTTGCTCCCTTCCTTCCGCCTCTGCCATGACTCGGTGGTGTCTGTGCAATCCACTGTGCAATACAGCAGTGTTCTGTAGGGCCTGATAAGGTGTAGAGATATGACTGTCCTCTCCAGCGCCTGTCCCTTGTGTTCTTTTTTTTTTTTCACAACAACCCTGTGATACAGGTACCATCTACTTATTTAACTATAAATATAATTTCTATATATAGCAAAATGCACAGATCCTAAATACGTAGTTTGCTAAGTTTTAACAAACACAGAAAGCCGTTCCCCTATCATATAAACCCCTCCCTTATCAAGATATGGGACATTTACATCACCTCAGAAAGTTCTCTCTGTTCCTTCCCAGTTAATCCCCCATTGTCTACCACCAACCACTGTTTTGGTTTGTCACCTGAGATTAGTTTTGCCTGTTCTACAACTCCATATAAATGGAATAATACAATATATGCTTTTTGGGGCAAGACTTCTTTCATCCATGTAGTATCAGTACCTCATTCCTTTTTATTGTTGAGGTGTATTCCATTGTATAAATAAACCAAAATTCATTTATCTATGTACCTGTTTTTGTACTTTTTGGTTGTGTCCAGTGTTTGGCTATTATGAATAAAGCCTCTTTTGTGTAACTATTTTATGTTTAACGTTATAAGAAACTGGAATACTTTTTCCAAGTAGTTAGACCATTTTATACTCCCACCAAAAAGGTGAGGCTTTTGCATATGTGGCAACACTTGGTATTGTCCAGCTTTTTAAGTTTAGCCATGCTATGTGATATGCAGTGATATTTCATTGTGATTTTAATTTTTGTTTTCCTGTTAACCATTGATAGTGAACATCTTTTTCATGTATTTTTTTTTTTGCCATTTCTGTGTCTTCCTTTTAAGTGTCTATTAAAATATTCTCTCCTTTTTGTTAAAAAACAGGCTGTTCATCATCATATTGAATTCTAAAAATTCTTTACATATTCTAGATATAAGTTCTTTTTCAGATATATATGTATTTGCTCCCATCCTGTGGTTTATCTTTCCATTTCCTTAATGATGTCATTCAGAGAGCAGAGGTTTTACATTTTGATAAAGTCCAATATATCAATATTTTCTTTATTATTTTTTAAGATTTTACTTATTTATTTTTAGAGAGAGGGGAAAGGAGACAGAGAGGGAGAGAAATATCAGTGTTTGAGGGATACATCGATCAGTTGCCCCTCTCAGGCCCCCAACTGGGGACCTGGCCTGCAACCTAGGCATGTGCCCTGACTGGGAATCAAACCTGTGACCTTTTGATTCACAGATTGGCACTCAATTCACTGAGTGACACCAGCCAGTGCCAATATTTTCTTTTATGGTTATTTTTTCCGTGTGCACTAAAACAATCTTTGCCTCCCCCATGATTATAAAGATAGTCTCCTTTTAATTCCAGAAGCTTTATCATTTTAGTTTTTACAGTTAGGTCTCTCATCTACTTCAAATTGATTTTTGTATATGGTGTGAGGAAGGGGTTAAGGTTCATTATTTTCCATTTTGATGGTCCAGTTGCTTAGCACTGTTTGTTGGGGGGAAAAAACCCTTTATTTTCCTTGTTCAATTTCTTCAACGCCATGTTAGATGAACTGACTAGGGTCTGGCAGAAGTAACACCTGCTAGAGCATGGTTGGTAAGGTAATAATATGGTATAATAATTTATAGTTTTAATTTGAATTTTTCACCTGAAGTGTCACATGGTGTGTTTGACTGTGATATTGTTATGTTACAAAATTACATGCACATGATTTTGTAATAAAAGATTTTGTAATTAAAGGGACGTTATTTGTGCCATGCCCTGTGTATATGTGGTTCTGTTTCAGAACTCTTCTGTTCTATTGATTTATCTTTATTCCAATTCCTACTGTTCCAATTCTGGAGTTTTATAGTAAGTCTTAAAAATAAATCATGTGATTCATCCACTTTTGAATTTTTTTCAAAGTGGATTTGGCTGTTATTTGTCCTTTGCATTTCTGCACATATATTTGAGAACGTTTATTAGTGTCTATGAAAAATCCTGGTGGGACTTTGGGTTCTCCTTCAATTTATGAATCAAATTGGGGAGAATTGATATCTTGACAGCATTGGGTCTTTTATCCAGGGTCTCCTTCCATTAATTTAGATTTTCTTTAACTTCTCGAATAATGTTTTATAGTTTTCAATATAGAGGGCTTAAATATCTTTTCTTAATTATATCTCTAAGTATTTTATATTTTTATGCTTTTGTAAATGGCATTCTTTAAATTTTTATCTTTCAATTGTTAGTATATAGAAATACAATGGATGTTTTGTATATTGACTCTATATCATGTGACTTTATTGAATTAATTTATTAATTTTTTGTATATGTTTTAGGATCTTTTATGCATATAATCATGTTGTCTATGAATCAAGACAGTTTTACATCTGGCTTTGATAAAGCATTATGTTGACCTCATAAGGTGAACTGAAAAGTGTTCTCTTTTTTCTATTTCTGAAAAAGTTGTGGAACTCTAATATTACCTCTTTCTTAAATGCTAGATAGAATTCGCCACTAAAACCCTGTAGGCCTAGCAGATTTGTGTGTGTATGTGTGTGTAACTTTAATTTATTAATTCCATTATCTTAACAGATATAAGGCTATTTGAACTTCTATATTTTGTGTCAATTTTGTCAATTTTACTTTCAAGAAATTTACCTTATTTATCAAAGTTGTGGAATTTGTTGGAATAACATTGTTTTTATGATTCTCATTTTCCTTTTAATGTTTGCAGGATCTATAGTGGAGTTCCCTATTTCATTTTCAATATTAGTAACTGATTTTTCTGTTTTATTCTCAAAAATAGTTTAGTTAATAGTTTATCAGTTTTACTGAACTTTTCTAGGGATTGACTTTTGATCTTATTTTAAGTCATTTTAAAATTTTATTGATTTTAACTATTTCCTTCTTTCTTCTTACTTTGGGCTTAATTTATTGTCTTTTTCTAATTTTTTTTATCTAGTCTGACAATCTGCCTTCGTCCAGTTACCCTATTCTAACCTTTATTGTGTTGTCATTACCTATTTTGCTTCTCCATGTTATAAACCTTGTAATACACTGGTATTATTTTTCCTTCAAATAGTTGATTTTCTTAAAGAAATTAGTAAATTAGATTCTTTTATTTGCCCACATATTTACTGTTTGTAGTTTCTTCATTCCTCTCCATCTCTTCTTGTATGTCTGAGTTTCTGTGTAATAAAATTTTCTCTTCAGCCTGAAAAACTCTTAAACATTTTTGGTAGTATAGTTCTGCTGGTAACAAATTCTTGCAGCTTTGTTTATCTGAGAAGGCCTCTATTTTGGCTTCATTTTAAAGGATATTTTTGCTGGATATAGAACTTTAAGTTGATTTTTTTCCCTTTCGTCACATAAAATATCCATTGTTTCATAACTTGAATTGTTTCTGATGAGAGGTTAGAATATATTCCCTTGCATATATTTCTACCCTTTCTTTTAATGCTATTAAGATTTTCTCTTTATCTTTGGTTTTCAATAATTTGACTATGCTCTGCCTAGGTGTGACATCATTATTTATCCTTCTTGGGGTTTGTTGAGCTTCCTGAGTTAATATTTTTTTTACCAAGTTTGGAAACCTTTTCTCCCATTTTTCTTTAATATTTTTTACCCCAATATATCTTTTTTCCTTTAGAACTCCAGTTACAAGTAAGTTAGATTCCTTGATATTTTCCTAGAGGTCACTGAGTCTCTATTCATTTTTTTTCACTCTTTCTCTCTGTGCTTCAGTATGGGTAAATTATATTAACTCACCTTCAAATTTACTGAACTTTTCTTCTCTAGTGACCCATCTGTTATTAAGCTCACCCAGTAAATTTTTTATTTCGAGTATTTTTTTTTTTTACTTCCAGAATTTTAATTTAGACCTTCTCTTTGCTGTCTTTGTTTCTCCTGTATTTCCTATCTGTTCATTCATTGTTTCCATATTCTCCTTTAAACGCTAAGCTATTATATATATAAAAAATATATATATTACATATATTTATAAATATATATTATATATAAAAATATATATTTATATATATAAAAAAGTTGTGGAACTCTAATATTACCTCTTTCTTAAATGCTTGATAGAATTCACCCACTATAATATATATATAATAGCTTTTCAAAAAGCCTTTGCTATTCCAATATCTTTATCATCATTGGATCTGTCCCTGTTGACCATTTGTCTCTAGGTTATGACTCACATTTTCCTACATTTGTCTACTTACTTTTAAAATTTTATGACAAACATTGCGAATACTGCTTTTTTGAGATTCTAGATTTGTCTGCTTTTAAGCAATTTTTTTCCCCCTTCTGTTAGACTGTCAGCTGTCACTGCTTTCAGCTGTCAGGATACCTGCGTCTTGCTGCTTTATTCTCTACTCTTCCTATTTTACTGTTTTCTAACCTATAGTTAGCTAGGAAACCATTCAATCTAGCTTGTTATCATTATATGTAAAATAGAAATGAGCAGACTTTGAGTAGCTCTCTAAAGACTCCTGAATCAAATGCACAGACATTAATGTATGTTTTTTAGTGTAGTTTAGATATTTAAAGATTCTTATTCATTTTTGGTAATTGGTATTAGATGCATGAACTATAATTTTGTCTTGCAGCATACCCTGAATAGAGACAATATTCTCCAAAAGGCTCCTAATTTTGGGGTGATGTCATCTTCAGTTATTTGTGCATCGTTTGCTTTTCTGCTCTTAGATGTTAGAAGAAATATTTGTTGGTATTTGTGATGTTCCAGCAGCTGCCATTAGGGTGACTTTCCTCTCAGGAATTGTTAACATGTCCAGTATTTTCTCTGGCTCCTTGCCTTAAGTCTAATGATGATATTTTAAAATTTGGTTTGTAAATCCCCACATTTTAAAAAGAGAGAGAGAACTGTTTGGGTAGGCCAAATGGCTGAATTGCTGCTCAGAAGGAAGCCGAATGTATGCGACTGAAGGATTTCCAAGGTGTACCTGTGAGGTCTGAGCTCTTATTTCCCCTTGTTCAGGAAAGTTCAGACTGAAATAAATGTAGTATCTTATTGAAAAGATACTTTAATTGAATTTGTTTCACTGGGATATGTGGGAGTTGAATAAAAGTTATGTCCCTTATTTAAGATCCTTCTCCCCATTTTCACTCCGACAATGAGCTTCTCAGAGGTTAAACCTACACTTTGCCAAGTAAACGCTGACCTCCTAGGAAGACATTTTGGCACCTTTTTGTTTTTCTCTACTTGTGTTCTTGACCTAAATCAGCAAGTCTTCCCTCTTTCCAACTCTTCAGAAGACACTCCCATGTCCGCCCACGTCACACCTTATGGAGTTCTGGGGTAGTCCTGGTTTTTAATTATAAGAACCGTGGGACGACTTTAGCTTTTGCTTTCAGAACTGGACCTTTTAGAAAACAGCCTATCAAATACAATCAATTTTGCTGCCAGAATATAAAGAAACCATCTGTAAGAAAGACTTGTGTTTTGACAGAAAAATAGAAGCCCGGTCTAAAGACTTCTAGCAGTTTCAGATACAGGTCCTCCTAGGTGCACACTATATAAGGGGGTGGAGACTTCACTCTGATGTCTCTCAAAGGTGGCCTTGTATAAATAGCCTCCCTATGTCTGAGTATCGCTCTTGGAGTAGCAAAGAAGGGTCCCAGAGTGGTATCAGTCCAGATGAGACTGAGAGAGGCAAGCGGTGCTAGACGTTTCCTGTGATTAGGCACTGCATTAGATTAAAGCACAGTAAGATTTGCGGTGCTCGGAAGTAAAGTGCTCTTAAAATTGGCACCAGTGGGAGCACAATCCCAGTTCGTCAGCCCTGGAACTTGAAGTCTCCTTGCGTGTTAGAAAAGGCTTTCTGACTCTCTGGCCTCTGCACCACCCATTGCCTTTTAAATCCCGAGGGAGAATCTCTGGGGGGTCTGCTTTGGAGGGAATTGAGGCTGAGTCCACCCCCTCATAGACAGTTCTGATCGGTAATTCCTCCTGCACGTGGTATTCTTAGTTGAGCCCTAGCTTCCCATTAAGAATTTAGCTGATCCCACGGTAGCCGGTGGCCTACAGGGCATGTACTGTAATTCCATTTTATAGCAGAGAGAAGGAAGACCCTGAAAAGGAAATGACCAGCTTCAGGTCCTGCCAGTTTAAATTGTGATGCACTGACTTAAACCTCTTCTCCTTACTCAGGTTGACATTCTTTCTATTACATCATCTGAAAGCTAATGTGTGATAATTAGAGAAAGAGTTTGCTTTGGGATAGAATAAAGTAGAAATTGTCATAGTCTTGGTAGGTATTCAAAAGAATTTGGTCTCATTAATCTTTAGAACAAGGATTTTAACCTTTATTGCAATTTGAAAGCCCCTAGGAGATCTTTGTAAATCCTGGTGCCCAGTTCCTCCCCCAGAGAGCCTGATTTAGTTAGCTGGGGGTAAAGTCTAAGCATTGGGGTTTTTAAAAACTTCCCAGGTTGTTCTACCGTGCACCATGCTTTAGAACTAATCTATGGCAGTTTTGTCTTTACCTGGCCCATAGCTCCTTTCTGACTAGATTTCCCTTTTACCCACCTGTGGGAGAGGTTAGAAACTTTCTATATTTCTTTAGACCTCAGCCAGGATTAGGGAAGAAAAAAATGAGCTGGGGAAAAGACTCAGTTAACTCTGAATTTTCTGGAGTTAAGAGCATATGCTGCTAACACGATCAAGAAAAGCCATGAATTTATTCAAACTGTAAGGAAAAGTATTGAAAACACCAACTGTTGAGCCTCAGTTATACACTGAAGGTTATGAGCTGAAGGAACAGCAGAGAAATCTCGAGCTTTAAGAAATCTTCTAGTGTAACTTTGTCATGTGGCTGAATTATTTCCCATCACATACAGGTGTATAGAGGGAGAGAGACATTGGTTAGCTGCAGAAATATTCGCCTGTCCCACCTAAATCCCTTTTGGGGGAGCAGATGGGATATAAGCATCTGAAATGAAAATAGTTGGTTGCCCAGAAGTAGATTTCCCAAAAGGCCATCACCCTCCCTCCTGTGGCCGGCCGCCCCTGCCGCTCTGCAGCTAGCAGAGCAGCCTTTTCACATTGCTGCCTGGGCCTTAAAATTGAATAACAGATGCTCAGGAAAAAAGAGATATTGAAGAAGTGGAAGAGCCAAACCCAGTCCCAGGTGTTTGGATTCACTGCAACAGCGTCTGCAATTTCATACCCTCTCCACCTTGCCAGGAGCTGCATGTGACTTAACCTGAGAATTGCTGTCCTGGGTTGATCAGATCAAGTCTCTCCAGGCTATTTCTGGGGGGAAGCTGCAGGGGGTGAGAATACACAATATATTAGTGTGAGTGTCCTCCCCACAGCTTAGTGACAGGCCCCTTGAGAGCTGTTTCCATGCAAAAAACCTTTGAATTCTCAACCGGTGCCAAGTTGCAATCTTTCTTCAATCTGTCCCAACTATTTCCAGCAAATTCTTTGGCTGATGTGGACTATAGAACAAGTCTGTTTTATGCTAAACTTACTTCATTCCATCTTCAAGGGGGTGGACTTTAATGTAGGAGCACTAATGGAGAGTCAGACTTCAGAGAAGAATTTTCCTTCTGTTGTTAAATCTATTAAAGCATGCTTACTCAGAGGCCTCTGGCTGCAGGAAGCAGTGACGAGGATGGAGCTTGGCAGATGGCTGTAGCTGTGGCTTCCTGGAGGCCTGTGTGGGGAGACGATTGTTTGTATATTGGTTTTCATTTATGTATTGGTCTTATTTTCATCTTCCTGACGTACCCAGATGCTGCGGTGATAGATTGGTTGGAAACGACTCATTTGTCAGGGTTCCATGGGGGACGTGGGTTTCCTTCCCATGTGCAGTGGAGTCTAAAATGTTTAATTAGATGCTGAGGCATTTCTGTGAGGGTCCATTTCTGCCAGTTCTCCCAGGTGGATGCCAGTCCTCAGGTTGGGGAGGGTCTGGGGCTTTTCTGGGCCCAACCTTCTCTCTCCTTACTTTTGTCTTGATATAATCCTTAGTCCTACCTCCTTTTAGCTGCTGGGTTTTTTCCCTCCTATCATTTTTGTTCTAGGAACCGCCTTCATGTGACTGCCAGAATTTGCAGAGCTGATTCGCGTTGGAAATCTAGTTGTCAAACAGGTTCAAACCAGACTTTATGGAATAATGTAGTTGAACTGATATGTAGTGAGAGGAATATTAACAACCTGCTGCTTACCTGTCTCGTTTGAGTTCAGCTTTCCCTGAGAACTTACATTGCTCTGACTGTGTGCCAGACAGCACTCTAGAGGTCGAGGATGCAAAGATGAGGCGTCTGCCCTCAACGAGTATGACACTTAGTTAGAATGTGACAGACAGTACACAGTGCACAACATGTACACCATTATAAAACCATGAGGGCGCCAAAATAAAGGAGTGAACAAAGGGCTGGGAAGTCATGCCCGTTTGACACGAGCTTGGGGGAAAGGACAGCATTTCAGGCAAATGTGGAGAGTACTGAGCAGCAGACTTGCAAAAAAAGCAGGGAGCCCCATGTGTGGGCTCTGGGGATGGGTCGTAGGTGTAGGTGTGGGTGTGGGAGGCGAAGTTTGGAATGGTTAAGGTTTCCACCTGGAGTAGATGCAGGCATCAGGAATGGAGGATAGGGAGCAATCCAGGGAAGGGAAGAAGAGCTGAGTTCTAGACATGATAAAAAAGACACGCTTGTGAAATCTAGGTGGTTAAAATGTGGGTTTGGGACTGGAGTGGGTGCTGGCACGGGACATGTAGATTTAGAAGTCATCGCATGGTGTGCCAGGGGTTGAAGGCTTGAGAACAAAGCTATTCGAGGAAACCTGGCCTGAAAGGTACAGGGGGCAGAGCCTTTGGAATCACCAGTGTTTTAAAGAAGACACAGAATTGGGGATAAGGTAGAGTTAGGTGGCAGAGGGACCGAGAGAGCCGTGTTCACCTCCCTTTTTCGTTTCGCGAGCTGGCCTCTCACGCCGGATCGCCCATGGAGCCCAGTGAGCAGCTCAGCTTCCTGAAAGCTCGCGCTGCCAGTGCCTCTCCTGAGGGCCCTGCCCTTAGTTTCCCCTCCCCCGCTGGCTCCCAGCTCCTGAAGACCATCTTCCCTTGCCACAGATTCTTTAGCTTTCCCTCCCTGCTGGCCTCAGGGATAGAGAGCCGCCCCTTTGCTTCCCGATGGGCTATCAGGACTCACCCTCAGACCCCTGCTAAGAAGAGCTGGGTGCTCTGAACCGTCTGCTCTCTGACTTCTGACCGAGAGCCCAGGAGCCAGCCTGAGGATGACATGTGATTTCCTCTGGCCTGCTGCCGAGTGAGCCTGGCCTCGTAGCTTGCTTACTGCTTGTCCCAGCAGACACGCAGAGCCATTCTTCCAGCTCCTTTCTGGAAATGGGATGTGCGTATCCCCAGCCTGGCCACTCACTAAAAGATTCACAGGCCAGCTCTTTCATCAGTGAAAGGGGAGGCCACATGTGGTGGGAGAAGGCATAGCTTAATCTTTATTGCTGTCAAGGAAAGGAAGAAATTGTGGAGTGGTGAAGGGGCATTTTGTCTTTTCCCAGTGACCACAGTAGCAGGCCAAAGAGATACCACCATGTTCTTCTCGGCTTGTGGCCAGAGCCCTCCACTCCAGTGGGCAGATTCTCTTGAAACCAAGCCCCTGACAATCCAAGGAAGCATCATTTGGCAGAGTCCCTGCTGAAACTGCCATCTAAGGAGTGTCTAAGTGGCATTCTCACCCTGGCCACCCTCCCAGATTTTCTCTTGTTGGCTCATCCCTCACCTCAGAAGATGCCTGCTTCCTGGCCCCAGTCTGGGATCGGAAACAGACTTCTCAGCTGGGCTGTGTGTCTAGAAGAAATCCTGAAAGCTCTGGTGCCAAAGCAACCCCTGTCTGGCCCGCATCATTCTGACTTCTCCTGTAGTGGTTTGAGCATCCTGAAGTCTTAATATTAAGTCTACTCATCCCCCTAGTACCAGGTAAGACATGGCCAGTGCTGGTCAGTTCTGGTTCATTGTCAAAGCACTTAAAAGACTATGGTGCTAACCCCTTGGCAATGGGCAAGGACACACCCGATTAGTGGTGTTGCTCTTATATCAGTCAGGGGCAAAGCAGTTGTACAGTCCTTAGTTCATCCTAGCTTGTTGCCTGTGTTGGTGGCCAGAGCTGGTTCATGCCTGGGGCACATTAAAAAAAAAAAAAAAAAAAAAAAGGCCATGGTGCTTTTCTTCCCTGCAGTCGCTGTGTTCCCAACAAAAGCCTGTGTGGGGTTGCTCTGCCTCCCTGGAAAGGTGCTGAAGGCTAAAATGAGTCCCTGTTCCTTCACCCGTGCCCATCCTCACCCAGTTTTTTTTTATGTTGGCAGAAGACTTTGTTGCAGTCCCCAACTGTGTTGGAAAGTGTTCAACTTCCTGACTCTCTACACACTTGCTGGCCCTTATGGGCCCAAACTTCCTGTCCTCACCACTCCCTCCCTGGTTCTGGGGCTCCGGAGACTCCCAAATCTCACGTGAACTAAGGCTGGAGAGGCTGCTGTGTGACATGATAACCTTTTAAAAACAATGTGGCTGAAATATACATTACAAAATTTGTCATTCTAACCACTAAAAAGTGTACAGTTCAGTAGCAATAAGAATAGTCATGGGGATGTGTGACCATCACCACTATCTGGTTCCAAAACTGGTCTCATCATTCCCAGCGGAAACTCTGTACCCACGGAGCAGCCACTCCTGCCCCCAGCCCCTAGCAACCACTATTCTGCTTTCTGTCTCTATGGATTTTTCTATTCTGAATATTTTGCATTTGTAAATGCAGTCATATAATATGTGGCCTTATGATGCTTGCAGGGTTCATTCATGATGTAGCATGTGTCCATTTTGTTTCTTTTTATGCCTCAGTATGTTCCATTGTATGGATACACCACATTTTGTTTCTCCATTCACCTGTTGGTGGACATTTGGGATGTTTCCACTTTTTGGCTGTTATGAGTGATGCAGCTATAAACATTCATGTATACTTTAAAAGAAATCCTCACCCAAGAACATATTTATTGATTTTAGAGAGAGAGGAAGGGAGAAAGAGAGAGAGAAACATCAATGTGAGAGAGAAACATCAGTCACCTCTTGTCTGTACCCCTCAGGGATCAAACCCACAACCTTTTCGTGTACGGGACAACGCTCCAGTCAACTGAGCGACCCCGCCAGGGTTCATGTATACTTTTTTTGGGTGGACGTATGTTTTCATTTCCTGGGTACATACCTAGGAGCGGAATTGCTGGGTCATGTGGTAATTCTGTGTTTAACTTATTGAGGAATTGCCCAAATTCCACAGCTACTACACCATCTTACATTCTCCCCAGCAGTATCAAGGGTGGGGGTGACCTTTGGAGCCACGTGTGCCAGCCAGAGTAGTTGTCGGGGGTGAGCTTCAGTGCAGGGTAGCATCAAGAATGAGCAGGGAGGGAATGCAGGGCCCGGTCTCTGACCGAGCTCACAAGCGCAGCTGGCCAGTCCAGGGCCCAACCCTCGGGGTGGTTGAACCTCTCCAGTTTTGTGGGAGCACGTGACGGGTAGGGGCAGGTGACGCGGGTAGTGGAAGGACCACATGGTGGGCTTTGGAGGGCTGATCCAGGTGGTGTCTGTGGGCCTGAGGTGTTAGACCCTGAGCCCTGGATGGTGACAGTGTGGCCTCACCCTTGGGAAGACTGGTTACCAATAGAAAGAGGAGGCAGGTCCAAGCCCTGCCCACAGGGAAGGTTGATGGGGGGACAGGAAAGAAGAGCTGCGACGGAGGGTGGGGTACTTCCCTGGGCTCCAGAATGGAGGTGCCATCTCACCTCGAAGCCACGCCCATCTCCTGTGGCTGAGGCAACTGACTGCCCCCTACCTGGGGTTAAGTTCTGAATGAAGCATGTGCGGTGAAATCCAAGTGTGTGGTCAAACTATCCTTGAAGATCTCTCATTGCCCGGATCCAGGCCCTTGGAGGCTCAAAAGCCCACATTTAGCTTCTTGCATTTACATTTCAGTGGTGGCTCCTCTTTTCCTGAAGCGGTGGAAGCCAAGGTCATGTTTAAGTGGGGAAAGGGCTATAGGGAGAATAAAGAGATTGGGCGGCAGATAGTTAGAATCGATTACGTGTGAGTTAAATGCGTACATGATAGGACTCCCCCATCCTTCTGTCCATTGCACGCTGACTGGCTGGGTACCTAGGGTAGGTGTGGGGCGCAGGAGGACCAGAAAGGCTGAGATCAGAGGCTTTGGGGCTGTGGCATGTACTGCAAGGATACCCTCTCACCCCTTGTCGTACCAGCTCCTGGGGAAACCTGGAATCAGGCCACCAGAAACCCGCAGCGGGGCTGAGATGGGTCCCTTCACCGTAACCAACTTCTGGGAACCCAGCTTACATCTGTTAGAGGCCTCCTCTGGGGTTCGTGGGCCGAGTCAGTGCCACTTTATAAGCAGTGTTATAGTTTAACATTACAGTTCAATCGTGATGCTTCTACAGTCACTGCCTCCTTAGAGCATCTGGTAACCAGGAAGCATAGTCCCAGTTTACAGATCGAGGCTTAGAAAAAGAGTGGCTTTCAAAGTTCCATGATTAGGAAGAGACAGAACCAGGATATATACCTGGGCCTGCTGGCTCTAGATTCCGCATTCTTTTTATTTTGTTCCACCTCCTGGGGAAGCTATCTGATGTTGGTGCTACTCTTTTCCTATGTTCTCTTTGTTAGAAACAGGTTAGAGTCGTGGGGTCATGAGGCGCTAAGCACCTGGGGAAGGATCAGGGTCATGTCTGAGTCTTATGTAGGTGGCTTTTGCTCTCCTCGGGCTCTGGTCAAACGTGAGATAGATCTGTTTTCCCTGGCTCTGCCAAGGCCATTTTGGCCCCCCACTTTGTCGCCATCTGTCTATGTCCCTTTCTGGGCAGCAGCCTCCCAAAGAGACAGTCCTTATCTAAAGTTGGCTGAGATTTTTGGGTCGAGCTGGTTCTGATGAGGCAGAGTTAGCATTTTCTGCTGCAGCCCTGGCTTTCAGCAAATGGCAAACTCTACTTGAGGGCAATATTCAATTATGAAAATCTATTTCTCTTGCCACATTCAAAAAGTCTCCTAATGTGCCTTTGTGCACACACAAATTTAGTGACACATCACTAAATGTGTATGTGGTTGCCATGGAAATGTCTCTCTTCCAACATGGCATTTGAAGAGCAAAGAAGGGAAGTTTTCTTTGTAAAGAGAAGCAGAGCAGAACTTGTCTAATTGTCATCACACTAATCCCCAAACTGTCATTCTTCCTTGACTACCTGTCTCCTACTTCCTGTCAACAGTGGAAGCCTGCAAGCCGAATCAGCGGGATGCTGTGGTTTTCCAAGGAATTTCACAAGCATCGTTCTTAATGTTTATGCCAGGCATGTATCAGGAGGGACCCCAGGACTCTCAGTTTGAGTTTTCACCTCGTTTAGAAAGCAAACCATCCTGGACCATTTGGCACTTGAATCAGTCACTTGAGTCTCAGAAGGACTCCTGGCACCAGAAGACCTTCTGAGGTCTTCTGAGAAGATGCTTCATGTTTTCCACCGGCGATTCTGAGCTCCGGTGTTTGTCTTTGCGACACCTGCATGTTGTGATGGCATACACAGCGTGCTAATGCTCAGGCACTTTTTGAATGTCAGAAATCCCAGACATTGTCCTAGTACCAGTGTGAATCCACAGAGTGTGGGAAAGACAGAGGACTTCAAAGGCCTCAGTCTGACTGAAAGCCCTCCCCTCCCTCTGGCCCACCTCGCCCCATTTTCACCTCTGCCCTGTTGACTTCCTTGACTGAGCCTCTCTTGGGCAAAGTTCTTGCATTTCAGGACTTCACTGGCACCTTCGAGGGGATCCTCAGTCCATATTGGCTGGTCCTTTACCTGGGTCATTGGGCTACCCCAGCTTCCCCAGTCTTGGTGCTGGGTAGCTGCTCTTAATGGTTTTGAAGTTCAAGTTGATGGGTTATTTTGCCACTGTAGTTCACCAGAGATGAGCTCTGAGGCAGAAACCTTAGCACCTTGCCCTGAATACCTGCCCTAGGAACCTATCGTTTCTGTTCTCAGCGGCTCTGCACTTCTCTGCGGGCCCCTTTGGCCTGTGAGACTCCATCCACTGTCATTTCATAGTCAAGAGTTGGATTCAGGGCTTCAGAGGCCAGCATATGCGTGTTTCTGCTCCTGGCATACTGTACATGTGTGGCTTCTAGCCTGGAGGGTCCCAGAATGCTGAACTCCCTGCTTTTCGAGGGGGCTTCATGGTTCCTGGGGTTCTGAGAGTCTGCCTGCTGCTCCCTTCCAGCTGCCCTGCACCTGATGGAAACGCATCTGGTCCCTGTCCAATGTCACAGGGTGAACTCCAGAGGCTAAGTGTATTCCAGCCTTGTTGCTTTTTAGTGCTTTTAAAACGCTAGATGCTCCATCTTGTCCGTGGTTGTACTAGCTCCTAAGAAGACCCTTGGCCACTGGCTATGCTGAGTTGCCAGTGTGGCGGGACGCAGCTTCTGACTCTCCAAGCAGAGGGTATAAATGCTGGGAGCCCCCGTGCACACAGACCTGCGGCCCTGGGGGCATCCTGTGTCTCTCCATTTACCATGCGCATGAGGCAAGTCTTTTCTACCATAAGATGGATTGTTCTTCTTCCTTTCATAAATCAGGTCTTCAGCATTGTTTCTTATCTAATATTTATTTCTTCTGCCCTCAAGGAAGAAATAAGGAGGCATCTGGCTCATTGCTGAGCTCTGAGCTTACTGAACACATGTTAAGTTCCACCAAGAGCTGAGGGGATCCAGCCAGCAACAGTGTAGGAGTTCGGAGCCTTTGTTTCCAAATCAGTGCCCAGTGCTCACCACGTTGAGGCCTCTAGAAGACCCATCAGCCTCTGCAGGCAACCAGCGCTCCAGGTTACTTCTGTGCAGTTGTTGCTTCTGAAGTGGTTCTGAGCTTATTTTCAGGTCTGTGTTGGGAGCTTATGACCTGCCCTCAGAGAACTCAGATACTGCCTGCTTGACTGTGTTCTCCCATGGCATGGCCCAAGTCTTCCCTCCAGCAAGGAACAGGGGCTTTTAAGAATAAAAAACTCTATTTGGAACAATATAGAACTTATCTCTGACACACCACGTTTTGAATTCTTTTTCTGCCATTTTAGATGCTGATAAATCTGCCAGACTTGGATGTATAAGTAGCTGTTAGGAGAACTGGTTGTCCCTTTTTGCTCTTGGCTTGTGTAAGTAAATATCAATTTAGTCCTTATAGAAGAAAAATAAAGGAGATTTGGTTGTTTCCTTAATCCACACACCTTGTAATTCTCACCTGGAAAATCTGGCTCTCCTATTTCAAGTCAGTTTTAATGTCAAATACTAACAGGAGGCTTTATTGTTCTTATCTGAGCTTATTTTTAAACTTATTTTTTTCTACTTGTTTGTTTAGTAAATAAGAACCCCTCAAAGGAGAACTGGAGGGGATTGGCTTAGGTGAAAGAGTACATGACCACAGAAAGAGATGGGGTGAGAAGCTTGGTTCTGGGGAGATTCCTGCCTGCTGGACACTCAGAATGGTGTTCATCAACTCATGAAAAAAACATTCTAGAAATCAATGGATGCCAAGAGCCAGGGGGCTGGCCAGCTGGCCACTGTTGAGTTCTAGAGTGCCGGTTGGAAATCCTCTCCCATCTTTTCTTCTGTCCCAGAGGGAAAGTGCAGACCAGCCCTTGTGGGAGACTTCTGATGCTAACCAGGCTTAGCTGGCCAGAAAGACACACCGCCCAGTTTGAGAGGCGAGAGGGTTCTTGGTTCTTCCAGACCGACCCTGAGCTCACTCGGGTCTTCAGCTGTACTTCATTCAGGTCTCTCCCAGCTCTCTGCCTTGATCCTGGGGCTGGGAGGGATGCTTCGGCTGCTCGTTGGACAGATTCCTGTTCCCACTCTGCCTTTGTCATTGTGAGCAGCTTCCCAGCAGTTGGGAAAAGACAGCCATGCTCAGCAATGTGGACAAGGCTCCTTAAGGCAGTGTCCTATCCTTCTGTGTCTGTGGGGTGTGACCCAGGGAACTCCATTTCCCCAAGTAAGATGCTCTCTGTAGGGAGCGACTAATGTATGCTCCTCTCTCTGGCTCTTGTCACTGAGCAGGTCACACAGAATTAACGTGTTCATCCTTTCACCACTGACTGATCCTTCTGGCCCGTTAGCGGGTATTCTAATCCCTACCATGGCCGGGGCCTGTGATCATTGTCAGAAAGATATTCTCTCTGGGGAACATCTGTGCGGTGAGGGTTATATCAGGCTTATTTCAGGTGTTTCCTCAGACCCTTGGGTGTGAGATTTAGAAAAACAACAAAGTCCTGTTCTATCTGAGGGGTGTTAGTTAGCAACATGATCCCTTATCAGTGTCATGGGGGGTTCTGAGCAACAGGGAAGACCCTCCAGCCTGCCTGCCCACTGAGGTTTTAGATCAGCCTGAGCAAGGATCGCTCAGGGGACTCGGTGGGCCTGTCCTGCTTCCCAGCAATAGCCACTTAAAACCAATGTTTCATCTTTCCAATTCTCCCCTTCATATCAGCTGCTGACTTCTGAGAGTCTGACCGCCAGGCGTCCAGGAAATTCCTGAGGACACTGCTGGATACTCTACTCCTGGGCTCTGAGCTGAGGAGCCTTTGCCCTGAGTGTCAAGGCTGGAAGGCCTGTGTGGTCCCCGGCAGAGGCCTCCCTGACCAGAGGTCCAGGCAGAGCCTGTGACTCCTGCCACGGGACGGCTGCCACCTTCCTAGTTGCTGTTGGGAAATCAAATGGCTTCTCTGACACAGGGGCTCCTGTGAGTACTCCTTGCTGCCAAAGAAGTCTACTCAGTGTGGCGAAGTCGCACTCTCCTGGGAAGTGAGACTCTGCTAATGTGTTCTCAAGTTCTGTTCCAGCTGGCGCCAGCCGTTCCCACCCCAAGGGCTGGAAGGCCCCCAGCACCCACTCAGGCATGGGGCTGAGCTGCTGGCAGCACCGGGCACATGGCTATTTAGCAGATTGCTGCCTGCTTCAAGTCCTGCCCTCTTTTCCCCCTACCTCGGTGGAGCCAGAGCCTCATGAGGTGCTGCCATGAGGTTGCCTCCTCCTAAAGCAGAGCGCAGGGTGGGGCCGGCGGGGGGGGGGGAGTGCCCTCCCACTGACATGCAGGATGAACAGAGGGCCCTAAACAAGTTACTTAACCATTGTCTCAGTGTCCTTTTCTGCGCAATGGGTGATAACCTCTGGGTTGGAGTATGCATAAATTGCTTAGTATTGTGCCTAGCACATAGTAGGCATTTAATCAATATTAGCTTCTATTGTAACCTCTCTGCTGAGACCCCTGAAAATTTCCCAGCACTGCTGGTCATGGCCCATCTCTCCAAGGGGCCGTTATAGGAAACTGTCCTTTCGTGTTTTAACTACTGTGTGCCCTTAATTCAAATGCCTTCTAATCAGATATCCTGTCACTCCACCCTGGATGTGGGCCTCTGGCTTATCAGGTGGGGAGCTCCACAGACTCCCTGATTTTTCTGAACCCTCTTGTGCCCAGCAGGCATCAGTGTCCTGGGCTGAGGGGCCATGTCAGGGAGGGTATTGGTCTTAAGCTGCTTCCCCCGGCATTCGGCTGTTACGGTCAGCCTCAGCATCCCTCAAGTCTGACTCATGGAGGAAACTTGCTGAGTGGCTTGACTCTTTCCTAGGGGGCAGGGCATGTTTGGGAGGACAGTATAGGGGACTGCATTCTCTGAAATTTGCTATCTGTCTATAGCAAATAAACCCAGTGGTTCTCAACTGGGGTAATTTTACCCCCTCCCCAGGGGAGGGGAGACATTTGGCAATACCCAGACATTTTTGGTTGTCACAGTTAGAGATGCTATTGGCGTCCCAGGGGGTAGAGGCCAAGGACGCTGCTACACATTGACAATGCACAGGACAGCCCCCCACAGTGGAGAAATATCCCACCTGAAATGTCAATAGTGATGAGGTTTAAAAACCCTGATCTATTCCTGGCTGAAATGGGAGACAAATTTGGAAACTCTAAGGATTAGAGGAGCTGCATCGCGCACATAGATCAGCCCGAGTCCTTCATTTATTCCTGTCCCCTTGCCCGAGAACCTAGAATCACTTATCTCTTACTGATGTGCTGTGCAACTGTGCACAGATTAATTAACCCCTCTGAGCCTTAGTTTTTACTCCTTGTGTACAGGGATACTGGGGGCTGCCTTTCTAGATGAGGGTCTATCAAAGACATCAAGTCTAGTGTAGAGATTGTTGTCTTAGGAGACCCCATTCTATGGATCCATGAGGCACCTGACTCCTTCCAGAGGGTAAAGCTTTGTAAAAAAGAAAAGCAGTTCTGACTTTTATTTGGGGGGGGGGGGGCGGGCTGTGAAGCTACATCCAGGCTCTGTTAAAGAAGCTGTGGCCCATGGGTGGGTGGGCACTCCCCCCGCCCCCAGCTCTACCAGGTCCCAGGACCTAGCCGTTTCCGAAGCAGCTTTTCTCCTCTGCAAATAATTGACCTTTCTTTATGCTTAGTGGAGCTTTTACCTTAATCCGTGTGTGGCTACAATGGAAAGCCTGACTTTATGGCAGATTCTGTGGAACGCAATCTGCACACATTTAGGCTGTAAATTTTCCATGGTTCTACCAGAACACATGCTGTCCTCTGATAATTGAAGTGGCCTGAAACAAAACAAGGCCTTATTGGTTTGAAATAAACATCCTGTGACCTAGGCTGTTGCAAAATAAAAACAAAACTTAGAGCATCTCTCTGACTGAGGGCTGCAACCTACTTCATCCCCAAAGGTCATGGATTAAGGAATTCATTTGCTATGTGATCTTGGGCAAGTCCTTGAGCAGCTCCAGGTCCAAGTTGTATCTATAAATTACGGAGCCCAAACTAGTCCCCTTCCCGCTGCAGCCTCTCGCTTAGCTCCTGGATGTCATGGAACTTGGGGAGGCAACTGCTGTCTATGACCGCTCTGTAGGAGCCGAACAACTGCCCCGCTCTCCTTAACCTCCATAATCACGGTCCTCAGATGCTCTCAAGATACCAAATGACTAGTTTAGTTTCATGGAACAGCCAACATTTGTAGTTTAAGTCTTGTTTCCTGGCTTCAAGAGAGTGAGCCATGTTTGACAAATACAAATGGAAAACTGTCCTCTGGCCCTTGGGGACAGAAGATAATCAATGTGTAGGGTAGAGTATAGCCAGTTAAAAGGTAGGCTCTTCCTCCCACATCCCTTTTCCACTCCTGGTTTCTCTCCTTGGGTCTATCGTTGGCCTCGTATCAGGGACACTGACTTCAAAATCTGTTGGTTGAAATCTCTTCCTTTTACAAACTGTCTAGAAAATACAATTTTCCCTCAGGGAATTGTGCCAGTGGTTAATAGGACAATGTCAAGAAATTCACTCTTATCCTGAAACCTCAATTTCTCCTGTTGTAGTTTGATTTAAAGAGGAAAAAACCTCATCCTCGAGCCTGACAGTGTGAAATAGTTCCCCTGGGGCTGGGATGGATCAGTGAGCGCAGGGCCTGGACTGGGCGTCCTTGGGAACAGCTTCCACTTCCTGGGGTGGGGGGGGGGGCGTCTCCAAATGGACTGTCTGCAAAGGACTGTCTACAAAGCTGACATGGGTCTTGGGTTGGGATTATCATGTTCCTTTAAAGATATCTTTTCATAATGTGGCTGCAGATACCTTTGGCAGCTTCTCTGGGGCTGGCGATTCACTGATTTTAGTAGTGTTTTGCCGAAGTTTTAGCTGAAACTCTTTCTTCAATTTTATAGGGTCAGCCTTCATATTTGGAATAAATAAGCCCGAGTGTTAAATTCTTGCTGGGTCTCTACCTTCTGCAGGTAATTCTGTGTGTGTTTCTCTGCTGTCAGGCTGTGCTTTTTGTCTGCTTGCTTGTGTGTGGTTCTTTTGTAGGTGTTAGAAGTACAAAATTAAAGGACAGGACACTTGCTTGGTCATGCCTACACTGGCATCTTGCAGGCTCTTTGGGTTCGCTGGTCAGGGAGGACTCAGGAGAGACAGGGATGGAGATGGACAAACTTGGGATGTAACCAGGCAGAGGAAAGGTCTGGGGTCTGGGTGAAAATGGACCCGAGGGCCTTCAACCTTCTAAAGAAGAGCCTGTCGTTGTCATGCTTATTACCTGGCTAGATAGCTTTGTGTTCTGAAACTCTGGGAGTGAAGAACTTTCAGACTGAGAAAGCCACCTTCAAGATGTGCCTTTTTCCAGAGGTTGGGGAGAAGGAGGGGCAAGGGCTATGGGGGTGGGAGGGGGGAGCTTGAAGTATAGGAACAAAACCAGGAAGCAAGGCCCTGAATGCTTTCAGTGGTAGTGACTTCCTTTCTCAGCTGGAGTTGCTTACCTTCTAGTGAATCATCCGTACACACAGCAATTGATGGTCTTCATTATTCTTTAGCAAGAAATAATTTCCTACTCATCTGTCACCTTGAGACTAAGGGCCTTACACTCCCTGTGCTGAGAGTGCAGTAGCTTTTTGTACATCAGTTCTATTTATGCCCCTTCAGGGGCTGAGGGGATGCCCTTTGACAAACACACAAAAAAGAGATTAATACAGCAAGAGCCGTAGAAAATCGAGAAGGCAGAACCAGGGAGCTCAGGGACCTCTTACCCACGGGGTTTGGCCTTGGTAAGTCATCACTGGCTCCCACGGCCTTCCCTTTATATGTCATTCTTATTAGAATTAAAACACCCATGCAGCTTGCGCAGCGAATCACCGCCCTGGAGTGTGGTCAGGGGTAACGAACCCTAGGCGGTGGCCCGCCTCCAGATGAAAGGACACGGACGGCCTCACATGGAGCCTGGCCCACCAGCGGGACGCCAGGCTCGGTTTGGGGCTTGTCCCCTTACGATGCCTTTACTGCCAGGCCCCTGTAGTGCTCCTCACCGCTCCCTGTATGCAGTCCCCTGCCCCCTCAGGCCTTGAACTGTCTCAAGAAGACCACATCCCCTGTTCTTTAAGAATACCTGGTCTCTTTCTGGGTGGCCTAGCAGATGTCAATCATTCAAAGCCAAAACTCAGTGGCCACTACCAGGGGGTGGGCCTTTCCCGTAGGTCATTAACTGTTGTAGGAGACAGAAATAGTTCTTCTTGCGTTATAGTTGAGGAAGCTAAGTCTCAGAGGTGTGAAACAACTTGCCCAGAGAGAGTTGCATAGCTAGAAAGTGGCAGAGCCTGGGGATGAATCTAAAGTGAGACCCTTGGTTATCCCCTTGTGCCCTTGATCACAAGGTGCACAAGCTACAGGCTCGTAATGGCTGGCCGGAGTCGGGGAAGGGGCTGGAGGCCTCCGGGTTTGGGCCCTCAGGTCACAGCTTTCTACACTATGTGCTTCACTCCCTAAAAGCACCCTGTTGGCTGCATCTTTCTCAAGCCCTCCGAGCAGCCCTTCCTCCAGGGAACTGAGGCCTGGAGTGGGGCCGGAGCACAACTATTAGAAGCCCTAAATCGGGGAAATTAGGGACCCCAAAATGTAATTCAAAAGAAATCTTTTTTTTTTAAGGCAAAAGTTACACATTTACCAACATTGCTATGGCTGCTCCCCGGCTTTTGTGATTGCTCAGTCCTAGGTGATTCCATTCAGCTGAATCTCCTGTGATCCCACAGCAGGGCTGGGTCTGCCTGCAGGGCGCACTCAGTCATGTGCTAAAGCTGGGTTGTGAAAAGCCATTGTTAAATGTTCAGGAATTTTGTGAGCTGGTTGTTAAATACAGCCATTATTTAAAAATTAATTATATAAATTTACAATTAAATAAATTATATTAAAAGCAAAGGTAGCAACTACTCAAAATCCATTGCTTTCTAGTTAATTTACTATGCTTTATTATTTATGTGCACGCTTGAGGTTAATATATCTATTGTATCTGTGTAGAGTGGCGTGCTACCACACACCCCTTTGCAGCATCATTGGTAGCTGAAAATCGGCTGTGGTAGAAATACAGCATCCGGCAGAAGTGACGCCTGCTTGAGTGTGGTTGGTAGGGTAATAGTATGGGTGTTATAATTTATAGTTTTAATTTGAACATTTCACCTAAAATATCATATGGTGTGCTTGAGTGTGGTATTGTTATGTTACAGAATCAGAAGCTTATGATTTTGTAATAAAAGATTTTGTAATAAACAAGGGGCGTTATTTGTGCCAGACTCTGTATTTACTGCACAGAAGTGGTGGAGAAAATGTGAACAATGCAGAGTAAATTTTAAAGTACATCATTGTTGTTCTGGTCAAGATGAAGGTGTGGGTAAACATGCCTCACCTCCACACACAACTATATAAAAAATACAGCTACACTACACAACAAGTATCACCCAGAATTGTCAGAAAATCGAGCGGTGTGGGTGTCTAACAACCAAGGATTTAAAGAAGCCACATATATCCAGACCAGGGGTGGGGGTTGGGCGGAGACACAGATAGATGTGGAGACTCAGAGTAGTGCAGGGAGGCACGGAGATGGGAATGGGCGGCCCCACATCCATGTGTGATGGATAAAAAACAAGAGGGTTACCTTGGGAACAAGGGATCCCAGCCCCAGTCCAGGCCAGGGTCCCAGTGCCAGGAAAATAAGTTCCCATAACTCGTGACTGTAGAAATGAGCGGGGGTTGGAGTGGTAGAATAAACTGCATCATCATCTTAAAGGGTCCTCAACAGACTTACGACTCACTCAGACCCATCTCCTCTGGGATTCAGCACCAGGGCAACAGCTGGAAGGGCACCAGCAGCATATGGGGAGAAAGTGAAGTGAGTCAGGAAACAGCTTCCTCCTAGGCAAAACTCCAGAGGCCAGGCAGCAGCAGGTCCCCTCTATGAGCCCTCCACCACACAGAGCCACAAAACAGTGACATGAGTTGCCCCGCCCTGGCAATTACCTAACCCCATACAACTTAACAGGTATGCTAAGACAGCGAGTCAACGCAGCTCTAACTAATACAGAGAAACAAACACGGGAAGGCCCCAAAGTGAGGAGACAAAGAAATATGGGCCAAATGAAAGAAGAGAACAAAACTCCAGAAAAAGAACTAAATGAAATGACAAGCAGCCTATCAGATGCACAGTTCAAAACACTGGTTATCAGGATGTCCCAGGAGCTCATTGGGCACTTCAAAACCATAAAAAAGACCCAGGCAGAAATGAAGGTTGCATTGAGTGAAATAAAGAAAAATCTACAGGGAACTGACTGTGGAGAAGATGAAGCCAAGAATCAAATCAACAATTTGGAATACAAGGAAAGAAAAAGCATTCACTCAGAACAGCAGGAAGAAAAAAGAATTAACAAAAGGATAGGCTTAGGAACCTCTGGGATATCTTTAAACGTACCAACATCTGAATCATAGGGGTGCCAGAAAGAGAAGAGGAGGAGCAAGGAATTAAAAACTTATTTGAAAAAATAATGAAAGAAAATTTCCCTAATTTGGTGAAGGAAATAGACATACAAGTCCAGGAAGCACAGAGAATCCCAAATAAGATGGACTCAAAGAGGACCACACCAAGACACATCATAATTAAAATGTCAAAGGTTAAAGATAAAGAGAGAATCTTAAAAGCAGCAAGAGAAAAGCAAACAATTAAGTACAAATGAGTCCCCATAAGACTGTCAGCTGATTTCTCAAAAGAAACTTTGCAGGCTAGCAGGGACTGGCAAGAAGTATTCAAAATGATGAAAAGCAAGGACCTAAAACCTAGATTACTCTGTCCAGCAAACTATCATTTAGAATGGAAGGGCAGATAAAGTGCTTCCCAGACAAGGTAAAACTAAAGGAGTTCATCATCACCAAGCCATTATGATATGAAATGCTAAAGGGAATTATATAAAGAAAAAAAGAAGATGAAAACAATGAACATTAAGACAGCAATAAGTCCACAACTATCAATAATTGAACATAAGTAACAAACTAAGCAAACAAGCAGAACAGGAACAGAATCATAGACATGGAGATCATTTGGAGGGTTATCAGTTGGGAAGGGGAAGAGGATGGAAGAAAGAGGGGGGAAAGATACAGGGAAGAAGAAGAACAAATAGGAAGGTACAGAATGGACAGGGGGATGTTAAGGATAGTATAGGTAATGAAACAGCCCAAGAACCTATATGCATGGCCCATGGACATGAACTAATGGTGGGAAAGGTTTTCTGGAAGGAATGGAAGTACCAGGTGGAGGGGCGCAAAGGAGAAAAAAATTGGGAGAACTGTAATAGCATAATCAATTAAATATATTTAAAGACCTTTAAAAAAAAGTATATCATTGTAAATTGCACAAAAAGTGGAAAGTAAAATTCTTCCAATTTTCAAAAACTACCATCCAGTTCAGGAAAGAATCTGCTCATATCACTGACAAACACATGAAATTCTGTTGTTTTTGTTATTTCATTTTTTTTTTTGCCTTTCTAAGATAAGTGAAAATAACGACCAGTGCTCATGTGGGAGCTACTACTGCACCTTTGCCAGCACACCCAGGCTGCATGGTCCATGTGTGGCCCATGTATGCTACCACCCCAGTACCTTGACTGGCATGCCCAGCTCCCCTTTCACTCACTGACTCATTTATTTAACAAATAAATATCGAGTGTGTACTATGTGCCAGGCACCAGAGACACAGCAGGGAACAAAACAGATGGTAAACAAAATCATTATGTCAACTCATTGTGTGCATTTTCATACTCCTCCTTCCTTCAAGGCACAGGTGTCCACTCTCTGCATCTTGACCATCCCCACCAAGGGTGAGCTCTGCCTCCACCATGGTCGTGTCTTTCATCTTTGCCCTGATGGGGATGAGCCTTGGCTCAGCTTGAGGACCGAGTCTGGACAGAGTCATGTGTGAATGGCTTGGAATTTGAATGAAGGCCCAGTATAGAATATTAAAATGGCTTTGTGGGAGAATGCCAGTAAGCAGGAAGCAAAATCACAGTTTCTTTAGAGTTTGTGCAAATAGGATGCATCCTCCCAATCTAATAATTTGTTAGCTGTTCTGTGTGCTGTGAGGTTGAAGGATATCTAAAATGAGACCTTTGCACCTGAAAGGGCTTAAAAATATTTACTATAATAAATATTACAGGGTAGCCTGCTGATTCACTCATCTATTTGTTCAGCAAATACAAGGGCCTACCCACTGCCAGGGGCTTGCAAGCTCTATGAGCTGCCAAGCCAAATTATCCACGGTCTCTCCCTGTGAAGCATTTTCAAACTTGTGGGGCAGTTTATAATCCCGATTGCTGGCCAGTGAGCAGAAGCCTTCCCTGTCTCTTCAGAATCAGGCCCCACGGGCAGTCATTGTCTTCTTGCTCTGTTCTCCCCCTACTAAGCATTGATCTCAGTTTGTACTTATATGTCTCTGTCCATGTTCGATGGATGTCTGTTTCTCTCACAAGAATGTTGAGTCCAGGAGGACAGGGGCCCGTGTCTATCTTGTTTACAGGACACAAGCGGGCACTCAGGAGAAACTTGTTGAATAAGTGAATGGAGGAAGGAACAAGCCTGGAGAAGGGAGGCTGATATGGGTGAGAGGCTCAGACGGCACTGGAGGAAGAGGCTTGAGCTAAAGGAATCAAGCCTTCAGTCTTTGACCTGGAGCAGGTGAAGCCAAATTCCCACATTTCCCAAAATCCCACCCAAACATCACCTTCATTGCATAGCCTTCTCTCACTCTTTCTCTGTGGATAGATCTCTGTGACATAACACAGTAATTTGCATTTGAGCTTTTATATGATTCTTAACCTTTTTTTGTGTCACAAATTCCTATGCTAATCTGATAAAAACTATAAACCCTCCTCCCCCAACTAACGCTCATGGTATGCACATGTGTATACAAAAACTCATGCAGTTTTCCTTTTATTTAAAGGCTCCGGTTCCATCCACAAACCCCAAATTAAGAACCCTCCTTTAAAAAGTGATTCCACCATAGTAGGCACTTACCCTGGTCCTCTGTATATGCCAAACATGGTTATTGGCGTATAGGCAGTACTTAATGTAGAATACTAGGTGGATGAGTAGAAGGATGGATGGGTAGATGATTATGTTAAGAAGTGTCCTGATTTGCCATGACCTGTTTAGAGTTGAGCTAATAATTCCATGGAAGTCATCAAGGGGGAGGAGTCCGTTTGAGCAGAGAATGGTAGCGCTCTTTACTCCACTGGTCTGTCTTTGCCCTAGGAGGGCAGTTCTGCCCACATCAGGGAAGTCCACCAATTCCACAAGACCATTTTCCAAATGAAAACTTAAAGTATGGTACCTGACACATGGATGATGGGACAGAATATTTGAAACTGGGCCTGTCTCAGAGTCAAAGATTATGTGATCTTAAAGGAACATAACCCAGCCCTGAGGCTGATTGTCTTGTTCTTGGGGCTCCTTTAAACCCAGAAGGAAATGGCCAGGGACCAGGCTGCAGTCCCCATTGAGACTAGGTTTGTCCTTCAACTCTGGGCACAGGGGCCAAGCATGGCAGGCCCCCTGTCCTCCAGATTCTTCTCCATGGTCACCTGTGTTGAGTAGGTGATCCCTAGAGGTCCCCCTAAATGTTGTCCATCTTTTGCTCATTACTGTCCCCCCCCAAAAAAGATAATGTAAATTCCTGGCTTAGAAATTGTTCAACTCTAGGAGCTTAAAAAAAATTTTTTTTGCTTCTATTTTAATCCCTATTTTTCACATTAGAGCATTTGAGAATGTTGATTTTTAGACATCAGAATAGTTCAGAACCATGAAGAAGAAAAAAAAACCCTGCAGTACTAGCATTTGCTTGGAAAACAGTTGTCAAGGAAATGGATTTCACAAAAACACTTCCTCCCAGGAGAGCTCCCTTTCCATGTATCCCCACATGAACATTATTGACCTGTGTGATACTGGTAAGCAAAGGTACTATTGGCAGGTAATTTGTCTAGCCAACATCTAATTATGAATTGAAGCCCTCGCTGGCATGTTCTCAGGGCGGCAGCTGATGGTGGATGAAGTTCAAGTTCAATTTATAGTGCATCTGAAATGTTCTTGGACTTACAGGAATGACTGAAGAGTTCTTGGCCCTGGCTATAGACTGGGGAATAGGATTCTGTAAACTCTATTAGCGGACAATGGAGGCGCCTGATCGATGGAGCTGAAATTACAAAACATTGTTCGATTAAAAGAAAAGGTGAAGGCTCTTGGGGCAGGGGCTGTGACTCAAGGCACTCACATAAGGAGATACTTATCTCATAATGAGAGTGCTGGCAGCCCAGGCACCATCCACTGGTACTTGGAGGACGCGTCACTGTTAGACATGCCAATGTATACATGCACTGCTCAGTTGTGATCAGACCTTACAAGTGAGGCTGGCAGTTTTAATTATCACTTGAGAGAACTCAGTCAAGGAAGTGCTGCTCCAGTTAGAGTTATGGCCACCGACACTGGCAGGTGGTTAATTACAGACCTCTCCAGCCCCACAGAAGTACAAGGTCTGTATGTAGACTAGAGAGTGCTGACAAAGAGGCAGAGAGATGTCTGTATCTCCATTATCCCCATTTGTGTTGCGATCTATTGTATTCGCAGTAATCTTTAATTATAAAAGCTATTACCATGGGATGGAGTATCAATGTCATTCATTTTTGTCATGTTGCCTGGTAACGTCCCTTTGTGCCCAAGACATGCATGTTTCTGTAGTTAAAGGCTGGAGAACTGAAACCTTCCTCTTTCTTAGCCTTTTTGCCATCACAATATTATAAAAAGCTATTTCTGAGAGATAGTTGGGTTCAGTCTGTGGGGTGAAAAATGGACTTGGTGTGACTACAGCCTGAGTCTTAGAATTCTAAGGCTTCTTTTGAACCAGAGTAGTTCTTAATGACGCAACATTCCTCAGGAGCAAGACAGAAAAAAACAAAACATTTCTAACAGTTGACTGCATTCTGCTCTCCTCTTTTGGATAACATTCTGGCCCATTACAGACCGATCTCTACTGTGGGACCCATTTTGCACACCCCTACAGACTTCATGGAGAAGGGAGAAATTGTGAATCTTTAGGTTTTTGATGATTTCCAACCTAAGAAATGATCACCAATGGAGGAAATAGGGCCTTAGATATGACAGGTGGAGTCTAGTTGCACCCCTGTGAAGTCAGGTTATCTCCGTCACCCTGCTGGTTTTGAAAATGCCCCATTAGTGGAAGAAATTGTGGCAGAGTTATCACCAGAAATACTCAAAATCATTCTCTTTAAAGGTCACACTGGTGGAATTTTCAGATAACAGTTGGCTTTGCTATTTTCCTTTTAAGTGGTACGCAGCTGTCCTGGGCATGGGGAGAGGTCGTCTATGGCGTTTCAGACCTCCAGTTAAGGCTGTAACCCCACCAAAGTGGTCATCACTTAAAAATAATTACCTTCTACATTGTTCATGCTAAATTCTTGAGATGGACTGATTGGCATATTTAATCTCATCTCTCAGGCATTTGCTAATTATCATAGCCTAGTTGGGGAAAAAAGCCTAATCAAATAGCTGTTTAGAGACGCTTTGCACTTTAAAATTTTTGCTGGGTTTATCCCAGGAAAAGGGGAAAGGTACCTCTGATTTTCCTCTGATTCTTTCCCTGACCTCAAGAGGGTTTAACCTTTAGTGGTTAAGTAGCCACAGCTGTTCACTCAGGAAACATTTTTGCATTTACATCTGTCTCTTTTGCATCGTTTCCACCCCGACTCCCTTTCATCACCCTGAATGAAGCTTTCTCACTTAGTGACTTTCCATCCATGAGGGGGCTGTGGAATTCCAGCTAATGAGGCTCATCTTTTTTATTCACTGTGAGTGGTACCAGCCGTGCCCTGAGTCAGATCTGGAAGTGAACAGTTACTCACATCTTTTTCAGGTTCCTAAATGAAACACCAAGTCCACAGTGAAAGAGGAATTTTTTCCTCTTGTCCAGAAAAAGATAGACAAAAAGAGCAGGCTCTCGGGTGAGCAGGTTGGATGCCTTAGAAAAGGCAAGACTTTGTGTTATTTTATTAACCGCAGCTGGAGAAGACCCCACTCCATCCCACCCCCACCCTGCCAGCTGAACTGATATCATTTTATGCAATGTTTTTTCAGCATTGCGCTCAGAATTGGGAAAACAGGATGGTTTTCTCCCTTATACAGAATATACTGCTGCCAGTGACAGAAATCTCACCAAGGCCTTTCTTTTGTTGGGAATGTCTGAAAAGGCCTGTCTTTGAGATTTATGAAAGAGCCCCAGTGAACCACCATCACACATATATACTCGTACCTCAAAAGCAAGTACAGGGAAGAGAAATTGTGTGAATGTTCCGTCCCCTGTGACAGCCATCAGTCCGTTTGTCTGCCTTCTGTGAAAGGGTCTGTTTTGCTGGCTCTGCAGGAGCTGCCGCCTTCCTGCAGCAGGTTCACAGGCCCCAGCAGGAAGCCCAGATCTGGAGGGAGCTTGGCAGAGAAAAGCCTGGTTCCGTTAGAAACCAGAGCAGCAGAGCTGGGGCAGGTGCATTCAGTTCTTTGGGAGTGGGATGTGTGGACTGGCGAGAGGTGGGAGGAGAAAGTGAAAAATCAAGCCAGGCCTGCGTGAGCTTTGATTCTGATCAAACAGTTTAAAAATCCATGGCACTTGAAGATCGGAGATTTTGCTCGTGCTCTTTCTCCTAGTCTGTCCCATTAGTTCATCAAGATTAGAGCCTTTTGTTTTTCGTAGTTAATTATTCTTTGGAGTCCATTTCAGGGTTTTGAAATCAAATTGGTTGATGTTTCGCTCTCTGCCATGTGACTAGGTCATCTTTCCTAATCGGGCTGCAGGAATCCTTTCAAGAACACAGTGCTTCAGCTCAGCGCCACCAAGGAATATGTCCCCTGAAATTCAGTCTTACAGGAGCGAGAAACCACCACCAACCCCTGATTATGAATCCAGAAGTGTCCCTGCATGTCATCCATCTTTACAGACCTAAAAAAAAATGAAAAGGAAACCTACACTGAGCTGTCTGATCAATGCAAACTCAAGGAGCTTACAGGGTGGCAGCTACTTAGCTTCCTAGGACAAATGAGCTCTAAAACCTGAGTCATTTTATATGGTTTTGGTAGGGCTAAGTGGGTCTGTTTACTGCTTTGGAATTCTCTCTGCTGGTGTGAATGGGTAACCTTATCAGTGGGTTTTGAAAGCCTGTTTAGCACCACCCTCTCCCCCTAAAAAAGAGAAAACAATAGAAAAGAAAATACGTACTTTGAATTCACTGCCGACTGGAGCCTAGGAGGAATAAAGAGAAAAGTCATCTATTATATATGGATACATAGTAGATGCTCAAGGCATATGTTCTGAATGGATGTCACATGGAGGGAAATTGAGGAAAGAACAAGAAGAGGCAAAGGTTGGAACAGGACCCGGATTTGAATCTAAACCCTCCACTTATTGGCTGTAGGCCCTCGGAAGAGTTACGGAACCTCTCTGAACCTTGGTATCCTTATCTGTAAAATGGGCATAATCCCTGCTTCCCAGAGCAGCGATGGAGGATTAAATGAGATGTATGTGATGACATCTGGCACAGGAGCTACTACATGGAGATGCTCAGTGGTTCATTGCCCAAGCCTTGACTGGCACAATTTTACTAGACAAGAAACAGGGCTCTTTCCTGCCTGTGAGTGTCCAGAGGTTATCAGGCCTCCTTGAGTCCAGGAATGGACCCTCTAAGTATAATGATACTACCCTCTTTGGGAATCCAAAGAGACCCACCAGGAAATGCAGCTGTTCCACACTGTTCTACATGAATGAGTTAAAGATGGGTCTGAAGATTCTATACCCAGAACTGGTTCCTCAAGAGATGGCGACTGACTGACTGGCTGACATCTAGGCCGCTAACGGTGTCGAAGGTGGCGATCAAGGCTGACTTCCAGATTTCAAGTAGTATTGCCTCCCCAGGAAACCTGGCAGTGCAAATTACTTCTCTCTGCGCTCCAGTCAAGGTCTCTCTACCTTTTACTTTGGCATTTTCCTTGTGTTCACTTAAACCTGTTTTTTTTTTCCTTTCAATATTTAGGCAAAAGAACTGATTCTGCCTCTTTTGCATATCCAGAGGCTCCAAGCACAGCTGGAGCAGCTTTAAAGCAGGTCATCCATTCCTTCTAGCAGATTGAGCCTCCAGGCACTGGGAATTTGGACATTTCTTGTTTTCCAAGAGAAGCAGAACCTCAGGATGGGCAGCCAGCCCAGGCACAAGGCAGCAGCCAGTTCTCATTTTGAGTCTCAGAGTGCCACGTGCCTTTCAGAGGTGGTGGGCTGATGTTTTGTTCGTTCATTCATTAGACAGCAAGGCAGCCTGGTGAGATGGAAAGGAGAACACAGCTTTTGAATCCGCCAGACCCCAGCTTCAAACACAGGCCCTGCCACTTGCCGGCTGCATGGCCCCAAATGTTGGGAAAAGGAGGCACTCATCTTACCTCAGAGGATTCGTGAGTGGGAAGCAGTGGGCTGCCACGGTTAGAATGCAGGCCCACTTCCCTCCTAATTCGTTCTGTGTCCTTTGCAAGTTATTTAACCCTGCAGGACTCAATTGCTTCAGCCTGTAAAATAATGGCACCCGCCTTGCAAGGTTGGTTGCAGGGCTTGGACGGGTGCTCGGCACATAGTACGTGCTCAGCAGATGTCCACTACTGGATAATAAAGGGAACATGCGTCGCCATTATTATTACTAATGTGCTATTTCACTTCCTCTGTTTGGCTGGCTCCAAGCCAGGGGTTGGGGATGCAGAGGTGGATAGGTCACAGATCTCAAGGGCAGGAGAGACAGACATGAAAGAAATTATTCTGCTGCAGGAGGGTTGTCACTGATGGATGGCAAGAGGCTGTAGGAGCACAGGAAGCTGGTCCCCGTGCTCCAGAGCATCAGAATTTCTTATGCAGAAAAAGGGCTGTAGTGGAATGGAAGGTGCACTGGAGATTTGGTAGTTTGTTCATTCAGTTTTTCATTGGCAAGTGCAAAGGCCCTACGGTGTTATGTTAGTTTCCTATGTTACAGTGACTCTGTGACTTAGACAAACACAAATTTACCCTCTTACAGTTTTGAAGGTCAGGAGTCCAAAATGGGTCTCACTGGGCTAAAATCAAGGAGGATCCTTCACTTTGCACTCAGGGAACCGATCTCAGTGCAGTGAGGGAGCTCGAATTTGCTTGTGACCTTCTCCATCAGCTTCTTTTGTTTGTTTGCAAACTCCGCACCAAGATCACAAAGGTTCTCAGTAGGAAAGTGTCTCACCCATTCTTGCTATCCCTTGTGACCTCACTCACAGTTGGAGCTGCTCCCTTATTGGGCCATTGGTAAACCCTTGCTGAGCTAAAGCCACTGGGCAGTGGGCTTCTGTCCCAGGTATTGCCGCTTTCCCATGATCCTCACGACAGGAGCAGGCGGGGGCGGGGGGCTCCCCCTGTGTTGTCACCATCCTAGACATTTATTCAGCATATTTTTATGGAAGACCTCTGTATACTGGGCACTTTGCTAAGGGCTGGGGAGCAATAGTGAGCAATGGAGCCTCCATTCCAGTGGGGGAAATAGATCCTAATTAACCAAACACACAATTAATGTAAAATTCTGACTTTAATATTCCTCTGTAGTAGGGGCATTTGACCTGATCCACAAGGCCAGGCTTCACTAAAACATGGCAACTAAGTTGAAATCTGAAAGATGAGTGGTATTTGCCAGGCCAAAAGAGAAGTGACAAGTTGTCCCAGGAGTGGGAGGCCCTATGGCAGAAGGAGGCATGGATTTTTGAAGAACTGAGAATGGAAGGTAGTGTGGCTGGGGCAGAAATGGGTAGGATAAGCTGAGGCTGGAGGCATGAATGATGGGACTCTGCGGGTCTTGATGGGCCTTAATGAGCTTGATCTTTATATCTGACAGAAGTGTGTGTGTGTGTGTGTGTGTGTGTGTGTTGGGGGTGGGGCGGAGATATGAATAAATTTGCATTCAAAATAATCTCCCTGGCTACATTGTGGAGAACAGTGTAGGAGGCCGGAAAAGACTGATTTAGGCCAGTTACAGGCTGTCGCTGGAGTCCCCTGGAGAAATGCAAGGGGTTTGGTATAGAGTGCAGAAAGAATGGATGGAAAGATACTTAGTAGGTAAATTAATAGGCTAGCAGTCATCTTTTGGCTGCTTTTTATTGAGCACTTATTATACACCAGTTGCTGTGCCAAATAAATATTTTACCTATGTTATCTTATTTACTCTCAGGGTTGTAAGGATTAAATATTCCTATTCTCCTTTTATAGATAAGGAAACTGAGTCCCAGAGAGGTGAAGTCATTCACTCAAGGCCACAAGCCAGTAGGTGGCAAAGCCCTATAGCAGTGTCTGACTTCGGTGTGCATTTGGATCACCTGGGCACCTTCTTCAAAAGCTGGTTCTGATTGAGCAGGTCTGGGATGAGGCCCAGGATGTTGCATTTCTCACATGCCCCCTGGGTGTGCCTCTCTGCTGGTCCCAAGACCACACACTTTGAGTAGCAAAGGTCTGTCTGCCTTCAGGGCCCACACTTGCAACCTGGTGCCTCAGAACAGCTGGAGATGGGGCCAGATTTCTGAGATTGCTCAAATCTGAATCCCCGTGGGCAGGATGTGGGAGATCTGTGTGGACCTCAGATAAACAGGGAGTCATATCACGTTTTCATTCCCTGCAGGTGCCTTTCAATAGCTCAAGCGAACCCAAAAGTGAGAGGGCTGGAGGCAGTACCGATCCCTTCGATCCCCCCCCACCCCACCCACCAGCTAACCCCACCTGCATCCAGCTTCTGAACTGTGGACCAGATGCTATGTCTCATCAGCAGTCACCAGTGAGATCGTTATATGGGGCATCCATAAACAGGGGTGGGTTGAGAAATCTAACATGGATGGTGTTCAGCTACCAAGCTGTCAGCTGTTTCCCTGGACTGTTCTGAAAGTGAAGGAAAAACATTGACTCAATATTCTAATCTCTCTGTCTGTGTGGCCAGTAGATCCCAGGATTATTAGAGACCAAATCCTTTCCCACTCTGCCCCTGTAAATGGGGCCAGGTGTCGCTGCTGGTAGATTCAGTAAGGTGTGAGCACTTGTCTTTAATGACTGGGAAAATCCATTTCCCTTCTTGGCAGCTTTGAGATGTTGCAACTGTGGTTCTGGGTCACTGCCAGACATGATCATGTCTCTGTGTGTTTTATTTTAAAAAGGGGAGAATGTCTCACTGTTTCCATGCTCACTTCCTCCCCAGTTGCCCCCACAGAACTTTCCAACGCAAACTTTGTATTATTTTCCCCTCTGGAGGTGGTCTGCCAGTATTCCCATTCCCTCCCTCCTCAAATGCATCCTTTCCGTTTTGGTTCCATTGTTCTGGGGCTCCTCAGCTGGGGTGGGCATCTGTGTGGGTCACACAGTGAATTCTAGTCATTTTTCTGCAAGAGAGGATCCTAGAGCTCTGAGACAGGTAGAAAGAATACCTTAAGTAAAACAATAATGTCTGCCTCCAACTAGTAAATATTTTTTCATTTTAAGATTTCATGTCATCGTAATTTGTTCTGGTGGACAAGAAGAGCTTTTGTTTGAGAAAGAACTGACAAGATGTCTTAGGATTCAGCTCCCACTTCTCTGCCTTTCTATCATTGGAGCTTTGTTTTCTGTGTTTGAAAGATTCAGTGAAGGGAAGGCGTTGTAGGCTATTGTTAGGTATCTTTTGAATCCATAAATCACAGACTGATGGAAGGTAGGGCCTTCCAGAGACCATCTAGATCTGCCTTCTGTCTCTAGCACACACACAAATAACTGCCAGTTGTGTATTTGTAGAACCCAGTGGGAGCAAAGGTATAATTTCTCCTGGTATTTAAGTTCTCGTGTCTCTTGATTCTTACAGTTACATTCTTGAGTCTGTCTCAACTTTCTTTTGCCACAGTTCAGGCCTCCCTGGCCCCAGTCAGCTGCCTCACTGTTCTGGCCCGTGGTTTCGGGGGCAAAACCACCCCTATACTAATAATGACTATCTCCTGGCCATGATAAGTCACTTGCCCTGTCTGGGTTTCATGCAGTCCTTGTGAAATGTGGCTTTGGGACTAGATGATGTCTCTGGCACTCAGATTCTGTTTAACTCTGAGGTTCTGGTTCTGTGCTTCTACCTAATGTTGTTTCTCTTGCCGGTGGCATTGTCTCTTATCAAAAGCCAGCTCCGTCCCAACCACCCAAGCAGTCTCCTTTGACTTAGGAGTAGCACCATATCACTTTTTCCTTATTTATTTTTTTTTCATTTTAACAGCCTTTAATCTTCACAGTACAAACATTTCTAGATAGTCATCATAGAAAATCCAGAAAATCTAGGACAATAAGAAGACGAAATTAACTTCTCAAATATAACCACTGTCAGCATTTTGGTATATTTCCTTCCAGTCTTTTTTTTTTTTTTTCCTTTAACACACTTATACATAGACCAGTGAGTTTCATACTATATAGTTAGGTATCCTGCTTTCCACTTAATATATACTGAGCATTTTTATATATCTAACATTTGGAAACATAATTTTAAATATCTGTTTAAAACTTTACATCTCACACTTTATTTAGCCTTTGCATGTTTATTTCTGAATGGGAATAAGACTTATCCTGTCAAGCTCACTGAACTACCCAAATCAAATGAGATAAAAAGTGCAAAGAGCTACACAAATGTAGCAACAATCGATTATTACCTTAGTTTTATCTCCCCAAGTGATCTACTTCATTGTGTTGTCACAAAATTGTTACACATTTCCCTATTCACCAAACTTTGCTCAATGGTCAGCAAAGCAAGCTATCTGGTTTTAATCTTTAAAAGGGAATGTACATACTAATAACTTCTAAATTTTTTCTTACAGTTTCTTAGGTGTTCTGGAAATTAATCAAAGTATAGAAAAAGGAGTGTGTACAAAGATGTTCATTATAGCATTATTTATAATAGCCCCAAAGTAGAAATCACTGAAATGTCTAACCATAGGGAAGTTTAAATCTACTTGCTGGGCTATTATATAGCCATTTAAAATTATATTTTCAAAGCCTTTGTAATAAAATAGAAAATATTTATGTCATCACTGGAAGAAGTGAAGATGAATGGGGGGAAAAAATGAAAATAAAGACATCAAAATGGGAATGGTAGTTATAGTATTTGAATATAGTAGTTTTCTTTCTGCTTTCCTACAATGAGCATATATACTTTGGATGGATGGATGGATGGATAGATGGATCAACCTTATTTTTTAAACTTTGGTTAATAATGTATGCAACACTGGCCAGATAGCTTAATCTGCGGGAGTGTCATCCTTATACCAAAGGGTTGCATGTTCCATTCCTGGACAGGGCACATACCTAGGTCCTGCGTTCAGTCCCCAGCTGGACTATGTACAGGAGGCAACTGATTGATCTATCTCTCTCACATTGATCGATCTCTCTCTCAAATCAGTAAATGCATCCTTGGGCAAGGATTTAAATAAAAAGACTGTATGCAGAAGAGGGAAGTATGGGACACAGAACTGAGCTAAGTGAAAGACTAATGCAGATGTCGGAGGAGAGGGCATGGGGGTTGAAGCCAAGACTGCGCTGGGACTTCTGGGAAGTGCTCAGAACCACCAAAAGGGTCTTTTATTTTTGGAGCAGGAAAAACAGAGTAAAAGTGGCACCTCACTTGAACATGGTAATATAATTATAAAAGGAGAATCCAAATTGCTAGTTCCTCATTTGCTCTGCCTTCTGACCAGAGTGGGCAGGGCAGGCTAGGTGAGGGTGCATAAAAGCTCAGCAGGGTTTTGGAGGAGCTGTGGGTAACAAGAGCTGCAAAGAGACTGGCAGCAGGCACATTCTGTCATAAGTTAAAGTGGAAAAAGACAGATTTTGTGATGTGTAAATTTGGGTGGAAATGACATCAACCTCCAGCAAAGTTCCTTAATGGGTTTTAAAAAAATAATAATTTCAGACTTGTAGAAAACTTGCAAAAATCTAGCTAACACTTCAAATTTACCCTTTACCCAGATTCCTCAAATATTAATCTTTTACTCTGCTCTCTCTCTCTCTCTCCCCCCCTTTCTCTCTCCTCCCTTCCACCACACACACACACACACACACACACACACACACACACACACACACAGAGTTTTCTGAACCGCTTGAGAGTTGGTTCCCCATGACTGGAGGTCTGTGCTGTGGAAGTTTATGAACTGACTTCTCCATGGCCGAAAGCAGAATTGGATTAAGCCAGAACTTTGTGAGACTCTGCGATGGAATGGGCCGCCCTATAGAGGGGTGAGCGCCCTGCCGCTGGGAGTGTTCACAGACAGATTACTTAATCTTTTATTAAGGAACTTGCATGGCGCAGGAAGTAGAGTGGGCGACCTTTGAGGTCTTAGAACAGCCTAAGCATAAAGCTAGGGACAGTCCACCTCTAAAGCCAAGTCCAGGGGTCACTCCGGGCCCTTACCACCAGTTCCAGATTAAGGTTAGCCTTTGTATGTGTCGTCCTCTTCTTGGGCCCCCTCCCAGTCCTGCTTGGCCATCAGGATACTTGGGTACTCACAAAGCTTCCCTTGAGACACACGCTTACCCTCTTCTGAGCACTTCTGTTGCTCACGAGATCCTTCCCTCTGACCTGTTACCTTACCTGGGCCGCATGTGGTCCACACTGAGCCTCGCAGCCATAGGTTAAGCTCCAGAACTGGCAAATACTTAATGAGCATCTGTTATGTCACTGGATGAGTTGCTGGCCTTAAGGCAGTGAATGAGGAGCAAAACAGTTGCAAGTATAACAGCTTAGCTGTAGGCTGCTAAGAGACCGGACATGGGGAATGTGAGGTAGGAGTGGGGTCCTGGCTTAGGCTTGGCTGGGGACAAGGTCTCTCTGCAAAAGCGCCCTTTCAGCTGGGATCTGAAGGAAGAAAAGCAGTTGGCCAGGAGGAGAGGGCAGAGGCTGGGGGAGCATCCCCGCTACGGCTGCAGCCCAGACTGGGGCCACGCACAGGGCGGGACGCCTGGCAGGCGCTGCTTGGGGTATGTGAGGAAGAGACATGAGGACTACCTGGCCGGGGGTGTCTCCTGTCCCCTGCTCATCCAGTGTGTGTGCTGAGTCACTCGTGACTCAAGGCGGGAGACCCAAGGTTGGCAGGTCTGTGTGTACGTTGTGTGTGCGTGCGCGCTTGCAACTGAGAGAAGCTCTGCGTGCCTTCTGAATCCAGTCCCAAGTGACACAGGAGTCGTTGGTGCCATTATTCCCCTCTGTTGATGTGGATGACATAAGAACGGGCCATGTTCGAAACATCTCGGCATCCCTGCGGTGACAACTCCTTTGAGAACATGTAGATACCTGTGATTTTCTTAATTACTCCTGTACACCCACATCCCTCTCTCTCCCTGCCTTAAGCAGGAGCGGGTATTGAGGGTAGGGTGCAGTCCTCCCCCTCCAGACCCCTGCTCCTTCTTTTCTGCTGTCGCTTGTGTTGTCACAGCCTCCCGCTGCTCTCCCACCCCACCGCCGCCCTTCCTTCCCCTCACACCGACTAAATCGAGGGAGTCTGAGGGAGGAGGCCAGTCTCCCTCAAGCGCACATACCCGCAATTAGTTTCCGTTATTGCCAATTCGAGATAAGTAGAAAATAACAGAGGAATGGGACCAGGACTCAAAGCCTGTGCAAAGTGCTAGGCATGCATTACCATGACATCTGCATGTGTGTCACATGGGAAGCTACATATCAAGCCAGGTGTGGGGGTGGGGCCTGCTGGCCTGGGAGTTGAAAGAGCTGGATGGATGCCGCCCTGACCACTTTCCATCTGGGGCCTCCGTCTCGTCATCTGTGAAACGGAGAGGGGGTACTAGGTTATTCTGCCCTTTGACGGGGAGCACAGGCCACAGATGTAGCCCGCCTGCCCCTCCGGTCTGTGCAGCGAGCACAGCAGTAGTTAACTGTCCTGACGTGCCCAGAAGACACGGCTTTCAAGCCTTGGCACCAGGAGCAGAGCACAGAGAATGCAGGTGGAAGTGTCCGGAAGGAGGGGACTGAGGAGGAAAGGAGGCCAGAAGATAGAAGAAAGGCAAAAGGAAGCCTGGAAGTGATGTGACAAACAGAAATAAACACATATGACACAATAGCTTAGTGGTTCTCAAATGTGATCCAACGACCAGCAGTATCAAGTGGGAACCTGTTAGAAAAGCAAATTCAGTCCTGTTGAATCAGAAACCCAGGAATCGGGCCCTTCTCCCCAGCCCCCCAGATGATGTTGGTGCACGCCAAAGTCTGAGAACTCATAGGACCGACAAAAGGAGGCAGATGGATGAGGCTAGGAGAGATGGGGATTTTAAAGGCTGATCAGCAGGAGTTTATAGATCGCTTGCTATGTCAGGTCAGAAACTGGACGTTTCCAGCTACTTTCTTCCATTTAAACTTTTCAGGGTTGTGGCAGAGCAGGTCTTGTTATTCCCAACTTAAAAATGAGGCAACTGAGGTTCAGAGATGTTTGGTCACTGGCCAAAGTCAAAGAGATAGTGACAGAGATGGAATTAGAGTTCAGGCCTCTCTGGCCCCGAGGCCTCAGTTCTCTCCACTGTACCAAGCTGCTCCCTGCCCACCGGTCCCTTAGCTACCTGCCCAGCTCCCTCTTCTGCCCCACGGTCACCCCACTGCCCTGCTCCCCTCCGCCTGCTGCCTGCCATGCAGAGGCAAAAAGGCAGCATCATAACGGCAAAGAAGGGAGACCCCGGGGGACGAGGGAGCGGGGCTGGAGCCAGCTGTCACCTTGCATTCCTCCAGCCTTCAGTACCAAGTGCAGCCAGGGGCCAAGGTGCTTGTGTAATGCTTCCAAGGAGCTGACACAGTTGCCTTAATGTAGTAACAACTTCCATGCTGGATGACAAAATTAACAAATACTCATTGCTGCCTCCATGTGCCAAGCCTGTGCTGGGTGCCATGGGAGAAACTGAGGCAAGGTAAGTATAATTTCTGATGTCAAGGAGTATATGGTTCAGAGCCAGGAAAACAAAAAATGACAGTGACCAGCTGGGGTGCCAGGGAGCCCCAGACAGCCAGGCTAGGTCCAGCCATGTGTTGGAGGCATTCAAAGAGACTCATGTAGTGACTTTAAGGGACAGCGCTGAGGCTTTGGGACAGACCTAAGGCTTTGGAGCCAGAGGACATGGGTTCATTTCCCAGCACTGACTCACTCTGTAACCTTGGGCAAGTCACCTCATGTCTGACCTGTTTCCTTACCTACAAAGCGGAGTTAACAATCCTTCATTCAGGGGCTTGTTCTATTTGATTAAATAGGCATCGTTCAGCAGGCTGTTTCCTTCCTTCGGAGGATCACTTTAGGCCAGAGAAAAACAAAGAAGGCTTCATGGAAGAGGAGGCTCTTCAGTTTGGCCTTTTTCTTCTCTAGGAAATCTACGTGTAGACTCTGGGCATGCGGGGTTGTTCGAGGCGAATGGCCCTCTGAGCATCTGTAATTATGAATAAAAGTGTAGCGAGAGGAAGTCATTTTCCTCAATTTGGAAGATTACATTTCAAATGTGGTTTCAAACCCCGTTGCAAAGGGCGAAGCCAGGTTGCCAGTCTGCGCTGGTGGGAATCGCCACGCTCATGTTTCCGCCTTTTCTCGTAGATGATGCGGTTCGCCTGGCAGAGCTACAAGCGCTACGCAATGGGGAAAAATGAGCTCCGGCCCCTCACAAAGGATGGCTATGAGGGCAGCATGTTTGGTGAGTGGACCTCGGGGAGACCCACTGCCCCTCTGGTGGCTGAGCGGAATTTATTGCTGGCTTTTCACCTCCCGAGCTGCGTCCCTAATTCTCCAAGTCTGGCTTCCTTCTGGACTGTTCAGTTCTGAGCCTTCTAGTTTTGGGGCAACCCTTATGCTTCTCTCTCACCTTAAACACTTCTTTGCATGCACTGATCATTTATCTCTTAGAGCAAACGAACTTGGAAATTTAAGTGGGGTCGGTGAGTGATGGAGACACGTTTTCACGGAGAAGGTTTGGAGCTCTGAAGGACACAGGACTGAGTTTAAACCCACTCCTCTGAGTATAGCTGTACAACAACACTGGGTGTTTTCTCAGAGAAACGGAACACACTTCCAATGAGATGGGCACTTACACGGCCTTTAGGGTGGGAGTGTGTCTGTCACACGCTTACCTGGTGGGTGTGTAACACGGGTGCTGCTGTGTGTCGGCAACTTGTGCTTGATCTGCGGTCCCACTGTTGATGCTGTGACCGTTTGGCCATAGGGCTCCCCTAACCCAGCACCTCGAAAGCTTCCCTCAGCCAAAGAGGCTGCAAAGGTGCCTTGTTGGGGGCAGGGCCTCAGATTTCAAATTTAACGCCCGTCCAAGTTGCCAGCGCCCCTCTGTGCAGGCCTTCTGCTTCCTTACTCCCTGAGAGACGGAAGCCTCCAGGGCTGGGGAGGGACATTCAGTGCCTGTAGTCCTCACTCCTTAGAGACAGGGGCTCCTGAAGTCAAAAACCAAAGAACCAAGTCAGAAAACAAGTGTCAGGAAAAATCTCAAAAGCAGGTTTACCAGGGACAGCCCCCTCCTGTGTGGCCCTGTCAGAAGTATTTGTGTTATGGGAAAAGGGACGTGGGACCTCCCTTCTTCCCTCTAACAGTCCGGCTTCACAACCCTTCTGGCTGTTCAGACAATTTACTATCCTTGTGAGAAGGCTGTGTGTGAATTTGAGTAGCTTCTTCTTCTCCCCAAATTCATAGAAGTGTGGGGAAATGAGAAAGTATCAAAAAGTGTAAAGTAGGCAAAAAATAACTCTTTCTGCCACATAGATGCAGCCTGTATTGACATCTTGGCTCATTTCCGTCCAATCTTTTCTTCTGTGTGCTTTTTTTTTCCTCTCTATGTATAATTTTATGTCCTTTCTTTTTGTTTTCTTGACTTACTGTTATATCGTGTTTCCCTAACTCATTTGAATTTTTTCATAAAGAATGTTTTTAATGGTTGCAATTATGGCAGGGATGTGCCATAATTCATTTAACCATCCACTAATGTTGGATGAAGGTCATCTCCAATTTTTCGAATCCTAAAAATAATGCAGCAATTATCATCTTTGTGCATAAAATATTGTCTTAGGATAGATGCCTAGAAAGGACTCCTGAGTCAGGAGGGAGGGTGACATATTTTTTTTACCCTCAAATAGGAATGCGTGGATTCCAGTTTAGGAGCACAGCTGCCTTACCTGCCTAGAGCACAGACATTTCCCTACAGCCCACATCAGCACTGGGGAAAGGTGGCTGGTGTGGATCTCAGTTGTTGGAGCTTTGGCTTCTAGTGTAAATCAGGGACAGGACCAAGGACGCTCCTCTTCTCCTTTTCCCTGAACAGTCTGCAGACATTCAGGGAATCGGTAGAGGCGGGGCTGAGGCTGTTGAAGTCTGACATTGTACAGCATGGGCTTAGCTATGTATGGCTCCAACTGTCGACCAGGATAGAGAGAGCATTGCTGGGAGGGATGGAGCTAAACCAAGTCTCGGTTTGTAAAATTCCTCAAGTCCTGAGATTTAAATCTCAACCCCCTACCCCTGTCTAATCGGTGAGCCTGGTGGAGAGTAGGAGCCTGGAATGGTGGAAAGACACTTGGACCTTGATTCTGAAGACCTGGGCACAAGGCCTCCCGCTGCCCTTGACTGTCTGTGTGGCCGAACCCAGGTCACTTAGCAGCTCTGGGTCCCTGTTCATTCGTCCTTCATACTGGGGCTGCTATGAGAGTGTGCCTGAACATGCAAGTATACTTGAAAGATTTACAATTTCTGTTGCAATAAATGTGGTTAACTGTTGCCCAGGTGAACCCATAGAGGGTTCTGAGGTCCTGTGGGTTACCTGTCTCCCAAGAGTGACCTTGGCAGGGCCTTGGGTGCCCCAGCACCCAGTGCCTACAGCCGTCCTAGCAGTAAGAAAGGGCCTTCCTTCTGCAGCCACAAATGAGCCACAGGGGGCGTCTGGCTCCTGGGAAAGCAGGACGTGTAAGGACCCAGACACTGGGCAAGGAGAGCTGTTCTTGATTTACTCACTTTTTCACTCAGCACGTGGTTGTTCGGGGCCTTGCCCAGGGCTGACTGCTAGGGACACAGGGTAAATGGCACAGCAAAAGCTCCACCAGCTCTGTCAAGACACACACTGGTAACCCTGCCCCGGTCTCTCTGGGGTCTGTCCAGGTGCTCTCAGAGACGGGGACAAGTAGAAGGTGATCACAGTGGGCATGTGACCAGTCTTTCACTGGCTTTAAGTTCGGTGCCTCTGGAACCCAACAGACCTGGGTTCAGATTCAGACTTCACAAGTTCCTGGTGTATGACCTTGGGCAAGTCATTTCTCTCTGAGCCTGAGTTTTTCTGTAAAGTGGAGCTAATGAAAACATCAAACCCCCCACCCGGGGCCTGCCTGACACACAGAACCTGCTTAACAGGTAGTAGCAGTGATTACTGATAGTACAAACCGAGGAATGCGGAATGCGCCAGAGGAGAGGGGAGAGAGAGGGCTTAGGGGTGTGCCAGGAGCCTGGAGGAGGCTCTAGTTTGGGAGACACCCCTGCGGGGCTTTGAAGCCACAGTTACTCCCAGAGATAAAAGGAGATGAACTGGCCTGAATTAAGCTGCTGTCATACCACCACTTCTTTGTCTGGATTCACGTGGGCTGCTGGGCAGCGTCATTCCTGGACTCTGGCTGCTGCCGTCATCAATGACCTTTCCGTAAATCAGGACCTGCAGGAAATGGCCAGGTGGCAGCAGTGCTCACCCTGTCCCACCTGGCTCAGCTGATGTGCATGGGACCCTGGGCTGCTTCCTGGGGGTGTTTGAACACAAGCTTTTAACAGCTTCCCCTCCAGGCCTGTGAGGCCGGGGACGGGGGGCGGGGGGGGGCGGTGGAGCGGGGCGCGGGGGGCGGGGGTGCTGCATACGGGGAAGGGTGATGAGTTCACACCGGTGCCTGGCTTTGCAGGATTTACAGGAACTACAGCGAGGACATCAGATGGCAGCCTGGTGTCCCTGTGTAGCATTTCACCAAACTGAATTCTCCTCCCAACCGGCCATGTGCCCCTCCCTGAATATGTCCTCGCTTTGAGAACAACACTGCTGGGCGAGAGGTATCTCAAACCAGTTCTTGTGCGCTAAGCAATTCAGTGTCAAAGTGGCTTCCTTTACCGGCATCCAGCTGAGCAGAGGCTGTGAGCGAAGAAGACACAGCCTGCTCCTCACCTGGGCCCTGGTCTCCTTCCCCTTCCTCTGAAAGGTGACCGGGTGGGACAGTAAGTGTCCAGGTGGGTGGTGGAAAGAGCATGGACTTAGGATCCAAGTGGGCCTGAGGGGAACCTCTGTGTTGCCACTCAGCAGCTGTGTGGCTTCTGACCGCAGAGTGGGACAGAGGCTACTTCCTCCTGGGCTTATGGCAACAACTAGAGAGAAGACATGCACAGGGCCTAGCTCCATGCCAGGCATAGAGTTGGCACTTGATGGCATGTTTTTATCACTATTAAGGCACAGAGGTGAGTCTGCCGCTTGAAGAAGAGATTCCAGGAGGGGTGGCTAGAGGAACCAGCTCTAAGGCAGCGGAGTTCCACCTTTCTCACTTGTAAGAAGGGGCTGCTGCTAGGACTTGGGGGAATTGTGAATAAGCCAGGTGAGGAGCATGGACTCTTGAGGCCAGGTAGCTTGGATCTGCATGCTGTAGTGCCATTTACTAGCTGTGTGATCTTGGGCAAGTTTCTTAGCTTCTCTGGTCCTTGGCATCCCAGCTATAAAGTGGGGACAACAACAGTACCTACTCTCAGGATTGTTATGAGAACCAAATGAGTTAATACATGAGAAGTGTTCATATTCATGCCTGGCCCATAGGCAGCATTCTCATATTCAGCTGCCCTGAGGATGATGTAAGGCCTTTGCATGTTTTTCTGGTTTTCACCAAGGCATGCCCAAGGCCTTTGGACCCAGGGACCCGCATGAGGGTTCCAGGACTTGTCCAGCCCTGATCCCTCCTTCCCTGTTCCCCCGGCCCTTGAGTGCCCGTGGCAGAGATTGCAGGTGGCAGCCCACTGGTAGACATTGTACCTCTCACCCCTTCATTTAAGCAGCTTACAATGGAATTTTTAACAGGGGAGAGGCAAGGGAAGATAGGGGTTCAAAGCAATGAGATAAATCAGCCTCCTGCTAACAAAAGGGTTTCCAGGAGAGTAGTAAGTGACACCTCACACTGAGTGCCAGCTGCCAGCCTGGAAGCACTTAACGAGCATTAATGCTCCCAAGAACCCAGAGCGATTTGTGAGAACTTCATCCGCCTTGGCAGTGGGGAAACCCGCGCGGGGCACTAGCTAGGAGGTGGCCACTAGAGAGGCCCTCGAAGGCAAGTCTGGCCCCCTCATCTCAGAATTGGGGAAATCAAGCTCAGAGGGGGAAGGGACTTGCCCAAGGTAACACTGAAATTGTCCAAGGCCAGATTGTTGAAACACAGACATATGGTCATGGCCAAATCACCACCAGGAACTAAGCATTCTCAAAGCTTTAGCAAGAGCACACTGTCGCGAAGTGTATGATGTGGGAGCCGAGGCTCTCCCGTTGCCTGTACATGTACCACACCAGGCACTGTTGCTGCCCTCTCTTGTATCCTTTTAACAGCCCTTACCTATCTTGTCCCCATGTCACAGATGAGGAAACTGAGACTTGATGAGTTTCAGGACTTGCTTTGTCACACAGTTATCAAGCAGAGACTCCAAAACCTAATTTATCAGCCACCGTGCTGCCCTGTCCCCCAGTGATCACATACAGTAGCTGGTGGCTGTAGAGAAGGGAGCAGAACAGAAGAGGGTCTCAGGGTTGGTGGTGGTGCATCTTTAACTGCATTGCGCTCCTGGAAGCTGGGGAAGACAGGTGCTTCATGGCTAGGTTCTGCAGCCAACCATCTCTAGACATCAGTACCTGTTGGACATCAACTGAGAATCTTGGAAAAAAGATTCAGATCTCCCTCCTTCCTCCCAGCATAGGAAAATATTTTACCCCTCTCCAAAAAGCTAAAAACACCTGCTTGCAAAACGTGACATTGATCATCAGCATGACAAGCTGAGAGGAGCATGGATTTGAGAATCAGACAAGCCTGAATTTGAATCCTGGCTCTGCCACTTACTAGCCATGTAACCCTCAGCAAGTTTCTTAACCTCTCTGCATCTCAATTTCTTGATCTGTACAATGAGGATAATACCTACTTCGCCTAACAGTTGTGAGGATTAGAGAAAGTAGATGTATGTAAATACCTGCTCATACACACTCATTAGCTATAAGCTGTTGCCATTATTGTTATATTTATTATAAGATAATTGTGAGAATAATTATAACCCAAGGAAAGCAATAGTGCCTGGATCACAGTAGACTTCCGGTAAATGTTGCAGAATGTAAGAAGTGCCTCCTGCAGTCTCCGCCGGCCCTGCGTCCCGGGTTTGGCTGGGGAAGGGCTGGGCCCTGCTTTGCCCTCTTTCTCAAATTCTCTTCGCTGCCTTGACCTTCTCCTCTGTCACAGAGTACAGTTAGACTCAGCAGACTAACCCTGTAAGAGCAGCTGTCCTCCTCAGTCAGCAGATGTGATCTCCGGCGTCTTCTCTGTGGAGGCCGGAGGTGCTTGCCTGGCCAAAAGCAACCTCCCCCTGCTCCGAGCTGGCCCAGGATGACTATGAGAGCCCCAGATTGGATTCTGCCTCTGCCCAGTGAATCCCCGATAGAACTGTCAACCAAAACCCCATTTTGAGGTATGATTTATGGCCTTGGGTGAGTTAAGAGGCGAAATGAACACAGCATGATTTTCAGATCACCGGCCGGGAATGCTTAGCCTTGGCAAAGAGAAAAATCATCTTTGCCTTGTAAACGGAGCAAATGTGATGTTGAAAAGGGAATAAATCCAGGCCCCTCGATGTTATTTTTACCATTGCTTTTTGGTGTGTGTGACTTAATAGTGCCGTCTGCAAAATGTTCGCCGTTTCCGACAGGCACACGCCAGTCTCACTGGCTCTCTTTGCGGGTGAGAGTTACTCTACCAGCATGGCTACCTGGGAAACTGCACACTTTGCCAGACAGTTTGTGAAAACCACTTGCTTCCCCAGTTTCCTCAAACCTCCACATTTCCACAGATGTGACTTTGTTTCGGGGAGGCAGCAGTTTTGACTTTGAAGACAGGCCCAGGTTCAGATCCCCGGCATTTGCCAGCTGAATGAAATCGGGCAAGTCACAAAGTCCTCTGAACCTCAGTTTACTTCTTGTGCAAGGCGGGGTCGGGGGCAGAGTTAGGCAGCCCCAGCATACTTCCTAGCATAGCAAATCCTCACAAAACATGAGGGTTTTTTCCCTGAACACACACACATTCTTCCCAGTTTCTTTCCCTTCTCCTTTTTTATAGGGTAACAGAGCATTTTTACTTATCTGGCCAAAAATTCTATTTCCTCTTTTTATGAGCTCTGTTTTATGAGTTCTTTTTTTCTGAAGAAAAAAAGAAAGAAGGAAAAACAAAACACCAAATGTCCATAGTTCTTGGAAAATCACTGCCAGGCCGTGCTGCTCACCGATTTTGGCAAGCCGTGGTGCACGCTCCCGACCCGGGCCTTGCATTTGTTTTGAGAAGGAGCTGTCATCAGCCTCGGAAGTGGCAATGTTGCAAGTCCTTGGATAGAATGGATCATTCTTAAGGGCAGCAAAACACCCTTCCCGGTAGTCACGTGTTTTTTGGAGTCTTGGTTGCTCCATCTGCAGGCCAGAGGCTGTCACAGTGCACAGCAAATGGATTAGACACACCCGGCCGCTGGCAGACAGGCCTGTAGCCCACGGAGCAGAACATGATAGAAACACTAACCCCGTGCATGTGGAGGGCAGGCAGAACTGGCAGTTGCAGGTCAGATGCTGTCCCCAGGGTGGTCTTGTGGTCTTGAATGGTGACACACTCATGATCCTTCAGCCACCTTCTAAATACCAGAAGGTTCCCAAGGTCACACTGGGTGACTATCAAAGCAAATCATTCACCTCCAAATTAGCCTGCTCATTTTCACACTCTCTGGTCCTGCTGACCACCCACGGCACGGTTGGCACGGTTGGCATGGTGCTCTGCACCCCCCTCCCTCCCAGATTTTTTTCCAAGCAATTTCTAATTAGGATGCATCTTGGCTGTTTTCTTTATCTTTTTGTTTAAAAGGCTTCCTACCAGCACAGAACATAATTTATGTCTCTAGAAAATATAGTAACAGGTTGTTGTAAAAAGAAAACTCGAGGTTAGGAGTCTCAGGTCCCCATCCCAGCCCTGGCGCCAGCAGCCGCCTGAGCTGGCACCCTCCTTTGGGCTTCGTACAAAGAGGCTCGTCCTCTCTGGGATTCCCAATTGGCCACTAGGTTGGTTTCTTTTTTTCACCTCTGTCAGGCTATTTGGGCTATGCTGTTTCTCTTGAAATCTGAACTTTTAGGAGCTAGTCTTGTTCCTGTCAGGAAAGAGTGAGTCAGGGTATCTATTCCCAGAACAAGTTGCTGGGGATGCACGAGATGATTCATATTGAAACTGACATTCCCTCCTGGTAGCAATGTGTTCCCGCCCCCTTTCCAAAGACCTTTTCTTCCTTGGAAACAAGGCTGAGCCCGCAGCAGACAACCAGGCCCCTTTTCTTTGCATGACATTGATGGCAAGCATTTGCCAAATTTCCCAGCAAACTCGGTGACAAATAGGTATGTGAATTCACAACATCTCAGACTGGCAGTGCCATCTGGATTCTTTGAAACCATCTGGTCCGATGTCTGATGATGGGAAAAGAGGCACTGAAAGGGACAGGGACTCACAAGGTCCGACAGCCAGGACTTGAACCCTGGATTTTAATTTGAGCCTCTGTCTTTTTCTTTTCCCTTTAATTATTTTTTAAAAATTGAGATATAACTTACAGTAAAATGAAGAAATCTTAAATGCACAGCAGAATGAATTTTACTCCCCTGTAGCCAACACTGTAGATCAAGATAGAGAGCATTTCTGTTACCCCAGAAGTTCCCTTAGACCCCTCCTGGTCAGTAGTCCCCAAGAGTCACCACTCTTTTGACTTCTGTCACCTTAGATTTGTCTTGTCTGCTTTAAAATCTCATATCATATTATGTATGCTCCTTTATGGTTTACCTTTTTCACTCATAATTATATTATAAACTATTGTTCATTTTTCAAGTTTACCCATTCTACTTTTGCTGGACACTTTTGTTTCCAGTTTTTGGTAATTATGAGTAAAGCTGCTATAAACACCTTTTTTTTGTTGTTTAAAATGTAGCAAATAGTTATTTTCACTAGCCCTAGGCCACTACTAATATCCTTTACTTATATAGATTTGTCTGTTCTGAACATTTCATAGAAGAGAAATCAAGCAGCCCTGGATGACGTGGCGCAGTGGGTTGAGCACTAGCCTGCAAATGGAAAGGCTGCCAGTTCAATCCCCAGTCAAGGCACAGGCCTGGGTTGCAGGTCCCCAGTTTGGAGTGTGTGAGAGGCGACCAGTCAATGTTTCTCTTGCACATTGATGTTTCTCTCCCTCTTTCTCTCTTCCTCCCCCTCTCTCTAAAAATAAATAAAATCTTTAAAAAATAACTTTTAATATCTGGCCTTTTGTGACTGCTTCTTTCATTAGAACAATGTCTCAAGGTTCATTCACATTGTAGCCAAGTATTCAGTACTTTATTTCTCTTTATTGACAAAAAATACTCTACCATATGGACATATCACATTTTATTGACCCATTCAGCAGTTGATGGATATGGGGATAGTAGGCACTCTTTTTGTTTTTTGTTTTTTGGCTATTACATATAATGTCGCTGTGAACATTCATGTATAAGTTTTTGTGAGGACACAGGTTTTTCTTTTGGGCATATGCCTGGGAATGGATTTGCTGCATCATACAGTAACTCTATGTATATCCTTTTGAGGAGCTGCTATACTGTTTTCCAAAGTGGTTACACCATTTTTGTGTTCCCATCGTGAATATTTAAGGGTATAAACACATTTGTACATGCTTTTGGTGGAAATAGTCATGTATGTTGCGAACTACCCAGGATTTGAATTGCTGGGTCACGCTGTTTTATATTATGTTGAACTTAAGGTGAATGCTGCCAGTTTTCCAAAGTGAATCAACTGGTAGTCCCACCAGTTATGATAAGAGTTCTAATTGCTCTGTTATACCAACCAATGTTTGCTGCTGTCAGTATGCTTAATATTAGTCTCCTGCTGAATGCTGCCTCCCTACTAATCAAGCCCCCACCCCACCCCATGTTCAAAGCCCCAGCTTCTGGGGCCTGCGCTTCCTGGAACCGAGCTGCCCTGCACTGCCTGCTCAGCCCTGTTCTGGAGAAGGTCCCTGTTCTTCCTGCCTTAACTTATGGGTGAGTTGGGGCTCCCAGGCCAACTGCTTCAAGTGCTTCTTGCTAGAGCCTTCTCAGTGACACGGGATGGCCCACCCCAGCTGTGACACACAGGTCCAGAATGGCACGAACCTGGAATTTTTCTAGTTTGATTACTGCTCCAGTTAAGGGGTTTTAATAGAGAAAATGGTGACCTGGGAGCCAGAAGACTTGAGTTCTCCAAATCCTGGCTCCACTGCTAACTGCCTTGGCAAGTGTCATGTTTGCTTTCTGAGCCTCAGTTTTCTCTCCTGGGGAATGGGGACAATACCACCTTCTCACAGCATTGTCATTGGATCACATGAGAACAATTCTTTATCTGTCAAGGATTGTTCAGTGCCTACTGTGTGCCAGGCACTGTTCTAGACATATGGGAAACAGCAGGGAGTGGGACGGATACCCGCAGGGACTGCCAGGCTCGAAGGGAAATGAAAGCATGCACTTGTAACTTCAGTTAAGGTAATATGAGTGCTATGAGATACAGACTCACTCTGAGGGCTCCTTAATTCATTCTGGGAGGAATGGGCTTCAAAAAGGTTTCCTGGGGAGGTGGCCTCTATACTAGGGCCCCCAATATGAATGAAGAAGCATGAGAGAGGGGTCCTGGGCACAGAAACACATGTGCACAGGCCTAGAGGAGTGACTGGGCAAGACCATGATCCTTTGGGATCTAGAAGACGTTTAGTGAGATGCGGGCGGAGGGGGTGGCGGCATGGTAAGAGGCCATCTGTGAGCACTGCTGTATAAATAGAGCCCTGTGAATGTAGCCCCCAGGACTTCCTCCCCACCCCAGGCCCCAAGCGCCAGGAGACCTGGCTTCTAATTGCTTCTGGCCATCTATCTGCTCTGTGACCATGGTGTTCTCTGAGCTTATCTCCCCACCATACAGTGTGGGTGTCTGGCATATGGTCTCCCATGTTACTTCTAGGTCCTAAAATAGGACGTGATTGGGCCACTTTCGGGTGTGTTTCTCCCTGGCTGCAGAGAGCCTGATGCATCCAAGTGGGCAGCTGGCTCCATGATGGACGCGGGGGTGTGCACTGGTCACAGTGGCACCACACAGGGTAGGGACCACTCCTGTGGAAGGTGGGAGCCAGGACGTCGTTCTCCCTACCCCTTGGGGCCTCTCGGGCAGGCAAATCAGGTCCCGCTCCACAGACGGCTGCCTTCCCAAGCATCAACGGTCGGCGTGAGAACCACGCGGGGCTCAATGGGAATTGTTGAAAAATTCTGAAGGGAGCCTGGAAGAGGACAAAGAGACCCGGAAGTGTGTTGTCAGCACAATTTGGGGCTAATACTCAAGTTTGTTTTTCCTTTCACCAAGTCTGAAAGGCGGTTTGAAATCCATGGCTCTTGCTTTTTTTTTAATCACTGGATGAAACACAACTGTATTTCTCCCCCAATAACTTTGAATTCTGGAAATAGACCATGTGGGTATAATTGCTGCTGTCTAATCCCTCCAATGGCCAAGCAAATGATTAGGACAGGGAAGAGGGGAGGTGCTGTGGCGGAGGCCATCGGCCTGTTTCTTATCCAGTGAACAGGGCTGTGCTCCCCAAATAATACTGTTCCCGAAATAGCAGTAGCCCAGAAAGGCATCTGCATATCGTTTTGTGAAAAGTAACTGACGATGCATGGGGATGTGGAGAGCTTGAGTTATTTCTTAAGTTTTAGTTCAATTCCACAGCTTTGCACTGAGTACCTACTTACTGTGTGCCAGGTTCTGAGCTGGGTATGGAGCGGGGAAGAGGGCCCCAAAATGAACAAGACAATGAGCTTATTGGACAGGAGACAAATGACGTCTGGCTGTGCTGCCAGACAGAACGCGTGCCTAAGCAAAACGCTGCAGTAGAGAACATCAGTATCTCAGGAGAGCTGCTGAGCAAGTTCCTGAGACTGTTTTAGAAGTTTTCATACAGTTCCCCACGTTTCATTGCAGGGGAATCACAAAGATGGCGGCATTCGAGAAGCACCCTATGGGAGGGGGTGAATTTTGACAAAAATCATTGAAATCTATTATAGGTGAGGGACTAGCACAGGCCAAGCCTAGGAGGTCAGGCTGGGTGGAGCGTTGTCTCTCAGAGAGACGGGGCTGCAGACTTGGAGGGAAGGGACTGAGTCTGAGCACCCAGCACCCAGCCGAGCACTCCCAGTGCCCCCTGCGCAGGGCCGACGTCTCCATTAGGCACAGTGCCTAGGGTTCACAAAAGTATTTTAATCTCTTTTAAAATCAGAAGAAAAATACGAATATCGTAATGAATAGACGATAATGACTCCAGCCTGAATTATATTCATCATTACATCAATGCAATTGTAAAAGATTGTTTTAAATATTTTTTTCGTCCGTCCTCGCCTTCCTCACCAGGTGAGGGTCCCACGAGCTTGTGACTGCTTGGATCTGAGGGAAAGGATTCCCTTCCTTCTCACCGTTGGCATTAGAGCTGGCAGATGCCACCACCAGCAGCTCAGGTCCCTCATCTCCGTTAGTGTGCAGCGGGAGGGCCCTTGCCACTGTAGGTGCCCACCTGCTAGTGCTGGCAGCGTCGCGTGAGTTTCGTTTATTCCCCTCAGTGCCCCGCTGAGGCAGGGGTTGTTATGATGAGGAAACTGCGACTCTGAGAGGAAAAGTAACTTGTCCAAGCCTGCAGAGAGGCAGGGCGGCAGTTCAAACCCAAGCTTGTCTAGGTCCAGAGCCCACATATCCTGTTTCCTCAGCCTCAGGGACTGTGAACCCCCTTGTACCAGGACTCCCCGCTTTGCCTGCCTTTTGCATTAGCAGTATGACCTCAGGCCCAGGTGGAGCTTTGGCGGGACCCAGAGATAACAGTGAAAGGCAAAGAAGGTCCTGCATGTATTGACTGAAAGGAGGTTGTGACGTCCTTTGCTGACCCTACTCAGTCTTGGTCCATTGTTTCTCTTCCCTGCATTAGGCTGTAAAAGCAAAGCCAAAGTTGTTAACTCATCATCCCCAAACCCTGGAGGACAAAATCCTGAGCACACCCAAAAAAGCTATAGCATGACCCCCACCACAGTCCGAGAGGATGTCCCGGGAGGCTGAGCCGGGAAACACAGCCGCTCCTGTTCTTCCCCCTGGTGACGTGACATCATCTAAAGGGCCTTGAATTCCTGGGACAGGAGCCACACCCAGCCCCAGGTGTAAGTGCACATGCCGGTCCCTCAGCTGATGACCAATGAAACATACCATGGGCTCCCCCAGGGTCGAGGGCCAGGGCTGTGGCTCTGCCTCCTCCTCGGGGTGCAAAGCTGGGCAGCTCCACATAGATCATCTCCCCAGAAACACCCCCAAGTCTGCAGCTCAGCTCACTCATTGAGGAAGCAAAACCCCTGAGGGAGGATCCTTGCGATTTGAGGCAGTTACACCCATGGTTAGGATCACAGGCTTTGGCACCAGGCAGCCTGGTCACCATTTTTACCACTGTGTGACCTTGGACAATTGCATTAACCTCTCTGCCATAGTTTTCTCCTGCAGGAAAAAAAAGGAATAATAATACCTACCTCACAGAGTAGTTGTGAGAATGCAAGTAGTTAATTCATGTAAAGGCCTCAGAGTGGTACCAAGAAATAGTAGCTGCTGTTATCATCATTGTCATCATCCGTTCATACTGTCAGAGCTGCCCAGGGAAGCAAGAGGGTTGGTCCCTCCGTGCTCTACCAATGATTGCCTGTGTGACCTTGGACAACGCACTTTCCCCACTCCTCCATGGGATAGTCTTGCTATCTATGAAGTGAGCAGTGTAGGCCAATTTGTGGATCTTAACAGGGGAAGCATCGGAATTACCTGCAGAGCTTTTGCAAACATGGGTTTCTGGGTTCCATCCCAGAAATTTTGATTCAGTGGATCTGGAGCTGGCCCAGGATCTGTATTAAAAACAATCTCCGTCAGTGGTTCTGATGCACAACCCAATCAGGAGCCACAGGACCCTCCTGGTCTAAAATCCATCGCTCCTGAAGTGATCAGTCCCCCTCCCACAGCCCCATTTGGCAAGATGCCTTGGGCAAGGGTGAGCCCGGCCCCTCGGTGCTGAGTCTGCCGCGTGGACAGGGCTTCTACTTCATTGGGAGCGGTGTGGTGCAAGTGGGTCAGGCCTGTGCAGGGGGGCTTCATTCTGTCGCTGTTTGGAGAACGGGAGCATTTGCAAATGGCAACAGAATGGTTGTGAAATGGGGGTGCCTTCCAGCCACTTGGAACTTGGGGGCTGCTATGCCCCCCTCAGGTAACATAGGCATCTCCATGTAACTTTGCATTATTTCTGAAGTGTGGCTAAGAAGGGGCTGGGGGACGGGGGCATGTGGCATGGATATATGTCAGCCCCACCTTCTTAGTGCCCAGGGAAAGGATTTTGGATGCTTTTGATAAGAAGAGCCTTAAAGGAGCTTTATTGTCCTAAACTGCTCATCACCTTCCCACCTTCCACGAAGGAGCTCAGCCCACCTGCAGACCCCGCCTGCCACTTGGACCTCTTCAGTGTATCTCTGTTCCCTTCTCTGATCAATATGAGGGAAAGCAGACAACCTGGGCACCTTTCTCTCTCCTGAGGGTCAGGGGCAGAACCAGCCTCTGTCTACCTGTCCCCTCTATCTTCCTTCCTGCCTCCAATCCTGTTCTTCCCTTCGTGAGATAAATTGGATCTATGTTTCTCTTTGAAGAACAAGCTCTGTAGTGGAAACTGCTTCCTGAAGGCAGGCTCACTCTCTGACTGACCCGTATGTCCAGTGCTGGCTCCTGCAGTAGGGTGCTGGAGACGGGCAGGTGACTAGACCAATCAGCTCCTGCCCTGGGACCCCACCCCAGGCAGGTGTGGGGAGCAGAGGCAAGAAGCAGACTGTGGGGCACGAACGAGCTTGCTGAAGACTCTCAGCAGTGATTATAGCTTACCAATTTAATCACTTGCATTTGGCATATGTCTTGAGGTGCTGGGTAAGCATTTTGTCAACTTCAACACAGCTGACAAAGTTATGACATGGAGATGTTTAGACTTCTTAGTTTTCCCCGACCTCCAGCTGATCCTGTTAAAGTGTCTCTCCTTCCAGAGAGCTGATTTATGCCCCAGAGTTTCTGTTTTTGAAGTAAAATAGAAATTTGTTGCCATCCTGATCCTCTGATTTTGCGTTCCCCGGAGGAGGATGTGGTTTATATCTGGTGTGTGGCTGACTTTCAAGGTTGGTGTCCCACGGGGCAGAGTGATGGGGAAGGACGCGAGGACAGCAGGAGACACGCTCATTCTGAAGCTGCTCTTCACAGGCACTAAACCTTGGAACGTGGGTTTTCCCTCTTATTAAGGCTGCTGTTCTTCTTGCCTTTTCTCAGTAGGAGAGTGACAAAGTTTGAACAAATCCTTTTATCTGTGTTGGAATTACCTGAGTGTGAAAATCCTGTTCTATCCTTGAAATTACTTCATCTCCTTTATCTTTTTTTTTAAAAAAGATAAATGTAATATATACCCATTGTGGAGAAATTATAAATAAGAACTAGAAAGTAACGCTCCTGAAATCCCACCAGCCAATGGTGACTCATAGTTTCATGTGTCCCTCTAGATATGCCCCCATGAAAATGAATAGATATACATATATTTTTACTTAAACAGAATTATATGATAATGCTGTCTTATTTTACTTATCAGTATTTTGTGATTATTTTTTCAAGCTATTATACATTGACACCTATATTGTCACACTTAATGGCTGTGTGGTATTCTGCTGTATGGATGGATTATATATGTACATATGTATATATTTATATATATTCACATGTGTTATACATGTACCCATTTCATATTTTTCCCCCCACCCTTACTACTGGACATTTAAATTATTTCTGATTTTTTGCCATTGCAAGCAATGGTGAGATGAATTTCCTAATTCAGTTCACTAATGTTTGCATACTTGTCCTAATGTTTTCTTAGGATAAGTTTTTAGAACAGGACTAGCTAACATGTCCAAGCATTTGCCACATGCCGCTCTGCTGAGTGCTTCAAATATATTATCTATTGAATCCGACAAATGATTCTATACAGAAATCTCTGTGTTTTACAGATGAGGCCACTGAGGCCCAAAGAGGTTACATAAATTGGCTGGGGCCACACAGCCAGCGAATTGCAGAGCCAAGATTAGAACCCAAGCCCTCGGACCCCAGAAGCTGCTGATACAAAAGCTGAAGGTTGTTCCACCTTCCCCTGCGTGGTTTAAGGCCACCTGTCCCCTCCTTCTCTCCCGCAGCTATTTCCCCCCGATTGTCTCACTGGAGACCCTGTCTCTTGGAGTCCCCTCTGGCCCCCCCGTTGCATAGTGGGAACAGGAAGGGAAAAATTTGTGGTATTTGTGCCGTGTCACTGCGACCTAGATGTGGCTCTCCGTCCCTGGGAGGTGACTTCTAGGAAATCATCAGGGACAGGAACAGGCAGCAGGAGCCCCAACACGGGGGAGCTGTGGGCAGGCCTGCACAGCGCAGCAGGGCTGGACGGCCTGCGGGCCTGCGCTGAGGTGTAGCCGGGCAGACGGCGCTTGTGCGGGGAGGATCTGTGCTCTCCCTAGAGCACACTCCTCGCAAAAACTGGTCTCTGGCTGGGGGAATCCTTGCAGGCCACCCAGAGGAGAGCTGGGCATGCACAAGGCACCTGAGCTCTCAGCAGGAAGTGCCCTGGGAAAAGAAGGGTATGAGGGAGAGGCAGATTCCAGGGCAGAGACCAGGGGGATGTGCTGGTAAGAATGCTGCTAAACGGGGCAAATACAGGGCCAGAGCCAGAAGGTAAGACCTGTTTTGCAGGGACTTATCAGTGAGCAGTAGGACAGACTTGTGACCTGGAGGCGAGACCAGGGCCCTCTTCGTGTGACCCTCACTGGGCCTGGCTCATCATCAGCACCTCTGCCGTTTGGGGCAACCAGAGGCCCAGCTGCCTCAGACAGCATGTGGCTGGCTCTGGCAGATGGACGTTACAAGGCAAAGCATCTCTGAGGATTCCTGCCTTGGCCACTTTGCAGAGAATGTATGTCTTGGCCCAGCAGAAGAGCTGGATGGGGAGGGCTTGCCCTCCATTCGGCCCAGTTTTCTCTTCCTGATTTATCCATAGATTGAGCTTGATGATCCAGACTCATATTCATTCAGCTAATCACGCGAGCTATTTCTGCAATTTAGGTCTTCGAATAAGTGCACTTGGTTGCTGAATATGTGATCAGCCACAGATTTCTCATTCTTTAAAATCCAGGGAGCGGAAATGCCAACATAGAAAGCCATTGCACAAAGGCAGAGATTTTCGAAGCACTAAAATCATGCTGTTCAAAGCTCTGGCCTCTGGACCTCCCCTCATGCTGCCTCTTGGCCCATCAGTGCTCTGCGCAGAGCCTGGGAGGGTAGCTGTTAATCTGTAAACCCCCCCCCCCCCGGGGGCGGAAGGACAATCAATAGATAATCTGCTCTGCTCACATTCTCTTTACTTAACCAGAGAGTTGGTTGGTCTCTGAAGTAACTTGATCTTGAGGAGAAAATGCATTTGAGAGCTTCAAAAAGGATGTAAGCCAACCGGGAAAAGCTACCGCGGGCTTTGAGGTTGGAAAGGTCAGCGTCTGTTCTCCCTCTGTTCTCGCTGCCCAGAACTCTGCTCTCACCTTGAACAATTTTACCTCTTCCTCCCTATCATCATCCTCACAGTTTTATCCAGCTGGGCCTCTGGTACAGTGAAGCAGTCACACTGGTCAAGACTTATCAGTTATTGATTTATTTGTTTATTCAATGGATGAGCCATTGTTGAACTACAGAGTTTCCAAGTATTGGATTAGACACTGGAGATTTCAGAGAGAAATCAGACTTGAGCCCTGCCTTTACATTGCTCTTAATCTCATAGGGCAGAGAGCTGCAAACAGTTAAGATGCAGGCTCTGGGGAACAAGGGTTGGGACTAGAAGGGAGGAGGTCTCCAGCCCCTGCCCCATTGCAGGAGCTCGGCTTCTGTTTCCTATCAGCGAGCACCTGGGGTAGATCACCTTTGAAGTCTCAGACTGACTATTGAGAAGCCTTTTTGTTCATTTCTCTGTAAAGTGTTCAGATGCTGCAAACTGGGATGGGCCAGAGCTTGGTTGATAGACAAAGTGTTCCAGGAACTTGTGACAGCCCCACTGCCTACCTCCGTTGGAATCTTCCCATTTCCCAGGGCCAGGAACACTGACTCACAGCCCCAAAGCATGAAGGAGGTGAAGGTCTCCTGCCGCAATAAGTATTGCGGGGCAGAATCCAAGACCGTGGCCTGAGATAAGAAGACATGCTGGAGCCATAATTCCGGGACAGACTTTCATCCCCCCCAGACTGACAGTCTCATTTTATTTGACTTTAAAGCTTACTGTTTTTAAAAACAAACCTACTAGAATAACATAAATGACTCATTTCTTTCGAGGTGGCCCCTTTGAGAGGCTAGCTCATGTTCCCGATGCCGACCACCTTCAGACAGCTCTAGCCTCCCAGCTGGGAGCTGCTTTCAGGAGTCAGTGACTGACCCACGCTGTAGTTCATCCTGGTAATTTCTTGTAACTCCCCAGACTGACACCCCATTAACTCTTGTTTCTAGAAAGTAGGTCTCTGCCTGCCATTGCAGAGATTCAAAACCTGGATTTGAATTTTGCTTTACCAGTTGTTATTGTTATTACATCAGGCAGATCACTTGCTTCCCTGACTTTGTTTCCTCATCTATGAAATGGGCGCAGTACCTTCTCCCCCTGGTTAGGTTAAGGTGACACACAAAAGTACCTAATGTTGTGCTGGGCACACTGTCATGCTAATCCCTTCTCTCCCTGTCTCTCTGCTCCCTGCCCTGCCTTATTTATGAGAGACCATGAGATATTTAGTCAAAAGAGCGCTGGACTGAGCCAGGCAGGAGGACTACGTGATCCTAAGGACTTTACCTTTAGACCTCAGTTTCCTCACCTGTAAAATGGCAGACTGTTTCCTAACTCTGTCCAGCCTCAAACGGTTAGGGTTAGACTACGTGATCCTAAGGACTTTACCTTTAGACCTCAGTTTCCTCACCTGTAAAATGGGAGACTGTTTCCTAACTCTCTCCAGCCTCAAAGGGTTAGGGTTAGAAGGATTAACCAGAAGAATCATATGACAGTGTTTTTTAAATATAGAATGTTAGACGATTGCGTGTGTGATCTTAGAACCTGAATTGGTGGTGAGTTCAAACCCAAGTCAGTTCCAAAGGGCCACTGTCTTGGAAAGTATTTCAGAAAGTCCCTGAAGAATTTCTTACTCATTCAGCTCAGGCTGGGGCCTGGGCACTTGCATCTTCCTGAGCCCAGAGGCTTGGAATCCATAGATCTGCCCAGATGAAACACAGTCAATGTCCACTGCCACGCAGGAGTCTAGGACTGAGTAACCCCAGGGTACTAAGCAGGGGAGGGCTGGAGCGGGTGGAAGATCATCTTGCCCTGCCAAACCTCACCGGTCCTAGTAAGCTGAGGCTGCGATACTAAAAATACCAAAGACTGAGTGACTTAAAAAACAAACACTTATTTCTCACAATTCTGGAGTCTGGGAAGTCCAGAATCTAAGTACCAGCAGGCTCATTGCCTGCTTCAGAACTGGCTTCCTGGTTCATAATCAGCCATCTCATCTTCTCGCTGTGTGCTCACATAGCAGAGGAGGTGAGAGAGCTCCCTGGGGTCCCTTTTATTGTAAGGGCACTAATCCCGTTCGTGAGAGTTCTACCCTCATGGCCTAATGACATCGGAAAGGCCTTACCTCCTAATACCATCACATTGGGAGTTAGAATTTCAACATAGGACATTTGAGGGGACACAAAGGTCCAGCCCATTGCAGTGCCCTTAAACAGGGAAAATCCCTAGGCGTCCGTGTTCCAGGTTTTCCTACTTGAGAAATGAAAGGCAGGTAGGGCTGGCAGTTCCTGCTGCTTTGGTTATCACTAAGCTGGTGAGGGTTGGATTGTACTTGACATTTCCTGCTCTCAAAGAGAAGGGACACTCAGGGACCTGTAGAAGAGGTGACCAAAGACCAAGCAGGCTGATTGAGTTTAGAAAACTTTGGTAGGCCCTCCCACTTATTTTGTAGTCATAACAGTGGTAGCTCTATAGAGTCTCAGTGCTGGCGTATGGAAGGTGCTGGCACAAGAAGGTGCTCGGTAAAGTCTGTAGAAGCAGCGAGTGAATCCTGTGGAAAGTAACAGTGCTGGATCAAGCTAATGCCCTAGAGGCTCACAGATATGCCCTGTTCACCCTAACTGTCCCGCGTCAAAGCCCATGCTCTTAACCACAGCTCCGTAAGGACTTTACAGTTGTGTTAATCAATCAGATGTGGTTGCTGCCCTGCCCTCTTGGTTCCAATAAATATCCTTCCTAGTGCTAGAGCTGAGGATCTGGCGGGGGACAAGGGAGGCAGCGCATGAGAGTTCCACTGGCTCCACATCCTCCCTAATGCCTTCATATTGTTAGTCGTTTTAATTTTAGCCTTTCCGGTGTGAGGGAAACATTATATCTTTTGAACCCCTTGACATTTATTTATTTGTTTGTTTGTTTGTTTGTTTACTCTGCACTTTTTCTCAGTCCCCACTCTAGGCTAAACACTAGAGAGAACAAGATGAGTAATTGCAGTTTCTGCTCCCGCAGGCTTGCATCGTGCAGCTGGGGTGGAATCCTGCTCCACCACTTCCCAGCTTTACTAACTGTGGGCAAATTCATCTCCCTGGGCCTCAGTTTCCTCATCTGTAAGATAGGGCTGCTACCTCAAAGAAATGTAGTGAAGAATAACTACAATGATGCATGTAAAAGGCCTGGCTTACGCAGGCACTCAATATATGTTAGCTGTGTCTGTTATTATTCATTTATTTTGCCTGCTGGCTGACAAATGGTAACAGGCACCAAAGGTTAAAAAAAAATCTGTGAGAGCCCTGGCCAGGTGGCTCAGTTGGTTGGCGCGTCATCCCATACACCAAAAGGTTGTGGGTTCCGTCCCTGAGCAGATTCGATCCCTGGCAGGGCAAAACCCTACGTTGCAGGTTTGATCCCCCGTTGGGGTGTGTTTGGGAGGCAGCCAATTGATATTTCTCACATCGATGTCTCTCCCTACCTCTCTCTCTCCCCAAATCAACAAATATATCCTCCAGTTGAAGATCTAAAAAAATTTGTGAGAAAGAAAATGAAAATAATAATAATAGCTAACATTTATTGAACATTTACTTGTGCCAAGTGCTATGCTGAGTGTCTTCCATAGATTACTACAGGGTGGGGCGAAAGTAAGTGTATAGTTGTTCGTATGGAAAATAATACAATAATTAATAAATAATAATACAAGAATAAACTGTTTCATGTACTCATATCTGTAAACCTACTTTTGCCACACCCTGTATTAGTATTTTAAAATCTTATTAATTTCTATAATTTTTTTACAAATTCAGAAAAGGCTGCTGTGGTATGATTTTTATGGCAGAACACATGATTACAGTAAGTGGGTATCCAATGGCCTTCTAGGAGCATAATTCCAGAGCTACAAAGGTAGTGAGCTGGCAACTAATGACATATACATTGCCTCCTTGTGACTGCTCAGTGACCTTCATGTACCTGCTCCTGCCTTTTTATTCAGAACCTGAGGGCTGATGACTTACAAAGATGAAAAAAAAGGTTCTTGAAATAAGATCAGTGTTCAGTATAGTTGAAAGGGCCCTGGGTGAATGATTCCCATACTTGGATTCTTATCACTGGCAGATGTGATTTTAGGCACAGTCTCTCCCCAGTCTGGGCCTCAGGGTACCCACTTGTTTGGAATGCTGAGCACAGTGTATCAGTTGACTGTTGCCGTGTAACAAACCAGCTTGAAACAGTGGCTTAAAACAAAAACCACTTATTATTTCTCACGAGTGTGTGGGTCTTGGCTATGCTAACTCACATGTCTGCAGTCTGCTGGTAGGTCACCTGGGGACTCAGTCTAGGACAACCTCGGTAGGATGACCAGCTTCACCACATGTAGGCCTGGACTTCTCATGGCAGAGACAGTCGGAAGCACACATGGCCTCTCAAGACCCTCTCAGAACTGGTGCACATTCTCATGTCCTTCACATTCTGTTGGACAACCCAGCAAAATGGCCAGCCTAGACCTAGGGGTGAGGAGATAGAGTCCATGTCTTGGTGGGAGCAGCTGCTAAGTCTCATTTTCAAAGGCATGGATATAGGGAGGGGTGGAAAAACAGGAATATTTCTTCAGTGCACCACACTCAGATTCCTTTTTACTCTACAATGTCTAAAATCGAATGGCTCATAGATCGGGGCGAAAGAAAAGAAGTTGAATTCCCATCATCTCAGGCCAGGACTAGATATGCCTTTCCTGGATTTGGGGTAAACGGACCAGGTTCCCAGTCACTGTTGGTGCTGAGCTTAGCTCCAAATGGACAGAACTAAAGAATATGCTTTTACTCAGTCACTCACTGTGCACTTACTGAGCACCACTTGTGTGCCAGGTAATGAGCTCAGCCCTGAGGAGGCAGACTAGCCCCTGATCCCAAGACACCCTCCGTCCTCCAGGGTCCCGGACGCACAAAGTATTGTAATGCAACACGCACGGGTGTTCACAGGGTCACAGAGAAGTCACCGCAGGGGCTTGTTTTGACACAACACCGGAGACCTCTCTATCGTTTGGGCTTCCTTCAGCCCAGTGCCAAGGCAGACCCACAGGCCTCTTTTCAGACCACATACAAATCAGGAAGCCTTCGGGCCGACAGTTCCATTTAAACTGCATGGTTCTGGAGTTAGCCCTGTCCAAGCCCCCAGCACTGGACAGTCAGGAAATAGAAAAATAAAACAAGACGTCCAGAGCCAGCATGTGAACTTCACTAGTATCCCCCTGTGCTCCAAGACTGTCTATCTGCTATTTGCAGCTGCAAACCCAGGCTGCAGGTTGGTTACTCACACACTTGCAAGCAACTGGGGCTTCAGAGGGAGTTAGAAACCGCGTTTCCTACAGCCCCTGCTCAAATAGATACCCAGCTGGCATTTTTCCTTAAGTATCACTCATTTTTAAAAGGAGAAAAATATTGGAGGCATTGAAATAGATCACACTTTAAAATGCAGAGTAGCAGAGAGTCCGTTCAAATTATTCTCTTAATAGAGTTTTTCAGAGTCAGGAAATGAGGAGAACACATAACTGCTTCTTCTGTAGTCTGAAAAAAATCTAAGGACCGCAATCTATTTGTCTGCAAATGTGTCTCTTAAGTACAAATTGTGGCAAGCAACCATTTCCAGGGTAAACAGTCTTTAATTCAAGTCAGTCGGTTGTCCCTGGTGTTTGTGGGGAGGTGAGCGTTGTCTGAAGTCCAAACTAATGTAAGACTCCTTCCCTTCAAAAATAAAAAAGAACATATTTTTTTAATTATGTTTTTCCTTGATCTGAAAATTAGGGAAAAGCTTTGTTTATAAGTGAAACTATTCTGGCTCTTACTCATGAATAAAAACTTTGGGGTAGTCAGGCTTCTGAAAAGCAGGAGGAGAATTTCCATAGCAATCTGGTAAAAACGTGTACTCAAGTATTGATTTTTGTAGCTGAAGTGCATTATGTGTTTTGCATGAGCTTTTGAAAGCTTAGATAAATGAGATGGCTCAGAAAGCAGATTAAAAAAATGGGAGGAAATTATACCGATCCAAAAGAAGATAAATGTCCACTAATTCCCAGATTAACATTTTAGACTCCTGTATTTTTACAGGGGAATTTTTGCAATGCTGATAATGTGAGATTGGTTTACAATGTCACATACCAGGTAAAATCAAGGAGGTCTTGTTTGAGTTCTGAGTCAGCTACACTCAAAAGGAAGTAGAGTTAATGCAGCAACCTGGTTGTGCCCTGGCACCTGTATTAGATGACAGCACTGCCCCAAAGACGACATATTTTAAGGGTGGCATTAATCCTCAAGGTCAGCTGCGTTAGTGTGCATTCTCTGGGGTGCAAGTGATGAAGACTCAAGCCTATTTGGTTTAAGCCCCAAAGGAATTTACTAGATCACTTACTTGAAACCACTAGACAAAGACCTGATCCAGGCATCAAATTAAGTCACCAAAACTCAGTTTTTCTTTCTCTGTCTCTGTGCTCTACTTTCTGTGGGTTGGCTCCTTTCTCAGATCGGTTCTTCCTTGATGATGTTACCGAACTATAGGGGTTCATTCACCTGTGGACATCAAAGCCCAATCAAACACAAACAGGAGTTTGCAACCTAGAAAATAAAGGTTTATTTTTAAGGAAATGGCACCACGTCTGGAGTCATAGGTGAGCTCATGCTCAAAGACCTGGCTCCATAGTGGTTTCCAGGGAGTGGGTTATACAGGGCAAAAATCATTAATTGTGGTGACCAAGGGAGTTAAGGTCATGGTCAGGGCTGTGGTCTCTTCTGATTGTTCGGTGCTAGCGGGGAGGGGAGTTGATCACTGCATCTGGTCCTGATGTCAGCCATGGCGGGCGTCCCTCTGCCTGGTTTCACAAGGGTGTGGTCAGTGGGGCCCCTCTGCTTTTCTGGGTCTAGAGCTGAAACACAGATGAGGCCTAGATATTACCTCTAGTTTGACTGAAACTCTGTCTCTGTGGTCAACAGACCCAAGCCTTTGTTTCTAAGATGATCCCATGCTAACCAGGACCTCATCGTCCTGAGGGCTTAATAATTAAGGGAGTTAACCTGCAAAGCAGAGGGAAGTGGGTGAGTCAGGTGCTGGATGAGGCCAGTTTGAATCAAAAGGAAAGAAAGGTGAAAAGTTCATATTTAAAAAATGAAGTTTCTGTACAGTTACAGTAACAATTTGGCTACAACTATTTTAGCTTCCATCCACCCAAAAAGTGCCAGTGCTACATTCTTGTTTGTTTCGATTGAAGTCCTAAGACTCCTTCTGACAAGCTTTAATTAGGCCCATGGCTCTGTCTGTCTCTAACTAATTCTCTTGTCCATGGAGATGAAAAGTATGAATTGGCTGAGGTCTAGGTAATATGCTTCTTCCCATTGCCAAGTGTTTAGAAGGGAGAAGTACCGCAGATGGCAATTTGGGGACCTGTTAACAAGAAGGATAGGTGGATTCTGACCTTTAAAACCTCAGATTTCTGCTACATCAGCCTTTCATTCTTCCTTCAACAAACACTGGAGATCCTACAAAAAGCCTTCTGGAGCTGGGTGCAAGGGTCATGGTGGTAAACAGGAGAGTCCAGGTCCTGCCCTCAGAGGACAAGCGCATAGTCTATCTTGTATGTATTAGTCAGCTCAGGTTTCCATAACAAAATACCATAGATTGAGTGACTTAAACAACAGAAATTTATTTCTCAAAGTTCTAGATGCTGATGCCAGCAAGGTGGGTTTCATCTGAGGCTTCTCTTGGCTGTAGGTGGCCATCCTCTCTCTGTGTACTCACATCTCATATGACTTTGTGTACACGTGGGAGAGGGAGGGAGGGAAGGAGGGAGAAAAAGAGAGCGAGCGCTTTTCTCTTATTAAATCTCTTATTATAAGGATGTTAACCCTATCAGAGGGTCCCACCCTTATGATCTCATCTAAACCTAATTATTTTGCACTGGCCACATCTCCAAATATTATCTTATTGGAGGTTAGGATTTCAACACACAAATTTGGGGGAGACACAAACATTCAGTCTAGAACATGGTGCTAGGGCTTGAGCCATGTACGGTCTTCCAGTCAGCTCGATCTTTCCTGAGCACCTACTGGGTGCCCAACCTTGGAAACAGAAAGATGAGGAACCCCAGGGCCCTGCCCTCAAGGAGTATATAGTCAAATCTTGATGGTGGTGTCCAGGAGTCTATGGCACTGGGAGCATTTTCATTTCACCTCTCTTTGCCTTTGCTCATTTTATTGCTTGGTATTGCATTCTCCTGGAACTAACAGAAAACCCAAAATAATAACAGCTTAAACAATAACAAAAACAAAAAATATGTTTATTTTTCTCTCAGTTACAAGTCCAGGTAGTCATTTTAGGACTGGTACAGTGACTCTACCCTCAATGGGGACCCAGGTTCCACCCTTCATCCTTAGTAGTGGCTTCTACCTTATAGTTCAAGATGGCTGTTTTGGTTCCAGTCATCATGTCCACATTCCAGCCAGCATGAAGGGAAAAAGAAGAGAAGAAATGTCCCTTCCTTTTAAATATACTCTCCAGGAGTTGCATACACCACATCCACCTACATATCATTTACTGGAGCTTATGTATATGCCTATACCTAGCTGCGAGGGAGGCAGGGAGATATAGTCTCTATTCTCATTGGCCATGTGCTCAGCTAAAATTGTGGCTTCTGTTTTATAGAAATCAAGGAAGAATGAATATTAGGGGTTACCTTGCAGGCACAGACACTTACACTGTTTGCTCTGCTTGATGGGTCCCTGTCTTCTATATGTCCCTCAAATTCATTTAGTGGACGTTTTCAGTCTGGGAACCATGTCCTTCAGTTCTGGGAAATTTTCTTGAATTACTTCTTTGATTTTTTTTTTCCTCTATTTTCTCCATTCCCAGAATTTCCAGTTTGAATGTTAGGCCTCATGAGCTGGTCTTCTAATTTTCTTATAATTTTTCTTCTATTTTCTCCCACTCTCTCTTCTTCCTTCCCTCCCTCTGTCTTTGGTTCAACCTCAGAGAAATTTCCTCAAGTTTTTTCCCAACTCTTTTATTGAGCTTTTCATTTCTGCAGTCAGTGCATTAATTTCTGAGAATTCTGTTTTATTTTCTGAGTGTTCTTTTTTGAGCTTTCTCTCCTTATCTCATAGATGCAACATTTTGTTTTGATCTCTCTGAAGCTATTTTTTTGTAGTTTCCTTCTTCCTGCAGAGCCTTGGTGCCCTCTAAATTTACTTTTCCTGTTTGTTTTTTCCTTACACTTTAGCTTTTTCTCCCATGTTTGGGGATTCTTGGCTGTGTACTTATGTTAAATGTGAGCAGCAAAGAAGATGGCTGGATCTCTAGTCTGGTGAGCAGGTTCTGTTGGCTGATGCTTCTTTGTGGGGTGATCTAACAGCAGATCTCTTGATAGAGGTTTCTGCTATCTAGGGCTGGTCCAATTCTGCATAGGCGATGTTTTCATTTTCCCAGCTGGAGTGTGGGCTTCTTGCTGTAGCTTGCTAAGAGCCAGTTGGTTAAGAAGGTTGAAGGACCAAGTGGGGCAGTTCAGAAACAGTCACCTAGCCCCCATGCTCTCAGGGTGGAGTCTCCCACAGCTCAGAGGGCCTTTGTCTTACTCCCTCCCAAGACCTAACCTCTAGTTTCTGCTCGGATGAGGGGGACATTTTCTTGGCCGGGTAGAGGTAGGGAGGAGAGCTACAGGTCTTCCTGCCCTTCATGCTGACTTTCAACAAATCCTCCTGTTGTTCCACTTTGAGAGATGCCTTGTGTTGCCACCGGCCCCAGAGCCTCTGGGGCTTTCTGGTACAGATCTGAGTGCCTGTTTGCTTTCACTATCATGGCTCAGATTCTTTCTTGGCTTTGCTAAGTCAGTACCACACATCTATCTGCTTTCCAGCTGCCAAGACTTTGTAGCTATTTTGTTTTTTCCTGTTTGCTTTGTCCTTGTGGGTAAGTGCCTTTAAAAATAAAATTGCATGCTGTTGTTTTAGTGGAATTTCTGGGGGAAACTAGAAGCTGATGCATTTATTCAACCCACTCTCTTTAACCTCAACCTCTTGCTCTTCTCTTCACTTGGTTTTCTGAGCGCCATCATCATCTGTAGAATGAGGCAAATGATCCCTGTCCTGACTACTTTGCAAAAGCCTTTGTGAGGATCAGATGAACTTTTGTGTAAGGATTTAATGTTCAAATGCCAAGGTTCTAAGTGATGCTTGGCTGAGGGTACAGTGTACCTTCTAGAAGCTGCAGCTGGAGAATGGCCCAACCCAGGCGGAGGGATACTGTTTCATTTTTCTGTTATCACAGTGATAATGCATAGCAAACACCCACAACCCTGACAGCATGCAACAGTAAGTGTTAATTTAGCATGGAAGTCTTTATGGTTCGGCAGCTCCAGGCTGGGTTGGCTAAGTGACTCTGCTGATCTTGAATGGGCTCACCCTCATGTCCGAGGGCAGCTAACTGTGAGCTGTCCCGTGGCTGGATGGCTGGGCAACACAGCTCATGTCCCCACATCTCCCATTTTCATCAGTCTAGTCCAGATGTATTCTCATGGCGATGGCAAAGGAGCAAGAAAGCAAGTGCTCTTTCAAGCCTCTGCTTACATCACATTTGCCATCACTGGCTAAAGTTAGCTACATGGCTGAGCCCAGAGTAAGAGGACAGGACAGGATACCCTGCTTGGAGTGGTGGCAAAAGACACAGGGAGGGATGGGGAGCTGGGGTTACGTGTTCTGCCTCTCCACCATGTGGCCCAGGCATGGCTCTGGAACAGAGCGCCCCTCTCCCACATTTCTTCCACTAAACCCAGAATACTTTGCCAAAACCGGTAACCTAGGGTCCTGCCACTCTAATCTATATTCAGTTGAGTCACTTCTTTACGTGCTACTGGGAAGAAATGCTCCCCATCTCTAACACGATCAGAAATGATCTCTCTGATAGAGAAATGCACTTTCCAGCCTTGGACTGGGGCTATAGATCACTGGCAACTGATTTAATTTGCTTAATTATTTGATTTAATCAAAAAATGACTTAATTATTTTCTTGCTTCTCACCTCTTTTAAATCCATCCTGGAAACTAATCATGTCTTTAACACCAGCCCAGAGAGAAGCGTTTCAATTGAGAAATGTAATTAGCCAAGGAAAATGAATGTGGGCGTTGCTCTTTGTCAAAGTACCATTAAAACCCAACTCTGGTCAATACCAATGTGGCCTGAAAACAAAGGTGCAGTTTGTTCCTCTCCTGACAGGAAAGCAAAGGCCCAACAGGAAGTGGGGAATTAGGCCTCTTGGGATCTTAGCAGGAGGCTCATTCGTTCATTCATTTCATGAGGCATTTCTAGGCCAGTGTGGGGTGATGCTGGAGATGCACAGACGAATTAGTCATGTCCCTTGCCCCCAAAGAGTTCGCCAAGAGAGAAGGATCCACATATAATCATGAGATACAGAATGCAGGGAATACAAAAGATGAGCCGCTGACTCTACATCTGGAGCTTTATCAAACGGGGTCTTGAAGGATGAGCCGGAGCTTCCCCTACAGAGAAGAGCAGAATTGCATTGCAGGTAGAGGGCACAGCATGTGCAAGATCATGGCACAGTGAAAGCCCAGGAGCTATTACAGAGGCGGGCTGGAGCAAGGCTGCCCAGGCGGGGCCTCTAGGCCATCCCAAGGGCTCCCAGAGCAGGTGTGCAGTGTGCCTTTGGGCCCTCCCATCACACTCTTTAGTTGCTCCCACCCTCCCTCATCCTCCCTCATCCTTCCTCTCCACCCCATTTTGCTTTCAAAGTGTTGAACAGAAGTTTAAAATGTTCAACTTTTTAGGGAGGCTCTGAACAATCTGAAAGGTGGGGGATGGATTCAAAGCAATTAAGAACAACAGATGTGCACTCTGAGCCGAACAATAGGAGGGCAGGAGAACGGAGGGCGTTCTGCACGGAAGGTATAACCTGGACAAAGGCGTGGCGGCATAGTGTGCTGAATTGAGTGTGACTGTAACGTGAAATGGAAGGTGGGTAACGAGCTGCCCAGGTGGGCAGGGGTGAGATCAGAAAGCACCTTTTAGAGGGTAATTGGAGACCAGCTCCTTGGCCTTGGCGTCTATGATGGCAGGGGGCGGGGGGGGGGGCCGGGGGACTGCAAACATGGGGGCCTCTCTAACATTGCTTTGGTTATAGCTGCTGCGTCAGCCCCTCTTCCGCAAGTGTTCACATTTGCAAGAGCTGTGCATTTCCAGAGGAGTGGTCACTGGTTTGCTTTGATCTCTGCCTGAGACTGAAGCCTGCCTGGAATGCAGTGGAGAGATTACCTGGCCAGGTGGCTCCTGCACCTGGGGAGAGGGAGGGAAGGACCCCCCTCTCCTGCCACCAGGGCCAAGGGAAGGTTGAGCCACCACACCTGTGCCCACTTGGTTCCTATTCGCCTTAACCCTTAGCCATCCTTACAGAGAAAAATTCAACCAAGAGAGACCATGAGCTAACATAGGTTGTCAGGCCCCGCCTCAGAGATGCACCCCACTGTCTACCATATCCTACCCTACCTGATCCTTGCACACTCAAGTTCTTAATGGAGTGCTGGCCAGCATATGTGCAGTTTTATATTTTACTTCAAAGGAGCTTGTAGCCTCCTTCCCTGCCTTCTTCTGGTAGGATCCTTCTCACTGGTCAGGCAATTAGTATAGGAAGGGAGCCACAACATTGTAGGCATTAAAAGGCCATGGTTCCTGCGTACTTGCTGTGTAACCTCGGGCAAATTGCTTAACCTCTCTGAGCCTCAGTTTTGTCATCTGGAAACAGAGATAATACAATTTGCTATGCTTTAGAGTTATGAGGATTAAGAAAAAAATGCTCAATTTAGTGGTTGACATGTAGGAGGTACGAAACAAGTGAGCATGATTGTTGCAGGGTCTGCCGGACCCGGCTCAGACTACTGCCTAGTGGACTAGCTGGGTGACCTTGGGCACCAGTCATTTAATTTCTGTGAGCCTCAGTTTCCTCCATAGTGACACAGGGGTGATAGCACCCCTTGGGTGGATCAAAAAGTGCATTACTCTGTGTGTGAGAAGACTGTGGAAACGGATGCTTTTGTTGTTGTTGTTGCTTCACGGAGCCTAGTCCGGGGTGTTGATGATCTTCCCTCTGTCAGGGGATCTGAGAGCTCCTCAAAGCTTCCAGCTAGAGCTGGCAGGCAAGGCAATGGGCAAAGGTGAGCTAGCACAGGAGCTGGAGAGGCCACTGTGTGCACCTGCCCGCCTGAGAGCAGGGCAGTGGGGCCATGTGTACAGGACAATGTGGCCTTGCCCCTGACTTCAGTCTTTAGAGGCATTCTCCGCCCGCCCCCAAGGTGTGGAAGAGGAACCCCCCCCCCCCCCGAGCAAAAGAACGCATAATGACCAAGGTCCTGTTAAAGATGCCAGTGGCCAGATCCAGCTCAGCGCATTACATGTTGCTCAGGCCTTCCTCCTGGCTTCCCATGGGGTCTCAGCACCAATCCTGGGCTGGCAGTGTGGGGCTACTTTGGAAGGGGGTGTAGGGTGAGCCTTGCTACCAATGCAGGCTTCCACCCTGAGCCCCTGCTCCCCTCCAGACTGTCTGGCAGAACACTCAGCCACACAAGGTTCTCCAGTCTCCAAAGGCAGCGAGTGTGTGCCCTGAGCACCGAGCCTGGCACCCGGGCCCAAGGGCAGGAGAGCATGGGGGCTGTGCAGAGACAAGACAGAGTTTGATAATGGTGTCTACATGACATGTCTGAAAAACCAGGCGTGCATCTTCCTGGCAGGGCGTGTAGTTTCCTGTTAATGAGTTGTGAGAAGCTGGAACAAGTTATCAGGGAAGCTCCCAGGGGAGCCACCAAGAGATGGAAACGCAGCCCCAGCCTCCTCCCCCAGAGGCCTGTTATCCCTGCAGAGGGGGCGGAACTAAAGCCTGGAGTGAGGGTCTCCAGTCTGGGCCAGCATCTGCTGGTGGATCTGGACCCCTTGCTTCTCTAAACCCTGGGCTGCACTCTCCCACCTCAGCAGGGGCTGGGCAAAGCCTCCTCTGCTTCAGGCTCTCGGAGAGACCTAAGCCTAAGACACTGAGATGAATAGCATCCCGGGAGTACTTCCCTGCTTTCAGAGCATCGCTCACATTTGTTGCTTGGGGCCTTCACAGGACTATGCATTAGAGAAGCTGAGGCTGCGGTGAAATAACATGCCCAAGGTCATTCTGTTTAGTGGGTGTATTTATTTAAGATAATGCTAGCTGCTGTAACAGATAATCCCAGAAATCTCAGTGGATTGAGACAACAGACCTTTCTTTCTTGCCCAACTGGTGGGAAGAAAAAGGAATCTGCTTCTCGCCATCACTCAGGGACCCACAATGACAGAAGCTCCATCATCTTCAGATTATGGATCCCACAGCTGGTGCGGCTGGACCAGGCTTCAAAGAGGTGTATGTAACTTACGCCCACATTCCACTGGCCAGAGCTTGGTCATAGGAGCCCACCCAAATGCAAAGAGGGGTGAAATGCCGTCCCTGGCTGGGCAGCAGTTTCCCCACAACAGTTCTGCCCTAAGGAAGGGGAGCATGAGCCTTCCTGGCCATAGCAAAGGGAGTTTTCCTCAAACAAGGGCTGGGGACCCCGGATCAGAGTTTGATGGGGGTGAGGTCACTTAGAAGTCAACAAACCCCCAACACCGACTGAGACCTGGAAGATACAGATGGCCCTTATCCTTTGAGGAGCATGGATTGCACACTGCTCCAGCCTTCTTCTCTACAGCCACCCCATTACTCCTCAGTGAGCTTCTGACCCAAATAGCGGCTGGCAGGCTTGGACCTGCTACCACACCTCCATGACTCCTCACTGCCCTCAGTGCAGTCCAAACTCCTTAGCCCGGCCCTCACGGACCTTCCCGGGAGGGCTCCGACTTAGCCTGCAGCGTCCCCTCCCGCATCCCCCTGCCCACAGATCCTGTGCTCCTCCTCCCCACCAGTGTTTTACCACGGGGCCTTCTCTGGAATGCTCTCCTTCCAGCTCTCCCGCCTGCAGATTCCGGTCCTTCCTGATCCAAATCAAAGGTCATCTGTGAGGCCTCCTTCAGCAAAGTAAACTGCGTAGCCAGCATTGAATGAGAGCTTGCTATGTACCAGATACTGCATGAAAGGCTCTGTAAGAATTAACTCATTCACAACCTCCCAGGTCTATGAGATGGGCATCCCATTTTGTAGATGAGGCTCTGAGACATACAGGAACTTGTGAGGTCACACGGCTAGTGAGTGGCAAAGACAATCCCAAACCCAGGTTTGCATGCTCACAGCTGAGACTTAACCAGCGGGTAAGCTTCCACCTTCATCAGCACCTGTCATAATACATCATAACTATTCGTTTACTGAATAGTTTGCTGTGAATTTGCTGTTTTTCCAAGAAAGCAGAGGCAGACTCCTCAAGAACAGAAGCCACAGATGATCCGTCCTGGCACCATCGCCTGCACCGTCACCCCCACCAAGGCCTGCGTGGCGATTTTCGCTCAAACAAGTCCCTCGCCCTCCTGAAACCAGAACTAGAAATTCCTGATTATCATCTGTCGTAACTCCCCTCCCTTCTTGCCTGTCAGTTTTTGAAAGTTAACCTGAAATGATTTGAAAATGATCTGAGAGGCATGGACCGGCCTTTTCTGTGCATGATTAAGTAAGATGGCTTTTTAATGATTTGAGCAGTGCCTTCCGTGGATTGACAGAAATGGATTACCATAAATTTCTGAACACTGTGATGCCAAAACGAGATTTTTTTTTTTTTCATTTTCTCAGTCGTCCTCACAGACCTTTGCTGAGAATGACAAATACTCAGGGCTTTAATTGCTCCGTCGCATGAGGGCGGTGCCTCCTGAGTTCCGAGAACCGCTCTCACTGGGAAAACCTGGAAAGGCTCCTAAGGTTCAATTCTCAGGAAATGGAACTGTGTGTTTTCTCTGAAGCAGAGAGAGCTGTCTCCCAGGCTGTGACACATTTGCTGCATTTGTGAATGGCCTTGGCCCCCGGATCTAAAACAGAGGCAATTCTCACTCAGGGAATACGTTCAGCACTGTCCCACAGAGGCTGAGGAGTGGGTGGGCGTAGCAAGTGGGGCAGGGGACCGCTCCCTGCTCGGCCTGCGCACAGACCTTTTCCTCTCCTGCTTCTCCTTTCTGCCAGACTCTGCACCCCTCATCCAAGCCACCCACCCCTTCAAGACAGGTATTGTCAGTCCCTTTTGACAGATGCGACTCACAGCTCAGACAGGTTAAGGTACTTGGTTGTGCTCACACAGCTGGCAATATGCAAAGCAAGGCTTGAACACTTTGACCAGAACTACTCTTACTGCTGCCTCTAAAAAAATCAAATTAAATTGAATTAAAGGAGACTCACAGGTGCCTCCAGAAGCCCATTTATATTTAAAGGGGCGGGGGGGGAACACTTCACTGTGCACCTTCTAGTGCCAGTCTCTCTAGTAATGTGCATTATCTGACTTTATCCCCATTTCACAGATGGGGATGTTAAGGCTCATGTGGGAGAAATAGCTAACCAGAGGTCACACAGGTAGGAATAGCCAAGGTAAGATTTCATACTACGTCTACCCGACTCCAAAATAACTTCCCACCCAGTCCTCTGTAGGAAATAACAATCTGTCCCAGGAGTGGGTGGCGCTTGGCTGGTCCATGTGTGCCATGGGCCAGGCTCCAGCAGGAAGAGACACCCACCTCTACGCAGGCAGTGCCTGCTGCTGAGGGCCATTACCCCAGCCCACAGGTAGGAGGTACTGCCGGGTGCGCTGAACCTGGCCAAGTTCCCAGCTATTGCACAGGAGCAGGATGTCACAGCAATGAAACACCAAGCCTCCCCGGCAGACAGCCTGAGGAGTCGTCAACCTTGGGAAAATATACATGACCCCTCTAAGCTTCAGTTTCTCCATCTGTAAAACAGGGACAATAATTACACCTCCCCCATAAGGTTGTTGGGAGGCTTAAAAGAGGTGCCGCCTGTGGGGCTCTCAGCAGCACGGTGTCTGTCTCCACACATGCTGAGAGCTGATGCTGCCACATCCGCCAAGGCCTGCCGTGGGGCCGCTGCTGCCTCCACTATGTGATCTCTAGCCCTCAGAATAGTTCTGCAACATGGATTTGTTCCCATTGGACAGATGAGGAAACTGAGGCAGGCAGGAAGTGTGGCTCCAGGGCACAGCCCCTTCTGCTGTCCCATTCCCTGCAGCTCAGCCATCCCAGTGACTGGCAGGACCCTCTGCTGGGCTCAGTTTTGTACCAGGTTCTCCTGGCACTGCCTCTGCCCTCTCTTTGTTTCCTGGGTTGAATGGGGCCTCTTTGATTTCCTTTCTTTTCCCCTTTCCAATAATCATCATTCATCACATTATCAGAGCTACGCATCTGCGCCTCTTGGCTCTGGCCCACAGGCTGTTTTTGCCATGATCAATGCATAGCTCTGTGTGGCCACCCTGTATATCCACGATGGCACTGTGGCCCTGCGCCTGTGGGCCTGGGTGGCCCCAGTGCCGTCAGAGGACAGCTGGGGGCTCCCCTGGCAGGGCCGAGGTGAGGCAGCTGGCTGACACTGCCCTGTGCTCTGGGTTAGTTTTTCTTGTTCCTGGACTGATCAGCAGTTGCCTTCAAAGGGTCTCAGTGCACAGGCCCAGGCGCTCCCTGCCGCCCTCCTTCCCTCCATAAGTCACTAGGGGGCACTCGCCAACCCAGATCCACAGGTCCCTGATTTACCCCGCATGGGGTCCTCACTGGGCCACTCTTGACACAGCGGCCAAGGGGTCATTTTCAAACACCAGTCAGAACAAGTTTCTAAGCCATCCCTGCAGCTCCCACCCCCTCGCCGCCCTCTGCGTGCCCTCCTTCTCACTCCCCGTGACTCCTCTCTGCTCCACAGCCACGGCCAGGCTTCCCCACGCCAGGCCGCTCTGTTAGCCGCGCATCCTGCCTGACTGCTCCCGTGGCCTCTCCTTCCGCCTGTGCTGCCTTCCGGAGGCAGTGCTGCTGCAACCCGCCCTGCCTCTGCTCCTGGCCTTGGCCACCACTTGCTCTCTTTTCCTTTCCCATACACATCACTTTGTCACCAGATGTCATCTGTGTGACACCAGATGTCTGTCTTGGCGCCTGTCTTGGGGCTACTAGACCAGCAGCCCTTTGAGGGAGAAGATGACGACTGTCCATTCCCCATGGCGCTCTAGCACCCGGCACACCCTGAACACTCCAAAATATGTTTTGGGGTGAATAAATAAATCTTGAGCAAGTGACTCAATTCCTTGAAACCTCAATCTTCATCCATAAAAGAGGGACAATAATAGAGTTGTCATGAGCTGTAAAAAGCAAGATGCGTGTGACGCATGTAGCATAATGCTTGGCCCAAGGCAAGTGTTTAGGAGAAGTTCATATTCCACAAACAAAGCTCTGCAGGGTGTCTGCCCTGGGCCAGGACCTCGGAGTTGATCTCGGCCCCCAGCACCTCACCCACGCAGGAGCCGCCTCTCGCAAATGGCCCCGGCACCCAGGGAGGCGTCCTCATCTAGGTACGAGGCAGTGGCAGGAGGGGGTCCAGCCCTTCGTTCAGCGGGTCCCAACAACACCGGGCTTCTGCAGGGCCTGTGCCAGCTGAGAGCAGCCAGGCTTAGGTTCCGTCCTGGAGACACTCGCTGCCTGGGGTGGACTTGAGAAACGACGCGGGAGTGACCCAGATTACTCTGATGAAAGTTCTTTTAATAAAAGAGTTCAGAGGAAGATGACCTCCGGTCCAGGTGGGAGAATCAGAGATGTCTTCATGGTTATTGAAGCAGCATTTTCTCTAGGACTTAAAATAGATGTGTGGATTGGGACACATGTGGGGACATTTTGGGTTAAAGAAGGGCAGTTGGAGTCAAGGGGACAGCTTGAGTACAGGGCTGGAAGGCTAGAAAGAGGACCACATAGAACAGTAGTCCAGCTAGAGTGTTTAAAACATGAAAAGACTATTAAGAAATAGGGCTGGAGAGGCATTATATCAGTCAGCTGTTTCCAAATAACTCATGTGACAAATTACCCCGCAGTGGGTGGCAGGCAGCAGTGGGCATTTATTTCCCGTTCGGCTGCAGAGGGGCTAGAGTGTGGTTTATCTAGGCTCTGCCCATTGGGGTCCAGGTCTGCTTCAGCTGCCTCTCATCCTCCTTGGACTAGTGGCCATTTGAGACTTGTCTTTGTCATGATGAAAAGCAGGGATGAAGCAGGGCAAGCCCAACCATTCAAGTGTATTTCAAACCTCTGTTCAAGTCATGTCCACTAATCCCATTGGCAAGTCTCATGGCCAAACCTAAAAGTCAAGGGCAGAGTGTAATTCCCCACCCAACGCAAGGCCAAAGCAAGTTACATGAACAAGACCAAGGTTGATGGGCATGGGGTGTTTACCCCTCCCTCGGAGGCAGAGAGAGAGCACTGAGCAATCATCTGATTTACAGGTAGGGAAAAGCCGGGGGAAGCCAGAGTACAGAGCGACTCTGGGTCTGCCCTCCGGAGATGCTGAAAGCAGCAGTTGTATGTTCGTGTCTCTTGGGGTGAGCAGCTAAGGGTCCTGGCTTTTGCTCTTCTCGCCATTGAGGCAGGGAGTATGCTAAAAATGCCACAGTGCTGCCCAGCTTGATCTTGCCTTCCCAGTGGCTCACGCCTCCTGCCTGCCTGGCACAAAGGCTGTGTCGTCCTTCCCGCTGAGCCAAAGGTCTACAAAGGGTCCTAGCTTTGCCAGCTCTAGTGTGGCTTCCTCTGCTGGAACCTGGCCTTATGATAACAGCCCCCAGCATTGGGCACATACTGTGTGCTGGGTATATCAGATTCTCTTATATTGAGTCCCTACTAAATGCTTTTTGTATATATTTGTCTGAACTGGCCACACCATTCTAAAAAGGAGACCACATTGTCCCATTTTTCTGAGGCCCAGAGAGGTCAAGTCAGTTGCCCAAGATCACTCACCTGGGAAGGGACAAAGCTGGAATTCGAACCACGCCTACAAGGTCCAGTGCTCCCAAAGGTGGTATCTGGTTATATAGCTCTGCCCTGAGCTGCTGAGCCTCTGTATGACTTTGGAAAAATCACTGCATCCAGGGCTCTGATTTCTCCATCTTACCTTCTCTCAGAGACGTTCTGAGATAAAAAGCAGTGCAGCGCTTGATCCACAGCACTGTCAGAGTCTTTAAATACAAGTTTCCAGGTCAGGCAGCACCCTTAGCTCTTATTTAAAAACAATAAACCATTAACATTTTGAAAACAAACCCAATTTTCTGATGGAGCCCTGTCTAGTAGACTGGTTCAATGAACCACGTCCAGCCGTTCATTACAGCACACCTCACCCAGCAGTAGACCACGGCAAGCATTCCCCAGCTGGCCATGGCCGCAGAGCATGGCATCTGTTTGGGAAGGATGGAGGAAGCCATTAGTTCTACCAGGGCCCCAATGTCTGCGGCCACCTGTCTTGTCCCTCCAACAGTATTTTCCTTGGAAAGCTGACCACTGCTGCCTGTGGTGTGTCTGAGGCCAAGAGGCCTTGTAAAGTACTTGGAGATCCCTAGGAAAGCACTGTGGGCATTTCCACGAGCTGTTCATTCATTCAACAGTTATTTGTTCCCACCTTCTCTGTGCCTGGCCTGGAGATGGATACCAGGGCTGCTGGGAAGAGTCAGATCCAGCCATTGGCTCCTCACAGCTGTGTATGAGCACAGATGTACGATGTAATGTGGGCAGTGCTGTGACAGGGCCACCTGCAGCATAGCAGAACGGGCTTGCAAAGACGGGTGGTCAGGTTTGCTTGGTGGCTCAGGGACATCTTGAGAGGAGACTCAACATTTGAGCCAAGGCCAGAACAATGAGTATTTACCAAGCCAACTCGGAAAAGGAAGGCATGCGGATGTAGGGATTCATGTCAGCACTTGAGTGCTCCCGGGGAGCTGCTAGTGTTCTGGTGCGGGCAGAGGATCACATGCAGAGAGAGCGGTGGAGAGGCGGGGCCTCAGAGGTTGCCAAGGTGTGGACCGCAGGTGCCTTGAATGCTGCGCCCAGGACTTTGAACTTGGGGAAGAGGGGGCACTGACAGCTTTTAAAAAGAGCAATGGCATGGTTAGATCTGATCATTTTCTTATTAATCAGACTCTAGTAAGAGCATTCTGTTGAGTTCCAGCAATAGTTCCTAAAAAAAATGTCATTAGTCCTCCCAGAGGCTCCAAGAAACCCTTGCCTGGAAACGGCCACTGAACACAACTTTATGTGATGCAGCAAATAGCCATTGTGGGAGGATTCAAGAAAAATTCCTACTGGAGGGAAAACCAAAAACCCAAACCCAGACCTGACAGAAATGGAGCGGTCCTAAACCCTGTAAGGAATTCATGCAGCCAGAAGACCTCACCATATGAGATGATGTGGTTTTAAACAACGTACCCTGGGGTAATCGGGATATCACTTTAATTAATCTTCCTAGAGACCCAGCGGCAGAACATTCCAGTTGCCACTGCTGCATAACAAATTACTCTAAACTTAGTGGTTCAGAACACTTATGCCCACAGATTCAGGAAGTCAGGAATTCAGAAAGGGCACAACAGAGACAGCTTATCCCTCTACTGCTGTGTGTGGGCCCTCGGCTGGAAGGGTTTGAAGGCTGAGGGTGACTTGACAGCTGGAACCTTTTTCATGCACATGTGTGGAATGGATGCTGGCGGTTGGCTGGGAGCTCAGATGGGCTGCCAGTCAAAAAACATACACATGGCCTCGCCATATGTTCTGTCTTTGTGGGATTCCTTGGGCTTCCCTGCAGTATGGTGGCTGGTTCCAAGAGTCAGCATTCCAAGAGACGGAAAGTGAAAACTGTCATTTTCTTAAGGTCTAGGCCTGAAAAGTAGCACATGATCCTTCTGCTCTATTCTGTTTTCCCAGGCAGACACAGGTCTGCCCAGGTTCAAGGAGAGGAGCTCTGGGAGGAGTTCCTCTTGTAGGGAGGGATGTATGCAGCAGCCATCTTTGGGAAATACAACCTGCCACTCAGCCTCACTGGTTTCTTCGGAAGCTGAGAAAAACAGTTGTGTTGTTTCTTTACAGATTAAGAAGCCTCTGTGGATTATATCATCAAATTAAATGCAGCCATTAGTATATGGCTCTGGGGATACTGCAGTAATAGGCTATGCCTTGGGTGATTTTTTTCATTCTAAATGTTCTTCCTAGAGCTCATGTTGCCCAGCCTGATCCATTTTTCTTTGCTAATATAAAAATCACATTTTAAAAAAGCCTCATGGTCATGAATACAGCAGAATCAGGAGGGGACAAAGCACAGCCCAGCAGGGCATGGTGGTTCCTGGCCAGGCAGCCCTTAGAGAGCAGGTTACAGGAGGCTGGGGTCCAGTCCCTGTAGAGACTGTCACACACATGACAGATAGCTTTGCCCAGGACAGCGGTGCCAAGTGGCCCTGGACGTGGTCACCGCAGATGCCCACACAGTGGGCTCCATTTGTTCAACTGACACATTTGCCTTTAATGCCTCTGGGGGCCAGGCACTGAGACGTGTGAGTGAGCCACAGCCCCCTCGAAGCATCCCCCAGAGGCGGGAACCCCATACTCCCAAATTCTTATCTGGCACCTATGATGGGCCGGAAAGTGCTCAAGGCAGTGGAGGAAAGCAGTGAACAAAGCAGAGCTCGTCCCCCGCAGCTGAGGCTCTGTCAGGGAAGGACCGGAAACAGGGAAGGAGATCCCTGTGTAACCTCCCTGGGATAAAGGCCCTGAGGAAAAACAAAGAGGGGGGGAGATCAAGGGGTGCTGTGTCGGCAGCGTGATCACACCTGCCGAGGCCGAGGGCGGGCGGGGGCTTGGCGGGCTTCAGGAGCCGTGTGCGGCTGCAGTGGTGGACGCGCAGCCGGCAGCGGAGAGGAAGCCAGGGCCAGCAGCAGGCCTCGAGTCTGATGGGACCACGGGAGGGTTTTGAGCAGAAAAGTGGCATGATATGACTTGCATTTTTAAAGGTGGTAGCAGGAGAAGGTGAGACGTGGGCAGTGTCTGGAAAGAGTGAAGATAAAGCCACCAGAATCTGGAGCAGGACAGGATGTGGGGGCGAGTCAAGGGTATGGGGCCACAGCTCTTCGGAGGAGGGGGTTGGCATTAACCGAGTTGGGAAGACTGTAGGAGACGCAGGTTTGGAAGGAAGAGCAGGATTTGCTTCCAGACGAGTTGAATGTGATGCGCGTGGAGCTCCACGTGGAAATGTGAGTGGGGAGTTGTCAGATAAGTGAGTCTGGATTCGGGGATAAGGTCCTGACTGGAAATTTAAATCTGGGAATCATTAGCCTGTGGAGGGCATTTAAGCTGTGAGGCCCCGCAATGTCACTAAGGGAATGAAGGAGGACAAGAAAAGAGAAAAGGCATGAATCGGAGCCCTGGGCACCTGAGTCTCTAGAGGTCTAGGGATGAGGAAGAACCCACAAAGGAGGCTGCAAAGAAGCAGTCACGGGGTTAGAAGGAGGAGCAGGAGGAAGAGCAGTGTCCTGAAGACCAAGATCCAGCAGAGAGCGAGCGTCTTGCCTGCCTGCCCTCCCACATCTTCCCTCTTTCCCTCTCAGATATTCCCTGAGCCTGGAGGTGACTCTGATGCAGAATAGAGCCCCTGGTGTTAGGGAGGGACGGGAACAAGTAAACTGGCGATTCCTTTGCAGTGTGATGAGAATGGGGGAGCACTTATGCTGGAGACGGGTAGACAGAGTGGAGGCATCCAGTGTGGCCCCAAAGGCCAGGGAACAGCTCTCATGGAGAAGAGTCAAGGGAGGGTGAGACTTCACGTGGGCCATGGGGTGGAGACCCCACCAGCTTCGTGGGCACAGAGGCATTTGGGCGAGCTCTAGATTTCCGCAGACAAAGGTGGAATGGGATGGCGATTCCTAGCAACTTACAGAAGTGTCACAGGGAACGGTGGGTGACCCATTTGGGTTGGGGGCTCTGGACTTGGAGATTGCTTGGAGACAAGATGGGGAAGAAGTGTGAGAGAGGCAGTGGTCACCTTTGACCTCAAGGAGACAAAGCCCCACAGTTCAGGGTGGGAGTGGTGGGTGCCTAAATGGGAGGTTGAGAAAGTGCTGTAGGAGTTTTCTGGGCAGGAGGAGGTTGGCTGAGTGGAATCAAAGAAGGCTCCCAGAGGGAGGCAGACTCTGAAGAATGTGTGGGCTTTGAATATACCCAGATGCACCGAGAAGCTTTCTTGGCAGAGGAGACCGCACATTGCAAAGGTATGGAGGCAGGAGCTTGATGGGAGACGAGGTAGGCCAGATCCCTCGGAGTCAGACCCAAAAGGTTTCACCCCCATATCACATGGGCACCGGGAAGCCATCGCAGGCTCCTGAGCTGTCGAAGGACACAGTGGGATCTGGTTTTAGGCAGGCAGGTCAGGCAATGGTGTACAGGGTGAACTGGAAGGAAAGGGAAGGGGTCCTGGAGGTAGGAAGATGCCCAGGCAGGTGTCCACACACATCAGGGGCAGTGATGAGGTCAGCAGCAGGCACGGGTGGGCCCACGTGATGCTTTTCCTTTAAGCTGGGCCAAGGGTTTTGCAAACTGCAGTCTCATGACCCCACTGCCCTGCAGTGGGGGGAGAGGTTAGTATGCAGGAGCGTCAAAACGCTTCAGCAGCCTCAGAGGAATTTGTGTAGGGGCTGCTCAGGGCCAGTTGGGGGCAAGGAGGGCCACACTTCTGTTCATCAGCTTAAGCTCACATGTTCCCAGCATCCCGGGTACTTTCTATCCACTGCCCCCATTGAGACCTCCCTGCAGCCTTATGAGGCGGGCCCTATTGTCATCCCCATTTTGCAGATGAGCAGTGTGAGGCTCAGGGAGGTACACTGACTTGCCCTGGCACACAGCCAGTATGTGATGGAGCCGTTTTGAACCCACATCTCCCTGGCCAGGCCAGTGTTTCCGAGTGAGCTAAGGGTCCACAGAAATAACCAATGAACTGACCTGTCCAGTACTTGCTCTGTGCCAGGCACGTACAGCTGTCTTTATCAGATGTATCTGGGCCATGCACGTATGCAGTGCATTTTTCTAGGCTCAGAAACCTGCCATAGCTCCCCAGTACCCTACTCCAGCAGTCTTAACTTCATTTTACAGATGAGAACTTTGGCACTTGGAGCAGATATGTTGCTGGCCCAAACTGGGGTCTGAACCCAGAGCTTAGTTCTTTTAACACCTCACTGCCTCCTGCCTGGCAGGGAGGGACAGTAGGGGGTCCTTTGAGAACAGCAAGTGTTCAGAGCTGGAGCTGAGAGAGTGGGCCAACCTGGAACCCGCCCCAGGCTCAGGCCCAGTCCAAGCTGGCCGCCTGACTTTTGTGCCCTGTGGCTCTTTGCACATAAATTACGGGCCTGTTTAATGAATGGGATGCATCTTTTCTCCTCAGAAAGCTGCCCAGGCTGCCACAGGTGCAAACAGAGTTGAATTCAGGATAGAGCCTTCTTTCCTGCCCAGCCTGGCTGCTGGGTAACCTCTGGCCTGGAATGAAAGGCTTCCCAATAAGTGCCTTGCTGGCTCACAGCCCAGCTGTGTGGTAGGTGGGTATGAGGGTGAGAGATCAACCAAGAGAAGGATTCGGGAACCTGAGAGCGGGGGCAGAACCTTGCCAACAACCTCTAAGCAGGCTGCCTTCTCGACAGTGCCTCTGGGGGGCTGGGGAAGGAGAGCTGGTCACGAGGAGCCCTGGCTGCCCTCCCAGCCCAGCCAAGGCCCTGGGGCCTCTGGGCTCAGGCTCAGCCCAGGGGAAGCAGATCCCATAGGGTGAGAACACCAGGGCAAGAATCAGAAATCAGATACCCTGGGCCACCTCTCCCTGGGCCTTGAAGAATGCACAGCGCACAGCATGGGTTTCTCTTCAAGCCTTCCCCGCTCAGATCGGCCTCAGGCCCCTGCAGGGGTGGGGCAGGGTCAGCAACCAGATCTGAAATTGTTTTCACAGGGAGCTGAAAGGCAGCCTTGTCGTGGAAATACATCACACTTGACAGGGGCCGGGGCTCCCCAACTCCCTCGCTCTAACGTCTAATTTCAGGCCATCCCAGCCCTGCCCTATGGCCCTCATAAAAATCAGGTGTATGGTCTTGTGGTATAACAGCGGGGGTCTTACCTTCAGAGCCAGCTCTCTGTGGCCTGACATGACTCGGTTCTGTCCATGTGTGGCACATCAGTGTCCTCATGCCTGAGCACCTCAAGGTGCCCGTGAATCATGTTTTGCCTTTGACACCCTCAGAGGAAGCAGCTGGGATAAGCCAGGAAAGGATCAACTTTGTTTGGCTCTGGGTATGTTTTCCTACTAAATCCTTCAGCATAGGAGGCGTTGACATTCTAGAAATTCACTTCAACCCACATACCGAAGCCCTCCCAGAACACTGACTCTGGATTGAGAGGCCCTCGCTTCCCCAGCCCTCCCCTCCTTCCAGAAATGGGTTCTTTAACCTCCAGCCTTATCTTTCTCCCGACTTCTTCCTGATCTCCCTCCAGACATTTCCCAGGGGGGTGCGCTTTTTCAGACCTTGCCCTGACTTGCTAGGTGGTTAAGTGTTTGAGTTTCAGAAGGATTCTCTCCTGCAGAGTCAACACAAGTGAACCGTTAGGGAAGCACTAATTAAGGAGATTAGATGCTAATTCAGTGCGGGAGTGCCCACAAAGCTGTGCTTGAGACTCAAGTGGGACTCAGCGCTGCCAGGGAGCTCTGAGTTCCACTGAGGGAAGTGGAGCCTGCGATTCTCAGCGCTTTGAGCCCCTTAAAGGAGGGCATTGAAGGAACTCTTCTCATAAGCTACCTTGGTCCCTAACGGAAATCACTGCTGCCTGCAGTGACTATAGTTGTAGGAAGTTGATGGGAGGCAGCAGCCACCTCTTCCAGGAAGCCCTCTAGAAGACACCAGATGTATCTTTTTTCCCTTCCTTCCTCTTTCACAGCCCTCTACACTTCAGTCTCTGGTTGTGCCACATGGACAGGTCTTCCTCATCACTCTTCTGCCCAGTTTCTGGTGTGGAAAACTCATTTTTGCACAATTTTCTCAGCCTACTCCCAGGATAAGAGTTGAAGGCCCAGTGGCAGGGTCCAGGCCTCATAGCTCATGCTTGTGTACTCACTGCCGAGAGCAAGAGTAGCTATGAAAATCTTTGCTTTGTGCATCCTGTGGTTTCTTTGCCCCAACTTTTTTGCCTTTCTCTTTTTTAAACAGAAATAAATTTCTGATTATAAAAATAATTCATGAGTGAAGACATCAGAAAGCACCTGTAATCCCAGCACTGGGAGCTAACCGCTGAGTCCTGTCCTGCCAGACTTAGTTTTGGGCAGATGCATCCACATTTGAGATACAATAAAGAAATTATACTGTGCTTTTAATTTTTTTCTTTTGCAATCTACTTTTTCTTAACTTCGCAGATCCTGTGGGTGTCTCCCCAATAAACACAGGTCTATCTCACCTGTGTGGATGGCTGCATAGCGTTTTTTGTGTTTTTTTTTTTTAAGATTTTATTTATTTATTTTTAGAGCGAGGGGAAGGGAGGAAGAGAGGGAGAGAAACATCAACGCGTGGTTACCTCTCATGCACCCCCTACTGGGGACCTGGCCTGCAACCCAGGCATATGCCCTGACTGGGAATCAAACTGGTAACCCTTTGGTTCTCAGGCCAGCGCTCAATCCACTGAGCCACACCAGTCAGGGCTTTAGTGTTTTATTTTATATTTGAGCCACAATTTATATAACTAATCCCCTGCTGTTGGACCTGGAATTTATTCCTCCAGCTTTTTCCCATTATATATGACACTGCAATAAATACCTTCCTAAAAAAATATTTATGAACACCTTTATGGGTTTTTTTTTTTTCTTAGAGTGGAATTGAAGAGCCAGAGAACTGGCACATTTGTTAAGACTGTGCAAGCCTTATGCCAGTTCACCCTTACCCCCAGCATCACAGGACGGTGGCACTGACGGTGGACCTGCTGGCAGATAGGAGTTGCCCCAGGTCTGGGAAGGGGCTCAGCCCATGACCTCGGAGTCTCCCCGCACTAGCTGCCTGCTCTTTACTGTCCTGAGAAGGAAGCAGCCTCCAGGGGGACACAGGGTCCTTTGCTTGCCTTCCAAAGCTGGTGGGACTGGAGTCTCCCTAGATTGTTCCTGGGCCAGCCTTGGCCTTGGAGCCTGCCCAGGCATGTAGAGGGGTCTGGGTAGCTCGCATGGCTGGTTAGAGAGGATAAGAATGACCCTGGGTCACGCCTTCGATGTTCTGTACTGCAGGAAGCCTTAACGGGGCGACGGTCATTGACTCCCTTGACACCCTCTACCTCATGGAGCTGAGAGAGGAGTTCCAGGAGGCCAAGGCCTGGGTTGAAGAGAACTTTCACCTGAACGTGGTGAGTCAGTGGCCTGCGCCACCCTGTCATCTCGGAGACCCAGAGGTGTGGAGGTCTGGCCCCAAGCTGCCCAGCAGAGCAGTCCAGCCGTGGCCGCTCCTTCCCTGTCCTGGGGTGCCAGGCACGTTGTTCGCACCCAGGAACACCTTCTAGGGCTGAATCACAACAGCAGCAGGGGAAGTGACTCCTTGGAGTGGAGAAGCGGCTTATCTGCTCAGAGCTGCTCTCACCTAGAGCCACCCGCCCCCCCCGCCCCTGTGCTGTCCACCTGAGACAGGTGAGATGCCCGTGACCAGGTCCGAACTCTCTTGGTTTCCAGCCTCGAAGGCATCCCTGGTCAGGGACCAGAGACTGGGGAGGAGATGGCAATGTGTCTGGATGGCACAGAAGCCGTAAATAGGGGCCCCCACCCCCACTGGTCTCCCAGCCCAGACTGAAGTAATGGAGCCATCCCGCTCAGCATGGGGAGAGGCTGCTTAGACGGATTTAGGGAGCAAGAAAGGGAGACAGATGGGAGGGGGGAGGGAATTACATCAAAACACACTGCAGGGTTCCATCTGGGGCTCTCCGAGTGACAGGTCCTGGTGTGAATGGGGACAGCTCCTGCAGCTCATGGCAGAATTGAGGCCAATGTCAGTACAGAGTGGGGAGAGAGACAAACTGAAGGAAGTATGGGAAGGCAACATTATAGAATCGTTTTCCTAGCTTGGCACACAGCCTGGTAAAGGTCACTTAACCTCCCTGGGCCTTAGTTTCCTCAACTTTAAGATGGAAACTACACAACAGCAAAAACAATGGTGCCTGCTGTGCAGGCTCGTGAGCTTTAACTATCAAGAGGGTTGCAAAAAGCATTTTATAAAACCATAAAGTCCGATCCAGATTTAAGTGATGCCATTGCCATCATCATCATCATCATCATCATCACTAATTTGAAAGCTGTTATGACTTCTGATGGTCCGTGTGAGGTGAGGAGTTTGTAATCCCATTTCCTACTGTGTCAAATGGAAGGAAGGCAGAGGCCGGAGGAGGGGGGTGTCTTCCTAGACCCTCCTTGTCCCTCTGCAGATGGTGGCTAGAGAGTGGGCATGAGGCCTGAGGAGCCACGTGGCAGCAGGGCCAAGGGAGCCTGGGGACATTCAGGCAGGCTGGGGCGGGTTAGGGAGTGTCCCTGGAAGAAGCAAGACATGGTCACTCCCCCTCCCTGAGCCTCGGCTTTCTCACCTGAAAAATGGGAATGATGACACCAGTGAGCACTGCGAGACTGGCTTTGCAAGTGCTCTGTCAAGGGAAAAGCTCTCCCAGATAAAGGGGTGATGGCTGTTCTGGTCAGGATAAAAGCCCATGACAAGCAAAGTGTGCCAAGGAGAGCCCTGGGGGCAGGGGAGGCAGTCACAGGGGCCTTTATGAAGCCGCCCTGGCGCTGGGCAGGCACCTCACCTGCACCCCTCAGCATCTCCTATCTGACCTGCTCGGTATGAAGAAACTCGGGAAAAGAAAGGCGGAGTCTTGCCCAAAGTCCCAAGGCCAAGTAAGTGGCTCAGGTAGGATTTTCTCCCAGATCTGACGCCCAGCACCCCATGATTTGTAGACCACACTTCAGAAAGAAAGTAACAGAGATTCGGGCAAGGCTGGGCGTGCCCTGCAGGCTGGAGAGCCAAGGCAGAGAAATTGCCGGTTACCTACAAAGCTGCTTGGCGCTCCTCCCTCTCAGTCTCAGTCCTGCCCCGTCTGCCCCAGGACCTCCTTTGAGTGCCTTCCTCTCGCCCTGCCACCCCAAGGAAGGGCCACACCATCCTCCTGCTAAGCCAAGGTGGCGAGACTAGAGGAAGATTTGCCTTCCCACAGGCTAAGCTTCAGCCAGCAGCTCCCTTGTGGGTTCTTAAGCTCCTTGGAGAGCAGCCAGCCATAACTTTGCTCCAATGGCCTTGGGCAAGGGCTGGGGAAGGAAGCCAAACCCAGTGTTTATTTGGAATGTTGTAAATGTGCAGGGGCCACCAGGCAGGTGCCTTTTGCTCTGAAAACCACCCCTGAGCACCCGGGAAACTGGCCCAGGTGTGGCCAGATCGGCAGTGGGGGCTGGGTACAGTGGCGGTGCGCGCCCGTCTCAAGGGCCTCGCTGCCCCTGGGAGCCCTACGCACATCTCACGAGTGTCCCCACTGCCCTCCCCTCTTCTTTCTGCCCTGCAGAGTGGAGAAGCATCTTTGTTTGAGGTGAACATCCGGTACATCGGAGGACTCCTCTCAGCCTTCTACCTGACAGGGGAGGAGGTGAGTTGGCACTTCCAGGCTCCTGGACCATCAGGCTGCGAAGGGCTTGGGAGAACATCCCCTCCCACCCCCTCATTTCACCAATGAGGAAACAGGGATCCAAGAGGATTTGCCCAGGGCCACCCATGTCCCGCACCTCCATGGTGCCACCTGCAGCCTCTTTTGCCTCTTCTATCTGATGCTTCTATTCTCCTGCCCAGGTGAGCCCAGCTGGCTCCCCCATGTGGTAGTAAGTTCTCTAAGCACAACGACTGGGACTGCTCACCGCCCATGTAGCTCCTTGCAGCGCGTGCAGCAATACCTGGGCCCGGTGTGGGCTTGCGGAGCTGCTGGCTGCTTATTGCAGGTGTTCATTCTCAGGACTGAAGAAGCCGAAAGCGCTGTTTCACCCTTTCCACTCAGGGACCCCTTGGCCTTGTTCTGCACTCCACAGCCTCCCCTTGCCCTCCCTCTCTGGGCCAGACACGAGCTCCAGGTCTTAGGGGCGGGCAGCCGGGGAGACGGGGCAGCCACAAGTTGTAAGTACCAGGCCTCTGCCCAGGTACGCTGCACTGGCTTCCAGAAGGAAGGCCGTGGGCACAGTCAGAAAACCTGGGCCTTGTTCTCACACCACGCCTGCCTGTGGCCTTCAGCAAGTCTCTTCTCCCATCCCTGGGCCTCGCTTCCTTCCCCACTATGGGGACGGTCCTAATCCCCCATTGGCTTAAAAAAATCTTGTGAAATGGGGCAGGAGAAAAGGGGCTTGGCCCCAGGGCTACACTGAGAGAGAATCTCCACAGCCACAGAGTCCAGTGCGAGTGGGAGGCTTCCTCATCCCCAGTGAGCACCGGTGTAAGCACAGCCCGTGTCTGCCGGTGAGGTCAGTCGAGTCCCCGGGACATTGGTCAGCTGCGTTTCCCATTCTGTAAGGTCTGCTACTCAGTGTGACCCCTGCCCTGGGGCTGGACCCCTCGGCCTGGGCCTTTCCTTTCCCGAAACTCCCACCTCTCTGCCCACCAGAGGTGAACAATCATGCCTGACGGGGCGGGGGGTGGGGGGAGTTGGTGCGTGGAGATGAGGCTGACGAGCGGCACTAAGGTCCTGCTCCAGCTCTACAACTGTTGTCTGGAGTCAGTTTCCCTTCCCTTCAGGTCAGGGGTGCCCAATCTTTTGGCATCTCTGGGCCACACGGGAAGAATTGTCATGGGCCACACATTATAAATACATTGCGACGTGCAATCACAAACAAATCTCATAATGTGTTAAGTAAACTTACAATTTTGTGTTGGGCCACATTCATAGCCATCCTGGCCTGCATGCGGCCCTCAGACCGAGGCACATGGGCTCAAGTCTGAGTTTAGAGGCAACCAGTGTGCGCTTTATCCCTCTAGTCTCTTTAGGTCTCTCCCTACCGAGCATAATCTCCTCAGCAGAGATTACTACTCATACCAATTTGTCCCCAAATAATTGGAGATGAGAGCCCACTGCTTTGAGCCACCCAAGGCCTGAATTTCATTTGAAGATCCCAGGACAGAAAATTCCATATGGAGCAGAAAAAGGCATTCATATTCTTCATGGGCACTTGCCCGCCTCCCGTCTAGGTCGAGGAAGGCGGAGGCGGCTGCAGGGAAGGGGAGGCAGCGATACACGGGGCTTACAGGGGTTGGTGCAGGGCCAGGGGCCAGGATGGAGCTGGCGCTCCGCAGACCTGCATGTCCCTGACCCTCCTCTGAGGTGTCTGTGATCTGAGAACTTGTTCTGAGACTCAGCTCCCTAGAAGGGACCATCTGCCTGGCTTTTAAGGACGCAGATCAGACAGTAGGCTGTGTATAGGAGCACGTATGACTTAGAAATAGTTCAAAAGGGCCAAAGAGAGACCCAGACGGCTCAGAATCCCTGAGCAGACAGGCCCCTGGGGTTATTGGGGCAGCCCCTGCCCTCCAGTCACGCCTTCATTGTCCCTGTCTGTCCCCAGCACCTCCACATGGCAGAAAGATGGGGCAAGTGCACCATACCTGCAGTCCCTCAAATACACCGTGAAGTGGTGTTTCACCGATTCGTAGGTGCAGAATCTGAGACTTAGAAGTCACTTGCTCACGGCGCAGTCTCTGTGGGCTGTTTTGGGTCGGTGCATGATCCTGTGGCCCCTCTGCCACGGGCCCTCGTCCAGCCTGGCCCAGGGTCACCCTCCTCTCCGTCCTTGATCTGGCACACAGTGGGTGCCTGTGGAGTGAGTCTTTCTTAAAATTTCCCACAAATATTTGTGGAATGAATGGCGAAGGAGACCCCACTTCCCTTCCAGGGCTGAGGCCTTTCTTTGTTTCAGTGAGAGCCTGTGAGAACAGAATCCCCTGCTGAGTAGCCAGCCCTACCAAGGCTCCCATGAGAATCACAAGCACAGCCACAGCCACACAGGTGACGTTGGCACAGCAGTTTACAGTTTATATAGCCATTCACTTACACATATCCTCCCCTTTGATTTCTAGAAGAACTCTGTGAGGCAGCCAGGGCACATGTCACCACCCCATTATGCAGATGGGGCTCAGAGGTTGTACCCGGCTTACCCAAGGGCACGTAGCTGCCAGGTGGGGAGATCTGAGCCTGGGCTCTCACTCCCAGTCCAGCACCTGCTTCCCTCTGCAGAATGTAATTCTTGCTGCTTTCTTTCATCTCTGTCCTGGGGCCAGTAGGCTACTGCCCATCACTTACCATGGCTCTCTGAGGCCTTTCTGTGTTAGAAAGGCAGCTGGGTGCCCTGGAAAAGAGCCACTTAATAGCTCCACACCTTGGGCAGATTGCCTTGCTGTGACTCAGTTTAGTCCTTCTCAAAGTGGGTCAATACCTTCCCCACAAGATTTTTGGAAGGATCGAATGAAGGTCAGGTAGATAAGACACCTGCCACACTGTGATATTGTGATTTATAATAAGCATACGTGTTTGGTCTTCATCCTGTTTCTGGCAGCGTTCCTAAAACCATTGGAATTTTCTAAGTGATGACAATGGTAAAAGTGTCTTTTATTATGTTCTTGAGGTGACTTTTGGACCCCACCTCAGACGGGGGCTGGTCGCCAGGAGAAATAGTCATGTGGTAAGAGCATTGGCACTTTCTGTCCCAGCCCCTGGCCTGTGAGGAGGGGAAAGGGGCTGGAGGATAAGTCAGTAGCCAGCGGCCAGTGATTTCATCAATCCTGCCTCTGTATGAAGCCTCCATAGAAACCCCGAAAGCTGCTGGCGTGTGAGCAGGTGGAGATTTGGGGAGACTGGCACACTCAGAGAGCGTGGAAGCTCCACGTCCTTTCCCCATTCCTTGCCCTATGTATCTCTTCTATCTGGCTATTCCTGTTATATTCTTTTATAATAAACCGGTAGTTCAGTAAGTAAAATGTTTCTCTGTGTTCTGGGAGCTGCTCTAGCAAATTAATGAAACCCAAGGAAGGGTTGGTGGGAATCTCTTACTTGTAGCCTCTCAGTCAGAAGCACAGGTAACAACTTGCACTTTAATGGGCGGCTGAAGCACGGGAGGGAGCAGCGTCGTAGGACTGACCCCTTAACCTGTGGAGTCTGATGCTGTCCTCATTAGATAGTGTCAGAGTTGAGTTGAAGTCTTAGACATGGAGCTGGTGTCTGAATTGCTTGGTGGTGTGGGGGAACTTCCACACACTTCCACACACATGCGGGAATTGGGGTCAGAACCCCTTACACACCCGCTGACATCCAGGATGACAAGGAGGATCAGTGTCCCACTCTTAACGGTCCCACTCTTGTCCACACACACTCGCTCATCTTCTTCCCCGGGGTGGTTGAGACCCACATAGCAGCCGGCAGCAAGGCCTTCCACAGGAGAAGACGTGGTGCGCTGGCCAAGGAGAGCATTTAAGGAGAGTTAGCTCGGAGTCCACAGGGCACAGGGCAGCCACACAGCAGCCTGGAGCTTCAGCCTTGGGTCCAAGTTCCTGTGGGTCCCTTTGCAACTCTGGCTCAGCCTCCTTAGGAATCAGTGAAGATATTGGGAGCCTCCAATGAGAGTTCTTAGTTGTTGCTAAACCACTGGCTTCTGGGGTGTCAGGGGGACTTTGGAATCTGGATTCTGGTCAAGCTCCCCAGGAATCCTGACATAGCTGGCCCCGTGCCCACTTCTGGGACCTGCTTTCTGGCACTGACATCATCACCTTCGCTTGCCCATCACTGTGGGCCCCATGGGGTTCTTCCCCTCCTTTGCTTTCCCTCCCCGCCCCCTTCCTAAGCAAAGCAGGGACCGCACCCCCCCATCAGAGGTCTCTAGTCCACTTCCCACGTAGTGTTTGAAAACACCCCCTCACTGCATTCCCTAAACAGCTGCCTCAGCATTATTAAATTGCATGTGTTGGGGATGGGGGACCTCAAAATGACTTTGTTTTGCAGCTACACACAGGACAGCAGCAAACTGGGTCACCCTCAAGCTCCAGAAGTAGAAGGAAACATGTGTTGTCCCAACAGGAGCCATTGCTTAGGGATTTGCATCTCATCTTTTAAAAGATAAATGACATTTAATGCGGGTTTGTTTCTATTATAAAAATAGCACAGAAAATAGAGATAAGCCAAAAGAAGAAAATAAAAATCTTCCATGAGACTGTTGTTAATATTTTGGTATATTCCACCCTTCCCCGATGCATCTATATGTATATAATTTTTACAAAAGTTGACTTACACTATTTTGACATATTTTTCTCTTAATACATTATAAACCCTTTCTTTGCTATTAAATATTCTTCTACAACATTATTTCAGTGGCTGCATGGTGTTCCGTCACATGGATAAGCCAACATTTAACCACTCCCCTATTGTTTGCTATTTAGAATACTTCCACTTTCCCCCCACTATTCTAAGCAGTGCTGGAATAAATAGCCATAAGGTTAAATCCTTACAATATCCTTGATTATTTACTTCCTTAGAATACACTCGCATGAGGGAAACTGCTGAGTCGGAAGGACACAGGTGCTTTTGAATTAATCAGAAGACAGTCTGCCAGGCCGGGCCGGGGGCCTGGGGCCTCCCTGTGGCCCCGCTGCTTGCCGTCCTGCGGGTGGCTGAGGGCAAGCCCTTCCCCTTCTCCTATTCCCGTCTGCAAAATGAAAAGGGCAGGCAGAAAGGGCGAAAGGCCCTTCCCTGGCTTACAAATGGGAAAGTGTTGCCCAAGGCGAGCCATGGTTTGCTGAGAGGCACACAGCTGTGGGGCTGAGGGACAAGGACTGGAACTGAGTGGTGGCCCGGGCTCCAGCCCACAGCTCTTTATATTCTTTACAAATGTGTTTCCCGTGAGCTCAGCCTGTGACATGCTGGTCCCACGGGGTGGACAGGCATGGACCCTTGGTGACCACTGCCCTGGCTGCTTCATCTTCCTAATGGTCACCCAAATCACAATTATAATCACTGAGACTTCGTCCGAGTCCTGACACCGTGTAAGTGCTTTACAGGTATGACCTAATTTTTATTCTTCCTCACACCCTCTGAGGAAGGCAATTTTGTCATTGTTTTATGACCAAGGAAACTGAGGCTCAGAGAGAGGTGCCTCGCCTCAGACCACAGAGCCGGGCGTTTACGGAGCCAGGCTCACATCCAGGCCTGCCCCCCCGCAGGGCCACTTCCGCTCTGGTCCAGCGCCGTCACTGGGCTTATCCGCCAGCCGCGGCTTCTTGCAGTGGCCGCGCCCCACGCAGCCCAGATTCACAACACCCTTTCACCCTTCCAGGTGTTCCGCATAAAGGCCATCAAGCTGGGAGAGAAGCTGCTGCCGGCCTTCAACACCCCCACGGGGATCCCAAAAGGTGTCGTGAACTTCAAAAGGTAGGACACCTTCTGTTTCCCACTTGCGGCTTTGTCTGCATCTGCATGGAAACTGAGGCACAGGGAGAGGACTCACAGCCAGTCAGTGGCACAGTGGAAACTGGCCCTCACCAAGGGCTCTCCTGAGCTGGTGTTTATCACCAAACCTGATCCTTGGGCTTTGGGGCACACAAGTCCTGACCTTCCGGGGGCAGCGAGAGGCAGCTGCTCCTCTGTGATTGTCCCACAGTCCTGCCTTGACCCAGGGCCCTCCAGGCACCGCGCACCCCCCAGCTGCGGTCAGGGGCCAGTGAGGTGCACCGTACCCTCTTGCCTCAAGAAAGCGCCCAAAGTTGCTGAGGAGACCCCTGGTCTGCTGACCCCTGCACTCTGGGCTGGGTCTCAGAAGCCCAGTGTCAAAACACAGAGGGGACCGGGAGTGTCACGCCCACGGAGGCACAGACTCCGAGGAATAAAGTATGCAACTGGCTGAGGTCACATATGCCAGGAACTGATTGTCCCAAGACATGAATCCAAGAGTTCCAACTCCATTTCTAACAATATTTATTGGAATTTTCCCCTCTATAAAAATTAATAAATTCTCATTGCAGAACATGCAGATTATACCAAAAATGTTGGATAAGACTAAAAAGTCACATGGGATTTCACTAATGAAAGAATCCATTGGTGGTGTTTCTTTCTCCTGGCTCTGTTTTAAAACACTGATTTTTATTAGTCGCTCGCATCATTCCCCATCCTGATCTGTTGCTTGATTCAGCACGTGAACTAGAATCTGCCAGCGCAGTCAGGAAGTCACGGAGCCAGAGAAGGGTGGGGCCGGCGCTGCAGCTGGGGCCAGCTCACCTGTCCCCTCAGCGCTTCCCTCCCCTGGGGTGGAAGTGTATTTATATCCACCCATTTTCCAGCTGTGTCAGCTGAGGCCCAGAGAAGGGAAGGGACGGAGTCAAAGTCAAGAAAACAAGTGGCCCAGCCAGCTTTAACATAATTGGGAAGCATGAATCTTGTTCCTGGACACCCCAAAGATGCCCCCTCTCTTACCTTCCCTCATTCTGTTCCTTCACTGGATTGCCCATCACTCACAACTTCCCTGGCCATCAAAGCCCTGGTCAGATGCTGCCTTTGTCATTAAGCCATAAGCATCTTTGCCTCTCCCAGCCTCCTGGCAGCTTATCTCCTTTCTCATGGCACTTGTCACCTTCATCTTCATTTTCCCTCCCCTACCCCACCCCGGGAGCTTCTCAAGGACAAGATCCATGTCCAATTCCTTGTTCCTTCAACAAATATTCCTGCTAGACAGTGTGTGTGGGATAAAAGATCAACAGTGACATTGTTCCTGCCATTCATTGAGCAATTTTACTACGTGCCTAGCATTATGCTAAGGTTTTCCATACATTGCCTCGCCCAACTTACTGCTCACAGCAATCCTTTGAGGGTAAGGATTTATATTATCCCCATTATTAAAATAGAGCCTCAGAGAGATGAAGTAACTTGCCCAAGATCTCATAGCTAATTGACAATGAGGCTAAGATTTAAACCCATTTTGTTATGATCAATTGGAAAGCTCTGCTCTTACGGCCCGCCCGCAGACAGGAACCCTGCTGCCCCTGAGCTGTATGGAGTGGACCCTGGGGGGGACCTTGTGGAAGGCACTCAGCTCTCCGGGGCCACCCTCAAGCCTCGAGGCCATTCTATTACACCAGACCTGGGAGGAAGCCTATAATATTTCCACCACACCAGACCTCCCCATTCCACCTTCTAAAGTGATTTCTCATCTCGGGATTCGCAATCCAGCAAGAGGTTCAGCCAGCTGCCTAGGAGGGAAGGAGGACACTGGAGAGGAGGTGGGGGCCCTCAGCTCCCTCTCTGTCCTGGGGTGGTCCCACCCTCCTGTCAGCCTGCATCGTTTCCCCTCTTGGGCCTTGCAGAGAGGACTTGGCATCTTCATGTACTGTCCTGCGCTCAGAAAGCATTCTTGGGGTGTGACCTCACATATCCCACGTAAATTTCTGAGGGCCAGGGAAGGGCCCTCGGGGCTGATCGAATCCCATTCTCAGCGCCAGGGTTGACCCCTCAGAACTGGACACTTGGATTTATGCTCAGATTACTTTTCCACAAAAACCAACTCTAAAGAAACAGGACTAGCTGACACGGAGCCAAGACTCAAACACGCTGTCTTCCCAGCTTCCTCTCAAGAGTCCAGCTTCCAGGGCCTCCCTCCCTGGGTCTGGGATAGGATCCTGGCTCGGGTACCCCTCCTTCTTCTGTGAGTGGCACTTGGAGTCCTACAAACCACAGCCCTGGCTGTCTGCGCTGCCTGTGTCCCACAGAGCCAGACCTGATCAGCACAGAGCCTACCATTTCTAATTAAGAAAGCACATTTATTTGGGGGCTGTTTGTATGCTGCCAGTGCAGGACACACATGCATGCATGTGCTGATTTCCTGGCAACGCCCTCTTCCATTTTCTGGGTAGGACTCCATTGCTAAAAGTGCCTCCCTGTTCCCCAGGGCACGCGTCAGGGATGTACGCCGCCCCGTGGCACTGACTCTGCTCTTTGGAGGGCTGCTGGGGAAGCGTGGCCACACACCGCGGCCCCTCTTCTGGGTGGGGCTGGCTGTGGGCCCCAGCAGGAGGGGCAGCTAGGCCCTGCCCAGAACTGCCGGTCAGGAGGCCCTTGAGGGGCGGTGGTCACCGAGTGAGCTTGACTGCTCACCCACCCTGATGGGAGGCAGCGACAAGGGCAGCCATGACCTGTGACCTGCAGGGACCGCAGGGCTATCTGGGAGAGAGGTGGTGGCCAGTCCAAGGACCTGTGCAGCTGACTCACTCACTCTTACACACACATTACTCTATGGCTACCCACCCAGATCATAAAGGCTCAGACCTCTCCTTTGTCACACACGCTCTCACAGCCATACATATATGCTCACACACACCAGTGTACATTTACACACGCACGCACACAGTGATGGACACATCTTAGTAACTGCTACCGTTTATGGAGTGTCCACTGGGTTCCAGGCCCGATGTGAGCACAGTGGATTCTCCCTTTTCAATCTCACAGCAACCACATGGATCCCACTTTACCACGGAAGACACTGAGGCTCAGAGAGGTGAGGCATCTAACTCAAGGTCACACAGCAGCAAAGTGAAGTTACAGTCAGAATCCAGGTCTGGCTCCAAAGTTAACGATTACACCATACACAGGAGTCCCCACACAAGCGCGTGCACACACAGAAGCTTCTGCCAGGCTGGGGAGGGGTGTTGTGGAGCAACGCCTCCCACCACTGGGAGCGCAGGCTGCTAGCCCACCTGCAGGCTCCAAAGCCTGGGAGGGGAGTGGAGGGCGGAGCTGCCATTAGCTCCCTGCCTCCCAGGGCTGACCAGAGGACCCTCCAGTCTCTGGATGCTGCCCAGAGGAGAGGCATTTGAGATTTGGCTTTAGATTCAGCTCTACCAGCAATATCACTTACTGTGCGGCCTTGGAGAAAGTGTCTTCCCCTCTCTGAGCCTCAGTATCTCCACCTATGACATAAGGATTATGGGATCTATCCTGCAAAGTTGGATGTGAAGTTAAAATAAGATACCACAGCTGCCTGGCACATACCAGGAACTTAATAACTCTAACAAACAACACATAATTTTGCATGTGCATAATTACATAATGGTAAAATGCCAGTAATTGCATGCATAAATTATACGTCACAATGACTTTATGAGGTGTAGGCACTATCATTTAATAGATGAGGAAACCGAGATCTAGAGAAATGAACCCACCTGCCTGAGGTCACCTGGGGGGTGAGCATTTGAAGCCGGGCAGGAGAAAGGGAAGGCACCCGCCCGCAGCCCGTCTGCCAGGGCAGCTCCATTGCAGAAAGGCTCACTTAGGAGGGTGAGCGTTGGATGCCGGAGGAGAGGAAGGAGAAGTCATGTGGGGGAAAATGAGAACAAAAGATGCTGGGAGGCTGGTGGCTTTGCTTGTACCTTGAATTTTTCTGCAAGGGCAGGAAGCATCGATTTTTCAGGTAACCCTCTGCCCACTGAGATCACAAACTGGAAAGAGAGAAGCCTCTCTTGGGAAGAGGGACAGAGTGGGGACAGCTTCCCCTTTCCTCTGGGTGGATGTAGGGCCATCTGGGTGGGAGACCCCCCTAGGGAAGCACCCTGCAGACCTCAGATTGAATCCCACCTCCACCACCTATGGAAGTGACCTTCGAAAACTCACTCCCCTCTCTGGGCTTCACTTTCCTCCTTTGTGTATTAGAATTAATGATGCCTTACCTCATGGGCTTTAGAGGAAATAATGATGCAAACAGCCTTCCCTAGCACCTGCCATCTGTAGCAGCTCAATGAACAGAAGCAGTTTTATTTATTATCCAGAAGCCAAGTGTCCCCTCTCTATGGAACCCATCCCTCTCCCACCCGTCCCCTGCCCCCAAGTCAGGGAATACCCAAGGAAGTAGACAGGAAGAAGGGGCTAGTGGTCTCCTCTGTGTTCAGTGAGGTCACCTGCCCCCAAAGATCCCAAAACATGAGTCCTCTGATTGTTTCTGGAAGCTGGGAGACGTGAGTTCCCCGACTTTCCCAGAAATGACAGGTAGGCGGAGGATGGGGTTTAGAAAGGAGAAGGGCAGCCTCTAGAACCCCAACCCCGCCCCAGGAAAAGCAGTGCCCCTCAGGTGGCAAACGGTGACCTGCCACACCCACACCTGCCGTCCTGGGTCCTATCCCTGGGAGGCAGAGGGACAGACAGGGGCCGTTCCTGGGGAGCCAGAGCTATCACAGCAAGGAAGCCAAGGGGCTTCCCCCTAGCCTGCCCCATGCTAACTGCATCCTGGAGTCCCTACAAATGGGGGGCTCACTCTGCCCTACTCTGTCCCTGCCCCTTGTCCCCTACAATCTCTTGCAGAAAGAGGTTGACCCCTGCCCCACCCCAAGTTGCCCTAAATGCCCCGCAGGAGAGATCATCATGGTACATAGGAGGAAACTGAGGCACAGGGAGAGAACGCAGCTTGCCCAAGGCCACCTCCCTTCTGCACCTTCCTCTTCTCTCTTAATCCCCACAAAAGCCCTAGAACCGAGACTGGCAGATATTGCCCTGCATAGTTTGTCAGGTGCAGAAACTAAAATACAAAGGAGCAATGGTTTGCCCAAGACCTCTCAGCTAACACACTTGAACCTATGCTCCTGGCTGCAAACCCCAGAGAGATTTCAAGTGAAAACACCTGGAAAAGCAATGCACCCTGCTTTTTCTTATATAATCAAAAGCATGGCGGTTACGTGGCTAGGACATCAGACCAGCATCGGGTCCCAGCTGCTCCACGTGCTGTGTGATCTTAGGCAGGTGATGTTGCTATCCTTTGCCCTGTTTTCCTCATCTGTAAAAGCGACAGATGGGAGGGTTACCTGAGTGAGGCCCTGCCTCTCTGTGCTCTCCCTCTATTACGCAAGGAGCCAAGGTCCGAGGGACGCGTATTACTTGCTGATTCCAAAGAAAGGACCCGGAGGACTGACTGTGAAAGACCTGAGTTTATTAGGCCTGCCGTGAGCACAGGGGCAGCCTGCCGGTGAAGTCTCCGCCACACAGGCCTCCCCAGCACAGGGTCATCCGGCACACAGAAAACAAAGCACGCTGCGTACAGGGCAGTGTGTTCGCTCACGCAAGCTGTGTGAGATGAAAACGCCAGCTATTTACCATCCCAGGCCCACATCCGAGAACAGTTTTGGTTTTTTTTTTTTCATTATTCTCTGACCAAGGAGGTGGCCAGGCTCCCAAAGTCCCACAGCAACTTACAGATGGCCTTCATTATATTCCCACGGGGTGGGGGGGTGGGGGTGGGGGTGGGGAGCTGGCGCGAGGGAAGGGGCCCGTGTTCTCACATACGACCCATCCTCCTTGAAAGCGCCCAGTATGTGAAGTTGTTACTCATAGCCTTGTCCAGTGAGATGGCAGGATGCTAAAAATCCCTAATTTACTTTATCTAAGGTGTTTTTCAGAAGTGCATGGTTAACTGGTGCAGAAATCTTTGCTCCAAAAGCCTGCGATTCTCTTATTCCTAACCTCAGCTTCCCCAAGGCTTGGCAGCTCCAAGTGTGTGGTTGTATCAGAGCTGCCTGCCTGTCAGGTGTGGGTTCCATGCAACACGAAGAGGCGGCTACTGTGTGTCCTTGGGCAGCGTGGGCAGTGAGGGGAGAGGGAAAGGGCCAGGCGCGGTCCCTGCTGTTCATCTGCCCCAGTTCAGACCCTCTGTCCACATGCAGCGCCATTTACTGTGAGCAGTTGGGTTGCCTTCAGCCACAGGATGGAGACAAAGTGTCTGTGAGGCCTTTAGGGTTCCTGACAGCATGATCCATATCACCTGTAAATTTAGCAAAGCACCTGTGCCATGTCTTGGCCACCAAGACAGCTCTGTTATCGTCCTTCTCCAGCCCACACGTCTTACAGGGGCAAAGAATATTGCAAGCCAGAAAGGCCTGGATTTGCCCTGACCAGTGTGGTTCAGTTGGTTGTGCATCGTCCCAGAAAGTGAAAGGTCACCGGTTCAATTCCAGGCAGGGCACATGCCTGGGTTTCAGGTTCAGTCCCTGGTCAGGGCGCGTACGAGATGCAACCAATCAATGTATCTCTCTCACATCAATGTTTCTCTCCCTCTCTTTCTCCCTCCCTTTTCCTCTCTTTAAAAAGAAATTAAGAAAGAAAGGTCTCATCAACCTCCGTATCTTCAACAGGCAAAATGGGGCTATTATTACTAGTACAGACCCCCAGGGAGGATTAACTGAGATTATGTGACGAAAGCTCCTAGGACAGTGCCTGGCATAGAGTGGATGCTCCCCTGCTAAGCAGAGGAGCCAGCTGGAGGCAGAGGGGTGATGGTGGCTGCTTCTGTCTCTTCAGTGGCTCCAACCGGAGCTGGGGCTGGTCCACGGCCGGCAGCAGCAGCATCCTGGCAGAGTTTGGATCCCTGCACTTGGAGTTCCTACACCTCACCGAGCTCTCTGGCAATCCGGTCTTCGCTGAAAAGGCAAGTCTTCTCCCTGCTCCCTTCCGAAACAGCTCCTGCGACTCCTCCCCACAGAGAGCAGAAGGATGGGCACTCAGCCCCTCACAGGCCATGGGAAAGTGGCTCACGGATCAGCAGGAGGGCGTGTGGAGAGCCCAGAAGCCCCACTAGTCGTTACTTGAGGAAGATCTGATTGTACCCAATCCCATGTACCCAATCCCAGGTGGCAGGGAAGGCGAGCGCGGGGAGTAATCAGAATCCTGCAGAGGGCAGGGAAGAGACAAAGCTGCCTGGGAGAGGGTTCTCACTGGCACGTGTCAGCTCACTGGCAACCACACATGTGTGAATCTGCAGAAGATTCAGCAGCTGAAATCTAAGCACCAGTTCGCATTGGCAGGAATGGGCCACCCGGTGCAAAAGTCCCCTTTCCAGAGACATTTAACTTTTCCATGTGAAGTCTGCCTGGCTTTTCCCCCCAGGTGCCGTCTAGCTCAAGCTGTCAGCAGGCTGGCAGAGCGGCTTGACTCCGCAGCAGAGGCGCGCGCCTGTTCCTCCTCACTGCTGGCGGGCTGGCCAAGGCCCCGAGGGAGGCTGAGAGACAGCATCCAGGCTGCCGTCCACTCTGGCAGCTGCCCACTCCTCTGTGAGGCCCTCCAGAAGGAGCAGTTTCTCCATGTCACAGCCTGGGCAGTCCCACTGTCTGGAAGTATCTCTGTGGGTCTAACCCTAACCCCAAAGAAGAGAAGCGCGCACAGCTCCCTCAGATGGCCCTCAGGCTCCATCAGCAGTTGTCCCTTCCTTAGTCCTGCCTAGGGAGAAGAAGTCCTGCCCTCCAAGAAGAGCCCCACTCCCAAAGCTTCCTTTTCTCCCTAATGATTAGCCTCCAGGGATGCCAGGGGGCTGGGAGCTCTTAGATCCACACTCTACCCAGGAGCTCCCAGTCCCATGTCTGCCAACCAGCCTCAGCGTCACCCGGTGCACCTGTGAGGAAACAGATCTCTGGGCTTTGTCACGGGCCCAGGAATCTGCATTTTAATCAGCACTCATGTGCTTTTTGACCCCAGGTTTAAGATGACTGCTTATTCAGTGTGGGGCTCCGCCCACCTGTTCTTGAGGAAATGCTCAAGAAGGGGGGTTCAAGCCCTTGATCATTTCCTCTGCATTGGGGTTCACTCCCGCCCTTAAACAGCCCATCACTTTGTCACACCTTATATGAGGAGGACTCTGCCTCCCTGTGACGCCGCACCTTGAAAGTTCATGCAATAAGTTTAATACCACCTCCCGGTGATCCTTTTTTCCCTCCTCCAGCCTCCCATTTTCATTCCTCTTGAGTCAATGCCTCCAGGAAGATTGTGGCTGGCTCAGAAAAGAGGGACAGGAGCTCACTCTCGTCCCTGGCCGGTGCGGCGAGAACAGCTCCCACTGCCTGACGACCCGCTGGGCACCTTAAAGTGTCTCTAACCTTCCCAAGTAGCTGCAGGAGTTAGGTCTTCCTGTCATTTCCATTTTACAGAGGAGGAAACTGAGGCTCAGAGGTTAAGTCACTTGTCCTGGATCATCCATCTGCTAAGTGATAAAGCCAGGATTCAAATCCAGGACTTTTTGTTTGTAAGCCCACGCTCTTTCAGGAGCAGATGAGTACAGCAGGCTTCAGGCTCTTTCTCTCGCGTCCGCCGCCTCTCAGTTTCTCTGCCTCTCTCTACATCCTCCAGCTATTTTCATCCCCCAGTCATGCCTCCCACAGAGGCAATTATTGGCAGTCAACAAATTGGCCCAAATTCTAGAATCGCCCGCACCCTCTGGGGGAGCTCATTTAGCCCGCTTCACTGCTCACCACCAGGACAGTCGAGAATAAGTCAGGTACAAGCACATTCCTGTCCCCCATAATGGACTGCGTTAACTTAAATGGATATGAAATCTGATGTGGCAAAGCGAATGCTGTCCCCAGGAAAGAAAGGTCTGACAGCTGAAAGGCTGCTTTCCCTGCTCCTTACCTTGTAGATAAATCTGTGAGCATGATACAGTATGGTCCCTGAGGGCCTTTTTCTCCTGGCAGATTCTGTGCTGGGAGGATTTCATGTATTGCCCGAGCGCACACCCTGAGCAATAAAGCTGTCTCACTTTTAGAGCCCAAAGCCCCTTGCCCTTGGTGTCCCCAAAGGTTGCGCATCTGGCTTCCTCTTGCTTAGGTGGGGCAGCCTCTGCTACACGTTGCTGCCCGGTCCCCACCCTGGTCCATGTTGGCCCCAGGCGCTGTGCCATGTGGTCAGACAAAACCTGACTCATGTCCTGGCCCTGCCACTTACACACTGGGTAACCATGGGCAAGTCACTGAACCTCCCGAAGGTTCAGGTGCCTTCTCTGTTAAACGGAGATTACAATACCATATAGGTAGTTCTAATGGTTGGAAATAATGTATAGAACAGGTCTGGCTCAGAGGAACTGGGAAATGTTAACAGCTGTTGTTATTAAAACCCTGAAGTGCCTATGAGGGCACAGGGCTATTGAGGAGCCCAGGCCTCTCCTCTGGAATGGTTCCTACAGCGTCAGAAAAAAATCATGTATTACAGTTGCCCTGGCCGGTGTGGCTCAGTGGATTGAGCACCAGCCTGCGAACCAAGGGGTCACTGGTTCGATTCCCAGTCAGGGCACATGCCTGGGTTGCAAGCCAGGTCCCCAGTAGGGGACATGTGAGAGGCAACCACACACCGATGTTCCTCTCCCTTTCTCCCTCCCTCCCTTCCCCTCTCTCTAAAAATAAATAAATACAAATCTTTTTAAAAAATAATTATAATAATGTATTACCAGATTGAACTATATGAAATTGCCAATATTTGACCATTTCTGACCTATTAAAAAGGCAGCTTTACCTTGCACTTACAAAACAGCTAGTATGCCTTATATGAACCTCCCCTCCTAAAAAGACCCTCCCGCCAAAAAGCAACACACAATGAGGAAGGAGTGAGGTGAGAGTGGGGGTGGGGGTAGGGGACCTTGCAGACCCCAGGCAGAGTGGTCAGTGCAGAGACCCCACTGTGGCCCTGTCCTGCCGCACCTGCACATGGGCACGAGGTCAAGCCCATCCCAGCAGCGCCGGGTGGGAGCCTGCTGCTGGCTACGCAGCGCTCCCTGCCTCGTGGATGGCTCCTCTGGATCTGAGCCAGCTGCCTCAGTCCTCAGTGGGCGGGAAGTAGGCTGGCTTCTTTGGATAAGTGAAGGTGTCCCTGGTGTTCATCTCTCGGCAGGTCAGGCACATCCGGAAGGTCCTCAGGAAGATTGATAAGCCATTTGGCCTCTACCCCAACTTCATCAGTCCAGTGAGCGGGAACTGGATGCAACGTGAGTACAGAGGTGCCGCTGTCCCTCCAGCGGGCTCCCGCCAGCGTCCCTGTGTGGCCCCGTGCTAGGCGCACGTTAGTGAGTCACCTGCGCGGTGCTCCTGCTGGGTGGCTTGGGGAGTTTTCATTATGGTTGTCATCGCTGTGGTGACGGATGTGATGGTCCAGCAGGGCCCTGCCCTGTGGGCCCCGCTCACGGTAGCTCTGTGCAGCCCCCATCAGGGTTACCGCTCTCTGTCTCTGTGGTGCCTGCTGCAGCCTCCTCCATCATTCCCGACCCTTCCAGGAGTGTCCCAGGTAGAACAGCGTCCTCCGGAAATGACCCCAAGAGAGGCCATGTGTCCTCTCCTAGCCCCTTTGATCTGGTTCCCCACCTCCAGCTTTAGATTAAAAAAAAAAATTTAAGCAGAACTTAACTAATACAGCAATATAAAAACCATGATGAATTCACTGCTGCATCTGATACCTGCAAAAATCAGTCCCAGGATTTCCTGGCATTTTCTGTTCAGAGGCTTATTTCTCAACCAGATGGTCTTTGGTCACCTGGTCACCTGTGGAGCCTCATTCACAGCCCCCAGCTTCACCCACTGAAATAGAACAGGGTTCGCGGGGACGCTCAGGTGGGAGAGTGTTGAAAAGTCTCCCAGACTCCTGGCATTGCACCCCCATTGGGAAGCCCTGCTCCACCTTGCCCTCCTGACCAAGGCCCTGGTCATGTGGTCATAGCACAAACTGGTCACAGCAAGTTCCATGGGTCCTGCTCTAGGGGCTCCCCAGAGCCCCCGCCTCCCTGCCTCTGCCCAAACAAAGGCCCTGTCCCTCCCCCACCCCTCTCACCCCAGCTGTTACGGCATCTGCGAGGGCACAGGGGCAAAGCAGACATGGATCTAACTACTGCATGGCTGCGGGAGTTCATTTTATCTCTGAGCCTTGGTTTCCTCTCCTGCAAAATGGGAGAAGAACTCAAGATATGTTCTTTGTGTATCGTGGAGGGTGTGGAGTAACTGTCAAAAGTTGCAGGAAACAGGTTCCAGTTCATCTGCCAGAGATGGGCCGTCCCAAAAAGGAAAGGGCGCCCGTCCATGGAAGTCAGCCGGCAGGGCCTGGCAGGGATGCTGTGGAGGCGGCAGAGGCCTTGTCCTTCCAAGCCGAGCCTCCAGGATCCGCAGGTCCAGGGGGCCCAGAAAGTTCGACCCAGGACTTTTCCCTGGTGACAACCTCACTCCCAAGGGGCCTCCTACAAAAACCGCGTATAGAAATGCAAAGTATTTTTAACCAAACATGCTGCCAAATCCAAAAATGCGGGGAGAAAATGAAGGTTTGAATTACAGGTTATGGCCACGGAAAGAGACAGTTCAATAACTGTTACAGCTTTTAATTGCAAGGCCTGACTGGGCCGAGAGAGAAACCATGCTGCTGCTGGCCTTAGCCGCTTCAGGACAGTGCAGCAAAACCCATAAAAAGCAGAGGGGTGTGGCTTCCCAGCCCGAACAGCTACCTTGGCAAATTACAGGGGAGCCCCCACCGAGAAGCGTAATTTTCTTTCAGTCTTCACCAGGGGTCATGGGGCTGGGCAAAGTCAGTCACATATGAAATATTGTTTCACATTAATAAAATATGAATCTGCAGCCTGCTAAAGAGCAGAGGAGGGTTACAAAGCCGGGCTCATCTGGTCATCTACTGTCCGCCTTCCCGAGCTTTTGCGCCTGGGAGTATCTCAGGTTTACTGTGGTTTCCTTGGGGTGGGGGGGGGGGGGGCGGTGTGTGTGTGTCTGTGTGTGTGTGTGTGTGTGTGTGTGTGTGTGTGTGTGTCTGTCCGTCCCCAGAAGATAATGTTCTCAACTTGCATGAGCTCAGGGTATTCACATTCTTCCCTCTCCTTGAATCCTCTGTTTAGCCCATTTACATCCACAGAAATTGCAGCTCAGAGAGGCGAAGGAGGAAGTGGGGCTGCTCTTGCCTGCTCCCCCCTCCTGCTTGAAGCTGAGCTTCAGGGCAGCAGGGGAGACCAAGACCTCCCGCCACTAGGACCCCAGCCGGGAGAAGGTCACCAGGCTCCTGCTGGCACCAAGCATGGATGAGAGCTCAGAGGGCTGCCTGCCCTTCAGCTTGGCCCCTGGAGAGACTTGTCCTCATTGTCCATGGCCTCAATCCCGCTCTTTCCTCAGTGGGAAGAAAGTGGCAGGTCTAGGTTCTTCCACATGGGAACATGAGCTGCCCATCTGCCCAGCAGCCTCCCCCAGTTCCTGCTACTTTTCTGTGAGCTGATTCCAGGCTGGCGGGGTGGCCGCCTCCTGCCGCCACGTGTGATGAGTTTCAGCACTGGCAGGACGCAGCCGAACCCATCTCCACTTGAAAGCCCACGGACACCAGCTCATGCCCCCCTTAAAAGCGTTCCACATCAGAAGACGGAGGGCCCACGGGGGAAATGGCTCTCCCCGAGACGGCCCGCCCGTCTTCCGATTCCCTGCCATGCCCCTCCCAGTAAGACACACCAGGTTGGGCCGACACCGCAGACACACGCAGTAGCTAGGGAGCAGTGGGGCCTCCAGATGGGAATTGTCCACTCAGTCAAGCTCCCCTGAGAGACTGTACACACGCCCCCAGGATGGTGTCACGTCTCAGGCGCCTGTGCAACTCCCGGTGACCTGGCTCCCCTCTCCTGCACACACCTGCCAGGGGAAGCCCTCGGCCACATCACACATACACACACACACTCTAAAATCATAGGATGAAGTCCAAGCTCTTTGGCTTGGCGTTCGAGGCCCTTTCCAGCTTGGCTCGAACCTACCTTCCTTTCACTCACTCAGGGTGCCTGCTGTGCACCATAAAGGTACTGGACATAAATGTGAATCCCTCACAGCCTCTTTCTACTAAGAGCCCACAGCCTAGTCGGGGAGGCAGACCCACAAACAGATCCTTGCGCAGCGTCGGGCACGCACCCAGCGGTGGGAGCATGGCCACCACTGAGCCCCTCCTTCGCAAAGCACACGTCAGGCACAGCGTGTGCCTTCCCTCACTCACTCCTCGTGGGCCCCCTGGGGGACGGGTTGTGAGCAGGCCCATGAGAACACTGGGGAAAGCCTTTGTGAGGAGCAGATGCCTGCGCCACATGTAGCAGAGAGGAAGCGTGAGCCACGCAGGGTGGGGAAGTCTTCCCTGGTGGAGGGTGGAGAGGTGGTCCCAGGTGAGAGAGAACCATGGGGAGGCTGTGGGCCAGGAATGCGTGGGGTGGCAGACAAAACAGTGAGGGGAGGCAGGGCCAGGAGGTGAGCATGGAGATGACCGGCCGTGAGCTGTCAGCGGGCACTAGGCGGATGCTGGCTCAGCTAGACCACCACGCTTCCCGCCACGCCTGCTCTGCCCAGACTGCCTGCTCCACCATGGACACGCCGTCAGCGTGCTGGGCCCGGCTCAGCCGCGCCCCTCCCTTTGTGTTGGTCCAAGCAATGCCCTCCATGCAGGAATGGGGGCGGGCAATGGGTACACTGTGCTGGTTCTCGCTTCCCTCTTCACCGGCAAAGTCCACCCACACTGACCTCCTCCCACTCCTCCCCAAGGCTCAGGCTTTATCCGGTCTGTTCCAATCTTTGCAAGTGCTTGTTCCATTCCTAAAACCTTGCTGGCCAGGATTTGTTCAGAGAGGCATCCAGAAGGGCTGGTTTACTGAGGGGGCCTCCTCTCAGCCCCCTTTCTCCATCCCCATCTGTCTTTATCCTCGACTTCTGGTCCTTCTCTCTTTGCACTTGTCCTTTCTCTATGCATCTTCGGTTTCCATCTCTGACTGACTGAAAAGCTGCAGAAAGGGAGAGCTCTACCAGGGCGGGGGCCTTGCGTGAGCTATATAGGCTCGCTCTCATTTTTCCCATCTGGGAAATGGCATTGATAGTGCTCACCTTGCAAGGGTCTTGGGAAGATTGTTATAAATAAGACAATAAAGCTCCCAGAGGACCCAGTAAATGGTAGCCGTTGGTGTATTCTCTATTTCTTTCTCCTTCCCCCACTCTCTACCCATTTTCCCTCTCTTTCTACCCTCTTTTTGCAAAGGAGCTGAAAATATTCTTCCCACTGCCCCCACCCTACCTTAAATCCCCCCTCCCTTTTCCCCTTCCTCTGTCTCTCTGTTTAAGCAAATCATAACAGGGAACTGACATTTGTTTTTTGCTGTGTCGTTAAATGTCTTCATGTTCCCCTGTTGTTAATTTTTAAAGCACATGAGTGTTTTCCGCGACTCGCTTCTGTAACTAAGCGCTCACTGGTCAACCCGTCTCTCTCCTGGGACAGCCCTGGGTGGAAACACCTCCTCATTCCACCACAACCTGGAGGTCCTGCTCTGTGGGGACTCGGGGCATATGCCACCCTGCAGAGAGGGGTCCTCAAACTCAAACCCTGCTCCCCTGAACTCCATGTACCCCAATTTACTAAATTTATATTTTTTAAGATTTTACTTATTTTTAGAGAGGGTGAGGGAGGGAGAGAGGGAGAAACATCAATGTGTGGTTCCCTCTCTAGCACCCCCTACTGGGGACCTGGCCCGCAACCCAGGCACGTGCCCTGACTGGGAATTGAACTAAAAACCCTTTGGTTCACAGGCCAGCACTCAGTCCACTGAGGCACACCAGCCAGAGCCCAATTTGATAAATCTGAACCGAGTTTTTCCAGAATGGCTCAGTACTCTGACCAACTAAATTAAGCCTCTCCTTCTTCCTTTTCATGGCCTTTTATGAACCTGCCCAGCATCAATTACCATGTTTGTCACCAGGCAATAAAAGTCTCTGAACTCGCTGCCACCAGATTATCTTTTTAAAGAAATGCAACTCATTTACAGTTAATAACTAGAGGCCCTGCCATCCTCAGCCTGCTAAAGCGACATGATTTATAGCACCTGGATGAGCCCACACACCTCTGTGCAGGGCCACTGCACTCAAGATGGCCCTAGCTCTGCCAAGTGTCAGGCCGTGCCTTTCTCTCAGCCTCTGTTCCAGGCTTGGTGGCTGCTGATTAAACGCTCGCTCCCCACCCGCACACAGCACCGGGGCCATCGAGGCCAAGTGGGCAGGCGGCGTGCTCCGTTAGTCCTGCCAGCGGCCTCGGCAGATGGAGATAATGTTCTGTCCTCTTTCCCTTCACAGACCACGTCTCAGTTGGAGGACTCGGGGACAGTTTTTATGAATATTTGATCAAATCCTGGTTGATGTCGGCCAAGACAGATATAGAGGCTAAAGAGATGTACTATGAAGCCTTGAAGGTAAGACAGGCACTTGCTTCTTCATGGACAGTGGGTCGGTCATTTGCCACCAGTGCCCACACAGGCCCCTGAGTGCCACAGCCCCGTCTGCCCCTCCCCCCAGCGAGTGGGCCAGAAGAATGACAAGACAGTTCCCTCCCCAGTCAGTCACTCTGCATACCCAGTCTCATAAGTCTTCTCGAACACCTCGAAATTAGGATCATGTTAGCCCTTGTTTCACAGATATAAAACCCAAGCCTAAGGAGGCGAAGTCATTTGTCTGAGGTCTCACAGGAAGCGGCAGGCAGTCTGATTCAGAAACCACGGCATCTGTGCTTCAGTTAGCGTGTCAGAGCCCAGGATGCAGCCAGGCGGTGGGCTGGGAGCCCCCACGGGAGGCTGCCAAAGCAAGACCCCCAGCCAGCTTCCTGCCGAGCCAGAGGTGACGATTAGTACACCCAAGCTGGGAGGGGCCTCCGTCAGTGGAGCACCCAGTTCTGTTCCTTCTCTTTATGTGGATGGAAACCAGGGCCCAGAGAGGGGGAAGCACTTGCTCAAAGCCACACAGCACAGAACTGACAGAGCTGAAGCTAGAGAAAGGTCTCCTGGCTCTGGGTAGATGAAGAGAAGGCTGAATGGATCGATGGCTGGGTGGGTAGGTGGACATGGGCGGGTGGATGGTGTGGGCGGTTGGCTGGATGGGCAAATGATCCCGCACTACCCTCTGACCACATGAATCTAGCCAGCAATATCAGTGCTTAAAGGAGCACATTGAAACAGGCCTCCAGGGCTGTGGGCTCTTTAAACTGTGGGCTCAGTAATGAGCTTTTCCTGCCCAGCTCCCTGGCACCAATATCTCAGTCACAGAGCAGCTTGTGGGGCTCAGCCCCGTCCACCCCAAGCTTCTGCAGCTGAGCATAGCCCGCAACCGGTGTCCCCTGTCAGATTAGCGTTCAGCCGGTGGCCCGGTGTGCTGTCTGGAGAGGCCACGGCCCTTTCTGACAGACGTCCCTTGCAAAATAAACATCAAGTTAATGAGCAGCCTAGTCCCCTGCCCTAAGGGCACACTGTAGCTGCCGCTCCAAGGGAAGAGAGGACTATGAATTATTTAAGCAAACCTGCAGCTTTATGGAAACACTTGATTGAACAGGAGACAACTGGCTTTGCTCCTATTTGATCTCCCCAGTGAAAAGCCTGCCGTGTCTCTGACCCTGTGTAAGGGCTGAGCCTGTGGCAGGTTTGGGGCTTTGAAGAATGTTCTGGCAGTTCTCAGCCTTGTGGGCATGTTAAAAGTCACATGCTAAAAATCCCAAAGGCCAGCCTGCACCCCAACAAGGTTACCTCAGAACCCCTGGGGTGGGGCCCAAGCAACGGCCTGGAGAGCTCCGGTGGGCAGGTCAGACCACCGCGGGGCCTCGGACAGGCACCGGGCAACGCCTGGGGGTCTTGGGAGAAAGGATAAGAAGGACAGGAAGCTTCTGTCCCTCTGGCCTCCTCCGGGCAGGCACCCTTCGTGCCTTGTTTTATTTAGCCCCCATCTTACAGGCGATGAAACTGAGGCTCAGAAAGGCCCAGGGTCACACAGCAACAAAGGTCAGAGCCAGGGCACGACCGTGGCCTGACCACTCCTGCCTCTGCTCACCAGCCACCAAGTCGCAGGAGCCTGGCTTGCCCATCGTCCCTCTCGGGAGGGAGCCGATGGGGTGGGGTCCCATCCAGGAGGCAAAGGAAGCCAGAGTCTCGGAACAGCCTCACGACGCCCCTGGAAATAGTCTCATTTTACAGATGACGAAAGGCAGTCTTCAGAAAAGTGAAATAAGTTGCCCAAAGTCCCCTAACTCTCAAATTGCAGAGCTGGGGTTGAAGCCTCTGCCTCTCAGCTCTTTTCTATGTCTCTTGCCATGATTTAAGCCTTTTTTAACCAGCCCACAGCCAGCCTATGCTCTCTTGTGTTTTGCTCAGCGTTTCAGAAGCCTTGGTTTTTAGGGGTTTTTGTTATTTTGTTTATCTTTGCATCTGCTATATCAGTTGTCTCTTCAAAGAGAGACTGTTTTATCATTTCCACTTTACCAAAACTATTTAGCTTGAGGTGAGCCCCAAGTAGAATAGAAATAACCTATGGGAGACAGTCTTGAAGATGAAGATTTTCAGCTGCAGTGGGAAGCTTCCAAAGAGTCCCCCATTCCCAAGTGTTGACTATGGGTAACTGCACCAGGTTTCTGCGCCCTGGACTGAGCCTGCATCTGCACACTCAGTGATGCAGAGCAACCGCCCAAACCCAGCTCCGCCTGGGCACTAGGGCTCAGCCCAGAGCAGGCCCAGCCCAGCAGCGGTCCGGTCCGCCCTCCACGTGAGCAGGCACCCCGGCTGGCCGTCCTCAGAACTACCCCCTCTGCTGCTCAGTAAGGGTCCTGCAGCCAGCCTGCCCGCCCAGGCCTTACAGGAGAAAGAAAAGGAAAAAAACACGCAAGGAGCACATTTTGTTTGAGCACCTGCCATGGGCCAGGCCCTGGCTGGAGATCACAGGTAGTGGCTTCTGCTGTCACACGGCACAGAGAGTCCTGGGAGAGAGACATGTTGCCCAGAAATATACACAAATACATAAACACAAAGTGGGAAGAGCGCCACATAGAAAGAACACAAGGGAGGAGAATCGTGGGCAGCACCAGTGCAGATGAGGCTGTCCTCTCCTCCTTGGACATCCCTGCAGGCGCCCAGGGGCTGAGCCGGAGTTAGCAGAGCGGAAGCAGGAGCTGGGCAAAGCCCCTAGGTGGGAACCGTCCTGAGCTTCACGGACATCGCCATGGCAGAGACCTTCTCTGACCTCAGTGCAAAGTGGGACCCCTTCCCCAAGCTTTTCTCTGACTCATCCCCTCAATTTGTTTCATTCAAAATACTGATCAACAAAAATCGGTGTGTCCAATTTTGTTGGGAGGTGTCTGTGCCCACAGGCACTCTCCCTATGGTAGGGTCCAGGCCCGTCTTCGGGGGCTGTATGCCCTGCCCCCAGCACAGCACAGGCCTCATGGAGGGGCTCACAAAGGGTTCAGTGAGGGGAGATTGCATGAATGAAGAGGCTGGTGTGGCTGGACAGAGACGGAGGAGGGAGGCACAGAGGGCAAACGGGGGCAGTATTGTAACAGGCAGCATTTACTGAGAGCTCTCTCTGTGCTGAGAAATCGGCTCAGGTCTCCAGACATATCTCATGTCATCCTCATGACACTGCGAAGTGGTTTGTGCTCTTATCCCCATTTTACACATGGGGAAGTCAAGGCACAGAGGGACCATAGAACCCACCCAAAGTCACGCAGCTTGAAACCAGTGGAGATGGGGTTTCAGCCCAATGTGTCTGCACCTGAGCGCCATGTCTGTGGTGTCAGGTTAAGCCTCAGGCTGCAGGTCAGGGAGTCTCGGAGAGCCCGCTGGACTTCACCTGGAGGCACTGGGAAACCACGGAAGGATGTTAAACAGGCACGAGGCACAGTCAGATTGTTGTCTGCAGAGTGCAGAGGCCCCTGGGAGGACAGCGCGGAGGGGCGAGACCTGCGCTGGACCAGGACCCGCAGGCGGGTCCACCGAGCCCAGCCTGTCAGCTATGTGGGCAGCTGCCGCCATCCCCCTCCCCCCATTTCCAGGGCAACCAGGACCACCAGCAGGCAGTGGCAGGCACGACGGCCTAACGCCTATACCCCCAACTTCTGGCAGTCTTCACCCACAGCGTCACCCCACACGGGAGCAGAGGAGGGCTCTCAAAGCCCATTGCCACCAAAAGGAGCAGCCATCGGGTAGTGAACGAAGTGGTGCTTGGGCATCTGGGGGCCCTTGTCCTCATCCTGGTACAGCTGGCTGACCTGGGACAAGCCCCTTGACGTCTGTCTGTAGAGAGTACTGCAGCCCATGTACCCGGCTTGTCATGGGCATTAAATGAGAAAGTGTGTGACAAGGGCCCATAGAAAGCAGCTCTTCATTTTCTATGGGTCCTTTTTGAGAATCTCGTCCCATGAAAATGCAGACACACAAAAGTAGCTTGTACAATTTTAGGGGCGTCCATGGGCCAATGGGGCTTCAGGCTACAATTCCCTAACAAAGAATATAATGGAGGAGGAGGATTTTTAAAGATTTTTTTCAAATTTTTTGTCTGTAGGAGATTTAAAAGTCTGTGTAAGAGATTTGCCCTGGGGAGCTACCTTAAGCCCCCAGCCGGCACCAGGGCCCAGCTGGGCGAGAGACTGAACCCCTGACCGGCCCCGTCCAGGCCGGCCGCCGGCTGAGGTCAGCCGGCCTCCTTTGCCCGGGATGGAGGGCTCGGCAGAGCTGCGTTGGCTACTGTCTCCAAAGTATTCATTTTCTGTCCTCTCCCCTCCCTTCTCTGTACCTCCCATACCCCCTCTCCCTGCCAATTCCCACCTTGCTCCCAGGCACTAGAGACCCACTTGCTGAATGTGTCTCCCGGGGGGCTGACCTACTTTGCTGAGTGGCGTGGGGGGATTCTGGACCACAAGATGGGGCACCTGGCCTGTTTCTCCGGGGGCATGATCGCCCTCGGCGCTGAGGACGCCGAGGAGGAAAAGAGGGCCCACTACCGAGAGCTCGCAGCCCAGATCACTAAGACGTGCCACGAGTCGTATGACCGCTCAGGTAACCCTGCAAGGGGATGGGGCGGCAGGAAAGACTGAGGCTAGATACCAGGAAGAACTGGAAAGTCCACAGAGTGGCAGTGAGTGAAGGGAACACATGGTCTTAGGGAAGTCTCACCTTCTGCAGTTATGCAGAATTTGAACAAAGGATGTGCTATCTATGCGGTGATATTGAACACTAACTTGAAGGGAAAATTGGGATGAGGTACTAAGCCCTTTGTGTGTGCCAGGTGTTTGTCCAGCACTTGACATACATTGTCACTGAACCTGACAACCCAGATGAGGAAGCTGAGGCTCAGAGACGAGTTGGCCGAGGTCCCATGTGTGGGGCGCAGAGAAGAGGGCCCTCCAGCCCCTGAGGCAGAAACACTGGCTTCCTGGGCCGAGCAGACTTTTTCTCCCTGACTCCCTACCCCCAAACGTGCCTCTGCTTTTCCTCCCCAGAGCCCCTCCATTTGCCCGCTTTGATCCAAGACCACCAGGAAGCCTGAGAGCTTCTTGACCATCCGCTCAGCACTCACGCGGAATTGTCAAAAGCTAGAGTCAGAAGTCATGTTAGAGAACAGGAACCCAAATCCTCATTTTGCACATGGGGAAACTGAGTCAGTCCGGAGCCAAAGTTGCACCGCTGAGTGGCTAAGCTGGGGCCCGGCTCCTGGTCTTCTGATGCTCAGCTCCACCCCGAGAGCTGCCTCTGAACAGCAGCCCTCAGAACAATCCCTGCCCCCCAAAGGCCCAGGAGGTGCCCATTACTCTGAGTTTAATCCCAGTTTTGGTTGGAGGAGAGGACCCAAGATTTGCAGTAAAAATTTCTGGTTCAAGTGCTACTCTGCCACTCACCATCTAGGTGGCCTCTGTTTATTCATCAGCTCAATGAGAACAATAACATAGGCCTCCAGGATCAGCACAGGGTCCCACAGAAAGCGCGTTGCCAGCCGCCTTCAGCCAACAGGACGAGAGGCGTTTGTCAGTGGTCCGCCAAATGCGTCTGTGACCGCTGCAGTTAATCCCGGTCTCCTGGGGCTGTACAGAAAGCCAGCAATTCACAATGGGTCCCTAAAACTGCTCTTCAATTCCCTTCAAAGAGCTCTCTCTGCTGGCACCATAAACAAATAGGAAATCTCAGGAATAATAAAAAGCTTGCTATTTGTCGGGAACAATCAGCCCAGACCGTAAAAGACAGTCCGCCTAATAGAGCACATTGTTCCAGCCAGCCCGGCTCGTCCATGGACGGCTGCAGTGGTCGCTCTTGCCCTCACCCCATTAGCAGCTTGGCAAGATGACTGTTCTCTGACAGCAAGAGTGGCTGCACCATTTGAGAGGATCAGAAGGGACCGGGTCTGGCTAATTCCTCCTCCAGGAAGCCCTCCCCAGAAGAGTAGGACATCCTGCAAAACCTGAGTCTTGAGGAAAAGCAACCCAGGGCCTCTCAGGTCCTGAACCCTAATAGGAGAAGGAAGAACTCACAATAGGACCAGGACTGAGCCCTCAGCCACCCTGGACAGGATGTGCCAGCAGAGAGTCCTCAGAAGGGAAAGGGGACCCCGCCCAGGGAAGGCACGAGAGGACGCGCGGGTCACATACCAGCTCAGCCACAGCCCCCGTGTGTTCCCCTGGACAAATTACTTAGCTTCTCTGACCCTCAGTTTCCACCTGCGCGGTAGAAGGATAATAACATCTCCCTTATCAAAACAACAACAACAAAAACGCACATTTCTTTAAGGATTGAAATAATGTATGTAAAGTTCCCAGTACAGTTTCCGAAACCACAAACGGTGGCTGTGGTGGTGGTTGTATAACTGCGGTCATCCAAAAAACAGGTCTGGCAGTAAATTGTCCAAAAACAAACACGACAACAGCAGCAAAACCCAGGCCTCCCCCGCCTTCCTCCTCAGTCAGCCCTCCGCCTGAGAAGGTGTGGTCTGAGCAGGCCCTCCCCTCACCGCCATGTCAACAGCCCCCCAAAGCGGCAGCTCCAGGGGGGTGATAAAAGGGTCCCCTGAGGTCTGTGGGGGAGCTCCACTGCACTTTAGCACATTAAAGGCTCTGATAAGCCCTGCAGGAGTTCCCTGTGTTTAACCCACTGTTCTCCAACTGTGTTTGAACCTGGAGCCCTGTCTTGGCTGAGCTCCGGTTAACATCTCGCAGCGCTAATGTCTCAAAATACACAGTTAGGAAACGCAGTCAAGGAAGTTCATTTGGATTCTCAGGTTCTAAAACTGCAAAATGTTTGAGGCCTCAAGGGTCTTGCTTTGGCCAGCCTGGGCCAAGAGGGGAACTGTATTTCTGGCAGGCTCAGCCTCCCCAGGCAGTCGAGGCAGGGCCCACCCGCCATCATCACCAGCCATTGCCCCCAGACCCACCCAGGGCCCCCGGATCCTGAGAAGCAGGGGGGCGGTCTGACCCAGGCCCTCCGGTTGGTCATTCTGCAGATACCAAACTGGGGCCCGAGGCCTTCTGGTTTAACTCCGGCAGAGAGGCGGTGTCCACGCAGCTGAGCGAGAGCTACTACATCCTGAGACCCGAGGTGGTGGAGAGCTACATGTACTTATGGCGGCAGACCCACAACCCTGTCTACAGGGAGTGGGGCTGGGAAGTGGTGACGGTGAGCGGGCCGGGCTGGGCAGGGGGTGGGGAGGCTTGAGCAGGTGGCAGGTGCCCCTGAGGAGTCCCAGCCAGGGTCCAGAACCCCCTAGCTCAGGCACTGCGAGGAAGGTCAAGCCAGGTTGACATCGGGCTAACGTTCAGAAGGCAAAGGGTCAAGGTTGTGGCTGTAGAGCCAGGAGCCCCCAGCCGGGCAGAATCAAGCCAGGAACTTGAGGGGAGCGTTCTGAGACCTGCAGTCTTGGGAGCCTGGCCCTGGTGCCAGCAAACTCAGAGGGGCCAAGGCAGGGCAGCAGCCAAAGGGGGCCCAGAGTGCATGTGGCCGCTGCTTTTGACCCTGAAGCCTGGACCAAATCGTGAGGTTTCTCCTCTCAAACAGGAACAGCTGCCAGGCCAGCAGCTCACGGACCTCCTCACCCCAGAGCCAGCCCAGCCCCAGGCAACCCCCAACCCTCTCCGGGATTGCTTGGGGCTGGGCTCTTAGCCCTCTAGTAGCCCCCTTGTTCCCAGCTACCTAGCGGGAATCTCATGCCCACTTTGGGGTAGGTGCGAAAGGCAGGTTTGGGAACTCCAGAAGGTTCCTTGACGTATGCTGAGCCTTCTCTGTCCTTCCCCCTACCTTCCCCAACGCCCTGATCTCAAGGGCATGTGCTCTCCAGAGTCGGGGGTGGGGGGGCACAGGGCCCGCTCAGGTTCATTGTTGTGGTTCACTGACCAGTCTCCTCTTCCCTGAGGCCTGGTTCTTGGCCACTGAAGGCCAAGCAGTTTGTGCTCCTGGGTCCCATCTGAAAACTCAGTGGGTTAAAAAAAAAAATGCATTGCTATAGAAAAGGCAGACAGCCGTAGCTCACCTCACTCTGCTCCAGGGACCACATCTCCATAGGGAGTCCCGATCCCAGCCCACACACATCGCCAGTAGCTTCCTCTGTCCCTCCCTGTGGGCAAGTCTGTCATCGGTCTATCCTCTGAGAAGCAAAGAGAAGATTCCGCTAAGCTCACACTAGGTGGAGAACTCAGGGTGCAGCCCACTGGGACCAAGCTCTCGGCCGCAGCCCCTCCAGCCTGGTGCTAAACCTTGAGCATAACTAGGCCTTAGGAGTCTCCAACCGAGGGGCCCAGGACCCACCTTTTGGTGAGCTCTGGCCTGCTGAGCAAGCATGAGTCTCGGGGGACCTCTCCTCTCCCCACGCCAAGGCTGCTTTCCTTTTGTTCAGGCCTTGGAGAAATACTGTCGGACAGAAGCCGGTTTCTCTGGCATCCAAGATGTGTACAGCAGCATCCCCAGCCACGACAACAAGCAGCAGACCTTCTTTCTAGCGGAGACCCTCAAGTGAGTTGGGGCTCGGTCAGCGTTCTTTCCAATGGACAGCGTGGCTTTTCTTAGGGAGGGCGGAGGGGTCAGCAGTTTGTCCCTCCACCAGAGTCAGGGTCTGCAGTCACAGGACGGGGGCCTAAGAGGGAAGGAGGGTTGGGATCCAGAGTGTGACACCTCTGGGGTGAGCCTTGGGCCAGGCTGGTTTCTCAGAGAGTGAGACTGGGTTGGACTCCACCCGCTGAAGTATTAGCTATGTGGTAAGTTCAGTTCTGTGACCTGTCTCCTCACGTCACTTAGATTCTATGAAATTATGCCCTCTTCTGTAAAATGAGAATGACGATGCCAGTGTCAATACTGGTCACTGCTGGTAACTGTCCCTCTGCAGCGTTGCTGTGCTGTTCCCTCATTTCCTTCCCATTCCCCTGAGCAGCCCCCTTCTGGATGAACAGGACCGGTCCTTCCCTTCCAGTAAACGCCCACATGGCTTGGGAAGCCGGGATCCTGGTGTCACCACTTCCTGTTCATTTTAGTGCCCCAACATCTCCTTTATAGAGTCTTCAGGTGGGCATGTAAAGGAGCAGCCCAAGAGTTTGGACTGGTGCAGTACTTGGGCACCCTGCAAAGAACGCAGAATCTAGGCCCTAAGGCGTCCTGGCAGGGGTCGCACACAGGGCCCGACAGGGAACGGGCCTGCCTGGAGCTGCTGGTGCAAGGGCTGGGGCAGAGCCAGGGTTAACCAGGCCTTTCTGCCCCAAAGCCCAGCGTTCTTCTCGGCGTCCACAGCATCTCCCCTGGGCCTAGCCTTCCAAGGGGACTTGGGGTCTCGGACTACCCTGCACCCATAGCCACAGGCCTGTTGCTGAGGCCCTGGAGATTTGTTCCTGGGGGTCCCTTGTTCCACATGGCACTGACAGGCTGCGCCTTGCTCCCGCCCCCCCACCTCGGGGCACAGGTATCTCTATCTTCTGTTCTCTGAAGACAACACACTCTCCCTGGAAGACTGGGTGTTCAACACGGAGGCCCACCCACTCCCCGTGAACCACTCGGACAGCGTCGGCGGGGCTGGGGACCAACTCTGACCCCCCCTCCCTGCCGCTCCCGAGGCACCACAGGGACTCCTCGCCTTTCCAGGTTTTGGGACTGTTCTCAAGAGGATTGGGAACATAGGCCCCGTTCCAGGCAGCTGTGCTGGACAAGCAACTTCTTTTCCTCTGTGAGGAGACAGGACTTGGAGACGCAGTGAAGTCACACCAGGCCCAGACATTCCTTTCTATGGACAATTTCTATGAAACCCACTCAGTTGCCATTCCAGGGCCAAGGGACTAGAGGTTTGCACATCGGCCCCATGTATTTGATTCACTTCCTTTCATTTTGGGGGTATTTTTGTTTTTGCTTGATTTTGCCTTTTCTCTACAGTTGTGTTATTATCACAGATTATAAATAGTTTTCAAAATCATGCTTTCAAAAACAATCACCTTGATAAACTAAACCTTAAAGTATTTGTACACATATAAAAACCTTGACCTTATTTTCTATATTTTAAATGCCTCTTGCCCAACATTCACTATATGTTCAACTATGTGTCATTTACCTTATAATTTGAGGAGTCCCCTTTGATTTGGGCCTAAGTGCTACGAATCACTAGTGCTATTTTCATTATTGTAATGGAGAAATCTGTAAACCTACAATAAAAGAATTTATTGAATAAGAAATATGATTGGGCTCATTGCACATCAGTGACTCCTGGGAAAACCATTGTAATGTTATCAGAATAATCAACCAGCAGTTGATTTAAGGCACAATTTAGTAAATGACTCCAACTTCTTTTACCTTTCCTTAAATAGTGCCTAATATATTCAGGAAGGGTGAGGCCAATCCTTTTAAAAGAGTTGGATATTTGTACTTATATCGAGGCTTGGAAGAGGCCCAGAGAGAGGCAGCAACTTACGTTGAGGTCACACAGCCAGTAAAGGCAGAGGTGAGCCCAGCCCCTGGGATTTGCTGACCACCCCGGTTCTGTGTTCATCTGTTCCCTCGTTCAGCAGACACTCGGTGAGTGCCTACAGGGCATCAGACACTGGGCTAGGTGCCAGAGACATGTGAGCGAGACAGTCATGTCCTGCCCTCAGGGAGCGTACAAGTCAAGGAGGGAGAAACAGACCATAAAGTAAACCAGCAGGTAAGTAACATGACTGCACATAACATGAAATGCTACAAAGGAGACCAACGGCCTGAAGTACTGCCAGCTAGACCTGTCTAAGAGGTCAAGGAGAACCTCGCCCTTCGACCAGGTAACCTTCAAGCTGAGACCCAGAATATAAGAAGGAGCAGTGAGACAAGCACGCCACCAATCCAGTCTCCCCTGTGGCCACCCCCTGCTTCCCTGTGAGGCCGCCTGAGCCGAGCCCAGTCCGCCCAGCAAGGAATCCAGGTCCCAAGAGCAAAGGGAGCACTTTTCCTCCTCTCGCCCCTCCCCCACTCTGCAGCGGGCCCACACAGCTTACTTCACAGGATAATTGTGAGTGAGCCCTTCCGCGGGCTTGGCCTCTTCCTTTTGGCTCTGTTATAAACTTGAGTAGCCCCTGGGGTGCTGGCGCCCTGGGCCAGGCGGCCTCACCGCTCTGCGCCCTCGTTCCCACACGTTCCTGTCAGAGTCAGAGGGACATCGCTGGTGCCCCTAGGGTGTGGGAAGTGCTTCTTTCTTGTTCTGAAGAGCAAGAACTCAGATGTTTCCGGCATGTTTCTTAAGCAGTAGTCAGAGCTATGGATGAACTCTCCCTGCAGCAGGAGTCCTGGATCTTGGTAAACAAGTCACTGCTGCCCAAATCCAGCACATTACTCACTCCCACTCCCGAGAGTACGGCTCTGGCGCCTCCCCGTGCCTATTAGAAAAGAAAGGAAAACAGCCCTGGCTGGTGTGGCTCCGTGGATAGAGCACCAGCCTGCAAACTAAAGGGCCGCAGGTTCGATTGCCAGTCAGGGCACCTGCCTGGGTGGTGGGCCAGGTCCCCAGTAGGGGATGCACAAGAGTCAACCACACATTGATGTTTCTCTCTTTCTCCCTGTCTTCCTCTCTGTGTAAAAATAAATAAATAAAATCTTAAAAAAGAAGAAGAAGAAGAAAGGAAAACAGAAACTCATTACACAAACATTGTAGAAAGGTTTGGAAATAAAGATAAACTTGAAGAAAAATCATTCACTGTCCAACCCTTCAGGATAAATATTGTGATATTTTCTTCTAGATCTTTCTCTATGAATACACAGAATTTATTTTTTGCAAATATGGTATTATACTATGCATCCTGTTTCATTATAATCTGCTTCTGCCCTGGACTATGTGTTATGAACATCTTCCCATGTCAACAAACGCGACACGTATCTCATTGCTCTTCCTGGTGCGTAGCATTCCATCGCATGCTGCATCGTGCTGTATGGGGCTAACCCCCTACTGCTGGGCATTTGGGTTTGTGTCAGTTGGGTTCTTAGCTACAAATAGAAACCAACTCTGTCTAAAGCAAAACTAATAATAATAATTTATTGAAATGCCTTGGGATGGCTCATGAAATCTCAAGGAAGTGAACAGCCAGACCTCAAGAAGGACTAGGACGGAAGAGTATTTGGCCAGGGATCCAGGCTGCAAGAACCAGGGGGCAGCCTCCTCAGGTACTACCACCAGGACAGGGGAGTCCACGTGTTTCCACATCCTGCTGTTTCCAGTCAAGGACACGAGTTTCCCAATTGGCCTTGTCATGACCAAGGGCGGGCGGGACATCGTGACTGGAGAAAAAAAATGAGGTTTGCTACCAAAATAACAGACCTGCCTGCTGGCTAGGCAAACACAGCAGGACTGTCTACAGGTTTTGCTTTGAGGTTTTTCAGTATCATAAAGACAGTTAGGGGAGTGCACTTGACCATTCCTCTTTCCCTCTTCTCCAACTCCTTAGAGTCAACTCCTGGAATATCTCCCTGCCGCAAAGTCACTTCAAAGTTCTCTGAAGCCCCAGGCTCCCCTGCTGGGCCCATGTCATTGTCCTCCTCTCCTCCCCAGCATCTTGTCTTCTGCTTGTTATCGCTGGGAGCAAGTTGTAAAAATGAATATTTTAAAATTCATCTTCCAGTAGGGCCCTTCGCAGATGAAGAAGTATCATTCTTTAGGCAACTTAACTCCAATCCAGGGATAAAAATAAGTAAGACCCAAGGTAGGCTGAGAGGAGAGAGGGATTCCAGGATGAGTCATCCTCAGTGAAGCAGCACCCAAGGCCAGGCAGCAGGCCTGGAGCAGACCCCTCCTTCCCAGCTGGGGTCGGCATGCTGCTGGGCTCATTTAGGCCTCATCTGTGTCCTCGCTGTGGACAGAACCGCCTTTAGCACCTGTTTTCTTCACAGAACAGCTTAATGCTGGTTCCTTCCCAGAAAGCTTTGCTAGCACCTGGCTCCAGGCACTGAGGCCTGCAGAGCATCCACCCCTGGAAAGAGGGAGACGCAGTCCTTTTCCAGATGTCTCCCTTTAAATGACTATGTGTTTGTTCAGACTGACTTCACGCTGGGTCTTTGGCAAGCTACAAAGTTCAAATGCCAAATGCATTGGAAAGAAAAGCAAAAACAGAAAATCTGATTTAAAGGTAGCCTCCCCGCGTTCTAAAATGTGATTCTCGGTTCTGTTGCCTTTGCTTTGGGGAGGTGACCATCTGTAGTTGAGAAGGTGCTGCAGATGGGACATGGGCCCACCCCCCACCCACCCCAGCTCACCCCCGGAGGTCTGTCCTTGAAAATATGTTCATTGATCATGTGACCTGAGATGCTCAGACCCCAGTGACTAATGCTTAATCATGCACTGCTGCGGGGAGAGGGGTGCTGACACTTCTCTTTTCTTTTTTGTATCAAAAAATATGTTTGGTTTCCTATATTTGGGACAATATTTTGTTCCCACTCAGCCTGTCTCTTAAATCAGAGCTTCATAATAAACTTGGATGTGCACCTGAACCACCTGGGGATCTTGTTGAAATGTAGGTTCACGTTCAGTAAGTCTGGTGTGGAGCCTATGATTCTGCGTTTCTAACAGCCTCCCAGGAGGTGCTAATGCTGCAGGTCCTTGGGCCACACTTTGAGTAGCGAGGCCTCAGTTAATGGCCACTCCTTTGGTTTCTGCGTCCCTGGAGCTGTAGCCTCTCCAAAGCAGAGAAGAGGGACTTAGGTGCTGGGATGGCATCTCTAGGTACCTTGTCTGCTGACCTCAAAACAGGTGTGCCTATTACCTGGGCCAGCAGCTGCCGCCTCTCAGGACAGCCAGGGTAAGAAAGGAGCAGGCCGGCAGGGGGCTTGGAACAGTGCTGTCCAGTAGACCTTTCTGCGCCATATCTGCCCTTGTTTTGTTTTGTTTAGATTTTATTTACTCATTTCTAGAGAGAGGGGGAGGGAGAGAGAGAGGCTGCCTCTCGCATGCCCGCAACTGGGGACTGGTCCATAGCCCAGGCATGTGCCCTGGCTGGAAATCAAACCAGCGACCTTTTGGTTCACAGGCCAGCACTCAACCCACTGAGTCACACCAGCCAGGGCGATCTGTGCTTTCCAATAGGGTAGCTACATGTGGATGTCAAGCACTTAAAATATGGCCGGTGTAACTGAGAAAGAAAATATTTGATTTTGCCTCATTTTAATTAAGTATAAATAACCACGTGTGGTCCCTGGTTGCTGTTTTTGACAATGCAGTCTTAGAACTTAGAAAGCCGGTCCCTGACTCCCTGATCCTCCGCCAACTACATCATTACAAAAGTAATCTTAACACACAACACATGTTGTTTGGGGAGTCAAGGATTCCCTTGAACATACCTGGTTATTTTTATACTCATCCAAGCCTCTGACTATTCTGCAAAAGCCTCTGGCTTTTATTTCGTTTTGTTTTGTTCTTATTCACTGTTTATCCACAGATCCCTGTTCATTAGGTCAGGTTGAAGACGAGAAAGGCAGAGTGGCAGGACAGACGAGGACATGTGCAGGTTGAAACCATGTGGACCTGTTCAGCTCTGCCCTGCCCTTTCCATGGGCTGTGTGACCGTGAGCAAGGCCCTTAACCTCTCTGAGCCTCTGTTTCTCCATCTGTGGAAGGGGAGGGTAATTTCAGCACTTAATTGAGCTCCCCAGGGTAGGAACTCAACACACATAGTGATGATTGTTATTATGTGAATGTTTTTTGTAAACTATAAAGCCTTGTGTAGATGTGAGGCAAAACACTGCTGTCAAATTTTTTTTTTTTTTTTAACAAAATGCTACAAAACTCGGAAAAACTGCATCAACCAGGCCCAGGAGACAGACCACACTCTCAAATTAATACATCTGAACATGTTATGCCTTTTGCATTGAGCAAGCATCTTGCCATTAGCCCTGATTCTGCGAAATTGGGAAATTGGGCTTCCAGGGGCCAGCGTGGCCCTGGTGATGCTCAGGCGGGGGTGGAAGATCCAAGGAATCTGGCAGAGAGGTGTCTCTGCCTTGGGGTGTTTGAGATTCAATTCATATTTCATCTTCACGGAGTCCAGAGTCCGGATGGATCCTGCAGGCAAAGGTTCACGGAGGAGGAAACCGAGGCCCAGACAGGCCTGCTCAGGTCTGGCAGCTGTTCTTGGCCTCCCGGCAGCTCTACGGAAGGGAAGTCCAGAGCTCAGGGGTCCCTAGAGCTGAGTCCCAAGGTTGACCCTTTTCCCAGAGGCTCCCTGACCTGAGTCATCTTGTAACCCCCCCCCCCCCCCCCCCCGCAACAACCTGCTGAGCTCTGAGAGCTACACCTTTCCCCAGCCCAGCAGCCTGTCTCTCCAGCCCTGGGCCCAGAGACCTGTGGCGTGTCTGTGTCTTTAAACAAAAGCAAGTGTAATAAATAAAAGTAATTTGGTAAAGAAAACTTCCCTCATTTATTTTCCAGGGGCCTTGGCTCATCAATCTTCCCCTCCTAACCTGCTTTGTGCTCTGTTAGCTTTGCTTCCTTCCTGATAGAATGGAATTAGTTTTTCTAATGGCATCTGCCATACGCTGAGTGTCCCCAAACATTAATGGTAATGAGGTAGAAGTGGCACAGTTGGAAGCCTTCGAAGACAACACCAGATGTCAGGCCCTCAGTGGGTGCTTCTGAGGATGTTGGGCCAGAGCACCCGGCAAGGGCTGGGTCCAGGACCCGCAACTTCTGGTCCCTGGGAGTCACTCATCCAAGACATTGGAGTGCCCCCCCATGCCTCGGTCCTGTGTGGGAGCTGGGGAGTCAAGGCCCTGCCTGCATGGTGCTGTCATAGCTGGTTACCCCGGAAGGACACAGGTGGCGGTAGAGGCAAGCCCCTGCCCCCACGCAGCCGGCTGGCTCATCCCCTAGCAGGCGAGCACCACAAGAGACTGGGCCTCAGATAGACCCAGGTGCGCGAACTCAGGCTTCTTAATTTTAAAACGAGGCAAATAGTCCTCACCTCACTGGGTGGCTGGAGAACAAAATGAGATCACGCTATGCACCCAACACCAAGCCCAGTGCACAGTGGGTGCTCAGGACCTGTTCAATCCCTCTGCCACCCCAGGCCCGACAGGTGCACAGGCAGTGTGGTGGCAGTGATGTCCAAGGACGGCGCTGCCGCTCGCCTGGGCTCAGGGTTCTTGCCCAGAGGCTTCAGTAGTTGCTGCCCTCTACTGGGAAAGTTCAGGCAGAGCCCCTCCTCCCGCCCCCTCCCCTGTCCGAGAGGGGTTCCCCGGGACCTTGATGTAACAACTCAGGGGAGCTCCTGTGGAATCCAGGGTCCTGGGGACTTGACAGACAGAAAAATGTTTCCTCACTCTCCACCCGCCTCCATTCCCTAGGTACCTCCCCAAGCCAAAAGGTGTTCTGCGGGAAAATCACACCTGTGGCGACGCCAGGCCCGGCGGCACAGCGGCAGCTCACAGCCCAGCCCCTGCAGGTGTGGCTTTCCCTCCTCAGCACATCCCGCAGAAGGGCTTCCTCACGCCTCCCTGCAGGCGAGGAAAGCTTGGCGCTGGCTGGCGAGGGTTTCAAGCCTGCACCACCTACCTGTGCATGCCTTGAACAGGTAGTTCTCCACCCCTGATAAATGTGCAGAGGTGGCCTTCCAGCTGGACCATGAAGGGAATAAACGTTAAACTTCGCAATTCTTCTTTTTCTAGCTGGCTGAAGACATTTTAGAAACAAATGGGATGCTGTGGAGAGTGGGGAGCCCGTCTGCTGCAGTTGGAGAGGCAGTGCCAGCAGAGGCAGACAAGAGGCCTGATGGCCCAAGACCCCACTCCCCAGGAAGCCCGGGGGTGTGCGGGTCCTTCCCGCCCTCCGCCCCAGCCCTTTCCTCCTCCGGGTCCTCAGCCTGGAATTGCCTCCGCCAGCCAGATGGGACGCAGGGGGCCTGGTTTCTGTTTGGAAACTGAAGTTCAGGAAGAGGCACCGAGATGGCAGGAAGGACGGGCCTGAGGATGGCAGGGGTGGCAGGGAGTCCTGGCATCTCTTTACTGACTCGCTCAGCACATGCTGACTCCACAATGTGTCCAGACACTGTGCCAGGCGGTGGAGGAGGCGCGCGGCCACGACACACGACCCCCCGGGGCCGCGGCCCCACAGCCCCGAGGCCGCCCCGCCCCTCCGCCCGGGCCGCCCCGCCCCGCCCCGCCGCCCGCTAGTCCGCTTCCCAGCCGCCCGGAGCCGCCGCCGAGCCGCAGCCATGGGCCGGGCCCGGCCGGGCGAGCGCGGGTCCCCCGGCTCCGGCCCCGCCGCGCCGCCCGCGCCGCCAGCGCCCTCGCCGCGCTGCGCTCGCGCCCTGGCGCTGCTCGGGGCCCTGATCGCCGCCGCCGCCGCGGCGGCCGCCGCCCGGGCCTACGCCCGCTACACCGAGGCCCAGGCGGCCGCGCGGCAGGTCCGGCCGGCGGGCCGTGGGCGTGGGGGACCGGAGACTCGGGGGACGGGGAACGCAGAGGGTCCGGGCCCCGGGAGGGGAGTGGCGGGGCGGGGCGGGGCAGGCCCGTGCGTCCGCTCGGAGGGTACGGTGCGGGGGATGGGGAGAGGGGAGTTGGGGTAGGGACGGGGAAGGGAGGGAGGCCTGGAGCGGGGCGGACCCGACGGGACCGGTGGTCTGGGGAGGACGGCGTGGAAGCGAAGGGAAAAGAGGGTACCAGGGTCGGGCAGCCTTGGAAGGACTGGTGGGGGAAGTGAGGCAGGGGCTGAGGCAAACTGCTGGGGGACGGTCCACAGGACGGGACGGCAGACAAGGCGCAGAGTGACGCCGGGCGCAGAGGATCTGGAAGCGGGGCTGGGGAGGCAAGAGAGGACAGTGGGTTTATAAACAGGGTGAAATGGGGATGGGGCCAGATGGAAGGGACTGGGCCAAGATGGGACAGACAGTGGGTGAGGCACGGGGTAAACAGCGGGCAGGGGAGGGGGACTGGGGCCCTGGGGCAGCGACAGTCGGACGGAAGGGCCAGGACGTGTCGAGAGAATTCAGGAGGATGGTATCCAACCGGTATTCACCTGGCCCCTTCCCCCCTGAGCAGGAGTCGGCGCTGAAGGCCCTGGGGACAGAAGGCCTCTTTCTCTTCTCCTCACTGGACACTGACCAGGACATGTACCTCAGCCCTGAGGAGTTCAGGCCCATCGCGGAGAAGCTGACAGGTACCAGGAGAAGCTGGGGAGGGAGCCCGGGCACTTCCCTCTGCTCCGGGCTGCTGTGCCTGCTCTGAGCCAGGGCCCCCAGAGTAGCAGGGAGATGGTGGGCCCTGGCAGGCAGCTCCCGTGCTTTCTAGCTGCTGGTTCGGGCAGGCTGCGTGAGCACACACACTGCAGTGGTACTCCTCAGGTGCGAAAGAATAATATGAGGTAACATTCCCTGGCCACTTCCTCAGGGCCGCCATCACTTTCAGCACTGTATGTGAGTTATCTCTTTGATCTTTGCAATGCCCCCTGGGACTGATACTGTTGTGATCCCTGTGTTTACAGCTTGGGAGACTGAGGCACAGGAAGGCTCGCTGACTTGCCCAATGCCAAGCTAGAAAGTGCAGAGCCAGGATCGTGTGGCCCCGGGTCCTGTCCCAGCTACCAGGTTTCAGGATTAGAGAAAGTAACTGCAAAGTGGCTGATAAGCAGTAGATAGTCAGTAGGAGCTATTCCGATTATTTTACTAAACGTTAAACCCTCTTAGGTGCTGTCAGGTTCCTATCCCATTGTCGCTATCCATTTTTGCCTAGCTGTCATCAGTGGTTGGTTTTTCTGTTGTGCCGCATAAAGATGAAGGTCTGAAACCACCTAATGAATTACAAAATGCTTCTCTCACCCCCTCCCCACCACCCCCAAACTCTGTGTCCATTTCTGGTGACATTTATTGAGCTTTGGACCGTGGGCCTTGGACTTTGGACCTTGTTACCCAAGTTGCCCAGTGTAAGTAGGTCAGTTGACAGGAAGGGCAGGGAGAGATGCCAGCTGCTCTCCAGTGAGTTCCCACCAAAGGCCCGGGATGGGTCGAGTAGGTCCATCACTTGCTGGCTGGTGACCTGTGGAGAGTCACAGGAAAAGTGCTCAGTTGCCGGTGCAGACGTGTGTCGGTGTCCGGGAGGCAGTCAGTTCCCTGGTGAAAGCAGCCAGGCGGGTAAAGAAGTCAGCCCGCGAGTGGGTTGGCTCCAACCCCCTAGTTTGGACACACTCCTCCGATCTTCCACACAGCCACCTCCTTGTCATTTTTTATGGCCGGTGAGCAGGAGTTCCCTCATAGTGACATTTTTAATGACATGTTGGCCAGGCTTGCTGGCCTTGGGGGCCTTTTTAATTTGTTTTTACAGAAATCTTTTCTCCATTGGGAAAGTAACCCTGCTGTTCCCTACCTCTGAGGCCACTGTGAATGCAAAACTGGGCCAGGTTTGGGGAAAACAAAATAAAAAAACAAAGCCAAAACACCAAATCTAAGCAGCAGCAAAAAGAGGCACAGTCTCTCTAGTAGGTACAGTCATGAGTGTTTAATTTTCTGCTTTACCCCTTAAAAATTTTACAAATTGTCTTTAATGAGCAAATGTTACTTATAAGTCAGGAAATAAAACTTTTTATTAAAAAACAAAAGGGCCATAAAATGCTGGACATTATTAATAATTACCTGTGACAACAGTAAAATAATTAAATAAACAAGCAAGCTAAAAACCCTGTACATTCCTATTGTCCCCTTCCTCTGAGGCTCCCAGATCGCTGGTTTTGGGAACATCTGCTGCATTGACTTACAAATGAAGAAACAATAGTGATTCTTTAGGACTGGGATTTGCATCAGGAGCCCCGGGGAGTGCTAGTTAAAAGGGCAGTTTGATGAGTCCAGCCGCTTAGGACTCTGACTCAGTGGGTCTGAGATGGGTCCCGGGCACCTGTAGTTTAAAAGGCATTACAAGTGATTCCAATGGTCCTGGTTAAGGGGTGCTTCCAACGCACCCGTGCATCCTGTCAGCAAAGGCCAAGCGCAGTCCCTGTACCAGGACCCTGCCCTGGGAGAGCAGGTGTGACAAGACCCTCCGCCGCTTTACTCCGTTATCCGTGTTGTGGCGCCCTGCCCTTGTATTTGTCACCCCTTTTGAAATAGACTTTGTAGACACCTTGACCTTCATCACACCTCCCTCACGCTTGAAAGATTACAGACTTGGCACATCTCTGAGTAGGAAGAGATCTGAGAAATCTAGGTCAGCCACTGCCAGTCCAGCCTCCTTACAGGGATGCTCATAGCGACGGCACCCAGAAAATCAGGGAGAAGCCAGCCTCCTCACTCCCAAGCCAGTGCTCTTTCTATGACACCAAAGATGGCCTGATTCTGTCTGTCTTCATTCATTGCTGTGGGTCCCGCGACTAAGTGCCCTCTGAGCAGCGTTTGTTCCTTCGTGAGACCTCCTGGCCCCACAGTCTCCATGTCTCATGCAGGAAAGCAAAAGAGGCTGAGTGATTTGCCCCAAATGGTCCAGGAAGTGGAGCCAACCTCAACTTGGAGGAGGGCTGTGCTCTCCTCTCCCAGCCCCGGGACATAGCTTCTCTCTGGTGCTGGGGATCCCAGCTGCTGGTGGAGGCAGCTGCCTGCCCACATGCTGCCTTTGGTGGGCCCAGCGCTGAGTTCACCTGGGGCTTGGCTGGGAGAGCAAAGGGAAGCGTGGGGTGAGGAGGGCCTCTCTGCAGCCAGCCTGGCCAGCTGGAAAGGGCACAGGTTGGAGTCAGGAGAATTAGGTTTGAGCCTCGGCTCCCTGACCCTGAGACCTCTGGTAATAGTAACACAGCTCAAGCTTAGTATGGGTTTACTCCCTACCAGGCCCCGTGCTAACACTGCATGGATTTTCTCATTTAATCCTCATCACCAGCCACTGGCCAACCAGCACACAGCTGGTGAGGGGTAGGACTGGGATTTGAACCTAGGCCACCTGGTTCCTGAGCCATTGAAGAAACCGAGACTCTGAGATCTTAACTCTCGCAGAAGAAGGTCATGGTTAATGATGGGTTTGGAGTAAAACAGGCCTGGGTTTGAATCCTGACTACTCTACGTAGCTGTGTGACCTTGGGGAAGTGACACCACCTCTCTGAGACTCATTCTCATTAGTAAAGCAGGAGTTGGCAGTAATGCTATCTGTCTCCAGGGCTACTCCAAAACCAAAATGCCAAACGTACTGGTTGTTACTAGGGCGATTGTTAACAGTTACCCCTCAGCTCCAGGCCTGGCTCCCTTGGTCACTGGCCAGCGTGGAAGCCTAAGGGCAGGGCCCCTCTCTGTGATCTGTGTCTCCTAGGGTCAACTCCTACGGCCAGCTACGAGGAGGAGGAGCTGCCCCCTGACCCCAGCGAGGAGACGCTCACCATAGAAGCCCGATTCCAGCCTCTGCTCCCAGAGTCCATGACCAAGAGCAAAGATGGATTCCTAGGGGTGAGTTGAGGTAGGGTAAGCGGGGCAGTCCCCACAGGTCGGGCCATAGATAGGAGGACCATCTGTGTGCACTCGTCACCCGAGAATGGAACTGTGTTCATCTCTCCTTCTCTTTCCTTATTCCTTCATCACCGCCCTCTGCGCACCCGGTGTGCCAGGCCTTGGGGGTCCAGGAGTGGGTGCGATGCCAACCTGCTGTCCAGGCACACAGTCTGGAGGGGGAGGCAGGAGCGATAAGTATGAGCCTCTCACCCCAGGCGGGGTCTGAGATGGCTCCCCAGAGGGAGTGACACCTGGCAGAGATTGCCGGAGGCGGAGAGCTTAGCCGGGTGGGGGAGGGGAAGCGAGGATCTGGTCGTAGGAAACGGCACTAGAGACCATGTTGATGCAGCCGCCTCGCTTAGAATCACCACTTTTTGCAAATCAGTCTTTCCTCCCCCGCAGGGGGCTGTGGGGTGGGTAGGGCACCTGACAAACACTTTGCTAACCAGCCCCGCCCTGAACCCGAGGCCCTGTGGACGGGGCCTCAAGCCCCTCACGGGACCTGAGCCTCCCCAGACCCGGCCTGCCTCTCCCATGTTCATTCCTCTCTGCAAGTCAGGCTTTCTTCCAGCCACGAGCCTCCTCTGTGCCGTTTCCTCAGCCAGAAACAACTTTTTCTCCGCACCCTGCCCACACCTCCTCAGCCTCCGTGTCTCAGCTGAAATGTCCTTTGGCATGAACAAAGGCTGGAAGGCAGAAAGTGCCGGGCGGTTGTGTGAGGGCAGGGAGCCCGGGTGCCCGGGACGCATGCACGGGCATCCCGGGAGGAGAAGTTGCCACACGGAGAAGGGCCTTAGTTGCCTGACTCTGGCCTTCATTCTGCAGCAGCACAACGCCATAGCAGATTTTTAAATAGGACAGTTCCCTGATCAGATCGGTGCTTCCCAGGATGGCAGCTGGAGCGGACGGACAGGAGGCCAAAGACGAGTTCCTGGGAGGGGGCGGGGCGCAGGCAGGGGAGGCAATGGTGCTGGAGGAAGGACAGCCTGGAGGATGGGACCCGAGGAGACAGGGCGTGGTTACTAATGGAAAATGACAGGGAGGAGTCAGGCTTCCAGGCTGGTGACCAGGCAGCTGGTGACCATTTGCCCCGTGGGGACTGAAGGAAGGAAGCAGGTCTGGTGGAGTCGGAGTCACAGCAGTTGGGAGAGGCTGAAGTTGAAGGGCTTAGGGGGTGTCACAGGGGGAGCCCAGTAGGAGGTGTGGCCCACAGGTTTGACCTGCCATGGAAAGCTCTGGGTGGAGATGGGTTTGGTGGTGACGAGCCTGGAGCTGGGGGTGAAGCTGAGCAAACGAGTCCCTGCAGAGCAGTGAGAGCCTGTGCTCGCAGGGGACAGGGGTCCGGAGCAGCACCCCAAGCCTGGCCTCCCTCGAAGAGCCCCACACAGTCCCGCAGAGCCCAGCCCCCTGCTGGCAGGCAGCTCCGCTGCTCGCCCGCCTGCCAGCAGGGGGCCAGTGGGGGGCAGGCTCTGCCTGGCCCTGCGCAACCAGGGCCGCTTTGAGGACCTGCCCGTTCAATCCCCCTCAGTGGGAACTCCCTGCCCCCCTCTCTTCCCACTGAGCTTTTGAGGTGGGGAAGGGAGAGGGGACCCACTGCTGTCAAAGACGGGGGCAGCTCCCTGGAGGCTGAGTGCCCCTGAGGGGTGCCAGGCACGCAGTCATGGGGCTGATGCCTCAGTGGGAAGGGATTCCCTCCTGTAGCCCAGAAGGGCAAGGTGGCACTTGCAGGGACCCTGCGTGCTCCCAGGTCCCATCTGTACTCCAGGCAGGTGTGCAGACGGTCCTGCAGGGTCCCTGACCCTTGCTCTCTCCTGCCTGTCAGCGTATCTGGTAGACGTGAGGCGGGGCCCATCCAGCAGGGCCCAGGGCACTGCCTGGGGGTGGCCTTTCTTCCCTGTCTAGGCCTGAGTGGGCCACAGGGCACTGCGTCTCAGGCTGAGGACCCGGGAGGGGTGGGTGGAGATGAGCCCCAGCTCTGGCAGGACGGTGCCAGGTGGTGCCAGGCCTGTGGCCGTCACCAGGGCGGGAGCCTCCCCCAGGTCCCTCTGTACCCTGGGCTTGTGGGTTGGCTCAGGGCTAAAAAAAAAAAAAAAAAAAAGATGTCCACCCACACATGGGACAGGGGACCCCAAAGTCACGTTCTCAGTGCCCCAGAGCTTCGGCTTGCCCCGCCCCAGGTCTCCCGCATGGCCCTGTCTGGCCTCCGCAACTGGACAACCGCAGCCTCGCCAAGTGCCGTGTTTGCTGCCCGCCACTTCCGGCCCTTCCTGCCCCCTCCGGGCCAGGTGGAGCTGGGCGAGCCCTGGTGGATCATCCCCAGTGAGCTGAGTGTCTTCACCGGCTATTTGTCCAACAACCGCTTCTACCCACCACCACCCAAGGGCAAGGAGGTGAGGACAGCCCATGGCGAGCCCCAGGCCCCGCGCCCCAGCCCCTGTCTGGGCATGGCCCCTTTCCGTCCGTGCCTGGACCCCTGCGCCAGGCCTACCCCACTGCTGTCCACCTTGCTCTGGCCCCTCCCCCCCACCCCCAATCCCTAGGCCTGCAGGGCGCAGCAGCCAGCCCGTGTCCCACTGCCCTTCCCCCAGGTCATCGTCCACCGGCTCCTGAGCATGTTCCACCCGCGGCCCTTCGTGAAGACCCGCTTTGCCCCTCAGGGTGCAGTCGCCTGCCTGACGGCCATCAGCGACTTCTACTACACTGTGATGTTCCGGTGAGTGGCCCTCGCAGCCCCGTCCTTGCCTCCGAGCCGGGCCTGGGACTCCAGGGCAGCACAGGAGGGCTCAGCAAGGGGAGCACAGGCCTGGCTCGAAGCCCCGCTTATACCCTGTGTGCTTAAGCTCCCTGGGCCTCAGTTTCCTCATGTGAGGATCAGGGCAGTGGTGACTTCCTTCTGGGAGGAAGAGAAAAGGGGCCGAGCATGCTTAGCATAAGCTGGTGGCTCTGATTGTCGCCCACACAGAAGAGGGATGCATAGAGCTGTGACACCAGGTCACGCCCCCTTGAGAGACTGCGAGAGCACAGAAGAAGGTCAGGCAAGGCTTGCAAAGGCAGCACAGAAACTGAGCCCTGAGGTTGGGCAGCGCTTGGAGGCCTCGTGCCTTCTCCCTGCTGCACACACGCTCCTTGCTCCCTGCCCAGCCCTGACCCTGCAGAGTCTGGCCAAGAGTTCCCAGGCTTTAGGGCAGATGCGGGAGGGTGGGCTCCGGCTCAGCAGGGCCTGCTCCCAGCCAGGCTCTTTCCCCCAGGATCCACGCCGAGTTCCAACTCAGCGAGCCACCTGACTTCCCTTTCTGGTTCTCACCCGGCCAGTTCACCGGCCACATCATCCTCTCCAAAGATGCCACCCACGTCCGTGACTTCCGGCTCTTCGTACCCAACCACAGGTGGGAGCTTTGGCCTAAGTCCCCCGGCTCCAGGGTCAGAAGCCAGTGCCCAGAGGCCCCCTTAGTCTCTGCCTCTTCTTTGCTCCCCAGAACCTCCTCTCTTGGGAGGGATCTGGAGCTGACCCAGGAGGAGACAGCCTGAGGCAAGTTGAGGGTCATTTCAATATACGATAAGCGTGTGCCAGGTGCTGCATGGGCCTGGCCCACCGACTCTGTGCCCAGGACCCAATAGAGTGGTAGCAGACCCTCCCTGAAGCTGGAGCTCCCCACCCTCACAGTGCTGACCCCTGGCCACAGCCCACTCACGCCACCCAAAGGGCAGGCCGGCAGGTGGGCAGGGACCTGGCTGGCTGGGGTCTAGATAGGCTTCTCAGAGGAAGGGACGTCTAAGCAGGGACCTAGCGGATGAGGAGGGTTTAGCAGGCAGAGGGAGCCGCACAGGCGCCCCACTGCCTGAGTTGCTACCAATGGGCCTGGGGAATGGGGCGCAAGGTTCAAGTCTTTCCTGATTCCTAAGTGGCTGCTTAGTGACTCTGACAGGGAGAAGACCTGGCTGGGAGCAGGGAGGCCCAGAGTTAAGTCTCAGCCGTGACACCAGTGAGCTGCGTGTCTGTGGGCAAGGCTTTGGCCCTCTCTGGGCCCCTGTTTCCTCATTTTCTAGACAGGAGGCTGGCAGGAGTGAGGGGATGGTTGGCGTAACCTGGGAAGAGGAAGTTGCCCCCAGGAAAAGGGTAGCTTCTTCTCAACTCCTTTTATTCCTCCTTCCTCTGCTCAGCAGGCAGGCGCTGGCTCAGCCCAGGTCACATCTGCCTCTGCCCCAGGGTTGAAGGCCGGGGGTCCTGGGCTGGAGGAAACAGAAGGAGAGGGGCAAAGGCCCAGCCCCAGGACCAAGCCACAGGGGCTGCTGACCCGCTCCGAGGGCAGGCGCTCGCACCGCCCAAAGTGGTTGGTTGTTAGTCCAAGGGCGCCCTCATGTGGCCGATCTTCACATGGCGCCTGGTCAGGCCAGACTTCCTACTGGAGGACAGTGCCAGGGTTTCAGCCCGCTGCACTGTGCCCTGGGGAGATGCACTCTGCCTGGAAGGGCCGAGAGCAATACAGAAGTCGTGGATATGAAAGCCCTTTGTAAACTGTGAAGGCTGGGCTGCTGGAAGGTGATGTGGTTGCAGTGCCTTGGGAAGAGCAGCCCCAGGGAAAGGAAGGGGCCCAGGCAGCTCTGGGGCCTTGGGTTCAACCTGCCAACCCTCAGTGTTCTCATCTGTGAAATGGAGACAGCTGTGCACCTTCAACAAAATAATGTATGACATCGGCCCTGCTTACGGTGTTCTGCCCTGGCCACCCTCTCACCGTCCCCAGGTCTCTGAATGTGGACATGGAGTGGCTCTATGGGGCCAGTGAGAACAGCAATATGGAGGTGGACATCGGTTACATACCTCAGGTGAGCGCACAGGTGATCCCTGCCTGGCTAGGAAGGCGGGGCTCCCCTGCCGGGCTCGGTCACGGGACCCCTGAGCCCGGCTGCAGGGAGGGCCCAGGTGGCTAGGAGCCTCAGGCCTACCCAGAGTGAAGGACAGAGCTCCTGGCAGGCTGAGGCCAACTGTGCCCACAGCAGGGTTCTGGGAACCCACCCGCTTCTGCACACAGAACCCACCACCTGCTGTGGCCCTCAGAGAGCTTCATGCACTGGAAGGAGCCCTGGCTGGACACTGGCTCTGTCCCTGGCTCACTGGATAGCCTGCCCTTCCCTGGACCCCGGTTTCTCCACCTCTGCGATGCCTGGGGCATCTGTGAGGGTCTCTCAGGGCCCTTTGAGGATTATTGCCCATCTCTGACACATCCCTCACTGATGGCACCCCTTGCTGACCTCCGGCCTAGATGGAGCTGGAGGCCACAGGCCCCTCGATACCCTCCGTGATCCTGGACGAGGATGGCAACATGATCGACAGCCGCCTGCCCTCAGGGGAGCCCCTCCAGTTTGTGTTTGAGGAGATCAAGTGGCAGCAGGAACTGAGCTGGGAGGAAGCCGCCCGGCGCCTAGAGGTGGCCATGTACCCCTTCAAGAAGGTAAGGCTGGACAGGGGTGAGGGCGGGGGTCAGGGTTCATGGGGCTGGGGCTGGGGCTGGGGCTGCGGCCTGGAGAGCGACAGGTGGGCACGGGGCCTGGGCTTGTGCCATGCTTGCCCCTGAGGTTCTCTCCCCGCAGGGCCCCGCGGTGCCAGGGGGGCCTCCCTTTGCCATTCAGAACCTGGAGGAGGCACCCCCATCTCAGCAGCACCCCTTCACAGACACACGCACGCGCGCACATCACACACTCAGTGCCTGAATGGACCCTGGCTGCACACAGTAGCTTCTCCCTGTCTCGGCTTGGCCCCAGGTCACCTACCTGCCATTCACCGAGGCCTTCGACCAAGCCAAGGCCAAGAACAAGCTGGTGCACTCGATCCTGCTGTGGGGGGCCCTGGATGACCAGTCCTGCTGAGGTGAGGGAGACCTGGCCAGTCCAAGGGGAGAATGGGGGGTAACGTCATACCTTGTGGGGTACAGGAAGCCGCAAGACCAACGGCCTCTCCTGCCGGGGCATGAGGGGCTTGGGACTGCGCAGGGCAGGGGCACGGGGTGAGGGCTTGGGCGGTTCCTGTGCTGAGCTCCGAGGGGGCTGCTGGGTGCAGCAGGAAGAGCCCAACTCGGCCATTGTCGCTTTAGAAACCGTGGCCAAGTGACTCCCTCTCCCTAAACCTTAGTTTTCTCCACAGTAAAGGAGAGGTAACATTCTTACCTCCCAGAGTTGTAAGAAATGGATGTGTAAATGCCTGTGCTCTGCAAAATGTGGCACACAAGTGAGATTAAAAAAAAAATACTACCAGAGGCTCCGTATGCATTCACATATTCAGAAAATTCACTGAAGACCTACTGGTGCAAAATTCTTTGGGTGTCAGACAGTGGCTACAAAGATGAGTCAATGAGCCCATCCTCATCCAATCAATCAATGAACGTTCTGGGCGCCTCCTGTGCCATGCCATAGGCTAGGTGCTGGGGGTCTGGCAATGAGGAAGTCAGAACGGTCCCTGTCCTTGGGGGCACGCAGTGAGAACGCTGATGTTGAATAAGTACAAGCATTGTGTCACACAAGGCGAGGTCCAGAGTGGCACAAGGGTGTGTGACTGGGGGTGTCAGGAGAGGCTTCTTAGAGAAAGTGACATTCAAGTTGAGACTTTGAAGGATGAGCAGAGTTTGTCAAGTGACAGGAGGAAGAGTATTTTTGGTAGAAGAGCAGCCTGTGCAAAGGCCCTGGGACACAGTTTCATGGATTCAAGGCGACAAGTCTCAGCTTGTGATGCCTGGATCACAGCTATCATTTATTCAGCACCTGCAGGCTCTTTGAGTCTGTACTTCGCTTGGTACACAGACCACTCTGTTGCCCGTGAGGTTTATCGCTGATTGAAACCCGGTGAGGCATGTGGGGACGCCTCACGCTTCCGGCCACATGTCTCCCTGAACAGGTTCAGGGCGGACTCTCCGGGAGACAGTCCTGGAAAGTTCGCCCATTCTTGCCCTCCTCAACGAGAGCTTCGTTAGCACCTGGTCCCTGGTGAAGGAGCTGGAGGACCTGCAGGTGAGTGGGGGGCGGTGGGAACAGCCCCTTGGGAGCCCCGAGGACAGTGCCGGGGGGCCAAGGCATCAGGAGCGTGCCCAACTGTCCCCATAGAACAACCAGGAGAACCCGTCCCACAAGAAGCTGGCCGACCTGCACCTAGAGAAGTACAGCTTCCCCGTGGAGATGATGATCTGTCTGCCCAATGGCACCGTGGTAGGTCACCCCCACCGCCTGCACCCGGCCTGGGGCCAGGCACTGTGGGTAGAGGGAGCAGCCAGCCGCAGGCAGACACAGACCTCCCCAGGCTTCGGGTCTGGCTCCACCGCCTCCTGGCTGGTCTCTTAGTTATCACATCTATGAACAGAAATCCTGATGCCCAGCCTGCCTGCCTCATGCAGGTGCCAGGGTGCTCCTGTAGGAAGGGCACCTCAACAGCACTTTGGAGACGGGACACAGTGGGCACAGTGTGGCAGCCGAGTGGAAAGGAGCGTAGCCTGGAAGGGAAAGCTCACCTCGGAGCACTGCGGTCAGCCCTGGGATGGAAGGAGGGACAGGCCAGGCCTTGTGGCAGGTAGACAGGACCAGGGACCGCCCTCCCTGCCAGGCCCAGGCAAACCTCAAGACCCCACCTGTCCCTAAGGGCTCCTTGCAAGCCCTCAAACATGTCCTCCAGGTGGATTCTCACAGCAGCTTTGGGAGCTAGATGATTACAAATACCCATTTTACAAACAAGGAAACGGAGGCTCAAAAGGTTCAGAGATTTGGCAACAGTTGCCCAAGTGAGAAATGTAGCTGGCTTTGAACGCAGCCTGCCTGGCCACCTCAGCGTCTCCTGCTCTTCCTGGCAGAAAGGGTGCAGGGGTCAGGGGTCACGAGCAGAGGAGTGGGCTGGGACTGAGGGGAAGGTGCCATAAAAGATGTCAGGTTTTCCTTCACCTGATGCATGAAGCGTGGCGCTCTGTGCTCAGAGGACCCTGAGTGAGCAGAGGCAGGAGAGGGGAGCAGCCTGGGCCCGGGGCCGGGTTCTGGCGAGGGTTCTGCCCGTCTGCCATCCGCCTCAGGGAGAACAGTTGAGGCCTGAGAGTGGCCACTTCTCCCACGAGAGGCCAAGCAGACAGCAGAGGGGCTCTGAGCCTGGGGGGCCCCCACGCCTCACCCAGTCGTTCTCCAAGGTGCACCACATCAACGCCAACTACTTCTTGGACATCACCTCCATGAAGCCGGAGGACGTCGAGAACAACGCCTTCAGCTTCTCGTCCACCTTTGAAGACCCGTCCACGGCCACCTACATGCAGTTCCTGAAGGAGGGCCTCCGGCGCGGCCTGCCCCTCCTCCAGCCCTAGTGCGGCCGCCGGACCCAGGCCTCGAGGAGCCAGGCTGAGAGGCGAGCTGGAAGGAAAGGCCCCCAGCCACGCCCTGCGACCCCAGAGCCAGAGTGGTCCTTGCACATTTCAAAAGTCAGGCATTCCCACCCCACCACCCCAGGCTGCCTGTGAGGTCGGAGGTCAACTAAGGGTGGCTGTCTTAGCTTTGCACCTGTTAGGGGGCAGTTGACAAGGAGCTGCGTGGTCTGACTGGTGTGTGAACCTGAAGCTCCAGCTGCCACCATCGGCCCTTTACCACCCACCTGGCTCCGGAAGCTGCTTAAGGCCCCTGAAATGGAGCCCTGGGTCATTTCACTAGACGTTGCCCTCTCAAGCGCATGGTCCAGGCCCTTGTGGGGTGAAGAATAAGAGAAGTGAGTGCTAGGGAAACAGGGCCACCCTTTCTCCTTCCTTTCACCTCTCCCCAAAAGGAACGTCAAGAAGTCTGGCATGGGGGGTGGGTGTCAGAGAAGTATCTTGTTTTTGTCGGGAGCCTTCTTCCTGGCCACGGCCCTAGCTGCCCTCCTGTGCCTGGTGTCCCTGGTGGGGTCAGTCTCAGCTGGAGACAGCCATCTGGAGGCTCTGAGCAGAACCGTTCTTCAGAAGGGGAAACCATCAGTCCCCCAGACCTTGGCTCCTCAGGCCAGTGCATCCGACCTCATGACAGGACCCCCAAACCTGTTTGGGGACTTGCTGGGGGCCGGCTGCCTGGAAAGGTTTGCTGTGAGGTAGGCTGCTGCCCTTAGCAAGGGGTTCCACTGAGGAGCCCCTGAGGCCCAGGCCCAAGGCACCGCCTGTGTACCCCAGCACAGGGTGATGGCGGGACTGCCGGAGCCAGAGCTCCGGGCTCGCCCCCTGCCCCTAAGACCTCAGCTCCACAGAAGTGTCGCCCAGCCAGAGGGCAGAGCCTCCCCCCGGGGCCAACACGCTCCCAGCCTTCAGGCAGCCCAGACTGGCCTGTCCCCTGCTGGGTGGCTGCTGACCCTCCGTGGCCGCTTTTACGGCCTTAGTTCACATCCCAAGCCACTGACCACAGCCAGTCCCTTTTTTATACATGCAGAAAAAGTGTTTTTATATGACCTTTCTCACAGTTTGTAGGTATTTTTGATAACCCCAGCGCTGGGGAGAAGGATAGGGGCAAAGGCTCCCTCCAGCAGCTGCCCCATGACGGCTGGATCTGAAATCCCAGATGGATCCAGTTTGATGTCTTTGCAGTTGCACCTGTGGGAAGAAGTACACCTCTCTTCCTTCTCTTCTAGTTTTTTTAAAAAAAACAATCCTCAGAGGGTCAATGTATCTTCACTCTGCACTCAGGCCCACGAGGGCCCTTAGGGCGTCATTAAGGCCTTGGAGCCCAGGCTGTGCCCCGCCCCCACCCCACATGGGCTGTCTCCTCAACCGGGATGAGGAAGGAAGGCGGACTCTTCCTCAGACACGTTCCCAGGCCTTCCCCCTGCTGAGTTCCCCGCCCGCCACGGGAGTGTCCACCCTGAGCTTTCTCCATCTGAGGCATTCTGTCAATATTACATGTCTTTTCTCATTTAATCCTCACAACAAGCCTGTGAGGCAGATATTAACTGTTCCCATTCTACAGAAGAAAAAAACTGAGTCTCACCCTGGCTGGTGTGGCTCAGTGGATTGACACCTGCAAACTGAAAGATCTCCCGTTCGATTCCCAGTCGGGGCCCATGCCTGGGTTGCAGGCCAGGGCCCCAGTAGGAGGCATGTGAGAGGCAAGCAATTGGTGTCTCTCTCACACATTGATGTTTCTCTTCCTTTCTCCCTTCCTTCCCCTCTCCCTAAAATAAATAAAATCATTAAAAAAAAGAAAAAAGAAAAGAAAAGAAACCGTCTCGAAATGCAATGACTTGCCCAAGGTCACTGAGTGGCAGAGTTGAGATCCAGCCTGAATCTTGATCGTGAGGTGTTTTGTTCTACATCGCATCCCTACCCCTCTCCCCTGCCTGTTTTCCCTGAGGCAAAAAAGAAGTTCTTTCAAACCAAAGTATTTCCTTTCCCTCTGATCTCCAGATCAAATGAGGCATGAGCCAGCAAGTTCAGCCAAGTTCTTTATGTCCTGCGGGAGGCATGCCTCCATGCCCTTTGGGGGGGGGCGGGGGGGGGTGCTAAGCCTTTCTCAGTGCTTCCAAGCATGGGTGGAAGTAAGGTACTGATCGCTTGGGCTTTCTGCATCCTCATCAGGTGTCTCTGCTTGGCCCCCATGTGCCTGGAAGCTCATGGTGGGGGAGGCCCCCAGCTGCCCTCTTGTAACACCTCTGCCACTTCCCTCGCTTTTTGCCAACATGTCCTATGATAAAATTGGAGAGACGAGGGTTGTTTGAAGTGCCTTTCCTTTGAGTGGGATAATGTGCAGTTTTGTCCTTTTTGGTCTGACTCTTCTGTGGGATTGGCTTGCCAGATGGGCAAGGGAGTGTGGCTGGAATGCTTCTGGGGACTATCTTATCTGTCCCCAGAAGGCTTGAGTGCCTTTCTTAAAATAATTTTGTGATGGACCCCAATAGTGGAACTTGATATATTTAGAATCTGATGCTGTGTTGATAGAATCAAACCCATTTTCTTAGAAGCACAACTCAAGACAAACATTAGGTAGTTGTTTTCTGAAGGACTCCACTTCAGAAAAAAACTTGTGAAGAGAGCGAAGCAGGAAGGAAAAACACTGAGCAGGGATAGAGTCAAAGCCTAGCCTTGGCCTGATCCCAGGGAAAGGGCTCTGGAGTGTAAACCACACCGCAGAGTTAAACCAGCCTTTTGTAACGTGTACCAGTCAGTCACGGACGAAGGGGGTGGAGTAACTTCCCAGGATGGGGCCTCCACTCTTCCTTCCGCAAGGGCAATTTTCCAGAAAAGGGGGCAGCTGTGGGCAGCAGCCAACTCAGCAGCTGGAGGATGGATTCACTGGCAGAGTAAACGGGATCTGCGTGGGGCACCAAGACAGCACCTAGCACTCACATCTGCCATTGCCCAGGAAAGTGAAATCAAAGATAAGCAACAGTTTGCCATCCTGGAAAAAGGGCTGGACCTGGAAGTCAACATCCTTTAAAATATAGTGGGGCTCAGGGACCTCTAAGGTCTCAGGCCAAAACCAGCTACATAATTTGCAGGGTCCAGTGCAAAATGAAAATGCAGGGCCTCTTGGGATTTGCAGGATTTGAGACCAAAGAACTGCAACCAGGGAACCAGGCACAGCCACATGCTGCGATCAGAAAGGGCATGTGATCCAGGTCTGGATGCCATGGACACCAGGACGAGGAAGGTTTGAGCACAAAGAGGGAGTGGGTGAGTGGCCTGGAAGGAATGTGGAAATGTGGGTGGTTCTCTTTCCCAATGCCTCTGAGATCTACCCTACCCACCCGATCACATCATTGAAAATACTGTGTGTATGTGTAATACATAAAGGCTGAAAAAGGAGAAAGCTACAAAGCGCTGGAGGACAAGAGTCAGAGAAGCCCATTCTTGCTGGAAAGAAGGCAGAGGGTCTCGGCCGGTGAGTACGAACTGTAAAGGGGACCAGGGCGATATGCAAGGCAAGCTCTGCGGCCTAAGGATCTGGAAGGCCAGGGTTCTCAAGTTTGCACTCGGGGTGGGGACCGTTGACACCACGCAATCTGGGGGTCGAACAGCGATATAGTCAGACCTCCTACTGCAAAGGTCGGATCGGGACTAAAAGCAGCAAATAGAGACCAGAAGGGTGACATCTCGGAGCTCCGTCCATTTTTATCACGGGCTCTGACAGGAGGGGGCGTGGTCTCGAATGGGCGCGTCCGTCCCCGGGGCCCACACGTGCTGCCGCCCACTGCCCCGCCCACTTAGAGGCCGAGCTCGCCCCGCCTTGAACCTGCCCGCTATCCGAGGGAGCTGGGGGCGCGGCTCGGTGCGCAGCTGCAAAGGATTGCTTCCGGAGGCCAGCCAGCGGAAGTGAGGCCAGTTGAGGCTGGGCGGCCCGCTGTAGTAGGAGGGGCCGTGAGGTGAGTGAGTCCCGGAGCCGGAGTCTTAGGTGAGAGACTAGGACCGAGTGCCGCCTGGGAGGAGGGGGTGCGGCCTCTTGCGAGGCGCGGTGCGGGGCTCGCGGCTCCTGTTCCCGCTCTAGTTCTCGCGGGAGCCGGTGTTGCCCGCCTCATTTGGCAAGGGGGGAAACTGAGTCCCCAAGGAGTAATTGCTCGCCAGAGTCACCCAGCTTCGGTGGCCGAGCAACACGGGAGGCTTCTCGTTTCGGCCGCGGTCCTCAGCTGGCTGGGCCGTCTCTTCCACCTCCTCGCTCCTTCTGGGGCCTGACCCCGGGCCTGTGGGTCCAGGGACCGCCTGGCCGGGAGCGAGAACTTGGCCGACCTTGCCCCTGTCGGGTCAGGCTGTTGCGGGGGAGGGGAGGCGTGTACCGGGCAAGGTCCCCGCACAGGTTCCCCGGCGCAGCCCTGGGCTCAGCAAAGTTCCGCTGCTGAGCACGGCGGCCTCCAAGGGGACCCAGGAGTAATGAGACCGAGCCCTGCCCTGCCTGTCTCCTGCGGGAGACCGTGTGTAAACATGACAACAGCATAGAGAGGGGCTGTGGGAGCGCAGAGGTGGTAAGAACCAAGCGGCGTTGGCGGGGACAGGATTCTTACAGCCAATGACACTGTATGAAGGTGGTGAGGGAGGGTGTGAAGGCTAAGTCGGTGTTCTCGGTGCCCTCTGCTTTCCTTCATTCATTTTTTAATTGGACAAATGCTTACATGCTTGCCATGGGCCGGGCAGGCACTGTACCTAGGGAAGTGTGCCTAGGGAAGTCTCTGCCCTTGGGACAAATGATACCTTACACAGTTAATCATGGAGGAAAGGCAGGGTGATGTGAGGTGAACAGTGAAGGACCTGACTCTGTCGGGGAAGGGGAGGTGATGCTTGAGCTGAGCTCAAGGATGGTTAAGAATGAGCTTTGGGAAAGGGATGCAGGTGTTAGGTGAACAAAGGCAATAGTGTGGGCAAGGCCTCAGAGGCGGTGCTGCTGCCGAAAGAAGGCCAGGGTGGCCGAGGGCGCGACGTCCGGCTGCGAAGTGTGCAGGGGCCAGATCGCAGGCCTTGTAGGCTGTCGTGAGTTTGGTCTACTGAGGTTGGTTCTGGTAGTGGAAGACCTGCAGGAGCCTGGATCTGTAGGGGTTTTAAACAAAGGAACAATGTGACTCGCAGTGTCTAGAAAGATCCCTCTGGCTGATGTGTGAGACTTGGGCCCAACTGAGTCTTTAGAAGCAGGTTCGGAGAGGAAGTGGCTGCAGTGACTAAAGTGAGAAACAGAGGGGAGCATTGTTGTGTGGGACTTGGGTCAGGTACTGACATTCGGCTCAGAGCCTGGGACACACGGGGACTTTGGTGAAAGGCTTGAACTGCACCTAGAAGTTGAACCCATGCAGGAGGCAGCAGGATTGGGTCCAGACTTGAGGTGCTTCCTACTGTCCTGACCACTGAGTGACCATAGACCAGCTTGTTCGTCTCTCCAGCTTCCTTTCCTTGTGTGAGTGATAGCTTCCTTCTTTCCAACTTCCTTTCTCCATAAGTGAATAACTCCTCTCCCAGGAGTGAGAGACTCTACAAGTAAGAGCTTCCAGAAAGTGCTTCTTTGGTAGTCCAATGCACCCCCTGTGCAGAGCCTTCCCCTGGCTCACTAGTTAGCTGTATTTTGCCATGTATATTGCGCACCTGAGGTTTTGTGCGCATTTACATGGATTATACTTGTTATTATACCCGTGGTATGTAACCATTATACCCATGTATGATGCACATTCTTATTTCTCCCTAAAAAATTTGGGCAAAAAAGTGCACAATATACATTGCAAAATACGGTACTTCTCAGCTGGGTGTGCCCAGCCCTCGTGACTTGACACCCAGTTAATCTTTACCCCTTAAACTCTGCTCCTCTAAGACATCTCTCACCTTCCTGTCCCGGGCCTGCGCCATTTTACTGCTTTTCTTCCCTTCTTTTCCCCTCCAAGCTACCATAGGACCTTGGGGCCGGAGCCAAATTCACCTGACCACGTGCCTATTGTACCTTTCTTAAGATAATTATATATTCTTGGCTAGAATTATGTATTCAGGTGCTCTCTCTCCTATATTGTGAGTTCCTTGAGCGCATGCTATGTCTTCCTCTTTCGTTGCCCCTACAGTGCCCAGCACAAGGTGAGTATTGTTAGTGTTTGATGAACAAGGGAATGAGTGAGCTCATTGATTGCATCTGCTCACCATGCAAGGGCAGCTGTGAAGAATCCAGTCAAGAGTGACCCTACCCATCTGTCACATTTTAACAGTTCATTAAGCCCTTTAAAATTCCCTATTTCACTGATTGCTCTGTAAGGTAGTCTAGAGTGACAGCTGTTCTTGTCCTCTTCTTACAGGTGCTGAAACCAACATTTGGAAAGGTTAAGTGACTTGCCTATGGCTACAAAGCCAGTAGATGGCTGAGTCAGGATACAAGCATTTGGCTCTTTTCCTTATAGCCGAATAGACTGAGATTGACTAGAGCAGGCTGTCTCTTCCTCTGTTGTCTATTTTACCTCTCCCCCTATCAGGGGCCCAGCAGTGCTGGGTGGCACGTGCTGGGCTTTTATATCTCATCTTCAAGAATGAATGCTGGAACCCTTGCTGGGCAGCTCAGCTTGTCAGGGCATCATCCTGATACACCAAGGTTGCAGGTTCTATCCCCAGTCGGGGCACATACAAGAATCAACCAATGAATGTATAAATAAGTAGAACAAATCAATGTTTCTCTCTCTCTCTCTCTCTCTCTCTCTCATTTATTCTCTCTGAAAATCAATAAATAAAAAATTTTTTTACAGAATGGCTGTTGGGCTGTAGGTGGTACCTACAGTTTGTCTTTCCCATGAGCTTTTTAACTACCAAAGGGTTCTATTTCATCTTTAGAAGTTTTACATCAGAAAACCAAGGGCCCAGGAGCAGCTCCAGCATTGTCCAAGCTCATGCAATAAGTCTGGAACAGAGCCTTTAAGAGTCTGGATTTGGAAGAGCCATTGCTGGGTGGGGCAGCCTCTTGGGCTGGTTTTCTCCTCTGTGAAATGTAAGAGAATCCTTAGTGTTAGTCATTGCTCTGCACTGCCTGGTTTTGTGGGGCTTGTGTGATGACCATTGAGTCACCGCGGTGAGGGTTGTTTTACAGGGAGGGAACCCTGCTGGTCCTTAAGATGGCCTGATATGAAGGAATCACACCTCCCGACTCCCCAGGCTGCCTCATCCTTCAAGTGCAAGAGCCAACTGAAATGTCAGGAATGGAAGCCAATGTGGTAAGGGACATTCCGGGGACAGCGGTGTGGTGGGGGAGGCTGAGCGTGGGGCCTGCTGAAGTGGGGCTCCAGTCAGTCCTTCCTTTGCTCTGGAGACCTGGCACTGGAGGGAGGCCACCCTTCCGCCCATATACCAGGAAGAACCGGTGATGGTCTTGGGGGCAGTTAAAGAGTCAGTGTGTTTTGTGCCTGCCTGTGCAGAGGGGAGGGAGGGAAGCCCGGATGATCCCTACTCCCAGCTAATTTCTCAATCCTTTACTGGACCCTTCCAACATTACTGTGCCCTGGCGGCAGCAGGTATCCCTAAGGTGGCTTGCCAAGGTGAAGGCTGCCAACTGGGAAACCTGCCCTCACTTATAATTGAGATTTGGCTCACCCCCACAGGGTGCCATATCCCTGGGATCGAGGAATCCAGTCTCCCTGGTAAAGGGGAGTAGGGGAGAGGATGGGGACAGTACTTGAACTCATTTCTGGGGTTGCGGCTGTCGCTCTCTCTGCTCTAGACTATCCCAATCTGGCAAAACAAACCACATGGGGCTGCTCGCAGTGTAGTGAGAAGAATTGGGACCAACCTGCCCCTGAAGCCTTGTCCCCGGGCGTCCTTTCAGGTGAGTGCACTGGGAGAGCAGGGAGATGAGAGGCTCAGAGAGTATGGAAGGATGGTGCTGCTCCATGCTGCAGACTCCTCGGCATTGCCAAGGCACATTGATATCTTGGTCTTTTTTTTTTTTTTTTTTTTTTTCCTTTTGTAAGTGCTTATAATAAATGGGCCCTGGTCACTGTGTCTTCTTGATTGCACACAAACCTGTGACCACGACAGTCAGGTTTCCAGTTTGCTCATAAATTCATAATCTTACATGTTTGATGCCTCTGCTAAGTGACTCAGATTTCATCAAACTCTAGCAATCCAGTTTCTCAGAGCGGGCCACAGGCCCTAACTGAACCCCATCTCCACACTAGCCAGGCCTGTGTGCTGAGGTGTTCGCCTACAACCCTGGCAGGTGCCCACATGGGACATTGAGTGCGGGGTGGGACTCGGAGCTGACATCTGCCTTTCTTTACTAGCTGTAAGACTTGGCTGCTCAGTCACCTATTTTTAGTTTCCCTGAGGCCCAGCCTCTTCTTCCTGGGCAAGTCTGGCCACTCCTTTACTGGGCTGTTTGAGTCTTACCTCTGTGTCTAGGGGGCCTTAGCACCCACTATGCAGTAGTGATTCTTGCCTGGCTGGTGTCTCTGAGATAACCTTCTGCAAAGGAAAATCAGGTAGTATTTATTAGTCCCAGTTGCCTCCCTCAAAGAACTAATGGTTAAGCACCAGCTTGGGGCTACATGCTTAAGGTGCCTGGGGAGCTGGGACACAGAATACTTCAGCTTTTTGCCTACACAGAGAAGGCAGAAATATATGCCCAAAAAGATGGGGGTCCAGGTGGCTACAGAAATGAAGGAGATGAATTTGTATATTAGATGTTGACCTGCAAAATCTGTGTAGGAGCTGGATCTGGAGTTAGAAGTGGTGTCAGCGTTATCAGAGTCAGGAATGGAGTTGAAATGTGTGTGTTGGAAAGTGGAGGGGATGGTGTCCCATAACCCAGATTATCCAGACTTGCCTAAAGGGCATGAGTGGAGTGAGGCCCTAGCTGCCTCAAGCACCAGAAACAAGGGGAAGCACAGCTAGGGTGCATGCGGGACTCTGGAAGTTGCTCCCACACTTGGTTATAGACTCTCTAGTCCTTTGGCCAGATGCTGCTGGGCAGAGCTAATCAAGGACACAAGAGTTAATAATACTCCCACAGAGTAGGTGTATGTGTGAATAATAAAGGCATACCTCAGAGATGTTGTAAGTTTGGTTCCAGACCACCACAATGAAGCAAGTATCACAGTAACCCAGTTGCAATCTTTTTTTATTCATGGAGGTCTTGCCTTCAATTTATAAAAATGCAAAATCTGTGAAGCGCAATAAAGCAAGGTATGCCTATATTAGTAATACCAGCTAACATTTACTGAGCGTGTAGGATATGCTCAGTAAAGTCGTTTAATTGCCATTAGCAGAGCAGTGCTCTAGCTTCCCTAAATGGCCCACCTTGGCAGTAGCTCCTGGGTCAGTAGACATCACTTCAATCCTGCCAGACTCAGGTTCCCTATCTAAAAGCGAGAGCCGTCAACTCCTGATCCATCTACCGAACAATTCGTAGCAGGAACATCTGAATTTAACTCATGTAGAGGTGGGATTTTGAGAAATTACCAGTATCCCTGAATTTGTTGTAAATTACTTTAAATATTACTTAAGGGAATTTTGATTTACTTTTTAATCTACCCATATAAAATATTAAGTTATGGAAAATAAAAAAGGAGAAAGGAAAATAAATTACCTATAATCATATGGTCATGACACAGTAACTTTTAATGCTTTGGTGTAGTTCTTTTTCTATATGTATTTTGCTTTTTGTATTCACACTCAAAATATAATTGAATCCTCCTAATTTTTCGTTTAATTTTAACATAGTGTCACTCAGCCTCTCTGTTAGGGGCTATTTTAAAGAATCTTACTCTATTCCTTTTGTATAATTAATCATGTACCGTTATTTGTTTAAATAGTCAAATTATCAAGTTGATTTAAAACAATGTCGCAGTTAACAGTGTAAATCCCAATTAGCTACAAAGGTATTGAAAAGAGCTAGCCAGAGGAAACTTCCTGTTAATGTAATAGATTATTGATGTCATTGTACCTGTATTCTCACAAACAGGGGACAAGAGCTCTTAGACAGTAGCCATCTCTGTTACAAGGTAACTCTGGCCCATCCCCCTAAAGACGCCTTTTTCTTTAAAAGGCCAGATAATAGACATGCAGTCTGTGGGCAGTAACAGTGTCGCAACTACTCACTTTTGAAGTTACAGCTTAAAAGCCACCACAAACAACACGTAATAAACAAATCGACCCAATTTTTCCAAGAAAACTTCATTGAAACAGGCCCCATTCCTCCTCTAGGGCACCCTGTTTTACTTGGAGGATACAACAGCCTCATAACTGGTCTGTTCACCCTCCCATCTATGTTCCACACAGCAGCAGAGTCATTTTTTTTTTAAGACTTTATTTTTAGAGAGGGAGGGAGGGAGGGAGCAACACCAATGTGTGAGAAAAACATCAATGGATTGCTTCTCACACGTCCCCAACTGGGGACCTGGCCCATGATCCAGACATGTGCTCTGACCAGGAATCAAACCGGCCACATTTCCTTTCACAGGTTGACACCTAACCCACTGAGCCATGCCAATCAGGGCCAGAGTAATCTTTTAAAATCTAAAAACTGATCCTTACTTAAAACCTTCCAGTGGCTATTGTTCTTAGAATCAAAGCTCCTAAATCGCTTTCCAACCTCTTGCAACTCCCCTTGCCTGCACTGTCTGTTCCAGCCATGCTTAACTATTTGTAATCCCACAAAATCTCTTGCTTCTGGCCTCTTATTCAAGCTGTTTCCAACCTAGAACTCTTCCCCTCTCGGAAGCCTTCCTGACACCCAGCGCTAGATTAGGTGCCTCTCCTATGTATTTTGCCCAGTCTGATTATCTCATCACATGTGTTAATGAATTTTGCTTTCCTACAGACCCTGCCCAACATCTCTGACCTGTGTCTGAGGGATGTGCCCCCAGTGCCTACTCTGGCTGACATCGCCTGGATTGCTGCAGATGAAGAGGAGACATACGCGCGGGTCAGGTAGCTGCGGCGTTTCCTCCCGGATGAGGCGGCAGGCAGCAGGAGTGCTTGTGGGGGGCCGAGGGCCACAGCAGTGAGATCTGTGGGCTCAGAATGACTGTTCAGCTTGTAATGGGTAAAGGAATTGCAAAGGGGTGCAGTAGCCAGCTGACTGATATACCCTGACTTTCCCTGGTCCAGGAGTGATACACGCCCCCTGAGGCACACCTGGAAGCCCAGCCCTCTGATTGTCATGCAGCGCAATGCCTCAGTGCCCAACCTGCGTGGGTCCGAGGAGAGGCTCCTGGCCTTGAAGAAGCCAGCCCTGCCAGCCCTAAGCCGCACCACAGAGCTGCAGGATGAGCTGAGCCACCTGCGCAGCCAGATTGCTAAGATAGTGGCCGCTGATGCAGGTAGGAGCCCGAGTCAGGGCCAGAATATAGCGGGCTGTTCCTTCCCCCTGGCTTTTGGACATAATAGTGGTAAAGAAAATGGTCCCTGGGTCAGGGGAATTTGGGCCCAGGACTTGGGTTGCTCTGAGGCCTGACTAGCCTGTAGTACTTCTCGGGTGGTTTCTGTTAGTTATTTTGAGTTGACAGAAACAAACACCCTTTGCCAAGTGTCTTTAAGATGATGTCTTCCGTTAGACCTCAGCAGCTTTCCTTTTCAATATAAGAAATAAGCATCCCCTTTAAGCACCTGTCCTCCCTTCCCTTGTCCTGTCTACCAGAGACCACCTCTCTGTCCCCAGCTTCCCTCCCCCTCCTGTCTGCAGTTAAGGCAGAACACTGGACACGGGTGGGAGTCTGCCTTTACCAGGGGCATGAATTATCAACAGGTGTAATCCCTCAAAAAGCTCAGGGTTCATTTATCCTCATTCCTTTTTTTTTTTTTTTTGCTCCTAGTTAAGCTCAGTCAGCTCCCAACCCTTATCAGTTGGTAGAACACATGAAAATTACGGTGTTCTCTTGGACATCATTATGTATTTCATTCCCTTATTTGGCAGTTTTATAGAAGAACTCACTTGAATTTTCCATTTCTATCTATTGGCTACTTTTTTGTCATCTAGGAGACAAGCTAAAGTAGTAGTTTATGAAAAACCAGAGTGTTTCTTAGAATCTTAGAGGCAATTCCATTAAAACCTGGGAAACTAGGAGGACTGTCACCATTCTATTTTTGTTGCAGAATGCTTCTTCCATTCAGAGTATTCGAAAGAGGGTAGTCTCAGAGCACTACGAGCCCAACTAGGGAAAAGGCCTTGGTTCTGTCATTGTTGTTCCAGTCTAAACAGGGTTGTTACTCCATAGCTCACTGTGGAATGGGAGCTTTTAGGAGCCAAGGCCTTTAGTAGGGGAGCGGGAGGCAGGGGGATGTTCTGCCCTCCAGGAACACTGAAGAGCCCAGTGCTTCTACATCTTGAAATATTGAGGGGGAAGGGTTGTGGAGGAACCTTTCACTGGCTTACAGATACCAACCTGGGCTCTTCCAGGAAGATGAATGTCAGCCCAGAAAAGGAATGTTCGGTAGGCAGGGCTTGTGAAAAGATATTACTGCTGTGTTCTAGCCCCAGTGTCCATCCATGACTATTGTTTTCTCTTTCAGCTTCAGCTTCGGCCTCATTAACGCCAGATTTCTTATCTCCAGGAAGTTCAAATGTCTCTTCTCCCTTACCTTGTTTTGGATCCTCATTCCACTCTACAACTTCCTTTGTCATTAGTGACATCACCGAGGAGACTGAGGTAGAGGTCCCCGAGCTTTCATCAGTCCCCCTGCTTTGTTCTGCCAGCCCTGAATGTTGCAAACCAGAACACAAAGCTACCTGCAGCTCGTCTGAAGAGGATGACTGCATCTCTTTGTCCAAGGCCAGCAGCTTTGCAGATATGATGGGGATCCTGAAGGATTTTCACCGGATGAAACAGAGCCAAGATCTGTAAGTATTTGATAAGGAGCTCTGGGGATCTAGTTACTACTTAAGTCACCGGTAGCCAATAATCTAATAGACAGTACTTACATAATAAGTCCTCAGTAGTAACCATGTGTTACCCCAGTTTGAGGAAAGAGGAACACTTTATATTGGCTCATATTTGTTCAAAATACACCTTACACTTACTAAAGCCAAACCCTAAAACTACAAGCTAAAGTGGATTTCTGGTTGTTTGATAGGAATGATGGAATTTAGGAAATACCTACCTTGAGCAATTCATCTAGCAAAGAAGCCCTCGTGCTCCCACTGGAGGAAACGACCACCTTACACTGTTTGAAGTGTGGTCTGAGAACTGGCGTGGAACACACCAGAGGAGTTTGTTTGCAGGTTCCTGGACATTGAAACATTTAAGTTTGGCGGCCAGAGGCCAGAATGTGCAGATATATTTGTAAATGTAGATTAAAAGCTCTTGTGGGAGGTGAGGGCTCCCTCCTGAGTTGAATTGTTTGAAGGAAAGGTCCTGTTGTGCAAGGGCCCATTTCCCTTCAGAAACCAGAAAAAGCCCAGTGACTTCCTCATTGCTTCCTGGTAGTCAATCCTTTATGGAAGTCACTTTCCCCTTCTCTGGCCGTAGCCAGGTTGGTCTAGGTCATACCCCCAGTTCGTTGGTCTCCTGCACTCTCAAATTCAGCTGCTGCTTTGGGGCTGCCCTGAGTCTTTTTCTTCTGGTTAATAGATTGACTCTCAAATTTTCTTTTACTTGCCTCCTGTCCCATATCAGAGCCAAGCCCCTCCTCCCACTTATGTCCTGGGATCTTTTGTTCCTTGATAATTGGAGATGGGTTAATGATTAAGGATGGGAAAGTAGCCCCACCAACAAAGGGGCAGAAAAATGTGCCAGACTGAAGGCAATTACTTGTTTTTGCTTTCAGGGTTTAATAGTCAATCTTGACCCTTATAAATAGCCTAAGGACTAGTAAAACACCTTCATGGGGATGTGTATGTTTGTATATTAAGTCCACTAGAATTTTAAGCAACTATTTTCCAGATGTCTAGGATGTTCTTTCATGAGATATATGAGATCATTTAAAACTGTCCCAATCTGGAGTTGGTTTTGTTCCCACAGGTCCCTTTTGATGTGAACATTTTACTGCAAATTCTAGATCTCATTAAAAAAGAAAAAATCTCACAGCCCCCTTAGGGAAACACAATAGTAGGTAATCTTCAGAAAACCTTTCCCCTGGAACTAATAAAGGTCAGAATGGCCAAGGATTATTAAGTCACTTCTCACTAAAGGCAGGAGCAGAAGCTTAGCCACCACAGGCTAATTCTAACTGGTTTGATGGTTCTTTACTTTGCCCACATTTTACAGCCATCTCAGGAAATAGTAAAGCATAATAGTTAAGAAATGAGATCTAAAACTAGCTAGCTTGGTTTTGGACTCTGGAGTCACCACTTACTGGCTTAGTAGCTTTGGGAAAATCGTATAACCTTTCTGTGCTTCAGTTCCCTCATTTGTAAAAAGAGGATGGTAATAGCACCTGCCTCATACAATTGTGAGAATTAAGTGAGATTATATTCAGACATGGAACACTCCCCAGGACAGCATAAGTACTCAATAAATTAAATTATTACTAATTAAGCTGCTATTGTGTCTCTAGGAACCGGAGTTTATTGAAGGAGGAGGACCCTGCCGTCCTTATCTCTGAGGTCCTAAGAAGGAAGTTTGCTCTGAAGGAAGAAGATATCAGTAGAAAAGGAAACTGATACCACTCAGCTCTGCAAACTCAGTCTCATGCTCCTGGAATTCCTTCAATAGCTGCCTTCTTCACCGCAGATGTTTCTGCCTCTCCATTAGAAGTTTCTGCAACAGTCTTGCCGAAAGCTAGAACTTGGACCGAAAGAGCTGGCTTATGTTTCCCATACTTCAAACCTTAGCAGAAGCTAAGGCCTGTTTGAGCTGAGGTACCTGTTACAGGTAAATATATAGGTTGGAATGTTTCAGTCTAAGGGCTGAGCCACAAGTTTCTGGTTTTTCCCTGCCCCTGTGTGACTTAAAGGTCCGGAATGACTGACTTCACTGCATTAGACCCCATAACTGGTCTCACTGGACACTGCACCCAGCTGTCACTTACTTTCAGCAGCTTCCTGGCAGCAGAGTCAAGGGAGCTCTAAATGTTTATGTACATGGTCACAGGGCAGGACAAATCTTATGCTGCTCCATCACACACCGGCACCAATGCCCAGCAATCACCCTCTCCCCTATCCAACACCTAGAAGTAGAGGTCAGGCCTCTGAACGAGCTGACACTTGGGCTGCTTCTGGGAGGCCTGGGCTGTTTTTTTTCTTAAATATATTTTGTAATACTGTACAACCAAATCTACCCTCCAAGGCCCTGGGGCCTCATTGGTTCCACTGACTGAACTGTTGCTCTTCTGTGGACTTTAGTTTAAGCCCAGTAGAAGAGAGAAATGGGAGGGGAAAGAGAATACCATCTTTCTTCCAGGCCCTTGACTTCTCCTTTGTGTTGGGACATGGTTTGTACCCACACCATGCATGACTCAGACACCCTCAGGTTCCTTTCTCTACAGTATGTATTGTGTGTGTTTGGGTTGAAGCACTACCTGACATTAAAGGAAGGATTTGCAGAGATACTGCATTTGCTGTGTCCATCTCTGAGTGATAATCCCCTGGTGTCCCCTACAGATACAGGAAACATGTTATTATAGTATATGGACTTTCATTAACAGGATCCTGGCTTCCCCCCTTCCCTTATAAGGTCCTGCCTCTAGACGGAAAAACTTTCCTCAGAGACTCTTGTCCCTTTCTATACAGAGTTTGCCCATAGCTCTTAAAGTAGTTCCATCTTATAGCTTGTAAGCTTGCCCCCTAGGAGCCTTGTAGGTTCCACACCTGCATCATGGGAAACTGCTACCTGGTGGATAAAATCTTGGGTAGAACACAGGTCAAATTAGACTCCTTTCAGATCAGACCCCCAGCAATGATAGCATATAACATTAAAAAGTACCTTTTTCAAAAATAAAATTGGTAATGTTTTAATTACCATCAGAGCCAGCTTTGTAAGCATTTATTTGGACTCAGTTTTACAAAGGGAGTTCTCTCCCACTTTGTAGTAGAAGAGTACTATGGTCTCATCTAGATTATTATGTAGCCCAGGCTTTTTAAGGGAAATTTAAACAATATATAACTTTAAAATGCTATAAGTTACCACAAAAATAAAAGTTAAACTGCCAACATTCTACCCTCTACCTATCTCTCTATCCTCTTGCCCCTGTAGACCCAGGTCAGGGAGATGTGACTTACCACTCCCAGTGTCAGGAATAATGGTTCCAAGCTTAGGCTGGGTATGTATGATTACAGCCAGAGGTTAAAAGTATACACATCTATAAGAGGCGATGTCTCCGTTGGGTATCTGAAAGGGCAAAGAGGTGGCTCGCTGCAGGATGAGTAACAGGCTCTGTTGTGGAGGGATGAGGACCTGCCCTGCCTCCTTGGTGCTCACCATAGCTTCGTGCAGAAAATTTACCAGTCACCCCTAATTCAAGGAAAGGCATGATGCCAACTATACTGTCTCAAATGTCACCACCTGCTTTATTTACACAAAATGTTCAGTAACAGCAGCTTCCTCCCACATTTCCCCCTTACCCAAACATACTTCCCCCGACCCCTCCCTAAGATATTTTCCTATATCTGTCATTTCAAGGTATTTTTAAAACCAAACCCTGAAAGACATTTAGACTTGATGCCTGATAACTTGATTGCCTTCGGAGTCCTGGGTAAAGAGCAAATCAGGCTGCACACCTAACTGAGTGGGCCTGTCCTGGCACGGAGCCCCAGAGCTGTGAGGAAACTGCCTTAAGCCCTGATTCTGGTTGTTGGTGATCTCTCGGAAAGGAGATCTAGAGTTGTGGGCAATGACCCGCTGGCCCTGAGAATCCTCAGTGAAAAGCTGACTCCAGGAGTCCCTGTCATTCTTTTCACTGTCCCAGGAAAACACAATAACAGGACAAGAACTTTGTTTCACTGCTTCTGCGTTTTCTCCACTCCAGGAATCCCTGTATGTTTGAAAGAGGACAGGGGCCTGCCTATTTTCTCGGGCAGACACCTTCTCCAATTTAGACTTGTCCAAGGGCTGGTGGCCCTTACCCCCAGAGGGTTTACTGCATCTCTCCATACCCTGAGAGTTCTTTTTCTTAGATCCACGAAGCCATTCCCTCTTCCAGGAAGAATCCTTCTCTCCCTCCTTTTGATCCAGCGAGCAAGAACTTTCCAAGTCCTGGGTGAAGGGACAAGCCAGTGAGTCTTGCTTCTCTCCAGCACAGACTAAGGTATCAGGCTGGAACAAAGACAGAGTCATGACTGGGGTTCCCATTCTGTGTTGACCAGAAGCCTGGAGGGACTGAGGAGAAAGTCCAGCTTCCTGGATGTCTGCAGGGGTTGAAGTGGCTAAAGGGGGTGCCATGCAATCATCCCCCAAGCCCTGGATCAGATGGTCTAGCTGGGTTGCCTCTTTCTTAGACTCTCTGCTGGTCTGACTTTGTATATGAGATGAAACATTCCTCTTATCACCACCATTTGTCTTTCCTAGTAAAACAGATATGAACAAACATTATTCCGCAGGAACTCTGCCCTGGGCAGGATTTAATTGACTCTTTCTGAAATCAATATCAGCTACTATCACTACCTAGTGCAGAGGTCTTAGGCTCTTTACATACCCTTGTAGCTGAGCTTCCTGCTTTCAATTTCTATTCTCTCCTGAATGATCTTTCTAAAACACAGATATTACATATTCCTCTACTCCAATATATGGATGGTTCCCTTGATCTACCTAATAAAGTCAAACATGACATATAATCAGACTATAGCCACCTTTTCCAGCTGATTTTTCATATGTGGGTTTGTGTAACAGAGGGCATATCAGTTTTGCTTTTGTCTTTTATTTAATTTGCTTTCTGCTAGTGATCCTTGCCAAATATTACTCCAGCATACTATCCTTTGGGAAACATGCTCAGTACACTATTTTTGTAAGGCCCCAAAGATCATATTAATCATTCAACTCTAAGAAACCTTATGGTGACAGTGTGAAGAACACAGGTTCCCCACTCCCCAAACATTTCATGGCAAAGAGTAAAGACAATTAGCTGCTAAGTCAGCCAGCAGGAAGGGCAATAATAAAAAACAACTGCTCGTGTCCAACCTGCCAATTTTATTGGGTGTGGAATGTACCCTGCTCTGCCTTAAGGACTAATGCCATGGAATTCACCCCCCGCTACCAAATTATGCCAAGATCTAATTGCAGACAAAGCTGAACTTCTGATATCTTCTTTCCTTCTCTAAGAATTATACTGCAGAAACTATGTTTTGTGAAAGAGGTCTCAATTTTGCCTAAGACTTCTATGTAGACTGTAGAATATACCGAAATTTGAAATGGAGTGTCTTTGTAAAAAAAAAAAAAAAAAAAAAAAGCCTGTCCTTGTTAAAGCAAAAGGATGTTTTGTTTGGGTAGGGAGAGTGCATTTTGAAAGTTTATGCAAAGAACTCCTGGGAATCACAGCAAGAGTTAGAGCTCTCCTACCACCCTCCTACTAGCAGGAACCTTGCTCCGTAAGCCCCAGCCTGCTCTCAGCCAGCTGGTCTCCTGAAGTGAGACATGAAAGCAAAGAATTATCAAAAGATGATGAGACCCAAGCCAGCTTTATGCCAATCGTTCTAAGAAAAAGCATCAATGAACCTTGACTAACTTGAGAAGCTTTATACAAAAATATCAATCTTACATAGACTCCTCACGTGACCAATCCAAGACACACACCTAACTAAAGGTCAGCTCCCCTGTATACCCCCAACTCCCAAGTATACCTTTCCTCGCTGTTCTGACAGGGAATACAAATATTTAATATTGGACTGAGCAAAACAACCAGAAAAGTATGTTTGTAAGAGCATGTATATATTGCTTTTCAAAAGGTGATTATTTCTTGTGTTTTATAACTTCTAATAGGAGAGCTATTTTAACACAATGGTCTGGTGTCACCACTTACAAACATTCCAGCATGAAAAAAGTGAATGCACTCCTTTTTGCTCCCTGGGTGCTCCCAGACAGTTAGTTCATCGTACCTGGCTGCAAGGTGAAGAAGGAAGCAATGCTGGTCTGCCGAACGCCTGCAGGTGGAGCTCTTCTTTGAGTAAAAGAGATCTTAGCCTTTCTCTCTCCAGGAAAGAGCGTTAGCATTTCAGTACTTGACTTAATTAAATGTGTCTGAAAATGGAGAGAAAAATAACAATAGACCCTATTAATATCAAAACAGCTGCCAGACAGCAGAAATTCAATAAACATCAGTGACCACCCCCCACAATGGACCCCTTGGACTCCACACAGATCCTACTTCTTAGGTAGTTTTTGCTGTATATCATCTTCCACCATTTCCTGCCATACCAATGGTATGTTTTTTTCTCAGGAATCACATATTCCAACTATAGCCCTATCTGCTTCCTCATGTAAATCAGTAGGCTGACTAAATAACAGGATTTGCTGAAGGAGTTTCAAGGATGAATTTACAGTTAAAAACAATAATTCTCCATCTGCAGCAGTTGATGCATTTCAACAGTTACAGGATCAGTCTTACCATACTTTCATTTCGGACCCTTTTTATTATACTTTACAGTATGAATTGAAAGATGATCCAAAGAGGTTTTGAAAGTGTCAGCTTTTACAACCCTTATTTAGTGTGATTTGTTTTTGTTTCTATTTGCTTATGAAATGCCTGAGAAGTAGGGAGAATAGGGCTATATTCAATTCAATCTGTCTGTAATAGTCAAAGAAGAAATGAGATTTGCCAATATTCATGCAAGTTATAAACAGGTGTGAAACCTGAACCAAAATTATTAATCCTAACCCAAAGCTGACTCCATTTCATTTTTCAATTTGGAAACTAAAAATTTAAGTGGGTAAAAGAAAGAAATCCTGGACTTAAAACTCACACTTTGACTTTAATACTAGTACAGGACCTTCCATTCTACCATACAAAACTATAAAACTGGATAAGTTACATGAAACAACTGATTGTAGACAGTGGATAAAAGCGTAGCATGGTGATCCCTGAAAAGAATTTTTGAGAAGGAAAACAAATAGAGCGAGTCCTGTGATCACGCTAGCTTTCTGCTTGGAAGTACTTGCCAGACGTCAATGTAGAAGGTACTAGGCAGAGCCCTGGTCTTGAATGGAATAAATTGAGATTGGAATTTGAGGAAGCTGAGGTGGCTGGGATTTGCAGCACAGAAATATATCCAGAAATCTATGTACATAGAGATCCCTTCCGTCTATTATGAATACTAACCTACACGTGTTCGGTGATACCCCATGGGGCCAGACAAAGAAATGCCAGGATTGCAAGCTGAACAATCCCCAGAGCTCACACAGGTCTGGCATAGTTGTAGCCAGAGTAGAGGGACCTCCTTGAATACCAGGGACATTCAGTAGAGTTCTCAGAAGCATCATCCCTTAGCCTTAAAGCTAATCTAGCCCTAGAGCAAAAGCTATTCCAACCTTGTCTTAACAAAATTTAAAAGCAAGCATTTAAAGTAGCAAGCTGATTAGCAAGTAACTACCTAAACAAATTTCAGTATTCCTTAAAGACAACAAAATCCAGATACCTAAAAATGTAGCACTGAAGATGCTAGCATATAATAAAAATAACTAGATATATGAAGAAGCAGGAAAAAATTCACAATTTGGGGGTAAGAGGAATTAGTTAATAGAAGCAGACTCAGAAATGTCAGGGATGACAGAATTAGCAGACCTTAAAATGGTTACTATAAATATACTCAAGGATTTAAAGGAAAATACAAAAATGAGAGAAATAGAAGATATGACAAATTCACAAAATAGGCCTAATAACAGACTAGAGACTACAGAAGAAAATCACAGTCAACCTAAAGAAAATAATATATTCAAAATGAAGCAAAAAAAAATCTGAAAAGAATAAAAGTTTTAATCTGTAGGCTATCAAGCATACATAGAATTACCAAAAACAAGGCATGAGGACAAAATATATTTGAAAACATTATGGCAAAAATTTTCCAAATCTGATGAAAACTACAAACTATAATATACCATCTTTGTCAAAGATGGCCAATACAAGGTCTTCCATTTCTCATGCTCTTACGTGAGCTTGCCACTACTCTCATTAGGTGGAGAGATCCATATTCCCTCCTTGAACTTGGGAAGAACTTTGTCACTCACTGCCTGACAAAATATGATACAACAGAACTAACATTACATGATTTCCTAAACTAAGTCATAAAAATGCCATGTACTTCTGCCTTTCTTTCTTAGGATGCTTACTATTAGAGCCTGGCTACCATGCTATAAGGAAGCCCAATAGGCACATGACTAAATTTTATGAGACACACATCTTAAATAGGTGAAATAATGTGAGTTGGTATTCCAACAAGTATTTGAGCACCTATATGTATTAAGAACTGGGGATATAGTGATGACCCAAACAGACTGTCTCTGCCCTGGTAAAGCTTATAGCTTAAGGGAAAAAAACAAACTAATAATAGTTCTTTAAATTACTACAAGTATGCTAAATCCCAAAAAGAAGATTTAAAGAAAACTACAGATTATCATACAATAAGCAATAAGACCTCAATTAGCAAAATATACAGGAATAAAGCTTTTACTAAGTTGACCACACTTAGTAGAAGGGATGTTCATTCCTTAGGTCAGAGTGATATCCTGAGTGAAGCTGCCCCAGTTGTAGATCTCTTAGAAGACCCATGGCTTCAAGAATCTACACTTACCTCAGTGGAATATTAACACTGAGTAAAAAACACATCATGTGGAACTGAGAAGGGGCCCAGGCATAAAGTCCTTCAGCAGATTATCCCTACCTCAAAACAAAGGCAGCCCCAATGTATACATTACACAATATAAGAAAGCCTAATAGGCATAGGGCTCCTATAGAACCAAACCCCTCAGTGAGCCATAGCCTAGGTTTTAACTATTCTTACCCTATAAAAATGCCCTAACCAACCTACTCTTAAGAAACATATTCCCTCCAAATCAAAGAATCTCTAGTTCTTTGATATATCACATTCACGGTCCCACCAAGTTTTCTTCTTTCAGAGTGGTAGGAGGAAAAAACTACTTCCTACGACTATGTCTTCCTACTGAGAGTGATGGGTTGGGTTTTTTTGGGGTTTTTTTTTTTTTGCCTGCAAATTATCCCAAAAGTGTGACTCTTATACTTCACAAAGTATCATAGCAGATCCGGGATCATAAATTTCATCCCTTTTACTATTAGAAAATGTTTCCATTCTTCCACAGCATTTAAGTTCAGTTTAGCCCTCATTCTATCTTTATCTTTTCTAATAATTTACCCGTAAACTTGTCTTAAAGTTCTGCTTTCAAACCAATTTAATTCGCCCTGCCTACTGTGGCTCAGTGGATTGAGCACCAGCCTGTGAACCAAAAGGTCATTGGTTCAATTCCCAGTCAGGGCACATGCAGGCCAGTAGGGGATTCTTGAGAGGCAACCACACATTGATGTTTCCCTCCCTTTCCCTCTCTAAAAATAAAATCTTTAAAACAAAAAAACAAAAAAACAATTTAATTCCTCATTTTATGATTCACGTGGCTTTCAGTACAAGTCTAGTACAAAATTTGATCCAACTTCCTTTTTTTTCATAATGGTCACTCTGATTTTGAATTTATGTATGAAGTCTCACTTTCTTTTTCTTTTATATATATTTTATTGATTATGCTATTACAGTGATCCCATTTTTCTCCCCTTTATTCCCCTCTGCCCTGAACCTTACCTCCCACCAGCAATCTGCCCCCCCTTAGTTCATGTACGTGGGTCATACATATAAGTTCTTTGGCTTCTCCATTTCCTATACTATTCTTAACCTTCCCCTGTCTATTTTGTACCTACTCTTTATGCTTCTTATTCTCTGTATCTTTTCCCCCATTTTCCCCCTACTCCCCCCGTCTGATCTCTATTTCTGTAATTCTGTTCCTGTTCTAGTTGTTTGCTTAGTTTGTTTTTGCTGTTGTTTTTTTAGGTTCAGTTTTGAGAGTTGTGAGTTTGTTGTCATTTTACGGTTCATAGTTTTTTATCTTTTCCTTAGGTAAGACCCTTTAACATTTCATAAAAGGGCTTGGTGATGATGAACTCCTTTAACTGTACCTTATCTGGGAAGCACTTTATCTGCCCTTCCATTCTAAATGAGAGCTTTGCTGGACAGAAAATCTTGGATGTAGGTCCTTGCCTTTCATGACTTTGAATACTCCTTTCCATCCCCTTCTTGCCTGCAAGGTTTCTTTGGAGAAACTGGCTGATAGTCTTATTGGAACTCCTTTGTAGGTAACTGTCTCCTTTTCTCTTGCTGCTTTGAAGATTCTCTCATCTTTAAGCTTAACTTAATTATGATGTGTGCTTCCTTGGGTCCATCTTTGGGATTCTCTGAGTTCTCTGGGTCTTCTGGAAGTCTGTTTCCTTCGCCAGATTGGGGAAGTTTTCCTTCATTATTTTTTCAAATAAGTTTTCAATTTCTTGCTATTCCTCTTCTCCTTCTGGCACCCCTATGATTCGAATGTTGAAACGTTTAAAGTTGTCCCAGAGGTTCTTAAGCCTCTCATTTTTTTGAATTCTCGTTCCTTCATTCTGTTCTGGTTGAATGTTTATCTCTTCCTTCTGCTCCAAATCTTTGATTTGAGTTCTGGTTTCCTTCCCTTTACTGTTGGTTCCCTGTATATTTGTCTTTATTTCACTTTGCATAGCCTTCACTTCTTCCCCCATTTTGCAACCATACTCCACCATATCTGTGAGCATCCTGATTACTAGTGTTTTGAATTGTGCATCTGATAGGTTAGCTATCTCTTCATCACTTAGTTCTACTTTTGGAGCTTTGATCTGTTCTTTCATTTGGGCCATATTTCTTCGTCTCAGCATGTCTGTTACGTTGGAAGGGATAGAGCATTAGGTATATGCCAGGGTGGGGCATCCCAGGTCACTGCACCGGTGATGCTGTATGTGGGTGAGTGGTCCGAGAGGGAACAATGACGCTTATTCGGCTCTCCGCCGGCTTTCAGTCACTTCCCCTACTACCCACAAGCAATTTGGGCCCTTCTGGTGCTGATTCCCAGGTGGGTGGGTTTGTGTACGTTCTAGGACCCTGTGCGTCTCTCCAGCAAACACTCCTGTGAGGCTTAGAGTTTCTCCCACTGCTGCATCCCCCACAAGTTTTTACAACCAGAGGTTTTGAGGCTTTCTTTTCCCCAATGGAACCTTGGATTGGACAGTCTGTCTTGCTCCCCAACTGTTCCTCCCGGTTTACTCACACGCAAACACGGGACTGCCCATTCTGCCAGCTAACACCTCTCCTGCCTGATCCTCCAGCCCTGGCCTTGCCATGTGTCCTCTCCACCCAAGCTGCCTGTCTCCACCCCTCCTCTTGGTCTGGATGAATGTTTCTTTTTTAACTCCTTGGCTGTCAGACTTCCAAACAATTTTTCTGGCAGTTCCAGGTGGTTTTTTTCTTGTTTTTAAATTTGTTGTTGTCATCCTTCTTTTGGGTGTGCGAAGAGGCAAAGTGTATCTACCTATACCTCCATCTTGGCCAGAAGTTTCTGAAGTCTCCCTTTCCATATAAACTAACATAGCTTTGGTATACACAAAGGTATGTATTTCATTCTTTCTGCCATACTGTCTCCTCCTTTATGCTTCTCAGGACTCATACTCATCTCCTCCCACTTCTAGAGTCACTGACAGCACCATCAACAGGTCCCCCCTTCCTCCTTAGTCTCTTCTAGCATTAATTTGATGGCATTTTGGACAAAAACCTTTTCTAACCAGTCACTAATATGTCTCATCAAGTGAGGCTGAAAGGATGATACTACCTAATAAGGATGTCCTAAGAAAAACTATTTAAGGAGTCTGACCAAGAAAAGCTGTCAGGATTTTCATAATCTCTAACAACATAAATAAGCTTTGTTGAATTAGTAACAAAATTTTAATTCAAAAGTTACTTCAAACTCTCCAAACCTGCAAAGCAAGTAACATACTACCCTAGTTCAGGATTTCATAAACTCTTGCCTAGTCCTAGACTATTACCACAATGTCTTAACCAGGCAGGCTCCCATTCACTACCTGTTTCAATCAGTCCCACATACAGATCAATCTTCTTAAAGAACAACTGTGATCATACCATCACATTGTTCTAGCAATAGTTTCTCTGCTACCTATAGCATAAAGGGTGGACTCTTAGTTGCACACATTCACATTCCAGTTTACCTTTTTCTCCATTACCAGAAACCCTCCATGTACCCTGTAACATAATACTTAGCTAGGTGCCTGTCCCTCTTGCAGCCTCCACCTTCCTCACTTTTGTGTTTCACATAGAAGGGCCTTTTTCACACTCAGTTCTGTAATACTACATATTCTTCAGCTTATCCCCAAGCATTCCTGATTCCCATAGCCATATGTGCCCTCTTCCTCTTCTGAACTTGACATTTATCAGTTGGTATTTCAAGACTTATCCTACAAAACCCTAGGATCAACATTTGATTCACTTACTTCTCTTCTATCCTCCACACAACTAGCTTAATATAGTAAGTACTCAACTCAATAAATATTTTACAAAAAAGGTGGATATAAAGAAAGGATATACACCTGTCTGTTTTATATGCACCTATTCATTACATTTTCAACATCAACAAAGCTGTCAGAAAGCATTAAGGCTTCTTTAATATGGTGATCAAGCTAAGATGAGCTTCTGTCATTATAAAACTGATGTCACACATATGGCTTAAAACACAGCTAGAATGGCACACATACGGCCCAAAACACAGCTTCAATGAGAAGGTCATCCACTGAAACTATGCCAGTTTTCCTCCCAAAGTAATCTAACAAATTAACCAAGTAATTTATGAACTAGCATTTGAAAGAGAATACAGATATAGTCAACTCATTTTTATCAAGGGTACCAGGAGATTCAATGGCAAACTGGCAGTCTTTTCAACAAAACCACAGGTAACAGCTCTTGTTGGTGTGGCTCAGTGGATTGAGTGCCGGTCTTCAAACCAAGGGGCCATCTGTTCAATTCCCAGCCAAGGCACATGCTTGGGTTGCAGACTAGATCCCCAGTAGTGAGCGCATGAGAGGCAACCACACATTGATGCTTCTCTTCCTCTTTTTCTTCCTCCCTTCCCCCTCTCTAAAAGTAAATGTCTTTTTTTTTTAATTACAAAAAAAACCCACTGGCAACAAAAAACAAATAAATTGGAATTTATCAAAATTAAAATCTTTTGTGCCTCAAAGGACACTATAAAGTGAAAAGAAAACATATAAAATGGGAAAAAATATTTGCAAGTCATTATCTGATAAGGGATTAATACCCAGAATATATAAAGAACTCCTACAACACAACAAAAAATCAACCAACCAACCAACTAAAAAATGGGCAAAGGACTTGCCAAAACTTTATTTTATGTATTTTTCATTAGAGCCATCCTAGTGGATGTGAAGGGATATCTCACTGTGACTTTGATTTGCATTTCTATAATGACTAATAATGTTGAATTCCTTTTCATATGTGTATCTAAACAGATCTATAACAAATAAGGAGGTTGAAGTAATAATTTTAAAACTTCTCACAAAGAAAAGACTGTGCCACCTGGAGAATCTGGGAATTTTCAAAAGCAGTGTCTCAGATCCTTTTTGTTTAAGAGACCTTCCATTAGCTTATCTCTCTCCTCAAGAGGTTAAGGACTCATAATAAGTTTATATTTGAACAAATGACAAAGCAAAGGCACGTGGCATTCTAATCCCTATGTACTTCAGGTAGAGGTATACAGAAGTCCCAAGCACAGGTGTACTTGACTTGAAGGCCAGCACAGCTAGAACAGAAAGAGGTACAGAAAAGAGTAGATAAGTTCTAACAGGTATGAGAGGGCACATACATGGCCAGATTGTGCCTTGTGGGTCTTAAAATTTTTTTGGTTTTAACTGTAACATAGGAAACCACAAGACAGTTTTAAACTTAACAGTGAGCAAAGGGTCACTCTAGTTCAGGTGACTGGTAGAAATACTGGGTTGGCCAAAAAGTTCATTTGGGTTTTTCCCATAAGATGGCTCTAGTAGTTCTTAGTTGTTTTTAACTTCATTCAAAACAATATTAGATTGTATTCTGATAGCTGTCATATCAGTGTGCATTTTGAAAAAAACATCAAAATTGGTGAATTTTGTGCAACCATTTTAATACTGAAGATGGAAGAAAGCATGCAACATTTTCAGATTATACCTTATTATTTCAAGAAAGGTAAAAACGCAACTGAAATGCAAAAAAAAAAGATTTCTGCAGTGTATGGAGAAGATGCTGGTGTAACTGATTGAATGTGTCAAAATTAGTTTGCTAAGTTTCTTTGCACTATTGGAATTTTGGCCAAATAATTCTTTGCTGTGGGGCTTGTCTTATGCATTGGAAGATATTTAGCCACACCCCTGGCCTCTACCCACTAGAAGCCAATAGCAGGAGATAGCAGACATACTCAAAATATCCAAATCAATAAAAGTTATTGGTGAAAATGAAAAATGTCTTTTATTTTAGGGGAAAAAACTAAACGGACTTTTTGGCCAACCCAATAGTAGGAAATTATGAGATTCTAAACATATTTTAAAGCCCAGAGTCCAGAGAATTTGCTGATGGACTGTTGGTAAAGTTGCAGAATGTGAGAGTGACATTTAGATTTCTGCCAACGCTGGGCAAGAAAACACTCACTGGCCGCTCAGCCAAGATTTTTTATTATCTTCACATTTCTATCTCCCTCTTAGTTATGTCTGCTTCTCCTTTTCTGCTACATATTTAAAGGGTGAAGAACACTACATTATAAATGAAGAAGAAATAGAAATTTTTTTGAGTTAAATGTAATACACCTGAGAGCAAATATACATATCACAACTAAAACATTTTGCCTCTTTCATGTGTAAGAAAACCTGTTAGCAATATTTCTCAATGTTTTCAAATAGAGGCAGCAAAGTTAAAATAAAAAATCTAAAAATTATGTAAATTAAAATGGCCTTGTAAAGGAAAATGGACTCATGGACATGGACAACCGTGTGGTGGTTGAGGATGGGGGTATAAGGGGACTAGATGATAATGGGGGGGGGAATACAATAAAAAACGTTTTGTAATAAAATAAAATGGCCTTGCCTTGTCTGGTGTGGCTCAGCTAGTTGGGCGTCATCTCGCAAAGTGAAATATCACCAGTTCTATTCCCAGTCAGGGCACAGGCCTGGGTTGAGTGGACCCCAGCTGGGGCACATGTGAGAGGCAAAACTAATCAATGCTTTTCTCTCACATCAGTGTTTCTCTCCCTCTTTCTCCCTACTTTCCCCTCTCTCTAAAAATAAATAAAATCTTTTTTAAAAACATGACCTTTTAAAAATCCCATACTGAAACCCCTATCTCTCACATGGAAAGTTCTCCATCATATATTTAGCAAAAGGTGAACAGCAGAACAATACGGTTGATATAATCTTGTCCATGGGGAAATATATTTTTAAATTATTTTATTTATTAATTTGGTGGGGGTTGGGGAAGAAGAAACATTGATTTATTGTTCCACTTATTGATACATTAGTTGATTCTTGTATGTGCCCTGACCAGGGATCAAACCTGCAACCTTGGCATTTCAGGACAACTCTCTAACCACCTTAGCTAGCCAGGGTATATTATTTATATACATATAAATAAATATATGTATCAAAGAATACCAAATTGTTAATAGTAGCTACCGCCAGTGAGGCCTTTTGTTTTTCACTTAACACAATTCTATACTATTTGTATCTTTTTTTACAAACAGGTATTGCTCTCATTATAAGAAGACTGAAATGAAAGCAAATACATTATCCTGCAGTAACAAGGCCAAGCCAGCTCGTCTCTGTGGGTAGTCAGCCCAGAAGAGACGCAAACTCCCTTCAAACATAGACCCCCTATCTTCTAGCCAGACTACAAAACACCCCCCATCCTCCCCCAAATAGCAGGCAATTCTGTTTAGGGATCCAGTTAGGAAGGGACATGTTTTTTAAAACACTGGCCAGTAGCTACTGCTTATCAATCCCTGACATTAAACTCAAACCTGTGTCTAGTTGATAGCTACTTTAGAAAGAGGCAGGTTTATTTATCATGTGAAATGGAACCTTTAGTATTTTGCTATGGGCTGGAGGTCTTACAGTCAAAAGAACAGGAAACTAGTGAAGGAACCAAAATTTTAAACAGGACTCTTTGGGAATAAACTAACAAGAAGGGGAAATGATATCAGTAACTGTAGTCATAAGGTTCAGGTCTCCAGAAATCAGAGGAAGGTAAGGGCCTAGAGACATTGGAGTGTGTTCCCACCACGCAATAGATCAGTAGAACAAATGTTTTCACCATTAATACCATGAAAGAAAAAGGTGTGATTTGGGGTAACAGAGCTGCATACATAAAGACAAAAAATGGCTCTCCTCCTCTTCCCTATGGGTTGGTTACTCCCTCTCTTTCCTGAACTCTAATTCTTTTCCATTTCTCTCATTTTTCTAAATTAAACTGGTACACAGGTTTTCCACCCATCAGATATTTCCTTCAAGAATGTATTCTAATAATAGAAACTTATTCCTAATTCAAGAATAAATACCCATCGCACATTTTGATCATTTTTTAATAAATATGTATATTTCCCTACTAACCATAAATTAGCCTTTTCCTCTATATTTGGGGAAAAAACAAATTTAGGGGTCAGCAAATTTGTCTGTGTTGTAATATGATACAATTTATGTTTTTTTGCATACTAATTCACAAACTAGAGAAGAACAAAAAGGTTACTGAGGAAGCAAGATAACGTTACTTATTTAACAAGCTTAATTTACACTGCCTCTAAGGCTGACATAAGGTCCTCTCCCAGGAAAGCTTGCTTTGTAGAAAATGTGTTTTGGGTTCCTGAAGTGACCCAAACTTTAACTGGATAGAAGGGGGAGACTTCTGTATTTACTAAACAAAGTTACATGTTTCATGTTCTTAATTTTAAAAACAGATACATCTTTGACCTAGTGATTACACTTCTAGAAATTCACTCTACAGATACATCCATGTATGTGCAAAATGATGTGTGTACAAATTTTTCACTGCAGAAGTGTTAATAGCAAAAGATTGGATATAACCTTTTGTCAATAAAGAACGGATAAATATATATAAATGTATATACAAACTTGCTATGGACTGAAATGTATCCTCCCAAAATTGTTGAAGCCCCAACCCCCACAGGCACAATCCAGCCATGTTTGCCCTCTTACACTTTTTAGATCTCATCTACTCTCCTCTGCCTCACTCTGCTCCAGCCATGCTGCCCTTCTTGCTGGCCTTCAAGCCAAATCTATCTACAGGTATTCTACAGAGATACGGAGGATTTTGTTTGACAAAGAATATTCTGAGAAATCCTAACTTAAATTACAGCAGGCCAGAGAGTAGAAGGAAGAGACAAGGGATTAATCAATTAACAACTGCAGGGCAAAAACCAACAAGTTTAACAGCTTCCAGGCCGCCTCAATAAAGTATTGCCATTAAGCAAACTAATTTTTTTGCTAGCAGAGGATCTTGCCTTCAATTTGTAAAAATCACATCTGTGAAGCACAATAAAACCAAGGTATACCTGTATCTCCTGCCTGTCTCTCTCTCCCCCCACACAGTATGCACCAAGGAAAGGCCATGTGAGCACAGTGAGAATGCGGCCACCTGCAGGACAGGGGAAAGTTCTTACTAGAACCTGACCTGAGTCGACTAAGACAATACTGTCGTATTAATGAATATTATTCCATATAATGGAATACTGTATAGTGTTTAAAAATAATGGAGCAGCTCTTTATGAATGCATATAACATGATCCATAATATGGAATAAGTGAAAAAGGAAATTGGATTAACAATGAATAATATGCTCCTATTTATAAAAAAGAAGATATGCATTTGCTTGTAGTTGCACAGAATATCTCTGGAAGGATACACAAGGAAGTCGTGTCTTCTGACATGGGGAAGGATAGTTAGGAGTATTAGGGAGATACATTACTACATATCCTATACCTTTTAAATTATGTACTATGTGAAATGTATTGCCCATCCCAAAAACACTGTTTAAAAAAAAATTAAAGGAGCAGGTGGTTCATTTGTTATTTCTCAAAAATAACTAGTTATAAGATGCTTCTTTAACGGTACTCAATTAAACAAGTTGTAGCCACCCACAGAAAAGACTGTCATTTATGGTTTACATATTAACCACCTGGTCTTGAGATTATCGCCCAAACTACCTAAATTCAGCACACCTTCCTAATCTCAAATCCCTTCCCACCTGCTCAGTTAAATCTTCCTTGTTAATCCCAAATCAAGAAATCCCTCTTGCCTCCAAAATCACATTTCCCTTGATAACACTCACGAGGGCCTATATTCTCTTCTGTCTTGTAGAGGGTGAGAGCACTGGCTGTTGCAGCAGTGAAAACTGTGCTCGAACCCCTGCTTACTTGTGTAAATTTCTTAATCTCAGCCTCAGTTTTTCATCTGTAAAGTAGAGATAATGGCAGTACCTACTTCCCTGAATTTTTGTGAGTCCCTACAATTCATAAAGCATGTAACACGCCAGCAAAGTGTATCTCTTTTCTTCCCCCTAAGACTTTAGAGCCTTTCGTGTGTTTTGAGCTTCAGTTTTTAAGTATAAAATGGGTATTATCATAGAAGCTACCATATAGAGTTGTACCAAACAAGAGACCATATCTTAAATACGTAACAATGCAGAGTATAAAATGCTCAATAAACATTAGAGATCTTTATTTTGTTCCTTTGCAATGACTAACACAGAATCTTGATTATGTGACAAACCTGGGTGTGATAGCCAATCTTTCCTATTTGGGCGCGCCTGGGTTAGTTACTTAACCTCAGTTTCGTCATTCCCATAAAGGTGATGATACATATAATGCATATTAAGTACTTTAATGGAGTATCTGACAACCAGTGGATGCTCAATAAATATGACGCCAGTCCCCCTTCCCGTCTATTTTTTTCCCCTGAATTTCCCGGTTCTCGCAGGTAGATAGCCTACAACCTGGCGGACCCGCAGGATGAGAACTTCCCAGTACTTCAGCAGAGAAGCCCTGCCGCCTCGCAGGGACTCCGAGTTCCTCGGGAGTCTGCTCGATCAGACTCCTCGGAGCCAATTTTCTTTCCACCCACCCCGACGCACACCTCGAAACCTGCTGTCCCAGAACTCCGTATTCCTCCGGTCTTCCTTCTTCCGCCCCCATTTTCCCTCCGCCCTCTCCAAACTCCATTTTTCATCCTTCTTCAGGCTCCACTCTCTCTCGCCTTTGAATTCCCAAAGCTGCTCCTTTCTCAGCCTCCGACTTCACTTCCAGCACCTCACGGTCCCCAAACACCTTTTCGCTTCCCAGCGTCCCACCTGCACTTTCCGCCTCTTCAGCGCCGCCGCGTCCAGCCACACACCGCAGGCCTCCACCTCGGGGCCTCCGCGTCTCATGACCGCTGAGGAGGCCAAGCCAACCTGACAACGGGTGGAGGAGACTCGAACCGCCTCAGGAACAGATACAACAGCCCCAGCCTACGTTCAGATCTCGCGCCAACTCTGAGGGCGGAGCTACGTCGCGGCCGCGCTGGCGCAGGTACCGCCCCCAGCGGCTCCTCAGGCTCGGTCCAAGCTCCGCCCCTTTCCCTAAGCTCAGCCCGACCCACAAACCCATCCTGTGGTGGTGGAGTCCCTTTCGTTTCTCTATGGATTTCTTGTTCTTTCTGCTCTTTTCATTCAAGGGAAATACGCTGTGTGAACGCGTTCTCGACTCTGCATAAGAAACGTGCATTTTCTTTTTGCTGAGTTAGTTGTACTTTCTTATTGTAAATAAAATAACCACCCCAGGGCTCAGGGTTTTTCCTTGTCTCAAAAAGGAAGGGTGGAGCCTCATTTAAGATCCGCTGACTTCAAAGCTCGGTCCACAACACTACCCTAAAATGGTTAATATACCCTAGAGTATATGAATTACTTTTGTAATTCAAAGAAAGTAAATCTAAGCTTAACTATGAAACTACATGGAAAAGGATTTAGAAAATGTTAAAGTGAACACTAAAAATCTGAAGTCAAGAACTAGCTCTCAGTCCTGCCTTCATGGCTTACTATGTGACCTTGAATTTGAAAGATCAAGTGAAGTAACGTTTGTTAAAGTACTTTGTAAATTCTGGAAGCCTCTCCAAAATGCAAAAATGATGGCATCCTTCCCTAGGGATGGAAGGACAGGTGGGATGCCATCGTTTTTGAGATTGTGTGTGTGTGTGTGTGTGTGTGTATTTATTTCTTAGGCATTTAGGGGGTTTTCTTATTTGCATTTCCTAATTTTCCTTCACTGTACATATATTGCTTATATACTCTGAAAAAAGGCAGTATTATAAAAGTTAACATATAGGCTTGGCTGGTGTGGCTCAGTGTATTGAGTGCTGGCCTGAGAACCACAAGGTAGCTGGTTCAATTCCCAGTCAGGGCACATGGCTGGGTTGCAGGCCAAGTCCCCAGCAGGGGGTGTGCGAGAGGCAATCACACAGGTTTCTCTCCCTCTTTTTCTCCCTCCCTCCCTCTCTCTCTAAAAATAAAATCTTTTAAAAATAAATAAAAGTTAACATATAGCAGTACTATAAAAACTTAACATAAAATCCTCCTTGTTTGAAGACCAAAAAATAAAATCTTTGTCAAATTATAAAATGGGATTTTTTAAAATATTCTTTTAACATCTAAATTTTATTTAGTACTAAAACTGTCCCCCCACTCCCCTAACAAAAAAAAAAAGTTCACACATATACTGTATAAGGCCCCAAAGTCACCTCAGGCAAAGATAAAATAGTAACTGCCCCCTCCTTCCTGTGCTCACCCCCAGGGGATCCTGCCCCCCACCCCCCCAAAAAAACTCATACCATGAGCAGGTCCATGGGTATCCCTGGAACAGGAGACAAAAAACAAAGAGGCAACTGTTACCACAGTAACTTTATTGCATTTAGGACATATCAGAGTCCAGACCACCCCTAGCTCCAGCCCCACTGAACTCCTTCCATGCCTCTTGGCCTTTGTACAGGTTCTTCCCTCTGCCTAGAATGCCTTCCCTCTTCTCCATCTGCAGAACTCCTATTCACCCTTCTGAACCCAAGACCCTGAGGGCCCCAGGCCATATGGATTGTTCCCTCCTCAGTGCTTCCCCTGACAGTTCATTCCACTGTTGAAGTCTTTGATCCTGCATTGATCCACAGGGCCCAGTCTGTGGCCTGCCTCTGAGCAGAAGCCCTGAAAACACTGAACGGATAGATGAACTATAAACAAGGGAACCAAGAGAATGCCTGGGAACAGGACATGAAGAACACGGAGGCCAAAGGTAGGAGTGTTGGGTTCACTGTCTGGAAGAGTGACTGAGAGGTATGTGGCACTGGATGGGATCCATTTGCACCTGGCCCAATCTTTACCTTTCAGGACTCTGAAGCTCCAAAACTCCAGGCTTGGGTTCAAACAATGGTAATTCCTGTACACATATTGGCCCTGCCCCTTCCTATCCACTAATGAAATCTGGGTAGATGGGAGTTGTTGAGGCCTCCTCTGCCCCTCAGCCCAAATCTAACTCTGGCCTAAATTCCACCTTCACCCCCACCCAGATAATCCGGAAGCCCCAAACCAGAGTCCTGGCCCCAGCTCACCCTCCCATCCTCACACCTAGTGAGAGGCAATGGGGGGAGGCAAACCAGGGTGGCCCACATCTTTATCTCTTTCCCTCTCCCAAGTCAGGGAGCTAGGGCAGGCTCAGGAGGGACTCCAGCAGCTCCAGGCCCATCCCTAAATCCGAGGGCCAAGGACTGGCCAATGCCACCCTTTGCAGCTGAGGTGTGTGCAGAGTCAGTGCAGTCCAGACACAAACAACTTTACCAGGCCTTGTTCCCATATGGGGCCAAGCCCAGACCCCTGGGCTCCCACTCTACCTCCCTCCCTACCAGCTGCCAGCTCCTGTCACAGAGTCTTCTGACTAAGTTTGCGTCGCACCAGCTGGCTCAGGAGGAACGCAGTGAGGACACTGCTGCCCACGGTGAGCAGGAAGAGGCCGGAGAAGTTGTGAGGCCAGCGAGTGTGCAGTGGCTCATAGATGGGCCGCCGGGCCTCATAGTCCAGCGCCACAGCCTCCAGCTGAGCCAGCGTGCACAGCACCAAGAAGACATGGAAGATCTGGTGGCCCTGCCCAAAGAGGTGGCAGCTGCCAGGGAACCAGCGCTCAGGCATGAGGGCCGAGAAGAAAGCAGCAGCCAACAGGAAGAAGACCACCTGGCACTTGTGGTAGAGAAGAGCAAGGTCATCTGTGGCGGGGTTGGGGGACACCAGGATGCGGTGTGCCACCGGGCTGATGTCCAGCACATAGGCCAGCGCTGAGGGCACCTCTTGGCACGTGCGGCCCAGCAGACCGGGCTTCTGGATGTACTTGTTGTAGCAGGAGCCAGTGCAGGAGAGCCAGGCAAGAAAGGCAGCCAGGGGCAGGAAAATGGTCTGCACCTGAGCGTGCCAGGCAGGCTCAATGGCATAGTAGAAATGTGCCAGGGCACTGCCAAATTGGTACACAGCCACACCTACGTAGTCCAGGAAGAAGAAGTTATAGTGCCAGAATTCAGACTTGGCCTGCAGGAGGTGAGCCAAGGCACTGAAGAAGAGGTAGGTGAAGGAGGCGAGGACAATGATGAAAAGGGGCAGGGCATGGGGGTCTCCCCAGAAGTCCACAGTCCCCACAAAGATGGCGAGCCGCAGCAACAACACCAGGGCTGCCAGCAGGTGGGTCCAGACGTTCACTGCCTCGTTGTGCTGCTGGAACAGTGAGCGGAAGTAGAAGCTCCAGGTCTGATGCAGTGGCCGGTAGCCCACATAGATGTACGGCTTCCAGAAGAGGGGAGGCACCTTGGCTCGGTCTACCGTGAAGACAGGCTCTGGCTGCACAGATGACTGAGGCTCCTGGTGGTCCTGCCGCACACTGGGCAGAAAGTGGCTAAGCTTCTGGGCCACAGCTGTGGCCATGGCTGTGGACTGGGCAGGGATCTGGGAGAGGGACCAGAGCAAAGTCAAGGGCTGCTGTCCTCATCCCCTCACCCCTGTGTCCAGTTCTTACTCTCTCCTCCCCTCCCCCTTCTCTTTACACTGGGTTTCAGAAGAAAGGAGTCGTCCTAAGGGAGAGCTCAGCTGCCTCGTGACTGTCCTGCTCCCTTACGTATCCCAAATGCCTAGAACGGTGCCTGACACATAGTAGGTGCTCAATAAACGTTTGAGGAATGCATTCATTAATGAGGCTCGCTACCTCAGCCATTTCCTTTCCAGTCCAGGCTCCACACAACAGCCCCCATGTTTATGCTGCCATCAGTGTTCACCTAGTGGCGACAATGACGCTAACAGATCAGCTGCTTGTCTTTAGTCCCTTCACTCTCCCACTGACCCTCCACTGCCCTACATGATCTAGTCCCTGCTTCCTTTTCCAGCCTTATTGCTCAACCACAATGTATTCAAACCCAGCCACAGCCTCACCAACCCCCAGGCCTGTTTGAAATATCTACAGCTTTTCATAAGCTGTTCCCTCCACCTAAGACATTTCTTCCTCCTGCCTATCTGGCAAACTCATATTCATCCCTCAAAACCTACTTCTTCTATGATACTTTCCTGGCTCCCTGAACCTCAGATGATGACTTCTCTACTTGGTGAGTTCCTACTATCGCTTACCTTCCAGCCTTTCCACTCCAGCCATGGTTGCTCATTCCAAAAAAAAACAAAAAAAAAACAAAAAACAAACCTAACCCCTCACCCCAGCATTCAAGACCCCATAACCTGCTGCTGCCCTCATTTCCCACCTAACCCAAATGTCACACCCTGGACCAACTTCCTTTCCCTCCAGGAGCTGCCACCTCCTGGGGATCTCCTTACTGCCCCCTCCCCACATTCCTCTGGGGGAAACCTAAACTGAGTTACACAATTTAGCATTTAAAATGCATTCATTCATTCATTTAGCAAACACTGAGCTCCTCTTCTGCTTCAAGTCCTGTGCTGGATCCCAGGGAGGGCAGAGGGAAAAAGGATTTGGGCCTTGTCCTCAGACACTTCAAGATATGGTAGAGATTATAGAAAGGAAAACAAATCATAGCAAATGCTTACACAGCACTTACAATGTGCCACTGTTTTAAGCATTTTAATTGACACATTTACACTTCATAACACCCTGTGAAGTTGATACTATCAACTGAGGCACAGAGAAGTTAAGTACCCTAGCTAGAAAGCAGCAGAGGTACAATCTAAATTCTGTTTCTAGTCTTAATCAGTATCCTAAACTGTCCTCTGCAAGATAAGGTGGCCAAGCGCTAACCACTTTATAATTATATGCTATAAATAGTTTTTTATAGCATTTGCCCAGTAACCAGTTGCTTTATTCAGACTTATCATTATTCACTAAATCAAATATCTATTAAAAATATAGCACCTGCCAGACAACTCTGTTCTATCAAATAAATTCCCTCCAGCAAGCTTATTGAACTCAGAATCCAGGTTTTCTGTCCATCATTCATCAGATTTTATTACAACTCTTCTTGCACTGCAAGAGGCAAGGAGGCCTGGGTAGGAAAAAGCAGTCATGTTCTTCACCACCAGCAGCACCAGGATCACCCTGAAAGCCACTCACTAATTCACACACAGTCCAAGTACATGCATGTGCCTTGCTGTGCAAAGGCAGCACCTGCCCTGGCTTGTGTGCCTCAGCGGACTGAGCACTGGCCTGGGGACCAAAAGGTTGTTGGTTCAATTCCCTGTCAGGACACATGCCTGAGTTGTGGATCAGGTCCCTGGTTGGTGGCATAAGAGGTAACCAATTGCTGTTTCTCTCACATATCATGTTTCACTCCCTCTCTTTCTCCCTCCTTTCCCCTCTAATAGATAAAACCTTTATTTTATTCAGCCATAAAAAAAGAAGAAAATGTTATCCTTTGCAACAGTATGGATGGACATAGAGAACATTATGCTAAGTGAAATAAGCCAGTCAGAGAAAGACAAATACCATATGACTTCACTCATATGTGGAATCTAATGAACAAACTGAACTAACAAGCAAAATACAGACAGACTACTTAGATGGAGGACAGATGACAGCTAATGAGTTGGGGGAAGAAAGTTAGAGGGTGGAGGGATTGAACAAAAAGGAAAAAGGACTCACGGACATGGACAACAGTGTGGTGATTGCTAGGGGGAAGGGGTATAAGGGAACTAAATGGTATTGGAAAAAATATAATAAAGATTAAATTTAGAAAAGAAAATACAAGCCCCCAGCCCACACTCCTCCTCACCCCGAGCCTCACATGCATCTGTAAGCTTTTCCCGCATTACAACCCTGGAGTAGCTCTGGTCTGTAGCCTTTCCTAGTCCAGCGGGGAGGCAGGTGTGAAAGAGGCCATCACTCTGCTGCACGAAGAAGAGGGCTACAACAGGGGAGCCCAGGGCTCTTCCACTTCCTATTCCCCAGACAGCCTGGCACACAGTTCGTTTAGGAAGCAGACTTGGCGGATGGACTAATGGGACCGCTTCCACCCCAAGCATAAGAACACCCTGGCCTGCCTTGCGGGCTGGGGAGCCAACACTGGGTCTCCTCCTCCCCAAAAGACTGGCCTTCAGCCTCCACAACCTGGCCTCCATCCTTGTCTACAACTTTGTCTTCCTATGTCAGGGCCTCAAGGAGCCAAAACAGGCCTCTGAAAGCATCTCATCCAGCAACTTTGTTTTACACTGAGGAACAAGAACCAAGAGACAGAAAGGCCTTTCCCAAAGTTGCCCAATCCAGCAAGGTTTCAGTCACACCACAAGGGCAAAGACCAGGGAAGGATGACATGCTATGGTGGCCTAGTTCCAGGGTCTCCGTGATCCATTAGGTCAGTCAAATGCTCCATATCCCACTCTCAGAACTTCCCAAGGCATAAGCAGCATATTAAAGACTCTGAGAAGTCCTTCAGCAAGGAAGCCTGCTTCGCTTTATTATTGAACCTACATTCGCCAAGCTTACACGACTGAGGATTCCCTTCCCAGTAATAACTACGTTATAAAGCCAGCTAAAATGTAGTAAGTGTTTACTGTATGCGTACTCTTTATAACTTTGTTGCAGTTAATTCTTGTAACTAGCCTGTGAGGTAGATATTATTATGTCCGTTTTGTTGTTGAGGATACTGAAATTCAGAGAGGTTAGCTTCTTACCCAAGGTAACACAGGCGCAGGGAGAGAGGCGGAGCTGGGACTTGGACCCAGTTCCCTCACCGGAGAGCACATACCCTTAGCCACCCTGCTGCTGCTGCCCTGCCTCCCGTCACCCCTGTCTGCATCCCACAGAAACTATTGCTTCAGAAAATACTTCTGCCAGGCAACCAGGTTCTTTCCTATAAATTATTCTTACGCTTCTAGCAGCTGACTCACATCCAGGGACCTCAGTTTCCTCCAAGTAGCAGCTAGCCCCTGGCTCCACACCAGGGAAGCCCTGGCTCACAGCTCCGGCCTCATTCACAGCCTCCCCCTCACCCAGGCACAGTGGGCCCTGAGCACAGAAGGCAGAGGCCACACACTGAGATGACAGAGGCCTGCCACCCTATTTCCTTTAGACCTCAGCCAAAGGCCCCCGTCCATCTGAACAGGTCTATTCTAAGAATATCAGGAACCATATCCTCACTCCGTGGAAAAGGGCCCCAGATTCAGGGAAAGGAGCAAGCGGAAGGATGGGGATGGCGACGCAGACGCACCCTTGCGGCAACCTCTGAGTAGCCTGCCCACCAGGCTGCCAGAGCAGCCTCTCAGGCATCCCACCCCAGCCCAGAACAGCTCCACGGCCCCCTTGCGCTGCTTACCTAGGGCTTTCTCTAGAGCCAGGGGCTGATGACTTCTGCTGTGGGACTCAGCAAATTCGCCAGATGCCAAGCACTGGGTGGCACTTCCACAGGTGAGGGTCACTAGGGGCAGGGTTTCCAGGGACTGGAGCTGTCTTATGTGATGTCACCAGAGGGTGGGGCTAGAAACAACCTCCACTCCTCTCCCCTCCCCCCATCACCACTCCAACATCGGTCCAATCCAAGCTAAACTCCACCCTCCTAGCCAGACCTCAGCTGCAGAACGAACGTGGCCGTTAACCTCGCCATAAAACATTTGAGGACACCAAAGGCTGGCTGAAAAGCTATGACTTACCCAAGACACAGCAAGGCAGGCAAAGCTGGGCTGTGACAAGTTGTCCAGGGCCTGGTTGATGGATGTCAGGCAAACCTGATTGGCTTTTGTCCCCTATTCAGTAGGAATCAGAATAAAAAGAAATTACAAATAAAAGAGAAAGCAGATGCTATAAAGCTTCATGAAGTAGATGGACTTCCCATTCAGACAAGCCATGTTTGACTCCTGATTCCGTAACATACTAGCTATGTGACCTAAGACAAGTGATTTACCTTCTCTAATCCTTAGCTCCCTCAAGGAAATTATATTATCTACCTCATAGATTGCTGGAAAGATTAAATTTACTAGAACAAAGTTTTAGCTCTGGCTGGTGTGGCTCAGTGGATTGAGTGCTGGCCTGTGAACCCAAGGGTCACTGGTTCAGTTCCCAGTCAGGGCACAGGCCTGGGTTGTAGGCCAGGCCCCTGGGGGGAGGTGGGGTACATGAGAGGCAACCACACTGATGTTTCCCTCTCTTTCTCCCTCCCTTCCCCCTCTCTAAAAATAAACAAACAAAAATCTAAAAAACAAAGAAAAAAAGAACAAAGTTTTAGCACAGTTTATGGATTCAATAAATGACTGCCATTGTTATTAATAGTAGTGATTAATTATTAATAATCATTGTAAGTATTTGAAATATTTCTAGCCTGAGAGATCGGCTTGGGGTTCTCTAAAAAACTCAGTCCTCTTTTAGCTCTCAATAGCTGGTTCCACTGGATTTGGGGCCTTCATTAAAGTTAACTGTGTCTCTTTAAATATCTTTCACTGAGAGCACACCTTGGGACATGGGAAATTTGGCTGGAGCTTGGACTTCTGGGGACACTGACCTTATGAAATAAAATGTTCTTAGCAAAGACCATTCAGAGTAACCCCTCTGGATTCATAGAGCCCTGAAGATTTACACTTGCCCACAGACCCTAGAGAGGTGGCTGGGAAGGGAAACCCCCAGGGAAAGGGCCGCAGCCCCAGCAGCCGCATCCCTGAACAAGCAGGAGAGTGACGGGGAGAAGGTAAAGGACCTAAATGGTGCTAGCAGATCATCCAAAAGGCATGTGACCTGGCCAGGCATGTCTTGCAAGTTTGGGAGGCTGTCGGGTTGGTAGAGCCTGAGAACTGAATCTCCGGGGCCCAAGTGGGAGTCCCTGTCTGTCTGAACAGCTCCTTCCTCCTCTCGCCCCCACCTCCCCAGCCCTCCAAATTCACATTCCCCTTTTCCTAAATTGAGGTCAACCTCCTCACCTGCTCCTCAGCCAAGGCTTGCCACCCTGAGCTCCTGCTGGTCTCTCCGCTGGATACACGCTGTCAGAGTTCCCCAAGACCTCTGGGGGCAAAACAGGGGATCAGGTTATGGGGATGGGGTAGTAGATGGGACTTGGAGTAGGAGAGCACTGGGTTGTGCACATCCCACAGATTTACTCAGTACCTGCTACAAGCCAGGCACAAGGAATGCTACAGGGACCGGGACACGTGGTGAATGAAACAGACAGGCTCCCTGCCCTGACAAACCAACCAAACAAAACAAATGCCCAGGGGCCTAGGAAAGCCCAGCCCGGAGTGAGGCCACTCAAGTGGTGACTGAGAGAGAGCTACTGCCCCAAGGGAGGGTGTCCACAACTTCCCTCTGGCAGACTATTTCAAAAGAAGCCAGGCTCCCATTTTTATGTGAGGATGGGATTTCAAAACTGGAACTTACCAGCTGTGTGACATTGCTAAAGTTCCTTAACCTCTCCGAGCCTGTTTCCTCCTTTAAAAATCAGAGGATAATAACTACGTCAATGGTTCTTGCAAAAGCACAACAGTCACGGATCCTAGGTGTTGGCTGTGGCACAGCCTTGGCTCCACTATTTCTGTTGGGTTCTAGTTTTGGCTCAGCCACTCAATTCCTGTGTGAACTTGGACTAATCCATGCCTCTCCTGGCTCTTTTTCTACAAACGTCAAGGACAGTGAATTCACCAGTAACTTCAAAGGGCCCTTCACGCCCTGAGACATTCCAACATTTGTTTTAGGCCAGGACTACGTGCCAGGGCTGGAGCTTCCACAGTGAACAAAGTAGTTAAAATACCACCTCACAGAACTAATAGCCCAGCTAATTAACAATTAAGGGTAAGACCTAAAGATATCAACACCCTGATCTCTTGGAGCTTAAAAGCCTAACTAAATAACACCTAAGTAACAAGTACTATTTGGTTATAATTCCACTTCTTTTGCCTCCCTCTAGTAACAAAATACAGTTGACCTTTGAACTACGCAGGTCCATTTACATGTGAATATTTTGAATAAATACATACAGTACTGTAAATGTATTTTCCTTATAATTTCCTTAATATTTTCATTTCTCTAGCTTATGTTATTGTGAGAATATAGTATATAATACATATAACATACAAAAGATGTGTTAATCAATTGTTTATGTAATTGGTAAAGCTTCCAATCAATGTAGGCTATTAGTAGTTACGTTTTGGGAGAATCAAAAATTCATAGGCAGATTTTTGACTGGGGGGATGGGCAGGGCCCCAAACCCCTCCTTGTTCAAGGGTAAAATGTATTCAATGTTGCTCTTCTAGGCTCTGATTGTTCAGCACACTCCCTTAAAGACAACTTTATCTTGCCATGGAAAGCAAAGTTTAGCCTCATTAAATAAAAATAATCGTAAGGCCAGACCTGTGTTAACACTTGGGTTATCACAGGTAAAGTCTCTTGAGGGACACTGACAAGGATGACCCAGTGTGGCAACCCTGAAATGTTAATAAAATTAGGCATTAACATTAATAATTTACAGTTGCTTGCTTTTTACAAAAGACTAACATTAATAATTTACAGCTGCTTGCTGGTTACAACCCTTTCAACCTGCATCTAGCTGGTGTCACAGCTCCAGGGACAGGACGGCAGAGCACAGCATGTCCATCTAACTCTAAAACCAGTTCTCTTGCCCTTCATCCACTATGGCCAACTCCCAGGCACCCAGTGGGTGGCCACAGATAATACAAGCAAAGTTTTCATCCCAGCTTGCAGCAACTGGGTCACCTCCCTAAATGCAAACCAGTTCCCCAACTCAGCCCAATATGTTTAAAGGAAATGTCCTTCCATGTCTTCCAAAACTGAACAGAACCCATTTTTATTTTTTCTAACTGTACTTGGCGGGGCGGGGGGGTGGGGGGGGAGTGTCTCCATTTGTACTAAGACGTGTGATCAGAAGGAAAGAAATAACTCTTAATTAAGGATTCTTCCATGGAGCTTCAGACTCACAGATGCTCTGAGGTCAGGGAGGAGCCCGAAGGAGGAACGCAGGCCCAGAGAGGCTGGGTAGGCTGGCTGCAGTCAGCCAGCATGGGAGGCAGAAAAGGCCCCTGAGCTTCACCACTAACCAGCCAGAAGTCCTCTGGGCAGGGGAACTGAGACTGGAGAGGACCGGCTTCTCACCGAAGGGCCCAGAGGTGACACAAACCCCAGGACAGAAGGCTGGTCCCTCTCAGACAGCATCCTGGGTCATCCGCCCAGGTGCAACCAGGCTCTGAGAGTCCATCAAACTCTCAAACTCCCCAGCCTTGGCCTGACCTGGCCGCTCACTTCAGCCAGGCCTGCAGGTGCTGAGCCAGGGAAACCTCTGGATCCTCAAAGTCTGCAGATTTGAGGCAAATGCTGTGGGCGGTGTGGGGCTCCATCTTCCCCTGCCCTCAGTGGTTGAGGGGAACCCTCTCGCTCTCCTGGCACCAAGGAGGGCTTCCCCATCGCGATTGGCCCAGGCTCCTTAGCAGCAAGAGCCCCTCTCAGCCCCCAGCAGTGCTGTTCCCACTGTTCCCGGTTTCCCAACCGCGACCCCCGCACATTACCCAGCTCCAGGTCCTCACACCCTTTTTAGCCCCAAGAGTCCCCCTAGATTCCTTCTCGGTTGGAAGCAGCGAGCGTCTTCCCCTTCTCCTCCCGCCTCCGCCCACTCACCCCCTGAGATGGTCCCTTCCCGCTCTGCTCCTCCTTCCTGCTCCCGCTCTCTCCGCAGTGGTGCCCCCACCCCCGCTGACTTCCCTGGCGTCCGGAGATGCCCCAGCACTCGCGACGCGGTCCTGCCTCCCCGCACTCTCTCCCCGCCTGACCCTCCCCACAGCCACGCACTCAGAGCCCTGGGCTGCCCGCGGCACCCCGCGCTCCCCAGGGGCACCTCAGCGGCTCGCCGCCCGACCCTCCAACTGCGCCGCGCCGGGTACCTGCAGTGGGCCGAGCCAGCGGAACTGGAAGAGGCGGCCGTGCGCTTCAGCGCCGCGAACGCGCTGATAAGGCAGAGGCCGGGTGGCGGCCCCACCCCGAGCCGGGGGCAGGGCCAGCCGGCTGCTGGCTGCGAGGGGGCAGCTCTGAGACTCCGGCCGGGCCTCCGCTCGCCCGAGGCCTGGGCGAGCGCCAGCTTCCCCCCCGCCACACACCCCCGGGCCGCGTCCACTTGTTGCACGCGGAGGCAAGAAGGGTATCCCACACCGTCAGCGGAGACCGGCAAGTCTCTGCGGTTACTGCGCAGATGGGGAAACGGAGGCCAAGAAGCATAAGTGGTTCCCCAAGTCCCAGGGCTTGGTGGTGGTGGCACTGTGAGGGCGCCAACTGAGCGGTTCCCACTTCCGGCGAAGACGAACCACCGGCTCCTGAGTCTGGGCCTTGTTGATTTTATCCGGAGGGAGCAAGTTGTAGCAGGAACGGGACAAGTTTTCCAGCTAGGGCCCGAGCGAGCCCCGAAGCCACTTAAACCCACACTCCCCACCCCTCCCTAAGCTGCTTCTGCTGGGGATAATGCCTGGCCTTCCCCATCTTCTCTGCCTGCGAAGCTCCATCCCACTTCCACACCCCTGTCTTATTCTAGTTCCTACCTAAAACCCTCTTCTTGTGCAGCATCCCATGATCTACTCAGGCCCAGGCACATTTTTCGGGCCTGTATTGAAACACCCATTTCCAGCTCCCTAGTGTAAGAGTCCATCTCCCCCAGGAGTGGGAGCATCTAGAGAGGGAGGGATACCTGCACATAGTAGGCCCTCAGTAAATATCAGACTATGGCAGGGGTTGTCCACTCCTCAGGTGTGCAAAGACCAGGCAGCGTGAGAGACACCCCACCGCATCTTAGGAGCACACAGCCTGATGGATGGAGAGCTGAGAGAAGACAGCCCAGGAGAAAAACTGCTCTGCCCTGAGGGAGCATTGAGTCCATTGGGAAAAACAGTTGTGGGGCCTGATGACAGGACCCAAGTCCTGGTCCTACCCCTAACTCACCATGTGACCTTGGGCAAGTCTCCTTGTTCTCTCTGAGCTTCAGTTTTATTAAGGTCAAATGGAATACCAACCTGACAGGGCTGTTAGGAGGATTAAATAAAACGATGGATATGAAGGTTCTTTGACAATGGCAATGTACTGGAGGAATGTATATTTCTTTACTAAAATAAAATGTATATAAACATAATAGGAAACAGGTCTCTACATCAACAAGTTTAGACAAACCCATGGACATCAGTTAAATCTCTATTACCTATAGGGACAGGAAAAATGGCATAGAAAATCTAATCATTTAGAAAAGGTAAGGTATAGGAAATGAAAAGAAGGAAGGACATTATGGAGAGTATATTCTATAAGTTGGAATATATTCTACCATAGTGAATAAAATTTTAAAACTTGGAAGCTGACTTGGATTCAGCTTCCATTTTTGGAACACCTGCTCTGTACTGGGCTTACTTTTAAAGCTACAGTTTATATTACGCTCTTCCTACGTGCAGAGCCATGCCCATAGCAGTTGCCATGACTACCTCCTTTGATCCAGACAACCCTGTTAACCCATTGGACAAACCGGGAAACGGGCTCAGAAAGGGGACATGGGCTCTTATACTATCGCATTAAACTCATGTATTCCTATGAGGGGAGTGTGCCAACCCCCATTTTATGGGTAGAAAATCTGAGGCCCAAAGGGGAGAAATGATGTATTCCAGGTCACATATCTCCTGATGTATTCAGGCTCTGAGAAAGGGACCTGAAGTTGTGCTTGGGGAGAAAAGTCAATCAATGCCCTGGCCGGTGTGGCTCAGCAGACTGAGAGCCCGCCTGCAAACCAAAGGGTCCCCAGTTTGATTCCCAGTCAAGGCACATACCTGGGTTGTGGGCCAGGTCCCCAGTAGGGGGAAAGCGAGAGGTAGCCACACATTAATGTTTCTCTCCCTCTCTTTCTCCTTCCCTTCCCTTCTAAAGTAAATAAATAAAATCTTTTTTTTAAGAAAAGAAAGTCAATTAACCATTAAAGTTGGCTGTGGGTATTTGAGAGCTGAATGTTAAAAATTATAGAAGTAAGAACAGCTATCAGTCATGGCCCAATGTATAGCCCCTCACATGCACTGTAGGCCCATGAGGGGGTCCTGTCATTATCTCAGTTTGTGGATAAGGAAACATGCTTGGGAGGTGCTACTTGCCCAAGGCTACTCACTTAACTTGCAGCAGACCTGGACCCAAGTCCAGTTCCTATCTGCCACACAGTACTGCTATCACGGAGTGCAACTGTGGGGCTAGGATGTTTTCTTCCCTGCCTTGCTCTGCTCCAACTCTAGCATGGCCAAGGGCACCTCCCTGTCCTATCCTCCCCCTCCTCCAGCTTAGGCCACCTGGTGAGGTGCAGTGACTCCACTGCCCTAGGAGCCCAGAGCCCAATAATCCTTCACCCCTGGAAGGGGAACCTATTCAATAACCTGTGCACCACCCAGCTGTGTGCCCCACCCGCCGCCTGCCGCCCAAGCCACAGGTTCAGCCCTTAGAGGATCAGGGTCTACAGGGCAACTGGATTCTTGCACGGGCCTAAGTCAAGTACCTGAAAGGAGTCAAAAGCCTTCATAAGTCAGACCATCAGGAAGGGCTTCAATGGACCCAAAGGAAAAGAAAGGGTGAATGTGGGTACCTGAGCTGTCCTGAATGCATTCCTCTCTCTTCCCCTAAATGAGGGCATCATTCATTGGAGGCAGCGAAGTGCTGAAGCATGTAATGTACTCTGCAGGGTCCACATCTTAGCTCTGACATTTACCAGCTATGTTACCCTGGGCATGTTATGTGACCTCTCTGGACAGATATCTCCTCCATTCTAAAACATCATCAATAACACCTGCCATATAGGGTTGGCGTGGGGAAGAAATGAAATAAGACGTATAAATTGCTCACAGTGCCTGACCTATAGTAACTTCTCAATAAATGCCAATGATTTCTCTATTTTAATCCTTTATTCCCTTCCTCTTCCAACTGGTGAGGAAAATCAAGGCTTGTTGTAAATCCCCAGATTTTGAGGTGACTTGTTATGCAGCATTATTGCAGCAATTTCCTGACTTGCACATTTAGCAAAGCCAGGACTCAGGCACAGGAAGCCTGACCTAAGACCACAATCTCAACCATGCAGTGAAAGCAGTGTGAGAGGGACTGATTTCCTACAGAGATTCATCACCTGTAGGCCACTTACAGTGAGTCTTACAGGATGAAGAAGAGTTTACCAAGCAGCGAAGAAGGGGAAAATTTTCCAGGCAGAGGGATCAGCATGTGCAAAGGGACAGAGGTATGAGTGATGGGGTCAGTTTAGGGAATGAGCCACCACATACTGGGGCTGAAGCATGGGGACCTAGTGGCAGCAGATGACATTAGAAAGGTAGGGAGAGGGTAAGAACAAAGGAGGCCTTGCCTGGGTGGGAGGGCTTTACCCTGAAGGCAATGTGAAGTCAGGAGTTAGAGGTTAGAGAGGGTTTTCTTTGGAGAGATTTGGATGGAATGGGGTGGCTTTCCTCTCATTTCAGACCTGGTGAGAGGGCCTCAAAGAGACTAGTCAGAGAGATGGCAATGTCCCCTGGGACTCAGTGGCCTGGTGTCTGACTCTTGCCCAAGAATCCCAAAGGGCTGGCTGCAACAGCAGAGTAGAGGGCAGCGGTGACAGGGAGCTGCACTCCCACGCGAGCAGGCCACGGGTGTGCGCTGCCCCCAGGTCAGAGCTGGCCCACAGGAGAGAGGCAGTCTGGGGCGGCCTTAGATCCAGCCCAGGAAGGTCTCCTGAAGGGACCACAAGGCCTCAGCGGAAGGAGACCAGAGGCGTGCTGGGATGTCCTGGGGCTGAGGGAGCCATCATAAGCGTCTGGCTGGTGGAGATTCGTCTGCCCTTCTCAAGGGATGTCCAGATGGGAGAACCCACAGTGACGGTCCCTAATGTGGCAGACACAAAGGACCACACCCTCCTGGCCCACCTGAGATTTCAGCCTCAGCAGTGATGGGCAGTGCTGGACACACTGATCCCAGCTACACGCCAGGCACCACCAGGCTTGCCTCCCTCCTCTAGGCTCTTGGAAGCTCTAGCTCAGCCTCCTAGTCAGGTGAGGGCTAGAAGTGCAAGCAGTTAACAGCCCTCACCCAGTGGTGCATTGAAGCTGTTGGAGAAAGCCCCAGCCTCCTGTCGAAGAGAAGATGACAAGGGAGAGGCTCTCTGTTTGCACCTCGACCCAGAACCCAGGCTCCACTACCTCAAGCAGCAACCTGGGAGACACGTCCTCCTCTGTGCTTTGCCTCCTTCCTTGCCTCGCTTTCCCCACTCCCTCCCTTGGCTTCCTGGAGTCCCCTCCCAAACAAGCCACATGCTCCTAAGCCTCTGTCTCAGGCTCTGTTTTGGGGGAGACGAGACCAAGACTTTCAAGGAAGCGCCCCGACCCTCCAGAGAGAAAAAGAGCCAGCCTTAAGTCCCTGCCAAGCCTGGAAAACGTGAATACTAGCTCAAGACAGAATTCTGTAACCTCACCCTCTCCACCTGCTGAGGGACATGGACGGGTCAGAACGGCAGTGGGGCAGGGAAGACGGGCGGCTGGGCTCAAAAGGCAGAAACAGAGAAGCCAACCACGCACTCTTTCCCCACCCCAGGCTCAGAGTTGCCAACACACTCCTACCTCTTTACCTTTGCATGTGATGTTTCTTCAGCCTGGAACTTGCTTTGCACCAGAAGGGACCGACTGTAATTTCTAGGGCCCTGTACACAAAATGAAAACACAGGACTTTGTTCAAAATTTAAGCATTTTAAGATAGAGACTGCGAAGCATTAAACCAAGCACAGGGGACCCTTCTGAGCACAAGGCCCTATGCGACTGCACTGGTCTTTCATGGCCATGAAGCTGCTCCTGGCTCCGAACAGATGACTGTCTGGCTGCCCCACTTCCTTCAGGTCTCTGTTTAAATGTCACCTTATTAGGCTTTCCCTGACCACCTGTGTAAATGGGCACCTGACCCTCACCAGCACCCCATCCTACCAGGAGTCTTTTAATAACCCTCCCTGGCCTCATTTTCCTTCAGAGCTCTCAGCACCCCCGACAGACTATCTAATTCTTCTTGCCAGAATGTCAGCTCCAGGAAGTCATTAGTCCTCCCTGGTCACTGCTCTATCCCCAGGACTAGAACCGTTCCTGACACAGAGATCAATGGAACAGAGATAAGTGGAAGGAAAGAGGAAGGGATGGATGGGAGAAGAAAAGACGATTTTACACATGGAGCAGCCCTAGGCCGGGGGAGTGAAAATCTTCGAATAGTCTGAAGTTGTGACTCCTACTTTCTCAAAATACTGAAACCATTTCATGAATTAGTGATTGGAAACTTTTTTTTTTCCCTAACCTGGGAGTGTTCAGTAGCATGATGGGCCCTGTTCCAGGTTTTAACCAAGGGACAAGAAGACCCAAACTGCAGAAAGCATGTAAACAGGCAGTGAGGACAAAAGACAAAGCTCTTTTCCTTGGTTCAACGGTCACAGGCCCCAGCTTGTTCAACCTGTGGGCACCACATGCCTACGTGTGCCCCTCTTTCATTTACATATATGGAGTGCACCGCTCAGGCCTGCTGCCTTCCTTTCTACTTAACTGTTCTTGGAGATCATTCTTGTATGCACATAAAAGCCTTCCTCACTCCAGTTATGGCTGAATTGAATCCTAATTTACTTAACCAACGTCCTATTTATGAGCATTTAAATTGTTTCCAGTCTGCTGCTTATGACCAATGCTGCAATGAATGACCTTCCCTTTACCTACTTCATTTTGCTTGTCTGTGTGCAAGGATATTTGTAAGATGCAGTCCTAGAAGTAGAATTATCAGGTCAAAGGGAATCTTGGGAGATATTGCTAAATTGTGCTTAGCATTGGTCTAATTTACACTCCCCCAAGTAATGCATAAAAGTGCCTGTTTCCCTTGCCGCCTGGGTGCGGTGGCCAACCTTTTAATCTCTGCTAATTCACTAGGTGAAAAATGTAATTTTGGTTTTCTTTTACTTCGCGTTTCTCCTACATCGCGTTTCTACTACTTCACATTTCTCTTACTTTGCGTTTCTCCTATTACAAAGGAGGCTGAATGTCCATAAAACACAGGGTCTTGAATGCTGCAGAGTGGAAGAGTGCCTCTGGGTTAATGCGGGGCCCAGCTCCCTGCGGAACAACCGCAGATGGCTGTACATTGTAAGATGGCTCAACAAAGTAAACGGCTTTGACTTCGTGATTTCAAAAGATAATATTGAACTACGTAACCAGAACACTGTGGTACCAACATAAGAATAGACATATAAATCAATGGAACAGAATTGAGAGTCCAGAAATAAACCCGTACATTTGTGATAAAGTAAAAAAATAAAAAAAAGACAAGTCAGACATATTTATATTTGTAAATATCACATATCTGCTAAAAGACTACTGTTACAACTCAATAAAAAGATACATAATTCAATTTAAAAATGGGCCAAGGATTTGAATAGGCTTTTCACCAAAGAGGATATGTTATTCCCTGGCTGGTGTGGTTCAGTGAATTGAGTGCTGGGCTGCAAAGCAAGGGGTCACCGGTTCGATTCCCAGTCGGGGTACATGCCTGGGTTGCAGGCCAGGTGCCCTGTGGGGGGCATATGAGAGACAACCACACATTGATGTTTCTCTCCTTTCCTTTCTCCCTCTCTTCCTCTCTCTCTTAAATAAATAAAATCTTTTTTAAAAAATGAGGATATGTGAATGGCCTATCTGTACATGAGAAAATGCTCAGCATCATTAGTCATTGTAGGAATACAAATCAAAACCACAATGTGTTTCATCCTCACACACACTAGAATGGTTATAATGAAAAAGAAGTTAAGTATCGAGGAGATGAGGAAATTGGAACCCTTATGCATTGCTGATAGTGTAAAATTACGCAGCCACTTTGGAAAACAATTTAACAGTTTCTAACAGAGCTAAACATAGTTATCACATGACCCAGCAATTCCACTTCTAGGAATCTAACCAAGAGAACTGAAAACATACATCCAGCCCTGTATGGCTGGTGTGGCTCAGTGGATTGAGGGCCAGCCTGTGAACCAAGCGGTCAGCGGTTTGATTCGCCATCAGGGCATGTGCCTGGGTTGCGGTCTGGGTCGAGAGGCAACCACACATTGATGTTTCTCTCCCTCTCGTTCTCCCTCCCTTCCTTTCTCTCTAAAGATAAATAAATAAAATCTTTAAAAAAAAGGAAACATACATCCACACAAAGACTTACACACAAATGTTCATAGAAGCACTATTCATAATAGCTCTCCAAAGTGGAAACCACCCAAATATCCATCATTGATGAATAGATAAATAAAATGTGGTATTTCCATATCAGAGACCAGCAACCTTTTTGGAACCAGGGACTGGTTTCATGGAAGATGTTTGGGGGGGCAGGGGAGGGAGGGCGGGCGGGGGGGGGGGGGGGAGCCGTTGGCTACAGAGCCCAGGTGAGCTGCGCTAGCTGTGGGTGGTAGGGAGGGAGTGGGGGGAGGCAGGAGGCAGAACTCAGGCATTAGGCCAGCTTCTCTGTATGCCTGTTCCTAACAGGCCAGGGGAGAGTTGGAGACCCCTGCCATAGCCTACTGTTTGGCCATAAAAAGGAATGAAGTCCTGATATATGCTACAGCATGGATGAACCTCAGAAACGTTATGCTCAGTGAAAGAAGTCAGAAACAAAAAAACGTATATTGCATGGTTTTATTTATGTGAAATGCCCAGAAAAGGCAAATCTCTAAGACAGAAAGTAGATTAGTGGTTGCCAGGGATGGGGGTGAAAATAGGCATGAGAGATCTCTGGGACGTTTGAATGCTCTAAAATAAAGTTGTGGTGATAATAACTCTAAACTTACTAAGAGTCATTAAATTGTACACTTAAAAGAGGTGAAAATTATGGTATGTAAATTAACATCTCAATAAAGCTGTTCAGAGTAACATTGCAATTAACATCTTTAAACAACAAATTTAAAAATTGTATTTCCTCCCTATCAGAGGAGATCATTTCTCAGACTTGTGGCCTAACTCGCTTCCCAAGACCTTCCAGTTTGTCTCAAGCTTTGAGCTGAGGACACATTTAAGTTTCCTGCTTGGAGCTGAGAGACCTCAGATCTCTTTACCAACTGGCTAAGTCTAGCAGGGCCCTTTGAAAAGAGAGGCATTTTACAGCTCAGGAAACTGAAGCGCAGGGAAATAAAGGGCCTCGCCAAGGCTGCACGGGCCTTTGACAGCAGTTCCATCAATGTCCAGCACAGGCTGGCTTCCTAGTACCAACACCAGGGGAACCGGTCACCAAACAGGGCAACGGCGGCCCCTTGATTCATTCTTGCCAGAGCCTCTTTGCTGTCTCTGGAGACTTGGCCTTGCTTAAAATGGTCTTGATTCAAAGCACAACCTCATCTTCTAGGTCTTAAAAAATTCAGTTCAGTGCTCGCTTCGGCAGCACATATACTAAAATTGGAATGATGCAGAGACGATTAGCACGGCCCCTGTGCGGGGACGGCACGCAAATTCGTGGAGCGGTCCATATTTAAAAAGAAAAGTTCAATTCAGTTTGTGATTGAAATTTTCATGTACTATTCAGTCTAAAGCTTCTCCCCTCTGATAGCTCAGAGAAAGAGGGGTAGAAGATTCTTCTTTCTTTGTTGCAGTTGGAATCAGGCATTAGTGTGTCTGGGTACAGCAGGCAGCCAAATGCTGACTCTGTCCCCAGGGGGGCTAACTTGAGGGTATTCCTGCAACAGGGCAGAGCCATGGCCCCCCAAAAGGGATTTGTAACAGGATCCAGAAATTGGGGTGTCCAAGAAAAACAGAGGATAGTCTCACCTCCCCCTCTAGGCCGGCCGCCATGGGAGATGGGAGACTGGGAGCAGGGCCACTGAGAGTCATTTTGCATGTCAATAACAGGAGGAGAGCTTCCTATTTCACATGCAAAGATGGTTATTTTGCACATCAACAAGGCTAACGGGTTTAACACCCCCCCCACCCCCGCACAGCAGCCACGTTAGAGGCTTTTTGACCAAGGAGCTTAGGAAGCAGGACGTAACTGGGAAGGGGAGAAAGGGCCTGCGAGAGAGACAACGGGACACAGACTCGGGGAAACAATGTGAAGAGCACGCGGGAAGAAAAGGGGAGAAAGGACTCTTGCTAGTGGGCCATGGGAAGGTGCTGCGTGGTTCTGAATAAAAAACTGGAGGTCATGGCGACGCAGAGGATGGTGCTGGGAACCACAAGGGACGTGCCTAGCTGAGCTCCGGACTTCTGTTCTTTTTCTTCTGAAGGACAGGCACCCCCGACTGGCCTGACTAGGTAAAGTGGGGGAAGGCAGGACTGTGTGTTGGTGGTTGTTTTAAAGGGGTTTTGAGACTTTGACAGTGACATTGAGCCATTATTAAAAACTTGTATAACTTTTGAATAAATAGTTCCTTTCCTTTACACCAAATTCTGCCATTGAGAGCCGTAATTTTTAAGGGTGGCGAGCAAAGGACCTAGAACCGAGGGGCTCCCTGCATCGTGGGTCCATTATTTGATAACATTCCCAAGAGAACGCTCCAGCCGAGACCTCATCCTACATCCTCAGGCAGAGTGGCAGCACTCTTTAGCGGATCCCTTATGACCCCAGCTGGGGACCAGCCTGCAACCCAGGCATGTGCCCTGACTGGGAATTGAACTTGTGACATTTTGCTTTGTGGGACAACACTCAACCAGCTGAGTCACCTCACAATGGGATTTTTAAATTTTTTTAATTTATTTTTAAAGAGAGGGGAAGGGAGGGAGAAACAGAGGGAGAGAAACATGGATGTGTGAGAAACATCCATTGGCTGCCTTCTGTATGCCTCCAACAGGGGACCTGGCCTGCAAGCCAGGCATGTGCCGTTGATGAGGGGTTCAAATGTTGGAAAAATTTTAGTTTCAGGTAATAAGCTTAGCAATCAATGTGTGTAAAAAGCTATTGTTTTCAGGAACTCAAAGTATGACGCACCTTAACTCCGGGAGACCAGAGCAGATCCACCCTCTTGCCTCTGGAGGACTGCAAGCAAAGATGGTATCTGAGCTGTTGTACTCCAGGGTGAGACACCAAGACGCAGATAAAGACCAGAGCACAGGTGAAAGAATGCTGCAGCTTTTATCCGATTAACTTTTCCCCTGAATTCCAAACCCCTTACTTACATTTTCCTTCTCCTTATACAGAGGGTCGGTTTAAAGTGGAATTTAAGACGGTCTGCTGGGGCACAAACCCGCTGTCTTCTCAGATCACCAACCATCTGAATAAAACGCCCATAAAGATTCAATCCCTGCCTCTCCTATTGGGTCTGACAGGTCACAGGCAGCATGAACGCCAGCTTTTCTGGTTTTGCCCTGACCAGGAATCAAACCACGACCCCTTCGATTCTCAGGCCCCATGTTCAATCCACTGAGCCACACCAGCCAGGGCAGGGTGGGATTTTTAAATGCATAGCAAAGTTTGTGGCAAGTACAGGGGACAGGAGAGAGGGGAAGGCAGCTCTAGTGATCTGATTGGAGGCCGTGGCAATGACAAAGCTTCAGGGAGCCTGAGGCTCCAGGGCAGGGAGCTCAGGGCCTAGGGCACTGGGCTGGCCCAAAGTGGCACTTGGGAAAGGTTAGTTGGAAGAGTGTGGAAGGGTAGGAAGGAGGGAGTGAGTGGAAGAGATGCAAAAAGGCAGGCGATGCAGTGAGTTTGAGTCCACTGTCTGTCACAAACTTTATGTGTGACCTGGGGCACATTGCTTCCTATCTCTGGGCCTGTTTTTCCATCGGGAAAAGGAGGGGATTTAGCTGATGATGATGAAAGATCCTCTGGCCCCAGGGCTGAAGGAGGCCCCAGGCCCCACAGGCTGGATAAGCCCAGATGGAGTTCCTGATCTCAGATGCGAAAAGGGGGCAGGCGCCGAAGTTCATGTACCCCTGGCCACTCTGACACCCTGCCAGACAGTTGATGGAAATTTCCTCTCAGTCCCTCTAGCCCAGCCAGGAACGTGGCTATTTTCCCATTTTCAAGTGGAAGTTTCCATCCCCTCAGCCCACCAACAGCTGGTGGGAGACACAGTGCCTCAAGAGCTGCAGACAGAGAGCCTGTGGGGAGAGAAAAGCCGCACGGGGTACATCAGGGGTCCAGGATCCTCCTCCAAAAAGCATTTATGGAGCACCTCACCTACTGCGTGTTGGGCCCAACTCCAGGTTCCAGAGACACAGGACAAGACAGACACAGTCTCTGTCCTCAGGAAACCTATCTTCTAAAAGGAGGGAGAGAATAGATAGGGATACTGTAAATAAAATGAGTCAGAGTAAGGAAACGGCATGATGCTGGGGGCTATTTAGAGGGCGGACAGGAAAGGTCTTGCTCCAGATCCGGGGACTTGCAGGTGTTTACAGGGGACAGCAAGTACAAAAAGCCCTGAATCGAGGTCTTGGCTGGCACTCTGAGGACAGCAGGGGGAGGAGTATAGGTGATAAGATCAGTTTCCTTCAGGCGACTCCCTGTGGTAAGAACTCCAGCTTTGATACTTAGTGCTACTTGCCCACCAAGGACTTTGAGCAGTGGGGTGGCAGGATCTGACTTACACTAATTAACTTACTTTATAATCCAGGGCTGCTATTTCTGTCAAGATCAGTGACAGGCTTCTTCTCCAAGTCTTGTTCCAGGCTCACATACTTCTTGCATCTCTTCCGCTCCCTCCTTCCTACCCTTCCACACTCCTCCAACTAATCTTTTCCAAGTGCCACTTTGGGCCAGGGCAAATTATGCTAGTGAATGAACTCAAGCAACAAAAACTAGGCGGTTGCATCATTTGGAGGCATTTGCAGTGGACAGGAAATGGGCCCAGCTCCTCCTGCTTCTTGCTGACTCACATCTGCCTGACAGATTGTGTCCTTAACTGTGACATCTTCCTGGGTTCTGTTGGCACCCCCATCATCAGGTCCTTTAGGATGACAACATCACACTTTGGGACTCAGTTGAAAGTTGTTTCGTGAAATGCCACCGGATTCTGAGCTCAGGAAGGAGGGCTGGAGCAGACGCTGGGGACATCTGGACCTCTTCTTTCCAAGGACAACTTTCGACCATCAGAAGCTCACCTCCCTCCTTCAGGGAGGAAGAGGAGGACACTGCAGAGGTGTCTTCCGCTCCAGGCTGGAGTAGCAGAGCACAGATTCCCCTCCGTGTATCACATCCCCCCCGCCCCCCGCTCCCAGCCTGCCCAGCTCGGGTAGTGAAGCTGTAGCCTCTTTATTGAGATCACTGAGGAGAGGTTTGTCCCTCAAGTCATGGTCAGCAAATACAGACACCGGTGTGGGGCAGGGTGGAAACCTCTCTAATGGGCCCTGAGGGTGGAACCGCTCCAGAGCTCACAGGCCTCCTGTTGGTGTGAAGAGAGGCACCCAGGGAGGCCACACCTGGTTGGCACACATGTAGGAGGAACTGAAGGTCAAGCCTGATCTGGGTCATCCTCTTGCTGTTGGCCTTCGAGTCTGGTAAAGGTGACAGGGTGGGTATTCCTCGGCAATGTGAAGCTGTGATGGAGGGTGCGATGTGATACCAGATTTTTCTCCACATCAGCCAAGTTCAGTGGGGCGCTTCAAGGTCAGGATGCTACTCTTGCTCTGAGCTCATCATCCACATACCTGTCCTGTCCCATGTTTACAATGACACTCTGGGGGCATCAGTCCTACGAAAACCAGCTTTGCACAGGCCAGAGGCAATGTGGGTGACCAGTGCAGCAATTTCATCTTCCACGTGGATATAGCCGAGGTGGCAAAGGCCTTGGGCAGAGTGGAGAGCCTGACTTTTTGAGGTCACTGGGTGGATTAGAGAACACACTGCAGAGGGGCCAGGACAGCAGCAGGAGCTGGTGAGGAGGCTGCCCTAAATATCCCAATGGTGACAGGGTGGCCCAGGCAGGGGAGGAGGAGGTGAGAGAAATGGTTCGCTGGTGTCCAGGCATCTGCTTGGCTTGTCTTTACATAGTCAGGTCATTTAACCACCCCCGTCCCTGCAGGGCACGTGCATGGAACCCCGCAGCTATCATTCTTCCCATGTGTTCATTCTATCAACAAGCAGGGAGTGCCAATCATCAGCCATTGTTGGCTCCTCAGTGCCAACCAAATCAAATACAAGCTCCTCTTCCTGGCTGATCTCCCAGCCTCATGCCTCCCTGCTCCCTCCTATTCCATTCATAGTCTAGCCACTCCCATCTTGCCTCTCTCAGCCTTCTGTGTGCTGTTCCCTTTGTCTGACACACCCTGACTCCTGCTTCTCCGGGACTCGGCTCAGGTGTTGACTCCAGGAAGCCATCCCTGACTGGTCCCCATCACCCTGGTCTGACTTGGTCGCCCTTTTCTGTGCTTCTGTTTGTCCCTCTGTTACCCTACCAGCACCCATCACACTGTGATGCCTGTGAGTTGTCCATACCCCTCCAGGGTTGGATGTATTGCTTTATTCCTGTATTCCTAAGCACTTAGAGCAGAAAAACCTTGAAAAGTAGGATGAATGAACGAAGGGTCTCAGGCCCTTGTTACATGCCTGGAATAGAGAGATGTGTCTTTTGTTTAAAAGACAGTCCCTGTCCAAAGCGAGCAGAAAGGGGAAATCAGGAAGTGGTCTGTCAAAGAAATGACCAAAAGGGGTGCAGGAAAGACGGGCCAAGAAAGTGAATAATACAGTAGAGTTTCTGGAATCCAAAATCCCTGGGTTCACATTCCAGCACAGCCACTTATTTGTTTTGTGAATGAGGCTAGTAATAACATCTCCCAGCAAAATGGGGATAATAATAACACCTCCCTTCTAGGGAGGAATATAGCCCTGGGTTTGGCTCAGAAAACATGAGAGAAATGTGTTGACCATTATGATTTGCCCACACAATAGGTGGGTGACGAAAACAGACATTCTTCCTTCCCTCCGCCCCCATCACATGTTTATACTTCAAAACATATCACATTTGGATCAAACGAAAATGCACAGCCCAGAAGTCAGGTCTGGCTTCTAGATTACGCCAAAGTCTAAATTCTTCAAGGGCAGGCATTTTGCCAGTTTTATTCACTGCCGAATTCTCAGCACCTAGATAGAAGGTACTCTGTAAATGTTTCTTGAAGGAATGAGTTCTGGTTCATCCTCCAAAATCTCTAAGTCAACATGACTCTCTAGCTATAACTAACTGCATTCAACAGCAAGCACTGAAGAGCCACAAAAACAGCGGCTTAAACAAGGGAAAGGATTAACTTGCTTCCCACAAAAAGAACCTGGGGCTTTTGATGTGGGGAAACAAAGTCTTTGGGGCCACCTCTGGAGCCCACAGTTATCCTATCCCCGCCTCCCTGCTGCCTTCCACTTCCTGTTCCAAATACTAAAGGTCAATGGTACTGTGGGAAAAAGAAGAAGATGGGTACGTGATCAAAGATGAGTGTCAGCTCAGTGATATTATCAAGGCCCCAGGCTCCATCTATCTCCCTGCCCCAGCCCTACTATCATGTGGCTTTTACCCTCATGATCACAAGGTAGCTGCTGTACGTCTAGCGTCATGTCTCCATGCAGAAAAAAGGAGGATGGGAAAAAGCAAAGGCAGAGAAGGGGCCAGACAGGTAAATACTAAAAAAAAAAAAACCAACAACAAAAAATCTTTCAGTCTTCTGTTATAAGGAAGAAGGAGAGACTTGAAACAGCAGGCGGCACGGTCTACCATGAAGGCTGAGTGGAACAATTGCTTCTTTCGACCCTGATCCACACCCCGCACCGCATATTATTCCTTAAGGCTTCTTCGTTTGAGTACCTGGCACCTTCATTCATTCAACTGTCCAAGTGAAAAACCAAGGGGTCATATCTCTCCGTTCTGTTGACCCCACCCTGGTCCAAACCACCTGCATCTCTCCCTCCCAAGCTCCATGTCCTCTTACCTCCATTCTCCTTTTCAAACATAATCTTATCATACCACTCCCAACTTAAAGCCCCCCAAGGCTCCACATCACACAGAATATAATGCAACCCCTTGAACTGGACCAGAGGCCTACATGGCTGGGTCCTCCTTGCACAGGACCCCCTCGCTCACCTCATCCAGCCTTGCGGGCCTTGTTTGTGCTCCCGTCCTCATATCAGCTGGTACCTGTTCTTAGGTCTTTGTACCAGCTTTTCCCTCTGCCAGGAACCCACTGTCCCCTGCCCATCCTTTCTGTAGAGACCTCCACCCCCACCCCAGTGCTGTTTATTAATAATCACCCATTTTCATTCTCTCCATTGCACTCATCATAATCTTTTTGTCTGTCTCCTCAACGAGAACGGAAGCTCATGAGGCCAGGGGGTCTTATCTGCTGTGTGTATAGCCGTATCCCCATGGCCTGAAACTGCCTGGCATGTATCTGTTCAACAAATGAATCAGTGAATGACTGAATAGAGAGGCTCGTTTAGAGTAATACCTTAGAAGATCTTCCTGATCTTGGACATCTAAAGAGAGAGGAAGGAGATTGGTGGGAGGGGGCAGAACACAGGAGATACAAGTCAGAAACTGAAACCTGAGTGATCATCTTCCCACCAACAGCCAAACCCTTCTCCCTGCCTGCCCAAGGGATCCTGCCAGCGGAGCACCTCCAGGAGGGGAGTCAGAGTCCATCTGGGGAAAACAGGAGAGAGGAGGTGAGCACTGGCATATTGAACCCGCTGACTCAGGCCAAAATGGGACCTGACAACGTGGGGAATGGTGTTGAGGACACTGCCTGCTGGTTCTGTCACTGACCAGCTACGGGTCAGTGCTGTAACCTCTCTGAATCTGTTTCCTCATCTGGAAAATGGATAGTATTGACTTCATAAGGATGTTTTAAGGATTCAATAACATGGAATATGTAAAATGCATACACAGTGCACAGCAAGTAGTAAGCGCTCAAAACACCTAAGCCATAAGAGAGAGACAGGAGGGAGCAAGAAAATGCAGAGAGAGCCCTGGCTGGTATGGCTCAGTGGATTGGGTGCCAGCTTGCAAATCAAAGGGTCACCGGTTCATTCCCAGTCAGGGCACATGCCTTGGTTGTGGGCCAGGTCCCCAGTACGGGGTGCTCAAGAGGCAACCATGCATCCATGTTTCTCTTCCTCTTTTTCCCTCCCTTCCCCTCTCTAAAAATAAATAAAATCCGTATCAATCAATTAAAAGTTAAAGAAAAGTTCAGGGAGAGGTAACGACAGAGAGAGGGGCTAGCAGCCCAGGGGTAGCCCAGTCTGACACGCTGGGAGTTTGACTCCCCCAGAAAAGCTACAGAAATGTAAAGCATCCACATGTGAGCACTCCCTTCCCAAAATGGACTTCTGAGTTCTGGTTCAACCTCCTCATTTCACAAATGTTCTGAGTCCCTGAAAGTACAACGATTTCTCTAAAATGCCCAGAGAGTTGGCAGAAGACTCAAGCACAAAGAGATGGCCAGCTGAGGAAGGAGATACTCAAAGGGACTGGTGCACTGGATTATAAGCCCCTGTTCTTCTCAGTCTGGAGGGAGAGTGTCTACCTCCCTGCCCCCTCATCTGCAGCGAGAGGCAATGACAGACAGAAGCCCCTGCAGCTGGCAGAGGAGCACTGGGTAGGGAGGGGCAGGGGACTGACTTGTCCTGCCCACCCCCTGAGTGCCAGGCCCTGTGCTAGGTGCTTCATTAAGCCCAGCACAGGCCCATTTTATAGATGAGGGTATGGATGCCCAAGGCCCCTGAAGAGCTAGCTACTAGAGCTGGAGCTTGAATCCCACTCTGTATGACGCTAAAAATCTCTGCCCCGCTTCTGCCTGGTAATTGAAAGGCCTGCATTTGGGACCACCACTAGCTGCTTGCAATGCTGGGCAAGTCCTTTGTCTCTGGACTCAAGTTCTTCCTCTAAACAAGTAGGGTAGACACCAGGGCCCTTCCAGCTGGAGCTGACATTCTTGGAATTCTAAACTAACCCCTCCCAATCTTCCTGGGCGGAGTCCGGACAGACGAAAGCCTGCCAGGGCGCCATGCAGCCCCTCATCTGGCTTTTCCCCAGGAAACCTACCGAGGAGGGAGAGCTCCTCCACCTGGCCCCCCGCCCCCCCGCCCCGGCAGACCGCTGCCTCCTGCCCCCACTTCCAGGAGCCCATCCCTCCACTCCTCACCCTGCACCACTTTCTGAGGGCTCATCGAAACTCAACAGTTTGAGAAAATGAAGCCAAACCATGTCTCAAGCCTTTCAATTAGATGCCTGCTTCCTCCAAAACTTTGAGGCTTTGGGAAGCCCACAGATCAAGATTTAGGCCAGTGCTTCTAAAACTAAATAAAAAAACAAAACAAAACATTTAATATGCTAAGAATTATACTTTTGTACAAAATTAAAGAAATATACTAGATCATGGTAATGGTTACAAAACACTGTGAAGTTACTTAATGTCATAGAATTGTACCCTTAAAATGGTTAAAATGGCACATTTTATGTTTGTATATTTTGCAATAACAATTTTTTGATGAAATTAGAAGATGTAGCTTTCCGTGCCGCGAGCGCTCTCACAAACATGGTGAACGTTCCTAAAACCTGGAAGACTTTCTGAAGGAAGTGAGGCAAGCAGCAACCCCACAGAGTAATACAGAACGAGAAGGGCAAGGATCCTCTGTGCCAAGGACAGCGGTGTGAGGACAGGACGCAGAGTGCTATGGCAGGCAGACTAAGCTGATTTTCTGCAAAAAAGCTAAAACTGTGAAGAAGATTGTGTTGAGGCTTGACTGCGTTGAGCCCAACTGCAGGTCTAAGAGAGTGCTGGTTATTAAAAGATGCAAGCCTTTTGAACTGGGAGGAGAAAAAAAAAAAGAAAGGGCCAATGATCCAGTTCTAAGTTCCATAGTTTGTTTTACTATGTGCCAATTAAGTCTTGAGGATATGTTTGCTTCAAAAAATTTAAAAAATATATATGTAAAAGATGCAAAACACTAGCTTTATTAGTATTCAATAGACCTTGTAAGATTGCTACAAAAGTTTCTAAATGCTTACTTTCAATTTCTGTACTTGGACGGGTCACAGTGTGGGGGCTGGCAGCGGTCGGAGGCGGCTGAGAGGGGGACTTGGGCTTTTCAGAGCCCCTCGGGAGACTTTCCAGAAGGAACAATTCTCCCGCATCCCTGCTCCTGCAAGCAGGTACTTCTGGATACCAGGCCAATCCATCCCAAACAGCCTCAGGCCAAATGATGGCGGGGACCTTGATGTACATTGTTATAGTGTCCCTGTCGTTTGTCCCTGATAAGCACAGGGAGTTGTTGGGGTGCGGTGAGCTGGCGGAAAAATACAGGGTAGAGGTGTGCCTTCTTTGCTTCTAACCCGTATACCAAACTTGGCCCAAGCCTCCTCTCCTGCAGGAAGCCACCCTGGGCCTACAGGATGAAGAGCCTGTCTGTGCTCCCACATCATAGCATAGGTCTGCCTGTATTTGCATTGAATAACTGATACGGTAAATTTGAAAGTGGTGCCTGCTCCTCTGGGGGGAGGGGTAGTGTTGACATGTGTCTTGCAGGGGATGGCCAGATTTCACGCCTTGGCTGGGTGCCCCATGCAGCGTACAGTGAGCACAACTGTGAGCAGCGGTCTCAATGGTTGGAGCTCCAGGCCCAACTCCATCAGGTTGTGGGGGCCTGAAGAGCAGGAACTGGGATTGGGACATCACATCTTGAGTATAGCAGTCTCTGCCTCACTGAGAAAAAAGAAAACACCATTGGCTTTTTAAAAAACTATACACCTGGCTTCTAAATTTAGAGATTCTACCTCCAAAGGTCTGATGAGAGTCCTGAGTCTCTGAATTTTGAAAAAGTGCCATGACTCTGACGCCCAGCTGGTGTCTGGCCCATGAGAGGTGACAATGGGCGTAGCTATAGCTCATAAAGGTGCAGCGTGTCTGTGGAAGAGGAGTTGGGGATGTCAGAGGGAGGGGATTCACTTTTTATTATATTGTTTACTGTTTATTATACCTTTTGTACTGATACTTTTTGTACGGATTGGACTTCGGCCCTAAAAAAACGTTTGACTGACCGATGGGCGTGGCAGTCATCTGTATCAGTTACCGCAAGCTCTAGGCGTACAACAGGCAGGTGCCCACAGTCCTTAAAGAACAGAAGTGAGTGGTCCAGAATGAGAGCTGTAGAGTGCACGTCTTACCTCAAGAGGGCAGCAGCTACCCAGAGCCAGCCGGCTGTGTCTGGGTGGAACTAGGAGCCCAGTGTCGCCGGATCTTCCAGTTTTTCAAGATAAACCTGAAATTAGATTTTCAAGTGGAATTCATTATCAACTAACACAAAAATTTACAACGCAGCATGAGCCAAACACGACATGCCTCTGGACTGACTCTGGCTGCTGGCCACCAGTCGGTGCCTTTAGATGTAGGAGTACGCCAGTAAGGATCGGGTACCTCCAGGGCAAGTCTGCAAAGCCTGGGCAGAGCCAGGGCAGAGCCATCCTTTGTGTCTAGAAAAAACGGGTTGACTCCCAAGAGGTCCACAAAGAACGAGGACAAAGCAAGACCCCAGAGGTGGGCCACAGGAATCACCCACTCATAATGATTCAATACGGTACATATTTTTGTATTAAATAATACAAAAATTAAATAAATTTTCATTTATTGATTTGAGGGAGGAACGGGGGGAGAGTGAGAGAAATATAGATTTGTTGTTCCACTTATTTATTGGTTGATTGTTGTATGTTCCCTGACCAGAGATGAACCCACAACCTTCACACATCAGGATGATGCTCTAACCAACTGAGCTACCTGGCCAGGGCCTTAATTCAGTACAGATTTCTTAACCTCCAGATATCTAGTGGGGAACGTGACAGGCATAGTCCCTATTCTGGGGAATCCTAGCTAGGGACACACTTGAAACAAATAGTTGCCCTGTGATTAGTTCATTTGTGATGCGTGAGGGCCTGCAGCATAGCATGGGGATGTAAAAAGTTTGGGTTTGGCGTGAAGACCTTAAATAGCCAAAGCAATTCTGACCAAAAAAACCCCCTGAAGATATCACACACCCTGATTTCAAACTATACTGCAAAGCTGTAGTAATCAAAACAGTATTGGCAGAAAAACAGATAAACAAACCAATTGAACAGAATTGAAAGCCCAGAAATAAACCCGCATATATATGGGCAACTAACTTATGACAAGCCCAGAATATACAATGAGGAAAGTCTCTTCAGTAAATGGTGTTGGGAGAATTGTAAAACCAAATGCATAAGAATAAAACTAGACTGCAATTTGATGCTATACATAAAATTAACCCAAAATGAATTAAAGACTTGAATGTAAGCCTTAAAACAATAACATACATAGAAGAAAACACAGGCACTAAGCTTCTGGATATTGGTCTCAGAGGCATTTTTGGATTTTGTGAATCCAAAAGGAAGGGAAACAAAAGCAAAAATAAGCAAATGGGACTATATCAAACTAAACAAGCTTCTGCACAGTATAGGATACTATCATCAAAACGAAAAGGCGCCGTAACCAGTGTGGCTCAGTTGGCTGGGTATTGTCCTTCAAAGTGAAAGGTCACCAGTTTGATCCCTGGTCAGGGTGTGTACCAATAGATGTTTCTCTCACACACTGGTATTTCTTTCCCTTTCTTCCTCTCTCCCTTCTCCTTTCTCTAAAAATAAATAATTTTTTTTTTAAAGGAAACCTACTGAATGGGAGATGATGTTGGCAAATGATACTTGCAATAAGGGGTTAATATCCACAATATATAAACAACTTAATATAACTCAACAACAACAAAAAAACTCCAATTAAAAAATGGGCAGAGGATATAAATACACGTTTTTCTTTAAAAAAAAAAGATTTTATTTATTTTTTAGAGAGGGAGGAGGGAGGGAGAAAGAGAAGGAGAGAAATGTCAATGTGTGGTTGCCTCTCACATGCCCCCCACCGGGGACCTGGCCTGCAACCCAGGCATGTGCCCTGACTGGGAATTGAACCAGTGACCCTTTGGTTTGCAATCCAGCACTCAATCCACTGAGCCACAACAGACAGGTCTGAATATACATTTTTCCAAGGAAGACACACAGAAAGCCAATAGGCATATGAAAAAAAAAGCTCAACATCACTAATTATTAGGGAAATGCAAATCAAAACCACAATCAATGAGCTATCACCTCACACCTGTTAGGATGGCTATTATAAATAAGACAAGCAATAACAAGTGCTGGAGAGAATGTGAACCTTTGTACACCGTTGGTGGGAGTGTAAATTAGTGCAGCCACTGTGGAAAACAACGTGGAGTTTCCTTTAAAAATTAAGAGGGGACTGGAAAGGGGAGCAAATTGGGAGCAAAATTTCTGTTACATATATGGTAACAGAAAGAAATTAGACTTTTGGTGATGAGCATGCAAGAGTATAGAGATACTGAATTATGTCGCAGAGAGCCATAAGAGCACATAAAAGGAGCACCTCAGCTTAGCAGGAAGCCTCACCGAGGCCCTCTCCCACCCCAGGGATCCTGGGGCTTCCTGCCAGTAAGGGGAGCAGAAGGCCACAGGTAGGAAGCTTGAGCCTGAGGCCACCTGCATCTGCAGAGGCTCGGTCCTGCTCACACCCACCATTCTGCTGAGGTGACCGCCATGGGTTTTTGGCTATTCTCCGGCCTGTTTCTTCTTCCCTTGGATCCGTTTCACAGCCCACTTGCCCGAGTTGGACTTGGTGCCCCAGGATGGGGAAGGTCCTCTTCTTGACCACACTGGGAGAAGGTTGAGCCTTTCCAGGTATGGGCCAGGGGCCCTCCCTCTTGTAGCTCATCAAATCCTACAACTAAGTTTTAAAAATCTGGGTTCCTGCACAAATCAGAAAATCCTCCCTGTGCCCCTAAGTGTAGAATACCAATTTCTGCGGGCAGAAGCCTCATCCACAGGTACACTATGGACATTCTGTTTGACCTGGCGAAGAGGCAGGTGGCAAGAGACTTAAGTGGCAGCAATGTTTCTGGGGCCTTGGAGTTCAGCTCAGAGGAATCCTGAGTGGCCAAAACATGGCCCCTTGTCTCAGGCGCCTGCGATCTAACCGGGTAGAGAAGACCCGGAACCACAGTCTTGGATTTGGAGGGGAACTTCAGGGCACCTAATGCAACCTCTCATCCAAAACCAGGACTTCACCGTCTTACTGTCCCTAAGTGAATCACATTTAACAGTGATCCAGACAACTGAATTGCAGTAAGGTGGCCAAACTGTTATCTGGAAGATTTACAAGGGGTGCTAAAACATCCTTGGAAATCAGAACCCTCCACTGGGAGAATAACACCCATAGAAGAAGAGAACACCTTCACAAAGGGCCATTGGGTGGGGGGGTGAAACCTCTCTTTCCCAGAATAACAGGAAGTTAGTTACTCCTTCCAGCAAACCACAAAAGAACACTCGGTTAGTACAAGCACATGGTCGCGAACAGTGTTCTCAGCTAAGCATGTACAATTCCCCTCCTCCTTCCCACATAAGCACGATGCACTGCAACCCCATTTCTTTTCATCGCTAGCATGTAGCCCAATGTGGTCCACATTCTAGGTGCTTGTTAAAATGTCGATTTAAGGGCCTTCTTCATATCCCTCAAACCTCTTTTCCACCGAGGCCAGGCCATGTTCAAGTACAAAAGCTTCAGGAAGAAGGAACAAGCCTTATTTTCCACTCAAACCAGAGGGAATGGAATGTGCTCCTTGGAGATGCCCTGCTGGGAGGGATGTAAACTCTGAAGACAGAGAAAAGCTGGGCCCAGAAAGGCACACAGACGCTCCCCAGAAACCCATGGGCACCTACCATTCCTCCTTCCCTCCCAATTAAATGCAAAGAATTTTGGAGTAGAAGGTAGTTAACTAACCCAACTTAACCTTCTCATTTTATCCAGGAGAAAACTGAGGCCCAGGACTAAGTGCCTCTCCAAAGGTCAGAGGTAGAAAGGTGGGGCTTCTGATTTTCGAAGGTGCATCTCCTTCAGTCTGTGATATCATTGTCATGGACCACTTTCTGGACCATGGCTCAGGACCACTTTCTGATACTAAGTGAGGGTCCCCATGGCTGGTTGTAACTAATACAGGGATTGTCCCCTTAGACCCTTTTCTTCCTTTTCCCAGAGTCCTGCTCCCATCTCCACTGCCATCTGTAGGACACCTCGGATCATTACTCCAAACTCGTCTTCAGGCCATCTTTATATGCCAGCCTGGAAACTCAGAACTTGTTTTAGATTCATCAGCACCATCTCACTGGCGCAAACCTCTGCTTACTAAGTGCTGGAGCCCAAGAACCTGAGGACAAACAATGCTTCTGCACATGAGCCTCACCGGGGCCTATGTTTAGATATTGTCTGAACCTCTGTTTTACTAAACTACACTTGATCTTGCTCCTTTGGGCTCTACATGGCCATAACTCTTTAAATTCATCTTTTTTATTTTGAATTCCTACAATTGATCACCTTGATCCCAATTTATAAATCAACTCAAGGTACATGAAAGCTGCATAATCATTTCTAACGAGTATAAACAGTTTATTCACTCATCTGTGGATGAAAAGTCATCATTATTTATGTGTAGTGCTAAATACATACTACAGTTTTAAGTATGCTCTCTATACACACAGAAACTCATTTAACCCTAACAACATAGGAGAAAGATTGCGAGAGGGTATTATCCTTCTAAGTTTGATAAAACCCTTATCAAGATAAAGCCAGAGCTGCAGAGGGACACACAGTGACACGCAGACCCTACTGCAGTATCAGCAGCCATCCTACAAACACTTGCACTCTAGGAGCTGGCTCCCAAGACCTTTTATATGGATGGCTGGGAAGCAAATAATCATATGCAATTAAGGCTATTTTCCAAATATCCTAGGAAAGCTGCCAAGGGCTGTCCCTGAATTGAGGCCAAGCTCTGACAACAGTGAATATTATATCCTAGATACCCTCTAGATACAATATGAAGCAACTGCCAACCTTAACTACCCAAGTCAAATGCTGCTCCCGAGAATAAGGTTCCATTTAATCACATCACAGGAGGTGGTGCTACAGTGGCACAGAAAGTTTTACAAATACTCTAATTCTTGAATCATGGCTTCCACAGCAGGAAGCATTAGGATACACTCCCATTCCCAACTGTAGCATAAAGCAAACTGTTGAACATCCTTAACTAGGATCTTACGATTTCCTCTCAACTCTTCTCTAGAAACACCATTTGTGCCTCAAGTCTGCCTTTTTAATAGGGACACAGGAACAAAAAAATGCTTGTTTGCAAATAAACATCTGAAAGACTATCATAACAGCTGATCTGGGCCAAGGCATGACAACAAAGTGATGATTGTGGAAGAAGACAATGCAAGCAACTCTGGTGTGAAAAAGTCCAAGGGCAGAGAACTTGCAGTGATGTGCCTGCTTGGTATTTCCACCAGCCCAAAGGCCCACCCAGAACAAATATGAGCTAGAAGGCTCTCTATCACTGGACCATTTATTACCTGGATAGAAAAAAGTCACTGCCACCAACAGCACTGTGCAGTTTTATTAACCATTCAAGTACAGTAGCATCTGGTAAGATAGGGACAGAATTGGGATTTAAAAGTAAACAGATATTCAGCATCTAACAATTTGAAAGAAGCCACTACATACTGTTTTCACATACATGTTTTCACAGAGCCAATACAGTACTAGCCATTGACCCAGTACACCAAGTGTACTGAAGTACAAAAGATGCAACAAGAAAAATAGCTACATTAGAAAGACTTCAACACTTTAGAAAAAGAGTAAAACACTTTCAGTTTCTCCCCTTTATCCCCTAAAACAACATCATACAGTCTGGTTCTACCTATGGTCCTACATCAGCTTCTAGCGTATTTGTCAGGAGGGCAAAAATAAAATGACACTGGCCAGTACAGTCTTTGGATATTTAGGAAGGGGAGGGGAGCAAGTCAGTTCTCAGAACAAATTAGTCAGCTTCAGTCTCATCAGCAGGATCTTTGGATTCTTTGTTCTTCCGCACTTCTTCAATGTGCTTGTCCTGTGAAGAAACAGTATATATATCATCAGTCAAAGGAAACGGCCTGGCAAGTCACACCCCCCACAAAGAGGCCCAACATAGTGTCAGTACATTTATTATATATGTAATAGTATTTTAAATACGCTAGTCTCCCATATCCATAGTTTTGCTTTTCACGGTTCCAGTAAACTGTGGCCAACTATGGTATGAAAACATTACACGGAAAATTCCAGAAATAAACATTTCATAAATTTTAAATTATGCATCATTCTGAGTAGCATGAACTCTCATGCTGTCCCACTCTGTCCTGCCCAGGGTACAACATCCCTTGTCCAGGGTATCGCACTGTTACTACCTGCCTCTTAGTCATTTAGCAACTGTCTCGGTTATCAGATCGATTGTCATGATATCACAGAATTTATGTTCACTTAACTCTTATTTTACTTACTAATGACTGCAAAAGAACAATAGCAATGCTGGCAATCTGGATATGCCAAAAAGAAGCCATAAACTTTATCACAGGCATGTATGCATAGGAAAAACACATAGGGTTTGGTACTATCCATGGTTTCAAGCATCCACTGGGGGGTCTTGGAACACATCCCACTTATACAATATGGGAATCACATACTCAGAGTTCTTTGACATAATCTTTGAACTTCCTGAGTCACATGAGGAATCCAACAACTGAGCCTCCTACTGCTCTTCCAAAGAAAAGTGCAATTATGCTGGAAATTGTTGAATATTCCATCTTATTTAAAAATAAAATACCTCTCACTTAACACTTTATTGGTACGTGAGACTTCAAGCTCTTAACCCTCCCCATTCAAGGCTGAGACACCGACCTTCTCTCGCAAACGCTCCAGCTTGGCAGCCATCTGTGCCTCTCGGTTCTCTTTGTTGGCTTCCATTTTGTGGGTCAGTTTCTCTTCTGCCATTTTACTGAAGTTGTTGTTCTCTTCTATTGCTTTCTGAAGCACTTCTTTCTCATGCTCTCGTTTCTCAGCAAGCTGCTTCAAAACCTCAGCTTCATGGGACTAAAAAAATTTTAAAACGTTAGGCTCTCTGAAATGTATTTAGTATAAGTTAAAATTACCAAAGAAACTATTAATTGAGAGGATTGAAAAGATGCAAAATATTAGATCCCTCTAAATAATACTGAAGTCAGAACCTGAATTATCTGTATCAAAATACTATGAAAAATCATTTTCTATGTCTGCATTCGCTTTGGAGAACTGTTTATTTAGAGATTCTTGTCCAATTACTCCTTAAGGAAATCCTTATAAGAGTCACTGTTTAACGCTTAATAGTATCAAGATGACTTAAGTGATATGCACTTAGGAAAGCAACCTTTAATAAACGAATTTTGGTTGTTTAACTTCAAAGTCTGCTCAAAGAAAATTAGCTCATTATAAAAAAAGAAACCATACTATTAAAAGAAAATACATGAATGATAGAAAATTTAAACCTCTAGGTTACTACTTAAGCCAGAAGATTTTCTGTTTCAAAGAAAAGCTCACTAGCTTTTCTCTGTGGAAGCTGCATTAACTTCCCAACCACTGGAGCTTGATTACCATGGTGTGCTTCCTTCCAGTCTCAGAATAGCTTGTTACCAAACAGATTCCGATGTGTTTGGAAGCACTGACTTGTAGGAAAACTAGAGCATCTGCCTCTGTTTCTGTTCATTCTTTTGCAAAATCCCAGTCAGATAAGAGTATCACTGTTTAGTAGTGTAAAGCACAGGCTAATGACCACAGGACCAGGGTTGATTTCTAAAAACTTCTCTGTCCAGCCTTTGTCTTCGTATCTTCCATGAACACAAACTACCTAGAGGAGCAGGTAGGAGATAATGCACCACAGCAGACACTGCCATTCTTCCTGGAGAAATGCTTTGCAGTGTTGATAGTGAGCCAGAGTATACGCATACAACCGTGGCACTGAGAAGTGCGTAGTACATGCACCAGCAGCTTAAAAAAGAGCCTACATGTGTATGCATGTGGTTAAATGTATTAGACTTAACTGCACTAGCTGTGTTGGCTGGGGGCAGGTTACTACTTTACTTTTTGGTGACTTAGTTTCCCTAATTTTAAAATTAAATCCATTTCACCCCAATCAGGGTTGTTGGTAAGGGGGACAAAATGAGAATTCTATGTAAAGTTCTTAATTAATAGAATAATGTTGAGTAAAAGGAAATACACCAAAATGTTAATGGTTATTTCTAGGAAGTAGGAGAATACTCTTAATTTCCTACTTATAACCTTCTGTGGTTCCCAATTTTTCTATAACAAGCATATTAATACTTGAGTTTTCTGACTAGTTCTCTTTAAAGATGCCTACTTTACAAGAGAATAGCTTACATAAGAGAGTGATTGCCACAATACCAGAAATGCAGCTGAGCAATGCAATCACATTACTAGAAATTTAAAAATGTTTTTATTATACAGTTCTCAAAACAAAACAAAAACACTACACAGGCACACACACAAACCAAAATAAATCTCCCAAAATCTAAAAAGACCAAAAAAAAAAAAAAAAAAAAAAAAATCTCCCACCAACAAATCTGTTTCATAGAGAAAGTATGAGAAACATGAACCTTGGTTTCAGACAGACCTAGGCTTGAATTCTAGCTCTAAAACTCACTATCTATATGACTTAGGAAAATGACTTAAGATTCCCAAGATCATTTTTTAGGCTCAATATTTCAGACCACGCTGACCCTTTTAGAGTCACTGTATTGAAAAGAAAAATATATGAGTAAAGATGCTGGTACATAATAAGAGCTCAATAAATGATGGTTGGTATTTTTCCCCAGCCACTAGCATTATGTAATTTTCACGTAGTTATAACCACTGTGTAGCTACAATTCTGTTTTCCTCCTGTTATGGAAATAAAACTGATTTGCCACATTATAATAATAAATACCGTTTTCTGTGAAATGTGATATTTACCTTGCGCCTTTCTTCTGCAGCTTCTAATTTTTTCTGAATTTCCTCCAGGGAAAGATCCTTCTTCTTTGGAGGGGAAAGGGGGAATTCTGGGACAGATTCTTTTGATCGAGGGCTAAGAATCAACTCAAAAGCCTGGCCTGAGGCACGCTTCTCCAGTTCTTTCACCTGGATATCTGGATTTGATCATAGTTATAGTACATTCAGAAAAATGGGGTATTCCTATTCTAATAAACTGTTCTATAATTTTCTAAAAACCAAATCAACTTAATGAATAGAATTAGGGCTGATGAAAAGGTTCCATCTGTCAGCAAGAAATTATGTAAATACCACCTCCCAGAAAAACTAAGTTCAACATTTTTTTGATTAATAAACACCACTCTGAGACAGTAGTGTTGGACAATCACTTCCATGAAAAGACTTGTGTAAAACTCCATAATTTTGCTTTAGAGCAAGCCAAATCGTCTAGTAATGAAACAATTAATTATAAGCTCAATCTGTTCAAGGGATAACCATTTTTCTTCTTTAATTATTCTCCAATTTACAAAATACATTTCTTGATAAAACCAAAACACAGGTGCCATCTCCTCTTCTAAAATCATAAACCCATCACAATTTCAGCTTTTCCAAATAGTTTACCTACCCGAAGAAGCCATGGTGAACTGACGACAAGAGACTGGCAGTATATTCTACACAATCCACAGGCAAGAAAAGCCCTGAAAATGATTTTCAAAAGCATGCAATCAATTTCTTTTCTTTTCTATATGTCATAGATCCAAAGGGACCTCAAATCACATCCACATAAATCAATGTCAGAAAAATCACTTACTGTGGAATTAAATAAGACATCATTAACTATAAATTATGAAAACCTCTAAAATACCAGACATTGGAAAATTTGAACTGAATAGAATGTTGCAGAAAATTAACTGAGTTTGCCTGTTCAAGAAACAACTCGGGTTAAAAAAAAATTAGACTAGGTTCAATCACAAGATTCCTGTCCCTCCCGCAATAAACTCTAAATTTCCCTCCCCATCCCCCAAACAGTGAGAAGATATTCCAGATTCAAATCAACAGTAAGACCGGAGCCATCTTAATACTGCTTACAACTCATTGTGCAAATGATATACCCACCCCTGCTTTGTCTGTGTCTGCCGTGGTGGAAAACAAAACGCCCAAGCTAATACTAACCAGTAACGTCGAACTCCTATTGTTCTATGGGCTTAAGCTCCTGTCCTACAGCGGGCAAAATTAGTTTTACGAATCACTAGGTTTTAGGTTGTATTTGTTGCCTTATGTCATGAAAAATCGTGCATCCCATATTGATTTTTTAAAAGGCTATAATTCTTGTAGGCTCCAGTCTAGAATCAAAAACGTTAGGACTACAGGTTCCCAACAGCTGGAAATTAAAATCAGAGGCAGAGAAAAGGTCTAACACTTGCACAGAATTAAACGCAGCAGCAGAACCCAGGTTGGGCGTGGCCCTGGTCAAGGCAAGGCAAGAGGCAGGCCGCCCCCGGCCAATCAGAACACGCCCTGTGCTCCAGCCCCTGGCCCCGCCCCCTGCCTCCCCGCGCCTTTTCGAATCTCCCCGAACTCACAACACCCGGGAGCCCGCGCGCGTGGGAAGGGGAGGGATGGGCGGCGCTAACGGTCCTATCCGGATAACTCCGCCCATCTCAGGCTCGCCCCCCGCGGACGCCCCCCCCAACTCCCGCCAAAACCACCTCGAGGCCACCCCCACCACCGCCGCAGCTCGGCAACAGGCCGTGGGCTAGTCACCACCTACTTCCTTCGCTCCCACCCAACCCACCTCCACCCTAGCAGTCTGAGCCCCTCGTCGCGTGGGCAGAAGCTTCATGGGGTGTTAGCCTCTCAGGCGCTGCCCCACAGTCATTGGGAGAGGACCATCGCGGGTAGCGGACGCAGCCCTGGCTTTGCGCAGTCAGGTCCTAAGACCGCTGTGCTCCCTGTAGACACCTCCCCGCCTCTTCAGACAATAGGGAACCCAGTGGGGCCGCGCCTGCAGGGGGAGTGAGGGAGGCAAACGGGGGCCCACGCCCCCTATTGTCTCCTCCACAGCACCCGCTGGCCCAGCTGGCTGCGCCCCCTCCCCACGACAGCCGCGCCCCCAGGGAGTGGGGACAAAGCCCAGGCTCCGCCCGAGCTGCACACAAAGCAGAGCGACCCCCGCCCGTCAGCCCCTCTAGGGCCCGCGGCCCCGCCCGCCGCCCTCCAGCAGGGGGCCTCTGCGAAGGCCGAGCCCCTCTCTCCGGCCCCGTCCCTCTCGCTGACCCCAGCCTCCTCCAAGAATTGCGAACCCACCTCTTCGGTCCGAGCCGCCTGGCCACACTCTGAGCACCAACAGCCCAGAGCGCGCACAAAAGCGCCAAACAGCGGCACGTGACCTCGATGCAGGGATGTACATTGGCTGAGAGGGGCGGCACGTGCCGGCCCCTCCCCCAACAGCCCAGTTGGTTGCGGGGGCGGGGGGGGTCTTTTGGACCCCAAAGCACCTTGGGAAATGTAGTCCAGGCTCCTGGGGCAGGAGGACAATGCAAGGGGTGGGGGCCTTTGCGGGTCTCCCCAGGTGTAAGGCAGGCGACGGGGCCGGAGAGGTTGTCTCCTGCCAGGAGAGGATGTTCCCGTGGCCCTGGTCCCTGGCCTGGATCTCCGCCAGCTCTCCCATCCTTTTGGAGAAGGGCAGGACGGGGCGGGGCAGTGTCCCTCCGCACCTTTCGGAGTATCGCTGCCTGGGCTCCCTCGGTTGACCTACTTACTTCTCATTGCCGAAAGGGCAATATTCAGAGAGCTTAGTGCCTCTACGGTGCGCCACCCCGTGCCGCTACTTAAAACACCCAAGCCTTTGTGACAGGACAGTGCCTCTCTACGCCTCTGTTAAGGCTCCCCGCATCCGAGCCCTATCTTGACACCCGCTTGTCACCTGTATTGTGACATCATCGTAATCCCTAACCCACTCAGCCCTAACGGATTACAGGCATGGCCCTTTCCTCACTATGGGCGTTCTTGCTACCATCCTACGGGTCCCTGAACTGGTGACCAGAGCTGATGGGGAGAAGCAGGAGTGACTGCTAGACCAAAAGCTCTGGAATTTGATCTCCTTTGGTCTAACAGTCACTTAGCTTAAATGCAGACTCCATCTGTTCCGCCTAGCCTTTGGCCAGATGATAGAGAAGGAAGAACAATAAGCAGTTCTAACTACACAGATTGCAGTTAAGTGTTGCTTTTGTTCTTGGAGCACGTGCTCCCGAAAGCGGGGCTGGGCCCTTTTAAAAAATCAAAACAAAGGGAGCCACAAGGTCACAATTCCTCTCTGCCTGGATAGATAGCAGTACAGCAGAGGTACAAAGAAAACTGGTCTGACCCTGGCTATCAGATCGGAATAGAATGATTGGCATCCCTCTTCCCACAAAAAGGCCAGAAGAAAAAGAATGAAATGAATATGGTTCCCAGGCCACTCCTCCTATTCCCAGACCAAAGCTGTGTCCTCAGGTGATGGTCATTACACCAATGCGCCTGCTTTGAGATCCTGGCTGAGCAAGACACCTGCATTTATTAATCAATGGGCTCCCTCTCCCCAAACCCAGAAACAAATATGACCAACTCCTTTCAAACAACAGTTCTAATTTAAAAAGATTCTCCATGTCCAGCTAGTTACTAGGGATGTGCTGGAGAGAAATACAGAGAATAGGTGCCTGAGACAAGGAAAACTGGATCATACAGACAGCAGACATGCCACACAAAGCAAACAATTAGCAATGTGCTGTGACCTGAAATATGCTTGTTACAGCATTTTCTCCAACAATTGTCCTTGTGTGGGGTCAGCCTCTCCCCCGCCCCCAATATAAGTGGGTTTTCCCTTAGCATGTGAGTGGAACCAGAAATAATTCAGATTCTAAGCCCTGAAAGGCTTCTCCCTCTCAGACCAAATTTGGCCAGGAAACAGCCAGGCGTTTCCATCTCTGTCAGTGAAATCTCAGAAATTGTGAGAAAAACTGGAGAGGGGTGGGGACCAGACCTCACCAAAAAAGTGACAGATTGGCAGGCAACGCAAATGAGCAAGGAACCCAAGGCCAAGGGATCTATTATCCCCTGAACCAGCCTTTCTCTTTAAGTCTTTGTACTTGATCTGAAGATTTCCAGAGGAAGGTCCCACCCATTTGATGCATTAAAAAAATACAATAAAATGCCATGCAAAAATCTCACATTTCTGACTATTAATGTTGTGACAGGAAAAAATTAATCTTTCAAAACACTGATTATTTTAAAGCACTTACACCACTTCCCCCCACCTTTTCTTCCTCCCTAGAGTAGATGTTTATTTCCCTGGAAACCATAGCTAGCAACAAAGACATTAGAACTCATGTAGATTTTTAATCTTTCTTAACGGTGCCACTTAGCTTCTGGATTTGTTGTTAGAGACCTGGTCCTGCCAGTCTCTGTGACAAGGATTTCGAGAGCAGGGGGCTGCTGTTCCTCACTGTTGCTTGGGGACTGAGGAAGCTGGGGTTAGATTTCCCCTGGAATGATCCCAGGAATAAAAAGGTGCTTGTGTGGTGGGGTGACCTCCGTTCTTTAGGGTGGGGTCGTTTTTCTGAGAGTCAGACCATAGCTATTTATTGTCAACTCACATGGGTGTTTATACATGAGCCTTGGAATAGGAAGGGCTTTCAACTGTAAGGAGAGAAAACAGTTTTGCCACTTAACAGTGGAGAGGGACAGAAGCTCCCTTCTTGGAAGCTTCCTAAAACTAACTTCAAAACCCACTCCCTCCTCAAGTGGCAGTAAGCAGTTAATGTTCACATCTTGGCACTATCTTTACCCATGAGAATTATTTTTGCCTCTGCTCAGATGGTTTGGTCAAATTGCTCTGGAGCTGGCTGTAACTGGATTAGCACAAAGTGAAGTCAAGATATGGCAGTCATCCAGCTTATTTGATCTGTGTAGACAGCTAAAGGAGAGCACTTCAGGCTTCAAAGTCCAGAAGGCATGTCTACACTGATCAAACGCGCCGGGCAGTTGTCAGATCTCCTGTGTTCTTTCGGAGCAACGGCAGCCTTTGTTCATTGTTGGTTCTGAGGCTGCAGGGCTTGTCTCCCACATAGGCGCTGACGAGTTCCACTGTTGCTTACGGGGCCTGTCCTTGGCAAAAGGGTGTCGTGGGAGAGGCTTTCTCCTTGTTCCCCGACTGTCTGTTCCCTTTGTCCCCTTTTCCTTAAGCATCATGCTCTAACACTTCCTTCCCTGCTCAAATGCTGTCTGTGAACCTGCCATTTAACCCTCCGTGGCTCCCTCACTAGAGTAATAAGTCCAAGAAGGCAGGGGTTGTACCTTTGCCCTGATATTCCTAGTGCCCAGAACCAGGCCTGGTCCAGGATGGTGGGGCTCAGACATTTGCAGTTGACTTTAGACAAGAACAACCTCTCTCACCCTCAGCTTCCTGTTCTGTAATGCTAGGAGATTACAATGAGATCATGTACATAAAAGTACTCAGCACTGTGCCTGGCACATCATAAGTCCCTAATGCTTGTTAACTATTATTACTAGAGAAGTCTCTTGATTGCTATAAGTTGTTGAATTAATTAATTAATTAATTAATTAAAAGTAGACTTTCATCCTTTGGTGGGAATCCTAGTCATTGGATTAACTCTTTCCAAGGGGTATTTTACAAATTTCAATTCATTTAACATTTTACATAGATAACACATTCACATAGTTTAGAAATAAAGTATAAAAATCCCTCCTCTCTTCTCTATCTCACTTGCCAAATTTGATACCTATTCCTCCCTGAGCATAACCATTGTTACCTTCCTGTGTGTCCTAAAGTTTCTTTATATGTACACAAGCAAATTTGTGCATATATATTCTTCTTTCCCTCTATAATACAAATGGTAGTCTATAGTAACTGTTTTGCACATAGGATTTTTTTATTCAACAACACATGTCAGGGATCTTTTCATACCGAGATGTGTTCATAGATGAAGCATTTCCTTATCTGGGATCCACTGCATGAATGAATGTTCCATAATCTAGGTAACCAGTGCTCTATCTATGACCCTTAGGTTGTTCCCAGTTGTTTATTTCAAATGATGCTGTAATGAATGACCTTGCATAAGAACGGGGAACCCCCTCGCAAAAAAAAAAAAAAAATACGACTAGAATTATCTTCTGGAGGGTGGGCCCTTGTAGTACATGCTTCCCCAGCTGGGCGAGTGTTCTAGGAACCCATTTCTATCAGTGTACCAGCTAGTGTTGTTGTGAGAGGCTGCATTTGGCTTCAGTGAATTTTTTAAAGACTCTTTTAATGTGTTTGTCTGTTTCATGATGCGTGATTTATGAGCACACCTGCCCACACCATAATGAGTGTTCAGCAATTTTTGACCAAAAACAGCATGACTCCCATGCCTTACCCTCCCTATTCACTCATCTCACCCCCAGCAATTTATTTTTGTTTCCCAGGAGAAAAAAGAGTCCTCAAAGGCTAACGCTTTGCCGACGTGGAAGAGGTGAAATAAAAAATGTGAGAAGCACTAAAATTGAGTTGAAAAAACATCTCGATAGATATATTGCATCAAATGGAGAGCACTTAGCTCCTGGCTGGTGTGGCTCTATGGATTGAGTGCCGGCCTGGGAATCGAAGCGTTGCCAGTTTGATTCCCAGTCTGGGCACATGTCTGAGTTGCAGGTCAGGTCCCTGGTAGGGGGCATGTGGGAGGCAACCGCACACTGATATATCTCTCCCTCCCTTCTCTCTCTAAAAAAAGTAAATAAATAAAATCTAAAAAAAAAAAAAAACCTCACCAAAAAAAAGAAAAAAGGAGAGTACTTTGAAAGTGACTGAAGTTTAAACATGTAAGAATAAAAATAGAATTTTTTATGAATAAATTCCATTATTTTTGGGTCAGTCCCTCTTTGTAATGGCATTTTCCGTGTGGGTGAATATATCTGCAAGCTATATTCCTAGAGTATACAGAGAGTTTATATATTGCAAGGTCAAAGGGCAAATTGCTTTCCATAGGAGCTATATCTCTCACTATGTGGTGTTTTTTAAAGATTTCATGTATTAATTTATTTATAAGAGAGGGGAAGGGAGGTAGAAAGAGAGGGAGAGAAATATTGATGTGAGAGAGAAACATCGATCGGTTGCCTTTCTTTTGTGCCCCAACCAGGGGCCAAACCCGCAACCCTGGGCATGTGCCCCGACCAGGAAACAACCCATGACCTTTCAGTCTGTGGGATGAAGCCCAAGCCACTGAGCTACCCCAATCAGGGCTCAGCATGTGATGTTTTAATTCATTACTTCAATTCATTCCAAAATGGCTTGAAAGGCTTTGTCCCTAGAAATTTCAGGCATCAGGGGAAAAGAGGGGGAGGATTAGAAATCCCAAGAAAGATGTGGCTGTCAAGTCTGTCTATATTAATAACTCCTATAAATACTTGACAAGCAGCAGCTGATCTCACAACAGCGCTGGTGCCTGCACTGTAGCACTTGTCTTAGTCAGTCTTGTGGTTTGCAGGTATCTGCAGGTGTTGCTTTGAGATTGCAAGCTTTGTGAAGGCAGGGTCTTTTTCAGAGCTTTATCCCACTCCTCATGATGCCTGACACAGTGCCTGGCATACATCTTAATTCATTCTGAGATGTATTTTCTCCTTACACGTTTGTATCTTTGAAATCAGTTGTGCCTCACAATCAATAAATAACGTGTCATAATCATTGACAGCATATTTTCAGTGGTATATAAAACAATGCCATGTCTTAAAAAAATCAATGGCATTTTTGAGTCAATGAAATATGGTAAAGTGTACACATATTAAATGTGTGAGTGGAGTGGGGTCAAGGTGTCGTTGCACCCACTAGTCTTCTCACTCCATGTTCAAACCCTCATCCTTCTTATCTAAGTCCATACCTTTTTCTAACGGTTCCTTTCATGGGGATGATTCCCTTTTGCCTCTTGGGCTCCTGTCTTTCTCCTGAACTCTAAAACCATATTATTTCTAAAGCCTAAAGGATGTCTCCTCATGGATGCCCCTGCCCTGTAAGGCCCTCAAATTCCACATGACCCACACCGGACTACCATCTTCCCAACAACAACATCTTGTATTCCAAAGCCGGCTAGTGGCTTTGCTGGACTCTTCCCTCTTTCTCACCCCTCATGCCTCCAATTATAGAAACTTAGCACTTTCTAGTAGAATGGAACCTTTAAAATGATAGTAGCTACAAGAAGAACAAAACTGGAAGACTCACACTTTCTGATTTCAAAACTTAATACAAAGCTACAGGAATCAAAATAGTGTGGTACTGGCATATAGACAGACATATAAACCAATGAATAGAATAGAGATCCAAGATATAAAACCTTGCAAATATAGTCCAATGATGTGTACAAGGGTGCCAAGACACCCTTGGGAAAAGGACAGTCTTTTTAACAAATGATATTGGGGAAACTGGATATTCTCATGCAAAAGAATGAAGTTGTAGTCTGGCCTCATATCATATGCAAAAATGAACTAAAAAATGGAGCAAAGATCTAAATATAAGACCTAAAACTATGAAACTCTTAGAAGAAAACATAGAGAAAATTTTTAGGACATTACATTTGGCAATGATTTCCTGGATGTGACACCAAACACACAGGCAACAAAAGAAAAAAAATAGACAAATTGGACTTCAAGAAAACTTAAAATTTTGTGCATCAAAAGACTGTATCAACAGAGTAAAAAGGCAACACACAAAACAGAGAAGATACTTGCAAATTATATATCTGATAAGGAATTAGTATTCAGAATATAGAGAGAATTCTTAAAACTAAAACTGAAATTCCAATTCAAAAATGGGCAAAGAACTGGAAAAGACATTTTTCCAGGGAAGACATACAAATGACTGATAAGCACATGAAAAGATCCTCAACATCCTAACATTAGGTAAATACAAATAAAAACCACGATGAGATACCCCCCATATCCATTATGATGGCTACTATAAAAAGAATAACAAGTGCTGGAGAGGATGTGGAGAAACTGGAACTCTTGTGCACTGAAGGTAGGAACGTAAAATAGTACAGCCACTGTGGAAAACCACATGGAAGGTCCTTAAAAAATTAAAAATAGAATTACCATATGATCCAGCAATTCCCTGTCTGGGTATATACCCAACATAACTGAAAGCAGGGTTTCAAAGAGACATTTGTACCTCCATGTTGACAGCAGGATTATTTACAATAGCTAAAGTGTAGAAGCCACTCAAATGTCCATTGACAGATATATAGATAAGCAAAATGTGGTATATACATACAACGGAATATTACTTAGCCTTAAAAATAAAGGAAATTCTGACACAGGCTATAACATGGATGAATCCTGAGGACATTACGCCAGGTGAAATGAGCCAGTCACAAAAGACAAATACAGTATGATTCCACTTATGTGAGATACTGAGTTAAAATCATAGAGATAGAAGGTACAATGGTGGTTGCCAGGGGCTGGGGCGGGGGAGGGACAGATGGGGCGTTATTGTTTAGTGGGGACTGAGTTTTAGTTTTACAAGATGAAAGGGTTATGAAGATGGATAGTGATGATTAAATACATTATGAATGTATTTAATACCACGGAACTTAATACTTAAAATGGGTTTTAAAAAAGTAAAAAAGCAAACTGTTAAGATGGTAAATTTTATGTATATTTTACTACAATTAAAAATAATTGAAAAAAAGATAATAGCTAACATGCACACAGAATGCTTACTACCCAGCAGGCACTGGTCTAAACACTCCATATGCAAAAACTCATTTAATGCTCATTAACAATCTTACGAGATATAATTAGCCTAATTATAGAGACGAGGAAACAAGGGTGACTGGGGCCAAGGAATTTGCCTGGGATGCAGGATTTTCAGTGCTCAAACTGGGAAAGTCCCAGGCAAACCCAGGTGAGTTGGTCACCCTAATGGAAACTGAGGCAGAGAGAGACAATATCTTCCATAAACATGTCAAATAGGGTCCTGGCCCTAGGCCGTGCACTTTGAAGAGCTGTGCGCTCTCTGCCCTTTGTCCAGCTGTGCCCCTTCTCATAGGCAAGGCATCCCATGAGGCCAAGGAGACCTCCCACTTACAGCCTGGTAACCACTTTTGGACCCCACTTTAGGCACCCAGGACTCCAGAACTCCTAGTCCAAATGGCCTGAGTCCACTTTCAGCCCCTTCCCTGGGTTCTTCCTCCAAAGGGTAAACGTCCCTGCTGGTGAGTGTATGGCTGGCTGCTTGTAAGGAGTAAGGAAAGAACCTGTGGGCACGTAGGCCAGGTGGGGCGGGGCCAGGGGGTAGTGAAAGACCAGGACTAGGAAGAAAAGGGAGCTGGCTCTGCCACATTCTGACTTGGAGCTCCAAGGCACCCCAGAATTCTCAACACAAAACATGGCTTTCTGGGTTATTATGGAGGTATATTTGTCAAGGAAGAAGGATAAAGCACACATCTAAAAAAATAGTGTGTCAGCTTGATTTATAACTCTTAAATACTTAGACCTAAGGTATGTGGGCTTCCCTTTTATACTCTTGCCTACCTTGGGTCTGTCAAATGTTAGGAGCAGACTTGCAGAGAGATCAAATCACCTGTCCAACTAGGTTATGCGGAAGCACAGAGCTTTGCAGTCTGGTTCTTTGTGTTTAGCTATCACTCTGAACGTTTTGTTTTGGGGCTTTTTTTTCTTTTTTTAATAAACTGTTTTATCAGGCTAATTATCTTATAGACTGGGGAAAAAGACCCAGAGAACCTTAGACATTGGTCCAAGGTCACACGGCTAATTTGTATCACAGAAGGAATTTGCATCTTGTGCTTTAAATGATGCTGCAGGTACAGTTCAGTTGCTATTTATGTGAGGTCAGGCACATGACTTCCCCTTTTTGGGCCTTCATTTTGTCATCTGTAAGTGGGAATAATGCTCCTACTTCAGGGCTGTTATCAGAACTAACTGAAATAATATGTGTAAAGTACCTAGCATTGTTTCTGATCACATCTTTTTTATGCTTGAAACATTGCATGAATTAAACTTTGGGGAACATCATACGAGCAGGTAAAAATTCCTGAAACCTAAAAAATGTGATGAGTTTCTTGGATTACAGTCCAAGGTCCCTGGCATGGCATTTGAGACCCTCGATGAGGTAACTGCAATCTACCCCAAGATCAATTAAGCCCTAAGACTCTTTGATTCTTAATGCATTTGAAGATCTGTCATCTCAAAAAAGGACAGTTACAGGAAAGTGCAATTAAGATGTATAGAAGAACTCTGTGATCACTGGACTTAGCTAACAATAGAATGGACCTCTTAAAGAATGAATGAGGTTCTTGCTTGGAGACGTGTCCAGATGAAGATTTGTCAGTCAGCCACTGAGAATGTTGAAGGATTCTTGCATTTGGAGGAAGGTACACTAAGCAACCTCCCTTCATGCTTTAAGATTCTTTTTTAATAATATGGGGAAAGGCTTGTGATATTATGCTAAATTAAATAAAGTAACAAAGACCACCCAACTCAACTTGAGCTCAACTGTGTGTACAATTTGAGCTCAAGTAGGAACAAAATATAATGAAAGAAATGCACCAAAATATGTGTCTGGAGGGTAAAATAACAATTGAGTTTAGTTTTCTTCTTTGTACTATTCTGGATTTTCCAAACCTCTTTAAAAAAAAAAAGATTTTATTTATTTATTTTTAGACAGAGGGGAAGGGAGAAAGAAAGGGAGAGAAGTATCAATGTGTGTTTGCTTCTTATGTACACCCTACTGGGGACCTGGCCCACAACCCAGGCATGTACGCTGACTGGGAATCGAACCAGTGACCCTTTGGTTCGCAGGCTGGTGCTCAATCCACTGAGCCACACCAGCCAGGGCTGGATTTCCCAAACTTCTTAAAGTGAACAGATACTACTTTTATTAATTGTAAAACAATTATATTTTAAAAATAGAAAAGAGTTCTATCCTCACTGACCTTAGGTCCTGCAGTGTCTCTGAGACCGCTATCCCAGCTTCCCCTATGCCTCCAAGTTTCAGCTTTATGGACTATTCCCAACTCCCTAAAGAGCTGCATGCCTATATGTACCAGTGTTTTGCTGACATCAGCCCTCAGACTTGAGTCCCTTGGCTTCTGTCTCTGTCGAAATTCCCTCCACCTTGATTAATCTCTCTGATCCTCACACATTATGCTGGTATTGTAGCTATCCATACACATGTTTGTCTCCCTCATTAGAGTGTAAGCTCCTAAAGGGCAGGATTCTATTTGAGTTTGTTTTGGTACCCCTGCAGTGCTGTGAACAGATACTTGGCAAATGTTGAATCATTTGGCTGTCTTTTGGCCACTAAACACTTAAGGCAGAGGCTCAAACAGCATGATTGAAGGTCTGTTCTACAGTCCAGGCTCTTTGCAATTCAAAAACTACTATCTCAGGGATACTTAAAAATAGACATTCAAAACTTTAAATTTTGCAATCATCTTTGGTTTCCATAGAATTGCAAAGATAGTACATAGGGTTTCCATATACCCTTCAGCCAGCTAATGTTGACATCTTACATATCCAAACTAAAATACTAACATTGAATACAATACTATTAGCTAAACGTCTGGCTTTAATTGGGGATCCAGTTCAGGACACCATCTTGCATGTAGCATCATGTCGCCTTAGCTAGTGACATTTATTTTATTGTGGAGGCTGAAAGTGATTGCTTTATATTGTTTCTTCCAATGGACTTTTTCCAAATAATGAAAATGTGAGCAGGAATAGTAGTGTGGGGATGGTGAGGTTGGAGCACTTGCCCTCTGTTGGGCTTTTGAGGGCTTCAAACAGGTAAATGCACTATTTTTCCCATATGGGGCTAGGACGATGATTTTCATTTGAGATCTAATCCTTTCATTGAATGGGCACTTGGTGGGCCTAAACATAGGGGAGCGTTATTCGTTGCTTTTAATTCATTCAACTTCTGGGCCATTCCATAGCCTATTTTTCCACGGCCTGGCACGGGAACACATTCCCAGTACTCCCAAAACTTCCAAGCAGTTAGCATTTATCAACAATCTTAGTAATGCAGTGGGAACAGGAGTTACAGCTGTCACAGGAAGTTGAAACCATGGCTGCTGAAATCACACCCATTCCGAGGTGGGGTGAAAGTATACACTGAGCAGAATTCAAGTCCGGAAGCTTGAGCTGGCTGTGGCGTCAGGTGGAGAAGGGTGGGAGGCTGCGTGAGGGAAAATACATGAGGGGAAGAGGTCTCACGGGAACTCAGGGCTGATCTGCAGACCTTCGAGGGCTTAGGGCTAAGCCCGGGCGTCAGTAAGTGGCAGCACTGCAGGCGTTTGCAGACCCCATCACTTGACCAGATTACTGCAGCAGCCTCTTGATTGGGCCTCAGTCCGCTCCCTCCCTCAGTTCCATTTCCTACAGGCGCACCTGCCAACTTACATCACTGGAGAATGCAAGGCCCCATCTAAGTGGGAGGAGTGGGGCGTATTAGTTTTCTGGGGCTGCCTTAATAAAAGGCCACAAACTGGGGGGCTTAAGCAACAGAAATGTATTGTCTCACAGTTCTGGGGTCAGGATTCCAAAATCAAGGTGACAACAGGGCTGCTTTCTTCTGAGGGCTGTGAGGGAGAACCTGCCCTGCTTTTCTTCCAGCTTCTGGTAGCCTTGGTTGTTCCTGGCTCGTAGATGGCATTCTCCCCATGTCTTCATATTGTCTTCCCTGTATGTGTGTCTGTCTCTGAATCTAAATTTCCCCCTTTTATTTAAAAAAAAATTATGATTGGAGAGAGTTTTGTTGTTGCACTTAGTTATGCATTCATTGGCTGAATCTTGGATGTGCCCTGACTGGGATCAAAACTGCACCCTTGGCAAATCAGGATGATGCTCTAACCAACTGAGCTACCTGGCCAGGGCCAAATTTCCCCTTTTGTAAGGACACCAGTCATATTGGATAAGGCCTACCCTGTTGACCTCACCTTAACTTGACCATGTGCAAAGGCCCAATTTACAAATAAGGTCTCATTGACAGGTACAGGGGACTAGGACTTAAACATCTATTGAGGGGACACAATTCAGTCCATAGTAGGGGACTCCCACTTAGCTTTGCCTGATGGCTGTCCTCACTTAGGAACAATCTGTTCCTTTTCAGTAAGGATCATCTCAGTGTGGCAGGGAGAGCTCATGTATAGGTTATTCTGCCCAGGAGCTCTATAAGCTCATGCCGCACCTTGGGAACTTTGATCCCCTGGACGTTCAGCTTTTTTACTCTGCATTTTTAAGCCTGTGGAGCAAAAATTCAGCACCCTTTTTGGGCCACTGACCCTGTGTCCAGCCCCACTGTGTGGCCTGGGCTCACCTACTAACTCCACCATTGTAACAACAGAATGGAACACGTTTCTTCTGTAAGGCAACATCCTTCAGAGACTTGGTGGCTTTCAGATATGCATACCCTTGATGGCCTCGGCTGTTTAATGAGTGTTCTTAAAGTGAACTCAAAATTTGAATCGCTTGCTTTGCATGATATTTTTGGGTTTTCTGGGTCAAGTGAGTAGTGAGCCATTTTCGGAGGTCACCTCCGGCAGCTTCTGAGAAGAGCGCCACGATTCTTTCCCATCTCTCCAGGCTCCTCTCCCACTGTTCCGGCCACGCCCCCACCCACTGTTACATCATATCAGAAGACTTGTCCTCTTATAAACGCACCGCGCTGTTCCAAACCTCTGTGATTTTGCACTCTCGCTCTGCCTCTAATGCTCTCTCCCCTCCAAACCTGCCAGCCATTGTTCAAGTGCCTTCTTATCGCCACCGCGTCTGTGGAGTCTTCCCTATCCACTTCCCCACAGAGTTAACCTCTTCCTTCTTTAAGCCTCCACTGCACCCCGCATTTCTCTAGTATGTCTCTCAACAGTCTAGTTGCTGTTATTTGATTACGTCTGCCTCTTGTGGACCGTGGCCTCTCTGAGGGTAGGGACTACTGATCTGGAACATCTAGCACACACCCTGGCACAGGGCAGTACTCAGTAAATGTTGGCTAAATGAATATTCTTTGCATAGCACCCAACTAGGTATCATGAGGAACCCAAAGAAGTGTCATGGGGAGTCTCTGTTCTTGAGGTCTTTACAGTCCAGTGGGGTTCACAAGATACCAAAGAAAAGGTAAACCGTATGGAATGGTGTGCGACATCAAGCAGAAAGAGATGCTACCAGGGCCTATGGTGATCAACGCATTCTTATTTGGGACAGAAAAGTCCTCTTTTGGTGGTCTGACAGAGCCCTGATTTTGTATGAAAAAAAAGGTCAAGACCATCTGGCAACTCCTCCCTGGAACAGGGAATTCCTACGCTGCATGCTCAGAGAGGTAAGGTCGGCCACGGGGCTCGTTACAAGAAGAGAAAGTGGGGCAAGGAAAAGAGGGCAGGAGAAAACACAGGGAAATCAAGACAGGGAAAGACGAGGGTAGAAGAAAGAAAAGGAGGACCTGGGGCCCCACACTTGTCTCAGATCCTTTCCCTGAATCAGTTCTTTAATACCCTACCAGCTTTTCCCATCAGCATATATTCATGCTGCAATTCATTCTGCCTTGAGACCCTCCCCACCCTGAGTCCTCCACAGCCCCCACCTCTCAGCTCTCCCTTATAACTATACGCTCTGAAGGGCTGTCTCTGTTGCCTGACCCCTCTCTGCCTTTGCTCTTTAAACCTCCTCATGAAGGAGGCTTGGGTTCCACCCCTCTACAGACACTGCTCTTGTCAGGATCGCCAATGACATCTATGTTACTGCATCCAAGGGCCAACTCACCAGTCCCATCATTCTTGCCACAGCTGACCTGGAATCGCTTTATTCTCGCTTCCAAGGTACTGAACTCTTGGGTTTTCCTTCTAGCTTACTGGCTGTTCAATGCTTCTCTCCTTTGCTACTTTCTCTTCATTCCCTTCACCTCTAAGCAAAGGAGAACTCAGTATTTGGACCTCTTCTGTATACTCAGTCACGCCCCTGCTCATTTCAGCCAGTCCTTGGCTGCAAATGTCACATATACTGCTCATTTCCCAATTTATATATCTAGCCTGGGCTTAAGCCCTGGGCCCCGGACATTTATCTAACTCCTATTTGTACCTCTTCTTGGTTGTCCCATAGACATTTCAAACTAAATGTGTCTAAAAATGAACTCTTCATCTTCCCCCACCTTCCAGCCTGTTCTTCCCAGCACCCTGTATATGTCATCCCTCCAATCACAAACAGGCAAATTATATATTTACTTACTATCTCCTCCCACCCCCTAAATTGAAGGTAAGATCCATGAGAATAGGCCGTGTCCATTTTCTTTGTTACTATAGCACAATTCTGACACACAGTGGGCTCTCAGTACATATTTGGTTCATGAACAAATCAAGTGTACTGGGGGCTCGGAGCATACTGGTTAAGAAGAAGATGGGTTCTACACACCTGTGTTGTTCCAGGGTCAACTGTAGGTTAATTTCCAAGTATTTGAGTAATGTAAAGTCAATGATGAAAACATGGTGAAATCTTATTCATTGTTAAAAGGTGCAAAAAATAATGCAGATAATAGAATGATTGGCATAATGATAAGTGGCATTAAATGTCATTATCATTGTTAATATATTGATACTTTTGGTTGAATAAAATGTTTGTATTTTCATTAAATAAAAGAGTGTGGGTTCTGGAACCAATTTCTGAGTTCAAATCCTGGCCCTGCCTCTTCCTTTAAAAAGGTGGAACCCCCAGAGTTTCAGAATCTCTGGAATGAACACCAGGAAACAGCCTAGAGAAGAATTCACTGCTTTTGATCTTGATTGTCCATTCATTTAACAGAGAGTTACTGAGGAGCCCTGAAGTGTCGAGTCCTGTGCTAGGCTCTGGGAGTACAAGAACAAGGAAGACCAGTCGCTGGCCCCAAGAGCCACAGTTTATAGACAATTGGCCCAGAGCCCAGGGAGGAAGAGCAGGGAATGCTTCCTAGGGGGAGGGGCTGCTGGCTGATGAAACCTGAAGGAAGTCTGCAGAAGAGGGAAGGGAAGAAGGTGCCAGGAAGAGGAAAGAGGGCAACTAAACGCCCAGACGAGTACAGGAGCCTGGGGCAGCAGAGAACCGCAGGTGGTCTTCCCTGGCTGGAGCCCTCGGGTTTCGGGTTTCAGTTGGTAAGACGGTGCAAGGCTGGGGATGGGGCAGGAGCACCAAAGCCCTTCAGGGTGGAACAGGGACTTCAGGGACGCTGACCTAGAATCACGAGAGCACAGGCTCTTTGAGGTGAGGGATTTGATGGGTCACACAGTCACCCCTGAACCCCATCCCTAAATTCTTAAAAACTAAAAACAAATCCAAAAAGAACAAAGAAAACAACAATTACTCATATTCTCCATCACCAGGAATTAACTATTGTTTACATTTTGAAATATTTGTTTCTTATGAATATTCAGTTTAAAATTCCCTAATATATGAATGTACTGTCATTTTTTAAAATAAAAAATTAAAATCTTACAAAGAAAGTTGAAATTCCCTTTCACTTTCACTGTCTGTACCAACTCCTTCCCCTTCCCCAGAGAAAGCCACCGTTATGAGTTAGGAGTATATAAAAAATGCTTTTACATATATCTGACTATGCCAAGGAAAATCCACACTTGTTTTATACATTGCAAAAATTATATTATGTTGTATGCATTTTTCTGCAACTTTCTATTTTTACTGAATAAATTTTGAGCTCTATCCATGTCCCCGCATCTATAGATCTAATTTACTCCTTAACTGTGTTGTGACCCATTATGAATATCAACGCTATTTTATTTATACCTTCCCTATTGGTGGCCACTGAGCTGTTCTCAATGGTTTGTTATTAGATACGGTCCTGCAGTGGGCAGCCTCCTTGAATGTGCATGCAAGTATTTCTCCACGGTAGAAACAGAGAGAGTTGTCAGGACACAGGGTATGAATATTTTCAGCTTTACTAGATAAGGGGAATCGAGGGGCTCCGTTTCCCCACAACCTCACCAATACTTGACATGGTCTGATTTTATTTCCTCTTGCATTTCTATATATGAGAAGACTGAGGCCTGGGGCTGCACTGCAGTCACAGAGCAGGTTCAGGGCCAAGCCTAAACCCCAGGTCAACTGGTTCCTCATGGCACAATCTTTGCACAACACCATATTGTTCTTGTCAGCCCTCCCTGGAAAATCAATGAAAGACCCCCCCCGCCCCCCCCCGCCCCCCGCCCCCAGGCCCTGTGTGTGTGGAGTGCCGGCGGGAGGGCGGCAGAGGGTAGGGAGTGGCTAAAATTCTCCAACATGGTGACTATATTGAGTGGAAACGACCCCAAATCCTCCCAGAAAATGGCTCTGCCGTGCTACACAAATCGGCTCTCCCACCCGAGGTAGTTTCTACCTGACGCTTTGATAGCTACACACAAGGATCCGATTGGCTCTGCCTTAGCCGAGACAAGGGTGGGAACACAAATGGCGTCCGTCCCCAGCCGCTGAGTTTTCAGCGCACATTTCTGTTCTGGGAGAAAAGGCAAGGAGGCCACGCCTTGCTGGCCTTGGGTTGCTGCGGAGCCCACGCTGGCCATCCTGAATCGGGGCAGAGGCTCGCCGAGCCGACTGCAGCACCGGCCCCCCCGCACGAGCCAGGGACGGACGCCTCAGCCTCTTGCAGCTCCTTGCGGGGGAGGTGGGCTGCCTCTGGACGGCCCTGCAGCCGGAGCGGAGCCCTAAGATCTCCCAAGGACCTGCCACGCCAGGGCACACCCAGCCTCACACCCAGCTGCGCCCCCAGCAGCGCTGAAACGCTGGACCGCGGGAGGCACGGAGACACAGGCATGCGGAGCAAGCGCCCGCTGTTAGCTTTGAGTGGGAAATGGAAAGCTGGGTCAGCGCTCCTCTCTTCCCAGCCTTCCATCAGGGGGTGAACTCCACAGCAGGGACCTGCCCGGAGGGTGAAGGCAGCTCTGCTTGGGCTCCTCCACGGTGCATAAGGTGAATGAGGGTGAGGCCCCTGACCCCAGCCCCTCTTAAGAGCCGATCCTGGTGTGGGATGTTTCTGTCCCAGGAGCGGGTGGCCAGATTTCCTTTTTCCTCTTCAAGGCAGGAAAGACCAGTGGGAGAATTTGGGGAAAGAACAAAGCTGGCCCCGCCCAGCCTACTTTTCAGAAGGCGGGCTCCCTTCCTCTCACTGATGGGATTACTTGGAGGGCGTGCATTTTTAAAAAACTTTTTTTCTTAGTCACCACCTTTTGAGCCCTTGGTATGTGCCAAGCACTGTACTAGTGGATTATATCATTTCCTCCTCACAGAAACTCTAAGATAAGATAGTACAGGTTCAGCAGGATAAGCACTTCCCCAAGGTCACACATATATAGTGGCAAAAGTAGGTTTGGAAATTCTCCCAGATTCTGTGTTTTTATTTATTTTTTATTAAAAAGTTTTTTTTTTTTAACTATTTGCTCATCTTTCACAGAATCTTTTGAAAAAATGGCAGTTGAGAACAAACACCACAAATATCACCATACTATTTTTTTAGTTAAATCCATCCCCTTTAGGGAGGAAATGGTCACCCTCTAAGGACATAGCATGGCGATTGGCATGTAAAATACACATTCCCTGGAACCCAGCAATTCCACTTGGAGGAATCTATTCCACAGATGGACGCCCTGGCACATGGACAAATGGTGAACATGTGAAGACACTCATCACTGCACTGCTCAGAGAGCAAAAGATAAGAGACTACTTCAAAATGTATCAACAGAACTGATTAATTATGATCAATCCATTTAAAGAAGTTCTATGTAGATATTTCTAGAAAATGAGGCAGTTCTGTATTTTATATATAGAACAATCATCAAAAATATTAAGTGAAAATGGAAAAGTGCAAAAGTCTGTATCTGATGTGCTAGTGTTTCTGTATGAAAAAAGGAGAGTATATTTATGTACGTATATATACATATATATTTTTTATTTTTTTCCTAAGAAAAATATACAAGAAACCAGGTAATAGTGTTGCCTTTGAAACCCTTAACCATAACACTTTGTTGCCTCCTGGATTCGTGTTGCATTTAAGGAGGAAAATCACAGCTAAGGGACCAAGTTGGAGAAAGATTTTTTTTTTTTTTCATTTCATAACCTTTGGAATTTTGTACCTTGTATACATATTAGCAATTCAAAATTCAACTTGAGAAAACAGATTCACTCAAATCCTACCTCTAGAGCCAGTAATTCTCTTTTTTGGGAATCAAGCTTGAGGAAATTACAAGTATTAACACAAAAAAGATATTCACTGAGGTGTTAGCGTGAAAAAAAAAGTAGGCAACTTAAAAGTCCAACAAGGGAATAGCTAAGAAAAAAATGTACATATTGTACCTACCATGAAATCATAAAAAGGATGTTTACCAAAATACCTTAGTAACATGGAAAATGCTTATAATATTAAGTAAAAAAAAGATGCCAGATAGAAAATTATCTGTGCAGTATGATCTGATCATGGTAACAATAGCAGGCATAGGAAATAATTGGAAGGAAACATTCCAAAAGGTAAACAGTCATGGCGCCTGGGTGCAGGGATTGTGAGTGATTTTGTTCCCCCTGTATAGCTTTCTACACTTTTCACCTTTTTTTTTTTTTTTCTTTGCAGCGGGCATCCATGTCTTGGATATTTTTTAAAAGATAAAACTTTAAAATAAATCCCCATGGTATTTAGAAAAATTAAAAATCTACAGACATATCAACCCAGAAATTCTACATTTAGAAATAAACCCTGTATAAATAGATGCACAAGTGCTCAGAGCATTATTAATAACAAAAGATTGTAAATAACTCAAGTGTCTATGAGAGGAAACCACTTAAATAAGTACAGAACACCCATAAATGTACACTATTAAGCAACAGTTATGGGGAATGGGGTAGGCATATCAACATGGAAAAATCCACAGGGTAATATTGTGGTGGGGAAAGCAATCTGCAGAACAATGTGGATGTTATGGCTGCACCTGTGCTAAAGAAAGAAAAGCTGAGACTTGTGTTTGTATTTGTACATTCATTTATGGAGGACATTAAACTGCTAATAACAGCTGTCTCTGATGAAGGGAAGAGACCATAAGACTTTTGCTTTTAACTCTACATTTATCTTTAGTGTTCCCATCTTTTATAAAAATATGTTCTCATATCATTTATGTAATTAAAATGATAATAATAATAATAATAAGGGGAAAGTACAAGCCTAGAGAAAGATCTGAAAAGACACAACAAAATTATCAGTAGTTTCCAGCAGGGATAATGGATTGGGTCATTATCTCCATTTACTTTATATAAAATCATAATTAAAACAACAACATTAAAAGCCCGGCTGGTGGATAGGAGCCTCTGCTTTTCTCCAGCTCTGCTGTCTCTCCCTACAGGGCTCTGTTCTCTTTGGTCAGACCCTGCTCACATGTACCGTCCAGGCGTGCAAAGCCGGACAATACCAGCCTCATTTCTCCTCTTACCAAAGAAGAGGAAACCGAGATGCTGACACACAACCTCCTGGCTGCTCTGCTGGGAAAGTCGACTCAGGCGACCTGGATCCCAGGCCCCTTCTCTCCCACCTTCAGTTTCCAGAGATAACCCATAGGAGGGGAGAGCTGAGGACTGTTTCCTCTGGGCCAGGGAGGACAGGGCTTCAAGCCACAAATTAATGATATCAGTGTAGCATCAAATGACGGAACAATAACCCCCATCATTTGCCGAGTTCCCTCTGGGCTCAGCTTCAAGTTCCTTCCCAGACAATGGCTGGTCACAACTCCACACAGCTTCTGCCAGGTTTTCCAGAGAGATGGTGAGATCTTGGGGCCAAATTGGCCTCCGGTGGCCAACACTCTGAGATTCACCTCTAATGACTTAGCCCCTCTAAGGAGGGCGCTTGGGAACCCTCCCAGGGCCCAGGGGCTCGTTGCGGAAAGATCTGTTTGCTACAAAAGCTGAGCAGAAGGCAGCTGGTGTGCGGTGGGCGGGCATTGGCCTAGAAGCAGAAAACCCAGGGTGTCAGGAGCCACTGTTGCCAGGTCTCCTTTTGTCACCCTGTGGAACTCACCAGATCCTGTGTCTGGGCGTTGGGGGGCAGACAGGAGCTTCTGTATCTCGGGGAGAAAGGGCGGTGCCGAGCCCCCTCCCCCATCATGGCTGTCTCAGAATCTTAGATGTCAGATGACGCTGCTGTTCCCTCTTTCCTCACAGCTGCTGCCTGTCTGTCTCCATGGCAACCAGGCCAAAAGACTAATTTGCCAGGGTCCAGGCTCTGGAGCTTACCTTGGAGCTGGGTTTTTAACTTGTCTTTCTGGAAGCCAGTCCACCACCATTCCCAGGAACCTCTGATAGTGTCCCCTTAGCCACTGCATAGTAGGGACCCTTGTCCTTTATAAACCATATCCACTTGGAGACAGGAAAGACAGTCTCATACCCAATGGCTTTGTAATCACTGGTGATTTGTGTTTCAAAGACCCCTGCCCCACTTAGCTAGTCACTCTGGGCTGCTTGTAGGGATCTGCAAGAACAGATGGTTTAGGGAGCAGGCCACATGCAATGAGGTCCCCAATCCTACCCCCTTTCCATTCCCTCAGGCTCCTCACTGCTCTTGCCTGGTTTAGGGCTACGTCCAGAAGGCCTGCTGGGGTCTGTCTCGTTCTAACAAGACTAAAACATAAAAAGAAATCTTGGTGCTCATTTTTCTCAGGAGGTCACAGAGGGTCAGGCGGGCACTCTGAGCTTTACAGATCTCTCCCTTGGACGTAGTCAAATTTACCTAACTGCACTGGCTTCCCTCAGGGCCGTTTTAAATCAGACAGCCATCTTTATTTGCACTGTGATACCCTGGCTGTAGCTTCCTAGGGGGCAGAGATGACATGGCTGCCTCTTCCCAGGATATGGCACACTGCCCTGGACTCAGCAGGTGGCTTCATGAACAGCTCAACAGCACAGAAGCACCTTAACATAGCAACTGAAGTCAGGAGGCCTGGCTCTAGCCCGCCTTTCCGCTAACTTGCTGGGCAACTTTGAGCAAGTCTATTGCCTTTGCTGGGCCTTTGCTTCCCTCTGTGAAGGAAGTGCGACTGCAATCTCTAACGGTTCCTTCTCAGCTCCAACTCGCTCTGTCCAAGGGAAAAATCCACATAGAACTGCATTAAGGTCAGGATAAATTAAAGAAGAAGAAAAAATCATGAAATGGCAACCTTGGATACTATTGTCCCAACTGAAGAAGGCTCAGAAAAATAGCTAACACAGCCTATGCTGATTAAATGCCATCCAAGAGGTGAGTTCTGGAAGGCTAAGTACCTGCTCCACTCACAGCCCCTTCTGAGGAAGGTGTCCTGTGGAGCTCTCTGTGCATGAGGGTGTAGCAGGATGGGATGGCCTGGGGTGTATGCTGGGCCCATGGAAACCACCCCCTACCATGGTGGTGTGGCAGAAAACCCTGCTTGATGGGGCAAATTATGCCGGTCAGCAGCAAACCAACACAATTGGACCCTCTTTCTCTCGGGAACCAACGACAACTAACACTAGGTGCTCGTGGAAAGGATGGGACCGTGGAGCTCTGTTTGCAACCGGACTAGCACTGCACTGTCTTGGAAGCTTAGAAGCCCAGAGCATGTCCAGCTAGTAGCTGAGGCAGTTTCCTAAAAATCTCTCCTCCCATGGAACCTCATAACAAAGCTCCATCACTGAATTTCATTTCCATGGGCTTCTTTCTGCCACCCAGTTTGGCAAACCATTCACACAGATATACACAGCTAAACGTGCCTCAAAGAGAACTCCAGGGTGACCACTAGACTCCATTTTGACAATAAGAAATAGCCACCACACTTTCCTCAAACAGCCAGTGCTCTGGCGATGCTAAACTACTCACATACTCTCTGGAGCCTTGCCCAAGGTGTTTCCTCTGCCCTTGCCCCTCCCCACTCATCCCCACATCCCCATCACCCTCCTCCTCCTCCTCCTCCTCCTCCTCCTTTTGTGGGGCTTTCCCTGGCTCCTGCTGTTCCTCACTGTACCCCTTTCTACATCCCATAGCACCTCTGGGCACTTCAATGAAAGGGCTCTTCAATTTCATACATCTCTTTAAAAGGCCTCACATCTACATGGCATCATTATTTGTTTAGAGTTGTCTCTCCTCTCTTTGAATTCCTCAAAGCCTGGGGATTTCCTTGGGTCTCCATTATTTAACACAGTGTCTGGCACAGAGGAGGTATTCAATAAACATTTTCCAGCATTGAGTGAATGAATGAAAGAATGAAACAGTCTGAGGGCCACCAGCCAGCCTTCATTTTTGTTGAAGATATCCAGAACAATGCTTTTAATATTCTCACAGGGTTTCTGACATCATTTTTTTACTTTGATTCCCATCTTACCCAACATATAAGCAGGGAAAGGAATACATAGTATTCCTGATAGGAGTCAAGGACCTCAAGACACTGAGAAGTACAGTGACCTGCTCAAGGTCACAGAGAGATGACACAGAGTTAGAGGAGAGCTACTGTTTATTGCACACTATGCTAGACACTTCTTCTTGTGTCATCTCATATGAACCTTACGACAATCCTACAATGTAGATATATTATTCCCATTTTACAGAAGAGGAAACTGAGGCTCAGAAAAGCAAAGTAACTTTTCTAGGGTAACATGGCTAATAAATAGCAGAATCAGGATTGGCTAGAGGCTGACTCACTTCAGAGGCTGTTTTCTTGCCATTCTTATAGTTGGCTCGCAGCTGTTGCCCTCCATTGCTGGAAAACCCTTCACTTCATAGTGCCATTTCCGAATGGCTCCGGCTGAGAGGCCCTTACCCTTTGTTTTCCCAGTTAACTCTCAATTTTCCCAACAGCAGAATGGGGCGCTTATTCTTTCTCCTAGTGCCTTTCCTCATACGTGAGGTCTGCAGTTGTGGGTGGCAAGGATTTCTAACCACAAGTGCACAGGGCTAACTGAAAAGGGAAAATTCATAATGGTTAAAATAATGAGACAGCTGAGGAACACTTCAGGCTCCAGGCTGTCCTCAGGGGAACCTCGGGTCCTAAATGGGACTAAGCCACTGACTCCCCCCCCCCCCCCCGCCGACAGGATTGATTTGATTGTCTGTAAAATGATGATAATAATGTTGACCCTTCTCCAGGGAAGGAGAAGGAGAGGATGTACGTGGGAAGAGTTAAGGCTTGGATGGGAGAGGATTAGAGATGAAAAAGTGTGAGTTTCAGGCTGAATTTAGAGGATGACATCATTCCTTTTAGGAGTCAAGACTCTCTTTTAATTCATGTTTAGGAAAATGCTTTCTGGAGTTCTTTGAATTCCTCATATTGCTGATTTTCTACCTCCTGTTAAAATAGGGTCAAAAGAAGGGGAGACTTCAGTCCCGGGAGTGCTTAGATTCAAGCCTTTGCAGGAGAAACTGGCGACTGAAAGGCTCACAAAGCTCTCTTTCCCCCACCAAAGACAGAAAGGTGGTGACAACAGAAGGAGGAACTGGTGACAGCTTGGACTGTGGCTTCGGTCAGCTCTAGCGCAGGAAAATTTTCAGTGGGGAACAAAGAAGTCACAGGGCGGGAAGCTCACTCCGAGCTGGGGAGGTGTCCCTCAACACCTTTCTGTTCCTTCAGCCCCAACACATGGACTGCTAAAGCAGACCCTGTTGTCTGAGGACTTGAAGGCTCCGTAAAGATAAAAATGATATTTAGCAGAAGAGAGAAAAATGTATTCAGCTCCCAGCCCAGTTATGATTTAAACGCTGCCGTGGGCGGAATAGCAATGAGCTCCTTATTTTAAGCAAGTGGTGGAGAGATGAAAATAGATCAAATGTGTTGAATCAATCCAGGCTTTTGCAATCAGTGAACTGGATTGAAGACCACATCTTTATCAGGCAGAGAGAAGAGGGAAATGTGAGGAGCCTTTCTTAAAAATGAAATCCCTCTATTTTCAGAGAGAAGCATTCATATTGCTGTAGAGTGACTTCCATCTAAATCATCACTAGAGAAGGTTTAGACCTCATCCTGCTGCTGGACTCAGGAAGGGGAGGGGACTCCAGCCCCTCCCCTGGGCTTCTGGATCCACGCAGGGCCCTCCAGCAATGAAGGAATGCTGGATTAGATGGACTCTCAAGATTATATAGCAAACGCTGCAACAACTCTATCCTCATAAACTAGGTACTTTTATCTATCTGTGTAAATGGAGAAACTAAAGCTCAGACTAGGAGCCTAGCCCAAGGCCACATAATTAAGAAAAGAGAGTCAAAATTGGAGCTTAGGTCTGCCTACTCTTAAACCTGTTTTTCCCACTGTGCCACAGAGGTCTCTGCTCAGCTGTCACTCTGAGTGAGGCCTTCCCCGACCACCGGAAGTGAACATGCAGTGCCTCATCCCTGTGCTCCCCATGTACCAACCCTATTTTATTTATCTTCTGGACACCTTAAAACATCTGTATCTTTACTTGTATATTGTCTGTTTTCTCTCCCTAAAATTTGGGCTCCATGAGGGCAAGGATTTTTAGCCGTATCCATAATACCTAGAAGAGTGCCTGGAAAATTAATCAGTATTCAGTGAATAACTTTTTGCCTGCTTTTCTGTGGGAAAGCTGACAGAAAACATACCACTTTTGATAAAAATCAACCCAATGATCCTTTAGAAAACCTCAAGTTTCCAGGCTCTGATGGAGTAAAAGGGAGAGTAAACAGACAGCCAGACTGCTTTTTGGAAGAAAGGTCATTTATAGAGGATGGCATCCAAGCTGTCAAAGTGGGTGAGATGCTGATATGAAGTGCTAGTTCACAAGTTAATTTAAGTGCACACAGTGCTCTGTGAATAACAAAATGAAACAGGTAACTGGAGATGCTGGAGCAGACAGCGGAGCTCAGTCTCCAGGAAGAATCAACAAAGCCATTCCACAGCTCCATTTGGCAGCGCCGTGTGCGCGCCTGTTGCCAGTAACTTTTTCCTTCATTTAGGAAGATAAAAGAGGGGTGGGTAGATAACACTTCTCTGTAGCACAGACGTTGAATGTGCCGTAGAAAAGATTCTCAAAGTCATTTTAAAGCAGTAGTTCTTCAACTCGCCCAAACATTAAAGTGGGGCAAGTTTACTGACCTCAGCGGGGATTAATGAGGTAGTATAGGGTAAAACTCTCAGTACAAGGCCTGGAACACGGGGGCCACATGATGTTCACTGTTAAATTGATACTTCTTCCTGCAAATCTGGCAAACATCACAAACTATCTCTCCAGAAAAATGGATTTTGACCATACACATAACTTCAGGGGAGCACTTTTTTTCTTTTAATTTTAAAGATTTTGTTTATTCATTTTTAGAGAGAGGGGAAGGGAGGAAGAGAGGGAGATAAACAGTGATTGGTTGCCTCTCACCCCCCAACCCCCCCCCCCCCCCCCCCGCCCAAAACTGAGACAGGGCCTGTAACCCAGGCACATGCCCTGACTGGGAATTGAAACTGTGACCTTTCAGCTTGCAGGCTGGCGCTCAATCCACTGAACTACACCAGCCAGGGCTTTTTAATTTTTTCATTACAGTAGACATACATTATTATATTAGTTTCAGGAATTATCCCAATAAACTTTGCACCCACCTGACACCATAAAGTTATTAGAATATTATTGACTATATTCTCGGGGGGGCTCTTTTTTATGAGCCTTCCAGAGGTCCACTGAATCAGGGGTTAGGAACAAGTGCTCTAATGAGACAGATGGGTCCCAGCCAACAGGATTTGGCTATCACTCACTAGGATATATTCACACACCTAAAGAAGCAACGTGCTGCCTGGAACGGGGGTTTTAGACCTTGCAAGAGTTACAGAAGCAACTATAGGCTGTCCCCACTCAAGCTTTACTAAGGGGAGGGTGCTGTGGCCCAAGAACTTATTTGTCTGTCCCTGGTGACAATGGTTTAGCTTTCCTATGGAGATATATGTACAGCAGGCATTAGCCTGAAATTTTGAACACTTGGATCATGTCACTTAATTTGCCTGGCTCTGGCTGCATCCGTATCACCCATCTTCTGGTTATAATGTGGCCTCAGCCAGTGAAGGGCCACATGGAGAGAAAGCTCTGGCTGAAGGACGGGGCAGGTCGGGGGGTGGCCTGGTCCCCTCCACTTACATTTTTCATTGTGGATCAGTAAACTGGCATTCTGGTGTTCAGGACTCATCGGGCAGTCTGTGAGTATGGCCCGCCCCTCTTCCTCTGCTGACACACACATCAGTTTTCTATGCTCACGAGGTTTCTTGGATGAGGGCTAGTACACTCCAATGTGCTAAGATCGAGAGCTCTTGTTTCTTACTGAAATTTCTTAAGGGTAATTCTTCTCATTGGAATCTACCCAAAGGAAATAATTACAAGTTGAGGTGTACACATGTACATACAAAAGATGTCCACAATAGTGGATTTTTTAAAAATCTTTTTGAGCTAGTTTTTAGATTCACATGCAGTTGTACGAAATAATACTGAGTGAGTCTATGTATCCTTCACCCAGTTTTCCCCAGTGGTAACTGTCTTTGTCTGTTCAGGTTGCTGTAACAAAAACGCCATAGACTTGGTGGTTTAAAAAACAAACATTTATTTTTCACAGTGCTGGAGGCTGGGAAACATAAGACCAAGATGCTGGCAGATTACATATGTGGTGAGGGCCCCTTTCCTGGTTCAGAGATGGTGGTGGTCTTCTTGTTGTGTCCTCCCCTGGCAGGAGGGGCGAGGGAACTCTCTGGGGCCCCTTTTATAATGGCTCCACTCTCACGACCTAATCACCTCCCAAAGGCCCCACCTCTAAATGTTATCACATTGGGGATTAAGTTTCAACATATGAATTTTGAGAGGACCCAAACATTTTGTCTATAGCAGTAATACCTTCTATAATCACAATCAAGGAATTGACATTCATAGAATCCACACACTTGATTCATATTTCTCCATTTTACATGCATTCATTTGTGTGTATTTAGTTCTATACAATTTTGTCATACGTAGATTTGTGGGACTACAACTATAGTTAAGACAAAACAGTTCCACCATAAGGAATAAAGTTAATTTTTATAGTAAAAAAGTAAAAACAATCTCAGTGGCTGATATTATGAGATTGCACACATAATTTATGGCGCAGTTATAGAGTAAAATATTACTCAGTCATTTAAAATGGTGAATACAGCCCTGACTGGTGTGGCTCAGTGGATTGAGTGCCGGCCTGCACACCAAAGGGTCCCTGGTTTGATTCCGAGTCAGGGCACATGCCTGGGTTGCGGGCCAGGTCCCTGGTTGGGGGCACGTGAGGGGCAACCACATATTGATGTTTCTTTCCCTCTCTTTCTCCCTCCCTTCCCCTCTCTCAAAAAGTAAAGAAAAATCTTTAAAAAAATAAAATGGTAAATACATAAATATTATAAAGATTGTTTAACATGGGAAAATGCTTAAAAGATACAACGTTATATGTTTGATCTACAGTTTTTATTTATTTATTAAATAAAAAAATCTTTGCCCAAGGATTTGTTTTTTAAAATTGATTTTTAGAAAGGCAGGAAGGGGAGAGAGAGAGAAAGAGAAACATCAGTTGATTGCCTCCTGTACTTGCCCCAACCAGGAGTCAAACTCACAATTTAGGTATGTGCCTTGACTGGGGATTGAACCCTTGACCTTTGGGTGTACGGGACAACATTCCAACCACCTGAGCCACCTGGCCAGAGCTGTATGATCTAGAGTTTCAAAAGTAAGTGCTGACAAATACTTGAAGGAATTATGCTAGAAGTGTATAACACTACTTTTAGATGGTAGGACAATTGTGCTTTTTGCTGCCTTTTTATATTCTTCAAAATTTTTACAATAAACCTCTATTATGTATTGAATGTTTGTTTCTCCCCCAAATTTAAATGTTGAAGCCCTGACTCCCAATGTGATGGTATTTGGAAGCAGGGCGTTTGGGAAGTAATTAGGTTTAGATGAGGTCGTGAGGGTAGGACCTCCATGATGGAAGGAAAAGAGACCAGAACTTTCTCTCTCTCTGCCTTGTGAGGACACTGAGAGAAAATTCTCCCAGAACCAAATGAGCCAGCACCTTCATCTCGGACTCCCCAGCCTGAGAACTGTGAGAAATAAAAGTCTGTTTAAGCCATTCAATTGCTGGTATTTTATTACAGCTTCAGCATCTCTTACTTACTCAAAGAACAGGGATGGTGGAGTGTGGGTAAAACACAGGGGCAAAAAACAAAGAGAAATTAAAATGAAAAACAAATAAAAATAGTAACTGAAGGCTGAGACCCTAAGTGAGGAAGGACAGGTCCTTGGGGAGTCAGCTGCCCTGTTTACACCAGGGGTCAGGGATCCAAGGGCTGTGGATCGCTTTACCAGCCACCCAGAGCAGTTAAGAGGAAGTCTTACAGGCTCTGCAGCTTTTGAACTGGGTGGAGCAGGAAGGTGAGGGCATCCTCTAGGGTTAGTTTTATTTATGAAAAACAAGGAGGCCGGAGAGACGGAGTAGCAGCAGAAGTGGGGGTCTGGAGGGTGGAAGCAGGCAGCTAGCTCACCCTTGCCCATTCCACCCTCACCTCCCTGAACAGCAACCCAGGAGGGAGAGGAAGGGGGCGCGCGGGAGTGAGACAAAAAATGGGCGGCGCATCTGCTCAGGCCTACTGCTCAGCTCAGGCTGCTCACAGGAGGCAAAGGAGGGCAGAATCTGGGCCTGGAATCTGTCCTGCCTGGACTCGGGCCCACTCTGCCAGGGGAGAGTGCCCTATCTGATACGAGTTTTGGCCTGGGAGTCCTCCATCTGAGTCTTGGTCCAACAGTGCCTCAAAGCAGGGCAGTTTGGCAAACCCAATGTGCTATGGGGGACATTTTGACAGGGGAGACATTTTGATAGAACTGAGTCAAAATATAGAATTACCATTAAAAAAATTACCAAGTAGCTTATGAAAGACGTATCTAACCGTTAGGTTTTCTCTGACACTCACCTTACCCCTGACTTTCACTGCACCGCTGACCTTGACCGTATTCCTGATCTCCACCGTGCCTCTGACCCCACTCCACTGCCGCTCATGCCTGATTTCCAGAGGGGAGAGCTGGCATTGGGCGCGGCTTGGAGTGGAAGTGAGGATGTCTGCCTAACATGTGCACTTGAAAGTAAAAAACAAAAACAAAAGCCTATACATTTAATGATTTGGTTTTTAGGGTAAATGTCCTCACATGAATAGTGCTGTGTCAACGCATCCATAGTTGAATGTCTAATTTAAAATCTTCTAAAGGCATTGAAAGTGCTTTCTAAACACAGTGAAAGATTTTAGGGAGGGCTCCCAAGTGAAAAAGCCAGAAGTCCCAGAAGGGAAATAAAGAGGCAGATCCATCCGGGAATGAATACCCTAGGATCCTTATGAGGATACGGGTGGTCTGTCTGCTTGAATTTTACCCTTTGGGGGGCTTCCTGCCTTTCTGCCATCCTACACGGTTCTGGTAGATATCAATCACAGGTCCATGCCTGCCCTGGTGTAAGAGTTGGGCCATGGCTCAGGCCTGGACAGTTACAGTGCCTGTAACCTGTCCACAGTGACCCTAGAGGTATGTACAGGATCCAAGCATAGTCAGCCTCATTCCACAGGGTCTGATAATACGGTCACTGGTAGAGAACATCCCCAAGATCTTTCTCTGGGATTGTGGAGCCCTGCCAACCATGGAGACAGCCAGCAACCCACTTCAAACTTCCTAAGCCAATAATTTTTTTTTCTTTTTCTTAAACTAGATCCAGTCTGCTTTCTGTCAGTTGCAACTAACAGACCTGTAACATATTGTTCCACTCTTTATTTTGACACTTGTGGGGATCCCAAGATCCCCCCTAAAGGGAAGCCTACTTATGGACAGGCCCTGCCCACTTAGCAGATCCCACAGCTAGATCTCCCACTCAGGAAAGAGATCCTCTCTCTGAGAAAGAGAACTTCACGGGCTTCAGAGAAAATCTTCACCAGCTGTCTGTCTATACTAATTGCCCAAGTCCTTTACTAAAAAATGTCTTTCAAGCAAAAAGAGAAGCATATCTAGGCACATATTAGTGAAGTGTCTGACCTTTGAGGATAAAGGTTGGTCTCCAAAGTTTCCAGAAATAAAGGGCCCAGGCTTAGACCAGCACCAGATCTCTCCACAGCAGCACTGTATGCAGCAAGATAAACCGGTGAGGTCTTCAAAGCTCTTGGGGGGGGCGGGGGGCGGGGAAACTGCAGCTAGAATTCGCTCCTCGGCCAAGTTAGCATAGGTATCTGAGGTCCTACGAGGACTCCAAGTTTCCCTCTTAGGCAACCTTTCAAAAAAGTAGGCATACTCTAGAAAAATAAAAAAAGGAATCCCAGGAAGAAAATGGGATACAGGAAACAGAAGAACTAACCCAAGAGACCTGTGAAGGTGACATTTTATAAACTGCTCGAGTAAGAGTCTCCAAATTATTAAATCCAGGTAGTGGATTTACAGGTGTTCTTTGTGCTATTATTTTAGCTTTTATCTATAAGTTTTTTCCTCATAAAAAAGTAGAAAAGATAGAAGTACAAGGATTAGAAAGAGAAAAAAAAGCACATATCCTTTATGCCAACCAGACAAAAGAAGCACTTAAATCTTAAAACACTGGTTATTTCATGTTTTGTTAATAACATGGGTGTTTCCTAATTTACTACCATCCAGATATTTAAAGTTAAGTGGTTTGCTGCTGTTCCACCAAAGGAGTATTGGAGTTTCCAGTTCCACATGTTTGCTGACCCTCATGTTTTCATACTTACATAATTTGGGTAAGAAATCCAAGTTTTGTTCTTATGCAAGAAGGGGTGCATGATATATGACCTGTCAGCCTGGTTTAACAATTGGGCCCGTACCCAACACCTGGTCCAGAGGTGACAAAATCAGGTATGTTGGTTGTATTGAATTGTCCAGGGACACTTGTCCTTCAGGAAGTCCTTGTGTTAAGGGAGAACCAGGGTGCACAACACAGACTGAACAGAAGATAACACCAAGACAAGAGAAACAGACAAGCCTGAGGAACAGCTCCAGGAGTTGTCTGGAGGCAGGTGAGAGAAGATGCTGGAGCGACTTGCACAGGCTTGCAGGCAGATTTCTTGAGGAAGAGAGTCAGTGGCCACGCTGGCACAGAGGGGCGGAGCAGAGCTCGGTGAAGAGAAGAGGTGAGGGGGTGTTGAAGAAACTACGGCCTGTCCAAAGTTCACAAATCAGGAGAAAATTCCTAAGCATTGAGGAAGAGAAGGTGGATGTTTGGCAGAAAGAATTCAAACTAGAGAATAATCAGGAAAAACAATAGGAAAGTGAAGTAAAATTACTAAATTGATCCATGCCTCAGTATATGTATCTTCACTTATAAAATCAGGATACTGACAGTACCTTCTCCTCCTAAATTGTTGGGAAAGTTACATGGAATAATATTTCTAAGGCACTTGGATTAATGCCTAGAATAAATTCAATATTAGCTGTTTTTAAATAGGTTGTCTAAGATCACCCAGCTTGTAGTAAGTGGGTGCCTAGGTTTTGAACCATCTCTGATTCCAGAGCCCAGACTCCTAACCACTGCAGCCTACTGAATAACTACCATTTATTGAGCACAGTCCTCCACACTCTACATTAGTTATCTCATTTCATCCTTATAACAATCCTGAGCTGGGTATTACCATTTTATGGAAGATTGGGCATCATTTAATTCGCTTGTCCAAGTTCATGCAGCTGGTATCCCCAGACCTGCCTGGCTCCAGTGGCCTCTCCCCAACACCACAATGGGAGTCAGGAGGCTTGGGTCCCAATCCCACATTGGCCACTGATCAATCTTCATCGCTGAGCCTCAGTTATTTTTTAAATAGCAGGGGCTAGGTGAGAGAATGATCTCTATGGTCCCTTTAAATGCTACTTTTCTGGGAAGGTGGATCTGATTAAGTCAGACAGCATTTCAGGTGGGAGGGAGGGTATGTCTGAGCCAGACAAGATTCCCATCCCCATCTGACAGCACAACATCAACCAACAGCGATCCAGAAGCACCAAAGATGAGTCCAGATCTCCAAAGCATTAGTTACTGTCTGCTCCCCCTCCCTCTAGGGGATAAGCAGGGATTCTGCTCCAATTATACTGGATTGATGACGAAACTCTAGGATGATGAAAGGGTGGGAGAAATGTCAGAGGACACAATGGGAGATCTGAATCATTCAGCCTGAGGAAAAGAAGGTGAGAAGGGCCAGTCTTCAAGTCTCCTGTGAGTACGGGGGCTGCGTGGCATGGTGGAGAGAACATAAGGCCAAGACTCAGAGTACCTGTGCCCTGGGCCCTAGTCCTGGCTCTGCCACCAACAAGCTCTATGAATTTTGTTTGAAAAGATACTTCACCTCTCCAATCTTCCATTCCCACAACTGAAAAATTAGGGAAACAACTTTTAAGTCTCATCAATTCATGCAAAGAATAATGTATAACATAATAATGTAGCTACAGCTAAAAACAATGAGAAATGGCTCTAATAGTTTGGCAATGGGAAGAACTACTAAGCAGACCCGTGGGGTGGAAGGTGGGTGTTGATTCAACAAAACAATGAATGTCATCTGGAATGCTGAATAACTAACATTTATTGAGCATTAACTATGTACCAGGTCCTGGGCAGAGGTCTTGACACGCATAGTCTCAGGTCATATCCTTGACACCTTCCAAGGTAAGTATTATAGCCATTTCTCAGACGTTAATTGAGGTCCCAAGACGTCAAGTCACCCAACTAATTAGTAAATGATGACATCAAGACTCAGATCCAGGGGTCCATCTGACTCTGAAGGCCATGCCCTGTCCTTTACACTCTACGACCTCAGGTAGTTGGATGTGAGAACCACGAATAGAGAAATGAAAGCATTAAGTGGAAAAGAAAACCCTCAAGAGTGGTTATGTTGATATAAGAATGTTGGCACTAACCTTAGGCTTGGAAATTTAAAAATAATAGGTAATTTAGGATGCTGGGAACTTACTTGGGGTTGCTAAACTTTAAATATTCCTGCTCATTTTTTGGTAGTAGAGATGGTAACCTACAATACGTAAGTGAGGAAGTGAGTCCAGATCATAGGGCCTTTCATATTTGGTTTTCTAGGCATGCAGAGAAGGAAGGTGTAGCTATACTCCCTCTTCCCCAAGGAGATTGGAAGTCTGACCACATGACTCTCTTGCTTCAAGCTTTTCAGTTACTTCATGTTGCCTGTATTGCTGGTTCTCAACCCTGGAGTCATCTGAGCAACTTTTAAAACTACAGATATCCAGTTCTACCTCCAGAAATTCTTATTTAATTGACAGTGGTGTAGCTTTGGCACTGGAAGTTTTAAAATCTTTTCAGGTGATTCCAATATGTAGGAACATTTGAAAACCACTGGTAAGGTCTAACTCACGCACTTGGCATAGAAGACTCTGATTTCTTCTGTAAACTCTCCTATATCCTTATTTTTCACGTGTTTTCAAAAACAGTTACAATGTCCTGAACATGCTATGCCCTGTTCACTTGCCTTATTTATTTCAGTGGCTTTACACGGTATTTCCTCTGTCGGGAATACCTTTCTTCTCTCTTGTCCATCTGGAATTCCATTTGTCTTCAATACTATGGGAGCCAGTCTCCAAGATGGTCCCTACGAGCTCCACCTCCTGGTTGGTATTCATGCCCTTGCTTAGTCCCCTCCCACACTTAACAGGCCTGACCTGTGTATTAATAGGATATTGTGGAAATTATGGAGTATGACTTCCCAGGATGGGTCATACGAGACGTTACAGCTTCCATTTTACTCTCTTGGATCACTTGCTTTGGGAGAAGCCAGCTGCCTTGTCTTCAGCAGCAGCCCCATGGAGAGCTCCACGTGTCAAGGGACTGAGGCCTCCCGCCAACAGCCATGAGAGTGAGCTAGCTTGGAAGCGGATTCTCCAGTCCTAGTCAAGTCTTCAGACATCCCAGCTGACATCTTGACTGCAACCTCATGAGAGACCTTAAGCCAAACCACACAATTGAGGCACTCGATTTCCTGAGCCACAGAAAGTATGAGATGTTTGTTGTTCTAAGCTGTTAAATTTTGGGATAATTTATTATACAGCAACAGATAACTACTACAAACACCTGGGTCCAGTACATGATACTCTGTGAAGCCCTTTTACTCTGCTGAAGTTGAATGCACCCTATGCCACTTCTGAGCCTCATGTATGTCCTGTAACAACACTCATCCACAGCCCCTGCTGACTTGCCTTTCTTGCCCTCTAGATTCAGTTGCATGAGGATGGTGCCAGCCATAGTATAAGCTTCAATGAGTGCTTGTAGAATGAATGAACACACATGAGAACTGCCATCCCAGTAGGTTCTCACAGGCCTTCCTGCCAGGCTTCCTCCCTACACAAAAACTGCAAAGTGTGATCGCTTTCTGGAAATCAGGGATGTCACAGTGAGTGGGTCCTGAGGATTTTCTTTGTCATCCAACAAAACCCTGGTGCCCATGGATGTATCTAAAACACTAGACTGGAGGCAGAAGATCTGAGTTTTAGTTCAGGTTTGCCAGATACTTGCTGAAATTCTCTAAGCTCTGGTTTCCTTGTAGACCAAATGACATAAGGACTCTCCCAAGTCTAAAATGTCATGATTGTATACAGGGTCTGGCACAAATGACACCCCCTTTTTATTACAAAATCATAAGCATGTAATTCTGTAACATAACTATCACACTAACACACACCATATGACATTTTAGGTGATATGTCCAAATTGCTGTCCATCTTGTGTGAGACATTCACATACCATACTAACCACTCAAGCAGGCGTTACTTCTGCTGGACCCATATGTATTTTCAGCTCGCAAACTCTTGTTCATAAAATAGGCTAATGGTTTTAAATCATAGCAAATGTTCCTGTATTGGCTGCATATCAGGAATACCTCTGGAGCTTTTCTCTCTCGCACACACACACCCCCCTGGGCCGATACCTTCTGAATCAGCATCTCTGTGTCTCTGGAGACATGGCCAGGACGTATTTTTACATAGCTTCCAAGTGATTTTGATGTGCAACTGGAGCAGAGAATCACTAATCTATAGTATGTGAGTTAGAGATTAAAAAAAATAATTCTGCCCATTGATTGGCTCCATGGTTTATACAGTACATTACTAACGGACTGGTTCCCTTAACTGTTAACTTTGTATGAGGTAGGTGGATGGATGGATGGATGGATGGATGGACGGACTCAGGACTCAGTGAGGTCTTCAACAAAAATGACTCTCTGTATGACCCAGCTGTGTAGGGCATTTATTGGAGATTACATTGTGGGTTATTTTAGCTTACATAGAGTAAAGAACCATTTTCTTTTTGTGAGACAGGAATGGACAGGAATTATGAGCACCGACTTTGGAACCCAGCAGTTTAAGTTCAAATCCAGGCTCCAACGCCAATCTTTCCAAACCTCACTGTCCTGATCTGTTGAAAGGGCATAAGACACACTATACACACTATCTTACAGGAATGTTGTGAGGATTAAGTGTACCTGAAATGTATGTAAAATACTTAGCACAGTATTTGGCACAAAATAAGTGCTCATTAACTAGCTGCACACTATAGCAAAAATAAAATATGGCACATTTACTTTTAATAGCAATATATGTTTGTCCAATACTTTATGAATTACAAAGTGGTCTTACATCTTACATGGAATCCCCCCAAATATTGAGAGGGCGAGGCAGATATTCTTAGTGACCCCATTTTATAGAAGAAGAAACAAAGGCTCAAGGATTCACTGGTTCCAGACCAAATGGCAAAAAAGTGCCCTGGCTGGGTGGCTCGGTTAGTTGGAATGTTGTCCTGTACACCAAAACATTTTGGGTTTGATTCCCAGTCAGGGCACATACACAGGTTGTGGGTTTGATCCCCAGTCAGGGCACGTACGGGAGACAACTGATGGATGTTTCTCACTCTCTCCCTTCTTCTCTCTCTCAAATTAATTAGCATATCCTTGGGTGAGGATTTAAAAAAAAAATGGCAAAAAAAGAAAAAAAGAAAGAAGTCAGTGTCTAGATTCAGACCTGGATGTGATTCCATAAAGATGAATAATTATATATGCGCACTTGGCAGGAATCTAGAGACCACCTGGCTTAGCAGACTGAGGAGGACTGTATTTCTGAGCTTCTTTTTTTAGATGAAAGCAAGATGGGAAAAATAAGCTGGCAAACTGCTTTCCCTCATTTTCAACACTGGTGTGATTTGTGCTCAGTTCTGCCCGCCTTCTAACTCTCAATGTTACATGTCCATGTACCTCTCATTTGCTCTGGCTGCCCTCGGCTGCATCACCGGTGGTTCTGCCCAGGGCCCCACAGCTGGGACCTGAGAAAACCAAAGGAAGGGGAAGCAGGGGCAGCTGGGGACATCAGAAGGCTGGGCGAATACCAGCTGTTCCCAAGTCTGGCTGGGGAACAAGAAGCCTGCTGATGGGGAGGGGGGGCAAAGTGATCACTGCTCCCCATGCCGGTCAACAGGAGGATGCTTTTCCCTGTCCAACAGATGGGCCCTGCTCCTGCAATAATGTAATAAAGTACAATACCAAATATGGCACAGAATATATTTCTCTTGGGAAGCAGAAGGCCAAGAGATCAAATGTTAGTTGAATTTAATCAAAAAGGCTTTCACAGAAGAGGTGGAACAGAAACGGGCCTAAGGGTTAGCAGTATTTGGATATACAGAGAGGAGGCTGGAAAGGCCCTGCAAGCAGGAAAAGATCGCGAGAAAGGGCATGCGTGTTTGCTTGGGGAATGGGTGGGCATATGAAAGGGCCTGTGGAAAAAGCAGAGTGCCTGGGAAGCAGCCCAGGAGAGAAGTGGAGCAAAGCCAGACAGAACGAGGGGGTGAGATGCAATCATACTGGAAGAAGGAAGTCCTATAGATTCTTGACAACTTAGTGACAGAGATGGTAAAATGCCAGAACTGAAGAGGCCTTAGGGACCACCCTGTATCCAAATTTATAGTTAGGGAAACAGAGGTCATGAGAGGAAAAGCATATACACAAGGTCATAGGTTGAGAGACTGTGAGAGTTGGGACAAGATCCTAGGGCTCCAGTCAGTTTGTTCTTTCCATTAGACGGCCTTGCCAGGCTGGTATTTTGATGTGAGTGCTGTTTCAGGAAGATCTGGCAGCAGAATGCAGTGGAAAGGAGAAATCAGGGTCCAGGAGGCTGTAAAAATGATTACAGGGGTGAGGTGATGGGAAGGACTTGACTCAAATGAAATGGAAAGGATGGGCTAGGAGTGAGAACCAACAAGTGGGGAGAAACAATAGAACTTGGCAGGAAATCAGAAATGACAGTGAGGGAGAGAGCTCTGCAGAGGTCATTTGTGGATTTTATCTCACACCTGGGAAGTTTCTCCTCAGGTCATTGGGCACTTTACCCTCTCCCCTCCCTGTCTCAGAGGCAGCAGACAAAAATTAACACAATTAGTCCTTATATAAATTCCCAATCCTCAGGGCCTTCTCCCTTTGGCCAATGGCTACACACACTTTTTCCTTTGATTCTCCCATTCACCATTTTAGGGCCTTCGGTTTACTTCTGGTGCACAGACATGTGCGTCTGGATGATCATGTGTGAAATTAAAACCCAAACCAGAATCTAAGAGTGCAGACTTTTCCTGGTGGTGAAGAAAGCCTACAAGACTGGAACAATGGTGTGGATTTTGATCTTTGATGGGAAGAGCAGGGAAATGAGAGCAAATGGAATGGAAAAACTCTCTCTTCATCCAGCTCCACCCGCACACAACGGTCGTAGTTGAGTGACAGAAGACTTCATGTGAGGGAACTAACTGTGAAACAGAAGCTGGAATAAGAACTTAGACCAAGACCATCTGGGGCCGCTGAGGGCAAGAGCAAATTTTATCTCATCTTATAGATATGTAAGGAGATCAAATAAAACAATGCTAGTAAAAATAGGTAATATTTAATAACCCTTTGGGATAGACACCATGCTAAATTCTTTACATGCATTATTTCAATTATTACAACTCTAAGAGATAAATGCTATTAAAATTTCCATTTTACAAATGAGCAAACTGAAGCTCATATAAGTTAATTAGCATAAATCACAAGGAAAATAGGAATTATCTGATTTCAAAGACCATGTTCTTAATCCCTGAACTGCTTTCCTCATCTATCAAATCAACAGAGCATCTGACCCACAGCCCTAAGTGAAGCTCAATTCTCTCCAACCCACTCCTCAGTAGCGCTAAAAATCTCACTGACTCTCAATGCAATTCATATAGAAATTGCCAGAGAATTTGACATTCTTGATTCCATCTATCATGAAATGATATTCCTTATACCCTGACAGTTTAAACAGACAGGGTTATGGGCAAAACCAAGAATGTGCCTTAGGGCAGGACTGCCCAGTGATTAAAAGCTTGGATTTTGATGCCTAAATCCCAGCTTTGCCAAAATCTTGCTGTGAGAGCTTGATCCAATCACTTCTGTACGGCTGTTCCCTCATGCACAAAATGAGGCTCATACCACCTGACCTCTTGAGGTTACTGTAAAAAGCAAATGAGATGATGCGTGTAAGCACTGAGCACAGTCCCTGACACGTAATAAGGGCCTAATCAATGTTGGTTATTACAGTGATCATCATGATCATAGTCGTTGTCGTCCTTTTGCCATGCAGCTATGGCCAGGGACACTTGGCCTTTGCATCTGGCTGTGAAGGGACAGAAAGTGAGTTTCTTAATAAGGACCAGGTCCCAAGTGCAGAGTGTGGCCTCTCTTGTCCTTCTATCACTTTGTAGGCCAAGGGGAAGGGGTGCCCCAGAAGACAAAGGGAGCAGATAAAGGTCCCCACAAGGCCAACACATGAAGGTGGAATCCATCAATTGTCATTTCAAGAGCCCAGACTTCCTGAGGAAGAGTAAGGGGGCAGCTGTGTCAGGACACACACTAGAAAGGGGCTTGGGGACTGTGTTAGGAGCCTCAGCCTGATGCTCCCAGGATGTGGAAGGGATGAGGAATCTCATTCCATCCTGTGTTTATTTACTCACCTCCCTCCCTAACTGATGCACCATTCCCTTCACAGAAACTTTACAATATACCACTAGGAGGCCTCCATGAGAACAGTTCTATAATGGGGTGAGAATAAGATGCAAAAGACACCCAAGACATCCTTGCTTCTCAAAAGGATACACTAGCAAGCAGTTGATCAGTACATGACAATTAATATGCAGGATTATCTTGCCTATCTAAAGGCCATTTATCTGGTGACCTTTGAGTCTCTGGAAGCTCACCAAAAACCAGGGCAAAGGGCCAAAAACCTTGTTATACCCCTTCTGATCAGTGAAAGGAAGGGTTACAAATTCCAAGCACCAAAGGCAGTACATTTTAGTTGCAGGAGAGTTCCTGAAGACCTCTCTCAGTAACTACCTGGTTTTACTTTAGATGGTGGTAGATGACGTAACTGATAAGAAGTAATAGCTCTGAAGTGAATGGGGAGAGCTGCTAGGGGCTGGCATGTTAAAGGCAATGAAGAATAATGGCTGGCCGCCTGACCACAAGGGAGACAATACAAACTGAAACGCAATCAAAGGACTAAGAGGACAGCTGCTGGGGGCCATGCAGCATAGATGCAAATAGTCATCCATATCTTCACAGCCCGGAGGGTGCCACTGCTCTGACATTAGGCCCGGTCACAGATATTCTGGCTCTCTTGGGATGCGATGGGATGTTAGGTATGGCCAGATGACTTGCTTTGGCCAATGAAATGTGGATGGAAATAATCAGTGTCACTTCTGGGCAGAAAGTTTCACCATGCTCTCTCCCAGCACTTCCAGATCGTGGCAGCTCTGCCAGCCTGAGTCCCCAAGTTAAGATAAAAATGACATGGAGCAGGGCCTCCAGCTGACTAACAGAGGAGAAGCAGCATGGGCAAGAAAGAAACTTCTGTTGCTTTTCAGGGTTGCATGTTACTACCATATAATCTAGTCTGTCCTGACTGAAACATCCTAAGAAGTTAAATGAGGTCAGTTCACATTAAGAAGTATATGCATTATCTTTTTTGGTAAATTACCATTGAAAAGAGTCAATGTTATATTTTTTGGCTCAAAGGATAATTTTTGATTACAGGGAAAATTCACATACTCTGATATTGCCAGATAAATGAGTCCCTGCCAGAGTAGGAACTGAAGTGGATGAGTGATACATTCAGTTTCCAAACAACTTCTTTCTCCAGGGAGGCTCCCAGTCTTTACAACACATGTATCATGTATAGGTTTAAGGTAGAATGAAGTTGGGTCTCACATGCTAAAGATGCCCGAACCTCAGCATAGAATGAGTCCAGGCGTAAGGGGCGGCATCTACTGCTTCTGTGAGTGCTGAAGGGCTCAGTTGGGGATGGGAAGGCCCTGTTACATGTCTGTCTGCACCCTCATAGAAGAAAACCCATCACGTTGTTGAGTAAGCCAACAACTTCAGAACATAGTCTTTTTAAACATATAAGGAACATTTACAAAATTGACCTCACACTGGACCAACAAGCAAATTTCAGGATAAAAACTGTATGAGTCATTTTCTCTGACCAAAAGCAATTAAGCTAGAAAACAACAGCCATAGAATAACTGGAAAAATCTTGTATATTTGGAAAGTAGGAAACATATTTTTAAATAGTCTATAGGCATATACATCCTCTCACTTAATCCTCTTAACTATTCATAATGCAGATCTCCATCTTAGAAATGAGGAACCAGAAGTAGAAAGAGAATGCAATGTGCTCAAATTTACCCAGTTAGCCACGGTGAAAACAGGACTCAAAACCAGCCTATAGAACTCTGGTGCCCAGGGCTTTAATGATACTCTCTCTACCCTATGTCTCCCTGGAATTCACAGATCCTCCCAAGGTTCACAGCGTCCATGGACCTGAAGTTTCAACTCTTAGAACAATGGCTGAGAGGTGGGAGACCTAGTCCCAGATTGTGGTGGTGGCACTGACCTTGGACCCATTGTGTGGAGATGCATTTCCCTTTCAATCCTGCCTTCTCTGGGGTCCTCTACTTGAACTAGGGTAAGACGTCTAGAGTAATGGCAAGAGGTGTTTCAGGTTGGTCTTCTCAGACAGCTTTCAACTAGATCCCCAGGAAGGCTTCCTTTCCTTTTAAAGTTTCTTTCCACACGGCACAAGTAGTAAGCGAACAAAGAAAGACAGAAGGAGAAGTTACTTCCAGATGGCTCCTCATCTTGCTCTAATGCAGATTAAATAGAGAATATTCCAACATTTCATTAGGCAAACATGAGTATTAATATCATGCATATTATAAATGGAACAGAATACAAATTCAATCTATATCTTGACTTAAATTTGGGCTAGGGCCTCAGAGGCAGAAAACATAGATGACTCGCAGCACCCGGATTCTGAGCAAGTTGGCGGCTCATGACATCTGAGGTAAGAAGGTAAAAGGCAAGATCAAAGTATTCCTGCACCTCCGCAGGGGTGGCCTCCTGAACTCTGGCTGACTGTACTACCTCCCTCTGTGGCAAGGGCCTGTTCAAATGCCTGCCTAATGCTGCTTTTCTATCTTCTCCAACTCAACCTACTTCTGTCAAGATACATTTTTAGCACAACTCCCAGACATTCAGAGCTTCTGAGGCCCCCCACTCGGTACCTCAGCTTTTCTCCCTATGCTATGAGGACAATGCTGTCTGTTCTCCTCTGTGGGCTCACAAGGATAGTGCCCACACTAAGGGCCGAGGACTATGTTTGGTGCATTAAGAAGGCTTGAAAAAAAGCAGAAAATCTGATGATGGTCCATATCCTAGCAAGTTACATCAAATGCTGAGAGCTTACCAAGTGGCCCTGGGGAGAGAGAGGGCTAAGAGGTATGAAGAGAGGGTGCCCATTTAGGCTAAAGGTCTGGAAGGTAGAAATTTTCACTCCATCTTTTGGCTTCATTTCTCCACTGCAAAAGCCACACTGGCCCAAGGCAAGGGCGTCAGCTCGCTAGGTTAGTAGTACTCAGAGTGCTCATCTTAGGGCTTGGGTGCTTCCCAGCCCCACCCTGCTGCTTGTTGCCTAAACCATCAGGGCTCAGGCCCCAGAAAGTCAGTGTGCCAATCAGTAAGTGATCCAGGCCCTACCATGAATTTAGGATCAACTAGTCCAAGATCAAAGTGCCCAGTTATCTAATCAGCAGTGTGATGATCTCCTTTCGATTTGTAAAGAAGGGCCACGACCACGACGACCACCTCCTGATAGGAGGTCATGGGTAGACACCAAATGGGAATTCAGCTCAGCTTCTCTCCCATTTGTGACCTTTTATAAACGGTCAGTTGTGTCTAAAGGCTGGACAGATGGTGTGGAGCCCCGGGGGTGAGTGATGGTCCAATGCCTTCAATGAAGTCGTTCCATTGGTCATAGTTCTCTTTCAAGTCTGAAAAAAAACCAAACAGGAAGGGTAGGTAAATCGTTGTAAGGTTAGATCAAAGAGTACCTACCACAGATTTAATGGGCCATTCTAGAGAGAGGAGCACAGAGAGTACCAGACAGACTGGTTGTGATGGCGGTAGCAAGTAATGCTAACTATTATTCATTCAGTGCCTTTATAAAGATGCTTCATAAATGACTTGCTTAATCCACAAAAACTCAATAATGATAGTAACAAAAAGTAACATTTATTGAAGAATAACTCATTGTAGGAGCTGTATTTAACATGTACTGCTTCATTTAATTTTCATAATATTCCAATCAGTTAAGTACTGTTATTAGCCCTACTTTATATTTGAGGAAACTGAGGCTCAAAGAAGCTATCTGATTTGTCCAAGGTCATTACACTGGGTAAGTGACAGAGACAGAATTCATACTTTGGTCAAAAAGGGTGAAAAAATAGAAAGCCGCCCTGGCTGGTGTGGCTCAGTGGATTGAACACAAGGCTACGAACCAAAAGGTTGCTGGTTCGATTCCCAATTAGGACACGTGCCTGGGTGCAGACAAGATACTTGGTTGGGGGCATGTGAGAGGCAACCGACTGATGCATTTCTTGCACACTGATGTTTCTCTCCCTCTCCCTAAAAGTAAATAAACATAATCTTTAAAAAAAGAAAGAAAATGGGAAGCCTACTTCTAGGCTCAGGGATGTTGCTGAGCAAGAAAAGGTCCATTGCATGTCAGCCAGTGGATGCAAATCCAGGACCACCTCAGTGAAGGGTAGAAGGAAGAGGGTGGCAGCATCATGAAGCAGCGTAACACTGGGTATGATTCAAGATAGGGCCCTGGGGCCTTGGGCAAATGGGACTAACTACATGGGTAAACAGCCAAAAAGGGTCCATGGCCTCAGGCTGAGGGAGTAAGGCACAGCTGAGCTGGCAAATGATGTCCTTGTTCAAAACAAACAAAACCTGGGGCAGAAGGCAGGGCCCATTCTTCTTCATCTTTGGGTCCCAGTGCCCTCCAAAGAGCCTAGCATGAAAGAGGTCCTCAACAAATAAGTGCTACATATTCATTAATTCAAAAAATACTGAGCACATTCATGATGTGCCACAGTCTGTTCTTAGTTCCAAAAAGTCCATCGACAATCAAAGAGAAATCCTTATCCTCAAAGAGCTCATAATCTAGTACTCAGAGATAATAATAGACAATAAATTATATGAGATGTGAGAAGGTGAGAAGTGTTAAGGAAAAAAAGTGCCAGATAAGAGAAACAGTGGTGGTGGCCAGGGGACAGAGGTGAGAGGAGGTAGGGAAGGTACAATGTTTTGTTTTTAATTATTTTTAGATTTCACTTATTTATTTTTAGAGAGAGGGAAAGGGAGGAAGAGCAGGACACATCAATGTGCGGTTGCCTCTCGCACGCCCCCTATTGGGGACCTGGCCCGCAACCCAGGTATGTGTCCTGACTGGGAATCGAACCAGGGGTCCTTTGGTTCACAGGCTGGCACTCAATCCACTGAGCCACCCCAGCCAGGGCACAAAGGTACAACGTTTTAAAAAGGCTGGTCAGTGTGGGCCTCACTGGAAAGGTGAAATTTGAGCAAAAACTTGATGGAGGTGGGAGTGAGCCATGAGACCATATAGGAAATATCTTCCAGGCAGTGGGAACAGCACTACAAAGGCTTGAAGCCAGAGTGTCCCTGGAATGTTGGAGGCTTGCGAGAGTGAAACAGGCTACGGGAAGAGCAGCAGGGGAGGTAGGGAAGGACTGGAAGACCACACCATCTGGTGTACCAGGACAATGGAGATTGGCTTTGACTTTTAGAAAAATGGGGAATCACTGGAGGATCTGCGCAGAGGTGTGACAAGATCTGACTTACCTTCTAACAGGATCACTTTGGCTGTACTATTAAGAAGACTGTGCCCTGGCTGGTGTGGCTCAGAGGACTGAGTGCCAGCCTGAGAACCAAAAGGTTGTTGGTTTGATTCTAGTCAGGGCACATGCCTGGGTTGCACGGGCCAGGTCCCCAACTGGGAGAGGCAACCAACGGATGTTTCTCTCACACACTGATGTTTCTCTCACTTTCCTTCTCCCTCCCTACCCCTCTCTCTGAAAATAAATAAATAAAATCTTAAAAAATGAAAATCAGCAATATTAAAAAAAGAAAAAGACTGTGTAGGGAGGTAAAGGTGGCAATGGGGTGACCAGTTAGGAAATTAATACAGTAATTTTAATTTAGGTGAGAGATGACTTGCACAGGATGGTAGTTATAGGTTGATGACAAATGATAAGATTCCATATATATTTTGAAGCCAATAGGATTTTCTGAGGGACTGGATGGGAGGTATAAGAAAAGACACATAAATAAGGACTTTGGCTTAAGTAACTAGAAGGATGCAGCGACTATTAGTTGAGAGGGGAAAGACTGCCATTGAGACCAGTTTTTGCTTGTGGTGTTTATTAGATGTTGAGTAGTGGGTTACATAAATCTGATATTGAAAGACATCATGCTGGAGATATGAACTGGACACTTGTCAGCATGGAGATGGCCTCAGGGCATACATCTAGAGAGGTCCGTGCACTCAGCCCCAGAACCAGCAAAGCAGACGGAGGAGGAGCAGATACCGAGATGGGAGAAAACCCATACGGTGGTGTCTTGGAAGGATGGCATCACCGACCCTGTCAGGAGCTGCTGAGTTCCCCGGAGATGAGGAGTGAGAACGGAACCCTGGATTTTACTGTGGAAGTCACAAGCAGCCCTGACAAGAGCACTTTTCACGAAGGACTGGCATGCAAAAGCCTGACTGGAAGGGGTTTAAGAGAGGATGGGAAGAGAAGAAGCAGAGAAAGCAAAGACAGACATTCTTTTGAGGAGTTCTGCTGTTAGGAGAACAGGGAAAGAGGGTGGCAACTGATGGGGTCAAGAGAGGTATTTTTTAAGAGAAATTTCAGCCTGAAATGAGCCAGTGGAGAGGAAAAAACTGATGATCTAAAGTAAAGAGAAAAGAGTTGCTGGCACAACCATCTTGAGCAGACTGAAAGGGATGAAGTCTAGTGTGCAGAGGGAGGGGTCGGCCTTAGTCAGGGAACGGAGCAGGAAACGCTGGTAACCAGACAGAAAGCTGAGCACGTGCACGGAGGTGGGCTGATGGAGTGTCCGGATTCTGAGGAAGCACTGATTGCTTCCCTTTTCTTGGTGAAGTGGGAGGCAAAGTTAATCAGCTGAGAGACAGGAAAGGCAGGGAAGTGCTGGGGGTCTGAAGAGAAAGGGAAAGGTGTGAAAGTCTTCCAGGAGAGCGAGTGGAAGAGAGGACGAACAGGCAGGAACTGCATGTAGTTAATATGAAAGCAGCACCATTCTTCCCAGCGGAAGATAATATCCCTGTGTTGGCAGAATGTGCTCTCAGGGGTGTTTTTTAGGAGTGGTGAGAGGTTCAGCTGAGCCACCTACAACCTATTTTCATTTCTCTCCCAGGCGAAAGGTACCGTGAAGCCACCAAGAAGCTTTTCCCTCTTTGCAAAACTAAGGAACCCAAACAGAGAGCCTCCGCCTGTTTTCAGACTCTGTCTTATCTCTATCACCTAGATACTTCAAGAGCATCCTACCTGGGCTCTCTGCCTCTCAACCTGCCCCATCTTGCCCATCCTCCATGATGCAACCAGACTGCTAATACAAGTCTAATCATGACATTCCCTGGCTTAGAACCCAAAGACTCTCACAGCCTGTGTAATAAAATTCAAACTTACTTCAGCAAATACATGGGCTTCTAGATCTGGCTTCTACCCATTTTTTACCTCCATCTTCTGACAATTCACTATCCTGAGCTCCAGATACACTAAACACAGTTTCTCAAAACTGACTAGACTCACACAAACCTTTGTGTCTTCTTTCTAGAAGACCCTTGCCCCTTCCCTGCCTGATGAACTCTAATCATTTGTTAAGATTAAAGACAAGCATTGCTTTGTCTAGGGAGCTTCATTTTCTAGCTGTCCTTTCCCTCCTGTCAGAGTTAGGTGCCTGTCCTCTGTGTCCCCTGAAGACTGACTGCATCATTGGTCGTCAGAGTTACTGGCAGAATAGTGGAGCAATTAAGCACATGGGCTTTGGAATAAGACAGCCTGGGTTGCATTCTGGCTTTGCTACTTAGTAACCACATAACTGGATAAATTACTGAAATGTCCTAAGCTTCACTATCGTCATCTGTAAAATGGAGTTAATAATAAATTACCTACTGGAAAAAGCTGTCTTCAGGATTACACAAAAGTACTTAGTGGAAGGCCTGGTATAAAGCAAGTCCTCAACAATCTTCCTACACTCCCTACCTTCCATCTTCTCTTCTGGTGGCCTCCAATAATGACTACCTTAGCTCAGCAGACACTGCTACTAAAGGGAGTTCAAACATGCCATGGTGGGCTCCTCTGCCATCTTTAGCTCTTACTTAATGACATGGTGCCTAAGTGGAAACAGAGAAAGTGGGCTAAAGACTATGTAGTCAGGCTCCTCAAGAATCTTGACCCATGGATGCATTCCTTTCCTACCAGGTGATAAGAATGATGCTTTGCCTTAGCCAGTGTGGCTAGGTTGGAGCGTTGTCCCATAACCAAAAGGTTGCGGGTTGGATTCCCAGTCAGGGCACATACCTACGCTGTGGGTTTGATTCCCAGTCTGAGTGCGTATGAGAGGCAACCAGTTGATGCTTCTCTCTCACACCGATGTTTCTCTTTCCCTTACTCTCTCTCTAAAAGCAATGAAAAAAAAACTGTCCTTTGGTGAGGATAAAAAAAAAAGAATGATACTCTAAGATCTCTATTAACCCTAAACTCCCTAAACCCGGGCTGGTATAATGGCTGATGAAAGTAAGATAAAATCAACAGGCAACAGGCATAATATAAAAATGCAAATTTAGGTTAAAAAAGTCAACACTTTTATAATAGGACAGACATGCTTTGAAAACGCAATCCAAACCAAATTTGTTAGGCACTTGTTGGAAACGTTAATGCACTCAGGCCATCCAACTAGTTGTGTAGTATTTAGGCACAGAGGTGACAGACCCACTGTTCCAGGCATTGTCAGACTGCATCTAGCACATCCTGTTCAATTCAAGGCACCATATGTTAAAAGGCACGCCGACAAGCAGTGCATCTAAAGGTGATAATAAATGGCAATGTATGGAACTGTAGGGGAAAAGGTGGGGGACCAAGGACATTTAGCAGCAGAGTGGACACCATAGGTGGCTTCAAATACCTAAAGAGCTGCCTGCCACATGTAAAGGTCTGAGGCTTCTCTGGGTAGCTCCTGAGGGGATAACCAGGGCAAGGAGGGAGGAGTTAGAAAGTATCAGATCTTGGTTTTAGGTTAGAGTTGTCAGACCGTAGACATCCAGGCTGTCCAGTTCCATCCTGAAGGAAACTTCCCTATGCACAGCGCCTGTGGGGGGATCAGCCTCGTGCAGATAAGGGTAGCCTACTCTACTCTGATTGGATCAGAAAGGGACATCTGATCACAAGCGCTCCGGGCCTAGGTTGGACAGTGGCCTGCAATGTGTTTTGGCAGGTAAAAATGAGCTGAGACAATCAAGTTATCTGTCTGGGGAATCTGGTCTCAGAAATCCAAGGAAATAAGACAGTGAGCAGTGGGAACTGAAGATGGAAGGATGCCAGAGGGTAGAGAGAACAAGCTGTGAGTGGTCATGTCAGCTGGTTATAAGGAAGTTCTGACAAAGCAGAAACTCTGAATGAGCAGATGTTATCAGCAAGAGAAAAAAATACACAGTAGAAAGAAGAAAAAGGCAGAGTGGAGCAGAGAGAAATAGAGGTGTTCAGAAGGGGAGAGAAATAGAGGTGTTCAGAAGGGGAAGAGACAGAGACTGAGCCCATGAAAGAAAGAGCAGTCAGTCCTGTGAGCCACCACGGCTCCTTACAACTTTTCACTCTCATCCTGGCAAGGTGTGCTTTCATAAGCAAACCCCCCTTTTTTTCCCTGAGGTAAATTAATGAATCTCTCTAGTCCTTGGAACCCCCCAAAAGCCTAGAGTATCAGCTCTTAAAATCATTAGTTTCCAGAGGTGGTGGGGGTTGACTCTCGTGGCAGCACACCTCATGAGCGGCTTGACTGTGAAAGGACAGCTCCTACGGGCAGGAGGCTGGACCAAAGACCTTTACGGCCTTGCCATTTAGCTGGTCTGTGATTTATGACATTAGTCATAACCCATGCTATTTTTTAAAAAAAGATTTTATTTATTATTTTACTTTTAGACAGAGGGGAAAGGAGGGAGAAAAGAGAGGGAAAGAAATATTAATGTGTGGTTGCCTCTTGCACGCCCCTTACTGGGGACCTGGCCTGCAGCCCAGGCATGTGCCCTGACTGGGAATCAAACTGGCAACCCTTTGGTTCACGGGCCAGCACTCAATCCACTGAGCCACCCCAGCCAGGGCCTTTTTTTAAGCACTTCTACAAATTTAACCCATTTATCATCATAACCTCCTCCACAATACAGATGAGGTAAGTGATAATGATTTAGGACAGAGGCAGGGGAAGAGAGGTGAACATTTCATTTACACTCAGGAAACCAAGGCTCAGAGAAGTTAAATGAGTAGGTGAAAGCCATTTGGGTAATAAAAGACAGAGTCAGGATCTCCAAACTTTCAGCTAAGTGTTCTTTCTATAATTCTATGTAACTCTCTCCTTCAGTCAGTTTCTTTTTGCCTTAAGTCTCCCTGATCCGAGACATATCATTATAGACCACTGTGCATGGGAATCTAAGGGACCCCACGGCTGCGCACAAACCCTAGTTCTGTGCTTACCAAGGTTCTTCTGCAGGAAGGCCAACATGGCCCGCACCACAATCTCGTGACCTTCATAGGGGTCCAAGGTCCCACAGGTTTGAAAGAATTTACCAAACCAGCTCCCAGCCACAAAAGCAAAGTCAGTTTGACTTCGATGAAGAGAACCACTGGAGGAAAAGAAAAACAAATAAATGGTAGGAGTCTGGAAGCTCAGGCACACAAATATTTGTTAAGCACCTACTATGTGCTAGGTACTTTATGTGTATTATGTGTCTCACTTAATTTCCACAATAAGGGAAGAATATTCCCTTATAAAGGGAAGCATTGTCCCCTTTGACAGAACCAGGAGAGAAATGACCTGCCCAAGGTCACACAGCTAGTAAGGGAACAGAGTTAGAATTTGAACATAGGTGTGCACGGCTTCAGAGCTGGCTGAACCCCGAGACCGCAATGTCTGACAGTGCAGGGAAAAGGCTGAGTTAGCTGGAGTAGGGACAGGGGCAAGGAGGCAATTCCTTGTCAGCACTTGCCATTCCCATGTCATTATAAACCATAGCACCAAGGCTTTTCCGTGGGGACTTCCGAACATTCACAAAACATATCGTCAGCTCCTGTCTGCACGAATGTACCAAAAAATAAACAGGAAAAAGGAATTTAAGTGAGGGCAAGTGCTTATAAAAGAGGGTTTCTGGATTAGAATTTAAGTCCTTTGATATCAAATACATTTAATACAAAGGTAAAATTCTTACTAGGTTCATTTTGGGCTAAATTACTTGTAACTAAAATTGCTAGTCAGATTGATGAGGAAAGGAAAATCTAAATGCTAAACTTTGATACTATGCAAAAGAAAAAAAATAAAACCCCAAACCCTAACTTTTAAAAAATGTATTTTTTAAGGCACATGAAAAAGCATAAATATATAGCAAAAATATAAATATAAATAAAAGAAGAATATAGTGGATACTTTAGTGTCCACCACTCAGTTTGAGAAGCAATACATCATTCCCAACTGCTTGCACCTCCCTTCCCTCCAGCGGTCACAATTATCCTGAATCTGACTGGCTAGAGAAACTGCTAAGCAGTTTTCTGTTGCCATGAAATCAACATGAAAAGGGAGGGGCTGGCCCCATGGAAGAGAGTGGGGGCTGAGATGAACAAGAGAAGAAGCCACTGATGCTGACCAGATCCCTAGCCTTCCTAGGCAGTGGATTTGGCATTGCAACTACTTGAGGGATTCCAAAGGTCTAGCGTGCAGTCACTTGTCATTTTGCTGAAAGAGGGCCACTAATCCTGGAAGCATGTGTGCCGTTAGGCTCACGTGCAGGACGGGAGCAAGTCAGAGACTTGTCGGTGAGCCTTTGGCCCTGTACCTGGAGCTCTGGGCAAATTCCTATGCATAGTATGTTTCTTAAAATTACTCAACAATTTTTTCTGAAAGAAAAACTATCTGATAGTGCTGGTGATGGATGTGAAGAGAACGTGGTTTCTCTTAGCCAGAATACAGATGGTTTCTGGAAGATATCTGAATTTAGATAGTCATGAAGGTCCCTAAAAATCTATCCTGTGAATGTCAAAGGTCTACCATATCCACAGTCTTCAAAAGACCCAATAAAATTCCCAAATGAGGTCACAGATCTTTGGAGTCCACTCAGAACCACACTTCTGCCTCCCCAACACACAACCCCCTATACCGTTTTTCCAGAAAGGAACAAATAAACCCTGTCACAAAGTCATAAACTAGTGAAGAAATCACTGTAGGTAGAATTAAGTGGGGGAAAAAGAACAAATAAGAAATTTTTTTGTAAAGGAAGTAAGATTTTGAAATTCAGGAAGCATGCAGGTATTCAAATAATAGATAGAGCTTCTGGATAATCCAAAAAGAAGTAAGGGAGCTGCAGTTGACTAGAGAATGGAGAGGATACTGGAGACCATGACCTTGGGGTTTACTCACAGGACTGTTATGATTCTGGATTGTTCATGCAGGGCACATATATTCTTCATCAAGGCGACAGTCTCCGTTGTCTGGAATCTCTCAGTATTGATGAAGAATACAGGGCCTCGGGCGTTTGGGTAAAAGTCACGTTCCAGAGGAAACATCCAAGGATCCAGAGCCACAGCACACCTGGAACAGAACCAGACATTTGGCACTGCCTTGCAGAAGCTTTTAGGGCAGTCAGGGAAGGGGTAGAGGTCTTCCTTCAGTGGGGTAAGGTTCAGAAGGCCAAGAAGGAGGTGCCAGGGTCCACGCCCTATAGTTGGGATCTTGGATAGAGACCACTTTCACCTGTCGCCAAAGATCCTTCTAGATTTTAAACTCGGTGAGAGCAGGGATCAGACCTTCTCTTTCCCCTAGATCTACTCTCAGGCAGCTGACTTCAGTTACACAGAACAGCACTTCATTTCTTCAGCATTCATTGAGGAGTACTACTATGTGCTTATAGCCCTGTGCTCTGGATATAGAGATAAATGACACAGTTCTTGCTCTCAAGAAGCTCCCAGTCAAGAAGGGGAGACAGAACAGCTTAGCACCCTGATTCCAAGAGTTGCTAGGTGAGCCCAGCGTGTACATGGCAGGGGAGGTCAGGGAAGCCTCCTAGGTGCCACAGCTCAAAGATCTGGCCATTTTATCAACAGTAACCAAGTGGTAATCAAGGGCAAAACTAAGGTCCTAAAATAAGCCTCCCCCAACTCCCCACCCCCCCGCAAATGCTCCTCCAGTCTTCTCCATCTCAGTAAAGGATGATCAATTTCGCTCAAATGATGGACATACAAATGAAATACCGTGATTCCTTTCTTTGCTTCATCTCATACACCATGTAGTCCTGAAAATTCTGGAACATATCCTGAACTCCATTCACTTCTCTCCATCCCACTACCTCCATCCTAGTGCCAAACATCACCTCTCACTTTGACTTGAAAGAGCCCCTCTCTAACTCACCTCCTTGCTTTGTCTTGTCCTGCTATAATCCACAGTTCACACAGTAACCAGAGGGATCTTCTTAAAATGTAAATAATTTTTTTCTCTGCCTAAATTCCTTGAACGGTTTCCCATCAAACTGAGAATAAAATCTAACTTCCTTTTGAGCCAAAAGACCCTCTGACCTGGCCATTTACCTCTCTTATCACCTCTTTAACCTCTTCCTCTTCGCTCTCCCCCAGATAACAGCAAGCTGCCTTCCACTGCCTTTGCATTAGCTGTTCCCTCTGCCTAGAATGATCTTCCCGTAGAACTCTGTATGGCTGGCTTCTTTTGCCTTTTGCATCTCGGCTTGTCACTTTATCAAAAAAGCTTCCAGATACTCTAGCATATCAGCCTGTTTTATTTTCTTCATTGCACTTGGGTGCTGGGGATTTGGTTATCCTTTAGCTCATTTACTAGTCTGTTTCCTCCCACGAGCTCCATGAAATCAGAAACCTTGTTTTATTGTTCACCACTGAATCCTCAGCCCGCAAAACAGTGCCTAGCCCATAGTACCTGGGTAACAAATACGTGCTGAATGCATGAATGGTGTGTGGAGCTAACAACATTACTGGGGAACTCACCGAAATTGTTTCTCCTTGGCAAAAGCCAGAACAGCTGTGGCCCCTCCCAATGAATGTCCCATTACAGCCATGCAGCTCATGTCGATGCTGCCCTGAGGAAAGCAGACAGCTTAGCCAAGTCAGAAACTGAAGAGTCCTTTTTTAAGGAATTCTTCAGGGGCAAGAAGAAGAAACAGTGAGACAACGATGCAGAGCACAATTCAGTGGGTGAGCCCCCCGCTTTCCCCCCGCCACCCCCGCACTCTTAAGAACCTGCCCACTGGAGAGCAACCTGTCAGGCAATCCCTGGACTGAACAGCTTTGTGTGGGCAGGAATTCTAAAAACCACATTTTTCATCTTTATTTTTATAATTTTACCACCTACAATACCTGACTAGAGTAGACATTCAAATATTTATGAATAAATGAATAGATAAAAATTATGTGATTCCAACCTGATCCATCTAAGAGCACAGTAAGAGTTAAAACTCTCTCCATCCTCTAGATCCCTGCCTTAAAACCGGCCCAGCGGGATGACGCAAGCACCAGGCCAAGGACAGAACAGGGAGCTTCTGCTGCCTGCCCACTTTGCTGTGAGGCAAGACCTGCTTGTAGGGAAACCAACTCAGGTTCTGCTTCTTCTGCATCCCTGTCCTGACTTTTATCCAGCAGAGAGTGAGTGCGCTCGCTCAAACATGCTCTGCATGTATCTATTTCTAGCTGTCTTTCAAGTCTTCAGGGTACCGTTATATTAAAAGCCACCGCAGCTGTCTGCTAGGGGCTCGGGAAATCTCTGTGGGCTTTGCTACCCATCTTCCGCCCTGAACCCTTGTTTTCTCCAATTTCTATCCCAAGGCTTTATATTTAAATTCTCCCCCTTTGCTCAGTGCCTCTAGATAAGCAACCTGGTTGGTGGCCTGTTCGGGTATTTTTATAGGTTAATATACTCTAAAATCAGGAGTATACGGAGAAGTCTCCCACCTACCCATTCCCTTTCCTCATAGTCGCACTCCCTGCCCCCAAATAGATAAATTTCTTACGTGTGTTTGCAGAGCTTACTAACACATATATGGGTAAACATGAAAATACACTTCTCCTCTTTTTATGCAAGGGATATTGTATCTTACCTTTTTGCATAATAATATCAGTACATAAAGAACTTCCTTTTTTTTACAGCTACATTTGATTTCACCATGGTACAGACAGCTGACAATCACCAAACCTGTTCCTCTTCTTCCTGGACCCAGAGCTAGACTCTATTTTCCAGCAGTTAGATGTGGCCTTGTGACCCACAAGCCAACAGAATGTGAGTAAAAGTGAAATCTTGACTTCAGGCCTAGTGCATGCAAACTCTTTCGTACAAATCTCCATGCCCTTTCCCATTCCTGGCTTAATGTACACAGTGAAGCTGCGTTTCACAAGTGGGAGAGGGTAGAGCTGTAAGATAAAAGGAGCCTGGATCCCTGAGTCAACCCTTACAGAGGAGCACCCATTTTGGGTTTCATGTGGGAAAGAAATAAATTTCTATTGTGTTAAGCCACTGAGATTTGGGGTTTATGTATTACAGCAATTAGTATAACCCAAATGAATACATCCGTTGTTCCATAATCTATTAAACTAGTTCCTTTCTCGGTAAACATTTAGAATGCTGTCAGTCTTTTGCTATTACAAACAACACTGGAATGAATGACCTTGTATATATATCATATTTCATGTATGCAAGTATCTGTAGAATAAATTTCCAGAACTGGAAATAGCTGGATCAAAAAATATGTACATTTGTACCACTAATAGCTATTGCCAAACTGCCTCACATGGAGCAATCTGTATTCTATCAGGCAATGTATCTACTTCCCCATAGCTTTGCCAACAAGAATGAGTACTCAATTTTCAGATCTTACTCAATCTCATAGGTAAAAATTAACTTAGCCTTTTTTACTCTGTATTTCTCCAAAAGGCTACCTCTTAACTAATCCAACCATATTGTGGCCTGCCATTTCCCAATGCCTGTCTCAGGCTCACATGCACGCAGGCCTGGGCTTCAGTGCCTGGGGGCCCTGCCTCTCCAGTGGGGGCCGGTAAAGCGCTCCGGCTTTCAGGTTCTGCCTTACCTACTGGCCACCCAGACAGATGCTTCTCCCTGGAGGACTTTACCAGAGCCTTTAAAAGATATTTTCTAAAGAGGCTTTGGGGCAGCACACAGCACAGTCTTTGGAATCCAAAAGGCCCAATTTAAATTGTAACTCTACCACTTACTTAGTTGTGTATCCTTGGGAAGATACTTAGCCTCTTTCATCTTTGGTTTCTTTCTGTGTGAAGAGGTGATAATGCTTCCTGTGTACATCTGTGTGAGGGGCTCGTACATAGTAAGTGCTCATAAAGCAGTAACTGTTATTTTATACATATTTGCTAAGTGAAGAAAAAGGCCACAAAACAGCTTATGTGAAATAACATTAACTGGAAGGACAAACATCAAAATGTCAAAAGAATTCTCTTTTTTCTTTATGCTTTTGTGTGATTTCTTAGTTCTCTAAATAGAGCCTGAGCTACTTTTGAAATTAGAGGTGAAAAGACTGGGTTGGGGAGGAAGATGTACCTAATTGGTACCAAGCTGCCAAGGCAGTTTCTATCCTCTTGGGGATACTTGGGGTTCCTTCAAAGAAAGGAATTAGCCTGCAGGGAACATAGGTTCTTTGCTGCCAGAAAGACCTTCCTTTGGGGCAGGGACCACCTCTCCCTTATCTATGTGTCCCTGTGGGGATGTCAGAAGCAGGTGTGTAACCAAGGCAGGCCAATCAGATTACCCTATCCCTCTGGCACAGTGATTGTCTCAGAAAGGGCACGCGACCCAAGCAGGGCCACAGCCGTCCCCAGATTAGTGGAAGCTAGCAGAGTCTCTTTTTAAACCTGGAGCAGAGCTGAAATGTAGGCTTGGGCTACCTGCAAGTAACTATTCTGATGGGAATAAAACCCACAGAGGAGTGCCAGAGCTTTGATGGTAATGTTTGAGACATGGGGTCCAACTATACTGGCTAAAAGCCAGTCTGTCTTTGGTCTTCCTAGTTATTTGAGCCAGTAAATGCTCTTTTGGTTTAAGCTAGTTAGTTCGGTAGGTTCCTGTTACATGTAACTGAGAAAGTCCTGATGGATACATGTGCTCAGGTCATACCAGTTGCTGTCCTACCTTAAAGGTCATCAGATCCAATCCACCAGGAAAGATGTTGTGGACTGTCTGCCCACCAGTGACATCTCGCAGGATCTGCAACACCCGTATGCACTCCATGACCCGCTGATGCACCTGCAACAGAGACAGTGCCGGTGGCAGCTGGAACACTGCACAAGCCATCCAGAGAGAAACTCACCGCCTACAGAGCCAACAAAGAACACTGGGACAGTGTGCTCACCCACATCTCAGCAAGCACTGTGGGCCACACATGCTGAGAAAGCCTCAGCTCCTTCTCAGCAGCATGCGTAAGCACCACCTGATGGTACAATGGAGTCAGACCTATAGTTCACACTCTATCTACCTACCCCTGCGGTTGTCAGGAAGACCAAATAAGACAATGTTATATAAAAGCATTTTGAAAACAAAAGGCACCCTGGTCAGTGTGGCTCACTTGGCTGGAGTGTTGTCCTGTAAACCAAAGGGTGGTTGGTGGGTTTGATTCCTGGTCAGAGCACATGTTTAGGTTGTGGGTTCAGAACCGTGTCATGGGGCGCCTGGTCAGAGCGCTATGAGGCAACTCGGGTCGGGGCATGTGCGAGAGGCATCAGATTGATGTTTCTCCCTCTCTCTCTCTCCCCCTTCCTTCTCCTCTCTCTAAAATCAGTAATCATGTCCTCGAACGAGAATTTAAAAAAAGAAAAAGAAAAGGAAATAACGGTGCTCTTATTATTAATCCAGTATTAGACTTTACTTGCCCATTTATTGCCCACATCTACTGTTTTTGTCTGCCTAGCACTTACCCACCCCACTTCTCTGGTTAGCCCTGCCTTTGAGGACTACCCCTGACCCTGCAAAAAGAAAAAATTTAACAGTGTATTTCTGATGGGAACTTCCCATTTTGGCACTTCTCCCCAGCCTATGAGTCTCACTCCCAGATTTTTCATACTGCATCTTGGGGCAGGGATTAGGGGTTGGGGGAGCAACCTCTAAAAAACCCCATTCTCTCAGATGGTGAGGTCAAACATATGCAAGCTCAGAACTGTCAAGAACTGTGGTTCTAACTTCATAAAGTAAGCCAGTCTACAGAGACCAATCAGCAAAGGACACAGGGGTGAAAAGGAAAAACAAATCTTAATGGCATTTGAGTCTGGTTCCAGTGGACCTGCCCTTTCTACAAGTCCACTTACATAAGTCAATCAATTCTCCTTGTTGCCTTGCAAGCTTAAGTTGGGTTTCTGTCCCTTGCAATTATAAAGAGTCTTGATTAATACCCCATTTCTCCTTACTGACTTCACAAGCTCAGATTCGCTAAGACTGAGATTTCAAGAAAGAAGGTCAGATAAGTCTTCTCAGTGAATGTAGTATAAGGAGGACAGACTTAATTGATTCTTTTTCCTCAATTGGCACAAGCCTACCTGGCAATTCCGAACATGAAATTCCTTCTCCCCTTCCTTAATTTGGCGGTAGGGAATCCATTCCTCCACCAGCAACTCATTGGTGGGCTGGTTCTCTTCTGGGGTCTTCTTGCAGAAACAGGTGGCTGCAGCTGACCCATCCCTGAAATACACATGCCACCAGAGAGAAACCAGAAGACACCTTGAGCTTGTTTCTCCCCTTTACCAAATCCTCCTTTTCAGCCAAGACACTCTGGGCCATCCTTTGGCTAATAGGGAAAAAGATCTGGAAGCATGGATAGGAAAGTAGAAAAAACATAGATTTTGGAGACTGATCTAGGTTTGAACCCCCAACTCAGCTGTGTCACTTTCAGCAAGTATAATAGTTTAACATCTTTGAACCTTGGTTTGCTCACCTTTAAAATAGATATGATACTTGCATGTCTTGAGGTTTAGGGGACTAGCCTATATCCTAGCCCAATGCAGGCACCCAATCCATGGCAGTCCCCTAAGACTGTCATCCCTCACCTGTGCTCTAATGCAGCAACCACAAAGCCATGGGAGGCCAGCTCCATGCAGAATGCTGAATACATTGTCCTAGAGATTCAGGAAGAAACAGAGAAAAGTCGTCAGAAAAATGGCCCACCCTTAGTCCCCATACTAACCAGTCTCTGCTAGTGACCATTTCAAAAGATTGAATGGGGGTAGTTTCATTTGTAAAAGCCCTTCTCAGGGTGCTTTCTTCAGCCAGACTATCCCTGCTCTCACCAAGGCTCCAAGTGTCCTCCTCTGGGAAGCATGTACAAGCCAATCCACAGTGTTTTGCAAGTCTGTACACTGACTCTCATCTCCACAAACACCCCTCCATCCCTGCAATACAGTTTGGCTACTTCAACAGTTGCATCTTTATTGTTATATCGTATGTCTCCCAAATGAGTTGGTTAGCACCTTGAGGAGAAGGACTCTATGTCTTTATCATGCAAATATGCATCTGTGATTTAGCATGTGGAATTTTTGTCTGTCCTCCAACTTTACAGAAAAAAAAGGAAATATGGCAGACACTGACAACTGCCCATTCCGAACACCTTTCCCCTTCCTCCTTAATAACAGAATCTGATTTTGAGTTAAAGATGCTGTCATTCCTTCAAAGTATGACATTTCCCAGCCTCTCCTATAGCCAGGTTGTCTGTGTGATTAAGTTCTAGCCCAGCAATCAAAATATAATACTAACTTCAGTAATTTAAAATTTTCTAGTAGATATACTTTTAAAAGTAAAAAAAAAGGTGAAATTTTAATAATATATTTAGCCCAATGTAGCCAAACATGACCACTTCAACAAAATAAATACAAATTTTAAAAAATAACGTAATATTTTATTAATTTTTTAAATATGAAGTCTTTGAAATCCAGTGTGTATTTCTTATTTACATCACATCTCAGTTTGGACCAGCCACATTTCTAACATTCAATAGCCTTATGTGGCTGGAAGCTACTAAAATGGACAGAGCAGCTCTAGTCAATGGGATGTAAGCAGTTGTGTTATACAGATCTTCAAGAAATCTCCTTAAAAAGGAGAGTGTTCCCTTCCTAGTGCCTAGAATGTGGATGTAATGGCCAGAGCTAAAACAGCCACCCTGGGTCATGAGATATCCTCAGAAATGGAAGCCACTCAGGGCAGAGCAAGATAAAAAATGTCAGCTTCTCTGATAGCTTCATGGAACTACCATATCAGCCCTGTCTATTTCTACATTTCTTTTATCTGCGAAAGACATCAACACTGTTTAAGTCACTGTTATTTCGGGTTTTTCTGTTAAATACAACTTCCCTGAACCTAACTGATTCACGAGGTCAGTTTCTTAAGTTTCTTTTTCTCCTAGGAGGCAATGTACTAAAAATAAAAGAGATTTCTGATCCCTTTCTAGGTCAAGCTGTGTAACCTTGGGCAAGTCTGCCTTTCAGAGCCTGTCTGCTCACCTGGAAAATATGTATCCCTCTACTTACCCCAAAGGACTGTGTGGAAACCGAAGGAGGTAACGGCACAGTGCCAATGGTTAGGTAGTGTTTAAGTGGACATACCTATCCATGGCATGGAGAGTCATGAGTCTAGGACCCACACGAAAGATCTCATAGCCTGAATTAACCAGACACTACCAAAGAAACCCTCCCCTTTTCTTTGAATTTTGCTCTGGTTAATGATGAGTATTTATTTATAACTGGCTCACCCAAGCCTACTGAGGTGTGAAGTTTCAATATAGATGCTTAGATGAAAAAGACCACTCTCTAAAGTCATATGCTCACCTGCTCTCTGTAAAAAATACCTGTGAACTTAGGAGAAAATGTTTCTTAGCTTCCTTCCCCGCTAGACTATCTTTCTGAGAGGAGGTACTCTATTTTATTCACTACAGAATACCCAACCCTGCATAGGCCCTGGCACACAGCAGATACTAAATTTATTGAGTAAGAAAGTGGTGTTGAAACCATCCTCTTGTCTTTCTGGCCTCATCTCACATCAACTCTTCTCTCCCTGCCATGGGCCATGGTTACACGAGTCCATATTTAGGCTCCTCTATAGTGAATGTGAATTTTTTGTTTTGTTTATCTCTGTATGTCTCACCTTCCTCTCATGCCAAGAGACTGGCACAGAGAGGTCCTCCACAGATATTTTCTGAATGAATGAGAAGCTTTAGAAACAAAGCCCTTGTATTTATTCAATAAATGTTTATTGGGAAACAATTACTGCCCAGGTACTGCCCTGTACACTGGGAGAGATACAAAGAAGACATGGTCTCTGTCTTCATGGGGCTTACAATTGAGTGGAAAAGGCAGACATTAAATAATAGTCATACAAATAGTTAATTCATTACAATTATGTTAAGTACTGAGAGTATCGATTGTCTTATCAAAGTACATTACTAGAAAATTCAACCTAATACAATGTAGGGGTCAGGATGGGTGTCCCTAACTAAATGACATCCACACTAAGACCTTGAAGGTAATTTGGAATTAGCTAGGCAAAAGAGGGAGAGAGGGAAGAGAAAGCGAGGAGAAAAGTACAAGGTCTGTCCAGAAAAAGTCCAGCCATTGTTAACATAACGAGAATCGTTTGCACATTGATGTACCCTGGCAGCCAAGGAGAGTGGGCTGGAATGTGAAAGCATGGACAATGACGACTTCACTGTACTAGTCAGTGGGGGCAGTAGACGCCCCTGAGTGAGCATGTGCACTGTGTGGCCATCGCATTCAAAATGACTGGGCGAGTAGAGCACTGAATCTGCGTCAAATTTTAAGTTAAGCTTGAACAATCCTTTGTGGAAACTACTTGGATGATTCAGAAGGCCGCAGCTGTGGGCAACTGGTGGTGATTGGCAGCTTCCTCATGACAACATGCCTGCTCATGCATCGCGTCTCGTACAGTTTTTTGGCAAAACATCCCATCACCCAGGTGACTCACCCCCTCTACAGCCCACATTTGGCGCCCTGTGACTTCTGGCTCTTCCCAAAATGAAAATCACCTTTGAAAGGGAAGAGATTTCAGACCATCAGTGAAGTACAGGAAAATATGACGGGGCAGCTGATAGTGATTGGGAGAGGTCCCAAGGTGCCTATATGGAAGGGGACTGAGCGTCACTGTCCTATGCACAATGTTTCTTGTGTCTTTTATCTTCTTCAATAAATGTCTCTATTTTTCATAGTACATGGCTGGATACCTTCTGGACAGACCTCATACATTCCAGGTAAAGGGAACAGCCACCAAAGCACAGCACAGATGAAACCCTGAGGCAGAAAATAACACAGTGCCTTATGGAAGTGAAAGAAGGTCAGTTTGTCTGGGAGCTGGAGTAGGGCAAGTAGCAAGAAATGAGGCTGGAAACTTTGTCTAGGACATGCCTCCAGGTAAGACCTTGAAAGAAGCTGAATTAAGTACAAAGAGCTAGTAGGGAAGTTCACTCATTCATTCGATAAATATTTACTGAGCATCTACTACCTGCCAGGCACTGTTCCAGATGCTGGAATGACAAGATCATATTTGGTTTTAAAGTAGGACTCTGTAGCTACAGTGTATACAATGTTTTGGGAGGTGGGGAGGCAAAAATAAATGCCTTTGAGATGTGTAACATTCTGGTACATAAACTAGACTGAAATATGTTGAATGAACATAGAGAACATTCACAAGTTTAAATAGGAGCATATGTACTACAGTTATTAAGATAAGTAACTCACCAAGGTGAGAAATCAGAATTCATTTCATGATACTGACTGGATATTGACACATACAACTTAGGAAGAGCCTCCTGAAGTCTGGTAAAAGAGATCTTACAGTTCACAAACCCATGTTCCTCCAGGTAGAAATGAAGAGAACTGCATGTGCACTTGTACTAGGTGCTAGTCTAACTGAACCCTCCCAAACCACCCTGTGGGGGCTGCATCCCCCTTTGACAGATGATGAAATCTAGGCTCAGAGCGCTACAACTGTCCCAGGCTCACACAGAGCACAGGGGGTCTGGCTGAGATGTAAAGGTGAGGCTGAGAACTCCGCAAGGGCAAGAAGTGAGTCTTTCATTCGCTGCTACGTCAGTGCAGAGTTATCTTCACTATATGTTGAATAAATGACTCTCTGACTATACCGCTCAAGCTTCTAATAGTTCTTGGCTATTATATAGGAAGAAAGCTAAACATGTTGATCTATATAAATGCTGGAACATGAAAAGTGAAGGATGTGAAGCCTGCGGAGAGGCTCTGCCAGGTGATAGGAGCTTGGGAAATACCTTTGAGAAAAGGTGGGCCCAACACTATGGAATGAAGCAGATGGTAGGTAATACAGCTGGCAGATGGAAATGTCTGTTTCTCTGGCCTTTGAGACTAAGACTCAGCAGCTGTCACCAGGTAAGGAATATGACAAGGTCTAAGGGAGAGAAGCTCTTACCTGAAGGCTCCCAGGCCATGGGAGAAGATGATCAAGGGGTATCCAGAGTCCTTGGTCTTAAGGGGGCCATTCCAGCTAACAGGCAGGCGACAAGACCCTAGCAGAGATATAGGCAATAGAATCGCTGGCTGCCCCCAAGCTGTAATCCCAAGGGCAGCCTGGGCACAGGCAAGTGTGGGAACACATGTCCCTCCTTTCTGGAGGACCACCATGTACCCCTGAGCAGCCCAGGGAAATCAATCATCTTTTTGTTCCCCTCTTCTCTTCTAGAAAGCATGAACACAATAGAAAATGGGGAAGATAAATCCAAATGGGAAGTACTGAACAACTCGGGGGTAAATCCCTGGGATGCCAAGGCAGTGGGTAGAGTTCCTAATGGTGTGGCCTTTGGGGAAGGTGGATGATTCAATGTGACCCTACCCAGCGGAGCAGAGAGCTGGAGGGGAACTGCAGGAGACAGCATGCCCTTTGGCAGTTAATGTTTCTTTGCACTACATAACTGGCACAGAGTGGGGATTACGTGCCGAATAAATGAGTAATAGCCACCATTTATGGAACACATTCTCTGTCCTATACCACAGTAGAGGCTCTACATACATCCCAGAGAAGCCTGCAAAGGCAGGTATTCAGGGAGGTTACATAGCTTGCCCAAGTCTTACAGGTAGTAAACAATAAAGTCTGGACTCAGATCCAGGGCAGTCTCACTCTACAATAAAAGCTTGTATAATTCTCTCCCCACTCTCCGCACCGTGCTGGCTAATGGATGCCCCACTACAAAAGCGCTGGACAATGCAAGCTATAAGGCACTGTGTCTGCCTGGGGACCCCCTAGGAACATAACCAAGAAGCTGGGAAAGCATCTAGGGGTGAGGCCAGCTCTTACCCACAGCCAGGTTGAACAGCAAACGCCACCAGCGACTATTTAACTGTAGGTAATTGGTCAGGCCAGTGTAGTACTCATAGCGGGGTATCCACAGGGGCTGCTCCAGGGTCTTCTCTGCCTCCTGGCAGGGGTAGAAGAGTCGGAAGAAGCTCCCCTGGAAGAAAGAAGAGAGCAGCAGCTCAGAGCCTGACGCCCACGCACTGCTAGATCTCCTGACAGACATGTTCAGTAGGTGTTTGGGGCACTGGTGAAGCATCAAAATGAGGCAACTTTACCTTCAATTCATATACCTGAATTTTGCATTCAGAAAATCCAGAAAGTTTTTTGTTTTTTGTTGTTTTTTTTTTAGGATACACATAAAGCTTATGGTATTTCAAATAGACAACTGTATTTTGAATTGCATCGGCGGGGAGAGGGGGCGGGGGCACCAAAATACTTTCAGTGCTTGGGACATTGAAAGATCTAAATCTGGCCCCGATCCTGGGCCTCGAGGAACTCCAGGAGTGAGAGATTAGCCCACATGCTGAATGGGGTGGCATCAGTGAGTCACCTCCAGGCTGGCCCTGGGGAAGCAGCAGTACACTCCTTTTACCCAGGAGCAGGTAAGAGGTTACCAGGAAGTACGTGCCTCTCACAAGTAGGTGTGAGGCGGGGTGGCGGGGGGGCATCCAAGGGCCAGCAGAGAAGGAGCCTAGAAACTGATGGAGGAAAATTCTGGAACTAAATCAGGAGAGGAAAAGAAATAAAGGCAGGAGAGGACAAAAAGGAGACTGTCTTCCCCTCCAGGTTGGGAGTCACAGGCCAACGACACATGGTCCACTGCTCTTCGCCTCACAGACGTGGATTAGTATGAGATCAATAACCATTCCAGGATCCAGCATCTGCTCTCAAGACGGGTGAAAGGATCTGAAAGCCGCCTTTGAAGCCAGAGCCCCCTTTCCTCCGAACTGGAAGAAGAACTCATTATCTTTATTGAGAGGTTTCTAACTGGAAGGAGGAAAGAAAAGGTCAGGGAGGACAGACCCGGGAGCTCCATAACCAAATCCAGACCAGCTCTATCTCCGTTTCCCCCGCCTGGAATTGCACCGGCACACCAGCTATTGGTGAGTCACAGTGTGGGCAGAAGCAGTGCAGAGGTGCAGGGGTGGAGCTGCAGACACTTACCTGGGGACCCTGGCCCTCCATCACATCCCCGCAGCCCACACGGTGGGGTCCTGTGATAGGTGGAAAGCCCACGGACTGGTTGACCCCCATCTCATCACCAGTTGCATCAAACAACGACTTGGGCTGGAGGGTAGAACACAGAACAACCTCTTTCTGGTTCCCTCTTAGCTTCCTGTTGCTTATATGTGTCATCTGTCATCCCTGACCACCCTTCCTTATCACCCCATCTTCCCCTCCAGTGACTCATTCAGTCTTTCACCTCATCTGCTTTGCTACACTGCCTTTGCCAAGGCTTAGGGGCTGCTTTTCCTGTTGTTGGGGGAGGGAGTGGGGAGATGTCTGTAAAGGGCAGAGACAGCTTGCATGCTTCTCAAAACCCACTAAGTGCTTACTCTGTGCCCAGCACAGCAGTAACTGCTGCAGAGAATATAACGCAGACCTTGTCCTCATGAGGCAAAGAATAATAACTACTTAGGTCTATTACGTACTGTGTCAGCATTGAACTAAGACCTTTATATATACTGCATCATTTCGTTCTCTCAACAAACCCTCTGAGGAAGGTACTTAGTTAATTAAGACCCTGTTTTAGAGGCGAGGAAACTAAGGTAGAGAGGGGTTGAATAACTTTCCCAAGTCACACTGCTTATAGGTGGCAAAACCCAGGTCTGTCTAACCCAGACCTGAGCTCTTAACCCTTATTGATCCTGCTCATGGGGAGACAGTAGAACCTTGAACATGAATTTGAACTGCACAGGCCTGCTTATACATGGATTTTTCTCAATAAATATATAGTTGGCCCTCCATTTCTCTGGGTTTTACATCTTCAGATTCAATCAACAGCGGTTCAAAAACAGCATTTTTGACCTGTGCTTGGGAATCTGCAGATGCTGAGGGCTGACTGTATGCACTGTTTGTACCATTTTATATAAGAGACTTGAGCATCTGTAGATCTTGGTGTCTGTGGCAGGGGAGGGTACCGGAACCAATCCCCTGTAGATACTAAGGCACAGCTGTAGTTAAGTTTTTGAGGAGTCAAAAGTTATGCATGGGTTTTTGGTTGCGTGAGGGGTCAGCACGCTCAACTCCTGCACTGTTCAAGGGCCAGCTGTATACTTACAAAGTCACTGACCTAAACTATTGACTATAAATATGGCATTTAGGCTGGGCCTTGAAACTGAGGAAGACTTAGAGGCAGGGAAGAAAAAGGAAAGCATTTCCAGACAGGACATAATGTAAGAGCCAAGTGGTAGAGATAGGAAAGAGTGCGATGGAGGCAGTAGCTCAAACAGGAGCCTTCAACGTGGCAGCTGTGCATGTTTCAGACTTGCAAACATTCCTGTAACTTGGCTGCTTCCTACTCTGGGGCCAATGCCATTGCTCTGTATCCCTCTTCAATCTCAGCACCACCAGCACCACCATCATCACTACACTTATTCTGTGCCAGGAACTACACTAAGTGCTTTACATATATTATTTAATTGAATGCTTTCAACAACCCTCTGAGATATTTACTGCTATCTCATCTTACAGATGAGGGAAATGATGCTTGATAAAGTCAGGAAGTTTACCCAAGAACACACAGCTAGCAGAGCCAGAATTTTATCATGAGTAGTATGGCTGTAACAGGGGAGAACATCATCAGACTTCTCAATATATCTTGCCCTCTGACACAAAAGCTTTGTGGTTTGGTTGTGGCTGACCCATCCCTAACCTCCAGAGTTGGGCCTAAACTGACCCGAGCCAACCAGTCCTTTGTATCTGCTGGTCAGTATTCAGATGAAGAGTGTTTAGATGACCCAAGTTAGTCCAATAAGAGTAAAGCCCAGGACTTTGGTTTGACGGTTAAGGGTTGAAAAGCTCTTTCTTGTGTGAACTAGAGTGATGGGCAGACATGAAGCCTTGAACTGTTTGTTACAGCTACTTTGCTACCTTGAGGATGAGGCTACACGCAGGGGATGGCAGAGCTAAGAAAATCGGAGAAATAGTCATATTTGTGAAGACATTAGGAATCTCTGGATTAGACAATACCTGAAACCTGACCCAATCCTAGACTTTCAAGTTACATAAATCCCCTTTTTTATTGAAATCACTAAATTTAGATTTCTATTGCTTGAACCAAAAGCATCTAAACTGATAACACTGAGCCCTGAGCCCACATTTTTAATTATTACATTATTCTGCTTTCTCTAAGATGCTCTGAGTTGGATAAGAGTTCAAGTCAAAGCATGTCTGGGCAAGAAGAGACCTTAGAGATCATTTCTGTCAACACCCCCCCGACAATCTTCTCCACCCTCCCCCCACCTCCCCACTGGCCTAGTACATACTGAATGCATGCGCTTTACTGAAGGAGAAATCAAGGTCCTACATAGTTAAGCGAGCAGCTCAAGGTCACAAGCACAACTATTATTACACTAATATCTCCTGATTGCCAACTACCTGGCCCAGAGGAAAACCCCAAACAACCGATAATCCTAATGTCATTCAATTTAACTTTGGAAGGTAATAAATGATTTTCTTCCTACCAGAGATTTCATCTTACTTCTCTGAAGCAAATTTACAAGGACACCCAATTCTTTTAAGAATCTAAGCTCAGCTCCTGATGCAGTCAGCAGACTGTTTAGCCAGGGGAAAACTGAAGGTGTGCTGCTTAGTCTCAGGCCCTGACCTTTCCCCTCGTCTTTAGCGGCATACAAAAGGAAGACCTACACTGGGACACAAGACACATGTCACCCACATGACAACGAAGCAGCAGAAGGTTCTGTCATAAAATAGGGTCAGAAAAGATACTGGAGTTCTGAGAAGAGAGCTCCTTTAGCTCGGGAGTGGAGGAGAAAATGGAAAAAGCTGACTTTCAAGTAGAAGGTGAGCAAAAGCACAGAGGTGAGAAAGCACACATGAGAAAAAGTGAATAGTCAGTAATAGGTGCCAGGTGAGAAATGGAAGGTGTGACCAGCTTTGGAGAGTGGTGGTCCCTCCAGCACTAGATTAAGAAGTTGGAATCGGCCCTGGAAATGAGATCGTAGACAGGAGAGAGACGAAGTCTGAAAACCTCAAGTTTGAGCACCAGCTCCATCACTGCCTAGCTCTCTCACCTTGGGCAAGTTATCTGATCTCTCTAAGCCCGATTCCCCATCTGTACAATGGGAATACTATCCATCGTTATAAGGTCGCTCTGGATATAAAATGAAATAATGCATTTAAAGCACCTAGTATACAACCTGGCTCTTAGGAAGTACCCTGAAAATATCCGTTATTGAGTGAAGGGCAGAAATAAGATTTGGCAACTGAGAGGATTTGGGGAGTCAGGGGAAAGAAGAGCCAATGATAAGTCAGGTTTCAGAATTGGGTAGAATGATAACAGTTTCTTATGGGAAGAGATTCTGGTCTTACCCCACAGAGAACAATGTTTGGGTTTGGAATCAGAATAAGTGAACTTAAAAACAGCTAAATAAGAGTAGAACCCTTTGGGAGTCCTGGGAAGTTCCTACAAAGATTATCAACTAAATTGTTTGTAAAGAAAAACTAAAGAAGCTAATTGTTCACAGTGAGGCTAACATGAAAATGAATCTGCATTCCCTGGGTTCACATTGACTGGTGCCCAGGTAGAACGGGGAAAAATCCAATCTGATTTGCAAATTTTGTCTAAGGAACACCCACACAGAGCCTCCAGAGTCATTCCGAGTAAACGCTACGGAATTTTCCAAGGAAATCAGCCCAGGTATCTCTACTGTCTTTTGCTCACCTTATCTAAGCAGTTCATGGTGGTGCCAGGCTAGAAGACTCTCTGCCCTTCCAAGCCTGCTCCATTCACTAAGGCCCCATGAAATCTCTGGTCTTCTCTGTAGCTTTCCCAAGTCCTTCCAACCTTTCCTCCTCTCAACTCTAAGCACTGTCTGCATCGCCCCAGGTAACCAATCACAGGCTGCCTTATGACAGTTCTTAGATTAGTACTATTCTAGCAGCTTTCAATCAATGTCTTGCCTACAAATGGTCCTAGTAGAATCAAGATCAGAGGTTTCTGAACCTATCATCACAATCACCTGGGAAACTTTTCAAAAAAATAGATTTTAGGGTCCCCATTCCCAGAGTTCAGGTAATTTTTAAAAGCTTGCTAGTGTTTCCAATCAACGAGGTTTCAGAACCCCTGGTCCAGATGGTACACAGGATTCTTCTTTTATTCAGATACGCGTGCATGCGGTATTTACTGAGTGTTCCATTCCACTATGTTCATATGGTGTTTCAGTTCACTTTCATATTAATGAAATGATGGCTATGATCTCAGATGGTTTAATCCCATGGCCACCAGAGGGATTTAATCCCATGATTCTTGCTAGTCACTAGGTTTAATGTAGTATCTTGCAATAATAATCAAGTTATCCAATAAATGCTATTTAATTTTTTTCACACTTATGCCCTCTCTTCAGATATACTACAGACTGTATTTTGTACTTCTTTGTAGGCCAAACCATCTATCTTCATGCTTTCCCCACATAGTAGAGACCCAATAAATGTTCCTTCATTTGGCTTTTATTTAACCCCCCTCAATTCTTCAATCTGTCTTTTTATCTAAAAATAAGGCTATATGTTATAGTGAGGAAAGTCTTTGAAGTCTAAATTCCACCTCTGCCAGTTAATTGGCTGTATAATCTTGAGCAAGCCCCTTAAATTCTCAGCTTCTGATAATTTATCAGCATGACAGAAATAATATTGCTCATTGTTGATGATTAAATAATACATGTAAAGCACCTGATATATAGAAGGCACTATAACCATAGATAGTAGCTCTATTTATAACCTCTCTGAGCCTAAGTTCATTATATGTAAAATGGGAACAGAGTAAAATTTAAGTAAGAAAGTTGATATTGCCTAGGGCCTAGTACATTTTAAGTGCTCACAAAATGTTAGGAATTAATTAACAATGCTGTGTCTCCCTTTATCATACCTAGCCAAAGCCTCTTTGATTTTTCCTGGATTAATCTCTTTAGCAAAATAGATTCTTTCCCCCCAGCCTTTTCCGGCCTGAGACGCCCCTACTAAAACCACAGTATATTAAACAGGCCTACAAGAGCCCAGAGGGAATGAATAGGGCTTATGCTGCAGCTGTCTGTCTCCTGCTGGGGTCCTATTTCCAGTGAGCAGAAACTTCCCTTCTACCAGCTGTGTGGACTTCTCATCACTGGCTATTTCAGGACAGAGTCCAAGATAAGCACTTCTCTGGGACTGCCTTTCAGGCAAAGCTCTCTGGAGACTTAAAGCGCATTAGCCTGACCTTTGGTCTCTGGAGGAAGTGAGGAAATATCCTACTCTTAAAAGAGTGGAGACACCAAGCACTCAGGGGACAGGCTTGAGCAACAAGGAGGCAGAGCTAAAAAAGGAGCCAAGATAAGATTGTTCCAGAGCATTAATAATTATAATAAAAATAATCTCTTTCGCTTGTGGAGGCTTTACAGTTTACATAGCACTTTCACACATTATTAGCTTATTGGCTGCACAACACAGCCTCATCCTAAGAGTGACAGAGCAACTGTCATCTCCATTTTGCAGATGAAGAGAGTGAGTCCCAGACAAGTGTGGTTTGCCCAAGGTCACAGAGCGAGTGAGCTGTTGCGTTGGACTAGAGCGCGTTTCTGCCGACTTGCAGGCCTGACTAGGCTTTTCCGCGGACGGAGTAGTAGCGAGCCTTCTTCCACTAGCATGAAAAACAGCAGTGAGGGTAAGAGTGAAGCGCTTGGAAGGTGTGGCGCCTTCTAAAGTCCAGGTTTCGGAGAGGTGAAGCCGTGAGCTCAGGGTGGGGTTGTAGGGGCTGGGTCCTAAGACGAGAGAGCAGGGTGGGATTCCAGGGGCTCCGGGAGTGAAGGCTGAAGACAGGGGGAGAGTTAAGAAAGTGGGTGGGTACTGGAGGTGTCTCAATAGGAAACAGAAAGGACGAGAGATTTATGTGAAGTTCCTGAGATAAGACGAGGAAAATCAATCCGGGCAGGAATTTGAGAGTCTCAAGCACCCCAGTTCAAGACAGAAGATTTCCCCCTATCAAACTTACCCCGTCAAGTTGACCTCTCAGAAACAGCCCGACGGTCACCTCGACGGAAACGAAAAACTGCTTAGGAGCCCGTGGCCCTTTAGTAGTTGTAGTTTCTAGTACTCAACACTGGTGCTTAAAAGCATTTCCTGCCTTTCTGTCCCGAACTATAATTCCCGTGGTGCCCCGTTCAGGATTGCGGATTTCGACCCCAGAACTACAATTCCCATAGTTCTACGCGGCCCTTTGTTGCTGGGTGAAACCGCCCAAGGTCCGCGAGGCGGTGCGATTCCTCCCCCTGGTGGTCAAGGAGCCGCCGCCGCGATTACTACACTGGAGCGGAGGTTTCTGCATGTAGTCCCGTTAGCAACCTGCCGCCTCACCGTTCCTTAAATAATTCCCAGACGTGCCAGGAAATTAGCGTGGTTTTACTTTATTCTTACGGAGAGGAAGGAGGAGGTTGGAATTGTTTCGTGTCCCCCCGCAGTTTTGTTGCCTTTGAGAATGAGACATTATTCAAATTAAAAGTGTATCACCTACCAGTCTTCACCCGTTGACAGATTTTTCCATTGTCCTCTAGGAACCAGGAGAAATATGAGAGGTTACCGGTCCTTCCGTCCCCCAGCCCCTTCAACTGCCCTCACCTTCCTGACCCTATGCTGGTTCTTAGGGACACATTGGTGAACAAGATGATATTCCCAACCTCGAAATAATTCTGCCTAGCAAAGGATTCCACTAAGTGAATAATGACAACACAGTGATATGTACTCTAAGGGGGGAAACGCCGGGGATTGTAGGAACTTTGAAAGGTGGCACCTGCGTAGCGGGAAACGGAGTCGGCAAGGCTTCTTAGAGATCTTACAGAGAAGTTAAGATTGAAAACTGGAGGAATAGAACTTAGGTGCACAGGGAGTGTGAAGAATGTTTTACACTTTGCTGGACTGCGGAGTGTGGGAGATGGAATGGAGAGAGAGACCCAGGGAGCACAGCATCCTCAAGAGCCTTGTAATCTTCCATAAGAAATTTGGAACTTTCATTGGCTTCCTACTATCTACTGAATGAGGTCCCAACTTTTCAGCCTGGCATTCATAGGCCTTCCCCAACCTGGCCCCCCACCTTCCTCTCCAAAAGTGTTGCTCATGCTCATCTCTGACAGGAATCCCTTCTCTTCTGCCTTGCTTTGCTCCCAGCTACAATGACCTCCTCACCGTTGTGTGGATGCACCAGGTTCTTATTGTTACTGACATATTCATGTTCTTCCCTCCACTAGGTACATTGCCCTGCCTGGTGTCCTGTCGAAGGCTGTTCTTCCTTGAAAATTCCTCTAGGTCTTCCTTTTCTCTCCATGAAGCTTTTCTGATTCCCCCAGTCCCAAAGGACCACTGCCTCTGCTCAGTTGCTGGGCTATTTGTGTGTGCCTCTCATCTGCAGGCTTACCTCACACTGCCTTGTACCATCTCCTAGGCGGGAAGTCTTAACTCTGCAATAAATTGTGAGCAACTTCAGGTCAGGTGCTGAGTCCTACAGCTGATCCTTCCACCCACCAACCCCGCATTCCCTCAAATCACCAGTATTCAGAGTCCATGCTTTCGGTTCCGCTAGGCTCACCTCTCCTCCTGACACATTGCCGCCGCCACCATCCTTCCAGGAACCAAGATGAAGTCATCAGGAGAGGGTGATGGCAGCACTGCACTGTGGTAATTAAGCCCTAGCTTTAATTAAAGCTGTGGTTGGTGGCAGTGGTGGCAAAACATAAAAAGCTTAGTGCAGAGCAGAGGGTAGCTCCCTTTGATTAATTAATTGGCGTTATACGGCTGGCCTTGAACGCTCAGGACTAACCAGCGTCCCGAGTCTCGAAAGGGGCAGCTGGAGACTGTTTCTCTGTCTTCTGCTCTAGACCAGGCCATGCTGGTGACATTTGGCCGCTGAGTTTTAAACTTCCCAGAAACAGCCCTGGCTGGTGTCGCTCAGTGGATTGAGTGCCGGCTTCTATTCCCAGCCAGGGCACATGCCTGGGTTGCAGGCCAGGTCCCCAGCTGGAGGCATGTGAGAGGCAACCAATCCATGTATCTCTCACACATTCATGTTTCTCTTCCTCTCCTTCTCCCTCCCTTCCCCTCTCTCTAAAAGAAAATAAATAAAAATTTTTTAAATTTCTTTTAAAAAATCAAAAAATAAAGTTCCCAGAAACAGGGGATGTTGCAGCTTCCTTTACCTCTTTTGTCACTCTTAGAAAGATCTGCCTTGGGTCCGCACTATTTTGTGCTGCAAAATAAAATACTTGAGTTCAATTGTATTTCCTTCCAATTGAATCTCTTCTGGTATAAACATCCAAATGCTTTAAGTTTTCAGCAAGCGGTTGATTTTTTAACTTTTCAACGTAGGTCTCATCCAATGGCCTGACACTCACTTCTAGTCTACTACAATCCCAGTCTGGCCTTTACCTTGTTGCTGTTACTTTAAGCTGGTATTTGAGTGACCAGCTTTGGATTTCCTGTTCTCCCCCTGATAATGGAGAAAAGAAAATGGAATAAGCAGTGCTAAGAGAGTCACTTAAAATGGAGTTGGGAGGTCATTGAGGGGATGTGGCCTATGTATATCTCATGTCTCAGTTCTTGGAGTTTTTGTTAAGTTGCTGACCTGTTGCTGAGCTCAGCTCAAGGCCGGGACAAACATCTGGATCTATGTTTGCTGCAAGGACATATATGAACCTTGCTCCCACCTCATCATGGTGATCAGACCATCTGCATTCTTCACCTTGAAAGGAACAGATCCATTTCAGCAACCTGCATCTTCAGTTTACATAATGGGCTTAAACAATTCTAATCGACCTAGCCGACATCCTTTACTTACATGGAGGACCAAAATGAGGACCGCATGTGTTGTTTTGCCCTTCATAAACCCTGCCTATCTTTGTTTCCTCTGGAGCACAATTTAGGTTTCTACCTAAATCTGTGCCCCCTGATTACCATTCCTCCTGTGCTCAAACAAATGCTTTTTAATCTTTATTGTAACTTAAACTTTATTTTTTGTTAACACCCTCTACCTGCTGAAGTCGGTGGACAATTTTTTTAGTCAAAGTATTATATGTACACAACAAAGTGTGTTAAGTGCATTAATATTAAGTGTACAGCTTAACACCCCCTTTTAAAATTTGTTGTAGCCTTGGCTGTTGTGGCTCAATGGATTGAGTGCTGGCCTGCGAACTGAAAGGTCGCCAGTTGGATTCCCAGTCAGGGCACATGCCTGTGTTGCAGGCCAGGTCCCCAGTTGGGGGCGTGTGAGAGGCAAATGATTGATTCAATGTATCTCTCCTTCTCTCTTTAAAAATAAATAAAATCTTCAAAAAATAAAATAAAATTTGATGTAGAACATTTCCAATACCCTGAAAGTTTGCCTTATTTTCCTTTTCAATTTATAACCACTCATCCCCATTCCCCAAAGGAAACCACTGTTTTTTCTTTCTATCATCATCAACTAGTTTGGGGGAAACAACATTTTGTAACTTTTGACAATAATATTTAATGCTCAATGACAGGAATGGCATCAACGTATGATTCCTGTGTTGATGCCATTCCTGTCAAAGACCATCAGAAACATACATGTAATTGAATAAGTTAGATACTCAGGGAGGCAGAATGCACATGATGGGAAACTGTGGGGGCATCTCAGAAAGAGGGTGCAGAAAAGACTTATAAGATCTGGGATTTTGTTAGATGATTTTGGGGAGGGTTTAAGGAAGCAGGGCTTTGGTCTGGATTGGATGCTGTCAGGAAATGGGGGTAACTCTATGACTGGGGATTTTAGTGATTCTTATCTAGGGGGGACAATGACTGAAGTTAGAACAGTCATTAGTAAGAAGCAGTAGTGTCTTATATGAGGGTAGAGTGGTGGTTGGTCCCTTGTGTTCATGTATTGTCTGTCCAGACATGATTCTGGAATTGTCCTGTTTGTGCCCTGATCCATCAGGGTCACAGAGTGACCTTGTCTGACGTGAATGTTCTCCGAAATTATTTGTGTTCAGCCAGGGAACACCGAAAGCCAGCTATGAGTGCCAGGCCAGCTCCCAGCTATTAGGGACTATTTTTCTCTTTTCTATGTACTAACATGTGTTGATGTCCCCTCTGGGCTGGGTGCTGGGAGTATACAAATGATTTGTCTTCGTATCCTTAAGAACCCCGTAATTGATGGGGAAGGTGGATAAGAAACAAATACATACCATTGGAAAGCACTATAATTAAGGATCTAGGCTCTGGAGACAGGCTATAAATTTTAAATCCCAGATCTATCACCTATTAACTGTGAATTCTTGGGCAATGACTATTCTCTAAGCCTCAGTTTTCTCATCTGTAAATGGGTAGCAAAAAAGATAGCAACAGAATCTACATTATAGAGTTGACGCAAGGATTAAATAAACTACTTAAAGGGCTTGGGTTTGAAGGGGCAGGGGTGGATCCAGGTTTTGTGGGGCTTGAAGCTCATACAATTTGGGGGGCCCTCTTTAAGAAAAAGAATTTTAAAATATCTTACTTTTTCAGAATCTGAAAACATAAGATTGTGTGAACATATTGCAAGATCCCTCCCGGGGCCTCAGAAGGGAATCTGAAGCTTAAATTTAATTAGCTTCTTCATAGCTCTGACTCTGACAAGGAGCAAAATTATGAAAGAGTTTTATTCTTTTCAAACCACTGCCTTCAGACTCCCAAAATATTTTAGCTGTGGCTCAAACCAACTCGAGCTCTCTTAGCTCTTTCTTGTGTTATAGCCTGACAGTTAGTAGGCAATGAGCTAGCAATGAAGTAATTAATTGATTTGGGTCCTGCGCTGAATATAGCTGCCCTGTCTGATGGTGGGATGGGGCAAAGGTGTAATGTCACCGTAATGAGAAGATATCTTCAGACCAAAAGAAGCAGGCAACTCCATAGAATATAATAGAATTTATTATCGCGTAATTTACTCACAGGAAGACTGGGCAGGGGCAGGCAGAGGGCACAAATTATTCTCCACTAAAGACTCCAGTTACTGTGCTGTTTTTATAATATAACTCAGGCGCTAATGGTTGACAAGACAAAGGGAAAAAGAATGCAGTAGTGCCAGGGGACATACTCTCACCAATTTGATATTCATCTCGGTTGTCATCTGGCCATTACTAACAAAAATATTTAGGGTTACATTTTAGGGAACACATATAACCATTAACTAGACGGCTTTGATATGCTTCCTAAGAACAGCGAGGTTGGTCAAAGGTCACAGCAGGAAAGAACGCAAAGATGGAGAAGGCTTTTGTTCACTTCTACATCTGTACGTGCACCTCCTGTGTTCAGCGCTGGGCCCCAACTGGAGTCTGGATGAATCCTCTTTCGACATCTTGTTAACAGACAGAGCATATGCTTAATAAAGGTCAAGAATAGGAACTGTGCATCTCTAGTGTTGTTACTATAATCATTCTTCCATTCAAAAAATATTTATTGAGCACCTAGTATGTATGTCACAGGCACTGTGTTTAATCCTGGAGATCAAGCAGGAATAGAATTAAACTGCATTGTGCTTTAATTCTAGTGAGGAGAGACAGATAATAAACAAATATATAACCAAGATAAGTACATACTGTGTTCAATGCTCTGCAGAAAATAGAAAATGCTCTGATGAAGAATAAAAGAAGTGAGCTACTCTCACCAGGAGGGTCAGGGAAGGATTCCCTGAGCTGGCGTTGGTGCTCAGCCCGACTATGCCTCCATTTCTGGATTATCTGCTATGTGTCAGGTGGTTAGGAACCTTCAAGTGTTTTATCTCATTTAATCCTTCTGGGAAGTATATTTTATTCTTTCTAGTTTTCAGACAGGAAAACAGAGGCTCAAAGACCAGGTTGATACCTGCCTCATATCCCCTCTTCCCTTCTCTGAGCTCCCTTACCAGTGGGGTAGTTTCAGGTATATTATGAGCCCCGCCACTTAAAGTCCTGCTTGCTTGCCTGAAAGAAGGCATCTAAGAATCAACAAGGGAGGCATGGTGGATCAAGGTTGTACCTGCCTCCCCATTCTCAGATAGGATGATTTTGAGGCGCATTTCATACTGTCTCTCAGAGAGGCCCCAGAAGAACTGAACCTAATTGTCCGTGGCAGCAAGCTGCACTTTGTTGCACCCAGTACCAGCTCTTCTTCCCTCCCTGTCTCACTTTCTCTATGCTCTCACTTCGGCCTCCTGAAACCACTGCCCAAACAGACTACTAGTACCAAGCCTCAGGGGCTGCTTTGGGAGAATTCAAAATAGGGGAGGGCTTAAGTGACTTGCCCATGGCCACCGAATGAAGCAACAGAACTGAAATTTGCACCCAGGTCCACAGGGATTACACTTCAATCTTAACCTCTACATCTTGTGATGAGGATCCTGAAGGTGGGACCGAGTCCCCTCCTGTCCTGACCCTAGTAGATCTTCCCAGTCTTATCTCCCATCTCCTTATTCCCAGCCTCCTCTTGCACCAGGCATAGCCAACTGCTTGGGGACAGAACATTCTCAAACCCACCATGTCCCGTCACCCTCCATACCTTTGCCAGTGCTGCAGTGCCCACCTTCACTCCCTCCCTGCCACCCTCCACCCGACGAACCCCAGCCGCCCGTGCCCAGCACTGAGGAGAACCATGTCTGTGCCATGTGTTTGGCATACCAGATCTCATTCAGTTGGCACAATGATTTTCAGACATTGGTAGTGCCATTCCCAGTTCACGGGTCAGGAAACCAAGGTCACAGAGGCCAGGTGACTTATGCAAGGTCTTAAAGTTAATGACCGGCAAAGCCGGGATCAACACCAAGATCTGCCTGTCTGCTACCATAGCTTGATGCCTGGCTGGAGGAAAACAATAGGAATCGCGGTCTTTGAGACTGCTCCAACATGTCCCCCTCTGTTAGGTCTAACTTTACAACTGAGGGGACATCTTCCAAGGCAGTCTCCAGGGCGCTAGCTGGGAGGGGTAGAGATTGCAGAGCCCAGAGGGAGGAGGCCAGGCTGAGGGAGCTTCCTTCAAAGGGAAGGGCAGTACATCCTGCACACCCCACTTAGGAGGGGAAAACTGGTAAGGCTGTTACTCTTTCTACTTTAGGGCTCATTCCATTCCTTTGGGAGTTTATTTGGCTTTGGCAATGGCTTGCTTCCCAGAATCTCTCATCAAAAATGATTCTTCGAGGCTAGGTCAGTTGAGGGAGGCCCAGGGGCCAAGGAAGTCCGGAATTCCCACTCTTAATCTTCTCTTCCTGGCTTCCAGCCTTGTTATCTATTCCATCAAATGCCTGGAAAAGGCTCTCCAGCCTGCCGAACGTGAGCTGGCCTGGTGGGTACCAATTTCTCAGCAGATTAAAGAAAATGATGATGGGATGGGGTAGAATCCTTACTGACAATACTGTATCAGTCTCTGCTTAAAATCCTTTGAGGACTGCTTTCAGCCTCCTTGACAAAGGTTACCCTCATATCAGAAGCCCAGGAGCCCTTCCAGGTCTGGATCAGTTTCCTTCAGCCAGTTAGATTCACTCCTCATTCTCATCCAAAGTGACAGGCCAGTCCCTAGACATGCAACTAACTCTGAGCCATGCATTTGTTTGTGCTGTTTCCATTTGCTTGCGCTGCATCTTTCCCGTCTGCTTCCTGTCCAGTCTCTCAAACCCAGCAGAGTGGGCACTTTCTCTGGGAAATCCTTCCTGGCTGAATCCCTAACACACAGTGACATTTCCACAACAGCACACATGGCAGTGCAGTGGAGCGACCTGTGTGCGGGTCTGCCTCCTCACATGGCCCTGGGCTCCTTGAGGACATGGATGCCATCTGGTGTGTCTCTGTGGGCTGAGCACAGTGCCTAGTACAGTCGGCGTTGGTTAAAAGAGTGAGCAAATGTGTAAGAGGCACCCAGAGCAGGGGCTGCAAACACAAATGCCTTCAGAGCCCAAGGAAGTCAGGTAAATCGGGACAGGGGACACAAGGGACAGAAAGTGACTGGCCTAAAGGAATTGAAATTTGATGAAAGGAAATGGGTGGGTAGAATTCAGCCTCAGTTCAACACAATCATAATAAAATAATAGTTATTTGAAATTTACTCTGCACCAAGAGATAAGGCTCCGTGACTCAGAGTGTGGACTCAAATGAGCTGCTGAGTTTGAGTCCCAGCTCTCCTGCCTGTTAGCTGTGGGACTTTGGTCATGTCACTTAACCTCTCTGAGCCTCAGTTTCCTCACTTGCAAAATGGAAATAATAATACTACTAATAATACTTATCTTGTAGGATTGTTGTGAGGATTCAAAGAGTGAGCACAGGCAAAGTACGTAGAAGGGTGCCTGACACATGGAAAACACCCGGGGAGTGCTAGCTATTATTATTCCTGGATGGTGAGTGTTCAGAGAAGGCCTCCCTGAGAAGATGACATGTAAACTGAGCCCCAGATGGCGATGAGGAGCCACCGTGATGGGCTCTGGGAGAAGAATGCTGTACAGAGAAGGAACAGCCAGATCCTCAGGTGGAAACAGCTTTGCTGGGCCTGAGAGACAGAGAGAAGGCGGTGGGGCTGGAGCAGAGTGAGCCGGGGTGGAAGCAGGAGACCAGGTCTGGAGGGCAGGCCGCGGCCAGGTCATGACAGGCCTTCTAGGCCATGGAAAGAAGCCTGGATTTCATTCTGTATGATGGAAGCCATTCAGGAGTTTGTTTTAAAATATAGATTTTATTATTATTTAGGTATGATGAAGCCAGCAGGGCAAGAGACAGCTGCCACTGAAAAGACAGTTAGCCCTGGCTGGGTGGCTCGGTTGGTTGGAGCATCATCCTGTACACCAAAAATGTTGCGGGTTCGATTCCTGGTCAGAGCACATGCCTGGGTTGCCGGTTCACTCTCCAATCAGGGTGAGTGTAGGAGGCAACAGATAGGTGTTTCTCTCTCATGTTAATGTTTCTCTTTCTCTCCATCTCTCTATCTCCCTTTCCTCACTCTCTAAAATCAATAAACATTATCAACTGTAGCTTCAACATGAGTCTTGGCTTCCTGCTTTTCTCCCTGAACAACATGAGCTTTCAGCACACACTTCAGCTTCTCCACAAACCATTGGACCTGCGGCTCCGTGCAGTCACCCATCCACCAGTCCAGCCGGCCAGCAGGGTGGGCCAGCGTCTATGCAGGCATCAGGGGCTCGAGCTTGCGGATCTCGGTGTCCCACTCCCCCAGTGTTCAGGGCAGCTGGGGATCCAGGGGCCTGGCTGCAGGGGTGGCCAGGGATCTGGCAGGCGTAGGGGGCATCCAGAGAGAGAAGGAGACTATGGTGACCTGAGGGACCACCTGGCCTCCTACCTGGAGAGGGTAAGAAGCCTGGAGGCTGATAATCGGAGACTAGAGAGCAAAATCCAAGAACACCTACAGGAGAAGGGACCTCAGGTCAGAGACTGGGGACACTATTTCAGGACCATCGAGGACCTGAGGGCTCAGGTCTTTGCACATTCTGTGGACAATGCTGCGTCGTTCTGCAGATTGACAGTGTGCGTCTTGCTGCTGATGACTACAGAGTCAAGCATGAGACAGAGCTGGCAACATGCCAGTCTGTGGAGAATGCCATCAATGGGCTCTGAAAGGCCATCGATGACACACCAATATCACTTGGCTGCAGCTGGAGTCAGAGATCAAGGCTCTCAAGGAGGAGCTGCTCTTCATGAAAAAGAACCAGGTGGAGGAAAAAAATGGTCTACAAAACCGGATTGCCAACTCTGAGTTGACCGTGGAGTTGGATGCCCCCAAATCTCAGGACCTCAGCAAAACCATGGCGGACATCTGGGCCCAGTATGATGAGCTGTCTGGTACCTGGTCCTGGGGTGACTAGGGGAGGAGGGTAGTGTGCTTGAGTTCGGGGTGCCCAGCAGAGGAGGTGACTGGGGCTGGGGCTCTGGGCTCTGGACTGGTTGCTTTGCATTTCAAAGGCAAGCTCAAGGGTAAGTCCCTTACCACCTCTATGAATTGGGTAGCCTTGGGAGGGGGCTCCTTCCAGAGTCAACAAGCATCTGTCAAAATACAAAGCATCAACATACAGAAACTAAAAAGATATGATTAATACAGAGTTACAGCCAAGGAGAAATGGGATTTACATTTTAACAAATCTTCTGGCTGCTGTGAGGAGACAGTATTTTAGGGAGACAAGAGGAAAGCAGCAGCTAGAGGCCAATCCAGGTACACAGTGATGTCGGCCTGCACCAGGGTGGGAGCAGGGGACGGGGACTTAATGGACCACTGATGGGGACACTGGTTGGATTATACGAGGCAACTTGAGGCCCATCCCTCATCTCTTCTTATTTCTGGGTTTTGTGCCTGTGTTTCCTCCCCCAGTTATGGACTGTGCTATCTCACTCTTCTGATGTTAACGGCATAGTAAAGGGGTTCCTAGGAAATGCTGCTTCTGGATTAGAGAGAGAAATAAAGTGTCCAACACAGAGCCTGGCACATAGTAGAACCTGACTCAACAACTCAACATCCAGTCAAACAGCTCTGTTATCAGATCATGGTTCACTCTACCACCCACTGACTGGGTTCAGCTCTCTGCATCTCCCTTCCCTAATCTGGAAGCAGAGTTAAGAGCACCTAGCTCTTCGGGTGGTAGGCAGGATTAAATGACGTGATGTATGTGAGGGGCCCAGCCTTTGCAGGGGCTCCATCAATTGCCATAACTGTCACATCTTAAGGAATGTCAGTCTAGGCCAGGCTCCAGAGGTGGGGCCCGGACCTCAGGCTTGGAGGGAAATGGGACTGAGACCCCTCATCCCCTTCTGGAAGCCCACCTCCGGGCCTGATTCCTTCCCCTAGCTCCCACCTCTCTGCTGGGGAGCTCCTCAAAGAGCCAACGGAAAGCTGTGTTTACACTGCCAAGTGGCATCCCCAGGGAGGGAGGAGAGGAGGAATAAATCTTCCTGCCTCTGCTTTGGAAAGCAGACTGATAATTATCTGCCTGCTAGGTAAACATTTGCCAAGCTGGCCCCGCTGATTAACCCCTTGGCACCCAGGCCTGGGTGAAGTTGTCTAGGGGCAGGTTGCTCCGGGAGGCCTGGAACTTAGAGGAGGCTGGGCATGGCTCCTGGCGCCTGCAGAGAAGATCTGATTCAGGCTGAAACACTCAGGAGGATGGGACAGAATGACTTCAAGATCAGGGTTTGAAATTTACTCCACTTGGCCTCTCCAGCCCTCCAGCCCGCCAGACCCCTGGCCCAGGAATATAGGCCTCAGAGGAGCGGCAAGGGCTGAAAGGCTATTCGGCAGTTTCAGGCAGGGGTGCTGTCCTGTGTTTGAGGGGTTGGAGCGGCGATGCCTGCTCGCTTCAATCCCCTCTGGTTTTCTCCAGAGGAGAGAAAGCCACCGCACCAGAAGCGTAGACCCACCTCCCACAGGAGGGGAGCCCTGCCCCGGGTCGTGTCCTGATGTGGCTGGTTAGAAGGCTGGGTTGGGCTGACTATAATCACTCACATGGGTGCACACCTGCGCCGCTTACCAAGCACTTTCCCTCCCGTTGTCTCATCCAACCAGCCCCACAATGAACCTGTGAAGCAGGAAATAACCCCCTGTGGTGCAGTGGTTCACATCCAGGCTCTGTAACTCACTGGCTGTATAGACTTGGGGCAATCCCTTCACCTTCCCTAGAAAATGGGGAGGCGGGGAGGCGTGTGTGTGGCTCAGCGGGCTGGGCGTGGACCTGCCCGTGGAAAGGCCACCAGTCAATCCCCGGTCAGGGCGTAGGCCAGGGTTTCAGGCCAGGTCCCTGGCTGGGTACGTGTGAGAGACAACAGACTGATGTTTCTCTCTCACACAGATGTTTCTATCCCTCTCTTTCTCCCTCCCTTCCCCTCTCTCTAAGAATAAATAAATAAAATCTTTTTTTAGAAATGGGGCAAAAGCCGCTCCTCTCCCTCCCCATCCCTCTTCCCCTACCTTTGCAATTTTGCTTCAAGGCTTAAATGAAATGGATCTAAAGAGCTCAACAGTGCCTGGTGCAGGGTCAGCAAATTTGTCAGCTCCTTCCTCGAACTCCCCATTTTACAGGGGAGGAAAATGTGGCTCAGCGAGCTATCCAATTATACTCATTTGAATGTTTTAAAAAATTATTATGCAAATGCATGGTGAACATGGGCCAAAGTTGTATTTCACTTATTCATGAGGAAGTTATCAGGATGACAAAGCTGGTTCAGAGGACTGATTGATATAGTCAAAGAAGCATTGAGAATGCTGGAGAAAGATTGCTAGTCAGATTCTAGCCCAAAATACCCTACAGTGAGTGACCTATGATCTTTGGGCTTTAACCTATAATCTCCACTGGTCAGAAATCATTTGTAACACTATTGGATGTCTGTTTTCTATGAATTAACATCTTAGTTCTCAGACTTATAAAATGCCTGGGCCTGAATGCACAGGGGGCTGCCTGACCCTGGGAGGGCTTGTTTAGTTACGTCCCGGTGGACGGATGAAGATCACACAGGCTCCTCATTGCTTCACTTCTAAGTTTTGTAAACTTTTCCTTAACAAGGTCAAGTGTTGAAAGGATGGGAAAGGGAGGGATTGACCTTCTGAACTGTGTCAGGATTACTTCTGAACAAGAATTCATTACCCTTTTGCTCTAGAGAGCCTAGTTCTGCTACCTCCTTAGGCTGATGGTGAGAATTGAAGGCCCAGAAAGAGGGTGTGACTGTGAAGGGTGACATACTATGCCTAGGGAAGGAGCAGAAGCCTGATCTGCTCCCCCACCCTCCTCCTCCCCCTGGGCTACATCCCTGGCTCTCCCTCAGATGGGGTCCAGGTATGGATTACCTACTATGGTCAGGAACTGCTTTGAATCCTGGTGGCGCCCAGGGGGACAGACTCACTTTGGCTGGAGCCGGAGTGATATCGTGGGGTCCTGTGGGGTTTCGCCAGGGTTTGAGCTTATCTGTGCTCAAGCAAGGGAGAGCCGAGACCAGGGAGGTTCCTGCAGCCACACCGGTTAATTGTGCAGTGAGGCACCCGGGGAAGCTCAGAGCTGGAGGAACAAGCAGCAGTAAAGAAGCAGCAGATGGGTTTCCACGGTGATTGCCTCCTAGAGCTCTAAGTGTCTTCCTTCTTCTTGACTGGAAGGGGGCGAGGAGGGGGCGGTTCAGCAGGAAAAACACGGGTGCAGGAGGAAAAAAACAAGTCCTAGTCCTGATCTACCCCGGGTGGAAGCTTAGTGTCCCTTGAGCAAGTAATCTCACCTCCTTCTGGGTCTGAGGAGGAACAAAGAATACCTTTGTTTGGTGCCTACTCTGTGCCAGGCATTATCTCATTTAATCCTCTTCCCAGCAAGCCTTTGAGGAAGAAGCTGTTATCAACGTTTTCCAGGTGAGGAAACAGAAGTACAGAGAGGTGGAGTAACTTGCACAGTAACACACAGCTTGTTAAGAGCACCTGAGTCGTGCTCCCAACCACAGCACTATAGAGTGCTCCAGGCCCCTTCCTCTCGGGAGACTAGATTCATTCCATCTGGATATTTCATGCTCATCCCAGAAAAGGAAGGGTGGAGGGAAGCAGAATCAGGCTGCAAAGAGAGAACACTTCAGATCAACCACAGTGGAGTGAGCCTTTATTTTCTGCCTGGGCACTTTGGTCAATAGGACACCTGGCACCTCAGGCAGGAAGCAACTCTAGGCTCAAGCCTCCCTCAGACACCCTCCCCCACCCCCCTGCTGCCCCCAGGGTGAGTGGTGGGGGTGGGAGCTGCTGAAGGAAGGAGGACCAACCTGGAAATAGTCTGGAGCATTTTGCCCAATACCCTCACCCAGTTGCTTAACACCTCACTTATATTATCTCTTCCGATTTGTAGACTCCCACACTCAGACCCCCAGCCAGGGTGACCCAGGGGAAGCTCTGAGGATTAGGGTCAGGAGCTCAGGGTTCCAATCCGCAACCCTGCCGCTTAGCTGAGTCTCCTTAGAAGAAGAACATCCCCCCTCTCAGCTTCATTTTCTCATGTGTAAAACATGACAGTGATAAGCCTCTGCCTTGAAGGGTTGATGTGAGAATTCAGAGACAGGTTGTGACAGTTCATGGCAAACTGAGGTATGGTCCCTGCTGGTTATGATTAGCAGGCCAAGGAAACTGGTTTGGAAGGAGTTAAGTGCAGACCCTGCCTCCCAGCCAGGAGCGAATCAGGGCTGCCAGGGGAGGGGCCGGGCTGCCACTGGGAGATCTGGACTGGCCAGATGTTGCCTGGAAAGGGAACGGAGGAGACACGTCCGAAGGGCTTGGGGACCATGGGGCAGGGTCTTGGTGCAGGGTCCCTGGCCTCTGCACCGTGACAGCTCCAAGTCAGAGGGTGCAGGGCCAGCTTCCAGGGGTTGGAGGAGGAGGGGCCAAGCTGCCTGAGCTGGAGACAGCGGCAGGGTAGGAGAGGATCAGGACCAACAGCTCTCCTGGCACCCCAGCCTAGGGGCACCAGCTGCACCCAGGCCTTGACCTCAGCTGACCGTGATAGCGCACAGGGGACGCAGGGTTTAATTTTAACTCAGCCACAGGCCTGCAGCCCAGCAGTGCTTGTCAGCGGGCACAGGGGTGGCCAGGGCTGCTCTGGGGCTTCTCAGGCTGGGAGAGGACTGGGGAGACCACCTGTGCTCCTTCCAGCCCTGCACCCTGGCAAAGCCACCTCTTGTGGGAGCTCTGACAGGGCCCCATGGCCTGGCAGATAGCACTCTCCATCAAGGGCCAGGTCAGGGGGTTCAGCCAAGAAGAGAGAAGGACACAGCCTAGCAATCTGGACAGAGATTGCATCAGCCTGAATCGTGCCCAGGGGCAGGGGGTCCTGCTGGGAGAGCAGAGGTTGGCTTGGTTGTGCAAAGGTGGAGGAAGCAGAACCCTGAGGAAAGCAAGGCCAAAAAGCTGGGCTCTACCTGGCCTCCTTGCATCTGGCTGGTGACTCGCTGTTTGACCTTAAGCAGGCAGCCTGCTCTTCATGAGCCTTGGTCTTCCCATCCGTCCAATGAGAGCACTGAGCTAGGGTGATCCCAGCTCCAGCCACCCACCTTCAGGCCCCTGCTCCTCCTGCTTCCCCCAGCCCTGGCCGTGGGTGGCCACATGCAGTCGTGGAGGAGGAAGTCCCTCTGGCTGGCACTGTTGGCCTCCTGGCTTCTCAGCCTCCTGGGAATCTTTCCCCTGCTCCGCCTGGCAGCACCCCCCAGACCTCAGGCACGGGCCCCCCATGGCTGGCCCCGCTGGCTGGATGCAGAGCTCCTGCAGAGCTTCTCCCATCCTGGGGAACTGCCGGAAGGTGCCCCTCCACCTTCTCAAACCCTCCGCAGTGGCATCTGTGACTGGGGAACTTGCTTCGATGCCTCAAAGTGCAGGAGTGGTGGCCTCAAGGTGTTCGTGTACCGAGCGGCTGGACCCATTTCTGAGACGCAGCACAAGATCTTGGCTTCCATTGAGGGATCCCGCTACCACACGTTCAACCCCGCTGAGGCCTGCCTCCACCTCTTCAGCCTGGACGTCTCAGCTGGAGAGTGCAGCCTGGTGCCCCCGAAATGGGACGGGGGCAAGAACCATCTGGTCCTCCGGCTCCACCCAGCCTCCTGTTCTTGGACCTTTCAGCTGGGACAGGCGATGGTGGCCGAGGCCAGCCCCACAGTGGACACCTTCCGGTCTGGCTTCGACGTGGCCCTCCCCCTTCTCCCTGAAGCCCACCCGTTTCGAGGTGGGGCTCCTGGCCAGCTGCAGCAGTACAGCCCCCACCCCAGGGTGGCCCTGCTAGCCCTGGCGGAAGAGAGGGGTGGGTGGCGCACGGCAGGTACCAACTCCTCTGCCTGCCCCTGGGATGGGCACTGTGAGCAGGACCACGGACCTGAGCAGTAAGTGGACCTTTCCCCTTGGGGGCTGGATGAGAGGGGTCTGTAATGGGAGCAAGCCCAGAGGCCAGGGTAGAGGGCAGGATTGAGAGGGGAGAACCAGCTATAGCAGGAGGGAGTCAAGTTACCACCTGCAAGAGGTCCAAGGCAAGTTTTGGAGTTCTCCCTTGGGGATCTTTAAAAACATAAAATATGACTTGCTCTTACTCTTTTTCGCTTATGCCACTCGCCCCTTCACTAATATTTTATTTAACATACACTTCTATAGTGTCTGCTCTGTGCTAAGCACTTTCATAAATAATGATTAAAGTAAGATAATACTCATTGCTATCATTAAATGTTTGTGTGCCAGTCACCGAAGCTCAGAGAGGTTAAGTAATTGTTTGAGGCCACCCAGCCAGAAGGGGCACAGGCAGCAGTTTAGCTCAGAATCGCCTGTCTCCAAGGCCTTCGGCATTAGAATTCTGAGTTCTAAGAGACAGCTTATGATCAACTCTGTCAAATGCCACAGAGCCATGGTGATTAATCACAGATGGGAGCTGCTCTTATGTCAAATTTTGGGGGTTAACCTATTAAGGAAACAGCCTTTGGTTACAGCACATATGAATTAGGTTAGACCTACAGAAGAACTTCCTGCCAGTGGGAGTTCTGAATACATAGAAAGGGCGCTGGCCTAGGGCACTTGGAGAGCTCCTTCAGAAACTTCTCTCTACCTGGGCTAGTTGGGGTGGCATACCTCAGGTGACAGAGCAATTAACCCCCAAGCACCCTAACCCCTCTGCACCTCCAGGAGGCCAGCAGCATCCAAAGGCTGGCTGGGCAGGCAAGAATGAACATCCTCCTGAGGTTGTCCAAGGACCCTGGAGATGGAAGAGGGTTCTCTCTCCATCCCCCAGGGCAGACCTGAGTTGGAACCTGTCACCCTGGTCTCCTTCCCTCCCTCCCTCCCCCAGGCGCCTCGCTGCTCTCTGCTGGAATAACATGGGCTATTCTGAGCTCTACTTCCCTCCCAGGAATTCTCCACGTGGCCACGCTCCATTTTTGCCTCCACTTGGGGCTTCTGGGGCTTCTCTCAGCCAAAGGGCACTTGTGGGAATGAATCCCTCTACTTCCTCTAGGGAGCCCCACAGCCAGGGGTAAGAACAGAATTTCCCCCCTTCAGCTCCCACAGCCCTTCAGCCAGGACCCGCCCCAGCAGACATCTTCTGCAGTTACCTGAAATGCCAGGATCACCCAGGCACCTCCAGCTCAGAGCTCACCTTTGGTGACAAAACTCTCCACTCACTATGCCCCGGGTCACGTTTCTGACTTGGCACTTCCTTCTTCTTGCACAGAAAGTTCTTCTTTCAGCTGACTTTAGTTACTGCTAAATGCAGTTGGCTATTATTGGTGAATCTGAAAGTTATCGCAGCCTGAACTTCTTGGAGAAACTGAGAGTTAGGGAGCTGCGCAGTTTACTGATTGGCCCCAAACTGGCCAGAACTGGCCGAGGTTTTCTCATCAGTGTGGCCCACACTCTGAGTAGCATTTTTTGATAAGTTTATTTCCAAGGTATGATGGCTGGCAGGCTCTAATATAGTCCTCTGAATGTCAAGAAGTTCTGTCTTTGGCTTCATTCCACCTGTAGGCAACAGGAGTTCTAGTCACTAGGGCAGTTTGAGCCTCAGTTTCCCTAAAGTGCCAGGTAGCTGCCTGAGCAAGCCGGACAGTATAGGGACAGAGTGAGAGAGGGAGGCCTCCGGCCATGGGGCCAGCCCCTGGAAAGTGGCCTGAATAAACAACTGCTGGCCAGAGAAAGAGGCGATTCACAGTCCCTGCCACTGTCCCACATTCCCTCAGCTGGCAGGGGAGAGGGGGAGGGGACGAAGTGAATTCTTAGGGAAAGCTTGCTCTGGGCCGGGTGCTGTGCTAGCCACCTTACAGAAGTCATGCCTAATCCCCTGATGCACCCTCCACGGGAGGTATTAGTGTTCCCATTTCAGGGAACAGGAAACTGAGGTGCAGAGAGGGAGAGGGGGAAGCCTAGGGCCTTTGGTGACAAGCTCTGTGATTCATCACAGCCTCCCCTCATGTTTCTGATCAGGAGCTTGGCACTGAGATTAAACCCTGCACTTCTGGCTCCAAATCCCGTGTTTTTCCACCTTTGTTGAACAGTTCTCCTGTTGCTTTGGAATAAGTCTCCACCCATTAAAATTGTTATTTATTTTTATGAATAGGGAATTCATTCACATGGTATAAAATTCCAAAGGCACAAAAGGGTACACAGTAAAACTCCCTCCCTCCCCATCTCTGGCCACCCCGTTTTCCTTCCTGGAACCAAACACCGCTGCTGGTTTCTCTTGTGTCTTTTCTGAGGTGCTCTGTGTGTGTACAAGCAACATGAACCTATGCTCTCCGCTTTTTTTGTTTATTTACATAAATTCAATGCAGGTTTTAAAGTCCCTTGTCCCATCTCCACTGGGCACAGGAGGTCCATTGCCTAGGGCCCATGACAGTTTTAGGGGCCTATGAAAATGTTTTCAGTTCTTTCAAAATCAGGAGAAAAAAATGAACTTTTAGGGAGAAGAAAATATTTTCATATGTAATATTAACATGTTCGTGTTTATAGCAACACATCAAGTATAATTTTTATCCATTGTTTTATGGCAGAGGGGTCACAAAGGCCAAAGTAAGTACCTAGGGCATATGAAGGCAGGTAGAGAGCCATGTGGACTCCAGCCTTGAGCACTGAGGCCCTGATTCCACAGCAAGTACCTTACCTGGTCATGGAACCCTGAGAATTCATTGGCAGTTGCCACAATGACCCTTCTATAACACACACACACATATACACATACTCCTCCAGCCTCTGCTTATTTACCACTACTGATGGGGAACTCACTACCTTCCAAGCCCATCCACTGACTACTCACAACAGCTTCATTACTAAGATTTGTCCTGAAACTGACTTTTCAGAATGGATTGGGTCCATTCATCCCGGGTCTAGCCTCTACAGAACACTGAGAAGTCATTCATTTAGCACCTACTGAGTGCCTCATTCTCTGCCAGGCACTCTGCTAGGCCCTAGAGATACTGAGATGAGGGAGGCATAGCCCTGTCCTCAAGTAGCTCTGTCTTGTAGGAGTCCCTGCTTATGACAGACGCTGTTAAACATAGAGAGGCTGTGCAAGCGGCCTGCCTGCCTCCTGTACTTCAGAGCTATGTGACTTCTGCAGGCCTCAGTTTCCTCATCTGTAATATGTGACACTAACAGCAGGCACCTCCTGTCTCATAGCGCTGCTGTGAAAAGGAACTGTGGTAATGAAAGTCAAGCACTTAGAACAGTGCCAGGAACAAAGTGTGTGCTCAACAAAGGTCAGCTTGGCTCACTACCGCTGCAGTGCGCATGGGGCTGTGGGAGCAGAGAGGAGGGAGCCATCTCCAGAGAGACCAGGAAGGCTTCCTAGAGGAGGTGGTGTTTCAGCTTAGGTGTTAAGATCGAGCAGGATTCCTTGGGCTGCAAGGCAAGGAGGGGTGCTCCAGGGTAAGGTAGAAGGACATTCAAAGAGAGGGAACAGTGAAGGCTACTGAGGGCTGAGGGGTGTAGTTCGTTCAACAGGCTCTTTGTTTCTGGGTTCTCTGAAGCCTTAACCTTAAGCTTTAGTTTAAAGGTTAAGCCTTTAGTCCCTTGAGGCTCTACTCGGGTTACGGGGGTGGTATAGCTGGCTGCTGCTGCTGCTCTTAATGAGGCGAAGGGTGTTCTGTTGTTTAACTTATGGCTTCTTCCAGGGAAAGCCTGGTGGCCACCTGAGCACTGGCGAAAGAAGGCAGCGGCTCTGAGTAGTTCAAACACCTCAGGATCCCGAGTTAGCACACCTTGGTTCTAGCTCCAGTCCGGCTAACCTTTGCTGAGACCCTGAGCTCATCTTTGATTCTGGGACTCAGTCTCCCCATCTGTTCAATGGGGGCTGGTCCAGAGACTGACTAAGGTTTCCCAGGACTGCTTCTTGAATGCTCAGACTGAGGACCAGATACACTGTAGCTGAGGAGGATCCTGGGACCCTCTGGGCCCTCTTCCTCAGTCCTCCTCTGAGCAGACTCGTGAGCCCAGTAGTCCTGCCTGCCCGCCGCCCACCCCGCCCCAGCAGCGAGGTCCCGGGCACTGCTTCTCTGGTGGGCAGTCCCAGGGACATGGCTCTGAGGAGGCTGTGACCCCCCCCCTTCCCCCACAGGCACACATAGCCTGAGTGTGGCCCTGGAGCTGGGGGAGGAGGTGGGAGGAACAGAGGAGGCCTGTCCTCCGGGTGAGGGGCCTCTGGGCAGCAGCTTCCTGTGTGGTTCCAGGCTGGGGGCCCAGCCCACCTCATGACAGAGGAGCCTTTCATGGGCCTGGGCTCTCGGGATGGGGGTGGGGGAGGCAGGGCATGGAGGCCACTCAGGTGAGGGCTGCCTGAGAGTCTGCGTGTGGCAGAGCTGTGGGAGGGCAAACACAGGCTCGTCCAAGTCAGACCTGTCTTGGAAAGTCAGGTCCCACCACCTCCCATCTTGCAAACGAGGAAACCGAGGTCTAGAGAAGAGAAGGGAGGTTTCTAAGACCAGCAAGGGCAGAGGCAGAGCTAGAACCTGGGCTCCTGCCTCCCGGCCCCGCTGTGGGTGAGGGTGAGTGTGAGGCTGGCGCTTGTGTACGTGTATCAGTGTGTAGCCCTGCTTGTGCACAAGTGTTTGTAAACATATGAGAACACAATGGCGGGTTTGTAATTGTGAATTTGGGAGTGTTGCTGTGGAGATGGAGAGGGGTCATCGAGTGATCCAGGTGGGGGGGGGCAGCTGTCTCAGGCCTCGGGTATGCTACACATACCCTCCTGTGCCTCTTTAGGACCCACCCTGGGGCAACGCTGCCCAATGCCACTTTCTGCCTCATCCCGGGCCGCAGCCGCCGTCCTGATGCCTTGCACTTCCTCCAAGCCCTGCAGGTACAACCCTAACTTGGGCACCCCCGTCCCTGACCCCCCCACATCGGAGCTGCCAGGGTCCCCTGGGACCCAGGCCAAGGGGAAGGAGCCGTGAGCTGCCCTTTAATCCTTTACTCTGGGACTCGGGTGTGCCGATAGCCCCATTCACCTCGCCCCCTGCTGAACAACCCGCACTCTCCCAAAGCCACTTTTCTCTCCTCCTTGCTCCTTGCTCCCCACGGCAGCAGCTGCTGCCTTGGAACTGGGAGGTGGGTGAGTACATGTAGGGCCGGACTGGGCTCCCCAGTGACACCCCTGCCCCCCAGGCTGGCTGCATCCCTGTACTTCTCAGCCCTCGCTGGGAGCTGCCCTTCTCCGAGGTCATCGATTGGACCAAGGCGGCCATTGTAGCTGACGAGAGGCTCCCACTTCAGGTAGCCGAGGGCCCTGTCCATGGGGCGGGGACTGGACCCAGGACATGGGAGGGGCCCCGGGATCCCAGCCCCCAGGCTAGCCTTGGTTCTCATTCTTATCCCTCGTCTATGTAGTATATTGATGATTTTGCCCCTCAGTCCAAGTCCCAAGGACTCCATTGGATATTATGGAGGCAGACTCCAGAGGGTTCTGAGAGCAAGTCCTGGGCTTCTTTCAGCCTCAGTTTCCCCATATGTACAATGGGAGGAGTTAGACCAGTTGATCTCCATGGGCCGGTCCAGCTGGTCCATGAATACCTAAATACCCAGTTCATGGGAAGACCACAGACACACAATCCAAAACGGGAGCGCCCCCATGGGGCTTTGGGTGGCAAAGGAAAAGACAGTGACTTTCCCATCTGATGAAACTGATTTTGCTGGGCTCTGAGAAACATGTGTGTGAGCCTCAGACTGCTGAGCAGTGACAGTGGCGCCGGGAGTTAACAACAGCCCCCGCGCACTGAGCCTCTATGACATGCTGAGCACTTAACAAGCACCACCTCACTTAATCCTTACAACCACCCTGTGCGGCCGGTACCATTATTATCCCCACTTTACAGATGAGGAAACACTCAGAGAGGTTAAGTAGTTAGTCCACGGTCACACAATTACTAAATGGCATTTAAACTCAACTCTCTGTGACCCTTGAACTCTCGGTGCTGTGTTGCCGGGGACTTCGCTGAGGGTGGCTGCTGCTAACTCTGGAGAACCATGGGGAGAGGGCTTCTGGTTCCCAGACCTCCAACCCCAGGTTGTCCCCACCTCAGGGTCAGTCAGGGCCTGACAAGGCCCCATGCCCGCTTCTTCTCTTCTCCCTCGGTGGCCCAGGTCCTGGCTGCCCTCCAGGAGATGCCCCTGACGCGGGTCCTCACGCTGCGTCAGCAGACCCAGTTTCTGTGGGACACCTACTTCTCCTCCGTGGAGAAGGTCATCCATACCACTCTAGAGGTAAAGGGGACTTGCCTGGTAGGGCCCCTGGCTCTTGGCTCCTGACTCACCTCTCTCAGGACACGTCCTCTGCCGTGTTTGGGCTTCCCCCTTAAAGGTGCTTCTGGGATGAATCTGACACTGGGGCTCTTGAATGGGTTCCTTCCCCAGTGGTGGCCGCAGTTTCCCCATCTATAGAGGGACAGCTGTGGCAAATAGGTCCCACAGCACGTACCAACTCCATTTGATGGGCACCGGCTGCCCTGGTGCTGTGTGGGAGGGATTCTGGGTCTGGAAAGAATGTCATGAGCTTTAAGTGATGTCTGTGATACGTGAGGACGGAGAGGGAGGTAGCAAGCTCCCCAACATCTGCCAACTCTGGACACCATGGCCAAGCGTCCTCTACTCTGTATTTCTGTGTCTGAACCCTTCTGTCCCCGGGGGTTGGGTGCTGCAGCTGCCACCCCCTCCCGTGGCCCGAGGGGGGTATGGGGCTAGCCAGGTCCTCACATCCTCAGACCCCGTTTACTGCCACCCTGGCCACTCGCCCTGCAGAGCCCGCTCTCATTTTACAGATTATTCAGGACCGGATCCTCGGAGTGTCTGCTCACCCCTCACTGTTGTGGAACAGCCCCCCGGGGGCCCTCCTGGCCCTGCCCACCTTTTCCACAAGCCCCTCGGACTTCCCCTTCTATTACCTACAGCAGGGTATGTCCTGGGAATGGGACAACCTGAAGTCCCCTCATCCACTCTCCCCAAGCTCCTCCCAGTCTCAACCACAGAGCCCCACCAAGGCCCTCCCCAGGTACCCAACATCTCTCTTGGCTCCCACGGTCCCCAAACCCACTCCCTCTCCAGGGGATTCTGTCCCCTCCCACCCTAATAGCCTGTGTCTCATTCCCCCAGGCTCTCACCCTGCAGGCAGGTTCAGCGCCCTGATCTGGGTGGGGGCCCCAGGCCAGCCCCCTCTGAAGCTCATCCAGGCGGTGGCAGACTCTCAGCACTGTGCCCAGGTCTGTCCCCTTGCCAGCTGGGGTCCTGGGATCCAGGGTGGGAGCAAAAAAGCAGGGCAGGACCATTGAAGACACCTAGATCCCAAAGATAACCACACATTTTGAGGGAGGGGAGGCACAGGGAGGACTTTCAAGTGCCCTTGCTGCCTTCTTCCTTAATTCCCAAGTTTCTTGTACTTTCCCCCCAACCTCCTCTCCATCTCCCCAAGGAAATTGATGACTCCATCTCAAAAGAGGTACCTCTTGGGAAGGCTGGAGAAATAAACATACCGGTGTTCACTCATCTGTTCACCCAGCAGTCACTTTCTGAGCACCGGGCCGCAGGCTTGACGTGAGGATGCAGAGAAAAGGCAGGAAAGAAAGGGTTGTACCCTGGGATGCAGACTCAGTTAGCATTTCTTAGCACACAGGCTGTCAAATGTAAAGAGAAGCCAGACGGACTGGTGAGAGTATTTGCAGAAGGGGGAAGCAGTGAGCTCAGCCGGGGCGCAGATGGAGCGACAACAAAGACGGGACGTATGAGCTGGGCTGGGAATGATGACAGAACAGGAGGATGAGAATGAAAATCTTTGCGAGAAGATGCGTATGGGACATAGGGTTGCGATCCAGGCCGGGGCTGCCACCACTAGAGCTCTCGAGTTCTAATGCCACTACCTTCATGTCACTGAAATTCCTGCTCTCCAGAAGCGCAGAGGCAAGGACAGGGCAGTAATGAAAGGACCTTGGCTCCAACTGACTTCTCCCAAACTCATAGATACAGCTGCTCGCCCATATTTCTTCCATCCCGAGAAAGAAGACTCCTGGGATCTTCCTGCCCCACTTCAGTAACACCCCATTTCCTCCTAGATCTTGGTTCTCTGGAGCAACGACAAGCCACCCCCACCCAGGTGGCCTGAGACAGCAGTGCCCTTGATAGTCATTGAAGGGCACAGGAAGGTGAGGGATGGGGAGGGGTGTGGAAGGGGTGGGTTCAGCCCTGGAAAGCTGGGAACTGGGGAGGGCATTTACTTGGGTCTGAGCCAAAGCTGGACTTCATGTTGGGCCTAAAGAAATCAGGCAGGAGGTTTTGCCTACAGACCTAATAGAAATGATTCTCTTTCATCCCTGGCCCTTGTGAACTGTGCTTCCAGAGAACTGGGGTTTTATGAGATGAGGGAAGGTAGAGGGAGTACACGATGTTTCAGATGACAGACAGACGAGAAACTTGGGATCCTGAGGAAACATGGACAGATGGCAGCAAATGGGCCAGAGAAGGGTGTCTTCTGTGAACCTGGGATGGTATGAGCCGCCTGCTTGCTGTGTGGTTCTGGGCAAGTCCCTTCATCTCTGGATCTGTGTCTTCCTTTCTGTCCTCATTTGAGGACATTTTTTTTTCGTTGCTTTTAGAGAGAGAGGAATGGGGAGAGAGAGAGAAATACTGGTTGCCTTTTCATATGTGCCCCAACTGGGGATTGAACCTGCAACCTGGGTATGTGCCCTGACCAGGAATCAAACTCACAATCTTTCAGTCTATGGGATGATGCTCCAACCAACTGAGCCACAGCAGCCAGGGCTGAACCTGTTTCTTTCAAACAAAGGACATTTGACAACCCCTTCCAGGGTTGAGGTGAGCATCCAATGAGCAAGGGAAGAATCCTGAGATATCAGAACTGGAAGGACCCCTAGACACCAACTCACCCATTTTACCAAAGGGGAAATTGAATTCCAGAGAGGTAAAATAACAAATTCAGGGCAGACTTGCTGTTTTCAGTGTTTTTTGTTTTTGTTTGTTTGTTTGTTTGTTTTTTTACAAGATGCCTGCAGGACTCCTGCTTAGCACATACTCATATATCCACTGTGGGAACCTGGGGAGGTTCCCACAGCTCAGTTGCCCTCCCCTCTCTCCCACTGCAGGTAACCGACCGCTTCTTCCCGTACAGCGCCGTCAGCACCGATGCCATCCTCAGCCTCGACACTCACAGCAGTCTTTCTACAAGTGAGGTGTGGACTGGGTCCAAGAAGAGCCTGGTGTGGGTGGGGACTGAGCCAGCGGGCCCTGGTGGCCCCTTGGATTCCCAGAGCTGGGAGGGCCAGATGTCAAGAGATCCGGTCTCCTGCTTTTGAAACCACCCCAGCGAGCTACTCAGCTTCCTCCTCAGAAATCTAATAGAAGCTTTCTGCAGACTCTTTTGAAAATACTTTTTTTTCAGATCCCAGCCGAAAATTTTCCCCTAAGCCTCCTCTGGAAACTTTCACACTCTGACCTCCTCTTCCTGAGTCCAGGCTGGCTTTGCGTTTGTATCTCTGGATGTTCCTCTCTCAGACCTCACTTAAATGTCTCCCCAGGTGGACTTCGCTTTTGCGGTGTGGCAGAGCTTCCCGGAGCGGATGGTGGGTTTTCTGACGTGGAGCCACTTCTGGGATGAGGCCCAGGGTGGCTGGGGCTGCACTGCTGAGAGGGTCAACGAATTCTCCATGGTCCTCAGCTCAGCCGCCTTCTACCATAGGTACAGGCAGCCACCCTGGCCCCAGGGTCAGAGGGTCAGCAACCCCCTCGTTAACCAGGAGCAGGGTGGTGTGGGAGTGAACACAGTAGTCAGCCTAGAACCCAGAGATCCTGGTTCAAGGCCCAGGCCTGCCATGCCACAGCTGTGTGATGGGCAAGTCTCCTCCTATTTCCTGAGGTTCAGCTTCCTCATCTATAAAATATATTCACCTCATAGGGTTGGTGTGATAATCAAATGATAAAAGAAATTTTAATAAGTTTTTTTTAAAAATGTGTGTGTGATGAACTGGGGACTGCACAAGTACCCCAGTCCTGGGGCAGGGGCTGAATCCTAGAGGGCCTCTTTAGAGGGGTTCCTTAACCTGAACATGTTTAAACCAAACATGGCACCTCTTGCCAGGAATTCTCAGCAGAGCGAGGAATACCCCTAAGGTCTGCAGGGGCCCAGGCTGTTCAGCAGGAGGGCTGTGTGAAGCAAGGCTCACTTGGGGCTACACCAGCCTCATTAGTCCACAGCCTTCCAGAAACTGGTTTTGGGCCGCCATGTTTGATGGCCTTGGAGCCAGGGGATCCCCCCTCAGTATGGGTCTGAGTTAATTCCTCAGAGCCTGGGGTAGGGGCCCCAGGGAGCAGGAGGTCCAGCATGGCCACAGGCAAGCCACAGAGCGCAGAACAGCGGGAGGCGGTTGCAGCGCCATCAGCACAGTGCCATTTGTACTTGCAGTGGGGGGCTCTCTGACATGGCCATGGCCAGGGCTCGGAGAAGGAAGCTGGGATTTTGCAAAAGGCTTGGAGATTGGGGTCAAAGGGAGAGTGAGGGGTCAGGACAGGGGGAATGAGGCCTGGGGAGGGGGGTGAACTCGGTTGCTGCCTCTCTCTGTCTTCCCCTTTTGCCCAGGTATTACCACACCCTCTTCACCCACTCCCTGCCCAAGGCTCTGAGGAGCCTGGCAGATGACACACCCGCCTGTGTGGATGTCCTCATGAACTTCCTAGTAGCAGCAGTCACCAAGCTGCCCCCTATCAAGGTGCCCTATGGGAAGAGGCATCCGGAAGCCAGACCACCACTGGTGAGGATGGAGGGGCACTGGGAAGGGTAGTGGGAAGTGCTCCCCGGCCCCAGCTAACCTGATTCTTTCTGCTTCAGGGGGCGGGGAGAGGCAGGGTTCAGAAAGACAGAAAATCCTCCGACGTATTTCTCCTCCCCCTCTTAGAAGTCTGGCGGTCTGGGGCCCGCGACTGCGCTGCAGCCCGTAGACCAAGGCTGCATCAACCGGATGGCGGCAGCGTTCGGCCACATGCCCCTGGTGTCCTCTCGCCTCCGCCTGGACCCAGTGCTCTTCAAGGACCCGGTGTCAGTGCTTCGTAAGAAGTATCGCAGGCTGGAGAAGCCCTAAGCAGGACCCACAGAGACCCCTTCCTTACTCCCGGGGGCGTTACACCTGCTTAGAGGAGGTGGCTCGGCTCAGATGTTTCCTCCTCAGAGACATCTAGGGACCAATTATGGAGCCCAGTTGGCCAACACGTCAGATCCCGATTAGCCAATCATAGTCATAGTGCTCGGAACGGGGCGGGACCTCGTCTTACTATCCAACCCAGCGGCCGATGACTGTTCTCGGGTGCGCTGCGCCGTCTGTCTCCGTGCCTCTGCTAGGGCCAACCCCTCTGCCCAGCTGACTTCTTGACTTTCAAATCCTCCCCTCCCACAGGGACTGGTCTCACCGCATCCCTTCTCGAGATCGATTTGGTCTCTTCTGAGCTTTTATAGCCAGGTGTTTCTCGCAGTCCCAGCACGGTCCATGTCTGGGAGCCCCGAAAAGGCAGAGCTGTGTTCTCCTCTCTCTGGCCTAGCAGGTGCGCTACGAATATTTGAAGAACAGATAATGGAAGAAACATCAACTGCGTGCCTGGCCCTGTGAGGACAGTGGTGGGAGTGTGGACACGAATGAGGAGACGAAACTCCATCCCAGTCCGGTGGGAAGGCAGCTTAACCACAGACGCCTGGGTTGCCAGGTGCGATCCTCAAGCCCCAGAGAGGGAGCAAAGAGGCCCCAGGAAGCTAGTTTCGGCTTCCTTCCCGACCGGGCGGAACAGAGTGGGGAGGGGAGGAAAGGGATGAGAACGCAGACGGTGACCCCTGCCCGGCCCGGGACCCACAGCTCAGGCTCAGCCATAGCCATCGCCCTGCATTACCAGCTTTGACCACTAGAGGTCAGCGCTGCTCCGCGCTCCAGTAGGGGAACTGGAAGGCTCGGTGGTGTGCAGCCTGATGTCTGGAAACTCAAGAGAGTAGGGAAGTATCTGAAAGAACAGCCCCACTTTTTGGCCTACACACTTAGGACCAAGCAGGGCTATTTCTAGGTGGGCTGGGTGAGAGCAAAAGCCGGGGCGCCTGTAGGTGAGAGTGCAGTGGGGGAAGGGACGCTGGGTTCTCCCGGGTTCATCCACCTGGGACTGGAATTATCACTTCCGAAATAAAGCGAACGTCCTTGCTCGCCCAAACTCAGGCTATAAATACCCCTAGGCAGCTGCGCCGGGGAGGCACCTGGGAGGGGGACAGCTCTAGAGGGGTGGGGGAAGACTGGGTACAGCCCAGGTCCAGGGTGTCAGGTGTTTTTCTGCGTTGATGGCCTCGCTTTGGAAACTCCCGTGACTAGTTCCCTGGCCAGAACATGCTGTCCCCCAAGGCCTCTCCAAGGCTTCCCACCCCCATTCTCCAGCTTGACCTCTGCCCTCTGGATGACTCAGGTGGGACTCAGGCGGTGAGAAGGCTCTCTCTTGGGAGGCATGGGGCTGCTAGATTCTTGAGGTGGTGGGGGAGACTGGGAGTTAAAGAAGATCAGAGGCAGCCTCGCCCAGGGTCAGGAACAGTTGCCGGTGGGTTAGAAAGCACACAGCTGCAGCCCAGGCAGACTTCCCAGGGCACAGGACTCTGAGTGCCAGGCCCAGCCAGGGAAAAGAGGCACCTTTCCCCTCTCCAGTCACAGCTGTGGCACCCAGAACACTGAACTGCCTTGGCATAGCCTTGCCCACGGGGAGGGCACTGCAAGGCCCAAGGACTCACACTGTAACAACATGCAGCCCAGAGCAGATCCCCAACCCCTGCTGCAGGGACAAGCCTAGCGGAATGAGGCAGAAGCCCCAGACCTGCCTCACCCTGGCTGTGTGACTTAAGGCCAATGACTCAACCTCTCTGAGTTTTCTCATCTGTAAAAATGGAACACTGTAATGACTGGAGAGGGGGTAAGGACTCAGCAGAGAGCGAAGCTCAGGGTCCTGGTTCCTGGGGCCTGCCATTGCCGAGGGGGCGTTGATCCCCCTGAGATTGGGGCGGAGTGGAGCACGGCCATTAGCAGCCCCGCACACGCATTTCCAACACAAAATGACTTCCCACTGATTTTGAGGGGCTGAAGAACCCAGTGACCTAGGTCATAGGCAACTCTGCATGTCAGTGCTAGAAAGGCACAGAGACACCATTTCACAGAAGAGAAGGGGGAGGCTCAGAGCAGGAGGTGAGTTGGCAAGCCCCCTCCTCTTGCCATGGGTAATGACAGGGTCAAGATAAATTCAGCGCTGCTCCTGGGGAGACTGGGAAGCCCACAAAGTTCCTCAACAAGGCAGCCTCATGCTGCGTCTTCCAGAATAAAGATAAAAGTAACCACTCTTCAGGGGCCAGGTGCTTAGCAGACTTTGGCTCCAGTCCTCACAACAACCCTGTGAGGTAGGTGTTAACGCTCTGTGAGATTGGGGACAGGTTTCCCCCATTCATCTTATAAACACAAGCCAAAAGTAAACAAACAGCCCTGGCTGGTGTGGCTCAGCAGATTGAGTGCCAGGCTGTGAACCAAAAGGTTGTAGTTTTAATTCCCAGTCGAGGCACAGTTGGGGGTATGCGAGAGGCAACCGACCAGTCTCTCACACACTGATGTTTCTCGTCCTCTCTTTCTCCCTCCCTCTAAAAATAAAATCTTTAAAAGAAAAAAACAAACACACACACATAAGCCACCCCCTAATTCAGGAACCTTCACACACTCCAGAAAGCCAGGGTCTCCTGTCCCAATTTTATGGCCCCTCTTTGTCCTCTGTCCCCAAGTTCAGAGTAGGTCAGGCCATATGGGCAACAGCTGGCCCAATGAGATCCGATTTCAGGCTGAGTTCCCCAGGACATTATCAGGCTGAGAAGTGGCCCAGGAGCTGTGAGGTGCTTAGGGCAGGACCCAAGATGATGTTCCTGCTTCTCCCAACTGTGACTAAGGGTATCTTTATATTGGCACAGCTTCCTGGGCTGGAGCAGTAAGCAAAGAGGAAACCAGCCAGGTCCTTACCTAGTCAGGAGCCTCCTCTCTCCAGGAAAGGGAAACATTCGGCTCACAGCTGAAGTGACTACCACACAGATGGGCTTCCGGCGCCCCTGACTCCCCATCTCAGGGGCACATGCAGGAGAGCACAGGGTCCTTATGTTACCGCCAGTGTTGGCGGTGAAATTAGACCTCAGTTTTTGAGTTGTGCAAAGAAAGTTTCAGAGCTAAGGACTCGAACTATAAGAGAAAGTTACAGAGGTCGTAGAAGGGCCCTTGGAGCTTAGGAGAAAGGCAGAGGGAACATCCCTGGGGGGAAGAAACAGGTGAAGGGAAAGGCACAGGCACAGTGGTTCTTCATCTTGGGGTTTTTTTTGTTTTCTTTTTTTTAATTTTTAAAGTGTTTATTGATTTTAGAGAGAGAGAATCATCTGTGTGAAAGAGAAACATCAATTGGATCAAATCCACAACCTAGGTCTGTGTCCTGACTGGGCATCGAGCCCCTAGCCTTTCGGTGTACAGGGCGATGCCCCAGCCACCTGAGCCACCGGGCGGGGCCATCCTGAGGGCTTTACAGGCTAGGAGTTCAGGGGAGCTCTTAGGGGAGGGTCTCAATAGAATATTTATCAGCTTTATGCTGATGCACCAAAATGAGATTGATTCCCCTGACTTCATCCATCCTTGGGTGTGGATGGCACTAATGGCACTAACTGGATTCTTATTGTCTATCTCCCTGAGTAGGGTGATTTAAGCTATTACCCTCTGGTTGGGGAGAAGCGTAAACCATTTACTCTCAAGCATCCTTAAGAGCTGGGGAAGATAGGAGTTTGTGATTTACTAGATGGTCATAAATGGCCTGGCCATTTAACTCTCTGTCTCAGTTTCCCTACTGCACTGGTCCTGGCTCCCTAACCTGTCTCACTTACAACTCCCCAAACCCCATGTCCTCCTTAAATCAGATCATCCTTAGAGAAAGAGGGAGTGGGCTCTGTCCCCAGGCATCTTTCCAGATCCATAAGGCAAAGGCCAGACAGATTGGAAAAGGGAAATGAGGCAGGCAGGCAGGCAGGGGATGTTGAAGCCAGGCTCCCCTCCAACACCCCTGACTGTGCCTCACCGCCTTCTCCCGAGGGTGGTAGTAAGACAGCATTGGCTGAATATTAGGCCCAAACCCAGTCCCGACAGGAGCTGACCCAGAAAGGGGAGGAGTCGAGTTATACTAGCTTTACCCTGGCAGAGTCCCCATCCTGGGGCTGGCTGTAGTCAGATGGGGGGGGCAGGGGAAGAGCCTCATTCCTGGAGTGGGCAAGGCTCCTCCTCCACACTGCACATGGGACTAAGATCAGGGATGGTTCTGGTTGATAACACAGCCAAGGTAAACAGAGTCCTGGCTGGGCTTGAGGGACACTCAGCCCCGCCACTTGGAGGCCCTGTCCATGCTCCAGTTGGCACCTGGCAAGGCCGTCAGTCCGAGGGGCCCTGGCATGCCTGACAGTCCTTCATGTCCTCAGAGTAGTCCTCGATCTGGATGGTGATGGTGTGGAAGTAGAACTTCCCCTGTAGGCAAGCGCTGGCTGCCTTCAGCACAGCTTGGGCATCTGTGTTCTGAGCTGGAGGCCAAGAGAACATACCAGGGGAGGCACGAGAGAAACATTTACTCACTTTTGGGCCCTTAGAAACAATCAGGAGCCCAATTCTCTTGCCCTACCCACAGAAGAACAGTACAGGTGACCATGAACATCAAGAAAGCCCAGGTTCCACTCCTGTACCAGGTGACCCCCAGTTCCCACACCTGCCACAGTCCTGAAAGAACAGGAAAGGCACTGGCGTTAAGGCTTTCCTCTGCCACTTAGTTGTAAAAGCCTGGGCGAGTGACTCTACTACCCCACCACTCCTCCAGCCTCAGGTTCTTCATCTGGAAGTGGGGTTGTGATGGTCAAATGAAATAATGTGTGCTCAGCAGTCAGCATGGGGCCAGCTTCAAAGCACGGGCACCGCCAACATCTGGAATCACCTGGACCCATCAGCAGTGCCCAGGCCTCTGGCTGCCTCTCTCCCTCACCCCACCCTGCGGTGTGCCCACCACTCACCGACGGCGATGTGGACAGACAGCACAGGCTGAGCCACGGTCAGCGCCCAGATGTGCAGGCTGTGCAAGGCTTCCACCCCCTCCACCGACAGCAGCAGATCCCGAACAGCTGTGAAGTCCACGCCCTTGGGCGTCCCTGGGGACAGCAGGGTAGGGGCTGAGGGAAGCGGCTCCCTTCCACCCATACTGATTCCTGCTCCCCCAGTGTCATCTCAGAAGAGCTCCTTGGCTAGATCTGCTGTTGCCCCTACCTCCCAAATGATCTCCGCGATATCACCCTGTGATGTTTTCCTCAGCACTTACTGTCTGAAACGATCTTGTTTGTTAGTTTCTTGTCTGTCTCCCCCTCTAAATTGGAAACTCCATGAGAGCAGGACAGCCTGTTTTGTCCACATTGCCTGGAACAGTGCCTAGCCCATAGTAGGTGTTCAGTAAAAAGAGACCGGCTTTGTGGGGGTGTCGTTGTTGTTGTTGGTAGTGGAAAAAAGGGAACCTGGAGACTGCTGTACCTGCATGGGGCGTCATCACCATTTTTATCTGGGTCAGTCACATTCTTGGAGGAAAAGCTCTGACCAGCAGCCGGACATTCCTGCTGACCCTAAACTAGGATTCCGTTTGACTCTGCCCACACAGACACCCCTGACCCAAGACCTGGGGCACAAGAAAGCTGGATGACGAGTGTGCTACCTCAGGGCATACCATTCACCACCCCCCAGCACCCCTCGAAGCCCAGCCACATCCTCCTGAGGCAAGGGCTGCAGAGAAGAAAAGGTATGACCTGGTCCATAGATTCAGCAGCCTCATCCAACACTGACTGGGTTTTTTTTGTTGTCTAAGCCTTAGTCTGCCCCCTGTGCAATGCCTGAGGGAAGGCAGATTGAGACTGAGGAAGTGTATAGGGAAGGGCTAGGGTGCCAGGTGCTCTAGGCCCAACCCAGGAACCACCTGACTAGGCAGGGAGGACACATCTGGGGGTGGGAGGCAGGGGTGGGGGAGGCACCGTTGGGCCTAGGGGGAAGGGAAGGCATAGTCAGGGGAACATTTCCAGGAATAGCCACACCTGAGGGCCAGCCCCATGCCAGGGTCAACCTAGGGCCCCAGGCTGCGCCAGGCTCCAGACCCTGGCTCCCCACCAGTGTGCTGGGATCCAGCCCTTACCCCTGGAACTTCAATTAGAGGCGGAGAGCCAAGAGCAAAAAGGGAACCCCAAGCCCAGTCACCTTCCATGAGCACCAGGATCACGTCTCTCAGGATGGTCAAGGTCGTCCCCAGGACCAGGACGGAAAAGAGGAAGGTGCAGATGGGGTCTACATACTTGTACTCAGGCTGCAGGAAAAAGGGAAGGCAGAGCTGGGGTTCAACACCTCAGCTTCCCTTCTCCCTCCCCTCCCAGCGCTGTGTGGGAAGAGCAGCTCTCTCTGCCATACCCTGGCCCTGCCTCCCAGTTTATTCCATGCCCAGAAGGAGAGGCGCGACAGACCACAGTTCAAGATAACGCAGAGTCCCTTCCCAGCCCTCCTGCCAAGGGGCTGAGACATGGACAGGGCTAAGTGGAATCTTAGAAACCATATAGCCCCTCACCCCCATTTTATAGGTAGGTAAACTGCGGCTCAGTTACAGCAAGGGGATCACTCTACATCACACAGCTAGCAAGGGGCAGAGCCAGGCTCCAAACCCAACACCCAGCTCTTTCCAATATACCGCACTGCCTCCACGTGATGGGCCATGCCCAGGCTTTAGCAGCACACAGTGCTGCGTTTCAATGTGGCTCCACAACTTACTAGCCGTGTGATGCGGTGCAAGTCACTAAACCTTTCTGGGCTTCAGAAAACACCACTGCTTACCCTTCAGGGTTGTTGTGAGAATCAGAAGTACTGTTAAGGGTTGTGAGAATCAGGAATTGGATAAATGTCCCCTTTGCCAAGAGCTGGGAGGGAGCTAGAATCTGGAGAGGGTCCTGTGCAGAGAGGAGCCCCCAGATGATCTACGCCCTGCCCAGCCCCCAGCCCACCTCCCTCTGTCCCCAGCTCTGACCTTGAAGTACAAAATATAGGCCGCCACCAGGATGCCCAGGCTCTGCAGCAAGTCTCCTATCACGTGGATAAAGGCAGCTCGGACACTGGGGCTCTCCTGCTGCTGGCTGGGGTCATGGCTGTGTCCATGGTCATGGCTGTGCCCGTAGCCAGACTGGTGAAGAGTCAACCCCATTCTATGGAAGTGGAGACAAAGCCAAGGGGCCCACTGAGGTAGCAGGTAGAGGCTTCAAATTAGCCAGGTAGAAGCCCTCATAGGGGCTGGCCTCCCTGTAGGGCAAAAATCCTAAGCCCCCAGAATGCGTGATTCCTTTGACTATATGAGGAGCCGGACCCATGTGGCCTTGGTTCAGAGTACTACGGGGGAAAGGATTCAACTGCAATGTCAGGCCAAATCTGGGCACAAAGATGCCCGAGGGTCAAATCTCAGAGCAGGAGGGCACCATGGAGGTCATCAGTTCCCCCATCATGTCACAGGTAGGGAAGCGGAGTCTTAGGGAGGGAAGTGACTTGCCCTAGGCCACTGAGCAAGGAAGACAGAACCCAAATGAGACAGATGCTCTACACTCCCTGCCTCTCACTGACACTGATTTCAGTCACATCCGCTTGAAAAACAACTTGGATTCTTCCCCCTAGGGACATCTGATCCTGTAAGAACTGTACTAACCCCTCCTCACTTCAGATATGAAGCTTCCTAGGTTATTGGGGGGATGGGTAGGGGGTGGAGTGGATGCTGCCGCAGATTTCCAGTTCCTGATGAACCTGGCCCAGGCCTAAGGCAGAACCCAAGTGTTCCAGATGCCAGAGCTCAGACCGCTCGGGGCCTTCCTTTCCGGTAGCCTGTACTGGGGTGTGGCCTGCCCTGTTTCCCCCAGAAGACACACTGCATGCACAGGAGAAGGCGGGGGGGACTTACAGGATGTTCACAGCCACAGCGCAGCCCGCCGTTATCAGCATGGTCTTCCCCTCGATCTCATAGTTCCCAGAGATCAGTCGCTCCACCGCCAGGTACACCAGTACCCCAGTCATGACCCAGATGGACAGCACAGAGAGCAGGGCTCCCAGGATCTCTGAGGAAGAACCGACCCCAACACCCATCTCAGCGTGCAGCCCTGAGGCCGAGGAGACCTCCCTCTCCCTCCAGGACTCCCCATCCCAAGTCAGGGCCTGGGTCTAATGGGTCTCTGCTGAGAGTATGGCTGCACCTCACCCCGCTGCTTACACACCTGACAATGTCAGAGCTAGAGGAAACTTAAGTCTTTTGGGTCAAGTCTTTTTGTTTCACATGGAATGAAAGTGGCTTTTTAAACTATTGCTCAGCTGGCAAACTAAGGCTTCCGAGGAGGGGAAGCTGGGCTCGCTCCTATCAAGAAGAAAATGACAATGCAGCCAGGAGGTGAAATAAAGAGGGTTTGAAGCCTGTATCTTCCAGAAGGCTTTGCTGACCCTTACAGAGCTGATCCATGGAGTCGATGTTACAGTCATTTGTTTTTGAAGTTAACCCACTTCATTTCATAGGAAGGTGGACTCTCCTTTCCCAGAGGACAGAAGCCAAGTTTGATACTATCTTTCCCCACAAAAGTCACCCTCCTGGCTCGCTCAGGGGATCCACCCATTACAGCCACCTAAGAACCCATGTCTTGACCTGCCCCTCTTCCAACTCAACCCCCATCCAGACCAAGGCCCTCACCAGCTCGCTGCCAGCCGAAGTTCATGGTCTTGGTGGCTGGCCGGGAGGACATCCAGAGAGAGAAGAGGCTGACGAGCATGCTGGCAAAGTCAGTGAGTAGATGGGCTGCATCGGTCATGATCGCCAAGCTATGTGCCAGGTACCCACCTGCAGGGGCGGTGATGAGGATGGAGGGTCCTCATCAGCTCCCCAAGGAGCCAGCTTCCCAGACTGTGTTGTGTAGCAGGGAAACCACAGGCTCTGGAGAAAGACACCAGACTGGGACCTTTCCACCCATTCATTCACTGTATAACCACAGGCAAGTACTTTTTCTGTGCCTCAACTTCTACTCTGTGAATCAGGAACAACATCTACTTAGAGGGTGAATGTGAAACTTCAAGTTCAAATAGGGCCTGCAAAGCACGGTAGGCATTTAGTAAACGCTCTTTCCTTCTAGGTGTTCAGGACTTCCCTTTTCTACTAGTTGTGTGTGATCTTGGGCAAACTATTTAACCTAACTGTACAGTTTCAACATCTGTAAAATCAGGACAAGGTTGTTTTGAGGACTGTATGAGCTGGGTGTATATAAAAGACTCAACAAAGTATAGGAAATATAGTCAATGACACTAATAACTATGTATGGTGTCAGATGGGTATTGGACTTATCACTTTGCAAGATAAATGTCTAATCATTATTTTGTACACCTGAAACTAATGTCAATGGTAATTGAAAAATAAAGTTTAAAAAAAATTTAAAAATGCATAGTGAATGTTCAATCTTGACCACTATGACCCTTGAACACTGGTTTGAACTGCACAGGACCACTTGTGCGGAAATTTTTTTCAATAAACACAATTAGCCCTTCATAACATCGGGTTTCCCATCTGCTGACTTAATCAATCCCATGGAAAACAGTACTTTCGCATTCACAGATGTGGTTTTCCAACCTGAGATACCCAACCGCAGTCAGTTGAATCCATGGATGAGAAGGGTTGGCTGTAGCTAAGTTTTGGGAGAGTCAAAAGTTACACGTGGACTTTCAACTGTGCAGATCAAGTGTCAACTATATTAATAATTGCTGGAATATTCAGGAGAAAAGCCTTTTGGACCATCCAGACTATCCATGCGCCAATTTCATTTAATTAGCAGAAAAGTCCTTACCAATAATTTCTCCAATCATGAACACCAAGCAGATGGCAGAAGCTACATAGAGCTGGCGAGTGGCCCGCTCCTTCTTGGGGTCACAGCGCCTGCCAGGACCCTTCTGGGCATGACAGTAGTGGTTGCTCTCCACAGCCAGCTCAATGGATGGCAACTCCGAGTCAGGTGGGGACACAGAAATCCAGCTGGCCCCATCCTGCCACAGAGACCCCATGTAAGACCTGGCCAGAAAGGAAGGGAAAGAGGAGACTCAACTCTGAGATGCGGACAAGGAGGGCTGACGCCAGTCCTATCTCTCCGTGGGGCCTTGGGGTTCCCATGTGTACAACTGGGAGAAGAGCTAAGGACGCTCAAATCTCGACAGTCCCTAAGGAGTGACCAAAAGCCCATGTTCGCAGGTGGGTGCTGGGGGACCGACCAGTCTCCAGGAGTCTGAGGGCCTTGGCCAGGGATGTTTACTCCTCCCCCATCCCTCCCAGGGCCTGAAGGAGGCAAAGACCTTGGGAATTGGCCAAGGGGCGGGGTCGGTCCCGCCGAGCACGGAGACTGATCTGAGCCCTGGCAGAAGGACAACCCCGTATCTCGCGCACCTGGGGAGACAGGGCCTCCCTGGGCGAGGCTGCCCGGGGGCAAAGTTCCCGGGTGTGGGCGGGGCCCTAGGCACCCACTCCCGACAGCGACAGGGGTCAGGAGCTGTGTTCAGCGGCAAGGGAGGGAGAGTCCACGTTCCACTCTGGATTTCCCCTCTCCTTCACTTTACCCCGCCCGTCCTCTGTGGTCCAGTTCTAGCCACCGCCCAAACCATCCCAGGAGAGCAAATGAGGAGGTGTGTCTGATGCCGCTCAAGTTCCTATCCCTCCCCAGGCTCTCGCCTTACCGGGCTCCGGGCTTGGCGTCCAACAGATGCTGCTTATCCGTGGCCTTCATGCGGCTCCACGTGCTCCGCTCTGGGTCAGGAAGCCGGGTGCGGACGCCTCGCGGAGTGAGCCCAGGAAGTTGCGCGTCAGATGGTTGCGGTCCGCACTCACCTGCGGGGAAAGCCCCGTGTGTGCCTCTTCTGTCGCCCCTCCTGCGCCTCTCACCTCCCAGCGGTGTCTCGCCGCTGCGCCTGTCGGGGCCGCGCTGGGGCCGCGGTGGGACAGTCCGGCTGCCGCACGGCTCCAGCCTCCGCTCTGCGCGCCGGGCGCTTTATCCGGCCCTCGCCACCCCGTGTGAAGCGGCCTGCCACGCGTCGTGTGCAAAAGTCCGCGGGGAAGGGGGAGGGGGTGGCCGGCTGCAAAGGATGCCCGGGAGCTCCCACGGAGCACCCATTCCTTGTGTCCCTGGGGCCGGGGGAGCCCACCTGGCTGGCGACGAACGCCTCTACTAAGACAGGACAGGGCGACTGCTGCGCGCGTTCCTCCCCGATTGGGGCTGGCAGCGTCCCACCGAGAAGTTCTCGGATCTTGGTTTGTGGGAATTCGCCTTGGATCCCCGGAGAGCAGGAATGTGGCTCCTCGGGCTACGATTGTGTCTTCCCCAGGAGCTGGAGACTCCTGAGAGTTTGGTAGGTTTCCACCCTCGGGCTGCAGCCACCAGCAGTTGGCAGTGTTCCGCTCAGGCTAGGTAGGGGGTCCTGGAGGCGGGAGCTGTGCCCTCAGGCTGGGACAATGGCCCTCCTTAGGACTGGTTGGGCTGCCCGAGCCATCTTCGCCACTAAAGCAGCGCTAGTTCCTTGCCGGTGCGCTTGGATTAGAATCTGGAGCGACCGGCTTCATTTCCATCCCGTCATAGGGCGCTGTCGTACTTCAGCGTTAGTCTCCATCAGGGCAGAACTGACTCCATCGCCACTATCCCTTCTCCCCTCCCCCCGGCAGCGACCGGAGTTACAGGAGGTGCCATGCACGGTGTTCTGCCTCTCATTTTCTGGTCTCAAAAGTTTTCTATGGGAAGATACTTTAGAAAATAAAACTATAAAGAAAAGCACGAGTGTGATTGTTAAAAAAAAAAAAAGAAAGAAAGGCAGGATAGTAGCTACCTCTAAGCAGAAGGAGCTATGAGGAGAAGAGGGTAAATGGAAGGCATCTGGGAGCTGGCAATGTTCTTTTCTTGACCTGGGTGGTAGCAGCACAGGATGTCATTTTACAATGGTTTACTAAACTCTGTGACTAGTTTTGTACACTTGTGTGTCTGTAGTGAATCACAATTTGTAAAGAAATTTTTAAAAAAATGCTTCAGAGCTTGATAAAAGACTAGAAATGAGAGCAAAATCTGATTCCCTGAAACTCAGAGTTAGGGACTGAGCTAAGTCAGCTTTGGAAAAACTCCCGGAAATGAGCCAAGATGCGAGCGTTTCAAGTGTCAACATAGCCCTGACTGGTGTGGTCTGGGTGGTCTGGCCAGGCATTGTCCTGCAAAATGAACTGTTGCAGGTTGGATTCCCAGTCAGGGTACGTACCTGAGTTGCGATGTTTCTCTCCTTTTCTTCTCTCTAAAAGTAAGTAAAACCTTTTAAAAACTATAAAATGTTAATGCCCAAACATACAAGACTTTGTGTGAGTTTATTGGAGCCAAACTGACTACACTTGCTGGGAAACAAAATCTCAACAGACTGAGAGAATGTTCCAGAGGATTGCAATTTTGCACCCTATTTTATACATTACAAACAAAGGAGGAGGGTTACAGGAAATTCACTGGTGATAGATTAGGGAAGTGGGAGAAAGCAAAGTAGAGAAGTCTCTGGGATTGGATAAAGAGTAAAATAAAGAGAAAAACACTTCTTTTACATTGGTGGGTATAGGATAGTTAACAATTAACATTTATAACATTGTGCCATGAAGGGTCTGGAAAAAGGGGTTACTCAGACCTTCCAGAGGTGTGTTACCTTAAATGCAAAAAAGGCTATAGACAGACTCAGTTAAGGTAAAGTTTGACCTTTGTCAAGGAAGATACCAGAAGGGTGTGATTACCTGCCATGACTTTTGTTTAAGAAGTTTAAGAATGATGTGTTATTTTAATTGTTCCTTTATTATTTGTTGAAACTAGACCTGTTCTTGTATATTTCTTGACTATTTCTATTATTTTTAAAAAGCTTTAAATGACTTTTTGGTATTCTTTATCCATTTATCGATTAAAAGTTTGTAGAATTTTTTTTTCCCTAAAGAAAAAAAACCAACTATTAACTCTTTTTTAGATGTGTGGCAAATACTTTCCCACTCTGTTACTTATCCTTTAACTTTTTTATATGTATATTACTATATAGTCTTAAATGTTTAATATGGTCATATTGTCAATATTTTACTTTATAGCTTCTGGGTTTGAATATTTTACTTCAGGGTAAGAAAAATACTAGTTTGTATTTTCTCCTAAAACTCCTTAGAGTCTACATATTGATTTTTAACTCACTTGAATATTTCTTGTATAATGTGTGAAATAGGGCTCTATATTTATTCTATTTCAAGTAACAGTGGCCCATGCACCTTATTTGTTGAATAAGCCTTATTTTACCCATTGATTTGAAATATCAATTTAATTATATATTACATTGTTAGACAGATATATACGTTTGTTTTTAGAATGCTCATTATATTTCATTGATCTCTTTGGGAAAAAAAAAAGAAGTTTTAATTTCAGGCCATCCTGTGTGGTTACTTTCTGTCTCTGAGTTTGTAAGGCTCGCCATGCAGGCCTCCCCTGAGTTTATCAGGTTTAGTATGTGGCCCTTTTTTTGTCTACAAAAGCACTTTCATAAAGTGAGTTCCAAGCCCTGGCTGGGCAGCTCAGTTGGTTAGAGCATCGTCCCAATACGCCAAGCCGGCAGGCTTCATTCTCGGTCAGGGCACATACAAGAAGCAACCAATGAATGCATTAATAATTGGAACAACAAATCAATGTTTCTTTCTCTCTCAAATCAGTTTTAAGAAAAGTGAATTCCACAGAACATTAGTTCTAGAGGATGTCACATAAATGAATAAATTGAGAAATGTTGGGTTTAAATATCCGATCTACCAAAAAGCCTTAAAAATCAGGCAGCATTCCAAACACCATAAACGTGATGGGCCAGTCATTGTCTAAAGTCAAATAGTTTTCCTTATAGAGGGACTACGTGGAGTCCTGAACTTGCAACTGTGTTCTGAATGTTGAAAAGGTGAGACAGACTCTTCAGTGTTCGTCAAGTCTATAAGTCCAAGGTGTCTCAGACCCAGTTAGTACCCCGTGCTGGTTCACTCAGTTTCTCCTCTCTCCCAGCCCCTAGGTCCCTTGTTCAAGGAAAGTGTTGGTGCTACTTTGGCCTTGGTATTGCTTCATCCCCCCCCCCCCGCACTGGTGACTGCCTTGGCCTTCCGTGGGGTAAATGTGGACTCCAGCAGAGCATCCATTGTGCAGCTCCAACACCCGTGCCCCACCCACTGGACCCACCCATGGAAGCCCTGCTCTACCCTCAACTCAAGAATCAACTGATGGTGTGCCTTCTGGCTTAGCTCCCCTAGCAGCTGCCTAAAGGGGCCAAGCGATGCAACCTGGAAGTGTAAGGGAATGAACACTCTGGGAGACAAACTTCAGTCCTGAGGCAGGAAATGAAAGGAGCCAGCAGACAGAAATCTCTCCCTCTGATAACTGCTTTGAGTCTGTTGTGCTCTTTACAACCTGCTTGGAACATCTCCTAGGACTGAGCAAACAGCCGGGTCTCCGTTGAAGCTGTGGCTTGCTCAGTTTAATACGACACTTTCTATTTGCTTCTCTCCAGTCCTGCCTTGCTTCCACTTTTCCTCACCTCAGCTGCCCTGGGGTTTATCTAAACTAAAACATTCAAGCTTTGCCTCAGGTTCTGTCTTCCAGAGAGCCAGAGAACAGGGCATTATTAAACCTGTTTCTTGAGGGTCATCTCAGGGCCAGTTTTCCATGTTAATGCCCAAAATGTTAATGCCCAAACCTATAAGACTTTGTGTGAGTTTATTGGAGCCAAACTGACTACACTTGCTGGGAAACAAAATCTCAACAGACTGAGAGAATGCTCCAGGGGATTGCAATTTTGCACCCTATTTTATACATTACAAACAAAGGAGGAAGCATCAAGAGGGTTACAGGAAATTCACTGGTGATAGATTAGGGAAGTGGGAGAAAGCAAAGTAGAGAAGTCTCTGAGATTGGATAAAGAGTAAAATAAAGAGAAAAACACTTCTTTTACATTGGTGGGTATAGGATAGTTAACAATTAACATTTATAACATTGTCGATGGAGCTCTCACTGGGAAACGCTGATGTAAAAAGCCCTTTTTGGTGGGACAGAAGCCCAGCCTTGCCATTGCTGTCTCCTTCCTGACACACGCCTTCTGTCAGGCTTCTGTCCCTCCACTCTGAACTCTCAGAAAAAAAGGTTGAATGAAACTGAAAGGGTAAAGCCAGAACCATTTGCTATTGTGTCCCCATTTGCTGAGCAGGTCTGTAACCTTGTTAAGCAGGACTCCCATTTTACCCTTCCAAGCTTGTCCCCAGGACTGGGAATTCCTGGAAACAAGACCAGAACTAAGGGCCCCCTACAGCCACCAGCAGAAGATAACACAGGAACAAACTGCAGCCTCGAGTTACAACACCGCAACTGCCCCGTGGCCACACCACAGCAACCCCCACCCTTTTTTAATCCAATTATAATCCAATAGAAGCTCAAAGCTCCCACCCCTCAAGGCTGGTGTTGTGTCTCCACACTGTATCCCTCTCCTTTCTTGGAGAGTGAATACAAACTTTACTCCCTACACTTTCTTCTCTCTGAATTCTTTCGTCCCCGCATGTCACCAACCACCCTAACAGAAACCCCAACTCATCTGGTAACAACAGGAAGAGAGCGCTGTGCCTTTATTAAAACAACATGTAACAGAAACGCAGTTTCCATCCCCTGTGTCAGGGATAGGCACTGAAACAGCACATCACCCCTTCCAGGTCTGTGAGTGCTCCCCAGCCCTCCCAGGCAGGGAAAGGAACCAGGCAGCTGTATCAGCCTGGCTTCCTTCCCCTCAATCTAACAATCGCCAGTCACACAATGACCAGGCATTATCATACAAAAGTTCCTTTACAAAAAGCACCAAATAGGCATACATATACAAGTATATACAAAAATCACATTTTAAAAATGTACAAAATATTCTATTTTGCACCAATGTAGAAAAGTGTCCTGTGTGGTTGTTTCAAGCACATTTCCAATTCTGCTTCAGTGACTGCTGGACACGGTGGGGGTCCTACTCCTAGTCCTTGCTCTCTGAGCAGAGAGAAGACAAACCTCCCCTTGGCCCCTACAGGGCCCCCGACCCCTCCCTCCGGGCCTGTCACCGAGGCGGCTGGGCCCATCCCCACCCTTCCCAGTCTCTCTGCATCTAGAGGGTCTCTTCCTCATCCAGCTCCTTACTGGTGTCCTGGAAGAGAAGACAAAGAAACACAAAGTGAGAGAGGGACTCAAGGGGATCCAGGACTTACCAAGCTGTAGTGACAAAATGATCAAACTCCAGTTCCTGCCTGGCCCCTTCCTTTTTAAACCAAAGTAGAATTCAGTTGCCAAAACAAAATTGGATTGCGCATCCAATACGAAACTCCAAAATACTACTTTATATTTCTCAACTGGATTGGGATTTAGTTCCAATAATAACTTGGGTTTTAAAATAATATTAGCAAACATGTCCTTCCTAGGTACCAGACGCTGTGTGAAATGACTCTCTGATGTACTCTCCATTATAATCTTTTGAGTCAGTAAGTACTATTATGCTCCCACGGATAGACGAGGAGCCCAAGACTCAGAACGTGAACTGTCCAAGGTCACACCGCCAGTCCGTGATAAAGCCGTGGTACAGTCTGCCAGGTTCAGGCTCAGATGCCTTCCAGCGGCCAGCAGATGACAAGAGTGAGGAGCTGACAGTGGTGGGTCTGGGCAAACTGGCGAGCGCTGTCCCGTGCAGAGGACAGCCACTGCCCAGTGCCAGCTCCCTGGGATAAGAGAGAAGGCCAAGCCCAACATGGGTGGCTCTTTTGAAATTTTTGCAAGAAGGCAGAAATCCAGATTCTTAGTTGAAATCACTTGTTAAAAAATCCTTTTAAAAGTCTAATTTTTAAAATGTTGGCAACTGATTAAAAAAACTTTAAATGCTGTGCTGGCCATACAGCATTAATGGACCAAGCTTAGCTCTTGAGGACTCTGTCTTTTATGTCTGTTACGCAGCATTGATTTCCATAGAGATATAAACGATTTAGATATAAAAATGGGAGCTTTTTATTATAAATGGTTTTTTTTCCCTCTAAGAGCAAAAGGAGGAGGACTTTATCTTTAAAAGATTTACACAATTAGGATCATGATCAGATGGCATTATCACCAATGTCCAACACAGCACTTTGCACACAGTCAGTATCTCATGTTTCTGAGCGAATGAATGAATGAATGAATGAAGGTAGGTGGATATTTTACCTTCTTTAAAAAAAAAAAGATTTTGTTTATTTTCAGAGAGAGGGGAAGGGAGGGAGAAATAGAGGGAGAGAAACATCAATGTGTGGTTGTCTCTTGCTCACCCCGCACTGGGGATGCGGCCCACAACCCAGGCATGTGCCTTGACCAGGGATCGAACCAGTGACCCTTTGGTTTGCAGGCCAGCACTCAATTCACTGAATCACACCAGCCTGGGCAGATTTCTTACCTTCTTCCTTTCCTTCTGTGGACTCTTCCTCTTCCTGATCTTCTTCTTCATTGTATTCTTCCTCTTCCTCATCTGTGCGTGACAAAGAACAATAATGTTAGGATAGGCTGGTTTCTCAGGGTTGCTGCTCAAAAGGGAACTAGGCTGGGGACAGCACTGATCCCAATCCTTCCGACACCCAGTTGGAGTCAAAGGGCCATGCGATGGCTTCAGTGGCCCAGGAAGTGCTGGGCTTGCCAAAGCCAAGCTGCACAGAGGTAGGCTTCCGCCTTTCTCCTCCCTCCCCTTCCATCTGCACCCTCCAAAGGAGGGCTGTTCAGGAGGCTCCGTTGTTCCAGGAGCTAGAGCAGCCTCTAATCTGCCTCTGACCAGAGGGGACTATAGTAGTCACACTGTACTTCGGCATACCTCTCAGTTAGAGAAATATCACCTGTGGAGAAGGGACAATAATGCCTTGATTTTCAGCAATCACAGTCCGTCTTGAAGGAATTTGTCCAGCATTTGAAATCTGCTTGCCTAGCACTCCCTGTCCATTTTTCCTTATTCCTCAGCCTACAGAGGAGTGCATAGGGGGTAAGGAACACTTCTGGGCCAACTGCTCCTCGGTTCTTTGAAGCTGAGCCCCAGACAGACTGTGAGTTGCAACTTGTGTCCACACTTTCCCATCCTGAGATATCACCTTCAAGCTCTGCTAACAAGGAACATGCCTATTGTCCACTCCCTCTCCAAAGCTGCTTCCTTGTTGCCTTGGGGCCTTGAGGGGGTCACCACAGAGTTGGAGCATTTGTTCAGAGTGTCTGGGAAGAGGCTTGAAAGAGTGCCTCCAAAAGGACAGCCTAATTTCCAGCCACCTCCCAGGGATCTCTGCATAACCCAGGGAACTGTGCTGCTGTTGTTTAATCATTATCACATTAACTACTGAGAGCCGCATTTGCTGAGGACTTGCTATCTGCCAAGTGCTGTGCTAAGCGCTGGACATGCATTGTCTCATATAATCCTCACAAAGGTTTTATGAGCCAGATGGCCCTTGATGGCATTCACATGGGCTACTACTGGCCGTGTGGGCTCCAGGAAACCTCTCATTGTCCCTTGGCTTTATTTTCTTAACTACAAAATGGAGATGACAACAGAATCTACCTCATGAAGTTGTATTAAGTGACAGAATTTATGCCAAGGGCTTAGTGCCTGGGACATAGAAAGTGCTTAATAAATTGTACTGTAGCTATTGGTATGGTTCTCTCCTCATTTTCCTACGAGGAAACTAAGGCCGAGGGAGGTTATAGAAGGCAGTGAAGGTCTTTGCTATGCCAAACTGCTCACACAGCACGATACACTCTTGAATATCTTAGCTTCAGGAGGGTAACTCTGGAACAGGTGATCTGCAGTGGCGTCTACGCCCGTCTGCCAGCATCTAAGCTTCGGAATGCATTTTGTCCTCACCCACAAGTGGGGCGCACCTGGTGTTCTGAGAGCAGATGTAACACCAGATTCTGCAAGTTTGCAGGTGAGCCAAGCTTTTTCGTGCTGGCCCCAGTACAATTCTTTCCTAATCCTGCACACCTCTCTCTGTCCTGTTCATTGAAGCATCGCCTATCAGAACAATGTTACATTCGGCAAAACAGGATCCACCCTCTCTTTTTCACTGCATGATAGCTACCTTTCAACTGTGACCTTGAGCAAATTATTTACATCTTTGCTCTTCATAGCATTTCCTCATTTTCTCTTATTATTTTCCTCTTAGTACTCTTATGGTTACATTGTGATGATTATTATAGGTACTCTGTGGAAGAGTAACTATAAGCAGAAATGAGGGTATGGTATAGATAAATTAAGATGCCTGAGTATCATAGATGGTAGCATGAAAAAGCTGAAGCCAAGACTAGCTTTAGGGGCTCATTAGTACATGTCTAGTATTCTACAAACTCTTCTGTGTCAATATCTTAGTTGCTGCAGCAACACCATGAGGTAGTCATTATGAGCAGTCCCACTTTTAACCTAATTTTTAAAGTTAGAAAAATGAAGCTCAGAGAGGTGGAGGGGTTCACCAGAAGTCACACAGACAACAAATGGCAGCCCCTGATTCACACTTAGGTCTGCCTGTCTCCAGATGTTAGTTACGTCCTTCAAACAGTCCAAGACGCCTCTCTGCGGTGATAATTTACAGAGCAGCAATTATGTACCAGGCGCTGTGCTCCGCTCTGGGCTCATCCAGAAGTTGGCTGATATCTGGGCACCTTTGCTAGTGTATGTGCCTCCACGCGGGGCTCAGTAGGAGCAAAGCTGATTTCCAAGGGTTGAGCAGGGAAAGAGGCAAGTGGCACCACCGCCTCCTTTACCTGTCCCAAAGTCGATGGCCCTCAGGGTGTCTGCTATGTGCTCTAAATCCAAAGTAAAGTAGTCCATGTTTTCAAAGCCCTGCTCTGTCTTCCCCAGCTGGCAACCCTTGGAAGCTTCCACAATGCTGTGGAGGAGAGAAAGGAGGGGGGGGGGGGGAGAGAGAGAGAGAGAGAGAGACATTGATCTGGGGTTTAGTGCAGGGAGGGGGTGTTTTAGCTCCAACTCACAGCAGTGCACATGCTTGTGCCCACACCCAGGCCTTGCACCAAGAGGCTCCCCCTGGAGGGGGAGGGGTATTTCCTCCCCAGTCACAAGCAAATACCAGTGTAAGAAAGCACAGAATGGCGCAAAGGCCAGGAAAGCCAGCCTGGGATGAGACCCTCCCAGCTGCCCTTACGGAAAGGAGGAGACCCCACTAGACAGAAGCCAGAGGCCCGGTAGGCACTAGGGCCTTGGGTAGACACTGACCTTTTGATGAGTTGCTTGGCACTCTGTGGGGGGAGAAAGAGCAAAGAGTTAGGACTGCGTTAGGGGTGGCCCCAGGAAACCAGCAAAACCAGTGACAGGGAGCTGCAGATGGGCACTTGGTGCCATTCCCTAGGCCAGTTGTGACCTGCTCCCCACCCTGAACCGAACAGAACTTGCATCTTTTCCCTCTGCCCGTGGTCTGCACAGGACTTGGGGGTCACTCTAGGAGCCCCTTCCATCGTCCTGGCAGGGGGCTTGCAGTTTTGGGATATCAGGCGAAACACCTTAAACCCTGAACTCTTCAAGATGAGAATCTTATCCTAATCATTCCTTTATGTCCAATGTCTAGCACAAAGCCTGGCCTACAGTAGGTGCTTAGGAAATTTTTATGGAACTGAACTGTGGAATCTTACCGTTGATCCCTTCCCATCTCCCCCAACAAGCTCTCCTAGGGCAGGGCTGCGTCTCATACAGCTCTGTGTCTGCACCTCAGTGGCTGACCTACAGTAGGCGCTCACTAAATAGGTTTAGGTAGGGATTGCTCCATGCCCATTTTACAGATGAGGAAAATGAGGCATTAAAACCTCAGGGAGGTTTTAAATGACTTGCCCAAGGACATACAGGTGGTCAGAGGAGGAGCATGACTTGAACATTATACAGAGCTGTTGAGTGGAGCAACTCAGCCCACACCTTCCTGGTGCTGCTCACCAAGAGGAAGATGGCTCCTCCAGGCTCGTCCAGAGACTGGATGGCTGTCTCCACCAGCTTCGTGGACTTGTCCAGTTGCTCCCGGTACTGCTGCGTGAGGGCCTCGATGAAGCTGAGTTTCTCCTCCTGCTCCTGCGTGATCCGCTGTAGCAACTCACTCTTCTTCTCATCCAGGATGGCATACAGCATGTCAAACTTCCGGCTCAGCTGTTCCTTTGCCTGGTGACTGTTCTCCTGGGGACAAAAATCTTGGAATCGCATCCTGTGGGCTTCTCCTGATCACTAATACCTCCTTATGGGGATGGGTGTGCTGGGAACAAAGAATCTAAAGCTGGAAGAGGGCTTCCTACACCCTCATTTTACACAAGATGAAATGAAGGTTTAGCAAGAAGAAAGCATTGCTAAGATTTCATAGCTACTCAGTTCACGTTTGGAGTCTGATGTCATGGAGAAAGCAACCCCCTTCCTCAAAAATAGAGATTCTAGGATTAAATGAAATGATATATTATGGCCTTCCAGTGTGTCCCCAAGTCACACTCTTCCCCCCATTTTAGAACCAATACTGGATTCAAGAAGCTCTGCATCATTTGGTCCTAGAAGAGGCGGAGAAGCAGCTCCTCCTCTAGTGACTGCCTCAGTGAAGTTCCCTTGTCTTCAACACAGTTGCTACATCTCAGTTTCCTATCTGTAAAATGGATACAATAATAGCATCTCCTCAGACTGGGGGCTGTAGCATCATCTGTCAGCCTGGGAGCTCACAAGTGTGGTAACAATGTCCCCCTCCTTTCTTGCTACTGAAAGTGTGGTCCATGGACCCACAACTTGGGCAAACCCCGAGAACTTGTTAGAAATGCAGAATTTCATGCCTCATTCCAGATCTCTTGAATCAGAACTTGAATTTTAATGAGACCCCAGAGGATTTGTGTGTACTTTAAGGTTTGAAGCCTTGGTCTACAGCACACAGAGAACAATGGTCTAAAAACTTCCAAATGCTGAAAACAAAACCAAAAAAGTGGGAATTTTTGGTGGGGCAGGGGGCTGTCTTGTTCGCCACCCCACCCTAGAGCCTTTGGCAGGGCCCGACACACAGCTGTGCTCCAGAAACAGTGGTTGAATGAGTGGATTAAGGGATTAGTCAGCCCCGCCCCCATCCCTGCCTGACCGCCCCAGGCCACAGGCCCCAGCCTGGAGTCACCCCCCCCCCCCCCCCCGCTCCCTCGCGGGGGGTGAGGGCTGCACTGGACGCTCCAAACCCGCAGGTCCCCTCACCTTGGTCACTCGACTGGAGTCTTCCAGCTGAGTGATGATGGTCTGCATGCGGTCGTTGCCCGCCACCAGCATGGAGATACAATTGCTCAGTTCAGTCTAGACGGGAGGAGGGGGTGGAGGATCAGGAGAGGAGAGACAGAAATAGTCTCAGGCCTGCCCTCTTGGGAAATGGCAGCAACATGGCACCCTCACCTCCCCTCTCTGCTAAAAAGAGCCCCCAGTAGCTGTCGGGCCTCTCTTTCCGAGGCAGAGCTGAGGTCCAGAGCAGAGAATATCAGAGAGATACTCTTTCCTTTATTTTACAGATGGAGCACAGAGAGGGGAAGCAAACTGCCCAGAACACACAGCAAGGTATTGGTCGAGGAGGGGCTTGTTTCTAAGAAAGAAGTGGGGAGGCGGGGAAGAAAGAGTATGGAAAGCGGGGCCACAGTTCGCTGCACAGACAGGACAGTGGGTCTCACACAGGTCCGGGGAATTTGAAGGCTGAGACAGGTGACCAGCACAGGAAGAGGTCTCTGGGCCTCAAAGCACACTGGGATATAAAAATCATGGCCTGAGAGGACCCCTGTGGCCTGGCCCTGGGGCCTGGCCTCTCCCCTGTGGCCACACCCAGCTGCTCTCAAGTGGCTCTAAGTATAACCCATGAGCTCAGCCACCTCCCCCAGGAAGGCAAGGACTGTTGTCACTGCAGCCTGGGAAGTCCCTACAGAGGGGCCATTACTGAAAGGCTGGCTCAGCAGATCTGCGGGGACCAGATCAGCGTCCTGAACCATCGGGCCATTCCCAGCAGGCTGTGAGAGGAAGTGGTGCGGGCTAGTACCTTTTGTCCCTGGAAGACACTCTGCAGCGGGGCCACCTCGCAGGCCTTGTGGGCCCCAAACACCTTGCACATGGAGCACGTGGGCGTCTCGCAAGTGAGGCAGTAGATGTTGATTTTCTCATCTTCATGCTCCTTGCACATGGGGTGTCCGCCCTTCTGCAGGGGCCTACTGAAGGGGAAGAGTCACGAGTCACAAGGTGGGGCTCTCCTCACCAGCTCCGAGCACGGCTCCACCCCGGACCTTTGGCCCAAGTTCTCAGTGGTTGGATGTCCTAATCCTTTTCCTTATCCTCTGGGGAAGCAGAACCAGGGAAACCAGTGACACCATGGTTGCCTCCACGTACTAGGACTCAAAGTCTGGTGATGGAGTCGGCTTGGACATGGGAAGGGTGGTAGAGTCCCAGAGTCAGATCTGGAGACATTTTCAAGAAGAGGGAACTGGGCCCCCCAAAAGATGAATTGATTTGCCCAAGGTCACCCAGCAAGTCACAGCAGGGGAGGCTGAAGTTCGTTTGCTCTAATTATAGTCACTGCAACTCTCAGTTTCTGCAGGCTGGGCTCTAAGTGAAGCAATTTCTCATGGCCTCATTGAATTCTATATTTAATCCACCAGACTGTAACCTCCATCAAAGCAGGGAAACTTGCCCATTCCCTTCAGTCCTGAACCTGCAGTGTACAGTGCCTTGCACAGAGGAGGTGGCAAGTGAATACAGGTAGAAGGAATGAATCAGCAGGCCTGCTGCGAGGGTGCCACGAGGCTCAGGGCGGAAGCGGTGTGTGTGCCCCGAGTCACACAGCTAGTATACAAGCGGCCTCGGCAGGGCTGTGCAGCAGCCCAGCTCGAGCCTTGACTTCTAGTCCAGAGATTGCTTCCAGGGTGTAGTCTCTTCCTCCTCTTTCTTCCCACTCATTCTTAGAATGTCTTTCTCCCTCTGTCTCTCTCTCTCCTTAGGGGTCCTGACATGTTATCTGTGCTTCTCTCAGGAAATGGGTGGCCTCCTATCTGAGATTAATATTACAGATGGAGCACAGAGAGGGGAAGAAAACTGCCCAAAACACACAGCCTGGGGGGGGAGGGCGCGGGTCTAGGTCTTACCCCCTAGCTAGACTCCACTCTCATTTAGAGTCAACACCATGTCTATACTAAGTCCCATTTTCCAGCCCCTAATATAGCATGAACCCCCAGCCCAGACTTCCGCATCCGGGAAGCCAGATTATTCTGCATTTATTCATTCTGTGACCTTGGACAAGCCCTTCCACTTCTCTGAGCTTTGGTTTCCTCCCAGAGACCCTGGGATCATGGCAGGAGCGGTCTGTAATGACCGTGCGGTGCCTATAGCACAGGGCAGACCCCCACCAGGGCCACTGTCGTTCTCATCCAAGTATGCAGAAAGGCCTCAAAGGTTCAAACACAATATGGTCTTCATAGGGTGACACTGGGTGGGCTAATATTCCAGTGCAATGTTGATTTTATTATGATTATAATAATCAAAAATATATTTTTATTTTTTAGTGGTGAGCCCTAGCAACATGAGAGGCAATAGCAGTTGGAAGTGTTCATCATGGAGTCAGTCAGACAGGCTCCTTCTCAGCTTTACCACTTGCAAGCTGAGGGGCCTTGGACAACCCTCTGACTCTCTCTGAGCCTTCTCATCATAAAATGAGGGGAAGAATGTCTTATAGGATTACTGTGAGAATTAAATAAGGATAACTCGTGGAAAATACTTAGTACGGTACCACAGTAGGTACAATAAATATTTGATATTTTTTAACGTTTCCCATTAAAATCCTATACAGTCACAAAGACAAATATTACGGTCCCCTCTGCAAGCAAGGGAAATGAAGGCTCAAAGACTAGGATCCTGCAATGCCTTAGTAACAGAGTCAGACAAGCAAACATAGATCCCCAGGCCTTGACATTTTCTCACTAGGACAGGTCTGTCACCTTTCTTCGGGCAGGACACTGGCTATAGGTTGTGACAGTTTTGGACCATAAGGGCTGTGATGTCAGCAGCCTGGAAGTCTTGTCAGGACGTCCTGATTTGTAAAGATCTCTCTGGTAGCTGTGTCTCTCTCCAGTTTGAAGCCTAATACTGCACAACCTCCACCACTGACAAGTTCTGCCTGAGACAGAGCTGCTCTTCTACAATCAGGGAAACGTAAGACTATCGACAGGGCCCAGTTCCAGCTCTTCCACTTCCCAGCTGGGCAACCTTGGGCAACTGACTTCACCTCTGTGAGCCTCAGCTGGCTTATCTGTGAAATGGGGATGATAAGTATGTCTGCTTTATAGGGTTGTTGTGCAGCAGCAGGAGAAACATCCCCAGCGCCCGGTACTGTGCCTCCCTTAGCTGCTGATGTCACTACAGAGAAACTGGCTCTGTCCTCACTGGGCACTTACTCAGCTTATCAGAGCCACTTAACTGGCCCCGGTGCCTCTCTGTCCCTCTCACATCTTGTCTTTCCCTTCATTCCTATCTCATTAGCTTTCAGGAGAGTAGCCTGGGTCCCTTCCCATCAAAGTGACACAGAGAATCAGGGTCCTGCCTGAGGAAGAGGCACACGGCTCTCGGGCCTGGCTGGCAGAGCCCATCCAGCTAGGGGACGGGATCCCTAGCAGAAGAAGGAGGAAGGAGCCTGGGAGAGTCCAGCACAGAATGTCTCGGCAGTGAAGGCAGGCTCCCAGCAGCCGGGCGAACTGACCTTGAGCACTCCTGCTTGTAGATGTCAATGATGTTCTCCACCAGCAGATTCCTCTGTAGGCCGTACACTCCATGACGATCCATGATCACCTCATGGCGGCAGGAGGGGCAGCGGAAACGGCCTCCAGACATGGACATCGAGCCACCTCGATTGGTCCAGTAGGGATTGGCAGCCTGTAGGTGTCAAGAGCAGAGATGAGGCTTGGGTCCCCTTCTCAGCCCCTGCCCTTTCTAACCTCCTATTATCCTCCCTCCTGCTCACCCCAACCATTCTTGTCAAACCATACGACCAGGAGCCTCTGGCCTTGAGATGAGAGGCAGCTCACTACACAGGGAGCACCTGAGAAGCACTAAGCAATCAACAGTCCTGGGGTTCAGGTCACGGTTATTCTCTGAATGACTTTGGGCAAGCAACCTTATCCCGCCAAGCCTCTGCCTGCCCATATGGTCAAACGGGCGTTATAATTAGAGCCAGAGACTAAGGCTGCTAACTTTAAAGATAAAATAGTGAGAGAACATTTTGTAAAGTGCTTCTGGGGAACCCTAAGCCCTGCCTCCCAGCCAGGACATCCACTCTCACACCTTTCTTAGGAGATGAAGCCCCTCCTGCCCTGTATTAGAGGCAACAGCCTTAGGGGAAGGTGCTGCTACCGCCCAGTGCCTCCCACCCTCCCTCCTCCTAAAGCTCCGGGCCCCCTGCCACCAGGGAGCTGGCTCCAGCCCCAGGGGTCTGGTTTCTCTCTCCTCTCCCCCAGCATCCACCACTTATCACTTGAGGCATTTGACTCCTGATTGAAGAGTCAACTGCGGTGCTCAGGGCAGACGCCACGGGCGGCAGAGCTGCCATAGGATGGGGAGGGGAAACGTGCGTCATGGAAAAGGAACTAGGTAGTCAGAGCTGCTGCCCAGCCCCCCTCAGCCCAGTCCAGAGGCCTTTGCAGGGGAAGAACCAGCCCCAGTTTAAAAGGGTCCTGGGCTAAGAGAGAAGAGTTTTCATCACAGGACAGCTGAGTAGCCACCTGAGCCCCCAGGACTAGGCATGCCCAGCACTGACCTGGAAGATGTCATTGGCACACTTCCGGCAGAGGTTGTGCTGACACGGCAAGATGACCACCGGCTTGGTAAACATCTCCAGGCAGATGGGACAGATCAGCTGCTTCTCCAGGTTCTCCAGGGGGTTCCCATCTTGGATCAGGCCTGATTTGTAATCCATACTGTCGAGAGGTGTGGGGCCCACCTGGCTGCCTCCTTTACCTGCCTCGCTCTAAGCAGACCTGGGGTTTGCCTTGGTCACAAAACACCCGCCCGGAGTCTCTTGGCCTTCTTCTCCTAGTGCGCGAATTCTGTCTTGGTCTGAGGCCCCTCTGATATTTATAGCTAGACCCTGGTCACATGAGCCCCAGGAGGGAACCAGCTGAGCATTCTGGTGCCAGCACGGCTGGCGGGGCTTGAGTTTCCTCCCGGCCTGCAAGGCCAGCCTCTCGAATCACATGTGGGGATGAGCAATTGCTGTCCTCCGGGGACGGGGGTCGTAAACAAGAACGGCCTGTTCGTGGGCAGACTTGGGGGAGGACTAGGTACCCAGAGTTTCCTCCAGAAATTAGTCTCCTCCCACACCAGGCTGACGAGCCAGGGACGAGACCCAGGGAATGGGTCAGTGGGACTTTCGGGGTTAATAGCCAGCGCCCACTCATTGACCATAACCAGTCCATCCCTCCTCCAGGGTCCTGGGCAGCCCCCAAGATGAGGGCAGGGCAGCCCCTCTCTCTGAGCCCACCCTTCTGCCTCAGACCTGGGCAGAGCATGTTGCTGGAGACCTTGACACACGCCCCCTCCCCGGCTAGCCTGTTCCATCCCATGACCATTAATTACACTTTAGTGCTGAAAGGGCTCCCTTAAAATGTGGTCCAGTTCCATCATTTTGTAGATTTGGACACTGGGATCAGATAAGGACCTTATTCAAAGTCAAAGAAAGTTGAGTGGCAAAGCCAGGAATCACATTAATTCATGAGATATTTTTCTGAGTACTGACTGTATACATCAGGCACCGAGGTGACAGACAGATGAGTAACGCTCTTCCCTGCCCTGAGGTGCTCACAGCCTTGGAAGGGAGACAGACAGAAATAACTGAGCCCTACATAGTCACACTTAGGAGCTATCCACATGCTCTCCTCTGCTCTCTGGGCCAATTTAAATTTTTCTCCATGTGCTTCTGGACATCTTCCATGTTGGCAGGTAGAAGTCATCAGAACAGCGGTTCCAGAGCTGTTTTTAAGATAGAATCTCATGCCAAAGGACATTAGTTAGGGCCACCAGGTATAAGACGCTGGGGTGAGAATGGGAGCAGTGACATCAGGCCTCAGGATGAGCCTAAGAGGGTATGGGACATATAGGAGTGTCCAGGGTCTCATAAAAGGGGGGCAGCAGAAGAGGCAGAAGAGTAGGCTTGATCTCCTCAGCCTGGAGAGGAGGTGATGGTTGGAGCGCAGAGAAAAGGCCCCGTGAGTAGTGAGGGCAAAGAAGCCAACCTTGGGAAGGGGAGGAAGTGAGGAGGAGAAGGGGGGGACCAGTGAGAGAAAGAGGAGGGGCTTAGAAGACAAAGGGCTGGAGAAATTCCAGGAGAGGCTGGTCCCCAAAAGTGTTAATGGCTAGTTTTGGCCGAGCACTTACTATGTGCCAGACACTGTGCTGAGAACTTTGAATGTATCATTTCATTCTATCATCTCAACAATGAAAACAACCTACTCTAACCCTGTAAAGGCTTCCTGGACCCAATTCCAACATGGGGGGAGGGGTTCCTCTATACCAACAAACAATTCTGAAACACCAGCAGGGTGCCCAAGAATTCCACTCCATTCTGCTGTGATCTACCCAGGTGAAGGGCTCAGCCCCACAAGACCACCCTCTCCTTCAGATACTGGCCACAAGCCCAGGCTCTTACCTGCGCTTCTGACCGACTGGCTACAGATTAGAGGTTCCCATGACGCCCTCTCCATGGGTTCAATTAATTTACTAGAGAGGAGCACAGAAATCAGAGGAAGATTTCACTTACTCGATGAAGGGTTTATTAGGAAAGGATAAAATTCAGGAGCAGCCAGATGGAAGAGATGCATAAGGGAAGGTCCACAGGAAGGGGTGTGGAGCTGCCATGCCCTCTCCAGCGGCGCCCTTCTCCCAGGACCAGCACATGTTCCTAAACCCAGGAGCTCTCCAAACCCCGTCCTCGGGTTTTTACGGAAGCCTTAGTACGTAAGCCTGACTGATGAACTCATTAACTATTGGTGATTGATTCAACCTCCAGCCCCTCTCCCCTGCCCAGAGTGAGAGACAGATGGGACTGAAAGTTTCAGCTCTCTAATCACATGGCAGGTTCTCCTGGCAACCAGCCCCCTGCCCTTTGGTGCTTCCGAGTCACCTCATTCACATAACAAAAGACACCTTCATTACTCTCCGCACTTAGATATTCTAAGGGTTTAAGGAGCTGTGAGCCAGAAACTGGGCAAAGAACAAACATATACATTCCTTACTGTCAACCTGAGGAAACTCAGGCACAGAAAGGTAAAACAACTTGTATGAGGTCACCCAGCTTGCAAGAAGTGGCTCCGAGGACATGAACCCAGATATGCTTGACCCAAGAGCCCAAGTTCCTCATGTGTCTGCTGAACTGTATAGTTCCACACTGCCAGGCCAGGGGGAAGAGGGTTGAAAAGAGGCCATCCCTTCCTTGTTCACATGACCTGTTTTTTTTTCAGTCTTGCATCCAAGACAGGACAAGTCTGAGGAAGACATTAGCTCCTTTAGAAGGACAAAGAGGGACTAGACAAGGACAAAGAGGGGTCATTATACTTCTGGGTTACACACCCCTGGAAGTGCCCACCTCTTGACTATTTGAGATGTAACTTAACAAATATCGTAGGGTACTTATTTTGTCTCTCGCAGCAGAGAACACTCTATATACATTCATGATTCCAACTTCTGTATGCTAATGGCCCTCAAATCCCAAATTCCAGCTCCCTGCCTTAAACTGAAGATTTACCGGAGATCTCTCCTGAGATGTTCCAATAGCACCCCAAACAGAACACACCATCCCCCCTCACACTGACCTCCTCCTTCCTTTTTCCTTGTTTCATGTCTCAATGAGAAGCTCTACCATCCACACATCTACACAGACCAGAAGGCTGAGAGCCATCCTTGGGCTCCCCCGTCCTCCCACGGCGCTCCTAGTCAATCCCACCATGCAGCGCGGGTCCACCTTTGCATCTCACTTGTCATCCTCACATCTGTGAGTTCGACTTTTCCTCTGGACTTGGAAGACCTTAAGGGCAAAGACGGTCTCTTTACCTCTAGTGCCTGGCACGTAGTAGGCACTTAACAAATATTTCCTAAATGAGTGAACAAGTGAATGTGTGAATTAAAGAGAGCAGCAGGGTTGCTGTCAGACTTGAGGGAGATTAAGGTACTTAACCAAGTTTTTTGTGTGTGTGTTCATTTGTTTGTTTTGTTTTTTTGTCTGAGAGGGTGCAGCCAGTGGAGAGAAAGTACCGGAAGACTGGGAAGGGGGTGATGGAGTAAATTCTGAGGAGCTGGGAAGGAGACAGACAATCGGACTGTTGAGATGGGTGGGTAAGAGAGAGGGAAAGATGGAGGTGAGAATAAGAGGAGCTGGAAAGTTGAGAGAAAGGTGCTCACATTGACAAGCTCGGTCAAGCGAGTTGAGGTCAACTTTTGAGGCAGAAGCGGTGGTAGCATGAGTGAGTGGCGGAAAAAGTTTGGACCGGAAAGCATGAAACACAGGAGGAAGTGCCCGAGAGAGGAGGAAAGCTGCCTGGAAGTAGAGGAGCCTCACGATGTTTCCTAACACATTGTCATTTGTGAAGAGCAACTCACATGATTCTGTTGACTATCCCCAGCCACACTTGGCAGTCTAGGTGCAAAAGCCAAGCAAATGGACAGTGGGATCGACTCCAGCCTGGGAGTTGGCAAGGCCAGCACCGCTGAAAGTCAAGGGGTGGGGAAGGGAAATTCCCACATGGGCCATGCTGGGCATCAAAACATGTACTGTTATTTCATCCTCACAACAGTCCTGCAAGGGAGGTATTCTGATCGTTTTTCTCAGGAGGAAATGAGATTCAGAGAGTTAATGGCTTGGCCAAAGTCACAAGTGGCAGAGCCGAGCTGGGGTTCACATCCTCCTAAACCTGTGCTCCTCACAGTGAAGCATTTATTGAGTGCCTATGGCATACTAAGCACTGTACTAAGCCCTTTCTATTCATCCACCTGTTTGATCCTCAAAATAACTCAGTAAGACAGGGGTAATGATTTTCCCCGTTTTGCAGCTGAGCTACAGAGGCTCAGGGACATTAAGGCACTTGGCCAAACAACCCCGGCCAGTGAGCCAGCATCGGAAACAGGAAGTGTCATTACCAGTTATTGGAGCATTCTATCAAAATATGGATTGACAAATGAAGAGACAAATTCAGATCAGTGGTGCATCTGAGCCCAAAGCTTTTAACTACTACATTTTACTGCTTTCCTCTCTGCAATCTCCTTGTTTACTCAATTTACTGTTTATTAGTGAAAATTTCAAACATATAAAAGTAGAGAGATAGTATAAATGAACTCATCCAACTTTCATCCTTTATGTTTCTCCAATCTTATTTCATCTATAATTCCCCCCACATACTTCTTTCTTCTGGAATATTTCAAAGCCAGTCTTAGTCATCAAGTCATTTCACCCATAAACACTTTGATAAGGATTTCTAACTGATCAGGATTGTTTTCCATAATCACCATGCCATTACCATATCTAGCAAAAATAACAATAATTTCTTAATAGCACTATCTAAATTCCAGACCATTTTAAGAGCTTGCTAATTGTTTCAAATGCCTTTCTACAGTTTGTCCAAATCTGATCCAAATAAAGTCTGACACAGGGCATGTTGTTGATTTTGTCTCATTAATCTCTTTTAATCTATAACAATAGCCTTCCCACCCATTCTTCTGTGCCATTGATTTGTCTGCGAATGATTCTGGGCATGTTGGTTCTCATTTTGACATATCAGGAACTGAAGTGCAGAGAGGTTAAGTGACTTGTAGAACATTATACAGCCAAGAGACAGACTTCTCATTTGGTACAGCCTCCAAAGTCTGTGTTACTAAAGGGAGAGGCTTTAGTGCCTGAGGGGGGGCCCAGCTCAATAGGGGGCAGGAAAAGCAGCAGGGAAAATAGTCTGGCCCTGGCAAGGAAAAGACAGAGAAGTAAGGTAATAGTAATCACACCACTTATTTATTTATTTGTTTGTTTGTTTGTTTGTTTTATTTTTGCTGGCTGCCTGTCATTTATTTTCCACCTGGTGCAAGACACATAAGGTTGTGGGATGTCAGAAAGGCTCATTTGTGGTTTGGGTAGTAAATAGTGGGGTTCTCTCAACTTCTTTTTTGGAGTGTTGCTCTTTTGATATAAAAGAACCCAGTGCTTCTGGTTACCGCAGGCTGCCTAGTCCCTGGGATGGCGTGAGGAGGGGGAAATGAGGTAGAGGAGGAGGAGTGGGGGAGGGGCTCAAACGGGTCTATTGCCTCAGGAAGTCTGGTGGTTGGTGGTGGCCAATCAGGACGAGTGGCCTGGTGTTTTGTCCTCCAGGCTGCTTCCCGGTGGCTTCCCCAGCCAGGTCGCAGGTGATCATGTTCCTGGCAGCCTGGGGAGATTCCAAGTGCTCTTGGGACACGGACACAGTGGCCATGAACAGGGGAGTGGACTTCCCAAAAAAGGAGCTCAGCCACCAGTGACACAGGTAGGCCTTGGGGAGACCAGGGTGGTGGAAGATGGTTTCCCCAGGGTCGTGGCACTTCCACAGGAGCTGGTCCCGGAAGTGGAGCCAGCTGCTGGAGGGACGGCCACCATGCTCTCACTTGTGGACTGGTGGAAACCTCAGTGGTGACCCCTCGAGGCCCTCGGTGCAAGATCATGGGAGGGGGGAACCGGAGTGCTAGGCCGCGGAGCCCATCTGCCGAGGAGACTAGGGGAGGCCGCTACACCCCCAAGACTTGTGGGCACACCATTGATGATTGACGTAATACTTGCAAGTGGCTGGGCATCCTGACACTATTTCAGTCAGTCATCACAACAAACATGAGTAGATCATACTTATTTCCATTTTAAAGATAAGGAAACTGAGGCACAGGTTAACACATGGTCTCGTCCCAAGTCCCATGGCCAGTGTAGGCAGAGCTGGACTAGGCAGATTTAACCTCAAAGTCTCCGTCTTTTTGATTGTCACTAGAGGAAACTTTTTAAAAACCTGAGATTGTGAGGCCTCTTGGTTGAGGGAGAGAACTGTGGCCTGGGGCCTGGACACCTGGGCTCCATGTTTGGCTCTGCCCGAGAGCCCAGCAATGTGAGGCCCTGCAAGCCATACACCCCTTCAGTTTCATCTGCCAAATGGGACAACCGAAAGAAATCTCGAAGGGTCCTTCCCCTTTCCCAGTGGCAGGGTTCTCAGAGGAACTCTTCTCAATAAATGACACAGGCTGAGGGGAAGTGATGCTGGAGAGGAAACCACCTTCCATCTCCCCTTTCACTTCTGCATAGTTGGGGCTTGCTGAAAGGATTCCTTGGTACATGATGGAGCAAATCTTTTCCATGTGTGTGCTGTCTTCCCCCCCCCCCGCCCCCGCCCATGACCTCCCTTGGAGGGCAGAGTCCACCCTACCTCTTCCTCTGGATTTCCCCTCATGCATTTGTGGTGCCTCAGAAAGGTGGGGGAAGGTATTATTTTCTTATGGTTAAAGATCCCTGTCACATGCTTTGAAGTCACCCTCAGAGGAGAATCATCCCAAATCATGGGATCAAACCAAAGGGTCATTTGATCTAGAGGCTAAAGCCAGAGCAGTTGGCAGAGGCAGGTCCATGGGGTCTGGGGAATGATGCAGTGCCCCAGATGCCATGGAAGGGGAGCATAGAGTCTGGGGAGTCACCATCCGAGGACTAAAAGCACCACAGGCCTCTCCCCTCTGTCCCCAGGTCTAGACAACTATTATGGACAGCTACAAGGGCTCTGGGGAGTGGGTGGCCTTACAGACCCTACTAACCCCAGGGAATATGGGGTGTTGGTAGGGTCTGGAGGGGGCTCTACAGCAATGGTCCTGAAATAAAGTATTAAAAATGCTTTATAGACAGAGATGTAATAAACCACTCTTATAAGGCCCTGAGGGTATAGAGAAACAACAAAGAGGCTGCCCAGCCTCTAACGAATCCAAGTTCAAGTTTAGGCTTCTCTACATATCAGCTCTGTTACCTTGGGAAGGTTACCTAACCTCTATGTCTCCATTTCCTCATCAGTAAAATGGGAGTTGGCTAGAGTAATGATATCTCTGGGACTTTCTAGCCCTGAGAGTCTTGGGTTTTGAGTAACTGCCCCCAACACTATAATTTGTTGAAAATTGATGACATAGGGGTATGCCGTTAAGGGGCACATGTGAGATTGGTGGCCACTTAATTTGGAGGTTCGGATTCACAGACAATAAAGATCCCAAATCAAATAAGAATAACTAAACGCTTTATTAAGAGAAAGGAAAGTGAAAGCAAGAATCAAGAGCATACATCACCAGACAGGAAATCACCGACACCTGAACATAGATGCTGGGGAATTCTGGAGACAGCATTTGGGGTCCAACTGGGAAAGTTCTAAGCAAAGCGTTCTCCTCTCAGGTGGGATTCCAAAGTCTCCTTTTGGAGGCTATGCTTAAATATGTTTTAGACAAGGGTGGCTACACGCCAAGGGCCTCACATGACTTGGTTAACTAACAGGTCCTTCTGGGAGAAGGGCCAGTTCTCCCGCAAAGGAAGAGTTAAATATTAAAGGTACTAGTCTCCCAGGAGGAAAGGTCCATTCTCCCCAGGAGAGAGCACATCAACATCCTGCTGTTACATTAAAGGTCATGGCTCAGGCATAAACAGGGAAGATTCTTAATATTCCTTAACCTGTCAAGAGGTGGGAGTCCATTTGCCCAGGTACACGGCATATATCTGGCACATGATAGACACTCAGCAAACATTGTTAATATTTTCACAGTCAGGGGACTAATACTGGCTGGCATTTACTGAACAGTTGCTATGGATAACCCCATGGCCTGTATATTAGCTATTGCTACCTAACAGATTTTCCCAAAACTTAGTAGCTTAAAAAAATAATAAACATTTATTATCTCACACCACTTCTGTGCATCAGCAATTCAAGAGCATTGAAGACTTTGAACATAGCCCTGGCTAGTGTGGCTCTGTGGATTGAGTGCTGGCCTGCAAACCAAAGGGTCACTGGTTTGATTCCCAGTCAGGGCCGATGCCTGGGTTGCGGGCCAGGTCCCTAATAATGGGCACACAAGAGACAACCACACATTGATGTTTCTCTCCCTCGCTTTCTCCTTCCCTTCTCTTCTGTCTAGAAATAAATGAATAAAATCTTGTTAAAAAAAAAAAAAAAAGAAAGAGCGTTGAGCTAGGTGGTTCAGCTCAGTGTCTGTCTCTAAGGAGGACACTGTGAAGATGTTCCCTGAGGCTGCATGCAGTCAGTTCATTTAAAGGCTTCACTTCCAAGATGGCTCAGTCATATGTCTGGCAAGTTGGTGGGAGGCCTCAATTCCTTAGCACACATACCTTTCCATGGGGTTGCTTGAACTTCGTCATAGCACAGTGGCTGGAGAGTGATCCAAAAGAGTAAGACAGCTGCAGCAGTGTCTTTTATGACCTAGCCTCAGACATCACACTCTGTTATTTCCTTGTGTTCTATGGGTCACACAGACCAAGCCTGCTCTAGTGTGGGAAGGAGCACACAAGGGCATGGATAACTGAAGGCAAGAACTATTGAGGTCCATCTTGGAGGTCAGCTATCACAGTCTGTTCTAAGTGTTTTAAAACTATAGATTTATTTATTAATTCAGGAGGTCAGTCAATACTTTTATCATCTTTATTTTACAGATTGAGTCACAGAGAGATTAGGTAATTTGACTAAGGTTACATTTCTAGGAAATGGTCTGGGGTATTGGGACGAACTGAATTGTGACTCTCCGAAATGTTGACGCTCTAACTCCGATAGGATGGTATTTGGAAATGGGGCCTTTAGAGGTAATTAATTGGGTGATAAACTCATGACTTGGGGCCGTTGTCTGATGGGGCTAGCGCCCTTAGAGAAACAAGGGAGCCTGCTCTCTCTCTTCATGCACACTTGCTGAGGAAAGGCTATGTGACACACACAGATGGCAGCCATGTGCAAGCCAAGAGAAAAAGTTTTAGAATGAAACCTGCCAGCACTGTGATCTTGGATCTAGCCTCCAGAACTGTGAGAAATAAATTTCTCTTGTTTAAGTCATCAAACCTGCAGTATTTTGTTATGGCAGCCTGAACAGACTAAGACAGGCCTTGAACTCAGAGAGCTAGGCTGCTTAGCTCTCACTCCTAATCTTTCCTTCCCTCTATGGCCCTCTTCCTGTTGGGCCCCTGTGCTGTGGGGAGAGGCTCTTAAAAACATGGGGCCAGTCAGCACTAGAGAGACTTGGAAAAAGAACTGGAGGAAGCCTCTTGCCAAATTCAAGACCTTGGGGCTCAGTACTGACCTGTTGTTCTGGTACTTGTACCCTAAAGAGAGAACCTTGGGGGCCAGCTGCCCACCCTGCCTGGCCTGCTGCTCCCTGCCCCCACTAGCTTGAACCTGGAGTTTGCCACACACACTCTGGATGATCCAGATCATAAGCAGTAAACAGGAGGAAAACAAACTATATTTAAACTGGCAGTTGCTCCATAAACAAAGCTAAAAGACAAGTGACCCATGGGAGAAAACAGCAGAAACACCGGTAAAGACCCAGTGTCGATCCCTGCAATACACTAACGTTTTACAAATAAGCAAAAGATACAGAAAAGTCGATTCACAAAAGAATAAATGCTAATGCCTCCTCTCCCCAAAACAAAAACAAATACAGCAAGGTGCTTGTCCTTACCAATGTTAAAAATGTCCTTGAAACCACAATAAGATCTGCTTTTTCTTCTATCAGCTTGACAAAAATACTACATAGTAATAATAGCCAAGGCTGGTGCAGATGTAGAGCAATGGATGCTGCCGCTACCTTTGACTTCGGGGGGGGGGGTGCAATTTCACAAGATCAAAATGTAAAATATTCATACATGTGCCTTAGCAGTTGTATTCTGAGAGATCTATCTTATCAAACAACGAGAAAGATGATAACAGGAAGGTATAGTCTGATAGCTAGAAATAGATATTCCAATATATAGATCTATTTATTTTATTTATATATTTTTATAATTTTTTTTGTTTTTCAGTTACAGTTGACATATTATTTTAGTTCCAAGTGTACAACATACTAGATGTATTTACATACAAGGATTTTTTTGCCATTTTTTTTTTTAATCCTCACTAGAGGATTACTTACTGATTTTAGAGAGAGGGGAAGGGAGGGAGAAAGGAAGGGAAAGAAACATTGACGTGAGAGAGAAACATCGATTGGCGTGTGCCTCTCACCTTGGCCAGGGACCACACCTGCCAGGGACCAAACCTGCAAACCAGGCATGTAACCTGACTGGGAATTGCACCTGGGACCTTTCAATTTACAGGGTGATGCTCCAACCAACTGAGCCACACTGGCCAGGGCTGTGACATTGTTTGTAGTAGCAAGACCCCAGGGTTCATCAGTGGAACAAATAAATTATTGTGTGGTCACATAGTGAATACCATACAGCAACGAGAATAAACACATATTGCCACGTGCAACAACAAAGATGAATCTCATAAAGAACGTTGATCAAAAGGGTACGTAGTATATGATTCTGTCTTTATGAAGTTCACAAAAAGTGCAACACTAATCTAAGCTGTTAGAAGTAAGGATAGTGTTAACCTCAGTGGTGGGGGGCGGGTGCGGAGCAGGCTGGAAGAAGGTAGAAGTTGGGCTCACTGAGTGCTGGTAATGATCTATTCTTGACCGGGGTGTGTGTTATAGAGGCATAGTCACTTTGTGAAAATGCCTTGACCTATACACTTATGAATCGTGCATTGTTCTGAATATTACACTTAAGAAAAAGTTTATGTCCTGGCTAGTGTGGCTCAGTGGATTGAGAGCCAGCCTGAGAACAGAAAGGTCACCGGTTTGATTCCCAGTCAGGGCACATGCCTGGGTTGGGAGCCTGTAAGAGGCAGCTGGTTGATGCATCTCTTGCACATTGATGTTTTTCTCCCTCCCTTTCCCTCTCTCTAAAAGTAAATAAATAAAATTTTTAAGAAAAAGTTTACTAAAAAAATAAAAAACATATCCCAATAAGCATTCCAACTGTCCATAGAATATATGCATACATATTTCTCCAGTTAAAAAAAATGACATTGAGCTTTCTATATTGAATACCAATATGAAAACATATCAGCAATATATTGTTAGACACAACAGAAAAATACACATCACTTATATGTAATATGATTCTTTTCTATATAAAAAACTATATATGTGTGTATATAAATAAATTTAAATATTGAAAACTTTGTACAGCATTGAAAGTGGCTGAAAAAAATCCCCACTGTTAAAAATCACTGTTCTTATGGGTAAGAACTCAAGGAGCTGGGGTTCCTTCCTGGGCCTTCTAACGAAGCCCAGAGGGAAATTTAAGCCGCAGCTGAGAGAGCCGGCTGGGCCTTCACCTCTGTCAGAGTCTAGCCCTGACGAGCAGGACGGAAGGGACTTAAGGTCAGGGTTCTGGAAACGCTGTGAGAGGTGAGCAGCCACAGGACCCCTGAACAGCCAGGTCAAAGCCTGGGGGGTGCATTTAAAGGTCCCTGCAGAACAGGAGGAAGACAGAAGTAGCCCTGCCCTCACGGGCCCCAGTGGGGGGTGGGGGTAGGGGAGAAAAGGGGACACAGCCCTGCCGAAGGATCCCATTTAATTATCACAGCCCTATGAGGTCGGTGATTGCCTCCATCTCTAGATCAGGATGCCAAGGTTAGGTATCTTGCCCAAGGTCATACAGGTAGTAAACGGAATCTGTCTGAACCTCCAGCTGGGGCTCTGCCCTGGGCTGGCAGGGAGGAAATGAAGACAGCAGGAAGCTACAGGCTGCCCTCAGCAAAGACTCAAAAACCCAGTCCACAGGTGTTTGCAGGGTCGAGAGCCTCAGGAGCCCCCAACCTACCAGCAATCACAAAAGCAGTTTCTACCCAGTGACTGCGGCCAAGCCACCAATCCGGGGTCAGGTCTCAACCACTAAATCTGGCTCCTGGGGCCACTCTGTTAACTCAGCACTGACACCTCAGGTTCCAGCCGCTGGGAGCCCAGAGGCAGGCGTCATCCAAAACAGATCCCAGGGGTGAGAGCCTGGTCACTCCTCTGTGCCTCTGCACACAGCCACTCAGCCCCTAATCCGCCAACTCCCCCTCCACCCCCTCCCTCTCTCTGCCATTTCCCCCCACCCTCAGGGTCTGAGTCACTCTGGATGGGAAGCCTGGCTATTGGAAAGAAACAAAGGGCGGGGCAGTAGGCAGTGGTGGCTGGAACGCCTGGGTCCTGGATTCAAGTCCCTAGGTTTGAGCCAGATGAACTTGTGACTTGGCTGATTGTCTTAAGCAGCTCAGAATAAACTAATTTACTGATAGTTGGGCGTGGCACGCCAGGGGCAGTGGTTGGGTGCCTACTGTGTACCAGTTTTAGTTGGTCCTTACAACTGTGAAAAGTGGGTATTAGCACCTCCATTTTACAGGTAAGGAAACTGAAGCTCAGAAGGGGCAGTAACTTGCTCAAGGTCACCAACAACTTGGACTCTGGAACCAAGGCAGGCCTAGATTTTGCACCTGGCCCTGTTACTAGCTGTGTGGTCCTGGGCAAGTTACTTTACCTCTCTGAGCCTCAGTTTCCTCCTCTACAAAAGTGATATTAAATTAACACCCAACTTATAAAATGATTGTGAGGACTTAAAAAGGTAATGTTAAAATTCTTAGCATGGTATCTGGTACAGAGATGATGCTCAGTCAGTGTTGTTACGAGTAATTCGATATCTTATCAATGAGAGGATTCACTCCCTGAGAGCACTGGGGCTAGGGAAAGATTTTAACCTTCTCAGATCAATCCTGATGTGAGAGAAACAGCACTTCTGTCTCATTTTAGGCCGAGGCCATGAATTCACTGGGTGTGTGTGTGGCTGCAGTGGGGCAGGTACACGGGGTGTGAGCGGTATTTGGGAGAAGGTGGGACAACTACGGTAGGGAGAGCTGTCTCAGTCTGGTGTTGGGGGTGTCAGGTCAGGTTTACACAGGCGCAGTCTTCCAGACCTCGTTCTCAAAGTATGTCCCAACAGTCTACTTGGGCACCTTGGATGGTAAACAGGTTGTCGCCCTCCAAGCCCCATGTGAACCTGATAAATCCTGGCAAAGCTGAGGAGGAAAGAGGAGGCTCATCTATAAATATTCCATGACTCAGGCTCAGTGCGCTGTTGAAAGAGTTGCTTGTGTTTATGACTCTGTTGCTCTGGGTAGGTGTTCCAGCTCAGGGAGGTAGGTCTGGGCCAGTTTGAGGTCTCAGGTCTCCCGGTTCACTCTTCTAGGGCAAGTTAGGGTCTGGGGCAGGCCCACCACACCCTGGCTTAGTATCCAGTCCATGATAAGATTCTGAGAAAATCTCTCACCTCTGTGGGCTTCTTGTCATCCAGGAAATGAACCCTGTTGCTAAAGGGCTGCAAGGCATCTGGGAGAATGTGGAGAAATAGGACAGTTGGAACTAGGGAGCTGGTTGGGGAAGACGCATGACTTTGAGGTGACTACTCTGGGGTCAACCAGCAGATAGATGGTACACAGGTTTTTGGTACCAGAAAAACATTGGCTCAAGTCTCAATTTCATTTTGTAACTAGATATGCGACCTAAGGCAATCATTTCACTTTTCTGAATCTCAGTTTCCTGAATTATAAAATGGGCCAACAATGGAAGCTCCCTCATAGGACTGCCATGATGAAAGAAGAGAGCGTATACAAGGCCCTTCTGCAGCGGCCGTCATGCCGTAGGCCCTCAATGATGCCTTAATGATAGGTATTATGAATACAAATCAAGCTCTCTGTTTAAAATACTTGGAAAAGGGGATATTTGGGGATTCAGTTCCCTCTAGAAAGATATTTAGGGAGCTGGTGGTTACTCTAGACCTTTACCAACTCTGTTTCCCAAATATGAAGAGCTAAGGTCCAAAGAAAACAAGAGTTCCTAAGATTGTAAGGCACTGTCGTTTACCAAATACCTACTGTGTGCTAGCTACTGTCACTTACATAATCATCTCATTTGACTCCCCAAACACCAGCAAAATAAAACTCCCCTTTGTAGATCATTAAACCAAGGCCCAGCAAAGTTAACTGAATGGCAGAGCTGGGGTTTGAACCCAGGTCTGTGTGTCTCCCAAGTGCTTGTTAAGTGTGGCCCACTGAACCACAGAATCTGGCTGCTTCCCTGGTTTAGGAAGGTGATCAAAGACTAGACAGAAGTGAGAGAATGAAGAAAGAAGAATCAAGGAGCTTGGCAACAGTCTGAGAGAGCGTAGAGAAACAGAGGGACAATAGGAACTAGGGAGCTGGTTGGGGAAGACACGTGACTTTGAGGTGCCTTCTCTCTGGGGTCAACCAGCAGACAAATAGAAAAGTGCAGCTGAATTTAGAAGCAAGGTCAGCCTGGGATGGAGGAAAGAGTACTATGCTCAAGACTGTCTGAAGTGACTTCTGGTTACAACTCCTGAAGACCCTCTATTACCGGACTTTGAATGTGCTCTTTGTAGTGCCCACCTCAGGACCTTTGCACACACTGTGCGCTCTGCATAGACTAGTCTTCCCCTTCCCAAATGAGATATTACCTTTCCCAAGATGCCTTCCAAATCACTCTGTTTAAATAGGAACCCATCCCATTGCTACTGAACTCAACACCTGTTTGATTTCTTTTTAATATTTATCAAAATCTATAATTGTTTTTACTTAGTGTACTTGTCAGTTGTCTGTCCCCACGCCCTCCTCCCACGCAAGAAAGTATCTGTTCCATGAATGGAGGAATTAGATGGGCTTGTTCACTGCTATACCCATAGCTCCTGGCATATACCAGGAGCCTAACAAATACTTGTGGAATAAATGAATGATCCAGCCCCAGCTACTTCCTAATATCCCCCCTTTTTTCTGATTCTCTGATCCTTTAAGACTGATTTTCTGCTATTTCCCCACCACATTCTTCTTATTCTCCTTTCTTATGTGCCTTCACTTGGAATGCCCTTTCTCCTCTGCTCATTCAAACCCTGCCCAAGGCTTAGGTTTTAGCAGATCTCCTATGGAAAGCCTACTTATCCCTAGATCGTGTGCCCTTGTGAAGTGAACAACTCATACAACTCTGCATCATGGCCCTGCTCCAAATACCACTACCTATATGTGACCTTGAGCAAGTCTTTTCAGCTCTCTGCATCCCATTTCCCCTAGTTAATTCTATCCTTATGATTGTACTTAAGGGATATAATACAAAAGCAGAGAAAAGCCATACATGCCCAAAGGTATACTCTGAGGCATTATTGAATACAGAAGAAAAATATTAAGACAACAAGAATGTTAAATGTTGCCCTGGCCGAGTAGTTCAATTGGTTAGAGCATCATCTCATTACACCAAGTTTGCGGGTTCAATCCCTAGTCAAAGGCACATACAAGAATCAACCACAGAATGTATAGATAGACGGAACAACAAATCAATATTCCCCCTTCTCTCTCTCATTCTCTCTCCCTTCTTCTCTCTCTAAAATCAATACATTTTTAGCCCTGGCTGGTGTGGCTCAGTGGATTGAGTGCTGGCCTGTGAACCAAAGGGTTGCTGGTTCGATTCCCAGTCAGGGCACAAAAGTGTGTTGCAGACCACGTTCCCAGTAGGGGGCGTGCAAGGCAATCACACATTGATGTTTCTCTCCCTCTTTCTCCTTCCCTTCCCCTCTCTAAAAATAAATAAATAAAATCTTAAAAAAATAAAATCAATAAATTTAAAAAAACTTTAATGTTAAATGTTAATGATAATAAAAGCTACTGTCTAATGAGTGCTTGAGCAGGCCAGGCAATGAGCAAAAAGCATTAAGAGCTGTGGCTAAGAGCATAGTCTCTTAATCCAAATACAGAAAAGTATACAAATTAGTGTGCAATTTGATGAATTTTCACAAAATACGTGTGGTTGTATAATCAGCAAATAGGGCAGTTTTGAGGACTGCGAGAGACAAGACCCGGAAAGTGCTTAGAGTGCTGGTAACCCTTGGCTGATGTCACTAGCTCTTGTTTCATGGGCATTGTGCTAAGCACTTTACGTGCATTATTTTTACTCAGTCCTCAGAGTAACCCTATGAGGTAGGCACTAATATTACCTTCATTTCAAAATAAAGAAACCTAGATTCAGAGAAGTTAAATATACTGGCCAATATCAAAGTTAGCAAATGACAGAGGTGAGAGAGGAACCCAAGTCTTTTGCCAAAACCCTCCTCTCAAGCCCTCTGATATACTGATTCCTCAAGATGTCTATTGCAACATCGACTAACAACTTTAAAAATTGGGTACTTGATGACTAACTTGAAAAACAGTGGTCTTCTGAATTCTTGAGTCAATTAAGTAAATATTTGTTGAGTACCTTATATGTGCCAGACACTGTTGTAGGTACTAGAGATACAAAGCAAGCAAGTTTGTATTCTGGGAACAGACACAGAGATAAAGATAATTTCTGATAGCAATAAATGCTAACAAAATAAAGCAGGAGACAGGATGCAGGTTCAGTCCCTAGTCGGGGCACATATGAGAGGCAACCAAGAGATGTTTCTCTCCCCCTCCTTCTCCCTCCCTTCCTCTCTCTCTAAAAATAAAATATCAAATCTTTTAAAAAAATAAAATAAAGCAGGATAATGGGATGTAGAGAGACTTGCAATCAGGGGGACTGCTTTAAATATGACATTAAAGGAAGTGCCCCCCGCCCCCCCACCGCCCCCACCACCCTCCAGGAGGCAGCCTGAATGATGCGGAGAAGCTGGTCTGGTGGCAGCCTGGGGGAGGGCCGTTCCAGCAGAGCAGCAGTAAGCCTCGCATGTTTAAGGAACAGACAGAATATTACGCAGCCATTCTAAGATACCATTTTGAAAACTGAAACCTGGAAATAAGTAAAATAAAAAAGTACAAGATGCACTAGGACGATAACTATTCTAGTACCTGGGCATACTTCTTCCCAACTTTTGCTAGATAAGACAAAATTCTCAGAAAAGTGAAACAGTTATTTTTTTGAAGTGGAGTGATTATGCATGGTTTTTAAATTTTGTTATTTAAAAAAAAATCTGTTATCACATTATTGTTTTTGTTTCTAATTTTTTTAAAGTAGAAGGAAGAGGAGGAGAAGGAGGTGAAGGAGGAGGAGAAGAAGAAGGAGAAGCATTCCAGGAGCCTCATACAGATCAAATAATAACAGTTCCCTAGTTACTGTGAAGGCCATGAAGGTGAGACAGATGTGTCATCTTAGTGAACATGCTGTGCAAACTCAAGCAAGTCGCACTTCCTCTCTCGGCCAAATACTGAACACGTGAGATATCACATTGCTGAAAGTGGGGTCCCTCACAGAGGAAGGCACTGGTAAAGTCAAGTCTTTCTACTATTCACATGGCACATACTTATAAGAATAGCTTTTTAAAGTATATTTTATTGATTATGCTATTACAATTGTCCCATTTTTTTCTACCCTTTATCCCTCTCCACCCTGTACCCCCTTTCCTTCCAGCATTCTCCCCCTTAGTTCATGTCCATGGGTCATACATGTAAATTCTTTGGCTTCTCCATTTCCTATACTATTCTTAATCTCCCCTTGTCTATTTTGTACCTACCAACTATACTTCTTATTCCCTGTACCTTTTTCCCTATATTCCCCACTCCCTGCTGATAACCCTCCATGTGATCTTCATTTCTGTGATTTTGTTCCTGTTGTAGTTGTTTCCTTGGTTTGTTTTTGTTTTTATTTTTTAGGTTCAGTTGTTGATAGTTGTGGATTTGTTGTCATTTTACTGTTCATAGTTTTGATCTTCTTTTTCTTAAGTAAGTCCTTTTAACATGTCATATAAAAAGGGCTTGGTGATGATGAACTCCTTTAACTTTACCTTATCTGGGAAGCTCTTTATCTGCCCTTCCATTCTAAAGGATAGCTTTGCTGGATAAAGTAATCTTGGATGTAGGTCCCTGCCTTTCATGACTTTGAATACTTCTTGCCAGCCCCTTCTTGTTTGTAGGTAACTGTCTCCTTTTCTCTTGCTCCTTTTAAGATTCTCTCCTTATCTTTAATGTTGGTAATTTAATTATGATGCGTCAGTGTGTTCTTCCTTGGGTACAACTTCTTTGGAACTCTCTGAGCTCCCTGAACTTGTATGTCTAGTTTCTTTGTCAGATTGGGGAAGTTTTCCTTCATTATTTTTTCAAATAAGTTTTGAATTTCTTGCTCTTCCTCTTCTCCTTCTGGCATCCCTATGATTTGGGTGTTGGAACGTTTAAAGTTGTCCCAGAAGTTCTTAAGCTTCTCTTATTTTTTTGAATTCTTGTTTCTTCATTCTGTTCTGGTTGAATGTTTCTTTCTTCGTTCTGTTCCAAATAATTGATTTGAGTCCCAGTTTCCTTCCCTTCCCTGTTGGTTCTCTGTATATTTTTCTTTATTTCACTTTGTATAGCCTTCACTTCTTCATTTTGCATCCATACACAATCATTCCTGTAAGTCTCCTGATTACCAGTGCTTTGAACTCTGCATCCAATAGGTTGGCTATCTCCTTGTTGCTTAGTTCTTTTTCTGAAGTTTTGATCTGTTTTTTCATTTGGGTCATATTTCTTTGTCTCAGCACACCTGTTACATTATAAGGGGGTGAAGTCTTAAGTATTTGCCAGCATGGGGCAACCCACTTCACTGAGTAGTGGCGCTGTATGTGGGGGAGGGGTCAGAGGGGAAACAACGCCACTTGCTCGGCTCTCCTTCACTTTTCAGTCACTTCTCCCACTACCCACAAGCGACTTGAGCGTTTCTGGTGCTGATTCCCGGGTGGTTGGGTTTGTGCATGTTCTAGGACCCCCTGGGTCCCTCCAACGGACTCTCCTGTGAGACTGGGAGTTTCTCCTACCCCTGCACCCCTGACAAGTTTATACAGCCAGAGATTTTGAGGTTTTATTTCCCTGTGCCAGAACCCTGGGTTGTGCAGTCTGTCTCGCTCCCCAGTTGTTCCTCCTGGTTCGTCCGCACTCGAATGTAGGATATCCGGGTCCACCAGCCACCACCTTGCCGCATGTCCTTTCTGCCCCAGCTGCCCATCTCCACCCTTCCTACTGGTCTGGATGAGTATTTCTTCATTAACATCTTGGTGTTGGTCTTCCATACAGTTCAATTTTCTGGCAGTTCTGTTTTTTTTATTTTAAATTGGTTGTTGTCCTTCTTTTGGTTACGTGAGGAAACGAAGCATATCTACCTATGGCTCCATCTTGGCTGGGCAGAATAACTATTTTTTTAAAATAGCACAAAAAAGAAACATTCAGTCATTAATTTAAAAATAGAAAAAGGAGAATGAGATGACAAGCCACACACTGGGAGAAAATATTTGTAAAAGACATTTGATAGAGAACTGTTATCCAACACATGCAAAGAATTCTTAAAACTCAATAAGAAAATTAACAACCCAATTACAACATGGGCAAAAGACCTGAATGGGTCACCAAAGAAGATATATAAATGGCAAATAAGCTTATGAAAAGATGCTCAACACCATATATCATAAGGGAATTGTGAATTGAAACAATGAGATATCAATACACACTCATTAGAATGACCCAAGTCCAAAACACTGACAACCAAGTGCTGGCAAGGATGTGGAGCAGCAGGCACTCTCATTCACTGCTGGTGGGAACACAAAACAGTACAGCAGTTTGGCAACTTCATACAAAACTAAACATGCTCTTACCATACAACACAGCAGTCACGCTCTTTGGTATTGACCCAAATGGGTTGAAAACTTATGCCCACACAAAAACCTGCACATGAATGTTTGCAGCAGCTTAATTCATAATTGTCAAAACTTAGAGACGACCAAAATGTCTTTCAATAGGTGAACAGATAAGTAAACTATGGTACAGAATGTTATTCAGCACTTAAAAAAAAAAAAGTTACCAAGCCACATAAAGACAAGGAGGAAATTTAAAGGCATATTACTAAGTGAAAAAAAATCAATCTGAAAAGGCTACATACTGTATGATTCTATCACACAGAATTCTGAAAATGGCAAAAATATGGAGACAGTGAAAAGTTCAGTGGTTGCCAGGGGTTTGAGGAGAGGGGGAGATTAACAGGGGAAGCATAGGGAATTTTTTAGGGCAGTGAAAATATTTTGCATGATACTTTACTGGTAGATGCACATCATTATACATTTGCCAAAACCCATTCCCACAAAGTGAGCCCTAATGTGAACCACGGACTTTGGGTGATAATGACCCGTCAATGCTGATTCGTGTATTGTAACAAACTTACCATTCTGGTGCAGATGCTGATGGTGCGGGAAGCATGGGGGTTGGGAGGAAACGGGGTTAATGGGGACTCTCCAGACTTTCGGCTCAGTTTTGCTGTGAACCTAAAATGCTCTAAAAAAGTTACTGATTTTTAAAAAAATCAATATAAGAAAACAAAGAAGCATTCTCTGGTGTAATTTTTACTCCTGTGAAGAATGGGAAATTCCTGGAAGATCTTTGTTCCTTGACATCTGCCACCACTCACACAGGAAGGAACTAGAAAGAAGTTCTGTGTAAAAAGAGATTGGGCTACCAGCACCTACTCTTTACTGGACACTTACTGCGCGCTAAACCCTGTGCTTTACATGAATCATTTTATGTGTTCTTTCAACAGCCAAATAAAAATGTTTATATTACATGAAGGGTTGAAAATTATTATTATTCCCAGCTGCTGGGGAAACTGAGGCTGAGGGATATGAGTCACCTGACCACCTGAATCCAGAGGCTGACCACTAAGCTATTAGGGCAGGTTCTCTCAGCCCCTTTCTATCTCCAGCACACCATGATTCCATAAATCGTTTTGTTGCCTCTGGGGGCCCAGTTGGGTGGCCCTGCTGACTTGGGATCCCTGGAAGGACAGTACTGTGCCCTTAGGAGACTGAGAATTTGACTGCCTGGAGCTTGACTTTATGGAGGAATTTCGCACCTTCTCAGACCCTAGACTGCAGGTGGAGGGTGTCTGGCAGGAGAAGCGGCCAAGAGCTGCCTAGAGGCTGGGAAGGGTTGCTGCCACAGCCACCTGTTCCTGGGCCCCACCCTCTCCACCTCTCTATCTCCTCTTTGAAATGTTAAATCCAAGAGCTGGTGGAACCAGTGGGGTATTAATAACTAGATTCTGACATTTGTGCTGAGGAATAGAGTGAAGAGATAAAATGGAGTCACTATAGTAGACTGCTAAATTATATAATCAAGTAGGTTAAGGCACAAAGAAACGATGCTATGCTTGTTTTAAGCAGCCTGGGAACTTAAATTTTTGGACTGTCCACTTCTCTATCAACGCTTGGATATATACTAATCCTCCAGATAACCCTCTGATTAATCTCTGAAGGACTATCCAGACCACCTGACATCCATTATCTAGACTGTCTCATCTGGAAGATCAATATCTCAGAGCAATCTGGAGGCTAAGAATGCAAGGGCTGATCTTCTCAAGAATGTACTTTTTACTCTTAGCTTTTCTTTCTTCTTTCGAACACGCTGGGTGTTGCCTAGTTGTGCCTCCAGTTGGCAAAACCTAAGACCTTTGAATAAATCTTCATTATTTCTTTCTAGCCAAAGCCTCTTGACTTCTTCTGAGTTCATTCAACAGTGCTAATTAGAAAGACATTCCTTCCCTGGTGTGTGCAAATCGAAGGGTCACAGGTTCAATTCCTGGTCGGGGCACACGCCTGGGTTGTGGGCCAGGTCCCCAGTAGGGGGCGTGTGAGAGGCAACCGATCTCCCACACATCTCTCACACATCGATATTTCACTCACTTTTTTTCTCCATTCTTTCTCCTCTCTCTAAAAATAAAAATCTTTTTAAAAAAAATTAAAAAAAAAGAAACAGAAAGGCTTCCATCCTGGCAGCCAAGACATGTGAATGCTTTTCAGCCCATTATTTCAGCCCTGAAGAGGACGAGGGTGGCAGGATAATGATAATCATCATAGCTACCTTGTTTTGTTTTGTTTTGTTTGAGTGCTGTAGGGTGTCAGGCCATGGAGACAAATGCGTTGCTCACACCGTTGCATTCAGTCCCTTCAGGTACTTCCAGTATCTCCATTTTATATGTGGGGAAATTGAGTCTCGTGAGAGGTCAAGTAACTTGCCCCAGATCACACAGCAGGCGAATGGCTGGGCAGGAACTGAAACCCTATCTGTGGGCAGCACCAAGCCCTCCCATGGTGGGAAAGAGCCAGAGACAGGCATCCTGCTCAGGCACAATAAACACTGTGGCCCAGTTTCGTAAACTTCCAGGAACAGAGTTGACTGGGATGGCACAGGAGAGGGGGAGGAACTTCCAGGAAGCCACCTCTTACGTTGACAGCAGGACCTGGCCTCTTGGCCCAGGCCTCATGACAGCCCTAAGGGGCAGGAACAGCGCCAGCCTGGGAGAGGGGCCCTCCCAGGCTTCTGGCGTGGGGAATCAGGTGACAGGGACATCTGCTCCTGCCCAGGGAAGACACCGTTCTGCTTGGAGCAGGCCTTGACCCCTCTGCTCACCTCTTCCGTATTGGTTCTGGTTTCCCATCCCTCATTCACTTCTTCACTCCTTTGAGGTGCCCGACTACGTAGATCCTCCCAGGAGACAGGGTCAGTCACAGGGAGAGGAAAGCAAAGAGGCCTATTTGTCTGAGGGCTTAGGGTCACAAAGGCCTTGAATTTAGGCTTTTGACATTAGCTCTTGAGGGCCAGTGTGCCCTAGTGCCAAAGCCTGCAGCCTCTGGAGCCAGACTCTCGGGTCTCTCTCCCAGGTCACTCAGGGCTGCATAGCTTTGGTGAAGTTCCTTAGCTTCTCTGTGCCTCAGTTTCCCCATCATAGACAAAATGGAAATTAGACATTCATCAAGGAAACTTTAAAAATCATCTCCTATCATTTCACCATTCAATATAACCACTGATACCACTGTATGCCATTTCCTTCTGATTTTTTTTCCTGCCCATCGTTTTTATAACATTGTAATCAGAGTGTACTTAAGTTGTGCAACTTTGAGGTTTATTTCATTTAATATTTTGTCCTAAGCATTTTCTATAATCATTCTATAGATTTTCATTGAGGATCTACTACGCACCAAGCATTGTCCTAGGCTCTGGGTATACAACAGCTAATAGAACAGACAAACCCCTTCTCTCCAGGAGCTTCCATTCTACTGGGCATTGCTCTATTGCCTTCAAAACTCATTCTTTTTTTTTTTTGTTTTGTTTTGTTTTGTTTTCAACTATAGTTTGCATTCAATATTATTTTATATTAGTTTCAGGTATACAGCATAGTGTTTAGAAAATCCTATATTTTACAAAGTGGTTCCCTGATATTTCAAGTACCCACGTGGCACTGTACATCGTTATTCCAATATTATTCTCTATGAGGACTACATTCCCTATGAGAACTCATTCTTTTACATCAAGGCCTCATTTACAGAGAGTAGAAAGTACAAGTGTGAAGTGTAGAGTTCAGTGGATTATTACATATATATTCAACCACGTAACTGCCACCCAGATCGATGTACAGAACATTTCCAACACACCAGATTTTTTCACCTTCTCCATCAATAATCACCCTTCCTCCCCTCAGTTAATCTGGCTATGTCAACATAGACTGCTTTACCTGTTTAAGAATAGATCTGCTTTTTTGAGAATGGCTATTTTTGTTGGCTCAGAACATTCTGCCCTATGGATATATTGTTGGACACATTTTGCTTTTTGTTTCTTATTGTTATCAACAGTACTGCAGCAAATGCCACATTTCTAATTATCTCCTTAGGCTAGACTCTCAGAAGTGGGATTGATGATTGAATCTTGGTAAATATTGACAGATTGCTTCCCTAAAATGTTGTACATGTCCACGTCCAACAACAGTGGGAAGAAGCAGCTATGGGCACACAGATTTAAGAGAGTCCAGCTCAATCACCTGTATTCTTAGGTTGTTTTAGCAAGAATCTTTGGCATATAATACTGCGGGGTAGAGCAGCGTGTCTCCACGAGAAGTTTCACTGGCATGAGGCCTCAAGACAGGACTTTTCTTGGTCCTGAGTTTAGGACTCGGCTTTGCAATGTTAGAACTGTGCAGAGCTGTCCCTGGCCGGTGTGGCTCAGTGGACTGAGTGCCGGCCTGCGAACCAAAATGTCACTGGTTCAATTTCCAGTCGGGGCACATGCCTGGGTTGTAAGCCAGGTCTCCAGTTGTGGGGCACACAAGGGGCAACCATTCGATGTTTCTCTCCTCTTTCTTCTCCCCTTCCCTTCTCTCTAAAAACAAATAAATAAAATCTTAAAAAAAACAACAAAACTGTGCAGAGCTGGTGAGAAGGAAGCACTGAATGTGGAGAGAGGTCCCCTTTTCATTCTGCTCAATGGAGTCCCTTAGCTCTGAGCCCTTAGGAAAATGGAGTTCAGTATAGCATTCTTTGATGATTCACTCTTTCCACCCTAAACTTGCAAATGCCAGATCCTGAGCAATCTCCCACCTGCCCTTAAATCTTCTAATTCTCCCATCTTCCTGACCATAGCCTAGTCCAGATCATCGTCATCTCTCAGCTAGATCTTCGCCACTGGCCTCCCCACACCCCTGTTGCCCACACTTTGTACAATGCCCAGCTGGCAGCTAAAAGCAATCTTTGGAAATCTGATCATGTTTAAAATCTCTACTTAAAAACTCCTTGGTGATGGAAGAGTTTGGTGATGAAATGGATGAACAACAACAAAAATTCAATAGATAAATGGATGTACAAAATATGCTTATACAGGGTGAAGCAAAAGTAGGTTTACAGTTGTTTGTATAGAAAATAGTACAGTAATTAACAATAAAACAAGAATAAACTGTTTCATGTACTCAAAACTGTAAACCTACTTTTGTCCCATGCTATATATGCACAATGGAAGATTATTCAGCTTTAAAAATAAAGAAATTCTGACACTTGCTACAATATGAGTGAATTTGGAAGACATTGTACTAGGTGAAAAAAACCTGACACAAAAGGACAAATAGTGTAAGATCCTGCTTATATGAGTTCCCTAGAACAGTCAAATTCAGAGAGACAGACAGCAAAAGTTGCCAGTGGGTGAGGGGAAGAGAGAATGGTGTGTTATTGTTTAATGGGTACATAGAGTTTCATTTCAGAAAGACCAAAGTTTTGGAGATGGATAATGGTAATTGTTACACAACAATGTAAATGTAGTTAGTGCCACTGAACTCTGTGCATTTAAAATGATTAAACCAATAAATTCTGTTATGCATATTTTGCCAGAATTTTTAAAAAAGACATTCAATGACGCATTACTTTTATCTCAAAACCCATTAACATGGTCAACGCAACCTTACCAGATCTGGCCCTGCCTTATCATCACAACTCTTCCCCCTTCAGTTGGAATCTGGACCTGTTAGGAAACAGAAATGGAAGACAGACTGAAAGAGAAAGATACGGGCTTTATTATTGACAATGTTGGGCTGGAGACAAGGTTCGCACCTAGAGCCACAATGGAGCTTCCTAATACCTCCCTCCATCTCTTGCCTTCCCCCAAATCCTGATTTCAACTTCCAGCTCAGTCTTTGGTAGAGCAGCTGAGCACATATATTCCCTCCATCTAGGATGCTCCCCCCTCCACAGTTCACTTGGCTGTTTGCCACTCATCAGTCATTGCTTGGTATAAATGTCACATGCTCAGAGACACCTTCCATGACCCAAACAACCCATCCTACCTCTGCTCCCTGCCTACTAACTAGTCTTGTGGCTCCTAGAGCTCATTATTCCTTACACTTTCCGCAACTGTATATATGTCTCTCTTCCCGTGATCACTTGTGGAAGTAAAGGACAATGTAAGCTCCATGAGAGCCGGCCCTCTGCTTGTTTTTTCAAGGCCACATCCCCAGTACTGGCTCAGTGCCTCGCTCCTGGACTCCCATGCGTGTTGAAGAACATTATGTTCGCCAGCACTCCTCTCAGGGAGTTCTGTGGCCTGTTGGAAGGTGACATTCAGTGCTGCACTGCGTAGCAGGCCTTTTTTGTTTCCTGAAGTGAGATTTGCATGTTGATCCAGGGCCCAATTCCTTGGGACCATAAAGAAGCTAAGTGTGGTTTCCTGGTGCCTCCTTTTCTAACCTATCCCCAAACAGCATTCAGCCAGCCCCTGCTCTAAATAACTATTGATCAAATATTCAAAGAATGTCAGTTTGAAGGAGTATCACAGTGTCTCATCTTGACCCTCAAACCTCAAATTAAATGCCACCTCCTTTCAAAAGCTTTCCCTGACCTCCCTATACCCTTTTACGAAAGAGTAGTTTCAGGGTCCCCTACTTTGGGCACAGACCACCTCTTCTTGTACTAATTGCATTGTACTGTCTCTGCCTGTTGTTTCTCCCCTGCTAGACTATGAGGACCATGAGGGTGGGGGCCTTGTCTTCTTGTTCTCTGCTTTGTCACAAGCATCTAGTACAATTTCTTACACATAGTAATGACTCGCTAAATAGCTGTTGGCTTAATGAATAAAGTGCCCACCATGTTGGCCCCTTGGGGTGGGGTATGGATTGTGATATTTGCTAGCTGCTCCCTAAGCCTCTGGACTTAAGCCAGTCAGTACACCCCATCCTCCAGGACATGGGCCTTGGTCAGGGAAAGACCCATGACCCTAGACTAGCCAATCAGATCGAAAAAGACTCAATTCTAGGACTGTAATTCGGGGAATGGAGAAGCTGACTTTCTTATTCTTGTGGGATGCGGGATGTGGGATGCGAACGGGTGAGGCCAAATCCCTGGGAGCAATGCTCACCACATGAGCCCATGAGAGGAGCCAGCCTAAAGATGAAGTCAGCATTGTGGAAGGCACAACGGAGGAAGCCGAGTCTTTGGCAATGTTAGCGAATCAACCGTTCCTGAAGTTAGCCTTGCCATCTCCATTCTTCTTAGGCACCTGTGCCAATCATTCCCTTTAAGTCAGTTTGAGTTGTGTTTCTGCCCTTGTAACATGCAACATCCAGAAGGGTCAGAAGCAGCCAAGCTTCAATATCTTAGTACCTTCTGGGGAGCTAAGTGAGTCCTCATTTTGTGGTGCCCTTGGGACCTTGTACTGCAGCCCTCAATGCCTCATCCACCATGGCTCTCAGAAAGGGACACCCCCAGCAACAGCTCTTGGTGCCAAGAGCAGTGGGTGTGGAGCTAGGTCTAAACTACCAGCCACTCCAGCTAGTCTCAGTCCTCACCAAGCAGACAACTAGGACCCATACAAAGACAAAGCAGCTAAAGTTGCACCTGGCACATGACCTTCTGGGGCCCCTAAATCACTTGTCTTGGGGCTGGATCAGAAATAAATGTTTCGGTCTTCTTGGTACAAGCAGAGTGGAGGTATAAGATCGAAGACTCAGAGTATCAGATCTTGGAGGATCCTTAGAGATGAGCTGGTCAGATCCCTCATTGTACAGAGAAACAGGCCCAGAACTGGAAGGAGACTTACTCAAGGTCACATAGCAGTTAATGCCAGAGCTGGCACTCTCCTTAAAGTTGTTTCCCTGTTGGTCTTCCCCTGCAGAGATGGGGCAGGGAGTACCCAGGCTTGGGAAGAACTGGGGAGGAAACACTGATGGGAATGCTCCCTGCAATGGCAAGGTAGGAAATGCTCCCCCAGAGTCACTGGTAGGCCTGGTGAGTCATCCTTAATAACCTGATAGCATTCTTTATATTTTTATTTTGAGAGAGAAACATTGATTTGTTGTTCCACTTATTTATGCATTCATTGGTTGCTTCTTTTATGTACCCTGACCAGAGATCAAACTTGCAATCTTGGTATATCCGGACAATGCTCTAACCAACTGAGCCACCCGGCCAGGGCTCACAGCATTCTGGTAGCACCTTGTTGCTGGCTCAGAGTGAGATGACTGACCTCAGAGAGTACTAGATTTTTGACAAATCTGGTGGGAAAAGGGACAGAGACTTGCCTTGAAGCTGCATTTGCACAGCAAGTGTACCGTTGTTACTTAGCTTAGGGTTTCTTAATTTCCATACTATTGACATTTTGAGCTGGATAATTATTTGTTGTGGGGACTGGCCCATGTATTGTGGGATGTTTAGCTGTATCCTTGGTCTCTATCTACTGAATGGTGCCTGTAGCACATTCTAGTTATAGTTATGATAACCATAGATGTCTCCAGACATTGACAAATGTCCCTTGAGAAGCAAAACTGCCCCATTCAAGAACCACTGACCTAATTGTATGTTTAAATATCTAAGAAAGTATGACAGAGATTCCTCTAAAAGAACAGAGATACACACACACACACACACACACACACACGGTTCGCCAAAAAGTCCATTTAGTTTTTTTTCATAAAATAAAGGACACATTTTCCATTTTCATCAATAACTTTATTGACTTGGATATTTTTAGTATGTCGGCTATCTCCCACATGGTAGAATGTTGATTGTTCTCAATTAATGTCTCAGTTTCATTGCTATCAACTTCTGTTGGCTTACGCAACCATGGCGCATCATCCGGAGAGAAATCTCCAGCAAGAAACTTCACAAACCACTTTTGACACGTTCAGTCAGTCACAGCACTTTCTCCATACACTGCGCAAATCTGGTTTTTGCGTTTCAGTTGTGTTTTTAACTTTCTTGAAATAAAGCATGATATACCGAAAATGTTGCTTATTTTCTTCATCTTCGCATTAAAATGGCTGCACAAAAATTCACCAATTTGGTGTTTTTAAATGCACGCTGAAATGACAGCTGTCACAATATCATCTAACAAAATTGTTTCAAATGAAGTTAAAGACAACGGAACACTACTAGAACCATCCTAGGGTAAAAACCAAATGAACTCTTTAGCCAACCCTATATATATATATCCCTCCCGAAAAAAAAGAAAGAAAATCATCAAGGGGTGGCCAGCTCTGGTCGACCTACCAGGAATCAGTGACCTTACCCTTTGCGGGAGGGCACCTGGCCAATGAGCCACACCCGTCAGGGCTCCACCTTCCCTTTCTTGATCACTTTCTTCTTTCATTACTCCCACTCCTACTTAGAAAAAAATTAATACATTTTCCTGGAAAAAATATTTGCATTCATGCTAAAGGGAGACAAGCAGTATACAATAGTTACTAGAGGTTAAAACACAAGCATTATGTGAGCACTGTATGTAAACTATATCTCAAAATATCAAAAAACACAGGCATTGTAGCCAGACCTGGGTTCAATTTCCAATTCAGATATTTCCTTGCTACGTAACTTTGGACAAGTCCTCTCACCTCTTAGAACTTCTGTTTCCTCAGTTGCAAAAAGGTGCATACCTCACAGGTAATTACAGAGTAAATGAGATCTTGCTTAGACAGCACTTTGCACAGTGCCTGACCAGTAGGTAATATGAATATTACCTACTTTTATTTATATTATTTATACTTATTTATCTACTGTTCATAGTTGAAATTGCTTCCTGATCATTTGCTTCCTGGGGACCCATTCTAATTAGGGGCATCTCCACTTGTCTTTTCCCATGTGACCCTTTGTTCATGTAGGAAAAGGTCCAGAGGCACCAATCTATGGGGCTTAGAACATGGAATCTTGGCTTCACCATGGACTTATTAGGAACTTAAGTTACTGAGTCATTCTGAGCTTGTTCCCTTGGCAATAAAATGGTTTACCAATACTATCTACTTCGTGCGTCCAGTGAGATTCATAGATGGCGTTACTCTTCTAGACAGGCCTGGGAATTCAGATCGGAGTAGGCAGGGGCAGCAGCTGCACTAATACAGCACGACACCAGAGGGCACGCTTGCTACATCCAAGTTCCCACCTAGTCCAGACATTCACTTAATTTCTTGAGTATGGTTGACTTTTTATTATTAAAAAATTGAAACGTACAGAGGAGTTGAATAGTATAACAAACCCCATGTTACCAGCACCAGGTTTCAATAACTGCCAATATTTTATCAATCTTCCTTTTTGTTTCCTATGCTGCCTATGGAATATTTTAAAAGCATATCCCAGAACTTTTATTTTATCCATAATACATCACTATGTAGTTCTAATTTTTTATTGATTCTAGAGAAGGGATGAGAGAGGGAGAAAGGGAGAGAAACAGCAATCAATTGCCCCCTGCACGCACCCTGACTGGGAACTGAACCCACAACATAGGTATGTGCCCTGACCAGGAATGGAAATAGTCACCTTTTGGTTTATGGGATGTTGCCCAACTGAGCCCCACCAGCCAGTGCTCTAATTTTTTTTTTTAACGATTTTATTTCTATAAGCACTGTGTCATTATTACATCTAATAAAGAACTATAATTCCTTAACCTTTAGCTCATGTTTAAAATGCCCTGATTGTATCAAAGATCTTTTGACAATTGGCTCACTTAAATCAGGATTCAAATGTTTTTTGCATTTGCTAAAGTCTTGATTTCTAATGCTTTAATATTCTACTTTCCTTTTAATTTTCATGCCATGAACTTGTGCAGAAACCAGGTCAGAATATCCACATTTTAAGTTTGGCTGATTGTGGTGATAGCCTGTCCCGTTTCTGGTAACCTGGTAATTTGACCAAGGCTGGATTAGGCTAATTCTTTTTCTTTTTTTCAAGCAAGAATTTTTCATGGAGAGTACTTAGTGATATGAAAATTGGTTGGTGGATTCAGGCTGTGTCAGCCTAAGCTATCACAAAGTTACCAATAATATTTAACCCAACTGTTTTAGCACTATGTCATGATTATTGCCTGACTTGCAAAATCATGCTTTTCTAATGTTATCTCTTCTATTTATTAGTTGGAATTCTTTTATAAAAATAACTTTTTGTGATGGATGTTAACTAGACTTATTGTTTCACAATATATTTCAAATCATTATGTTGTACACCTGAAACTAATGTCGATTATATCACAATTTTTAAAATATAACTTTACCTACTATTTGGTTACCTGGAATATAACCCATTAAGGAAAGACCAGGAAAATATTTGATTATTTCCTTTTATTTATTAATGCTCAGAGTAAACTCATTGATTCCCTACAAAACTTCAATGGCAACAAATGTGTTATTTTCCTTAAGTATCATTATTAATGGATTTTTAGATTTTTTAATGTTATAACCTATTAGTCATATTTCTTTTCATGTTCAAATTGTTTTATCTTTAGCCAGTAGGGTCCCTTGTACAGTTGTTACATGACCTCAATAGTCTGAAAGTTTCCTGACTTCCAGGCATAAGATGTCCAAGCTTATCTTTCCTGCTCCAGATCTGGAACCAGCCATTTATCAAAGTAGTCTTGATTTTAATTTTTAATTTGTTTAAATTAGAAAATGGTATTTAGAGATCAAATCTGTTCACCAGGGTTGTTCATTACCACTAGGTTGGTCATTGCTTCTAGGCAGAATTGAAAAATACATTATTTTTTTTGTCCTGGCCAGGTAGCCCAGTTGGTTAGAACATCATTCCAATACAACAGTGTTTTGGATTCATTCCCCAGTAGAGACACATAAAAGAATCAACCAATGAACGCATGAATAAGTAGAACAAGTCAATGTTTCTCTTTCTCCTTTTCTCTCTAACACAATCAATAAATTTAAAGAATTTTTAATTTCTTTTTAAACAGAAAAATACATACTTCATTCCACTAATTCATCTAAAATTATGTCTTTAATACTTGTAACTGATACATTGAAAATATTAATTCCTAATGCCATTAACATTTTTTATTTGCTGTATCCTAAAATATATCAGTTTCAAAATAGCAATAGCAATATTACTACTAACAATAAAACTAATAAATGCAATTTAATATTTCTATGCAGTTCTAGCTAAGTCTATATCCCATTAGGGAGATACAGCAAAAATACTTATAATGCCACTTGAAATTGTTTTCTGTTATACCATTAACCTGAAATTTGTTTCTATTTGTTTTTAATTTTTATGGAGTCTTTTATTCTTTTTATTAAACTGTCATATAAATATGCAAAATATTTACAAAATTCCAAAATAGTAACTATATAATGTAGATTCACAGAAGTCTCATTTCCATCCCCGCCTGCTCCAATGCATCCTGTAAACCATTTTTAAAAGATTTGCAGTTGATTTTTAAAAAGCTGTGGCATATATATCCAATGGAATATTACCTGGCCATTAAAAAGAACAAAATCTTGGTATTTGCAACAGTATGGATGGACCTAGAGGATATTATACTAAGTGAAATAAGTCAGTCAGAGAAAAACAAATACCGTATGATGTCATATGGAATCTAAAGAATATGAACAAACAAAACAGAAACAGATTCACTTATACAAAGAACAGACTGATGGTTGCCAGAAGAGAGGAGGGCTATGTGAAAAAAATGAAAGGGTTGAGAAGTACTGATTCGCAATTACAAAATAGTCATGGGGATATAAAGTATAGCATAGGAAATATAGTCAATAATATTGTAATAAACATGTATGGTGCCAGTTGGGTACTGGAATTTATCACGGGGAACACTTTGTAAAGCATATGATTGTCTAATCATTATGTTGTACACCTGAAACTTATATAAAACAGTGAATGTAAACTGTAATTGAAAAAAATTTTTTAAAGATTGGGACTTATTCTTCCATTAACTTTTAAGTATAAGCAATTAATGTATATTTATATATCCTGATTGTGTACACAGAAAAAAACCATTCTATAAACACTATTATGCACCTTATTTCACTTTATATACACATCACTTAATATTAGTCCATTAGTATATAAGAAACCTTCTATGTATTTTTTTTTTTTGTTAGGAGAAATTAAGCCTTATTTATTTTTTAAAACGAGACCACTAGGAATATATATCAGTCCTGAAAGAGCAAACAGACTATATTATCATTTCAATAAGGTAGTAAAATGACAAGGTCCTTATCAGAACAGTAAGATGCCAGAGCTGGGGTAGGAACACTGCATGTTGCAAGAGCCACATATCTTTTTAGAGCTGCACAGCACTCCATTCTATATATTGTAATTTGTTCAGTCAGTTATTGACATGTGTGAGTAGCTTCCACTCTTTTGCTAAAAATAATGCCGTGATGAATAGCTTTGTGATAACAGCTTTCTGTATTTTTGCCAATATATCACTAGGGTAGATTTCTAGAAGTTAAGGATCTAACCTAGAAATTACTGGGTTAAAGAGTGAAAACATGTAATGTGGCTACATATTGCCATATTTCCTTAATCAGAGTTAATCATTTTGCTTTCCCATTAATGATGCATCACTGCACCCGAGAATACCATCCTCAGGTATATTTTGGTACTGTATCAGATAGGAACGGCGGCAGAGATGAATCACAGGCAAGGTTACTGTCTCAAGAGGCCTAGGAACTCTCACTCTAGTAGGAGCTCTATGGGCAAACAAGTGATATAATGTAATAAGCAGGGATTGATTTACCCTGAAGCAAATAAAGCTTAAGCTTCAGAGTGCCTCACTTAGAAACCCTTTCCAAGGCCTAGCCTCGTGTTTACAGAACCATTCTGTATTCTTTTTCCTAAAGAGGACACCCCAAATTGTTTAAGTTTCAGGTTCCGTATGTCCTGAATCCACCTCACAGGCTTTAGATTCAGCCTTTCTTTGGGGCTGGGGGGTGGGGGTGGATTCCAAGAGTTTTGCCGCTAGCCTGAAAGCAGGGACTCCTACACTTAATGACAAACGAAAGGAAAAACTTCCTCTGGCCCAAAGTGATACTCCTCCCCTGATTCTGATCAATTACCTACAGAGCCTCTACTTTCAACAGAAACCTAGTCTTGGCTGGCTGATCTCAGTAGTCCCAGGAGAAAGATGAAGACTGGTACATGGCACTCAGGACAAAAGTCGGGAACAAATTACAGAGCAGTTCTGGGGGGTGAAGGAAGAATACACCAGGAAAGTGGGTATTCAAAGCAGGCCCCACACCTTTCAGTCAAATCGGAGGTCTGTTTCCTTACTCGTAAAAATAGGGTTAAATAATAAAGCCTACCCTTGTGTGGTTTGGTTTTGATTAGGCGAGATAACCTAACCCAGTTCCAAACTCTAGAGGTAAGGTCAATAAAGGGCAGAAAGTAAAACGGGTAATTGGTTGATCCTTGAAGGCAGTGACAGATTCTTTGCATTTTTGCATTATACAGCAATCACCTTATTGACAAATAGTGGGTGCATAATAAGTGAAGAGGGAATGGACATTTCTGGTGTATGCTTACTGATCTGCGTTAACTAACTGAATGACAGACTGGTCCTGGTCTCTGAGTAACTGACAGTCCCGGGCTGGCTCTGGAGAATGAGCGCTGACTTGTGACTGACGGCTGTCGGGTGGCCCAGTGACTCGGGCTGACCGCAGGGCCCCGAAAGACTGGCTGTGTTCGCTGTCAATCCTGGCCCCGGCCGGCTCAGACCTCCGCCTTTCGCCGCGCGCCAGCTGGATCCCGACTCTCCAAAAGCCAGAGGATGCGGCCGCCGCGCAGGATGTGCGCGGGCGGCTGCAGTCAGGTGTGGGCGCCACCGCGCCTTCCTTCTCGCCCCGGGCAGGGCGCCCCCCGACTCCAGGCGGTCGCGGCCCAGGAACAATGAGGCGCCGGCTTCTTTAAGGGAGATACCACCGCGCCGGCGGGGCAGGGGACAGCGTCTTCCCAGATGATTGCACCCAGCCCAGCGCCGCCGCCGCCTCCTCGGCAACTGCACCGCCCGCAAACATGGCTCAGTGACTCTGACAAAAGGTGCACCCTCCCTCCCGGCGGGGCGGACGCCAGGCCTCCCAGCTCCCGCCGCGCCTCCCCGCGGGCCCGCCAAAGCGCTCTGCGTCCCGCACGCACCCCAGGTCCGCGCCGAAGAAGATGCACCAGGCGTCCCACCCCAGCGACTCTCGCACACCTGCCCGCCGGTCGGTAGGTCGGCAGGGGGCGATGGGGGAGGGGCGGTCGCGCCGATCGCGCCCACCGCGGGGCCTGGATCTGCAGCCTAGGGCCAGCCCCGGGGCCGCGGGCCTTGCGCGCCTGCTGCCGCTGGAGCACGACTACGTCCCGAACGTGCAGTGGCCTCCTTGCTCCCGGGCCTGGCCTCCCCTGCGTGGAGGGACAGGAGTGGTGCGTGCCGAAGCGCGCACACCTTCCCCGACTCCCGGCTCTTGAAAGCCAGAGGAGAGGGGAGGTGGCCAGGAGAGCCCGGGGCGCGCGCCCAATAGGGACGGCGCGGGGCGTCCGGGTTCGCGCTACGGAAAGCCGGAGGGGGGCGGGGCCGCGAGGCGTAAGGGTGTGTGTCCGCGCACCGCGGGGGCGCGCGCCGGCCTCTGACTGGAGGCCGCGGCGACGGAGGCGCGAGCTGCCCGATAATGGCGGCCTGCAGAGCCCGTGAGAGGGAGAAGCGGCGGTGGCTACCCTGAGGTAAATCCGGCCCTTCAGCCTGGCAGAGAGGCCCTGCTGCAGAGCCGAGGGTACTGCATGTGCCCCCCTCTCCAGGGGGCCTGTCACAGACCTGTCAGCGGAGTCAACCTGGAGAAGGCCTCGCGCTCCTCAGGCCTCCGACTGGCACACCTCAGGCCACCGGCCCCATCTGCGGCCTCCTCTTATGACCCTGGCCTCGGCCTCCAGCCCCGAAAGGTTGGGGCAGCCGCAGGACTGGCCCCTGCGGGTGAAAGGCCTCGGGAGAATCCCCTCCGGGTTCCGTCTGGACGCAGCTGAGGAGGGGGTGGGTCTGACACTTGGCCAATGAGCTGGGCCCTGAGCCTCCGCGCCGGGCTACACCTCTGCCCAGGACTGGCCCTTGCCGGGCACCAGCAGGTGTGTGGCCTGGCCAGCCCGCGTCCGAGCGCTGAATTAGCACAGCGGGCGTGAGGGCCCGGGAAATGCCTGCCCAAGTCGCGGAGGTCCGCACAGGATGTATTACCGTGCTGCTTTGATCCGGATCGCAAGGATTCCATAAACACCCTCCCCCATATGGGACAGCTTCAAAGACACAGCCACTTTGAGATGGACAATAATTGGAGATCCACGGAGAGCACAAAAGAAAGTCTACTGTGTAGTCGGGGCACAAGATTCTGGGCCAGGAAATCAGACCCTAGGAAATGCACTAGGAATTTGCAGGGTGGGTGTCCAATCAGAGAAAGTGGCACTAAGCAGCAATCTCAGACTCTTTTGTTTTCTTTATTAAATCGATACTGTGGACTTAAAGTAGCTCTTCCAAATTTCTCAGGCTCAAGGGTCAGTAGCGTTTTGTTCCCCCAAACAAAGAGAGCCCCTTGATTTGTAGGACAGTTTTTGTTGGCAAAAATGACGTAAACCTAAATAACTTGTTAAACGATAGGAAGGTAATCATATTTGAAGTAGCTTCCTTTATTTTTAAGGGAACGTTTTTATCCGCAAACTTTATTTTCATTTAGTTTGCAAGAAATAAGGAAGTAAAATTAAAATAGAAACATGTATTTTGACTTTTTACTTTCAAATAATAAAAATAATACATATTTTCAGTTTTATGTGTGATCTGGTTCACTTTCAGTCCCTAAACATAAACCAGCTGTTTGTATTTCTGTGAGCGGTTTTTGCTTTTTGTTTTTATTTTTGCTGTTTCATGACATATTATGTATGTGTCAGCTTTCAAGAGAAGTTGGAATTTGGTTTTTCGTGATCAATAAGTAAAACTGCTGAATTTTTTAGTTTATCTTTAACATATTTTAACATATTTAATGTATATAATGGTATATTGAAACAGTGTGTGTAAGAGGCAATATAGTGTAGTGGTTAAAATTACAGGTGGCAGAGCCAGATGGCCTGGTTTCAAATCTCTGATTCTAGCTGACCTTGGACATGTTGCTTAAACTCTCCATGCTTTAGTTTTCTCATCTATAAAATGACCATAATAGTATCTACTTCATAACATTATTATGAGGATTAAGTAGATTAATAGTGTATCTGACAAAGGGCTGATATCTAGAATATACAGTGGGGCAAAACTAGGTTTACAGTATGGAAAAATAATACAATAGTAAATAATACAGGAATAAACTGTTCTGCATACTCACAACTGTAAACCTGCATTTGCCCCACCTGATATAAAGTGCTTGGTTCCTGATACATGGTAAGTACTACGTAAATATTAGCTGCTTTACTGTTATTAAAATATTTAGATTTACCCAAGGTACAGCAGATAACTTTCAAGCACTGTAAACAGTGAGGCAAATGATAACTATACTTAAGATAATACAAGCCACTATGCAGGCTTAATTTCATTAGAGCACTTTGTTTATTTTTCCAGAAACCCTGACCTTGAAGATGGTGAGTAGCCAGCCAAAGTACGATCTAATACGGGAGGTAGGCCGAGGTAGTTACGGTGTTGTGTATGAAGCAGTCATCAGAAAGACCTCTGCACGAGTGGCAGTGAAGAAAATTCGATGCCATGCTCCTGAGAATGTTGAACTAGCCCTGCGTGAGTTCTGGGCACTAAGCAGTATCAAGAGCCAACATCCAAATGTGATTCACTTGGAGGAATGCATCCTGCAAAAAGATGGGATGGTGCAAAAGATGTCCCATGGCTCTAATTCTTCCCTCTATTTACAGGTACGTGTGGTTGAATGCGAAATATAAATGATTTGAATGTAGCATTGGTGTGCAAGAAGAGAAATGAAAGAGTCAGATGAACTACTTTTAAATGCAGGTTTTTATATAGTTAGGAATAGATAGGAGTCTGCCAAAAATTGAGTAGATGTTTGCTTTAAAACAAGGTTTTATTTAAACCTGTGATGCAAATACCTAAAAATAACATAAGCCACCTGTTATACTATGATACTTGCCAATTTGCATAGGAACAGGGCACCGTAAGAGCTAGAGAAGTGATCAAGACTAGAGTCTAATAAGTTGATTTATTTGAAATCAGTTTGTTTTTTTTTGAACTGAAGACAGAAGAAAAGGAAAAACTCCACAACCAATAGCAGCACCCATGGATAACTGGGCATTGGTTTGAACATAAGCCTCTGCTGTTTTACAGGGTTATATGGTTTCTTAACCATTCAGTTCCACTTAATTTTCATGAAGTATGTGGCTTAACACCTCAATGTTATTAATAATGATAAAGCTAACATTTGGGTTCCTACTTAGTTCCATGCTCTGTGCTAAGTGCTTTAAAGGAATAATACTTGTTCAGAATAATACTTGTCCCATAGACTGAAGGGTCAGAGGTTCAATTCCTGGTCAGGGCACATGCCTAGGCTGCAGGTTCAGTTCCCTGACGTGCATTCAGTAGGCAACCAATGGGTGTTTCTCTGTCTCCCTTCCTCTGTCTGGAATCAATGGATATACCCTTGGGTAAGGATTATTATCATTATTATTAAAAATAATAATACATTTTTAAAAAATGCCCTGGCTGGTGTGACTCAGTGGATTGAGTGCCGACCTGCGAACCAAAAGGTTGCCGGTTCAATTCCCAGTCAGGGCACATGCCTGGGTTGCACACCAGGTCCCTGGTAGTGGGGTGCACAAGAGGCAACCACACATTGACGTTTCTCTCCCTCTCTTTCTCCCTCCCTTCCCCTCTCTCTAATAATAAATAAAATCTTTAAAAAAATAAAAAATATATATTAAAAAAGGCTTACGGGCTGGGAACAACAAAGAAAACAAAACACAATATGTGTGTAACTAGAAACTTGCAAGTTTCATTTTATGGTGAACATTTATACCAGTCTTGAGAGTCTAATTTACATCGCAGTTTAAAATGCTATGCCCTGAAGTTTTCTCTCCTAAGACTGAATACAAAACACAACTATTTTGCCTCTGTTTTCTAAAAGTGATTATTTTGTAAGTTGCACTCATAGAAAATATCAGAAACATTCTTATTACCACATTTCCTCTAAAAAGTGTATAGAACTTTACTGAACTTTGCAGTGAATTTTGGAGACCAAAATGCATAATCTTTTTCCAGAAGACATTTAAACATATGACTTAGTGCTGATGTTATTCTTGAGCCCAGGTCATGCAATCTTTGTAGTAACCAGGCATTAGTTGGCCTTTCAAGGCTTTAAGATGTTAGAACTTCCAGACTTGATTCAGTGATTTTTTTATTTTAATATAAAGCACCCTTTTTTTAAGTAGTGTCTTTCCTCTTTTAGAGCTTGGTAGATTGGTGTTTGACTTGTGGCACTTTATGCTAGGTGTATGATCTTGACTAAATAACCTAACTTTTTCCAGCATCTATATCTTTGTATGTAAAATAGGAATAATAATTTCTACCTTCCATGGGAGTTGTCAAAATTAGAGGTGATGCAGATACAATATTTGGCACATAGGAAGTACTCAGTGGTAGGTAGCTCCATTAAAATTGTTATTTCTAGCCATGGCCAATGTGGCTCAGTTTGTTGGAGTGTAGTCCCGTAAACCAACAGGCCACAGGTTTAAGCAGCTGATCGATGTTTCTCTCTCTCATTGATGATTCTCTCCCTCTCTCTCCCCCTCCCTTCCCCTCTCTCTGAGATCAGTGGGCATATCCACAGGTGAGGATGAAAAGAGAAAAAAAAATTCCAAAAATTGTGGAAGTTCAAAAGGAACATCTGAAGAGGCTATGGAAACTCTTTGGCTTCCCTGCTAAGTTTCTATTAAACTCATGGGTCTGAAGAGGACACCATAAGACAAATGCTTTCGAAGTACTATATGCTGCCTGTATTTTAGAATGGTAGTTCATGTTCAGTGAAGTAATTAATATTCTTGAATTTCAGGTAATAGGAGAGTTATAATTAGATAATGATAACAAATAAAACTGATTTATTCTAGATTTCAGCTTGTCTCACAAATATACAAACTCAGATTTGAATTTTTATATCAAAATACAAATATAACTGTTATAAATTAATTTTAGAAGCCATCCAGTAATAGAGATAGCCAACATATTTGCATTCTGTCTGTGGAAGTGTATGAAGTAATGATGTCAGCCTTTTTTTCATCAGTGACTACAGGAGCACTTTATTTCTATAATAACTAGTGGTTCCTTGATTATTTTTTCTCTTGATTTCTCAGATGATGTTAATAGTGTATGTGCAATGGGTAAAATATTTTAGGCAGTACATATATATAGCAATGTCTTCAGAAACAGAAGAAGAAACAGAAGAAAATAATAAAATATTTTCATTTAATAGAATTTCCTAATTGATGTTTATATCCCAGCTGGCAATCTCCCAATGCGTAGCTACTGGAACATGGATCTTTTCATGAAGCTATTAGCTAAATGAGTAAAGTTCAACTCCACTGACACATGCAGAAAATGTACAGCCAGTTGGACACTTTTCAAAATAAAGCTATTTTTAAGTAAGTTGTTACCTCTTGACTTAGGTATTTGGTATGTATTCATTAGGGACAAAGTGACAGTTTGAAGTACTAAAGTTTAAAATAAAATGAACATATGAAAACACTGACTGAATAAAATATGTATGGAATATCCACATAAAATTGGAGACTAACTTAACCAGCTACTTTTTTTATATACCGTATTTTGCCATTTATAATGCACACTTTTTTGCCCAATTTTTTTAGGGAAAAATAAGGATGCACATTATACATGGGTAGTACTAGTTCCATAACTATATAAATGTTTTTAATTCTTTTATTTATGCTTATGCGTTAAAAGTGTAACTCTAGAAAGCAATAATGATATCCATGTGTTCAAAAATAAATGCTAAAATTCCTTTATAATACAAAAAACCAGTAACCAAAAATAAATAAATAATTGGATTGAAACTTTAGAATGAAAGATATTTTTCCCTGAAAGTTTGGGTCAAAAATATGGGTATGCATTATACATGGCAAAATACAGTAGCTAAATTGCATAAACTGTACAAATGATTGTATTCTGTTTTCTTTTCCTTCTTATAGCTTGTAGAGACTTCATTAAAAGGAGAAATTGCCTTTGATCCCAGAAGCGCCTATTACTTGTGGTTTGTGATGGATTTTTGTGACGGAGGAGATATGAATGAGTATCTGTTGTCCAGAAAACCCAATCGTAAAACTAACACCAGCTTCATGCTTCAGCTAAGCAGTGCCCTGGCTTTCTTGCATAAAAACCAGATCATCCACCGAGATCTTAAACCTGATAACATCTTGATTTCTCAAAGCAGGTTGGATACCAGTGACTTGGAACCCACATTGAAAGTGGCTGATTTTGGTCTAAGTAAAGTGTGTTCAGCCTCTGGACAGAACCCAGAAGAACCTGTCAGTGTAAACAAGTGTTTCCTTTCCACAGCCTGTGGAACAGATTTCTACATGGCTCCTGAAGTGTGGGAGGGACATTACACAGCAAAAGCTGACATCTTTGCTCTGGGGATTATCATCTGGGCAATGCTGGAAAGGATCACATTCATAGACACAGAGACAAAGAAGGAACTTTTGGGGAGTTACGTAAAACAAGGAACTGAGATTGTGCCTGTTGGGGAGGCACTTCTGGAAAATCCCAAAATGGAACTTCTGATTCCTGTGAAGAAAAAGTCTATGAATGGGCGAATGAAACAACTGATTAAGGAAATGCTGGCTGCAAATCCTCAGGATCGTCCAGATGCTTTTGAACTAGAACTCAGATTAGTACAAATTGCATTTAAAGATAACAGCTGGGAAACGTGACACATACATTATTTGCAAATATATTGGATGATATGCTGCTTCTGTTTTAACAGTGATGCAACATAATGTGGCTGAAAAAGAATATACAAAAATGAACTCCACCTTCTAAGGGGTTAGAGTTTATTGTGGGATGTTTTTTTCCTCATTTTTCTTAAAGTCCAAGCTGGCCATTTTGTTAGTATGTTTTAAATGTATTACCAATGTGGGTGTAAATTTTTTTTTTAGTGATCATTGGTAGAAGTTTGGCAGGAAATTTCTCTTAGAGCCAAGAAGAAAAGAGAGTCCAGTTTTCTGGAAATATGTCTCTTAAGTATTTTAGACATTCCTTGTCAGTATTAGGAATTTCCATGGAAGAAGAGGTTTGCATGCTGGTAATGCAACCTTTGAAGCTTTGTAAAGGAAACATATATGTATATATTTATGTATATGTAAGTATGTGAATGTGTGCATTTTGCATTCCATATGAAGAAAATGCCACTTCTGTTTAAATTATTTGATGTAGGTTTGGGTTTTTTGAGATTTGCTGGTGAAATCAGTGATGAGAAATAAAAGAACCTTCCTTCATCATCCTACCCTGTCCCTCCCTCTAATGAAATCATACTAAGTTTTTTATTTTTGTAATATACAGTTTTTGTTAAAGGGATCATTTTGGAGGGTCTAAAATAATCTGATTAAACATAAATGAAATTAAGTGATCCAAAGCTGCTGAAGTATGTTTGAGCTCTCCAGTGCCCTATAGCTGCAGGAATAGAATTAGCCATGCAATTGTGTGGTAGCAGGTTGGCAAGGATATTGATGATTCAGTCATACCTTCTTTAGGTAACCAAGCATTCAATTAACCAATTAAACCACTGCACTGGGATATGTCTGCACTTGAGTTATCTGCCATCTGAATACAGGATTCTTCTGTTTCTGAAGACATTGCTATATATATGTACTGCAATACTTGATATATTAATTTTTTATTTCAAGACTTTATGTCTGAGCCTCAGCATAAAATTGAAGAAACCAAATGAGCTCTATCCTCACATTACCTGCCCTGATAGGGTCTGTTGTTTCATCACTGGAATTCCTTTCACTTTAGCACTAATGCTGTCTTCTCTTGTCTAATTTGACACAGTAATGGTAGTGATATAGTTGTATTAAATGTTGATCACCTTTTTCTAATGTGGGAGATGATACCTATATAGTTTGGCAAATGGATAATATATTGTGGCATCAACTATATCTTTCAATTAAAAAAGTTAGAGATTTTATACAATCACTTGGTATGGTCTATGTCAAAACCAGTAGACCATTATTCTGGAAGTCAGTTTGATTTTAACCCTACATGGTTGCCTCCAGTTTGATTTTCTGTAAATGGAGATAGTTAATATCTAAGGAAAGAGGGTTTTCCTAAAACAGAACATTAAACTTTAAGGTTGGAGAGAACTTAAGACTGTGTATCTAGGTTAATCTTTATTAAAGCACTAGAATCTTTGGTCAAAATTATTTTAAAAGATTAGAATATTGAAATAATTGATAGTTTGCATAACCTCTTCAGATGTTCCCTTTGACCTCCCACAACTTTTGGAATATTGCTATCATAAATTTTTCCTTATTTAAAATTTGTTCAGAGGAGGTGAAAAAGCACAAAGAAATTAGAGTATATAAAATCACTGAACTATGTGTTACTTGATCCGGAGGTTCAAAACTTGAACTAAAAGGTTTTATTGAAATAAAGCCTTTTAAAATAAAAACAAAAAAATATCATATTAACACCATTTTCAAGATAACAAGAGGTGGAACACTGGCACCTCATGATATTTGTCCCTCTGGATCACCGAATTAGTATAACACAGATCTGGCCAAAGGGATTGAGTTATTGGAAATAAAAAACATCATTATAACATCTGTCAATAACATGACAGAGGTTCACGATTCAGGTGATAGTATGCCAGTACTCCATTTGCTCTTTGAATATCTCTATGTGCTTGGAGCCAGGGTTTCCTAAGCACATAGTTTTTGGTCCTGCTTTATTTAAAAGTTAATTATAATTTATTTTGAATGATTTTACCTGTGAAGCAGAATTCTTTCTTTCATTGGTGGTAAGGGTGTGAGGTGATCAGGAAGTTTCTTCTGGAATTTTCTTGCGTCCTTGTATTCTAAAATAGACTATGATACCAAGCAAAATGATAGTAAATTATTTGTCTTTATTTGTTCTTTCAGTCGGAGGTATTTATTAAGTACCTACTCTGTGCTCAGCACTAAAGGTCAGTTGATAAAATGACAATTTAAAAATGGTATAGCCACAGGTCTTTTTCCAGCCAGGAGTCGGAAATACAAGATGATTAGTGATACTTGAAAATTCCTGGATATTTGCTAGAGGAAAAATGAAAGCAAGAATTTGTGCGTAGTGCCTTGCCCATAATAGGTACTCAATAAACAATTATTCTTCATAGAGTCTCTTGCCATGGTTTATAGTGTTTTATGAAATTTGTCTTAATTGAAAAAAGACCAAATATTTCAAATAAGCTTATAGGCAGCTGTGGCCAGTTAAAATATGGGGTTGTACAGTTAGTTCCTAGAATGTTATTTTGCACTAGTCGTCACTTAGAAAGATGGGGGTTCCTGTAGATTTTTTGGTGCTAAGGGATACTTTGTCATTATGATAAAGTAAGTGTTAAGTGTCAGATAAATAGCACACTGAATTGTTTTTTCTCCTGGTCTGTTTTTTCCTCTTTGTTGTTGTTTTTAATTGTAAAATGTTTATCAAACTATTGTAGCAGCTACAAAATAATTCACCAGCATGACAAAATGGTCAAAAAATAAGTCATCAGCACTTCAAAAATGAAAGCAACTTTTGAAATTTTCTTTTAAAATTGTTGAATATATTTTATGAAGAATTTATAAAAGGGGGGAAATGATTGTAATTTATTGTTCATGACTGTTTTGTTTTTTTTTTAAATAAAGTGAGTTTCAACAAAAGAAAACCCTGAGAATTCTACATTACTGCTTTGGTGGCGCTCTGAGTAGTTCTGTAGTGCTTTACTTCATGAACGTAATAGAGGATATAAAATTTGAAACAATGTCATTTTCAGCCTTATCAAATTAAACTTTCTATAATAGAAGCTATTACTGAGGAAAATATGATTGAATTATAGGAGTTCCTTTCTGCATTTTTAAGTTGTCTAAAATTTTAGTGCTTACTGTCTTTCAGTATTTGTCAAAAGAACTTGTTTTGCCTGAATTTTTAATTTATCTTTCTCATTAAGCTGAGGATGCATTCCAGACTCAGAATGAAGTAAAGAAGATGCAGTTTTTCAATCTGTAACTTGAGACATGGTTTCTTTTTCATAAAATCATCTGGCCCACTTTTTTCTTTGCTTTATACATTTTATTATGTTTTCCTTCTCCAGTATAAACAAAGTACTGAGGATACAGTGCACCTGGTGGTCCGATAGAATAGCAGAGGGAAAATGGGAGACAGAAAACATTAATTTTACATTTGATCTAGTGATGAGTAGGAAAGTAGGCATCAGTAATTGTCGCTGCTTCTGACTCCCACCTTTTCCTGGTATAGCCTTTGTAGACGGCAAATTTTGCTTTCTGTTTGAAGACTGATTTTTTAAATCTTAAACTATAAATATTTGGATTTACTGGGCTTTTTGTACTGTAACACTTTGTAGTTTACAAAGTGTCTTCACATGCTTTTGCATATGTTTTCAATAGGTTTTACTTAAAATATGGGCTGATTTCTCATTGAGGAATTTTTAGTAATAACACCAGTTAGTGAGGTAATAATGGTTTTACTTTAACACAGGGTTTAGTGCCTAATCTTTGACCCCAGTTCGAGTTTTCTCTAACAACAAAGCTTTATCTTTCTCACCGTAGTAATGACCCTTAGCTATTTTGGCCTTTTCTTTAAATTCAAATGTTGCTCTCCGTCAACCAATCATAGATGTCTGCAAAAGTGCAGTGTAATGATAGACAGTTGGTTTGTGGTTAGATAATAACTCCTACTTGAGAGGCTTACAGACCACACCTCTTGAGGGCAAAGTGCGTCTTTTAAAGGCAGTACTTTCCCTGTAACAATGATTTTTCATTGGTTAGAAGGGAAATTTTTTTAAAGAGATGTGCAGGCTTTTGTTTGACTTCACACTTTCATTTCCTGTTCAGCCCCAGTATTTCAAGCCTAGCTTATCCTGAACAGAAGTTAGGCAATTTGCTATTGCCAAAGGCATCGTGGCATAGTAGCAGAAGTACAGGCTTTGGTGTAGCAGATCTCATATTGAATACTAGCTTTTGCAGACACCTATGTAACTAATGTGTGGCATTGGGCAAGTCACTTCATTCTGAGCCTCAGTTCCCCTATCTGTAAAATGGAGATGATATTTATGTTTCAGGTTTTCTGTAAGGGTCAGAGATAATACTCATGTTAAAATGAGAAATGTCCAAACCTGTAAAGAATTTTTTTTTAAAGAGAACAAGAGGAATATCATTTTGCTGTTCCACTTACGTATGCATTCATTGGTTGATTCTTCTATATGCCCTGAACGGAGAGATCAAACCCATAACCCTAGTGTACGAGGGCAATGCTCCAACCAACTGAGCTACCAGGTATTTTACTATAGAGCAGGACTTCTTCAGCCAGAATTCAACAAGGGAATCCAGGGTTGTCAGTGGATTGACTAGGATTGTAAGCAAAATTTTACATGTGTATGCATTTTTCCACAGAGAGAGTTCATAACTTTTCACATATTCTTGAAAAGGTCCAGAAGATCTTTGAGCGATATTTCCACTATTATAAGAACCACTGTTCTAGTCACATAAGGAACAATTGCATGAAAACTCTGGATACAGGGTAAGTGGGGTGGATGTTGAAAGGGAAAAAATGAACACCAAAGGGATTGGAAAGCTAAGTCACAGACTAGCCTAAGGAAGGCTGGAAGTGATTAGTTGTCAGCAGAGTGGTACCTATTCTTATCTAGGTCTACATGTCATAACACAACTACCTGTGTCTGCAGAGGCTCTGGTCCTTCTCCAGCTGGCTCACAAACTAACTAGTCTGCTCCAGAGATTTGACTTGACCCTGGGTCCTCCAGTTTAACAGAGGATTTCCTGAAGCTAGAGAGAGATCTGGTGAGCCCTCAACGCCTCTGATCATATCAGTACCAGTGTCAGTGAAAGAAGACACTTGGTTCTAGTTATTGCGGAAGGAATGTCAGTGCTTGTGGGCTACAATGAGCTGTGGAGAAAAAAAGAATCCTTTGAGGTTAAATTACATGTTTATCTTAGGTCCAGTCCTTAAAGAAGAAATGTCTGACTTCAGGATTTCTTTCAAGGACACAGGCCTTCAATAGAGTGATGTCTTTGGTATTCATATAATTAATCACTGTCAGAACTAACTAGGTATAATTTCCAAGAGTCCTTCCAGCTCTAAAATTCAATGATCCTAACCCTGGCTGGTGTGGCTCAGTGGATTGAGTGCTGGCCTGCGAACCAAAGGGTCGCTGGTTCGATTCCCAGTCAGGGCACATGCCTGGCTGTGGGCCAGGTCCCCAGTATAGGGTGCATGAAAGGCAACCACACATTGATGTTTCTCTTCCTCTCTTTCTCCTTCCCTTCCCCTCTGTTTAAAAATAAATAAATAAAAATCTTTAAAATAATAAAATAAAATTCAGTGATTCTCCCCATCATGGAAAATTATTAATGAAAAAAACTGTGAGAGTCACAAAGGAATGTCACACAGCCACTGCCCTTAGTTGAGAAAGTGAAGCACATAATGTATCATTAAAAATTTGTTCTAGACTTTTGGTCAAGATGGAGGCATAGATAAACATGCTTCACCTCCTCATGCAACCACAGAGAGAATTACAACTATTTCTCAAAACAAATAACAACCAGAACCACCAGAAAATCGAGCTGTATGGAGGTTTGACAACCAAGAATTTAAAGAAGCCACATTCATCCATATAGATGCCTTTTACAGAGAGTCAAAGCATCTCTATGTAATACACAGAAACAAACACAGGGAGGCTGCCCATTTGAGGAGACAAAGAAATATGACCCAAGTGAAAGAACAGAACAAAACACCAGAAAAAGAAAGAAACAAAATGGAGATAACCAACCTATCAGATGCAGAGTTCAAAACACTGGTGATCAGGATGCTCAAAGAAGTCATTGAGTACAGAAAAAAACATAAGGGAAGAAATGAAGTTTACAGTAAGTGAAATACAGAAAAATCTACAGGAAACCAACAGTAGAGAGGATGAAGCCAAGAATCAAATCAATGATTTGGAACACAAGGAAGGAAAAAAGATTCAATCAGGACAGCAGGAAGAGAAAAGAATTTTAAAAAAATGAGGAGAGGCTTAGGAATCTCTGAGACAACTTTAAATGTACCAACATCCTAATCATAGAGGTGTCAGAAGGAGAAGAGTAATACCAAGAAATTGAAAACTTATTTGAAGAAACAATGAAAGAAATCTTCCCTAATTTGGTGAAAGAAATAGATATACAAGTCCATGAAACACAGAGAATCCCAAACAAGTTGGACCCAAAGAGAATTACACTGAGACACATCATAAATAAAATGCCAAAGGTTAAATATAAAGAGAGAATCTTAAAAGCAGCAAGAGAAAAGCAGAGAGTTATCTACAAAGGAGTTCCTATGAGACTATCAACTAATTTCTCAAAAGAAACTTTGCAGGCAAGAAGGGACTATCAAGAAGTACTCGAAGTGATGAAAAGCAGGGACCTACAACCCAGATTGCTCTATCCAGGAAAGCTATTATTTAGAATGGAAGGGCAGATAAAGTACTTCACAGACAAGGTAAAGATAAAAGAATTCATCATCACCAAGCCATTATTACATGAAATGTTAAAGGTACTTATTTAAGAAAAAGATCAAATCTATGAACATTAAAAGGGCAACAAATAGACAGGAATGTCTATTTTGTAGACAAAATGTCAAGAATAGTATAGGAAATGGAGAAGCCAAAGAACTTATATGCATGGCGCATGGACATGAACTAAGGGGGAAGAATGCTGGAGGGAAGGGGGTTACCAGGCAGAGAGTGACAAAGGGAGAAAAAATTGGAACAACTGTAATAGCATAATCAATAACATGTATTTTGTTTTTTTAAATGAAATAGTAAAGCAGAATGTGCTGGGAAAATTTGCTCTAAGCCTTGGCCAGTGTGACTCAGTTGGTTGGAGCATCGTCCAGTAATTGAAAGGTTGCAGGTTTGATTCCTGATCAGGACACATACCTGGGTTGCAGGTTTGATCCATGATCTGGGCATGTATGATCCTTGGTCCAGGCACATACGAGAGGCAACCAATCAATGTTTCTCTCTCACATTGATATTTCTCTCATTCTCTCTCCAAAAAGCAATGTCCTTGAGTCAAGATTTTAAAAAAAAAATTGCTCTAAGACACCAAGATATAAGAAATGTCATATTTCTTTATTCCCAAACAGCCAAGATTACAAGGAATTCCTCCAGAATAAGACTTGAAAAAAGGTCTTTGGTCTATCTGCTGAGATGCTTATTGACCAAGTACAAATGGTCCAGTATTTCCTGTTCATGGCGTTCTCTTCATGCCGTATTCAAACACTGGGACTTTAGTCACATTCCATCTCATCAGAAGTCTCCTTGCCAGGAGTCACTATTTGAGCTTAGTTCTCACAGAACCAGCCACCTGTCCATTTCCTTCAGTCTCAGAAGATACCACCCTTGCTGAGGTAGTGTGTTTGCTCATTCCCCTGTATTTCAACTTTTTGAGCCATTTTATTGCCCTTGAGATTGAAAAGCAAAGCACTTGTTTCTCCACAGGGACAAGTAAAGCCATAGACTTCCAGCACAGAGAGCTCTATTTCCCCCTTGAAACAGCAAAAGGAAAATTGCCTCTCAAGAAAATGAGCCCTACTGTGCACCAGACACTTTGTTAGAGACTCTTTAGAACTATTTTATTTACAAGAATCCTCTCCCAGTTTGCAGATGAGATATAGGAAACTAAGAATGATAAGCTATGCAGGAACAAACAGTATTCACAGCTAAAATGTCTAAAGCACTTACTATGAGCCAGGCATCACTTTAAGTGCTTCAAATGGACTGACTCCAATCCTCCAGAACCCTGCAAGGTAGGTGCTGTTCTTCATGATTTTACACGTAAAGAAACAGAGGCACAGAGAGGGTAGATAACCTGCCCAGGTCCACAGCTAGTTCAGGATCTGAACCCAGGCTGTCTTGGCCTGAGAGCCTGTGATCTTAGTGACTACTCTACAATGCACCAATGGAGGCAAGTACAGAATTGAGGAGAGGTCATGGAGATGCCTAAATGGACTATTGCTGAGAATGTATGTCAAGAAAAAAGGTTAGATGAATACAGTGGGATCAGATCATGAGTGGCCTTTAAAGACAGGCAGAGAAATATGAACTTGGAATAAAAGCTAAAAAAATGGCCCTGGCTGGTGTGTCTCAGTGGCTTGAGCACTAGCCTGTGAACCAAAAGGTCACAGTTTTGATTCCTAGTCAGGGCACACGCCTGGGTTGTGGGCCAGGTCCCAGTTGGAGGCATGTGGGATTCAGTAGATTGATGTTTCTCTCCCTCTCTTTCTCCCTCCCTTCCCCTCTCTCTAGAAATAAATAAATAAAATATGTTTTAAAAAAGAATTAAAAAGTTTTTAAAACAGGGAGGGGGTGGGAAAGCATGAAAAACAATGCGCATTATAAGATGACAGGAATCAACAAAACTATATCGATCTCAACTCAAATATAAAAGATCTCAGAATAAATAAAAGAATAAAATCCAGCAATGTTTTGTTCAGAAAAGACAGATCTACAACATAAAAACACAGATTGACAAAGTTTGGAAAAGAAACACTGGGGAGGAAAAAGGATGAAATAGCTGTTTAGGCAAACAGTTCACTAGAGATAAAAAGGGTCACTATACTATGATAAGATCAATTCACCAAAGAGAGAATGTGTCTAAATTGGTATGCATCAGATAACATATCCTCAAAATGCTAGAGAGAAATGGACAAATCTGCCATCCCATCGTGGGATATTTTAATGCACCTCTCCTAGTAACTGATAGAGCAAATAAAAAAAATTCAGCAAGGACATAGGAGCCTTGAACCTTACAATTCATAAGCTCTGTAAGTTCAGTCATCTATATGTCTATCCTTATGTCAATACTTCATTGTCTTAATTACCATGGCATTAAATAAATTAACCCTTAACATCATCTTTGGCACATAGCAAGTGCTTGGTTAATGTTCGCAAGAGGAGCAGCAGCGGCTGCAGCAGAACTTACTATGTGATTTTGATGGAGCCACTTCACCTCTGTGAGTCTCTTGACCCAAGTGATGGTTACAAGCATGTCCACCTTATAATAATTCCTCAGGCTATATATTGATTCTATGCAGTTTCTTTACCTCTTCTAAAAATTACCATAATAATAAATTATGTGTCCAAATTCTTTTGCAAACCAAATGAAAATAATGTGAAGATATTTCATAAACTGCAGGAAAAAAATATAAATGAAAGGAATTTCTGCTCTTTCGGGTTAACTGCTATTACCAAGCACTGAGTGTTAAGGTAAACAAGCATCGGAGTGATCAGCAGGTGGAAGACCAGGGCTAAGATGTGGACCCTTGGGCTACAGAGCTGGGAAAGAGCCCTCAGTTAAAGCGAATCAGGAAGGCTTCTTGAAGGGTAAAGCCTGCCCTCTGGTGGATGGGCCTGGAACACTTTGCTCAAGCACAGTCAGACTGGCGTTTTCTGGGTGTCCTTGGGTAAACCACTCCCTAACCTGTATATGTGCCTCCTCTCAGTTCCACAGAGTTGCTTGCTGTAGACATGGTAGAATAGGGTGGGGTCATTTGGGAAACAAAATTATCACTGTGGCCTGTGCCTCACAGTGTCAAGTTCACCTAATCTCACAGTCTTGTTAGGGACAGTCTCGAAAGGGTAAGTCATTGACCACAGATCCCGCAGTGTGCCACTAAACAAGAGTTGGCCTAGGCTCCAATCTCCTGATGACCAATTTCTTTGAGATCACTAGGGTTAGCAAGGGTGGCCTCTCTGTCTACAGCTAGAACCTCAGGAGGCCAAAGGGAGTCCACGACTCAGGCTCTTGGCCCGTTATAGCCCAAAGATTTATTCTCATCTCTCTCCTGAAGGCATTCAAAAATTATGAAGGCTCTTGAACTAGTGAATGCTTAATATTTCTGTGTAGAACAAATGTTGAAGGGAGGAAGTGGGAAAGGGTGTCTAAATTTCAGAGCAGAAAGAGCTGTTTTGGAGGAGCTGCAAAAAAGTTCCCCCTCAGGTGACCTTGGGATCTCCGAATGGGACCTCAAAAGGAAAGCCAGGAGAGGGGGAACTGTTACAGGGGGTTGAGGATGTAATTAATCCAGGCAAGAGATGGTGATGGTTTGGACCAGGGTGATAGGGATGGAGTGGGATAGAAGCAATTTAAATCAAGATATATTCTTTTTTTCCCCAAAATTAAAAGAGAAAGTTTATTTAGAAAGTTACGGAGGTAGTAGAAGTGAGCCGGCTGGGTTGCATAGGCTCAGGGAAAAGGTACAGAGGCCAAAGAGGGGCCCTTGGATCTTAGGAGAGAGAAGGCAAAGGTGGGTGGGCTCCGAGAAGGAGAGCACGCCAATCTGGATGTATTTGGGAGCTATAGCCAAAAGGTGTTGCTGACAGGTTAGATGTAGAATGTGAAAGGAGATGCATCCAAGATTACTCCCAGGTTTTGACCTGAGCAACAGGAAGGATGCTGAGATGAAGGATCAACCGAGATGAGGAACGCCATGGTGGGTGAAATTTGGAGGACGGGAGATACAAAACATTAGTTTAGTTTTGGACATGTTGAATTTTGGGTTCCCACATAATTAGCATCAATTCAAACTCAATATCTAAAAATTCCTAAAATGTCTGGATTTTCCCCTCTCCTTGAAAGAAGATTTACTGTACATAGTTATTGGCAGTGCTGCAAGGTTCTCGCCCAAGACACTTGGCCTCCTATTCAATCAGGACTTCAGGTCTATAAACTGACTTAGATCTGGAAATTAGCCCCAAAAGCTCGGATGCTCCATTGGGACAACAAATCAAGTTAGGCCTCTAACCATAAGGCAAGCAGGTTTTTCTGTAATATACCTAATAATATTTAATAAGCTGCTAATCTGTTTCATTCTTAGAGACACTTTGATCAAAGATCCCTGCAAATCAAAACATTTTGATAATCACTTCATTCTACCACACATTCCCCACCTTGACTTTGGCAGCTCAGTTCAGCTCTGCCACTTTGCCTGTGCTCCTCTAAGGCTCCGTCATCCCCAATGATATCAGGGAGCCAATTTCAGTGGTGCCCCTTCCAATATACCCCTGCTACAGAGGACATCCACAATAAAGATACTGATGCTGCTTTCACTAATGCTTATCTCAGCACCTAGGGGAAGAACTACCCCTTGAGCCCTCTTGGGGAATACACTCAGTAGGATTATGGAGTCTATGCAACTTTACATGAGAAATCTTCTCCAACATTCCTATATTCTTAGGCATCAGAGAGATTAACCAAAGAAATGCTGGCATCTCAACCTCACCGACAATATACAGGTCATGTTGTGTACTAGTTTAGTCAACTGAATGAGCAAACTATTAGAGCTACTTTTGGCTGCAAGAGGTAACACATTAAATCTAGAATCTTTAGTAAGGGCACTCATTAATAAAATCAGTATGATCCAGTGTTTTGTTTTCTCTTGACTCCACCCCAGATACACTAAATTAGGTTCTTGAAGGGTGGAGTCCTGACAACTGTCTTGTTAACAAGCTCCCCAGGTAAATTTTTTGTAGCCAACTGTAATCCACCCAAGGAGTGGCATTTGGGAACTGCCCGTCTAATCAGTGACTTACTCCAGACCAGGAGTAAGTTCCTAGCGAAGTCAGGACCAGAACTTTGGTCTCCTGACTCCATGGTAACTTCTGCTGCTCTTCCAGGTCAGCTTTCTAACGAGCCTGGGGGCGCCTGGTCAGTGTGCCTGAGAAACAAGTGTGGAGATGGGCTAGAAGGGTGAGCCAACCGACGTTGCACATGCTCAGTGCCACAGGCACTGTGATAAAGATGACCCCAGTTTTGGAGAGAACAGTGTGTTTCCTTCTGATGTGTTTAGGTGTAAGTGCCTGAAGTATCAACCCAACATGGTTAAGCCAAAAGGAAATGCATTTACCCAACTGTGCGGACCACTTACGGGTTTGCTTCAGACATGACTAGATGCGGAGGCCCCACTCATTAAGGTTGGTTTTCACTGTCCCCACTCTGTTGGCTCAGTCCTGGGGGCAGGCTGTCCTCTCAGGGCTCCGTCTTGCCAGGTTCTTGCACAGCAAAGAGGAGAGAGAAACTTCTTCTCAGAGGTCACAAGTCTCGTTGGTTATAATTTGAGTGACATGTCCACTTTTAAATGAAGCAGTTAGGCCAGAGAAATGTGATAGACTTTCGACCCAGGCCTACATCAAGTGCCCCACCCTGAGTGAAATTACCCAACTCTGGGAGCGCAAGAGCTGAGAGTGGGAGAAGGGTGGCCAAGGTCAGGGCAAGACTGCCAGCAGAAAGATGAGTCATTGCTGGATGGCAAAACTGCAGGTGTTCAGTGTGGAACGGTAAGGAAGCTGACAATGACTATGAAGCAGGTGACAGTTATCATCCAGGGGTAGGATTGAGGTGTTAGTTATAATGCCATAATGATGATAAGAATTGTGGTTATAATACCACCATTGCTCAGCCTTCAACCTCCACCTTCTGTGGAAATTGCCTTCCTTGTGTATACTAGTGTAAGTCCTCACAGTTGGGTAGGTTCAATGTGACACAACACCTCCATGGCCATAGCTCAGTGCCACCCTTAGAATTTGCTAGAAGGACCCCTGCCTTTAAAGGAGCCCCGATATAAAAAACACTGCAAAAGTCATTTATTGAAGAACACGTGGGCTTCTGTCACTCGGGACCCAGTATAAGCCATGCCCCTCAGCATCTGCTCTCAGACCTAACAGCTTTCAGCCTCAGCCAAACAAACGCTTCTCCCCCTCTCTTGCCCTGTGTCCTCAAAATAAAAGGCTACTACATGCCACAAAGGTTTGCACTGCTGCTGATGTTGCAGACAGCCACTGTGTGGAGCGCAGGGGAGACTCAGTGGGGAAAATGCTTTGGTGAGAGAAACGACAAATTAATTAACTTGTCAAATCCTTCATCTCAGAGAGCATGAATGCCACAGGTTCATGCGCAAGAAACTATTGTTTCCCATCGAGTGTGGAGCGTCCATTTTCTTGCTTCACTTGTGTTCTAATGTGCAACATGGTATTTGCAATAATGCATATGATGGCTGAGGAACATTCTGCAGTATTTAACAATATATTTTATTTTAAAATTTGTATATGAAGACTAAGCATGATATGCAAGAAGCATGGTACCAATTGCTTTAGGAGATGGTGAAAATTGTGACGTAAGTAGTAGGGATTTGCCTGATGCTATTAAAATATATTGTAATGTCTTCTGTGTTATGATAATTTATATGCATACTCCATGTAAATGTTTGAATATGTTATACAACATTCATAGTCCATCTCTAAATGTAAATATTGCTTTAAGACTTTTTCTTTTCTTTTGTCTTTTAAAAGTTTTATTTATTTTTCCTAGTGTCTTTTGCTTCAGGTAATGAATGCTGTCAACAGGCACTGAATTAGATGCTTTTGTTTTACTGTGCCTAAAAGTTTTTATTTTTTGCTTAATCCCTTCACCTTTTTCACCCAGGCCCCAACCCCCACCCCCCTGACAGCTGTCAGTCTGTTCTCTATATCCACTCCTTGGCTTCTATTTTGTCTGTCTATTTATTTTGTTCATTAGATTCCATATATAGTGAAATCATATGGTACTTGTCTTTGACTGGCTTATTTCACTTAACATAATGCTCTCCAGGTCTATCCACTCTGTCACCAAAGGTAAGTTTTCCTTCTTTTTCACAGCCAAGTAGTATTCCATTGTGTAAATGTACCACAGCTTTTTTATCCACTTAGCAACTGATGGACAGTTGGGCTGCTTCCAAATCTTGATTATTGTAAATAATACTTCAGTGAACATAGGGGTGCATATGTTCCTGCAAATTAGTGTTTTGGGTCTCCCTGGATATATTCCCAGAAGTGGAATCACTTGGTCATAAGGCAGTTCCATTTTTAATTTTTGAGGTATCTCCATACTCCTTTCCACAGTGGCTGCACCAGTCTGCATTCCCACCAACAGTGCATAACGGTTTTCTTTTCTTCATATCTTTGTCAGCTCTTATTGTTTGTTGATTTATTTATGCTAGCCACTCTGACAGGTATGAAATGACCTCTCATTGTGAGAATTTTTCTTTTTAAAAATTTTTTATTTATTGATTTTTAGAGAGACAGAGGAAGAAGAGAAATCTTGATTTGTTGTTCCACTTATTTATGCATCCATTGGTTGATTCTTTTTTTTCTTTTTATTGATTCTATAGTGAGGGGAAGAAAGAGAGAGAAACATCCATTTGAGAGAGAAACATCTATCCATTGCCTCTCGCCCGCACCCCAGTTGGGGACTGAACCCACAACCCAGGTATGTGCCCTGACCGGGAATCGAACCAATGACCTTTTGGTTTGCAGGACAAAGCTCAACCAACTGAGCCACACCAGCCAGGACTCATTGGTTGATTCTTGTATGGGTCCTGATGGGGGAAGAAAACCACAACCTTGGCATATGGGAATGACACTCTAACCCACTTAGCTACTTAGCCAGAAAAAGAATATTATTTTCAATTCTAGTTGTTACTGTCTCAGCAAAGCAAAAGTTTAAAAAAAAAAAAAGGACTGAAGAGAGGCTATCTAATTATAACAACATAATTAATAATCTTGCTGAAATCAAAGCAAGAAAAATATATTTTATGAATTAAAGATGTGATTATTTATAAATTAATCACATCTTTATTTTCTTACTCATTCAACAATGAGTAACAAAACACCCACACATTTAACAAACCCTTTAACAAAACACCCACACATGCTTAATACTAATTAAATTGAACCATCTTTGATATTTTGATGACTTTCTCTGTGTAAAAAAAATCTAAACTTTTAAAATTTATCTCAGAGAGAGAGAAAGTTAGAAACATCAATTTGTTGTTCCATTTATTTATACATTCATTTGTTGATTCTTGTAAGTCCCGTTGACCAGGGATTAAACCGCAACCTTGGCATATTAGGATGATGCTCTAACCAGCTGACATACCTGGCCAGGGCTAAACATATTTTTTCAACACATAATTATGAAGGTGTATTTGTCAAGATAAGAGGACAGATGTCTTGCCCCTGCATTTCATGAGACATCCCTATCTCTTTTCCATGTGTTTCCCTATTTTACTAGTCTATATTGGATATTTTTTGTTCCTTGTACTGAATCTGGAGGCATGTTGATGAAGACAGTGGTGGAAAATGGAGATGAATGATGGAGATGTTGATGACGATGTGGTGACGGAGATGTAGGTGACAAGGACTGGAGCGAGGACTACCATTGGGGCTGCCCCATCCCAATCCTCGCTTCCGTCCAGCAATCCCAGCCAACAGGGCAAGCAACGCAGGAAGACCTGGGGGTAGTGACAGTGGACTTGCTCCAGGTCCGCCTGTGTACAATCTAGGCAGCAGGTTACCAAGGGACTATGAGCCGGCCCTGGAGTCCCAGCCCTTCCATCTGCAAGCTATGTGACCACGGGTGGGTCACTTCACCTCTCCCTGCCTGTTTCCTCATCCACTTCACTTTGGGCTCTGTCAGAAGTACGTGAGGTACTGAGCGGAAAGCACTTAGCGTAGTACCAAGCATATAGTAAACAGTGGATGTAGTTGATTTTGTTATTGGAACACTAGGTTGTAAGCTCTGAGAGCAGAAATCCTACCTATTTTATTCACACTGTTCATTAGGTGCTTAGGGGAAAACATGCTTAACATATTCCTCGCCACCACCCCACTGCCCCCTGCTCTCTCTGGCCACCTCTGCCCCTCCCCCCCAGTGACTACTGGACAGTGGGTGCTGGGCACCTGGCTCTGCCCAGAGGTCACCCCCTCAGAGGGAGGGCGGGAGCCAGGCTATTGTTGTGGAAGAAATTCTTTCCGAAACGGAAAGCCCTGAATGAGAGGATGGCTGTTCTGCTCCCTCTGGGGAGTTACACGTGGCCAGCGAGGGGGCTCCTCCTGTGGAGCTGGGGTATTACAGAAGCCCAGCGCCCTGCCCTCCCCTCTCCCTGCACCCCAGGCCCCGCTTTGGGCCCCTCTCTCTCATTCTAAGCCTGCCTTTTCTCAGGGCCCCCATCATCTCACTGAATCCATCTCCTCAAAAAAAGCCCTCCCTTCTCCGCACCCCATCTTCTCTCTAAGCCCTCCTGAGCTGCCCCCCAGCAATCTCTTCCCTAGCCTTTGCCCTCGCTGACACACTAGCTCCTGCCGTCCTCTTAGCCTATTGCTCTCACTGTCCCTCCCACAATTCCCCCACCCTATGCACTCCAACCTCCCAAAGGCCCACCTCCCAACCCACTGCCTTCAGAAATCGCTTCCATGCTCAGATACACTTTCCTCTTTGAAAGCTCCGCATCTCACCCAGACAGAACAAATACCGCCCCCACCCTGTCCTCTGCTTTTTTCATCTCTGTCACAGCAGCACTGTTCTCACTTGAGTTGTGATCAGTCCTTCACACCTCTGCCCCTCCCCCACCTCCACCACCAAGCAGGCTGAGTTCCCTGGGAGCAAAAACCTTGTCTGACCCAACTGCTGACCCCGTGGCACAGAGCAGTGTTCAAAATGATTTGTTGACAGCAGCTGAGTGTGAGGCTCGGAATAGGACAGAAAAAAAAAAATTAAGGCCAGAGTTGTCAGGAAGGTGTTAGTGGAGGCCTGGAGCTAAGAGGCAGAGTCATCTAACATTTTGAGCACCTTGAGGCACCAGGTGCTTTCTCTTCTTGCCACGACTTCTTTGTGCCACACAAAGACTGGATATTGCCCTGGCTGATGTGGCTCAGCTGGTTGAACGTCAGCTTGCGAACTGAAAGGCTGCTGGTTCAGGGCACATGCCTGGGTCGGGGCCAGGTCCCCAGTTAGGGGCGTGTGAGAAGCAACCTATCCATGTATCTCTCACACATTGATGTTCTCCTCCCTCTCTTTCTCCCTCCCTCCCCCTCTCTCTAAAAATAAATAAATACAATCTTTAAAAAAAAAAAAGAACTGGGTCTTATCATTTACATTTTACACAAATCAGAATTCAGAGAAGTTGCATTCTTGCTCAAGGACACACAGCCAGTGAGTGGTAGACCAGGATTAGAATCAAAGGTAGGTAGAGGTATGGATGACTATGGCCAGGGTAGCTGGCTAGTGAGGGAGTTGACACATTTCTCCTCTGAGACAATGTAGGTCTGGGATCTGAGGTTGGATCCGAAGGGCCTCCCTGAACCCTCTCCTTATTCCCAACACTGGCCAAAGCTGCTTCCCCACTGTCCCCCCTCGCCCCCACCCCCACTCTCCCAGGAGCCAGTTCTGACTCAGACCCATTCCCCATTCCCATTGATCTTCAGGGTGATTCGGGAATGAGCTCGGAAATAGGAAGGAAACATCTCTCAGATTTGGCCTCCCCCCTTTGCCCAAGGTCCTGGCTAAGGGCCGGAAGGAGCCACTTTAAGGATTTCCCTGGGGACCCATGACCAGAAGGACATATGATCCAGTTCACGGCAAGTGTGGCCAAGAGGCAGGCAGGGCAGGCAGCTGCTGCTCCGCCTCATTCTCCCCCATCTCCCACGGACTCTTTCAGGGCTCTCTCACCCGGAAGCCAGTCCAATTGGACCTCTCCTCCATGACTCTGCTCTCCCAGGACGGTAGAGACTCCGTGCCCCCTGGCATCCTGGCCAGGGTACTGTCACCCCTCAGGCTGGGAGCTCCTGAGAGCAAGGTTCCTCCACCACTGTCCCCCCCGCAGGCTCCTGAGGGCAGAGCTGTGTCTCCCGCCTTGGACTGGAGACTCCCAAGGTGGACTCGGTGTCTACCCTCTGACAGAGGCTCTGGCAGGGAGGCGTGGTTGCTTCTAGTCACCTCATCAGACCTGGGGCTGCCCCCGCCCTGCAGCCCCTGCATTTCCCTCTGAATCCCCTTTCTGTAGCCCAGCATCTGTCTTTGGCCCCTCACCGGGGCTGAGAAAGGGGCCCCCCTGCCTTCCCACTCAACCCGGATGCTCCTTTAAGACCAAAGGGATGGGGGTTGTATCAGGAGTCAGACACAACAGCCCCATCCTCCCCCTCCTTCACAGGCCAGGTTTCCTGCCATTGACAGCATCCCAGCTGGGCCCTGCCCAGCCTCCACGCTTAACCCCATCATGACCAGATCTCGATGCTTCTCGCCCGCACCCCCAACCTTCATCTATAAAATTAGGAGAAAGAAAGTACCCATTTCATTTGGTTGTTTTGAGGATTAAACATGTTAGTCATTTGTGTGAGATACTCAGAATAGTACCTAGTATATATATAAATCTCTCAGTAAAAGTTAGCTATTATTCCTAATCATGTGAGCTTAGATCAGCCATTTCACCTCTCTCGGCCTCAGGATCTTCTGCTGTCAAATAAGAAAAATAATAAAACCTACCCCAAAGATTGTCCTGGGGATGGATTGTGATTATATACATGAAAGCATTTTGGAAAGTGTTATGTCAACACAGTATGGAACTATCATGGACAAAATAATAATAATCCCAAATAGGTAATAAAAATCTCTTAAAGGAGATGGACTCATTACTTTACTTGACAGGCAGAGAATGCAGTGGAAAGAGTGGATTCAGGGTGGGGCTTGGGCAAGTGTCTCCTCTATCCGATCCAGTTTCCTGGACCCCCTGTCTAGGGTCCTTGGGAGGGACAAAGGAGGTCAGAGAACACCGGTGTGAATGTGCTTTGTAACTGTTAAGAAATGCTGGAAGAGAGGAAGAGGGATTTGTGGAAAGCAGCCAGGTAGAAGGGGGCATGGGACCCCTTGGCAGGGACATTGGTCTTTGAGCTCTGGGGACTGCGGAGTTTATTTGCTGGGAAGAGGGGAGGAGCCCTCCTGTTACCAGCACTGTAGGGACAGGACCCCTCTTGAGACATGAGGTGCCAGATAGAAGTCCCCAAGTTGGAGCCGAAGAGGAAGGAAGCCAAAGCACTCAGACTTGGCCCCAGAATCATCCTTTATTATCCTCTTCCCAGCCAATCCCCTTTGCCATCAGAGAACTTTGGGCAAAAGCACCTCCAATGGGCTCCCAGTTGACCTTCAAGCCAAGACTTGCTGGGACAGGCTCACCCTGAATGTCTGCAGCCCCATTGTCCCCACCCTTAGGCCGCAGATTCCTGGCCTCACCCCTGTGGAGAGGCTTGCCGTCACCCACACACCCGGACCAGGACAGGTCTAAGCCTGCTGCAGAGGGGAAAAGGCACAATCAGTTAGAACCCTGCTCTGTCTTCCCATCCCAACCAAGAGGATTTGCCAAGGCCCAGCAGAGGGGGCTGACCCACGCGAATAGCATGGCCCACGCCAAGCCTCTGAAGGAAGCCTGGGAATCAGGAGACCTTGTTTGGGGTCCTATCTGTGCCCCCAAGCTCTCTGTGCCTCTGTGCAAGTCATTTAACCTGTCAGGGCCTGTGTGACCATGTATAATATAAAGGAGCTGGACCTGGGCCATAGGTCCTCCCCAACACCGAGACTGTGATCAGGAAGGAGTTAACAGAGGCCAGGCTCCGGGTCAGGAAAGCGAGGGTTAATCTGGGGGGGGGGGGTGGAGGCTCTCTCGGCTTTTCCTGTGGAGAGTGAGGTTTGGCTGCCACCAAAGTTACTTCTAGTCCCTGCTGTCCCTCCAGCCCTCAGTCTGGCCCTGCCCAGGGTCCCCTGCAATCAGCCTCCCCACACAGAGGTGAGTGTATCTAGAGCCCAGCGCTGGGGTTGGAGGGCACCCAGGGACCCAAAGGCCGAGAGGCTGGCTCCCGGCCAATGAGCACCGTCCCCCAGCCCTCAGCTAGAGCAGGAGCCTTGGGCAAAGCAAGGACCACTAACCCCAGGACTGGAAGAAGGTGGGCGAAGAGATGGAGGGCACAGGGATGTCTGCCAGGCATCTAGGGTGGAACATCTGTGGTTAGGCATCAAGGCCAGCCCAGAAGGCAGGGAAGAGGCAGTGGACGGGAGACTATTCTGGTCCCTGTGTTTAGAGACTTTTTATAGCCTCTGCACTTGGGGCTGGGAAGAGGAGGAGGTGAAAAGGGGATGTGAGGGTGCCCTTGAGGTCAGATAAGCACAGTACCCTCCCGGGACCTTGGAATCTGGCCCTTTGGCTAGTATAGCCCTTGGGAGACAGGAAGGAGGGCACTGTCGGGCTCTCCTTGCTGTCCGGGTTCCCAGTTACCTATGGACGTATGGACCCCAGGCGGACGTAGCTGGATATGTGTGAGTGAGTGTGTGTGTGCACAGATGTGCACCCAAATCTCAACAGGTTGTTCTGGGATGGGTGGGGTTGGCAGGGTCTCTGCCCCTTGGCCCCTCACTGGGGCTCCCCTCCCCCATCCCTGACAAGTTCTATTCCTTTGTTGCCTCCAGACATGAGGTCTCCTGAGCCCCCAGAACTGACTGACCCTCTCAGCTGAATGGAGGTGGGGGGGGGGGAGAAAAGGGCAGGGGTGGGGTGGGATGTGCTGAGCCATGTGGGTGGCCCCTTCTGTTACTGCTGAGAAAACTGTCAGCTTTTGATTTACAACCCCCCTGGTGCCCTTCCCCTGCAGAAGGGAGGTGGAGAAGAAGGGTCATGGGGTCTCAGGGTGAGAAGGGGGCAGCCACCCTGAGGGCAGATTTCTGGGAGTGCAGATTTGAGGAAGAATTAGTGGAAGGAAAATTTTTGGTGAGGCAAGAGGCCCATCTCTAACAGAACTTGCTTGCTTTTATAGCAGCAGGAATACAAGAAAGAAAAAGAAGGATGTTCCGACAGACAAGTGGGAGATCCAATCTAAACCAGTTCTGGACAGAAAGGCAAGAGACCTAAGTTCTAGCTGGGGGCCCTAACTTTCAGTAAGCTCTGAGCAGCCCCCTCCTCTCTGGGCCAGGCTCACCTTCTATGAAATAGAAATGCAGAGGTAGGTAAGGTGATGTTTACAGTTGGACATTCTGGAATTCCCTTGGCGGGGCACAGCGTGGGTAGCAAGTAGCTTTCTGACACGACCTAGTGGCCACTGCCTTCTTCCCAATGACCGGGCTGGGCCTGGGCAGGGCAGTTGGCTGCAATTACTGGAGGCCTACTCTGTGGTTATATTCCTGACCCCCGGTGCTCGGGGGTGGGAAGGGTGGGCCCTGCTGGAGCCAGCCTACAGTTGGGAAGCCTCCTTGTCTTGGACTCCAAGTTGCTGGGTTGGGAAGAGGTATTTTTTCCGGTTGAGGGCACTTTCGGGAATTGGGCCGGGACCAGCCCCATTTCCTTTTCCAAGTGTTGCTTGTTGATGCTTGCTTAGCATGGCCCTGTGACCAGACTGGGGCAACGCTCAAAGGGACATATGTTTATGGGTGGCCAGGGATCCCCTGCCCAACGTCTTTGAGGGATGGGGGTAAGGGGTCGCCTGAGCCTCGGCCCGGACAAGGCACCGGCTGACTTGGATGGGGGAAGGGTGGCTGGCTGATCCTATTCCCAGGAATGCCTGCAGGAGAGGGGCAGGGATATCTACTCTCCCCCTGACCATTTCCCTTTCCTTGCAGGCCCCAGGGAACCCCAGCCAATTGCTCTCAGCAACTCAACTAGCCTCCAGTGGCTTATGGGGCACTGTCCTGCCCAGTTCTGCTAAGATGCTCCTGGCCTCTCCCTCCACCCCATCCAGAGCACGGACCCCCAGCGCGGTGGAGAGGCTGGAGGCCGACAAAGCCAAGTATGTCAAGACGCACCAGGTGATAGCGCGACGCCAGGAGCCAGCCCTGCGCGGGGGTTCGGGGCCGCTTACGCCGCACCCCTGCAATGAGCTGGGGGCCCCTGCATCACCCAGGACGCCCAGGCCCGCCCGCCGTGGTAGCGGCAGGAGGCTGCCAAGGCCGGACTCCCTCATCTTCTACCGCCAGAAGCGGGACTGCAAGGCTTCGGTGAACAAAGAGAACGCCAAGGGCCAGGGGCTGGTGCGGCGCCTCTTCCTGGGCACCCCCCGAGACGCCACCTCGAGCAGCCCGGGCCCAACGGAGCGACCTACGGCTCCTGGGGGTTGGGCTGCGCCCCAAGATACCCCGGAAGAGGCGGGAAAGCGGCCTCTGTGCCCCACGTGTTCGCTGCCCCTGTCTGAAAAGGAGCGCTTCTTCAACTACTGCGGCCTGGAACGCGCGCTGGTGGAGGTGCTGGGCGCCGAGCGCTTCTCTCCGCAGAGCTGGGGCGCCGACGCCAGTCCCCAGCCCGGAACGTCGCAGCCACCCTGCTCCGGGGACGCCAGCGACTGGACGTCCAGCGACGAAGGCGCAGATCGCTCGGATCCTGCAGGCGGAGGCCACGGCGGCGGAGGCTCGGAGGCGGCGGGCTCGGCGCGGGACGGGCGCCCCCCGGTGTCGGTGGTGGAGCGCAACGCGCGCGTCATCCAGTGGTTGTACGGCTGCCAGCGCGCCCGCGGCTCACCGCGCGAGTCTGAGGTGTGACCGCAGCCGCTCGGGAGCGGGCTCCCGGGGGGTCTGGGGTCTGGGGATGGTCAGGGGGTAAGCGCGGGGCTGGACCTGGGCACAGGCAGGGACACCCTGCCACTGACGCGCAGGTTGCCTTTTGGCAAGCCCGCCCCTCTAGATCCTGGCTTCCCCACATAACCATGGGGGCATGGGACAAAACGATCCCCAAGGCCTTCCCTAGGGTGGACAGTGGAGGGGAGGCGGCAGCCTCGTGGCCTCTGTGGAGGCCGGGTCTGGGGAGTGAACACTGGGCTGAGAGTTTGAGAGAACCTGCTGAATAAAGTCAAAACGTTAAGCGAGTCGGGGCGGGTTTGCAGATTTGTACTGCGTGAGTTTTGAAGTGTGGGTTTCAGGCTGACTGGGCCAATACCTAACCTCTCTGGATTGTAGGTGCTCCTTTCCCGTGATCAAAATATTTTTGAAATGTCTATAAAGTTCATGGCAATAAGCCAGCACATAGAAGTAAGTGCTCACTGAATGATAGTTGCTATAATCGCTACCGAATTAGTATCTACTCACACTATAATGATCATCTCCTCCACTGACCCCCAGGTCGGTGGAAACTAGAGCCGGGAACCAGGGATAGCATGTTTAAAGAGTTCTAGGGAGTGGAGTTCTTTAGAAATCTGGGGTCCACCGATGCCTAAAAGGTCCCCATTCCTGGAGTTTGCTGCACCCTTTTGGTTACTAGGTATGAAGGGCTGAACCAGAATTGAGGACAAAAAAGGAAGGGACTCTTCAAACAAGGATTTTGCCAACTCGCAGCCTCACATCCTGCCACTGTCTTCTTTCTCTCAAAGACACACAAGGTTACCTGCCTTCCTCACATGTTTGCACCTCTAAGTCTTTGTTCACGGTCCTCCTTTTGCCCGGTTACTTTCTCCTTTCTCTCCATTCACCTTTCTAAGGTTACATATGTTCATTCTCCCTAAGGAATTCCTGAATTCTCCAGTTGGCCTCATCTCTGAATTCCCATGTACAGCCCTATATTTTGAGCCTCAGTTTGTCACTTTGTGTAGGACCCGCTGATAGTTTGAGTTCTCTTGTGAGTTTGTAATATCTTAGTACAAAGACAGCACACATAGTAGGGCCACAGGCAACATTTGCCAAGAGGCTAGACAGAGCCATGGAGTCTGTCTTTGGGGGTTCTCCAGCTTCCTGGAAAATAGTACCCTAAATCTAACACAATCTATCCTGATACCTGGCCTGTCCCGGGTCATTTTCTCCCTGGATGTTTGTGGGATAGGAGGGAAAGATTCCTCTATCTGAACCCCCACCCTGGAATTGCCCACCCAAAAGCAGCTTTCCCGGCTGCCCTGACAAAAGTACGCGGTCACACGGCTGTCGGGGCAGGGTTTTTATGTTGGGGGGGAGAAGTGGGCGCCCAGTTCGGCCGTCTGGCTAGTCACCTTTGGGCGCAACCTTCAATCTCATCTCGGCCAGTTTGTGAGTGAGGAAGCCCCACTTGAAGTCGGCCGCCGCGTCGGCCTCCTGCGGCTCGGGGCGCTGGGCGGCCTCCTCCGTGGCCTCCTCTGTGGCCTCCTCCGTGGCCTCGTCCCCGGCTTCGGGGTCCCGCTCTGGGGTGGGTTCGGAGCCGCGCAGCATGGACGCTGCAGCCGCCTGCTGCTGCTGCCACCTGCTGGCAAATGCGTCCCAGAATCCCGGCCCGCGCGGCTCCGCCTCCGCCGCCGCAGCCTGCGAGGAGGGCCGCGCCGCTAGCGGGCTGCAGAAGACAAGTGGGGTCAGAGACAGGCGGGTCTCGGAGAGCACAAAGAGGAGGCGGGGTCAAGGGACCAGTAATGGGGTCAGGGGAGCCCGGGACTGAAGGGGCCCGGGAAACTGGGGGCAGGTCGGGACCTGTGGGGGCAGGATGAGGGCTCAGAGGCACCGGGAAAGTGGACTGGGGTGGGACAGGGTCTGGGGATTAGGCAAGCGACTCCGGGCGAGGCCAGATGAGGAAAGCCAGAGGCGCCAAGCCTCGGGATGGACCACAGGGAAAGGGGCGGGGCCCAACGATTCGGGAGAGTGGCGTGGGATGGGGAGGGGCGAGATCCCGGGACAGGGGCGGGTTCAGATTCTGGAGGCTGTGGTCTGGAAAGCTAAGGGTGGACTATGGGAAAAGAGGCGGGGCGGGGACTGGAGTCAGGTTCCGCGATGAAGGGGTAGAGGGACCGGGAAAATGAGAGGGCACAGGAGAAAGGCTGGTGGAGTGACACCAAGGGAAGCAGAAAGGTCTAAATCAGAGGCTCAGGGGAAGAGGAGGGGGAACTCAGCAGGTAGCAGGACAATGAGGGAGGTACATGGCTTGAGATGGGATCTCAGGTCTGAGGAAGAGCCCCTACAAAACTGGGAAGGAGAGGAGATAGGTTCGGCGAGAGATGGGCGGGTCGCGGGGCCCCAGGGGAGAAAAGAATAGGAGAGTGTCAAAAGGGTGTGTGTAAATGGGCTGGAGGAAGGGGCAGAGATGGAGGGTGTGCCAGAGATAGAGCCAGGAGGAAGACTGAGGCCCTGGGTCCTCCCCTGTAACCCTCCAGCATCAAAAACCTGCTAAGACTGGTTCCTAAACTAATGTGCCTCAGATCCTCAGGCAGCTTGCTGAAAACCTAGATCCCAGGCCTCAGCTCACACCTGCTGAACAGAATCTTTGGTGGGTCTGGGAATTTGTGTTTGTCACAAGCACCCTGGGAAGAGTTTAGACCAGTATTTGGGAACCACTGATCTGAACCACCTTCTGGTCCAAACACCTAAAGGTTCTCTGCACCTCTGGCTGATTATAGAGAGACGACCCCTCCCACGTGAATGGAGAGAGAGAAAGTCCCTAATACCTTCTAGCATGTCAATCTCAAGAGCTGGTAAATTCTTCCTGAGCTCTAACCTAATTTCCCAGATAGGCTGATTTGGCCTCTTACTGAGTAAGAGAAACAGATACAACAGGGACTGGCCCTCCCCAACCCTTAAACAGACCATATGTAAAGGCTATGGAGAAGGAGATCCCAGGCCCATCCCAGAACCAACGCCCCCCCCCCCCCAACACACACATACTGGTCAGCACAGGGTTCCGGTGGCAGCAGCTTGTCCTCATCTTCTTTGTTAAACAGAGATGACATAGTCAGCCAACCTTTCACCCCGACCCCCTGAACCTGGGAGGGAGGGGCTGGGAGTCAGCGAGGGGCCAAAGCACCATGTCCCAGGTCTCCAGAGCAGCTTCTGCCAGGTTCCTCAGGGCTGGGCTGGAAGAAGGGAGAACTCACCCGACGGGCCAGCTGTGACATAGGATTGAAGGCCTCTGGGGTTGGTTCTGCTGTCTCCACTAAAGCTGGGTTCTCCTTCTGGGACACAAGACCGCCACCCAGTATGAGAGAGGCCCCAAAGGAATAGGAACTCCCTCCTCCACTGCTAGCCTGGTACACATACACCAGGCACCCCAAACTCTACAGAACTAAACACACACCTAGTCCCCTCACACCCTCCACAATACATACAGGTATTCCTCTAAACAAAGCTACCAGTCACATACATTACCTGTATAGAAAAGTCCCTTCAGAAACCCTTGAGCCCATGTATGTGCTCACCTACAGATGTATCCATACACATCCAAAAACATGTGGACATTGGGCATGCACACTGATGTAGACACACCTGCACATGAGCATGCCTCTACATGGCTACAGCTCTTCATCTTATGTGGCTGTACGCACTGAGAGACACTTATAGAAGGACATGTACACAATTATACTGTTTGCACTTGTGCACCTCTACAACTGCAGACAGCTGTACAAAGTCCCACCCATAGCACATGAAACCTCTCCACCCACCCACAGACACCAAGACACAGATGTACACACAAACACACACCCCATACAAACAGAACGCCTAGCAACCTGTACAAAGCTATGCAGGCATAGACTTCTGCCCAAACGTACACACCTGAAAATACCTATATCTAGTTCACACCTGCACATACATTTCACTGGGGATCCCATACAGACACCAATCCTAATACCTACAAATACGCCTATACATGCCCAGCCCTGGACACCAACCTGTCTAGACATACACCAATTCTCACACACACACACACACACATACACCACAGAACATGTCTCTGCCCCTGCCACATCTATTTGCACAAGTGCCACTTATCACAACCTCTAGATTCTAAGACTGTTTCAGAGCCTTTTCAGTTTTTTAACATCAGGATAAATATGGGTCCGAGTGTGGCCCTGATTTAATGCTGTGACAGTGATCCTCCAAATACAAGGGTCACTTTCCCTACCACCAGTACCAGGGGGCTCACTTCCCCTCAAGGCAAGCCATCCCGCTTCTGCTCAGCTCTGCCCATTAGAAGGTCGTGTCAAGCTGAGTATACCTTGTGTGGCCACAGCCACTGAACCTAGAAGGATCCCTTCCCTGTGGCAGCCCTTGAGATCTCTGGAGGCAGTGACTACTCCTCTGGAGCCCCCCAAGTCTTCTCTTATTGAATGTCCTGGCTTCCTGATGCTGCTCCATGCCATTTGTCACCCCTGAATATGCTGATTACTCCCACACAAATGTGCCCCTCCTCAGCCTGTCCCTTGCCCTTCTTTGCACCTCTCACTCCTGCTGCCCCTCTGCTCCTGCCCCACCCAGCAAGCATGGATGGTACCCACCTCCTCAGCCAGGTTTTCCTCAGATTCCCCACTCAGGGTCTGTAGCACTTTGGATTTGTAGGTTTTCCAGAAGGTCTGGTTCATAGTTGCAGGGGAAATGGGTCTGGCACCCAGGCACGGGAAAGCAGTGAGAGACTCGGCGGGCACCCAGTGGGTCTGGCTTTAGAAACTTGGTGAGACAGAGAGCCTGTCCCAGGGATCTGGTGACTTCATTAAAGATGCACCAGCCTCCCCAGCTGGCACAGTGCCCAGCAGGTGAACTGATCCAAAGAAGTCTAGGGTGGGGGTGAGACAGAGCCGGCTTCTGCCATCTCGGCCCCTTGTTGTGACCCATATTGGCCAAGAATAATGAAGACATCCCTCTCCACAGTGGCCTCCTTCCTGGGTCTAGAAGTTCTTGAATTTGATCTCTTGGAATAGCCCCAGAAAAAAAAATTCTCTTCTTTTCACAAAGTCCATTTCCAGAGTCCTTGGACACAGGACCCACACTGGAGTCTCTGTGACTATGGCCATACCCGTTGTGCCCTCTGCAGGGCCCTGCTCTATGTCCTCACTTAGCCTCTGTGAATTGGAGTGGGAAGGTCTCAAGGCCCCCAGGCAGTTCCTTGGGCTTATATTTCACTGCTTTGTCTGGGCTGGAAACTGATTCCCCAGGGATGCACGTGCCAGTCTCCCTGTTTCCTGGCAACAGGTTCCAAAGAGCTGGAGCTGCTGAATTATTGCTGAGCTCCTCTGGTCAGCCTCCAAGGCATCAGGACCCAGTGAATGGGAAAAGGGTTCTCTGGCCCTCTCTCCACTCTGAGCCCCCAACACCTAGGCTGTATCTCTCTCTCTCTCTCTCTCTCTGCCTTTGCTGCCAGCCCACGCATGGGAGTCCTGGGCTCAGAGAAAGGGAGCAAAGATGGGAGGCCTTCCTACAAGCACCTCCTTTTCTTGTGGAAGGAGCTGATCCCTCTTAAGTGTGACAGAATGTCTGAGCACTGTGATATCTGGGGAGGAACACCCCTTCCACCCCTTTCTCGGGGATTTGGCTAGGGGTGGATGGGGATGGACACAGAGGGGATAATTGGGAAGCGGTGAGAAGGGGCTAGGATTTGTCAGGGAATGGAGGTGTCTCAGGAAGCCCTATGGGGACCGGAATCCCACACTTACTCACTCATTCATTTATTAATTTATTCACATCACAGACATTTTTCAGTGTCTCCTGAGACACTGAAGACTTAAAGCATGTCCCTCCTCTACCGTGTAGTCTTGGACCTAGGAACCAGGAAGGAGAGATGGGGCCAATGGATAATCCTCAGATAGGTGGTGCGGGGCAGGCGGGGCAGGCAGGGCAGCCGGACGCACAGGAATCCCCCAAGAGCACGCCCCGCCCCGCCTCACCCCACCCCACCCCACCCTACCCTCACCCCAAGGGATGACCCGAAAGGCCTCACGTCCACGGGTTAGGACATTTCGTTGGGCACTCCCCCAGGCACCGTCACTGACATTTACGACCGCCTGAGGTCGCTCAAGGCGCGGACCACGCGAGTGACGCCATCAAACACGGTCTGCTCGAGCCTGCCCCGCCCCCGGGCGTCACATGACGTCATCGAACAGTCCGGAAGCGCCCGCACGTGAAAGTCTCTGAGCCCTCTGGTTCCGCTGTCACCAGCCATGGGTCGCTCCCGCCGGACTGGTGCGCACCGAGCGCACTCCCTGGCCCGCCAGATGAAGGCGAAGCGGCGGCGGCCGGATCTGGATGAGATTCACCGCGAGCTGCGGCCCCAGGTTCCCTCACGGCCCTGGCCAGACCCGGGTGCCCAACCCGATCCCGACCTGCCAGGGGGCGGCCTGTATCGCTGCCTGGCCTGCGCGTAAGTCTCGGCAGGGCCCAGCTTTGGGAGGAATAGGGTCTGTGGTATAAGCCAGGGCTGTGAGGTCCAGGCCCGGGTCTGCGAGTCCCCGCTCTTGGGACCCATGGGTCTGCGGGCCTCCGATCCCTTCAGACCCGAAGCTTGGCGTCAGGGAATGAGATATGGTCAGGAAGATAGACGTACCCGAGAGGCATCAATCACCCCTTCACTCTCCTCTTACCCCTCATCCCTATAGGAGGTACTTCATCGATTCCGCCAACCTGAAGACCCACTTCCGATCCAAAGACCACAAGAAAAGGTATGAAGGAATAAGGAGAGAATTAATGGATGGGTGCCTGGTTTACAGGGCTCTCATCTGCGCAGCTCCCAACTCCTCTTTTTCCTCCCAGGCTAAAGCAGCTGAGTGTGGAACCCTACACTCAGGAAGAGGCTGAGAGGGCAGCGGGTATGGGCTCCTATGTGCCCGCCCAGAGGCTGGCAGTGCCCACAGAAATATCCACTGAGGTCCCTGAGATGGATACATCTACCTGACACGGCCTGAGGATGCAAAGCAGAGGAACTGCCCATGGACAGTGATGCAGGGCTCGGAGAGACTGTGCCAACCTTTTTTGGCCCTGGGTTTGTTGAGTGGATGGCCTCTTCTGGGCGCCCTCCCCGTCAAATAAAGGAACTGGATAAAGAGTGCTTGTTTCCCACTCCCTAATCTCCAGGCCACTTGCCTAACTTCTACCCTCTAATGATTTCTCCACTATTCTTGTGTGCAGAACCCAGGCTGCCTGTTCCCTATTTGCTCTAGCTTTGGAACCTGCATCCTTGCCTTCCCCCAGGGGGTCCTGGCATCCAAGCTGGAGCCCCCAGGCAGAGCTCGGGTGCAGTAGGAAGGGGAAGGGGGTAGGATATAAACCTTTATATTGCACTGCTTCCAATGAGGGCAGAAAAGAAGTGGGATTCCAAAGATTGTAGTCCCTGCTAAGGTACCTACCTCCCAGGGCTCAGGTGAGAAGCTTCCCACTTCCTCATGGGGCCTGTGGCGGTGGCTGTTGCCCCACCATCTTCCAGACAGCATAGCAGGAGCCACCCAGTCCAAGGACAGCCAGCAGTGTAGCCACAACCCCAGCCAGTGGACTCCGTGGCTCTGCCTTCAGCTCCCCAGCTACCTGCATCTAGGGATGTACAGAGGGTCCACCTGAGGGATCAGCTGAGACTTCTAATAAGGGAAGGTACTGAGAAAGTACAGCCTGGTGGAGGAGATATGGCCGCCATTGCTCCCCCCGGGAGATTCCACCCCAGTCCCTCTCGCTTCAGTGCCCATCTAGGCCCTGGCTGCTCAGGCGGCAGGAAACGTGACAACATTCTGTGGCTGTTGGGGCTGACAACCCAGCCATGGTAGGGGGAGGAAAGGGTCGGTGCCAAGAACCGTAAGTTAGGGGTACTTGCCTGTAGAACCCGGAAGTAGCCAGGGGTCAGGCGCCGAAATTGCATTGTAGATGCCACTAGTCTCCCTGGCAGCCTGTGGAGTGGAAGCAGGAGTGAAGACCAGTGGTGTTCATGGTACCAAGAAGTGGAAATACCGGGGCAGAGAGGTTCCTGACCTCTGATGTGCATGAGAACCATGCCTTCAGTGGATGCTCACCAGAGTCTGCCCTCCCAGGTCTGGCGAGGGGTGGGGCAGCTGCACCTTTAAATCTGGTCCCTTCCCCCGCCTGCCTGCCAGGCCAGCCTTAGGAGCAGCTGTCAGGAAAGATCAGCATCAGGCCTGAGCAGCGCCTCCCACACCCACCCAGGAGGCCACACTGGGCAGCCAGGAGAGGCCTTGCCTGACAGCACTCAGGAGTCTCAGGCCTGTGCCAGGTATTGGGAGGGCTTCCGCAGCCCTTGTCCTGGCCCCAGCCCTATCTCAGATGACTGGATGTTACCAATCAGCTCTCAGCAAAGGAGGGAAAGGGTGCCCTAACCCTCCCCCAAAAGTAGTGCTCCTTTTTTAATTGGTTTTGGCTGGATCAACCACTTCATGTTTGGAGAGAGCACGTATTGCCCCTTTCCCCAACGTGGAGTCCTGCAGGGACTTTCCTACCCTCAGCTTGGGAACAATAACAAAAGGTTTGCATATACTGATTAAGAAGGCTTACTATTTTTTAGTACATCATAGACAACAGTATTTTAAGTACATGTATTCTGTTATTTCACTTTGCACTGATTATCTCATAAAATTAAAAAAAAAAAACATTTGCAGAAGAGTATGTAGAGTACATACTTAACAGTGGTCCCCATTGGGGAATGAGCTAAAGATATGCTGGAAAGGTCCTCCTTTTACTTAATGGCCTACAGTTATGTAATGACCTTTGAAATTTTTACAGCAAATATGTGAAAAGAACTTTTGTAAACCTCATAAAACTACCTTGAAAAATAGAAGCTGCTGCCCTGGCTGGTGTGGCTCAGTGGATTGAGTGTCAACCTGTGAACCAAAGGGTCAGTGGTTCGATTCCCAGTCATGGCACATGCCTGGGCTTCAGGCCAGGTCCCCAGTGAGGGGTGAATGAGAGGCAACCACACATTAATGTTCCTCTCCCTCCTCCTCTCTCTAAAAATAAATAAGTGAAATCTTAAAAAAAAAATAGAAGCTGTCATTTATTATGCTCCTAACTGCCTTGCCCTGCCAGGTGCCAGCGATACAGAGTATAGACACTGTTGTGGTTGTTAGGCCTCCACTCCTAGGGGAGTACATGAGTACAAGTGGTAAGTTCTTGTCTGTTGCTCCCCTACAGGATTGTGAGTTGAGGGAGGCCAGAGGCTGGGTGGCTTCTCACTTCTGTATCTTGTGCCAGCTCAGGATATGTGTCTGATGACATCAGGATAGTGGAGATGGATCTGCCATAGGGAGGCTGTTGTAGGAAGAAAGAGGCAAAAAAAAAAAAAAAGAAAAAAAAAAGAAAAAAAAAGGAAAAAAGAGGTCTCAGCATGGAGGAGGGTTGGAGGGGGCACCTAGCGCAGGGCATGAGAATGTGAGGCAAAGTACGAAGCCAGAGAGGTGGCGGCCATGTTGCAAATCTGGAGCCTCCCGATTCACAAATGAGGGAGCTAGTCCTGCTGGGGCCTGAGCTGGGCATAGAGGGCTGTTATTAAACCCATTTTCAGGAGAAGAAACATGCACTGAGCCAGGAAGGGAGTCCCCTTTGAAGGAAGCAGCTGACGATCTGCACTCGTGTTTGATAGGATGTGTGAAGGTGAGATGGGGTCAGCTGAGCTGGCCAAGTTCCAGACAACTCAATTTGTATCTGAACTTATTAAATGATGAAAACACACACACTAAATTTGGGCATCTGTGGGCCAAATGTAGACTTTAGGTCTTGGTTACAGGTGAAATAATGATAGGCTTTGAAAGCCAGGTTTTGGGGCACTGGCAGAGATTTTGAATTAGGTGACACAGTCATAGGGATAGCTCTAGGAAGGCCTCCCCATAATATTAAAGCAATAACTCTACTTCATGTTATAGATTTTCAAAATACTTAAAGAACCTCCTCACAGCACTAAGGTCTAGGTGTACCCCTTTTAAGGAAGAAAAAACAAGTTCAGAGTGGGATAGAGTTTTGGCTCAGTCTTAAAGCAAGTAGACCTGATTCTGATTCCGAAGTCTCAGGAGCCCCCTGGCTGGGCTAGCTTCTGCCAATGATGAGAACTGCAAACATTTAGTATATTTTAGGCGTTGTTCTCAGAGGAAGGCTCTTAACCTGGGCTTCAGAATTCAGGGGCCCATAAACTTGGAATATATATTCACTAACCTATATAGGTGAATATATATATATAATACATATTCACTAACCTTTAACCAAAATTTGCCATTTCCTTCCATATGGATTGAAGTGTTAGCAGTATCTGTGGCTTTGTATCCAATAAAAATCACAGATTTTCATATCAAATTGTGATTATTACAAGTGTCTCAAAACATTTATGTCCACAACTATTTCAAAATCCTCATAGTTTTTAACCCACCATTACATTGCACTTTGTTTCAGACACTCATACAACACAGGTGTTATAGATTGGGACACATAGACGGTCAGTGTCCAAATGGTGAATCCTCCTATTTTTGTATCAGTAACCCAGGTTTCTCCATTACTTCCTTGCGTTCTCTGTCTTTAGTTGTTTGCTGATCAATTTGTTTGAGGTTAAGTCAAAGACCACCCCTCAGTTTAATGTTCTTATTCAAGCTGAGCAACACACTGATGTTATTAGAAAAGGTTGTAACTTAAATAACCTGCCAGTCTTGTTATTTAATGCTAATAAAAACATAACCATGTTATAAATTTGTGTTTTTAGCATATTTTTATACTAATTGTCCTCCATGTAATCTTTAGCATTTTGTTTTTATGCTTTTAAAATTCTTATTTTGCATAAGGGTCCAGAGATTTCACCAGATTGCCATTAGGGTTCATGGTACAAAAAGATAGGGGCTAAAACCCCTACTCTAAAAGACTTAGAGCTATTAGTTCGGGGATTCTGCGTAGCAGCCCATTTTACAGACAGGAAAACTGATGAAAGGCGGGTACGTTATCCTCTGGTACCGCAGCTAACAAGCTGCAGAGCTGTGCTTTGCTGCTCCCCTCACTGTTCACTTTTCAGCCTCTTTTTGAGGAGACCCTTTTTTTCAAGGCCTGGACTTGTGAGGCCAGTTTGGGGCGGGACCCCAGGCCAGTTCTGAGGTCACATAGTTCACACGCCAATGGCACCGCCCCCGGACCAAGCAGCCCAACAGCCTAGGGATGCCTGAAGGGCGCAGGGGAGGCGGACAGGCAGTGGGCCAATGGCTGACTCAGTGCCGCACCTGGCCAGTCACGTGGGCCCAGGTATGCCGGTGGCTCCGCCCAGTGCCCAACCCGGCCCCTCCCCAGCCCTGGGCTCTGGGAGCGGAAATTCCTGCGCTGGCGGGACGGAGCTGGTGCCCATCCCAACCGGCAGACTCCGCCATGGAGCCAGTAGAGACCTGGACCCCCGGGAAGGTGGCAGCCTGGCTGAGAGGTGGGTGGAGCCGGGGCAGAGTCGGACTTTGAGGGGCATTAGGACTGGCAGAGGTAAAAGGAAAAGGGCCTGCTGAGGCTGTCAGTTGGTTTGTCTGCCAACAACTATTTATAAGCGTCTGCCCTGCATGTGATACTGTGCCTGGCAGAGATGAGCCCAGGAGGCCCGAGGAACCTAAAGGGGTCTCCCTTGCCTCGAGCATCCCAAGAGACTGCGAGGCTGGAGACGGGGAGGCGGCGGGTGTAACGAAAACAGAGGGGTACGGCCCCATCGCGGCCCACACCCACTGTCTTCATCTTCCTTCCGACCCAAAGTGTAGAGAGCTGTTATTAAACCCATTTATCGGAAGCGGAAACTGACGCATTGAGCCAGGAAGTGATTTGCTCAGGCTTTGGAATAGGGCCGGCCCTTTTCCCCTTCTCTCCACCGATGCTCCCAGCGTCGACGAAAGCGTTGGCGCAGCCCCTCCCTCCCCAGGGCTCTCCACGGGAGATGCCCCAGGTTCAGTGAGCCCAAATGGGTGGGAAAGGGCCCAGACATGCCACCACACTCACAGAAGTGAAGACCTCTGACATGCTGGTGGGAGGGGAAGACAAGTCAGGAGGCTTCTCCCAGAGGGGGACGGGAAGGGGGAGTGCCGGGGACAGGAGTACACTAGGGTCAGGTTCAGGGTAACCGGACCTCATAAAAGCAGGGATTCAGGGTTGAATTCAGACTCCCAGACTGGGTTTTAGGCCCAGCCCGTCCACTCACCAGTTCTGTGACCATAGGTCTCAGTTTTCCTCTCCAGTAAGTAAGAATAACAACACTGGTGTCATGAGGTGCGTAAAATGAGACAATCATGACAAGTGCCTAGAACGTGTAGCTCAAAGTCAGGGTCTGCTGAGAGACAGCACGGCACATTCACTGTACATGGGAAAGAAGTTGCTCAAGGGCCTATAGCCATGGAGTAACAGGTTTATGAACTCCTGCCCAGTGCTCTTAATGTTACACAAGGAACAAGGGAGAACTGTTGATCACACACAACTTCTCCAGGGAAGGAACCTGGCTTTCTTGGAATGGCAGGAATTCCTTCAAAGAGCAAGCAAACTGTTAACCTTTATTTGTATCAGTTTTCCCATCTATAAAATGGGAATGACAGCAGTCTCTACCTGCTAGGTTTGGTGAAGCTCAGATGTCTGAATATGTTTAAAGCCCTTAAAATGTTGCTCAGCTTATAGTAAGCGTTCAATAGGTACTTTTCTTATTTTTGAGAGTTTACCTTGTGCCAGGCAAGGGCTGGAGTTAGAGGTGGTTATTGAAGGTCCAGTCTTGATAAAGTGGGAGAGGCTGTGCCCAATCACAGGGGTTTCTGGAGGCACACTAGGCAGTGGGAGCAGAAGCTGCCCCCGGCCCAGCCGGGGGAGTTGTCGAACGCCTCCTGGAGGGAGTTAGATGAAAAAGGGAATGAAAAAGCTGGAAGAACAGTCCAGGCAGAAGGAGTAGCACCTGCAAAGACCCTGAGACAAAAGATCATTCCAGGAGCTTCAGGGGGCTGGTGCCCTGGATCTGAAGTGTTGAGTTTGAGGGCCTATGTCAAGTGATGAGACTGAAGAGGCAGGGGGCAGCCTGATCATACCAGGCCTTAAAGACCATGATAAAAAGTCTGGTGATAATAATACTGGGGCTGTTACTGTCAACCACAAACCAAGAAATGGGTCAAGTGTTTGACACATATGTCATTTCCACATGATTGGAACGTAGGTGCTTTTATTATCACCATTTACATGTGAGGAAACACCAAAAGGTTGTGGGTTTGATCCCCGGTCAGGGCACATACCTAGGTTATGGGTTTGATCCCTGGTTTGAGCTCATCTGGGGAGCAACTGATCAATGTTCTTTCTCTCTCCCCCCTTTCCCTCTCTCTAAAATCAATACATATATATCCTTGGGTGAGGATTTGAAAAGAAATTACTTGCTCAAGTGCTGGCACTCAGGTCTCCCTGACTCCAAAGACCCATCCATGTTCCTAATCCCTGTTCAGTAGACAATCCCTATTCAGAACACCTGGAGTATTTGTTGAACTGTGAGCTGCTGGGCCCCACCCGAGTGATGTAGCAGGTGAGGGATGGGGCCAAAACTTCGTATCTAGCCAGCTCACCAGTGAGGCTGCTGCTGCTGGTCTGGGGACCACCCTTGGAGAGCCACTGCCCTAAACTATCCTGCTTCTCAGCTTAGTAGTCTCATCTGTGAAATGGGCAGAATGCAGCCTAGTTCTCAGGGTTGCTATTAGGAACCGATGGGAGGGAACAGGGCTTTATGGGAGTGGAGAAGTGGCCAGAGAGTTCCCGACACCCCTGGCTCCCCTATGCTGACCCCTGCTGTCCCTCCAGGCCTCGATGATTCCCTGCAGGACTACTGCTTTGAGGACTGGCAGCTGCCTGGCAAGTACCTGCTCCAACTCTGCCCCCGTAGTCTTGAGGCTTTGACCGTGTGGCCTCTGGGCCACCAGGAGCTCATCCTGGAAGGAGTAGAACAACTCCGGGCCCTGGTGAGTGAGTGGTGGCTACATTGGCAGCAGTTTCCACCCACCTGGGGGTGTCTGGTGGGCTGGCCACTGCCAGGGAGGTGACCTGCTCCCTCTCTGGCACAGAGCTCGGGGCTACAGACAGAGAACCTGCAGAGCCTGACAGAGGGGCTGCTGGAGGGGACCCGTGTCTTCCAGAGCTTAGTCCAAGGCCGCCTGGAGGGCTGTGGCGAGCCCCCTGCTGATGTCCTCAGTGCGGCTGTGGATCTGGTGCGTGAGGCCCGTACCCTCCTTTTCTGGCTCAACAGGTACCTCACGTTCCTCCTAGGGTGCGGGTTGGGGTGACTGGGTGAGGGGACCCTTCTCGTCCTTGTCCTCCTCAAGGCCTGGGGGGCAAAAAACAGAGCTTGGCTCTGCTCAGATAAGGTGGAACATGGCAAAGAGGTTAGCTGATCTGTGCAGGGGCGCTGGGATGCCTGGGTTCCCCCCTGCCTCCCAGCTTGTAATCTTAGTGGTCATTTCAACAATGTTGGATGGAGAGTTTTTCCTCTCCCTTCACTGGTTGCTGCTTGTCCCACAGGTTCCAGCACAAGTGTCACCTCCTCAGGGAAGCCTTCACTATTATATACTGTCAGAGCTCCCTCCACCTCACAGCAGTCGAAGTTAAATCAGTATCGATGGAATTATGTGTTTAACTTCTATCTCCCCAGTGCCTAAACAGAACCTGGCAGTATTAGGTGCCTGGCAAACAAGTCCTGTGCTAAGCTCTTTAGTGGTATCAGTCATCTCCTTTACTCTAAACCAAAACCCATCAGAGTAGGTATTATCCCCAGGTCTCTGATGAGTAGTCGGCTCTGAGTGCTTTTGTGACTTGACTGTTAAACAGCGTGCTAACCACTGTTCCACCCTTTCTCCTGCTAGGTACCTCTTCTCCCACTTAAACGACTTCTCCACCTGCCAGGAGATTGGGGAGTTGTGCAGGAAGCTGGGCCAGGCCTTGCAGGAGGTAGGATAACCAGGGGCCAGGCTTGGCCCAGGCTATAGAGACCAAGCCAGGCGAGAGCTTTTTATAACCTGTGAATCAGCACAAGATCGGGCATGAGGGCAGGAAGAGGCGAGAGCAGGAAGAGAAGTGGCCAGCCACTGGGTAGGGGGCAGCGGGGGCATGGGGTCTCCTGCCTGGCGGGGGCACCCCGGAGGTTTGGCTCTCAGGAAGGGAAGGGAGGAGGGCACGTGTGGTGACTCCTAGGGGTGCAGTGCCCCGGGGGAGACCTCGGGGCCAAAGTGAGGCCATGTATTTCTGGGAAGGGGGCCAGGGTGCGGCGGCGGGTGGGGGCAGGAACTGCAGGGAACCCACCCTGCCCTCCGGAGAAGGCAGTGCCCCCACTTAGGGAAGGCCCCCACTCTCACCGCTTCCAGGACTGCCCAGCAGCTGAGAAGGAGAGCCAAGTCCTGAGGATTGTAAGTGTGTGCGTGCGGGGGGGAGTGGAGGTGGGGTGCAGTGGGTAGGGATCAGGCTAGATATCCTGCTCCCTGTCCCCCAGTGCAGCCACGTGGCTGGGATCTGCCACAACATCCTGAGCTACAGCCCCCAGGAACTGCTGGAGCAGAGGGCTGTGTTAGAGTGTGTGCAGCTGGACAGTCCTTTGGTGAGCTCTGACCTCTTACCTCTCACCTCTCACCTCTTGGCAGCCTGGCCTGGGCCCTGACACATGGTTCCAGGATTCCATAGAATTCTGTGTGGTTACGGCTAGAAGGCCTTTTCTTGTTCAGATCTTAAAGGCCCAGACGACTTTCCAGGGGTCTCACCATTATTCAGAGCCTTCCCCAGGCCTGAGCGGCTACAGCTCGTGTAGTCTTAGGTGACACATTCTAGCCCTGAGACATAGACCTGGAATGTTAGCGGGGAGGACAGGAACTTTTCTGCTTTAATATCTTCAGTCGGGAAAACCAGAGCCCCAGCCCTGTCCCTGCCCTGGCCTCCCTGCTCATCCCTTTAGGAGGGCCGCTGAGGATCTCATACCTCAGAAGTCAGCAACCCCAACCTCCCCTGACCCTTTTGGAGGAGGAGACAGAGGCGCACAGGGGAGTGACAAGCCGAGTCACACAGCAAGTTGGGCAGTGCCAGCTTGAGGCCAGCTCTTTCCCCAGTTCTGCTCACCCAAGAATTTTGTTGCCCAGCAGGGGTCCTGCCCACTGGCCCTGCTGCCCCCGCACCCTCAGTGACTGCAGCCTCTGCCTTTGCAGGGCCTGGAAATCCACACCACTGGCAACTGCCTGCACTTCGTGTCCCGAGTGGGCACCCAGGTGAGTGCCCCACACCTTTTCCAGCCACCCTTTCCCCTGCCAGCCAAGCCAGCTGCAGGCCTAGGAGGGCGCACCCTCTGAGCTCCCCCTCCACACCAGGTTCCCTCCAACTTCCGGCTGCAGATCCTGCCTGGAGATGAGATCGTCCAGGTCAATGAGCAGGTGGTGGTAAGTGAGAAGGAGAGGAATGGTGGAATGAAGGGGTTACGGAGTAGAACCCAGGGCTGGTGGGTGGTGAGGGACTCTAGGGGAGACCAGGGTTGTAGGAGATGCCTTACATTGACATCACCCAGCTCACACAGGCCAGAGTGGCCTCAGCAGAGCCAGGGTGAAGGCGCACATGGAGGCTTTCTGGAGGAGGCAGCCGTGAGGCAGAGCAGGAGGGTGAGAGTGCTCCAAGGGAGAGGACTGTTGGGTTGTGTCAGAGCCTCCTGCGCAGCTTGGTCCAGCCCACTGCTCCTGTCCTGTCCCTCAGGTGGGCTGGCCCCATAAGAATGTACTGAGGGAGCTGTTCCGGGAGCCAGCCAGGGTCAGCTTAGTGCTGAAGAAGGTCCCGGTGCCAGAGACACCCCCACAGGTACCTGCCACCTGACCCTGCCCTCAGCCTGCTTTTGGATTCCTTTCGCCAGCTACATCACCCTGTTTCTGGTTGTTCCCCAGACTCCTCCTCTGACCCTGGGCTCCCCACAGCTGAGGGTCCCATCGCCGGCTCTGGACCCACTTTCCCCCAGGTAAGAGGCTCTGCCCTGGGTGCGTCTCGTTTGGGGAGCCATGGGTTCATCTCATCGCCTCTTGCTCTCCTCTCCCTAGGGCCCCATCCAAAGACGTCTTTGACTTCAACCTGGCTTCAAATCCAAGTCCTGGGCCCAGCTCTGCCTCAATAGGTAGTCTCAAAGCCCCACAAGGTGGTAGATGCTCCAGGAAGGACCTAGCTCTGACCCCTGGACTCTGGTACCCCCACCCTACTGCCAGGCCTGGGGCTTGGCTTGTGGACCCTCCTCTTTTCTCCTTCCCTAACAGACTCTGCCTCCCTTGACCCGGAGCCCCTGCTTATCACCCCTGTTCCCCCAGCCACAGCCCCAGAGGGGGTAGTAGAGACTCGTGGACCCCCAGAAAACAAGGTAAGCTGAGGGATCTGCAAGGAGGGGCGTGACTCTGGACCCCAGCCCTGCTCTAACCCTCTATGGTCCTTTCAGAGTCCTGACCCTGGTCGGAAGAAATCAAAAGGTATGAGATGTACCCGACTGTGTGGGGGTGCCCTGGCAGGAGAAGCTCTTAGCTTAGAAGCCTTTACAAGACCACCCCCCTCCTCCCCACACACACTTTACACACAGCCTCTTCTGGAAAGGGCTCTGTTTCTTGGGCCAGACAGACCTATGTTCCCAGCCTGGGCCTGTTGTAAGTTCCGTGACTTTGAGCTAACAGCTTGTCCTCTGATCTTCGATTTCCTCATCTCTAAAATGGGGAGCCATTCCTTGGAGCTGAACAGGTGTAACACTCCAAGCACAGAATATGGGTTCAGAAACATCAGCTGGGGATGCTCATGGTGGGCAAGGGAGCAGGTTTGGGGGCCCAGGGTGCCTTACCAGCCCCTTGCTGACCAGCCATGCTGTGCTGCTGCAGGCGTGGCGACACGGCTGAGTCGCCGGCGGGTGTCATGCCGAGAGCTGGGCCTGCCAGACTGTGACGGCTGGCTCCTGCTGCGCAAGGTACCCAGTGGCTTCATGGGCCCTCGCTGGCGCCGCTGCTGGTTTGTGCTCAAGAGACACACACTCTACTGGTACCGCCAGCCCCAGGTGAGACCCCACACACACGTAAGCAAACAAGTCGCCTGTACTACAGTTCTTGTTCCTACCCCACCATATACTCTCATCTGTGGTCACACAGGTGGGCCACAAGCCCTCATAAGCCCGTGTTCGTACTTCTAAAATGGAGACACTCTTCAGAAAGAAATGGGCTACTATGTGTGTAAAAGCATCTGTCCTTCCTCTTCTATTATTCGGTCCATCTTAGTGATAGGCCATTTGTTCAATTGCTTATTCATTCAACAAACATTCAGGTGCCTACTGTGTACTCAGCTCTGGGCTGGGCTCTGAAGACACAGGGAGGACTTGGGCAGTTCTTGCTACACTAGGAGGGTGAGGGAGAGGGTGAATCAAGGACAGTACAGGGAACACATGCTATGATGAAGGAAAAGCCTAGGGGATGGGCGGGAGCCCACAGAGATGGCCAGTCGATCCTGAGGAGTGGTGAAGGCTCCCTGTGAAGTCAGTGTCTGAGGGTTAGTCAGACAAAGGCAAGAGAAAGCCAGAGGGAGGACAGCCTCTGCAGAGCTCAGCGGTGTGAAGCAGCTTCGCCGGTGCCTATTGACAGAACGAATGCAGGAGCAGGCCTCTTCTGCGGCTATTTCTCTGGATCTGTTTGGCTCCCCTTTCCTGGCCCAAAGGCACCCCTTGGTCACACTCCTTGCCCCCACCCCAGATTCCTGCCCAGAGCTCCTGCTACTGAGAGGTTTGTGGTTAGAGAGCCCAGGAAGTGGCCTGAGGAGTCTGAACCTCGAAGGTACTGGCGCTTCGTGCTGACCCTCACTGTCATCCCCGCAGGATGAGAAGGCTGAGGGCCTCATCAATGTCTCCAACTACAGTCTGGAAAGTGGACATGATCAGAAGAAAAAATAGTTAAGTCCTGGGTGTGATAGGCCAGGGGTGGTGGGGAGAGAAAGGAAGATACAAGGTAACAGTGCGGGTGGGGTGAGGGCCGCAGGGGGCTGGGATTCCCAGAGCAGCCTCTCTGGGTTCCAGATGGGCACAGCCAGGCTGAGTGTGGTCCCTCTGCTCCCTGGCAGTGTGTTCCAGCTCACTCACGATGTGTACAAACCCTTCATCTTTGCTGCTGATACCCTGGCAGATCTGAGCATGTGAGTGCCACCCCCCCCACCCCAAACTCCCACATGAGTGCTTGGGAGCCTGGATTCAAACCTCAGCTCTCTGATGGTGCTTGATCAAGGCATTTCTCTAAGTCTGTTTCATCGTCTGTAAAATGGGCTAATAAGAGTTCCTACCTCTCAGAGTTGCTCTGAGGATTAAATCCAAAGATGACATGGGAGAAAGGCCCTTGGTATACAGTAAATGAAACTTCCCTGAGACCCATTTGCGCCCGCCACACACAGGTGGGTGCGCCATCTCATTACCTGCATTTCCAAGTACCAGTCTCCAGGCCGGGCCTCCCTACCCCGAGAGGAAGGTGGGTGTCTTGCAGGGGTGGGTCTCACTGTGTCTCCCCTGAGCCTTTGCCTTTCCTGGGATGGGAGCTGGGAACTCAAATGCCCTAACCCACTTCCTGGCCTCCAAAACCCCCGTGAAGTTTAGTGGGTTCCCCAACTGCTCCTGTCCACCCCAGACTGCTACAGTGAGACGGAAGCAGAAGACCCTGACGATGAGGTTGGGTCCCTCTCAGCCTCGGTGAGTAGGGGACTGGTGGGGGTAAATAGCAGGTCGTGGAGCTCAGACTGATACCTTCCTCTCTCCTTCATGCTGCCTGCAGCCCAGCCCTGCCCCAGCTAGGAGCCCACTCCATGGAGACATGTCACCAGCAGCCACACCTACACAGGGCAGCCCGCAGACCTCCTTTGGCCTTCCAGCAGGTGCTGTGCTGGGGTTGGGAGCTGAGATGGAGGGCTGGGGTGGGCACGCCCTTATCCTGCTCCCCCCACACCCCCCCCACAGACAACAGTGAAGGAGCGTTGGAAGGAATGGTACGGGGACTGAGGCAGGGTGGCCTGTCCCTCCTGGGCCAGCCCCAGCCCTTCACTCATGAACAATGGCGGAGCTCTTTCATGCGGCGCAACCGCGACCCCCAGCTCAATGAGCAAGTGCACCGTGTGAGAACACTACAGAGCACCCTCAAGGTCAGCAGTGGGACACTGGGCATGGCGAGGGGCTGGGCTCTAGCCTTTTGGCTCTGGTTCCTGGCCCATGGCTCTGGGCTCAGCCATGTACTGGGCCAAGTTCTAGGTTACTGATTTGAGGACCCAGGCTAGACTGGGCCGGGGGCTGCGTTCTGAGCACTCAGCTCTGGGCTCAGGCTCTGCCACCCTTCCTAGGTGATCATGGCCCCTTAGCCCCTACTCTCCTCACAGGCAAAGCTGCAAGAACTGCAGGCCCTGGAGGAAGTGCTGGGCGACCCGGAGCTGACTGGAGAGAAGTTCCGACGGTGGAAAGAGCGGAACCAGGAGCTCTACTCCGAGAGTCTGGGGGCCTGGGGAGTGGTGCAGGCTGAGGGCAGCTCCCAGGTCCTGACCTCTGACTCCAGAGAACAGTCTTCCCACCTCCTGCCCTCTGACGCAGAGGAACACTCCCATCTCTGCTCCTTGTCCCCGGAGAGCAACCTCCAACCTCCTGACCTCTGACCCTGGCCAGCGCCTGGCTCCTGACCTCTGGCTCTGAGGACCACCTCCGTTCCAGCCTCAAACATATCTAGCACAGAGCAGCCTTGGGTTTTGTTCAAGCTTAGAAGTAAAACAGGTCCATGGTTTTACCCCAAGCTGACCGCTCTCCCTGAGCATCCACCATTTCTGCTCCCTTCTCCCCTGGATGGGGATAAGATGATGTGAGCTCTGTGCCGCCCTCTCCCCTCTTGCCAACGTAGGAATGGGAGGCTGGACTGAAAGAAACTCTCGCGCATCCATCCTCTGACCTGCAGGGCCGTGAACCTGTCTCCCTCAGGCCCATGGCACTTTTCCCCTCCCCAAACCAGTCTGCATAGGCATTCTTCACCTTACACAGAGACACTTTGCAACCAAATAAAGTCAATTTCGCTAACATGGATTTACATGTGCCTTTGACTTCCAAATTAGAATCAGGAATCTGCTCCCCAGGGGGACTGGGATAGAAAGCTGTCAGACAGGAGTGAATGCTCTCGGTAACCAGCCCACCGGGCAGCCACTGCCTGGGCTCAGCATGAAGCTCCTGTCTTCCGTGATGAGGACTGCTAATCCATAGCACAGGAGGCCTTTGACGCATGCGCATCTGTCCACAGCCCTTTGGAGACCAGAGGGTGCTTTCCTGCCCCGTCTCTGGGAACAAAGTGAGGAATAGAGACCAGCCTTTCACTCTCTGGATGGAGAACATACCTTGGAAGGGCAGGGTGGCCTCCTGGAGACCAGAGTGGTGGGATGGGGTAGCCAGCAGGGAGGGGTCCAGGTTGTAGTCTGCTAGGAGGAGGGCCCTGAGGTGAAACATTTTCTCCTCTCCTTAGCCCAGTGTCATCTCCAGCTCCTGGGTCCAAAGTAGGGACACACCCCTGTGTCTCCATCCAGGGTGTGGAGGAGACCTGACCTGCTCCTGTCACCTCCTGCCTTCTTACCTCAGCCACAGTCCTCGGAATCCCTGACTTCCTCGGTATGGTACCAAGGGGGGTCAGTGGGAGGAGCTTCTCTCGAGATTGGAATTCCTAGGTGGAATGCGAACGGCTGGCGATCACAGAGGCCTCTATGATATCACCACGAGAGGGAGCAAGACCACTTGAAATAAAATTTCTTCGAGGTGTGGGAGGAAACTGAGCAACTTTGATGGATAACTGGTGGCAGCAATGGACCGACATCACCAATAAGAAAGCTTTGAATATCATAGTAGGTGGCCCCTGCCTGGCTCCACCATTCATTCAGTCTGGTCATCCCCGGGTCGGGTGGAGCCCAGGAGGATGTACTGGGTCCAGAGGAGCAGGGGCCACACTGACAGGCCCTCTCACCCTGGCAGAGGTCCACTCAAGAGCACTATGTCCGGCCCGAGGAACAAGTGCTCATCAACCGCCGAGACATCACTAGCAAACAGGTAAGGACAGGGTTGGGCTGCATCCATCCTCACCCCCACAGTGACCCTTTTGCAGCGGCACCCATGGAGCAACAGGCCTCGTAATAACTGTCACTTTTGCCTTCTAAACGTTCTTCCAGAGGACACTGCCCAGCAGTAATCCCTGCAGTCACACCCCAGGATGCATTAGTAACTGCCTGCCAGTGCCACCCACAGGAAGCCCTATATAATGACAGTTACCCACCAGCAGATACCCTAAAAGAGCTTCCCTTGCAATGACCGTCACAAAGATCCCCCAGCAGTGGGCCATTTGGGTAGGGACCTCAACACTGATATCCCATTCCATGATTCCCTCTTAGGCCCCTTCCCCTGAGAGTGGACTCCCCGGGCAGCCCCATTCACTGAGAACAAACATCCAGGCAGAGACCTCCTACCGTGATACCTGCCTGAAAGAAGGTCTCCTGCCCTCTCCCAGGATGCCTGGGACGTGGAGGAGTTCATCACTGGAATGTATATCAAGCAGCTGCTCCGGCACTGGGCCTTTCAGCTGCTGCTGGCCATGCTGTTGGCGGTCAACTCCATCACCATTGCGCTCCGCACCAACTCCGTCCTTGGCCAGGTGGGACTCTAGCCTGACCTCTGCATCCACTGATCTAATGGGGGCCTGGGTAAGGTACTTCCCTCTCTGGGCCTCAGCTCGTCATCTGACCATGATGATTGGATTAGCTGCTCTTCCAGGACCTGTTAGCTCTGACCTTCCAGGGGTCTAGAGATAAAAAAAGACATTGTGCTGGAGGGGGCCCAGCTTTGAGGAATACATTGCTTTTGTACAAGAAGGACAGGGGAAAAATGATATGATCAGAGACAGACAAATGAGTGCCTTGTAGGGAAGGGTATCCCGTCCTAATCGATTGTCACTGAGAGAGATCACTCTGCGCTGGGCACTGTACTGAGTGCCAAGGTTCCAGGTATGAACACAGCAGACCCAGTTCCGTCTCAGACAGGCACAACCATGTCATTATATGAATGCCTGAGTATATAAATGGGAGTTCAGAGAAGGCATCAAATCTGATGGGCTGGGGAAGGCTTTCTGGAGAAAGGGACACTGAAGCTGAGAATAAAGAATGAGTAGAAGTTGGCCAGACAGAGGGAGAAGGCAGAAATAGTGTGTGTTCTCTGTGTCCAACATGAAGTCCAGTAAGACTTTGGTTTTATCCTTGATATTTTACTTTCTTACAAGGAGTATACTACATACATGAATTGTGATATTTAAAATCAATGTTTTTTACATGTTCAATGTGCTAGCATGAGTTCAGAAAGGTGGTCAGCAGCCATGTCTTTAAGTTATGTTAAGGAGGATGGCCTTTATCCTATGTCATCGGAAAGCCAGGGAAGGATTTAAAGCATGGAAGTGACATGACCAAGCATGTGTTTAGAACGCTTACACTGGCCGCCACAGTGTGGGCCACGGAAGCAAGAGTATCATGATTTGGAAAAGGTGGAGCAGGCAGGACCATGTAGAATTTCAGGTGAAAGATAATGGGCTTGGACCAGGACAACAGTGGTGGGTAAAAAGAGGCCACAGGCATCTGAAGTTCCCTTGGAGTTGGATCCATGGGCCTTCCAGATTTATTTTCTTTATAGTAAACACAAACACTTAGCGAGCACTTACATGTGCTGCCTTGTTTAACATCTAGCATTGCCTCGCAGACACAGAGAAAGGGAGAGCAAGAAGTTATGTTTCTGGCCTGAGCAGTTGTGTGGGGATGGGGCTGTTTGTTGGGAGATGGGGACATAGAAGGATGAGTAGGTGTGAGGAAGACGCTGAGTTTGGTTTGAGTTGTGTAGCGTCTGAGGTGCCCAAGCAATATCCACAAAATAATGTCTAGGAAAGGGTGAGAGGTCAACTCTAAAAGGCTTCAGAGAGCACTGGGATGGAGGTGGTGACACGAGAGTCGCCAGCCTCTGGGTGGGCAGTGCTGAGGCTAAAGGAAGGGATGAGGTTGCCTGAGGAGAGAGAATTGAGTGAGAAGAGGCCAACACAGAGCCCCGAGGAAAGCCTGCAGGTAAAAGGTGGAAAGTGGAGGCGGAGGTGCACAGGGGGGCTGAGGAGGAGGGGGAGTGCCAGCAAAGTGGGAGGACTCCCAGGAGGGTGGCCTCTCAGGGGAGCGGGCACAGCGGCCGTGAGGACTGCGAGGCGTCCCCCGGATTGAGCTCTTGCCAGCCGTCTGGGAGGGGCCTCTCATGTGGTGGAGGCGGAATCCCCACAGCCAGAGTCTGGAGGACGAGGAGGCCGGAGCGCAGATGGCATACGTGGATGGGTCCGGAAATCAGCTCAGAGGGCAGATACTCACGTTCTGATATGGAACGAAATGGTAGGATAAAAAAGAATGAAATAGGAATTGTCTGTGTATGTGGAGATGATGGCAGAGAGATGGAGAGAGGGAGAGTTATATTGTAAGGTATAAACTATCTTCTCTTACTATGGGTCCCAATCAAAAGTGATATAAATTATGTATCATGGAGGTCAAACCCTAGAGGCCTGTGAATGCCGCACTGATTTTGAACCTTACGCTGCAGGCCCTAGAGAACTATGGAAGGCTTGTGGGTAGAGAAGGTGACTCAGATTTAGCCACAAATGCCCATGACTTGGAGAAGGCAGGAGGACTATTTAGAAATTTCTTTCTATAAATAGTGAGGAGAGCCTATTGCCTTCAGTGGCCAGTGGGAAGGAACTGAGAGCACAGAAATCTCTTCCTTGTTGGGGGCAGTCATCCCTGGCCCACGAAGCCATTTGGGAATTTGGAGCAGGCAGGCAGCCCATAAACCTTAGCCTCCCATCTGGGTGTAAGAAGATCTGCCCCACTGGTGGATGGGGTTAGGGTGGTAGCGAGGAGTGGGTAGCAGGAGGGCTCCATGTGTGGCAGTGAGCCTTGGGGTAGAGTCTGCTGGCCATGGAAGTGAAAAAAGTGAGGAATCCAGGTGACTTTGGTAACTGCCAGGGTAGAGTCGGGGGGCTGGGAGATGTTAATAGGGTCACAAAATATAGTGGCGTCAAAGCTTAATGGGAGCCAAGGGATCTAAGCTGGATGAAAGTGAGATGGGGTTTAAGCAGAATTCAACATCATAGAGTCATCCGACCACAACGCATCCACTGAGTTTGGTGAGGCTGGCCTGGGGCATTTGGGAGTGGTTGGGACAACCAGAGAAGAAAGATGGAACTTACTGTCCTCCATCTCATGGGCCAGGGCTTTTCCTCCCAATTCTGGAGCCCATTCTGCCTCTCCCCTGCTTCCCTTTTATGTGTCCTCACCCTAGAGGAACAAAGGTTTGTAGTCACACAATAATCTTTATTGCTAACTGTCTGACCTTGGGCCCCTCCCATTTCTCATCTGTGAGATGAGAATACAACCCACTTTGTAGGATGATGGTGGTGGTAAAGCGAAATGATGCATGGGTGGTCTTGGCATGGTGCCTGGCATGTACATACAAAAGTGTGCCCTAAAGGAGGAACAAAGATGCTGAGGATGAAGAGCAGCAGGAATATGAGCCTTCCCTCCCCACAGGACGTCCTCTCTCCCCGGCCCAACCCAGTCTCCCACTCTGCTGACCTCTCTGTCCCTCTCTTTTTCTCTGTCTTCCATGTAGAAACACTATGAGTTGTTCTCTACCATAGATGACATTGTGCTGACCATCCTTATCTGTGAGGTTCTCCTTGGCTGGTTAAATGGCTTCTGGATTTTCTGGAAGGTGAGATCCTGGGCCCTTCCTGCCATTGCCCCAACGCCTTCTTAGGAACTGCACCCCACCCAGTCCCCATCCCTGTGCTCCCAGCCCTGCAAACTGAGTGTGTGTGTGTGTGTGTGTGTGTGTGTGTGTGTGTGTGTGTGTAGAGAGAGAGAGAGACTGATTACTTCTGAGATGTCTGATATAGTAACTTGTACTAGAAGTGCAGCCTCCCTGGGTTCCATCCCTGCTCCAGGCTTCTGCCATTCTGTGATCCTGGGAGAACCTGAAAATCTTTATATAAGAAATGAGATTGAGAGCATTCACCTTAATTTACAGGGTTCAAGAGCAGGACTCAACAAACATTTTCTATAAAGGGCCAGATAAATATGTTAAGCTTTGCGGGCCATCCAGCCTCAGTTGCACACACTCACCTCTGCTGTGGGAGCACAAGGCCATGGACAGCACATCGATGAACAAACACGGCTCTACTCCAAATCACCTCACTCAAGGACACGGAAATTTGAACTTCATATAATTTGCATGTGTTACCAAATATTATCCTTTTGATTTTTTTCCCCACCAACCATATGTATACCACATATATACCGTTCTTAGCCTGAGGGTTTTACTAAAAAAAGAGCTGCTGGCCAGCTTGGTCCCTGGCCTAGAGCATGCTGACCCCTGTTCTAGAGAATATCAAGGGGCTGTGTGGGTGGGAGTGGGTCTGAAAGTTACATTAAATCAAAGACCCAAACTCTTTGTTTGAATAGGACTTCTGAAGTCAAGGGATTTCTGGAGCCAAGAGATTTATTTTGCCTTTGGGCATGTTCCAGGAGAGGCTTTAAAGAAAAAAACAAAAAACAAAAGACTACCCCCAAACCTCCTCTCATAAAAAGGAAGTACCATTTAAATACAGTTACCAGAACAACCAATTAAAATGATAAACTTTCCATAGTTTAGAAGTTTCACTTCCTAGAACACAGAATATAAAACCTGGAACAAAAATTCTGAAGTCTAGATGTCTTGAAGACTGCTTTGGGCCAACAACACTTGCAAGGATACTTATTAACAAAATAAGAGTAAGATGAGTCATATTTATATATCTCCACACCCAGAGGGGAGAGCAGGTACCGCATTGTTTTACCAGAATGAGCTCTAGGACGTAGGCAGTTGTCTCTTCACAAAGAGGGAACATTCCTCCTTCGTATCTGCCTGAGATTTCTTTCAGCAGCAGTTAGGGGCCTGCGCTTTCAAGGCTAAGTCCCAGAGTTGCTTAGCACAGGAGACTTGAAGCACGCAGGAGGACCTTGTGTTCCTCCAAGCCACTCAGCTTGTTCCCTAAGCCATGGTTTCTCAACCTCAGCACTACGGTATTGATGTTTTGGCCTGGATAATTCTTTGTGGTGGGGACTGTCCTATGCATTGCAGGATGTTTAGAAATAGATAGATCCTGGCATCTAACCATTTCTACCATTAGCACCATCCTATTTGTGGCAACCAATAATGTCCCCAGATATTGCCGAATGTCCCCTGGAGGGCAAAATTACCCCTGGCTGAGATAATGGTCCAAACTCTAACCTTCCATCTGGGGCCAGGCTACCAGTGCCAAAAGCCAGGGCTTGTTAGAAGCTGTTTTTGCCTCCCTTCCCACCCCCAGCCCTTCCCTTGGGTCCTAGTACACAAAGCCTGCTTGCTCCCTGTTGCATGGGCGTGGTGGAGGGTTTGTGAGAGGAGGGAAAGGGAAAAATACAGGGAAGGGCGGAAAGTCTGGAAATCAGCATCTCAAATATCACCCAGCCACATAGGGATCCCTAGTTTTGTCCCCAGCTTTCTTTTTTTTTTTTTGTTTTTGTTTTTGTTTTACTATTCTCATACGATTCCTTCTTCCTCCTCACCTCCACAGCCTATTTATCACTATACCCCTGTTTGTTTGTTTTGCTTTTTCTTAATCCTCACCTAAGGACATTTTTAATTGCTTTTAGAGAGAGGAAGGGAGAGAGGGAGACAGAGAAACATCAATACAGACTCTGACCAGGGACCTAACCCACAACGTAGATATGTGCCCTTACTGGGCATCAAACTCGCAGCCTGTCAATGCACAGGGCAGTGCTCCAACCAACTGAGCCACACGAGCCAGGGCCGCTACCTCTGTTTTAGCTCTTGCCTTGCCTTTTCTCACCAGGATGTTGCTATGGCTTCCTGTGTCCCCACCTGCCATCAAAGTGATCTTCCCAAGGCACAAGCCAAAGTATCCTTGCTTAGTTTTGAAGCTTCATCACTCCTGGCCTCACCAGTGGTATTCCAGCTGCACCATAATGCTTGTAGCTGCAACCCCCAAACACACACACACACACACACACACACACAAACACACACACACACACACACTGCTGCTTCTCACCTCATTGTCCTTGTGCATACTGACCCCGTCTCTGTAAGCTCTCTGACACTAAATTCACTTGGTTTACTCCTATCCACAGCTTAAGATTCATTCAAATGTCTTCTCTTCCAGGAAGTCTTTCTGTCTCTCCCAGAGTAGGTTAGGTGTTAACCTTTCTGTCTCTCTAATACTATGTGCTTATCTCTCTCACCTGGAGTTATAAATTTACTACCTGTCTACCTCCCTCAAAATAAAATAATCTGTGAGCACAGCAGGGCAAAAATCCTGCATCTTCAGAATCTGGTTCAAAGTCTGGTATATAGTATGTACTTAATACCAGATGAATAGAGGGATGGATCTGTAAACAAGCTAACTTGTGTCTCCTGGTGTATGTGTAGGTACAGACTTTCTGAATGTGGGACATCAGGAGATCTTGAGTTTGTTGGACTGCCCAAGAAATTTAAGAACATTTTTTCCATTAAAAAAGGTTTCTTTTGAATAAGTAATGTGGATACATATTGGTCAAAACTATATTGAAAAGTACACACAGCCCTGGCTGGTGTGACTCAGTGGATTGAGTGCCGGCCTGCGAACCAAAGTGTCGCTGGTTCGATTCCCAGTCAGGGCACATGCCTGACTTGCAGGCCAGGTCCCCAGTTGGGGGTGTACAAGAAGCAACCGATGGATTTAACTCTCACACATCAGTGATTCTCTTTCTCTCTCCCTTCCACTCTCTCTACAAATAAAATCTTTTTTTTTTTTTAAAGAAAAGTACACACAGAATTCTTGCTTTCACTTCTTTCCTTTTATCCCTCTCTCCCTACCCACAACCTCTCTAGGTAATCTTTGTATATTTATAGTCTCTTATTTATCCTTTCAGTGTTTATTTTGCAAACATATATATTTTTAGTTCTCCTTTTTCTAATAGTAACATGCTATAAACAGTGTTCTGCACCTTGTTTCTGTCACTTAATGGATCCTAGCCAACTTTCTATATCAGTACATGGAGATCTTTCTCATTTTTCTTTTTATGGTTACACAGTACTCCATTGAATGAATGTGTAATGGTTTATTCATCCAGGGTTTGATTGCTGGACACTCTGGTGGTTTTCAACCTTACACAAATGTCATTTTGTACTTGTAACAGAGTTTGTGTGGGTCAGGTGTCTAGAAGTGAGATCACTGGTCAAAAGGTAAATGCATCTTTTGTTTATTAGATAGAGCAACTTCCCCTCTTTAGTAGCTGTGTTTGAATTTTTCATCCATGTGAGCTTCCTTCCCCTATCCCCACTCCTAGGTGAGTTTGTGCCTTATTGGACAAAGGGCTTGGAAAAATTTCTGTCTATCTTGTACAGTGAGAGCCAGTTTACCTCTGAACTGGCTACTGAAGCAGTGGTCCTTAGTGTTTTTATTAGTATTTATTCCCATTTTATTATTAATCAGAGTGTGTGTCACACAAAGCCTGGAGCATCCAAACACTCTCCTGTCAATGAACTGTAGGGCAAGGCCATTTTCAGCAGTATATTAACCAAGGTGGGTGCTCAGCCTAGGAACCAGCTCTACATGAGTGACTCTCCACTGTGTGTCTCTGAGACTGCACTTGGCTGTTGACCCATGTATGAGACAGTGAGTGCATGCCTGTTGGGTGGCATGTTTTGGGGGCAACAGAATGAGTAACAGTAGTGGATGGCAGATGATTGGCCCTGATGTGAGAAGAACATTAAGTCCCCCCGCATCCTTGGGGTGTGGGGAAGGTAGACCCAGGATGTCCCCAGGGGATGGGTCTGACAGACCCCAATGGGGCTGGCCCACCCCACCCCCAGGACGGCTGGAACATCCTCAACTTCCTTATCGCCTTTATCTTGCTCCTGGGGTTCTTCATTAATGAACTCAATGTCATCTCTATTACCTACACCCTCAGGTGAGCTGGGACCTCTGGAGAAACAAAGGGGACCTGTCTGGACCCTGGGAAAGAGATTGGGGATGGGGTCATTACCAGCGGGGGTGGGGGGGGTGGAGAGGTTAGTTCTGCCTGTCTGAGCAGGTAGGGTGGCAGTGAGGAGGAGGGGCATGGGAAGGGTGGAGGGGCACCCCTGAGAGGCTCTGCCACAGGGTACTTCGCCTGGTGCATGTGTGCATGGCGGTGGAGCCGCTGGCCCGGATCATCCGCGTCATCCTGCAGTCGGTGCCTGATATGGCCAATATCATGGCCCTCATCCTCTTCTTCATGCTGGTCAGTGCCCTCCCCCACCCCCAGCCTCTCCCCTTCCCTGAACAGGCCCTGGGTCACTAGGGTTACAGGGGTGTCTGGAGAAGAGGAGATACCTAAGGGAATCCCTGTGACCCAGTGTTCATTTGCGTGTCCTGTCTCTAAGGCTCTTGGGTGAGGTCAGGGTGTGTCTTCCGTCTCTCTGGCAGGTATTCGCCGTGTTTGGGGTCACTCTCTTTGGTGCATTCGTGCCCACACATTTCCAGAACATGCCAGTTGCGCTGTATACCCTCTTCGTCTGCATCACCCAGGATGGCTGGGTAGACATCTACAATGATTTTCAGTGAGTCCCTGGGGGGCTTCGGGTGCCCCAGGCAGCCAAGGCAGGGGCTGGGCTCCCACGAAGCAAAATACTGAGTAGGCAGGGCGGGGAAAGGGCTCTGGATGGGAGTGGAGCTTCCAGGGCTGGGGATGAGGATGGCCCCACAGGAAGGGTGTGTCAGGGCTTTAAACTGGAGGAAAGGAGACCCCTAGGGCTGGGGCTTGTGGGCTAGTGCAACTGGATTTGTGTATTTGAATACTTGTCCCCTTGAAGCTCCATCCATTCAAAGTCCCACCACTGACCTATTCATGGATATTTCTCCCATCACGCTGAACACCTGGGTAGCTTGGCCTTGGGCAACGGAGCTGTCTGCAGTTGCTCCTAGACCTTCAGGTAGTCTCCTAGCCCACACTGGAGCCCACCTAACCGCCTGGACGCCTAGGAACTTAGGGCCTCATTTCATTTATTCTTAGATGTGCATGCCCAAGGTCGTAGAGGGCTGCCTGGGTTCTGTTCTTTACCCCTTTCCCATTAAGTCTTAGTTTAGGTGTCCGACCTTTTGGCGTCTCTGGGCTACACTGAAAGAAGAAGAGTTGTCTTGGGCTACACATTAAATAAATACACAAACACTAACAAAAACTGATGAGCAAAATAAAGGTTTTAAGTAAATTTATGATTTTGTGTTGGGCCGCATTCATAGCCATCGTGGGCCGCATGTGGCTCATGGGTCGCAAGTTGAACACCCTTGGGCCCTAAACCCTATTTGTTTCCAGTCCATTCCAGAGAGTTGGGTCCCCTGAATGATTTCCTTTTATCTCCTTCATGTGAGAGTAAAGTCCAGTTAGTAAAGGGCTTCTGCTGTCATTATATCATAGAGTGTCCAATAAAGGTAGACTGGGCTTTTGAGTCTTTTATTTTTAAGATTTTATTTATGTATTTATAGAGACAGGAGAAGGAAGGGAGAAAGAGAGGGAGAGAAACATTGATGTGCAGAGAAACAGAAATTGTTTGCTTCTCTCACGCTCCCAACTGGGGACCTAGCCCACAACTCAGGCATGTATCCTGACTGGGAATCGAACTGGCAGCCTTTCAGTTTGCAGGCCATTGCTCACTGAGCCACACCAACCAGGGCTAAGCTTTGGAGTCTTTGTTCCACCACACTAGCCATGCAACATTGGGCAAATTATTTTGTCTATTTCCTGAACCTCAGGTTTCCTCATCTGTCATTTGGGGATTATAATACAATATTAGCTCTGTCATGGATTGCTGTGAGGGTCAATAGAGAAAATTTATATAAATCTCTTAGCATAGAGCCTGGCACAGTACACATACACACAGAAGATGTGTATGAGAGAGAGAGAGAGAGAGAGAGAGAGAGAGAGAGAGAGAACACTATTATTTGGGAAATAATATTTGGGAAAATATATATATATTTTATCCTCACCCAAGGACATGCTTACTGATTTTAGAGAGGGAGAAACATCAATTGGTTGCCTCTTCTACAAGTCTGACCAGGGACCAAACCCCACAACCTAGGCATGTGCCCTGACCATGAGTTGAACCTGTGACTTTTCAGTTTATGGGATGACACTCCAACCAACTGAGCCACATCAGTTAGGGCTGGGAAAATATTTTATGGGAAATTTAGAACAGATATTAACTGTGGGTGGAATTTTTCATGTATATTCTTCTTCTGAACTTTCTATAATAAGCTTGAATTACTTTTTATAGTAAGAAAGAGTATAGCCAATAGATTAAACATAATAATGCTGATGTACAAATCTCCACCTTGCAGGGCTGGGTTGAGGATCCCACAGTCTGGTGATACAGAAGGTGCTCAGTAAAAAGCAGCTGCTGCCTGACTGGTGTGGCTCAGTGGGCTGGGCATTGCCCCGCAAACCTACAGGTCACTGTTCAGTTCTCAGTTAGAGCACATACCTGGGTTGCAGGCCAGGTCCCCAGTTGGGGATGTATGAGGGGCAATCAATCAATGTTTCTCCCTTCCCTCTCCTCTCTTTGAAAATAAAATCTTTTCTTGTGACAATTAGAAGTAGGCATTAGATCTGCACAATAGCAGCGAGGCAGCAGAAATCCTGGTAGGCCTTGAGATGGTTTCCCCATTTCATAGATAAGGAAACTGAGCTCGAAGGGCCGGGGCGGTGACAGGGCCCCTGCCTGCCGTCTCCAGGATAGAGACCAGAGACTACGCAATGGAGATTGGGGGTGCCCTCTACTTTGCCACCTTCATCACCATCGGTGCCTTCATTGGCATCAACCTGTTGGTCGTCGTGGTGACCACGAACCTGGAGCTAATGGTGAAGGCAGGAGAGCAGGGGCAGCAGAATCAAATAAACTTCAGGGAGGTGAGTGGGATGGGGAGGGCCGAGGTGGGGAGGGAGTGTGTATACGAGCGCTGACTTGCGCTTCTGTAGATGTGCGTGTGTGCTCACACACTCAAGTGCTGGGAGAAAGCCATGCCTGGCACCCAGAGGTGGCAGTTCCCACCTGGAGGGCCAACTCACCAGCTGGGGCTTTTGAGGGGTGTGGATTTCCTAGATGTCTTGTTTCTGTGGCCACTCAAAACTGAGCAGCTGGATGATCTTAGGGCATTTAACCAATGTGAGCCTCAATTTCTTCTGTAAAATGGGAGTGATGATAGTACTTACCTCATAGGTCTATTACAAAAACTACATGGGTAAGTGAACAGTACTTGACACATACTAAGAACTCAATAAATGTTAGCTACAGTATTATTCAAGGGTAGAACTTCCAAAAGGTTGGGGAGGTGGAGGGTATAATGCTTCTCAAAGTGTTGAGGGCTCTGGGCTGTGACTTGAGAGTAGAAAACTTCCAAAGAGGTAGGGAAAGGGTTTGTGTGTGTGTGTGTATATATATATTTGAAGTTGAGCTCCCATAGCAAGGTAAGAGTGGTTGTAGCTGAAATGAGGTACATTAGAATCCTGGTGTCCTGAAACTGATCTTTCCTGACGCCAGGCGAGCAGGGGCTGGGGAATGTGGTGCCGGCTGAGCTGTCTGTCCCCTCTCCATTTCCCCTTCCCTAGGCAGTCGACATGGATGAGTTCGGGAATTATGACCTGCCACTAGTACACTGTGCGGTGGCCCGTTTGGAGGTGTCCGGCCTTCCCCAGGAGCCGCTTATGGGAGCCCCCGTGTCAAACCTCTCAGAAAAGACATGTGACAACTTTTGCTTGGTGCTGGAGGCAATACAGGAGAATTTGATGCAGTACAGAGAGATCCGAGATGAGCTCAACACGTAGGGCGGGTACTGGGGGTACCCCCGAGTCCTGTGAGTTAGGGCTGAGTGGAACCTCAGATTTTTCTGGCCTTATGTCCTCACCATTTTACGATGTGGACCCTGAGGCTCAGAGAGGTTAAGTGATTTGCCCATGGTCCCCCAGCTATCTGGAGGAGCTGGAATCCAGAACTCCCGGTTCCTCCGGACTCACACGAGCAAATGATTGCATGGCTTGGCCTGGGTCTCTAACAGAGCGGGGGCATGGGGAGTTGAAGTGGGTGGACAGCAGGGAAAAGGTGGGAGGAACCCTGGAACACACTGACTCCTTTGCCCCCAGGATAGTGGAGGAGGTACGCTCCATCCGCTTCAACCGGGAGCAGGAAGAAGAGCTGTTGCATAGGCATTTCTCAAAGGGCCTGTTGATGGAGAGCAAGTCTTCCATGGACATCCGTGAGATGACTAGCCAGCAAGACTTGATCACTGCGCTTGTCTACAGAGAAAAGGTGCAGCCTCCCTCTCTCACCCAATCTGTGCTCACTTGACCACCTCACCTAGCCCATCCCATCCCAGCCCAGCCTAGCCTAGCCTCTGCCGCAGTAGTCAAGGTTTCTGTCTACTCCAGGTCAGCACCGCCCCCCTCACCTGCTAGACTCCCTCTCACCCCAGCAGTCCCTGCCAATCCGCCAGTCGGGTTAGGTCCCACCTTTCCTTCTCTAAGAGACCCTGCCCCCACACTCCAGATTCCTCCCACTGAGCCACTTCTGACTCTAGTGCCCTCAAACTTACCCTTTCTTAGTGAGGCTTGAGCCAGCTTAGGTCCTACTTACTGGCAGGTAGTTAAGCCCACTGATGGCAAAGGACCCCTGGTCCTGTTGATATAGTACATCAGAGTAGCCTCCTTCTGAGGGAGGAAGCTTTTAGGGAGAAAAAGACACACACCCACATTGGTTTCTGCTTCCCACACCACCTGGCTGTGATAGAGTGACTTGGAGCCTTGTGAATGTCCACAACCTGGGCTCCCAAGCTCAGAGAGGGCACTAGGCAGGCTAGAGGAAGACATATTGAGGACTTCCCTGGGAGACCTGAATTGGATACCCTTGAAGCTGGAGGAAGGGAGCAAGGGAATATCTGCTATGTGCCGGGTGATACTGACAAGACCTCTTGGTTTGCAGGCTCAGGAATCTACCACAAGTATCCTCCCTAACAAGCACAAGAGTAGCCGCTGAGAGGGCAGAAGGGGAGCCAAGAGGTCTGTGCACACACAGCCAGCCGCTGCATCTTCCTGCACCCCTAGCATGACTTGGCTAAGCCTGGCCTAAGCCCATCCTCTCCCCTATACCTGGGCAGATGCCTGAGGCTATGGAGGTGACAGCATCTCTGTTCCTATGCCTGTGAGCCCCAGGTTCAGAAGAGCCAGGATGGAGGAGGATACAGGATAAGAGTGTGAGCCCTACGGCAAGGGGCTGCCCGCTAAGGCAGCCAGGATTTGGCCTAAGGAAGGGCAACCCTGGCATCCTGCTCCAGGCCAGAGCTAGACGGGGCCTAAGTGGGCCCAAGAACTAAGAGGAGAAAGGTGAGGCCAATAAGGCCAAGCATTTATGTATTGACAATAAAGTTTTGTGTTGTAATCAATGTGTCTAACTGGTAGATCTCCAACCCTTTGGGGCAACCATGCCCCAGATTTGATGGGCAAGACTGATTTTGCCCCTCAAAAGCCTGACTGTCTGATGGGAGAGTCACTAACTACCCTCCAGAGCTTCTAGTCTAACTGGAGAGAGAATTCGCACCCTAAACATTTCTGACTTAATGGTAGAGATATAATCCCTGCCGGTAGGGTCCTAAATTTTAGGGGTGAAAGTCTGGTCTTCTGCCTGATGCAGGAGACAGTCCTACCCTCTCTGTCTGAAGGTGGAAGACACTGGTCCTCACTCTGGGGGGCCCTAGTCTAACGAGGTCACCATTGACTAAGTCAAGCAGGTACAGGAAGCTCCATCTTGGGGCAGTGGAGAATGACTGGACCAAGTGTGGGTCCGGGTAGGCTTGCTGGAGGAGAGGAGCACTGAAACTTAACTGGAAACCAGCAGGAGGAGTTTGTGGGTCAGGTTAATGAAGTCTGGCGAGGAACTTGTGACCTGCAAGGCCTCTATGGGACCTGCACACCCAACACCATTGAGAGCCACAGCAGGTTCCAGAGCTAGGCAAAGCAGAGGGTCTAAGGGAACTGTAGCGCTTGTGGGCGACAGGAAGAGATGCATTGGAGGGCAGGATTCTGGTCCTCAGACAAAATCAATGGGCCTCATTTCCCCCATTTGTGCAGTGGGGAGTGGATGAGATTGCTCTCCAGCCCTAAAATCAAATGGGCAGCTCTCATCTCAGGAGTTGGGAGACCAATGAGATCAGCCACATTGCTGACACTCAGGTTCCCTGGTGTTGGGTGGAGGGGAAGGCCGGAAGGCCCAGAGTTCTAGCCAGCTGTTCAGCAAAGATTGACAATTAGGGGCCTTGAGGATATTCACCAATTTGAACGGGCATCCCCAGAGGCCCACTGATTGCAGCTGATGGGAAACTCCACCCTCCATCCTCTTCCCATCAGCACTGGTATCGCCCTGGAGAAGCCTACTGGGGCCTGCTGGCAAAAAGTCTGGACATCTGGGGATGGGGTTGTACACCCAGCAGGCAGGTGAAAGGTGGCACCATGCCAACAGTGTTTCACTATCTTGGATCTGCTGCCATTCCCCCTGCTTGGACGAGGACTGCTTCCCAGTGCCCTCCAGGATCATCAACCAGCACAGCTATGGGCGACCAGCAGCTTTTGCTGCTGCTGCTATTTACTGGGGATGGAGCCTTCAATCTGCCTGGTGAGTATCCACATACACCCTTTCCATCTGTCCTCTGGGGACTCTCACATCCCCTCTTCTAGCTGGCCTGAGAGGGGAAGAAGGTGGTGGGAAGATCAGGTATTATCCCCAGGAAGATCCTATAATGTGAGCACAGCCATCCTCCATCGCACCCCTAAATTGTCTAAAAGGCTTGGGCACCAATGAGTTTGGAGGCAGGAGCATGATGGGATGACCCCTAAGAGGCTTCTGGCTTTGCTTGTCCATCCCTTCCAGGATGCTAGCTTTGTCTGTCCACGTCTTCTATTTTGCCTGTCATCTCAGCTGTCTCCCCTTTTCGTCTGCCCTTTCCGTCTGGGCTGGGCCAATAGCTTGGGGTTTCAGCAGGCTAGTTTTCTCCACACTGGCCTAGAACTGAGGGCCCAGGGGCTTGGACACCTGTTGCCCCCTCCTGCCCTGCTTCAGCAAAGAGCTGCGCTGAGCCTGAGGTCGGGGTGCAGCCCTAGAACCTGAGCTCCTTGAACAGTATGGCGGGAGATATTGGGCAGCGGCTGGAAATTCTATGTCTCGTCACTCTCACGAGTCCATGACTTTTTCCAGGAACACTAGTATCCTTGGCAAAGCACTGAGGAAGTAGACAGCCATTTTGGTGAGAGGAAGAGAAGGGGATAGTTATGACCAATAGCATGTGGAGCACCTAGGATATGCTAAGCCCTGTGCTAGGTGCTTCACGTGCAATACCTTATTTAATTCTTATAACCATCAGTAAGGTGAATACTATTCTCATCCCTGTTTTACTGTTGAGGAAACTGAGGCTCAGAGACATGAAGTGATTTGTCCCCATCACAAAACTGGGGTTCTGTCACAGGCCACACTCCATTACTTCCCAAAGGAGTGCTGTGGGCGGGAAACCTCAGTAGCATAAAGAACATCAGTCTCACCAAATCCATAAATGTGGCACACTTCCAATCAAAATCATAACTTAATAATCAGATTGTTATATATATTAGGAAAAACGAAAGGCCAAAATAGCCAAGAGAATTCTGAAGAACAAGATGGGAGACTCCCCATACCAGATACTGAAATTTACATTAAAGTAACAGTAGTAACATAGGTGGTGTTGGTGCAGGGATAGACAAGAGTGAACCAATGGAGGTTCACTTCTCAAGAGGGCCCAGAAATCAGTCTGGATACATAATGACAGGTGGCACAACAAATCAGTGGAGAAAGGATGGACTTTTCCATAAGGAGGCAGGAACAACTGGTTAACATATGGGAAAAACCCCCCATAAAATTAGATCCAATGGAAACATCTCTTCCTGCAAATAAAAACATAAAACCCCTGTAGCAATGCATCTGTTCACTTCAGCCTGGGCTTCTGTAGCAAATAGACCCATGAGTCACCAGAGTTTGGAGGGCTCCTCCAATTTTGAGCCCAAGTCCCCCACTGCACTGAAGGGGACATGGAGGCACTGAGAGGGGTGGGATCTTCCCCAAGATCACAGAACAAGTCAGTAATAGAAACACATCAAGTGCAGATCCCCCTACTCTTTCCATGCGTCCTGGCTAGCCCTTCTGCCCTATTGTGACCTCTTAGGTCTGCACCGGGCCAGAAGAAGGTTGGGTGTGGGAGGAGCAGGTGCCAGACAGGGGTAAAGTTGGAGACAAGGGTTAGAGCGTCCTCAGAGCTAGTTTGTGGGAATGATGAGCCTGTCACCTGGGTTGAGTCACCTCCAGTTTTTTTGCATTAGACCTTTGACAACTGCCGAGAATGCATTGACGGGTCATCAGATGATGGACCTATTTCTGCCCATTGCCCAGGGAAAAGAGGAAGGTTTCCAGGGGATCCAGCTCAGCACAGCTGATCTTGGCCTTTTTCTCTAGAGAGAATGAATGAAGCTGTGTTTTTGTGAGGCACTGAGGCATAGTAGGGAAGACACTGTGTTCTGGGGTCTGATGAACACAGTTTCAAATACAGCACCACCATTTCTGGCTGTGTGACCTGTCTGGGCCTCAGTTTCTCCATCTGATTAATAGAAATAATAGTCCTTACCTCAGGTTGGTTATGCGGACTCAATGAACCAATGCTCATTGGAGCAACACCTTATTCAGACAAGGTGAAAATTGAGCAATGTCAAAACTATCTTTGACTTCTTTTGCACTAAAGAAGTCCTTGACTTCTTTTGCAATAAAGCCAATGGCTTGAAATTAGGGGTCAGGTTGTACAAAAAAGTATATCTTTAAATATTAGAATTATATTCAATGCTATACGTAACATATTGAAAGGTATCAAGAAATTGAAGATCAAATGTGATAACAGACTTCTGTCTTCTGCTGATTCTGTCTTTTGCTGATTCTGTCTCTAGAGTAGTCATTGTGTGGAAGGAGATATAATTGCCTGCCCTAGTTAAATTTGACCTTCCTGGCATGTATCATCTGAGATCTATTATCACAGAGCTGGCCAATAAATAAATGAACATATCAAATGTAGTTGGTGTTGATGTTATTTTTATTGAATCTTCCAGTAAGGATACCTGGTAAGTGAGAACACCTGAGAAGAATTCTGAATTGGTGGAGGGAACAGGTGTGTTGGTGTCTTTTTGTTTGTTGTACAGGCGTTATTACAACCTGGAGGTGTAAGTCAGATACAACAACTTCCACATCTAAGGAAACTACAATGTGTTCTGATGCATCCTCAGCTCTAGCCAATATTAAGAGAGACAACACCCCTGCAGGTCAACTTAACACCTCAGTACCAACCAGGAAGACAGCAATGGCTGAATCCCAGAATCATACAACACCAGCTGCAATTTCAGCTTCACCACCAGCCTACAGCTCTGCTGGGTCCAGTGAGCTCTCAACCCCAATGCATAACCCTCAGGAGGAGATACTACATACAGTTAACATCACAGTCTCCAAGGACACAACACTGTCAAATTCTATAACGACTTCTACATTGAAGGACCAGGGAAGGACAGCCTTGTCCACTATCGTCACTTCAGATGAGACCTCAAAACAGAATCAGAGAGCTTCAACGGCAGCCCCATTAGCATCAAGCCCCACAACCAATGTATGGGAAACATCAGTGTCCACTGACTCTCAGAAGTCATCCACCATCACAGCCCCAACAGCTTTATACACACCGGGCAATGACGTTACATCACCAGTGTCCATGGCAACCACCATCTCCAAGAAGTCACCTACAACAATATCCCCGACAACATTGAACAAAATCACTGATGTGAAGGGATCTTTCCCCATGACAACCAGTGCAGTTATCCATACCGCTTCACCAACATTGACCACCCTGGGAACAACTGTTCCCAGGACAACCATGTCGGAGAGTCAGGAAGGGGAAACTACAGATGCACCCCCAACCCCAACGACAGCCCCCACAATGAGCATGCTGTCTGAAACACACCGCAGCATCACCACACAGACACCTTCCCGTGCAGTGGAATCGGCCCCCAGTGCTGGCACTGCAATAGCACAGTCACCCAAGACAACAGCTGCTCATTCAGTAGCGCTTATCCCCAGCTCCTCAGGGACAACAAAATCCTCTGCCATGACTGGGGCCAGTCAAGCTTCTCCTAAACTCACCCAGGCCAGTGGTTCCGGAGCAGGAGCCTGTGCTTCAGATGAGTATGTAGATGGAAGGAGAGTCTGTATGTGCAGTGACAGCTACTACGCTCACTCAGGTGAGGCTAAGGAGCTCACATCAGCACAGCAAAGAGGAAGTGGGGGCGGGAGTGGACACCATACACTGTGAAGGCCCAGAGGGCATGGGAGGGCAGGTGAGGTTTGGTCAGACATTGGCATCTAAAGAGTCCACCCAGCCCTGGCTGGTGTAGTTCAGTGGATTGAGCGCAGGCCTGCAAACCAAAAGGTCGCCTGTTTGATTCTCAGTCAGGGCACGTCCCTGGGTTGTGGGCCAAGTCCCCAGGAGGCAACCACATATTGATGTTTCTCTCCTTCTCTTTCTCCTTCCCTTTCCCTCTCTCTAAAAATAAATAAATATCTTTTTTAAAAAATAGAGTCCATTCAGGTGGAGGTGGTCTCTAGTCAGAGGACAGAGAGCTGGGGCCGAGTTCTTAATAAATTAGGATTGCTATACCACAGTGCATACACTGGTTGGCTTATAAACAAAAGGAAATTTTTTCTCACAGTTCTGGAGGCTGGAAGTCTAAGATCAAGGCACCAGCAGATTTGGCACCTGGTGAGGGCCTATGTCCTGGTTCATAGACAGCTGCCTTCTCTCAGTATGGGAGGGGAAACAAGCTCTCTGGGGACCCTTTTATAAGGACACTAAATACCATTCATGAAGGCTCCACCCTCATGACCTAATCACCTGCTAAATGTCCAGCCTCTTAATACCAACATTTTGGATGTTAGGATTGCACATGTGGGTTTGGGGGGCCACAAACATTCACTCTGTAGCAGAGGTAGAATGGACAGTTTGTTAACCCTGGCCCCTACGACTCTCACTACTGGCCTCAGATGAAACCTTTCTGGGGGAGGGAGCTGATGATCTACCACAGACAAGGGTTGTAGCTCAAGCAGAGGATCAGAGGGCTAAGCCAGGAAAATGAGGCAAAAATCTTGTTGTGGCAAGACCAGTGTGGCAGGTATTAGAGAAAGGCTGAGTTCACAGGGCCTCCCCCGATTGTGCAAATAACACCCAGGCCCACCCTCTGGGAGGGTGGAAACTGGGTCCTGGGAACCCAAAAGATGACAGTGTCCCTCAAACATGTGTCTGCCACAGTTGAAATAATTCTAACCCCCATAACATTGAAATCTAACACAATTCTGATGCTCCTAAAATAACTACTCTGCTTTTCTAAATATCAAATTCCTTCAAAAAATGTTTCTTTGGCACTCCGGCTCTGGTCTACTGGATAATCCAGCTTTGGAATGAAGTATCTATTATCTTCAAAACTGGGCAGTGCTTAATTTATAGGTCAGTATTTTCCAAAATACATTTTGCAGGTCACCAGTGCTATGGGATTTCAATAGACATTAGACTAACAAAAAGGGTTCTATTGTCAAATATAGTTGGGTAATACTGGATTATACAAAACTGTATCTTGAATGCAAGGCTTTTCAGAGCTTTGAGTATTTAGCATTCCACTGTTCACTGTGACTCCCTAAAAAGTCGGATTTTTAAAGCAGATTTTAGCATGCATTTTCCAAGAGTATCTGTCCCCAGAATCCCCATGCTGAAGAACATTTACAAAGCATCTTGGAGTATCTTCTGTTGCAGAGGACCGGGAATTCAGACGAGAGCTGCACAGGGCTGGGCAGGTAGAAGTGACCAGGATGACAAGTCCAAATCAGGGAGAATTTAGGGGATTTAGTCAAACTCAGAGTATGAGGTGGCTCAGTGGAGGGTTTTCTTTTTTAGATTTTATTTATTTATTTTTTAGAGAGAGGGGAAGAGAGGGAGAAATAGAGGGAGGGAAACATCAATGTGCTAGAGATACATCAACTGGTTGCCTCTTACACACCCTCAACTGGGGACCTGACCCACAACCGAGGCATGTGCCCTGACCGGGAATTGAACCAGTGACCTTTTGGTTTGCAGGCCAGAGCTCAATCCACTGACCCACACCAGCCAGGGCAGTGGAGCGTTTTCAAATGTCAACACAGTCTCTTGGTAAGACCGGGGTTTCTGTGCTCGCTTGTACAATGCTACACATGCCCATCCAGAGAAAGTATAAAGCATATCATTGTTTTCATGAATTAAGAATGCATGACAGCTTTAAAAAAATTTTTTTATTTATTGATTTTTAGACAGAGGAAGGGGGAGAGAGAGAGAAAGAGAGAAACATTAATTTGTTGTTCCACTTATTCATGCATTCATTGGTTGCTTCTTGTATGTGCCCTGACTGGGGATTGAATCTGAAACCTTAATATATCGGGGACAACGCTTCAACCAACTGAGCTACCTGGCCAGGGCCCGGGACAGCTTCTTTATGTTAATTTTTCCCTGTAAGAACACAGACTCCGCAAAGCAGATTATCTCTGGGTTTGAATTATCCCTCATTTTCTTCTTCTGGGAATAATAAACACATTTATTTTATAGTATTAGAGCTTGAGTGTTAGCCCTTATTAATATTACTATTTGGCAATCCATATCACAATGTACTAACTGCAATACCAGAAATGCATGTGATTGGCTTAAACTCTGTCACACCCACCAACACACACCGATACAAAGTTCCTGCTCTTAAATTGCTGCCCATCTCTCTTAAATTCAAAATGATAAGATTAGTCTAGAAATATTTTACAATAGTATTTCCATTATTTAAAAAAAATATTTTATTTATTTATTTTTAGAGAGAGAGGGGAATGGAAGGACAAAGAGAAGGAGAGAAACATCAATGTGTGACCTCCTCTCTCACACCCTCAACTGGGGCCCCAGTCTGCAACCCAGGCATGTGCCCTGCCTGGGAATCGAACCAATGACCCTTCGGTTTATAGGCCAGTGCTCAATCCACTGAGCCACATCAGCCAGGACACATTTCTATTATTTTTTAATGACTAACCATTAAGCAGTTCCTCCCAAATTTAATAGAAAGTATGAAAAGAGAGTAGGCACACATGAGGGGCAGAGTTAAGTATTAGTTTCTCATTCATCACCCAGAAAGCCTTGGTGTGTGACCTCTATCAGGACACCTTGTGGTGCCAATGGTAGAAAATCAACTCAACTTTGCTAGAGCAAAATAAATAAATAAATTTAAAAAATTGGAAAACAGGAAACAAAATAAAACAAAATTCACTGGCTCATGAAACAAACTGTCCCCTTGCCCTTGTGGCTCTCAGAGGAGCTCCCTCCACCCCCTCCCTCACCTCGGTCTCTTTGAAGTTTAGACTTTTATAAGACAGAAAGAGCCATTAACTTCAAGTAGTTTAAGCCCCTTAAAAACTCCCCATGGCCCAGGCTACCTTTTGTAATGGGTGGAAAATTAAAGACAAAAAAATTAATATCTTAAAAAATAATCCCGCCTGATAAGTAACGAAACCAACTAGGCTGGATAAGAGAAAACAGGAGATTTTATTACAAGGGTGTCTAATGGAGGCCAAGGCTCCAACCAAGTTCTTCTGGGACTAGGACTTGAAACTGTGAAAGTGGCAGGAACCAGGAGGTCATCTCTCTTCTCAATCTTGCTTCTCCCATTTAGCACCTCTACCTGTTTTGTTCCTCTCTCCACACACTGGCTTTTCCTGTCTCTCAGCCAAAACAGCAGAAAATGGCAGCCTCATGACTCAAGCTTGACATCATCTCATTTTAGGCCCAGTTCCTGGGAAAGAAATTGTGAATGGATCAGCTAAGGCTGGGTCCCCCAATGCAGTCATGGTATAGGGATCTCACCTCATTTAAGAGAGAGTCTTTGTTTAAGGGAGTCATTATGGGTTGGGCTAATACCCCCACAGTATCTCCTCCACCCAGATTAAAACTAGTATCCCTTCCCACAGCATCATCCTAGCGGCCTCAGAGGGTCCTCACCCTGGTTCTTGTCTTCCTGCAGAACTGTCCAGAATGTTCATGGTCCTGCACTGCAAGCCACAGAAAATCGAGGTGGTCCTGCACACCTGCCTCCTAGAGACTTATAATTAGACCCTGAGGGAAGGTGCCTTCTCAGGATGCTCCAGTGTCAGCGAGATAGAGGGAGGTCACCGTACCCAAGTCTTCAGGATGGAGAAGAGGGTATTGTGGCCTCCGCCTCTCTGTAAGCAAGCTGAGGGGAGCCACCTGATGGGAAATTGGTATACATGTGTATGGGGAGGAAAGCAGTGACTGGGCATGAGTTGTGACTACGTTCATCTGGCTGAAGAATAATTCTCCAGCATGAAGTCAAGTCTTGGCCATGAGACCAGTCTTTTTTGGGGAAAAGACCATTCCCCCATCATATTGGGAATGTCCTGATAGATGGTGCTATGTTTGATGAATAGGGATATTGGTTTCCAAACCTCTCAGCCATGAAACCTTTCACATTTATTTATTTTTTTTATGAAACTGTTTATTTATTTTTACAGGACCCTTTAAAATAACCACAAACAATATTTATTTCTTTTTTAAAAGATTTTATTTATTTATTTTTAGAGAGAGGGGAAGGGAGGGAGAAAGAGAGAAAAATATCACTGTGTGCTTGCCTCTCGTGCAGCCCCCACCAGTGACCTGGCCCTCAACCCAGGCATGGTTGATAAGGCCACTTATCACTTTGTGAAGGAGAGGTAAGTGTCTGTCAGGCCCTGGTAACCTCTTGTCAGTGCCAGGCTAGCTCTTGGACTATGGTTTGTGCTGTGCTCTTTTGTACCCAAGAGGACAGATCCTGTTACTCTCCTCTGTACCCTGGGTACATAAACACTGGGAGAAAGTAAGCACTGAGTGAATGTTTGTTGAATGAATGCAAGTATTATTATTATTCCTGTTTTGCAGATGATTAAATTAAGGCACAGGGAAATTCAGGTCTGTCCAAGATTATAGCCAATAAATGACATTCATTCCTTTTATTCTTTACTCAAACAATTACTGAGGGCCTACAATGATAGGAGTAAAAAAACAAAACTAACATTCAGAGTGCTATATACACTGTTAGACATTTGACATGCTTTACATTTAATAACTAATAATAGCTAATACTGACACAGCATTTACTCTATGGTAAGTCACTGCTCAAGTCCCTGCACATATATTAACTCATTTAAGGCTTACAACACACTGTATGAGGTAGTATTTTTGTTATTTTATAGATGGAGAAACTGAGGCTCAGTTCACACAACTGGTAAGTGGCCAATCTTGCTAAGTCCTTACCATCAACAGCTGATGGCCTAGAGAAAGAGCTGGGTCTCCTGACTTCTAGGTTGTATTTCATTAATATTAACAAGTCTTTACAGAGTACAGTGAATCATTCATTACCTTATTTATTCCTGAAAACAGCCCTGTGAAGTATTATTTCCCTCACTTTGGAGATGAGGGGATTAGAGAAGTTTCAGGGAGTTTAAATGACTTGACCAAGGACACACTTTTGTTCTATTCATGCTCCATTGTCTAGATTTTGAAACACTAAGTCTGTCCTAGCATAATTCCTCTTTTTTCAAGAGGAAATAAAACTTAGTGATTAGGGTGTGGCTGGGCACTAGAGCCAGGCTGCTACCTGAAGAAATTTGGGGGACCTACTCAACCTCTCTGAGCCTCAGTTTCCTCATCATTAGAAAAGAAAGGGTTCATCAAGGGGGAAACTAGAATGGATTTATTGATGGTGGGCTTGCGTCCTAGAATAAAGGTCCCAGGGTACAAAGATAAATAAGCTTTGGAGAGTACAAGAGACAGAGATCAGAAAGGTGACTCCCTAATGCCTACAGGAGGTAGCACCTGAGCAGACAGGTACCTCAGTTGGGAAAATAGTTTGCTGTTCCTTAGACGTTTTGCATAGGCTGGTTTCTCCTTCTAGAACCCTCAACTCGCTGGGACTCATATGGAAAACTCTCATCTCCTTTAAGGCTGCTAAAATGTCACCATGGCTACCCCACCCACGCTACTTAAAATTGTATACTACCCTGCACTCGTCCACTATTTCTTTCTTCTATCTACTTATCACCTCCAAACTATGTACTATATTACATGAGATCACTTACTTTTTTTTTATTAAGTTATTTATTGTTTGTTTTCCCTCACCCACAAGAGAATAGGAGGTTTTGGTCTGTTTTGTTCACTCAGGTTCCCTAATTCTTCCAAGCACCTACAGCAGAGCTACGTATGAATGTATGTCTACCCATGGACTCTACACCACAGGCCTACCTAAATATTATGTTATAGTGAAGCAGTTACACTTAGGTTATTGTCACCACGATGACATTGTGGACAGTTCAGATCACTATCTCTGAATTCCTTAGTTCATTATTTTTTATGTCTGTCAGAGTTTGTCACCAATCCCTACAATTGCCACCCATAACTGAGGTTTCCTTTTTCAATTTGGAGCAGATGTTGCTAATAAGTGATCACTGATAAACTATGCTTAGTCAAGAAACAAACTTTATTGAAAGGACAGAGCCATGGGGAAAATAAAATAATGAATAAAAATAAACGGTCATCTCACCATGAATTACTACCACCACACTCTCAAAATAATAATAGTAAGGAGGAAGAGGAAAAGAAGGAAAAGGCAGAGGGGGAGAGAAGTTTTTTGTTGTGTTTTGTTTTGTTTTTTGGAAGACAAAGAAAAGAAAAGGGAAGGGGGCAAAATTAGTGTCTTCCTCCAGTGATTGCTGTGAGGACGAAATGAAATGTCGGACGTAAAGTTCTCAGCAAGAGACCCAGCATCTACAACCACACAGGACAGGCGCAAAAGGAGACATCAATGTTTGTCCATCCACATTGCGGGCCCTAAGCCGTCGCTCCTAAAAATGAGCGACGCTGCCTTTCCCCACAGCTGTCCAGTCAGCCACCGGTTGCTCTGGGGCCTGCGGAACAACGGGGCCTCTCTGGAGGTGACGCTAGCCTTCAAACTGCTCCGCTTGAACAGCGATGTGTTGTTCTACCTGCAGTGACCCTGTGTGACAAGCAGGCGGGACGCCCGTGCCCACCGGTGAGCGGACAGCTTGCGTGGGGGGTACAGGTGGGGGTTCCCGGCCGTCGCTGCAGCCGCGGCGGGCCTCAGCTCCCGCGCGGCCAGCGGGCGAGCCAGACGCCCAGCAATGCGGTCATCGAGGGAAGGACTAGGGAGGGACGTGGAAGACGGCGGCCGGGGAGGTAGGCCGGCCTGGCCGTGGGCGGAGCTGAGGGCCGGGCTTGCGGAGGTGATTGACTTCAACGGCGGTATTTTGGAACCCAAGGCCTTGTGGATTGGTGAACTCACCGGGGCAGTCCGGGGCCTCCCGGAGAGGCGCGATCTGGTTGGGGTGGGTAGGGACCTCGCTACCCTTCTGCTCGTGTCCCGGCAGACCTGCAGTCCGAAGAACCCGCCTGGAAAGAATGGAGCCGGGGCACGCAGGCACTTGGAGAGCGGCGTGGGCTCGCTAGTGTTCGGGCCCATCCGAATAAGCGGTAACTAGGTCTTCTGCGAAACATTTCTAATTCCTATTCCAGAGCCCCTGGCTGACTTGCTCTGAGACCCCGACCCTTCACTGGGCTCCCCTCCTACCTCCATGCTCTCTTACTCCTTCCTAAATGCAAGTCTCCTCCCCAAGCCCATCTCCTCCTGGCCTCCCGCTGTGCTCTGGCCACATTCCTCCCCTTACCCAGTCCTTAAACTTTGAGTCTGAGTCGTCTCCGCTTCTGTCCTTCATTCTCACCATTCCTGCCACATCGGATCACGCTTCTCCCAATCTGTTAGCCCCTTATGCCAGCGTGATTTTTTAAATCCTCCTTGCTGGTCTCGAGCCCTCTCAAGAACCCACCCTCAAGGGAAAGCCTGTGTCCTCAGTCTATTCGTATTAGAGGCAGACGTTTCATCATTACACCCTTGTGAGTCCCAGCTTCAAAAAGGGGTCAGTCTTTTTGCCCAATATTGATGAAATGATTGTAGCATGCTGCCCGTATCCTGACAGGATGGCTCCTCAAGCTTAACTTTTCTTTCTATCTGGTTCTAGAAGCCATTGCTTCCAGCAGCAGGAGTTCGGCAGGTTGGTACACAGGGATTGCACCAGGGCCTGGGGATGCATACTGGGTTCTGGCCGGTGCTGGTCTTGGATCCTGTTTCTGCTCAACTCTGTGACTTGGGAGAAATCAGTTACCCTCTTGGAGTCTCAGCCTCCTTATCAGTACAAGAGTTATTGTGAGGTAGTCATAGTGTCAACGTAAGAGCATCCAAACCCATAGAGAATTTTAATGAGTTGTTTTTTTTTCCTTTTCTTTTTGCCGAAACGGATGACAATCGCTGGGAAGCAAGATCTCAAATGCTCAGGAGAAATAGTTTTGCAGTTTCTTTTATGCGTTTAAGGTTGCAAAGAGAACAGGTGGTGACTGGATTATACGATAGTTAAGAAGATACTGTGCTCTCTTAAGGTGGTTATGCTTATTTCAAAGATGTGCTAACCTAAACAGACAAAAATACAATGGATGGGGCTTGCTTAAGGCCAAGTTAAAGCTTTTACTAAGAAGTCATATGCCGGGGGCTGATTACCTAGCATGACCTTCCCAGTTAGGAATTTATGATCAGATCACCCTGTGAAGTAAATTTAGAACCACTTTTTTGTCCACAATAGAATTTTATACCTCATCAAAACCTGAGATTCTCCAGAAATGATTTAGAATAGGGGTTAAAATTCCAAAATACAGGGCCAGGCAAATGACAAGAGTCGGGTGGGGGCTGAGTGAGGTCCACATTGAACTAGAGAGTGAATTTCATCTATCTCCACCTGCCTCCCCCCCAATCTAATGGAGGGATTGGCATGAAGTCAGTCCCAGGAAAGTTTTGTTCAAAGAATGAATGCATGGCTTTGGCCAGGGGCTCGGGTGGAGTATTATCCTATACATCAAAAATGTTGTGGGTTTGATCCCCTGTCCGGGCACAAAACTAGGTTGTGGGTTCCACCCCCAGGAGGCAACTGATCACTGTTTCTCACATGGGTGTTTCTCTATCTCTCTGCCCCCTCATCTATAATCAATAAACATATCCTTGTGGAGGATTAGAAAAAAAGAAAGAGTGAATGAATGGATTACTAAGTGGATATTCTAAGCCCCAAAGTGGAGTATCTAAGACTAAAAAGTTTTCTAGGCTCTCAAATCCTGTTTTGTAATTCTTCCTTTCCTACAGGAGCCTGGATGGCTATCTTTCTTCTCATGATGATGGGCTGGATACAGGGATAAAACCCTGCCCAGATACCTGCTCCCACTCTAGCCCTTGGGCTTTAGCTTAGTTGCCTGATGCAAAGGTGAGACAGAGGAAGATTTAGGGAGAGGAAACTACTGTTTGGTAAGGAGTGTGGCTGCTGAGCTTCAAGCCATGTTTCTTTATGCCACCTTCCTTTCCCATCTCTGATACTCTTCCAAGGGCAAGATTAAGCCTCTCCATACGGTAGGAGGTGGAGCAAAAGGTATGACCAATAAATAGCAGGGAATTATACTTTGTCTCCTTTTTTTTTTTTAAAGATTTTATTTATTTATTTTTAGAGAGAGCGGAAGAGAGAGAGAGAGAGAAACATCAATCAGTTGCTGCTCGCACACCCTTATCTGGAGACCTGGCCTACAAACCTAGGCATGTGCCCTGACCGAGAATCAAAGCAGCAACATTTTGGTCTGCAGGCCGGTGCTCAATCTGAGCCATACCAGCCAGGGCTGTCTGACTCATTTTCTATGTAATCTAACTACAAAGTTTATGTGAGGAATGGTGAGTGTATGTCTGTGTAGTCATTTTATCCTCTATGGGTCTCTGTTCCCCCATATGTAAAATGAGAGAGTTTGACCAGATCATCTCTGCTTCAACATGAGGACTCTGACTCTTGTTCCAGGGTAAATTCCTGGGCCTTGGCCAGCTGGTCCTATCGAATGGGCAAGAGCTGTTCAATTTCATAATTAGGATTAAGTGTATCCATATAATATATTACCCTGACCATTAATTATTTATAATCTCATACACTCCCCTTTGTAGGATACAGGCAGCAGTGTTATTGCTATCATTTATTCATTCAAAAACAGGTTGGAATATACTAAGTACCAGTTCCTATGTTAGGCCCTTGGGATTTAACAGTACACAAGATAGTCTTTGACCTTATAGAAAGACAGCTGAGTGCAGGAAGTAGGCGGTATGGACCAGGAAGCAGAACTGGCTTTATAAGTTGGCAGAGGTGCACTGTCACAAATCCTAAGAAGGCCCTGTGCCTCTTTTTGTTTGTTTTACTTAAAAAAAAAAAAAAGATTTTATTTATTTGGGGGAGGAGGGGGAGAAGGGAAAAGACAGGGAAAGAAACATGAATGTGAGAAACATCAATTGGTTGTGTCTTGTATTTGCCCCAGCCGGGGACCAAACCTGCAATCCAGGCATGTGCCCTGACAGGAATCGGTGACCTTTTGCTTTGCAGTACAATGCCCAACCAACTGAACCACACAGGTCAGGGTGTTGTTTATTTTACTTTTGAAATACCACTTTTAATTGATATCTATAATAATTTTGAAATTTCTTTGGAAAATGTTGGTACAAGCAATAAAATAGAAGTTAAATTTAACTAACGGTTTTAATGTTTTAGCCAAAAAAATTTTTGTCATTTAATGCTGTATCAGCTCCTAAAAAAAATTAAGTCAAATTGATCAATCCATATTATTTTTCCCTATATAGCAAAGTCACACATTTATTAAATCAGTACAGTTACATTTCATTAGAAATTCATATTGACTTTAGAGTTGGAGTAGGCTGTTTAAATAGGCCTATTGTGGCCCTGGCAAGATAGCTCAGCTGGTTAGAGCATTGTCCCAGTACGCCAAGATTGCAGGTCAGTTAGGGTACATACAGCAGTCAACCAATGAGTGCATAAATAAGTGGGACAACAAATCAATGTTTCTCTCTCTAGAAATCAATTTTAAAAATTTAAACTTCTAAAAAAAAAGTCTTGTTGGCAAAAGCATTAACCCCTGCTCTTATTTAAAAATAAAGCCTGAAAGATAAGGGCAAAATATTATCAACTATACCATGCTTAAGTATCTCAAGGAGAATATAGAATGAAACAAAATTAAGTGAACAAGGAAGCTATTGAACGTCAGGTGTACTTAGTTGGCCATGTTAAAACAGAAACAAACAAAACCTCTGTTCTGTGTAACAATAGATACAGCGGTGCCTCAGTACGCAATATTAATTCGTTCTGGAACTTGTAATGAGTGTCAAAACCAACGAGTACTGAACAATGAAGCATTTTCTCTCGTGGGGCATCATTGTGACTCATAGAAATTCTAGCAAGTGCGATGACATCCGAGCAAGCAGAGTGCTGAAACATTTTTTTCTTGTCAAAATGCAACAAGTATAGGATTTGACGGGTTCTGAAGGCAGTAAGTACAAAGGTATGACTGTACTTATAAACTGCCAGATCACATTTAATGCTTGTGAAGGCAGTAGCTCTTATTACGACTAAAATGCAGTTAATTGTCTTATTTTCTTTGGTTAAGTTGGGGTGGGGCATATATGGCCAATATGAGTCCTTTTTTAGACATTGCAGGTGATAATTCCATTGATATATTTTATTAAAATAAGTCGCAAGTCTTTTTAAAACAATAAGTTGCCTGAAAAATTTTAGAATACATCATACCTCCCTGAATTGGTGTGGCTCAGTTTGTTGGTCATTGTCCCGCAAAACCAAAGGTCACCAGTTCGATCCCCATCAGGGTAAATGCCTGTGTTGAGGGTTTGGTCCCCAGTTGGAGTGCATATGAGAAACAACCGATCGATGTTTCTCTCACTCTCTTTCTCCCTCCATCACCCTCTCTCTAACAATAAATACATAAAATCTTAAAAGAGGATATATCATACCTAAAAATTGATTGTGAATATTCTGAAATTAACCCCAAAATCTTTGTTAAAATATAAATGAGAAGTCATTCACATTTTAAAATTTGTAGTATGTTTCTTTTAAAATAAAGATATATGTTGGAGAAAACTGTACAAATGTAGTTTGCTGTTTGTAAATTTATTTTTAAATTTTTTCAATTACAGTAGACATTCAATATTATTTTATTGCCATTTGTAAATTTAAATCTCAGCCTTTCACTGTTTCCTGTCAGGTTTCTCTTCCATTCTCTGCATCAGGTCTTCAAAATCTCCTGATTCTTCTAAGTCCCCTACATGTCCTTATTCCTTCCCTCCTCATAAGTGCTTTTCACAAAAGAAATAAAAGCCATAGAGTGGATGTATCTGCCACCTACCAGTCTATTTCCTACCTACCAGTCCACTAATGTATTAATTTAGACACCTATCCTTATCATTAATATTTTAACAATTTCTAATTTCAGAGAATACTCCCTAAATTCATCTATAATCATACCCAGATTCATTACCTATGAGATCTATTTTATGCCTTCTATATTCTTACAATATGAGGGCAGAGATAGAACCCTGGAGCACATCCCCAGAGTCCTTCTGGTGAATTTGATCCAGTAATTAAAGCTCTTTAGTCTGGTTCTTCAAAGTTAAAAAAAAAAACCAAAAAACAAATCACACAACTTTTGAATGTCTCTCTTCCCAAGTCAGGTTTTCAGAAACCTTGGCATTTCACTATCCTTTGGCTGATGGCTTTGTTCTTCTAAACAATTTCCAAGTATGATTCTTAAGTATATATTAATGTAAATAAATTTAGTTCCTTTTCCTGGGGGCCGAATTTGGGTAGGAAGGCAAGACTGACCCTTCAACCTGAGTCCTGGTCACAAAATGACCACTGATTCTAACCCAGCCCAAGCCCTAACCCCGACGCGGCAGTGACCTATCCCCCAACCACCGGTCACAACCTGACTGACCACCCAGCTTCAGGTTGGAGTACTGATAAGAGGTGGAAATTGGGAAGAGGGTGGGGCAGGTTTCAGAGTGGGATCCCCGGATGATTTGTCCTGGCCTCCAGTTCCTCCATTTGCACATGCCCAGCAGGCTACTTCAGATCTGGGTGAGCAACACTCCCTCCAGAGGCGAGACCCCTGCCAGGAACAGAAGAGAAGGCTGGCAGGGAAGGTGAAGTCATGCGCAGAGGGAGCCGACCGTTCTCTGAGTCGAGGGCAGCGTGCAAGGGCGGAACGCCGGCGCGGTCCCACTCCTGATTGGTCGCAGGCGGGCAGAAAGGGGTGGGGCCGGGGCGGCGCGCGCGGTGAGGCGCGCGGCCTGGCGGGCGTGTAACGGCCGTTAGGAAAGCTAAGGGACGGAGTCGCCGCCCGTGGCCGACGTGGTGGCCTCAGTTGGTGTCCCCGAGTGAGTCATTTCGCCGCGCAGTTTCAGGCCCACGTAAGTCCTCCTTCCCTCAGGGGCCCCCCCATCGGACTGACAAACCCTACCACACCTTGGGGAGCTCTGAAGGAGCTTCAGACACGCACGACCTACCTCTGTGGGCGGGGGAACGGGGGGTGGAAAGGCGCGGGAGAGCGAAAGCGCATGCGCAGAGCGACTTAGCCGTCCGCCTCGGTCTCTCACCGCTTCGGCTTCCTAAAATAATGCCTCACACACGCCCCCTCGTGTTTATCGTCTTGCTTTCTACTCCGTCGTCATTCACGCCGCAGCAGTTACTGTAGCAATGTAAAGGACAAGCCCCTTTGCCAGTTAGACGGCAGGAGGCGGGGTCCTTGCTCTCAGGCAGCGCGCAGTCCCGGGAGAAAGACGTTAAGCGGGTGATTTACTTGGTTAGCACTCATAGTGCAGGGTGGAGTACGAAGAGTACAGAATCGAAGGCGCGCGGTTGTGGTCTGGGAGGGCAGAGAGCCCTCTCTGAGGAGGTGAAGTTTGAGCTGAGATTTGAAGAATGAGCAGAGAGTTAAGGTTGGGGGACCGAGGGCACTTGTGAAGGCCGTAAGCTAGAGTTTTTGAGCCGGGGAGATTTTGCTCCCCACGGGATACTTGACAACGTCTGGAGATTTTTGATGATCACAACTTGGGGATTCTTCCTGCCATATAGTGGGTAGAAGTCAGGGACGTTGCTGCTAAACATCCTGCAGTGTATACAGCACAGCCCTCACAACATTTATCCTACCTAAAATGTCAGTATCTTAGTATTGAGGTTGGGGACCCCTGCTCTAGGCAAGGAGGAGCTGGTGCACTTAGTGTTAAAACTTACTTGTTCAATAGAGGATATTTAGTACTTGCTTCATCACAGTAAACTGGGAGGATGGAAGATCAGAGCCCTGTTTGTCTTTTACACCAGCGTTTTTCCACCACATGGCATAGAGCAAGGCAAATAGTAGGCGCCCAGTAAATTTTGGTCGATGAATGCTGTGTGCTAGGTAGGGAGGAGTGGTGATAGAAGAGTGAGTAAGATAGCCCTGCCTCATTACTTGCCCTTAGGCCTTGTCTGGTTTTTTTATAATCATCTGGTGGTGTAGTATGTTTCAGGACTTGTTCTTTATCAAGGAAACTTATTGGCAATGATTTGGCTTCTCTTTAGATCTGGTTTAATAAATGATCGAGGCCATGAAAATAGTTTGATGACTGATGTGGGATTTTTAATGCGTCTGTGTATCCATGCCTTCAAATGCTCTCCTGTCTTGCTGTGATTCTCTCCACAGCTGCCTCACGTGAATTTCCACACTGAGATGATAATTCTTGAGGAGCGGAAATGATTTTAACAGCATTTCTGTGGTGAAGCAAGCACTAAGTATCCTCTATTGAACAAATAAGTTTTAACACTAAATGCCTACTCCTTGCCTAGAGCAGGGTTCCTCAATCTCAATACTAAGATACTGAGCTACCCGGCTGGTCAAAATTTAATTTCTGGGTAGCATCTTAGGAAATAGAGCCTGGGTGGTGACCAAGAGCAAAGTGAAGAAACGATGTGAGCTGTCTCTGCTCCTAACTGCTCTGGGGCTTGCAGGTCTAGCTGTGTTTGAGGCAGAAACTTCAATTTGTAGTGCCTTAGAACTTCCTTTATGTCTCTCTTCGTTACACACATGCTGATTAGACTCCCACAGCATTAGAGCACAGCCCTCGCTCTATGACCTAGCTATATGACCTTCACCTCTCTAAATTTTTCTTTCTTCATCCAGAAAATGAGGATAATGTAACTGCCTCATAGGTTTGATTAAACTTAAGACATGATTAGCATAGTGCTTGATGGGTAAGTACTGAATACATGTTAAATTTATTGAATGGATGAATATTTCTGTAGCTTAAAGCGCTTTGAAGATAAAAGCCATCAATATTGGGTGCTTTTTTTTTTTCCTGCCTCCCTTCACTCCCACCTTTCTTGGCTGTATTGTTTCTTGTATCTTCATTTCTCTCTTTTATCTCAGGAAATCTCTTATCTTCAAATAGTCCTAAAAATTTTCCACCAGTAACCCATCTACTTCTGAACTTCGTAGGAAAATGTCAAGTATTATTTATTCTGTAATGGTTTACTCCTTCAGGGAGTTTGTAATTGAGATGCAATTCACATATCATTAAAATTTAATTTTGTGTGTATGTAGTTAAGTGGTTTTAGTATATTCACAGGATTGTGTAGCCATCACCACTATCTAATCTCAGAACATTTTGATCACCCTGGAAAGAAACCTCGTATCTATTAGCATGTACTCCCCATTCCCCCATGGCCTTCCTCTGAGTCCCTGGCAACCTTTAATCTACTCTCTATGGATTCTAGACATTTCTTATAAATGGAATCATATAATATGTGGCCTTTTGTGTTTGGCTTCTTTCATTTAGTATCATGTTTTCAATGTCCATCTATGTCATAGCATGTATCAGTACCTCATTGCTTTTTATCACCACACTTATTTATCCATTAATTAGTTGGTGGACATTTGAGTTCTTTCCACTTTTTGGCTGTTACAAATAATACTGCTATGATTATTCATGTATTCAATACATGATTTTGTGTGGGCCTATGTTTTTATTTCTCTTGGCTATATTATATACCTAGGTGTGGAACTACTAAGTCATAAGGTAACTCTTTGTTTAATTCAAAGTTCTTTTGTCATCCTGTTTTCAATTTATCTAAATTTGGAAAGGTGTTAGAATCCAGTGGGCCTATCATTTTGTTCTACTTTAAAGAAAGGGGTGAAGAAAAGGATTTTGATATTGACTCTTTGATATCACTAGTAGGTAGGTAGGTAATCTAATCCTTCTGTGTCTCCATTAACACACTGAATGATACTAGCCATAAATTGAAACTTTGATTACTGAACAAAACTGCTCTTACCCAGTATGTGAAGACCTTGGATTTCTGTTGTAAATGCAGTGAATTAGTGAGGGTTTGGGTTGTTGTTGCTAAGAGAAAACTATAGAGGTCAATAAAGTACATTAGAGAAATAGTACCATATAGTTTTTTTTCCCCTTCCAAAGTATTAACCTCTAAGAGTTCTTCTGTCAGCAGAGTTTGTCTTTTTTTAAAAATATTTATGAGTTTTTAAAAAAGATTTTATTTACTTATTTATAGAGAGGGGAAGGGAGGGAGAAAGAGAGGGAGAGAAACATCAATGTGTGGTTGCATCTCGTGCACCCCCTGCTGGGGACCTGGCTTGCAACCCGGCATGTTCCTGACACTGGGGATTGAACCGGCGACCCTTGGGTTCATAGGCTGGTGCTCAATCCACTGAGCCACACCAGCTAGGGCAGCAGAGTTTGCCTTAACCTTTCTGGAGGCTCTTATTAGTTCAGAGTTTCTAAATTTACATTTCATCCTTCGGGTACTGTACTGTTACTTTTTATTAATATAAGCTGCCAAGTATAATTTTAAAAAAACATTAATAAAGCACTTAATATGTGTCAGGCACTGTTGTAAGTTAGTTCTAAATGAATTAGCATGAATTAGGTCCTGTCTCTATCCTCTTTTTTTATATGAGGCACAAGAGATATTTTTTACTTTTTAAGATTTTATTTATTTTACTTTTAGAGAGAGGGGAAGGGAGGAAGAATGAGAGAGAGAAACAGCAATGTGCAAGAGATAAATCAGTCCGTTGCCTCTCGCACACCCTGCTGGGGACCTGGCCCACAACCCAGGCATGTCTGACTGGGAATCAAACCAACGACCTTTCAGTTCAAAGGCCAGCACTTAATCCACTGAGCCATACCAGCCAGAGCTATATTTTTTCAACATATTTTTAAATTTTTTTAATTTATTGATTTTAGAGTGGAAGGGAGAGAGAGAAACAGCACTTTGTTGTTCCCCTTATTTATGCATTCATTGGTTAACTATTGTATGTGACTTGACCAGGGATTGAACCTGCATCTTTGGCGTATAGGGATGATACTCTAACCAACTGGGCTACCTGGCCAGGGCCGGCAAGAAGATGTTAAGAAATTTGCCCCAGTTATACAGCAAATAAATTGCTAAGTCAGGCTTCGAACTCAAGCTGTCTGATCAAGAGTCCATACTATGAACCACTTCTCTGTACTGCCTCTCAAGTACTTTGCAAATGTAAGATGTTATTATTTGCTGTTATTGTTATTATTTTTTAAAAATCCTTACCCGAGGATATATTTATTGATTTTTAGAGAGAGAGGAAAGGAGAGAGAGAGAAACATCATCAATTAGTTGCTTCCTGTATGCGCCCCAACCAGGGGTTGATCCCACAACCTTTTGATGTGTGAACAATCCTCCAAACAATTTAGGCACTTGGCCAGGGCTATTTGTTGTTATTAGTTACAGTTAAAGTTTTTGCTTACATAGCCCTGGCTGGTGTGGCTCAGTGGCTTTAGTGCCCCCCTGCAAACCAAAAGGTCACCATTTCAAATCCTAGTCAGAGCACACACCTGGGTTGCTGTCCAGGTCCCCAGCTGAGGGCATGCGAGAGGCAACAGATTGATCACATTGATGTTTCTCTCCCTACTTTTCCCTCTCTCTTAACAAATAAATAAATAAAATCTTTAAAAAAAATAAAGATTTTACTTACACAGATAGTAATCAGCTTCTGCTGAATTCTCAGAACCTATGTTAGAGTAAATTTAAAGGTTTTAAAGAATGGAGAAATGAGAAGAAAACTTCATGTTCCCAGCTGAGGACTGGGATTCTACTAATGATCAAGAATTTTGTCCATCTTTTTTTATCATGTGACTAACTTTCATTACTAGATTAATCAAAGAATTTGTTTTATGTTAATCATAATTGAAGGCATAATACTTCATTGTTAGTTTGGTTATTCTTTCTCCAACTCATCCTCCCACCCTGTTCCCATGACTAAGAAGATCCATGGCAAAGTTTATTAATTAAAAGTAATATTAAGCCCTCGTCGGGAAGCTTAGTTGGTTAGAGCATTGCCCCTGTATGCCAAGGTTGTAGGTTTGATCCCCAGTCAGGGCCCATATAAGAAGCAACCAATGAATACATAAATTAGTGCAACAACAAATAGATGTTTCTGTCTCTCAAATCAATAAATAAAATATTTAAGAAGGAGTAATATTATTTTTAATTTTTGCAACAATTGGAGAGGTTCTGGGACCATATGGGATCAGTGTTGAGAATCTTTGTCTGGTTCTAGGTTTTCTCTCCTTGCTTTAGGAAGAAAAGTAAGATGGAGTATTGGGAGTCACTTTGCCTTAAAAAATAATCCTTAGGAGTAAAGCATGTGGAAGAATACTTGCATGCTCTATGTGATTTGTTTTTTAAAAGATTTTATTTATTTATTTATTTATTTAGAAAGAGAGGGAGAGAAATATCAATGTGTGGTTGCCTCTCATGTGCCCCCAGCCAGTGACCTGGCCTGCAACCCAGGCATGTGTCCTTGACAGGGAATTGAACCAGTGACCCTTTGGTTCACGGGCTAGCATTCAATCCACTGAGCCACAGCAGCCAGGGCAGAATGCTCTATGTGATTTTGATAGTTGCAGTTGAATGGAAATTAACTACAGGGCATTAAAAGATAGTGGAAAGATCTGACTGGTTACTCCTTCATTCTACAGTTGGCTCAAGTAACTGTTGATGGCCATGCAGGAAAAATATCCAAGTGAGAGGAACTCTCATGCTACTTCACCAGGTAAGCAGTCAAAGTTTTCTAGGTTCATTCTGACCTTTGCTCTGTTATTTCATAACAGAAATTTCTTTTAAAGAACATACTGAGCAAGCAAGCATTCTCTGAGATATTGGTATTAAAGGAATAAAAATAACATGGGGCCATATTGAATAGAAAAAGAGGTCTCTCAGTGGAACAGAATAGTAAGCCCAGGTCTCTGTGGGCATCTAATATTTGACAAAGGGGGCAGAAGCATAAAATGGAGCCATAATAGTCTCTTCAACAAATGGTGTTGGGAGAGCTGGACGGCTACATGCAAAAAATTGAAATTGGATCATCAGCTGACACCATACACAAAAATAAACTCAAGATGGATAAAAGACTTAAATATAAGTCACAACACCATCAAAGTCCTAGAGGAGAACATTGGCAGGAAACTCTCAGATATCCCACGCAGCAATTTTTTCACTGATATGTCTCCTAAAGCAAGGGACATAAAGGAAAGAATAAACAAATGGGACCTCATCAAAATAAGAAGCTTCTGCACAGCAAAAGAAAACAACAGCAAAATGAAAAGGGAGCCCACCACATGGGAAAATATATTCGCTAATGATACATCAGATAGAGGTTTGATCTCCAAGATATATAAAGAACTCACTCGACTCCACTCCAAGAAGACAAACGATCCAATCAAAAAATGGGCAAAGGACCTGGGCAGATGCTTTTCCAAGGAGGAGATACAGAGGGCCCAGAGGCATTTGAAAGGATGCTCAGCATCACTAGCCATCAGAGAAATGCAGATCAAAACCACCATGAGGTACCACCTCACACCAGTCAGAATGGCCATCATAAACAGATCCACAAACAGCAGGTGCTGGCAAGGCTGTGGAGAAAAGGGAACCCTAGTCCACTGTTGGTGGGAATGCAGACTGGTACAGCCACTGTGGAAGGCGGTGTGGAGTTTCCTCAAAAAGCTGAAAATGGAACTGCTTTTTGATCCAGTGATTCCCCTGCTGGGACTATACCCTAAGAACACCAAAACGCCAATACAAAAGAACCTATGCACCCCAATGTTCATAGCAGCACAATTTACAATAGCCAAGTGTTGGAAGCAACCTAAGTGTCCATCAGTAGATGACTGGATCAAAAAATTATGGTACATATACACAATGGAATACTACGCAGCAGAAAGGAAAAAAGAACTACTAAACTTCGCGACAGCATGTATGGAACTGGAGAGCATTATGCTAAGCGAAATAAGCCAGGGCGTGAAAGACAAATACCATATGATCTCACCTATAAGCGAAACCTAACCAACAATACAAAGATGCAAGGAAAATATGACCAGCAACACTGAAAGAAAAGAAATCAACAGAGACAAGAGGGAAGGAGGGAGGGGCGGGCAGGGAAAGGGAAGGGAAGGGGAAAGTCAAGGAACATATAGCAAGAACTCATGGACAAAACCAAAGGGGAAGAGCTGAGGGAGGGAATGAGGGAGGGGGCAAGGGAAAGTGGTGGAGGGGAGGCAGAGACAAATGTATTTAAAAATAAAGAAAGAAAGAAAGAAAGAAAAAAGAAAAAGAGGTCTCTCCAAGAAAACAACTATTTATTTCTGGTCCTACATTGCTTCCAACAAGACCACGTGATTGATTGAGAAGGGAGGACACATAAAGGATTGGGACAGAATGACTTTGGAACATAGTTCCATTTGAAATCAGAAAAACACAGCATAAATTAACTGTGTTCTGTGTTGCCTTTGTAGTCCTGTGGGTGGGTCAGTCATCTGCTAGCCCACAAAGATTGGAATTCTTGAAAGCCAGCAGTCTCAGTTGTGTTGTCACTAGAGATTCAGAAATTTATCTCTAGAATGGATTGACAAGATTTTGAAAGTTCAGTAGAGATACTAAAAGGATGTATTAAGTATATAAAACATATATAAATGTATACACACATTCACTACACATTAAATAAATAGAGTACATTTAAATAGGAAGTAGCATTTTAGAAGTAATGTTTTGAGCTCTGTGGTATTTATGAAGAAAAGGATACATTCTACTCAACTAAGGGTATGTTTTATTTAGAATCCCATAGTGCCTTAAAGCAGACAGTTGGTAGATATTTGTTCTGTTCTTCTAGACATGCTACCTTGCATATTGTAGGCACTTTGAAAAGTGTTTGCTGAATCAATTCAAGATTCATTCAGAAATATTTATTGAACATTTGTTATGTGCCATGCACTGTTTTAGGGCTGGATTGAACAATATCTTATGACAATTTTGTGTATAGTGCAAGTTTTTGGAATGTGGCAGTTCTTAACAAAGCGCAACTGCTTTTCTCATAGCTTTGTGTTCAGTAGTCTCTCGTTTGATTAATAATGATTTAATGTTTGATAGGGATACTGCTGATAGACCGTGTGATATAACACAAGAAAATTTCCGCTTTCAAACTTGAATTCTGAAATAAACATAAGCCTCTATAACTACACCAAAACATACTTTTATTTTAGCAACTATGTCTTTAGAATTGATGTATGGAGTGGGTGCATGGAAAAAGTGGTAGTGGTGAAGAATTGAAGATTAGTAGTCGTAACCGGGACTGGCTTCCAGTAGGAGGCCAGGCCAGTAGGAGGCCAGGAACATAGCAGTACAGGTCCTCAATCAATTTTTACTATTTCAAAAGGCTTGGCAAACTCTACGCTAGTTAGGCAGATAACACAATATTGACACACCAAGAGGTCAAATTGCTTTGCTACTGGCTAGAATTATACTAATTTAGTATAGTTAACATTGGTTAATCTTATGCTGGTTAGAAGTTCTGATTGTTGGCTATGTCTTTTATTAAAGATTATTACAGATTACTGCATGTATATAGGTTCTTTCAAATCAGGCAGTCCACTGTGGCCCAAAAAATAAAAGGAATCTTTGGGTAAAATTAGTTTTCCTTCAGTAGTAGGCAGAAGTAAGGGTAACAAAAAAGTAGCAAAAGTAGAAAGAATTAGGTAGCTTGAAAGAAGGCAATAAGATGATATCTGTTCAAATATCATTGGCTTTCCACTAGATCAGAGAGTCTATAGGACCATATTTTCTGATTTCAGCTTGAACTCTGACACTTTAAATGAATAAGTAGCTGCCATTACCTTTTTGCTTGTTTGTTTACATGGATAATCAGGTATAATTTAGGAAAATTATTGTAGTTTCAAAAAAATAATTTGAATTTAAGTCTTTGCTAGTACATTAGTAAATCATGTATTTATTGAACACTTCCTACTCACCAGCCCTTAAACAGCAAGATAATAAAGTCAAATAAATTTCATCAGTCTTCTATATCTTAACCACTCAGAAATTTTAGTGGCCGGCCGGCCTGCCTTCCTTTCTTCCTTCCTTTCTTCCTTCCTTTCTTCCTTTCCTTTCCTTCCTTCCTTTCTTCTTTCCTTTCTTCCTTCCTTCCTTCCTTCCATTTTTCCTTCTTTTCTTCCTTTCTTCTTTCTTTTTGCATTTGTTCAACAACTCTTCAGATTGACTTTGATCTGGATTCAACCCTACCCATGAGGGTGCCGTGGTTCAGTCAAGTGGTGGTTTTCAACAGGGGACTGTACTGCCTGTTAAAACAGGGAGCATTTGGAAACATACAGGGTATTTTCAGGTTTCCCAATGATGATACAATGGGGTAAGGGCTGCTCCTGGCATTTAGTGGATGGGGACCAGGAATACTAAACCATCCTGCAATGTATAGGCTATACATGGAAGAATTGTCTTCCCCAGAATGCCAAAAGCACCTGTTGAGAAGCCTTGTAAGAGGAAAGAGTGGGGGTATTAGGATTAGAAAAATCTGGATCCAAACCTCAGCTCTATCCTCTGTAAAATAGGGGTGTCAATATGATAATACTTCTCTGTAAGTAGGTAGATGAGATCACGTTTGTAAAGTGTTATGGCTTCTAGGTTTCCAAAAATGGTAGCTGCTATTAAATATTATTTTGTTTTCTGTCTCAGTACTCTTGGATTCTTGGTAGGTTTTATTTCTGCCTTTAAACATTCTCACTTCTCATGCTGTTTCCATTCAAAATTAAGAAAATCAGCTCTGGCTGGTGTCGCTCAGTGGATTGAGCGCTGACCTGCAGAACAAAGAGTTGCCAGTTCGGTTCCTGTTCAGGAAACATCCCTGGGTTGTGGGCCAAGTTCCTGGTCGGGGTGTGCAAGAGGCAGCTGATTGATGTTCCTCTCACCTGTTGATGTCTCACTCCCCCTCTCTCTGTCCCTCCTTTTCCCCTCTCTCTAAAAATAAATGAATAAATAAATCTAAAAAAAGGGTGGGCAGAAAGAGTAATGGAGGAAAATGGGGAACAACTGTAACCGAACAACTATTAAAAAATTAAAAAGATATAAAATTAACAAAATCAAAGTTGCTGAAAAAAGCACAGGAGAAAGGGAGGGGTAGGGTGCTGCTATTCCTCCATAGGTTTAAGTGATATTTTAAAAACAGCCTTGTAGGGTTATGTCAGATGGTTAACACTAAAGGTGGAAATGTCACTTGTTTCAGCTTCCAATGTGATTCAGAAGGGCAGTTCTCTGGGTTGTGAATGGCAGACCCCAGTTATCTCGGAGGCCTTTCGGAGCCGCTTCAGTCGCTGTTCAAGTGTTACTGACAGTGGGGACACAGCCATTGGCACATCGTGCTCAGACATGGCAGAAGGTAAGTTTGTATTAATGATTTGATTACCAATATATGTTGTTATTTTCAGATTCTGTTTCAGGTGTGTTGTCATTTCCAGAATATTCATAAGTCAGAACACTTAGAAAAGAGTCTGCTTGAATCTTCTTACCCATTGCATCTCACAGCTTGTTTCTTCCTCTCAATTTCTGCTGTTTGTCCTGTCTCAAACAACTTTTTAATCTTTCCCTCTACTGCCAGATTAATCTTTCTGAAAGCTTGATTTCATACTTTTCCTTTTCTGCAGTCCTCAATTGTTTCCATTATTTGCAGGATAAAATTCAGAGGCCTCAGTTCTTCTGTGATCTGCCCCTGTTCCCCCTATTTAAGCGTTATTTCTTACTGTCACCAGGTTTCTTGTCTTACTATGCTATGAAAGTGTGGAATTTTTTTTTTTTTAATACCTGGGCTTCTTAATCTGGGCCCATTTGTGGTATTCCCACCTCCTCTTGTCCCTCTTATGCTGTTCTTATTTTTCAAGGCTAGTAAAGTGCCTGACAAGACTTTTCCCATCCCTCCACCCATTACTGATCTTCCTCTTTACAACCTTACATCTTTCTTGTTTCTGCCACTTGTTTTAGCACTTAAATTAATAACTGCCAGCAGTACCTTTTGTTTTTTGTTTAGATGGTATTTTGTTTTTCATTTAGAGGTGAGTTCCTCAAGGGCAGAGGACCTAATGATAATAAGTAATGACTATTTATTAAATAACTTTGTAGGGGCTACTGTACTAAATTTAAAAAATATTTTTTCATTAATGCCTTTAAGAACCCTATGAAATATTTTTATTTTCATTTAACAGATGAGATCACTGAATTTCAAAGGATTTGTTTTTTTTTAAGATTTTATTTATTTTCAGAGAGAGGAGAAGGGAGGGAGAAAAACATTGATGTGAGAGAGAAACATTAATAGGTTGCCTCTCGCCCACCCACACTGGGTACCTGGCCTGTATCCTCGGCATGTGCCCTCACTGGAAATCAAATCGGTGACTTTTTGGTTCACAGGCCAGCATTCAATCCACTGAGCCACACCAACCAGGGCTCAAAATGTTTTATAAAAATTATTTTTTAAGATTTTATTTATTTTTAGAGAGAGGGGAGGGAGGGCGAGAAACATTGATTGGTTGCCTCTCATATTACACCCTGACTGGGGACTGGGCACTGGGGACTAAACCCACAATCTAGGCATGTGCCTTGACCACAAATCGAACTGGTGACCTTTCACTTTGGGGAATGATGCCCAACCAACTGAGCCACACCAGTCAGGGCTCAAAAAGTGTTTTAAATTAATTGATTAAAATCAAAAAACCAGTTTACTTTGATACTTTAACAGATGTGAAACTGGCTAGATCGCTGTCATCAAAAAAATAAGTGTTGGTGAGAATATAGAGAAATTTGGACCTTTATACATTGTTGGTGGGAGTGTAAAATATTACAGCAGCTTTAGAAAGCAATTTGGCAGTTTCTCAAAAGGTTAAACATGGAGTTAGTTACTTTGTGATTCAACAGTTATACTCCTAGGTATATACACACAAATGCTCATGGTAGCATTATTTATAGTAGCCAAAAAATGGCAACAACCCAAATAGCTATTAAATGATAAATGGGCCCTGGCTGGTATGGCTCAGTGGATTGAGCACTGGCCTGCAAACCGAAGGGTCACTGGTTTGATTCACAGGTAGTGCACATGCCTCGGTTGCAGGTCAGGTCCCGGTTGGGGGCGTGCGAGAGGCAACCAATTAATGTCTCTCACACATTGATGTTTCTCTCCCTCTCTTTCTCTATTCCTTCCCTTCTCTCTTTAAATAAATAAAGTCTTTAAAAAAAATAAATGATAGATAAATGGTAGTAAAATGTAAATAGCGTATTCATAGGATAGAATGTTATTTGGCAATAAAAAGAAATGAAGTACTGATACATGCTACAAAATGGATGAACTTTGAAAACATTTACACTGTTAAAAAAGCCAGACACTCATATTTACCTGGCAGGGGAGACACCATGATCAGGAATGTGGTTTTTTTCAGACTGAGGCTTACCCATTGCACTCCAGATGTGTTGACGCCTGTGATTAACCCAAATGTGGGAAACTCAACTGCATGATGTTTTTAAAAAGATTTTATTTATTTATTTTTAGAGAGAGGGGAAGGGAAGGACTGGGAGAGGGAGAGAAACATTGATGTGTGAGAGAAACATCAATTCGGTTTCTTCTCACATGCCCCACCATGCCTCTGGCCTGAAATCCAGACATGTGCCCTAACTGGGAATCGAACTGGTGGCCTCTCAGTTTGTGGGATGATGCTTACAGTGAGCTACACCAGTCAGAGCTGTTGCACATTCTTTTTATTTAAAGATCTTATTTATTTATTTTTAGAGAGACGGGAAGGAGGAGGAGAGAAACATCGATGTGTGAGAGACACATCAGTAGTTGCCTTTTGATTTGCAGGGGGGCACTCAATCCACTGAGCTGTAATACGTTCTTTTTAAATTGCAGTAGCCTTGATGTAGTGGTCAAAGCCATTGGTCTAGAAGTTTTTTTAAAGCATCCAAGATTTTTTTTTCTGCCATGTTTGTTATATACTGTGGTCCTTAATTTTAATTTTTGCTCATTTCATTCATGAATATAGCTTGATTTATTTGGAGCACAGTTGACAAGAACCATTATAACTGGTATAAAATATAATTCATTGTTTCATCTGTAAATTGAACAGGATTGCTTTTGATTCCATTCCACTAAGGTGTTTTACCTTGAAGATTCACAAGGGACCGTGTAGAGGTAGATACTAGAGAGCTCAGCAAGCTTTCAGCTCTTTGCTAAAGATTGAAATAGTCACTGGCTTAATTCAGACTTCATACTTTATAAGCTAGTAAGGGATGTAGGCAGAGGGATCAAGGTTTAATAATAGCTGAATCTATCCCTTACCAGAAAAGGAAGGTTGCTAAAAAGATGAGTTTTGGGTTTGGGGGAGTTAGGGGATGGAGGATGGGGTGGAGGATGTTAGTTGTTTGTTGGTTGAAGAGAAGAGAGATTTAGAAATATATCTTTAAAGTGGTAAAAACCCAATGATTTCGGGGACTGCAGACTTGTCTACATAAAAATGACATATCCCTAAATTTTGAAAGCCTTTGAAAATTGTGCAAGATAGTGACCCCTTGGAAAATAAGTGTTGCTATTTTGTTTCAGAATGTTCTCAACCACCAATAAGACATAAGGTATAACTTGACTTTTACATCAGTTTGTCAGAATCAGACAGTTTCCTTAATATAATTAAACCCAATAGACAAGTGACAAATGCTGACAAAGATTTCACTTTCTTCCGCCATCCATAGTGGGACCACACTCACTTGAAAATTAGAAAAATGGTATTCTCTTGGGTCAGTTTTTTGGCATTACTACTTTGGGTGTTACGGGATCAAAACTGAATTTGGTGAGTCTTAAGAGAGAGTGGTACTGTGGATAGAGAATGGAAGGAGGTGTTACTAACTTCAACATAGTAGCAAACCCTTGTATGCCTAATCTCACTGTCTTCTGTTCCAAAATTATATTTTGGGAGCAGGCACCGTTGGTGAGAGTGGATACTATGGTGCCATTATGGAGGATTTTCAATTGAGAATTTACTGGTATTGGAAGTCTTCATCATCACCAGTCTACTTGTTGACTAATTCTATATTTAAATTGTGGGACATCAGAAACATCCTTTGACTCTGAAATTTCTTTCTTGGCCCTGAGAGGCTGACACATGTTATCAGAAATTACTGTTTTTTCGTTTTGTTTGCTTGTTTTTAGTATGGCCTTTTATCCCCAAGATACCTTTAGTGTAGGAAATTACATACTCTGCATACATTATAAGGGATAAAAATACAGACCCATATGAGAAGATGGTAGCTCATCCATACTGATTTAATTCTAGGAAAGGTTATAGCATCTCTCTTCATTAGCTGAGTGTGTTCTGTGTTGGTTGATGGACAGAAAAACGTGAAACAGATTGATAGTCCACTCTTTTCATGGTAGATGCGCTTGGTTTGGAAAAGAATACTGGAAATACTTGAAAAGGGAAGACACTTACATTCTTTGTCCCCTTACTCAGTTTTCTGCATGTTGAAGGTAGCAGGTATGTTTTCTTGTTTGTTTGCAGCCCACTACCCTGACATGTTAGTTCTGTGACCTTGTAGTCTTCTTCAGAGTAGCATTTCTTATTTATTTATTTATTTTTAGAGAGAGAAGGGAGGGAGAGAAATATCGATCGGCTGCCTCTCGCATGCTCCCAACTGGGGACTTGGCCTGCAATGCAGGCATGTGCCCTCACTGGGAATCAAATGAGCAACCTTTCGGTTCACAGGCCAGCGTTCAGTCCACTGATCTGCACTGGCTAGGGCTTCTTCAGAGTAGCACTTTAAAGTTGGATATATGTAGAAATGAGAACCTTCTGCAGCAGGGCTAATGAGAGTTGTCTCCAAGACAACTAAAAGGAGCTAAAGGAAACATAAGTCTAGAATGAAGGAAAAGGGGGGAAAAATCACAGCAGGGAAACAAAAAAAGAGGTAAGTGAAAGGCAAAATATAAAATAGAGGATTTCAGTGTGTACCCACTTGAGAGTGCTCTCTGTGCTAGAGTGAAACCTGAGCGTTACTAAGAATAACTTCACATTTCCAGGCAGTCAATTCTGGAGTGTGGGAGAGAGAACAGTATCCTGATTCAGATGCTATTCTCCCTGCCCTGGATACAGAGCAGCACTATCCAGTTCACCTTATTCTTCAGATAGAGTCATTGCTCACCTTCACTGGGGAGTTTTGGAGGTCACAGAGGATTCTTGAAGCCCTTGGAAAGGATAATTTTATTAGATTGGATTATAACTTAAAGGTACCCAGCTTCCAGAAGAGTAGGACCTAATCCATTTCCCTTAAGTAAGTGATTTTTTTTTAAGTTCAGTTTTCTGTTTTGTTTGTTGACTGGAAAGATTTTTTTATTCAAATGCAAGGGACAGAGTGTAAGTTAAAAGGGAAGCCAGTGTTGCCTTTTGTTGGTTTATCTTGTGAATGACATTTGAAACCTTAGAACACATATCTCCCAGTTAGGCTGTTGTGTCTTTCTGCCTGATATTTATGATGATAGTGCCCTCTCTTCCTGGTCTCAGGATAGGCAGAGGACATCTGACATAGCAGCTAAACTCAAGAAAGCTTGCTGCTTCAATTTTGACTTATGGAAGACTGTTTTCTCCACAGATTTTTGCAGCTCAAATAGCAGCCCTTCTTTCCAGCCCATCAAAAGCCATGTAACCATTCCAACAGCCCATGTGATGCCTTCTACTTTGGGGACCTCTCCTGCCAAGCCAAATTCTACACCTGCCGGGCCCTCTTCCTCTAAAATCCCTTTGTCAGGGTTGTCTGAAAGTGTGGGGATGACAAGAAATGGAGACCTTGGTGCAATGAAACGTTCTTCAGGCCTATCTAGAGACTTCATGTATCTTTGTGGTGCTGCTGGAGAAAATGGAATTGAGCAGTCTTGGTTTCCAGCAGTGGGCCATGAAAGAGAAGAAGAAATGAAGAAGTTTGATATTCCCAATATGGAGTCTACCTTCAATCAGTCGGCAATGATGGAGACACTTTATTCAGATCCTCGCTACAGAGCCCACTTCCACAACTTAAGAACTGACCCAAACAAGGAGTTATACAAAGTGTTGCCCGACACCAAGAAGGCACCAGGCAGTGGAATAGTATGTGAGCGGAATGGATTACACCCTAGCAGCAGTGGGTTGCTCCCTTTGGGACTCCAGCCTGCTCCTGGGCTCTCCAAGCCACTACCCTCTCAGGTGTGGCAGCCAAATTCTGACCCTTGGCATCCCCGTGAGCGATCTTGTGAGCTCAGCACTTGTCGGCAGCATCTGGAATTGATTCGTTTACAAATGGAGCAAATGCAGGTAGAAGCCCTTCTTTCTTTGGATTTTGCAGGTTCTGTGCAGATCTTTGAACTGCGTAGGTTTTGTCCTGTAAGTTTTGACTCTAAAGAAAACATTTGTAAGAAAGAGGGAAGATGTTTGTAGATAGGAAATGAAGGCTTATGAATCGCATCGAATCTGTTGGTGGTCTAATTAAACACCAAATGGGTTCTCTAAAGTAGAGAGTTATAAAGGAAAACCCAAAAAAGTCACCAGACTAGGTACTTTTACATACAAAATCTTATTTAATCCTTATAGCACCCTGATGAGGTATATGTAGAAATTTACCAGGTTCTTAGAAAAAGTAGCCTTTCCAGAGTCACAAAACTGGTTAAGTGACAGAGCTAGGGTTTAAAAACTGTCTTTGAACTGCTATGCTTTTCCCACTATATACCACTTCTGTGTTAAAAAAAAAAGTCCTACTGCTGCTTAAGAGTGGGAAGGAAAGGAGCTGGACATATTCTTTTTTCTTGGTTGTTAAGAGGACATCTCAGCTCTTGGTTTGCCTTTGTTGCCAGATAAGGAAAGATAACTGACCTTTTCTTAGAAACTAGAGCCTTTCTGAGCAGTGTCCAGTTGGCAGAAGTCTCCCTGGCAGGTTCTTTCCAGTCATGCATCAGAGCTAAAATTATTTCATAAACACCGGGTCTTCTTAGACTGAGCCAAAGTGAGCCTTGACTACCGACCCAGCCAGGTACTGCGCAGGTGTTTTCAGGTGCCTTTGGGTCAAGATCAAGCCCCTTCAGACCTGCTTGTCTTTCAGCTTCAGAATGGAACCACCTGCCACCATCCCGCTGCTTTTGCTTCTTCACTGCCCACATTAGAACCAGCACAGTGGATCAGCATCTTGAACAGTAATGAACACCTTCTAAAGGAAAAGGAGCTCCTCATTGACAAGTAAGAGAGCAAAGGGTACCACAGGGCCAGCTCCCGTTCTCCCAGCCCCTAATGAAGTCTCCTCAAGGGTAGTACATCCTCCTCTGTTTAGGCCTGCTCCTTGCTTCATGGTAGAGCTAGGTTGATGAGCAGCCTAGTCATGTATCTGACTAATATGTTAGACCAGTTGTGTATCTCCATGGGCCCTGGGTAGTGTCTAAAGGGGGCAGATAGTTCTTTGCAGTTGATCTTTCCTCATTCCCCCTCAGTCAGCTATCTCATTTGTTCCTCCTCCAGCAAAAAAGTACAGCCCAGAATCCAAAGTTCTTGCTTATATAGTATAGACTCTACCAATCTGAGGAAAGTGGAGGCTCGTATTTGCAAGTGGGTTAGTGTCAGACCCCGGACCTCATTCTACTGGCTTTTGCAGGCAGAGGAAACACATCTCTCAGCTGGAGCAGAAAGTCCGAGAGAGTGAACTACAAGTCCACAGTGCCCTTTTGGGTCGCCCTGCCCCCTTTGGGGATGTCTGCTTGCTGAGGCTACAGGTAAGCATTGTCAGCTGTGTTGGCATTGTGCTTCTCATAATTCAGTGTCTTTGCTATGCTTGGCACTGTTAAGTATCCAGGAGATAGAAACCAAATGATGTAAGGTGTTTTGGCCGTCAAAGAGTAAGCATCCTAATTGTAAAGCATCCCTGTCCTGCTTTGTAGGGGCAGAAAAAGCTTGAGAGTAGAATCAGGTGGCAGTCCAGATGCTTCAGTGTAAGGAAGTACTTGGGAGAAAAAGAAGACAGAAGAGGGTACATTGTAAGGTCCTAGAGTTGAGTGATGATCTGAGAAGTCTTAATCTACCAGCCCTGGCCAAATGGAAGGAGAGGTAGATGTAATGGGATATTTAGAGGCATTTTCATCTTCCATGTCTATAAGCAACTGAGGGAAATCATTTTCTCACTGAGGTCAGTGGCTCTAGAAGAAGCCTGCTTTGTTGACCAGGCTTCTCTGCAATTTGGGCTTTTGACTGATGGATATAGACAGATTATAGTACTGGCTTTGCCAGCTAGTGGGCCTGTTAAGACTGTGCCATCTTATAGAATCAGATTGTTACAGTGAGAAGGGCCCTTAGGTAAAATGTAGTTCAGTTCTTTAAAAAAAAAAACTGAGGGCAAAGAAGGAGGAAGAACTTCCTTAAAGATCATATAGAGAAAGAGTGGAGGAGAACAGGCCTTCAGCCCACGTCTTCTGATGTCTTGTCCTGTGTTCCTCCCATTATACTACAACTTAGGTATTGCTTTAAGGCAGTGGTTCTGAAATGAAGCATGCATCAGAGTCACCTGGAGGGCTTTTTACAACACCCATCACTGAGCCCTGGCTGGGTTGCTCAGTTGGTTGGAGCATCAGTAGGTCAAGGTTGAAGGTTTGGTCCCTGGCAGGGCACATACAAGCGTCAACTAATGAATGCATAAATAAGTGGAACAACAAATTGATGTTTCTCTCTCTCTCTCCCTTCCACTCTCTCTAAAATCAATAAATAAAATTAAAAAAAAAAGTTGTTGAGACCCAATCCCAGAGTTTTGGATTCAGGGAGCCTGGGAATTGGGCTCAAGAATTTGCATTTCTAACAAATTCCCAGGTGGTACTGTTGCTGTTAGTCCTAAGACCATCTTTTGAAAAGCACTACTTGAAGAAATTTTTAGAGAAAGATGATATTTGACCGCAGAGTCTGCTGGGATAAGTAAAGTACATGGGACTGTAAGATTAAGAAATAGATATATTGAGAATCTTTCTGCAGGAATTGCAGCGAGAGAACACTTTCTTGCGTGCACAATTTGCACAGAAGACAGAAGCCTTGAACAAAGAAAAGATCGAGCTTGAAAGGAAACTCTCTGCTTCAGAAGTTGAAGTCCAGCTCATCAGAGAGTCACTCAAAGTGGCGTTGCAGAAGCATTCAGAAGAGGGGAAGAAACAGGAAGAAAGGGTGAGCTAAGGAGCTAATAGCTTTCTTATTCACAAAAGAGTTGATACTCAGCCCTCTCCTGCCAAACTCTTAAGCTGTTTCTGGCCCCCATTCTTGGAACCAGGAGGAGCCAATTGGGTCAGACCCTGCACTGTTCTCACGCAGGACTGGTCTTCCAGAAATGGAATTCCTTCCTGTTTCATCTTCACAAAACAATTGTAATCACAGTATAAACCCTCACTACCCCAGGTTGTGATGGGCCACCAGCTGGCTTGGATGGAAAACCAACCTGAGCATTCATACTAGATGGTATTGTTGCAAGATATTTAAATCCTGTGGTAAATTTACACCATTCAGCCTGGTTTCTCCTCACTCTACTTAAAAAGAAGAGAAGAATTCCATGTGTGCACCAGCTTGGGAGTTTTTACATTTTTGCTATTGCACTTAGAATTGCCTTTGGATGAGTTTGGTCATCGTAGAAGGAACTAATTTAAAAAATCTTTTGGTTCTATTCACAGCTGGCTCTAATGCAGATGTTCTTTGGGACCAGTTTAGTAATTTTAGCTCTGTCTAGAATTCATCACTTGCATCAAAATCAACTAGAGCAGTGCTTCTTAAACTTTAAACTTTAATGTACCTAAGAATCACCTGGAGCCCTGGCTGGTGTGGTTCAGTAGATTGAACACTGGCCTGCAAACCGAGAGGTTGCTGGTTCGATTCCAAGTCAGGGCACATGCCTGGGTTATGGGCCAGGTCCTCAAGTTGGGGGTGAGCAAGAGACAACATATCTCTCACACATTGATGTTTCTCTCCCTGCCTCCCCCTCTCTCTAAAAGAAATAAATGAAATCTTTAAAAAAAGAAGAAGAAGAATCACTTGGAGTTAGAATAGGTTTAGAATTGTGCCAGGTATAGGGTTAGTTTTAGGGTTAAGTTTAGGTTAAGGTTAAGTATAGGTTTAGGTTTCAAGTTAGGTTTTGGGTTGAGAATAGGTATAGAGCTACGGTTAGCCTGGGCTAGGTTCAGGGTTATGGTTGAGGTTAAGTGTAGGGTTAAGTTATTGTTAGGATTAGGGTAATATTTAGGGTGAAGGTTAGGTGTAGAATTGAGGTTAGTAACAGGGATAGAGTTAGGGTTAAGGTTGGGTTTTGTTTTCATTTTAGTGTAAGGTTAGTGTTAGGATTAGGTTTAGGATTGAGGTTCGGTATATTGGTAGGGTTAGTGTTAGAGTTAGGCTAAGGATAAGGTTAGGTATAGGTTTAGGATTTGGGTTAGAGTTATAGAGAGGGTTAAGTATAATAATGCTAGGGTTAAAATTAGGTGTGAAGGTGAGTATAGGGCTAGGGTTACAGTACAGTGTTGGGGTTTAAGGAGGGTTAGATGTAGTGTTAGGGTTGAGGATAATACAGGGTTATGTTTCTGGTTAGAGTTAGTGATAGAGAGTTGAGTTAGGTCTATGGTTAGTGTTAGGGTTAGTGTTGAGAATAGGTGTAGGTTTGGATTAGGACTTTGGTTAGGGTTAGGGTTACAGAGAGAGGGTTTCATATAGGGTTGGAGTTAGGATTAGGGTTAGGTTTAAGATTAGGTATATTGTTAGGGTTGGGTGAAAGGTATGGAGTTACTGTTAAAATTTGGTTCAGGGTTAGAGTTAGCATGGAGTTAGGGTTAGTGTTGACGTTAGGCATCAGTTAGGTTTTGTGTTTCAGGGTTAGGGTTTAGGTTATGTGTAGTGTTAGGATTGGGGTTAGAGTTAGAGATGAGGTTCAGTTTTGGTGTAAGATTAGTTTTACGGTTAGGGATGAATTTAAGTATAAGGTTAGGATTTCACTTTGTGGTACAAGTTAGATTAGTGTTTTGGTTAGGGTTAGTATTCGGGTTATCAAGATGGTTAGGTATAATTTAATGTTAGGGTTAGGTTTATGTTGAGCTTAGGTATATGATTTGGGTTAAGATTAATATTGGATTTTAGATTTTAGGTTAGGGAGAGAAGAAATAAAAAAAGAATTACTTGGAGGTCTTGTTAAAAATGCAGATACAGCCCTGGCTAGTGTGGCTCGGTGGATTGAGTCCCAGCCTGCAGACCAAAGGGTTGCCAGTTCCCAGTGTAGGGCACATGCGTGGGTTGTGGACCAGGTCCCTGGTGTGGGGAGCATGAGAGGCAACCACACATTGATGTTTCTCTCCCTCTCTTTCTCTCCCTCCCCCTCTCCAAAAATAAATAAATAAAATCTTATTTTAAAAAAAATACAAATCCAGCTTTAATAGTTCTGAGAGGGGACGGGACCTGAGAGCCTGCATTTCTAACAATCTCCCAGGTGATGTTGGTGCCATTGGTATAACAGACTTTTTAAAAAAGAAACTTTTAATCAAAATAATACATGTATCTAAATTAAATAACCAAATATCAATATGTTTACAATAGAAGTTAGCAGTTCTATCATCTGGTTTGTTGATTTGGTTGAATGATCTGGTTTTTGACCCATATCATTCCACGAAGGTATTCATCATCAACTCTTGTCTTCATCCTGATATATATCTCTATATTTCTGAATAGTATTATTTTCTTTTTATTTTGCTGTTTTTGTTTCATGGATGGGTGCACTATCTTATTTCTGTGATTATATTGATTATACCTTCTGGGATATCTACATTTTCTTTTAGTGTTTCTTGTTTCTTTAGGGTACTTTTTGTTTTGTTCTGGTATCTTTTATGTTAGAGTCGTGGCGATCCTTGAATAAACGGATATTCATATTTAAGAAGTAAGCCTTTAAAAGCTGGATGGAACTTCTGGGTTCATGGTAGTTGCCTGGGGGACTTCATGATCAAACTTAAACTGTCATCTCACTTGGAACCCTCAAATACCAGTATCTAAATGTCTTATCTCACTCTCTCTAGAAAAGAATCTTCAGTCTGTTCCCTGGTAGGACAGCTGGGAGCAGAAATGCTTTTAGCCTTTAGGTTCTTGACACTGGGAATGAGATTAGGTTTAGAGTCCCACAGTTCAGTACATTGATTTTTACTTATTTTTCAACCCAGTGTTTCACACTCCCTCTGCTGTGACTGATATCCCTGAGTCTGGAATCTCTCCCATTTGATTTCTTCAGAGACTAAATCTCCAGTCTCCTGTTGGGAAACCTAGGGTAAGGATGGTATTCAGATAACCTGTATATAGACTTCTAGATTTCCCTATTTTTCAGGTCTATGGCTGAAAACCTGCCACAAGGGTACCTGGTGTCTTGAGAATAGGGATTCTTGGGGGTTGTGAAGAGCACATTGTTTTCAAAATTTTAACTCTCATTACAGATTATAACTCCTCTGCTCTAAATCATCTATTCCTTCAACCACTATCATCTTCTGAAAACACATTGAAATCTCTCATATAACTTTGTCTCCTCCTCTGTTGACTTTTTAAAATTAATACTTTATTTTCTTTTTAAGATTTTTTTATTTTTAGAGAGAGGAGAAGGAAGGGAGGGAGGGAGAGAAACATAGATGTGCGAGAGAAATATTGATTGGTTGCCTCTTGTCTGCCCCCAACCAGGGACCAAGCCTGCAACCCAGGCGTGTGCCCTGATTGAGAATGGAACCACCTACTTTCCGTTTGTGGGATGATGCTCAATCCACTGAGCCACACCAGTCAGTGCAAGTTAATAACGTATTTTCTTCCTGTCGTTTTAGAGATGTTTTGGGAGGGAGAAAAGATAAACAGCTTTGGTCCATTCATCATTTTTTAAAATTCAAAGTTGGTTACCATCATTTTTAACAAGCTTCCCAAGTAATTCTGATACATATTATAATGTGAGAATCACTGGTTCCAAGCTTGAAGAATACAGATTGTACCTAGGGTAAAGATTTTCACTGATTTTCAGGGATGTCTCTTAGAACTGTCTTATCTTTGGATTAAATTAGGCCTATGCCTCCTCTTTGCCATCAATATATCTGTCTGTCTTTTCTTTCTCTTGCTTTCTCCAGCTTTTTTTTTTTTTAATTTTTTTCTTTCTTTCTTTCTTTATTTTTTAAATACATTTGTCTCTGCCTCACCCTCTCCAGCTTCTTTTTTAATAAGTCAAAGAAAAAGCTATAATAGTGGAGAAAAAAGTCTCCATTTAACAAATCTTGATCGAGTGCCTGCTTTATGTTGACCATTGTGCTATGTGTTAAGGATAGAAAAATGGGCACAGCCCTTCCTCTTTAGGAGTTTACAGTCTCATTAACCCTTCCAGATGATTGTTTAGCTTTGTATCATGTGTGGTATTTAGAAAAGAATGCATTGCCTATTAACCAGAACATGCCAGACTAGTTGTATGCCTACAAGGAAGTTGTATATACTTCTGCAATTCATTTCTGATGTGGAACACCCAGAATTCGCATCAGACTCCACAGGTTTGAGGGCATAGTCCCCAACAAGACTGCACTTATTTCAGATGCCAACCGCAAATTCTGGGTTCCCCAGAACAACTCAGAATTTAGGAAAGTGCTATATTTAGGATTACAGTGTTTGGGGGGGGAGGGATTAATGATGTTTTTTTAAATTGTATTTTTTTTCCGTTACCGTTTGGTCCTCTTATAGCCACCTTCCCCTCCACAGTCACCACACTGTTGTCCATGTTCATGAGTCCTCTTTCCTAGGATTATAGTCTTATTATAAAGGAACCAATCAGAACAAGCTAAATGAAGACACACATAGGGCAAGGTCTGGAAAGGTCTTGAAAGCAGTGCTACTGTGCTTTCTGCCCATAGAATCAGTGTATGTCACCTTACTAGCTCATCCTTCTGTTCACCAACCAGGTAGCTCACTGAACTTCATGTCCAGAGTTTTTATTGGAGTTTTTTTTGGGTAGGTGCTGTGGGCTCAGCTCCATTGGTCTTTCTAATGTCTAGCCCCATTTTGAGTTATCTCATTAGCATAAATGCATTCATGGTGGGCTTTGGCTCACTGTGAATAACAAAGATACTCCTACTATTTGGGAAATTCCAAGAGTTTAGAAATTACCTTTCAGGAGCCTGGGACAAAGACCAAATTTTTTATTATGCAGAAGTGCTTGGGCAATTTCAGAAAACTTCTCCAGGAGCCCTTCTTCCTTACCTTTGATTGAAAAGTTCAGGTATGTTAACTCGCAGTTTATGCTCTAATCTCAAATGGAAAAATTTGATCAGCTTTCTGCCTTTATTGCAGTAAAACAACATTTACAGCCTAAGGACAGAGGCAATGGTCAGTTCGAAAAAAAATTGATCTTTAGGGTCCTAGAAGAGTCAGTGGAGACAGATTCTTGACATTTCTTTCCCTAGGTCAAGGGTCGTGATAAGCATATCAATAATTTGAAAAAGAAATGTCAGAAGGAATCAGAGCAGAATCGGGAGAAGCAGCAGCGTATTGAGACTTTGGAGCGCTACCTGGCTGACCTGCCCACCCTGGAGGACCATCAGAAGCAGAGTCAGCAGGTAGTAGCAGTGTCTGCACATAGCTGGGGCAAGCGGGGAGTGGCCACACCAGGGGACTTTCTCAGCCTCTACTATATGCAGTTACCCTGTGGTTTCCTGAAAGGAAAACCTCTAGTTTCAAACCCCTAGATGTTGAGACTGACATCTGTCAAATTTACAGCTAGACTATACACTTTTTAGATACCCAAACAGTCTTTTTCGGTGTATTGACCTAACATAAGGTCCTGTCTCTCAGCTTAAGGATTCTGAGTTGAAGAGCTCAGAACTGCAGGAGAGAGTGACTGAGCTGGAGAGTTTGCTGGAGGAGACCCAGGCAGCCTGCAGAGACAAGGAGGTTCAACTGGAAAGTCTGAGACAGCGAGAAGCAGAATTCTCCTCCACTAGACATAGGTAAATATCCCTGTGAGGTTAAGGAAAGAAGTGGAGAACTAGGTTCTGGTCCCGGCCATCTCACTTACTGTGTGCGATTGCTCAAATCACTTTACTTCTCAAAGCTTCCCTTTCTTTGGATTGTGAGTTATAGAAATGCTGCCTGTGGGTAAGGGCTATGTCTTTGAGATGGAGTGTGGAGGAAGTAATGGTGCAGTGGGAGCTTGTCATTGCATCCCTTGAAAGTATCCAACTCAGTGCCTCATAATAATAATACTGGATAATAATCCTTGAGTATTTGTATTGAATGAATGGAAGCACTTTATAAACTAGGAGATGTGTTGTCTGTATATTTTTGCAAAAGTAGATCCTGGTGCTAAAAACTGGGGGTTATCCACATTTTGAACCTTGTAAGATAAAGGCTGCCAGCACCATCTGTTTCTCCTCAGCCCTAGGGATTGCTCTCAATTGCCACAAAAGGTTCTGAGAGCAAAACAAGATGCCATAATGTACTCTCGGGGTGTCTTGGGAGCCTCCTCCATATTAATAGCAGTTTTCTGAAAATGTGATGGTTGTGTTTCAACAGCCTCTTGGACCAAATCCAGTGTCTAATGGGATGGATTGAATTTCTTATCCCATATTCAACCACAGTGACCCTGTGGTTTATCTTAGCAGATGGGCTGTGATGAAAGTGATTATGAGGATCCATTGGAAGAGACCATTGGTTGGAGTCAGAAGTGAGGTTAGGGCACAGAATTGCCTCTGCCCCAAACTATGTTTGCCAAGAAAAAAGGAGATTTTTTTGTATTTTCCAAAATTCTACAGTATACATGTATGGCTTTTATAATCTAAATACATGTAATGAATGTTTGTTTTTATATATCAAAATGAAGAATAAAAAAGCCCTGGGCAGGTGTCCATCATAGACAGACTGAGCAGCTTCTGTATGGCAGACCCTACGTTACAACAGACTTTTAACATTATCCTCAGCTGTGGCTCAGAAGGGCCTAAGTGTTTTGCCCCAAAACATACAGTAAATAACAGATCAGGAGTCAGAGCCACATTTCTCTGACTTCAGACTTCTTAAAGAGGCCACTCCCTTTCAGCCTGCAAGACAAGCAGTGTGTGGAGGCCAGTGAAGAAAGTCCAGCCCAACAGGAAGAATGCCCAAAAGTGGAAATGGAGTCCTGGCAGAAGGAATGTGATTCCCTTCGGAAGGTGACTGAGGGTGTCCAGGCTGTAACGGGGTAGACTGAGAGGAAAGAGATATCGCCTATTGGGAAAGAACCATGAATTTTTGGCCTCGGGCCACCTAGGGTCTGTTACTTAGAGCTTTTCCCTCTTTTCCAAGAAGTCATTCCTACATAGTAAGTTTGCATTTTAGATATTTATTCTTATGACAGGAAAGCAAAGTAAGGAAAGGGCATACCTCTAAACATTCAGACTAGATGCTTCAAGATGAAGCCAGTGGTGCACTTCATTCACAACTCAGACCACACAGAACCTCTTTCACTGGGCAAAGATCTAACCACTGAGGTGGCCCTAATTCAGCAGGGAAGGAGGAGCCCAGGGCCTGCTGGTGAGATTGATCACAGACCAGCAGAAAAGAACACCCAGAAGTAATTCAGAGAATACCTGAGGCCTGAGGTCTCAAAGGACAGGAAACTGGGCCTGTTAAGGTTCTCTCCTTGAATATCAGTGTAGTGAAAGCTACACGTAACAACTATCATATCCCTGGATAGGGCAGGCTTTATTAAACTGAATTTTTAGTCATGCATGCCCTTTACCAAAGAATCATAATTATGCTGACTATATATAAAATTAATTCCACTGGCCTACAGTCATCAGGGTGAGGGTGTCTCTCCCACCTACCCCGACCTGCAGTAGTGGGCATAAGTCTACACTACTTTTTTTTTGGAGTAGGGGAGGTGACTAAAGCACAGAAGTGTGAAGCTGATTATCCGGGACAGGGAATCTGAGTTATGTGTGTTTCTGTAGGTAGAGCTAACTTGTCTTCACCCTGGTCTCACCAGTAGGCCTGATAACCAGACCACATGTCCTAGTGTAGCCTCTTGCCCTCTTGCCTTCTACTGTAACATCAGCCTGTGCTTACAGCCTTTCTTGATAATTTTGCCTTTCAGGTTGTGGAGAACCAACAGCAGAAGATGGATCACTTGCGTTCACAAGTACAGGTGAAGGGGAGTCCTTGGGACATTGTAGGCAGGACTTAGATGGAAGCTCTAGAATTTAGCCAGCAGTCTCTACTGTTCTCTGCTATGCAGTTTGCTCAGTGTCAGGAATACAACAAGAATGAGACCCAGTCAGTGCTTTTAGCCTACCGTCTTGTTGGGAAGGGTTTCTGCGCAGTACTGTGAGAGCGATGTCCATGTTACACTAGGGGAGCATGGAGGAGTCAGCGGGAGAGGAGGAGGTCAGGAGTTTCTAGAGGTCATGACCCTTGAAGGAGGAGGAAGAGGAGGAATTAGGGAGGCAAAGAAATGGAACTGGAAAGGATGGGAACTCCAGATAGAAGGAACAGCATGGGTAGGAACATGAAGGCACCAAACTACAGGGTTTTGCAAATGAGGCTGCAAGCAGTTTGATATTGTTGAAGTAAGATGGTGAATGGAGAAGTAGGCTGTGGGAGGGCTTTGTCTCCAATTAAGTTAGCTTTTATTCTTTAAGTCGATGATGGGAATCTAATACAGCATTTAATTGGAGTGTGATGTCGTCAGATTTGCAACTCAGGCTTCAGCATGGAAGAAGATTGGCACTTGGAGAGAGGCAAGGCTTGAGGCCAGTGGACTATGGTGAAAATCCTAGTGAGAGACGAAGAAGGAGCCTGGCATAATGCGGCACAGCAAGGGGGAGATGTGAGGGGACAGATTTAAGTGAATTTTAGGAGGTAAAATTAGGAGGAGTCAGTGACTGACAGAATTAGGGAGTTGAAGAATAAGGAAAAAATTGAAGAAGACTCCTGCTTCCCGTTTTGAGCTAGAGTGGGAGTGTCCTTAATTGCATTCTCCAAGAAATCTTAGGTAAAGTCGGTTTGCTCAGGTTCTATTTAGACTCTAAAAAAGGTTTCACCCCAAAATAGGTAAAATGCACTTACTCTGAGGAACAACAAAGGCTGCAGTCCTGCCTTCACCATTGTGTGGGTTGGGCAATGTCTATTTAGTTCACCTGTTTCATATTTCAAGTCCTGTTAGACTATAGTCAAATCTAGTAAGTGTTTATACCCTTTTAAAATCCTAGGTTTTTAGTAGAGTTTTAATGACTCTATGTTTTCTGGAACCCTTAAGTTCCACAAAGTTAAAAAAGCTCAACATTTTAAATGGTACATTTAGCCATGATGAGACTCCTCAGGCAAATTGTTACGTGAATTTGCTAGAATTAGGTCGATTCAGGATAGTCATATTGGATATTTCATGGGGATGAGATAGTCTCCTTGGCAGTTACATTTTTTATTAATACAAAATGGGAAAATTCAAATATATTCTTTACTCAAATCACTATACTCAAATCACTTATAAAATTGGGAGGATGCTGGGATGACTAGAATGAGAGGTGGAAGATAATAAATACCTGCCTCCCCTGGCTACCCTCCTCCCCCAACACACACACACGCACGCACGCGCGCACACACACACACACACACACACACAAAATAACTAGATTTGGTGTCTGTGGAAGTGTTCTCCTACCCCGTCTCATCTCTGTCAAAAGCATTTAAAACATAGAATTTTCAGGGGCTTGGGCTATGAGCTCCTTAAAGACTGGTATTCTTTTCAGTAACCTCTGTGCCCATCATAGTAAGTACTCAATAAATATTGAATTCAACTGAACGGGATGTTCCCTGCCCTCAAGAAAATTACGGTCTAGTGGAGGGAGGAATTGTGTGCACAACCAGCAAATGCACTCATGAGCTCTGGTAGAGGTAAGAGTAGCAGGGTGAGGTTAGAATTAATTGAATCTGATTTGCAGGTTGAGGAAAGTACAGGTGGGCCTTGGAGATTTCCTAGGTGACAGGCAGAGCAGAAGAGGAGTCAAGGCAAAGAGGAAGAAAAGTGAGCAACAATATTAGAGCCGGAGGCTTTGGGGATGAAGGCCAGCTGGTCATTTGGTGTGGCTGGAGTATAAGTTATGTGGAGGGTAAAAAGAGATATGGCTAGAAAAGTAGGTAAGGGCCAGACTGGCCTGGAATGCCCTCCTGAGGAACTGGCCTCTTCTTTTGTACATGGTCACTGGCTATAGGAGGGTTTCAGTCAGAGCTATTCTAAAATAAACTCTTAGCAGCAGTGTGTGGGCAGCGTGGGGCTTCACTATATAGTACAGGCCCGTGGTGATAGGCTCTGAACCAGACCAGTTATCTCTGGTGTGTTCTCCCACCACTCCTTGCCATGGAATTTAGAGCCTACAGCAGCAAGTGGCTCAAGAAGAAGGAACAAGCCAAGCCCTGAAAGAGGAGGCCCAGCGGAGGGAGACGGCCCTGCAGCAGCTCCGCACGGCTGTGAAAGAGGTGAGCAGCATCAGCTAGGCCTCTTGGTACTCTTTCTCTGTGTGCGCTTGCTCCCCGTCCCTGCTCCCACATGAGCCCCCATGTTTGAAAGGTGCCTGCTGAGGGGTTTTTGGCAGAGGAATAGGAAGGGACGTTGCATCATCTTTTATATTAGAGGTCCTAAGCCTGTCTTAAAGTGGCCATAATTACCCAGGAGTGCTCTCTGTATGTGGAAAGTCGTTCTTTCTCCCTTTGTCTTCCTGCAGCCACAGATTTGTGGGGTTGGAAAGGGTTCAAGAATACTGAGGGTTTGGTGGTCGTCATGGAGTAAACAGCTGTCATCAGGGGCAACCAGGTTCACTGACCAAGTGCCTCTATATGGCCCAGTATGGGTAAACGGCTGGGACCGGAGGAGGAAGTCTCTTCAGTGTCTTTAAAATAGAATAGAGGTAGGAAGGGAAGGAGAGTGGGTCAAGCTGTTCAGAGTGAGAGGAGGAAGAGACACAAGTATAGGTGCATAACTGGTCTACATTGTGAAGCCTGACTTCACTGAGCTAAGGTTCAGAAAGGAAGGCTACATTCCAGCACTGTTTCCTCCAGGTCCCAGCTTCTCCAGCTCCCCACCCAGTGACCACTAGCTGTCATGTTACCATTATTGCTCCCTTTATTCCTCTGACACACCCTGATCAGACTGGCTGGTGGCCACTTTTGTCAGGGTGGCAGGGAGAGATTGAAACCAGTGTCTCCTCAGGTTTCACGGTTCACGTTAAGCCTTCTCTAATAGCCTGGCTAACAGAGTTGGCTGAGGGACTGGCTTCAGATAGAGTTCCAAGGGGTGGGGGTATCATCTCTGGTTCCTGAACAGAAACTTGGAAGCTGATGACTCAGAGTCTGCTGGGGAGTGGTTTCCTCTCCAAAGCAGGAGCCCTGTGGACTCAACCTACCTACAGGAAGAACTAGGCCGATATTGGAAAGAGGGTGTAAGGAAGGACATCACCTGACTCATAGCCTCCCCTTCACACACAGATATACATATATTCACACTCAGGTGTGGATACGCTGTCTTTCCCTGGGCTTGGATTAATGTTCTTGCCCATCTGTCCTCTCAGCTTTCAGCACAGAACCAGGACCTGATTGAAAAGAATCTGACGCTCCAGGAACACCTGCATCAAGCTCAACCAGGGTCCCCATCTTTGCCAGACACAGCCCAGCTGGCATTTGAGCTGCACCAGGAGTTGGCCAGTTGTTTTCAAGATCTGCAGGCTGTCTGTAGCATTGTGACCCAGAGGGCCCAGGGCCATGACCCCAACCTCTCCCTGCTTCTGGGCATTCACTGTGAGTCCTCACGCCAATCTGGGACCCAGGAGAGAGTGGCTTTCATTCTCCTCTCACCCTTATCCAACTTCCCCTTCCTTATGGTAATGTGTGAACAAGGCTCTGGGGGCCTGATCTCTATCCTCTGAGAGTCTGTGTTTTGCAAAGTAGATGTTCTGTAAATCTATTTTGGGAACAGGCATCTTTTGGGGGTACCTGGGTGCAGGACAAGCAAAAAGTGGCCCTCAGGTAGCAAGTTTTCAGCCCACTGTCCCCAGTTGCTATTTTAAAAATGCTGTATCTCAAGACCATGAGCCTTAAGGTACAGCCTATGCATACTACCCCTCCACCTGAAAGTGTCCTTTGACTAACATTCTCTCAAAATGCTCTCCTCCCCAGCCACACAGCACCCAGGAACTCCAGCAGATTTACAGAAGCCAGATGTAATCAGGAGGAAACTAGAAGAGGTTCAACAGTTGCGCCATGACATCGAGGATTTAAGGACCACCATGTCAGATAGATATGCCCAGGACATGGGAGAAAACTGTGTCACACAGTGAGGACTGCTGGGCATGGCACAGATTGTATTCCCCAAGGGAGGATCTCGTCTGCTGAGGCCCAGTCCAGCAGGTCCTGCCCTGACAATCTCTTGCCTCCTGTGTGCTGCTATTCCCAGAGAGAGAGTGGAAGGGAGGTAAGAGCCTCCATCTGGGGCCAGGGGCTGATAGGGAACTGTGCCTGCTCTGTTGCACACTGGCTTTGCCTTGTTGGGTTGCACCTGTCCTGTCATCCTGATTCACCCTTTGAGGGTGAGTTACTAATTAACTTTTGCAAGTCACCTGGTAAGTCCTCACAGACGGTTTCAAGCCTCAGGCTGACCTCAAAGACACACATCATCTCACCTCCCTTCTCCATCCTTTGGGGTGGATCTACATTCATTCCCACTCCATACTTTGGTCCTGCTGATGCCCAGAGTTTATTAGAGGGGCCTTGAAAGGCTGAATACCAGTAACAGTGGCCATTTGGGAATTCTCAAGCCTCATGTGCCAGCCTTCCTGGGAGCTGTGCTGGCTTTTGGGTTTACTTAGGCCCAGTCCCACTGCTACTTCCTCAGGGCTCTTGTTTTCACAGACACCTCAGGGTGATCTATGCATTAGCAAAGTACCTATTAGAATTGGGGGCCTAAGTACTGTAGCCAGGCTCCTTCATCTGTGCCATTTGACGGGGAACCCCACTCTCCAGTTGCCCTGTGGCCTTGGGGCCCTGGCCGTATGTTTAACACAGCCCCCTGCTCCTTTATTCTCAGGCCGTCCAGGTAGCCCCCTTCTTGGACTTGGAGTGCATACTCCTCTATGGTTCTGGGTTAGGCAGGATTTCCCCCCAGGATACCACAGGTCAACTGTCAAGCTGCTCACCCCCTCACCCTGGGGCTGGGACCTGTGCCTGGCCCTAATTTGTGCCTCTTGTGTTGTGGGGTTCCCTTCCTGCTCTGAGCTCCTCAAAAGTTCAGAGTACCTAGTACAGGTTTTAAGGTACAGTTTTCAGTGTTTTCTGGGGTTTTGTTGTAGTTTTTTTAGGGCCTTTGGACCCTCTGCTTCCTGTTTTCTACTGCCTCGTTTAGGGAGCATCTCATAGATGTTTGTCTCTGGTCGCTGGGCTGGCCCCAGGCCTCCTGTAGAGCTGGAGCGAGGCCAGGCCGAGGCCATGTGTAGGAATGGGGAGCACCGAGCAAGCAGTTCAGGAGCCTACAATCAGCCGCCATGAGATTCTTGCTAAGCTTTGGGCGGTAAGGGAAACATCCTAGACCTCACTGCTGGGCTTGAATAAGTCTCCTTAAGTGTTTTTACAAACTGTGTTTTATTTATGCAGTGACTTATCCCTTCCATTCAGAGCAGTCCCACCCAGCCGCCCCTCAGCCTCTGGGCCACGGGCTCCTGCCTCCTGAAAGCAGAACTGCCTGGTTGGTCTCCACCCTGTATTGGGAGCCCAGCCACCATGCTCACGGGTATTTTCCTCATAAAGTTTATAAGCAGTTATTTATATGATCTCTTGTTATGTCAACTGGTTTGTATTGCCTATTTTGATTACAAAATAAAAATTTAACAGACTCTTCAGTTTTCCATTGCCTGCCATCACCTCTATCCCCTACTCCACCCCTAATTTTGGCTTGTTGAAACCAAAGCCTGGGAGTTTAGCCAAGTTCCCCAGACAGCAGCGAGAAGGGACCTTTGGCAGGACCAGCCTCATGTCTGTGTCTCTACTCCTCTGCTGATCTACAGGGAAAATCAGATCTCTTCCCACACAACTTTCTGTTCAGCAAAGCTGCCCTGAGTCATAGAACAAATTCGCCATTGGAGTCTCAGTAATCTCTGAAGGAGGAAGTCAGCTGCTTCTGGGTTGCTGTGAGGAAGTGGCTTCCCCTGGAGCAAGGCAGGGTGCTGTTTGCTTCAGGAATCTGGGGGTGTCTTCCTGGGGTGTTTTTCAAGCCCTGGACCTGGGGAGGACTTTTGAGGGGTGTCATATCCCACCTCAGACAGACAGCAGTCTCCAAAATGGGGCTGGTTGCTGCACTCTCCCCCCTTTGAACCCCCTGAATTTTTGCCAGGAGGAGTGATTTCGGAGTGCCACCTGTGAACCAGAGTTGGGGCTGAACTGGGGCTACCCCACCCAAGACCAGCTGTGGACCTTTAACAAGGAGTCCTGACATCAGCCTCTGCCTCCGCCCTCTCCAGAGCCAGCAGCCTCCTCTAACCTTGGCCTCCATCTGGTTCTTTGAGGGTGTGGCCCTGTCTCCTGCTACCACCCTTACTCCCGTAAACCTGCAGGAGTGGAGAGGAACATGAGGGGCAATCTCTTCAGAAGGGGTTGTCCCTGCCTTGGTGTGCCTCCTGTCCCGGCGGGCTAGGCGTTTGTGGGTGTCTCCCGGGGGACTGCGGAGAAGGGCCCCTTGGAGCGAGGCTCCCTAGCTTGGGAACTTAAGCTTTGAAAATAGCCTTCAAAATTCAAAGCCCGGAGCTGCGCTGCGCTGTCGTGGCAGCAGGGGTGGGTAGTTGGGCTCAGCAAACCCGGACGAAGCCAAGGAGGCGGCCGTTGCCAAACTGCCCTCGCGGCCTTTCCAGCCCTCGGGTCCCTCCCCAGCCTCCCACCGAACCCAGATGAGAGAAGGGCAAGAGCCGGGGCCCTGAGGCGGGTGGAGGGGACCCGCGGTGCGCGGGGCGGGTAGCACAGGCCCTGCCCCGGCCCCGCCCCTGCCCGCGCCGCCCATTGGTCCCCAGAGCGGTGACTCGCGGGCTGAGCAGGAAGGAAACCGCTCCCCGAGCGAGCGGCGGCGGCGTCGTCTCCAGGCCGTGCAGCTGCAGCGACCGCCGCTCGTCCGCCAGCCCATCCACCCGCAGCATGAGCGGCCTGCGCGTCTACAGCACGTCGGTCACCGGGTCCCGTGAAGTGAGTGCGTGCCTGGGGCACACGCTAGGGGAGAGGGTGGGCGCCCGGATCCGCCCCCAGGGCGAGGGCGGGGCGGGGGCTGCGAGGCTCGGCCTCCGCTGTGGGGGTCCCACGGCGGGCCCACGGCCCCATCCTGAACGCCTTCATTGGGCAGCCTGGGGCCTCAGCAGCCCCAGCAGGAACTGCCCACGCCCATCCTGTGCCACTCAGACACCCATTCTCTGCGCCCCCACTACCAGGACGACCCACACTGCTTCCTTATCTTGCCCTTCCATCGTGTGTGTACCTGGGACTGGGATGGCACCTTACCAGCCTGTACTCAGGCCTGCCCTGCCTTACCAGCGATGGGTTTATAGCTCTACCTGCCCTGAACTTTATCCCACTTTCCTTTATTCTGACTTCCCTCTCCATGGTTGGTGGACCCTCTCTCATCCTACACCACTGCAAGCCTGACTCATCCTCAGAAGTTCTAGTGGCAAGAACCCTCCCCCACAATGTGGAGGAGGAAGTGGGGGAACAGAAGCTCCTGGCCACAGTCCCTGTCTGCCCCGGGTTTCCCCTCTAAGCCCTCCAGCCTGCTCCCTAAACCCTGCCCAACTCCTGCCCCCCTCCTGCCCCCAGATCAAATCTCAGCAGAGCGAGGTGACCCGCATCCTAGATGGGAAGCGCATCCAGTACCAGCTAGTGGACATCTCCCAGGACAACGCCCTGCGGGATGAGATGCGAGCCTTGGCAGGCAACCCCAAGGCCACGCCACCCCAGATTGTCAACGGAGATCAATACTGTGGGGTATGAGCCTGGGAGTTGGGGGTGGGAAAAGTGTTGCAGAAGGACTCAGGCCAGAGTCAGACCTGAGAAGAGAACCGGCACTCAGGTGAGCCCCTCTCTCATCCCCTCCCCCAGGACTATGAGCTCTTTGTGGAGGCTGTGGAACAAAACACGCTGCAGGAGTTCCTGAAACTGGCCTGAGCCAAGCCCCTGCTGGCCAACTACTCCGTCACCACATTCCCCCAGCCCCCAGCCATTGTGGGCCATGAAGGACCTTGTGACCAACTCCATTATTCCTAACCCTCTGACCTTGGAGCCCCGCCCTCCAACCGAAGCCTATCCTCCTCTTCCCTCTCCTTATTCAGAGGCAACATTCCTTACCCAGTAGTCTCAGAAATTGTCTCAAGCAACAGCCCAAGTGCCAGCTGCCTCAGCCTGGCCCTGGGGCTGCCACCCTGCCTGGCACTGGCTGATGGGCACTTTTGTCGGTTCCGTTAGCCAGGGCTCTGCCAAAGGCCCCGCAATCCCCAACTTGGGAGCACCCTACAGACAATTAAATGTCCCATTCCATTGGCGCCTTGTCTGTTTGGTGTTGCCTAGACATCCTGAGTTCCTGCTCTGAGCAAGGCTCGTAGTTGTAAGTCTGCTGAGGCTGTGCTCCTGTGGGCAGGTCGGTTGAGCCGTCCCCTGTGTGGCACTTGTGTGTGATAGTGCATGTGTTTGGATATATGTGCAGCACACATATCTGTGTGGACCAATGGTTTCTGCAAACAGCGTGGGCGGGTCCCCTTCCGGTTCACATGCATGTGATGGCATCCATGACACGTCTGTGCCTTGGTGTGTACTGCACATTTGCATGCCTGTCAATAATGTGGCTGGGCCAAGTGGCTGCCTGCCTGTGATCCAGCCGATTGGCTGTGTGGGTGTGTCATGGGAATGGGCACACAGCTGCAGCTCTGCCAGTTTGGGGGCAGTGGCTTTGTGCTTAGTGTTGAGGAAGTTTCCCACGTGTTTGTGGTTGTGTGCATATCTGCACAGGGATCTCCTGGCTACACAGTTGCACATGAGGCTCTGCTGCCCCAGCTGAGCCTGTGCTGGAGCCAGCCTTCCCCTCACTGGATCAGCTTAACCCTTCTGTGAAGAAAGGAACCTGGAGGACAAAGACCCAGCGCCTAGGCCTGCCATCTGGGGCTCGAGTTACAGAGAGGGCGGGTCAGCACCACCTCCCCACCTTCCCCCCCCCCCGCCCCCAGCTGGGCCCCAGTCTTCCCTGGCACCCAGCTGGGCTGCCCCACAGAGGACCCTCGGGTGCTGCAGCTGGTGTTGGGGGCGGGCGCTTTATTCGGATTGAGGGCTGGGTTAGGATCAGGACGCAGGCAGCGGAGCCCGGCATGCTCTCAGTAGCAGAACTGCATTGGGCACCAGTCCTTCGTCCTGCAGCGTGAGCGCATCCTCGTGGTAGACTTTGGGTGGGAATGTACTGAAGATCTCGAAGGTGTTTGTGTCCACCGCCCTGGGGAGCCAGCAGAATGGATCAGACTGGGTCCTGGGACCAGACCCTCACTATAGCCACCAGCCTGGCCTCACACCCACCTGGCTTGTGCAAGCAGAGCACGCACATCACCAACAGTGTCCTCAGGCCGCATCAGCAGCAGAAAGGCCTGTTCGCCATCCTCAGACTTGATGCGCAGCATGGAGAGCCGGGGAGCAGGTGACTCTGGCGACTCCTGGCTCCTGCGGGCCCAGAGGTGGTCAGTGCCCCCAAGGCCCAACCCCCACGTCCTTACCTCTCCACTCTGCCCTCACCTGTTACGCTCTGCAGCCAGGGCAGGTGTCTCCACCACAATCTCCTGGACTGGGACAGGCCACGGGCAGCAGTTCTGGAAGGCATCAATGGGCCGTGGACAGAGCCCTGAACCCTGCCAGAGCCACACCCCAGCCCCAACCCTTAGTGGGGACTTGTCCATGACCAGGAATTGCTGAAACCAATGAGTCTAAGGGGGAGGAGAGGGTGTCCCATGTAAAGGAGGGTTCCAAGAGAGGAAATGGAAGGAAAGCGTTGAGGTCCCAAAGTCTTGTGAGGGAGAGAGAACCCCACCCTGACGATGACCAGGCTGGATGCCTGGCCCAGCATGGGTCAGGGAAGACCTCCCCAGGGAAATGACATCTGAGCAGTGACTGAAGGAAGAGGAAGAGTCCTTAGAAATGGAATGGGGGGGCAGGGATATTCCAAGGCAACATGGTCAACGGTCCCCAGGTCAGGGAAGACTTCAGAGAGGAGGTGATACATTTGGGAAAGTGTCAGCGGTTTGGGACTGAAGCTGGGAATCAGGTTGGACTGGAAGAAAGAAAAGGTGAGTGGGGGGTGGGGCGTGGGGGAAAGGACAGGCCTTGAGTGCTGGGGTAAAAGAGCTCGGCCTTTCCCAAGAACCACTAGTCGAGGGTTTCAACAAGAAAGAGACAAGATCCAATTTACACTTAAAAGAGCGGGGCCGGCCTCCCAGTGCTTACCACAGGCTGTATTCTTAACACTGACTACAGAAAGAAGCCGCAGAGTAAATCCACCCAATAAACACCTCAGCCAAGGCCCTTTGCCTGGTCTGTATTGTCAATGGGGGGACAAGGAAAAAAATGAAATAAAAGAGCGGAGACTGTGTAGGGGAGGACGGTTGGCAGGGCAGCAGTGGACATGGGGGGCCAGTAAGACCACTGCAGTTGTCTGGGGGAGACATTCTGGAGTCTAGACGAGGATGGAGGGTGGGTGGTGGGAATGGAGAGGGGAATGGATTCAGAAGTTCTGGGGATTAACAGGTCAGATAGGACTTGGCAATGTGGGGCAAAGGAGGGAGAGAGTCCTGGGAAAGTGAGGTTTGGTACCGTTGCCGGGCAGAGGCGTGGGAGGACGAGCCGGATGAGGAGAGGAGGGTGAGTTCTGTGGGGGCCAGGAGGCGGTCTCCAAGACTGGACTAGATGTTTTGGTCTCGACTTTGACGGGGTGCCTGGGCCTTGGGGCCACCAACAGCCTAGACTCTGGCTTTCCCCCACCTTACAGCCAACCCTTGCCAACCCAGCTGCTCTGTGGGCCTCAGTCCAGAGCCCTCAGCAGCTCCAGTTTCCAGGAGACAGTGGGACAGCTCCGAGACACCCATCTCTCTCCATCCAGGCCCTCCTCAGGCACCCCCAAGTCGGAGCCTCCACACAAACCGCTGCTGTGATAGGCTGGGCCAGGGTTGCTAGTAAATCCGCCAAGAAGACTGGGGGAGCCAGGACTGGCCTCACCTGCAGTGTGTCCCGGATGGAGCCCCGAATGTCAATCACCTCGCCTTTACGGATCACAAACTTGGGGAGCTTGTTCAGAAACTGCTCTGCAGTCATCTCAGAGCCTGCAGGGAGAGCATTGAGAGGCTTGGGGGCGGGGGGGGCGCAGGGGGAGGCACCTGGAGCTTGTCCTGCACAGCCTCCCCGCCACCTGGCTCAGCCTCATGGCCGAGCTCACCTGGGTGCTCCACTGTGGCTGAGGGCTTTCCAATCCTCTGCCGGCCCACCACGCGGCCCTCGCCTGGGAATGGGTCCAGCCCATTCTCTGGGTAGACCTGGTTGCGTAGGTCACTCACCTGGCAAGGAGGGAGACAGTGGTGGGCCCAGCTCTTCAGCCCTGGCTCCACCCCCACCCCTGCTTGCCCAGGCCCCAGGAATGGGCCCATGGGATGGTCTGATGCAACCCCCGCTTTGCAGATGATGAAACTGAGGCCCTGGGACAGAGCAAGAAGAGAGCTGTGGCCCATGCCATTGCACACCTGTGCCCTGCTCTTAAAGCAAACAGCCCTCACTGGAGCCGTGGTGCTGACGCCCTCCTCAGAAAGCCTCTTTCTTTCAGGAGCTCACAGGGGGAGGGATGAGGGTGTGAGGAGAGGACAAAGCCCCTATATAGTCTGCAACGCAGACCCCATCCCTCTACATGCCACCTCACTTGTCACAATCAAGGCATACCTCCTGGGCCCCTGTCTTGGCGTGGACCCCCAATTTTGACTCACTGTTTTTCAAGCTATGGTGGCACACATGCCTTCATTGTAGAACTAACATACCACCCTCTGGGACACCGCCTCATGTGCTCCCATCACAGCACCCTTCATCTTACACACCAACAGGGGACCAGCTCCATCTCCTGCCCCCTAGTCCCAAAACTTGCACCCCTCCACCCCCCATGGCACTACCTGCCATCCCAACCAAATGGCTCCAGGAGCCTTTAGGGGAAGCCTGGCCATTTTTTGTAGACGCCTCAGGGACACCAGGCAGTCAAGTTGTTTCAATGCTGGAGGAAGGGCCGTGGTTCTGCAGCTGAGGGCTGTGACTTCAGGGTGCCAGCAGGGGGCGCTGCCTGCAGCTTAGTCACAGACTGGGCCGCGGCAGCCTCCCCACTCCCTTCCCAGCCAGACTTCAGGCTCACCCTCCTCCTGAAGGTCATCAGACTGGGATCCCCTGGGGTAGGGCACTTGCTTCAAGCCTCAGATTGAGTGATGCCTGAGGAAGCTGTTTGTCCCCACCCCCTGCAAAATCCCACACAGAGTGCTGACTGGTTTGAGGAGCAGCTCATCACCTTAAAGGGGACCCCGTCAGGGTACAGGCGCTGGAGCTCTGAGGGGAAGAAGCCATCCAGTATGTCTCGGAGGCAGCGCTGCAGGAGGGACAGGAAGGGTAAGGACTGGCCAGACCTGTGTGGTGACCCCCACCCTACTTCCTGCCTGGATGGCAGGCCCTGGGCCTCGGGCTGACCCAGTGGGTCACACTCTGGCCCAGGACGTGGCAGGGGTGGAGGAGGTGAAGAACTCAAATCCAGTTCTTCACAGGTCTGAGTGCCCATAGGGGGCGGACTGGTCCCCACCATCTCCGACTAATGGTAAACAGACTGGGGAGCACCAGAGGCCTGTCTGCCCTCTCTCCCACTCCTACCTGTGTGGAGGGATCATGGAACGGCCGGAAGGGCCCATCAAACATCATGATGCCATTCCGGTAAAGCTTCAGGGGGATGGGCTCAAGGACATGGAGCTGTGCTCCGCCGGGCATTGGCATCACTTGGGTCTCACCGTCTACCATCAGCTCACTGAGGTCCTTCAGGCTGGCCAGCAGCCTGTCAAAGTCCACTTCAGGGGGCACCAGTGAATCCCCTGGTAAAGAGGAAAGACACCCATGAGCCTCTCCTCTTGGCAGCAGTGTGCTCTAGCAGCCCTGGCTTCCATGCCCCCTCCCATAATGAGCAGTGGCTTTCACATCTCTTTAAGTGGCCAGCTGGGGAGGAGGAAGGACAACTAACACTAGATAATAATAATAGCTATATTTTATTGAGGGTATACCGTGTGCTGGGGGGTTAATATCTATTATCCTCTTCTCTCTTTATTCCAACCCTATGCTGTAGGGCTATCATCAGCCCCAGTTTTCAGATGAAGAAACTGAGGATTAGAGAAGATTAATGGTATGCCTAGGGATGCACAGAGTAAGTGGCAAGAGCAGGATCTAATCTGCCTGTGTCGGGTGCTAGGTTAGCAGCTGGATTCCAGGAAGATGACCATGTAAGGGCCAGCTAGGAACAAGCACTCTGTCTATATTCATTATTGTTACCAACTCTACCTTGCAAAAAAAATGAGCCTCAGGCCAACCCCAAGGCTATGAGGTAGGGGTTATTTATCTCCATTTTACACCTGAGGAAACAGGCCCACAGAAATGGAAAGGGACTTGCCCCAGGCCCCCTGGCAAGCTAGAGAATGAGCTGACTCTAGAGTCTGTTTGTCCCACCGATCTGCATTATCAGGAGAAAGAGGTCAGAGTAAGGACAGATGGCTACTAAGGAGGATGTCAGGACAGGTGCTGAGCAGAACAGATGTGGGTCAGATCGCGGGTCACAGACCCCTCTGGGAAGCTGGCAGGGGCTCTGGGCCCGATTCTGAAAAGATGGGTTGCGCATACACAGTGCAGAAGCTTCGGGGGCTGCAGATGGGGTGGTGGGACAGCCATGACAGATGCCAGGGCAGATGGGGCAGAAGGCAGGTGGGAGGCTGGTAGGGGGCAGGCCAGGGACCTGTTCTCAGTCCTTGCAGGGACCTGGCTCCCAAGTAAGCCATCTACTAGGGTGTAACCCCCAACAAACAGCAGTGACTTTCTGGGCCTTCTTGGAAGCTGTTTTTCACCAGGACAGCCAGTCTGCACCAGGATGTGGGTCAGGGCTCTGGGGACCTAATTCCTTTCCCCACAATGGTTACAGTGGCTGTACGGTGGGGAAGTACAGATGTGGGTGGCCATTTCCTGTTGCTTTTGCACTGCTGAAGCAATCGGCTCCAGCTGTCCTTCCCTCTCCCCCTCCATTCCCACTGCTGTAGGGACTGCACCTGCCCCTGTCTCCTCCTGGAGCCCCTGACATTCCCAAGAAAAACTTGCAGAACACAGCGTGCATGGTATGAGTCAGAACAATGTCAAGACACTCTTTTCCTTTAACAACTACTTTCAGAACACATGGTTAAACCTAAAACAACAGAAAAGCTCATCTTCAACATCTGCCCTGGCCCCTATATTCCTGCAGATGGGTAACGTGAGGCCTAGAAAGGTGAGACCAAGATGACTTGGCCCAAGCAGAGCCAGGAAAACCACCAGGTACGCTGGCTGTTAATGCAGCTGCTTCCCCGGGCCAGGGCTTTTTATGGGTGCTGATAGGGCATGAGTCGTCGCCAGGGGAAGGGGCAGACAGAAGCCCAGGGGAGGGTGCCAAGAAGAAATGAGAGGGAAAAGAGAAATTTGCTGAGGACAATCAGCCCGAAGGCTCTCGACAAGTGAGCTAGAGGATGGAAAAGTGAAATCAGGGCGGGCCGGCGGGTTGCAGCACAGCAAAGGTGAGGCAAGGAGCCCCCGAGAAGAAACCACAGCTCTGGGCAAAGCAGGGCTGAAAAAAATAAGGCAGAAAGAGCCTGGCACGAATACCACACAGCAGGGAGTGCACAGCCAGAGCAGCGCAGCTGGGTCGCCTGGAGTGAGGCAGGGCAAAGGTCAAGCAAGGCCTGCCGTCTGAGCTGCAGCTTTCCCTTCCACGGACCACGGACAGGGAGATAACAGGACCTGTCACCCTGCCCACTGTAATGATGACTCAGTGTCTAGTTCATCTTAAGCATCACAGACAGGTACTGGCACTCCCATTTTACAGATAAAGAAGTTAGGCCTTGTAAGGCAACGTGCCCTGGGTCACGCAACTTGCAGGATCTGGGTGACTCTAAGCTTCTGTTCTCAGTGCCACACCTGTGTCTCAGTGTTGGTTCTTCGGACACTGCTCACTGGGGTCCCTTTCCAAAAAGAGGTGCAGTGCAGCTAGATCATCTCTGAGGCCTCATTCGACTTTGGGGCCCATGACTTTATTAAAAAGAGCAGTAGGTAGGCATGGAGATCAAGTCCAAACTCTGTGGCCCGACTCTGGAGGCCCTCAGAGCCTGGGCTCCCCTGCCTCCCCTCAGTACGGTCCCCCTCACGCTCTGAAGCCAAGTGCCAAGGCTACTGCTTCCAAGCTGTGTGACCCTGGGCAAGTGGGCCAACCTCTCCGGGCCTCAGCTTCCTCTTTTATAAAATAAAAACAACAGTCCCTGCTTCACAGAGGTGCTGTGAGGAAGTGCCCGGCCACTAACTGCTGCTGTCTCTAACCCCTATCCACTTGCTCACTGCTGGGCTCAGGGTGCCCTTTCGCCTCCTACCTGAGAGGCCTTGCTGAAAGCCTTTTCCCCCTGAGGCCGGGCCCCTGTTCTTCCTGGGTTTCTGGAGCCCTTGAGCCACTCCCTGGGCCCTTGTCAACATTTGTCATTTTGTTTGATTTCCAACCACACCAAACCCACTTGAACCCAGCCTAGAGCATCCGGCCCCAGGCCTGGCCAAGACTGGCTGCTCAAGAAGCCTGTACTGAATGCGTCCCTCAGTCCTGCCATCCAGCACATATGCCTGGAGCACTCATGCTCTGCTGGGCCCAGAGGACCGTGGCCACGCCCATACCCAGAGTCCTGCCCACTTTGGGCTCCAATTGAGTGAAGGAGACAGGGCAACAAACAGTGACAATGGCATGTGGTAAGTTACTTTGTGGGGGTTGCAGAGCACCCCTTCATCACTATCAGCAGGAGAGTTGTGGGCCTGCACTGGGATGTTCTTCGCACCTTCGCTGGAAGGACCATCTTTGCTGTGAAATGTGAAGGTAGTGCCCAAGACACCCCAGCATGCCCCGTCCCCGCCACCTTGGGCAAAGGCTGTTGAACAGGAAATGGACCCATTATTAGCACAAACCTACAAGTCACACCGTGCTCTGGGGACTTTACCTACATTTGCTCTGCTCTGCTAGGGCCACAAGCAAATCTCTGGCCCCTCCTGTTGAGCAATGCAGCCTGCCCCAGTGTGCTCTGATCGTCCAGGCCTGGGCACCTGGGTACCACCCGCCCATCGTGTGTGTGTGCACGTGCCCTGGCCTATGGGCAAAGCACTGTGCTGGGCACTCTGGGACATCACAGGGCTAAGCAACAATGGCTGGTGGTCACCGAAGCATCAGCCTGCAAGAACACTCCACATGCACGATGGTGTTTGCTGCTCTTGGCAGGCTCAGGGGTCAGTCATTCCACAGGGGAGGACTCTAATGCACAGCCCCTTCCTATGTGCGCTGGCTGGCGGTGTAGGCAGCACGGAGACGGGGGCTCCGTGCGCATTTGCTGAAGCAGGTCAAGTTCTAGCTGAGCTTCAAAAGAGGGGAGAAAGAGGGGCAAGGCCCTCCAGAGGACATAGGACTGGCCTGAGCAGGGGCAGCTAGCCTGCCTGGGGCCGAGGCCAGACCCCTTCCAGGGGCCCAAGGGCAGCCTAAGGACTGGTGAAGCTGCTGCAGCCCACGGAGTGAGCATGGCTTACTGGGCAGGGAAGGGAGGAGGCTCCCACCCAAACACAGGAGCCCAGGGCTTGGGTGGAAGGGTGGTAGGGGGCAGGGGGAGGGGGAGTGTAGGAGGGCTGGACCTTGATGAGGGGTAGGGGAAGTGAGTTCAGTGGGGAGAGGGGTGTGCGGGAGTGAAGGGCTCAGAGGGGTCAGGGCAGGGGGAGTGAGGGGCTCAGAGGGGGACAAGGAAGTGAGGAACTCAGCCCTGAGGCTCAACACCTGCTGTGACCAGCGCAGGACTGTCCCTTTCATGTCTCCGAATACCCTGCAGCAGCACCTCGCACACATCCCATTTGAGGCCCAATATACTGGTGGGGAGGGGTGAATCATCAAGCCTGGGGCCAAGCCCTTGAAAGGCTCCCCACTGCTGGGCCCTCTTCCCTAAGGCGGGAGTCCAGGCTCTGGAACGTTTAATCAGCCCCAATACAAATGCGCTGGCTCACCACTTACCGGCCAGGCGCCCCAGGGCCCATGGGGCCTGACAGCCGTCCCAGAGAGGAAGAGCCATAGCGGCAGCCCAGGTGAGAGGCCAGCTTTGTGGATCCGAGGGGCCCCTGGGGCAGCGGCAGTCTAGTATCTGGGGATTAAGGCAGTGTGCGCGGACACGGATGCAGAGAAGCAAGGAGAGAGGGGAGTCCCAGGAGGAAAAGCTGCTATAAGTGAAAAACATATTGTTCTTTTGGCAGAAAAGCTAAATGGAGGCAACAACCTCCATCCTTTGAAGAGAATGGACCCAGCTTTCGGAAATGGCCAGCAGTTCTATGGTCCCAAATCTATGGGGTGCAGCCCTCTAGATACTAGTCCTGTCCTTTAGAAGATAATTCCGTTTTTTTGGTCCCCCTTGTATATGCACCCCTATGTTTATTGCAGCATTGTTTATAATAGTCAAGATATGGAAACAGGCCCTGGCTGGTGTGGCTCAGTGGATTGAACACAAGTCTGCAAACCAAAGGGTTGCCAGTTTGATTCCCAGTCAAGGCACATGCCCAGGTTGCAGGCCAAGTCCCCAGTAGGGGGCACATGAGAGGCAACCACACATTGATGTTTCTCTCTCTCTCTCCTTCCCTTCTCCTCTAAAAATAAATAAATAAAACTAAAAAAAAAAAAAAGTGATGCCTCAGCCGGGTACCTCAGTCCTGATACGCCAAGACTGTGGGTTTGATCCTGGGTCAGGGTACATATAAGAATCAACCAGTAAGTGCATAAATAAATGAAAAAAACAAATCAATGTATCTCTCACTTTCTCTCTCCCTTCCTCCCTCTTTTTTTTTTTAAGTGGTGAGTCCCACACAAGCAGGTAGATTTCAGTGGTCTGGCTATAACCGGACCTGAAAAGGGGCAGCTTCCATAGCAGAGGGCTTGCTTTTAAAGGCAATAGCTTTTGGATGTATGACATTTTATAAACTATGGTGCCTGAGAAAATTGAGGTCTTACTGTATCTTATATCTCTCAGTCTTTGAAAGATGAGCAAGCAGAGAGTGAGTATGAAGCAAGACCAATAGAAGAAAGCGGTGGCAGGTTTGGGTGTCAGTGACGGAAGCCAAGGCCCTGTGTCAGTGGCAAGGTGTGCGATGTCGCAAAGCACCTCGAGCTTGAAGGCAGGGGCATGAATGAGATGTGGCCGCTGGGCAGCTTCTGGACAAAAGGAAGCTGTTGGGGAACTCCCTCTGTCGGAGGGGCTGGGGGTGAGCCCCCTACTCTACCTGGCTTCCAGAACTTCTTGGCCTTCATCCAGTCCATCTTGTCCTCCTCTGAGTCTGCACTCTCCTCCAAGTCCTCCTGGTCCATGGGCTCACCCACCCAGCGCAGGCCATAGTCACCAAGGAATCGCTGGAGAGGGAGACGCCAGGGGCACTGTCAGCTCAGTCCGTTCCCAGGAAAGAGGTGGCATCTGCCCAGGCCCCAGCCTCGGGCCTCATCCCAGAGCTGTCGGCAGAGGAGAGGGGCCCAGGGGTCTTAGCCACTTCCTGGCTGTGAACTTGGGGAGCCACTTTACCTCCTGATACAATGGCGATGACAGCACCTTCCCCATAAGCTTGTGAGGAGGACTGCGCAAGATAATTTATGTCAAGTACCACATTGCCTGGCACGGGAACTCACTGAAGGCAGCCGTTACAGTGGTGGGAAGCCATGTGGGTCTGGCCTGAGTGTGAGGAGGGGCAGGGACAGCCTGCTCTGTAGGACTGAGAGGATGTAGCCACCCACTCACCACCTCACCGGGGCTGGGTCTTAACGTCTCTGCCACAGGAAAACTCATCTCCCTTTCTCCCCTCAGCCCACTGCTTATGTGCGTCCAACAGCCTGCCCACTGCCAAACCCAGTGGGTTTGTCTTTACTTCTTGTAACACATGGTGTTTTCAGTTTCACATTTCCAACCATCTACAGTTAGATGTCTAACAGGGAGCTCAAAATGAACGTGACCCAAATAGTCACCACTCACTGGCCCCACCCCCCAAACCTCTCCCGCTCCAGGTCTCCCCCATCCAGTCCACAGCACCCCTGCGCCTAGGCCTCATCCACGACCCAGTCCTCTCTCTGCCTCCCCAAGATCTTCACCACCTGTAGGCGCCACCTCCAAAGCAGGCGCAAATTCAGCCACACAACTCTGTCTCCTCTGCTGCCACCCTTATTCAAGCCTCAGTCAGCTCCCTCTTGGACAATTCAGAGGTTCTGCCAACCCTCCCCCATCACCTCCTCTAACTGAAACCTTCCTGTGGTTCCCAATTCCTGCAGAATCAAATCCAAACCCACACTGTGGGTGGTACCCTCCAGCCGTCATGTGGTCATGTGACTCCTGCAGCCTCTCTGGCCCTCCCTCCTGCTCCCACAACCGCCCGGCCATCAGCCAAGTTTCCAGGGTGGCAGGTGGGGCTTTTCATCTCTTCAGCCTAGATTCTCTTTCCCTGGTCCCCTTGCATCCTCTAGATCTCTTGTTCAGTATCACCCCACAAAGTGGAACAACCCCCAAATAGTCCCTATTGTGTCACCCACTGAACTATTTCATCCTGTCTCTGTACTTGTGCCATCTCTCTCTGTACTTGCGTATGTGTCTGTCTCTTCCAGACTTTTTGCCTCAAGAGGGCAGGGACCACATCTACATCCCAATACCTGGGACATAGGAGATACTTTGGATGAGTTTGTTAAATTAATGAAGCAATAAATGTGTGAGTACTGTGAACATGGGGGCTGCATATGACTTCCTTTGCCCTGAACCTCTGGGGTGCAGCCCTCGGCCCCTGTGGCAGCCGCTCAGTGGGGCCCCAGGGCTGCCAGCATTCCCAGCAGGCTGCTCAGGGAGCAGCTTGGCTTCCCCACAGCCCCAGCTGTGAACGGGCAGCAGGGCGGCAGGGCGGCAGGGCGGCAGGGGCGGGGGCCCTCGGCTGCAGCCGCAGCTTGGGGGTTTGCTGCTGTGGTCTTGGGTTTTGGGGTTTTGGAACACAAGCCTGCATAGAGAGAGAGAGAGGTTAGATGCCAGGAAGAGCTTCTGGTAGGGCCAGCAAGGAAGTGAGTGGCAATGACAAAGCATGTCCCCCAGGTCTCTCCCTTAAACATGGGGTCCTTCCTGTTTGAGGCTTGCTGTATGAATGGGGGCAAGGAAAGTGACACACGGTTACTGAGATGCCAAAATCAGAGGCAGGGGATGGCCGTGACCAGTCAGTGAACACGTGTGGACAGGGGCCATGCTAGGTCCTGGACGTGCAACAGTGAACAGGAGGCAAGTGGTCCCTCCCCTCCTCAAGGACTTCATGGTCCTCTAAGGAAGCACAGGACAGAGCACCTGCCCTGGTCAGGGCCCGAGAGGGGCTCCTGGGGAAGGGCCCCAGCCTTGATTTGAGACTGAGGATGAGTGAAAACTCACCAGGGGAAGGTGGGGAAAAAACGTTTCAGGCAGAGGGATCAGCATGCGCCAAGGTTCTGAGGTAAAAAGAGCTCAACGTGGTCCAAGAACTAGAGGCAGGGCCCGCAGATAGAGGGGAAGAGTTGCTCAAGGCGAAACTGAAGAGGAAACTGGAAGGCATGTGCCCCACCCTGGACTCCTTTCTGAATCTTTAACCTCTAGGTTCATCCTGAGCAGAGAAACCAGAGCAGGGCCCAGGGAAGTGTGGCCAGGGGGCCCAGCGTGGTGGGCTCTGACCCAGTTCCTGAGGGGCAGGCAGCCCTGGCCGCTGCCTCTCTCACCTCCATCTCCCCGACCTGTCGCTGAAGCTGCATGCACATCGTCTCCAGCTCCTCCTGCCGCTGCAGGGACATCTGGCCTTCGGGAGAGATGGGAAGGGGGTTCCGCTGCCCCAGCCCAGAGGCTGCCAGGCTACCTTGACCGGAGCTCTGCCCTGGGGGTCACCTGAAGGAGCTGTCCCTTGAGAACTTGAGGATCCCCTGAGAACTGCCTCTAGCCTCCCTTCCTGACCCTGAGAGGGGATGCCCTTCTGACTGAGGAGGTTGCCACCCACCTGCAGCAAGGCTCCTGAGGAGGCTGCATTTCCTCCACACTTGCAATGGAGCGCCCTGTGCTCAGGGCTGGGCTACATCTACACTCAAGGGACTCAGTCCCACACAGGAGGGCACGATCCTCGCGTGTCACTGCCCCTCTCTGGGCTCAGCTGTGCAGACCCTACCACAAGACTCGGCTTGATGCTTTAGAGCCCTCAGGCCTGGGGGTCGCTGACCCAGGGGAGATGCAACAGGAGGGCCAAGCGGCCACCGAGGGAGCCTCTTACCCTCATGCTCCTGGAGGGTCTCCACCAATTCCTCCAGGGCTTGGATCTTCCGGTCCTGCAGCAACAAGACATGGGAGGGGGAGCAGACAGGCCTGGTGGTCCCAGAGCCCAAGGGAGCCCCTTCCAGAAGATCCAGAATTTTTGCCTCTGCAGGGGAACTAGGGAGCTTAAAGCCCCTGCCCCTGCCACCCTTTGGCACAGCCACTGCTCCTGTATCTCAGGTGATCCTTGTGGTGCCACGGAGGTGGGGAAGACGTGTAGAGGTCCCCCGAGTGCCCTAGAGCTCAGTAGCCGCTGCTGCCGTCCAGTGTGAGGTCCAAGGGCCTTCCTTGCTCAGCCAGGGAGAACACCCCCACCCTCTCTACTCAGGTCACAGGGATCCAGATCAATCCCAGGCTACTCCTGACCCTCGAATTGGGCAGTCCAGTGAGGGAGATCATTCTAGAACCCACCCACCCTGGCCTATGGCAGTAGTAGCCTCACCGGCCATACCTGCCTGGACCCCTCCATCCCGCAGACCAGATCCGGGGCCTCTCCCCACTGAAGTCCCACCTTGCACAGTATCTCGTCAGTCTGGGCCTTCACCTGCCGCTCCAGATTCTGCACCTTCCTTGTCATAGTGGCCATCAACTCCGAGTCGTGGAATACAGGTGCTGCCAACCAGACACAGTCCTAGAGCCCGTGTCTAGAGCTGAGGCTGAGGTATAGGGGCCCAGGGGAGGGAAGCGGGATCCCCGGGAGTGGGAATAAGAACAATAACAACAGCTGTCACCTACATAACAGGGACCATGCTAAACACTTTTCCTGCATCAATTTAGGCAGTCCTCACCACATGCCTGTGAGGAAACGAACTGCTTTAGAAAACTGAGGCACAGAGAGATTCAGTAACTTTTCCAAGGAGTGCAAGTAAGTGGAATAACATATGGGTTACATTGCCTTGAAGCACTTTCAAAAAGTTCTGCTTCAATCAAATCAAACTTCTAAACCTCCTCCCCAGTTTACAGGAGAGAGGATAGTGAATCAAGTTAAACAGCAGACAAACCCAGTGTGGGACATTCCACAAGACAGGGGCCTGGACTCTTCAAAATGTTAGTGCCATTTTTTTAAAAAGCAGGGACTTTGTTTTACAAAGATATTGCAGTCAAAAGCAGAGCCTGAACTTTTACCTAGATCGGGGAGGGGGCGGGGGGCGGAATAACCATGAGACATATTTTGGAACTGGGGAGATGTGAGTACAGAAGAGATGCTGGAGAGTATGACTGAATGGTGCACACTCTTGGGTGTGATCATGGCACTGGAGTTGTGTGTCTCCTTGTTCTTAGGAGATGCACACTGAAGAATTTAGAGGTGAAATGCCATGATACCTGTGACTGATTTCTAAATGGCTCATCAAAAAAATACATTTACATTCATGTATGTGGAGATGGAGAGAAAGCAACTGTGGCAAAATGTCACTCACTGCTTCTAGGCAAAGGGCATACGGGTGTTCGCTGTACTATTATTTCAACTTTCCTATATGCTGGAAATATTTCACATTAAAAAGTTTGAGAAAACAAGAGAGAGACATAGGAAGAAGCAGGCACTCTTCTTCCCCAAGGTGTTGTCTTTCTCAGTGTGAAGCAGCAACTGCAGCTGCCACCCTGCATCCACGCGGGGCTGACATGCCAAGGACAGCTCAGTAGAAAGACGGAGAAACCTAAGGTAGTGAGAGAGTCTTTGAGGTGTTGGATTAACAGCTCGTGGGCTGCCTCCTTAGGTCTTCTTGGTATGTGGGACAATAAGCCCTCCTTTAATGTCCACGCCAGCAGAGTGAGGGTGTTCTCTGACTTGTAGTTAAAAGCTTCCTAACTGATACACAGCCACTCGGGGGGTGACAGCACAGAGATGCCAGCATGTGTACGAACTCACTAACGGAGGCAGAGAGGAAAGAGAGAGGAACCCCCCCCCCCCCCCCCCCGCCGGAGGTCGTGCTGAAAAGCTGGGAGGATAAGAGTGCTCAGGGGGAAAACCCCGGGAGGCAAGGAGACATCAGGGAGAGTGGCCGTGGCGGCCAAGAGCCCAGGTGTGCTGAGGAGGGACCAGTAAACCTACGGTGTGGAATGCTGCTGTGCAGAGAAGTGAGACAGGACAAGCAAGGCCTTGAAGGGTACAGACGCTGGCTGAGAGCCGGGAGAGGAGTAAATGGCAGGGGAGCAGTTCAGAGAGCGTGCTAATGGCTCTTTAAGGGAAGGAGCTGCTCACTGTGATTACTATTCAAAGTGTCCCCAGCTGGGTTGACGGAGAGTCTCGCTTTGTGATTGAATGGCTGTGAGGCCAAGCTCTTTCTCTCTCCCTCAGTTCCCCTCCCTACCTGTTAAGTGGGGGAGTGTTTGGTGGAGGGCCCCCTCACTGAATCCTCACATCAGCGAGCTGACCTAGGTGTTCCCATTCCTACTTCATCCAGGAGGAAGTGGAGAGGGACACAGGAAGGTGCTTCTCCCAGACATTCCTACTTCATCCAGGAGGAAGTGGAGAGGGACACAGGAAGGTGCTTCTCCCAGACAACAGCTAGTGGAGGACTCTAACCTCATCCCCAGCTGCTCCAGACTCCCCGCTCAGACTCTGACCCTGCTCCACTGGCCCGTCTGCCCAAGTCTCCCCTTTGCCAGGGGCCCGATCAGTCCTACCTCCTCTGGGAAGTCACCCTGATGAGACCCATTCCCGTTTTAGGTGCCTACGTGACCAGAGTGTCACCACAGCCCTTTGTGGATGCCGCGAGCCAGGCGAGGAGGGCTATCTGGGGGACTTGGGGCCGTGTCCAGAGCCCTGAAAAGCTGGAGGCGGATGGCTGAAGGCAGAACTTCCCTCTGAGGCCCTTCATTCCTCTGATCCTGGATCCTGGCCCACTGACATCACACTTGATGGTGACTCCAGCCAGGTCCATTCCAGAAGTACTAGACAAAGCCTGGCCAGACCTCTTAAGCTAAGGGCTTGGCCAGACCTCTTAAGCTAAGGGTGGGGCCTACACAGCTTTATGCCAAACCAGGCCCTGGACAGTTTTGGGGGAGTAGACACATGGCCATGGTCAGCCAGGAGCCGGAGCGGCTGCCTCAGGCCCAGCAGGCAGGAGTAGGAGCCACGCCCCTCTGAGCCTCCCTCGGCTCCGGGGCCCTCTCCTGCTGCAGGAACCCAGACCCCCTTAGGCCCCTGCTCTCACCTTGTCTACTCACAGGGGCACCTATGCCGCCATAGCAGGAAGGGACAGAGATCCTTTCTTCTGAGCCATGTCCGTCATTCAGCACCTCCACCTCATTTTCTGCGGACGAGATGCCCAGGTCACTCCTCTGGGGCTAAGGCTTAGAGTCACCTGGGGCCCTGGGCCGCGGCTGAGATGAAACAGCCTGTATTCTGTCCCCCAAACATATGCAGATAGAAAACTGGGGACTCTGGAGAGCAAGGATCCAAACAGAACAGGCCTCTTCCTAGCGTTCTCCCCGCCTCGTTCCTCAATGACCAGTACTGGCACCACAGTGGGGGTGAGTGGGGTTGGGAATGGGCAACGGTCTGAGCCTGCAGGACTCAGAGTAGTGATGTGAAGACAGGGCTTCAGGAATGAAAACCTACTATGGGCTGGAGAAGGCTGTCAGGAAGGTGGGCGGGGACTGGGCCCCCACATGGATTCTCGACGCTCACCAGCCAACCGCTCAGGGGTGGAGGAGTTCAAACGTTAGTGACTACATCTCTGCTGAGGGTGTGGGCCTCCTACTGAGAGCTGCCAAGAGGAAGCCCTGTCCTCAGGAAGGGATGGCAGCTGCAGGTAAAACTGGGGCTGGGCGAGCTGCTGCTCTGGCCGATAGACGTGTTCCTCGTGCTCCTTCCTTCCATCTGCCCGGCCACAATGAGAGGTGGCAGATGGGAGGTAAGGAAGACATGAGGGCAGGGCCCTCACTTACCATCTCCGTAGAGTTTTATCCCTCGCCTCCTGGGAAACCGGGCAGGAAGGAGAAGAAAGACAGACAAGTTAGGACCCCCTGGAATGTCACCAGGAGAGAGGCCCTAAGCAACAAGCCCCCAGCTAAGACTTAAGGAGGTGGAAGTCGGGCCTCTACCTCCTCAGGACATCCACCCCCAAAGCCCATCCTGGCACTGGGAGGAGACAAAGGCAGGCTTCAAGGTATTCAACTCCTTGAGCGCCGGCCTGCAAACCAAAGGGTCACCAGTTTGATTCCCAGTCAACGGCACATGCCTGGGTTATGGGTCAGATCCCTGGCTGGGAGCGTGCAAGACACAACCACACGCTATTGTTTCCCTACCTTTCTTTCTCCCTCCCTTCCCCTTTCTCTAAAAATAGATAAATAAAATCTTTTTTTTTTTTTTTTAAAGGGTATTCAACTCCTCCCAGCAGAGAAGGATGGGGAAGACCTGGAGGGTAGAGTCTTGGGTGGAAGACAAGAGTCCCCAAGTCAAGGACTCTAGCCCCAGCTCTACTTTGCAATGGCTGTGAGACCCCAGGCCCGTCACTCAACCTCTCTGGATCTCCTTCAAATGACTCAAGTGATGTTCAGAAGAGAGGTAAAAAAAAAACTGTTTGAAAAGATGAAAGTGGTAGACAGATGCGAAGGATTCCCTTTTCTGAGAACCCAGCATGTGGCGGGGCCCAGAGCAGGTGCACTGCCAGTGTTTGGAGGGTTAATGAGAATGAGTAAGTAGATGGATGCTAAGCCACTCCCCTGGAGCCCATACCTTACTAGAGGGGACCAGCCAGTGTGTGCTTGACACCACAATGTAGAACCTCCCAGAAGGTACAGAAAGATGAGGTGGTCAGAGAAAGCTACACGACTCCTTATTGTTCTCCCCACGACACTGGGAGCCGCCCTTGCAGTCCACAGTAGGGGCGAGGAGGAGGCGGGGCCATGGACACAGAGGCTCTGGTGGCTGCCCCCTACCCTGAATTCACAGGCTCCGACTGCAGGGGCACTCTCCGGGTCTTGCCAAGGGAGGCCAAAGGTGAGCTCATAGTTCTTCTAGATTCTTGCTGTCAGGGACTCCCTGAGAAGAAAGAAGGAAGTCAGTCCTTGGGATCATTTCCTCAGGATGAAGAAGTAGTCTGAAACCTTGCTCAAAGGAAGCTCTTAAACATGTGAATTACGGCTTTGGCTTTTGTTGTTTTCCCTTCCTTCTCTCTTCCTTCTGGAAAGATGACTGCGCACAGAGGAAGTAACTAAAGGCCAATAATATATTCAGTGAATTAAGTAGTACATTATGTGACTAACATCTATAAACTCTAGAATCAAAGGACCTCTGTCAGGGCCTGAATTGGGATTTTTGTTTCACTCTGGAAATGTGTGGCCTCTATCCTGTACCTGAAGCTGCCGAGCAAGGGGACGTGTGTCACCTGTAGGTAGCTACCTCTGTCTTCACTCAGGAGTGTGGGACTCAAGGGAGCCCTCCAAGGACCAGGTCCAGGGCTTCCTCACGCCCACCATCCTGCCCCAGCCCCTGCTGTCCTGTTCAGGCATTCTCATGGTTTCGTGGCCAAGTGTGATAGTCCCTTGTGGTTCCTTTCCCAATTTACAAGTGGTGTCAGAAGGATCTTAAACACAAAGCTGACATGTCATTTCCCTGCTAAAAGCTCCCAGTGGCTCCTTCTCACCCATAGAAAAAAATTCAAATTATTTTAACTTGGAAGATCTAGTCTCTGCTTGCACCTCCTGACCCCGCCCCTCCTCTCCTCCCCACACTGAAGCCGCTCTGAACTGCCAGCCTGGCCCCAAATGCACCAGGCCTTTGCGCACATGGCTCCTGGCCTAGAACTCAGCTCCTGGAATGGTCTACCCACTCTCATCCACGCCCTTCCCTTGACGGGGCTAATTCCTTTTTTTTTCTGTTTGTTTTTGTTTGTTCTTTAATTATATGCGTATTTTAACTTTTTACTTTAAAATTATTATAGACTCACTGGAAATTTGAAAAATAGTATACAGACGTCTTAATGTCCTTTACCCAGATTCCCTTATTTTACGGAACTATATGTGTGTATCCTTCCGTGCCATGTCATCCCATGTGCAGATTCATGTCACCAACACTGTAGTCAAGATACAGAACTGCTCGGCCACTTGAAGATTTCCTGCCTGCTCCTCCTTTGTGGTCACACACTGCTTCTCTCTCCACCACCCCAACCCCTGGCAATCACTGCTCGGTTTTCCATCTCTAGGATTTTCTTACTCCAAGAAGGTTGTACAAATTGAATCATACAGTGTGTGAGCTTAAAAAAAAACAACAAAAGAAAACCCCGCTTTAATGAGATCTATTTCACATGCTTAACCCTTTTAAAGTGCACCACCGTTCAATGGTCTTTAATCAGTATCGCAGAGTGAAATTATCACCACAATCAATTTTAGAACATTTTTATTACTCTAAAAAGTCCAAGACACTGTGCATTTAGTGACTACAAGCCCTGCATAAACTCCCACCAGACCTCCCACCAGACCTGATTATCCTTTCCTTCTCCAAACTCTTGTCACCATAATGACGCCTCAAAAGGAACTAGATGAAAAGAAATGAAGGCTTGGTGAGGATGTGAGGAAACTGGACTGTAATTTGTTGAACTGTAAAATGGTGCAGCTGCTGTGGAAAAGAGTCTGGCAATTCAATAAAAGATTAAACACACCTACCTCATGGCCTAGCAATTTCACTCCTAGGCATCTACCCAAGAGAAATGAAAAGTCATCTCCACACAAAAATTTGTATACATGTTCACAGCAGCATTAGTCATAGCAGCTAAAAAGGTGGAAACAACCCAAATGTTCATCAACCAATGAATAAACAAACAAATGTGGTATATTCTTATAGTGGAATATTATTTGGCAATAAAAAAGGAATCAAATACAGTCATATCTTGGTACTCGTTGGCTTCAGAACCTGTCAAACCCTGTACTCGTCGCATTTTGATGAGAAAAAAAATGTTTCAGCATTTGGTGCTTGCTCAGGATTTGTCACATTTGCTAGAACTTGTATGAGTCATGACACGCCCTTCCACAAGAGAAAATGCTTTATCATTGGGGGCTCATCGGTTTTGGTATACGTTTTGGTATACGTTTTGGTATACATCATGACTTCCAAAACTAATGGCAAGTACCGAGGTACCGCTGTACATGCTACAATGTGAATGGACCTTGAAAACATGCTGAGGGAAAGAAGTCAGTCAAAAAAGGTCACATAATGTTACGATTCCATTTATATGAAATATACAGAACGTGCATTTCACATAAAGCCAAAGTAGATTAGTAGTTGCCTAGGGCTGGGGGCAGCGGTGGAGTAAATGGGAGGTAGCTGCTAAAGGGTACAGGATGTTCTATTTGGCTAATGAAAAGTTCTAAAATTGTGGTGATGATTGCATAGTTCTATAAATATACTAAAAACGATTGAAATTTACATTTTAAAGGAGTGAATTATATTTCAATAAAGCAATCATAGAAGGAAAAAAAAGGGAGCTGTTTCCCAAACCAAATCCAACATCTTTCCCTGAAAACAAAGTTCTTCCTACTTCCTCCATCTTAATGGGACCCCATCATCCAACCACAAAAATTTTCTCTTCTTGCTTCCCTCTTAATCCCATCCCATCATGTACCAACCCTGCAGGTTAAACTCTGCAACTTCTCTCACATCGAGCTCTTCCTTTGCATGCCCACTGTTGGCCGTCATAGTGGGGCTTTCACTGTCCTTCTTTGGGGCTGTCACAATTGCCCACAACTGACTTCCCTTCTTCCAGACTCACTCCAGGCTAACCCAACCCACTGTCTCCAGATCAATTTTCCCATAGATTACAGGAGACCCCTGGGTACAACGAGTGTGTCTTCCCAGCAGCCTGGGGAGCCCTGAGCACGGGTATGTGTCTCTCCTATTCCCTCAGATCCGGGGTCCCTAAGGATAGAGCCATGTCACTTGGCTCATCCATCATGGAGGGCTTCCAGGGGCAAACTGTCTCCCCCCTCAGGCCTGGGACGCCTTAAGGTTGCACTGTCTCCGTCTTAAGGCTTGGGCTTTGAGGGGAAAGCTGTGCCCTACGCCTCTACACCTTCGGGACCAAGTTCAGCACTATGCTTGACAGACACTTTCGTCACACCTATTGGGCCTTTTGGCTTCCCCCATGTCCAGGCGATTTCCAGCGCCTACAGGGCCCGGCAAGCTGCAAGCCAGCACTCCCTTGATGCCCAGCTTGAAGCGCTCTCGGCGAGATTTATTTCACCACCTAACCCCGCCCTGGGAACCGCGTCGCTGCCTCCCGCCTCCACGCGTAACCATGGTAGGCAGGGGCCCGAATCCGATCCCAGGACGCGGGGGTCCTGCTGGGGGAGCCGGCCGCTGGAGGAGTCAGGCCTTCGGGACTTTTGAGGCGAGGCCCCAGCATGCATGGGGTACTCCGCGAGCAGAAAGGCCTTAGGTCAGGACTCACCGCACAGCGCCACGGAGCCGTCCCGCGGCGCCATCTTGTTGTCACGCGGTTTCCCAGGCGACCAAGACCCGTCCGCTTCTCATTGGCTAATCCAAGGGGGTGTCTGAGCAACAAGCAGGCAGTGGAGACAGGTACAGCTATCTATGCTCTAATTCTATTGGGCAATAGAGTTTAATCTTCGCGGGGTAGTGTAAATCCCAGAATCCACCGGTTTGACCGTACTTCAGGGCTAGGGAAGTGGAAAGTACCTTATACCACCTGGAGACCCAGAAAGCGGATAACCTGGGATTGACTTCATCAAGCTGCTGGAAGACTCTGGACCTGAATGTGCAATACCGAGAGTACCATAGTTTTGCTAAATTGATTTTTGGAAAAAGTATCCCTTTGAGCCTGTTCCCCATCTAATCAGTATTTGGTGGGGGCTATTTTGAACATGAATTGAAATGATGCAAGTACTTAATAAATTCTTAATTTCTCTGCGAACGTCTTGACCGGATGGTGCTCTGAAGGGCCGCTCAAATTACAGTTCCTTTATGTAAAAGTTCAGGTGAGACACTTCCCATCCCTGAACCTCATCTGTAAAATTAAGGTGTTAGATTAGGTTAGAGAAACTAAGCAGTTCAGTTAAGAGCATAGAGCATGGACGCTGGCCTCATGAGTCCTGGCTCCTGACTTGTGTGTCCTTGAGCAAGTTATTCACTTTAGTTTCTTCATCTATAAAATGGGGATAATACCCATCCTACAGAGTTTCTATGAGGATTAAATGAGATGATGCATACAAAGTACTTGTCTCGACACCATGCGGAGTAAATTTTAAGAAACATTTCCTGCTTTTAAATGCCATTATCTTTATCCCTCAGTCTTCAGCTGTGATGACCTGGGGTTCTATGACTTCTGATTTCAGGCGCCCACTTCTTTATGCCTGGGCGCAACCACAAAAAATCTTTCTCTGCATGTCTCAGACTGCACTTTTTAATATTTTCCATTTGACTTTCTAATCTACCACATTCAGAGGAGGCCAGGCTCTTTGGGACTTTTTTTTTTCCCCCCCTTAGAAAGAGAGAGAGAGAAACATCAATTTGCTGTTTATGCATTTATTGGTTGCATCTTGTATGTGCCCTGACAGTGAACCACAAACTTGGCGTATCAGGAGGACAAACTGAGCATTCTTTACACACCAGTTGGAGGCCGAAGGGAGCTACCAATTAATGAGCCTTCCAAGTACCTGCTGCCAACATTATCAGGTTTACAGATGAGAAAACTGAAGCTCAGAGAAGTGAAATGCCTTGCTTAAGGCTATGCATATAGAAAGCAGTAGTAGATTAAAACCCAGAACTGTGCTCTCTCTAGAGTCTGGGCTCTTTCTAGAAGCTTCCACTTCAGTAAAGCAGGCAGGCAAAGAGACGCCAAGGTGCAGGTGGTACATGCCCACTGCCAAGTAAGGGGTTCAGGTGAAAGTGTGACTGGAAGTTGGAGGTGGGAGAGCTCTGTTACTGCTGAGCTCTCTGAAGCTTGATGTATGAGATGAGAAAGTTTGAGGTCATCCTGTGGCCAAGTGTTTTTGAGAGGTTGGAGCTATGATCGGGGATTAGCGACCTTGTACTGTCACCTTGCTCGTGTTCCTTCAGCAAGGACCAAGAGTTACGGGAAGCAGTCGGCTCTGGCCTCATGAGACCTGCTGTGTTCTGTCCACTACCTTCTGCCTCAGCAAGACTGGGAAGCACGAGCTGGCATTTCCCCAGGCGTCAGGACTTGCTTCACACCTTCCTCCTCCCCGGGGCGCTGCTCGTACTCAGCAGCAGGCGCCCAGCAAACATCTAATTTCGTGTGAGGTAGGTAAGAGCCCTCTAACCTGGTGGGCCAGTTCATTATTTTTTTAAACAACTTTTATTGGGGGAAGTCACAGCGTTATTATAAAGGTACACATTTTCATTGTAGAAATTTGGCAAATAATAATAGCTATCATTTATTGAGACTATATTATGGGTCAATATAATTTCACAAGTCTATGAGGCTGGGCTCTGACACTTGCTGGCTGTTCCTGCTGAAGCTACTTCACTGATCCGAGCCTCACTTTCTGTATCTGTAAATAGAGATTCTAATAAAAACCTACCTCACAGGATTATTGTGTAAATTAAATTTCTCATAACCTTGTCACAGTAATATTTTTTAAAAAATGTTTCCTGAAAACAAGAGTCTTATGTTCATCTATTATTTATTTTTCTGACCTATATTTCTCTATTTGAATGGGTTCTGAAAACTTTTCCCAGCTCTGTGGGCTCACATCAGATTTGAGTTTTGGGAGGACATTGGAGGTCAATCTGTCCAGCTTCCAAGGTCACCCAGGATTCCCTCTACCTCTGGCCTTTTTTTAAAAAAATTGATTCCAGAAAGAGGAGAAAGGAGGGAGAGAGAGAGAGAAATATCAATCGATTGCCTCTTGCATGTGTCCCAGCTGGGGACCGAACCCACAACCCAGGCATGTGCCCTGATCAGGAGTCGAACCCGCAGCCTTTTTGTCTTCAAGATGATGCCCAGCCAACTGAGCCACACTGGTCAGGGCATGGCCTCTTCTTGTTTCTGTCCCACGGTGGATGTCCACTGCCTGTCAATGGTGGAAAGGTCCTGCATTGGGAAGAGGGGGGTTCTAAACAAGGATCCTCTAGGCCTGTTTCTCATCTGTAGGATGAGGAAGGGAGCCCCAGCCCTGGAGTAAAATGGCTCTGAAAGTCCCTATTCTTGAGAACAGATGTAGTCTACTTTGCTTTTAGGTCATTTCCTGAAAGATCCTTATCAGTTATGACCCCTTTGGGACTAAAGAGTTTATTGGGACCTAGCAGCTCAGGGGGGGAAAGTGAACAATGAAGGACAGAGAAGTCCTCTAGGTCCACGCATTTCTTCAGAATAAATGCCTAGCTCTACCAGCTTGCTTCTCTTCTCCACTCACATCACCGCCTCCTTGGATCAAACCCTCATTTAGCATGACATTTCGGGCCTTCGTATTATGAGTTCTGCCCTCCACTCTTCTCAGTGTTCCAGAAACTGTTAACGCTCTTTCCTATGTTCAGACTTCTCCTTCCAACGGGAACATCCTCCTTCGCCTTTTCCCCTTGGGAAAATGCTCCTCAGTCCGTCGAGAATTACTTCATATGACCCCTCCCCCATGAAGACCCCCACCCCACCGCCAAGCAGAAATACACTCTCTACATTTTAAGACCTGCTGTCATTATAGCATTTCTTATTCACTTTTGTGATTATTTCAGTACTTGTCTCCCTCCTGGACTATGAACTCCTCAGGGAAGGGACCCTCACTCCTTCCTCTTGCCAGTAGGTATCAATAAGTTGCCTGAAGTGGATGGACGAACAGATGGATGGATGAAGATTTACCTTGGAGAGCTCTGCAGTGCTATTGGATCACAGCCTTTCTTCGGTGGGGATGAAAAATGAAGGGCAGAGCATCCTGTAACGCATGCTGCAACCTCTTTCCTCTCCCCTCATCCTTGCAGTATTCCGCTCCATCACTGAGTTCACGTGCATATTGAGAACCTGCCGTATGTGAAACTGATGGGCCCTATGACCGTCATTAAAGAATACCGTGAAGCTGGGATGGGGAGTGGGCCGAGGTGTTTTGGATGCTTGGCTCCCTCTCGTTCTGCAGGTCTCAACACAAACATTTCCTCTGAGCGAGCTTCCCCAAACATTTATCTAGAATACATGCTCTTCGCATTTCTCTTTTCATTACCCTCTTGACTTCTTCATAGCATTTATTGAAATCTGAAATTACTGTTTTTTTGTCTTCCCCCATTTGAATGTCAGCTCCACAAGCACAGGGTCTCTGCCTTTTTGTTCTGCCTAGTCAGGTACTGCCTAGACCAGTACCTGTCACATGGTAGACACTTAAGAAATATATTGTGCTATAATATTTTCTTATGGTCTGTCTTCCACTTCATTAATTCTCTCTTCTTTTGTGTCCAATCTGATTTTAAAAATACCTCTGAGTTCTTAATTTCTATTATTGTATTTTTAAGTACCAGAAATTCCATTTGATTCTTTTCTATAATTTCCAGTTCTCAAGCTTGTCTTATATGTCTTTGAATATACTAAGCATTGTTATTTGAAAGTTTAGTTGATAATTTCATTATCTGGATCTTTTATGTGATTGTTTCTATTATCATTTCAGTGAGGGCTGGGCTGTTGTTTCCTTTTTACTCTTATTCCTTAGGTATAATCTTTTGTGGTCCCGACCCAAAGCCTTGTGGGGGGTGAGGGAGTTTACCACGGCCCCCCTTTCTTATTGAACTATATAGTTTTTCTCCTCCTAGCCTCATAAATTTGTAGAAAGCTCTGCTCAGTTTTTCAGCTGTCTCTTCTGGAAGGGGCAAATACTTTTAAGGGAAAAACAGTCCCATATGAAGGGCTCACCTCCCTCTTCCCCTTAATTCTGTCCTGCATTAGTTACCGTCCAATACTTTGTCTGCTGTTGCCCCATGATGCCCATAATATGTCTAACTGACTGAATATAGGCATGCCAGGCTTGGAGGTGGGAGTGGTCACCTTCTAGTCACATTCAGCTGTCTCTAACACCTACTCTACACCATGTTCTGTGCTATGCTGGGTTAAAGAGGTGGCAAGACCTAGTACCTCCTCAAAGGACCAGCCCATATTCTAAGTTGACACAATCTTTAGGGTAAAGACCAGCAGAAGGGGCTCTGAGAATACTGAGGAACTCCCTCTCTTTGAAGGAATTTCCTGGGAGGGAAGTGGAAAGTTTCCCAGGGAAGGGGCTTCTGAGATAAGTCTTAAAGGACAAATAAAAGTTTTCCAGATTTAAAGGAAAGAGAAAACTGGAGAAGGGCTTTGCTTGCAGAGAAAACCCATGGGGCGTAAAAGAGCCTGGAGAAGCTGAGGAGATGCAAGCTGGATGTGTCTGAAGGCTAGAGGATGGGGGAGGGATGCTATGTAACCCAAAACACCAGACTGGGAAGAAAGGCAGGAACTTTGAATGTCACGCTGAAGAGGTTGGTGTTTATCTCTGGGCAGAGTTGTAGAGGTTGTGGACTGAGATTTTCTCCTGTGCTAGTTAAGGTTCCGAATTCAGGTTTGGAGAAGGTGTACAGTAGGACATTGAAGTTGAGGGATGGCTAGGTTCTGTCTCCAGGTCTGCCATTCATCTGCCCTTCTTGGGCCCTCAGCTTTCCAATCTGCAAAATGGGAGTTTCTCTGGGCTCTTTAAACTTTGTGACCAGGGCTCTGTCTATCCAGATGTTGTCAGGACAGAATGAAACTGCTCAGAGGGCAGAAGAGGTAATGGTGTGAAACCCCACTTCTCTCAGGTACTGATGGACCCCAGACATCCGCACCCCAAGTCCTGATGACCCTTAAAAACCCTTCCAGCACATACAAGGCTCACACCACAGAAGCTCAGCATGTGAAAATGAAATTTCTTGGATGAGAAAAGTTTTACAAATAGGAGTCTGACATTTAAGTATCCTCATAGGCATCCCCAGCATGGAAAATGGGTGACAGGGCTGGCCCCAGGGCTCAGCCTGTCCAGCTGCCTCTTCATAAGAGGAAAGAAGATTGTCCCATGTGACAGAGCCAATTTTCAGCAGAGCAATCTTGGACTTCAACATAGGCCCCCTGTCTCCTGGGTCAGTGCCCTCCCAGCGCATGCTGCCTCCCCAACTCTTATGGACCCCCACAACCACCCGCCCCCGTAGGTGTAATTTAAAAAAGCTGATACGTGCATCTGGGTGGGAATAAGACTTCTGGAGAAGAAGCTGATGGGGTTGGGCAGTGATTGGTAACTGAGAGCTCTTCCCATCCCCCCCGCCCCGCCCACTCCCCAGGGTCTTCAAGACTCCTGCCCCTTTCCTCTGCACTTTCTTCACTTCCTCTCACCAGTGAACTCCCCGTTCTTTCTAGCCAGAGCTGTAGGTCCCTACGGGCCCGCTCAGGGTTTCCTGAGGCTTGTAACAGGAGCACTGCAACAAGGAGGCCCAAAACCATAGAACGGAAGTGACAGAGCATTTTCTTCTACTACCTGGTATGCAAATGAGACACAAAACAGACTATGAAAGGGAGAGTGGGTAAGGCTGGAGCTGGGCCACGGAGCCAACACCTGGATCTTCCAGGAAGGAGCGGGGCAGGAAATCAAGACTTCTAGGGCAGCCCCGGAGGTTACATCCATGACTGTGGCTTCAGACAGACGGAGATTCAAGTTCGAACGAGACTAGCTCCACCATTTATTACCTTGGACCAGGCAGCTGGTAACTAAGCTTCAGTTTCTTCAGCAGGAAAATGAGAATAGTTATAAGACCTACTGCAGGGCTCCACCAAAACAATAAAGTGAGAGAATATATAAAGAATAAAGAATGGAGGATGGTCCAGGTAGGTCTCTGTTTCACCTTATGCCCACCCCTCGCTGGGACAGCTAACGCCCACTCCAAATCCCTTCCACTGCAGTTTAGTCACCTGCTTGTTCTCCACCAGCCCCCATCCCATCCATCCTATATTGACACAAACAACCCATCTGCTATTTTCTTTACCCAAATCACAAAATTCTAGGGCTGAAGAAACTTCAGAAATAATTCACTTTAGTCTTCTCAATGAAAGTGAGCAATATGAGGCTCAAAGGAAGTGGGCTTCCCTAGAAGCTGGGTTCCCAGAATACTAATGCAGCGCTCCTTTGTTTTCACAGAAATCTACTATCCCTCCCCCAAACCCAAATATTAATGTTCTGGACCTGTGGAGCCAAATACATCCTTACCTTGAAACCTCAATCTATCCCAACCTTTTCTCTTTCAGCTCCTGTACCCTGCCCCAATCTTCTTTTTTTTAAAAAATTATTATTTACTATGTGTTGGCACATTTAAATGGGTTATATTGCACTTCATTCTCTGGCTGCTCTTTCACTAAAGGCTCAGAGAGGTATAGTATCTGGCCCGGGGCTGCAAAATTGATAGGTAATTAAACCAAAATTCAATCCCCAATAGACATGACTCCAAGCCCAGGTCCCCATTCATTGCCCCACAGCTGCCCCTTTGGTTTTTGGTTTGCCCACCTACTATCCCTTGGGATTTTGCTGGCTCCCAACCCAGAATGCATCATCAGCCTGGGCTCCAGGGCCTAGGGCCTAGTATCCTCAACCCTGAGATCTGTAAAAAGGAAGCAACACCCCACCCTACACCATAGGCCCTCCTTCCTCTCCCTTTCACCCCGCCTCCCTGTTCAAGAACAGCCAGGTCTTAAGGAGCCTGCAGACAGCTTTGAGCCTATCTCCAAACGCTGCTGCCACAATCCTTCCAAGATGAAGGGCTTCTTCTTCCTCCTATTCACCATCAGCCTCCTGGTTATGCTTCAGGTAAGACCAGCCCCTCAGAGTCCCTGGCACCACCGCCCAGGTTCCCCAGACCTGCCTGGTATGTAAGGAAGGAAATACAGGCTCTCAGGCACCCAGTCTTCTCCCATGGGAACAGAGGCAGAAAGGCCCCAGCAGGCAAGCCAGGAACCAAGGTGGGCCTGGCCCCGAGTCTTCTAGCCCTTCTGGCTGGGATCACACTGCCTGAGGGTTGCCCCTGAACAGAAGCCTGTACCTGAGGAAGGAGAGCATTTTCAGGGTGCCAGGAACACTGAGGCACCCAAGGGGTGCTATGGAATAATAGTGAATTTAGAGGCTTGCGAAGACAGCCCTGAGTGAGGATGGCATCAACCCACAAGGAACCTGGGGAAATGGTCTTATTAGGAGGCAGCCAGGAATCGTTCAAGTGGAAACTGATCCTGTTCTGGAGGTGGCAGGGAACCCCCAGGGAGAGGAGAAGCCTGGGTGTTTGGGAATGTAGAGAAGACAGAAATCACCTACTCCAGAAAGAGGTGAAGTCTCAAAATCAGCTGCTATTCTAGGAGGCACCTTCAGCAGCATCCTATGTGCCTGGGGGGCTCTAGTCAGCATAAGAGAGGGAGCCATCAAGTTCTTGATAAAGAGCAGCTCGATCAACCATCAAGAACAGCTTGAGCACCATCAGAAACAGCTTAATCTCCATCAAGGGCAGCTTTAGTTGCAGCTTGATCATGCATTGAGGACAGTTTGATCACCATCTGGCCACGCACTCAGGGAGAAAATGAGAAAATCATACCCTCCCTACCTATCCATCTCCCCACCCACACTGTGCCAGGTGCCTTCTCACCAGCCTTGTCCCATGTGACCGCCGCCCCCAACTGTGGTGTGCTTTTCTCCCCATTCAGAATATGAGGAAACTGAGGTTCAGATAGGCTAAATCCCTAGCCCAACTGGAAAGGTCAGAGGCTGGGGCCACAGGTTCCCCTATCTTCCACATGCTGGAGGAGCTGGTGGCCTGGAGGTGACAGGAAAGTTCTGTGGGAGGTGGGCCAGGGACTGCCTGTGACCCTGCTTATGCCAAGGCAGGAAACAGCTAATTGTCTCCATGGGAACTGGTGGCAGAAATCAGGATCATGGGACAGAGAACTGAAGACTATTGTGTTTGGGTAGGGGATCTTTTCTCTAAACAAACATGAGATTCAAAAGCGCCCCTACGCTTACCCCACTTTTCTTGTAGATACAAAGTGGAATGTTGCAAAACGCTACCAACACCGTCACCCTGAGCGCAGGAGCGAGTTCCAGCACCGGCGGCGAGGCCCCCCGCCACTCCTCCTCCTCCTCCTCCTCTTCCTCCGCCACCACCATCATTACCACCACCACCACCACTACCACCGCCGCCGCCGCCTCCAAGAAACACGCAGGTGGGGCCGCAGCACTCAGCAGCCTGGGCAGTGTCAACGTCCTCATCATCTTGACCAACGCCCTTATCCACCTCCTTCACCTCAGTTGAGGTTATGCCTCAGCCCTAGCCCTGTGTCCTCTGAGATAGCTGCCAAGAGAAGCTCCTCCCCTCAACCCTTGGGAGGCGCTGATATCAGATATTGCCAGTTGTGGTGACAGGAAGTGCCTCGGGGGCAACGCCGACACAGGGAGGTACTGATATGGAAGGGGTTAGCATCACCCAGCCTGGGTTCATTAAAGTTCTCCTGTACTTTAAGTAGGGTCCTATGCGTGGTCACTGGACATTATTGGGCCCCAAAAGTCAGGTTTGCAGCAGCACCAAGGAGCCTCCTATGCCCCCATCAGCAGGAGGTTGTGCCAGGGAGTTCCCACCCAGCTTGCCTGCTCTGAAGTCCAAATGCTGAGGCCCTTCCCCTTAGGATTGCCTTGCTGAGCCCTGCCATCTTCACTATCAGAATCCTCCACCGGAACCTGTGAGTTCTCTGAGGGCCGGGACCAGGGGACGTGGTTCCCATGTGTGCTCCCACAGCCTAGTGCCAGACCTAGCTCAGAGCAGGCTCTCAGAACCCATCGTTGGGAGTGACTGGACTGCGTAAAGACCGCACTCACCAGTTAGTCTGGTCCCAGGTCTCCCTCTGGTGGCAGACGGAGGCCTTGCACCTGAGCCCCAGGACAAGCCAGGTAGGAAGAATCAAGACTGAGTGTAGAGGGAAGAAGCAAAGTGAATGAATCCTCAATCCCACCCCCAAATATCAAGTGCACAGAGAGGAGGATACCAAGGAGGATATTAGAAAACAATTTATGTTACAACAACAACAACAAAAAACTATAAAATCATTTCATCCCAGAGAAAGCCCCCAGGACTAGGAGAGTGGGGTGTCAAAGCACATGTACTGTCCAGATCTGGGAAGCCCTGTCCTTGGCCAGCTCCCAAAGCACCACATGGTCCCGGTCGTAGCCCCGGCCACCTGGGGGAGGAAAGAGAGATGGGGAGATAGTCAGAACAAGCTGGGGATACCACTGCCCTTAGCCCCCTCAGATGCCTTCTCCCACACACATCTCCACCTTACCCTTCACATCTAGAATCCGACCTTCAAACATCTGGCTGCAGATGTGGCCCGATTTGTTGATGCTCCATGTCTGACGAGGCAGGCGGCTCTCAGCCCACAGCACCACCTTTGAGCCTATGCTGGGGGGCCCAATCACCTGCAGGCTCATGGTAGGGGCCACCTGAGCCCCCAGGAGGTTGTCAGGCACTGTTCCTCTTCACAGGGATCCCACCAAAGAAAGACACCCTTGACACACCCAGCTTTGAATCCTTAGGGACTATGACCCTGGGCAAATCTCTTAATCCTTCTGAGCTTTGGTTTCCTTGGAGATGGGAATCCCTGAGTGCTGGTTGTTGTGAAAGTTCAGTGTGAGAAATCAGATGAAGGCTGGAAAAATATTAGTTCCTCTAGGAAACCTTCCATGACTGACTCCCAAAACACAGGTTTCGGCATCAGACAAGCCATGACAGTTTATTGACTGTGTGACTTTCGGCCATTTACTTAACTTCTCTGTGCTCTGCTTTCCTAACCTGTAAAATGGAGAATAAAATAAAATCTGTCCCTAGTGCCCTCTATGGATTACAAGAGGTATTCATGTGAAAGGCTCAACACGGCACTGCTGGTACATGGCCAGTGTTCCCTTTCAATCTAATTAAAAGACAACCCCCTTTTAATAGCCTGCAAAGACCTACATCTCCATAATCTTTCCGGTATCATCTCCTGCTACTTCCTTCTTTACTTGCTTCAATACAGCCATTCAGGTGGTCTTGCTATCCTGGAAAATGTTGGCATATTCCTGCCTCAGGCCTTTGCACTTGCTGTTCCCTCTATCTGGACCACTTTCATTAGACATCTGCTTGGCTGCTTCCTTCAAACGTCACCTTCTCAGAAAGGGATCCCCTTGTCAGAGCTACTAATAATTCCTATTTCTTTTACTCATTCATTTTTTTCTCTATTGCAGTGATTTTCAATCAAAGTGCCACAAGAACTTTTAAAATATGTAATACCTGACTATTCAGGCAGGGGCACTGACATCTTTTTCCTTAGACTGTCAAATAAAAAATGACAATATGCCCTAATCGGTGTGGCTCAGTTGGCTGGGAATCATCCCACAAAATGAAAGTTTGCCAGTTCAATTCCTAGTCAGGACACATGCCTGGGTTCTGGGTTTGGTCCCCGGTCAGGGCGCATACTATAGGCAACTGATCTATATTTCTCTCCTTCTCTTTCTCCCCTTTCTCTAAAAATAAATAATTATTTTTTAAAAAAATGACAATAGCCAACACAACAATAGTTGTCTGATGTTGATGCCGTCTTGCACCATAAATATATAGGTCATGTAATAGAGTTCTAACGTACTGGTCACATCGCTAAGATTGCATCTGATTGGTTAATTCTTGTGGTACCAGAAATGCTTATATACAAGTATAGGCACCTGATTTTTTAAAAAGTCACTTTGGAGTAAAAAGGGTAGGTAATTAATGTTATTATTTTTTGTAAATCCATCAAAATTATACCTATTTTTGGTCAGATCAGCAAAAAATATATTTTTTGGTATGCCGCAGATTTTTAGTCATTAATTTACATGTGCCATGAGATGAAAAAGATGGAAAATCACTGCTCTATTACACTTTGCATCATCTAGGGTACTAAGATATTTTACTCATTTAGGTTGTTTCTGCCACTCCCCAATAGGATATAAGCTTCGGAGGGCAAAAGTCATTTCTGTCTTCTCACTGCCGTATTCCCAGCACCCAAAATAGGGTCTGGCACATAGTAGGTGCTCAGGAAATGTTTGTGCAGTGAATCTATCATTATTACTCGGATCCAAGTTCTGCCAAGGATATCAGAGGTGGGAAGTCCCTTAGAAGCATCTGGTTCAATGCTCTTGTTTTGTACATGAGGGACTGAGCCTGAATTGCCCAGGGGTGCATAGCCTGCATTCTCCACCTCCCCAGCGTCTTGGTGTCTCTGTGTGTCTCTCTGGCCCAAGGGTGGGTCCTGGACTGACTGCGCTGGGACTCCCAAGGTGAGCCTGTGTATGTCGGGGGCCCTGGTGTCCCTGTCCCAGCCACTAAACCAGTACCTGGTTCTTCAGCAGTCCATCTTCGTAGTACCAGATGCAGCTACCTCCAGCTGCAGGCTGAGAGACCACCACACGGCCTGCCTTCATGTCTTCCACGTGGTCTGGCACAGCCAGGAATCCCCCCAGGGCCGCATTCCAGAGGCGGAAATAAGCCCGGCGCTGTTGAGCAGAGGATGCTGAGAGTCAGGGCTCCCTGGGCAGAGATGCTCCCACCTGGGCCCCCAACACCCATATCTCTCACCCCTCCAGTATCCCAAGCTCCCAAGCCCTCCTTCATGCTCCTAAACCTTCCTTGGCCTTCCTTTAAGTCACCCCTGCTTCCCATGCAAATACCAAGGGCACTTCTAAAGCACACATCCACACTGATACAGCTCCATGTCCATACATACCCACAGACGTGTGCAGAGGGACACACTGGCAGATAAACCCAAGGTCTACATGGCTGCACAGAAGTTTGCAACAGACACACAGATACTCACAGCCATGCAAACTCACACACCCTAACCAATGCACAGGTCCCTCCAGCCACTCCACAACAAGGCACCTATGTTTGCTATGGACACAGGTAGAAATACAGGTGCGTGCGTGCACACCCATGCTAAAGGGTTACCATGGTAGGGCAGACACGGCACTGGCAGACCTCAGATCAGGCTCTGACTCAAATCAGCTGGGGACCTCGGAGATGGGTGATGGCAGTGATAGGAACAAGAATCACAGCTGACATTTGTTAAGTGCTTATCCACTCAAGCACTGTTCTAAGGACTTTATATACATTTTATATACATTATTAATCTTCAGTCCTCAAACCAACTCCATCATGTGTATTACCCCCATTTTAAAGATGAGGAAACTGAGGTCCATGGAGGTACAGTACTTGCCCAAGATTGCAGAGCAAATACTTGTCCATTTCTCTGGGCCTTTATTCCCCCATCTGTAAAGTGTGGGAGTTGGAGATAATCTCCAAGATTTCTTCTAGCACTGATGTTATAAGAGTCTGTGACTGTACAGACCACACGATATCCTTATACAAGGACACACACACTCTCAACAGTGTCACAGGCACATGTGGTCATGAACACACTCACAGATGTGTACGCACACAAACCACAGATCACCTACACAGACCCATGATCACAAATGACTTCACGGACACAGAAATACTCTCAGACAACTACATACACACCCACACAGACCACTGGACCATGCCTCCACATTAATGCACATGTAAGAAGACACATGTCCAGACATGCGGACACAATGTTTCTCAAAGTGAGATGTGCTTACTACTGCTGAGTAGTGCATGAGATAATTTTCAGTCCTGCGTGGATAAACTTGCTGCTAAAAATTTAACAGTAATGTATTTATTATATTGTCTATTAAGGAAAAATCACACACCCTCATCAAACTCATGATTTTATGAATATTATTCCTTAAGATAAGGATAGAATAGGAAAAAAAGGTGAATCGATTTAGAGAAAAATATTAAGTAGATAATGGTTCAAGAACACTGATGAGCCCTGTCTGATGTGGCTCAGTGGACTGAGTGCCGGCCTGCAAACCAAAGTGTCGCTGGTTTGATTTCCAGTCAGGGCACATGCTTGGGTTGTGGGCCAGGTCCCCAGTAGGGGGCACACGAGAGGCAACCACACACTGATGTTTCCCTCTCTTCCCCTCCCTTCTCCAAAAATAAATAAATAAAATCTTAAAAAAAAAAAAAAGAGTGACGACATGGCAAAATTATGATAAAAGCACACAAATGCTGAGTTTGGGAAACATGGGAGACATACAGACACACACGCCCAGACAGGACATCATGCTACCCACCTGCTTGATGGGGTAGAGGGAACCCACCCTCTGGGTCCCACTGTAGGTCAGCCAGTTGGTGATCTCGCAGCTGCCCACCAGCCACTGGCGGCCCCGGAAGTCACTGTGTTCACACAGCACCCAGCTGGGCCCAGCAAGTGCCAGAGACACCGAGGGGAAGACAGACAGAGAGACGGAGAAGGCAAGAGTGTCAGAACATTCTCCACCTTTTCTCTCCTGCTGGGGCTCCTCTGCCTGGAGCTAGGGTCCCAAGAGGGGAGAGAGAGGCTGGGAAGTGGACTTGGGGTTTGCAGGGCAGAGGAGGGCCCTGAAGAGCCCCTTCCTCCCTGGGCTGGAGCCCAAGCCCTGGGAATCAATGCCCCTCCTCAGTCCACTTTTACCTCCCTCCTGGATGGGAGGAGAGAGGAATAGAAGTGGGGAAGGGAAGAAGCCAGCGACCCAGCCCGCACTTACTAGCAGCCCCTAGTACCCTGAGCCCGCCCACAGTCCACTCACATGCCCCCCTGGATCCGCACGGATAGCACGTGGTTGTTGAAGCCCTCGGCCTGCAGGCTCCGCACCTCTCCACTGAGCTCAATCTCCTTCCCTTCGAAGCACTCCAGTCCATACAGGAAAATGGAGGGCTCTGAAAAGTGCTGGGGGACCAGGACACGGAGAAGGGGTGAACCCAAGAAAGCCCTGGCTCCAGACTCAGCCCCCCACCTCCCAGATGGGTATCTCAGGCTCTCCTCCCTCCTGAGTTCCACCCCACAGGGCTCCTTACTCCTGGGCACTGCCAGCTGGGTGACTCCCAGAGTCTCAGGTACAGCAGGTGCCAAGCTGGGCCCCCATCTCCCCTCAGGCCTTCCCCCCAGTAAATGGCACTTCTAAGAATAGTATATTAACAATACTGTTCATTATAGCAGTTCTCATATATTTGGGGCTTACTACATGCCAGATTTTGTGCTAAGCACTTTACCTGATCTCATTATAACTTCTCGACAACCCTATAAGGTAGGTGCTATTGTTATCCTTGCTTAGCCGAGGCGCAACTGAGGCTGGAGAAGATTAAACCCCTAGAGATGGGCTTCGGAACACGTCTATCTGCCTGCAGAGCCCAGGGCACAGCTGTAAAGAGTTTGGTCTCAAGAGCTGGCTGCCGGGGGGAGAACCTGGCTCTGCCTGTTGCCAGCCGTATGGGGTTGTGGTAAGGATTGAAGGCCTTTCTGAAAAAGCTGGGAGCACGGTGTGTGTTCAGTACACGTTGTCTGTTCTGCTCCCGCTGCCCCTGCTGGCCCACCCAGTGCTAGTCACCAAGTCCTACAGACCTCAGCTCTCTCATATGGGCCAGGTCCCTTCTCTCCATCTCTCCCCTGGCCCAGGCCATGATGGTTTATTCTGGCTTACCGTGGGAACAGCCCTGTTGCCTGGCCCCCACCCACTCATTCTCCACACGACCGCGAAGCTATCTTTCCATGTCACTCCCCTCCTCACGGAACCACGGCCTCAGCAGGCTGGCCCCTTCCGCCCAGCCCACCCAAGAGCCAGTCCTTCCTGCTCCTGCACCACTTCTGTATCTGGGCACACCACACCTTGCAATCTTTATGTCAATGTGACTGTGGGTTCTTTGAAGGCAGAGCTATGTCTGATTTATTTCATTGTCCCCAGGACTTATCTTGGGAACTGCTCAATCCATCTCTAGTAAACTGAACCGGCTTCGAAGCCCTGGGTCAGGGGGATCTGGCGTGGTTCTGAGGAAGACTGGATTCAAGCTCCAACAGCCCACTCAGCAGTGGGAAGAGGCTCAGGATGTCCCCAGCCACACCCCTTGCCTCAGGCATCGCCTGGAAATAGCCAGGGGCACTCACCAGCGGTACTTTCTGGAGGGAGCCCAGGACTGTAGAGGCTAGACAGCCCATGGCCGTGAGAGTGGGGAACTCGCCCTCGGAGAGAATGTGCTGGTCACCCTCAAAGTTCTTCTCATCAAACAGGATCCAGCTGGGAAAGGGGAAGGGTGGGAGGACTTGAGTGGATGGGTATTTGAGCGTGCCTTCTCTTCAGTCTGCCCAGGCCCTCTGAGATACAACAGAGTAAATGCAGACTTGATCATGACCCCCCAATCCAGGGGAGGTCAAGGGTGAACAGGCACTGCAGCAGCAGGGACTGAGGTCAGACTTAAGGAAGGACTGGCTGAGTCCTGGCCCGGTAGCTCAGTTGGTTAGAGCATTGTTCTAATATGCTAAGATTGCAGGTTTGATCTCCAGTCAGGGAACATGGAAGAAGTAACCAATGAATGCATAAATAAGTGGAACAACAAAGCAATGTTTCTCTCTCTCTCAAATCAATTTTAAAAAAGAGAGAGAGAGGGGAAAAGAAGGCCCAGGCTGGTATGGCTCAGGAGATTGAGTGCTGGCCTGCGAACTAAAAGTTCGTCCGTTGGATTCAGGGCACATGCCTGAGTTGCAAGCCAGGTCCCCAGTTGGGTGTGCAAGAGACAACCAATTGATGTATCTCACACACATGGATGTTTCTTTCCCTTTCTTTCTCCCTTCCTTCTCCTCTCTCTAAAAATAAATAAATAAAATCTTTAAAAAGAAAAAAGCTCCTAAGGAGAGAAATTTGGCAATATGAAGCAAAACTCTATGTACAATTATTCAGCAATCCTATTTCTTGGAATCTATCCCAAGGACCCCATCCAGGAACATAAAATAACACATGTACACACAACCATTCATTACAGCACTGTCTGCAATGGCAGAGAGTGGAGGCAGCCCGAATATCCATCAGTAAGGGACTGGCCGAATACACAAAGAATGTGGAGTATAATGGCAGTAGAAAGGAATGGGGATGACCTCTTAAAGAGATATAAAGTTACTTCCAAATTGTTAAGTAAAACACGAAGTGTATTACTGTAATTTATAGTATAGTATGGTGTAATTTGCACACCATAAAATTCACTCTCCTCAAGTACACAATTTGGTGTTCTTCAGTACATTCACCAGGTTGTAGTATACCTCTTTCTGTGTAAGAAAATGAGGAAGGAGGGAAGCAAAATATATTTGGTTCCTATAGTTATGTGTAAACTTATGAGTGTATATTTACTTATATTTTCAAAAAGAAACAATGGATGAACAAGCTAAACACTAAAAAAAAAAAATTCACCTATGGGGAGAGAGGGGAAAAGGTAGCAGGGACAGACAGAGACTACTGTCAAGTCTTTACTTTGGAACTGCGTGGACTGAATGTTTGTGTCTCCCTGAAAGTCATAGGTTGAAGACCCTAACCTTCAATAATGGCCTGTGGGAGGTAAACAGGTTTAAAGGAGGGCATCAGCCTTAAGCTCCCATGATGGGATTAGTGTCCTTAAAAGAAGAGGAAGAGGCAGCAGCTCTCTTTCCACCACGTGGGGTCATAGCTAGAAGGCAGGAAGAGGGCCCTCACCAGGGAGCTGAATCGGTCAGCACTTCCCAGCCCCAGAACGGTGAGAAAGTAAATGATTGTAGTTTAAACCACCAGGGTATGCTATTTTGTTAAAGCAGCCCAAGCTGACTAGGACAGGAACACTGTAAATATTTTATGTAATTAAAAAACAGAATTAAATAAAAATGAAAAATACTTCTAAAAATTAAAATAAATTAAATAAAATAAATGAACCTAATTTTATATCGTGTGGGTAGCATACCCCCAAAGAAAAACTACATGTTATTTCAAATGTCTTGAAAACAGAACAATTTGAACTGTACATGCCAAATGGGATGTAGGCGAATGTCCCAAGGACATAAAGAACCACAGAGGAATCTCAAACAGCATTTACTGGTTTTTACTGTTAGTAGTAATATTACTATAATAATTTTAAAACACCTAGCATGCAGATTTTGGTCTCTGAATAGTTATTCCCACTAAAAGGAGCCAGAGTTCCTTGGGGAATGGCTGATTTCAAATGTGTGTGTTGGGGGAGGGGGCAAAATTATCCTGGAGCATCTTATTGTACCAGAAAAACAAGGAAGTTATTAAAAATAAAAACAAAAACTATTGGAATCACATCAAGTTGCCAGGAGGCAACTTGAAGGGGCTCCCATTGGCCAGAGATGGAACAATTTGAGCACACAAAAGAACAGTGACTCCAATGGATTGAAGCATTTCAAATACAAAAAAAAAAAAAAAAAATCTATGAGTTCATAACAATAAACCTTCAATGGTCAGCTTTGGAGGTTGCTAGAGCACCAATTCAGAAATTATCCTGAAAATTGATCAAGAGAAGGGGGCAAACATTGATCTTTGGGTTTGAAAAATCAAACTACTTTCTTTTTTTTGTATAGGTAAACAAATAGTTCAAAAGAGTAATTCTTAGTATTCCAGCTAATATATGTAGAAAGCATAACAAAAATGAGAAAATCATCATTTTGTAACTTCTAAAGAAATAATGGATCTAGGCAATTAGCAATACATACTAAAACCATTAGGTGAAAGGTAAATGGGAAATCTTATTATGATATGATTATGATATATTATGATATTAAAAGTGGGACAAGCAGACACAGGCCTCCTGATGTTATGCAGTGGAGTACACAGTACCATGTATATAATCTTGCCAACAAAACAAAACAAAACACCTTTAATCTCATCAAGCCTCCAGATCTAACTATCAGTTTACAGAATATATGGCACAGAACAAGTTAAAAGACAAGGCTAGGAAGCAATCAGCCAAATACAGAAGAAGGGAAGCTCACAGGGCAAATTATAGGGTTTCTTCAAACAAAGAAATGGTGTAAAACAAAAAAGAAGGGGGTCCGGCTTGTTATACACTAGAGACCAAATTGACCAAATGCAACATGTGGACCTAGTTTGGATCCTGAGAAAAACAAACCAATTTAAAAAGGCATTTTTTGCACTAGCCGGGGTAGCTCAGTTGGCTAAAATGTTTTACAGATATGCCAAGGTTGTTGTATCCCTGGTCAGGGCACATATAACCATCAACCAATCAATGTCTGTCTGTCTATCTGTCTGTCTGTCTCTCTCTCTCTCAAATAAATAAATTTTTTTAAAGGCTCTTTTTTGTTTTTTATATTTCTCTTCTTCCTTTTAAAAGGATTTAAAAAAAAAACGGGAGCAATTGGACATGGCCTGGGCAATAGGTATTATTAATTATTGCTAATTTTATTAGATGTTATAACTTGTGGCTGTGTGTGTGGGGGCGGTGGCGGGGCGGGGGGGCGGGGGTCGTTTCTTACCAGATATACATCCTTAGGTATTTACCTGTGAAATTTTATGTTGGGCCAGAAACTTTAAATACTCCATTAAAAAAATGGCAAAGGGATAGATAAAACAAAATTGGGGTTCTTCATACTATATTATCTACAAGTTTTACATTTCTATTAAAACTTTGCTTTGCTTTTTTAAAGATTTAATGTTTCGGGACAGAATAGCTAATTTCAATGAAACCAGAGTAAGGAAATCATTTGAAATAAAGACCCCCTTTCCGCAGCTCCAATTTCCAAACTGAGCTAAATGCTTCAGGGCAGGTTCGCCCGGCCTCCCGCACTCACGATCCCCCAACTCCGAGCTTCTCTCCCCGACAGCCTCACCTGCCGCCGTGGACAAGGCAGGACTGGGGCTGGAAAGAGGCGGGCAGAGAGGCCTGGTCATCCTCGAAGGAGATGTGGTCTCCGAGGAAGTCGGGACCCGAGAAGAGCTGAATCTGGGGGCAGAGACGAGAATAGGTAAGAGTGAAGGAGGGCAATGGAGTGAACCAGAGAAAATGGGGGTGGGGGGCGGAGATCTGAAATGAGGGAAGAGACATAAGCCTCCACCAGCTCCTTACCCTTGAGACAAAGTGCAGATTGTGCTCCTCGACCTGAAAGGTGAGATCAAAGTTTCAAAACATAAGGAGGGTACCAGCCCCTCGCCTTAGTTCCTCGGGCTTCAAAATTCCCGACCCTGGCTGTAGCTCTCCCAAGTCTTAGATCATTAGTCCCGCCCCCACCTGCCCCCAGCAGGGTCCTTCCAGACCCGGGTTGTGCGGGGCGCCTCACAGACTCCAAGTCCCACCCTCCCAGAGGCCCCGCCTTCGGACCGCACCTGCAGGACCGGCTGAAGTGAGGCGAGGGCGCTGTTGCCTGCGCCCCAGTCGTCGCAGTTGCGGTACACTCCCTTCTCCAACACGTACTGTTCCCCGGAGAAGCCCACGTCCCGATAAGCCACCCACCTACAGAAGGGGAGAGGCGTGGATCAGCGGGGCGGTGCCCGCACCTCTGCTGGAACCGCCCCGGCCCGCCCCGGCCCGCCCCGCTGTCACTCACACGCCGCTGAGCACGTGGATAGCCTGCGTGTGGGTGCTGTGTCCCGCCAGCTCCACGTCCGGCAGTGCCTCGCTCACCTCAACGTGCTGCCCCTCGAAGTCCATGGCCTCAAACAACACCACGGCCGGATCCGAGAAGTCCTGGGCCCCAGGGACAGTCAGGTCTCTCCCGCCCACCCACTGACCCCCCTCGGAGCGACCAGACCCCAGGGAGGCAGACCACCAGGGGACTTTGGGGTGAGGTGATCAGTGTGACCTGGAGAAAAGGAGCAGGAGGGAGAGAGGCTAGACCTCAGGGAACACTTCAGATGCTCTGGAGAAGAGGGAGATGGAACATAAATTCTTCTCTCAACGAACTGTACTGGGGAGGCGGGTGGGGGAGTATGGCTGTGATCAGAGGCAGGGGGATGGCCCAACTGACATTGCTTACCGTCCGGATGACCCGCAGGGAGATCAGCGCCTCGTCATAGCCTCCCCAGTGTGACCAGTCAGGGTATTCCCCCTCCTCCAGCAGATACTGGTGGCCCCGGAAGCCTTCCTTCTCATAGCCCACCCAGCTGGGGGAGGGTGGAGGCAAGCAGACTCAGTCAGAGAAGGCCCCTAGATGTGAAAGACAGCTGCCCCCACCCCTACCCAACCCAGATGACCATTTCCCGCCCCTAGAATACAGAGCAGTGGGATGGGTAAGGTAGAAGGAAGAGTCCTGAGTCCTTACCAGCCTCCAAGAACTCTCAGGGACCCCACGGAGGCCAGGTGGGGGCTGTGGCTGTCCTCTGGCTGCTGAAGGTTGTAGATGTCCCGGCTCACTTCCCAGCTTCGGCCCTGAAAGCCTGGGGCCTCATAAATCACAGCCTGGGGAAAGAGGTGGTCGGGTTGCTGGGGAGCGATCTGGACCCGAACAGAGACAACCAGTCCAGGATGGCTCTGCCCAGCATCAGCCCATAGCTAAGCCGTCCCACGCCCTCACTGGGCTCTGTGCCTGAACTCCTGTCTCCTCTGATCTCCGACCTGGTCCTTACACATCAACAGCCAGTTCCCAGTGAGCCCATCAGGTTCCCAGTGAGCCCATCAGGTTCCACCTTCCAAGACTCAGCTACTGGCTCCCAGGACCTTCCTCTCCTTTCTTCCAGTCCAGCCCACAATAGCCACACACACACATACACACAACCCACCCAAAGGTCCTCTTTGACCCAGAAACCCAGACTCTTACCTTGGGCTCCCCTGGCTTCTCCACTCTTGGGCAGCCCTGCAAAGGAGACAGAGCTGAGGCACCAGCCCAGAGGTGGGGGAAGGCAGATGGGGCTGGTCACCTAGGATTTACTTGATCCTGAGACCCCTAAAAATGGCCAACTGCATGTTCTCCCTATCCCCCACCCCTTGGGTGATCCCATGTCTCCTCCAGTCCCATTTCCAGCAGGAGCTCCCAGGCCCCGCCTCTTCCCTGAGACTGTAGGACAAGGCTACTTGGAACCGCCTACTCCTTACCAATTTCATGGGCTTCAGGGAGCCCACGCTGGGGTCTGATGTACCCCAGGCCTCAGAGTTGGGGTACTCTCCAGGTTCCAGGATGCAGGGAGTGCCTTCAAAGAAGGGTTTGGGGTACAGCAGCCACCTGGGGGAGGCAGAGAAGTAGCTTCACCCCAGACACCTGGGGACACAGATTGGTGGATGGGAGGGAAGGCTTAGAGAGCAGAAGGAGGTTTTGGGGGACAGGCCTCTGTCAAGGCGACTCTGGAGGATATTTCAGGCCCCCATAATCTCTTGCAGTAGCCACTCCATCAGTGTCCCTTCCTCTTGCCTGGCCCTCTCTTGTTTCACACAGCAGGAGAGTTCTCTCTAGTACACAGACCTGCTTAAAAATCCCCAGTAATTTCCTGTTAGCCAATAATACAGTCCAGCTGCACAAAGAAGCCTTTCAGTCTGTCCCGCTGCTTTCCTCCTAGGCCTCACATCTCCCCACTTGCTGCTTTCTCTGAACAGACTGGATTTTCAAAGCTTAGACCTCTCACCTCTGGACCTTTGCAGGTGTTGTTCCCTTTGCTGGGTATAATCTTTCCCCTATTCATTCAATTAACAATATTTAGAGTCATCTGCCCGTGCCAGGCCCTGCTTTGGGCATGAGGGATACAGTAGTAAACTAAATATACACAATCCCTGTCCTCAGGGAGCTTAGATTATTCTGGGGCCAACTCATCCCAGCTGAGGCATCTCCTCCTCCTGGAAGGTTTCTGTGACTTCAGGCTGGTTTGGTGCTTTTCTGTACTCCCGCAGCTCTGTGCTCCCCCATCCCAGAATGCTGAGTTGCCACTGTCTGCTTATTCCTCTTTCCCCACCAGTAGACTGAGCACTTCATGAGGGCAGGACCTATAGTCTGTCACCTATGTGTCCCCAGCACCCAGCACAGTGAATGTTAAATGAAAGGATTCCAGAACAGCCCAGACTCACAGTCCTGCAGAGACAGTGGCAGATGCCACCTGCAGGGGCGTCTTCAGGCTTTGGGGGTCCTCCAAGGAGTTGGTTAGCTTCACTTGCTCCCCCTTGAGACCCTCCTCAGAATAGAGGCTGATCTCTGGGGTAATGTAGTCCTGAAGGAGAAGGGTGGAAAAATGAAGTGTAAAGCAGCGCCTCTCAGAGACCACCCCCACCTGCAGCTGCTTCCCCAAGTCTGCCCGGCCAGGGCTCCAGGGGGCTTCGGGGAAACCTTTGTGACTGTGTCCCCAGAAGCTAAGAGAATGACAGGGGTGTAGACAATCCCAACACCAAAGTCCTTGCTGGTCCCACCCTGAACCTTCAGGACCTGAGACCAAAGTTCTCAGCAGAAGCCTGCCAAGTGCCATGCCCTTTGCCTTGCCTCTGGGTAGCCTGACTTCCAGCCTGCTGGAGGGGCAGGTGGGATGGACAGCTGCTTCCTGAGGTCTAACTTCAACTATTCCTTTAAATCTAATCCCTGCCTCTGTCCAGACTGGTTCCACCTGCGCCTCATCCCAGGAAGCAACAGGCCCTCTCTGCATTCTGGGTGTTTCTTCCTCACCAGGACCATTTTCATTGACTCCCTCCTTCATCAGATGTTTATGAAGCATCTACTGAGGGCAAGGCACTTTGCTAAGGGCGCCCTACCCCACCTCACTTAGTCCTCTCAGCGGGAGTTACCGCTCCATTCTCAGACTAGGAAAGAGGCTCAGTGAAGTCAAGCAGCCTGCCCAAGGGCACGCAGCCTATAAGTAGCAGGGCCAAGAAAAGAGCAGTTTAGTTTTTGTTCACCCGGTACCACCCATGTGTCTAGAATACTCTACGTGTCCAATCAACACCGAATTAATCAAGTGAATCCAGGTCCACCTGACCTCAAAGCCCTTGTTTTTCTCCTGTACCTTGTTACCTTCCACACAATGATGAGAAGATCACAATAAATTGTCTACAAACGTTTGTGTGTTTCTGGAGAGGCTTTGAAAACTGCCCTAGTTGAGAATCATCAGCTCTCGTCCTCTCTTACCACGAGGACTGCAATAGCTCTGGGCTCGGAGTTATTCCTACTCTCATTAAAAACAAAAACACAAAACAAAACGCCTGATTGGCTCTGATTTCTCTTCTGCTTCTCCCGAGTGGCCAAGATGGTTTTGTCAAGCTTAATTTTGGTAGTTTGTAAATTGGTGTTATAAAAACAATGTTGTTTCCCCCACCCCCCGCCACTTTACAGATATGAAACTACAATATTGACCATGCCTTTTCAAACCACACATCCCACCCTCAAAGTTCAGGAGTGCTCTTGGGCTGGAAATCACAGCCCTTCCTGGCCTTCCTGCCTCTGGGACCCTCATCCAGCGTCTTCTCCTCCTGGTAGCCAGAGTGATGTTTATAAATCCCTAATCTTATTATATGGCGCTTCTGCTTCAAACCTCATCCTGAGGCCCTAGCTTGAGTCCAGCAGGGCAGAGAGCAGGTCTCCCCCAGCCCCATGGCCTGGTGTGGTGACTGGCACACAGCAAACATCGAGCATCCTTGAGCCAATGAAAGAACAAATGTCCAAAGCACCTCGGGCCTTACTGTGGGCCTAAGAGCCTGGGCCCTGCGGGTGGGGGAACGCCATATCCACCCCCACCTGTTTCCGCTGTTCTAATGAAATATTTCTCCAGAGCCAGCTCAAACTTCCCCCGGCTGCTTCCCCAAGCTGGGGATTGGCCTCTGCCTGGGCCCGCCTCCTCAAGCCAGGCTGAGCACTCTCCAGTTGGCTCCAAGGTCAGGAATCTATAGGTGGGTCCATAATAACCCTAACCCTTCTGCCCCCTACCCAGTGCGATCTATCCCAGAGATTCCAACCCTATGCACCTGAGGCTCTCTCCCTCCTCAGGGCGGGGGGCCCAGGGTAGACAGGGCAACATCCAGCCCCTAACCTCAGCCCACTCACCCGGACAACCCTCCTCAGGGATCCGATGCCTTTGATACTCCACGCTGGCCCCGAGGCTCTGAGTTCCACATTCCCTTCAGGCAGGACCAGTTTCTGGCCTTGGAACTCTGGCTTTTCGTATAGCACCCAGCTGTGGGCACAGAGAAACAGGGTCACTGGGTGGGAGAGGATATATCCGGTGATATGGTGATACCTCTCGATAGCTGAGGGGGTTTCTGCCAGGTTGGCTGAGCACTTCCCCCTGCCACCGCTGCCCCCGGGGTCACAGGCAGCCCCTCCCCCCTCAGGCATGCTGCACTCACCAGCCTCGAAGCACCCTGATGGAGGCCGCCCGGGCCCAGCCGGAGGCATCCGCAGTGTCCTCCCAAACCTCCCTGCTGCTGCCTTGGCAGCCGGGCTCCGAGAAGAGGATCACCTGGAGAAGACACACGGGGGTCCCCGGGCTCTGTCTCAAGGTTCCGCCTCCTGCTGCCCCCTCCCACATACTTGCCCCCCACCCACCTACCTTTCCTGGCCTGGTGTTCGGCTTGCCCTGGGTCTTTGATGCTGGGCTCTGGAATGGAGGCAGTGATAAGTCTTATGGGGTTGTCTTCTTGCTGCCTCGCACAGCCTGCCACTCTGAGCATTCCACATCCTCCCTATTAACCTCTACCCCCACGGAGGGCACCGCACTTGTCCCCAGCCCACCCTGTCCCAGGAGCTGGGTCCCTATCACACCCCTTCCCCAGCTTCCAAGAGATTGGAGCCACTAAGCCCTTTGGAATCCACAGTGCAAACCTCTTCCTGTTGGGACAGGGAGACTGAGGCCCAGAGAGATGCAGCTTGCACAGGGTCACACTGAGCCATACCTCAGGCCCAAGCCTAACGCCCAAACCTCTGCTTCTGAAGATCCTGCTTCCCAGCACCACGGCCCTCATACCATCCAAACCCTGCTGAGGCCAGGCGCCCTCCCTGCCCATCCAAGGCCTCACTCACCCAGCCCTCAGGGGGCCCAGCACGTTCAGGCTCCTCTGTCGGCACCCGCTCGCTGCAGAGCAGGGGCAGCTGTCCGGGCACCTTTCTGAGCCCTGGTGCCCCATGAGGAGGCAGAGCAGATAGTTTTGTGCCCAGTGATCCCAAGGCAAGGGCCTCCTTGGTGGCGGTCACCAGGCCACCAAAGAAAAGACTGCCTCCAAGGCGGGAAGTGGGCCTCGCGCCCTTCTGCCACTCTGCCCCCGGCTCTGAGCGGGAGCGCTCGGCATCTGTGACATGCTTCTTCATCATCTCCAGCGGGGAGTAAGAGGTCTGGGGGGGCCTGGCAGGGCAGGGATCCCAGGAGAAGCTGGTCCCAGCTTTCTCCTGCTTGCGCTGGAGCTTCTCATCGTCGCTCAGGTAGGGGTTCTCCGGTTCCTCCTCCTCGTCCTCCTCCTCTTCCTCTTCTTCCTCCTTTTCTTCCAGTGCAGGCCCCTCCTGGGGGCTGGGTCCCAGCACCCATGGCTTGGGCTGGTCCTCCTCGATAGCAGGTAGCGTGGCATACATGGCCAGGTAAGAGGAGCGAGGGGCTCGTGGCAGCCGGTGAGTGCGGAGGATCTCAGGGGACTCCATGCTCCGCAGAGTGTCCAGGAAAATCTCCAGGTCAGCATCCAGAGCCACCTCCTCCTCCTCCTCCTCCCTCGAGGATTCCAGGGGCATCTTGCCTTCAGTGGAGTCAGGGACAAGCTGGGACTCTAGGCTGGCCTCCTCTGCCATTGGCCCTGGGACCGGGGGCCCGCCTGGGCTGGGGGGCACTTTTCCCCCTGAGGAGGAGGGAGCAGGGAGAACAGCAGGACCCTGGACAACCTCTTTCTGGGTGGGAGATGAGATGGGGCTCCCTTCAGAGCCCTGGGCAACCTTATCCTTGTTGGGGGATGGGATTGCAGGAGCAATCAGGTCTTGAACAGACACTTCCTTGGTGAAGGAAGGACCAAGGCTGCCTTCGATACTCTGGACAACATTTTTTTGGGTGCTAGGCCTGTCTTCTGGGCCCTGGACAGCCTTGGTTGCTTTGGGGGAAGAAGCGGCAGGAGCACTAGGGCCCTGCACAGCCCCTTTCTGGGTGCGGGCTGTGTCAGCAAGACTACCAGGGACCTGCACTATCTCTTTCTGGGTAAGGGAGAAGATAGGGACCTCTTCAGAGTCCTGAACAACCTTATTCCTTGGGGAAGATGGAGCAGAAAGATCCCCCGGGCTGGGGATCAACTTCCTTCTTGTAGGGGATGGAGAGTGTCCAGGGACGATAGCAACCTCACTTCTCACTATGGGCATGACGGTGGCAGCAGGGGGATCTGTGACCCCTCCCTTTCTCACAGAGGGCAGGGCCTGGGTTCCCTTGGGATCAAGAGTGAGCTGGACCCCGGGAAGAGTGGGCACCACAGGCTGCTCAGGAGGGTCGTCTAGGCCGAAGGAAGGGGTGTGGGTCTGGAGTGCGGGAGAGGAAGGCACTGGTGCGTGGCCCTGAGAGGTGTGGAGAGGGAACTGGCTGGGGTTGGAGGCTCCCTGCACCCTTGGGACCTCAGGGGTCCTGGTATCCCGACCTCGGCCCTGGTCTTGGCCGGGGTGGGCTGCAGGGACCTCTTGGATCGGAGGTGGGCGAGCACCCTCTGGGGTACCTACAGGGGCTGGGTCCGGTCTGTCTTTTGGCTCTGTTGTCCCCAGCTCAGGCAGCTGCCCCAGGGCTGGGCCCGCTGTGCTGCTCAGACCTGGACTCCTTGGCATGGGAAGCCTGCTGGCAGGTGGGTTTCGCTCAGCAGGCACAACGCTGCTTAGCAGCTCCAGGGCCTGACTGCGGCTGGGCAGGCCCTCAGCCCTGGGGTTCACCACTATCGCCCGGATAGTACTGCGGCCCCTGGGCAGCACTGGCTCCAAAGTCACAGAGCTCCTCACCCGCTGGTCCACATGCCCTCCGACCACCACCGTGGTCCGCACAGTGCGCATCACCCGCCGTTTCTCAAGGCTCATACCTGGGTGGGGGCTTGGCTCACGGGGCCCAGGCAGGGGCACCAAGAGCTCAGTCCTTGCCATGGCTCCCAAGCTTGGTGGCTCAGTCCTAGGGTCTCGGGAGCTGCCATCACCCTCGTCCGCAGCCTCTTTCAGCCTCCCCACCAGCCTTTTCTCCCTGGGGGGTAGTGTGTACTTTTTGGAAAAGATGGGCCCATGGCTCTGGAAGCCCTTGGAGCTACCCCCAATTCGGGGGCCTTGGTGGTTCACAGTCTCTTCTCCGCTTGCAGCAAAGCCATTGACTTCCTCTCCACGGTGATTGTACTCAAACGTCTCCTCCTGGGGGACTTCCATCTGGGTATCTGACACCAAGGACACCTTGTGAAAACGGTGTCTGGTCTCTTCCTGCGCAGGGGGCCGCTGCTTCCACATCAGTCTGGCACTCACCACTTGGGCCTCCGCCCGAGCCGAGGACCCACCTGCCTCCTCCATGCTGGGCTCCAGCAACCTGTCCTGAAGAGAACTTGGCTCGCTGTGGCCCAGCTCCCTGCAGAGGTGCCAGAAAAAAAGAGAGACTGGGTCAGGAGTGGTGAGGAGGGCTCTCTGTAGTGCTGGATAACTACTTCTGCCGAGGTCAGGTGGGCAACCTCAGGCAAGTCTTTTGATCTTTTGGGCCTTTGTTCCTTTATCTGTAAAATGTGTATGATACTCGCAGCCCCTTCCCCACTTTCAGGTGACCCCCTATGCCAGGGACCTCCCAGGGGTAAAGCTGTGGCCTGAGCCTTCAAGGAGAGGGAAGGGAGAGAGCAAAAAGGCATGTGTTCTGAACTCTGGCCTATGGATGGGGCCGGGATTCTGCCCGAGGAGCCCTAGGCCTGGTCCTCCAAGCATCCAAAAGTGGAAAACCAGAAAGCTGAAAACTAGGCAGCTGTTCTGATCCTGCTCCTGCCATTAGAAGGAAGGGAAGGAAAGGCAGGCCTTGGCTTCACGCGGAGCTGGGTCCCCCCGCCCCGTCGCTCACTAGCTAGATAACCTTGGGCAGGCTGCTCTTCCCCTTCCGGCTTCAGGGATCCAAGCCACGAAACTGTAATAAGAAGAGTATGTGCTTCATAGGGTTATTGTCAGGATGCAATAAGAGAGAAAGAACAAAAGTCACCTTATAAACTAAAACGCGGGCTCATAAATTCCGCTTTGTCACCTTGGAGAACTGTGACCAAATACTAGCAGGTGTGGACACCCGTGTGCTGGCATCAGCATGTAGCATGACTGTTGGAGCATAGGTGCACGTCTGAGTGCGTCTGTGGGCCTTGGTGAAGCTTCTCAGGGCCCAGTACTTTGGACTTAAATACACTTTCCCTCAGTTTTCTCCTCTATGGTAATTTCCCCTATTGTACGGATGAAGAAACCAAGGGTCAGAGGACTGGCTGACTCAGGGCGATGCACCTGTCAAATTTGAAGCTGGGGATTGAAGCCATGTCTGAATCCATGCCCAGGCACCCTCCCTCCTGCTCCCGAGATGACGGCTTTCATCACATCCAGCTATTCCTAGGTCCTCTCCAGCACAGCGCATCTTACCTTAACTTTTGTAAGGGGTGGGGCCAAAGCCTTCTTTCTTTTCTGACCCTCCTTGATCTCTCTGGGTCTCCATTACCTCCTTTATTAAATAGGGGATAATAATAACAATTGTCTCAGAAGACCTCTAAGCTCCCTGGAAACCCTCCAGTGAATCTATTTTAATAGTAACAGCAACAGCCATTTGTTGAAGGCTTACTCTGTGCCAAACACCTTGCTTTACATTATCCTTTATGTTCGTGGTCCTATGGAACCCTCAAAAGAATCCCATGCGTTTGATACCTCATAAAGAATAAATTATTAAATTATAAACAAATATTCCCATTTTGCAGATGAGGCGGGGGAAAGGGCTCAGAGAGGCTAAGAAACTTGCCCAGAGTCACACAGTATCAGACACAAGACTTGAACCCCAGCCCTAAGTGCTTAACCACCAGAGCAAACTCCTCAATTACCTGGTAACTGAGACGTGATGGTTTGGAGGTTTCCTTGTATTATTTTATTTCATATTTTGTTTTTAGAGAGAGGGGAAGGGAAGGAGAAAGAGAGGGAGAGACACACATGAGAGAGAAACATCAGTCGGTTGGTTGCCTCAACTGGAGATGCGCCCACAACCCAGGCACATGCCCTGACCAGGAATCAAACCAGCGACCGTTTGCTTTGCTGGACAACACCCAACCAACCGAACCGCACCATTCAGGGCTGGGGGGCATGCTTTTAAAGGGGGTCACAGCAGTCCTGGGGGGGCCATGCAGCCCCTGCTCTGACTTCCAAGTTGCGCTGACTAGGGTGGTCCTGTTCTTCGGCCCCAAGGACCCATGAAGTGAGCGTGTTCATCCCCAGCCTCAGACCCACCTCATCTTCAGGTCTGCTCGTCCTCTCCATGAGGCAGACCCTAGACCACTAGGAAGGAAGTCAAGGTCGGAAACGGACCCATTACCCCAACTTCCCCCCACCCATCTCTATTTTTCTCTCTCCTAAGCTGGTGAAACCCAGAACTTTGACCCTGCCCTGTGGCCCCGGCAGTGACTCAAGTTTTACAAGGGGCAGAGATGAAAGGGACTGAGGCCTAGGGAAGCCTGACCCGACTCGGAGACCACTGGTGACTATGACAGCATATGGCCTAGCCCGGGACAGGGTCTGAGTGCCCCCAGAAAAGCCTTGTGCCTGGGGAAGGCGGCAGGCTACGAAGGAGCCCGTCCATTTCCCAGGGCAGGGTTCCTGAGAGCAGGACACCGCCAGACACCCGAGGCCCTGGATACATAGCCCTTCACTGAGGGTCTGACCCTCCCTGCCCCCCATCCTCACGAAGGAGCCCCCTTTCTTCCAACAGAACCTGTGTCCTTCGTGCTGGGATTTCCCCTACCTGAGCTTCGCCCCCTCGCTGTGCCCTGCCCCCCAGGCTCTTTTTAATTTCTGAATAACAATAATAACAACTACCATTTGCTGAGATTCCCTGTCCCTAATGGCATTATATTAAGGGGCAAAGCCTGGGTTCTAAGTCATTCATTCCTTCAATGCTAATGGTGTTTAGGTGATGCCCTAGTTTCTGGTAGGTTCATCCAAAGCCAACTTTCCCATACAGGTGGTATCCTAGGAGTCCAGGGGTCAAAGAATTAAACATAGAAACAGAAACCACATTTAGAAGGTCCCATAGGCTTTGGCAAAGCAACAGGAAAGCAGCTTCGGAGGAAGCCATTGATAATCAGATTAACTATTGTCAGAATGCAATGCCTCTCTCAACCCAACCCAATTCCTGGACAACACCCCTGATAGTCACTCATTCCTCAAGCATGTGGTCATTTGCTTCTGCTTGCATACCTCTAGGGACAGGGAAGTCATCATTTGACAGTTGACCTGACTGATCCCTAGACAGTCATGACTGCTAGAATGTTCTTCAAACTATCCTGGAAACTGGCTGTCTATAGCTCCCCCTTTTTGTCCTTGCTCTGAAGATACACCCTGATGACACAGGATGCCTTTCGTAGGCCAGGAAAAGTGCCCATTCCCAGAGCCCTCCCAGGGCCCCATATCAGAAGTGGATTTGTTGGCAGGGTAACTTGTGACCTCCAAACAAGGTGTGTGGAAGGGAGAGGCTGAGGAAGGGGCGGGGGGAGTGTGGGAAAGAGCCTTGTCTAACCCAACAAGTCCTGGATTCTCCTCACTTACCTGTGAGTCACCCCCAGACTAAGCCAAACCAGTCTACAGGTCCACATGTTCACAAACACATGCTGTGTCACACTGGCACACACTGACACACAGACAGGCACCAGCACAGGCCCCCAGAGTAGCACACGCACAAAGCCACACACAGACCATTATGTTGACTTACACAGTCAGACCCACAAACACAGAGAGCTTACAGAGACACAGAAACACCCAAGTCACAGACACACAGAAACACATAGATACAATGACACAAGCACACATTCATAATACATGCACATAGTCACTTCATAGCCCCAAGCCCTCCTCTTCCTGAAATTCACCTATACTCGATCAGACACACACCCTTGAACGCATCCACATTCCCACTTGCAGACCCAACAGTGTCCCACCTCCCCACCCCCTGTTATTTGCCAATGCTGGCCCAGGAACCCTGAGGACAAAGAAGGATGCTGTCCCTGGAGGTCCACTTCCTCCTCTCTAAGTGAGCCCTAGCCTGCTGCCAGAGTCTATCATTATCTACCTGGGCCCAAAATAGCCAGGGAGTGGCAGATACAGACCCAGTCCCCCCAGCTAAGCCTACTGCTTCTTCTGCCCTCTCTCCAAGGCCTGCCTCCTCCACCACCTTCCCTCTCTGCAGCCCTACTCTTCCAGCTGGGGCACCCAGGCAGATCTCTGAGCCAGCCAAGGTCCCACGTCTCCCTCTTCCTTGCCATAGGACCAGGTACCCTGACTCCTGCCCAGAGGCCTGGGCACCCTGAGGCTGCTTCTGCTAGCACAGTGCCACCAAACCCACCTCCACAGGGTCAGAGAAAACCCTGGAGTTTGACTGACAACCATACGCAACCCTCACTGTCCGCACAGGTCCAACGAGGCCTCTGTGAGAGGCAGGATGAGAAGTGGTTAGAGCACAGGCACCCGTGTTCCAATTCTGGCCCCTTCACTTTCTAGTTGACTTTGGGCAAGTGAGGTAACCTCTCTGAGCCTTAGTTTCCCTATTGTAATCAGGGCGTAGGGTGCAGAGCAGGATTAGTCCTATTCCATGGGGCTGTTGTGAGGATAAAATAGGATTATGTTTAGAAAGCCATAAATGACAGCCACTACCATCATCACTAGGATGTTTTCAGAGCCCTGTTTGAGGCCGAGTGCCCCTTTCTGGTGGTCCTAGAGAGATGCCACGTTCACCGCTTCCCAAGTGAGCTTTAGGGAACCCACCCTTTCACCTCTGAGCCCACCAAGCAAAGTTGGGAGAGTTATTTCAATATAAATAAAAATCGAGGAAGATTGGGAATCTCGGTGCCTGTTCCTTTGGCCACTGACACAGAGCCAGGTGGGTAATTATTGCTGCAACTGAGGTGTTATTAATAAGCATCTCTGCTATTTTGGCAGCACAACTCTCTGGAGTTCAAAGCATGATTCTGTAACCACCTCATCTCCAGTTACCAAATCTACTCGACAACTCTAGGACCAGATTGGTTAAGCAGCTTGCCTCAGGACACCCAGCTGCTTGGCTGGTGCCTATTCCCAGGTGGGTTCTGTGGTCTCCCAAACAGAACCAGAGGGCAGTGGGTGTTGCTGAAGAGATGACCCCTCCCCCATCCTCTCCCTCTCCGCAGGTGGACAGGGGAGGAGAGCCGCAGTGGGTTCCAGGACAGAGGCTGCGGGTGACGGGAGGGGGACGAAGGCAAGCGGGGTGGGGAGGGGATGGCAGTCAGTTCACGCTCAGGGAGCTGAATGAATGGGCCTGGAGCTGAGGAAGTCTGGAGAGGAGGCAGAGACCCCAGAAAGGGCAGCCAGGCCAGCTTCTCCTCCCACCACCGTCCCATGTGGGGACCAACCTGTACTCACCGTCTGCGTGGGGACCCAGGTGTCCAGCGGGCCAGGAGCTCCTGCTGCTGGGCTGAGCTCTCCTGATGCCGTGAGGTTCTTAGCCGGGGCTCCTGGGGCGGGTCAGTTGGGCACCCCGTGATGGGGCGGGGCCCCTGGGGAGGATTCTGCCAGCCCCTGAATTCCTCAGGGCAGAAGGGGTGGAGAGCTGGTTGGGCCGGTTTGGGCTCCTCACCCTCTTCCCCAGGAGTCTGCCCACGCCCCTGCAGGGTGACAGTGATGTGGTAGCGGGTCCTCCTGGCAGAAGGACGCTCAGGTAGGATCTGGCTTACCTCTGGCAACACTGGCCCTGGGGCTGCAGGCTTGCCCTTTGTCCCCTCTGCCTTGGAGAAGGATGCTGGGCGGGGCAGCATGTCTTTCACGTTGCCAGGTGGCTCAGGATTCAGAGGGACCTCTGGAGCTGTGTATGGGGGTTGTGAGCAAGTGCAGTCTGGAGTTCCCTGTTCCAAACGTCCAGGAGCTGACACCGGGCATGAGGGGCACCTGGTACCAGCAGGGTCTGCTGCCAGCGCTGGCCTCTCCAGGCCCATGAAGGCATAGTTGGCCATGTCGGAGGCGCTGCCCACAGCTGGCCTCTGTAGGCGCCCCAAGGGCTGAGCGAGACTCTCTGAACTGTGTCGTCGCTTCCTAAACCAGGAACCACGGCTCCCATCCTGAAGGTCCCACTCTGAGCAGCTCTTGGCTCGGGTCTGAAGGAAAGCAGAGGCAGGAGCCTGGTGACAGCATCTTCCCCCACCCTCCAGGCACCCCAATCACCTTTGACTGCCCTCCTTGGCACAGGAAAAGCAGAGCGGCCCTGAGCAGATGCTGCCAGGACCATGAGCTGGACGAAAGGGCGGAGCTCTGGGAAAGCCCCTCAGCATTCAACTCACCCCTCCCATTTTACATATGAGAAAAGTGAGACCCAGAGAGAACACTGACATGAGTAATGTCACACGTGAGAGCCCAACTCTCAGGCCAGCTGCTGCTTTCCCAAGACCCACAGGTCTCTGGTCCTTTGGCATCAGCTGCCCTGGGGATTAGGGGCTTCATAGGCACATCTGCCACAGTGCCCATGGCCTCTGCCCGCTCCAGGTTTCCAGAGAGCCCGCAGCCACCTCCCCAGTACCCTCCCACATGAGATTCCCAGGCACACCCGGGCAGAGAGATGTACCTGGGACACAAAGGAGTCAGGGAAGAGGCTCTCCCTGAAATTGGGACAATCCTGACCTGCGTCTGCTGTCTTCCACCGGGACTAAGTCTGGCTGTGGGGTGAAGGGGTAGGGCCCAGGATACCAGACCCAACTAGACACCGCCCTCCCTCCCCAAATCCACCAGTTTTTAGTGATGGGCTTATGCTCTTGGCAACAGAGGAGTCAAACCCAAGTGTGGGGTCAAAAGTTCCTTTTAGCAGGGACCCTTGATCCCAAATGCCTCAATTTCTTAATCTATGAAATAGATGCAGCCTCTCCTTCACCAGAGGCTGAACACCTCAAGAGCCGGGAGGGGAGAGTGATTCATGTGGGGCCTGGAGGTGGCAACCAGGGCTTGAATCCTAGCTCTGCTGCTTCCCAGCTGCAATACCGCTTGCATCTTAGATTCCTCATGTGCAAAACTGGCGTGATAATAACAGTACCTGCTTTCTGGGAGTGCTATGAAGATTTCATGAGATAATCCATGCAGAGCACCAGCAAATAACCACTACTCAGTTAAGTGCTAGTGATTATTAATGGTATTCAGGACCACAGAGAGACACGCAGCTGCCTGAGCCAACTTTAAGAGGAGGAAACTCACTACTGCCCAATCCATGGCTCAGAGGGGAAAACTGTGGCCAGAAGATTAAGCCACTGGCCCAGGAGGTGGGGAAAAGGGACCAAAGATGGGAGGAGGTCAAGTTAAAGCAGGAAGTGTGGGAAAGGTGTCCTGGGAACAGGTGCAGACCCTACATGCGTCCCTGGGGGCGGGGCATTAGGAAGCTCCTATTTCCTGAGTCTTTAAACCCCATACTGGATGCTCTACACCCACTACTCATTTCTCACAGCTGCTCTGAGAGGCATGATTGTTCCCCTTTTGCAGATGGAGAAACTAAGGTTCAGAGATGAGGAGTGATCTGCCCAGGGTCGCCCAGTGAATCAGTGGCAGAGGGAGGACTAGCGAACTCCGGTTGTCTGACTTATGAGTCCGGGTCTGCCCCTCCCAGAGCTTCAGCCCCCTCCTTCCCTCCCCTTTGCAATGCATTCCCTCCTACCTTGAGGCTGACATTGCTGGTGCCGCCCTGGCCTTGGGCCAGGTCAGGGCAGCTCTGGCCACCCCAGGGCCTAGAAAGGAAGCACAAGGGGAAGGGAGTGAGGTGGCTTCCTCTCCCCCCCGCCCCCCCCCCCCGCAAAGACTGAACACAGCGGTCCTCCCCCGACTTCTCTCAGAGCTCACAGGCTGGATAAGCTCCTGAAACTTGGGGAAGGTGGGGGGCCTGTGCAGCAGCCCCCTCTCTGCTCCCTCCCCTAACTGTCCGCTCCACTCTCAGAGAGAGAGAAAGAGACAGAGATGAGTTTGGGAGAAAAGTGGGTCTAGGCCTGTATCAGGGCCAGAATAAAGAAAAAGTACAGTGCCCTGATAATTCGAAAGCTCGCCATTTGGTGCACTAGGCTTAGCACTAGGTATTGCACCTGCATGATCTTTTTTAGCCTCACAATAATCCTGAAAGGTGGATATTAGTGCCCCATTTTTTTTTTTTTAGATAAGGAAATTGAAGGCCAGAGAGGTGAAGTACTTTGCCTAGAGTCACATAGCTAATGAGTCTTGGAATTAAGACACTAGGACCATCCCGCTTCAAAGGCTGGTTGGCTCTCACCACACTAACAGGGGGCAAGGGGAAGATGAGTCCTGGCTGCCTCCCCCAGGCAGTCTGACCTCCACCCCAGGAAACCAGCAGGAACCGCAGGTCTGTGCCACAGCGCTCAGGCTGGTGAGAACGGAATCCAAGTGCGTATTCGGGGTGTGTCATCACGCTACTGCAGAAGCCAGCGCAGTCCCTCCCCTTCCCTCCGCACCTCTGAATCAGCTGCGCCCCAACCCCACCTCCTCTCAAGTGGGGAAAGGGAGAGGCAGTGCCACCTGGGCCTACAGGGCAGGTTCCTGCCAGACAGGGTAAAGGGAGAGGGTGTGTCTTCCAGCAGGGGAGGGCAAGGCACGGGCAGGGTGCGGGCACCCCCCCCGCCCCCCCGCCTCAGGTCACCCAGGCTTCCCAACACAGAGTGGCTAAGCCCTCTCCTCCCCCTCTCTTTGGGTGAGAGAGCAGTACAGACCCTCCCCCTCACTCTGCCCCCACCAAAACCCCATCCCTCCCAGGGTGAGCTGAAGACTGTTGTGTCATGATACGATCAGTACAAATTGCTGAATAACTGCATAGACACACAAACACCTCACCCTCTTTTCCAATATGGGGCCCAGGAGCCGCTAGGGTCCTCTTTTCACCAATCCCGCCTCCCAGCCATTTGACCCAGCCATCTGCAAAGCCTTTTTCCTTCTACTCCAACATCAGCTGCCAGTGAATGGGCTCAGAGAGATGAAGTAATTTGTTCCAGGTCACATGGCCAGTGGCACCTAGGGCTAAGACAGAGCTCTGGCCCCTAGACTTGCAGTCCTGTGGTCTCTATAAGGCAACAGAGCTGCCCAGGGCTTCAGGATGTGGGCCTGGAGTCAGACAGCTTAAGCTTGTATTCCAGCTCCACCACTTTCCAGTGGTGGTGTTGGACAGGTGACTTTACCTTCCTGAACCTCCACTTCCATATCTGAATCACCCGGAATACCTGCCTCATAGAGCTGCTGTGAGGATTAAATGAGACAATTCAAATAAGGCACTAAGCAAGTGGCAAATAAAGGTTGGTTGTTATTACTGTCTGGGATGACAGGGAAAACCTCTCTGTGGCGTCTAAGGACAAATGCTCTGCAGCCTAAGACAACTCAGGAACTTGTCATACTCCTGACAAAAGGACACAAAGACCAGAGGGAAACTCTTTTGATGTGAGAATCAAAGTCCACAGAGGGGAAAGGAGCTACTACATTTGCTTTTAAACTGTCTCCTCCGGAGAAGAAATCATTGTCTGCAAGCGTCTAGCCCCAATTAGGAAATCGCAAAAGTTGTTTTAAAGTTTCAAAAGAGCACAGGGACTTTATAAAGGCCGTTTTCACATTCGCATATTCAAAATCGACACATCTGTATGCTCGGAGACACTCACATACGTTTATTTGAATATCCACGACACATCTGTATGCTCGGAGACACTCACATACGTTTATTTGAATATCCACTACACTCTAAGACACACATACACACACACACACACACACACACACCCACGCACCCCCCCCCCACCCCATCCCCTCACCTATCCCGGGCTCTGGCTTCCTCTGGGGTCCGCTTCCCCCTGCGCTCCCTGAGGATCCCTAACCCGGCCAGGCGGCGGGCCAGGCGGACCCCCAGGCCCTCGCGCCGCTCGGCCATGGCAAGGGCAAAGCCCTGAGCTTGGGCCACCGGGGCACCTGACCGCTCCGGGCCGTCGGGCCCACCCGGATCCGCTCAATTGCGAAGAACCGCCTACTAAGGTCCGTCCCGCTGAACAAACAGCGGCCCCGCCCGTGTGCGGGCGGGGGACAGATCCAGATACAGCCCATACCCCGGGGCAGCGGGTGCGCTCTGCAGGGGCCGCCGCCACCCCAGGCTGCAGCCCTTAGGGTCGCTGAGCCTGAGTCCCCTCTCCCGGCAGCCTTGCCCGCGCTACTTCAGGCCTCCTCCAGGTCCAAGGGGCCCACTGATGTAGGTATCTCCTAAGCCGGGTCTAAACCAGGTGGACCGGGGAAAAAGGGGCCGGAACGAGCTTAAGTCAGGAGGCGGGGCTGAGTGAAGGGCCTTCCCCACCCCCACGAAGGAGGGGCTAGAACGCAGGGGCGGGGCCCTGTGCGGGAAAGTGCAAGGTCCTGTCGACTGGGCGGGGCCTAATCCTGCGGATGGCATCTAGCTTGGAGTCAAAGGGTCACGTGCCTGGGTGGGCTTAGAACGCCGACTTTGATTACCTGTGGGGCCTGAAGCCTACAGCGCCGTTGTCCGGCCATGGTGTGCTCCCTATGAGAGTTCTCTGTTCTGGAGACGCGCACCCGGGTGGGGAAACAGCAGTGAAGCTCACAGGGATGCGAATGGAACCCCATACTAGAAGCTGTCCAGCTATTGTTATTTAATAATAGCTACCGTTTATTGTGATATAAGGTGGGCCTTCTGCCTCCCAGGCAGGGCTCTTTTCCACCTGATGCTGCCCCTGTAACTCTCAAGTGGGGGTAGGGAACACCTTGCACATTTGAGAGGATCCTCTGGGACGCAAGAAAGGCCATCAGGAGGGCCCCAGTTCCCCAGGCTCTCTTTGCCAGTCCTTCCCGGCCTGTAAGTCTTTCTAGAGCCTCTACCCCTTCCCTGAGCCCAGCACCTCGCTAGCTCTTTACCCTCTGTGGTGACTGGTCCTGGCACACTGGACATCATGCTTCTGGTTCTGATGGACACTGACATCCTGTGTTCCTGCCCCTCTGCTCACACAGGGGGCTCACTCCTGGTGTGTACAGGACATGCATGGCAGGGAGAAACCAGTTAAGAGGGCACTATGGCCTCCTAAGAACTAAAGCAAGAAGGTGGTGGGAAGCAGCAGACAGACATCTGGACAAGTCAGAGGGCAAGGTGTCTCCTGCTTGGCAGCACAGCCTGTACCTGGCAGAGCCCTGGAAGGCAGGACTGTCCATCCGTGAGCTGAGATGAAGGGCCTGGTCCCGAGAGGGAGCAGAACCCAAACCCACACCAAAGGTAGATGGCTGCAGGCATCCATCTCATGTCTGGCAGCACAGGTTCTTCCTGACTGTCTCTTGACTTGCTCCAAGGTGAGATGTGAAGTCTGACAAATACGTGGTGGCTTCTCCCTCCACTGTTGAAGCTCAAGAGGCCTCAACTTGTAGACAAAATGCTTTAATTGCTCTGCCCCGACCATCCCCAGGGCAGCCCAGACACCACCACTCAGGCTTACTGCCCCTGCTTTCCCTGACATGCTGAGGGCACCTTGATCTTGTCTGAATCCCAGCCCCTCTGCCTCTCTGATGGCACCGTCACAAGATCTAGTGGCCCCTGGTGCCACTGGGTGAGGCAGGTGAGAGATGCCAGAGACAGGTGGGTATGAGCTAGGCTACAGGGCGGTGGATCGTGCAGCCGATGGTGCAGCTTCAGGTGAATGTGCTGGGTGAAGCGACTTGGGCAGATACTGCACTGAAATGGCTGGGCACCTGAGTGCAGGCGCAGGTGGGTCTTGAGGTTGCTGGAGCTGCTGAAGCACTTGTGGCATATCTGATGGGAATGGGCATTGGCGTCAGTCCTGCCCACCCAGCTGGCTCAGGATCTCTGCCCCTCCTTCCCACCCCCTTCCCCATCTCCTGGTAATTCAGGCTTGGACACTCACCCCTCCCCCACCCAGGATTCTGCCCTGGGAACCACAGTGTCTGGCACATTGGAGCCAGGCAGACCTGGATTAGTATCATCATTCTTTTACGCCCTGCATGACCTTGTATCAGTGACTTCCTCTCCTGAGCCTTGCTCTCCTTATTGGTTACATATGACTACTAATAGTTGACCTCATCAGTGTGATGGACTGAATGAGATAATCACATGGAAACTTTATGAGTGGAGCTGCAGCTTCAGTGGGCGTAATTAACATTTACTGAGAACAGCCATATGCCAGGAATTGGTTTCATGTAGTCTTCCCCCGGACCACGGAGAAGCATGACTAAGTACTAGTACAACTCCTACATGACAGTGAGGAAGCAGAGGCTCAGAGGAGTAAAGCCACTAGCCAAAGATCACACAGTAAGTTGGAGGCAGAGCAAGGATTTGAATCCACATAGCCCAGACGCATAACCACGATGCTGCTTTCATTTTTGCCTGTGTAAAACAGGGAAGGAGTGCCTGCCCTTCTGACCTCCCAAGGGATGTGGTAAGGCTCAAAAAGAAAGGAAGCTAACATTGAGCCAATGTTATCGGCAGTGTCCTCCAGCAACACTGGGAAGAAGGTAATGGGTTTCCACTCCCCAGGACCCCCCAACTTTATTATCCCCCTCCTACAGACTTGCAATCCTATTTGCCCCTCCAGATCCCAGGAGTGACCTCCAATATCACATCCTGGACCTTCCAGGCTAAGAAGGGTATTTCCACCATCCTCCACATCCCTCTCCACCCCGACCCTCGCCTCCTGTCCTCTCTACTTACTCAGGAGGATTGGGAATGGAGCTTCAGGTGCCATATTTCCCCCCAAGGGACCTGGAACTCCTTCCTCACCTGCCTGCAGGAGTCCAGGGGAGGGGGAGCAGAGTCTCACCAGGCACTTGTGGGGCCGCTCCCCAGTATGCACCAGGTGGTGCTTCTGCAGGTGGGCGAACTGGGTGAAGCTCTTCTGGCACAGGGCACACTGAAATGGGCGCTCCCCACTGTGCACACGCAGATGGACCTGAACCAGGTGTGGGAGAAATGCTGCCAATGGCCCAGAGTCCCCTACAAGGCCTGGGATCCTCTCTGAATCTCTACCCACACCTCCACAGGACCTTGTTTTGACATCAAGGCCTCTGAACCCCCTGGCCTCTCTGTCACCTCTGCTTAGGACCTCTCTCCCATTCCTCAGGATACCTTCTCTTTCAGTTGCCCTGAGGGAAGGGAGGTGGCAGTGGTCAAAAGTCCAGGTAATGGGTAACATATGTCCTGAGCAACACTTCTCAAAGTGTGGTCCACAGACCAGCAGCATCTGTGTTAAAACTGCAAATTCTCAGGCCCCATCCTGACCAGCTGAATTAGAATCTCTGGGGCTGGGGCCTAGGAATCTGCATGTTTACTAGCTCTCTTGGTAGTTTGAGGCTCAGTAAAGTTTAAGAACTCATGCTCTAGAGGATCGAGAAAGGATCTCCCCCAATAATCATAACCTTTCCTCAACCTCAGCAATGCGAATTTGTGCGTAGTGACCCGTCTTTCCTGACAGATAGAGATGTGCCTATAGTCGCTCCCTGTTGGACACCAAGGGCACCAGTGCTGATATGCGGGATCCCACTTGAAAAACGCTGGTCATCAGTTCTGTCATCTAGACTCACTAAAAACTACCCGTTCCCCACTCAACATCAAACAAATAAACACGAGGAGGCTTAACTGTGAATCCAGAAAGGATGGTTGTTCAGGAAAGAGCTTTGCACTAGATGCTGAGAGTCTGAGATCAAGGCCTAACTCTACCATTAAATCAAAGTGACCTTGGGCAAACTTCCCATTAGGAGCCTCAGTTTCCCCATTTTTAACTTAAATTAGATGATCTCAGAGACAGTATTTTAGGGTGGAGAGGACGTTGGTAGCCACCTTCCCTCTACAGATGTGAAACTGAGGGGCCAAAGAACCTTCCAAGGTCACAGCCTAAAGACTGCCCAGGAGTTCCTTTTGGCTTTGAGGTCCTTGATGCTAGAAGCAGGATGGGAAGGGGGGTCATTAAAGGATGCTGAGGAGGGACAGCAGAGCCCAGGAGGCTGATACCTTGAGGTTGGAGAGCTGCCCAAAGCTCTTGCCGCACACATTGCATTCATACAGGATCTTGCCATTCTCTTTCTTCAGCGGGTAAGGCAGGGCTGCCCGTGAGCCCAGTGGAGTCCGCTTTGCTGAAACCACCATGCCAGCGTGCTGTGGCCCCTGGGAGTAGGTCCTGGCAGCTCCAGGGCCTGGAATTCGTGCCCGGGAGAGTTGGGTTTGGCCAGAGGTTTGGAAGGCCCCTGGGTAGGGATGCAGGGTCTCCTCCCGGGAGCTGCGGTGCCCAGATTCACTGAGACTCATCAGCATGCTGGGCATGCTGGGGTAGGAGGTGTCTTGTGGCAGCATGAAGAGGGGGTGACATGGAACAGAAGGTGGGGCCCCATAAGTGAACAGGTGAGGCTGAGACAGGAGAAATGGACACGCAGGACAGAGGGGGTGAAGGTGGAACGGGAGTTCTTTGGAGATGAGAGTCGGTGAGGGGCAGGAGCAGAAAGCCAAGGCGTTGGGGCTCTTTCTAGTCTGCCAGGGGGTTGAGGAAGAGCTGTTGTAAGGAGAGAAGGATGGGCAGGGGGCCTCCTCGTCAGTTCTTTCCTGCTGGCTTCCCATCTTGTCCATGTTCAGGGGGTACTTGGCTGTTAGCTTCTCGTCATCAGGGGAGCCGGCAAGTGGCCCTGGTGGCTGGTGGTCTGGGAAGGAAAGGGAAGCCAGTCAGGGACGCATAGGCCGGGGTAAAGTTCTGCCTCCCTCTAACCTGTCTCACTCGGGGTTGGGAGAGAGCTCTAGCCTGCAAGCCTGTGGGTTGACTGGGACAAGGCATTTCCCCTCTCTGGACTTTCCTGGTCTGCAATTGCACTTGCCAAGAAAAGCAGCTAGTATTTGTGCAGTGCTGAACAATTTTAGGGAGAGAAAATGATTCAATAAGCCTGTTAGATATCTAAATGGAGCCCCCAAGTGGGCAGTTGGATGAATTGGTTTGGAGTTTCAAAGAGAGGTCTGAGCTGAGATATAGATTTGAGTGCCAGGGGCCCAGATGATATCACATGAGGATGACACTAGATCTGCTGTGCCCAGAACGAACACCTGACACATGTCTATGTTGAAATTAATTAAAATAAGTCCAATAGAAAATTCAGCTCTTTGATGACACCAGCCACAGTTAGGCTCAGTAGGTATGGTATTGGACAGCCAGGCATAGAACATTTCCATTATTTCAGGAAGCCCTGTCACATAGTGCTACTGTAAATAAAGAGAAAAGGAGAGCAGAGGAGAAGAAGAGAAGGGAGAAAAGAGGAGGAGAGGGGGAGGAAGAGAAAGGAAGGGAAGAAGACTCTGGTTGAGTTCCAGAACCAGTGAATGTTTAGGAGGTAGGAAGAGAAGAGCTTAGCAAGGAAGACTGAGATGCAACAGCCAATGATGTAGGAGCTGACCAGGAGTGATATAAAGTAAAATACTAAAAAGAAAAAATAGTGAAAAGTAGATTGTCTGCACAGATTGGCATTTATTTACTCAACCAACTTTTCACTCTGTGCTCTGGCAGTGGGGGTAGGGGTGACAAAGGACACAGCAGCACAGTCCCTGCCCTCCAGGAGGTCACAGTGGCATAAGGAAATGGTGTATTACAATGCAATAGCCGAAAACATGGGGACAGAGACAGCTTACTTTTATGGAAGAAGAAACTGGCCTCAGTGATGTGCCCAAGGTCTTTGAGCTACAAGGGCATCACCAGGACTTGACGCCAACTCCCTGAGTCCCAGTCGGTGCTCCTTTCTCAGAATGAAGACTCCTCCAGCTAAACAGGTAGGCAAGCACCATCCTCAAGGCACCCACACCAGATCCCACCCTCATGGCTGAGAAAGCCATCGCCTACCTCCTCGGGGTCAGGTGTCACCACTTTAAAGTCCCCTGCGCCCCTATGTGAGAACTCCAGGCCAAGATGTGTTATTTTAGTGTGCCCGAGTCTCTGTCCTTACCAGTGATACTGGGTCCCCTCCTCTTCCCATCCTGACACCTAACAGTGCCCCCGATCTCCAGCCTCCACCAAGGTGCAGCCTCATGGCCGGGCTTACTTGCACTCAAGGAGTCCTCTCTGAGGCCCCATGGGGTTGTGCCTGGGGGTGCTGGCTGCACAGGGTATAGGTAGAGGTCCAGGCCCTGAGTGCAGGACAGTAGGGCGGACCTGGCTGGTGCCAGTGGCAACGAACGCAGGCAACTGGCACGGGGTGGGCCATGGATGTCCACTGTGTCTGGAATTGGCCTATGGCCTGTGAAGACCTGAAGAGCAAGGGACAAGGGGCTGAGGGCTGTGACTCCTGGGTCCCTGGGCAGAGCCCATCCCTACCTTGGTTTCCAAAGAGAGAGGAGAAGCTAAGAACCACTCACCCCCACCATACCTGTCCCTCAAATGGCGTCCCTTTCCCTCATCCAGATTTCTTTCCCCACAGACTTCCATACCTCCCCCCGGATTACCTTTCCTCCGTTCCTAGAACCCTTACCTAGCATTCTCCTTCCCACTTCTCTTCCTGACCACCCTGATCCCAGTGCGTCTCAGACCACCTACTCTGTCTTGAATGGACTCAAGGTGAACTTGGAGAAAATCCTCATCAAGGCTGTAAACCCGACAAGATGGGCCCTAAGGCCAAGGGCAGGATCATACAACCCAGCCCCCTGAATGGCCCTGTCCCTTTCTCATGGCCCACAGGAGAGCCTGGCCCCTAGGGCATGGGAGAGGGTCTCTGGCACCTCAAGGGCCCATCCCCATGATGTGCTGAGGTAGGGGTGCTCAAGACCAGTGGATGATGGGAATCCAGGCCCCTTCAGTTTTCCCCCACTTCCTTCTAATGTCCCCTCCCTCCATAGCTGACTGGCCTCAAAGTTTGGGCTGCGATTCTACCTTACCTGACCGCCTTGGTAAGGCTGGAAGTCCAGGCTGGAGGACAGGGTGCTTCCTGTGCTGCTCAGGGGCTTGGTCTTGTGGCAAGAACCCAATTCTGGAGCAGGTTCCCCCTTCATGCCCCTGTTACTGCTGGGAAGACAAATCAGTCACAGGTGAGCAGTAAAGGTCCTCGAAATTGCATAGCTTCAAAGGCAGACTCCCTATTAAACCATCATGTGACCTCGAGCAGTCACTGGTCTCCTGGTCTCAGTTTCCTTATCTGCGAAATGGGATGGTTGGACTGGCTGATGCGTAAGGACTCTCTCAGTGCTGACATTTAGGAGCCAATTGTGTGCTCCCAGTCGGTGCAGGAAGAGGACTGAATGGAGACTAGCCAATCAGAGGCGAGGACAGAGTTGGTCTGATTCCCATCCCTGAGGAAGAGAGGGGAGACAAAGGTCTTCATGAAGGAGCCTCATGGAGGACCTTCGTGAAGCTCCAAGTAAGCTCAGAGATCTGAGGGAATATTCCAGACTCCTCGGGGACACAGGTAATTGAGAAGACACACTCCTCCATGCTGGGAGGGGCCCATGACTCTATGACTCTACCAGCCACAGGCTCCCCGCCAAGGGGAACTCTCCAAGGAGAGCTCCTGCATTCTACTTCACCCACATAGCTTTTCTGGGCAGCTAAAGAAGCCCCAGTGCCCTGCCACCCAGACTGCCCCGGCTCAGCTCTCTCACCAGGGTCAGTCTAAGAGAACAGGTCAAGAGTCCTTCAGGTCCCTGAATGGCCTGCTGGGAAGATGCCCTGAGTGCTCAGCTGTCTGCTCAGTTAGCACCTCGCGTCTCTGTCATCTTTCACTGAAAGCCTCCAAGCACGGGGATCACCTCAGCTCAGTGAATAACCCAAGGCTCTTCCCCTCCCCCTCAGTAACTGCCTTCCCGATTTACCCAAGTACCCCTGGGGATCCTGGCACCCTCCAAAACCCAGACTCCTTTCCTTTTTCCCCTGACTCCTCCCAATCTTGTCCCAGGTCTCAAAACAAATACCCCAAAAGGAGGGGCCTTCTGCTTGAGGCTCTTCACCTGGCTCCGCTGAAGTCCCCTCTGGCTGGAAAAGGAAGGAGGTAGGCAGGCAAGCAGCCACTGCCTGTGGCTGAGGCCCCAGTGAGTGCAGAGAGATGACAGGAAGGCACTATGTTTTACTTTGCCACAAATAGGAAAAGGGCAGGCGGGGGACTCTGTGAAACCCGACAAAGGGAGCCACCCACCGGTCTTGACCTACCTGTGGCAACTCTTCCGGACAACATGCTGATATGGGGGCGGAGGGGGGCGGTTGGAAACACTTTAAAGATTGTCGAGCATCCCTTCCTCTTTTCACATCATGTTTCAACTCTAATTCAGTCCTTCCCAATCGGTGGCTGAATATCCCCTCAGGGACACCAAGTTACTACAAGGGGTCAGAGCTGCTTTATGTGCATCGAACACTTTCTATAGACCGAATAATAAAATGACTGGCATAGAGATGTACTATGTCCAAATGTATGTGTTTGTCATTAATTAAACATGCTGGTTTTTGAACCATCGTGAACTGGCGAGCCACTGGAATGTGAGTGTGTGGGGGTGAGAAGGAGTGGGAGGCTGCTCTCTCTGGTTCTTGGAGAACTCTGAGCAGAAGAGGGACTGAGAGGGTTCAAGGGCTGGAGCTGGGGTCCTTCTGGGGATGAGGGTCCAGCTGAAACAGAGATGGGCTGTGATGCTGACAGGGAGGACAGGGTACAGCAGGGACAGGAACAGGCAGAGACAAGAGCAGGCAACATAGAAGGATCTGGGGTGAGACAGAGAAGAGAGCAGGAATCTGATCTCACGCAGGAGAGGGCAGGAGACAGCAAACGCGTCTTCCTCCTCCTGTTCCATCTCTGACCTCCCTATCCTGGGAATCCTTTCGCTAATCCAGATAGAGTGCTGAGGACCCAACAGGGCAAGAGACAATCCAAAGACACAGAAAAATACCCGTAAGATGTAACTAGGTATAAAAAAAAAATAAAAATAAAAAAGGTTGCCAGGAAGCAGCTTTTTAGGCCAAGCAATGTCATTATTCTTGTGAACAGAAGGTGCATCCCCTCGGGGCCTCACACAAATCCTGCCCAGTCAGTGCGTCTTCATTGCGCAGTGTCTAGCCCAATGTGACACAGCCCCAACCAGTCATCCAACTCCTCCCCAGCCGCGCCACCCAGGCAGCCTGAAACACACAGGGGCATCTCAGACTCCGCTGTAGGCCGGGGGCTTGTTATTGGTGTTTTCTCTGCCAGCTCAGCCCCTGGTCTGCACTCACCTCCACTGTGGCCTCCATCATTTCCTATCATAATTATTTGCCTACATAATTGTCCCCTATGTGACTTGACAGGGATCCCTATCTACTCACTTCCGTTTCTTGTGTAGACAGGTATCACATTTTCTAGGTGTCCAACATTTGGAACTTTCCCCCCAATATGAGTCTGAAGGGAGGCAGAAGGCTCCTCCCACTATAAAAGCCAAAATGACCACATGCTTAGTTCTGAACTCCTTGCCCCATCCCACAGTGCAGGTAGACTACATGGACTGGGTCATTTGGATGCCCCCATCCACAGTATGGAGCAGAAGTCGGTGGTCCTCAGGTGGCAGTTCAATGAAGATTCCATTCTGTAAATGATGTCACACCAGCTTCTGGGAAGCAAAAGAAAAAGGGGGTTACGGGTGGGTTGCAGCACCCTCTCTGGGCCGGCCCTGGGGTGTGTGGTCCTGGGGCTCCCATCCTCCCTTGGTGAAGCCTATTATCCAAGCCTGGCTCTGTGAGCTTCCCCAGCATCTTTTAAATGAATTCCTTTTCTCCTTAAGTCCTCATAAAATGGTTTCTATAGCTTACAACCAAGAAGCCTGTATTATATGAGTCCATGCCAAGAACAGAAGATAAAGCACCAGGGTTCAGGCTGGAATATTCCAAGGATCAGAGTAGATCGCTACCTTTGCAAACAGCTTACTCTGTGCCTGGCATTGTGCTAGGGGCTTCATAAGCTTTATCTTATTTTATTTCCACAATAAGACTTTGTGGTTGATTTTATCATCCATATGATAAAGGAACAGAAGCTCAGAAAGATAAGTAACTCACCCAGAGTAACACAGCAAGTAGCCAAGAGCTCTCTATTATCAACCCTCAAATGCCACTGTCCCTTAGCAATGTCACCCCATCCCTCCACCACACTTCATGCTCCCTTGTTCGACATACTGTTCCCATTGCCCACACCACCCTCCCCAGCCTTCCTCCTTTTTCCCAGTTGCCCTCTCATATTCTTCATATTTTGGAGGGGCTCCTCCCACAGTACCTCTTGCAAACCACCAAACCTCTACTTCTCAAGAGCTGGAGCCCGCCCAGCCTCCCAGGCCACAAGCCTGCATCCCTGAAGCCTTTTTGGAATCATAGGTGGCAAGAGCCTTGCTGGGCAACCATGGGAGCCCCCCAACCTCAGAGGAGGGTTCACACATACCTTGGCTTCTCTCTACCAATGCCACTCTCTCTCGGCATCACAGTTAGCTCCCAACTCTTAGAAAAGTCTGTACAACTTCTTGGTTAGAAAAAAAGGCACATGGCCTCGGAGTTTTCCAGGTCTCTCATTCCTGAATGCCTGGGCAGGAAGCCTAGGAGGCGGGCTAAAAACAGCCCCCGGGGGTTCCACCTGAAACAGCCTTTACCTGCCAACACTTTCTTTGCTCCCATCTTCTGGGCCCTGCCACATCCTCTGTCCTGTCAGTCTTCAGGTCCTGTGGTGTCATTGGCTTAACTGTGATGTTACCATGTCCCGCATCCCCTGGGGGTTAGCACAGGGATAGAGCCATGGCCTCCTAGCCGGGAACCTGGGAGTTTCCTGGACTCAGATGAGAGACCCAGGCTAAGGCAAATCCTCGGTGACCAGGGGGGCTTGGGAAGTGCTCATGGATGGGAAGGAGGGTTGAGGGGCCTTCAGGAGTGAGTGGGAGTCACTAGGGAGGCCTTTGAAGAAGAGCTGCATCTGGAGTGGGGGACAAGAGCTGGAGGTGTGGACAGGGGTCCTCAAGCTTCTGGGTTACTGCACATTTAAGTATTATTAAATAACCAATGTAATTAACAATTACAAAATAATACATACTAGTGTTAAACATTTCAAACAACATAGAATATAGACAAAAAAGTGGAAGCTCCCCTCCTTCACAATTTTCCAGGGATCAATGCAAATTATTTGGTGTTTATGCTTCCAGCTACTTATTTATTTATTTATTTTAAAGATTTTACTTATTTATTTTTAGAGAGAGGTGAAGAGAGGGAGAAACTCTGACTGGTTTCTTCTCCAAGGACTGAACCCACAACCCAAGCATGTGTCTGGACTGGGAATTGAACCGGCGACCTTTCTCTTTGCAGGACAATGTCCAACCAATTGAGTCACACAGGTGAGGGCTATCCTTCCAGATCTTTATCTATGAACCCACAGACAGGTAGATGGAATTTTAAATTTTGTTTTAAACAACGGGTGCAATTATTCCTGTTTTAGAGGCAAGGAAACTGACACTCAGAGAAGGAAAGTGACTGACTCAAGGTCACACGACCCCAGTTGGGGCAGTGACATCTCCAGAGGGGAAGGGTGAGCTCAGAGAAAAATTGCTACAGGGGCACCTAGGAAGAAGTAAAAAGGACCACAAATGTGGTATAGTGGAGTCTGGATTCCCGTCAGGAGCCAAAGGGCCCCCGAAAAACGAAAACTGACAGAGGCCCAAGTTAAGGACAGGGGAAACGAGTGCAGTACTAGCATCTGGCACCCTACAAGAACCTTTTATTCATTTATTCATTCACATATTTCTTGACTGCCAACTGTGTATCAGGCGTTGGACTAGTTGCTTGGAATACACCCCATAGGAACATAACCCAGACCTTGGAATTTACAATCCAGTTATCAGAAGGCTTGCGGGGTGTTGCTGAAATAGAAAACAGTATGCAACCACCAGGGCTTATTATTTTAGGGTGGGGCTTCAGGAAACAAAGAAGAGCCAGGGGTGTTAGGTTGGCTTGCGCAGTAACAGAAGAAATGGGACTACAGGCAGGAGCTCTACTTCCTCTTTAAAAACCTCAGAGACTCTCCAATCCATAACCACTGCCACCTCCCACCTTGAAGACAGCCAGCTGAGCTCCCGGTTAGCTCAGTGCATGGGACCTGGAGCTCTCTTGCATGGATACTGTTGAAGAGCACCAAGGAAGGGATCCGGCGGGGGCAGGGAGGGTGGGTCTGGGCCCAACATTGGTCCAGCGGGTTAAGCAGCTGTGTGCGGAATGTGACTGTGAGGATAGGGCTGAGGGTGGGGAGCTCAGCCCAGTGCTCAGTGCTCTCATTTCACTTTGCTCTGCGGTTGACACCTCCTTCCCTCTGCCTGACACCCACTTATCTCATCTCACCGGACAGCCCAGCTGTCAGTCTATCAGATGCAATGAGTTGGCCTTTGGCTTCACACCTGGGGGTAGAGAGATCTTGAGATAGGGCATGCCTGCTTTCACACTTGCAGCAGGAGCCTCGAGACTCTTACATCTTCCCCTGCACACCCCTGTGACTTTCCAGTCCTTCTGTGGAAAAATTTGCAGATATGCCTTCAAATTAGTTCTGAAATCATTTCACCAATCCTCTCATCTCTACCATCCTAAGAGGGTAGAAGGTAAAAAAGAGGTCACATACCTGGGTTTCAAATCCACTGGAGCTAATATACTCTTAACTACTATGCAATGCTACATACCACGTACATGGATGCCCTTTCCAGCCTTGTGTGAAATGGAAAAATTGAAGTCCACCTATATGCCCACCATTAGAAGAATGCTACATATTATGTATGGCCATGCAACAGAATACTATGCAGCCAGGAAAAAGCAAAGAATAAATTTATTGAGTGCATCTTATATGCCAAATCTCTTCACAATCATCTCATCTACTCTTCCTCAGAATCTTCCGAGGTAAGAATTATTAATGTCCCCATTTTATAGATGAGCAAACAAACACTTAATAAAGGTAACCAGGTAGTATTAACTCATACACTTACAGTAGCCATGCAGTTAACATAACGCTGTCCAGGAATAAATAAGATACAGCTAGTACCTGACAGTTAACCTTGGTGTCAGGATTAACAGGGAAGGATGGGAACCGAGGCAAACCAGAGAACCAGGGGCCATTTGCCACGACTGAGTGTAATTAGGTACCAGTGTTGCCACATTCAGACTTTTCTAGAGATTTAAAAATCAGGATTTTAATGTAAAATCTCTAGATATTTTTTCAAAGTTTGTCCAAATGTTTTAAGGTAATGTACCTGTCTGTAATGTGACAGACGAAATTTAACCCTGTTTCATAGTAAAGAACACTTACCCAACTAGGGGAGGAAAACTCCTCATCCTGAGAAGGGCATCAACAAAAAATGCACCACCAGCATTGTGCTTAATGGTGAAAACTTTGTTGCTTTCACTCTTAGAGTAAGAACAAGACTAGGCTATCCACTCCCACCACTTCTTTTTTAAAAAATAATATTTATTTACTATGCTGTTACAGTTGTCCTGATTTTTCTTCCCCCTTTGCTCCCCTCCACCCAGCACCCCCACTTCCTCAAGCAATTTGCCCATCATTGTTCATTGTCAACTCCACTTCCTACACTGTACTTTACATCCCCATGGCTATTGTGTAACTACTTATTTGTACTCCTAATCCCCTCACCTCTTCACCCTTTCCCTCACACCCCCTCCCACCTGGTGACCATGAAAACGCTCTCTGTATCCATGATTCTATTTCTGTTCCCCTTGTTTCCTTAGTTTGTTTTTTAGATTCAATTGTTGATAGATATGCATTTTTTTACTATTTTATTTTTCATAGTTGTGATCTTCTTTCTCTTAAATAAGTCCCTTTAACATTTAATATAATAACGGTTTGGTGATGATGAACTCCTTGAGTTTTTTCTTGTCTGGGAAACTCTTTATCTGCCCTTCAATTCTAAATGATAGCTTTGTTGGGTAGAGCAATCTTGGCTCTAGGTCTCTGCTTTTCATGACTTTGAATATTTCTTTCCAGTCTCTTCTAGCCTGCAAAGTTTCTTTTGAGAAATCAGCTGACAGTCTTATGGGGACACCCCTGTAGGTAACCAACTTCTTTTCTCTTGCTGCTTTTAAGATTCTTTATCTTTAACATTTGGCATTTTAATTATAATGTGTCTTGACGTGGGCCTCTTTGTGTGCATCTTATTTGGGACTCTGTGCTTTCTGGACTTGCATGTCAATTTTCTTCACCAAATTAGGGAAGTTTTCTTTCATTATTTTTTCAAACAGATTTCCAATTTCTTGCTATTTCTCTTCTCCTTCTGGCACCCCTATGATGTGAATGTCAAACCTCTTGTAGCTGTTTCAGAGGCTGCTTATACTAACCTGATTTTTTTGGATTCTTTTTTCTTCCTATTGTTCTCATTGGCTGTTTTTTGCTGCCTTATGTTCCAAATCATTGATTTGATTCTTGGCTTCATCCACTCTACTGTTGTTTCCCTATACATTGTTCTTTATTTCAATTAGTGTATACTTCATTTACGACTGGATCTTTTTTATGCCATCGAGGTCCTCACTAGGTTCACTGAGCATCCATATAATCAGTGTTTTGAACTCTGCATCTGATAGATTGCTTATCTCTATTTTGTTTAGCTCTTTCTCTGGAGTTTTGATTATTCATTTGTGCCATATTTCTTTGTCTCCTCATTCTGGCAACCTCCCTATGTTTGTTTCTATGTATCAGGTAGAGCTGCTTTGACTCTGTATATTTGTAGTATGGCCTAATGTAGTTAGGTGTCCTTTAGGGTCCAGTGGTGCAGTTTCCCCTATCACCCAAGCTGAGTACTTCAAGTGTGCCCTTTGTGTGGGCTGAGTACACCCTCTTCTTGTAGTTGAGACTTGGTTGCTGTTGGCAGATCAATGGGAGGGATTTACCCAAGCCAGTCAGCGAGGGGGTACCCCGTCCCACGGAGTCCACCTGGCAATTGCAGATCAAGAAATAAGTCATTCCAGACACTTGGTCTGCCAGGAGAAAGGGGTGGCAATTCCCTCTAGTGGAGAATGCCCTGAGACCCTCCCTGAAATGGCTTTTATTGAGGAGATTTGCACAGGGCTATACAGCATACATGCATAACTCATCAATTAGAGTCAGAGGGATACAGCTGATGCAAAGTACACATTGATCACAGATAACAATAGAAGAAACATAAAGGTCAGCCTTAGGTTAAGGTCTGCTAGACACATCGACACCAGATGGTCAGTAAGGCATGGTCCAAGGACTCAGGAATTCTCTCCTGCCTTGAAGTTATGCACCTGGTTTTTCCTTATCAGGGTGGTGAAAAGCAGAGCAAATTCTAGTGGATATAATGTATTTCTTAGGACATATTTCTCACAGGAACCCTCAGTGTTAGCATCGGGGCATTTCTGCCTCCCAGCATTCCTGGCTTTCCAGTTGAGGCTTACAAACCCCTCTCAGGGCCTGGTTCATGAGGGGCTACAATTCCTGATACCACACAAAGTGGTCCCCAATAAGTTAGCTGCAAGAACTGGCTGTGATCACTGACCACCAACCTCCACCCTCTGTGGATTATCAGCTGTACAGGGGCAGGGTGATGGTGCTACAACATGGTCTGTAGCTGTCCACTAGGTGCGCTGGCCCTGAAGTTTCCCGGGTGATGCAGGTCAAGGTCAACCCCTACCTGTGTTTTGCCCAGGGCCACCCTGCCTGAGCTATAAAGCAATCTGAGACAGCTGCTACTTGTGCTGGGCTTGGAGATTCCCAGGTGAAGCCAAGCTGTATATCTAGGCTGGCCGCTGCTATCACTGGGTCTGGGGCTCACTGAGGCCAGCTGTTGTTTGTTTGATAGGATTTAGGAAGTTGTGATGCATGAACCAAGACCAGCCATTCATATAGAAAAGCAGTTTGGGTGGGCCAGTAAGTTGGGTGGGGTGAAGTCTATGGGGACCTCCAAGGCAGGTCAAAGAGTGTTAGCCAGGTTAATGGAGTTTCAGATATGGCTCCGGCTTGCCAACTCTGTGGGGGGAGGGCTTAGAAAAGGGACAATGGCCTCTGCTCACTTTGATTCCGGACACTTCAGTTTCTCCCTTTATGCCACTGGTGCCTTTCAAACTGCTTTCCTAGTGCTGGAGCTCAGAGGGAATGAGTCTGAGTAGGTGAATCCATGTGTGGGTTCTTTAAGAGAAATTGCCTGGGGCTCTAAAAGTTTCTTCCACTGACTCAATCCCTGCTGGCTTTTATAGCCAGAAGTTGTGGGGACATATCTCCCTGGCACTGGAACCCTGGGCTGGGGGGGCCTGATGTGGGGATGGAACTCCTCGCTCCTAAGATATCCCTCCCAAATTTTTATCCACTACATGTGAGTGAGGGACCAGCCCATTCCACATATATGCCCCTCTTACCAGTCTGGATGGATGTGGTTTCTTTAATTCTGTAGTTGTCAGACTCCCATTCAACTCAATTTCTGATGGTTCTGAGTGATAGTTGTTCTATATTTTAGTTGTAATTTTGACGTGGTTGTGTGAAGAGGGAAAACACGTGGGCCTTGCCGTTATCTTAAACTGGAAGTTCTCCCACTCCCACCACTTCTATTCAATATTGCCTGGGTTTTCTATCCAGGGAAATTAGCCAGGAAAAACAAATAAAAGGCATCCAGATTAGAAAAGATATGGAAATGTTTTGGAACTAGATACAGGTGGTAGTTTCACAATGTTATGAATATTCTAAATGCCAGTGAATAGTTCACTTTAAATAGTTGGTTTTATGTTATGTGAATTTCATCTCAATAATTTTATTTTAAGAAAAGTGAAAAGATGACGCACAAAATGGGAGAAAATATTTTTAAATCATATATCTCACAAAGGACTTATATCCAGAATATATAAAACAACTCTTACAACTCAATAATGGTGGACAAATAACCCAACTTAAAAACAAGCAAAGTAGTCCCGGCTGGTGTGGCTTAGTAGAATGAGTGCCGGCCTGTAAACTGAAAGGTTGCTGGTTCAATTCTCAATCAGGGCACATGCCTGGGTTGCAGGTGTGGGCCCTGGTCATAGAAACAGCCAATGGATGTTTCTCTAGCTCGCTCTCTCCTTCCCTTCTCCTCTATCTAAAAATAAATAATATATTTAACAGAAAAATAAATAATAAAAACAGGCAAAAGGTAGAATCACTGTGTCATATACCTGAAACTAATATTGTATGTCAACTATACTTTAACAAAAAAGAGAAATCCTAGAAGGATACATAAGAAACTGTTAATAGTGGTTGTTTCTGGAAGTAAGGCTGGGGGATAAAGAGAAGAAAACAATTTCTACTTTGTCATTTTACTTTTTATTTTAGTCTTCTCTGCCCTTTAACATTATACACACATTCCATTTATAATAACTTTAACACGTTAAAAAATTATTCTACACACCAATTCCTAAAAAGTCTATTAAAGTTATTTTAAACAAAGAAGAAACAAGTCAGGTATATGAACAGACATTTCTCCAAAGAAGATACACAAATGTCTGATAACACATAAAAAATGTTCCATATAAGTCAGTAGGGAAATGCAAATCAAAACCACAATGAATTACCATTTCACACCTACTAGGATGGTTATAATTTTTTTAAAAATATGATAAAGCACAAGTGTTGATGACAATGTGGAGAAATTGGAACCCTTATACATTGCTGGTGGGAATGAAAGGTGGTGCAGCCACTTTGGAAAAGTTTGGCAATTCTTCAAAAAAATAAACAGAGAGTTACCATATGACCCAGCAATTCTACATATATATCTCTCTCCAAGAGAATTGAAGACACATGTTCATACACAAACTTGTACACAAATGTCCATAACAATATTAGTTATAATAGATAAAATGTGGAAACAACCCAAATGTCAATCAATTGATAAATGGATAAACAAAATGTGGGTATATTCATACAGTGGGATATTCTTCATCCATAAAAATTAATGAAGTGCTGACACATGCTACAATAAGAATGTTGAAAACATGTTAAATAAGAAGTCAGTCAAAAAGTGACATATTGTACAATATCATATAAAATGGTCAGAATAGGTATATCTTTGGAGACAGAAAATAGATTAGTGGTTGCCGAGGGCTTGGGGTTCTGGGGAAAATGGGGAGTATCTGCCTTTAGTGTGATGAAGATGTTCTAAGATCATGGTGGCTGCACAATTCTGTGAATATACCTAAAACTGCTGAATTGTACACTTTAAAATAGATTAATTATATAGTATGCATATTATATCTTACGGCTGTTAAAAAGAGAGAGATAAAGATATTCTTGAGTTTCTCACATTGGAATGCCTCCTTGGAGTTTCCCATAAGTGCCTGTTAGACAGGAAACTCCAAGAAATGAGAGATCAAGTAAAGTCTCCATTAGAACCTGTATGTCAGCATCCCCACTCTACAAACCTAAGGGTATGGGAGCAAGAGCAGCCCTGAGTAAAGAAATTCAATGCACAGGCAGTAATGGTGGCTTGGCATTCAATATCTTTTGCTCCCTCCCAGCATGCCTTCCTGTCCTGCACAGGTAGAAAGCTGAAAAACTACATTTCCCAGACTCCCTTGCAGCTAGAAATCTGCAGGTGAATATGGTTCTGCTAATCTATATACATTTGGGTGAGATTTGGAAGGTAAAATGAAGAGGTCAAAGCCTCTAGTTCAGCCATTTTTGGAACAGTGTCAGCAGAGGGCCCAGAGTCAAGGTTTGGAGCATCTTTTTTTTTTTTCTTTCCTGATGTTACTCTAGCATAGGTCTGGAGCCAACATTTACAGATTCTCTACCTTTCCAAGTGTAGCAAAGGGAGCAGCTTCTGTGGCTGGTCAGTTCCATGGAGTTGTTCTAGAGTTGTTCCTGAAGACCCAGTCTAGAACCAGCTCCCTGTCCCTTCCAATTATTTTGGAAGCACTTAATGCCCAGTATTACATCTCTTTCCACTCAGCAATAGCAGTTTTTGCTATCTGCAACTGAGTTCTGATGAATATGTCTGCTTCACCCAAGTGGTATTGCATGAAGATGTAATCATTCTGACCCTTTGTTTCCTCATCTCTACAATGGAATCAAGAATACCTTAATGAGGATTAAATATGAAGTGTTTTAAGTACCTAGTACACTATTTGACAATAGTTGCATGAACTGAAGCTATTTTTGGTTATTTTATCAGGAGTCATGATAGCCTGTATGTCTGTGGGCATCAAACAAACTCAGTCAGCATCCTCCTTCTCCCAAAGGTCTGCCCTGATCTTTCCTATCTCTGATTCCTTAAAACTCAGAGCCAAGTAGTACAGAACTAATTATGTTAGCTGTGAGAGAGTGGGTCGGGGGGAAAACCACCAAACTTGGACGGTCTAGGTACCAGTAGCCGTCTTTTACAGATAAGAAGACTAAGGCTTAGGAAAGATAAGGGCTTACTTAAGATCAGCAAGTCATGAAGACAGAGAATGGATGTGAACTCATTTGTGTCTGAGTCCAGAGAGTGAACCTTTTTATCAGCATTCTGGACACAGCTCTGTTACTTTTAGCACATGATCTAGACCCCATTAAGCTTGGAGAAAGGAGTTGGCATCATTTCAATGAGAAATTATCTCAATAAGCAGCCCCTTGGAATTCTCAGTGGGCAGAAACAACACCCCAGAAAACGGGCAAATTGGATATCACAAAGAGAATTTGGAAAGTAACAGATCCTTTGCTAAGATATGCATCAGTTTATAACCCTGATTGTTTATCCAAAGAATCAGGAAAGAGCTATTGACCAAGAACAAGCAGTGGGCTTGGTGCCTTGTAGCAGGGAGATGGGCCCAAAGCCTTCTTGAAGGAGCATGTGCTCTAGCAGGAAGCCCAGGCAGGGACGTCACTCCACCCTCTCCTGCCCATCAACCAGCCTTAAAGCTTTCCAAGGACACCCTCCTCAGGGCCCCTGGACTTTCACACCCTCAGAGAGGCCACTAATCCCCATTCCACCAACCACCCCACCTTTAAGTTTCAGTGGGCAACTTCTTCCTCCTAAGAACCTCTAAGGCCAGAGGTGGGAGAGTTTAGCAAGCTCTCCCACCTCTGAGGGTCAGCATTCCTCAGTTCAGACCGACAGCTCCTCAGGTGCACAGCACGCCCTGCCTTGTGTCATGGTTATAGTGGGAAGAGTAGGAGGCCTTAACTGATCTCAAACCTACATCCGTCACAGCCTATCTGTGTGACTTTGGCACGTGATGCAGCCTCTACGAACCTCTTTCTTCACCTGCGAAAGAGGATAACTTATACTTACTTTGCTGGAAAGACAAAAAGAGGTAACCCATACTAGGGATTTATTTACTCAGAGCCCAATTCCTGTTCAAATGATAGTTGTTTCCTCCTCCTGGCCCCTCTCCTGCCATTTCCTTTCAGGTTATAGCGTCCTTCAGGGCAGAGGCAGAACTTTATTTTTGTCAACATCCACACCCATCCACACCCCTACACAGTCTCACACAGATAGATGCTGCCTGATAAAACCTGTTGGAACAAATGAGTCAACAACTGGAAGCCTACAGTCTAAATCACTCATTTCATTTCATTCATTCGCTGGTTGAACAAATATGTCTTGAGTCCCAAACAGGTTTCAGGCCCTGTTCTTAGTGACAATGATACAAAGGCAGAGATAATGCCCTTGCCCCCAACCCCGAGGGGCCCACAAGCTGTGATGAAAGAGACAAGTTGGATATTACAATCTCGTGTGATCACTAGGCTACAGGAGCCAGAGAGGGGTGTCTAACTCGGAAGAGAGAGAGTGGGGGCAAAGTTGTCGGGGAAAGTTTTCTGGGGGTGGGGGGTGCCTGGTATGATTCATTGACACACAGTACATTCAGTGTCTTTGTCACTCACACAATTAAGATGGAAATACCACGAAGGCGGAGATTTTTGTTTTGTTCACTGTTGTATTCCCAGTACCTAAAAGCCTACCTGGTACACAGTAGGTGCTGAATGAATGAATGAATGAATGAATGAAGCAGGCAAAGAAGAGGAAGAGTTTTAGTTAGAGGTGTGGAGGCAGAAGACTGCTTGGCTCCTCCACGTTCCTACATTTCTTGCTCTTCTTTCAAGGGACACAATAACCCCTTACAGGGCTTGACCCCTTCAAAGATTTTCGTATCCCCATGGCCCATTTATCTCCCAACAGCCCAGTGAGATGAACGAGGCAGATACAACTCTCCCTGCTGACCAGTGGGGAAGGTGATCTTTAGAGAGTGAAAGTGATTCGCCTATGGTCCCCTGGCAAATTGATGGCCTTGCTGAGAAGAGAACTCAGGTGCCTGGCTGTGAGGCCCAACCCCCGCTGGCTTCCCTGCTGCAGGACCAGAAGGCAGCTCCTCCCTCAAGGACAGACAGAGCAGCTGGAGGTGCTTTGTGGAGCTGGGTGTCCCAACCTTCACATCCAGGGAGGGGACCCAGAATCTTCCTCAGCAGGCCATAGAAACCGTGAGATTGAGAAGGCATGCAAAGTAAGAGCGATAATGAGGAGGAAGAAGAGAACTGGGACTTGTCTATTATGAAAGATTTCTGTGAGTTAAGTGCTAAACATCCATTGCCTCATTTATTCCTCATCACAGCCCTAGGAAGCAAATATTCTTTCTCCTGTTTTACAGATAAGAAATGGAGCTCGGAAAGACTAATTAACTTGTCGGAGGCCACACAGCCATAAGTGGCAGAGCTAAATCATACTCCAACACTGTTGAGCTTATCACCATCTTTGCTGATCTACAAAGAGCAAGAGATACAGGAACACAGCTGTGATGCTGTGATGCTAAGACGCTGTGTTCATTCTGCAGGCCGGGATGACCTCAGAGCCCTGACCAGAAGGCACTGCCCAGGCCAGAGTCAAGGGTCTTAGGTACCAGAAAGACCCAGAGTTCTGACTCACAAGTTCTCCTGCTGCTGTAACTGTCACACAACAGACATTTCCAGATGCCAGGTAGGTGACTAGCACAGACAGGGTGCAAATATAACTCCAGCATTCAACTTCATCAGGCTTGGGAATAAATGAGGATATATTGATAAAAATGACTTAAATTTCACTCCAACCCAACCTTCAAATCCCTTCAAATAGCCTTGGGCTATTTTGGTTAATAGCCCAAGGCCCCAAAGTCAACTGTGTTGAGTTCCAATCCCATCTCTGCCACTCTAGCTTGCACCTTCAGCAAGTCCTGCAACATGCCTTCGTTTCCGTTTCCTTATCTACGGAATAGGAATAGTAAGAGATCCAGGTCTTAGGTTGTAGCAGGCTGCGCATGCAAAGTGTTTAACCCAGTGCCTCCCCTAGAGTAAGGGCTGGATGAATGGGTGCTGTTAGGAGGGTTACTCCTGGGAGGTTCTGGGAATGGCTTTGTGGGCTCCCAAACATGCCACCTGAGTAATGCCCCCAGCCATGGACGCCAAGTATTGTGCCTCCCGGGGCTCCCCCAGCACTCAACCAGCAAGTCACACCCACCACACCAAATCCGCCTTCTGCCCTCAGTGACAGGAAGACTGCCCACTCATAGCCTGGATCCCACTCTGTCAACAGAGGGAGCAGAAACGGCACATCTTGCCCTGGCCAAGCGGCTCAATTGGTTGGAGTGTCATCCCCTACACCAAAAGGTTGCGGTTTGATCTTCAGGTTGAGGGTTCGATCCCTGGTTGGACAGGTACGGGAGGCAACTGGTCGATGTTTCTCTCTCTCATCCATGTTTCTCTCTCTGTCCCTTCCTCTCTCTCTAAAAATCAGTAAACATATCCTCAGACTTAAATATTTTTAAAGAAGATTTTTTTAAAAAAGAAAAAAAGGGCGCTTCTTACTCTCCCATATAGCAGAGTCCTTCATGGTAGTCACTCTTTTGACTCTGATAAATGGGCTTACTGACCAACCAGACCTAGTGGCTCTGGCTCAGCATCACAGCCATTCATCCCCCTGGGGACTCCTTGGTCATCACACACACGGGCTTCTGGGGTCCATGCCAGGCTATGGTGTCCGACCCTCAGTAGGCTCCACACCTGCTCTGGCCACCCCGAAATCTCCCAGTCTGTGTAGAAAAGACCTCAGTAAGTGATAATGATGAAGAGCTTTAAGAGACAATGTGTTGCGGGAGCACAGAACAGGAAGGCTTCTTCTGTCCGGACGTGGCAGGGAAGGTAATTTCACCTTGTCACTAACAACTCAAAATACTTTAGACGCCCTGGTTTAACCTTTGGGGAATTATCTGGTACAGCCTCTGCCCAACTCACCACTAAAATGCACAGCCTCACCGCATCCTTCCAGAGGAAGTAGCATCTCTATTTTATGAAAAGGAAGTAAGGATCAGAGATTTTAAATGATTGGCCGGGGGTTACATAACAAGGTAGAATTTAAGCCCAGGCCTAACTCCAGAGCCTGTGCTCTAAGAATCCTGGAGTCATTTGAAGAACTAAATAAGCAACTTGTGAAAACACCTTGGAAAGTGTACGAGAGAAATTTGAGCCACCATTCATAGTAAACATCTTTTGAGCCAGCGTGAAAGTATTCTCATCTTGATCAGAACCCCCAAATCATCCAAAAATATCATCACATCAGAGGAGACCAAAGGGGTCAACATGAAGTGGCTTACAAAATTGAAGTCCTCCTCTTTGGTCAGGATGGGCAGACACCAATTCTAGAAGACTTGTTCCTTGTGGATTCTGGCAATACCAAATTCTACTCTGCCCTGAGCCAGAAGGAGCTGCCGAAAGCCCATTGCCTTCAGCAGCATCAGAAGCCAAGAAGGTATGCACGTTTAAGATGGCTTCAGGCCAGCCCTTTTCAAATTTATTTCCCATGGAATGCTTATAAAGTAAGAGTATGTTAGCAGAACACTACCAGAAGGTCATGACCCTTACACTGAAGGAGACAGCCCAGCCTCTCACAAAACAGAGCTGTCCCAAGTTAACTGCTGTAAGAAATGATCAAAAACCAATGCTTTTGAACAGACAATAAACATTGAGTATCACATGCTGAAGTTATAACACAAGCTACAAAACAATAATTTTTTCAAATATCTTGAATGCAACTCAATATATGATTGGTAAATGCAATAATATGAAATTGACAAAATATCTGTTGAAATAAAACAATGCACTTATACATTGAAGAATAGTTCATGAACCTTGTAGGAATTCTTGATGTGTTAGTTCGGGTCCTCTGAGAAGCAAATGTCAAGAGGGGATTAGCTGTGGGTGGGATTTATTGGGGAAAATACCTGTGAGAGGAAAGGAACACGGACCCAGAGGAAGCCAGGAAAGCTGGCAGATCGCGGCGTAGGTGGGACCCTAGGGAGGACAGAGGAAGGAATATAGGTTGGGCAGGAAACGTCTCAGACTCTGCAATTCGAAGAAAGCTTCAGCAGAGCCAATGGGAATTCCTCTCTCCAAAACTTCTCATGAGAGGACTCCCTCACTTCCTGGGATGGCCCTGTGTTCTGTGCTTGCCTGCTCAGTCACTGCCTGGGAATAACCCACGGGAAGTGTGGCCTCAGAGAGAATGTGGTGACATCTATAAGTTGGGTTGGTTTTTTTCTTTTTAACTCTTGGGTATGGCATACTATTTATTTAAGGTAATAAATATGTCACAACAAGACCAATCATAGAAATATATTTATTTTTTTATTATACATGTATTTTCTAATAGTTTTTAATTAGAAATTGTGTTTCTAGAATATTCCATGAAGTCTCAGGAAACATTTTGGAAAATTATGGATTCCATGGATTCCTGGACAAGGGAAAATTGGGGTTGTGGGAAGATATAGGGCAGACCTGGGGGATCTGGATTTTGGCCCAGTTCTGTCACTAACTTGCTCTGGGAGCTTCTTCAAGTCACTTCCTTGGTTTCCATACCTAAAAATGGGTACAGGAAAGAAGGGCTCCTATGTGTCTCTGGAAACCTGCCATTCAGCGCCCCCCTTAGAGACAGACTCTTAGGCAGAGGATTCTAGGGCAATGTGGCTGCTTTTGTGGCATCAAAGCCTGCTGACCCTGAACCCCCTACCTGTGCCCAGTTGCCTGTGCCAAGCAGGGGCCTTGTTCCCTACCACTTTCCACCACTGAGCAAACTGGCTCAACTTCTGGTCTTGTGGTCTCCCTCTGTCAGCTGTCAGCAATGGTGGGTGTCAGGAGGTGGGAGGAGGCTTTTGGAGGGGGCTGCGGTAAGCGGGGGAAAGGTATCACCTTCCAAAATAACCTCTGAGGGGAGCCCGGTGGCCACTCTCACCACCACCCTATTTCCAGGAAACCCCCAGAGGCTGAGTGAAGGAGGAGGGACTTCTATGAAATGTAGCCCAGTGCAAGACCGTAAGGCTTCCTGGACGCATGGGTGACAAGCCAAGGGTCTGAAGGTCCGTCCAGAATGAGGAGGAGGGGGCAAGGTTAGTGGAAAGAAGGTCAGGGCATGAGATCTCTAAGAGCAGCGTCCATGTTTCCCATCTGAGTAAGAGTTCCTCAGTGGTTGTGTCCTGGTCTCCCCTTGAGATGAGGGGGCCCCACAGGGTGGGCTGTGTGTCTTGCATTAGATTGCGATTTTCATGCAGGGTCTCTGAAATGCAGCCTTGTCCACTTACCTTCCCAAGTCTGGCCCAAAGCTTCTTCCCATCCCCCAGAAGCCTGCCTCTGTCGGTGCGCCCTGCCTAGTATTACCCCACCACCTTCCTTCTGCGGGCTAATTTCTAGCTGCAACTTCCTCTGGACTTTACTGCATGTCTTTGGTCTCCTTTGCAGCATAGTTCAGCCAGTTTTTTGTGTTTGTTCAATTGGAACCCTTCCCTCCTCTGAAAAAGAGCAGAGACCTCTAGCTGACCTATCACCAGCGCACTCCTAGCACTCCTAACAATTAGCTCGGACTCTGAGCATATACAAACAGTCCACAAAACAGACCACGTCCAATAAATAACAGTGGCCACCCCTCGCCACTGTCTGGCTGTGTGCCAAGCACAATGCTAATGCTTTACATCTGTCATTTCAAGTCATTTCTTCCTTCAAGACTGTCATGAAGCCTCTACGATACACGGGCTTTTGCTAGGTGCTGGAGATACCGCAGTCAGAAGTGGACAATGGTCCTTGCCCTCCTGGCATTTACATCCTCACCACAGCTTGGGGGTGGGGAGGAGATAGGCACTATTGCTCCCGTTTTTATTACCTAAGGTCACAAAGCCAGTGAGCAGACTGCCGATTCAAGCTCAGCTGTTTCTAAGGCCAAACGCTTTTTAAGAAACAACAAATTGCACTCTACAAACTTAGAGCTCAAGACTAAGGAACGCGGCTCCTGCAGATGACTTTTGGTTTATAAAACACTTAACTCCTTGAAGAGATGCAGATCTCAGTGCTGAGTTGGGAAAGTATAGGTGAGCCTGGAACAGCTTGCAGTGCCAGAAAGCAAGAAAGTGCTCAAAGAAACTGGAGGACACAAGGACCCAGGAACCAGTTGGCAGGTTTCCCACTGGTATAACTGGGGATGATTTAAACATCGTAATAATTGATAGTAATGGGTTATAGCCCGTGGAAAAATGAGGACTTCATGAGTTCATTCTGATATAAATAAATGAATAAACGGACAAAGGAAAGCTCTTCTATATATGATTTTCTATATATGATCTATATATGATTTTCTAATGTAATTAGAAAATCACCAGTCGATAATCAAAATAATTGATTTAGGCAAAGATTAAGCAATGGATGCTAAAACTACTGGGTGAAAGTTTGTAAGAAACAGGATTTTTATATCATTTCAATGTATGTGCCTTCAAGATACTTAATAATTATAAAGGAAAAAACAACTTCACGGTGGAGAAATCTGACACCTCAACCAAGTGACTCACATTAAACAAGTAATGGTACAAATTAATATCATGTGCCTCCTGATATGAAGTGCTGAGAAAGTTATATCGCTTCTGTGGTATTCTTGCCAAAAATGCAAAATTTGAATGTAATTATGAGGAAACATCAGAGAGGCTCAAACTGAAGGTCAGTTGACAAAATAACTGGCCTATTATTTTTAAAAATGTCAGGTCAAGAAAGAAAAATCAAGGAGCTATTTCAGATTAAAGAGGTAGAGATTAGAGAACTTAATACAATGAGTGATTCTGGAATAATTCTGGACAAGAAATGACATTATTAGAACCTTAGCAAGACAATTGAAAAAAACTCGAGTAAGGTTTTTAGGTACTATTATATCATCCTGACTTTGATAATTGTACTATGATTACATTTGAGAATGTCCCTATAATTTTTAGGAAACACACTCTAAGGTATTTAGAGATAAATGGGCATAATGTCAGCAATTTACTCTGAAATAGTTGAGTATATTTTTATAGAGGAAGCGGGAAGGGAGAGAAAATGATAACAAATGAGGTAAAATTTTAACATTTGGGGAATGTGGGTGAAGGGTACACAGGAATTCTTGCAACTTTTCTATACATCTAAAAGTACCTCAAAATAAAAAATTAAAAGAAAACATTTTACCATCAATTATCACATTGATTCTACATAGCATTTGAAAGAGAATGTTCATCACATCTTTATTTTACAAATGTGGGTACGAGGGTTTTGAGAACTGAAGATGCTGCTTAGGCTGTAAAATTAGCGGTGAGACAGGATTTGAACCCAGATATCCAAGCTTCAGATCCAAGGCTCTTTCACGTGGGCCTGAAGGGGATGAACCCCTTTGTCAGCTTTGATCTATCCTAAGAAATTACATCAATCAAACCATTCTCTCACACCCCCACCAACTTCTATCTCAAAATGCCTAAGTGCACCCTCTCCCCTTGTTTGCAGCACTGCCTGGGAATGGGTCTGTGGAGATGTTTCTGACTCAGAACTAACACACGCAGATGAAGTAGACCTCAAAATCACCAAGGCCCTTTAGCGCTGCTGGGTGGGTCAACATGATGAAATAGTGAACTAATGACAACAGCATCCACACAGCCTCTTATTTCAGCCTAAACACCCTGAGAGTTCCAGGTGGCTGCTCTTCTGGGGACCACCTAAGGAGGAGTTGGGGAGGGACAGCTCCTACTTTCTGTAGCCCTCAACATGCTTCTTCACAGGAAACACAGGGCCACTCTATCCCATTGGCATCTCTGTTATGCGTGAGCCACCCACCCAGGGCAGAAGAGACCAATCAAAGTGGGAAGAGGCATCTGTGGGCAGGTTAAGGTCTGGAGCGAGTGGACAGGGCTCTGGAATCCCCCTTGGGCAGACCCAGGTCTTACTGGGCCTGGAGCTTTCACAGTTTAGGAAGCTTTCTTTAAGAATAGAAATACAGAATTATAAATATAAAATGTATACCCCAAATAAATGTTTATTTAGAATAAGACACCATAACAAATTACAAATTTTAAAAGCTGAAAAATACCATAAACATAAAACATATTTGTATTAATTAATTGCCTGGCACACTTCCATGCTACTTTTTAACAGACTAGCTGCTGGTATTTTATGTTTCGAATTTCCAACTGTGATTAAAATATCTCATTTTTGTACATAAAAATGTGTGAGCACAGGGCTTGGCTCTCCACACATCCTTGGGAGGAGCTCTAAAACCTTAACTAAATCTACATCTGTGCCCCTCCTTCTGGATAAAAATGTTTGCATTTAGGAAGGGGATGAACAAGAATTCTCCCTCCCAAGTTTGGTTTACTCTAGAAAGGCCTCATAGACCTGCTGGCTCTCCTCCCCTTCTCCAAAAAATTGCATTTATCAAGAAAATTGAGCCCTGGCCAGTGTGGTTAAGTTGGTTAAAGCATTGTCCCGTGGATTAAGAGGTTGAGGGTTCAATTCCTGGTCAGGGCCCATACATGGGTTGCAGGTTTGGTCCCCAGTTGTTCGGGAGGCAGATAGTTGATGTTTCTTTCTCACATCAATGTTTCCCTCTCATTTTCTCTCTTTCTCTCCCTCCCTCCCTCTCTCTTTAAAAAGCAATGAAAAAATGTCCTCAGGGAGGATTAAAAGGAAAGAAAATGGAGCCTTGATAACTGAAGTCACAGCTGCGTGTGTTCCGCAATAGAAAGGGTTAAATCTCTGACCAAGACTATACTTTCAGGGATCATTTCTATAGTTCATTAAACCTCTGGCCAAAGCTGAATAAGATATAGGCAGGCTCCTTTCCTTCCCTCTGAAGGGGCCCTGATCTTTCCTGCCTGTTTTTGCACTTTATTCTCTCTGCCTGAAATACAACCCCTACATACCCCATCGTCACCTCTTTCCCTCCTTGCCACCTGATCAAGATTTAGGCAACTGTTAAGTCTCAATTTAAAAGACAGTTTTTCAGGAAGGCTTTGTCTGATCCCCTTTCCTCTGAATTAAACCACTATAATTATTTACTATTCAATGTAATCCCACCCAGCAAGTACCACGAAGTCTGGGACCTTGTTTGTCTGTCTGTCTCTCATCCATACCTGCCTTTTGCAGTCCGCGGCATAGTGTCTGGTGCACAGTGCCTAGCACACAGTGGTACTCAATATTTTCGAATGAATGAAGGAACAAAGAAACTTGGGTCTGGTGGGCGAGGGGAGGGGAAATGTGGGGACAGAGCACCCCCTGCTGGACACCAGGAGTACCAGGAACCTAGGACTCCTCTCTGAAGCTGGAACAATGGGGTGGTAAATTTCTCACCTGTGGCATAGTCAGACCAAAACCTAATGCCAAACTCCTACTGATTTATGCCTTCTCACTTCTATCTCTTCTAGCCCCGCCACAACTCCTCCCAACCTTCAGATCCCCTGCATCCGTCTTCCCCACACTACTGACCGCCTCACCGCCAGCTCCACAGTGATCATCGCCTGACCCTCCCCATAATTAACATCCCCCCCACCTTTAGGTTTGAATAAGAATAGGCCCAGATTCTTTCATTGATCCTCTTTCCTCCTCCCTAATCAATCAATCAGAAGTGGTTGGCTGGGGCATTAGGGCAGATGTGAGGAAGGAAAGGTGGGCAGGGAGCCTGGAAAGTTGGTGAGATGGGGTTGGGGTGGGGAGCAAGTGTGTTTCTGAAAGAGGATCTTGCTAATATTGGATTTGTTCTTGGGGGAACAGGGAGGAGGAGAGGGGCACGGGGTATGAGAAGTTACTCGGAATGTGTTATATAGAAAATGGTGAATGAGGAATCTCCCATCCACTGCTCTGACTGAAAAAGTATGAAATGTCCCCAGATTATACAGCACAGTGATGGGAGTGGGTGTCATAAAAGGAGGTTGGGCTGAAATAAATACAAGTTCTCAGTGAGGGAAGGATGTAGTGCAGCAAACACAAAGGAAGGTCAGAGAGGAGGTTGGGGATTCAGTGAGGGGAGTTGGGGCTCAGTGCTAAGGATGTGGGAGGGGACAGAATGGGCAAGAGGAAACCTTGAATGAGAAGAGGAAGGGAGGTCAAGGAGACATAGAGGTAGATCCTCCTCTGGAGGGGAGGGCGAGAATGGACAACACCTGTATGTCTCCATAGTTGTTTCCATCCCTGGCCCCTCCCCCACCAGTGCCGCAAGTGGGGCTGAGGAAGAGTGACAGTTACTTAATGACCCTGAGTCCTGCTAGCTCTTCAGAGCAGCCTATAGGCACTGGAGGGCTGAAGGGGACTGAAGTCAAAGTACAGGTTATTGATCTCTGGCCCCAAAGGTCAGCTTCAGGGGCAGAGGGAGTGGTGTTGCCACAGTGGGAGCCTCAAGGGGCCCCACAACAGTGGGGCTGAGCTGCACAGCCTGGTTTCATGTCTGTATCCTCTCCCGCCAAGCACGCACCTGCATCTTCTGCCTGGGAGATGTCTCAGAAGAGACTCTTGGTGTCTGGACTTAGGTGTGCTAGAGAGTATGAAAGCAGGGACTTAGATGGAATTATTGACCAATACTCCACTACCAAGACAAAGCCTTAGGAGTCCATGAGCTCATAGGTGGGAAAGCACCCATCTAGCAGTCAGAAAGCATTGCCACAGTTTGCTGTATGGCCTTGGGCAAACCACTTAACCTCCATAAATTTTAGTTTTCTTATCTATAAAATGAAAGTGTTGAATCAAATGAGCTCTAACATTCCTGCCAGGTAAACAATCTAAAATTCTAGGGAATTAAGTGGGGCAGGACAGTTAGGGGTAGGAATTAGCTTAGGTTCAGAAGATTATAAAAAGAATCCTTGGATTTAGAAATAAAACTTGGGTTCTAATTTTGGCCATCATTAGCCATGGAATCCTGGGCAAGTCATTCATTTATTCATTCATTTAACAAAAATTTAATTAGCAATTACTCTATTCCAAGCTTTGTGCTATGTGTTGGGCAAAGAATGAGCAAGACGAACATAGTCCCTGGCCTCTTGGAGATTACGTTCTAGTATCCAGTGACAGAGAATCACAAATAAACAAACAAAATAAAGTGGGGCAAATACTCTGTTGTTGAAGTGCAGGGTATATAAGAACATGAAAGGGTGTTGGGTAAGTGAGTGGGTGGAGGCAAAGAGCTCCCTGAACAAAGTGATATCTCTGTTGGAGCCTAAAGAACGAATAGCGATCAGCAAAGTAAGAGAAATGGTGCTTTAGGCAGAGGGGTCAAGCAAGGGAAAACACCAGAAATGAAGAAAGAGCAAAGCATGTGGAGGCACTGGAAAGCTAATGGTGACAGGAGTAAGGAGTGTTAAGTTGGAAGGTGAGTCCGGTTTTGGGACCAGAGACCTGCCCCACCTGCAAAACTGAGATAACCACATGCCATCTTGCCTCCCTCCTTTTCCAGCAGCCCTGCCTTGCAGGGCCTGGTGAAACAATGCATGGGAAAACGCTGTGTGGTTGGAAAAGGGCTGTGCAAAATAAAGCCCAGACAATGGAAAGAGGCTGTGGAACACTGAGGATCAAGCTGAGTAAATCTGGCCTTAGGTAACTTCCACAGGAACAGTGGGAAATTAGAATTTCCCACTCGATTAGAATTGAGACATTGAGCCTCTAACAAAGTTGTCCAAGGCCACCCAAGGTGGGTCTAGGATTTGAACAGAAAGCCTGACCCAGGAGTCTTTGCAGAAGAGCGAGGAAACTTGTTCTAAAGACCCCAGTGGGTAAAGGCTACATAGATCAGCTTCAATTCAATGGGAAAATAAAGGAAATAACTTTTCTAACAATCCCAACTATCAAGGGATGGGCAAGGCTTCAGAAAAAATAAACTCCCTGTTGCTGGAGATCTGTAGGCTGAGCCTAGAAAATGGTTGGCATAATGGCTGGGGTCTGGGAGGGAATCAGCAGATCTGCAAGATCTCTTTTGGCTCTTAGAGTCTTGGAATCAGTGATCCTGGGCCTCCCTTCTCTTTGCTCTATATCTCTTCCTTTAACGGAGTAGCAGTGGAGGCATCTCTTCTCAGAAGCTCAAAGTGCTGCTTGCAGTTGGGAGAGGCTGGAGGGGAGAAGGAACAGCTTCCATGCATCTGTCCTACTGTCATTCTTCCTCCACCATGGCCCAACCACAGGGCCCCAGTGGTGAGGAAAGGAGAGGAACAGTCCCCCATCATCTGGAGACATAGACTCCAGAGTGGTTTATGTGGAGTTCGGTGCTGTCTAGGATGGCATCACTGAGATGCTGTGTAGCTTAGTAATTAGGAGCACAGACTACAGCATCAGAACTTCCTGCGTCCCTCATCTTGAAATGGAGATTAGAGTTCCCATATAATAAAATTGTTGGGGGACATGAACTAATTTAGGGTCTTGACAAAGTGTCAGGCATACGGTAAACATGCATACTTTTTTGTTGTTGTTACTTGCTAGGAGAATTCGAGGATGTTATTCCAACAGGCTGTGCAGTAGTTTTCTCTTCTCTTAAATGGGGAGACAATACCTTCCTCATAGAATAGATGGAGGGGGCTATGTCCAATATATAGAAGAAATTAACAAATGTTATTTCCCTCCTTACTCTAACCAAGAGAGGTCAAGGGTAATTCAACACCTTTTGTTTTATTCTCTTTCTGTAATTATTACAAAGGGACCAGGTAAGAGGAGATCTTGGAGGTCATAAATCTACTCTCCCACTTGATAGATGGGGAAATTGAGGCCCAGAGGAGAGATTTGCTCAAGGTCACACAGCGAAAGATCTAAGACTATTTCTCCCTCCCTCCCTCCCTCCCTCCCTCCCTCCCTCCCTCCCTCCCTCCCTCCCTCCCTTCCTTCCTTCCTTCCTTCCTTCCTTCCTTCTTTCCTTCCTTCCTTCCTTCCTTCCTTCCTTCTTTCCTTTTGACAGGGGAAGGGAAGGAGAGAAACATCAATGGCTACCTCTCGCATGCCCCCATCTGAGGACCTGGCCGGCAACGCAGGCATGTGTCCTGACCAGGAATTGAACCAGTGACCTTTCCTTTCCCAGGCTGGCGCTCAGTCCACTGAGCCACACCAGCCAGGGCAAGAACTTTCCAACCATATAATTCTTTCTCAATTATTGACAAAATGTTGAATGAATGTGTGGTTGAAGACTGAATGAGTCTTTGCCAGACAGCTCAGTTGGTTAGAACATTGTCCTGACACACCAATGTTGCAGGTTTGATCCCTGTCAGGTAACACACAAGAATCAGCCAATGAATGCATAAATAAGCAGTACAGCAAATTGGTGTTTCTCTCTCTCACCAACCAATAAATACAAATGCTTTAAAAAAATTTAAATTGAATAAAAGGAGTACAGGTTTCTTTGTATGTCTCCACAGGGACATGGAGGACTTTGCCAAAGTGGGTACCAAACTTTGTAGCTTTTTCTCAAATAAGCTGTTCACTTTCAAGCCTCCTTGCTTCCATTTCCCCATTTCTCCTGTCTCTCTGTCTCTCTGTCTCTCTGTCTCTCTCTCTCTTTTTCTGAAATGTCCTGCCCTTCCTAGCTTTCAAAATCCTATGCAATGTCCAATGCAACTCCACCTCCCTTGTGAAGCCTTCCATAAATATGTGGGTTAGCTTTCCTTGTTTCAGAGTGCATTGTATATTCCTCTGTTATATGTTCCAGTCAGAATCCGATGGGACATGTATCTTTTATATCTGTCCTTTTCACTAAAAAGACTGGGAAAGCAAGATTCAGAAGCCAATTTTGAATAGGAATCCCCATTCCCTGATTGAAAGGGAATTTCTGGGAAACTTTGGTTTCTAGTTCTTGTTATTAACCATCAATGGAAACTTGAACAAATCACCTAGATTTTAGGTCTTATTTCCATATTTACAAAATGGGGCAAGAGGAAGATGAAGTTTGAAGACACTAACTTCTCTCTAAGCATCCTCAAATGGAAGAATTGTACATTGTTGAATATGAATACTCATTCTACCAGAGTTTGAATCCTGACTCTGTCACTTGATTTTACAGATTTTATTTATTTATTTTTAGAGAGAGGGGAAGGGAGGGAGAGAGGGACAGAAACATCAATGTGTGGTTGCCTCTTTCATGCCTCCAACTGGGGTCCTGGCCCACAATCCAAGCATGCACCCTGAATGGGAATCAAATGGTGACCTTTTGGTTCACAGGTGGGCACTCAATCTACTGAGCCACAACAGCCAGGGCCTGACTCTATCACTTTATTACCTTCACCAAATTATTTAACCCCTCTGTGCTCAACTTCAACGGTAAGATGAGAACAATAATCATACCGGTATCATAAGTTTGGTGTGAGAATTGAGATGATTTATGTAAAGCCCTCAGCACAGTGGTGGTACATGATGAACCTTCAAAAAGCATTATTATTGTAATTTTTATTCTACTGATAACTCTGTTCACACCTCAGAATTTGGAAAAGTCACCTCTACTTCAATGTCCCCAAAGCAAGTCAAGTGTCTTTCTTCATCTCATTAAGGGTCAGCAAAGCAGAATGGTGAAGAGTGTGGCTTTGAGACCATTGAAAGAGTAAGGGTGAAAAAAATGCTCAAACTTTTAAGATTCAGAAAATTTCCCTCCCAAGCACCCTTTCTTAGGATGTGCTCCTCAAGTATGAACCAAGAAAGAGGTTGACACGGGATCCAGGAAAAAATGGCTCTAACCACTGTAGGGAGAGGAAGCCCTGGGGCGAGAGCTGGAAGCAAACCCAAAGAGCAGCCAGGAGGGAGGGCCTCAGGAAAGAGGCTTTGGGAGAAAGAGGGCTTAGTGGAGAAGTTAATATGATAAAGCTCTTGAAAATAACTGTGGATGTTTCAATGACAAATATTGCAGGAAAATAAAACACAGTATAAGAAAAGAAATTTTGTCCTAGGATACTGCTTGCCAATGCAGTGAATATTTCTATAATCATGACAGTGTAAACACTGGTTATCAGTTTAGCTGAAAATGGTGATTTAACTGTACTGACCGGAAGAGGGACGGGGAGGTAGGCCCTCATCTACTATAACAGGAAATCAATAGATAATATCTACAATTGATAAATCTAGGAACATAGGAACATGCATATTTTTTTAGAGATACGGAAATATCCTCCAGAAGAAATGACTCAAAGAGCGGTTGCCCCATGGGAGCGGAGGGGGTGGGGTGGCCAGGAGACTTGTTTTTCATTATAATTCTTTCAATACTGATTGATTTTTTAAAACCACGTGCATTAATTACTTTAACTATAAAAAAAAGTAAAGACAAATATTGGAATGAACTAGACTGGGATGCACCTTTGTGATTTGTGAGTCAAGACAAATCAGTTAACTCCACTAAGTCTCAATTTCCTCTCTGCTAAAATGGAGGACGTATTAGTTGAGGACAGAAAAAAACAATACACACAAAGCACTTAGCACATGCCTGGTATATAATCTGCTCTCAGTAAACAGTAAGTGCCCAGTCAGGGAAGAACAGGTTAAAGACCTAGCCTAAAGCAGCATTTGGGAAATGACAGCATTTGGTTAGACACCCTGCCTCCTGCCTCCATGATACATGACAGTCATTGGATACACACAAAAGGACACCAGGTAAGTGACAGCTGGATAAGTTGTAACCCACAGGCCAGAATAGAGTCACAGTGAGGATCACAGAAAGGATCAGCAGCCATGAGGGAAATTACAGTTGGGCATGACACGTGCCACGACAAGAGAGGGCTTGGAGAGTTACAGTCGCTGGACAGTGTTCTATAGCAGGCTCATCATTTCCTCCTCTTGGCTGTACCTTGTGGGGGATGTGTCAGAAGGAAAAGATTTAGAGGCTGTCAGGGTGAGGGGCAGAGGTCATCTGGGGTCAGGAAGTCTATTTCACTGAGGTCACTCTCTTCTCCTTTCAATGTAATGAAGCCATTATTGGTGAAAGCAAGTGCCTGGCGTCTTGCTCTGTGAAGCAAGGCCCGCATGGGGAGAAGAACTGAAAGGAGGAAGAGGACTCCCCTGGTTCATCCTCCTTCTGCCAATTCAACAGGCCTAAGAGGTGAGAGGTGCACAGTTCTGCTTGATGTAGGAAGCCCTAGTCCTTAAAGAGGGGTGAAGTTGACAGCATGGGGCAAAATCAGATTGTTGTCTCAGTATAATTAGGAATGGGCTCCCTGTCTCTCTCTCTCCCTCCCTCCCTTCCTCCCTCCCTCCTTCTCTCTCTCTCTCTCTCTCACACACACACACACACACACACACACACACACACACACACACACACTATAGCTTTAGAACGTCAGAACTGGAAGAAACATTTGTCTAACCACTAATCCAGTTCCCTCATATTTCCCTCTAAGGGTAAAACCAGCTGCCTTTCTTGAGATCACAGAGCAAATTAACAGGCTGAAACTATATACACTATACATTTTACTTATTGGTTTATTGTTTGCCCTTTTTGTCTAGCATGTAAGCTCTACGAAGATAGGAATTTCATGTTTTGTTCACTGATATATCCCCAATGCTTCAGACAGTGCCACCTGACACATAATAAATACTCAATGAATATTTGTTAGGTGACTGAGTGAACAAACAGATGAATGAGTAGAGACACTGCACACATTGTATTTTCTTCCTGATGAATCACAGAGCATACTAAAGGCTTTCAAAAATCTTGCAGAGGAAACCTAGTTAACATACCATTGTCCAAATGATTTCACTATAGAAATTTTTTTAAAATGGTGAGATGTATTAATCATCCCATGCAACTAGTATTCTGAAGAACACATTGTGAGAAATACTTTCCTCAAATGCACACCATCATTTATATTAGCAGATGGTCAGGGTTTTACCTCCAAACAACCACCCTGGACCCCACGACAGAGTTCTTAGAACAGTTCATAAATGGGAGTTGGATATGGATGACTGCCCCAAAAAGCAACAGCTGTGGCTCTGGCCAGCTCTTTTATTTAGAAAGTCAAGGAGTTTTGGAGAAGGTGATCAGTAGAAAAGCCAGACTAGATCTCTGGCCCAGGGAAGAGGAATCACAAGCTTGGGTCCTATTTACTAACCACATTGAATACACAGTTTCCTTCTATAGTTTTTTTTTGCTTGCACATATCTTGTTCTTCATTGATAAAACAGGGTCAGCACCAGTCATGATAACAACATACTTGAACTATGAAAACAATGTGAGCACAACATATGGGTTCAAATCTGCATCTGCCATGTATTAGCTTAGCTATACTAGGCAAGCTACATCAATTCATTAAGCTTCATATTCCTCTCCTGTAAGGTGGGAATATTAATACCTATTACTCAGAGTTACTGACATCCTTGAGTGAAATAAGAAAAGTGCCTATATTCTCCATAAATAATAGCTATTATTATTATTACCTATCAGAATACAAACTTCACAAAGGTGGGATTTTTGTATTATTGATGTATTCTCAACATTTATAACAATGTCTTCTACAGAGAAAGTGCTCAATAAATATTTTTTAAAATGCTGAATAAGTAATTATTATTACTAGCACCTCTTTCAGCTCTTTCCTTTCTTTTTAAAAAAGATTTTGTTTATTTTTAGAGAGAGGGGAAGGGAAGGAGAAAGAGAAGTTTGCCTCTCACATGCCCCCTACTCGAGACCTGTCCCACAACCCAGGTATGTGCCCTGACTGTGAATCAAACCAGCAACCCTTTGTCAGCTCTTTCTTACATGAAGATATAAAGCTACACAAAAGGACCTTGGTAAGTACTGCTTAAAAAAATTTTATTGATTGATTTGAGAGAGGGAGATTTGTTCTACTTATTGACATATTCATTGGTTGATTCTTGTATATGCCTTGACTGGGGATCCAACATGAAACCTTGGCATATTGGGATGATTCTCTAACAACTGAGCTATTGGGCCAGGGTCAGCCAAGTACTTTAAAGGCTGATGTTCTTTGTGCTGATACTAAACACATTTGTCTTGTCTAAAGAGCTCCCCATTTTTTCTTTTACATAGATATTATTACTTTTAGAAACCAATACACAAGAAACTTGCAATACTCAACTATACCACATCTTGTCTTCCTAACTAGACAGTAACTTCTTGGAAGGTAGAGAATGTTTCCTCTTTACTCTTTTGGGAGTACATTTTTGACATATTACTTAATGCATATTATTTTGAAATGATTTATTTATTTTTGGAGAGAAGAGAAGCACAGGAAAAAAAGAGGGAGAGAAATATTGGTATGAGAGAGAAATATCAGTTGGTTGACTCTCCAACAGAAGACCTGGTCCACAACTCAGGCATGTGTCCTGACTGGGAATTGAACCAGTGACCTTTTGGTTTGTGGGATGATGCCCAATCCAGTCAGCCACACCAGTCAGGCCTTAATGCACATTATTTACCTCCATCACACTTGTGAGCTACCACAATGACTGGATTACAGAGGGTACCTAACAAGTTTTCACTGAGACAGGGACCAAGAGAGGAAGAAGGTTTTGTTGGGAGTTCCCATCTCCCACATGGAAGGACTCTATTTGAGATGAAGAATCAGTTATGTTGGGAGCCACGTCTTCCTTCAAAGAATCCTCTGCCTCTACATATGCAACTGTTTAAAAAATCCTCACCTGAAAATATGTTTATTGATTTTAGAGATTGAGGAAGAGAGAGAGAGAGAGAGACATAGAGACAGAGAGAGAGAGAGACAGAGAGAGAGAGAGAGAGAGAGAGAGAGAGGAAACATTGAGAAACATTGATGTGAGAGGAAAATATTGATTGGTTGCTTCCTATATGTGTCACGACTGGGGATTGAACCTACAAACCAGATATGTGCCTTGACAGGGGATGGAACTTGCAACTTTTTGGTGTATGGGAGGGTGCTCCAAGCAACTAATCCACTTGGCCAGGGCTCTACATATACAACTTTATGAGGTCCTGCCACCCTGGTGGGTTTATATTGTTCAGACTCAAGAAAGCAGCCTAGGAAAATAAGTAGTATGACTATTGTAAAATAATGTTTATTGTTTTAATTAAAGCCTATTCAGGAAACACTTCTTGGGTGCCTTCTGTGGGCTAGGCACTGTACTCAGTACTGGTAAGGGAGAAGATGCAGAAAGAAATAACACATGCATGGTCCCAGTCCTCAGGGAGCAAATGATCCAGCAGGTCCTAGATTATAGAGACAAGTGTGTGTGCAATAGTTATAATAATAGTAATGATTTACATTATTAAAATGTAACTGTATGTCAGGCACTATTTAAAAAACTTTACCTACATGATCTATCTTTATCCTCATAATAATTCTGAAAGTAAAATATTTTCATTATCCCCATTGGACAGAGGAGGAAATGGAGGCATGGAGAAGTTAAAGAAGTTGCCCCAGGTCACAACGCTGTAAATAGTAGAGCTGATAGCCAAACATGGGCAAGGTGACTTCAAAGCCTGTGTCACCATGAAAAGTGCTAATATTTAGGGAAATAACTTGAAAACAGAAATTAGTCTCTCTTCTGCTTGGGTTTACTTTTTTGTTCGTTCTTTTTTAATTTTTTTATTTTATGCTCTGGTTTATTTTGAATCAGAAAATATTGTCTTCTCTTTTTTCACCCCCATGACCATGTGCAAAGTTATATCCATTTTTCAGGAGGGGAGTATGTGCCCTCACGGAATTATGTACCGATGGAAATGCCCTCTTTGGCGTCCAAGCAAATCCCTTCATTTGTCTCAAGTCTATCAGGGTCACTGGGGATATGAGAAGAATGAGGTTTTCTGGGAAGGACTTGGAGGTGGAGACTCAAGAAGGCTTTCTCAAAGCTGGGAGCTGGGAGAGTAGAGCGTAGCTTAATTCAGCACCGTGGACAGAGCCCCCGCCGCTCTCAGGACCCTGGACAGAGAAACTGGCCGAGACTGCCGGGAGAAAAAAAAATCTTTAAGAGCCGATCGAGCGAACTCAGAACGCTAAACTCCCATCTGTCTTTTCTTCAGCCAGACCTCAGTCACCTGAATTCAGCCATTCCTGAGTCTTAGAAATAGAAGTACAGGGAGTAAATATATTATTAAGGGCGTTAGTAACCGCAGGAGGAGACTCTTAGGTGTGGAGGAGTATATAAATAAAAATTGATTTGGCTGATGTTCTCAGAGAACTCTTTCAAGATCTGAAGTAGGATCCTCAGCTGGGAGCGGGATATTGCTAAGGCTATTTGTTAATGGTATGTATTTTCTAGGCTGAGTAACAAAGGGACATCATTGTCCATTTTATCACCCAAAGTCCTATCCCTCATCCCTTACACTCAAGTTTTAGTTCCTTGGACAGCACTCCATGTAGGAAAGAGAGATAATCTCTCCACAGTCCCCTCCTCTCCTCACCACCTTCCCCTTCTCTACCGCCACTCATCCCTTTCTCTTTCTCAAATACACACGTGGGCGCAACCACACTGATGCAGGGTGAAAAAGCACTTAGTGGAGAAAATTGAATTCAGAGCAAGCGGAAGCCCCCGAAAGCAGGCTCTGTCCCTTTAAATGGGTTGTAGCAGTGGGGGAGGGGAAGTGGCCGGAGCTGGCATTGTCCAGTTTGAACTGAGCACCGGAAGTGAAGGGGCAGGGCCAGGGCCGTGCACTGAGCCCCGGGCCATTGTCCATCTCCGACCAGGACACTAGGCCATCCCACTGGCCACCCCTCTTTATCTCCTAGAAAGGGAACTGCCTCTTAAAAGAAGGAGATCCCCAACTCTAGTTCTCCTGCCAACCCCGCTGTGGGGAGAGGAGCACGCTTTAGGTTGGGACTCTGAAACGGGGAGGTTCTGGGAACCTAACAGTGTCCAGAGTACTGAAGAAAATGCCTGGACCGACATACCCACCTAGTTCCTCTCCCAACAACCGATAGGGACAGGATGGGGATGGGGGTAACAGGAGGGCAACTGCCGGAGACAGGAGCACACTCCAAGCCTCTTTGGATTTCTCCTGCTTTCCCAGAAAGCTCCACGTGGGGTCAGTTTTAGACAGATTTGGAAGGCGAAAAGGAATCGATTTACACAATGAGGAGCTCTTTGAGAGATCCAAAACCAAAAAACAAAAAAACAAAAAAAAAAACCCACAAAAAACTCAGTGAGTAACTCAGGGAGGCAGAGAAACTGAAAAGACTAGCAGACTTTGAGAGGCAATGCCTTGGTGTGGACTGAAGACCAGTCCTGCCGGGTCTCCAGCCTCCCCCCGCGCTTCCCCATCTCAGGCTTCCTTGTATCCTGAACTCCAGGTCTATCTAAGCACACGGGGGTGGGGGGTGAGAGCGGGTCAGCGCCGAGCAGCCGGGTCAGCTTGGAGGCCTGAAGGGGAAGGGAGGGGGAGGGGCGCTAAAGTGCTGGGGGAGGGGGAGGGCTCATCCATTTCTCCCTTGACAGGTGGTTTGTGTCTCTGATTGGCCAGCGCTGCCAGGCTCACACCTCCCTCCCCCAACTCTCTGGAATGTATAATTATCTGCGCGGGGGGCGGGGGTAGTGTGTGAGTGTGTGTGGGAGAAGTCACATGGTTTTAAAACTACCCCTCACATGCACACACAGTCCCCCCACCTGTATGTTGCTTTGGGGCCCCCAACGAGTCATTAAAGTGAAGGATTCCAAATATGAGGTACTCAAGACTTCCAGGGGTGACGGCCCCTAATTCCAGATGTGTGTGGGGGGAGGAGGTGTCAAACCTCAGGGTTCTTGAGAAGGGACACCCCAGAGGTGTCAGAGAACGCAGGGTGGGGGAGGGCAGGAGAGCTGGAGCCGAAGGGAAAGGGAGGGGAAAGAAGAGGGAGGAGAGGGGAGGGGGCTGCCCGCGGGGGGTTGGGTCATTGTCTATTAGAATTTGGGAGCCTTTGAAAAGCCGTGGGCCCTCCCACCGCTATTGTGCTGGGGAAGATGTAGCTGCCTCTTCTCTGAGCCACCCCTTTGCCTCCGGACTTCTCTGGGGCCAACAGCCGCCCGACCTGGGGCCCGGGGCGCGGGCTTAGCCGACTACCATGGGCTCCGTGTCAAACCAGCAGTTTGCAGGTTCGAGCTAGGGACTTATTGGGGACACCCTAGGCTGCAGGGGCGCCCAGCAGCCACTTAAAAGGGAGGTGGGAAAGTGTTCCCCAGGTTGGCCAAAGGACCCCAAGTCTGTGCGGTCTCCTGCTTCAGAGAGAGGGTCATCTGTGGAGCAAAGAACGCTGGTGTCCCAGTGGCGTGCACACAGAAGCTACCAGGGCAGGGGGAGAGAAGAGGAAGGGCCTTGCCCGGCAGTCGGTCCCAGGGCAACGTGTTGTGGGAAAACGAGCAAAACTTTCGGGGGCACCACTGGCCTCAGCGTGAGGCTGGGGAGCGCGGGAGGCAGCCGGGACAGGTCTTTTATTGCTGGCTGCTTGGTAACTGCAGCCTCCTGGGTGTCCACCCGCGGGATGGACACCCGGGTCTCCCTGCTGGGCCTCTGAGGGGCTCCTCCAATTCCGTGGCCCCCGAGCTGAGCGCCTTCCCAATCTCCAGGTGGCTGCGCCAAGGCGCCGGAGGAGGCGCCGGCGGACGCGGCCCCGGCGGCAGAGGAGCCGCAGCTGCTGCACGGTGCCGGCATCTGTAAGTGGTTCAACGTGCGCATGGGGTTCGGCTTCCTGTCCATGACCGCCCGCGCCGGGGTCGCGCTCGACCCACCGGTGGATGTCTTTGTGCACCAGGTGAGACCGATTCTGGTAACTTTAGCGGGGAAGGGGATATTGGCGCGAATATTCAAGGGTGGGCGGACACACTCGTCTATTGGATCGAGAGCGATCAAGGGCCCTCATTGTGCGTTCCCATCTTTGCTGTGGTACCCCAGATCTGATTCCTGGCTAACTCCAACAGGACGAGAGTGAGGGGCAGAGCCGATTATCAGCACCTCCCACTCCCTTCCGGGAACCCTTCTGGCTTACCACGTGTTTGTTACCTCTTTCCCCTGGGAAGGGGGCAGGGGCAGGGAGGTGACCCCATGTGGCAGAAACTAAGGTTGTATTGTGCTTGCCGGTGGGGGGAGGGCAGCAAGCCGGCCAGGAAAGCACATGCCGGGCCATTGCAAGGGCCCTCAGCGCCCAGCGCCTTTCACTAACAAGTGAATGGAGCTCCCGGGCAGGAAGAAGGAGGGAGACTGCTCTAGGATCCAACGAGGGTAAAGCTACAAAGTCAGCCAGGTCTCCTCACCCAGGTGGTCACACAAAACTCATTCCCTGGGGCCTGCCTAGGTGGATTTGGCAGATGTTTAGAGGGTCAATTTGGGAGCTTGAAAGCTCCTCCAAATGACCAGATTCAGGCATACAGTTTACCGACTGGGCTTGTGCTGTCCAGTTCCTACCAGAAAGAAAAATCTAAGGAGCCCAGACCTTAGATTCCTGGGCCAGGCTGGGAGGGAGTTAGGTCGCAACCCCAAGTTCTCAGTTACAGCAGGTCAGAACAGTGGGGGTGAAATTCAGTGTCGCAGGGCAGGGGGTCGACGGAGGCTAGGCTCTGGTCCTATTCTCCTCAGCTTGGCGTTTATGGCCCCAGACAGCCATTCACTGCTGTGCTAACATTCCTAGTCTCAAACAAGGAGCCAGAGACTTCAGGTTTCCCTCCTTCCTGGCCTCCCTTAGCAGCCTTCCGGTGGTCCTGGGACACCAGCCACTCATAAGGACTATGAATGGAAGTCGTTGCCTGTGTCCCTTCCATCTTTGGAGGTTTGGGGCTGGGCCTGAGAAGAAGAAACTGCTAATCCCAGGCCAAGGAGGTGGGCACCCAGGCCGGGCAGGGAGGGGTTACTTTGGGGAGGCTGGCTTTAGAAGCAATGGGGGAGGGGAATGGAGGATGTGGGGATTAAGGGTTGGAGCCTGAGGGATGGTTTTCTGGAGGGGGAGGGGTGGAGAAGGGAGATGCTGGGTGGACTGGTGGGAGGCTCTCAGAGGAAGTAGAGTGTAGGGGGGCAACAAGGGATATAGGTGACCCTAGGAGATGGGGGTCTGCCAGTTAATGTTGGTGACTTGGGGTCACTGGGCTGCTTGAACATCTGCAAGGAGGGTCTGCAGCAGGATCCTTACCTACCCCCTGGTAGCCCTCATTCTTACCCCTATCAGACAACTATAGGTAGTTCTTCCTAGTGACTTTGCCCCCTTTCCTGTCTCATTTACATATGTGAATGATAACCCACAGGAAGTAATTGTGGGAGAAAGAGGGAACTGGCCTCTTTAGATCTATTAAATCACTTTATTACAGGAACCAGCTTTGAATGGCCCTCCTCAGCAGGGTAGCCAGCTCTCCCACTCTCCCATTTATCTGATCACAAAGAGAATAAAACCCTTCTGGGTCTGGAGAAGGGCTAGACAGCTACCCCAACTTTGGGAGGCTTTGAATAAGGGTCAGAATCAACATTTTCTTGCCTTCATTCCTAGGCTGCTGAATAGGGGGGTATAACCACCTCATCATCTGAGGTTCCTTGGTGATGTTGGGGAGAAAGAAACTTTCCTCTACCCTCAAGGTTCTTTTGGTTGGTCTAATCAAGTAGACATTAGACAGATTAGCAAGAGAAAAACCAAATTTAATTCATGTGTATGGGAACCCTGCATATATGAGAGTCAGGGACCCCTCGTGCACAAGAGGTTTAAAGATACAAAGAAAACCTGGGTGTGGAAGACATTCTGAGCTAGGGGTGAGGTAAGGTGCCTTGAGGGTTTCCAAGGGTTATTGCCAGACTATACAAAGAGCAGATGTTTAGTAAATAAAAGTTTGTCCTGTCCTGCCCTGTAGATAGGTCAGAAGAGGTTGTCTCTGATAAACTCTTACTATGGGCAATGCCCCTAATTCAACTTATGGATGGTTAAGGGAGGGGTGGAAGTCTTTCTTAATCCTGCAGCTTTATCTTGGAAACAATCCACATACCACAGACAACACCTTGGTGTGACTAGTTCTGAATTCCCACAGTGATAACCAGATCCAGAGGAATGTTTTCCCGAGCAAATGGATCTGTGCCTCAGGGCAGTTAACCATAGGATTAAAAGCAACTGGAAATATTAGATGGGATAGAGGAAAGCAGGAACTTTCAGGTTTGGGGGTGAAGCCCACACCCCCTGTTTCAGTTGGGTTAGTTAGGAGGTAATCTGGGCCTCAGAGTCTTGGAATTTCCAGGGACATTCTACAGTTGAATAAGTTATCAAGACGGAGTTATGTTAGGATAAGGAAATCAAGAATTCATTATGACTAACAGTCACAAGACAGTGACTGAGTCTTACTTGATAGTTTTGTGGTTTTTGTTGGGTTTTTTTTTTTTTTTTTAAGATTTTATTTATTTATTTTTAGAGAAAGGGGAAGGGAGGAAGAAAGGAAGAGAAACATCCATCAGCCACTCAACCGAGGGCCAAACCCAGGCACGTGCCATGACCAGCAAGTGCTTTGCAGAACGACGCCCAAACCAACTGAGCCACACGGGTCAGGGCATTTGGTCTTGATAGCATGCTGCCTGGGCGTGAATTAATCCTCAAACCCTACCATAGCAGTAAGTTAGACTAGTGATTCCAGTATCTGCACTTGAGAAATATCTCTCTGGAAATCTAATGTAGATTCAGGATGATCCTTAAAAATTGTCTTGTGGGGAGGAAAGTGCTCCCAAAGTGGAGGGAGAGTAAGACATTTCTCTTTAAGAAGAAAACCTCCCATTCTTTGGCTGCTGGTGGTGGGTATCTTGGAATTGGAGTGCAGCAGACGCAATCTGGGAACCCTTTCCTAAGCAGAGAGGAAGGGGAAAGAGCAATTTAACATTTTCTTTTCCCTTCCCAGGTGGGCCTATTTGGTGCCTAACGCTGTCCACTGCTGTTCTTACCCTCCCTCTCACTTTATGCGCCTAGGGTGTGAATGAGTAGGAAACAAAACCAACCCTTAGCCTTAAAAAAAAAAAAAAACTCAGAGATCACTCTAACAGTTCTTTTATTCAGCCACAGGTCTTTGGATCTAGAACTCTTTGCCTGTCCCTGGGGTTTAGAGAGGAATTTAAAAATCATAATGACAAATGGCCAGCCCTTAAGTCCAGGTTTCTCAACCACTATTGACATAATTTGAGCAGGATACTTCCTCTTTGTGATCATCCTTCAGTTGTGACAACAAAAATGTCTCCAGACGTTACCAAATGCCCCTTGGAGGCAAAATCACCCCCAGCTGAGAAACATGGTCATCCAGGGAAAGCTGGGGCAAGAAAGCTAAACTGTCTCAGTTCCCTGAGATTCTGAGGTCTCCATGGCCATTTGAAGAGTTTTAGCTTAACGTGTTTCCTGTGGTTTAACTCCTAAACCCCCCAAAATTAAAACTGAGAACAAGGTGCCCTGCTTTCCCCCACCACTCCTCAGAACCCAAATATTTTAAAAACAGCTTTCTGGCTAAAAGACTGCATTAGAAGGCTTGGAGCAAAAAGAATACCCCAAGAGATGGAGGCCAGGTTAGAAAAAATTGTTAATACTGAGAAACTATTAACCCAGCATTGAGCATTATGGTGTCGTCTTGGGACCTGCCTGAGCCTGCTTTTTCTGAAGATGAGTGCAACTTCAGACAGGGTCTAGGTTAGGACTCTTGGGGATTCAGGGTGGTGTGTGTAAAGGGATCTTTCACCTGGTTTAAAACATTACTGGTGCTACTGATTACTCACCTCACATCTAGTAGCGATATACTTATCCTCTCTCCTAACTAATCTGTAAGCTCTTCAAAGGGAGGGACTAGCTGTCTGGTTAGTTTTCTAGTTCAGGGTGGGTAGGCTAAAGTAATGAATGAAGAAGCAAGGGGCTCCTTGAAGAATCAGGGGTACACAAACAGTTTGGAGCCCTTGTCAGCACAGGTCATCCTTCAGAACAAATAATGTTAAGTGATAGCTGCTCTTTCTGGGTAGATTGGAAGCCATGGGTTTGGTGGTCATTAGTTATTTCATTTCCATCTTAATAGGATAAAACACTTTTAAAAATGAGTGAACCACTGACTTTCAAGGAAGTTGGTAGAAAAGCACCTGGGTTAATTTGAGCATTATGGTGTCTTCTTGGGTCCTTTTCTTTCTGAGGAGACATGCTTTCTAGACAAGGACCCAAATAAAGGCTGTACCATCCTGAGCAAAGCTTTCACTATGAGAAACTAATAACTTGTATTTGGTGACACTACTACTTACCCTGTAAGTGGTTTTCAGTGACTTTCCTCAGGGCAAGTGCTTTCTGGAACATTCCTGATCAAACTATAACACCATCCTTCTGTAATTCCATGGGGTTTTTTAATTTGGGGATGGGGTTGGGGGAGAAACCACCCTACACAAAACATCTACCCCTTCTTCAGCTTGAATAGTAATTGCTTAATTACTATATGTTAAGTCTGAGAGGTCAAAGAAGGTGGGGGGGAAGGAAGAGAAAACTTGAAAGAAGAGTACATAATTAGTACCGATTAATTTTAAATTATCTCAGTTTGGAGGTACTTTAATTTAGACAGGAAACCAAAATCCAAGTAAATGGCTTTTGTAAATTGCATACGAACAGGGTTACTGGCTTAAAATTCCAGGGTTCTCTTTTGTGCTGTGAGTGGGAAGGTGGGGGCAGAGTGAGGAGTAAGCACCCCATCCTTCCAGGGACTCACCCTCAGCAGAGTTCAGTCCCCTTGAAACTCCATCTTCCTGAGGACAGAAGAGATGTCTCCCCAAAGTCACTGAGGGGAGAGATCTAGGTGAACACTTGTCTTCACAGGCAGCTCCTTCCTTCTGCTCTTTGGCTGCCTTTGTGCCAATGGACTGATGAGCAGCACCATCTGGTGGAGGACTCCAGGCAGGAGCTGGTGGTCCTGGCTATGTCTGAGCAGAGGTCATATGGGGGTGGTTCTGAATCAATTTCTTTCCCCACCCTCCCTAACAAATCAACTATCAAATATATTGCTTCTGGGAGAACTGGTTGGTTTGTCCCAGCCCCACCTAACCCTCTGCTTTCAGGAATGAAGCTCAGGTCCGAATGTGAGGACACCTCAGGACTGAGTCATTAAAGTTAGTTTCACCTGCTTTTTACTTTTTAAACGTGGCTATTAGAAAGTTTTAAAATGTCTATATGACTTGCATTATACTGCATAGCGCTGACTATCGAGTCGAGCTATAGTTTACCCCACAAATTGTGTGCAATACTGGGCACCTAAGTAGCCTTGAACTGGAATGGCCATGGCTGTTACAGAAAAGCTGGAACCCCAGCCTTGATTCCTGTGACCAAAACGGGTATTCTGAAATCCTGAATCTGCCACTTAGGTAGAAAGGAGTAATACGATAAAGAGGGGAGGGGATCAGAGCTGGTAGGGATCTAAGTCTGATCCCCTGCTCTTACAGATGATTAGAGAACCAGAACTACCCAACTTTCACTGAGCAAGATGAGGGAGTCTTGGTTTCCTGTGAGCTTTTTACTCCACACTCCCTGAGTGACCACTAAGGTCTGGTCTTTTAGTTCCTTAAACTTAAAAGGCATATGTTGATGCTGGGATGGGGATACTTGATATGGATATGTAGGAAGGTTAGAGTAGGCAGTGGTGAGGTATGAAGGGAGCAGAAGGCATAACTGGCCCAAGTCATTCCCTGCCATCAAAATAAAGCCTTATGAAACTTCTGCTTGATTAAATGCTATCTTCCCCTAAGAAGTGCACTGCCCTGTTAGGCTGCCCACCCTCTTTTCTTTAAACAAATTGGGAAAGGAAGAATGAAGACATGCCTCCCACATCACCTATGAAATAATTTATCTGAGCTCTGGCTGGTATGGCTCAGGGGATTGAGTGCCAGCCTGTGAACTGAAAGGTAACTGGTTTGATTCCCAGTCAAGGTACATGCCTGGGTTACAGGCCAGGTCCCTAGTTGGAGACATGTGAGGTGCAGTCGATCGATATTTCTCTCCCTCTCCTCTCTTCCCTCTAAAAATAAAATAAAATAATCTTTAAAATAATTTATCTGAATAAGTAACCCTAATTCAGGTTCCTGTGTAAAGGATTTGACTGAAGACATCAGAGGTGAGGGAATCAGATCCTGTTTTTAGTTCCACCCCTGGAAGCGAGGGGTGGCAGGCAGGTCGAAGAGAAGGAAAGATGGCTGCTGGTGGTGATCCTGGCAGACCCACCAAGCTTAACTAGGGAAGAAAGGTGTCTCTAGCCATTTCTCACACAGTGACCATAACCTCAAGGAGAAGAGGAAGGAAGAAACCAATGAATGGTGAGAGAGAGAGAGAGAGAGAGAGAGAGAGAGAGAGAGAGAGAGAGAGTGTGTGTGTGTGTGTGTGTGTGTGTAAAAGTAATCTCAGCCTCTGGAACTCCAGGAATCTGACCACCAGAACCAACCAGTGTCAACTCTTTGTTTCCAGGAGCTGGGCTCTATTGGGGGAGCTCAAGCCTTGCCCCTCCCTGCCAGAAGCCTTTTCTTTTTTTGGAGGGGATGGGGAGAGGGGCGGGCCCTGCTTTGTATGTGGTTGGGGGTGGGGTAGGGTAGGGGTGAGAGCAAGAATTTCTGGCTCTTTTCTGATGCAGGCCCTGTGAGGCTGGCTCAGTGGGGCTGCATGCTGATTACCTATCTGATAAGAGAGGAATTCAAAGTATGTGTTTTAGGAAGGGCCAGGCGGGGGCAGGGAGCCACCTCTACAGACCTCCAGTCTAAATCTTGACCTGTTATGGTGAGGTGACTGCAGTTGTTTTTTTTTTAACTATTTGAAAGTCTTAAACAGACCTCAAATCCCCCAGTGATGGAGTGGGTGACCTGAGAGGACTAGTCAGTTTCATATTGTCCCTGTTTATATTGCCTTCTTGGTCTTACAGTAAGTCTCTATAAGGTGTATATAAGGAGAGTTTCCTCAGTAAATTGGAACTCAGGGAGGGGATAGTTTTCTCAGTTCCCGATTCTAATTAACAATAAAAACCAGAGTTTGAATTCCCAGTCTCTTGACACTCGGTTCCCACTGTTATTCTACCATGATCCAGTTTGAAGAGGTTGATGATAATTGTCACTCAGTGGGGATTTATGTGTGACAGACTACGTGTTAATTAACTTTTCATGCTTCAAACCTCATAGTACTACCATAAAGTTAGTATTTACTTTCCTTCCGTAGGTTAGAAAGGAGGGAACGGCCCTCAGTCTCCAGACTTGTTTTTAATCACTAACTTGCTGAATCAAAGCTAGACCTGGGGGTGTCCCAGCCTCGGAGCCCACCAGGCAAATAGGAGAAGCTGCCATTGCCTTGGTCTTGATTCAGCTCCTCCAGTACCTCCTGATTCACTGGCTTGTCCCAGCTCAATAAGATACAAATTAAATCTAACTTCAAATTCAGGGTAGTTACTGTGCGACAGGGAAGGGGGCTTGCACCTTTCTGCAGTGGAGCTTTACCTAGATATATTGCTGTTAGCCTTTGTCTCTGAAGGATTTGAGGCCCAAGGTGAATGGTTGACCAAGATTACTCCACCAGATGTTGGTAGAATCAGCATTTCATGAACAGGATGTATCTGGCACCTGAGCCTGTCCTCTTAACCAATTACCTCAGTGGAGGTATTGTCTTAAGCAATACCATTTAAGTCAAAACAAAAATGTGACTGATGAATTGGAGATCCCATCTGGCTAAAGAGCATGTTTCATCTAAGACCCAGTTTGAAATAGTGTCCCACTCGCCACCACCAGTATAAAATACTCATGTTACTTATTCATGTTCCCTCCAGCCTCAGGACTCTTGCTTCTCTGAACTTTGCTTTCTATAGTGACTACACCTTGTTGACATTTGTCAAAGTAATCAAGGAAGCTGTAATGAAGTCTGTTTGGGTATGGGAGGGGCTGTCACCTCTAGTAGGGTGTTGTTAAGCAGCAAGTGGCAAAGTGCAATGGTCTGTGAGCTTCAAACCAGGAACCCTAGGTTCTTCTGACACTGGCTTTGCCTCTCAACTAGCTGTGTGAATAACTCTCTGTTTACCTGAAGGCTGCTAGGCTCTTTGCAAGTGTCAGTATTTTTTTTTTTCTTTTATAGAATTTTTGAGTTTGAGCCAAACTAATGGCATATGCCAGGAAGCAAGATCTCCAATGCTCCCTGCAAGTGTCGGTATTTTTAAATTTTCGTATAAACATGCAGTATTTTAATGGGATTGCGCCACACGTTATTTTAAATCTTTTTTTCCTTTAAATATATTTGGTCATTTTTCTAAGTCAAATAATTAAAATCTCCTCCCTATTCATTAATTCAAAACTGTGTGAGGCATTATTTAGGTGCAAAATGCAGCAGTGAACAAAAAAGGGACTAGAGGTTCCTTAAACCGGCTGCAGGGTAGGTCTGGGCGGGGCTGTCACCCCCGCGAGGCGTTGTTAGCAATAAGCGGCAAGGGGGGATGTGCTGTGAGCTTCGAACCAATGAGATTATCATGCTGTCCTGCAAATTGCGGTCACTGGCCCGTTTTGTGATTGTTTCTTTTTCTTTTTTCTTTTTTACTTATAAGCAGCTTTTTGTAGTTTTATCAGTCTAATTATCTGTCTTGATTTTATAGTTTTGGTCTTTTTGGCATATACATATTTAAGTTCTGGAATATATTTTGTATGCATATGACATAAAGTGTAGAATTCTCACTTCATTTCCAAATATAGAGCTAATATTCTCAACAGTATTTATTGAATTGTTTTCCTCACCTATTGATTTCCCTACATATGCTTGGTTCTCTTAGTGGACTTTCTCTTATATATGCATCTGCTTGCTTCATATTGTCTTTTCCTTAAATTCTATGTTTAATTTTTTTTCTTCTATTTTACTTGGAACTTTGAATGAGATTACCTTTATTAAAAAATGTAATGGCATCTGTTTATAAAATAATTGTTCTCTGTTAGCATAACATAGATTTCTTGTTCTTAATTGTGGTGAGTCCTTTTCCTTACTGATAATATGAGAGTGTTATAACACTTGTTTTTCCTGTATTACAAGAATACATGTATGTGGGGTTTTTGTTGGGGGGAGTTGGTGTATGATGGAGACTAACATTAAAATCTACCATATTTCCTTTCCCCAGAGTAAGCTGCACATGGAGGGCTTCCGGAGCCTGAAGGAGGGTGAGGCAGTGGAGTTCACCTTTAAGAAGTCTGCCAAGGGCCTGGAATCTATTCGAGTCACTGGCCCTGGTGGGGTGTTCTGTATTGGAAGTGAGAGGCGGCCAAAAGGGAAGAACATGCAGAAGCGCAGATCAAAAGGAGACAGGTATGGATTGGAAGTTGGCTTAGATGGCTTGGTAGGGACATGCTGAGGATGGAGAGAGCTCTCAATCTTCTTGTCTCATTTCTTAGACCAGGTTGCCAAAGATAAAATGAAGCCTATGGTCCCTGGCAACATCTAGATGGGTAGGGTATAGATGTGGGAGACAAGGAGAGGGCAGTATGTGAGGAGGGTATTTGACAAGTGATTTTGCTCTGTGAGCTCTAGCCTCAGTTGTTAAGTGGGAATAGTGATACTAACCTCACATTATTATTTCAGAACTAAAGCAATCTGGATGTGAAAGTGTAAGTGGTAGAGACAAGATGGTGTATCTATACTTGTTGCTCCTTCGCCAGGTCTTCAAAGGCTGGTTTCATTCATCTTAGCTCTGTGCTCAAACAGATTGTGTCATCCGACTCCTTTAATTTCTTCTATGTTTTTAATGACAGATACTTTTTAAAAATATTTTATTTCATTTATTTTTAGAGAGAGGGGGAGGGAGGAAGGGAGAGAGGGAGAGAGAAACATCAATGTGTGAAAGAGACATCGATTGGTTGCCTCTCCCACGCCCCCAACCGGGGACCTAGCCTGAAACCCGGGCATGTGCCCTGATCAGGAACTGAACCAGTGACCTTTTGGTTTGCAGATCGATGCTCAATCCTCTAAACCACGCCAGCCAAGGCAGGTACAGTTTTCTTAAGGGTATGGTAGAGTTTTACCTATCCCCCAAATCATAATACTGACTTGGGGTCCATGGTTTCTGTCCTTAGTATTTCAGTATTTTCAAGGTGACGTGAATCTGAAAATCATCTAGACAATTACAGGTTTGGAAAGGACTTCAAGATACCTAGTCACATATCTCCTTTTTATAAGTGGGAAAATTGGTCTCCGGGAAGGAAAGAGCCCAAGTGTCCTCAGAAAAAAAGTTTCTGATCGCCTCACTCCTTTCTCAACTTTACCATCCTGCTTTGTACCAGGTGCTACAACTGTGGAGGTCTAGACCATCATGCCAAGGAATGCAAGCTGCCACCCCAGCCCAAGAAGTGCCACTTCTGCCAGAGCATCAGCCATATGGTGGCCTCATGTCCACTGAAGGCCCAGCAGGCCCCCAGCTCACAGGGAAAGCCAGCCTACTTTCGGGATGAAGAAGAAGAGATCCATAGCCCTGCCCTGCTCCCAGATGCCCAGAATTGAGTTACAATGGGTCAGGGGCTATCCTTATGTGATCAGGAAGTTTCAAGGAGCAGGCATCAATCGGCAGAATGGAGAAAGTGGGAACAGGGTGGGTAAGGGGCAGCTGGCACTGCCATGTATCTCAGGCCAGGTTCCACAGCGTCACCCCCTCTTCCTTCTTGGTGGGGGGGCGGGGGAGGCAAAGGAACTCCAACCACACTCTATCGAAATGTATGTGAGGGCTTTGGGGGAAATCCCTCCCTGCTTGCTTTGAGTCTCCTCCAGCTTTTGAAAGTGACCTGGATAGGAAAGTTGTTTTCCTTTTAAAGAAAGATATGTCATGATAATATTTCCCCTGCCAGAGTGAAAAGATTAGCATGAGACCAGATTGGTGAACCCAGCCCACAAACGACTACATTCTATGGGAGGGAATTTCTCAGGGGTACAGCAGGGTTTTTCCTCATCCCCTACTCTTGGGTTAGGGTGCTGAGAATTGCCCCAAGCAATGGATTGTCACTATAGGCAAAAGGGATGGTTGGAGAACCAGCAGCAGACCTGCTGCTCCTAAGCTCACTCCCACCCCACTTCTGGGCCAATACAATTTTATTTGGTCCCTTGGGTAACTGCACCTTGGGTCCCACTTTCTCCAGGATGCCAACTGCACTAGCTGTGTGCGAATGACGTATCTTGTGCATTTTAACTTTTTTTTCGTAATATAAATATTCTGGTTTTGTATTTTTGTGTATTTTAATCTAAGGCCCTCATTCCTGCACTGTGTTCTCAGGTACATGAGCAATCTCAGGGATAAGTGGGCAGCAGCTCCGGGTCTGCACAGCAGGAATACTTTTTGTTGTCTTTATCATCAGGGAAAACAACTATTTGGAGTGTATAGCCTATTGAACTACCTCATTTTTGCCAATTAGAGCTGGGTTTTCTGCCATAGTGTCCTCTTGAAACCCTCCATCTTCAATGTTTTGTGGAAGACTAGATTTTAACTGGGTGGCCCCATTACTTGATCTCCTTCTACTGGAAGATTGCAAATTGGTTTGAATAGGAATAAGTGGTTGGTGCCAAGGTTAGGAGAGGCTGGGCTACGTGAACGGCACAGAGGGGAAGCCAAGATTATGTGAGAGTTGTCTATATGTATAACCAAGGATTTCTGTTCCAGACCTCTAATTCCAGGGTCTGGGGCTCATTACATACCAGATCCATCCCTCACTAGATTGGGCTAGGCTTACCATGTACAACAAGTGGTGTGTGTGTGTATATGTGAGTTTAAAAAAAAAAAGGTTGATAAAGATAGGTTTTAAAAACAATACCTCTCTACCCACTTTGAACTGTCCAGGGATGGATATATGAAGCAATGACTAAATTCCTTAATCTTTAAAAATTCTTTGCTTTTCCTCTTGGCCTCCAGAGAGACCCTGAGGGATGGCTTTGTAATGCCCAGAGCCAGTGTCCCGCCCTGCTGCAGCAGCAGCAACTAGTGTCATAGTTGAAGGAGAAAAGCGGGTTTCATTTACTTGCTGTGAGATCACCGAAAACCTACCTCACTGTGTTGAAACGGGGCAAATGCAATAGAATGCATTGGGTTATGTGTGTCTGATCCTGGGTTCTTGTCTCCCCCAGTTGCAGCCCCCGCTAGTTATTGTATTTGTCTGGGCTTTGTAGGGCTTCACAGTAGCTGATTTGGTGATTGCTAGGTGGCCTAGTTTGTGTAAATGTGTTGGTCTTTCTCCGTGTTCTTTTGGGGTTTTATTTGTTTACAAACTTCTTTTTGTATTGAGAAAAATAGCCAAAGCATCTTTGACAAAAGCTTCTGCACCAGGCAAAAAGGATCTGAAACATAAGCTTGGGGACCCCTCTTCTTGAAGTGGGGGTCTTTAATCATCCTTTCCTTTGTTTCCTCTTCCCCTCTTTTCTATTTTGGACCAGATCGCCTGTCCCAAAAACTTCACTCCTACCCTATCTCCTCTTCTGTCCGTTCCCCCCTCTGCAAAAGCCTAAATACCCATACACAGTAAATGTGTGGGGTGTCACCCCATTCGTTAAATGATTTGTGAAAAAATTCTGAAGAAGCTAAGAATATTCCATCCTTTCTTCCCAATACCCTAAGTCCAGACCGTTCCTTGATAATGTGATTCATGCCAAACACTTAGATTGCTGTATTTTAATCTCTGATCCTAGGGTACAGAGAAGCAATGAGGGGGCCTTTCATTTTGAAAGTGGGGTTGGGAGACCAAGAAAGGGAAGATGAATGTAATCCAAGTCACTCAGGAACTTTTATGCAGGTGCAAAAAACTTATGTCAAAGTAGCCACAAGATTTTTTAATAGGAGACGGACGAATGTAACTCATGTTTACTGCTAGAAACCAAAGCTTTGTGTGAAATTTTGAATTTATCGGGCATGAGGGAGGGAGGGTAGGAAAGCATGTACCTGTCTGTTTCCCTGATTCTTCCTCATTACTGAACTACAGGAGACTGAGCCCCCTTGGGCTTTGGTGACCTCCATTACTGGGGATGATTTATTTGATGGTTGATTTTTGCTGTGCCGGGTACTTTCACTTGCTATCTATCATTTTGTAAAACACATGCTGACTTTTTCCTTCTCTTTTCCTTGGGAAAATAAAATGAAAGAATAAAGTCTTATTCGTACTGAAACTGTCATCTCCTTGTTAGAAATTTAGGGTGCTTTTCTCCTCCCATAATTCCCATCTACTTGGAGTGGGGCTCAAGTCACAGAAGAACCATTAACTTTTCTGTTCAGCTATTTTGTTGGGAGTGAATCTTGAAAGTTAGTTCTCTTAGCACCTCATTACAGTGGATTTTTGTTTCTAGTTAAGGCCTCTTGTCCTTTTCTTGGAAGCTGCCACATTCAAGAGGGGATTAGGAGCTTGGCATGCATAAGAATGGGGTTGCCTGTGCCACTGGCTGGGATGAAAGGATGGGGCCATGCCTTGGGGGATGAGACCCTAATAATACTTTGTCCCCTGCTCTTCCAGTCCCTGTACAAATCTTAATTAACCTCCTGAAGCACCCCACGGAGGCAAATATGTGGAACTGGGGAAATTGAGGCCAGAGGAGATACTCAAATTGTAAAAATGCTTATTAGCTTGCCTGCTAATAAATATTGGTTTTTAAACATCTAGCTCCCCTGCTAAGGGAAGGAGAATTTTAAAAGAAAAAAATAAACTTGCTTTGCAGGCATACCATCTGCTACAAAAAGTTCACAGAAACATTAGCAGAACAAGGAGGATAAGTAGTTTCATGCATCCATCCCAGGGACTTTGTACTAAAAGTCTTCAAGCTGACCATGGAAGCCAACTAGGCTGAAGCTTGCTTCCCAGATGCAAAGCAGGAAGGATGGAAAAGACTATGGGAGGGTTACTCATTACCACAGCATTGAAAACTCCTGGTAGAAGTACTCCTTTCGTAAGAAAAAGTGGAAGAGAGTGAATTGGGGGTTACTGGTGCAGTATCTCCTTGGTGAGAGAAACTATAAGGTTCTTTGAAAATTGTAAAAGTTTCTTTTTGCTGATTTTTAAGTTTTGAAAAAATTGAACTCCAAATTTGTCAGTGCTTCAAATTACTGTAACAGTTTTCTGCAAAGGTTTGGTACAGCACTAATGCCCTTGATTTTTCCTATCAGGGTAAATTGATGGCCTGCCCTGCTGTTATTTAACATTGAAAGTCACTCTCAGAGTACAGCTTTTTTTTTGGCTTCAAAGCTTTTCTTTTTCGTAGGTCCTAAAATCTGCAAATCATAAAATCTTGTTGCCTCCTATCAACACAAACGGATTGGTATCAAGTGCGTTTGTGCGATTGACTACGGCTGGGAATTTACCAGATGGTTAAATGCACTAAGGCCTGTAACAAGGGCTCTAAAGCAGAGTTCCAAGGCCTTCCACAGCCTTTCAGGAAGCAGGACACAGCCTTAGGCCACTCTCAGCAGACCTAAAATGCCACCAGCAGCTGAAAAGCCCTTCCATTTATAACGTGATCCCCGAATTCTTGCCCTGCAGCGTAGCTAACTTGAGGCTTCCCGATCTGTGGGTTTAAGGACCTCTCCGCTCCCCTGGAAGGCCTCCACCCCGCCTTCCTCAGCACTTGCTTTGCAGTCAGGCGCCTACCCTATCGGTCACGCGAGCGCGCTTCCCTTCCCGAAACCGGGAGCGCGAACTGCGGCCAGGCGCGCTCTCGCTCCTCTGAGCCTGCGAGCTTGGGGAAGAGCCACGCCCATTAAGGGGCCGGGGAGGGGCGTGTCCCGGCGCCCAAGAATGACGCAATCTCCCAGCGCCACGTCTTGAGAAAGTGTCCGTCCCAAGCAGCAGTTGGAAGGAGCCGGGCGGATCGGAGCGGGTTCTGTGGTGAAGCGGTCAACGAGAGGAGAGAGGTGACAGGACGGGGAGGCAGCCAGGGGAATGGCAGAGGGGACAATGGAACAGACAAATGAGGGGATAAATAATTGGGAGACCACTGAGATAGGAGGTAACGGGGATGACAACTGAAGGGGTTAGTAACTGGGAGCTCAGAGAGTAGGAAACGGCCTGGGGGAGGATGGAGAGGGAAGGATGGTGTGTAGGCACTGTGATAAGACTGGAAGCAGACTTAGAGGTTCAGAAAAAGCCAGTGCAGATACCGAGGAAAAGGGAATAGGAACAAGGTCCACCGAGCCTGGAGAACCAGGGAAAGGCCTCAGCCCCAAATGTCCCGTTGACTTATATATGTACTCTGGTGGTGGAATATTGGAGGCTTAGACTAGTGTCTTTGGAATCTAGTGGTGGCTGCTCTCCACAGCCGAGGTGAAACCCTACAAGTCACCCGTAGCTGTATGCCGGCCCTGGTGACTTTTGATTCTCTTTATTGTTTATCCAAGATTACCCAGTTTATCTTCTGCTTGGACCAGAGCTATGTCATGGATCAAGGAAGGACAGTTGTCACTGTGGGAACGGTTCTGTGCCAACATCATAAAGGTAAGCTCACAGCACCAGCTGACCTGGTCAGTTGGGTAATCTTGTATCAAGACCTGTTACTCACATTGAGCAATCCACCACGATGAATGGGATTTGACAATGCAAGGTAACTTCCACGACTACATTCCTGACAGGTTATTGTCCTAACTCACGTATTCAGGAAGCCCAGGACCTCCTAATATCATTGAGCAGCACAGACTGTTAGGTTTTCTTTATGGAGAACTGAAATTTATTTCCCTGAAACTTTGGACTATAATTCCTAGTGCTATCCTCTGGAGTTAGATAAATTAATTAATCTGTCTTCGATGTGACAGAGCATAAAGGCTGAGTTTGGGCTTTGGGAACAGACAAACATGAACAAAAGTCCTGTTTTCTCATTATTAATCCTGTGACTTAACATAGTTGTATGAGGATTGAATGAAACATACATAGAAAGCATTTAGTTCAGTGTCTAGGAGTTGTGTTCCCCCCCCCCCAAACTGTAAGAGAAAGTTTATTTAGAAGAAAGTCACAGAAGTAGAAGAAGTGAGTGTTAGAAGAAATGGGCTCAGGAAACAAGTTAGGAGGCAAAAGAAGGGTCCCTTGGAGCTTTGGAGAGAGAATAAAAAAGGTAACATGCTTGGGGGAAGACGAGGAGGACGGGAAAGCAGCGGGCATGCTCCTTTAGCAGTTCTTAATTACTACTATTTCTGCGGTTGTCTTTTTAGCCATTTGAAGACTACAGTCACTCTATTATATGTACTTCTCCCTTGCTTTCCCAAATCTTCCCTCATCTTTTTCTCTAAGATTCACGACAATGTTATATCCTCTGCATATGATGGATTTGAGATTGAAGCCAGTCAGCTTGGGTTTGTTTTTCAGCCACAGACTGTCAAGTAGTGAGTAACATTTGTGAGTCAGTAAGACTTATCCCCTCTTACACACTAACACACAAATGTCAAGGTTACTTATGCAGGCCAAGATATGGAAATACCTCCTCAGGCAACCACTGCAGTCATGTGTTGCAAAGAACAAGTTGCATGACCTACTTGGAATTATTTTTTTTAAAGGCTGCATGTGGAAACAAAAGTAGGAAATGATTGGCAGGTGCGGGGGAAGGAGTCCGTGAAGAGCCCCTCCAGCGAGGAAAGTAGGCCCTGGGGTAAATTTTTGCTGTGGCAGAAAACAAAAAGCTGCCCTATGCTAGATAACAAGTTTTGTTTGGCCCCCAAAATGTCTTTTGTTTGCTTTGAAAAGGCTTCTGGCATTTACATTTTTATAAAAATCTGATGTATGGCATCTCTTGTAAAATTAGAAGATCCAGCAACATTAGGCCCCGCTTCCATGTGTCAGCAGTCGGATAGAGCCGAGGAGTGAATGCCTCTTTTATGTGGAGGGGGCCCTCTCCATTCAACCACACTGCCAGTTTCCTTCCTGGGCCTTCCAGTTGGACACTAATGAAACCAAAGTGGGGGTTAATAACATATGGTTAAAAGATGCACTCTGATTGCTCACAGACCTTAGTTTAGACCCCCACTTTGCCTGTTAGCTGTGCGACTTGTGTGAGTCACTTGTCCTCTCAGCCTCAGTTTTTTTGCCTATAAAATGAAGATAATACTATATACTGTATAGATTCATATGATAAAAAGACTACAGTGAGGTATAAAAAACCTAGAATAGTGCTTGGCATGAATAAGTGCTTAATAAACATATAAATAAAAATAAGCAAAGTCACTTAATACTCATTTATAAAGCTAAAAGTACAAAATACCCAATTCCCTTCCTTGAGCCTTTTATCATCTAACTCAAGGTATTAGCTTGGGGTGTAATGTCTCCCTTTATCTTTGAAGAGGGTGTGATGTGCTCATCATTTGTCTTCTTACTTCACAGGCAGGCCCAATACCCAAACACATTGCATTTATCATGGATGGGAACCGTCGCTATGCTAAGAAGTGCCAAGTGGAGCGGCAGGAGGGCCACTCACAGGGCTTCAACAAGCTGGCGGAGGTGGGTGTTGGTGGCAGAACCCAAAGTGAACTCTCTGTGTAAAATTGGGTTATAGCTAGGAAACCTGAGTTTGCTGTGTTTTGAGAGTGTTTTTTAAAACTAATCCTCACCCAAGGATGTGTTTATTGGTTTTTGAAGGGAGAAAGAGAGAGAAGTATCAATGTGAGAGAAAAACATTGATTGGTTGCCCCCTGAATGCACCCCAACTGCGGACTGAACCCGCAGCCTAGGTATATGCCCTGACTGGGAGTTGAACTTGCAACCTTTTGGTATACAGGACAATGCTCCAAACAACTGAGCCACCTGGCCAGGGCTCTAGCTGTTTATTTTATTGCTAGCTATTGGTCTTACGTCAATATTAACAAAACATTAAATCAGCCAGTGATTCATCACAAAATATTAAAAATAAGATCAAAATTGCCTTCTCTTACCACCTTTAACGAGTCAGCAGTTAAAATTTTTTCTGTGCTCCATCGCAACCTTGTAATATGTTGTAACATTACTTAACATTTATAAAATTACATCTATAGCTTCAATAACCTTATTTTTACTTGACATTTTGTGAAGTATTTTTCTAGATTGATATATAGCCTTCTGACTATATGTTTTAATGACTGTAGAACATTTTATGATCATAAAGATTTGACATAATTTGTTTAGCTGCTCCATTATTATTAGACATGATAAATTCTAAGAAATGACATTTCTGGAGCAAAGGTAAGATGGCTACCTTTACTAGTTTGCCTGAGTCTGAGGGTTTGTCAGGACACAGGTCTTTCAGTGCTTAAACTGGGAAAAGTGCCAGACAGACAGAGACATCACTCTAAGAAAAGATTACAAATGTATTAAGGGTTTTTTATTCTTTTGTTTTAGAGTTTAGAATGAAAGAGGCTATTAAGGAAGCAGTGAGAAAGAGTGGGCTACTCCACAGAGAGAGCGGCTCACCATTTTATGGTTTTTAATATATATTGCAGGCTGGAAAACATTAAGTCCAGCAGTAAGAACGGAATACCTATGGCAGCCTTTGTAAAATTAACTTTATTTATTTATTTATTTATTTATTATTTTAAAACTTATTTATTTTGGAGGGAGAAAGAGAAACATCGATTTGTTGTTCCACTTAATGCATTCATTGGTTGATCCTTCTAGGTGTCCTGATTGGAGATTGAACTTGCAACCTTGTCATATCAGGATGGCATTCTAATCAACTGGGCTACCCAGCCAGGGCTGAAACTAACTTGAGGAAGAATAGAACTGTGGCCCTATAGCTTCCTGGCACAGGACCATGGCCTGATGCTAGAGCAGTGATATTTTTTACCTTGAGCAAGTGGTGGTAGGGTTCTTTTTATTCTATGTAGAAGTCTTTACATTTGTTGACCCCAGCACCTCTTTTGTGACTAATTAAGAGGCACTTTTGTATGGTGCTTAGTAGCTTAAGCTCTGGAGTCACTCAGAACTCATTGGAACCCCTGCTCTGCCACTTCCTGGCTCTGTGACCTGCAGTGAGTTATGTAGCTTCCCTTTGTCTTACCCTAGTTTATTAGTTTATTCATCTGTAAAAGAAGGATAGCAATAATCTCTACCTCAGGAAACGATGTGAAAATTAAACAAGACAGCACAATGAAAAGCATGTGCCATAGGACCTGACAAAAAGAAAGTGCTCAAAACATTGAAGATGTTGTTATTGACATTTGTTTTGACTGAGGTCAGTGGTGGGTTCCAACTCTTGTCCCAGCCAAGAGCCTGTAAGGTCTATAACCTTGAGCCTATTCAAGTGTGAGGTTCGCACTTGTAGTCTCCCTAAAGTGGCAATGAACTGATTTGTATATATGTCTGCGAAGGGATTAGTGTTAACACAAGGAGCCTGGGGGTTAAAGGAAGGGGGCAGAAGACATTCAAACAGAACTGAAGGAACAAAGCTGAAGGGCTATCGCCATAGATTAGTTTTTCTTGTACTGGAACTTCATATGATGGATTCATTGTAGACTTTTGGCATATTTCTTCAACTCTCTTAGTTTCAGTTTTATCATCTCTAAAGTAGGTATGAAAACAATAATGCCAGTCTCAAGCAGTTGTTTGAAGAATCAGTTGAAATAGCGTATGTGAAAACCCTTTGCAGACTCAAATGCTGCACAGCTATGCAATTATTGATTTTATTCTTATAACCCATCAGCCTCTCAGTCTACCAGAATAATGAAGTTATGCTGTGAATAATAATGCCTTGTGTGTTTATATTGTTCTTTAGCCACCTTGTGAGGGATGGATTGTGATCTCTTTTTTACAGATAAAGAGACTTAGGCCTAGAGAGGACAAATGATTTGCCTATGGTCACATAGCGAGTGCATGATGGTACCAAGGACTAGAACCTAGCTTTTTACTCTCGGTGAAGAGTTCTTTCCAGCAGACCACAGTGGCATCAGCAAGTGGTACTCATTAAGTTCTCATTTTTCAGTTTCTCAAGTGGTAGCTTTCCTGCATTTTTGGTTTGTTATTCTGACAGAAGCAATAGTGTTATCCTAGCTTTTCGCAGCATTAAGTTGGGGCCGAGGCATCTCATATTTCCCTTCCCACTCTTCCTTGTACCCAAGCTCCTTTTCTTTTCCCTTCTCAGACTCTGCACTGGTGTTTGAACCTGGGCATCCGAGAGGTGACGGTGTACGCGTTCAGCATTGAGAACTTCAAACGCTCCGAGAGAGAAGTAGAGGGGCTAATGGATTTGGCTCGACAGAAATTCAGCTGCTTGCTGGAAGAACAGTAAGATGCTGTCAGAGGGGAAAGTGTGTTCTTTCAGCACCTCCAGCCTTACCCTAACCCTCAACTCTCTTATCTGAGGCTTATTTAAGGAATTTTGTACCCTTTTGATGTTAGATCTCTACAGTGGCAAATGTTGTTGTTGTTGTTTTCAAAGGGAGCATTTATTTGAGGATCTAGAGGTATTTCACAAAATTCAAGGACAACCTCAAGCAAAACTGAAACCAGGATTGAGATCCATTAGGTAGAGCTTCTTTGTCCACTTCCTTCACCCTGCAGACCTGCTTTCCCTGCTTCATGAGAACAGCCCAGAATGAACCAAATCTTTGCATTAGCCACTTTAGATCAGATTTATATCCCAGGACCCATAAACTGTGGCCAGGAGAGTAGAGGGAGAGAAATTGAAAAAGTCATTTTCTGCTGTGCAGTCATCCCTAAAATGTTACTATATTCTCCTACATGGCTTTTTTTTTTTTTTTTTTTTTTTTTTAATTTTACTTATTGATTTTAGAGAGAGGGAGGAAGGTGGGGAGAGAGAGACTACAATTTGTTGTTCCACTTGTCGCGCTCATTGGTTGACTATTGCTTGTGCCCTGACCGGGGAATCGAACCCACAACTTTGGCATGTCGGGACAATGCTCTAACCAACTGAGCTACCTAGCCAGGGCCTTCTGCATGTTCTTTTGGAAGGGATGGGGTGATGCATAAGAAGCCTTTGTGGGGAAGAGTCATTACCACTGTTAGCTGTCGTTAAGTTTAAGATTAACTTAGGGAGCAGAGCTGGAAAGGGACACAGAAGAAATGATGGGGTTTGTTTGCCTTAAAGTATGGAACTCTCTCCGGTTGGACCCAAAAGTCTTCATTACAATAATTCTCTGCCCAGGTCCTCCCCACACCAGGACCAGGACGATGAGAGAACAGAGAACCTAGAGCTCCAGTGGAACTAGCCAGGAACACTTCTGTCTTTTCTGTCCCTGTATGGGTCAGTGTAGTGAAGAGTGTACCAGGCTTCTCTCTGTCCATTTTAGGATGGGCCACAGACAGTGCTCCCTGGTCCTCAGGGGAGCCCCAGGCTCAGAGTTCACACTCGGGGGCCTGGGGATAGAGGCAAGGGGGCATATTCCATGTGTTCAGATTCTTCTGTACTTCACACTAATCCTACCTTTGTAAAGTACTTAAGTAGTTTGTGCCAGGCTCTGAACCTAACATGTATTCTCACTTAATATTCTCATTATCCTATGAGAAAGATCCTACCATCCCAATTGTAGAGAGGAGGAAAGTGTGGGGGAGGGGGGACTGGAAAAATTTAGTTGTGTATCCTGAGTCACACAGCTATTGTATCACAGGCAGAGCCAAGACAGACAGGACCTTTCTGACTCCATCTCTGAGCTATTGTCTACTACCCTGTACTCTGAGAGACAGGAGGCAATCTTACAGTTCCTTACAGATCAAAATGCATGGCAGTAGCGGTGTACTGGGATTGCTCTAATCAGTCAGTAGTAGGAAAAACAGTGTTAGGTTATGAAGTCCTGGACAGAGCAAGAGGAAACCCTGGTGGCGGTTTTCTAACGATGTGCCATACCCCAGAGTTCTAGGAGTGAGTATGCAAAGAACCCAGAGGAAATGAGGTAGAGGGTGCTGGTTTGCATTTATATATTTTATATATTGGGCTTCTGTTTATGATGATTTGAAGAAAGAGTACTTTGTCTAAGAAAAGGTTGGAAAGCCACTGGCCTAGTGCACTTTCATCAGTTGGGAAGCTAAACCCTAGTGAAGAGAAGAGAAAGCCTTGCCCGTGGTCACACAGCAAGCTAGTGGCAGAGCTAGATTGGGAACCCAGGTCTCCAGGCTCCTCACTAGGACATGTGAAGTGACTTCTACTTTACAAACTTCACTCAAGCCATGCACCTGATGCCTGAGAATAAGCACATTCACGTACTTTTTCTCATTCAACACAAGCCAATGCAGCGAGTATGGCAGGGGTGGTTACCCTGGTCTACAGTGTGAGGGAAACATAGGCCCAGGGAGGCTAACTGGTTATGCAACGTCAGCTAGAAAGTAGTGGCACTAGAACTTGAATCTAGGTATTCTTATTCACATGCTGTCAATGGGACAAATATAGCACAGAATATGTAAAACTTGCTGACAAGAACACATGAGGTGGTGTCATGTGTAGTAAAGAGTTTGGATTTTCAAATCAGACTTGGGTTTCAGTCTTGACGTAGCACTCGATGTCTGTGTGATCTTGGCCAAGCCATGCCTGACCACCCTATCTGAGCCTTAGTTTCCCACCGTAGAATGGGGAATGTGGTGAACTCCTTTCAGAATTGTTGAGGGGATGCAGTGAAATAATACAGGTAGGACAGTGCCTGACACACAGGAAAACACTCAAAAACTGATAATTGAGTATCATCTAAGCACCCTGCTCTCTCCAGCTCATCAGGTGCTGTGTCCCAACCCTGCTTCCTTTTCCCCAATCAGGGAGAAACTGCAGAAGCACGGGGTATGTATCCGGGTCCTGGGTGATCTGCATTTGTTGCCCTTGGATCTCCAGGAGCTGATTGCACAAGCTGTGCAGGCCACCAAGAACTACAACCAGTAAGTCTTCAGATTTCCCCTTGGGGACCTGTATCAACCTTTGCGTCCCTGCTAGCTTTAGGGAGACATTCTTAGTCTGCACTTGGTACCAAGGCAATGAGGGTGTGGTTTGGGATGCTTAGAGACCTCCTCCATCTTCAGGGCAGACCAGAGGTGGCTCTGCAGTACCATGTTATATGTGTATGTATCCAACATGTACAGTTTCTCATCTTCCCTCTTCATTTCATGTACCTCAACACCCCCACCAAGGGATGGGGTGGGAATGCAACAGGCCTTACTTACTCCTGCCTCTGAAGACAGTTCCTTCAAGAAACTCTCTTTCTGTCCCACTCCTTTAACCACAGGTAGGATGAACTTGGGAGGTGGTGCAGATGCAAAGGGGAACAGAGTTCAATAATCCAAACTTCATTTTGTGTGGCTTTGGAATATAGTGTATGTTTGGCAATGGATTTGTTTTGCATCAGATTTCCTTTCTGTTCTCCTTTGTGCTAATATCACAACTTTCCTCTGAAAGCTGGTTGGTAGTAGAAGGGGAGAGGATTGGAAGGGTAATAAGAGTCATTTAGTACTTGTCTTATTACAAAATTAGTAACATGGTTATTCCAAGAAAACTTGGAAAACACAAGAAATTCAAAATCTGACTTTTCAGAGTGTCTGTGGCTAACATTTGTTGTGTGTTTTCTTCCAGGGACAGGGTGCTCTGGAATGAGTGGTTCCAATTCTTAGTTCCTGCCCTTCTTTGGTAAATAATTCTGTTCTTCCTTCTCAGGTGTTTCCTGAATGTCTGTTTTGCATACACGTCCCGTCATGAGATCAGCAACGCTGTGAGAGAGATGGCCTGGGGAGTGGAGCAGGGCCTGCTGGACCCCAGGTATCCCTAGTTGGTAGCTGATAGGGAAAATAGGCACAGGCATGCCCCAAACCACAAAATCCCTCCTAAGCCAGGTACTTGGGTCAGAAGTCAAATCAGGCATGCATGTGGAAAGATTTGAGGGGACGGGGGATCACCCACACTTAAGAGCTTAGGATTGGCTCACTATAGCCTTTTTTAGAATTTCTCTGTGTTCACTGCACACCAAGAAGCCCCAGAAAAATGACGTAACAGGTAGCAACTCTGTAGTTTTCAATAAAAAGATGATACCCTCTTGGCCCTTTGGCACTGTTTTTTCAAGAATGTTTTTCAGGCCCTTACTGGTGTGGCTCAGTGTGTTGGGCATCCTAACACAAACCAAAAGGTGACTGGTTTGATTCCTGGTCAAGGCACATGCCTGGGTTGCAGGCCAGGTGCCCAGTTGCGGGTGTGCGAGAGGCAACTGATTGATGTTTCTCACATCGATGTTTCTCTCCCTCCCTTCCCCCACTCTAAAAATAAATAAATAAAATCTTTTAAAAAAAGAATATTTTTCAGGAATGCGTTCATTGGGTATATAGCCCTTTAGGTTTCCTATGTTACAGTTTTATATAAGATTCAGGTATTTTTCAAAATGAAAATTGTTCATCATTAACAACATAATGGAATCCTAATAGAGCTGGGAGAGACTTTAGAAGCCATCTGTCTACTCAGTTCCTGTCATATTATTATTGTAACCTTTGGTAATAATACTGGTAAGCCAATAAGAGCAATAATAAAGTAATAGTAGCAAAAAGTAATCCAGGCAATGTGTTATATTTTGTATTTTATTGTCATTAATCTCATGTGTGAGAATCTTCTCCATTTCATAGATGAGAAAATTGAGCTCAGCATTGAAGTTACTTTCTCAAGGTAACTTCATTCTGCCAGTAAGTGCCAGAGCTGGGACTCTTATCTAAAACTGTCTGATTCCAGACTTCTTGTCCTTTACCTCTGTTATACAGGATCTTCGAAGCCAGGAATTTTTGTGATTCCCTTCTCAGGTATAATTTGATTTACCTGGGAAATGAAATTAAAAATCAAGAAGTTGCTCAGTGAGAACAGAATTAGATAAGAAGGAAAGGAAAACATTTTTAAGGCTATTTTATGAATCCTTGTCTTTTCCAACAGCTAGGTGATCTTTCTGTGTCACATAGTTGATTCATTCAGTCAATTACTTATTCATTCAACAAATATCTTTTAAGTGCCAAGTAAAGATCAGGCACATTACTGTACACAGAGGATAGAGTTATAAGAATAAAAATATATATTTCCTGCTCTTGTGGAGGTCTCATAAGGGAAACAGATGTTAATCAAGATTATACAAATTAGTGTAATATTATAATGGTGATAAATTCTATAAAGGCATTGGTGCGTGGTACAAGAATTTATAGGAGAAATAGACCTGGAAGGGAGGACACCCCCAAGGAATGATAAGTGATCTAAGAAGGAAGATTAAGCAGTAACTGGGGAAAAAGGCAATCATGTGAGCAGCTTGTTGGTTGCAGAAAGACTGTTGGAAGGTTTTTGTGATAATTTAAGTACAAAATACCTGGAAGGGAGCTTGGATTGTGGTGGTGGTGATGATGGAATAGATAAGAATAAATGACATGGAGAGCTACAAGGAAAAAGGATGTGTTAATGGTTTTGGGCGTATGAAACAGTGGATGATGGTGCCCTTCACTGTGGATCCTTGAGAAAGGATCCAGTTTGAGGAAGGTCAGGGCCTTGGTTTGGGATATGCTATAGATACTGAACTATATCTATATCTATAGAGATATATCTATAGATATAGATATATCTCTATAGATATATATCTAGATATAGATGTCGGGTTGGCAGTTGAGATCGTCTGTGTATGTGGTACTGAGGCAAAGAGAGGGCTTGAGGAAGCTAAGGAGAGTCTACAGAGAGACAGAGAGCCTAGGATGGAGTTTTGAAAAACTTTTTTAAGGTTTTATTTATTTATTCTCGGAGAGAGGGGAAGGAAGGGAAAAAGAGAGAGAGAGAAACATCAGTGTTCAAGAGAAGCATCAGTTGGTTGCCTCTTGCACTGGCCCGCAACCCAGGCATGTGCCCAGACCAAAAACTGAACCAATGATCTTTTGGTTCGCAGGCTGACACTCAGTCTGCTGAACCACACCAGCCAGGGCTTGAGACTCTCTTTAAGTTTCACTAGCTGGGTAGAGGAGAATGAGCCTTAAGGAAAAAAGAATGAACAACCAGAAAGGTAGAGAGAAAATGAGGCAATCTATATTACAGAAGCCAAGAAAATAGAGAATTTCTTTTTGTGGGTCAGGAGGGACATGGGCACAAGTGGGAACAACACACTATCAAATGCTGTAAGGAGGTAAATTAAGATGTGGATTGAAAATTAACTATTGGGGGGAAAATTGAGATACTGAGTAACTTGGCAGGGTGGGGACCAGGCAGGAAGATGAAATATGTAAGTAGATAAAGGTTGTATAAGTAAAAACAAGTTATTGGTAACTTTTCTAATTCTTGGCTTGGGGGTCATTTCATAATTGTTCATTACAATATGGTGCTTTATAATTAATGTTTCATATAGTCTTTTGTATGAATGAAATAATACAGTCGATCCTTGAACAGTGTGAGGGTTAGGGGCATCTACTGCCCACATAGTTGAGAGTCCACACACGGCTACAGTTGGCCCTCTGCAACCTTGGATTCCTAACCATGGATGGGAAATACAGTTGACCCTTGAACAGGGTTGTGCAGGTCTACTTATATGTGGAATCCATCAACTGTGTATTAAAAATAATAAGAGATATATTAAAAAATAGGGACAAACATTTATGCTAGAAAGAAAGCTATTTAGCAAATAGATGTAATATGCATTGATGCTAGGACTAGAACTCTGATCTTGACTCCTAGTTCAGCATACTTTATACTCATACCACATTCCAACAACCACTGACTTTTACCTTTTTTATTTTTGTATTTTATTTTTGTAAGGATTTTATTTATTTACTTTTAGAGGGGGGAAGGGAGAGAGAAAGAGAAGGAGACAAACATCAGTGTGTGAGAGATATATTGATCGATTGCCTCTCATACACTCCCAAGTGGAGACCTCGCATGCAACCCAGACATGTGCCCTGACTGGGAATTGAACCGGCGACCTTTCGGTTCACAGGCTGGCATTCAAATCCACTGAGCCACATCAGCCAGGGCGACTGTTATCTTTTTTTAAAAAAATTATAACAAAGTTTATTTCAAATGTAGAAGAAGTGAGCTAGCTGGGTTGCATAGGCTCAGGAAAGAAATTACAGAGGCAAAAGAAGGGTCCTTGGAGCTTAGGAGAGTGCAGGGCAAAGGTCATGCGCCCGAGAGGGAAGAACAAGAGTAAGGGAAAGGCATGGGCATGCTCCTTGAGAGGGAGATGCAGACCTTTATCTTCTTTCTGCTCCTTGTCCAGCCTGTTTTCCTGTATCTATTTTCTCTGCCCTGCATGGTTTAGTACATTGCCTACGTGGGGTTAGTCATGCAGATGTGGTATGGGCTGGGCTGGGTCACCAGCGTAAGGAGGCTGATGTCTCCACCCCTGAGCTCAGGAAGCTTGGTGTTCTGCTCAGGCTGGGTTATTCAAGTCCTGAGGCTGTGCTCTTCATATTATTCAAATTGAGACAAATCTGCATTTATAACAGAGAGTCAGTGATTTAATTACATTTAGGCTCAACCCTCCCAATAGCTGTAATTTTTGTATTCTCTCATTACCACCATCCAACTCCTCATTTTCCTTCCAGATATATTTTTTTCTATCATATTAATGTTAGGTTGTGTTTTGAGTCTGGAATTATAGAAAAGGGATTAGGCTTATTATTGATATAAAGAATAGTTAATAAACTCTTTTTCACTGAGTTATCTTGAGCAGGTCACTTGACCCCTCCGTAGATGTCTATCTTCCTCTTAAGAATGTTAATACTAATAATTGCTAACATTTACTGAGCATTTACTCTTTGCCAGGCATCTAGCAAGTACTCCACATATGTTAGTTCATTCACTCCTTAGAGGCTATGAGGTAAAAACTGTTTTTAAGGATGAAATAGGGAGACACAGGGAAGTTAAGTAACTTGTTCAAGTTCACATGGTTGACAAAGCTTGGGGCCAGGATTTCAACCTGGCTCCAGAGGCTTGCTCTCTTACTCACTATGGTGTACTGAGTCTCACATAGGATGGTTGAAATGAACAATGACACAATATAAAAATAAGTTACTAGTATTTATTGGATCTTACTATGAGGCAGGCACTAAGCTAAATGTTTACCACACATATTCTTATTTGATTTTCATATAAGGGAGTGACTATTCGCCCCATTTTATAAGATCAGTTAACTAATGTTTTAATAAGGTTCGTTGACTTACCCAAAGTAACTTACCCTACAGTGTATGCTAATAACAACATGGAACAGCCTGGACTCCAGCTCAGGTCTGTTTACCTCCAAAGTCTGTTTTTCACCATCTTTATAAACTAAATGCCACAAAAATGTACTATGTTGTTATCACAGGGAGCATTTCCTATATCTTTGTACCTTCTAGAAAGGATCTACCTTTCTGAAATAGTATTGGGAACACACTAACACATTCTTACTCTTCCTTTTTCCTGATGCTAGGCCATTCACTGTCTTGTTAATAGTCATTGTTACCAGGTCTCCCTTCCAGAGGCTGTTGCCATATTTCCATTATAGGTTTTACACTGGTTTTTCTTACAATGGGCATTTCTTAAAACACGTAATTTATTAGGTAGGAGCCATTATCTTGATGAATACACGTGCCCATATTTTTCCAGAATATGTTCTACTTTTTAAAAAATTGTGAAAAGATATACATTTCACTATCTTAACAATGGTTTTCAAATTTTTAAAAATTGATTTTTAGAGAGACAAGGAAGGAAGAGAGAGTGAGAAAGGGAAACATCGAATTGTTGTTTCACTTATTTATGCATGCATTGGTTGATTCTTGTATGTGCCCTGACCACCACACCCTTGACATATCGGGATGATGCTCTAACCAACTAAAGTACCCACCCAGGGCATAGTGTAACAATTTTTAAGCATACAATTAAGTGGCATTAACTATATTCACAGTGTTGTATAATCATCACAACTATTTCCAGTACATTTTCATTATCCCAAACAAAATACTGTGACAAAACTAGTGATGAGCCATGATTGGGAGTTCAGCCAGAGTCATCTTTTTAAACACAAACCTAATTATGACAAAACAGAAGAAATCACATGGTGAACAGTTTATAACCAGAATCATGCTCGTTGACCTAATGTTGTAATATGAACGCTTTTCCATGTCCTGTTTTTGGGTTTTGTTTTTTTTTTAAGATTTTATTTAGCCCTGGCTTTTGTGGCTCAGTGGATTGAGTGCTGGCATGAGAACTGAAAGATCACTGGGTTGATTCCTGGTCAGTGCACATGGCTGGGTTGCGGGCCAGGTCCCCATTTTGGGGTGCGTGAGAGGCAACCACATGTTGATGTTTCTCTCCCTCTCTTTCTTCCTCCCTTCCTCTCTCTCTAAAAATAAATAAAATCTTTTTTGTTTTGTTTTTAAGATCTTATATATTTATTTCTAGAGAGAGGGGAAGGGAGCGAGAAAGAGAGGGAGAGAAACATCAGTATGTGAAAGAAACATCGCAAGGTTACCTCTCACCCCAACCAGGGACGGAATCTGCAGCCTAGGCATGTACCCTACTGGGAATCTAACCAGCGACCTTTCGCTTTGTGGGACAACAACCAATCAGCTCAGCCACACTGGTCAAGGCTCCATGTTCTGTGTTTTTAATTTGTTCATGCTATTTTTAATGGCTACAGAGTATTTCTTGCTCCAATTTACTTAAGCATTCAGCTATTTGTTGGTTGTGCGGGTTGTTTCGAATTTCTCATTATTACAAATAATGCTAAAATTAAATCTATGAACTTAACTCTTGTCTACCTTTTGGATTGTTTCCTCAAGATCTGGGTCTGGATGTGTTCATTTCACCTTATTCTTGCCAAGATTTTTTAAAATGTAAACTATTCTAATCTTACAGGCGAAATTGGTATTTCACTTTTATTTAATAGAAATTATTTCTTAAAAGTCTCTATGCAGACAGCTAAGGCTCTTTAGTGGTGGATTTTTGTTGGCCAAATCACAGATGTCCTATTTTCATTTTGTCAGTTTTCTTCCCCCCCCCCGCCCCGCCCTTAGAGTTACCATTGTTTCGATAGAATTCTGCTCACTGTCTGGCACATTTGAAATTCATAGAGGTTAAATGGGAATCCAAAGTCACACAGAAAATTGATGGGACTGGAAATAATGTTTATTTTTTATTTATATAGCACTTTATAGTTCCCAAGGTTACTCAAATCTGTTATTCATTCAATTTGACCCTCACAACAACCTATAAGTAGATAGGATAAATGTGCCCATTTCAAAGATAAGAGAGCTGAGAAATTATGTTGTTTGTACAGAGTCTCACTTTTTGAGATTTTATTTATTTTTAGAGAGAGGGAAGGGAGGGAAAAGAGAGGGAGAGAAACATCACTATGTGAGAGATACATTGATCAGTTGCCTCTTGCACACCCCCAACTGGGGACCTGGCCCACTACCCAGGCATGTGCCCTGACTAGGAATTGAACAGGCAACTCTTGGGTTCACAGGGCAGCGCTCCATCCACTGAGCCACACCAGCCATGACTGAGTCTCGGATTTCTTCGAGAATTAAGACTATGCTGCCAGGACAGACTGTCAGATTATCAGGGAAATCTGAACCAGAGCCCTTTGATTGCCTAGTCATAAGTGAATATTGTTTCCCATGTGATGGTACAGAAAATAAAGCTCCCTCTGTAGTTTGCAAAAAAATGACTGAGAGATGGAGTAACTTAACCACAGGCACACAGCTAGTAAGTATAGAATCTTGTTTTGAACCCTCAGCCTAGATCTCCCTGCTTTTTTTAAACTATATTCCCAGAACAGTGTTCTACCAAGAAATTTCATCTTCTAGAGATGCAAATTTTGCCTTCACAAGATGCAACTCTCGAAGATTTCAAATTCTGCCTCTGGGTACTTGGAAGGGAAAGTAAACAGTGTTCTTGGAACCAACTAACACCAGGCTTGCAAATATTCTCTTTCCTGGGACACAAAGTTTTACGTAAGATAAATGGTGCCAGTTCCCATTCTGCTTTATTCCACCTTCCTCCTAAGTGTCTGTCTGGGAAAGGAGCTCTAATAAAACACAGGATGGCTGGTCATTTTGCTGGTTTTTTCTTTCTTCTTTTTCCACATCCTAAGTAATATGGATTTTTTTGCAGTGTTTCAAGGTCCATATGACTTAAATTTAAGGTTTTAAAAAATGTTCTCTGTATTCAAGTAACAAATTCAAGTAACAACAAAGGTACATAAAGTAAAGAAAGATCATCTTTCCTTCCTTAGCCAATCTTCCAAAGGTAATTACTGTTGATAGTATGGCATGTGCCTTTCTAGACTTTATTCTTTGTTTATATATACATATATCACATGCATGAATATTTGAGTATGTACTTCCCATGCTGTATTTTTTCTGAAACTTGCTTTTCTCATCTAATATTAAATTTAGAAATCTCTCCAATCAATGCATTTAGATTTATCTCTATTGAAAACAGTTACATAGTATTTCACCAAATTGCAGGGTCATGAGGCATATGCATTTTAAAGAACAAGATGTTTTAAGTGAAGAGCAACACATTCTAGTGGGTCTGTCTGGTTCTAGGCCGGAGGCTATTTAGACTTTTGGCTAACTAATCATCTTCTTTGAGCCTCAGTTTCCTTATCTATAAAGTGAAAACAGAAATATCTTATGTAGTTGTGAGGATTAAAAACATTAATTAATTTATCAAACATTTGTTGAGGGCCTTTGTGTACCAAGTAGTATTTACAAATACATTTGATGGTATTCTATAATCTGGGAAGCCTTATGTAAGGAAGTGGACCATGAGAACAAACTAAAAAGAGATGTGTGCTTGTCTTTGTCTCTTCCCCACTCACCTTAGCGATGTCTCTGAGTCTCTGCTTGACAAGTGCCTCTATACCTACCACTCTCCTAATCCTGACATCTTAATACGGACTTCTGGAGAAGTCAGGCTCAGCGACTTTCTGCTCTGGCAGGTAGGTAGTTTTGAACCACTGCTCTGTTTGTGTCAGTTGAAAACTGCTGCTGCACCCACAGAATGGATGAGAGGGGCTCATCCTCACTCCCAGCTATGCTGGCACCAGAGAATCTTGTGCAGGAAGAGACCCAAAATGTCTCTAGGCTGTGGCTGGTAACATTTTCTATCCCTTTCTCATCTCTCCCTGGCTATGTGAACATGCGGTTCTTGCTCTCTAAAGTTCCTAGAGGAGGAGGAAGGCAGAAACAAATGTATTTGGAAAAATAAATTAATTTTTTTAAAAAAGTTCCTAGAGGAAAAAAAAAATATCAAGGCTATCCAGCTGTGACGAAAACATCACTTGTGCCCTTGTTCAAGGAACTGGACTTCTGACTTTTGTTCCTAAGTATAATCTCCTGCCCTAGTAATCTGCCAGGTACCCTGCCATGTACCCCAACCCCTCTTGGCTAGAAGCTTGCTTTGCAATTATTAGTCTCTGTCCCTAAGAATAAAGGGTTCCATCTATGTAAGCACAGTCCACAAGGGATATAAACTCAGTACAAACTCTTTCTTAGCAGCCATCGTCTCTCAGCTCAGTTCCTCCAGTGCAGGCAGTCCCCCAAAAAGTCATAGTCAAGTGAGTTTGTCTTTGATTGAAAGTCTCTATCACCTGTTAACTTGGCCCCTGTTGTTCACACAACAGGCGCAAGTCTTTGTTCAAGGAGAGGTTGGAGGGAAAGATTCAGCTTGGAAGCAATTCACTTGATACAGTTCTAGAAATTTTAATGGACCCTAGTCTTAAAAGTGAACTAACAAGATTTAATGTACTACTAAATGTACTTTCAGTATTTGGCTATATTGAAAGAAATATAATGTGCATCTTATGGTTCTGTGACTGACTCTGCTGGTCATGTCATGTCTGGAAAGTTTATTTCTGGACACTGAGTTTTAAGAGACTACTACATGGTAAACTAGAGGACTTAACAGAAGAGGCCAACCTGGATGGCAAGGAATCTGGAACTCACACCTTATAAGGAATGAGTGAAGGATAGTGTTCTGGAAAAGGGAGGCATAGTAACAGTTTTTTCCCTTGGGCAAAAATAATTGAGCTCCTCCTTTGTCCTGGGAATATAGCAATGACTGAGTCAGGAATAATCCCTACTGTCATAAAATTCAGAGTTTGTTGGCAAAGACAAAGTGAACAAGTCATTACAGTCTTGGCAACAGATAACAGGCTGCTCTGATCTAGCCTTCATTTGAAAGAATGTCACTTTGAGGAAGAAACAAACTTATTCCAGAGAAAATACCTGAGGCCATGGTAGAAGTTCCAGGGAAGGTGACATTGCTTTACCATAACAAGCTATCCAGCAACCAGAGTTATCCTCGTTGAGGCACTGAATTCCTCCCTTTCCCCTAAAGGTATCCAACAGTGGCTGCCAAGAATATTCTAAAGGGAATCTCACATCAGTGGCTATTTTTATTATTTTTTTATATTGAGATTATATTTATTAAAGCTGGGGACAGTGAAACAAACGAAGGGGACAGCAGCAGGGAGCAACAGGGGACAGGCGAGGCAGTGCTCTGCTTTGGCTCTCTAGAAATGTTATAGGAAAGAAATGAGCCAAAGTAGGGTTGCTGTTAGCTCACTGAAAGAATTCAAAGAAAAGGAGGCCTTTGAAACAGGTTCACGGGGTAACCCCGGAACAAGCTGCCACTTCCCATTGCTCCCCTGGTTGCAGGTCTCCTAGAGACCCTTAGAATTTAGGAGAGAAAGTAAAGACACATGCCTGAGAGGGAAGAGGAAGGTGTGGGCATACTTTAGAGAGAGCCCACAAGTGGTTATTGGTAAAGTTCACCCAACTCTGTGCTCTGACTGCTTTATGAACATTAACTTATTAAATTTTTATAATACTTTAAAAACTAGGTGTTTTTATTTCCCAGTTTTACAATTGAGGAACTGAGGCCCAGAGAGATTAAGTAACTTGCCGCAGGTCAAATACATGGTAAATGGCGGGGCCAGAATTCAAAGCCAGGCAGTCTGGCCCCAGAGCCCACGCTCTTAACCACTGTGCGACATTCTGCTACTTAAAAATAACAATGGCAGCTACCATTTGTTCATTGCTGACTTTTATCAGACAGTGTGTCTCCCAGATGACCTCTAAGGGCCAAGAGCCAATAACATAATCCAGATGTTATTTCATAGCCCTAAATTTGGCTCTCAGTAAAATCCTGGTGGAAATGTTGGTCTAGTCTTGTTTTAGTTTTGCCTTGCTATAGGCAGATGATCTAACTCCCTCAGAAGACCCCTCCCCATATTACTGAGCGACTCAGGACCGGTGGCAGCAGCTGCAGCTCAGGATGTCTGGGTGATCTCATCTTTGGGTTTCTGGGTCCTGCTCAGCCAGATCCTTCTTTGGAACTTCGCCCAGGGATGTGTCCAGCAACGTGTTACTAAACTAAACTCTCTTCCTCCTCCCCTTTCCCAGACCTCCCACTCCTGCCTGGTGTTCCAGCCTATTCTGTGGCCAGAATACATGTTTTGGAACCTCTGTGAAGCCATCCTGCAGTTCCAGATGAACCATAGCATGCTTCAGGTTAGTTCCAGGTGAACCATAACATTCATCAGGGATGGTTCTAGATGAACCATAGCATGCCTCAGTGCTGGCCTGACTGGATGGGATGGAAGAAAAGGTGAGAGCACTGACTGACCATCTACTGTATATATACCAGACACTTGCTAATAAGTATGTTAATAATGATGATAGTAGCTGTGTATTTACCATGTGTCAGGCACTGTGAATATTTTATATGCACTATCTCATTTAATGTTCCCAAGAACCCAATGAGGTAGATATTTTTAGCCCCACTTGTGCAAATCAACAAAATTATTTAATTAAGGACACAACTAGTAAGAGAGAGAGAACTGGGGTTCAAGTTACAAGTCTTTAATCTTTTTACTACGGAAACCCAGGAAAGGATCGTTAGGGAGATTGGCCATTATTCCCTGAAGGTATTAATGTTGATCACCAGATCTTGAAGTAGGTTTCATTAGGAGGCAAAGTCACCTTCATCTGATTAGGACAGATAATAATAATGGTGTGTGTGATAGTAGCAGCTAATATTGAGGGTCTACTAAAGCACTTCAGTGTTTTCATGTAAGTTTTCTTATTTAATCCTTCTCAAGAAGCCACCTTAGTGGAGACACCAAGGGAACTTCAGCCCACTATGTGTCCTAGTCCAGGTCCCTTCCTGCCTCCTGCCTTAGCTTCAGGTGTCCTTGTCTAACCTAAAGAGGCTAGAGCAGATGGCCTTTATGATCTCCCCTCCATCATACTCCCGGTGAGTTGCCAATTCCTGGCAAATAGGGACTAAGCTCTGCCTTTGTTGCAGCCTCCTTGCCTGGCACTTCTGGAAGAACCCTTAGCTTCATGAGTGACTTTAACTAGCTCTGTGTTTCCTCCCTGTGTGGCTGGGTGGCCCCATCCTTTCTGTCCTGCCAGAACATAGCGTATTTGGTGATAGCCACAAGCAGTGCTGATTGAAGAATAGCTAACCCATTGAGGTGGATACTGTTATCCCCTATTTTGCAAATTAAGAATTAGGCTGAGGCATTTGAGTTCCTGCTCCCAGCATATGTCATCAGTTTGGCTCAAATACACTCTTAATTTAAAAAAAAAAAAAAAAAAAATGAATGAGGCTTAGAGAGGTGAGAGTCCTTTGGAGAGGAGCTTCTAGATCCCCAGTGTTCCAGGAGGGTCATGCTGGCCTGATCAAGCTCTTCAATCAATTTCACGTGCCTTTGTCCATTATTCCCATTACCTGATATTCTACCCCCTCCCATGCACCCCGCCTTTATCCAGTTTCTCCCCATTGGTTAAAGCCCTGCTCAAATATTGGCCGTCCATGAGGTTTCACTGCTCCTTGACCCTCATAGCCATAATTTTTCTCTCCTCTCGGCTGCATGGCCATTTCTCTTGCCTCTGTGGTGACCCTTACCACATTCTACCTTATATTATGGGACTTTGCGAAGAGATCTGTGTCCTAATCAGCCTTTAAGCATGTGAGTTGCTTAGACTGTATCCTGAGTATCTCTGTATCCCCCAGTAAGGTCCTGTACATAGGACGCAGGGTTCCTCCTGACCAAGGCAACTTCTTATGTCCACTTAAATCTTCATAGCTCCATGTGTGCACTCATTATCATAGCAGGAGAGTACCCTTGAATGCCTAGAGGGGAAATATTACAAAATTTTCATTTATGCAATAAGCCTTTATTGCTGAGAGACGTAGCAAATCATGTCGTTATTCTCAACCTCCATGGCTATCTCCAACAGGAAGGACCTTCCTAGCTCTATTGCAAAGGTCAGGTGCTTGTGCACTTGGAAGGTTTTCCTTCAGGGATAAACAGAGCTATCCAGGTGTTTACAGGCTGAGTAGGACAGAGACATGTACACAAATACTGTAATATAAGGTGGAATTAGGTGGTAAGTAAGGGTCATCAGGGTATAGATGTCAAGTGGGCAGCAAAGCAGTTTCTCATTCGTGGAGCGGGTTTGTCAGGAGGAGCTCTGGTGCAATGGCTCAGCAGCCAGTTAGAGTGGCAGGGATCACATGGTCAGTCAATTGAGTATTTCACACACACGGGGTACCGCAAGTGCCAGAGGAAAACCCACAGTCTCTGCCCTGTAGGAGTTTATGGTTTGTCTGGAGACACACACAGGGTATTAGTAGCGCTGCCAGGGAGTATGATCACGTACCTGGTGTCAGAGCAAGTTCCAGGAGCTTTGGGGGTTTCAATGGAGCCTTCAAGGGCTTATTTTCTAACTGAAAAAGTAGACTTTGAACTATGGACATTAATACCTAGCCTACTAGGCAGAACGTAATAATTGGCTTATGAGTGCTGAACCTGCTTCTTACAGTGTTCACAGAAGCGTCATTTGCTGGGAGAGGCAGGCTGGTTTCCATAAGGGAGGCAAGTCTGGAGTCCAACTCTGAAAAATAGCTTCAAGAGTTGGGAGGATAGCACCCTTAGGGTGACCTGGAAAACCAAAGTAAATGACACCATGGATGTGCCCCAGGCAGGAAATAGAACCTTCCTTGCAGCACAGAATAGAGAGTAATAATTTGTAAAACTGCAGTCTGTTTGAGAGTCTGCTAATATGCTAAAGAGGGTTTTACATATATAGTATTATCTCTAATCCTTAAAACCACTCTTCAAACTAGGCACAACTTGTCCTCACTTTACAGATGAAGAAATGAAGTTAGGAGAGGTTTTGCCCAAAGCTATAAAGCTAGTTGGAGGAACCAGAAGTCAGATTCATATTCGCTGGTTCCCTTCTAAGTGCAAACCTCAGAATTTCAAGACAGATGCTTCTACACAAAACAAACCAAGTTAGACCCAAAACTTCCACTGCCCTCTCTGTACAACATGGGCACCACCCATCACACACCTGCTACCAAGCCTTTCCAAATCTGGTACAAGCTCCCCACTATTCACTTGCCCTTGCCTATACCCCGCCCCCTACCTCCTCCATCCCAGTACCAACCACACCCAGTGATCTCCCCCAACCCCCACTTTTCTTTAGCAGAAGGCCCGAGACATGTATGCAGAGGAGCGGAAGAGGCAGCAGCTGGAGAGGGACCAGGCTGCAGTGACAGAGCAGCTGCTGCGAGAGGGGCTCCAGGCCAGTGGGGACGCCCAGCTCCGACGGACACGCTTGCACAAACTCTCAGCCAGACGGGAAGAGCGAGTCCAAGGCTTCCTGCAGGCCTTGGAAGTCAAGCGGGCTGACTGGCTGGCACGACTGGGCACTGCATCAGCCTGAGTGAGGCTGGCCTCCTGCTACTTTGCCCTGCCCTCTGCCTCCAGGGCCCCACTCCCCTTTCTTTTCTTGAAGGGTACCTCCCTCCTGATGATGAGTCATGTTCCCTTTGCTTGTGGGGGGAGCCCCAGAGGCCAGTTTATGCTGGCCATAGATACCTGTGGGTTGCCTGGGACAGTGGTCCCTTGGGAAGATTGAGGGTGAAAGTCTCCCACAAGTACCCTAAACACAGCTCTGGCCGTCGATAGGTTTGGAGAGCAGGGAGCCCCAGCTCTTCTGCTGCCTCTCCTTTCACCTTTGCCGTCTCTGCCTGTGCTTCCAGATGCACTGCTTTTTCCACCAGCACATCCTTTGACAAAATTGTGAGGGAGAAGTCTCCCAAAACCCTCACCCTTTACCCATCCTTCTTAGCCTTCCATGTGATTTTCACAAAAGATCTGGCTCCACCTCGGATCTGCTGGGAAATAGCTAATAGGCAGCCAGCGTCATTTGGGCAAGGAAGGAGAGGGAGAGACAGAAAGAAAATTTGCCCATCTGCTGATCCCCCTCCCCTCGGCTCTCCACCTGGGATTTGCTATTGAATCTCTACCCCCTCCCACCATGCAGCGCTGATTGCTCACTGAAAGGCTCAGCGCCCCCAGTGGCGCAGAAGCCAGGCGGGTGATTACAATCCAATTACATATTGTCGACTCAGCCCACACAAGCTTTCATCCTCCTCTTGCAGGGCATGGGGCCAGGCTCCACTCCCCAGTGAGGCAGGCCCCCTCCATGGCTCCAGGGTAACAGAAGGGCCTACAGGCCGTGGTGAATCTAGTCCAGCACATGCCTCCTTCCCTGGAACACATCAGGACCAAGAACACAGAAGTACTTTCCAACTGAATGCCTCCTGCCCTCACCATCTCATACTCTGCCTCCCACCTCCTCAGTCTTTGAGGCTTCTCCCAGCTTTTTTGGCCTGGACCCTTAAGTAGGCCCTGAGACAATTTATCCTCAGCATGTCTCTCAGCTTGTGAGGGCCAGGGCTGCCCAGCAGGAAGAGGGTCCAGTCAAGGGCTGTGTCCTTTCCCTTAACTTCTCCCCACTAGGCCTCACTGCAGAGTTGCTGAGAGGATTAGTGCCTTTGAAGAGCTATTTGCCTGAACAACTCTGCTTCAGGTGTCCCAGAGCAGCAAGCACCAGCCAGTAATACCAACCAGTGGCTACTTCTAGTTTTCCCATTTTACTATCTGAAAACTTTCCCCCAGCGCCTCCCTTTGATGGAGGGTGGGGTCCTGCAAGCAAAGCTGAGTATGCTCTAGTCGCCTCCGCGCCTCCCTGGACCTAGCTAGATCCCTGGCACAAGAAAATCAGGCTTGAATGCCAGACGCGATGGAGAAGCAGATCAACGCACCCTTTGGCAAGCCCCCCACACACACCTGGCACAGGGTTCCCAGAGAGCAGGTGCTGTAAATTTTCCAGCTTTACAATGCAGTTGTTGACAGCCTTAATTAGGGAGGCATGAATTATGGGACTATAATGCAGAGCCCTACAATTAAGATGGCAATGAGGGGCCGGAGGCAGCACACGGAATCTGCCCTGTGAGTATGACCAAGTCTTGTCTGCGTTCTGGGTTTCCCTTAATACGATTGGGGTACAGCAGAGGGGTTATGAAGGGGGCTGGTATCTCTTTGGCTTGAGGTCCTGTATTCTCAGGAAGGTGTGCAGGGTCGATTGGGGACGGGCTGCTTCAGAAGCACTGTAGAAGTGAAAAGGAGAAGCTCAGGGGCCTCTGCTGCCCAGGAGTGGGGGCTGCAAATAGTTGATTTGAACTCAGTGTGGTTGCTTTCTACTGGTATGATTTGTACCAACCGGCTTCAACCCTTGCCTCAATAAACTAGATGGACCCACTTAAGTGACTTCTCACCTGTGAGCCAAGCCCCCACTTGAAGATATTTATCGTGCTCTCCTGGGTATCAAATAGAAACTTCACTCAGATATAAAACTTGTTTGCTAACAGTGCGACGGGAGAACATCTTGTTTTGCTGCTGCGATTGTCTACCTCCTTCAGGTGCACCTGGCTACCTCCAGGATCCCTAGCTTTGGGGGCGTGTGGGGTGGGGAGAGCCAATGGAAGAGCCCTTTTGCCATCACAACACCTGTTTCTCTACTTGTTTCCTAATCCCTGGACGATTTCCTCCACCCTCCTTTCCCTCGCGCAAGTGAAAGGAAGCCAGTCTGCCAGTGTGGAAGGAGAGATTTCGCCAGCTGCGTTTGCAGCGCCCAGGCTTGGTGGCCGCGTCGGGTGGGGGCAGCTGAGCTTGATGTCTCAGAAGCGGGTGGAGTGTAGGGGGGAGGGGAGTGCTGGTAGGCCTGGCGGCAGATCTCCATCATTCAGTGGCAGGTTCCTGAGGTCCGGGAATATAGGGACCTCAGAAAGCTACCCGGGGCTTTGGCGGGGGGTGGGGGGGTCTTCATTGATATTTGGGGAGGCGGCTGAGCAACGGGTGCTGAAAGGACAGCTCCCACCTGCCCCACTGCACCCGAAAGTAACCTCTGCGCGTAAAGGCTCCCCCTCGAACTCCCACTCCATCTCGAGTGGACCGCCTTCCAGGTGAGGTGCAAGAAAAGCTTTCTCGGAGTGGCAGCTTGGAACGATGCACGTCCGGCTGCGCCAAGCTGGCTTCTCCGCTCTTCCCGACTTAAGCGTTAGCCTTGGCCTTGGCAACTGCAGCCTATGCCTCCAAGCCGCGCGCTTTCTCCCGCCTCTGGTGGAGAAAGGCGGTGCGGCCAGGCCTCGCAAACCCTTCTTCTGGGGCCCCCAGTGGGAACAGGAAGGAAAGCGGCCGAGATGGCTCTAAGTGTCGCACGGCTTGGAGAAGTGGGTAGCTCGGTTGCATAAGGTGGAAGGAACTTGGTAGTTTGCAAAAGCCGGCTCTTGGCGGTAGCCGAAACCCAGAGCCCGCGGACTCCCACACCCCACCCCCCTCATTTATTGCCTTCAACACGCGCCTCCCCCCACTGCGCCCCCACCCCCTAGGCGCGCCGCCGTCTCGCTCGCCCTCCCCCCCATACCCCCTCCTCACTCCCTCCAGAGGAGGTGAGTTTAAACCCCGCCCACGTGACCCCAGCTGGGCCAATGAGCGGCGGCGGGAGGTGAAATCCGGTTCTAACCGGTCCGGGGCTCCCAGCGCTATAAAAACTTTATAAACCCCCCCGGAGCCCTAGCAGTGTGAAGAGGAGGCGAGAACGACCCCTGGACCGGCCAAAGCCCACGCGCTGCTGCATCCCCGCGTCCAGCCCGTACGTCCCGCCACCGTCGCCATCATGCCCAAGAGAAAGGTACGTGGCGCGAGGGCCCCAGGCACTGGGCCACCACTACCGGCTGCCTCCACCGCTACCGCCGCTTCCCCGGCTTTGGGGCGCGAGAATCGGCGCTCGGCTGGAGCATGCTCTGCCGCCCGGCGTAGGAACTCGAGACAGTGTCAGGCGGCCCCGAGCTAACCCTGCGCGGCTCGGCTGTCCGCGGGCGCCAGAGGCCATATTGGAGGAGCGGCGGCCGCGGCGGGAGGAGCCATGTTGGTGGCTGTTTATCCCGTTCCCCTCGGGCTAGACGTGCCCGCCCCGCGCCCCCTCCCCCATTGGCATCCCCCCCTCCGCGGGCGGGCAATTCAAACCCGAAAGGGCGGGAAGGCGGTGCTTGGGGTTGGCGGGCGGGGTAACGCGCTGCCGCCAAAAAACCGCCGCCGTGAGGGGCGGGGCTTCGCTGTCTGGCCCCGCCTCCGCCCACGGCCAGGGCACTCGAGACTCGCGCCGCTGCCGCCCACGAGTTCCCCCGGCTGCGCGCGCGCCTCACGTCTCCCGCCCTCGACGGCTGCCATAGCAACGGCGCTTGGGCCCCGCCTCCGGAGGGGTTTGTTTGCACCAGCTGCAGCTGTTGCTTTTGCTGCTGCCTGGTGCAGCGGCAAGGGCTTCGCGGCGCTCCTCTCCAGCTTAGCGCGCTCCCCCGGATCCTCTTGGCGGAGACTCTGAAAAGGCTTGGGTTCCGACACCCTGCGCGCTTTGGGATGGATGAAGCCTGATAATTATACAAATAAGGACTCCTACAGGTTTCTAAGCACTTAGGGTATTTGCATAGGAGGTGGGAGGTGCTAAACACTGACGATTTGTGTGTGTCCTAGAGAAGTTGGGTGCGAGACTTCCTTTTAGTTTTTCCTTAGGGTTGTATTAAGTTTCGTGAACCATTACAAATAGCCTTAGGAGCTGCAGGTTTCTTAGTTTTTGTTTGTTTTTTTTAATAGGCTGAAGGGGATGCTAAAGGAGATAAAGCCAAGGTGAAGGACGAAGTAAGTCTTACTTGTTGGAGTCTTACAAAGCTTTGGGTCCCTCTGGTGGTAATTAACCATAACCCTATCCCTGAATTTGCCTAAGTAAGTTCTGTTCACTTTTTCTGTAGTCTAGAACAGATTGACACTAAAGCATGTGGTTTTGTTTTTCTTAAATGGTTTGACTGTCCTGTTTCTAACTTTCTCGTTTTTCTTAATAGCCACAGAGAAGATCCGCCAGGTTATCGGCTGTAAGTGTGTCTGCTTTTAATTTCCACACATATTCCTGACTAGAAAGCATTAAGAAACAATCCCCTCTGCTTCCTGTGAGTGATGGTCAGTGGCTGGTTTTAATGAACTGCTCCACTGTGAACTTGAGGGTTTGAGATTCGCTGGTTCTGAAATTCTAATGCTAAAGTAGACCACTTCTGAGTATTACTTAAGTGTTCCTTTCTGAAGATAGGAAATTTTAATGGGCGGTCAGCCGCAGAATCTTTACAGAGTAGGCAAAATTCCTGGGTCACCAGTACTGTGATTTGGCGCTGTATGTGTGTGTGTTTTCTTTGGTCCATCTAATGTTCTTTTCTCCCCTCTCCTACAAATAAAAGAAACCTGCTCCTCCAAAGCCAGAGCCCAAGCCTAAAAAGGCCCCTGCAAAGGTGAGTAGGACTGGGACACAGAGTGTTTCTTGGAGTCACATAAGACTGAGCAGGGTTCCTTGTTTCTTACAAGAGACCTGCTATATAACAACTTCACTCTTTGGCACAGAATTGAGATATGACAATGTTAATAGCTCTGGGCCTTATAATTTATGTTCTCATTTGTCATTTTCACAGTGAGGACCATCCTTCAGTATCTTAATTAAGCATACTGGTGACTCCATTAATGGGTATTCTAAATTATTATGATAGCTTGCCTTATCTCTGAAATTTGTATATCAAGAACTCTCACCAGTTGAGAGAAAACTGCACTTGAATATTATAACATCCAAGTTTTAAACTGTCTTATTGTCCTATTATTTACACTCAGATAAAAATTTTGTATACTGCTGCTCACAGCAAATTAGAGATAATTTGGCTTTGTTTTGATGAATTGTTTTATCAGCTAGAAGAGGGTGTATAGTTTGTGTTTTATCTTTAATAAACAATCCTGCCTTGTGCATAACTTTGTAGACCACACACTGGTGATATAAATTTGGAGAAACAACTTTTTTCCTTTCTCCCACCTTGTAGAAGGGAGAGAAGGTACCCAAAGGGAAAAAGGGGAAAGCTGATGCTGGCAAGGATGGGAATAACCCTGCAGAAAATGGAGATGCCAAAACAGACCAGGTACAAGTGCTCCCACTTTTTCTAAAGCCCGCTCATTTGACTTAGTGATCCCAAAGGGTCTGTCTTGCCTTTTTCCTGTGTCTGCATCATTCCAAGTGTGTCACTCAATCTAGAATTTGCTTGTGATACTAGCTTAAATCCTGGGCTCTTGAAGTCTCTGTCATTCGATAAAAGGCACTGTGGTGTTGCTCTTTTCCTGTTAGGTTTGATATACTTATGCTATACATAGAGCCTTCAAGCTGAAAATAACCTCAGATCTCATGGTGTCCCCTTCCCCAATTTTAGCCAAGTTTCCTACCAAGCCATTCTTAAAAGAAGTACTGAGTGTCTGTGTCAAAGTACTTGAAACCTGAACTTTGGCCCAGGAGCAAAGTAATGTTATAGATGGAATGTGAATGAAGGTAGTTTTAAACTACACGTTGTATTAATTGGTCCGTTTTTCTTTTAGGCACAGAAAGCTGAAGGTGCTGGAGATGCCAAGTGAAGTGTGTGCATTTTTGATAACTGTGTATTTCTGGTGACTGTACAGTTTGAAATACTATTTTTTATCAAGTTTTATAAAAATGCAGAATTTTGTTTTACTTTTTTTTTTTTTTTTTAAGCTATGTTGTTAGCACACAGAACACTTCATTGTTGTTTTTGGGGGGAAGGACATACAGTACTTACAGAATGTCTCCAAAGCTGGACTGACATGGGGAAAAAACCACCTTTCCCTTCTAGTTTTGAGAGGCTTCCTCTTGGCTCCTGGGAGGAGGGATCCCTTGATGTTGACACATTAGCCACCTTGGCACAAACACCTTGTGGTGTGGGAAAACTAATTCATTTTTATGTCCTTTTCTCCCTCTCCACTTTAAGCATAGACTTGACTCCCTTAAGCCCAGAGACCTGTTGGGACTTGACCCCCCAAAAAATTGGTTACCAGTATGTTGGGCAATCTGGACTTTCCAGTGTCACCACTGAGATGGCATCCCTCAAAAGAGCAGCGGTTTCCTTTTTAGATTGTGGGTCTACAGATTGATAATTCTGCCATTTTCATTTCATTTCCTGAAAGTCAGGGTCGGCTTGTGAAAAGTTGTTAAACAACATGCCTAATGTGAAATGTCAACCCTCACTCTAAACTTTCCCTGTTCAGAGCATCAAATGAAGACTTCATTGGGTTTTATAGTGGCTTTCTGATTTTGGTAGTCCATTGAAGAAGGGAGTTTGAAAGTTGTTGTATACTGTTAACGATTGTCTGCCCATGTCCTGCCTGAAATACCATGATTGTTTATGAAAAGTATCTTTAATAAAGCTGGATACAGTTTGGCTTGGAATGCTGCCTCTAATTTTTTCCCAGCAGTGGGGGAGCCAGCTTATTTTTCTCCAAGTCGCTAGGGACAGGGTGCATTCTGCTGTGAGGTATAAAGGTTCTATGTACAATCTAATCGTTAATAGTTCTGTCCTATTAACAGTACAAGATGGAGTTAGATCCCACGGATGTAAGTAGACTTAGTCACGAGAGGCTGGGAACACAGAAGTGGTTTCTCTACTTGGTTGTGCAGCACTATCTGCAGTGTACTTCGGTAGGTCTGAGATTTCAGCCTGGGAGCTGACAGCAAAAGAGCCTCTAACGTTCACATTTAAAACTGTAAAATTAGAAAATGAGTAGATGCAGTTATAGTCCTTGTGTCAGGAGAAAATGCGTCTTCCTGTATTCACTTGAACATAAGATGAAGGCAGGTGGCATTGTGCTTTTAAGCAAACCTGAAAGTCCTCTGTGAATTGATTAAATTTTTGTCCTTGCTGAACTCAAGCTCCAAAAATAAAGCTGTTAACAGACTTTTCTGATTGCTTTAGTCTGGAGACCCCACAGAGAGAACCCTTTCCTCCAGGAATATAGCAAGAAGTTAATCTGTTAGGAAGTAAGATTTGTAATAAGTTGATGCAGTTTGCTTTCACAAGTCACCTCTGTTGTTTTGAGGTGAATTAAGTAAATTGGAGACTACCAGAAAATACCTTACATTGCATTGTTTATCTCCTTAGTTAAAAAGGTGTGTTAAAGTTAAGCCATTCTTGGCCAGTTTTCTGTAGTATACCTGATTTTCCCTCGGGACAATTGTGTAATGCAAGTTAACCAATTTTATGGATGAGGAAACAGGTTCAGATGAAGAAACTTGTTCAAGGTTATGTGTACATCTCATGAGTAGTCAGGATTCAAACCCCCAACTTCAGTAAAAATTTGTCCATTTAGGCAATTTCCGGTCATTTGCTGTCATTGTTGCTGAAATAGTTTTAGATTTTTTTTTTTCCACAGGAGAGGTTATCTTCCTGAGTGGAAACCATTACAACTGTTAGGAGGGGGGTACACCAACTTGGTTTTTGGGCAGAAATTGCAGAATTTGAGAAAGTCATAGTTGCAGTTAACTTCATCAATATTTGTATGGGTTCAGATTCAGTAAAATGTATTGAACCTGTGGCCTATGCTAAAAGCTCTGCCACATGCTCTTTAACATTTGGGTCAATCCTATGTAGTTTATCTTCATTTTGTAGTTAAACTACCTTTTAATTGACCAGTTGAGGTTAAACTCACTTAGTAACCTCTTTCTGTTACCTAGAAATTGGGATGGGTTGGGTGGGCTTAATTTTTTTAATTTTAATTTTTTTATTTCCTGGAAAATGTTTACTGATTTGATTGGCTGTGGACCATGAGAGTACCTGGGCTTAAAAAACAAGAAACCAGACATGAAAATATGGTAAGGGTATTTAAGACAGCCGTAATAGTATGCTCGGTGCAGCCCTGACCTGAACCGTCTAGTCATAGTGAGGGGATGTAAAAATTATTTACCTTCCCTTCAGCCCTGTCTCAAGCCCATTCTCACCCATCTCGGAAAGTCAACAGTAACCTGTGTTAGGATACATTGGACTCTCAGAAAAATAATAAAAGGGCATAAATAACAGGAAGATTTACCTCCAGTCCCAAGGTAGGGTGGTTCTAAGGACCCAAATGGTTTAAGATTTTATTTATTTTTTGAGAGGCGGGGAGGGAGAAAGGAGGAGAGATATCAATAGGTTGTTTCTGTCATGCCCCTAAGTGGGGACCTGGCCAGCAACTCAGGCATGTGCCCTGACTGGGAATCAACCTTCCAGTTCTCAGGCCTGCGCTCAATCCACTGAGCCACTCCAGCCAGGCCCCAAATGGTTCTTTACAAGCTTTTTTGTCCTCTGTTTCTCAGCATGTCCCACTGCCTCACCCAAGTCTGCTGCTTCAGTCCTTGACACGTACCTGTCCAGAGGCAGAAGACCTGTTTGATTTTTCTCTAATAATTGTTTCCCAGAAGCTCCTTAGCAAACTTGAGTATCCCTGGGCAGAACTGAGTCACCTGTGCAGCCCTACACCTAGGAGGGTTGGAACCGCAGAATCGTAGAACTCTCCTAACCCTAACAAAGTGGATGACCTTCCTGCTCTACTTGATCCCATGTGCTTCTCCAGGCCTCACCTTGGCCTACCTTCACTTGAGTATTTTACACTGCTGAGCACAAGCCCCTCCCCCCACCTTTTAAAAGAGTGAGCTATAATTCACACCATAAAATTCACTAGTTTAAAGCATAGAATTTAGTGGTTTTTAATACCATTCTCTAATTTTAGGATATTTTCATCACTCCAAAAAAGTCCCATACAAAAAAGAAAGTCACGTCTAGTTCCTCCTTTCCCAGCCCAAGGGAACTACATGTTACAATCTTTTCTGTATAAATGGGCATTTTTCTGGACATTTCATCTAAATGGAATCATACAGTGGGTAGTTGTGTGACTGGCTTCTTTGACTTAGCATAATGTTTTCTCATCCATGTCATAGCATGTATTCCTTTTATTGCCAAATATCTGTTATATGTATTTATTTATTCATTGATCAGTGGAGTTTTTTTCCTAAGATTTTACTTATTTCAGAGCAGAAGGGAAAGATAGAAACAGTTGCCTCTCACATACCCCCAACTGGGGACCTGGCCCGCACCCAGGCATGTGCACTGACAGAATCAAACTGGCCACCTTGTGGCTTGAAGGTCAGCACTGAATCCTCTGAGACACAACAGCCAGGACTATTTCCACTTTTTGGATATTAATACTATTATGAGCAATTTGTACAATTTTCATGTAGATACATATTTTTTCAATTCCTTTGGTCATGTACCTCTGAATGGAATTGCTGGTAATAGGGTATCTGTTTAAATTTCAAGAAACTGCCAGACCACTTTTCCACAGCAGCAACACCATTTTACATTCCCACCAGCAGTATATAAAGGTTCCAGTTTCTACCTATCAACAAGACGGACTTTCTTTCCTGTTTCTTTTTTTTATTTTCATCTTAGAGGGCATTAAGTAATATTTCATTTTGGTATTAATTTGTATTTCCCTAATGTCTAGGACTTTGGACATCTTTTCATATACTTGCTTACTATTTGTGTGTGTGTACATTTAGAAGTATATTAAATCCTTTGCCTATATTTTTATTGAGGTGCAGTTTTTTTATACTGGATATTAAATCCTTATCAGATACATGATTTACAAGTGTTTTCACCCATTCTGTGAGTTTTCTTACTTGATAGTGTCCTTTGACTCACAACAATTTTTAATTTTGATGAACTTCAGTGTAATGTTTGTGCTTTGGTGTCATATCTACATCCATTGCCTAGGTCAAGGTTATGAAGATTTACATCTGTGTCTTCTAAGAGTTTTAAGTAATTTTAGCTCTTAAATTTAGGTCTTTCAATTATTTTGAATTAATTTTTTATATAGAGTATGGAGTTGTCAAGCATTTCCTCCTATTTTTTAAAATTATTTATTGATTGATTTTGAGAGAGGAATATTGGTTTGTTGGGGTTTTTTTTAAGATTTTTACTTTTAGAAAGAGGGGAAAGGAGGGAGAAGGGGGGAGAAACATCAATGTGTGAGAGATAATATCTATTGGTTTCCTCTCACACACCCCGAAATGGGGGCAGGCATGTGCCCTGACCAGAAATCGAACCACCAACCTTTTGGTTTGCAGGCTAGCATTCAATCCACTGAGCCACATCAGCCAGGGCAAATATTAATTTGTTGTTCCACTTACTTATGCATTAAGTGATTATTGTATGTGCCCTGATGAGGGGTCAAACCTGCCACCTTGCTGTGGCAGAATGATGCCCTAACCAGCTGAGCTACCTGGCCAGGGCAGTGTTTCCTCGTTTTAAAAAGTGTTCTAGACCACTTTCTGAGACATTTGTCTAGGTCTAGGCTCTGTGATCACTACTTAAATCCCTCTAAGATCCCCTTCTCTACAGTTTCTCTCTGTGATATCATCCAGCAACGTTTTCACCTGCCCACATTTCAAGTGCAGTATTTCCACCAACCACCTGTGCAGTCCCATCCAGATGTACAACAGGCACCCAAATTCAACATGGCCAAAATAGAATTCATCTTGTTCACAAACCTAACCTCCCCTGCTTTTCCTAAATCTGGTAAAAAGCACCACCACTATTCCATCCCTCAAGCAAGAAAACCTGTAAGTTACCCCACATACCTTATTTTTCATCATCACACATTCCTAGTGAGTTCCAAAGTCAGGGTGACTTTAGGGAAAAAAAGTTGTTTCACAGAAAATTTCAAATATGTGCAAATGGAGAATATAGTGAACTGCCATGCTTCTTTCACATAGCCTCAGCAATTACCGCCCTGTGGCCAACCTTGTTTAATTTATATCACTGCTTGCTTCTTCCCCACTACCATGATCTGACATCACATTTTATCCATAAATATTTTAGTATATGTAGGGACTTTTAAAACACAATTACAATAACATTAGCTCCTTAATATGAAATACTCAAGCTATCAATTTTAATTGCCTAAGTATGTTTTAAGTAATTTATTTGAGTGAGAATCTGAACAGGACCTAAATAATTCTATTAACCAATGTCATCCCAATAAGTTCAATAAAAATTTAAAAAATAATAATGCAAATGGTTGGCAGGTTCCTTGGAATTTCTTTGAGCCTATAGCACCTTCATCTCTCTTTCCCAGTTGAGATTTTGCTGTTACATATCTAGTGTCATTTAACAAGTTTCTATGTCCTTTGTATTTCTGTTAATTAAGAATAGATACAAAGGTGTGATTGGATTCAGTTTTAGTAGCAAGACTTTTTATGTTGTAGCCACTGAAGCCCAATGCCTAGATCCATCAATTGATCAAAGTTTGCAAAATGGTGATTATCTAATTCTACCATTCCTTCTCCATCTAATACCTGAAACACCTATAAGGAGAAAATTTCACTCATCTGTCATTTGGTTATCCATAGTTACAGTTTATTTTGGAAAAAGGATAAATGCCCAAATCTTTTACCAGTTTTCAAAATAATGAGTTGATTTACTAGCATCCTCCCAAAATGACCAGTGGGTGGTTTTTTAGTGTTCATAGCATCATGATCACTGAATTAACTATATCTTACATTTTTCAGTTCATTACAGTAATTAAACTTGATGCTCAAATTCCTTATTTTTGTCCAGTGGAGGCCTCTTCAAGTTGGCTCCTTTGTCTATTTCTGTCTATTTGACACAACCCTTTTGATAATTAGAAGTATTTGGTAATCTCATTGCCATTTAGTATGATATTCCAGACTTATCTTGTACATTTCCTGTTCCAGACCTTGAGGCAGCTACCTAGTCTCTAAAAACAAAAATCTTGGTTCCTTTCAGTGGTGAATGGCATTGTGATAACCTAAATCTAGGCTCTGCGATGCCCATGGCTGTGCCGTTGGTCATTGTTTCCAGCCTTTTTGGTGCACAGAGCTGGGGTATGTTTTCAAGATAAACACATCTTTTTAAAGATAAAATACAGTGATACTTTCTATTCAAGACTTCAGAGATTCTTAACTGTTCTTAAATCTGTATATTTCTCTTAATGCTGAGAATCCCACTTCTCATTTGTATCCTGAATTATAAAACAACATCACAATGACTTAATTATCTTAGCCCGTGTTGCACAACAATACAAGAATAACAAAAGGCAGGTTAAAATTTTGTTTGCTTTTGCACAGCAAAAGAAACCAACAAGATGAAAAGAAAACCCACTGAATGGGAGAACATTCAGCGATACATCTGATAAGGGGGTAATATCCAAAATTTATTAAGACCTTACAAAACTCAACACCAAAAAAATAAACAATCCAATTTTTAAAAGATGGTCAAAAGACCTGAATAGACACTTCTCCAAAAAGGACATACAGATGGCTCACAGACATATGAAAAGGTGCTCAACATCACTAATCATCAGAGAAATGCAAATTAAAACCACAATGAGCTATCACCTCACACCTGTTCAGAGTGGCTATCATCAATAAATCAACAAATAAGAAATGTTGGTGAGGATGTGGAGAAAGGGGAAATCCTTGTGCACTGTTGGTGGGAATGAAGATTGACGTAGCCACTGAGGAAATCAGTATGGAGTTACCTAAAAAAATTAAAAATGAAACTGCCATGTTACCCAGTGATTCCACTTCTGGGAATTTATCCAAAGAAACTCGAGACACTAATTCAAAAGAATATATGCACCCTTATGTTCATTGCAGCGTTATTTACAATAGCCAAGATTTGGAAGCAACCCAGATGTCTAGCAGTAGATGAGTGGATAAAACCGCTACGGTACATTTACGCAATGAAATAGTACTCAGCTGTAAAGAAAGGAAAATTTTACCCTTTGAGACAGCATGAATGGACCTGGAGACCATTATACAAGTGAAATAAGCCAGTCAGAGAAAGATAAGTACCATACGATTTCACTCATATGTGGAATCTAATGAACAAACTAAACTAACAAGGAAAATAGAGACGCATAGATAGAGAGCAGGCTGACAGCTCTGGGTGGGGCGAGGGGTGGAAGGATTGAGCCAAAAAGGAAAAAAGATAATTCATGGACACAGACAACAGTGTGGTTTGGTGATTGCTGCGGGCAGGGGGATTGGTGGAGGTGGAAAAGGGTATGGGGGGAAAATGGTAACAGGAAAAAAATAAATACAAATTTTTTTGTTTTGTTTGCAGTTCTTTTTGTTCGTGGGAGTATTTCCTACATGATCTAGATGGTCAATTTACTGTGATTTAAACTTAGTATGTATGGCTCCTCTCTGTGTGGCTTGCTACTGACTGGATACACATTTATGTTAACCTGTTTTTTCCATTTTTAAGAATTTCTTATAGTTTAATTTTATTTTTTTTAAGATTTTATTTATTTATTATTAGAGAGAGGGGAAGAGAGGGAGAGAAACATCCGACATGTGAGAGAAATATTGATTGATTGCTTCTCGCATGCCCCCAACCAGTGACCTGGCCTGCAATACAGGCATGTGCCCTGACTAAGAATTGAACCGATGACCTTTCAGTTTGCAGGATAATGACACTCAACCCACTGAGCACACCAGTCAGGGTGTAGTTTAATGTTAATCATGTAAAATATTTACACACTTTCAAGTCTAATCTACAAAACAAGATGTATTCAAAGAAGTCTAGCTTCAATTCCTGTCCTTTGCCTTGTTCTCTCCCTTCCCAGTTAGTGACCTTTTTTATTTGATTTACTCTTTCAATTGGTTTTTTAATTTAAACAAATACACTATTTCCCCCTTTGTTATATAAAGATAGAATACATTTCTTTGCTTATTTATTTAACAATATATTTTTGAGATTTGTTATAGAGATTCCTTGATCCTTTTACAGCAGCATAAAGTAATAAATCTGACCTTGATTCCATCATATTTTTTATATTACGTTTATAGGTATTTTAAGTCTTTTATATATAGCTCTTTTTGTGTAGTTATTTTTTCTCTTTTTGTTTTTGTTTTAGCTGTTTGGTATTTAGAGAGGTGTGTGTTTTTGTTCAATGGTTAACTTTATATTAATGCCTTTATAGAAATATCCTTAGTCTCTTCAACCTCACTGAAGCTTCCTAAAAGGCTAGTTGATTCAGGCCAGAAATGTGGAGATGTTCGTTCCCCAGAGGTAAATGTAGGGAAATATGGAACAGGAGGTAGAAAGGAAGGGAACTGGGCTGATAATGCCTCCTTCTCCCTCTCTCCAAGTTTCCTCCTTTCAGCCCTTCTGGAAAAGTCTCGTGCCAAATAAAGACACCTACTAAGTGACCTACTGTAGCAGCTGGTTGGGAGACAGTAGCCAGTACATAAGCATCACATCTCATTGCTTTACATCTTTCCTTCCCTTCTTCCTTACCCTCATTCCCCAAGGCTTGCATCTTCCAAATAAAGTATCAGCAATTTCTTCAACCTTGTCATTCTCAAGGACCAAATTTAACACAAGGGTAAGACACAACCCTAGTCCAAGCCACCATTAATTCTCTGGAGCCAATGCCTCAGCAGACCTGTGAATTTGTTAGCAATGTAGTTCTTGAGTCCCGCCCCAGATCTAGGGAGTCAGAATTTCTGGAGAGGGCCCAAGACTCGTGATTTTTAAAAGCTGTTCAGGTGATTCTTGTGCCTGCTAAAGTTTAAGAAAAGATTTTCTTGAGGAAAAAAGGGTTTCTAAAGGAGAAAAACTTGTTGCTGTCTCCTCCCTTAATTCTTGCTTGTGTGGTGATGCATGAAAATGTGTAGCTTGGAGCTGCAGCAACCACATTGTGACCATAAGGCCAAATGTTGCCAATACACTGAGGATGGCAGAGCAAAAAGAGCCTGAGATGTCCCTGAGCTGCCAAGGCAACTTTAGAGCTACTAAACTCCAAATACCTATGAAATACCTTCATTGTTCTTGTCAGGTAATCTGCTACTTGCAACAGAAAACAGTCCTAACTGATTCAATAGATGGTTTCATTTTATCCTCACACTGACTTGAGAAGGTGTTAATTTCCCCATTTTACAAGTGAAGGAACTGGACCTTAGGAGAGGTTGAGGCCTTTCAAGGGTACACATGCTGCAGTGACATAGCCAGGCTTCCAGTCTAGACCCATCTGGCTCCAGAGCCCACCCTGTTCTGCAAACTGGCTCAGTTAGCATTTGCTGTGTGAATAATGAGCTGGGCTTGAAAATGTACAAACTATCAGATCCTGGAGTGGATTCTGGAATGGAAGGTTGAAGCATTATTAACTGACCATAGCAGCAACATCTCTTTCATTTTCCCAGAAAAAGGCAGGAGTAGGGAATATTTTTCTCAGTTATCATAAGCTTTGTCATTCTTTAGGGCCGCAGGTAGAACTGAAAAGGAAGGATTGGTCTTAAATTGCCTTCTAAGATGTCTGGGTCAGATCCTTGAAACATGATGACTTTTAAAACCAGAAAAGAACCCCAAGGATTACCAGTCGCTCTCATGATGCCGACTGGAAATACAAATGACTTGCATCCTTCCTGAGCCCTCACTATAAGACTGGTACTGTTCTAAATGCTTTATTTGAATTATCTCATTTAATTCTCACAACCACCTAGTAACATCCTGGTTCCCATGTAACAGATGGGAGAATTGAGCCACTAGCAGAGTTTAGTAACTTGCTCAAAGTCACGTAGTTGGCAAATGGCTAGATCTGGGTGGTCTGAGCCTGAAGTCTCCATTGGAAACCACACTATTCTGAGTCCCCTATAGTGCACCCTGGGCCATGCTGACAGCAGAGTGGGGACTAGAATCAACAATCGCCTCCACGTTGGTCTGGTCCCGGCAACATGCTCCGGCCTGTAAAGCTGCCAACTACAGCCCCACTACCCACCACTTTCTACCAGTGAAGCCTTGGAAGTAGCCAGCCTCCCTGCTGGTGCCACTCCTCCAGAACAGGGTCTCTCGTAGTTCTGTTTCTTTCAGTCTCCTACCAGATAGAATATTGTCGTTTTGGACCCTATCTCCCAACCCCTACCTTTTACAGAAAAGCATGTCATCTCCTCTTAACTCCTTCACTGGGGCTGAAGGAATTAGCTGAGCAAAGACTGGATCTTGGAATGTTTTTCTTCTTACTAAGATTACTGTGCTAAATGTATGACATACATGATCTCTTTTAACCCTCACAACATGTTAAGGAACACTGAAGGTTAAGTAACTTGCTCACAGTAAGTTGACCAAGCTCCTGACCTCTATGCCATGAGAAGGCAGTGTGTTCAATGCCACAGGTGGAGCCCCATGTTCCCAGCACCACCCTCAAATTGAGCCCAGATACACCCAAGGTCTGTATCAGGCCCCATATCAAAGCAAGTTCCCCATTTTCCACCAGGGCACTCCAGGCACAGGGGCCAAGACTCCTCACAGCTCTGGGCCCTAAACCAACATTTCTGGTTTACTCAGAACTTTGGCTACTCTGGAGCTGGGGCAAAATTGTGAGGCCCTATGAAGGTCTGTGCTATGGAGGGTCAGTCCAGAGGCTGGACCTTTCCCCAGGGTTTTAGCAGTGAAGGAGGAGAGAGCTGAATAATGAGTAAATAGTAACTTTTGTTTCTTAGTCCTACTTACTTTCCTGTACATTCTAAACTTTCCACGTTGGTCATGTGTTCCTTGGGTGGGTTGGGAGGCAGGTGCAAAAGACACTGTTTTAATTCGAAACATAAAAGTATTACCTGTTCACTGTAAAAATATTTTTTGAAACAATTCAAGCAATATAGACATAGAGAACAAATGTGAAAATCTCCTTCACCTCTCCAAACCCACTGTTCTCCCAGAGGCAGCCACCACCGAGTTGGTATAGAGTCTTCCAGGCCTTTTCTGAGCCTGTACAAGCACAGAGGAGGCTGGATGTCTTCTGAAGCCCTCCTTTACTCTGAGATACAGCTGAGACGTTAAGATGGGCTCAAACCTCCACCTCCATGAACCATGGGAAGTCTAAAGTCACCTCCAGATTTCTCTGAGTCCCGAGAAGGTTGTGGGAAGAAAGAGGGGGGCCCTTCTGTGTTTGATCTCCCAGGCTCCTCAGTCTCTCTCTGGATCTCAGTTCTGGCCTCGTCATCCTTCCTCTGATCTAGGGGAGAAGCTCAGGTCTTTCTGGATGCTACCCTAAAACTGCACACAAGCATTGGTCAATCAAGTACACTTCATGAAAGGATCATGTTGTACCCCACACAGCAAACAGTTTTGAGCATCTTTTCTGGTGACAGGTTCAAAGTCCTTTCAGCCATCCCCTGTCAATGAGAGGTGCTCCCTGGCCTTTTGCTCCTTGTATTCTACCATCTTGTCCCTCAGCTCTCCATCCCTGACTCAGGAAATTGAAATTCTCCTACCTTCTTTAGCCAAGCAATTCAGCCCCCCAGCTCCACTATCCCGCTCTTTATGGAGCTACCACAAAGGCCCTCCATTGTCCTGGGCCCACCTTCCTCAGCAGGCATCTGGTTGTACATTTCATCTTTTCCTGCTGCTCTCATGGATTGGGATTGGAGCTCTCATAAGGCAAGAAGACTTCTGCTGACATCTGGACTACATGTTTAACACAGATAAGTAGTTCAAGGGCTGGTTTTTTCTTTGTTTACACAAGTGAAACCATGTTGTACATAGGGCTCAGCAACTTGCTTATTTCACCCAACCTAAAGCAGACATCTTCCAGGTCTCCAGTAATAATAGCTGAACTTAACTTGTGCCAGTCACTTTATTTCTGTGTTGTAACAATCTGACGGCTACCAGCAACATGTGGCTACTGAGTCCTTGAAATGCGGCCATGTGGTATGACTAAGGAACTAAATTTTTAATTTATTTAATTTTAATTAAATTTAAAAATAAAAATATTTGTTAAATACAACTTTATTTTTTTAAAGGTTTTAGTTGTTTATTTTTTTAGAGAGTGGAAAGGAGGGAGAACGAGGAAGAGAAACATCAATGTGTGGTTGCCTCTCAAGCGCCCCCTACTGTCCCCTGATTGGGACTCAAACCATCAACCCTTTGGTTCGCAGGCCAGCGCTCAGTACACTGAGCCACACCAGCCAAGGCTGCAACTTTATTTTTTTGACAGAATTATGTTTTACTCTAACATTGCTTAAGATGTTATTATTGTAATTCATAGATACAAAGAACAAATTTGTGGACACCAGAAGGGAAAGGGGTTGGAGGAAGAGCAAAAGGGGTGAAAGGGGTCAATTAGTCACTAGACTTTTGAAGGTGATCACTTTGTAGTGTATATGGATGTCAAATTATAATGTTGTACACCTGAAACATATAATTTAAAAAATATTTTTAATGTCAGATGTAACAGAATTAACATTTCTAGGGTTCTTGAAGTCTGTTCCACTAAGATTGTCTACAACAGATAACAAGATTTATGACTTGAGATATGAAAAAATTATTTTACACATCAACAGTGATAGGATGGGAATCTGAGTCCAATTAGCTTTATGGAGATTTCTGGAAGAGATTAAAGAGCACAAAGTTCCTTTTGAATGAAAAAAATCATTGTTGTATAGCTGAAATGTGCTGTAGGTGTAAAATACACAGTGGGTTTTGAAGACTTAGTAGGAGAAAAAGAATGGAAAATACCTCATTAATAACTTATATTAGTTCATGTTGCAATGGTATTTTGGATATAATTACATTCAAATGTTATTAAAATTTAACTAGATTTTTAAAAAAGACTTTATTTAATTTTAGAGAGAGGGGAAGGGAGGAAAAGAAGGAAATATCAATGTGTGGTTGCCTCTCATGCGCCCCCTACTGGGGACCTGGCCTGCAACCCAGGCATGTGCCCTGATTGGAAATCGAACCATCAGTTTGCAGGCCAGTGCTCAATCAACTGAGCCACACTAGCCAGGGCATTTTTTTTTTATTGGTTTTAGAGAGACAGAGGAAGGGGGGGGGGGAGGGAGAGAGAGAGAGAGAGAGACATCAATTTGCTGCTCCATTTATTTATGTATTCATTGGTTGATATTTGTATGTGCCTGACCGAGGATCAAACCCACAACCTTGGCATAACAGGATGGGACAATGTTCTAACCAACTGAGCTACCCAGCCAGAGCAGCTACTAGAATCCTTAAAATTATATATGTGGCTTACACTGTATTTCTATTAAACAAAGCTGCTTTACATGCATTACCTCATTATTCTACAAATTTGTTCAACAAATATTTATCGAATAGCTTTTATGTGTCAGGCACTAGGCTAGGCACTGGGGATACAGTGATGAACCAAAGAGACCAAAATTCCTGCCCTTATAGAGTTTCCATTCTAGGTTGCTTATTTTAACAACTTTATCAGGTAGATACTATTGCCATCCTATTTTATAGATGAGGAAGCAGGCACCAAAAAGTTAATAATTTTCCCAACATCAAAGAGCTAGTGAGTGGTCAAGCTCAGATTTGACTTCTAGCATTTTGAGTCCATCAAGGTTAAGTTCAAACTGCTGTGTAACCATGTATATCCAATATTGTGCAGTATTATTATAATTTATCCAGCCAGGCCTCTACTGTTGGACACTATACAGGAACCAAACAGTTAATGTTATAAGAACAAGTAAAGTGTGTTTAAGGATGAATATATGATGTTGAAAAGAGTAAAACTTCAAGTCAGAGCTTGTAAGTAGAGCCAGAGGTAGGACAACAGGGTACATGTTCAGAAGCTGGGGGCAGGGGCTTGGTTGGAAAGCATTGAAGAGACCACGAACCAGGGTTGGTGAAGGCAGCAGTGCCTGGTAGGGGGTGGCCTAGCAGGCTGAGGACCCATGCAGGACAGGACAGGAGAGAAAACTGCAGTTAAGGGGCAGCACAGGGCAGGGCCAGGGACCAAGGAGCCATTCCTCAGACGCCACCATTGCAGAGCCCGGCCCTGTACTAGCAAATCTTTTACATCTCTCTGGTCAGTCAGTTGGTCATTTAACAAGTATGTACTGGGTGCTTACCAGGCACCAACTTCAGGGCACCAAGCTTACAAGAGCCCTGAGGAAATGTTTTATTACACCCATTTTACAGCTGAATAACCCAAGCTCAGGGAGATGAAGCGATATAGCCAAAATCACTCAGTAAACTGGTTGCAGAGCTGAATTTGAATCCAGGGTTTTCTGGTTTTGGTGCCTGTGATCCACTTTCCTTGCCAGCCTGGGCCTGACTTCTGTGCACAGACTCTCCACCTCTGGCCACCCCCAGGGTCCACTAGGATGGGTTGGGGCAGGTCTGTCACTAGCACCTGAGCTACAGTTGTGGACTGGACTCTGGCCCAGCACAGGAGATGAGGGAGAGAGGTTGAGCCTCAATCCAGGATACAAGGGGTTTTGTGCTTATCTTAGGTCTGGAAAAAGAGCATTCTGGGTTTCCTAGGGAAGGAAACATTCTTATCCTGTTCACAGATACTCAACAACATGCTGGGAAGACAGGTAGTGTAGTGGGAAAATGCCAGGCTTAGGGTCAGGGTAGGTCCAGGTTCTAATCCTGGCTCTATCCCTGACTGTGACCTTGAGCAAGTGACCTCGAGCAAGTGACCTCTCCTCTCTGAGGTCCAGCTCCCTCATCTATACAATGAAAATAGTAGGAAATTATACTTCCTCCTGTCTTCAGTCCCCAAGGAGGAACCCCCACTTCCTGGTGTCCACTGACCAGAGTCAGAGAAACAGCTAATCCTGACGGAGCAGAGGGGCTTTAGGAAAGGAAATAATAACAATAACATTTGCATAGTGTTTTCTATGTGCCTCACAATAACCCTATAACATAAATATTAGTATGATCCTATTTTATAGGAGGGAAAATTAAGGTATAAGAGACAGCAGAACTGACTTGAATCTGAACACTCTGGCTCTTAGGTCTGTGTTTCTCATCACTGTGCTATATTGTCTCTCAGACTCCCACCTCTGCTGTTAGTACAATATGAACAACATGTACCCCAGGTTCCCTGTATTCCTGCTTAGCCTTTGGGGTGCAGTGGGGAAGGTGGGCTTCATAGTCAGCAGTCCCAGTTTTAACTCCCGGATCAGCAATATGATTGTGGGCAGTCACTTCATCTCTATGAGCCTCAGGTTTTTCATCTTTACAATGTTGTATAATACCAGCCCTGGCTTGGTAACTCAGCTGGTTAGAGTGTCATCCCATCAAAGTTTCAGGCTGTACCCCTCCCTGGTCAGGGCACATACAAGAATCAACCACTGAATGCATAAATAAGTGAAACAACAAATCAACATTTCTCTTTCTCTCTCCTCTCTCTCTCCCCATGCCCTCTCTCCCTCCCTTCCTCTCTTTATATATAAAACCAATAAAATAAATTGTACCTAAATTTTAAAAAATTAAATATGTACACATTTTAACACAAAGGGCTTGAGAGGGCTCTGAAAGTGCCCAGCACCCCCCAAAACTCACCCCAATAAACTTTTTTAATTAAAAAAATAAATAGCCCTGGCTGGTGTGGCTCAGTGGACTGTGTGCCAGTCTGTGAACTGAAAGGGTTCCAGTTTCATTCCCAGCCAAGGCACATGCCTGAGTTGCGGGCCAGGTCGCCAGTTTGGGGGCATGCAGGAGGCGATTGATCAATTTTTCTCTCCCTTTCTTTCTCCCTCCCTTCCCCTGTATATAAAAATAAATAAAAATATTTTTTTTTTTAAAAATAAGTAAGTGCCTAGCACAAAAAATCCTAGAGGATTTGCTGGGGGAGCTAAAGTGAGGGAAAGAGGTTCCTGGGTGGAAGACAAGCGTAGGCTCAGTTGGGGAAAGGCTGCATGTAGAATGGGAGTGAGGTGAGGAATAGGGCCCGAACCCAGGCTGGGGTGCACAGTGGGTTGTATGAGGTCAAATTCAAGCAGCAAGCAGGGCCCTGCAGAGGGGGGAGTGAGTCTGAGATGCATGCCATGCTCTGCCTCTTACTCTAGGGCTCCCTCACAAGTCCCTGTCTATCCTTACAAGATCCTGGACGCCGATTAGTGTACCTAAAACCCAAGTCCCTTGTCTCTGCCTATTGTACCACTGCTCAACCACTCACCTAGGCTCAGAAGCTCAGAAGCTTTTGAATCACTCTCCTCCTCCTGGCCACGTCTCCCTTGGCCTTTAAAGTCTACCTCCAGGGCATCCTCCTCCAGGAAGCCCTCCCTGATGCCCCTGCCAGGTGTGATCTATCTATAACACAGTTTATAGCTTATCTCACCAAACCTGGAGTTACACTCACATGCACCTGAGTCTGCAGAGATCAGGGGCAGGGCTAGGGTCCAGCACCAAGAAAAAGTTCAAGGCTGGTTTCACTCAACTGAAGCCCACCAGGCATAAGACCTATCAGCTCCTCTCTCAGGACTTCTGCCATTCTGTGCTCAGGCTGTGCTCTCTCTCAGGTTGTTACCATAGATTGCCTTTCAACTCCTCCATCCCACCATCTCTACAAGATAATAGCTACTATTTTATGGCTCCTTGAACAATTATTTGTACAGCAAGTGACTATAGCACATGAGAGTACATGGTAAAACTTCTCATCACAAGAAAAAAAATTTTAACTCTGTAGTGATGGATGTTAACTAAACTTACTGTGATGATTCACAATATATAAAAATATCTAATCATTATGTTATACACCTAATACAATGTTATATGTCAATTATACCTCAATAAATAAAAATGTTTTTAATTTTTATTAAAAATTAAAAATTGAGCCCCCTTGTGTAAGCCAGGCTTAGTCCTGGGTACTAGGGATACAAAGGCAAGCAAAACAGACAGGTGTCCTTGATCATCAAGCGAGGATTTGACGTTAAACACAGAATCCCACCAATGGCCACACAATTGCAAACTGACATAAGTGTTCTGCAGAAAAAGGACTCAGGAGAAGAATCAGACTGTGGCCTCTGGAGGCCACGGTGAGAGTGTGGAGTGGCCAGGTGTAGGGGTGGGACTGAGAAGAGGACATTATCAGGCAGAAGGACCTGTCAGAGTGGCCAGGGTGGAGTGAGTGTGACAGAAGACAGGCTTGAAGGGGAAAGAGCATGGTGATGCAGGCTCTGTGTACAGGTAAAGACCTGCTTTTACCTGGTTACCCTTGTCCCCAAACCTTCTTTGGTTTCCTTTGGCCACACACTCCTCGGCCCTTAGTTGGCCTCTGAGGTCTACACTCGAAGGAGAAACCTGCAAGTCGTCCTCATCTTCTCCCTCTTCCTCACCCCCATGTCCATTCACAAACATTTTGTAAAGTGTCTCTGGTAGCCAGGGACATTGTTAAGCTATGGGTTTACACCCAGCAGGGAACGAAACAGACATAGAACCTGCCACTGTGGAGGTTACGGTCTGCCTCAGCCCTAAATGGCTCCTTCCAGCTCTACAGTCATCACCTTTGCAACTTACGCTGTGTTCACCTTGTTCTCCACAGTGCCTTCCTCATCGCCTCCAATTCCATGCATGTTCCTACATGACTTCTTCTCTACACAGCAAGGTTTGTATTTTAAAGACACACATTTCTTTTTTCTTTTAAAAAGATTTATTTACTTTTAGGAGAAAGAGAGGGAGAGAAACATCAGTGTGCAAGAGATATATTGATTGGCTGCCTTTCACACGCCCCCAACTGGGGACCCAGCCTGCAACCCAGGCATGTGCCCTGACTGGGAATCAAACCAGTGACCCTTTGGTTCACAGGCCAGCACTCAATCCACTGAGCCACACCAGCCAGGGAAAATCTGCATTTCTTAGACCTGGGTCTTCCTGCCTGTTTTTCTTGTCTTAGCCCCATGTGTGTTTCCTCTGTAGCTCTCACAGTCTGTGATTATTAATCTGTTTACTGCTTCAGTAAAAACGGAAGCTCTGAAAATTATGACAGATTGAACACATGCATCTAATTTCACTCCCTCCCAAAACCCTACTAAACTAAAGAGATTTTGTTCAAGGCTCAAACCCACTAACATGAGGAGAATGAGGGGGAGACAAGAGCATAGTATTTGGAAGCCAGAAAACAGGTGGTCGGGTGGTAAGTACATAGCAAACCCAAGATGGATGTTGGGAAGAAGAACCAACCCAATTTAGATCACAGACTCCCCAAAAGGACCCAGGTACTTGTTTAAATGAGGTGGGGGAATGAAGTAAGGGGAAGAGGTTGGGAGCTGTTTCAAGATCAGAAATGTTAGGTCCCTGGGTCCCTTCCCCAGTCCCAGCAGAAGACTAAATTTTATTCTCTGGAGAGGGTACAAGATCTGTGGAATGTGAAATGGCAGGCACAATGAAGGGCAGGGGGTATGCTCCCCAAATCAGGTGATAAAATGGTTATAAACACTGTGAATGCTGAGATCCCCTTCCCCCAACCCTGTTTCCCAACTTGCCTCCTAGAAAGCTGGTAGCCATAACTTTGCTCTCTAAGCAGGGGATCAGGAAAAGTTTTCTCAAAGGTAATGTAACAGGCCAAGAGGAAGGTCCTACTGTTAGTATCTTCAGAGAGATAAGAGAACATATTACATCCTCCATGCAAGAACAGGATATTACTTTTAAAAGAAATGAACATCAACAAGAACAAAAAACCCTTGCAAATTAAAAATTCAATGGAAGGGTTGGAAGATAAATTAAGAGGAAATCTTCCAGAAAGTAAAACTAAGAAAAAAAAGAGAGATGGAAAAGAGAGAAGAGAAAAATATTTTTAAGAAAATTTGAGGACTGGTCCAGGACAACTCGACACCTGAATAATAGAAGATATAAGAGAGAGCTGGCCTCCGCAAACTCCTCTCCCTGACTCTTCCTCATGTCTCTTTCAGGTGTTCACATGAACATTGTTCCTGCCTGAGGAACTTTTCACATTTTGTTTCTTCTACCTAAAAAGCTCTTCACCATCACCTGGCTCTCTTCCATATATCCTGTAAGCTTCAGCTCAAATGTCACTTCGCCAGGAGATCCTGTCTCCAATTTTCCTCTCTTCACCAGCCTGATGGGGCTATGGTGGGCCTACCCCTGGACCCCAAAGGACTTTGTAACCCATATTAAGTCATTTACTCTCCATTCAGAAGAGAGTGAGGAGTCACAAAAGTGTTTCCAACCAGAAAAGATAAGACTAGATGCATGCGTAGGTCTCGGGAGTCAAAGAGACTTATGAAAAGCAGCAAGCCCCTTGGTACATAGATGATCCAGGCTCAATAAACAGTGGCTTTATCCTGTCTCCCCAGGCCACCTTCATCAATTCCCTGTGGTAGTGTTTTCCAGAATAGGACTACCACTGGAGGCTCTAGTGATGATTTTAGTGGTATATGACCAAATATTTTTTAAAGATACATATTTATTTCAAAAAAATAAAACTTGCATATTAAACCCATGGTTTCATGGATATTAATATTTAGGACAAACTTCATGAGGATGATAATCAATTTATTGACTAAAAATTGGGGCCTCTTGCTTAACTAAAACTCATCAAGTACCTTGAAAATCTCTCCATGCCTTTATCTGTATTTACAACTTTCCTGCCTAGAATGTCCTTCATACCCTCTGCTTTGGAAATTCTACACCCTCCAAAGTCTCAGTTGAATTCCTCCATCAGCAAAGTGGCCTTCAATCAGGACAGGAGATTGGCACAGTGGTTACAAACCAAGGCTTATTAGATGTAAATTTTGGACTTTGGGTGATAATGTGTCAACATAAATTCATTATTTATAACAAATGCACCACTCTTCTGTGGAATGTTGATAGTGTGGCAGGCTCTGAGCTTATGGTGGAAGGGGGTATATGGAAACGTTCTGTACTTCCTTCTAATAAAATAAAGTTTATTAAAAACAAAGAGCCGAGGCTTAGGAATTCAATCCTTAGCTAGCTCTGTGACTTTGGACAAGTTACTTAACCTCTCTGAACCTCAATTTCCTCATCTATTAGATAGGAGTAATAGTGCCTACCCTTAGAGGATTGTGGTTAGAATTTCACATCATCATGCATATAAAGTACTCAGTAAATGCCTAGCACACAGCAAGCTTTTTCTTTTTTTGTTTTGTTTTGTTACCTGTTATTTTCACGAGAATGGGGAACCAAGAATATGAAAGGGCTTTCCCTACTTACTTTAATTATTCATTTTTTGTATGGCTTTCGCATACTAGGTACTTAAAGCTTTTGGTTGGGGGCCTTGTTGGCTTTGGGAGGGATCATGCTCAGCCTCGCCAAGATATTCGGTGAGCAGGATGAGGGCGGATGCCTGAAGTTCGAGCCGGTCCTCAGCAGAATGCACAGCGACCTGAAGAAGGCCACCGGCGACCGCTCCGTCGTCGCCAAAGCAACCTCAACACCAGTCCTTGAACCGAGTTAGAGTGTGACAGGGTCACGAAAGCGAGTCTTCCAGAGGGCGGCCCACTCCTTGCTCTCCAGGGCCGGGTTCCCCTCAGCCCTGAGGAGCTCGGGGGGCCAGGCAGGCGCTGCTCCTTCCGACCACACGGTGGCGGCGTAGAGCCAAGCTTCGCGACCTACCTGGGAGGTTCTAGAGAGACAGCGCCCTACAGGTCCTTGGGCCCAGGGCCCCACCCCGGCCAGGACAGGTCACCAGCCTCCAGGCCGAGAAAACTGCTAGCCCTGAGCTCACCTCAGCTGGGCTCTGTATTCCCAATGTTAGGTCGGACGTACCCAGCTCACGTGACGCCCTCCACCCGCACTACGACCGCTCCTGGGGCCGCCCCGCCCAGCTGCCAGCAAGCACACCTGGCGGGTACCAAACCTGCCGCTGCTCAGACTCAGGTTCCGAGCCCTCCTGGCCAAGGCACATGGTCTCATCCCGCTCCCAAACGCGCCGGCCCCGGAAAAAGGAAGGTGGGCGTGGGCTCTTCGTCTGCTTTCTCCTTTGGCCTGCACCGTTTGGCTTTGGCTGTAATGAACGCCGGGACCTGCCCTCCCCGCCCCCCGCCCCACCTTCCGAATGCAGGTGAAGGGGGGTTGATTTAGGGCCAGGAATTCCAAGGGGGTTGCCTTGCAGGCCCGGAGAGGCTGACAGAGCACGCGCGCGCACGTGCCGGGGCAGGGCCTAGGAGGGGGTGGGTCGTTGGGGTGAGGCGGCGGGCTCGGGTTACCGCGGGCCGAGGAGGTACGCGAGGCGCGCACGGGGTGCCGGGAGCGGGAACTGTGCGGAAATTGGGCTGGGGGGAGGTGCAGGCGTGGGACGCAGGACGGAGGTCCGCCGGGGAGGGGCGGGCACCGGGAAGGGGTTTGGGAAGAGAGGAACCAACTAGACCGGAGTGCTGAACGGGGTTAGACTAGAATTAAGGCCAAAATTTACAAGAAGGGCTGGAGGGGGGAGGGGAAAGGAAGGCAGGAACCCCGCCCACTTTCCGGGCAGGGTTCTTGGAACCAGCCAGGAAATCCTGGGACTTAATCTGGGGGCTAGATCTGGAGGCCATGGTTCTTATAGAGACGGCTGATAGGGGCCCCCAATGTGTCATCGCGCACACTTTCCCCGCATTCCAGGAGCTGCTCAGGCTTGTCCCCCAAGTGGAGGACTCAGCGGCTCCCTCCACACGCTGCAGGGCGGGTCCTGTCCTGATTATCCCGCAAGGCATCGCAGTCCCTCCAGAGCCCGCCTTCATCTTCAGTTTCAACAAGATTGGGGGATGGGGAGTCTCCGGGGCCACAAGCCACATCTAGAAAAATCTCCAGGCTCCAGGGTCTTCCTCTAATCCCTGCTCTTTTCGAGGCTCCAGCAAACCTGTCTCTCTTTAGCGGAGGTATTGGAGGGGTCACCACTGGGAAGGAAGAGGGAGAAACCTCAACTGGGTCCTTTGTGTTGCGGTCTTTTTAAGAAAGGACGACGGGGCTGACCTGGAGGGTTGAAGACGGGTGCGGCTAACCCCAACCCCCCAACCCGGTAGCTGGCTGGAGCTCAACTGCGCAGAGATAGGACTGAGGTGCGGCGAGTCTTGGAGTCCTTTGCCTTCTGCCATGCTTGTTCTGCTGGTGGAGCCTGGAAAACCTTCCCTACCTGTTACCCCTCCACCCTTAAACTTTCTCCTGTTACGTAAAAGTAGTTCATGCGTCTTATTGAAAAAATTAAGCCTTACAAAAATAGATTTAAAAAATGAAAAACCTTCATCTTAACTGCTGAGATAGCCATGATGTTGAGTATCCTTCCAGCACTTTATCTGTTTACATACTTAACGTTAAAATATATATATAAAGAGGTCATACTACACATTTCATTTTGTAACCTGTTCTGTTGGACATCTTTTCATGTCATTATAGAAATACCCTATTTCTAACAAGTTTATAATATTCAAGAACGCAAGTACCCCATAATTCATGTAGTCTTCTGATAAACATTTAGTTTATGTTTGTATAATCTTTACGGTGTTTTAAATTACAAATATGTGTTTATTGTAAACATTTGTAAGTAAAATATTGATAAAGGCAAACATTGATAAAGACAAAATTCACTATATTCCTATCAACTAGGGATAACTCCTTTGTTTTTTAAGCTACATTTTATGTAATGCTTAGTATATGCCAAATACCATGCTAAGTAATTCACAGAACAGTGTAAGGTTTGGAGAAATATTTCCAACCAGGCTTGTCCAAGGTCACGGAACTAGAAAGTGGCAGAGCCGGGATCTGGGCCCACCTTTATCTGATTGAAGGCACTGCTGGCCTCTTGCTGTTAACGCTGGGGTGTATTTCCTTCCAATCTTGTTATTTATTAATTTTTTTTTTTAATGAAACGGGACAAAAATACTTGCATGTAAATATTCATGGCTTTTCCTGCTTCCCAGACTCAGTTCTAAGGAGTCTTTGTGAGGAGGGCAGAGGGAGAGGAATAGATCTAAGCAAAAGAGTGGAGTGACCTGGAGTAATTTCCTCCCAGTCCCACTCAGGAAAAGCTGCCACTGAGAGAAGGCAGGGGAGTGACCTGGCAGAGTCTGGGTGGTCAGGAGTTTGGGAAAAAGAGAAAGAAGGTAAAGAAAGAAGGTTTTGGGCGTTACACTGATAGTTTGGAACTTGGAGGAAGAGAGAAGATTTAGGAGCATTTCGAAAGGACTCCTTGCTGTGAGGTATGCTATGTAATCTCTGCAGTGTCCTCCAGAGACTTTTGATAAAGATTTTGTTTCCTGTCAGTGCTTTTTTGGAGGTAGATGGATTTCTTTTGGGGTAAGAGGGAGCAAAAAAAGACCAGCTTTATTTGGGTTCACATACATTTTATATAATATATTGATTTTTACAAAAATGATATAACTAGCCTCTCTGTCCTTGCTCATTCTGACACTACACCTAAAATACCCTGCCTTTCCCCTCTGTATTTTCCCTATCCTCTAAGCTCAGCCTCTTACCCCTCCTGGTGGCCCCAGCTCTTTGCAAATCCCTTCTTATAGCCCAGATCAGGACATGTGACTGGCCTACCTACTGGTGAACTGGTAGGCCATTAATAGGGAATTTTATCACCAGAATCTCTGATTACAAGAAACTATGCCGGTTTGTTGGTTTTCTCAATCTCTTGGTGTCAAGCTAAGGACTGTGCACCAGTTATCAATCCCAAGAGAACAGAGTGCTATGCACTGGTTACCAATCCCAGGGGAGGTCTCCAGAACCTTCTAACCCGTTGCATCTTGGTATCTGAGTCACCAAGGACAATACAGGTAGTCAAGCGCTGGATGGAACAATACTTTACTCCAGTGATTTTCAACCTTTTTCATCTTACAGTACACATAAACTACTAAAATTCTGTGGTACACCAAAAATATATTTTTTGCCGATCTGACAACAAAAAAGTAGGTATAATTTTGATTCATTCACACCAGACGACTATTGTGTTGGCCGTTGTCATTTTTTTTATTTGACAATCTAAGGGAAAAGAGTGTCCCTGACTAAATAGATACTGCATTTTTTAAAATTTCTTGTGGTGTACCTGTTGAAAGTCACCGCTTTACACACATAGGGACGAGACAGAGCCAGATCAGCTTCAATCTTGGGCATTGGTTCCTCATGGCCAGCAGTTCCCTCCCAGAGGCCAACAGAGGGCAAATCGCCCATGCTCCCCTTTCTCCTGTTGCAGAGGAAGGACCAACCTTGTCATCTCCCTGAGAAGAAACACAGCAATGGGGCTGGCCAGATACCCGATGACTGACGCACATGCTTTAAGCAGAGACAAAAGAGTACCCATTGCACCTAAAAAAAAACCAAGGAAAGATATTTCCCCACAAAATGATAAACCCAGCACAGGCTGTGTGTGCTCTTTGTCTCTTAGGAAGTGTTACAGGCCCAAGGCCCATTCCTCTGCAGCTGAGTGGGGGTCAAAAGTCTGCAGGCCTGAGACTGCTCTTCTCAACTCTAGGTGAGCATGACTTGTTCCCCTCTTGGCTTGGACTACTAAAAACTTGCTTGAAACTTTTCTATTTCTTGATGTGTATTTTCTCTTTGTCCCAGTTTTCTTAATTTGTTACTTTCAGCCTTAAACTTTTTATTATGGAAAATTTCAAACATACATAACAGTAGAGTGATTGTAACCCATTGTCCTGTACCTATCACCCATCTTCAATAATTATCAACATTTGTCAATCTTGTTTCATCTACCTCTTCATTCTTCCCTTTGTCTGGAGTATCATAATGCTAACCCCAAATAGCATATCATTTCATCCAAATTATTTCATCATAAATCTTTAACAGGGCTTTTTCAAACATAACTACCATACCCAACAGAATTAATACAAAGTCTCTAAAACCATTTAATACCTAGTGCATGTTCAGTTGTCTTTGTTCCAATCAGGATTCAAATAAGGTTCACACATTTCATTTAGTTGCTATGTCTGAAGAAACTTAATCTTTAACAGTTCCACTTTTCTTTCTTTTCTTTTTTCAGGCTATTTATTTATCAAAGATATCAAAGCATTTGTCCTGTAAAGGTCCCCATATACCATAAGATTTGGCTGATTGCTTTCTGATGGTGTTTAACTTGTTTTTCTGTTCCTTGTATTTCCAATAAACTGAAAGTTGGATCTGGAGGCTTGATTAGACTCAGGTTTAATGTTTTTGGCAAGAATACCTTATTGGAGATGGTGCTATGTAGTTGTTATTATATCTGGAGGCACATAATATTTAATTGAAATCTTTTTACAGATTGATCCATGGATTCAGAACTCTTGGCCCCTCTCTTCATTATAAAACTCCCTATTGGCTTTTTGTTTATTGGTTTTTGGCACCCACTAATGATCCACTATTTCATTAGTTGTTACAAACTGGTAATTTTCTAATTCTAGCATTCTTTTTGCATTCATTAGTTGGAATTCTTCTATAAAAAAAACTTTATTTAATTTTTCTGAAATACAGTTTATATAAGAAAGAATACTTGATTCCTTTTGGGTTTCTTTTTTAATTAAAAAATGTTTATTGATTTTAGATAGAAAGGAACAGGAAGAGGGAGAAAGAGAAACTGTGAAAGAGAAACATTGATTGGGTGCATCCCATATGCGCCTGGTATGGGGATTGAACCTGCAACCTAAGTATGTGCCCTAAGTATGTGACTTGAACCCCCAACCTTTTGATGTACAGAATGACACTCCAACCAATGGAGCCATATTGGCCAGGGCCCTTTAAAAAAAAAAGAAATTTGTCTGAACTCTTTTGTGGAACAAGGTGAAAACAAAACAAACCAAAAAGGCAGAGCAATAGAATGGAAAGACCACAGGTCTTGGACTCAGACAGAATCCTGACTCCATCACTTGTTACATGTGTGACGTCAGGCAATTGTTCTGAGTCTCAGTTTCCTTAGCTGCAAATTGGGGAAACTAATTCCCAACTTTCCCAAACGTTGAGTAGAATCATTTCCAAGCCTAGATTAAGCAATTTCTTGTACAGGAAGTAAAATATATATGTTGTGGGAAATTAAGAGGATGCAAATAAAAACAAAAAAGGGACTATAAGCCTTGTGAAAAACTTCTAGCACATGCCTGTCATGTAATAGTTGTTTTTGATAACCCCAGCTTAGCTCTCAGGCTGCCCTATGTCAGCATCCTCTTGGAGGAGTACAAATTTAGCCAGAGATGACTCCAGCCTCAGTCCAAGAAAGTCCTAGGAAGAAAGAGAAAGGGAGTTGGAGGGAAGATGCAGATTCTTCTGGTCTTATGTCAAGAGCCTGTGAACTGAAGTTAGACCAATCTGCCACAAACTTTCAGCGAGATCCTGGGAAAGTCACTTAACCTCCTGAGCCACAGTTTCTCACCTACAAGATGGAGATTGTCAAGACTAACCTGCCAGAGTTGCTGGGAGAATCACATGAGATGTGCACATAGAAATACCCACCTTGGTGGCAGCCAGTGGAAGGTGCTCAGGAAACGGGAGTTAGCTTGATTTGAGGGAACTTGCTTTCTGAGCTCCTATCACATGTAAAGTCACTCGCAGTTGTCTCCTGTCACTGAGGGGCTGTGTGAGGGCTGGCTTGGAGCCCAGCTTTATCATAAAAATGCTACTTGAGCTGGTAAGTCTCTTTTCTGAGGCTTGGATTCCTCCATTTGTGAAATGGTCAGATTATGGGTCCAAATCCAAATACCCCCAGGAGCAGGCAGGTAACAAGCGAGTGAAATGGGTGAGGGGTTGAGACAATAGTGGATGGTGGGAAGGGGGGCGGTGATCTCCTTACCACTCCATCCTGCTTGTGGATGCAAAACAGATGTGAGCCCAGGTGGCCAGACTTGAAAGAAGCTGGAAACCTGTTTTTTTCTTTTTTTTTTTTAAGATATCTATCTATTTATTTATTTTTAGAGGGAGGAGAAGAGAGAGAGAAAGAAAGGGAGAGAATGATGGCACGCCCCAAACCAGGACCTGGCCCACAACTCAGGCATGTGCCCTGACCGAGAATTGAACCAGCAACCTTTTGGTTTTCAGAAAAACGCTCAACCCACTGAGCCACACCAGTCAGGGCAGAAAGCTGTATTTTTCATTTTAAATTACGGTAATGGCAAGTTATGTGAGATGTTTAGGGACCTGTTAAGGACTAAACAAAATAAATGTAAAGCAGGTTAAGAGCATGGGCTCTAACATGAGAGTTTATGTGCCAGCTCTACCACTTAATAACTATGTGTCCTTGTACAAACCATTTATCCTCTCTGTGCCTGAATTTTCTTTTTAAAAATATTTTATTATTTATTTTTAGAGAGGGGAAAGAAGGGAGAAAGAGAAGGAAAGGAACTGGTGTGTGAGAGAAATATTGATCTACTTTCTCTCACACACCCCGAACTGGGGACCTGGCCTGCAACCCAGGCATGTACCCTGTCTGGGAATCAGACCAGCAACCTTTGGGTCCACAGGCCAGAACTCAATCCACTGAGCCATACCAGCCAGGGCGCCTTGCTTTTCTTATCTGTAAAAGGGGGGTAATTATTGCACCTACTTCACAGGGTTGTGAGGATTAAATGAGCAAGGACGGAAGTAGAATGAGTTAACAGAGTGAGGTTAATGAGGGTGCATCTTGGGTGCACCGAGAGGGTACCAAAAAAGAGGGCACCAACTTAAGAGGGCACCAAAAAAATCACAACAATCAAGATAATTAACATTTTAATGTAATATATTTTTTAAAAAGTCAAAAGTGCCCTGGCTCATGTGGCTTAGTAGGTTGAGTGCCAGCCTGCAAACTTAAAGGTCGCCTGTTCCATTCCCAGTCAGGGCATGTGCCTGGGGTGCAGTCCCAAGCTGAGGGCATGCAAGAGGCAACCTATTGATGTTTCTCTTGCACATCGATGTTCCTCTCCCTCATTTTCTCCCTCCCTTTCCCTCTCTCAAAAAATAAAAATAAAATCTTCATTTTTTCCCTAAAGATTTTATTTACTTTTAGAGAGAGGGGAAGGGAGGGAGAAAGAGGAGAGAATCAGCAATATGTAAGACATATATCGGATTGTTTGCCCCTCTTGCATGCCCCCAACTGGGGACCTAGCCTGCAACCCAGGCATGTGCCCTAACTGGGATCTGGATCTATGACCTTTCGATTCATGGGCAGATGCTCAATCCACTGAGCCGCAGCAGGCAGGGCTAAAAATAAAATCTTAAAAAAGTAGTCAAAAGTAGTGCAAAAAAAAAAAAAAATCCGTGATAAACAAAATACCAACATTTTAAACAAAGACAGGGTCTGACCTTGTGCTGACATGGCCTCACAACTTCACCTTAATCCTGGCCCTGTGGAATTCTGTCTAAATTTTAAAATGAGATGATATATAAGGAGAACCCCATTCCACCTGCAGGCCCAGTGGTTAAAGGGTGAGAGAGAAAGAGGTTGACTTTGTTCACTGTCATATCCACAGCACCTACAATGGTGCCTCACACATGGTGGCATCCTTTTTTTTTTTTTAATAACTTTTTTTAGATTTTATTTATTTATTTTTAGAGCGGAAAGGAGGGAGAAACAGGGAGAGAAACACCGATGTGTGTGGGAGCAACATCCATCAGCTGCCTCTCACACGCCCCCTCCTGGGGACCTGGCCCAGAACTCAGGCATGTGCCCTGACTGGGAATTGATCCGGAAACATTTATGATTTGCAGGCTGGCCCTCAGTCCAACTGAGCCACACCAGTCAGGGACATGGGATCTTAATAAGTATGTGTTGAATGGAAAAAAAAAAAAAAAAAAAGAGTGAGAGCCCTGGCTGCTGCGGCTCAGTGGATTGAGCACCCTGACTGGTGTGTCTCAGTGGATTGAACTCCAGCCTGTTTGATTCCCAGTCAGGGCACATGCCTGGGTTTCAGGCCAGGTCCCCAGTAGGGGGCACTCGAAAGGCAACCACACAGTTGTGTTTCTCTTCCTCTCTTACTCCCTCCTGGTCTCTAAAAAGTAAATAGATAAAATCTTAAAAAAAAAAAAAAAAAAAAAGAGTGAGATGATACATGTTGAACCTTAAACAGTGCCTGACACCAAGTAGGCACTCAATAAAATAACAATGGTTATGATTGAGAAGATGATGTCATTGTTTGTGGGTCCTCTTCTGACACACTGAACGGATCATTTATTTTTAACCCCAACATAACAGAATTATTTTCAATAATAACTATGAAATGAAGCAAAAATCAAAATAATGGTCAGAGAAGAAGCACATTAAGAATTTTATTTTATTGAATGTCATATATATACTTCATATACACACTTCCTATATACATTTAAACCAATATAATTTTTAAAACGATTTTATTCACTTTTAGAGAGAGGGTCGGGAGGGAGGAAGAGAGCAAGAGGAATGTCAATGTCTGAGAAATAAATCGATTGGTTGCTTCCCACATAGGGCCAACCAGGGACCTGGCCCACAAACCAGGTAGGTGCCCTGACCAGGAATAGAACCGGTGACCCTTTGGTTCCCAGGCCGGTGCTCAATCCACTGAGCCACATTGCCCAATACAATATTTTAAGTAAAGTAAAAATTATAGTACACCAGGGGGAAAAGTGATGGACTAATAATCTTTATTGCATTTTTAATTTCTTTCACAAAAAGGCACACATACAAACACACTAAGAAACATCTCCTAAAGAAGCAACTTGAAGGGTCCAAAGAATGATCTGTACAGAGAACAAAAGAACTGCAGTAACTCAAATTTTGTTTCTTCATTTTCACAATCACTGTGCTATCATTGTTGATTTCAAATCTGCTGTGTAAATGCAGAGATAGGAGACAGGAACACTCCTGAAGTGAGCTCCGAGGATTCCGGCCTGCTGTGAACTCTCCGATGAAGGTGTATGTTGGGGGCCAGTCGTGTAACTGAGAGTTCTTTAAATTAGCTTCCACTTGGAATATATTGTTTTTAAAAGTTAGGTGATAAAAAATGTCCCCATTTGAAGCTTACATATATATTATATTAAAACTCACAATAATCCCAGCAATTATTTAGAACTTGGACCAACAGAAACATCTCTTTAGGAGTATTTTATCACCCATATTGTTTAGAATTGCCAGGGCATGGTGACAATAAAAAACAGAACCACCCAGTTTCACTAATGTTTTTAAATTCTCTACAGACAATGCACGCCTTATTTCTTGTTCATGGAGGATACGCCACCACCCTTACCTGATTCACCTCTGCCTCAGGCCACCAGTTTTCTTCCAACTCTGCCTAAGACAGTTCCAAAGGCCTCTTTCCACAGCTGACATTCCATTACTTTCTAATTCTAATTCTGGCCCTGCAAGCTCTTTCTCTCCCTCTTCTCTTCTCCTCTCTTCCCTTCTCTTCTCTCTTTCTCTCTCTCTCTCTTTCTTCCTTCCCTTCCCTTTCCTCCCTCCCTCTCTCCCTTCCTTCCTTCCTTCCTTCCTTCCTTCCTTCCTTCCTTCCTTCCTTCCTTCCTTCCTTCCTTCCTTTCCTCCCTTCTTTCTTAATTTTTTAAAATTGATTTTAGAGAGAGGAAAGGAAAGAGAGAAAGAGAAACATCAATTTGTTCCACTTATTTATGCACTCATTGATTGATTCTTGTATGTACCCTGACCAGGGATCAAACCCTCAACCTTGGTATTATCGGGATGACACTCTAACCAACTTAGCTACCCAGCCAGTGTTCTGCAAGTTATTTCAAGCTGTGTGATTACGGGTAAGTCAGTTCATTTCTCTAAGTCTGGGTTTCCTCATCTGTGAAATGGGAACAGTAAACCCAACCCATCCATGCCTTACCCCTTTAAGAGTTACAGGAGATAGCATGGAAGAAGACTTTTTGTAAAGAGGGAGCCACACAGGCAGCAGATAAACAGGTGGCAGGCCTTGATGACAAAGATGACGCTGTTCCTCTGAAATCATATAAAAATCATTCCTGGATTAAGGATCTGGGAGAAGGGAAGGGGAATCCAGTGGGCACTGGACTTCACGAATCACTATGTGTGACTTTTCCCTTCTAGAAAAATACTAGATCCATCCTCTTGGTTCAGAGGCAGGGGGCTGATCACAATGACCCCAGCTCCTCTGCTGCTGTATTGCAGCCCACCTGGATGGAGCACTTCCCTTACAGCAGAAGGTGGCTTAGGCAGAAGCAGGGTGTGAGGAAATGCTGATGCCATCTGGTTCTTGTCCTCAGTAGCACCCTAAAATTCACTTACCTGCTTGTTTAACTGTCTCCCCAAAAAGAATCTAAGTTCCTAGAATAGGGGTTGACAATTTTTTTTTCTAAAGAGCCAGCTAGTAAACATTTTAGACTTTCCAGGCCATATGGTCTCTGTTGCAACTATTCAATTCTGCTGTTGTAGTGTGAAAGCAGCCCTAGACCATACGTAAACGGAGCATGGCTGTGTTCCAATAAAACTTTATTTATGGATACTGAAATTTGAATTTCATATAATTTTCACATCATGAAATAGTCTTCTTTTGATTCTTTCCAACTATTTAAAGATGTAAAAACCATTCTTAGCTCCTAGGCATACCAAATTAGTAGGCTAGATTTGACCCAATGGCCATAGTTCACCCACCCCTATCCTGGAGGACAGGAGCCCTCTCTGTCTACTCCTCTGCTGTATTCCCAGTGCCCAGAACAGTGCCTGGCACATAGCCAGTGTCCAGTAAGTGTCTATTGCAATAAATGTCTATCGATGACCAACTGCTTCCTCTTCTGTCTCTCTACCTGCAACTCCATCCCATTCTCTTGCTGCTGCTGCTGTATCCACCTCCAGGGCCACCTCCCATCCTCTCTAACCAGCAGCAACAAGGTTCTGCCTCACCCTCAGGCTCCAGGTCAGCAGAGGAGGCCACCGATCAGTTCCCCGGCAGCCCTCGGGCTGTCGCACCTGTGTGCTTCTGTTCCTCCTCACTGCTCCGTCTTTGGTCTCATTCTTACCAGCCTCGTGACCACAATCATGAGAGTTCCTTCAAACTGAAGCCTCTTCTCACATTGTCATCTCCTGCCAGTGAAGACCCCAGTGAACTCTCCATGCTCCAATTCCTAAACAATACAGTATAACAACTATTTACAGTGTATTAGGTACTATAAGTAATCTAGAAATTATTTAAAGATTGCACGAGGATGCCAATTATATGAAAATATTACTTTATTTTATATAAGGGACTTGAGAAGCTTCAGATTTTGGTATCAGCAGGGGTCCTGGAACCAATCCTCTGCAGATACCAAGGAATGACTATACTCATAACCATCCCTAGTTTACAGATTCTCAGAGAGACTAACTAAAATGCTCATAGTCACACAGCTATGAAGTGACAGAGTCAGGATTAAAGCCCAGGTTGGTGTGTCTCCATTCATAATTAAATACTGTGGGCTTGCAATATGTCAGGTGTATCTAGGAATATAGCAGTAAACGAAATATGTAAGTCCTGCTTCACGGAACTAGTGGGAGAAACAAACAGTAAACAGGTAAACATACAATATGATTGCTGGCGGAGAGACATGCCCTGAAAAGAAGGTAACAGATATAATACCATTAATTGGGAGAATTTTAGATAAGGTGCATCCTCTCTCAAGAGGTGACATTTGAGCAGAAGTGAGGGAGTGTGCTCTCATGAGAGTTGAAGAAAAGAATGTTCCAGGTGGAGGGCACAGCTGTAGTAAAAACCTGAGGTGAGACTGTACCTGATGTGTCAGTGAGTGGCCAAGGGCAGTGAGTAAATGGAAGGAGAGGAGTCACCAGAGGGAACAGGGGCCCAGGTCCTGTGGGGCTTTGCAGGCTGGCAGTCCAGGTTTTGTCTGAAGTGTGATGGGGGAGCCACAGGAGGGTTTCAAGCAGGGGAGTGCTGTCACCCCTGTCCCTCAGACTTGCATGAGGCAAACAAGAGACTCCATCCCTTCTGTTCACCACTATCCACTGTCTGCACGCTGAGTAGCTCTGCACCCCCTTCTGAGCTTACAGTGTGGTGAAGTGATTGAGAGAACTGGGCTCCCAATCCAGCTGCAATACTTACTAGCTGTCTGATCATAGGCAATCCTGCCCATCTTGGAGACTCAGTCTTCTCATGGGGACAATAATTTCTGTCTCATGGTATTGTTGGGATGATTTCATGAATTTTTGCTTGGAAAACCCTCAGCTCCAGGCAGGCCACACAGTTCTCTTTCAATAAGCCCTCATAGTTGGTGATTATTATTATTTAAATACTTAGCGAAGTTCTGACACTGTAATCACTTGTGAAAGGTAACCACCATTATGATTATTCTCCTCACTTTGTTCCACCTGCTACCAGAAGACACATGTGTTAAGACCCTCCTCTACATGAAAAGTCAAGAAAGAATAATAACAAGGCCTCTCCCCTCTCCTGGAGCAGGGCCCATCTAGAACCTATGTTCTTGAATATTATAGCAAGTCTATGCCCTGGCTGCAGTAGAGGGACCCAAAACCCAGCGCTTAGCGCCTGTCAGTACAGCACCCCCCTGTTCCATGCCAGAATGATCTCTTCACAGGGTACAGAATAATACTCTCACTTCAATCCAGCAAAGCCCTTTCACACTCCTGAGTCGCACTTATTTAACACCTCACGTGACTGCCCAGAACAGCCCGTTCTACTAACCCCATTATTATTAATAATAATAGCCAGCATTTATCCACTACTCAGAATATAGCATTTCAGAGCATGGGGTTAAAATACGTGGGTCTGGGTCCTGAATTTACCATTTCATAGTTAGGTGATGTTGGACATATGACTTAGCTTATTTGAGCACCTACTATGTGCCAGGCAGTGTGTCAGGTGCCAAAAACACGAGGAAGAACCAAGAAAATGTGATTGCTGCCTTCTCAAAGCTTAGTATGTAATCAAAGAAGCAGATGTTAAATCACATAAACGCTTATAAAGGTTTGAAGTGTGATGGGGGAGCCACAGGAGGGTTTCAAGCAGGGGAGTGCTGAAGTGCTAAGGAGAAGTATCCAATGCTATGACTGTGTACAACAGGGAGGTGAAGGAATGTGTCCTGGGGGAAGTGACTGTGCTGATAAGCTGGCCTGAGGAAGAGGGAAGATGGCTTCAAATATAAGGAATGGCATGTACAAGGGCCCTGTGGTTGGAGGCTAGAGAGGAAAAACTGTAAGCTCAGGCGACACATTGCACATTGTGCACAATAGCACATTGCAGACTGTTGTTTGGTCTCTATAGCTCTCTACTGAGCAACTGCTGTCACTACAACAGAAATGGGCAAGCTGGGCTGAGAAAGCTCCCCAGGTAGGGCTTGGGTGTGCTCTGGACCCCCTTTTTCCATCATGACCCACAATCTTTCCAATACCCTCGAGTGAGAGGCCACAGGAAGTAAAACTCATTCATAGGAAAACACAATCACTACTCAGTCCTTAAATTGAGACAGGGCGTTTGGAAGAAAATCCTTTTCTGTAAGAAGGAAAAGAGAAGACTAGAGGCCCCAAGATAGGGGCAGACTGAAGGTAAAATCACTGTTGCTTTCTCCTCATTTTCCCCACTCCCATCCAGCCACCCTATCTCCCTAGCTGAGTCATTTTGCCCTTATTCTCTGGGTTTCAGTGTCTCTTCCTAAGTCTCATTGCGATCTGGCTTGCAGCCAGACATTTAGCACCTGCCTGCGGTCTGTTCTGAGCCTCGAGTAGGATTATTAGATTCAACAAATCAAAATACAGAATACCCAGGCAATTTTTAATTTCAGATAAACAACTATGTCCAAATATTACAATGCTAGCCCTGAGCAGTGGCAGCTGGGGCATCACAAGCTAGTTCAGGGCAACTGAACTCGGTGATACCAACAGTGATGTTAATAACGGCTGCCAACTCTAGTCTAGGCTGCCTCGGGTTTAGCCCTCACTTTTCTTATTTATCTATCTATCTATCTATTTATTTATTTACTTTTTAGAGAGTGGAAGGGAGGGTAAAGAGAGGGAGAGATACATCCATTGGTTGCCTCTTGCATGTCCCCATCTGGGGAACTTGGCCCACAACCCAGGCATGTGCCCTGACTGGGAATCAAACCAGCAACCTTTTGGTTTGCAGGCTGGCACTCAATTCACTATGCCACACCAGCCAGGGCAGTCCTTGCTTTTCTCATCAGGGAGGTGGAGAATGAGTGAACAAGAGAACAAAGTCTGGGCCCAGGCGGCAGGGTTGTCTTTCAGCTCTGCCATTTTCCAACTGTGTAACCTTGGAGGGCCCCAGAGAATGAGATAATTGATATCTCTACCTCAGTTTCTTCTTCTGTACAGTGACAATAATAACAGCACCAACCTCATAATGTTGTAAGGATTAAATGAGGCTATACAGGTAAAGTGCTTAGAACAGTGCCTGGTCCATAGTAAGTGCTATGTTAGTATTAGCTGTAATTATTCAACCACACTAGACTGAATGTAAACTCCATGAGAGCAGGGGCCTTATTTTGTGAATTCCTCAGCATCTAGAGGCAGGCCTGGTGTATGATACATGCTCAAGAAGAAGGCCTGGCATGTAATATGTAGCCATTAATATTTATTGAATTAAAATGAATTTAGTCCTCAGCGTATACCTGAAAGGTTGGGATTATAATTCCCCTTTTACAGATACGGAAACTGAGGTTCAAATCTGGATTTGAATCCCAGATCTGCCACCTCCTTAACATTGGAAAAATCAGTGTTAAGGAGGTGGCAGATCTGGGATTCAAATCCAGATTTGTTGGGTTCTAAAGGCTTTTCTGCTGAAAACTCAATTCACTTCAACAGCTGAGGTGCTACCCTGTGAACAAGGAATAAAGGGAACTCTGGATTTAGGAGAAATTCTCATCCACATTAATTTTTTAAAGTCCTAATCTGTTCTTGACCTGCTCTGTGAGTGACCTTGGGTAAGTCATCTCATCTTTCTGAGGCTGTTTTATGATCTGTCATCTAGACGGTGGTGAGAATTCAAGGAAATCACACGTTGGTGGAGGCTGGTTCACCGAAGGCTTTTGATAAACAATACTTCCCATCCCCCTGAACAGCTTTATAAATGTCCAGTCTTCCTGCCCATGAACCTGCTAGCTCATCCTTCCATTCGCCCATGTGTGAATAAATCTCACCAAACCTGAACCCCCTAACCTCTTTACCTCTTTAGATAGAGGCTGAATGTCTCCAAGGAGAATAGCTCTCCCTGGCCTTTTACTCCAAGTGCAGCCCAAGTGTCATCCATCCTGGGAGCCCGGTCCCTGCCCTACTCAGAGGGGGCGCGAGTCCAAACCAGCCCAGATCTGTTCCTGCAGCTGAGAGATTCTGGGGAGACCTGGCTTGAAATGAGCTCCCCTCAAGCACAGGTTCCAAAAAGATGTGTATTAAGAAATCACTCTGAGAGCACTGTGGGTTCTGATGGTGATGACCTTGTTAGAACTTCCCTGGAGCTGGATGGCCGAGATTCCCACAGGATCCTAGTGTTGACTTTCGTAGCACTAGGGGGATCCCTAGGGGCTCGTGAGGAGGGGCCTCAGGGGACTGGGGCCCAGGCTTCTCTCAAGCCTGTGCCAGAATCAGGCCTGGGACTTTTGGTGTGTGTGTGGGGGCGGGGAACTGAGGGCAAGTAAGCAGGGGGATTCCCTCCAGCTGTAGGGCGAAGACACATCTAGAGAGAGATTCCAAATGAGCTGAGACGGGGAGACAGCGGTGGACCTGGAGTGACCAGTGTCGGTGTGGTGAGGTAGGGTAGAGGGAACAAGGTTTGGGAGGGAGGAGCCAGGAGGGCTTCTTAGCCGAGCAGAACAAGGGCCACGGTCTCGAGGTGAAGTAGCGGCCAGAGATCCCTTCACTGCATGGGCTGGGGTCCGCGCCGGGAAAGCCTTGCGGCGAGGGGTGGGGCGGAGCTTCTGCGACCCCGCCCCTCACGCAGGTAGCCAATGGGCGCGGCGGCGCCGGATGACGGAGGGAGCCGAAGTGCGAGTGCCGCGGCGGCTGCGGCGGTGGCGGCTGTGGCGGTCCGGACGGCCCAACCCGGGCGTGAGGGTCTTGGTGAGGCAGAGGCGAGGGCGCGGGGGCGCAGAACCGGGGACCCCGGAACCCCGGAGGCGGTGCGGCCTGGCCCCGCCCGCCGAAGGAGCGCGAGCGGCCCGGGGGCGGCGCGATGCCGCTCGCTCAGCTCAAGGAGCCCTGGCCGCTCATGGAGCTGGTACCGCTGGACCCGGAGGTGAGTGAGCGGAGTGGGGGACCGGCGCTGGCGGCTGGCGATCCCGGATCCCCACCGGGGCGGGGCAGCCCGCGGCGCCGCTGCCGTCTGGCGGGCGCCCGGGAGGGCGCGAGTGCCCTCCGATCTCTTGCCCCTTCTTCGGCTCCACCCCCCGCTGCCCCGGGTGTGTATTTGTGAGGGACAGCTCCGCCAAGCGCCGAGAACCCGCTTAGTCCAGGGAGGGGATCCCGTGGGGCACTGAGCTCTGGCCTCCCTCAGATCACACACCTAGGACCCGCGCCGGGAGCTGTCGGGGCTTTCTCCATTAGCGCAGACAGGCAGGGCCGAAGTGCCTGATGTCTGGAATTCTACAAGAGAAAAGGGTCATTAGACCCCCACGTCTTGACGTCTCCCAGCGCCCTGCCCGCAAAGCTTTCCGCTTCTCTGCTGCTGATCCTGGAAGGATTGTCCCTCTTCACCCTTGGCAGTTGTGGAATGTGGGGTGCAACTGCTGGTCTGGGACTGAAACTCCTGGCTTTTTTTACCCTGAGGCTAGGGCCAGAGGATACCTCTGTTCCCTGCCCCAGACTGTGGAGAGAGGGGGAACAAAGCCCTTCGACCTTGTGGAGATTATTCCTGGAGAGGGCAGGATTTTGGTGCCTGCTACCTTCTGGTGCCGCCTCCCATAGGAAGGGCTGGGACCCTGGGTAGTTTGGTTCCTGCCAGTCTGGCCTCTCCCAGAAGCAACTCCTGCCCTCCTCGGAGAATTCTATGATGCCAGGCCCTAAGCATGCTGGAGGCCAGCTCTTCCTGTACCTTTTGACCCTCAGGGTCAAGGTCAAGCCTCTGAACCAGGGCAAGAAAACTTTCTCCTCAGCCTCCTGCTGGGAAGAAGGCAGGTGATACTCCCTTTCCAAAGGGTATGTGGGGAATATGAGGGGAGGGTGTGGAAACCTCAGTGAGCCTGGGAGCCAAGGTGATTTTCTCCTGGCTGGGGTTCCCAGCCTCTGCCTAGGTTCCCTTCTCTTCTCAGGTCCTCTTCTCTGCCTTCTCTTACCTGGGGCAACCACCAAGGGCTCTGTCTCTTAGGATCACAGATTGAGATCAGATTGAGGACCCTTGGTCCCTAGCATCCAAGGTGTGCTGCCCCTTTAAAGGGATGGTCATGGCTGACACTGGCTATTGGAGGGTGGGCGAGGCAGGATTAGGTAACCAACCTGAAGGCGCAATTTGGAGTAAATTGCTCTGGGATCCCTGCCATGGGGTTTTTACAGGCCCTGCATGCTCGTGGAGGTTCTCTCCCGCTGACTCACCCTCCTCTGAGGTGAGAAACTCTGCCCTCTGCAGCCCCTAACCTTGCTTCCCCCTTGCCCCCAGGACTGGGTCACTAGGGCCTGGAGGTGGGGGCAGCTCTGAGGTGGATTACTTTGCCCTGGCTTGTCCCTGCAACATAGGCCTCTCTAGAGGTAGGTAGATTGGGAGAGGCCAGGGAGGAACTTCACCCAAGGACTTACTTTGGAGATAGGCAGACGCCCTGGAGCCTGATTCCCAGTCCAAGGAGCTACTTCCTGCTTCCCTTTAGGGAATCCTGGGGCAGGACCCAGCCTAATCTGGAGGCCAGGTATCAATAGGAAACTCGACTCAGTTTTGTGTACTACTGCATTTAAACTGTGAGAGGAGAAGACTTGCTTAATTCGCAGGATTGGCGGGGGGTTAGGGGGTGGGAGGGGATGATTTCTTCAGGAATTTCACCTTGGAAATGCTCTATGACCCTTAGTCAGTCCTTAGCCTCTCTGGGCCTCTTTTTCTTTAGTGGCCAGGCCTGGGTTCTAGCCTCTGCTTCCTGGACTTGGGAGGGTACACAGCCCTGGGTACTGCTGCCCATTCTCCCCTGCCCCCAACTCCATGGAGGCGCCAGGCAACTGGGTGTTATTGTTTGGGTAACAGGAGCCATGGGGCAGCCAGGGCACAGGTTGGGCTGTTCTCACTGGAGAACAGGGCCTCGCTGTTCTTAGCCCAGGTGACATGTAAGCGATACAGCAGCCTGACCTGCAGGTATAGGCACTGCTGCTGGCTCCTGGCCGGGAAGGAGGCAGACAAGGGGCTGGCGGGGGCATTTGGCAAGAGGCCTGGGATCTGGACTGCCCTGCCCTCCCCATGACGCTGCTGAAAACTGGCTGCTGGGAGGCAGGGCCTGGCTCAGGGTGTGGTCCAGGTGGAGCAAACTCTTTGGAAGTACGGGTGAGGGTTCTTCCTGGGCCTTCCCTGATCTTCCTGAGAGCAGTAACCTTGTCCCCAGGTCCAGCCCTACCAGGTACAGAGCTTTACTATGTGCCATCCACCCTGCTTCACCTGTGTCACCTTATTTAAATAAAATAATTCTCATAACAACTTCTCAAGGTAGGGATTATTACTGCCATTTTCATATGAGACAACTGAACTCAGAGAGAACTGGCCTATGAAGTAATGTCAGAGTCAGTATTAGAACCCAGGTCTCTCCTTTTGGGGGAGGCTTAAGGATGGGGAGGGGTTGGGATCAAACTGGCCTAGGTGGAAGGTACTCCAGGAGAGGCTCCGGATGTTGGCAGACTCTCCTCGTCCCAAAGGGCCCTTGTCCAACCTTTGCTGAGGATGGGTGGTGCCAGCCAGCTCTGGCACCTGGCTCGCAGCCTCCAGCAGCGTGCAGGGCTGCCAGTGCTGGGCTCTGAACCCAGCTCCTGGGGCTGCTTCCTGCCTGCGGGGCACGTGCTGTCTCTGTCCATCTGCTGCCTGGCTGCTCCAGAAACTGCCCTGGGCCTGCTTCTCTTCCCAAAACAGAGCTGCTTGGGTGGGAAGGAAGGATGCCTGTTAGAACTTACCCCTGACTTCTGGGGAAGGGGCACAGTGGTGTTGGGGCCCTGGGCACCTGTCCCAATGAACAGCTTCCCTTTGAAAAATAGGGAAGAGAGTGGGTCTCTATCTTCTAAGAAGCTGAAGGGCCCTTCCTGTACTAGACTCTTAGGTGAGGTCCATCATTCAGTATCCTGCGAGGTCAGCATTGTTGTCCCCTTCCATTCATTCATTCATTCAGCAAAAATTTATTGAGCACTTACCATGTAACAAGTACTATTCCAAACAACAGGATGCAGCTGTGTACAAGACAAACCTGCCTTCATGGTATAGATGAGGAAACTGAGGTTCAGAGACATGATGTGATAAACCCAAGGTCAAAGTGAGCGGTTGGCAGAACTAGAATTAGTGGCTGTGTCTTCATTGCTGCAGAGCTGTGTTCTTTCCTCAATTCAAGCAACAGTCAGGAACTTCACCTTGGAAATGCTCTGTGACCCGAAGGACAAGTGAACCCTGTCTTCCCAGGACCCTGGCTCTGAGGGGGAAGCTCACCTGTGGTCTCTCTTTGTACCCCCAGTCTTTTCTCCAGGGTTGTCATTCCCTACCCATTCCCTACCCCCTCTAGAGACTTTAAAAATCAGGTCTTCCAGGTGTAGGGTTCCATGAGGATGGCACCCAAGGCAGACACCCTGGGACTGGAGGCAGCCACACAGGGCCTGTGGTGTCCCCTGAATCATCCAGGACACTGCTCAGTAAACCCACACCTCTGGGTGCACCCACTGCCTACTCCCCTCCCTCATCAGGGATTTAGGCTTACAACCGTGTGACTTTGCGTTAAGGCCCTATGCGTCCTCCCTGCTAGTTGAGGGACTTCAGGTAAATCCCTTTACTCTTTGAGCCTTGTCTGAAAAATGGGAGTAATAGAGCCTGCTCTGGCCTCCCTGCTCTCTTTGCTGGGTTGAGCTTGAGCTGGATGCCAAGGAGATGATGACAGACAAGCCAAGGCTCCTTCCTGAGCTAACCTGTGAATTCCTCAGTGCTGTGGGACCCACAGGAAGGAGGAAAGGACTTGAGGCTGTGTGGAGAGAAGAGGTTACATTTGAAGAAGACCAGGAGTTTGCCAAGGTGACAAGGCAGGAAGGGTTTTCTTGGTAGAAGGAATGAGCCATCATGATAATGCTTAAGGATGTGAAAAAAGCTGGTCTGTTCAGGGTTTCAGGTCGTTCAGTTTAGCTTAAGAATAGGGCCCAATAATAATAATGGCTATTATTTGTGGGCCGAGTACATGGCTTCTTAGAGCCACCTGATGAGGTACATTAATTTTATCCCATTTCACAGATGAGGACTGAAGTCCTGTGAAATGAAGTAACCTCAGGGTCATGCAGATGGTAGAAGCTAGAATTTGAACACACATTCTTGTGTGTTCTAACCTTAAGAAGGTTAGGTTCCAGAACCCACATTCTTAATCACTTTTGTTGGACAGCTGGAGAGGATGGCCTTGAATGTCATGCTAAGGAGCTGGGACTGTATTCTGCAGGCAGTGGGAAGCGATGGGAGGTTTTGGGATCTGATACAAAGCAGGTTCTCACTAAGTAATGAGTGAGTGACCCAAGTGCAATGATGACAGTTAAGTTTTCGGAAGGACAAGTGTTTGGAATAGGTGAAGGCTGGGGTGGGGGGCTGGTGTGTAGGCTGTTGAGACCATCTGTGGGAATTCTGTCAAGAGTTTAGAATGTTGGATGAAGTGGAGCTCAAACTACAAATGCACCCTGCTTCCCGTCAGGCTCTGATCAACCTGGCCCTTCTCCCCAGGCTGCTGAGAGATGACACGTGTATATATATGTGTGTGGAGGGGCCTGCAGAACGCTGACCCTGGGGAGGATTAGGGGCATTAAAGGGGCTCAGGGGGCAGGATGTCCTGGGAGCAGCGGTGGGGAGCTATTCCAGGGGCAGGAAGATTATGTAATGGGCAGAGCACAGCTGTGCCTGCTGCTGCCAAGCAAAGGCACAGCTGCCCTGTGGACCCAGCCTCTGGCTCCAAAGTCCTGACCTGCCCTAGGCTGGGTCTTCCTAGCTGTTAAGAGCCTCTGTCTGCCTCACCATACGTGTGCTGTGCCAGGAGGGGTGGGGACATCTCCTTTCAGCTCCCCAAGGCCCAGATAAGTTAATGTAGTCACCTTGTATCACATGGGGAAGGGTTGTATCACTGGGTTTTGTATACCCCAGGGTGAATGATGTCCACCTAAATGTGAAGTCTGGGGACTGGAAAAAGCAGGGCTGCCCAGTGATGGGTCCAACTCCTCTGCAGGTTGTTCCCCTGCCTGGGGTGTGGGCTGCTCTTCAGCAGAGCTTTTCTGAGCACCTCTTGGGTGTCAGAGACCAGAATTTGATTCCCCACTTATCAGTTGTGTGACTTGAGATGTCATTACTAGGCCCCTCAGCCTCAGTTTCTTCCTCTGTCATGGGGCTAGGTCCTCCCTCCTAGGTCATGAGGATTTAATGATGCCACAGGTGTGAGGCACTGAGCCCGGCGCCTGGCGTGTGACAGGGGCTCGGAAGAGAGCAGCTGTTAGCACGGAGCCCTAATCTCTACCCTCCCAGGACTCCCTTAATTCGGAAGGGCAAGCCTGTGTGTAAATAGTTCCTGCAATGTGACAAGTGGCACAGTGGAGGAGTGCAGGGGCATAGTGGCCCAGCAGGGATTCCGCTCCGCGGTGCAAGGGCCCCAGAGGAGTCAAGGCCAGAGTAGCCGCTGTCTCTGGGCTGGACACTTACCCGGACTTTGTGTCTTTCCACCCTTGCAACACTTCTGGGAAGTGGCTTTAATTACCCCCATGTTACAGGTCAGGAAACTGAGGCTGCTTTCAGTTGATTAGTTGGCACAAAGTCACACAGTTTTTCTCTGGCAGAGCTGGGAGCCACACATACCCTTTCCTTATTGGGAGGAGGTGACATTTGAACTGTCTTCAAAGATAGTCTTCTTTGCCAGGCAGAGAGCTGAGGGAGGGAATATCGGGAAGTGCATTGCCTAGGTGATGAAAAGCTGGTGCAGGAGGACTTGATACCTGTGCCCTCACTGTGCAAGTGGAGGTGGGAGACCCACCCCGAACTCTTGTCCTGCCTTCATGGCCTCCCTAGTTACTGGGAGCAGCCGAGGATGGGGAGCCTCACAGGGTCTGTCTTTGCTCTGTCCCATGCTGGTAAACTCTTGACAATGTTCCCTAATCTTTCTTCTCTTTTACAGAACGGACAGCCTTCAGGGGAAGAAGCTGGACTTCAGCCATCCAAGGTGAGGACTAGGGCTAGCAGCCTGGGCTAAGGACTGTGTGGGGGCGCTGTTTACATGGCCATGGAGAAGGAAGGAGGCCTGCCCTCATCCCACCTGCATGTGAGGGCCTGGCGCCTCTTGCCCCTTTCCCAGCTCAGCCTTCCTTCCTGGTCCCAGCTCACCCTCAGGGCAACCCTGTGCATGGAGATCACTTGCTCAAACCTTCCTGTTCCTTAGGTGAGAGGACTGCAGCCCGGGCAGGATCAGAAGCAGAATCCATGTTAGAAGTATGGTTACCCATCACCCAAGCGAGGACACTTCCTTTGTTTATTTACTCTTGGTGGCTGGGCTGGCTATAAGGAGAGGGCTGAAGGAGTGATGGGAAAGGCTCAGATCAGCTGGGCCTGACAAGGGCCTGCAATCATTTGGGCATGTGACGCTGGAGGGGACCTGGTGGGCAGGCTCCTACCTCCTAACGTGAGGCTAGTCCCTCACCCCTGCTGTCTCTGCTTCCCCTGGGTTCCTCCCACACTCAATTGTGTGAGGTCACAGAGTTGCTGGCTGTGAAGAGGCTTTGGAAGCCCCCTACGCAGGCAGAATGTGGGTAAAGCAGACCTGGGTTCAAGTCCTGGCTCCACCATCACCATTTTGCCAGAAGTTCTTCTGTCTTCTGAGCCTCAGTTTCCTCACCTGTAAATTGGAGATAATAGTGCCTACTACATATGAGAGATGTGAAAGACATATGAGATAGTAACTGCCTGACACACAATGATTTCAGCACCAGCAGCATGAATACCCCAGTGTCCTGTTCAACTCTGCTTACTACCAGTGGCCACACCCTCTAGGCCTAGGTCAGCCTGGGCACTAGACCTGCCATAAGCTCGACCTTTGAGATAGACCCAGGGCTGGTCCCCATGTTTGTCTTGACTCAGCCTCCCAAAGATAAGGTTGCTGAGGTGCCTGGGGTAGGGCTGGGTGAGAGAAGTAGGCTCCTACCCCCTCTTCTGTTCGTTACTATGGCAACCTTGGGCCACCAGAAGCCAGACAAGTGGTGGGGACTGATCCCCTTGGTTTGCTTGGACCCATGCCTGCAGAATCTCCTACCACAAAGTAGATGCCCCTAGTTGCCTGGTAACAAAATGAAGGGGCTTTAGGTCCCTAATGAAGGACCAGTATGTAAATATCTTGAGCTGAGGTTCTGGGGGTTGCAGCTTTGGGGGAACTGGTAGTAAGTACATTTTCTCATCTCAAGAGCTAGAGGGGCTGGTTGAGAGAGGACAAGAGCTCACCCAGTCAGGTAACCTACATTTGATCTCTCAAGCCTATAACTTCTGCTCTAGAGCAGAAAGTCCTGGGGTGGGGGAGACGAGGCTGGGAATGGATGGGGTGGTAAGAGCCTCAAATGCCACATTAAGGAAGAAAAAGAGCTTAACACATACCTGGCACCACACCAGGAGCTTCCCCTTTAGTTCTCACAATACCCCTAGAGGTAGAAATTATTATTCTCATATTATGAGATGAGAAAATTGAGGCTCAAGGTCACATAGCTGGTGGACAGTGGAGTCAGGGTTTGTTTGACCACAGAGCCCACACTCCTCCCAGCCCAGGGAACACCCAGTGCTGAAGAGGAGGAACATTGGGTCCCTATGACCCCCGAGTTCCACCATTCCTAGGAATTTACTCATCCATCTTCTCTGTTGCCCCAGAACTGCACAGTATCCCCTGTGCTCACTTCTGGGCCCAACACACTAGGGGGCGCTCAGCCTGTGGTGAGGACCTCATCGCTTTGTACAGTGGAATGAGCTGGCAAAGGGCTGGTTTATCTTTTGCTTCCTCAGACTTTCCGTGTACCCTGCTGTGGCACTGGGAACCACAAAATGAAATCAATATCCCCACCCTTAGGGAGCTCCCAAGGAGGCAGGTGGAGACAGGAAAACTGTGGTGGGCCCTGTGATGGGGAAGAATATGACTGTGGGCACATAGAACTTCCATTCTGCGCCAGGCCCCATATTGGGCAGAGAAATACACCACCTTCCAGGTGCCCACACTTCCCTCGGTGGCATGATGACATGAGCATGTCCTGGGGGACCCTACCAGTGGCATGCGAGCTTAAGACCGAATGTGGACGAGAGGGATGGTTACTGCTGTGTGTGGCAGAGGAAGAGACACTGGGATGGGCTGTAGGTCACAAGGCCATCTTCCCTATAGAGCTGGCATTTGTCTGGGCCCTGAAAGGCAGGATTTGGGCAGCGGGAGAGAAAAATGGGTATTCCAGCTGGAGAAGAGGTGGGAGGGGGACTTGGGAGTCAGGCGTTCTGAGTTCAGAATCCTTCCCTTCTTTCCTGTTTACCTCATAACCTTGGGTAAGTGGTTTGCTCCTCTGAAGCTCAGATGCTCCTCCTGTAGGAGAATTGAGTCCATCCTTCAGGGCTACCCGGAGGGAGGCATGGAGGAGGGCATGAGATGCGTATAAGTTAAAGAATCTAACACGGTGTGAGGTACAGTGTTGGTGTTCGACATTTGTTTATTTTATTCATTTCAAGCAGAAAGGGGGATTTGGGATTAGCAGCTGTAGTGTGGCCAGCAGTCTAGGGTGAGAACTCCCTGGATCTTTTCAGCACCTAGGACACACCTGGTGTCCTCAGGCACATTGGGGTTCCATTTACCCTCCCTTCCTTCCTGGGGGTAGACTGGGCACCCCAGGCCCCCTCCCCTGGCTATCTCCGGAGCTGGACCCCTTTGAAGTGCATGTAGGTCTATTTTGAGAGCTGAGCCTCTCCCCCCTCCCCTCCTCTCTTCCTGTTTATGAAACCCTGATCCCTCCCGGATCCCTCTTGCTCCCCTGGCTGGAGCTCAGGCAGGATGTGACTGTGGACTTCAGGGAGCCTAGAGAGCCTTGGGAGCCTCAGGTGTTAGAGGGAACTTCCCTTGGACTGGCTAGGGCGGGCTAGCCCGCCCTCTCAGCACCTGGGACCCTGTGGCTGGGCTGCATCCCTTCTGCCTGCCCAGAGGAGACACTGCAGCAGTAAGACTGCCCACGAATCCAGGGAGAAGTTCTGTTTACTGTGTCCCTTTGCCCCTGTAGCCCATTTTGCTTCTAGAAACATCTCATTTTAACCTCTGTTTTACAGGGGAGGAAGCAGGCTTAGGGAGAGAGTTTGCCTGGGAGCACTCAGATAATGAATGGACAGTTCTTAACTTCCCAGCCTGCCCTCCTGGCCTTAGGCCTCTTGTTCAGCCTGGTCTCTCTACATCTGCTTTCTGTTTGACCAACTCCTGTTCCTCCTCAGGGTCCAGCTGGACTGCCCCATCTCTGGAAGGTACTTGGACCTCACCCTGCGCAGATAGTTACAGCCTCTGGGCACCCACAGCCCCTGACTGTAGCTCTGTCGATGAACAATTGTGTTTTGTTATCATGTATTTATTTTTTGAAGCTACCTGAGGTCAAGACTGGCATCTGCCTTAATGTGTGTGCTTCCTAGTATCTGGCTTCCGGCCTGGGGGACATAGCAGGGGGCCAGTAACTATGAGTGATGTCCAAATGGGACACTGGCTGACTGGCCTTTCAGGGAGGGCAATAATGAAATGCCTAGGAGTGTAGGCTTTGGAAACAAACAGACTTTGATTTTTGCTCTTAGCTCTCCCACCTTCTAGCCTTGCAGCCTTGGATGAGACATTTTATCTCTGAATCTAGTTTCCTTACCTCTAAAATGGGACTAAGACACAGGTCCTGGCAGAATCCACACCAGCAACAGTTGAAGGAAAGAATGGCCTCATGCAATAAATGGCTCGATTTATAGGAGGCACAATTCTCATTGTCACTCCATTCCTGGCCTAGTGCTGAGGCCAGCTCCCCCATCAAGGATGCCTGGAAACTATGGACCTGTCCTCACCTGCCGAGAGGCATGCTGGGAGATGTGTCTGTAGACAGCTGTCCTACTGGAGGGGCAGCACCTGGGAGGCCCTGCAGGTGCTGCCAGCTGGGGAAGGGGCGGTTGCTATTCGTTAGGGCCAGAGATTGGCAGGTGTACTTGGGCTGTTGCTGGTAGAAGGAGGCCCAGGGTGAGAACCCTAGGGACAAGGGATGAGGCAGGGGGCTCTGGTCTTCTCTCCCAGCTGCCGTGTGGGAGGAAGTAAATAAGAGGAAGTATCTGTAGGGGGGAATGGGGCAGGGACCAGGGGATGTGGTCTGGTGCCTGTCCTCACCCTTCTGCCACCCAGAGGCCTCACGGGCCCTGCATATACCCTTCAGTGAAGGCAGCTCTGAGACTGTTTCCTTCTTATTGCCCCTTCCTGTGCCCTGCTAGCCACAGAGAATCTTCTTTGCTTCTCAGGGACTCCAGCATTGAGGGATCCAGGGCTGTCCCATCCCCCAACTCCTGCCTGAAGAAGCTGGGGTGCAATGAGAATTCTCAGTCTGAGAAGGCATCTTTTACAGCCCTGGCAGGCCATCATCAGAGTGTTACTGGAGGCCCTCTGAGGACTGGAAGGGGAAGTCTGTGTGTTCGCGGGGGCGTGTTTCCACATAGGGGATGTGTGTGGAAATGATTTCCGATCATCGGCCTGGTGTATTTGTGTGTGTGTCAGTTCCTGTGGGTATACTGGTGTGAGTGATGCAGCGAGGTCACATGGAAGGGGGCTGGGCCTGGTCAACCCCTCCTGCCCAAGGCTACCTGCTGCTCATCTCAGGCCTCTGTGGCTCCTGGCCAAGGCCTTCAGCCCCCTTGCTCATCCCAGGGCTCTGGACTGTCAGGCTCTTCAGGGCCGGGCTGGGTATAGTGGTGCCTGCTCTATGGGCTGTCACTTTGGGTGGACCTAGCCATGGGACAGTCACTATGGGGTAAGGAGCGCCTACTCTCTGCGCCCAGGGTAGTCAGGGCCCATGGCTTGCTGACTTCCGCTCCTCATTCTCTTAAGGAATGTTTGCAGGAGCTGCATGCCTGCTGTCAGCGCCTCATCAGCTGTGACTCTGTGTTCCAGTCTTCCCTCCTTAGGATCAGAGGAGACAGGACGAGTATATCCCTCCCCCACCCAATAGTCATGGGCTTGGGGTCTGTAGTGTCCCCTCCTCAGCAAGGGAGCCAGACCCATCTTCTGTCCCTCCTCCCTACAGAGGGGGAAGTGAGAAGGAGAGTGTCAGGGACCCTGCCTTGTGGGCTGGGAAGGCTGAAAAAGCAGAAGTAAGGGGAGTAATGGGGCACTCTGGCCACAGACTTGAGCCGTACCATGCAGACCCCGGCAGATTTCCCTAGGGTTGAAAAAGATTCACTCTCCTGTCCCAGAAAGGTGAGCAGAGGGTTGGTCTGCCTCCAGCAGTGTCTGTCACCATGACTGCGCAAGGAATGGCTTTGGGGGTAGCTCTGTCTCCTGGGGTTTCTGGGTGACTGACTCTGTCCCTAGGGAGTGTTCTCAGTCACAGACAGATAGGCGAGTGGAAGCTCAGACCTCAGGGTGGGGTGGGCAGGGGTTGCTGTGTGGCTTTCTGCCTGTCCCACCACTGTGTTGGCACTTCAGCACCTGTGACTTTCTGTTACACACAGAGCTGATTAGCTTGTAGCTTTTTGTGGCTGCAGCTTTTGTGGCTATTCAGGGTACCCTGAAGATGGGGCTATGTCTCTAAGGGTCAAGACGTGGAATGGCAAGTCCCCAGACTGACCGTAGTACTGAGGGAGGGAGGGGGCAGGCTTGGGTGGGTGACTTACCTACCCACCCTTTCCTGGCACTTGAGGCCTGCCAACCGCAGGCCCGGCAATAACCAGGGGAAGGACTTGGGTTCTGCCACCCCTTCACTTTGAGCCTGGGTGAGTCACTGTCCTCGGCCTCAGTTTTCTGTTCCTGAAATGGGCATAACAGTCTTTGGGATATTTAGATCAGAGTCAAAGTCATCAGATTGCACTTAGATGTCCCTCTTGCCTACTCTTCTATTCCTGGGCTCCCCTCCGAAGTGGAGGACCTTAGGGATGGGTCTGCCACAAATGCTGCACTATTCTCCCAAGTGCTAGGGGTTTGCAGGTGACATCCTTTCACCTCTTTTCCCACGGGGACCAGCAAGAACTAGAACTCTGCCTTTGAGCCCAGGGTCTGACCTCCTGGGTATCTGTGTGTCTTTCCTGCCTGTGTGTCTGCTCTGTGTACCTGTCCATCTACTTGGGCCTCACTGACTGGCTGTCTCTGTGTGCCGCCCACCTGCCTCTGTCGTTGGGCTCCTGTCTGTTACTGCTTGATGAAGGCCTGTCTTCCCCTGTTGGGTATATGTCATGTGTAAGGTGTCTGTTGGTTCACGTCCCCTTCTGTTTCCACCTGTTGAGTACATGTCCCCATCTGTCTCCACCTGTTGGATGTAAGTCCCCATCTGCCTCTGCCTGTTGGGCCCCCATCTGCCTACGCCCGTTGGGTTCATGTCACCTCCTGTGTCTGCTGTTTGGATGCATGTCCCCATCTATCGTTGCCTGTTGAATGTGTCCCCATCTGCCTCTGCATGTTAGGTATGAGTCTCTGTCCACCTCTACCTATTATGTAGGAGTCCTCTCCTGCCTCTGCTTGTTGGATATGTGTTCTTCTTACTTCTGCCTTTTGGGTCTGTGTCTCTATCCATCCCTGTCCATTGGGCATGTGCATCCTCCCGTCTCTACCTGTTGGATGCCCACATACATAAGTTTTCACCTGTTGGGTGCCTGCCTCTACATGCTGGATGTCCCTGTTTATCTGCCTCTACATGTTGGGTGCCTGCCTCTGCCTGTTGGGTGTCCCCCTTTATCTGTTTCTACATGTTAGGTGCCTGCCTCTGCCTGTTGGGTGTCCCTCTTTATCTGTTTCTACATGTTGGGTGCCTATCTCTGCCTGTTGGGTACCTATCTTCTCCTCAGCAGCTGAGTTGGCATGGGGCTTTCCCTTTGTAAGCCCATAGGGAGGATGGGGGTGGAGGGCCAGAGGGCAGACCTCAGGCGATGGGGAGGGGGGAGGAGAGAGGAAGGGAGCATAGTGAGGGTGTAGGCCTGGAGCTAGGAAACCACAAGCCCCGAGTGATTGGCGGCCAGGGCCCAGCCCCCGCCCTCAACCTGCACATCCGCCCTGGGCCTGGCCACCTCTGAGGCAGCCCCAGGGCTGTCTGCTCCTGCCATGGTGCCTTGGCCCTGCCGGGCGGATGGAGCAGGATCCCAAGCCGCCCCGTCTGCGGCTCTGGGCCCTGCTCCCCTGGCTGCCCAGGAAGCAGCGGCCCAGGATCAGCCAGATCCCTCTGCCTGCCCCCGGCCCTGGCTCTGGCCCCAGGCGGGACTCGGTGAGTGTGCCCAGATGAGTTGGCCTGGCCGTGGCCCTTGGAGCAGGTGCCTGGGCAGCCAGTTTGGCTTTAGCTGGCTTTGGGCTCTCCTAGCCCAGGCCTGGGCCCTGCTGGGTGACTGGACTCTGCCCAGACTTGTTTCCTGGGGAAGTGAGGCAATTCAGGGCACTGGGATAATACCAACAGATTGCAGGGAGGGCAGAGGGGTCCTAGAACAACTGTGATGTGGTAAGGGGTTTCTAGTAGATGTGTATGAATGAGTTTTTGCGGGGCGGGGCATTGAGTCTTTGGCCTTTGCTCCTGGCCATCCTAGACTGGCACTTACTCAGTTGGTGGGAGAGTCTCAGGTGACTTGTGGGTCTCTATGCATCTCAGCCCTGTCCTTTGGCCAGAGGGATCCTGTCATCCGTCCTGTCCAGTAACAAAAGCCCAGCTCTGCTTCCCCAGTATGTGAAGAAGCCCTACTTCCTATTGTGGCAAAACCAAAACCTTTACAGCAGGGGGAGGGGAGGACCTGAGGCAGGTCTCTGGGCCTAAGACAGAGCCTGCGGTTGGCTCAGCCTGGCCAGCCTGGCTGTGCCTGCACATCGCCCTGGACCCGAATAGGCCAGAGCAATAGGAACAGTGCCTCACCTGACCTGGCACCTCGATAGTTTGAGCCTCCCTAGCCTTTGAAGCCTTTTGGTATTGATGAACTTAGAGGCTGCCCCTCTCAGAGCAGCTGTATGGTTGGGCCTGCAGGGCCCTGTCTGCTGATGTCTGGTAGGAGTGGACTTGGAAGGGGGGACATGCTCCACGCTGACCCGGATGGGGCTCACCATGCTCACCAGCTCTATCCCTCCATCAGGATGAGGGTGTCCTCAAGGAGATCTCCATCACGCATCATGTCAAGGCTGGCTCTGAGAAGGCTGATCCATCCCATTTTGAGCTGCTCAAGGTGCTGGGCCAGGGATCCTTTGGCAAAGTGAGTCCTGAGCCCACAGCTGGGAGGGCAGCACTGGTCACGTCAGAGGTGGGGTTGAAGGGGCACCTTGGGGCTCAAAGGATCAGAGGACAAGGGTTGATGGGCCTGAGGGTAGGACAAGAGATCACCTTAGTACCCAGGGAGGACAAAAGGTCAACGTGAGGCTCAGGGAAATTAGAGGTCATCCTGGGATCTCAAGGATGGCAGCTGACGGGCTCAGCCCCCGCCCCAGCTTCTCCTCAGCTTTTCCCCCAACTGCCTTCCCAGGTCTTTCTGGTGCGGAAGGTGACACGACCTGACAGTGGGCACCTGTATGCCATGAAGGTACTGAAAAAGGCAACACTGAAAGGTGAGTGGAGGGCACTTCCGCATGCAGAGCACAGGCTGGGCACAGGATCAAGAGAGACAGCCCAGCTCTCCAGGGCCTTGTGTCTGACGGAAGAGATAGATCAAGCTCTAGGAGCTCCTGGTCTGGAGGTGGAGAAGCAGGCCTGTTCTCAGCCACCCCTTACCTTGCATCCCACCTTATCGCAAAGACAGGATCCATTCAGAAGAAAAGACTTCCAGGGTTAACTGCATCCCCACCCGCACCCCGCACACCAAGGGCCAGTGACCATAGCTGGAGGGGCATGTCTGGAAGGAGGCAGGTGGGGAAGGCACTGTGTCTGTGGCGGGGGCCATCGGCATCAGGTTCCTTGGGCAGAGGCCTGCAGTCAGCATAGTGCCTCATGATGTTGGAAGAGTCTGAGGGAGACCTCTCAGGGTAGAGAAGGACATGAGACAGCTGGGCAGGTAGGAGAGGGTGAGTCAAAGCAGGGCCACAGAGGTGGATGGCAGAGAAGTTCAGGAGGGAGCCCAAGCCCAGGTCTAGAATTCCAGGCCTTAGGAAGGGCATGGGGGTAGTTGGTAGTGGGCTTTGGGCTGGGCAGTGACTCTGACTGGCCTGGGAGCCAGTGTGGCTACTGACCAGGTGGAGTGGGCCTGGGCTGGGATGAGGTGGGGAAAATTGGAAATGTTGGCCTTAGGGATGTTTCAGGTCCATTCTTCTGAATGGACCCTGTCTTCGTGATAAGGTGGGGTGCAGGGTAAGGGGTGGCTGAGAATAGGCCCACAAAGGGCTGTCAGTGGGATAATGTAGCTTTGATGCCCCAAGGCCAGCCTGCTAGGAGTGGGAGTCATTCCCCAGGAGTGATGATCGGAGCCACAGGGAAGAGAAAGATGAGAAAACTTGGTGCCTACTTTGGAGGGCTCCCAGGCTGGGACTGGAGAGGCTGAGCAGACCCCGCAGTGCAGTGCAGTTGGCGCTGTGACTGGGGAGCCTAGGGGCAGAGAGTGTGCAGACTCCCAGGGGATAGGCTCACATAAAGAGTAGCCAGTCAAGTTATGCCTTGCAGGATGAATTGGGAGTTCTCCAGACTAACAGTGAGAAAGGAAGGGTACGCCAGGAAGGAGCAATTGTTTGCCTGAGCAGAATTGTAGGGGTGGTTTGAAAATGTAAGGCATACAGTATTTGGGAAACAGTGACTGGAGCAGTTAACTCCATCATGGTCCCTGCCATATCTGGTGAGGAAAATAAAAATATTAAAATAGAGGGGGAAGCAGAGCACTGTAGGGGAGAGGGCCCCTAGGGGTTAAGGAAGACTTCCTAGACGAGGTGAGGCTTAAACTAAGTTAAAGAAGGAACTGCTGGTCATCAGAATTGCCTAGGGACTTCTATTCTTTTTTAAAAATAATTATTTATTTATTTTTAGAGAGAGGGGCAGGGAGGGTGAAACAGAGGGAGAGAAACATCAATGTGAGAAACATCATTTGGTGGTCTCTTGTACACACCTTGAGCAGGGACTGAACCTGCAACCCAGGCATGTGCCCTGACTGGGAATTGAACCAGAGACCTTTTGATTTGCAGGGTGATGCTCCAACCAGCTGAGCAACACCAGTCAGGACGGGACTTTTACTCTTTAAAAAAAAAGTGTGTGTTGTGGCGGGAGGGTGGTCTCTGCTCTGACCTGTGAATCTGAATTTGAAGCCCCAGGGATCTGCCTTTATAAGTAGCTCCCTAAGTGACTGTTCTCACCAGCCTCCAGACTGGATTTGGGGATTTTTATGCCAGATGGAGAGAGGTCTGGTGAAGGCATCCTGGGGGAGCCCTAGGGGCAAAGGCTGAGGGCACACAGAAGAACGGGCTGCTCAGACTGACTGGCCTGAATGGCCCTTGATGGGACATGGTGGGAGATGGGGCCAGAGGGATGGGCAGTGCCATGAAGTGTGAGCCCTGGGCACTGTCATGAAGTGTGAGGAGCAGATGGAATAGGGAACTCTTCTTAGCCAGGACTTGAGAGTGACTAGACTCTTGACGACCCCCTTTCTCCTCTGTCTAGTGCGTGACCGCGTTCGCACCAAGATGGAGAGAGACATCCTGGCTGATGTAAACCACCCATTTGTGGTGAAGCTGCACTATGGTGAGACTGCAGACCCTACCTGAGTTACCACCCTACCTGCCAGCCTTTGCCCTTGCCTATGGGCTGCTACCTTTCCTGTACGTTGCCCACCTGGCAATCCAAGGGAGCTGGAGACAGAGGGTCAGGGACCAGCTGACTCCACCATTGCCTTTTCCCCTTTCCTCAGCCTTCCAGACCGAGGGCAAGCTCTACCTTATTCTGGACTTTCTACGTGGCGGGGACCTCTTCACAAGGCTCTCCAAAGAGGTGAGCTGGCACCCTACCACCAGAGAGCGCAGGATGGAGTTGGAAGGACAAGTCCTCCCATCCCTGGGCCTTGTGAAGGACATGTCCACTGTGGCCTGGACCTGGAACCACGTAGGCCGGTGTAGCAGTCCCTGACTCAGGAACCTACCCTGGGACAGAGTTCATACTCTCAAAGCCTCTGAGAGTTTCCTTCAAGATAGGTTGAAGAGGATCAGGTCTTGGATCTGATGCCACTGTGATGATGGAGCTAAGGGTGGCTATCATCTCTCAACCTCCATTCTTCCAGGGCTGCTTTGGGCAGGGCCATGAGGATGGGGAGAAGTCCAAATACACCCAGAAAGCTAGATACTTTAATGTTATATCCCATGTGTTAACCAAAAGGATTTTAACTGACCTAAAAGAATTTGAGCCACATATAAAAGTGGGACCATTAATACAATTCAAAATTTAGAAGGGAACCAAACTTTAAAAAAAAATTTTTTTTAATGTTACTTTAATATTTGAATATGTAAACCATTTATGTGATTGAAAAAGATCATTGAGATGTCTTCAGCGCACCCCAGCCCCCTCTACCCCCACATAGGTAAACATTTTTATTGGTTTCTTGTTTAAGCTTCCCATGTCTCTTTGGAACTATACACCACTCTGATAATATGTTCTGAATCCCAACCCCCACATTTTTTAAAAAAGATATTATTTATTTATTTTTAGAGAAAGTGGAAGGGAGGGAAAATGAGAGGGAAAGAAACATTGATGTGCAAGAGATACATCAATTGGTTGCCTCTCATGTGCCCCCAACTGGGCACCTGGCCTGCAACCCAGGCATGTGGCAATTGAACCAGTGACCTTTCAGTTCACAGGCCAGGACTCAGTCTACAGAGCCACACCAGCCAGGGCCCAGCCCTCACATTTTTACATAAAAGTACTATTCTGTGATACTGTTCTATACCTTGCTTTTTTTCAAGGCAGTGTATCTGAGACATCTATCCATATCAGAACATGGGGAAATTTCTTTCTGTAGTTTATGGCTGCCCAGCACTCCGTCATGCAGGGAGAGGCAGATATTTCCATCTTCTGCTCCTCGATCATTGGGGTGTTTTCCAACCTTTAGCTATTTCCAAAAAATGCCACAATGAGTGACATGTATATTAGTCATTTCACACCTCAAACCCTTTTATAAAGAGTGAGGTGGATGGCACTGGAGTCTCTAAAGGTCCTCCTCAAGTTGGACTTTGAGGATTAGGAAGCTGCTGACTGCCCAAGCCCAGCTCCTGAAGAAGAGGCAATCCCAGCTGAAGCCTCTGCCCATCTGTTGTAGGTTATGTTCACGGAGGAGGATGTGAAATTTTACTTGGCTGAGCTGGCTTTGGGCCTGGACCACCTGCATAGCCTGGGCATCATTTACAGAGACCTCAAGCCTGAGAAGTGAGTGAAGGTCCAGCCTCACCCCGGCCTCCCTGGGGAGTGCAGAGGCAGGCCCTGGGGCCTCTTCTAGGACAGGGTTGCCCCAGTGGGGGTGGTTGTGACTTTCCCCAAGAAAATCTCTCTCTCTTGGGCTGCCCCATGAATGGGTGGGTGCAGTGCAGTGGCGGCAGCAGGCTCACCTTGGGGGGCCGCCTAGTTACCCGTGTGACCATTACCAAGGGCCAGGTACCTCCATGAAGGTGCATTGCCTCCATTTTTTCTAATTTGGTATGACATCTGAGGTGCTACCATTAAAGGTTATTCTTTGATATGGCCCCTTTAGAATTTTCCTTAACATCAAAATATCCTTAAATGGTAACTTGGGAGGCAGGGACAGGTGCTAAGTTGGAATGAGATCTAGCTTTAGAGTTAGACTTGAATTCAAACCTTGTCTCCACCACCTACTAGTTCTGTGACCAATGGGAGTTCCTTAACCTCCTTGAGACTTAATGTCCCCATTGTTAAAATAGGGCTATAAAATAGTACCTACCTCACATGGTATTTCAAGGATTAGCAAAGAAGGTAGCCGATAGACCTGTATGGCACTGCCACCACCCTGCTTCACCCACCCATTCATTAGATGCATCTGGGTGGATGACCTCTGGGCTGGGCCAACCCCCACGGCCCCCATGGTGTCACTAAAACTGATCAAGGAGCCACAGCTGAGGGGCCCTGACTCCCCTCTCTCCATTACAGTATCCTTCTGGATGAGGAGGGCCACATCAAACTCACTGGTGAGTAGAGGGCACCTGCTCCCTCAGGTCCCAGGAGAGGGCAGAATGGGCTCTTGATGGGTCTGAGCTGAGTGCTAAGGGATCTGTTCCTGAGAGGCTATGCCAGACACTCAGAAGTGGTCAAAAGCCCAGGCCCCAGACTTGGAATAGCCTGGGTTTGAACCCCAGCTTCCTAGTGTGTAACCTTGTGCAAGTTACCTAGCCTCTCCAGGCCTCAACTTACTCCTGAATGTCCTGGGGGTGATGCCCTCAGGCTTCTGGGCAGGGTGGCTGGCTGTGCAGGGGGTGGTGGCAAAGAAGGCAGGGGTTCCTGAAGGTATGTCCTCTTCTCTTTGCCACAGACTTTGGCCTGAGCAAGGAGGCCATTGACCATGAGAAGAAGGCCTATTCCTTCTGTGGGACAGTGGAATACATGGCCCCTGAGGTCGTCAACCGCCAGGGCCACACCCACAGTGCAGATTGGTGGTCCTATGGGGTGTTGATGGTGAGTGCCCAGGCAGGGACAAGGTATTCAGCCCAGGCCTTGGGCCTCAGTTTCCTCATCTGTATAGGCAGGGGACTGATGGTCTCTAAGGCTCTCTTGTCCCCTCATAGCCAAGCTGGCCTCACACTCCACCCAGCTGCAGTTTCCTTCCTTGGAAGAATTCCAGGCTTGTCCCCAACTGGGGTGCTTCTAGCCTGTGACTGGGCCCCTCCCCAGCTTTAGGCCCTTATTACTTACTGCTCCTGGTGTTCTAACAGAGGGGAGAGGGACAGGCATAATTCTTGATTCAGGTGAACCTCCAACAGGTTAGCAAAAGTCCTGAGAGTGGAGCTGAGTGGCCTGGGTGGGAGGAGGTGGGGGGCATAGAAGATGGGGACCAGAGCCTGATAGACCCTTGTCTTTTGCAGTTTGAGATGCTGACAGGCTCCCTGCCCTTCCAGGGGAAGGACCGAAAGGAGACCATGACACTGATTCTGAAGTAAGCACTAGCTCCTCTCTCACACCTCAGGGTCCCCTCATGGCTGGCCCTAGTTTAGTGGCCAGAATAATAACCTATACTTGCCTCAGATTCCCCCATTAATGAGACACTCCTCTGGGCGAAGCATTATGCTTTCTAGAGCCCCTTGTTCATCCATCAGGGCCTGTGACTGGGGCTGGGGGTTGGGGGCGGTATCCCAGAAGTCTTTGGGAGGTGAGATAGTGGATAGCTCGTCTGAACTGAGCTGGAGCCTAAACCTGGACAGAAGAGGAAGGGGAGACGGGGTCTCAGCAGAGCTTGGCCCTGATGAGACCTGGGGGCTATTTCAGGGCAAAGCTAGGCATGCCCCAGTTTCTGAGCACAGAAGCCCAGAGCCTCCTGCGGGCCCTGTTCAAGCGGAATCCTGCAAACCGGCTCGGTAAGCAACCCCAGCTTGGGAGGGGAGCGGGATACAGCTGCAGCCCAGGCCACGGGGCCACATCTGGGGCTGAAAGGGACCGTTGTCCTTTGTGTGGGCAGACAATGCCGCTGGCCATCCTGCTTTCTGGCTCCATGTGTGGTGTTTGGGGCAGTGGGGTGACCTGTGTGTAGGGGGAGAGGCAGGAACTGAGTCATCCCCACTTCCCCTAGGGACAAGGACAGAGGCCCCCACATAGCTCCTCCACCAAGACTGCTGGCACAAGAGGAAGAGTATGAGCTCAGGCGTCAGAAGGCTCAGGTCCCAATCCCAGCCCTGTGTCAGGTCCCCGCACTGCCTGGCATGCAGTAGTCCCTCCATAAATATTTGTTGAATGAATGAGTGCCATTTATTAACTAAGTGACCCAAGGCAGTTGACTTCACCTCCTGGTGCTCCAGGTCCTCATCTTCGTGGGATAGGATGATGTCAAGCTTTGTTGATTAAATAAAGTGCCATGAATATGTCTGGTGTGTACAAGTTGCTCAATATGTCTTGGCTCCTGGGCTCACCTGAACCATGAACCAGGTCCTTGGGGTTGACTGGAAAGAGAGCCTGTCTGGTGACTGACAAGGGCAGTGGGATAAGAACAATAGAGATGAGGCCTGGCATGGGAGGGAGGGAGGCGCCCTTAGCATATCTTGGAACAAGTTCAAGCTCTGTCCTGTGTGGCCTTGGACAAGTTGCTTAACCTCTCTGAGCCTTCCTTCTTTCATCAGTATGTTGGAGCTTGATCATAAGAGGCCCCAGAAAATGGAAAATGCTGAGTGACAAAAGGCCCTAGAGTGATGGCTGGGAGGATTTGGGGCAGGATAAGCCTCTCCTCCCCATTTGCCCTGGTGGACCGCTTCAGCTGCTGGTCTCAGACCACTGTGGCTGCTTGGTGGTGTCTGGAGGTTGAACCATCTGCGTATCCCTGTTCTGGGCTCTTTCAGGGTCCGGCCCTGATGGGGCAGAGGAAATCAAACGGCATGTCTTCTACTCCACCATTGACTGGAATGTGAGTGAGTCTGTCACCCCATCAAGGTTTCAGCTGTGGTGGGAGGGGCTTCTACTGGTGAAGGCCTTAGGTTTGAAGGCCTTAGGTGGGGCAGAGTTACAGCATGGCCTGTGAGGCAAGGGCTGGCCTTCCAAGGGCAAGCAATTGTGCTCCCATCTGTGTTGACTGCCCCAGGCCTATCACCTCCTCTTTCATGGGGCTTCCGACAGGCTGTGGGGATGTTGTGGTGAACGGAATGCCCATTCCACTTTGCAGAAGCTGTACCGTCGTGAGATCAAGCCACCCTTTAAGCCCGCCGTGGCGCAACCCGATGACACCTTCTACTTTGACACTGAGTTCACATCCCGTACACCCAAGGGTGCGTCCATTGTCTGATTTGTCTTGGGTTGATGTAGGAGGGAAGCAGGGAGTCGGGGGCACCTTGGGGTACAGTGGTGGCCAGGACTCTGGCAGTCCCAGGTGTGTGGGCAGATGGGTGGGTCTTTGACTCTTTGTCCCCATCTTGTTCTTCCTGACTCTCCCACTGTGGGGCTCTATGGGCTCTTTGTGTCTGGGGTGAGAGGGTGGGGGTGAGCGGGTGGTTAAGGCCACAATGGAAAAGTCAGGACCCTGCCCCACGCACCTTCCAGCCCACTGGAAAGACCAAACACATCAGGCTCACATTCACGTCAGGGGTAAAGAATCTGACCCAGAAAAAATGAGGTGGAGATGTTCTGGCACAGCAGAGGCGACAGTGCCCACAGGTCAGGGGCAAGTGTGGGAAACTGCTCTAGCTACTCTACTGCCAGGACTGAGTGCACTCACCTGGAATATGGGCTCAGCCGTAGACCCACTCAGTCCCTTCTTTTCTTGTAAGAAGCCAAGGAAGGGGCTTCTGGGAGGAAGCTTGGTAAATCTTAACATTTTAGCCAGTTTTTGTGGGGGATGAGGGGTAGAGAGTTCTAGAAGGCCTCCTGGAGAGGGAGAAGGGGTGCTTTTCTCACTGTGGCTTGCACATTGTGAAGACAGGGAGCTTAGCACTTCTCCAAGCATTTTGTCCCATCTTTCTTCATTTATCTGACAAATGTGTCCCTGGTCCCTACTGCGTGCCAGTCATGGCGGGATTGATGGTGAACAAGGCAGACTCAGGCCCTGCCTTCACATGGCTCAGGCTGTAATGGGGGAAGAGATGTGAAAACAGCTACTGGGCAGTGTGACAAGTGCAGCTTAATAGGGGCTAGAGGAGCAACCTCAGGCAAGGCTTCCAGAGGGGAGAGAGGGTGAGCTGAGCCTCGAAAGATAGACAGGCAGTGAATTATCCAGCAAGAGGGAACAGCATGTGCAGTGGCTCAGTCTCCTTTAAGGATATGAGAAGTCCGAGGGAGAGGAGGCTAAGATCACATGGACTTCAATTGCCAGGGTGAGGAGTTGCGGTTCCTCCTGTGGGCAGAGGGGAATGTTCGAAGGGTACAGGGATAGATTTGTGGTTGGAACCATCTCTCTGGCTGCTGCACAGAAGATGGATCTAAAAGAGCAGACCTGAGGCAGGGAGGCCAGGAGGAGGCATCGAGGGAGGATTTAAGTGTCTTGGCCTGGACCGGACACTGAATGTGTGGGTCTTTTATTCTTGTGTATCAGGGCTGGGTTGGCCTAAACACACATAAACAGATGGGCTAGCTAAGGGCAGGGATGAAGGGTCCTACCCAGGCTCCCACCACAGCCAGCTGCTGAGGCAAGCCTGGAAGCCCTGTAGTTACCCTTCGTTGGGCTACCGCGGGATTAAGAGCACCTCCTCAGGCTTGCATCCCCTTCCTACCCCTGTAGATTCCCCGGGCATCCCCCCCAGCGCTGGTGCCCATCAGCTGTTCCGTGGCTTCAGCTTCGTGGCCACTGGTTTGATGGAGGATGACAGCAAGCCTCGGACCATGCAGGCACCACTGCACTCAGTGGTACAGGTGAGGGGGCCAGGAAATTGCTGCCCAGTTGTCCTTTTCCACCTAGAAGCTATAGGCAGAACAACTGAGAACACAGGCTCTGGAGTTGGACAGACATGAGTTCAATCCCTGATGGCCATCGTGTAGCCCATTGGGCCCTCAAACGTCCTTGGGCCTTAGTTTTCCCACTTGCAAAACAAGATGACAACAAGATACAAATTTTCTGGCACGGCCAGGAACATTGTAGAGCCTGGATAAGTGCAAGAGGGCGCCCAGGTTGGTGCTGGCAGGTGACTGTCAAGTTCCCAACAAGGGTGGGTATCAGGGGGCTCATATCTCCTCACACTTTTCCCCCATTTGGACACTTTCCTGGCTCTGGAAAATTTAGAATCGAGAGGCAAGAATTGTAGACTCGAGTTCATTGCCTGGATTCAGAGCTTCTAAGGTGAGGAATTTTGATTGAGACACTTACCCTCCTGGTGCCTCAGTTTCTTTGTCTGCAAATGAGGGTGATGATAAAACTTTCGATAGCATCGTAAGGATTATATAAATTAATATGTGTAAAGCTAATATGGCTATAATTTATTCTCCAACTGGGACATCTTTCTTTTTTTTTAATCCTTACCTGAGGATATTTCCATTGATTTTAGAGTCAGAGTGAGGGGAGAAAGAAACAGAAACATCGATGTGAAAGAGAAACATTGCTTGATTGCCTCCCGTACATGCCCTGACCAGGATTGACCCTGCAACCTTTTGGTGTATGGGATGGTGCTCCAACCAGCTGAGCCACCTGGCCAGGGCCCAACTTGGACATCTTTGTCTAGGACAAATGTTAAACCAAACTGGATGTGAGAGCAACAGGCATAAATCAGGGCTGTCTATGGGACATGAGGTTACCTGATAGAAAATGCTTTGAATAGTGCCTGCCGCACACTAAGCATTATGAGAAGCATTTGCTATTATTGTCTCAGAACCTTAAAACACCTTATGAGGTCACAAGAAACACTTTCTTGTGACACCCAAGAAAGGGAAGGCAACTTGCCCAAGGCCACAGTAAGTGGCAAAGCTGGTACCCAGCTCAGGGCTCCCGTGACCCTCTCAAGCTTGCCCACTTCACTACCCTCTGACTGCAGGGTAGGAGCCAGCAAGTGTGCCCATCATATAGGTCCAGAGAAGGGCAGATCTTTACCCAAGGTCACATGGCCAGCATTCTACCCCAGGCCTCCTGGCTCCTGTCTGGTGACATCTGCATTGAGCCAAGGCCTTGGGTGCTGGGGAACTTCCCTGCATTCTAAAGCAGAGGGTCAGCCTCACCTCTTGTCTCCTGCAGCAACTACATGGGAAGAACCTGGTTTTTAGTGATGGCTACGTGGTAAAGGAGACGATTGGTGTGGGTTCCTACTCTGTGTGCAAGCGCTGTGTCCACAAGGCCACCAACATGGAGTATGCTGTCAAGGTGGGCCTCCAACCATGTGTCTGCTGTGGCTGCTGGGCTGAGGGGAAGCCAATGTAGCCTTTGCTCTTTGACAAGGAGGGTTGATGCCTGAGGCTCTGTGGATACATGAAGCTGTGCGGCTGGACCCTAGGCCCTGCAGTGTGGGCTCAGTGGCAGGGAGGGACTCTGGAGACTGTTTCCCTGACATTGTCACATGTACCCTTTTTCCTCAGGTCATTGACAAAAGCAAACGGGATCCCTCAGAAGAGATTGAGATTCTTCTGCGGTACGGGCAGCACCCTAATATCATCACTCTAAAAGATGTGAGTGATAGTGGGAGAAAATGGGGTAGCGACTAAAAGGCACTTGACTGTAGGATTTGTCTCAGGGCTGCCATTCCTTTGATCTTCCTCTGCTCATAGGAAGAGGAGGACCCTGGTGCCTCTAGTCTGACTGTACCCCAGGAGCCCTCAATCAGGGGACAAGTACCAGCATCCTCCTGTCAAGGGAGGACAAAGGCCCAAACATGCTAAGACCCTACCAGGGCCACTGAAGCACAGAGCAGAACACATGCCCCAGCTCATCATTCTTTCCTGGTCTGATGAACTGGTGACCAAGGGACCCAGGCCTGGCATTGAGGGGAGGGGCCTGATGGCAAGGTCTTTGGCAGGTATACGATGATGGCAAACACGTGTACCTAGTGACAGAGCTGATGCGGGGCGGGGAGCTGCTGGACAAGATCCTACGGCAGAAGTTCTTCTCAGAGCGGGAGGCCAGTTTTGTCCTGCACACCATCAGCAAGACTGTAGAGTATCTGCACTCCCAGGGGGTAAGTCTGGTGTAGGAGGCACTGAATGGGAGGGTCATACTATTAGAAGAATGCATGAGCAGTGGCAATCTGCAACAACAAGACAGAGGGGAGGCTAAGGATGGATGGTGGATGAGTGGATTGATGGAAGGGAGAGAGGAAAAGACAATGCCAAATTGTGAAAAGGAACATTTATTCAGTACCTACTATGTGCCAGGCACCTGCTACATTCTTTCCTTACATTATCTCAATTGATTTTCACAAAACCCTATGTTGCCATTATTGGCCCACTTTACAGATAAGAAGACTGAGGCTCAGAGATGTGAGGTTACTTGCCCAAGGTCACACAGGCAGGAAAGAATGGAGTCAGAGTGTCTGACTGAGGAATTTGTTTGGGGAGCTACAGACGGAAAGTGGGTTTTTGAGTTAGGAAGCAGCAGGGTCACTGTGGGGCACTCAAGGTGCCAGGGAGGAGAATCTGGCTGTGAGTTCAGCTGCTAGGACAGAGGAAGTGGATGCAGGAAGAAATGTTGCTAGAAACACAACAGGTGCTGCAGGAGAAGTGCATGTCCAAACGGTAAAACTTGGCCTTTATCATTGCACAAGGCAGAGATGGAAAAGTTCCTTATAGTATATTGAAGCTAAAACAGAGTTAGCATGAGTTTCTGGAGGAGATGATGTTTTAGGGCCTACCAGTCAGACATCGTGGGAGTTAAGAGTGTAGTCTCTGGAATCCAACTGCCTGTGTTCAAGTCCTATGTGTGAGTTTGGGAAAGTCTTACCTCTCTGATACTCTCTCACCTGCCATCTACAAACTTCCAATAACAAGACCTCCACCCATGGAGGTGGGATGAAGTGAGGTGCTGCACTGGGAAAGCACCATGGCCAGTGGAAGATGGCATGTAAACATTAGGGGGAAGTAGGACCAGATTGTTGCTATGATTTTTTAAAAAATTAACTCTTATTTAAAAAAAAGATTTTATTTATTTATTTTATAGAGAGGGGAAGGGAGGGAGAAAGAGAGGGAGAGAGACATCAATGTGTGGTTGTCTCTCGGACGCCCTCTACTGGGCACCTGGCCCACAACCCAGGCATGTGCCCTGACTGGGAATCGAACTGGTAACCCTTTGGTTCACAGGCCAGCACCCAATCCACTGAGCCACACTAGCCAGGGCTAAAATTAACTTTTTATTCTGAAAATTTTCAAGGCTATACAAAACTAGAAGAATAGCTAATGGGTCCCCAGATCCCCATTACTTGGATTCAAGAATTACCGAGATTTTTCTTATCCTCCCTTTCTTCTTTTTTTCTCCCTTCCTTCCCTCCTTCCCTTCCTCTTTTTCTCTTTCTTTCATGGTGTTACTGATATATTTTTCCCAACTTTTTATTGACTAAAAAGCTCAAACCTATAAGAAAATTAAAAGAATGGTACAATGGAAATCATTTTCCTCGTAGATTCACCAAATCTTAACAGCCTGTCACATTTGCTTTATTTCTTTTTCTGTCTCTCTAAATCGCTAAGATTTTTTTCTCTCTCTCTATGTAAATATATATATATACATTTAAAAAAACTTGCAAACTTTATGACACTTGACTTATAAATATGTATAAAGTACTTCAAAGCATATCTCAGACCTCACAGCATCTTTGTTATATATCTGTAACTCTAAAAGAAAAGGCAAACGTTTTCTTTCATAACAGTTAACAAAATTAATGGTTACTTGTTTTCATATAGTATCCCATCAATAGACACATTTCCCCTGTCGATTATCTTTTCGTGATTGGTTTATTGGAATCAGTTTCTGCAAGGTTCACACATTTTATTCATTTATTCTATCCCTTAAGTCTCTTTTCTAAAATTGCAATAAAATTTGCACACAGTAGATCATAAGTATACAATTTGATAAGGTTTGTTAAATGTGGACATTCTTGTAACCTCCAGAGTAAAAGCTCATTTTCTTTTTTTTTCAAATTTATTTTTATTTATTTATTTTGTTTTTTATTCTCAAACAAGGATATGCTTATTGACTCTAGCGAGAGGGGAAGGGAGCGGGGGAGAGAGAGAGAGAAACATCAATTTGCTGCCTCTGGCATGAGCCCCAACAGGGGAATGAACCTGCAACCTAGGCATGTGCCCTGACCAGGAATTGAACCCACAAGCTTTTGGTTTAATGGACGAACTCTAACCAACTGAGCCGCACTGGCCAGGGCCTTCCGCCACTGTCTTGTTGAAGAGATCAGTTCTTATGTGGAATGCATCTGTTTGCTTCCTCATGGCATAATTTTAATTGTTTCTCTATTACCTGTATTTTCTGTAAACTTCAAATTCTCTAACATCTCACTGAGATTCAGCTTTAGCTTCTTTTTGAGAGTGAGGAGCTAAGAACTACTTCATGGGACGTGGTATACTTCCTTCAGCATCACATCCTTAAGTGCTGTGTCACGTTGCCCCCCTTGGCTACTGATCATTGTCAGGTGGTAACAGTCCAGGGATTGGTGAACAGGTGGCTGGTGGTGGGTGGGGCTAATGATAAAGATCCTCAACTACATCTCACAGAATGGTTTCATCCCCTCAGGATGTTTGCCTGAATCAATTATTAGGGTTTGCAAAAAATGGCAATGTCTGATTCTGTCTAATTTATTAGAGGGGATGCTTTTGTAAAAGAGAACTTTACCTCATAACCAGAACTTCAGTTTGGTTACCACATGTACTGTTACGGTCATGTTTGAAGTGCTTTTGATTTTTTGAAATGGCCAGGTTCAACAAACTAATACTTAAATATGTCAGGTCAGACAGTAAATGTGTTTCCTTTTCCTGTTTTATTCTCAGATGGGTACGAAAGTTACTCCCAAGAAGATTTAGAAGACAGGGCTGAAGCAGTGAGTTTCAGTGGGTCAGAACAAGGAAAGACTTTCTAGAGTGGAAACTGCTTCCAAAGTAGTGAGCCCCTCCACTAACTCCAAGTACAGACCGCCACTTGGTGGGGGTATTATGGGAGAAAATTGTCTCTTAAAGACAGAAGTCTGTGGGTCTCCAAAGCTTCTGGCCCTTTCCAAAAACCAGGGGCAGATGATGAGGAAATGGGAAGCTTTTGTTGAATCCAAATACGGAGGAAGAGTCCTTGGGCTGATTACACACGGGCAGTATCTGTGGTCTCAAAGTTGGGAATCCCATAAGAACCAAGGGATGGGAAGGAGGTAATTGGGAGCAGGGTCCACTGGGATCTCCTATATCTTTTTTTTTTGAAGTATCATGTAAACATAATCATGTACAAGTCAATAGATTTTCAAAAAGTGAATACACCAATGTAACCAGCACCCATATCAAAGCATGAAATATGTCTAGTTTCCCCAAATCCCTTTGTACCCCTTCTTGTCCCTGCTCCCTTCCCAAATAATCATTCTAAGTTAACTTCTAATAGCTTAGATTAGTTTTGCCTATCTTTGAATTTTCTACAAACATGTCCTTTTATATCTATCTGGCTCCTGCCACTGAACATTCTCTGAGATTTCATCCACTTTGTAGTGTAGTTGCAGTGTACTCATTCTTAATGTATAGTGTCTAGTGTATGAACAGACCATGATTTAATTGTCCATTCTACTGTTAGTGGACATTGGGTTGTTACCTACCAGTTTTTGATTATTACAAATAATGCTGTTGTGACATTCTAGTACCTGTGTTTTGGTGAACATATGTATGTTTTAACATGGGGTATAAACCCTAGCACTGGAACTGCTGGATCACAGTGTATGTGTACGTTCATCTTCAGTAGATGTTGCCAAACAGTTTTCCAAAGTTTTACCAATTTACACTTCCACCAGAAGCGTGTGAGAGTTCTGTACTCACCAGCACTTGTTATTTTCCATCTTTTTAATCATAACCATTATGGTGGATGTGGGGTGGTATCTCATAGTGGTTTTAGTTTGCATTTCCCTGATGACTAATGAAGTTGAGCACCTCTTTGTGTGTTTATTGCCTTTTGGACAGCCTCTTTTATGAAATGCCTGTTCACGTCCTTTGTTCATCTTTAAAAGTTGGGTTGTCTACCTTTTCATCCTCTTTCGCAAGAGTTTTTTGTTTAACATGTGGATCCCTTTTAAATGCCTAGCTTCCCTCATATTGTTTCTGTAAGGTCCCCAGCATGCCAGGGACAGCCTGAGAACTCAATAGAAAGTCACACCTTGCCTTCTCTGTTTAACAGGTGATTTACATAAAAGAAGGTCATCTTTTTATTTTCTGGCCGGTCACAGGCAACTAAATGCACATCCTCCAATGATGCTGGCGATGACAGAGATGCTGTTGCTGCTAGTGACAGCTGGCACTATGTAGCACTTTCCACAGGCCAGACAGAGTTCTAAGCACTTATATACAAACTCATTTAATTGTTCCAGCAAACATGAAGCAGGTATTATCATCATGTACATCTTATAAGTGAGGGTACTGAGGCTCTGGGAGCTTAATTAAAAGTCTCATAGCTAATCTGGTGCCAGAGTGTGTGTTCCTAATTGTGTGTGATCAGATGCTGCTGTAGACAGCACCTGCCCTCTAATTGTCCTGTCCTTCTTATCCTCTAATTTTTAAGTGCACTTGGCAAGCAGTCACTGTATCTTAACATTCAGTATGATGGTGGGTTCAGCCCCAGGAAGTGCTGGGGTTGCTATGACAGCAGCTGCCATTTCCCAAGCCCTCTGCTAAATATTGCTGGTAAACAACTCGTGTTCCTGCAGCCCTGGGGGCTGAGCACTATTACCAGTCCCATTTTACAGGTGAGAAAACGAAGGGCAAGGGAGGTTAAGATCACACAGCTACATCTGGTAAAACCAGGATTCACACCCTGGCGCGCCTGACTCCTGACTGAAATCACAACTCTGCCTATTGACTTCAGCGTCTGCATTTGGCTTACACATTTAGTTTGGCCTACAAGATGCAGGGCGTTTTTCTGTTTGGAGTTTGCTTTGGTTTGGTAATGTGACTGCTTTTGGAACCTAGGCCTGAGTTGCTACATAGTGACTGTAAGCTGGAGTAAGTAGCAGATACCCTTTTAGACTTATTAATATGGCCTCCACTCAGCCTGGCCTCACTCACTGTTTGCCCAGCCTATTGCACTTTTCAGTATAGTGAGATATGAGGATATACTTCCCCATTTCCCCACATATAACCTATAGGGCAGGTATTAATCACTTATGGGACTACCTGCTATGGTGAGCCACAGTTTCCTGTAGGAGTTTGTTGTTTCTCTACGTTGTGTTGAAAACTTTCATATCCCTGTTCCCCAAGTGTCATCTGTGCTACACTAAACTAGAAAGACTGGAACTGAGGTCAGAACTGGGATCAAGTCTTACCTCTCTTCTTACTTATGGAAGTAAGTCAATTCTCCTCTCATTGCCTTGGTTTCCTTCTCTGTAAAATAGAGCCTGCAGTCCCTGCCCTGCATATTTACCAAGGTAAAATGGGCCCTAAAGAGAGCATGGTTGGGAAAGTACTTTGTAAACCAGGAAGATCACTTGTCCAGCATAGATGACGTTCTCAGCCAAGCTGAGCTTCCCTGACATCTGGGAAGCTTCACTGCGCCCTCTGCAGGGCAAAGAGAAGAGTCTACATCCTCGAGGGCCTGCGCTTGTCCTTTGGGCCAGGAGAGAGCCCTAGAGGCTGGGCAGGCATTTCCCAGGAAGGGGCTTCCCTATGGCAAAGATGCAATTAATTGCATCACGGGGACCACCCTTCCAGTGAAGCCCTTACTCCTCATCTAACTGACACTTTTCTCTCTTTATAGAGGTGGGCTATCCTAGGTCATGTTTACCCTCCTACCTGCCCACCCTGTGACATCTGCTAGAACAGCAGTCTCCAGCCTTTTTTGCACCAGGGACCATTTTCATGGAAGACAGTTTTTCCATTCCTAACAGGCTTGCCCTCTGCACACCTCCAGTTGTGTGGCCCAGTTCCTAATAGGTCATGGACTAGAGCTTGGAGACTCCTGTGCTAGAGGGCTCAGCTGGGACTATGAAAGGACCATCTCATAAAGCCAACTAATCTACCAGACATGATGAATCTAACCTCCAAGGTGTTACGTGTTCGGAGGTGTGATTCATTCCTTCATTGAGCAGAGTTCATTTAGCACTTGCTCTGTGTTAGGCCCTGTGCTATGTGCTGGAAGTGAGCAAGTGTTTCACAGACAGATAGGACTGTTTATGGCCAAAGGAGCCCCCACTGGCCTGAGCTCGGCGTTTGAGGGATACAGTGGACTTGGATTGGATAGCTGAGCCTCCTACACTAGAACGGAGACTTTGGTTTTTATCTTGTAGGTAGAGAGAGCCATTAAAGACTTTCGACAATGGGAGGTACCATTAGCTTATGAGAGTAGGAGCAGAAGGGTGAGTAGGAGTTTGGTCTGGGTTGTGTTAGGTGTAAGGAGGGTCTGTGGAATATTCAGTGGTTGCCATCTGGTAAGCAGCTATAAAAGACTGCACTCAGGGAAGGTCCAGGCTAGGGTCAAAGATCTGAGTTGTTGATAATTAGGTGATAGTTAGAGGTGTGGCTGAATAGAATTGTACAGAGGGAGGGGGGAGGATGAAAAGTAAAGTGGTTCAGACCCCTCAGGTTACAGATAAGCAAATGGAAACCAGAGAAATGTCATTAGCTTAAGGCCTCAATAGTAAGTGTCATTCACCCATTCATTCAACAGGTATTTATTGAATATCCACTGTGTGCTAGGAACTTTTTAAAGGATGGGATATAGCAGTGAGCAAAACTCATGGAGCTTACATTCCAGTAGGTAGGTTCAGAAAACAAGTGAATGTTATGTTAAATGGTGGTAAATGCTATGGATGAAGTAAAGCAGGAGAAGGAAACCAAGGAGCATTGCTTGATGATTGCTATTTTATATGGAGTGGTCCACATCTCACTGATAAGGTGACATGCAAGCTGAGACCTAAAAGAAACAGAGAATGAGCCAAGTAGATGCCTGAGGGAAGAGTCTTCCAGAAAGACTCTTTTGGAAGCAGGAGGCAAAGTGTGCCTGGTGTGTAGAAGGAAGAGTAAAGAAGCGGGTGTGGCTAGACCAGAGAGAGCGAGAGATGTGGGAGAGGAGCAGGAGAGAGGTTGTGTGGCGCACCTTAGGCCATTGTAAGGACTTTTCCTCTTAAGAAGGGAAGCCTTAAAGGGTTTCTAGATGAGATGATGTGATCTGGCTTACATTTAACAGGATTGCTCTGGCTGCTGTGTTTAGAACAGACTATAGGAGGCGAGGGTGAAGCAGGAAGACCAATTAGTTATGAGCTGTTTGCCGTAATCCAGGGGTAGGATGATAGGGGCTGGGATCGGAGTGCTCCTGGTGGAGGGGCTGAGAAGTGGTTGGGTTCTGGGTCTATTTTAATGGTAGAGCCAACAGAGCTTGCTGATGGATTGGTTGAGGAATATGGGAAAACAAGAATGCCTTTTAAGATTTTGACCCAAGCACTCGGAAGGATGGAGTTGCCATTAGGTAAGATCGTGTAACGAACAGATTTGAGGGGAGAAATAAGGAGTTGAGTGTGGATAGGTGAAGCAAGAACTGCTCCATAGACAATGACATACAGATTTCAAGTGGGCAGTACCAGCAGCATTAAAGGCCCCATTTCAGCCCCTTCCCCTCCTTTTAGAGTCCTCTTCCTTCTCTCCTATTCTCTGGGCCCATCTTCCTAACTCCCCCATCCTGGGCAGTCGATCTGAGCCGTAGCAGTCTGCCCACATAGAGAACTGACCAGCTTTCTGCCCCCAGGTTGTGCACAGGGACCTCAAGCCAAGCAACATCCTGTATGTGGATGAGTCTGGGAACCCTGAGTGCTTGCGCATTTGTGACTTTGGCTTTGCCAAGCAGCTGCGGGCTGAGAATGGGCTCCTCATGACACCTTGCTACACTGCCAACTTCGTGGCACCTGAGGTGAGTGGCCCGGCCTTAGCTGCGAGTGAGGATGCACAGTCTGTGTGGCTTTGGCCCAGGTACCAAGGAGGGACCCAGCTTATGGCTGGGACCCATGTCCTACCCCTTGGGGAATAGCAGGCAAGCATATGGGGCTACTTGCCACTGTCCCTCAGACTGACCACACTCTGGTCTTCCTGCCAGGTGCTGAAGCGCCAGGGCTATGATGAAGGCTGTGACATCTGGAGCCTGGGCATTCTGCTGTATACCATGCTGGCAGGGTAAGTGCCCCATTGGCCCAGGCCTCCTCCCAATACACTTGCCCCTTCCTCCAGCCCTCATGTATAGTCTGGGGTGGTACTCATCTGATGGGAGAGACTCAGCCCTGCCTCAGGAAGGTGTGAAGATAGGGACATGTCCCTATCTTTGTATGCTTCTTGAGGAGAAAGATGCTGCCCTTGGGAACACCCAGTCTGAAAGTGGAGACATGGCCCCCTACCTCTAGCCCCAGGATGGAGGCCAGAGGCTATACCCAGACTGGATGGACTTTTCTCCAGATACACGCCATTTGCCAATGGACCCAATGACACACCAGAGGAAATCCTGACCCGGATCGGCAGTGGGAAGTTTACCCTCAGTGGGGGAAATTGGAACACAGTTTCAGAGACAGCCAAGGTTAGTCTGTGAGACCTGGACCCCAATTATTTGGGGTGGGGAGGCAGGGTACCATCCTTGGGTTTTTCAGCAAACTATGAAGAGGTGACCGGAAACCTTGTTTCTCTAAGTGGAAGATTCCCAGGCAGGCTGCCCCCGACCTTGTTTGGACAACTGGGTAATCATTTACTAGCTCTTCCAGTGTTCTGGGACTGCAGGTGACCGAGGGCTGTGGTTGTGCCTTATGGGAACTTAGTGTGGAAGGAGATACAGGCTTGCATACAAGGAACCGAGATGCTAGGCTGCAGAGAGAAGTGGGTCTTCCTGGCCACAGGTATGGGAAGTGGAGACACAGAGCAGAGCTACTGACCATGCCAAGCAGAGAGGCCTTTTCTGAGAAGGGTACCTTTGTGCTTTCAATATTAGCAAGCTTCCAGTTATGGGAACCTCTGTGCTAGACATTGGGTCGAGCCTTTAATGAACAGTACCACCTCACATCAGCCTTATGAGGCAGGTATTATTGTTATTTAAGTTTCACAGAGAAGAAACTGAGGCTCAAAGAGTTGAAGTAAATGGACCAGGATGCTCAGCTGATGAGCAGAAGAGTCAGATTTTGAACCTGAGGCTGCCCAACTCCAACCTTAGGTTCTTCTCACCTTCCTGCATGGCTTCTAGTAGGTGAAAGAGAAAGGACAGGGTGTTCTAGGAAGAACTCCCAAAGAAGGTCCTGTGCTCAGGAAGGCCCTGGAGCAGTGTGGGGAATGGATCGCAGGGAGGGGCTGCTGCCAGGATTTAGGCAGCAGGAGATGGTAGAAAATGGTTGCCTTGCCCATTCCCCATCAGTGGGACACTGCTGCCCGCTCCCCTGCTGTCCTCTCCTACCAACCCCCTTGCCACTGTGTCCCCAGGACCTGGTGTCCAAGATGCTGCATGTCGACCCCCACCAGCGCCTCACAGCTAAGCAGGTCCTGCAGCACCCATGGATCACCCAGAAAGACAAGCTTCCCCAGAGCCAGCTGTCCCACCAGGACCTACAACTTGTGAAGGTACAGCCACCCCAGGCTGCTGGGCACCCGGGGGCCCAGGCTAAGGTTCCATGGTCAAAGACTTGGTGTGGTAGAGCCAGGAGATACCATGTCTGTCTGTCCTGGATCCCTAGTCTGACATACAGCATTGAGTGTGGTATCAACAGTGTACTCACAGGCCTCCAGTCCTCTGGGGACACGACCCCTTACCTCTGACGCTTTCAGTCTGATGTAGGAGACAGGACTGATGACCATGAAGAACCGCCAAGTCTGCGTTAACAGGGGGCAGGGCGGGCTTCGGATCACTGGGAGGGGCTCGTCTGGCCCTGGAACACAAAGGCCCCACTCCCACCTGTACTTCCCAACATCATGAACTGACCTCTTACCTTCTCTCCCAGGGAGCCATGGCAGCCACATACTCTGCACTCAACAGCTCCAAGCCCACCCCTCAGCTGAAGCCCATCGAGTCATCTATCCTGGCCCAGCGGCGGGTGAGGAAGCTGCCGTCCACCACCCTGTGAGAGGCCAGGGCATCCAGGCCGCAGAGCAGTGCTAGCTCAGTGGAGGCGGCATACTTCCCGGACAGAGCAGGCCTGAGTCACAGGGCCAGAGGGAGCGGAGCCCCGAGGGGCCCAGGAAGCAGCCAGCCCAGATCACCCCAGTGAGGGTGTGAGAAGTGCCTTCTTCTTCCCAAGAGCAGACTCTTCTCAGCTCAGGCTCTGCTGGTTGAAATCGATTCACTGTACAAACTCTTACCTTTTTTAAGGAAAAATGACATCAACCACCATGGATCTCTGTAAGATCCATTTGCCTTTCTGGGAGCAGAAGTAGCCAGTGCATCCCCAGGAGGGACACTGAGTCATACTAGGGCTCTGTGGCTGATACGCCTTAGAGCAGCTTTAGGGTCCTATCCTGGGAACCCCACAATTGGCTCTCTGTAGCCATCTGCACCCACCTCCAAGGCAGTCCAGCATCAACTTCCAGAGCCCTTGGTTGTTTAGCAGAACTTCCTCCATCCCTGGTCAGCTCCTTTTCCGTACTGTTCTGCTGGGGGGTCTGGAACCACTTCCTGCTAGAGGAGAGGGCCAAGGCCCATGGCCCCCCGCTCCAGGCACCAGCATCCACATCAGCCCCAGCAGTGGGTCCCTTGCAGTTAATTTGGGCTGCTCCCAGAGGAGGACCCGGAATGCACTTTTGACTGGCTTCTGTTGGAGTCTGCCACAGGACAGAGTTCGTACGAGAGCTCTGGGGTGGGTCAGGAGGGGCAGGGGCTTTTTTTCATTTTTTCCTCAGCTGGAAACTCAGGGTTCATCTATTCATGGCCTTTCTAATAAACTTACAGTTGAGTTGAAGCACGCTCGCCTCCACTTTTCATCCCTGAATTCGCCCTCTTTCTGCTATCAGGTGGTGAGGACTTGGGCAGTGACAAACAAGGAATGGACGAGGGCCGATTAGCCCAGGTGCTTACAGCTCAAGTCGTTTGGGGAGCACGTGGGAGTCCTGCCACCTCTGCCCTAACATTCCTGCCAGGAGATTCCATTATGCTATTGATAACAGTAATGGAATTATTAGCCACCAGTGACCAAGTGCCACACACTATGCTTGGGCCCTATGTGTGTATCTCATTTAATCTTAACCCTGTGAAGTAGATGCTATTATAATCATCCCTATTTTATAGATGAAAAAACTGAGACTCAGAGAGGAAATGACATTGCCTCACACAATAAAATTTTTCTGAGTACCTATTCTGGCCCTGCTTGAGACACTGTGAACCAAGTAGAAAACAAGGTCGTTGTTTTCATGGACCTTACCTCCTGGTAGGAAAATGGACAGTTACTAAACCAAGTTCAACTACTGATAGGATGTGCAGAGTTAAAATTGGGGTGAGATATAGGGTGATCAGGGAAGACCTCTCTGGGGACATGATCCAGAAGCTAAGATCTGAATGATGGAAAGAGGCCAGCCAAGACCAGGAGGCAGAGGGCAGAGTCGGGACAAAGGCCTCAGGGAAGAAACAAGCTGGGCATGCTCAGGACCCAAAGAGAAGCTGATACAGCTGTGATGCCAGGGTCAGGGGTGAACACGAGATGAAGTTGGAAAGGAGGGCAGGGGCCAATCATGCTGGGCTTTGCAGGCCAGTGTAAGGAGCTTGGGTTTAATTCTAAATGAGATGCAAATCCTAAAAGAACTGAACCAGGAGAGCGACAGACTTGATTAACATTTTTAAAAGATCACTCTAATAGAGAATTGATGGGGAGGAGGAGGTGGTCAGGGAGACCAGGCCAGTAGCTAGTGCAGTAGCTCAGCTGAGATGAGGTGACCTGGACTAGGGTGGTGGGAATGGAGATGGGAGTGGACAAAGTCAGGGTATGCTTTGGAGGTCAAGCAGGTAGCACTTGCTGGCAGTTTGGGTGTAGAGGCTAAAAGAAAAAGGAGATCCATGGATATCTTCTAGATTTTTGGCTTAAGCAGGTAAGCACTGAGGGAGAAGTTGGGGAGGAGTAGGTTTGAGAACTCTGTTGGGAGATGCCTTTAAATATCCAAAGAAAGCTCTTAACTAAGAGTCATAATTAGAAGTTTGAGTTCTGGAGAGAGGTCTGGATTACAAGGATAAATTTGGGAATCATTAATTTAGAGAAAGTTTGGAGAACCAAGAGGCTGGGTTTTTCAAAGTGTGGTCAGTGGACCAGCAGCATTGCTGTCTTCAGAGAGCTTGTTAGAAGGGCAGATCTCAGGCCCATCCCTAGACCTGCTTAGTCAGAATCTATGTTTTAACAAAATCTGCATGTGATTTGTGTGTACATTAAAGTTTGAGAAGTGATATTACAGGGACTGAGAACAGAGAAGAAAAGGGGAACTGATTGAGTCTTGGCTCACACGAGCATCTAAAGACAGGGCCTCTGAAGGGAGAGCTAGCAGGAGACTGTGACGTGATAGCAGGGACCTGACAGTCTTGGAAGATTCAAAGCCTTAGGAGCCAGGTCCTTTTGCTCCTGTTTTTTCTCAGCCTCCCCACTTTACAGATTAGAAAGGCAGGGCCTGAGAAGTGAATAAGCCCTGTTATAAAGGAAAGAGATTCTGACTCTAGCAGCTCAGCTTCAGAGCTGCCCTAGGCATGAAGATTCTGAGCTGGCAGCCTCTCTGCAGGGGCAGGGTATCCCCAAGGGCTGAACACACTGACACACAGTACTTAGCCCCTGATTTCTGTGTGTTATGCTTCTCTGAGATTTGGTTTCCTCATCTGTGCAGTGAAGCCAACATTTCCTGTCCCACCCACCACCCAAGGTTGTCCACCCTGGACCCCAATTCCCACAGCTGGAATCCTGAGCATCATCCCTGACTCCTTCCCACACTTCCCACAGTTGGTCTGCATCCTGGCCCCATCAATTCTCTCCTAAATATTTTTGGCATCGATGCCCTCCTCTCATTCCTTCCTGTCCTCATATTTGTGTTTTTTGCCAAAGCCTATTGATCTCCACCGCCCCCCCCCCCGCCCCCGCCCTGTCTTTCGTGTCCCCAACGTCCTCCATTTAGAATCACAAGTCTGACCCAACATCTGCCTGCAATGGCTCCTCATTATTCACAAGCTAGAGCCCAGGTATCCTAGCCTGACAATCAGTGTCCTGATGAACTGGCCCCCTGCTGAGCCCCAGTAAAAGCTCTCAAGACTTGAACTTGCCATGCTTCTCCCTCCACTGGGTTCTGCTGCTGCAGGTCCTGGTTAGCTTCAACTCATCCTTTAGAAAAGCTCAAATGGCACCTTCAGGAAGCCAACCAGAACACCCCAGATCAGGGTTTGGTAGCCCTCCTTTGTAATTCCCGACACTTTCATTCTCCATATCCCACCAGCCTGTGAACTTGAGGGTGTGGCCTGTGTTCTTTTCACTTTTGGACTCCCTATCACGTAGCACCAGACTTGGCACAATATTTTGGTTCTCACTAGTGTTGAATGGGTGAGTAAGAGAAAATGCAGGACCCATGGACTTGATGGTGCTGGGGGAAGCAATAAAAACTACATCTCAGCGTTGTTGGAGCCTGGAAAGGCACCTGGGGAGGTAGAAAGGGAAGCTGGTGCTCTGAGGCACAGAGCAGGTATTGTCTTGCCCTAGGCACCAAGAACCAGGAAATGGTGATGGGTGGAGTACGAGTCCACAGGAATTTTGTTGGTCAAAACCCAAATACTTCACCTCTCTGAGCCACAGTTTCCCCATTTGCTAAATGGGATCATAATTCACACTCATCTCACAGCATCACCTGGAGATCAAATGAACAAATAAATATGAACAAGTTTAGGAAGATAAGTGCTTGTACAGTTAAGCTTGCTCTAATTTTTTAAACATGTTTTATTTATTGTTAGAGAGAGGGGAAGAGGGGAAGAGAAACATAAATGTGTGAGAGAAACATCGATTAGTTGACTCGCGCACCCACAACTGAGGACCTGGCCCGCAACCCACACATGTGCTCTGACTAGGAATTGAACCAGCAACCTTTATGGTTCACAGGCCAGCACTCAATCCACAAAACCACACCAGCCAGGGCTTTTTTTTTTTTTTTTTTTAACTTTTTAAAAAAATGTATTGATTTGAGAGAGAGAAATATTGATTTATTTTTCCATTTATTTATGCATTCATTAGTTGATTCTTACATATACCCTGGCCGGGAATAGAAGCTGCAACCTTGGCGTATCAGGACAATGCTCTAACCAACTGAGCTATCTGGCTAAGGCCTAAACTTGTTCCAAGTTTTACAAGGTTAGGACAGTTCCCTAAGAACTCAGTAGACTCCAAAAACATAGTTCCCAGCCACTAGCATCTCAGACAGGAACTTCCCTCTCTGTGGGCTGACTCCCTGGGCAAAACCCACTAATAGAAGTAGCCAGCTTGGGGAAAACAGTTACCAATCCTGATGTCCCCAAGGTCCAGAGTCACTGTTCCTTTTAATGCTCAAATAATAATCCCTGAGCTCCCACCCTGTATGGGGCTCCTTCCCAAGGAATACTGGTTCCAATCTATTAAACAAATATTATGTGGAGGTGCTGGACACCATGTGTTTTCCATACTTCACTTCATTTGATCCTTATGTGAAGGAGATATGATTAATTCCATTCTATACGTGAGAAAACTGAGGCTTGGAGGTTAAGTGATTTGCCCAAGGACACAGCTAAATGGCAGGAGCGGAACTCAGAACAATGTCTGTGTGATTCTGAAACTCTCTCTTAACCAGTATGCTGTCTCACCTCTCTGCTTCTGAGAATGCCCATGATCTATTTCAATGTTCCACAGAACTGTCAGGTTATCACTCTTCTCAGCCAACCATGTGGTCATAAAGGTTCCTGTAATACTGGGGTTTGCTCTCATTTAGGGGTTGAAGTTGTTAGAAATTACATTTCCCAGCTGGCAAACAGTAGAGAACAAGCTGGAAAGTTAGGGGAGTTTCCTATGGACAGTCTCATATGGTAGTGAGTTCCCTATCGCCTGGGCTGCACACACAGAAAACTAATGAGACTTGTCACAATCTTGGAGGAAATTCTTATTCCCAGTCTGGTACTGTTTAGATGACCTTACATGGTTCCTCTGAGTCAAAGTATCAGATTTTCAACATTTCTTGCATTTTACCTACTTAGGTATTGTGTTTTCCATGATTATTTCTGAGACAGGCCTTCTTAGAGAAAAAGCTGCTTCCCTAGGTATGTTAAGTATCCAAACATTTGGTACTTTGGTTAACACATGGATTTATTTCTCTCACCCAAATTTGTAATAAAAGGCCACCATTCATTTAATGGCTATAATAGTAGGCATGATTTATTGAGTTCCTGCTTTACATAGGGCACAATATGTATACGTCATCCCCAATACTCAAAGCAATCTCATGAGGGTGGTGTTATAATTTCCATCTTATCACAAAGTAACTGAGGCTAAGAGAGGAAACTTGCCCACAGTCTCCCAGCAAGGAGATGGCTGAGCTAAGTTTTGAAGCCAAGTCTACCTGGCCCCAAAGTTCGTGCTATACCACCCTGATGCATGAGCTAAATTTTATTCCACAGTGACTCATAAAAATCTCACAGTTGGAAGGACCCTAAAGGCTGATCTCCACCCAGTGCAGGAATGTCCCATAGATGGTTATCCAGTTTCTGTTCAAGTACCCCCTGCAGTGGAGACTCACCACATCACACCACATGCAGCCCCCTGCATGGTTGGAAAGTTCCTCCTCTTTGAACTGAGGTCTTCTGGGTAGCTCCTACTTCTTGGGGGGTTCCCACTTAACTCCAAAGAACTCAGAGAAATGACTCAACAGCAGCAGGAGGAAACCCTAAATGAGCGCTCCCACCCCCGGTGGAGGCAGCTACAGTGGCCGGCAAAAGTGCTAAGGCTGTGCACTGACAAGAGAGAAAGACCTCTCAGGGCGAGCAGGAAAGGCCTCCTGGGCCGTCCTCCCCTTTTCCCCAGGGATGTGCAATGTGCCCCCACCTCAACTCCTCCAGCCTCGACTCCTGCCCAGCTCATCTGTGAAGGCTGAAGTGAGTGGGTAGTAGGAACAGCACTGGACATATAGTCAGACAGACCAGGGATCACATCCCAACCCCAACGCTGACCTTCTGGTGACCTTAGGCAAATCATTTCACTGCTTTGAGGTTTTCTCAACTGTGAGACAGGGCTACTATGAACATCAAAGAAGAGGGTGCCTGGCTGGGTAGCTAAGTTGGTTAGAGCATTGTCCCAACACTCCAAGGTTGTAGGTTTGATCCCCAGTCAGAGCACATAAAAGAATCTACCAATGAATGCATAGATGGGTGGATCAACAAGTCAATATTTATCTTTCTCTCTCTCTAAAATAAATAAAAATTAAAAATAAAGAAAAAATAAAGGAGAGGGTGTGAAGCTTCTATAGAGCTGCTCAGTTATAAGCAAACAGCAACCAGGATGTAGAAAGCTGTTTGAGTTGTGGTTAAGTGCAGACTCTGGGGTTAGGCTGTTCTGGTTTTGTTGTTTTAACTTTTTTCTTGAAGTATAAACAGCCCTGGGATAGAATCCAGTTTTGACAACTTGCCTGTAAGACCTTGTGCAAGTTATTTAACCTCTGTGCCATCTTTAAAATTGGCTTAATAGTATTGTCTACGCTGTGGCCTAGGCGAAACAAGGTAATGCATCAGAAACACATAGCATAGAACCTCACATGGGAAGTGCTTAATACGTGTCAGCTACTATCCACTCCTTCCAGAGCATAGATTCCAACCTCTCAGTTCTCTTGTTCTCTCTCTCTCTCTCTCTCTCTCTCTTCCCTGTTTTAGTAGAGGGTACCACATCCACAGCGTGGAAAGAGGTCATCCTATCTGAGCATCTTCACCCAATGGGGAGAGGAAGGAGCCCTCTCATAGGACCTTCTCTATTTTTTTCACGCCTACCCCAGAGCCTTTCCTAGAGTTATAACTCATGTTTGTGACTCAATAAGAAACTTCCTTTTATAAGTAATTTCCTCTGTTTCTCTTCCCTCTTCCACTCCACATCCACCTCCCAGGCTGTGGTCTGAATTGAGAAATCAAGGAGCAGATATTTGAGCTGGACATGAGGGGTGTACCTGGGAAGGGCCTGGAGTCACTCACCCATTGCAGAATGTTCTTACCAGGCTGGATTTGGGCACTACAGAGTTTTATGGTTACCAGCCCCTTTGCATAGGATTCCAAAAGGACTTGAAGGGAACTAAATTCTCACCTGGAGGAATAAGTAGAGAGTTGGAATCAGAAGGCATGAGATTGAAATCAAATCTCAATACCAGCTATGACTAGCTGTGTGATCTTGGGTTTTTCTTAGCCTCATTTCCTCTCATCTGTAAACCATCTTCAAAGGGTTAGGAGAATAAATGCTCTGGAAGAGATTAGGTGCAAAATAAATGGTAGCTGAGTTGCAAGAATGCTTGATAACCCTGGCCAGGGAGCTCAGCTGGTTAGAGTATTGTCCTGATACACCAAGGTTGTGGGTTCAATCCCCAGTCGGGGCACATACAAGAATCAACCAATGAATGCATATAAATGGAGGGAGAAAAGAAAGATTGACTCCCCTCCCCACAAATCAATTAAAAAAAGAAAAAGAATTCTTGATAGAATCTTCAGAGCAGAGTGAGACCCTCTAGAACCAGAGGATCTTAACGTGGGGTCCATGGGCTTCCCAGGAATGTGAAAATGATATGTCAAATGTTGTCTGTATGTGAATTTTTCTGGGAAAATAGAATATAGGGTTTTCATCGGATTCTTTTTAAGTTTTTTAAAAATATTTTATTTATTTATTTTTAGAGAGAGGGGAAAGGGGGGGAGAAAGAGAGGGAGAGAAACATCGATGTGAGTGAGAAACATCGATTAGTTGCTTCTAATACACACCGAGTCCAGGGGCCAAACCCACAGGCCGGGTATGTGCCCTTACCCCATGATTTTTTGCTTTGTGGGATAACGCCCAACCGAGCCACATCAGTCAGGGCCATCAGATTCTTAATGGAGTTTCTGATCCCCCAAAATAATAAGAACCATTGTCTCCAAGGGATCAGATAACTAAAACTTTTACTTTACAAGTATGTAGAATAGCCTTCCTGTTCATTTAGTAGACATGTATGTTCCAGGCACTGCAGATAAAAAGACACTCATTGCCCTTCCGGAGCACTGCGCTTTGGAGAGGTTAAGTGATTTATATAGCCAAGGTCACAGACTTCTGAAGAAAGCAAAATGCTGGGATAGGAACCCCAGATCTCTGACTGCAAAGCTGGCCACCTCCCACATCAGTAGAGGGGCTCTCAAAGGTCTGTGGTTTGCCCAACTTTCCTCTGGTTGGCCAAGACCAACAGGATGAGCATTCCATAAGAAAGGCCCTGAGGTCACACTGAGGGAGCCAGATTGGAGCTGTCAGCACACCACCTGGGTGTGCTGATGAATTGCCTGCAGGTGGCAGGTCATTTTCTGTGACTAGTCCTATTCTGAGCTGACTTTGGGAGGGGTTTCCCCTTCCTAAACTCTAACACAAGCCACAGACCATGAGGGAATTCTACATGTATATTTATATCAACTACATTGAGGTTTAATTTACATACAATAAAATGCATAGGTTTTTAAGTATGATTGGATAAGTTTTGTCAAACACCTGTGAAACTCATACTACTCGCAAGATGTAGAATATTTTCATTGCTCAGAAAATTCCCTCATGTCCCCTTCTCAATCTCCCCCAATGTCAGAGGAAGCCACCATTCACTATTCTGATTTTTATAACCATAAATAGTGTTTCCTGTTTTAGAACTTGTATAAATGAAATCATACAGTGTGTTCCCTTCTCTGACTTTTGTTCAACATAGTGTCTGTGAAGCTTCATCCATGCCGTTGCACATTCATCCCTTTTTGTTGCCGAGTAGTATTTACTGGATGATATGCCACAATTTGTTTAATCTATTCATCTATTAATGGACATTTTTTCCAGTTTTTGGCTAATATGAATTTTCATGTATGATATTTGTGTGGACAGGTTTTTATTTTCTTATGTAAATACGTGGAAGTGGCATAGCCGCATCACAGGATAGGTGTATGTTTAACTATATAAAAAATTACTAAATGGCCCTGGCTGGTGTGGCTCAGTGGATTGAGTGCTGGCCTGCAAACCCAAAGGTCGCCGGTTCAATTTCCAGTCAGGGCACATGGCTGGTTTGTGGGTTTGGTCCCAAACAGGGCACCTACCAGAAGCAACCGGTTCTCTCTCACCTTGATGTTTCTCTCCCCCTCTTTCTCCCTCCCTTCTCAACTCTCTAAAAATAAGTAAAATCTTTAAAAATTTAAAAAAAAACTACTGAACTGTTTTCCAAAGTACGTTTTACACTCTGACTCACAATATAGGAGAGTTCCAGTTGCTTCCTACCCTTGCTAATCTTTGGTATTAACCTTTTTAAATAGTCATCCTGGTGGGTGTGAAGTGGTTTCCCTTTGTGGTTTTAATTTGCATTTCTTTAATGACTAATGATGCTAAATATGTTTTCATATACTTATTGGCTATTCCTATACATTCTTTTGTCTGTTCCAACCTTTAAGTGGGTTATTTGTCTTATAGATTGCAAAGAATTCTTTGTATATTCTGCATACAAGATCTTTGTCAGATATATGTATTGTGAATACGTTCTTCCTATCTGTAACTTGTCATTTTATTTGAAGAGCAGAAGTTTTAATTTTTTCTAAAATACAAATTATTTCTCAAATTTAATTTTGTTTCATTTTTTTCTATCTAAATAGTTGTTGTTTTTTTTAATCTATCTAATGGTCAGAGAATTTTAATTCAAGGGAAATCCATAATTTTAATGAAAATTATACCAACCACTGAGCGAGCCCTTGGCACCAAGCACCTCCATGACGTAGATTATCATCTCTACTTGAAAGACGAGAAAACCTAAATAGTGAAAAGTTAAATAAACTTAAGGGCACATAGCTAGCAAGGGACAGAATTTGGGATTAAATTCAGGTCTGTCTATCTAACTTGGAACTCTTTGCTCCACCTTTACTGCTTTACTCCCTCCATAATTTTAAGCCCAAGTAAATTTTTAATATCTGGAAAGTTTTATTGGAGTTGCATTAGATCTATAGCTTAATTTGAAGAATTAACATTTTAACAAGATTGAGTCTTTCAATTTATGAGCATAATACATCTTTAATTAGGTTTTCTTTAATTTCTCTCCATAACATTTTGTAGACTTCAGTATTCAGATCATATATCTTTTATTGACTTTATCTTTGTGAATTTGATTTTTAAAAATACTGTCAATGGCATTGTTTCTTAAATTTCAATTTCAACTGTGTGTTGCTAGTATATAGGAATACAATTGATTTTTGTATTTTGACTGTGTACCCTGCTATTTTGCTTAACTTATTGGTTCTAATACCTATTTTTAGAGATTCCTTAGAATTTTCTACATAGACAATCTTATCCTCTGCAAATAGAGATAGTCTTACCTATTCTTTTCTGGTTTGTATGACTTTTATTTCTTCTTGCTTATTGCATTGGCTAGAACTTCTGGTACAATATTAAAATTTAAAACATTCTTGCCTTGTTCTCAGTCTTTAGGGAAAGCACTCAATCTTTACCATTACACTTGATGTTATCTGTTGAGTTTTCTTGGATGTCCTTTATCAGGCTATAGAAGTTCTCTTGCTAGTCTCTTGCTAGTTTACCGAGAGCTTTTATCAAGAATAAATGTTAGATTTTTGTCAAACGCCTCACCTCTTGAAGGGATCAAGTTTTTGTTGTTGTTATTGTTGTTTTTGTCTGTTAATGTGGTGAAATACAAAGATTGATTTCAGATGTTCAACCAACATTGCATTCCTGAGCTAAACAGCTACTCAGATGATCTATTTCTTCCTGAATTAACTTTGGTAGCTCGTGTCTTGCAAGGTATTTCATGTAAATTTGTTAGCATCTAATTTATTGGCATAAAGTTCTCATAGTACCTCCTAATTATTCTTTTAATGTCTGATATTTTTAGTAACATCCCCTCTCTCATTCCAGATATTAGTAATTTGTGTCTTTTCTCTCTTTTTTTCTTTTTATCAGTCTGCCTAGAGGTTTATTAGTTCTCTTGATACTCTCAAAGAACTAGCTTTTGTCTTCATCAATTTTAAAATTATTTTTCTATTGTCTATTTCATTGATTTCTACTCTTAAAACCTGCAAGGATTATCCTGGCTCCTCCATGGGAAGCTGACAAAAATAACAACTCTGCCAGGCCTCATTCTCGTAAGTTGCTAGTAGAATTGCCTGGAGGGTAATATAGTAATAACAAAATATTTAAAATGTGCATAAAATATACATACTCTATGCTTCTGAAATACTACTTTGAGGAACTTATACAGTAGTATGCTGGGAAATGTTTAACACCTGACAGGAACAGGGAGAGGGACCCCTGATTTGTAGTCTTTACTGATTTTGTGATGTAATTTTTTTCCACAATGGCCAGTTTCAAGCTACTAACAAGAATGTTTAGTTGTAAAGAGATGCTCACAGTTGGTTCTCATGAGCCAGTACAAGTAGGCTCCAGCATACTACTGAATTCATGTTAAAGAGAAAATTAGGAATGAATATTAAAAAATATGTACAAGTATACCCCACAGTGCTTTGTTTTTTAAAATTTTTTACTGTTGACACTATTACAAATGTCCCCCGTTTTCCCCTACCTTTGCCCACCTCCATTCAGCTCCTGCCTCCCCTCCCTTGGCCTTCACCACACTATTGTCTGTGTCCACAGGCTATGCATGTATGTTTTTGCTAATCTCTTCCCAAGTGTTTTATATTGGTGGGAAGTTGGTCAAACTTAAATTATACCAATAAAGTCACAAATGCGTAGAGTACAATATATGATGGTATAATACGGTACAATAATATGTTATATATTATGCTATAATATGTAACTGAGAAAATTATTAAGAACATGGGGAAATATCCTTGATATAATGTCTTTTAATTTTTTTATGTATTTATTTGAGAGAGAGAGAGAGAGAGAGAAGGAGGAAGGGTGTCAGAGAGAAACATTGGCTTGTTGCTCCCTCCATCTATGCATTCATTGGTTGATCCTTGTATGTGCCCTGAATCGAGATCCAATCCACAATCTTGGTGTATTGGGACGATGCTCTAACCAACTGATCTACCTGGCTAGGGCTGATATAATATCTTTTAAAAAGCAAGTATTTAAGTAGAGTATAAGAGCAATTTATTTTGTGTGTATGTGTGTTTGTTTTTTGGATGAGATTAACATTTAAAGATTTTATTTATTTACTTTTAGAGAGAGAGGGAGAGAAACATCAGTGTGTGAGGGAAACCGGTTGCCTCTTACAAGGCCCCCAACCGGGGGACCTGGCCTGCAACTCAGGCGTGTGCCCTGACTGGGAATCCAACTGGCAACCTTTCAGTTCACAGGCCGGCACTAAATCCACTTAGCCACACTAGCCAGGGCAAGGATGAGATTAATATTTAAAGATTTTATTTATTTATTTTTAGAAGGAGGGGAGAGGAGGGAGAAAGAGAGGGAGAGAAACATCGATGTGAGAGAGAAACATCAGTCGGCTACCTCTCATATACACCCCAACCTGGGACCAAACCTGCAACCAAGGCATGTGCTCTGAACAGAACTGAACCAGTGACCTTATGCTTTGTGGGATGATGCCCAACCAACTGAGCCACCAGTCAGGGCAAGATCAAATTATTTTTAAAATGTTATATGTATAGAAAAAAACCCAAAATGAGAGAAACAAAATATTCACAGTGATTCTTTTCTTAGTGTTTTTTCACTGTGACAAACTTTCTAAAATGAAGATATGAATTCAGAAAAATAAAGCCACAAACTCATACTTAAAAAAAAAACACGTATGTGTGTGTATGTGTTTCCACAACCCAGTCCTGTCCCAAGCATTTGTCCTAAGAATTGAAGAGGTTGGGAGATTAAGAAATAGCTGGCAGTACCCTTAACCATAGTCTTATAGAGCCACCTTCCTGCCTTTAGGGTCTCAAAGGAAAACCTTAATTAATCCCCAGATACTTTGCAGGGACACTATGACAAAACAAAATGATTTGCTGATCCCCAACCCAAGAAGCTAGAAAGCCTGTGTAGGGATAGGTGAGTATTTTTATTGCCAAAAAAACACTACGTTTTAGAAAGATGAAATTTATTTATTATACTATACATTGCAGTGATGTTGGCATCTGCTCATTTGTCAATCAACAAACATTTTCTGGGTACTCCCCCAGCACTTAATTTTTTGGAGGAAAAAAGTATGACTTTGGTTTGGTATTTGTTAAAAGGCCATCTATTCCTTCCTCCTGTCTACTACACACTCAGCACTTTACTAGGGGCCTTAACTGCTTTAGCTCATTTAATTATCAAAATCTCCAGCAAAGGAGATATTAATATTTCTATTTACACATGAAAAAATGGAATGTCAGGGAACTTAAATCAAAAAGAATATCAAAGAACTTAAATTCCTTAATCAATAGTTCATGGTCTTTTAAAAAAGATTTTATTTAATTATTTTGAGAAAGAGGGAAAGAGAGGAAAAACCCTGATGTGAGAAACATCAATCAATTGCCTCCCATATGCGCCCCTACCTGGGCCCAACCTGCAATCTAGGCAGGCGCCCTGACTGAGAATCAAACCAGCAACCTTTTGCTTTGTGGAACAAAACCCAACCAACTGAGCCATACTGGTCAGGGCAACAGTTCATGTTTTTTGAGTGCTTATCTGGTACCAACCCCTGAACCAAGTGCTTTAGAAGTGTTATTGTCTTTACTTATGGAGCGAAGCTTTGATTATATTCATTTTACTTATGAGTTTGAGGTTAAATTACCTACCCAAGGTCATCCTATTAGAAAATGGTACACAAAGCAATTGTCCAATCAGTGGATCTTAAGTTAAGCATATGTTAAATTTTATTTATTTATTTATTTACTTACTTATTTTTAGAGAGAGGGGAAAGACAAGTGAAAGAGAGGGAGAGAAACATCAATGTGTGAGAGATACATCAATCAGCTGCCTTTCGCACACCCCCAGCTAGGGACCTGGTCCATTATGCAGGCATGTGCCCTGACCGAGAATTGAACCTGCAACCCTTTGGTTCACAGGCCAGCACTCAGTCCACTGAGCCACACCAGCCAGGGCAGTATATGTTTAATTTTATAAGAAACTACCATACTGTTTTCCAAAATGCTTCTATATACCATTTCACAATCCTACCAGTGGCATATGAGGGTTCTATTGCTCAGCATCCTCACCAGCGCTTGCTATTATCAGTCTGTTTAAATTATAGCTTTTCAGATGAACATGTACAGATATCTCATTGTAGTTAATTTGCATTTCTCTGATGCCTAATGATGTTGAGCATCTCTTCATGTGCTTGTTGGTTGTTCATATGTCTCCTTTGAAAAAGAGTTTATACAAATCTTTTGTTTGTTTCTCATTGGGTTTTCTTTCCATTAAGTTGATGAATTCTTTACATTTTCTGGATACAGGTCTTTTCCAAATATTTTCCCTAGTCTTCAACTTGCCTTTTCATTAAAAAAATTATTTGTTTATTTATTTAATTTTAGAAAGAGGGGGAGGGAGCAAAAAGAGAGGGAGAGAAACATCAACTGGTTGCCTCTTCCATGCCCTGAAAAGGGGACCTGGCCTGCAACCCAGGCCTCTGCCTTGACCAGGAATCAAACTGATGACCCCTGAGTCTGCAAGACGATGCTCAACTCACAGAGCATACCAATCACGAGTTGCCTTTTCATTTTTTTAATGGTATCTTAGAAGAGCAGATGATTGTAATACCGATGAAGGCCAATTTATCAAGCTTTTATGGTTAATTTTCTTTCTGTGTTCTAAGAAGAGCTTTTTATATCTTTTTATATCTATAAAAAGTCTCAAAGATTTTATTTTGTTTTCTTGCAAAAGTTTCATGATTCGGTTTATGATCCATTTCAAAGTAATCTTTTTGCAAGTCTAATGTTATAATCTGATAGCTCCATGTTGTTTTTTAAAAGAGTTTTATTGAGAACTCATGGACACAGACAACAGTATGGTGATTGCGGGGTGAGGAGAGGGGTGGAGGTGGAAGAGGGTATTGGGGATTGAAAGGTAATGGGGAAAAGTACAATAAAAATAAACCATTAAAAATAAATCAATAAAAAGGGCTTTATTGAAATAAAACTGATATTCACTAAACTGCACAGGCTACAATTTGATGAGTTCTGACTTTTGTGTGCACCTGTGAAACCATCTTCACAAATAGATAATAAATATATCTTTCACCCTCAAAAACTTCTTATTTTCTTATGCCCCTTTGATTCTGAGCTTTTTCATCTGCAAAATGCAGCTCAGTTGTAAGGATGTGTGGTATGAACTGAGCTTGGGGTCTGGCACGTAGAAGGTGCTGGGGAAATAGAGCTAGTATTACTGCAACCATATAGCAAAGTAATTGAGTATACAGGCCCTGGAGTTGACTGCCTGAGTTCAAACCTATCTCTGCTATTTGCTTCCTAGGGCAGGTTATTCAGTGTCTCTATGAATCAACTTCTTCATCTGTAAAATGGGAATGATAATGTGATACCATACTCAAAGGATTGTTATGGGGATCCAAGGGTTAATATGTTTGAAAACATTTTTTTCTCTGTCATAGGTAACTGAACAATTTTAGCTAGACTTTTTCAAAATTTGGAATATTAATTAACCCCTTCTCTGACACACAGAGGTTTGGGGCTTCAGCTTGATAAGCTTTAAACTAAAAGTGGCCTTTCAGCAGTCTCTAAGAACTCTTCCAAATTTGGTCCTATAAGGTCTGTGATTTATTTAAGTGGTAATAGTAATTTTAGGAGTTACCACAAGAGGGAATAGGAATGTACTCTTGTGGACTGTGAAAACAATTCAATAATATTTTTTTATCTACCCTCTTGAAAATAGCAATAGTGATATCTGAGCAACCAGCTCCTTCTTAGTATGTTACACCCAGGGCTTATATGAGTAATCATTGTTAGTGTTTTGTTCATCCTGAGTCTCTGTGGTTGAGCACTACAATGTACATTTGAACAAAATGATTTACAGCCTTTTGGAGAATAACATGTTTTAAAAATAGTGGTAATATTAAGAAGAATAGCCAAGATTTATTTAGTGCACACTTTGTGTTAGACACTATTCTAAGTGTCTTTTTTATTAACCTATCCTATAAGGCAGGAGTTCTTATTATCTTATTTTTCCACTTTAAAAATAAGAAAAACGAGGCTCAGAGAAGTTAGGAAACTTGCCAAAGTTCACATCATTAGAGTGACTTATGACTAAAGTAGGGAAATCCTGTAGTAGAAGAAAAAAAGAGCCTATTTTAATGAAGGTCTTTTTGTCTCATATCTGCTTTTGCCACTCAATCTGACATGACTAAAAGTTGACAAACTAGCAAATAAGTCAACCAGATATGTAGATAAACATCAAAAATAAGAGTTCCTACCAAATGATTTTACCTTGACCAGCTTACCATACAGTCTTCACAAAGAGAAACACAATGAATTTAGAGTTTGAAGAGTCATCAAGACAGTAGAAAGGATATATCTTGGAGAAAAACAACTAAGTTTAAACCGTTGACTCTCCCAACTACTGTGTGGGCTTGGATAAATTACGCAGCCTCTCTGAGCCTCTTTATTCAAGTGTAATAAAATTTGTGTATACACACACACACACACACACACACTCACTCTTATAGAGAGTTTATGAGAAGTAAATAAACTAGCTTTTATAAAAGCACATAATGGCTTTGTGTGTGTGTGTGTGTGTATGTGTGTGCACTTTTTTCCCTAATGGGTTCTAACATATAGTAGGAGCTAAGGACATGCTTAGTGGATGCCTGGAGAACCTCAGAAGTAGACCCCCAAACAAAGATTCCTGAGTAAGAGATCAAGGAAGTGCTCCAAGAAGTCAGTAAGGACGTAGGGGATGCAGGTCAGGGAAGGAGAAGCAGCCAAGCAAAATGAGACTTCAGGCAGTCTCAGCGAGGGTAGATTAATCCTTCAGAGAACTCAGGAGTATAAATTCCATTGGAGACAAGTAGACTGGGCTTTCAAACTCCCACATCCAGTTGATCATTTGCTATAAACCAAGAGGCAATGAAGGATCAAAGCCATGCTGGTAGCCTGAGGACCATCCTTCTCAGAAGAGCTTCAGGTAGTGGTTATTGGAAGTAAAAGTGAACAGCAGCCAAAGGAAGGGTGGGAGGAACTAGCAAGAGATCTGAGAGGATATGGGTTGAGCAAGAATAGTATCTGCTACAGGATTTGGGTTTTTCCTCCTTTTAGAAAATCAGGGCTCGAGTCCTTGCTTTGCTAGTTACCAGGATCAAATGCAACAATATAATGAATGCCCTCTGGAACTTAAAATGTTACATGAATTCTTTTTTTTAAAAAAATTCAACAAGCATTTATTGAAATTCTACAATAAATCAGGCACAGTACTAGTTGCCCAGGGGTTGGGGGAGAGACGCACACTGTGGATCAATGGAGCCAGTGGTACAGGGTAAGGTGTCAGGGAGGGTTTCAAGTGGAGCTGATGCCTAAAAGATGGGGAGGGGTTTGTCAGGCAGCCAGCCAGGAAGGGCATTCCTGGCAGAGGGAATAGCACAAACAAAATTAAAAAAAAGACATAAAACAGCCTGATATATCAGGAGACTTGAAAGTTCAACACAGAGGCCTTGAATACCAGACCTAGGAGTTTGAGCTTAATCCCAGAAGGCAATGAGAGCCACTGAAGGATTCTGAGCTGGGGAATGGCTTGACCAACTTAGCATTTTAGAATGATCACTAGGCAGGCCACGTGGTGTTGGAAGAGGGACCAGACAGGGATATCAGAGGAGAGACGATTAGTGTACCCAAATCGAGTTCAAGGGAGGCACCCACACGACTTAGATTCCTGAGTGGAGAGTGGTGTCTTTTAACTAAGATAAGAAATTATTATTTTACCAACGATGAGGGATTTTGGTCCCGGGCAGGAAACCAGGGATATGGATAAGACTGGGGAGAACTTGTAGACAAAATAAATTATTAATAACAAATCATATGGAATATCACACTCTTCAAAGTACAGTACCGTCACAGCCATTATTTGGTTGATCCTGGAATAACTCTGGGAGAGAAGGGAAGCAATTGACAGTTGAAAGGTTTGTGCCACAGAGAAGCAAAATTTGTTGCCCATAGTCACTCATGATGTGTTTCTTTGATGTAGTTTAATAAAATATGAAATTAGAACCCAGGCATCTTTTAGGGGAAATGAGTTTTTCCTCCATTGCAGAAATTAATGTGTCATTAAAGACAATTTATAAAACATTAAAAAGTAGGAAAAAGTGCATTGTCCTTCATGGTCTCACAAAAAACTACTTCCCAGTAGCATTTTGGTGTGGCGTTTTTTTCTCCACAAATATTTATTTTCTATGCTTAGGTTTTAATCTGCTGTTTTAATCTGTTTTATTTTTATGTTGCATTATAAAATATACTCTTCATCATGTACTCTCACACTTTTAATATTTTTAATAGCTTCAGAATATTTCACCAAGTTTTAATTATTTGCTAATTGGTGGACATTTCGGTTGCTTCCTAAAAATTTTTTTTGTCAATATAAAATGATCATTGTGATAAACATTTTTACACACATGGCTTTCTCTAATGGATTCATCCATTAGAACAGGTTTCCAGAGTGGAATGACTAGGTCAAGGCAAAGAACATTCTACCACTCTTGATACAATATTGTCAAGTGTTTTCAAAAAGAGTTGTATCCACATTATTTTTACCTCTTTTTTAAAAAAGATGTTATTTACTTGTTTTTAGAGAGAGGAGAAGTGAGGGAGAAAGACAGGATCGATCCATTCTGCCTCTCATAAGCACCCTGACCGGGCACCACAACCACAACCCAGGCATGTGCCCTACCCGGGAATTGAACCAGAGACCTTTTGCTTTGCGGGACAACACCCAACTAACTGAGTCACACCAGTCAAGGCCATCAGCAACTCTTGCTATTAATCGTATTTTCTCTACCTCACAATAATAAAAATAGAGTGATACCCTTAAAAGAAAGAAGATTTTAACTTCCAAAACCCTTGGTCCTCCTGTTTCTCTGCTGCTGTTTCTCTTTTGAACAGCAGATGGCAGGGTAATCCCACAACAGGTGGTCATGACTTAATTGCAAAAAGAAGAAATTGCTTCTTTTCCCACATGTATTTCTTTCCTGAGATAAACAGACTGGAGGGTGTCTGCCTCTTCATTGAAAGTAAGATATATAAGAAGGTGGGTTTTCAGCAAGAAAAGCCAAGGTAGCCAACATAAATTCTGAGCTTCAGGTTATTGTGTCCATGCCAACAAATTTCTCAGAAAGAAGCAAATGGAGGTTGAAAGCCAATTGTTAAAATTCCACATATTCTAGATTTCCCCAGTTAATAATCATAAAAAGTTTATAGCCAGAAAGTCACAGAGGCCCTTCAGTTGTAATTGTTAGAGTTTAGAGTCAGTGGGACCACCCTTCTCACCCAGAGGATTTTAAAAGCCAATCTCACTCCCTTCCCACAACCCTCTCCCCTAGAACTCATTTCCCATCCCTTCACAAAATTGCCAGGGTAATTGACTCTTAGATGAGATGAGTTTGACTTTCTACCCTGATTTTGTAACAGAAGTTCTTTTGGTGAGGTCCTTTGTTTGAAAATGCACAATAAAAATGGCTTTAGAATGACTTCAGAGGATTCTTTCTTTTTCTGGTGCCAACAACGGATTCCAAAGCAGCTATTATTCGAGGTGGGTGATAGGATCCCTTGAGACTGTTTAAGTATCAGTTTTCAAAGTGCTTAGGAACCTGAAATGTCCTGTATGGTATATTTGCAGGTGCATAATTGGCCAAGTGCTCCAGGGGTTATAAAGACTGCCTTCCTGTAGTTGGAATAGACAGATTTAGCCTCTTACTGAAATTGAAGGCTGCGATGTCGATAACAAATCTGATTCTAACTCTCCCATGTCACTGCAACCCAAAGGTGCCTTTGTCTCCCAGGAGAAAGAGGTTGGAGGTAAGTGAATGGCCCTTAACCAGACCCATGTAGAAAACATTGCTAAGAAAAACTTTTGTCCTGACAGTGTAGGTTTAGGGCTGTTGCGTGTGAAGCAAATTTGCTTTGTTCACAGCCAACCTGTCTAAATGCAAGTATTGTGAGGTGACTGGAGCTGTGGAGCAGCAGACTGCTTTAAAAGCAGGCTTTCAGAGGGAAACTTTAAGCTACAATGGCTTTGTTTTTGTTAGACATAATTCTACAACCTGGCTTTTTTATTGCACTAACCAAAATAAATCTGGATAAATTTAAAAGGCTGCCTTGATGTCAGAAGAAAATGGACATTGTCTCCCCTGAACATGTTTGAATGGTAATACATAATCCTAGCTACATCCAGATAAGACTACACCTCCTCCCACAGAAAGCTTTCCTGGATTGTAATATCACCAAGCGTATTCACTTTGGGGTTTGATGATTCCAGGCTGTCTTACTAAAAACTTCTAAATAGTTTGGCTGCTCTTTCACTCTTCCATTTGTAGTTAATACTGTGTGTACTTAGTGATGGTCTGAGCTCCTTTTATTTCTCAAGGCCCCTGGCATTTGATGATACCTATGCAGCAGGAGCTTTTATCGTACCAAATACAGGGTGGTGTTTAGTGGAGAGGGGTCCAGGAGGGAGGGAAGAAAAGCCTATGCTCTTTCCTAAGTCGTGTCAGTGGGCTCCTTTTAAGATTAAATGTGTCTTTAAATTTAGGATCTCCATTTATGAAGGTATGAGTGGAACTGCTTTTCTCAGACAAACCTGAGGTAGAGGATGTAGGTGTCACATTCAAATAAAAGAGGTGCCTCTCAACAGGAAAGATTTAATCAGCTCTCCTTCCCAGGATCAGCTGCCAGGTTTGAACATTTACTTGTCTGTGTTCAGGCAGGAGACACTGTTAATTATGGGAGCAATTCCCATGGATACAGAGAAGAATTGTCTGGGCTGGGGAGTCAAAGCTCTGACCAAGAGAGGGCTGAGAAGAAAAATGCCCCCCAACATTCACAGGGAAATTCCAGAGTTGTCAAGGGACCTGCCTTTTCTGAAGGAATACCCTTATAACTGACATTTGAAGATATGGAAACATCCTTTCCTCCCCTCCCCTCCCCTCTCTCCCCTCCTTTTCCTTCCCTTCCTTTCCTTTACTTTTCTTTTTCCTTTCCTTTCCTCTTCTGTCCTCTCCTCTCCTTTCCTTTCCTGACTCATGTGTTGAGAACCCCAGCTTTTTTTTAGAAATGGAATTTAAAAAGTGGGGTTTTTTTTTTTAGAGAAACATTATCTCATAAGATAATGTTTCTTATCTTAAAGGGGGAAAAAAACCCCCAAAAACCTGGCTTTACCAAGAGTGATTTTCAGAAATGACAGTACCTTAAGAGAAGCAGACTTGGCCATCAGGCCAGACAAAATGGCATAAATATTTGGAACCTGTTGCCTTATCCTTGGCAAAGACACCACTGAGTCCTTTCTGATATATGTAAAGTAAGTTGTGGCAAAATTTACCTTTTATGTGGTACAAGATCTAGACTCATAAGTGAGCTTCTACAACATCAGTTTGAATTTATATTCTGCCCCCTTCTTTCTCTATTATGCAGAGCACCTGCTCCCTGTTCCTCCCCCACTCCTCCAGATGTCTGTCTGTCTCATTTGTGTCAATTAAGAATTCAATACTGCTTGATTTAATTGAATGACTTTCCCTGTATAGAATCCCAACCACAGATAGGGCACCAACCATCTCTCCCATTGTCCAGAATAAAAACTCTAAAAAGCCAAATGCATGCAAGGGTCCCTTAGAAAAGAGAAGAGGTCCTTATTGGCTTTGTCAGTAAACTGGAGAAAAGGAGAGCAAGATTGAGTTTCCAGATATGTAGTTGGTGGCCTAAGTGGTTCTTAGGCTTAGAAAACAAAGAACCAACTGGAAGAAATAAACCCCTATAACACTTACTAGTTTACAAAGTGCTTTCCCATCCTCAGAATGACTTTGTCTTTCTGTTCATTCAGTCATTGAAAGAATAGGGTCTGTTCTTTAGTCACCTGCCTCTATTCACTGAGTACTTACTATGTGCCAGACAATGTTCTAGGAGCTGAAAACTGTGTTCTAAGAACAGAAAATAAAATAAAGTTCCTGTCCTCTAGGAATTTACATTCTAAAAGGCGGGGGAGGCAAACAATAAACATATAAGTAAGCATATGGTATACCAAATGGTAATAAGGGTTATGGAGAATTAGAGAGCATAGTTAAGGGAGATAGGAATTATGGTTTGGGCAGTTTTTTTGTTTAGGTAAAAGATGGTCAAAAGACTCCCTGAGCTAAGACAAAAGAAGCTAGGGATCAAGCCATACAAATATGACGGGGCGGGTGGGGGGAGCATTCCAGATACAGGGTATAGCAAATGCAAAAGCCTTGAGACAGAAGTTTACTTGTTGAAGGAGATCAGTGTAGTTGAATAGAGTGAGCCAAGAGAGAGATGTAAGAGATAGGTCAGGGAAGTGGAAGTGCAGGGGGAAGACTTTATACGGCCTTGTAAGGCATTGTAAGCTTTTATTCTGAGTGAGATGGGAAGCCACTGGAGGAATGACGTGTTTTATGTTATGATTTATGTTTTAAAAGGTTTATTCTGCCTGCTGTGTAGAAAACAGAAGATAGGAGTACAAGGACAAAAGCAGTGAGAACAGTTGGGAGGCAACTGCAGGAACCTAGGCAAGAAACAATGGTGGCCTAGGTAAGCGTGGCAGCAGTGGACGTGATGACAGTGGTTTGATCTTGAAGGTAAAAGTCCCAGAATTTGCTGCTGGACATGGAGGGCAGGGGTTTTTGAGAAATAGAGAGGAATCAAGGATATTGTGGACGTTTGAGTCTGAGCAACTATTAGATAATCTAGTGAAATGAACAGAGGCCTTGAATCAGAGGTCAAACTAAATCTCAAATTTATGGCTTCTGTGTTGTGTAATCTTGGGTAAGTCACTGAAGCTCTCTGAGCATTAGTTTCTTTATCAGTAAGAAAGTGATAATGATGATATTAATTAACACCACTCTCACAGGTATATGGTAAGAATTAAACGGGACGTGAAAATGCTTAGAAGAGTACCTGGTACAGAGATACTCAAAGTGTCAGTTGAATTTGGGTACCAGTGGCTGTTTGTTACCTTCTCATACTGCAAGAAACTTATTTTCCTCAGGATAGTCTTTCCCAAACATTATTTTTAAATTGTTTTCCCCCATTATTCTTTCTCTTTCAGGGTTTGTTCTTTTCATTCAGAAAAGTTCATCACAATTTATAATTCTGTTTACCCATTTATTGTCTATCTCTTCCACTAGATTGTAAGTTCCATGAAGCCAGGGACCATCAAAGTATATATGAAATACCTGGCATAATGCTTGGCTCATAGTTGGCTCCAAAATATTTGTTGAAAGGTTGGGTGATCTATAAGGCTCTTACTAGCGTTCTGCTGTAATTCTTTCTTTTTAAATCTTATTTTCTCTGCATTTTGCACAGCTCTCGTGAATTTCATTTCTTAGTGGAAACATTTCTCTCTGTTGAATCAGAAAAGCCCTTGACTCTTCTTTTGTGTATACTATGTTGGGCTTAATGTCTATGTATAGTACTAACACTGGTTTCTATCTTTTTGTGTGTTCACTTGTCAAAGCTATACTTGTTTTTAGAGGCAGATAAAAAAAAAAAAAAAAGACCTCAGCCTCAATTTATCTAAGAATCCTCACTCTTATCCACCCAAATTACTTGCAGAGGCAAAGGGAGTAGGAGCACATTCCAAGAAAGGGAAAAAGTCTCAGCAATGGCATGTAGCATGATGTGTATGGAATACTTAGGAAACATCCATAGTTTTTGGTGATTGGGGGAGAAGTGGCAAAGGTTAGGGTAGTTACATAAGGTCTAATGAGTTGGAAATGTTCCCTCCTATTTTCTGAAAGAATTTATGAACCATCAGTGTTACTTCATCCTTAAAAGAATTTACCAGTGAAACCATCTGAGCCTAGGACTTTCTTTAGGAATTTTTTTGTAACAAACTCAATTTATTTAATAGATACAAGCCAATTCAGATTTTCTATTGCCTCTTGTGGCACTTTTAGTAAGTTGTGTTAGATAAAGTTTTGAATGTTAGACTGAATCATATTTTCTTGAAATAAACTATATTTTGGGGTCATTAAAGGTTTTTATGTAAAAGAGTGACAGCGCTTCAAGAAGGTTAATCTGGAGAATGTACAATAAGGGTTTGGGAAAGAGGTCAGAGAAAGGGGAGAAACAGAGGCGAGAGAAACAGTAGTAGGCTTTTATAGAAACATGAGGAGTGAGTGACAAGCATCCTGACTGGAGTGGTATTGGAAATAGAAAAAGAACTAAATTCAGAACTATAACCACTTTTTTATCCATATCTCCTTTTGCCTGAACTAAGGTATTGATAAATTTTAGTACTTAATAGAACATTGTGCTGCTTCTCCGTTTCAGTTTAACTTCACGAGTAGCTTTCATAATATACTGTTGATATTTCTCTTTTATATGACAGATGTGGTTTCACAGGGCATCAAGAGGTTGCTTAAATTCTGTAAGTAAATACTGTGGTGGAGCTGTTTTCCTAATTTGGGAACTGAAATAGCAGCTCTGATAGAGGGAAGAAATGGAATTTAGAGTCAAGGGACCTGAGTTTTAACACTAACTCAACTACTTATTAACTGTGTGACCTAAAACAAGGCACTTAATCTCTTCGAGCCTTAGCATTATGTGTAAAGTGAGCATAGTACCAGTCTTGCAGATGTCACAGTTTGTTTTGAGAACCAAATGAAAGAAACTTTTTCATTTTTAAAAAACAAATAATTCATTTAAAATCTATGGGGTCAAATATATGGTGACAGATGATGATTTTACTTTAGGTGGTGGGCACGCAATGCAATATGCAGATCATGTATCATAGAAATGTACACTTGAAACCTATATAATCTTATTAACCAGTAAGATCACCCCAATAAATTTAATTAAAAATAAAACAAAATAAAATCTAATGTCTTTCTATGAATACATTTCAGTTAAAATAATTAACCAAAATAAAAGAGAATCTTTTAGCTGAAAATTGAAAGAAACTTTGTTTGTTTGTTTGTTTTTGGGGTAGACATCCATACTTCTAAGTGACTATGTTAGTGCTATTTGGCTTTCAGGAAAAAAAATAAAATGTACTTTTTGCTACAAAATTTTTATTTAAGCCTTAGAAGACTATAGTTTTCAGGACTGAGTAACTTTCAAAGAGGAGATTGTTGTGCATTTAGCAAAGGCACTAGAGTTCGGTTAAAATTTGCAAGTTCTAACTCTTAACCAATTATCTGAGAGATTATCAGAAATTTTATTACCCAAGTAACTACATGACTTGCTTCCTCACCCCTTCAGATCTTTACTCTAGTGACATCTTCTCTGTGAGAGCTTCCCCGCCCGTTCAGTTGAAAAAAGTCTTTTGTAAAGGTTTTATTTATTTTTAGAGAGAAGGAAAGGGAGGGAGAAAGAGAAGGAGAGAAACATTGATGTGAGAGAGAAACATCAATCGATTCCTGACCAGGCAGAACCTACAACCCAGGCATGTGCCCTGACTGGGAATTGAACCATCGACCTTTCCTTTTGCGGGACGATGCCCACTAACTGAGCCACACAGGTGAGGGCCCATTCAGTTTAAAATTCAAATCTTTCCCAACATTTCTCGTTTCTATTTTTTTTCTTATTATTTTCTCCACAGCATTTGTCATTTAATATATTATATAATTATTTAATTTGTTTATATTTTGCACCACTATAATGTAACCTCCATGAATTTTATCTGTTCATTTTTGTATCTCTAGAAATAGAATAGTACTTGGGACATAATGGACACTTGGTAAATATCTGTGAAATGAATTTTTAAAATATCATGGATTCTCTCTTTAATAGTGTAAGAATATGAAAAATCTAGAATACGACATTTCAACACAACAGTGATGGGACTCTGGGTACCCAAATGCTTCTTCTTACATGAGGCACAGCAGACCAACATGTCCACATTTAAACTGAAAGGGTTCCATTCTCTCAACTCTGAGATAATGACTGGAAACTGTTATGGTCACTGTTTACTGTACTGAGGATAGTGGAGTACAGGAAGAAGGAGAAGGGGTACCCAGGGGTCATCTCCTTAAGAGAATGCTCTCTCAAATCTTGGGCTCTGGCAGTTGCCTGTCAAGAAAGGTTGGGAATCATTAAGATAATCCTCTCCTTTCACTTCCAGAGGATTCCCTCTGAAACACAAACACCCCAGAAGGGGATCACAGCTTAATCCTTTATCATTTAACACTTAGGATAAAGGGTAAGGACTGGGCAGGAAGACTCATTTCATTAGTTTTACAGTTGTGCCCGAGGGAGAATATGACCAGCTTTTTCACACACGAAATTCTCCTTGCCCTTAAATAACACTCCACAAATACTATGAATTGCAACTGAACAAGGAAGATCTGTGTTTTCCAACCAGATACAAGTCCATCAATTCTACCAACCTGATATCTGCAATTGTAATTTCAGAGAGGTCTTAAAGAGGAAGAGGAGATTTAGATTCCTAACATACCAGTCTGGTATCACGGAAAGTAAGCCAAGCTATCTGCTTCCCAATTTGTGCCCTGAGGTGTAAATTTGGGAGTGGGAGTGCCCATTGATTAGGTCATCATGTAATATAAATAAGTACATATATTGTAACTTATAGCCAAATGTTTATACTCCAGGTGAGTGACTCTTATGTCATGAGTTGTGAGCAGTGCTTCTCCAACTTCTATCAGGGGATTGGCTACTCCTGGAGCAAAAGAATACAGATCCCTGGGTCTCATCTTAGATCTAACAAAACAGAATCTCAGAAAGGATACAACCTGATAACCTGTGTTTTAAAACAAGGACATGACACTGACTGATGTGGCTCAGTAAACTGAGTGCTGGTCTGCAGACTGAAAGGTTGCTGGTTCGATTCCCAGTCAGGGCATATTCCTGGGTTGCAGGCCAGTGCCCCAGTGGGGGGCACATGAGAGGCAACCACACACTGATATTTCTCTCTCTTTCCTCAATCAATCAATCAATCAATCAATCAATCAATCAAATCTTAAACAAAGTAACAGGGACCTGACCCTGGCATATGGCTCAGTTCCCTGTCAGGGCATACACTTGGGTTGTGGGCTGGATCCCCAGTTGGGGGGCAACATCCATGTTTCTCTCCCTCTCTTTCTCTATTCTTCTCTCTCTGAAAATAAATTTAAAAAGACGAAGACAGGGACCTGATGATTATCATGAATCCACAGGGGAATTCCTGTGAGGGGAACCAACAAAGTACTGTATATGATATGGACCCTGGCTTTAGAAATTTTATAATTTTATAGTTATTTGGAAAGTTAGAACTGAGATAAGAAATAACTGTACATGATTTCAGCAAAGTGGTCAACATTATACAAATGTTACCAATGTGAAGACAGAAGAGAAGTGGTGGGGAAGATTGAATAGAATAAGATATTGGTGGGTCCTGAGGTTCAAATAAGATTTGAATAAAGGAAAGAGGAGCATGTGGGGGTTGGGAAATCAGTAAGGAAACAAACAAAGGTTCAGAGGCAGGAACATAGAAGCATATTCTCAGAATATTGAGTCTGGTCAAATTAGAATACACACTTTGGCCCTGACCTGTATGGCTCAGTTGGTTGGGCATCATCCCACAGAGTGAAAGCTCACCAGTTCAATCCCTGGTCAGGGCACATGCCTGGGTTTTTGGTTCAATCTCTGATCAGGGCGTAGAAGAAGCAACCAATCAATGTTTCTCTCTTACATTGATGTTTATCTTCTTCTCTTTTTCTTTCCCTTCCTTTCTCTCTCAAAATGAATAAATAAAATCTTTTTAAAAAAGGAGAATATACTCACTCAAATACTTTGAGGAAGAATAAGAAATAGGGATTGATAGGTAGAGTTAGGCCAGATTATACATGGTCTTGTAAATCAGGCAGAAGTATTTAACCTGCCTGAGCTGGGAAAGTACAGAGTTAAACTAAACTATTGACAGAGAAAAATCCTCTCTGAGTGGCAGAAAGGGTATGGGTTCTGGTGCACACTTGAAGGTTAAGCTTACCCTTTCCGCCTTCTTAATTCTGAGATTCCAGCAAAAGAAACCTAGCAGAGGTACCTGTTAGAAAATACTTGTGTTTTTCTTCTCACCCAACTATCTGTGATATAAAACTTTTCAATCTCATACAAATTCCCTTTGCCCCTTCCTTTTCAAATCAGTAGAAAAGTTCCCAGGGAACCTGAAACCTGCTTCACATTTAGAGCAATGCTTACTTCTAAAACTAGAAACCCATATAGCTCTGCCTGTAACACTAAGGTAGTTTTCTAAGTTCTGAACACGTATTGGCCTGTAAATTCCCCATAACTCAGGAAGCAGTTTACCTACACAGAGTTTAATGTGTTGCTCTGAATTCTCCTGGTAAAAGAACTTGTGGACCTGGCTGGCATGGCTCAGTTTGTTGGGCATCATGCTGCAAACTGAAAGGTTGATGGTTCAATTCCCTATCCAGGGCACACGCTTGGGTTGTGGGCCTGGTTCTTAGTTGGGGCTCATGCAAGAGGCAACTAATCAATGTTTTTCTCCGTCCACTTCTCTCTCTCTAAAAATAAATAAAATATTAAGAAAAAAAGAAAAAGAGAGAGACCTTGTGAATTGTGATGCTATAAAAAACCATTTTGAGATTTCTGGCCAAGATTGAGGCATAGGTAGATACACTTTGTTTCCTTGCCCAACCAAAAGAAGGACAACAACAAATTTAAAAACAAAAAATAACCAGAACTGCCAGAAAATCGAACCGTATGGAAGTCCGACAACCAAGGAGTTAAAGAAGAAACATTCATCCAGACCGCTAGGAGGGGCGGAGACGGGCAGCTGGGTCAGAGAGGGCTCAAGGCAAGGCACAGCTGGAGGACCAGGCTGGCGAGGCGGCGCCTGGGGGACCTGGCAGTCCCACATTTACATGAGGATGAACTGGCAGGAACAGCTGGGAAGAGAGACAGACTGTGCAACTCAGGGTTCCAGCGAGGGAAAAGAAAGCCTCAAACCCTCTGGCTGTAAAACCCTGTGCGGCTTGTGGTGGCAGGAGAAACTCCCAGCCTCACAGGAGAGTTCACTGGAGAGACCCACGGGGTTCTAGAACCTACGCAAGCCCACCCGCCTGGGAATCAGCGCTAGAGGGGCCCAGTTTGCTTGCGGGCAGAGGGGGACGTGACTGAAAGCCGGCCAATGAGCCGAGCAAGAGGCATTGTTCCCTCTCAGACCCCTCGCCCACATACAGCGTCACAACCCAGCGACATGAGTTGCCCAGCCCTGGCAAATCCTAAGCCTCCACCCCTTCCAACATCACAGGCACGCTGAGACAAAGAAATATGGCCCAAATGAAAGGACAGATCAAAGCTCCAAAAACAGAACTAAGTGATGAACAGATAGGCAATCGATCAGATGCACAGTTCAAAACACTGGTAATCAGGATGCTCACAGAAATGGTTGAGTATGGTCCCAAAATGGAGGGAAAAGTGAAGGCTATGCAAAGTGAAATAAAGGAAAATACACAGGGAACCAACAGTAAAGGGAAGGAAACTGGGGCTCAAATCAACGATTTAGAGCAGAAGGAAGAAAGAAACATTCAACCAGAACAGAAGGAAGAAACAAGAATTCAAAAAACTGAAGAGAGGCTTAGGAACCTCTGGACAACTTCAGACGTGCCAACATCCAAATCACAGGGGTGCCAGAAGGAGAAGAAGAGCAAGAAATTGAAAAGTTATTTGAAAAAATAATGAAGGAGAACTTCCCCAATCTGGCCAAGGACATAGACTTCCAGGAGATCCAGGAAGCTCAGAGAGTCCCAAAGAAGTTGGACCCAAGGAAGCACACACCAAGGCACATCATAGTCACATTACCCAAGATTAAAGATAAGGAGAGAACCTTAGCAGCAGCAAGGGAAGAGGAGACGGTTACCTACAAGGCAGTTCCCATAAGACTATCAGCTGATTTCTCAAAAGAACCTTTGCAGGCGAGAAGGGGCTGGCAAGAAGTATTCAAAGTCACGAAAGGCAAGGACCTACCTCCAAGTTTACTCTATCCAGCCAAGCTGTCATTTAGAATGGAAGGGCAGATAAAGTGCTTCCCACATAAGGCCAAGTTAAAGGAGTCCATCATCACCAAGCCCTTATTATGTGAAGTGTTAAAGGGACTTATCTAATAAAAGGGAGAAGATCAAAAACTATGAACAGCAAACTACAACAAACTCACAACTATCAACAACTGAACCTAAAGAAAACAAAAACATAAACGAACTAAGCAAACAACTAGAGCAGGAACAGAATCACAGGAATGGAGATCGCATGGAGGGTTATCAGTGGGGAGGCGGTGGGGGGAGAGTGTGGGAAAAGCTACAGGGGATGAGAAGCATAATTGGTAGGTACAAAATAGATGGGGAGGTTAGGAATAGCATAGGAACTGGAGAAGCCAAAGAACTTATATGCATGACCCACGGACATGAACTACGGGGAGAGGGGGATGCTGGTGGGAGGGGGTGTGCAGGGCAGAGGGGAATAAAGGGGAAAAACTGAGACAACTGTAATAGCATAATCAATAAAATATATATTCAAAAAACATTTTGAGGGTAGGAGGGCACAGGAGGTATGGTATGTACCTAGGTAAGTAAATTTTCTTTCTCTCTCTTGTTTCTTTGCTCACTATTGAACAAAAAGTTTTAAAAAGCAATGTGTGAGCCAGAAAGCCAAGCTCCTGGGTGACTGAGGATTTTCTGGTTTCAAATTAAACAGAAAACTAAATTAGCAAATTAATTGTTAGATGTATTTTCCTTGGCCTTCATCAGCTGCTGCAGGACCAGTAGCCAATCAAAGAAGAATTCTGGCTGCCCTGGAGAGGGGGCAGTGTTCAGAATCAGGTTCTGCTAGCTACCAAGTGTCAGACATGTTAATTTTAAATTACTTTTGTACAGCTTGGTGTCAAAATGATTAAAGCATGAAGGGAAAAACAGGACCAAAGGAGAGAGAAGGGAAATCATTTACCTTGCATCTGGAGCAAGGACACATACAATTCCCTTTCAGTGGTATATCTCCTATAAGTTATGGATGTCCTAAGCTTTAAGCTCTTTAGTGACCAAAGGTGGGAAGGTTTTGTGATCATCATGGCTCTCCATTCCCTTTGTTTAATGTCACTATGTCTATACAGCAGAATCTATATCACAAACACTAATATGGCCACACTTTCTTCCCTCTTCCCCAATAAAACTTAATTCTGATATTAGCCACTGTCATAAGTATATTTTACATGTAATATATCATATAATTCTCTCAACAATATTATTATATTGGTGTTATCATTTCTAGTCCACAGATCAGAAAACTTTGGCTAGCAGAGGCAGAGATAGAATTCTAGCCCCAGGTTTGTTCTATTTTACAGCCGCAGTGCCTTCTCTCCATTTTCCCTTTTGGGTTGAAGGAACCAAGATAGGTTGTTAAGACAATTTCATTGTCCCTTTTAACAGTTGTGCATGCTTTCTTTTTGTTTAAAGATGCTGCTGAGGTCAGTCTTATCTCCATGAAATAGCAAAATCTTTACAGAACTAGTTTCACCAGTTGGCTTTTCTTTGTCTTTGTACCGAGCTTTACCCAGTTCATTCCATGGGCTTCATGACAACTTTTGCCTAAGATGAGAGCCATCTCATCTGAATATTGTATGTGAAATATAAGGCTGACCTCCTCTGCTATTGCTTTTCAAACTTCAACACAAAGCTGTACTGCTTGAGTTCTCTCAGTCTGCCACTGATTTTTAAGTATAGAATTCACAATATTGAGCTCTGGATGCTGTAAATAAGTTTTAGTTACACCAGAATATCCAAAGGGTGCCAAATGATACCCAAACTACCAGTCAGGATAATATATTTTTTTAAAGATTGTATTTATTTATTTTTAGATAGAGGGGAAGGGAGGGAGAAAGAGAGGGAGAGAAACATCAATGTGCAAGAGATGCATTGATCAGTTTGCCTCTCACATGCCCCCCACTTGTGACCTGGCCCACAACCCAGGCCTGTGTCCTCACTGGGAATTGAACTGGCGACCTTTTGGTTCACAGGCTGGCTCTCAATCACTGAGCCACACCAGCCAGGGCTAGGATAATATTGATAATGCCAAAACAGTTATCTGTAAACACAAGACTTATATAATTGCTCACTGACAAATTTAGAAATACCAAATCTTAGAACTTCAGAATGTTACTATCAGTTGACTTTTAGTGAGTGCAAATTGCTTTTCAACAACCTAATGTGGTGGTTTATATTGTTTTCCCCTGTTTTAATGTCCAAATGAATGAAAGAATGAGGATGAAGGGTACATTAAACATTAGTCCATCCACCATGGGCATTTTGAATGCTTATAGCAATGGATGTGGAGCATGTTACATTTAAGACAGTATTTCATATTTACATGACTTTTTCCATATTCTAAGGTAAGGTGTATATCTCTGAAACTCCTAACCATCAGTTTTGGGGAGCCTCTTAGGACAAATCTAATTATTTTTTTTTTTACAGAATAGCCTTTCAGATATTTCAAGATGGCCCTTCAATCACTCATAACTTCTTTAAATATTTCTTACCAGCCAGGGTTTCAAGTCTCTTCACTATTTTGGTTCGTTGCTCTTAATTACATCCCTCTGAAAGTGAACATGTTACTTAGTTGTGGTCTAACAGAATGAAGTGGAGCTCTTTCTTTCCTTGTTCCAAATGCTGTATTTCTATTAATCCAGCCTAAAATTGTATTTATCTAAAGCTCTATATGGGAGAAAAAAACCAACCTGATTCCCCACCACCTCCCCTTGCCATGTACTTGGTTTTTATGTTTATGTTCCTTTTCTAATTCTGTCATAACACGCCCACATGCTTCTTTTCTGCATGACCTTGATCATGTTTTGCTTTTTGTACAGTAGTACTATCTATGTGCACATGTGTTACATTTATTTTCTCTAGGCTTCCATCACCTTATTTCTTCCCACTTCAACTTCTCATTTCTACCTAGTTCAGCATCAGAGAATGCAAATCATTTTCTAACCATTTTGTTTCTTTATAATGTCAGGTAGGCACGTTCTGAATTTGGTGAGGCTGGATGTGTCTGTCCTGGTTAGCTTTTACAATGCAAATGCGGACAGTTTGAGGCTGGCTTCCAAGAGAGTAATCTGATTTGGGAATGCTTTTCCTAAGCAAATCTCAACAAACTTCACTTTACTGAACTTCCAGAGGAATAAACATGGCCCAGGACTTGGTCATATCTAAATGTAAAAGATAGCAAATTAATGGCGACTCCTCAATCTATGATAGTCAAGCTGATAACCAGCTTGGATAATAAGAAGCATAATGGATGCAGCCTGGGTTCAAGATCCAAGTTCAGTAGGTTCCAGCTTGGGTTATCTTGTATTAGTTACTTAACTCCTTTGTTGCCTCATTTTCCTCATCTGTAAAATAGTGGCAACAATTGTACCCACATTTTAGGCCCTTCGTGAGTTCATTCATTCATGCCAAGAACTTTGAATAGTGCCTGGCTTACATATAGCAAAGGACAGATATTTTTATTATATTATTATTATTATTACTACTATTATTATTATTATTATTCCTGCCTGTTGGAAGACAATTTATAGGTAAAACAGGAGAGAGTATTTCTCCCAGGCACTTAGGTTTTCTGCCTGCATCTTTACAAGCCTCAATTCATTGAGCCAATGTACTGAGGTTTTGGCTTTATAAGGATGCAAACATTCAGGAGGCTCCTAGTTATTTGTGAATGAATGCCCCTCAATCTAGGGCTGGTGAGAAGCTGGGTAGAATAGTTACTTAAAGGGAGAGTACAGGTTAGAAGATTGGAATCTATCGGGGGAAGAGATCCTTTTCTCCCTACTGCGGGGAGTGTGGGGGGAAGCTTTCAGACAAAAATGAGTAAATGTTGGTCCTAGTGAGGGTTGTGGAGTTACAAATTCTACTAAAAGAATTAAGTGGTCTACAGTGGCCAATCTTTTAAAATCTTTATTTTAAAAAATGAAAACAGGTCTTCTTCCACCCCTCACCAACACCCTCCAAAGGACCCACTTTTTAAAAAATTTTATTTATTGATTTTAGAAAGAGGAGAGTGGGGAGAGACATCAATTGGTTGTTCCACTTTATTTATGCATTCAATGGTCCATCCTTTTATGTGCTCTGCCCAGGGATGGAACCCGCACTCTGGCACATAGGGAAGGTCCTTCAACCAACAGAGCTACCCAGCCAGGGAACAAAGCCATTTTTTTAGTCTTGGTTATAGGGCAGTTTAGTATGGAATTCTACAAAATGTCAAGGGTTCCACAGAAACTTAAGTTTGGTTGTTTGTATCGTTTACAGTTTAGACGCTACACTAACAGAAGGAATTAGTTTAGGTTGTGTCAAATTGCGTTAAAATACATTAAATAAATACAAAGAGCCCAGAACAAAGAAAATGATTAAGAGCTGATTTAACTGCATTCAACCCACTATGCTAAATCCCTGCAGGGGACTCGAATTAAACAAATTTGGTTTCTTGGCCTAAATTTTTCTTCGAGAGAAATTTTTCTTGTAATTCTGATCAGTTTGTTTTCATCTTCCTCATTTCTTAGTCCCTAGAGAAGCTGGGGTGAAAATAATCTCACTGATTGGGTGTTAGGAAGACATCCACTGTGAGGACTGGAATAAAGGGCACTTGGTGATAAAGCAGAAGCGTTGGACAACCTGAGGCAAGGGAGGTGCGTGATTGTTCAGTCCCAGAAAAAGGCTCCGGCAGTGAATCAAATAAGGCTGCGAGGGAGATAATAAGGTGTAATTATAGAAGTGATGTTAGTGCCTGTTTATGGGGTCTGGCAGCAATTTGGTCGAACACCCCTCATTTTGAGAAATTTGTAATTTTGGCAGTAAAAATTCTTGCCTTAAAATTTGGCACGAACCCTCACAGTTTAATGTTGCAAAATCTGGGAACTGTTGAAATGTGGCTGCTATTCTAATTGGACTTTTTCAGGCTTTCTTTTTTCTTTTTTTCTGTTGGATTCAGAAACAAGCGCTTATCTTTTTAAAAATTCACAAAGGTTTTTTTTTTTTGGGGGGGGGGGGGTGAACCACAAACTCGTCAGCTTACCAGCAGATGTACTTCTGTAATAAACTTCCATGACTTAAACCTTTATATACTTGCGGGGAGGAAAAAAGCCTTAACTTGAAAAACCCGAGTTGCTTCTGCTAGTAGCCCTTTAAAACTCCTTACAATCAGTATTTTAATTTCGAATCAGAGCGATACAACGTGCTGTTGCACTTGGTTTTTATCAAACAACTGCTTCCCCCAAGTTTATTCCCCGTCGTTTTAAAGTAGAAGGATCACCAGGCTGTAATGAAATGTGGCCAACTCCGGCTGGGACTAAGTCCAACGAGCTTCTCTAAAGTAACTGCAAGTTTTCTGACAGATTTTATTAAAAGTTTCCTCTCCGGTTCCCACGGCCCCAACGGCTGTGGTGCCCCTGACCCCCCCACCCCTCGCCCGCCTTCCCCCCGGCTCGCAGACCGGCCAGGGCGCGGGGTACCCGGCGCTGTGGGCGGCAGGGGGCAGCAGCGGGAACCCGTTGTTCTCCAAGCAGGGGGTGGGGCGGGAAGCCGCTACTCCCGTTTCCGCGCCCGTTCCCTCGCCGCCTCCTTTCACGCCTTCCCTCCCCTCCCCACCGGGAGGGTGGGGGAGCGGAACCTTCCCCCGGGACTGAGGGGCGTGTGCGTCCCCTTCACTCCCCTCCCCCCGGCCGGGCTCTCCTGGCTCCCCGAGGCGGGAGTTTCCAGGAAGAGCTTAGAGAGTGTCGCACCACCGAGCGCACGGAGACATCAAGTAGTCCCTCAGAGGGACCTTATTAGAGAATTCTAGCTGCCAGGAGCTGTCGAGGTTGGAAACCCGAGAAGACAGGGAGTAACAGCCTGACCGAGAAAATCAGGGAGAGAGGTCGAGCTCGCACTTTCCTTTCCTAGGGAAAGATGTGTGGGGGGAGGCGGAACGAGTTCCGGCGGAGGGCTCGGGCGCGCCCGGTGAAACGCCGCGCGGTCGAAGTGCTCACAGAGTTAAAGTGGGCGGGAAAACCCGGAGCGGACTCTCCCCGACACGCCCAGGACCTCCCACCCCATTCTTCGTGGGAGAGGAGAACGGAAAGAGCAAGGGGGAAAAAGTTGCTACTGTTCCCTTCTTCCTAAATCAGCGCTGGAGAAACAAGTGTCGACCCGCCACCGCGAGGGAAGCGCGGCCGGACGTGGGCCCCAGCAGGATGGGAAGGGGCCACCTAGCTCCTCCTCCTCTAACGTCCGCACCGTCGGCACTGGGTGTGCGGTCCAGAGGCGCAGGCCTGCGAACTGCAGGAGCTGGGCGCGCGCATGCGTGCGGTGGGCGCGCGCTTCCCGCCCCTTTCCTGAGCGCGTTCGCTTTCCCCCCTCCCCCCAGTTCCTCTGCTGCCACCTCCGGGCCTCCCCGCTCCCAGCCCTCTCCTTTTGGGGGGAGGTAGCCCGTCTTGCCCGTCTACTGACTAACCCCTTCACCCCAGCTTCGCCCCGCCTCTTCTGAGCTTCGGTACAAACTCCGCAGCTAGGGCTCGGCTTTCACATTCCCGCCTCCGCCCTCTATCTCCCCTCCCAACCCCAAAGCACTTCCTGCAAATTGCTCAGTTCTCACTCCTCTCAGTGCTGCCTCCTACGTGCCCTAACTAGATGGCTGCTTTCACGTTGGCGGGGTCGCCGGTTGTAATCCAGTATTCTTCCTTCCTCCGAGTAGTGCTCGCCGGCTCCGTTTTACAGATGGAGAAGTTAAGGTTCACAACGCTAACATGCTTGACTCTAGCTGTTTCTCGAGTCGTTCTCAAATTCGGACCTCCTGACACTGAGACGATCAGCCCTCGACCTCCGTCCTGCAATTTAAGTAGCCTCGCAGGGCCAGTCCCCAAATCTTTGTCTCGGAACCCTCAATCCCTCAAGCCAAACCACAGCAGACCAGTCAGCAAAAGCCTCGGAAGAAGTTTACTACAAATAGACTACGTAGCGATTTTTACGTTAGAAGGGCTCATTGGAGATCTTAGTCGGCTTTTAGAGGTGATTGCAGGTGATTTGCTCACAATGTAAAGTCACTTTTTAACACGATGTGTAATGTTTTCTCTTAGGTTTTGTACTTTTATTATTCCTTTTCCCGTTCGAGGTCATTCTCTACGTTTTGAAAATATTTTACAGAATTTGTCTCCTTGATTTAAAAAATATTTATTTTAAAAGATAACTTTGTTGTTGTTAAAATGATTGGTTATTTTTATTATTTTGAATCCCCCCTCAACCCCAACTTCCAAAGGCAGTTCTTCCCTGGGCTTCAACTCTGATTAAAGTTATCTTGAGTCCACGAGAGGCTTGCAAGAGAAGTCACACAGAATCTTAAAGCACTGCCTCTAACCTTTTTGCATACCACAAATTTTGAATCTACACCTGGGAATTAAAGGAAACAGGAGACTTGTGTAATTTTATGTACATCCAGAGAGTCATTATTTCAGGTTTAAATGTTTAAAGAGTCTAATTTCAAGTATCATAAATATAGGTGTTTTATTTAAAAAAAAAGATTTATTAATTTTAGAGAGAGAGAGAGGAAGGGAGAGAGAAACATTGACTTGTTGCTCCACTTATTTATGCATTCATTGGTTGATTGTTATATGTGCCTTGACCAGAGATCAAACTCACAAACTTGTCATATCAAGATGATGCTCTAGAACCAACTGAGCTACCTGGTGAGGGCAAGTTTCATTTTGTTTTAAATGACAGTTTTATAAAGATTTCCCCCTGTTGCAAGTATTTCTAGATTATTTATTAAACTGATGTCTTACAAGCATAGATGATCTGAAGAACCAGTCCAGGTTTGTTACCATTTTTGTTGTTTTTTGTTTGTTTGTTTTGTTAAGCAGGCTGAGAGGGTTGCATGCTAACACTTTCTGAACCATTTGTTGAGTAAATGAATGCCTTCTCTGTGCATAGCACTATGTTAGCTCTTTTTGTGAAATATAAAGTTGGACAAGACAGAGCTATTTTTAAGAAGTAATCTAGCCCTGGCTGGTGTGGCTCAGTGGATTGAGCACAGGCCTGGGAACCAAACAGTTGCCAGTTCAGCTGCCAGTCAGGACATGTCCCTGGGTTGGGGGTCAGGTCCCTGGTTAGGGGCATGCAAGAGGCAACCACACATAGATGTATCACTCACTCTTTCTCTCTCCCTTCCCCTCCCTCTAAAAATAAATTAAAAAAAAAAAATCAACCTAGTAGTGGAGATAAAACTCTCCACCACAGGCTCAGATCAGTAAAAATCCATTATTTTCCAGATTATTTCCATTTTAAAATCATTTAAGTTATGTATTATTTGAGGTTTCCAAAAATTTTCCTCCCTGTTCATGTGCAGTTCTCAGGTTCTGAACATGTAGATGAAGAGATGGGAGCAATGAATAGTTAAGCATCTCAACAGAAAGGAGCAGGAACAGGCAGTGATTTAAAGGCAATATGAATAATGACACAGACCAATATTGAAAAATAAGAGTGTAGGAATGACAGGAAAGAGAAATTTAAGTGTAAAGATATCCAGGTCTTCGGATGTTAAATACCGAAGAAAAATGAGAAAGCTTTAGGAATTATCTACTGTTTAACTTTGCATAAGTGTTCACAAACACAGCTTTTATTTCAGGAAGTATAAAATAGTCTTGCATTGAAGCACTAGCCTACATACATAGATTTGATGAGGAGTTTTAAAGAAGGCCAGTGGTAGAGAAGTAAAATCTGGTTGGCTGTGGAATTCCAACTTCCTAAAGTAGTAGGGGGTGGGGAGGGGGAGAATCTTTTGATTTAGGTTAGAACCAAAACCCTTACCCACTCACCCACTCCCGAAGAAAAATCACTTACAGTCAAGAGATTTAATATGTAACTTAAATCTAAATACTTTTTGAGCAATTTAGAAAGCATTGCATTTGAAATTGATTATTCAGATTTACCCTTCTATAGTGATTTCATACGTTTTAGCGTCATTCAGCTATTCTAACTGTTTTTGCTGAGCTCTTGCTTCTACTTGGAGAATTCACTGCAACTTCAACCTTTGCTGTTTCATCCTGGGCTGCAAACTGAAGCCTCTCATGGGGTTGGTGCTATAAGATAATATAACTAGGTTTTCTAGCTCAATCCTATTTTATTTCTGACATTTAAATTCAGAAGTTAAATTGTAAGAACCACAGGAACATGGTCTTTCTTAAGTAAAATGAAAAAAAATTACATGAGAAAATATTACTAAAACTAGGGATAATTTTCAGAACTCTTCTATGTGAATGTATTCATGTTCATAACCTGTAACAGTGCCTCACAGACATTATAGTCAAGAATCTATGGTTTCTCATCACTGAACTGGAAGAACAGTGGCACTATCTGATTTCTTAAGGGAAAATCACATTGTACTAAAAGCTAGAAAAATTGACACAACTCATCAGCTTCATAATAATGGAATTGAGCCCTTGTTTTCCCCTTTATTTTCAACCTTTGTGCCATATAGTATAAACAGATCCTTATTGTTGGTCTTGCACCCAAGCTGGAATTCATAAGGCTTTCTATTTCTTCAGTCACTTTAGACTCGACAGTTTGAATAGATACTCATTAATTAAGTCTTTTCATCACCAAGCCTTCTAAAGATGACTTTTCTGGCCATTCTTTATCAGATCCTGAGTAAGTCATTACTTTTCTATGGACTTCAGTTTCTCGCCTTGGGTCTTGCTGGACCCACAGCAGCTCTAGACCACTCTTCATAGGGCTACATCTTTCCCTTAGTGCTATGGGACCCTGGATTCTTAAAGTAGTTTCTTCTTTTATGCAAATCTGTGTCCTTTTGAGTCTTATTTAGGTGTTTTTTTTTTTTAAGATTTTATTTATTTTTAGAGAGGGTGAAAGGGAGGGAGGAAGAGAGGTAGAGAAATATCTATGTGTGAGAAACATCAATGGGTTGCCTATTGTACATCCCTAACCGGGGTCCCAGCCCACAACCCAGGCATGTGCCCTGACTGGAAATCAAACGGGCAAACTTTAGGTTTACAGGCCAGCACCCAGTCCACTGAACCACACCAGCCAGGGCTTACTTAGTTTTTATAGATTGATGAGAGAACTTTTATATTGAGGGATTGAAATTTTGGGCTTGAAAATAATGTGGTCCTAAGGTAGGGCCTTAGCGAGGTTAGGGGCACACCTGACATCCAGAATAGAATTCACTGAGCCCATGATAGAACATAAATAGAACATAGATAGGGGGAAATTACATCTTTATTTTCACTAATTCATAATTGAAATTTTGCTTTTCCTTTTAGTATAAATGTTAGTAACAAAATCACAGCAGTATTAGCAGTATCTTACTTGTGACTGCCAGATAGCAATCACTGATAATTTCATATTACTTTGCAGTTATTGCACACACATTGAGTTATGTAGTTTACACTCATTTCTAGGTCTTGTTATTTAATGTGTTGTTAAACACATCTATTACTGTATCATACATTTTTAATATTTCGGTATAATAGAAAATCTATTGTAAACCTGTGTAATATCCTTATAATTATTTTGTGCATTAAAAAACATTACTCTGAGAAGAGGTCTACAGGCTTCTTGACACTGCAGACAGGCCCATGGTACAAAAAAGGACTAAGAACCCCTACTTTAATCAAAATAAATACTATTAGCAATGGGCTATAAAGCATTGAATAAAATAAGAATCCACAAGTCTACACCGATATAGATAAGTAGGTGAATCATATAAATGAAGGAAAAGTGAAAGCTTTTCCTTTTAGTAGGATGATAACTAATACATGTAGATGGGATGATAGAGTAAAAAACTCGTTCATAGTGGGGGGAGGTAGAAGAGGGTATGGGGGGATAAATGACGATGGAAGGAGACTTGACTTGGTGTGGTGAACACACAATACAATATACAGATGATGTATTATAGAATTGTACACCTGAAACCTATATAATTTTATTAACCAATGTCACCCCAATAAATTAAATTAAAAAACCGCATTCGTGGATGCTTAAACTGATGGGTGAAAGTTTGATGAACAGTAGGATATTTATATGGTGAAGTGTCTCTTCATAAATTACTTAATAGTTACAAAGGGAAAATAATGGAGGAACCTCATTAATCACCACTTCAACCAAGTCATTAAACCTACATCACTAATACTGGGACAAATTGATTTTATGTGCTTCAATAAAAAGCACTGGGGACGTATCTCTTCAGTGGTAATCCTGCCCAAAATGCACACAATAAATCCACTTATAAAGAAATGTCCAGCAAATCCAAATTGAGAATCATTTTGTAGAATAACTGGCCTGTGCTCTTCAAAAATGCCAAAGTCAGGAAATAAAAAGAGGTTGAGGAACTGATCCAGATCAAAAGAGACAAAATGGACAGGACAACTAAATGTAATGTGTGATCTTAGATTTGATCCTGAACCAGAAAAAAAAAAATAGTCCTAAATAATGTTTTTAGGACAATTGACAAAATTTAATATGGACTGTGAATTACATAATAGTGTTGTATCAATGTTAAATGTCCTAATTTTTATATCTATACAGTGGTTATATAAGAGAATGGCTCTATGAGTCTTTCCAATGTGGTTCAGTTGGTTGGAGCATCATCTTGTGCACACAAAGGTTGTGGGTTCCACTCCCCATCAGGTCATGTGCTTAGGTTGCAGGTTTGGTCCTGGTTGGGGCATATGGGAGAGGCAACCAATTGATGTTTCCCTGACATTAATGTTTCTTTCTTTCCCTTCTTCTCTCTCTCTGGAATCAATAAATATATACATTTAAAAAGGAGTTTATGATGTCTCTAAGTCTCAGATGGTTCAGAAAAAATGCATATATTTATAAGTATGTAAAGAGGGAATAATAAAGCATAAGGAGGAAATTATAAATAATTTTGAATTCAAAAAAAGGACTTAGGGGAGTTCCTTCTGCTATTCTTGAAATTTTTCTGTAAGTTTGAAATTACATTGCTCAAGATAATTTGTTTCACCTTCTTACTTTGAAGAGATGAAAATTTAGATTTTGAAAGGTGAAGGCTTGTTCGAAGCCACACAAGTTAGTGACAAGGTTACTGCTAAAACTCAGATCTCAGATATGGGTCCTCAACTGAATCCATAGGTATTTGTGTTTGAATGGCAAAAGCTGAGCCACCCCTTTTTACTTCTCTTTTTATTTTCTTGGTTCCTTAGAGCTAGTTCCTTCTACTAGAGAACCAGAGTAACAACTGAATACTTCTTTCAGTTCCTTCATGATTAGGCAAAGATCAGTTTGGGATATCCCTTTTCTCTTATAGGTTCAACATTTTTCTTATTGCCAGCCTTGGCTTCTTTTATATGGCACAATATTATTTGTATCCTCTCTCCCAGAGAGTAATGGTATATTATTTTTTTTTGTTGGTTGATTTTAGAGATAGAGGAAGAGTGGGAAAAGGAGAAACAGATAGACAGACAGACAGACAGACAGATAGACTTCGATTTGTTGTTCCACTTACTTATGCGTTCGTTGGTTGCTTTCTTGTATGTGCCCTGACCAGGGATTGAACCCGCAACCTTGGTGTACTGGGACCATATTCCATTGAACTGTGCTACCTAATGGGGGCCTAATGAGTAATGGTTTATTATTGTTTAAACTTCTTTTCATAGGCCACTTCATTTCAAAGTCTCTTCAGTATTATGAAAAGAAAGTTCTGTTTTCATTTCTGTGAATCTATGACTCAGTTTCCTTGATTGATGGAAAATGAAGGCACAATATAATGAGAAGAAGGGAACACAGCATCTCAAAATTATAGTCTTGAAATAAGGAGATTAACCACAATAATAGATGGGGGGACTATTTAATAGTTTTACTAGTTGCTGACTAATATCAACTTTATCAAAAAATTAAATAAAATCTATAGTTTTTTATTTAAATTAGTATAAATCAGGTAATTGTTATCAGTGTGAGGAGTCTTTGTCTCCAAATGAGATAATGGAAAATATTAATTGAACCATATGAAACTGTAATTTTTTTGTAACAATTGGATAGCAACAATTTCATATGGCTCAACCTAACAGAAGCAAGGTTATAGTGATGTATTTTCTCTTATAGCAATGGTAGAAAAATGGAGATAGTTCATGTGGTATCTGCTTTTGACTCTTCAACTTCTCATTTTCTTTTCCTACCCTGGCTGTTCTGTCCTGACACACTCTGAGATTCTTTCTAGGCTTCAGATTCCTCCAAATTTCCATGTTGGCTTATATTAGTTTACAGCACCTGGGAGGCTTTCAGTTATTCATAGAAAGTCAGAAATGGAATATCAAAGGCAGTTTGTTCAGTTTCCTTATAATTCAGATGAGAAAACAGAGGTTAGCATCATAAAACTGTTATCTCAGAGGTGTGGCAAGAATGCAGTTACCCAGCCCAGGCTGGTGTGGTTCAGTGGCTTGAGCATTGGCCTGCAAACTGAAAGGCCGCTGGTTTGATTCCCAGTCAGGGTACACACCTGGGTTGTGGGCCAGGTCCCCAGTTGGGGGCATGTGAGAGGCAATCAATTGATGTTTCTCTCCCTCTCTCCCTCCCTTCCTCTTGCTCTAAAAAACAAATAAAATCTTAAAAAAAAAAATAATAATGCAATTATCCTGATTCCAGTATAGTGGTCTTTCTATCTCAGCATCCACATTTCCGGACCTTATATTTTCCAACAGCCCAATTGTACAGACTTGGGTCTATCTGTTATTCTCAGTCTTTCCTCCCCCTGTCTTTTTTTTTTAGCTGTCACGTCTTACTTAGCCCCCTGGATCTTTCCTATTTCCTCATTTTTTCCTTTTTTTCTATTCAAGAGCAGCCTTTGCTTGTGCATTCTTTCTCTTTTGATCTGTGCCATTGGTGAAACGTGAAGAAACAATTGTATTCCCTAATTTTTACTTCCTGGATTGATACAATGGGGAGTAGCTGGGATAATTTTATTTTAGGATAATGAAAGATGCCCTTGTATATTTGTATATCTATTGTGCATTGTTTTATACTTACAGACTTCTGAAAACAACCTAAGAAAAAATAGCAGTTGATAATATTTGTCTTTACAATAAAAACTTCCATAGCCCAATGGAAACAATTGAAAAGAATGAGTATTATTATTTTTCTTAATGAATGAGTGCTCTTTTGTTAAGCCTCAAAGAGTCTTGAATTGCCTTTTGACTCTGCTGAAAATATACCATATCTTTTTTTTATTGTTGACACTATTTGTCCCCCCTTTCCCTGCCTTTGTCCTTAATATGCCATATCTTTATTCCTAAAATATTGAATTGTTTAATTGAAAAGACCTTTAGGAATCATGTTCAGGGAAGCTGAGTAAAATATCAAGAAAAAATATTTAAAGCCCTGGACAGGTAGTTCATTTGGGTAGAGCATCATCCCAATAGGCCAAGCTTGTGGGTTAAATGCCTGGTCAGGGCATATACAAGAAGCAACCAATGAATGCATGAATGATTGGAACAACAAATCTCTCTCTTTCTCTGTCTTTCATCCTCCTTCTCCCTCTCTCTCTCGTCGTCTTCCCTCTCCCTCTCTCTCTCCTTCCCTCTCCCTCTCTCTCCCCTTTCTTCTCTCTCCCTCTTCTTCTTTCTCTAAAATGATTCTTTATATTTTTAAAAGATTTTATTAATTTATTTTTAGAGAGAGGGGAAGGGAGAAAGAGAGGGAGAGAAACATCAGTGTGTGGTTGCCTCTCCATGCCCCCAACCAGGAGCCTGGCCACAACCAAGACATGTGCCCTGGCCAGGAATTGAACCGGCAACCCTTCGGTTTGCAGGCTGGCACTCAATGTACTGAGCCATACCAGCCACAGCTCTAAAATAAATTTTTTTTAAATTTAAAAAAAAGGGAAAAAATTAGCATGAGGGGAAGTGAAAGATTTTAGGGTAATGAACAAGTCTTTGGGTCCTAAGAATATTGTAACAATTTGTAAGGACAGAGCAGAGGTAATTGCTCTCTTCTCCTGTGTGTATTTTTATATTTTTTAAAGATAGTTCATCTGGGGACTCAGTCACTAAGTAGCAAAACTTGAGAATGAATGGTGTATCAATCTGGAACCTTGAGGAGTAAGTACCTCAGGTTTTCTCTGCCTTTAAAGACTTCAGTAGCTGTTTATAAGAAGTTCCCTGTAAACCATATATTTTGTCAGCATTTTGCATCTTTGCAGCCCAGGAATTTGGTTTTGTGTGCAATTTTTTTTTTCCTGCTTTGGGACAAATTGACCTTATGTCAGTAGGTGTGCTGTATGCAAGATACTACTTCAGCCTGGAGTTTGGATAAGCACTGCCTGCTGCATGTGAATCAATGGAGGTTTTACTTTTAAAGAGAAAAAATCAGTGTGTGTATTTTCTTCCTTCTGCTATGTAACTTTTCTAGAAATAGTATTTGGGTTTCTTTTATTAATTTCTCACTCCCACCCTGTACCAACCTCCATTTTCACCTCTCCAACCATCTTTTTAGGTGTAAACTATTGCTTTTTGTTTAAAGCAATTTATGGCAAAATTGTATAATTTTCTTTGGAAAATAAAAGATGGATATGTATGTGAATATCTCTGGTTTCTTTTCCTTTTCAAACTTTAATCACCGTGTTACTCATAGACCTGATCTGAAAAAACGTAGAAGAGAAAGACTTCTTCATCTGAAGTAAATGGAGTTACCTTCAATTATCGTAAATGATTTTAGAGACTTAATGATTCTGTCTTTAAAAAGTAAAAACACTTAATTCTCTCATTTTATCAACTATAAACTTGCAGTTTTCCACAGGTATCAATTGTTCCTGTTAGATAGCTAGAGCTGAAAAGATGTGGTATTTATTTTAGGGTACATTCACAATTATATAATGAAGCTGAGATGTGACAAACGCATTACCAGCTACCTTATTAAATATAAAGGCAACAGTTACTCATTACTCATGCCTCTATTCTGCAGGTATTTCCTACAAATACAGCAGGCAATACATTTTAAATTTTTTCACTTTAACTTACTTTACTAATGGTTATGCTCTTTTACTTGTTGAATTTGCTCCAGGACCTGGTGGGGAGTGGGGGTGTGGAAGTTACTGATAAAGTTTAAAGAGTGATTCACCATAATGACTACCCTTTCAGATTCTTCTTGACTAAAGAGCTTAGCTAATAAACTTGACTTAGTCAACAAGCTACCTAGATCTATTCTAGTTGTTCAGGGTTTACTAGTTGCTTAAAATTTGTCTTAAATGCCATAACCTTTATACAAATTTCCTAATAAGTGGGCCAAGTTGATCTTACTCTCTTCTGGCCATCCATTAACACACTATACATACTGGTGTTTCAGAAGCCAGCTGGATTCTGTAAGATATTATTAGGTGTTCAGGATGAAATAAATTTGGGAAATACTGTATATTATATTTCTCTTTTGGACATATTCACAATTCATGTTATGAATATATTATGAGTGAACATTAAAACCTCTGAGTACTCCAATAAAAAATTCTGCTTAATTTTGCTTAGCCCAGTGTATTTAGTTAAATATTTTCTAAATTGTGAGTTGTAATTCAAAAGTCACTTTCTATATGAAGTCTTTCATGACTTCCACAGAGTATCAAATGTATCCACCACTGAATTCACATAGCTCAGAGTTATATTATAAAGTGTTATTGCCCTAGCTGGTATGGCTCAGTGGATTGAGTGCTGGCTTGCAAACTGAAAGGTCACTGGTTTGATTCCCAGTTAGGGCACAGGTCTGGGTTGTGGGTTGGGTCCCCTGTTGGGGGCATAATCGATGTTTTTCTCCCTCTCTTTCTCCCTCTCTTTCTCCCTCCCTTCCCCTCTCCCTAAAAATAAACAAATAAAATATTTAAAGTGTTATAAAAATTAGTTGTTGTTACCATTATGATATAATCTTTTGATTATAAGCAACAACAACAACAACAACAAAAATCTCAAACTGGTTTCAACAATTTCAGTCATCAGCTGAAAACACAGATGAAGTTTTGTCTTCAGTGTTGAGGCTCAGTGATGTTACCAAAGACCTGGTTTCTTCTTCTAAAATAGTTGATTTTGTACAGTTTGCTCTTTGATCTCAATATGACTATAACATTTTCTAGGAAAGCTGCATGTGCTTCCCTCACCTCTAGTAAGGAGAGGACATCTTTCAAGGAAGTTACTTCAGAATAGAAAGGAAATATCTTTTTCAGAAGCCCCAGCAAAGGTCATTTCATATCCCATTGGCCTGAATTAAGGTCACTTGCCCATCACTAAACTAATCAATGACCATGGAGGTAAGATGTGCTGATCTTTTTTTTCAAATTGATTGATTTGAGAGAGAGAGACATTGATTTGTTGTGCCACTTATTTATGCATTTGTTGGTTGATTCTTGTACGTGTCCTGACAGGTGATCAAACCCACAACCTTGATGTATCAGGATGACACTCTAACCAACTGAGCTACTCAGCAAGGGCTGATGTGCTTGTCTTAAGCCAAGTAGGATCTACCCTGGATTTGGGTGTGGGGTCAGCTTTCTTGGAAGCTTCTCTATGTGATTACATGTAAGAGAATATGGGTATTGTTACTAAGATGAGGGATGAATACATGCTGGGCAGCCAAAACCAATAAAAATCTACTACATGATGCTTATCACATTCTATTATTTCTACATTAATTAATATGTAATTAGTAAATTAATTAGTCATTCTGTGTTAACTTTGTTTACACAAATATTTGTTGCATCAATATTCTTAATGGCCAAGAAGTGGAAACAATCCAAGTGTCTGTAAACTGATTGATGATGGAGAAACAAAATGTGGTATATCCATACAATGAAATATTATTCAGAAATAAAAAGGAATAAAGTATTGATACTTACTACAACATGGATGAAACTTGAAAACATTATGCCAAGAGTGCAAGAATCCAGTCACAATAGGCCACATATTGTATGATTCCATGTATATGTAAAGTTAAGAGTAGGCAAATCCATAGAGACAGAAAGTAGATTAGCGGTCACCAGAGGCTAGAGGGATGGAAGAAATGGAGCATGGTTGCTAATAGATGATGCAAGGTTTCTTCTGGGAGGTGATGAAAATGTGTTCTAGAATTAGACAGTGGTGGTGATGCTGGCACAACTTTGTGAATATACTCAAACTATTGGATTGTACACTTTAAATTTAAAAGGTAAAATGGATGGTATGTAATGCTCATACACCTTGAAGTTAGGAGCTCATTTTTACCTTTGTATTTTCAAATCCCTTCTCCCCAATCCTAGTGCCTTACACATTACAAGTGCTCAAAAATATCTGAATGAATGAAAGGAAAATTAAATTGAAACAATCGATTGTGTTTATAACATAAAGATCCAGAAAGACAGTTACCTAATTCTCTTTTTAAATTAGCAATGCATACAAGTGCAGATGAACATCTTTGCAACTAAAAGGTCTAAATTATTTTTTTAAATGATTGATTTGAGAGAAAGAAACATCAATTTGTTATTCCACTTATTTTCTAAAAAGACTTTATTTACTTTTAGAGAGAGGGGAGGGGGAAGAAAAAGAGAGGGAAAGAGACATTAATCAGTTGCCTCTCATATGCACCCTGAGCACCCCAGGCCAGGTATCAAACTAGCAACCTTTTGCTTTGTGGAATAATGCCCAACCACCTGAGCCATGCTGGTCAAGGATGTTGTTCCACTTATTTATGCATTTATTGGTTGATTCTTATACTTGCCCTGACAGGGGATTGAACCCACAACCTTGGCAAATGGAGATGATGTTCTAACCAACTGAGCTACCCAGCCATGGCTATTGTTCATTTTTGGTTTATTTTATGATTCATTACATGAACAGATACCATTTGGTCATATATTATTACAGAATTAAACTGATTAGTCCATGTTTTCTTCACTTTCACAGTATTTATTTTCCTGATTTCCTTGTAAAATTTGCTTTTTTTTTTTTTTACACATAAGAGAATACATATGTGTTCTCTTTATTCTTTACACATAAGAAATCCACTGAGCCACACCAGCCAGGGCTAAGTTATGTTATTTTTACACACTATTACTTTGGGTTTGTATTTCCTTCCCAGAGGGTTTTAATCATATTAGCACCATTCAACTTAGTCTCTGTATTTAGCCCCACAAAGGTGAGTTATGGAGAGACTTATATGTGCAAGTGGAATAATTGGTGATGCAAATGATCATGAGTCTGAAACGGGAAATTAGCAGAGATTATCTCCTAAGGTCTTTCTGGCTTTAAAGCTGGTCAGTCTACCTCTCTTGCCACCCCAGTTTCTAAGTAAAATACGGAGTCTGCTTAACCCTGCCACTCAGAAACATTAGATACTTTTCAGAGTCGTTCCATCTAGATGGATGAGTCAGGGAAATAAGGCAGCAGGTCCTGCTGGTTTTGATTTAGGACTTCCAAGAAGCTTTTTGAAATAACTGTCCTGCTTCTAATAACTGAATATATAAATATATTTTTAAGTAAATATATTTTTAAGCTAGTAAAATACTCTTTTATTCCTTTTTCCAAACTTTTAGTTTTTACAAATTTTAATTTTACCTAAATTTGGAAAGAAAAAGTAACAATCATGCCATATAAACTTTATCTAAATTTATCAATTGTTAACATTAATATTTTGCCTTATATACTATGTATATGTATGTGTATGTATGTATGTTACTTCTTAAACTTGAAAACTTTGACAGAGAACTAGAAACTATAAAAATGACATAAAAAAACACAGCATATCAGATTTATAAATGAACAAAATGAAAACTCTAGACTGAGACAGTGATGAACACTGAAATTTGTAAAGTCAGTGAGACTCAAGCCTGGTGACCTTGTTGATCTATCTGCAAGTCCAGCCAGAAATACATACAGAAACAGAGATAAGAAAACATGTTACTTCAGGGAGAGAAAAATACAGAGAGAATAGCTACCTGACTATTTTTCAGTTCAGCCTTTCCACTACTAATGATGACACAATAAATATCTTTGTTCATGTATGCTTATGCACTAGTATTTTCATTTATATAGAAAAGATCCCACATACTACATTAAAATGATGCCTTATATTGTGAAAAGTACTGCCACATTACTTTCCAAAAAGGTCAGAGTAATTCTCATTTCTCTCAGCAACGTGTGAGAGTTCTCATCTCTCCACATTCTTTCCATTACTAAATGTTATTGATGTTTTGATATATTGCCAATCTGGAGAGTTAAGAATGGTATCTTAAAAAGTCCACTTTACATTAAAACAGATATAACCAATAGAATAAAAGAGAGAATCCAGAAATAAACCTTTACATATATGGTCAAATAATTTTCAACAAGTGTATCAAAAACATTTAATATACAAAAATGAACTCAAAAAATGGCTCAAAGACCTGAATATAAGAACCAGAACTATAAAACTCTTAGAAGAAAAACATAGTGGAAAAAGTTCATGTCATTGGATTTGGTAATGATTTCATAGATACAACACCAAAAACACAAGCGACAAAAGAAAAATAGAGAAATTGAACTTCATTGAACTTAAAAACTTTTGTGCATCAAAGGATACTAGCAACAGAATAGAAAGGTAACACACAGATGGGAGAAAATATTTGCAAATCATATCTCTGATAAGAGATAATACCCAGCCCTGGCCGGGTAGCTCAGTTGGTTAGAGTGTTGACCCCATATGCCAAGGTTACGGGTTTGATCCCTGGTCAGGGCACATAAAAGAATCAACCAAGAAATGCATAAATAAGTGGAATAACCAAAGGATATTTCTCTGTCTCTGTCTCTGTCTCTGTCTGTCTAATTGCCTCTCTCTCTCAAATCAATAAATAAAAATACAAGAATAGAGGTTAATATTCAGAATTCATAAAGAACTCCTACAATTCAACAAGGGCAAAAAAAAAGAAACGCTCTAATTAAAAAATGGGAAAAGGACTTGAAGACATTTCTCCAAAGAAAATATATAAATGGCTAATAAGAACATGAATGACGTTCAACATCAATGTTCATCAGGGAGATGCAAACCAAAACCACAAATGAGGATGGCTAGGATGAGGATGAGGATGGCACATTCACTAGCAGAAAGACAGAGATTAACAAATGTTGGTAAGACTGTGAAGAAATTGGAATGCTCATATATTGTTGATGGGAATGTAAAATGGTGTAATATTTTAGGAAGCAGTATAGTCATTCCTCAAAAAATTATACATGGAATTACCATGTGATTCAGCAATTGCGCTTTTGTGTATATTACACAAAAGAATTGAAAGCAGGGTTCATAGCAGCAACACTCAAAATAGCCAAAAGATGGAAGCACTCAAGAGTTCACTGACAGATGAATGAATAAACAAACTGTAGTAGTAGATACATACAATGGAATATTGTTCATGCTTAAAAAGGAGTAAAGTACTGCCCTGACCGGTGTGGCTCATTTGGTTGGGCATCACGTCCCACAGAGCAAAATGCCAATGGTTCAATTCCTGGTCAGGGCACATGCCTGGGTTGTGGGTACAGTTCCCAGTCGGGATGCCTATGAGAGGCAGCTGATCGATGTTTCTCTCCCTCTCTTTCTCCCTCTCTTTCCCTCTGTCTGAAAGTAAATAAAATCTTACCAAAAAAAAAAAAAAAAAAGGAATGAAGTACTGACACATGCTACAACATGACGAACCTTGAAAACATCATGCTGCTTCTGATTGGTAGTTCACTCGGTTAGAGCATTGTCCCAAAGCCAAGGTTCCAGGTTGGATCCACTTCACGGTTCATAAAAGAATCAACCAATGAATGCATAAATAGGTAGAACAGCACATTGATATTTCTGTCTCTGTCTCTGTCTCTCTCTCTCTTTCTCTTCTCTCTCAACACCAATTTTAAAAAACATTATGAAATAATAAGACATGCAAAAGGACAAATATTTTATGACTCCACTGATACGAGGTACCTAGGATAGTCAAATTCATGCGGCAGATGATACAATAGTGGCCAACAACGGCTGAGGGTAGAGGGGATGGGGAGTTGCTGCTTAATGGGTTCAGAGTTTCAATGTGGGATGACAGAGTTCTGGAGGTGGATAGTGGTGATGGTTGCACAACAATGTGAATTCACTCGTACTTAATGCCATTGAACTATATGCTTAAAAGTGGTTGAAGTGATAAAAGGTATGTAATATATATTTTACCACAATTAAAAGAAATCTATTTTGTACATACCTGACTACTAGTGAAGTTGAGCACCATCTGGAATTTTTGCTTTGTTTTGTGTTTTGGGATATTATTATTTCATCATTTATAAATTGCCTGCTCTTATCTTTTGCCCATTTTTACCCCTAGTTGGGTTGTTTATCATTTTGTTATTCATTTTAAAAAATATTTTATTTATTTCTATTTTAAATTCAATTTTATTTACATTTATTTATATTTTAACATATAATATTTTATTGATTATGCTATTACAGTTGTCTCAGTTTTTCCCCTTTATTCCCCTCTGCCCTGCACACCCCCTCCCACCAGCATCCCCCTCTCCCCGTAGTTCATGTCCGTGGGTCATGCATATAAGTTCTTTGGCTTCTCCAGTTCCTATGCTATTCCTAACCTCCCCATCTATTTTGTACCTACCAATTATGCTTCTCATCCCCTGTAGCTTTTCCCACACTCTCCCCCCACCGCCTCCCCACTGATAACCCTCCATGCGATCTCCATTCCTGTGATTCTGTTCCTGCTCTAGTTGTTTGCTTAGTTCGTTTATGTTTTTGTTTTCTTTAGGTTCAGTTGTTGATAGTTGTGAGTTTGTTGTAGTTTGCTGTTCATAGTTTTTGATCTTCTCCCTTTTATTAGATAAGTCCCTTTAACACTTCACATAATAAGGGCTTGGTGATGATGGACTCCTTTAACTTGGCCTTATGTGGGAAGCACTTTATCTGCCCTTCCATTCTAAATGACAGCTTGGCTGGATAGAGTAAACTTGGAGGTAGGTCCTTGCCTTTCGTGACTTTGAATACTTCTTGCCAGCCCCTTCTCGCTTGCAAAGGTTCTTTTGAGAAATCAGCTGATAGTCTTATGGGAACTGCCTTGTAGGTAACCGTCTCCTCTTCCCTTGCTGCTGCTAAGGTTCTCTCCTTATCTTTAATCTTGGGTAATGTGACTATGATGTGCCTTGGTGTGTGCTTCCTTGGGTCCAACTTCTTTGGGACTCTCTGAGCTTCCTGGATCTCCTGGAAGTCTATGTCCTTGGCCAGATTGGGGAAGTTCTCCTTCATTATTTTTTCAAATAACTTTTCAATTTCTTGCTCTTCTTCTCCTTCTGGCACCCCTATGATTTGGATGTTGGCACGTCTGAAGTTGTCCAGAGGTTCCTAAGCCTCTCTTCAGTTTTTTGAATTCTTGTTTCTTCCTTCTGTTCTGGTTGAATGTTTCTTTCTTCCTTCTGCTCTAAATCGTTGATTTGAGCCCCAGTTTCCTTCCCTTTACTGTTGGTTCCCTGTGTATTTTCCTTTATTTCACTTTGCATAGCCTTCACTTTTCCCTCCATTTTGGGACCATACTCAACCATTTCTGTGAGCATCCTGATTACCAGTGTTTTGAACTGTGCATCTGATCGATTGCCTATCTGTTCATCACTTAGTTCTGTTTTTGGAGCTTTGATCTGTCCTTTCATTTGGGCCATATTTCTTTGTCTCAGCGTGCCTGTGATGTTGGAAGGGGTGGAGGCTTAGGATTTGCCAGGGCTGGGCAACTCATGTCGCTGGGTTGTGACGCTGTATGTGGGCGAGGGGTCTGAGAGGGAACAATGCCTCTTGCTCGGCTCATTGGCCGGCTTTCAGTCACGTCCCCCTCTGCCCGCAAGCAAACTGGGCCCCTCTAGCGCTGATTCCCAGGCGGGTGGGCTTGCGTAGGTTCTAGAACCCCGTGGGTCTCTCCAGTGAACTCTCCTGTGAGGCTGGGAGTTTCTCCTGCCACCACAAGCCGCACAGGGTTTTACAGCCAGAGGGTTTGAGGCTTTCTTTTCCCTCGCTGGAACCCTGAGTTGCACAGTCTGTCTCTCTTCCCAGCTGTTCCTGCCAGTTCATCCTCATGTAAATGTGGGACTGCCAGGTCCCCCAGGCGCCGCCTCGCCAGCCTGGTCCTCCAGCTGTGCCTTGCCTTGAGCCCTCTCTGACCCAGCTGCCCGTCTCCGCCCCTCCTAGCGGTCTGGATGAATGTTTCTTCTTTAACTCCTTGGTTGTCGGACTTCCATACAGTTCGATTTTCTGGCAGTTCTGGTTATTTTTTGTTTTTAAATTTGTTGTTGTCCTTTTTTTTTCTAGGATCATATGATAGTTTTATTCTTAACATTTTTTTATTTTAAATCACACCTGTTCCTTGATCTGACCCTTCCATTTCCCCTCCCTGCTACCTTATCCCTCCCTCTCTCCCTCCTTCCCATCCCTTCGGTTTCTTCTTTGTTTCAATGTTGCTGGTCATATTTTCCTTGCCTGCTTGCTTTGCTGATTAGGTTCCACTTATAGGTGAGATCATACGGTATTTGTCTTTCACCATCTGGCTCATTTCACTTAGCATGATGCTCTCCAGTTCCATCCATGCTGTCATGAAGGGTAGTAGCTCTTTCTTTCTTTCTGCTGTGCAGTATTCCATTGTGTAAATGTACCATAGTTTTTTGATCCACTCATTTACTGATGGGCACTTAGGTTGATTCCAGCACTTGGCTATTGTAAATTATTCAGCTGAAAGTTTTATGGGAGCTCCTTTGTAGGTAACTCTTTTTTTCTCTTGCTGCTTTTAGGATTTTCTCTTTATCTTTAACCTTTGGTATTTTAATCATGATGTGTTGGTGTGGTCCTCTTTGGGTCCAATTTGTTTCTCTCTCATGGGCTCCAGCAATGGCAGGGGCAGAGTGGGCCAGAGATGCCCGAGGAGAGACTGGGGAAGGAGGCCCCAGGAAGAGAACATAGAGAGTAGCTGGCAGGGTCCTGGCGCTGACCCATCCCCCATGCAGCAGCAGCCATCCTGCTCAGGCAGACCCTATTGTCCTTCTTTTGGTTGTGCAAGGAGGCAAAGTGTAACTACTTATACTTCCATCTTGGCTGGAAGTTCCGATTTATTTATTAGAGAGAGGGGAAGGAAAGGAGAAAGAGAGGGAGAGAAACATCAATGTGTGGCTGCATTTCGCGTGCCCCCTGCTGGGGACCCAGTCCATAACCCAGGCATGTGCCCTGACTGGAAATCAAACTGGTGACCCTTTGGTTCACAGGCCTGCGCTCAATCCACTGAGCCACACCAGCCAGGACTGGCTTATATTTTATTTTTTTAAAAAGACTTTATTTATTTCCCTTTAGAGAGAGGGGAAGGGAAGGAGAGAGGGAGAGAAATATCAATGTGTGAGAGATACATCAATCAGCTGCCTCTCCCATGCCCCTAACTGGGGACCTGGGGACCTGGCCAGCAACCCAGGCATGTCCCCTGACTGGGAATCAAACCAGTTACCTCTTTGTTTGCAGGCCAACCTTCAATCCACTGAGCCACATCAGCTAGGACTGGATTATATTTTAAAGGTAAAACTGAAAGAACTTGATGATTGGATGGATATAGGTATCAGAGAAAGGAGGAATCAAGGATGATTCCTAGGTTTTGGACGTGAGCAACTGTGAATATCCAGAAGAACCTTTTACTCAGCTGGAGAAAACTGACATAGACATTTCTAGAAGAAAAATCAAGAGTTCTATTTTAGCTATATTAAGTTTGACATGCCAACTAGACATCCTAGTAGATTTGTCTGGTATATAACATGAGTCTGGGAGTTAGGGAAGAGAAATGAGGCTGGATTATAAATTAGGTGGTAAATGGCAGTATTTAAAGCTATGGAGCTAGATGGGATTGCCTAGGGCAAAGTTTGGGTAGAGTAGAAAAGAGACAAACACACAACCAATCTTTAGAATGTAGGTAGAGGAAAGGGAGGATCCAACTAAAATGATTAACGGGTGACCAAGGAGGCAAGAAGAAAATAAGAGAATGAAATAATCTAGAAGCAAAGAAAAGAAATTATTTCAAGGAGGGTGTCATAAACAGTGTTGAATATTGTTGAGAAGTTAAGATGAAGGTAGAGATATGGCCACTGGGTTTGGCAAGATGGAGGTTATAATGACCTAGGCAGTTTCGGTAGAATGATGGAGACAAAAACTAGGTTTGGATAGGTTGAAGAGAGAATAGAGATGAGAAAGTAGAAACAAACCTTTTGAGTAGTTTTGTAAAGAAACAAGATGATAGCTGAGAAAGAAACTTTAAAAATATTTTTAACAAAAACAAAATTTGGAATAGATTATATTACATAGTACAAAATTTTATTTTTTATTTTTAGTTAAAGATTTTATTTATTTGTTTTCAGAGAGAGGAGAAGGGTGGGAGGGAGAAAGAGAGGAAGAGAAATATCACATCAATAATTGATGTGTGGGAGAAACATCAACTGGTTGCCTCTCGTTTGCCCCCAGATGGGGACCCGGCCCACAACCCAGGCCTGTGCCCTGACAGAGAATTGAACCAGCAACCTTTCAGTTTGCAGCCCAGTGCTAAATCCACTGAGCCACACCAGCTAGGATGAAATTTTAAAGGTACTAAAGAGTATATGGTGAAATCTCACTTCCACATCTTTCCCTCAATCTGTGTTTTCCTTCCTGATTTCAATATTCCCAGTACCTCATGAATTCTTCTGGAAGTATTCTCTGTATATACAACCAAATATTTATATGCATTCTTCTACCTGTTATCCTTTTATGTTAAATGTATTGGTTTGAGAGAGAACGAGAGGGAGGGAGGGGGGAGAGAGAGAAAGAGAGAGAGAGAGAGAAAGGAATATTTGAGCTACTCAGCCAGGTCCCCTTCTTTTAAACAAATGTACAAGTGGCAGCTCACTGTATACTCTGTTTCTGCCCCTTGTTTTTCTACTCATCGTCATGTTTTGGAGGTTGTTCCATGAAGGTATACAAAAAGGTCTTCTGCTTTCTTTATTCATGGTTCCATTCTGTTATTATACCCTAATTTATTTATTCAATCCCCTAGTGATCCTTACTGATGAATATTTAAGTGGTTTTCAATCTTTTGCTATTATAAAGCTGCAATGAATAATTTTGTACATAGGTCTTTTCACCTGTGTGACAATATATCTGTAGGATAAAATTAATTAGAATATTGCTGAGTGAAAGGGTAAGTACGTTTCTAAGTTTGATAGATATGGTTCCAAAATGCTCCTATAATATGTACCAATATGTCCTACCAGCAATGATGAGAAGGCTTATTTCTCCATACAGTGTGATCAAATTTTTTATCTCTGCTAATCTAGTAAGTGAAAAATGGTCTCTTGGTGTTGCACCAAAAGGGTCTCTTTTAGTTTGCATTTCTTTTATTTTGAGTGAGGTTGAATATATTCTCAAAAGTTTAAAAGCTATTTGTATCATTTTTTCTTTGAATTGTCTCTTCCTATCTTTTGCTCATTTTTCTAATGAGTGTTAGTTTTCTAATTGAATTTTAGGAGCTCTTAATATATCAAGCAAGTTAACCCTCTCTTTGTGATATGAGTTCCAAATATGTCTTTTCACTTTGTTTATAATGATTTTTTGGCAGAATTTTAATTATTTTATTTTATTTTTTAAAAAGATTTTATTCATTTTTTTTCCAAAAGAAAGGGGAGGGAGGAAGAGAAACATCGCTGTGAGAAACATTGATCAGTTGCCACTCGTACATGCCGTGACCAGGCACCAAACCCATAACCCAGGCATATGCTCTGACCAGGAATCAAACCAGGGAACTTTTGATTTGTGAGACAATGCCCAACCAACTGAGCCACCCCGGTTAGGGCTTTGCAGAATTTTTTAAAACATAGTTGAATTTATGTGAGTTTTGTGTCATACATTTAAAATCTTCTCCACTCCAAAAGGATTTTTTTAAATATCCCAGAAGAGTTTTTTAAGTATGAAGAAGGAGATAATAGAACATGCTTGTATGTTTTCAATAGAAAGGGAGGAATTGGTGATGCAGGAAAGATTAGGGAAAATTTCAGGAGCAATGTCCATGACTGGGATAGAGAAGATGGGATACAGAGCCTAAATGAGATGATTGAACTTAAATAGAAATAAGAACACTTTCCCCTTTGTCACAGGAGAGAAAACAGAGAATATGGGTACTGATACAGATATTGGTGGATGTGATGGAGAGATGAGAAAGTTTCTATCTGATTACCTGTGTTTTCCCAGTGACATAAAAGGCAAATTCATTGGCTGTGTTCAGAACAGGAGGGAGTTGTTAACATTAGAGGAAAGATGAAGATTTAGAAGGTTTGGAGTCCTTAATGGATTATATAGTCTAACTTCTGTTTATCTGCCCCTCCCCACCTCAACCTTGGAACAAAAGATAATTTATTTAAAGTTTTAATGGAGCCCTGGCTGGTGTGGCTCAGTGAATTGAGTGCCGGCCTGAGAAACCAGGATCGCTGGTTGATTCACCGTCAGGGCACAGGCCTGGGATGCAGGCCAGGTCCCCAGTGAGGGGCGCATGAGAGGCAACCACACATTGATGTTTCTCTCCGTCACTTTCTCCTCCCCTTCCCCTCTCTCTAAAAATAAATAAATAAAACCTTTAAAGTTTTTATCGATACGATTTGATCTGATGGAATGACTTGATTTCCCTTTGAAAACTCCTTTATCCTTGGAGTTAGTATGATTAGATTAGCATAAATGACTTGGCTTCAATGTGCTGTGCATGTGTTGCTAATGGGGTGACCTTGTCTTCAAGAGGTATTTGGGTTCACTCTTTGGGTTACAATTGAAAGCTTCTCCACAAATAATGAATTTTCTGTACTTACCACACAGCTGCTGAAAGCTCAACAATTTGGGCTTGAATAACTTGCCTTCTCTTTGTTCATGTGGCATTTATATGTCTGTAAATAAAGAATTTGATTAGGTTGATTTGTCATTACTTGTTATTAAGTGCTGCTTTTGAATACTAAGCTACTGCTACTGCCTTAGTGGTGGTTGGCTAGTCTGTACATATATATGTTTGGCTCGTGTCTTAGCTGCTGGTTAACCAGCTATGATAGCAGGATTTGTTTCATTCAAAACAGGTTGTATGAGTCATATCACTTGAGCAGGAAAAAACAGTTTATTTTGCCTAGAAGGGCACCATGTACCTGGCAAGCCTAGATGGCTGTATGGACACCTTCAGCCCTTCCAGTAAATTTTTCATATCCTTAGTCTCAGTAATTAATTCTACTTCTGGGAATCTAACCTAAGGAAATAATCCCAAGGAGTCAGTATAGCAAAATGGTTAAGAACATGGAGGCTTTAGAGTCAGATACACTTAGAACTGAATTCTAATGGTGATAAGTATTTACTAGATTTTCATCTCTGTTCCTCAAGCCATCACTATGCAATTAAAATAAAAACCTTCATTGGAATATAATTCACATATCATAAAATCCATTCATTTAATGTTCAATTTAATAATTTAAATACATTCACAGAGTTGTGTAACTGTGATCACAATCAATTTTAGAATATTTTCATCATCCTAAAAACAAACTCCCTGCATATTAATCACCCCCCATTCTATAGAACTACACAATCACTAATCTTTTTGTCTCTATGCTTTTTCCTATTCTGAGCTTTTAATATAATGGAATCATACAATGTGTGGTATTTTGTGACTGGATGCTTTCATTTAGCATAATGTTTTCAAGTGCATCCATGTTGTAGCATATATCTGTACTTGATTCCTTTTTATTGCTGAAGAATTATTACATTGTTTGAATATACTACTTTTATTTATCTATTCATCAGCTGATGAACATTTGGATTGTTTCCATTTTTTAGCTATTATAAAAAATGCTGCTGTGAACATCCATGTACACCTTTTTGCACACAAGTTTTTGTGTGGACATATATTTTTATTTATCTTGGATTTACCTGTAGACCTAGAATTGGAATTGTTAGGTCACGGAAGGGGCCCTGGTCTAATAGGAAAACTTTAAATTTTTTGAAGAACTGTTAAACTGTTTTCCAAAGTTCTGTACCATTTTACCTTCCCACCAGCAATATATGAGGATTCCAATTTATCTACATCATCACCGACTCTTGTTATTATCTGTCTTTTTCATTATAGGTCATCCTAGTGGATATGAAGTAATTTCTCATTGTGGTTTTGATTTGCATTTCTCTAATGGCTAATGACTTTGGGCATTTTTTCATATGCTTATTGGCCATTTATATACCTCCTTCTGAGAAATGTCTATTCAAGTCCTTTGCCCATTTGAAAAATTTGAGTTGTTTTTTATTGCTGAGTTGTAAGAGTTTTAAAAATATATTTCTGAATACCAGTTCCTTATCAGATTTGTAAATATTTTATCCCCCGTTGTAGGTTGTCTTTTTGCTTTCCAGATGGTATCATTTATAGCAAAAAGTTTTTAAGTTTTGCATAGTTTAATTTATCTATTTTTTTTTTTTATTTTGTTGCTTGTCTACTCAATGTTTTGAATTTCTTCCTTTCCAATCTGTTCTGAACATACTCCAACCAGGCTTTGCCCTTACCACTCCACGGAAATTGCTCTTGATAAGGTCATCGGTGACTTCCATGTTGTTTATCCAATGGTCAAGACTCAGCCTTCATTCTTACTTTACAGAACTCTCAAACCCTCCTTCTTGAAATGCCATGCTTTATTCACTAGGCTTCCAGGATACTACACTCTCCTGGTTTTCTCATACCTCATTCACTGACTTGGCTACTCCTCAGTTTCCTTTGCTGCTTCCTCCTCATTGGAGTACACCAGGATTTAAACCTTAGATTTATTTCTCTCCTCTACATTCTATAATCACTCTGTTGGTGATTTCATCCAGCCCAATGGCTTTAAATATCATCTATATTCTGACAACTCCTTAATTTATATCTCTGGCCCAGACTCTGCCTAAAATGTTCTTCCCTTAGCCCTGACTGGTGCAGCCCAGTTGGTTGACCGCAGTCCCGCAAAGCAGGTTGCCAGTTTGATTCCCTGTCAGGGCACATGCCTGGGTTGTGGATTTGGTGTTCTTCTCATATTGATATTTCTCTCCCTCTCTTTCCCCCCTTTCTAAAAATAAATAAATAAAATATTTACAAAAATAAAAAATAAACAAAATGTTCTTTCCCCAGGTATTTATATTTCTCACTCCCTGCTACAGGCTGAATTGTGCCCGCCCTCCTTCAAATTTGTATGTTGAAGCCCCAATGTAACAATTTGGACACAGGGCTTTTATGAAGGTAATTAAAGTTGAATGAGGTTATAAGGATGGGACCTTGATATAACAGAATTAGTATCTACATAAGAAGAAATTGGGGAACCTTGGGTGGGTAGCTCAGTTGTTTAGAGCATCATTCCAATATACCAAAGTTGTGGGTTCTATTCCCCATTAAGGCACATACAAAAAACAACCAACAAATGCATAAATAACCGGAACAAATTGATGTTTCTCTCTACTTCTCTCTTCCTCTCTCTGAAATCAATTTAAAAAAATAAAAAAAGAAGAGATTGGGGAGAACTCTCTCTCCATGTACACACATCAAGTAAAAGCCATGTGAACACACAACAAGGTTATAATCTGCAAGCCAGAAGGAGAGCTTTCATTAGAACCTGAGCTTGCTGGCAGCCTGATCTCAGATTTCCAGCCTCTAGCACTGTGAGAAAATAAATGTCTGTTGTTTAAACCACCCAGTCTATGGTATTTTCTTATGACAGCCTGAGCTGGTTAATATATTACCTCACTATCTCCTGTTTTTTGCTCAGATGTTCCCTTTTTACTGAGGAATTTTCTCACTGTCCTGTTTAAAGTTGCAACCTTACCTAACCCTGGCATTTTCTTTCCCTTTTTCCTTCTTTATTATTTTTTTTCTGATGAATCATCTAACATTTTAATTATTATTTTACTGTCTCCCACCACTAAAAAGTAAGTTGTTAAGGTTAGAGACTTTTGTTCGTTTAATTCACCTCTGTATCCTTAACACCTAAAATAGTGTCAGGCAAAACTAGACCTTTAAAATATATGTTTTTAAAAATATATACATGTTGAATGAATGATTACCATTGTAGCTTGAGAATATGTAATAAAATTGGATATCTTTAATTGAGATATAATGAAGTTGGCCCCTTCTGTGAAGGGTAGAATTCAGGTCTTCATGGTTATTTCATAGGCGTAGGAACTGTTAACTGCCAGCTTTGTTGGCTTTATCAGTAAACAGAGCTCATTCCCTCATGACCATTGCAATGAAAGACTCTTGGTGAGCAAGCCACAACTGGAGCTGAGATGCTCTTTATATGAGCCTCATATGAACAGAGCCCAGTCCTTAGAGCATTGCGCTTGAATGTTCCATTCAAACACCATGTATACATTGGTGGTTTCTCTGACTTTGTTCAAACCTGTGTGGTCCACTGATGACATTACTGTGCCCCCCCAGCCCTCCCCCCTTTTTTTTGGCTAGATATGATCTAAATGAAAATGTTTGAACATGGGAGTACCTTCAAGGAGTCAGCTTAAATGTTATCTTTAACTTTTTTTTTAACCAGGATCTGTGTTTTGTGCTGGTCATTGTAGTTTGGCAATTTAAGATAAATTTGTTTTTGATATTACTTTATGGCAATTCTCTGTAGGTGGTATGAGGAGGTCCTCAACAGGCAGAGAGACCACCAGTGAAAGATATGACCTAATTATTTTGTTAATATAAGTTATATTAGTAGCCACTGCAATAGGAATTATAAGTAACAGGAAAAATTTAACTGAGTCAGCTCTCAGTAATCTCTAAGTCAACTGATACTCTTGCTAGTTTTAATTAGTGTATACACTTAATAACACTTTGTATCAGCAGCTTTGGTCAATTAAAGTCAGGACAGATCATGTTGGTTATGTTCTATAATAGTATAACATGATAGTTTAGATGTACTTTTTCCACTGAGAATTACTTTAACAATTATCTTGTAAATTTTCACAGTAACATAAAATAAAAATTAATTTTAAAACTATCTACTGACTTCTTGATAGCACGATAATGGTATTTATACCCATGACCATTTATGAGTATTAGTGTAAATACTATACAGTCTTGAGGAATTTTTCTCTGGGTTTAACTATTCCAATATCATAAATCATTCAAATCCTGTTATCACTTGGACTTTCTAGTATTTTGAATGGCATTACCTCTCAAGGGAGCCCTTCTAATTGCAGAATCTGTACCTAGTATACTGGAATTTGCTGGTTCAGCATAAACAGGGATAGATTAGTCTATGGATCCACATATCTTATGGAATGTGTATTTCCTGTGCTCTACCTGCCAAATTGGAACACCATTTGTACTAGAAAATGCTACTCTCCTTCTTCTGATTTACTACCTCTCTAAGTAGAACCTTTTATTTAAACTTTGTTTGGTCAAGAAGCTTTATTAGAGGGATTTACTTACTTACTTACTTATTTATAGAAAGGGGGAAGGGAGAAAGAAAGAGAGGGAGAGAAACATTGATGTAAGAAAGAAACATTGATGTAAGAAAGAAACACCAAATCTGCAGCCTAGGCATGTGCCCTGACTGGAGATGGAACCAGTGACCTTTCACTTTGTGGGATGTCACCCAACCAACTGAACCACATCTGTCAAGGCTATTTTTTTTAAATTTATTGATTTTAGAGAGAGAGAAAGAAACATCAATTTGTTGTTCCACTTATTTAAGCATTCATTCGTTGATTCTTGTATGTACCCTGATTGGAAATCAAACCTGCAACCTTGGCGTATTGGGACAATACTGTAACTAGCTGAGCTACCCGGGCAGGGCTGGGGGTTTTATTTTTAATTCAGTATAAATGATAAAACAACAAATCAAAGAAGCCACAAAACTGCAATAATGAGTGAAATGACATAACTTCAAGTCTTGAATAGCATCATGGGAAGTCCATATTTAGTCATTCTGCAAGTGGATTACATCTCTTAATTTATCATTCAATAGCATTTATTGAATACCTTTATGGTGAACTTTTGCAAATATTGGAAATACAAATGTGATATACTAAGGTCCTTACCCTCATGGAGCTCACAGGCTGCCAACGATTACTTGGTGTGATGGTGGTACAATAGAGGAACACAAATGTTTTAATCCTATGTGAAGAATGACTTTGGAAAACGTATCATTGTGATATATCTTAGGAATACAAAAGACTGGGAGAAACACACTTTTGGGTATAAGATTCTTTATTTTGTTTGTTACTAAAAAAATGAATGCTGGGAGTTGTGCATGATGAAAAATTAGATATCATCTCTGTCCCAGTAAAGGATATAGATAGGCATTAAACAAATACAGAATTAGATATTTCAAACACTTAGAAGAACAAGGTGTTCTTAAAGACTACAGGAAAGAAGGAAAGCTATTTAGAGTATTGTATGTTATCTATTGCTATACAACAAATAATTTCCAAAATTGGCAACTTAAGACAATAATAAATATTTATTTTTTAAAGATTTTATTTATTTGTTTATTTTTTAGAGAGAGGGGAAAGGAGGGAGAAAGAGAGGGAGAGATATATTAATGTGTGGTTGCCTTTTGTGTGCCCCTCACTGGGACCTGGCCCACAACCCAGGCATGTGCTCTGACTGGGAATCAAACCAGTGACTCATTGGTTTGCAGGCTGGCACTCAATCCACTGAGCCATACCAGCCAGGGCAGTCCTTGCTTTTCTCATCAGGGATGTGTTTATTGATTTTAGAGAGAGAGGAAGGGGTGGGCAGAGAGAGAAAAACATTGATTGGTTTCCTCCCGTAAACGTCCTGACCAGGGATTGAACCCACAACCTAGGTCCCTGTGCCCTGACCAGGGATTGAGTTGCAATCTTTTTGGCACACGGGAACAACACTCAAATCAACTGAGCCACTCTGCCAGGGCCAAATGCCACCATTTTATAAACAGCATTTGTTTATGTTACTAAGGGAAGGTCATGTTCAACTGCATATTAGTAGAGGATTTACATGGTCTGGTTTCCTAATTAATTAGGAACTCCATCTCTTCCTAGCGTTCTTTCCCACTTTCTCCCAGAAATGTTTATAGAGTACCTATAATCATTAGGAGTTTGGTTTTGTTTAGTTCAGAAAGGTGCAAAGACAGAATACTTGCCCTCAAGGTGCTCATGTTTTGACAGAGGCAAACTTACAGTACAAATATGATTATAAAGGTATGAACAATGGAGAAGTATCGAAGTAGAGTTGGGGTCAACAAACCGAAGATCATGTGGCAAATCTAGTGCACTGCTTATTTTTGTAAATAAAGTTTTGCTGTACTGCAGCCACTCCCATTTGACTATTGTCTATGGTTGCTTTTGTACTGCAACAGAACGGAATCATTGATACATTGACCTTACATAGCACTCTCATTGCTCTTGGCCTATAAAGCCTAAAATATTTACCTCTTTTTTTTTTTTTGGTAGAGAGTAAAGTTTTTATTCACTTTCCAAGAAAAGAGAGGAGCATGGTGTGGAGAGATACACCTGTTTTTCAAAATTTATTGATTGATTTTAGAGAGAGAGAGGAACTAGGGGAGAAAGAGAGAGAAACATCCATTTGTTGTTCCACTTATTTATGCATTCATTCGTTGCTTCTTGTATGACCAGGGATCAAACCCACAACCTTGGCTTACCAGGACAATGCTCTAATCAACTGAGCTACCTAGCCAGGGCTATCTGGTTATTTACAAAAAATGTTTGCTCACTCCGGGTTAGAGGAATTAAAGACTGCTCCCAAAATTGACATGAGGCTTGGGGGAACTATAGAAGTACTTCTGCTGAAGGGAACAGCATAAGATAAGGTATGAAGAGACATGTCATAAAACATTGGAGAGGAGCCTTTATTGTGGCAAGACTATACTAGGTTAACTCCATTCTCAATCACTGCAACTTAAAACTATTAGAGCTAAAGGGACAAGAAACTAATAGGAAAACCTAACACACAATATCAAGATGGTGCCATAGCTCATGGCCCACATCCTCACTTCCTCCTCCTCATACAAAGATTCAACGCAAAGCTTGAATGGTGAATTGTTGACCTTTGCTGACTGTTAGTTAAACTGAGTTTTGACTATGGCTGAGTTTTGCCCCCAACTTTGATGTGGTAGAGAGTCCAAAGAAAGGAGAACCCCTAGAATTCCAGCCTTGTTTACTACAAGGAAGATGAGATGTTTCACATCTTCTAGGTAAAAAGGTAGTATGTGCACAGAAGGCCAAGTAACTGACAAAACTGTAAATTTGAAAATATGAATTAAAATTAAGTCATGAATACAATAAATATACAGATGATGCATTATAAAATTGTACCCCTGAAACCTATATAATTTTATTAACCAATGTCACCCCAATAAATTCAATTTTTAAAAAAGTCATGAGACAAAAACCCCCAATGGATGCAGTTGGCCAGGGAATCATGCAATATGATAGCACACTGAATAGAAGCAGTTTGGGCAGAAATGCTAATAAAGTATATATAATAGTTTTCATATTATATATAATACACATATTATATATACTGTATATAATATTATATAATTAACATATATTAATTATAGCATAAAACTAACCTAAAGCAGAAATAGAAAACGAAACAAAGGTCATGAATTAATTGAGGCAAATCAGAATTGGTGTTTGTCACAATTAAAGGAAGAAAAACTAAAGAATCAAGGACTTTAAAAATCTCTTATAAATATTAAATGTTAAGTGAGAACAGTGAGAACGCAGAAAAGCACAATTCTCACTGTCATTTACTCATTAGGAAACTACGTCACTGGCTGACAGAACTTATGAATGGCTCCTATGAGTTAAGTCATCTCATATATCTTTACAGAAGATCCTGTCTCTTTTTAGCCAGGTTGACACTTCTATATACCTTGTAATCACAAGTGTTTTAGGAAATTGCCTAAGATTCCTTTTTCTTTTTTTTAAAGATTTGATTTATTTATTTTTAGGGAGAGGGGAGGGGAGGGAGAAAGAGAGGGAGAGAAACATCAATGTGTGGTTACTTCTCGCACGCCCCGAACTGGGACCCTGGCCTGCAACCCAGGCATGTGCCCTGACTGGTAACCAAATTGGTGACCCTTTGTTTCCCAAGTCAGCACTCAATCCACTGAGCCACACCAGCCAGGGCCTAAGATTCTTATTAAAGTACTCCTCTAATTGTTCTCATGAAAGTCTTAATTCTACATTCCATCAACCCAGTAATTGCCTTTGCACTCTGGATGGAGGTGTTCATATCCCTGATGGCCATTTGGCTTTCATTAATTAGATGGTTTTAGATCTGCTCTTATGGAACCCAATCCTGGCCTTTAAACTATTTGGCCAATATGGGCCAAACCAGCTGGGCTAGTCCAAATCACTTGCAAACTCCTTCCCTCAGCAGGAGATTCTGGTAGCTGGGAAGAACCACTTTTACTTTATACTTATTAGTAATTGCTGATTACAGACATGGCTGGTTGGTTAACATTTATTACAAGTTTAGCCCCATTACCAAAATACATACTGAATACCCTCCTGTTACCTCTCAGCAAAATATAAGGAAGCTTACTTGATTTAATAGAAAGGAGAGTAGCTTTCTACATTTGGGTACTGGAGGGATGAAACTTGGTTGGGGTGGAGAGATGGGCAACCCCAGTCGTTAACCCTCCTCATTCATCCAGGGGCTCCCAGATCCCCTAGTCCTTTCGGTCAACATACAGGCACTTGAAGGGTTCCTTGGCTACTCTTGTCTAGCTACTGCTGCTCCACAGCAAGCTGGGTGAGATGTGTCTGAGACTGAGCTTTGACCATGCAATGGAGGCAAAATCCTTAAGGAAGGCAAAGCAATAATATGAGAGGAAACTAAGTCCCTGACTGACCACTGAATTTGTATCTCAGCTTTACACTTACTATTCCTTTGACCCTGGTTAAGATACTTAACAGTGTATTAGCTTCAGTTTCCCATAAATTTAAAGTAGGATTGTTACATACTTTGAAGCACTGTTCTATGTATAGGCAAGAAAATATGTACAACTGGCCTGTAATGGACACTCAATTTCAAATGGTAGCTGTTACCTTTTTTTAAATTGAATACATTGGCTTTAATTTTAGACTACAACTCGGACCATTTTCCTCTCAGAAAAATAATTGTATTTGGAAGGCTCCCTGTAATCTGTAAGAAGATCTTTAAATCTTACCAGGTTTCTAAGTTATTTAGGTCTTTTTATGCCCATATTGTAAAGATTAATTGTTTGAAATCAGAAATCAGAAGGCACCAGGAGAACTTCTGATGGAGAAAATAATGTCTGGTTGAATTGTGTTAGCAGAAAAGTATTATGATAATACTTCAGTTTCTTACAGGAGGTAATTTATCCAACAATCTAGGGCATTTGTAGGGGAATTGAGAATACTGAAGCAAGTGAAAAGGAACATGGAATTGCTTTTGAAAAGCCAATACTACTCACTTCTAAGAAAGATTCTTATATTCAAAAACTATTTGTTCTTACTTTACACACCATGCTAATAAACTTGGTTATCTGTTTTACTAGGACACAGATTAGGAAGAGAACTGCCAAAGCCAGGCACCTAGGAAGTAGCAAGGACTATCTAATAACTTAACAAAAGAGAGGGGGCGGGAAACCAGAAAATTATTAGAAGGACATAAAAAAAAAAAAACTGGGTTATTTGAAAGTGCCATCGTGTTTCGTAGATGTAACACACTAGCCTTGGATCATTTCAGGTAGAGCAAAGATTCTAATATATTTTAATATTTCTCAAAGATCCATTACTTTGCACTCTAGTTCTGAATACTAATAATGACCAAGAAAATTACAGGTTACATTTTATTTGCTTTACTTTTCAAACAGGCAGGGATCTATTTTACTTAAACCTTTTGCATCTAAAGGGATTAGTTTCAATTATTTAGAAATTTAAGTCAGACTTTTTGTATTCTCCAAAGGTGTTAATAAATGAAGCTTTTCTAAATTGTAATAGCAAAGTCAAAGTAAATATCAATATAAACCCATTTACATTGACATGTCTTCCAAATGTGTCTTTAGATCTGGTTGGTTGCATTGACCCCCAAGCAAGAGAATAAATAATGTATTCCTCCACAAGCTGACCAATTGTAAAAGTTTAACAGGCTCCCCTTGTTATGCCCAGCTCTGTGGAAGAAAAAAAGAGGGGAAAATGGGAGTTATGCAACACCTTGCTCTGAGTTCCCAAGGCTCAAAGGATGATCATACAAAAAAACCACAATGTAAATTATTTATACTGTTAAATAATATAAAAGTATATAAATTAACAAAGATTATATATAGGAACAACTTCTAAGTAATGCCTAATACATATAAGCTTTGTTTAAGAATTCAATAATGTCATGAAGTCCATTAATGCTATGGTTCTCAACCTTTTTGATACCTCTACTGTTCTCAGGGAGTTATTTAAGGGCCAAAAGTTGAAGGCAGAAGGATCTGCAAGGCTACCAGCCAGGACTGCACAAGTCCATCTGCTTTTTCTTCCTTGCTGTCCAAAAGAGCAAGGTCTTTCTTGCCTGCCTCACTAAGGAAGAGCAAGATTCACCAAGACACGCTGAGGGAATTAACTAAGCACATGACAGGTCTATTAGAGTGGCTATCTACTATTATATATTCTCTCCCACTCCCAAAACAAAACATCATGAGAGCTGGAACATTGTCTGCCTTATATATAGCACGGAGATGGCATGTAATACTATCCAAACATTGCTTGGATGAATATGGTAGAGTAGCAGTGATAGGTTGAGATATCTGAATCTATCTGAAAACTTAATTTGGAAAACCTTTCCTAGAAATAAAGTCATGACCTGTGGATATTTGAGCTACTCAGGGAGTACCGGGTAATGTACAACAACCTGTAAGGGAACTATAGGCCCCCAAATGAGCTCAGACAAGGTCCCAAATCCAGGGAAGGTACTTTTGTTACTATGCTAGTTCCCCCCCTCCCCAGGGGGAGACTAATAATTTATGTTTCATAAGAAAAATTTGGCTTTGGATAGCTTCATTTATTGAAGAAGTTATCTTGATTTTGGAGCACAGAAAACTTTTTCCTTGTTTTTCTGTTCAGTAGGGCAGGATGTTTAGACTGACTCTTTTTCGTAGACGTAACTTAGGGTACTCAAATGTCTGAGTACACAACTGTTGTGCTACTGGAAGTGGCAAGAGCAAATAATTCAGGTAGAAATGAACAGGGAGAGAAAAGTTTAGGTTCCCTATTCTATAAAGAATAACATAGGGAAATGAAAGTGAACTGAGGAGAGGAAGAGAAATGGGAGCTGAAGAAACAGCCAAGAGACTCAGGAAGAAAGATTACAAAATCACGCCCCCCCCCCCGCCCCCTTTAGCTCCAAGTGCATTTGCACTTGCTCTTTTCTCTGCCTCTGGGTTGTTTGAAAGTGCCAGGCATGCATTCCCACAAAGCACACCCTCAACCTCTCCTGGTCACACTGCAATGAGTCACAACTTTGATTGCTGTGGAAACAGCAAAGAGCAGCGCTCGTAGGAAGGAAGACAGCATCTGACCCAGTGTCCACTACTTCAAGAAATGGGCATAAGGTGGCAGCACTAGTAGTGCCTGCAGGTGTTGTACAGAGAAACTTGTCCAAGGGCCAGCTATACTTAAGCTGTTAAGTTCCCGAGATGGAAAAAGGGAACTCTGTTAAAGAAGTCCTTATTAGGGTAGTTAGTAATGGGAGGAGAAAGTCTTCTAGGGGAGTGGAGGCACTCAGGAGCTTCATAGAGAGGAGTGGGTGATGGAGTCATATTGCCTGGCACTCACACATCTGTTGAAAGAATAATAGCCACTTACAAAAAAGATTAAGATGAATTGATGAACGATGTAGATGAATCTTGAAACATAGTAAGTGAAAGAAGCCAATCACAAAAGACCATATATTGTATTGTTCCATTTATATGAAATGTCCAGGATAGGCATTATCTATAGAGACAGAAAGTAAATTAGTGGTTGCCTAGGGCTTGGGGCTGGGGAGAATGGCAGGGGGTTAGAGGGTATGGGTTTTCTTTTGGAAGTAATGAAATGTTCTAAAATTGATTGTGGTGACAGTCGCATAACTCTGAGTAAGCGAAAAAACACTGAATTGTGCACCTTAATAATGAATCGTAATTCTATCTCAGTAAAACTGTTACTAAAAATGCCTGAGATTTCGCATTTCTAAGATGCTCCTAGGTGATCCTGAAGCTTCTAGTCCTGAAATCACGCTTTGACCACAGAGGTTTTACGAGACCCAAGAAATTATATTTCTTCTTTGGGATCAATATTGTGTCAGCTCTGTACTGAAGTTAAAATACCAATTACATATTTTTATTTTTCTCATACATGCTAGTGCATTATATATATAATGCTTCTAATAACAGTTAATACTAGTATCTTGAAAAAATACTTTTCTAACATGTGGGATTTATTATTCATTTTATTGCAAAGCTCAAGATTTGGAATATGTAAGAGAGTTGCATTTGAGTCCTGGCTCTATCATTTACCAGTGTCATGGCCTTGGATTACTTAACCTACCTGAGCTTCAGTTTTTCCATTTATAGAATGGACATAATAATACTCAGTGGATTTTTTAATAAGTACTAGAGACTATATGGCACATACATAATAGTCACTCATGAAATAACTACTATTATTGTCATCAAATTTGAGTGAGATGGGAGGATCTAGCCCATTTTCCTTTTCATGTCTGCATCACTCCATATTTTCTTTTAAATCTCCTAAAATTTTAAATTTTGGTTGTGTAGGACATGCTTCTCTAAGATTATTTTTCTTCATCCATTTGAAGAAAGCCTTGTTGTTTGGAACTCTAGTAAAATCCAAATGAAATACATATTTTTCATAGGTTTTATTTATATATTTTTTAGAAAGAGAGGGAGGAAGGGAGAAAGAGAGGGAGAAAAACATCAATGTGAGAGAGAAACATCAATCAGGGTCCTCTTGTACATACCCTCTCTGGGGACCAAACCCGCAACCCAGGCACATACACCGACCAGGAATAAAACCAGCAACTTTTCAATTTCAATTTGTGGGACAACACCCAGCCAACTGAGCCACACCAGCCAGGGCCACATGAAATGTAATTTTTAATACATAGATGTGTGATTTTGGGGGGTGGGGGTCGGTGGGTATTGTTTCTGATATTGAGGGATTCAAAGTAAAAGTTCAGGACATTCAATAGGAATTTTAGTCTCGCAGATTCTTAAGTGCAAAGCTGAAACGATTTTTATTTTTGTTAATTTTTTCAGCCTTGGATGAGTAGCTCAGTTGGTTAGAGACTGTCCCAATACACAAAGGTTGCAGGTTTGATGGATCAGGGCACATAAAAGAAGCAACTCATGAATGCATAAATAAACTGAACAACAAATGGATCTCTCTGTCTCTCAAACCAATACAATAAAAAAATTAATTTTTTTCAAACTGAGTTACTTAATTTTGTTTTAGGACCTTTGCTATTTTCCTTTTCCTTTACAGGTACAGCAGGCAAATTCTCCTAATGCCCAGTCCTCCGGGAAGCCTACAGAGTGAGGCAATTTGAAACACCCTGTTTTGGAACGGAGCTGCTCCTCAACAGCTCCCTGTGGAAGAGGGATTCCTGCTGCAAAGTACATGACATCACAGGCACACAGCTTAGGCTAGAGTGAGGGCTGCTGCTTCTTCCTTCTGGAGGTACTCTGACCTGGGGGTCCACGGACTCCAGCCAAAGATGACCACCAGGCGCCTTGTTCCCCTATTACACTTGGCTATTCTCTGAAAGTTACAGAGGTGCAAGAGGCTGTCCAATGTGTTTATTTCATTTTGTTTTTATATACTTCCTACTTTTAGGCTGATTTTACGTCCTTGGTTTTCCTGATTTCTGGAAGAAAATGTGCAAATACTAATTGTCACTGGCAAGTTCCTGGCATGCAGCATTAGTGAATTTGTTTCTTCCTTTTTGTTAAATCATTCATTTTTAAAAAACTTTTATGAATTTAACCTCTTGCCAACACCTTTCTATCACTGTGTATTCAGCATTACCTATATGAAGGCCTAAGCAGTATGAAGACTTCAAAATTTTTCTTCTCTATTTGTTTTTTAAATTATAGAAGAGTTGAACGCTATCAGCTCTAACGTACACATTCCAACTTTTATAAGTACCTTTATAAAAAACTGTTTTTGGAGATGCCATTTTTAAAAGCCTGCTTTGTAGTGAATTCTGTTGAACACAAAATTTCAAATTTGAAAGAGAAAACAAGGAATTCTGCCTGTTCACTGCAGCTTTGAATATTTAGGATTTCTTCTATTAACAATTCTGCTTTGTGTCACTGCTGCTATGAGGTGCTCAAGAAGGCTGAACTGGAGGCACCAGCTCCCTGAAAAGGATAGCTGCAGGTTCATGGAGTGAGGAAGTGCTAGCTGGTGGTTGGGGACTTCCCAGGTCACTAATTTTGAAACCCCCCCAAACACTGATCTAAAGATCAAATTCTCGTCTTCAATAGCAAGGATCAAAAGGTTGGCTGTGTATTCTGTTTCCTCATCTCGCACCATAATTCTGTGAAAGAGTTGCAATTAAATGGACTCTAAGTTGGGTTTGTTCTTTCCTTTCTTGTCTGGCCAATTAAGGACATTATTTGATTTTGTGCATCTTAGCCATTCATTTTGGTGGACAGTTGTTTCTCTTTTTACAAAGACCAAAGACCATTCTAACTCCAGAGTTGGCCAAATAGGTAGAACAAATATCTCATAATTCCATGTAGCTGCCTTAGGAGCACTGGGTTCCAATCTATGCAGGAATCTCTGGCATGAGGGCTCTTATGCCCAGGAGCATGAGCTTTGACAGCAGCCAGTGAGACATAAATTGTACTTTGTAGACATTTTTGTGTCATTTAGTGCAAGTACATTTTACCCAATGTGAGAGCCTATGTGACAGAGACAAAAAAAAGAGAGAGAGAGAGCGAGAGAGAGAGAGAGAGGAGGGAGGAGCAGAAGTTATTTTAATTCCTCCTCTGGGGAGGAAAAAAATAACTAAAATATAACCTGAATGTAAGAGCATTAGTAATATTAATAATAATATCTTTGTCCTGGCTGGTGTGGCTCAGTGGATTGAATGTTGGCCTGTGAACCAAAAGGTCGCTGGTTCGATTCTCAGTCAGGGCACATGCCTGGGTTGTGGGCCAGATCCTCAGTTGGGGGTTTACGAGAGGCAACCATGTATCTGTCACACATTGATGTTTCTCTTCCTCGCTTTCTCCCTCCCTTTCCCTCTATCTAAAAAAGTAAATAAATAAAATCTTGAAAAATATTTATCTTTGATAATTAGGTCAGTAAAAAACAAACAATAAAAAGAGATAATTGGGCCAGTGATCTCAAAGTCCTTTAAAAAAGCTTTTTTTATTTATTAATTTTAGAGAGAGAGAGGAAGAGTGAGAGAGAGACAGAGATTGATTTTTGTTGTTCCACTTATTTATGCATTCATTGGTTGATTCTTGTGTGTGCCCTGAACAGGAAGGAATCAAACCCACAATCCTGGCGTGTGGGGACAAAGCTCTACCAACTGAGCTACTCCAGCCAGGGCTCAAAGTACTTTTAACACCCATTTTCTTTGTATTCACTGAAACCTCTTGAAGTTCCCATAGAATGGGAATTGCCATGTCTTAAATTTTTCCTTGTTTTTCTTTTCTCTTTGTTCATCGGCTTTCTTGGAAAATAAGGAATCTTGACCTGAATACTAGGAACTTATACTTTTTGAATGAAAAAGGCCTATACCATTTGGGAGATAAGTCTTTCCTCTTAGCTAGACATCAGCCTACAATGTACTTTATGGGAGGCACAAAGGTAGTATATATACAGTGTTGTACACTACAGCAGGGTAACCTCCCATTTATAGTAAACTGGATGAGAAGATTGACATCCAGAATTAAAAAGTGAAAAATTCTAGACTGGATTGAAGCTTCACAGTAAAGAGACAGTTATTTGGCTCATGGGAACCTCTACTTTGATGCTTCTGGATATACATAGTCCATGTGACTAGATTTTGCGAGTCCATGTGAAATCTTTTTTTAAACAGATTTATTTATTTATTTGTTTATTTATTTATTTATTTATTTTTTAGAGAGAGAGAGAGAGGAAGAGATGGAGAAAGAGGGAGAGAAATATTGATGTGTGAGAAATACATAGACTGGTTGCCTCTTGCACATCCCCAGCCAAGAACCTGGCATGCAACCCAGGCATGTGCCCTGACTGAAAATCAAACTGGCAATGCTTTGGTTCACAGGCCAGTGCTCAATCCACTGAGCCACACCAGCCAATGCTATTTGAAATCTTGATCATTACACTTTATAAATGAATACAGCCATTTGGAAATTTGGCGTAGAATGAAAGTCCGGGCATTTGCTTCAAATGCTGAGATAGCTTTCAAAGTGTAGTCTCTTATGTGTGACCATATCACCCTGAACACCCCCACCACCCACCCATCTTCTCAAAGTGTAGGATCTTTGCCTTGAATATTAGGTAGGTCATACTCCTTTAATTCTTTTTTTCCCTTTTGTCTTTCCCCACCCCCCACTCACCTCCAACAGAGTTTTCATCTGTCTTTGTAGTGCTCCCTTCCTGCAAATTCCTTCTCCATGTTTTTGTTCTGTTTCATTAAGTTGGAAAATGGCAATGTAGAATATGTTTGGTATAACATTAATCCTGGCCAGCCTTTGGGATCCCATCTCTCTATATATAATTATATATGTAAAATATATATATAACATTTATATACACGGTGTGTGTGTTGTTCTGGGGGGTGAAAGTATAGAAGTAAAAATCTTAAGTAAAATAGAAAACAGGCAAAGGGAAGTGGGGGGAAGAGGCAAGGGAGAGCCTAGGTCAGACAGCGTAGTGTGTGCAATGGTGAAGAATTTACTAACTTAATCTTCAATTAGATCACTGAGGATATGAATCACTCACAAGCAGTGAAAAGGTAATGTCAGTGAATGGTTATGGCTCAGCATGATTGCTCCTGTTTTTCTATTGCATTTAGTCCTATTGCTATTACTATTGCAGGGCTCTGCTGTGAATTTTATTTTGGGACTTTAGAAATGTCTACTACCAAGGATAGTATTAATAAGTATTCCAGGAGATAGTTAAAGCAAGGAACAAGATACTTAATGAAGTTTATAAATATGTCTTTGGAATGATCTTATTATTAGCAATAGTCATACTATTAATTTCTAGTTGAAAGAAAAACATGCTCGCAATATTTCTAAACCTCAGTAGATCTGTTTTGGTGAAAATTGAGTCAGAACAGCATATGCAACTGAAGGATTACTGAAGAAGGACAAGTGCAAAGGGTATGATTGCTTCATCATGAAAGGTAAGTATTAAGGTGCAGACTGTGTGACCTGGGTCTGTCTGCAGTATTTGGTTAAGTTTATAAAATGGTTTCTATCTAACCTGTCCATGATTAGTTACAAATTGTGCTAATGATAGATTACTAAAAATCTTCAGTAGCCAACCAGGTTGAAACCTCCTTATCTCTAAGCTTCTTCCTAGAGGATATCTTCTTTTTGAAGGCCATGTAGTACCTGAACTCTCCTATGATTCCATCTTGGACACACTGGCTGCTGGGTCATACAAAAAAGAGAAAGTAGGTGTGGAGTTAACTAGAATCCTTCTTTTCTAGAATACTCTGGACTTTCAACTTTAGCTAGACTTAAGGGGAAACAAAACATCATCCATAAGCTCCAGTATTTGCTGGACAGAGTGCCCATATTTTTATATAACTGATTGGGGGGAAAAATACTTAAATGAGCTCTTGGACTTTATTCTGAGGTCAAATGGGACGTCACATTAAAAAATGTGTATTCTATATCCTGGTCGTGGTGTTTGGGGCAAAAATAGTGCCTAATGTTATAGGGCTCTCTGTACTCTTTTTTTTTTTTTCAGTGTAGTTTGTAGTATGGATGGGCTCTGTTAAAAGAGAGGAATGCGTGTGTTTCAGCACCGTTTTTTAAAAGGCCTGTTGGATAGACTTGATGAAGTGTGTTGGGCTATTTCCCCTTTGTCTCTTGTTCTTTTCCTCCACAGCAAGACTGGAAGAACAACAACACATTTGTACATAGGCCTCCAGTACTCTCATTGGAGGGGGTAGGCCAATAAGAACCAGTGGGCTGTTCCCCACCCAAAAGCCCCTCTGGTGGCTTCTGAATTCAGTTTCAATGTTGTTAAATTTCAGGGTAGAAAGTAATAATTTGGAACAGTGCCAAAACCCAGTTATTTTTCCTGGCAGCTTTCACTTAGTGTCATTGGTAAACTCTACATTTCACTGGAATGCCACACCACTACTAATAGTATCCCACAGGTCACTTTTCCGTTTGGTCCAATTTTCTTTTATCTTTGGAAGAAGTTATTTTCTGTAGGGATAGATAGGTGTAAACTCTATTAAAATCAGTCAGAATGCTTTCCCTTAGGGACCATTTACTTCCTCTCCTATGCCTAGTAGACTTCTTTGGATTTTCTTTGATTCTTACATAAAAAGCTTGGGATGACGATGCTGGAGTATTCTCTTGAGGTGGCTGTGTTTGCAGAGAACAGGCAGTATCCTATTTCACAGGATTGCATGACTGCCTCCTTCCATTTTGTCAGTACTCACACCATTTTTCCTTCTCTTTCCAATTCTCTACAGAACTTGTGTTGGAGCAAAAGACTCCATTCCAGATCCATTCCAGAGTTGCTATGAGAAACTTACCCACTCTGATTCTTTTTCCTATCTCAGTAAAATGTCAGTAAGAGAGCTTTCTGCAATCAGGGTCGAAAGAAATACCCATTAGAATATTTGATGTTTCCTCTGATTCTCTTCTCAACTTTCAAAAATGTTTCTTACAATCATTTTATATGTGTGAGTTTTTTCTAGGTTGGTTTTGAAGAATAAAGCAAAACAAAAGCAGTCTTCATTGGTTTAATATGCGAAGTCAAAGATAACAGACTTTTCCTGTTTTTGAGCAATAGCCTTCAGTAGTAAGATTGGTGGCTTTATCTTTCCTTGGTAAAATAAAGCTCTCCAAATCTAAAAACAGCTTAGTGTAATAAATGCCATAATCAAAATTGTTAAGTTTCTCTTTTGATGGACTAGAGTGGATTTCAAGCTTTGCAAGTAGGTTTTTCATATATTATTTTTGTACAAGTTGGTGAATATAAATCTTCAATGAGGTTCAGCAGAAACATTCAAATTTCTGATCTACTCAGTGGTTTTATAAAGCTCCAGTCCAGGTTTATTTGGCTTTAAAATATTATTAGTAGTTTTACTCTGTCAGGAAGCTCATCAATGATATTGGTAGATAAGAAAAATATACAAATTAGAGTATAAGAGAGTTGGTACCTCTTTCCTCATATTAAATCGGCCCTGTGTGTTAAATATTTGAAACTCACCACAAACCAGACCAGCCTGGATCTTGATTTAATTTTTGATTTTAGCTTTTTGGGGAGGTAATGGTGAGGATAATTCTTATTTTATATGGGTACCAAAACAAAAAAACCAAGTTGACTTTAATGTCTAGGTATTTTTGCAGAGCTACTTGTGGAAAAAAACTCATTCAGAAAATAACTTTTCTCTAAATGTGCTCATTATTCTGAAATGCAAATTCCTTCAAATTGTTTAAAACTTTGAGATGAGTGGGCAAAGTATCATCTAGACAAACGGTTGTTGCACTCCCACTAAACGTGATGACTCTGGAGTTGCTCTTTTGAAATGCTAGGTGCTGGGCAGGCACACATTTAACGCGAGGAGCCGTGGAGCTCCTTTCAGACTCCATTCCATTTTTTCCGTGCTAATCCAGTTCGTATATTACAGCTTCTGTCTGGGAGCCGGTAATATAATGAATTGCCTAGACTCTCGCTTCAATCCACTTTCCTCGCTTAATGTGCAGCCCAAAGTTTTGCAGCTCGCTGTCAGATGGTAGTGCTAGACTTTCACAGCGCTCCCAAGCCTCCACTGGAGCTGTTTCTGAACACGGAGTTGCAAACTTTAAGAAACAAACAGCTCCAGACGGAAATCCATGCCAGGCTTTGAACTTCGCTTCTGGTTTCCGTCAACTGACATAGTTGCCCTTTTGCTCAAACTCGCAGCTCCAGTTCTCACTGGAGAGAGCTCCGTTGGGTGTTTGCTGCTTTGCCGAGGTGGGGACACGTGTGGGAGCCACAAACCGAAGCTCCGCAGACTCTGCGCCTTTGTTCAGAACCGAGGCAAATCCTTGCTGGATCTCTGGGCTTAAAACTTCCTTCCCCAAAAGGAGCGGGGAAACGAAGGAGCCGAACCCGATCTTTTGTTTATTGAGTTTTGTATTTGACACTCATGGAAAACACACTGCCGAGAATGGAAAGACTGTCTTCCCTGCAAACGTTTCCCTCTCTTGGCAAACACTTCAGGCCTCGGTTCCACATTTTGCAGTTGACCGCGTGGATTTTAATAGCTTGTTCCCTTGTTCTCCGGCCCAATTCATGCTTACGGTGCAGCCGGATAAAACAAGAGCACTTTGCTGCCATTTTCAGTTGGTTTGTCCCGGCAGCCCTGCCCCCCTCCTTGGCTGCCGCAGCCGCGGGAGTTAGTGCTGCGCGCAGAAATTCCGCTGATCCTCCCGGCCGAAAATCCAGTCCACGTTTGCTAAATGCCCTGCGGTCGGGGATGGTGATAAGAACTCTCTTGTGAGGGAGCGAGCGAGACTTTAGTCCGGTTTCCATGTCAACGATTCAGTCCATATTTGCCATCAGGCTGTTGGTGGCAGAGGCGCTTTCGCGAGGGTACGCGCTGTCCTAGTCCTAGTTCCCTAATCTGCGCCGGGATTCCTGAGCTGCCTGGGTGTGGGGTTAAAAGGCAGGGGCCATAGGGGAGAAAACTCCACCAAGGGGGAAGACCCACAGCCCCAAACCCGGGCTTGCAGCTTCGACCAGCCACGTGCCCAGCTCCGCCCCTCCCCCTTTCCCGCTGCCATTGCCCCTGGGGAAAGCTGGTGGGCCAGTTTCTAGGAAAGTTCCCTTCAACTCGTCATTCCCTGGGATAGTGGTGTGGGGCTCTAACGGTAGGGGTGGAAGAGGGCAGTAAAGGTTTTGAGATGAAAAAATAGTGGGAATGGAGAAATCCCCCATTACCTCCTCCAAGCCGGGTTAATAGGTTTGGGGTGGGGGGGGGGCTTTATTGCTAGATAAAAATGGTGGCTATTTTCTAAACAACTTGGCCACGGCTAGGAAAAAGATTTTGGTACTTGCCGAATTTCACAGCCATTGAAGAGAGGGGATGAAGGCTTCCTTTGGAGACAAATCCATTCTGGCTTCCAGATTTTTACGGGCTCCAGGTTTCCCATTACTCTCCAGCTCTGAGGAGAATGGCAGGGTAATTGCATGTAAAAAATTCCTCATTTGTGTGCACGACTCAGGACTGTTTGCCAGCTCAGAGGCAGTTGATTAAATAGCCAAGCACCATTTATGAGGCAGCCTATAATTTGGTTTCTAGGACCTAATGCACCAGGAGTTGTTGCCCTAAAGGACTGTGAGTGAAAAGCGACCACTGGCCCATTCCAGTCAGTCAGATCCTGGTAGGCTGGTTTGGTTCTTGGCTTGGGTTGCCTAGCCTAACCACTTCTAGATTAACAGGAAGGTTTTGCCTTCTTAGTGTAAGGTGATCTTAAATTTTCTGTAGTGGGGAGGAAAAATGAGTTCAGGTTTTGGAACTATTGACAGTGACCAGTGGTACAGCCAGAACTCCAGGGGTCTGCAGGAGTTATCTGGAAGTTCTGTGGCCAAGAAAGTCTCCATTTATTAAAATCAGGGAAGAAGGGGCCCTGGTTTAGTTACTACCAAGGCCTGGGCTTCTTTCTCCTAAGGCAGCGTTGGGCCTGTTAAGAGCTGGAATTCCCTCTGGCTTTTGTAGTCTGTCATGTCAGAGCATTCCAAGTCCGCCTGAGGAGGAAAAGGCTGCTCTCGGATTTGGTGAGGCCTGTAGATCTGGAGTTTTCTATGTAAGCCTCCAGCTCAATTTGCATCTCTTGGAATGTGATAGTAAAACTTTGAAGAATCTTTTCAATGCAGATAGGAAAATTTGGGTTGCGTCATTTTCTAAGTGAACTGTTAGACTGCTCCTTTTCTCTTTGTAAGGAGAAAATGGTTTCCCTCTGGCCATCCCTTTTCTACAGTGGTTTCTCCAGTTCTTGGAACCTCTTCTGTGGTCTGTTTACAGTCTTACAGGTACTGTCTTTGGAGACTGGGGTTATTGGTCACTGTAGGCTAAGTTCTCTTAGGCCACAAAGATGAAGCTTGGGTTATCCTGCTGTAATATGTTACCTAGCGGCTATCATATGCCACTAGAGTAACTTCGGTGACCATTTAAATCAGCGTTGAGATGATCAGCTTTGATCTCAAACCCATTCTCATATTGATCCCATTGTTGTATATGACAAAACTTACCCTTTTTTTTTTAAGGCGAAGTAGACAGGGGCAACTTTAAAGCCACCATCCTTTGCCCTGTATAACTTTTAAGTGATGGGACAGTCCCCTCTCCTCTTTCAACTCTGTAAAATGGGGATAGTCTGACCTCATGCTCCTAGAGCTTTGTGAGGACTGGTTACTGAGGGGAGTGGAGAGGAAAAACGGAAAGTCTGAACAATGATCTGCCGTTCCATTTGGCTTGGTTGGTAAAAAGGCGAGGGGGGGGGGTGTAGAAAGGCGCCCCCCACCTTTCAGCTGGGTCTTTAGAGTGGATTTGTAAAAGGCTTTGAAGAAGAAAAGTGCTGTAGAGGTGCTAAGTAGCAGCCAAGAGACCAGGCCCTTTGCCAGGGGGTCAGGCCTGGGCCGAGACGGCCGCGGTCTCGGGCTCAGGCCAATTCTGCAGCCGCGAGTAAAGTTCACGCGGTCCGCTCCCCTCGGTGTGGCCTGGAGGGAACCGACTCTGATCTGAACGCCAGGACGGAGGCAGCACAGGCTCCGAAAGCGCGAGCTCCGGGCCGGGTTTTCCCCGAAGCCTTCGGCGTCGGGGCTGCCGAGAGAAAGCGGCAGAGGGCCTGCCGCCACCGCGACTGAGTCTCTCCCCTCCTCCTTTGTGAGGGGAAGGGAGCGAGTCCGTTCCAAGGTCTGCGCCCGCTCCGCGCTCCGTTCCGGGTTTGCCAGGCGGCCGCGACGGCGCTGGGTAAAATGGCAGTGCAGAGCCTCGTGTCGGAGTGAGGGGGACTCGGAGGAGAGTGGGGCGCTCTAGCCGCTCAGTCCAGCCGCCCGCCCGCCCGCTCGCCTGCCCGCTGCTGCGCAGCATCCTCGGCCCACTTCGCGGCCGGGGAGGGGAGGCAGGGCGCCCGGCTCGCACTCCGACTCTGCCTCCCGGCGCCCGGGTTGCAGCCGCGCGCCCTCCAGCCCGCCCGTCCCGGGTCCCCCTCCCCCCGCTCCCTCCCCGCCCCCTCCCCCCTCGCCTCCCTCCCTCCCTCCCTCCCTCCCTCCTCCTTTCTCCGGCAGCAGAAAGCGGAGAGTCACAGCGGGGCCAGGCCCTGGGGAGCGGAGCCTCCACCGCCCCCCTCATTCCCAGGCAAGGGCTTGGGGGGAATGAGCCGGGAGAGCCGGGTCCCGAGCCTACAGAGCCGGGAGCAGCTGAGCCGCCGGCGCCTCAGCCGCCGCCGCCTCCTCCTCCTCCTCCGCCGCCGCCAGCCCGGAGCCTGAGCCGGCGGGGCGGGGGGGAGAGGAGCGAGCGAGCGAGAGCAGCTCAGCAGCGGAGCCCCGCGAGGCCCGCCCGGGCGGGTGGGGAGGGCAACCCGGGGGACTCGGCCCCGGGGTGGGGTGGGAGGGGGGGAGACGACGAAGACAGGGCCGGGTCTCTTCGCGGACGAGACAGCGGGGATCATGGCCGCGCAGGTCGCCCCCGCCGCCGCCAGCAGCCTGGGCAACCCGCCGCCGCCGCCCTCGGAGCTGAAGAAAGCGGAGCAGCAGCAGCAGCGGGAGGAGGCGGGGGGCGAGGCGGCGGCGGCAGCGGCCGAGCGCGGGGAAATGAAGGCAGCCGCCGGCCAGGAAAGCGAGGGCCCCACCGTGGGGCCGCCGCAGCCACTGGGAAAGGAGCTGCAGGACGGGGCCGAGAGCAATGGGGGTGGCGGCGGAGCCGGCGGCGGCGGGCCCGGCGCGGAGCCGGACCTGAAGAACTCGAACGGGAACGCGGGCCCTAGGCCCGCCCTGAACAATAACCTCACGGAGCCGCCCGGTGGCGGCGGCAGCAGCAGCAGCAGCAGCGATGGGGTGGGGGCGCCTCCTCACTCAGCCGCGGCCGCCTTGCCGCCCCCAGCTTACGGCTTCGGGCAACCCTACGGCCGGAGCCCGTCTGCCGTCGCCGCGGCGGCGGCGGCCGCCGTCTTCCACCAACAACATGGCGGACAACAAAGCCCTGCCCTGGCAGCGCTGCAGAGCGGCGGCGGCGGCGGGGGCCTGGAGCCTTACGCGGGGCCCCAGCAGAACTCGCACGACCACGGCTTCCCCAACCACCAGTACAACTCCTACTACCCCAACCGCAGCGCCTACCCCCCGCCTCCCCAGGCCTACGCGCTGAGCTCCCCGAGAGGTAGCACTCCGGGCTCCGGCGCGGCGGCAGCCGCCGGTTCCAAGCCGCCTCCATCCTCCAGCGCCTCCGCCTCCTCGTCGTCTTCGTCCTTCGCTCAGCAGCGCTTCGGGGCCATGGGGGGAGGCGGCTCCTCAGCGGCCGGCGGGGGAACCCCGCAGCCCACCGCCACCCCCACCCTCAACCAACTGCTCACATCGCCCAGCTCGGCTCGGGGCTACCAGGGCTACCCTGGGGGCGACTACGGCGGCGGGCCCCAGGACGGGGGCGCCGGCAAGGGCCCGGCGGACATGGCCTCGCAGTGCTGGGGGGCTGCTGCTGCGGCGGCGGCGGCCGCCTCGGGAGGGGCCCAACAAAGGAGCCACCACGCGCCCATGAGCCCCGGGAGCAGCGGCGGCGGGGGGCAGCCGCTCGCCCGGACCCCGCAGGTACCCAGCTGAGTGGGGAGGGGGCTGGGACGAGTGGGGTTCTGGGGGGTGGGTGGCGGCTGCTGGGATCAGGCCATAGCCGTGGGCTACCCCCTGTCCGGGGGCCCCCACTGCTGGGGAGCTGCCATTGTCTAGCTCTTCTCTCTTAAAATGGCTGCCTGTCTGCCTTCCTTTCCTTCCCTCCTTCAGCCTTTGTGTGGGGCTTTCCCTGAGGTATCTGCTCCCCTTGTTCCTCTCCCTTGGTCCCTTCGAACTCCGGGGGTCTTTAAGGGGGTGCGGAGCAAAATGTGCGGGGAAGGGCCTGGTCCGGGTGAGAGGGTGCTGGGGCTCAGGTTAGGGGTAAAGGCAGTGCTAGAAGCTCGGGAGTTGAGTGAACAGTTCTTTGCTCACCTGCCGCTCCTCTTTGCGCCCCCCCTGCCTCTCTCTAGGCCGTCCCCTATTTGTGCTTTCAAGAAGGGGCCCCTCGGGCTTGGGGGACCTCGAGGGAGGGCAGGGGCCTGCTTGGGGGCAGCTAGAGGCCGGCTGCGGCTCACCCAGAGCAGTCCGGGCCATCTCTTGTCTTAGTCTCCGTCGGCCCAGTGGCCTGGTCTTCTCCCTGGAAGTGCTGGTAAACAGCTGAGTGATTGGAGTAGTAAGTGCAGATTGCTTTGGTTTGGGATTTGAATTATGGAGGTAAAATCCTTCTGTCAAAGCCAGGAGACAGTTGGTCTTAGGTTGACATCCTATCTGTGATCTGATTGGCTCCCCATCTCCTGCTCTTGGCCATTTATAATTGCCTCTGATGTAATGGTACAACAATCCTGATGAGCTCATAAACTTTTACACTCTGCTTTTCTGCCAGTGATAACCCAAACCATCGCTGCCACTATCTGCCTTTTATTCCAGAGCTGAAATTGGCTGTGACCTTGAGGAGGGAGGTTTAAGCAGCAATACTGTATCAGCAGGAGCAGAGCCCCAGACAGCCTGCCCTTGTTACATTGTGCCCGAAACAAAAGAGGAGGCGGTGGCATTTTGCTTGTACCTTGGATTTATTTTGCTTGTTATGTTTTATGCAGCCTGAAATAGATTCTGTGTTGTTAGAACAGTAGCTGGGTTTTTCTCTACAATGGGTTTGCTGTTTGTTTTGGTTTTGTGACTTTCCTGATGGTATAAATGACTTCTTTGATGGCTCTGAAGATGCATTTGTCTTGAGTAATTTTGACCCTGTTCACTTTGCAGAACTGAAATTATTTTACTGGTTTTTTTTTATTGTGTGGCAAATTTGGGGTCTTTACAGGAGGAGGGTAGGAGAAAATTTTTTTTTGAGAACTGGAGGCTTTCTGGGAGAACTTCATATTAGGTTCAAGTATTCTGTTTTAGGAAAGGCTGGCGTCATTCTTTGTTTACATGTTGAATGTTGTTAACATTTTACTTTTGTTAATTGAACTTTGTGAGTGCAGCTTAATTTGAAGGGAAGCTGTCATCTTTCATGATCTTGAGAGTGACTTTGTCTCAAAGGCTTGGTTTGGTGAAATATATCATTTGTTTATGGAATATCAAAAGGACTAGTTTTCTGTTTTGTCATCAATCATTTTAGAGCTTTAAACATTGACCAGTTTTTTTCTTTGCATTTTAAGGTATGTTCCATATTTACTATTTTCCAAGATAATAAAAGTAACAGTCTGCAATGATATTTTAAGATTGATTTAGAAATTCAACTTTTAGGCCTGTTTTAAAGCATTTTGTTTTGCTCTTCTGTTTCCATCATGTTCTCAGTACTCAAAGTGTTTTCAATACTTTGGTCAGAAATATTGAGTATTTTTATGGAGTCCTGTATCTTTTCAGAGGAGTAAACGGTCCCTTCATATATCTTCCCCACTTCAGCAGTACCCAGTTGTACCTTTGTGGTGTGAGATTTTGTTCACTTAGGTGGCCTAAGGAGCTGTATTCCCTCTCCATTTAGAACTGCTTTTCTACCATTGAGTTGAGAATTTTGAAAACAGTTGTGTTAGATGGAAGGTTTTTTTAGAGCTCTGTGCCTTGACTCCGTGTCTTCCATGATGTGGTACATCTGGACAAGAAATAGGGGAATTTTCAATTGGATTTCTAGTGTCTGGAGGATAAGTTCTTTTGTCTTAGTAAACAGAACATCCTGTTGTCTCTGGGTCATTCTGTTGTCTACATCTCTTTCCCTTCATTCCTCCATTTTTTGGTGGGGGTGGTAAGTAATTTATCTTTCTTAAACTACTAGAGGAAATAATTTTGGATAAGTTACGGGTCAGTTTAAAAGCAAAAGTTAATTTGAATTTTACTGGTTTATTGGTTTGGCAAACACGTGTTTGTTTTGATAAAACCAAGTTTTGCCATATAATTCCTGTTTTTCAGTCATTAAACAAATATTTGAAAACTTTCTCTGTACTAGGTATTATGCTTTGTGCTCGGTAAAAAGTAGGAAAATACATATAGTCCCTGTTTGGAAACTTATCTGTGCTGCCTTTGGGTGAATTTTCTGATTCCCTTTTAACATCACCAGACCTGGCACTTAACACACTGTAGATTCCTGTTCGAGTTCAGTTGTCTATTACCCTGGACACAGAGAGTGGGTTGGTGAGCATTCTCTTGTGGAAGTCTGTGAAACATCCAGTTTTGTGGGCTGTTTCAGTTCGGGTGGATTTTGTTTTGAATTCCTGTTTGCTACATTAAGGATAAACTTCTTGTCAGACCATGATGCTGTATTCTTAAGTGTCCTTAATAGGGTAAAATAATAGGGTCTTGTTCTGTCTCCTTTCCCTAACTCAGTCTTGGGTTATGAGCATTTTGCAGAGACCTGATTAACACAGCTAAAGTGGTAGTGATCTCATTTGACTCTTGCCTTTTTCAAATAAAGATTAGGTAAGTATGTATATTGTGGCTATGTCTTTTTCACAGGAGCTGGGAGGATCCCAGCAGACAAACATTTTCTTTATCCCTTTCTGTAAGTACTGTATCTCAAGCTATTGAATCCTCCTACTGATGAAATACTTTTCAGTAGGTCACCTATGTGCTTGAACCTGATGATTTTTAGTTGGGATGCTCTTAGCTGTAGTACTTTGAAAACAGTACCACTTCATCATAGTAAAAGATGAAAAAGAACATGTAGTCCAGAAGCAAGCTTGATTTGATTGTAGAAGTTTGGCTGTTAGTTCCTGCTATGGAAATATCAAATGATATTTTCAACTACTGGGAAACAAAATACAGGAATCCTGGGCTTATTATGGGAATGCTTACTGGCAGAAACTCTGGGTTGACTGAAATACAGGACTCTTGGAGTTCTCTCAAGTAGGAGGGATCCGGAAAACCACACTGAGATGACACTTAGTTTTGGGGGCTTCATGTTTCTGTACTGTCATTTAGAGTACTGGTGGTGATGGGGGTTGGAATGGTGGCGAGAGAAAAAAGAAAGCATCTAGGACCAAAGTTCTCTTTTTTGTATTGGGCTCTGTGAGGACTTTTTTTAGGTTTCTTCCATTGTTTATGACACACAGTAACAATGATAAGTGGTACCTGCTGTAACAAGATGTCTTGGATTGCATTAAACATTTATATGTTGGATTGACTCCTGTAAGGTGTGATGTCTACAGTAAGCCTTTTGTAAAAGAAGTTAGTGAAATTTTTTTAAAATGTAGAAATAGGCTAACAAAGTAATGGTCAGGGACCCTTCCTATTCCTATCCCTCCACCCCAAAGGTTGTATTGATTGGCTTCAAATCCCCAAATTTTAGAAGCAACTGAAGCATGCAAGTACGGTTAAAATATGATATTCAAAATAAATGACACCAAATAGTTATTTTCCTGCCAGTGAGCTGAGATACCTCCATCTCTGAATGGAGTCCTGATTCCCGTGGCTTTTATCTCTGGGTTTTACCTTGTTTAGATTGGTTGTTATCATTACTGTGTGGCACAGCAGTGACGAATAAAGAGCACAGGACTCAGGAGGAAGAGGTGGCCTTAGTTCCACATGCAGTTCTGGATGAAGCTGTGTGACTTTGGGCAAGTCATTTGCCCTCTCTGTTTCATTTTTTCTTCATCAGTAAAGTGAAATTAGAAAGCTGCACGACCTCTCTCTGTGATGCTACACATCTCTCTGTGCTTCTGTATTAGGGTTGTTACGAGGATAGCATCTTCCTCTAATTTATAACTAGGGGTCTTGAGACCATCTTTCTTACCCTGGGCTTAAGGAACTCAAGGCTGTTTTCTGAGTATTTACAGGAACAAGCTCTGAACAACTGGGTGCCATGGTGGTTTGTGGCCCTTCACAGAAAAAGCCATACCAGACTATTTGCCATGGAACTGTTAATGACTGTCATTAGTCATTCCACCTGGCTGGTGGTTTAAAAACACTAAATAGTAATTGAAAAATTAGGCAGACTTCGCTAAAGAAATATTTGAGAAATAGTTGCTTCAAAATCTCCCAAGAGGAAATTTTGGGAGTGTATTAGGGGTGGGGAGTGGATATTTATAAATTCAGCATTAGCACTGAGTATTTTGGGGGGATAGGAAGGTGGGGAAAGGTGGCATTAAGCTCTCCAGACTTTCTGGTGTTTGGGCAGGTCTATGTCTGGTTTGGGCAGTTGGTTGTAATCTGAATGCCTGAACTTGCCCTGCAGATTTTGCTGAGAGAGGAGCAAAAGTTCCCGAGACTGGAATAGGAAAAGCTAATAGTGTCAGAGTCAACTTCATAGGTGTGTTGCCTTTTCTCATGCCCCTGGTTTTTGAAACTATGTGGTGTGGTTTGCAAGTGGTCCTGGAGATGCTGTTTCTCTTCTCTGGCACACCTGAATGTCCATTTTTTCCTCCTCCTGCCTTAGTAGTTTAGAAGTGTAATTCAGGCATATTAGGGGTGTGCTAGAAGGAAGCTTCCCTTTATAAAAGAGGGGAAAAGGTAGCGGGAAAGGTGTTTGATAATTCTTTGCTTCATGCAGGAGCTTCTTCCCCACTGAAGGAACCAAATGTTTCAGAGCTTTGTGTAAATTCTTGCTGAGCTGTCAATATGTACCCAGGAGGTTTCTGTAGTAAGACGTGAACGGCTCTATAGAATGTTTGACAGGCAAATTAATAAACAGTTTTCAAGCAAAGATAATGCTACTCTCTTCTCATGTGGTGGAATAAAAATAACATTGGAGAAAAACAGACTAGGGAAGAGGATAGGTAGTGCTGGGGGGCATGGAAAGCATGGAGGTAAGGAGAGATGATCCAAAAGAGATTTGAACTTAAAAGATGCTGCCCTGGAAGAGACGCCTCTGTGACCCTCGGCTCCATGCTGAGTTCAGGGCATGTGGAGCCCTGTTCCAAACCAATAGCAATTTCAGAGTGAAAACAAATAGAAGTTTGGAAAGAAGTCCCTAAATTTCAATAATGAGGTGTGTTCCAAAAGCTTGGTTTATGAGACTTTGAGCTTTAAAGCCTTGTTCTCTGAGAAAGGTTTTGTAGTTCGGTGAGATGTTTTTAGGGTTGGGTTTGCATTTTTGGAATACCAGAATGTAGAAAAAAGATCTACTGCAACTTCAGCATCGTCTTCAGCCTCTGTCCTGCTATGGCTCCCAGGATTATAAGCCCACACTGAGGGCTGGGTTTATTTATATGGTTTTTACTGGACTCCTGTGTATTACTTATATGTATATTAAAATTAATGCCCCCAGGTTCCTGGGTCAGTGCAAAGTCCCAATGTTTGGGGACTCACTAAATCCTCCCTGAAGGGTTGTGTGAGTAGATTCAGACTTTGCTTTTGAAATTGACATTTTAGGATTAAAAACATTTCTGGGTTCCTTCAGTGAAACACTTTTTATGGAGGTATTTTAGAAGTACCGTATCTTAGCTTTCTGCCTGTGGTTTACTTTCCTTTGGTAGCCTTGTGAGATGACCAGATTTACGTTTCAAATTCCACTTTTTAAACTAAATCCACTGACTGACACCAGTTTTCTTCACATGAATTGTTTGAGGGACCAGAGTCCTGGAAGTGCCTTTTTGAGCCACCATAGTAGTAGGGAATATGAACATAATTATGGCCATGACCATAATTTTTAGGTTCAGCTAACTTACCAAAGGCTATCAGTTTTAAAACAAAATATGAAAGCTGGGTTGACACTAACATTGGTTGCCCAGGCCTTTCCCAGTGTGGTGGTGGTGAGGGTATGAGAACTTGAGACTTGTTGCTGAGAGCATGATTTATATAGTTAAGGGAGATCTGGGGATTCAAACAGGGGTGAGAAATTGCTCTGTGTGAACACACCAATTGTATACTAAGAAGGAAGGAACTTAAAAGGGAGTAGCAATCTCTGCTTTGGAGGAATTTAGTCTTCTTGGGAGGAACCGTGCTTGTGTGTACACATCTGGAAAACTTGCGAAGTAAGGTTTTATAAATGGATGTATACCAAGTCCATGTGCTGAAGGACTCTGAGAATAAGGAACAGAGTTAGACACATTACCTTCGGTCAACTTTTCAGAGGCAGTGATTTGTGAAGCTAAATGTTTAAGAAGGGGAAAATTAAAATACTAATTTGTTTTTTCATAATGCTACTCTGAGTTCCATGGGCTTTACAGAATCCAAATTACATATCTATCCACAGACCAATAGTTGCCTCATTCCAGTGACTTTGGAAATTTGGATTCTAACTATAAAATTCCATGAAAGCAGTTCCAGGATCTTAGTGGTCCCTGTGGTTATGTAGGGCCTTTAGTACAACCTGCCAAATTGTTGGCCAGTTCAGGGGCCCTTTTGTTGTAATTCTGGGTTTGGAAGGCCATGTCACCTTCAGAGTTGTGGGCCCTGGACAACTGTGCAGTGACAGTAGTTCACCTTTGGTTGGAGAGTCTGAGTTTTTTATTTTTTTTGGCAGAGTTAGTTGACCTTTCTCAAAATGTGCCATGAAGTACCTGTTGGGACGGCTGCTAGTTTTGAAGGGCTGAGAGCTGACCTTGAACTGAGTTGCTTGGTCAGGCCTTACATTGAGGGTTGATGGGTGGGTAAGCCTGCACATATGCAGTTTGCTCATCTGTTCACAGAAATGGCTTTTAATATTGTTTTTCATGAGGTTAGCTATGGCTAAGAAGCTCATAAATGCTGCAAATCCATGTTTATTCCTTATGGAAGCCTCTGAAATGTAGTGATTTTTAGTTTCTCCCTGCATGCTGTTCTGTGTGTGGTTGGACTGCACATGACTTCTGGCACTTTTTGAGTGCTGTAAGTGGATGCTGAACAGCTGAGGATGCTTGGAGTGTGTCCAGTGCCAGGCTACAGTGCTTCCACCTGGAAGAGAAGGATGGGTTACTCTGTTCCAGTATAGAAATTTGGAGTCTTGAATACAGATTTTAGTTTAGGAATATTCTAACTTCTTTTGCCTTGCCATTTTGGCATTTTGCAAAAGTGAGTTTCCAATAACGTAGTAGCATTGGCACCATGGTTCATCTGCCACAGCAGGTGTGTAGGGGCTTGAGCTAAACTCCTAAGTCATTCCCAGGTTTTAGAGAAATCCAGGTTAGGGTGAATGTTGACTTAGCTGTCTTGACTATCCCTCTCTGCAGTTGCTCCCCCTTGGCCCACCTGCACCCCCATTTAAATGGATGGAATTAGTTTTTATTGACTATGAAGGGACATCTGAGTGAACTTTTGTTTTTGTTTGTCAGTTTTGCCTAATAGAAGATGGTCTTGGGACAGGTTGAGTATTTCCCAGAGGCTTCTGCATTTTCTAGGGGTGTACTGCAGTGGGAAGAAGTCTGATGCCAAGAATGCATTCCAACATGCTGCAGAGTAGGAAATTTGATCCCTAAAATGTTGACTTAGTGTTGGTTATGGTACATATTAGAAATCACCCAGTAATCCAGGACAGATTTTTGTCGCCCTTCAGGAAGTTAATGTTGATATGAAATACTAAAGGGCTTCGGGCACTGAGGCTAGTGCTCTGCAGGCTGCTTGAATTGCCACCCATATGAAGAGGAAATGTGCCATGTGCTTTTTTTCCCTCTTGCATTTGGGCTTCCTTATGGCTTCATTCCCTCTGGGTTCCCAAGTCTGCAGTGTTAGATATTAGATTTCCTCCTCCCTTGGCCCTGGCACATTCATGATTTTCTGTGGCTCATCACCAGCAGCCAAAATTTTTGTATGCTTTTCCTTCTTAAACTTGTTAGCTTTAAGCTTATTTATAGACATCTGTGTTAAAAGGAATGCCCCCCTCCCCCCGATCTAGCACCAGCATGGTGGCAGCAGGGGAGTTTAGGGATTGATATAATATTAGTTATTTAAAAACACATTTGCTGTGTGCTTGGTGGTGTGTTTTTTTGTTTTAATATTTTGCCTGCTGTTTCCTTGAGGTCATAACTTCCTTGCCAGGCATGAGTGCATCTGGGTCCAGCTCTTTACTCTCAACTAACTCATGCCTGGTGTACTTTGCCTTTTAAGAAAAGTGTGAGTTCAGCCACGAGGTAGAGAATTAAAGACTAAGTCATACACGTTGCTTCCTTTTAGAGGAAACAGATATGTCTTTGGGCTCTTTCTTGCCCAGTGATTTCCCTTTTCTCTTGTGTAGACCTTAATGTGGCTTTTCATAGAGAACAAGTCATCTGAGCAGAAATGCTGGGAATTAGTTGCTTTTTGTCCTCTTTGGCAAATATAGATGGATTTCTGTCTTCCCCTTTAAACAATATTCAGTTCTGGTCCTACGGTGGTAGAGTTTATGAGTTGGTCCAGCATTAGTTTAGGAATGTGAAACTTTTTTTAGTCTTCACCCGAGGACATGCTTATAGATTTTACAGAGGGGAAAGGAAGGAGAAAGGGAGGGAGGGAAACATCTATGTGAGAAAGAAACATTGATCGGTTTTCCTGTACACACCCTGACCGGTGACTGAACCTGCAGCATAGTTATTTGCCTTGACTGGGAATCGAACCTGAGACCTTTTGGCTTATGGGACGATGAGCCACACCTGCCAAGCCAGGCGTGCGAAACTCTTGATAATTTAGATTTGAATAACCTGCCTTTCATCTCCAGACTTCTTTTTACTTGTGTAGGAATCTGGGCTGCCAAAGATAACTGTTATAAAGGATTTGGAGAGTAATTTTTATAGGTAGTTTATCTACAACTTTGTACTGGGTCAGTGGCAGGTGAAGAAATTTGCCCTAGGGCAAATAGCTAGTAAATGGTACAGTTTGGATTTGAATCAGGTTTGTCTGATTCTCCAGAGCTGTAATACTATAAACTACTAAAATTGCTTCTCCAAAATAAATTATTCAAGCACTAAGGCTTATTGGGACATTAGTTTTGCAATAGCCTGGAACTCTTAAATGCGGTGAAAGACTGAAAAGCCTTTAGTTACAACTTGACATTATGCCTAGATTTCTGTCCCGTTTGTCCCTTCCATTTAGGATTTTACTTAGGCTTCTGATGAACGGCTATGTGATCCCAATAGTGAGAATTGGCAGCATTTGGTCCCCGGGCTCCTTTCTTGGGAGGGATCTTGGAGAGAGGGGTTGGGGTGAGATTCAGGTTCAAAGATAGAGCCCGTCACTTACATCTGAGTGAGAGTAACTTGCATTATGAAAACATTTGCAGAGTGATTTTACTTTCTGTAACTTGGAGCATTCACTGAGGAGGCAGGGATTATTGTCTTAATTTTCCACTTGGGGAAAGTGAATACATAAAGGTTAAGTGCCTGTATATACAGAGTTTCATAGCTGATGCAGCTCTAAAACCAAGATTTAAAGTTCCCTTAGGTTGTGTGTCTTTAGGCAAGTCACTTAACTTTTTTTGAATACGTATCCTCAATTATATTGGGAGGAAAAATATCTACCTGGTAGGCTGTAGTAAATATTAAATCAGATATATGAAAGTATTATTATCAAATAAAGTTCAAACATGACTCCTGTTTGGTAGAGGCCCCTGCTTGAGAGTGGGATAGAATCAAGTGGTGTAAGACAGTATTGGTCTTTATTAAATATAAAGCTGTCCCATAGTTCCTAGCTATATCTGAATTGTATTAATGCTTTTAAAAAGTTTTTATTACCCACCTGTTATAGTGTGAAAGCTAGAGTAGTGCAGTGGTTGTCAGTGTGGTCCCTAATCATCAGCATCGACATTACCTGGGCCCTGTTTAGAAATGCACATATTCAGCCAGAGCTATCAAACACAAAGCTGTGGCAAACTCTGGCTAGTGTTTGTTTGTTTTTTTTAATCCTCACCTGAGGATATTGGGGGGAGGGGGAGAAACATGGATGGGTTGTCTCCCATACACACCCTGGGCATGGAACCCGCAACCTTTTGGTGCATGGGGTGATCTCCTCCAATCAATTGAGCAACCTGACCAGGGCTGGCTGGTGTGTTTTAACAAGCCCTCCAAGCAATTGTGATGCACGCTGAAGTTTGAGAACTACTGGGTTTACTCATTTTATGTTCTGGGCTACCGAATATGTCTGAATTACCTCAGGGGCTTCTTCTAAGTTATATCATAGGCTAATGTTTCAGATGTATGTATCTTCCCTTCCCATGATTAAGTGTTCTTTAATGGAGAAAAGGTTAAAAGTGCTTGAGGCTGGGGGAGAAGAGAATACTTTTGAGATGGATCTTCTATGCAATAACGATAGACTAGTGACAAAACATGTTTGCTTGTTTACAGGACTTGGGGACTTCCCTGCCTTCCATTTTATCTCTTTCTCTTTGGTGATAGCATGAGGGTAACCTGCACCTGTGGTCCTGGTTGTTTGATGAAGGTGGAGAATATACTTTAGAATGATTGCCTGTGGTATTTCTCCAAGTTGAGTAAACTGCATAAGAAAGTGATTCTTGAAAATGTTACTCGAAGGCCAGTATTGGAGTCTTAATTAAATGCCATGATGTCCTGCCCTGGCTGGTGTGGCTCTTGATTGAGTGCCAGCCTGCCAACCAAACGGTTGCCACTTTGATTCCCAGTCAGGGCACATCCCTGGGTTGTGGGCCAGCTCCCCAGTAGGGGCAAGCATGAGGCACCCACATGTTGATGTTTCTCTAATGAGACTCCTGACAACTTGTCCATGTCTGATGTATATGAGGTCTCTGAGGAGTGGACATCTGAGCCAAGACTTGTTCCCAGTTGTACAACTTAATTAAGGATTGTGCTTGCCCAGGCTGGTGTGGCTCAGTTGTTTGGGTGTCATCCTGCAAACCAAAAGGTTGCAAGTTTGATTCCCAGTCAGGGTACTTCCCTGAGTTGCAGGTTTGGTCCCCAAGTTGGGGTGCATGCAAGAGACAACTGATCAATGTTTCTCTCTTTCTCCCTCTCTAGAATCAATAAAAGAAGAAAAAAAAAGATTATGCCTGGTACAGAAATGGTTAGGTAGTAAACGTTAACAATGCAAAGACCAAGTGGAGAACCAGTGTTCTGGTTCACCTGGGTTTTCTGAAAACCTGATGTGGTTTCAGTATCCTTCTCACTATAAACAAGTTTCCTAGTACCGGATCTCTTTACGCTCCTGCCTGAGATGTGAAGCTGTGATCGCTCTGATCCGGCTATGATGAAGACAGAAGCTTCTAGGAGGCAGTATGCTGACAATTAGATTTGTGATCTAGTACTTGTATGCACAGACAGATACTCCAGTAGGGGTTCTTATGTTCTGTGTGTGTTTTAAACTCACTTCATCATCTCTCTGACTTGTAGCTTTATTTTCCCTGTTCTTATTTTTTCCTTTTTCATTCTCATCTTTGATGTCTTAACTCTGTTAGCAGAATGCAAAGCACGTGGAGACCTCAAACTTTACCACACCAATGCTGGTACTATGTCTCATTTCAGGACTGTAGATACATTTTTTTACCACTTTCAGATCAATGTCATTCAGTGAAGATTCCTAGTATCTGCTTACCTCTCTCTGTTGGAATGGCATGGCTAACTAGAGGCAGAAAGTGCCTTTGTTTAACTAATAAACAGGAGTTTTCTTATGATCTCTACCTCTTCTCTTTTTCTGCTTTGTCTTTGGTCCAGAGACCATTCCTTAGCCTCCCATTTTAGGGGTTCTTTTGGTTCAGGACAGACTTGTAACTTTGTTGTTTTTCTTACTAGTCTGTGATTGGAATCTGCTTTCCTAGTTCAGCTCTGACTTGGCTTCTTTAAAACCTCTACATAAAGCCTCAAGTGACCAATATGTGGTCTCATTATGGTATTTTGGGTTAAAATAAAATGAGATTAAGATAGCTGGGTTCACCTACCCAGACACATTTACCAAAGGGAAATTCTGTGTGCCTTGCATAAGGCAATCTCAAAAGAGAATATGAGCTAAAACAGATGTGGGGGTGCAGTGGGGGTTGGGATACGTTTTAGCTAGATTTCCATAAGTTAGCATGCCAAATCCATCCCAATTTGATTATACTGGCCAGAGATAGTAAATAAAGAAAAGAGACAAATAAGCTTCAGGAGAGACAGCTGGCAACTTTGGTCTGGTCCCATGTGTGTCTGGTATAAATAATGAAGCCAGGGTCTCCTGTACACATTTGTGTGGATAATGGAGTAGAGAAGATTGGTACCAATGTACTACTTTTGGATCTTCGAAAAGAACTGGAAAATTTTACAGGACTCTGGCTTTTCATTTAGCGTATTGCTGACGTTAAAAAAGCCTGAGGATTTGGGGACACTTACAATCTTAATAAGGTTGGCTGTGCTCTGGGCCATTCTTTAACTTATGTAATTGTGCCTGTTACAGTTCAGAGTGGACTTAGGGCGACCAGGTGAAAGATTGGCATTTTTGGAAAGTGGTCCAAGGTAGCCCTAGGAATTAATGAGATAACAGTGGTATTGCTGCTTCTTAGTGTCTTTATCAAAAGACAGGACGATTAGATTGATAACAATCAAAGTGTGATAAATGGAATCCCTGACTGCATGTAAATCAAGTTCCCACAGTTCAGTGATGTGTCACAGATAACCTTTTTTGGTGTAGAAGGAAAAAACGAGCAGGATGTAGAACTGTGTGCACTTAGAGACATTAAGGATCTTTTTATATAACCCCCGCAAGATGTGTCCAAGTTTGGAGTTATAGGTAAAATAAAAGAAATGGGGGGAATGAGAGCTTTAAAGAGAGAACAAGTGAGGCTTAAAGTTTTGTGGCTTAGGAGCAGTTTTTGCCTACTCTTTTTTGTTTGTTTTTGAGCAGTATCTACAAAGCAGTTTAATAGGGAAGAGAGGAGTATTTAAGAAACTAGGTTAGAAGAACTAGGTATGATTTAGAAGTATTGTGTTTATTGAAAAGTTGGTATTCCACCCTCCTGGGTGAAGCTCTGTTGGGTTACTTGACCCTTGCCTCTACATCTATTCCTTAAGCATACCGTATCTTTTAATCATAAATGACAAACAGGGCATAAAAAATGTAATTAAAAACTGCCTCAATCGGTTGGGCTTGTGGTCCATCCACACTAAGGCCCTTTCCTTAGTTGAAGCACCAAAGGATGGTTTGTGGGAGGAAGTACCTTTCTCTGGTGTCAACCCATACCATTTCATGTGGTAACAAGGTCTGTACCTTACAAAGTTTTTGATTATTGAGCATGTACTAGATACACTATATAAACCTATATTTCTTGCGTACCATCAAGATTTCCTAGACTTGAGTCATATTCCCCATTTCTCAAGAATTTCCAGGACGAGAACTTGTTAAAAGCTCACTTCATTGCCTAGTCCTGTTGCTGAAATGTCTGATTTAAAACATACCATACTGGGGCCCTGGCTGGTGTGGTTCAGTGGATTGAGAGCCGGCCTGAGAACCTAAAGGTTGCCGGTTTGATTCCCAGTCAGGACATATGCCTGGGTTGCAGGCCACGCCCCCCCACCAATGATGTTTCTCTCCCTCCCTTCCCCTCTCTCTAAAAGCAAATAAATAAAATCTTAAAAAACAAAACAAAAAAACATACTGTACTTGGGACTTGCCAGTGTAAGAAATCTTAAAGCAAAACTTTTTTGAAAAACCCAGGACTGCCTACCATATGCCAGTTGCTTACAGTAATCCAATAAATACTTACTGAGCTTCTGTAGTGTATCAGGCACTGTGTTGTGAACATAGGCTTCATAATTCCTGTTTCCAACAGAATACTCTGTAGTGGGGAAAGATTTAAATAAATAATCACAAATAACTATATAATTATAATTGTAAAAAATGCTCTGGAGAAGTACAACCTTCAATAAATTATCTTCCAAATATTTTTTAAAGTTATGATTACCCTGGCTAATGGGTGGCTTTGTACTACTAGGTTCTTGGGATGGTTACCAGTCAGTTCTTTCCCTTAGCTGTTCCAGGGTCAAATGTTACAGGAAATCCCCCATCTGAGATTGGTCTTGCGTCCATTAACCTCTAGTGAACTCTAATGGGCTAGAGTCCATTGTTTCTTAGTGAGACTCTTCTTTGTGTAGAGATGCATTGCAGGACATTTGGTATCCTGCTCCCAGGTAATAAATGCCAGTAGTACCACAGAGTTGCTATGATAACCAAAGGAGGTACCTTCATACATTATTTCCAAACACTTCTCGGGTTAATATTGCCCTGGTTGAAAACTATTGGGGTTTACTGTCAGGATTCTTAGAAGGAGCTATTCAACAGATTCCGTTGGGAGAACAGACTGAAAGTAGGTGGAGCTTGAGAATTGGACTAGTCAACCCTTTTGATGTCTAACTTGTGTGTGTGTGTTTTTTTTTAATTGATTTTAATTTTTATTGTTGTTCAGTTAAAATTGTCCCACCTTTTCCCCTGTTGCTTTCCCCTGCCCTGCCCCTGCACTCCCACAGTGTTCTTGTTTTTTAGGTATTTTGAAACTGCTTTCAATCCCATTCTTCTTTTTCTCCTATTGAGGGTAGAGAGAGGGAAGTGTCTGTTATAAACTGGTACTGTAAAAAGTATTTCATATCCTTATCATTTGAACTGCCTTATATCTTTGTTAGACAGTTTTTAAATTCCCATTTTACAGATGGTTCTGGTGCCAAGGGATGAAGTGACTTGCCCAAAGAAATGTTAAAGCTTGTGCTTTCTCTTTTTAAAAAGCATAACCTTAACTTGATCACTAGTTAAACTCTAGTGTACCACTCTGGGGTTTCTGATCTCGAGGGACCAGATCTTAGCTGTTGTGGTTTCTGGGTTTTCGTGCTAGAAATTTGGGACTTGTGTAGATGATGATAGCTGACATTTTGGGGGCTGAAGGATAAAGCAAACACACAGACACATACGTACCTTTTGGGGCTTTATTCTAGACTAGGATATAGGTATTACACAAGATAAATAAGTAAACCATATAGTATACTAGTGATACATGCTCAGGAGAAAAAGTTTATCAGGGACCAGGTATAAGATGCAGGATTGAAATTTTAGATGGGTTCAGCCAGGAATGTCAAGTTGAAGTGATATTTCATACGAAAGAGTGAGCTATGCTAAAATCTGGGAGAAAGAAGTATTGCAGGTAGAGGGATCAGTGAATACAAAGGTTCTGAGGCCTGAGCATGTCCAGATGGATTGGGGAAACAGTGTTTTGTTTTATTGTATTGAACTCATTCAACCCTGAAGGGGCTACTGTTATCATCACTGTTCTGTTGATGTGGAAACTGAGGCACAGAAAAGCTGAAAGCATTACTGGGGCAGAGCTCTTAACCTTTGCCTAAAGACTGGCCGTGGAGAACCAAAGCATTTCCTCAGCATGAAAGGGGCTAGGACTTGCAAGACCTCTAGAATTGTATTTTCTCTTCCACAGTCCCTTTTCCTTTCCTACTTTTAAAGTAGGAAACTTTGTTTTACACACAATCTGTACTTCATGGAGCTTATATTCTAGTCTAGGGTACAGACAGTGACCACAATAAATAAGTAAAGCATATGATATGTTAGTGGTATGAGCTCAGGTGAACAAGGTAATCAGGGACTGGGTATAGGAATTTAGGAAAGCTTTTCGTTGACTGTGAATAGTACTTTTCTGAGAATTTGGGACTCTGAGGTGCATTACTGGTTTTTCTCTTGGCCATGCACTGCCCTCTTCAGACAGATCACTGTTTGCCTCTGAATTCTAGAGTCACTCTGTGCTGGAGATGGGAGGAGCTTTGGAGGGAAGGCCATGTAACCCAAATGTTCTCAGACTGGGCATAAGAATTGCCTCAGATTCCTGGCCACATTCTGGGGCTGCTGATTTAAAATCTGGAGGGCACGGTTCAGTTGCATAGCTGAGAAAGTTAAGGTAAAACCTGGTTAGTGCCATGCTTAATTACCTGCCCAGGGAGTTGATCAGAGAACTAGGATTGGAACTCAGGTATTCTCTCAATCTAGTACTCTTTTCACCATAATGTACTGTTGCCTTATTCTTGAGATTAAAAAGTTGGTTAGAGCGTTGTAGCCATGTGCCAAGGTTGCACCATTTGATACCCTGTCTGGGCACAAACAGGAAACAACCAATGAATGCATAAGTAAGTGGAATATCTCTCCCCCCTTCCTCATCTCTCTAAAATCAATACATGAAAGAAAAAATTTTTAAATCGTAAAGAAGAGGATGTTTATGGCAAATGGTATTTTGGTTCCTGTTTAATCATCATTTTTTTTATAACCCTGGGTTTTAAGCAGTACCTAAAGAGGAATTCTTTCTTGGGTTGTGTGATTCCTTAGAGTCTTTTGTAATTTTTTGGAAATTGGGAGAGATTGGGTAGCTAAGTTTGGTCTTCCAAAAAAGTTATCTGTATCATTTTTGGAAGAGCATTTTTCTCTGTTGAAAGGTGGCTAATGAAAGTGTTCTGGAAGAGGAGAAGGGCTTCTCTCACTTGTCGAGGAATTCATTAGTTTGGTACTCCAGCTGCTTTATTTGAAGGATTTTTCTGGAACCAAAGAAAAAAAATAAAATACTTGCCACCTGGTTGTGGTTTTCTTGCATGCCTCTTTTGGGTGGACAGCTGTGAGATGGTTATTACTGTTGGCTCTCATAATCTGAGTTTTGCTAGATGATTCAGTGACTCTTCCCTCTTTGGTTTCTCTTTTCTACCCTTGGTGAGTGTTCTCAGATCTTCTGGTCTGGAAGGATGGAGCATAGTAGCCTACCTCTAAGCCTGGGAGGGAGCTAGGATTCTTGTTTTGTTCTCTATCACTTCAGAGACAGAGTCGGGGTTGGAAGGTCCCAAGTCTGATGTCTGTCTGGTTGCATTCCCCTCCTTAAGGAGTTTGGTCAGGCAGGCGCTGTGGGTGATGTCTTTGAAATTGGCTCTTAGGTCTATAAAGGGAATGTGCTTTGATGTAGAATCATTTCTGTAAGCAGAATGGGATAGCTAGAATTTTTCTCTGATTTTGGATATTTTATTTATACTCAAATTGAACACTTATGGAACTTTGGAAGCATTTTTATCTGTCTCTTTGATGTGGTAGTTGCCAGTTGTTGATAATTTCTTTCTCACCATAGGCAGAACTGGAATGAACTAGAACTAGAATGAAAGAACTGTTTTCCATCCCCTGTGAAGTAGAAAACTGGGGTGTGATTCTCCTGTTATGAATGATAAAGATCATAGGCTGAGTGGGTTTGATTTCCTGGGTCAGGTGTTGTCATAATCTGATGAGATTACTTTAATATCATCAGTATAACTTCAAGAAATCTTTAATAATGTCTCTATTGAGCCCAAATGGGAGGTAAGGAACCTCTTTTTTTGTCCTAGACGGGGAAACATGACTTTAAAATAAATGGAAAACAACAAGAAGGGAGTCGTCTTAGTTTAGGAGGCTGGGTCTGGGGATAGAATTAAACAAGCAGGTTCCTGGGCAGTTTCTCCTCAATTGGGGTAGGAGTCCTTGACCCATCTTAAAGGTCATGAAGTACTGGAGGAGTGAGAAAAGACAGGAGGAGGGGGTACTGGCTACAGATCTCAGGCGGGGTCGGGAGTGGGTACAATTAAAATGATATACACTGGTCAACTCATGAGTATCAAGGTACAAAGGATGTTCTTTTATGGCAGTGTGCTCTGTACGGCCAAAGATTTGATTGGAGCCCTGATGAGCTAGCACCTTAGTTAGGTGAGGCCTTAACTTTTTCCTATTTGTTCCTGTTTGGAATGCTCCCCAACAGAGGAGGGCCCAATACGGGAACTGGATCAACAGCTGCCGCCTGTCCCAGTAATCACAGGAAGCTCAGGCCGGGTGCCTTTGTATGGGAGCTCCACAGCCAGACAATAGTTTGTGCTGGCGGGGCCATGTGGCGAGTCACGTGACCCGGGGCTGTTTTCTGCCGGGGTCCTTACCCATCTGTTCTCTCGGCTCTTTCTGGGTTATCAGGCGCCAGTCCAAGTCCTCCCAGGCAGCCAGCTTCATGGCCAGAGATTACGAGCACTAACCTTCCTGGCAGGGGCGGTGTGGCTTCGCGTTTATGCAGATTAGCCATGTGTTTCTCACTTCGAGGCGTTCCACAGGAAAAGGCTTTTCCTGTGTTTGGCTCTCAGTGGGCGGTTCCCAGCTTACTGTACTGGGACTCGGCAAGCAGCAGGCGTTCACAAGAGGGATCACAGTACACTGGCCCCCTCCCATTCCACCTCCAGTGCTACGTCACCACAACACAACCGCTCGTGCTCTCATACTGTTGGTGTCATTCATTCGGTGCCAAGATTGCTTTAAAAAATTCCCTTGGCCCCAGTTCAAACAGGAGTACAGCTGGGATGTGTTAGATTTTAGGCAGTCTGCCCTCAATTTGAGATGAGTTATAAATAGCAGTGCCGACTTCCTTAACTACCGCTCTCTGAGGTAAAATGCAGGTTAATTACTGTGGGAATCAATTAGGGGGTTCTTTCGATTAAAGAGCCAGGGATGCTTTTTTAATTGTTATTATTAAAAGTCATACAACAAATCTGGCCAGGAATAAATTGAAAGCTCAAGGAGTAAGAAGTAATATGTAACTGTCCAAAATCCAAGATTAGGGCTCTCTAATCAAGATTAAGTTTATACAGGCCCTAGCTAGTTGGCATTTAGGAGGGCAAGAGCAAGTGGTAGTCAGGACTTCTTTCTGATGGAGGGACACCTTTTGGCAGTCCTGGCCCATTCTTCTGTGCTGCATTCTTGCCAGTCCAAATCAGATTCTTCAGGGTTGCTGCCCGGTCACTTCCTTGCTGCATTTTTGGATTGGGACAGGGGCCTAGAGCTTTCCTCAGTTGGACTTTTATTTCAAGAAAATTAAGAAGTTTCACTTTCCCTGATGCAGTAGCTTTTTGCTTGGAAAAGTTTCTGGCCCTATTTTTGTGGCTTACTTTTTAGTCGTGGTCAGAGGTTGGAGAACTTGAAGTCTTTGTTATATCTCAGCAACTCCTTAGGGTCATTATGGCTTTCGTTGGTGCAATAAGAAGTTGTAAGAGATTCCATTAGCTCACTGGTCTGGAGGGGCTTGTAATTCCATTTGCTTGGAACATAGGAACTCTTTTTTGCAAGTGGTTAGTCTGCAAGCTGTTCTGAATATATTCAGAGGGACTGGCCTGCTAGGCATCCGTGCCTTTGATGCCCCTAAACTGCATCTTTTGATGAATTTCATTTGGCAGCCAGTTTGTAACACAGCCAGTGATCTGGAAAGAGATAAGTGGTGGATGGAGGTGGGGAGGTTCTTATGGCTCTTTCCCCCTTTTTTATTTTTATTTTTTATGAATGTAGGAGGGTATATAACAGGGGGCCTGACTTCCCTGATCAAGGGGGCAGCATTTTTCTCTCAATTATGTGTCTTTATGGCAGAGCCTTTGCTTTTGAAGTGTAATCACAGTAATCTACGCCTGTGGTTTCCCATTGAAAGGATTTCCTCTCTGTCTTTCCCAGAGAGGAATCTCTTGCCCAGAGTGCAGCCAGGGTTTGGTGTTTCCCATCCATTGCCTTTTCCTTGGTGCCTGCAGAGTGCTGACATTGGCTTTTCTTTCTTGTGTGTGGCAGGGATTTTTCTGGCCTGAAATGGCTACTTTCAAATAAACTGATCAGTGAAGATTTTAGGCTCCATCTCTGTTTTGAGAGATTGGAAGATGGCATTTCATCTATAACTTCAAATCACAAATCTTTCACAATGGTTTCAAATGTCAGAAGTGTGAGTTAGGTCCCTGACCACCTCCCCTTCTGATATGAGCAGGTATTTAACTTTAACATGAGAACAGAGTAATCTGATTGTTGGAGCTGAATATATTTTTGTTTGCTAAATTGCATATTCTGTTGATTATAATCTTTTGATGAAGGGAGGGGGTCCGAAGTCTGATGTCTAGGAAAGGGAAATGTCTGTCTTTCTTTCCCCTCCCGAGACAGATGGAAACTTCAACTTGGTGTTCCACTTATTGATGTGTTCATTGATTGATTCTTGTATATGCATTGACTGGAGATTGAACCCACAACCTCGGGGCATCTGGATGATGCTATAACCAACAGAGCTACCCTGCCAGGGCCAAAGGGAAATGTCTTAATTTTATTTTTAGAATAAGAACGTCTTTGAATTGTGTTTATTTTTGGTCTGCAAAGATTTCCTAAAGTTGATGGAAGAATCCTTGAACTCTATTAACTATCCCCCATGTAAGTAGCTGTCCTCTAACAAGAGTACAGCCCTCCTGCTGTGAGAAGACAAGGTAACTTGCCTTGAGTCTTTTGTTTTTAAGCAGTCTCTTGGGGGATGCCTGTATAGTTTGAAGACCTCTCTTGTATAAGATGGCACATAAGATTCTTCTCAAAAGTGTGCTTGTTCTCTGTTGATTGTTTATTCCACCCGCCTCTCTTTCAGTGCTATTCACTATTTTTTTCCTGCCCTCAAAGTCATAACCTGATTTAGGGTGTGCCCCTGGTCCTGTGGCTAGATGATTTGATCTGGGCTTTTTCTCCATGGTATCCCCTACCCTCTTCTTACAGTAGGGCAGCGTAGCACATTGAAGTTACTAAGCCCTAGCTCTGCATTTGGGATCTTTGAAATACAAGACCTGATCTCTGTCTTCCTAGAACTGATTCTTGAGAGATTCAGTCAGTTAGCTGGACAACTAAGTGATAAACTTTATCATTCTGACTGAATTTGCAATAGGACATTTGGAAATGTGAGAGATCAGAGTGTGCTGAAGAAGTACGAAGTGGCTTCATGTTGAAGGGTTAGGTTTTTGCTAGTGGAAGCCATTGTGGGCAGGAGGGCAGGGCAGGAGGGTACCATTGCATAGAGCTACATATGCTCCATATGTGGGGGACTTGTGTAAAACTGAAAACGTGTAGAACTGGGGCATGCTATGGTGGGCTTTGGAGTCGGGCCAGAAGTGTGCTATTTATCTTTATTAATAATAAGTACTGTTTATTGGACATTTAAATACCAGTCATTGTGTGAAATGTATTATATGTATTTTGTATGCAAAACTGATATGTTTTTCATCTAGGATTTGAACCCATGTCTACTGATTTATTACACTTTGTTCTTCCTATGTGATGCTGTATAGAATGTAGTAGGTAGGATAATCTGTAGGAAGTTTGGAGCTGTAGAGTAAGGAGAGAAGAAAATTATTTGAGAGCATTGCTCTAGAACTGTGTGGTCCAGTATGATAGCCACTAGCTACATGTAGTTATTTCAATTCAATTAAAAGTAAATAAAAATAACTCAGTTCTTCAATCACACTAGCTATATTTCAAGTACTTAATAATCACACATCATAGAAAATTTTATTAAGTGTTTCTCTAGATCACTTGTTCTCAGCTAGTATACAGTCATCCAAGGATCTTAAAGGATGAGGGGAGCCCAAGCCCTTCCAGACCCAGTAAATTGGAAATCTCTAGGGAGAGGCCCAGGCATTTGTGTGGTTAGTAGCTACTGTTCCAGAAACTCTGTGGTAACCATGGTAACAGCTGCCCCTCAAGTGGTGTGGGGAGATTGGGACTGACAGAGATACCCATAGTGGGCTTGTCTCTGTTCAGTAAATGTAGCCTCTTCACCTGGGGGCCACATGGACAGCAGCTGCAGTCTGGGATGAGATGAAGATCTCCTCGTTATGTGTGGCATGAGGTGGCCCGTGTAAGCCCCCTGGGCTCTGTACAGGAGAGAATGGTGATGTTTTGGTTCCAGGTGTATGTGGGGAAGACCACATGCTATTCATTACTTACCAGCCCAGTTGTAGTTAAATCTGAACTTCCTTAACAGTCCCAAAAGAACCCATGGAGCTCCAAAATTATGATTGTGAATATTATTGTAGCTTCTGCTACAGAGGCAGTAATTGGCAAAAGTTGTTTTAGTTATGTTGGAAACAGCACTTTAATATTGATATGTAGTAATGATTTGGAACTGGGTTTTTCTATGATTGTAGTTTAGGTGAGGGTACTCCTATCATCACTGCTACCTTTTTAGCTGAGATTTCAGCTTCAACCTAAGAGACTTGGCTTCTACTTTTTTCCTCTTGGTATTTAGAAGAATAGTCCTGTGGTGTTTTGTCTTACTCGTTTTCCTCATGACAGCTTGACTTCCTCTATTACAAAACATTTAAGTAGTATTCTGCCCCCACCCCCACAAGACATGTTCAAAGAACCAGTTGTTTGAATGATCTCTTATTTTGGAGGGATTTTTATTTTTTAAGGTCTTCTACCCTTACATTATTTATTAATTATAAAATAATACAGTTAGAAGGGACCCTACCTATAATCTAGACCCATGGTTCTCGAAGTGTGGTCCCTGGACCAGTAGCATCAACATCACCAGGCAACTGTTAGAAGTACCCATGCTAGGCCCAACATGAACCTACAAAATTAGAGACTCTGGAGGTGGGTCTTGGCAATCTGTGGTTTAACAAGCCCTTCAGGTGCTTATGATGCATGCTAAAATTTGAGAACCACTGGACTCCTTGAGAGTTAATGATATCCAAGCCCAGAACATTAATACCTATCCTCACCCCCAATTTAAGATTCAGTTTTCAAGTTTTATGTTAGGTCCAGGCTTACTCTCCAGCCTGGTATACCTACTTGTAAGGTGTGCTTAGGGAAACTCTTCCCTCCCCTCCACACCACTAGTAGATATAGTTCGGCATCTCTGGCAAGGAAACGTGTTCTGGGGGCTCTATCCTATTTAGCTCCAATAGGTTGAAGTTAATGTCAAAAACTGAATGAGCTGATTGAACCTGTTGCTCCACAAAGAGCTGAAAAGAAACTGTAGCCAAATACCTGTTAGTTGAACTTTTGAGCTTTTATTATTTGTGCTATGCTGTACCTCTGTGTCTTGTTCTTTGAAGAGACAAAAATTCTATCCTTCTCATACCCTTGAATTCTAGAATATTAAAGGAGATGAACTTTTTGGGTGAAATGCACAAGGCTATAAACTCAAAGTTGCAATTCCCTTAACAGTTGTAACTTAGCCATGTTACCCATTTGGAAGAAAGCATGAATTTAAGTGCTTGTGCCAAAGTGCAAATAGGCTATAGATAGGCAAGGAAAAAAGATTTCACTATTTAAAGAATAGAAACGTCTAGATGCCTGTATATTTGAATTCCCAAGCACAGTATTTTGAAGCATCAGTTTTGGTGTTGAACAAGATAAGATCATGGCAGAGTATAGCAGCACCATCCTCTCCCAGCTACAGGGACTTTGATTTTTACACCATAGAGTATCTATATTCATTGTTCTACGCCTGGTCTCTCCTTTGGATCTCAAATAATACTACAAAGTAGTGTGTAGTTTGAAAGATACTGTTGCAGAGTGGTGGTATTTTCATTTTACGCATGATAAATCAAAGTTCTAAGGGATTAATGGGTCTGTACTATTACTTTTTCATAGTAACTGTTTTTCTGTGTGGTATACATACAGACCTATATGTTTGGTTATGTGTTCATATTGGCCAGAGGCCTGAAAGTTCCAGGTTAATGAAATGTTCTTTATTTTGTAGCCATCCAGTCCAATGGATCAGATGGGCAAGATGAGACCTCAGCCATATGGTGGAACTAACCCATACTCGCAACAACAGGGACCTCCATCAGGACCGCAGCAAGGGCATGGGTACCCAGGGCAGCCATATGGGTCCCAGGCCCCACAGCGGTACCCAATGACCATGCAGAGCCGGGCACAGAGTACCATGGGCGGCCTCTCGTATGCACAGCAGGTAGATGGTGACTCCTATTACCTTAATCCTTAATCTGTCCAGGATCTAGTCTTGAGCAATAGAATCAGAACATATCTTTGGCCTTTTGGCTGGAACTGCCATCTTCCAGTAATCTCATCAAAATGATAGCACAAAGGAAAAGAAGAGAGGCATTTGCTATATGTTCTCTGTGTCTTAGAAAATATGGAGTTGTTCCTTTGGCCACATATATGGGAATCTACAAGAAAGGTGATACTGTAGACATCAAAGGAATGGACACTGTTTAAAAAGGAATGTCCCACTAATGTTACCATAGCAAAACTGGAAGAGTCCCAGAGGTGTCCAGCCTGCCGCCCAGGGTGCCTATGAATGAGGCCCAACACAGAATCATACATTATGCATGGACCTTTTTTTTAGCTCACCAGTTTTCATTAGTGTTTAATGTGTGGCCCAAGACAACTCTTTTTCCAGTGTGGCCCAGAGACGCCAAAAGGTTGGACACCTCTGGACAGTGTCACCCAGCATGCAGTGGGCATGGTTTTAAACAAACAAGGGCAAGATTCTTGCCAAAAGAATTAATGTATGTATTGAGCATATTAAGCACTCTTGGGAGCTGAGATAGCTTCCTGAAACATGTGAAGAAAAGTGATCAGAAAAAGAAGGAAGCCAAAGAAAAAGGTACCTGGGTTCAACTGAAACACCATTCTGTACCACCCAGGAGAAGCACACTTTGTGAGAACCAGTGGAAAGGAGCATGAACTGCTAGAACCCATTCCCTATGAATTCATGGTGTCACAAGTGTAAAAAAAATAAAAAACTACCGTATTGGTAGAAGAAGAACATGTATTTGGCTTCTAAACCTCTTGAAAGAATCATAGGCCAACTGGCTATTAGTTACAATGTACAGCTTACAAGGTCAATGTTGAAGGCACCATCCCACATGTGCTGGAAGGAAAACTGCTCCTTGGCCACAAACTATACATATGTCTTCTTCTTTGACCTGGTCTACTTGTGCCCACTGAATGGTAATCTCTGAATGAGGTGGGAGAAAAGAAAAGCAGTGTCTGAACACCTTACCTACTGCTACCACAAAAAGCGCTCATAACATGTGCCCTGGGGATGGAAGAAGCCCTTTACATTTCTTCAGCATACAGCTGTATGTTTCACAGTGAATGTTGAGGAGGGACTTGGGGTGGGGTGGAGGTTGAGAAGCAAAAGGGAAGATTGAACAGTAAGGACTCTAACAATACCCTTTAAATGTTAAGATTTCTCTCTTCTTCTTTTGTCTGGTCATCCACACCATTATTTTTTATTGTTATTTTTGTTTTGACAGCTTTTTCTAGCATTTGAGTGAAATTCATACTGACAGTGGTGAAGGACAGAGTATAAAATCTAACTTTACTCCTAAAACTTTAAAGCAAAATATGCCTTCAAATGTAAAAAATGGGATACTTACAGTTATCGTTGGGGGTGTACATATGTGTGTTTGGTATTCCTAGTGTCTAGAATGGTTCCTAGCACAAATAACCAAGTAGGTTCTCTAATATTTTTTGACTGAAGATTAAATGAAAAAGAGAACCAGAGTAGCCTAGTGATTTGCACACTGTCTGGATTGCTAAGCCCTAGGTTTTCAGTCGGCGAGCCAGGCTGCTGTTGACTATTCATTGTGGCTAGGATACAGATTCCTAGTGCTTACAAAAACAGACTAGGCTAGGATAAAAAGAGTAGGCTCATTGGTGAAAACAGCTGCTCATGAACTCTTGTAAATAGCCCAAGTATTAAATAGTGTAAATTTTCAGTGGGTGAATGCAATCCACTTGTAAACAAACCAACTAGTAATCCAGCTTGGCCATCCTTCTTGGCTCAGTTTAGACAGGAATGGTAGAAAAACTCTGTGCCTTCTAAGTGTGAGGCTTGGCTTGCCTGCTTTCTATACCCATTCTCAGAGCATAGCTTCTGAGAGAATATCTCAGCTTCTTTCAGAAGAGTCTAAATGCTAAAAATTTATCTTTTCCTTTTCCTCCAGATTCCTCCTTATGGACAACAAGGTCCCGGCGGGTATGGTCAGCAGGGCCAGACTCCATATTACAACCAGCAAAGTCCTCACCCCCAGCAGCAGCAGCCACCCTACTCCCAGCAACCGCCATCTCAGACCCCTCATGCCCAGCCTTCATATCAGCAGCAGCCACAGTCTCAGCCTCCACAGCTCCAGTCTGCTCAGCCTCCATATTCCCAGCAGCCAACCCAGCCTCCTCATCAGCAGTCTCCAACTCCATACCCCTCCCAACAGTCTACAACCCAGCAGCATCCCCAGAGCCAGCCCCCCTACTCACAGCCACAGGCACAGTCTCCCTACCAGCAGCAGCAACCTCAGCAGCCAGCTTCCTCAACGCTCTCCCAGCAGGCTGCATACCCTCAGCCCCAGTCTCAGCAGTCACAGCAAACCGCCTATTCCCAGCAGCGCTTCCCTCCACCACAGGTAAGGTGCCTGTCTCTTGGCCTTCTTTACGTGTGACCACAGACAGTTTGGGGTTGGTGTCATGAGAACTTTGCCATACAAATTGGTTCTCTAAAGTGCACTTAATAACCGGTTAAACTTTGGATAAACATGCTAACTGGATTAATTGAACTAATGAAGGCATAATCTTAACTGCATAAAAATCTCTACCTCTCCTTGCTGACGAAGAAATGGGGCGGTGGAAAGTTACATAGACAAATAAATTGAAGATAATGGGACTGATTTTTTTTTTTTAAACTAGCATTTAGAACTTGAGCATCCAAGTAAGTTTGGTCTTTTTTTAAAACAATAACTTTGGGAGGCAATACTGTACATCCATTCCAATTGCTATTCCATTCCTCTATTGCTCAAAAAGATTTTGGACCCCCCCATATGAAATTGCCATCAGAGATGATAGCCCATTCTTCAGAATATTCTCAGTGATGGCAAATCCTTTTACTTTTTGAGGATAGATTTGGTTTTTGGAAATAGCTAAAATTCATTTGTTACCATGTCTGTGAGTAAGGTAGATGATGAAGCCAAAAAATAACAACTTGGACTTTTATTCTTTGAAGAGTGAAAAGAGGAGAAATGACAGAATGATGATAGATCCACTAAAGATTTTGTGCATTGTTGAAAAAAATATCTCATCCCAAGGGGATGACTTTGAAGGACAAGGTAGTCAGTTTAAAGCAGAGGTTCCTAATATGAGGTATTTTTGTTGTTTTTTAATAAATTAATTGGCCTCATTCCTTGCTAGGTTTAACTTGTAGTTAGCCATATTTTAGAATTTAACCTCAGGGAACACCTCTCTGTGGGCGATGATAAATGGTCAATAGTGCCATCAGAAAGACTCTTATACCCACTGCTGACATTCTTGTCTAGAGAGCCACAGTTTGTATTTTTCTGCCTTCAGATGACATCGTGTGTACAGTTGGGCAGTCTTTCACACCTAGCTTCCCCTGTATGAAAGTCCCATAGCCCTTTCCCCAGGAAGCAAGCTTGCCTGGTTTGTCAATGCCAGACCTTCACAGCTTTTGTTTTTCTTGTTTTAGGAGTTATCTCAAGATTCATTTGGGTCTCAGGCATCCTCAACCCCCTCAATGACCTCTAGTAAGGGAGGGCAAGAAGATATGAACCTGAGTCTTCAGTCAAGACCCTCGAGCTTGCCTGTGAGTATGCCTGCCACCCTCTCTAAAAGATGATAGGGGGCAGAGAGAAAAGCAAAGAAAACCCATTCCTGGTTGGATGTTTTGATGTTATTAAGCTATGTGAACAATGAGCTGTTTCTTGATTTCAGGTGCAAAATTCTGAATAGGAATTTATGGATTGACTTTGTAAACTATCTGTTTTGACTCTGCCTGAAAATAGATTTGTCATCTCTGTTTAGAAGTTTCTTTTTGTTTTTAAATCATGGCCTCTTAGGCATAGACCATGTAGGAGACAGAGGAAATGGAGATGTTGGAAGCACTCTCTGCTCTCCATCAAAGTTTAGAGAACTCTCAGTTTTTTAGGTTTTTGTTGTAGCGCTTAGCTGAGAGGTAGGATTTGTGGTGCATTCAGCATGGATTGTCACATCGAGCCTGAGCAGAATAAAAGTAGTTTTTCTGGTTGGTGTTTTGTATGAATAGGTGCTTTTGTCTAGTAGAATGTTTGTTGTCCAGATGCTTAATTAGTGTTTATGGAATGGACTGACTGTATCCTGAGAAGGGCAGTATAGTCTGCTGGTTAAGAGCGTGGGCTCTAGAACCAGAGTTCCTGGATCTGCATTTTGACTCTGCTGCTAACTTTGTAGCCTTGAGCAAGTCACTTAACCTGTCCATGCCTAAGCTTTCACATCTGTGAAGTGAATATAAAAGTACCCAGTTCAAGCCCAAGCTCAGTTGGTTAGAGCATCATCCCAATACGTCAAGCTGCGGGTTCAATTTCTGGTCAGGGCACGTACAAGAAACAGCCAACAAATGCATAAGTAAGTAGAACAACAAATTGTTGTTTCTCTCCCACTTCTCTAAAATCAATTTTAAAAACTTATTAAAAATGATAAAAGTACCCAGTTCATGGGGGTGGTTATTAATATTAAAAAGATTAATATAGAGTGCCGATACAGTTGTTGGCATTCCATAAATGTCAGCTGTTATCATCCCAGAGGGCATAGGGATTGTACTTGATACCTGAAAGGCAGTTTGCACCAATCACTTAATAGTAGGCTGGTTCTGGGAACATTTACCCTTAGCCTTAGCTCTGCTACTACATGCAAGCAAGTGCTAAAATATTGAAAGTTAATCTCAGGAGTGAAATGGGCTGCTGAAATCTAGTAAGACAGTAGGTAGCAAACCCTTCCATTACAAATCCTGTTCCAGATAGGAAATGGAAATTTAGCCACACATGCCCAGACAATAATAGTCTTTAGAAATTTCGATTCTACTTAAAATCGAAGCCTATCTCTTTGGTTATTTTGACTTGGGAAGAAATGATTTCTGGATCTTTAAGGAATAGGTAGGAGGCAGGAACACTCTTCATCATGAAGCCTCCCCTGGTTTTCCCTGAACATCTCTGAGCCATAACCTTAGTACAACAATGTCTTTGGATTCCCTTAGCACCTGTCATTCTGGCTTCTGAGGTCAGGATGAAGAGCCATTGTCAGATTGTACTTTTGAGACTGTTGACTTGTCTCAACTGAGGATTTGAGGGAGGAAGTGTCTGAATAAGGCAATCTCCCTTTGTTCCTTTCTCATTAATGTCTGTTGCAATTCTTTTCTGCATTCTGAACTTCACTGCAATGTGCTTTCCAGCCTGATTTAGTGAGACATGTGTAACCACTCCCTCATCATCTATCGTCTGTGGCTAAATCTAGGTGAGGTGCTATTGTGGCAAAAACCCAAATTGGTGGATTCTGTCAGTGCTGTAAGTTGCTCCCCATCAAAAAGTTTCTGCTTGCTCCTAATAACCTTTTAACAGAGCTGTAGTTGGTATCAATTTTTAGTCCTGAGGAACCTAGCATACAAACCCATTGCATGTTTTCTAAGGGTTGAGAGCCTTTGTACTATTGAGACTAAAAGCTTCTGATTTGACCTGCTGAAATGAAGGTGCTGGCAGCTTCATGGGCCCAAGGGAAGATTGTTCCTGGGCAGCCAATCACAAGGAACATTCCCAAATTCAGGCTTCTATAGATTCATCCAAATGGGTCATTTGCTCTGTGGTAGAAGCTCCATGTGGGAGGTGAGCTGGCTGGGTTTATTGGCATCTTGTTTGTTGAATTGCTTTTTATTCCTCTGCTACTTGGACCAAGAGGGAAAGGGTAGTTTTTTCTTTTAAATTTTGGTTTGATGCCAGATTTGCCAAGCCAGGCTGGGAAACAGTCACATCTGAGGAAAGGAGAAGTCGGGATTCCCTGCAAAGGGCCTCGCCTTTCTTAGGCAGCTGTGTTGAGGGATCCTGAAAGTTTGCCAGTGTATTCCTTTACTCAAACACCTGTTTATGTTTGGCTCCGTAGAAAATGCTAGGCTGACTAGAGGGACAGCCCCTCCAGTTCCACATCACCCTCTTTACTTATTCACCGTACTGCTTAGCCCCAAAGGCAATATGATTGTGACTCTTGATTTAAAGACTCAGTATGGTTTTGGGTCCTGATTATTGCAAAAATTAAACTTTTGAGGAGCTTTTGCTCAGTTATTAATGCCAAACCATTTAACTGCTATTATCCTGATTGTGTTATCTTTCTATTTAAAACCTCTCAATTATTTTTTCCTTTTTTAAAGATTTCATAATTTTTTTTTTTTTTTTTAGCGAGATGGGAAAGAAGAGAGAATGAGAGGGAGAGAAACACCTATCGGTTGCCTCTTGCATGTGTCCCAACTGGGGACCAATCTGCAAGCCAGACATGTGCCCTGACTGGCAAGTGAAGCAGCAACCTTTTGCTTTGAGGGACGATGCTCAATGAACTGAGCCATGCTGGTCAGGGCAAAAAACTTCTCAATTATTTTGCGTTAATCACAGAGTAAAATCCCAAATCTTTAATATTACCTAGGCTTTTCCTCCCCTTGTCCCCTCCCTGCTTCCCCACTTTTGATTCAGTAGGCCTGGTGTGAGGCCTGCAAATTTGCACTTCTAGGATTCTTTGACGGTGCTGATACTGGTAGTCCAGGGATGGCACTTTGAGACCCTCTACTGTGTCCTCTTTTGCTCCCTGCCTTGCTCTCAGCTTTCTCTCAGTTTTTATAAGGCCCCGTGCTTTTTTTCTTCTTCCAGGCCTTTCTTTGCACTCACTCTTCTCTTTGTCTAATACACTTTTCTTTTTAACTCCTCCAGTTCATATTTCATCTCATCTTCAAGATCATTGCCTCAGAAAACTCCTTCCTAATCAAGCCTCAAAACAACTTGAATGATTTCTATGATGCCTTCACTAACTAAAGACAGTTTTTATTTTTCTAAAACCTTCAATATTTAAGACAAAAAAATATAAAGAATAATTCAGTGCCTAAGTACTTATCTGTAGAAGCTAAATCTTATTGACATAGGTAAAAGTACCTTATACGTATAACCCTCTGGGATTACTTCCACAGAGAAGCACCATCTTGTATATGAGGTTTCTTTGCTCCATGTTTCCAAGAGCATTTTGCTGATACCTCTACTTATTTGGGTCTCTTCCACTAGATGCTCCTGGAAGGCAGTAACTGTGTAAACCTCTGTGGCCCCAATACCTATCACATGACTTCCAAGGCTCGTGGTTCTCTACCTTGGCTGCATGTTAGAATTATCTGGGGAGTGAATGATTTTTTAAATTAATGGCCAGGGTTCACAGAGTTCTGATTTGTTTGATTTGGGGTGGGACCTGGGTTTTAGTATGGTCAGAAGCTGTCCTGAGTGATTCAGATTTGTAGCCCCAGTAGGGATCCACTAGTCTAAACTGTTAGGTTCCTTTGCTGTAATAGACTGTCTTAGCACCCATGCTTCTTGTATAATGCTTATCTCAATATTAATTTCAGTAACTTATTTAATGCAAACTTAGTGAGGGGTGACTCGGTCTGTCTTGCTCATTACCATCATAGTACCTGGCAAATAGTAGGTTCCAACTTACTGAATGAAGGAACCTGAGCAGTATCCGTTACATTGCTCATTCAGAAAGTGTATGTCTGACAGGGGACAGCTTGACCATAATACCAGATTATTGTTTTCACTGCTAGGGCAAGGCAGGTATCACAGACTGTATGGGACTACTCAAAACTCCATTTCAGAGAATGGGTTGATTTATTTGTGATTCCAGGCAGTGGCTTAGGAAGAATTTGAGGTTAAGGTGTCGCCCCCCCCCTTTTTTTTTTTAATTTTTATTTATTGACTGGGGGAGAGAGAGAAACATCTATTTGTGGTTCTGCTTATTTATGCATTCATTGCTTGCTTCCTTGTATGTGCCCTAACCAGAGATCAAACCTACAACTTTGGTGTATTTATTTGGACAATGCTTTAACCAGCTGAGTTACCCAGCCAGGGCGAGGGTTTGTCATTTACCTTGTAAAATAGCTACCACTTCATCTTACGTTAAAGGGATGGGTTGAGCAAATCTCCAGGTGTTCTGTTAAGTTTTAATTTTATTTATTTTGGGGCAAACTCTTTCAGGGATGCTGGAAATTGGTATCTGACTTTTGATTATAGTCATTTTTGGAGAGTGACTTGGAGTTGCATCTTTAAAAGTTTCTGTTTAACCCTGGCTGGTCTGGCTCAGTGGAATGAGCGTGGGCCTGAGAACCAAAAGGTCGCCGGTTTGATTCCTGGTCAGGACACATCCCCGGGATGTGGATGAGGACCCCCAGTTGGGGGTGGATATGGGGCAACTGATCCATGTTTCTCTTGCACAGCGATGTTTCTCTCCCTCGCTTTCTCTCACCCTTCCCCTCTCTCTAAAAGTAAATAAAATCTTTTAAAAAGCGTCTATTTAAGTGATTCATCCAAGGGTATGTGGCTTCCCTAGAATAGTGAATGCTTCCCCCATTTTTTCTACTGAGGCACATTTGTAAATTTGCATTTTAGTCGTGAGTACCTGGAATAGGGTTTCCATTTAGTGGTGGTGACTTGATACAGGACTGAAAGCCTTGATCTGGAAGGGTTAGCTAGATTAGTGCCTCTCAAACTTTAGCATGCATTAAGAGTTACCTGGAGATAAATTAAAACGCAGATTACTGATCTCTATGCAGAAAGATTTTTGACTCAGTAGGTGTGGGGTGGGACCCAAGAATTTGCATTTCTAGCAAGCTCCAGGTGGTGCTGAAGTTGCACAAACCATACTTGAATAACAATGAGCTTAGGTAGTCCTTTGAAAGGGGAAGGAAAAAAATCACTAGACTAGGAAGCCTTTGATAACTTGAATAATGTAACTTACACTGTAGTTGTAGTTTGGCTATTGATAATCTGGTGGGAAGGCTGTCCCTTTACAATGGTGGAAAGAAAAGAGATTTGAGAGAATGGCTTACTTGTAGCTGTGGCCTCAGTAGAGTTTATTCATGAGTTAGGACAGTCCTTGCACTGCCAGCACCACCGTGAGAGCAGCCCACTCTGGCACACAAAACTGAATTCCTTCTGTAAGTTAGTCACTAAATCCCAGTTTACCTCAGAAATGGCTTTTGAATCTGGATTCCTCTCTCCTTCCCCACTGCCTTTTTTTTAGGCCCCTGTTATTCCTTACCTGGTGTCTTGCCACAGCCTCCTGATGTTTTCTGTCCTTTTCTTCCAAATCAGTCCTCAGCATAATTACCAGAATGATCATCTTCAAAAATTAAACCTGGCAAGTAACATTACTGCTTTAAAACCACTGACTACCTGTTGCCTATAGGTTTAAGCCCATGTGTGACATACAAGTTCCTTGGTAATCTGGAGGATTAGAATATTTTAAAAAATGGGGTTTTATTGTTTGTTTGTTTTTTATTTTTTTATTTTTAAGTAGGCTTGTTCCCTGTCCTTGGCGTAAAACCTGGAGCAGTATTTGCTGTGGGTGTTATATAGAAAGGCAGGTAGGCAATAGACAAGGGTTGAACTTGATGACTTCTAAGGTAACACGAATTCTTGAATCTGTACTTCTGACTATGACATGACTGCAACCTTAAGGATCCTCCTTTTTCATTAGTGAAATAGAAGAATGTGTGCCTGAATGTTTCAGTGAGTGCTGTCAGAGTTTGGTAAAGTCAGTGATCCATTTATGTCAAAGTACCTGAGGGAAGACATCCTGGCAGAAGTTTGGAATGAACTAGGTACGGACGTACTTTTGTGGTTGAAAAGGAAAAGTACAGCCTGAGCAGAGGCCAGGTGGGGATGTGCAGTATAGATAATAATTGGGGCTGGTCAGAATCAGGCTTCTTGAAGAGGGGTAGGGAGTTAAGTCAGGAAAGCTGGGTCACAGGGATTGGGGCCCTGGGTAGGCTAATAAACGAGGCATTTAGATCTGATCTTACAGGCTTGCTGATACATGATTAGAGCAGTAACATGATAAAACTAATGTTTTACAAAAACCCATTGGGTCTTCACTAGTGTGTCTCAGTTGAAGTGTCGTCGCATACACCAAAGAGTTGGCAGTTCCATTCCCTGCCAGGGCTCATACCTAGGCTGCAAGTTCAGTCCCCAGTTGGGGCGCATATGGGAGGCAACCAGTTGGTGTTTCTCTCTCACATGTTTCTCTCTTTCTCTCCCTACCTCTCTCTAAAAATCAATAAACGTTTTTTTAATTATGCTTTTAAAAAAATGATCCATTGGTGTGTAGTTGCTGTGAATGGGGGAGAGTCTGGAAAGGGGATAAGTAAAACTGTAGAAATATTGTACTGCTGGGAAGAAATGTGCAGTTCTATCCCTCTCTCTTTCATTTGCATAGCTACCTAATCCCAGTTGTGAGATGTGCAGGGAAGACTCTATAGAACTGAGATTAAATTGGTTCTGTTGGGTGGAAAATTTAATGAGCTTGATTGACTGGGCAGGAAAAAGAAAGGGAGATAGGAAAACTTATTTTTGAGGATAAGTTAAGTTCCCTATAGTGAAATGTCTAAAAACAAATGCTTAGTTACTAGTTGGAGATAGGAGACTGAAACTTGAGTAACAACTGAGTCTGAATAAAGTGAGAGTTGTCTGTTTAGTGGTTGATAGTTAAACCATGAAATGAAATAGGCCTCCCAGGCCATGGAGTATGAAAAGAGGAGCCATATAGAGGCCTCCTGAACAACGCCTGAGGTCATTGTGTAGAAGCACCCAACATCTAGCCAGAGAGATGGGAGGAGGATCAGGATTGTGTCCTATTTCTGGAAGCCAAGGGAGGGAGGAAGATATTCCACATCATACTTATATTTCAAGAAATACAGAGTTGGATTTGTCATGAAGAGGTTATTGGGATCCTTTTTAGGCAGGGAGAGGACCTGGTTTCTGAGGATTGGAGGAAAGGAGTGGAGCAAGGGTGAGGTGTCAAGGTAAAGAGCACTCTTGAAAGTCACTGAAGGAGTGATCCCAAATGCCTCAGCTTCATCTCAAGACCTGCATGTGTGTAAGACAGATAGCAGGGTGAAGATGCTGGCAGAATATTGGGAGGGTATAAATGGGCATGTCTTTCTGGAGTCATGAAAGAAAGGAATCAGGGGCACTCACTGAGCAAGTTTATAAGGGGCACTGTACCCTTGACTAAAAAAAATCCTAGAGGCTGATGTTGAAGGTCTAGATAGATCATATTTGTTTCCTCTGGTTAGGTAGGCATGGAGGTTATTGAAGGTAGCAGTGAAGTAGAGAACAGGAGGATTAGGATCTTTAATGTCTGTTAAATTATCTATACTCTTTATCATTTGGCTTTCCAAACTCTTTAGATTTCACTTAACAACAAAGTAGCTATTAGCACTCCATTTTTACTACTGTGATGCTCTCCGGCCCTGAGAAGTTTGGGTTACAGGAATCCAGAAAGAGGAAATGGAAGGGAACTATGTTTCTCTAGAATCCAAATCTTAGAGGGCAGGAGTAAGGCTAGGCTAAGAAGCTACAGTCTATACTAATTCTCCTAAAAGGGCAGGGATTGAAATGTACTGAGTAATGCCTTCTGTTTTACCTTAGAAGAAACTAAGGGTCAGAATCAGGATTTGAATCCAGCTCTTGCTGATATTTCAGATGAAATAACTTCCTACAGCATCCCAACCAGCAGAGGAAAGGCACGGACAATCTGATCCTCTCTTCATGTTTGCCAAAAGCCTCAGCCCCTTTGCCATTTAACATTCACTAGACTTGTCCTAAAAGAAGGAGTGTAAATGGATTTCCATCTCCCTTTTGTTTTCCCAGATCTCGTGATGGAAGTATAGTGAGTTGTAGAAAAGACAGCCGAGGGACAGGAAGGGGTAGGAGATGGAAGATGAGTAAATTCATAGGGCAGGGCTGCTGAAGGAACTATCCAACTAGGGAATCACCTAGAACAGTAGAAAGTTGACTAGGGTTTGGTTCTTTGGTTTCCCTTGTGTTGTGGATGGGAGCAAATCCTGTTCTGTGCTTTTTTTTCTTAGAACACAGTGTCCTTGTTATTGAAGAAATGTGGTCCATTATTTAGCAGCACAGACATCACCTGGGAGCTTGCTAGAAATGCAGATTCTTGGGCCTCACCCCAGCTTTATAGAATCCAATACTGTTAACAAGATCCCTAGGTAATTTATTTGTCTAATGGTTTAGAAGCAAGGAGTTAGACTCCAAGTACTGAGAGTAAAGTTTTCAAATCTGAGGACTTTGGAATAATAACGATTTTGCTGTGCTTAGTAAAATTTAAATAATTTCTGAGTGGGGGGGTTATGAGCGGGAGACCACCACCATTTGTTTTGTGGATGCTTTGGGGGGCCCTTGCATCCCATGCCTATAGTCCAGACCCCATTGTTGGGCCATCGACAGCTCCCAGCATACCTGTACAGCCTCATCTCTGGCCACTCAGGTGTATGTTAAGCTCCTTACAGCTCCTGGTCCTTCCTGCCATTTTCTTTTTGCTTAAAATGCTGTGTGTTTCCTTGTACCTCCACCCCTTGCACGTGCACAGACTCCCTCCCCCCCCTCCCTCCCTCCCTCCCTCCCTCCCTCCCTCCCTCCCTCCTCCTCCTCCTCCTCCTCCTCCTCCTCCTCCTCCTCCTCCTCCTTCTTCTTCTTCTCCTTTTTTAATGAGCAGCCAACTTCTACTTTGGCTTCAAAACCTAGCTGAAATACCCTTCTCTGGGACTTCTTCCCTATTTTCTTCAAGCAGTTTCTTCATGTTCACCAAGGTTATATTCTGCTGGAGGACTTATGTCTGTATCTGACTACCTTGTATCACATACTCAGTAAACTTGTTGAATAGCGCCTGGGTTCTTGCTACCCACCTGAGCTTAAGAGTCAGCTTTTTGTCATCTGGGTTTTATTGGGGCAGAGGGGTGGTGAGAGGAATCTTCTAAAAACTTAGGAAATTGGAATGTTGGAAGGATTTTAATTTTATACTGTTTATGTTCCCTTTTGTCACATTTCATGGTAAAAGGAGGCAGGGCCAACGGATTTTACCAGCTTATTTTTAAAGGAGTAACAGAAAGGCCACTAGTAATTCTGGTACCCGGAGAAGCTAGGCTGTTCTGTTTCCTTTATATCTGACCATGTATCTGTACTTGTTCCCCTTGAATTGCAGCTCAGGTACTCTCACAAAGTCTGAAAAAGGAAATCTCCACCCCTTGTCATATTTGCCCAGAATGTTCAGAGCATCGTGTACCCTGTGTAGGTAGCTGTTCCTTCTCTAGAAAGCTGGTTCTCTGGTGGGGCCAGCCGATCCTGTTCCCCATCTTAGTAATGCTGCTCCAGCCCTGATACTAACTGGTGCCTACAGGAGCCTCTGGTGCTTGCAGCAGATTTCTGTATGCTTGTTCCTGGGCCCATTTCCTGTTTCTATTCTAGTCGCTGGTGGCTCAGCTCAGCTTCCTGCTTGTGTGTCTCACACAGATTCCTCTTGCTGGAACCTTTTGTTTTCTACATAAAGCTTCAGTCTGAATACTAGTTGAGCCTTACCTCTAGTGTGGTGGCCTCTGGGGCCAGTTACCTACTGAGGACTGGTGGGAAGTTACATCACTTCCCCACCAACCGTACCACTTGGATTTGACATTGTTTTTTCAGTTCGTCTGTAGCCCTGCTATAGAAAGCTCCTGGTTTCTACACATTGGTATAAAAAGATAAACTGGGATCTTGTGTGGGCCAAACTTGTCTTCACTCATAAGCTGCACAGGGCTGTCAGGACAGATGTGCCCTGGTTCTTTTGTACCTGGAACTAATAAACAAACATTTCCAGCTCCTGAGAAAAACACTCAGTACCCTGTCTCTCCCAAGCCTCCCTGAAGCCTAGAGAATACTTACTTTGGGTTGGGCAGGTAATACTATCCTCAGCAGACCAAGAGCTTGCAGAGAATATAGGAATGAAAAGGAAAGCATGTGCTGATTCAACCATCATCTTGTGAGCAGTTCAACCTTTGCAGAGCTTAGAGTAGAAGTGGAAGGAGGGTACAACAGGATTGGAAAAGGGGAAGAAGGAAAAGTGGTTTTCCTGGACAAATGTATTTTAAAGTTTGAGGGCTCCCCGATCTTGCCCATTTTCCCCAAAAGATGCTGGCTTAGCAGAGAATATATTTGTGAATAATTATTTTCTCTCTCTTTTACAACTATTCTTTTGGGATCATCTGATAGAGTCACATAGAGTCGGTTTTTATATTGAACCTTAGACCTAGGTATGTTTAATTGGAATTCAGTATTGGGAATTGGTCTTAGAAAATTGTTGGAAGGACTGAAGGAGCAACCTCTGGGCTTGTTCTTCAGAAATAGAATCTAGACCTAGATTTGACCAACCAAGGAACTCCTACTTGTGAGCCACTACCAGATTGATTGCTCTAACTCTGCTATCTGGGGATCCGTAAGCTGGAATCAAGAAGCAGTAGCAGCCGCTGCCACCAAAACCAGCACCCAGTTAACTGGGAGATGAAATCGGAATGCTCCTGCAGAAACAAGTGAAGAAGGTAGAAACATGGTCTCTGCCATACTTTAATCTTGAGTCTGCTTCTAATGAACAGAACATGAGTTGTATTCAAACCCCCATCCTCAGGGGATTCTGGGAAATGTAGCTTTCAGCTTTTTAAACCTCTACAAATTAGGAAAAGAGTGGAATAGGGGCACCTTGAGTTTGTCTACAGGATATTTACAACACCTACTCCGCCTTACCCCTCACTTTATGTGTGAGGAACCTAGAGCCCAGAAGGGGTAAAGGACTTACCCAACGCCAGTTTAGTAAATGAGAACATTGGTTCCCTGACTTCCAGTGCTTTTACTATTAGGACCAACTACTATAAAGGATCAGCAAAAAGCTCCTTTAAGAGAAGGAAGAATGCAGAGAGATGTCACCTCAGATGGCAAAGGGGTAGTTTCAGACAGGCAGTAGGGGTAATTTTCAGACAGGCAGAGGGGCAGTTTTCACACAGGGGGGGAAAAAAAGGAAAGGAAAAGAAAAAAAAAAGAGAAGGAAGAATGCCACATTCAGAAAATAGACTTTGTCTTCCATATCTTCTTCTCTTTGGAGAAAGGGAAGAAGGAGATATGGAAAGATGTAGGATTGAGATTTCTAGGCAAAGGTCACTACTTTGCCTAGAAGTCTGTGAGTGGTATTATGGTTTCTGGATAGGTCTACTCTCCAGGACAACATGTAGGAAGCATTTACTCAGGAAGGAAGAAACTTAAAAAACTAGAATTTACTGAAATTCCTGAGTCAACATACAGATGAACTCAGTTGCCTTGGTGACAGGAGCTTTCTTCACCCATACTCCTTATCCCCCTTTCCCTTTCCCTCCTATTGGTGCTGTGTGCAAAGCTGCCGTTGTTCTCCAAAAAGGCTACCTAAAATCAGAAAACCAGCCTACCAGTTATTGCCAAGCTATTTTTTGTCCTGGGGTCAAGGGTGGGAGCTTGAACTTTTGAACAAGATAAAAACCAAGACCCTGAACCCCACCCCCACCTCCCGAAATACTATCCTTTCAGAAACTACTAGGGATCCTGTGCACCAGAGTGAGAATATGTTCCTCTGAACTTGGTCCTGATGGGAGGACCCTTAGTCCTGGAACTGTTAAACTACCCGATAAATTAAGCCTAGAATTAGCTCTGTTGTCTTTTTTTCATGTTCCTAAACTCTTTGGTGTTCTGCCTGATAGCTGTGGTGAATCTGGTACATGATCTAGTGTTGTCCCTTTGGGGACGAGTGAGTGCTTGGTCTCTTGCTTTATTCACTTCCAAGTCCTGAACCTATTCCATCTTCCCCACCTGTGGTGTCAGCATGGAATTGGCTGGTATTGTGACATAATCTCTGATTGCCATGAGGCAGAACTCACCTCCAAGCTTCCCTTCCATTTGACCTTTCCCAAGGAAGCTAAGAAACTGTGTCTTGTTGAAGATGGGAACAGGGGGTTGAAGGCTCCAGTCAAGAGTCAGCAAACTAGCCCCATAAGGCCAGCTTTGATGTGGGATGAATATTGAATATTGTTTACTGAGATGAGTGAAGGTAATTTCCTGACATTTTGGGGAAGGTAAGAGAGAAACTAAGTTCCAAATAAAAGAGATCAGTGTTCAGAGGAACTGCTATCAAGAATATTCATTCCCCCTCCCACCATTTTCTACTTTTAGAACTTGACTGTGTCTCTTTTATTTTCAAGTTGTTCTTTTTGGTTTTAATGGCCTGGGAGGTTGATGTCTGTCTTTTCTGGTTTAAAATTATTATATCCGTTCCCTGCTCTCAGGTCTGCTTGTTTCTCTCCCTCCCCCAATTGTTTAGATTTAATTTAGACCAGTAGACCCATAGTGAGAAGACCACTGGCAAATATAAATTTAGGGCTTTAAGTATCAAACCAGGGAGGCCATGCAGCCCTCTAGACCTTGGTCTAAGCTATGTTGAGCACAGTGCCAACTTTGTCTTCTGCAGTTGTGTACATTATTACATCTTTGCTTTTTTCTGGTTGCTATAATTTTGAAGGGGCAGTCAGATGAGGCAGAAGCCTAAAACAATACCCTCCTCCCCCTTACGCTTCTCATACCTAGAATTCTGCTTTCTTTTCAGTGTTCCTTTCCTCTCCCTTTTCCTGCTGTCCTTGTTCAAGTTCTAGGATTCAAGCTGATGGTCTTGAATGGAACAAGGTCTGTGTGGTTGGGCTTCCTGAAAGGGAATGCTTGACTTGAAGAAAGTAGGAAGTTCTAACTTCTTTGCTTTCTCTAGCTTTATCTTGCTTATTTCCTGCTGGGATTAGAACAGCCCTATTCCATAAATATGCACTGCTCTTGACTGCTTTAACTCAGGCCCAGCTCTGACCCACTTTCATTTTTTTTTTTTTTTTCCCATATGCGGAATGAAGAGTCTGTTAGTTAGTGACCCTTAAAACAGTGTGCATTTTTGGCCAAGAGGTGGTTTCTGACTAGATGAGACATCTCTTCTGGCCCAAGAGAGAGAAGAAGCCTTTGCATGGGAGGGTAGTGTGAGTTGGAAGGCGGTCAGGTTCAGGTTGATAACATGGTATTATGCAGGCATGGTCGGGGCTGACAAACTGAAAAGAAAGGTTTCAACTGTTGAGTGCCCTGTGGGAGTTCTAGGATTTTTTAGTTGGAACCTGGATATGTTAATGTCAAATTTTTAAATTAGTAAAAGGGTCTGTGAAGGAGTGTTGGGCAAATGTTCTCTGGGCCTTGTGGATCTGTTCCTGCAGCTTCTGTTAAGGACTGCCCGTGTAGCTTTGGCTCCTTTGGAGTTGGTGCTTAGAATTTCTCTGGGGGTGGGGGCCAGCTATGGGGAGCACCATCTATCCATTGCCAACTCTCATTGTGTTTGGTGTTTGTTTTATTGGTTTGGGGAGGGGGGAGTGCAGAGGAGAGGTTGAGCAAAAGCACTCAATGTGATTAAACCTATAGCTGAGCAGATCTGTGGGAGCAGAATATCGACCTATGGGAAAAATCAATGGCTACTGCAGTGGCCAAGCTACTGCTTGCAGGGGCTCCCACCACAGGAATGCAGGCCGCATAACTGTCTTTCTCTTCCCCTTTTCATGTCACCAACACCCTCAGCCTCAGCTTCCACCCAGAGGGTCGGATCCACCTCAAGAGATTTTTCTGGGGTGGATTAGAACAGTAGGGTTTTGTATTTTTGTAATTAAATTGAATATGCTCCAGTGACACAGAGCCACACCTCCTGACAGCCTCCTTTCTAGACTGTCTTTCCCTGCACTGCAGTTCTATCAAGAGCTCTTACCCAAGTAGCAAAGGCCCATTCAGGGTTGCACCTTTCAGTGCTAGACAGCGGTCTGTTCCCTTGATGTCATCACCCAAGAGTACCTCCCTCATTATGGAGTTCTAGAGTTTAGGTGCAGGATTAAGGTGGGGGACTGAAGACCAAAGGAAAGAGAGAGGACTAGTAGAGATTGGGTCTGAATAGGATGCTTTTGAGTAGATTATTGTTTCGGCAACATGAAGCATTTTGTCTTTTGTGTGCCTGAAATTTTTCTGGTCACTAATAACCGGGAGAATGTAGCCTGGTCCTGCTCTGGTTCCACTGGCTAGTGGGGGAAAGCGCAAATTCAGCATGGTGCCGTTAGTCCTGTAACACTGAGTCTAGAGGAGCATTGTAGGAATTCTGGGCCCTGCTTGTGGGTTGAGGATCAAGGGAAGTTGTATTATGACTCTGGAAGCTTTGCCTCCACAAAGCTGTAAAATCTTCCATGGCAAAACCTCGGGAGATTTTAGTCTATGGTTGTTGCACCTAATGTGCGACTTCAGGCAATTGGTTTTCCCACCCATTTCTCCTCTTTGGCTGGGAAATGGGTTGCCTTGCTGTGTTAGAGGAGAGCTCTCTTGCCCCATTGTTGGAACAAGACTATAGGCAAAAGATTAAACCTTGCTTGGCTTTTGCCCTCAGAGAGGAGCTTTCCCATCTTGTAGTTTGGGGAATGAGGCCTCTTTAAAAAAAGGCCTGATCATCTTGAAGTTTGGAAGGGTATCTGCAGGGCTGGGTAGGGAGGAAAGTGTGAGGTTTTGAAATTACCTGAGATGAGACCACATAGAGGCCAAGGATGTCTGACTTCTCTCTTTGGGCCACCCTTTGTGCTTGATAATAGGATTTGGGCATATTCAATATGAAAACCAGTAGAGACCAGATACCTGTCTTCATGGGATTTAATTTCCTGCTTGTCTCCCTAGAGTCTAAGTCATTCTCTCTTCTTCTCTCCCCTTTGTACATTAAGTACCCTTCTAAGGACCCAGAGAAAAAGTATTATACTCTCTAGTATAGAAAGTGTAGATATAAATTAAGAGTTAAAGTGAAAGGACTAATTTAAAGTAAACCATGAAAGAAGGTTTAGAAAGCAAGAGTGGTTTATAGGAAGAATGGCTAAGAAAGAGGGGAATACGTAGCATTGTAGAGTTGGATTATCTAGTTTTAGTCCTTCTTTCTACAGAAGTTCTAAGTGAGACCTCATAAGGTTAGCCCGTTAAAGTTATGTAGCTCATCACCCAGCATGGCTGGAGACAAGTTGATGCCTGACCTTGTTTGGAACATGGAGTCTTTGATAGTGGCAAGCTTCCACCTATGATGGAAAAAGTGTGAAGGCTTTGGAATCAGAGGAATATGGGCTTGAACCCCAGTTCTTCTGTCTAATAGTTCTCTGTCCTTGGGCAAGTCATTTAACCTCTGAGCTTCCTGCTTCTATGTTAAAATGGAATTTTTAAAAAAAAAATATTTATCTTTTTATTTATTTATTTGGAAAGGAAGAGAGGGAGAGAAACATCAAGGTGTGGTTGCCTCTCACATGACCCCTACTGGGGACCTAGACCACAACCCAGGCACGTGCCCTGACTGGGAATTGAACTGGCGACCCTTTGGTTCACAGGCCTGGTTCTCAGTCCACTGAGCCACACCAGCCAGGGTGAGAATGGGATTGATATGTACATCAGAAGATGAGTATGAGAACAAAATGTGAGTCAGTCATGTACCTTAGGGTTGAGCGCATGATAGTCACATTTATTTATGTCTGTTCTGCGTCCCTCTGAGAGGGATACAAGAGACACAAAGGGACTTGCGTTATTCCTCTTTTCAATATCCTTTGAATTTGGAGATTTGGTCTTTCAGAGCTTTTTTTATGCATTCTGATGTGTATATAAAGGGGATTTTTCTCTTGGAGGTGGGCCTCTAAAAAACATTCTGAAAAAGAGTCTAACCCTTTTCCACTCTGTGTCCTCACCAGGCAGCCAGAAGGTGCCAGAAAGAAATGATCCATTATCCCCAGAACACTAGCTTATTGTAGAAAGAGAAAAGGGACTTTGGTGAGGGGTTTTTGGAAACTTGGGGTTAGGGGTTAGGAAATGGAGTTCTCTGAAACTTTCCTGGAGTGATTTCTCCTGTTCCAAACAGTGAGTGTAGTTGAGGCAGGAGATGGTGCTTGATCAATCCTAAGCTAAAAGGATGATGTCAGCCTCTGCATCTTTTCTTTCCCTTTCCTTACCACCTGCTTAACCCCTGATGTGGAAGTACCACCAGCAACAAGAGGCAGCCTATTCTGTGTGTTGGTTTGTTTTTGGCATTTAAGCCAACATAAACTAGTCTGCTTTCTAGACAGGGATGGTTGAGACCACACATTGGAACAGTGCAGGATTTCTATACTCTGGAGCCCCTACCAGTGTGGGGTGGGTCAGATCACCCTTCCTTTTATTTAGCAAAGACTGAGTTGGGGGTGGGGGAGGACCCATAGAACCTACAACTGACACTTTATTGTACTGAATATGTTTTAGAAATGTTTGATAGAGAGATAGCCTCTTCTATGCCTGACCCGTGACATATAATGTTGCTTAAGGAAGACTTTATGGAAAAACCAGGTCTCCCAGAAACTTAGGTGCCTTAAGTAATTCCTGTATCATTAAATTTGTCTTGAAGTTTGTCAAAGCTGATGCCTCTTTTCCTACCATCTGCCTTTCTTCAAGAGTTAGGTTTCCTAGCCTTTCTGTGTTCTTAAGGATTTCCTCCCATTCTCCAGCATGGGAGCAGCCTCCTGCTGTGGTCATGAATCTGTTAGGCAAGGGAAACCCTTGACAAATTGTTAGTGCAGATTTGGTCATTTCAAGCTGTGCGTTTGGACTTTTCATTCAAGGATCGTCATCTAAGTGATTGAACTGTAAGGTTCCTACTGCACAAACACATACGTACAAACTTACTACAAGCGTGTGTGGGATTTACCTGGCTTTCTTGGTGGGTGGTTTCCCTGCCAGTAGTTAGCACAGCTTGGCAAAAGCTCTTCACAACTGAAAGAATATAAGAACCCCATCTGGGGGTTTGCAAAAGCTCCATTTCCCAAAGATTCAGCCAAATTTATGAGAAAAAGCTGAATCTGAGCATTGCCATGAGCCTGGTCTTCAAATTTACCTGTTGATGTTATTTAATCTGCTCAGCAAAATGAACTGATGTCATCCTCATGAGGCTCTGTTGGGAGATTGTTTAAATCCCTCTCATCTAACCCTGAACTGGTATCGTCCTGCTTGAAAATGTGCTTCATCAGGCAGCCAATTCATGTTAGAACTTGCAGGCCTTCCTGTGAGAGCACTAGCAAACCCGTTCCTGCACACACACACCACCATCCCCCCCCCCCCACCGCCGTCCTTTACACATACCCCCAGTGTGGTATGGACTATGTAATTTTGGGCATGGTTTTTGTTGTGGTGTGAAGAGAAGGTGTTAGCTACTGAGTTCTGTTTGTCTGCAGAGCCTGACAAACCCATGCTGGCACTCGCTGGGACTGGGCATCCAATCACAGCTGGAACAGTTATCGTCATGGAGTCCCTATGGGCTTTCTCTATCAGGTCACATCCCAAAATAACATTGGGCAGTATTTCAAGTGAAGAAACGAAGGTTTTCAGGGCTGTAGCCAGCCTGGAGTGTGAGATTCTGTGTGAAATAGTTGGACCTGCTCCAGTGCTTTTGATCTACATGGTAGATGAGCAATAAAATGCATGAAACACATTGGAAACACGTGAGGAAATCCTCCCTGGTCCTGTTGCTTCCTTGGAACTGGCAGGGCACTGAGTGGGCTGATCCTCACCTCCCATCTCTTAGCAGGATTATGCTTGGAGGAAAGCAAACCCAGAGAAACAGATCTTTACATTTAGAAGGCAGTGCTGTAATTCTCCCAGCAGTCCTCCTAGAAGGTACTTGTTAGGCAGAACCTCTTGAGAGAACTGAGAACCTGAGTCCTGAAAATGCTAAAGGTGGCCCCCACTAGGGAGAATTGGGACTGCGATTGATTGAACTTTGTCTGTGTTAAGTATGTTGCGGAAAGCCAAACTTATTAAGTACATTGAGGTCTGACTCAACGGCCAGACATCCGGCTTTTTGTGGAACAAAAGACTTGAAAAACTGGCTTTTTGTAGGGTAGAAAGCAGAGGTGTGTCCTGTGCAATAAAAGGACATAGAGTTCAGAGCAGTATCTGTTCATGTAGATAGAGGGGGGGAGACTTCTTTTGGAGTCCACCCTTATAACTCCCTCCCATTTCCCAATAAAAACAATTTACTTGTAATTAGCCACAGTGACTGAAGGGTATGTCTTACATCTTACGCTTGTGTGTTGCCATATCTCTAATTCCAGGGTATTGCAACTGGTATTGTATATTTCATATGGCCCTGACCATGTAGTACCAGTGGAGTTTCATGCATATGCCCCAAGGGTGTCTCAAACTTAGATTTATCCAGTCCTTTCATTGTATAAGTGAGGAAACCAAAGCTGGGTTTGTTGCCAACTTGTCCAAGGTCACAACTGATAAGTACCAAGAGCTTAGCCTTGGTCTCCCAGTTCGTGGGTGTGGTGCATTATCCTCAGTACATATAGTATCAGCATAATGGAGAGACAAGGAACATAGGCTCTGGGGTTCAGCAGACTTGGGATCAAAATCTAGTTTCTGCCGTTTTTACTTGCTGGATGACTTGGGCATGTAGCCCAATCTCTCTGAGCATGAGCTTACTCATCTTCAACATGTTAATGGTAGAATTATGTACTTCCAAAAAATGTAGAAAATCAAGTAACTCCATAAAGGGCCTGGCACATCATAGATGCTCAAATGATAGTTATTGTTGATATTGACGTAAATTATCTGTCCCTTCCTGTGTCAACATTCAGGTTCTATTTTTTAAAATTTTTAAAAAAGATTTTATTTATTTTTAGAGAGATGGGAAGAGAGGGAAACATCAATGTGTGAAAGGTACATTGACCGGTTGCCTCTTGCATGCCCCCACCTGGCGATGTGGCTTGCAACCCAGGCACATGTCCTGACTAGGAATTGAACCGGCAACCTTTTGGTTTGCAGGCCAACACTCAATCCACTGAGCCACACCAGCCAGGACTTCTTTGAATCAACTGCCCCTATGCTGACCAGTTGCCATCTGATGAATATCACAGTTTGAGAGATTGGCCTCAAATCAATCAAATCAGAGAGATAATGTTAATGCTGCTGCCTTCCCAACAGTTATTCGTGCCTAGGCATCCCAGCCCACTTGTGGCTGCTGTTGGCAGTGCTTTATTTAGCACTTTTTCTCCAAGGATCTCAGGGCACTTTCCCAAAACTGACAGTTTTCCTCAGAGTCCTCTGTGAAGGAAGCCACCACCTTGTCACCACAGATGCTTCCAGGGTACCAAGATCCCACTCTCAGGGGTTTTCTTCAGGCTCCTGGGATTCCCTCAGTTGAACTAAGACATTCACCTGTGGATCTACGGAGAGCATGGTTTTTCACAGAAGTGTGGCTGAAGGAACATTCGCAGGCCCTGCCCTGACTCTGGAGCAGTGGTTGGTGGGTTGTGGTTGGGTTTTTTTCTTCTTTTCCCTCCTCAGTCCCTCAGAAGGAGTCCAATGATACCAGATTGAACAGGGTTCTTCTGTTCTTCTGTTGAAGGCATCAGAAGAGCAAAAGGGGACTTTGGCTCTACCTATACTCTCTGTTTTTTATGAGAATGTTCATGTTCTACTTAAGACAAATGTTCAGGACACTTAATTTTTTAAAGCCATTTAGAGCCAAGTTCTTGTCTTATGGATGGACCCTTTGTTGCCTACTGTGTTCCAAAATACACTGATTTGTTGCCCTGACTGGTGTGGCTCGGTTGGGCCCATGCCTGGGTTGTGGGTTCAGCCACTGGTGGAGCACATTCGAGAGGCAAGCGATTGATATTTCTCTCTCACATTGATGTTTCTCTCCCTTCCTTATTCCCTCTCTTACCCCTCTATAAAAATAAATAAAACCTTTAAAGAAATAATGCTGATTTCTTTTTCATTTTAGCAAGTAGCTTTTATTAGTGGAAGCTGGTGGTTTGATAAGGAATGGAGACTGTAGGAAGGAATGCTGAGAGAACCTACTGGACCCTAAAACAGAGCATTGGGCTGTGGTTTCTGTTATAGACCAGATATTAACAGGTGGCTTTTGGGGCCTTTTCTGACATACATGGTTGGCTCCTCTCATCGTCTTGCTGCCTCTGAGTTTTCCCTTGGCTGAGATAGCTTAGCCCTCAGCACAGAGATGGAATCCTCCTCTCTTGGGATGAACCCAGGGTTCTTTACAGCTCCAGGTACTTTAGCCCGTTGAGGGGACAAGGCTCTTTGATGTTACGTGGAGGAGGACTTCTGGAGCTCCATTCCATGCTGAGACTTACAGCATTTTTTTAATTCTTAGCCAACAGTGAGAACTGGACATGGACACACATGCACACCTTGTCTTCAGGGCAAGCTTTGTTTCCATAGACCTCAGCAGAAACACTTCTACCGTAGTGGAGTAATCAGCTGGTTTATAGAAGGTCCAGCCAACCTGGATACTTGGGGGAGAGCCTAAAGGTGCCCTCTGACCTCCATCCAGTGTTATTGTCAGAGTCACCTGGAACTGATATTGCCAAGGGGAGTTTGTTGTAGGAATAGACTCAAATTAGGCCACTTTGGATGTCCTTCCTCTTCACATGTGTCTCTTATTTAAGATAACTCTTAACCCAGACCTGAGCCCATACCCAAAGCTCTCATCCTTTCTTCAAGGTACAGTTAGTTTTTAGTGTGAAATTAATGTGTGGTCTTGAGCCAGTGGTATTGCTAGAGAATGAACATGGGACAGAGGGTAGAGTTGGGGGTGCGTTTCCTGGGGTCAGTATTTTTCATATTGAGCTCCTGATTGCTAATCTTGGAGTTTATTGACCCAGAGTAAACTCTTACTGATTATTTCAAGACAAGCAGTGCCCTCAAATAAACATCAGGTCCTCATTGAATAACTTAGAACTAGGGAAAAAACTGAATTTGTTTCATCGATAAAGGTTTGTTCATCCCTATTATAGGCCAGGTGTTAGGAATATAGCCCCAGGCCCTCTCTTTCCTGTGCAGTGTATCCCTTTTCCACCTCGTACCCCTTATATTTTAAAATATGGTATCTTGGGGAAAGTGAGTCCTTGGTTAATTGTAGTTTATAATAATCTGATGAAAAGGGAATCTGTGATTATTGCCTACCTTGTTCACATACTTTTGTGGCTCCTGGGTACTTTTCCTGCCAGTGTTTTATAAAGGTTCCTTAGTGGAAAAGAACTAAGTGCTCACTGAAATGCTGCTCTCTCATGACAGTGGAAGTTGAGGCTTGTAAAGAAGATAAAAGTACTAGATCTAATTCTGGTGGCTAGACCAGAGGTCAGCAAACTACAGATTGTGTGTGGGCCAGTTACTTGTTTTTATAAATAATCAAATGCATCGGACTATACTCCAATAAAACTTTATATATATTATCTGTGATTGCTTTTGCACTACGGTGGCAGAGAAGAGTAGCTGTAGTTGGAGACTATATGGCCCTTAATAGAGAGCTTGCCATATGTAAACTGTAGTATTATGACAACATAATGTGTGCAGTGTGCTTGCCTGCCCTTGGTTATTTAAGGAAAATGTTAATCATTTAGTAGGATTGTTGAAAGGAGTATCTCTGCCTAATATTGCTAATCCATGTCTTTGTGTGATATGTTTCAGGATCTGTCTGGTTCAATAGACGATCTCCCCATGGGGACAGAAGGAGCTCTGAGCCCTGGAGTGAGCACATCAGGGATTTCCAGCAGCCAAGGAGAACAGAGTAATCCAGCTCAGTCTCCCTTCTCTCCTCATACTTCCCCTCACCTGCCTGGCATCCGAGGCCCCTCCCCGTCCCCTGTTGGTTCTCCCGCCAGTGTTGCTCAGTCTCGCTCAGGACCACTCTCGCCTGCTGCAGTCCCAGGTACCCTCAAGTGCTGGGTTTCGGGGAGAGGGAACGGGGACTGGCTTCCAACAATATCATGGAGCCCCAGCCATCCACCGGCAGAGAAAGCGTCTCTGGTCCTATCTGCAAAGTTTCCCTTTAGCATTTGAAGAAGGGAGATGGGAGCCCCTTGGTTGGAACACGCTATATGTGATCCTGGGAGGTGCGTGGTCTTCCCAGGAGCCATTTTCAGCTCTGAATTGACCTCCTAGCTAGAATTTCCAGGCTTAGCCGTGATTGGCTTACTTTCTCTGTCTGGAGCAGGCAATCAGATGCCACCTCGGCCACCCAGTGGCCAGTCGGACAGCATCATACATCCTTCCATGAACCCATCGAGCATTGCCCAAGATCGAGGTAAGAGCCTGGGCTTTGAGGGAGGGCTGGAGGCCTAAGGCTGACACTTCATTATCTGGTGCAATAGCTTTTGAAGAACTGTATGACCGTGACGCTTAGGACAAATCCCAGTTACAATTGTGAAGTTAAGAGTGGGCTTAGCCATGTTGTGGCTCCAAGCCTGTGCTTGCCCATAGTCATTCTTTGTCTCTCAGTATTTGTGTTTTTGATGGATTCTCCCCACATATATTGTGTCCAGTTTGGTCAGCAACTGCTAAAACTCAGCATTGAATCTTTACTCTTTAAATCCTGCTCCATTTTATTTTTCTGTAATTGCTGTTTGTCTTTTCAAACCACCATTTAGTAGAAAGAGTTGGCATGATCTGGTTAATAGCTATGTCACTTTGAAGGATTCCTGAAATGGTGTTCAATTATATAACAAGGAAGATAGAGACTTGTTCAATTTAAGTTGCTAAAGAAAATATAGACGGTGAAGTCCTAGGATAAGGGAGAACGTTTCTTCCCATCGTACCATGGTAATAACTATATGGGCACTACCCACAAATAGGTTACATGCAGAGGAACCCCCAGATGCCCCAGTACAGTTCCCCCCAGCCCGGCTCGGCCTTATCTCCACGTCAGCCTTCTGGAGGACAGATGCACACAGGCATGGGCTCCTACCAGCAGAACTCCATGGGGAGCTATGGTCCCCAGGGGAGTCAGTATGGCCCACAGGGTAAGTATATATTCAGGAATGCATAGAGATGAGACCAAAAACATAGTTACTTGATACGCTGCTCTCTGGGGTATAAAAGTAGGACTGATGTTTGCCTTTAATTCACCAAGATCAGTCCCTAAAGTAGGAGAGGAAGGACTGTCACCGTGGGAAAGTTCTTGAATATCTCTGAGCCTCTGTTTCATCTATACAATGGGGATATAAAGTGTTTAGCTCAAGACTGAGCACAGGCACTTAATAAATGGTACTTACTGGTTATTATACTTGTTTTTAGTAAATTAGTCCCAATAGAAATGGTTTTTCTTCAAAATTAGCCCTAGATGAACTAAAGCTGAATATTTCTCATACAGCATGGGACAGAAGGTGAGAATGTAGAAAGGAAAGAATTCTGGGAATTGTTGAGCCTGGATAGGAACAAAGCCAGCTTTGCCTGCCAGCCAGTCTTGCTCTGTGCTGTCTTTAAGATCGGGGGACAACTGAGGCCTGTCTTTATATGCTTTTACCCTCCCCTTTACTTTTTTTTTTTTTTTTAAATGGGGTAAAGGCTACCATGAAGTTGGTCTCTTTCCAGACCAAATCTCTAATGATTCCCTTTGTTTATCATCTTTGGAGTTTTAGAGTTTGAGCAATATTAGTGAGTTGCTAATGAATCACTAACTAAGTCTCTGTCTTCTTTCCTTCTTCCTCTCTCAGGAGGCTACCCCAGGCAGCCAAACTATAATGCCTTGCCCAACGCTAATTACCCTAGTGCAGGCATGGCTGGAAGCATGAACCCTATGGGTGCTGGAGGTCAGATGCATGGCCAGCCTGGCATCCCACCTTATGGCACACTCCCTCCAGGGAGAATGAGTCATGCCTCCATGGGCAACCGGCCATATGGCCCTAACATGGCCAATATGCCACCTCAGGTTGGGTCAGGGATGTGTCCCCCACCAGGGGGCATGAACCGGAAAACTCAAGAAACTGCTGTCGCCATGCATGTTGCTGCCAACTCTATCCAAAATAGGTAAGGCCTGGGAAGTAAAGAGGGTGTTATTAGTGCAAGGAAATTGTTGAGTCATTCAAGTCATTGAGATACTTCTGAACCTAAACCATATCATCTTGATAAATAAGCATTTTATTAAGAGCTCTTTAAAAACTAGGTTTTCTTATAGTAAAAAATACAAGAGTTCTGATTCTTTTTTTTAATAGTAAATACCAAATTTTTTTTTTAAAGATTTTATTTAGTTCTTCCTAGATAGAGAGACAGGGAGGGAGAAAGAGAGGGAGAAAAACATCAATCATTTGCCTCTCACACATGCCCTCATGGGGAACTGGGCCTGCAACCCAGGCATGTGCCCTGGCTGGGAATCAAACCTGCGGGACAACACCCAACCAACTGAGCCACACCGGTCAGGGCAAAAGTTCTGATTCTTAAGCATCCTAGATTGGTATCAAATTTCACGTGACCAGATATCATATGTAAAGAACTTTATAAAACGCAGGTTATTTTAATTAGTAAAAATAAGTCTTCAGTGTTTCTTCATTTCTTATGTCATCCAGTTTCTTAGTTTCCGAAAGGATTTTTAATGATACACTTGACTTGGATCTGTGGTGCGAGAAATAAAGAATGGTAGGGTTGTGGTTTGCAAATTCTTCTATTGTTCTATGTGGTCCTGTGCATTTGACTCTGGAGCTAAAGTGAAGAAGACACATGTGATTGGGTTTAATGATTTGAAGATTCATCTCTTCTTCCTTGGCCATGGACTTCAGTGAATATGATTTCTCTGTTTTTGAAGGCTCTGTCCTTGTACTACATTGTTAGTGCCTACAGTTCCTAAAGTGACTGATCTTACTGGGCTGTTGATGAACCAAGGTAGAATAGGGTGATTGACTGTAACTGTAAATAGATAGATTTGGTTAGTACTTCAGAATAATGAAAGCACAAAGTTTATAGTAAGCCCATCAAGAAAAAATGCAAAAGCAAAGCCTCCCATGCCACTTCCAGGTGCTTTGCTGTTGAGGGCTCCTATTTGGTTGGGGTTTGATGTAACAAAGAGTGGTACAATTAATTGAGCAATATAGGTCCTTTTGGCATAGAGAGGGCTCTTAAATGGAAACATACTTGACTTTGCAGGTGCCTTAGTGGCTGGGAGTACTTAAGAGACAGGATAGACCTTCATTCCTCAAGGAGTGTTTTCCTTTCCAGTTAACTGTGGTTTCCCATTTGGGGCTTGAATCCTCTTAAAACCTTTTATGGGAGGCAGAAGATAAAAATATCTGGGTCAGGTAGTGCATGATTGTGGTTTGGGGGTCCCAAACACCTTTTCCTTATAAGCCTAACTAGATGATCTTAGCTCTTACAACACTATGTAGCTCAAGTCCAAATCTGAAAACTCAATGTCTCTAACTGTCCTCTCTCTCTCTCCATTTCCTTTCTCAGGCCACCAGGCTATCCCAATATGAATCAAGGGGGCATAATGGGAACTGGACCTCCCTATGGACAAGGGATTAATAGTATGGCTGGCATGATCAACCCTCAGGGACCCCCATATCCCATGGGTGGAACCATGGCCAACAATTCAGCAGGTAAGTTCTAGTCATCGCTTACCCCAGGGATTTCTTCCAGAGTGATCATGTCACAAACCTATTAAACTTAAGAATTTTTTTCCCTCTTTTATAGGGATGGCAGCCAGCCCAGAGATGATGGGCCTTGGGGATGTCAAGTTAACTCCAGCCACCAAAATGAACAACAAGGCTGATGGGACACCCAAGACGGAATCCAAATCCAAAGTAATGACTTACATCTTGATTCCACAACTTTTTGTCCCATCCTTTCCAGTGTTAGGAAGGAAAAAGAAGAGGGTGACTAGACACTATTTTTATGACACCAACTAGATTATCTCAGAAAAAGGTTGTTGTTTCCTTTTGTTATCATGAAGGGTCCCATGATAAGAGCTCATTGAATTAGGTTTAGTTAGTCTAAGGGGTCCTGATGTAAAACAGTCTTCTCACAACTGTCTGTTGTAGAGGAAATGTCAGACCTGCAGTGCTGAATTCTCTGTGAAACTGTCCCCTGTCCTTGTACATTGAGAGATGGTATGTGCCATTGGCAAGTAGTTGCTCTTCTCTCCTTGGACCATACTAAGAGCAGCAGGAATGGTTGGTGTCCTATGTTTTATAATGGGGAGATGAGGCAGGTGGAGTTTTAGTCCTTGGCTCCCTATAGGTTGGTCCTAAGTGTCCTCTCTGTTGGCCCATATGGCAAACTGGGGACTTGTTCAGTGTTTGAGTCATTTGAAATATTTCTGCCCTTTGTCATATCTCATTTTCCCTATATAATAAAGTAAGGAAAATAAAAAATCATAGCTACCACCTTGTATGGACCTTCACTTCTGGCTCCCAGACCCTTTTAGTCATTCTTCTCTCTTGGGTAGGATACTGTCCAAAGCCTTCTAAGCAGTTTAAAGAAGACTCTTTCTTGAGAGGAGGTAGAGTTTCTTTTCGTTTTAGTCCATCCCATTGTCTCAAGATCATGTTTTGAGTTTCTTGTTCTCTGAAACCATCTATAAAAATATGTCCAGGCTCCTGGGTAAGTAGTGTGAGAGCGGTAGTGACATTGATGTCAGGTGGACAAAGAGCTGGCACTCACCCCTGCTACTTGAAAGCTGGGAGATTTTAGGCATGGCCTCCTTGTGCCTGCTTCTGTATCATATAAGAGGAGGATAATTTATAATGCCTCATATGTAAAGGCATCTAACATAGCACGCAATGTATAATATATAGCATTTTTCTTCCTTTACAGAAAGAAGGTCTAGCTCCCTTTTGGCCTTTCAACCTTATGAAGGCAGGGCAGGTGTTAGTAACCACCCCAGAATAAGAAGCTTTATTCTTGTTCTAATTAAGGGACTTCTAAGACCCTTAGCATAGGCTTTGAACCTAACCAGTTCCTTAGAATCTTTACTTGCTCCTTCCAGAAATCCAGTTCTTCTACTACAACCAATGAGAAGATCACCAAGTTGTATGAACTGGGTGGTGAGCCTGAGAGGAAGATGTGGGTGGACCGTTATCTGGCCTTCACTGAGGAGAAGGCCATGGGCATGACAAATCTGCCTGCTGTGGGTAGGAAACCTCTGGACCTCTATCGCCTCTATGTGTCTGTGAAGGAGATTGGTGGATTGACTCAGGTGAGTGCCTGGCACTGTGGTTTCAACAAGCCTCTCTCAGGGCACTCAGTGGCTTCACCTGGTGTCATGCAGCTCCCAGGGATATTACCCTCTCTTCTTTGAGTCACGTACTGATGGACCTGAGAGCACAGGTTCCCGGAAGGCTGAGACTTCCCTGGCTAGGACGAAGTATTAGCATTATGTTTACCATATGTCTAGGATCCCATGGGGTTGCAAAGATAGAAAAAAAATCTGTAGGCATTCTGATTCCATGGGAGGCAGTCTGACCTAGGAGACAGGGCAAGATTTGGAGAAATTACTTGGTTTGGAATCCTGTCTTAACCACTTTATTATATGACCTTAATAAAGGTTTATAACCACTCTGAGCTCTAATATTTCTTATTTGTCAAGTAGGGACAGTGTACCTTGCTAGACCATCTAAGGCTAGAAATAATAAAGCTTTCAGCAAGATTCCTACTACATAAATTGGTCTGCAAGATGGTATAGGGGCAGCCAAAGTAGTTGCTGTCCCTTTCTAAGAAACTTCCCAATAAAGATGGGATTTCAGGAGCTGTTTAGTAGAAATTGTTTGTGAAGGGAGAAGTAGGTGGAAAATAGTGTTTTGTTCTTCTGTGCGGAAGACTGAAGTGAATGAATTCACCTCTGAAATCTCTGAACTGAACACCACCCTGAGCCTCTGCCCTAACACTGTACAGCCTTGTTTTGCACTTAGCCCAGGAGGCAAACAGGTGAGGCAACCCTGACAAGACAGCACACTGTGACTTGAACACTTTCCTTTATGTATGTTCTGTACTCATTAGCCAGGAGACTGCTGTTGGTTCTGAGTTCGTGGCTGAACTCAGGGGAGGTGTGGCTGGGAGGGATGTATTCCAAACCTTCTAAATCAGAAGAGGAAAACAGCTGTCACCAGCAGAAAAGAAAGTGATTGGAATGAAGCCAACCAACAGTCAGTTACGAATTCCTTCTCCCTTCAGGCTTTATTTCCCTCCCCCACAAAGGAAAACAAAACAAAACAGGACACGTGCACACTGCCACATAAGTGGCGTGGGAAGCGAAGCCACAGAGGCTTCTGAGGTGACCCTGGACTTATTCTTGTCGTTCTCCCTGGTACTAGATCTCACACACAGGCCTCTACTGGTTGTAGGGCAAAGGAGCATAGTTTTAACTGAGTGGGCATCTGAACTTAAGATAAGGTGCAGGAGGGAATCTCAAAGCCTGGGCCTGTCTTAGTTTGCAAAAGGATGCCAACCTTTTAGATGGTATGATATAACTGAACTTTAAAGGCAATTCAGAGGGAAAAGATTGCTGTTATAAGCTGTTTGTGAGGCCTCCAGGAAGGCAAAAGATGAGTCCTGAGCTTTTCTAAAGGATTAGTAGGGTTTAGGTAGGGGGGAGGGGCTGTTCCAATTGACTGGCCCAGATGGCCTGGAGATGGGAGAGAGTCTGGAATGTACCAAGCCAACACCATCTCTAACCTTCAAGACTCAGCGCAGATGTTACCTGCTCTAGGAAGTTTTCCTGGTCACCATTACTCTGTTTAGTTCTTTTCTTTGCTTTCTTGTCACTCTTCTCTCTGGTATCATAGGTACCAGATTAATGGGTATCACAACATACTGAGTTTCCTTTGTCAATTGGGACTGGAAAGCCAGTGTTCCCAGCCCTTGAGAGCGCAGTAGGCTTGCCACGTGGTGGGTGAATAAGCATAAGAATTCATGGAGGAGACCGGCCTGACTAAAGCAGAAAGAATAACCCTAGGAATTGGGAATCCTGTGTCCTGAGGCTGAGGAAAGGAGGCAAGACTGCAGGTTGCCTTCTAGGAAGGTACAGAAGAAGTCACAGGGCTTGGTGCATCTGGGCAGTCAGGACAGTGGCTGGTGAGGGAAAGAGGTTTGTAGTTATATGTCATTGAGGTTTAGGAAAATAGTGGCACAGAATGTCAAATTTGCAAGTGGCCCCACACTGGGGGGGAAAAAAAAATCAGATGTGAAAACCACCAGTTTGACAAAGCAAGTCAAGCAGAGTAATTGTTACTACCACACATGTCTATTTTATAAAATGTTAATTTTTATTGGTGCATTTAAAATAGGAGTTGGATCTAATGATGATTTGCACATAATATTTCAGCTGTGCACATGTGTAAAGACCATATCTTCATAATCCCGCTCTCTCTTAACAGTGATATGAAGTTTGCCCTATTATATTTGCCTTGTCTAATTGTTGTCTGTGGATAGAGCCTGCCAAAGGTAGAGGAAAGCCAGCCACGAATTTAATGTTTATTGTGGACTGTCCACCAAGCCGGGTTAACTTTTGTGGTTAACTGATAATTGTGATTCCACAAGAGATTGGTATCTGGTAGTCTGATGGGGGTTGGGACTTGTGGGCAGGAAGATGTACCCTGACTCCTCTGGTTGGTTGTGCAGGTCAACAAGAACAAAAAATGGCGGGAACTTGCGACCAACCTCAATGTCGGCACTTCAAGCAGTGCTGCCAGCTCCTTGAAAAAACAGTACATCCAGTGTCTCTATGCCTTTGAGTGCAAGATTGAACGGGGAGAAGACCCTCCCCCAGACATCTTCGCAGCTGCTGATTCCAAGAAGTCCCAGCCCAAAATCCAGCCTCCCTCTCCAGGTAGGGATTGGGTGAGCCCTACCAAGGATCACCTTTCAAGAGTAGTAGTCAAGGGTCCAGGCTCATTGTTCACTGACACTAGCCCCCAGGCATGCATGCTTTTCCTTATCACAGGGCATACAGGTTGGCAGACTAAAGGGCAGGCAGTGGCAACTCCCTTCAGAAGTAGTCTGCAACAGCCTTTAAGTTTTAATTTTCATTGTGCACCTGGCATCTTGCCAAATGTTTGTAAACTAGTGAGTAGGAAGGACATCAGAGGAGTGGGAAAATCTGACAAACATCAGTGAGATCATCTGGGAGCTTTGGCCCACTGATGTCAGCACCTCAGAACGCAGCTCATATTAGAGCCCTGAATTCCCTAGGGAACTGAGATGGTACTGAATGGGAAGGAGGAAGCAGGGAAGGGATATGAGTGGAACTCTATTGGGAGTGTCTCTGCCCACCCTACTTTCTGAGAAGAGGCTGGTGCCTGGGCAAGTACAGGAAGGCCAGGGCTCCTAGAAGGTCGGTGGAAACACATGTGCTCTGGTGTTGACCTCTGGGGGTGTAATGAATACCTGAGATGATAACTCATCTGCCAGGGAGGCCCAAGCAGTAGGATATTTGCTTCTGGGGATGATAACCAATGGAAACATTAATTATTGGTAATGCTGTGCTCATCAACTTAGAGGAACATTTGAACCTGAATGGCGACACTACTAGATGTTTGAGAATAGGAACTCCTGTGTTCCTAATGTACACGGCTGGTTTGGGGCCTTTATACTCGTGATTCCAGGGGCTTTGAATGGGAGCTAGTACACCAGCATTACATGGTTAGCAGGGTCCTGGGGTGTGGGGGGTAGTAAAATAGTCAGGAGTTGGAGACTCGAGGAATCAACAGCATGGTGATGGCGTTGCAATACTATTCCCATTCTCCCAATGTGAAATGGCAAGAACCACCATTGAGCCCTCAAGTTCCCTTTTTTATGATCTGGCCTTGATGAGATTTCCTGGAGAGAAGGTGATTTAGTCTTTAAAGAACCCTAGCTTTAACCTTATAACAATCTTTTCTGAAGAGATCCCAGGGCATGGTTCTCTATGAGAATGAAACACTTTCCTGCTCACCCTGCATCTCTGTCCACAGCTGGATCAGGGTCTATGCAGGGGCCACAGACACCTCAGTCAACCAGCAGTTCGATGGCAGAAGGGGGAGACTTGAAGCCGCCAACTCCAGCATCCACACCACACAGTCAGATCCCCCCCTTGCCAGGCATGAGGTAAGACCACAAGCAGGGGCAGGTAGTTCAGGGGACCCTGGGCAGAAGTGCAAGAGCTCCTGTGCAGCCTGATGTGGTCCCTGCTCTGGCTGCCCAGCTAGTGACTCCCATGTGTTCTGTGTCATCAGAGGCATTGCTTTATTTGGGATTTAATTTACTTTCCTTGCTCTGGAGCAGGAGCAATTCAGTCGGGATCCAGGATGCTTTTCCTGATGGAAGTGACCCCACATTCCAGAAACGGAATTCCATGACTCCAAACCCTGGGTACCAGCCCAGTATGAATACCTCTGACATGATGGGGCGCATGTCCTACGAGCCAAATAAGGATCCTTATGGCAGCATGAGGAAAGGTGACCAGTTTGCTGTTGGCCTTGTACCTTTGAGGACAGAGCAAGGGAAGTGGGTTGATAGCTTGAGAGTGAATCAGGGCTCTTGTCAAGCCATCTTCTGAGATGGGCATTTTCAAACCTAACCACCCGTTTTCAACCCTGCCTTCTTTCTTGTCTTCCTCTCCCTGGTCTCACCTTATTACCCCTTAACAAATACATGTTCTTTGTTGACTGGGGCCTCTTTAGGTCTCTGTTTTAACCCTATCAGGAAAACAAAAGGAACAAACTAGAGCTCTAAAGAAGGCATGGGTCTTTGGGGCTAGCAAGGGGTAGATCGCTAGGCTTGCTCATCTGCTAGTTTGCTCACTGCCTGCCTTTCTACACTCAGCTCCAGGGAGTGATCCCTTCATGTCCTCAGGGCAGGGCCCCAACGGCGGGATGGGGGACCCCTACAGCCGAGCTGCCGGCCCTGGGCTGGCAAATGTGGCAATGGGACCACGACAGCACTATCCTTATGGAGGTCCTTATGACAGAGTAAGGTAAGTACAGCCCCCACTCCTGTCCCACCCGAGAACCCCACAGCTACAGTGGACTCATATGCTTCTCCTATTTTGTTTAGGACGGAGCCTGGAATAGGACCCGAGGGAAACATGGGCACTGGAGCCCCACAGCCGAATCTCATGCCTTCCAACCCAGACTCGGGGATGTATTCTCCTAGCCGCTACCCCCCACAGCAGCAGCAACAGCAGCAACGGTGAGTGAAGCCTGATCTCAGTGCCACTGTGCCTTGAGATTTGCCACTTCCCACCCTGATCCTCTTGTTTTTCTCCCTCCTTGCAGACATGATTCCTATGGCAATCAGTTCACTCAAGGCACCCCTTCCAGCAGCCCCTTCCCCAGCCAGCAGACCACAATGTATCAGCAGCAGCAGCAGGTGAGGAGGGTATCAGGGTGGACTGACCCACGGAGCCAGTAAGAAATCTGAGGTAGAAAGTCTTAAGAACTTCCCACCCAAATAGCCAATTCTGCTTAAAGAGCCACATCCTCAATCTCTACTCTATTTGGAATCCAGTTTAGTTCCTAGTTCTCCGAAAGAGCTAGAAACAGGCCTTTTATTTTGATTTTTGAACTTTTATTTGTTCTTTTACTTAGAGTAAGGGAGAGGCAAAGGGGAAGAGAGAATAACTCTTGCTTTCAGAGATAATTTGGAAAAATAATTTGTGAGGACCCATGGACAAAGCCAAAGTGGGGAAGGATTAAAGGTGGAAGGTGGGGGTGGGGGAAGGTGGGGGAAGGAGGGAGAAGTGGTGGCCAGAAAATGGAGACCAATGTATTTGAACAATAAAAAATATATAAATTTTTAAAAGAAAGAAAAATAATTTGTGAAGATTATTCCTTTGCTCTCTTAGAGTCTGTGTCTCTTCTAGATGGGCAGAAGCAGAAACAAGCCCAGTGAGTGTCTGGTAGCCATCTTGGCAGCTGTAGTTCTTGTGTCCTCAAGTACAAAGTATTAACTTCCCCTCTGCTTGTCCCTGTCTTAGAATTACAAGCGGCCAATGGATAGCACATACGGCCCTACTGCCAAACGGCATGAGGGGGAGATGTACAGTGTGCCGTACAGCACAGGGCAGGGGCAGCCCCAACAGCAGCAGTTGCCTCCAGCCCAGCCCCAGCCCGCCAGCCAGCAGCAAGCTGCCCAGCCTTCCCCTCAGCAAGATGTGTACAACCAGTATGGCAACGCATATCCTGCCACTGCCGCCGCTGCTACTGAGCGCCGACCAGCAAGTGGCCCCCAGAACCAGTTTCCATTCCAGTTTAGCCGAGACCGTGTCTCAGCACCCCCTGGCTCCAGTGCCCAGCAGAACATGCCACCACAAATGATGGGTGGCCCCATACAGGCATCAGCTGAGGTTGCTCAGCAAGGCACCATGTGGCAAGGGCGTAATGACATGACCTACAATTACACCAACAGGCAGAGCACGGGCTCTGCCCCCCAAGGCCCCGCCTATCATGGTGTGAACCGAACAGATGAAATGCTGCATACGGATCAGAGGGCTAACCATGAAGGCTCGTGGCCTTCCCATGGCACACGCCAGCCCCCATATGGTCCCTCTGCCCCTGTGCCCGCCATGACAAGGCCCCCTCCTTCCAACTACCAGCCCCCACCAAGCATGCAGAATCACATTCCTCAGGTATCCAGCCCTGCTCCCCTGGCCCGGCCAATGGAGAACCGCACCTCTCCTAGCAAGTCTCCATTCCTGCACTCTGGGATGAAGATGCAAAAGGCAGGGCCGCCCGTACCTGCCTCGCACATAGCACCTGCCCCTGTGCAGCCCCCGATGATCCGGCGGGACATCACTTTCCCACCTGGCTCTGTTGAAGCCACACAGCCTGTGTTGAAGCAGAGGAGGCGACTCACCATGAAAGACATTGGTAAGGAAATCTCCCTGATTAGGTTGTGTAATGTGCCCCTTTCTATCTTGTCCATTGTTCTCTCTCCATCCTGAATCTGCATGAGGTAAAATCTGGTCTAGTGTTAACTAAAGCAGAAAGAAAGAAATTTGTGTAAGGCAGAAATCAGCTGATTTCATGCTTTTACTTAAAGGAATTGGTACACAGTGGTGTCCTAAGAGGACCCACAAGCCTTGAGGGGCACATGTCTGCCATCTCCCAGACAGGAACTGTCTTCATTTGTTATCCTCATAGTAGCCTGACTGATGGGCCATCCCTAGGGACAACCTCCTGCCAGCCCGGGCTTGGTTGGTGGGTGACATGGAAGTTTTGTTTCAGGAACTCCAGAGGCATGGCGGGTAATGATGTCCCTCAAGTCTGGGCTACTGGCAGAGAGCACATGGGCATTAGACACCATCAACATCCTATTGTATGATGACAATAGCATCATGACCTTCAACCTCAGTCAGGTGAGTACAGGTGCCTGGAGAAGGTTGGGAGGGCCTGGGAATAAAGTTGAGATATTAAGTGACACAGGGAATTTAAGCTATCCCCAGCCAGCATGGTCCCCCACTCTCGTTCTCTCTCTGATATTTTCCATGCCAGCACTTTACCACTGGCCGGGGGCCCAGAATACTGAGAACAGTAATAATTTGTGTAAGGTGTCAGGATTGACTTCAAAGGGATTTTGAGAGAAACTCTTCAGTATTGGTAAGAAATGCAGATTCTGTTGGTGTCAACGAGGACACCATGTTTTCTAGACTACCAAGATGAACCTGTAGTCTTCATCAGTGAGCAGAATACTTTCTTTGTTCCCTTTCTTATTTCATCCACTCTGAAAAGAAGAGATTTTTGTTGATCCCATCTTCCTAAGGTGCAGAATGGGAAGTGCTTGGGGTGAGCAGTCAGGTCAGGGGTCGGGGGTGAAGAGATTTCATAATGTTTTTGCAGAGGTGATTCTTCAGACCCCCTTTCTGTATGACATGCACCTTGAGTTTTCCCAGTAACTGGGAAGAATTTCTGCTGCACCATCCTATTCTTTCTTTTGATCATCCTTAGTGCCTACCAACCTTTCTGTCTAGCAGGGAGCTGACTAAGGAGGCACTGTTATTGTTACCGTTTACTTTGCCCTCACTTTGTGCCAGGTTTTTCGTATTTTCTTTCATGTCATACAACAGCCTTCTGAGGCAGATGTGGCCATAGGCTCAGAGTCTTTAGCTTTTCCTAGGTTCACACAGCGGTTGAGTCTTTTTTTCTTTCCTTCTTTTTATTTATAGATTTGAGAGATGAGGGGGAGGGACACAGAGAGAGAAACATCACTTTGTTGTTTCACTTACTTATGTATTCATTGGTTGATTCTTACATGTGCCCTGACTGGAGATCCAGTCGGCAACCTTGGCATATTGGGACAATGCTCTAACCAACTGAGCTAACCAGCCAGGTACTAACAGAGTCTTTCTGATTCTAAAACCTGACTTTATGTCTATTGCATGATATTGCCTCCCGTGAAAAAGTAAAGGAACAGATATTTATTGAGCAATTTTCATAGTTTAGGCATTTGATATATTCCATTTAGACCTCAGAACAACACTGTGAAGTTTAGGAATTTCTGGAAAGATGGAAAAAACTACAGCTTAGAAAGATAAATCACATAGCTAGCTCCTAGAAAAGCCAGGATTGAAACCTAGATCTTTCTAATTTTAAAACCCTTACTTTTTCTGTACTATTCCACTAGAAATTGATCTGATTGGAAATTAATGTTTTCTTCTAGAGGTAAATGGCCTGTACAGGATCCAGGCTGGAATTTGGGTGTCCCTGAGCACCAGCTTGGACTAGTGTTTGGTGAATCAAAGCGTCATCCCACTCATTATGTTGCATGATTTATGGAGGTCCAGGCTCCTATAATGTTGGGGAGCTTGGAGAGGAGAGAGCAGATAACATCTGTCCATACTGTATTTCCTCTCTTAGCTCGTGTTGTGAGGGGTCATCTCACCATGCCTAGCCTTGTGCTCCAGTTGGCAGTGGGATATAGTATTCGAAGAGGGACATTGACAATGACCAATGGTAGGAAACTGAACCTGGTAAAGAAAAGCAGAAATTGGTTGCAAGAGAGGAGGCTGAGAGATGGTGGCACTGGTAGTGAGGTGTCAAGCTGTTGGTCAGCATTTCCATCTGGAGGCAGGCTCTTGTGGAGGTAGGTTGATTGGGCAGAAGGAAGAACTTTGTGCTGGTCTTAGGAGAGATTAAAGGAGTCACTGTGGAGAGTCTTTGGAAGGAAGCACCTCTGCCTTTCCCAGTGATACAGATTTCTGACCTGGAAGGAAAGGGGGAAAATCACATAGAAGACCCTTGGAGACCTCTCAAGTCAAAGATTCTTATCTTAGCCCACTTTTCTCTCAATTTATTTCCTCTTCTTTCTCTTTTAGCTCCCAGGGTTGCTAGAGCTCCTTGTGGAATATTTCCGACGTTGCCTGATTGAGATCTTTGGCATTTTAAAGGAGTATGAGGTGGGTGACCCAGGGCAGAGAACACTACTGGACCCTGGGAGATTCAGCAAGGCATCTAGTCCAGCCCCTGTAGAGGGGGAGGATGAGGAAGACCTTCTAGGTCCTAAACTAGAGGAGGAGGAAGAGGAAGTAGTTGAAAATGATGAGGAGATGGCCTTTTCAGGCAAGGACAAGGCAACCTCAGAGAATAGTGAGGAGAAACTTACTAGTAAGTTTGACAAACTTCCAGTAAAGATTGTGCAAAAGAATGACCCATTTGTGGTGGACTGCTCAGATAAGCTCGGGCGTGTGCAGGAGTTTGACAGTGGCCTGCTGCACTGGCGGATTGGTGGGGGGGACACCACTGAGCATATCCAGACCCACTTTGAGAGCAAGACAGAGCTGCTGCCTACCCAGCCTCATGTGCCCTGCCTACCAGTTACCCGGAAACATGTCACAGCAGCAGAGGGTACACAAGGGACAACAGAACAAGAGGGCCCCCCACCTGATGGCCCTCCAGAAAAACGGATCACAGCCACTATGGATGATATGTTGTCCACCCGGTCTAGCACATTGACCGAGGAGGGAGCTAAGAGTGCAGAGGCTACCAAGGAGAGCAGCAAGTTTCCATTTGGCATCAGCCCAGCACAGAGCCACCGGAACATCAAGATCCTAGAGGATGAACCTCACAGTAAAGATGAGACCCCACTGTGTACCCTTCTGGACTGGCAGGATTCCCTTGCCAAGCGCTGTGTCTGTGTCTCCAATACTATCCGAAGCCTGTCATTTGTGCCGGGCAACGACTTTGAGATGTCCAAACACCCAGGGCTGCTGCTAATCCTGGGCAAGCTGATCCTTCTACATCACAAGCATCCAGAACGGAAGCAGGCACCACTAACTTATGAGAAGGAGGAGGAACAGGACCAGGGGGTGAGCTGCAACAAAGTGGAGTGGTGGTGGGACTGCTTGGAGATGCTCCGGGAGAATACCTTGGTTACACTAGCCAACATCTCGGGGCAGTTGGACCTCTCCCCATACCCTGAGAGCATTTGCCTGCCTGTCCTGGATGGACTCCTACACTGGGCAGTCTGCCCTTCAGCTGAAGCCCAGGACCCCTTCTCCACCTTGGGCCCCAATGCCGTCCTTTCCCCCCAGAGACTGGTCTTGGAAACCCTCAGCAAACTCAGCATCCAGGACAACAATGTGGACCTGATCCTTGCCACGCCCCCCTTCAGCCGCCTGGAGAAGTTGTATAGCACCATGGTGCGCTTCCTCAGTGACCGAAAGAACCCGGTTTGCCGGGAGATGGCCGTGGTACTGCTGGCCAACCTGGCGCAGGGCGACAGCCTGGCAGCCCGTGCCATCGCAGTGCAGAAGGGCAGCATCGGCAACCTCCTGGGTTTCCTGGAGGACAGCCTTGCTGCCACACAGTTCCAACAGAGCCAGGCGAGCCTGCTCCACATGCAGAACCCACCCTTTGAGCCAACTAGTGTGGACATGATGCGGCGGGCTGCCCGTGCACTGCTGGCCCTGGCCAAGGTGGACGAAAACCACTCAGAGTTCACGCTGTACGAGTCACGGCTGTTGGACATCTCGGTATCACCATTGATGAACTCATTGGTTTCACAAGTCATTTGTGACGTACTGTTTTTGATTGGCCAGTCATGACAGCCGTGGGACATCTCCCTCCCTGTGTGTGTGTGTGTGTGTGGAGAACTTAGAAACTGACTGTTGCCCTTTATTTATGCAAAACCACCTCAGAATCCAGTTTACCCTGTGCTGTCCAGCTTCTCCCTTGGGAAAAAAGTCTCTCCTATTTCTCTTTCCTCCCAGCCCCCCTCACCTTTCTACCTTTTTGTTCCTTGTCCTCACCTGACTCCCCTCAGGACCTCACCCTATTTGAAAAGACAAAGCTCTGCCTACATAGAAGACTTTTTTATTTTAACCAAAGTTACTGTTGTTTACAGTGAGTTTGGGGAAAAAAAATTAAATAAAAATGGCTTTCCCGGTCCTTGCATCAACGGGATGCCACATTTCATAACTGTTTTTAATGGTTAAAAAAAAAAGAAAAAAAAAACAAAAAAAAAGCCTCTGAAGGACAAAATAAGGTGACTGCTGAACTGTGTGTGGTTTATTGTTGTAACATTCACAATCTTGCAGGAGCCAAGAATTTCACAGCTGTGGACATACCCTGTTCACTGGAGAGGCCTGTGCAGTAGAGTGTAGACCCTTTCATGTACTGTACTGTACACCTGATACTGTAAACATACTGTAATAATAATGTCTCACATGGAAATAAGAGAAAAAAACGCTGGGTCAGCAGCAAGCTGTAGTTTTTAAAAATGTTTTTAGTTAAATGTTGAGGAGAAAAAAAAAAAAAGGCTTTTCCCCCAAAGTATCATGTGTGAACCTACAACACCCTGACCTCTTTCTCTCCTCCTTGATTGTATGAATAACCCTGAGATCACCTCTTAGAACTGGTTTTAACCTTTAGCTGCAGCCGCTGTGCTGCCACGTGTGTATATATATGACGTTGTACATTGCACATACCCTTGGGTCCCCACAGTTTGGTTCCCCCTCCCAGCTGCCCCTTTATAGTATGACGAGTTAACAAGTTGGTGACCTGCACAAAGCGAGACAAAGCTATTTAATCTCTTGCCAGACATCATCCCTCTTGGCGCGATGCTGTACAGGTCTCTGTAAAAAGTCCTTGCTGTCTCAGCAGCCAATCAACTTATAGTTTTTTTTTTCTGGGTTTTTGTTTTGTTTTGTTTTCTTTCTAATCGAGGTGTGGAGAAGTTCTAGGTTCAGTTGAAGTTCCTGATGAAGAAACACAATTGAGATTTTTTCAGTGATAAAATCTGCATATTTGTATTTCAAACAATGTAGCTAAAACTTGATGTAAATTCCTCCTTTTTTCCTTTTTTGGCTTAATGAATATCATTTATTCAGTATGAAATCTTTATACTATATGTTCCACGTGTTAAGAATAAATGTACATTAAATCTTGGTAAGACGTTTGTGAGGCTTTTTATTTTCAAACTATTTAAAAGCTTGACCTTTTTGGGGTGTGGTTCCTGTTCTTGCAATTCTTTCTTAGTGTGCTATCTTTCCTAAAATAAGTCATCCTGGACCCTGTCATTTCTGCACCATATTTTCACTTTACTTTCCACAGTGTAAGTTTAAGAAAGCTGAGATCATGTCACCTGCAAGAGAAAATTTTAGGCATTAAAAGCATGCGATAAATTGGGTTTGGCTATTTAGCCAAAGAAATTGATGATACTCTAGAACTGCTGTTTTCTACCTTTTTGATCTCACGGCACACACAAACTAGTTACTAAAATTCTGTGCACACCAAAATACTTTTTTTTTTTGTCGATCTGACAATAAGTACAATTTTTAAAAAGATTTTATTTAGAGATAGGGGAAGAGAGGGAGAGAAACATCTATGGTTGAGAGAAACATTGATCCGTTGCCTTTCGCATGTGCCCCAACCTGGGACCAGCCTGCAACTCAGGCATGTGCCCTGACTGGGAATCAGATTGGCAGCTCTTCACTTCGCAGGGAAACAACCGAGTCACTCCAGTCGGGGGTGGGGGGGTGGGGGGGGGAGGTGGTAATTTTTATTCATTCATACCAGATAGGCATTGTGTTGGCTGTTGTCATTTTTTAATTTGACAGTCTTAAGGGAAAAGAGCTCAGTGCCCCAACTAGTTAGGTATTAACATATTTTAGAGTTTTTTTCAGCACACCAGTTGAAAATCACTGCTCTAGAAACTTTTGGAAATAATTGGCAAAAGGGATGAGCTCTATTTTTCTTATAAATTGTCATGCCCTGACTGGTGTGACTCAGCAGATTGAGCACTGACCTGCGAACCAAAGGGTTGCAGGTTCAATTCTCAGTCGGAGCACATGCCTGAGTTGCAGGCCAGGTCTCTTGTGGGGGTCACGTGAGAGGCAGGCACACATTGATGTTTCTCCTTCCCTCCCTCACCCTCTCTCTCAATAAATAAAGCTTTTAAAAAATGTTTTTAAAGAAAGATTGTTACTGAATGGTAATGGGAAAATATATAATAAAGATTAAATTTTAAAAAGAAGAAATTGTTAACAATCAGACTACCATTTATCTGGAAGCAGCCTCCAACTTAACCATTAATTTCTCCATACTGACTGACTCCCCTGATTCCAGATGAGAGCATTCAGCTGCTTTCTTGACATCTCTTTTGGAAAGTTTAATTTGAACATGCCCAAACTAAAGTGCCATCTTCTCCTAGAAACCTGCCTCTCCCATTGTTTTCTCAGTAAATGACAACTCCATTGCTTGGCAAAAAAGCCTTTGATTACTTTCATTTCCACATCCAGTTTGTTAGCACTCTTCAAAAAATAATCCTCAGTCCAGTCACTACCACTGTAGTTTAAGACATTATCATACCTTCCTTGAGTTCTTGAAATATCCTCCAAACTGGCTTCCCTAATTCTGCTTGGCTTGGTTGAACCTATTCTCTACATAGCAACCTAAATGCTCCTTTTAAAACCAAGTCAGATCAAAATCTTTTAGCGCTTCTCATTCTAAGTAAAAGTCCAGATTATATATATTGACTTTAAAGGCCCTCAGTTATCTACCTTGCTGTTCCCTGTCTGGTCTCTTTTCCTCATTACTGACTGCACTATACAGGGCTAAGTCCACCTTGGGACTTTTCCACTTACCGTTCCTCTGTCCAGAATACTCTTACCATATAACTCCATGGTTGAAGTTCTCATATCCTTCAAGTCTGCTCAGAATACATCAGTGATGCTTTCCCTGGCCACCCTGTTTAAAATAGCAATCTGCTCCCTTGCCTTATTTCCCTTTTCTGCCTTAATTTTCTTAATAGTGCTTGTTACCATCTGGTGTATTGTATGTTGTGTTTACTTGTCATCTTTACACTGGAATGTAAGCTCTCTCAGGGCAGGGGATTGATTTTTTTCACTGTATCCCTGTGCTACAGCACAGTCTGGCACATAGTTGATTAATGAAATGTAGATGTTGGCCAGATGCAATTTCTTTTATTGGCCTGTGTTACAATATATAGCTTCTCTGTTCATCCACTTTGAGAAACAATGAAAAAACCAGAACCAGTTATGGAGAAATAGTACTGTGGACACTTAGAAGTGAAACTTGAAACAACCACTCTCTATTAAGTACCTACTTGTGTACCAGACATAGTATGTAAAACAGTCCCATGCCTGTGAGATCAGTATTCTGGCTTCCATTTTATAGTTGAGGAAAGTGGCTTGTATGAGCTCACACACCAACAGAGATCTCCCTGACTCCAAGGCTCATGCTCTTCCTAATTGACCAGGCTGAACCTTCTTCCTGGATCAGAGGACAAGCAGACTTAACTGGATCTAGTAGTGGAGCTCATCAGGCAAGATTTGTTTTTGTTGTACTTAGCATGAGGTAAAATTATCCCAATAATTTCAATCAAGTGTTCATCAAACTGAAAATTATTGTTAATATTTGGGTCAGGGACAGGAATGAATAGTATTTCTCTACTGGAGTGGGGGGGCGGAATAGAGACCATTGGCCAACCTTCATCAACCAGCATGACTTAAAAGGATTCTTCAGGAAAAAATAAATGAGAAGCTTTTCTTACCTATATTTTAGTGTGCAATAATGCTAATGGCTAATTTTGCTCTGGGCCTCTTGAACTCTACTTTCTAGTGTAGAAAGTGCATTTCTGGGCTATGTGTGGAGCATTGCCTAGGAGTTTGGTTTCCTGGGTTCCTTTCATCCGCTCTCTTGCAATGCAGGGGGAGCCTAGCCTGGTCTTCAGTTTCTGACTGGAGTTTGCACAGGCCAAGAACTGCTAGCCACTGAACTGTGAGTAATTTGCTTTTGAGAAGTAAATAGAGCCTTTGCCAGTAGAGAGCCCAGGGGTGTGGCCAGTAGTTCTTTTCCCAGGCTCCTCCCTCCCCACCCCTTAAATGACCTTAACCTTCTTTCAGAGCTGGAGAGCAGCCAAGTCTGGCCTAAACAATACTCTCAACCTCATTGGCTCTTTTGCCTTGCAGCCACTGCCACCCCTAAGTGGCTAAGGCCCTTCCCACTAGGCCTCTCAGTGGGGTCAAGGTTTTCTAACTACTGAAAGGCAAACACCAAAGAAAGGGTGAAAAATAACCTCATGTCCATGGCCTTTAAAGGATCAGTGTTTGGGTCCTGCATTTGGGAGGTAGGGTAGGATCTTCGTCCTGGGATGGATGGACATCTTCAAGTGGTGTAGCTGATGCCCAAAACAGGCTTTTGACCAATACAGGTTTCAGGATGGATGTAAATGTTACCCAGCATCCTTGGAAACTGCCAGTGAATGCCTTTTGTCCATAACAAAAAGAAGTAGCATGAAGTTTTGGTAAGGCACAGCTGCCTATCATCACAGTCATTAGTGCTGCCTGCTAACAGTTGGCAGTGACAGGTATCAGAGGCCTGTGTGGTCACTTTTGTCCTATAATGACATGGCCTCAAAGCCAAAGTCCCAAATCAGGGTCAGCTTCTCCAATATTCAAATAGGAATGAGGTCATGGAAAGTTTAGTGTCTGGAAACTGAGCTATTGAGAATAGATAGACTGGGCTGTTCCTCCACTCAGCCTGAGGCCAAGGCCACCTCCAGATGTAGCAGGAGCAAGGTAACTGCTAGAGAGAGAAATGAGTTGTCAGATTGCTTCAAGGATGAAAGTGTTCCATAAGAACTTTCCTCCATACCTTCAGTGAAAAAATCACTCCTTTTTTCATTCAGAGAGGTATAACAGCCCATCCTTACTAAGCACTTTATACCAAGCGCTATAAAATCCATGAGGTAGATATTTCCATGAGGACAAGAACTGTATCTGCCTTGCTCGGTGTTACATCCTCATTCCCTCTGCCAGAGTAGACCCTCCCATTTTGTTGAATAAATCAAGCAGGTAAGAGGAATTCAGTGGAGGAAAGAGTAGTTAGGAATTGGTGTGTCCTGTGTAATATTCTTGGCATAGCATGTAAAGACTTGGTCATGTGAAAAAAAGAGAGGAAGAGATACACTTGAGAAACCTTAAAATAGGAGTTTTTCTTGGGGAGAGGGGCGGGGGGAACAGCTTGGGAGGCTAGAAACCTCAAATAGTGGCCACCTCTGCCTCTAGCTATGTAACTTCAGGCCAGTCATTTCCCCTGAGTCTTAGTTCCTGCATCCATAAAACACAGGTATCAGGTTAAACAAACTGATTTATTCACCAGATCTTCATTGAGTACTTACAATGTGCAAAGCACTGTTCTAAGTGCTAGTAATACTTTGAACAAGGCCCCCACTCAGAGCTTACATTCCATAACAGGAAAACAGACAAGTAAAACTCATGGACAGGACAACCAAGTGGTGATGAGTGCTATGAAGAAAACAGAGCAGGGTAATGGAAGGTATAGGGTGGTGGTTGTGACTGGATAGTCAGGGAAGGCCTCTGTGAGGAAGTGACATTCAGCTGACATCTGAATGCAGTGAGCTTGCCAAAGGGTGGTCTTGCTGTGAAGTGTTTCAAGCAAGAGCAGAGCCAGGCAATTTCAAGAAACAGAAATGCTGTAACTCTTACATTCTAGGATTCTAGAAACAGTGATGCATTGTTTGTGCACTGTTTAGGTCAGGGATTTGTATTATGAAATTGTTTCTTGGTGGTGCAGGATATTTGCTTCTTAATGGAAGTGGCTGGGTGGTGTAAAGTCTTTCTGCAGCCTTGGGATACATCTCTGTCTCCCTTGCTCTCCCACAGTGCTGGTCGCTCAGCTGGCTCACTGTGTAGATGCAGGCTCCATTTTAGCTGCTGACTCTAAAAGCAGACTAGAGAAAGTTGCCTCTTCTACTACTTACTCACAGCCTTGGAGGCCCAGAACCCCCTCCCATCCCACCTGCCTAGCCTTCTATTCTAACAAGCTAGGATTTTGAGAGCACAAGATTCCGCTTCCTTGTTTTCCTGTTAAAGCAGGAGCCAGAAAATGAAACAGGAAACAGAGTGGGGGGGGGGGGGATGGGGAGGCGTGGATAGCAGAGAAGGAAAGGAAGGAAAAATTGCAGGAAGGTAGAGCTGAAGATCTGGACAAAGTTCTACCTCTAAAGGGTGACAGTTGAGCAGTTGAGCTTTTAGAAAACATTCTGACATCACAAGAGACGTTTGTCCTTTTTACAAATAAATTTTTGAGAGGATTTAGTGTGGGGAGAGGGAAATTTAAGAATGCATGTCTTTAGTCCTGGCTTGTATGGCTCAGTAGACTGAGCATTGGCCTGCAAATCAAAAGGCCTCTGGTTTGATTCCTGGTCAGTGCACATGCCTGGGTTGCAGGTCAAGCCCCCAGTTGGGGGCATGCAAGAAGCAACCAGTTGATGTTTTTCTTCCTCTCTCCCTTCCTCACCCTCTCTAAAAATAAACAAACTGTTTACAATAGCCAAGTGCTGGAACAGCCTAGGTGCCCATCAGTAAATGAGTGGGTCAAAAAACTGGGGTACATTTACGCAAAAGAATACTACACAGGCGACAGCATGGATAGAATTGGGGAGTATTATGCTAAATGAAATAAGCCAGACAGTGAAAGACAGATACCAAATGATCTTACCTATAAGTGGAACCTAATCATCAAAACAAATGAGCAAAGAACAACCAGGGACATGGAAATAAAGAACAAACTGACTGAGGCCAGAGGGGAGGGGGAAAGGATAACGGGGAAAGAAGGGGAAGGGTCAAGTCAAAGAACCAAGGAAAATGTACACAGGACTCATGGACAAAGACAATGGGGTGGGGATTGTCTTTGGGAGCAAGGGTTAGATGAGGCAGAGGAGAGCAATGGGGCGAGGGGGGTGGAATGGAAACAACCGTAACTGAACAACAATAAAAAAAAAATCCTCTGGTTTTTCTGAAATTCTCGTACAGTATTTTTCAGGGGTTTTTTTTTGAGGCATTTAAATAAATTTTTGTGCTAAAGATCTACTTAAAAATAAATAAAACTTTTTTATAAAAAAATGCATATCTTTACCCCATGTGAATTCACAAAGCAGGGACAGTTCATTTCTCAATTTTGTCTTTGCAAGTAGAGTGCTGCTTGGAGCCCCGCGGACATCTAGAGTCTCAGGCCACAACTTTAGGCCTGGCCAGTTATGAATGAGCCCTGAAGCTTTGCCAATTCACTCACAGGCCTCTGGAGCTGAAAGCAAGTGTGTGTCACTGAAAGCCTGGGGGAAGAATCTTCTAAACTCCATTTTTTTCCCTTCTCCAATGCACAACTAAAATGTGATTTATATTTTATCTACCTTACACACGACAAATACCTGAAGGGCAGTTTAGGTCTCAAAGCTTGAAATGAGTTACAAAGAATCAAAACAGTCCTGGCCAGTGTGGCTCAATTGATTGCCGGCCTGTGAACCTAAAGGTCGCTGGTTCAAGTCCCAGACAGGCCATATTCCTGGGTTTCGAGGCCAAGTGCCTTCCCCTCTCTTTAAATAAATAAAAAATGTTTTTGGTTTTTTTTTTTTTAAATCAAAAGATACAGTCCCCAGTCCCCCAAAAAACTCATCTGGTCTAGTTTTTTTTGCCTGAGAGAGAGCAACCACCTCCTTTGTTCCCACCCACAAGAGTAGCTGTTGTGGAAGATAAACCCCTCCCTCAGCCCGGGTTGTGGCTAGAAGCTAACCCAGCCCCTAGCTTCGTTTGGAGGGCAGATAACTGAAACCACAGAAGGCTTTGGAATCCTGAGAAACAAGAAATTCACCAACGAAGAAGGATTTATTATCTATTTCCTTTAAGTAGGGTGCAAAGTTGTTCTAACAGTTTCCGTTGCATGGGTACCAACTGGCCGCTCCTCCCTAACAGACAGTTTTGTTGAGTTAGCTTCTTTTTTTCTTTTTCTTTTGGCCCCGCTTCCTGCAAGAGAAACTGCTTGAATGAGGAAGGAGAAGGGAGTCCTGTGGGATGTCCTCTGAAGTTTCCTTCACCATCCTCATTAGCCACCTGAGGTGGGGCTGGAGGTTGAAGTAGGACAGAAGGTCCCTGGTAGCTGCAAGAGTGGAAAGTCAGGGATCCCCTACTTTCTTCACACCCACGACGTAGGGTGCCGCTGCTGGCCACAGGAACCCCAAGAAAGCTTTTCTTTCTATTCTCAGAACATCTGTTGTGTGCCAGACGCTGTGCTGAGCTGTTGTTGCCTGACAGCAGGGAAAGTGCAGCTCTGGCTTCTGTAAAGAAGGGCCACGGGGCAGCCCCTAACTCCAAGAGCCTAGGCACACATCGGGAGCTCAGTGAATGTTTGCGGGATGGAACGGGAAAAGAACATCGACTCTAAGACAGCAGCCCCGGGAGACTAACTGAAGGCGGAAGAGGGGGGCCTGAGTAGCGTGCAGTGCGGGGGTAGAAGTCTCCAGGTGTCACCACGGAAGAAAGGTGCCAAGGCAGAGGGGCGCGGCGTGGAGGAACTCTGCAGTCCCCGCCCCACTTGCCCGGAGTCATCATGGCCGCCGCGGAGGAGGCAGCTCCGAGTGCGGGCAGGAGAGGGGCGAAGCGGACGTCGGCGGAGCCAGTGCGCAGGCGTGGTCCTCCTGAGGCCCCCGGATGGAAAAACCAAGGTTTGGGCCCTGCCTGGGACACTGAGACACACTGGCGCTGGGGACCGGGTGCCGGCGTGGGAGCCTTAAATTTCTTGGGGGAGGGAACTTGTCAAACGGCGGCCGAAGGAAATGAGGCGGAGGCCGCCCGGGCCCGGGAAGACCCGCCCCTCCGCCATAGCGGCCTCCAGGTGCCGCCTCTTCCTTTACAGTCCCGCCCTCCCCTGTCTTCCGCCCCTGCGGCCAGGCCTGGCCTTTCCGGCCCCCTCAGAAATAGTCCTTGGGTACTTAGGGGAGAGGAGATACCCGATTCCCGCTTGGGACTATGTCCGAAAGAAGCGGGCTAGAATGGGCTTTAGGCGCGGCTGGGCTGGCAGGAGGCGGTCCCTGGCTCGCGACGGCCCGCGAGACCTCTGGCCTTGAGAACCCTTGGTTGAGCCACTTCCGCACCCCACAGAGGATGTTAGTCTTACCCAGAGAGCCCAGGGCTTTAATTCGGCAGGCTTCCCTGTGTTCTCAAATAGGGCCCTCTCTACCCTCAAAATACCCAGCAAGAGCTTCGCGGTCATTGAACAAGTACCTGGCTGGATTTGGGAGACCTGGGTTGTAATCCTGTCCAAAAAAAAAAAAAAAAAGCACGTCCCCTTTGGCCGGGGTTCGGCCTGGTGGGAAGACCATGAGGGTTCAGAATTCAAAAACAAACGAAACACACCCGACATTCTCTTTTAAATAGAGCTTTGGGTGTGTCTCGACCCCAAGAGCCTCAGTTTCCATATCTATAAAATGGCGATGGTAACTATACTGACCTCACAGGTGTAGCTCTGATGTAAAACTATGGAGATTTTTATTACTTCTCTGGGGCATATTTATCTCGCGTGAAAAGAGTGAAACAAGTTGCTCCCTGTCCTGCCAGTTCAGAGAGTCATTTGGCAAAGGGGTTGTTGGGAAGTCGAGACTAGCAATTAACTGAAAAGGAAAACTCACTGGCATTATTTTGTTTTTACTTGGTTTACCTGTAAACTAAGCGTAGGCTACAAGTTTCCTGCGGTCGCTGGGGCTAGTGCTTGACTCTGGAGAGAGGAAGGAAGAATGGCAGCCTGGTGAAGAGGCAGAGGTGGGTTGTGCTTTTCTGTTTTCAACCTCTATGCATGTATGTGGGTGGGAAGTAACGAAGGAAAAAATATGAATTCACCCAAGGATAGAGACCCAGCGGCCTGTGACGTTCGCTGTGCCTGTTTCTACGATTCCTTTCGATTCAGCGAGTCAGTGTTGGAAATGGTGGGTAGATTCACAAACGACCTCCGCTCTCTGGGGTTTTCAGAAGGTTGCCTTTGAACTGAATTTTGATGAGCAAACCCGCGTGGCGTTGGTGGCCCCTCCCTTCCTCTAGGCTTCCTGGTGATGGAGTAAGCAGCGGGCTCCCCCTCGTGCTGAGGATATGTACTGTTGTCATTGGCACGCCTTGCTCCCTTTCTGGAGAAATTTTATTTTCCTGTGGCTTCTGTGACTTTGTAGTCTTGCTATTAACGTGAGTATGGTGAGAGAACTATTGGAGCAGTGACTTTATATCCAGAGCCAATGAACTGGTGATGCCACCTCCTGTTCTTGCCACTTCTATTCAATCAGAACACAGGCTTAAAATGTCTGTTTGTATGCTAGGCCCTGGGGATATAGTTGTCAGCAAGATAGACAAAGCCCTTCCAAGCAACTTAATTAAGCAATAGCAGTAAAGACCACAAGGCAGAATGCAATAAGAGCGTATCACATAGTCTAGTGAGGGTCAGAGAAGAATTCCAGAAACAAGTGATTCCTAAAGGTTTGTTAGGTATTAGCAAGATAAGAGAAGAAAGAAAAGTCTTCCAGTCCTTCCTGTGAATTTCTCAGTTTAAGTATTTTTTTTTCCTTGAGGGATAGAGCCTCGATGCACATTGGGAACTCAGTGGATATTTGCAGGATGGAACTGGGGGAAGAACACCAAGTCAGAGAGTTGCCTCTGATGCTCTTGTTCTCCCTTCTGATTTCCTCAATTGGTTCTGTAGAAGCCATTGCTACTTCTTTTAGCCCAAGGAATTGTTTTTTTTAAAAAAAAGCTTTGAAGTGCATTCCTTGCCTCAGAATGGCTTTGCAACTGTTTGGATGTTGTTGCCATTACAACAAAGAGATGGGACATAAGTATTCTCCATCCCTAGTAGTCAACTCTGCCTTCCCTCAAAGTTTGTTTTAGCAGTGTGAGCTGGCTGAAGTCCTGCCAAGTGGTGGTTTTCTTTCCCTTCTCCACTTAATTTAACAGACCAGCTGAACATACATCAGAGAGCTAAGCTGGAGTGTATAGTCATTATGGTCTTCCAGTTCAGTTCTTTGCCCCATTTTGGGGACTCTGGTTTGTGACCTAGTTTATTATTTTGCGCAAGGGGGAAAGGGCACAAAATAACAGCAACCACAATACAGATGTAGTGGTACTTCACACATTAGTCCATTTCACCATCATAATAATTTTGTGAGACGGGCAAAATAATCTGATCCCATTTTATACATAAAGAACTGAGGCTTAGAAGAGCTTGTGAATAACAGAGCCAGGACTTGAACCCAGGTCTTTAGTTTCTGCATTAGGGGCACTCAACAGGCTTTTTAAAGATTTTCTGTGAGTTTAGCTTTCCAGTTTCATGTTTATCTGTGTGGAACTTTCCCAACAAGAGTATAGTACTTCAGAATGACACCAAGTGACATCTGCCTCCAAGATGCTTTTGGGAAGCATCCCAAGATGCATCTGGGAAGTTAAGTGGTTAAATTTTCCTAGTAATGCGGAAGAGGGAGTCTCCTGTGAAGAATGTTTCCCCAAGAATCTACTTTTAGCCCATGTGTGACATTTCCTCCTTGGGTTTTGGAGTTCAGAAACCTGAGGGAGCTCAGTCCCGGCAGCAACACCCCTGAATTCCTGCGAGAGGATGTGGCCCCTGGACGAGTCCCAGAAAGAGGTGCTGAGGTTTGCAGTCAGCTGCCGTGTCCTGACTCTGGTGCTGCAGGTCAGTCTCCGATCTTCTGCGCTGAACATGCTGTTGCCACATGACTGGGCTAGACACTAAGAATAGTCCCCATCTTCTTTTTATCTTCCAGGTGTGCCCCTCCATGTGGTTGGAACCATAGACACTTAGGCTTCATAGCTGAAAAATGGGCAGGACTCTTAGGAATGGTGTATTAGCCCTTTGTTTTACACATGAAGCAGCAAAGGCCCAGAAAAGTTGAATGGCTTCCCTGAAGTCACATAGCAAGTTAGAGAAGGGCCAGACTCAGACCCCAGGTTTTCTAACTCTTGATCTAGTGGTCTTTGCAGCAGACCACGATGTCCCATAACCAGAGATGCCATTAGAGTGTGACAGCTCAAAGCATTGCCCTGGGTCCCCTAACCAAGAGACTGAGCACTGTGTCAGTCAGTTGAGTGGGAAAGAGGCGGCACTGTCCTGAGACCATCTGTGTGTATTTGTTTAGTTAGTAGTGCCACCTGGTCTTCCCCCAGGTGTTTCCCCTTGCAGCCTCACCCACACACAGCCCTCAGAATGCATTCGCACTTTTGCAAAACTCCCTTTCCCCTGTCCTTATATATATTTTAATCAAATTTCATATGTGTATGAATTATATCCAGTGCCTAGCACAGTGCCCAGTGCTTAGTAGGTTCTCAGTATGTGTTGTTGAATGTAGTCAACACCCTAGATATATTATATTAGCATAATTACGTGTGCCTTTTATCACAAGCTTCATTCCCTCTGAGGCTCATAGCTGGTTCCTTTGTGGAAATCGCCTTTCCTCTCTCCTCCCTCACTACAGGAGACATAGTAGGCTCTGCTGGCTCCCAGGTTTAGTGAAAAGTATCTTCAGCTTGGAGATTAGGGCTGATATCTGTGACTGTCACTCCTGTCCCCTTTGTTTACACTGTTTGAAATGGCCTGATTACAAAAACAAATAAGTAAGTAAACTGACCAAAAACAGAAAGAGCCTTAAAAATGAGGTTGTATTCCTGGTGCCAGGCTGGAGAAAGTGGCTTGGCGATAACTGTGATTGGCAGACCCAGTGGAGCAATACTGTGAATCGGCATCTGGGATAGGGAACCAGGACAGCTGGGTTCTAATTCAGATGGAGATTTCGAAACAAGGATGTTTTCTAGACTGTTCACTCAATCATCGTAAGTTATTAAGTACTTACTCATGCTAGGTGGTGAGCATAAAAGTCATGGTCTGTTTTCCCTAAAGTAACTGACAATCTAATGTGGCAAAAAGACATTTAACAATAATGTTATTTTGTTACTTCTCCCACTGTGCTCCCCTTCCAGGTTTAAAGCTCATGCCATCAGAATATATTGCTAGTTACCCTTCATTGTTGCTGTCATCTGTGTTAATGACAGCTCATTCCTCCTCATTCTTAAGGTTTTACCTCCTGATTCACAGTTTCTATCCAGCACAACTGTTGATTTCTTGGTAGTTTGAATATTAATAAAGCTGATACACCTGACTACTATCTTCTCTCTTTGCAGCTCATTTTCTCAGCATGCCAGCTCTAACGATTCTTCCAACCCCTCAGGATTTATAATCCATTGATTCTACCACTGTTTCATTGATTCTCACCCACCTCAAGGCTTCAGCTTCACTTTTTACTCAGCTTAGATTCCGTGCTCCATCACGCATCCCCGCATAGCTCACTTGCTCTCTTCTCCCTATGTCCAACCTTGGTTAAATTCAGTTCTGTGTCTGTTCCATGCCTGCACCTTCCCAGAGTAAAACACACCTATAGTAACTAGTTTCCTTTTATTGAAAATCATTAACACAAGTGAGTCCCTAGTGCCACCTGGTAATGTTAGTATATTTCCTTGGTCCACTCACCGCCCCCTCCCCATTTTTCTGCACATCAGAATCGCCTGGGAGAGCTCAGTGCCCAGGCTGTACCCAATACCAGTGAAATTATTAACTCTGGGGGAGGAACCCAGGCATCAGTATTTGTAAAACTACCTGGGTAATTCCAGTGCACAGTCTATTTTGAGAACTAGGGTCAAGTCTCTAGCATCTTTTCTCCAAATTGCTTTTTTGAATGAAAACTCAGAAAAGTAGAAACAATCAGAAGCAAATTTCTGCATGCCTGCACCGCGTCCATCAGTATACCTACATCTTCCCTCTGCGGAAGGTTGGGCCAGCTGTCTGTCCTCTCCAAGGCTAGCTCTACAGCCTGTGCAGCAGATTCCATCCTCTTTCGCCTGCTCCAGCAATCCTCCGCTCCCTTTCTTGTGTACTCATTTCCTTTCAACTGGATTATTCCCATTAGTAAACAAATACTTATCTCCCAACTTAAAAAACAATGTAAAGAAAAGATTTCTCTTTACCCCCACATTGTCATTCACCGACTAACCCTTTCTCTGCCTCTCTTTATAGCAAACTTCCTCCAACTAGTTGTCTGCATGCACTATCTCCCTTCTCCCCTTTGCTGTTGAACCCAGCCTAAAAAATCTTCTTTCTCTTCCACCCCACTGAAATCAAAGTCACTAGTGACCTTCACATTGCTAAGTCTAGTGGCCAGTTTTCAGTCCCCTTCTTATGTAACCTGTTGGCAGCATTTCGCAGAGCTGATCACTCTCTTGCTTCACTTGGTTCTAAGACACCAGGCTCTCCTGGTTTTCCCCTTATCTCACTGACTGGTCCTTCTTTATCTTCAATGCTAGATCTTTACCCTGTCTTGAGTCACTAAATGTTGATGTGTCCAAGGCCCAGTCCTCAGATCTCTTCTCTTCTCTATGTGTACTTTCTAGTGCTCTCATTTAGTCTCATACCTTTAAATACCACCCCAGTACTTATATCTCCCAAATTTATATCTCTAGCCCTGATCACTCTCCTGACCTTCAGACTCATACATCTCACTGCCTTGTTGACCTCTGCTCTGGAATGTCCAACTGAAACTTAACCAGCCCAAAACTGAACTGATTCCCCCCAACAGATCTGTTCTTCTTCATTTTATTAAAAAGTAATTCTTTTCTTCCAGTTGTTAAATGAAAATCCTGGTTCTCCTTCATCCCACAGGCTCTCTTCAATGCCATCATCCCGGATCACCGTGCAGAAGCCTTCTCTCCTCCTCGCCTCGCTCCCTCGGGCTCTGTGGACCGACTTGTGGAAGGTCTCCTGGGTGGCCTGTCTCACTGGGATGCTGAACACTTTCTGTTCATTGCTGAGCATGGCTACCTGTATGAGCACAACTTTGCCTTCTTCCCTGGTTTCCCCCTGGTCCTGTTGATGGGGACTGAACTGCTGAGACCCCTGAGGGGGTTACTGAGCCTACGGAGTTGCCTGTTAATCTCAGTAGCATTGCTCAATTCCTTGTTCTCTATCCTGGCTGCAGTTGCACTTCATGACCTGGGCTGTCTGGTTTTGCACTGTCCCCGCCAGGCCTTTTATGGAGCACTGCTTTTCTGCCTCAGTCCTGCCAATGTCTTCCTGGCTGCCGGTTACTCAGAAGCTTTGTTTGCCCTCCTGACATTCACCGCCATGGGGCAGCTGGAAAGGGGCCGAAGCTGGACTACTGGACTTCTCTTTGCCCTTGCTGCCGGTGTACGCTCCAATGGGCTGGTCAGTGTTGGCTTCCTCATTCATTCTCAGTGCCGAGGCTTTTTCTCTTCTCTCATGGTACTGAATCCTCTGAGACAGGTCTTGAAGCTAATGGGCTCTGTGTTCCTGTCCATGCTGACACTTGGCCTTCCCTTTGCCCTGTTTCAGTATTATGCCTACACCCAGTTCTGTCTACCAGGCTCAGTCCACTCCATCCCTGAGCCCTTGCTGCAGTTAGCTTTGGACAAGGGCTACCGAATTGCAAAGGGAAACAAGCCTCCTTGGTGCTACTGGGAACTTCCCCTAATATACAGCTATATTCAGGATATCTACTGGAATGTTGGCTTTTTGAGATACTATGAGCTTAAGCAGGTGCCCAATTTTTTGCTGGCCGCACCAGTGGCTATACTGGTTGCCTGGGCAACTTGGACATATGTGACCACCTACCCTTGGTTCTGCCTTACACTTGGGATGCGAAGGAACAAGAACAATGAGACCCTAGAGAAGCCTGATCCTGGATTCCTCAGTCCTCAGGTGTTTGTGTACCTGGTCCACGCTGTAGCACTGCTTCTCTTTGGCAGTTTGTGCATGCACGTTCAGGTGAGGTGGATTCCTGGCTGGGACAGGATGTGAATACAGGCAAAACCCCTGGGCCAGGGGTGGGGAAGAGAGCTAATTTTTCCCATTTGAGTGATCTATGCCTAATTTATGTATTCAACAATTATGTAGGGGCTTTCTTTGTGCTAGACCATGGGTCACACCACAGAGGATGAGACATGAATAAGATAAGATTGCTGCTCACCTTGGCTGGTGTGGTTCAGTGGATTGAGTCACTGGTTCCATTCCCAGTCATGGCACATGTGTGGGTTGCAGGCCAGGTTCCCAGTTGGGGGCATGCGAGAGGCAACCGATCAGTATATCTCTTGCACATTGATGTTTCTGTCCCTCTCTTTCTTCTTTCCCCTCTCTCTAAGAAGTAAATAAATAAAATCTTTAAAAAAAAAAAAAAAAAAGGCACTAGCTTGTGTGGCTTGGTGGATTGAGGGCTGGCTTGCAAACCAAAGGGTTGCTGGTTCAATTCCCAGTGTAGGGCACATGCCTGGGTTGTAGGCCAGGTCCCCAGCCAGGGGGGTGTGTGAGAGGCAACTATACATTGATGTTTCTCTCCCTCTCTTTCCCTCTCTAAAAATAAATAAGTAAAATCTTTAAAAAAAAAAAAAAAAAAAAAAAAGATTGCTGCCCCAGTGGATCTTATGGTAGAAATTGGAGACAGACATGTAACAGATAAAATTAGAGCACAGTGGAATGGGAGGGGACTTGCTTTTTTTTGAGAAAAATTACTATGGAAGCACAGAGGAAAAAAGCTGATTGAAGGAGGGCATCATATTTAGGCCAGGTTATAAAGAATAAGCAAATTCCATTTAAGAAGCAAAGTAAGAACATTCTGGGCAAATGAAGGATATGGGCAAAGACATGAGAGTTGTGAAAGGACCTGATTTGACTGAGATATAGGAATAAGCACAGAGAATACCTCTGGGACCTTCCCCTAATACATAGTTATACCCAGAATATCAACTTGATAGTTGACTTTCTGAGGTATCCTGAGTGGGTGCTCAATTTTCAGAGGAGATGTCTTGTGCACAGTTGTGGGGGGCAGTGGCAGTAGAGAGGGATGGAAAGAGTTTGATCATTCATTTGATTTTTTTGTTGTTGTTCCTGGCTGTGGTCCCAGTTTCAACTTAACCCTAAGGAAGTATTTTTTTCTCCATGCTGGCCACTCCTTAGCAGTTTCTGCCTCTTGGAGGCACACATCGGCTGTTTGTAAAGTTCTCTGAGTTGTGTGAATAAAAGGCACAGAGGAACAGAAAGTAGCATTCTGTATTTGTAGCTGGATTAGCTAGTAGAGGGAATACCAGCAAAGCTTAGCGTTTCCAGGTAGATGAGGGAGGCCATTTGGCTCTAAACTCCTCCAGAAGAGGGACTGTTGAGCAATAGTATCCTCTGTCCCCTTTCCTTCTGCTTTGCCACCCTCACACAATGAGGGAACCACCTTAGGCTCCCAAAGCTCCACATAACAGCCTAGAGTTTATAGTTCAGGCCCTGGTCTAAAATAGGACCCCACAGAGCTTTTTTTATATTGATTTACACATTACTGTGGTAATTAGTCTATAGCGTGTTTATTTATAACATTGAGGTCACCTGGTTGGTATCATGTACCGCTTTGTAAGGCAGATCCTAAGCTCTATTAAATTTTGCGTCCAGTGTAATTAATGTCTAGTCATGGGGTTATAGTTCACCCAGCAGCAGGGAAGCCCTAGGCTGGTCCAATTTGAGTCAGTGACATTCCAATAAATGTGTGGGTTTCCCCCTTTTATGATTTCCAGGTTCTCACCAGGTTTTTGGGCTCCTCCACACCTATTGTGTACTGGTTTGCAGCTCACTTGCTTCAGGACCGAGAGCCACTGCTGAGATCCCTAGAGACGATGCCCTGGAAGCCTGTTGCAGGGGACTCCCCACCAGGACAAAAGGTCCCTAGAAATTCTATCATGGGACTTTTGTACAACTGGAAAACCTGTTCTCTAGTCACACGATGCATTCTAGGCTACTTCCTGACTTACTGGCTCCTGGGACTACTCCTACATTGCAACTTCCTGCCTTGGACATGACCTAGAATTTCAGGGGACAGACTTAATGCCAACCAAACCAGGTCTGAAAGTACAAATACATAAATACACTGCCTGCACTGCCTTGGGATTCTTACTCTGTCCATTAGAACCTCTTTCTCTATTTGAAGGCTGGTTAGGAATGGGAGCAGTATGAGCCACTAGAGAGCCCCTAATGGTCCTGGCTATGGAAAATTTTAGGGTAGTAAGTATTTTCACAGAAAGTGAAAGCAATCTTATTCTAAATCTAAAGTATACCTTGATCTGTCTCTTTAACCAAGCACAGCAGAGAGAGCCTTGAACTTACCAGTGATCCACTTGTAAATTTAAACATAAATTTCGTCAAAGGCTCTAGCTAACAGGCTACTAATAGTCCACACATGATGGCAGAGGTCTGAACAGTGTAGTGGCAATAATAAGTAAAGTGCGACCTTCTTTTCTAAATGGGACATTGTTGCCCTGGCCTCAGGGCATGAGCCTGGGTGTCAGGTTTGGTCCCTGGTCAGAGCACGTAAGAAAGGCAGGCAGCCAGTCGATGTTTCTCTCTCGTGTTGGTGTTCCTCTCCCTCTTTCCCTCCCTTCTCCTCTCTCTAAAAATAAATAAAATCTTTAAAAAAAAAATTTTTAATGTGTCATTGTTCCTGATATATTTAATGATTTGTTAATGTATTTATATAAGAAGTCTTACAAAGATATGCAGATTAAACAACTTTTGGTTATATGAGCAATCAATACCTTTTTAAAAATAATACAAATTATGTCTGGCTGGTGTGGCTCAGTGGACTGAGCCGGCCTGTGAACCAAAAGGTCACTGGTTTGATTCCCAGTCAGGGCACATGCCTGGGTTGTGGGCCAACTCCCCAGTTGGGAGTGCTTAAGAGGCAACCACACATTGATGTTTCTCTCCCTCTCTCCCTCCCTTTCTCTCTAAAAATAAATAAAATCTGAAAAAATAATAATACAAATTACTTGGGGAAAAAAGTCATAGTAGAAAGCACTGCACAAGGAAGCAGGAGACCTGGATTCTAGTCCTCGCAGTAAAACCCGCTTACCAGCTATGTGACCTTGGGAGAGTGCTCAGAGCCTCAGTTACCTCTTCTGAAACTAAGGGAAATGATACTATCCCAAAAGCCAGCGGGGGCGGGAGGTGGGGGCGGCGGTAGGGAAGGGGAATGAACCCCATACTTGACATACTTGTAGGTCCCTTTCTCCTTTAATATCTTAAGAGCGGCCTTAAACAATGGAATCATCCCAGTCTAAACACTTTTGTGGAGGCTCAAATGAGACTTCAGGAGAATTTATTCAGTTTTGCTTTCAGCATTTAAAAGAAGCTCTCCCCTTCATGGGTGCAACTCGGGAGTAACTTAAGTGAACTTTTCTTGGAATGAGGGAAAACAGTGATACCTGGCAAATAAGGCTCCTGTTCTGCATAAGTAAACCTGTGCCAGGCAACTAAATAGTCAAAGCAGTGACTGGTTTGCCTTCTGTGCCCAAGTACCTGTGCTTGCTTAATTGGTAGACATGGGTCCGAGGAGCCCACATGGCAGCATGAACTGATAAATTGTAGTTAAATCCAAGGTTGAATGAAATGGTATCTGACTGCCCCATTGGTTATGAGCCCATCACTTTAGTGGTAGTAAGATCCTTGACTCCTGCTGTACTATTTTTTGCTCATTCTTTTTTTATTTTATTTTTATACTCACCAGAGGACATGTCCATCGATTTTTAAAAAGAGGGGGAGGGATGGAGATAAACATCTATGGGATGAAAGAGAGAACCATCCAGGGACCAAATCCACAACCTAGGCATGTGCCCTGATTTGGAATCGAACCCATGACCTTTCAGTTTACGGGATGACACTCCAACCAACTCAGCCATACTGGCTAGGGCTGCTCACTCTGAGCCAAGTAAGAGGCTCTCCACATCATAACCACTCCTTCCCTATTTGAGCAAAAAAATTCCATCAAAGTAAGTGGTTAATCATAAGCAGCTTCTGGAGAGCCCTGAGAATTGGAATTTTGACACGCTCCCTCTGACCATGACAGAAAGCTAAACTTGCCAGCTGAAGGGAAGTTCCTGGCTGAGTCCCAGCACCCTCTGTTGGAGCTTCTAGTCAGCCTGGCCAATAAACATTTCCCATCCATTGCCCCAGCTTTAGCACAGCTGAGAGAATTTGGTCCAGAGTCAAATGCTTTTGAAAATGTACACACAGATTGGGGCAGCCCTCTGCCTTCTGCCAAGACACCCGAGTGCCCTTCTTGGCAAAAAATCATCCCTGCCCTAGTGTCCTTCCAGTTGGCAGAAATTTTTCCCTCCCTCCTCACCAACAGCTGCAAATCCAGGGACTTCCACCCTGTGTGCAGGAAGAGCTGAGGTCCTGTTTCAGCTCTTCGTTGCAGAGGAAGGAGCACTATACTCTGCTCTCATGCATTCTCCTCTTTGCCTCTTCCTGGTGGATAAACACTCCACAGAGTAGGGAGTGATTTCACTGCTCTGGCAGTCTCAGCTTCACCTTTATACTAGATCTCATCACCCCCAGAAAAAAAGTGATTTCAGGACTAGAGACCCTACAAATGGGAATTCCATCTTCTCAACTAAATCACACTGGTATTCAGCAAAGACCATTATGGTTTCAGTTGACCACGGAGGATATAACTGAGGACCCCAGCTTGGTGGACGCACCTGCGTGACCTAGAGACAACACGGTTTTCTCTTTGACCTTGGAGAGATGGAGTTGCTCCTCTCTAAGGATCTAAGGAATGGGCTGATTTTATGGCCAGCAGCTGTCCTTTTACCATCCTTTTAACAGTCTTTAATAGTCTGGGAGAGGGACATGAAGGGCCCAAGGCAGGAAGCTTCCTGTTTACCCTGAGGTCTAACAATGCTGCGGCTGGGTTGGGCTTCTACAATTTCAGAGAAAAGTAATTTCCTTCTCTGAGACCCAGCTAAAACAGAAACCAGAGCTTCATGTATCTAGAAGTGGATGCTTTTTTGTTCTTTAATGAAGGTGGGAGGAGGGGGAGTGTTTGACATGTCTTCACCAGTCCCCCTGGGAGGGAAATCACTCCTTTCCTTGAACAGGCCTCTCACCTTCATCTAAAAATGTAATGTGTGCAGGCTCAAGGGATTTGAAGCTGACTGATTCTTTCAGCAATTGTTTATTCCTATTTTAGGGGGATAAAATGACTCACTGTGCCTCCCGTCCTCAAATAACTGTCTCATAGAGTTGCTAGCAGATACACAGAAATATTAATCAAGATAGAAACTGATCAATTCTGGAAAATAGAGGGATATTTAAATATCTTGCTCTACATCGTTCTACATAAACTTTTTATGATGAAGATGAATCAAAGTTTTACTGGTATGCTTAGGAAAAGGTAAGTGAGGTAGAGAATAAATACTCTAAATTCACACAAGGTGGAGATCCCTTCCAGCTTGGAATACCTGAAAAGGCTTCGTGGAGAAATGGCCTTTGGACTGGGCTTCGAAGGACAGATAGGATTTAAAATTTAAGGGCAGAGAATGAGTATTGGAAGGAGGAAATGGAACAGGACAGGGAAAGCTTAGTTTGAGTGGAACTGAGGTATCATCAATATTGAGGTCTAGGCCTTGAAATCAGCCCCAAGCCCAGCCCTGCTGTGTACTAGTTCTGTAAATAGGAGCCAGATACTAAATCTCCAAGCCTCAGTTTACTCCTCCATAAAATATGGGGAGTAACTCTATAGCTTATAGATGTGAATAATGGCATTATCTGTTTCACAGGCTTATTGTGGAAATTAAATGAAATGTGTTTAGAACACTACTAACAAGGGAATAGCTGCATTTGGACATGTTGAGTTTACAATGCCATCAGCACATTCATATGCCAGGAAATGTGGAACTGGAGACAAGAAGAGGGGTCAGAAGAGTCATCTAACCAAACATGATAATTACAGCAGCCATGAGATTGGATGTGATTGTCAAAAGGAAAAGTGTAGAGGGAGAAAGGGGTCTCTAAGACCTTGGGCAAGTGACTTAACTTCTCTAAACCTGTTTTCTCATCTCTAAATAGGGGTGATAGCATCTATCACACAGAGTAGTTATGAGGAATAAATGAGACACTAGATAAAGCACTAGCATGGTGTCTGACACATAGAACCTCATGAAAAACAAAAAAGAAAAAATTCCATCATTATTATCATTATTAAAGGACTATAAACAAATAGTTTCTGGGAAAGAATGAGTTTCAAGAAGAAAGAAATGGTTATCAGGGTCATGCTGTTAAGGTTAAAGAAAGGATGAGAAAAGTACACTAACTGCTATAACAACTCCCAAAATGTAGAATCTTAAAAATAAAAGGTTTTTCTTACTTACACTGTAGTATAATGCACGTTTGAGGAGGGAGGCCTGTTCTACTCAGTCGCTTGGGACACAGGCTTCTCCCATTTTGTGGCTGTGCCCTCAGAGAGAGAGAGAGAGAGGGAGAGAGAGATTGAGAGATTTTAAGGAACTGGCACATAGTTGTGGATGCTGGCAAGTCTAAAATCTTCAGGGTAGGCCAGCAGCTGAAGACCCATGAAAGAGTTAATGTGTTGTTTGTTTGTTTTTACCGCTAATAAGACCTTCAACTCATTAGATGAGGCCCACCTACTGTATGAAAAATAATTTGCTTTACTCAAAGTCTACTGATTAAATGTCAACCTCATCTAAAAAAAATACCTTCACAGAAACATCTAGAATAATATTTGACCAAATATCTGCATACCGTGGCCTAGCCAAGTTGACACACAAAATTAACAAAATAGATTTCTGCTCCATTTGCTTCTAGTCAGATCCATGTAACACTAACCACACAAGTTCTTTCCTAGATAGACTTTTCAACCTGATATACTTACTTGCTTCTTTACCCCCTTGCCTCACTCTCAATGTAATGGTGGCTACATTAAAGCTGTGTGAATTAATAAGTGGGAAGGTCATGCTCTTCACCTGATATTTGCTTAAGAGGTGATCATATCTCTCAATTCCAGTGGTTCAAGACCTTTTTCAATCTTATATTATTTGTTGTCCAGAATCAGTCAGCTTTTCCCACCCTGAAAGGCCCATCACCGCTAGACTTTGTCTACAGGTTGAGGCAAAAGTAGGTTTACAGTTGTTCATATGGGAAATAATACAATAACCTTGGCTGGTGTGGCTCAGTGGATTGAGTGCCGGCCTGTGAACCAAAGGATCACTGGTTCGATTTCCAGTCAGGGCACATGCCTGGGTTTCAGGCCAGGTTCCCAGGATAGGGTGCACAAGAGGCAACCACACCTTGATGTTTCTCTCCCTTTCTTTCTACCTACCTTCCCCTCTCTCTAAAAATAAATACATAAAATCTAAGAAAGGAAAATAGTACAATAATTAATACACAATAATGATACAAGAATAAAATGTTTTGCGTACTCACAACTGTAAACCTACTTTTGCTCCACCCTGTATTTCCCTTCCATGTCTGTGTGAATATGAGCTAATTCTCACCTAAGTCCACCTCTTCCTTCTAGTACTTTATAAAGGAGCCTGTGCTAGTTATTAAGTTATTTTCTTTCAGCTCCAAACAATCCCTTCTACTTTTTGCTTTGGAGATACTGGAGCTGGAATTCTGCAGATACCATTTCTCTGCTTTGTCAGCAAGGTCTATGTTTGGCTCTGCCCATAAGGCCCACCAGAGGGAGCTAGTGAGTTCAGAGGAGGAAGAAAGGACTCCTGTTTGCTTCCTGTTCCTGTGAAGTCACCCCAGCAATGCTCCTTCACCCTGGCAACAGCAATTCCTTCCTGTAGCAGGAGCTGAATGCACTTTGCAGTTATTTAAAAAAAAAAAAAAAAAAAAAAAGATTTTATTTATTAATGCAAAGAGGGGAAGGGAGACAGAGAAACATCTATAGGTGGCCTCTCACACTCTCCCAGCTGGGGACCTGGATTGCAACCCAGGCATATACCCTGACTGGGAATCAAACCCATGACTTTTCGGTTCTTGGGCCAGCGCTTAACCCACTAAGACACACCAACCAGGGCCGCTTTGTTTTTCCCAACACTTGCAGAACGAGCTTCATAGTGTGCCCCTCAAAGACACCAGCACCAATGGGTAGCACCCTTTTTCTCAGAGGTATTGGTCTCTCTTCCAAGTTCAGATGTATCAGCACCAGACTTGGAGGTCTGAATGTCAACTCTGTAGGGCTCCTCTTCTAAGTGTCTAAGTTTTAGTAATTCCAAACTCTTTTCTTTGGCGTATCAGGACAAGTTCTCTTATCCCTGGGAATTATAGATGCTCCCTGCTATTGCTTCCCCATGAAATCTCAGAGTTTTCTTCTTACCCTTTCAGTTATCTAGTTAACAACTCTGTACTTAGTTAACCACTCTAACCATTCCTTATATTAAATTCTCTCTGTCCAATGGTTGCTGTCTCATTGGCTGGACCCTGACTGCCATAGAAATTGGTACTAATAGTGGTCCCTGGAAGTAGACCTCAAAAGATAGGATTAGGGAACTGGTTTGGTTGTGTCATTGAGTCTGAATGTGCTAAGCTCCTTGCCAATGAGGAATGTGATGCTTCTAATCCATGGCATGCTGTGGCATCATGATTAATCAAATTATCACCTGGGGTTATTTGTGATAAAGTGCCAACTAAAGCAACTGCCTTGGGGGCCCAAATGGTTGTTGCGCTTGACTGTTGTAGCAGTGATGATGATTACAGGGACTTGGTATGGGAGGAATCTTTCTGAATGTCCTTGCAGTAAATGACAAATTTGGGTCTTTAAACTCCTCCCTCAAGTCGTGGTAGAGAATCATAGAGATTCCATGATAGCCATGAAATAATCTCTTATTTCTTATAAAAAACCAGGCTTATTTGCTACAAATAAAGCATAAAATTATGCATGGTGCAGAGTTACATCAGTTTAATTTAGTCTTACTAAGACTTCTGTGATTGAGAAGGAGCGGGACTCTGAAACTTGGAATGGGGACATCTGGTTTGACTTTCTTCTACATTCTCAGTGCCCTCTTTTCTGCTAGCAGATGGGATGGAGAGCAAGGGCCAGCACCTGGGAGTTTTATGGGCCAGGCTGTCACTTCCAATCACATTCCATTAGCCAGAATTCAGTCACTTCTGTCTGTAAGAGAGTTGGGGGACTGTGGGCATTGGTGAATGAGCAATTTATGCCACACAAAATGGGTCACTAGGGACATTGAAGATAGAAGTTTTAGGAGAATGATGTAGACAGGATAAATTTTTAGAAGTTAAGAAATGAATAGGTGACCAGGAAATGGTAGCTGCTCTTTAATGTGACTCTAACAAGAGAGAAAAAATAAACCTGAAGCTAGAGTACAGAGGTAGCCAAATCCGGAAAACTGTTTCAGTTGTTGGTTTTTTAGCTTAGTTTTTCTTTTGAATTGATAGAGAGTTGAATATGTGTTTGCAGTCTCAGTGAACAGGAAGAGATATGACATGAGTGGACAGTTGGCTGTGGGCAGAGGGAGATCCCCATTTTAAATTTCTTTAAAAAATTATTGATCGATTTGAGAGAGAACATCAATTATGTTGTTTCACTGATGTTTGCACCTGTTGATTGATTCCTGAATGTGCCCCGACAGGGAACGAACCCACAACCTTGGTGTATCAGGACAAGCTGTAACCAACTGAGCTACCTGGCCAGAGCCAGTGGTCCACATTTTTAAGATGTGAGGAAAGGAAAGATTCAAAGAGAAATTATGAGGTAGAGAGAAGGGAAGCTGAAAATCAAGTTGGTTTCTGTGAAGTGACAAGGAACAAGACAATGTTTAGGGTTTCAAGAGAACCCAGTTGAGGTGAGACAGCAGAAATGTGTACTGGAACCAGTATGTCCAGTTTTGTGACTTTGTTCCATAGCCAGGGAGTGAGAGAGGAGAAAGCCCACAGTTTGGTTGACTCTTTCAAGGTGGGACTCATCAAATCCAGAATCTTTGGCACCAAGGGGGTGGCCTTGGACATGTGTACCAGTTAGTGATCCTTGAGGTTACTGTTGTTGCCTTTTCACTTCCCGTGGTGTATTTTGACTTCCTTCCTCTCTCCTACCCTAGTCTCCAGCTCTCCCTTTTCTTTCTTTTTTTATTAAGTTTTTCTTTTTTTTTTTTTTTTTTTTAAGATTTTATTAACTTACTTTCAGAGAGATGGGGAGGGAGAAAGAGATACATTGATGGGAGATACATCCGACAGGTTGCGTCTCATACGCCCCTACCCCCAGCTGGGGACCTGCCCTGCAACCCAGGCATGTGGTGACCGGGAATCGAACCAGCAACCTTTCAGTTTGCAGGCCGACAATCAATCCACTGAGCCACACCAGCCAGTGCTCCAGCTCTCCTTTTTCCTGTAGTTCTCCTTAGGTTTTCCAATAACCCCACCCTGGTGGACAAACCCTAAGGTGACCTTCAGTGATCCCCACCTCCTGGTATTCACAATTTTGTGTAATCCTCTCCTCTTGAGTTAAAGTGGGACCTGTGGCTTTCTTCTAGAATACGGCAAAGGTGATGGGATGTCGCCCCTGTTACATATACAGTTGACCCTTGAACAGTGAGGGAGGTGGGAGTGCTGACCTCTGTGCAGTCAAAAATCCATGTTTAACTTTTGACTCCCCCCCAATTTAGTAGTCCCTCGGTATCCATGGGGGATAGGTTCCAGGATCCAGGCAGATACTAAAATCCGTTGATGCTCAAGTCTCCTATAGAAAATGGCATACACCAATGCATATAGTCAGCTCTCCCCATTGTGGACTCCCAACTGTGGATGAAAAACAGTACATGAATTTACTGGGGGGGAAAATCTGTGTATAAGTAGACCTGTGCATTTTAAATCCACGGTGCTCAAGGGCCAACTGTGTAATAAGTTAGAGTATATAAAACTGTCTAGCAGCCTAGAGCTAGACTCTCTTTGTGGGCTTGATGAAGTAAACAGCCATGGTGGAGAAGCCCACATGGCATGGAACTTGCAGATGGCTGAGGGGCACCTCCAGCTGACAGCCTGCAAAAATCACAGGCACTCAGTCATACATTTCCAGGGAAATAAGTTCTGCCAACAACCTGAATGGGCTTGCAAGTGGAGTCTCCGGGAAAGAATGCAGCCTGGCTGACACCTTGATTGCAGCCTTCTCTGATACTCTAAGCAAAGGACTCAGCTAAGCTGCGTGGGAGCTCCCAACCTGGAACATGTGAGATAACGTGTGTGGTTCTAAGTCGCTAAATTTGTGGTAATTTGTTGCACATCAATGGAAAATGAATATACGGAGAATTCCTTAAAGACACTGGGGCCATGAGGCATGAACTCTCCATGAGGTGACACCTAGGATCATAGAGCTGGGTGAGGAAGGCCAGCGCATACGCCACACACACAACTACTGGGCACCTCGAAATTCAAGGCAGTAGTTAACAGGCCCCTAGCTCTCAAAGAAGATTGTGTCCCTACACCCACTCCTGCTTGCCCCGCAAAATGCCTACCCAGTCAGTCATCAAGAAATAGGTGAAGCCTGGCCCTGGAATTATAGATTGCAGAAGCAGATCGCGAAGTCCACCACCCCAATCTCGGCGCTTGGCACGGTGCCCGTCACACAGGGGACGCCCAACAACTGGTCTGCTTGAAAAGGAACAGAAAGCCCTCGAGCACGCATTTGCTGCCCCGTCATTGCGCAGAACGGACCGGGCCGGCTCAGGGGCCGCAAGGACTGGCCGGCGTCCTGCAGCGTGCCCGGGACCCAGCCGCGAGCCGGAGCGCCATCCCGGGCCCAGGCCGAGGGGGCGCTGCGGCGGGAGGCCGGGACGGCGGGGGCGGGGCGGGGCGGGGCCGCCCCCGGCGAGTGAGCTAGTGCCGCGCGCGCGCCGCCGCCGCCGCCGCCGCCGCCACCTCCGCTGCTCGGCCCGGTCCCGGTGCGGCGCGGCCGGCCCGCGGGGCGCGGAGCCTAGGCCCGCGGCCGGCCGCATGAAGGACTGCGAGTACCAGCAGATCAGCCCCGGGGCCGCCCCGCCGCCCGCCTCCCCCGGGGCGCGCCGCCCCGGCCCCGCCGCGCCGGCCGGTCCGGGCCCCGGGCCCCCACCGTCCGCCGCTGCCGCCGCACCGCGCTGGAGCGGCAGCGGCAGCGGGAGCATCGGCCTCCGTCCGCGGCGCAAGTGGGAAGTGTTCCCCGGCCGCAACCGCTTCTACTGCGGCGGCCGCCTCATGCTGGCCGGCCACGGCGGCGTCTTCGCGCTCACGCTGCTGCTCATCCTCACCACCACCGTCCTCTTCTTCGTCTTCGAGTGAGTTGTTGGCGGCGCCCCCGTCCCCGCCCCCTCAGGCGCCCCATCCCCTCCGGCGCCCCATCCCCTCCAGCCTCTTCCATCCCCTGCCGCGCACCCCACCTTCCCCAGCCTTTGATGGGCACTCCAGCCTCCCTGGGCCCCGTTGGGCACCTATCCCGTCCACTTCTCCGGGACTCCACCCTTCCCAGCACCTGCCAGGCAGCCTCCACTCCCGGCCCCTCTGGGGCCTGCATCCTCCCTGTACCTCTGAGTCTGCCCTCAGGCCTCCGCACATTGCGTATCTTTCATCCTTCCTCCCTGGCCCCCATCTGCCCTCCCAGCCACCTCACTCCCTGTGGCCCCGCCCTAGCACCCCATCCTTCCCTAGCACCCTGCTTTTGCCAGCAGCACTACCCTCCCATGTCCCTTGACCCGCATCCTCTCTGCCCTCTCAGAATCTGCCCCCTAGCTCTCCTTGGCTCCTTGGACAGATCCCCTCTCCTCGCTTATCCCCAGGACTGGCTCTGGCCCAGCACCGGGCTCTTTCTGACTTCTTGAGACATCTTTTCTTTATATTCCTTCCAGGTAACTTCTGAGTCCCTCCCATGGGCCTTTGGCTATGTGTTCCTCACTGCAGCCTTCCTAGCCACATTCCCCATTCCCTCCAGGGTCCTTCTAGGGTCCCCTTGCTCATCTCTACTCTCAGACCCTCTCCCCTTGCTTCTTCCTCATGGCCTGGGTCCTCAGGAAATCTCTCAAATATCTTTGGGCCTCTCTGGCCTCCTTTTCCCTCTCCAGTACCTTCCTTAGCTTCTCCAGAGCTTTCTGTCCTTCCTTAGTCTCGTCCTGTTCCCCACCAGACTTCTCTCAAGCCCCTGCCACACACCTCCTGACCTGGTTTTCTTAACCTCCTCAACTGTCGGAGCATCCCTCTGGCCTGTCCCATGGCAGGAATAGCTGTAGTGCCTCTTTATTTTTTAGTAGAGTCCACAGTACTTTTTTGTGTGTGACAGGTCATGTTTACCCGCATGAATTTTCACCTCTTCATATCCCCAGGATTGGCCCACATGGTACCCCCAGTTTATGGATGAGGGGATGCCTGTCATTTTACCAGGGTCACATATTTGTATCAGAAGTTTTCCACCCTACCATTGGTCTCTAGCTTCAGCCACTTCCTACGTGATTCCTTGCACGCACACATGTGCACACATACCCACACCCACCCCATGCTGTATGAGCTTCACTTTCCCTTCCTACTTCCCCCCACTTTTTTGTGGTCTGTCTTCGTTATACAGTGTAGCTAAGAATGCCATCTCTGGAGCCAAGAGACCTGGTTCAAATCCCAGGCCCACCACACACTAACTGTGAGACTTTGGGGCAGTCACTTCACCTCTCAGAGCCTCAGTTTCCTCATCTTTAAAATGGGGATTATAACAGCACCCAATCCCTAAGGTTGCCATAATGGTGGCATGAAAATCACACACTTAGCTTTTAGCCTACAACAAGAAGTTAATGCTGGCTGTTGCTGTTACTGTTGTTTTTGCCAAAAACCCCATCCCTGGGGCCTGTGCCCATGATGAACGAGGCTGCCACAAAGACACTAGCCTCCAGAGAACCCTTTCCAGATGCCAGATTATATATCTGCAACCTTGGGTTTTGTGCCCCTGCCTTTTTTTTTTTTTTAATCCTCACAGGGGGATATGTTTATTGATTTTAGAGAGAGAGGAAGGGGGAGAGAGAGAAAGAGAAAGAAACATCGATGTGAAAGAGAAACATTGATCATTTGCCTACTGCCCTGACCAGGAATCTAACCCACACCCTGTTGGTATAGGGGGACAAGGCTCTAACCAACTGAGCCACCCAGCCAGAACAGGTTTCCCCTTGAAGCAGGGTGAGGAGTGCTTACCACTTAGCTTCTCCCTTTCACCCTTGCTTTCTGAGTCAGTATGGGGACAAAGTTCTGGGATAGTTTTAGCAAACAAGCTCTCAGGAGCCCCCAGCAGTGCCCCTCCCCCCACTCCCCTCTCCCACATCTCTGGGCTGAGTTTCAGATCTGTGTTGCTAAGACAGCCCACAGGGGCGTTTTGAGAATGTGTTTTCCAGTATCCTGCCCAGGTCTTCCCACCAGGGCTGCAGCAAGGGCAGGAGGAAGCAGTGCTTACCATGGGTTGGCCTCGTGACTTGCAATGTGGGATTTGGTCAGTTCAGAAGCAGGACATTATCTGGGCTGAGTGGGTGTCTTCACTGGTGACAGGCTTGTCCCCAGAGAGGGAGGAAGCAAGGACTTTTGAGTTTGGGGAGACCTTATGAAACATCTTGTCTTTCTCTTTGCTCCTCCTCATTTGGGGTGGTAGACTTGGCAGGGGAGTTTGGGTTTGGGCCGAAAGCTCTCCTCAGTCTGGATTGGGGTGAAAGGCACCCCATTCAATTGGCAGTTGGCATGTTGGGAATGTTGTTGGTGAGGGTGTGGAGGATGAGAGGTGCTATGCTCACCTATTGCTCTGGGAAAAGGGAAAGGTGGCTCTCTAGGTCCTTCCTGCTGAGAATAGTTTCGCTCCATGGTTTGGTTTGGCGGGTTATTGCACAGGCCTCCAAGCAGGGTTTCTGCCCTGTTTCCCACCCCAGAGAGCAGCCGGAGTGCACCTTTAATTGTAAATCAGACCTGAGTCCGCCCTGGCTCTCAGGATCAGGGCCAACTCTCTGGTAACGGGCTTCACTGGGTTTCCATCTCCTCCTGCTCCCCTTGTGCATTCCCCTTCAGGCACATGGGCCTCCTTGCGCACTCCTACCCCAGGTCCTTACACCTTTCGGTGGTAGCCTCCAGGCTCACTCTCAGCTGTCCTTTCCTGACCATCCCTATAATAGAGCAAATGAGTCCCTGTCCTTCGTTCCTTCTGCCCTGACTTACTGTTCTCATCTGACACACCATATGTATACTGTGTGTTGTTTTGTGCCTTTCTCCATGGGAGTAAGACTCTATTCTCCTCACTATGTATTCTTAGTGCCTAGAACAGGGCCTGCTGTGTAGTGGACACTTGATACAGTAAATATTTATTGACTAAATGGACAGAACATTTGCTGGGAGCCCAAAGACCCTCAGTCCTGTCCCTGGCTGGGTGACCTTGTATCTGGCTGTGGGTTTTGGAGTTCCCCTTTGTAAAATCAGGGGGTTGGGACTTGGTGTTTCTGAAGGCTCTACAAGTCTCCGATTTCAAGTCTTTATCCCCCAGGAAGCCTGGTTGAGCTGTCATGTGGGTGCCATGGAGAGCCTCTGTTTGAGGTTCGGATCTGGGGAGTAGATGTTTGGAGCGGAATGCGTCTCACTGGAGCCCTTGGCCTTGACAGTCTCCGCTCCTTAACGGGTGGTCCTCTCTGGAGGCCAGAGCCTCCAGTGATGGAGGCTCCAGAAAGAGCACGTAGGTGCCCACAGGTTTGCCTCCTGCTATTATGTTAGCTCCTGGAACCTTGACTGATTCGGACCTCCCAGCTGCTAGTCATCCCCCAAAGAACAGCTCCTCACCCCATCAGATGCCACTATGGCTCTGGGAGGGAAGGGGACAGAGGACAGTGATGAACAATATGGTTGGGCCCCAAAAGCAGTCCTGGGCACAGGGTGTTCTGTAAGCCAGCTGGGGTCAGGGGCCTGGCGGAACTGACTCGGGACACCAGCCTTTGGGTAACAGTGTCAGCGACTGGACCGTGCTTTTCTCCAGCCCACTTCCCCTGGCTAATGCTACTCATTCCTCTGGCGTTAGCTTAGGCCTCTCGTTAGCCAGCCTGTTTTCCTGACTGTTCTGCCTTCCCCTTACAATTATAGCCTGCAAGGCAGGCTCTGTGTGACAGTTCTCTGTTTACATATCTGTTCTCCTCACTAGATCATAAGCCTCACTGAGGGAGCAGGGGACTCCAGCCTTATCCCTGCCAGTATTCCTGCTTCTTATTGAAGGTGTCGCCTGGCACTTAGAAGGCCTCAGTAAACATTTGTGGAATGAGTGACTGACTGACTGTCATGGATGGTTCATCTCAAGTGACATCCCAATTAATTGGTAGTAGCTGCCTGAATCTGTGTTTAGAAGGAATCTGAGGCTGCAGCAAAGTGTAGGGGTTAAGATTGCTGGAATCTACTTATCGTATCTGCCTTGGCTCAGGGTGAAAGTGCAAAGATTAATTAGTGATGTCAGGCACTTATTGGGGAGTGGCTGCCGCCTCCAGGGAGAGGCTCCATTCAAGAATGTGGCAGTATTTGCCGGGATGACAACACCTGCCTATAGCCCTGTGCCCAGGGAGCCCTGGGGGTAGCTGCTCATTTCTCTCTCCCTCTCTCTGTAGCTGTCCCTTCCTGGCCCACCAGCTGACCCTTGCCATCCCCATCATCGCTGCCATCCTCTTCTTCTTCGTCATGAGCTGCCTGCTGCAGACAAGTTTCACCGACCCTGGGATCCTGCCCCGGGCCACCGTCTGTGAAGCAGCCGCCCTGGAGAAACAGATCGGTGAGCCTCCTACTTCACCTGCAGCTGTGTCCCCCAGGTCCATGTGCCCTGATTTGAGAGGAGGCTTGGTTTTCTCTTCCCAAACTGTTAGGAACTAGGGGTCCAGTATGAGCAAAGCAGGCGGAAGCCGACATGAGAATGGAGGAGACAGATGCTAAATGAGTGTGCAGATAAATAAGAAATGCTAGCAGGTGAAGGCTGTGTTGGCAGCCAGCATAGTACTGAGTGCTTCCTGGGTGCCAGGCACTGTTTTCACCTCTTTATATGCACAATCTTATTTGATTAATCAATAATCTTATGAGGTAAGTACTGTTATTTGCCTTTTACTAATTAAATCGAGTCTCAGAGAAGTCAAGTAAATGGTCCAGGATCACACAGTAAGCAGAAGAGCTGGGATGAGACCCCAAGCAGTCTGGCTAGAGCTCCTGCTCTTAAACATTCATATACGTTTATTCATTTACTCATCAAACACTTATTGAGTCCCTCCTGTGTGCCAGTTTTCTAGATGCTGACAATACAGCAATGAACAAATCTGACAATAATCTGCACTCTCGGATCTGACATTCTAGCGGTGAGAATAAAACAGTAAACAGCAATGAAAGATCTAGGATGTGAGACAGAGAAGAGGAAACCAGGGAGGTAGGCTGAGAGCCGGGGAGGGTGTATGATTTTAAATAGGGTGGTCAGGGAAGGCTTTGTGAATGAGGTGGCACCTGAGCAAGGAAGCAAAGACCTGCAGAGATGAGGGATTGAGCTGCGTGGGGACCTTGGGGAAGAGCACAGTAGATAAGTAGATATGGGGAATGGGCTAACTTAGATTAGGTGGTCAGTGGAGGCCTCTAGGAGGAGGTGGCACTTCAGATGAGCCCTCAATGGTGCAATGGAGCCAGTAATATGTGGTGTGTAAACAGTAGAAGCAAAAGCCTGGAGTTGCAAACAGATTGGTGTGTTCGAAGAATGGCAGGAAGGCCATTATAGCCAAAAAGGACCTGTGCTCCTGAGCACCCCGGATGGCCCTGGATTCCTTACAGTGGGCATCCTCCAGGGTGACTGGGCAGCAGGCGGCCAGGGCCTTAATCTCGGCTTACTCCACCCCAACTCCTTCCTGCTGAGAAGTGACGTCGGTATTTGCACACCTCACTGGTTTCCGGTTTGTGGTTGGCTCCTTCCCCTAACCTGGTGGCTTCCAGACAAGCTTTAAAATACCCATTTGGCCCTGAAGAGACCTGTGGCCTATAAATGTCAGAACCCTGCTGCACCCATCGCAGGAAGTCATTCCATTAATTCTCTGCAGCAGCTTGGGAGGGTAGTGGAGGGGAGAGGATGTTCTCTTGCTCTGTCTGTTCTTTGTCTCACACTCTGCCCAGGCCTGCCCTCAGCCATGCCCTTGGTTGCTCTCTTCCTCCTGCTTCCTTCCCCCTGGCATCCCTCGGCCACTTGGCCTGCTTTCTGCTCTGTTAGAACCCCAAGGTCTGACCTGGACCAGTCTGCCTGGCAGTGGGAAGGCTCAGCTGGAGCCCCATTTCTCCTCCTTTCTGGTTGGGGCTAATTGGGAGGCAGGATTATTGCCCAGTGCAGCCTGGGCTGAGGGGTCTGGCCGCCTGGAATGCTCTGCCTCCTCTGAGCTGTCCGGGTGATACTGCCAACAGTAACCGTCTACGTTTGGAGAGGGCTTGACCATGTGCTGAGGGCCTTCCATCCATTATCCCCTCAAATCCTCACAACAGCCGGCTCTGCCGATGCAGAAACTGAGGCAGGTGATTACAGGCCAGAGGGTGGAGGAATGGAGACAGAATATGTGCCTTGACTCCCAAACCCCTTGCCTTCTCTTCTGAGATGGCCACATCCCTGCATCCTCATGTCTCAGCTCAGGTGTCCCATGCTCTGGGAAGCCTTTGTGACCCCAGTTGGGCCACACCTTCTGTGACCCATTCCCAAAGCACCCTGTCCTGCCATTTGGTCCTGTGCTTCATGGTGGTCATAACGGGATTGTCAGGCAGGCTCAGTAGCCTTTTCTAGACAGTGAGTGTCTTGTTCACCTTGTCTGCTACATGGACAATGTATGAGCCTCCTTGCTGTCCGCATGTGATTGTTGGAGAGACAGTTGGAACTTCTTCCAATGAGGCATTATGGGTTTGATCATTTATGTGTTGATTCCATATGCTGACTCCTATGTGTGTGTGTGTTAGGGGACAAAGATAAGCCCGACTGGCCACCACAGGTGAAATCAGGCTTTGGAAGAGGATCAGGGAAGCCAGGAGTATCTTCTACCTGGAGGATATGGGGAGGCTTCACGGAGAAGTGCATTGAGCCAACTCATCAAGTTTAGGTGGAGTTCAAGCACAGGAAGATGAGTGAGGGGAGTCCTTTAGGCTGGAACGGAAGAAGGAGAGAGCAGAATGGGAAGAAGGGAGACAGGCATGGGACTCTGATCAAGCCATGTCTGCTGGAATACGAGGAGCACTTCAGAGAATTTGGGACATTCTCACTGGAGGATGGGGTGGAGGCAGTCTTGTGGGGACCCCATGTCAGGGTTGGAGACTCCTTTGAGAATAGTTGCCATGCCTAGAAAGTGGCATCTTTGGGGGCTTTAAATTCTCAGACTTGAACAGGAGGCTTCCAGTCAGGGTGAAACATTTTCTTGGAAAGGACTAAGGTCACTGAGCCTTTCTGTGAAGGTTGGGGTCTGGCTCAGAGGTTGTGATGCTCTTTCATATAAACGTGAACTGATTGCCTGGGCATGGGTCTGTGCAGGCTGTGCCCTTCTCACTTTGGCCCCATAGGCCAGTGGCTCCAGCCCAACAGGATCTGGCCTAGGGCTCCCACCCCACAAGTACGGTCTGAGGTTGGATGACCAGGACCTCCCAGTTTTCCCAGGACCGTGCCTGTTTTAGCACTAAAAGTCTCCTATTTTGGGGAAACCCCTCAGCTGCAAGCAAACCAGGCCTTTGGTCACCCTGATCTGATATCCTGACTTGTCAGCTGGCATGCCATGCAGCCGGATCACCCTGCAGAGCCACCCAGAGCCCAGGCACACTGGGCAGTTGGGAGAGAGGTAGGAGGTTAGAACATTGGCCCATAAAGCTCCTGGTGTTATGGGAGATGATAGAAACATCTAAAGCCGATTGACAGGCACTCATCTAGACGGTCACAGCGCACAGGACAGACACGAATGCCTCCTCTTCCTCTGCCAGCACATGGCAGATCACAAACCCCATACTGGATCCCTCCCCTCCTGTCCTTCCACAGCCCGGGACCGACTTCACCCCGATGGACTCTGCTCGCCAGGCCTGGACACCTGGCTGCTTCTTTCAATCATGGCTGTCTCTCCAAGACATAAATTTGACTCTGGCTTTCCATGGCTCAAAATTTGGGTGACTTCGTAACACCCTCAGTAGCATTTCCTAAAGATCGATCCGTGGAAAATAACCTTTGTGACTTTTGCCCTTTCTGCATCTCGCCGTGTTACTTCATTTCTTTAGTATTTTCCTTTAAATGGCTTGCTTTTAAATGTAATTTACAAGGAAGCTTTGTATCACCCCTGTGAGCAGAAAGCCCCTTGTTCTGCATAGAAGATAAGCATGAAAACAAAAACCTAACAATGTCAGGGAATTTTTGGTGGTTGCAGTTGCCTGCTGAAAACAGCCACTTGGAGGCCTGTGAGGATCACAGGTATTAAATATTAAAAGCTGAGGCTTGCCATTGATGGAATGAAAGGCTTGAAAGAGAATTGAGAAGGGAATAACTTGGCCTTCTTCTTTCCGCCATCTTGAAGCCTGTAGAGGCTACAGGAGTTCTATGATGACAAATATGTCTGGAAGGCCGTGGTCCAAAGCCATTTTTGCCGGCTATAAGCAGGGTCTCCAGAACCAGAGGGCTCTTCTTAAAATTAAAGGTGTTTGTGCTTGATATGAAACTGAGTGCTCTCTAGGCAAGGGGTGTGCTCATGTGTATAAGCAAAGAATAACACAGAGACTCCTGGTGATAAACTGAACAAAGCCAGAGTCATCTGGGGAAAGGGAACTTGTGTGCATGGAAACAGTGGACAGTTCTTGCTAAATTCCAAAGCAGCCTTCCTGCTAAGGCCATTGGACACAGAATCCATGTAATGCTGTGCTCCTCAAGGATTTAAATTTATTGAAATGTAAATAAAAAGAATTTGTTCTCCAAAGGAAGGGAGTGAGGGTTAACTTTCTCATCACACGATTCAAGGTTGCTTTGTGTCATGGCCAGAAACAAACTACAGTATCTTGTGTCTTCCTGAAAACTCGCTTGTCTGTAGAGGTGCACCTGCCTGCAGGACCAAGGCAAGCTCCAGCCTGCCCTTCCCCCGTCTGCTGCCACTCTCCAGTGCCCCCAGCCGCGCCTGCAGTTAGTTAATGCCTCTCTGCCTTTGCTCACTGCCATGTCCTCCTCCCCTGGAGGGCCCAAGGAATTGTTTTTTCTGATCTAGCTTAATTACCTTTCTTTCTTTCTTTTTTAAGATTTTATTTATTTAGTTTTAGAGAGAGGGGAAGAGAGGGAGAAAGAAAGGGAGAAAAACATCAGTGTGTGAGAGACACATCAATCAGTTGCTTCTCTCATGCCCCCAGCTGGGAACCTGGTCCACAATGCAGGCACATGCCCTGAGTGGGAATTGAACCAGTGACCTCTCAGTTCAAAGGCTGGTGTTCAGTTCACTGAACCACACTAGCCAGGGCACAACTTGCTTTCTTGAATGCTGCCTCCTGCCCAACCCTACATATTGTCCTCTGTTTTCTCACACTATTGAACCTAGGCACCAGTTAATACTGTTAATTTTCTAGCTATAGGTTGGATTTCTCCATTATATCATCTCTAACTTGCGTTGTCATCCTACAATGTTGATAAGGTTGAGGAGACTGAGGCTCAGAGAGGTTGAGCAACTTCCTCAAAGTCACGAACTAACAAGCGGCCACGGAAAGTTTCAAAATGAGGTCAGGCTGGCCCCAGAGTCACCACGCTTGACTCACAGTGCCTCTTACACTGACTGTAATTATCCACTTTTGGTTCACTCTGCCCTCCGGCTGAGCTCTTCGTGAATTTTCAGGTTACCGCTAAGCCCGTATGTGGCAGGGACTCCATAAACCTCTGGAATGAACAGAAGTGGTCAGATGGGGATTACAGTGACCCAGCACTCCCAGCCTGAGCGCTGTGACTGACCTTGAGCTGGCCCAGAAGCTGGACAGACCGCAGTCCTACAGTTGTTTCCTCCACAGGTGGGGACAACAGAAGGCAATGGGGCTCAGCAGCGCGAATAGAGATCTCCTCCTTCCCTCACTAAAGCCTTCTCAGAAGGTCATGACCAGTCCCAGAGGGCTTCCACGCCAGCCACTGGGCTTCATTTACAGCTCTAGCCATTCAGGTTCTGATTGCAGAATGCCTGCCTGCTCTTCTCTGTGGTTTGTGGTTGGGGTGGGGAGACCCATAGCAGGCCCCTGGACAGGAGGACGGTGTCTGGAGACTCATTTGCTTCTCATGGCCATTCAGCTGGAAGGAGCCTCCCCCCTCATTACCACTTCCCCAGCGGCTTAGTGTGTGGCTGGAAGGCAGCAGGAAGGTCTAAGCAGCAGGAGGCTGCCTTTTTACTTCTTCAGGAAAGACCTAAAGCAGCAAGAGCCCTGCAGTGGATCTTACATTCCCTTAGGGCAGGGATAGCATCTCTTATACCACTCTTCATTTCTTCAGCGTGTACTTCCTGAACTGGTAACCAAAGCAAACGTATTTGACTCACCTGTGTATACTTGCCCCTCTCCCCTCACCGGCCACCCCCAGGCCCTTGTACAATAGATTGGCACAGTGGATGTTAATGTGTGAGAGAAAGAACAAATGAATGCCTTGGAAGACATGGGTTCTGATTTCAGCCACATCTTATGCTGCTGGAGTGAAGTCAGTTTCCCCATCTGTAAAATGTGGGCACATATTCCCTTGTCCAGCCCAGAACACTGGGTGCATTGAGTGAGGCAGGGAATGTCAGTACACTTCGAAAGTTGTTTTCCTCTGTTGAAACTTCAGAGGCTTGAGCCTGTGGTAGGGAATGGCAAACAGACTTGCCCCGGGCACTAGCAGTCTACCACTGGTGCTGGCTGCGGGGAGGAGTGCCTTGAGAGTTCCAAGGCCAGGTCCAGGGTGGCGACTGGCCAGGGTTGTTTGGCCTGAGAAAAAGCAGTGGAACTGCTGCTTGCCTTCTTGCTGCATGGGGTTCAGCCTCTGTGGTGGCATCCTCACAAAGCCTCCTTTAACCCAGGTTGTTTAGGGTCCTGCAGTTAGTGACTCATTCAGCATCTGGGTGGCACCCTTGCTCCAGCGTGACACCTTCTCTCCTTTGCCTCTGGCTCTTGGCAGCCTGACAAAGTCAGGTGTGCAGAGCTTTACTTTCTCTTTTTCTTGGGAGGAGAAATCCTGGCCCTGAGGCCGGAACTTGCTGGTAGGAATTCCCTCCCTGCCTTGGGGGTGAGGCTGGGGCCCTCCTCCGCCTGGGGCCTGGGGGAACGCAGCGAGGACTCCTGTGCTGCAGTCCTGAGGAGGGGCTGTGGCCGGCCTTCACGCAGAGGCGGGTTGTGTTCTGCAGTGTCTTCATAAACCAGCTGTTTGGAATATAGTGTTACACAGAAAAAGCCATAATAATAATGGCTAATATTTCTTAAGCTCTTGACAGGTACTAGACACTTGACTAAACACACTTAATGAATTCTCACCTAATTCTCCTAACAACACTAAAAAACTGGGTAGAGTTGATTATGTGCCACTTTCATATGAAGATACAGAGAAGTTAAGCACTCTGACTCCCATGACCCAGCTAGTAAGTGGTTGGGCCAAGATCCATACCCACATATCTGAGCACAGCCACAGTGTGAGCTGCGTGTGAGGACCAAGGCTCCCATGACTCTAACCCTATGCTCAGCTGCCCTTGCAGCACCTCATTCAGCTCTCACCACAAGCCTGTGAGATTGAGACTTTCTTATCTCCATTTATGGATGAGTCTCAGAGAGGTAAAGGGACTTCCTTAAGTAACAAATGGGTAACAAAACCAATATATGAACCCAGTGTTTCAGACTCCAGAGTCTGCACCTTGCTGCCCCTTGTAAAAATAGCTTCTAGTAAGTACTCACCAGGTGCCAGTACCTTTATATGTACTATTTCTGATCCTTACAACCTTTTGAGGTAGTAGTTGTTATTTGTCTGCTTTTATAGATGCCACAGCAGGCTCACAATCACAAACGTTGTGTCACTTCCCTAAGGATACTAGCTCATAAATGAAAGGGTCAATATTTGAACTCCAGGCCTGCCTGAGTCCAAAGCATATTTTCTTTCCTCTTTGCCTGTTGCCTCATAGTTCATACGCCTAGGACTTCCTGTTTGTTCCACCGTTCTTGCTTTCAGGGGGTGTACGGTCTAGTTGGGGAGACAGTGTACACACACAGCAGTCCTGCCACACCTCAGAATGGAGCAGTGAGCATGTGTAGGTGCTGGGGGCAAGGCACAAGAGCCCCTGAGGCCTAAGTGGTTGAAGAACCTGCTAGAGATTAGACAGAGCTTTAGCAGGTCCTGGTGAGGGAAGAGAAGGGAGGGCCTGGGCCTTGGTGGGAACGGGCAGGAAGCCCTGGGCTCCAGTGATTTGTGGGGGAAGAGGATTTGGAGAAAAGCCAGGAATGGAGGTTGGGCTCAATTGTGAAAGGCCCTAATACCAGGAAAAGAAATTTGTCCTTTTATCTTGTTTTTTAGGGGAGTCGAGTGAAGGGTTTTGAGCTGAAAAGTGACTCAAAAGGGGTTATTTAGAGGAATGTGCCAGTGTATACAAGGGGGAGGTGAAAGGCAGAGGGGCCGGGAGCAGGGAGCCCGTAAGCGGATTGGTGATACCGGCCTGGCCTGGGTAGGGTGTTGAAAGTGGAGAATGAACTGGCCAGACAGGGATGAGGGAGAAGGAAGTGTCTGCAAAGAGACTCCAAACTGGGTTCTGCTGCCTTTGCCACCTTCTGGCTGTGTGACCGTGGGCAAGTCCCCTAACCTCTCTGGGCCTGTTTCTCATTTGTAAACTGAAGGGGTTAGAACAGAGGCAGCGAGCAAAGGGACATTTATCAAGCATCTGCTGTGTGTCATGTCTGTGTATTCTGCTGTTTGAGATTCCTGTCAGCTCTTGGATTGTGCCTTCAGCAGAAATAAGGAACCAGACAGGGATAAATAACACTCCTTATAACACTTTAAAATTTACAAAAAGACCTCAACCCCATGCTTTGGAAATTTGGTTTCACATCCTGATTCTGCCGCTTACTAGCTGTGTGGCTTTGGACAAGTCACTTAACCTCACTTTAAAGTCTCCTTAACTGTAACCTGATAATTATAACCTAACCTCTCCTGATCTTACCAGAGTTAAAGAAGATACAGTATGGCCCTGGCTGGTATGGCTCAGTGGATTGAGCACTGGCCTGTGAACCAAAAGGTTGCTGGTTTGATTCCCATTCGGAGCACATGCTTGGGTTGCAGGCCAGGTTCACAGTTGGGAATGTACGAGAGTTACCAATTGATATTTCTCTCACACATCGATGTTTCTCTCCCTCTCTTTCTCCCTCCTGTCCCTTCTCTCAATGAATCAATGAATGAATGAATAAGGAGATGCTGTGTGTAAAGTGCTCAGCATACAGTAGGCCCTCAGTGAAGTGTTCTCTATGCCTGTTCCCTTCTTTCTCTCAGTAATTTTATGAGCTAATAATAACAGTGCACACTTCTTAAGCATTTACTTTATGCAACTTCACATATTTTAACTCATTTAATTCTCACAACAACTTGATGGGTGGGCACTATTATTGTCCCCATTTCAGGGACTGAGGAAACAGAGGCACAGAGAGGTTAAATGATTCGCCCTGTCACACATTTAGCCAATGGTATAATTAGGAGAAACCCAGCTAGTAAGAGGTGGAGCCAGGATTCATGCCCCATTCTATCTGTTATTCCCATTTTACAGATGAGAAAACTGAGGCTCAGAGAAGTTCAAGCTCACACATAAGCAGTCAGTGGCAATAACCAGTCATTGGCCTCAATCCCCGTGCCCTTTACCATGCTGCAGTGTTTTAAGGAAGAGATGGATGCTCAGATGCTTAGTTCTCCTTCAGACGCACTGGTTGAGGTGATGGTGAGACAGCCTAGCAGAAGTCTGTCTGGTGGCTGGAAATGTAAGATGCGAATCTGTTTGCTTCACTGATGCCTGCCAAGCATCTAGAATAGTGCCTGGCACATGGTATGTACTCAGTGAATAATTATTGGAGGCAAGCGATCAAATTGGAAGTATCTGGGGAGTTGATCCAGGGGAAGTGATGGCTGAGTGCTGGGAATCACAGGAGCCCTGTGTGACTCTCAGAAATCTGCTCTGGGAACTTGGTCCTCTGTGGCCTGGGTACCAGGAGGCTCAGTGGGTAGAACTGTGGGCTTTAATAGGGCAGACCTGGGTCCAGATTCCTGTTTTGGCAGCATACCAGCTACATGACTTCAAATAAGACCTTGGACCTTTCTTTTTCTTAGATTTTTACTGAAGTATAATGGGCCTACCCAAGTGTACAAATCTTACGTATTCTACATGTTAATATAGAATATGATCAGCATTCAGATCAAGAGACAGTATACGAGTGGTGTCCCGGGAGCCCCCTCTTTGTTCCTCTTTCTGATCACGTCACACCTCCAAGGGTAATATCATAGATTACTTTTATCTGTTTTTGTGTTCTTACATGTGCGGCTTTTTTGTTTTACTCAGTGTTGATGAGATTCATTCATGTTGCTTTGTGTTGTTGAAGATCACTCATTCTCATTGCTGTTTTGGAATTTCATTGAGTGAGTGAATACAGCACTTTTTTTAATCCTTACCTGAGGATATGGTTTTGTTTTGTTTTGTTTTGTTTTGTTTAGAGAGAGTGAGTGAAAAAGAGAGAAACATCGATCAGCTACCTCCCATACATGCCCTGACCAGTCAGGGAGTGAACCCGCAACCTTTCCGTGTATGGATAATGCTTCAACCAACTGAGCCACTTGGCCAGGGCTGAATATGAGTATACCACATTTTTTAAAAAGATTTTATTTATTTGTTTGTTTGTTTGTTTGTTTTTAGAGAGAGGAGAAGGGAAGGAGAATGAGAGGGAGAGAAACATCAGTGTGAGGGAGAAACATTAATCGATTGCCTCTTGTATGCACCCCAACCCGGTGGTGGAATCTGGGAATCCAACTGGTGACCTTTTGCTTTGCAGGATGATGCCCAACCAACTGAGCCACACCAGTCAGGGCTGAATATACCACATTTTAAATCCGTTCTACAATTAATGGGCATTTGGGTAGGTCCAGCTTTATGGCTGTTTAGGAGAATTGTTGTGAACATTCTGTGTCTGTCTTTTGGTTCACCTCAAATCAGGCACATTTCTGTTGGCAAGACACCTAGGAGTGGGCTTGCTGGGGGTGCATATATTGCACTTTCATAGTTAGTGCCAAACAATATGAAATTTCTAGTTGCTTTACATTTTTGCCAACACTTGATTTTTAAATTTTTTTCATTGTAGCCATTCTGATACATGTATAGTGGTAACATATTGTGGTTTTAATTTGCATTTTCCCCAGTGACTAATGAGTATGAGTATCCTTTCATGTGTTTATTAGTCATTTGGACATCTTTTATGAAATGCCTCTTTGACTCTCTTGTCCACATTTGAATTCAGTTGTCTTTTTCATACTGACTTTATAGGATTTCTTTATATATTCTGGATTCAAATCCTTTGTCCTTCATCAGTAATTGTAAATATCATCTCCTGATCTGAAGGTCACCTATTTATTCTTTAAATGCTACCTTTAGATGAACAGAAGTTCTCGTTGTGATATACAAGTGCAGTTTAGCAAATTGCTCTTTTATGATTATCTCTTTTGTGTCTTGTTTAAGAAATCTTTGTCTACTTCACAGTCATGAAGATGAATCTCTTATTTTTTTAAAAGAATTTATTTATTTATTCTTGGATAGAGGGGAAGGGAAGGAGAAAGCGAGAGAGAGAAACATCGATGTGAGAGAGAAACATTGATCAGTTGCCTTGCCCCCACCTGGCAGAACTTGCAACCCAGGCATGTGCCCTGACTGGGAATTGCACCAGTGACCTTACGCTTTATGAGATGATGCCCAACCAACTGAGCCCCCCCCAGTCAGGACTTAAATCCCAAACTCTTGCATTTAAAGGGACAGTCCATCTAGAATGCATGTGTGTCTGGGGGGAGTCTGGAGTACAGATGCATTTTCTTTCCCCATTTGTATACCTAGTGGACTCAGCACTGATTATGGGGGAAGACCATCTTCTTTCACGTCACTGCAGTGTTGCCTTTGTTACTAGCCATATGATCATAGACATGTTGTGTCTGCCTCTGGGTTCTCTTTTCTGTTCCATTGGTCAGTGTTTCTACCCTTCCACCCAAACCAGGCTGTCGTAAATACTACAGCTTTATCCTAAGTCCTTTTTTTTTTTTTTTTTTGCTGTATTTTTTTTCCCTTTAAGTCGGCCTTTTTTTTTTTTTTTTTTTAACACCTGCCCAACAAGTATTTATTATTAGGGAAGCCATGGTTTGGGGTGCTCCCCCTTCAGCTCCCTGGGAGAAGGATGGGTGACAGGACAGGTGGGGTACAGCCAGTTCAGATCTTCCCAGGGAATGTGCCTTCTGCCCAGTGGTCATCCCAAGCTGACACCCAGGATATGGGGCAAAGGGACTGGTATGTGCTCTGGTACCATTTGCACACGGAGACATCGCCCCGTTTAGCAGTCATTGTCTTCTCACAGTAGTGGAAGCCCAGGTAGTTCAGCCAATAGTTCCAGGTCTGGTTCTGGTTGGGGAAGCGGGTGTCAAAAGGGGCAGCCTGGTAGTTTTTGATTTTGGTCTTGATGTCTTCTGCCATGTTGCTGACTCCTAAAGACACTCCTGCCCTGGCTGGTGTGACTCAGTGGATTGAGTGCCAGCCTGTGAACTGAAGGGTCACTGGTTTGATTCCCATGGGTTGTGGGCCATGTCCACAGTTGGGGGGTTCTGAGAAGCAACCAGTCGATGTTTCTCTTGCTCAACGATGTTTCTCTTCCTCTCTTTCTCCCTCCCTTCCCCTCTCTCTAAAAGTAAAATTTAAAAAATAATAAATTTTTTTTAAAAAGTATGGGAAAAATAATAAAATAAATAAATAAAGACACTCCTGAAGCCACTCACAGCTCAGTGTGACTCAAAGTCTTGATATCAAGTTGTATAATAAGACCTTTTGCTTTGCTCTTCAAGAGTGCCTAGGCTGTTCTCAGCACTTTGCGTTTCCATATGAATTTAAGACAAGATTATCAATTTCCCCCCAAAAAATAATCCTGGGATTTTTGACTGGGATTATGTTGACTCTACAGATTAATTTATTCTTTCTAATATCAAGTCTTCCAAGCTATGAATATGATACAGCTCTATATTTCTTTTTCTCTTAAAATTTGTATTATAAAAAATTTCAAACATCCAGAAAAGTGTGAAGAATTAGTACAATGAATTCCTATATATTCACCATCTACATTTAATAGTTGCCACTAGTGTATCTTATTTGTGTCATACACACACACACACACACACACACACACACACATAATTCTTACTAAACTATTTCATATAAATTATAGACACTTTAATATTTTAAGTAGGCCCATAAATATTTTAACACGTATCTTAAAAATCTAAGGACAGCTTCCAACATAACCACAATTTCATGATCACACCTAGGAAAATTAATAGTTCTCAAGTTTCTCACCTGTACTTTTTTTTTCCCCAGGGACCCTCCAAATGTCCTTTGTTGCTCTGTTTTCTTTTTCAAAACACACTCCAGTCTAGGATCATGCATTGCTTGTTTACATCTCCTAAATCTCTTCTGAGAACCATCCCCCTGTCTCTCTCTCTCTCTCTCTTTTTTTTTTTGGACTGCCCTAAAAATTGTTTATTAGGTAAGAAGTTTACAAACATTACTTATATTAGCGGTAACAGTGGAGCTAGAGAGTATTGTGTCTTCTCCAGGCTGCATGGCGAGAACCACCAATAGTGTGGCAAGAATGTGGCCCTTTTCAAGGCCCCGGCTCTTGCTGCCTGCAGATGGGAGCCCTCGTATCTCCCTGTGCTTGCAGACTGGTTTGCTGATCCAGTGGGTGTCAGGATTCCCTCTGATGCACAGACTGGAATACAAGCCCCCTGTATTTTTGTTGGAGATCAGGCCAGTGGTCTTGTCGATATCCCCAATTCTGATCTGATTGTTTGCTCATAGCATTGTTTACTTTGTCCCTCCATGTCCTGAACTGCCTGGAAATTGAAACCAGTATCTAGGCTTGAGCCTAGATACAAATAAATAAACCTCAGTAAGCTTTACTGGCCTCCTGCTCTGATAGCCCTTCTCAGAGTTGTGTTAGGCCCACTGTGTGTGAGCACGTGTGTAAAGCTCATAACAGTCTCAGTAAATGGCAGCAGTTCTTAATATTTGTCCCCGCCTTAGGCCGGCATTTTACCCTAATATTTGGTCCCCGGAAAGTTATGAGCCTTCTCTTGTCCCAGCCAGGCAGCAATGGCTTCCCCCTCACTGGGGCTCCTGACTCCAGGCTTGGACACCCCCCATCTTTCTCTCCTCCCACCCTCAGACAACACAGGCAGTTCCACATACCGGCCCCCGCCTCGGACCCGGGAGGTGATGATCAACGGGCAGATGGTGAAGTTGAAGTACTGCTTCACCTGCAAGATGTTTCGGCCACCCCGGACCTCACACTGCAGTGTCTGCGACAACTGTGTGGGTAAGTGAGAGGCCTCAGGGAAGGATGTGGGGAGCCCTGAGAGAGAGGGAGCCCTGGAAACAGGAGAGTCACTCATGTGGGGCTGGGGGGTGGGCAACACGTTGGGAATATCCAGGGCTGGGCAGGAAGTCTGGTTCACTCAGATTTGCTCTGACTGGGGAGGAACCTGAGTGTGACCAGTGGTGTCTTGGCTTCAGCCCAGGATTGGTGGATTCCTTCCCCCCGGTTCTGACGTGTGGAGCAGACACAGAGACACAGAGAGGCCCTGAACTCTTCTCTTGGGCCTCAGCCTGGTCCTCAGTAGGTCCAAGGTTCCAGGAACCAGAGACTGGAGCAATAACATTCTAGATACATTCAGTCCAGAAAGGGAATGATTTACCATCCAGTGCCCAGGACCAGCTATACTAAAAGACTTTAATCTGATCCCCAGGGTTTGAGAGAGACAAGAACCTGGGAATAGAGGAGTTTAAACTGGTGAGGTGGAGAGGATATAGCTGGGATTGGAACCAAGCTGCCAGCCCACAACTGCAGTGGTTTCTGGGTAACCAGAGGCTGTTTTGTCCCTCTCCCTGCTCTCCAGAGGCTGGGAATCTCTCATAGGGACCAAGGTGTGTCCCTGGGAGGGTGTCGTAAAGGAAATGCTATGCAAGAGGACCCAGGTGAGCTAAGCCACGATGACTGTGCATGGTCTCCAGGGCAGTGAGCTCATCACACTGGCTCAGCATTCCCTGAGCAAGAGAACAGTGGGGAACACCCCATGATGGCAGGCAGAGGGCTGGGTGACTCAGTGGGCATCATTCATCCATGAGAATCTGCCCCACCCACCCCTTGCGAAGGGTGCTGGCCTTGGTGTGAGGCCTGCAACGGGCTTGTGACCCATATTCCCACAGGGGACTTTCCTCAACAGTCTGGGTGTGACCCTACCGCCAGGGCATGGTGCCAACCTGAGATCAGGCCTCTGATGCCAGTTCTCCACTGTTTACATAGCAGTCTAGCCCCTCTCTGGGCCTTCAGTTCTAGCTCGCAGTACAGGGGTCATTGGTTGTCGATCTATGGCCAGTGTCATAGGCCAGGCAACAAGTACTTTTTGTGGATCTTCCTTGTAGCAGGCACTGCTGGACCCTGGATTCAGCTCAATGTGAGGCCAACACAGGCCCCCCGTGGAGCATAAATCGAGCAGGGGTAACTGGCCAGTCCACTAATTGTAAATAAGTATGTTAACACCATGGGCAAAGTGCTTCAAAAGATAAGTGCCAGGACAACAGGGCAGGTAACAGGGGACTTTTACCTTGTCTGGGGTTAGAGGATACTTTCTGAAGGAAGTAGCTTTGTAGCCAAGATATGAAGGAGGAATTGCCCTTCACCAGGAAAGAAATGGGGCAGAATGTGTGGGCAGCGGGAACCTGTTCCCAAAGGACCAGAAAGATGCAGGGAGCGTCTGAGGAACTGAGAGCTGCTGCAGAGAGTGAGGAGTAGGAAAGCCCCAGCCGTGGTGAGGCCTCTGAACACCTGCGCCAATTGCAGGCTCGCCCTGCACTAACCTGTCTCCCCTGGCCCTTTTCCAGAACGGTTTGACCATCACTGCCCCTGGGTGGGCAACTGTGTGGGGAGACGGAACTACCGCTTCTTCTATGCGTTTATTCTCTCCCTCTCATTCCTGACGGCCTTCATCTTTGCCTGCGTGGTCACCCATCTGACACTGCGTGAGTTGGCAGTGGCAGTGGGATGGGGGAGGAGCAGAGGGCGGGCCTGCGAGCTCAGCCAGGCTGAGGGGCTGCGGTCGCCATCCCTCTGAGCTGTGCGCTCCCCTGTTTCTTCCTCCCCAGGCTCTCAGGGAAGCAACTTCCTCTCCACTCTGAAGGAGACACCAGCGAGATATCCTTTGCCTTTTGTCTGCTAGTGGATGCCCTGGTGGGAACTGAGACCTGGTCACTGGGGCAGGTCCCCACACATCCTGTCGACAGGGGACTGGCATAGAGCTGATGTTTGTCCTCTAGAATCCAATAGACCAGCTGCCTCTGTTCATGCCCAGGCTTGAGCTGATCCTAAATGGGCTGTTGTGGGGACGGGGTGGCAGAGAACTCAAAGGAGCCACAGCTCTTGCCTTCCCTTGAGGCACCAAGCTCCCTGGACCGTGTCATGTCCATCACCCTGGGCTCATCCTGTTCTTGAGGCCAGCTCCCGAACCTTTCTTGAGGCCCCGGAGGTGATCCTGCTAAGAAGTGGTGACTGGGCCATAGGAAGGTTACAAACTTATTTCCTTTCTCGGGAAGGATAGGTGAGAAAGGCTGGGCGTGGCAAGATTCCAGGCACAGGGAGGCGCCCAGCCCTGATCCCAGCTGTGGGTCCTTGACTGCTCTGCTTACTGTGCTGGAGTTGGTGATCTGCTTCTTCTCCATCTGGTCCATCCTGGGCCTCTCAGGGTTTCACACTTACCTCGTCGCCTCCAACTTGACAACTAACGAAGACGTGAGTAAGGCTGGAGCAACCACTCGTTCCTGGGCAGGCCCCCGGGCAAGAGGCAGGGCTGAGGGGGCTGGAGCAGCAGCGGTGCGGCCCCGCCTCAGATGACAGGCAGCCAGCCATCTCCAGTGCTCGTGGCTTGGCCCTGGGAGACCCAGTGTGGGCTTCTGAGGTCCCCACATGCCTTGGCCCCTCGGTGCAGGCTCCCAGGTCCCCCAACGGGCTTTCTCCCTAACCCCACAGAAGCAGCACTCGTGCCCGAATAGTCATTACATTTGGCCAGCACCTTATTGTTTCCAGAGTTTTTTCAGTTCCCATCGTCTCTTTGAGTCCTTTCGCCACCTCTGAGGCAGAAGGTACAGGGATGCCTCTCCATTTGATGGCTGAGCGACTCCCAAGGTCACACAGCTGGGAAGGGATAGAGCCAGGGTTTCACCCAGAAGCCACAGCCACGCTGACTGTGCCCCGCTTCACTTGTAGGCAGCGGAGATGTGACTGTTCTCAGGTGTCCTTGAGGCTCCCTGAGGCTTTCTTATTGAGGGGGGCAGCCAGTCCAGGACCGTGAGTTTCCATCAATCTTCCCTACCTGCTGCCTTACAGATGCCCCCGCCAGCAAGCATTGTTTGAGCACGCACTCGGTGCCCAGGCCTGGGCCAGGGATCTGACCTCCCCTCCCCATTCTCCCAAACAATAAAAAAGCAAACGAGGGCATCCCTTCCAGGGCTGCTGTCTGATACTAAGAGGCCCATCCACCAACAGAAAATACATTTCTTGACCTCAGCTTCTCATTTGGGGAAACAAAACTTAACATGCATGATGAGGTATCATGAGCTGGGTGATTGGTACAAAGTAGAAATGACATCAGCCAGCATCTCCCAAGGTGGTTTCCTGGGCACTGGTTCTCTGAGATCACTAGTGGTTAAGCAGAAAGGACTGATAGAGCCAAATAAATTTGAAAATTTCTGGGTTAAAGCCAAGCAGATGTCCTTCACTTTTAACCTCAGTGCCTTTGATAGCCAGTTTCACAGAGCTAGAGAAGGGCCAGATTTCATCTGATACTTCAACAGTGCTATCGGAGAGTTGCTATCAGAGAGTTCTCTACTTTTCAAGTGAGGATTCAGAGAAGAGGCTCTCAGTAGAGAATCAGTGGGAGGACCAGTGTTCAGTCAGGCAGCCTGAGCCCTTGTCCTGCCCTCGTAGGTGCCTGGCCAGAGAAGGAAGGATGCACCCAAAAAGCTGCTTTTGGAGGCTTCTCTGGTTCTACTCTGTCTTCTGTCCCATTTGGGGCCTCCTCCTCTCTGCTGGATGCTCCCAACATCCAAAAGTCCCCCACATTCTCTCTGGATGGCCTAGGTTAAAGATGTACTCCCTCCAGTAGTCTAGCTGGAATTGGTTTCAGAATTCGCCAGTTCTTCCCTGCCTCTAGACTTTCCTTCTAGAAAAGCAAAGCAAAAGAAGTTACCTGACCCAGACTTCCTTCCTGCTTGCAGATCAAAGGCTCATGGTCCAGTAAGAGGGGCGGTGAGGCCTCTGTCAATCCCTACAGCCATAAGAGTGTTATCACCAACTGCTGTGCTGTGCTCTGCGGCCCCTTACCTCCCAGGTGAGACGGGGGTGTCCCTGTGCGTTCACACCTCTCAAAAGAGGTTCTGGAATCAGCAGACCTCTCTCCACAGTCCCCTCTTGTCCATGATCCCTGCTGAATGCCCTGAGTGCATTCATGACATAAAGGAATTCTATGGGGAGTTTTAATTTTTAATCACATGCTCATTGTAGAAAAAAATTAAGTACAGAATATTAAAAAGATAGCCCTGGCTGATGTGGCTCATTTGGTTGGAGTATCATCCCATAAATTGAAAGGTTGCAGGTTCAGTTCCCAGCCAGGGCACATGCCTAGGTTGCAGGTTTGGTTCATGGTCATTCTGGGTTGGGCACATAAGAGAGGCAACCAACCAATCAATGTTTTTTTCCCTCTCACCCTTTCCCCTCTCTCTGGAATGAAGGTATATACATATATATTTAGTTAAATAAAAGAAGAGTATTAGGTCTCACATGTAATCTTACTCCTCAGGGATAACTACAATTAACGTTTTGGCCACGCTTGAGCAACGCTGCTCTTCTGGTGCTGATGGCCAGAAACTGGGTGGGGCCCTCATCCTCCCGCCTGGCAGAAGAAAGCCCTAGTGGTTCATCCCTGCTAGGAAGCGCCTCATCCGTTCTGACAGCAGGGGGCACTAGAGCGCCAGATCGGGAGCTAAATTGCAGGGGACACTGGGAACAAAACTTCCCACACTGTCCCCCTTTCCTCCCACCAGCCCTGCACTGGGGTAGGAACCATAGGAATCACACTATCTCCAAATACCCTTTCATCCCTTACTTTTCCCCTTACTCGCAGCCTGGTTTCTTGGCAGTCACACAGAAGGGTGGACCAGTTTGAATTAACGTTGAGTTCTGTGGCCAAAAGCCAGGCGCCCAGAGTGCAGAGAAGGCCCTTTTGGAAAGGAGGAGTCATGGTCCCCCAGTGGGAGCACAGCTTCTCTTTTCCTCAGACTTTCCAGGGCTGGGATTTCCCCTGGCTGGGCTGTGAACTCTGCCATCTCGCACCCTGTCTGGAACTCTGGTATCAGGCAGGGTCCTCATGTGTCCCCTTGTATTTTGGAAGCCTCATTGACCGGAGGGGATTTGTGCAGTCTGACGCTGTGTTGCCCTCGCCCATCAGAAGCGACGATCCAGCCTGCGGAGCCAAGCCTGATGCCAGCATGGTAGGAGGTCACCCCTGAACCAGGCTCAGTATTTGCCACCTGCTGGCCTGTTTGCCCTTCTGCACTCACCTGCCGCCCTCCACACCTGCTGGGACCTTCCCCATTCCACCCAAGCGAAGCAGAGCTGCCAAAGACTCAAGTCTATTCGTATTTATTTCCCACCCTGCGTGGCTGTCCCTACACTGTTCCATGGCTGTGCCCTCTGCTCCCCAAACCCAGGTTCCCATGGCCGTGGGCCTGAGGTCCCCGCCAAGGCTGATCAGTGGCAGGAGTGACAGGATAGAGAGACCAGGGCCAGGCCACCCAGAGGACCACGCCAAGTCTCTGTGCCAGGGCGAGCCCTGTGTGAATGAGGGTATGGACTGAGTGTGATGCCTCCCATTTGGGGGCGCTGCTGAGCCCCGCTGAGCCAGGGTCCTGGGGTGAAGCACGACCCATGAGCAATTGGCCCTGGACGGTGGGCTGTGGGAGAGGATGCTTCCGTGGGCTGGTTTGGTTTGCGAGCTCCTTCATTCTTTTTGTGATGGTCATTGTTTTTTCTTTGATTTTTATTTTTTTTGTATGGAATTGGCCAGTATGATAGAGCTGGGTTCTAGGTAGAGAAGGCAGAGTTGGGGTGGGTACGGGGGCAGCCCGTGTCAGAGGAAGCCTAACCAGCCAGCCAGGCACTCAAAGACCTCAGCGCCTGCATGATTCCTGGGCAGCACACCAGGAAGTGGGGAGTCTTGCCCTTTCTCTGCCCATGGAGGGTTCTCTGGGATCCCAGCCTGGCCCCCATCTCTCTCTGAAGTGAAGTCAGATCTGGGATGGGTAGATTACACTCATGTTGGCAATACTTGAAACGGGTTTATTAATGCTGGGTATTTTGCACAATTTTATAGACCTCTTTTCTACATAGCATTTTTAAATGGAAGAAGAAAAAAAAGCCAAATTGCTGTCTGTGTAGTGCCAGCTTAAGGGTGAGCAGAAGGCGAGTTGGTTTTAATAAGTTTATTACAAGAGGCCGTCTTGTCTGTGAATGAGTGCTAACCCTTCTACAGATGTGGCTGGCTCCCACTTCCCCACATGCTCTGGGCTGCCCCCGCCCGCCATCCCCCCCAGTGTCAGCTGGCAACAGCAGGAGCAGCTTGAACCATGGGGACAGGGAATGTGTACATTGGTTACTAGAGACCCCTGGGCTCCTGTTGTAGCTCAGCCCCCATCCTCCTACCTTTCCCTCCTCCGGGGACTTCAGACAGCCAGTGGCTAGGGACTCGGCCGCTCCCCACCCCACCCCTGCCATCCAGGCCCCAGGTGAGGCATCCAGCCGGGCTCTGCCTAGACAGGCTGCGGCTGGGTGTGGTGGATGGGGTAATGGCTGTGGGGAGCGGCTGCCATCCTAAAAGCCACACCCCCTCCTCCAAGCCCTGAGTATGGGACTCAGTGCCAAGGGCTAGGGGACAGGGAGTCTCTGTCACCTGGAAGCCTCATTCCAGAGAAAATGAAGGAAGGAACAGGGTGGGCTGAGACAAGTGAAGATTGGCCTAAATCTAGGCCAGAAACTCAGAGGATGTCCCTCCTCTGCTGGGAGCTATAGTTTATTGTCAAAATAGATAGGAAATGTCCCTCTGTCCCCCTCCTTGGCCCTTCAAGTGAACTGAAGTCCTTGGAAAGTGACATAGAAGTCCCCTCATCTTTCCCTTCCTTGTTCCGGAGACTAGTGGATCGCAGGCAGCTGAGAAGTGGCAGCCACAGAGGGTCTCCTTGGGGAGAAACAGCTTCGCCCCGGCCTCGGTGCCCGGAGCCACGCTGCAGTGGCGCTGGGAGGTGGGGGGGAAGCTGGCTGGAGGAGGGGCCTTTTATTTGAGCCAGTATTCTTTGTTCCTGCTTGTAATAAAACTTTTGTTTTTAAGAGTTGATTTGCTTTGGTTTGGTTTTTATTTGCTCTTCCTTTGCTGAGGCCCCAAATGGCAGCCGTCTGTTCTTTCAGTCAAACTTGGTCTTTCCTGGGGAGACAGAGAGAAGGCAGGCAGCCTATCAACCTGGCTAAAGTTCTCTCTGGGCTGGAGTCTGTCTGCTGGAGGCAGAGCAGAGGGAGCTGCCGCTAGAGCCCGTAGGCGAGTGAGAAGAGGCCAGTCTGTCCCTTCCACTTTCCCCTGCCTCGGGGGCTTGGAGACCCCCAAGTTCTCCCCTGCCATTCTTTTTACTTTGACCCCCAGGGACTGCTCAGATTAGAAAATGTTTGAGACAGTAGTTTCCAACTTGAGAGCCGGAGCCTTCCTGGTCCGAACGCCTGTCTGGGCAGCAGAGCCCAGCCAGACACCTCATAACACTGGCCCACCTCTCTGGTATCTCCTCCAGGAGGACACCTGTCAGGATTTTGCCATCTCCTGCACAGCCTGAGGGGAGCTAACAGGCCTCTTTGCAGAGGGTTAGCTGGTAAGACTCTATATCCCCTGTCGGCCAGCACTGCCCACTCCCCCACACACCCATCTCATCCTCATCGCATGCCTCGCCAACCCCTTGGAGCCCATTCATCTGTCTGGTGTGTGACGTGGTGTGTGTGCTGACGGCGGTAGGGTCCCGAGGGCTCCCCCTGAGCTGAAGGATGGGGGCGTGGGGCCAGGGCGAAGAGCCCAGCCCCCCTCTGGATGAGGAAGTAGCTTTGCGCACAGCAGCTCTCCAGCTGGCACAGGAGGTGAAGGGTGAGGCTGGAGAGAGGATGGCATACCTGCTCCGAGGTGCTTGGGCCTGTTCTGGTGGTGTCCTGGTGTGCGGGGGCCCTTGGTCACTAACGCTGTGTCCTGGCCGTCTGTCCCTCCTGAGCTTTCTCTCACCTGCCCGTTTCCTCTCCTGCTTCGTTGCCTGCTGCTGAGTTTTGGCCCATCTCCGGGGAAGAGGCAGGTGCTGTGGCACCCCTACAGGCCTCCTCTTTCCTCCCAATCCCTCTAACCCTCTCTCTTCTCCTTCTTTGCTGCCCTACCCGGGATCTCCAGTGTGTGCAGGGGCTTAAGGACCTCCTGAGGACTGCTGCTCTCTGCCTCTCCAGGAGCGGCCTGGGGGGCGCCAGGCACCCGGCACCTCCACCTGCCTAACCTGTGGCCCACCTGCCACCATCTGTGCCTACAGGGTCTGCCCCCAAATCTGCCCCACACATGTGCTCTCTAGGGTCCCGGCCATAGGGGGCAAGGGCTGGCCTCTTCGCCCCCATCCCCACTCCATGCCAGCCAGAGTGTAGAAAAGCCATATCGCAGCTGTCAGCCCAGTGGTATAATAAATACTTTGCTGAAACTCGCTCTCCCCTCCTCCTCCTTACTTCCCCTTCCCCAGATTTGTAAGGCGTCAAGACTCTTTAGGAATCTTGCCTTACAGCCTGCCTCCCTTCCCCTGGAATCAGGCAGGCATAGCCATAGTCGAGCTGAGCAGGTTTCTTCCGGAGCCGTCTGGGGTGTTGATGGTTGATGACGCTGCTGAACAAGTTTGGTAACTGTTTTAAGCACAACTGGTTTGACACTGTTCCCACGGCCCCCTCCGCCCCCCAGCACCAGGGTAGGTAGGTTGCAAGGAAGATTGCTTGTACCTTTTACTCCAGGCACTGAGGGACTGAGTTAGCTCAGACTGCCCCTTGTTTTTTCAGAGGCACTGAAGGAAACCAGGGTAGGCTTTAGAAATCTGCTGGACCCACGCTGGGGGCTGCTTGGCTGCTGTCCTGTACCTTTTTTAACCAAAATAAAGATTTCCCTCTTCTTGCCATACCCTTGGCTGTCTGGTGCCACCTTTACTTTGGGATCTGGGGGTGGGGCCTGCAATGAGTGTGCAAGAGAACTGCTGGCTTACAGCCGCCAGCTTTGTTCCAGTCGGTCAGTGCTGTTTGGAGATTTTTAAAAGGCTCAGCAAAGCCAGAAGTGACACAGGAAGAGTGACCAGCATCCTCTTCATTCTGCCCCTCCAGAATTCCTGGTCTCAGTTCCAGAGACCTTCAAGCCTTAGCTGACCTCCAGACTCAGAAAGGTCCCAGCCTAGGCTATGACAGAGGGTTTGACTCCAGTCTGGGGCTGTCACACTCCTGAACTGAGCCCAGCCCAGGTGACAACTCTCATGGGGCCTTCCCTCCTCCCAGCTGCCTCCCCACATCAAGATATACACACAGCATTCTAAGAGCTAAAAACTGAAAATAAATAAAAATAAATATCTACAGCAGCCATTTAGCAAGGACTTGCCAAGCGCCAGGCCTGTTTTCTCAACGTAACCTATGAGGAAGGTGCTGTCAGCCTTTTTACAGATGAGAAAACTGTGGCTCAAGGAAGGCACAGGAGTTGCCCAGGGAGTTGCCAACTGGTAAAGTAGCAAATTCAAGATTTGATCCTGATCTCTGTGCTGACCTCTGACCCTTCAGCATTACCCAAGGAATGAACTGGGCTGCTTTAGGAGAAGGGGGATCTCAGAAGGAAAAACCCTAAAGTTAAAGAATATCATTCATAGGCAGCAGGGATCTTAGAGATGATCTGCAGGGCCTCCTTGTACCAATGGAGAAACCGAGGCCCAGAGGCAGGAACCTGTCCAAGGCCTTGTAACAGGGCTGGAATTCAGTCCCACCCCCTGAACTCATTCCATTCTTTCAAAAATTTCACGCCATGTCCTAGACTGGTCTGGGAAATGTGGGATACTTAAAACAGTAGTGCCTTGAGGAAAAGTGTCAGGATACTGACTCAAAAGTAATCTAATTCACCCCCCCACACACACACCCCCTCCCCCGCAAAGGCAACTAGTTGAGTGAGCTCTTGGCTGGATAACTGAACTCTGGTTAACAACTAGCCAGGGGGAGAAGATGCTGTAGCTTCCTCTAGTCACCTATGTAGTTTGATCATGCCAAGACTGGAAGAATTTCCTAGGAAATTTTTCCTGGAATCTTAACCAGAGTCCCTTGTGCTGCAGTTGGAGCCCTATCCCAGTGGAGATAGACAGAAACTACCGTATTTTGCCATGTATAATGCGCTTCCATGTATAATGCACACCCATGTTTTTGGTGCAAACTTTCAGGGAACAAATCTTTTACTATTTTAATTCACTTATTTCTTTCTATTTAGATACTTGGTTTTTTTTTTGTATTGTAAAGGGATTTTAGCATTTATTTTTGAACATACGGTACAAGAAATTTTATGTAACAAATAATTACAGAGCACAAGAAAAGATAAAAGGTATTTCAGGTACTACCCATGTATAATGGGCATCCTTATCTTTTCCCTCAAAACTTTGGGCAAAAAAAATGTGCATTATACACGGCAAAATATGGTAGTTGCTGTCTGCCTTCTCTGTACCACAACGTTCAACGCCTGTTTACCAGCTAAGAAGGGTTGGTTGCCTATGGGATCAGAGGCCTTAAGCCTGCTGGTAGAATGGATATTATACAGGAGAGTGGGAGGTAGTAGGCAGGATGAGGAAAGCCCCTTTGGGCTGCAGCCCCAGCTCTTGTCCTGCTGACTCAGATGGCTGACTGGAACCCTGTGCCCTGCCGGGGCCTGCTGCCTCCCGCCTGCCTGGGCTTCTGGACTTGGGAAATGGAGGCCTGGAGGCAAAGGGAGGTGCCTGAGACAGGAACTGAGTCAGGATCAACAGGCCAGAGCCAGCGGGAGATTGCAGGCAGCCTGACTCTCAGATTCAGCAGGGGAGAGAGAGGAGGGAAGGGGCTTCCATCTCTTGCCCAGAGCTGTACTGAGGGCATCGAGCTTGCGGGTGCAAACCAACCGCCACCAGGCCTCCTGGCTTCAGTGATAAAAAAGAGAAGACTCCCTTCCTAGAGACAGAAATAGTTCCACAATTGCCAAGCCCTGCTTCCCAGATTTATGCTGTTCTGGGATCTCCAGCTTTCCCCCATGACGTGGAAAGCCTGGACTGGGTGACTACACAAAGGAAGGTCCCTGAGGGCCCAGGGCCCTGCGCAGGCCCAGAGGAATACCCAAGGCGGAGAAGGAGGAGCAGGGTCAAGTGAGCAGTGCTGACCATTCGTCCGTCGTCTTTCCCACGTGGGCACCCAGCTGGGTAGGCTCTGGTCTTCAACTGAGACCTGGTGTGGGGCCCTTCCTCATTTCAGAGGCCCCAGCTCCATGTTCATGTTGTGAATGTGTATGTTTATAATAATAAAGTTGGTTGGATTTTTTTCACATACTAATAGCCATCATCCACTCAAAGAAGTGCTTTCCATCAACTCATTTAATCCTCACAACAAACCCCATTTTCCACTTAGGAGAACAGGCTCACAGAGATTAAGTCACTTGGCATAGGCCACAACAGTTTGTAAGAATTGAACCCAGCTGGTCTGATTCCAAAGATACTGGCTATTCCGTCTCTCAGAAAAATAATACACGTTCACGATCGGTAACTTGAGGAGAATAAGAAAAGGAAAAACAATCACTCACAGTCTCACTATTTAAAGACGCCCTCTGTAAGTTGCATTTTAGTGTATTTCCTTTCCATCCTTTTCTGTCTGATTTGAGCAAAGCCTTCAGGATTATCAAGCCTAAAACCCCTTCTGCTTCCTTGGGAAACCTGTAGCATCAGCCCAGATATGTCCCTGCTTTTCCTCCTAAGAGGCAGAGCTCATCTTTGGGCCTAAGCCTCCCTCTCTCCGGAAGGGGAGGATCGGTATTCAGACACCAAGACAAACTCAGGGACAGTCGGGTCCTGGCCCCAGGATTAAGCTGGCTGGATCCCAGTAAGGGGAGCCCCACCCTGAGCCCCATCTGAGCTTTCGCTAGGGGTGGGGCAGATAAGCAGGAACCCACCTTCTGGGGCACAGTGCCAACACCTTTAGATGAAAGAAACTCTTGATTGCACAAGGACAGCACTCCAGTTAACAGGGACAGAAGGTTGACAACAGAGACCTCTCCATCTCTGAGGCCTCTGACAGAAGTCAGAGGTAGGGCCATGGTCAAAGGGAAGGGGTAGGGAAAATTCTGAGAGGCAGGCTCTGGGAGGCAGTACTCAGCTGGGACTGCTGCCCCATAAAACAGAATGGTATGTGTCATCGCCACCTCCTTTTTCTTGGTCCCATCTCTCTCCCCAGTTGCTAGCGTCCCCCCTGGGGAACCAAACTGGGCTGAGCACTCAGGTGGCCTGCTTCCCAGCCTCTGACAGAGGGCGAGCTGAGTCAGGCAGGAAAGTGGGACAGCCAGCAAGCTGGGCCCCCACCCTTTGTGAGCCCCACTGATACAGGGTGGCTGGTGACTTGGAGGGGGCAGGTGACCTGGCCTGGAGAGCCAGAGGGTAAGTCCTCAAACAAGTGGCAACAGGCCACCAACTTGAAAGGGAAAATTGTGCTGCGATGGGAAAGGTGTCCAACAAACCTACTGGGTGACTAATTACAACGACTGGGCTGGAGCGTCAGAGGCTGCTCATTAAATACCTCATTAAGTGGCACCCTGAAAACTGCCACCTGTGCGTTCTGGGAGCTCAGAGGGGACAAGATCCTGAGGGAAAATGAGGCTGGGGGATGGAACCATTTCAGGAAGCTTGGATCTCACTTCTAAATACATCCTGGAGCTCACAAGTCAGAGGCCTTGATGGGAGAGAAACCAAAGGAAGTAGGATGCAGGGGACTTAGTAGCAGTGTGACCTTGAGCAAATCTTACCTCCCTCTGAGCCTTAGTATTCCTATCTCTAAAGTGAGGTCACAGTCCTGCCCACTTCAGAGACACAGTAGGGACTAAATTAGATAATGGATATGGAGGTACTTGGGAAACTGTAGAGACCTGCCTAAACAGGAAAGATCTCACCTGAACCAAGGAGGGGGATTCTATCTGGCAGGAATAGGAACCCCATCCTCCTGCACCTGGGTTTATGGGGTCTGCCAAGGCTGATGCAGTCAGGTGGCTGAAGCCATCATTAGTCTCTGAAGGACACTGTGAAGGAGAATATGATTTGAGAAACTGGGGCAGCTACCTAATGTAGGCTGGCACCCATGTAATAGAGCCTGGAAAGGTGCCTGTGCAGGTGGGGCCGACACCCAGACTTCTCCTGCTGACTGTCTTGATGACTCACCTCATATCCCAGCCCTTTTACCTTTAAGGAAGACCGGAAAGGGTGTGAGAAGAGCAGAGGGAGGTAGGTCCAGGGCCTCAGTCCCGCCCTCTGCCACTCCCTCCCCACCCTTCTCTGGGCCAGGCCGTCCAGCCAAAAGGCAGGCAGGGAACTGGAGAGGCACAGAATCCAGCTTGATCCTGAGGCAGCCAGTTAGCCCAACGCCTGTCTGTCCCCAGAGCCATGGAGAGAGCAAGTCTAATCCAGAAGGCCAAGTTGGCCGAACAGGCCGAACGCTATGAGGACATGGCAGCCTTCATGAAGAGTGCTGTGGAGAAGGGTGAGGAGCTCTCCTGCGAAGAGCGAAACCTGCTGTCAGTGGCCTACAAGAATGTGGTGGGTGGCCAGAGGGCTGCATGGCGGGTTCTGTCCAGTATTGAGCAGAAAAGCAATGAGGAAGGCTCGGAAGAGAAGGGCCCAGAGGTTCGTGAGTACCGGGAGAAGGTGGAGACGGAGCTCCGGGGCGTGTGCGACACCGTGCTGGGCCTGCTGGACACCCACCTCATCAAGAAGGCTGGTGATGCTGAAAGCCAGGTCTTCTACCTGAAAATGAAGGGTGACTATTACCGCTATCTGGCTGAGGTGGCCACCGGTGACGACAAGAAGCGCATCATCGACTCTGCCCGGTCAGCCTACCAAGAGGCCATGGATATCAGCAAGAAGGAGATGCCACCCACCAACCCCATCCGCCTGGGTCTGGCCCTGAACTTTTCCGTTTTCCACTACGAGATCGCCAATAGCCCTGAGGAAGCCATCTCACTGGCCAAGACCACCTTCGATGAAGCCATGGCTGACCTGCACACCCTCAGTGAGGACTCCTACAAAGACAGCACCCTCATCATGCAGCTGCTGCGAGACAACCTGACTCTGTGGACGGCCGACAATGCCGGGGAAGAGGGAGGCGAAGCACCAGAGGAGCCCCAGAGCTGAGCCACGCTGCTACTCTCCCTGCCCTGCCCTGCCCGCTCCAGTCCCCCACCCCCAGCAGAGAGGACTATATGGGGTGGGAGGCCCGACCCCTTTCCCTGAATGCTCTGTCCCAGCTCAGAGAAGCTCCATAGGGAGGGACCAGCAGAGCTGAGGCCTCCTAGAGCCATTGGATCCCACTCTTCTGGCACTGTCGGGTGCTCACCCAGCCCTGCTCTCTGCACCCCCTCCTTGAGACCCCACCCATGAACCAGGTCACTTCTTTCTCCCTCTTCACTCCTTTTTGCCCCTGCTGCCTCTGGATCTTAGGAATTGAGGAGTGTCCCACCCTTGTGGCTGAGAAGTGGACCGTGTGGCAGAGGTTGGCGAGTGTGTGTGTGTGTGTGTGTGTGTGTGTGTGTGTGTGTGAGAGAGAGAGAGAGAGAGAGAGAGAGAGAGAGAAAGGCCCAGAATGAGAGGGAAAGCATGTCTGCTGGGTGTGACCATGTTTCCTCTCAATAAAGTTCCCCTGTGACACTCCTCCTGTCTTTTCCAGTTATTGGCGGAGGGCTGGGACTAGGATTGGTGTATGATTTACAGAAAACCTGATTTGGGGCCCTAACCTGCCATGGGGTCAGGCAAAACTTTGGGACCGGTGACTAGGTGAGAAGCTGGGGGTACGGCTCTTTCCACCAAGCCCCAAACAAACAGGTCTGGTCCGGGGAGGGTCAGGTGAGCGCAAAGGCGGCTCTAACGCTCTTCTGCTGAAGAGCTTAGATCTGAGGCGGCAGGAAACCAGTTAAGTCTCAGGCATAAGGTCTAAGGACCACGCCGCATGAATATGCTGTAGTGAGCAGTACTGAGCACCCCGATTTGAAAGCGAAGGGAGGGTCCCATCAGGTGCTCAGAGCTGAGAGGCCGGGAAGTACGATCTGGGGCAGAGCTGTGACGCCACCATTAAAAAGCCCAGCTCTGAGAAGAGGGGAACGTACCCCATCGTTCGCAGACGGGACAAAATGGAACGGGCTGGCGGAGAGGAGGCGCTAGCTGGCTGGGAAGAGCCTCGGGGAACGTAGGCCAGACCAGTGCTTCCAACCCCGCCGCCTCCGCGCCCAGAGGCAACGCGCCTAGGCCTGCGACCGGCTCGCTTGGTCCCGCCTGAAGGCGGGCCCGAAGCCTATATCGCCCAATCACGGGAGGGGGCTGCTCGAAGTACTGGCCAATGGGAGAGTAAGCAACGGACGCGCGCCGCGCGCGTTCGGACGCCCGGTGGGCTTTGCGGTTTGCGAGTCTGCCTTGCGGGACTGAGACACCTTCACCGCCTGCCGAGCGCTAGGGGCGGCGCTTTCCGGGTTTCACTCAGACAAGTTGCTACCCGCCTGACCCGAGATCTAGGATACTCATGGCAGCGGAACGGGGCGGTCCGGAAAAAGCAGTCCCCTCCCTTTGAGTCATCTGCCTAACCTTGGGGGCCTGGTTGGCAGGGCGGGCTGGGAAGAGGCCACCACACACTAGAATCCAGGCAGCCCTGAACTAGTGGCCAGGAGGCTTGGACTGCATCCCTGACTTGGTTGTGGGATTTTGGAAAAGCCATTACACCTCCCTGGACCTTAGTTTCCCTTTCAGTGTCTAAAGCGTCTTGAACTAAAGACTCTCTAAAGAAACCTGAAGAATCTGGGTACTGGAATCAAGCTGCCGTAGTTGACTCCCATCCTGCCTTGGCCAAGGCTCTTAATTAACCTTGCTTAACTTTTGTGTCCTAATTTATAATGTGGGGACTAGAAAATAGTACCTTCCTCTTAAGAGTAACTATGAAGTTTAAGAAAATAAATGCACTTGAAGTAGTTCATAGTACATGTTAGCTATTATTAATCCTTCTAGCATCTATAATAGTCTAGGATTTATCCAGCATTTCTGTGCCAAAAGCAGAATCATCAGCCAGGCCCAGTCTTGAGGAGCAGCTTTACTGCCAAAGCTGACCTGCATGCTCACTGGGCCACCTGAAAATGCAGGGTGACTGGGGAGCTCAGGCCAGCCTCATTACAGTCCAAGTCTGGCCACACCCATGGAACTCAAAATTGAACGGCTCTTATCAGACAGAGTTAGTAATTCTGCAGGGGAAGTCTGCGGGACCACTGTGATGCTTTCTGGGTCCCCTATTTCTCCCCTCCTTTCCTGGAAGTGTGTTGGATTTCCAAACGATGCAGAGACTCTGGGCTAGGGCAAGTGACTCCCCCTCCACTCTGAAAGTGACCCAGTTTCTCTTACCAGACAGGTCTGGTAACTTTCTCTTAATGGGATAGGTCCTGGGAAAGAAACTTCTTTCTCTCAGCCTCTGACTTTGCCTTCTCTCTCCACACCACTCATTGTTGCCCTATATGGGGAAAGAAATGAGTATGTTGGTGTTGAAGGATTTCAAAAGCATATGGTATGGATTGGAACACCGTCAGATGGCTAGATGTGAGCCTGCTTAGACAACAGGCCATGAGGGTCACAGTCTTTTTTATCTGACTTTTTTTTTTTTAGCCTCTGTAAAGCTTTCTTACTGTTACCCAGAGTGGGGTTTCAGTGAGCATTTCTTACCGTCTTGTTCTGGTCTAGATTTGCCGTTGTAGAAATTTCAATCCTACTGCTAATGGGTATGGAGTTTCTTTTGGAGTGATGAAATGTTCTGGATTTAAATTGTGGTGATATTTGCACAACTTTGTGAATATATTAAAAACACTGAACTGTAAACTTTAGAAGGATGAATTTTATGGTATGTGAATTATATCTGTTTTAAAAATCAGTCCCAGAAGGCAAAGCAGGTAAGAATGCCAACCAAGTTCCACTAGACATTTCATGGTGGCCTTTCTCCCATTCCCATCATCCTCTCCACTGGAGCACAGTTATAAGCTCTTCCAAATTTCAAAGCCCATCTCCAGGTCAAAACATGACTGACCAGCTTCCCTCTCCCTTTTATACGTATACAGAGCTTTGGGTATGTGCTATTTTACCACCGCCTTTCATTTATATAGGTACATTTATTCAGTTATGACTTCATATCTACTTGATCCTACCTCTGAGTTTGCAACTATGTCCTGGGTTTATTTCTTGTCTCCTCAGAGAGCTCTCCAAAAACAGTAACTTTGTCCCATTATTCATCCTGTCTTCCCACAGTGTCTCCAGCAAGGTTTTGTGTATAGGAAGGTGCTCAGAACTTAATTTTAAAACCATCCTTCCAAGTGCCTGGAAATCTGGTTTAGTGCCAGGTCCTTAATTGTGGAAATGGAAAAATAGCTGGTTGTGAGAGGAGGCAGGACTATAAACAGAGGTTGGCTCAGAAAGATTTAAATAATCCCAGTCCTATCCTTTCTATATTGCCAGAGGATCCCTCAGGAAATGGAGGTCCAGGACTTGCAAAGATCATCCTCTCTTAAGAATTTGACTGGTATGGAGAAAATTTGCAACCTAAAATTTTCTAGAGAATATATCCATTCTTAATTGGCTCTGTAGATCCACAGGAGTAGGTGATGGAGGGCATGGCATTGGGTTCAATGTGCCTTCTCAGAATCAACCAGGCATCCGAGGGAGGCCAAGGCATTGGGGTTAGGCAGGGCAAGATACTCCCAGAAGGCAAGATACTCTACTTCTACACACACACACAGACACACATGTCCAGTGTCCAAACGTCCAGTGCTTTTTCCGGAAAGCCTGATTTCAGAGGCTTGCACTGAGGTTATCCTGACCAACAGTGCCCCATTCTTGCTTCTTCCTAGGGAACACAGTACTGTAACAATAGTAGTGGGCATAACTATTATCACCTTTGTTTTGCAGATGCGGAGAGTGGGGCTCAGTGTAGCTAAATAACCTAATAACCAAGGTTGTACAACTAATAACCAAGGTTATACAACTATTTACGTGTCTAGGGAGCAGAATGGCTCTGACTCCAAAGTCTATGATTTTTAAATTGTTTTCAAATTCTGTTCAGAGGGTTCCCCAGAACAAGGCAGGAATGTAGTGGTCAGGGTTTCCCATTTCCACACATGGCTAAAAGAGCCGCATGTATGCTTGTATTGTGTATTGGAGTTACATGAGTTAAAAATACATTTGCAAAGAACCCCATTATGCTATGCTGCCTTGCTCCTAAGAATCAAGAAAGTCTTATTCTACTCTCAGTCTAATGCCACCCCAGGGCCTGGCAAGAAGGAATTGTCTTAAGAAAAAATTGTGTAGTGGACCAATTTCCCAGCTCATTCACCAAGTTAAGGTTTCCTTAATCTGGTTACATCTTTTGTTCCTTTTCAATTCTTCGCCCTATTCACAGGGTCTACCCACCCCACAGTCCTTGCTCTGTGTGGAGTGAGGAAGGCATGTTTCTGCAGGGTAGATCCCTCTCCTCTCAAACTACCCCCACCCCGCCCCCGCCCCACCTACTCACTGATTCAGGGGCCTGGAATGTCTGTGGGGGCAGCAGACAGGTATGTCACCCCAGGGGTGTCTGAGGATGATTCATCTCTCATCTCCACCCAACCTTCTCCTTACTGCTCTCTGGGAAATTTAATTCTTTGTCTAGAGATAAAAAGAGGGAGATCCCAGACTCTGAACTCATGGAGTCTTCAATCTGTGGCTAGGTACAGTACTTGATATATATCAGTTTATAGTATCCGAGAAATATAGGTTGAAAGAGGAGGAAGGAAGGGTGAAGGGTGGAAGGAAAGGTGGGTGGAAGGAAAGGCGGGTGGAAGGAAAGGCGGGTGGAAGGGAAAGAGGGACAAAAAACGGGAGGGAGGAAGACACATTTTCTCCCCCTTCTTCCTCCAAAATAAAGTTAACCTGAAATTTCCTTGTCTGAGTGTAGATGGGAGTGATTTTTAACTCAGAATAGATTGTGCAACCACTGGTATGCTTTGAGCTGGGAGAAATCTTACCCATGTCCCCCATTATCCCTTCTGGGATGTTTATAAGATTCCACAGAGCAATGTGGAGTCTGCAGGATTCATAGACAAGAAAAGGCCACCAGTGGGAAGGGAGCTGATTTGCACAGTAAGCACACTCCTTGAGATTTTAGGTTGATTTGGGATGGCTTTGAAGGGGCCTCTCATCTCCCCCCTCCACAACTGCTTCAAGGTTTTGGATGGGAAAGGAAATTTAACTTTGTTATGTATTCTAGTCCAGAGGTTTTTATCAACACTCATCTTTCTTCACCTTAGTTGGGCTCCAAATCCCTGGCTCACCCCCTCACAGATCCTCACCTGAACTTCTGGGGCTGTCTGAAGTTGGCACCCCTGCCGGAAAGAAAGGACACAATCAATTGTAAATGAGACTTACAACTTCCTCTCTCCTTAGTAGGCCTGATGCCATTGAGATATATGTGAATTTGGGATTCTTCTTTGTAAAAGGGACATTAAGTGGAGGTGGGCAGCCCAGACCAGACTGGGTAAGGGCTCCATGGCCAGGGGCGAGAGAGGAGAAAAGGGGAGGGACAGGAAGGGGGCTACGCGGCTTGGCTTGCGAGAGAATTTCCTTCCAGGAGTCTGGGGGCAGTTGGGCCTCCCAACTTTAAAAAACTGGTGTGTCATGGTGATGCTGAGATGGGTCTGAAGTCACTCCCTTTCTCTTCCCAGGAGCCTTGAGAAATGACAGAGAATCTCCAAGATCGACCTTCCCACAGACTCTAATGGGATTGGGCTTCTTATTCTCAGCCAACTGGGGGGTGAGCATTTTGCTAATTCGGAAACAGCTGAGAGCAGGCTGGCTGTGCTTCAGCCTGTGGACTTCAGGGCGTCACCCTCACTCCTATGCCTCTTTGTCTGGCCTGGAAGCCTTTCCAATGAACTGTGGTCTCTGAAAAGTTCCAAATGCTATCTTCCAATTGTTGGGGTCCCAATTCAGAGCCAGGACATGCATCTATCCTAATATCAGCACTAAGCAGATATGACCAAGAAGGTCCCTTCTAAGGTACTCAGACATGGTTTCCTTTCTCCAGAAGTTGTCCACAATTTGCTGAGTAAGGTCTGAGAGGGAGAGGGGCACTTTCAGGAAGTGTCTGTGAGACATAAATGGCACTGTTCTGGAAGGCATTTTAGCAACATGAATCCAGACCTGGAAAACATCAGTTTTGCTTTGTTTTTCAATTTCTAGGATATTATCATAAAAGTCAAAGACTCAAAGATTTGGATACAAAGACATTAATCACAGCACTATTTACAATAGCAAAAAAGTGGTGCTGACTTACACGCTAACCATGGGAATATGAGTAGGTAAACGTTTTAGACATACCATGGAATATTATCACGTAAATAAAAAGTCTTTATATTTTTAATTATATCAACTGAAAAAAGCAGGTTACAAAGCAATTATATCCCACTTATATAAATGCTGTAACTATCCCTCTAGATGTACAGAAAAACAAAACAGACAAAACATAAATGTAAATATAAATTTATTATAAATTATATTTTTGTTACGATTATGAGTCTAATTTTCTATTTCCCAAGTTTTTCACTTTACTATTTTCATCATGAAATTTAAAAAAAATTAAGAACTCTTAAGGAGAGTTGCCATATCTCAACCATACTGGAAGATTGTCTTTCTTCTACTCCACACATTTCATATGGCTGAACAGGCCTCACCTGGAGCCCAGGCATCTGATCTTTTCTGCACCGTGCTGCCCTCCCCACCTCCCAACATGATAATCATTCTGCTATCAGTGGGAGGTGGAGAAAGCTACATTTACTGGAGGGGAAAACATCCTTGCTGTCACACAAATGCCTGAAAACAAAGTTTTGGATTATTTCGTCCTTCACTCCAGGACTGCAAAGAATGAATACTAAGCGTGCTTGGATATGACCCTATAAAGTTCTAAGTGACACTTCTTTCCTACTGGTTTGCTTTGGTGACATCTGCAGCATCCAGGATGGGGTAGGCATCAAAGGCCATGACCACAGCTATTGATACTATTTTCGAAAACACAGCATCCATCCTCACTCCCTGAGGGGTTTGCCCAGCAGCCTGAGCATCAGGATTCCTGGGTTCCAGGCCCCACAGGTGACTCATGGCCAGCCCCAGGCAGGGCCTACTCGCCTCAGTTTCCCTGGCTTGCTCTGTTGATACTCCCCACCTACTACTGTACAGGGTGTTAATTAGGAGTGAGGTGCTTTGAACTCTGCAGATGAAAGAGGCTGGGGAAGCAGCACCCAATTATTATCCCCTGTAACACCAGGCGTGGGAGCGGAGATGGGCTGCTTTCATACCGTTCCAGCCACTGGAGGCTCCTTATAGTGCTTCACTCTGCTCTGGCTGTCAAAACTGGAAAGCAAAGTTCAGTCATCATCTCAACGCTACTTCAAATTTTCTTTAACTGTCAAAACCACCACTGACCTACCTTCCCCTGGATTTATGATTCAGGAACACTCTAAAGGTGTCTGAATTCTTCCTTCCAATTGGTCTCAAATCCTGTAGAATATGAAGCATGACTTTTCACCATTAAGTATTCACAATTAAGAAGTCAGCAAAGTAAGCCAGAGGGCCAGGATGACTGAAGTTCAAACTCATCTTTTTCCTTCTTGTAAAGTGGAGCTTACTAATAATCCCCATCGTTTGTATTTTTAGGAGTTGCTGTGTTAATCACATGAGGACCGTGTGTGTGAAAGCACTTTGTAAAATGCCAAACCCTGCACGTGTTAACAGGACCATGTAACTGCAAATGACTTCTGGCACAACTGCCTTCTGTCCTCCCCTTGCGCCTCCAAGCTACAACTGCAAAAATAAGCCTGGGTTGCCACCTATTGGTTGAAAATACAAATTGCATCCTACCAGTAGCAAGTAGAGCAAAGGAAGCAAACACCAGTATTTCTAACTTGAAACTATCTTAATTTTTCCTGTGCCCCTAATGTCTTTCTGTATTGAATACTGTTCTTTAAAAAATGCAGTTTATGCCCTAGCTGATGTGGCTCAGTGGGCTGAGTGCTGGCCTGCAAACCAAAAGTTCGCCTATTCAGTTTGCAGACAGGGTGCATGCCTGGACTGCAGGCCAGGTCCCCAGCTGGGGGACATGAAGAGAGGCAACAGATTGATATTTCTTTCCCTCCCTTTCTCCCTTCCTTCCTGCTCTCTAAAAATAAATACATTAAATCTTTAAAAAGAAAATGCACTTTGTATAAATAACTTCATTTTTAAAGTAAACTTTTAATCACTATTATAAAGGAAACTAACTAACACTTGTCAAAAGTAGAATAAAACCATGAAATGAATACAATGAAATAAAATGTTAAGATCTAGCTAGGAAGTAGTGCCTCAAGCTTAAGGATCACTGTTAAAATTGAAAATTAACCTAAGTACGCAATTGGAGAATAAGTGTCAATCCTCTAGTATGATCCTGTGCTTTGGGAACATACTGCCATGTATAAAGAAATAGAAGTCTTCTGAGAGAAGGTGACATTCACTTGTTCTACCCCAGCTCCCTGGACGGTTGAAGAAAGTTTGAAAATCACAGAATGGAGAAGGAAATAAACTCTTGTATTGTAGCACGTCCCGCCACAGTCCGAGTGGGACCAGCGCTGAATTCCTGGTGACAGTGTCCAGAGCTCCTACGCACTGAAGGTATGGTGGGTGCTTTGCTTGAGCCATGTCTGGCTTTTGGCTAGGAGTCCTTTGCAAGGCTGAGTGTCCCCTCATCAGTCTCCCAACTCTGGCCGGGAGAACTGTTCCTGGATCTCCAGCCTACTGGGCTGTCCGCTGCTCGCTGGGAGTTGCAGCTTTCCCCAGTGCTGCTCTACGTGTCTTACTCTCCAGAGCCCAGCTGGTGGTTACAGATTCATGGCTTCCTGCTCCACCGACTGGTCTGAGGGTGCCAGGTACTTCTCCTGGATGCTCAGGGTGCTGAGGGCAGGTCAAGGATGACAGCAAGGGCAGGATCTGACCTCTACTGATGACTGCCTTCCAACCACATCTGGCAGAGTACTTCCATCCTTCTCCCTTCCTCATCATTATAGCTTCAGGCAACAGGGACCAGCTGGGTCTGAAATGCCTTCCAAAGCAACTCAAGTGCCCCTATATTCACCTCTTCCCCCACGCTGCTGAAGATCAAAGGACCAGAGAGTGCTAACCCTTCAGCTCTGCGTTATGACACATGCTCTGAGCCAGGCCATGGGGATTTAAATACTGATTTTGCTATGTCCTTTTCCTCATGTGTAAAGCAAGAGTTGTTATGAGAATCAAATGAGACAATGAATACAAAGTGCCCGGCACAGCACCTGGCTCACAGTAGGTGCTTAAGAAATGTTTGTGACTTCTTTTGCCAAGGGAGGGAACTCAAGGGCGCTCAAAGAAAATGACAAATTTCTACTTGGACCACAGGGTGCCTGCTACCTCTCTGGGACAGCAGTAAGGACACAAATCAGATTCACAAAGGGAAGGATCATGACGCTGCTGATGGAGCCCCATCGGGCTGGCTGGCCTGAGGTCGGGGTCTGGGGTCTGACTAGGAAATGGGCGTTGACCATGGTTAGGTTGGCCACTATGGTTGCTCTACTAGATGAGCCCAGTGTCAGCAACTGAGATTCTACAACCAAGGGGACCGAGATTTGAACCGTTCTTCCAAACACATGCTGAGTGAGGGACCTTGGGCCTGTCACTCTCAGAGCCCCAACTGCCTCATCTGTAAAAGGGGATTGAATAAAGATTAAACGGCATCCTGCAAATAAAGTATGTAGCCCACCAAATGATGTTCATGTTAGAGATCCTTCTTTACCATCTCATGGATCCATCATCAAAATCCATTTCACCCCTACACAAACTGACTCTGAACCCGTGCCCTCTCCCCTTCATTTTTCTTCAGGAGGTAACCCCTTGCTCCTAAGCAAGTTGGTCCTGATGGTCACTCAGGATCCGTGGGATCCATCTTGCTTGACTTGGAATAATCTCAAACCTGCCTTATTTCCGCTTTGAAGCCCCCATTCCTGAGCAGGGCACACAAAACCCTGTGTTCTGGCCCATCTGTCTGGCCCTATCACTGCTCCCCAGGCCGGAAGTCCTGTCCTGCCCACAAGTCATGCCATTCTATGCAACCCCCCAAACCTGTCTCAATCTTGGACTCCTATGCCTCTGTATACACTGTTCTCTTTGCCCTGAATTCCCTTTCTCTCTTAATCAATCTGGCTAACTCTCACTTTGGGATGATGCAACTCAAATGCTATTACCACAATGAAGCTTTCTTTACCCATGTACTCCTTTCTATATTAATCCCTAATTATCTTATTAACAGAGAGTGAAGTTGAACCCTAAGGAGATTAGGGTGCAGGGCAGAATCTATAATCAGCACAAATGTATATGGTTAAAAATACCCTTAAAATTTCTTTGTAAAGTACAATATTTGATTGTCTAACCACTATGCTATACACCTGAAACCAAAACAAAATAATACTGAACGCGAACTATAACTGAAAAATTAAGAAAAAAGGCAAGCCATTCAGGGAATCAAAACCAAAAGAAAATACCCTTAAAATTCCTCAAGTCACTTATTAAATATAGTATACATGGTTTTGTGAATAGAATCCTGTCTCACAGCACTATTGAAAGTGCCCCTTCCCTTTTCTGGTAGCGCTGACTTTACCGGAATCCCTGCATGTGTGAGGCAGCTCCTCGGTCCCTTCTTCAGGCACTGCACACCCTGCTGCCATCATTTGTAACTGCCCGTTTCCCTGGGAGTGTTGTTTCCCACATATGAAAGGGCCTAACACGGATCTGAGAGGTGGCGGGAACTATTTTCCTCCCTGTCCAAGGACTCCGGGGCCCTACCATCCCACCTTGTCTCCGTATCCTGTGCAGATGCCAAATGTCTGAAAGCAGCCTGGAAAGCCTGGACTTCCTTGTCCTGCCTCACAAGTAGCCTCTGTGACCTGAGAGACACCTGCACATGACCTCAGCTCCACCCTCATCGGTCCAGTTCTGAAGGTCTGCTCTGCCTCCAGGCAGCTCTGTTCCAGGGGCCCTCAAACACAGCACAGCTGTTAGCTCCCATCATCCCTTTCATCCACGTGACCAAACCTTCCTCTTTCTTTCCTTGCCTCAGTGTCTAGCACAACCATCCACATCACTGTCTAAGCCAGAAACTGGGAATCTAAATTCTGCTCCACCTTCATCTGTCTCACAATCATCCAGTTACAAACTCAAGTGGTCTAGCACCTTAGTATTTTTCTAATCCACACTCTTCTTTCTATTCTCTCTACTATTTCACCTCTTCTCTTCTATACTGTAAAAACTCTCCTGCTCCCAATCACATCTCTTAAATGGGTTTTTCCACACTTGAAGAAGCTTTTCAAAAATGTACATCTGTTCATGTCACACCCTGCTCAACAATACTGTTCACCCATGAGCTGAAGTCCACTCTCTTTAGCGGGGCACTCAAGCGCTCCATCGAAAGCCCTGCATCTCCCTTCCCCTTCACAGTCAAGACACTAGGCAAACTGAACCCCTTGCTTCTCTCTCAAATGACCAGTGCCCTTCCATTCCTGAGCCCCCACATTTGCTGCTCCTTCTTATCAATATCCTTCCTTGTCCTCAGGTACAACCAACCCTGAAGCCTTCTAAGGGACCACTCTTTGTATATGGAAGACAGTCACCGAGGAGTCCAACTGAGCAACATGAAATCAGTCATCTACAAGGGTAGATGTAGCCATTCCTGAGTCCCATATCTCGTTTTGCCGCCACCACCTTGACTGTGGCTAAGAAGCTAGAGAGCAAGGATACGAGGAGAAATGGAAGTCAGCTCCCATTGCAGCAGACATCATGGCCTCCAGGCTTCGCTGCTCTTGGACCCCGAAGCAGTAGCCATTGGCTTTATCCACAGCCTGCAGAACCCGTTGGACACTCTCCTTGTCCTATGGAGGGAGGAGAGAAATAGCTCTGTGAGTGAAACAGAGGTGTGTGGAACTGAGGTTATACCAAACTGCCTGCAGTCTCCAAACGCCCTCCTCAGTCTTCCCTCATGAAGCCTCTGTATATGAGGCTTCCTTGGCCTGGAGCAGCTCTACATGTTCCCAGGGGCCTGGCTACAACCCATTTCCCTGACCACCAATCCGCCTCAATTAGAACAGATAAGCTCTATATGCACAACCACAGTTCCCTGGGTTTATTCCTATTGTAGCTCTGATCCTACCATCTTACTAACTATTAATAAATTATTAACTCCTCTGCCTCCCCTATTCAACTGTGCTCCCCTTGAGGTCAGGGACTCATTTGTCAAGGTATTCCCAGTGCTTGGCACAGTACTTAGCTAACAGTAAGCACCCAATAAATATGCATGTAACTTATTTATTTACTCATCCACATAAAACTAATAAGAACAATTCATACTCACATGTCAGGAAGGAAAGATCAAAGGAATGCATTACAGTCCCTTACCACAATGCCTAGCACAGAAAGCCTTCAGTAAGTGGTAGTTGTGCCCTAGCCGAGTAGCTCAGTTGGTCAGAGCATTGTCCCAAGACACCAAAGTTGTGGGTTCGATCCCTTGTCAGAGTACATACAAGGATCAACCAATGAACACATAATTAAGTGAAACAACAAATCAATGTTTCTCTCTCTAAAAATCAATTTTTAAAAAAGTAGTTGTTATGCTTAATATTATAGAATTTAGCTTATTTTAGAGAAGAGGGTGGCCTTAAAAAGGGAAGAGACAAGTTCACTCAAGTCTACCCATTGCAGAAAGGAATCAAGCATGCACTGGGGTCTCCCAGGATATCTTTGCAGGGTGAAGGTGAGAAGCATAGTGCCTGGGTATGACTTTCCAAAGTCAGCAAGCAGTTGTTCATCTTGAAGGAGACTGAGAGACTTGTCCCTGGCCTTGGTCAAGTCCCTTGCTGGTGATTTTCTGATCTAGTCCATTTTCACACTGAGGAAGGAACACGTAGAGAGGACCCAGCAACACAGAATAAACAGGGCCAAAGTTTGGTGCACCCCTTTTACTGGAATCCTGCTCACCAGAGCCCCTGGTCCCAACACCAAGGGCGCTGAATGATAGTTGGACCTAGGACAAAGAGCACTGTTTCAGCCCTCAAAGCCTCCTGTACTCTTGGCTTGGTGAGGTCCCACGTGCTGTCAGAGCCTACAGCCAAGGGAAGAGGCCTTTTAGTCGCCGGTACCTGGATATTGAGAGGAATAAAGGAGACCAGGCTGTAGTCTTCAATGAGCTGCACCAGTTTCTCATTGAGCTGACGGTAGTGGCGGAAGAAAGGGTCAGAAGCCAGGTGGTCAAGCAAGTAGGAGAGGTCTAGGACCTCTGTGTAGTAGTCCAGGTTGAAGGCTAAGGAGAGAAGCCAATGTTCAGGAGTAGCTGGCATCAGGCTAAAGCCCCAAGGGCAGGGACCATATTTTTTCTTTCTTCCTCTGCCTTCATTCCCTCCCTCATTTATTCATTCAACAATGGCAGTGAAATGAAGTTATGAAGGAATAGATGGTTTCACCTGCTGGCTCTGTCATTTACTAGCTATGTGGACAGGTACCTACCTCATAGGGTTGCTGTGAGGATTACCAGTAAATGCTATAAACTCCAGTGCCTGGTACGTCCCTCATGAAGCTCAGAGACAGGTACCCCCAGGACCTAGCACACACTGTAAGGACTTTAGCAGGCTGGCATCTGGGTAAATCTCTTTCCCCTTTGGGCTATTTCCTTCTTAATTTAAAATAAGGAGATCAGACTAGATGACTCTAGGGCCCTGACTCAGTTCTATGACTACAAACTTCCCACTAAGAGAAGGAAAGTGGTCCTGCATTGTCCATTTCGGCCTGGAAGATCAAGCAGTTGGGCTCCTCAGCAGCTACGTCCCCAACTGAGCTGAGAGACCAGGCTGTCCGAGATCAGAGATTGATCAACTCACTCCCTGAGCTCTGCCTCCCATGTTCTAAATCAGCTCTAATTAGAAACTGACACCCTACCCTAGCTGGTGTGGCTCAGTAGATTGAGTGCTGGCCTGCGAAGCTAAAGGTTGTTGGTTTGATTCCCAGTCACGGCACATGCCTGGGTTGCAGGCGAGGTTTCCCACTGGAGGCATACAAGAGGCAACCTTCTCTTTCTCCCTTCCTTCCCCTCTCTCTAAAAAAAGAAATAAAAATTTTTAAGAAAGAAAAGAAACTGACACCCCTATGCCTACAAGGAACAATCTAACAAACGTCTTGGATTGCTTGTCAGGTACGTTTCTCAACAAGAATTAAGAAACTGGAGCCAGGTACACCTGGGTTTAGATTTCACCTCAGCTAACATACTCGCTGTGTGATTCCTGTAAGGTCTCTGGGACTCAGCTGTCTCATCTGATTTGCCTACCAGCCTCTTGTGAGGATGACTATCAAGAGTCAGAGAGAGGATGGTTGAAGACCACCACACAGCCATCTGGACTGGAGGCTGTGAAAGGGGAGGGAGGCTTGGGAGGACTACAAACGTGGGCATAGGTAAAATGGGGCTTTACCGTCACCCTCATCTGTTCACTGGCTTGGTCAGAAACCTGAGGATCATCCGTTGTTCCTGCAACTCTATGTCCAATCCACAAACAAATCTTTTTTCTTGAGCAAGTTTTGAATCTATTTCTCCCCACTCCTATCACCACTCCTTGGGCTGCTGCAACAATCTCCTAGAGCAGCTGTTTTCATTCTTGCCCCTTTCAGTTCATTCTCCACAAAACAGCCAGAATGACCTTTTCAGTGTGTGTTATTTCCTTGCTTAATATTCATCAATTACTTTCCTGTGTTTACATAGTATTGCTTTTTCGCTGGCTAGTGTGGCTCAGGGGGCTGAGCGCTGGCCTGTGAACCGAAAGATTACCAGTTCGATTCCCAGTCAGGGCACATGCCTGGGTGGCTGGCCATGTCCTCAGTTGGGGGTGTGTGAGAGGCAACCTATCAATGTATCTCTCGCACATTGATATTTCTCTCCCTCTTTTTCCCTCCCTTCCCCCTCTCTAAAAATAAATAAAATCTTTAAAAAGAAAAAGAAAAGTACAGGATTTTAGCCCCTGCCGACCTCTCTGACCTCATTTCCTACCACCCTTCCCCTAATCACTATTTCAGCTACTCTGCCCCACCCCACTTCCTTGAACACAAAAAGCAATTGCCTAAGGGCCTTTACCCCTACTGGTTGCTGCCTAGAACAGTTCTCCCTTGGCAGGCTCCTCACCGTTCAGATCCCAGGTCAGATGGCACTGTTCACTCCCTACCGCCCACTGCCTCATCATTCAGTTTTAATTCCTTCACAATATATATTGCCATCTGTAGCCCCCTTATCCCCAAACCCAGAAGAGTATATGGCACAAAATAAAGGGACAGAGGTCATGACCTGTCAGTGGCTATGATCACCAGGCCATGCATGGTCTCTGGAGGCAGCTTCCTTCAGCTGAGATCTCTGCTTCACTCTGGCCTAACCACTGTCCTGCACCTTGCCTGTCCGAAACTGGAGCTCTTACCCAACTTCCCATAGTGCTCAATGAGGTCCATCTTGGAAAGGAGGTTGACATGGGGCAGCTCTACGTGCAGCATGGTAGCCAGAGAGGTACACAGTACTGAAATGAACTTGGCCGGGTCTGTACAATAGTGAGAATCCACCAGGTGGACAGCAGTCAGCTGGAAAGAGAGGAAGAGAGGGTGAGGGGTATGAGGCAGGGAAAATCAGGGCCTATGTCTCCCCTGTCAGGCTGGGGATGCCTGAGGACAGAGTGCAAGCCTTCCCCGTTAGTGTCCTTCTGTTTTGTTCTAACAGCCACACTCATTTCTTTCTCCCAGGAGATACGGGCATTTTTCTTACAAGAAGCCTTGCACTGAGCCTCCCAGTGAGCAAATGGTTCAATTTTCACTACATCTGACTCCATTCTTTCACTTAATTTTGCCCCTAACTCACAATAACGATCGCCACGTCACTTTTCACATAACTTCTTCCATATGTCCATAATCCCAAATTGAGTACGAACACATCCACTTTACAGATAAGAAAACTGAGATTCAGAGAGATAAAGTGACTTACCCAGGACCACATAGTGAGTCGATGGCAGAGCCAGAATTCGAAAACACACCTGTTATACCCCAAACCAACTCCGCCCCTACCTCGCTGTGTGACATGGGGGTGTGGCATGTCCTCCCTGTCTTAGTTCCTTCATCTGCAAAATGGACCTGCCCGACCTAAGACGCACCCTGAGGTCCCACTGGGCCATCTGGGAGAAGATGTTGCGCAGGGCGCCGTGGTGGGTGCAGAGCTCCACTTGGCCTGGACAGTCGAAGAGGAAGTAATGGCCACGGAGGGGGTCAAGCTTGGCACGCAGCCAGTCCAGGTTGGCCTCCAAGTACTCCATGCAGTACAGTAGGCCGCCGTTGGGCCCCAACCGCAGGGCGTCCATCACGTCGCCCAAGCCCACTAGCTCGCTCACGTCCACCGCACACTCGTATGGCAGCCCGTCGTTGGCCGGGTCCAGGTTCACTACCGCCACGCGCCGGCCCAGCGCGCGCAGAAACTCGCTCATGCCCAGGCAGTACGTGGTCTTTCCCGAGCCCGGCGGGCCGATCACCGCCTGCCCAAAGGCTGTGGTCGGAGCAGTTCCCGCCATGGGTCGCAATGGGGCCGGTGAGCAGCAGGTCTGCGGGGCGGAGAAACAGGGAGGGCGACCGCGCCGGAGAGCGAGCGAGGGCGACGGGATCCCCGACGTGCACTCTGGGCGAGAGGGCGTTGCGATGGCGATGCTCTGGAATTGCCTAAAGAGGAACAGCAGGGAACCGTACAACGCAGAGCGAATAGCCCGGTATTGACCCGACCAGCACCGACTTCCGGAGGACGTCGGAAACAGTGGATCCCGGGGAGGAAGTCCCACCCTCACAATGACGACACAGCTTAGCGCCGAGTCCTGGCGGTGCGTAGCACTTCACGCCTGGCGGAGGGATGGGTTTTGTTGTGAGGCGTACTTGGAAACTTGGAGTCCGGGTGAGAACTATTTCTCGGGATTTCTGCAACTTTCCTCCAGACCCAAATTAGGAGAGAGAGAAATTCGGTCACAAGTTTATTTATTCTTGCTTTCAGTCACAGATCTGGGCCACCTGCCGCGGATTCTCCACTGTCTAGTCAGTCCTAGCCAGTTAGGGATCGCGGCAGTGGAAGGCCCGCCCCAAGACCGCCTCTTCTGAGCACAAATCTTCTCTTACAGGTCCCTTTCCCACTCTTTCTGGCCTTCATAGTGACCACACCCCAAGGAAGGTTGTGGTCATAAGTAATCTCAGTCAATCCAGCTTTTCAAACTGCTAAGGGAGGCAACGGCAGCAAGCCCAGAAAGAGACAAGAATGAGGAGACCTATGAAGAGATCATTAAGCCCTGATGTCAAAAGGGAGGGGAGGGGGCTTTTTGTAAAAACGCCCCTGAGGTAGAGAGCCAGAAGGCAAGTTCATAGCAAAGCACCCTGAAGGAGCCTCACAGGTTGCTGCTCCCAGACTTCTTGCTTCTGTGGGAGATTTCTTCCTGCTTTCCTGGCAGATAAGGCTGGGGCAGAGGGCTGCCACTGTGCACTTACGAGTAACCCTAAGGAAGCCCCTGAATCTGTCACTCAGGCTCGGAGAAGCTGTCCAAGGCACAGCTGGAACCCCTCACAAACGTCACGTCTGTCCGAAACTTCATGCTGGTGGGTGGCTGGCGACGGAGCAGCAACTCCCCTTGGTCCTGGGGTAGGGGCTCATCATAAATGGTGGAGATGAGCCCCAAACCAGTTCCACGAGGTCTCTTCAGTTGCCCAAATGGCTGCAGCTTCTCTCCGTGGTACCTGGATTAAAAAGGGCCCAGCTCTCTCTGAAACCCCAGTTAAATGGGTTGGGAAAGGACAGGGAAGTAGCTACTACAGATCTGGTTTGTTCCAAAGACAGAGCCTTTTAAGTTTGGATCTTTGCTCTCCAGCCCCCTTATCCATTCATTGACAGTGCCAGCAACCAGGGGCCTCACTGCTTTCATTTTAAGTAGTATACAAAGTTTAAAACAGCTGTCACAACTCTGTGACTCACAGTCACCTCCTAATGGCAATCAAGTCCAAACTCCTCAGACTAAGGGAATGACCCTCTCCGCCCCACCCCCCCACCGAGATCCAGACCATTTTTTCCCTTCTAACTCTGCTTTGAAGTTCACCCCCTAGGAGTGTCCAGCACCCACCCCAAAACCAGAGAGAAGGGGGAAGCAGGGTACAGCTGAAAGGCTAGCTTGGGACCCCAGAGAAATTCCACAGCCATACTCACCCCAATCCACGCTTGCATCTGGGGTGCTGGCCCTCATTATCCAGGGCCTCAGGCACCCCTGAGCAGCGGCTGCCCAGGCCCTGGCCCTCTGCCCAGCCCTGCTGCTCCATCACCTTCCGCCCAATGCCCTGCAGAGGGAAGGGAGAAGACTCAAAAGATGGGGCTCTCATGGAGGGCAGGGGATGGAAGGTGAAAAGAAAGAATGGGGGTAGAGAAGGAAAAGAGGTCAATGGCTTGGGCATAGTACCTTGGTGTGGCGCTCAAAGGGGCCCACTTGGTTTTGGATCACGGAGCAGTCCTCCTGGCCAGCACGGAGTCTCTGCTCCAGGCGCATCTGAACAGAGTCTCTGGCATCCTTGTCTCCACCATCTGAGGAAGCAGAGCCCAGTTTGCAGAAGGGTCTTTCTCAGCAGGAGGGGAAAATCAGATTTCTAGGACCTCACAAAATTTCCATATTCATCTTTATGGTGTTTTATTACTTTATTATTCTCCCTCTCATTAGACCGGGAACTTACCAAAAGGAGGAACCAAGGTTTTCCCATCTTAACAGATGAGGAAATTATGGCACAGAAAAATCATAGAGCCAACAAATGAAAGACAGAATTAGAACCCAGGTCTTCCCCTTCTCTCCCCACACAGGTCATTTTGGACTCCAGACTCTTAATTCTTAACCAGAGCATGAGCTCCCGATCTCCACTCTACCCTGGTCTGCCCACCAGAACCAGAGCTTCCTGAGGGCTGTCCTTTCATGTCCTTGTTCCAGAAGAAAGGAAAAAGGCTCTGCCTACAACAAGCATTTAATGTACTCAACTAGAATGTCTTAAGAGAGGAACCCTCTCAGTGAGCTACCCCATGGGAACTGGTGTCCTGTCTCAGCCTCTGCTAAACAGGTCCGGTAAACTGTCAGTCTAAGACCCAGGGCACCTGTTCCATCTCCCAGTACTGCAACCCCTGGCCCAGTACCAGTACCTCTGTCATAGTACACACTCATGTCCACATCCCAGTCATCGGCTGTCTGTTCATCGAAGTCTGTAGGTATAAAAACATTAAGCAGAGTGTCAGTCCTGTTGAGGGTTAAATCTAGACTTATACATATGTTCTAGAACTTGAGGCCTTTGATAGTAGTTTTAAATCTCTCCTCTGGAAAGGTCATTCAGAATTTGCAGGAGGGCACTTTATTACCACCCCACTGATTGTCCCACCCCTAAACAGGCTAACTGGTCCTTCGTATACAATTAAGGCAAGCCACTTTCCTAACGCGTTATTTGGGCCCGCTGCCAGGGGATGCAGCAGGAATCACTCCCACCCTTGTCTGATGCCAGCATTACCTCCTTCTTCCTCCTGCCAGAACTGGGCATCAGTGTAGAACACCAGACCAGAGCCGCCCTTCTCCCACTTGAGCTCGATCTCCTCCTCAAAGAGCCGCTCAGCGGTACGCTCCTGCCCGGTCACGTCCTCATGCAGCGCTTCATGCCGCTCCCACTCCTCACCCCGGTCATCGTCCTGGGAGAAGAGAGGTGACTCAGCTGTTTGGCTTCCTGGCCTTAGGCCCACAAGGAGGGCAGCTCAGGGCACTGGAGGCCCATGAAATGTGCCCTCAGCATCATTCCTCCAAATCTTCCAAGATGCAACACATGCTAGGCTCTTGAGGCCTTGACCAACACATCTCTCCATCCCGTTTCTCAACATACTTGGCTCTTTCCCCAGACAAGGCGGCTTCACTGTTATTTCTGTTTTGGTCATATTGTTCCCCCTGCCTGAAATATCTGCTCCTGCCTCTCACTATCTTCTCTTCACTTGGTTAAATCTTCCTCTTCTCTCAAGTTCTACAGTCTAAATGGAGCCATTCACACTGAGGCCCACAACACTCTCACTGGTCTCCGAACTTCTCAGTTTTAATTAGTACACACTGTTTAGGCATTTATACATGATATCACAAAGAAAGAAGGGACAAGAACTAATACCTATTTTCTACTGTGTGTCAGGCCCTTCACATAACTTAGCTCCTTTAATCACCCCAACCACCCTATGAGGTAAGTACCATCACCCCCATTCTACAGATGAGGAAACTTGGGTTCAGAGGAGTAAAGTGATGTGCCCAAGGTAGTACACCAACACAGTGGCAGAGCCAGCATTCAAACCCAGCCCACCACACCATATAGCTTTTCCAGATGCTTTCCAGGGAGATTTAAAGCTCTCTGAGGGCAGAAAATGGTCTTAGAATATCTTTGGGATCCTGTGCTAGGCCCTGTGTTTACACTGCTTGGCCGGACTTGTGGAACATGATAGATCATGGTTTGAAATCTTGGGGGTCCCTGTCAGGGTTAAAGTTCAAGAGCCTTCCAAGAATCACTGCTGCAGAACAGGTGCCAGAGAAAAGTCAGGACAGTACCAGACTAGGGTGTGGTCCAGATGTGTTAGCAACTCTGTTCTCGAAGCTTTGAAAACATAGGTGAATTACTTTTTACCCAGAGTGTGCAAAAAATAAAAAATAAAACAGAAAGTTTCTCTATCGTGGGTGGAGGGGTGTAAGGGGGTGGCTGGAGGTGGCAGAGAACACAGCGGGGAATAAATGGTAATAGAAAAAATATAGTAAAATTAAAATAAAAAAAATAAATAGAAGTTGTAAAATGGAAATAAATAGTTTCTCAACAAATCACACCTCCCCTGACTGTATGGATAAATAACCAAGTTCAGAGAAAGAGGTAGAAGAAATGTGTATTTCATTGATAAAACTGAAGTGGAAGCTAGTGTTCAATCCACAGGCTCAAGGTCAGAAAACAGAGATGACTTCTCAGCCATGTAATGAAAGCACATAGAGGTCAGACAAGCAGCGAAGGGGAGTGGGTTCACCTGCCACCTCTGCCTCTACTTCCTTAGATGATCTTAGCTCTTTGTAGGTTTTCACCTATGAAAAGGACCCTCTTCACATTCCTTCTGAGGAATGAAAAGAAGATCCCTTTGAGAATCTTCTGATAAAAGTTATGGCCCCCCTTCCCAAAGAAATGTATATCTGCACATGCAATTGCTGTATTACATTTAATGTCAGGGAGTTCCAATACTTTGGAATCCTCCTGAGGACTCCAGGTTCAGAACTCTTGTAATGTACAATTGAAAAGTGGTATCCTTTTTTTTTTTTTTTTTTTGATTGAGAGAAAGAGAAACATTGATTTGTTATTCTGCTTTTTTATGCATTCACTGGTTGCTTCTTGTATGTGCCCTGGCAGGAGAATGGACTGCAATCTTGGCACATTGGGCAACACTCCAACCAACTAAGCTACCCAGCTAGGATGAAGAGTGGTATTCTTAAGGCCTTGGCCTCTCTAAGCTGCCAGCAAGGACAGTGTGGCTCACTGTACTCACGTCATCTGAGTGTGACTCTTCTTCGTCCTCCTTTTCCCCTTCTTCCACTATCTCTCCACAGAGGCTGGCTGATATGTCTGTCAAGCAGGTTCCCTGGGGTATTTCCTCACCCTCAGCTGTATATACGTGCTCTTCCTGCTCCACAGTCTCTGAGTCCTCATACTTGAAAGGCACATTGCCATAGCGCCGGGAGGAGCCTGTCTTGGGGAACTGGAGCTGCAGCTGGGTGATGATCCGAGGGGGCAGGCGGCAGGCCCGGATCAACTCCAAAAAGACATGCAGGGGTGTCCCCACATTCCCACTGGGCATCAGCACTGGTGGGTTCAGCTCTGGCAGTTGCTTCAGGTCAAAAAGAGTAAATGTTTCACTCTTAGCCGTCCGACTCTGCAGTTCCTTCCGGGTTTTGAAAGGAAAGGTGCCCAAACCTTGGGAAGCAGAGAAAAAAAATGGCTCTTGATTCCTAGAAGCCTCCAGCAACACTTGAGCCAGAAATTGGTCAAGGTTTAAATCCTTTAGTCTAATGTTGTTCCTCTCTTTCAAACTTTCCCAGAGTCCCTTCCTCCATTCCCTGACCAGAACCAACTAGTAATTTCATGGGATTTCTCATTACTTCAGTTGAACACACAAGTTTCTTCCAGATCTGGTTCCTGTCGACCTTTTGATTCTCAACTCCCAATAACCCCCACTCCCTGCACACCCTCATATTATGTGCTCCAGCCACATTGAACAATTTAACATGCTCTGAAACTTTCATGGGCCCTTCCATCCCCATCTGTGTCTTTGCAAATACCATTTACTTTAAACACCACTTCCTTCCCACAAATGCTGTTATCTTTCAAGATCCAGATGAAAATCCTGATCCCTATAGGAAATCGGTTTCTCCTCCTCTGTCTTCTCATGGCACTTGGTGATAAACAGCATATGCTCTGGAGCAAAATACCTGGGTTTGTATTATGACTCTGCCAACTACTAGCTTTGCAACCTTGGGAAAGTAACGTAATTTCTGCATCCCTCAGTTTCCTCACCTATAAAATGGGTAACAATAGATCCTACCCTACATTGTTGTGAGGAGTCAATAAAGAAATGAAAGCCTTAGAAGAGTGCCTCCTAAGTATGCAGGAAGTGCTCAGTAAACATAAACAATTAGAATGGCATCTCTGTGACAATTACCTTTTTAGAAATCTGACTTCCTCTCTGGACTCTTCCTCTTTGGACAGAGTGTGTCCAACTGGTCTCTGCCTACCAGCTGGAGTAACACTAGGTCTAACAATATAAGCTAGATTTGTTGAATGAATAAATTAGAGGGCTCTGCACTGTTTCCTGTTCACCATCAAAGTGATTTCCCATGAAAATGGGAGCTGTCCTGAGAGAAGAAATTGTCTCTTCATTTGCATCTTGCTGAGAGTACTGGGTGGGGAGCAAGGAAGATGACAGCATGATAAAGACAATAAAAGGATTATAAACCTGATTTCCTTTTTATCCTTCTTTATCAATCCTTTCAGATAGAGAATAGGGTCTCGAAGGGGACATATTAAATGGAAAATGTCAGATCATCCGCACAGGCCTCTTCCGTTTTGTTTTTGTTTTCCTGAGTAAACTACCGTGCAAGTTGAGCCTGAAGCTCTGTCCAGAAAAGACCTGAACTCCTAAATAGTCGTAACCAAAGAACTGACTTATCCTCATCACCTGTCAGGAAAGGTGCTTGCGTTCCAGGTCCAGTTTGTTCTTTTTCCCAACCATACCTGATGCCTCAGCAGGTAGCCGAAGTCTGCGGATGAAACAACGACCGGGTAACGAAGTCCCCTGAGCATCCAGCCACGGGCGGCCCGAATACATGCGAAGAAGCTTCTGGGCTTGAGCCGCCCCCCGTACCGAGATAACGCAGCAACAGGTGCGGGGCTGGGCGGTAGCAGAGTCCCGAGTGGAGAGAGTGCGGGCACCCGTTACTGAAATCTGGGCACGACTCTGGCCTACGCCACAGTCGGGAGTAGCCTGGGGAGCTGCCCGCTCAGGACGATGCCGGTAATGGAAACAAAGGAAACCACAGCCGCTCTGTTCCCGGAACTGGCTGAAGTAGCTCCGTAGCTGGGCCGAGCGCAGCTCGGAGGGGATGCCACTCACAATTAGGTAAACTGTCGCTTCTTCCTCCCCCTCGCTGGGCACCGCCATCTTGGGTTGTCACATGACCGGCTGGAACCAATTCTCTCGAGAACACCGCGAGCGACGCAGAGAGTCTGTGTCAGAACGCCTTGTAATCCTTGATTGATCCGCGGGGGGTGTAGAACTGGAACCTGTAATTGGGGAGGTCTTGGGGAGGTTTGTGGGGGGTCCTTATCCTACCAAGTGCGGTAACAGAAAAACTCACCTGAGCCCTGGCCAGATGGTTCAGTTGGTTTGAGCGTGGTCCCGTACACTAAGAAGTTGCGGGATGTCCCTGGGTCAGGGCACATACCGAAATTGCAGGTTCGATCCTGGGTGCGTACTCATTGATGTTTCTCCCTCTCTCTCTCTATAATTAGTGAATATATCCTTGGGTGAGGACTTTTTAAAGAAAAAACGGAGATGTGAGGTTACAGAACTCTAATAAACTCTTAGGAGGATCAAATTAGAAGCCTGCGAGAGGCACAATTTTCAAGATTTTTGGTTGGGAAATCTCCCCAATCTAATTTCAGTTCTTTCTTATTTCAGAGACTTTTCAATCGTTTATCCATTTATTCTACCAAAACACTGGTAGACTTACACAAATTACTAAAAAAAGATAATCCAGTTGAAAAGTGGGCCGAAGTCACTCCACTGAAGAGAATCACTTCCAATGGATACTTAAAGATGTTCAATCTCATTAATAATCAAGGAAGGGCCAAAAGACCCACTTCATATCTACCAGATTGGCAAAAAAAAGAAAAAATAAATCCTTAGGTGTCGGCGACCATGTGGAGCAGGTGGCGATACCATACACTGTTGGTGGTGGTGGAAGCATGAAACTAGTACAACCACTTTGGGAAACAATTTGCCCAGTAAACGTGAAGCTGCACGTACCTTTTGACCCAGCATTTCCACTTACAGGTATAGACTTTACAGAAGTTCTTGCTTATGCTTATCAAGAGGTGTATAGACATCGTTGCACTTTACCAACCCTGTGATCCTGGAAAACGGGGAAGGTTAAGAAACCGCTCCCAACCTGGGTTCTGGAACACAGGTTACTGCAAAGAAACACCATTCTATGACAAATAAAAGTTATGGATACCCCCTTGTTTCCCTGTGGCAATGCACAGGATCCAAATTCCAATTCTTTGCCTTATAAACGTTTAGATGAACTGCTTGTCCCCACTATCAATCACAAGAAAAAGCTTATTAACCAAACTTTGGTTAAGTTTCTCTCCTTCCCCCAGGTCCCTGAACTTTGTGCCCCCCCCCCCCCCCCCCCCCCCCCGCTCTCTCAGCACACAGCCCCTCCTTAACAGCTCCTCCAGAGAATAGACTGGCTTCAGGGTAAAACCTCTGATCTACTGTCCTATCACGCCAATCCTGGTCATCCCACATCCTCATACCCAGTTCTTCCTGCCTGTTTACTCCTCCCTATGAAAGAATAGCTCTTACCTTACCCTTGAAACACATGCTGATCTTATGATCAGAGTGTTCTCCCATTACAAAAGCTTCCCACTTCCTATTGCAACAGGTCCTTTCCTCCATTCCAATAATCATTTCAAATAAAGTCTTTCCTTACTAAGTCCAAATTTGTTTTTATTTAACAGTATACATGAACATTCATAGCTGTATTTTTTGTAAGTGAAATTGGCATTTAGTACTAATAATCTCAGGTATATAATGTAGAGTGAAAATAAGCAAGTCAGAAAACAATTATTCTATTTATATAAAGTTCAAAAATGCAAACTAAAAATGTTTTTTAGGGATACATAGAGAAATATGCTTTAAACCATAAAGAAAAGTAAAGAAATGATTAACCCAAAATTCAGGGTACTCACTACCTTTGGGAACTTCAAACGATGGTAATAATGACCTATGGGACAATGATGAATGTTCATTGTACTGTTATTTTTTACATATATTTTATAAATATGATTTTGTTTTATTCAACTTTAATAAAAACATCTTAAAAGGGAAAATAATTCATATTTCAAAACCAAAGCAAGTGGTCACTTTGTGATCACCAATTTATACCTATTTGAGAAATAAAAACAATTCTAATGACTTGGGTAATTGTGAATGTGGGCGATGTTATATCTGGATTCTAAAATTCACTGTTGGAAGTGTAAATTGGTAGGACCATGTTGGAAAACTGGCAATATCTACTGCAGTTGAACACACTTTCTATGACTTGGTATTTCAGTTCTTGTTACATAACAACAGATCTGCAAACATCTGTGCACCAAAAGATATGTACAAGGATAACCCTTGCAATACTATTTGATGAACCAAATGATTATCAGCAGTATATGGGTGAATGAATTGCAGTGTATTGGGATGCTGTGCAATGAAAATGAATGGATTACTGCTACACAACAGAAGAATGAATCTCAGACAATATTGAGTCGAAGACAAAAGTGTACATGCTATATGATTGCATTTATATAAAGTTGAGGACAAGAAATCTCATTTATGAAACCAGGGATAGTGATGCCCTTTTGGAAGGATGGTGAGGACAGTGACGGGAGGGTTTCTGGGATGTTGCTAATGCTCTTTTATTTCTTGAGCTGGATGGTAATTACAGGAGTATTTATTTTGTGATAATTTGTCAATCTATACATGTATGCTTTGTGTACTTTTCTGTATATTATACAAAAAGTTTCAGTTAAAACTGTATTTTTGAAGATATGAAAATTGAAAAATAAATGCCTTACAGCGAACAATGTGGACCAAGTAAAGATGGTGTGCTTTGGAAAAACTGTTAGATGACCCAAGAAGTTATACAGTTATGATTGTACACAGTTGCCATTTGTGGAACCAAATTTCCAGGACCTCACATTTTTTCCACCTCCGGGAAGATGCTAGGCATGTAGTAGGCTCTCAGTAAATCATTATGGGTGGAATGAATATTCCTGGCACTAACTTGGGAATGTGCCACCAGGTGTTGGCTGGGGACTCCCTCCAGAAAACTTGGGGCCACTTCCTTGGGGGAACACACAGATCAGATTTGTCATCAGAAACTTAAACCTGGGCCCTGGCTACTGTGGCTCAGAGGATTGCGCGCCAGCCTGCAAACCAAAAGGTCACCAGTTTAATTCCCAGTCAGGGCACATGCGTGGGTTGCAGGCCGGGTCCCCAGCTGGGGGTGTGTGAGAGGCAACAGATCAGATGTATCTCTCTCACATTGATGTTTCTCTCCCTGTCTTTCTCCCTTCCCCTCTCTCTAAAGATAAATAAATAAAATCTTTAAAAAACCTTAAACCTGAAGGTAACCAAGACTACATTTTCATTCTCATTCTGCCTTATAGTAAAATTTATTTTCCAGTTGATTATCCCTAACCTGTAAAGATGCACGATAGCATAGTGTTTAAGAACGCAGGCCCTAAATCTAGAGCACCTGAGTTCAAATCCTGACTCTACTACTAATTAACTGTACAACCTTGAGCAAGTTACTTAACCTCTCTATGCCTTGGTTTCCTCATTTATAAAATGGAGTTAATGATAGCACTTCCAGCACAGAGTTGTTGTGAGAAATAACAATCCATGTAATGTGTTTAGAGCACAGCTTTCAATAAATGTTTAGTAGCTACCCAGAATGATCTGCCAGGAATGGGCGGTCCCCTTTGTTAATCTTGATTCCCCTGAGAGCTTAGTCTTGTCATCTCCACCACTTCTACAGGGGTTGCCTTCTCCGCTGCTTTGTTCTGTGACACGGTCTTTGTCCGCCATCTCTTGCTGCAGTGCTCTCTGACACGTCTGTGCCTTTGCACCTATCATCCCCTCTGGCTGGAGTACCAGTCCCTCTGTTTGTCTGGCAAATCCCTATTAATTCGCTTTAGCTCAAATCAGTCACCAACTGGCTGAAGCATTTTTCCCACCTCCAGGCAGATTTAATCACTTCCTCTTCTGAGCTCCTGCTGCCTCTTGTATTCCCTCTATCACACTTCAGATCACTCTGTGTTACAATTACTACTTATATGTCTCTCTTTGCCATATAGGATATTCAATGAAACTAGGGACTATATCTTATTTATTCTGTGTCCCTTGGTATCTACCACAGGGTCTGGTACAAGTGGATGTCAAGAGAGATGTTGAATGACGGAATGAGTGGATGGATGGCTAGTGGGTGTTGGCTTTTTGGAGGCCTGATAGGTTCTAGGATACATGACTGCCCGAAGGCCAGGGTGTGTCGGTGCAGGGCACAGCTCACATCATTGGCTGACTGCTTAATAAGCAGTCAGTGATTTGGCTGATGAAGGTAGCGATAATAATGATAACAAAATAGTACCGGAGACTGACCTTGCTTCCTAGTGAGTCATCCCTGGCACTGCCTGAGAGCAGAGATCATGGCCGAAAGGTAGATGGTCAGTAAACAGTGGCTGAGCTGGCTCCAGACAGTCCCACACTGCCGTGACTCACTCTAGCCTGTGCTGGTGGCAAGAACCAGGTTTCTAGAGTCCCACAGGCCTGTGTTCAAATCCCAGCACAGTGATCTACCCAAACCTTGAGTAAGTTTCAAACTCTGTCTGAAACTTCTCTACCTTCCCTGGTTGATGAGACACAGGTCCCATTCCTAAGAGGGTGCTTATAAAGGAGAAAGAGTGCCCCACCTTTGAAACCTGCAGTCTCATGGAGAAAGCATTACTGTATTTTCCTTATTACATTGTACTACAATTCTCTCTTTAGTTTTGCTATTTTTGTGTTTCTTGCAGGTGGCTTGGGTAGGACATAAGAAGTGACTCGAGAGATAGCCAAGAAGCAAACAGAAGTGTAGCTCCCAAACTACATGGGGGATGGAGGGTAGGGAAGACATTTGAAAAGGGGCAAGGTAGGGTTAATAAGGAAAGCTATTTGGACGACGGAAACCTAAGTTGAGGGGGAAAGACTAGGGTGGGTACTGGAGAGGCGTGCCTTCTGATGAATGGTTGTTCAGAGTTGGAGGAGGGGAAGGGTAACAGGCAGGAAGACTCAGCCTGAGGGTTTAAAGAGGTGCAATGGTAAACTCATGGGATCAGTTCGTGAAGGGACAGAAAAGATAGAATGACCTGAAGTCCCTAAATCTGCTGGAATTGGATCCTACCGGGACATAAGGCGCCTGCTCTGTAAAGAATTGCCCCTTGTGTCTGCAAGGTGAGACGGGCCGTGTGTGCCAAAGTGCTGGAAGGGCAGGGCAGGGAGAGGAGCCTGTGGGCCTGAGGTCTGGGCTGGGCTGTCTGCTGGTGGATTACGGGTTGGGGGAGATGCAGGGCTTGTTCTGGGCTCTAAAGGATACTTCTGCCCTGGCCTGTGTGGCTCGGTTGATTGTAGCATCATCCTGTGACCAAGGGGATGCGGCTCGATTTCTGATCGGGGAACAAACCTGGGTTGTGGGTTCTATCCCCTCTTTGGGCACATGCAGGAGGCAGCCGGCTGATCAGTGCTTCTCCCTTGCATCAATATTTCTCTCTCTCCCTTCCTCTCTTTCTAAAGGCAATCGGGGTGGGGGGCGGGGGATATTTCTATTTGGGGATTTGATTAGGTCCAGATTGGAAGGAGTTGCTAAGAAGGGCATGGCCTGGTTGAGAAGAGGGTAGATGTTGGGGTCACCATGCGGAAAGGGGGTGATTGGTTAGTTGAGGCACTAAATGCCAGGCAGAGCCGTTTGACCTGGATTTGCAGGTTCTGGATAGACCTTGTAGATGTGCAAGTGCAGGTCTGCCACTTTTCCTTTTACTGTGACACACAGAAGATGGAGAACACACCCTGGTGTGAGCATGTCCCTCTGTTGCATGTCCCACCCTTGGGCGCAGGGGTGTATGTATGATCGTCTGGCCTGGGTGCATGTCTCTGCGGTGTGATGTGTTTGGGTCTGTTACATGTCACTGAGTAAGTATGTCTGTATTTCCATGCTGTGTGCTGTGTGTGGGTGGATGGAGGGTCTATTTCATGGGTCTATGTAGGTGTGTCTGAGTTTTACGTCTTGTTGTATAGGTGGGTGTGAGAGCCATAGGTCTGAGTTGTGTGCCTCTTTGTTGTGGGGTCTGAACTGTGTGTTTCTGTCTCATTCTGGGTTTCTGAGTGGTGAGTAGGTGACAGGGTAAGGAACAGGGACATGCGCCTTGCTGCTGCCACTGGGTGCCCACAATGGGTATAGGGCCAATTCAGCTGTGGTCCGGATCCTGGAGGACCTTAGGGAGAGACCTTAATGATGACTTGAATCCTAGACTGTTGTCCCTAAGTGAATGACCTCTCATTGAGCAATAATTAACTTGGCTCCCGTGAGAATTCAAACTGTGGTGGTGAAGGGGGTGGGGCCCAGTCAAGGCAGGCCGCAGTGCTGGAGAAAGGAGGAAGCCTGAGCGGGAGTCCCAAAGGCATGTGTGTTGTTATCATTCCCTCCTGTCCGCCCTGTGGGTCAGTCACCCTGACCTAGGTGCTATTCAAAATATTTAACAAACAGTGAGGAACAGGGATTGACCAATCAGAACAGGTACAAACCATGCGCTGAATGGAGCCGTCCTGGAAGCCATGGCCATGCTAACTGTTGCCTCTCTAGTTGCTGGACAATGGGAATGGGTTCCAGGAGAAGGATTGGGATACAGAGGCAGTGCAAGAGAGGGCAGGGGGCTTAGGGCAGTGGCTCTGAACCAACTGTCATGGAAGTGTTTCAGACTTTTTTAGAAAATATTTTATTATTTATTTTCAGAGAGGGGAAGGGAGGGAGAAAGGGAAACAACAGTGCGTGGTTGCCTCTCACGCGCCCCCTACTGGGGACCTGGCCTGCAACCCAGGCATGTGCCCTGACTGGGACACGAACCTGCAACCTGTCGGTTGGCGCTCAATCCACTGAGCCACGCCAGCCAGGGCTGCTTCAGACTTTAACAGCTAATGCGGCAGCTAAACCTCTGCTTGCCTTGGCCTTTGAACAGCTCCCAGGCCGGCCGTGGGTGTCCTCGCCCCCTCCCATTAGGAGAATAATGGACCATCCTTTTCTCTTGGCTGCAGGCTTGGGGTAAGTGAATGATGCCAAACAGCATAAATTTCAGGGACCTTGCCTGTTTAAGATTTGGAATGGGCTGCTTCGTTTCCCCTACTGTCTGTGATCTAACTCTCACTGAGGTGAGAGGGAGCCTGTAGGAGGCAGGAGCTGAGGGAGGGGTCGGTGAGGGGCTTGGGGACAAAGAGAAACCTCTTTCCCCCAAAGATAAAGTCAAGGAGATGATGGGGCTCTGAACTGGATTCAGACCCATGCAAAATAAATCTCATCCCCAGAAATGAAATCATCACTCGATTCTGAAAATTAATATCCCATTTCTCTGAGGCCTAGCTCCTGCATCCCTTATGGTTCCTTTCTCTGCCTCTGATGGGAGCTGGAGGCTGGAGGCTGGAGACCGAGGTCAGATGGTCCCTTCTACATGCACAAACTACAGTGTCATGCTCCAAGGGTGTAAAACATTTTATTATAAAAACTAATAAGTTAAGTCAGTTCTGTACAAAGCCAGTAGGACGTCTTATCCAATGAGCAGTCTAAGCTTCCATCCCCATCTCAAGAGAGGACAGGAGTCTTGGACCAGAAAATATGGGGACTACCAAGGGCCAGCCAGACAGCTGGAGCCCTGTGCCAAACCAAGGAAGGCCAAGACAGGGTGTGGCTGAGTGAGGGCCCATAGAGCCCATCTGGCTGGGCCAGGGCCAACTTGCTCCTAGGGAGCCAAGTACCATCTGCACAGGCCTGCCCGCTCTGGGGGCACTGAGTCACCCTTGCAGGCAGTTTGGCCAAATCAGTGCTTCCAAATTCTGCCCAAGCTACAGCTGACCTCTGCTTGGACTGGAGCAGGTCCACTCAGCAAAAGCATGTCCTCGAGGAGGCCAGCGATGTCAACATCTCCAATGACAGGGTGAAAGAAGAGGTCCCCAAGCAGGCTGGGAGGAATGGACTTGAGGGTGGAGGCTGTGAACAGGACACGAGCCAAACGACCTTGGCCTGCTGGGCACCAGGATTCCAGGACCTCACACAGTGCCTGATGAGCCTCCTGCTGCAGCTGCCAGATGTGGGAGGAGGCCTGGAGGCCTGGCATGTCTGTGGGCAGAGAGTGGAGAGGGCTGGTGAGCACCCCACTCCCCGCCGCCCCTGGGAGAGACTGGCCCCAGACCTGAGGCTACTGCTCAGCCCTTGAGACCCATTACTACCTCCTCCATTTACTTTTTCCCACTTTATTCATCCATCCATCTATGAGCAGGCAGTATAGAGTAATGCTGAAGAGTTTGAATCCTAGGCTGTCACTTATTACCTGTCTGACCTTCAACAAGTTATGTGATCTCTATGTCTTGGTCTCCTCATCTATAAAATGGGTATAATAATAGTACTTATTTCCTAGGCTTGTTAATTTTTTAAAATTTTTATTTATTTCTTTTTAGAGAGAGGGGAAGGGAGGTGGAAAAGGAGAAAAACATTGATTTGCAGGCGAAACATTGATCATTGCCTCTGGCACACCCCTAGCTGGGGACCCAGCCTGCAGCCCAGGCACGTGTACTGGCTGGGAATGGAAACGGTGACCTTTCGGCTCACAGTATGGCACTCAATTCCCTGAGCCACACCAGCCAATGCATAGGCTTGTTATGATGTTTAAATGAGTTGGTGTATGTAAAACCACAGAATTGGCCCTAACATATGGTAAGTGTAATGAGAGTATTTTCCTACTATTATTATAATTAATTACTATGATTTCTTGAGGATCCTCTTGGTGAGGAATTTTCATTTAGATGCTCTCCAGATTACAAAGAACGCTACCCCAATCCACTGGTTTCCTGGTTGAATTTTACAAAGGCTCCTCCCTCTCCTCTCCTCACCCCCTCATTTTCATTCCTCTTCTCTATGTGATCCATCTAAACCCACGTAATTTTACCTGTGAGGCACAGCTGTGTCGGCCCACCCTCCCCTCCCCCACTCCCATCTTCCCTGAGGGTCAGGGCAAGCTTTCTGGGCAAAGTGGCAAGGGCCTTTGGTGTGGACAGACCTGGGCCTCTCTTCCTGCTCTGCCCCTACCTGGCTGTGACCTTCAGCAAGTCACTTAGCCTCTCTGAGCCTCTTTCATGAGATGACTGGTATAAGGAGGACCCAAAGAGGTAACAAATGTCAAATCCCTAGCCGGTGCCTTCCCTGGCCAGGCCCTTCCCCCCCTCCAGCCTTGGCCCTCATCCTGGACTGTCTGGGAGCTCACCAGGGCTGAAGAGGATGGTCCCTTTCAGGTAGGCATACTCTTTGGGGCCCAACTCCAGGCTCCATAAGGACTCCAGGCAGCACCGAAGCCACTGTACTGCAGCAAAGGAGGGCTGGGGCCGGTCCGGCCGCTGGCCAGTGCCTGAACTGCTGCTAGGCTCCTCCAGCAAGATCTTCTTGAGTATGCTGGAGACTGGGGCCTCCGCCACCTCGAAGGTCACAGTGTCTTGGGCCAACCCAACCAGGAAGAGGGAGCCCCAGCAGCTCCGCAGCAGCTGCCGCTGATCCTGGGGGAGTAGCTGGCAGAAGGACGGCAGGTTCCTGAGGAAGACCACTGTCTTGGCAAGAACGTCCAAGGCCTCCCGGCAGGTGCGATGGGGGGCACGCAGCCTGACAGGCCGGTGCTGCCTGCAGAGGCAGTGCCTAGGGGTGGGGGGCTCAGAGGGCCTGGCCCTGAGGCTGGGGCTCAGAAGCGCATACAGAATGGCTGGGCGCACTGCAGCGCACTGGCATGGGCAGGCCCCTGGCTGGCTGGAGCTCATGGTTGAGGATCTGCTCCTCCTTCCTCCAAGCTCTCCCGCCCTCTGCTCTGCGCTGTGGGTGCTATTTATATTCCCAATGGGGAGGAGGGGGGGATGGCCCACAACCTTGACTCCAGAAGTCATGTTCATTGAAAAAAAAAAAAAAAAAAAAAGAAAAGAAATACACTGACCCTGGCAGGACTGGTGGGGAAGTGCCGGGGGAGGGATACTTGGGAGTTCCACGTGGCCCTGATATCGCTTCAGTCAATGAAGCGGATGGTGCAGGGCATAGGGCCACCTGTCCGCTGGCCCGGCTGCCCCTTATCGGATGACTCAAGTGGATAAACAGGGTCATTAACCCAAGCTGCACCAGGACACCAAGGCCTCAGGTGCACAATCAGCAGGTGGCCATGGCAGCTGTCCCTACTGCTGCCTGCAGGACTCACTAAGCTGGAAGTCAGCCCCAGAGCTGGGCAAGCCTTGAACACAAGGCCCAACCTGGAAGTGCCTTATCACTGGCTTGTTTGCCTAACCTTGGAGCTCAGCTCCTGTTGTTGGTAAGGAACAGGCTGCAGGGAAGTGAGCCAGAACTCTGGGGGGCTGGGAGGACTTTGCTCACTGTGCAGTTTGTGAGGCTCCTTCCTCTGACTCCAGTTATGGGGCCTCTGCAGAAGTAAGAGCCTTAAGAACTCTCTTTCCCCAATCTAGATTCCTAGAGCTCCTGAAAGGCTGTATCTTTGGGGAAGCCCTCACAGAATAATAATGAAATATGTCTGCTGTTTATTGAATACCTGCTATGTGCCAGGAACTTTCCGCTCTAATATTCAGGGCTTCCCTAGGAGGTAAGGTTTTTCCTTTTTGATACTCAGAGAGGTAAAGTGAATTGCCCAAGGTCATGCCACTAAGAAGAGAGAGAGAGCCCAGATCTGTCTGATTTCAAAGTTTTTGCTTGTTCTTCTACACCCATTGGCCCAATTGTGCAGTTAGAACTGTGGTGGCCTGAGTTTCCCAGAGTTGATGGCTACCTGGGCCCTCACCTTGGTACTGCCTTCTTTGCAGTTGTTGCCCACTGATGTGAACCATTGCTCTGTCTCTAGCAACATGGCAACTCTGACCCTGGCAACTGTCCCAGATGGTGGGGCATGGGGTGTGAGAGAGGCGGGAAGGTCCTCAACTGTGTCTGTGGGCCTTGCCAAACCCAGCCTGGGCAACTGTCACCGTTCCTGGCATTGGCTCCTGGCTCCCAGTTGCGACCTTGGGCTGATCCCCAAATCTCTGTTGGCCGTGGGACCTTCCTCTGGAATAGTCATGCCTGCCTGCAGGGCTGCTGTGAGGACAAAGTGAGGTCCTGGATGTCAAATTCCAAGCAGTTTCTGGCACATGTTGGGACTTTGCTCCCACATTGCTGCTGCCTAAGGAATTAAACCTCAGCAGACAAACAGGCACACCTCTTTCATTTGATTATTCATAATTTTAATCCTTACATTTATAAAGTTTCTTTCATGTCCTTTTTTTCTCACTCAACCTTCACAGCTTCCCCTCAAAGGAGACTCTGGGGTCAGACTGCCTGGGTCTAAATTCTGCTGCATCACTTAGCTGAGCGACCTTGAGCAAGTTGCTTTAGATTTCTGTGCTTCAGTTTCTTTATCCTTAAAAGGGTAGTAAGAAAGGCCAATAGTAGATATTGGTTTTATGGGGCCTAAAATTTATACAATTTGAAGGGCCCTCTTTTTTAATTTATTGATTTGAGAGAGAGAGAGAAAAACAGCAATTATGTTGTTCCACTTATTTACACTTTCTTTGGTTGATTCCTGTATGTGCCCTGACAGGGGATTGAACTTGCAACTTTGGTGTATCAGGACGATGCTCTAACCAACAGCGCTACCTGGCCAGGGTGGAGGGCTCTCTTTAATGATAGAAAGGCAAGTATAAAAGTGGGTATTTAAAATGAAAAAACAGGTCACTACCAATTATGAACTAAAATAAGCGGACTGAAAACACAAACATCAGAAACTCAGGAGAATAACAAAATACTTTTACTGATAAGTTGCCTGACAATATTTGCCTACGTGTTTTAGCAGTACACGTTTTGTTCATCTCTTCACCTGTCAATGCTATTTCTTTTGAAACCATCACAAACCCAAAAAGGTTACAAGTACAGGGAACTTTTTTTTTTCTTTTTACCCTGAACAATTTGAGAGGAAATTATTGCTAACCTAATGCCTCAGAACTCTCAAATACCTTAGTGTGTAATTCCTACAAACAAAGACGTTCTCCTATATAACCACAATATAATCATCAAAATCAAGAAACGAACATCTAATCTCAGACCCCATTTCAGCTTCACCAAATGCTCCTGTGAAATCAGTTACAGTGAAACGGCTCAGTCCAGAATCTCATATTTGCATTTCTTTGTCCTGCCTCCTAGTCTTTGTCAGTTGGATAACTTTATCAGTCTTTCTTTGCCTTTTAGGACCCTGATGCTTTGGAAGAGTTGTAATTATTTGGTAGCTAAGCTCTTGATCTGGGTTTGTTTTAGGTTTCTTAATGATTAGACTTGAGTTATGTATCTTTATTTTTTATTTAAAAATGTTTTATTTATTGGTTTTAGAGACAGAAACATCAATGTATTGTTTCACTTGTTTATGCATTCATTGGTTGATTCTTTTCTTTAAGATTTTACTTATTCAGCCTTAGCTAAATTGAAAGGTCCCCAAACTGAAAGGTCGCCAGTTTCATTCCTAGTCAGAGCACATTCCTGGGTTGCAGGCCAGTTGGGGACATGTGAGAGACTGCTGATCGATGTATCTCTCTCACATCAGTGTTTCTTTCTCCCTCCCTTCCCCTCTCCTTCCTTCCTATTTTCCTCTCTTTCTTTCTTTTCTTTTCTTTTAATATTTCATTTGTCTATTTTGTTTTGAGAGAGTCTATAACCTCCCTTCTCTGACACTGATAAATCTGGCTTCCATTCTTAGTTTATTAACTTGGATCAAACCCCTCTTTGTAACCAATCTCCCGTCTCTGCCCCACCCAATCCCATGAGAGATACCTTCCTCACCCGCTTGGGCTCTGATACCTTGTGTCAGGAGGCCCCTTCCCACTCAGGGTTCCCTTCTTCACCCTGCTGTGCCTCTGTCACCCCATGCCAGGTCTCCAGTCCTCGTGGTTGCCCTCCTCACCTTCCCGGGGCTCTGACTTCTGCTCTGTGCCACTGTGGCTCCCTCCTGCTTTGGCACATACCTCTACCTTATCGTGCCCAACCTAATTGTTTTAGGGCCAAAATTTTTCAAGAAGATAAAGGAAGAGGAGGATGTAATGCTGTCAATGATTTTTAAAAATACATTTCTACAGTGAGAATAGAAAGATGATTCTGTCTTTTCTCTTACATGGCTGGTCAAAAGCATTTCCTTCTTGAGAGTCAGGATACATAAATACGCCATTTCACACATAGATGTACATGCCACTTGTAGCACTGAGTCTAGGTTTGTAGCAGGAATTTTGATAAAGTACGTTGTGTAATTCCTATCAAAAAAGAAAGATAGCAGGGAGCATTTATAATTGCATGTGCCACGTATTCCTTATAGGAAAGATTTTTTTTTTTAGTTGATCTCAACATGAAATGACAACTTAATGATATTTGACAGGGTTTTGCATAGCTTTGCTTCTTGTTCCACACATATCCTTGTTTCTCCTCCTCCACCCACATACTTCCAGGTGTCTTGGGAATCATTCATATTGGGAAGTGGGATTAGAGTGGGAAGAAACAGGGGTCTTAAACCAACTGTAGTCTTACAATTTTATTTTTAAAATTAAAAATAAAAATATACATGACCCTAATACATTGCTGGGGCCTCTCCCAGTGCCTTGAGTGGGCCCATGCAAATGCAAGGCCCTGAAGTTCAAGCTTTGCTAACTGTACAGAAAACCTGCCTCTAATAGTGCCTGCCTTTCCTAGGTGTTTGTAAAGCTCACATGAGGTATTTGTGAGGACACAAAGTGTCTGGCACACAGCAAGTGTTCCATAAAGGAGGACAATTGTCATTATTGTTTTTGCTACTCTCGCCTTCACTTTCTAGAGGAGAAGGAGACCCAAAGAAAGGAAAGACCCCTCTGCAGAGGTCATAATAAAGCTGGTCTGGAGGCTGGATCCCAGGGTCCCCTGGGTCGCACACAGGGCTCAGATAACAAAGTTACCCACAGTGCAAAAAATGCAATCCCCTTCAGCTGTGTGACCTTGGGCACGTGACTTCGCCTCTTTGTCCCTGTGTTCTCATCCTCCAAAGGAGATAATAATAGCATTTTTATCATAGGAACACTGTAAAGGTTAAGTCATATAGTGTTTATAAAGTGTTTGGTATAGTACTGGGCCTTAATAAGAAGGCAGTACATTTTAGCAATACTTAATTAATAAGTGGTATCGAGCAAAGACTATTTGTTCAATCCCCAAATATTTATTGAGGTTCTACATTTGACTATGAGCTGAATGCTCAGATGAATCAGACAGGTGCTATTGGTCACAAAGTTTATATTTCAGTCAGAGTACATAGATGTAGAACCAAAATTTCTTAATTGTATATTTCCATTGCAGTAAGTTACTGCAGAGGAAGAGCACAAGGCACTTTGAAAACAAAAATCATGGAGATGGAGACTTAATCTGGGTATCAGGGTCAGTAAAGGCTTCAGAGAAGTCATTTTGGTTGAGACCTGATGGACAAAAACGAGTTGACTGGCAAAGATCTAGGAACTAGGACAGCACACTTGAGGAGCTGGAAGCAGCCAGTGAGGAGGGAGCCTGGTGAGTGAAGGGGAGTGTGGGACAAGATGAGGTTGGAGAGGTAGCTGGGCAGGGCCCTGATGGTGTTACTCCTTGGAAGCCACGGGTAATAGTTTGGAATTTATTTTGAATGCAATGGTAACCTATGAACGGCTAATTTTAAGTAAGGGAGTAATAATTTCTGGCTTATCCTTTAGAAAGATTGCTCTGGCTGCTAGGGGGAGGGTGGACAATAAAGGGGTAGGAAAGGAGGTAAGATCAGTAGTATTTATTTTTTATTGTTCAAATACAATGGTCTCTGTGGACCAGTAGTATTAAGTACATTTACAGTGTTGTGCAACCATCACTACTTTCTGTCACCAGAACTTTTTAATCTTCTCAAAGTCATGTGACTTTTGAGACATCTGTTAATTATCCAAATGGAGTTGTCCAGGAGGTAGGTAGATGAATCTGGAGCTCAGGAGAGGTCTAGGCCTGAAATATTGTAAGATCACCTGTGGAGAAAGTGTAGGGAGGAAAAGAGGAGAGAGCAAAAGACAGAGCCTCTAACATTTTTATCAGTCTGGGTATGACAGGGCACTGAGAAAGTGTTAGTGAGTGAGAAGGTAACCAAGCAGTGTGGTGACACTGATCCCTATTAGTTTGCTAGGGCTGCCGTAACAAAATAACTACAGAGTGACTTAAACAACCAAAATTTATTTTCTCACAGTTCTAGAGGACAGAAGTCCAAGATCAAGTGTTTGACTCAGTATGACTCTCTTCTGCTGCCTCATGTGGCCTTTCTTCTGCAGTCTCTCTTCTTGTAGGGACAGTAATCCTGTTGGAGGAGGGCCCCGTTTTTATGAATTCATTTAACCTTAACTGCCTTTTTGCAGGGCCCTATCTCCAAAAACAGTCACATTGGGCTTCAATATATGAATTTGGGGGAACACGATTCTGTCCATAACAGAAGCCTACGGACAAACGTTTCCATAAGGAAGGAGGGGTACGCTGTGGGAAATGCAGCTGAGAAGCTGAGGAAGGTAACAGTGATTTGTGGTCAGAGGCTTTTAAGAAAAGACGAATTGAACTGAGGAAAGATGGGAGGTAAGGAAGTAGAGAAACAAATATAACAACCTTTTCAAGTTTTGCTGTGAATTAGATCTGAAAGTTGGGCCCTGGCTAGTGTGGCTCAGTAAACTGAGCGCCAGTGTCGCCAGTTCAATTCCCTGTCAGGGTACATGCCTGGGTTGAGGGCTGGTCCCCATTTTGGGGCAAACAAGAGGCAACTAATCGATGTTTCTGTCACACATCGATGTTTCTCTTCCTCTCTTTCTTCCTCCTTTCTTCTCTCTCTGAAAATAAATAAATAACATCTTAAAACAAAAAAAGGACTGAAAATTGGGGCAGTAGAAGAAAGTGGGTGGCATAACAGTAAAAAGGTGAGTGACATTAAAGCATGTTTATAAGTTGAAGGGAATGATCCAGAAGAAATTTGTGAAACAGGAAAATTCAAAAGGAATAATAACAAGGGTAGAGTCCCTGAGAGACGAACATGATGAAACTCACTGCAAAGTGGAGAGGTGCTTGGCTGCCTGGGACTTATCCCCCATATTAACAGGACTGAAGGTGAATACAGTCCTATCACATAATTTGCAGGCCCTAGCGCAAAATGAAAATTTTCTTTGTTCATTGTAGGTTCCTTTTTCAAAATTACTAAGAATTTCAGGTCTCCATCAGAAGAGCATTAAACCAAGCACAGAGCCCTTTTACGCCGAGGACCAGTGCAACTGAATATTACGTATGCCCACGAAGCCTGGTAGAGTTGGTAATGATGACGGAGGTAGGTGGTCCTTTGGGCACGTCCCTTCTTTCTCGGTCTTCTTACGCGTGGAAGGACTGGAAGAGATGGCTGAGGACACTTTCAGACACTTTCAGATCCACCGTTCTACAAGCTGGGAAATCACTCTCAAGGCGGTTGAGTAATGTTTGTTCCTTTTGAACTTCCAAATCCCACCTCCCCCCCCCTCCCCCCTCCCATTTTAACCCCAGGATCTCTGGAAGGCTCCAAAGCGTCTGGTGACCATAGCAACTCACTCCAAACTTGGGGCCTTCGGTTCCACCCACCGCTTCCTGGGCGCTCTCGTTGATTGGCTCAGCAAGTTAGCCAATGGTTGATGAAGCGGGCTGTTTGCCGCGCGCTCAATGGTTTTCAGTAGAGAAAAAGGCGGGAAGAGAGGGCGAGAAGGCGGGCCGGAGCGGCGAGACAAGTGCGTGTTTCCGGCTCCGCTGCGGAAGGCGGAGGACTGGAGTTGCGGGGCCGGACGCGACCCGAAGGAGCGGGGAGAACAGGGGACGGGCGTGCGGAGTTCTGAGCTCGGAGCGTGGCTAGCGGACGGTGCGATGGGTGGAGAGCAGGAGGAGGAGCGGTTCGACGGCATGTTGCTGGCCATGGCGCAGCAGCACGAGGGCGGCGTGCAGGAGGTAACGGCCCCCGCGGCGTCGGACAGGCCAGGTTTAGCGGAGCCCGCCCACCCGCTAGGCCCTAGCCAGCCTCCCTCTCTCCTCTGTTTTCAAAGGCCGCGATCTACCCTTGGGCCTTCCAGGCTTCAGGGATTCCCCCCATATTCTCACCGCGCTCCACGCTTCCGGTCTGGCCTCCCTGCCTCAGGTCTTGCCCCCTTCGTATCAGTCTCAGATCTGGGCTCTGCTCAGTAGTTTCTATTTTAGCAACTCCGGCGTCCCTGAATCTGCCGCAGGAAAACCCCAAGAGCCGTGGGATCACCCGTCCCCGCTTAATCTCACACATTCTTCTGGCTCCATTTCTTATTTGATGGCCATCTGCGAAGAGCATCTCCTAGGACGAACCACCCCAGACATTGGGGTTGGCAGCTGCCGACTTCGAGCGAGTCAAGTGATGTGTGGGGCAGGGTAATGTTAGCACGTGGTTTTTTAAGGCCTTGAATGGGGAATAATTGGAGGCCTGGGTTCACAGTTGATTGCCACCAGCCCACACTTGGGACATTTCCATGTTTCCAAGCCTCAGTTTCTTTGTCTTTGAAATAGTTGTGAATCCCTATTTTCTGAATTTTTGTAGGAGAGTAGTGTCTTGGAGTAAAGGACAGTGAGGACTAACCAGAAGTCAGGTTTGTTCATTCAGCAAGTGATTTGAATGAGTGAATTAATTCACTCATTCAAATCACTTGTTGAGTGATTGGTGCTCGTCAGGCACTCACTGGACTGGGTCCTGGGGATTCAGACGGGAGCATAAACCCGTCCTTGCCCTGATGGAGCTTACAAAGAGTTTTTCAAAAGTATAATTCATGTGTAGTGACCACACACAACATAATGTGTGAACCACATGGACCAACTAGTATTGATTCTGGCGTAGGCTTGTTTGGACCAGAAACACAGAAACTTAGAGGTAGAAAAGCCTATTAACATCAGTCCAGAACACTCATTTTGTAAAGAGACCAAGGGAACTTGCTCAGGATCATCCAACAGGTTCCTGACCTAGATGGGACCAAACTCCTTGGGCCGGTTTGCTTTCCCGCAGTTCATTGCTGATTCTCTTGTCTCCCTAGGACGGGATTTTTATTTTTTAATTTTTTAAAATTTCCTAATTTTCAGAAAGAAACATCGATTTGTTGTTCCACTCATTTATGTGTTCATTGGTTGATTTCTTTTATTAAAGATTTTATTTATTTTTAGGGAGAGGGGAAAGGATGGAGAAAGAGGGAGAGAGAAACATGATGTTAGAGAGAAACATGGATCTGTTACCTCTCTCATGTCCCCAGCTGGGGACCTGGCCTGCAACCCAGGCATGTGCCCTGGCTGGGAATCAAACCTTTTGGTCTGTAGGCCAGTGCTCAATCCCCTGAGCCACCCCAGCCAGGGATTACTGGTTGATTCTTGTATGTACCCTGACCGGGCTTCCAGCCTGCAGCCTTGGTGTATAAGGATGATGCTCTTAACCAACTGAGCTACTTGGCCAGGGTCCATTGGGACAAGTTTTCACTGAGCTTTCCATTCCCATACTTTCACCCAGGTGCCTGTGGTGACCGGGGACTCCTAAGCCCTTTGAGGTAGGAAGAGAGTTAATAATTTGCAAGGATGAAAAGATTCTCCCCCGAAATTGTTAGCACAAAGCTGAATTTGGGAATGAGTTCATTTTTTAATGAATTTAAAGTGCCCAGAAACAGGAATTGAAACCATTAAAATAAGTTGTAGCATCAGATTTGGAACCATTCATTTGGGCAAATAAAAGCGTTTATATGTGCTTGCCCTAGGTCACCGCTAGATTTTTCATTCAGCAAACATTTTACTGAGCGTGTACTCTGAGCCAGATCTGGTGCCAGGCATTGGGAATGTAGACAGAATAAGCCATGGTTTGTGGTGCCCATTTGTGAAGAATTTACTCTTTGGCAGGAGAGCTCTTACTCTAAGCCACACACTGCTAAGGCCCTTACCTCCGACATCTCATTTGATCCTTGGAAATTACCTAGAAATAGGTCCTGCTGCGGTTTCTGTCTTACAGAGTTAAGAAACTTCCCCATGGTCACAGACGTAATACATGTATCAGTCTGATGCTCTTAATGACTTGGCTGCACTGGTGCCCCAGGCAGAGTTAGTTGGTCTTACCTTCTTTGAAGTGGCTTCATTTGCTCCTCTCCTTCTGGCTCTGCCCTAGTAACTCAGCCATTGCCACTCTAGTTGGGCTTTTTACTATCTGGAGAGTAAAGCTGGGCCCAGGTTTTTTTTTTCCTTCTTTAATTTATTGATTTTAGAGAAGGGGGAGAGAAACATCGATTTTGTTGTTCCATTATTTATGTATTCATTGGTTGCTGCTTGTATGTGCCCTGACCCTAGATCGAACTCACAAGCTTGGCATAGCAGAATGATGCTGTAACCAACAGCTACCCGGACAGGGCTGGGCCATTGTTTGTTTGTTTTTTAAAGACTCGTTTATTAATTCATTGAAAAACAACAATAACAACAACAAACTCATTGTATGCTAATGTAAAATAACATTCTTTATGAGAAATAACTATTTCCAAAACAAAATAAATTTAGTGAGAAGCATTATTTTACTTTTGAGGTAAATCTCTTTAATATTTGACTTAGTCCAAGGCAGATTCTGCTTGATTCTGATACCTGCTTCTGCATTCAATTTGTTGTAATACCACATGTCATGTAGCCTCTGGAAAACTACTGTATATACACTTGTGAGGGAATGAGATGAAAAAGACAAATCAATGTCTCTCTGGGTTCTCAGATCTCCAGATCACATCTTGGGGACTGCTGCTCTAACAAGACCTGTTTATTTCTTGCTTAAAACTTATACCCGTCTGAAATTACCTTGCTTGTCTGATTCCTGTTTATTGCCTGTCCTCTTGTGTTTAGTGGTTTTTTTCCCTTCTTTTATTTTTTGTTTGATTTTATATTTTTATTGAAATTATTGCGGTGACACTGGTTTATAAAATTATATTGGTTTCAAGCATACAGTTCTATAATAACATCATCTGTATATTGTATTGCGTGTTCACTACGCAAAGTTGAGTCTCCTCCCAGGGCCCAGGCTCTTTTCTTTCCTTATTTTCACCTGAGGACATTTTTTCATTGCTTTTAGAGAGAGGGGAAGGGGAGAGAAACATCGATGTAAGAGGGAAGCATTGATCGGTTGCCTCCCATACACGCCTAGACCAGGGATTGTATGTATGCACCTGGACCTGGGACCGAACCCGCAGCCTAGGTATGTGCCCTGATTGGCAATTGAACTCGCAGCCTTTGGTTACGGGTCAGTGCTCCAACCAACTGAGCCATACCAGCCAGGGCGGGGGCCCAGGCTTTTTAAGCCCTGGATGCAGGAGGAGTCCTCCATATTCTTAGGCTGCTTCTAGGGCCCCAGGGAATGTGAAACATTCTTACACATACACACAAGAAATGAGAATCTGCCTTTCAGGAGATACAGGTAAGGTTAAGTTAGGCTTTCTGGCAGAAGTGACTAAGGTTGGGCCTGTTGGGGAGGATGTCTCCTTAGTAGAGAGGCTCAAGGGTAAAACAGTTATGCCCTAAGTTCCCTCGTAGATGAAGGAAGTTGACTTTTGTGTAGTTGAGGAGCTCCCAGTGGGCCATCTCTATAGCTTCAGTCTTCTTCTGTCTTTCAGCTTGTGAACACTTTTTTCAGCTTCCTTCGACGCAAAACAGACTTTTTCGTTGGAGGAGAAGAGGGGATGGCAGAGAAGGTGAGTACTGGGAACTGCTATCCCTTTGGTAGCTTTGTTTTTTTAGAAGAAAAGCTCACCTAGCCTTTCTTCGGTGTAATAGTAACCTTCAGCAGAAGTGAAAGGCCGAGGGCGAAGAGTTGGGGGACGGAAGCAAGCTGTCATTTATGGAAGCCCCTCTCTCTGCCAGGTGCTTAATGTGCCCTATTTCCCATGAAACTTCTGCAGTCCTAAGGGGTAGGTGTTACTGTACCCACTTTACAAATGAGGAAGTTGGCTCTGGGGTGTTTGGCACTTTATCCAGTGTCTTGAGCTGAGTTGTGGGAAAGCCAGAGTTGGAACCAAAGTCAGTTGTAAAACTGTCTTCTGCCCCTGATACCATGCTTCCTGGTTCCTTTTCCACTATGGAGGTTTTATATAATTACCTGGCTGGGAAGTGAGAGCAGGCAAATGTTAGAAACTGAGCTTAGCCCTGGCTGGGTAGCTCAGTTGGTAAGAGCATCATCCTGATACGTCAGGGTTGCAGGTTCAATACCCAGTGAGGGCACATGCAAGAATCAACCAGTGAATGTATAAAATAAGTGGAACAACAAGTCAATGTTTTTCTCCCTTGTTCACTCTCTAAAATTAAAAAAAAAAATTCTGATTTTGGGGGGGTTTATTTACTTACAGAGAAAGGGGAGGGATGGGAGAAAGAGAAAGCAGTATCAGTGTTCTAGAGTTACATCGATTGGTTGTCTTTTGCACACTCCAAAGTGGGGACCTGGCCTGCAACCCAGGCATGTGCCCTGATTGGGAATTGAACTGACAACCTTTCTCTTTGAAGGATGCTGCGCAACCCACTGAGCCACACCAGCCAGGGCAAAAAAAAAATGTTTTTAATTAAAAAACAAAATGAGCTTAGAAGACAGAAAATACTGGAAACCTCAAAACCAACCTATCCCAGCCTTCCTAGTGGTTGTGACCCAAATGGTAATTGCATTTTGTGGTACAAGTCTAAGACCTTGAACTTGCTCCAGCTACCTTAGGTTATAATTACATTTTTTTTTTTTTAACAAGCAAAAATTTATTTAGAAAGTCACAGCGGTATGAAACAAGTTACAGAGGCAAAAGAAGGCCCCTTGGAGCTTAGGAAAAGAAAGGTACAGAGAACGAGACTGGGGGAAGGAGGAAGGAAAGGTACAGATGTGCTCCAGAGAACAGTAATTACTTTTTTTAAAGATTTATATATTTATTTTTTAGAGAGAGGGAAGGTAGGGAGAAATAGAGGGACAGAAACATCAGTGTGTGGTTGCCTCTCACGTACCCCCCTACCGGGGACTTGGCCGCAACCCAGGCACGTGCCCTGACTGGGAATCAAAACTGCGACCCTTTGGTTTGCAGGCCGGCGCTCAATCTACTGAACCACACCAGCCAGGATTAAATATTATTTTATATTAGCACTAGCATCTCCCATTTTTCCTGTGGGCCAAATTACCTTATAATATCAGCATTCATTAATTCATTTGTTCAATTAATATTTATGTATTAAAAATGTTCAGTGAATATTTACTGAACACTTAACATTTTGCCTGTGTTAGATACTATGCCAATCCCTTCAGTATTACAGAGGTGAATACAGATGTGGTCTTTGTTTTTTATGATCTCACAGTATAGTACTCCCACCCCCCGCCCTACCCCCCCAAAAAAAAGAAAAGAAAGGAAAATGAAGAAGTGGGTGATAAGGCAGAAGCCCTGGGAGCATAAAATTGGTGTTAACCTAGGTTGGGGGTTAGGAAAAACCTCATGAGGAAATGATGCGTGTGGCATGAAGGGTGAGTAAGAGGTAGCTGGGAGAAGGGAGAAGGATGAATAATATTGACAAGCTCAGAAGTATCAGGGGTAATGATAGCTACCCATGTATTGGCTGTCTGCATGTCCCCTTTTAGACTTTGTTATGTTCTTTGGCTCTTTGTTTCCGTAGGGTCAGCTTCTGCCCCAGAGATTGGTCAGACTCTAAGGCAGAAACCTGCCTAGCTTTCCTACCTGGTCTCTAGTTGTAACTAAGTAATTCCTTTTTGTTGAGCACCTGCTATGTGCAGGTCCACCCGGTACATCAGTTCCAGTTGCAGCGGTTAAAGAACAAAGGCTCTGGAGTAAGCAGACATGAGTTTGAATCCTGGTCTCTCCACTCCCCGCTTGACAGCTTTGTGGTGTTTGCTGAATCGTTTTCTCTGAGCCTCATTTTTCTTACTGTAAGCAGGGATAATCTTCACAGGGCTGTTGTGAGGATAAAAAGGTCATAAAGTGGCTGACATATGAGAATACAAGTGCACAGTCCCCTTTTTTTTTAGCCTCTTGGGGCCATATATGTTTTGGGATTTAGAATTCTTTGGACTTTAGGAGGCGATACAGTGCATATATTGTAATTTTCATACAATGTCCCAATCCAGGGGTCAGGAGCAGCATCTTGTAATCAGCTATGTAAAAATTTCTGCGGTGCTGGAGAACTAGGTATCAGTGTTCATACCAAGTGGGAGATATGAAGACTGTAAATACTTTTATGCCACAAACTTACAAAAAAGTACAAAAACACTTTCAGTTTTTATCACTTTGGGGACTAGGAATTCTGGATAAGAGATTGTGGATTTGAGTAAAGCCATAATGATCAAATCAATACAGTATGGACATAGTAAGGGAAATGGACCAGAGATGCAGAAAAGAGAACCGAGAAAAAGTCTAGCATGTATGAGGATTTAATACTTGTCTAATGTGGTAATGTCAGTTCAGTAAGCAAAGGATGATTAAATAAGTCATGCTGCTACAAGTGGCTATTTGTAAAAAACCAAAATTGTACCATCTGTTTAACTCTTATGTAATAATAAATTGCAGATCAAGCGGAGTCTTGTAAGGAAAGCTAGGAAACTATAATCTTGTGTGGGGAGGCCTTGCAAGTAGAAACCTGGAAGCTATGAAAGAAAAGGTAGCTGTTTGCCTCTTCAAACATTGAAAACTTTTGTGTGGTAAGAGAGATACTGACATAGAAAGTCAACTGAAACACAGTAAATTTGGGAAAATGCAATGCAGAGGGCAGGTAAAATTTAATAGCTGATGTGATATGCAGGAACTCTTGTAAATTGACAATAAAAGGAAAAACAAAAAAATGGGCAGTTGCAAGAAGAGCAAATCTAAAGAGCATATGAACAGATGCTCAAATTCACAAGTAGTCAAGGAAATGCAAGTTAAACAGTGAGATGCCCTTTTCTTTTTATCAACAAAAATTTTTAAAAATTGCTTATGAGAATGTGGAAAAAGGCTACTCTTTGGACATTGTTAGTAGAAGTGAATTCTTGTGGCTCAGTGGATTGAGTGCTGGCTTGTGAACGTAAGTTGGCTGGTTCAGTTCCTAGCCAGTGCCAGGTCCCCAGTTGGGGGCATGCAAGAGGCAACCGAACGATGTTTCTCTTGCACATCAGTGTTTCTCTCCTCTTTCTCCCTTCATTCCCCTCTCTCTAAAAATAAATAAATAAAATCTTTAAAAAAATTAAAAAAATGCTTGACATCCCTAATTATAAGAGAAATACAAATCAGAACCACAAAATACCACTTCTCATCCATTAGGATGGCTTCTATCAAAAAAAACACAAAATAAAAAGTGTGGTGAGCATGTGGAGAAATGGAACCCTATGCTCTGTAGGTGGGAATATAAAGTGATGCAGGCACTATGGAAAACAGTATGGCAGTTCTGCAAAAAATTGAAGTAGAACTACTATATGATCCAGCAATCTTACCTCTAGGTATATATCCAAAAGAATTGAAGGTTAAAGAGAGTTTTGTGCACCCATGTTCATAGAACTATTTATAATAGCCACCAGCTGGAAGGAACCCAAACGTCCATTGACACACGGATAAACAAAACATCGTATATACATATTATGGAATGTTATTCAGCCTTTTAAAGGAAGACAGACACACAAAGGGGCACATGTAAGGTTACATTTATATGAAGTTAGAAAATAGGAGTGTGTCATTTCAGATGTGTTGGGGATTCTCCCTCTTTTCCCGTACCCCCCTCCCCTGCCCCAATACAAGTTCAGGATCTCATGTCTTTGGATTAGGTTTAAATATGTGTGTCTTCCCTTGTTAGACTGGCGGTGACCACTCTTTACATCCCTGTCACCCAGCCTAAGTCAGGAAAAGCCTGTGTTCAGGCATTCCCACTGAGCAGTCTAGGGCTTATCTTCTAGAGTTAGCTCAGCCTTCCTCATGCCTTCCCTACTTTGCTGGGCTGTGGTGCCCAAAGATGTGCCCAGTGGCAGAAGCTTGACTGACAGCCTGCCGGTTGGCACCTCTGAGTAGGCTACAAACCCCCAGGGGTCTTTGCTTGGGGCTGGGCCTGGGTAAAGCTGGTGGGAGGACATGGGGGGGTGGGGTTAGAGGTCGCCGTGACTGGCCTTGACTCTGTCCTGTGGTTCAGCTCTGCCCTTACCTAACCTCCAGGAGCTAGGAAGGAACAGGACAGATGTAACATGATTCACTGGAGCCGGGAGAGGGGAGGACCCTGCTCCCGCCTACCCTTGGCCGCTGGTTAGCAGATGGCTTGAGTTCAAGGTCTCTCCGATTAGGGACTTGGGACCAAAGCCCTGTGGTGGAACAGTCTCTGCTGGCGTAATTGTCTCATGACTGATTCTGTTAACAGCAGAATGACCTTCAGGTGGCTCATTTCTCTCTCTCTCTCGTACCCCATTTTGTTAACCCGGTTGGTTTTGGGAAGAGTTTTGGTGCCCTTTCAACTTTGTAGAGTACAGAACTTCTACAGTACGGCATGAGGTTGAGGATATGGGGGTGCCAGGAGGACCTGGCATCTAATGATTCAGAAGTCACAGGGCATTTGGTTGAAACGTCCATTGGGAGCCCATAAGTAACTTTGGTGACCCTGACTGCTTTGTGGGCCTCTCAGCTTTGACGGACCCCTTCCTCTCTACATACTGGGCGCAGAGACCCTTGAAAGATGGTTTATTGATCACCGATCTCATGGGTACCCAGCGAAACCTCCAGATGAGTGTGTCAGTATAGGTTGGGTTTCCTAAGTCTGGTATGTTTATAGGCCTTCTGAAGATGAAGAGGTGAAACTCGAACACTTGAGTTGGTTCTGGAGGACGAGTAGGCGTTTGCCAGGTGACCTGAGAGGAGGCACAAAGACATTCTAGACAAAGAACAGCTTACGCATGACTACTTTTAGAATAAAATAGAAGCACAGAGAGAGGTGACCCCTGGGTGACACAGCTAGAAGGAGTAGGCCGGGGACTCAAATCTACACGCGGTTCCCCAGTGTGCGTGAGAGCTAGCCAGGGGGGCTTGTTAAAAATACAGATTGCTGGGCCACATCCCCGGAATTTCTGATTCAGTAGGTTGGGGTCGGGCCTGAGATTTAGCATTTCTAACAAATTCTGGATGATGCTGAGGCTGCAGGTTGCGGGAACCGTACTTGAGAGCTACTTAGGAGTGAGGTGGAACCATTGTTCCCGTTGTATTTGTGTTGTAGAGAAGATACTTCTCCCCAGCCCTCAAAGCTGGCATCGGCTTAGCCTCAGCCAGGTGAGCTGTGACGTGGCAAGGACTGTGGCAGGCTCTAGACGAGTGTCTGTCATGTTTGATCCTCATGACAGATGAGGAAACAGGCATAGAAAACATTGTTTTGTTCACTTGTCCAAGGCCACAGTACAGAGTAAATGAGCGTAGGCCTGAGCTCAGGAAAGGCTTCTTAGAGGAGCTGTGTGTGGAGTTCTAGTAGCTTCACTCTCTAGTGAAGGACTTGGAGAGCACCAGAGCACTTTACATTTGGTCTGCACAACAACCCTTATGAGGTGGGGATTCATCATTACCAATGAGGACTTTGGAGCTCTTACAAGTTAGGTACTTTGCAAAAAAAAACGATAGGTAGTGTGTGACAAAACCTAGATTAGAACCCATGTTGTCCAACTGCATTGTCCATACTCTTAGTCACTAGACTGTTTTTCTTTTAATGTAGCCACTGTCTATTGAGCCAGGTATTTGCATGTATTCTCATTACAACTCTGTCAGATAGGTGTGTTATTCCCATTTTGTAGATGAGGAAACTGAGGTTCTGAGTGCAATGCCTTGTGCAGGCACCCAGCAGATGGGGACTGTCCCCTGTCGTGACGGCTCATTGCTTAAACTTCCTTCCCCAGCTCATCACACAAACCTTTAACCACCACAACCAGCTGGCACAGAAGGCCCGGCAGGAGAAGAGAACTCGGCAGGAGAACGAGCGGCGGGAGAAGGCGGAGCGGGCGGCTAGGCTGGCCAGGGAGGCCAAGTCAGAGAGCTCTGGGCCCCAGATCAAGGAGCTGACAGATGAGGAGGCAGAGAGGCTGCAGCTAGAGATTGACCAGGTAAGAGTGGGCTTCCCTCATTTGCCTCCTGAGTTGGCACTGGAAGAGAGGACCCTCCTGCCAACTGCTTTGCCCTCTGCCACAGAAAAAGGATGCAGAGAATCATGAGGCCCAGCTCAAGAATGGCAGCCTTGACTCACCAGGGAAGCAGGTGAGATGGACTGGGGATGCTTGGGAACTTCTGGGGACTCGAGCCTTGCCCTGTCTCCAGAGTACTCTTCCCTCCTTGCCCTCAGCTTTGGGGTCCTCCCCATACTTCAGGATCTCACTGTTTCAGAGGCATTGGATTAAAGGATCTGTGTTTGGGCTTAAGGCCCAAATCCACTGGCCTTAAGCCTTGGCAAGAAAGCCCCAAAACCAGAGAGGGCAGTGCCTGCGCAGGTACCATTCAGGTGGGCTGGGGTCTGCGGGCCCAGCCTCGCACTTTGTGGTGGGACACTAATACATCTGGGGAGTGAGCCCCTTGAGCCTCCTCCCACTGACCGAGTCCAGATTTGCAAACAATTGCTGAGGTGTTAATTGGCTTTCTGGAGGCTCTGTTCTGAGACAGGGGTCTTAACCCTACAAAGAAGAAGGGTGTTGATCATTTGGCAGCCTAGTTTTATTTCAGAACAAACCTGCTCATGGCCATTTTGTGACCTTCAAATTTTCTGTGCTGGGCTTTCTTCCCAAATCCCTTGGCTTGACACCCCAGTTGGATCCTATGGGTCCATTCTGATTGTCACTGCCGCTCAGCTGTGTCCTTTATCACATGGTTATAACAGTCTGAGCTCCTTTCAGAGACCAGAACCACGTTTTACCTCTGGCTCCCAGTGGGCCATAGAGTATACAGGGAAAGGTCTGTTTCATTGTGTGGCTGTATGCTCAGTGCCAGTCCTGGGCCTGGCCCAGAGGGTTTCAGTCTGTGTCTGTCAGCTAAGTAGCTGAGCACTCTGACTGCGAACAGGAGGCTGAGGACGAGGAAGAGGATGAGAAGGACAAAGGAAAACTGAAGCCCAACCTTGGCAATGGGGCAGACCTGTCCAACTATCGCTGGACCCAGACCCTGTCAGAGCTGGACGTGAGTAGCAGGGCCAGGGTAGAGTGCGGGAGCCAGCCTGGGGCCCCTCCTGACCGCCTCTGTGTCATGCAGCTGGCAGTGCCCTTCCGTGTGAACTTCCGGCTGAAAGGGAAGGATGTGGTGGTGGACATCCAGCGGAAGCACCTCCGGGTGGGGCTCAAGGGACAGCCTGCGATCATTGATGGCGAGCTCTACAATGAGGTGAAGGTGGAGGAGAGCTCCTGGCTCATTGAGGACGGCAAGGTGGTGACAGTGCATCTGGAGAAGGTGCGAGGGGCCCAGCCTCCTGGCCCGCATCTTCATTCTTGATGGAGGAGGAGGAGGAGAGGGTTTCTGCTCATTGACTCAGGGACCATGCTGGGGACCTGGGGGACATATTAATCACACAAGACTTCAAGTAGGTCTCACCCATTTCAGAGTCAGGAAAAATGTAGTTCATAGATTTGTTTGATGTCTTTACATCTAGGAAAGGGTAGAGTTAGGATCAAAACAGTCTTTGTTACCAAATCCTCGCCTTTCCATTAGGTTCATGTATTTAACAAATACTTGAACACCTACTATGTGTCAGGGACTATTCTATATGTTGGAGAGAGAACAGCGAACAAAACAGAAAACTGCCCTCAGGAAGTGTACATTCTCACTGTCCCTCAAAAACATGGGACACAGACACCAGTAAATACAGGCAGTCCCTGTCAAGTGCCGCAGGTGTAAGGAGAGCTGCCCATAGCACTGAGGCCCGTCCCGGCCGACCTGACCCGCCGTGGCTGCCTCTCTGTCACCCCACTGTGCTCTTGGCACTTGCGTTTTCTCTCAGTTGGGATGTCCTTCCCTGCTCTTTAAATCTGGTGCAGTGTTTGTCCTAGCTGGGAGTCGCACCGGTTTCTTTCCCTTCGCCCTGGGTGGTCCCTCCATCCACGCTTCGTTCTTTCCTTTATGCTGATTTGTAACTGGTGGGGTCAGTCCCCCCAGCCACTGTGGAGGGCAGAGGTCCTGCTCCTTTTTACTTATGGCCCCAGCATAGGCCTGCTTGGGTCTCAGGTGAAGGATGTGGATGGGAGTTTGGTTTCTGGCAGGGTTGGTGGGTAGTTCCTGGGGCACAGAGTGAGCTCTTGCCTACCCCCTGGTGGTTCTTCTCCCCTTCCTCACAGATCAATAAGATGGAGTGGTGGAGCCGCTTGGTGTCCAGTGACCCTGAGATCAATACTAAGAAGATCAACCCTGAGAACTCGAAGGTGAGCCCTGGCTGGTTGGGGAGCTTTAGCCGGGAGAGGCGGGCCTAGGTAACCCCAGAGCTTCACCTGTTCCCATTGCTTCCTGCCCCCAGCTGTCAGACCTGGACAGTGAGACGCGTAGCATGGTGGAAAAGATGATGTATGACCAGAGACAGAAGTCCATGGGGCTGCCTACCTCGGACGAACAGAAGAAACAGGAAATTCTGAAGAAGTGAGCATATCAGAGATTGGGGTTGGGGGTGGTGCATATTGGGGGGCTTGGATTTGGGTGATAACAGCAAGTGGGTCGTTGAGCACGACGCAGGAGCTGTCCTGCCCCTTCCAGAATGAGCCAGCCAAGTTTATGGCTTTATTGCCTCAGCTTGCCTACCCTAATCACTTGCTGAGGTGATCTTGAGGGCAAGGCCACCAGAGGATGGGGAGGAAGATAATAGGCCGTCATTGCCATTTACAGGAGAATAGTGCCAACATTAGTACCTTACCTTCCAGCCTCACGGTCCCAAATGGGCCTCAGGGACCCCATGCCTGGTCTGGCTCTAAGTTGCTCAGGATTCTAAAGAGATTAGACCTCATACGGGAGGTGGGGAGAAAGGGCCTGACTTTGGGGGAGAGGGACAGCCTGTTTCACTTTCTTCCTATTTTCCCTTCCCAGGTTCATGGATCAGCACCCGGAGATGGATTTTTCCAAGGCCAAATTCAACTAGCTGTTTGCTTCCCTGAACTCTTGGGGCTGAGGCTACAGCCATCTACCTGTCTTTCCCACCCTTCCCTGGGACTTGAGAGCCTCAGAGCTGAGGCAGGCATGGCGCTGGCCCAGGCACACAGGTCCCAGGGCATCATGGAAGAAGGGCTGAGGCCCTGGAGGGGGTTCTTATCCTCCCCAATTGGCCTACTGTTCTGTTACACATTAAAACTATTTACCCAGTTCCACTTCTTTTCTCTTCCCTTTGGCCTTTACCTGGAAGGACAGACCTCTTACGCTTGCTGCAAGGAGCTGGGGGCTTGGCGTCCAGCTGATTCTGCCATGTGAACTAGGGCAAGTTCTTGCCCCTTTCTGGATTCAGTTTCTCATTACTTAAAGGGAGGATTAAAGCAAGACTTGCCGTTTGTGTGTGATTCTGAGCAAAGGTGTTTTTTTGGCTACAGGGACCAGAACATATGTCTGATTTTCAGAGGGGCTTGTGCCTCAGCAGAGTTTCAGACCAGCTGTACTTGATTTCATTTTCATCTATGACATCTTCCCACTGCAGTGGGTCTGTCCTCCAGCCCTGGGTCAAGTGTTTCTGAAACTACACACTTGTTTCACAGGGGCTGAGAGCAGCAGAGGCGGGGGGAACAGCCCCGGGCTCAGGTCTGCTCTAGGTGTGGCAGGCAGCTGGCCCGGAGGATAGGGTAAAGTCCAGTGGGGCCCTCTTTGTGTCTCTGACCTGGACCTCTGCAGGTTTCAGGAGGTTTCGGGGCTTCTAAGAGTCAGCTGCTCAGGTGGTGCCAGGGCTAGAGAGGTGCTCGCCTCTGCCCAAATCCAGTCCCCCACCTCATTTTGGCCAGAGAGTGGAGGTCCCTGAGGGCAAGGGGCCGTAGAAGATACGGTTACAGTAGCAGGAGCATCTAGATTGGCTTGCCCAGGGTATTCTGCCCTGTGGATGAGGGCAGAACTGAATTTCTGGAACATAGCATATTTCAGCAATTCAGAGTAGCTTGAGACTTCGAGGCTGTGCAGTACCTAGCTTTGTTTCCCAAGCTTGGGGCGGCGGGGGGGGAGAGAGAGAGAGAGAGAGAGAGAGTGTGTGTGTGTGTGTGTGTGTGTCCCGGGAATGCCAGTACTGGTCCCAAGGCTGGGTTAGGAAAATCGGGCTCCAGGGCCAAGGCTGGGTTGGAGGGGCTGTTACATCATTCCTACTATGTTCTTTGGTATCCTTGCTCTCCAGTGCCCTGTGGTCATTTTCAGCCTGGGGGAGGCCTTGACCTGGATGAGAGAGCTTGAGGAAAAGGGCCCGTTTTCACTACTGGGCCCTGTGGTCATAACCCCAAGGGACCATCCTGTGTTCAACAGGAAATTGGATAGAGAAGAAGAGTTTGTCTAGTCACTGAAGGGTGCTCGTGAAGATGATAAGGATTTCGGGGGCTATAGGTGAGGTGGGAGCCAAGGTGGTCCTGGACCCTTCCAGCTTGTTCAGTCAAGTGGGTTGGTGGGTCTCCTCTGGCCTCGCTCCTGAAAGAGACCCTCCTACGTGAGTAGCTAAGCAGGATCCTTCGGAACCCAGCTGGTATCCGGGACCCTGCTTCTGCAAGCAGGTCTGCTCGGCAGCTTGGGGGCACAATCTCTGAGGCCAACTTCTAGGTCCAGAGCCACAGTTTCTAGCTGTGTGGCCCACTAAATTCCTTGACCCTTCTGAAAATGATTCCACTCCATTGTTGGGAAGGTCAGGAAGGTAACAGTGAACCACAGTGTTGGGTAGTGCCAGGGAGAGGTGGAGGGAGTAGCAGTTCTGAGCTGGGTGAAACCGCAGCCGCCTGCAGGCAGTGACTGGATGGCAGGGGTAGTCGAGGCAGGTGGTCCTTGGACCGAATGCCAGAAACCACATATGAGAGTTCAGGTACAGACACTGCTGGGCTATTGCCTGGAGCTCAGTGATTCTGAGAGGTCAGTGTTACCGCTCCCACCTTAGCCTTCTGACCATGACCCTATGACACTAAGCCAGGCGGGACACTCTATCCTGCTTCCTACTGTGGGCAGTAGCCTGGCAAATGGGACAGAAAGGACAGTGTCACAGCCAGGCTAACAAGGCAGACATCTTTATTTCCTTTGTACTTTTAACTAGGGTCACCTTACGTGTAGCGAAACCACGATCACTGTTCAACAACGTAATGGAGTAGGCACTGCCCACAGAATTTGACCAAGACACTCCTGTGCCCCAACCCAGTCCATTCAAGATAGGCTGCTTTCGCTGTGATCCTCTGCCACCCTCTGTGGAAAGAGGGTGGTGTGCATGATTGGGTGGCAGGTTAGAGAGCGAGCTGGGATTCAATCCCAGAAGGAAGGTAGTAAGTTTTTGCTTTCCATGGCCCAGGCTGCCTGAAGGCCAGGGACAGAAAGGGACAAGTCAGGCCAGCTGGGGATCCAGGGGAATGCGGGCACCACGGCCCAGTGAAGTGCACATGTTCCAGGAATCAGGCAGCCGGAGTGGGCACCGTCTCCCCCAAAGCGGGTCCTGGTCCCCCTCATCATCCTGCGGGCCGTGCGTCTCTCAGAAGGGGTTGGCTGCGGTCCCTGGGCCCAGCTGGGGTTAGCAGTACACCTGGAGCAGGGGCGCCCCTGAGGAGTCTGTGTCGGTGCCCTGGAAGGACGAGTCGTGGCTGGCTGGGTATCCTGATGGGGAAGAGAGGAGGAAATAGGCTGAGAGGGGAAGGAGCTCGTGCAGGTCCCACGGGCAGGGAGAAGCCCACTGGGGAGGAGAGTGAAACTGGGAGCGGGGCCTGTCTGATCCTGGCTGGGCGACCCACCCAGTTTCTTGATCTCTGAGTCCCAGACTTCCTCTCTGTGAAAGGGTAACAACCCCGCTCCCAGGGGCTTGTGAAGGCCAAGACAACAGTAGAAACCGTACAGAGTGCCTTCAGTCCCAGACGCCACCCTCCACTCTCCTCTCCAGTGACCTGGGCTTAGAGGCTGGAGTACCAGCACGTCCAGGTTGCCTGTTTGGGCACCGCCCTCCTGCAGATTCAGGAGCAGTCCCCTGGATCTCTCCCAACTGAACCCTTTAAGCTAGCTTGCAGGATTGGGATGGCTTCTGTGGCTCCTCAGGTTTCTCGTCTCTTTCTGATCCCATCCGCACCCACCCCAGGAGGAAGTTGGTTGGGGGCCCCTAGGGCAGTCCCCTTTCCTCTCCACACTCCTCATCAGGCCAGGACCAAACCTGGGGCTCCAAGAGGCCTCAGCTTCCTGGCGATGGCATCTGCAGTCGTCTCCTGGGAGATCTGCACTGTGAGTTCTAGAAAGGGAACATGAGGGGGCAGCTGTCATCACGTCTTCTCAACTCCACTCCCCACTTCTGCCCCCAGCCCAATGAGAGAGGGGCTGCTCACGGCGGGGCTGGAGAAACAGTGTTTAAAACAAAGACAGGTAACAAGTGTATGCATGTGTGTGTGCGCACGTGTGCTTGTGGATATGCACAATTGGCGGGGGGAGGTGTTTTAATTAGGCCAGGACAGGTCAGAGGTCCGAATACATATAAACTCCTGAGTCCTGTTAACCAGGCCGGGCCTGGAAGCTACTCCCAGCAGGTGGTAGCAAGAGATAGAAGGAGACTGTAAGGAGATAAAGAGCAGTGGAGGAAAAGGAGGAAAAGGAGGAGGAAGAGCAGGGATTGGCTGAGGGGTGGACCCAAAGTGGCCAAAGACCCCAGTGCTGCCCTCCCTTGGCCAGGGCCCCCTCTATTCTGTTCCTCGGCCCCGTGGGACCCCACCTACCATCCTGGCTGAGCCCAGAGCCCACCATGGTCTCATGGCCACTGTCAGGGGCAGTGGCAGCAGGGGCAGCAGCCCGGGTTGAACGCCCCTCTGTGGTCTGTGGTCGGGTGCGGCTCTTCCGGGTACTGATGCGAATGATGCCGCGTACCAGGCGGCCCTCAGCATCCTGCTCATCCAGGTGGTAGTCCTGCGTGATGCTGCTGATAAGGTCCGAGATCTTACTGGTCTTCTCCAGGAACACAGTGTCTGACGTGCACTTGGCCAGCTCGTCAATCTGGTGTACACTGAACAACTCCGTCAGCTTTTTGAAGATAAGCACATCGATCTCTCGGCTTGACATGGAGCCACTGCCCACCTCAGGCAGGTCCAGGTCCGACTCGTGGAAGGAGTAGTATTCCTCGGAGCCACGGGGGCTGCTGGCAAGGGTGCTCGGCAGGCTGTGCCGCATGAATGGGGGCTCAGCCAGCGGCTCCTTGCAGCAGGAGTCCGCATCAGGGGCTGGAGCGGTGGTACTGCGGTAAGGATATACAGGAATGCCTTTGAGCTTGACATCAGGGTAGCTGAAGCTGCTCCCCATGGTTGACTTGAGCCGCTGGCCATCCCGCCTGCCGGAAGGTGGACGGTCAGGACTGGGGGGCACTCCATTGTGCTCCTTGGCCCAGTTGGCTTCAGCAGTGCCCTCAGGGGAGTCCCCGGTAGACAAGCAGGGGCTGCAGCCCCGGACACAGGCTCCGCAGCGCTGGAGGCAATCCCGGCAGCGGCGGAAGCAGAAGGCAGCCAGGCACCAGTCCCACACCCAGGGCCGCCAGAGCAGGCAGCAGGCTGGGGGCTCCGCGGCAGGCTCAGCAGAGCTGGAGATGAAGGTAAGGCTTTCGGGCCCATGGTGGCCAGGATCCTTGGGGTCTGGCCTACGGGTGCGGCGGCTTGTTGGGGGCTGAGATGGTTCATCATAGGTCTCCAGGCATAGCTCTGATGGCCGCTCCCAGGGTCCCAAGCGTGGGGGCCCAGATGATGGGCGTGGGTGTCCAGGGCGGGGCATGGCTCATTACATGGTTTGCTGCAGCCAGGCACCTGTGAGGAGAGGTCAGGAAGGAGTCAGGATCAGAGACTAGGAGCAAGTTCCTACGCTGATCCTTTCTGATCCCATCCGCTGAGGAGCTTTAGACTTCTGGTTTCTGAGAGGCCTGCGATGTGGGTGAGCCCAAGTATGCCCACAGTCCCTCATCTAGTGTTCCCTTCCTCTCCAAGGAGGAGGTTCTTTCTGAGGTTTAATCTACACATCGAAATCTTCTGGAACTTCACACCCATTAGGATGACTACTATTGGGGGGTGGGGAGCCATGGCTGGTGTGACTCAGTGGATTGAGTGCCAGCTTGCAAACCCAAGAGTCACTGGTTCGATTCCCAGTAGGGGGCATGCGAGAGGCAACCACACATTGATGTTTTGCTCCCTCTCTCCCTCCCTTCCCCCTCTCTAAAAATAAATAAATAAGTGAATAGAATCTTTAAAAAAAAAACCAGAAAGTGACAAGAATTGGAGAGAACGTAGAGAAGTTGGAACCCTTTTGCATTGCTGGTGGGAATGCAGAACAGCACAGCTGCTGTGGAAAACAGCTGGTGGTTCCTCAAAAACTTAAACACAGAATTACAATATGATCCAGCAATTTCAATTCTGGGTATATACAAGAAAGAACTGAAAACATATTTGTACAAGAATATTCACGGCACGAACAACAATTTAAAAAAAAAGAATATTCACAGTAGCATTGTTCATAATAAGCAAAAGATAGAAATGACCACAGGTTCCTTGACAGATGAATGAAATAAAATGACATATATGTACAATGAAATATTGTTCAGCCCTAAAAAATAATGAAATTTTGATACATGCTACAACACAGATGAGCCTTGAGACATTATGCTAAGTGAAATAAGCCTGACATAAAAGGACAAATATTGTATGGTCCTACATATATTAAATATTTAGAATAGTCAAATTCATAGAGACAGAAAGGAGAATGTTGGTTCCTAGGGACTGGCAAAGGGAATGGGGAGTTAGCATTTAATGGGTAGAGTTTCAGTTTGGGAAGATGAAAAAGTTCTGGAGATGGATAGTGGTGATGATTACAAAACATTGTGACTGTGTTTAGCACCAGAGGAATGGATGGTTAAGGTGATTTATTAACAATGTTAAAATGGTATCCTGGCTGGGTCGCTTAGTTGGTTAGAACGTGGTCCTGATACACCTAGGTTGTGGGTTTGATCCCGGTCAGGGCACATACAAGAATCAACTAATGATCCCTGAACGTCGTGGCTCAGTTGGTTGGAGTGTCATCCTGTAAACTGAAAGGTCACAGGTTCAACTCCTGGTCAGGACACATGCCTAGGTTGCAAGTTCTATCCCTGGTCAGCGCATATACATGACAGGCAACCTATCAATGTTTCTCTTCCTCTCTCTCCCTCCTTTCCCTTCTCTAAAATCAATAAGCATGTCCTTGGGTGAGGATATTAAAAAAATCAACTAATGAATGTTTAAATAAGAGGAACAACAAACAGATGTTTTCCTCTCCCTCCTCCCCTCCCTCGCCCTCTCTTCCTCGCTCTCTAAAATCAAGAAGTTAAAAATGGTAAATTTTATGTTATAAATAGTTTACCACATAAAAAGCAAAAAAAGCCCTGGCTGGTGTGGCTCAGTTGGTTGGGCATTGTCCTGAGACAATGTAGCTGGTTTGTCCTGTAGCTGGTTTGATTCTTGGTCAGGGCACATACCTGGGTTGCAGGTTCAGTTCCCTGTGGTACATACAGAGGGCAACCAATCAATGATTCTCACATAGGTGTTTCTTGCCCTCTCTTTCCCCCTCCCTTCCCCTCGCACTAAAATCAAAAAGAAAAGAAAAAAGAAAAAAAATCTCCTAGGATCTTGCCTGGGGAATAGTCTCCCCCAGTTCCTTCCCACTGTTGATAAGCCCACCCAGCACAGAGCCTCTGAGGCTGCCCAATAAATGCCTTTCCATGTGACTTGCTACAGAACCTGACCATTACCACCTTCTCTCTCTTCCCCTCCTCCTTCAAATCCGAGATGGGAATGTAACAGGTACCCTGTCAATATTTCAGTCTGGCTTAGATTTACTCTTCTAGCAATATTTAACATCAAGCAGTTTTGCTTCTGGTGATTAGACAAGAAAGCCGAGCCACAAAATATGCCTTTTTTCCCTTTTGACTTGGTTGCTAGCAAGCTCAGAGCTAAGATGTCACTCATTTCATAATACTGAACCTGGTTCTGTGTTGGGCACTGTAGAACCAAAGGTGAATGAACTATAGACCCTGTTCCTGTGATTTGCACATGGTTTTGTAGGGAAAACAGATGCTTAAAGGCTCTTAACATAGGGCATGTAGTTTAGATGAGGCATTACAGGAGTGAATAACTCTGCCAAAGGGAGTCAGGAAACATTATGTACTGATATATTTGGGAGGGTACTTGGTCATGTGTAGGGGTTTGCAGGGCAGTTAACTCTTCTGAGCCTAGGTTTTCTAAAATATTGACCTCTTACCTTTTTATCCCCGATTTAATGGGACTGGGGTCCTAGAACTGGTGATGCTTGGGAAGAACTAAGTGTCAGAATACCTGTGTTTTAGTCCCAGTTCTGGCTCTAATAGGTAACGTGCTTTGGGGAAATCAGTGCCACCTCCCTAACCAAAATCACAATCGTCTCTCACCCAGATACTGTCAAGACCCTGATTCTGGCCACCTCCACTCCCTTCTACTTTCTGCAACCAGTGAGAACTTAAAAAACAAAACAAAACAGCTAAAACCCAAAAATCCGGAAAAGCTTGGCAAATACCACTTTAATCAAATGACCAACATTAACATTGCCAATAATGGGATGTACTTACATCATGTATTCTTGATACTATGCACTAAGAAGGATACAATATCATTTATGAAGTATTCCTGCCAAAAATGCATAGCCTGAATGTAGTCATGAGGAAACATCAGACAAGCCCAAGGTGAGGAACATGACAACTAAGCACAATGTGTGATCCTGGATTGGATCCTGGATCAAGAGGAAAAATTGGAATAATGTGGATAATTGGTGAAATTTAAAAATACTGTATATTATTTAATAATATTGTGTCGATGTTAAATTTCCTGAATTTGATTACTATGGTTATATAAGATAATGTTCTTATTCTTAGGAAATATACACTGAAGAATTTAGGGGTAAAGAGCATGATGTCTGCAAAATCTAAAAAGGTTTCCCCCAAAAGCAGAAGGTATATGTGTGTAGAGAGAGAAAGGGAGGGAGGGATTGTTAGCCATGATGAATGTGGATGAGGAGGACAGAGTTCTTTATTCCTACAACTCTGCAACCCACTCTGCTGTCCCCACTCAGCACTGCTTCTCCAAGGACCCTCCAGAGTCGCAAATTTCTCCCAACAGCATTCTGCTGGCTTGTCAGCTCCATTGACCTTGAACCCAGAGTTTAACGACAAACCAATACGACCTGGAGGGACAGGGACCTTCTGCCTCAATGTCTGAAACAGGTTCTGGTACAGTAAGTGCTTCAGGGAGCTGACACATTCCATGTGACCTCAGGGTAGAGCAAGGATCATTGGGTGCAAATAAAAAGGACTTAGGCTCTAGGTGACCAGAGTGGAGGTGGTAGTGTTTGGATGGGGGTGTGTGTGAAATCCTCTCTCCAAAGGTGTACGAGCAGTTTTGCTTCTGGTGATTAGACAAGAAAGCCGAGCCACAAAATACATCTTTTTTCCCTTTTGACTTGGTTGCTAGCAAGCTCAGAGTTAAGATGTCACTCATTTCATAATACTGAACCTGGTTCTGTGTTGGGCACTGTAGAACAAAAGATGAATGAACTATTACTGAAATTGTAATAGTCTCTCACAGGCCAGAGAGGCAATGCAAGTGGTTAAAAAACCTTTGCCTTAGTTTGAGCAATGTTGGGGTGGGAATGGATTCATTCATTCACTCAATCAACAGATATTATCTGAGGGCCTACTGTGTGTGAGATACTGTTATAAATCCTGTGGACATAGTGGTAAAACAGACAAAATTCCCTAACCTCAGGAGTTTGCATTCTAGTGAAAGAGTTAATTATTGATAGCTTACATTGTTATAAGTGCTTTGAATATATTACAACAATTAATTCTCAAAGCCCTATTTGTAGGTATTATTATTATTACTATACTGAGGCAGAGAGAGACTAAATAAGTTGTCTAAAGCCACACATTTATTTGAACCCAACCAGCCTAGCCCAGCTCTTATCCACTACCCCATCCCATCTGTTACTTGGGAGGAAGAGGGCAGTCAAAGTGGCCAGCTGCCAACTTCATAGACAAGTCCAAGGAGGGAGCCCTGACTCTTTCAGGCTCAGACCTTGGATGAGAAGGGTGAGCGTAGCTACACTATTTCAACTGCATTGATCTCTGGGGTACTGGGGGTTTGTAAGAACATCAAGGGGTTACTGATGATGGTCGGGGTCTCTATCTCCTCCTTCATCTCCAAGACTTTAGAATTTTCCACTATTCATTAAATTCATCCAACAAATATTTACTGAGCACCTACCACGTGCCCAGCACTGTGCTAAATGCTGGGAAACAGCAGTGAATGGGCCAGAAACAGGCTCCAGTCCAAGAGGACTTTTACTTTATTTAACACTCACAGTTGCCCTGTAAGTACTATACTTCCACTTTACAAATGAGGAGTCTGAGGCCTAGAGAGCTGAAGCGACTTGGTATCTAGCTGGAAAGGGATAGAACCAGATTTGTACTGTGGTCTGCTGGACTCCAGAGCCCATGTAACTTTGCTCTGTGCCACACATCGCAAACAGGAGTGGGACAGAGGGAAGGGGAGTGAAACCAGAAGGAAGGGGAGTGAAACCTGAGGTAAGGACAATGCCTGGCCTCAGCTCTCCCCTCCCCTCTAGGCCCTGAACACTCCTGAAGTCAAACTCGACCCATTTCATCTAGGCTGTGTCTTCCCCCCGCCTGATGCTGCCCCCACCTCCCAAATCCTAGGAACAGTGCTCATTTGATTTTCTGAGGGGAGGGTCCTTGCTGCTATTGCTGTCTGGGGCAAGACTCTAGGCTTCAGTTCCTCATGTTAAAACATTTTTTATTTATTGATTTTAGAGAGAGACGGGAAGGGGGAAGAGAGGGCAGGTGTGTGTGTTGGGGGAGAGTCGTCAATTTGTTGTCCCACTTATTTTATGCATTCATTGGTTGATTCTTGTATGTGCCCTGAGGATCCAACCACAACCGTGGCCTATCAGGACAATGCTCTAACCAACTGAACTACCTGCCTGGCAGTTTCCTCAACTTTAGCAAGGGGAGATGAGTATCTGCAAGTGCCAGGTGAGGTTTAAATGAGGTATTGCATGCAAGGACTTTAGCACCTGGAAGGATCTGGGTCACTGGGAAGCGCCAAGGCACCGCAGGGATCTTCCTCAGGCTCAGAGGGTCCCAGACCCGCCTTCTCCACACTTCTTATTGATGCTTTCCCCCACCCCTTCAGTTCTTGCAAACACACACACTCAGGGGTCTGTCTCTATCGACTCTCTCCTCCCAAGGTCCTCAGGACATGCCCGGCTGCACCGGTCTCTGCCCCACACCCGTGCCGGCCGAGTCTTGCACACGGGGCCGGGAGGGGCACCCCAATTCTGCTCAGGGAACAGCCGTCGGTTCTCGCGCCCGGCATCTGTGCACCTTTAGTCTACTGTTCCAAAGGCTCATCCCGTAACTCCCGCATCCGCGGGTACCTGGTCGGGGGCAAGGGAGACTAGACCCCGACACAGCCCCATGAACTATCACAGCCCCTACACCAGCAATGCCCTGGGGGTGAGCACCACCCTCTCCAGCTGTGGTGGCCCTCTGCCCTCCAGCGGACGCAGCCTCCCTCCATCCCTGACTCTGTTTCTCAAGGTATGCCCGGTCCCCGCCCCAAGCCAGAGCAGCCCTAAGATCGAACACAGCCCCTTTTGCCCCACTCTGCCATCACGGCCCAGGCATCCGCTCAGGCCGCTCCCCGGCCCGGTCTGCGCACCCCGGAAGTGGGAGGGTGGTCCCCGAGGAACCGGTCCCAGGATCCTCCCCTGCCCCCGCGCAGCCTCGGGGACCTCTATACACTGGTGCTTCCCCGGTTCGCGCCCCCTCGGCCCTCGCGGGGCTTACCTGTCCCGCCAGGTGAGAGCCTCCGGCTCGGCTCGGCCCCTCCCCCCCGCCCCCTTCCCCCCCCACCGCGGCCGCACCTGGGGTGCAGGTGAGCGTCTCGCGGGAGTGCTGCACGGGCCGCCGCTGGGGACACACTTCCTTCCTCCGCGAAGCGCCGCAGCCGCAGCCGCCGCCGCCGCCGCCGCCGCCGCGCACCTGGGCCCCGCCCCGGGCGCTGGGCTGGCACCGAGGGCAAACTTGGGTGCTCCGCCTGCAGACTCTTGAGCCCTGTGCTCTGCATAGTCGGGTAAGTGAGGCCTGGTGGGCAGAGTGGACAAATGCTGGGGCCCAGACTGCTCTTCCGTGGGCAGGTGGTCCTAGCACCTCTGAGCCCCAGAAGCTCTTGCCAGACCTTAAAAAGCCCAGGAGACAAAAGGGCATGTTTCCTGGGATGCCTTCCCTGATGCCAGGACTGTCTGATTTTGTTATATAGAACAATTTTCTGTACTTCTTTGTCATAATACTCAGCACACCGTTGTGTTCTTGTCTTCAGTCTCCTCCTTTAGCCTCAGACTTTGAGGACAGGATCTGGTCTTGTTCCCAATGCTCCTGCAGTGTAGGACCTGGCACATAGGAGGTACTCAGCAGATGTTTTCAACTGCATGAACCATTGGGCTCTGATTTCTTCCTTTGCTCTGAGGTAGGATTGGGGGCCTGGGCCTTCTGCTCCCTGGTCACTTCACCTCTGTTCCAGGAAATCTGCAGGAGGAGAAGACAGGTACCTCTGTTCTGGGAGGAGGGAGAGAGGCTGTGAAGTCCTGAAAGACACATCCAACATCAGCAGAAGTGGCCAAACGGGCCATGATCAGCCCTTCCCACAGGGTCTCTGCCAGAGGCAACATCACTGGGTGGCAAGAAGTCAGGGCTCAGACTATCTTTGGTTCCTGCTCCCCTTAATAACAACTTAATAACTTTTTAAAACATTTTATCATATTTTTAAAAAAGATTTTATCTTTTTTTTAGAGATAGGGGAAAGGAGGGAGAAACAGGGACAGAAACATCAGTACGTTGCCTCTCGCACGCCCCCAATTGGGGACCTGGCCTGCAATGCAGGCATGTGTCCTGACTGGGATCCAGCTGGCAACCGTTTGGTTCTTAGGCCGTCACTCAGTCCACTGAGCCATACTAGCCAGGGCTGTATTTTCTTCATTACCATTTAGCTCCCCCCACCATAACCTCTTCTATGTCCACCCAACCCCACAACTTAACTTAATAGCACCAATAAACAAGTGACTTTTAGGGAGCATCTCCAGGATTCATGCCAAACCCCTTACTTGCATAGTATTGTTTAATCCTTCCACTAATTTGTGATGTGGGACTGGTTTTATCATTCCATTTTACTGATAAGGAAACTAAAGCTTAGCAAGGGGAAGGCGTATTTGTTCAGGCATTTGGCACAAACTGTTTGACTTAGGGCAAGGCACTTTCCTTTCCTTTTCTAAGCCTCATCTGTGGAAATAATAGTACTTCTCTCCCATTGGATGAATTAAAAAAGATAGCAGATACAAAGTGAAATAAAGACTATGGGGAGAGATGACTGGGGATAAGGATTGATAAGTGGTAGGAATTCAATACTGCCTAGGCTTCTTCCCCTCCAGGTGTTCCACAAATGCAGGACCTCCCAACCCCAGACCCCCTTTCACCTCCCATCCCCCAAACAGAGATACTGCCAATTAGGTCAGAGCCCTTTATCTGCCCTGTTGGGTTGGCAAGCCCTCCCCTTGCCCTTTTTTTTTTTTTTTTTTTGGTCTTTTATTGACTGGTTTATTTCACTTAGCATAATATTTTCCAGGTTCATCCATTTTCTTTTTTTAATTCATTTATTTTAGAGAGAGAGAGGGGAGGGGAGAAGGAGAGAGAGGGAGAGAAATTGATTTGTTTCACTTCTTGATGCATTCATTGGTTGATTCTTGTATGTGTCCTCACTGGGAATTGCACCTGCAACCTTGGTGTATTGCACATTGGGGCAACACTCTAACCAACTGAACTAGCCAGCCAAGGCGTCCTTCCTGTTTTCTTGGAAGATGAATCTTACCGTAACTGGGGAGTTTTCTTCCCTGTCTTACTTGTCGAGACACGATCATTTCATTCCACAGGTGCCCTACCATGTGCACACAGTAGATGTTCAATTTCCACTAGAGACTCTCCATGGTGACCCCTCCTACCATATCTTGTCCACCTTCTCAGCTGGGGCAAGTGGTACATTGTGTCCTCATTTGGAGCTCAGAAAGTGTATCACATTGTGTACAGTTGAACATTTGTGTACCCTAAGACCCAGCAAATCCATTCCTAGGGTACAAGAAGTACATACATGCACCAGGAGATGTGCGTAAGAGTGGTAGGAAAAGCATGGTTTATGGTAGCCCCAAACAAAAACACCCAAATGCCACTGACAGAATAGAGTGAAAAAACAGCGATATGGCTGGATCATGGTGACAGAATGTTGAGTGAAAAAACACAAGTCCCAGAAGAGTGCATACAAAATGGTATCCTTTTTATAAAGTTCAAATACAACTAGAACCACTATGTTTAGGAATAATATGGGGTTGAATCATATGAAATTACTGTTTTTGACCTGACCTATAAAAATTGTAAATTTATAAGGTTCAGCATAATTTATACATTAAAAAAACTATTAAAAAAAAAGCAGAATACTGAGGAACACAAAATTAAGACTAGTGATTACCCAGAGTCAAGTGGAGAAGGGGTCAGAGATGGCAGGGAGCCCATTAGTGGATTTAATTTTTAGTAATGTTCTGGTTCTTGGGTTGGATGTTTAGATTCAAGGACTTTCATTTTTAAATAAATGAATGTATAAATGAATAAATCGATAAAATACAGATTTTTTTTTTTTGCTCTAAATAATTAAGGGCACTGTCACTTGCAAAGTTATCAAGGTAGCAAAAGTGTGAGTCTAGAGTCTATTTAGTTTTTTTCCCATTCATTCACTCATTTTTTTTAAAGATTAAGCTATAACATAGTACAAATCACACTTTTAGTGTATACAGTTCTGTGAGTTTTTTGAAAACTACATACAGTTGCATGACTACCACCACAATCAATTATAGATCAATTCCTTAATCTCCTAAAATTCCCCTAAACCCTTCTGTAGTCAGTTCCTGCCTTCAACCCCACCCCTTGGCAACCACTAATCTCTTTTCTGTCTCCATAGCTTTGTTTTTTCCAAACACGTTTAATTGTAAAAGTGCAGAACTGCACTACAAAATTCTAATCCTGTGCTACCTAATGCTGTAGGTTAATGGGAACATGATGACTGACGCAGCTGAGAACTACTTTCCTTACCTAGAAAAAAAAAAAACAAAACCGGAAGGAAGGAAGGAAGGAAAGCATACCTCTGACCCTCTGGCTGCGCTTTCTGATGAGTGAGGGACCCTTCCTCTGGAGCCCCTGTCCTGCCTCTCAGCAGCTGTGTGACCTTAGAGAAGCCATTTCTCTTCTCCTCATTGATTAAATGGAGCTGATAATAATCTCCCCTTAGAGTGTTTTGTGCAGTGTTTTTCAAAAGCCACAAGTTTGCTGTTATTCCAGCCACAGTCACACTGAAACCTCTCTCCTTTTCTGCCCCTCACTCTCCCACACTTGACACGCTGGGCCCTCTGCATTCCTTTGCCACGGTACATACTGAAAATCTTCCTCAAAATCCAATGACACTCTGTGTATGCCCAAAGGAATTGAAAACAGGAACTCAGACAGATACTTATATACCAAGGTTTATTGCAGCATTATTCTCAACAGCCAAAAGGCAGAAACAACTTGTGTCCATCAATAGAGAATGGATAAACAAAATGTTTTTCTTTAAAGATTTACTTATTTATTTTTAGACAGAGGAGAAGGGAGGGAGAAAGAGAGGGAATGTGTGGTTGCTTTTCATGCACCCCCAACTGGGGACCTGGCCTGCAACCCAGGCATGTGCCTTAACTGGGAATCGAACCAGTGACCCTTTGGTTCACAGGCCAGCACTCAGTCCATTGAGCCACACCAGCCAGGGCAGATAAACAAAATGTTTTATATACATTAAATGGAATATTATTCAGCAACAAAAAATGAAGTTCTAATATATGCTAAAATGCAGATGAACCTTGAACACATTATGCTAAGTGAAATAAACCAGACACAAATGGACAAATATTGTGATTCCACTTATATTAAATACTTAGAGCAGACAACTTTATAGAGACAGAAATTAGTGGTTACCAAGGATGGAGGGAAAAGGGGATGGTGAGTTACTGCTTAATGGGTACAGGGGTTTTATTTGGGATGATGGAAAGTTTTGGAAATAGATAGTGGTAATTGTTGCACAACAGTGTGAATGTAATGCCACTGAATTGTATATTTTAAAATGGTTAAAATTGAAAATGTTATGCTTATACAAGGGGGGACACCCCCTCCCCCCAAAATGGAATTATTTTCTGCAGGGCAGGCCCCTTGTAGTACAAACTTCCCCCACTAGGTGAGTGTCCTAGGAAGCCATCTGTATCGGTGTACTATCTGGCGTTATTGTGAGAGTCTGTGTTCAGCTTCAGTGAATTTTTTTGAAGACTCTTTCAATGCATTTGCCCATTTCATGATGGGTGATTTGTGAGTGCACTGCCCACATCGCGCTGACTATTCAGCAATTTTTGACCAAAAAATGGCATGCCCTGTGCTCCACTCTCCCTGTTCACCTGATTTGCCCTGAGCGACTTTTTTTTTTTTTTTAAGTTCCCCAGATGTAAAAAGTCCTCAAAGGGAAATGTTTTGATGATGTGGCAGAAGCACTAAAAGGCATCAAAGTCGATGAGTTCAAAAACTGTTTTGAGCTGTGGAAAATATGCCTCAATAGGTGTGTGTATTACATCCAATGGAGAGTACTTTGAAGGTGACTGAAATTTAAATATGTAAGAATAAATACACAATTTTTAAAAATGATTTAATTTATTTACTTTTTAGAGGGAGGGAAAGGGAGGGAGAAAAAAGAAACATCAAGGTGCGAAAGATACATTGATCGGTTGGCTGTCTCTTGTACGTCCCCAACTGGGGAACCTGGCCCACAACCCAGGCATGTGCCCTGACTGGGAATCAAACAGGCAACTTTTTGGTTCACAGGCTGGCACTCAATCCACTGAGCCATGCTAGCCAAGGTATAAATACAGAATTTTTTAAATGAATAAATTCTGTTTTTATGAGCCCCCCTGTTGTATGTATGCATGTGTGTGCGTATAAAATTATTATTATTATTTACCACAATTTTAAAAATGTATAACAAAGGAAAGAGAGGTGAATTCTACTGGAGTGAATTTTCCAGATAACAATCCATCTCTTCTATGCATTTTCCTTTACAGTTTACAAAGTAAACACTTTTCAATTTGACCCTTACAAAAGCCCTAGGTAGGCATCATCAAATTCATTTTACTAATGAGGAAACTGAGGCTCATCAGGGTTCCATGGTCCTACCGGACTGAGTAGTGGAGTTGGGTGGGAACCCAGCCCTTCTGGCTCCCAGTACAGTACCCTCCTCCCAGCCATGCATTCGGGCTCCTTTCTGAGCAGAAAGCCCTGCCTCTGTAACCAGAGCCACCCAAGCTCAGTGTTGTTTCTTGGCCATGACTGGGGCCATTGTCCTGATCCTCTGCTTCTACTACTGTTGCTCTACTGTGTTCAGTGTTTACTTTTTTGGTCTTCTTCCTCAGCTACCATGCAGACTCCTGGTCTGGTGACAGATAGTGAGGAGGAGATGGAGGTGTCAAGGGCAGCTAAGGTCTGGTTTGTGCTACTGGATGGATGGATATGACTGAGGAGGGCAAATTTGAGGTATAAAAGTACAAACTTGGTGTTATTCTGTTGAACTGGAGGATTTGTAAGATATCCAAGAAATGTCACGATTGTATATGTAGTTGACATTCAGAGTGATATTTATTATTTATGAGACCTGCAAGTTTTGAGGTCAGGAGGAGCAGCGTGGGTCAGGGAAATGTGGATCCATGGGTTATCTACCTTCTACTTGCCTCTGTTGTGCATCTCCCATAGGGGGCACTAGGGGGCAGCACACAACAGCATACATGCCAGAACCTCAGGGTCACAGGATCTGAGTTGGAGTCCTAGGTGCACCCCTGTTCAGCTCAGTGTGAACTTAAGCTCTTTGAACCTCAGCATTTCTCATCCAAAAATGGATTTAATGTAAGGTAGGATGTGCTTCAGAGTGTGAACTCTGGAGTCAGAGGGCCTGAATAAGTGTCCCAGCTCTGCCACTTACTAGCTTGGGTGACTTTGGCCAAGTTACTGAACCTCTCTATGCCTCAGATACCTTATGCACAGATACCTGTTTATAAAGTGAATGTAGCAATAGTTTCATGTGGTGATTACAACAGAGGCTAGCGCATGGTAAGTGCTAAATAGATGATAGTTCTTGTATTTTAATCCCTTCTTTCTGCCCCGTCCCTGCCTCCCCAGCCATTCTGGGCCAGGACTCTCTGAGGCAAGACCATGGATTCTGACGCCCCTGGTCAGTTGGGTGTCACACAAGCGATCGATGTTTTTGTTTCACATTCATACTTCTTTCCTTCTATTTCTCCCTCCCTTCTCCTCTCTCTAAAAATAATTTTAAAAACATCACTGACTTTGAGAATCAGCAGGAAAACAAATTACTACTCCTGACCATGACCACCTGCTATGTGTTAGGTAAATGATGCGCCTAATTCCATTTAATTCTCACAATAACTTGGTGAATAGATCCCAAATCCCCATGGTACAGCTAAGAAAACAAAAGCACAGAGATTTAAGCCACTTGCCTAAGATCAGCCCAAATTCCTTCTGTCTAGAGCCTGAGCTCTTTGCAGTGGCTCCTCTGGGTACACCAGACTGGGTGCTGGAGACTGCCCCAGGCCCCAGCCGAATGGGGGATTCTCCCCTCAAGAATTCCCTTCTGTAATCAGCTCCAATTCTGGCTACCATACCCCATTTTCCCAAGTAGAATACCCTGGAATTCTGAATGGAATCAATGGAATGGAACCAACTGAAAGGAAAGCCACTGAGGTGGATGGGACAGAATGGTGGAGGATGGGCAGAACTGGAATGTGAGAATGGAGGCTGCCTCATCTCCTCTGATTGGTCAGGCCTGTCTGTAAGGTCAGACAATGGGCCAGCGACCATTCAGAGTTGCCTCTCCCCTTTCCTTCGTTGGCCAAAGGGCGGTTTGGCCAAAGGGCGGTGTGTCCTGGAAGCTGGAGAGAACCAGGGAAGCCCAGGAGTGAGCTTCCCTGGCAGGGGGGCGGCGGGCAGGTGTGCTGGGATCTGGGTTGGGCTGATGATGTGGCTAAGGTGCAGCTCGAGCCCCAGAATTCTAGGGAGCTAGGCGATGGGGGCTTCTGGAACTCTGGATTGGGCTGCATGGTGGGGGCTCCCTTGGTTTAGCTAGTGGGGCACCCAGTCGCTGAGCCTGGAGGGAGCTTCAGGGTGAGGCACCAACCTGTACCAGGTTGAGGCAACAGCTTCTGCTTTGTTCCTGGCTTTGGTTCCAAGCTCTAGAAGAAGTATTTTCTGCAGCGTTTGTTCTTAAAAAAGCTTCATCAAACTCCCTCAGTTTATTGATGAGGAGAGGAGGCCCATGGAGGGAATGGCCTTAGCCGAGGTCACATGGTGAATGAGCAGTGGGCCCTGGGGGAGGCAGACCTCTACTTTTTCACCTTGCTCTGTGTGGTGTCAAGATAGGCCTGGGTTCAGATTCTGCCTTAACCACCTAGTGGCCTTGTGAGTTGGAACAAGTGACTCAGCCTCTCTGGGCTTTAATTTCCACATCAGTAAAATCCATTTATTCATTCAGCCCTTTTAAACTGTCCTCCACCTCAGCCCCAGTACTGCTCTCTCATTTTCTTATACACACACACACACACCCCACTGGCATGGATACATGTGGCCAGTAGCTGAGTCTTCCTGTCACTCACAGGGAAAAATAGGCACCTGTGGTCACTGAGCACATCCCCATTTCTGGGCTCCTCCCTTCTCCCCACCCCCTTGCAAGGGATCTTACAACCCTGTTAAGCCTTTCCAGAGCGCCCCAGGCTCCCTGGAAGTCATTCTCTCTGAGCTAACTCAGAGGCCATCTGAGCCCCTCTGATGGCCTTGACCTTGTCTCCTGCTTTCCGTGCCCCCAGATGGGAGCCCTCAGAGAGCAAAGTCCGGTCCAGTTCATCTCTGATCCCCCAGCTAAAGGCAGGGTCCAAAGCCCACAGCTTGTAGCCCCTCCAAGCCCCTCCTTTTCTCAGGAGCGCATGCGCATCACCTTCACCCTCCCAAACCACTGATGTGTTAGAAAGAGCCCTGGAGTGGAGCGGGGTGGAGGGGGGTCACACACACCTAGGATGGAATCCTAGCCCAGCCTCTTCCTAACTGTGTGAATTGGGAAATGACCTTATTTCTTCGAGCCTCAGTTTTCTCTTCTATAAGTAGCTTTCCTGAGGAGGGTACATTTAAGCTGAGTATTGAAAGACCTAGGGGAGAAATCTTCTGGGCCCCAATGTGGGGATCGGTTTGGCATGTTCTGGAAACCTGAAAGGAGGCTGGTGTTGCTGTTGAGCTGGGGGAGAGTAATGGAGATGGGGACGGAGACATGGCGGCTTTGAAGGCCACCAAGGAGTCTGTCTTTTAATCCAAGTGATATCAGAATTTACAGGCGGGTCTTGAGCAGGGGAATGGCTTGATTGGATCAAACCCCCGAAAGCTGCACTCTGGTCACTGTATGGTAAATGCAGGAGAGTAAGACGAGGCAGGGAGTCCAGTGAGGAGTCCGGGGCGATAATCCAGCTGAGAGGTGATGGTGGCCTGGACAAGCGTGGTGCCTGGGGACACGGTAGGAGATGGTTAGACCTGTTATCTGTTCTGGAGGTAGATTCCCCAGGACTGCCTGCGGAGGGTACGGGAAGAGAGGACTTTTGTTTGTTATCTATTGCTGAGCAATAAACTACTCCCAAACTTAGTGTCTTAAAACAGCAATGATATAAAAAAAAATCTGTGGTCCAGCTGCGGTCAGCTGGTCAGTTCTGCAGGTGGCACCTGAGGGTCATGACTCGGGCTGCATTTAACTGGGGGCAGCTGGGGCTGGATTACCACGATGGCTTCCCCACCTCCAAGACCTCTCTTCATCTGGCCCCTCATCGTTCAGAAGTCTAGCCAACCTTCTTGACAGCCCGGCAGCTGGCTTCCAGGAGGTCAAGCTCCAATATGCAAGTGCCCATTAAGTCTCTGCTTCCGCCATGCTTCTAGACATCCCATTAACCAAAGCAAGTCCTGTTCGCCAAGCCCGGAGTCAACATGGGAGGTGGCACACGGGGCACGGATATCTGGAGGCCTGCTTCATTGGAGGCCACCAATGTAACAATTTAGCACACACTTCCCCATTGGCAGCCTGAGGAGATGGGTGAGATTCAAGTGCAGGGGGAAGAGGGTGGGGTTTGCCGGAAGTCTCAGGGTCGTGGCATAGTGTCCTGCCCCTGGACCTCCCAAGTGAGACCCTGAGGAGGACAGTGGGCTTGGGGAAGCCAGCAGCACTGGAGACACACAGGCCCGGGCATGGTGAGGCTGGGGTAGGGTAAGGTGAGAACAGGCACCGGAGGGGTAGTAATCATGGCGGAGAACCTGAAAAGCCCTGGACCGCTCTCTCCCTCAGCAGGTATCACCGAGCCCCTGCCGTGCACCTTGCTCTGGGCTGAACGCTGCAGACACCAAGAGGAATAAGATTCAGCATGTGACATTGGCGAGCTCACAGTGTGGGGGGAGACACACCACAGCCAGAGGTGCCAACACCATGCGAGAGGTGACAGCTTAGTGCTGCAGGGGAAGGCTTTCCAGGGTCCTTTGGGGCCCCGGGGAAGGGATTCCAGCAGTGCTCCCCACAGCAGGAATGCTGGAAGGACGAACAGTTGGTCAGACAAAGTGGTGGGGCTGGAGCAGGTAAAGGCAGCCCGCGCCAGCTGCCCGCCGGCCCTGGCAGTGAAAGGATGAAAGCGGATCCACGGTGGGCTCTGGGAAGACCACCAGAGTGGTCCTTTGATAGTACGCAAACTGAGGCTCAGAGTGGGGGAGTCGCTTGACCGAGATCCATCTCCTCACATCCTGGGCTTCCTTTCACCCTGTTCAGTTCTTGCCAAAATCATAGGGAAGGTGGGGCATGGCAGGGTTCTCTCCTGAGCTTGCAGGAATGTCCCTAGAGGCGAGTGTGGAAGTGGGAGGAGCTGCTGTGTGGTGTCCCTCCCTGTGTCCTGGATTTGGGTCGCCTCCCTAAGGAAGGCAGAGCCCTATGAGGGCACAAAGGAAGGTGGTGACGTGGACTGAGGACAGGCAGACCCAGACGTGGAGCTCCCTGTCTGAGCAGAGAACCCCTGCTCTTGCCTTCAGGCCCACCTGCGGAGTGCAGCCCTCTAGAACCCCTCTCTGGGGCAGGTGGAACACAGGAGGGGGAATGGGAGCTTAGACCCTGGCTCAGCTCAGCCTCAGCCTGAGTGACTTCAAGTTTGTTTCACTCTTCTCCGCTGGTGCTCCGGGTCCCCAGGGTTCTGGGGAGTCGCCAGCACAGGAACTCAGTCACAAGTGAGCCAGCTGAGCTCTGGCCTCCCTTCCAAAGGGAAAAGCAGCCCTGCATTCACCCTGCCAGAGCTCTGCTGTTCCCTTCTCCCAGCTTTTCCGGAGGTGGGGGTGGGGGTGGATGCTGAGTCCAAGCCTCAGATACTGGAGGAGGAGGGGAGGTCACGTGGGGAGGCAGGCTGCAGGGAGGGAAAGGCAAACCTGGAGAGGGAGGTGGAGACAGACCTAGAAAGTCGGAACAAGACAGATGAAAGAAAAGGGCAGGAGCAGGTGTATTGTGTAGTGTGCACACGTTTAGGTAGGTAAGAAATAGGCTATTTACTAAAAAAACGTTGGTATAGGCTATTTGCTTTTTTAAAAGATTTTATTTATTTATTCTTAGAGGAGGGAAAGGAGGGAGAAGGAAAGGGAGAGAAACATTAATGTGTGGTTGGTTGCCTTTCATGTACCCCCAACTGGGGACCTGGCCTGCAACCCAGGCATGAGCCCTGACTGGGAATTGAACCAGGGACCCTTTCGTTTGCAGGCTGGCACTCAATCCACTGAGCCACACCAGCCAGGGCAAGGATATCTACTTTTTAATCCAACGTGGAACCCTCATTCCACCTGGCCTGTGGGAAATTCAGTCTCCATTATTGTTGGGCTCTCTCAGTCCATAACAGCCCCCGGGGTTGGGCCTTGGTGTTGCAGAACCAGATACGGACAGGTTTCAGTTTGGTCAGCAGCCCTCCTTGGTCACAGCCAGCATGGCCCCATCGAGTTAGAGACTGTGTCATTCAGTGCCAGCTGTGCTTGGTGCACAGCATCTTTGGTGATCTAGGAGCCACTTGATGTGAGGTCGAGTCTTATGGATGCCACTTGTCTCCTTGAATGCAGGGCCTAGATCCATCCGTTCCCTGGGACTGGGGAGCCTGAACTGCTACCCCCTCCTGCCACCTAAGAGGTTGGCGAAGAGCCTCCCACTGTGGTCCCTTGAAATCTCGGGCAGTTTTCAGTCCTAGAGCCATACTTCTGCCTCCCTCTGGCCCCTGGTTCTGGAGCTCTGTCCCTTAGTAGAATCTTTGTTCCTCAGCATCCTACAGCTGAGCGGCTGGGACCAGCCCAGCAGTCCCTCTGGGGTTCAGAGGCTTCCTGAGTTCTACACACACAAATTCAACTGCCTATTTGAAATTTCTGCTTGAGTATCTCTCATAGGCATTCCAAAGTCAACATGGCCAAAACGTAACTCCTTAGATAAGAAAAATCCGATGGAACGCTGGAACCCCAAATGGTCCCTTTCTTCTGAATGCTCTATCCCCAGTACTTGGAAGAGGGTCTGGCATACAGCAAGTGCTTAATAAAGGCTTTTGGCAGGATGAATTGGAGAGCGCATCCTCTCTTGCTTTCTTAACTTCGCACCTCGGTTTATTACTTCATGCCAGGCAGCCATGTTTCCCTCTCTGGATAAATGCCATCGGCACACGAAGCTGCTCCGAAGTTCCCATCTTTGGACCTCACTTTCTCGCCAGCTACCACTCCATTTCTCTGCTTGCTTTCAAAACAAAACTTTGCAAAAGATTGGTCTATATTTGCCATGATTGCTTCTTCACTTTCAATTTATTGTTCAGCTGCTTCCTCGCTTTCTCTCTTTATCGCCAACCACTCCTGCTCAGGCTCCTTCCGGGGTCCTGCTCTCCCCGTCAACCTGACTCCTCAATGTGCTGCCTCAGGCGCTGGTCTGCTTCTCTTCTCAATCAGCACTTTCTCTCAAGGCCATCCGTCCTGTCCCGTGGCTTTAAATGCCATCTATGTGAAGATGACTCTCCAAATTCAAGTCTCCAGCCCTGACTCTCCAGTGCCAACTTCCAGAAGCATCTATACACCTACCTGACTACTTATCATGGATATCCAACTTGGGTGTTGGGAAATAATAGAAAATATATATTCAGGCATATCTCAGAGATATAGCAGATGCAATTCCAGATCACTGCAATAAAGTGAGTCCTAATCTTTGCCAGTGGAGGGTTTTGCCTTCAATTTGTTTGTTTGTTTTTAAAAAATCTATGAAGAGCACTAAAGTGAAGCACAAAAAATGAGGTATGCCTATATTGTTGTCTGCCCCCAGTTCCTGATGTGGAGCTCCGGAATCCTTAGAATTTCCTAGGTCATAGAAGCGCCTTTTGTTCTAATGAAGTGACCCTTGGTGGGTACCTGGGTAGCTTCAGGATGGCAGCTGGTCGCCAGCGAGACCAAGCCATGATTAGAAGCTTGGAACTTTCAGCCCAACCACTGTCCCCCTAATGCGCTGGGAAGGGGAGAGGGGCTGGGTGAGCTGTGCCAGCAAATGATTGAATCCAAGAAGATGATGGGAACCTCTGATTTGTAGCCAAATGGGACAGAAATTGTGGATACACTGGGGACCTACTACTTGTGCTTGGCATCTGAAGTGGGGAGCAGTCTTGTGTGAATGAGCTTTTAACGTCTGTGGTTTGCGTTAACTCTGGGTACTGTCAGAATTGAATTGAGTCCTGGCTGGGTAGCTCAGTTGGTTAGAGTGTCATCCCAATATGCCAAGGTTGCGGGTTCTATCCCTGGTCAGGGCACGTAAAAGAATATCAACCAATGAATGCATATATAAGTGGAACAATGAATCAACCTCTCTTTTTCTCTCAAAAATAAAAAAGTAAAATAAAAGAGAATTGAATTGGCCCTGGCTGATGTGACTCAGTGAACCAAAGGGTCACTGGTTCAATTCCCGGTCAGGGCATATGCCTGGGTTGCAGGCCGGATCCCTGGGGGAGGGGGGCTTGTGAAAGACCACCAATAGATGCATCTCTCTGGTACCTCGCATCTCTCCCTCTCTTTCTCTGTCCCTTCCCCTCTCTATAAAAAGTAAATAAATAAAATCTTAAAAAAAAAGAATTGAATCGAATTGCAGGATAAGCCAGTTGATGTCAGAGAATTGATTGGTGTGGAGAAGAAAACCCACACATTTGGTGACCAGAAGTAAAATACTGTAGGTAGAATATTGAGTAGAGGATAAAAGCAGAAAACAGTTTCCAAAACAAAATTATTCTCCAAAGCTTATCCCCTATGTGTGTAGACTTTTAGCAGAAATATATTTTTTCCTCTCTCTATTATTTTTATTGAGGTTTGCCTTTCTCAATAGACTGATACATAATGAAAACAGTTTTATTTTCCTTCATTTTCCAGTGCACTGTGGCACAAGTCATATTATCTGAATTCTACGTTAATGCCAGTTATTTCTAATAATCTTTCCGCTTTTTGAAACTGACGGCACACCTCTGCAAAGTATAATATATATTAGACTAAAAAAATGAGAAGATATAATGGGCTATTACTGTCAGGCCCCTTTTATTCTTATTTTTATAATGAAGCAATTATCATTTAGGTTAAAAAACAAAAACAAAAACCAAGAAACGCTTGACCTTGATTTTTCCACTAAGCCTGTCCCTCCCTCAGTCTTTGGTCTTCCCCATCCCAGTCAAAGGCATGACTGTCTGCTCTGCTGTTCCATCCACAAACCCGGAAGGCATTCCCTCACCCTCACCCTCACGCTCACACTAATCCACCCACAAATCTTCTCAGTTCACCTCCAGATAGAGCCTAAATTCATCCCCCCTCCCACCTCTTGTCATTACTCCTGGAGTGGCACTTTCCCCTCTCTGTTGGATTATTGTAGTAATCTCCTAACCGGTCTCCCTCATTCCCTTCTTGCTCCATTTAAGTTCATTCTCAACACAGCAAACAGCACAATCTTTTAAAAACAAATCATATAATGTTGATACCCACTTAAACCTTTCAAAGGCTTCCCCTGAACTCACAGTGAAATCCAAAACCCTTGCGCTGGCCTCCAGGCCCAGCCTGCTCCTCTGACCTCAGCTCTCCCCATTTTCCTGCTGGCTAACAAGACACTGAACACACTGATCTTTCTGTCTCGGGACCTTTGCACATATTTTTTATTTCTGCTGGGAAATCTCTCTACCCAATTCCACATGACTGAATCCTACTCATATTTTAGGCTTCAGTTTAAATGTCACCTCCTAAGGAGAAGCCCCTCGACTCCTCTTTTTCATTGTGTCACTACTTTATTCTTTGTTCATAATTTTTAAGGAAGCCCTGTGGCTTCATGGTTGAAAGCAGACTCTGGAGGCAGACTGCCTGCGTGGTGAATCCTAGCTTAGCCACTCCTTGACCATGTGACCTTGCCCACATTTATTTAACCACTCTGTCCTTTAGTTTCCTCATCTATAAAATGGGGTATGTTAATAGTAGCACCTCATAGGATAAGTACCTGGCATAGAGTAAGCACTAGGTAAATATTAGCAGGTATTTTATTATTCCTTTATGGTGCATGCCTTGGGATTTAATTATTTTGTTTTTTCATTTTTTTGTTTTTAAAGATTTTATGTGTTTATTTGTAGAGAGTCGGAAAGGGAGGGAGAAAAAGAGGGAGGGAAACAGCAATGCACGAGAGATACGTTGATCAGTTGCCTCTGACACGTGCCCCAACCAGGGACCGGGCCTGCAACCCAGGCATGTGCCCTGAGCAGGAGTCGAACCGGCGACCTTTTGCTTTACTGGACAATGCCCAACCAACTGGTGAGCTGCACCAGTCAGGGTGATTTAATTATTTTGATTTCTGCAATGTAAGCTTTGAGGGAACAGGGACTGTGCTGTTATTTTTTGTTATGCCTCTAGCAACTTGCACGGTGTCTGGTTCGTAGTAAGTGCTTAATTCTGTTGTTGAATAAATGCATGAAAACAGAAGCGATCTCACCCTTTTGGAGTTTACAATCTAGAGATCATAGAGTCTTTCTTACCTTTCAACACCTAGCCACTTTAGAGATGTGAAAACTGAGACCCATAAAGGTGGGGTGATTTGGGCAAAGACCCATCAAGGGGGAAGAGGTACTGCTCTTCCCAGCTTCCCAGAGGGAAGTAAAATTTCTGCTTGTCAGAAACATGATTGAAGCACCAAAAGCACATGCAACTTGCTACATCCATTGTGAATGCAAGTCACGCACAGCCTTTTATTCTGAGAATAATAACCAGAGCAAAATTTTTATCGTAAGAGAAGTTAAAACAAAGAAAACCTGCGAGCTTCGGGATGGAGCAGGAGGATGGATTGTAATACTACTGGCTGAGACGGCGCTGGCATTGCAGCTGTGCCTGCCTGGGAATGACATCCAGTTCCCTGTCCAAGTAATTGCCTCCACCCAAACATTTTGTTCCTGCCACACTGCGGAATCCAGAGGCCTCCTTCTACAAAAGTGGAAAGAGACACTTGGAAGGTGCTTGCTCAGTGCACATAATGAATTAAACCCAAGGTCCTGACTTCCAGCATAAAATTCTTTTAAGCTCTAATTAATATAAAAGCTCTTAATATGAGAATTGAGAGAAAGAAGAGGCAAGGAGGGCAGAGAAGGAGAAGGACTAGAAGAAGAAAAAGGAGGATGTGTCAAGTGAGGTGCCCACGGTGGGCAGGGGCACTGCCAGCTGTAGGGGCAGCCAGAAGCCTGGCGGGGAAAGTAGGGAGCCTGCTGGGGAAAGAGGAGATGGAGGCTGGGCCTGGCTGGGTTATTTTCAGAGCTGCTATCTTTGTCTGCATCTGCTAAATTATTAAACTGATATCACATCCTAGAGGGTGCCAGATCAGGTTGCAGGGAAGAAACTGAAAGGGAGGGGTTGGATCTCTTAGCAGAGGCCTTGAATCTTCTAGGCTGGGATGGACTTTTCAGGCCTTGACCTCCTGCCCCACCCCACTTTCAGCGGATGGAGGGGATCCCGGTTTGGGCCATTGCCACACTCTCCCTCCGTAGGCTCTGTCTCTGCTGGCTGCTGTCCTGAGAAGGGTGGGCATATAGTGCACAGGACTCTGGAATTAGGTCCCCCTCGGGCTGCCTCTTCCCTTTCAGTGTCTCTGGCTCAGACAGAGGACAGATAGTACCAGCTTCTGAAACCTTGGACAAATCCTTGCATCTATCCATGCCCTTGTCTATGCCGTAGGTATTAACAGTTCCATTCCTCAGTCCCTGAAGATCAGAGAAAAAACATGCCTTTCTTAGGGCTGCACAGCTAAGAAAGGACTGAGCTTCAAGTCAAATTCAAGTCTAATTCCAGATGCCTTTCTTCCCTTTTTTTTTTTTTTTTTTTTTTTTTAGAGAGAGGCAGAGAAACTTCGATGTGTGAGAGATACATCAATCGGTATCTCTTGCAGGCTCCCAACTGCAGATCTGGCCAGCAACTCAGGCATGTGCCCTGACCGGGGAATTGAACCAGCACCTTTTGGTTCACAGGCTGGCATTCAATCCACTGAGCCACACCAGCCAGGGGTCTATTTTTTAATTTTAATATTTTCTCTATATCCCATCTTTGCTACAGTAAGAGGAATGTATAACCTATAACAATAAAAAAAAAAACCCCAATGGTTATTATAGTCTAAATATGTACTTCCTAATTCCAAGTATTGTGTTTGCCAGGCTGGCTGCGCACTAAGAGATGGCTGGCTGTGGCCTCTGTCCACTTCTGGGAGTGCAGAGCCCAGGGCCGTTAAGGGAGCCAGAAGGGAAGCTGGCAGATGCCAAAGCTCTCACCACTGGTCCTGTGCACACAGTGTTCCCATCCTGAATCCTTCTCCTTTTCCATCCCCGCATCATGTTTGCATCACTTGCTTTGATTCATCCTTCACGTCTCAGTTTAAATGTCATCTGCAGGGAACTCTCCCTGATCCCCTCCCCACCCATCTGGTCTCACTATCTGCTTTGTGTTCCCAGAGCCTCTGTTTTTCCCTATCCCAGTAGATACCTCACCGAATGGCCATTGCATGCCTGTGTCCCTCGTAAACTGTGTGCTCCCTAAGGGCAGGGCCCCATCTGATCATTGGGCTGTATCTTCAGCAGCCAGCCCAAAAGAGAAGGTAATGATCAAATTTGTCAAGTGAGTAAAATAAGAAATGAATGAATAAAGAAGGAGACTTCTCTGTTCTCAGCAAGCTCTATCAACCCTTGCGTTATTTTCTAATTCAAGTGTTTATTAGGAGCTTTAAGGGGCCAGACATTCTACTTCAGGGATGTCTAATGATAAGGAAAACCAGTTTAGGGTGAGAGACTATTAAATAACTAAACAATAAACAAATACATATATATCTATAACGTGGAAAAATACCACAGAGGACAGGAAGAGGGGAACATATCAGAGAATGATAGGGAGGTGAGCTCTGACTTTGGGTTGGGTCAGATCTGTGTTTGAATTCTTGCTTGGCCCCTTAGCTGCTGTGTGACCTCTCTGTGCTTTGGTTTCTTATCAGGAAGAAAAGACTGCTGATGCTCCTTTCTTATGTATGCTGTGAGGAGATAGAGAACATTCATTCGTTCAATAAAAATAGGCTGAGTATCTCCTCCTACTTAGAGAAATGACTTTCCCAAGGTCACAAGGTCATCTCTATGTGGGATGTGAACGCAGATCTGGCTGGTTCTCTGGTGCTGGCTGATGGTAGGGGTAAGCCCTAGCTTTTTCCCCCTTATTTATCCTCAGAAGTTGGCAGCAGTGGTCTGCCTATTTCAGGCAAAACCCCTGTCAGTCTCCCCACAATGATGATGATGATGATGGGGGGTCATCTGCCCAGAGATAGTCACAGAATTTGATGGCTCAAAGGAGACCATTCAAAGGGAGGCATTCCTTCTTGCTGGGGGCAACCTGGTAATTCCTGAGCCCCCCTCATCCCCATTTGAGCCCCTCTGACTCCCTGAGACCCTATCTTTGCCACTAAATTTTCCTCCTCTTCTCTGTGTGAGCCTCCTCCATAACCAATGCACCCACTAATCTCCTCCCCCCTCCCTTAGCCCTTTACAGTCAGTGAGCCCCTTGTCTTGCACTCACTGAGCGCCCAGCTCCCCCTCCGCTGCACCTCCACCACTTCTGTTGTTGAACACTCTCCCCTTCACTCCCTCCTTCTAAGTCTTCCTCCCTCCCTTTTCACTGAGCCTGGCCCCTTCTTGGACCTCTCCCTCCTCTTCTGAGCTGCCTCCCAGGAGCCCAGCTGGCTCGCCCACGAGTCCCAATCACTCAATCTAAGACACCTGAAAGCACTTCGCAACCATGGAGGGGGAGGCTTCAGCCTTGTCCTCCTCCACATCAAGCCAGCGCAGTTCCCGCATTTGCCTGTCGTCAGGCTGAGGCAGTAATCACACTGGCCACGCTTTTAGCAAGTCCCCTGGAGCCCAGGGCTGGCTACAGTTCCCAGTTGTATGAACTAGTTTCTGACCCTCCAGCCTCTGCTCTGCCGATCAGAGACCTTCCACCTCTGATGGCACTTTCAAAGGGATAGAAACTGAGGCAGGACCCTGTGGTCTGAGCCAGTGTTTGGAGAGGGTATGACAGGGTCATTTCTGTTGCGGGGAAAATGGACGTGGCTCCATTCCATCATTTTGCCAGGTTGACAAGGTCCCAGTTAAGGTCCTCCCCAATGACAGCAGACCCAGGTATCTGAGCCTCCAGAGGGCATGAATGGCTGAGCTGGTTCCATTCAGTGGTTCAAATTCAGCAACAGATCTGCCATTGACCTTGGGGAAGGCACCACTGCTACCTTCTGGGTGTGTTTCCCCTCTGTGTAAAGGTGTGGGGACATCCACTGGGAGGAGCAAGGGTGTGGAAAGACTTTTGCAGACCACGTGGTTCAGGGCTCCTCTGGGGGGTCCATCAAGATTTGATGAAGCTGGGCCAGACTCAGTGGCAGCGCTCTAGTCCTGCATGCCACGGGCCTGCCTGGTGGGGAACCAACAGGATCAGATTGCCACCAGGACCCAGGACGCCAGTCGCCCCTCTGTGTTAAGCTCTCGCTGCTCCAGTGTCACACTGGAGCTCCAAACTGAGGAGCTGCACTTGTGTTCATGATATTCCGGAAAAACCACCCGGAGGACCAGCAGATGTGGACACGCTGTGGACATGCCGTTTATTATTCATTTTACAGGGGAGTCCACCAATGGCAGTGGATCGGTGTGAGAAAGCCTGTGCCCTGCACCCAGCCTTGATGCTTCTTATAGGGTTAGGGAGGGAGGAGCGTGTGCAAATTCTACACTTTCATGATAAACACGGGAGCCTTGAGACAGAGGGGCCTTGAGAAGGCTGAGACATCCATATACAGACTGTTTTCCTCATTCCTTATGGCTGCTGGCCAGGCAGCCATCTGTTCTCTGAGGTCGTGGAGGCGCCGTGTCCTGAGTTACCCCGCACCCAGAGAGATTGGAGAAGGGGTTCCTGGTGAGCCTTGTGGTCCAGGAGACCAGGCAGAACCGATTGGACCAAGGGGTGCAGTATGGGAAGGAGCACTATGCAAGGACTCTCACAGAGTGTGGCTTCAGGCAAAACCCCCTCTAAGTGGAGACTGGAATCCATGATTTCTAAGCACCAACTACCAGAGTTTATGATCAGGGGCCAAACCAGCGAAGATACGGTCCTCTTTCCACCCAAAATTTGGGGGGAGGTGAATGGAGACCGGTTGTTCTAGCAAGACAGCAGGACGAAGGACCTGAAGGGTGTGGGCAATGTCCTGCACAGGCGGGGCAGAGAAGGCGGTGTCAGGGCATGACAGCCTTTGATTGGCTGTGCTGTCTATCGCTCCGCCCCGTGTTCTATAAGAGGCACCGGCCGCCGGCTAAGCGCTGGCGCGGGGGCTGCGGCCACAGTTGTTGCGTCGTTTGCGTCCGTCCTTCACCTCGCGGGTGCAGCGGGCCGAACCTGCCGACAGCGCTTTGCAGACCGCCGCGGGGCGGGGGCGGGGGATGCCGGGCTGCCGCATCAGCGCCTGCGGCCCGGGGACCCAGGAAGGGACGGTGGAACCCGGGTCTCCGCCGCTGCCGCCCCGGGAGCCCCTGCCATCCCCTCAGCCCCCGCCCCCAACGCCGCCCTTGACCCCGACCCCTACCCCGACTCAGGCCTCGCCTCTGCCAGGGGCGACCGCGGCGTCGGTGGGTTCGGCCGAGGGGCTGGAGCTGCAGCGCTGGCGCCAGAGCGCTGACGGAGGTGCGGGGGGCACCGGACCGGCAGTGGGCGCGGGCGGCGGCCAGGGCGCGGCGGGGGCAGGGGGCCGCGCACTGGAGCTGGCCGAGGCGCGGCGGCGACTGCTGGAGGTGGAAGGCCGCCGGCGCCTAGTGTCGGAGCTGGAGAGCCGCGTGCTGCAGCTGCACCGCGTCTTCTTGGCGGCCGAGCTGCGTCTGGCGCACCGCGCCGAGAGCCTGGGCCGCCTGAGCGGTGGCGTGGCTCAGGCCGAGCTCTACCTGGCGGCGCACGGGTCGCGCCTCAAGAAGGGCTCGCGTCGCGGCCGCCGCGGCCGCCCACCCGCGCTGCTCGCCTCCGCGCTGGGTCTGGGTAGCTGCGTACCCTGGGGCACCGGACGCCTGCGGCGGGGCCACGGCCCCGAGCCGGACTCGCCCTTCCGCCGAAGCCCGCCCCGCGGCCCCGCCTCCCCACAGCGCTGACCGCAGCGCCGCGACCCCTGGCTCCCCTCAACAGGCTGTCGCCGAGGTGCCCACGAAGGATTGCGGACGTCGGCTGGATGAACGGCGTCACGGACGCGGATGGATGGACTGACCACAAGAAGAGACAGTCGGGGGGCCAGGGGACCAGTAAAGTAGGCTGAGGTGCGGTCTTAGTGGCTGGTGCATCCAAGGGGCGGAGAGGGATGGTGCAGGGACCAGGACCTCCTTTCCTTGGGGCTTCTGCAGTCTGCTGGGTCCCTAATAAAGCTGTCTCTTTTCTGTTGCTGCCTTTCCCAGACCTCTTGGGAAGTGAGGCGGTAACACCAAGTCCCCATTATAGAGCTGGACAAATTGAGGGTGCGCAGACCTCAGGAGGCTTTGCCAGCAAACTTTTACTAATTGGAGCTTGCTGCACTGACGCAGCACCCTCCCCTCCTCCCGGCACCTGCGTTGACTCTCCTGAGCCTCTTGGGGCTGTAAGAAGAGTCTTGCCCTTGAGGCTGCGGTTTTCTGGCAACTCCTACCTCCGTACCTTTGGGCTGACGGAATAGTGAAATCCCAAGATGGGGTGGGGGCCGGTACAGCAATGCACCACTGAGTTCTCTTCTAAGACCCTGTTTCCCATTTGAGGAGATGGAATCCCGGAGAAATTGAGGATTCCCCCCCCCCACACACACACCCCCCATAATACTTATACTTAAGATCTTCCAGATTTTTTTTTTCTTATGTAGCTTTGCTCAGAGTACAGTCTTACTTAGATAACCAGTATTTGGCATCTGCCTAAAGCCTCACCTGCTCTCCTAGGGCCCCCCCCCACCCAACGTGTCTCTAAGATGGCTCTACCAGGGATGGAGCCAGGTGACATCTTTTAACAGGCCCCCAAGGGGGCAGGTATGCCATTGGCTTCTGGAAAGGGGGCCTTAAGGGGCCAGACCTGAAATGAGATCTGCTTCTCTTCCTGTGGACATGCCCTTCAGGCTCCTCGTCCCCTTCCCCCACTCAGCTGTGAACAGAGTCACTGGTGCTTTGCTTGCTGCTCACCAGCTGAGTTGACGGCAGCCTTACTTTTCAGTCTGTGAAATGGGTATCTTCACCTCCTGGAAGGGCTGTAGTGAGGTTAACACAGGGCAGAGATCTGTCTTCTTCTCCCATGGGTTACGGAAGAATGTTTTATTCTATTAAATCACACTTAAAAAGAGGCAGTATTTTTGCTGGTGGAGCCAGGAGCTAATTTAAAGTCCTCATTTTGCGGAGTGGCAAGGTCACATACTAGCAAAGGGACAGAACTAGATCCCAGGCCTTCTCTTAGTGTCTTCCCTGCCCAGGGGCAGGGGCTAGAGAGAACTGACGTCCAATTTGTCTGCTGTGTAACCTAAAACAACTCCTTTCCCTCTTCGGGCTGCTTTCCTCATTTTCTCTCTGAACATAGCTGTCCCTCCTCCGGTCAAGGCTTGGAAACCAGGAGGAGGGGTAGGATGAGGATGGCAGAGTCAAGGGAATCTGGTTTAGCCCTAGAGTCCCGAGGGTTGGTTGTGCTGCTCTGAAAGGCCGAGCCCCAGGGGCCCTCCCCTGACCCTCCCCCATCAACTCTTCCTCTTCCCAGGTACCAAACTTTTTAGCTGGTTTCTCAGTGAACAGCCAGACCTTCCTGAACCCATTCTTAGCTGGGGAAGGGAAGTGCAGGAGGAGGTCACAGAGACTGAGGAGCGCTTGGGCACCAGGAAAACAGTGCGTAGCCCTGGCATCCTCTGGCCTCCCTGGAGAGGAGAACCTTCTGAAGCTACTTGGGTCATTTGGGTTCTAGGGGCCCAGAAAGGTCGAGGACTTTCGGTGGGGGGAGGGGCACAGTGAGGAGTTTTGGCGCAGTGTTGGGCTGCAGCCAGAACTGTTTGTTTTCTGGGTTGCACGAAAGAAGGACACTTGGTCCAGAGAAGCTTTTAGCTAATGGTGTAAAGTGCTCTGTGCCATCACAATTTCGCCTTTCTCTGGGATTTATTGGTAATCAGCTTTGTCCTATTTTGGAGGTAGGGGTGGGGTTGAGGAATTAAGAGATGACTCTTGGTGGAGAAAGTGTATGTGTGTAGGAAACGAAAATTGGTCCTAGTGCTGCAGGCAGCTCTGTGTCCTCCCTTTGCTTCCAGATGTCCCACTGCTCTCACCAAGGGCCTTGGCCAGGGCACCCAGCACTTAGTGGCTTGAATCCCAGCGCTCAGTTCAGTGCTCTGCCCACTACCCCTCAGCCCAGGGCCCCCTCTACAAAGCTCCATTTTCTCCTCAGTCAACAAACATTGATATCTACCTAGTCTTGGGGGCTCAAGAAGCAGCACTGAATTAAAGGGTCTCCCTTTAAGGCTTTGTGTCTCCTGGCCCTGTAGGCAGCCTTTCCTGATGGTCACCATCCCAGTGGACCTTCTGGGGGGCTGGGTTGTTCGTGTTGGAGGGCTGTTTTCAGGCCTTCACAAATAACTGTCGTCCCTGATCAGGAAACTGACCCCCCCCCCCCACGACTTCCTGAACACTTTCTTGATGGCCCCCATCCTGGGGACTGGACCTGTGCACTGAGGCCAATGATGACCACCAGTGAATCTGGGATCTCAGCAAAGGGAAATAGGGGAACTGGAGCCTTTCTTCAGAATAGTGCCTGGGGCTGGGGAACCAGTTCGGGGTTCTAGTCTGGGACCTGTCCCTTCCTTGGATAAGCCCCTTCCCTCTCTTGGATGGCTAGAGAGGGTAGCTCTCAAGTCTCTGGGTGGCACCACCAGAGGGCAGTGTGGGGCTGCTTCCTGGGGCACTGGGCGTTGCCTGGAGCAACTGGGCTCCCAGTATCCCCGCCCCCAGATCCAGCCTCTTCCTGGCAGCGGTAGGGCATCCTAGGCCTTGAGTTTTAAGTGTTTGGCAGAAGATCGGTTAGGGGAGGTCACTTAAGAGAAGGGGCCCAAAGGAAGTCTTTTGGTTGGGCTGGTCCCCAGGCCCTGCGAGAAGGTCCGTCAGGACACTTTCCTGGAAAGAGGCTGCCCCTGTTGGTGATCACCATTTGAGTAAATGTAAAAGCCCGAGTTTCTGGCTTCTCAACGACTTGTTACACTGATACATGACCAGAACACCCCCTCCCCCTGCCACCTGGGGACCAAGGTGGCTTCCTAGAGATTAGGCTGAAGCAACAGGTCCTGGCTCAGGTGCTCCAAGCCTGCAAATGGGCAGTCTTCAGGCGGCTCCTTTTCCCTGACAGCTGGCTCTGGAGAAAAGCCCTGGGGCCCAGGCTCCTCAGAGCTGAAGGATAGGCTCTTTACAGCCAGCAGGGAAGGACTTGTTTGGGGGAGCTGGAAGATCCCCAGCCTATTTATTTCTTCCCCCATTAGTCCTGACCAGCTGCACCCTGGCCAGCAGTCATGGGGGAAGGGAATCCTTGGCTCTGGAATGATATATTAATGAATTCCGTGCCAGGCACTGTGCTAAGCACTTTACACCCATTATCTGTTTCAATCCTCTCAGCTATTCGTAGGGGTTATTCTCATTTCCACAGATGAGGAAACAGGATCAGGGAGAACAGGTGACTTGTCCAGGGACATGGAACCTATAAGTGAGAGATGCCTTAAACATTTCACTATGTGGCTTTTCATTTACAAGGTGAATGTGGGGGATTTCTGGGCTTTCACCTTTATATCTGGGTCCAGTGATCCCTGGTCCTTGGTTTTGAGAGTGATGTGATAAGATGTTGGAGGGGTAGCAGAAGGTGCTACTCCCCAAGGTCTAGGCACACCCCCAGAGGCTGGCTCCCCAGCCTGGCTGACTGGGGGAAGGGGGTTGGTGAGTCAGGCTGAGTCAGCACGCCTGGTTTCAGGCAAGGGCAGGCCAGTGATGTTGAGGGCCTGCAGCTGCCTTAGAGGGCTGCCTCCTCCCTGCACACCTGGGCTGGGATGTTTGGTGCCAAAGACAGCAAAGAGCCTGGGGTGGCAGAGGAGGAGAATGATAGGCTCCATGGTGGGGCATGAAGTGCCCCAGGCTGGCAACAAGACAGACCTGGGATTCTGTCCTGGCCTGGAACTTCTCAGCTGGGAGACCTTGGGCAAATAACTTACCTTCTCCCTTAAACCAGTTTCTTTTCTGTGTGTGCGCGCGTGCACACATGCATGTGTTTTGGGCATCTGGAGAGGAGATAGCCTCTGAGTATTAAATGAGGGGTCACACTCAGTGCCCAGCACATAGTGGAAGTCTGTAAGTGTGTAATGGAACGGATCTGGCCAGCTTAGGGCCGGCTGCCCGGACATAGCCCCCAGGCAGTGTGGGCCTTCGCTTCTCCAGAGCATCGCCATATCAGGAATCCCCGGAACGGTCCCCCTCTACCCCCATCAGGGCCTAGGGAATTCCATAAGGGGAGAGGTGGAGGAAGGAGCAGCCTTTTCATCCCAGGAACATTCCATTCCAGCTGCTCAGACCAGTGGGGATCCCAGCCAAGGACAAAGGCCCAAGAGAACCTCTGGTTACCCCAGGAGCCCCCCACCTCTTCCAGGGTGGGAGTCAGTGGAGCCCAGGTCCATAATTGCCCCAGCACCTTCTCTCTGTAATGGCCCCTCTTAAGGAGGTAGATGTCCAAGTGTTTGGGTGGGGCTGGGTGGCTGTGGGAAGGAGGTAATTGAAGCTCTTAAAATTGTTCTCTCCAGCTCCTCCCAGTAACTCAGAGCCTCCACTCTATGGATCTGAACTCCTGGATTCTGTTCCTTCCCTGAGCACCTCCTCCAGGAAGACCTCTTCAGTCGACCCTACACAGCTGAGCCCTCCTCACTTCATACAAGCCCTTTGTTTACAGAGGCAAGGGGTTGGATTCTGGGGGAGTTGCCTGTACTGTGAATTTCTTTATGTATGCCACATTTGACTTTGGCTTACGCTGTACAGTTGGAAGTGTTTCTACAGGTCCGTGAGACACAATCAGATTATTTAAGAGTGCAGTGAGCATTTGCAACATGAAAGTGGAAAGGATTTCTTTTAAAAATGTCATCATTCTTAAGTCACAGTGCAGCTTGGTAGCTGCCATTGCTTCTCAGCTTAACAATAGTTTGGGGACCTGTTTGAGGGAAACCGGTTTGAGGAATCCCTGTCTTCCTCATTCACTGTCCTTGCCCTGTCCATGTGGGAGGGTGCCTGTGGCCCGCAGAAAGGTGATCAGCTCTGGCCCCTGGGGCGACACACCTCTTTTTCAAAAAGAGGTAGTGGCCACATAAAAATTCTCAGCAAAGTTTTAAATGAGAAAAGGAACCACGCTTATTCAAATAGCTTGATAATAGAAGGAAGGGAACCATATTTACTCACATACAATCCAGAACTTGTAGAATTCTGCAAAATGAATGTGTATTGAGTCAGTCCCCTGATTCATACATTCAGGAAGAATAAATTTCAATACTGTAAGACAAACACATGTGGTTTTAAGGTTTACTTTGCCAGTGTCCTTGCCTCCTTTCTTCTATGTGTCCGTCCCTGCTCTTTAAGTTGGCAGCTTCTGTTTAGTTTCATTTGGCAGTCTCGGGACCATTGACTGATTTGTAGACTGATTTCTCTGTTTACCTGGTTCAAAGCTGACCCTTTCCAGGAAGTCTTCCCTGATTGAGGCTGTGATGAGGAAGTTAGGCGAGGGGAATGTACGTGTGACACCGGATGACTGGGAGGGAGGTCGTCCATGTTTGTGATAACATGGCAGCATGACTGTGCTGGTGACTGTATGGACCTGTTTGTCAGTCAGGTCACAGCAGGAGACCGGGCTCACTCACACTAGGAGAACATTTAAAAGGGACTATTTCCAAAGACGGGGGCTTAAGAAACTAACAAGGGATGGTGCAGCTCTCAGGGGATAGTAGGAGTGGGAAGCCTTTACAGCTCCTGGGCCTAAAGGGAGGAAGGGGAGGAGAGGGAAGGGCGAAGGGATGGGTGGACAGCTGTGTAGAGAGGGTCCCTGCCAGGAACAGCAGCCTTTGATTGAGAGAGAGCCAACCATGACAACCTGGTGGGGGATGGAGCAGGAGAATAAATACCCCATTTTCCTCCAGTTTCCTGCTAGGGTCTCTCATTGGCCAAACCCAACAGGAAGGCAGGGAACAAGGGAGTCATTGATGTAAAGTCCCTAGAGGTCACCCTCCTCAGGGCACAGAGCAGGGAGTAGGGTGCATAGTGGGTCTAGAGGGCCAACATTGCCTGGGGTGGGCTAGGGGGCTTGCATCTTCCGTTCCCTGATGTTTACAGCAATGCTTCTTTCCCTCTCTGGAGTTCTCCCACCTGCTGTGGACATAATGGGTGGGTGGACTGTGGCTTGGAAAGCACTGTGGGGTTGGGGGTGGCGGGTGGGGGATGGAGGCTTTCCCTCCCCACCCTTCCCCTCTCTGGCTTGCTGATTTCCACTTCTTGATTCCTGCCTGCCTCGGCATCTTAGATGGTTGCAGGAATTGTCCACGACAAACAGTGCCAGCCCCTGAATCAGTGTTTTTCTCACACCCACTACACCACCCCAAACATACCCACCTGTTTGTCACCATGGCCCCCTGGTTTGTCACCAAGGCACACCTGTTGTCACCATGGGCCCCTGACGTACTCACCACAAGTCATGGCTGTTGTCACATGCACGTCAAGAAAATGTGCATCTTGTCACACTGCTACACTCTGCCATAGTCGTACATAAAATGGCAAATGGCACGGGAATACAAACTCATCTGTGTCACATACAGGTATAGAAACCATACTGTCATGCTCGTCCATGGGAAGTGAGTGTAGGGGCAGGATGGTGCAGGGTTTAACAGCAATGGCTTTGGAGTCAAACTTCTCTGATCTCTCTGGCATTAGTTTCCTGGTCTCTAACATGGAGATAATCCTCGCTCTCTCGTGGAGTTGTGAAGATGAGAGGTAATGATCAGGAAGATATTAGCATTGTGTTGGCCTGCAGTAAAACACTCTAGAAGCGGTAGTGTTCCTGGGACTCCTGTCTCAGTCCCTCCTGCTTCTCGCACCCATGCGGGTTGCCTATGGACAGCAGGGAGCACATGCACCTGCAAAGGCCAGCTGGACACGCACCCTCCCCAGACATGCCTGCGGGGAGCATGCGTACGTTGTCAGACAAGTTCCCTCTGCACGAACGCTCTTGCCCCAGACATCCGCATGGCTTGCTTCCCACCACCTTTAATCTGTGCAGTCAAATGTCACACTTTCAACGAGGTCCACCCTGACTTCTGTTAAAAATTGTAAACTCAAGCTATTTCAATCCCTTACTCTGTTATGTATCAATATATTTTTGAGCATCACTGACCTTTTAAGACTATATAATTGTTTCTTTCCTGTCTATTCTTTTAGAATATAATCTTTAAGAGGGCAGAGATCTTGGCCTTGGGTTTGCTGACATATTCCCAACCACTAGAAGGGTAGCTGGCTCACCGTGGGCTGAATGTGGGTATACACACATGTATGTACCATGGGTTCCTGGCTTTCTTACTCTCTGAAACAAGCATATCCAGGCGAAGCCCTCTCCCTACCCTAACAAGCTAAGCCAGTGTGCTTACACTGTGAGCAACCCCTATGTGCCCAAATCAGGAGCTGGGATAAACCTAGTGCCTCCCAGGACCCTAGCTGGATGGGCATAGGCAGAGTGAAGGTGGGGACTATTTTTAGTCACTAAGCAAAGAAAGCTCACCCTCCTAGCCATTTTGAGCCCAGCAGGGACCCATTGAGCAGGTGAGGCGGCTGGACTTATTCAGGTGACCTAGGGTCTCCTCTGTGGCCTTGTTTTTCTCACCCTGGCTGAAGCCATCAAAGCCACCACTTCAGAAGCCACTAATGAGGCTGAATGTGTTAAAGGCTTTGCAATCCTGGGATCAAAGCAACCAGGTAAACAGCAGGGAGGGAAGCAATCAGGACCATGACTGGCTGATGCCCAGAGGGAACAGCTCCCTGTGAGCTTGACATTCAGTCCGAGACAACCTGATATGGCCCCAGGTGGGTTTGGAAAGAAGAGACCTGCTTAGAACAGTTGGAATGTGCTCATTGGCATTTAGGAGTGAGCCAGAGGATTGAGGGAATCTCTCCCAGATAGGGAGCCCAAAACTGGGCTCTGGCCCTGGGGGACCCTAGAAATCTCCCAGTCTTAGCTGCCACTACTGGGGGAATCTCCACTCTGGATTCGCCCAGCTTGTTCTCCACCTGCTTCCTGGGAAGGGATGGGTAGGGTGGGCAGAGACGGAGTCAAGCAGCCCTGAGCACCACAGCGCGAGGCCAGGTCCAGGGTCACTAGGACTCTAGGGTGGAAACAATGAAATGTTTATTTATTTTTTTTTAGAGAGAGATGGCAAGGGAGAGAGAAAGAGAAACACTGATCGGTTGCTTCTCACATACACCCCAACCTGGGACCAAACCTACAACTTAGGCATGCGCCCTGACCTGGAATCGAACTGGTGACCGACCTCTCACTTTGCAGGACAATGCCCAACCGAGTAACACTGATCAGAGCTGAAATGTTTACTCCTGAACAAGAGACTTGCTGAGACAACGTGCAGGCGCAAGTCATGTGCATAGACATGAGCTTTAGCACAGCTATCAGCTGGGATTGGTGCTGAGGGAAGAAGGGGTATTTCCCCAGCCACAACCCAGGACTCAGACACCCACCCCTCATTGTCCCCTCCCACAATATAAGCCAGACTCAGGCTGGGGGAGGCAGCAACAGCCCCCATGTCATAGAAGATCCTTCTCCCAGGAGAAAGCATGGTGCTCAGCTCAGTGTAGACAATTTTTATTGACAAGTGTTAAGAGTGCAAAACAGTAACAGGAGGCGGGGTGTGGCTCTCCCCCCCTAAGTGAGGACCCTGTAACCAGGCCAGTGGGGTGGGAACACTTGACTGTGGCCACTTTAGGCCCCTCCTAGAACAAGCTCCCAGGCAGGAGTATTCCTCATGACATTGGGGAAGGAAGCAACACCCTAGAAAGGTCATGGCGTGTGTACCACCCCAGGCCACTTGGTGCCTGCTCACCTCACACCTTGACAGCTGAGGATAGGAGTGTTAGGGGACTGGGCCAAACATATCCCTCTCCGTGGATCTGCCTCATGCCTCACCTTCCCTCCCCGCATTGATTAGCCAGGTTCGACCACCAGGCCCTGTGAGTGGCCCAGCCTGACCCAAAGTGACTAGTTCCCATAATGCACCATATTTTAGTCATTGTGTGGGCAGCAGGCCCTTGGAGGCTGCTGGCTCACTGAAGGCTGGCCATAGCCAAAAAGGCCCTTTCTAGCCCATAGAAATCAATTCAAGATGATGAACACTGAAGCTACCACGCCCCACGCACCCTCCACACACTCCTGGAGGCCCCACTCCATCTGGGGAGGCCCAGTCGCTCCTGGCCAGGGTCTGAGTCAGTTACATGGCAGCCAGGTGGGATAGCAGGAGTGGGCCCGGGCCAGCAGAGGCTGCACAGGGGTCACATAGTAGTTGACAGTGGCGGGCACAGCCCCATCGGGGCCTGGAGGGCGCCAGGCCAGGGCAGCAGCAGCAGCTGGGCCCTGCTCAGCCAGCGCCTGGAGCGCCATGGTGGCGATGAGGTCCAGCGTCTGGCGGCGCTCATGGTTCATGAGGCACACAGTGCTCTCATTGACCACCTGGTGCAATGTCACCAGGCAGGCATAGCGGCGGGCTGAGTCGGCCCCGCTGAAGTGGGCCTCCAGGTAGCGCTCCAGCATGCGCTGCTGCTCCACCAGGTCCGGGAAGTCGATGAAGAAGCGGGAGCACATGTAGCGTTGCAGGGCACGCACATCGGTGCTGGGCTGTGGTCGGAAGCCACGTACCAGGAGGTGGCAGTACTTGAGGAGGCCACCGCCGCGGATCTCTTCGGGGTTGCGTGTGGCGATGACTCTGTGCCGCAGGTGCTCCAGGGCTTCGTTGAAGTCCCCGTACAGGCTCTCGCCTGTCACAGTTGGATGGAAGGTCTCAGACATAGGCGTGGATGAGCACTGGCCAAAGAGCAGCAGGGAGTCCAGGATGATCTGGAAGGAGTCTACGCTGAACTCGAACTGGCGCCTGACTGAGTCCACAAATTTGAGCTCCACGTTCTTGCCACTCTTGTTGGACAGAGAGATGAGGCTCCAGCGGTCCGCATCTGTGCACACTTTCACCAGCTTCTGCACGTATGCCTCCTTGAGTGTGAGTGGCGTGATCTTGGCCCGGCTCACACCAGAGGGCAGGAAGTCCAGCAGGCAGGCCAGTACCACCTCCTTGGTTAGCTGGAAGGAGGCCTCGCTGCGCAGGTCCACGCGGAACACTAGGTCCAGGTCCTTATAGCCCAGGCCATTCTCGGGGTGCAGCACATGGCTGGCAGCCGAGCCGTGCAGCCGCACGCTATGCACGCGCAGTCCCTGTGCCTCCAGGCTGCTGCGGACAACCTGAGGAGGGGACGGCAGGAAAGAGAGGTGTCAGGAGCCTGGGTCCCCAAGGTTTACTATGGCCTTCCATGTAATAGTGACAATAACATCAACCACTGTTGACCACTTATCAGCTGTCGTGCCTTTGGAAGGACATTTAACCCTCTAAGCCTCGATTTCCTAAGCTAGAGAGTGGCCTGTTGGAGCAAAGCCTCTGAAAGCAGAGCAATAATGATAACAAACACAAGCATAGAATTTACTAAAAGCCAGGTACTGATCTAAGCACTTTATACATTAGGATATAAATTCACATAATTCTCACAATAACCCTGTGAGTTTTATTATCCGCACTTTACATATGGGCCAATGGGAGCACAGAGGGGTCAAGTAACTTGCCCATGGTCACCCAGCTGGTGAATGCAGAGCTGGGAATTAAACTCAGACAGAGTCCACGCCTTAACCACTATGCTATTCTACATCTCTAAAACTGCAAGTAAAATACTTAGCTTTGGGTCAGGCATGATGCTAACTCCTCAAATGTGTTGGGGACATAATTGTCAGTTCATACACAATATTACATTTTTCCTCATAATAATGCTATGTTTGAGTATTACTACCCCAATTTATAGATGGGGGATCTGAGGCACACAGAGGGTAAACACATCCATGGTGAGCAAGTGACTGAGCTGAGACTAGAACTCAGGTCACTTGGATTGCCAAGTCCAGGCATGCTCTTTTAACTCTGAGATAATCATCTTAATTCATCTTTACAAGGACACAATGAGGCACATATTATATTCTTATACAGATGAGGAAACTGAGGCTTTATAGTGGTGAAATATCTATAGCTCAGAAAGGAAGCTATTCAGAAATTGTAGGGCTGGAAGTTAAAACCCAGACCCAGACCGTTTCCACTCTTGGGAGAAGGGATGGGTCAAGATCCCAGGAAGCTTTCCACACCAAGGGGGAAGAGATGTAGCAGATCGCACCTGCTGACACAGGAACATATGACAGGTAAACCTACAAGTCTTCTTGAACCTGTTCCTCTAACCAGAGGTGTCTTCCCAGGCCTAGGATCACTTGGGGAGAAGAGGGAAGCTGAGCTGAACACTCAGCTTTCTCCACAACCCAGAGAACTTTACACACTGCCCTGAAAGTGACCAGGCAGCATTCCTACCCTGAGTGATTCTGCAACTCTTGCTGCCAAGTCAGCGCACCTGTGGAGGGGATGCCTTCCTCACCTCCCAGGGAATTACTGCAAAGAATGCACCCAAGTGCTGAGAAGGCAAGCTGCAGTGGGGCAATCTGAGGCGGGCGGCTCCCTCCACAAAGGCTTCCGGGAGGAGGACCTTGACTTTCGGGAAGGTATTGTCATGGCTATGAGGGGTGAGTAACTGGCCATCAGAATCTTGCAGGGGTGAGGGGGGTGGCTGGGGGTAACTGGCCATTCGAATCTTGCAGGGGGCAGGGGGTTGTCTGGGGGAGGGGAAGTAGAATATTTGTTAGGCACCTATTGGGTGCCAGGCACTGGACCTTCTCACCAGTTTATAGGGGATAGATCTTTATGATCTCCAAGTTTTGGATGGGGACACTGAGGCTCCCAGGAGCAAAGTCACATGCCCAAGATCATGCAGAGGTGCCTTCAAATTTAGGCATGACTGACTCCAAAGTCAATCCTCTTTCTACCATGTTACCATTCCAGGGTTGAGAGGGAGCAAAGACCAGAACCTAAGGGTCATCCTCCCTCCCTCAAAGTTTCAGAGTGAGGCCAAAGCTTCCAGTCACTGAAGCCCAGAGCCAGAGTTGTTGGGGAGCAGGAAGGTGGGAGTTGGGGAATGACTTGGCTAGGCAGAGAGGGGAGGCTGGATGTAAGGGGCGAGTGGATGCAGTCCAGCCTGTGGGACTTCTAACCTGCACCCTGGCAGCTAGGAGAGAAATGGGCCAAAGAAATTGTCATCCTGCAGAGCAGACCAGCCCCCTCCCCAAGTACCATTAGAGCTGACTAAGCCTTACTCAGTGCCAACTCCTGCTCCCAGGCTGATGCCCACCCCAGGGCATGGCATCTGGCCTAGTGAGTAGGTAGCAGTACCCTCGTTAAATTGCCTGCGTCAGGCCACGGGGCTGGCTATGTCAGCCAGACAGAGGCTGTTGTCTCTTTCCCAGGTGTGACTACAGCCAGCTTGGCAGACAGTCCCCAGATACTGCCACACCCAAAGACTGCAGGGCAGCTTGGAGTCTCCTGAATCAGACTTGCCAGCCATGGAGGGGGCAGTGGCTGCACCCTCCTTTCTCCTGCGCAAGGCCTCCTCTAGAACCACTCCTGCTCCCAGGCCACTGCTGAGACCTGCAGGGAACTGTAGGTGCCGCCAGACAGCAGGCTAATAAAACCTCAAACCCACCTAAAGCAAGCCCTCTGGCTGCAGGTGGAGAGATAAGATTGTGATCTTGGGCAAAGGACTTATTCAAGGTCACACAGCCAATATATGGCTGAGCTTAATTAGAACCGGGCCTCCCAGAAGGCAGGCGGCTTCCTGCAAAAGAGTGGGCCCCCCCAGCCCAGGTACAGGCAAGAACAGCATCTCGAGGTGCTTAAATTGCTGCTGTAGGTAAAACCTTTGTGGGGAAAAGAGGGAGAAAGATTCCAATTCTTGAACTGTGGGGCAACTCAGCACTGGGGAGAAGCTCAAAGTCAACAACCAATGCCTATGCCACGTACCCCCAGCGCCCCTACCACAAAATTCCCACCAGCTTGTGAAGCTGCCAGCTGAAGATTCCGGCCAGGAGATGGACTTTCTCCCTTGCAGATGCAATTGTACAGGCCAGGTGAAGGCACCTGTTCCTTTTGGATTCTAGAACCAGAAAGGGTGTTGGAAAACAGTCTAACCCAACCCCATCAAACAGACGGGGCCCAGCAGAGGGAACAGACAACAGTACAGGTCCTAAAGTCAGATGTCCAACCTCTCTAGTCCAGCTCTGAAGTCTCTGCTGCCCCTGCCCACCACAGCAGGCAGCTCCCTGTTCTGTGATGTTTCTGACCCTTGTCGAGGAGGAGGTTGTACTATCGTTGCATTGTAAAGTCAGCTCCTATTGGCCTGCAGTCTCCCCCACCTGGCTGGGAGGACCTGGAAAGCAGAAAGGCTGGGTACCAGTCATACTATAAAGAGGGCTTGGCACAGAGCAGCACTAGTAAAGGCAGTTTGGATCATATTGATAAGGGCAGGTATTTCTTCTCCAGAGCACCCCTTGTTCTTGCAGGGGCGAGCTGCCACAATGGGCTCCTCCACTCCCTCCCCCACGCCTGGGACAACAGTCCTGGAGGTACAGCAGTTGGGGTCCCAAAGTTGACCTGACTGTCCTGGGGAGAAAAACCTCAACTGGTTTCCTAATTACTCCATGACAGTGGCAGCGGAGGAATGCCTCTGTGAGGTGCCACTGGGCTGTGGGTGAGTCAGCCCTGGAGAATCTGCCCCCACCCCCTCCCATTCCTTGGGAGGGAGGGCAAGGTAAATCCCCCAGTGAGCACCCCTCCCCCCTTCTGTGGAAGCTAAGGTTTCACCTAGCTTGTCAGCTGTGGCTCCAGAAAGTCCATCTCTGGCAGGAATGTGCAGGAATTTTGGCTGATTTCTGGTTTCTTCTATCAGAAGATGTCTCATAAGACTTAGAAGTTGAATACTGGGAGCTGGGGAAGGGGTGGAAACACTTGAACAGTGGCTTCTGGGAATATCCAAGGATCTCTGCATTTGATTTTCACTTCTGCAGGTAGTCTTAGGCAGCTCACTTCCCCTTTTAGGGCCTTACCTTACCCAGCTATAAAATGGGTACAACAATGACCATATTCTAGTATTACAGAGCGTGACAGTGCCTGGGCTATACCGATGAAAGAGCAACTTTAGGATTGCTGAAGGTCAGGTAAAGGGAAGAGGGAATCTGGGCAAGAGGAGAGGGGTTGCCAGAATTTTCTTCTCCTGCTCCTCAGGACAGAAGTGGGGCTCGTGACCTGGGCTGACCTTCAGTTCCAACTTGGGGAGGAGAAGACACACCTAACCTGGACACCTGAGGTTGCCTTCCAGCATGCAGGCATCAGGTCTGACCTGGTTGCTTGATCTCCTCTGGTCACAACCCCATCTAAGAGGGGGTCTTTGTCAGGACCTCTAGGCTCTTCCACATAGCAAAGGGGCTCTTGATCCAAGGGCTGTGGGAGCACAGGGCAGAGTCTGCCCCCAGAACCTTGAGCGAGGGAAGGAGTGGGAGTGAGGCCCAGGAATGACGATTTGGAGATGAAAAGAGCTATGTTGGACCCAAGAAGGCACACCTACCCACCCAGAGCTGCTTGGCATTTTTGTCCTTGCAGACTGTTCTTTCCCAGCTGCCGAGTCTCTCCTCATTCTGTTCGCCTCCCCAAGCCAGAGCCTGGGTGAATTCCGAGGGGAATCGGGGCTCCCCAGGGGCGGGGGAAGGGAAAACCAAGAGGGGAGGAACTCTGAGGTGCAGGGGTAAGGGGATGCGGTCTACCATTAACGCTGTGCGATTTTGTTGTAGCCTCTGTCGCTCTGAATCTGATTTTCCCTAGCTGCCCAGCCAATGGAACAGAGTCCAGGGTCCTTCCAGCCACGAGAGACTCAGGATAGAGACCCCAGATCCCCCACCCAGCGCCCTCTCACCTGCACGATCTGCCGGGGCTGCACGCTCAACGTGGGGAAGTTGCCGCGCCCGTGAATGGGAATCGGCTGGCTCAGGAGCGCGTCCAGCCGCTTCACCTGTGGCCAGCCCAGCCCACTCAGGTGCCGTCCGAGGGAAGCCGAAGAGGCTTCCGGGTCGGGGCCGCCGCCTGCCTGGGAGGCCATGGCCACCGCCGAGGCCGCAGCCGCCCCAGCCTGCGCAGCCGCCGGGTCCCGGCTCTCAGCTCCGCTCTCCGACGGCATCATTAACCCGGTCCCGGGGCCCCGACAGCAGAAACCGGGGGTGGTTAAGAGGAGGAGGGAAGGGAGAGCGGCTGGGCCGGAGCCAAGGCGGGGTGCGCGGCTGCAAGGACTGGACGGCAGCGATGGCGAGGCAATCCCAGGGCACACCTACCGCGGCGACGACCTACCGACCTTAAAGTTTGTCACTTCAAGGCCAGCGGACTTTTATAGGCCGCGGGCGGCCTGCCCATTGGTACCGGCAGCTGTCATACAGCTGGAGCCGCCCCGCCTCTCTACGACCCTGCCATTGGGCAGCAGAGCTAGGGAAGTTCTGATTGGCTGAGAGACACGCTCCTGCCCCGCCTCCCTTGTCGACTGAATTCCCTCCTTTGGGCCTTAAAGAACTTTTGTTGACGGTGATTGGCCCAGGCGGAGCAGGCCCTGGGCTTAAAGGGATTGCTCTCTATAGGGGCAGGCGGGAGGGGAGTGACTTGTGGAGTTTGTGGCGGAATCGAACCACCAAGAAATTTCAGGGTTTATTTTGTTTGTTTGTTTTTGGCGCTGGAAGGAATTTAGAAATCACCTGGCCTGGTCCTAGTCACCCACTTTTGTTGTTGTTGTTTTAAATTTTTATTTATTTTTCGAAAGAGGGGAAGGGAGGGTGAGAAACATCAATGTGTGGTGGCTTCTCCTGTGCCCCTTACTGGGGACCTGTAAGAAATCACCTGGCCTGGTCCTAGTCATTCACTGTTTTCAGAAGCCCAGAGAGATTGTGCACTTGTTCAACTCCACACAGTGCTCCTCCTGCTTTCCCGCAGTCTTCCAGACGTAAAGAAAGGTAACAAACTCAGAGCATACCGCGGTAGAGACTTTTTAACATACTCTCTTGATTGGCCCTTGACAGCCACAGCCTGGCCAGCCTTGAGGTTCATGTTCAGAGGAGGGGAAACCTGTGCTGAGAGGGGATGTGCATGACTCCCCTAAGGTCGGCCCTGGTGCTGACTCTGGACCATAGAATCTGTGGCCGCATGCTCATTCCACTACACTTGGACAGACCCTGGGCCTTTATGGGACTGGAGGATAGAGGGAAACTGGAACTGGGGGGCTTGGTCTTCCTGATCCAGCATCTCAGGCCCTTCTGCAGCCCTGTCTGTCAGGTGCTTCCTGGGTTGCTGGTGGAAATCTTTCATGACAGCCTTTTCTTAGCCTTTGCAGGTCCTGTGTGCCGTTAGGCAAGTCACTAAAACCCTCTGAGTCAATTTCCTCATCCGTCCCAAAGAAGATGCTCAGTAAATGTTTTTTAAAAATTTGATTTGATTTACTTATAGATGGTCAAAGGTTTTTCATACGTTCTACTGAAATAATATGTTTACAAGTTTTTGTTTCCCATTTTACAGAGCCCAGAGAGATGCAGCTTATTATTACTTTTAATCTTTTTGTGTGTGTGAATTTAAATATATGTTCTTGTGGCAAAATTTTAGAAATTGAGTCTGTCTGATTCATCACTACAATATTTTCTCTTAGGTAAAATATCATGCTCCTAAAAATATATCAAATTAAATATCATTCTCCTGACACTTCCATTCTGTAAGGCAGGCTGGGCAAGGAGTAATATGCCCAATGTACCAAAAGAGAAATCAAGACCTGGAAAGGGTAAACAATATTCCAGAGTCACCAGCTTGCCTCTGACAAACCAAGGACTAGAGTCCTGGAGGCTGGCTCTCAGACTAGAGCAGCCATTTCCTCTTTCTGGAGGGCCAGCACAAGCAAGATCCTGCCCTGTCCCCTCCCTCCATCTTGTCTGGGATGGGAGGCTTCCTCTGGTAAGACCTGCTGCTTACTTCACTGCTTGGCTGTGTGACTTTGGCCAAGTCCCTTGCATTGTCCTCAGCTAAGTTGCTTGCAATTTTGTTTTACCTTCTCTTGAAAGATAAGAAATAGATAAGCAACCTCTTGGCTGAGTACAGAATCTTCAAACCCTTGACCTACCACCTCTATGCCTCAGGAGAGGAAGGAAGAGAAAGGAACCTAACATTTACTGAATACCTGCTATGTACCAGATCACTTTATATGTACCACCTCTAATTCCTAAAAATACATCTTGAGATGTGGGATCATTATCCTCAATTTACAGATGAAGAAACCAAGGTTTAGAGAGGTCAAGTGAAATTCCTAAGGTGATGCAAGCATTAATTGGCAGTGTGGGACTCAAATCCAGGTCTCCTGACTCCAGAGCCCTGTTTTTCAGCTGCTCTTCATGGAAGAATTGGTACAGATCACAGCCATGCTTGGCGCAGCTCTGGTACCACCAACAGACCCATTCACTCATTCATTATTTCATTTATTTATTCATTCATACATCAGACAACACACACATATATATACTAAGCAACACTAAGCACTTACTGTATACCAGATGCTGGGCTAGGCCCAGAGATATGAGAGGCAAGATTCCTGCACTTGAGAACTAACATTGTAGTGTAGAAAGACAATAGTCAAGTAAACAAATATATAAGACATTTCAGATAGTGCTAAGAAGAAAATGAAACAGGATATGGGAGAGGGAGCAACCATGTGTGTATGTGAGTGTGCAAAAGAGATATAGTGAGTGAGAAAGAGAATTGGAGACATCAATTACATCATTAGATGATGTAATCATGGAAGGCCTCCTTAATGAGGTGACATTTCCACTGAATCTGCTGCATCCACTTCTGCTCTATCTCCCCAGGCTTGTTTCTGGACAGTCAGGGCAGCCAAGAAGGTGCTAAGCCACACATTCCTGGAACCCTGAGGTCTCAAGCTGGGAGGTCTTTTGACAATCATTTTGTTCATTCTTTTTGCACTTTATAGATGGGAAAACTGGGGTCCAGAAAGCAGAAGGGATTTTCCCCAGGGAGAATACCTGGGACTGGAACTACACAGGGGTAGGGCCTTGTGAGGGTGGCCTGGTGCTGTGTCCAGCCCACACATTTGAATCAGATTCTCTAAGGAAGGAAACATATATCTGTTTTCCTCTTTCCTTCCTTCTGTCTGTGATAGGGAGAGCAATTAGCAAATTGATGTACTGTGAATCACCCTTCTGTAGACACTTCTATTCCCAAAGCTAATTGGTCCGATTTTTGCCCAATCACAGGATCTGAACATCATTGTGATGGGGGTGGGGGTGACTTGGGGATGTAGGAAAAGGAGAGAGGAGAAAGCAGAGAGAGAGAGAGGGAGAGTGAGGGAGAGGGAGAGAGGGGTATACTGAGAGAGAAGAGGTGTACTCAGTAGAGTTTTTCGTTTTTACCAAAACCACATTTTAATTGTCCTAGTGAATGAAGGGAAAAAATGAGAGCTGGAGTACACCCTGAAGAGTTCAACTGGCTTTCAAATGTTATATATGAGTCTTTCCCCCTGTACAATTTCCCATATTCATTATGACTTTGATTTTAAAAGGGAATTTAGCCTCTATGGTAACTGAGTCTTAGTGACACAGAGGTAAATCACTTTCCCTATCTGGACCTCAGTTTTCTATTCTGTAAAATGGGAGGGAAATAGGAGTCAGTCTCTTCCATTCACACCTTCTATGATTTGAGGTAGTGGGAAGGGAGAAAGAGTTCTGGGGAGAGCCTTGGTGCCTGTGTTGGCCCCTCCTCAGCTTTGGGATGCCAAACAAGAGCCTGGGATCACACTAGGCACTAGTCTTTTAACATAGGAGCAATCTGTCACTTCACCTGTATAAAGTGTACAACTCAATATTGATTTGTATACTCACAGAGTCTTTCAACCAGTACCACAATGAATTTCAGAACATTTCCATTAGCCCCTAAGGAAACCCTGTACTTTTTAGCAGTCACTTCCTATTTTTCCCCAACCTCCACAGCTCAAAGTCCTAGGCAACCACTAAACTATATTCTGTTTCTATATAGATAGGCCTATTCTGGGCATTTCATATAAATGGAATCATATAATATTTGGTCTTTGTGATTTGTTTTTTTCCCCCTCAGCATAACGTTTTCAAGGTTCATTTATGTTGTAGAATGTACTAGTATTTTATTTTTTCTTTGTTGCTAAATAATATTCCCTGGATATAGATATATATATCTCTATATAGAGAGATATATATATAAAAATATATATATATTTTATTTATCCATTCATCAGTTAATGGACACTTGGATTGTTTTCACTCTTTGACTGTTATGAATCCTGTTATGAATATTCATGTACAAGTTTTTTTAAACTCTTTTTAGAGCAACTTTAGATTCACAGGAAAATTGAGAGGAAGGTACAGAGATTTCCCTTATAGCTTCTGCCCCCACGTATTGCATAGTCTCCCCCGTTGCCAACCAAACCCTACCAGAGGGGTCCACTTGTCTCAACTGATGAACTTTCATTGACACGTCATAATCACTTAAAGTCCATAGATTACATTAGGGCTCCCTCTTGGTGTTATACATGTATAAGTTTTTGTGTGGATATATGTTTTCATTTCTCTTGGATATGTACCTAGGAATAGAATTGCTAGTCATTTGAGGACCTGCCAGACTTTTTTCCAAAGCAGCTGTAGCATTTTACATTTTCACCAGCAGTGTTATGAGGGTTATGACTTCTCTACATCCTCACCATCACAAGTTATCTGTCATTTTGATTATAGCCATTTTAGTGGGTTTGAAATTGTATCTCATTGTGATTTTGATTTTGATTTCTCTCAGGGCTAATGATGTTCAACATTTTTCATGTGCTTTTTGGCCCATCTGTATCTTTGGGGAAATATCTATTCAAATCAATATTCTGCCCATTTTTAACTGCATTATTTGAAAAAAATTACTGTTGCGATCTGAGACATCTTTATATATTCTAGAATACACATCCCTTATCATATTTATGACTTGCAAATTTTTCTCCCACTCTAACAGTCAGTGCTCCCCCTCCCCTTTTTCTCCCCTTTCCTCTCACTGGTTTGAGAGAAAGGGAAACATCAGTTTGTTGCTCTACCCACTCCTGCACTCATTGGTTGATTGCCACTGTGTCCCGCCCAGGGAGGGAGCTGCGACTCCGACCCATCTGCCTGACGCTTCAGCAGAGTGAGCCACCCGGCCAGGGCCAAAGCTGGATTCTTAAACTGAATTGCTCCTTCCACAGCAAGTGGCAGCTTCCAGTTCTTGGGCTGAACATCCAAGGCCATTTTTTTTATTCCTCTTCCTTTCACGTCCCACCATTACGCCTCTCTCCGGCATCGTTGGAACCTTCCTACCGCACTTGCCTCCTACAGTCTTTTTTTCAACCCAGCAGCCAGAGTGATCCTTTAAAAAAAATTATTTATTTTTAGAGAGGGGAAGGGAGGGAGAGAGACATTGATGTGAGAAAGACATCATTTGGTTGCCTCTCACACGCCCCTAACTGGGGACCTGGCCCGCAACCCAGGCATACGCCCTGACTGGAATGGAACAGGTGACCTTTTGGTTCACAAGCTCAGTCCACTAAACCACACCAGCCAGGGCCAGAGTGATCCTTTTAAAACCCAAGTCAGCCCTAGCTGGTGTGGCTCAGTGGATTGAGCACCAGTCTGTGAACCAAAGGGTCGCCAGTTGGATTCCCAGTCAGGGCACATGCCTGGGTTGCAGGCCAGATCCCCAGTAGGGGGCATGTAAGAGGCAACCACACATTGAGGTTTCTCTCCCTGTCTTTCTCCCTCCCTTACCCTGTCTGAAAATAAATAAAAAATGTCCAGGTGAGGTCCTGACCAGTGTGGCTCAGTTGGTTGGGTGTTCTGCAAAGTGAAAGGTTCCTGGTTCAATTCCTGGTCAGGGCACATGCCTGGGTTGCTGGTTTGGTCTCAGGTTCGAGGTGTGTGTGAGAGACAACTAACTGATGTTTATCTCTCACGTTGATGTTTCCCTTCCTCTCCTTCTCTCTCCCTTCTTTTCTCTCTAAAAATAAATAAACCTTCTTTAAAAAAACAAAACAACTCAGATCATGTTTTAATGCCTCCATCACACATGGCGTAAAAGCAAGTCTTTCTAATCACCACGAGGCTCTACTGAATGCCCTGCCCCATCTCCTTCCTCCTCCCCTCACTCACCAGGGAGGTCCTTGAGATTCTTCTCCCACCTCAGGGCCCTTGCAATGGCTCTTGCATCTGTCCCTACACCCTCTGCCCCTTGACAGCCAGGTGGCTTCTCCCCCAGGTCTTCCTGGTCCTTTCTCCATGTGTCCTTTCTCAGGGAGGCCTTCCAAATGACGCGATGAGAACGGCAACCTCCCTCCCCAGCCAAGCTATCCCCTACTCCAGCGATTTTCAACCTTTTTCATCTCACAGCACACCAAAAAATACATTTTTTTGCCTATCTGACCAAAAAAAAAAAAAGGTATAGTTTTGATTCATTCACACCAGATGGCTATTGTATTGTTTTTATTTGACAATCTAAGGGAAACGAATTCAGTGCCCCTGACTAAATAGTCAGGTGTTGCATATTTTAAAACTGGTTAAAGATTGCTGCTCTACTCTCTGGTTTCTACGGCACCCAACACCATCTACACATCATGCTGTGTAGTTACCTATTTATTCACTGCTTGTTTCAAAGCTTCAGGAGGGCAGGGATTTTGTCTCTTTCCTGTGTATCCTAGCTCTTGGAACTGTGCTGACAATTATTCAGTGTTCAATAAATATTCATGGAATGCGCGAAGGGATACTTGAGGACAGGAGACGAGCGTTCTTCTAGATCCGGATCTTGCAGTGAGTGGTGCAGTGTGGCCACAGCCAGATCTCTGATATGGGGACTTTCAACGTGGGACTTGGGGAGTCCTCCCAAGGTCACTGAAAGTTGATTCCTGTTTGCCAGCCGTGGAAGCCTGGTGTAGGGGGAGACAAAAGCTTGAGTTCCTATTCCATCTTGGCCTCTTATTGTCTGTGTGACCTGGGAACAAATCACTTTCCTTCGCTGAGCCTCGGTTTCTCATCTGTTCATTGGGTCATTATCACCTATTCTCAGGGTGACATAGAAGACCCAGTGCGTGAGCAGTGCCCGGTGCCCAGCATGTAGTCAGCACTCAACGCATGCTTGCTTTCCCCAGGAACAGTGCTAATTTGGAGCAAGGTTCAGACAGGTGTTTTGTTTTTTGTTTTGTTTTGTTTTGTTTTTGCAGCACAGAAGGCGGTAGAGAGAGTGAGATCCCAGAGAAGCTCTGAGAGAGAATCAGGAGAGCCCAGGGCTGGACTCTAAAGGACAGAGAGGGGCAGCAGAGGGCAGAGTTTCAGCAGAGCACACCTGGGGCTCACTTCCCCCGGGTTCCAGACAGTTCACAGAGCCCCTCCCTTTCCACCGGCTCATTCGAGCCTGTCCAACCCTCTGGCGAGGCTGGTGGAGATGACTGATGGTTAAGTCCATTTCTTGGGTGAGGAAGCTGAGGCTCAGCAAGATGGCAATATGCATTTTTGTCTCATCTCCCCTGCTAGAGTGGAAGCTTTTCAGGTTTAAGGGCTGCTCACTTCCATTTCTGTCCCCTGTCAGGGCTGATACTGCCAACTAAAAATAGGGATAGGTGCTCATCAGTGAGTTACCAGCCTCAGCAGACCCCGCCTCCCTTTTATGAAAAATATCTTGCAATACCTTCCTCCCTGTAATGAAATGTTATTCATAAATAATATATAGTATCTATACACTCCTAATTTTGAAAAGAAAATGAAGATAATGCTTTAACTGAAATGTAAAGAAGAAAAAGAAAGGTAATCTTTTTTTATAGTTTAATTTTTCATGGAGATATAATTAATGTAGAACATAAGTTTCAGGTGTACAACATGATTCCATACTTGTTTTCTTTTATTTATTCTTTTATCGTTCAGGTACACTTGTCTCCATTTTCCCACCACCACTTTTCCCTGCCCCACCCTCCATATTTGTATATATTGTGAAATGATCACCACAATAAGTCTAGTTATCATCTACCACCATATAATTACAATTTTTTTCCTTGTGACAGAGAACTTTTAAGATCTGCTTTCTTAGCAACTTTGAAATATACAGAACAGTATTGTTAACCATAGTCACTGTGCTGTACATTACATCCCAGGACTTATTTATTTTGTAATTGGGAGTTTGTAGATGTCTTTTTTTTTTTTTTTTTCCTTTTTTCTTTTTACTTAACCTGTGAGTGGGCAGGCTCACTCCTATAGAACAGGGCTTCTCAAACTGAAATGTGCATAGGAGTCACCTGGGGATCTTGTTAAAATACAGATTATGAATCAGCAGGTCTGGGGAAAGACCCGAAAGGGTCCATCTCTAACTAGCTCCCAGGTGTTGTCCAGCTGCTGCTCCGCAGGCCACAGGAGGTGTCTGGTTCCCTGGGCCCACTGAGTAGCCTCCGCCCACAGCCATCCCCTTCCCCAGGCCCAAGCAAGGGGCAGCCCTGTCTGGGGCCTCCCAGATAGCTGCCCAGGAAAGCGTCCGCCCTGCAGCCCAGCCTCATTCCTGGCGCACACACGTGGCTGGGCGCCCGCTGCCTAAACAGCAGTTCCCACGGGAGGAGCCCGCCCTGGGGAATGAGCCTCTGGGGAGGGAGGGAGGCCTGGGGAATTGACGTCCTAGTGGGTGGGGCTTCTGTGACCCCCGCCCCCTCACGCCAGCCCCACCCTCCTCCCTACTACAGCTTGGGTCAGTAAACCCCACTGCACTGGCCACTCTCTCCACTCGCCCTTCCATTGCCTTACCTCCCAACACTCCCTCCTTCCCTCTGCCCTCAGTCTGGGCTGGGCCCCTGCAGAGGGGAACCCAGATGAGTCCAGCTGTTCCCTGCCCTGAAGATACTCAGTCTAGGGGCCAGCGATAGGCAAACAGACAACTTTCATCTTTAAGCAGGTTTTCTGTCAAAAGAGATGGGTAAGAGGGAGCTAACTTTCAGCCTCCTGGAGCAAGCCCTTCTCTTGCCTGGGCCAGCCTAAAGGGATGAGATCTGAAGATCCCTAAGGCTGGTCCAGCTCTAATGTCCTGAACCCTTGGTGGCCAGTGAGGATTTGTCCAACCTGGAGGCGGATAGGCCAGGTAGAAGACTTCTGTCGGCTCAGGCTGGCTCTGGGCAGGGCTGGGGCTGTGGGTCCCACGGAGCCTCTGAGGAGGTTCCCCACCAACCAGGCCAGGTGGATCCACTCTCTGGGCTCTGCTGGAAGGCAAAACATTATTAACGCATAGCAACAGCAATCACAACTGCTCCTCCCTCCCATGAGGACTGACCGCTACAATTTATAAAGCACTTTCCTTGCCACCATTTCACTTGATCTTCATAAACTTGGTATTAGTGCCATTTGCCAGATGAGAAATCTGAGGCTCAGAGAGGCCAAGTCACTAGCACAAGGTTCCAGAGCTAATAGGACATCCTAGGACTTGAACCCAGTACCCTATACATGTTTTAAGGGAAGTTTTCTCGGTCTCCTGGGTCTGAATTATCCAGGAAGCATAACCCTTCTAAACCTTGAGCATGGGGCCCTGAATTTCCACCAGAGTCCTTAACTTTGGATATGAGAGGTGCACTCTATGATCAGGCACTACATGATGATGGTTGGGTCAACTGTAGGCTGCGTATCAGTGGCGGTCCCATAAGATTATGATGGAGCTGAAAAATTCATGCCTAATGATGTCTTAGCCTTGTAGTGTGCTGACTTTGTAATGCAATGCATTACACAAATACTTTCCATTGTGTTATAATTGCCTACAGTATTCAGTACAGTAATATGTGATACACATTTGTAACCTAGGAACTGCAGAGAAACAGAATTTGTCATCCCCAAATATGTCTCTGTCTCCTTGGCAGAGGGTTACTTTGGGCTGCTTAATTTTAAGAAATGACAGGGAGAAACTCTGAAAACCAAGCAGAGGTTACACCCTTTGTAAGATATTTACATTTCTAAGGAAAATATCCATTTATAAGGGTGTCTCCCTTGCTGCCTGTACCTGGGGGGTGGGGGGTGGGGCGGGTGTTGACATTATCTCTAGGAACTCTTATCAATGCAGAAGACCAAGGCTGAAATCTGCGTAATAACCTTCCTGTGCTCTTCCTGCCTGTAACCTCCCATCACTCCCTCCATCCACAACCTCTTCTTTTGTCTTTATCTGAAGATAGTATTTCAGGTGGTGGCTTTGGCCATTTGGGCAAGTCACTCAGTTTTCCTGGATCCCTCCTTGTATGTATAGAGGAGGTATATGTGTTATTAAACATTTGTGTGTTTTTCCCCTGCCACTCTATCTTTAATTATAGGATGTCCCAGCCAAGAACCCAGAAACATAGAGAGAAAATTAATTATCCTTCCCTGTAGAGCAAAAGGCTAGACCATAGAGCCTAGGTGTGTAGTAGATTATACCACCTAGGTTTATGTAAGTACATTCTATGATGTGTGCACAACAAAGCAGTTGCCTACCAAGGCATTTCTCAGAATGTATTCGTCATAAAGTGGCACACGACTGTATAAATGGGGAGACTGAGGCCCAGAGAGGGCCTCAGTTCTGCCCCAGCCCATAAGCCTGATAAGGTCCTGGTCTCTACCCGCCATGGGCTTTCACAGCTCCCTCTCCTACTGGGGATCTGGGAGCTACTTGCAGATAGCAGGGAAGGAGGGTTTAAGGCATGAGTCCTCCAAATCAAAAAGGGAACCCAGCGGGGGGGGGGGGGTGGCGCTAGGGTCTTAGAACAAAGACTGTGTCACTAAAGCCAGGAGGACGTGGTGGTGGGCTTTAGTTGGTTTTGTTTTTCACGGTTTGCTCCTCAGGCAGGAGCTCCAGTCCCAACTGCAGAGGTGAACAAGGTGCTAAACCACGCTCGCTCCTGGCTGGCACCACTTTGGGCTCAAGGACCAGGCTTGTCATGATTCTAGGGATAAGCCAGGGCCTGTGTCAGACGCAGTTGGAAGTGAGAGTGTGTTTTCTGTGGCCTGATCAGTGCCCAACCCAGAATCAGGGTGGGGCTCTCTCTGCGCCTGGGTGGAGATATTTGTCACCAGGCTTAGGCCCAGTTTATGACCAAGGTCAGGGCTCATCCTGGGATCAGAAAACGGGGAGAAGCAGCCCTTCGTCCCTCCCAGGACAGACCCAGCTCTGGGTTCCGACGTCAGGAGGGCGAGTCTGGCAGCCAGGCTGAAAGCCACAGGCCCTAGGCTCCTGGGCTGCAGCAGAGGCTCCGGTGAAGGTGATGCGCCGGAGCTAATGCCCAGGGTCTCTGGTCTGCCATCAGGTGTGTCTTTCGGGAAGGTGACCTGTCTCTGTTACGTGCCCCCACCAGATCACCTGCCCGCCAGAACTCTATGCGCGGGGTTGGCCGGCTCCTTCCGCTGGTCCCGCTCCAGAGGCAAGTCCTGGGGGTCAGGGTCTCTCACAGTCCTCCGGGCTCTGTCCAGAGATATGCAGATGGCCTGGGAAAAGAACCAAAAGCCCTCCACTGTGGTTGGCTTCACGTTCCCTATGTGACGTCACTGCATTCTGAGTTGGGAAGAGATTTACAGAATTCGCTCTTGCAAGCTGGGAGGAAGGGCCACTGGATCTGACCCAACCCAAGACAGTCCCATCGCTTTCCATAGGCCCAGGGAGGGACTGGGGACCTGCCGGCTCTCAGCATCAGGGTGCCCTTGAGGATTTCCTGTCCTGTCTGTGTGCCTGCTCGTGTCAAGGTGACAGGAATTATGACTGTGGCTGTACTTGACCTTGTGATTGTGATGATTGAGGCTTCAGTTGCGACCACTGTTCTCTCAGTGACCGGGGGAGGCATCAGCCCAGGAAATGCCACCATCCCCCTGGGGAATCTGCCAGGAGGTACCCAGCAGCACGAAGGCCGATTAGGGCCTGGGTTCCTCTGGGCTGTATCGTGGCTATCCAGTACACCAGAAAGCTGACATGGCCTAAGGCAGCAGTCCTCGACCTTCCTCGGCATCAGGGACTGGTTTTGTGGAGGACAATTTTTCCACCAGCGGGAGGGGGCGGGGATGATTCAAGCCCATTACATTCAAGCTCACCTCCTCCTGTGCAGTCTGGTCCCTAACAGGCCTGGACCGGTACTAGTCCGGGGACCCCTGGCCTAATGGACACATGTCCTGCCACTCTCCCCCTCCCCCTGTGCCTTGATGACCTCGTTGAGGACGCAGGAGCCCGGCGTGGGGGAAGCCCCACCTTACCACCTCCGAATCTGCACCATGCCTGTGCTGTGCGCGTCTTCTCCTTCCTGATTCATGCCTGGGGACAAGTTCCTCCTACCAAAGGACAACCCTTATCGGTGAGGAAAATGCCATTTCTTCAGCTGGCTCCTTATGCTGCAGCCACACTGTCCACTTTTCTGCTCCACGAGCACAACAAGGTTGTCCTCGCCTCAGGGACTCGGAGCCCACCTGCCCCAGGGTTCCAGCTGCAAACCGGAGCGCTCCCCTGGGTCCTCTGGTCCCTCCCGCCGCATTCTCCCTGTGCTCCAGCCCCGCACTTACCTTGTCTTCTTGTGTGCTGCCAGTTTGAGCGTCTTCCCCACTAGATTGCAAGCTCCCTGGGGGAGGGCCCTCATTCTCTGCCCTAATGGGCACCTGGTTGGTGTCAAAGAAAGGGACAGGGAATAAATGCAAAGATGTCTGTGTTTCTTTCCCCTGTGTTCTCCCTGCGCCATTGATAGCATCTTATCTGAATGCCCTGCTTCCTGCTCTACACTGGGCTACAGAGGATAGGGTCAGTGCCCTATCTGCTCTTGGCCAGAGTGTGGAAGATGGACCCGTGTCCACAGGGGCACCCATGGCGGTGACAGCAGAAGTCCCTGGGTGATCACAAGGGGCTTTGGGTCTTGCCAGGCTTGAAAGGTCCTGCTGCCCCAAACTTGGTTTTGTTTTAATGAAGATGGCAGCATCTCCTTCAGCTTCTTTACCCCATCATGGCCGCCAGGCTTCCTTGCTGAGTGGACTTTTGTTGATTTTTGGCTGCCCTGAATCCAAACCCCGTTCCTTTTTAGGGGAAAGCCCCCACTCTGTGAGTCCTGATGGACATCATGACCCCACTGCCTACTGCTGAAGCTGAAAGGGACCACAGACCCCTCCTCCCGCTCTCTGGCAGATAGGACAGGGTCGCGCAGCCTGGGCTCGGCCAAGTGGACGCTTCAGCCCAGGACTTTGAATCTTGAGTGAGTGATGCAAAGACAGGAGGGTTTGCACTTTGCTTGGAGAGGCGGTCTTTGGTAGCGATAGTCTATGTGGTGTCGGATGGTGACAGTGGTGTCTGGGTGTCTTGAAGTGGGGTTTGGTCTGTCCAATGCTGTCACTTCCTTTGTTCCTACTCTTTATCTGAGCCAGGACCTCTGGGCTTTGTGTTCACCATCAGCTCCCCAATATCTTCCTTTTCTTCACAAGCCAGCCAGACGCAGGTTCCATTGCTTGCACCCAAGATCTCTTGTTACCACCTGCCTCTACCACCAGACATGGTCATTAGCATCATTTCCATTCAGTCCCAAGATCCAACACGCACCCAGCTAGCCCCATAATCCTCACCCGTCACCCTATCTGTCACCTTAAGCATCCATAGCCTTAATCATCAGGCTCTCAAACTGTATTTGCCAGGGTTCAGAGCAGGAAACAGAATCCCCGCCTTGGTATTTTTAGCAGAAAGGCATTCAATATACGACGGTCGTTGGAGAGGCTCAGTAAGCCAAGCCTCCCCCAGTGGCTCCTAGAACCATACGGAGCTGACCCACCAAGGGAGCCACTACCTCTGGAGGAGCAGTGAATCCAGAAGCCTCCATCCCGGGACCAGGTAGCTGCATTTAAGAAGCTGCTACCTTTCCCCATTGCTGGCATTTTCCCCACTGCCCCTGCCTCTGGGCCAGCTGGAAGCCGGAGACTAATTCTGGAATGCTGGAGACCTGACCAGAAAGCTGCTGCAGAGAAACCTCCCATTACTGCAGCCTTGCTAGCGGCAGAAACAGCCAAAAGGGGGCAAGGAACAATTAAGGAAATTAAAAAAAATAATAGCAACAACAACTGACACTTACAAAGTGCTTATTATGTGGCAGGCACTGTCCTGTGTATCGCAATTGTATAAATGAGAAAACTGAAGCAAGGAAACAGCTGAGTCTCACTTTAGCTCCGATCTTGCTCGCGTGGATGTAATTTGTGTGTTCCACAGGCAAACGCTGCGAGGGAGGGGAACGTATTTGTTGGCTTTCCAGCCTCCCCATCTAGGAGGCTGAGGGCCCAGCCACAGGATCATCGCTGCCACTGTTGCCTCTCCATCAATGCTAGAATCTGCCACCCCCATTAGTCATCACTTTAACTACCACCTAGTCAATTACTAGCCCCACACCTCCTCCACCAACATCAAGATCTGACAGAGCCATCATCTTTTCCGTCACTTGACAACGTCACCGTCAATGTCATTACCACCACTGCTATGATTACCCCCATTACCTCCAGCCCCAGTGGCAGGGTGGTGTCAAGTGACCAGTGAGGTCACTTCCTTCATTTGGAGCTCCCAGAGCTATTTGCTTAATGAGCTGGTTGCAGTTCTGAGCTATTAGTTACACTGCACAGCTAGGAAATCTTCCCAGGCTCTGGCGAACCCAAGGCGGTTTATATGCCAGAGGGGTCTTCAGCTGCGAGTGCGGGCGAGCAGATCCAAGGCAAGCCTCTGCCGCGCCATTTCACCCATCCCCCGCCTTTGCGGGGGAGAAAAGCAACCTAGTATAGTAAAGAGTGCTGGCAGACTCCACCTGGGCCAACTTGGACAAGTGGCTTCACCTTGGTGGGTCTCAGTTTCTTCATCTGTAAAATCGGAACTGTAAGAACTATCTTACGGAGGAATGTAAGGGTTAGAGGTAATGTAAATAAAGAACGTGACACAGTGCCCAACGCCCAGGAGACTCTCAAATGGAAGTCACTATTATCTCTTATTTATTTTATCAAACACTTATACAGGGTGGGGCAAAAGTAGGTTTACAGTTGTGAATACACAAAACAGAACTTACTCCTGTATTATTATTTATCAGTTATTGTATTATATTCCATACAAGCTGTAAACTCACCCTTGCCCCGCTCCGTATAATTCTCACTTTGTACCAGGCACTGTTCTGAGCAGTTTGCACATTTCAGTTCATTAACTGACACTTTGTGAGAGCCCTAAGAGATATAGGTAGGTGCTACTGTTGCTTCCATTTTACAAACGAGGAAACAGGTACAGAGAGGTTAAGTAGCTCACCCAAGGTTGCATAGCTGGTTAGGGACGGAGCTGGGATTTTAACTCAGGGAGCCTAGCACAAGTCAGAGCTCTTGACCCTGATGCTTTTTGGCAGCAAGTGCTTCATCCCCCTGTGACCTCCATTCAAAAAAGGTCCCTTCCCTTCCCCATTCAGTTTGGAGAAGACTCTGCTCTTTGTGTCCAGCAATTAGAAAGGGGCCTCCAGAAATCACTGTGCTCAGTCCCTTGTCTTGGAACAGAAATGATCCCATTCACCTTGTCCAGGGCCTCCCACCCCTCCCCACTGGGAAGACTTTCCTGTCGTCTGACTTGAATTTGGGCTGAGGCAACAGCTCCCAGGGAGGAACGTCCTCAGCTAGGATCCGTGGTCCTAGGGGACCTCAGGAGATGCGATGGAGGAGGGAGGGGTGTTGACTCGAGCTCTGAGAGAGTGGAATTGGGGTGGCGGGATCTGGACACTTGAGTCAGGGAGGAGCTCTGTTAGCTGCTCTCCAGAGGGCCTTGTTTTCCCCACCCTTCCCTCCATGGCTGTCCTGGGGGACCTCTCATGCCCTCGCTGAGCTCTAGGCCCATCACCAACTGCCCCTCTCAAGTTCCTGCATCCTTGCCCAGGCCCTACCACATTTTCTGGGCCCTCTCTCCTCAGTCCCCACCCCCTTTGCTCTCTTGGTATCTGACATCATCGCTGTTCCCCGGATTCTGAGACTCCACTCTGCCCAGACTCCCCTCTCCCACACTGCAACCCTCATGGTGGGGGTCCTCGGGGAGCTGGCACCAAACCCCAGGGCCATGACATCTCGGTCAGACCGTGGCCTCAGTGTGTCCCAAACCCGCTATTATCTCCTCTCTCCAATTTGGCCTCCACCTTAGCCAGGGTCCCAAACCACAAGGAAAGCTGGAAATTTTCCTAGACTTGCTTCTTTCTCTTCCCTCCACACTATTCCAGCCATCTAACAGGCGGTGAGCACTTACTGCATACCAGGCTGGGTAGGCCCAGAGTTGGGACTGACCCAGAGGGCTCCCGTGCTTACATAAACACTGCTGAAGTTTTCACAAATACAGGGGATGGGAAGAGCTTTGTAACAAGTCTAGATTGTCCACAGTTAAGCTGGGGTGAAGAGAGCCCCTTTGGGGGGTCACGCGAAGGGGCTGCTCATGGTTGCTAGGACGCATCACCCAGACCCCCTTCAGAACTGAGGCACTCATTCCCCCAGAAGCTACCTAGTACAAGATTATGTCCCTTCACAGGGGGCAGCCTGTATTCAGTGACAGGTCCCTTGGAGCCTCAAAGGCCTGGCCTCCTTGCCTCGGTTTGGGCCAACATGAAGGGCCATCCCAGCTTCCAGCTCCCCGTGGGATAGGTTGAGGCCAAGCGTCAACTTGCTCATGAATCACCAAAGCTTCCCAGGTGGTTCGCTCAGTCCTCTTCTGCCTCTTGCAGCACCTTCTCGACAGGGCAGCCTGAAGGAGCTTCATGAAACTCGGGGCTGATCCAGCCACTCCCCAGCTTAAAGCTCTTCCAGGCTGCCCATTGTTTTTAGGATAAACTGAGCTCCTGAGCCCTGCGACCCAACTCTCTACCCATCAGCCCCCCTCACCCCCTCCAAGCTCCTCCAATGGCAGGAAGTCTTCTCAGCCTCCCAGCTCTCATACCGAGTGCTCTGCTCCACATTTCAGTCAGCTCCTTCACATCCTTCAGATTTCAGCTCCAATGTCCCTTTCTCAGGGACAAGCTCCTGGGTCAATGGGGAGGGTCAAAGGCCTAAGTTTGGGTTAACTCTAAAGGATGTTCCAGCCCTCTGGGAACCATTTCTGACTCTGCCACCAATTAGCTGACACCTCCTGTTCCCTCATCTGTAGGTTTCCTGTATTTTTCTTTCCTAGTCCTTATCCCACTTCATAATCGACTTCATTTGTTTGTTCAGCACCTCCTAACCTCCTATGTACCAGGGACACTATAGCCAGGGGTGTCCAATCTTTTGGCCTCTCTGCGCCACACTGGAAGAAGAAGAGTTGTCTTGGGCCATGCATTAAATACATTGTGACACGTAACCACAAAAAAAAAAAATCTCATAATGTTTTAAGTTAATATTTACGATTTTGTGTTGGGCCGCATTCACAGCCATCGGGCGCCACAGGTGACCCGTGGGCCGCAGGTTGGACACCCCTGCTAGGCACCGACACTGCAGTGAGAGCAAGGACAGAACCCTGCCCTAGGGAGGGGGCTGGGAACAGGCGATAACAAACACCTATACGATAAGAGGTGAGGTGCTGATCCGCGTTCTGGAAGAAAGTGAAGCAGGACAAAGGCTAGAAGGAAGGAGAACAGAATTGTGAGACGGTAACATTTGGGCGGAGGCCCGTGTGAAGTGAGGGGAAGCCACAGAGAAACATCTGGGCATAGAACATTCCAGGCAGAGGGAGCAGCATGTGCAAAGGGTCCTGAGGCCCTCGAACTTGAGATACAAGGAGGTCAGTGGACTCAGAACGGAAAGAATGGGGGCCAGAGTGACAGGAGATGAGACAAGAGAGGTAACAGGACACCTGGTCATGCAGGGCCTGGTGAATCCCCGGGAAGAATTGGGTTTTATTCTGAGTGGGAAGCTGATGAGGGGCTCAGAGGGATGGAGGTAGGAAGCTCGCTGCGGCAGGGCCGAATGGTCAGAGGGGAAGATGGAGGCCTCATTTGCAAGATCAGGCGACAATCCTGACAAGAGGTGGCGATGGTGTGGGGCAGGGGACAGCGTGGGGGTGAGCAGTGGTTGGACTCGTGATGGACAGGGCAGGGCCGACAGGACCTACGTACGGGTTGTCTGAGACACGGAGAGATGCCGCAGGATAGTGCCTGTGAATTGAAACCCTGGCTTTTATGTGATTATTTGATTACTTTCTGTTCAGAAGAGCCCTTGGTTGGTCTGTTTTTGCTCACTGTGCTTAGCTGAGTGCCCCGCACGCTGTAGCTGCTTTGTGAATGTTGAGTGACTGAATGAAAGAGATGTGGTGCTAAGATGTGGTACTAAGAGATGTAGCACTAATGATTGGCCCGTGGTCTTCCAGCTCCATGTCCAGTGCCTTTTCTGTCCTTCCAGGGTTTTGGTGATGAACAAAACAGACAGGGGTTGTGGAAGGGCTTTGCAAGTAGCAACACAGAGCCCACAGACTGGTGACTCTGGGGTTATTACCAAACAGGAGCTCAGCAAATCCAACACAGGGTCCGTGTAGCCTCCAGCATGCTCTCCCTGCAAGGTGGACATGTTGCCAAGCCAGCCTGGCACAGCCGCCCCGGGGAGAAGGCTGGAGTGTGCCCCTCACTAACTCATAGCCTGGCCCCTGCCGTCCAAGCCTGGGTAGGCCCCTGTGTCCAAGCTTCAGACTCCAGGGGCCTGAGCCAGCCCCCCACCCCTCAGGAGACGCAAAGCAGATGTGAAGGGACTAGACTCCACGAAGGTCTCTTTCTCTTTCCTGGCAGCTCCCAAAGGCCTCACCCCAGGGGGACCCGCTGGCAGAGCTCTCCTTCCCCTGGGCCAGCGTGGGTGGGAGCAGGAGTCAGCTGGCTGTGCTGGCCTCCTGGGCCCTTCACGCCACTTGGGCAGGTGCCTGCCCTGCCCTGAGATCTGGGATCTCCATCCCAGGTAATGGGGTGAGAGCTGTCCTTGGCTGCTGCTGCACAGGTTTGCTGGGATTGAACTGGGGCCCTGGTGATGTTCTCTCCTGGACCCTCTATATTTTTCTCTCCTAGCCTTTAACGCAACTATGCATTTACCTGTGTGATTAACTACTTGATGTCAGCTCTCTGGCTGCAGGACCTACCAGGAGATACCCAGGAGCCGGCACTGTACTGGTTTATGCAGGGGGCACTCAGTAAATGTTGAATGAATGAATGACAGCACTTTGTATACTATAAAGAAACTTTCTAGGGATGGAAACATTGGACTGTGATAATTGTACAATAACTGCTGTCTACACAGCAGAGGAAGCAATGCAGCATGAGTCTAGCCGGTGTGTGACTGTGGCTGGGTGGGGTGTAATCTGAACAACCTCCTCCCCACCCCATCCCACCCCGCCTCTACCCGCAGGACTTGGTAAGACTGAAATAATAAAAACAACAGCTGCTTTTTTACCCATCCTACTTCATTTAATCTGCACAACAAAATCACAAGGTACTATCATTATTCCCATTGTAGAGATTTGGAAATCAAGGTTCAGGGAGTTTAAGGAATTTACCCACAGTAAATAAATGGTGGGGGCTGGGATTTCAAACCCAGGTCTGTCTGAGGTCACGATCCACGAGGGAGTTAACAAGGACACTCTCCCGCTCTTCTCTTCACCTTTAAACTTTAAAATCTTTCCCATATCCATCTTGCCTTCTCCAGCCTCCCTGCTCTATCCTCAGCCACTTCGAGCAGGGTCCTCTCAGTGCCTCAGTGTAGCCATCTGTAAAATGGACATGCTAATTCCTGCCCATTTTGCATCAAAGGTCCCTGAGGATGCTTTCTGTAAGCTGCCAAGGGCTAGGTCAAGTGACACCGTAGGGATCTGCCCAACGCCATCCTGGCGCAGCAGGCGAACAGGTCTCTGCCTTCCAGCTCTGGGTTCCGGCTGGGCACTGTGGGCGCGTGCGTGCGTGTATATGTGAAAGTGTGGGTGAGTGTGCATGCAGACCCGCCTCCAGGAAACTCTTGGAGGTCAAGAAAAGCCCCCTCTGCTTCCAGTTTATTAAATAAAAAAGTAAAAAAGGGCTGCATAATACATGTTATATTTTAAATGTTTACATTTAACAAATGAATGCTTTTAACACGTACAAACACAGTACAATATAATTGTGCTATTCACAAGATAATTACAGGATTTATAGAAAATATTAATGCATGGTGCACTGTGGGAGGTGTGGTCGGGTAATGAGACACAAGTTTAGAGTTGCCTAATGAGTGGCTCCGTGCTTCTCTCCCGTCGCGCACCTTGGTCACTAGGAGTTGTATCGTCATTGGGGCCTCCCAGTGGCGTATAAGGCCCTGCATCATCTGACTCCCTCCTCCCAGCCCCGTCTCTGACTTCTTCACTGCTCTGTGAACCACAGCAGGCACCGTCTTACTCCAGGGCACTTGCGAGTGCCTGCCCCTCTGCCTGGGACGCTCCTCCCTCAGCTGGCCTCCTGGCTTACTCCTGCCTCACCCTCTGGCCTCTGTTCTCAGGCGTCCTCTCGGGGCGAGGTATGGGGGGGGTGCTTCCTGTACCATCTTGTTTGAAATTGCAAACTATTCCCACATTCCCTATTTTCCTTCTTCTCCTTCTCCTCCTCCTTCTTCTCTTCTTTTTAAAGATTTTATTTATTTTACTTTTAGACGGAGGAGAAGGGAGGGAGAAAGAGAGGGAGAGAAACATCAGTGTGTGGTTGCCACTCGTGCACCCCTTACTGGGGACCTGGCCTGCAACCCAAGCATGTGCCGTGACTAGGAATTAAACCAGTGACCCTTTGATTCACAGGCTGGTGTTCAGTTGACTGAGCCACACCAGCCAGGTCCCCTATTTTCCTTCTTATCTTTACTTTTTTTTCTCTCTAGAAGAAATTTTCAACATCTCGTATAACACACACACACACACACACACACACACACAATCACAACTATATTCGTTTATTTTATGCATCCCCAGGACTTCTAACAGCTGGAACATAGTAGCTGCTTAATAAACATTTGCTGGAGGAAACGATGGGTCACTGGTTGTGTCCAAGTCTATCCTACGGCTTCCATGTGAGGCCCCCTTACCCCAGTTCTTTTGACCTGGCTCCCATGCATTATCGTAGGATGAAGCTCTGCCATCTCATGGGGGTTGGATGATTGGACCCCAAGGGATCTCCTGGTGCTGCCATCTCGGAGGCACTGATTTAAGCCAGGGGGATGCTGTCGCTCCCTGCTCCCCACCCCAGCACTGGGTCTCAGGCTATTTTCCCCTTGCATTCTGGGGCCCTGGTACTGCCCCCTGGTGGTCATACTCCTCAAGTTCATCAAGTAGTGGGGAGACCTCATGGTTACTATGTGCCAGGGCCAGAGTCTCATTCATTCCTATTCCCCTTTCGTGGGTGAGGAATTTGAGGCATAGTTAAGGAAGGGATGTTTCTAATGGCTCACCTGATGAATTACCTGCACACCTCTCTTCCTCCCTTTATGTTTGTCCTTGAGGCTTAGAATTCATGTGCACACCACCCAGGTTCTCCTCTCCAGGCACTTGCTCTTGCTATGGCCGCTACCTGGAGTGCCTTTCCCTTTCCTTCCTTTACAGGTCTTAGCTCTGCGGCCTTGTCCTTCCCAGAAGCCTGTCCTGAGCCCCTGGGCCGGGTCTTGTGCCTCCTCTGAGCTCCTGGAAGCTCCGGTAGGTCCCTCTGGCAAAGCACTGAGAGAAGGTGGGGGGGCAGGGTGGGTGGGCAAGAACCACTTCTGCCTTTTACCAATCTGCCTGCCTCACTAGGCTGTCCGTGCCTCAAGGGCAGGACAAGTTTGTTTTTTAAATCTTGTATCATTGATTTATTAGTTCATTCACAAGTGTTTACCGAGCACCTGTTCTGTGTTCTGGGGTCAATTTTGAGCTCTGGAGACACAGAAGCGAAGAAAACAGACTAGGGCCCTGACCGGTGTGGCTTAGATGGTCAGGCGTCGTCCTGCAAAGTGAAAGATCGCCAGTTCGATTCCTGGTCAAGGCACACGCCCGGTTGCAGTTTTGGTCCCTGTTCTCATGAAGCCCACAGTCTTCGTGGGAGACCGACACTTAAGTAAATTAGGCTGTACAAACAGTGGAAGGGATTAATAGGGACCAAGACAGAGGATTACAGGAGCTCCCAGTTCCCTATACAGGGTCTGGCAAAGAGTTGTCACTAAAAACATTGGAATAGAGCTGAAAGGCCCTAAGTCCAGCTGCTGTTAAGAGGCAGGACCAACTCCCTCACTGTCCCTCTCCAGTACAGACAGAAGCTCGTCTGGTCAACTTCCTAGCTGCCCAGTTTTAGGAAAACTTCACCTCTCTGTGCTTCAGTCTCCTCATCTGTAAAGTGGTATTCAGCATTACCTGAATTATATATGCTAAAGTCCTAAAAAGGGCTGAGCAGAGAGCCTCAAATATAGTCAGTGCTCAATAAATGGAAGGGAGAAGATAAGGATGAAGAGGATGGGGAGGCCAGGAACCTTGGAAGAGTGCTGGCTTGGCTCCCTCTGCCTTTGGGCATCTGGGCACCGTTCAGCCTTGGTGGGCAGTTTCAGAAATGGCCACGAGATGGCGCCCCAACCCCAGTTATTGAGGAGTCAGCGACTCTTAGCTGATGAAACTTCTGGGGCTAGAGAAGCAGATGGACTTCTGTGATTTGAGATGGGTTGCAGCTGGGGTGGGGACTTGCAGCCACTTGAAATCCAGCCTTTCCCGGCCTCTCTCCCTTTGGTTTTTATCTTGGAGTTTTTCTGTTCGTTTCCAGGGACTCCTGCCTTTCCCTTCAGTTCCCCTGGCATTTGAGCCCAAGGCTTCTGCTAAGTAAGTCCTGCTTCTTGTCCACCCTGAGGTGCATGTACCTCAGCCCCTCAAGCCACCTTCCCTTTCCCTTCTCATTCGTTAACAGGGCAGGGAAAAATAACACTTTCTGTGGGCCTGGCAGGGGAAGCCAGAGGAAATGACTCTGTTCCTGTTTGTGGCATCTTGGGGTTGGGCTGAGAGGTAGGACTAGAAACTATTTTAAAGAGGGGAAATCAAAGACATGCAGCAGTTACTTGAGACTTCCTTCGCATCTGTACGCTCAACACAGGAAATATTTTCCTCATTTCACAGATGGGGAAACTGAGGCTCAGAAGTATTCTGTCCTGGAGGGTAGGAAGAGATGGAAGTGGGCAAAAGGATAAGGAAAGAGACTTGACTATGGGTGGTAAGCGCACAATACAGGAGGCAGATGATGTTTTATTGAGTTGTACATTTGAAACCTGTATGGTTTTATTGACCACTGTCACCTCAATAGATTCAATATAATAAAAATAAATAAAGAAAAAAAATAAAAAGGTAATGTTATGTCCCATGTATACCAGGCTCCTTCACCAGCAGTGAAGTGTGGTTCAAACTAACTATATTCATAAATTCATTCTACAGTATCTACCGAGTTCTACAGATCCAGGGAGAATTAGACCTGACCCCTGCCCACGGGGTCTAGAGGTCTGGAGGGAGAGGCTGGCTGGGTAGCTTGTCCTTGAAGTCTGTGCTGGGCACAGTAGCAACCCAGAGGATGCTGTTGCTGGTGTCACCTGAACAGGTTGGGGCGGGGGACAGGAAGGGAAGGAAGGTGTGAGAGAATGTAGATTCCTTGGGGACCAAGAATCTGCTCAAGGATAATTTTTAAAAAGGTAAAATTTTGGTCCTGGCCGGGTAGCTTAGTTGGTTGGAACATTGTCCCTATACGCCAACATGGTTTGAACAACCATGTTCTCCAGTCAGGACACATGCAAGGATCAACCAATGAATGCATAGATAAATGGAACAACAAATCGATGTCTCTCTCTCACACACCCTCTCTCAAATCAATTTTTTAAAAAACAGGAAAGTCTTGACCTTCATACAAATTTAAAAAGTAAACACGTGTCAAAGATTTTCTTCAGTTCATTTATTGACAAGGAAGGAGCAAGCTGTTGAAAATAGTTCAGATGAGAAATTGACTTCAGGTGTTTATAGTCTCTGCTGGACAAAATTCCTTTGCACTGTTAGGAGCAGGAATCACTTGCATTGTTATCTGTTTTGAATAAGTTACCTCTGTTCCTATGGAGCTATAAAGTCAGTCAAAGGTAATCAGTCTCACTCACCCTTAAAGAACCAAATCATCATCAGAGGCCACCTAGCTGACACCCAGCTCTCCTCTGAAAGGAAATGCAGGAATCTCTTTTGCCTTTTGCAAGGCTTTGCTATGTTTTCTTGACTGACCCTCGGGACAAGTCAGAGAAAAGCTGTCCCTGGAGAGAGACTGCTTTCATTTTCTCCTCCGGCATCTAGGTGACGGACTCCCAACTCTAGCAGGAGCTGGCCAGAGTGAGTGCCAGCCAGCAGGTGGCGCCAGGGCAAATCTCAGCTGCACCATGAGAAATTCCAGGGGCTGGGAGCTGAGGGGCAGCTCCCAATTTTCAACCGATGCTGGCCTCTAGGAGTTAGATTTTATGATTTCAGAATTTCACGGTGCCATTTCCCCGAGTGATTTCACCCAGAGCCATGAATTCAGTCATTTACCTATTCAGTCACTTTTTCATTTTCGACAATCATGTGGCGAGGCACACAAATCATGTTCCTGAGGGTCTCTAGATAGATTTATGAGTGTCAAAAATCAGTCCTTGTCTTTGCTTGCCTGGCTTTGCTGCTAGGACTCAGAACCACCTCTCTGAGGCTGAATTCTGAAATCTCGGGGTCTCACTTCACCCCAGGCCGGCCCTGCCTTAGCAGTATGTCAGCTCCCTTTGGAAAATTCACCTCATCCGAGGCTGAATAATGGCCTTACTTCTATCATGTCCTTATTATTCCCATGTGCCAGGTAGGAAAGCAGATTCCTCTCCTGCTGCGGTGCGTGGGCGGGAAGGCCGTGCCTCCATCCCTCTTGGCTGTGCCCTGGCAATGCTGAAGCCCAGGGAAGGCTGAGGTGTGCCCCCTGGGCCTCGCCATTTTTCTGGCCTTCCTACACGCTCACACAGAGGCTTGCAGCATAGAGCAACTCCCCAGCTCTTCCCAGGTCTGAAAAGTTCTCCAGCATGTACGGGGAGTAACTACAAACTCAGTCCCACCCCAGCTCAGCAGACGAGGTTCTCTGAGTGACCTCACTTCCCTTTTCAGCTGAGACCCCTGCTCTGGGATGGGGACAGCTGGCCCCCCCGGGATGGAGATGGGCAGGCAGGTCCTGAAAGCCATCGTGGTAGTAAGGTCTGGGCTGGGACCCAAGAGTGGTAGCGGGGGCTGTGGTGTGGGGCCACCCAAGAGTGCATTTGTCCCACTGGGGACTGGGCAGAGGTTCCCAGGAGGGTCCTACCCTGGCTGTTTGGCCCTTCCCTGAATGCTGCATCCAGGATTGTGGAAGAAAACCTGCCTCCCATCATGGGAGGTGGGGAGTGAGGTTGGGTGAGGGTCCCTGTCCCCACACGGTGACTGTAACATCAGGAGGAGAGAGGTCACCACAGTGTTGTTGCCAATCCCCTCAGAATTTTCCCCAAAGAGGAATCTCTGAGAGAAAAGAGTAGGACTACTTGAGAAGCAGATCCTGGGGGAAGAGGCCCCTGAGCACCCTGGTCCGTGGGCAGTGAAAGGTGTGGGAGATGAAGCAGAGGTGGTGAGTGAAAAGCACGGCGGAAGTTAGAAGGCAGAAAAGAGAAGAATCCTACCTCCCTCAGAAGCCCGCCTTCCCCTGAGGGAGACGGCCGGTCCAGACAGGCCCAGAGAAGTCCCCACGCTATTAGCACAACCTGGAGCCTCCCTTTCTTTCCCGGGAAGCGTGCAGCCTGACTCAGCATTCCAGGACAGCTTGTACCAACAGCCTGGGTTTCATGGCTCTAACAAATTGGGACATCCCTGAGTCATTTCTTAGGACGGGTCCCCGGGTGTTTTGTGAAGGTGATATTTCGCTTCCTCAGGTTTGCTCTGAGAAACTGCTGAAACTTCTGATTTGGGGAAGGTGTGCAGCTGGGAACTGGGTCTCCTCTGTGGTCTAGACCAGATTTTCTGTTTCTGTTTTTGTTTTTTCCTTTACTAGGAAAATCTGATCAAGATGGTTTCCTTTGGCTTGATAGACACTTTGGGATCCTTGGACTTACCTCAGGAGGGAAAAAGACCACTGGGATGGGTGCTCAGAAACCCTGGTATTTTGAATATCAGAGGAGTTGTGAATTTATTTTGGCTTTCAGGATGATGAAGCAGGACGTACCCTAAAAGGACGTGGCAGTTGGCAGCTGTTTCCAAGGATTTGGGATCCTTAGCTGCCAGGGGAGCCTGCTTCCTCTTACCGCCTGGATAGGAGAGGCCGGGGGAGTGTGCACGGCTACCTCTGGTGCCCGCGGTCCCCTCGAGGCGAGTCTGAGCCACAGAGTCTTATCCTGTTGTCTCCTTTGTGACTTCTTTCTGGAGAGATTCTGCAAGTCCAGCACATTCTCACGCTCAGTGGTGCTAGTTGCCTATTGCTGGGCCACTCGCTACCCCTGGACTCCGCAAACATTTATTCTCTCACACAGCATCTGTGGATCAGGATCCAGGAGCAGGTTAGCTAGCTGTTCTGACTCCGGGTTGCCCAAGTTGTGGTCAAGATGTCAGTCAGGACTGCAGTCCCTGCTCCCACGGTGGCTCGCTCACATGGTGGGCAAGTTGGTGCTGGTGGCTGGCAGGCGGCCTTAGCCCTCCCCTCATGGGCCTCTCCATGGGGCTGCTTGTGTAGGCTCACAACATGGCCCTGGTGTCTCCACGCAGGAGCATGAGGCCGAAGCCATGTCTTTAATGACAGAGCCTTGAATATCACCTGCCATCTCTCCTGCCATAACCTGTGCATCACCCGGGTCAGCCTTATTTAATGTGGGAGGGGCCTACACAAGGACCTGATCAACAGAAAGTGGGGACTGCTCGGGACAGTGGAGCCTGGCCACCACATCAGCCCTCAGGTAAATCTTCAGAAAGGTGAACCTCAGTCGCTGAGAGGTCCCTGCCTCCCAGGCCATTTAAGTCAGCTGAAGCGACTCTTCCATCCCATGATGGGCTCTGTCTGAAGAGGCATGGAGATGGCGCCCCGGCAGGCGCCGCTCACTTCCCCTCAGCTCTCCTCCCACTTTGCTCCTCACTGGTCTCCCACTTTCTGCATCTCGGCAGCGAGTTCCAGAGGCAGCACGAATCTCCCAGGCTGCCACACTCTTCCAATAGCACCTTCAGCCTTTGGCTAGATGGATAATAGGGAAAACCTGAGACCCACTAACTCTGACCTCATCCTATTCTGCCAGCCTGTGGCAGTTAAGGTACTTTTGGAAGCCAGGGACTAAAGCTGACTCAGCCAAAAGTGGAATGTAGGGGAAGGTTGCCCTGATATTTTCTTTTCTTTCTTCTTATTTTTTTTCCCGGCAAAAAGCTTAATTGTTTCCATTTGGTCCAATGCATGGGAGAGGGTTCCAGACTGGTTAAAGCCTCCGTTTCTTGATCTTGCCCCAGCACTCTCCGGGGACCCCATGCCCCTCTCCTAGCAGGAGCAGGGCCCTCCGGCTCATGCACGTTTTGTTCTGACCCTCATCCTGGTCCATCTTCTTTTTTTTATTCCTACCTTCATGTTCCTTCTGTTCTGATTCTCTCCAATACTCACTTTAAATTTAATTTATCATTTTAAAACCTTTTGTATTTATATAAACAACCTGAAACACTTCTTTGAAGCTAGGTGATAGCCAAATAAGGGAATGAATTTCAATTTTTCCTATTCCTAGGGGGTAATTAGTCCCTGTGCAGATGGGCCTAATGAGCATTGCACTAGGATTTCTAATTATCCTTAATGAGCTTCCAGAATTCATGGGGCATGAGAGGGTGAGGTTGATTGTTACCCAAATGACTCAGTGAATCAAGCCTCCTGGTATCTACCTCCTTCCATGTTGAGTCTCAGCTTGGCCATGTGACTTACTTTGGCCAATAGAGTATCAGCAACCATGACACAAACAGAGATTGAATTAATGCTGTGCTTTGGGACTTTCTCTTGAAACTCTCATGGAACCACCATGTGAGGAAACCTAGCTTGGACTGTCTTCCTTGAGGATGTAAGACCATGTAGAGAGAGAGGCCAAGCCATCCCCACTGTCCCAGATGAACCCAGCCCTCAGCTATTCCTCCAACTGAATGCAGCTGCACAAACAAGCCCTGGAAAAACCAGCATAAGAAGGCCACCAACCCACCGAATCATAAAAACAACAAATCATTTTTTTAAGTCCTAAGCTTTGAGTGTTTTGTTATGCAGCAATAGCTAACTGATACATAGGGTCACAGTACTATCCATAGAACAGTATTTCTGTGCCACTATTTCCACCTGATACTTCGTAACCTCATAGAGATCTGCAGTAGGAGAGCAATCCAAATATACAGTGATTTAAACAAGATTGTTTCTTTTTCTTGTAGGTAAGAGGTGAGAAGTAGGTGGTTTAGGGCTGGTGGGCCTACTCTGCCCACCCACAAAATGGCTCTTCCACCTCTGAATCCAATGCGACAGCTCTAGCTCTTGCTTTCTTCCCACCAGCAAAAAGAGAGAAGAACGAGGGGAGGGCATGCCCAATCTTCTTCAGGGCCAAACCTGGATGTGGCACACATCACTTATATTCAATCCCTTGGCTCAAACTTGGGCATATGGCTTCACCTACTTGCAAAGGAAACATAGTTTCTAGCTAGGCAGCATATGCCAAGCTGAACTATGGCAGTTCTTTTTATTAGAGAAAGGAGGAGAAACTAAATATGAGATTAACCAGCAATCAATCTCACAGTTTGTCTCTTTGGTGAGTTTTCTCATTAACAAATATGAATGTACCCATGAACTAGATGGTTTTCTTTCTCCTTGTAAATCAATACCGGTCATCAAGCAAGGGTACCAATTGGTAAGGATGCTTTAGGCTGCAAGTAACAATACTCAACTAAAAGTTGCCTAAAGAATTGGGAGTTTTATTGTCTTCACACTTGATCTCAGCCAAAAGGCAGAGAAGTGATTATAATCTTCAGAGGTCTTGAGATAGAACATTTTTTAATCAATATCCCTTTCTGTTTGCCTTTCCATCTTCTGTATCAAGGTTCCTTACATCATGGCTGAAAGATGGCTACAGTGGCTACAAGCGACATGCCCACAGAGAACAAAAATAGTAACAGCTACCATGTATTGGGTGCTCACCATGTGCCAGAGCTGTCTAAGCATTTTAGGTGTGTTCACTCATTTGGTCTTCACAACAACCCTGTGAGGAAGGTACCATTATTGTTTTCATTTCGCAGATGAGGAACATGAGGCAGAAAATTCCAGAAACTTGCTCAAGATCACACAGATAATCAGAGGCAGCTCCATGCTTTTAACCCTGATTCTGGATCGCCCACTTTTAATGGCTCAGCTGCTCTGCCACCGAAGTAGCTCAGGAAAGAAAGCTGGGAAAGGGCTTACCCTAAATCCCTTCTCCCCTTTTATTAGAGAGGGAAGTCCTTCCCAGAAGCCCCAAGGGGGACTTCCCCTTCTGTCTCATTGGCCAGAAGAGGGTCACATGCCTACCCCAACCCAATCACAGCAGAGTGGGGTAGAAACACACGTAATTGTCTTTGACCAACCATAAAGCACCCCCCTTTCACCTGAACAAAACAGACTTCTTTTAGCAAAAAAGCAGGGGCAGATGTCTAGCCTGAAGGCGATGGCGGAACCCAGGCTTCGCTGGGGGTTTCCAGCTCACTGGGATTGAAATAAGGGTAGCTCAGACCCCATCCCTCACCCTCCACCAGACTTCGGCAGTTTCTCAGGCTTACAATCCTGTGGCTCTGGCTTCCTGCTTCTGCTGAATTCTAGCAGCTGTTCCCTTTATTTCTGACCTGGAATTGACTCAAATGTAGGATGCAGCCCATTTCTTCTCCCAAGAAATGGTGAATAGCAGGTTGCTCTGTGAGCAGAATTTCACCTTAGACGTGTGGGTCTCTGGAAGTGATGGTGCCGCTCAGCACAGAACTAAAAGTGGCACCGGGACATGCCTGTGCTGTGGCCACCAGGTGGCCCTATTCATCCTTCACCCCCCTCCCCACCCGCTCCCCGCTGCCCTGGCAGGGCTGCCTGCTCCCATCCGCTGGCTCAGTTTCCACCTTCCCTCCTTCCTTCATAGCTTCCCCACGCCTCACTGCCCTCAGGGGCTTCCTGTGCTCAGCCCGACACCAACAACAGTTAGAGCATTTTGGCCTTTCCCAGCCCCTCCTTCTTTGAAACTCCCTACCAGGCTGCCTTTGCTGGGCCAAACCCAACAAGGGACCTCCGAACAAAAGGGCCTTTTATTTAACAATGCAGGGTCTACTCTCCTGAGAAGGAAGCATTGTAAATACCAACGCCTCCCTCTGGATTCCTCCAGGTGCATTGGAAATTGAGATTTCAGAATAAGCTGACATCCAAGAGTCCTCCCTCCCTCTGTCATGGGGCCTCCCTAAGCACCATCAGTGAAGGACATGGTCACTTTCCAGAATCTGAGGAGATGAACTCAAACTGCATTACAAGATACTGTCTTCCTGGAGTTTTCTAAATCCCTGTCCCCCAAACTAGTGCCTCTGGATGTCTTTCGGGGTTACCTCGTCTGGCCAGCAGGTTCTCTGCCTCTGCGGCTCAAAACCCTCCGAGATTCCTTTAAGGAGCCTGGGAAGGAGGGGTGTGTAGGAGGAAAGGAGGAAGGGAGGGCGCTGGTTGGGCCCAGTGTGGAACGAGGCTGTGAGAACGTGAGAACCCTGTCGGCATCAGGGTGGCCTCAGGGCTTTCGGGAACAGGAATGTCTCTTGTGCTACTTTCCATTGTGTGCTGTGTCTTTAGTAAAAGTCCCGCTCACACGCTCACATGGTTGCTCTGGGAGCAGGGGAAAATATTCTCCCTCCCTTGTCCCTCATTTGGTTCAATTCCAGGTCAGAAATAAAGGCAACAGCTGCAAGAAATCAGCAGAAACAGGACAGTGGCCATGAGAACATAGCCTGAGAACTGGCAGAAATCTCTAGGAGGCCTTTACATGGTCACGGTCATGGTGGGGTTTGCACGCACCCCATCTCAATCTCCAACGGGCGGAGATGGCAGTGGGAGACTGGCTTACATCTTTGGGGCAGATATTTATCCCCCTGCCCTGCCAGGATTCCCAAAGTGTGGTTCCTAGACATCTGCATCAGCAGCAGCATCTGGAAACTCGTGAGAATGCAGATTCCTGACCCTGCCACAGACCTACCTAACCAAGCCGGGGGTGGGCCCAGGTGTCTGTGTTTTAACAAACTCTCCAGGTGATTCTGATGCACTTGGAGTCTGAGGAGCAGGGGTCAAAGCTAACAGAAGATGGATTTGTTCAGGTGTTTTATAACTAGGGAGTTTCATTTATTTTCTCTCTGCTCGTTATTTGTTTAGGAGCAGGGTGGAATTCTGTTCTGGTCCATGAGACAGAGGGGTTTCTGGAAAGATCTGCCATCCCCACCCGCTCATAAAACAGTAAAACAAGGAAGACGGCTGAGGAGAAGCCTTGCCCTGTCGTTTTGTCTGTGGACACTGTCAGAGATCTTGAAGGAGGGGGTTGTAAGCGGGGACTCACAGTTAGGCCACTGGGGGGTGCGTCCTAGGAGAAAGGGCAAAGGGAATAATGGGTCAAAATAATGATACTAAGAGCTGCTAACATGTCTTAAGGGCTTTCCACATGCCAGGTGCTGTTCTGAGCACTTCGCTCAGCATATTTTTCCCTGGTAGACAGGAACATGGCCAGGAACGGGTCTGCTCAGGGCCAGCCGGTATTGTGTGGATTCTTGACTTAGCGCAGGAAAAATTTTGCAATATGGATTCAGGTGACTTTGAGGGTATGTTTATTAAACCTGGGGACATTGGAACAAGACAGGGCTTAGCACAGAAGAAGCAACAGGAGAGGCTTAGACGGTGCTGCTTCTAGAAAAGTCACAGGAAAGAAATGAACTGAGGAGGAGCTGCTTTAGCTCCCTGGGAAGTTAGAAAAAAGGGGGCCTTGCAGACAGGTTCAGGGATTAGTTTGGGACTAACTGCCACTGCCCATTGCTCCTCTGGTTGCAAGTCTTGCGGGGACGCTTAGAGTTTAGGAGATGAACACCTGTGGGGAAGAGAGGGCAGGGAAAGGCACAGGCGCTGGGTTCTTTGCCTTGAGGGTTTTTAGCTCTCTTGCAGGCAGGAATCTTAGGGGAGGTCTCAGGGCAGGGTTTCGGTTGAATATTCATCAGTGTTCCAGGTGCGCCCTTTTAGGGTCATAGTCTCTACTGATTGGTCAGCACCAGAGCAGGGGGTCATTAGTCATCTCAGGTGGCCCTGGCGTTGTCCACCTGGTTTTGCTGCTTTATCTCTAAGGAGGTGACCTTCTGTGTATGGCTATAAATTGCTCTGCCAATTTGTTCAGCTATCTGTTTCAGTTTCCCCATTCTACTAGCCAAGGAATTTTCCTAGCTTCTTACTATCCTCCCTCACCTTCATAATAGTTCTATACTGTAGGTTCTGTTGTTTCGATTTTATACAAGAAAAGTGAGGTGCAGAAGGTTTAAGTAAATTGTCCAAAGTCTCACAACCAGTGTCCGGAGGCCAGGATTCTGAAGCAGGCTGTCGTGGAGAACAGGGCTGTCCGACCCGCTGCCCACGGCCACGCGCGGCTCAGGGTGGCTATGAATGCAACCCAACACAAATCATAAATTTACTTAAAACATTATGAGATTTTTTTGTGATTATGTATCATATAAAATAAATACCTATGCTCTCACTGTTTGTGCGCATGCGTGCCTTCAGTTTTACGGGCGGCGGGCGGCTTCCAGTGAGTCATCTTCCAAGTGCAGACAGTAGAATTGACACCATCGGACGTTGCATGGGCTTGGGGTAACTTAGCGAGGCAGCGATTACCAATAGTATTTCAACCTACCATTGCAACATTAGGCATTAATGTTATTTAGAAGTCACGTAAGCATTCTTATTTGATTATTAAAGGCACTTCCACACCTCGATGGTGCCTCACGCGTCGCCCGCCACACTTTACAATTGGCCCTCCACCTCGTCCAGCCTCGGCAGCCGATAGGGCTGTGGAAGGCCCAAACCTTGCTTTCTATTTTCCTGTCAATTAATTTTCATAGTGAAACTAAATAAAGTCCCTTATCTATTATTATTTTTTTAAAATCCCAGCATGGCTTCTACAACGTCCCCCCACAAAAAGAACCCAAAAAAAGAAAAATTATGGATGGAGGAAGGTTGTTCAGTGAAAAGTGGATAGATGACTACTTTTTTGTCGTGCTAAATAGTAAGACACTCTGCTTAATTTGTAGGGAATTTGTGCAAGTTTTCAAAGACTATAATTTGAAAGGACATTACATTCAAAAACATGCTGCCAAATTCAATGCATATGAAGGATTGTGTTGTAAGGACAAAATAGTGGAACTGAAAAAAAGTCTGTCTTCTCAACAAAAATTTTTTTAAAAAGTTTCAACGTGGGCAGAATCCATTGTAAAAGCTAGCTATGTGGTAGCATATTTAATAAAAAAATCAAAACCATTTTCTGATCTTGAGTTTATTAAACAATGTATAGAAAGCATGGCAGATATAATTTGCCCTGAAAAAAGAAGGGGGATAGTTCTAAAATCAGTTTGTCTTACCAGTAAATAAATAAAATATTTTAAAAAACCGAAACGATATATTTTTAAAAGATTTTATTTATTTACTTTTTTTTTAAGAGAGAGGGGAGGGGAGGGAGAAAGAGAGGGAGAGAAACATCAATGTGTGTGAGATACATAGTTGCCTCTTGCACACCCCCAACCGGAGACCTGGCCCACAACCCAGGCATGTGTCCTGACTGGTAATCAAACCAGCAACCTTTCAGTTTGCAGGCCAGCTCTTAATCCACTGAGCTGCACCAGCCAGGGCAGCTGTTAATTTTAAATTTTATGCTTTGACGATGGATGATAGAACTGATGCTACAGATATGGCTCAACTTGCCATTTTTATTAGCGGTATTGATGACAAATATAATGTCACTGAAGAAATGGCTTCTTTAGTGCCATTAAAAGACACAACTAAATCAAGAGATTTATAAGGAGCAGTGAAAAATATTTTAAAGCTATTTTCTTTGTCTATTGTCAACATCTAGTAGGTTACTGATGGTGTCCCAGCGATGGTAGGTAAAAGAGAGGGACCTGTAAAATTAATAGAAGATGATGCAACTGCTGCCCAAAACTCACATTTGATGAAGTATCATTGCATAGTACCTCAAGGAAATTTATGCACAAAAGCTTTAAAAATGGATAACGTCATGCAAATCATCATCAAGACTGAATTTCATAAGAGCCAAGGGATTGAATCATCACCAATTCCAGGAATTCCTTAAAAGTATTGATGCTGACTATGGCACCATCATTTACTTTTCGGAAGTAAGATGGCTAAATCGAGGCCAAATGTTGAAAAGATTTTATGATTTGCGACATGTTATCAAGTCGTTTATGGTATCAAAAAACAAATTTGTGCTGGAACTTGATGATGAAAACTGGCTTACAGATTTAGTATTTTTAGTGGGGTTAACCACTCATTTAAATGAGCAAAACATGCATTTTCAAGGTGAAAACCAGCTTATCAATACTACATTTCAAACCATAACAGCGTTCCAAATGAAACTGAAATTATGGCAAACTCAAATTAAGGCAAACAATTTTATGCATTTTGACACATTGGCTAAACACAGTCCTGTGAACAGCGAAAAATATGCAGCCTTGCTTTTCGATTTGATACAAGAATTTAAAAACAGATTTCAAGATTTCCGGGAAAATAATCAATATTTTGCTATATTTGCAACTCCATTTTCAGTCGACATAAATATGTTACCTGCCAATTTTCAAATGGAATGCATAGAGCTGCAATCTGACATTCAACTTAAAGAAAAATTTGATTGTGCCTCTTTACTGGACTTTTATAGGCCCTATCTTCCCAGAGACAACGATCCCTTGCTTCACAATCACACCTTATTCATGTCATCGCTATTTGGCAGCACCTACATTTGTGAGCAACTATTTTCAAGAATGAAACACATTAAGAGTAAAATTATAACCAAAATATCTGATGAGCACCTTGAGAACGAACTGAGAACTGCAACTACTTCTATCAAACCAGCTATTGATGTACCAGTTTCTCAAATACAATGTTAAACATCAACTTGTTTTCTGTTGCCCTCTTTTCTTTTGCTTTCAAAATAAAAATATTTAAAAAAATCAATGATGTGCTATTACTTAGAGATGTACATTTTCTACATTAGTGATGGCAAACCTGAGACCTGCTCGACAATTTTAAAAGATTATTGAGAGGGCCACTGCATAATTAGGGTGATTACGTGAGGGCTTTTTTGCTTATCTGTGGTGGCAGATATCACGAAAATTATGCATGGACCTTTTTTTTGCTCATCAGCTTTCATTAGTGTTTGTGTATTTAACGTGTGGCCCAAGACAACTCTTCTTCCAGTGTGGCCCAGAGACACTGAGAGGTTGGACACCCCTGGTGTGGAGCATCAGGCCACGGTGGGGATCCTGGCCTTTTCCTGAGTGCAAGGGGAAGCTGTTGAAAGGATATAAAGCAGGAGGTGGCAGCTCTGATTCACCTTCTAAAAGTCACTAAAATGCTTTGCTTATAAAATTCTCTGGGTGTTTGGGGACAAACCAGACACACTTGCAAGGCCTGTTCTTCAGCTCTTTCACTCGTCTCTGAGACACCATCCTCATGAGCAAACCCCGAAGCTTAGGTGGTTGTTTGGCACCAGGGTGACCCAGGTGTTGATGGGCAGAAGAACCACAAATCCCAGTCATCCTCTGGAGAAAAAAATAAAGCACCAAATCACTATGGTATTAGTTAAATAGAAGAATAGGAAGATGATCTTTGAAGAGTAGGATTGTTGGTTGATTTTTTTTAACCTGAATTTTTACATTTTCTACCAGTTGTTAATTCAATACTAATTTTATTATGTATAAAAAGAAAAAAGAGGGGCCAGCTCTCAGCTGTCTCTGGGCGGCTGGCCTCTTCTCTGCCAGCCTGAGTTGAATTAGCCCTAATGATGGCTGGCTTTTCAAAACCGACAGCACGCCAGCCCCCTTCTCCATGTTTTACGTGAGGTTTATTACTTAATCTTCACTGGCTTGGTCAAGGTCATGAGGCTGAGGAGTGACAGGCTAGAGTCCAGGCTCTCGACTGCATGCTATTCTGCTTTTCTGGAAATTCCAAGTCCCCTGTGGATGAGAGGCCCGTCCTCCCCTCCTCCCCCCACAGTGAGAACGGCCTCCATTCAGTGCTGTGCAGGCTCATTCAGATGGGTGTGGGCGGCTGCGGGAGGAAGTAGAGGAGACGGACCAGGAGTATCTGGCAGCCTTGCGTCCTTGGAAGCCCAGACAAAACTCATTCTCCCTGCAGTGTCAGTCCACGGGGCCATCAGCCTAGTCTCCAGGCTCCCGGGACTTTCCTGTACACGTAGGAGGAGAAGGATGGCTAATTGAGGGCTGTAGACACCTGAGCACTGCAGTGAAAAGTCTGTGGCTTCAAATCCCAACTCTGCCACTTACCAGGTGTGAGACCTGAGAAGTACCGTACTTCTGTGAGTCTCACTTTCTTCATCGGTAAAGCAAAATCATGGCAGATGTCAGTGTTAAATGGCTCTGAACACAGTGCCTGGCACGCGGTGAGCACTTATTAAATAATGGTTATTACCATTATTATTCAGTAAGTGTTTATGGAGCACCCGGTTTTTGCCCAGCACTGTGCCAACACCAAACGTCCCTACCCCCTGAGATGCCAGAATCCAGCAGTTGCACCCCAGGCTCCACACACCACAGACACAGGAATTCGGCAGAAGCAAGAATCCCGAGCTAGAAAGTCCTAGCATGTCCACAGGGCACAAGATGGGGTTTGACCAAAACTTACCTCAGTCTCATGGGACGCCCCTGCTGACCTGCTGGCACCTGGTTTATAGACATCAGGGCGGCACGTACCCTTTCTTCCAGCCTGGCAGAGGTCTAACTTTGTCAGGGGTTGGGGGGCATTGTACTCAGGTCTTGGGGGGAGTGTAAATTTTGTCTGGTTTGAACTAAGTATGGTTTTCCTACTCTCTTTTACCAGCAAAGAACTTGCTGAAAGTCACTTAGGGAATAAGCAGGCAAGGCTAACCTTTCAGTCTGTGTGTCTTTGCGGTAGACGTATGGCTGCATTATGGCAAATAAGGAACAGTAGGACCTACCTCACAGGATTGTTAGAAGAATGAAATTCATGGTTATTTATAACGTGCTTAGAACCGTGACTGGCATGCAGTAAGTACACAAGATGTTAGCTGATTCTGCTTGTATCTTTCACTTCCATCACCCTCTCCCTCTGTTTCCGCTCCTTTGTACACTCTTTCTGTGCCAAAATCGTCATTTGTAAACAAATAAATATCTACATTTCCCCTCCTTCCCTGCAGCATATTCAGCCATATGACTGAGTTCTAGCGAATGGAATATAAGTTGAAGTGATAAGTGCAACTTCTAGGAATCGCCCTTAAATGGAAGACTTGTGTTCCCCGCCTTTCCTCTTTCCTGCCAGATGGAATATAAGCGTGATGGCCAGAGCTGGAGTAGCCATTTTGGACCAAGAGGCAAAAGCTGAATGTGGAGGACTTTGGAACTGTTAACAAGATAGAAAAAATCGATGTCCTTAATGATTATGGTACCGCCATACCATCCTGGACTGCATTCCTGAACATTCACATGAGAGAAGTAAACTATCTTGTTTAGACCCCTGTTATTTTGGATATCCATCACCCATAGCTGAAATGATTCCAAACTAATACAGGAACAGAACTTGGCTGCGGGCCCAGGCTCGCGTGACCCTGAGGCTTTCCACCAGCGTAGGCAGCAGACTACCTGAATGAGGGTCACAGGGTCGGGAGCTTGGCTGAAGTGTCTGTTTGAGTCCCACCTTAGCTCTGCTGATTTAGACTCTACAGAGCTGGGGCCTGGGAAGTTCTATTTTAAGGGAGCTGCCTACTCAGATATTTCTGATGTGCACTCAAGTGAGAACACAGTGCATTATTGTTTCCTCTAGTACTTGTAAGTCTTAAAAAAATCAGGGGTCCATTCTGATCCCTTGGGTGCAATAAAGGCAGGTAGAGCTCAGGGTCCCACACCAGGGGATCTGGGGAGGGGGAGGGTTAGTGGGTAGAGGTCAAGGGTCCCAAGGCCTCAGCTCATCTGTATCTATCTCCTGAGGCAGGTATTGTGCAGTCCTTCCCCAGGGGGCAGCTCTGTCACCGGGTCCCTGGATGGTGTGGAGGACCAGCTGCCTCCCACCCCTGCCCTCACACATGGCGGTTGCTCCAAAGCTGGAATCATATGAGGCCCTGAATGTCTATGGCATATTGAGAGGCCCTTATGGAGCCTGGGACAAGCCCCAGGAGGAAAAGCTCAGCTCAGGAGCCAGGATTTTAGAGCAAAGCTGTGCCTCCTTCTGCAAGCTACTGTCCTCCTTTTGCAAAACAGCTCATTGCTTTCATAAGCTGCTGGGCCCCGGGGGAGACAGAAAGCCTGACATGAGGCACCTGGGGACCATGTGATGCGAGCTGAGTGCTGTCTGACCTTGCCACAAAGTCAGGTCTGCCCAGCAGCATCTGTCGTCAAGGGGAGAAGGCACATGTGGGAGAGGCACCAGGTCCAGGCACATCCCGAAGCTGAGGCGAGCGCTGAGCATGCAGTTTGTTTCCCGGAGTCCCTCTCGGGCTTCCAGCTGCCCCTCCCTCCACCCACACCTCAGGTGCAGGTCTCTAGGACCAGTTGCCCAAGGATTGAAAACTCCAGCTGTGCCATGCAAAGAGCTCGGGGGACTCGCAGCAACTCTTGGTGAAAACTGGGACTCAGCAGCAGAATACCAGCAGCACTGGATCTCTCTCTGAGGCTGGGGGCACCCACCATGGGACAGAGGGACCCTTGTCCCCTGCTATGTTCTCCCTTTTCATTGGCGAGTATGAGAATGACCTTGGGGTTGATGGCGTGTGAGGAGTGAAAGCTAAGCAGTCTGAACTGAAGAGTCAGCTGTTTGGGAAAAAGCTGGCCTTGAGGCCTCGGCCCCTGTGCCCCACCTCGCCCTCATCCCGTGGGTGAGGCACAGCTCCTCCTTAGGGACAGGAAGCAATCGGTTGGCTTGCTAGTTGCCAGGTAACCCAGGATGAGCCTTCAAGGTCATTTCTCAGACAATTCAGAGCTCCCTGAACAGGCCTGTTAACAGATGGTTCTGCAAGCAGCCAGCCAGCCCCAGCCAGGAATCGATTGCTGTGACGCTGCTGCCTGTTTCCGGCAGCAACAGTGACGAGAAACCATCCCGGGCTTCCAGCACTACAGTGTGCTGTCCATTTTGCACAAAGGAGGAGCGACCCGAGGTCAGGCTCTGTGTCTGGGCAGTGGCCTGGCCATGTGGGCAGGGCCATGGAAGGAGGAAGAATGGAGGGTTGGTGACGAGGAGGTGCTATGCGGTTAGACTCTTAGAATGGGCCCAGTTTGTGAGAGAATGCTTGTGCCAGGTGACAGTCCATCAAAGAGCACCCCTTGAAAAGCAGTGTTTAACAATCAGGGGACACCTGCGGGAGCTGCTACCATCTTCCCCTCTCTGTTTTTAGGACCTGGACAAGATTCAAGAATATATCTCAGCCTCGGCTGGGCCTTACCTTTGATACTTCTAATTGCAATGAGTCTTAAATTTGAGGACAAGAGATACAGATCATTCACAGGCTTTTCCCTGACCCACTATTATGATCTGAGATAATACTAAGCAACAGTTGGCTATTATCCCCTGGGGACAGAATTGGTGATAACTTGGTTGTGACTCTTACTAGTTTGAGGCAGCTACAAAGGTGACATCCCAGCATGATGGGATGTCTTTTTTGTCTTATTTGAAATATGAAGAGCCTCAACTTTTTAATAGAAATGTTACACAGCAAGCTAGCATTTTTTTTCCTTAGGACAAGGACAAATTCCTGTAAAAATTTTGCAAATATCACATGTTCTCTTTCCCCTTGTTGCAATATGTATGATTTATCTTCTGGTATAACTTCCTTAATAGTCACAGTTTGTTAATTCCATCTGCTTCCCAAATGGAGGACAAATTGTTACATGGTGATGTCCTGGGTTCTGAGAATCTCCCATAAGCCACAGCTGGTCAAGAAGCTACCCAGTGGGCCTGTGAACAAAGCGGCCACAGAAGCAGGAGGGAGGCTCTGCCTGGCTTCCCCAGCATGAGTATGCTCCACCTAAGCCAGCCTGGCTACCAGCGCCTCAGAGTGGCCAAAACTGTGTCTTTGAGGCTCAGTCAGGCATCAGGTGACAGCTTGTGTTTTGGAAAAACCTACACAGTTCCTTCTTCTGTGCTAGGAACACCCAGTTCTTCCTTACTAGGTGTCTTTCTCCTGTGTTTTTCTTTCCTGTGTCCCCTTTACTACACACTCGGAATACTTCACACTGATACTTCTGGTCACCAAATATGTGGGAGTTTTGCCCCACATGAAGCAATTCTCCACGACACCAGCTGGGCATCCTGCAATTTAACTCAGTTCTGACATGGTACCTGGAGAGATAGTGTCAGATCCCAGGGCTCAGTCCCATGTGACTGCCCCCTACTTCAGATGCCAATCACAAGTAGTAGGTCTCCAGGTTACCCACAAATCAGAGGTTCCCATGACCTCCTCTTCCTTGCGTTTGATTAGCCTGCACTCAAACATGAACATATACCATAAGACAGGAATCTGGGGGCCATCTTAAACATCTGCCTATCACAGCATCCCTCGACTCTTACCTCCTCCAATTACGGCCTCAAGTCCCTTCTCCCTGACACAGCAACCTTAGAAGAGTAGTCTAGACTTGTTGTCTCCATTTTCCACCCACGCCTTAACCCAGTCCAATCTGCCTCCTATCCACTGAGATTGCTCTTGTTAAGTTACTGGTACCCATCTTGCCAAATCCAATAGGCACTTTTCTTTTGAATTTTTTCCTTCTTACAATTTTTTTTAATTACAGAAAATTTCATACAAAAGTATAATAAAGAGAATAATATAATGACCACCCATGAACTTGAATACCCAGCTTCAATGAATATCAATACATGGCTAATGTTTCATCTCTACCTCATGACTTCTCTCCCCTCTGCTCTCTGGGTTATATGACTGCAAGTCCCAGTTATTTATATCATTAATAAGTAAATCAATACCTCAGGATAGATTTCTATAAGGTAATGACTTTTAAAAATATGACCGTAGTAGCAGTGTCAATAAGAAAATTAATAGTAATTCCTTAATATTACCTAATACCAGTCTTCAAATTTTCCTGATCGCTCCATAAATGTCTTATATAGCGGGTTAGTTTGGCTCAAGATTCAAACAAGGGCCTTGACTGATGTGGCTCAGTGGATTGGGCGTTGTCCCGCAAGCCAAAGTGTCACCAATTCAATTCCTGGTCAGGGCACATGCCTGGGTTGCGGGCCAGGTCCCCAGTTGGGGGTATGCAAGAGGCAGCTGATCAATGTTTCTCTCTTTCTCCCTCCCTTCCCTTCTGTCTAAAAAAAAAAAAAAAAAAAAAAAAAAACTTTAAAAAACAAGACATTCAAACGAGAGCCATTCATTGTATTTTGTTGATGTAATCCTTATATTTTTCCTCTACAACAATCCTCGTTTCTCACCCTCCCTCCCTTTTTCTGTCTTAGCACTTATTTTTGAAGAAATGTAGTCATTGTTCCAGATTTGGCTGCTTGAATCCCTGTGGTGGGGTTTCACATGTTTCTCCCTCCATCCAGCAGACCCTTCTGTTGTCATCGGATTCCTGGTTTTAGCAGCATTTAACACTGCCGCCCATTTTCTCCCTGAGATCCTCCCCTCTCCTGGCTTTGATAACACTCTCCTGGCTTTTCTTCTGCTTCTCTGGCCAGTCCTCTTCGATTTCTTTCACAGTTTGCTCCTCTTCCAACCAACCTTGAAATGCTGGTGGTTCCTCAGGTGCCTTCATTCTTTCTCTGTCCACACTCTCTCCATTTAGATACTCTAAGAATCATACTGTTTTTTTTCTCTAGCTCACTCCCCCAAGCTCCAGATCCTTTATGGAGAGACTTACTTGAGAGTTCCACTTGGCTCGCTCACTGTCATCTCCAACTAAACTTGTGCTAAAGGGAACTTCAGATTTCCTGCTCCCCAAACCTGTTCTCTCTCTGAGGGAATGGTACCCTCTCAACCCCCAACCCCGACCCCATCACTAGAGCCTGGAACCTGGAGTTTTCCTTGATTCCTGCCTTTCCCTCACTTCTCATAGGCAGCCCATCAGGATCTGTCATTCTACCTCTAAATTTCACACGTCTGCATCAGCACTGTTTGCACCCTAGTGTCGGCCACCGTCATCTTTATCTGGGATGCTCCAGTCTCCTCACTGGAGATGAAATTTATGCACAGAATATGCACAAACCCTATGTGTACTATTCAATGAGTTTGACAATACACTGATCAAGACATAGAAAGAACATTTTTATATCCCAGAAATTCCCCCCTTGTCCCTCCCAGTCAATCCTAAACCCCGCTGGCAACCGCTGTTGGTGTCTGGATTTTTATACCCTGTTCCAGCAAGGACAGTGGAGTGTTTCTATAATACTCCAGCCAATCTACATATCTTAACACTGCTTATGTTTACCAACAAGACCCATTTCTAATATACAGTGAGCTAACTGGCACAAGAATGGCCCTGTTGGCTAAACAAGGGCCAATACCCGCCCCCCACCCCCGCCCCCCGCCCCGGCCCTTTCTCCTCTCAGTGTGAATTCACCATCAGAGCAACTGTCTGGACCTGGAGCAGAGCTTAAACACACATCTAACATCACACTGTTTACAGTCAAATTCAGACACTGCAGCAATGTCGAATCAGTGCCATAGGCTAGGCAAAGGGGGCCTTACAGGACTGGCTGGGGGGGTCTGGAAAGCCAGCTGGTGAACGCGGGCTGGTGGTTTTCTGAAACAGTGAGTCTGGTTGGTGTCTTCCAGGGCACACGCCCAGTCAGCAGACGTAGACTACATTAGGGTGGTATCAGGGGCTCCTTTGGGACCGCAAGGAGAAACAGCTCCAAAGATGCCTGACCCTCTTCTCTCTGCAGCCCTCAGCCTTTCTTCCCCAGACTCAGGGCTGCTCTGTCTTGAAGCCCCTCTCTGGAACACCCTGGGGGCTAAGGAGGTGGCTTTCAACTCTCCACAAGTGTCCTCTCCCATCCCCATCCTTTCCCTAAGCACGGAGCATAGCACACAGCGGGCCCTCAAAAAATATTCCATGATGGAAAAATTGCTTTCCTGGCTCTCCCACGATCCTTTTATGAGCTTATGCTATGGGCTGTAAAATCCCTGTTTCCGACGAGGAGACTAGCCCGAGTATCTGTCCCGCCCGCCTGCCAGTTCTAACCGGGCAGCAAGGGCCTCTGAACTTCCCTCATTCCACGTCAACAGGCCCACGCACGCGCACGCACACGCACACGCGCACATGCACGCGCATGCACAACGCGCGCCCCCGTGCTCTCCGGGCTTACTCGCAGGGCTCCTGAGGAGTAGGTAAGCCTTAGTGTCCTCGTCTGTAAAATGGAGCATCATGTCAGTTGTTCCCCATTTGCCAGTACAGTCCCACTCTTCCTCCTCCTCCTCCTCCGTTCTGCACTGGTCAGCGGAGGCTTCCTTTTCCCAGGGCTGCAGCCGTCCCCAGGTCCTGGGGCCTTCCCTTGCTCTCCGGTGGTAAAAGCTCCCCACTGCTGCCGGCCCCGAGTGCTTCACCGACCTTTTTGGTTTCTTTAACTCTGCCCACCGCTTTGTAAGGGTCCCTTCATCACACCTTTTCAGCATTAAGGGTGCTGATTCCATCCAGGGCCCTGACTGCTACAACAGTGGGTACCAGGACAGCCCTGGGAAACAGATCCTTGCTGGGGTTCTGGAATCAGAAGTTGGGTTGCTCATACATCTTGATTAGTGCATGAATAGCATCTTCGACAGCGGGTAATGGACAATGGTAATCTCTGGCGTGCAGTGGTATCACAGTTACTGACTTTGTGATGGTGGTGGCAAGAGACAGACTGGTATCATATTGGGAGAACGAGTGCTTATGGCACTTAGTCACTATGGTGACAATAGTGATTACAGAGACTGGAGTGGCCTTCTGAGGCTACATCTGATTGTCCTGGGAAACACACACACACACACACACACACACACAACACAGATGGAAAGCCTTTAATTGGGCTATACTGGGATCTAATTCTCGTTGTCGGCCTAGAGGCAATGAGAGGTGATGGGGGTGCGTCCTGAGGAAAATCAGCAGCCCTGTGAGGCAGCTGCTCAAGTGAAATCACTAAAAGATTTTTATGCTGGGAAAGGCTGCTTTCCTCAGACTAAGGGGTACTGCCCTCTTAAAAAAAGATTCAGGGTGTGTTGGGGTTTCAAAGTTCTACCCAAACATCCCAGTCTCTTTCCTGGGGCCCCACTTAACCAGTGCCCTTCCAAATGGTGGAGTAGCTCATTTCACTGGCTCTGCAACCCTGGGGTCCTGCGAGTCCGGGCCCAGGCTGGGTCCTCTGCCGTATGTGTCCTGTGGCTACCAGAAACCAAAGCCCCCTTCAGGGTCACCTTAAGGTGTTCTGAATTTCTGCCCTTGCACTGAGACACAAGTTCAAGGCTTTCAATCTGTTCTAAGTCCATGTGGATCCAGTGGGACCACAGACCCATCCTGTGTCTGTAAATTAACTAGCAGAACCCTGCTGCTGATTTCCTGACTCAGGGAGTGAGAGCTCTTAAGCGTTCTTTACCACCATCAAAATGGCAAACCAAAGGCAATGTTACACCCCTAAAGAAATTTCAGAAATTGCTGCCACCATCAAAGATCTAAAATACATACAGGTGGTCATTCATTCCTATCAAGACTCAGTTTAAGTCACCTATTTGGCTGGCGCAAAAACCAGGTTAGCCTTGGAGAATGACCATAGGTTACTGTGAGGTTAGAGTGATGTCAATTGCAGCTGTGGTTCTAGACATGACATTTTTACTGGAATGAATCGACACAACTTATGGCCTGGTATATATTGTTGACCCCGAATGCTTTCTTTTCCCCATTCCACTAAGTAAAGATACCGTAGTTTGCCATGTATAATGCACACTTTTTCACCCAGATTTTTGAGGGGAAAATAAGGATGCACGTTATACATGGGTAGTACTGATTCCATATCTATATAAATGTTTTTAATTCTTTTATTTATGCTTATGCATTAAAACTGTAACTCTAGAAAGCAATAACAATATCCATATACAAAATAATACCCTGGAGTACAATAATTGATTTTGTTTCTAAATATAAATAAATAATTGAATTAAAAAATTAAAACAAGATTTTTTTCCTGAAAGTTTGGGCCAAAAACGTGGGTGCGCATTATACATGGCAAAATACAGTAATGAGAACTGTTTTGCCTTTGTGTATCAGGGACAGCAGTGCATCTTCTCAACCTCACGGCTGTGTCTAGTCTCCTGATTTCTGTCATATTATAGTCCAAAGAGACAATGATCATCTTGATATAGTTCAAAACATTATGCTGGTCCATTATATCGACAGTATTATGGTAATTGGACCCAGTGAGCAGGAAATTGCAAACACTTTAGATTCTTAGTAGAACATATGTCTGCCAAAGGAAGGGTGATAAATCTCACAAATATCAAGAGGCATGTCATGTCAGTAAACTTTTTGGAGTATCCACTGACCCGGGGTAGGTCAGGATATCTCCTCTAAAGTGAGAGACAATTGTTGAAACTTTATTGCCCACTACGAAGAAAGAAGCAGAATGTTTGACAGGACTCTGGAGTGGTGAGGCAACATATGCCACATTTGTCAGCGCTGTTCTACCTATTTACTGGAAAACCTGTAAGACTGCAAATTTTGGGTTTTTTTTTTAAGATTTTCTTTATTTACTTTTAGGGAGGGAGAGAAACATCGATGCGATGTGTGTGAGAGATGCATTGATCAGTTGCCTCTCACAAGTCCCCGCCTGGGGACCTGGCCCGCAACTCAGGCACGTGCCCTGACTGGGAATTGAACCTGCAGCCCTTTGGTTCACAAGCCAGCACTCGGTCCATTGAGCCATACCAGCCAGGGAAAGACTGCCAGTTTTGAGTGAGGCCTGCAGCAACATAAGACTCTCCAGCAGGTCCAGGCTGCAGAGCAAGCTGCCCTGTCACATGAGCTTTATTACTTGGAAGTGACTATGGCAGAAAAACATGCCAGTATGGACAAGTTCCAATAGGAAAATGGAAGTAGAGTTAGAGACCCTTAGAGTTTTAGATTAATTCATGCCCTCTCTGCCAATAAGAAGTCTCCACTTAAAAAACAGCTCCTGGCTGACAACTGGACGTGAAGAAACTGAATACCTGATTATGGGACACCAAGTGACCCATGCAGCCAGAAGTGGATATTATCTGATCCATCTAATTATAAACTTGGACATGCATGGTAGCATTGTTATTAAAGAGTATATATGAGATCAGGCCTAAGCAAGTCCAGAAGGCACAAGGAAACTGCATGAGCAGATGGATTCTTACGGTACCTACTCTTAGGGCTTCACTGCTTCTCCCTTACCCCACAGGTGGGGAAGTTGTTCTGACCAGTTAACACAGAGGGAAAAGCACAGACATGATTTCTAAGTGAGTCTGCGTGGTGTTTTAGCACCAGCCACAAATGGACAACTATTGCATTAAAGCCACACTCGGGGTGTCTCTAAGAGACAGTGATGAAGAGATACCCTCTTAATAGGCAGAACTTTTGGTTATATTGATTGTCCATTTTGCATGGGAGAAAAGAAACTAAGGTACAGATCTGTTCTGGTTCATGAGCAGTGACTAACAAGTCGGCTGGCTGGGCAGGGACTTGAAAATACTGCGATTGGTGACGAGGAGGTCTAAGGGTGGATACATGGACAGACTCCCGGAAAGGGAAACAGGTAGTGAAACTATTTTTAAGCCACACAAATGCCCTGAGAGGGCATCCATTTTGAAAGAGGCTCTCATTAATAAGGTGGCCAAGATGACCCATTCTGTAGATGTCAACGTCTTTCCTCAGGTACCCCGGTTCTTGCTCAGTGGGACCCCATACCAAGCAACCATGGTGGCAGGGATAGGGGCTGTTTATAGTGTGGTAGGCAGAATAATGACTAAAGATGTCCTTGGGACTTGAGAATATGATATATTTTATATGGCAAAGAGTGAATTAAGGTAGCAGACAGAATTAAGGTTACTAAGTAGCTGACCTTACAAATATGGAGATTATCCTTAATAACCTGAGTGGGCCCAATGTAATGACAAGGGTCTTTAAATGTGGAAGTCAGAGGCTGAGTCAGTGTGTCTAATGTGAGAAAGACCTGACTGCCCATGATTGGTTTTGAAGATGGAAGAAGCGTGAAAGTCAAGGAATACAGGCAACCTCTTGAAGCTGGAAAAGGCCAGAAAAACAGATTCTCCTCTAGACACTTCAGAAAGAACACAGCCTGGCCAGTGCCTTGATTTTACCCCATGAGTCTCATTTCAGGCTTCTAATTTCCAGAACTGTAAGTTAAATTTGTGCTGTTTTAAGCCACTAAGTTTGTGGTAATTTATTACAATAGCCATGGAAAACTAATACATGTAGGCTCAACACATTTTCCTACCGATTCTGATCTGGCACCTGGAAGTGCTGAGCGACCAAGCTGCCAGCAGCAAACACCAAGCAGAGTTTTCTATATGGTCACATTACTTGGGGCAATGGTTCTCAAAGTGGGGACCATGAACCCCTGGGGGTCCGCTAGATCCTTTCATGGGTTCTGTGAGGCCAAATCAACTTCTATACTAATACCAAGACGTTCTTTGCCATATTCACTGTCATTCTTTCAAGAGCGTAGAGTGGAATTCTCCAGAGGCTGCATGAGATGTGTACACAGACTTCTGTTCAGCCAGATTCTAGAAATTTGCAAAAATGTCGAATAATGCTACTCTTCTCACAATTTTTATTCTGAAGTTATTTTTCATTTAAAAAGTTATGTTTATATTAACCTGAATTGGATTTATTAGTTTTAAATAAATTAATATTTTCACACTTAAATTTTTAATTGAATGTACTGGTTAATAAAATTATATAGGTTTCAGGTGTACAATTGTATAACATATCATCTGCACATTGTATTGTGTGTTCACCACCCCAAGTCAAAGTAAAACTTGAATGTCTAATCCACTAAAGTAGATATAACCCACATAAACAGAAACCCTTTGTAATTTTTGAGTGTAAGTTTTCAATAATTTTTACGAGTATAAAGGACTCCGAGGCCAACAATTTGAGAGCCACTGCTCCACAATGACCTGCCAGCTACCTATTGGCAGGTTGGCTGCACTGACCCCTTATTTCATAAAAGGAATAGTTATACTTCATGGTAATATGTATTCCAGACAGAACTTCCCTGCCTGACACTTCTGTCAGCACCATCATTTCTGGACTTTTCCAGAATGCCTAACTCATCACTATACCACCTGCACATTGCCTATCTTCATTTTAGGGTGAAGGGCATACAACAATGGTCTTACCCATGGAATGCACGGGACTTTATCATGTGGCCTGTCACTCAGAGCAATTGACTAGACAGAAGAGCATTACAGTGCCAGCTGGGAGACAACACCTGCAAGGTTAGCTATTGATGGGCAGGATGCAGCACACGGTTTAAGTCAGTGGCCAATACGTGGCTCCACCTCTCTCACAGCCAGAACACAGAAGCCGAGGGGCCATGGTGCAGAGACGGGAGTGGCTCCTCTCACTATGATTCCCGTCAACCTAATGAAGACAGTTTTTGCTTTCCACCCCTCAACTTTGTGTTGAGTCTGGAGTCCTTGGTGCCCAAAGGAGGAATACTTCCCCCAGGGAACACAGATGTGGTTTCTTTAAATTGGAAGATCTTCCTGCTGGTCATTTTTTGAGCCTTGTATGTTGCTGAACAAAAAGGCAGAGACGGGTCAACTGTACCAGATAGGGTGACTAATCTTGATGACCAGGAGGAAAACGGAGGGTGGGCAGGAAGGCTAGGTCTGGCATCCGGGATTTACGGGGTGCCTCTCAGATCTCCCTTGTCCAATAATGACACTCAGGGGGAAACTTGGCGACCTGACAAACCTAAGACCGGTAAGAATCTGACTTGCCTAGGAATAAAGGTCTAGGACACCTACTAAGTAAAGAACCCAATCAGCTGAAGTGCTGGCAGCTGGTAAGAGGAAAAAGGAGAATTTGTGATTGCTAATTTAGCCCTTGCGACCAGAAACAGAGGGGGGTTTGTAGCAGGTTTTTGTTATTCCCCTGCTGTCTTACTGAAAGGGCCCTAGCAAATAGTGTTTTAAGTTAGGCTCAAGGTGAGTATGACTGAAGGACAAGGATATGGTGAATATGACAAATAGGTGGTGATTGATGGGACTGTTTCCCCTGTTGGGAATAACCTTTTTTTTCCCCCTTCCATTTAAAAAAATTGAGGTGAAACTCACATCACATAAAATGAAACATTTTATAGTGAACAATCAGTGGCATTTAGGGCCTTCACAAAATTGTGCAACCGTCACCACAATCTATTTCCAAATTTTTTCCATCACCTCAAACTGAAATTCTGTAACCATCAAGCAATAGGGACATGGGTTTTTAATCTAAAGGACAAGAGTGGCACTGGCTGTTGTGCTCAGTGGATTGAGTGCCGGCCTGCAAACCAAAAGGTCACTGGTTTGATTCCCAGTCAGGGCACATGCCTGGGTTGTGGGCCAGGTCCCCCGTGGCGGGTGTACAAGAGGCAACCACACATTGATGTTTCTCTCCCTTTCTTCCTCTCTCTCTAAAAATAAATAAAAATAAAATCTTCAAAAAAAATAAATGAAGGGCAAGAGTGGATGGTGGGGGACAAAAAATTGCTCTGCTCGGATATCCTGCCTTCCCTCTAAATCCGCTCGACCCTTGCTCCATTTACTGGAAGGCTGACCCGTGTAGACTGAACTCAGTGAAGTCACTGAGACGCCTTTCCTTCTGGCTTCCACCTGGGTTTGGCCAAGGACAGGCAGCCGCAGGACCAAAGTCAGAGCGTGTATCTGGTGGGCGCCCGCCCGGCAGGGGCTGTGTTCTGCTCCCTGCGGCTGCAGCTCCAGCAGGGCAGCCCCTCCCAAGGTAACACTCTCTCCTCGCCTTTCAGGTCTAGGGGTTGCAATGGCTTCTGGTGTGAGCTCTCATCCCTCGTAGGTTCCCTTAACTCTACCCACACCCCTGTAAAAATCCCTTGGTTGAAGGCTCTTCAACAGTCCTTCAAGCATACCATCCATTTCTTAGTGGGTCACCACTTGGTACAGAAATAGTTTGGTCCTTCCCTACAGTCCTTTGGCACTGAATATTGCCGATTGTGTGAGTCAAACCAACTCCATACAGAGGTCCCAGGCTGGGCAAAAGAGATGCTTTCCTGGACGGCGCAGGTTCCAAGGGTGCTGGGGCTGTGTGCCAAGGCCCCACTGCCCCCTGGTGGTCACTTCCTAAAAGTGCACGAATCCAACTTCAGCTGAACTCAGTCCTCCACACATGTGCGCACATTTCATTAAGCGGCTATTGTCTCCACGTTAGAGGTGAGAACCTTTCCATTGCCCTTTGTGTAATACAACCAAAATCTTAACCTGGGACTGCAGAGCCCCGCCTGTGCCTCCCGTCTTGTCACTCTGACCCAGACACACTGGTCTCATTTTCAGGTTCTAGGGGTGCTCACTGTGCAGCTCGCAATTAGAGTATTTGGGGACTCTCTAAAACCTTCTTCTCCTGGTTAACCTCAGCTCATTCCCTAGTCTTCTCCTAGGGCATCACTCAGGAGAGTCCTCCTCGCCATCCCATCCCACCACCCCCCGCTTTCATTCACCGGCATTTATACACACTGGGGTTTTCATGGTCGGTGTGTATGTTTAACTAATGCTGCTCTTCCCCAGAGGCTGACAGAACTGAGGACAAGGGGGCACTTTGCTCTGTTCAGTTGTATCCCTTGTGCCTGGCACGCAGCAATAACCACACCAGCAGCCGACACAGAGAGGGCGTTGCTCCGGGCCAGCCACCGAGCTAAGTCCTTCAGGCCTGCAGGCCACCCTACTCCCCAAAGTCCCTGTTCCCAGGAAACACCCCTCAACTCTATAAAAAACTCACATGGATTTATTAGAATATGAAAAAATTTGGTTTCTTCTGTGTAGGCAGCAGAGCAGCAGCAGCTGTGGTGGCTTTGAACCTGGTTGTCAATGTCACCCGTGCAGTGGTGACTCCTGCCCAAACCAGCACTTGCACGGAAAGGGGGGTCAGACGAGCACCCACTGCCCAGTGCCCTGGGAAGAGGGACACCCTTGACTATTGCACAATCCTGGGGAAGTGCCCTGGGGGAAGGACAGACACCAATGGTCCTAGGCCTGGCCGTGGGGGCAGTGGGAGTGGGGCTGTGTGCCTGGGAGCAAAGGCCTCTGGGGGCCTAGGACTCAGCCCACCCACCGGCCCTGGCCGGGCACAACTGGGGACTGGGATCCACAGCAAGCTGGGTGCAGTGAACATCGGAGGGAGGGGTTCCTGGGGCCGACAGCGGGGATGGGAGAAAGACCGGCCGGCAGGAACTGAGCGTCAGGCCCAAGGGCAAAGCAGGACTGGAAGGCCCAGCATCTGCGAGTTGGAGAGAACCATGACTGGGCTTGGGGTGTCGCTTCTGAAATCAGAGCCTTGGGGCCATAGTTAGGAGTCCAGGAGGCAGAGGACCGATTTGGGGGAGTGTTGGGCAGACAGACCCAAGTGAGGAGGGGTAATTCCTTTGAGTGGGAGGACCAGCGCTATCATTCAGCCAGGGTTTTTCAAAATGGCTTAAAAACAGGAATGGCCTCTGTGCATCACACATGGAAGTGTGAACAAAAGAGATAAAAAGCACTTTCTGGAGCCCAAGACAGTCAGTCCCTCCCCTGACAGCAGCCCCTGGAGGGCTCCGTGGTCCCTGTTGGAGCAATTTAAAAAGCTGAGTCACATCGCGGTCCGCAGAGACCCAGCTCCACACAGAGAAGCTCAGAGATGCAGCTCTGAGTAAGGGCATGTCGGGGTGGCTGGCGGGGACGACAGAGCTGGCAGGAGGGTGAGCCTGCCATGGGTCGGTGATCCCTCCCCGGTCACATGTCTGCTCCCCCTGCCCTGGCCGGCAAGGCTCAGTTGGTTGGAGCTTCCTCCATAGCCAAAAGGTCACTGGTTTGATTCCCAGTCAGGGCACATGCCCAGGTTTCAGGCATGGTTCCGGGTTGGGACACACGTGCAGGAGGCAGGAGGCAGCCAATCAGTGTTTTTTTCTTATATCGATGTTTCTCTTTCTCTCCCTCCTTTCCCACTCGCCATGAGAATAAAATAAAAACCTTAAAAAAAAATGTCTGTTCTCCCTCAGCTTTCCCCTCTTAATGAAGAGCCTGACGTAGGCCAGGAGAGGCCTGGGCTCCTTCCCTTCCCAGGTGGGACCAAGACTGAGCCAGAGGCTCTTTGGTTATAAACTAAGATTGGTCTGAATGAGGAGGGTGATGGAGAAGGAGGGCGGGTCACCAAGGTCTGGGAACTCAGAGGCACCCCACCCTCCAGGGATGGGGGAGAGCCTGGATAGGAAGAGGCAGGATCTGCCTCACAGCCCAGCAGTTCTGCCAGATGAATTGGGAAGGCAGTTCTGGTGGAAGGGATGGCGCTTCCCAGGAGGCGGGGGAAGCCTTGCGGTGGGCCCAGCTGCCATGCGGTGGGGGGAGGGGCGATCCAGGTCAGGAAGGACGAGGGGAGCCCCTCAGCTCCCAGCAGCCCCTGCTCTGGTGGGAGAGTCTGTGGTGGGACAGGCACCGCCCACTGGCCCCAGCACTACTGCCCCTTGGGGATGAAAGGCTCTCCCTCCCCAGGCTCAGGGTGCGGGCCTGGGTCACTGAGGCAGCGCTGTATCCTCTGGGAGCTGGGGCTGTCACTTGGCCCAGGGGTGAAAACATCATCAGTGCCTGGGGAAGAGGTCTCCTTGGTCCTCATCACAATGCCTCCGTCATCGTCCTCATCCTCATCAGCCACTCTGGGGTCCCGGTTCAGCCCGAGAACCTTGCCCTTCAGCTCCTCATTCACCAGGTCCACAGACTCGGGCGACTGTGGGGAGGCTGGGTCGATGGTGATAACAGGCAAGTCGGCCTTGGGCTCATAAGCCAGTGGATCTGGGGACCAAGAGCAAGGCACAAGTTGGCTGCTGCCTCCGACACCCTCAGCCCTGCCCAGCACGTGCCCCACCTCAGCCCGTGTCAGCAGCTCCCGCAGAACCTTCTGTGGTGCAGCAGTCCTGACAGGTCTCAGAATTACTCCACATGGGCTTTAAGGGCCCGCACCAGAGAGCGTCTCTTCCCCTCAGCCTGGGGTCTCAGAGGTAGGACTGTGTTCCTCTCCTCAGACCACGGGCTCCCATGGGCGTTCCTCCTCAGACCAAGAATTAGGGCTCCTTCCTCAGTCACTGTCGGCCTCCCGGGACCCCCAGGCCTGAGAGAAGGCCTGCCCTCGTTTCCTCCCTACGTTGGAGATCCCAAAGGTGCAGACCCCTCCTGCCTCCCTGCCAGGCACCCAGCTCCCTTCACAGGCCTCACCGTCAGCCCCATGTGGAGACCTCTGTCCCTGGGGAGGGCAGCTGGCCGTTCCCCCAACTCCACCTGACGCAGGAGGAGCTCATGACTAGGGAAGAGGTCAGTGAAGGAGAAGCCTGTCGTCCCCGCTGGCTCTCTCAGGCCCATTCCTGTTGGAGCCTCCTCTTCAGGAGACGGTGGCACTGAGTGCCCAGCCGCACGGCCCCTCACCAGGCGCCCTGTGCCCTGCCTTACCTGAGCCGATGCGGGCCCGGGACATGGTGGGGGAGTCCAGTTTGTGGGCCGGCACTGTCAGGTAGTTGTTGATCTGACAGAGAAGGAACAGACAGGTGTGAGCTTGGGCGGCCCCTCCGGACGGCACAGGGGTCTGGTGGCCACAGGCGTGTTTGGGGCGCTTGCTCCCCCTTGGCGCGCCCTCATCAGGCTGTGTGCCACGCTGGCACTTCAGGGGTTCCTGAGGGCTTGGCTCAGGCTCTCCTCAAGCTATGCGAGCTCCTGGGTGGTCTCGAACACTTCACTGCTCTGCCTCTCCCACGGTGACACTGCCCCAATCTCTAGCTTTAGCCACACCCGCCCCTGGAGTACAGACCCATAAGGTCCACTCAGGAGTGGACACCTGGATCCTGGATGGCTCCCAGGTATCTCAATGCAACATGTTGAAAATAAACTCAGTTTATCTTCCCTCATAACCTTGTTCCTTCCTTGGCGTCCCCTATCACAGCTACCACCCCCAACTACCCCGATCGGAAGGCTAGACATGGCCCGACTCCTCTTCCCTCAGCCCCACCTCAAACTGGTGACCACGTCCTGTTAGTTCCACCTACTAAATGTCCCTTGAGTCAGCCCACTCCTTTCCATCTCTCCCTGCCACCACCCTACCCCGGGCCGCCTCCACCCCTGCCCGTGTCACTCCCTTGCTCAGAGCCCTTCCCGGCTCTCCATGCCTGTAGAATAAAACCCTAACGCTTACACCGTTAACAATCTTCCCTTGAAAGCTGAACGTTCTGTTTCTAGAATGGGCCACATCCTGCGACTGGGAACTTATGCACGTGTTTTTCCTTCTGCCTGGACCTCCCTCTGCCCACAAGCCCTTCACCATGGCTCTGATTCCTACCTATGCCTACCCTGACCCCATCCCTGTTCAAGTTCAAGGTGCTCAGGGCCTCTTGCGCTTCTTGCCTTGCTTGGGCCATTGCATCAGAAGCTTTGTAAGGGAGGGACTGGGCTGATTCACCCAGATTCACAGAGGCTTAGCACTTAGGGACCACTCAACAAATGTTCCCCGAATGAATGAATGAATTGAATGATTGTGTGCCTTGCTTTGTGATATTTGGGTAGCTCTCTTTCCCCCTGGGCCTTAGTCTTCTCAGAAGACAACGAGAAGTTAGAGCACAAGAGACCCTTCTAGGGCAGATGCCTGAGGATATGAGGGGCCTGGCCTCTTTACTGCTCCTAGTGGGGAAGAAGAGGAGGGGATGATGGCTTTCTGAAACCTGCTCTAGGCATTAGTTTTCAAAACGGGCGGAGGAGGCCGAAAAGACAGATTGGGGTGTTCTATCTTCAAAAGGGCTTGGTGGTGGGGGTGCGGGAAGAGGAAGAACCCAGAGAAAGGAAGGAGCCACTCCCGTCCCAGACACACCTTCTGTTCCAATTGCCGGGCCTTCTGTCTCCGGAGCAGCATCTGGTTCCATGCCTCCTCATAGGGGTCCGCCACCAGTGTGTGTCTGTTGTAAGACCGCAGCTGCGGGAGGAACAGCTGTCAGGCAGGGCAGGCCCCAGAAGTGGGCCTGGAGGGGCTGGGGCAGCTCCGGACACGTGCGGGGCAGGGCTGGAGCACAGAGCAGGCAGAAGGGCTCCTGTCCTGGAGGGGAGCGGGCTGGGGAGCAGGCCCTCACCCGCTGCCTGGTCTTCTGCAGGTTGTTCCTTAGGATTTTGCGGATCTCCTCTTCCTTGTCCTTGGAGAGTGCAGGCAGGATGCGCTCGGCAGGCAGGGACTTGGGGTGGATGTTCCTGGGACAACACAACACAGGTTAGGTCCCAAAGAAAGCTCCTGTGACTCTGGAGCCCTCTGGGCTGGGCCAGAGGGAAGTCATTTTGGGGATGGCCCGGGCGGGTGGACAAAGCCTCGCGTCCTCAGCGCGGCCCTGCAGTTCTCGTCAGCCCTGACAGGAGGACAGAGGGGCCTTGCTCACTGCGCCCGCCCCCCCCCCCGGGGGCCTGCTCCGGGTCGGTGCTAAGGGGTTGGTGTGTGGGTGTGGCAGCTGCCAGCGCTGGCCACCAGCACTCACTGCATGGAGACGGTGGACACTGCCGAGGGGATCTTGCCCATGCCACCGCTTTCCACCAGCTCAATGGCCTGCTTCATCTCCATCTTGTGGTAGAAAGCGATGAGCTGGGGCTCCTTGGAGCGCTCGCCAGCTATCAGACACTTCTTCACATACTTCTTGTTAAACCGGTTGAGCCTGGTGGGAGAAAGGAACAGGTGGATGGAGCCAGCGTCTAGCGGTGGGGCGACACCCGGACCCTGGGAGACCCTTACCTGCCCCTCCCCACCCACCTGCCCACCAGGCCTGCCACCTACTTGTCCTTCCAGTGGTGGTGGCCGTAGTGGCCACAGATGTCCTCGATGCCTGTCAGAAGGTGGTCCAGGAACTGAAACGGGCCCAGGGCCAGGTCAAGCCTCACTACTGGGCTCCTTCCCTACCAAGACTTCTGAATAGGGCCCCCCACCTTCAAACCTAGCGCTTCTCTGCTCAGACCAGCCCTGTAATTCCAGGAGCAGCCAGGAGGTGGCACCTACGCCTCAGTCATCCCGAACTCCAGTGGCACCTCAAACCCTCTGCCACTGGGGCATGGCTGACCTCCCTTCTCCAAACCCACCTATGCCTGATGCCCCCTCCTCAGGCTCCCAGCTGCTCATACCACACCTCCCTATGACAAGACCTCGTGACCTCAAGAAGCTTAAGGATCTCCTGGTCCTGGGACAGGGGAGAAGGGGCTGACTGAGGGCATGGACGCAGGCCCTAGCTGCTCCCCAAGCCTTCTGCAGTTGAGGGCCCAGCCTCCAGTACCTGAGTGTGGATCTCCTCGTTGATGGAGCGCTTCGTTTCTTGCTTTTTCTTCACAGCCAGCAGGTCCACCAGGGGCCGAATGGTCATACCCTAGGGAGCCGGTGGGTGTCAGGCCCTTCAGTTCTCCTACCCTGGCAAGGAGCCCACAGGGCCTCCCCTCTCCCCGCAGGGGCCGAGGCAGGGATGCCTTCTGCTCTGGGGCCCCCAAACTCTCAACCTCCTTGCCAGCACTTCTATAAAAGCAGGTCTCCAAGGCCTGCTCTTCCCGAAGACACAGCCGGAGGTCTGAGAGCCTATCCAGCCAAATGACTCACACTGGTCATCTAGCCCAGGTCAGGGGTCAAGGGCCTGGATTTAAGTGTGAGCTCCACCACAGGCATGCTCTATAACCCTAGGGAAGTCAGGCCTAGTGTTACAGAACAGGGGGAACCGCTTGTGCTCTGCCCGCCTTGCAGGACTGTGACCAAGGGACACCTAGTAATGGTGGCAGCAGCTAATTTAACTGCACAATTACCATGTGCCAGAGCCAGCTGTGTTTTACTAGTATTAGCTCTTATTTAAAAAACTATTTATTTTTAAAGAGAGAGGAAGATAGGGAGAAAGAGAGAAACATCAATGTGTGGTTGCCTCTCGAACGCCCCCTAGTGAGGAATCTGGCCCGCAACCTAGGCATGTGCCCTGAGTGGAACTCGAACCAGTGACACTTTGGTTTGCAGGCTGGCACTCAATCTATTGAGCCATACCAGCCAGGGCTGGTATTAGCTCTTTAACACCACCAACCACCGTAAGAGGTAAGTCCTTTCATTGTCCCTGTTTTACAGATGAGGAAACTGAAGCTCAGAGAGGTTAAATAAATGTCTATGGTCTCAAAGAAATAGGAGAGCTGGACTCAAACTCAAGCAGGGAGAGCCCTACTTCAATGCCACTTTCATTGAAAATGGACTTGGTAAACCATTAGCATATACAACTTGCAAAGTCAAGGTGATAATATTTCTGAGATGGAAGCTGCACAAGAGGAAAAAAGAGGCAGCCCCCTCTCCTTTTAAAGGAGAGAAAATAAGTCTAGCCCCAAGAAGTTTCTTCCATATTCTTTTCTCCTGAGAAGGCAATGATGTTGGCAAGGATTAGGGTTTAGGAAAGATGGAAGGGATAGCAGGGATGGTAGAGAAACTGAGGCCCGGACAGTGTTTTCTTACTCGCCCAAGGTCATTGATCAGGCAGGGTGGGATTTACATAATCCCAGGCTGGGCTTCCTTGCTAACTACAAGGGGGGCGAGGGTGTGCTCTCAGCTACGCCTGGATCATTCAAATGCACAGAAATCACTGACAAGCAAGCTTCAGGGTCATCTAGTCCAGTCCTCTCACTTCAAAGATGGGGAACTGAGACCCAGAGACGGGAGGAGGGTATTTTCCAGGGTCACGAGGGCAGCAGCAGAGCTTGAGCCAACTCCAGACCTCCTGCTGCCTGGCTTAGCAACCTTTCCAGTTCCCTGCGTTGTGCAATTATTCCCATTTTCGGATGCAGAAACTGAGATCCTAAAATATTAAATTACTTCCCTAAAGCCCTACAATGTGCACTGTGGGCCTGCTGACTACCTATTTCTTCCCCTCTGGCTTCCTAAGTTAGGCAGCATTCTGGCTCCTTTATATTGTGATTGATCATCTCACAATGACCCATTATCACAATTCCCTCTTGCCCTGGCGGAGCAGCTCAGTTGGTTAGAGCGTTGTTCCAATGTGCCAAAGTTGCAGGTCTGATCCCCAATCAGGGCACATATAAGAATCAACCCATGAATGTATAAATAAGAGGAACAACAAAACAACAAATCAATGTTTCTCTCTCTCTCCCTGCTCTTCTTCTCTCTCTCTCAAATCAATAAATTAAAAAAAAAATTTAATTTCCTCTTAACAATTGAGGAAACTGAGGCCCAGAAGGGGGAAGTGGCTTGCCCAAGGTTGTGAAGCAAGTTATTGGTCGAGCTGGGACTAGAACCCATGGCTCCCTCTTGGATCACGTGCTTCCTCTTTCCAAAGGCAGAGTCAGGGTCCCCAGGCCGGGGTGCTCCACCCTGTCCAGCACCTGCACAAAAACGGTGAAGAAGATGACGGTGATGATGGCAGTAAGGAACAGGTCACACATGGGGAAGTGCTTCTTGTCCAGGAGGTAGCCCAGAGAGAAGGCGATGGCCCCTCGCAGGCCCCCATAGGCGATGATGAACTGGTCTTTGGGCGTCAGCTTCACGATGCGGAACTTGTTGATGAACCAGGTCAGGCCCAGCACGCCTGCCAGGGAGGGGTAAGAAGAGGGGTCAGGTGCCCACATTCCCTCCTGGCTTCCGCACTAGGGACTTCTCTGTCTGGAGGAACCCTCCACTGATAAGCCCACCCAGCTCATTCATTTTCTGGGTCCCTTAGCCAGGGGTGCGCTGAATCCCTCAATCCAAGAGCTGGGTGGATCTTAAGGCGGCCCCCAACCTGGATGTACTTTAGAGGCATCACAGAGACCTCTAGTAGCCAAAGGTTAGGAGGATGATGGGAAAAGAGATGAAACAGGGTGACACTCGTTAAATAAATATGATGGGTATATGGGGTCTACTTTTCTCTGGTTTGAAATTTCCTATAATACCAAGTTTTAAAAAAATGCAGAGGTATGGGTCCAACCTCAACTGTCAGAAACAGAATCTATGGGGGACGACGCCCAGGATTAAGGAGATTTTTAAAAAGGACACCAAGGAACTGTGACACCCAGTCAGGCTCAGCACCACAGACCTGACCTCAGAGAGGAGGTCCATGAGACCCAGGGTGGGCAAGGCGCCGAGGTGAGGTGTGTCTGCAAAGTGTAAGCAGAACCCAAGGACCTGAGGCCTGGTCCTGTGCGCAGCTCCAGGTGGCAGCTTAGGTTTGGAGGAGCTGCATGCAGCTTTGCAAGTACTAAAAGTCATCTGCACCCTGGGACAACCCAGAGAACACTCACGGACTGGGGCTGTGTGCGCCTTGGCCCCCTCCTCAGATACTGACAGGCCCCGAACCTCAGGGCCCTGAGGCCCCTCCACTCTGACACGTTGTACTGACTCACTGTGAGCACAGGCTTCTCTCCCTTCAAGGGCCTGGCACTTGGCATTGTGGGGAGGGGGGCCGAGGAAACCCCAGCTGTCCGGCTGTGCTGGGGGGCAGCCAGGCACCAACCCCGGCGCCTCCACAAAACGCACCACACGCACATGCACACACACAGCACCCGCCCACCCAGGCCCTCCACTCCCACACGCCTCCTCTGGCTCGGGCCCGGGGATCTCACCCAGCACTCGGGCGATGAGGCAGAAGAGCAGGGTGCTGATGACAAAGGTCCAGTTCCAGTGGTGGGAGCCGGCCACGGTGGAGACGCCGAGGAAGATGAAGATGAGGGTCTCACTGACACTGCTCCACATCTTCAGAAAATACTTGATGGTGGTGTGGGACTTGTGGGAGATGTTGGCCTCCACATAGGGGCGCATCACCACTCCCGAGGCGATGAGTCTGGGGTCAGGGAAGGTGGGGTTCAGGGTTCAGAGTCGAGCCGCCCCTTCCCAGAGCCCCTCCCCTGCCAGGGAGGCTGGCAGCTGCCTGTTTACTGGGCTCTTATGTACTTTCCACACGTGTTCTCACTTAAGCCTTTCACTTGCCCTGCAGACACGCATATTCTTATATTTTTCAGATGAGTGAAAATAAAGTCACCCGCCCACTGTCACACTGCTGGTGAGTGACAGAGCTAAGACACAAAGTGAGGTCTGGCCAACTCCAAAGCCTGTGCCTCACAGGAAATCAGTTAAACGCATGTCAGTAGCCTAGGATTCATTCTCCTCATCCTCGAATGTGGTGTCCCCTTAACGCATGTCCCCAAGGAGCTCCGTTCCAAGCAGCAGCCCAAACCCTCCCAGCCTGGAGCCCACGCCTGGGCTCCACTGGCTCGGCCTTCTCACTGTCATCCAGAATTCCCAGGTCCAGCCCCGCCTCTGCACCCCCAATAGCCTTTCCCCGCTGGGAACACCTTTGCACCTCACTGGCTCTGCCTTCAAGACTCAGCTGAGGCCTCAGGGATCCTCACTTCAGCAGAAGCCTCAAGCCTCCTTGCTGGGGCTGCCAAGGGGAACAGTGAACGTGCGAACCTATGTCCAGCTCAACTGAAGGGGCTCCCTTTGAGACAAATGAAGGAAAGAAGTAGCAAGTCTAGCCCTGGCTGGTGTGGCTCAGTGGATTGAGAGCCAGCCTGAGAACCAAAGGGTCCCTGGTTCAATTCCCAGTCAGGGCACATGCCTGGGTTGTGGGCCAGGTCCCCAGTGGGGGGCGCATGAGAGGCAACCACACATTGATGTTTCTTTCCCTCTCTTTCTCCCTCCCTTCCCCTCCAAAAATAAATATTTTTTTAAAAATAAAAGATTAAAAAAAAAGTAGCAGCAAGGCTAGACTTCCCAGAACTTTAAACTCAGTGCTTCCAGGGACAGTCCTAGGGCCTGGAGCTTGGAGCTCGGGTCTCCTCCCCGGAGCTGGAGGCTGGGCCCTGGAGAGCTCCCCTGTGACCTACAAGCCCAGAGAATTCAGGTGGATGGCCTCCCCATGTTAAGCCCAGACTCACGCCATGATGCCGGACAGGTGGAAGAGCTCAGCTGACAGGTAGGCCATGTAGCTGTAGAGGAAGACGAACAGCGGCTCGATGACACGAATGTGGGAAGTGAATCGGGATGTGAAGGCTGCGATGACCCCGTAGACCACGCCCACAAAGACCCCGCCCAGGGACACCACGAAGAAGCTCAGGAAGCCGAGGACTATGTCCACGATGCCCACACGGTCATAGCTGGCAAACTCCTCAAAGAGGTGGTACAGAACCTGTGGAGGGTGTGCAGGCTGGTTGGTGGGAGGGCAGGGTCCTGGCCCAAGGCTCCCCGGGTCAGACCAGAGTGATCCTGCCCCCTTCAATGAGCACGGCCATCAGAGGCCACATGGTAAGAGAAACCCTAAGGCCAAACAGGCGCTCAAAACCACTGGCCAGAAGGTCTTGCTTGGGACTTACAGAACAATGCTGGTTATGAGCACAGATGCTGAAGCCAACCTGCCTGGGTTGGAATTCTGGCTCTGTCGCTTCTTAGTATACACATGGGGCAAAGCACTCAATCTCCCTGTGCTAGTTTTCCTGTCCACAAAAATGGGGGAACAGCACCAACCGAACAGCACTGTTGTGAGGACTGAATTAGTCAATAAAGGCAGAAAGCCTAGAACTGCGCCTATGACAGTGTCGCTATGACTGGCACCGCTCAGTTCGCCTCTTGCTGTCTGATCTCGGGCAGACCGCGTCCCTCCTTCAGCACGGGGCTGGGCAAGTTCAGACAATGAACTACAACAGGACTTCTCAGCCTCTGACACTTTTTGAAAACACATAAGGCCAGGCCATATCCCACTTGGAATCTCTGGAGGTAGGCCCCGGAAATCTCTGGTCAGCAAGTTCCCCAGGAGGTTGCTCCGAAGTTGCAATGAAGTTCTGATGCTATGGAACTAGGCTCTCTAAGGCTCCCCCAATTCCTGGTCTGGGAAATAAACATTGTAACACTATCGTAGGATGTTTAAGTAGCGCTTCGGACACTGGAGAGCCCCCTGAGGGTGGTCATCCTGCTTCACACACAACAGCCCTATGACGCAGGGGGGCCAAGGATGCCTGCTCCCTTGCTAACTGCAACTGAGGCTCAGAGTGGTGAAGCAGCCAGAGGGCTTCAGCCCAGAAGCAGCAAAACTGGGCCCAGAACTCGCTCCCTGACAGCAAGAGGCAGGGTCTCCCTGGAAGGTCCAGCTTTGAGGTTCTTCTTCCCTCTCTTAGGTGCCGGCTCCCCGGCCTATTCCTAGACAGCTCTGCCAGGAAACCAGCTGGGAAGTTTCCAGGCATGGGGGCGCTGCTCAGGATCCCTGAGGGGACCCTCCAAGCTCCCAGTACCTGGGCATCAGAAGGCAGGGAGAGGGGGCTGGGGGAGGTGACTTGCTCTGAGACCACACAGCTCTGAGGCAGCCTTCAGGTTTACCGTCCAGGAAATGAGGTGCTCACATCACACCCAGAGTCTCAGAAAGGGCTTGAACTGGGAGACAGGGCGGGGCGGCAGCAGACGGAGGAGTGTTCTCAGCACTGGGCTACCTAAACTCCCTCCTGGCCTGAAGAGATTCATGGGTCCTCAGGACATACCATTTGGGCCAATGGGGCAGGTAGAGAGGACAAGGTCCTTCGTTCCAGCCTGATATTACTGTCACTGGGACGAGGGGGGCGTGGTACATAGTGTAAGCACTTGGGCTCTGGCCTCAGACTGTGTAGCTCAACCCTGGCCACATGACTTATCAGAGAATGTGACCTCAGGTGAGTTAACCTTTCAGGGCCTGGGTTTCCTCATTAAAAAAAAAAAATGGGGATAACAAGAGTGCCCGTTCATAGAGTTTCTGTGCCGATTAGATGAGGCAATTCATATTTTGACAGGAAGTGTTCAAAGAACACCCGTGATTACTACCACCACTGCCACTGCTGTGGGGAGGCGTGGCCATGGCCCAACGTGGCCACAGGGAGGTGTCTACTTAACACACCATGTTCCGCTGCTCCCTGGCAGTGCAACCCAACACCCGGGTCCAATGGGAGGACTTCATCTGATCCCCAGTGGTTTCAGACGTTAGTGAGTGTCACTCCTGTAAGCACCCGACCAGGGTGACAGGGTGAGTACTGTAGTCCCTGTTACAGATGGAGACACTGAGGCTTGTGTAGAAACCCTGGGCAAGAGGGGCATTAAAAGAGGCCCGGTCTGAGGCTTGCTGCTCCAGCCAGGTTGCTGCTCTACCAGCCTCATGGGGAGCCAATGAAGGCAGGGGTGGGGAAGAGGAAGCCAGGGCCGTTGGCAGCCGGTCGGCCTCTTCTTTGAGGTGCAGCTTCCCGAGGGGCTGGGGCTGGGGAAGAGCGAGGGCATGTGCAAGCATGCACTCGGTGCGCACACGTGTCTTTGTGTTTTCCCATGGGTGCAGCTGCTGAGGGGTCCAGCTGGGAGGGGGATGGGGATGTTTTCACAACACAGTATGAATGTGCACATACACGTATCTGCTTCCTGAGGAAGCTGGCTGGGAGGAAGGACGTGTGCAAGCACATACAGGGCTGCCATGTGCGGACCCTGGGGCTGTCTGTCCTCACCAGACCCTGGGAAGAAAGCACTAAATCCTCTGCCACTTTGCAGCTGTCAAGGTGAGGCCCAGAGAGGTACAATCACTTGCTTAAGGTCACACAGCAAGCAAGTGGCCCACCCAGGCCAACCCAGTTTACTCAATCACTTTCTGGAGGTTTTGGGGGCAAGGTTCCTTTCCACAACTGCTGCCCCAGAACGCTGCACGAATCAAGCTCTAACTTAAGACATCGCCAATATGAAAGCTGAAATGCTCCTCCCAGACTAAATGGTCTAGAAAAGGTAAACTGAGGTACAAAGAGGATACGTAATTTACCCAAGATCCTATCACAACCCAAGTCAGGGACGGAGCATATGACCTGGTAAGGCCAGGAACTCAGGCCCTTGAGTTAGACAGAACTGGCTTCTAACCTTGGTCCTGTCATACTCTAGCACGTTATTTAACTTTTTGAGGTTTGATCCTTCCTCTACAAAGTGAGAACACTAAGCACCTTCTAAGGTTGCCATGAGGATTAAATAAAATCACCCATGTCTCTTGTTCAGCATGATGCCTGGCACACAATAAGCAGGAGAGGACACTTGCTGCTATATTACTATTATTAGCAGGTGGATGTGGGTCATTCTGGACTTGGATTTCAGGTCTGTGTTCTGTGTGCACATGGGTGTGATCCCCAACCCCTCACCACAGTGACGGCGTCATTGAGCAGGGATTCCCCAAAGACGAGGATATGTAGCAGCTCGTTGATGTGAATTTCCTCAAAGACGGCCAGCACGGCCACGGGGTCCACGGCCGAGATGATGCTGCCAAAGAGCAGGTTTTCCAGGAGGCCGATGTTGTTGATCTGCTCGCCACCCACCAGGCACACGGCATACATGAGGCCGCCCAGGAAGAAGGCGTTCCACAGCGTGCCCACCACGGCGAAGATGAGGATGGTGCCCAGGTTCTCTGTGAACTGCCGCAGCGGCAGGAAGTAGCCTGCATCCAGGATGATGGGTGGCAGCAGGAAGAGGAAGAAGACATCCGACGGCAGGAAAGGGGGTTTCTCACCCACACCCTTGATCAGGCCCCCTACCAGCAGCCCCACCACGATCAGCAGGCAGCTCTCTGGGACGATGCTTGAGATAGTGGGAATCACATGGAAACCTGTAGAGGGCGAGAGAATGGGAGGCTGTGGGCTTGTGAGGAGCCAGAATGGGAGGCTGGGGCTGGGGAAAAGGAAAGGAGCTGCTGAGAATGGTACAGGCTTGGTCTTGGGGGCTACTCTGTTAACTCTCTAGCCTCAGCGTCTTCACTGTAAAATGGAAGTGATAATAACACAGGATTCACAGTTCCCTCTGAGTTTTTGGGCTGTTTTTTGGGTGGGGAGGTGGGTGAGGCCCTGGGCATCTCGCTGGCTGTTGGGCACCATAACCCCCAGGATCGGCTTCGTTAAGAGGGTATGGCACTTTGCTCAAGATGATGTTCCTGCTTTCCTCCTGTCCCTGTAAGCTCTGAGCGGGCAGATTCCTTGTCTGTTGATAATTATATTCCCAGGGCTGGCGGCACAGCAGGTCCTCAACAAGTATCCACTGATTTGAAAATGCATAGGTGTGGGCCTTTGCCCACGTGATTCCCACTAGCCCATCTAACCAGGTGTCTGCTCTCATTACTCAAGATCGTTGGGAAGTAGGAGAAACGTCCCTCCCCACCCCCTTGCCTAAAGCACCTCCTATTCTCAGGTACCCATCTGAGTAGCGTCAGAAGAGCTACAAGTCAAGACTCACACTCAAAGTACTATCTAGGCCCAGAACCTTGGCACAGTACCAAGCACCCAGGAGACACTTATGTTGGGGTGGGAGGAACATACCTCCATTGTAGGCCAGGTGAGGACCCCAAAGCCATCATGTACATTCTCCTGACTTCAAAATGGACCCGACCAAAAGTCACCTCTTTGGCTGAAAAAGTCCCCCAATCTTTGTAGTGTCCACCAGTAAACTCCCAGTGTTCACATGGCTGGTCCAATGGGAAGGGCAAGGTCATGTTGAGTCCGAGTCTCTTGCTGTATAGGGTAAAGTCCAGACACTCAGCATTGCCTCCACTGTTAGATCTTTCTCGTGTCCCATGTTCCCTGCTGTCAATTATTATGTTTCAGTCTTGCCAAACTGTTTGTAATTCCCCCAAATGAGCCACATCCTCTTTTGCCTGCAGCTCTCTGCATAGTCTAGTTTGTCTCTTCAGAACTCTGTTCCTGTACCTCTACCCCCACTGTGTGTGGCTGATACCATATCCTTCCGCCTGCTTCCTCCAGGAAGTGTTTCCTGACCATTCTCGCCTGTCCAGGTTGGGGCAGGAGTCCTTCTTCGATGTGTCTCGTAATCTTCCATCCACAGTTGTTGCCCAGATGCCTCTCTCCCTGGCACCCAGCAAGGTGAGACAACCCATGCCTAAATGGTGGAGGCAGGACAACGGCACCACACTCCCAGAGGACATAAGACAGCACGGGGGTTTAGGGGAGCAGAGCTCCTCTGGTAGGCACGAGCCAGGCAGGAGCTTCTCAAGGCCAGGAGTCCAGCTCCAGCTCTAGCCAGCAGGCCTGCCTGTCAATACCCTACCCCTGCCTGCCCTAGAGGTGAGTGCCGATGGCCACCTTAGGCAGAGTCTAAAGAGCCAGCGCAGGTAGACAATAGCTTCCACTTCGACCTAGCATGTTAGATCTTTAACATGCCCACAAAGCTTTCCTGGCCCTAAGAAATGCCAGAGAGTGCACTGGAGACCCAGAGACAAGCCACAGCCCCTCGAGAGGGGTGCGAGGCATGTGAAACAAGCCAAGAGCAGTAACACAAAGAACGTTCCTTACTCCTAAAGGTGCACCACGAGCCAGGTTCTATGCCGGGAGCCTGGCACATATCCTCTTCACAACAGCCCTGTGGGATAGGTATTGTGCCCATTTTGCAGAAGAGGAAGCTGGTGCTTGGCAAGATTAGGTGGCTTCCCCAGAGTCTATGGGAGAGGTTCTGCTCTAGCTTAGAATATCTCAAACTTATAGCAGAGAGAGCTAATTAATCCCTTACTCAAGCTCATGTGTTTTTCCTGAGCTCGGCAGGAGCTGCACACTGAGGACACCATGGTGACTCAGGGTCACAGGTGGCTCTGTGAGAAGCTCATGGGGCCCGCCATGCTTTTCCCAGCCTCGGGGCCTTTGGGCCATCAGGTCTCCACCAATAGGCGAGGAGGCAGCTGACTTCCTAGTTGAGAAAACCTGGAGCTCAGAAGAGGCAGGGCATGCCCAGGCCACCCTTGACTGGGTCCAGGGCCTCCTGTCTCAGACACAGTGCACTCTCTTCCAAAAAAGGCAGCTGCTACAGAAGCTGGGGCTGGAGCCATGTTCTCAGAGCGGGTCCCCCCAGGTCTTCCTGCGCTGGCCCTGCCTCCCAGTGAGCAGGTGGAATTCTGGGCCCTGATAAGCAACGAAAGGGGAGGGCTGAACCCAGGCTGAGGTGGAAGGTCTGGGATCCACTCCTGGCTCCTTACCCAAGGGAAAACAGCTTCCGGGGACAAGGGGGTGGATTTTGTCATTAGGTGTGAAAACTCAGGCAAGGGGAAGCCTGTGGGTCTGTTCTGGCTTGTCCCTCCCTCACGGCCCTGACTCCACCAGTGGTCCCCACCCTGCATCCCTAATGGTCTCCTCAAAGTGCAGGAAACTTGCTGACAGCAGGTGTGATGAATGGGGCCGACTTGGGCCCCCTGATCCCCAGAGGAAGGCCCAGCATTGAGGTGAGATCCCAAAATGCCAAGAAATGAGGCAAAACTCCCAAGGCACAAACTTGTGGCAGGATGATGTCACCAGCATGGAATCAGGGGTGGGGCAGCATCAGAATCAGACCTGGAGCTGTGAGAGCTGGAACAGACCGTAGAGAACATCCAAATCTTCCATTATGTGGTTAGGGAAACTGAGACTCAAGGAGAACCAGTAACCTGTTAATGGTCACGTGACCAATTCCACCATGAGAGCCCATGACGCTCCAAGTCGGGGGATCTCTGAAACCACGCTGCTTTCTGTGAGGGCGCCCAGTACTCCCAGAGCAAGGATGGGAGAAGGTACAGGGTTCAGCATCTCGGAGACACAGGGCAAACCCACTAATACAGTTCAGGCCTGGCTCCCCCTTTAAGTGAAGAGGCCGGGGGAGGGAGAAGTGCTTCTCATTCCACCCAGTACAGACGGCAGTTGGGCAACAGGGGGTTCTAGGGAAACACACACACACACACACACACACACACACACACACACACACGCTCGCTCTCTCTTACACATGCTCACTCTCTCACATCGTCTCACAACCTCTCTTACACACGTTCACCCACACTCTCACTCTTTCTTACACACACACCCCTGCCGAACAGACACCTGACCACACTTTGAACTGCTGAGGGGCTTCCGGCTCCTCTGCTCTTCACCTTGCGAATGTTTTATTTACTTCTCAGACTGCCCCGTCTGCTGAGACTGGTGCAGGAGCAGGCAGGCGAGGCTGCTCCCCGCCACCCTCGGCTGCCAGGGGGAGAAGACACCCCGATCCTCCTTCCTGTATCTCTCCCCTGGCCTTGACAGTCAGGGGGTAGTGCCAGGAAGAGGGGCCTCCTTGGCCCACCAATGCCTGGTCGCCAGGGACCCAGGGACACACGAGGGGCTCTGCCGCCCTAGTTCCAGGCCTGAAGACTCTGGGGCTGCAACTCGGCCAGGTCCCAAGGGATTCCTGGTTGCACAACGATTCCATTTCTTTAACTCCCTCTTCAACTGCCCCAGCAACCAGTCTCAACTACAGTAATGAAAGGTAATACCTCCCAACAAAGGCCTGGCACTCTACAGTTTACAGCGGTGTGCTCTGACAATTCCTAAGTTGTTTGCACCTAACCACACATCTGGGCGGTCACAATTACCATCCCCTACCTTTTACAGATGAAGAAACTAAGGCGCAGAAAGGTTAAGCAACTTGTTTAAAGTCAGGTGGCTGGTAACTGATTCAAACCCAAGCAGAGTCTTTGTCCTTAGCCACCCTCTTTCCTGGTCTTAGTCTCATTTTGTTTCTAAGGGAGCATCAGCGCCCAGGACTAAAGAGGCCCGGTATGGTTCCCAGAGGGCCGGAAGCGGTATTTCTTTCCACGAGCTCTTCTCAGGGGAAGTCTCCCCCTCCTCCCCCTCTACTCTGACAGCCTAGTAAAGACCTTGGGAAATCCTACCTGTTAGGCCTGCCCCCTCTGGAAAGCCCTCCCAAGTTAACCAAGCCAGAGGGGGTCAGTCTTCTCCACTGAACTCTTAAGGCAGGAGGCGGGAAGGACCAGGCTGCTCAGCCCACGCCTGCCTGATTTGTACTCAGCCCCAGTCTCCACTGGGGTGTGAGGGGCTCTGATTCTTCTATGTTAATTCTTCCCACCATCAACATCAGCCATGAGGACCAGGGAGACAGACTCAGCTGCCGCCTCAGCAGGTTCACAGCCAGATGAGCAGAGACAAAGACACGTGTCTCTAGCCACTCTGCCCTGAGTTCCAATCAGGGCTCAGCCACTGACAAACTGGGTGACCACGAGCAAGTTACATTAAACCTCCTACCCTCAGTTTCCCCACCAGCGTAAAAACCTGTTTCCGAGGGTTTCTGGAGTAGAGGAGGAGATAATAAGGGTAAAGAATGCCAAACAAAGGTAGTAAAAAAGTGGTGACTGCTATTATTATTATAATTTTCTTCAAAACCCAAGTATAACATCAATTACTCTACATTATCCTGACCTATTGGTATGCATCTATCTGTCACTAGGCTTTAAGCTCCCTAAGGGTGGGAACTTTCTAGAGTCATCTGGATCTCCAGCTTTCAGCACGGAGTAAGGCATTAACTATTTGTGAAATGAGATAACACTAACTTTGAGATGTGAAGCGTGAGAAAGAGGAAGGAGGTGGGAATAGCTCAGAAATTTCAAGAGCAGGCGATGCTCTCAGAGCAGGGGCCACCTGAATTGGGCTTTGAAGGGTCATCAGAAGTTTGCCAGAGAGAGAGAAGCAGAAGAAAAGCCATTCTTGGGTCCGTGTCCTCTGAAGAGCCCAGAACAAGAACCTGCACAGAGCAAATGGATGTATGGGTAATGAATAAATGAAAAAAAAGGAAAAGACAAATAGGAAGGCAGGCTGACTTCACCAAGCTTTTGCCAATACCCAAATGAGTGCTGTTATGAAGGGTAAATGAGATGGTATATGTAAAAACCCTTAGCACAATATCTGTTTACACATGTTTTGCATCTTGGTCCCTTCTCTGTAACTGGGGTGATGATGCCACCCCCAGGGTCACTGTAAGAGTCGCTGAGATCATTTATTTAGAGCTCTTAACCCACAGGAGTCACTCAACTAATGACAATTGTTTAAAAATGTAAACCAGTGAGTCAGGTGAAGATACAACCTCCAGAAGAGAGAAGAAGAAAAACACGTACTGTACACTTGGGTGTCTGATGCAAGGCGCTGTGCTGGGGCCTTTTACATCTCTCTCATCTCATTTATACTCTGACCCCTATTTGATAAACGAAAAAACTGAGGCACAGAAAGGTGGCTCCCTAGCTTGGAAGTGGCTGAGTCAAAATTAGAACCCAGGCCTCCTAATTGCCAGTTCTTTATGCCACGCTGCATCAACGAAAAAAGTAAGCCTTCAGGATCAACAGGAAGGGAATTCAAGTCTGCAATATGCCTCCCCCGTAAAAACAGCTATATAACAATCTGTTCTGAGTGCCTGGGCAGGAATCGTTCCCATGAGGGGGTCAGTCTCTCTCCTTACGCCTTCCCCTATCATTCTTCCAAACAGCACCTCTATTTCTTGCTTGCTTCAATCCACATTTCAGGGAGACAGGTCCCACCCTCTGGGAGCATCAAATCAGGCTGGGAAATTAGCTTAAAAGACAGCTGAGAACCCAAGCAGCATATGCTGGGCCACCTGAGGCATGGGCCAAAGAAAACTGGGCCAGGGGGCCAAAACCTGGGTTCAAGACCCTGCTCTGCCCTCTCGTAACCATTAGGCAAATCATTACACCAGGGACAGGCCCCAGTTTCTTCGCGCGTAGACAAGTGAGAACCAAAGGACTGGGCACAGAAGCACCTTGCACACTGTGAAGTGGCAGAAAAATCTCAGAGATGATTGATAAAGGAGAGGTGAAAAGAAAAACTACATGGGCTGGAGGTGGCCCAGCAGCCAAGGAGGCCTGAGAGCAATAAGCACAGTGATGGAGCGCCTGCCGGGACCCTCTCGGAGACCTAGCAGGAGAGGCTGCTCCAGAGCAGGCACATTGTGATCAGGATTCGAGGGTCAGGGGGCTGGTCAAGCTCAGGATTAACCCGTAGCACTTAACCTCCCACCCATATTATCGCCTGTACTCCAGTTGCCAGAAGTCCCCAAACCCCATCTGCGCGCACACAGAGGGAAAGTCTTCCTCGCCATGAACTTCCACCCACATTTCAAAACCCAGTGCAGGTATCGCCTCCTCTGGGAAGCCTTCCCAAACTGCCCAGGCTGAGTCAGACGCTCCTCCTAAGTGAGGAGCCAGGAGCACCGCAGCTGGTGTTCTAGTCGACTTGGCATCCCAGCGCCTGGCCCTGGGCCCCTTGAAGGCAATGCTCCGGAAAAGCAGGTTAAGGGAATGATGGAAGGTCCCTAAGGGACATGGGATTGAAGTTGGGTTTTGAGGGCAGGGGACCAGTGGAGGAAGAGGGGAAGAGAAAGGGAGGGGAGGGGAAGGAAAAAGAAAAGAAAAAAACAGAAAAGAAATCTCCAAGTCTTCCAAGGGCTCTGAAGGCCCCAGGCAGCCTGGAAATCAGAGTGTACGGTAAGGGAGATGCTGGCACACAGCTGGAGCAGGCCGGTCACGCAGGGAACTGAGTCAGGGGCCCAAGCTGGTGTCGTGGAGCTCAGAGGGCCCCCTGACCTTCAGGCCTGGCCCCGAATGCCCCTGCCTTGTCTTGAGCCAGGCTCTACTTCTGCCCTGCCTTTCGGTCGCACCAGCCTTTTCCCTTGGGCCTCAAATACCCATTACAGTGGTCCGTACCCCACCCCACCCCACCCCGAGCTGGGGCAGCACCTCTCGGTACCCAGCCTGGCCTCCTCAATCACCTAAGCTCTCCATAAACATTTGTTGAATTAATTTCACTCCAGCAGATTCTCCCCGCCCCCCACAGGAAAGGCACCTGGACTGAGAGTCCCCATGCAGTGAGGTGGAGAATGACTCACACAGGGGGTGGGGCAGGGCAGGGACAGGGACCAGAAACTAGCAGTGAACAGTCCTTACGTGTTGACAAGATACAGAGCCCAGCAGGCAAGAACAGGCCTGGCAAGGGGTAGGTTTCCAGGCAGCCAGAAGGGGCGGCAGTTCAGAGGGGTGGAGCAGGACCTCAGGCTCCACTCTCGAGTCTGGTCTGGGTCCCGAGCAGTTTGGGGCCATGGGATACACACTGGTTTCTTTTGATTGTTTTCAAAATGGAAATATATTGCTTTGGTGATTTTAAGTAGAACCATGTCATTTAGAACTTTTTCTAACAGCATATACATAGAAGGAGAAGACCTCCCAGCGATTCCCCTTTCCCCACGCCCGCTGTGCACGCGCCTCCCCCAACCCCCACGTCTACACTGAAAACGGGTTAGGATACAAAATTCCAAGCTTTTCTGCTCTGTAGTTTTAAAATTTTGTACTGTGCTATAACTGCTTCAATAAAGCAGAGATGCACTGAGCACTTCACTGCAGCATCTCATTTCATTTTCTCAACAGCCCTATTATCCCCAATTTAAGATAAGTAAAGAGAATGTCAGAGGGTGGCCACTTAACATGCTCCAAGGAGCCAGGGCTGCAGAGCAGAGATCTGGACCCAGGATGACCATCCCCCCCCCCCCCCCGCATTCTCCCAACCCCCATGGAGTGACCTCACTGTCTTTAAGGCCTTGCCTCTGCCTTAATGTATTGAACAGTCAGTCCTTCCACAAAGGCATTCCAGTGAAGGCAGGTTTCTTACACTGAGATCTTCCACTAATAGCCCCAGGCAGGCCCTGCCTCTGTGGCTGGCAATGAAATCAGAGGGCTTCAGCTTCCACTACCTCCGCACCTTCACCTGACCCTGTGGTAGAGCTGGCAGCAGAAAAACCTAAATCACCTCCCTTGCAAAGGAGACCCTTCCTGGCTCTGGGAATTTCCCCACGGAGTGTGGAGAGGGTGAAAGCACAGAATGCCTGAGCTGGAAAAGAACCCAGGATTGGTCTGGCTTCAAGCCACCATCCCCTTCCTTTTCTGGGGCCCCAGGTGTGGGGCTCCCAGCTCAAGCCCCACCCCCCACCCCCCACCCCCAGCCGCTCCCAGGCCCTGTCCATGACTTCCCACAGACAGTAGCAGGGGCTCCAAGCACCAGTCTGCCACACACCTGGGGTGGTGGAAGAAACAAGAGGCTCGATAAGAAAGGTTCCATTTCGAGAAACTTTAGAGCCATGGGAAGCTGGATTTTTCTTTTCTTTCCTTTTGGTGGGGGTAGGATAGAATTTGCAAAATGCAAATTCCAAAATTGAGTATATCAAATGCCTGTTGTTTTTAGTATCCCTTCCAGGTGAAAGTCAATTAGCTTAGAAGCCTAACAATGAATTAAATCCATTATATATAACTTGAACTTGTGTGTGATATCATCGTACTTAGAGAGGTGGAGTACAGAGAGGTGGCAATAGGAAAGCAACACAAAGAAAGATTCTACCATTTCCAGGACAACAGCCCTGCAGAAAGCGAGTCAGGCGTCCCATTTTCAGCTGCTACAGAGGAGGGAGGGGGAGCTGCACAGGGAGAACAAACCTCAGGCGGGGCCGCTGGGTGGGAAGAGAGAACAGCGGCCCAGGGAGGCATGGGGCCTCTCTGTTGCTCAATCAGCTATGGAGTCTGTTAGGGCTTCACAGCGCCTGGGCTGGTGATGAAGAAGGGGGTCAGGCACTCCTCACAGATGAGAGAAAATGATTCTCAGATGGCAGAACCTGGATTAGGCTTAAGAAGTGGGGAGGCGGGCATGGGGTGACCCTTAGGCTGGTGCGTCTGGGAGAGGCACCAGGTGGCCCTGCAGAGTGGCAAGGGCACAGGAGCAGAACTCTTATTTCCCCACCGCCAAGCCTGTTCCTACTACAATGGTCTCTGGCTCCCTAGAATCACTCAGTGGCTCAGGCCCCAAACCCCAGAATCATCCTGACTCCTTTCTCTCATACCCCATATCCAACCCAGTGGCAGACTCGGTTGGCTCCACTCACTCCCCTCTACCTCTACTGGCCTCCTTGCTTTTCGTTGAGCACAAATACAATTCTACCCTATGACCTTTGCCTTTGTTTTTCCTGTCACCTGACACTCTACATCAAGTGGGTGAAGGGCAGACTCCCCCCACCCCTTTCAGGTCTCTACTCCAAATGCCATCTCTGCAGGGAGGTCTTCTCCAAGCCTGTCTAGTGGCTCCCCCTGCTTTACCCTTCTTGCAGTACTTACCACTTCCTGACAGTCTGCATGTGCTCACTGACACGCCCCCACTCAGAATACAAGCTCCGCGAGAGCAGGCTGTCTCAGTCACCGTTGTACTCTAGCACCCGGAGTTGTGCCTGGCACACAGTAGGCTCACCATCAGTACCTGCTCAATGTCACCTGGACCCCGTGAGACCATAGGTATGAGAGCGTGGAGCAGCTCCTGCCCTTGTCAGGGTGGGTCACTGGAGGGAGCTTCCCCTAAGTACCTGCCAGGGCAGACGCTAGTCACCCGCGGTCCTGCAGAACCCAGGACACATGGCCCCACTGAGTCTGCTCACACTGCGAGCATGGTTGCTATCTCCTCAGCCACACCACTTCTCAAGGGTAGAACCCTGTCTTATTCATCTTTGACCCTCCAGCACTTAGCACAGAACATGGCACATGGCAAGGATCAAGACTTGTTCACTGAACCTACTTGACTATTTATTCAAGGGCAGAATTCCTGTCTGATTTCCTAATTGGCAGAACTTGGCACTCAACTTGTGTGCACTGAACGTTAACTGAACTGGCCTGAACCTGAAGGAAGGGCTGGGGTTAGGACGGCACTGGGAGGGCCCTTGGGGCAAAGCAGCAGCACAGGAAGGGCAGGGCAGGACAGGGGATCCAGCGCAGTGCAGTAGAGGGTTTCTACTGGGTGCAGATGCTAGTGAAGGCTAGAGAGGAAAGAATGACTTAGAAGGTCATAAAGCAGCCATCCCTCTGGTCTTCACTAAAATCCCGGGCAGCAAGCAACAGATGAGGAAAAACACATTCAGAGAGGTCTATGCATTCACCCAAGATCCCAGAGCCAAGTCTCAAATCTGGGACTGCTGACTCCCAGCCCAGTGCTCACCCAGGACCAGACTGTAAAAGGCCTTAAATGTCCTTCCAAGGGAATTCTGAGTCAACCTGTTGAGCCAGGCAGAGCCACCAGAGGGCTCTGGCCTGGGGATCACGTGAAAGCCCCGCCTGTAATGGCCCTCGGGGAGGAGGTCAAGGGAGAAGGTGCAGGCCCCCACCCAACCCCGGCTCAGCACCCTGGCATGGGGCGGAGCGGTCCGTAGCACTGTCATTAAATCTAGGCTCCAGGGGCAGCTGGCGCTGCCTCCTGAATATTCTAGCAGGATGAGTGAGCCCTCCCCACCCCACCTCCAGATGCCTCAAGAGACCGTAAAGCTACATTTGGAAAGAGGAAGGGCCTGAGCCTAGCCCCCAAAGCTGGGAATCGGGAAACTTGAGCTCCATCTAGCCTAGACCCTGCCACCAGCTCGCTAGGTGCTCTGAACAAGCCCTTGCCTTTCTCTGGCCCCAGTTTCTCCATCCTCAGAGGTGTGCTGAAAGCCCTTCCAGCTCTGAAATCTGATGACCTCTGCTACTGGATGAAGCCAGGCTCTGTAACAGTCGCCATCAAGCACAGTGTCCGGGCCCAGAACAGTCTTTATGCAGAGCATGATCAAACGAGGAGCACGGGGCAGCGTAAAGAGCGCTGGTCTGCTACCACGGGACTGGCTTCTGTCCCAGTTCTAAACCTGAACTTCTGGCAAACCGTGATCTCTGGCAAATCACGATGCTGCCCTGATACTGCCCTGAGCCTCACCTCCTCCCTCTCTAGCATGAGGATAAAAGAAGAAGAAGGGAATGGACGGTAAAAAAACAAAACAAACAAACAGAAAAAACCACTCAGAAAAACAAAAACACCCAGAGAGTTGCAGCAATCACTGTGACAGCTCTGCTTTGAAAGAAGACACAGGGGGACAGAGGACACCAAAGCTGGGTTCCACAAGAGCACAGCAGGAAAATCGTGACACTATGGCGGCTGGGCCCCCGCTGGAGCAGGAGTCCCTCACTGCCTGGCTCACTCTGGCCTCGGCCCAGCCCCCCTGGGAGGAGGACCCACTAGCCAGGCAGCAGCCTGTACCAAAGGCAGCTTCTCTTGGAGGCCAGGCAGCCAGCACTGTGGGGACTGAGGCAGAGGAACTGGGCTTGGGCCACAAGGAGAGCTGGTCCAGGGGAGGTGGCCCCACATGCAGGCTGGGAGATCCTGAGTGAGATGGCTGGGAAGGGAAAATCTGAAAAAACAAGCAAGAGCGTTGGCTCAGGGATGTGTCCAAAGTTTCAACTCAAACTCAGCTTTCAGACAGGGGAGGCAGGGAGCCCTGTGGTTACGAGACAGCTTGGTCTTGGGGGTGTGGCAGCCTGGTTTCCTGGCTCTGCCATCTACTAGCTATGTCTTGCTGGCAGGTACTCATCCTCTGAGTGTCCTTTCTTCATCTGAAAAGTGAGCTCACAATCATTTCTATCTCAAAGGGCTGTTCTGAAGAGTTGATGAGATCATGAATCTGGAGCAAAGAACTTCCAAAGAAAATGCACAGCAAAGAGCACAGTTCCATCTCTGCACCCCTGAACCCCAGGCCCAGACAGGGCCCGCGCAGCTGCCAGGGAAGCAGCCAGAGTCAGGAGACAGCACATCTGAGGCAGCCCCTCTGAAACTGAGCTTGGTGCTCTGTCCCTGTCGTCATCGGTTCCAGGCCCAGCCTTGGCTGGCAAGAGAATCCAGAGATGCTGAGGGAAGCTGGGGGGAGGCTGGAGATAGGCTGAGAGGAGGTGGAAGCCCTCTGAAGCCCCACTGAACCAACTTCTTGGCCCCTATACAATCTGTAAAACTTCCTTCCAGGCTGCCTGAGTACAAGTCACAAGAACTGTAGAAGTGGCTGAGCCATGCAGATGCAGGTTCCCTAAAACCTAAGCAGCAGGTCCCCGAGACCAGCTGGCAGGGTGGGGAGGCCAGGGTTTCCCCCAGGCAGGTGCCTGAGGCATCCGTCGCCCAGGGATGTCCTGAAGGTCTCCCTGACACACCTCCCAAAACAGCCCAGCTGGCTGCGCATCAAGAAGGAGAGGGACACAGAGCACACTCGAGGGCCTCTCCCTGCCTCCTCTCCCTGTGCACTAGGGGCAGTTTGTCATTTCAGGCCTCTAGGAGCCAGAAGATGTACTGAGTAGATGGGAGAGCTGAGCATGCTCAGAGAAGGCTGCCCTTTAGAGGACACTGCAGAGAAAAGATGAGGACACGGTCGGCTGCAGGCCCTGGTTCTGGTGCCAGGAGGGCCCAGGGCTCCAGGAACAGCCAAGGGCGGTCAGGCCTCTCCTGGGGCAGCAGAGGGGCACCCGGAAGCCACAGGAGGTTAGAGGAGGCAGGGCCTTCCAAGACCATTCCAGGGAACATCTGAGATCTCACTCTCCAGCATACGTCATCAGTTTGGCTCAATAAACTCTCATAAAAGTCCAAAAAAAATGAATAAAGCCATTCCAATCGAATCTCTTCATTTCACAAATGCAAAGAATGAAGCCCAGAGAGGGGCTGGCACTTGGCCAAGGTCACGCAGCAAGGCAGTGGCTTGGATTCACAGCCAGGACTCATATTCCAAAGCTGGTCCTCACCTGGAACAAAATGCTACCCCTCATCTACCCCATCTTGGTTTAAACTGCCTTTTATTGAGCACTTCACTGTGATGCTTCACGCACCTTAACTGCATGATTCTCCTTGAAGTTCTCTGATGTAGGTATCACCATCCTCGTTCTGCAGCTGAGGAAACTGAGGCAGAGAGAGGTGGAGGGACTTAACGAAGGCTCCACAGCTGGCCTTCTGACTCCAGAGCCACAGCCCAACCCGCTTCTTCCAGCTCCAAGCTCTGACTTTCTGTCTGCTGTGTGGGAACAGGAGCCCCGGTTTACTTCAGGCTGTCACTCACTTCCTATATGATCTTGGGGGTGAACCACCCACGCACTCTAAATCTCTAGTTCCCTCAAAGACCCCTAGCAGAACCAAGGTGCCCCTGTTCTGTGTGTGCTCTGCCAGCCGGGGACCGGGGAGCCATCTGGTACCCGAGTGAGAAGGAACGGAACTCTTCCGGGAACACCTCCTAGGGCTGGGTGGGGCCTGTAAGGCCCCTGCGCACCGCCTGTGGGCGCTGCCCTGGGGAGACACAGTACCACCCTCCAGCCTCCCACGCTAGCAGGAGAAGGGAGAACTGTCACCAAACCCTGTGCGTTCTCACTTAGCCTCAGCAAGGCCATGAGATAGGCACTATTTCCATTTTCCAGAGGAGAAATTGAGTCTTGGGGCTAAAAAACTTGCCCGAATGGCACACAGCCAGCAAGCAACAAAACTGGTACTTGACCTCAGGACTGCCTGACCCTAGAGGCCAAGCTCTGCCCTCCCACTAGGGAACCGGCCTGTAACTGCTTCCTGTTGCTGCTCCCATCCTCAAGGCACAGATTCCAATCTGGCTCAGATGCGCTCTGCACGAGGGCCTGGCTCCGGGCTGGGAATCCGTCAGTGACCCAGTGTGGCTTGCCAGCCTATCACAAAGAAGGCCCCGACCTGTGCCCAGCGGGGAGTAAACAGAGCCTCCATCAGCACCCGTTCCACCTGGGCAGGGCGCTGCGCATGGCACAGAGGCAGGGATGCTTGCAGCAGCAGGAGGAACTGGGAAGCGGCCACTGCGGGCAGGGCAGAAGGGCCGGGACCTCCGGCGGAGGTCCTGGTTCTAGTCAGCTCAGTCACTCCGCTTCCCCGCGAGACAGGATGTTGATGATGACAGCACCCACGGAGGGCTCCTTAGTCCCCACACGCACCCAGTGAAGGGCACTATCATACATACCCACATCACAGGTGAGGAACCTGAGGCTCAGAGAGACTAGGTCACTTGCCCAATGCCAGCTAGCTGCTTAGCTGATAGCAGCAAGGCCAAGCAGGATTCAAGCCCAGGAAGCTGACCAGAAGCTGAGAGGTGCTCATCCTCCAGGATATTCCTCCACCATCTGCGTTTATTTGAGCCAAACTGATGACACATGCCAGGGAGCAAGATCTCAAACGCTCTGGAAAGCTATTTTCACAACTCTCCAAAGGATGGACCTCACTAGAACTGTCTCAGAACGTTCAAAGGAGTAGGCTCTCGTTGCTATCAATGCAATGGGAGGAACACTGCCCCTGAATGCCAGCTCCTACACCGCCCTAACTCTGGGCCTTGGGTCTGCCCAGCCATACAAGGAAAGAGGACCAGACAACCTCAAATGTCTCTTTCACTGTGGCTTCCTGATTCAAGGTCACTCATTTCCACCACTTTCTTGTGCGATAACTTCTGTGACATTACCATTCACAGCCACTAGAACACGTGTCATTCCACAACCTCACCCTGAAAGCAAATACCAGAGCCCAGGGCCAATCCCCAAACCCTACCCTGGGCCAACACGGCACTCCCACGCGGGCCCTGCCTGGCTCCCTAGTATCACTGCTGCGGGCATTTTCATAATGAGCTCCGGTTCCACGGGAGGTGGGAACCAGAACAAGGGAGCCATTTCCGCCACTGTGTGCCTGGCACTGTGTGCAGTGACTAAACACAGGGGAGAGTGGAGCCCACCTGGGCTGGTACAGTGCAAACCTTATCATGCCAAATTCTCCCCTGGGGAGGAGCAGGGTGAGTGACGCACAGGCCTCAGCCGTGCTGATTAGGGTTTGGTTTCCGGATTCTTGACCTCAGCTTAGGCCATAATCTCATGGAACTGGGGGACTCCTCTCTGTCCTTATGGAACAAAGGCTAAGGAGGTATAAACACTGAGCTAAGAGAGGTCTAAGAAACTACTCACACCCAGGTCGTCATCTACCCAAAAGGACAGGGAGCAGGGGTACTAGTCGGGCTTCTTAAGGAGAAGGATGGGGCTCTGTGGGGCTCAGAGACTGACGGAGCCCCAGGTTTTAGAGTAGGGAAGGTGCCATGCGCTAGACCGGGGCAGCACGTCCCTCCCCATCCAAGCCCCGACTCCTCTGCCCCATCTTCCCGCTTCCTCATCCTCTTGGACCAGCAGATGATGGGCACAGATCACTGCCTGGAAGTTCTAGTCACCCCTGTGGCCTCCGCCAGGGACTGGAGGGAGACTGCGGCTGGGAAATTTTCTAGAGTGTCCTTAAGCAGAGAGTCCCTGCAGATAAAAGTGGGCCCATGAGCCCTGACTGGTGTGTCTCAGTTGATTGGGCATCATGCCGCAAAGCAAAAGATTGCCAGTTTGATTCTCAGTCAGGACACATGCCTGGGTTGCAGGCTCAGTCCCCAGTTGGGGTGTGTGTGAGAGGCAATTGATCGATGTTTCTTTCCCTCTCTTTCTCCCTCCCTTCCTCTCTCTCTAAAAATAAATAATTTTTTTTAAGTGGGTCAGTGAGAGCCAAGTTCTGGCCCAGGGAGACTGGGAAGCTGCAATGCCGATGTCACCTTTGGTTCAGTTCTGGCTCCATCACTTGCTAGCTCTGTGGCCTTCCTTGATGGGTAAGACAAGGAGCTGGTTTAGCTCCTCAGAGGCTGCTCAGGCTCTGACAGCCCCATGACTTTACATAATGACCAGTATACATGCATCTCTTTCTGTTTTGGATTTAAACCTCATGGGCATCCCTCTGAGGTGGCTACGGGTTCTCCTTTGTGAAAGATGAGAAATCCAAAGTTCAGAGCATTTGAGCCCAAGAGCACACCCAGACAGGGTGCAACAGAGCCAGGACTTGCACCCAGGCTCTGGGTTCCACAGAAAGGAAAGCCCAAGACTGGCCCCGCCAGGCGGGCTGGAAGGCCCTAACGGACAGGTTCAGGAGTTCATTCCAGCCTGTCCCTCTCAAAGCTGCTCCTTCGATGCAGGTAAGGGATGATCATTTAAATGATCAGGTTTTAGGAAAAAAGCTGCAAAACAGTATGAACAGCATTATTATTAAAAATCAATTTTTATGAAATAGAATTCCACATGACTACAGGGAAAAGTCCAGGCAGACATCATAAACTGTGAAGAGTGATCAGCCTGAGGGGCAGGGGAATGAAAGGGATATGACCTGTTTTTTTTCTTTATACACTTATGTCGTGTTTGAATTTTTTCTCCTTTTTACAAACAAACAAAAAATCTGGAGAGGATATTTTTTGAACACCCGCTCTAAGTCAAAACTCAGTATTAAACACTGTGCTGTAATAGAATATCTCATTTACTTTTCACAAAAACCCTATGAATAATAAGAATGTTCACAGCAGCTTTGTTCGTAATTGTCAAAAAAGGGAACCAACCCAAATGTCTGTCAACACAAGAATGACCCAGCTATGGCGTATTCACACAAGGCAATGCTGCACAGCAATAGAAAGAACACACCTCTGGTATGTGTGACAATAAAGAGGAACCTCACGAAGATGCTGAGCAAAAGCCAGACACAAAAGAGCACCTGTTGTCTGATTCCAGTTATGTGAAGTTCAAGAACAGGTACAACCAACTGACGACAGGAATCAGAACATTGGTTACGTCAGGGGAGTGTCAGGGTACACACTAGGAAGGGTGGGAGAGGGCTATGGGGGGGCACAGATGTCCTCTATCTGTATCTGGGTGATTGTTAACATGGATGCAAACATTTGTAAATAATCACAGAGCTGCACACTTTACGATCACCACTGTATGGATGTTATCTCTCAGTTAAACAAATAGAGGGGGAAAGGTTAAAAAAAAACATGCAGGGGAAAATTATCTCCACAAAAAACGATGCTCACAGGTCAGGTACTCAGCCTAAGGTCATACAGATCGCAGGTAGTGAAGCTGGGGTCAAAAGGCAGGTCTGATGACCTTAAGCCACCAGGATATACTGACTCCTGACTGTCCCAAAGTCAGGAGTCAGTATATCTCCACCATCGGGACACTGCACAGGCAGCCTTGTCCCTGGGTTCAAATGTAAGGACCTAACTGCTCCTCACTGCTAATCAGTTGCTGTGGTTCAGGCACCTGCTTACGCTAGGTGGAGCCTGGCGTCCCATAAGCCTCAGCACACTCACAGCTGCTGTTTAACTGCCAAGGCCAAACCAGAGCAGAGGCCAGGCCCACAGCTGAAGCTTTGAGTTCACTGGGAACTGGGTCTGAAGGAGCGTTCTATACCAGGAAAGGGGGCCCGGTGCCCATCCACTTGCCATAATAGGCTGTGGCCCACAGTGAGGGAACTTCAGATGTGGTGGATTTCAGTTCTGAGCAGCAGAACCAGACAGTGCCTTGGCCGCTGGGCCACACTACCTCGCACTTTCCCATTAGGACCCCAGGCCCTGTCGATTCAGAAAAGCCATACCGTGCCAGCCAACCACACCCCTCTTACCCACCAGGGACCAGGAGTAAGGGAACTTTGAGGAATGTGGCTCCCTCAGAGTCACCCACACTCTGCTGTAAACTCCCAGCCTGCCCAGGCTCCCCCCACCAATGGAAGCCATTCCTGCTGCTTGGCATGTGCCCGCCTCTCCTGCTACATCCTCTCCACTCTCCCCCCAACTCCTACACAATCCTTGTCCTAAACCATTTCCTGCAGTTTCCCATCTGACCAGTTTCTTAGGAAGGATAATTATCCACGGAGAGAAGAGGCGGAAATCTGTCAGAGCCAAGAACACCAGGAAAAATCTCATCCAGTGCATTGTCCACCTGCCAGGAGAGACCTTGTCCTAAACACAGGCCCATCATGGTTATGCCTCCAAAACTTCTCTGGTTCACGCTCATCTGCATTGAATCAGAGGCCTTCCTGATCTGTCCCAAAGTAGGTCTGGGCCTCATCACCACTACATCTAAGTAGCAGTGCCAGAACCGAGAGCCGTCTGTCACCAGGGCCCACGCTGCCTCCCTGTGTCACTGCAGCCTGCCTTGTATTTTAGCTGTTTGCATGTCTTAATCTCCCACACAAAACTGGCAGCCCTGAAAGGGTGGGAAGCTCCACCCACACAGCAGCGCTGACACACAGTAGGTGCTCAAAGGCCAGATGAAGAGAAGGTGGGACACGCCTCACCTCTGCAGAAGGAACAGGGGACCGTTCCAGAGGGAAATGTATGGGAAATAATGACCATTTACATTACACCATCGCAGAAGAGCTGTGGACTAGGGGTTGGGAGGACGGACCTAACCCAGGCTCTACCACCACCCACTGTGGCCTGTGGGCAAGTTATTTCCTCTCTGGCCTTCTGCTTCCTCCTCTGTGAGATGAGGGGGTTGGGCCAGACTCCGTCATTGTTCACCAACCATTTCCGAGCCCTCGCTCCACAGCACTGTCACTGAACCTCCCCGAATCTGCACATCAAGCACCACACAGCCGCAAGAGCCAAGACTCTAGTCCAGGCCTTTTGATCGCCAACCTTCTTGTCTTTTCCACTGCACCCCCTAGACTCCTCGCTCTGTCTCTAGAAATCCTCCCAACAGTAAGGTCTGTTCTTTGATTCTAGGCTTGCCCTTTCTGGGGCTGACAACTCCCTAGGCCACATGGGACCACAGGGTTCAGCTGGGACAGGCATATTAGGGTCCTGGGGCTCAACAGTGTTATGCCTCCCCCATGACAGGTCTGGTGACCGCCTGCTTGCAGCACTGGGGTTGGGCAAAGTAGGGGACAGGAGTCCAGCAGAGCCTGGCACCCACTTGGCTCTTCCTTTCCCCATGTACCCTCATCCCCTCCTGCCCTCATCCCCTCCTGCTCTGCTCCTGCTCCCTGTACACCCCGCCCAAGGAACAGCTCTCCCAGGCCAGAGTTCCTGTCCCCCCGGCCTGGCCAGAGGTGCCTGTTTAGAAGCTTTGCTCTTGATGCTCTCACAGACCAGGGCGACTAGCTATGGGTCAGGGACCTGCTTTGCTTGGCTTCCCGTGGCCAGCCCAAAGCCAGAGTCAACTCTCCACCTCTGACTCCCCAGCTGCTCTGCACATCCCTCCCCAGGTCAGCCCACATGCCCCTGTTCAAAGTCTCCGATGGCACCACACTGCACCTAGAATCCAATCCAACGCCTAATCCAAGGCCCACAGGCCCAATGTGATCGGACCCCTACCTTCCTCTCCATTCTCACATGCCTCCCTCTCTTCTCCAGGATCCTTGAACACACACTCCTTAAGTCCCCTGGCCTTTGAAAGGCAGCTCCTTCTTGTCATTGCTCAGCTTGAAAGCCATCTCCCTAGACAGGCCTTTGCTGATCATCCAAAGTAGCCAATCTCGACTCTTCTTTTACCTCTGTGACTTTCTAAATAAACTTCTGCTTATAGTTTGGAGGAAGAAAAAACAGCAAATCTCTCTCCTATTTATTCTCTTTAGGACACTTATCGCCACCCAACATTATTATGTCTGCTCTCTAACACCCCACACTGGCAAGTGAGCCCCGACATCAAAAGCCTCCTCATCTCGCTCCTGGCTGTGTTCTTAGTGCCCAGAATAATGTCTGACATGGGGGGATGGGGCTGGTGGCAGGGGAGGTGCTACACATTAGACTGGGTGGCCAGGGAGGTCTGCCTGGAGAGATGACATTTGGCCCAGGGCCTGAATGAGCACCGGTGGGGAATGGGCAGTCTTCTAAGCTGGGAACACAAGTGTGGAGGCCGCCTGGAGGAACAGGCCTGGCCGGCCTCGGCGCGTGAGGAGCCGGGAAGGCTGCTGTGAGCAGAGTAGAAGAAAGAGCAGCGGGGAGTGAAGTCAAGAAAGGTGTAGGCCACATCTCCCCTGGATTTTACCCCAAGTTCATCAGGAAGCCACGGAAAGGGTTTCTGCAGGGGTGCACCACATCCTGGGTTACATTTCTCAATGATCCCTCTGGCTGCTCTATGCAGAGCTGACAAAAGGCAAAGGGGGGCGGAGCCAGAAGACCATTCAGAAGGCCACAGGAGTCACCCGGGCCAGAGACGCTCCATAGCCTGGACAGGGAGAGCAGAAGTGGAAATAAAACAAAGGGGCAAACATTCAACCCATGGAGCCATGTTTTCCATCAGCCTGAGACGCCCTCGCCAAGCCTACACCCCTCTGGCTGGAGTTTTAGACACTCAGGAATACAGCAGGCCCAACTCCCCAGTCTTACTTCTCACTGACCCCCAGCTCAGCTGGCTGCTCAGAGCCTTGGCTGGTATTGACCCTCACCTGATCTGCCACCTCCCCTCTTATGAAAGTCTTGTGACCGTGCCTGCACAAAGGACAACAATATGCTGCGTAGAGCCCTCAGCACAAGGCCGGGCACTCAGTAGGTCTTTATCAACAGATCTCAATCAGTGGTAGTTCCCTCCTTACTGCCTACCTGTGGCCCACAGAGAGGTTCAGCTTCTCTGCCCAGCTGGGCAGGTGGGCGAAATATGCTTGGGGATGAGCTGGAGGGGGTGAAGAATGCCCCAGTGCATTTCAAAAGCAAAGGTCAGTGGCTCTGCATTATTCACATCCCTCCGTACCTTCTCCGGCTCCTTCCTCCATGTGGGCTGAGCAAACTTCTGTTCAGCCTCAAGCCTCAAACCTCAGCTTAAAGCTCTGGGAAGCCTTTCCTGACCCGCCCCCCACCCCCTCCACCCAACTCCTCCCATGCACCCACAGCTCTCTGGGTCCCTTCTGTGGCACTTCGCAGCACATCACAAGTACCTGTTTGCATATGGGCCTCCTCCCTCACCCTCCCCCTCCCCCGACCCCGGGAAGCTGTGATTATATTTATTTACCTTTCCACCTTTAGCACAGCATTTATCAGGCAGGAATCAGTGTTTGCTGAGTGTGGGTCTCCTCCTCTCCTGACTAATGACCAAACTCAGACACTTCAGCTTCCGGTCTCACCAGTCCAGGTGACATTCAGCCCTACCCCAGTGCTCCTGGCCCACATACCTAAAGTCATCCTCTGATGCTAGATTCTATTCTCATTTCCTCTTCCTTAAATGCTACTAGGATAGTGACAACACCCACTCCTGAGTGCTTATGATGTGCCAGAGCCTTTAAAGACATTACCCGCTTTGATTGGAGAAACTGAGGCTCAGCTAGGGTGACGCAGTTACAAAGTGGCAGAATCTTCTGCCCTTAAGACTGGCACAGTTCACCTGGCACCTCATCATAGCTGGGTCTATTTTAAACACCATCATCTGTTCTCCAAATTGTAACTTTTATAGCTACATGTCAAGTTGTCATACAAAATGGTGCTTTGCTCATTACGTGTTTCAAGTGGTAAGTCTTGCTACTTCAGCTAGGTGGTGAAATGACTGTTAAGTGGGAGAAATAGTATAGGATTGGGAATGGGAAGCCCTGGGTCTGGCTTGAGCTGTGCCACAGCCAGGCCCTATGACCCTAGGCAAGTCACCTAACCTCTCTCGGCCTGTTTTCTCATTGATAAAAGAGAACAAGAGCATCTCCCTAAAAGGTTTCCTGATGCCTACTAAAAAGTACTCTGCCCACATTAGGGGCATACTCATTAAAAGGAGAAACACTGTTTCTTCATAGCCACCTCACCCCTGCACTTTGCACAGCTCTGGACACACAGCAGGGCATCAGTGAGTCTTACTGAGTGATTATCAGATGCTGGGAGACTCAGGAGTCAGAGAAAACAAGCCAGCATTTCTCTTCCTCCTGGATCCGAGAGGGGCTCTTAAGGGTCACCACTCAATGTATGTTCAGAATGTGCCAAACTCCGTGCCACCAACCTTATAAGGGTACTCTCCCTAAATCTTCTTGACATCCCTGCCGGGTGTTACCACATGTTGTGGGTGATCAAATTGAGACTCAGAAAGAAGGGAAGTGGCCTGCCCAAAGTCATGGTGCTACAAAGTGGTAAAGCTGAGATTTGAGATGAAGTCTGTTGAGCTGCAAAGTCTATGTTCCTAACCACCATGTTTCCCAAGGGAACCACTCTGGATCACTGCTATGCAATGTAAAGGTCCTGCTCCAAGTAGAAGTTTCTGGTTGTGTGCAATGAGACCTATTTCACTCAAGGATCTCATCTAAATCCTAGTTCACCAATCACCACCACAAGGCAACCCTCCCCTGCCCCCAGGGTGAAGTCTTCCTGCCTCCTCCAAACCCTTATGGGATTCCATCTGCACCTTGAACTGCAGCCACTTTACACTGTCTGACTGCCTTGTGTCTATATTGCACTTCTCAAACCAGCCCCCGAACTCCTTAAGAGAGAGCAGCTCTCCTGCATCCTGCTACTTCCACCGGCCAGGCAGGCCCTGGAAGGGTGCTTGCTCCCCTCCCCTACTGACATGTAACTTGAGGCTGGGGCTGTGCTTGGCTAGATGAGCTGGCTCCCCCTGACGCTGGCATCCTGCCTACCCGCCTGCCTACTTGGTACAGCCTCCAGATTCCTGCAGGCCCTGACCCAGGACCCAGGAGAAGATCTCATTCCCTGGTTTGATGGCAAAAGATGCTATAAAAAGCACAGCACCCAGGTTCAACATTGTTTTGTGATGGAGTACAAAGGCCTGAGGAACTTTTAAAAAAAATTTTTTAAAGATTTTATTTATTTATTTTTAGAGATGGGAAGAGAAGGATAAAGAGAGTGAGAAAAATATCAATGTGTGGTTGCACCTCACATGCCCCTGCAACCCAGCCATGTGCTCTACCCTGGGAATCGAACCGGTGACCCTCTGGTTCTCAGGCCGGCACTCAATCCATTGAGCCACAGCAGCCAGGGCAGCCTGAGGAATTTGATGGGTGAGGGCAGAAGCCTCTAGGCTCGCTCAGAGGCCCCAAGCCTTGCACTTGGTTCTCCTGCAAGGACTTGCGTGGCAACTTCCAAATGGTTTCTCTGCCACTAAAAGTTCTCTGATGGATACTACAGCAGGAAGCTGCCCTTTCTGAGCCTTAAAGGGCCCACAAGAGACTAACCAATGCTTAGATACCAACATCTAGACCAAAGACCATAGTCCCTCCTCTTGGTCCAGCTCTTACCATCTAGAGACCCCTGGGTTAGTCAACAGAACAAAGAAAGCCCTCCCTCTGCCACTGATCCACGTGTGGCTCTGGGCACATCCTCTCTGGGCCTCAGCTGGAAAATGAGAGGCCTGGATCAAAACATCTCCACTTACCCTTGGGGCCCTGGGATCACAGGCTATGATAAAGTTCTTTCTACCTCTAATATTCTAGAGGTAGAATAATATTCTCTACTTTTACTTCCAAAATCAGGGCGAGGGCAGGAGATGGGGCCCTTAGTCCAAGAAACAGCAGAGGCCAACTGAAGCTGCCTGATGCTAAACCCTCAAAGCCTGTCCCCTTCAGGGGCAATCCCTTGCTTCTGCTGTCTCAAGGGTAGCTGCTCCACTAACAGAACCTCAGAGGTGTGTTTGAGCCTTAGCCACTTTGGGAAACGAGCAGGGACCTGAGCCACCTGCTGGGCTCACCACAGAAACCCAGCAGACGCAGGAGGCAGAAGGAACACAGTACCTTCCCTGCTGCAGCTGCTTTCACCCCCAATCCAGAAAAGTGTTTCTCCACGTTCCAAAGAGTCATTTTCCCTTCTCTTCTCCCAGGACACAGCTTACTTATTCTACCCTGGGAGTTCTGCAGTTCCCCAGGCAAACCCCACTCTGCCCGGGGTCAGTCCCACTTTCCCCACGGAAAGTCTTTTGCCCTTGTTGAAATTCACACAGCACAAAGGGCCGAAGCTCTTAACTTTTGGGGGGCCACAGATCCCTCTGAAAATCTGTGGCTACTATGGGCCTTCTCCCTCTGATAAAAGAACACATATGTAAATGTCTGCAGATTATTCTGGGGGTCCACACACCCCCTCAACTCCATCGTGCACTCAGAAAGAGTCTCAAAAATCTATATCCTGGAAGAACAGCAGATCATCCAATTCATTCCCCCAGCTAAGCCAGAATCCCTTCAAACAGCAAGCCCTTCTGAATGATGTTCTTCTTCTTCACCTGGCCCACTGCTCAAGATCACCTCCTTCAGGAAGCCTTCCCTTTTCCCTCCTCTTTCTCCTCCTCTCTGATCCCCTCAGCGTCCCAGCCTGAGCCACACAAGTTCCCACCTGTGCTTTCTACCTGAATGTTGTCTTACTTCCTCAGCAAGAGGGGAGGCTCTCTGAGGACCCAATTATTTAGTCCCACATTCCTGAGCTGGAGCTGGAAATGACCATGATCCTGTACTTGAGGATTCTGTGCTTTGAAGCCAGGGACCATGACAGCAGTGGCCCATCCCCCAAAGGACGGGGCTGTGCAGATACCCCTCCAAGGGCCTCACAGTCCGCCTAGGCCTCCCCAGAGAAACCCCCGCCCCCCCATCACTGCCTTGCCAGCTGGAAAGTCCGACAGAGCTTTACAACAGTGGAAATTGACAGAGAGGAGAAACTAAGGCCCAGGGATGCAAAATGACAAACCACAGGTCAATATGCAAAAAAGAAGAAGAGTAGGGACTAGGACCCAGATCCCTAATTACTAGTCTAGAGCTCTTTTCCTTTACACAAATGGCTTTATGAAAACTAAAAGCTGCCCTCACACCCCCACACTCACACATGCACAGAGAAGCTTTGAAAAGCTACAGGAGAAAGTTCACAGTGCTGCCGCCTGGGGAGTATGAGAGCGGGGCTGGTCAGAGAAGTGAGGAGGGGAACTTTTTCTTTGTACCTTAATACCCTTCTGTACTTTGGGGTTTCATTTTTATTTGTTTGGGTTTTTGTTGTTGTTTTTTTAACCATGAACATGCTCTATTTATTCATATTATAAAAATAAATCTGCCACAGAAAAGAGATTCTGGCCCCAACCCACTCCCAGCACACACATAAAAACAAAGAGAAGCCATAAGTCAACCTGTCCAGGTACAACTATAAATTAACGAGATTGCCTTCTTGTGTGGTTTATGGCCACTGGTCTCATTAATTCACAGTCACAGTGTGGTTGATGGCTTGAGGAATCTTCCCGGGAAAAGCTTAATTCAATTAGGGCTCTCAGCAGCTCCCTGAGGAAGCTCTGGTATCTTGCTTTTACTTAAACAAATCAAGGGCAGACCAAACAAACCCAGACTTGCCCAGAGAGACCCCACCCAGCCCGGTGAGGATGCTCTTGCAAGACCCTCCGTTAGAGCCAAGCTGAAGGAGGCTGGGAGAGGGGAGGGAGGCAGGAAGCAACAGCAGCACACGGACACGTAAAGCATTATTCTGTGCCACTCTCCAAGCTCAGTTAAACACCCTGGCCTGGTATTCATCCTGGCGATTACCTCTCCGACCCTTGCTCTCCCTCCTCGGAGCTGTCAAACCGGCTTCTGTGTGCCAAAGGCTTCACATGGACCTTACGTGTACCTAAAAGTCTGTCAAGCACTCATTCATTCCTCAAATATTTAGGAGCCCTTACTCTGCACCAGGCACAGAAAGGCACTGTCCTCAAGGGGCTCACATTCTTGTAAGAATCTGTACTAAGAATAGCTGTGTCCTGCCTGCTTATCTAATTTTCCATCCTTGAGACTGACTCAAGTTCCTCCTCTTCCGAGAAGCCTTCCCTGACCACCCCTGCCCTATGGGACTGATTTTTTGAATCTGCCCAGCCCTCCACACAAATCAACCACTTTCTCCTAAGCAGATTGGAAGGTCCTAATGAGGAGGGCCAGGGTTTCACAGCTCTTGGTTCTCTGATGAGCTACCTCAAGTTAAAGGCCTGTTGGATAATTTCAGCTGACCTGCGTCTTCCACCCCAGCTTGAACAGACGAATTAATTAGCTACTCACAGTCCTGGTTGGCCAGTGCAGACACAGCCTTTGTGAATTTTGCCTGGCACAAGGCAAGTGCTATGTAAGTGTTAGCTATTTATTATTTCGGTGAGCTTGCAGGCTCTGCCTGACACACAGCTGTGACGTCACCTCTCCACCTGGTCTCAAATAGGCTGAGCACTGTGGAAGGGCCAGTCTGGGCTTAGGGGTACGTGTGCTCCAAGAGACCAGGAAAGGGGACTGGGACGGAACAGGACTTCCATCCTGAGCCTCACTCAGAGCTGCTTAAGGACACATCTTTTCAGGAAAGAGCTTGCTGGGGAAAATTAGGGAACTCCAGATTTTCAGCAAGTCAGTATCAGAACTCAGGGGTCAGGTCTGGCCTAACAGAACCCCCAAACTGGCCCTGCATGTTGAATGAGCTTTAGGAAAAAGAAAATGAAGTCAACATGATCCCAGGGAAGGGGGGCAGCCCACTGATCCAGGCCCAATCCAAAACTTAGTTCAGTTAAAATTAGATTAGCCCATAAGATTAAAAATACCCACACATAATCACGGGCTGCCTTAAAGTATCAGTTGACGTTTATCGGCATCTAAAGAGATGGTCTGGCCCAGTGCGGTGTGTGCAGACAACCTTGGGGAGACATGTCTGACTCAGATGTTTGCAGGGGGAGTGCTTGCTGCAAAATTAGGCCCACACAGGCGATGGATGACTCAGGAATAACCCAGGTCCAGGGCTTGCTGAGTGAGCCTCCTCCCCGCCGTGGAAGGAAAGGGGGCAGGGCAGGGGGGGCAGCGGTAATGGGAAGAGGGAGGGAAGGGGAAAGGCCTGCCAGCTGTGTATAGGCTGGCATTCCCAAAGGGAGCCTGGAGCCCCTCACCGCCAGTTCCCAGCCCCTCCTGTTTTCTCAATGCCAGCCACCTCTGAGAAGGACTATTTGTTTCACAGTGGGACTTGGAGGGGTCATAGTTTTCCCTCAAACCAAAGAAATGATCCACAGAGAGCAGCCAAGACTTCCTTGTTCAAAACAATTTGAACAGGAGATGGAGGGCACTACCAGGGGACCAGGGATAGGCCCAGCCTGACAGCGATTTTCAGGTGCACCCACATGGACTCACAGGGACAGAGAATGGGCCCAAAGCCAGCACAGAACCCTTACAGTTTTCTCAGGACAGGGAGAGGACTCCCACCATTGACATCTGCCCAGTTCCTAGAAGGAGCCCCACAATGCAGGTGCAGGGAGGTGGGCACCTACTCAGTGCAGTGCTGTGTGCATCTGCCAAGGGGACTGTGAGGGGCAGGAGAGGGAGCTGCGCCTCAGGGAGGCTATGCCAAGATTCAAACAGAAAATAAACAACAATTCAGCATCACAGCAGATGACCTCTTTGAGCTGTTTCCTCATCTGTCAAACAAAGATAGCCTTTATCTCATATGATTTTAGTAGGGATTAAATGAGATCGCTTTTATAAAGTGCCTGACTCTACTCTGTAGATACTCAATAAATGGTAATTCTTATTAAAACACACACACACCCAACAGAAGAGATGTCACAGGGCAGGCTAGGCCTAATGCCAAAGTTGTGGATAAACAATAAGGGAGATGGGTTCGGGGGAGAAGTGAAAGCAACTGCTGTGAGCTGGAAGGGCTGAAAAGACCTCCCGAAGGCGGCGGAATCTGAACAGGCCCTGAAAGCAGCTCTAGCCAGCCTGGCGCTTTGCTGAGCATTCATTCGTACATTCAATCTCTACGTGAGTTCTAGAAAGTAGAGACAACGTGTCATCTTCCTGATGAGGCAAATCAGGTTCAGAGGAACATGGTGCCTGACCAGGCTTTCAACCACGTCTTTCCTTTCCACCAGAGTTGGGGGCGGGGGCGGGTAGGGCAGGGCCGAGAGGAAAGGCGTGTCTTATGGGTGCTCAGCTAAATGAAGTGCAAGCAACAGGACCAATCCAGGCCCTGGAAGGGCCGTGGCACTTCTGAAGACATATGTCCTACCTGAAGACTTCTTCCTAGTCCTCAGCTGACCTTCCCTCCTACTGTCTTGCAGTCAGCTGTTTTCCCAAAGAAAAAAAGGTCACCTGTTTCTTTTTAGAAAGGTTACATCTGGGCTTCTTGAGACAGTTTCAAGGTGCCCTTTAAGTTGTTCCTCTCTCCTTTTGAGAAGTGGGAGGGAAGACTTGTAGTCTTATTTTTACAGGAAACTAGTTGCTGGCTCTGATAGCCAAGCATGTGAAATAGGCAATAATGACCCCCATTCTCCCCCGCTCACAGACTTGTTCTAGGAGGAAATGTCAGGATACACCTTGCAAAGATCAAAACAAGCTATAAGATGCTTGTTTGCCTCTGGTCAGGAAACAAAATGAATACCAGCTTTATGGGTTCCCAGGCCTCTGCCAGGAGTTTCAGGTCAGGGATATGGGCAAACAAACCCAGTGGGTGCCAGTGGTGAGCTGGGTTACAGCGAGGCTCTCCCTTGGAACAAGCACTGGACTGCGAGCCAGGTGAACTGAAGACAAAGCAGAATTCATGCAGGGTCCAAATCACAATGTGTGGTGGGGGTGGGGAATGGACCCAGCCTCAGCTTTGGGCTCACTCTCACAGTTCTCCCTGTAGTCTAAACCCCCTCACGCCACTAGCCCCTCCACACCAGGGAAAAGGCAAGAATGCCTGACTGTCAAACAGGGAGAAAGGACCCAGAGAAAGCAAATTGGCTTGCCTACTCACCCACTGAATCAGTTAGAGGTGAAGCAAGAAGCATCTACTCTAAAACTTCAGCTCCAACCCCACCCTTCCCACACCCATCTTTGACAGTGTCTACCTAAGGCTCTGCTCAAAGATTAGGATGGGAAGGAGGACTGCACACAGCACTTTCTATTCTTAAAGGAGGGGTTCCTTGAAAGGGAAGCAGCTGCCACAGATGACAGAATGAGGGCTGCAGCAGAGCTCCTACCCACACTGGGGCATTGAGGGAATAGGCAAGACCCCAAAATGAACTCCAAGGTTCTAGGGCATCTGAGAGTGCAGAGGGGGCATGGCCTCAGCCCCCAACCCTATCACCTAAGTAAGCTGGGGCCATCTCCCTTCAACCGAGACCAGCTCTGGAGGCAGCTTAAGTGAGAGGAAAATCAAAGTCACTGGGACACACCCCAAGCCCTGAAACCTTAAGGAAAGACACCCTGGAGCAGCCTAGGATTGAGAGAGATGTAATCCTCCAGCCTTAGAGGAAGAGTGAAGGGGGACGCATTGCCTTGGGTGGTTAAAATACCAACGGGGCAGTTGCCACTCACTGAGTGCCTCCTGTGGGAACAAAGAGAACTTTATGTACATTAATTTATGTCACTGGCACATCAGCAGTGCTATGGCTAGGTATATTATTTCCCCATTTTTATACATGAAGAAATGAGGCACAGAAAGGGCAAAGAGGAAAAGTAGTGGAACCCTTATCTAATTCTACACTGCCAAGGTGAAGGAAAGAAATGGGCTTTCACTTTTGCCACCTGAACAGGGACCCTTGAGATCTTTTGGTCACCTTTCTATTTTGTTCCCCAGGACAGCCAGATACTAGAACTTCTCTGTTTTTAGATGCAGAAGAATGCCCATCAAAGCCAGAAACACAGACTTTTGGAACTGTGAAGGCCTTCAAGATCATATCCAACTTCCTCATTTTACAATGAGAAAACTGAGGCCTCAAGGCTAAGTGACTTGCCAGGGTTACGCAAGTCAGTGAAATGGCAGAAACAGAAGGGGTCACAAAGATCAACTGAGAGGTGGAGATGGGTGACTGGTCCGAGTTCGCAGAGCGAGGTGGGATGAGATGCCAAATTTTCTGTCTTCCAGACTAATACCCTTGCCATGGTACCATCTCTGCTCTCCTGCTGCCCAGGGTCCCTGGCACAGGTTCTGGTGGCGACAAAGCAGGCCAAGCCTGACTCCATTAGAACTAGAGATATCAGGCCTGCAGGGACAAACTCCTGCCTGCCCAAAGGTGGATTTTTGTGGTAATGCTGTCATCCCACCAGAAGTCACTGACACCTACAGTGTGCGTACCATCCCCCAAGGCTCTAACACAATGCCAGGTGTGGCCGGGAGGTGAGGTGGTTGGCGAGGAGGGCAATTCATAGACAGTGCTTGTGAGGTCTCTTCCTGGTCTCACACAGCAAATGACACATCATGGTTACTTCAGTTTCTTACAACAAATTAGAACAGGTTTTACGACTCAATTGATATGTTCAAATTCGAATTCTTGCCAGTTTCACAGGTGGGCAAGACCTGCAGAAAAAGGACCCAACTTGTTCAAGGTCATGTTATTTGTCAGAATGAGTACACATGGCTCCCCAGGCCCAGTCCTTGACTTTTTCCAGGAAACTGGCTGCCATCAGAGTATAGGTGCCAGTGGCCCAGGTCTATGTATAGGCTAGGCCCTACTACTGTCAAAACCCTGCACCAGGAAGCCAAGCTCCTTGATGTATCAAAACAGAGTGTCCTGCTGCAGCATGTCCCAGAGCCTGCCTCACACCAACCTGGCATTGCCACTCAGCTCCCGCATGTCCTTGGGGAAACTGCAAGGCTTCCTGCCAAGAGTCACAAACTCCCCAAACCCAAGCCACCGGAGTCCCAGGCCCTCATGCCTTCTACAGCTAGCTGGGGCTAAAAAAGCTAAGGCAGCTTTTAAAGCCGCTACCCACCTCCTTCCACGGACTTCTGGGCTATGCAGGCTCTAGTGAGCTCCATCAATCACCTAGCAGAACAGAATGCTCAGGCCTAACAGGAAGAGCAACCCTCTGGAAGGGAACAACTTTCATGTTTCCTCCTCCCAAAACGAACGTTTCAAAGTCTCTTCAGACCAGAACATCCTGAGCCCCTCCACCTGTCCCTCTCCCACTTGGCTGAGCAGCAGGCCAGTATGATTGGTCAGCCCAGACACCACCTTGAGACGCAGCCGGGTGCCAAACGTGGAGGTGAGCCAGAGTCAGACCAAGCTGCAACCGCCTCCATTCCCCCTCCACCCCCAAAACAGACTTCAGAAATTCCAGGGCCTCCTGTACCATAAACTGTTTAAAGAATGGCATTTCTGGGCTGGAAACTGACTCAGGGGCTCCTTACCAGCCTGGACAGGTAAAGGTGACAGACAATATTCCGGAGGTAAAAGAAAGTGAAAATATTGGACCTCTCACACTTCTAGGTCTCGGGTACACTGATTCCCTGTTATAATCAAACTCCTTAGACAGGCCAAGTAGAAAGATACTCCATCCTGGAACACCCTCCCATGAAGCATGTAATTGCACTGGTTGCTCTTGACAGAGCAGACTGTGCCACTTGCTGGGAGACACTCCTTTCTGCCTTACACACAGCTGGACACCTGGCTCCCCTCGGGGTCTGGCCCAGCCAGAGGAGACCTGCCAGGTCTGGTAGCCTTGCCGAAACCAACTAGTATCAGAAGCACCCCATGCTCTAATTCTTCTCTTTCCCATGCACGATGTTGGGTCTAATCTTGGGAGGCCCCAGAGCACAGAGCCCACGAAGCTCAAGTTTGAGAAGAACCAAGATGGCAGGATGGAAGCTACCTACATTACAGGAGGAGTCCAGACCGTTATTCCTGTCTCAAGCGGTGAGGATAAGGATGGGGCATGAAGCTCACCAGGCTGGTGGCAACGAACACATCTGAGTAAACTGGACTTACCTATCTTCATGAGGCAGGCCAGCAGGATCCAGAGGGAGATCTCGAAGGGTCTGTGCACATGTCCGTAGTCGATGCCCAGTACTGGAAAGGGCTTTCGAGTCTTCGTGCCATGTCCAGCGATGGAATGGTTAACAGGGTGGCTCTCAGGGGTGAGCTCTGGTGGGGCAGTGGTGACATCCCCAATTGAGCGTTCCCGTGGTGGCTCTGATCCTCGAATGGTGCTGGCAGTAGGGCTGGGCTGGAGGCCATGGCTCCTGAGAACAGGTAGTAGCCCCACCAAGGCTACTGCCACAAGCAATGAAGGGAAGATTCGGGGCGGAGAGAGGCCACAGGTGCCAGACCACAGAAGCATCCTGCCCCTCCCTCAGCCCAGTAGGCCTTGACACTTAGCAAAGTGAGAGTCAGACCTGGGACATAGGTAGCAAGGGATCAGCAGGTGGAAAAAAAGACTGGGGTAGTCTCTAGGAAAAGTTCGTATTTTAGAGAGGTTTTTTTGTGGAAGCAGTCCTCTGTGGGTGGAGGAAGGCTGGGTTCTCGATCCAGAACTCCAAACTGGGGAAGAGGGACAAGGGCCCAGGAAGGATCACAGGAGGAGACCAAAAGGTCTGGAACTCCAGGTCAGGGAAAAGGAGTAGGGTATAGACTGCACCCTAGGACAGAGGAAAGGACAGGATAGATTGCACCCCTGGAAAGGAAAAGGAATAGGGAAGGCTGGGACCCTTGGCTGAGGAAAGTGACTGAGGAGCGGGGACTCGACTAAGGGAAGCAGGGAGCCTGAGATTAAGGGAGGGAACAGAAGGGGGTGGGACCCAGTCCAGGAAAATAAGAGAGGGGGCTGGGAGCCCAGACTGCGAGGAAGGAGTGAAGCCAGAAAGCAGCCGGGAGCTTCCCCACCCAGAGAAGCGTCGGGGTGCAAGCGCGCCGGGGTGAGATTCCAGGGAAAAGGAAGGGGGAGGAAGGCGGAGGCAGGCGGCCCGGCGGGAGAGCGCCTCGGCGCGGGCTGGGGGCGGCTCGCGGTGGGCCAGCAGCAACACGCCCCACGTTGCGGCTCCGGCGCAGATCTGCGCTCCGCCCCGGCCCAGCTTCAGCTTCACCGTATCTGATTCCAGCTCTAGATTCTGCGCCGGGTCCAGCCCCAGCGGCGGTGGACTGAAGCCTAGCTAAGCCGATCGCTGGTATTTATAGGCACCAACGAGCATACAGCGTCAGCAGGCTAGAGAGACCTGTCAGCACCCGCACGGCGCAGCGACCCCTTGCCGCCGACGGAAGGAAGTATTCTGTAAGAAGAGAGTGATGGCACAAAAAACGTCCCGAAACTGCAGAGATTCTGTCAAACTGGAGTAAAATGATTTACTAATGACAAAGCGCTTTCACATCCACACCTCAGTCTCATAAGGCTTCCCAATAGTCTTGTGAAGGATATATTATGTTCTTGTGAATTTAGTTACCTTGTGACCTTGAGCAAGCTACTTACCCTCCCTGTTCCACACTTTTTTGTCTGTAAAGTGGAAGTGGTAGTAGTACCTATCAGAAGGATATTGGGATGACTAAATGAGGTAATCTGCGTAAAGTGTTGAAAATGAAGCCTGGCACATAGAACTACTTTTACTGTTTCAGTAATGGGTGATGTGAGTTCCTTAACTAGGATGTAAATAGCTGTATTAGTTTGCCAGGGTTACTTTAACCAAATACCACAAACTGGGTGGCTTGAAAAAAAACAACACAGAGAAGTTTGTTGTTTCATATTTTGGAGGCTAGAGGTCTGAAATCAACGTGCTGACAGAGCTGGTGGTTTGCTGACAGTCTTTGGTGTTCCCTGACTGTGGCAGCACAACCCCTGTCTTCGCGCGGGAATCTTCCTGTGTCTCTGTCTCTGGGTCCAAATTTCCCCTTTTTATAAGGTCACTAGTCAGACTGGATTAGGGGCCCATCCTAATGAACTCATCTTAACTTGATCATCTTCAGTAACACTACTTCCAAATAAGGCCACATTCACAGGTATTGGGGGTTTGAACTTCAGCATCTTTTGGAAGACACAGTTCAACCCACAGTAGTAGTGGAACTGAGATTTGAATGTATAGTGTTGGTTGGAATTGGTAGGATTCAAGAGACCATGGCTGTACATTGGAATCATTGGAAAGTTTTTAAAAACTACCATTGCCTGGAATCCAACTTCAGAGATTCAGATTCAGTTGCTCCAGGGAAGTGCCCAAACTTGATGGGTATTTTTTCAAAACCTCCCTCAGATGATTCTAATGTACAGTTAGGGTTGAGAACTATTGAAATTACTGAAACGCCATCCCCATTTTGCAGAAGAGTAAATCAAGGCCAAGACAGTCAAGGTGGCTAGCAAAATTATTTCAAAAGATTTCAGTTTAGTTTAGCAAATGTTTACTGGGCCTCTTGACAAGGGTTTGTACTGGGATCTGGATATACAGAGATAAGACATGGGGAAGAGGGAAGTGGAAGTGACTGGGAAAAGGCCTGAAGTAGGTGCAACGAGGGCTTCTAGGGTGCTGATAATGTTCTATTTCTTTACAGGGTGGTGGTAACAAAAGTTACACAGGTGTAGTTCCATGATAACTTATCAAACATTCATCATTTGTGTACTTTTTTAAAGATATGTTATCTTTTTCATGGAACGGTATATTAAAATAATAGAGTGATGTGATAGTGACGGAAAGTGCGAACATTAAACTAAACTCTCTCTACCTTACATTCCCCTGGCACAGGCCCAGTCACTTAAGAGATGGCAGAAGAGCCTAGGAGAGCCTTCAGAGAAGGCCAAAGGCCTTGTATCAGCTGGGAGCAGGTAAAAGGAGAACATCAGTTATACTGGAAATAACCAATGAGAGGAAGAGCATTTAGGGCAAGGATCAGAATAATGACAAAAATGCCTCACAATGGTTCAGTCCTTTATAGTTCACAACCAAGTGCCCCAGGTTTATCAGTGATCCAAGTCCTGGTGCATAGTAAGCGCTCATTTGCATTTTATAAAAGAAAAAATAAGGACTCAGACATGAAGCCATTTGGCCAAGGCCACACAGCTCTTAGGTAGCAGATCCAGAACTTAAGTCAGCTTTCTAATGTATGAATCAGAACTCTTTCAAAACACTGCAAGTTTAGTGTTGAAAAAAGAGAAAGGGAAAGGGTGGGGCTAGTAGAGGGACTTTCCACAGATGACATGGGGCCAGAAGCCTGAGACCTCTAGTCCTTTCCAGTCTTGATGACAATGTTCACTCTTGTGCTCCCATCCTCTCTGCTCTCTGACTCGCCCCCATTTCGTCCTCAGTGACTCCCTGCAGGGTGGAAGATCCCACAAGAGCCAGCCCTGAGATCCTCCATGGCCTGGAGAACATAACATGACAGAACCAGGAAAGAGCTGTTGGGAGAAACTGTCTGGGACAGCCCATGACCAAGGCTCAGCCCAGACCAGGCAGTATAGCATAAAAGTTAAGTACAGGTGCTGCCTGATGTGGAGAGCCATTTTATCTAGGTTAATGCCCTGGCTGATGTAGCTCAGTAGATTGAGTGCTGGCCTGCAAGCTGAAAGGTCACTGGTTTGATTCCCAGTAAGAGCATGTGCCTGAGTTATAGGCCAGGCCCCCCGGTTGGAGGCATGCAAAAGGCAAACAATCAATGTATCTCTCGTGCATCGATGTTTCTCTCTCTCTCTCTCTCTTCATTCCTCCCTTCCCTCTCTCTAAAAATAAATAAATAAAATCTTTTTAAAAAATCCCAGCACCACCACTCACTAGTTGTAAGACCTTAGATAAATCAATCAAACCCACTCTTCCGCAGTTTCTCCCTCTATAACATGAGGAGCATGCCGATCTTATGGGGCTACTATGAGGATGTTAGCCAATGCACCTAGAGCACCAGCCAGCAAGTACTGCATATATTTACCTGATTAACTATCATGAATGTACCATATGCTAACCTCTATCAATGACAGGAAACCACTGTCATAAGTATAATGTGTTATTTTGACACCTTAACACCAATGTCTTCACCTCAAACTCCATTCCAGTTACTGCCAAAAACTTGAGAGAATTGTCTACAATGTGTGCATCATTTCTCTCCTTCCAGTCTCCCCAATCTGGTTCAATTAGGATTTCACTCCCATATACCGTACCTAATTTGCTCTTATCAATGTCACTAATGACCTTTGTAGGGGAGGAAAAGTCTCTTCCTCCACCCATTTTTAGATTCTCCATCTGGGTCCTATAAATTAGACTGGTCAAAGACAGTTCAACAAGAGAAAAACAAGGCCTGGCTGGTGCAGCTCAGTGGATTGAATTGCAGCTTGCAAGCCAAAAGGTTGCTGGTTTGATTCCTGGTCAGGGCATATTGCTTAGGTTGCAGTCCAGGTACCCAGTTAGGGGCGTGTGAGAAGCATCTTACTGATGTATCTCTCACACATTGATGTTTCTCTCCCTCTCTTTCTGTCTCCCTTCCTCTCTTTAAAAATAAATAAAAAAAATTTTTAGTAAAGGGAAAACAAGTTCATAAACATGTACATCACAACCCTAGAGATGAGTGACTCAAAGGTTTAGTTAGAACTTGGGCTTATATAGAATCTTAGCAAAGGAACAATAAATTTTTAGAGAAGTGACAAAACAAAGGAAAAGGACCTGTATCTAGGGGTGGCAAATTGTGGGAAGGCATATATATGAGAACCTCTGTAGATAAAGGCTAGTTAGTAAAGTTTGTTCTATAGATTCCTCTGGTGCTGTCTCCAGGTTAAGAAGGGTCTAAAGTTGCTTCTTCTGATTAACTTGTTTTTCCTGGTAGAGAGGAGAGAAGGGATACCTGTAAATTTGTGTCCTGCTTTTATGCAAATAGGGGAAGGACAGAGAGTTTTCTCAGATCTGCTTCTTCTTAACTGGCTTCAGCTCTGCCAAAGTGGCATGTTTTGGGGTGGCATATTCTGCCACCCTACACCTTCATGTTGCTCAATCAAATGGTCATATCTCAGTCCTTATCTTTCTCTACCTACCAGCAACTTCAACACATTTGATCACTTTCCTCAGCTAATCAGACCCCACTCCTGTTTTGTTTTGTTTTTTCCCTCCCACTTCACTGGCTGTTCCTGCTCAGTCTCCTGTTGCTGAATCCTGCCCCTTCTCCTCTTCCTACACCTCAGTGACAACCTCTCAATGTTAGGGCCCCAGGGTTCAGTTCTCACCTTTTCATGTTCTGTATCTATATAGTCATTTCTCTAATGATCTCATCTTTTCTTGTGGTTTCAAATAAAATCTATATGCAGACAACGCATAGATTTTTATCTTTTCTGCTCTAAACTTCAGACTACCACATCCACCTGATCACTCGGCACGTCTACCTGGTTGTCCAAGAAATCTCAGGCTCGGCGTGTCCAAAACAGAACTCCAGGCCTTCCCACGCCCTCCGCGAGCCTGCTTCTCCCACTGTCTTCCCAGTCCAGGAAGCAGTCACTTTGTCTTCCACTTACGAAGATCAAAAATCTGAGTTATCTTTGACTTTCTTCCTCCCTCCCTCCCTTCCTTCTTTTTATATGTTTCGTGTGTATGACACTATAATTTGACATCTGTGTACACTGCAAAGTGATCACCCTGAAAAGTCTAGTTACCATCCATTATCATACAATAACCCTCTTTATTCCTTTCACTCAACCGCAACTGCCTTCTCCTCTGGTAACCTCCACCTGTTCCCTCTATCCATTTGTTTTTGTTCGTTTGCTTGTAGTTGTTTTAGATGCCACATATGAGTGAAATCATATGGTATTTGTCTTTCTCCTTCTGATTTGTTTTACTTAGCATTGTACCCTCAGGTGACATCCATGTTGTCACAAATGGCAAGCTCTTTTTATGGCTGAGTAGTAATTCATTGCATATAGGTACCACATCTTCTTTATCCATGTATTTGTTGGTGGACACTTAGATTGTTTCCCTATATTAACCATTGTAAATAGTGCTGCAACGTACATAGAGGTACCTATATTTTAAAATTAGCATTTTGTATTCTTCAGATAAATGCCCAGAAGTGGATCATGTGGTAGTTCTATTCTTAGATTTGTTGAGGAATCTCTGTACTGTTTTCCACAGTAGCTGCACTAATTTACAGTCCTACCAACAGTGGACAAGTGTTCCTTTTTCTCCACATTCTCTCAAAACTTGTTACGTTTTCCTAATAATTAGTGATGTTGACATCTTTTCATATGCCTGTTGGCCATCTGTATGTCTTCTTTGGAAAAATGTCTATTCAGATTCTCTGCCCATTTTAAAATCAGGTTGCTTGGGGTTTTTTTAAATTATTGAGTTGAATGAATTCTTTATGTATTTAATATATTGTGTCCCACTTTTATGAAAATAGGGGGAGGACAGGGGACCCTTATCAGATGTATAATTGGCAAATATCTTCTCCCATTCAGTGGATTGTCTTTTCATTTTGATGATGGTTTCATTCATTGTGCAGAAGCTTTTTAGTTTGATATAGTCCCACCTATTTTCCTTGCCTTTGGATGACTTCTTTCTTTTCTTCATGTCAGTCCTCAAGCAAATACTGTCAATTCAATCTTCAAAATACATCCAGAATTCAGCCGCTTCTTACCACCCCCACTGCTACCACTCCAAGTCGCCACCATTTCTTGCCCAGATCATTACAATATCCTCTGAGCGGTCTCCTCTCAACAAAGCAGCCGGAGGCACCTCTCTCAAGCTAAGTCAAAAGCTATCACCCCCAACTCAGATCCCTCCAAAGTCCTTATTATGACTTATGAGGCCCCACCCAATCCAGCCCCCTCGTTGCTCTGGCCTCATCTCTGACTCTTTTCCCATTATTCCCTCTGCTTTAGCCAACCTGACTTCCTCGCTATTTATTTTTCAGACACTCAGGGTTGACTCTCTCCTCAGAGCTTTTGACCTTGCTGTTCCCTCTGCCTGGAATTCCGTTATCCCTAAGATATATGTATGGTTTCCTCCTTCACTTCCTTAGGGTTTTTACTCAGATGTTATCTCTCAGTGAGGCCTTCCTTGACGCCCAAGCCCTTCTATACAATGGAATACTCCTACTCTACACTTCCTTTTTCTTTTCCTTTTTTATTTTTCTCCATAGCTCTTTTCACTGCCTAATATGCAACATATTTTCATGGTCTGTCTTGCTCTCACTAGAATGTAAGCTCCACAACAGTAGGTATTCAAGGCAGAGGGCACAAAGTTTGGTAGGACAGACTTGGAGCCAGGCTGTTTGGATTTAAATGCTATCTCTCCCACTGCCTAGCAAAATGACCCTAAGCAAGGTGACCTTAGGCATGTGACCCTAGGCAAGGTACTTAACCTCACTGCACTTCAATGTCTTCATCCATAAGATGGGGGTCATAACAGAACCTATGTTGTAAGGTCACTACGAAGATTAAATACGTTAATACATATAAAGGGCTTAAAATTATACCTGCTATCAAGTAAATGCTTCATGTGCTTGCTATTGTTATTATGACAGAATGCTTGGCTCAGAGTATGTCCTATACAATTGTTAGCTTTTATTGTTCTGTATCCTGAACATATATCTGCTGTATCCTCAGAACTGAGAATAGTACTTGGCACATAGTAAACCATTCAAGAATTATCTGTTAGGTGAATGAATTAGGATATATATAGTGTGTGTGTGTGTGTGTGTGTATATATATATATATATATATAGTATTCTTGAGTGTCTTTTAAATCTATATCAATGCCATCATATCATATATATCCTTCTTCATCTTTACTTTTTCATCCAGTATTATATTTTTACATCTAGTCATATTGATATGTACCGATCTCATTTTTTCCTTTTAACTGCTCTATAGTAAATATTCCATCATATTAATATATCTCAATTTTAAAATCTCTCCCTCCCTGGCTGGTGTAACTCAGTGGATTGAGCGCCAGCCTGCAAACCAAAAGATCACCAGTTTGATTCCTGGTCAGGGCACGTGCCTGGGTTGTGGTCCAGATCCTTAGTTAGGGGTGAGAGGCAACCAACTGATGTTCCCCTCGCACATCAGTGTTTCTCTCTGTCTATTTCTCCCTTCCCCTCTCTCTAAAAATAAGTAAATTAAATATTTAAAAAAATAAATAAAATCTCTTTCCCTATTGATAGACATTTGAATTGTTTCAATTTTCTGTAAACAATGCTGTATCCAGTGCCCTTGTACATATCTCTCAGTGCACATGTGCAAGAATTTCTTTCCCTCTATACTTGAAGATGGAATTTCTGGATTGTAGGGTTTATGCATTCTCTGCTTTCCTAGACTAAACTGTTTTCCTAAAACACCTTTTGCCCTTCCACCTGCAAGTATAAGGGAATCATTTTTCCCATATCCCCCGTAGTACTTGTTTGAGTCAATTCTTTATTAATTTAATGGGTAGAAAATAGTATCTCATCATTTTTTAATAAACTTTTAATTTTGGAATCTCTTTAGATCTACAGAAAAGTTACAGTAATCAAGGGAGTTCCCACATACCCCTCTCTCAATTTCTCCTAATGTTAACATTTTACATTACTATGGTAGCTCTGTCGAAACTAATAAGCCAATATTGGCTTATTACTATCAATTAAACTCCAGGGTTTATTCAGATTTCACTAACTTCATTTCTTCAGGATACTACATTGCACTTAGTCCTCATGTCTCCTTAGTCACTTCTGGTCTGGGACAGCTTCTCAGTCTTTCCTTGTTCCTATGACCTTGATAATCTTTAGAAATATTAGTCAGGTATTTTGCAAACTGTCCCTCACTTTGAACTTACTTGATGTTTTCCTCATGACTAGACTGGAGTTATGGATTCAGGGGAAGAACAGCACAGAAGTGAAGTGCCCTTATCACATCCTGCCGGGGGGCACCAGCTACCCACACAACTTATTACTGGTGATGCTATTACCCTCTGACACTTGGTTAATGTGGTGTTTCTTGGTTTCCCCACTGTAAAGTTACTATTTTTCCTCTTTCCCTGCTCTATTCTTTGGAAGTGGTATCTAATCATTTTAATTTGCATTTCCCTGCTCTTAAGAATTCCTCTTACAAGAATTGGCTGTGTCTTTTGCTCAAGTTTCAACTTGTTTGCTTGTCCTTGGTTCTAACTGATTTCTAGAGGTTATTTATATATAAATTACAATGATCTTTTCCCAGGGAGTCATTTAGTATTTTAATTTTATTTATAATGACTTTTGCCATGTACAGGTTTTTAATTTTAATTTAATCATTTATTATTACTTTTATTCTTGTTACTTTTGAACCACTGTTGAGCGGCCAGCCATGACTCAGCAATCCCCCGATAATCATTGGTTCTAGTGACTATTCACATTACCCCTTTGCCTGAATACATTTCCTCCTTTTCTTTTCCAGGAAAGCTTCTACTTATCTTTAATGCCATAAATCAAATGAAACGTCCTCTGCAAAGCCCTCCCTAATTCCCCAGGAAAGATTAGGTGGGTGCTCTCTTCTTAGTGCTCCCACACATATTGACCCTGTATTTATTACATATCACATGCTATTATTTTGCCCTTTGCTTAATTGTGTGTGTGTGTCTTTTGTCCCATTAGATTGTTATTACTTGAGGAGAAGGACACCATGTAATTCACCTCTGTAACCAAGCACTGCGCATGATGCCGTCGATGTTTATTGGATACATGGATGAGGCTATAGTCTGCATCAGCCATCTTCAGACTGTTTGCTCTTGCGCCCGGTTTAAGATTTTTTTTTTTTTAATCTAAACCCAAACCCCCTCTGTATTTGTGAAGATTTCAGCAGGAGACAAATGGCATACTCAGGACAATTTAAGAAGGTTATATATACAAAGGGGCTAATTTAGAAGGTGTGGTCAAGGTATAGGAAAATTACAAGGGATCATGCAGAAAGCAGGGATGGGCAGCAGCCAAGCTGTTACCACACAATTCTCCTGCCTTCAGAGGAGCACTAACTTTCTGTCCAGTGACAGAGCCAGACTGACTAGAGTTGGGAATCAGGGGAATAGAGATGCTGACTTCACTTTTTTCCTTCCCTCCAGCTCCTCCAAGATTCTCCACTGGCCAAACCCAAGACCAGACCTGAAGACACATCCAAGTCAGCCAATCAGGGGAGAGTCAGGAAGAAGGACGGCAGACGCTGGATCTGCAGGTCCACATGCAGTATATCTGGCATATTTTAATTTTTTTTAATTTAAAGATATTTATTAAAATATTGTGATAAAATACACATAACATAGAGGTTACTATTTTAACTATTTAAATGTATAGTCCAGTGACATTAAGTATGTTCATGTTTTTGTGCAACCTATGTGGCATTTTTTTGTTTTGTTTTTAAAGACTTTATTTATTTATTTAAAATGTTTAGAGAGAGGGGAGAGGAGGGAGAAAGAGAAGGAGAGAAACATTGTTGTGTGAGAGAAACAGCAATTGGTTGCCTCTCACACATCACGCCCCCAACTGGGGACCTGGCCCTAAACCCAGGCATGTGCCCTGACTGGGAATCTACTAGGGCCTTTTGGTTCATAGGCCAGGGCTCAATCCACTGAGACACACCAGCTACATAGGGCTCTATGTGGCATATTTTTAAATTGACAAAATCTATATGTTACAGAGGATATACTTCCTAGAATATTGTAAATACTAATATTTTAAATAAAACTGTTCCATCATCAACTGAATGTAAGTATCATTGTGATTTGATACTCTCATTCATCTCAGGAAAACACTGGAACAAGCTTTACTTTAACTTAAATATATAGTTACATTTTGCTTCCTCTTACAGAATGTTACCCTAGGATAATATATTTTATTCTTGAAAGTCTGTTATTGATTACCTAATTCATACTTCAACAGAAATTTGTATACATATATAATTGCAATTTAAATTTTTTCAAAATTTAAAAATTTCAATATAATTAAATTTCAATTGACTCTAAAACTTTATGCCTTTAAAATTTCTTCTGGATTGAAGTATCACCAGTATTATTATTATATTAGTACACAATTGATCAAAGCAACATAACATATATCTTTTGATAAATAATTATTAAACAAAGAGTAAAATGATTGGAAATGCATCTCGTGGAAATAGATATTTTCCAATTAGTTTACATAGTTATGGATAAACATTATTTACTGCTGGAATGAGGCTGGATTCAGCATCAATTTTATATCTATTTTTCATTTTTATAAATAGAGTCACTGAGAAATCATGTTCCCATAAAAAAGCAGATGAGAATGGAGGAAGTTTTGTTACAATAAATAATGTCAATTATTTGAATTCCTTTTGAGTTACAAGCCATAAAATCACCGTGGCCTATCATTAAGTTATTTTTAATGACAGCAAAATTAAAACCTTCTCCAGCTTTATTGAAAGCAAAGAATTATCAACTGCCAACTTGCAAAATGCTTTATTGTTCAGTCATTAGGGTCCTTCACCTTTGGTTGGTGACCTGGAGGTTTTTATTGCTGGGGTAATGTTGTGGGTAAAACCCTGAGTTGGAGAAGCTTTTGTAAAGTGTGAGCCGGGGAGGTGGAAAAGGAGAAGGAGGACCTGGACTTCAGCATGTATTCTCCAGAAGTTGGGTCTTAGGAAAGAGCACATGTAAAGTTTGAAAATCTGGACATCAGTTAAAGAAGTTAGCAAATTGCCAAACTACAAAATGTACTGAGGGGTTGGTTGGTGAGTAGCGCTGGAGTCATTCAGAGTTTACCTTCCAGCTATGGAGGATCCGGAAAGGCTTCAAAGATGAGGGGGCATGTGAGATGCTTTGCAAGTTCTGTAGGATTTTAACAAAAGAGATAGTAAAGAGGTCATTCCAGATAAGAAACCAAAAGGCGAGTTTGAGGAATAACACTTTGGTAGAAGCAGGAATGGAGATATAGGCAAAGAGAGGGAGAAAAGGCTGGAGACATAGCATCATAAACTCAAAGCTAAAATCTACCTTACAGATCATCTAACCCAACCTCCACTGCTACCATCACTATGCCCCCGAAATCCACTCGGTGCTCAGATGCACCTGGTTATGGGAGCTCACTCTGTATAGAATACCTCTGTCCTGTAGAAATATAATGTGAGACACACATATATAATTTAAAATTTTCTGACAACTACAAAAATACAAAGAAACAGGTAAAATTAATTTTAATGTTTTATTCAATTCTGCAACATTCAAAATAATATCCTTTGGCATGTAATCAATATAAAAACTGTTGAGATATTTTACATTCTTTTTTGTACTAAATCATCCCAATTCAGACCAGCCACATTTCATGTCTCAATGGCTCGAGGTGGCTAGTGAAAGCGCAGATCTAGAAGGAACCATTACATCCTCAGACCAATCTGGTAGTTAGAAAGTTTTCCCTTGGGTTGTAGAAATGCTGACTTGATTCTTATTTAAACATTTGCATCTTCCAACTTGTTTACCATGGACATATATTAATACAGAATCAGGATAGGAATAAGTATTTGGTACTATGAGTGCTCATATGAGGGGCACTCAATGCTGGCCTTGCAGATCAGAGAAAAGTGTCAGGAGGAAGACACAAAGAAATGAACATAATGCTAAAAACATATTAATTATGTTCAGTTTATAATTATTCTTTAAATTGCATTTAGGACTTCCAGCCAAGACGGAGGCCTAGGTAGATAAACTTTGCCTCCTTGCACAACCAAAAGAAGGACAACAACAAATTTAAAAACAAAAAATAACCAGCTGCCAGAAAATCAAACTGTATAGAAGTCCAACAACCAAGGAGTTAAAGAAGAAATATTCAGACCTGTAGGAGGGACAGAGACAGGCAGCTGGGGTGGAGAGGACACACATCAAAGCTGCGGCTGGAGGACCAGGTGGGCAAGGCAGCAGCTGGCATATCAGGCAGTCCCACATTTGCACACAGATAAACTGGGAGGAATAGCTGGGGGTCAAGACAGACTGCACAACCCAGGGTTCCAGTGCAGGAAAAGAAATCCTCAAAGCCTCTGGCTCTAAAAACCTGTGAGGATTGCAGCAGCAGGAGAAACTCCCCAGCCTCACAGGAGAGTTCACTGGAGAGACCCACAGGTCCCTAGAATGTACACAAACCCACCCACTTGGGAATCAGCACCAGAAGAGCCTGACCTCCTTGTGGGTAGCGGCGGGGGAGGGGGGGGGAGGATGTGACTGAAAGTGGGGCAATAGACAAGCAAGTGGCATTTTTCCCTCTCGGACCCCTCCCCCACATACAGTCACAACACAGGGACCTGGCGAATACCTAAGGCTCCGCCCCTTCCAAAGTAACATGCACACCAAACAAAAGAAATATGGCCCAAATGAAAGAACAGGTCAAAGCTCCAAAAATAGAACTAAACAATGAAGAGAGAGCCAAATTATCAGATGCACAGTTCAAAACACTAGTAATAAGGATACTCACAGAAATGGTCAAGTATGGTTGCAAAACGGAGGGAAAAGTAAAGGCTATATAAAGTGAAATAAAGAAAAATATACAGGGAAGCAACAGTAAAAGGAAGGAAACTGGGACTCAAATCAACAACCTGGAACAAAAGGAAGAAATAAACATTCAACCAGAACAGAATGAAGAAATAAGAATTCAAAAACATGAGGAGAAACTTAGGAACCTCTACGACAACTTTAAACATTCTGACATCTGAATCATAGGAGTGCCAGAAGGAGAAGGGGAAGAGCAAGAAAAAATAATGAAAGAAAACTTCCCCGGTCTGGCAAAGGAAATAGACATGCAAGTCCAGGAAGCTTAGACAGTCCCAAACAAGATGGATCCAAGGAGGAATTCACCAAGACACATCATAATTAAAATGCCCAGATTAAAGATAAGGAAAGAATCATCAAAGCAGCAAGAGAAAAGGAGAGAGTTACCTACAAAGGAGTGCCTATAAGACTATCAGCTGATTTCTCAAAAGAAACTTTGCAGGCAAGAAGGGGCTGGAAAGAAGTATTCAAAGTCATGAAAGGCAAGGACCTACATCCAAAATTACTCTATCCAGCAAAGCTATCATTTAGAATGGAAGAGCAAATAAAGTGCTTCCCAGATAAGATCAAGTTAAAGACGTTCATCATCATCAAGCCCTCAATATATGAAATGTTAAAGGGACTTACCTAAAAAAAAGATCAAAAACTATGAACAGCAAAATGACAACAAACTCACAACTATCAACAACTGAACCTAAAACAAAATAAAAAACAAACTAAGCAAACTTCTAGAACAGGAACAGAATCACAGAAATGGAGATCAGAGAGGAGGGGATGGGGGAGAATGAGGAAAAAGGTCCAGGGAATAAGAAGCATAAATAGTAAGTACAAAATAGACAGGGGGAGGTTAAGAATAGTATTGGAAATGGAGAAGCCAAAGAACTTGTATGTATGACCCACAGACATGAACTAAGGGGGGGGAGAATGTTGGTGGAAGATGGGGTGCAGGGAAGAGGGAATAAAGGGGAGAAAAAATGGGACAACTGTAATAGCATAATCAAAAATATATATATAAAAGAAATTAACAAATGGGAAGAAATAAAAAATAAACTGCATTTATATCTTTGACGTACTCTTCTGAATATATATTTCATGATTTAAAAAACATAGGTTTTACTCCCCATAGCAATAGCAATAAGCGATGATCCAACATCCAGATTTTGGTTTCTAAAAGCTGCTCTCCTATTAAAAAAATCAGAGATCTTTGAAGAAGTGTCTCGTTCTAAGGCTGGAGAAGGGAAAAGACAAGATGAGACCAGAGCACCTTGTAGTGCCAGAAAGTAAGGAAGTACTCAGAAAATTAAAAAAATGGAGGCATGGCAAAGGGACACAAGAGTCAACTTGAAAGAGCTCCCAATGAATGGTCAAAACTGGGACAATTTGAGCAAGAAAATACATAACATAATATTGGATTGTAACAGGGTGCAGAGAGGGGGTCCCAGAAAATATTCCCCACAAACCTGGATTGGAGGAAGGAGGAGTGAATGATATAGCTTCAGATACTTTGCATAACAAATGGCAAGTCGATAGCTGTGCTGCTGCCCCAGGCAAAAGGAGCACATAACTCTGAGAGCATTGGGTGACTCCTGACACAGCCAGGGGAGGCCAATGTCCAAGCGGCACTAAGATCTCCTGCCCTGACTAAAGAGAGCAGCAGAAAGAAGGTAAAAGATAGGGGGGAACTGAAAAAGTAACACATCGTCGGAGGAGACGGATATGAGGTCACATAGGAAGTTCTGGTTCAGCATTTAAAAACAAGGGTGGGCTGAGAGAGAAGGCGATTTGGCCTCAAGGTCTGAGAGAGGAAGCAGCAAGCAGCTATGCAGTTTGTAGTGAAGATTCGGCCATGAGGGCTGGTGTGTCAGGTAGGAGCCATGCCAGCCAGGAGTCAGGATTCCACCATGTAGCCAGGTGTAGTAAGGAAGAGGAAGCCATGAGGAGACACAGCGATGTGGGATGTAGTGTAGAAGCAGCAGCCATGCAGGCTGAGGAAAGGGTGTAAGGAGAGAGCTGACAGAGTTGGCCAGTGTCCAGGCAAAGCTGATGGAGCTGTGTGGAAACCTGCCTAGCCACCAAGATTCAAGGGAGATGCTTCAACTCATCTGTGACCGGGAATGCTGATACTGTAGACTTTGGCTTCTCTAAAGGATATACAGAGAAGCTACTCTCTTGGGACGTGTGCCTCCCTAGACTCTGCCATGATCCAGTGTAACATGGCACATGATTTTCTTGGACTATAACAAGGAGGCTGAGGACAACGTACCCTAGATCCTGAATGAGAGAACTGCTGCGAGAGGATGGCGACTCTGAAACCCACAAGTGTACCTTCCAGAGGGAATGGAGAACTGTTTGTGCAGCTAGCTTAAGAACAGATAGGGACATGAGGAACTTTTGGGCGTGTTTTTGGCTTGTAGCCTGGTGGGGAGCAAGGGAAGTGTTGGGTCTCATGGGAGAACAGGGCTCCAAGGAGGAATGCTCCCAGCTCCCCAGGGGTTGTAAATAAAACCTGTTTCCTTCAACACTTATTGTTGGTTCATGCATCAAGACAACATGTGGACAGACCCTGGTTTGCTCGGTTATAGGATTATAACCCAAAAAATAAAATACAGAGTCTGGCACAAATAATGCCCCTTTTTCATTACAAAATCATAAGCATGTAATTCCATAACATAACAATATCACACTCAAGCACACCATATGACATTTGATCAAATTACTTTCCATCTTGTGCAAGACATTCACGTACCCTACCAACAACACTCAAGCAAGCGTTACTTTTGCTGGACCCTGTATATGTATATGAGTCCATATTGATATAAATAAACAAATGGGGGAGAAGAAGCAAATCTTTTAAAAAACTCCAAATAATTTATGTAGTTGCTCTCCATTGGAGGAAGTGGAGCTTAATCCCACTCCCTACCCCTTGAGAGTGGGATGGGCTTGGTGACTTGTTTTAATAATAGGGTATGGATGGGTTCCCGCCAAGATGGAGGTGTAGGTAGATACGCTTCACTTACTCACACAACCAGAAAAAGGATAACAACCAACTTAACAAAAAACACCCAGAACTCCCAGAAAATTGGACTGCATGGAAGTCCAACAACCAAGGATTTAAAGAAGAAACATTCATCCAGACTGGTAGGAGGGGCAGAGACAGGAAGCTGGGGTGGAGAAAACAAACGGCAAGGCAGTGGCTGGCAGACCTAGCAGTCCCATATTCATGTGCGGATAAGCTGGGAGGAACAACTAGGGAATGAGAAAGACTGCACAGCCAGGGGTAATAGTACAGGAAACTAAAGATTTGAAACCTCTGGCTATAAAAATCTGTGGGGGTTGCAGCAGCAGGAGAAACTCCCTGTCTCACAGAAGAGTCTGTCAGAGGGGCCCACAGGATCTTAAAACATACACAAACCCACCCACCCAGGAATCAGTACCAGGGCAGAACCTGAAAAGGGCACAATCTGCTTGTGGGAAGTGGGGGAAGTGACTGAAAGCAGGGCGAGAGGCGAGCAATCAGCATTTTTCCCTCTCTGACCCCTTCCCCCTACAGTGCCTCAACTCATCGAAGTGGGTTGCCCACCCAGGCGAATACCTAAGGGTTTGGCCCCTTACAACATAACATGTGCACTGAGACAAAGAAATATGGCCCAAATGAAAGAACAGGTCAAAACTCCAGAAAAAGAACTAAGCAAAGAGGAGATAGCCCGCCTGTCAGGTGCAGAGTTCAAAACACTGGTAATAAGGATGCTCACAGAAATGGTCAAGTATGGTTGCAAAATGGAGGGAAAAGTGAAGGCTATGTAAAGTGAAGTAAAGGAAAATATACAGAGAAGCAACAATGAAGGGAAGGAAACTGGGGCTCAAATCAACAACCTGGAACAAAAGGAAGAAATAAACATTCAACCAGAACAGAATGAAGAAACAAGCATTCAAAAATATGAGGAGGGACAACTTTAAATGTTTCAACATCTGAATCATAGGGGTGTCAGGAGGAGAAGAGGAAGAGCAAGAAATTGAAAACATATTTGAAAAAATAATGAAAGAAAACTTCCCCAGTCTGGCAAAGGACCTCCCCAGTTTATACATGCAGGTCCAGGAAGCTTAGAGAGTCCCAAATAAGTTGGATCCAAGGAGGAATTCACTAAAACACATCATAATTAAAATGCCCAGATTAAAGATAAGGAGAATCTTAAAAGCAGCAAGAGAAAAAGAGAGAGTTACCTACAAAGGAATGCCCATAAGACTATCAGCTGATTTCTCAAAAGAAACCTTGCAGTAAAAAAATGGGCCAGAAAGAAGTGTTCAAAGTCATGAAAGGCAATGACTTACATCCAAGATTACTCTATCCAGCAAAAGCTATCATTTAGAATGGAAGGGCAGATAAAGTGCTTCTCAGATAAGGAAAAGTTAAAGGAGTTCATCATCACCAAGCCCTTATATGAAATGTTAAAGGGACTTATCTAAAAGAAGATCAAAAACTATGAACAGTAAAATGACAACAAACTCACAACTCTCAACAACTGAACCTAAAAAAACAAACTAAGCAAACATCTAGAACAAGAACAGAATCACAGAAACGGAGATCACATGAAGAGTTATTAGTGGGGAGGGGGAGGGGGAGAATGGGGGGGAAAGGTACAGGGGATACGAAGCATAATTGGTAGGTACAAAATAGACAGTGAGAGGTTAAGAATAGTATAGAAAATGGAAAAGCCAAAAAACTTAATATGTATGACCCACAGACACGAACTAAGCAGGGGAATGCTGGAGTGAGGGGGTCCAAGGCAGAGGAGGATAAAAGGGAGGGAAAAAATGGGACAATTGTAACAGCATAATCAATAAAGTATACTTTAAAAAATTGTGAAAAAAAGAACAGGGTATGGAAGGGGCAGAAGGGGAGGGGGAAGAGGAAGGATATAGAGAGTGAGAGTGGGTGGGGTAACTTTGCAGTGGAGAAACCTGGCAAATATCACCGAGTGATTGAGATGTACATCACCGGTAATAAGCCATGTGAGTAGCATGTGCCCCTGATAGAACCTGTGCTCTTCTTCCCCTAAACCCATAACCCTGGTCTAGTCAGGAGGAAAATATCAGATAAATCCAAATTAGGGACATTCTGTAAAATAGGTGACCAGTGCTCCTCAAGGCTATCAAGGTGTTTAAAAAAAAAAAAAAAAAAAAAAGACTATCAAGATCATAGGAACAAGGAAAGAAATTGCCCCAGACCAGAGGTGACTAAGAGACATGAGGACTAAATGAAATGGAACATCCTAGACAGAATCCTGGAACAGAAAAAGGACATTAGTGAAAAATCTAGTGAAATCTGAATTAGCCTGAGTTCAGATGATGATAACATACAAACATTGATTTCTTCGCATTGACAAACATGAAAGGACAAAGCCAGTGCCATTTTCTACTGTACATCGATGTTTCTCTCCTCTTCTTCTCCCTCCTTTCCCCTTTCTCTAAAAACAAATAAGTAAAATCTAAACAAAAGAAAAAAAACCCCAGAAACATCGATGTGAGAGAGAAATATCAATTAGTTGCTTCATGTTCCCCAACTGGGGACCGAACCCTCAACCCAGGCATGTGCCCTGACCAGGAACCCAACCAGCAAACCTTTCAGTTTTTGGGACATTACCCAATCCACTGAGTCACACCAGTCAGGGTAAAAGCTTATTTTTTATATATCCTGTGTGTGTGTATTTTCAACACAAGAAATGTCCAAACTTGCAGAGAATTTTTATGAGTATATTTGAGCCAATCTGCAAGGGAGCAAGATTTCAAATGCTCCAGAGAATAACAGTTTTGCAACTTCTTTTATGTATTTCAAATTAAGTAATATTGGAGAGAGCATGGTGGCAACTGGATTACTGGACACTTTAGAAGATTTTATGTTCTCTTGAGAATTAATACCCCTTTCAAAGGGCTTTTTTTTTTCATTCCTTTTGTCTTTGAGGGGTATTTCTTCTGGTATTTCAACAGTGTGTTGACCTAGATGCACAAGAACAATGGACTGGGCTTACTTGAGGCAAAGGTAAACCTTGAACTTAACAAATTGTATGCCTGGGGCATGACTTGCCACCATGACCTGCCCAGTTAGGAATTTATGATCAGATCATCCTGTGAAGTTACTTTCCAAAGAACCCTCCCCCCCTCTTTTTTCCCCCCACAAGATAAGATATATGAAACCCAGGGGAGAAAGGCATCCAAAAAGAAAGGAACTCTTGCTATTCCAAGTTGAGGCCTCTAATGAGGCTGCATTGCAGGAAGCTTGGGCAAGGGGTGGAGCAGAGTAGCAGACCTAACAGAAATTGTAGGTTAGAGCTAGGTTAAGCCTATGGGACTTTATCCTGTGGCAATAGCCTTTGAAGGCTATTAAGCAAGGGTGTGGCTGATTACACAGTGATTCAGCCAAGGTCACCCAGTTCAGCTTCCAGCCCTTTCCTTCCACGTGCTCTTCCTTCTTTGCCTGTAGATGCCAAGCTCTGGCATGAATCTAAATCACTAGCACAAGATGATCACCTACACTGCCCACCTTGCCACCCACACCCCATCCTGGATCAGTGGTCTTCAGAGGCTCAACATTTAGAATCAGAACATGTAACACGTGGTAAGGGCTGTAGCAGCCCACCCAGCACAGATACCCACTAGCAAGGAGTTAAAGGGTAAAGTTTATGTAAAAATCAACCTCCTCCAGGTTGAGCCACTTCTTCTACTACACCCCGTCTGCTCATTCCTTCCTCCGATAATGAAATGTAAGCAGTCTGTTGATGGGGGAAGAGGACTTGGGAGCAGAAGAAGAGGAGACTTCAAGACCAAACCTAGGGTATCAAGACTCTACGAAAATTGTCCACTATCAATCTCTCTTCAGCAGGCCTGCTTGGAAACACAAATACACCCAAGTCAGGAGCTGGGGGAAGGAAGAGGGGAGAAAAAAAGGAGGTGAAGGAATGCATGGTGTACACTTTTCCTACCAGCAGTCTAGCAATGAGAGTTCAATGCTAGAATGTATCAGAGTCTCACACCTTGACTAAACGGGTTTTCTTCATTCTGTATGTTTTATCCTTCCATGGGGAAAAGAAAAGACTAACATTGTTGAGCAATTTCTCAACAGCAACTCTGTACTAATATACCCCTTTTATAGATGAGAACACAGCCTCAGAGAAAGTAAGTGGCAAGTCAAAAGTTATGCAGCCAGAGAGGGGCAAATCTGGGAGAGAACAAGGCCAGTTCAAGTCTTTAGAAGTGTGGACTCAAAAAATGACTTGGGGGAATTTCACCTTTGAGGGGAAAAAGAAATGATTTTATGGTGAAATCCAGGTTTTTTACTGGGTATCCAGCTCCCGTTTCTGACCTCACCCCGTGCCATGGCCTGAGTGGCCCCGGCCTGCAGAGAACCTTTCACCTTGAAGACTTGCCCTTGTTTTGCCAAAGAAGGGTGTCCTCCCATATTATTCTTTCACGTCATTTGGATCTCTGCCTAAAAATCAGAGAAGCCTTCCCTGATCACCCCATATCCAAAGAGCAGCCTCTATCACACACAGTGTTTTACTGTGTCTCATTTGTCTTCATAGTACCTGCCATATCTTGACATATTTATATACACTTGATCCTTGAAAAACATGGGTTTGAACCCCATGCACCCACTGACACACAAATTTAAACTATTTATTTTTCTGTTTATTGTGTATTTCCACCTACTAGATCCTAAACTCCAGGAGAAAAAGGACCTAGTCTGTTTGGTTCACTGCTGTAATCCTAGCATCTGACACAGAATAGGTCCCTAATGTGTTGAATGAATAAAAAGGGGAAACTCTACTTTCTTTCACTAAGAGTACTTTACCCCGTAACCCCCATCAGCTGCTAAATCCCTCTCAGCCTTAGAAGACTCACTCCTTTGCTCTCCCTTCAGAGACTGTTTCTCCCTCATCTTCTCTACCTCTGGATGGACACAGCCACCTACGCAGCTGCTCCAGCCGGAAACCAGAAGTCATCCTCAACTCCTTTCTTTCTGGAAAGAAAGAATCCCCCAGTTTCAGTTAATCAGCTCCAGTCCATTTCTGCCTCTTAAAATGTCTCCCAAATCTGCCATGTTTCCCAGTCCTTGCTGTGTTCCCTCTACCAGGCAGCCCTCCTTTCCTGCCTGGCTTGCAGCATCAGCCTCATCATCATCAGTCTTTGCCTTCAGCCTGGCCCCTGCCATTCAGTCTCCACATTGCAATCAGAGTGGTTGGTCTAAAGCTCAAAGTCTGGGTAGACACCCCACTGAGTTTTCAGTTGCCTGATATAAAGTCTAAGCTCTTAATGTGGCTTACAAGGCCCTTCCCTATGTGGCCACAGCCTCACTTTTAACCACACTCTGCTCCTGCCTGATTGAACTGTGCTCATGTCTTCAAATGTGCTCATGATATTTCTTTTTCTTGAGCGCTCTGGCCAAATGCTCATTATTCTGGTCTTAGACTAGATACCACTTTTTGCAGGGAGCCCTCCGGCCTCATGCATCCCACCAGACTGGGTTAGGAATCCTTAGTGTATAGAATCAGGACTTTCTCCCCGCTCAGAGGGATCCCGGTTGTCACCTGGCCTAATTTTCCATTCTTTTTCATTGCATCCCTGATGGGTATCACTGCTTGAAAAGGCTCCATTGCTTCTCCAGTACCTCTTGCCCTTCAAGACCCAACTCAAGCCCTGACTCATTCAGAAAATCTGGGGTAGGGAAAAAAAGGCCACCTCTGCGTCAGGATGCCCCTAGCTCATGTCCCACCTTTGCCACCTCCTAGTGCAATCTTGGGCATGTCACTTTGCCTCTGAGAGCATCAGTTCCCTCTGTAAAATGGAGATGATAACTTTAAGATTCACCTCAGGGTTGTTACAAGTAAAATTACAGATGTTAATGGACAATGTAAACACTGAAGTGTTATGTAGACGTGAGGATGGTTATTATCTTTCTTGGCACTGTGCTCTGTAGCACTCACAGGCCATGACCGTCACATTTTGAACTTAATTATAGCCTGCCCCAATTATCTGCTCTGGCTCCGCTGTAGTAGCCTGCTGCTTACAACCAGTGCAGAAGCCAGCTGATATGTCTTCTATAGCTCTTCTGCATCCCCTAGAGTTTAGACATGGCTGCTGAGCAAATAGGTATACACTATTACTGTGAATATAACCAACTACCATTTATTAATCACCTATTACACACTAAGTATTTTACATATTATTTATAATTCTCAAAACTGTCCAAGAGATAGATATTTTCAAAAGATTTTATGTATTTATTTTTATGGAGAGGGGAAGGGAGGGAGAAAGAGAAGGAGAGAAACATTGATCAGTTGTCTCTTGCAGGTGCCCCAACCTGGGGGACCAGGCCCGCAACTCAGGCATGTGCCCTGACTGGGAATTGAACTGGCAACCTTTTACTGTGCAGGAGAACACCTAACCAGCTGAGCCACATCAGTCAGGGTGAGATAGGTATTTTTACCTCCACTATGAAAACTGAGGCTGAGAAAAATTAAATAACTTGTCCAAGGTCACAGAGCTGTTATGACCTTGGGACAGGGGACTTGAGAATCTAGCACTGTCCCCTTTCGGTGGAAAGGAGCTTATGACTTTCCACCTGTTGGCTCTTGGTCATCAGCTGAACTATGCTGAGACAAAGAGGAAAAAAATGAAACTAGGGGCTTGGCAGAGGAGGTGACTTCCATGCTATGGACCAGACATAGACAGGGACAGGAGGCTTTTTGTCAATTCTTTTTTTTTTTTTTTTTTTGAGATTTTATTTATTTACTTTTAAAGAAGGGGGAAGTGAGGGAGAAAGAGAGGAAGATAAACATCAATGTGTGAGATACACATCTGTCGGTTGCCTCTCACACGCCCCCAACCAGGGGACTTGGCCCATAACCCAGGCATGTGCCCTGCCTGGGAATCAAACCTGTGACATTTTGGTTAGCAGGCCAATGTTCAATACACTGAGCCACACCAGCGAGGACTTTTTTTTTTTTTTTTAATTTTTAAAAAGATTTTATTTATTTACTTTTAGAGAGAAAGGAAGGGAGGGAGAAAGAGGAGAGAAGCAGCCATATGCTAGAGATATATCAATCCATTGCCTCTCACACACCTCCAGTCGGGGGACCTGGCATGCAAGCCAAGCACGTGCCCTGACTAGGAATCAAACCGGTGAGCTTTCCAAGCTTTCCGACCTTTCAGTTTACAGGCTGGTGCTCAATCCACTGAGCCACACCAGCCAGTGCAGGACAGAAGACTTTTGACATGTAAATTAAGTACAACTCCACCAAGAGCACAACCCCACAGCGTTGGTCCTATAGATGCAAACAGTGAGAGAAAATCAGTAAAAACCCTGGGACATCTAGCAGTGTCCACATTTGAACCGCTGCCTACGTCTTTGTGAGGACAGTAGATGGGAGTGAGATCTGATGGCCAAATCACTCACAGTAAGCAAGTGGTAAACTCACAAGTTTCCATTCTCCCAAGAATTTGATCCAGGAGGAGGAGATGTAGGCTTCACAGTTCACCACTAGGTGGCACTATATAAGGCGACACACAAATTACCCAATTAGAACTATTCAACACGAATTATTAGAAGGGATTTTAGAGCAAGCAAATGGTAAAGTAAACGCCCCTTTTTACAGAAGAGATGTGAGGCCCAAGAAGTTATCCAAGTTGCTCAGCATCATGGGTGAATCAGTACCAGAGACCTAGGTCTGTCTGTTTCTAAGTTCAGTGCGCTTCACCTTTAATGCTCATCAAATCACACGTAGATGCCCATCTCCACTCACCGTGTGATCTTACTGAATTCACTGACATTTTGTTGAGCCTCAACCTTTATGTCCATAGATTAGAGGATTAATCTAGATCTGTGATGTCAATATAGTAACCACACATGGCTATTTATTTATTTGTTATTTATTATTTTTACTTATTGATATGAGAGAGAGCAATTTGTTGTTCCACTTATTTATGCATTCATTGGTTGATTCTTTTATGTGTCCTGACCAGGACTGAACCCAAACCTTGGTGTATCAGGACAACACTCTGACCAACTGAGTTACTGGGCCAGGGCCTTCACTAAAATTTAAAATTCAGTTCTCAGTTACACCAGACACATTTCGAGTGTTCAATAGATAGTTGTAAACAGTGCCTATGATACTGGACAGCAGAGATATAGAACATTTCCATTATCACAGGTAGTTCTAGTAGACAGTATTGGCTCATTCTTCCTGCTTTAGTATTCTATGGATCTTCTGTGAGAGCATTGGAAGGTATAGGATTAAATGCATAAGGTTTCCCAGCTCTCAGCCTGAGTTTTTAACCATATATGAGCAGATGAAAATAAGATGGAAAAAAAGTCTTCCCTTCATGAAGTTGACTAAGGAATGAATGAAGTCCAAAAATCACAGTTTCTGTAATCAAGGTACCTTAGAACAGTTTGTCTTAAACATTCTATAAATACCCAGCTTAAATGCAGTGCTGATTCAGTAGGTCTGGTGAAGTTTATGAACCTATATTTCTAACAAACTCTTTGTTGATACTAATGTTACTGATCCCATAGCACATTTTAAGTAGCAAGGGTTTGGAAAATTTTTGTGAAAAGACAAAATTGGTTTGTGTGAGTCAACTAAAATAATATGTTTATATTGTGGATCTTCCTGGGAAGCCTGAGTTCAAATGTCAGTCTTGGGTAACCCTTTGTTCATGTATCAAAACTAGGTTAGGAAGGCTCTTATGAGCCACTGTCATTCCTCATTCTTCCCCTACCCTGGGGCTATTTGTGCTACATTGCCTTTCCTTTTTAAATCTTCACCTTAGTCTTCTGCATGGGGCTGTAACCTGTGTCGGTCTCATCCACTACTGCACCCACCAGCACCGAGCACAGTGTCCAGCAATTTGGGCTTCTAGAGTTATTTATATATCTCCTTTATATGTTTTCAAGAAGAGTGCTTTACCAGATATGTGAATAGCAAATATTTTCTTTATCTGTGACTTGTCTATTCATGTCACAGTAACTTTATAAGAACAAAAGTTCTTAATTTTTATGAAGTCCAACTTATCATGCTTTTCATTATGGATCATGCTTTGTTGCCATATCTAAGAAATGATTGCCTAACTCAAAGTTGTAAAACTTTTCTCTTTCATTTTCCCCTAGAAGCTTGCAGTGTTAGGCATTACATTGAAGTTTATGATCCATTTTGAGTTAATTCTTATGTATGTTACAAAGGTAGATTAGGATTCATATTTTTGGATATTATATTCAATTGTTCCAGTTCTATTTGTTGAAAAGACTATCCTTTCTCCACTGAATAGTCTTTGCTCCTTTGTAAATGATAGTGAAATATAGTCCGTTGACTGCATTTGAATGGATCTATTTCTGGGTTCTCTATTCTGTTCCATTGATCTATTTGTCTATTTCACCAATACCACCTTGTCTTGATTATTATAGCTTTATAGTAAGTCTTGAAGTTTCACAGTGTTAGTCCTCTGATTTACTGGCTTTTGAAATTTGAATTTAATAGTTTCATTGTGTTCCACATGCATACTGCTGGTTTCTCCTTAAAACTCTTGTCAAGTAGATGGTGGCATATGGTATACTCTATTGACAGAGGCGTAAAGAGGCTAAATAACCTGCTCATCCAACAGGTCACAGAATCTTGGCTTTTCAGCACCTGGATGCACTTACTTACTCCTTGGGAAAGAAACTTTGCTCTATTGTCTGCAAGGTTAACAACTATCCTCCATTACACATTAAAGTATTGGGATTCTATTTGATTTGTTTTTTGTGAGCTTGAATAGCAGAAGTCATTTTCCTGATTTTTATTGATACTGGGAACTCTGACACCACTGAGTAAAACTGAGTTTGGCCCCTGGACTCCGAGTTCTGCCAAAAACTATGTAAGATTACTCCTGGTTGGCTAATCCAATGTCTATTCATAGACTTCTTTTCCTTGGTCCCCTCTGGCAATACAGAGGCTGGAAATGCTAAATAATCACTTTTTAGACTCTTCCAGACCTACCTTATAAGTGGTTACAAGACACAGTTCTGGCTGGTAAGATATAAGCAGAAATCCATTGAGGGGCTTTTAAAAAGCTTTGCTTTCTTGGTAAAAGGCAGCTAGAGCTGCTTCCCCTGCCCTATTCTTCATGCCTTGAACACAGATTTGATGCTTGGTGCTGCAGAAACCATTTTGTTACTGCAGAGAAAAACTAAGGAATGCTGGAGCAGGAAAAAAAAAAAAAAAGAAATGAATTACATTACAACAATCATCTACCTCAGGACTTCTAATTATGTAAGGAAACTCAACCTCATGTGTTAAAGCCACTACTGGTCAGGTTATATATGACTTGCAACTGAAAACAATCTTAACTAATCTACTAACTATTCTGGTGGGGCCATCACTGTGTAGACATTTTCAAAATGCTTCTTTCGGAAATGCCATAGGATTCCTTGCCATAATCTCTTGAATATTGCCTCTAGTGGCAATTTTTGCCCCTTTTTTAGTGTGATTGAAAGGAAATAGAGACCTTTCATTTAGGAAAGAGAAGACACAGTGGGGGTATGAGAGATGTATTCATTATCTGAAGTTTTGGGGTTTTTTTTTTATTGTTGTTCAAGTGCAGTTGTCTCCATTTTCCCACCACCACTTTCCCCTGCCCCATCCTCAATCCTTCCCTACTTTGGCTTTGCCCATGGATCAATTATACATGTTCCTTGATGACCTTTCCCCTTCTTTCCCCCTTTATCCCCCTCCCCTCTGGTTATTATTGGTTTGTTGTTTATTTCAATGTCGTTGGTTATATTTTCCTTGCTTGCTTGTTTTGTTGATTAGGTTCCACTTATAGGTGAGATCATATGGTATTTGTCTTTCACCCCCTGGTTTATTTCATTTATATTAGTGCTCTCCAGTTTCATCCATGCTGTCGTGAATGGTAGTAGCTCTTTCTTTCTTTCTGCTGCATAGTATTGCATTAGTGTAAATGTATCACAGTTTTCTGATCCACTCATTTACTGTTGGACACTTAAGTTGCTTCCAACACTTGGCTATTGTAAATTGTGCTGCTATGAACATTGGGGTGCACAGGTTCTTTTGAATTAGTGTTTTGGGATTCTCAGGGCATAATCCCAGCAGTGGAATCACTGGATCAAAAGGCAGTTCCATTTTTACCTTTTTGAGGAAATTCCACACTGCTTTCCCCAGTGGCTGCACCAGCCTGCATTCCCACCAACAGTGCACTAGGGTCCCCTTTTCTCCACAACCTCACAAGCACTTGTTGTTTGTTGATTTGTTTATGATGGCCATTCTGACTGGTGTGAAGAGGTATCTCATGGTGGTTTTAATTTGCATCTCTGATGGGTAGTGATGCTGAGCATCCTTTCATATGTCTCTGGGCCCTCTGTATGTCATTATCTGAAGTTTTTTAAGGGCAAAAGGGATCATTATGACTATCACTCCTGCTACCTCTCACCAAATTGACTCAGACCTTTATAGTTCACAAATATCGCCTCATTTAATATACAAATTTATTTTGCCACAGAGAACAAAGTTGAGACAAATAAGTGTAAGATCTTTATTATTAAGAATTGCCTAATTATCAGAGAAGTGCAAATAAGAAAACATGTTGTCCTGTGAGACAGAGAACAGGTTTTCCTAGGAAGGGCTGAACAGAAAACTGAGGGTGCTGAGTAGATAGCAGATTAAGGCCCACTTGACTCTAAATTTCAGACCCAAGGTTGGGGAATGAGATTGGCTAATTCTTTTCTAGTCTAACTAAATCATGTTTTAGAGAAGGAACAGAAGCTCCATAAGACAAATTGGACTTAGAGAGTGATTCCAAGTAGAGGTAACAGCTGCTCACAGGTGCTGTGTGTTTAACATGAATTTGGATACTCTTGATGGACCAGTTAGACTGGACAGAGAAGCAGGCCCCTAGCAATTTGTGACTTCAGACAAGTCACCAAATTGTTCTAGGCCACAGTTTTCTCCTTGGTAAAAAGAAGGGACTAACTGAATTCAGTGGGTCTCAACCTTTTCTGACAGTGACCTGGACCGTACTCCCAAAGGCTTCGCAACCACAAACTCTAAAAAAAAAAAAAAGAAAAAAGAAAAGAAAGGAGGTAGTCCTTGTTTTTTGTTTGTTTGTTTGTTTTAATGGTGAGATTCTTGTATGATAATAATTACTACAGTACAAGTATGGACATTTAACTTTTAGACAGGCCTGTGTCAAAATGGATTTTTGTCCCATCATTTAACCTTTAAGAATTTTAAAACCATTTAATTGTAAACTATTTCAAACACTCAGGAAAGTACAGATAGTAATGGTGATGTTTTATTTTTTTATTTATTTTAAAGATTTTATTCATTTATTTTTAGAGAGAGGGGAAAGGAAGGAGAAAGAGAGGGAGGGAAACATCGATCAGTTGCCTCTTACATACCTCCACATGGGGAACTGGCCCAAAACCCTGGCATGTGCCCTGACTGGGCATCGAACCTACAATCTTCCAGTTCACAGGCCAGTGCTCAGTCCACTGAGCCATGCCAGCCAGGGCTTTAGTGATGTTTTAGAGAAAGAGAGGAAGGGAGGAGGAGAGAGTGAGAAAGAGAAAGAAACATCGATTTGTTGTTCCACTTATTTATGCACTCATTGGTTGACACTTGCATGTGCCCTGACCAGGATCGAACCTGCTTCTAAAAACCAAATCAGAGAATATTGGAATGTGTCACTTAATTAAATATCTACACAATACAATAATTGCTTCTACAGTGTCCTAGATGGATGATTGTACATCCTATTCCTGAATATTACCAAAGAAAGAGAACTCACAACCTTCCAAAGTAACCCATCTCTATTGGTTAGAAAGTTCTCTCTTAAATTGATGCAACAATAGCCCTGGATGGTGCAGCTCAGTGGACTGAGTGCTGCCCTGCGAACCAAAGGCTCACCAGTTGGATTCCCAGTCAGCGCACATGCCTGGGTTGCAGGTCAGGTCCCCAGTTGGGGACACATGAGAAGCAACCATACATTGATGCTTATCTCCCTCTCTTTCTCCCTCCCTTCCCCTCTCTCTAAAAATAAATAGATAAATCTTTTAAAATTTGTATTTATTTATTTTGTAGAGAGTAAAGATTTTATTTACTCTTCAAGAAAGGAGAGGGGCATGGTGTGGAGAGATACACCAGTCTAAAATCTTAAAAAAAAAAAAAAAAAAGATAATTAAAAAAAATTGACCTGAAAACACCTGTGGCTGGGAGGGGTGTCTGATTCTGAACTTAACCTTCCTGTGAGTCTCTGCGAGAATAATACCTAACTCACAGGGTAGTTGTGAAGATCAAATAAGTTAGTGTGTGAAAGTATATCTGTGTGCATAGATACATGTATGTACACATATATCATATAAGCATAATTTATTATATGTAGAAAAGGGAAAGAGAGTTCATGAAAGAAGAAGTGAATTCCTGGTAGATAATAATCAATAAATAGTAGCTGCAGCTATTATTAATATTCTTTCCCTTCCTGTCATCTACTCCTTACCAACAAAATTTCATTCTGACAACAAATATTTACTGTGTCTGCTCTATGCCAAAGAGTGTTCTAGTAGTCACAGAAACCTCACCCACACTTCTTTGTTGGTATTTCTAAGATCCTCTATGGCAATGCCAGCATAGGATGAGGGTTTAAAATTGAGGCTGTTGGTTCAAATAATCTGGATTTTTATACCAACCGTACCACTCTGTAGCTATGTGATTTGTGAGAGTATTACTTAATTCACTGATAAGCACTTATCTCCTGTGGTAAATATTCAATAAATGTTAGCTAGTATTCAGTTGACCCAGTGACCATAACCAGGGTTTCAGCTGAACCTGAGCTATGGATAGATCATCTCAAAGCTTTCTTCTAGTCCCAAAGTTTACGATTTGTTATATCCAGTGGGACATATGTCGGGGAGAGATGGCCCACAACGTTTTCAGAAGAAAGGCATTTCACAAAGCTACTTTCAACAGGGTAGGTTCTTACTCATTCAAATAGGGAGAAATTACCCTTTGGGACCTGTAAACTAATTCATAATCTTCTTTTTAATCAAGTTAACAGAAAGTAGTATAAATGCAATTACATGAAAAGCCCCATGTTTTACATGTTTAAGTTGTTCTTTATTGTCTTTACTTGTAAGGTGTTGAAGAGGAGACCCATTCCTGAATGCTTTTTCTAGTGGTAGAACAAGGTACATATTGTTCTGGAATGCCACTCATGTTGAATTTATGGTTTGTCCTAATGAATTTACGAGCAGTAGGTAGTTTTGTTGTTAGAGGATCACCAGTTATACAACGAAGCCAATGATACCATTCAGGGGACACCACACTTCCATCCACATCAAAGAATGTGTTTTTGCCATTCTTTTCAGGAGTATATATAACCCATCCACAAAGACAAAAAAACTGCTTGTTGTCTTCATAGTATTTGTTCATATTTCTTCCCCCACTAATGTACGAACCTGCACATCATTTGCCATCAAGAGAATTCGTAGATAGCCTCAGAGGCCACTGTGGCCACCAACCTGCTGCAGCCCTCACTTCAGGACCTGCAGGAGCTCCACCTTATCCTGCAGGCCCGACTCCTGGCTGCCCTGTTCAGGATGCACTGGGAGGAAGTGAACACTCACCTCTCAGGAAGACAAAAGAAAAAAACAAGCAACTCATGGAACGATAAACATGGGACAAATACTATAAATACTAAATATGGACAGTCATGAGCCACATAATGATGTTTAACAATTGATCCCATATGTGATGGTGGTCCCATAAGATTTTAATGTTGCTGAATAATTCCTATTGCCTAGTGAAGTCATAGCCGGCAGTAACCTTGTAGCACAGTACACTCCTCATGAGTTTGTGGTGATGCTGATGTAAACAAACCTATTGCACTACTGGTAATATAAAAATATAGCACATACAGTTTTATGTATAGTGCATAACACTTGATAATAAACTGTCACATGTTTATGTATTTACTATACTAAACTTTTTATTATTTAACAGTGTACTTTTTCTATTTATAAAAAAAGTTTGCTATGAAACAGTATATCATGTTGCTCTGGTAGTAGTAGCCTCATACATCTCAAGTTTACCATGTCTCTTGATTGAATTATTTTCTCTTGTGCTTGATTTAATCTCATGTTGTTTTGTATAATAATATGCTGTACAGGCTTGTAGCCTAGGAGCAAAAGGCTATACCATATGGCCTAGGTATGTAGGCTACACCAACTAGGTTTGTAATGTTTGAACAATGATAAAATCAGCTAACAACACATTTCTTAATATATATTCCTAATATATATAGCTATATAGCTATATATAAATTTATATAAATATATATACATAAAATCAGCTAACAACACATTTCTTAATATATATCCCTATCATTAAGTATCACATGACTGTATATTCAGTTCTTCCTGAGGGTGGGTGCTGCTTGGTTCTCACTTGAGGGACAGGTAGTGTTCAAAACCTCAGGCTAGGAGGCGGGTATAAGGGGATTAAATGGTAATGGAAAAAATACAATAAAAAAAGGTAAACAGAAAACAAGAGCTCAGACTCCAGAGTCAGGCAGATCTGGGTTTAAATGTCTACTTGGTTCCTTATCAGCTATGTGACCCGGGGCAAGTTGTTTTTAACCTCTTTATGCCTCAGCTTCATCTGCTGCAAAACACAGATAGTAAGAGTACCTATCGAAGGAACTGTACTCAATACAGTGCTGACATTGGAAATACTCAATAAAAGCAAAGTATTGTTATTATACGACAAATTGCACCTTCTAAGTGAGTGACAGGTTTCCATTCTCAGAAGACAACACTGTCTTCCTTTTCTGACTTGAGGCTCTTCATGGGTGGGGCCTGGTCTCTGCCTTCTAAAGTTAAGCATAATGCCCCCTTTGTCACCTTGGGAACTTCCTTAGAAAGGAGATAAAAAGGGCGAAAATGCTTCTCTTCATCAGAGGTGGGAACAGCAGTACCTCCACCAGTCCTAGATATATCTTTGTCTCTTCCATCAGCCTAAGGGTTCCCAGAGTGAGCGTAGCTGGCTCCCCTCCAGGCCACTCCTTTTTATTCTTTTCCTTCAGGCCCGGGAGACAAGAGTGAGGAATGTGCAGCCCCCCAGAGCAGGAAGGAGTATGTTGAGCCTGGCTCTGGGGAACCCTGGGGCCCTAGCCTGAGGGTCCCGCAATTCTGGGGCTCTGAGGAAGTCATGAAGAGGCTCTTGGGAGACTGTGTTGGGCTCTGGGGAGCCAGGGATGAGTGTTAGGTTTGTCACAGAAGCGACTTGAGGGAGCATTTTATGAGGATGTAGGGTGGGAGGTGCGTCTGGGTAACTAATAGCAACTGGATGGGGTGGGCCCACTCTTCAGGAACTCTTTCGCAGAGAAAAACTACGACTCCCAGGATGCCCCAGGACTTAGTCTTGCTTTCCCGCCCACTGGCTGCCGGTCGGACGAGCGGCAAAGCGGATTGGTCGCGGCGGTGCGGGGCTCCCCCACTAGCATGTTAGTAGGCGCCGCCGGGAGCAGACGTTGACCGGGCGCGAGTAGTTGGGGAACCTGGCTCGCCATTCTGGAATCGGCCGGGCGCTGTCTCCGTAGCGTAGCGGCCGGCTGGGAGGTGCAGGGCGGGGGCGGAGACTGCGTGGCGCAGGCGCGGTGCGGGGCTTCTCCTGGGTCCCCAGACAGCTGGAGGAGATAAACAGAGCAGGAGGGAGGGGAGTGCGTGTGTGAGAGCGCGCGAGGGAGTGTGAGTGTGTGTGAGCGCGGGTGTGAGACGGTGCGCAGGGGCGGACGGAGGCGCTGTCCGGCCCCGGCCAGGCGCCGGGCGGAGAGCATGGGAAGGGGCTAGAGCTGCCTGAAACCACCAGCCCCCTCCCGGGGATCCGCGCCCCCCCTCCCGGGAGAGGGGCCGGGCCCCCCGGCGGACATGGGCTCCTGAAGTTACGCCGCCGCCGGTCCTGGGAAGAGGCCTGACAGGTACGGGTAGCCGCCGGCCCCAGCCCTCTGCGGCCGCGGAGGCGAGGACTGGCTCGCAGAGCCCCGGCACACGGGCCGCTCCCTCTCGGCCGGCCCCAGCCCTGTCGGCCCAGCGGCCTGAGCTCGCCCACCTCGGGGCTCTGGGGTGTCCCGAGCCGGGTTCAGGCCTCCGGGGCGGAGGGCAGAGTGGGCCCGGGGGTGGGGTGGTCACGAACGGCTGGCCGGGACGTCGAGGGAAAGGCTCTGGGAGTCCAGGGAGCCTCTGCCGTGGAAGAGGTGGAAGTCATCCCATCCCGGGACTTTTTTGCGGAGTTTTTGTTTGACATCTGATCTGGCGCGCTTCTCAGGAAAAATGGAGCAGGTGAAAGTGCCGGGAGGGCAACGTTTACCTGATCTGTTCTCTTAGTTTCCTTCTCTCTTTCCTCTCCTCTCCTTTCCTCTTCCCTTCTCTCTCTTCTCCACCTTTCTCCCCTTCTTTCTCCCTCCCCTCTTTCCCTCTCTCTCTCCCCCTCTCCTCTGTCTCGTCTGTGTGTCTGTGTCCAGGCTTCTGGCAGCCACACATGCCTTCCGTGACCCATCTCGGGCACCAAACTGAACTCTGCCAAGGTATTTCCACCAGGCGACTGTATCGCCGGTACAAAGGGCCTTTACTTCGGACAGGGCTATTCAGTAGTCACTTAAAAGAGTAAATAGGAAGTCTGGAGTAGAAGAGAGTTTTTGAAACCTGCAAGATCCGATTCTTGTTACTGAAAGTTCAGTGGGACGCCCCCTTGTCGGCCAGATTGTATTTGCTTAGCGCCCTCCGGCTCTCCTCTGCAGGTGTACTAACAGGGCCTATAGAAAAGAGGTATGGGGATTTATGACTAATGTCTAACAGCCTTATTTGAATATTTCCCCTCTTTTCTTCTGTGACTTTCTTTAGCTTCCTAAGGTAGTGGCGGAGCAACTTTAAAGTTTTCCTCTCAAGTTTGTGAGTTTACAAACCTGACAAGGCTTCCCAAGGATGGGGTTGATGATCAGGGTTAAGTGACAGTTAAGTTTTCTTTTAACAAAGCCTGAAACAGTTTGAGAATAAAACTAATCTGAGGGCACATCTTGACGTAGAGTCATTATGAAGACCCCACCTAGGCCACAGGTGTTCCCCGTGGCCTGCACTAAGCTTTTCTGTATCTTACAATTCTTCTTGAGTGGTCAGTCTGTTTACTAGGTGAAGGAACTACTTAAGGCTAAGTCTGGTTTGAGTTCTGACTTTTTTCATCTTCTTTGTAATTCATATAATATATATATATATTTTAAAAGGATTCTTTCGGATTTTTAAAAAATATTTTGTTTATTTTTAGAGAAAGGGGCAGGGCGGGAGAGAAACATCAATATGAGAGTGCATCATCGATCAGTTGCCTCTCATACACGCCCCAACCAGGACTGAACCTGCAGCCCAGGCATGTGCCCTGACTGGGAATTGAAAGACCTTTCGCTTGTGGGAGGATGCCCAACCAACTGAGCCACACCGGTCAGGGCATAATTCTTATATTTTTAAAGAGATTGAATTGAATCTTGATAGATCTTCTGTGACAGACCAAGGAGTGACTTAGGGCTCTGCTGTCCTAAGTCTGAGACTAACAATGAATTTCATCATTGCAGATCGTTGTATTTCATTGGCAGGTGGGAAATGGCCTTTTCTGCCATGGTTTATGATCATGCTGCTTTAGTTCTGGAGTCTTGTTATCCTTCCTTCTTTTGACCTATTTGGGGGCACTTATGTTCAAGTCACATCTTGATTTGGGGTCAGTGCTGCAGAACGATTGAACAACAATCTGTATTTCTGCCTGGGACTCCTTCCCTTGGGATTACTGAAGGAAAGAGAGTATGTGTATACTATTGTGATAGTATTAATATTTACAATTTTGCCAGTTTGGAGTTTTATTAGAGTTGTCATACAGCTGACAGTTTTTCCAGCTGAAAGGAACTCAGTATTGACTCATGGGACATCTTCTATAAGGTATTTCCACACACCTGAACTTCAGGATCTTGAAGGATACAACTGAAGATCTTGAATAAACATCTGTGGATCTTGAGGGGCCAACTACTAGGAAGACCCAGAACTTTAATTATTTTTATTTTCTTCTCTCCCTTTTGAATTAGGAAATGTGGCCCAAATGTGAAGTTCTGGGTCTCAGAGAAGTAGTAGACAACATATAATATGGTGATAACTACCTTTTCTTTTGGGTCACTGGTTTAATAATACATCCTATTTTCTTTCTTCTTTCATCCTCAACTTCCAGATTCTCCACTGTGTCTTTGGGCTGCCATTGCAGATGGCCCACATAACTCCTAAGCTGTGCTTTCTTTCAGAAAGCTCTTTAGAAACCCAGGCCCTGGCAATTGCCATCAGAAACCAGTCCCTTGGTGTTACGTGTAATTCTGACTAATTTACCTTGCGAGATATATACTAATTGACATACATCCTAAAAAGTGACTGCTGTATCTTCGGCTCTGTCCTAAGTAGCATTCTTCCTTTATCTAATTTAACCCTTATGACTGTCCTCTGAGGTGAAAATAATTTTCTGTATTACACATATGAAGATACAGGTTCAGAGATGTTAAATAACTTGCTTAAGGTCACACAGCTAGTAAGGGAAAGGATCAGAATTTAAACCCAGGTCTGTCTTTTCTGGTACTGTGATACATGAAGAAGAGCTGAAAAGACCAAAGCTAAAAGCCAGGGGTAACGTGATACCTGCCTTCAAATACCTGAAGAACTGTCATGTGGAAAGGGAACTGGACTTTCTCTGTGTGATTCTGGAAGGCAGCACTAGGATCAAAGGATGGAAATTCCAAGAGGGTAGACAGTTTGATAGGAGAGAATTTGGCTTTCCAAAACCAAAATGGGCTGCCTAGTGAGGGAGTGAGTTACCCATTATTGGAGGTATTCAAGCAGAGCCATTGCCACTTCTTATCAGGGGTGTGGTAGAGGAGTTCATGTAGGTAGTTGGACTAAGTGATCTTTTAGTATTTGAAATTCTGTTAAAATTACATCAAAATCCTGTCATTTTGATCTGTAGAAAACTAACACATGTTTAATACAATACTTAATTTGTGTCAGGCACTTGCTAGACACTTTTTCCTATAATATCTCATTTAATTCTTATAAATCCCCTAGGAGGTAGGTATTATCGTTATCCCCATCTCACAAATGAGAAAACAGAGGTTCCAGAAAATTTTAAAATATGCTGCAGGTTACACAGCTAGTGGTAGTAGGGCTGATATTTGAGCCTTTGTCAGCACTTTCTTAGCTGTGTGACCTAGGGTAAATCACATGTCCTCTCTGAGCTACCGTTTTCTTGGTGAAATGAGACTTGTGACAGCATCCACTTTAATAATGAATTCATGAGGACTAAATGATACAACATATGCTTTTCACTAGACCTCAGTGGTTGCCCTCAAGAGTCCAGGCATGGGGGCAAAGGAGTACCAGTTTGGTTTTTTCAGGATGAATTCGTACCTGACTGAAACCCTGAGAGCTCTGGGGTTCATTCTTTGTGCTCTTAGTAATAGCTGCTGACTCCTTGAAGGGCTTTGTGGCATTAGTGACTAATACCTTAAAAACTTGAGGCCTGAATAAGAGGAGGATTCAGCCAACAGGTTGGAATATAGGAGGCGGTGCCAGAAGTCTTGTAGAAAGAAAATTCTCACCCTACTGTAGAGTCAGATTCAGGGATTGCTCTTTGCATTTTTAGATTTAATGTATTATTTTAGGATGAACAATGTCACAACTGCTAGAGCTGTGACAGAGCTAGCAGCCAAGAATGATAACCCTTAATCTTCCCTATAGCCATCTGGGGAGGTATTAACCCCATTTTGGGGGGTTGGGGTGGGGCAGAACAGGATCAGATCTTGCCTAGGTAGCTTTATAAGGGCTCTCTGGAGGCACTGTATTAGGATCAGGACCTTGTTCATAACCTCCAGATTCTGTTTTCAAAAAGCATAAAACTGTGCTTATCTCAGAACCTTTTAGAGAACCTTTCTCAGAATAGGAGTGAGGCATTTCTGGTCAGGTAACTTCATCGTTGAGGCCTGAGTGTTTGGGTGCTGATAACTTACTTACCTGTTCCCTCTTGAGTTGGACATCCATATGTAACACAGCTGCAACTGAGTTAGAAGGAAGCACTTCCAAATTCATTAACTTAATTCTTTGGCCGTTCTGATAGGAGTAAAGTTAGAGGATGAAACTCCAAGGCTTCCTTATGAGCAGTCCTTTGAATTGTGGCAGGATTCGGAGAGATGCAAGCTAAATGCAAAATTCAAGACCGCAGATGCTCTTAAATACAGTAAGGGAAGGCAGCATTATCAAAATATGCTCCTTCCCTTTTCTCTTTTTGTTCCCTTCCACTACCATAAGATAATTGTGGCCCTAGGAAACGGCAGGTAAATTAACTATGATCCCTGAAAAGCAAACTTCTGAAAACATCAAGGAAATTATTTTTCACAAGGCTCAAATGGCAAAACAGAACCTGTTCAGGCAGAGAAGACATCAAGGTTAGTTTCCATTTAGAGTTTCCCACAAAGTAAAGGATGTCTTAGACTTTCACAGAGAAAGCTTCTGTGGGCCCCATATGGACTTGTTTGAGCCCGGAGCTTCGAAAATGGCAAAGAACTTTTCTAAAGATGCTTTGCTGTTGGGCCTGTCCTACCAAACACACCTTTTCCAGATGCTCTCCTTGTGCCAACTTAGTCCATGACACTGAAATGCACTCTTCAAATTTGTGTTTGAGACCAGCAGAGTCAAGGTGATTGTGATTCTTCAGCTTAACCCTAACAAGTGGGAGGAGGCAAAATTTCTTTTATGCACGACTACTGATTACAGATAGTTATAGTAACTTTTTTTTAAAAAAAGATTTTATTTATTTTTAGAGAGAGAAGAAGGAAGGGAGAAAGAGAGGGAGAGAAGCATCAATGTGTGGTTGCCTCTCGCACGCACCCCACTGGGAACCTGGCCCATAACCCTGGCATGTGCCCTGATTGGGAATCTAACCGGCAACACTTTGGTTCATAGGCCGGCACTCAATCCACTGAGCCACACCATCCAGGGCAATAGTAACTGTATTTTTAAAAAAGATTTTATTTATTTTTAGAGAAAGAGGAAGGGAGGGAGAAAGAGAAAGAAATGAACATCAAAGCGTGAAAGAAATATCAACCGACTGGGTTGCCTCTCCTGTACCCTCAACTGGGCACCCAGCCCGCAGCCCAGGCATGTGCCCTGGTTGGGAACCGAACCTGCGACCTTTCAGTTCGCAGGCCAGTGCCCAGTCCACTGAGCAACACCAGCCAGGGCCGGTAACTATTTTTTTTAATGGCCAATAGTGTGGGTCCTGCAATTAAACCATCTAGTTTGACTCCCCATTTTGGGCAAATTAACTTCTCTATGCCTCAGATCCTTCATCTGTAACATGAGGATAATAATAGTACCTGTCTTGTAGCGTGGTTATGAGTAGTTGTAAAATAACATTTGTGAAATGCTTAGAATGTTCTATAAATATTTACCGAGTTCAGTGGCAGGTATTTTACTTGGCTCTTCCATTCCTTATCACTCTGCAAAGGAAGGCACTATTATCCCTGTGGTTTGTTTCTGCCCGCGCTCCGCCCCCCCCCCCGCGGTTTTATTTATTTATTTATTTTTAGATAGAGGGGAAGGGAGAGAGAAAGAGGGAGAGAAGCATCAATGTATGGTTGCCTCTCATGCACCCCTAGTGGGGACCTGGCCCGCTACTCAGACATGTGCCCTGACTGGGAATCAAACCAGAGACCCTTTGGTTCACAGGCTGGCGCTCAATCCACTGAGCCACACCAGCCAGGGCTGTTATCCCTGTTTTACAAATTAGGAAACCAACACTTAGAAATGCTGTCACACAGGAAGTAGGTGGCGGAACTAGGATTTGAACCTTAAGTCTGTCAACTCCACAGCCTCTTTTATTATGCTACTTCCAATGACCTTTATGCTTTGGAAGTGCTTTTTTCCCCCTTTTCCGTAGGATTGCTCCAATAGGAAAACTACCACAAGTAGAATGGAAGGAAACTTGCATATATCTTTTGCATAATTCAGAATGTTAAAAAGGGGTCAGTTGTCACTCCTGCTGGGGGCAACTCCCTGCAGTGGGAAACAGCATGTCCAGAGGAAAGAGAATATAGATGACTTGGATTCCACTTCCACTCTACTGCTCCCTGGCAGTGTGTCCTTAGAATTACAGGATAGTGGCATTGAAAGGGGTTTTATAGCTCATTTCAGAGTCTACCTCTAATTCTACAGATGAGGAAATAGGACACAGTGAAATGCCTCATTGAGGGTCTGTCATACAGCCAGTTAGAGGCAGAGCCTGGTCTGGAGCACAAAACTGTAGATTCCAGTCCAGTACTTCTTCCTCAGTACCACATAGCATTGTGCTTCAGCTCTTCCTTGTTAAATGGGGATGATAATAGCTTTCAAACTTCCTCACAGGATTATTGTAAAGTTCACATTAAAAGCATGAACAAAATACTCTGGAAGGTATAAAACACCATATATATGTATGGTAGTCATGCTATAATTCATTCAGCAAGTATTTATTAGCATGTATTAAGCCCACATCACTCCTTAGAAGCCTGGGAGGATCTGTAGGTGAATCAGATGAAGAACTGGCCCTCAGGATGTTTTTAGTATTTTAAGAAAGAGAAGCCACATAAATAACTACAGTTCAACATAGGAGACAGACAAGGAAAGGAAAGGGTGAGGACTAAATTGTCATAAGTTGTGATTTTGAGGTAGAGAAAAGAAGAAAGGGTTTGGGAACGTCTTTATAATTGAATATAATTCACAAATAAGTGAAAGTAAAATTTAGGCTTTTAATGTATACAATTCTACAGTTTTTAATGTATTTACAGAGCTGTGCAACCATCACCACTCTCTAATTCCAGAACATTTTCATCAACTGACCCCCAAAGAAACCCATATCCTTTAGCTATCACCGTCTCTACCCCAATGACACACATCTTCTCCCTGAACCCTAGGTAGCTACTGGTCTACTTTCTCTTTCTATAGCTTTTCCTATTCTTGACATTTACTATAAAAGAATTCATACAATATATTTCTTTTGCGACTGGCTTCTTTCACTTAACATGATGTTTCATCTAGGTTGTAACATGAGTCAGAACTTTGTTCCATTTTATGTCTGAATAATATTCCATTATATGGATAGACCACATTTTATATGCATGGATGGACATTTAGGTTGTTTCTACTTTTTGGGCTACTATACAATACTAAACAATGTTGCTATGAAAATTCATGTGCAGGTTTTCATGTGGACATATGTTTTCATTTCTTTTGGGTATATATCTAGGAGTGGAATTTCTGGTTCATACGGTAACTAAGTCTATGTTTAACTTTTTGAGAGGAGGCTTTCTTAACAAACAATTTTTTTTCTTAGTGGAAATAAAATTGTCACTCACACTTAGTAAATTATGTAGTTATCCCATGTAATTCTCACAACAGCACTAAGGTAGGTACTATTATCTACATGTAACAGTGAAGAAATATCCAGTGTTTCTTGAGCACTTACCACATATCCAATATTGTACTAAGTGTTTTACAGTGTATTATCTCATTAATGTTCCCAATAACCCTATGAGATAGATATCATTATATATACCTACATGGCAGGTTAAAAAAACAAACAAAAACCTAGGATCTCAAAGCTAAATGGTTTTGCTCAATATCACACAACCTAGTGTATAGTAGAGGCAGATTCAAACTCAAGTTTTTTTCAGTCCCAAGCTGGTTCCTAACAGCTTTTTCTATATTATTATATAAGTAGTAAATATGTAAAATAGAATACTTGGAAAATACAGAGGAACAGAGAGAAAAAAAATTACCTGTTGTCCTACCAGAGTGCTCACAGTTTTGGTGCATATCTTCTTATAGCTTTATAGGTATGTATATGTTTTGGTTTGTCTTTTTTTTTCCACCAAGGCTGGGATGGCTATATATATATCTTGAACCTGATTTTTCAACTATGTATGTTTAATGGTTGTCCATTTCATTGATCAGTCTCCCATGTTTTGAATGACTATACTAGGAAAGAAAGATTTTTAAAAGGACTTTATTAGAATTCTAAATATACAAAGAAAACAGAATAGAATAAGGAACCTCTATGCATTCTTCATCCTATTTCAATAACTGTTAAAATTCTGCCATTCTTGTTTCCTCTATACCTCCCCTGCTTTCTACCCATCCCTTCCATTTTTTAGGTAAAATTTACAAACATTAAAATGGACTAATCCTGATTGTACAATTTTGACAAATGGATATACCCATGTAACTCATCCTTTTAATACCCATGTAACCATACTCCCATCAATATATAGAACTTTTTTATTATTCTAGAAAATTCCCTGGTGCCCTTTCCTTGTCAGCCTCCATGCCTCCAGGTAACGCTTCTGATTTATTTTTATAACAGTTTTGCCTGTTCTAGAACTTCTTATAAAAGGAATCATACAGTATGTACTTTTTAATGTCTGGCTTCTATTGCTCAGAATCTGTGAGATTCATCCATATTTTTGCCTATGTCAGTAGTTCCTTTTTTAATATAATAACTATTGGGATATAATTCACATATCATACAATTCACCTATTTAAAGTATATATGTAATTTAGTGGTTTTTAGTATACTCACAGATATGTACAACAATTACCACCATCAGTTTTAATTTTTTTTAATCCTCAAGGATATGTTTCATTGATTTTAGAGAAAGGAAGGGGGGGGGGAGAGAGAGAAACAGAAACACCAATTGTTTGTCTCCCATATGCGCCCCAGCAGATCAAAGATCAAACCCACAACCATTTTTTTCCTTCTTTTCAGTATATGAGATGACACTCCAACCAACTGACCCACCCGGCCAAGGCACCATGGTCAGTTTTAGAACATCATTTATCACCTCAAAAAGAAACCCCAAACCACAGTGAAATACCACTTAATACCCACTAGGGTGGCTATAATTAAAAAAAAAAAAAAAGAAAAAAAAAAGAAAGAAGGCAAGTGCTGGTGAGGCTATGGAGAAATTAGAACCCTTGTACATTGCTGGTGAGACTATAAAATGGTACAGCTGCTGTGGAAATCAGTTTGGCCATTCCTCAAAAAGTTAAATGTAGAATTGTCATATGACCCAGCAATTGCACTCCTAGTATATATCCAAAAGAATTGAAAACAGGTATTCAGACAGATATTTGTACACGAATATGCATAGCAGAACTATTCACAACAGCCAACAGATGAATAGATAAATACAATATGGCAGAGCAATACTAACTCAGGCATAAAAAAGAATGAAGTGCTGATAGATGCTACAACATGGATGAATGTAAAACATTAAGCTAAGTGAAAGAAGCCAGACACAAAAGGTCACATAATGTAGTATTCCATTCATATGAAAAACCCAGGATGGGTAAGTTCATAGATATGTAAAGCAAATTGGTAGTTGCCAGGTGCTAGAGGGGAGAGGGAATAGGAGCTGACTGCTTAATGGGTGTGGGGTTTTCTTTTTGGGTGATGAAAATGTTTTGGAAGTAGCTAGAGGTGATGATTGCATAACATTGTGAATGTACTAAATACCACTGAATTGTACACTTTCATTGTGAATGTACTAAATACCACTGAATTGTACACTTTAAAATGATTAGTTTTATATAAATTTCACTTCCTTTTTTTTTGTTGTTGGCAACTTTATAACTTTATTCAACAATCAACAATTAGTTCTCATCCGCATTAACTATTTGTAGATTTTGAAAGTAGCGACAGGTTCATAGGTCACTAGTGTTTAGAGCTTGTTTGGTCAGTCTTCATCCTCATTACATTTTCTGGACAACTGCACCTGGATACGGTATGGGCCATGCCTTATTCCTTTGGTTTAAAGGGCTTTGTCGAACCTGGTGCCAGTGAGCACATCTGGAGCTCCTTCATGGCAAATTTCCAGATCTCTTTGAGTGTCCAAGGGGCATGCATTTTGAAACCCATCCCATGGACGCACTTGTGGATGTTAATGGTGTACTCTCTGGTCACTACCTCGTTGATGTCAGAACGGTCCTTCTCGCCACCCTTCTTTGTGGGAGCTATTATACCAGTCCAAGTTGGAAAGAAAGAGTGCAAGGTATTGTGGGAGAGGGAAAGAAGGATCTTGATTTTTTTTTTTAATCCTTGCCTGAGGATATGTTTATTGATTTTGAGGAGGGGTGGAGAAACATTGATGTGGAAGAAACATGTATCAGTTGCCTCTTGTATGCACCCCACCTGGGATCGAACCTGCAACCTAGGTATGTGCCCTGACCAGGGATTGAACCCGTTGCCTTTTGGTGCTGAGAACAACTGTCCAACCAACTGAGCTGCCCAGCTAGGGCTCACTTCAATTTTTTTTTTTTTTTAAAGAAAACGTATTCTTTAGCTATGACCCCTCTATCTTCCATCTCCTATAGCCCTAAGACACCAGAGATCATCTTCTCTATCTCTATAGATTTGCCTATGCTGGATATTTCATATAAATGAAATTATATGCTAATATGAGCTTCTTCACTTAGCATAATGTCTTCAAGGTTCATCCATGATATAGCATGCCTTTGTACTTCATTCCTTTTTATGGCCAAATAATATTCTGTTGTATGGATATACCACATTTTGTTTATCCATTCATCAACTGATGGACATTTGGGTTGTTTCCACCTTTTAGCTATTATGGATACAATTTGTGCATATTTTTGTATGGAATTCCCTTGTTTTCAACAAAGTCCCTTTTTTTCCCTCCTGATCTTGCATCAAAGTTAGCAGAGGTAATAAAGACATCCTACTCTCTGTACCCTAGCATCCTACAATGGAATCTCCAATGCCAGCTTTATTTCTCTGGTAGGGAAGGAAGTAAGGGAGAAAAGCTATAAAGGATGCCACTGAAGATAGATAACAGGAGCTATCTAACTATATCAGATCTTAAGAGAATTCAGATTTAGCTAACATCTGTTGAACACCTACTATGATACAGGTACTATTTTGAACTTTCATATATTTCATCATTTATTCCTCAAAACAACCCATTGAAATAGTTAGCATCTCCATTTTACAAATGAGAGAATTGAAACTCAGAAGGGTTAAGTAACTTGTCTGAGAATGTACTAATTGGCTTAACAATGGGGCTGGAATTCAGGCCTAAGAATTTTAAGTCTGTTTTTCTGCCACATTATCCAGAGCCCAAGACAGGGCATGGCACACCTCAGATAGGTTTGTTTGGATATTACCATTCAATCTCTGGTTCCATCCACATGAGTATTCTTTGCCAAGTGTACTTTTTTCCAAAGTCTGTTTGACCTCAGGCTATTATAGTACCCTTTGCATTATGAATTAAATTAATTCCTCCAAATTGAGCTGTTAATTGGAATTTCTATTTTTTTAAAGATTTTATTTTATTTTTAGGGAGAGAGGGGAAGGGAGGGAGAAAAGAGAGGGAGAGAAACATAAATGTGTGGTTGCCTCTTGCATGCCCCCCACTGGGGACCTGGCCCACAACCCAGGCATGTGCCCTGACTGGGAATCAAACTGGCGACTCTTTGGTTTGCAGGGTGGTGCTCAATCCACTGAGTCGCATCAGCCAGGGTGATTTTTATTTTCTTATTAGTTTTCCCTTATAACAGCAGAGAGATGTCCATGAAAGAAAGTTTCCCAGGAGGCTAAGTTAAAAGTTTGTGGAAGAGATGAGGTTAACTGGTGACATGTGACCGTGCGACATGGAGCTCCAGTAACAGAATGCCTTTTGGGAGGTGTAACATGTGCATTGCAGTTCATATTTTCTTTATAACATTATGTCATATGTTTTCCTTTGTGCCTTAGGTATTTTCATATTTTCATATTCCCAGCTCCTGGAAACTGGCTTTTTCCTTTGTCCTTTTCACTGAGTATCAACTAGAGCCGGCCTGCAATATCCTAAATAACAGCAGATGCCATTCTTAAACCATTTTACTCTAGCTAGAGAAAGTTTTTGTTGAGTTTTCATGTTATCAATATTAACTATCAATGTTATTAGAGCTCTAAGTGTTTAAATAAGGGTATATCCAGTTAACTGTGCTATTCTTAGAATGAAGAATATACATTTAAAGTTGCTTGTGGTGTGTTAAAGTCCTCAGTTTTCATTAGTGATTTCCAAGTTTTTTTTTTTGCACTACTGTCATGTTTAGTTCTCCCATGATCATTTTTGTACTTTCTTCTAAGATTTAGGAATAAATCAATATAAACAAGATTTAATATATTATTCCGTGTTGTTACTTCTGAATTTACTGTCCTAGTTATTAATTTCAGTCATTCAATTAAATTAGCCTTTTTCAGTCCCTCTATGGAGCTCTGATTACAATAGCCTTGGTGCCATTGATATTCAATTAATGACAACTGTATTGTGTGCTCTTCAAAAGAAGGGTCTTTGTTCTTTGTTATATTTTCAAAGTCTAGTGCAGTATTTGGCAGAGGAGGCACTGAAAATTACATTTTTTTGATACTTGAAGTCACTTATTTCAGTCTTTTTGCCTCTTGACAGAACTGAACATTATGTACTTTGCTGCACCTGAGATTGAAATCCCCTTGATTTAGTCCTTTTTAGTGTTTAATCATGTATATAAAACTTCCTTTTGTCAATTCCAAGTCATTCATTCATATCATTCCATATCTATGAGTTCTTTACTATGTAGAATTGACTGTTTCAGAGCCTTAAAATAATGCTTTTAAAATTCGGCCATGATTAAATCTCATATTCAAATAACCATTTATTGATCTGATTATTTGTATTTGAGAGACTTTTGGACTGAAGTATGAAACTAGTTATGTTTCTTGGTAGATTTGAGGTATTTCTTTCCTGATGTTAACCTTTTAAATAATCCCTACTTAGAAATATTTCCATTTGTGCTTGTCTGCCTGTTAAAGTCTGTGGAAAGGTAGTGGATCCCTGTTTCCTTGAGAGGGGAGGTGGGCTGTGCCCCAGAATGAGCAGTTTCTTCTTAGGATGGGAACATAAATGTTCACCAAAATGCCAACTGAGTTATTCAATTTTATGTTTTTTAAAAAAAGATTTTATTTATGTTTAGGGAGAGGGTAAGGGAGGGAAAGAAACATCCATGTGAGAGAGAAGCATTGATTGGTTGCCTCTCATGTGTGCCCTGACCAGGGACTGAACCTGCAATTTAGGCATGTGCCCTGACTGGAAATTGAACCAGCAGTCTTTAGTTTTTCGGGACGACGCCCAACCAAAGGAGCCACACTAGTCAGGGCTTAATGTTTGGTTTTTGAAACCTCTGCATATTAGTCTAATATTATTTTAAAATTCCATTTTAATGAATTCCATTTCATTTTAAAATTCCAGTTTCCATTTTACCATTTACCTGCATTATAGTATTTTTTTTTTTGCTTGTCTGGTTTCTCTGCTTTCTCTTCCTGTTGTTCCTTTTATTTTTTTAATCCTCACCTGAGGATATTTTTTTTAATTGATTTTAGAGAGGAAGAGGGGTAGAGAGAAAGAAGGAGAAGGAGAGGGAGAAAGAAACAGCTCTGTGAGAGAGAGAAACATCAATTGGTTATTTACCATAAGCACCCTGACTGGGGATTGAACCTGCAGCCTAGGCATGTGCCGTGAGTGGGAACCAAACCCCACAACCTTTTGGCATATGGGGGCAATGCTTCAACTGAGCCACGTGGCTAGGGCTCCTCCTGTTGTTCCTTTTAGTATTTCCAAGCCACACACCAATCTTAGCTAAAGTCCCTTGCCTTTGACTCTTTGCTTAGTTATATGTATTATGTCTTTCATCTTAGTACTCCCACATGTCTAGCATGGTGCTTGATACTTGATAATCAATTCTCGGGATAATCAATTCTCGGTTAATGTTTTAAGAAAATTAATGAATGACTAGTGACAATTTAGTTGGCTCTTTTGTTAGATTCTCATAATGATCACTATTCTAGGAAATTACATATCATAGTGGTTAAGAGTGTGCATACAATTCTGGGTTGGCATTCCAGTTCCAGTTTATTAGCTGTGTTGCATTGTGAAAATTGTTTCATGTCTATTACTCTATTTCATCATCTGTAAAATAATAGTAATAGCATCTACCATACAAGCTTTTTGAGCCCCTCTTCCTCCATGGCTTTAGCACTAGTTCTCTCTGTTCAGAAGGGTCCTCCCCTAGGTCTTTGTGACTTCTTGTCATTCATGTTTTAGCTTAAAAGTCATCTTTTCACAGAGCCTCTCTGTATCAGGTAGGATTTGTAGTTGTAAGCAACAGAAACCAACTCTGGCTGATTATTGAAAGGATATTAGGGACAGTCACAAAACATCATGGAAGGCCACAAAGCCAGCCTTGAAGAGTGAGCTAAAACAAAGGAAACTGGGTAGCAGCCAGGATCCAGAGTCAAAATCATTTCTAGAACCAGTCCATGAGGTCACTGCTACCTCTTACATAGCTTATGCTACTGCAGCCAGCCAGCTGCACCTTCATGGCCATTATAGCTTCCCCTTGCTGCCAGCATGGACTCTCTGTGTCCTCTCACTCTTTGACACCAGATCCTAATTGAGATTTGGGGCTGACGTGTCAGGTTGGCATAGCCAGGGCATGTTCACACACTCTACGAGGAGGGACCCCCAAAAAACCCGGAATTATCTTCTGGAGGATGGGGCCTTTTAGTACAGGCTTCCCCTACTAGGTGAGTGTTCTAGGAACCCATTTTCATCAGTGTACCAGCTGGTATTGTTGTGAGGGGCTGCGTTCGGCTTCAGTGAATTCTTTTTGAAGACTTCTATAGTGTGTTATATAGTGTTCATGATGGGTGATTTACAAGGACACCTGTCCACACCGCGCTGAGTGTTCAGCATTTTTTAACCAAAAATGGCATGACCCCCATGCTCCACCCTCCCTATTCACCTGATCTCACCCCAAGCGACTCTTTTTTGTTTCCCCAATGAAAAAAGTCCTCAAAGGGAAACATTTCGCCAATGTGGAAGAGGTGAAACAAAAAGCAGCAGAAACTCTAAAATGAACCAAAATTGATGAGTTCAAAAACTGTTTTGATAGCCACAGCAATTTTGAGAAAGAGGAACAAAGTAGGAGGGATCACAACACCTGACCATAAACTACACTACAAGGCCAGTGTAATCAAAACAGTCTGGTACTGGCTTAAGAACAGACACATAGATCAATGGAATAGAATAGAGAGCCCAGAAATAAACCCATGTTTCTATGGTTAATTAATATTTGACAAAGGGGGCAGAAGCATAAAATGGAATAAAAATAGCCTCTTCAACAAATGGTGTTGGGAGAGCTGGACAACTACATGCAAAAAATTGAAATTCGACCATGAACTTACACCATACACAAAAATAAACTCAAGATGGATAAAAGACTTAAATATAAGTTGCAACACCATAAAAGTCCTAGAGGAGAACATAGGAAACTCTCGGATATCCCATGCAGGAGTATTTTCACTGTTATCTCCCCTAGAGCGAGAGACATAAAGGAAAGAATAAACAAATGGGACTTCATCAAAGTAAGAAGCTTTGCACGGTTAAAGAAAACATCAGCAAAATGAAAAGGGAACCAGCTGTATGGGAAAATGTATTTGCCAGTGATATCTCGGACAGAGGTTTAATCTCCAAAATAAATAAAGAACTCACATGACTCCACTCCAGGAAGACAAACAATCCAATTAAAAAATGGGCAAAGGACCTGAACAGACACTTCTCCGAGGAGGACATAAAAACAGGGCTCAGAGACATATGAAAAGGTGCTCATTATCACTAGCCATCAGAGAAATGCAAATTAAAACCACAATGAGATACCACTTCACACTGCTCAGAATGGCCATCATAAACAAATCAACAAACAAGTGCTGGTGAGGTTGTGGAGAAAAGGGAACCCTAGTGCACTGTTGGTGGGAGTGCAGACTGGTGCAGCCACAGTGGAAAAGAGTATGGAATTTCCTCAGAAAGCTAAAAATGGAACTGCCTTTTGATCCAGTGATTCCACTGCTGGGATTATACCCTAAGAATCCCAAAACACCAATTTAAAAGAACCTATGCACCCCAGTGTTCATAGCATCACAATTTACAATAGCGAGGTGCAGGAAGCAACCTAAGTGCCCATCAGTAAATGAGTGGATCAAAAAACTATGGTACGTTTACACAGTGGAATACTACGCAGCAAAAGGAAAGAGCTACTACCCCTCGTGACAGCATGGATGGAACTGGAGAGCATTATGATAAGTGAAATAAACCAGGGGGTGAAAGACAAATACCATGTGATCTCACCTGTAAGTGGAACCTAATCAACAAAACAAACAAGCAAGGAGAATATAACCAGCAACATAGAAAGAAAAACCAACAGTAACAAGAGGGAAGGAGGGGGGGTGGTAACGGGGAAAAGAAAGAGAAGGGTCAATTCAAGGAACATGTATAAAGGACCCATGAACAAAGCCAAAGCGGGGAAGGATTGAGGGTGGGAGGTGGAGGTGGGTGGGCAGGGGGAAGTGGTGGCGCGAAAATGGACACAAAGGTATTTGAACATTTTTTTTTAACTGTGCTGTGGAAAAAATGTCTCAGTAGGTATATTGCATCAAATGGAGAGTACTTTGAAGGTGACTGAAGTTTAACCATGTAAGAATAAAGACACAATTTTTTATAAATTCTGGGTTTTTTTGGGTCCCCCCTCATAGTTTCAAGGGAGCCTATGAAAGAGAATCTTAGTTTCCACCATTTTCACTTCACAGTGGGAGGGTACTCTGCCCCCAACCAGAGTCAGGGAAATTAACAAAATATAGGAAGGGGCTCAAATGCTGAGCAGTCAGAAAACTCCACAAATGTGCACTGCATTTCTTTGACCTCCAGTCTAAAAGTAGCCCATCAATCACTCTCATATCAACTTGTTTGTTTTTATCGTAGCACTTTTCACTACTGTATATATTCTTATTTTATTTGTATTATTGTTTATTATCTGTCTCTCCCCAATAGAATGTAAATACCATGAAAGTAGGAACTTGCCCATTTTAGTTACTGCTGTATTCCCTGGGCCTGGAATAGTCGCTGGCATATAACAGAAGCTTCTTGTACTCATTTCTTGAATGAATAAATATAAAGCACTTAGCACAATTCCTAGACTATATCAAGTCCATAATATTAACTATTGTATTATTTTCCATACAAAAAACTGTAAACCTACATTTGCATACCCTGTATTTCCTTTTTAAAATACAATTGTCATCACAAAAAATAGGGGCAAAGGATGGTATATAACTACTGATGTGATGTAATAGAAAGTACACAGCATCAACTATGAGTATTCTTGCCAAAAAACTGAACCTGCATCCTACCATTCCAGTTTACAGGAAATACAGGGGATAGAGAAACATGTTAAAGGAACCCATAGATATGCAATCGGGTAGATCCAAAATGTGCGAAATTCTCCAGACCAAGTGACGTGATTTCTCCAGCAAATAAGTGACAGAAAAAAATGAAGAGGAAGGAAGAATTGTCATAGATTGCAAGGGATTTAAGAGACAAACACTATGTGTGGGTGTTATTTGGGTCCTAATTCAAACACAACCACTGTAAAAAGACATTTTTGAGCAAGCGGGGAAATTTGAACATTGATTAATGTTACCAATGAAATATTGTTAATTATTTAGGTGTGATAATGGCATTATGGTTACTTTTTTAAAACTCCTTATTTCATAGAGATATACATGGATGAAATGTGTTTGAGAATTGATTTAAAATAATCCTTCTGGGGGATCGTGGATGGAGTATAGGTAAAACATCAGCTAGGTATTTATAATTACTAAAGCTGGTGATGGGCATTTGGCAAATCATTATACTTCTTATTCTAGTTTAGTTTGTTTATGCTTTAAGTTTTCCATAAGAAAAAGTTTACAAGAGAGAGAGATGGCAACAGAAAGGAAAAAAAGAAAAGAAAAGAAAATACCTTGGCTGGTGTGGCTCAGTGGATTGAATGCCTGCCTGAGAATCAAAGCGTCTCTGGTTTCATTCCCAGTGTAGGACACATGCCTGGGTTGCAGGCCGGATCCCTAGTAGGGGGCACATGAGAGGCAACTACACATTGATATTTCTCTCCCTCTCTTTTTCCCTCCCTTCCCCTCTCTAAAAATAAATTAAATCTTTCTTTAAGAAAAAAATATAACTGGTAATATTTATTGAAAGAGCCTCATGTTATTATGTAAGCATTAGATGTGATGTAATCACTTTTCTTTCACAGGTAGCATTTGTAATGCTGCATAATATAACATGGATATACGTTATTGAACCCTTTCTTAATTGTTAGAAACTTGTAAAAGCAAAAATTTTTTGGCTTTTACAAAATCTGTGATGACTATACTTGGGTGTGGAACTTTTTATTTCTTATATTTTGAGTTGTAGTAAATTATCAGAAATGAGATTACTAGGTCTTTCTAGCCATCAGAGTTGTAAAACAGGAACAGGTTGCTTGAAGAGGTCTTACACCTATCAGGATATTGAAGAGGGATTTCTTTATCAGATTGGATATTGGACATGGTCCCATTACATCTCCTGTCCACTCTTTGATTCTGTGAATCTGTTAGAGGGTTGTGTGTTCTGTCTATAGTACTGATTTGATTTTGATGAGAGCCAAGCTGAGGATCAGGTATTTGAAGCATAATTAAAAGTTTCAGACAGGTTACCACAGATGCATACAAGCAAATGAAACCTGACTCTTGCTGTGTATGATGTTTTTATTTTCAGGATATGCATCTATCTACCTTTATACTCATATCCAACCCCCCATTTTCTGGTGAAGCATACACGACTTATTCATTGTTTGTTCCAGTACTTTCTGTGGCTGTGAGTCATTGCCTCCCTCTTCCCCTATGCCTTTGACCCTTTGGAGGTTCTTCAACACTGTAGAGCGGGGCCAGCTCACCTTGTCATAAATCACAGGCTTTAGCCAGTTCACTCGGAGGGGCTGGTAGGCTGTTTTAGCCATAAAATCAAGGCTCCACACCCACCTTATTTCATCCCCCAAGGTTTGATCATTTTTTCCCCCAGGTAATTAAATGTGTGTCACGCGGACCTGGGCTTTGCTGGAATGCTCAAGGGTCCTGAAGATCTTTATATAGCTTCCTTCTGTTGAATCTATTAAGAGAAGATGGCAAAAGTCAACATAACGAGAGACCTCATCCGCAGGCAGATCAAGGTAAGCAACCCAGGCCTCTGAACCAGAGCATGAGGTCCTTTCTTCCCCGTAGGTTTACTTTACAGCCAAAGAAGCTGAGGTCTAGAGTGGTGACTTGCCCAAAGTCACAAAGCTAATTAGCAACAGACTCTGGGTATGAATCAGTGTCTCTTGACTCCCATATTCTTTTACTCAAGAATGTGAAATTGATGGAGACTCCTTTGTCTTAAGTGCTTGTACCTGGACTGCCGAGATAAGTGGAGGACGGTAAAAGAGGGGAGCCATCAGTATGTTGTGCATATGTGTGCACATTCATGTGTGTACGTACTCGGGCACATGGGTAAGTATGTGGGGGGAGGGTTGTAGCAGGAGTAAATGTAGCTTCATGTTGCTCCAGGTGCTAAGTTGAACATGTAACAGAAGCCTGTACCAGTCCTCTGCAGGATGTACATAGAAGACACTCCATTACTGTGAGATGAATGGATGACTGGCAGTCAAGTTCGTTTAGTGACGTAGTCCAGGCTTTGTCAGAGAAACCCTCAGTAAAGGAGCACAGGGGTTTAATAGAAGAGATTCAATCAAGACATGATGTGCTTCTCTAGTAAGAACCCTAAGCTGGGGTTAGAAGCTTTACCTCACCTCTGCCCTAATTAATTACCTGGAAGACTTTAGTTTTTTTACTGCCTTGTGCTTCAGTTTTCTGTTGTTAAATGATAATATCTGTCTCCCTGCAGGCTGTTAAATTATAATGTCTGCCTGCCTGCAGGCTGGCTGATCTCAAGAAGAAATCCAAAAGAACATGAGAAAGTTCTTTGAAAAGGTTAAATTCTAAAAGCATTTTAAAAATAAGTGGCATATAGCCTAAGCTGTGGTCACCATCCAGAAGGATTGAGTGTATGCCTCTCCATGAACCGTGTATTTGTGCATGTTAGTCTGTGTTTCATATTTTTCTCTGCATCCCTGAATATTTTGGGGCTTTGCCCATTTGAGGGGCGGGGAAGGGTAGTTGTGATTTCTTTAGACTAGTGCCCCTCAAGGGCAAGGACATTTTTCTAGAGGCACAGAATCATAGAGTTGGAGGGGCCATGCAAGTTATTTTTCCTTCACATATCTCACACAATATGTGTCCTAAAGAGGATGCCCATCCTCCCCAAGCTAATATGAAAATGTTCCCTATTTGTTGTTTCCAATATTTTCTTTACTTTTAAAATTTTTTTTTGCCTTTTTTTTTGTAACCCAGCAAGCACAATTTAGTACTTACATACTCTCTTCTATTATTCTCTCATTTCTGCCCAAGTGTAGTGCAAGCTCCCACAAGCTGATTACTTGCTATCTTAACTCCTGTGGTGCCCATCACAGTGCTGGATATGTAATAGGCACATAGTAAATCATGTTGAGTTAAATCAACGAAACTGTGCATTTGCTTCTGTTTACCAGGAGCGGGGTGCCCTGAGCTTTGAGAGGCGCTACCACGTCACTGACCCCTTTATCAGACGGCTGGGCCTAGAAGCAGAGCTGCAGGTAAGAGATCCAGTTTGCTTCCCTAGATGCAGATGGCTGGCTTTCCTTTCTTTGCCTGCAGAGGCTCCTCTTGGCATTATTCAACTCATAAACAAGTTTTTCTCTACAAGTCATACCTAAAGATTATCTCTTCTATCCAGCAGTTTTATTAGGTAGGTAAATCTGAGTCAAGATTAGTTATTTACATGGTCACACAGAAATTATTTGCTTTGTGCTTGGAAAAATTTGTTGAATTGTTTATCACTGTTTTTTACTGTTGGCTTAGGACAATAAAGTTTCTTACCTTTATACAGGAATTTAGAGTTTACAAAGTGTTTTCCTACATATACACTTGTTTTCTCATTTTAGCTTCTAAGAAATGCTTTGGGGAGGTAGGTAGGGAATAGTTATTACCAAAACAAAAAAGTTTAGAAAGACCAAGCACCTTGTTTATTGTTGTCCCATCCAGTTCATAGTGAGGCAGGCCTTCAGTCCAGAAGTTCTGCTTTTTCATTGTGTCTCACAGAGACACTCCATAATGTTAGTTCCATTCTCTTTTCTTCCTCAAAATCATGTTTTGAATCCAACTTTTTTTTTTAAGATTTTATATATTTTATTTTTTTTTAGACAGAGCGGAAGGGAGGGAGAAAGAGAGGGAGAGAAACATCAGTGTGTGATTGCCTCTTGTGCACCCCTTACTGGGGAAGTAGCCCACGACCCAGACATGTGCCCTGACTGGGAATCGAACCAGCAACCCTTTGGTTCTTAGGCCGGCACTCAATCCACTGAGCCATACCAGCCACGGCTGAATCCAGTTTTTAACTGTGTTATCTAACTTAGTGTTATTTGCAGGTTGGGTGAGAATTCTCTTCAGTTCCTTCAGGTTAGTGTTCATATCATTCTGGTCTTAGAAAAAGACTAGAAAGAAATTTATTGAATGTTAACAGTGTTATCTCAAGGTAGTGAAATTATAGGTGATTATTATTGCTTTCTTTTCATTATAAAATTTTACCCATTATAAAGCTACATTAATAGTAACATGGAAAAAGATAAGTAAAAATTACTTCTTAGTCCCATCTCCGTAATACAATTACTATTAACATTTCATATACTTTGGGGGGTTTTTTGTTTGTTTGTGTTTTAAAGATTTTATTTATTTATTTTTGGAAGGAAGGGAGAAGGAAAGGGAGAGGAACATTGATGTGCAAGAGATACACAGATTGGTTTCCTCTTGCACACCCCCAACTGGGGACCTGGCCTGCAACCCACACATGTGCCCTTACTGGGAATCAAATTGGCGACCTTTAGGTTCACAGGCTGGTACTCAATCCACCAGCCAGGGCATATACTTTGTTTTTCCTACATATTTTTACATAATTGTAATCATACTTTACAGTGAATTTTTTAAGTTAACATATAATAATTATTTTCTCCATATTATCAAGTAGTCTTCACAACTTTTACTTAACATTTTTTTCTGATTATAGAAGTAATAATTATCATAGTAGAAAATATAGAATAGACAGAAAGATATAGAGAAGAAAACAAAATCACTTTTAATTTTACCACCTAGAGATAAACACTGCTAACGTTTGGTGTACTACCTTTGTGTATTAAGCAGAGTACTGGTTAAGAGATGGGCATTGGAGCTTCATGAATTTGTTTTCAAGACCTATGTTCTCCACAGCAATATAGCCATGTGCAAGTTACCTCTAGTTTCCTAATTGGTAAAATAGAGCAATAACTGAGAATTGTTGTGATGATTAAATTATAAGATTTGTGTGAAGCACTTATCACAGTGCCTGGATAATAGCATAATAGGCTAATTCAATAAAGTAACAATTATTATTCTTAAATCGTCCAATTTTTGTCCATGCTTATCTATTTTTTTCCCTACAAAATGGGGCTTGTACAATTTACACAGTTTAATAAACACTTTTATATTTTCATATTATGATAGTCTTCCCATATCTCTAAATTATTTGAAAACACATTTTTTTATATATTTTATATGTGTATGTGTGTGTGTGTGTGTATTTCTTTAGAGAGAGAAGGGAAGGGAGGGAGTAGGAGGAAGAGAGAAATAGTGATTGGTTGCCTTTTAGTATGAGCTGCCCTGCAACGCTGGCATGTGCCCTCGTGGGGAATCAAACAATTGATCTTTTGGTTCGAAGGCAAGGTGCTCAATCCACTGAGCCACACCAGCTAGGGAATATTTTATTATTTATTCTTTTTTAAAAAGTTTCTGTTCATGTTTCCTTCAGAACATAACTCAAAGTGCATCCCTGGAAGTGCAGTTGGGGGCAGGACATAGAAGATTTTTATCTCCAAAGGGACATTTGACAGTGGCCAGAAATAATTTTGGTTGTCAAAACTAGAATGGTACTGCTGGCATCTAGTGGATAGAGGCTCAAGATGCTGCTAAACATCCTACAGTACACAGAACAAAAAGAAAGTGCCACAAAGTGTTATACAGCCCCAAATGCCAATAATGTCAAGAATGAGAAACCCTGCTCTGGTGGAGGCTGAATGAATAGACAGTGACTTCTGGCTGGTTGGGCTTCTCATTTTAGCTGTGCCTCCACCCAACCCATTTTATCTTTACCATCTCTTCCTGGCTTGATAACTTGGTCCAGAATAGACTTGGAAACTTCTGTGACTACAAAACAGGATCCCATCTATTGTTTCCCAAGGTCTGGAACTCAAAAATAAATACGTTAAGGTGAACTGTTTCAATTTACACTTGCCTAAAGGCCACCTTGCCCAAGACCTGTAGTAGCAGTGCATAGAAGGGAAATACACAGGTTTAGATGGGGTTGGGATTGGGGGGACCTAGTTTAAATATCAGCTTTGCCTCTTATGAGACTTAGAGAAGTGAGAGCATTTGGAAAGAAGACAGAGAAAAAATAGGTTTGAGAGAGTATCAGGGGTTGGACATGTTAAGTTTGGAAGCCCGTCGGATAACTTTGTGGCGATACCAGGTAGGCAGTACTAAATGGGAGAGAGCCCTGGACTCTAGGGAAAAATCTGAGGACCTCAAATGTCCTTGGAGCCTTAGAGAAATAGGGTCCATCTCTGAAGCACTCCAGCTTTCAGAAGTTTATTACAAGCTAAGGAGATTTTTTTTAAAGCTAAATAAGAAAGAGTAGTCAGTGAAGAAAAAAGGAAACAAAGCCAGGAGAGTGTAAAGGCCAAATAATGAAAGTATGTCAAGAAAGGAGTGTTCATTTGTACTCAGTGCTTTTGAAGGTTGAGTAAGATGGGGGGGGGGGGGCGGGCGGGAAACAGTGACTATGGCCTTGACTAAAGCAGTTTTATTGGAGTGTTGGGAATAGATGCTGTATTGGGGGGTCGAGGAGTGATTGAAAGTGAAGAAACAGCAATGAGTGTAGACAATTCTCTTTTTTATTTTTCTTGTTTTAGAGAGTAATGGAAATTTGTTTTTGTTTATTTATGACAAACCTTTTTCCCCGATGAAAGGAATGATAGGATGTAAGCAGTAAAAAGAGTAAACTTTAAAAGTTATCTTCTCTTGCCACTATACAGCTACTTTTTACCTTTCTTCAGCTTACTACCTGGGCAGCTGACTTGCACAGATATACCAGTGTTCTCTTTTGTTCTCTATCTTCTGGTTGGTTTTAACCAACAGGGAGTCATTTCAGGAGACAGGAGAAGAATGTCACCTTTTTTATTCCCCTTGCTTCCTCCCTTCAAAGTCATTCCCCAGCCCCCCAGCTTTATTGAGTTATGTAGACAATTCTTAAACAACTTTGTTTACAAAAGGAAACAGAGAAACGGGGTAGTAGTCGACTTCCAGCCAGGATGGAGGCACAGGTAGACAAACTTTGCCTCCTCACACAATCATAAGAAGGATCACAACTAATCTCAAAACAAAATACACCCAGCCTAGCTGGTGTGGCTCAGTGGCTTGAGTGCCAGCCTGTGAACCAAAGAATCGGCAGTTCGATTCCCAGTCTAGAACACATGCCTGGGTTGCAGGCCAGGTTGCCTGTTGGGGGCAAGTAAGAGGCAACCACACACTGATGTTTCTCTCTCTTTCTCCCTTCCTCCCCCTCTCTAAAAATAAATAAATAAATTCTTTTAAAAAACACACACAAAAAAATACAACCAGAACTGCCAGAAAATCAAACTGTATGAAAGTCCAACAGCCAAGGATTTAAAGGAGAAATATTCATCCAGATGGACAGGAGGGACAAAGATGGGGCACCAGCTGGTGAGGACACAGTATGGTGGCAGTGGTGAGGCAGCAGTGGTGGCAGCTGGCTGTGGCCAGTGGAACAGGTGATTTCACATTCACCTGTGGTGGGTAAACACTGGGATGGTCACTTGGGGAACGAACCTTCACAGCCTAAGGCCAGACTACGCAGACCAGGGTTCTAGTGGTGGGAAAATAAAGCCTTGTAGCTTGTGGCTATAAAAACCAGAGGGGATTGGGCAGTGGAAGAAACTGCTGGTCTCAGGAGAGTCCCTTTAAAGGACCCCCACAGCCCTAGAATGTTGGCAGACCCACTCACTCTGTGATTCTGCACTGGGACAGCAGCTGGATGGGCACCAGTCGCATTTGGGAAGTGGGGGAAGTAACTGGAAAATGGGCAAAAGCTGAGCAAGCAGCATTGTTCATTCTCAGACCCCTCTTCCACATACAGCACCATCTGACGAATACCTAAGGCTCTGCCCCTTACAACAAACAACAGGTATGCCACAATGGAGTCAAAGAAGTCTACCCAATACACAGAAACAAACACAGGGAGGATGCTAAATTGAAGAGACAAAGAAGTATTGTGAAAATGAAAGAGCAAGACTCTAGAAAAAGAACTAAGTGAAATGGAGATAGACAACCTATCAGATGCAGAGTTCAAAATACTGGTGAAAAAGATGCTTAGAGATTTCATTGAGTACAGCAAATGCATAAGGGAAAAAAATGAAGCCTATGCAAAGTAAAATAAAGAAAAATCCACAGGGAACCAACAGTGAAAGGAAGGAAGTTGGGGTTCAAATCAATGATTTGAAGCATAAGGGAAAAATAAACAGTCAACCAGTACAGAATGAAGAAACAAGAATTCAGAAAAACAAGGAGAGATTGAGAAGACTTGGGACATCTCCAAATGTGCCAACACCCAAATCATACAAATGCCCAAAGGAGAAGAGGAAGAGCAAAAAGTTGAAAACTTACTTGAAAAAATAATGAAAGAAAACTTCCCTAATTTGGTGAAGGAAATAGACATACAAGTCCAGGAAGCACAGAGAGTCCCAAACAAGTTGGACCCACAGAGGGCAACACCCAGACACATCATAATTAAAATGACAAAGGTTAAAGAGAAAGAGAAAAATCTTAAAAGACAGCAAGAGAAAAGAAGAGTTACCTGCAAAGGAGTTCCCATAAGACTGTCAGCTGATTTCTCAAAAGAAACTTTGCAGGCAAGAAGTATTCAAAGTAATGAAAATCGAGGACCTACAACCAAGATTACTCTATCTAGCAAAGCTATCATTTGGAATTGAAGGGCAGATAAAGTACTTCCCAGACAAGGTAAAGCTAAAGGAGTTTTTCATCACTAAGTCCTTATTGTATGAAATGTGAAAGGCACTTATTTAAGAAAAAGAAGAAGATCAAAACTATGAACAGTAAAATGACAATAAACTCACAACTATCAACAACTGAATCTAAAAAAAAAAACAAACAAGCTAAGCAAATAACTAGAACAGGAACAAAATCATAGAAATGGAGATCACATGGAGGGTTATCAGCGGGGAGGGGGAAGAGGGAGAATGGGGATAAAGGTACAGGGATTAAGAAACATAATTGATAGATACAAAATAGACAAGGGGAATGTTAAGAATAGTATAGGAAATGGAGAAGCCTAAGAACTTATATGCTCAACCCATGGACATGAACTAGGAGGGTGAGGGAAGGAGGGGTACCAGGTGAAGGGGGAGAAAAATTGGGACAACTGTAATAGCATAATCAATAAAATATACTTTAAAAAAAAAGGAAGAAATGGGAGTAGCTGGAGGGTCAGTGGGATCCCCTAAAGGAGAGACTTGTTAAGAATGGGAAGAAATGCTAGAGCATGTTTGTATGTTGATGAGAGAGGAAGGGATTGCTGATATAGGAAAAGGACAGAATAAATGAAGGAGCAAGTCCTGGGGAAGACTGGTAGGGATAGGATTCAGAGTTTAAGCAGGGGACTTGACCTTTGATGTGAGCACACATCTGTCTTTTTTACAGGGTACAGGAGGTCTGGGATCAGGAGAGAGACAATGACGGATAAAAATGGAGGATCATTGACACATAGATAGTCTATAATAGCAGTTCTCAAAGTGTGGTCTGCAGATCCCTGGGGAATCCCCATGACTCTTCCAAAGAAATCCGTGGGCTTAAACTACCGTCATAGTAATACTAAGACATAGCATCAAACTGTCATTGAATTCTTTACCTCATGCACAAGAAGTAACAACAACAACAGACAAACAAACAAAAAGTGTTCTTGATGTGAAGCAATAAAAGTTACTAATTTTATTAAACTTCAACCGTTACATACATATCTTTTTACTATTCTGTACTGTGGGATAGGATGTGCCCATAAAGTAATGCTGCTGCATGCTGAACTATGATGGTTGTCTTGAGGAAAAGCACTTGTGCAGTTTTTTGAGTTGCAAGCTCAACTAACCACCTGAAAGAATAATAGATGAAAACTATGGTTATTCAAATGTGGATAATGTGACAGACATTTTCTTAAGAATAAGTAAAATAAGCTGTCACTTCAAAAAAAGCAACTGATTATATTTGTTGCCAAGGATAATATTTGAACTTTTTAAGTTTATATGTATGAAAACGCGTATCTGCCACCATAAGCTTGATAGCTTCTCGATACTTAAAAGACTTTCTTGGTAAGAGCTGTGGTGATATTAACAAATGTTAACACCACTGTGTAATGAATGTTAACATTTGAAGTGAGTCACTTTTTTTTTTTGTTTGTTTGTTTTTCAAATCAGAGAGAAAGTTTATTTAGAAAGTCACAGAGATAGACTAAGTGAGCCAGCTGGGATGCATGTGCTCAGGAAACAAATTAGAGGCAAAAGAAGGGCACTTGAAGCTTAGGAGAAAGAGTGTAAATGTATGCTTCTGGAAGAAGAAGGAAAAGGACACAGGCATACTCCAGAGAGAACATGAGCAGGCCATGAGTCACTGTCTTGAAAATGAGCAAGATATGATGTAACAAAATCACACACGCATGAAGGACACATATGTAATGTGAAACAGACCCATGTACTTTAATGTAGCAAGATAACAATAGTTAATTTATGTGGTTTCAGATTCCACATTGTAACTTTAAGAAAACATTACCGCCCTGGTTGATGTGGTTCAGTGGGTTGAACGCCAGCTTGTGAACTGAAAGGTTGTTCCCAGTCAGGGCACATGCCTGGGTTGTGGGCCAGGTTCCCAGGTGGGGGCATGCAAGAGGCAACCAGTTGATGTTTTTTTTGCAAATCGATGTTTCTCTCCCTCTCTTCCTTCCCCTCTCTCTAAATAATAAATAAATAAATAAATAAATAAAATATAAAAAAGAAGCCATTGTGGAGTTTTGATATAGTGTTAAAGATATCTACAATTATCTGAAAAGGCTATTGAAATACCCTTCCCTAATCCAACCACTTACCTTTATTAGGCTGAATTTTCTTTATGTACTTCAGCGAAAATAACATATTGCAATAGATTAAATACAAAAGTAGGCATGAAAACCCAGTTATCTTCCACTAAACTAGACATGAAAGAGTTTTGCAAAATGTAAAGTAATTCTAGTCGTCTTATTAAATTCTTTTGTTTTGGAAAATATAGTTACTTTTCATTTAAACTGTGTTAACTTACCATTTTATTAGTATTTTTAAATGAAATTGATAATATGAAATATTTCAGTTCTCACTTCTAATATGGTAAATATCTATAGATATCCATACAAATAAAAGTTTTGGGGGGGATCCTCAGTAATCTTTTTTAAGTGGAAAGGGGTTTTAAAAATAAATACAAACCCTCACCCTAGGATGTGCTCACTGATACCAGAGAGAGAGGAAAAGAGAGAGAGAAACATCGATTGGCTGCCTCTAGCAAGGGTCCTGATCAGGGATCAAACCCGTAACCCAGGCATGTGCCCTGACCAGAGATCAAACCTTCAACTCTCTGGTGCATGGGACGATGTTCCAACCAACTGAGCCACCTGTTTAGGGCCTCAATAATTTTTACAAGTGTGAAGAGGTCTTGAGACCAAAAAGCTTGAGGACTACTGGTTTATAATGCCATGAAATGGGATGATTGGAGAATATTACCTGGGGAGAAAGTAGGAGGAGAGAGGAGGGTCCACAACCAAGAACCAAGGTGTTTGAACATTTAGAGATTGCCTGTTTTACCTATTTCTTCTCTCCTTCAACCCACAGGAGACAGAAGGAATAGGCATAGAGGTGGGAGAACATGGTATGGAGACCAAGGAAGAGGGAAATCTCAACAGTACTGATTTTTACAATCTTACTTCTCAAAAGGCTATCTTATTTCCCTCTTTCCTAGTTTGAGGGTAGGGAGGATACATTTTTGTGACTTCCTCCAAGTAGTAATAAAAATGTCATTAAAAGTCCTTTAACTTCTAGTACCCACTTTCTCATCTCTAAAATTATATATTATATTTGTATTCTGTTTGTCTTTTAGGTTCATGAGGAGGAATAAGTAAGTTAATTTATGTAAAGTACTTAGCACAGGGCCCAGCATATTGTAAAATCTATGGTATATAGCACTCAAATATAAGCTGCAATTATTCTTGTTATTTATAGAATGCTTTTAAAGTTTCCTAAGGTCCCAGTCCTCTGGTGCTGATTTGATGGCATCTAGCATTTTAAAATACTTTACAGTCATTTTCTTTCCTTGTTTTATTTTCTACCCATTGTCACATATGGACCCCATGTTGCTTAACAACAGTTGATTTTTGGCATTAAGAAGAGGTTATTAATGGTGATTAGGGATAGGAATAGAAGAGGTAAAATCAATAATAAAAGCTCCTGCCTTTTTGTGATTATTGATTATAATTTTTTTTTTCTTTATTATCTGGAGGAAACTTTTTTCCTAGATTTCCTAATTTACTACTATGCATGCTTTTGAAAAATGCAAAAGGAAACTTAAAGAGAATTCATGGGACATAGTACTGAACACTTAGTAGATGCTCACTAAAACCTTACTGGTTTGATTGGCTTTTTTTTAAAGGAAATTTTAAATTTTTTTTTAATTTTAAAGAGTTTATTTACTTTTTTAGAGAGAGAGAGGAAGGGAGGAAGAAAGAGAGGGAGAGAAACATCAATGTGTGAGAGATACATCGATCAGTTGCCTCTCGCACACCCCCAACTGGGGACCTGGCCCGCAGCCCAGGCATGTGCCCTGACTGGGAATCAAACCAGTGACCTTTTGGTTCAAAGTCCTGCACTCAGTCCACTGAACAACACTAGCCAGGGCTGATTGGCTTTTTTGATTTTTTTATATGAGAGTTAGCTGTTTTAAGTTTATCCCTATTCAATAATACTATTTCTTTACCGTCCATCTTAATAATCTGTCATGATTTATACTGTTTGACTTTCTAGCTTCCATTTTGAGTTACTTTAAAATTCAGAGTTTAGCCAGCCTCTGGTATCTTGTTACCTCTTCTGTATATTGGTAGAATTTGTACCCACAAAGGTGTCTATTTAAAAAGCATGCAAGTTAATTTGGATAACTTTATTTTTTATATATTCTTTTCATTGTACTCATCCTAATAGTTACCTAAGCCTTTGAAAAACTACTTTCCTAAGCTAATGTTTAATTTTCATACTTCTTTCCTGAAAGTTGCTGTCTTCTGGTTTTCTGTCCACCAGTTTTCATCTGACCAGTTTCCATTCATCTTTAGGTCTCTAATTATTTGGTTCCTAGCTCTTTTTTCCTAAGGAAGTTCTATATCAAGAAGTACATCAATCCCATGCATTCTTTTCTTTTTTATATGAAGAAATTGCCCTTGGCATTTTGAAGTCTTGGCAATTTACATATTTAAACTAAATCATAATCTAAAACTGCTCATTGTACCTGAATCAAAAAGACTTTTTATCCTCTCTTCTTTGACCTGGATTTTTGAATGGATGACACGAGTAATGCTCCTTAAACATTTTTTTTTCCTTTAACTTGGTGTCTGTTAGGCCCTTTCCTTTTTCATGTACTTACTTTTGATTAGGTAAACATTCATATGGTTCTAATTTTTTTAGATTTTATTTACTTTTATTTTTTATTTTTTTATAAAGTCAGTTTTTTAAAAAAGATTTTATTTATTTATTTTTAGATAGAGAGGAAGGGAGGGAGAGAAACATCAATATGTGGTTGCCTCTCATGCGCTCCCCAACTGGGGACCTGGCCCGCAACACAGACATGTGCTCTGACTGGGAATCGAACCAGTGACCCTTTGGTTCACAGGCTGGCGCTCAATCCATTGAGCCACACCAGCCATGGTGGTCCTAATTTTTTAAATATTTATTTATTTTCAGAGAGGAGTAGGGAGAGAGAAAGAGAGGGAGAGAAATACCAATGTGAGAAACATTGATTGGGGTTGCCTCTCACATGCTCCTTGACAGGGGATTGAACTTCAACCCAGGCATGTGCCCTTACCAGGAATCAGACCAGGAACCTTTTTTTGCCTTTTGCCACTTCGGCAAGGGCTCATATGGTTCTAATATTAAACATTTAAAAAGTCATCTCCTTCCTACTCTTTTTCCCAGCCACCTAATTTACTTCCCTGGAAATCAACTAATATAATCAGCTTTAGTATCTTTCCAGCACACTTTTATGCATAAAATTCTCACCTTTTCTCACAAATTTGAGCCTAACATATTTACTGCTTTCTACCTTTTTGAATTTAAAAATATACTTTTATGATTTTATCATATAAGTATATAAAGATACTTGTAATTTCTAATTCTTTCATGGCTTCAGAATATTCTGTTGTGTGAATATACCATAATTTATTTAAACTGTCCCTGGTGATGGACATGTAGATTACTTACAATATTTTTTTTGTACAGTATTATTCCTTGCAACATCATTTGGCACTGTGGATATATCAGAAAAATACATATGAGTGGAATTAGTAGGTCAGAGGGTATATGGCTCTATGATTTTGATAAATATTGCCAAAAAAGCCTTTCACAGAGCTTGTACCAATTTATACTCCTATCAAATTCCTTTACTCTTACATCAAACATAATGCTGAACAAATATTTATTGTCTCCCCAGTCCCAGTCTCTTCTCCCCCATGTGTCCATCATAATTCTGTGAAATTTCACAAATGAATGAAACCTGATTGGCTGGAGAGATCTTAGCTCAACTTCTGAAGACAATTGTAGTCTAGGTTGATACCCGAAAGATGGTTGGGAGGAACTAGCTAGATATGGGAGCAGGCATAGAGAAGAAATTGTAGGCTGGGGAAAAAGTATCTGAGTGATGCAAGAGAGAATAAAGGATAATCAGTTTAAAAGAAGAGATGGTCACAGAGTAGAAATGGAAGAAGGATGACAGATGAGGTTAGCGAAGTGAGTATTGGTGGGATGTTCATAATAAAGGATGTTGTAAGCTATGTTTAAGACTGTGAACTTTATTTATCTTAAGGGCAGTGGAGAGCCATTGAATGGTTTTTATCATGGGAGCAATATGCTCAGAGTTAAGCTTTTAAAAAAAAAAAATCTTGGCTTTAAAATGAAGATTTCCACAGTCTAAACTGGGGCCAGCCAGACCAGTTAAGAGACGATAGCAATGATTCAAGAAGAGGTGGTAGATCGCGTGAACTAAAATAATGGTAATTTGGATGGAGAGAGGTTAGTGAATTTTAAATACATTTAAGAGGTAGAATTAACAGAATTCTTGATGACTGACTGTAGAAAGTTAGGAAAAGAGAGTCAAGATGAAGGTCAAGTTTCTGGCTTGCTTGGCAGGGAAAATGGTAGTATCATTTGCTGAGTTAGGGAACCCTAGAGAAGGAATAGGTTTAAGAGGGAAAATGAGCTTGATTATGGGTGTTCTGAAGCTGTAGACCATGTGTTATCTAGTATTGTCTTGATAGGTAGTTGAAATACTTGGGTCTGAGCTTAGGATAGAGGTACACATTGGAGATGTTGATTTGGGAACACTGAGCAGCATATAGATTGGAACAATGAAAGTGAGTTGTGATTGCCTTTGGGGAGTATATAGGGTGACAAGAAATCCCACAAGTGAAAGAAATAAAAGAAATAAAATGAATCAAAATGTGATCAAGACTTTAAGGTAGATTTGAAAGATCCTAGTGATGCAACCAAAAATGAAAGCAGGTGTCCCCCACAAAGGGGAGGACTGTAGGCCACAAACTGGAACTCTAGGATATTTGGCTCCTGTCCAGTTCTGAGAAGAAAACACACTGAGACAAAACGAGCTCACGCATATAACTATAGGGTGACACAGAACACTCAGCCAAGATGTCCAAGAAATGCGGAGAAGTAATTTGAACTACATACCAGAACATCTCAGAATTAATTCTAATTAATATTAAATTTCAATCCTCTAATCTTGACCTCCCTCTGGCTCTTTTACTCAATTGCTGCCACTATAACGTTTTTTGTATTTTCTTCATTAATATGTTTAACTTTCTATTTTGAAACAATTTCAAACATATAAGAAATATGCAAGAATAGTACAAAAATACCCATATAAACCTTTCCCCGAATTCATTATCGTTAACATTGCCACATTTGCGCTCTCCCTGTCTCTATCCCTCCCTGCTAACACACACAAATGCACTTTTTTTCCTGAACCATTTGAGAATAAGTTACAGACTTGAAGACCCTGTACCTACTTTACACCAGTGTGTATTTCTAAGAACAAGATCATTCTTTTATTTTTTAAATTTAATCAGAGCACATTTATCAAACTCAGGCACTCATACAATACTATTATTTAATACACAGTCCATATTCAAATTTCACCCACTGTTCTGATAATATCTGTTTGATTTTCCTGATTCAGGATTTAATCCAGGATCACACACTGCATTTAGTTGTCATTTTCTTTTTAGTTGCCTTTAATCTGGAACCGTTCTCAGCCTGTTTTTTTATGACATTGACATTTTTGAAGACTGTATTCACTGTTTTGGAGAAGAGTCTCTCAGTTTGGATTTGTCTGATAATTTCCTCATGATTAGGTTCAGGCAATGCATTTTGACAGAAATACTATCTAAGTGATCTTATGTCCTCCTAAGTGCACAGTATCAGGTAGCATATCATGTCTGTCTGTCTTGGTTAAGGTGACATCTACCAGGTTTATCCACTGAAATACTGCTATTTTTCTCTTTATCTGTGAGGAAATACTTTTGCATTGTGCAAATATTCTGTCCTCCATCAAATTGCACCCAATGGTTTCAATCACTCATTGACAATAATTTTTTTAAATGACTTTATTTATTTATTTTTAGAGAGAGGGGAAGGGAGGGAGAAAGAGGGAGAGAAACATTGAAAAGAGAGGGAGAGAATAGTGTGGGAGAGAAACATCGACTGGTTGCCTTTCATATGCTCCCCGTCTGGGTATCAAACCCACAACGCAGGCATGTACCCTGACTGGGAATCGAACCTACAACCTTTCACTCTGCAGAATGACACCCAACCAACTGAGAACTGAGCCACACCAGTCAGGGCACTGATTGATTGTTCTTGCCTGTATCAATTACTGGTATGATGTAGTAATGGTTATAAAATGGTCATTTTCCAACTCTATAATTTCTTCATTTAGTGATTGGCAGTCTACTAGAATGAAGTGCTTTTCTCCTCACCCCACCCTAGAGAAATCTGTGATATTTTTTATTTGGTGGGTTTTAATTTGCTATCATCCTGATGTTCATGGCTTTGGCCAGTAGCATGAAGCTGGCTCCTGTGTCCTTACGATTATGTTCTTATCTTTTTCTTTTTGTATCTCTGTTTATTTTATGCACAAGTTGTTGTAGGTTCATTCTGTATACTTCCTGTCCCAGACCTGGAATCACTTATTTCTCCAAGAATCCTTGGTTCTTTTTAGTGGGAAATGGTATTTAGTGGGGAACGGCATCTAAATACCTCATAGCTATTGGTATCATTGCTTCTGTACCCTTTCAAAGGACAGAGCTGGAAATAATATATATTTATTCATAAAGTTCAGACTGATATTGTTTATTCCAATCTAATATCTCAGAGTTCTTCGCCTTTCCCTTGTTTTTAAGTGATATCTTCTTCTTATTTTTAGAGAGAGGGGAAGGGAGGGAGAAAGAGAGGGAGGGAAACAGCGATGCACGACAGATACATTGATCAGTTGCCTCTTGCACATCCCTACCCAGGGACCTGGCTTGCAACCCAGGTGTGTGCCCTGACCTAAAATTGAACTGGCGACCTTTTTGTTCACAAGCCAACACTCAATCCACTGAGCCACACAAGCCAGGGCCCTAGTACATATTTGAATTTCCCTTCTTCCACAGTGAGAAGACACAACATTGATATAGCTATTATGTCAATATTATATATATTTATTATATATTCACATTGATATATTTATCCCAACAACACTGATGGAGTTACTCATTTGCTCAATTTTACAAATACACAAAATAGTTACAGAATTGCTACAGCAGTTCACTACAAATGACAGATCTGCTAACTAGAGTCCAATCAAGATTTCCTTAAAGTTTATTCTGTCTTTAAAATATGCACAGTTGAAGAATGTGTGTGTATAATAATAATATTGTGTTCAAAAATTACTTGGGTCAGTTGGCATCTCCTCCCCATCTTTGTTGATTTAATTTTACTTTTTGAATGTTCAAAACCTCAACTTTGTCCTAAAAATAAAAGCTCTACAAAAAGGTCTAGAAAAAGGTTACTCCTTTCTCTACCCTTTGCTCTATGCCTTCCACCCCCTAGAGCTCCATTAGTGTCTACTTATCCATTCTGTGCTTGTTTGCAAAAATAGGCAGGTACATATATAAGTTCTTACTTTCCCTCCTTTGTTATACCAAAACTAACAAAAATTATATTAAAATAGCCTTTAAACATATGGAAAAGAGATTCAGTTTAACCCATAAGAGAAGTGTAACTTAAAGCTATGTTGAGATGCCATTTTTCATCTGTCAGAAGGATTAAAAAATTCAAAAGCTTAACCATACACTCTGTTGGTGAGTTGTGGAGAAACAGACTCTTGCATTGCTGCTGGGAAGGCAAAATGGCGTAATTCCCAAGGACGGAAATTTAGTAATATCTAACAAAACCACATATACATTTACTCTTTGGCCAGCACTCCTGCTTCTAAGTTTTACCCTGAAGATACAGCAATAATAAAATACATATGCACAAGATTATTCATTATGGTATTGCTGTAATCTCAAACTATTAGAAACAACTCTTAAGAATCTATACATGGGAAATTCATTGAATAAATCTTGGTTCATCTACACAATAAAGTGCTATGCAGCTGTGAAAAAGAATGCTATGAACTGATATGAGTGATTTCCAAGATATATTGGTAAGTGAATAAAAAGTGTATATACCTATCATGCCTCAATGACTCTTTGTCCTCAGCAAGTCTTCCAAGTCATTCAGCTTCTCTCTTCTCTCCTTACGTGCTACCTCATATCTTTATTTCCTTTCCTATCCCCCAAAAACTCCATGATTCATTACTAGTCATTGTCTTGCAACATTCATCTGACATAACCCCAACCCCAGGGATCTTTTAGCTTTCCTGTATCTTTAACTTTCCCTTTCTCTACTGATTTTTTCCCCTTAGGATTAAACATGCTCGAGCTTCAGAAAATCCTTCCTTGATGCCAAGTCCAAATCAAGCTATAGCTTCTCTTTCTCTAACTCTTCATAGCCAGACTGAGAAAGTAGTCTATACTCAGTATTTCTGCTTCCTCACTTCCCAGGACAGTCATGCTCTGCTTAATGACAGGGATACATTCTGAGAAATGTGTCATTAGGTGATTTTGTCATTGTGCAACATCTCAGGGTATGCTTACACAAACCTAGATGGTACAACACACTACACACCTAGGCCATATGTTATATCACTGTCTCATATGTGGTTCATCATCAACTGAAACATCATTATGTGGCACATAACTGCATTTCCTCAACCCACTTCTGTTTTTCTGCACCACACACCACAAAAATGGCTCTTGCCCTAAATCAGTGGACACTTCTTAGTCCTTATCATGCCAGACCCAACAGTATTTGGTAATACCGGGCACTTCCTCAATGAAATTTTCTTCATCTGGGTTCTGAGGCATCACCCTCTCTGTTTTCCTCCCTACTCCTCTAGTTAATTTCTTGATACCCTTTGCATACTCTTTGTCCACCTGGCCCTTATGTTGGTCTTCTTTATGGCTGTATCCTAGGCTTTCTTCCTGCTCTACTGTGAGGAAAAGAACCTCACTTTTCAAATAAGGAGAGTAAAACCGAGCATTTCCAAGGTCAATAAATGGTAGAAGATTAATATTTGTATCAGGCCTGTCTGGCTCCATAATTCTAATTCTTGTTACTTCAGTCATGTGTCTACTTTTTTAAAGGGCTCAACAAATAGTCCTTGGTTTGGTGAATTTATTCTCTTACCTTATTTGTTTTCTTAATATTTTCCTTAAACAAGTTGCAAATATTATATATCTCACCTTCATGACCTGGCTTGATTGCTTTTGTTTATAATATAATTTGAATAAAAATTCACTAGAAACAAGTCATATTAAACTAGATTGGTTTATTTTTTAATATAGTTGCTAGAGCAGGGCAATTTTGCAGTGTAATGTGCTCCTAAAAGATAGAGCATAAACTGATTCTAACAAAGACTTGTGGAAGATTTTTTTTTTACAATGTTAGTTTAGAGAAGTAAATTAGATACCAAGTTTACTGAATAATCACTCTCAAAGAAAAAGATAGAGGGAAAATCTTACTTTGTGAGAGATATAAACGACTGTCCTTTAAATCAGGGATCAAATTATGGCCTGCAGGCCAAATCCAGCCTGCCACCTGTTTGTTGGCTTCTTTAGTTTATTTTTTTAGATTTTTTAAAATTTATTTTTAGAGAGGGAGAGAGAACGAAAGGGAGGGAACATTGATGTGAGAAGGAAATATGGATTGGTTGTCTCTTGTAGGGACCCTCTCCGGAGAAGACCGAAGCCACAACCCAGACATGTGCCATGACTGGGAATCAAACTGGTGACCTTTCGCTTTGTGGATTGATGCCCAACCAACTGAACCACACCAGTCAGCACTGTTGGCTTATTTTTCAAGTTTATTTTTTATTTTATTTAATTGTGCAATTCATTGGTTTTTATATAAACCCAAAGTTGTAGGACCATCACCACTATCTAATTCCAGACATTTCATCATCCCCAAAAGAAATCCTTTACCCATATTAGCAGTCACTCCCTATCCCCTACTGCAATCGCTAATCTCTTTTTGTCTCTGAATTTTCCTGTTCTGAACAGTTCATATAAATGGAATCATACAATACGTGGCTTTTATGTATCTGGCTTCTTTCACTTAGCATGATGGTTTTTTATTTTGTTTTATTTTTTAAAGGGTCTTCTGGTAAAGACAGGAAAACCTACTAGACAAATTCAAAAAGAGCTGTAAGCACTGTTTTTTATAAAACTGTTGGTTTGTTTAATATTTTTATTTTCAGAGAGAGGGGAAGGGAGGAAGAAAGACAGAGAGAAATGTTGATATGTGAGAGAAACATTGATTGGTTGCCTCCTGCATGCCCCCAACTGGGGACCTGGCCTGCAACCCAGGCATGTGCCCTGACTGGGAATCAAACCAGCGACCTTTCAGTTTGCAGGCCAGCCTTCAGTCCACTGAGCCTCACCAGCCAGGGCTAGCATGATGTTTTTAAGATTCATCCATGATGTGGCATGAATCAGTACTTCATTCCTTTGCATGTGGAAATCCAGTTGTCCCAGCACCATTTGTTGAAAAGACTATTCTTTCCCCCATTGAGTTTTCTTGGAACTCTTGTTGGAAATCAGTTGACCATAAATGTAAGGATATACTTAGGAGCTCTCAACTTTATTCCATTTATCTAAATGTTTGTCCTTATGTCGGTACAGTGCTGTTTTGATTACTGTAGCTTTTGTAGTAAGCTTCAAAATTGGGGGAGTCTGAGTCTTCCAACTTTGTTTTTCTTTTTCAGGATTGTTTTGGCTATTCTGGTCCCTTGCATTTACATACGAGTTTTAGGGTCAGTTTGTGAATTTCTGCAGAGAAGGCAGATGGGATTTTTATAATGATTAGGTTGAAAACATTGCCACCTATTTTTATAAACACAACTTTATTGGAACACAGCCACACTCATTAATGTATTGTCTGTGGCTGTCTTAATGATTCAGGAGCAGAATTGAGTAATTGTAAAGAGTCCATATGGCCTGCAAAGCCTAAAATATTTACTGTCTGTCTCTTTACAGAAAAATGCCAGCCCCTGCTTTAGATGATGGAATAAATTCATGCTCTGAAGCACCAGGGCAGAACTAGGAGTCATTCCTTAATTCAGTCATATGTTCAAGTAAATAGTGAGCACCTACGATATACCAACCATGTTCTAGACTCTGGGGGATGAATACAGCAATGAATAAGACCAACACAATTCCTGGCCTCATGAAGGTTCTTGCTATGGCCTATAAGACACCCTTAGAATCTGGTCTCTACTCACCTCCCTGAGCTCATTTTGCCTTAGTCTTCCGCCTTTATCACTATGCTCTAGCCACAACGGCCTTCATTCTGTTTCTTCAGCATACCAAGCCTATTTCTACCTTAGTGCTTGTTCTTCCCTATGCGTAGCATGCTTTTCCTAATGATTTTTGTTGCTTGCTCTTTCTCAGTGTGCAAATTTTATTTCAAAGATCACTTCATCAGAGTGGCTTTCCCTAACCACTGTATCTAAAGTATATCCCATTACTATGGTTTATTTCCTTTCTGAACTCATATTGATTCATATGTTCTGTGTCCTATTTAACATGATAGCCTTTGCATGCATTAGAGTGCCCAGCATATAGTAGTTGCTCAAAGAAAAAGATTGAATGAATAAATGGGCTTCTCAAGGATAGATAGCAGATACAGGCTCAGTGTAAGGAAATACCTTCTAATATGAATTATGGTTGTTGACTTGTCCCACTATACTTAGATTTTTTAGGTAAAACATAGAAGTTGAAATATGTTTTAAATCACCTCTTTTTATGACTTCTAGGAGGATTTTTTCCTTCCCCAGCAATCTTAGTTCACATCAGGCTGTGCTTTAAGTCTTGAATGACCACGGTGAAGTAGAAAGAACAGATTTGGATTTGATTTCCAATTCTGCCACACAACAATCAAAGTGACTGAAGAGCTTTACAAATATTGATTCATTTCCTACAACCACCCAATGAGGTTACACATGGTATCTCTTTTTTCACAGATGTAGAACCTAAGGCACAGAGAGGTTAAAAAACTTGCTCAAGGAAACACAGCTTATACACATGAAATCACATTTACTGTACTTTATGGACAATTTAACAGATTTTCAAGGATAATTATGTGAAGAGGACAGGGCTTGACACATAGTGAGCTAAGTTTTAGTTTTTCTTATTACTATTCCATATAGTAATTCTTAGGCACAGTAAATTTGAGAAACCATTGAAGTAAATTAAAGCAGCAGCAAAAGGAAAGATTTTAGGGACATGTCCTGATCATTTAGATCACTCTGCCTTTATGATAAGTATCTGATCCTTAATTGAATAGAGAGTAAATGAAGAATTCTCAAGAGTTTTGTTTGCTTTCAGGACTCTCCATTCTGTTATAATAATAATATACCTATATAATCTTAACATATGGAAATAAACATGTATTGTGAAGTTTAAATGACTTGATGCATATGAGAGCTTAGTACTTACCCTGACGTTTTAGTAGGTACTCAGTTAATGCTTCCTGGATTTTCATCTAAACCTTGCTTGTTCAGACTCATATTCACGCTGTTAAGGACCTGCTTCCTATCTTTCCTGGTTGGCATTTCTGTGGAGGCTCCACTGAATATCTCTCTCATGCTCTTTGACATTTTAAGTAGAATTTCATTGTACAAGGGTTTAGGTCTGAAGTCAGTGGGTAAGTTAAATGTCTATATGATTGGGTTGCAGTTAAAAGAGGGTACTTACATGTATGCAAATGGGGTCACAGAATTGGTCTGCCAGCCAGATAATGTTCTCCAAGGTCCTTTAAGTTTTTCCTAAAGCCTGACATTCCTATCTTCTTCTAGGATACCTCTTTCCTTCCTCTGTTATGGTAGAACTTTGTTTCATGTTGCCATAGACATAGGCCTGTCTTTGTTTATCCTACTATTTATTTTTTCTCCCAGTACCTTATACATAATGGGTATTGAATAAATGAATTGTCTGTTTAGCCAGAACTTAGGAAAGCAATTTAATAGCTGTAGAAATTACCCTTTTGAAAAAGTAAGTAAACAGGAAGGAATACATTTGTTCAAGATGTATACCCTTCGTGAGTACCCTAGCCATGTGGGAGGGGTCTTTGAGAGTGGGATCTGGAAGAACCATACACAGGCTGGCGAAAGAAGATACCTGAGGACTAGTTCCAGGGAGCCAGCATTTTCCAAAGTGTGCTAGCCCCCTTGCATACATTACATCATTTGATCTTTGCAGTGATCTTGTCCTGTCGACATTATCACCGTCCCCATTTCCAAATGAAAAATTTGAAGCTCTGGGAATCCTAAGTGACTACCCACATACCAAGGAAGAGTCCAAGCCAGAGCTGAACCCAGACATCTTTTTCACTTTACAGTTCTGCCCCTCACCAGCCTCATCTCAGTTTTCTCTTGTAAAAAGTAAATTTGGACAAAAGGATTTCTAGTTCTTTTGGTTATACCAGGATACACAATTGATTTGCAGACTTCCTAGCTCTTTGCTTCCCTTTTTTCGTTCCTTTAATGCAGTGCGTCACACCTTTTTCCCCTAGCAAGAATGACTTATAAATTTACCCCTGTGCATCCCACATTTTGATAGATTATTGTCTGCTAAATCATATTAATGTTTCCCATTTTAATACACTTTCCATACCATAACTACTCATCTGAGCTCCTGAATAGGGTGGGATATACCTGAAGTTTCAACACAGATTTTATGTATTTCCAGTCAAATGCAAAAGACCATGATATTGTGCCTAGTCAGGGCTGCTCAGTCATCTGTAACTGTTTTATTCCCACTGGACTTTTAAAATACATCAACTTGCCAAAATGTACAACACTAAAGGTAGAAATAAATATGGTTTAACCTTTGGAGGACTATTCCGTAGCCACTTGAAGTGATGTATATGAGAAGATCATAATAATGTGGGGGAAAGGCAAATGTTACAGGTTTGGAGAAGAGGAGGAGAAAACCTCATCAGTTCTGTGAAGACTGGAGATGTGTCTGCCTGACTTACTCTCTGAGCCCAGTACAATACTGGCAGGCACATAACAGGGATGTAAATATTAAGAGAGACAGCTCAGAATTTAAAAAGGTAGGATATGACATCATGATTAAGAGCCAAGTTCTAGAATCTAGCAGACATGGGTTCACATTCTGGCTATACCGTTTATACAATATGGGGTATTAACATTTTCCTTACCTGAAAAATGAAAATAGTAATGGCATTTCCATCACAAAGTAGTCATAAAGATTTAACTAAAAGCATATATGAAAAAAATAAATAAAAGCATATACGAAGGGTACAGTATTGTCCCTGTACATGGTGAGGAAGTGCCTAGTATCTGTTAACTACTACTATTGCTATTATTACCTTTATTTCTCTCTCTGCTGTGATTTATGTAAAAATAAGGTGTGCCCTGGCTGGTGTGGCTCAGTGTATTGAGTGCCAGCGTGCAAACCAAAGGGTCACTGGTTCAATTCCCAGGCTAGGGCATATGCCCAGGTTGCAGGCCAGCTCCCCAGTAGGGAGTGCATGTGAGGCAACCACACATTGATTTTTCTCTCCCTCTCTCTACTCCCTTCCCTTCTCTAAAAATAAATGAATAAAATCTTTTTAAAAAATAAAGTGCATGTGTCTCAAGTAGTGAGTTAGATGAGTTTTGACACTTATGTAACTACCACTCACAATAAGATAGAAAATACTTCCATCTCTCTAGAAAGTTCCCATGGTACCCTTACAGTCAACCTTCCTACCTCAGAGTAACTACTTTTTGGCTTCTGTCTCCTTAGATTAGTTTTATCTGTTCTTTTTTTTTTTTTTTTTTAAGATTTTATTTATTTTTAGAGAGGGACAGAAACATCAATGTGTGGTTTTGTCTCATGCGCCCCATACTGGGGACTTGGCCTGCAACCCAGCATGTGCCCTAGACTGAAAATCAAACCAGCGACCCTTTGGTTCGCAGGCCAGCGCTCAATCCGCTGAGCCACACCAGCCAGGGCAGTTTTCTCTGTTCTTATACTTCAGGCAAATAGGTTTCTATAGTATATATTTGTGTTTGTGCAGCTTTTTTTGCCTAGCATGTTTTTTGATTTTCATCTATGTTGTACGTATTTATAGTTTGTTCTTTTTAATTGATGAGTAGTGATTTGCTGTATGGATGTACTACATTTTATTTATCCATTCTCCTGTTGATGACCATTTGGATAATTTCCAGTTTGGGGCTTTTAAAAATAAGGTATCTAAGGATATTTTTAAACAGTTTTTGTGTGGACAAATGTTTTCATTTCCCTCGAGTAAACACCTAGTAATAGAATTACTGAATCATAGGGTAGATACAAGCTTAACTTTGTATAAAACTAACAAACAGTTTTCTAAGGTGATGGTAGCAATGAGATCTCTTGTTAATACAGGTGGGAAATGGGTGACATTTGATGTAGTTCAACACAGCCGAAGACTTTGGAGCCATATTGACCTTGGTTCCCATCTGGGCTCTAATACTTACCATTTGTGTGACCTTGGATAAGTTATTTATTATCTGAGACTTGGTTTTATTTGTGAAAAGGGAGTAATAATGAGATCATATATATTAATATCTAGTATTCTACCTAGCAGTAGAATTCTGAGGTGGGGACAAAGGCTATACTGGGTACATGGTCTGTAAAGAATTTAAAAGGAGTAATAGAACCACCTAAAAGTCCATTTGCTTTTTATCATCGTTATGCACCTACTATGATAAAATGCTTCTCTTTGCCTCCTTCTCCCCCCCCGTACACCATGCTACCTAGCAAAGTATAGGGACCTATAATATATAGTAATTATAATGAATATTTAATAAAGTTAAGCAGAAACTAAGAGTTAGGTTGGAATTTGGAATTTAAATGAGATTTGGAGCTTTTATTGCAGGATCTTTCTCTGTTGCACTCTGTTTTCTTCAGGTCCCTGGTGTGCAAGACTCATCCTAAGTGCAAACATTTCTAGGGTCCCAGAGAGGCATGCAGAGGTCTGTTCCTCTCTAGGAGCCATCTCTAAACAGTTCTTCCTCTCAATTCCTTAAAAATTTGAGGTTTTATCCCCTCCTTTTCCCCTACTTTTTAATTCTGATATGTCATAGACATTGTATTCTTCAACATAATTATAAGTTGTGTACTTATATCTTACCCAGTCTTACTTATCAAGGCTAAAATAACTTCTCTTAAACACTCTTTCTTGTAAAGTAGCTTCCCAAACACATGTCCTAACTTATGAAGCCCTTTATTAGTATATTTGTCAATACAGTTGACCCTTCAACAACACAATGGGTTAAGGGTGCCAACCCCTCACGCAGTTGAAAGTCTGTGTTTAACTTTTGATTCCCAAAGATTTAACTACCCTCAGTATCTGCAGGGGATCGGTTTCAGGACCCCCACAGGTGCAGAAATCCGTGGATGCTCAAGTTCCCTATATAAAATGGTGTAGATCAGTGCCATACAGTCCACTTTCCACATCCACAGACTCCCAACCATGGATCAAAAGCAGTACAGCAGGTAATTACTGATTTTATTTACTAGGCTACCATTTTATTATAAAAGGATATAATTCAAGAACAGCCACATAGAAGAGATGCCTAGGGAAAGGTTTGTGAGGAGCACAGAGCGTCCATGCCCTCTCAGAGCATGCCAGTCTCCCCAGACCTCCATGGGTTTTTCAATCCAGAAGCTCTCCGAACCCTGTCCTTTTGGGTTTTTATAGAGGACTCATTACATAGGCATGACTGATTAAATCATTAGCTATTGGTGATCTGTTCAACCTCCCTGGAGGTCAGGGGGATAGAGCTGAAAGTTTCAACCCAACAGTTACGTGGTTGGTTCCCTTAGCAACCAGCTCCCATCCTTTGGTGCTTTCCAAAAATTAATTTACTAGTAAGCTCAGGTGTGTTTGAAAGGGGTTTGTTATGAATATCAAGACACCTTTACCACTCTTATTACTTAGGAAATTCCAAGAGCATAGGAGCTTTGTGCCAGTAATGGGAATGAAGACCAAATATATATTTCTTATTATAAATCACAGTATCACAGCAGGTTACCTACCCTCTCTGAACATTGTTTTTCTTATCCATGAAATGAGTAATGATACCTGTTTCTTAAACAAGATAATGGATGTAGAGTGCTATATTAGTTTCCTATTGGTGCTGTAACAAATTATCACAAACTTAGTGGCTTAAAACAACACAAATTTATTATCTTACAGTTCTGTAGATCACAAGTCTAACAGAGGTCTCGCCAGGCTGAAAGCAAAGTCCTGACAGGGCTATGTTGCAGTTCCCAGAATGTAGAGGCTGCTGCATTTCTAGGCTCATGACCCCTTTTTCCATCTTCAAAGCCAGCAGGTCAAGTCCCTTTCACACCTACATCTCTCTATTCTCTGCAGCCAAGAAAGCTCTCATTTTAAGGATTCGTATGATTATATTGGGCCCACTTGAATATTCTGGGATAATCTTCCAATCTCAAGGACCTTAACCTTAATCGCATCTGCAAAGTCCATTTTGCCACCTAATATATTCATAGGTTCCAGAGGATCAGGACATGGCTATCTGTAGTGTCCATTGTTCTGCCTACCACAAGTGCTTGGCACTGTGCCTAGCTCTTTGTAAGCCCTCAGTTAGCAGCAGTCTCTCAAGGCCCTTGGTACTCTGGGAAATTGCAAACTGACAATATGACCTCCAAGCACAAGTAATTTACAGCCCTGTGAAAAAATGAAAGGGCCAAGGACAGAAATGATTCTGACCCAGAAGGAGTGACCAAAGCCACGGGAGGGGTTTCAACCAAGTGTCATGGGAAAGTGAGAGGACTCAGGTCAGCAAGTGCCCTGACAAGTCTGAACAGAGTAAATGTGTCTGTAACCTTTGTAAGTGCGGAATCTGGAAAGAAATGAGGTTCAGCCTAGATGAAAATCTTTATTGAACAAAGGGTAAGAGGGAAGGAGAAGCAGATGAAAGGCCTTTTTTGAACGATAGGGAGTTAAGAGTTGTTTTTATCTCTTCATTATTTCCATTAGTCCCACTGGACTTACTTGTTCATTTATGCAACAGATATGTGCCAGGGACTGTCCCTGGCCTTGGATGTGCAGTGAACACAATGCACAAAAGCCTGTTTTCTCAAGGCTCAGTCTGGTGGAGAAACTCCATGTCAACACAGAGCCACAGGAAGGGTATGCCTCCCTCTCAAATGTACATGACAGGAAAGGCATCTTGAAGGAACTGCCTGTGAACTGAAACCTGAAGAATGAGTTGAGTTTATCAATTAGGAAATTTTGGGCCACAAGGAACAACACAATCACGTGCCCTTAAACAGTAATGTACTGATTGGCTTACTTAAGTGGAAGTCCAGGAGTAGAGTAGGCATCTGGGTCGGTTACTCTGGTCACTTGGGATCCATTTTTCTATGATACCCTGGGCTTGGCTTTCCTGTCTATGTCACTTATACTCTCAGGTTGGCTTCCCTCATGGTGGCAGTTCGAGGGGTCACATCAGTATTCCCAGCATCCAGAGGAAGAAAGACATCTCTTTCTTAGGCTCTCTCCTGAGAATCAGAAAACTCCTCTCCCAGAAGTTCCCAGCAGCTGTCCACCTTGCATCTGATTGGGGTCACAGGCTCATTTCTGAGCCGATTCCTGTGCCCAAGTGAATGTCATGTCCAGTTTGGTGTAGGCCTAAGTTTCTGAACCTATCACTGTGGAAAGAACAATGGATTTACCCTTCCTGAAACACATAGCCTAATTTGGGCAGGGGAATAATTAAACAAAAATTAGGGTGACATTAGGAAAGAGAAGGGGTGAGAGCATAGAAAGAACTGTAGGTAGGAATGCCTAGTGACTTGTTTTCTCCTTTCATGTAAGACTTGTTTATGCCACTTCATACCTTTTGCTTTTCATGGATTCTGTTTCCTCGTGATTCTCGCTTTGCCATGGTTTCTCTCTGTGCATGCCTTCAACTTCAGCATCTCTTAACTGCCTCACTCTCCGTTTTTCTTAATTCAAATCCCCAAGCTCAAGACACTGGCCTAATGTACCTTACTATATAAGGCTCCATCTACCGGAAGTAAGCTCCAAAAGATCAGGGACTTTGATTTGTATGCTGCTGAACCCGCAGCATCTGAACAGTACCTGGCATGTAGTGACTTCAATAAATTAAGTATATGCCAAATGAATGAAAGTTAGCCTTCTAGTTAATTGGTTGCCCTTGGATCAGATGCTTCTCTGGGCAAATTTCCTGTGGTCAAGGGGCTTTCCCTTGAAGGAACTGTTGAAATGTCCCTTCTAACGACAGGGACATAAATTTGTTTGGATCCACTTCTATTACTCACGATCTGAACTTCATTTTACTTTTCTGCGAAATGGAATCAATGAAACCTGCCCTTTATGACTCAGGGGTATTCAGTATCAAGCAAAATCATGAAAATCAAAGTACTTTATATATTGTAAGGTGCCAGGCAGTTTAATTCAATTCTGGTCACTCACATGCACTTGGAAAACATTGATGATGGAAAGGTTAGTTTACCTGTTGAGTTCCACTTCTTGGTGTTGAGTTCCCCATGAGAACCTCTAACTGGCTCTCTTCTTGTCCCTTTCCATTTGCTCCCCCAGGGTCACTCAGGATGTGTCAACTGTCTGGAGTGGAATGAGAAAGGAGAGTAAGTATGAGTTAGAGCGCCTAGGGGGTGTTAGAGAAAGGGTGTGGGGAGGCTGGGAGGTCCTCTTCCTAAATCTAAGGAAAAGAATGGACCCAAAGGAAAAGAGGCTGCTGCTCTCTGCTACGTACTTTAGTTTAGTCCATCATTATCAACACATAGTTACATAGTGAAGCTCAGATAGATAGAAGATGGGATGACCATCCAAACACTCTTTTTTTTATAAACTAAGGCAAAGTTCAAGGAATAACAGTAAATTCTCAGGACAAATAGAAGAGAATCATCCAATGTTTGCAAGATAGCCTTGAGTTCTATAACATACACTGTTATTTAAGTTGCCTAATTCCTAATTATCTTGGAATGTGGGCTAGGGGAGAATTGCCTGCAAACTCGAGGAGAGGTCAGGACCCCTCACTCTTATTTGCAGCTTGCTGGCCTCTGGTTCCGATGACCAGCACACGATTGTATGGGACCCGCTGCACCACAAGAAGCTGCTCTCCATGCACACAGGACACACTGCAAATATCTTCTCTGTCAAGGTGAGCAGGATAAGCCACAGAGCAAGTGAACGGGATGACTGGGCTGTGCACATGGTTGTGTTTGCATGTGTATATGTCCCGTGTACCCTTGGGGTCACGACATACACCTTTGTGATCTGAGCATCTAATGGTGATTCCTGAAACCCCATCTCTTTTCCATATTCTACTTCCTCCCTTAGAGCCAAGAGGCAAGCTCTAGGTGTATTTATATTTATGTGAGTGGTGATGGTGGGAGGTACGGTTCTGAGCATGAATATAGATAGAAAGAAGACCTGTGTGACTCCCTTATCTGCCTCTTGGAGGCCGTGTGAACTAGGCAAGTCATCTAACTACTGTTAGCCCATTTGCTCATCTGTAGAAAGGTAGTAGCTAAGGAAAATCCCTCAAATTCATGAAGAAATGAGTGAATAAATCCTTTAATTTTTAAAAAGGAAGTAACAATCCACAGGGTTGATGTTGCCTGGCACAAGTGCTTTTAGCTGTTCTACCTTTTGTAGGAAATGGGTCTGCTGATTTGTTGGCGGAGGGGAGTTGAGCTGAGAAGAGATGGGAAAGGGACTTGTAAGTGTCTTCAGACCCCGGAAGACCTATTATGTGGAAGTGGCATGAAACTTGACCCTTTTGATCCCAGAGAACAGACCTAGGACATGTGGCTATAAGTCCACAGAAGCAATGTAGGCCTGATGAAGGAAAGAACTGTCTAATGCGTAGAGCAATTTGAAAAAGGTAGAATTGGGCCCTCTGAGGATATAGCAAATGTACCTAACACTGAGGTATTCTGCTTGCTGGGAACTTTATCTGCCACATTTAAGTTGGAATAAGTGACCTTTAAGGATCTTTCCAAGCTATGATATTCTTTAATGGATATATGTGAGAATAAGGTCGTCCTTTGGAAAGCCTCACTAACCTAAGAAATATTTTCCTAATTAATATCAAGAGGAATTACAGGATACCAGAAGAAAGCAGATCCAAGAGCTCAAAATCTACTTATTTCCCTAAACCCTACCTCTTTCCCAAACTGTGATTCTCAGCTTCTGTCCCAGGGACCAGTCCTAGAGGAGTTTCTGCTATTTTACAGACAGAAAAATGTTCATTCACCTCTTGCATAGCAAACAGACTGCTTTTTGCCCCTGAAAAGTGTTAGATCCATTTTGAGTCTGCAGGGTCAGATCTTTGGAAGGGACTTAAGCCATCATTTTGGCATCATAGAGCACAAAACACTGAGTTCAGAGATGACAATTTGACAATGGCCTTGATGCTCACTAAGTAATAGAAAGACCTTGAGCAAGGCAGTTATATTCACCTAGCCTCTTCTTCTGTTGAAAAAAAAAAAGTGTGGAAAGGGGCTCTTCTCTCTGCTGGTGGACAAAAATAGGTTTACAGTTGTTCATATGGAAAATAATACAATAATTAATAGAAGAATAAATTTTCACATACAACTGTAAACTTTTCCCACTACTCTGTTTAACCCACAAGCTCCCCCTGGTGGCAGTTATGGTGCATAACAAGTGGCGGTAGCCACAAGTTCTTCCCAAGGGTTGTTCCTTCGTGCGTGGAGTACATGCTGTTTCCAGACCGATTTGAAGACTGTTAGTTGTCCCTAAAAATTACTAAATTCCGTCTATTTCTTCTAGTCCTTTTCTTAGTGAACCATTAGAGAAGCATATGTGAGAAAAGTGCATTGTTGCTTTTGTGTGAGCATTTAAGTCGGGTAGGACTTGAGTTATTTAAATACAGAGTAATGCTTTCCCCCAGCACTTGTTCAGCTTTGTTGTGGGTTGCAAGAAACTATTAAAGTCAGAAAAAAAGTAATAATAATTTAATCTTTTGAACTCAAGAAAGAACAGAAGAACTCAACACCATACCCATATATTTTTCTTCCTCAAAACTAGGTGATAGAACAGCATAACTTCTTAAAAATTATTTAGACTGCGTTTGCACCTGTTTTGTCACCTAGAGTATTTTGTGCTCAACCTCATAAGAATGGTGGGGTTCTTGTTTTTTTAATGGCTGCTTGGTGCTCAGCCCTTCCATAGGTCTGACATTTGAACCTTTTCCAGCATTTGCCATTATAACAAGGTTGCTCTAAACATTTCTGTACAGGTCCCTTTTTTCTTATAGAATTATTTTGCAGAAGTAGCAAAAAGTTTGGGGTCAAAAGATAGAAATAGTTTTTATCTTTGCTACTTATTGCCAGATTGTTCTCCAGAAATACTTGAACCAGTTTAAAACACCGACTCCCTTAAAGCACTGAAAGTTCTTTTCATTTTAAGACTAATTTGTTAACCCCCAGGTTATTCACTTGTGGTCATGAAGCAATACAACTTATGAGAGTCAGACAGACTTGAGTTTGAACACAGTCCTGCTGAATGTCAGTGCCACACCTCAGTTTTTAATGGGGTTATTTTAACGATCAATAAGATAAATCACCTGCCCTGTTGTCTAGCACATGGTAAATGCTTAGTAAATGGTAACAGCTATGATTATCATTCACTCGGCTCTTACCTATGAAAGAATCAATGGAAAAAGTTTCCTAAGGTAGTGCGTTTGGCATAAGTCAGTACTATTCTGGCAAAGTTGTATGCCCCGATTTTGACCTTTAGGCCTGAGGGCTAATGTTCAAAGTCTGAAGTTTTCTTGGTGGGTCGTCTTGGACGGGCACATTTTCTTACCTGATACGGAGAGGGAAAGAGGGCGCTAACATCCAGGCCAGTCCCCTCCTGTGGCCAACCCTACATCCACCACCTGCCAACCTCTCCTTCAATCTCTCCGGAGCAGTTCCTGCCTCATGCTGGGGATCGCATCTTGATCACGGGGGCAGCTGACTCCAAAGTGCATGTCCACGACCTGACTGTAAAGGAAACGATCCACATGTTTGGAGACCACACAAACCGTGTGAAACGCATTGCCACGGCACCCATGTGGCCCAACACTTTCTGGAGTGCTGCTGAGGATGGGCTTATCCGGTAAGGGCCTGAAGAATCGATGGGGCCTGTGCCTCCCACTGCATGTTGGTTTCTCCCTCCCACCTTCCCATACCACTTGCTTCCACAGGCCTGACTCCTTCCCACCATCAGAGTTCCAGCCTCATTAGTCTGCTCAGAGCAGGTGCCTGTGGACAAGCTCAGCTGGGAACATTTGCTTCCCCTCCTCTCACCTTCCCCATTCTTTTCCCCTTCCTGTACTACATGCAGGCCTTCTGGCCGCCCACCACCACAGGTGCAGAGTCTGCCTCCTCTGGGCTTTCACACTGTTGTTCCCTCTATCTGGTTTTCTGTGTACCCAGCTCTTTTGGTGTATAACTCTCTTTCTTACTCTAGGGAGTCTATTTAAGCGTCACCTCCTCAGAAGTACCTTCTCTAACCATCCTAAAGTAGACCCCTCCCCCATTATTCTTTGTCTCAGCACCCTATTGTATTTTCTAAAACCCTAGTCGTCATCTGTAGTTGTTTTATTTACTTGTCGGTTCCTTTTTTTCTGTATTCCCTCATTGAGTAGTAAATCTCTGAGTAGCTCCATGTCTGTCTTGTCATTAGGTTGTGTCCCTAGAGCCAAGGACAGTGTCTGGCACATAGAGGCACTTGATACATTTCTCTTGAACAGTGGTCAGTGGACATATGCTTGTAAGGGGGAGAGTCATCTAGAAGTGGTAAAGTGAACTGTCCCCTTTCCCGTTGGCCAGTATTATGACACATTTGCCTCTACTTCCCTTCATCCTAAAATGGTCTCATTGCCCTTCTTTAACTCCTATCTTCAGATAAGACCTTAAAACTTTTTCCTTATCTCCCCAACCTGCCTTAACTGCCTCCCTTAAGATCCTTTAGGAGAGGTATCTAAATCATGTATAAACTGTACCATAACAATTAGAAGCAGGGCACTAAAGTCAAAGAGACCTGGGGTCAAATCTTACTTCTGTTACTCCATGTTTGACTGGGGCAAGTTATTTCACCCCTGAACCTCAGTTTCCTCATCTATAAAATGGGAATTACCATAATATCTCCCTTGTTGCTCTGAGCATTGAAACATACAGTGCCAGTAAAACCTCAGCATAGTACAGTAAGTCCGCACTTAACATCAGTAGGTTCTGTGATGATAAGTGAAACAACATGTAACAAAACCAAATTTACCATAGGCTAATTGATATAAACAAGAGTTAAGTTCCCACACATCTCATCATGTTATAATGAGACAACATGAAACGATGAAAAGATGTTATTTGAGGACCTGCTGTACTTAGAAGACAGAAAATACTTGGTTAGCAGCAAGTCTAACTCTACATTGCACTTGTTAACTTTGACTCAGCAGACTGCATCAGGGCAGCAGGGAGAAGCTGAGCATCAAGGACCTTGGATAGAAGCCTAAGCACTTAGGTGCAGGTACAATCAGGGAATGTGTCCTAGTAGAAGGTAAACACAAACTGGCCTTCCAGAATAGACAGGATTTGGGTGGGCAAGGTAAAGCAGAGTGAACTTTCAGCTTGAGCAAAGTTTGAGAAGGCAGCGGTAAACATGGCATGTACAAGATAAAGAGTTCTGTAGTTGTAATTGACCCACATTTAGAAAACTGAGGAACAATGTTGGAGAGGGCTGTGAAATCAGGTCTTGAAAACCAGACTGAGGCATCTGGGAAAAGTAAACTATGTACATTCATGCCAAAAAATATTGAAGAATCACTGCAATTTTGAGCTGGAGAGTGAACTTAGAAAGACACAGTGAGCCCTGACCAGTGTGGCTCAGTTGGTTGGGCATTGTCCTGCAAAGCAAAAGGTTGCAGGTTTGATTCCCAGTCAGGACACATGCCAGGGTTGCTGGGTCAGTCCCAGTTGGGGCACAGCAACCGATCAATATTTCTCTCCCTCTCTTTCTCCCTCCCCTTCTCTTGCTCTTAAAAAAAAAAAAAAAGAAAGATAAGGCAAACAATGAAGAGATCACTGCAAATGTCTAGGCAACAGGTAGGTGAGCACAGGGTGATGTCCTTCCCACTCTGCATGTGCCTGTGTATTGGCAGCAAAAATGCTCACCAGGCTGCAGCTGTGGGTGTGTGCTGCTGCCAGGTGGACGTTTGGCATGACCTTTGCCACCTGGATGGGACTCTTGGGCTTTTCTTGGCACTTGGTGTTTCTAGGCAACTCTTAGATAATCTTCAGATTCTCTTGTTTATCACCTCCAGACTTCATTTCCTACAAGAAACTAGATTTACAATACGAATTAGAATTAAGTAGCAGAATAAAACTCAAAAAGATATATTTAAAAAAAAAACAAAAACTGGCTCTGGCTGGATTGAGTACCAACCTGTGAACCAAAAGGTTACCAGTTCGATTCTCAGTCAGGGCACAGGCCAGGTCCCCAGTTGGGGACATGTGAGAGGCAAACCAATTGATGTCTCTCTCACATCGAAGTTTCTCTCCCTCTCTCTCTCCCTCCCTTTCCCTCTCTCTAAGAATAAATAAATAAAATATTTTTTTAAAAACTAGGTTAGGAAGGCTTTTGTGGGTCATGATAGATAGATGATAGATAAATAAGAAAGAAAGAAAAAAGAAAGGAAAGGAAGAAAATAGGAAGAAAGAAAGAAAGAAAGAAAGAAAGAAAGAAAGAAAGAAAGAAAGAAAGAAAATAAAAAAGAAAGAAAGAAAAAGAAAGAAAGAAAGAGAAAGAAAGAAAGGAAAGAAAGAAAAGAAAAGAAAGAAAGAAAATGAATTATGGAGCGGAGCAGTCTTAGGAAGCTATCCCAGCTCTGCACTTACTAGCAGTGTTGTCCCGGGCAGATTATTTAACTTCCTTGAACCTCAGTGTTCTAATGGTACCTAGGGATGGTGTAAGGACTTAATTAGATAATACATGTGCAACACTTAGGGACAATACTGGACATGAAGCAATTTCCAACCAAGTGTTAGTAATCAGTAGTAATAGTATTTAGTAGCAATATACTGACATCTATTTTTTTTTTAATTTAAAAAAAGGGATAGTAGTATTTATTTTAAGGAGTTATATTAGAATAAAACCATGTGAGAAGCCTGCTACAGAGGCCTGGCACACAGTGGGCACTCAAGAAATGAGAGTGGTTTTTCACATTTTTAGTATTTACAAACAGGTCCAGAGCCCCTCCCAATCACCTTGTATAACAAGGCCTTGGTTTCTTCCCTGCCTTCCACACAGGCACCCAGCCCCCAGTCCCCTAACTCTGTCCTCTCTCACAGCCAGTATGACCTTCGGGAAAACAGCAAACACTCAGAAGTGCTGATTGACCTGACAGAGTATTGTGGCCAGCTGGTGGAGGCCAAGTGCCTCACTGTCAACCCCCAGGACAACAACTGTCTGGCGGTAGGGGCCAGTGGGCCCTTTGTGAGGCTTTACGACATTCGCATGATCCATAACCACAGGTATGAACAGCTCAGCCTCCTGCAGGAAAGTTCCTGGGAACCTGCTGCCGCTTTCCCTCATTGCTGTGCCCTCTTCTTTTTGAGGTGGTTTTTTACATTTTTGTGGTATCTTTAAAGACTTTAATTTATGCTTGTTTTAGAAATATGAAAAGTATAATTTAAAAATTATCCATAATCCGTCACCTGAAAGAAATCACTGTGTATAATATTTTCTGCTTGTTCTTTTACTGTGAGTGTTTGTATAGTTATAATGATCTTGTACATAAATTTCTTTTTGTGCATGTAATTTTATTTTGTTCTTTAAAAAAAGAACAAAAAACAAAAGTAGAATATACTAGAACCTCCACGGAAGTCCCAGACCTGAGTGACTCTGCCAGCCTGTGTTTTAATGGACTCTCGGGGCAGGTGTAGGAACGTCTTACCCGCTCACTTTCATGGGTCTGGGTGACCACTGTTGCTCCTCACACACTACATGACTTGGATTAAAACTTGATCCTTAGCTTCCTCATCTGTAAATTGAGGATAATGGGGTGGTCATGAGGACCAAGACACTTGGCAAGACCTATTTGTTAAGCAGTGAATGTGTCCACAGCTGTCTAGTTGGTGGACCTTTGGGGTTGCTGAGGTAAAGAAGAGCGGTACCTACTGAATCTCTCAGGGATACAAACTTAGGTTCTCCTCTAGGGAACGTGGTATGATCTAGACAGCGGTAGTGCTAGGCCTTGTAACCTATACAGTTTGCCTTTCCACCAGAAAGAGCATGAAGCAGAGCCCTTCAGCAGGCGTGCACACCTTCTGTGATCGGCAGAAGCCCCTTCCGGATGGTGCAGCCCAGTATTACGTAGCAGGTAGGGCTCAGCCCAGCTCTGGCCCCAAACTCTTGGCTGGGCGCTGGCATTGTCTGGGGCAGTGCAGGGAGGTGGTGTGGCACAGTGGTCAGGAGCAAGGGTTTTAAGAGTCAGACATACCTGGGCTTTAATCCTGAGTGCCATTAACCGGCCATCATGTGACCTTTGGCAAATTACTAACCCTTAATGAGTCTTAATTTCTATAAAATAGGGTAGTAATGACTAAATGAGATAAAGCATTTAAAGCAGTTGGCCCAGCACCTATTGTAAGGGCTCAACGCTTATAGCTGTTTTTATAATGAAGATGATTGCAATCATCATTGATATGACTGACTTCCCTTTTTGGGGGTCCTGGGAGCCTCACACTAGGGTTACTGGGCTGTTCCTGCAGGTCATCTGCCCGTGAAGCTGCCTGACTACAACAATCGTCTGAGAGTGCTGGTTGCCACCTATGTGACCTTCAGCCCCAATGGCACAGAGCTGCTGGTCAACATGGGAGGGGAGCAGGTATGTATGACTGACCAAGTTGGCTCTGCCCCACCACTACCCCAGATCAGCAGACGGGGCTGCATCCCTCACGTCCACTGCCGTGATGCAGATAAGAAGCCTTATTTTAAATGACATTATAGTGAAATGTGGGAGTGACATGGCACCACTGAAATTCCCACAGAGGTGCCCTGGTCTGGTCTCTTTCTTGAGCATGACTCTTAGAACTGACAGACCTATCTTAAATGCTGAGCTTCTGTTTACTAGCTGTGTCCTGTGACTTTGAACAACTGTCCTCATTTTTCTGAACCTTGGTTTCTTCATCTGCTATTTTCTTAGGAGAGATCCTGGGGTTCAGGCATGAAGCCAGGCTCTGGTTTGGGGCCAGCTTTGGGAAGTGTTCTTTGATAATGGCAGGTTGCTGAACCTTCTGTGTGCATGTTCTCAAGCTTTACCTAAACTCATTTATTTTACCAATACTCACTGAGCACATACTCTGGGACTAGCATTTTCATAAACATGAGGGAGACAAATGCAAAATATGACTCATCCCAGGCTAACAGGGAATACACAGCAAGTGAAAGAGTTGATGACATTACAAGGTAAGGTTGAGTTTGTACAAAAGAAATGGGATGGAGAATAGGTGAGCACTTGAGTTCAGAATAGGGCTCTGGCTTCAGATCGTGAACCATCATCTGGCCTAAAGGCAGCAAAAGGAAGAATGGAGAGACAGTCTAGCAGAATGGTTCAGAACCAGACAGACTTGGTCTGGGGTCTGGGCTGTGTCACATGCTGCTTTTACAGCCCTGGAAAAATTAAACTCTGAGTGTGCCTTTCTTCATTTGTAAGGAGATGATGAAAATACAATAGTACCTCTTCATGGGATGGTTTCTAGGATGAAATGAGATAAGTCACATAAAACACTAAACAGAGTTTCTGGAGCAAAGTTGGAATTTAATAAATGTTAAGTAATAATAGATAATATTTACTGAGGGAAGTAACTAGCAGTGTTATTTTAGGTAAATTGCTTCTCTTCTCTGAGGCTTCAGTTTTCCCCTCTGTAAAGTGAGGCATTTTGCTTTGTGACCTCTGAGGACCTTTTCAGCTTAAACATGTGATTCCTATTAATGACAGTCTCTCCAGCAGGAACTGGGAGGATTTTCCTGCCTGAGGTTTGTTCCATAGAAACCCCTCCTGGCCTCATTCGACGGTTCCCTGCTCAACACTCACCATGTTCCTGAGAGCCACGCAGGCCTCGCTCAGCCACATGCTTACTTCACAGCTCCCCTCTCTTGATCCCTCCACTCTAGGTCTATTTGTTTGACCTGACTTACAAGCAGCGGCCATACACCTTCCTCTTGCCTAGAAAATGCCACTCCTCAGGGGGTAAGTTTTCCCTTAAGGTGTCCTTCAGGGTATCTGCTGGGGAGCTTGAGTGTGTGCAACCTCTGCTGAGAAACCCGCCCCTTACCTTGGGCTGTGGCTGTGATCCTCCAAAATGAGTAGATTCTCTGAAATACACTGCCTGTCCAATTTAAAAAAAAAAAGAAAATAACCGTAGGTCACAGAGAACTGTCAAAGGGATTTGCGCCCCAGCTCTTTTCAATTCCCTCTGAAAAAGCAGTGTATTTCCATAGGTTGGCTCCTGAGGACCTGAAGTAGTTGCCCTTTCCTTCTCATCCTGGATCAATCTCTTCATTGACTTCTTACTGGAGCCTAAATTTGGTTTAGGCACCTCCTCATCCCCAATTCTCACCCTTACCCCTAACTTCAGCTAAGAGTAATGCCAAGTGAAACTATGTCCTTATTCAGCCAGCAGAGGGTGCACAGGCTTTTCTTTATGCCCTTGCCTGCCTGGTCTGCTAGACTTGCTTTCTGGGAATGGATCTTACCCTGGGAGAATGGCCTCACAATAGAACCATCGGACCCTGTGATGGAAGCTGGAGGGCTGCCGAGGAGATATGAGGACCTCTCCCTGAGTTGTCGCTGTTCTTTTCTCCCCATCCCCGGCCAGAAGTTCAGAATGGCAAGATGTCTACCAACGGTGTGTCTAACGGCGTGTCCAATGGCCTGCACCTTCACAGTAATGGCTTCCGGCTGCCAGAGAGTAGGGGACATGTCAGGTGAGGCCAGCCTCCCTTGTCCAACCTTCCCAGCCCCAATTACATCTTGTGGACTAGAGGAAGGGGCATGTCTTGTAAACCTTCCTCCCAACCCCCCACCCAGACATATATGCCAGAGTCAGGGGACTGGGGCAAAGAGTTCTCTGGAGGGTGATTAGTCATCTCAATGCCACTCCTACTTGGTAGGACTCCAGTCATGCTCAGACTGAAGCTCTGGTCCCTTGGACGGGAAGCTGTGGTCAGGACCCAAAGGCTAAATGCCTTTTATCACTGAGCTCCCTCCTAACTGGGTTCCAGCCCTCCCTGGCGTGGCTCATTTGGTTGGAGCATTGTCCAGTACACCAAAAGGTCCCAGGTTCGATTCCCCAGTCAGGGTACATGCCTAGATTGTGAATTCGATCTCTAATCAGGGCACATGTGAGAGGCAAGCGATTGATGTTTTTCTCTCACATCGATGTTTCTTTCCCTCTCTCTCCCTCCCTCCCTTTCCCTTCCCTACTCTAAAGCCAGTGGGCATGTCCTCAGGTGAGGATTAAAAAAAAAATTAAAGGAGTTCCATGCAGATGGGCCTCTCCCACTGTATTTTTCTCCATCGCATAGCATCTTTTGGCCTCTATTCTCTGCCAGGCCCTGTGCTGGGCTTTTGGTACAGAGGTGTTCAAATCATCTAGCCCTTGAGAGAAACAGAATTCTCTCTAGAGAGATCCATGGGAGGGACTTGGGTTGTCACAAGGTTGAGCTCAACATGGAGGCAGGTGGTGTCAGCTACTATCATGCCCAGGAGTTTGGTTAAGAATTGCTTTAACCCTGTGCAGGCCAGCTTCATTTCTGCCTCTCTTGTTTTTTGTTTTTTTTTACTGGCTCAGAGGTATCTGAATTGAATCCATTACCTATCATGGTAACTTAGACCCAAGGATAGGACTGATATCCTCTTCTAGATGACAGTGCAGATCCCAGGGGCCAATAAAACCTGGGTGACCCTCAGACAAGGCTACAGACTTCCCTGAGGGGCTGCTCTGACCTTTGGCTGGCCTGACTTGGCTCTGCTTCCCCCATAGCCCCCAGGTAGAGCTGCCCCCATACCTGGAGCGTGTGAAACAGCAAGCCAATGAGGCTTTTGCCTGCCAGCAGTGGACCCAGGCCATTCAGCTTTACAGCAAGGCTGTGCAGAGGGCCCCTCACAATGCCATGCTCTACGGGAACCGAGCTGCTGCCTACATGAAGCGCAAGTGGTGAGTGGGTTTGGGGCAGGGCGAGGGATGAAGACAGTGGGTCTGACGGAGCCATGTTGCTGAGGCATCCAGGGAAGGTGGTAATAACATCCTGCAGCCTCTTAGAGCTTCTTAGGCCAGGCCTCTCCTCCCACCCTCTAGGCTGGTGGTGGGCAGGCACCTGACCCGTTAGTCAGGACGTCTCAAGCACCGGGGAAGCTCACAGCTAAGTCGCAAATGTGCACAAGTAGCTTTAACATAGTGCTTTGTTATTAAGTGCTGTGGCCACTGGAGCAGTAGGAATTGAGAGAATAGTTAACCACAACTGTTGGAGAGTCGGGCCTTGAGTTGGACTTTGAAGGAGCAGTGGAATCTTCCTAGATGGAAATGAGGCATTTGGTGAATTCAGTTAGTATTTGTTTGAAATGATTCTGCAGCCCCCTGACCTTGGGGAATGCTTTTTTTGTGCTCTTAGACCCTTTGGATCAAGTATAAACAAGATGCCGCATAATCTGAAGCTGACTGTGGGTCGTGCTGGGTTGTAGTGGCTGGTGGTAAAGGAGAAGGTCCATATCCTGAAGAACTCTTTATCTTTGGGGAGCCCAGGGCCCCCAGCCCTTCTGCCTGCAGCACCAGCAGGCAAGCAGACAGGCAGGCCCCCATCCCCCAGCCAGGGCCAGGACTAGAGATGGATAGAGCTGGGCCCACAGCCATTTCTGCTCCGTCTGGCATCCGTCGGCTCTGCCCAGACAGACAGGCCAGCTGGTGTGCCATCGTCTGGCTGCAACTAGGCAGGCCAGAGAGGGAAGCTTAAGAAACCCACCCAAGCCAGCAGGATGGTAGATGGGGGTTTGGGAAGATGCTACCCCCACAGGCCTTCACTCAGGCGTAGGGAGTTTGCCAAGGGCTCAGATGGCAGCCAGACCCAGGAGATGGCGGTTTGGGGGCCATCCTGAGGTGTTTCACCTCTGTCCCAGCAGCTGGGTGTCCTCATCCAGGCTGTAGCCTGAGAGCTGTTTCACTCCCGCAGTCTTGCTAAAAGAGGCTGATAAATTCCCAACCCATGAGTGCCCTCGACATATCCTCTGAGCTCCTACCATGCGCTAGGTACTAGGGACACAAAATTCTGTCACCCTTGAGTTCTTGTGCTCCAGAGCTCTCAGCCTCTGAACCTGGGACAAAAACATGGATATGACCCATCATCAAAGAAGCAGGAAGCAGTAGGTCTTTTTGAATAATCAGGTGAAGTGCTGACCATTCAAAGAAAAGTTGGGTCGCTTTAGCTGGGATCAACCAGGAAAGCATCAGGAAGATGTGCTAAATAGGCTTTAAGTGTGGGCAGGCTTAGACAAGGAGATGAAAGGGAGGAGGGGACTATGGGAGAAGGACATTCCCAGGGAGATGAAATGCTATGAACAAAGGCATGGGGGTGGGGGACTGACTGAAGAGCTTGTTTGCAGAACAACAAATCCATTTGGCTGGAGCAGAGGGTTCGGGAAGGGACTGGCAGGAGATGAGTCTGTGAGGTAGCCTGGGGCCGGCCTGGGAAGGACTTGGAATGCAGAGCGGTGGCAGCGTTTTGGCCTTGATTCAGTGGATGATGGGCAGCTACTGAAGAGTTTTGAGCGAGAGAGGGATGTCCTTTCAGGGAGATTGATCTGGCAGTAAGTCTGGATGGGTGAGCCCTGGGGCCAGCCTGCTCTCTTGTCATTCCCACATGCCTGCCAGTGACCCCTAGAATGTCACATTCTGTCCCAAGCCAGTCTCCCCAGGGCTGCCATCTGCTCCTGGATGCAGTGGGAGTTGTCACCCTCTGGCTCCTGGCTGGTCTTTGGTCTGGCTCTCCCCAGGAGCTCGGAGGGGCACCTTGCAGGCGGTAATTGGGTTTCCAAACAGCGCCTGCTCCTTCATCACAGCCACTCGTTCTGACACTGACCATGCCATGAAAGCACTCTGTCTCCTGCCTGCCCCCACGCTGGCAAAGCTGCTTTTTCTTGGTCTGAGCATGGCTGCCGCAAGGGCTGGATGCTCCCTCTGAGTGCTGGAGGAGAGGAGGGTCAGGAGGACATGTCCCATGTTGGGCCTGCTTTAGCCCAGTGCCGGGGGGTTGCGAGCTGTGCCTTGGTGGAGGGGCCACCAGCTCTGGGAGTGCTTCTTGTTGTAGTTGGGTCTTAGGCCAAGAGGGGAAAATAAACCCAATAGCTCCCAAAGGAGAAGTGGCTCCTGTGACCCGTCTGGCTCTCCTTTGGTGCTGGGGGAGTATACCTTATATTTTGGCACAGGGCAGGAGGAGGAGGGGATTCTCCTTTGACCCCTTCACACTTGCCCCCCCCGCTCCCCCCGCCCAGAAAGAGACATTCCACCTCCCTTCATCTGTGCTTCAGGAGGTTGGAGGAGTGAGCGGGGAAGATTGGGAGCTCCTGGTGTGCATGCCGTGACCCACCCCCACCATCAGCTTCCAGAGAGCTGACTCTGCCAGTCTGTCAGGCCCCATCCTCTAGCCCCAGGAGGTAGAGGCCACAGCTGCTGTGGATCAGTCAGCCAGGACAGAGCGGGGTCTGGCTGAGGGCTTGCTGCCTGCTGGTCAGACCCTGAGTCTCCAGCCTGGCACTTCTGGCTTCCCCAGACCACAGAACTGTCCTGAGGGCCCCTTCCCTCAGACATGGCTTTGAAGGGTAGTCAGGGGGATCTGAGGAGGTGAATGGAGGAAGAGAGAAGGAGGGTTTGGGGAGCTGAGACTGGCAAGATGCCAGGCCTTCTGCTGCAGAGCTGCGGGTGCCTGGGGTGAACGGGTATGCAGTTGCGTTCTATGTCCAGCAGAGGGCAACCTTACACAGGTTTTTGCCACACACCCACTTCCACCCCCACCCCCAAGATCTCAGAGTTTCTGGCTTACCTCCTTAACATATTCTATCTCTTGGGAAGCAAGACCTGGGCTGAGCCAAGACCGTCTTCATCCCCCAAGTACCCCTGCTCTGAGAAGATCTGTCAGAGGTGGGCTGCGGTGGCCACAGCAAGCAGGGACTGAGTGGGGATGACTCCGCTTGTCATGTGACCACACTTCCAAGCCACGCTCTCTTACCTTATCCAGGGATGGTGACCACTACGATGCCCTGAGGGACTGTCTCAAGGCCATCTCCCTAAATCCTTGCCATCTGAAGGCACACTTCCGCCTAGCCCGCTGCCTCTTTGAGCTCAAGTATGTGGCTGAGGCCCTGGAGTGCCTGGATGACTTCAAAGGGAAGTTCCCGGAGCAGGCCCACAGCAGCGCTTGCGATGCATTGGGCCGTGACATCACAGCCGCCCTCTTCTCCAAAAATGATAGTGGTGAGTGGGGGGGTTGCTGTCACTCTTCCTATATGAGGTGCTACACGACATTCTGGAGAGGACACGGTACTTGGATTAGAGAGGCCTGAATTGAGATGCTGTGTCTGAAACCATGTGACCTTGAGACAGTCACTTTCCCGTTCAGAAAAGGAAGGATAGAACCTCCCATTCAGTTTCTATTGAGGATTAGCAACAACCTATTGAGAGTACCTGGTATAGTCCCTGGGACTCACGATAACAGTAAGCTGAGCCCAGTTAGGCCATGTGGCTTACAGGGTGTTCTCGCCCCCTCATAGGCAGGGCCTTGCCCATCTGAATAGAGGACAGCAGCTGGCAGTTGTGCTTGTTGCCATTGGCACACTTGTAGGAGAGACAGCAGCAGAGCGCAATAGAAATGCCTTGGGTGCAGGACGTGGAGCCCTGGGTTCCAGTCTCAGTTCTGCCATGTGGTAACCTTGGATAAAGTGCAGCTTCTGTGAACCTGCTGCCTTACCTGCACAGAGAGCATGCCAGTGATTCGTTTGTTTGAAGTTACCAAGCATCTACCATGTACCAGGCACTGTGCCGGGTCCTGGGAATACAGCTGGAACAGGTCAGGCGGGATTTCTGTATTCATGGAGTTTACAGCCTAGTGAAGGAACCAAATGATGAGGGAGAAACAGAGTGTGATGAGTGTAATGGGGAACAGATGTTACAGACAGGTATATGGGGGAGGGCTTGATGGCAGCGTGGGGTTCTTGAGGAAGAGACATTTAAGCTGAGATCTCAAGGATGAGAAAGAAGAAGAGATACAAAGTGTAGCTGTGGGAGGTGAATAGTTCCTACCATAGGGACCAGCATGTGCAAAGGCCCTGAAGCAGGCAGAAACAAGGCACTTCTAAGGCACTGAAAAAACTGGTGTGATTTTACCCAAGGCCCTTAACCTTACATCAGAGCCTCAGCTGGGATCCATGGTAACTTGTCTTCCAGAGAGGAAGGAGTTGGACTTCACTGCCTTCAGAGCTGTGGATCTGTTTAGAAAAATCACGCCCTCAAGCTTTCTTGGTAGTGCTTTGCCCTCCCCTCCCTGCCTCTCACCTCCACAGAAACAGACCTTAGGTCTCTGCATCCTTGGGGCTTGCAGACATTATTCAGGGACCTGTGCCAAGGCCCTCCTGGCATCAGAGGTCTCTTCTTGAATATCCTCAAGGACTGGATCCAAAGATGCTTCTCTCCCACAGTCGTTTCCAGTTTTCCAGGGTAGGGGTTGAAGCAGGAAACCTACATTGCTAGGGCTTGGGCTGAAAACAGGACTAAGGGCCGGGGGAGGGAAGAGAAGGACTGGACTCTCACCTTTCTTTGCTCTCTGCCCCCAGAGGAGAAGAAGGGAGCTGGTGGTGGTGGCGGCCCAGTCCGCCTCCGCAGCACAAGCCGCAAGGACTCCATCTCAGAAGATGAGATGGTGCTGCGGGAGCGAAGCTACGACTATCAGTTCCGCTACTGTGGCCACTGCAACACGACCACGGATATTAAGGAGGCCAATTTCTTTGGCAGGTCCGAGGCCTTGAAGAGGAGCAGGGCACAGCCTGTTTGGGCAGCAGGAAGTTGGGGGGGCGTGAGGGCATAATTTTTCTTAAAGATTTTATTTATTTACTTTTAGAGAGAGGGGAAAGCAGGGAGAAAGAGAGGTAGAGAAACATGAGAGGTACATTGATAGGTTGCCTCTCACACCCCCTGAACTGGGGACATGGCCCGCAACCCAGGCATGTGCCCTGACGGAATTGAACCGTCAACCCTTCGGTTCACGGGCTGGTGCTCAATCTACTGAGCCACACCAGCCAGGGCAAGGGCATAATTTTTCTAGAAAACTTTCAAATCCCAGCTCTCCCTCTATACCATGGACAAATGGCTTCACCTCTGTGGGCCTCAGTTTCTTCATCTATAAAATGAAACTAACCACCCCTACTCATGGAGCCGTAATGAGGACTAATGAGGTCATTCATAAGAGCATCCAGTGCGGAACCTGGACTGTTCCTCCATTCCTTACCTCCTCTTCCCTCTGTCTCCATGTGCAGAGTTTGGTTTTTTTATCTGGGTGCTTGGAGCCTCCCTCTGCTGGGGGTTATGAGGTGAGGGCTCTCAGAGGCTGGCAATCTTGACATAACTATCATGTGCTCAGAACAGTGAGCCAGGCACTGAGGGACAGAGCCTGCATCCCAGGCATGATTACCCCCAACTCTCCTTTGCAGCTGTTGCACTTTCTTCCAGTAGGCAACACACGTGAACATGGACCAAAAATCTCTCTACCTAAATCCCAAATGTCCATGGTGTGTGAGGGCAGATGCACTGTAGGATTTGGGGGTCTTGATCCAGGAAGACTAGGATTACTAAAGGAAGGCTTAGACAAGGGTGTTCCCAGAAATACAAGATATGATCCTGGCACTCAGGAGCTTAGGATGTTCTTTGGGGGACAGTATCTTGGAGGGACCCAGGCAGCCCCTGACCCTGAGTTTAAGAGAACAGTTAAAACAGTGAAATAGCTCTGCAGTGTGGAGACGACTACCATGTGCTGAGTCAAGTGAAGACCTTGGAGTTTGGGGGGCTGAGCAGCTACAGAATTCCCTACTCCCCATTGCCCTAAGCCACACAACCTCTACCTGAGGCTGCAGAACAGTACCCCACCTGACCTCCCTGCCCTTTGCCCCTCCCCTCGCCAGCAACGCTCAGTACATCGTCAGTGGCTCTGACGATGGCTCCTTCTTCATCTGGGAAAAGGAGACCACCAACCTAGTCCGCGTGCTCCAGGGGGATGAGTCCATCGTCAACTGCCTGCAGCCGCACCCCAGCTACTGCTTCCTGGCCACCAGCGGCATTGACCCTGTTGTACGGCTCTGGAATCCCCGGCCAGAGGTGAGGCTGCAGACAACATTGGCCAAAACCAGATGGGGAGGGGAGGGCCAGACCCTGTGCAGAGCCTCCGACCGAGCCTTTGACGGTTGGGAAGGGAAACGAGTCCCACAGAGGGTAGAAGCTGCTAGGGTAAACGAGCCCTCACACGAGGGCCCAAGGCTAGGTGACGGTGGGAACCCTCGGGTTCTTACAGTTCCAAATGCAGTGGACAGTTTCAGGGACAAGAGTTGGCTTCTGCCTTTGAGGACCATATCTTTGAGCAAGCTGTGAAGCTGTGTGTCACATGTAGGACACAGTAATCAAGGGCAGGGCAGGGAGGGAACCAGACCAACACACATCATGAGAACAGGACCTCAGGCTCCCTAGGTACCCTGCCCCTCATACACAGCGGCCTCTCACTCCGTCACACGGAAGTAGTCAGATGGCTTTGCGAGCCTGGTGGGCCTAAGTTTGAATCCTGGTCCCTTCGCTCACTGCCTGAAGGACGTAGCCATCTCTGACCAGATTTTATCATCTCCACACTGGAATGGGAGTGACAGCACCACCTCAGAAGGTGATTTCAGGATTAAGGAAGCAATGCCTGTGAAGTGTCACTTAGGACAATATGTTCCCTTCCACTCCCAGGGTGGGTAGCCAGGTGGGCTGGCATGAGGCTTCCAGTGCCCTCTGTCCCACCTCCACCCTCCTCCCAGCTGGCAAAACAGAAGGTGTATCCAATTCCAAAGTCAGTTTGCTGCGGATTTTAGAGAGAGAGCCTACAGGGCCCTCCCTTCAGGGGAGAGGAAAAGGATAAAGGAAGGGCTATTGGGAGTGGCAACAGCCAAGAGGTGGGCGGGGAGAGTTGTATCTGCACCCCCCACACCGGGTAGCTAGTATGTGCACCCAATATATGCTGGTATGTGTCCTCCCTCACGTGTGCCTATGTATGGGTCCCCTGTGTACAGGTCCTGATGTGGTATGTCCCCATCATTTTCTGGTGTGTGTATTCCCCCCCCAATATCTGTCCCAGCATGTGCATCTCCCACATGAGCCCACCTCACACATACAGCCCCTGTGGTATGTGGTGTCCTCACATCTATCCTGGTGTATGTGGGGAAGTGGGGGGCAACCTGTGTGTATCCCAATATGTATGTTCCTTCTACCCATGTACTCATATGGACAAACCGGTATGAACTCACAGAGGTGGTGTGCACATCCCCCTCCATACGTATAGCTCAGTGTGTGTGTGCACCCCGTACATATATCCCAGATGTCTGCGTTCCTCCTCTGCAGAGTGAAGACCTCACAGGCAGAGTTGTGGAGGACATGGAGGGCGCTTCCCAGGCCAACCAGCGGCGCATGAACGCAGACCCGTTGGAGGTGATGCTGCTTAACATGGGCTACCGGATCACCGGCCTGAGCAGCGGGGGTGCAGGGGCCTCCGATGACGAGGACAGCTCCGAGGGCCAGGTGCAGTGCCGGCCCAGCTAGAACCCCCAGCCCTGGTCCCCAGCCCCTGCTGCTGGCTGGACCCTCCGTCCTGGGCAGGAGGTCAGGGGGTTCTGTTTTGGTTTGTCTTCCCCCCCGCCCCATTTTTTTATTTCCCCCATTTTGTTTGTTAGTTTGGCATTGGGGGTGGGGGTTGCTACAACTTGCTGGCTTTCAGACTTTTGGGCAGATTGCCCTTGACTGACCCCAGCCCTGAGCAAAAGAGCAGGAGGGGGAGCCCCTCCCTATGCCCCCAGCCTCCCACTTCCAGGTCCCTGGAAGGCTCTGGCCTGCCTCTGGTGTGGAGGCAAGGCTGAAGCTCTCTTCAGGGACCGCCCTCCCCTTCAGTTGGAGCAGGAAGAGGAGTGGAATTCCACTCTGTAAGGGCTAGCCTTGACCTGTTGCCACTTTTGCTCCCTGACTGGCAAGGCTAGCTCCCCCGAGGTCTTCAGGGAAGGTTCTGAAAAAGGATAGGTCCCACCCTCCCTCCAGAGCCACTGTGTCAGGGTGGAAGCAGAAAGAAGGATGAGAGCCCTGGAATGGTCAAAGCCAGGCCACTGCGCCTGCTCTCACTGTCCACCTCTGGGGACTCAGCCTTTCCCGAGGACCCGGGCAAGGGTGGGGCACCACACTGTACCCTGCCCACCCATGCCGGGCCTTCCACACTACGGCCACTCTCCTTTCTCAGGCGCTCCTGGCCTCACTGTGACCTTTCTGCCAGAGCTCTCAGCCAGGCCTACTCTTGCTGAGGTGGCGCTCCCTGCTAAGGGCCCCTCTGCCCTTTCTGCCCTCCCTCCCACCCCACATGCAGAGCCGCCACAAAGACCAAAGAAGTGATGGCTTTTCTCTGTCCCCTGCTGCTTCGGGGGGAGGAGGGTGAGTCTCCTGAGCCACTCAGATGGGAAAGTCCCTAACTCATTCCCCTCCCTCCTCAGCAGCCCCAAGCTTTACACTGGATGCAGCGGTCACCCCACCACTCACCAAGCCTCCCTCTCTCCCTCCTTGGCTCTCAGCTCAGGAGCTGCTCCTGGTAGTTGGTTCATCCTTCCTCCCCTCTCCCTCCTCCTTCCCCTCAGTGCTTACTTGGCTCCAGCCCTCCAGCTGCAGCCTCTGGGGAGAAGCAGCCTCCCTTCTTTTTCTCCCTCCCTCCTTCCGCCCCTGTCTCTGCCAGGTGCCTCCTCTCAGTCAGGCTTCAGAGCAGCCCTGGAGACAGGAGGGCCATGTTAAAAGCTTTTTCACAGTTTTAAGAAGACACGAAGGGGGCGGGGGGTGAGGATAGTGGTGGGGGGTCTGGCACCATCTCATCATTGCTTTAATCCCAGCAACACAGGTGGCAGCTTCTCTCCCTTCCTCTCCACCCCGTCCCTCTTCCCACCCCTCTCTTCTAGCTTGGTAATGAAGTATATTTATTGGCGAAGGAAACAGCTGCTGCTGCTTCTCCTGCTGCTGGGACTTGCTCCCCCGTTTCTTCTCCATGACCTTTCTCCAGCCAGGGAGGGGAGAGCCGGGAGTATTGGGGCTGGGCCCTGGGGCCCCTTTGCTTTCCTGTGTTCCAGCTGCCCACCATTTCCTGTCTCCTGCTTCCCACTCTCCTCCCCTGCCCCATGCCCTGCCTGTCGGCCCCGGCCCTGCAGTGTGGAGAGACACATAAGCCTTACTGTCCTCTGGGGGCAGGAGCCGAGCCTTTTGTTGCTCCGCTCCCAGGAGAGTGAGGGTGACACAATTGATTAAAACCGTTTTTGTTCTAGGTGTGGCTGGTGACATTTGTGGGGTACAAATGGGTCTTGGCACCGAAGTGAGGGTACGTGATCCCTCACTTCTGTGGCTGTGTGACTTCGAGTGACCGCACCTCTACCAGGCAGATGGGGCTTGCCTTGGAAGGGCCCCTGTGAGCGGCAGCCACCCATCCTGGCAGGGCTGAGTCCAGAGCCTGGCACTGGTGGCTGTCATTTGCAATAGTCAGCTCTCACTCTCCGGGCTGTTTTCTCATCTGTAAAATAGGGAGGCTGGGGTCTTAATGGCTCTTCAAACTTTTTTAAAAGATTTTATTTACCAGTATTTTCAGAGAGAGGGGAAGGGAGGGGGAAAGAGAGGGAGAGAAACATGAACTGGTTGCCTCTTGCACACCCCCAGTTGGGGGCCTGGCCTGAAACCCAGGCATGTGCCCTGACCAAGAATCAAACCAGAGGCCTTTCGATTTGCAGGACGACGCCCAACCCACTAAGCCATACCAGTCAGGGCCAAACTTTTACATTAGACCCCAAACAAAAAATGTAGACATTTTACATAGTAACCCAAGATACCTGTGCTTATTTGTATGTATATAATGAACATAAGTTTTACACAATAATACCCCAGTTACAGGCAATGAGCTCCATTTAGCATTCTGTTTTATTAAGGAGAAAAAAATGTGGTTTTAACCCACTAAATGGATTTCACAGCGTGCAGGGTGGTTATGTTGTTTTTTAACGTGTCCTGGTTAGAGGATTTCTTAGACCAGGGGTTCCCAGACTTTCTCAGCTCACAACACTCACCCCCCTGCCGCCGCCACCATTAGTGTCTCAGTACTTATATTCGTGGAGCCCCTAACCCAGAAGAAATACCTCACAATTTGATTTATTAAGTAGTTAAACTCAAATCAATAAGAATAATTATCTTACCATGTCAGTCATCATTTTAAAAATAACATAAATGAGAGTAAACAATACCATTGTTTCTTAAGTTACTATAATAATAGGATCTGTGTGCTTGTTGGGCACTGAAAAACATGTCAAACTTTCTAGTCCGATTGGAAACTAGCATCCTCATTTCCTGTTGCACATTGACTTCTATTTGCTTTTCATCGTAGCAACCACTAAAAACCCAGCTTTTCAAAGATGACAGTCAAAGGAACATAGCAGTCAGCAGGTGTTGAATATCTCAAATTTAAAATATCCTACTGTGCCCCCTGTGATTTTGATGTGGCACCCTAAGGTACCTTGATGCACACTTTGGGAACTGTGGTTCAGTACTGGGGGAACACTAGTTTCACTACTGAAATTTTGTTACTCTCTTTGCACATTTGAAAAGAACCAGGCTGGGGCCAGCAGGGTATGCTCAGCTTAGTACAGGAGACTGACAGGAAAGAGGACCTGCCAGAGGCACAATATGTGGTGCTGGGAAGCAGGTGCTGTGGGTTGGTATCATTCCTCTGTGTTCCCAAACCGACGTCTGCAGAAGCTTTTTCAAAACATTTGCGGACCAGGCAAGGGAAAGATAATGTTCCAGGCCAAGAGTGTAATGCAAAGTCCCAGAATCCCTCATGGAACCTGAGGGATTCAGTGCAGCTGCATTGCAGAGGGAGGGGTAGCCCATGGACTGAAGGGGCAGTCAGATTGTGGAGGGTGCCCTGTGCTTGGTGAGACACTGTAGGCTTCATCCTGTAAGCAAGGAGGGGCCACTGGAAGATTTCACTGGGGGGCTCCCCTTCATTTGGAGTTGGCACTCCTTTTCATTTTTTTAATAAGACTATTTTTTAGAGCAGTTTTGGGCATACAGAAAATTGAACAGATAGTACAGAGTCCCAGATACCTCCTTTCTCCCTGGCTCAGTTTCTCCTGTTATTAACATCTTGCAGTTTATGGTATATTTGTTAAAATTAATGAGCCAATATTGGTACATTATTGTTAACTAAAGTCTATAGTTTACAATAGGGTTCAGACTTTGTATTGTACAGTTCTGTGCAGGTTGGCAAGTGCATGATGTCAGGTATCCACCATTACACTGTCATACAGAACCTTTCACTGTGCTCCACCTATTCAGCCCTCATCAGCAATCCCTTCCTTTAAAAAAAAAAAAAAGTACTTAGGAATAAATTTAACAAAATATGTACAAGATCTATATAAAGAAAACTATAAAACTCTGATGAAAGAAATCAAGAAAAATCAACACCAAGTGAATAGATATTCCATGAACACAAATAGGAAGGCTCAATATTATTAAGATGTCATTTCTTCCCAACTTGGTCTATAGCTTCAGTGAAATCCCAATCTAAATCCCAGCAAGCTACTTTGTGAGTATTGACAAACTGACTTTTAAGTTTATATGGAGAGACAGAAGATCCAGAACAGCCAACATGAAGAACAAAGTTGGAGGATTACTGTTACCCAACCTCAAGACTTATAAGCCTCAATAATCAAGATAGTGTGGTCCTGGCAAGGAATAAACAAGTAAACCACTGGAATGAATGGAGATCCCAGAAGTAGATCCACACAAATATAGTCAACTGATTTTTTTTTAAAGATTTTATTTACTTTTAGAGAAGGAAGGGGGAAGGAAGGAGAAAAACATCAATGTGTGAGAGATACATCAATCGGTTGCTTCTCACATGCCCCAAACTGGGGACCTGGCCCGCAACCCAGGCATGTGCCCTAACTGGGAATCAAACCAGTGACCTTTTGGTTTGCAGGTTGGCCAGCAACTGAGCCACACCAGCCAGGGTTCAACTGGTCTTTAACAAAGGAGAAAGTCAATTTAATGTAGAAAGGATAGTCTTTTCAACAAGTAGTGCTGGAACAACTGGATATCTACATGCCAAAAAAAAGGTCTAAACACTGACTACGCCATTCACAAAAATGTACTCAAAATGGATCATAAACCTGAAATAGAGCAGAGAAAATCTAGGTGACCTTTGGTCTGGCACCGAGTTTCTAGATACAACATAAAAGGCACAATCATGAAAGAAAAAAAAATTGTTGAATTGGACTTGTAAAAACTGCTCCAGGAATTCACTCTTAAGAGAATGAAAAAGACAAGGACAGAAAATACTTACAAAATGCATCAGATAAAGGACTTGTATCCAAAACATACAAAGAACTCTTAATGATAAGAAAACAACCCAATATAAAAAATGGGTAAGAGATCTGAATGGACACCTCACCAAAGAGGATATACAGGTGATTAATATATGAAAAGATATTCAGCATTATGTCATTAGGAAGTTACAAATAAGTCAATGAAATACCACGACATACCTTTAGGATGGCTAGAATCCAAAAAAACTGACACCACCAAATGCTAGCAAGGATGTGGAGCAACAGGAACTCTCATTCATTGCTGGTGTGAAAGGAAAATGGTATAGCCACTTTGGAAGACAGCTTGGTAGGTTCTTACAGAGAAATAGAGTCTTACATAGGATCCAGAAATCACTCTCCTTAGTATTGACCCAAATGAGTTGAAAACAGGTCCATACAAAAACCTACGTGAATGCTTACAGCAGTTTCATTCGTAATTGCCAAAAGCTGGAAGCACCCAAAAGTGCTTCAAAACGTAAATGGATGGATAAACTGTGGTACAGCCATACAATGGAATATTGTTCATTGATAAAAAGAAATGAGCTCGCAAGCCACAGAGACACAGAGAAACCTTAAATGCATATTGCTCAGTGAAAGGAGGCCAGTCTGAAAGCCACATTGTAGGATTCCAGCTATATGACATTCTGGAAAAGGCAAAACTAGAGACAGTAAAAAGATCCGTGATGCTCCATTTTTAATGTGCTTCCACACGTGTGACTCATCCAGAGCTCTCACCAGTCCTGCTGATAGCCTGGGGCTCAGATAAGCCCACAGAGTGAGTGCACAGCAAAACAAAAACACATTAGAATTGGGACTCCTGTGTGTGGTGGGCAGGTGTAGCCCCAGAGGTCTGCTGCCAGCTTTTGTGCTTAGAAGCATGCTGAACTGTGGTTGCAGAACTTAGAGGGCAGGAAGAGATCATCTAGCTCAGAGGATCTTGGCTCTGACTACACATCAGAATCACCCAGGATGCTTCAAAAACTACCAATGCCCCACCCAAAATTCTGTTTTAATTAGTCTGAGGTGGGGTTCAGGCATCCATCCCTTGCCATAAGCACCTGAGATTGAGTCCCATTACCACCAGAGCTGAGAGTTACTGATCTAGCCCAATGCCCACATTGTACAAATTGGGACAATAAGTTCCAAAGAGGGGCAGGAAAAAGGGATGGGCTGCCTAAGGACCCCAGTGATTAGAAGCAAACCCAGGTCCGGATCCCTAATCGCTGATTCCTGGTCCAGTTCTTTAAAAATCACTTTCTTATTTAATGTCATGATACTTTTTGAGCTCCTCCTATGTGCCTGGCTGGCAATAGCTTAATGAAAATGCACACAACAAACTAGTCCCTGCCCTCCGGGAACCTCCACAGTATCCGGAAGATGTGGAATAGCAAATATAGGGGTTGTGCAAGATCCCTGCACGTTGCATTTCACTGGAAACCGAGTCCTTTGCCCATACGTGTGCCGTCAAGCGCACTGCTGGGCACCAGGCTCGCTGTCTGGCAAGGGAGGCAGGCTGGAGGGGGCGTTCCGATGGACACGGAGGCAGGCAGGGGGTGCTCTGTTGTTTGGCCTTGTTCTGCTTCCTGCTCCCAAGCCATTTCTTATTTACATACAGAAAATAGGTCCTGGCCTGAGAGAGGAGAGTATAAGGGGACTAAATGGTAATGGAAGAAAATACAATAAAGATTAAATCTTTACAAAGAAAATAGGCCAGCCGGATGGCTCAGTTGGTTAGAGCATCATCCCATACACCAAAAAGTCATGGGTTTGATTCCTGGTCAGGGCACATGCCTGGGTTGCAGGTTCAATACCCAGTCGAGGCACGTATGTGAGGCAGCTGATTGATGTTTCTCTTTTCCTTCCCCTCTCTCTGAGATCAATGAACAGACATGTTCTCGGGTGAGGACTAAAAGAAAATAGGTTCCAGTCTTAATGAGGCTGTAGTTAACACCTATGTTACGGTGATTTACAAAATCTCAGGCTGGCATCCTCCACTCATTAATGGCCCTATTAAGAGGTTACCAGCAAAGACAGCCCAGGTTGGAGGTTCAGAACTCCACTCTGTCTAATATATGTTTAGACCTCAAGAAAGTTCCTGAACCTCTTTGAGCCCGTTTTCTTTATCGGTAAAATGGGTGTTACGGTACTGCTGTAGTTATTTCCCCACATTGTAAGGGGGCTCCAAATCATGGTGAGATTATGCACAACTGAAGTGCTTTTTACATGGTTAGGAGTCCTACAGTGATGACGTGTGGTTTTAACTGACCACTGACCAACGTCAATGATAACGTGTAGCTAACATTGGGTGTTTATTTTGGGCCAAAAACTGTTCAGATGTAGTCTAGCAAACCTTACAAGAACCCTATAAGATGTGAATCACCATTCCCATTTTAGAGGTGAGGAAACTGATGCCTTGACAGGTTCAGGGACTTTCCTAAGGTATGACAACCACTGACAGAGGCTCAAACACGGCTTGCTGGCGCACTTGTGAGTTCCCTTGTTTAACCATGGTGCGCTACTGCCCACCTGCGAGTTGGAGACTTAGATTCTAGCCCTAGCTATGCTTTCTATAATCTTGGGTAAGTTTGTCTACTTATAAAATGAAATGGAAAAGAAAGTCGTAAACTCTGATGTCTAAAGGGTCAGAAGGTATGTTCTCAAGTGGCCGTCACCCCACCACGGAAAGGTTTGGAGACATCCTTAGAGACAGTCTAGGGTTTCATGGGGAGAATCCCAGTCTCCAGGAAACAGAGAAGGTAATGAATGGAACAGAAGCAGAAAGGCCGCAGAAGAGAGGACGCTGCCCTCCCATACACTGCATGTCGCCCAGCAGCTCCTCCAACCTGCAGCCACAGCTGCCCCTGGCTCATTCTTGCTTCCCCCGGTTATTGATTGAGGTTATTCTGCCCTGAGCCTTAAAGGAGGCCACCTATGGTCAACAAATAGCTCCAGTGACATTCTCTGAGCACTTCCTATCTGCCGGTTGCTGTGCTGAATACATGAACCAATAGATTCCGCCAGTCCCCTTCTCAAGGAGTTCACAGTCTCTTGGGGGACACAGACATGTAAACAGCTAATGCTAATGCAAGCACACATGAATATTCAATAGGTGGAAACAGCCTCCGTGCTCTGGGAGCAAAGAGGGAGCATTTGCCAGAAACCTTGAAAGTGGTGTAGGAGAACAGGGGAAGGGCGTTCTGCTGAAGGAAGAGTGAGCAAAGGCGTGAGGTGTGCAGTGCGGGTTTCCGTTCTCTGACAGGCAGACATCCCAGTGAGGTTAACTCCAAGCAGGTCCCAAGGGAGACAGAGATGAGGCTAGAAAAGAAGGCTGAAGTTTGGGGCCAGACCAGGGGGGCCTTGAATGCCAGAGTGAGGAGTGAAATGACCTGAGGGAGGTAGTATGTGAGCCCTGGGGACTTGTACATGGGGCCAATTGAGGGGACTTCCATCAAGAGAGGACGTGCCCTGAGTTCACCCTGCAGACAAGCAACATCTTACCCTCCAAGCTTTCCCAGCTTGACAGTTCCAGCTCTGCCTTCCTTCCCTCCCCCAGCCTGCCCTATAAGTGGATCCAGATGGTCATTCCTATTTTAGGTCGGGGTGTGTGTTGGGGGGAGGGGTAGCTATGAGCCCTATCAATCCTTTCCTGAGCTCTCTGTTAGAGGAGCTTCTTCCAGGACCCTGCTGTGATCCTGAGCCTGGAAGGAAGTGTTAGTCTTTGATGGAGATTTCCCATCTGTCTGTGGGTGATCGGGGTGGCAGCAGCAGAGGAGGCAAGGGCATAAGCCAAGGAGGATTTTACAGTGGGTGAGAGAAACAAAGTGATGTGTACATGTGAGAGGGGGCCCTGTGGATGGGCTGTGGTGAGGAACAAGCCTGGGGTCGGGGCACCAGAGGAGTCAGAGAAGGAGCTGGCTTCTCCCCCTAGGTACCTGGCCTTCCTCATGTGCCTGCCTCTGCAGCTGCCTAAGCCAAGGGTAGAATGGTGGAGGCTCTGGGGAAGGGACCTAGGGCTTTCTGGTCAGACCCTACTTCTGAGCATTGTGCCTATCAACCTCCACGAGCCACTTGAAAAAGCTTGGAGCACCCAGGGGTAGCAGGTGATAAGCTAGGTTCCTGCCCTTAAGACTGTCTGTAGTCAGCATGTGACACCAAGCTTATAAGTATTTGCCATTAACTCAAGTTATAAAATATTTATTAAGTAAATGCTATGTGCTACACCCTACTAGGCACTGGGTTTACAGAAGTGAACAGGGAGTTTCTGCCCTAAAGGAGTTTCCAGCTTAGTGGGGGAGTCCAATAGTAAGCAGCTACGAAAGTGCTGTGAGGGAAAAGAACAGGTTGTCCCAAGGGAGATTGCCAGGGGTTTTCTAATTTAGATTGGGTGAGCGCGGAAGGGTTCTCTGAGAAAGTGACATTTACTATGTGATGAATGGAAGCTAGCCAGTTTAAGTGTTGGGGGTCAGAGGGAATTTCAATCAGCGGAGAACAGTGTGTGCCAAGTTTCTGGATATGAAACAAGGTGGCACATGAGAGGAACTGAAAAAAAGACAAGGGTAGCTATAGTATAGTGAACAAAGAAGGGCATGGTCTAGACGCAGGGCCTTGTAAACCATGATAAGAGATTTGTGTTTATCTGAAATGCAGTGGGAAGCCACTGAAGATTGTCAGATTAAATGCAGTACTTGTTAGCACTACCAAAACTGTGGGTGGCCCTAAGAAAGACTTAGGTTGTTTATTCATCTATACGTACAATAACTGCTTAAAAGGCACCCATAAGCCCTGTGCTAGAATTATGTGTCGACAGTGATAGTAAAGTAAAGTCTAAGGCATAGACCTTCCTCAGAGCCTGTGATTCAGAAGAGATTAGATGGCTATAGTGATTGAATTGAATGTAATTTATTCATTCAACAAACACTGCACATCTAATCTCTTCCAAACCCTGTGCTAATAGCTGGTTGCTGCCCTTCAAGGATCACACACTACGCATGAGTCACAGGAGAGGCACAAACATGCCCAAAGAATTTTCAGTGGGTTAGAATCATTTTCAGTTGTGCTATCTACGAGGCCTTTATAAAACATCTGTTCAATCATTCAATAAACACCTAGTGGGCATGCAATCTGCGTTATGTACTACGCTAGCTACTGAAATCAAGGACCTTGAAGTTCCATGACAGGGACAGACATACCCCTCAAAATGCATTAAAATACTAGGTGTTAAGAGAGCAGCTTTTCTGTAGATCGGCGTTGAGGGAAGGTAATTCAATGATAGACCTTCCCAAAAAAGGTCTAACTCCCACCTTCCTGAGTGGACTTGTCCGTATTTCCCTCTGACCTGGTTTTGAGTTGCGGTTTTCTTGTTCCCCTATTTCCGTTTGTCACCCCAGCATATTCTATTTCGTCTATCTCGGCATCCTTTAAAAAGTCCAAAAAATCCAAGACTTGATCCTGGCTTTAAATGATTGCGTGTGATCTCAGTCAATTACGTAATTTCCCCGAGCCTCAGTTTTCCCATTTGTACTATGAAGGGATCGGATCGCATCTAAAGCTCGTGATTTACTCTAGCCAAGGTGATATTCACACTCCTGCACACTGTGCTCTCCAAGTCCTTTCTTTGCACGGCTGCTCGGCTGCCCGGCTGCTTGGCTGCACGGCTGCACGTATCCCTCCACCCCCACGCCACCTGGCAAACATCAAGACTAAGCTCAAATATCTTAAGGCAAGTCTACCGTACTTCTACACACACACACCACGCACAATGTTTTAGTTTGTCCTTTGTGCTACCACTGCCTCGTGAGAGATCACAGAATGTAAAGGACAAGGGAGACAGACTTGGGTTTGAGTCACGGGCACTCACCACCCCTTGAACCTCAATTGCTTACTTGTAACCTGGGGGGAAAACCTAAATTCGCATGTCTAACCACTTTATAGCGATTAAAAACGTTTGTCAAGTGGCACCTAAGAAGTGCTCAATAAATAGCGACTGTTATCACACCTTTTAGGAACGAGACCTCAGCTTACTGAGTTACAGAGTTCTTGGTCAGTCTCCTGCGCTAGAATGCACGCTGCCTGAGGGCATCCCGTCCGCAGCCCTGCTGCAGAGGAGCAAACACAAGGGGCTGGCGGGCGGGGCTGGCGAGCGCCGAGGGCGGGTGGGAAAGGTGGTGCAGGCGGCCCGGGCCTAGAGGGACGCGACTCCAATTCCCGGAGGGAAGGGCAAGCCGAGTGGACCCCACCTCCGGAAGTGACGCAACGGGGAGAGCGGCTCCGGAGCAGGGAGCTGGCCGGAGCGGGGCGTGCGCAGCGTGGCGGAAGCGGAAGGGATTTCGCCGCTCCTGCTGCCGCCGCCACCACCCCCGCCCGGAATGGCGGAAGTGGAGGCGCCGACGGCGGCCGAGACGGACAAGAAGCAATTTAGCGGCTCTGGCGGTGGCGCCATGGACGTGGAGCGGAGCCGTTTCCCCTACTGCGTGGTGTGGACGCCCATCCCTGTGCTTACGTGAGTTTCCTCTGGTATCTGCCTGGGGACTGGGAGAGTTTGGGCCCGCGCGGCGACCTCGGGCTGCCCCCGGGCCAGCCTCCTGCCCCGATCCACAATTACCCCTTCCTTTGGGTCCGGCCCGCAGATCTTGCCCAGCGCAGTGCCAGTTTCTGCTGGCGAAGAGACACGCTCCCCGCCCTCATTGCACCGGTCTAGTCAGGGAAAAAAAAACAGTGTAGACTGACGGGAAAGGGTCTCTGGCTGGGAAGCTCGTATAGAAGAGGGGCCCCTAACACGGCCTCAGAAGACATCTTCATTCATTCACTATTTTCTTCATTCATTGAGCAAATGCTTGCTGATCACTTCCTATACGCAAGACATATCCTGCTGGGTCTGGAAGAGTTCGGTTGAGACCAAACAGATTCCTGAGATAGTAACATTGTTAGGGCCCCCAGAGATCTGGGAGTCCAGCCCTTCGTGTTACAGATGAGACTGGAGATTACACACCATCTCAGTTTAGGTCCCAGGGTGTTTGCCTCACAAAGGTTCTTTCAATCAGCCTTTGTCAGGAGAGAAAACAGGTATTGCTGCCGCCATTTAGCGAGGAACCCCTGGTTGTGGAGAGCTGGTTTACCCTCGTGCTTCAGTCTTGACAGCTGATAATAACGACTCCTCACAGTGCTGGACAGTTGGCCAAGCTCTTTCACACCCATTTTCTTTAAATTTCACAGCTACTTTCACTTGATATTAGCCAAGAGGCCGGGAAGCGACTCACAGCTACTTTCTAAAGTACAAATTATCTTCTCAGATGAGAAAGCTGAGAGTCTTGAGTCGTTCAATATCTTGATCAGGGACACACGCCACTAAGCAGAGGCATCCCAAACTCAGTTTTCTGATTCCATAACTTTCTCTCTTTGACTACATCCTATCCTCTCTCACGTGGTAGGATAGATTTGTTTCCTCTATCAAGAACAGCCAACTGGTGTGGAGAAGGGATCATTTTTGGCCCTACCTGTTGCAGATCCTAAAATGACCTTACTTTTTGTCTTATATTAAAATACTTTGTTTTTGTGTTTTCAAATGCTTATGTACTTGTTTTAGAACATCCAAATCTGAGTCCTTTAAAAATAAAATATTTAATAAAATGTCGCCTTTGCCAGGTAGTTGGTCGGAGCATCGTCCTGTACACCAAAATGTTGCAGGTTCAATCCCCAATTGAGACATAAAAGAAAGGCAACCCATCCGTGTTTCTCCCCCCCATCTCTCTCTCTCTAAAATAAATAAACATATTCTCAGGTGAGGATTGAAAAAAGTGTGTTCATTAAGTCATTTAATGTTCTTTTTTTTAAGATTGTATTTATTTTCAGAGAGGGGAAGGGCAAGAGAAAGAAAGAGAGAGAAACATCGAAGTGTGAGAGATAGTTCAATTCGTTTCCCCTCACATGCCCCCAACCAAAGACCTGGCCTGCAACCCAGGCCTGTGCCCTGACTGGGAATTGAACCGGCAACCCTTCAGTTCACAGGCCAGCACTCAATCCACTGAGCCACACCAGCCAGGGCTAATTCATTTAATGTTCTTTTAACACGCTTACTAAGTGACCCCTATGTGCCTAGGATAGTTCTAGGTGATAAGAATATGCAGTGGTGAATACAGCAGATGTGGTTCTTGCTGTCAAAGTTTAAATCATGGTGGAAGGTGATAGTAAACAAGTAAACTAATAAGAGAATTTCTGATAGTGATTAGTGCAATGAAGAAAATAAAATGTTAATGGAAGAATGAATAACTGGGAGGATAATCAGGGAATATATTGCTTTTGCTAAAACCTGTCTTGTTCTGAGATCTCTTTGTTGTTGGTTTTTGTTTGTTTGTTTTTTCCTGCTCACAAAAACACACGTGTGGAGTCCTGCTATTTAGAGAGCTAGTAGCAACATGAGGTGGAAGCATCATGATTGGCCGGCATCTGGGCCAGAAGGAGCTCCCACCCCATTTCTGTTCAGGTGTATGTACAGAGTTCATAAAACCAGGGTGAGTAAACCAAAGTGCCCCATCAAAGGGCTCATGTTTCCACAAAAAGAGTCACCCTCCAGCAGTAGGGAGACTGAGAAAGACAGGTGAACTACCATCTTAGTACATTGTGATGACTGCTGACCTAGAGTGCAGAACTAGGAATAGATGTGGCACAGGGATCTGTCGTTTGTCTTAGGATGGGGGATTGGACAGGAGGCAGCTGAATCCAAAGATCTGTCTGCTCCCTCAGAGATGTTGATAATTCTGCATGAAAAGCCAGATAATAGCTATTACTAATAAAAACAGCTTACATTGGATACTTACTTTGTTCTGGGCCAAACATTTTATATTCACTATCTCATTCAGTCCTTACATCAACCTAATGAAAATAGATACTGTCATCTCCATTTTAGATGAGAAAATAAAGACTTAGAAGCCAGCATGAGGCTTTTTGCACTGAGATATTCTACCTTCCCAGATAGAAGCTCCAGGGTTAGTAACTCATTCATTCATTCATTTCAATATATAGTTATTGAGGACCTATATGTACTAGGCCTGCACAGAAAGCTGTGGAGCTTACCTTCATGAAGCTTCCAGACTGGCAAATACTTTGAGAGTTTGTTCTTTGCGGCTTCCCTGGGCCCAGGCCTCTGCTGCTGTCTCCAGCCTTTACTTTTAATCCCATCACCAGAGGCCAGCACAGCTATAGTATATGGAGTACTGGACCAGATCTCCCCAACTAGATGAAAGGAATTGGGGGACGGAGAGGTCCTGAGGTTAGAGTCTGAAAAGCCAGAGAAATGATTAATACGTTCCCGTAATTCTGCATGTCCATCCTGTAGACCCTGTGGTTCTTCAGCAACTTACTCTATGCAAATCAGCCAGTCAGATAGCATGTATTTATTTAATACCACATGATAACAACATTGAGTAACTACCAAGTACAAGGAAGTATGATAAGCACTTTGCAAGCATATCTCATGTAATCCTCACAGAACCCCCCTGCCCACTGAGGTAATTATCATTACTAGTGACCTCTCACTGACAGAGATGGGAATGAGCAACTTGCTCAAAACAAAGTCAGGACTCAACCCATGTGTGACTTCAGATCCTGACTCTACTCTTAAATGTGGCGCACTCATTCATTCATAATTTAGTCAATGAATACTTAGCTCCAGCTGCATGCCAGGCATTGACTTGGGGACTACTCTATTAAAGAGAGCATCCTGCTCTTTTGCAGCTTATGTACTAGTGGAAAGAGAGAGACAGTAACCATGTAAGTAAAGATCATTTCAGAAAGAAGTTGATACTGTAAAGAAATTAATGGGATTTAGGGTGCCCGGGGTTGTGTGTGACTATTCTAGAAGACATGATCAGGGAAGACCTCCAAAATTACAGTCAGCAGTAAGAAACAGCCAGCACTCTGAAGCTTCAGGGCAGGAGAAAGTGTTCCCAGCAGAGACAAATGCAAAATAAGCATTGAGGTGGGAGGACTTGATCTACTTGAGGAATTTGAGGAACCAGAGGCAGGCAGTGTAGCTAGAGAGAGGCATGAGGTGATCAGCAGGACCAAACTGTTGAAAGGAGTTTCAAGTGTAAGTGTAATAGGAAGCCATTAATGGGTGTTAAGCAAAGGAATGATGGAATCCGAATTATGTTCTCAAAAAACCACTCTGGCCCCATCCGCTCAGGTGCTCTGGCTGCAGACCTGGAAGACCTGTATCCTATAGAGAGTCATAAAACTATCCAGTCTTTCTTTAAAGATCTTTGAATTCATCGGATTCTCACTACCAACAACAGTACTCCGGTCAGGATCACCATCATCTCTTGCCAGTCTTCCAGAATAACCTCTGAACTGGCCACTCTCCTTCCCGCCCACTCTCCAGACACATGCTACACTCTGGTGCTTCCGAGTTTTGCTTTCTGCCTGTTGACATTCTAGTCTTTCACAGATAAAATGAAAAGTCATCCCATCTGTGAAGCCTTTACTGACTGCGTCAGCCTCACGTAATCACTTCCTTGAGCTGCATCCCCCTTGGTTTTGCTGCCACTTCCCTCACAGGGTGCAGCCTTGAGACCAGCACTTGGCCACTGGCCCTGTGAGTCCTTCAAATGGATGAGTCTCTCCACCACCTAGACCCTAAGAGCCATGGTTCTCAGACTATAGACAGATCTGGGATTCCTTTGTGTTTTGCAAATGGGGATCCCTCTGAGATTTGGTTTTTTAAAATGCCCATCCCTTTTAAGAATTTGAACTTTTAGTTCGTAATCTCTACCTTTGCACATACAGTTTCTTCATCATTTCCTCGGGGAAGCCTTCCCTAAACTATCCCCACCTCAAGTCCCCACCCACAGTTTGGTTTAAATGCCTCCCCACCTTTTTAAAAAAACTTAAAAAAATATTTTATTTATTTTTATGTTTTTTGTTTGTTTGTTTTGTTTTTTTAGAAGAGGGGGAAGGGAAGGAGAAAGAGAGGGAGAAAAACACCAATGTGTGATTACCTCTTGTATGCCCCCAACTGGGGATGTGGCCCCCCAACCCAGGCATGTGCCGTGACTGGGAATCGAACCAGCGATTCTTTAGTTTGCAGGCCGGCACTCAGACCAGCCAGGGCCGAACATTTGCTTCTGTTGGGCATAGACTCTGAAGTGGAATTGCTGAGGCATACAGTATTGCACTTACCGGTTTTTCAAAATAGAAACAATTTATACTCTCACTATCAGTGATTGAGAGTTCCGATTTTGTTTTTAAGATTTTATTTATTTTTTAGATAGAGGGGAAGGGATGAAGAGAGGAAGAAAAACATCTATCTCATGCACCCCCAACTGGGGACCTAGTCCGCAACCCAGTCATGTGCCCTGACTGGGATTCTAACCGCAACCTTTCCATTTGCGGGGTGATGCTCAGCCCACTGAGCCACACCAGCCAGGGCCTCGCCCACTTGATGTTACTGTCCTTTTAGTTATAGCCATTCCGTGTAGGTGGGTGGTATCCCACTGTGCTGTTCATTTGCATGTGCCCCTCTTCTTGGCTTCCCCAGCCCCTGTAGCCACCCAGTTGACACTCATCACACAGTGTTCCAGTCACATGCTCTCACACTGGATTGGGTGTCTCTAGGCTCAGTTCCTGCCCTGTCTTTTTTTCCCTCACAGGTGGTTTTTCCCCATCATTGGCCACATGGGCATCTGCACATCTACAGGAATCATTCGGGACTTCGCTGGCCCCTACTTTGTCTCGGTGAGTCCCCATTCCTCCCCACTCTGGACGGTTCCAGGGTTTAAGTGGAAGGTTTGTCGGTCTTGCCTGCAGGCAGCCTCCTGTCTCTCCAAGAGCCAAAAGAACGCAGAGAGCATGCAGCCCTGGCCCCGGGCCTCTGCTCCTCACCAGTGTCTGACCCCTTTACCCCTTCTCTTGCCTCCAGGACAGGCCAGGAGGGCAGTGTGGCCAGAAGGTTTCTTAAGTAACTGACCCAGCCCTTTGCCCACCCTTTGGGTACCGAGACATGGGTAGGGGTTAGAGGCAAGAGTGGAGAGTCAGACCATCGGGAACCACATCTCTGGACCTTCCGAAGGTGGGAGTCACAAGGTGGGGGCACAGGGGAGACTGACATGGTCCCCCGGGGGTGGCCATGGAGAAGAGAGGGTGGGCCTACTACAGTGAATCAACTGTTCCCGGGTCTTTTTGGAGGGACTGTGCCCAAGGTGGGTGTGGTGGGCTTGTTCCAGATGTGCAGGCAGCATCCTGCCTACTTTGGGGTTGCAGTTTCATCAGAAGGTGAAATGAAAGGGTGGGGTAGCACCAAGCTGTTTATATTAATAGTAGTTATGATCACCTTCACACAACAAAGGCCTTTCATATCCATTGCTTTCATTGTCGTATTTTTATGATAATTCATCTTTGACCAGCTGTCAGCAGATTCTGAACCCACAATCTGTCTCTGCATAGCTCCACACATCTCATGTGGCACGTCTAGGACTTGGCCGAAGTGCCTCCCTCATGGAAGGCCTCTTGAGCCCCAGCTCCCTTCACTGTCCTGCTCTGAATGCAGTCAGACTGGCACCTGCAGAGAAGGGCTCTCTGTGTGGGCACCACTGTCGGGTCAGGAGGTCAGAGGGTGCCCTCTCACACCACAGAGGAAGTTGCCTGCCTGTGATCAAAGATGGGAGGTTGACCACATCTTTAGGTGAACTTGGGGAAAAGGAGTCCCAGAGAGAGAGAATTAACTGGAAGCCACAGCAAGGGGCAGTTACGGCAGATCTTTGGTCTTGGCGTGCAGTGCTCTGTGCACTCCCCCCGTGCTGCCTTCTCCCCGTGAATGAGTCGCCGCTAGCGCCTAACAGGCCGGGCCAGCCCCAGAGCAGGGCCCCACTTTTGCCCTCCCGGCATGCGAAGTTGCTGCACTTCCACCGCCAACTCAGGTCTGTCTTCCAGTCACTGACCTCTGCTCTTGTCCCTCAACAGGAAGACAACATGGCCTTTGGGAAGCCTGCCAAGTAAGTGATGAACACCCCTGTGATTGAGCCTGGGGACATGTTCCTCCTGGCTGGGTCTTTTATCCACAGACCAGCTAGGCCTTGCCTCAGCTCAGCAAGGTCATGTTTTCAGCTCCATTGGAAGGGTGAGGAAAGGGAAGAGACTTAGTCAAGATCACACAGAAGTGGCAGAGCTGAGACTCACGCCCAGGTCTGTCTCTCTCCAGAACCTGGACTCTTTCTCCTGCCCCTCAAGGAGCGAACACACCATTGAAGGTGTAAGGGGGGAATTGTTTGAAACTCCTCTGGAAAGTTGCAATTGGAGAGCACAAAAGCAGTTCAAGCCCTCTGGGAGCTACTTCTCATTTGCTTGGATTTTTGGACTTAATTTTTTCCCTCCTGGGGGGCCCATCTCCAGTGTGGCTCTGAACACGCCTCCCTCATCTGTATGCTTTCAACAGCCATCAGGGGCTCTGCTGCACAGGCCGCGTTCCAGAGGAGCCAGGGCCTGCGGAGGAGCTGGTGTCCCGCACAGCAGAGGCAGCCGTCTGGCTTCCTCTGTTTCAGGGCCGTCCCCACCCGGGCCATGTTGATTTCTCATTGGCTCCCTGTCTCTAGGCCATTGATTTTGAAACTTTTTCATCTCACGGCACACATAAACTAATTACTAAAGTTCTGTGGCACACCAAAAATATATTTTTTGCCGAGCTGATCAAAAACTAGGTCTATTTTTTATTCATTCACACTGGATGGATATTGTTGTGTTGGCTGTTGTCATTGTTTTATTTCACAGTCTAAGGGGAAAAAAGATCAGTGCCCCTGGCTAAGTAGTCAAGTATTGCATGTTTTAAAAACTCTCGTGGCTGGCCCTGGCCAGTGTGGCTTGACTGGGGTATTGTCCCACAACCTTTTGGTTCCATTCCCGGTCGAGGCACATACCCAGGTTGCAGATTCGATCCCTAGTCCTGGAGCATACGATCCCTGATGCAGATGTATGGGAGGCAGCCAATCAATGTTTCCCTCTCTCCCTTCCTCTGTCTAAAAGCAATGAGAAAATTGCCCTTGAGCAAAGATAAAAAAGGAAATTCTTATGGCTGGTGTACCTGCGGCAGCACACCAGTCCAAAATCCCTTTTCTAGGCCGTGTTGTACCAAGCACTCTCTTTGTCTCACCTAGCTTGAGATTTATGAGCTTTAGCTCCTCCACCAGCCACTCTCCCACTCACCCTAACGTCCCACGTGGGGAAACGGGGGACATTGAAGGCCCCTGCACCATGGTTCCACCTGTATCTCCAGCCTTACCTTCCAACGGCCCATCACCCTGTTCCTCTCGTGATTTCTGTTTCACACGGCACAATTTTGTGCCTCTTCCTCTGTTCAAACTGTCCCCTCTGCCTGGAATGCCCATTCCCCGTTCTGTGCCCGGCTAACCCCTCTTCCCTCAAACTTGACTCCGTGTCACCTCGGAAAGCCTCTCACACCATCAGCTGAGTTAGTTCATATCCTCCCCAGGATCCACACGGCATTGGGCGTCTCACACTGTCACATGGACCTGGACGTGGCTTTTCCTTTCCTGGACCTGGCTCACCCCTGCAGTTTCAGCAACCAGCTCAGGGCCCTGCACAGAGCGGGCATCAGGGAACACTGGTGGAGCTGAGCTAGTGCCCAGAACCCCCCTCTCCCCTCAGGTACTGGAAGTTGGACCCTGCTCGGGTGTACGCCAGCGGGCCCAATGCGTGGGACACGGCTGTGCACGACGCCTCTGAGGAGTACAAGCACCGCATGGTAGGTCAGGCGCTCCTGAAAATGGGAACTGGTGGGGGGGGTTCACCCCACAGCCCAGTCTGACCCCATCCTTCCTGCATCTCCAGCACAATCTCTGCTGTGACAACTGCCATTCGCACGTGGCGTTGGCCCTGAACCTGATGCGCTACAACAACAGCACCAACTGGAACATGGTGACTGTCTGCTTCTTCTGCCTGCTCTATGGGAAGTATGTGAGGTGAGCTGCCTACCCGCCGCGCTCCCCGGGGCTGCTCTCCCAAGGATTCCAGCAGGGCCATTTCTGGAGCCTTTCAGCCCACGGGGACAAAGCAGATGCCGCTTGGAGCTGTGAACATCCTGGGACAACTAGCTTGAGTTTTTGGTGCAAAGAGAGGTAGCTGTGCTAAACTTCAGCTTCGCCTGGGTCCCAGGCCCAGCTTTGTCACTTGCTCATTGTGAGATCTTAGAGAACTGCCTTGGCCTCTCAGCTGCCGCTGTTCTTGGTAAAATAGGGATAATGATTCTGGGTCCTCGAGGACGCTTTAGTGCACAGAGCCCAGTGCTCGAGTCAAGTGAACAGCTAGACCCTCACAGGGGATGGGTGTCTGTCCCACAGGGTCCCTTCCCAGCACCCAGCACCTGACCCAGGCCTCTGGGCAGGTGGGCCCCAGTGGTGGCCCGGGAGGAGCTTGGAAGCCACAGCCTCACGACCTGTTAGGTCAAAGACATTAGTCCAAATTCACAGGTAAAGGCAGCTCAGAGAGGTTGAGTGACTTGCCCACTTGGCAGCCAGCATGCCCTGGGCAGCCAGGCCACCTCTCCAAGCTTTTCTCTAGCTGCCCTCATCATTAAGAGCATCTGAAAAGGAGACTCTTAGGGGTCTTTTTATAGTCAAGGGCTTTTAGAGTCCCCTGAAAAGACCTTAACTGTGGCCACACAGAGACGGAGGCAGAGCTGGTGGTGTACCCTGAGCCCCGCCTCCAGCCACTAACTCTGGCTGACCCTGGCTTCCCTGTCCAGACAAGTTCCTGGAAACCTCTCCCCAAAGACTGCGGGGATTGTGGCTAGAGCAGTAAGGCCTAGAGAAGGTGGGCAGGTCTCCTGTAACCCACTCAGAGAGGTGCCATCTCCACCAGGAGCCTGGACTAGCTCCTGCCCAGGACCATGGTTGGCAGTCCTCGTAGCGGGCGCCAGGCCCAGCCCAGTCCCTTGGTTGACCAAGTCAGCGGTGAGACTTCCAGGAGCTTCCTCAGGGCATCAGCCCCTTCTGGGTTTGGATGGATGGGACTCTGGGTGGCACACCCACTCACCAGGCCCTTCCCACCCACACTCCCCTCTCTCTTCTCCGGCAGCGTCGGAGCCTTCGTGAAGACCTGGCTACCCTTCGTCCTCCTCCTGGGCATCATCTTAACCACCAGTCTGGTCTTTAACCTTCGGTGATGGCTGCCTCATGGCCCTGGACCCACCATTCCTCTTGGTTCCTGATTCTTTCTCCTCACCCCAAAAGGCAGGGATGGGCCTGCTGCTGGTTTTGACCCAGGGGTCTGGGCTTGGTGGGATGGGATAGGGCTGAGGATGAGCAGGGAATGGGGGTGTTTATGTGCATGTTGTGTCTCACTGGTCACACGGAAGTTCCCTGTCCCCTTCTTCCCGGGCTTGTGACCCCCCGTGCTTGAGGACCCTCTTTGTTCATCTGTCGGAAAGGCCTTTGTCTCCCCCCTGTGGGGCTGCTCCTGCACTGCCCGCGGGGCTCCCTCTGCCTCCACTCAGCGCCTGCTGGGGGAGGGGAGGACATGTGTACCCATCAGAGGGGCCAGAACCGCATTTGAAGCAGGTCCTCCTGTCGGGGCTACGGTCCTGGAGTGGATGGGGTACACGGGGAAGTCTCCATAAGCTAAGCTGCCCTGGAGCCCTCACCGCTGGCCTCTAGAATCGTCCAGTAGGGCTGGATAGGCCGCCTTTTGCCAGAAGCTGCACTAGGGATAGTTTGTGCCCCGTCTCCCGGGGCCCTTCAGGCCATGCATCTCCTCCCTCCTCCCAGGGCATTCGAGTGCTTGGGCCCGTCTCCCCCTGCAGTTTGGGGCGTGGGCTCCCCCAGCCAGGCTGGAGAGATGAGTGACAGTGACATGTCCAGTGTGACACCCTGTAGATCAGAGAGCAGTAGAAACTAAGCCTGGCCCCGGCCCCAGGTTTGGGGCTCACACTGGAGATGGCGCCCCTTGGGTCCGACATGTGGGGGCCATTAGAACAGCCAGTGCCGTCAGGGAGCTGAAGGGGAGCTGTTTCCTGCCACCTACCATGGCTCCCTCTTCCCTTCGCGTTGTGGGAAGGGCCTGTGCTGTCCCTCACCCCTGCCCCACAGATTCCTGTGCGTGGGGTCCCTGGACAGGACGATAAAGAGTTTTAACTCCAGACAGTGCCTTGTCCTTGTTTTCTCTCTTCAGTTCTCCCTTCGCCTCTTCACCTCATTCTCCTTGGTGTCCTTGGGTACCTCTGCCCCTGGCCAGGGGTCTGGTTAAGTCCTCATCCAGTGTCCAGCTTACAGGGAGGGAGCGTCCCTCAGGTATGTCCCGCCCTGGGCCCACGCTCTGGAAGTTGCTGCCATTCCGCACTCACCATCCCAAAGCTTTCTTTTCAAGGGATGTGAATATTGAAATCCTGCCCCCCCCCGACCCCCCGCCCCATACTCCTTGCCGGGAAGGACTGGCAGGAGGATTGGGAGTTGGGGCTGAGCGACCACAGCCCGAGGGGCCAGAGTTTGGAATAGCCGAGAGACACCTAGCCCCTGGCTCCTGCCGCGTGTATCAAGTCACATTGCCAAGCTCCTCCTGCAGATCCCAGTGATCCTATCACTTTTCTGCGCCCCACCCCCCCGCCCTCCCATCCCCGCGCCTCCACTTCTCTGTGACCTTCAGGACCCCGCATTCTCCGCGCTCCCGCTCCGCTCCGCATGCTCTGCTCTTCCCCAAGATGGCAGCACCTGTTCTCCAGCACCTCCCACTTCTGGTCCTGTGCTTTCTACCGTTTCAAGTCATAGCTTTTCTTCCCAAAGCCCAGCTTAAAAGGCACTTCCTTGCCCTATACCATGTGTCACTAAATTGAACTAGCAAAGGATTTGGCCTCTGGATCATGAGGGCCTGTTGTGTTCACTGCGAGGCCATCTCTGGCTGCCGGCCCTCCAAGCCCTGGATCACCTCGTCCCTCCCAGTGCTGTGGCTGCCAAGCCTGAAGCTTCTCCAGGGCAGTTTTCCCCTCCCCACTCCATAAAAGTTTCTCTTTTAAAAAAGAAAAGTTTTTTTTTGCCTATTGGGGTCCATCTGAGAGTTGGTTGGGGGCAGGTATGAGTTCCAGTACAAAGGACCACCATGGCAAAATAGAAAAAGGGGTTTTTTGGTTTGGGCTTTATAAAATTTTAAAAATAAAAACCCTTGCCTGAGGATACATTCATTGATTTTTAGAGAGAGAGGAAGTGACAGAGACAAACCGATCAGTTGCCTCCTACACGTGTCCCAACTGGGGACCGAACCCATAACACAAAGTATGTGCCCTGATGGAACCGATCCTGTGACCTTTCAGTGTGTGGGATGGCATTCCAACCAAGCCCCCCTGACCAGGGCTAGAAAAACTTTTAAAGCCTGCTTCTACCTAGCAGGATTTTCAGTTAGCCTTGCAAAAGCAGGACATACACAGGCACCACGAAAATCACCGAGCACTTACTGAGCGCTGACTATGTGCCAGGCCTCGTCATAAAGCATTACCTCGTTTACCCTCACCACAGCCCTATGAGGTAAGTGTATTGTTCCCATTTACCAATGAAATAAGCACAGAGAAGTCAACCGCCTTGCTTAAGGTCACAGAAGTAGGAAAAGTAGAACCAGGTCACAGAGGCAGAAGCAGCTTGACCCTGGAGCCCCCACTCAGAACAATCTACAAGGTGGCCTCGCTGAGCACAGGGAGGGGAAGGGGGGAGGGGCTGTTTCTCCAAAGGACTGGGGGACCGTGACCCAGAGCAGGGATGTTTGAGACCAGAAAAAGGGAGCTGCCCTGATGCCAGCCCTATTAGATGGCTGCTATTGTCATCCCTGTTTAAGGGAGTGAGGCTTCCACAGGTGATCATTGACCCAAGGCCATGATGGACCATGTGGCCCTCCAGGGAATTTTAACCCAGGTCTGGGGCTCCTTGGCCATTTAAAGCTGCCGAGAGCCTAGCCATGGTGCAGAGACTTTGAGCCTCCCCCACCGGCCGAGGGTGGTGGCAGGTGGGGAAGCATCCTGCCGTGGAGGACTAGGGAGCAGAGATGGCCAGGGGTGCTGAGGGGACAGGGAGCAGAGTCTGTATTCTAACTCTGGGCTCTAAGGACGGTCTGAGACAGGTGGGGTCCTGGTTGGGGCTGAGGGGTTGGACAGCCCAAAAAGAGGGGAGACTGTTAGGAGGTGCTGAGACGTCTGGCAGTGGAAGTGTCTAAGGGAGGCTGGGCTGATTTGGAGCAGATTTGCTAAAGGGTCCCAGGGTTACCCTGGTTGTCAACTGGCACCTTCCAAAGCTGAGGTATGACAAAGTGGGGTGTTGACAGGGTCCTCTAATAGCTATGCAATTAAGGGCCAGAGGAGCTGGATGTGGAAGCCAGGAGACAGGGAGGAGGAACTGAGCAGGGACTGAGACCTGGGCAGTGGGAGGGAGAGGGAGATAAGGGACAGGCAGGAAAGTGCCAGCCTGGAGGGAAGAGAGAGAAGTCTGGTGCCTGGCAGGGAGCTGCAGGAGACCTGGGGGCCAGGACATGGGGGCTATTCACAGAGGTGGAAATAAGAGGACATTTCATTTGGGGAGGGGAGCCGAGTCCAGGTTGAGTTGACAGGGGAGCTGGACAGAAATACCAGCGTCAAGGAGAGTCAGAGCTATAGACAGGAGAGCAGAGACAGGAAGGAAATTCCGAAGCTGGAAGAGTAAAGAAAGAAAGTTAAATTCGATGCCTTCCAGGGGTGAGGACTGCTGAGAGGTGGGAAGGTGGAGGCTAGAGAGACATCCTTGGTTGGAGTCAGGAACAGGATGGGAAGGGATGAGGATGTTGTTGGCTACCCTCCTTCCATTTCAGGAGACTTGAGGGAGAAAGCAGGCATCACGGTAACCCCTCCCATGGTGGACACTCCAAGGTTGCTTATACAAATGCTTATATATATTTATGAAAGACCGGCAGGGATCTCATTGAATTGCAGTGAAAACCATCTGAGAAGGGATTATTACCCCCATTTAACAGATGAGTAAAAAGAGACTAAGAGCCCTAGCTGGTGTGGCTCAGTGGATTGAGCACCAGCCTGCAAACCAAATGGTTGCTGGTTCAATTCCCAGTGTAGGGCACATACCCCAGTTGCAGGCCAGATTCCCAGTGGGGGGCACAGAAGGTGCAACCACGCATTGATGTTTCTCTCCCTCTTTCTTCCTCCCTTCTCTTCTCTAAGAATAAAATAAATAAAAAATAAAATCTCAAAAAAAAAAAAACAACCCAAAACAAAACAGAGACTAAGAAAATAAGATTGAGTTGCAAAAAAATTACTGGGGAAGGCTGGAGCTTGGTCTAGGGTAGAGAAGGGACCCTCAGGTGCTCAAAGTGGTGATAACATGACTGAGCCAGTTCTGATGAGGGGAGAAGGAATGGTGTGTCATTTAGAGTCCTCTCCTTGCCCCACCTCCTCTCTTGGGGGTCTGGGAGGTACCCTCTGATCTTTAATCCATGCTGAGAAGGGGGCCAGCCGCAGCAGGACAGGCAGAATGGAATGGAGCAGACTAGTTTCGAAACTGTTGGGCAGCCTTGCTTCTTGGGCCCAAAGCAAATGTAATCTAGGGCCCAAAGCCATTCTCAGGATGGGGCAGAATCTGGAAACAGTGGGGTGCTCAAAGGGGCTTCCCAGAGACAGAGGGCGTGTGGGAGCCTCACTTTGGCCCTGGAGGTGCCCAGGCCCCCTCAAGCCGCGGGGCCCAGGACGGCAGAGAGAGCAGCTATACTGTCCGCGGCCAGCACTTCCCAGGAGGCATATGTGGACAAGGAGGGGCAGTGGCTGTCAAAAGGGACTGTGTTGGAGAGAGGACACCTGGTACCCACTACATACCCGCTTTGTCAGGCACTGTTATTTCCCTTCTAATAGGCTCTTTGCACTCTGCTGCCCAGTTTGCATTAGAGGAAATTGCAGCTCAGGGTGGTTAAGAGTCCCGCTCAAAGTCACACAGTGGCAGAGCAGAAACTCTGCTTAGAATTGTCGGACTGCAGCCTGCAACTCATCTATTAACCTGGTTCTTAGAAAGGTTTCTAACTTTGCTTTCAAAGCAAGTTCCTATCAGCTCCTCAGTGGGCAGGGTGGGGCTGCTACCCATTCTGCAGATGGGGCAGCCAAGGCTGGGAGAGGTGACAGGGGTTACACAGTAAGTCTACAATGGAGCTGGGGTCAAGTCCCAGACACACCCCGCCCAGCAAATCACCTCTGGGTGTTCTGAAAACAGAGGCTGGGACACACCCCTGGGGAACGAAAATCCAGGCCCGGTTTTGCATCAGGCCCTCCTGAGAAGGTGTTTCCTCCTCCGAGTGGGGCAGCTACTCTGCCAAGCAGCCGGTTGAGTCAGCCTTAGTCCCTCACTTGCTCCTCTCCTGGTCCCTGAAACTCGGCTTCCAGGCGAGCCGGGGCCACCCTACGAAGGTGCCCCCTTCATACTGGACCCCTACAGGTAACATGCCGCAGGACAGGTGTCTCCTGCTAGTGTCCTGAGGGGCAGGCACTGCCACCTGGTATCCTGAGCACCTCTGGGACTTTGGGATGGGGGAGGCGGGAGCGTGTCTGGGACTGGAACGGCCAGACAGATGGATAGACCCTTGTACTGACCAATGGGTCTGTCCCATAGTGTTGAAACAGCAGGTACTTGTTTCTGCCTCTGGAAGGAGAGGGGACTGTGGGGAGGCCTGTGCTGCTGGGGATTCGGAGCTTAGCTTCCCACAGCCCAGCCCCAGGCAAACCCGCAGGAGAGCAGGTCAGCTTTACAGACTGTTGCCCCACCCACCCACCCACACACACACATACACCCCTGGTGACCCTTGAGGTACCAGAGACAACATCCCAACACACAACTCAGAGTAGGAAATACACAGCACATACACCACACAACATGGTCACCCAGAAAGTCACTGAGTACATCACACAGACAACAGCCACCCATTCAGCATCACACTGTGACATGACACACAGACACACATGCAGTGATACGATATTCATGCCGGCAAAATATAACAGGCTCATAGATCCTCAGTTTGCAGACATATCTGCTCTCAGACTCTCAGAACAGCACAACTGAACAGAGACATTGCCATGGGCTCGCACACTGGCTTCAGAAGAGCCCCCACCTGCAGGACCCAGTACTTTGAACACAGTAGACATTGCAGGAACTAGTGTTAATGTGGAGCACGCAGACATCCACACAGGTGATACACAATGCCCGGGGGACACATGCAGGGACCCCAGGCTCCCGGGTAAGGGTGAGGCAGTAGGGAGAGGGCTTACTTGGGCTTTGACACTGACTCAGCCGGGAGGACACAGAACGCAGGCAGCGGGCACAAGCCAGGACCTGCCTTTACATGCAGCCCTGCCTGGTGTCCGGGCATGGGAGGGCACAGGAGGGACGGGGAGGAAAGGCTACCCAGTGGGTTCAGACTATGGCTCCGCTCTGCCTGTGGCCCGGTCATGGGCCCCTTGCCACGTCCACACACCCACACGCCCCTCGGGGCTGGGCAAATGTTTTGCTTCCGGAGTCACCACAATACGGGAGCAGCCGGAGCTGCTTTGTCAGCACTTGGCCTCCACCACCGGGACCCCAGCCAGATCCTGGGTCAGGGGGGTGGGGGACTGATGTGGCCAGAGCAAGAGGCATCTGAGCAAGAGGGCAGGCCTGGCAGCCAGGGAATCCCCAGGCTGGAGGCCTGTGGGAGTGGGCGTGACAGTTACCTCAGGGGTGGGGGGTGGGAGGAAGTTAAGGGTGTAGGCTGGGGAGGAGGTTGCCTCAGACAGGAAGGCCGAATGGGCCAGGGCAGGGTGGGGGTGAAGGATGGAAGGAGGGGAGATTCCAGGGTTGGAGGGTGAGCAGATCTGTGTGTGCCTGTGTGTCTGGGTGAGTGTTTGTGTGAGTTCATTCCCCAGGTGTGTGCAGATGTATTTCTTCCTTTAATTAATCAAGCTTTTACCAACCACCTGTTGTGTGCAAAGTACTAGCTTTGGGGGTAAGAGTCTCTACTGTGTCTGCTTTCAAGGAGCTCACAATCCAGTTGGGTGGGGAGTGGCAATTTGTGTGTGCAAAAGTCTGTGTGATTTGTGTGTTATCTAGGGACAAATCTTTGTCCCAGGGTTTGTTGTACAGGTGAACCTGCCCTGTGGGTCCTGCCTCCCATCGTGTGCATGGGCCTGTGTGCAGGTTGAAGAATATGTTAGATCCATCTCTTGGTTTGGGCATGGGTCTGGGCCTATGACTGTGTACGGCCCTACATGGAGGAACAGGTGTGTGTGTGTGTGTGTGTGTGTCAGTTGTGCATGTGTGACTAGGTGTGGGAAGTTGTTTACATGTATCAGTGTGTGTGCACGTGTATCTCTGTGCCTTTAAGTGTGTCCCTGAGTGTGTTTATGGTCCAGTGTATGCCTGTGTCCATGGGTGCACCTCATGCCACCTTGACCTCTGCTTTCCTGGGATTGTACCCTGCTCACCACCTAGCAAATACTTGGGCAGAAAGGGGCAGTCAACTCCAGGATGTGCCCTATGTTTGTCTAGGGCTTGACCTGACCCCCATTCTGCCTCCAGGGAGCCATGTGTGCTCAGCGGGGGCACCGGCCCAGCTGATGCCCCAGAGTGGCCACCCATCTCAAGAGGGGCTCTGGGCCCCACCTTGCCCCCTCATGGCGCATGAGCCAGAGCCCAAGGCCAGCGAGCTGTTGGACCTCAGCTTCCTGACGGAGGAGGAGCAGGAGGCCATCGCTGAAGTCCTGAAGCGAGATGCCCACCTGCGCCAGCTGGAGGAGGGGCGGGTCAGGTGAGGCAGAGCAGGAAGCCCAGGAGGAGGGGGCCTCAGGCACTGTGGGGCTGGGCAGCTTCCACCCTGCCCCCACCAACATGCAGCCTCTTAGATATCTGAGTAGTTCTTGTTTTTTGCCTTTTGGTTCCCTGTACTCCTGGCCAGCTCAGCTTATCACCTCTCCCAGGGAGGCTGCAACAGCTCCCCGCCAGCCTCCCCCACTCCAGGCTTGCCGGCTCCGGCCAACCCAGCATACCGCAGCTGGGGCTCCTCAGATCTGTCCTTAATACACCTTGCTGAACCCCCTCATGGCTCCCCAGCATCCGTGTCAGGGGCAAGCTCCTAAGCTTGGTCCACAAGCCTCCCTGATTGGTCCCTGCCAGCCTCCCACATCTCATCTTCCACCAGTAACCACCACCCCTCACACGCATACACTGAGTGTCCGCTGCAGCCGTTCAGGCACTGCACAGTCCCTGAACACACCCACCTTTCACTTCTAGGCCGTTCCTTCTTCCTGGACGAGCACAGTGGCTGATGGGCATGGGACTTACAAGTAGTGCTTAGGGACAGACACCTACTAGCTACATAACCTTCAGCAACTTACCTGATCCCCAGCACCACTCTTCTCACCTGCAAGGTGTGGCTAAGGAACACTTCCTCATAGAATTAGGAGAGATTATGCAGAGTAGTCACTTTATTTATTTTTTTTATTTTTTAAAAAAGTTTACATATTTTTTAGATTTTATTTTTATTTATCTTTAGAGAGGGGGAAGGGAGAGAGAAAGAGGAGAGAAACATCCATGTGTGGTTGCCTTTTGCATGCCCCCTGCTGGGGACCTTGTCAGCAACCCAGGCATGTGCCCTGACTGGAAATTGAACCAGAGACCTTTTGGTTTTCAGGATGGCACCTAATCCACTGAGCCACACCAGCCAGGGTGCAGAGTAGTCACTTTAACGAATAATAATTCTTCTCCTTCTCTACCTGGAGAACTCCAATTTGTCCTTTAAGAAGCAATTCAAATGCTGCCTCCTCTGGGAAGCCCTTCTGGATTTCCACAGGCAAAGTTGGCCTTTTTTTTTTTTTAATACACAATCCAGAATTATAACAGAATTTACAGTAGAGTAAGCTACTTTCAGGAAGATTGAGTTGGAGTGGAAGGTGACCCCACAGTCTACACAGACAACCTCTGCTTCTAGACACTAGTTTCAGTAAAAATGTTTTATAGTATAGCTGAACTACTAATGATCAACAAGACACTCTGGCAGTCTTATAATGGATAATTGCTTACAACTGACACTAGCACCTAGTTTGATATTTATCTCAAAGTTGGCCCGTCCATCATGGCACCTGCCTCTCTATAGTGTATTTGTGTATTCCAGACTCAGTCTCCCCACCAGCCTGAGCTCCTCCAGAGTAGGGATCAAGTCTGATTTGCTGTTGTGTCCCTGGCCCCAGGTACAGGGCCTGGCACATAGTGGGTGGCAAGAATGTTGGTTGGGTGAGTGGTAACAGCCACGGCCTCCCCTATCCTCCAGGAAGCTCCGGGCCTCATTGGCAGACCCTGGGCAGCTGAAAGTCATGACGGGGGACTGGTTCCAGGAAGCACGCGCCCAACGGCACCACCATGCCCACCTTGGCTCTGACCTTGTCCGAGCCTCTATCCGCAGGAAGAAGAGCTCCAGGGAAGAGAGGAAATCCTTACAGCAGGGTAGGCTTCGTGCAGGCCAGGGTACCCAGGATATGTGGACAGGTAAAGGGCCCCTGGGTTCCAGTCCCAGCTGCCCCTCGTACTGTTCCTTTGGCTGGGTACTACCCCTCAGTGGGCTATGGGAGGTGCATGGCATCTCCCAGGGCCAGATTTCTGTGGAGGGGGTTTCACAGAAATTCTCACCTGCACACAGGAGACCAGGCTCTGGAGAGCAATACGGAGGCTGAGGCTGCTGGACAAGAGACTGAAGAGGAGTTGGAGCCCAGGTGAGTAGGGGTGGCAGGGAGGGGAGGGTGCCCACAAGTCACCTGGGTCCCATCCCTGAGAGCCACCTCTCCCTACTCCTAGGATCCTCATAGACAAGTCGTCCCAGGAGAGACTCAGTGAGGCTGAGGCAAGTAATGAGTGAATGAACTAACAAACGAATGTACAGTGGCATGGAGGTGGGGTGTGTTGGGAAAGAGACCCAGACTGAGAATCAGAAGACCCTGGTCTGGGCCTCTGTTATCCTCTTCTGTCAAGTGGGAGTATGGACCTGTGAGGAAATCTCTGGATCCAGCTATTACAGGTGGAATGGGGTACGAGGGGTGGGGGTGTGTGTGGGGGGGGGAGCTCTAGGACTCAAATACTACTGTCTCCCATTAATGGGACCCTGGGAGCCAGGCAAAGCAGGCACTGAAGTGTGAAGGGGTGGGAACTACAGGCCCAACTGGTCCTGCAGCTAGTTGCCAGCCCTGCCCTGACGGCTGTGCTAACTCTAAAGCTGGGGCAGCCAGCTGGAGCCTCTGACATATGACCCCATCATAACCTCTCATCCCTTCATCACTAGTCCTCACTGTGACTTCTACCCCTTGCTTTCTTCAGGGACCTGATCTCCCCTCACCATATGTCTCCCCAAAGGCTTTAGATCATGAGGAGGAGGAGCCCGAGGCCCCAGAAGGTAAGTGGGAGGGTGTGTGTTGGGGAGCACAGAGAGGTTTCAGGGATCAAAGGCAACTCTTCAGTGACTCCAACCGCCTGTGTAGACCTTCCTCTTCCAGCATTGCGGGTGGGGGGAGGCTTGTGGTCTCTATGGACGACCCCAGGGCAGCACTGGGGCCCCAATCTTCAGGGCATGGGGGTTGTAAACTCCCTCCAAATTTGCTCCGGGCGGGCTGAGCGTGGCTGGCTCTTCAGTTTGCGCCCCATCCCAGCCCCCAGCCCAGCCCCCAGCCCAGGGGGTGCACCGGCCTACGAGGAGGAGGCGGACCCAGAGCCGGAGCCACCCTCCCGCGGCGAGGAGGAGCCGCAGCCCCGCCCAGCCCAGGTAGGCGGGAGCGGCCGGCAGCTGCTTTCAAGACCCGGAGCAGATTGAGGGCGGGGAGCGAACCGTCCGGACTGAGCGCTGTCGGGGACGGGGCTGAGAAATGCGGGGACCCCGTCACTTCCTCTCTCCTCAGACTGAGGAGGTGTCCGAGATCCTGGAGAACGGAGAGGAGGCCCCGGAGCCGGGCCCCTCACTCGACCGCATGCTCAGCAGCAGCTCCTCTGTGTCCAGCCTCAACTCCTCCACGGTGAGGGGCAAAAGGGGACGGGGGCGCCTCCCCTCCTCACATCCCAACGCTTAGTCCCTGCCCCACCGCTCTCTCGTCCCCCGGACTTGACACCCCAGCCCCTAGGCAAGCTACCTCCCAATACCCTTTAACGCATCACCTCGCTTTTGCCCCATGACCCCCATCTGAACCCTCCGCGCTTCCCAGCCCCATCAAGAGCTTGCACCCAGTCCTGACGTCCCGACCCCTTTTACCCGCCCTCAGCTGAGCGGCAGCCTGATGAGCCTGTCGGGGGAGGTGGAGGCGAGTGCAGTGCAGGTGAGCGGGTCTGTGCACTTCGCGCTGCGCTACGAGCCGGCCGCCGCGGAGCTGCGCGTACACGTGATCCAGTGCCAGAACCTTGCCGCCGCGCGGCGCCGCCGCTCGGACCCGTGAGTGCCCTACCCCGGCGGGCGGGGGCGCCAGGGAGCCGCTGTCACCCCCCACCCCCAGTACCACCACCTGCCTTGGCCTGTTTCCTGGTCTTGAAAATGGGGGTCACCGCGTTCTTGGGAGGCGTGGGGTTGAGTGAGGTGACTGCTGTAAAGAGCTACACGAGGCCCGGCACATGAATCTGTGTCCCAGGCTGGGGCTAGGAAAGCCCCCAGGCCGGGGAGGAGGTGCTGGAAGGGCCTCCCCCCTCTTCGTTTATCTGGTCCTCACCTCTCCCACTCCAGCTACGTGAAAAGCTACCTCCTCCCGGACAAGCAGAGCAAGCGCAAGACGTCTGTGAAGAAACGGAATCTGAACCCAGTCTTTAACGAGACTCTCCGGGTAAGGGTGCGACGACGGGGCGGCCCCTCATTCATGAATCGGACGTCCCTTCCTGTGGGCCGGGGTGGCAGGGGCAGCGCTTAACATCGTCATTGCCCGTCGCTCAGCCCTCCATTCTGCCGGAAGAGCGGCAGGGAGTCTAGTGGTGGGCACAGCGTTCAGACTGCCATTAATGCCCTTCGGGGCTTCCCGGGATTCCATCCTGCAAGGAGCGTGGTAGGACACACCCCAGTCAACACTCCCGCATCTCTGAAGCCGGGGCCATCAGCGGTGCTCCATGAAAGCGCATGTCTTGTCCCCCAGTACTCCGTCCGGCAGGCCGAGCTCCCGGGCCGCAGGCTGAACCTCTCTGTGTGGCACCGCGAAAGCCTGGGTCGCAACATCTTTCTGGGCGAAGTTGACGTGCCCCTGCAAACGTGGGACTGGGACTCTGAGGCCATCTGGCTCCCCCTGCAGCCCCGGGTGAGGCAGCTGACCCGTGGGGAGGGAGGCACCGCGGCACACATCTCTGGTTTTCACCCCGCGGAGCTGTCCCCTGCGCCCCTTAGACTCCTTCAGCAGAGCCTCCCCTCTGCCTGGAAACCTGAACCCCCGGGTGCCAAGATCCGGCGGCGCTCCCGCAGATCCCGCCCTCCCTGCTAACCACGCCCCCATTGGTGTCCGGAGACTGCGCCTGTTGTGGCCTCTTTGCCTTGGGCCCTGTCCCCTCTCCCTGACAACCATCTCTCGCAGGTCCTGCCCTCTCCTGACGACCTTCCCAGCCGTGGGTGGCTCTCTCTGTCCCTCAAGTACGTCCCTGCAGGCTCTGAGGGTGAGTGGCCTCCCACAAGAGACCAAGCTGGACAGGCCCCTGGGAGGCTGGGGAATCCAGTCCCACAAGGGGTGGGGGGGGAGGAGACTCTGTCCCTGGGGCGAGGCCTGAGCCAAGGCTTTCCGCAGGTGCAGGACTGCCCCCGAGCGGGGAGCTGCACTTCTGGGTGAAGGAAGCTCAGAACCTCGTGCCTCTTCGTTCAGGATCCTTGGATACTTACATACAATGGTGAGGGATATTGGGACCTCCCCATTTCCCTTCCTTTGCCTGTAGTGGAGCTCCCTACCCCCTTCTAATCAACCACCCTTACCCTTGTTCCCCTCAATGTGCTTTGACCACTGAGCAGGGGTAAAGGGGACAGCTTGAGCCTGGAGAGTTGAGGACATCTTTGAGGAGCTGCATTTCAGTGGCTTTAGGACTTGTTGGAGAGCTGAGGCTGGGACCTGGGAGGTCACAGGGCCCTTCCATGGAGGACCTGCAAGGCCAGGCTGTGAGGCCGTGCAGTTCAGTGGTTTTCAAAGTAAGCTCCAGGGGAACCTCTGGTGGTGTCCCCCAGTTCTGCCCCACCCTGAGAGTGAAATGGAGGTAGGCCTAACAAGTTCTGAGATCCCAGCCCTGATTCAACCAGGCATTGTTTTTCTCTTAGGTTTTATACTTCTGAGCAATATTTTATCTTGCCGAAAAGGCTCCAAGGCTTAAAGTTTGGAAACTACTCTGGGAGACAGCAGGGAGTCAGTGCAGATCATTGAGCTAGGAGAAGCAAAATCCCATTTCAGAGCCATTACTCTGGCAGGAGACCTGAGAGGAGGCTAATGCAAAGGTCCCAGGGTCGTGCAGGTTTGAGGCCAGTCTCGGGCAGGAGCTGGAGGCCATGGTCATTGTGAGGGAGCACAGGTAGAACTCAGTGGCTGGCTGGTTCTGTGGAATGTGAGGGGCAGCCACTCGATGCCAGCACACCTATGCCACAGCTCAGTGCTGCCTGACGACAGCCGGGCCAGCCGCCAACGGACAAGGGTGGTGCGAAGGAGCCTCAGCCCCGTGTTCAACCACACCATGGTTTATGATGGCTTCGGGCCTGCTGACCTGCGCCAGGCCTGTGCTGAGCTCTCCCTCTGGGACCACGGGACCCTGGCCAGCCGACAGCTGGGGGGCACACGCCTCAGCCTGGGCACTGGTGAGTGGGACAGGCTCCGAGGGGCAGCCAATGCTGGGAGGCAGGGGCTTAGTATGTAGCCTTGGGCACTTATCTACCCTTTTGGGAGCTTTGGTGTCCACTGAGAACTGGGGTGTAAGTACATAATCTGGGACCAGGCAGGTATTCCTTGGGACCTGGGGTATCCAACGTGACTATGCCCTCTACCCTTGCCCAGGTAGCAGCTATGGGCTCCAGGTGCCCTGGATGGATTCCACACCTGAGGAGAAGCAGCTGTGGCAGACACTCCTGGAGCGACCATGCGAGTGGGTGGATGGCCTTCTGCCCCTCAGAACCAACCTGATGCCCAGGACATAGCTGCCTGGCAAGACTTACCAAACCCCTGTCTGGACCCCATCTCAGGGCCTGCCCTTGGAGAAAGTCAATAAAGTCTATTCTAAGGGCAATAAGGGGCTGGTGTCTGCTTGGGGTTGGGAGGATGGGGTAAAAGCAAGAAAGAACCAGGAAAGTGTAGGGAGCCAGGTGAAGGCAATTTAGATTCAGGCATAAAGATTTTAGAGAGCTGGTCCCAGGATCCTCGCATACCTCAGAAGTTGCCAAGGCCCAAAGTTACAAAAGAGTCCTGTTTAATAGTCACTAGTGGTGCTTAGTGAGCTTGGGGCATTTCTGTGGTTGGTCTGCCCCCCGCACCCTGTCCTCGTCCTCCTCCAGTTGCCCCTGGGTCCTGGGGTGGGTGTTTCATAAGTTGCTTGTCTTCTGCATTCACCCATCCTTGGTTCTGGCCTCTTGCCTCTGATGCCCTCCTTCAGCCTCCTGGGGGCCAGGGGTAACAGCCGTGGATCCTGCTCGCTGTGCCAAGATGGCTCTCCAGATGCGGCATACCATCCCTCCCCTGGGGGTGGCAGGCTCAATGTGGTTCAGATAGAAGACCCTGGGCATTCTCTGGCACTCACTGTCTGCCTAATGCCCCTCTGTCCCCAAGGGACCCTGATGTCCCTGTAGTTTCCAGAGAGGAAACTAGGCAAGCCTGTATCTGGGGGTCAGGGTCTGGCCAGCATGATCCCATATGCATACCTGATGCGGGTGTAGGTGAGGTCATCTCTGGTGGCACAAGTCAGTAGGGAATGGAGGGCGAAGCTGTGGTTCAGCAGCTGGGTGCGGACAAAGACCCACACACAAGAAACAGGGAGAGATTAAACTTAGAGGATGTGTCCAGAGAATCAGAAGCTAGTTCTCTCTTACTACCAACATGTTAGGGCAGATCCCACCCCTTTCTGGGCCTCAGTTTTTTCATCTGTACAATGGGAGGGGTATACTAAGTGACCCACTCATGTTGAGATGCCCTGCATCAGAGGAAAAAACTGAGAAGAGCTGAAAGATGGGCAGAGATGGAGTCTTTGGTTGGTGGAGGTCAGGGATAGCCAGCATACTCCCCCTTACTGTCTGGATCGTGCCTGAATCCACGTTCAGTTCCTGTAGCCACTGCACCAGGCCCTGGTCCACTGTTCGAGCTGCTGTCCAGGAGAAATCAAGTAAATCCAGGGGTGCCTCCTGCCGGAAGCTGTCTCACACCACCATTAGTGTTCTCCAGCCAGGTCCCGCTCACCTGGGGGTTCTGAGGCCAGGGAACAGGTCCTGGCCTTCTCATTCACCCGCTGTAGAGCTTGTTGCACCAGGGCCTGGCACTCCCGTTCCTTCCCAGCCAGAATATCTCGCAGCCTGTTGGATGGCAGAAGGCCAGTGGAAGGGAGGACAGAATTGGGGTGAAGCTCACACAGAGGCTATGGATGGCCCCCAGGGGCCTTACCTATCAGTCTCTGCTCGCAAGAGGCCCAGCTGCACCATCAGACGTTGGGGGCCCTGCTCAGGTTCCCTTGGGAGCAGGCTCTGTTGAACTGCGGTCTCCTGCTGCTTCTGCGGGGCCTCCTCTTTACTGGATTCTTCTGACCTCAGTGGGACTGCATCTTTCTTCACTTCTGCCAGTCAGAGTGAGGTGAGCTCAGGCAGGGGCAAGAGCGCCCATTTGAGACCCCCAGACACTGGTGGAGGGTGCATAGGGCTCTGCGCAGTGGCCAGGCAGTGGCAGTCTGTGAGTTGCCCATTTGGTCATGCCCCCCACCCACTCCTTCCTGGTCAAGCCTGGTGATCACAGCTCCTTTTGTGTTTGCCACCCTCCCAAGGGCCACACCCTCGCCCGCAGGCAGGCAGGCAGGCAGGCTCCACTCCCGGCCTACCTGGGCTCAGCACTGCCAGGGCTACCTCTACAGCTCGGCTGAGCAGAGAGTCTAGCACGAACATCCAGTGTGGGCGGATCTGGCGCCTGCGGAGAATCTGCTTCACCTGGAGAGGGAGGAGGGCGCTGCTGAGACTGCTAAACCTCAAAAAGAGGTGGGGCTTGAGTTGGAAAGGTCTAGAAAGTTTTCTGCCGGAGGCAAATGGAGTGGTCAGGTTTGGAGTCAAGGGAGGGGCTAAGAAGCTGGAACTAGGCCGATGTCCCTTCCCTAATGGCTCTGTCTTCACAGAGAAGACATGAAATCATTCAACATCAAGGCCTTGCACATTTCCAAGCACAGGGAGCTCATTAGCTGTTCTTGGGTAGCCCTGACTGTGAGAAAGCTCCCTTACCGCACCAGGGAAGGCAAAGAGCCATCCATGCAGACACGCAGGCTCAAGGCCCTGGGCTCGCAGCTTCTCATGCAGTGTCCGCAGCTCCTGGGCCAGCTGCCGGCGGTTGGGAGTGTGGATGTGCGCCCCGAGGCAGCGCAGTAGCTGTTCTACAAGATTCCTGCCCAGGTGGGGACCCTGAGGAGGAAGAAAGGGTTCGTCAAGGGTATTCCCACTTGAGCCAAGAGATGCTGGTTGTGGGCTGGGGTTGGTGGCTCTCAGTAGGAATCCTGTCAGCGCTTGACCACCAGGGGGCGCTGGGGCGGGCCGCCCACCTGTTCTTGCTCCAGGCTCAAATTCTCCACCAGCGCGGGCAGCTCTTGCTTCAGCACTGCGGCCAGCATGGCCCGGCGCTTGCTCTCTTGATGCAGCAGGCTCAACCCCGAACTCTCCTCTGGGGACGCGGGCTCCTCGGCCCCAGGCTCCTCAGGCACCCTGAGGGCGATGGGGAGCGGCCAGTAGCGTGCTAGCGGCAACACCGTCCAGCCACCCCCCCCCCCCCGGGGTTTGAATGCTGGCTCTCTCTAACCTTCAGGCCTATCTTACAAGGATTAAAGGGAGAAACCTGGCACTGAGGGGACACCCTAACTAAATACAAGTGAGAGCATTTGGGAGGTAGGCACCAAATGCCATCCTTGCAAGTGGGGAAGGTGCCCAGGTTCCCAAAGAGGGCTTATTCTGGAGGGAGTGCAAGGGCAAAACCAGATAAAGTGCACCCATCCCAGGATCCTGGGCTCTCACCGGAGGTGGCTGGTGTCCCCATAACTGAGGCAGCGCTTCGTGAGACTGGGAGGGTGTTGAGAAGGTGCCTGAGGGCGTGGGAATGTCTGGGACTGCGTGGTTGAATCGGCGGAAAGAGGAGGGCTGGCTGAAGGGGCATCTAAGGGGGGGACAAGACTGTCAGCCTGGGCCCCTTCAGCCCTCACCCCAGTGTGCTCACTCTCTCTCCACACGCACAGTACCTGAAGGCTGTGGAGCATGGCGGGGGGAGCCTGGGCTTCGGCTCCTCTTCCCAGGCTGCAGGAAGGGGTCCCCAAGCAGTGCTTGCGCACTGGCTCGGAGGCGAGGATCTGGCTCAAAAGTTCGCAGGAGGAAGGCTTGGGCCTCAGCTGACAGAGAACTGGGCATTGGTGGATGTACCTTGTACATGCCCACCTGGCGGGGGGAGGGGGGCAGGGAAGGTAACAAAGATTAAGTTTAGAGGTGTTTAGGGCCCAGTCTGTCCCCATACCACCTCAAGAGGCAGGGCCTGAGTTGGTCTCACCTTAAACATGGCAGCCTGCGGGTTCCCTAGCTCGTGGAAGGGTGGGCGACCTGTGGCCATCTCAATTACAGTGCAGCCCAATGACCAGATGTCAGCCGCCTTTCCATACCCTCGTGGACCCTGGTCAATGATTTCTGGAGCCATGTACTGTAGGGTCCCTAGGACAGGAGCAGTAGCAATAATGCTCATCTAGATTTTATCACTACAGGAGTGGCAGGGGGCTCTATCATCCTTTGGCTGCCTGCACCTGCCCTAAATGCTATCATCCAAAACACTTCTCGTCACCTATCCTGGTCGTCAAACATCTATCTGAGCTTCCTCACTCACCTTAGGCTCCATCTCATTCATGGACTCCATCACCTGCAGTAGGTTCCACGATATATCCTGGATTACATGATCCACCCTGAATTCTACCGCCCACTTTGGTCCACATCAACACTTCTGGATGCCATTTCAGACTCAATGTCCTCAGCTATCCAAGCTCCATCACCTTCACCCTGGCTCAATCACCTGCCCTGGGTTCTATCCCCTATTAAGACTCCAACTCCATGCCCAGGAGAAGCCCTTTTCCTTGGAAGGCTCCAAAAGTTCTGTCCCAGGTCAGCATCCCCACTCCCCACCCGACACCCTGTTACCTGTGAAGGTCTCAGTGCAAGGCGTGATGCCTGCCAGCCGCTTGGAGGTACCAAAGTCAGAAATCTTGAGTAGCCCACTGAAGGTGTTGATCAGCACGTTGTCCCCCTGAGTAGAGTATACACTGTGCTCAGTGGACATCAGGCTGGGCTCCTGATGACAGAACGGACCCTACCCCGGGACCCCATCTCCTGGGAATCCCTGCCTCTGTCAACCTCCTCATGCTGCCATCCCATAAGCCTCTCTGGAAGCCGACATCTGGTTTGGCTTCAGCTCTGAACTTCTCTGCGGAACCTTCTTAATGAATTCCCCACCCTTTGCAAAGGGTCTGCCCAATAAGTCTAAACTGCCAGCCTCTGTCCGGGGCTGTATCTCCTCCTTTCCCCCTAACAGCAAGCCAGAGTGGGCCAGCTACAGGGCTTACCTTGATGTCACGATGCACAATTCGGTTGTCATGTAGGTAGCTGAGTCCCTGCAGGATCTGTCGAGTGTAGAAACTGATGGTGCTCTCGTTGTCCTGCAGGGGTCCCCACACTGACCGCAGCAAGGAGGACAGGCTGCCTGGGCACGTACAGTCCAAGGTTATCATTGCCACCCACTTACTCCCACCCACAGTTCTCTGCCCAGACACACCCATGCTATGGCCCAGACTCTATCACCCGGCTGCACTGTCAGCTAATTCTGGGCTACGCCACCTACACACGCTAGGATTCACTTCCCCCAAGGGTTCTCCATCCCTGCCTGGCTCCATCCCCATGCCCTACACTTCCAGTTCCGTTCTCATCCAGGCAGGGCAGGTACCTCCAGGCACTTCCTCCATGAAGATCTTGAGGTAGCCTCCCTGGCTGGCTGAACCCAGATAACGCACGATATTCTTGTGGCGCAGGCGTTTGTGCAGAGCGATCTCTTCATGAAGGGGCTGAGAGAACCTGGGGGCAGTTAGGGAGTTGGACAGAGATGCTTAGCTAACTCCAGCACCAGCCAGGCCACGCCCCCAGGGTCTGCTCTGCTCACAATCCCCTTTCAGACCTTCTCCACCTTATCACCCAGCCCACAGACTCCTCCAGGTTGTAGCCTCACCTCCTGGTCTCTTCCTTTCTGCTCACAGGCCTGGGCCCACTGGACTTGGACCCTCACGTCCATGATTCCACCCCCTCACCCCGACGGCCCTCTCAACTCCCGGTCCCACCCGCTGGACCCGCTTACGTCACCCCTGAGCTCTTGGCCCCGCCCACACGCCCTGCGGAGCACACCTGCTGTCACGTTCCGGGATCTCCTTGATGGCGATGCGTACCCGCGTGTGCCGGTCCCGGCCTGCGTACACGACCCCGTACGTGCCCTTGCCCAGTACCAATCTCTCTCCGGTCTCCGTGTACTCGTAATCAAACTACGGGGGCGGAAGAAAAGGGGGGTCGGCAGGGCTCTTAGCCCTTTCCCCTCTCCGATCTCCTGTCTCCCAGTCCCCCCTCCTCACCTCCAGCACCTCACCCACGCCCTCTGCCTCCTCCGCTGGTGCCCTGGAATCCGGATTTGTCACCAAGGCCTGGATCAGGCCACAGAACCTGAGGGCAGGGGAGGTCAGACCAACCGGAGGGGTACCTTGGGCATAGTGTCCCCCAACAGCAGCTCTGGGCCACATCCCTTCCTTTCCCTTACTCCCCTGGGCATCCCAGCCCTCAGAGTACCCTGATCCCAAGAGGCTGCACCCACCACTGGCAGTGCCCTACGCTGGGGAAGCACAGCTGGATGTCCTGAGCCGGGGGAAGCCCGTAGAGGAAGCAGCAGCGTTCGTCCTGTTTGGAGGTGCTGGGAAGGGATGAAGAACTGAGCGCCAGGCCAGCTGGCAGCAGGCCCCACCTGGACTGCCCAGGCCTTGCCCCTCACCTGACACGGCAGATGGAGGAGACTGAGAAGGTCCAGCTGGAGGGACCGTCCTGTGAAAAGCAAGTGAGTCACAGAAGGGGGCCAGGGAGCAATAGAGGGGCCTGGGGATGGAAGAAAGGCTAGAGAGATGGGGTGCTTAGCAGTGAGTTGGGGGATTCAGTGGCAACTGCACCTGGGCCTCAGGCTCCAGCAGGCTCAGGGTCACTGCGTTCACTGGGTTTATACCCTGAACCTCCAGCCTTGCGGGCAGCAGCACTTGGTTCATCTCCAGAACCAGGACCTGAAGGTGACAAGGGAGTGTGGGGTCAGAAGGGGGCTGCCCTTCTCCCAGGTCCCCTACCCCCACGGGCCTCACCAAACACTGGTCCCCTTGGGAACTGGCAGTTTTGAGCAGCCCGCAGGACTGTAGTAAGAAGTGGAGCCAGAAGTGGGCACGGCGTGGGGCCCCTCCAAGGGGCTCTGGTGTGGGTCTGAAGTGCTGGTACAGCAGGAAGGTTTCCATCATGGACACCAGGTACCTGCAGGCGCAATGTTGTCTTCAACTCAGCGCAGGCACCAGTTAGCCAGGGAGAGTAACTGAATGTGAGCATTGTGTGTCATAGGCACTGGCAGGGGCCAGGTCATTGGTTCAGGGCTCAGGCCAGTGGTCATAGGTACAGGAGCTGACAGCACAAGCCAGGCTGACTGAAGACGGGGCCACTTACCATATGGGGGCATTGAGCTTGTATAGCTTCTCTGCAGCCAGTGCCACCTGGATGGGGTCATTAGCAAGGATATGAGCTCCCAGGTAGAAACCGACATCCCAGTAATATTGCATCTTTTCCACACAGCCTTTTCGGGCCAGCAGGCAGCCCAGCTTCATACCTGGGAGAGAGGGGCATGGGCCCTAGTCAGTGTGGTTGTCGTTGTGGGCAGAGCCCTGCTATGGGCCACAACATTCATGTAGGCAGAGACACAGATGTGGGTGAAAATGTAGGTATGACATGATCTCAGGTGGGAGTAGGTCTGGGAACAAGTACATGTGGAAGGAACACAGGTGTGAGCTAAGGAACAAAGAGTTCTGGGCTTAAGGGCTCATGAGGGCCTACGACAGGTATGAGGACCCAGGTGTGAGTTCAGACAGAATAGGTCCAAGAGGGGCTGAACCCAGTCCCAGCGCAAGCCCAGTGTTTTCTCTCCCTGACCTGAGCCCCTACTGGGGGGACAAGGGTGCACGACTGAGGCTCACCGATGAGCTGGAGCTCATTGGAGTCCTCAAAGCGCTGCCCAGCAGCAATGAGGAGCACAGCAGCGTTGATGCCTGAGTGGAGGCTGGGCTCGACATCAAAAGCCTTCCGATACCTGGGGGTCGGGCAGAGGGGTGCAAGGCTGGACTGATGCCCACAGCCCCACGCCTCAGCCCGCTGTCCACTTGCTTGTGCCCCTTACCAGTGATAGGCCTGCTCTCGGTGCCCAGCCTCCTGGAAGCCAGAGCTGAAGAACATGTCCTTGTAGACACGGCCACACATGCAGTATAGGTCAGGTGCCACAGAGCCCTTACACTGTACCAGTGGCAGCAGCACAGACAATGCCTTCTCCCGGTCCCCAGGCCTATTCCTCCTAGGGAAGGGGGAAGATGGGCTGGGGACTTGTCTGATGGCCCTGTCCCATGCCTGGAGACCCCCAGATGCTGATCATCAGGGACCCTTCCAGGAGCCTGACAGAAATGAACCCAGGATGGCAATGGCCCTGGTCAGCACCGACCTTCCTAGAGGTAGTGATCCCAGATGGAAGTGATTTCTAGCTGCAGTGACTCTGAAGAGAGGTGACCTTCGACAGCTGTGACCTCTCCAAGGGTACCACCTCACCCCACCCTGGGCAGCAGCAATAGAACAACAGGATCATCAGACATCAGTGTGACCCTAATCAGCAAGTTCCCTAAACAGCATTGATCCCAGACAGCAATGACGTCATACAGTAGGGACCCATGTTCCCATGTGGCTATGACCTGAGTGTGGCTCTGCCACTCACCGGTTAAGGGCAAATGTATAGTGGAAGCAGACATTGTGCTGCTCAGCCACATCACAGGTGGGCAAGGCCTGCAGCGTCTCCACCAGTTCAATGATGGCTGAATAGTCCTGCACAAGGGAACAGCACGCACTGACACAATGGCCTCTGGTGGGTCCCACTGGCACCTAAACCCTGACGAAAACCTTGAGCTGGGGCATCCCCTCCACCCCTGACATCCTACCTTCCCGCCACCATCCTCTGCACACTTCCCTCAGGCCTGGCAGGTGGTGCAGACACTACACCTTACATAGAGAACTCACTGTGTGCCCCAACCTCACAACTGCCCTGGGGGACAGTGGCATGATCATCCCCATTACAAACTGAAGTTCAGAGACATCGGATAATTAGCGTGGCAGAGCCAGGAGCTGAACACGGATTTGTCTGACACTGAATGCTACGCCCCACCTGCCTCTCTGCGCACACCTGCACATCACGGTAGGAAAGCAGCAAGTTCATGATGATGTCAGGGCTCAGCAGCTCCACACTGTCCAGACTCCGCTGCAGGCGAGCCAGCTCCTGCCGCAGCTGCTGCCCGCTGAACCGCTCCCGGGCCTGCCGGATGTCCTGCCGAATGGTCTCCCGGAAATAGCCACTGATGTCCACAGCAGGAGAGGGAAGGAAGGAGAGAAAATGGTGGGGTCTGTCCCTCAGCTCACGCCACTGCACCCTCTCCTGGCACACCTTCTCTGGATCCCCCTTACCAAGAGTCTGTGGGCGTGGCCTCCAGCAGGCGGGCAAGTCGGCCCACCAGGGGTGTGAGCAGGGCCTCAGTGCCCACTCCAGGCTGGACTAGCCCATCTGCCAGGCCTCTCAGGAGGCCTACATCACCACACAGCACTCGACCAGTGGCTGTCACGACATAGGGGATCAGCGTGTAGCTGCCAACACAATCCTGGTCGGAAGGAGGCAGGAATCAGTAGAAGTCAGAGGTTAGCACCAGGTTAGAGAGGGGCAGTGAGGGGGTCAGAGATCAGGACCAGTGGGAACTAGAATAGTAGGGAAGGGGCGCACTGCAGGAAGGGAAGCAATAGGGAACAGAGGGTCACACAGATGTCAGGGGGTATTAGGGAGATCAGAGGTGACCGAGGAGGCCAGGAAAGGTAGTGGGAGGTCAGAGGTCATAATGGAAGTCAAAGGGCATGTTGGAGTGAGGATTTCTGCTCACAGAGTTCTTCTGGAAAATGTCCTCCTGCAGGGAACAGATAGATACTGATGCTCTGGGCGGGCTCTACCCCCACCCGGTGCCTGCCCCCGCCAGCCACCTGGCCACCTACCCGAAGGGCCTGCAGGTCAGGGATGTCAGCCTGGGAGCAGAGCAGCACGTTGTTCGTCATGCTGAAGCTCTCACGCACACCAAGGTGGTAGAACAGGGAAGGCTGTGCCAGGGAGTTGCTCACCTCCAGTACCACCACGTCTGCGAGCACACGGGTGGAGGCTTTGAGCCCCGGAACCCAGCTTGGTAGGGGAGGAGGCTGGAGATCCATCTTGGCTCAGCCTGCCTTCCAGTGTGACTCCAGCAGGATCCAATTTTGTCCCTGGCCTCAGTTTCCCCTTTTTCGGGTCCTTTTGGCTCTTACACAGAACTAGTATCTGTGGTGTTGCAGGAGAGGAGTTTGGCTCAATGAGCCAGGACCCTCATCCCACTGTTCAGAGCCTGTGCACACTGGGCACAGAGAAGAGGAGGCTGTTCACCAGCCCGGAAGCTGTTCTAGGCCATTTAAGAAGCAAGAGTTGGGCCAACACGGCAGTCATCTTCCTTGAGTCCTCAACCCAGTCTCTTGAAAGGTACCAGCATTGTGTGTAGATAACTCTGCACTGGATGTGTGCTTGTGTGTGTATAGCTTATTGTGACTGGAACTCTGAGTGTGACGGGGTCTGTGAAGGGCCTGTGTATTGACATATATGTGATTCGTAAGCCTGTCTATGACTCTATGTTTTTGGGTCCTAGAGGGCAAGTGAGCCTTCATTTTCTAGGCTGCGATTTTATGGACATCCGGCAAGCACTGGGGCCCGGACTTTCGGGTAAACAAATAAGTATTGGGAGGCGCCAGGATAGGCTGAAGAGACTATTCGCCCTGGAAAAAACCCACCTTCTGGCCCCACCCCCAAGCGGCTCTGCCCCGCCTCGAGCCCCGCCCACGGCCTCGGGGGTGTGAGGGCCTCGTAACCTAAGCTCCCTCGCTCAAAATCCAGTCAGTCGAGTACCGTCGCTTCCCTTTCTGCCTCTCTGGTACAGTCTCGGAAGTAATATGCTAGGACACCTGAACTCCAGTCCCCCAAGTGGAGGCCCTTTCCTCGTCCAAGCTCCACCTCCCAGGATCCGCCCTCATAAACTCCCGTGAAATCATTCCGAGGCGGAGTTCTCCAACCCCATTGCTAAAACACACCACACCGCCGGGCTCCCAGCAACGGCCCAACCCTAACCCCGGCTCCTTACGCAAGGTGCCTACTCCAGAGGGCTGAAGTCCCAACCCTAAACCCCGAAGCCGGGCCTGGATCTGCTAATCTCTAGCCCGATCCCGCACCCATCTCGGTCCCTCCCCGGAGTCAGTGAGCCACTCCCCTTTCGGACCAACCCAAGACCCTAAGTCCGCCCCGGATCCTGGTCCCGCAGCCCAGCGCGCGCTCACCGGCGTTGTAGAAGGAATCCAGCGCTGCTGTATCTCCCAGCGCCAGCGTCCCAAAGGGCAGGCTGCGCAGCTGCGGCCGCGGCCGTGACCCGGGGAGCTGCGCGCAAGCCTCGCGCAAGCAGCGAAGCGGCAGCGGCTCCGCCTCGGCTCCTCGCTCGCGCTCCACCCCGGGCTGCGGCTCCCGGGTTAGCACATAGACTACACTGAGAGGCCGGCTTCGCGCGCAGCCCCGGCTGGGGGGCGCTGCGTTCGACCGGCCCCGACTCAGCGCCTCGGCCAGAGGGTCCTGCCAACAGCTGCCGGCGCGCTCAAGGGCCTCGGGCCGCGGGCACTGCCCCGCCATGCGGGGGCGCTCGGGCGTCGGGCGTGCTCTGGGTACCCGGGGCGGGACAGGAGCCAGGGGCGATGTGTCCGGGATCTCGAGACCGGGAATCCGATTGGGACCGGGAATCTCCTATGGGATCTGGAGATCCAAAGTCCCGCCAGAGGTCCCGTTTCCAAAATCTGGAGTCCAGGGCGAAATGCAGTCTCTTACTTGGAAGGTCGTGAGGATCTGAAATCGGGAATTGGGTCCCGGGAATCTGGGGCATCCAGTGATCCGTGGCTCAGAGTCACGTGGGAGATTCCGGGAATCGGTCCGACCCTGTCCGCCACCCAGACTCCGCAGGAGAGCACCACCCAGACTCCGCAGGAGAGCGTCCACCGTCGTTTTCTCTGCCCTCATATATAGGTTGGGCCCAGCCCTTTCCCGCCGACCCGGAAAGCCCCACCCTCGGCCCTGGGGCAGCACTGCTCCCTAGCGGCCCGGGACTCAGCCTCTCTCCTCCCTGCTATCCAGCTAGAACCTCTGAGCCAGGCGCTTCCGGAACAGCCTGTGCCACTGTGCACGCCAACCACTGTGGATTGCTCACAACAGGAGCTCATAATACGGGTGCCCAGGCCTGGGCTAGGGGAACGGTGTGAATTACAGGCCCTGTCCTGCAGGGATCTGTTGAATGAATGGATCTCCAGAGACATCAGGATGTGCAGAGCATGGGGAAGAGGGGTGGGTGTTCTCCAGGGAGGAACTGGAATGGAGAAAGTCTGTCCCTCCACCTGCCTGGAGGCCATCAGCCCTGGTATGGGACTTGGCATCTGAGCACCCCAGTTTGCCCCCTTGCCAGGGAGGCTACTTCCCCCAGAATCCAATCTGATGACCTTTCACGTCCATTCAAAACCTGACCATGGGACTTAAGAGTCTTCACACAAACATTTCTCTACCCACCTGAAAGAGAACCCCAGAACTCCAGCCCTTCTCCAGTAAGTGAGGCAGCACCCTGGTGTAAACTTCAGTGGACTCTGAAATCAGGAACTGGGGACTGAGAGAGGTTGAGTAACTTGTCCAAGATCACTCAGCCACGTGAGCTGAATGCAATCCCCAGGATTCCTTATCAGACTACAGATATCAGACTCTTAACTGACATATTTTGCCATGTATAATGTGCACCTTTTTGCCCAAATTTTTGAGGGAGAAATAAGAATGTGCATTATACATGGGTATAAGGATTACATACCATGGGTATAATAATCCCATGTATAATGTTCACAAAACATGGGTGTGCATTATACATGGCAAAATACGGGTACTTATTGCTCTGCCACTTTCTAGAATGTGGCTCTGGCAGATTAACTGCTTTATAAATGCTAGCTCAATAGCTGCTGTTTCATTACCTGTGGTCCCATTGAAGAAAATGTACCTTCCTTGGTTTTACCCTGAATTTAAACCAGCCCCTACTGGAACCAGAGAGTAGCCAAGGATGAGAATCTGGTTTACAACAGAGGCTGGAGTGGAAAACAGATGACCTATAAAAGACAGTCGTGGGCAACAGAGAAGGTGAGAAAATTGCAATTTGCACCACAAAACCACCCACTTGCAGGACCCAGAGGGCCCAAGGACACTGTCAGTGGACGCTTGAATCCCAAGTCCTTCATTAAATGTTCTCCTGGCCTTGGCTTGTGTACCTCCAGGGACGGAAACCTTATTACCTTAGGAGGCTTATCCGTTCATCTTCCTGACTGAAAGAAGTCTTTCTTCAATGGAGCTAAAAACCTGTGTCCCTACTCCACCCTCCAGCTCCACCCTCTTGAGGTTTCCCCAGTAACTGGAACAGTTCTGCAAGCCAGGAAAGGGTTAAAATGATTTTATTTTTAAAAGTGGACAGCCGAGCAGAGGCAGTTAGCAATGGGGAGGGGTAGCCGAGGGTCCGGAAGCTGTGCAGGAGAGATAAGGGTGCTCGTTGTCAGCGTGCCCTAGCGAAGCATTATGCTAACCCTGCGGTAAGGTTGGCCCGCGCCGAGGCCTGAGGCCCAGTCAATGCCAAACTTGTGGGCAGCGGTGGGGGACATCACATAGTGTCCATTGAGATTGGCTCGATAGCAGGATCCGTACCACCAAGCACCGTGGACAACCACTGCGCGGTCGCCTCTGCTTTTGGCATCATGGTCAGCATCGTAGGTGGGAAAAGACTCCCCATTGTGAGAGCTCAGGGAGTCCCCTGTCAGGGAGGGGACAGGAGGCACATTGGTGCCAGCACCATGCCTGGCGCCCTGGAAGAGATTACCTCACAGGAGCCTCAGAACAAATGAGAGGTGGGTGTTATCAGGCCCCATGAGAAAACAGCAGCACCAAGGAGCCAGGGTGTTCGCCCAAGGTTCGTCACGGGGGCACTGGGACTTTAACTCAAGACTGTGGCTCCAAAGCCAACGGCTCCCCTCCCTGCCTTGTCCCCTCCCAGAATCCCCAGCTTCCCTCTAGCTCCTGTGTCTCTTTGTAGCTCCCGTCTGTCTGCGGCAGCCTGAGCAACTCTGTCAAGAAGAGCTGGGAGGGGCTTCTCAGATGCCGGGGCAGGAGAGGGGGCTCTCCTGAGGCAGCTCCTTATGTCACTTCCCTCTTTCAAGTCTTTCCTCAACAGTCGCTGTTCCTCTGAAAAAAACCTCCCCTCGATCCTCTTCCAAAGCAGATAATGCTAACACTCAACAGGGCCTCAGATAGTTCCCACAGCCTCCCTCCCGGCCTCCTTGTCCCTTTTACAGTGTAGGAAACTGAGGCTCTGACAGGGAAGGAAGTTGCCCAGGGTCACATAGTTAGTAAATGACAGAGCTGGTCTGTTTGCCTCATGAGCCCAAATTCCTTACTCCTGCACCGCGTTGCCTCATAATTGCCATCTCTCAGATGATAACACTGAGGCCCACAGAGGAGAAGGACTTATCCTGGGTCATTATGGAGGCAGTGCCAGTGCTGTGGCAGTATCCCTCACCTTTTTCACCTACTCCAGGGCCCCGCCTGAGGGTTGCTCACCTGCAGTGCCCCCTAAGAACTTGCCCAGCACCAGCTGGTAGTGGTCCGCCTCCCCAAGGAGGCAGAAGGACTCATAGCGGGCAAAGGTGTGGTTGCCATTAAAGTCCTCCAGCTCCACCCGAAGCTCCCAGGTACCGGGTGGGGGCGGAGGGCAGGGCAGGGAGGAGGAACCCTCAGGGCCCGGAATGCCAGCGGAACGCCCCTCAGGCTCCCTGGACCCTGCTGGGAACGTGGAGTGTCAGCTGGTGCAAATTCTCATTACCCAGCCAGAATTCAGACTCCTGATTCCTGAAACCTGCTTTGTAGGAGGACCAAGAGCGGAAGAAATCCACAGAACACCTAGGGAGGCAGGGAAGGCTAGCACACGGGCCACTCCCCCAGGCTTGGCGTGAGACGAGGAGAAGCAGGGGCAGTGGCAGCGGAGAGCAGGCACACTGTGAGGCGCGGCAGGCGTCCCCTGCCTCTTTGGACTGGGGGCTTGTTGATAAAGCGTCAGTTCAAGTGAGTTTTGCCTGTGAATATATCGAGGAACTCTACATTCTCTTATTAACTTTTAGCGTCAGCAAAACTGTAAACTTCACACCAAAGCCTTGCTAGCCCTGGGGGAGACTGAAATAATAGAAATGTCGTTCGTGCCTTCTGGAAGTGGTCAGTTCTGCTGGGAGTCAGGTTCAAAATAACTGGCTTTAATTTACTATGATTAGAGCACAGAGGTCACCTCTGGAGGCCCAAGAGGGACTCCTGGCCTTACCCTGGAGCCCCCCTTCAAGCCAAGCAGTCCCCAGGCTCCATAGAGTTTCCCTCCTAAATACCTTTCAGTCTGAGCGCCTCCACTTCCGTTGTTGCCACTGCCCATTGTCTTCTCCGACCTGAACCTCTGCAGTCCTAACTTGGGCCCTGTTTCTACTCTTGTCCCCCACTGCAATGCATCTTCCATGTTGTCATCTTTCTAGAACATAAGTCTGACCTGGCGATTCCCAGCCTAAAGCTCTCCCTTGGCTCCCCATTTACCCCCATGAGCCCCAGTCAGTCATTCAGTGCTGTCCGTGGACTGGCCTTTGCCGAGGCCTTCATCCGCCTTGGCCCACACCAGTGGGCCTCAGCCAGCCACTCGTACCTGCTCTCAGCTCACCTGCGTGGTCCACCCGCCACCTCGCAACCCTCTTGTACTGTCCTGTCTCGCTGCGTCTGTCTTTCCCTCTGCCTGGAATGACATTCTGCACGTCATGTGCCTTGAGAACTTCTACACAGCCTTCAAGGCCCTGTCAGATGTCACCTTGTCCGTGAAGCCTTCTGAGACTTCAGGTCCCCTGGGAGCTCATAAAGTGTGTCTGCGCCTTACTCTGAGAAATGTCTTGGCTCCAGGGGGCTCTGGCTCCCCCTGGGGGCCAAAGGGCTGGTGTGGGCCTGGCCTGTGAGTCCTCTCTCTGACACTCACCAGCCATCCACCCCCTTGGGTGTCCATGTCACAGAGAACTGGAAGGACTCTGCCTTCAGGCAAGCACACATGGTACCAGCCGCTCGAGGTGGCGCCCCCGCTGAGCAGCTCCTGGCAGCTCCTGGGGCCTGGAGGAGGGGAGATGGACTGAGAGGCCCCCAAGTTGTGACCCCACCCCCACCCCCACCCCATGGGCAATGGAAGAGGCTAAGTGTGGGTCCTCAGGAGCCCTCTCTGCTCCTTCAGGTCCCTGCAAGGAGCTCTAGGGCTGGACCACACCTGGTAGTCCACCAGCACCCCAGCACCGCCTGGTTCCAAGCTCTGGGCTCCTGCAAGGGCTGCCTCACCCTCCTGGCACCGGAGCAGGTTCGCTGGGTCTCCTGCCTCGACGAAAGATGGAATATTAGCGCCGAGGTCTGCGTATCCCTGAGGGGATGCCCACGAACCACCAGAGGGGAGGATGCGCAGGCCCTTCTCCTAACCCTGCCCACCCCTCTCAGCCTTCCGTCCGTCTGCAGGGGGGCAATCGCAGCCAATGGCCAAGCAGCAACCCAGCAGAGCCCTCCCCCTTTCTAGCCCGGGGCAGAGCACGGGAAGAAGAGGGCTGGGTTTCACTCGCTCACCTGCCTCACCCTTGGGGCCCATCTTGCCCGGTGGTCCAGGTCTCCCTGAAGTCCCAGAGACAGAGATGCTGGACGTCCCACCCCATACCCAGGGCCACCAACAACAGGGATTCGGAGACTGGAGTCCAATTCCGGCTGCACCCTTCCCTGGCAGTGATTGTGGACAAACGACTTATCCTCCTGGAGCCTCACTTTCCCCGTCAGTAAAAAGGGGGAAACTCTCCGGCTGCCTCACAGGGTTGATCTGTGGATCCTGGGTGCCCAGCCTGGAACCCCGCACACGGTAGGTTCCTGGCCCTTTTGTCATCACCTCTTAGCACAGTTGTTGCTGCACCGCCAGCCTCCTCAGTTTACCCCAGGTCCCTGTCTGCTCCCTGGTATCTCTCACCTTGAGGACCTGGAGATCCCTTCTCCCCAGGACTTCTTGGGGCCTCAGGACAGCCCGGCAGGAGGACAATTTTGCTGGCTTCCAGGTCCCGGGGTTCTGGGTGGAGACACCGGGCCGGGCGGGCACAGAGCAGTCACAGGGCAGCGGACTTGCTTCTCTCTCCCAGAGCCCCTGCAGTTCTCCTTCCGTCTCCCAGATTCTAGCTGTCAGGCCGCTTGCCTCCAAGAGCCTTCAAGGCTTCATACTGTCTGCATCTAATTGCAGAGTCCAGATCATCAAACGCCCACCCAGCTCCTCGAGGCTGGTAAGCCTGGGCGGGAGAACGACACTCAGCGAGGTCACGAGGGTGGGTTGTGGGGAGGCGCTCTAGGACCCGACCTGGACAGCTGGGGTGGTCCTCAGTCCTCAGACAGGCTGGCTCCCTGAGCAAGAAGAGCAAAAGGCAGGGGGGGTCTGCAGGAGGCCCATCTTGCTGGTCCCCTCGAGAGCAAAAAGCCACTTTAGAAGGGCGCTGGGCTGGTGGAAGAACAAAGAAAGACTTCCATCCATTGTGCCTCCTCAGGGGCACCCTACCCAGGTTGGAGCGAGCAGGAGATGAAGGCATTTCCTCCCTCGGCCCCAGGGAGAATGGGCATTATCGCCGCCCTATTCACCTGGGATGGAGTCTGACCATTGCTCCTGGCTGCCAGGGCCCCTCAGCCCTCTTTCTAGACCTTTGCATTCAGGGGGGATTTCTGCCTTTGAACCTTAGCTCATTCTGAGCCTTCCATCTGGAACGCCCATCTCTGCAGCTCTACTGTGAAGCTTCGCCTGTCCATGAAGGCCCAGCCCTAATGTCGTCTCCACTAGGAATCCTTTCCCGAGCCTGTCAACAGTATTAATGACCTCTATGGCAGGCCCAGAGCTCGTGGTGGCAGGGACGGGGGAGGTACAATGCGGCATCAGGGAAAGTGGGAGCCCAATTTACCAGACAGGATGGATCCATGAGATGGATGCTCTGAGGCCCTGCAATTCCAGTTCCGGGAATCTGTCTTCCTCAAACTCTCCCACAGGTGTGACAAGATCCTTGGACAAGCCTGTTTCTCAGGGTGCTGTTTATAATAATCAATGTGGAAATGACCCAACAGGACAATGATAGGATGAAGGCAATTAAGTTATCACCATGTGGACAAGTCACTGGGCAAATGTGAAGAATAATGAAAGGGGCCAAGTTGCAGAATGATATATACAGTACAGCCCCACTTTGTATTTTAAAAAAGCTAAATGTAAATTCACAGGAAAAGGTCTGAAACATACTGCGAACCAGAGCTACTTCTGGGGAGTGCGACCAGTGGGGCAGCTATTCTCACTCTTTATATAAACTTCTGTACGGCCCTTTTGTTCCTTAGAGGCATTTACTACTTTTGAAAAGAGAAAACATCCAATGAAGGAATTTTCTTAACCGAGTGGAAAGCCAGCGGGGGGTGGGGGGGGCGCATTTCTTCCCTCCGCCCCAGGGAGAATGGGCATGATCCCTGCCAGCTCTTAAGTGCCGGCTGGAGAAGCCAGGGGAGGGTGATCCAGGCAGGGGAAATTGCGTGTGCAAAAGCTTGGAGCGGAGAGAGAGCAAGGCAGGCTGGGTAACAGGAGGTAGATCCAAGTAGCTGGAGGGGTGGCTCAAGGGGAGGATGTCTGAGAGGATGGTGGGCATTGATGAAAGTATGGGCGCGGGGGAGAGGTGGACTGTTTGGCATTTTGTCGACGATGGCGTGACCTGTAGGCAGGTGAGCTCTCTGTGAGGCCAAGGAGTAGCCGGAACTACCCATGGACTTCCAGCGGCAACTGAAGAGCCTGCAGGGCAGCCAGGCCTGGAGACTTCTCCAGAAGGCTCAGCTGTAGGCGCACATCTTGAAGTGGGGGGGGCACCCTGCCATGAAGCAGACGGAGCACATGCACCTGCTCTGGACCTTCCCCACACCCCACTGAGATGGAGACTGCTGTTACCCCACTTTACAGATTAGGAAACTGAGGCCTGGAGCTATTAAATAACTTGCTCTAGTTCACACAGAGTGGTCAGGTTCCACAGGCTGAACTCTCAGCCATTATTCTCTCTGTTGCCTCTCAGCTTCCTACGACAGTCCTGGGATTATTATCAGACCCTTAGCCACATGTCCGGTTTCCGGCACATGCTGCCCTCAGTGGGAGACGTTATTAGTTAGAGAAGACTTCTGGGCCCAGGGATGCGGCAGGCGGGGGGCGGGGGCAGTGAAGGGTGGGAGGAGGGCATGGGCAGGGCTTCCCGGGAGGGCCCGAAGGGTGGAGAATTACAGGGGTGTCTCCACATCGACGCAGGGGCAGAGACATAACTTCAGGAGCTGAGAGAGCCTGAAAGACGCCTCTGCACGGCGGTTCTAAAGTCCTTTTCACTTTGGAGCCAGAAAAACCTAGATTCAGGCCCCAGCCCTGCCCCATCCTGCTACATGACCGTGAGCAAGCACAGTCAGCTTCCTGAGCCTCCGTACAGGGCGCCGCTGTACAGGGGCGGGGGAGGAGGTTAGCCTCGTATAGCAGATGAGGATTTTGTAAAAAATGACATCACCAGTCCAAGGCTGAATTCCCATTAAGGAGGGGACAGTGGCCATATCCCCACCCCATCCAAATCCACACACAGCCCATGACACAGGACACAAGCACAGCGCTGGAGAGAGTTCCTTTATTCGAGGGCGACGCCCAAGCCAGGTCTGTGGGAAGAGGCAGGCACAGACCCAATGCCAAGCAGGGGGCCCACAGGGGGCCCACAGGGATGACAGATAAGACAGGGGGAGTTGGAGGACGCTCTCGGCTGCATGTACCAGGACAGGAGGGGATGGCAGGTATTGGACACTGAGACTACTCGGCGCCAAAGATTTTCCCATCCCCAGCGCCCACAGGGGGTCAAGGGGGCAGGCTCTTCGTTCTCCTCCCCCTCAGTGTGGAGCCCAGGCCCGAGGGGGTCCGATTCTGCAGAGGCAGGCAGAGGGCACTCAGGGCGGTGGCCTTGCCTCAGCCAGGCTGGGGACCCCACCCCCAGAGAACAGGTGGCAGCTGGAAGAGCAAACACTTCAATGGAGGCTGCAGTGACCCGCCCCACAGCACACACGGCACACGGGGACCTCCGAGCAGCTCCCCTTCTCAGAGGAAAACCAAACCGCACACACAGCCAAGGTCCTGCCCAAGGCCACGGAGCCGCAGACCAAAGTCTCGCCTGGGCTACCACCTACTGGTTCTCCTCCCTGCTGGCAGCATGAGGGGACAAAGACAAGTGGGCTCAGCTGGGCTCTTAGACACCAGGCCCAGCTGAGTTCCAGTCCCAGCCAATACCTGGCAGAAAGAATCCCACAACGGGGGGAGGAGGAAGAGGTATGGCTCACGTGAGGGACCCTGAGCGGGGAGGCATCACCCTTAGGGCCACCGCACTGAGAAGACAGCCCACTGTCACTTAAGGGGACTGGAGGGGCAGGATTGGGGTGGGGAAAGTGAGCCAGTCTCTGCTGGCTGGTCAGGTACTCACAGTGTCTGGTAGGTGCTGTCCTTGGCCTTGAGGAAGCGCAAGACGAAGAAGGCCACTGCCTGTAGGCACAGCACCAGCACGATGCCTCCGACGAAGCTGGCCCCATCGAAGCCAGGGTTGTGGGCTTCAGGGGTGTGCGGGCTCCCTGCAGGGCGGAGTCATAACGGGCCACCGAGGGCCTGGATTGCAGACCCACCCCAGCAACCTACACAGGTCACCTGGAGGCCCCAGTCCTCACTATGGGAGCCCAGAACAGCAGGCTCAAAAGTTCAGTGGGGTCCTGTGGGCAGCTGGGAGGTGCCTGGTGGGAGGGACAGTGCCCAGCTGGGCAGGGCAGGGCCTTGGCTCCCACCCTGCCTCTGCTCCTGAATTGCTCTGTGGCTCGATGCTTCTCATGCCCTCTCTGGGCCTCCTGACCACACAGACCGGATGGCGACTGAGCTCCCTTCCAGACTCCCTCTCTCACACTGGCCTGAGAGCACGAGGAGGGACCCAGACCTCAGGCATCCAGGCTCCTTTAGACCTTGGGTCTCAGGGTTCAAAACCCAGATACAGATGATGTGGCTCCCTAGCAGGATTCCTAAGACCCTGGAGCTACCCACGTCAGAGCCCTTACTTACAGAGGAAGGAGCGGAGGCACACACTCTGGTCTGCCTCGGGGAGTGGGTAAGTGGAGACCAGATGATGTGTGTCAGAGGAAGAAATGGGGCCCTAAGGGCCAGACCTGTCCAGAGTCACCTCTCAGCTAGGACAGAGCCAGACTCACGCAGCGTCCCCTAATTCCTTCCCCTGCCCTGCCTTAGGGCCCATGGTTGTCAGACTGTGCCTGGGTGGCTCCCAGCTGTGCCACGTTAGCCATCAACTCTCACCAGGGATTCGATTTCAGGCCTTGGGCCCAGTGCCCAGGGCGGGGCGGGGCTGCTGGTGGGAGATCATTCTGGAGCAGTGGACAGGGCCCCAGCTGGGACCTGGGTCCACCTCCCAGGGACTGGAGCTTGTGTAAGGAGTTCTGAGAACATGAAGGGCAAAGGGTGGTTCCAGCCGCAGCTCAGGCAATGCTTTCTGAGGGGGAGGAGTGGAAGAGGGAAGAAATGAGCTGCCCAAGACCGATCTGGGGCTTGAGCTGGAGGGAGCCGAACTATCAATAATTCAGCCTCTCAGATCACGTTTCTGGCTTTAATTAACCAAGAGCCTCTTTAGCCATCTCTGCCAAGCCTGCTGAACTCCAGGCCCTGAGGGGCAGTGGGGGCCAAGGGGTGGGGTTCTTGCCTGGTCTGCTGGGAATCTGCTTTGTGGCCCTCCCTGGACCAGCAGGTGGTCACAGTGGACACCTCACTGGCAACCTGAGCCACACACCATCGGCACCAAGCACAGGTCCTTGAGTGGGTCACTCCGAGCTCTCAGAAATGGTGTTGGGAAGAGGGGATTAGAACCCATCATTTCTTGATCACCTTCCTTGTATCAGACACTGAACTAGGTGCTATACACCCTTTCACAAAATTCTCACAACAACAATGAGAGTTGGTATCCAATCCATTTTATAGACGTGGAAACAGGCTCAGAGGGAGAAGTCACAGGTCTGAGGTCACAGAGCATGCCAGTGGCTCAGCTCAGCTCTGTCTAGTCCTACCACTGGCCAGTTCCCCCAGGTAGTACCTACCTGTTGTGATTGTCTTTGGTTCATAGGTGGGGTGGTGGTGGGCAGCTAAAAAGACAGGGAACCCATAAGAAGCCAGCTCTCCCACCCCTTGACTCCCATCGAGACCCCAGCCCGGGCCAACAGCTGGATGTCTGACTCAGATCAGATCCTCTGTCCCAGGTTCAGACCCACCCAACATACTTTCAAGCCTTTCTTCAACGCAGTTCCTTTCACCAGATGTGCCCTCTCTCCCTCGCAACCTTTAAAAGTCACCTCTGATGCCACCTCCTCCAGAAAGCCCTCCCCTGTTTCTTTCTGAACTTCCAAAGTCCTCACTACACTTTACATTAGAGGAGCTAACGCCCCCTTTCCCCCCACCCCCCCCACCCCCATCCTGTATCCTCCACCTGTACCAATTTACAGAGGAGGAAACAGGCCAGAGAGGGGAAGAGAGTTCTGGGTGAGCTAAAGGCAGAACTGAAACTGGACCCAGGTACGGCCCTCTCCCCGAAAGAGAGAGAGAGACAGATTCCTCCTGGAGGGGAGGCTTTGGCTGGGGACACCTCAGTCCCCTCCCCACAACTTGGATTAGGCTAGCGGGAGCCCCCTTACCTGGACATGACTCTGAGTGGTTGTAGACAGAGCAACCTTCCTTGACCACCTCAGTTTGGTCCACACAGTGTCCTAGTGGGAGAAGGTGCAAGGGAGAGATTTGGGGAGAGGGGCCAAGGTCCTGGGGTTCAGAACCGAGGCACTCAGCTTGGGGAGGGCCAAACTCCATACCTGGCTCCTCGGGCCGACATTGCTCCCACACGCAGCCAGAGAGGTTGTGTGCTCTGTCCCCCTCCACACAATGCTCACAGAGCTTCAGCTCTTTACAGGTCCCTTGGACAGCTGGCCAGATGTTCATTTGGAGCAGGGCTCCCCGCCCAAAGCCTCGGGCTCCTTTCCCTGGTAGGGGGCGGGGGAGCAACTCCTTGAATACAACTGCAGCTTCCCTTCCCCACTGCTGTGGCTCTCTCCCTCTGCACACACATACACTCACCTGGATCCCCTAATCCCCACTGCACACCTGGAGTTTCCACAAACATGACAACACACATTTAAACCTCCCTGACATTCACCCCAGCGTCCTTTCCCTTAGCATGTACCTGGGGTTCTTCAGTTACATTTGAGGCTGCCGCCCCCGGACACACCTGAGGCTCCTTACTATATACATACACTGGGCTCTACACAGCCAGAGCCGCCTTTACCCACCCCTGGAGCCCCGCACACGTATGGAAAGTCCTCTTCTACTCCCCCATTACCCCTCCCAGCCGCCTGCTCCTGGACAGGCGACTGGGGGAGGGGCACTCTTCACCTGCCCCGCTCCTAACCAGACCCTGGCCAGCATTACCAGCCACAACGAGCTGGGCACACAGGAGGAGGCAGCAACAGCCGCCACAGAGCGCGGCCCGTAAGGCTTGGGGTCCCGGCAAGGCCATGGGCGCGGGGGCGGGGTCTGGGGGTCGGCGGAGAGCTTGTGTCCCGCGTCCCTTCTGGACTCGGCTCCGCCAGGGTATGGGAACGAGACTGACCGACGGGGGCGGGGCAAGGTGGGCGGGGGCAAAGGTGGGCGGGGCTAGTGGCGCAACCCGAAGGGGCCGGGCTTGACGGTCCGGGGTGGGGCCAGGTAGGGCGTGGTTACTGGGTGCGGTCAGGTGGGGCTGGGTCCGGCGGTCTGGGGCGGGGCTCTGACAAAAGGGGGCGGGGTCCAGGACCAGTTGCGCACCTGGTACCTGGGAACCCCCCAGCGGCAGTTCCATAGAAAATGCTGAGCAGCGAGTTATCCCTACTTCACCGGTGAGGAAACTGAGGCTCAGAAAAGATGAATGACTAGTTAGAGGTCACAGAGTTAATGGCAAAATATGGATTTGGAGCAAGGTCACTTTCCTGCCCCCTGGGCTTGGCACAGGCGGGGCCTTGTCGAGTGCACCCTCCAACCAGGCCCCAGGACTGCTGACCAGCTACAGCTGGCCCCTCAGCTCTGGCCCCCCACCTGGCTTCAATCTCTGCACCCTCCTCTCTTTTGTCCCTCAGCCCACCATGTCTGCCTCCAACCCACATCTTCTGATCAAGTCACCAGTCTCATTGTTACTGGGGCAACTGAAACTTTTCACAGCTTTCCCTCCTGCCTTGACAACCGCCCTGGCGCCCACCTCTTCTGGTTCTTCTCCCATTACAATCACTTCTCAGGTTCCTTAGAGGGTGCCTCCTCTTCCTCTTTCCCCCTCCTTCTCTCTTCTTCCCCTCCCTTTCTTCCCCCTCGGTTTCTCCTTTTCCTCCTTCCCCATCTTCGTCGCTAATGGCCCAGTTCAGTCCTGAGACCTATTCCATCTCTCCTGGGGTCAGCTCGGTCATTCCTCTGCCATCGGTTCCCATTTGAAAGCCAATAACTATCTCTCCATCTCCAGTCTAGTGCTCTCTCCCCAGCTGCCACACCTGCAACTAAAAATACATAGTTAACAACTATTGACCCCTTACTGTGAGCAGAATGTACATTCTACTAAGAGCTTTTAACTTGCAGCTTCTCCTCTAATGTCCACACTACCCTCTAGGTATGGGTTTTATCTCCAAATTGCAGATTTCAGAAGTAACATCATCCCCTGAATGGTGTGACTCAGTGGGTTGAGCATCATCGCACAAATCAAAACGTTGCCAGTTTGATTCCCAGTCAGGGCACATGCCTGGATTGCAAGCCAGGTCCCCAGCTGGGGGCATATCAGAGGGAACTGACCGATGTTTCTCTAGCACATTGATATTTCTCTCCCTCTCCTTCTCCTTCTCTTCCCCTCTCTCTAAAAATCATAAATAAAAGCTTTGTGGGCGGCAGGATATAGCCTAGGATCCAATGAGGCCAGAGGCTACTCCCCCCTCTTATTATGCCTTCTTTTGGCCCATCTGCTTCCTGGGCACCTCCACATCCTGCCTGGTCCGTCTCCCCCACCTAGGAAGGCCCCTTCATTCCCTGAGCCTCCCAATTGGAAACCAGGGGCTCATCCTCACCCCTTCCCGTTGCCCCCCAAATTAAAATCCTGCAGATTCTGCCTGTGCGTATCTCCTCGGACCTACTCCCTTGTCTTCTCTTTGCTGGCCTCACTGCCTCTCAGCCTCCAGGCCCTTCCCCAAGTTGGCCCTCATAGTGCAGGGCTCTACTAAAACCATGTTAATAAAGAATGGGTAGGCCTCCACAACCCTCTGTCTCCTGGCTCTATAAGTCTCTCCAGCATGTCCTGGGCTCACCCCAACACCTTCCTACCCTCCAAGAAGATATAACAGCCTCCCCTCTAATACACCTTGCCTTTTCTACCTCCTTGCCTCGATCCTATAGCTGCTCTGTAAACTGGAGGGCCCTCTTTCTGTTACCAGACAGGGGCCTGGCCCTGAGCAGGTCTGCCTAGGGCCAACTATAGTGCGTGGGTTCTTGACTTCATGAAGGAAAGATTTCACAACACGAGTCCAGGTGACTAGGAGGATGTGTTTATTGAAGTTGGGTGCAGTGAAACAAGGAAGGGCTTAGCATAGAGGGAGTAACAGGAAAGACTTGGCTGGCCTGCCTTAGCTCACTGGGAAGTCAGAGAAAAGGGGGTTTTGGGGACACATTCGCAGGATTAGCCTGGGACAAGCTGCCAGCTGCCCATTGCCTTAGAGTTTAGGAGATGTGTGCCTGGGGGGCAAGGAGACGGGGGAAGAAGAAGGGAAAGGAAATGGCGCCAGCTGCTCCTCAGAGGGAGAGCATGCACGCTGGGTCTTTTATCTTGAGGCTTTTATCTCTTTCTTGCAGGCAGAAATCTTAGAAGAGGTCTCAGGGAAGGGTTTCAGTAGAACAGTCGTCAGTCCTCCAGGTGCGCCCTTCTTGGGGTCGTGGTCTCCACTGATTGGTCAGTGACAGGGCAGGGGGTCTTTAGTCATTGCACTTGGTTCTGGCATCACCCCCCTGGTTTTGCTGCTTTTCTGAACCTGGAGCTGAAACACAACTGAGGCCTGGATGTTACCTCCAGGCAGGAAAGGCGAGGGGAGAAGAGGTTACCCTGGGGGTGAGGCCCTTGTTTTCGCAGTTTTGCCCGCTGCCGGGCACTGGGGCCTTCCGCCCTGGGGCCCATCTGCACCTGGCTGTAAGTTGTTTGGCCACTGTGTTCAGCTACCTGTCTCAGTTTCCCTATTCCCCTTGCCAAGGAATTTCCCTAGCTCCTCATTTCTCCCCTGACTCCATCTGTCTGGCAAACTAATCCTTCGTGACACCACACTAGAGGGCCAGCTCCTGCAGGAAGCCCCCGTCACTGTCTCAGCGCAAGGCCGAGCTGCTGCAGCACTTGTCCAGCTGGTAGACCTGAGGCCATCTGCGCCTCCACAGCAGAGCACTCACCTCCTCACCATCTCTTGCCTGGGTGACTGCAGGCCTCCTGGTAGGGCTCCCGCTTCTGCTCCCCCACTTCAGTCTGTTTTCCACTCAGCAGCCTGAGTGATCCTTTGAAAATGGAAGTCAGATTATCTGACTCTCCTGCGTAGGCCCACCGGTGGCTCTCATCTCACCGTTTTCCGACTTACATGATCTTCCCTCCGCCTTCCTCCCAGGGCTCAATCCTTACCCCTTTGGCTCCAATCTCCTCTCTGGTCCTCAAACACATCAACTCTTTGCCTCCTGAGGGACCGTACACTTCCCGTGCCTTTTCCTTGAAACTCTTCTATTAAATGACTCACACCGTGGCCTCCCTGCTTAAAAGAGGTCTCCTGGTTATTCTGCATCATGATACCTTCTTTTTCGTTCAGAACATGTATCCAATTGTTCTTTTGTTTCCTAGGCTGTACATTCCATGAAGGCAGAAACAATGTTGATCTTCTTCCCTGCACACATAGCGCTAAGTAGGTGTTTATTAAATAACCATACTGTACCATGTTGTGACTGTTTGTGTACATGTTTGTCTGTCTTACTGGTCTGTGAGACCCTCAAGGGCTCCCACTCAATAACATATCAAGGGTTTATTTTTGAAGTGTCTATCTCTCTGCATTCGAATGGAAGCTCAATGAAGAAGGCAGGGATTTTTTTGCCCTGGCTGGTGTGGCTCAGTGGATTGAGTGCTGGCTTGCAAATTGAAAGGTCACTGGTTTGATTCCCAGTCAGGGCACATGCCTGGGTTGTGGGCCAGGTCCCCAGTTGGGGTTATGTGAGAGGCAACTAATCAATGTATTTCTCACACATCAGTATTTCCCTTCCTCTTTCTCCCTCCCTTCCCCTCTCTCTAAAAATAAATAAAATCTTTTAAAAAAATAAAGAAAGCAGGGAGTTTTGTTCATTGCTGTATTTTCTGTGCCTAGAACAATGCCTGGAAAATAGCAGCTGCTCAATAAATATTTATGGGATGTTGAAATGCGGGAATGGGGCCAGATTCTCTCTCTGTCCCACTCAGATCCAAGCCTGGGAGAACTCTCGGTGAATATTAGCTGAATGATGAATGGGTCTGTGCTAAGAATGTGTGCACTGATGGTGCCCAGATTTCTGGAGCTTGGACAAGGAGTCTGAGTGGATCTTATCTGTGTCTCACACACATAAACCTCCACTTGAGAGCCTACCAGGGGTGTTCAAACTTTTGGCATCTCTCGGCCACACTGGAAGAAGAAGACCACATTTAATGTGGTCTTGGGCCACACATTAAATATATTGTGACACATAATCACAAAAAAACTCATAATGTTTTAAGTAAATTTGTGATTTTGTGTTGGGCCGCATTCATCCTGAGCTGCGTGTGGCCCTCCCGCAGCCCATTGGACACCCCATTGCACAGCCCGGCAGGAAAGATTTCTTACCTGGAAATGATTGCTCACAGCCATCTGGTGGTCACCTAGAGAAGTGCATGTATTGTCAGTCCTGGGATGATGGGGCGTCTAGGCTCCAACGGGAAGGCACACTGGACTTGATTACAGGTAGCCCTGGAGTCAGGTCCCAGTTCTGTCACTTCCTGTGTTATTTGGGGTAACACTTTCTACTTCTCTGGGCTTCACCTACGAAATTGGAATGCAGGGCTGTTGTAAGCACTGTGCTCTGGTTTGGCTTCTGTAGGTGGGGAGGATTGGAGAGGGTGTTGATGGTGGGGAGAGGCAAGGAGGTAGGGCAGAGGGCATGAGGAGGAGCAGGAAGGAAGGGCTGCCCCTTCCTCTAGAAAGCAAGTCTTTGGGGGAAGAGAGACCTGGTTGGCGGTGATGGCCTCAATTGTCCTGTTGATATGGGGCAGTTTGGGAACATAAGAGTGTGCATGTGAAAATCCACAGGCTCACTTGCATCTCTTGGATCTCAGGGTTTCTCAGGGTCAGAAATATCACTGCACTCCTTTCCTCCCTGGCTGCCTGAGGATTGACCTCCACCATGAACAACAAAGTCACTGTCAGGATCAGGAAATTCTGGCCAACCTGCTACTTCAGTGGAAACATGGTCTTCAGTGTCCTTCCCCCTGGGAAGGCAATAGTACCTAAGACAGAAATTTGGGACAAACTAGCCAAAATGTACAAGACCACACCAGATGTCATCTTTATATTTAGAATCAGAACCCATTCTGGTGGTGGTAAAAAAAAAATGGCTTTGACATAATTTGTGATTTCTTGGTTTATGTAAAGAAAAATGAGCCTGGACACAAGCTTGCAATCCTGGCTTGTATGCAAAGAAAAAGACCTCAAGAAAACAGCGAATGGAATGAAAGAGCAGGGTGAGGGCAGACGGGGCTGCAGGGCAGGCCAAGGGCGGTGCAAGAAGAAGTAAAGACTCTGCAGTGACTTTGTGGTGATTGTGCAGATTTTTAATGAGATAATTAGTAAACTATGAACAAATTTTAAAAACTTTCACTGCCACTGCTATTCTGAGTGGCAGTGGATAGCAGAAGATAATCTATTACACACTTTCCTGCCGACATCCCAGCAGCTTTTACCCCTTTCTGAGACCAGCTGGACAGCTGTTGGGACCCAGCTCTGATGGCGGAGAGAGTGGATACCTAAGTCCTGGGGCACTGATGCCCCTGCATTCCCTCTTTTTGACACCCCCACCTTCCTTGACAACGTTGGTGTTACTACTCCCTTTCCTTCTTTCTCTAGATGTTGCTTTTTTAGTTCAATTATCCAGTCAACCTGTATTTGTTGAACATCTACTGCACACCAGGCACTGGAGGAGAGAGCCGCCTAGGACAGAGCTCTGGGAAGCCTGCTTTGGAAGCTGTAGCTTGGACGCAGAGACCTTAATGAAGTGAAGGGTTCTACTGTAGACGCGGGAACGGCCAGCGCAAAGGTCCCGGCGCAAGAACACTGTCATCCACAGTCTGTACCCTGCATGCTGGGGTTCCCTGAGGCCCTTCACTCCCTGCTCTCTCCCCTAAGTGATGTCGTCTACTCTAGAACCTCCGTTACTACCTGCGTACCTGTGCCTCCTGGGTGTCCTCCTCCTGCCAGATACACTATCGGCAGCCCATGCAGCCAGTGCTGACAACGTGCCAGGTCCCTCCCCACAATCCTATGAGTAGATACTAACATTATTCCTATCTTATTGATGAGGAAACAGGTACAAAGAATCTAAGAAACTCACCCAAAGTCACACTGCTAGGACATGGAGGAATGAGGGTTTGAGTCCCGTCTACACTCCTGAACACCTCCACCTGCTAAGCACCCCAAACTCAGTGTATCCAAACTAAAATATATTATCTTCCCTAGCCCGGCCCTCTCTTCTAACTGTGTACGCTGCCACTAGCTTGTCACCTCCTTCCTCCTTCCCTACAGTAACTGTGGGGACTGCAGTGGTACTGTGTTTTGGGGAGAAGTAGGGTGGGGCCTGGGGATCTGGGCCCCTGCTAGTTTCCTAACCTGATCCCTGCCCCCAGCCCCCATTCCACAGGGCCTGGGTGATTCCAAAGAGGTTCAAAGCTAGAGACAGGGAGGAAGAGCAGCCAGCTTCTCTTCCCCAGGACTGGCCATATCTGACCCATCTGGAGAAATCTGGGACTAAGGACAGACAGGATTGGGGAAGACAGAGCTCCTTCTCCATGCCCTACCTGCCAGGGTGCCTGCGACAGGGAGTTGAGAGGGGCCTGCCCTGGGATTGATGTGCCAGGTTTTCTGCTTCCAAGTTCTCCCTGGCCTTCCCTTTCCTGCTGCTTCGGGGAAGCGACCCCCCTATCCACGCCACGCTGCTGGCTTTCCGGATCCTTGAGTAAATAATTCAGGCTTTGAAATCTGGCCAGGCTCAGCCCTCCCGTGCTGTGAGGGTGCTGTTGGGCTGACATGAGTGAGGTCACCCAGCGGCTGATCCCTGCCTCAGCATCACAAACGCCTGCCCTGGCAGCAGCTACCTGCCTGATCACTGTCAGTCCAGACCCTGTCCCACTCACCCTGGGACCCACTCACCACATTCGCCTGGTATCTTCATTCCAGGACCCCACAACCCTCATCACTTAGGTAGCTTTGTCGCCTCAGTACCTCAGCACTTGCTATGGGTCATGGCAGGGTTATGGTGGCCTGATGTGCCATCACCTGCACACTCCATCTCCCCTTGCCACTACCTCTGACAGCCTGGGATCTCTGAAACCCATCCTGCCACAGAGTCACTCTCACACTGATATGGTTGCCCTGGGGGCTTCCCTTCCTACGTCAGCGTCCCTCAGCTACCATCCCTCAAGATCCTGTCACCATGTTCATATCGTCACTGCCACCCACCTCCCTGCTCCCTTGTGTTCCCGTCACCATCACCTCAGAGCCCTGTCATCTTCACCGGGGACACCCATTCAGCCTCATCACTCGATTTCCATCACCTGAATTTCGTCAGTCTGTCCTTGCCACTCGAGGGTCCCATTGCCCCACAGCTTATCCGGGTCTCCTTTTCGTTGCCCTCCCACATCCCCCACAGCCTCCCTAAGACTTTTCCAAGGCTCACCCTCCTCTGCCCCCAAAACCCCCGGCCCACAGAGGGCGCCGCGTCAAGGACAGCGCGGGCCGAGTCGGAAGGGGCGGGGCCGCGGCCACGGCCGCTTTTTATGAATGGGGGAGCAGGCTGTGCGAAGCCTTATTACTATGCCGCGCGACGCGCTCTGCGCCCCAATGCGACGTGCCCATTGGTTAGCCGAGGCGTTGACGTCACCAAACCGGTGGCCGGGGGCGGGGCGAGGCGGAGTGACTCACGCCGCTTCTCCCGCGGCCGCGGGGGCTTGTCGGGGTCCGCTCACACCCTGCGCTGCCCAGACCTGAGTGGGAGCTTTCCGCGCGGCCCGGCCGCGCCCAGTCCTGAGAGGTGAGTAGCAGTCTCCGCCGCGGTCACCAGGCGTCCCGGAGGGCATGCAGGTTGCTGGGGAGCTGGGCCGGCGGTCAGGCTCCCAGCGGCCGGCCAGGGTTGGAGGTCAAAACCTGGAACCCAGATTCTGGGCTAGCAGGTGGGACCCAGTGTCCCAGTGCTGAGCTCCATCAGCGGTAACCCGGCGCGGGGTGAGCGCTCCTACAGGAACCGAGGCCCTGGAGGGACTGGTGGTCATCAGAGGTCGGGCTGGCGGGAGGTGGCTGGGACAGGGACCTAGGCGTCCGAGAAGGAGGGGGTGTTTTACTTAAGGGATCCAAACATCCGGGCGGGAGGGGTTTAACTCAGGAATCCAGGCTTCCAGTAGGAGTCTGTTCCAAAGACCCAGGGGTGTAGCCAGAGAGAGGGATCTGGCTGGGGCAGGAGTCTGGGCGGGTGTGTGTTGGCGGGAGGGGGTTTGGGGCTGGGCGCAGGGGGGCGGGGGGAGATGAATTACAAGTGTGGTTATCCCAGGAGTGCGGGGTGGGGGCTGGCGGGAGCTTCACGCGCGCTCCCTGGAGGCGGGGTCTGGGGCTAGCAGTTCTGAGAATCGTGAAGTGTCTGACGAGCCTCAGAAACTGGGCATCATCCTTCCTGGTAGGCAGGGAGCAGAGCTGCTCTCAGTCTTAAGATGTGTTTCCCTTCCCCAGTCCTGGCCTTTCCCAGCATCTCCTGGATCTTACTAGCCCCATCCACTTATGGTAGTCCTTCACCTGGTTCTCCTTTGGTGACACACGTGGGAAGGGGAGGCCTGCAGGACCCAGGGAGTTGGAAGGGAGATGAAGAGACCTAGGACAGGGATACTCAGGAAAAGAGACCTGTGCTGGCCTGGGGGCACCGGGGAGATCAAAGGTATCCTGGAAGGAGCCCTGGGGTATAAGTGGAAGACAAGACATTGGGACCTAGCTAGGTATTCTGAGGAGGGACGCCCACCAAGTATCCGGATAGGCACCTCAGCTCCTGCACACCCCTCTACCCAGCACCCAACCCTGCCAACTTCTCACAGGGCCTTTCTCCTACAGGTACCATGCTGTGGGGTGCAGGCAGCCCCCTGGCCTGGCTCTCCACTGGCCCAGACAACATGAATGTGAGCAGCATGGGCTCAGCAGAGGGGGCCACAGGCCCAGCTGCACCGCTGCCCTCACCCAAGGCTTGGGATGTGGTGCTGTGCATCTCAGGCACCCTGGTGTCCTGCGAGAACGCGCTGGTGGTGGCCATCATTGTGGGCACTCCTGCCTTCCGTGCCCCTATGTTCCTGCTAGTGGGCAGCCTGGCCGTTGCAGACTTGCTGGCAGGCCTGGGCCTGGTCCTGCACTTTGCTGCTGTCTTCTGCATTGGCTCGGCAGAGATGAGCCTGGTGCTCGTTGGTGTCCTGGCGATGGCCTTTACAGCCAGCATTGGCAGCCTACTGGCCATCACTGTAGATCGCTACCTTTCTCTGTACAATGCCCTTACCTACTACTCAGAGACAACGGTGATGCGGACCTATGTGATGCTGGCCCTAGTGTGGGGGGGCGCGCTGGGACTGGGGCTGCTGCCTGTGCTGGCTTGGAACTGCTTGGACTCCCGGGCCACGTGTGGCGTGGTATCTCCACTCTCCAAGAACCATCTGGTGGTCCTGGCTGTTGCCTTCTTCATGGTGTTTGGCATCATGCTGCAACTCTACGCCCAGATCTGCCGCATCGTCTGCCGCCATGCCCAGCAGATTGCCCTCCAGCGGCACCTTCTGCCCGCCTCCCACTATGTGGCCACCCGAAAGGGCATTGCCACACTGGCTGTGGTGCTTGGCGCCTTTGCTGCCTGCTGGCTGCCCTTCACCGTCTACTGCCTGCTGGGCGATGCCCAATCCCCACCCCTCTACACCTATCTTACCTTGCTCCCTGCCACCTACAACTCCATGATCAACCCCATCATCTACGCCTTCCGCAACCAGGATGTGCAGAAGGTGCTGTGGGCCATCTGTTGCTGCTGTTCCTCTTCCAAGATCCCCTTCCGATCTCGTTCTCCCAGTGATGTCTAGTCACATACTGGTGACCCTTCAACCCTGATCACGACAGAATTCCAGAATGTTAGGTCCTCCAGGGCTATGTTCCAACCCCCAAGCTCCACACTCCCAAGACCCAGCTGGTTCTGGTTCTAGGACATTGGGTGTTTCACAGGATTCTGTTCAGATCCCTGCAGGGCCCAGCTGGCTCCATGGTTCTAGAATGTTCAGATGGTCAGGGTTCTACTCAGAAACGTCCCACAGCCCAGCTGGCTTGGAGTTCCAGAATGATGCTGGGTGTTTTACAGTGCCACTCAAGTCCCTGGGCTTCTTCCTCCCTTGACCTTGACCATGTCACTTTACTTTTTAGTTTCTGAGCTAGGGTCAGAGATGTTAGCCACTCAGTTGCCTAGATAGGAGAAAAAGATTTATCTATATATATGTGCACATACAGAGAAAGTTTCTATTATTTATGTATTTATTTATGAATTTATTTATGGGTATACGGGGAAAAAAGAGACCAACACCTTGAAATCCAGGCCATACCAGGGTACCCCCACTTCCCACACCCCCATTTCTGACCTCAGTTCCTAGAGGGGGGAAAGGGAGAAAGAGAAACCACGTATTTTGTTATTATTTTTGCTTATTTTTTATTGAGAGATCATAGAAACCAGAGCCTTTTCCCCAGGCCCGCCCCTCTGGGGTTTGTGAGGGGAACACACCAGCCTCTGGTTTTTTATTTTTTTAAGAAGCCATCTCACCTGAGCAACCGAGAATTCCTCTGCGCTAGGGGCTTGCTGCCCTCTGGTGGAGGTTTGGGGGAAACCAACCTGGCCAAGCAGCCGGGGCCCAACGTGGCAACCCCAACTCCTCTCTAGCCTGGCATCCAGTGCCAGAGCCATTGCCCTGGAGCCAGGCCTCACCCTGAGGTGCCCTAGAGGAGGCAGGATGTGAACCAACACCTGACCCCTCTGCCAATCTGGGTATAGCCCCCAGTGCACTCCCTATTCCTGTCCCTGATCCAAACCTAAATAAAAAATGATTTTGTAATAAATGTTCCTTTCCGCGCGCGCGCGCGCGCGCGCGTGTGTGTGTGTGTGTGTGTGTGTGTAGGTTGTGGAGTGGGGCCTGGCATGGGAAAGCATGGAATGGGAGGACTAACCCACACTAGGTGCCTGTCGGGGGACATGGGAAGCTGGAGATCCAGAGTGGAGTGTGGCTGGCAGTGACACAGGTGACACTCCCATCCCAGGATGCCAACCTGATGGGTCCCTCTGCTCAGACTCCAGCACTGCCAGATAAGGACCCCAGCTGCCCTGGGGGGACAGGAACCACGATGCTCGGCCCTTCTTGGGTTGAAGATGCCCACACTCTGCCCACATTAGCTTTAGTTTGGGGCTTTGGCATGAAGTATACACTCAGAGCATGTCAATTTACTTAAAAACAGCCCCTTCTAATCATGGGTGTGTACAGTGTGCTAGGCACTGTGCTAAGTGCACTACATGCATTGCCTCATTTATTCCTAATAAGATCCCAGGACACAGGTTATATCTTCTCCATTTTACAGAAAAGAAAACTGAGGCTGAGGGATTATTGGTGACTTGCCCAAGGGAACATGTCTCCAGAACCTGAGCTCCGTCCACTGGCCCAATGGCCTCTCATCTCCTTTCCTCCCAAGCCTTGGGTCTAAGACATTCTGGACCCTTCTTTCTGTTGGGGTTCTTTCTCAGAGCCAGCAGTCACATTTGGGAGGTGGTTGGACGGGTTCTGGTCATTCTGAAGCTGAAATAGCTTATTTTTCATGCAAAGGTGAGTGTTGATAAGTATGTACATTTGAAGACATAAGTGTGCAGGACCCTGAGTTAGGGATTTTGGAATCAGAAACACTGTGTTCACCGGGCAAGGACCAGAGCAGCTTTGGGGTGTGGCTGAAGAGGAAGCTCTGATTAGCCACACCTCCCAGCCTCCCAGGCCGAAGCTTGGAGGAGGGGCCTCAGCATTCTGGCCCACCTCTACACCATACATCTGGGAAGACCGAGGCCCGAAGAGGAACAGCCATTCCCTCAAACTTACACAGCTGTGCCAGCCTTGGGCTCAGGTCTTTCTCTATTTCCCGATGTAGAGCCCTTTTGCCTGGTGTTCAAGATTCCTCCCCATTAGCAGCTGTAGGAATCCAGGGGTGTAAACATGCCAGCCAGCAGGGGCTGGATCAGAGCCGGTGGAGAGCAGGCCTGGCTAAGCTACACGTGGCTCCAGTCCAGGCACAAAGTGGGGAGGCCCCACCAGGGCAGATTGAGCCTTATCTTCTCTCCCCACCTTCCCGGAAGGTCTCTAGGAAAAGACCCCTACACAGCAGGCTTTGTGCCAAACATTTCACACAATATCACAGGACCCATTGGCTGGTACTATTGCTCTCCCCATTTTACAGAATAGTGAGTTGAGGCTCCAAGAGTAATAGGTATTCATTCATATACTTCTGTCCTTGTGGACAGCTTAAATTCTAGCCAGGGGAGAGAGTAATAAAGAGCTAAATTTAAAAATATGGTTCTGTCAGAGAGTGACAAGTCCTCTGAGAAAAATAAAGTAGGGCTGGGACACAGGGAGCATGCTTAATCTTTAAATGAGGGTGCCCAAGAAAGACCTTACTGAAGCTGACGTTTGATTTGCATGAAGTTACAGTTCATAAGAAGTTGAGCTGGGATTTGAACCCAGGTCCATTTGACTCCAAATCTGATCCTTTCCTGGGTGAGGGAGTGGGTCTCAGGAGCAGCTCAGAAACAGCACATAAGAAAACCAGAGCAGGGAGCTCTGTCTCCAGGCTGGGGAAGAGTTGGGGGGTCTCCAGGATACCCCTAGGCCTTTTAGAAGAGTAGTGGAGGGAAGGACCTCCTTACTGCCTCCCCATGCTCCCCAGAAACCCCCACCAAGACCCAGAAGGAGAGGGACCAGTGCTCAACCTACCCTTGATGGGCTCTGCCCTTGGCTTCCTCATTCCAGCTTCCCTGGCTCCAGCGCTCAGCAGGGCTTACGGCTGGCCCGCCTCCTATCTTGGGGTGCGGGCTGTGGTGGGGCCCAAACTGTGAATCTCCCACTGTCTGTCTGGGTGCAGTTGTGTAGATATTAAGTATTTCTGGGGGCTTGCATCTGGAGTCTCTGCCTTGGATCCTGGGCCCACCCTGAGGGGTATCTGAATCTACCTCCGGGTTGAAGCTTATGTGTGTACGTGATGGCTTCTCCCTCCTCCCAGGTTCTTCAGATACATCTCAGGACCTCACTGCATACCACCACGAAGCCCCCTTGGCTAAGCCCTTGTATAGCTGTGAATATATGGTTTATACAACACACCTGGCTACACTTCCCTTGAGTAAAACTTGCAGAGAAGTCTTGCCTTCTTTGTGAGAATGGGGGCCCCTGAAGGCAAGGCTGCAAATCCTCCCTCCAACTGAGGGTCCCTGAGAGAAGGGACATGTCTGGCCCCTTAAACTGAAGCCTTCTATGTTTCTTTCAGCCTTAGACGCATCTGGGCCCAGCCTGCGGCTGCTCAGGACAACATGGCAGGGGTGGGCGTGTGTGTGTATTTGGGGGGTGAGTAGCCAAGGCCTCCAGCCTCTGCTTCTGCCAGTTTTCCAACTCCATATGCAAGCCCCACCCAGCTACAGAGGGCTGGGAGGACTGGGAGGATGAGCTGGGCTCCCTGGACAGGGGGCAGGGCAGGGAGGGGGAGCATGGGCTGGGGCCCAGAGCCCTGTCTTCCTGATGGAGTAGGCCCTGGGGTGGAGGTGGGGACCGTATCTCCTCCCCTTCTTCCCAGGTACCGAGCGGGGAAGGGGGGCAGCCCCAAGTGCCGCACTCCTGCTGGGGCCATGGCCGCCTCCCCTGCATTAAGTGTGGAGACAGCAGCTATTAATATAAGATGAGTTCACGGGCTCACAGCTTCCACAGCCTGGAGAACAAGCTCCCAGGGCCGGGGGCTGCGGCAAATCTCGTCTGTCAGATTCTCTCCTGGAGCCCGGAGCCCTCCAGCCCCGCATCCCTCAGCTCCCTACATGCTGAGACCTGTGCGTACACAGGCACATGCACACTAGCACGTGCACACTGGCAAATACACAAAGACACACAGAGAAATACATGTGGGGGTCTAGGCCCCTGGCCGCTCAGAGAACACGCACAAGCATACTCACCCAAACATGCATGTATAACCATATGCATCTGCACACTGGGACATTTGTACACACAGATATATCATTGCATACATTTATACAGACCATGCCAACCTCATGTGCACATGGTAACATGCAGAAACACACACCCTTGCACACATGTACATACACAGACCTAGCCTTGTATACATGTGTGCATGAGTTCAGACATGCTTGTATACCCACAGCCATTTGCACACCATTGCACATTCACATATATGAGACATGAAACTACACGTGGATACAGATAGTATCCATAGTCATGTACACACATTTGCATACAGGACCACAGTTAACGACTTGAGGGCCTGTACATGCCCTTTAGCACACAGTGTACAGTCACATAGGCTCCCCACTGCTGTTAATGTTCAGCAATCATGAATTCACAGGCAGACCCCCTTGGTTTCTAGCACCACCAAGCTGGTTCAGCCTCCCCTCCCTGCCTCTCCCCTCCCCCAGCCTCATGACAGGCGGCTCCAGCTCCTGCCAACCCCAGTGCCTGCCTTCTGGCTTGTCGTCCCCCGGGGGTCCCCAGATCCCTGATTAACCCCTTCGCTAATTGGCCACCAGCCCCTTGACTTTGCTGCAGGCCTTCTCAGGAGCTGGGAGCGAGAGGCTGCAAATTGGCCAAGCAGGATGGGATCTGGGGAATAGAGTGCAGGGGCTGGGTGGGGGTGCTGTAAGCCGAGTGCTGGCTGTAGCCAGGCAGGGCACCCCCTATCCACGGCTGGGGGAAACTGACATATTTTCTTGGGAGGTCACGTGTATACAGTCCCAAGAAGCCATCCCTTCATGCACATCTACACACACACACAGACATGCCCAACCCACTTCTTCACACAAATGAGTGTGAACATTTGCACGCACCCAAGTACACTCATGAGCAAACCTAGTAGGCATGCAAGCAAAACCTTACATGTACATAAATGCACCTGCCAGATATGCTGAGACCATTCATATATGTACATCTACACTTCACCTAAATGCACAAATGCAGTCATGTATGTATACAGGCTTGTAAGCACACTTACATGTTACACATGCCTATGAATGTACTAAGTATACTTGCAGGCATGCACGACCATACACATGTGTGAGTGCACATAGTGGGGTCTAGGCATGCATGTACACCCCATTCACATGTGTGTAAATACTTGGATGAACAAGCTACCAGGTGACCGCAGCATAGGGGGAAACCCCTGTAGTCTGCCTCTGGCTTTGCAGAGGAAAAGAAAGCTTAAGTTTGGTGCAGGCTACTCACCGGCATGGGGAGTGGTGGAACCCACCCAGATTCCAAGTTGCCTTTCCTACCTACCTCCATGTTAATGCCTAAGCCTGGGACTTCTTCTGAGCTCCCCTCAGCCTTCATGACTCCCAGACAGACAGGGCAGAGCTTCTAGCTCTAGCCTCTATAGTTCCTATCTCCTTGGCACTGGGCTCAAGCCCATAGGGGGCCCTACTCTCATGTAGGCAGCCTGTGCATTGTTAAGTTTTCTATTGCCATGCCTGATGCCAACGTGCTGTGTGACTTTGGGCAAGTTATTGTGCCTCTCTGTGTCTCATTTCCTCAACTGTAAAATAGGAATAAAAAGCATTGTGTTGGTAATCCTCCAAGGGACTGGTCTGAGGAGTCTGTGGGTCGGGTTCATGTTTATGGATGCTTTGCTCAGGCACATGCATCTGGGGGAGGCGTTAGTTCCCAAGGCAGTGAGATGCCAGAGTGGATGGGCCCGCCTGCATCACCGTGTGCAACTCCTCACTGAATAGGTGAGGAAGCTGAGACCTACAGAGGGGGCAGCAAGGTGGGAGCTTAAAGGCCTGACCTTTGACCTCAGCCAGGTGGTCTGCTCCTCTTTACTAACACAGCGTGTGCACAGTGGCCAAGGTAAGGGAGGAGGTACGGTACTGACAGTCCTATCAGGAGATTTCTTTGGGTGTGAAAGTTGTGTTGTTTTTTTTGTCCTCCAGCTTCAGAACCCCCTGTAGATACCCTCATCCCCTGGGACTGAGGGCCGGCCCATGGTGAGCACCTGAAAATGCTCTCAGCCTTGTGATCTACCGGGGAACTAGCTGACAACCACCCCCAGAACTTAAGAGCCAGATTGCCCTGGCCACTGGGCGGCCAGGAGGGGGCAGTGAGGAACTGGCAGTGCGAAGGGCGGGGTGGCTCTTGAGAACTTTGCCTGCAATTCTGTGTATTCCTGTAACTGTGCACGGATCCGTGTCCTTGTTGGCACAAGAGCAGGGCTCTGTGTGCAGTGTGCAAGTGTTCCTGGGCCTGGGTTCTCAAGTGTGCCTACTGACGTGCGTATTTGTGTATGTGTGCATGAATGCATGCATCTGAACAGGTGTGTGCACATGTACTAAGCTGGGTGTGTCTGTGGGAAGCCCCAGACAGTAACCTAGGGAAAGATCAGGGTACTTTCAACTCTGAAAGTCTACAATAGCTAGGCCTTCACTCCAGACTGCTTGATTTTAAAGCAAAATAAACTGCTACTTGTAAAATTGGGCACCGGGAAGTGAGCAGACAGGAAGGGAAAACCTTTAATATGCTCCTTACAACTAAAGACCATGATTCTGGACGGAGAGGCTCAGAAGGCTGTTTAAACTGCACGGTGAACTGAGTACCAGCTCTGGCTGGACACTCACGTTTGTGACTCTGCTCCTGGCCAGTTACGTGATCTTAGGAGGCAAATTCACTTTACCTCTTTGAACCTGTTTTTTCAAGTGTTAAATGGGGGACCCTTGCCTCATAAAGCTGAAATAAAGTGTATGCAGTTTGGGACAGGTAGTGGTACTCAGTAAACGCTCATTCTTCTCAGGATTAGCCCAAGGGGTGAAGTGACCTGCATAAGGTCATAGTTTCAAGCAGAGAAGCCAGAATTCAAGTTCAGGCTTCCCGCTTCCCAGAATCACATTCCTTCCCTCCAGTTCCCCAGCAAGGGCGGCTCCAGACACCACCATTTTGTCTTCTCCCAGGGCGGGTGTCTGGCTGCCTGTCAGTCACCGGCCTTGGGAAGCCAAGTGCTGACTAAACACAGGCCTGAGCAGGCGGGTGGAGCGAGGGGCTCCACAGGGGCGAGCCGGCTCCCGCGCCCCCTCCCCTGCACCCCCACCTCCAGCAATGAGCTCAGAGTGGCTGGCGCAGCAGTTGCTGACAATTCAAAACTTCTGCTCCCTCTCCTGGGACGCCAGTGGGTGACTCGCTGAAGAGGAGAGACGTGACCAGCAGAGTCACCAACCCTACTCCCGCCCCTCTCCCAGGCCACCTCACTGCTTCTGCTGGCCCTGGAACTGGGTGTCTGTTCATAAGTTACCCCCAGGGACAGTTACCCACAGCAGCTGTGCTCGGAACAACCACAACCGTTGCTTCCTGGGTAGGTCATTTTTGGGGGTCAGAATATAAACCCAGTCCCGTTGCCTGGGAGAGGGGCTTACAGCAGCCTAAACCTTTTATTGGATTTCATTGTAAATCGTTCTATTTAAGGTAAGTTGCTTGGATCTGAGGCAGACAAGATGCCGGCCAGATGTTGGGAGGCAGCATCAGCATTCAGCCTGCACGCCTCTTCTGCCTGACCCAAGAAGTTACCAGCAGCTCATCGCCCCTGGTCCCAACAGGCTCCACTCAGCTGTGGGGGCCTGGGGATCTACGCCTCTAGGTCCCTCAATTTGGGCTTCCTCCTAAATCAAACTGGTTTCCAGCCTTCATTCCCACCTTCAGAACAGGACGCACCATCCACACCCGAGGCCTCCCGCCTTCCAAGGCCTCCCGCCTTCCGAGCCCACCCACACCGGACCTCCTTCCAGAGCTCTGGCCACCACCTGTGACTCTCCATGTTGCTGTTTCTAACCACTTCTCCCATTAAAACACACACACATACACACGCACCCCAGAGGTGGCTGAGTGGCTACAAAGGTTTTATCAAATTATTTAAAATATTGGCTTGTATACAGTTACATGACATCTTTCAGGTCACTGGGGAGCTAATGTGGTACACACAAGCCTGGCAGGGAAGCAAGACCAGGCTGGGAGCCACAGGGCTTTAAAAAACTGGACATCCTTCTGAAGACCTGAGTAGTACGGCAAAGGGAAAGGGGTCACTTTGGGATTTGACCTAAGCCCACTGCTCAGATCTCTAATTGAAGCTCCTTTCCCAACCCTGGGGGAAAGGGACACATTTTCAGACTGTATCCCCACTACGTATGTGCTATGCTCACTCTCTAAAATCTTGATGTGGTGAACACACCTAAGAATCCACTGGAATAGGTCCTTATAAATATGTTTATATCAGAGAAAAGGCACTTTGGGAGCATTATGGCTCACTCTCCTACACGTACATCATTCTAGACAGTAAGTAAAAATTGGTTAGTTTCTCAAGTGAGTTAACTGAGTAAAGTTAATATACATTGTTCCCTAGCACTCACTGAGGCACAGAACAAGGCGTGTCTCTGAGCAACACCTGGTCCCCAGGTCCGCTGGACCCCAGCGGAGCTCAAAGCCTGATGTCCCAAGGAAGGCTGACATGTCTCCTGAGCAAGAGCCCCTGGCCTTGGGCCACTGCCCCATCCCCAGGCCCTCCAGTCAGGTGAGGGGCTGCAGTGGGAGGCACTCTGAGAGCAGAGGGACACGATGGGAATGCTTAAGCAGGGTCACCAAAGCCACAGAGACCTGAATCTGTCCAAGCTGGCACTGCCGAGCCGGAGGATTGGCGCCACGGGAAGAGATTTCACATTAGCCCTGACAACACTGCCTCAGCTCTGCGGCGACATTGGCCAGGGTCGTTTCTGAGGGCACTTGAGCTTCCAAAGGCAAGCGGGAGCTTGGGTTGGCTGCTGAGCTTCCAAGGGATGAAGAGCCTGCCCCCTCCCGGAGGCTGCTCCTTTGGAATGTACTCATCTCATAACCTGGGCAAAGCCCCCAGTCACTTCTGACACTGCCTGTTGGCTGGAAGCTGGGCCCTTGGGCCACAGAAATGGGGGCAGGTCCCCTGGGCTGAGCAAACCAGGAAAGGAGGTGGCTCATTGGCTTCAGTACTTGAGTCCTTACGGGCCCAGTATAAATAATCACTAAACTTTGTATTCTACAAATACAGGATTCCAAAGACACATGATTACCTGCATAGGTCCTTTATCATCTTACAGGGCTCTGGGTTTAAAGAAGCATGGGGGGCGGGGTGCACACATGCATAAGTAGAGCCCAGAGGGCCTCCCAGCTGACTGGGCCCCAGCCCACCCCCCAGCTGAGGAGGCTTCCCAAGGCCGGCTGCTACAAAGCTCCGAGCTTGGCTGCATAGATTTTAATGAGAGCGTCAGGCAGAGCTGTGCTGTTGCTCTCCGGGACTTGCAGATCATTACCAAACCAGCTGTAGGATGAGAACACAGCACATCGAAACCCTAGGAGGTCACTGAGCTAATGATCTAATCCTACCTTCCGCAAGCAGTGCCCCTCCCCACCTCCTCCTGCCCCCAGACCTTTCCATCCTGGACTGTCCATTCCAGAAGCCAGGCCAACACCGCCCCCTTCAAGGTCAGAGTGGCACTGGCTCCCCCCTTTTCCGGAAAAGAGGGGGATGGGGGTAATTCGGTCAAAGCCATTAGGCCCAAACCCTGGCCTGGCCAGGCCCCAGGACTCCTATTTGGGGAACCACTGCCCTCTGCCTGTCTCTCCAGCCACTCCTGGGCTGCAGCCAGGGGCACCTTCCACGGCCATTTTAGGGTTCTGAAAAATGTACCTTCAGCTTCCGAAGTGCAAGGTGGGAAGCAAGGGAGGGGCACACACAGCCTGGTGTGCTCAGCACCAGAGCCAGGTGCTGGCCCTGTGCCAGAGACACCTGACCTGGGGAGAGGGAGGAGGGCACACTCCGGAGCAGTCCCAACAGGAGGGCGTGCTGGCCCTACAAGCTCAGTCTCGGCCCTAGTTCAAGGAAAAAAAGGCAGAGGGGGAGCATTCAGCCAGGGCACAGCGGCAGTACCCATGATTACACACTCTCCTCAAGCCGGAGGGGTTTATGAAGGCTTTGGCAATTACTATAACCATTTGCTGTGCTGGGTAGAGACAGATCCTGTTTCTCTTTGTTTCAGGGCTCTGAAAGCAGGAGAAGCCAGGAGAAGCCGGTTTCTGCATAAGAGGCTGCACAATAGTTAGGGCAGAAGAGAAGAAGCCTCACTGCCGGCCAAAGCTGACCAGTTTTTTTTCTGAATAATAGCACCTGTGTATTAGCTCTGGGAAAAAGGGGGAGGGAGGGAGGGAGGGAACATCACTGTGTGTAGTGAGGAGGGGAGCTGGAAACAAGACCCAGAGTCCCTCTGCTTTTCAGTCCTCCTCACGGCTGCCAGGCCCCCCAGGCAGCTACCTGCAGTGGCTGCCAGCTTGAGGGACTGAAGTTTCTACAGTTGGCAGAACCTATGCTTAAATTGGGGAAATAAAAGGGGGAGGAGTTGCAGAGGAATTGAAAACAGCACCTGTCAAAGCTGCCCACCCCCTCCCTTCTCTCACTACCTCTAGTCCCCCAGAAGGGCAGCTCCCAACGCCATGTGGTTGGCTGGTGATAGCAAAGGGGAAGCACAGAATTACAAGAGGCTACATACAAGGGTCTGAGCAGCACCGACAGGCCTGGCACAGGCCCTGAGTTCTCCCGCTGGGACCTCACCAAGGTGAGGTCTGGGGCAGCAGAGTCAAGGCTGCTCTGCCCAGGCTCCAGTAGGTGCCCACTATTTGGTCCCAGAAAGCACAGGTGACTTGGAATCAGAAACCCGGGGCTCTAGCCTTGTCACGATCCAACTGCGTGACCTTGAGCAAGTCAGTTCCCATCCCTAGACTTCAGCATCATTAAAAAGGTGGGACCCAACTGGCCCACTGTTCTTCCAGTCCTGCAGTTCCAGGTCTAGTTTGGTCATGGGTATTAGAGGTCATAACTGGGCTATGGTGCCCAGAGGCACCTGAGGGAGAGGAAGGGGCATTTAAAGGACACTCAACCCCCACCCTCAGGCAGCCTGGGAGGGAGGCGGCCACCTCAGTCTTCCGAAAGGCATCATTTCTAGGCAGAAAGGTTGAGACTTTTTTTAGGGGCATGATGGCTCCTGGAATAAAGGGATGCAAATACAGAAACAGCCTAGCAAAAGGCAGCCTCACTCTGCTGACCAGGGCCGAAGGGTGTGGCAACCTGGCTGCTGGGGCATGTGGCCTGCTCAGTGCATGGGAAAGGGGCCAGCTGTGTCCATGCAGGCTTTAGGACCAGAGGGGGCTGGCATTATTCAAAGTAGCTGAGGGCAAGGATTTTGAGCGAAGACCACAGTTGAAAATGGCTTTTAGGGAAAGGCACCAACTCCAATTTAAGCCCACTCAAAAGGATCAGCTTTGGGGTTTTCCCTTCTCTTCAATATGCAACAGTCACTTGAAGGGAAGAGGGAATATCTCAGGGGCCCCGTGGGGCCTGACTATGGGAGGTGGAAAATACATGCTGATTTGGAGGGAGCACTTTGATATATCTTTGGTAGCTTCAGGGAAGGCTTTGGCCCCTTGGAATTCTTTTTTTCTCCTCCCTTTCCCCCCCATGGGACTGTTGGGGCAGGCGTCAAAGAAGGCAGGTAGAAAGAAAAGAGGTGGGCAGAAGGCAGAAAGAGTTAATCCGACCAGTCGTCCTCATCAAACTCAGAGGAGTCATCTTCTGAGTCACTGTACTCAACAGCAATGCGACGTGACAAGATGGTGGCCACGTCGTTGCCCACAACATCCCTCTTCTCTTGTTCCTGCTGTTCTTCAACCTTGCGCAGCTGAAAGCCTGGTGGAAGAGAGGGAAGGGTCATTAAGAAGGTGAGTCAATCTCAGACTCTCTCCAGGACTGAGGGAGGGGGAAATGGCCACTGGCCGGTAGCATACAGGAAAGGACAGCAAAAAAGAACCCTCAGAAAAGGAAGTAGCAGGAAAAAATAAAAACCAAGGTTTATGAAATGGTAGCACTGGTGCAACAGGTGAGTCTGAAAGAAAGCCTGCCATCCTTCCCTGTTTCAAACTCTCAGGCTGGTAAGGACGGAACCTCTCATGAGGCTCCAAGTGGGAACAGGCCATCAGAGCCCCCCGAGCGGGCACACGGTTGGCCTGACTCTTCGACTGCCACTGAGCTCAGCTGCCCTAGGTAGTCTCCTCTAGACAACGCTTCTGTTCCTTGAGGATCACAGACAGAGGAAACCACTCTAGCCCCTGAGCACCAGACCTGGCCTCTGACAGAAAGACAGTAAATGCTCCATGAGGGTGAGATAATGATGAGGGAAAGGAGGAAGGAGGGGAGAAAAGGAGACAAAAGAGGGACAGCGACCGGGGACAAAAAGGGGAGAAGGGGAAGGGTGAGAAAGAGGGAAAGAGGGTAAAAAGGAAGGATGTGAAAGGCAAAAAAGTGAAGGACAAGGAGTGACTGAGTTCAGCTGAAGAAGTACCTTTCAGGGCAGTGATTCTTGTTTTTCTCTGGGGCACGAAAAGGATGCAAAGAGACACAAAGCAAAAGTTTTCGAGTTCAAAGATCCCAGGTCACGAATTCTTTACTTAAACCAGGGTGGAAAGAAATCTAAATGCCTGTATTTTTAGGGTAAAGTCTTTCTTCAGGCTGATCTGAGGCCTGAAGTCCCAGTCTCTCTCCATCCAATGAAAGCTATTCCCTGGGAAGGGCACAGGCCCCTCACCCACCCTCCAATCAGCCATCCAGCCGCAGAAAGACAATGCTTCATGGTCCCGGACCACCACTGGGCTTTACCTTGACGGATGGCTGAAAGCAGGTCGCTGCGGGCATCGCTCACAGGAGGCAAGGAGGACTTGGACTTGGGTGTATCAGAGAGCGGCGGCGGCGGTGCAGCAGGCTGCCCGTCTGCACCAGTGTAAATGAGAGGAGGCGGCCCGGGAGGAGGGGGAGGAGGGGGAGGAGGGGGCGCTCCTCCTGTTGGTTGGGATAAGGGAAGTGGTGGCAGAGTTGGGTAGTCAGCTGCCGGCGGTGGGGGAGGAGGTGGAGGGGCAGCAAAATCAGGGTGAGGTGGGAAAGAGGGTGGTGAAGGTGGCGGTGGGGTCACTGGGGATCCAAATCCTCCAGGTGGTGGTGGAGGTGGGACATTTATCATTGGAGGTGGAGGCGGAGGGGCGGAGGGTGGAGCAAAGCCGGGTTTGGGGCCCGGGGGAGTGCCCAGAGGAGGAGCTGGTGGGGGATGGCTTGGGCTGACCAAACTGGATCTTTTGGGTCCAGCCAAGGCAGACCCCCTTTGGTTGTTGTCCGCTGGGTAGCTAAAAGGACAAAGAAAAAAGACCCACCGTTACTTTCAGGATGCAAATATCCACCTATAGGTAAGCCAGTCTATAAGCCTAGATTCATTTTGGTTGGCTGTATCATTTCATTTGGGCTCACATGGAAAGGAAAACCTGGAAATGGTCAGAACAGACCAACAATGAAATGCGCAGCCTTGTAAGGTAATGAGCTTCCCATCAGCAGAGGAGTCTAAACAGAAATTGGGAAAAACTACCTGAAGAAGTAGAAAAGGGCTGGCCAAGATCATCTCCTAGGTACCTCTCAAACCTTTCCCCTCTCCAAGAAAAGGTACTCTCCTGAACCCTCCCTCTAAAAGGAACAGTTAGGTTTTTAAATTTAAAAAAAAATATTTATTTATTTTTAGAGAGAGGGAAAGGGAAGGAAAAAAACATCAATGTGTGAGAGACACATCAATTGGCTGCCTCCTGCAAGCCCCCAACTGGGGACCTGGCCTGCAACCCAGGCATGTGCCCTGACCAGGAATCGAACCAGTGACCTTCTCGTCTGCAGGACAACGCCCAAACCACTGGACCACTCCAGCCAGGGCAGGAACAGTCAGTTTAATCCAGGAGCCAGGAGTAGGAAGGCCTGCAAGAAAGAACTACCACCCACCCACCCTCTGTTCCTCAGGCTACTGACATTCACAAGATCTTATGAGGGCAGGTAACCCAAGCCAAGGTGACCAAACCTGAATGAGATACAGATTTAGGCAAAGGTATTTTCAGTGTTCATGTGTAAAAACTTGAGAAAGAATGGAGGGTCTGAGGGTCAGCAGAGACAGGAAATGAATGTGCCACCAGACTTGAGCTGGGCTGAGAGAGTAAGGTGCACCTCTCCTGGGTCAGGTATGGTCAGCTGCAAGGTCTCAGGCCCTGTGTGAGGCTGAGAGCTTTTTTCTCCACCTTTGTATCTGCCCCACACTAACAGCTACTCCTTAGGAAAGCATCCATCTTAGAATTTTCCACAGACCTTCAAGCCTTAGCTGCAACTGACACGACAACCGGCAGGAAGCGATTTGAGAGGCAGAAGATTTGGGATTAGTGGTTTCAAGAGCCAAGAAAAATGGGTCTGGGGGTAGGAGGGATGCTTAGAGTATTGCTTTAGGTTTCCATCTGAGGGACCCTCAACATATCCAATCTCTGATAGAACAGTGTCCAAGGAGAACGGTGTACCTGGCACCAGAAATTTAAAAGTAACTGTGAGGAAACTGAAATTCGAACACTCCTAACGGCCCTTGTCAGCCATTACTTGCTAACTCTGTCCCTGTATACTTCTGCCAGGGACACTGACAAATATCAAAATAAACAGATTCTAAGTTTCATCTCTCTTTTCCCTTTGTTTCTTTCTTTCTGGAGAGTCTATCCAACAGTGAAATGAACCAGAAGCAACAGGAGAAAAAGGTGACTGTCTGCTAGGTTCCTAGATAATTGGACAAGGTGTCATAAATATTTCATGGATAGTAAATTATACCACTTCAATTCATGCTGAGTTAAAGCTAAGTAAAATACAAGAGATAAGTTTGGTGACGTCTGTTTTTTCAGGTATAGATAGTAGTAAAGAACACAGGCTCTGTAGTCACTGAGCTGCTTTCCAATCAGTTGGACTCTGCCTCTTACAGGCCCTGTGACCTTACGTAAGTTCATTGACCTCTCTGAGTCTTGCCATTTACTCCTCTGTAAAATGGGTACCTATCTCAAGAGGGCTCTTGTGGGAATTTAATACCATATATACTGTTTGGTATAATGCCTGGCACCTTACAAACACTTGATAAATATTAATTACTTCTATCATCTAGAGAGATTTGCCTGAAGTCATTTCAGCGGTCCTGGCCTGGATTTGGAATGCTGGTTTTGTTCTTCAGTTTTTTAACCACCCAGAGTAGATGGAAAAGGTATCGCCATTTACCTGAATTCTGCTGGCGGTGGAGGCAAGCTGTCCTCAGAGAAGGAAGAAGGCGGAGAAGCGGAGTCTGACTGTGGTGGTGGTGGGTAGTTGCTTGCATCCATATTTTCAACAGAGCCGATGCTGCCGTTCTGGTACACCAAGGTGGGCGGATACCTGACAACGAACCCAATGCGAAAACTGTCATTTAAAATGTCAGAGTGATGCTCTTCTTAAAAGACCCCTCAAAAATGTATATGACACAAAAACTATTAGAGAGAAATAAAGTAAGTATATTCCCCATATAGTTTTTGTTATACTAAAATTTTATTCTCGGACTAATATTCCATTGTTACCATCTCCCAGGTATTTCTGCTGGACTGTTTGTAGGAATAGGATTTAACCTAGATTATCAAAACTATGCTGTTCTTTTCTCAATGTTGGCTTTGTCAAAAACCCAGCAGTTCTGCCATGGCCAGTGTGGCTCAGAGGTAGGAATACCATCCTGTATGCCAAAAGGTCACAGGTTCAATCCCGGATAAGGCACATACTTAACCTAGGGTGCAGGTTTGGTCTCCAGTTGGGGCGTGTATCGGAGGCAACTGATCTATGTTTCTTTCTCACATTGATATTTCTCTCTCTCCCCCTCTTCATCTCTCTCTAAAATCAATGAATATACCCTCAGGTGAGGATTAAAAACAAAAACAAACAAAAAACCCCCAGCAGTTCTTTTCAATTCTCTCCCAAATGTTAGGAGCAGCCTATACCCAAATCCCAACGTCTGTCTTGTGGCAAAGGGCAAAGCCAAGCCCCAAGGCTAGTGAGCTATAAACGTGACTGGCACACAGCTTGATTTGGAGGTCGGCAAGCCTCTGGAAAGCTCAAAGGCCAAGGCGGCATTTGACTGCAAAACCAAACCAAACTGAGGACAAATGCAAGGTGCTGCGTGGTAGTTATACATGGTCTCTTTGTCAGGACTCCTACCTATAACAAAACGAGCTGCCAATTAAAGTAGGGTGCTAAGGTGTGGTGCTAGGGTTTGCCTCATGAAAACCTGCTCCTCAGAGCACTGGGCCTTGGGTGAATTTGCTCTGGGTGAACAACAACAAACCTCTAAACAAGCAAAAAAAAAAAAAAAAAAAAAAAAAAAAGCAAAAATCAATCAATCAATCAATCAATCAATCAATCAAAAAAACCCCTCACCAAGCAGCAGCTCCAAAATGTGGCCTGTCCTGCCCCCACCCCCTTCTTTCCACTGTTGGGTTCTGAGGAACACATTTGAAAAAGACCCCAGAGAGAAGAGAGCTGGAGGGAACTAACTGAATCAAATGATGCTCTGATGTGGAAAATCCCTGAGGCCTGGAGCCCTATAGGCCTGGCACATCTCTTTACGGGTCTGCCAACAAGCATGTCCAGGTAGAGAGCCATGCAGCCCAATTCCACATCTCTCTGACAACAGGGAAATGGGAGGCAAAGCCCTTATTTTCACTATTCCCAATCTACAAAAAAATTTTAAAGATTAAAAATAATTTAAAAAAAACAACCCCACAAAATAGTTGGCATATACTAAATATGCAAGCTTCTGGCCTTAGAGTCACTGAACCTATGACAAGGACCTGTCTGAACAGGATGGGACACCACAGAATAAAACGGCCCTTTTACTGGGAGGTGAAGGTAACGGAGGTACCCTCAGGGCTGACTTTCCCATAGAGAGAAAGGTTCGTTTTTCCTTTCACCATCTTCATAACTCTCTAAAACAAATCTCTTAATCCAGGAAGAACGAGTGTCAGAAGTGTCAAGATTTTTAAAAGTCAAGATTTTCATGGTAGAGTTATTTCTAAAAGCAAGAACAACTCAACTCTTTCCTTTTATCATTCCTAGACACCCGGCATCGGCTGGCATGGTTCTCTGACAGCCAGGATGCAATGTATTTAGGGGAAAAACCAGGGCGACATTCACACCAAGCAGTCGTGGTGACTTGACTTTGAATGTCACACAGGTTGGACACTAGGATGAGCATCAAACCGAGCTTTAAACCATTCCCCGCCCCCTGCCTTTAGACCTCTAGTGTGATCTGGAATTGGGAAACGGGGTCAGACTGACGTCTACTATTTCTCTATGGAGATATATAGCCTCAATACCGGCTGAGCGACCTTTCCCACACTGCCTCCGAGGTCTGCTTTCAGTCCCTTGGCCAGCCTCTCTCTGGAGACTGACAAAGGCCGACTGAAAAGTTGCTTTGGTGATGCACACAAATTCTCTGCCTGGCCCTCCCCGCTCTTGTGAAAGACCCAGCTCTTTGGCGCTACCTTCAAATCAATGCTCTGGTGGTGAAGGGCTCCCAAGACCACTTTTCTTTCCTTTCCAGTCTTTCCTTTGAGGCCCTTAGACAACCAGTGTCTGGCAGAGTCCAGGCACTAGAGGCCATGGACTTTCTTTTCCAGACCACTTTGGTCACCTCATTTAAACTGCTGAATCTTGACTTATTTAGCAAATTTTAATCACCAGATGGATGCACTTTAAAGTAGCTGATTAACAATGGTATTGATCTAAGCCATAGAGCCAGACTTCAGGGGTTGTGAAAGGTGTTAATACCAAAGCTGTCAGAGTGACGTTTCCAGCCCCTTCAAAGGATGCTACCAACAGTACAAAAGCATCACCTACCCAGAAGGCCCCAGCTTTTCTTTGGATTCCACAAATTCTTGTCCCATCTTCATTTTCTCCCACTCTTCTTTACGTGTCTTGATTTTACGTGGGTTTACGTTCCCTCTATTTGGATTATCTTTCTTTTCTTTCTATAATGAAAAGAAAGAGATGATCCGTTGTAAAACATTTTCCAAAGTTCTCTACTGTTCCATCCACCTTCATGGACGCACCCCCAAGAAATGATTTGCATATAGAAATGAGAGAATTTATAGAATTACTGGGTTTCAAGTGACATAGAAGTCACCTAATCCAAACCACCTTCTGGGCTTAAACACATTCACTCAATTCCATCCTCAAACACCTCTAGTGATGGGAAACCTACTACCTTTCTGAGTAATTCATTCATGTTTTTGAGCAGCTCTAATTGTTAGGAAGTTAGTAAAGAGCTCCTTGTTTCTGGCTCTGCCACAAAGGTTAGTCAAGAGAAATGAAAAGTAATGACAGCTGTAGATATCTGAGGCAGATATAAGGAAATAGTTAAAACAAAACAAAACAACCAATGAGGGATTCTTCAGTCTGTGTAGCTGCACTGGCCCCTGGCACTCTCTTGGGCCTCCTGTCAGCCATGCTAATGGTATTGTGAGGTTGCAACTGGTAGGTCACATATGCTTATACACATCACTGGGATTCTAAGGTGAGAGGAGCATCCCCTGAAACTAGGCCTATGTCCCTCCCCCGCCCCGCCCACCAGTAGTGAAGGTGTTAAAGTGCTCCTGTTGCAAATCAAACACTGTAGGGCCTTGGGCTGATCTCTGAGAAATGAGCTGCAAAACTGGCAGGGAAGGGACTAGCCTAGCTTGAATGTCCAGCAGAGTCAGGTGCAAATTGCAAGAGAAATAAATGGTGAATAGAAAAGTCAATTTCTAAAACTCAGCCTGAATATACTCAATTGTTAATAGCGCTGGGGGGAACCAATGCATTTTTGGTGTGATTTATACTTTCATCTTGGTTGTGCTTGGAGTGGACACTTTTTTTTTTTAAAGAGTTTCACCTGGCATCTAAGCAAGCAGCTACTTGCAATGATTACTTCACATGAGGCTGGCTTCCTTTTTATCCCCCCTCCACAATCGTGCCTACTGATGTGTAGAACAGAGGCCCCTTTCCCCTCACCCTATGCTTCCTCTTCTCTTTCATGATATCCTTGGTGTCCTGCAGCATCTTCTCCTTCCAAAGATCAAAGAAGTACGAAGGGTCTGTGTAGAATTTGAGTGCCTCTTTCCCATCGTCCCTGGGATAGAAATGAAGATAAGTAGCTGTCAGTAGACAGATGAGCTCCTAACCAAATCCAATATTCCAAATACCTACCAGTTAGCAGTTTTTACACTAAGGAATCAAGAAGTCATTCAAATTGATTGCATACTTCCTCTCCCGTACCAGCATTCCGATGCCCCTTGAATGCCACCCCTTTATTTATCTGGCTTTTAAAGAACCTCAGCCTTACTTTCAATTCCTGGTAGAGGAATTTGCATGGTCAGGACAAAGAATGGGCTACAGCAGCAGGGATCCTGATTATTTCTAATGATCTGCATGGCCACAGCCATCTCTGAGAATATCCAGATAGCCTGGCACATCAGAGGGGGTTTCTGCCACTGGTTCTGTGTCTCCGCACCAATTCCCCTGGCCCCTTTATACATCATGTGCGGCTTCCCACCCACCTGAAACGTGTGCACACATGTGTAGATTCACATGTGTACATATGTATATAGACACACATCAATGTGTACATGTGGGCAGCTATTATTCTTCTGTGAAAAGAGATAACCATAGCACTCCACCTTCTTGCTCTCTTCTAGCATAGCTCAGCCTCTGCCCCCAGCCCCCCAACCACCAGAGGACCCCATTGAGAAAATGGCCAGATGTTTTATGACAAACCGCAAGATTTAATTGCCATTTCTTAGTGGCTGTGACAGAATAGAATGAGTGTTAAGTTAAGGTAGCAGTTATCTGCTAGACTCAATGATAATGGTCAGAATCCTGCACTTTGGCACAAGTCTCTCTCACTTTCCAGAAAGCATGTGCTTAGGGGTGGACATTTATTTAACGCTAGTCTGAACTAAAAAGAATTGGAAAGGCAATTCTATGCCCTGGCTTCCAATCCTATCACAACATACAGAAAGCATTTCTAAATCAAACACTCATGATTTTTATATGAAATCTTGTTGATTTAGCCACACCTCTGCTCATTTCTGTTGGGCCAAATTCAGATAATTGAAAGGAGAAGTTTAAAAAGGAAAATACCATTACCTAAAAAATAAACTTGTTTTATATGTTATCCTATCCTACAACACCCTACCATACTCCCTTCGATATTAATCAATGTCTACTCCCTTCTGCCCCACAAGTCCTCTACCCAAATCCAACTAAATGATAGAGGCTGCAGAGTCAAATCTCTGTCCCACTATGCCAGCTGGCCCCTTTGAAAGCCAAGAGACATAATTTCACACAATAATAATATAGAATAGATGCTATATACTTTCCTGGTATCTGTGTGAGAAGCTACCATGCTCCCATTCCCTGGATCGGGGAGGTGTCCTTGAATCCTGCCCTCCCACCCCGCCACGCTCTACTTTGCTGTATACCCATGTATCACAGAACATATCTGCCTCCAGCTATATGTAATTACTTTTTACCTGTTCCAAAGATATTTATGGATGCAAGTAAGATAAATATTCGCTTTCTGCCCCCCACTCAGTGGTTATCTGCAGGACGATAACACTACCAGACCATTAGAGGGGAAGGGCTTAAAGGTGTCTACATGCCTTTTTTAAATCCAGACAGCAGTGTAGGTCCTTTCAGAGGAGAATGCTGAAAGGATGTTCAAAAAGTGAACAATACTCATTTGGAAGAATGCCAGTCACTCCTCAAGACTTGGAAGGACCCTCAGGGCCCTAAGCAGCCAGTCCACAAGGCTGGCCCCACTAACACGCCCAAACATCTGGTAACCCAGTGGTTTCTGGGTAAGTGGGAGCCTTGCTAGAATGTTGCCCCTGGGATGCATGCTATAGGACTGTCTTATAACAAAGTCCTTTTGGTTCTATAGTAACTAAATTCCTTGGAAGGAATCCAAGATGGACCTGGCTACACCAAATTAAACTCTGCAGCATGCAGTACTATAGCAAACTTTCAATATATATTACGTTTACCAGGAATTTCAGAAACCCGACAATTATAAGTGACAATGTTTATGTGGTAAATGTTAGCTTCTGCTGCCACAAGCAACTCTGGGGTAGGTAGTAAGCTTTTTTATACAATTCTCTGATGTAAACAATATCTTTAAATAAAAAGACAATCTAATATTGTTAACCACAGGCCAAAGAAAGGAGAAGCTGGCCAGATTACCTGTAAGGGGTAAGATTGTTGAGAGGCGGAGGAGCATCACAGGTGTTATACGTTTCCAAGACAGGTACTGGGAGAGAGTTTCTGTCAAAAAGCTTCTGGTCTTGAATGGTAGAGCTTCGGAAGGCCTTTCGGGTGTTGATTCCTTGTAGGGACACTGAGAGGAGATGGGAGGCATTAGAAAATGGACGACAGGCTGTTTGAGCAAACACTGAGTCACACCAGTCGGAGAGGCCTCAGCTGCTACATTTCTTGGCTGCGGCTGTCTGCAGCCAGGTTTTTTTCTCTGCCTCTGGGGAAGCCCCACAAGGCTGTCAGCAGCCCAGCCATTTCACGACTGAACAAAATGAGGCAACACAAAGGTTTACTATGTGGCTAGATCTAGCAGGCCTCTCCTGAGGAGAAATGAATCTTCCAAGTACTTTTATGGTAGCAAAGTAAGACTGGGGGAGGGGGAACTTGAGAAGAGGGAATTGGGGGAATGGGAGAGAGGGAGTGTGGGGGAGTGTGGTTGAGCTAGAAAGGTTTCTCTATACCACCCAGACTTGTGTCATTTCAAAGCAGAACTCCATAGGTCTCTGTGATTTCTCCCTTCACTTTTCTTTATAAATCAGGAAAAAAATTCTAAGCAACTGCTCGACAGAGCCTGCAAATGCTGAGCTCAGCTTCCTTACCTTCTTCTTCCTTGGGATCCAGCTGAGTGACTTTAACTTGTAGGCGGTCAACCCTCTCAGCAAGGGAGCTTACCCGAGAGGCAAAGGTGTTTGCCTGAGTAAAGAGCTCTCCAAAAATGTCCTCTGCATATTTACCTGAAAGAACAGAGAAACCAAGGCATCAGTGGGTAAAAGTGACATAAATGGTCAGAAAAACTGGCTATTAAAGATCGCATTCTTCACCTCCCCATCCTCCACCTCAGGATGGTTTGGGTTATATGCAGGTGCTTGCTCTTGGAGATGGAGACAGATCCTCCATAGCTTGGACACTCTGTTTATGTTCTATAACTAAGGGTCTTGTTGGAAAACTCTGAACAGTCACAAACCTCAAAGCAGGCTGAACAGAACGGTGTAATACAAAAACTGAATCCTAGAAGGGTAGACAATATGTCTACATATTTGTCTATAGCCCTAAGCCCCTTGCTACTTTGTAAAATGGTTCTGGAAAACAGATTGGTAGTTAGAAGGACCTTCTAGGTGTCTACAATTAACATGGAAAATAAGAAATTACACCCTCAGTGGAGCCTAAAAAGTACACTGAACAACCATGACAAGTAATGGTATCTTCGAGGAGCCTTGACCTAACTTATCAGCAACTCACAGCAGAGACATACAACCTCTAAGGGATGAAAAGCTTATTTTATGTTTAATAATCTACAACTCTGAAACTCTTGCTCTAGGTTACAGCCCTTCAAATCTACATCTCAGGGAAAAAGTGAGAAGCCGAACCTCCCTGAAAAACAACATACCAGTGGTCTCTTTCCACAATGTCCTGTTTTTTTGTGTGCTTTTTTTTGTTTTTAGAAAAAGAAGAGTTCCGTAGATTTCTGTATTTTCAACCCTGGAATGCAGGGAGAATTTGCAGCCAAAGAAACATAAGAGCAATTTGATGCTACCTTCACATTGTCATTCCAAGCCACAAAGCACATTCTTGCTAGGAATGAAAAGTGGTTCATACAAACAAATATACCATCTGAGTTTTTTACTTGCACGGTGAAGGCAGGCTTAAGTGATTGTGCTCAACCGAAAGATAATTTCTTTGAGAACTATTTAAAGTGGGCTCTGATTTTTAGCTTCCAAACTTCATTTATGCTTAGTCCACACTTGAAAGGAAAAAAATTAGTCCAAAAGGCCAAAACTGCACCTTCAGGGTGAACTGCAGCTCACCTTCCCAGTGTAACCTGGAGAATGAGGATAAGACCAATCAACTGCGTATTTTGAATCGGTGGTAAATTTAGTCAATAAGGAGTTCCTAATCAGGGAAAGAAGTAAGCCTTTGCATACTGAATGGTTTTGTCATCGAAAGAGCCATCGGAAGCTCCTGGGCTCAAAGGACTCAAATTGGCTAATGAGCTGCATTTCTACTCTGCAGGCTGAGGATCCTATCTGATCCCTGTCTGTAATATGGAGACATTCCTGTAAAAACCGCACTGTATCGTGCTCATCTGGGTAATGGGAAACTATCAGTGTAAAGTTAAAGCAGAGAAACACACGACACTATGTGGGGAAAAGAAACCAAACTCAAAAATATCTGTTGCCCATCCAGCTATTCTGGAGGAAAAGAAAAACCCAAATTAACTTACTTTTAGGACACCAAGAGAGTGCCCAGGACTTCCTGCTCCCTCAGTGAAGGGAGCAGTGATAGTGGGCGTAGAGGCTTACTGTGGCACAGTGGTTTTCAAGATAAAAATCTTACAAAGAAACCCAACATACAAAAACGGTAACACTGAGAGTACTATTTGAAGAGAAAGTGAGGTGGTGTGAAGGTTTCTCCACTGTTACATCACATCAGGCCCTAGGCATACTTAGAACTACATGATGATATATGGAAGAAGAAGTGGATTTCAAACCATAAAATATGGATTTAAGTCTCAGTTCTTTCTATTTACACCTGTGTGCTCTTCAGCGAATCACAACCTCTCAGCTTCAGTTTCCTCATCTGTAAAACAAGGATGACTGTATCTACCTCACCAAGTTGTCACAGGATTAAATGAGCTAAAAATATAAGCTGTTACAATGAGATTCTTCCTTATATTGCTCAACCATATCGAATGACTTTTAAGAGTGGGAATAACTAAATATCCCAAGTTGTATGCTTAGAGAAAATTTTAAATGTAATTCTAGTCAGTAATTTGATAGTCCCTATTCTTCAAGTACTAAAAATTACTCAGACCTTAGGAGAACACCAGAGTGCCTTGTTTAGAGTTAAATTTCACTCATTCAGATTACCAAGGTAAATCCACTATCACAATGGGACATTCATAACAGATATCACATTTTGCAAAATATTTTGGACGCAATAATCAATTTTTTCCCTTTGCAGTAGAACTCTTCAAACAAAATCTTATGTTGAACTAGAAAAGGTAAAACTGATTTTAAAAAATGTGAAGCTACTCTTTCTGAAGTCTGAGTGGGAGCCTTGGAGCTCCCCCGCAATGGCATGGCCCCACTACACTTGGTTAGAAAACCCAATATCATAGCATGATTTCTTAATGAGCCAAGTGGGGGTTCTAGTCTCCTAGGTGGTCAAAAGTGCTGGCTGGCTGGCTGTGCCTTTATTTCCTAAGATATGGCAACCTGATATGTGAAATACCAATCTTACTGCACTAAGAGAAAATAAGAATTCTGGATATGCTATCACAAAGCCACCCGCAGCTGTGGAATTTTTAGTTTTGTGCTTTATCCATCCCATAATCACACCTTCCCTACTAGACTGAGCACTTCTGGTTACAGTACGATGCGCTGAGGCCAAGATCATGAGCTTGAAGCATGTGTGAGCCCATAAGCCTATTCCTGTGTCCCTCTCTGCTAGATGAAACCATAGCATCTTTCAAAACCTGGTTCAAATGTACCCTTTTCTATGCAGCCTTCCATGACCCTCTCTATTCCCACCTGGGCTCCCACTCCCTAGAGACAGCCTTCATTCCTTCCTTTTCTATATTCACTGTGTACCAACAGCATGAAATGGTAAAGAAAATACAGGCATGAATCATTCAACAAACATTTACTGAACTTCAAGAATACATGATTTCTGCCTTCCAAGAACTTTTAATTTAAGAGATATAGATAATTTTCATTAGAACATGGTAGGCAATAATATATGCATGTATATTATTGCATGTAAGTGCTCAGAGGAGCGCTTAGTCCAATTTGGAGGAGGAAATCCCTAAGCTGGGCCTTAATGCTCAGCTACAAGGATGGCAAGGGCTCTCCAGGCAGGGGACCAGCAGAGGCACGGCATGGAGGTGTGAGAGTATGCTCTGAGAGGAGCCATAAGTAGTTGATAATTCATTGTTTCTTCTTCCCTTTTTCCCCCTCTCTCTTTTTTCCTTTTAAAGGAATCTTTTTAAAAGACTATAAAATGGGAGCAGATGGATTGCAGAAAATGAGGCTGGAAAGGAAGGCAGGTCTTGAAGGGTCTTGAATGCCAGGCCAAGGAACTTAGATAATTCCACAGTGAGGAACATGGGAGATGGCTAACATCTGTACTCTTAGTTTAAAAACACTCTGAATTACAAAAGTCAGCATAGCCTTAACTTGTAAACATTCAAATAACTCAGAATTATAAAAATAAAAAGTGAGATTTGCATTGTGGGCAGACCACTGTGACAGGGGTATAGGTTCAAGATTTATAAGATATTTAAGTTTCTAGATTTAAGGGGGTTGATCAGGAAAAGCAAGGCCAGAGGGAGGCTAGGGTAATAGTTTAGGAGAGAGTCAACAAAGGCCTGAACCAGGGCCTGAATGACAGAGACAGAGAGTAGGGGACTGAGAAATCCTTAGGAAGTCTGACTCGTCTCTCACTGGCTATTGTCTCTTCAGGCCAGTTACTTATTTTTCTGAGCTTTCATTTCTTCATCTGAAAAATGGGAATACCACCACCTACCCTAACAGAATTACTGAGAGGATTAAATGAGATAATCTATGCCAAGGTCCTATGTAAACCTGGCATGAAGTAGGAAATCAACAAACGTGAGGCTCCCTTCTCATCCTCTCCCCATTCTCCCCTGAAAAATTATTTATTTCTGTTTCCTCTGGTGGATTATAAGATGCTGGAAAACACAGACCATTTCTTGCTTTCTTTTTCTTTTTTTTTAATTTCTTGATTATAGAGCAAGAGGAAGAGAGAGGGAGGGAGGGAAGGAGGGGGAGAGGGGAAAAGAGAGGGGAGAGGGAGAAAAACATCAATTTGTTGTTCCACTTATTTATGCACTCATTGGTTGATTCTTGTATGTGCCCTGACTGGGGATCGAACCCACAACCTTGATATATCTGGATGATGCTTTAACCAACTAATCAACTGAGCTACCTGGCCAGGGGCAGAAACCATTTCCTATTACCACTGTATCCCCCCCCAGCATCTGGCACATAAAATATGTTCAATCCATGTTTATAGGATGAATAAAGGGTCAGTTAGCTCCATGATGTGAGGAAATCTTGTTTCTGTAGGCACAAGCTGACCCTGCCCTCAGACCAGCTTCCTTAAGATAGAAGTGGTCTGATCACAAGTGGAAGAGTGAGCAATGGCATCCATCACCACTACCCGGAAAAAACACCTGAGAGAGAGCATAACTCCTGCTGAGTGAGAATAAGAAGCATCATTAGCTAGATGTCCTTTGTCTTATGGAGAAGGAACCAGCGTGTGATTGACTTCCACCCATTTGGCCTTCTCAGGGTGACAGAGGCAGAAATGATGCTTTTAAGAAGCAGCGAGGCTCTCTGCGGCCTTCATGTGCTTCCTTGTCAGCCGCGCTGCTGCTGCACCACTGCCAATGTCCCTGTGTGCGCGACAGCCATGCACAGGGCTTCACTTTTTCGTGACGCCCATCCAGGTTTCCTTAAGCCCTGGAGCAACCAACATGGTCTCTGAGCTAGGTGAAGGCTTAGGAATCTTGGACCCCATACATCATCTGGTCACTGAGTTCTGTCTCCTCGGGCCCCTATTTTAAAGGCAGGGTCTATTACCATCTGGGGGGATGCAGGCTTCCTTGATATTCCATTGCCTTCACTAAGGGCAGTGATGCGATAGCAGAGGTGAATGTCTGAAATAATTCACACCAAGACGCCTTTGCTAAGGAAGATCACTAAAACGGCATTTTGACAGAAGTTCTTATGGGGAGCTGGAGTGGCACCAGACAAATGCACAGCCTATCCAAGCATCTGCCCTTCCCATATCTCAACTTCAAGCAAACAAAGTCAGCTTGATTCAGAATGAAATCCAAACCACATGCATGTACCCCACCGAAGGCAGTCTCATTCATTCTTGCCAATTAAAAAAAAAATTACAGTTAAGCTGGCTTTCCCTCAGCTCCAAAACAGACTGGGCTACTCCCCCATCTTCCTCCTAAAGAAGAATGGCTACAGCTACAATTTGTGTCACTGTGTGCTCACGCAGCTTGCAAAACTCCCAATACCTCAGAGACTGCAGAAGTAATTTGTACCCTGAACTTGGACCTGGGGGCTTGCAGCACAATTAAATGTGTACCAGGGTAGACAAGTCAGCCCGAATCTGAGTGCATGTTTGCTTTACTCCTCTTTGGGAGGAAAGGTTGTGGGGGGGGGGGGCGGTGTGTGCAGCAGAACGTCGGGTAGATAAAGACCTACTGGCACATTTGAGGCCTCAACAAAAGTCAGGCTACATCGAACAGCTCGTGTAATTACAGACACATTCCCTACCCCAAGATACTGTTCTGTGAACCTCCCACTTTACACACGGAGAATTCTGCTCTGTCATTCCATCTGCAGTTTCTGCTGCAGCCCTTCCTGCCACCCTTCCCACAGATTTCTTCTGAAGCAGGTGGAGAGGGAGGTGGAGGGAGCCTAGAGGGTGGTGGCAGATGAAGAAAGGGTTGAGGGGAAGAATCTGTACCAAAAAGGAGCCTCTCTTTGGGGAAAGGGGGGTGGGATGCATTTTTGCATTACCTAGGGAAGGCAGATGGGGGAGAAATAGGAACACGGGAGGAGAGGGAAACTAAATAAAGAGCACCAACGACCCCTGAGGGCAAAGCACAGGCTCTCTGCGGCACTCACTCAGGCTGCCCAGCTGTCGGATGACATTTGCCAGGCTGATGTTGGTCACGCATTCCAGCTCCTCGCTTCTAACGCTAGGCAACGTCTGACGGCACAGGTGCCTTGGCTCGATGTTCCTCGTTACTAACGGCATGGTGGACCTGCTTCAGGCAATGTTCTAAATGATGAAAAACAACCTAAAAAAGAAATAACAGGAAAGTATTACTCAACCACAAATTCCAGGCACATAGGGCTGTGTGAGTCTTTTTCTCTTTTGTCTTGCTCTGATCTAAAACAGCTTTAAAAAACCTTCTCTTTCTCTCTTTTTTAAGACCTACCCTCTATTCCTCTGCTCCCCTCCCCCCTTAAAGAAGGCATGCTAGACAAGTTTAGAAATTCTGAACTGGTGACTGCTGGCTGAGGTACCACAGGCAGCATAAAAACCCTAAAAACCTTAAAATAACAACTATGCTCCAACCAACAAGAATCTACAGAGGCAAGGAGGCCTGTTCAGAGAACTTCCCATTCAGCAGATTCTAGATGGTACAGATCCTGTCCTTGGGGTGTCCATATAAGCGGGACAGAGCAGATTCCAGATGATCAACTATAAGGATCAAAAAAGAGCTTCTGTCATCTGATAATTTCCACAATGAAATTAAGTTGCTAATAGTGATTCTATTGATCTACATCAGGACATAACTGCTCCAGTTCTTCCCTAATGGATGACTGTTAATGTACAACTAAATACTAGCTTCCGGCATCTATTAACACTACTAAAGTTTAGTCTGTAAATTGACAGAAAGAGTATCAAGGAAAATTTTACATGTTCAATGTCAGACATGATGCTGAGCAAACTGTGCTTTAAGATTCCTTAGTCCTTTCTCTTCCACCAACAACTCCCTCTCTCTCTCCCATCTGGTCTAACACACCTGGGCCAAAAGGCTCTTGAGACAGCAGGAAGTGTCTGGAGCAGATCCGGAAACCTTCTAGTTACTGTTTCTTCTCCTGTCAGCTGAACCCCTTCCCCTAGGAAATCCCCCAGCACTTCAGGTTCATGCTGAGCTATTGTTTTAGAGTTAATTATCAAATTCCTAGCTTTACAAGGATAGGAGTGGGTTTTAGTCTCAACAAAATGGATATGACTACAGCCAAGGCACACTGGGCTATGGGCCTGTTTCCCTCTCTTGTGAAACTAAAGATATCCAAAACATCTAGTGATTTCCGTCTTAGGGAAAATGGCAGACTCACTTCAAATAAAAAAAAGACGAAACATTAAGGTAACACACCCAAATCCCCAATATTCCAAACTCTTCTTAAGCAACAACAACAACAAAAAAGCAAAACAGAGGTTTACTTACATCAAATCTTATAACACCAGTTCATCACCAAAAGTTGACTATGAATACAAAATGCTTAAACCAAGCTAAATATCAGAGATCTTAAAAGTGAACCAATATAGTATCAGACCAAAAGTTTTTTTAAAAACCCTTCAGCCTCCAAGAAGGAGTAGAACCCTTTTGAACAGACTGCTCCTTGTTATGGACATTCTGATCTGCTAAGAATAAAAATAAAACAGGAAGCCAGCAGCTTGGGGAACAAGATTTCCTGTCACCAAGAGCAACAGCCCAAGAACCAAGAGAATCAGCTGTCTGCTCATAACTTTGAACCTCCCTTTAATAGGCACTGTGTGGCAGCTGTGCCTATCTTTGGGGTGCAGAGGTGTTTCCTGAATATTTGTCTACTGTCTAAGGAAATAATTTTCATTCCGTTCCTCTGCTAAGTTCCCCTTTGACTCAACAGGTTTTCTAACCCAAACTCTGGACTTTCCCTTCCAGTCTAACTCTTCTCCTCTTTTACTTAATGTAAAGGGTATAAGGTACTAAGATGCAATCTTTAGTTACTAATGGTGAAGAGAGAGTTTAGAACAGCAAAGAAGAAAGGAGGTTACAAATAAAAGAAGCTCACAGGGCTCTCTATACACCATCCTGGGGATGCCCTGAGACTCCCATTATTTCAAGCTTTATGAAAGAACCAGACATTCAAAGGTGCAGCCAGAGATGACTGAAAGCAGCCACTGTGGCTCCCCCCATTAGAAATAATTTCAGTCTTGTTCCAGCTTCTCAGAGGAGCTAAAGGGGCCAGATCTCCTTGAAATTCTGTGTTGAATGTGACCACTGACAGGGCATTCCAGAAGTTCTCTCTGAACACCTAATAGAAACTGGATTCCAGATGGCTAGGTAAATGCCAGATTAGGGCGGCAGGGGTGGGGAGCAACTTCTAAGGCCTTGTTACTTTATCATTGCTGCTTTCCCAAATGATGTGGATAAGCAGACACAAATGAAGTCAACTCTATGTCATCTGGGTGGGGTTCAATTTTCAATAGCAAGATGGCTTCCTCTTGCCAAAAAAGCCAGTTCCTATAACCAGCTAAAGAGTATTCAAGAAATGACAGTATGTCAAGGCCCTGGCCTGGTAGCTCAGATGGTCAGAGCATTGTCCCAACATGCCAGGGTTGCAGGTTTGATCTCTAGTCAAGGCACATAAAAGAATCAGCCTGTGGATGCATAAATAAGTGAAAGAACAAATTGATGTTTCTCTCTGTCCTTTCCTTTCTCTCTCTAAAATAAAAAAATTAAAATATGACAATATGCCAATAACCATTAAGATAAACAATTAGAAAAGTGTATCTGCTATTAAAATCTCACTTAATGTTTCAGAGCCACCAAAGAGAGAGAAAAGATTCCCTGCTATGTGGGATTTGCCTGCATCACTGCTCATCTTTGTTTTGGATAATCAAGGTTAGTTACATTTTGCATAGGAAGTATGGAATCAGGCCCTGACCTCCATGGCTCAGTGCTTTGGGTGTATTCCTGCAAAGCAAAGGGTCACCAATTTCAATTCCTGGCTGGGGCACATTCCTGGGTTGCAGGCCTGGTCACTGGTTGGGGCACATGCAAGAGGCAACCAACCAATTGATGTTCCTCTTGCACATCGATGGTTTTCTCTCTTTAAAAATAAATAAATAAAATCTTTAAAAAAAAAAAAAAGAAAGAAAATGAAGTATGGAGTTACCAAAGATCTTAACTACAATAGTATTTGACCAAGAAAAAAAATGTTACCTTCTGGTGAAGATAAACTTAGAAATGAGCAAAGCTTCTAGGCTCTTGACTCTCTCAGCTTCAAGTTGTAGAGCTGAGATATAGTGGGTTAGTACACTAACACCTGAAGCTGTGTGATCTTGGGCAATTTTCCTCGATACTAAATAGTATAATATATATAAAATGTCCATTACAGAGCTAAAGAGAAAAAAGAAAAGAAAAGGTAGTTATTTGTAGTTCATGAACCCTGGGCAAATCTTCATGGAAAACCAATTTTATTCCCTGATAAATATTTTAAAACACTTTTAACCCTGGATTTATTATGTTGTAGAATGCAATAGTCACATACATTTAAAGATGAAATCCCAGACTTCAATGAAATTTGGTGGGTTTTTTCCTGGAGGTTGCTCCAAGTCACGCTTCTGGACATACTAAAGAACATATATTCCTTCTCTCTTCCACCCTTTCCTACTGGGTTCCTCATCTGACCCACAGAACAACAACAACAAAAAAAACACACACACAAACTATTAGAGTGACTATTTTCTCAATTCTCCTCAAGATTGTTCATAACTACCACCATTCTAGACGTAGTGGCAAAAAGTTAATACATTTACATACAATGGATGCCTAATGGCATCAGGGTTTAATTCTCTCATGGAAATCCAGTTGAGCAATGCTCCTCTATCACCAGTAGTCATTTACTGAAAAATTTGTGGAGCACTGGGTGTTGAGGAACCACTGAATTAAGGAAGTTAACATGGTCAAATTTGCATTTTAGGCAAATCATTCTAACAGAAGCAAAGAATTTCTCCTTCGGCAGGAGAATGCTGGAGGTAGGAAGACCAGCTGGGAAACTCACACAGCCTAAGAAGGAGACAATAGAAATGGAGAGACCCACCATAGCTTGCAAATATGAACTGAGAAACCGAAGACAGGTTACAGGGGTGAGTCCTGCTATCAAAACTCCTGATAGTTTTGTACAATTATACTCAAGAAGTGATAAAATGTAGGTTTATTTATTAAAAGTTTCATGGAAAAAGCTAAATGCTAGTGTCAGTTACAGAAATGAAGAGAAAGTGAAGAAAACCAAGAAAGGAGTGATTCTTAACTGATAAAAGTTTTGAATACATAGAATATAGAATTCCCTGTCTTAATAGAATCAATAAAGTTCTTTTTCAGTTATATTTTAACTTTGTTAAGGAAAGTATATGATATAGTGATATTTGCTAATTTGGAGATTTGAGAAGGTCTTGCCTTGGGGGATGTTACACAGGAAAGGAATTAAATTAGAACTACTGAGAAGGTAAGTTATAGGGAAACAGATTTCAATGCAGTTAGTTTCTTTTAGTTGGAGCTGTTCTCTCTTTACAAATTATGATTTCCCCTGTATCATCCTCTGGGTGACCAGTTATCAGGCATGTTGAAGGAGACATTCCTAGACTGTAAGAAGATGCTGATGTTGACAGGTCAGACTGGATGGCTTCTACAGTGCCTTCTAAATCAAAGATGAAACAGTTCTCACTCTGGGCTAGTTTTCTCATCTGCAAAATAAAGGGACTAAACTAGATAATCTTTAAGAAGCCCTAAAATTCCTGGATTTGCTTCTACCTAAGCTGCCATAACCTCCTCACTTGGCCAACATCCACTTGCATTCTGAACACAAAGCCAGAAGCAGGTCTTCTCCAGGTCTAGATTTATCTAGTTACCAGGACTGCAGGGTCCAGAATGGTCCAAAGGATGGTCCAAAGGGTGTCCACACAGAGCCCTAAAGTTATTTATACCCTGAAAGGCTCCCTGACTGATCTGGAAGTTGGCTACCCAAAGAAATTAAAAACAACAACAACAAAAAACTTTGAATCAGTTCCTGACATCCAGACAGACTCAGCAGCAACTCCCATCTTTAGCCCTCGCTATTTTCAGCCTAAGGGACTTGGGATGAGTGAGAACAAATAAAAGACTTTAAGAATCCCTTCCTGGCCATTGCCTGGCAGTCTAGACCAGTGATTTTCAACCTTTTTCATCTTGTAGCACACATAAACTAATTACTAAAATTCTGCGGTTCACCAAAAAATTTATTTTTTTGCTGATCTAACCCCCTCCAAAAAAAACTAGGTCTAACTTTGATTCATTCACACTGCACGGCTATTGTTGTGTTGGTTGGTGTTATTTTTTTTTAATTTGATAATCTAAGGAAAAAGAGATCAGTGCCCCTGACTAAATAGTCAGGTATTGTATGTTTTAAAAATTCTCACGGCACACCAGTTGCAAATCATCAGTGGTCTAGACTATTAGTATCACAATGGGATTCATGCTTTGAATTGGAAACGGGATGCGGTGTTCTTTCAGATCCCTTCAAACACTTAAAATCTAAAAGCCTGTACATTTGAAGTTATATGGAATATTTATATAGCACATTTGGTCAGTGTAAAGTCAAAAGAAGACTTTGACATCCACCTTACACTCCAAACTCTCATAATTCTGATTCCAACAGCCTGGGGCAGGAGTGGGATGAGGTGAGAAGTAGGGGTTGGGAGAATAGAGAAGGCAATAAGGGAAGGCGGAATGTGAGAGGGAGGATGCATTTGTATCCCTTACTCTGAATTCCTGTTATTAACAGGCCAGAATACAGGCTGACTGCTTATTCTGGCAATGATGTTTATTACTAGCTGTTTATTATAAATAAATGAACAACACTTCATTTAGAGTCAAGGTCACTGATAACATCCGCAGATTTCTACAGTCACATCTAAAAGCAAGTCTATCTGAGCTACAGCAATAACCGTAACAACAGAAATACTTCTCAAGGCAGTTCCTCTTTGAAAGCATACCCTCAAAAAGCTGGTCAGCAGTAGCAGGGGATGGCAAACAACACGAGGGGATGTTGTATGTGAGGCAATTAGGACTTCTGCTTTCACTTCAGCATTTCCCACTGTTTGATAGTTAACGGCACTTTGGATGGGGGCGCATAAGAACAGGTTTACTTTGTAGACCAGTTTTTCTCTTTTAAGAGATAAATTTCTTCATGTTACAGAATATGCATTCCACTCTTGTCAGGTGGCTCAGTTCATTAGAGCATCGCCCCATGCACCAAAAAAGTTATGGGTTTAATTCCCAGTCAGGGCACATACCTACGTTATGGGTTCCATCCCTGGTGGGGGTGTGTATGGGAGGCAACCAACGGATGCTTCTCTACCATCAGTCTCTCTCTCTCTCTCTCTCTCTCTCTCTCTCTCTCTCTCTCTCCAAAATCGAAAAACATATACTCAGGTGAGGATTAAAAAAAAAGACTATGCATTCCAAGGGGGTTCAAGAATTTCAACTGAAAAATCAAATAATGATTTAATTTCAAAATGAGAACCCACACACAGGCTTACTGTAATCTAAGTTTGTCTACTACAATGTTTAAAGAACTATGAATTTACTGTTGCATATAGCCATCTTCACTACGATGCAACAACCACAAGGAGGAATGTCTCATTATAGACTTAAGCACCCACACACTTCCTGTTGAAATACAGGGTGGAGCTGAACATACAAATATAACCAGACTATAACCAAACACAAGGTGTTACTGACAAATTAGTTTAGGTCACTAAAGTAATGTCCAAAAGAGCCAGTAAAACAGAAATGGAACTCCTAGGATGGGCAGAAAAAGTATTTGATTTGGAGAACCAAGAAAAAGAGCTTTCAACTTTTGATGTAAAACCAAGAAATTTCTAATTTCATGAAGAAATAATACCAGCTATGTGGATCTACATTCAATAAATGCAAGGCTCCTTCTTGTCCTGATTTGGTTTTGGGAAAGTAGTCCAGGAAACAAGACTTCTAACTCCAATATCTTACTTCTTGAGCACACTGTATATCTACCAAAGACCATTTACACCTAGTAATTCTGTAACTTTCTATTATCTTCTGGGGGCAGTAACACCTTTTGTTCTTACCTTTATTACTCTTCAGGCTCTAATCACAGCTTTGCTCTTAAAACTAAAATTGGGGGATCATCTTTTCCTTCAAAATTGGTTTCTTTTAGTATCAACTATTCCACAGAAAATTGCCTCTTAAACGGCCAATATTAGGCTTTCCTTTCAGTAGGATCCATCTGGTTGTCCAAAAGAAAATACATTTAGATTGTGAGCTGGCAACCTAGGTTCCAGTCCTTAGTCTAATGATGACTGGCGTAGGGGGAAAATTTTCAATTCATCCTCCTAATTCAGCTGTGAGCTGCACTAAAAAAATGCTTGCCCTGATGGGTATGGCTATTCTGTTGGGGCATCATCCCACAAAGTGAAAGGCTGCCAATTTGATCCTGGTCGGGGCACATGCCTGGGCTGTGGGTTTGGTTCCTGGGTGGGGCTCATAAAAGAGGCAACTGATAGATATTTCCCTCCTTTCTCTTTCTCCCTTCCCCGCTCTCTAAAAATAAATAAATAAAATCTTTTTAAAAATGCTTAGGAGATGGTAAACAAACTGAGATTTTGTCTCCAAAGAAAAGATTTATTCACATAAAATATTTCTAGTATCTCTGTCTTGGCCCAAGTTCTCTGTTATGGATCCACTTAAATTACACAGGGTCTACAATGTTATCATTGATGACTTTCAGTCACAGACACAAGGTTCATTTTACTTTCCCAGCTTAATGCCAATTTCTAGCAATACCCAATTCATCAAATTGAAATAGTTTGAAATATTCCAAACCACCCATCTAAATGGACTTACTTTTACTCTGACTAGATAAATATAAATCATGAATGATTTTACTTAGAAATTGAGAAATCTTACTAACATTTGTGGGAACTCAAGTTCCAGATTTCTTTCAGCTATAATCATCAGTTGAGCATTATATTCACACAGGAGTTTAACATGAAAAACAACTATACTGCTCTGAAAAACAAATACCAACACACAAAAGTATCAAACCTCAACAAATCAGTTCAGAAGATTACTAGAAATATGTCAATAACTTGCAACATTGTGATAATAGACCAGAATAAAGTAGTCTTCATTTTTAAGAGATTCCTTTTTTATTTATAGGCAATGACAGTAGAGAGTGATCTCCAGTTGATGGTGCTCAAAAATTTGAGATAAGAGGATACAAAATGCATTCTTCTCCAAGAACCTGGGCTTGAGTACCTGTGAGGAAGCCAAACCTGGGAATGTGCTACCATACAGGAAACACACAGCTGGTTTCTATTGAAGAGTGTCTAATCCCACTTTACTGCATTACTCAGAGATGCAGAGGATGGAGCTAGGCTGTAACCTTTCTTTCCTGCAAGAAGCAGTGAGTACTGCACTAGGTTGCGCTCCCCTATAGACAAGGTACTGGAGCACCCACTGGTGGATTAGATACAGGGGAGGTTTGAAAATGAGGAAGGAAGGAGATAATCAGAGCCGAATCCCACACCAGGCACCAAGTTAAGTCTCATTTCATCCTGCCAGCTGTCCAACCATTCATTTTAAGCTCTATGATGCTTCATTTCATTTCTCAAGCTTCTCTGCAGTAACTGCTCCCTCTCTGGGATGGAAAGGCCAAAAAAGAAACTGACTTTACACAACTAAGAAAGGCCAGGGAAGAAAGGCTGCAGAGCGACAACAAAAAAGGAAATTCAGCAAAATGTTTTGCTGACAGCTCAGGGCAATATACAAACACACCGTGTGGTCATGGAGCCGGCAGAAGCAGCAGTCCTGGATGTGACTGTTAATATACCAACTTAAGTGAGGAGAGAGACCTAGCAATCACAACTACGTCTGAACACTAGGGAGTGAAATTATGAAGCAAAGTGACATGCAATTCCATATCAACTATTCTATTCTGCCAGTTCTAACAAGAATTCATTCTTGAGAAAGTGTCACACACTCATCTGTCACTATCAGCTAAGCCACCAGCTACTAAGAGTCAGCAGCAAAGAGCAGCTGTACTTCTACCTCCCCTCACAAGGTCTATTCACCACTCAGTACATGGGATTTACAAGGAAAAGTCCTTGAGCAAAGGGGAAAGTAAGTATGCGGTCTTTTCTTTCTACACTCCGTTTACTAGGCTATTACTAAAGCCGTCATAATCTAATAAGCTGTAGCATAGAGCAAGAACACCAACATTAATAGACAGAGGTGTCGTTTTTAACCCACCACTACCAAATTCTAGCTTTGGGACCCTGGCAAGCAGTCATATCTTCGTTTCCTAAACTGTTAAATTAGTACAATGATTCCCAGTTTGTAAAATTGTGAAGAAAAACGAAATAATGCATGTATAAAACGCTTCACACTGTATGGCGCAGAGCGGATTCTTGCAGTTGTGGCGGTGATAGTGACGGTGGAAGTACCAGTTCTATACCCATCTAGCATTTAGCTATGGGCCAGGCACTGTTCTAAATGTTTTATCAGTCAATTGATATTTATCAAATAGACACTAGAAGGCATAAAGTAGAACAAAATCCCCCCTTGACTCCAAGAGCTTATAATTGAGGAAACAGATAAAATAAAAGTAACAGTATAGCAAATAAATTGAAATTCAATTACTAACTGAACTGACGTAGTCAACGATGAAAATAAGAAGGATGAAAAGATCACTGTGTACTGAAGGGACTGAAAAGACTTCCTAGAATAAAGATTTGATCTGGGCAGGGTTTGGATTAAAAAAAATTAAGAGGGAAAGGTTTTCCAGGTGAGGTAATATAAGCAGAAGTCTTGAACTCTACCACTAAGAATTTACGGAAAAGTCACAATTCTAATGGGTTTTTACCATATTTCATCAAATCGAAGATGCCACTGATTGTTAAGATGCATCATGAATCAAGAGACATTAAAAAGTAGAGAATAAATACATCTCAGAAGCAATGAAACATATTTCTTTTTCTATAATATTAGAGGGTGGACAAGGTGATCTTTAAAAGTTCTCTCTACCCCTAAACTGCTGATTCTATAACTGACTTACAGTATTCAAATTTTATCTCTCTTGCTCTTCCTCACGGATGCCTGGATGATGATCATGCTGCAGCCGCCTGCATTCCCCAAAGGGCGGTACTTTAAAGAGAAGGAACTCCAAGCGCAGCCTAGGACTGGTCTGGTCTAGCAGAAGGTGGCAGGGTTATTTTTCTTTGAGTGTTCTAGAGGGGACGGGGTCTGGGGCAGAAGGCTGCCATTCTTCCAAAATTGTGTAGCTTTTGTATCTTAGGTTATTTTAGTTTGTAAACTAACCTTATAGAAATAAGATAATTAAAAACTAACGGGGGGAATGATAGGGAACCTCAAGAGTTAAAGATTTCAGCCTTAATTGATAGGCTGGTAAGTGAGTAAAGCATGCAAAAAGCTGTTATTCCAAAATTGTGTAGCTTTTGAATAAAGACTCCTTTCTTTTTTCACCAAACTTCTGCCTCTAGAACTTTACCTAGAGGGTGGCAGGGGGCAACAGGACCTCCCTTGCTGTTTGGTAACATGATTGAGCAGAAGAGTGAGTAGGAAATGTGAGCAATGCCAGCAAGACCAGTGCATTGGTGTGGGGAGATGTAAACATCCAAAGATTTTAGATTTCTCAGTGAAAGGTATGGTTGCAATAAAAGCAAATAAGTAAAAAAAATTAAAAAATTAAAAATTCACATTTTACCAATCAACAACATGGGAAGGACAAAAATAATAGAAATAAGAGAGATGAACCACACTCCAGTACTTACTTGCAAGGCTTAAATATCTACCTCTTAACTAGTATTTTCATGTTTTCCTTTATAGTTATAACAGCTATTTTACTATCCCTGCCTATTTCATCATCTCTGTCATTTCTGAATGTTTCTACTGACTGATTTTTCTCCTAGTTATGGGCTACATTTTCCTGGCAAGTCTACTGGATGTTGCCAATTGTGATTTTACAATGTTAAGTATCTTGCATTGTTGTCTACATTTCAAGAGTGTTAAAGCTTTTGTTCTGGTAGGCAGTTAAGTTACTTTTCATTCAGCTGGGTACCTCTGGGGGCTTCTTTTTAAGCTTTGTTAGGGTAGGTCTTAAAATAGCCTTTACTCTATGACTATAATAACCCCAGTAAAAAGATGCGGCCGTTCTACCACCTCTACTGGACACCCACCGTGAGTGAGCAACATGGGCTCTTCACTCTGGGTGGTAGGAATTTAAGGTCCCTGCTATCGGAATCAGTTAGCTCATAGCTTCCTGGTCATCTTTCCCCAACGTCCTGGAGTTTGATCCGAGGCACATGTGAGGTCAGCAAAGGCTCAAGGGGACCTTGAGGAGAGTCCTAGAGCAATTTTTTCTCTGTATGCCTCCTTCCTTTCCAGAACTCCACCCCGCTGCTTCCAAATGCCTCAGCTTCCCCAGAACTACACAATCTCTGTCTCTTCAGTTCATCAAGACCAGTGTGCTCTGCTTGAGATCCCTTATCCTGTTCTATGGTTAGAACATACATTTATCAGAAAGCCAGGATAATCACTGGGTTCTCTCCTTTATTTTCCTTATACAAGGAATAACAGCTCTATGCTTCCTATTCAAGTTGGGATTGATTTCCACTGTAGTTTTGCAAGGCCTCCAAACATAAGGAGGTACTGTAAAATTCTCAACGTCAGATTAATTTCAAATTATCTTCAATAAGTGTATATCACAAATACTTTTAGAAATAACAGGAAAGAGGAGGTGTCCTGAAGTCAAATAAGAAAGCACAGCAAATAGAAAAGATATCATCACAAGTATATTATATACGTGAATAACATATTTAATTAATCTTTTTAAATGATCACAATTGAGAACAATGAAAGAAAATTTGTCTTTTCTTTTTTAAAGTTAATACTCATATAGGTGCTAAGCACATTTTTTAAAAAACCAATGGTGAACCCAGAAACATGTTCACTCAAAGGAATCAAGGATGCCCTGAGCCACTAGTTAAAAGACTTTAGGCTTAACCTCTCTGAGCCTCATCTGTAAAATGGGAAAAATAAAACCTACCTCACAGGATGGTCCTAAGGATAAAATGAGATAATCCATGAAAGCCTTCTAGAGGGACGTCTAGTACCCAACAGGGACTCAGTAACTGACAGTTCTCATTATTACTAATTCAAAGGAATGCTGAGTTTGTTTGGAGTCATCTCCTTGTGATAATGAAATAATCTAAGGAGAGCAGGTCAAATTAAACAGCATTCAGCATTACACAAAGGGCTCTCCTAATTGGTTCTCTTTTCTTTGGTCTCAGTGGAGACCTAGTGGTAGGTGGGCCTCTTCCCTTTTGAGACAGGCTCTTCAGGGGTGTGGAGACCAATACTGTAAAAGAAATGGATGGTCTCTGCTTACATCATGCCAATTTTAATGATTAAGACAAAGGGTATCAGTCTTACAAATCAGAGTCAAGAGTCAATTCAGTATTTTCACGTTAGGTACTTTGAAAGCAAAATAGTCTCAAAGGGACTATTATCTGAATTGTGGCATTCCTTTTTTTAAAAAATCCTTTCATCTTAAAGGCCCAAGGCAAATATCACCACTTCTAAAAAGCCTTCGTTGACTCTTCTAGTTGGAAGTCAATTCTCCCTCTCCAAAAGTTACAAAGAGGTATGCCAAGCCTTTTTAAAATGACAGTCACTGTATTCTATTTTGTAGCACAGGTTTTTCGAATATACAACTCTGTGAGTACAGGAACTGGAAAACAGTATCTTAAACCTAACAGAAGTAGCGGTCATGACAGCAGCTACTTGGAGCTGAGGGAGAGATTCTTAAAACTTCTTTGTTTCCTGTAGTGTCTACTCAATAAATATTTGTTGAATTCCTAAAATGTGCCAGGTATTTACTCACATTTTCTTGAATCTCTCTAATCCTCAAAACATTTCTTTAAGGTTAAGTTTTAGCATTCTGATGTTACAGATGAGAAAACTAAAACTAAGAGAGGTTCTGTAACCCTATCAAAGTCACAACCAGCTTTCAAACCCAGGTCCATCTGTATCCAAAGTTCATGCTCTTGCCACGATACCACACTGACTTACATAAAACGCCCGAACTAAGAAGTTAGACAAATATGCCCATAGTCCTCATTTTCACATATGGTGCCACCAAACCCCAGGCTGGTTTCTTCGCCCTAGAAAAAAAGACTGCAAGCTAATACAAGAAAGCCTTCCTGACATATTTGTCCTAGAGCTGAAATGGTGTTAATGAGGATAACACACTGCTCTCTCCCTCTCTACACCCAGTCTTAGCCAGCTGCTCAGGGGCTTCGCATCTTTCACTTTGAACAACATAAACACTGGCTCATTTAAAGTGCCAGCCTCAGATAACATGTTCAGATGCTACTGCTTTTCAAACAAATTCCTGTTTTCAAACAGCTAGGCATTTGGGGTTCCGTCAGTTCTGATGGGTTACTTTTATCTACAGGGTCCCTGAGAGTCACTTTAAGTTTTATTCTGAGTACTGTTTGGCTCATCGAATCTTGTCACTGGGGACTGAATTTTTTTTCTCTTTTAAGCAGCTAATCTTCCATCTTCTTTAACAATGAACCAAAATACATTCCTATGGGTAATTCCTAAACTGTATATATATACTTAAAAATAATATTCTTCTGACCATTCTTCTATAAAGCACAGTTGTTTTTCCTTTTTAGCCCAAGTGAAGATGATTATATCAGAAGTGAGTTTCCCCCATCTCTTTCTGCATATGGAGAATAATGAAAATAAAAGTTTTTTAAAATTATTAAATATAAATAGCTCATTAAACATAATCCAATTACTTGGATTGTAAAAAGGAAGTAATTATAATATGTACATGTATTCTTGCCTAGATGTAATATCTTAATCTTTTCAGCATTAGTATTTTAAAATAACCTTTGACATTAGTAAAATGCAAGAAACTGGCATCTCTTTATATATGGGGGGCAGGGAGGGAGTGGGAGTGAGAGAGAGCGAGGGAGCGAGCGCGTACACGCGCTATCCTTTGTGGATCTTTGTTGTAATTTTACCCACAAACAATTTTGGTGGGAAAAGCCCCACTCCCACAGAGAGGGGTAATTAAATACCACCTGCCCTAACTGACTGGAAAACTGGAATTTCTTGTCTGCCATAAATCATGTTAAAGGCTCTGTTTTAAATTCTAATGCCTTTATGAGACAAGAAGCCAGTAGATGAATTCTGTGGTGTTCCAATCATCACAAACACTTTACTTAGAAAATTTCAAGCCAAAATTTGTTAGATGTATATCTTTAGTATAGTAGCCTAAATTTCCCATTACCTACTTTCATTCTGTTACTATCTGTTACATTCTCTTACAATCACGGCTTCCTGAAACCATCCCCAAGCATTCTTCTTGCTCTGTGGTCTTAGCCCCTCAAGTTTGCTGTTACCTTTCTCCCTCAGCAACCATCTGGTTCCTTGGTTTTTACTCTTTCTTGGTGACCAAGGGTAAATAAATGCACAGCTAAGCCTCTACGAACTGTTTGAAAATGGGCTCTGCCATGGTCTGAAAACTGAAGAACTTCTATTCAAATGGCGAGGGAAAGGCCTCGCCTGCTAGCTCAGTTGGTTAGAGCATCATCATCCTGATACACGCCAGGGTTGCAGCGTTGGAGCCCCAGTCACAGCGCATACAAGGCACAACCAATGAATGCATAAATAGGTGGAACAATGGATTCGTGTGTGTGTGTGTGTGTGTGTGTGTGTGTGTCAAAGTCAATAAATTAAAAAAAAGAACCACACACACAACAAGGGCCCTGCCTGGTGTGGCTTAGTTGGTTGGACCGCTGTCCTACAAACCAAAAAGTCACAGGTTTGATTATCCATCAGGGCACATGCAGGAGGCAACGGATCAATGTTGCTCCCTGCCTCTCTCACCTCCTTCCCCTCTTTCTAAAATCAATAAGCATGTCCTCTGGTGAGAATAAAATAATTAATTTTAGAAAGATGTGAAATTTTTAAAAGATATGATTATGTATTTAGAAAAATTAAAATTTGATTTATATTAACAAAACTTTTTTTGAAACTTTAGAAATAGCAAGAACTGTATGAATATATATGTTGTACAGGCAGCAACTGGAGACATGTCTGTACACCACTTTCCCTCCAAAGTAGAAAAGTTCTATTTCAAGTACTAAAAAGCGTCATGTGTCTTCAGCAACTCTCAAGGGTTTCACTGAAATAGATTTTCCTGTTCAGACCCTGTATTAATGAGCTAAAGGTACAGCTCTGCCTCACTGATACCATTTCCCAAAACAAATGAATGAAATGGAGGAAGCCGACTGTGACTAACACCTTTGGTTATTCAGACTGTAGCCATGCTGGAGCAGTTCCTGACTGCATAAGGCTGGCTTCTACTGTCATCCAGGCAAACTATGGGAAGCTATTTATGATCTGAACGGATAGTGACATGGGTGATTGCGGGTTCCCTCATCCCAAACACTGTAATGGTTTCTGAACAGTTACCAAAGGTCAGCAGAAGAAATGGAGCCTAATAGCTGATGATCACAAGACTCCTGAAGGACAGGGCCATTAAAAGACAACAAGAATTTAACAGGTAAAAGGTGCACCAGCAGCTAAAACTAAGCCCTTTCTAAGATTTTAATGAATCAAGTTTCATCTTGATAAACTGGTATTTTTATACAAAATATATCTTACTACGCTAGCCCTAGAAAGTTAAAAAGGTGTCTTTAATGCCTGCTGACCTAAAATTGCCATGCTCCATGCTTTAAAGGGGTTGATTTTTCTGGAGGACAATAAGATGCCAGATTCCGTTCAATGGAGATCAGAATACTATTGGTGAACCTGTTCTGCACCTGCGACAGCAAAAGAAAGACTGGCTCACATACCCAAAAGGGAGGAGAGTATTTATGTGCACTCTCCCTATGACCTCTTTGGCAGGAAATATAAGAAGTCCTTTTTTAAGACGAAGGGGCAGGCCCAGAACTTTCAGCTACCCATTCAAGCAGCGTTACAATTCCCCTCCTCCGTAATTAAGTTTCCTTTCGCACGGGCCATGCATGCCTGAACTGCAGTGACATTGACATGGGGGCCTGACATTAGTCTTTGAAGGCCCTTTAAGTCCTCCTCCTTCTAAGCTGCCTTAACAGCTATGCCCCATCTGCTCCATAGTGCCTGAGTATAGGGTTTGACTAGATGGTACCCAAAGTGGGGTCACTGAGAGAATAAAAAGAGGGCTCCAAATCCAGGTAAGATAAAACTCCAGTTGCTCAAGAGACAACAGTAAGAGAAACACTAAACACCTAAAATTGTATGAATGAAAACACTTCTACCTGAAATCCCTATTATGTAGGAAAGTAGAAAAGGTCTTTCACAATATGGTCCATTTATATGGCTCCAGTCTCATCTCCTAGCACATCTTCATACCTACATACTCTTCCCTGAAGGCCTATAGACCTTCCCATAGCTCCCTATTACATCATGTTCTCTCTTGCCTTCATACTTTTGCTCAAGTCTGACCAGCCACCGCAATGCCCACCAACTTCTAAGGTCTTCCAAGATTGAGCTCAAGTGAAACATCTCCTGACACGCCTTGCAACAAAGGTTGATTCGCCCTCCCCTGCATACTCTTTAAACTTCCACAACATCCTGTGGAATGCCTAGCTTATCACACTGTATTAACATGACATGATTTTCTTACTTGTTCTCCCACTAGACTGTGAATTCTTTAAGGGTGGTCATCAGTCACCTCTAATCCTAGTGCCAACTGCCATGCTAGGTGCAGAGAGAATGCTCAATAAGTATCTACCAAATGAATGAAGCCACAACTAGAAGCTCTTATGTGTTAGCCCTTATGAAGGTGAGGCTGGGGAGGGTAATGTGTACTTCCAGTCTTACAGCACTGCTTCCTGAGAGAACAGAGCACTATCTGAATAGCCCACGTTCAACCTCTGTTTTAGAATTAAAATTCCTAGTAGTTCACCAGATCACAAGACAGGATCTATATATACTTTCCAAGTCCTAGAAAATGATCAGGGGTCTAATCTGAGATTAGAGATGTCAAAAAATTAAAAACCAAGGCTACCCTGACCAACATGAGCTATCTACCACCTCCCTTTTATTCATGCACCTCAAAGCTCTTATTCCCTAATGTAAAGAGCGAAAAATTACATTATCCGCCAAAGGAGATAAATTTTCAAAAAGGCTAAGGAAGGTCAGAATAGGGTAAGTCATCAAAATGAGCATATGTCCAAAGCTTGAAAGAAATCCAGGCTGTCATCAAAACCACCAGGCACTTGGTCTAAAATGATATAAGTCTCTTAACCTTTCCTTTCCCTCCCCAATCTTAGCTTCGGGCTTCCTTTCCCTCAATACTTTCCCCCCATCCACCAGTCTGCCTTTCTCTCTTTCCCTTTCTTTTCTTTCCTTCCTGACTTTATAAACAGGGATAGACATAGTGAGAATCTAGCAAATAACTTCAAACTATATGCGGGATTTTTAAAAAGTGGTATCCAATTATTTGCTCTTTCATTCATTCATTCAATGAACCTTATGTACCTGGCACAACGCCACGCACAAGGGATATAACTTCACAATGCCCCTGCCCACATGTAGCTCAAAAGCTACTGAAGGTGGCAAATAAAGAAAATGGACAATACTACTCTGTGATAAGTGTGACTATAAATATAAATTTAAGGTGTTATAAAAGCATCTAGCTCAGGCTAGGGGGGAAGGGAGTCAGTTAAGAAAGGTATCTGAAAGGACAAAAATGGTTAGTTAAGAGAAGTTTTAGGTGGATGGAGCAGTGTGTGCAGAGGTATTGTTCCAAGAACAGCAGATAGCTTGTTGTGGCTGAAGTGCAGGAAGTCATGAGTGATGAAGTTAATCAGGAAGACAGAAGCCCCTGAATGCCACACTACAGCACTCGGGAGTGTGCTGAAGGCTACTGGGAACTATTTAAGATTGAGGCCAGAGAGTGACATGATGGATTTGCATTTAGAAAGCTCTCTGGCAGCAGTGTGGAGGACATACTACGGGAAGGGGTGAAGGACCGGGGCAGTAATCCAAGTGGAAGCACTTCTAATTGATCAATAGAATCTACATAAAGGGAGAGTTGCAACCTAAGATGATAGAAAGTACTCTACATGAGACTGAGATCAGGTGGTCACTGATAAGCTTTCTCTTGGACAATTAAATTAGTCTCTCTGGGTCTCAGTTTTTACATTCTGAAATATGTGTTTATGTATGAGAGCAGAACTAGGAAGAATAGTAGATCAGGTATTACCAACCTTTTCTTAATATTTTAAAATTTATGGCTATAAAATTTTGTAAAAGTATATGCAAGGTAGAAAAGAATAGTGATACAGTAAATATCTGTGTGCCTACCATCTAGGATAAGAGTATTACTGGCCCTGGCTGGGCAGCTCAGTTGGTTAGAACGTCATCCAGATACACCAGGTTGCAGGTTTGATCCCCCAGTCAGGGTACATACAAGAATCAACCAATGAATGCATAAATAAGTGGAAACACCTTCCTCCCTTCCTCTTTCTCTTTAAAATCAATAATTTTTTAAAAAAATATTTTTAAATATCACAATTCCCCCTTAACAATTGAGGAAACTGAGGCCCAGAAAGGGAGAGTGGCTTGCCCAAGGTTGTGAAGCATGTTATTGGTGGAGCTGGGACTAGAACCCATGATGCCTTCTTGAATCACATGCTTCCTCTGAGTGGAACAAATCAATGTTCTTCTCTCTCCCCCCTTCCCTTCTCTCTCTAAAATCAACAGAAAAAAACAAAAATTAAAAAAAAAGTATTACCATTAGTTTTAAAGTCCCCTGCATGATTCTCCCCCAAACCCATTTCCTTCCCTTTTCACCAAGAGAAAAATATTCTGAAATGTTCACTATTACTTTGTTTTCCTTTACAGTTTTACCACATTTGTCTCTCCAGGCATTACTTTTTTTTGTTTCACATGTTTCTAAACTTTATATGAATCTAGTCATAATGTATATATTCTCCTGCAATTTTTCACTTTATAATGTTGAGATTCATTCATGTTGCTATTAGTTGCAATTCCATCTGTTATATAATATTCTATTGTATGGTCATACCATTATTTACTTATCCAATATAAAGTTGATGGATACTGGGATTTTTCCCAGTTTGTGTTTTTTGTTACCAACAGTGTTGCTAATGGACATTTTTGTATACGGCTCCTAGCATACATGTACAACAGTTCTTTAGGGCAGATACCCAAGAATGGGACTGCTGGTTCATGGGGTATGCCCATCTTCAATTATGAGCTAATCCCAAATTGTTTGGCAAGATGGTTGTACCCATTTACGCTTCTGCTTGCAGAGCTCTGATTGCTTCATGTCCCTGCCAACACTTTCTGTCAAACTTTAATATTTGACAATTTGATGTACATAAAACAGTATATGCTTATAGTTTTAATTTGCATTTCCCTGATTTCTAATGAAGCTGAGCATTCTCAACCCTTTTTGTAGGAAGAAGCTAATTTTTATTTTTTTAAGACACTGAGATCAAGTCCCTTCTCTGAAAGCCTAGAATGGCTAGAGTTCATTCAGAATGCTGCCCCCAATATTATCCGATGAAGACGGGTCCTTTCTAGCACTAAGGTAAAACTGTATGGCGAAATCTCAGGCATATTTACACTCAACAAAGAGGCAAACCTGAAAATTTTCGTGTGAAAATTGAAGGTGAGGGGAATTTTAGAAGGACTGGAATTGAGACAGAAAAATCAGAGCGGGAATGATCAGCGCTAATAATGTGATATTTAAGGCCTTTCACTATCTGACATCAACATAGTTCTCTAACCTCCTTTCTGTCCATACCTTTCCAGTTCTCTACAGCCCCTGTTTACCACAGAGGCCCTCCTGCACTCTTACACTTCTGCGATTTCACTCAAGACATTTTCTGCTTCCTGGAACACCCACCGTTTTTGCTTTTCCCCCACCTGCTTCTTGAAATTTTATTAATCCTTCCCTAACCAGTCCAAATGTAATTGCTTCCACAAAGTCACCCTGACCCTGTCCCCCAGAAAGAATTAATCAAGTTCTCCTCCGCTTCACAAGCACTCTGTTTCCCCCCATTATAACATCATCCCACACCACAGGTGTACTGGGTATAGACTATGAGCTCTTTGAGGGAAGGTATTACCTTTTAAATACTGGGGTGCGAAGCAGCACTTCTGTTGCCTGTCAGCCCTTCATAAAATACTGGTAAGTGGATAGAAAGATGAACAGAGTCTACTGAGGAAAAAAAATGCTCTAAACAATGGGAAGGTCCTTTCTAATTCTTGCTGACTATGAAGAAAAAAAAATCGTAGAAAAATCAAGGAAGGAGAAAGGAAGTGGGAGCTAATGAAGAATAAAATGTGACAATTAGGTACGTCCCCTTAACAGAGCATCATGTCAGGAAGGGCAGGAAGTGAAAATGTAAATTATACTGTCACTTTCTTAATGGGGGACAATAGCATGGAAAAGTGAAATTTATAACTGATTCTAAAATCTTAGGCTGTATCTTGAAATTCATCTGGAAATTATTTGAGCATAGTATTTTCTGTAGGAGAAGTGGCTTAACTACAACTTCAATTTTCTTAGAAGTTAAAGGTTTTCAATTTTTTTCTTGCATCATCTTGTTAAGTCATCTTTTGCTATGAGTTTGTCTATTTTCTCTAAATTTTAAAATAAACTGACATAGTAATTATAGTATTTCTAAAACTGATTAGCAAAAAGTATTGTTATTAAAACAAAATGGCTAGAAGAATGAAATAACAGCAGAGACGAATCCAAGACATAAAGATCTGAGATTCCACAATACTGCAATACTTCGGTGTCTTTGCGTTCTTAGAACATAAGCTTCTTTAGAACAGGGGATCATGCCTAGCACAATCATATAATGTGTTCTCAAAAGTATTTGTTGATTTCCTATATCAAATAAAAAATGCAAAATTGATAAATCAATAGGTATTTAATAGTTGAATTTAACACATGGTTGATCCTGAATGACATCTGCAGTTGTCTTTAAAATAAAGATTTTTTAAAATTAAGTAAATATTAGTTTGAGGCCATTCTCATTCATTAAATTAGATGTAAAGTTTTTTTTTCCCATTTAAATACAGCAATTCACTGAATTTAAAGAAAAAATCAGCAGGTATAAGAAATTCAACAGCTTTGAAATAAAATAAAAATGTAATTATTATTAAGGCGATTGTTCTATAAAAGCATGTTTCACAATTTAAGAAAAAAAAGTCATTTTAATGATTTTTAAAAAACAAGTTATACTAGTCAATTCTTTTATCTACTCCTTCCCCAAAACTTAATACCACAGAAGCTAACTGAAGGAAAACTCTGATTTAAATTCCAGTGACCTTGCCTTGTACCACCCTCTCCTGCCCTGATGGATTATGTACTTGGTTAAATACATTCTGTATGAGGAAGGAGAAGCAAAGAGGTAGTTTGATTTTTAAAAAGCCACAGCAGATTGTACTAGAATAATTTGGAAGTTTTTTTTCTTAGAGATTGACCAAAAAAATAGTGTTCCTCTATCAGTAAAGGTCAACATCTTCAACTGGACGTAGCTCCAGGCATGTTATTACGAATAAGTATAGTTAGAGAAATGGTAATGGACACTGCCTGGGCGCTGGACTAGTACAATCCTTTTTAACAAACAGTAACAGACTCCAGTTACCATACAATAAGGTTTCCCAAAATACCTGTGGAAAGTTGACAACAGTAGTACTTCTCTGCCAATCTAGTAATGTAGATGCATTTTACCAGCTCCTCTCCTTGTGGAAATTACATTAATAAAGGTGTTTGGGGATTTATGGTTTTAAATGCCAATATTTAAAAAAACTAGACAAGTGTTACAGAAATTTCTGTTGGTATTTTTCAAACTTGGAGGAAATGGAATTTAACAAAGAGTATTTCCCAAATGGTCTGGAAAGAAGCAAGAGGATTAATAAAATTGAGAGGAGAAAATAAGAATGCATCAGGTGAAAGTTTGTTGTTGGCAGGAGAAAGAGTGTCAGTATTGTGTAAACAAGAACCCATGGTAAACAAAATTCAATTATAATGAAGCAATTATCATATCTTATCCTACTTGTTAAAACTGGACTCTACCAAGAAGTATCCTTTTAGGATGTCCATTCGTCTTGGTTTACGTCAATTGTCCCAACAGAATTATTAACTGCATTCCCTCTTACTCTTAAAAGTGAACTAGCTTACAAAATAAATTATATGAACACTCTATCCTTGAAGAACCAGGAAGCAGAAATGCTGAAACAGCTCAATGTTCAGAATCCAATCGTAGTCCCAACTATTTAACATTCAGTATAGGTTCACCTCATTTATCTAGCACCATGAATAGAAGAGCAGAACAGCACTAAGATTAAGAACATGGCTTCTAGGCCCTGGCCAGATGGCTCAGTTGGTAGACCATCCTCCCAATATGCCAAGCTTGTGGGTTCAATCTCTGGTCAGGGCACATACAAGAATCAACCAGCCTTGGTGTGGCTCAGTGGATTGAGTGCTGGCCTGTAAATTAAAAAGGTCACTAGTTTGATTCCATCAGAGCACATGCCTGGGTTGCAGGCCAGGCCCCCAGTTGGGAGCATGTGAGAGGCAACCAATTGATGTTTCTCTCACGCATTGATGTTTCTCTCCGTCTTTCTCCCTCCCTTCTTTTCTCTCTAAAAATAAAAATCTTTTTTAAAAAAAGAGAATCAACCAATGAATGCATAAATAAGTGGAACAACAAATTGATGTTTCTCTCTCTCCCTCTTTCTTTTCCTTTCTAAAAATCAACAAATAAAAACATAAAAAAAACCACCTCAAAACCAAAAAACATGGCTTCTGGAACCAAATGGCCTGAGTTCAAACCTCAACCTGCTATGTGAATGATGCTGTAACCAACTGAGCTACCTGGCCAGGGCATATAAACTCTTTAGCGGTGTTACCTCAGGAAATTTTTTGTTTTACTTTTTATTTTGAAATAATTCTAAACTTAGAGAAAAATTGCAAGAATAGTACAAAGAACTCCCCTATGGTCTTCACCTAAGTTTACCAATTAACATTTTGCTGCATTTACTTTCTTACTTTCTTTACACACACACACATTTAATTTTCTTACTAACTTTTTAACCATTTGATAAGAAGTTGCAGACATGGAACTCCTATCTCTAAGTATTTCAGGGAGTCAAAGTCAACTCTTAAGAACAAACTATAGTACAATTATCACATTAGGAAATTTAACAATGATACGGTATTATCATCTAACATAAAGTCCATATATAAATTCTACCAGCGTCCCTATAACACTTTCTAGGATTTCCCCCGCTCAATCCAGGATCCCAATCCAGAACCATGGGCAGGTTTCTCAATCTCTTTGTATTATCAGTTTCCCCATCTGCAAAATGGAGATTAATGACAGTACCTACCTCAGGGGATATTGGGAGAAACAGAGGAGTAAATTTACATTAAAAACTTAGAACAACTGCTGGTATTTAGTGCAGGGGTTAGCTGCTTTTAGGGAATGACTGACTCCACATAAGGTAGAATTGTCAGATAATGGAAATAACTCTTTAGACACTATATTTTTTGAAGCCATTTTATGAAAATCTCTGTAAAACATATTGTGCATATCTATTATTTCTTCAACAGAATGTTAACCATAATTTATCCTTTTCCTAGTAACTCAGGGTCTTCACATACACAGTGGTACTATGCTATAAAACTATGATGCTGTGAGAGGCTCCTGAGGTGTGAGGACTATATGCCTCTGTAGTAACATGGCTGTAAAGTTCTGGACAGATATCTTTTTCTTTCTTTCTTTCCTTCTCTTTTTTTAAATATTTTAATTATTTAGTTATTTTTAGAGAGAGGGAAAGGGAGGGAGAAAGAGAGAGAGAGAAACATCGATCAGGTGCCTCTTGCACACACCCCCAACCGGGGACCTGGCCTACAACCCAGGCATGTGCCCTCCCTGGGAATCAAACCAGTGACCTTTTGGTTCACAGGCTGGCGCTCAATCCACTGAGCCACACCAGCCAGGGCTGGACAAACGTCCTGAATCTTCTGCTTCTATTTCCCTGCTTCTGATCGTTAGTATGTATTAGTGCACCTGATCTATATAATTCTAATAATCCTTAAGGTCATGCAAAGCTTCTCGTTAAAAAGGCACTTTCACCCTGGCTCATGTGGCTCAGTGGCTTCAGCACTGCCTTGTGAACCTAAAAGTTTCTGGCTTGATTCCTGGTCAAGGCACACACCTGTGTTGCAGGCCTGGTCCCCAGTTGGGGGCCTGTGACAGGCAATGTCGATGTTTCTCTCCCTCCCTTCCCCCTCTCTAAAAATAAATAAAATCTTTTAAAAAAAATAGTTTTTTTTAAAAAAGGTACTTTCATATCATCTCTCATTAATTCAGTATCTACTATATCGTTTCATTAATTAGCTGATTTGAATCTCACAAAAAATCATGAGGTAAAAAGAACATGTGTTACCACTCCCAATTTTAATTGCCTTATTACAGATGAATAAACTAAAGCTCGGAGAGGTTAAGTGACTTACTTTGGGCCACAAGCCAACAGGCAACAGTCAACCCTCACACAGTTGGATCCTCTGTCCCTCAATACACAGCTATCTCTCAGCGAGGCCCTAAGGTGATACTACTTTTGAGGTAAAGCCAACAAGCTTTCTGAAAGCTCTTTGCCACTCAAACGCATTTCAGCTTACTTTTAAATCCAAAGAGTTGTATTCTGATTGGCTGAAACTGCCAGGTGTCTGACTCTCAGACGCTCTTCCTTTGTACTTTGTCAAATATTCTTTCTAAAAGGCTCTGAACTTTGTAGCCCCGGCTGGTGTGGCTCAGTGGTTGGGCGATGTCCCGCATACAGAAAGGTCGTCAGTTCGATTCCTTGTCAGGGCACATGCCTGGGTTGCAGGCCTGGTCATGGTCAGGGTGCGCATGAGAGACAACCAATCAATGTTTCCCTCCCTCTCTTTCTCCTTCCCTTCCCCTCTCTCTAAAGATAAGTAAATAAAATCTTTAAAGTAAATAAATAAATAAAAGTCTCTGGACTTCGTGGCAACACTTTATTAATACAAACTTCACACATTTGAAAAGACATAAATTCAGACTTGAGCTAAAGTTTACCTCTGCATTCTAATAGTGAAAAGGCTGGCTAAGAAAACAGTGTAAATAAGATTGCAGGGAGAAATGTTTAATGATGTTTTTAAGCATTTCAGGAGTCTAATTTACATACAATTAAAGTTAAATTGCACATCATTCTCAGCTATTCATTAAACCAGGTACAAGGACCTCTATCTAACAAAATAACCTGGTAACACTATTAGCCTAGTTTCAGCTACTGTATGACTCAAAGTAACAGCTGCACCGAAAGAAAAAGAACATACAACACTCACTAGGATTTACCCCAATTAGCCCAAATTAATGAGGTCTGATTGTACCTCCAATGATGACCCACAAAACCTATCTTCTCCTGATGGCCTAGAGTCGGAGCACAAATGCAGTTAACCACCTGTCCTAGAAGCTAGGTATAGGAAGCAAGACAAAATAGCAATGCCATAGAGCTAAGAGCCAGACTAGGGGCTAGGGCTCTAGGTCAGATTATGTTGCTACATCTGTGTGACCTTGGTTAAATCTCTCTACTTCTCTAGCCTCCAGTTTCCTCATTTATCAAGTGAAGGAGCCAATAACAATGTGGTCTCCAAATACAATGTGTCACTAAAAGGATCCAGAGCTTTTCCATTAAAAGAGAGGAAGAGTACAAGAAGAGTATGGAACATCTTATCATACTAGAAAGTAAGGAACACTATCAAAGACTACTATAATTATGTCAAAGAAATGTGGAGCCAACTTGAAGAGGCTCCCGCTGGTCCAAGATGGAACAAACTGAACACCAGTAAGAATAACTTCATTGGACTAAAACATAACAAATATGTTAAAAGTCATAAATTCATAATGCTGCTTTAAAAAAAAAAAGAAAGAAAGCTCACGGATCCCCTTTGGAGTATGTCAGGGAACCAACTTATTTTGAAGATTTGTAAATAGAGGAATAAAAAGGGAAGAATCAAGTATTTATCCTGCCTTTCCTACACAAATCAAACCTCAGGGTTACGAAAGAGTTGATAAGGGAAAGGTTTTTTTTAGTATTTCAGCTAACAAATGAAGAAAGAATGATAGATTTAGAATATCATCATTTTGCGAACTTCGAATGAAATAAAGGATCTAGGTAATTGTTATCCATGATCACTTACAACACAAAAAGAGACATGTGGACATTATAAGCCTCATGATGGACGAATACAACACCACTTACAAAGTACCGGTATTACTGGCAAAGCAGGAACCTGGTTCAGGTCAAGCTTCTAGAGCTGTGCTGTCTGACAAGTAGCCACTATGCACATTGTAGGTATTTACGGCTTGAAATGAGGCTCGTATGAATTGGTATGTGCTGTAACACACACCACATCACAAAGATTTACTATAAAAAAAGAATGTAGCCCTGACTGACGTGGCTTAGCTGGTTAAGCATCATCCTGCAAAAGGAAAGGTCACTACTGGCTTGATTCCTGATCGGGCACACGCCTGGGTTGTGGGCCACTCCCCGGTTGGGGCATATGCAAGAGGCAACAGATCGATGTTTCTCTCACACACTGATGTTTCTCTCCCTCTTCCTCCCTTCCTCCCCTTCTCTCTAAAAATAAATAAGTAAAATCTAAAAAGAAGTAAAATATCTCATTAATAATTTTTATATTAATTACATGTTGAAATGATAATAGTCTGCAACTATTGGGTTAATATTATAAAAATGAATTTCTTCTTACCTTTATAATGTGCCTACCAGAAAACTTAAATTTCATTTGAAGCCTGAATATTTCTATTAGACAATACTGCTTTATTTCTAACAAGCAGTTTATGGGGAATACAAGGGATAGAAGCACATAAATGAATCACAGAAATTCAAATAGCGAAATCCAGAATGAGAAAACTACAGAACAACAGAACAACGTGCTTTCTTCAACAACAACAAAATACAAGGGAAAAAAGAGTCAAGAGAACCTAGCCAAATCAATGTATGGACGGTTTTTGGAAGCTGATTCAAATAAATCAAATGTTTACAGACAAAGGGAGACAGGGATGAAGGGAAAGAGAGAGAAAGAGAAAGCCACTGTGTAAACCTGAACACTAACTGGATATTTGATGAGGCACTATTTATGGGTTTTTTAAAAGTGTACTTAACTTTTATCTTTTAGAGCTACATAATGAAATTATTTACAATATAAATAATATGATGTCTGGGATTTGTCTCAAAACTTCCAGTGAGGATAACAGTCTAGGTGGCACAGATGAAACAAGAGTTGACAACAGTGGGAGCCGAGTGATGGCAATACAGGGATTCATTATGTCATCCTCTCTGAATCTGTGTATCTTTGAAAATTTATATAATTTTTTTAGTAAGAAAAAGTTTATCTATAAGGACACTTTCAGCTCTTGAATCTGCAAAAATCTATGAAAATAAATCATGGGGTTGATTAGTTCCTCAAGAGGTCATTCAATCTAGTTTTCTGCCTCCAGGAACAATATCTGCAATATTATCTCACTCAACAAATATTTATTAACTACTAAGTACAAAGGCCCTAAAATTGTAGATGGATAGAGATATAAGAGGTAATTTCTGTTAAGGAGCTCAGCATATAGGAAAGACAAGAAAAGTAAAAGTAACCAAGTTATGGTTTACTTCTGATTAAATAAATCATAGAAGGCATCATTGAGGAGTGTCATATAACTGGGCATTAGAAATAGTCAGGGCCCTAGCCGGGCAGCTCAGCTGGTTAGAGCATCATCCCAAAACACAAAGGTTGCTGCTGGATCCCCACTCAGGGCACATACAAGAAGAAACCAATGAATACATAAATAAGTGGAACGACAAACTGATGTTTCTCTCTCTCCCTCTCTCTCTCTCTCAAAATCAATAAATTCAAAAAATTTTTCATAGATTTTATTTATTGATTTTTAGAGAGAGGGGAAGAGAGGGAGAGAGACATAAACAAGAGAGAGAAACACTGATCAGAAACATCCATCAAGTTGCCTCTCACACACCTCCAGCTGGGGGCCTGGCCTGCAATCAAGGCATGTACCATGACTGGGAATCAAACTGGCGGCCCATCTGTTTGTGGGACCATGCTCAACCCACTGAGCCACACCAGTCAGAGCCAATAAATAATTTTTTTTTAAATAGGCAGAATTTGGACATGCAGAGACAAGTATTTTATCGAAGATGGACAATGTGAGCAGAAATGTAATGAGATATTTCTGGGGAACAAAGATGAGTACAGTATTGCAAAAGTAGTGGGAAGCAAGGCTAGAAAGACAAGTAGGGCCAGGTCAGAGAATCTTAAATATCAAGCTGAGTCTGTACTTTAGTCATTAAATGAGGAGAGTCACACAAATGGAGTCATAGGTTATAGAATATTTAGGAAGATGCTATACATTCCACTTAAGCACAGAACAGAATGGAGCTGGGAAGGGAGACTGGAAGTAGGAATAACAATCAAGGCAAAAAGTAACCCAAGTTCTGAGCTGGAGTACTGGGAGAAAAGGACAGGGAGGGACCTGAGAGTTTCCTGGCATGAAAAGAGATAGGGAATTCAGGGAAGTCAACAGTAACTAAGACTTTACATCTGAATGAACTGGGAAAATAGTGGAGCCAATGTTTGGTATGTTGGCAGTCCTATGCCTGTCCTGAGTGAATGAATGAATACAAACAGGTGCGTCAGGATAAAGGGTAGCAAGTCACGGGAGGGAGGGGAGCAGTGGGGGACAGCGGGCAAAAGAAAGGCTCACCCGGCAAAAGAAAGGCTCACCCTTCACATTTTAACCTATGAGGAAGCCAAGGTCCTAAAGAAAAATGCTGCCCAAGTGTGCTAAGTATCTTTCTTAGAAAAGCAAAGGCTCCATCATTGAAACTTGTATAGAAAGTATAAAATTCATCCGTAAAACCTACAAACATATCTCCCAAGCAAGACGACAAGCTGTACCAATCTCACCACTAGTTCTCAAAAGCAAACAGTTGATGAAAAGCTTGAGATGCAAAAGGGATAGCTTGGTGGTGTGATCCAATAAGAATTCTGGAACCAGGCCCTGGCCAGGTAGCTTAGTTGGTTAGTGTCCTCCTGCTATGCCAAGGTTGTGGGTTCGATCCCCAGTCAAGGCACATACGAGAATCAACCAGTGAATGCATAAATAAGTGAAACAACAAATCTCTCTCTTCCCCTCCCCCCATATCTCTCTCTCTATTAAAAAAAAAAATCAATAAAATACTCAGGTATCTCTTTAAAATGCTTTATTAAAAAAAGAATTTGGGGACTATGGTATGTCAACAGCAACAGAAAAATTATCTTTTAATTTTTAAAAAATAATTCTGGGGCACTGGCCAGGTAGCTGAGTTGGTTATAGTGCCATCCTGATACATCAAGGTTGTGGGTTTGATCCCAGGTCAGGGCACATACAAGAAGCAACCAATGAATGCGTAAGTGGAACATTTCGATGTTTTCCTTCCCTGCCCAGCTCTCTCCCTAAAATCAATAAAAAAAATATTTTTTTTAAAAAGAATTCTGGGCCCTGGCCAGTGTGGCTCAGTTGGCTGGAGTGTTGTCTTATAACCAAAAGGTTGAGGGTTCAGTTCTTGGTAAGGGCACATACCTGGGTTGTGGGTTCGATCCCAGTCTGAGCATGTACAATCCTGGGTCCAGGTGCATATGGGAGGCAACCAACAGATGGTTCTCTCTTGCATCAATGTTTGTCTCTCCCCCTTCCTCTCTCTCTAAAAACAATGAAAAAATGTCCTCAGGTGAGGATTAAAAAAATAATAAAAATTTAAAAAAAAAGAATTCTGGGACTGGGGTTCAGAGGTGGAAATACAGGTTTTGGAATTACTACATAGAAGCTGTAGTTAAAGACATGAGAGAGAAGATGAGCTCCCAATACAAATGCACACACAGGCCTGGCTTCCTAGCTCAGCTGGTTAGAGCATTATCAGGATACACCAAGGTTGCGGGTTTGATCTCCGGTCAGGGCACATACATGAAGCAACCAATAAGTGCATAAATAAATGGACCAATAAATAAGTATTTCTCTCTTTCTTTCCCCCATTCTCTAATATCAATTTTAGAAAAACAAAAGACCAACAGCAATTTTTTAAAAAGAAAAAAAAACACAAACAGAGAAGCAAGGTCAGAACACAATTTGGAGAGTGATACTGAAAGAAGCATCAAGGAAGGTAGAAGGAGAATCAGACCAATGCTTCGTCCTAAAAGGTAAGAAAAGTTTCCAGAAGGAAAGCATGCTAATCCGTGTCTTACATATCTAATCCATCATCAAAATTTATACAAAATACATCCACTTCTTTCCATTTCTTTTTACACCAACCTAGTTGAAGTCTCCATCACCAAATGGATTTCATAACAGCCTTCTGTTACTCACCCTCCATCAATTCCTACCCCTAGATAATCCATTTTCTTTGCAACAACTGGATTAATCTTTTCAAAACGGAAATCCTATTATATACACCCTCCTCCCACCCCCACTTAAAAACTTTTTTATTTTATTGATTATGCTATTGCAGTTGTCCCATTTTTCTCTCCCCTTTACTCCCTTTCACCCTATATCACCCCACTGCCCAACATTACCCCCGCCCCTTAGTTCATGTCCACGGGTTGCACATAACAAGTTCTTCGGCTTCTCCATATCCTAGACTATTCTTAACCCCTCCCCTGCCTATTTTGTACCTATTTGTGCTATTTATTCCTTGTACCTTTTCCCCCATCTGCCCCCTCCACCTCCCCTGTTTTACTGTTCAGTTTCTTATCTTCTTTTTCTTAGATAAGTCCCTTTAACATTTCATGTAATAAGGGCTTGGTGGTGATGAACTCCTTTAACTTGACCTTATCTGGGAAGCACTTCATCTGCCCTTCCATTCTAAATGAGTTTCGCTAGACAGAGTAATCTTAGATGTAGGTCCTTGCTTTTCATGACTTTGAAAACTTCCTGCCAGTCCCTTCTTGCCTGCAAGGTTTCTTTTGAGAAATCAGCTGATAGTCTTATGCGAACTCCTTTGTAGGTAACTCCTTTTCTCTTGCTGCTTTTAAGATTCTCTCCTTATCTTTAACCTTGGATAACTTATTTATGACGTGCCTTGGTGTGCGCTTCCTTGGGTCTAACTTCTTTGCGACTCTCTGAGCTCCCTGGATCTCCTGGAAGTCTATTTCCTTTGCCAGATTGGGGAAGTTCTCCTTCATTATTTTTTCAAATAAGTTTTCCATTTCTTGCTCTTTATCTTTTCCTTCTGACATCCCTATGATTCGGATGTTGGGTTGTTTAAAGTTGTCCCAGAGGCTCCTAAGCCTAATCTAATTTTTCATCTAATTTTTGTGAATTATTGTTTCTTCATTCTGTTCTGGCTGAATGTTTCTCTCTTCCTTCTGCTCCAAATCATTGATTTGAGTACCGGATTCCTTACCATTACTCTGGTTCCCTGTATATTTTTCTTTGTTTCATTTTGTTTAGCCTTTGCTTTTTCCTCCATTTTGCGACCATACTCAACCAATTCAGTGAACATCCAGATTACTAGTGCTTTGAACTGTGCCTCTGACAGATGGGTTATCTGTTCATCACTTAGTTCTATTTTTGTAGCTTTGATCTGTTCTTTCATTTGGGCCATATTTCTTTGTCTTAGCTTGCCTGTTATGTTGGGAGGGGCAGAGCTTTATGTATTCACCAGGGCAAGAGATCCAAGCACTGAGTTGTGACACTATGTGTGGGGGAGGGGCCCTAGAGGGAATAATGCTTCCGGCTTTCAGTCACTTCCCCCACTACCCACAAGCAAACTGGGCCCTTCTAGTGCTGATTCTCAGGTGGGTGGGTTTGTGTATGTTCTAGTACCCTGTAGGTCTCTCCAATGGACTCTCCTGTGAAGTGGGAGCTTCTCCTGTCACCGCAACCCCCACCAGTTTTTACCTCCAGAGGTTTTGAGGTAAAACCTGCAGTGTGAGGCTTTCTTTTCCCACACTGCAACCCTGGATTGTGTGGTCTGTCTTGCTCCCCAGCCGTTCCTCTGGTGTAGGACCGCCCAGTCACCGGCTGTCACCTTGCTGCACATCCTCTCCACCCCCGCTGCCCGTCTCTGCTCCTCCTACTGGTCTGGATAGATGTTTCTTCTTTAGCTCCTTGGTTGTAGAATTTCCATACAGTTCAATTTTCTGGCCTTTCTGGGGTTTTTTTTTTGTTTTTAAATTTGTTGTCTTTCTTTTGGTCATGTGAGGAAGCAGTGTATTTACCTACGCCTCCATCCTGGCCGGAAGTCTAAAACTTTTTTTTAAGTGACTAAATATTTCAAGATATTGGGGTGTGACAATGCTGGTATAATTATGTTCCAATGGGGAAATACTTGTATTTGAGAGATATATGATGAAATATTTACTAATAAAATGAGGTCTGAGATGCGCTTGAAAAATAATAAAGGCAAATATGTATGAACTTATTCTATGAGACCAGTATTATTCTGATGTCAAAATCAGACAGTGGCTTTTCCCCTAAGATCAGGAGCAAGGCTATGATGTCCTCTTTCATCACTTCTGTTTAACATTATACTGGAGGTTGTAGCCAAGGCAATCGGGCAAGAAAAAGAATAAAATACATGAAATTGGAAAGAAAGAGGTAAAACTCTATTTGCAAATAACATGATTTTGTATATAGAAAATGCTAAAAAATCCACCAAAAAAACCCCTTTAGAACCAAAGTAGCAGAACACAAGATCAATATACAAAAATTAATTGTATTTGTACGTTTACTTTTGGGACATTCTCCAAAGAAGATACACAAACAGCCAACAAACACATGAAAAGATGCTCAACATCATTAGTCATTAGAGGAACACAAATCAAAACACGAGATATCACTTCAAACCCACTAGAATAACTGTAATTAAAAAGACAAATAAGAGCCCTGACTGATGTGGCTCAGTCGGTTGGGCACTGTCCCACAAAAGTGAAAGGTCGCCATTTCAATTCCCAGTGAGGGCACGTGCCTAGGTTGCAGTTTCAGCAACCAACTAATATTTTTCACTCACATTAATGTTTCCCTCCTTCTCTTTCTCCCTTCCTTCCCCCCTTTCTAAAACTAAACAAATAAAATCTTTTTTAAAATTAAAAAAAAGACAGATAAGAAATATCGGTGAAAATGAGGAAAAACTGAATCATACACTGCTGGTGGAATGGTACAGCCACTTTGGAAAACAGGCAGTTCCTCAAATATAGTGTTATAAGAACCAGCAAATCCACTCATAGGTATATACTCATGTGAATTGAAAACGTTTGTCCACACAAAAAAAGATGTGTTTATGAATATTTATAGTGGTAACAACCCAAATTCCCATCAACTGATGAACATATAAATAAATGTGATGATCCATACATCGGAATACTATTCAGCCATAAAAAGGAATGGAGCAGTGACACATGCTTCAATATGGATGAACCCTGAAAACATTATGCTAAGTAAGAGAAACCAATCACAAAAGACCACATGTTGTATGACTGAATTTTTATGAAATGTAATAGGCAAATAAACACAGTGAGTAGATGAATGGTTGTCTTGGGCCAGGAGGGAGAGAGGAATGGGGAATGACTGCTAATAGTTATGGGATTTCTTTCTGGGATGATGAATATGTTCTGGAATTAAACAGTGGTGATGGCTGTTGCACAACCTTGTGAATATACTAAAAAACACCAAACTACACACTTTAAATGGGTAAACTGGTTTGACATATAATTGTATCTCAATTTTTAAAACCAAGAAGAAATGTCCATACAAAGACTTGTACACAAATGTTCACATCAGCTTTATTTATAATAGCCCCAAATTGTAAGCAACCCTAATGTCCATCAACGGGTGAGCAGATAAACAAATTCATATATTCATATATGGATTACCACTTGGCAACTACTGATACTTGCAACAAAGTGGATGAATCTAAAAATAATTATCCTGAATGAAAGACACCAGTATGTCCTACAATGAGGATATACTGTATGATTCCATTTATATAAAATTCTAGAAGATATAAACTAATTTATAGTAATAGAAAGCAGATCAGTGGTTGCCTATGGACTGGGGTAGGCAACAGGAAAGGAGGTAGTGATTACAAAAGGGCAGCAGGGAACATTTAAGTGTGATGGATATGTTCATTATCTTGACTATGGTGGTGGTTTCACTGGTATATACATATATCAAAACTTCAGGTAAAGTTGGCCCTGTCCCAGTAGTTCAGTTGGTTAGAGCACCATCCCAATATGCCAAGGTTGCAGATTTGATCCCCCATCAGGGAACATACAAGAATCAACCAATGAATGCATAACTAAGTGTAACAACAAATCAATGTTTCTCTCTCTCTCTCCTCCTCTCTCTAAAATCAATGATTAAAAATACTTACTAAAGTTTACATTTTAAATGTATGGTGTTTGCTGTATGCCAAATCTCAATAAAACTGTTCTAAAAATAAAATAAAAGCACTGTTAGTTCAAATATTTAAACAGCTAGAGTTGTATAGGTCAGATAATTTTAAATAAAAGTCACATTAGTAATGATAACTATGTGAGGTGATGCATGTGTTAATTCACTTGATTGTGATAATCATTTCACAATGTATACATATATCAAATTATCATGCTGTACTCCTTAAACATATACAGTTTTTGTCAATTACATCTTAATAAAGCTGGAAAAAATAAATAATAGTTACATTAACTGCTGAAAAAATGTCAGGGGATGAGAAAGGGTACTAGAAAAAAGGTTGGTCATGAGTTAACAATTGTTAGAAGATAAATACATAGGAGTTCATTATACCACTTTCTTTACTTTTATGTGTGCTTGAAATAGTGCATTAAAAAGGATTTTTTTTTTAACTCCAAGCACATCAATTTTCAAAAAAACTTTTCAAAACATCCCACTTTACTTAAAAATTAGACTCCTATCAGTCCTACAAAGCTTTGAAATATCTTTGCCCTTAAGAGTTTGTTCAACGATGGAAGTCTCTTTCCTCATCTCTTCTTTTGGCTAGTTCATATTCATTCTTCAGTTTCAGTTTCTCACCTTCTCAAAGAAGCCTCTCCTGACCATCTTAATCTAAGTTCCTCCACTACTCTCTATTATAGCACACTGTTTGTAACCTATTATAATCTTTAAACATCTAATTTACATGTTCATTTGTTTATTGTCAGTCCAAGCCTCCTTAAAGTACATGGGAGCAGGTACCTTGCCTCTCATAGTCACTGAATTATATTCCTTGTATTTGGCACATAGCAGGTACTCAATAAGTTTGTTGAACATTAAACTAAAAACTCATACTGGGCATTATCCTATTGTAGATCTTTTTTTTTATTTTTTACTTATTGATTTTAGAGAGAGAGGAGAAGGGGGGAAAGGGAGGAAAAGGCACACGTAGACATCGATTTTGTTGTTCCACTTTTTTTTTAAGCTTTTATTTATTTTTAGAGAGGGGAAGAGAGAGAGTAAGAGAGGAAAACATCAATGTATGGTTGCATTTCACGCGCACCCCGCTGGGGACCCGCCTGCTACCCAGGCACATGACCTACACTGGAAATTGAACTGAACCGGCAACCCCCTGGTTCGCAGGCCGGCACTCACCACACCAGCCAGGGCATGTTGTTCCACTTATCTATGCATTCACTGGTTGCTTCTTGTATGTGCCCTGACTGGGGATCAAACTTGCAACCATGGTGTATGTGGATGACACTCCGGCCAACTGAATTACCCAGCAAGGGCTCTATTGTGGATCATTTAATATGACAAAGCCTTATAGAGAACCTACTGTTTACAAGGCTTCAGGCAACATATATGCATACCTGAAGTAAGAGGATACATGATACAATAAGAATAGACAGAATAAAAAAGAAAAAAAACCTTCCAAAAGCTACTGAAAACAGCAAATTTGACTTAAGAAGGCTAATTTTTCCCCCAGAAAATTAATTTAGAAACAGAAATAAGGGTTCTGATATAGTCCTTTCTCTAGATAAAGATGTATGAATAAAGGGATCTCCCGGGGATTGATGCTGAATGAAACCTATCACAAGTAACATTTTTAGAAATTATCTAGAAAAAAACTAGTGAATCTTCTCAGTTTGCAGGTAACTCTATAGCAATAGCTAAAAATATGATGGTACAAAGTTGCATGTTGAGAAATGTGGAAAACAGCTTCCATGTAGACAAAAATAAGGTAATGCACGTGGAAAAATAATCCAAACTATAATTATCAGATGAGCTCCAGAGCTACCTATTACAAGAAAAGTGTTTCCCAGTCCGCGGACTTACCCTGAATACAGCTACAAAAAGGCAACAAAACGCTGGCTGTTATTATGAAAGCTTTGGAAACACAGAACATATTATCCTGCCCTTGTACAAACCAAAGTGTATCTGTACCTAGAATAGAATGTGCAGTTGTGGTCATCATAGTACAAAACAAGGTAAAATAGAGAAGACCTGGAAAGGTATCCAAAAAGACCAAAGGACAGACGAGCTTCTACATGGATATAGATTTTTTAAAAAGAGTTATATAAAGGACACTTTAATATGAAACAAAGAGGGTGTGAAATAGTAGAGATTGTATCAAATCTTAGAACTTTATAAACCAAAAGTCTAAAAAAACAATAAAATATATTTTATTTTATTTTTTATTAAATTTACACGGTGATGTTGGTTAATAGGACCATATTGGTTTCAAGTATACACTTCTATGATACATGATCTGTATATTGCATTGTGTGCCCACCACCCAAAGTCAAAACATCTACCACTACAAACCATATATTCAGCTCCTCTTTACCTTTACTATCCACTATCTCCCAACTCCCTTCCATCTTGGGTTTTTTTTAAGGTTATTTTATTTATTTTCAGAGGGAGAGGAAAGGAGGAAGGGGGGGGGGGACATCAATGTGTGGTTACCTCTCATGCACCCCCCTTGCTGGGGTCCTGGTCCACAACCCAGGCACGTGCCTTGACTGGGAATCAAACCAATGACCCTTTAATTCAGAGACAGGCACTCAATCCACTTAGCCACACCAGCCAGGGCCCCCTTCCTCTTGTAACCACCATACTCTTGCCTGTGTCTGTGAGTTTCAGTTTTGTATCCCACATATGAGTAAAATAATATAGTTCTTAGCTTTTTCTAACTTAGTTACCTTTAAAAAAAAAAAAAGTATGTATTTTTTAAATAAAGTATATTGTTTTTTAAAAATTACGCCCAGGCTCTAGCTGGTGTGGCTCAGTGGATTAAGTGCCAGCCTGCAAACTGAAGGGTCGCTGGTTCAATTCCTAGTCAGGGCATGTGCCTGGGTTGCGGGCCAGGTTCCCAGTAGGGGGCACATGAGAGACAACCACACATTAATATTTCTCTCCCTGTTTCCTTCCTTTCCCCTCATTCTAAAAATAAATAAATAAATAAAATCTTTAAAAAAAAATTTAGGCCCAAGTTTTAGAATCAGAAAGACAGTAGGAATAAGACAGAAGTTTTATTTTAAAAGGAAGGGAGGGAGGGAGGGAGAGAGGAAAGAAGAAAAGAAGGGATGGAGCTGACTGGCTTTAAGTTCTAGTCCCAGTGGGCTTAGCTATAGGATCTTGGGCATATTAACATTACTGAATTTCTTTGACCCTCACTTTTCTCATTTGTAAATAATGACTAATTTGAAGGATGGATGTGAGGATGGGGATATATATACACACACACTACTTGTCACATGGTATACACATACTACCCAGGAGCTACTGCTTTTATTAGGACAAATAAAAAAATAATAGTTTGCTACCCAATACAGTAAATAAAGTACTAAAACTCATTACTCAGATGTGGATTAAAGAATGTAAGAAAAAATAATTCAAAGACAGTCTAGATAAATTCATAGGTAACATTCCCATAAGAAACTCCTAAAAGAAATTATGAATTTTGAGCAATACAGCCCTAAATGTTGAATTTGACATTTTCATCCCTCTTCCCCAAGCAGTAAAAATCTAGGCTAGAAAGGTCAAAAAAATTTTTTAAAGATTTTATTTACTTACTTTTAGAGAAAGGGGAAGGGAAGGAGAAAGAAAGGGAGAGAAATATCAATGTGCAAGATACGCATTGATTGGCTGCCTCTCGCATGTCCTGAACTGGGGACTTGGCCCGCAACCCAGGCTTCTGCCCTGACTCGGAATCGAACTGGCAACCCTTTGGTTCACAGGCCAGCACACCATCCACTGAGCCACAGCAGCTGGTACAACAGACCAAAATTTTAGGGGACCCACTATGCCATTTCTTAATTTAAAACAACTGTTAAGTTTTATTGAGCACTGGACTAAGTAATGATACCATTTAACCCTTCCAATACCCTTTGAGATATGCTCTATATTTTAAAGTAAAATTAAACAGGTTCCCATTTTACTGATGAGAAAGCAAAGGCTAAGAGTCATTGCCCAACGATATATACTGAGCTGGTAAGGAGAGAAGCCAACATCCAACATCTGAACCCAAATGGATGGACTCCAGAATCTATACTCATAACCACGGAATTATACTGCCTCCTACTCGGCAAGTAATGGGTGTTGGATATATAAGAATGAGGTTAGTGATAAAGGGGTGTACAGTTGAGTATTAAAAATGTTGCCTGATGCAGCTAACCCAGCCAAGGTCACTGCCAGCTACTCAGATTTAGGGTGGCCACAAGCATAAACATTGAAATAAGGACTGATTAATGAGGATGTGACAAATTTAAGAAAGGAAGTCTAAAAATTCCTAAACTATGGTCTCAGCTATGGTAAACAGAGTGCAGAGAAAGACGAAAATACATCAAAATGCTAACTGGTGGGATTATGGGTGATTCTTATTCTCTGCTTCATATTTTTTAATATGGCTTTTTTTTAAACAAAGAGCATTTGTTTCATAATTGGAAAAAGGTAGAAATAAAAATAAATCTGAGGAAATTTTATTCACTTCTGACTGTGTAATTTGTTGCAATGAGCATGTATTACTCCTGTAATTTCAAAGAGATTTTAAGAAGAAGTAAATCTAGGATACTAGAAAAGGGAAGCAAATTACATGCACGTACCAAAGCAAAAAAAAGATACGATGTAAGAATAAGCAAATTAGAAGCTACCATTTATTGGAAAAAACTCTAGATATGTATCAAAAGATTTGGGTTCATACTGATATATACATCAATATGGATTAATCTCAAAAACTTCACGTTGAACAGAAGAATTCAGACATAAAAGAGTGCATATTGTATAAGTCAATAACAAGTAAAATTAATATGTGAAGACAGAAATCAGAACAGTGGTTGCCTATAAGACAGGACTGACTGGAAGGGAGTATGATAAAACTTTGAAGAGTTACAGAAATGTTCTATCTCTTGATTGGGGTGTTGGCTACACATGTGTTTACATTTGTCAAAACTGACCTAATTATATATTTGCATTTCTATGGCTTTCACTAAATGTAAATGTAAAGTTTAAAAAATCTCATTAAAAAAGACAGGATTCAATCTCGAATCCATTATTAGTGAAGTGACTTTAAGGAAGTTACTGAACCTCTCTGAGCCTGATTATCTATAAAATGTAAGTACTAATATAATATATTTTATCTCAAGTGCTAAGGACTGACTAATAATGGTATAGATCAAACTGGGAGCACTGTGCTTTGCAAATTACCACCCAATGAATACTGGAGCTTTGAAAATAAAGAAGGGGAGAAGTTGGTCTTATACTTCCCATAATTCCACAGATATCTTTGGCATCAGAAATACTATTCCTTAAAGACTATGAGTATTCTTACAAAGGGAAATTTACTTACAGTTCTCAATTATAAATAGACAGGAACATGCATGGACATGACATAAAACCTTCTTTTATACAGCTAAACAATTTTTCAAGATACGGTTTGAGAGGAAGTTTTATACAGAGTTACTTACTAGAACAATGGCATTATCAGGGGAGAAAAAGGTCTCAATTCTAAATGCTTCAGAGTGAAAGAATTGCTTTTCTTACTTTATTATGACAATTACAAAATTTAAATGTCACTATCATTTATATGTATAAGTATGTAAATGTGCACATACACACATATATTCACTCAAACTGGAACTAAGTTGACCCACTGCTTCTTCCCAAAAGGTCTTCTATATTCTAAAACTAAGAAACTTAATTTTGTTCAACTAGAATTAAACAACTAAGAGAATGTCTCAGACTTTTCAGTATTTTACAAAAAAGAAAAATAACGAAAAATAGTATCACAGGCAAAGTTTAATAGCCACTCCCATCAATCTCAAACTGTTTTTTCTTTATTAGCATGTGGAAATCATGATGAAGAGCAAATTTTTCTAAGATACTTCTATATATGAACATTATTTCCTTTTCAAGTGTTCAACAATTCTTCTTTCTATTCTTTTCAAATTCAATTGTTTGGTTTCTAAATTAAGAAGAGTGTTTCATTTGCATAAATGGTAACTATTCTGAGATGCCATTCATAACTATACATTTGAATTTTCTAGAGTACCGTTCATAACCTCTAAGAGAACAGGAAAAAAACCCATTTATTCAACTTCATTTTAATGGTTACTGAGACATGAATGATTATAATGTTATTTGTGGAGGTTGGCCAAAGGAGAGTGAAGTCCCCAAATGTTAGTACCAACTTATCATCACTTTATGAATGCCAAAGGGAACAAGGACCCTGCCTTGACCAATCTACCTACCACACAAAATACTGAGCTTAGAAAAACATGCCCATTGGCTAGATGTGTTTTTTAGAGTTATAAAGTATGCAGGAACATCAAAAGGTATGTTTTAGCCATGAAGCTAAAAAATAAACAAAGAATCCTGACAATTGCTGGCAAGTTCTCTATAAAACCAATGCTGGTTATCCTTAAGGTATTAAACGTTTCAGTTATAAGCTTTTCTGAAAATGTCTTTTATGCAAGGGAGTAATATTTTAGTAGTTCTTTACTCCATCTAATCAGTAGTAGAAATTGATTTTACAAAGACCTGTCTGCATAAGTAATTCAACTATCTCTACTGCTCTAATATATTTAAACCAAATTTTTAAATTTGCACAGAATAATGGGGCCACTGTAAGGTTGCCACCTCCTGATTTCTCTCATTTTTCTTTCTTATCCAAAAGTCAGAGACAAGGGACTGTAATAACCACTTTATCAAAAAATCTGGGGCCTCTTCCACCCTACCCAATTCATACCAGGACCAAGAATAAATTAATCAATATGTATTTGTTGAGTAGGAATATGAGCACTAGGTACCTGAGGACATTTATACTCACTTCCCTCTATGACCATACACCACCCTACCCTTGATTTAGTAGTTCTAAAGAGGGGGCAATTTTGCCCTCCGGGGGACATCTGACAATATCTGGAGACATTTTTGGCTGTCACAAGTAGTGGGTAGTAGAGACCAGGAATGCTGTTAAACATGCTACAATGCCCAGGAATGCCCTCCACAATTACAGAATTATCCGGCCCAAAATGTCGATAATGCCAAGGTTGAGAAACTCTATCCCAAGGTCCAAGACAGACATACCTCTTAGAATAATAAATGTTCATTGATTTAAACTGAAAAGACCACGAATTGGAAGAAAAAGAAGACTACAAGAATGAAGAAGACAGGCCAAATTTAGCATCTATTACACATTTCATTGCATGTTGAACACCAATCATACAAAAATAAACCAATACAGTCTGGCCCTTAAGGAGCTCACAGGCAGGTAGGGAAAAGAGTTATGTAATTTATCTTATATCAAATTTGATAATCTGATACATACTTTACAGAAGGAGAAAACATACAAGGGAGTCACGCAACTTTTCCTGGGAATGTTCCATGGAATAGATGACATCTTAGCTCAGTTCTAAAGGATGAGTAGGAGGCAGCTTATTTCACAGCTTACACGCCTCTTTCTAAACAAACAGCCATTCATTTCTTCAGTCAACAAAAAGCTATGAACACCAATTATGTTCCATACACTGTGTCTTGTGTTGGAGACCCAGTCAAATTACAACTTTCCATATTTCTTCCCTTGACATCACTGGTGTCCAGCAGTCTACCTCCCTCATCCAAATTCCCAACAATTCTTACACTTCTACCTATTCCTAGTTTAGCAACTGTTACCCTAATAGATCTTAGTAAGGCCACCACCCAAGAGGTAAACAAAACTTTGATCTGCCTGTTAATACAGACTAATCCTGCCTAGGTCACAAAATCAGGGTGGTAATGCTGGCAGAGTAGCTAGCAATGCACTGACTGTGGGTCCAGATCTGCCAACTGTTAGATGTGCGTTGGTATCTTGGAAAGCTACTTTACTTCATCAAAAAGTCTGGAGTCTCTTCCACCCTGCCTAATTCATGCCAGGATCAATAGTAAATTAATCTATAGGTATTTGTTGAGCATCTACAATGTGCTTATGTCAATGGTTCTCAACCCTGGTTGCGCATTGACATCAAAGCTCCCAAGCCAGATATGAATATTTTTAAATGAAAAATTCTGATGTAAGACAAGTTTGGTGCCCTGACCTTTAGGCATCGCAGAATAAAAAAGAAGTATAAGACCCAGCTCTTCTCTTGAACAACTTATTCACAATCACAACAGACCTGGAATAGGATGTTAGTCCCGTAATTTGTTATCCTTTTACAATATTATCTGTGCCTATGAAATAGAAGAAAATGGAGTAATCTGGATAAGAATTGCTCCTATTCCCTAGTCTAATCATATACCGACTCCACCTGCAACTCCTGGGATGCCTTTCTACACCCCTTCTACCTTCCAGACAGTGACAGTACTATTCTCAGGAACTGTGGAGACACCCAAGTAGAAGAATAAACTGAGGCCCTCAAATCAGGTGGCCGTGTGGTATCTTAAAGTCCAGGATCTCTCAAATTCATGCAGTCATGGAGCTTCTTTTAGAAAGTCTTTAGCCCTGTCCAGGTAGCTCAGTTGGTTAGAGCGTGGTTCCAATACACCAAGGTTGGGGGGCTCGATCCCCAGTCAGAGGACATACCAAAAAAATAAAACAAAATAAAAGCAACCAATGAATGCATATATAACTAGTGGAACAACAAATCAATGTTCCTTTCTCCTTCTCTCTCCCTTACCCTCTAAAATCAATAGATAAATTTAAATAATAAGGAGAATTCTTTAATCTCCAACAATACCAGTCACTTCAGTCTATAGTTAGAGTGTCTAAGAAAAGTAGAGAGCAGACTGAGCTTTTGTAAACTTAAGAGGTCTTTGGCCATTTAAAGAAATCACCCAAATTCGTAAGGCTAGTAAACTCGTTTCTCATATAGCATATACTTAAATAAAAATACTCCAAAATATTAAAAATATTTTAGTAAACTCTGTTTCAAGATGTGCAAGTTGTGGAGGCTTCATAAATTAAAACAAAAATTTTTTGGTATAAATCCCATCCAGCTGTGATGTTTTATACGAATCACTACCCTGAAGGGAACGTCAGCTTTAAATTCTGCAAACATGAATCTACAGATCTTCACCTGATTAAGTCTTCCTCCGAATTATATGGAAAAGGTATAATTCTCTTAATTGCTATACAAAGAGGAGCACAGTCACTAAAAATTACTCTTTTAATAAAAGGGGTATAGACTATCAGTCAAGCATCTAAAACAGGGACCAATGAGGATATTAAAACGTAAATTTTGGTACTGATGAAAAATGCAAATTTGTACATATTAATTAGAATAAGATTATTATATGAAAGAAACAAGAAAAAACCCCACAAAACTTCTATCTAATACTGTTTTCAGGACCCATAACTTTGAAATTAGTTTGGTTTACAGTATTTTTTCTTGTAATTGTTCTTGTCATCATATAAATTTATCCACAGACGTCCACAATCTTTTAACTTCAGTTTCAAAATCCAAAAGGCTGCAAAAAACAAGTTTTTCATTATTTATTTAGCAGCAAAACCTGACATGAAATGACATGAATCTATTTATAGTATTTATCCCAGTTGGTACGAATATTCTGACATTTTACTACAGAAATGTGTTTGATTACAAGGTGCTACCCCAGGCCTCTTTGGGATGTTACATAACGACAGTACATGTACTATATTTCATTTCTAAAATCCAAAAAATTCAAAATTCAGAAATACCCATGGCCCCAAGAACTTTGTGTGTGGGTGGTAGAGTCACAAGATACTGTGGACTGGTATACTAATGAAAACTAAATCTTATACAGAAAATATAACCAATACTGAGAATAAAGGTAGATCTTCACGTGCAATAAAAACTCATTGTCTTAACAACTATTCACAATACACAATCCTATAAAATAAAGCATTACAAAGACTTAACAAATGTCAATAACCTAACACATCATTATGTGTTTTTCAAGTGGTGGTGACATCTGCATCATCCAATACCCAGATTAATTCCTCTTAGGTTAAATACACTGATTTATTTATTTTTTAATATTTTTTAAAGATTTTATTTGTTTATTTTTAGAGAGAAGGGAAGGGAGGGAGAAAAAGAGGGAGAGAAACATCACTGTGTGGTTGCCTCTCACATGCCCCCTCCTGGGGACCTGGCCTGCAACCCAGGCATGGGCCCTGACTGGGAATCGAACCAGTGATCCTTTGCTCAATCCACTTCACAGGCCCATGCTCAATCCACTCAGCCACACTAGCCAGGGCTAAAATGCACTTCTTTAAATCTGCGTTAAAATAGACTCAAAGACTGCAACTGGTTAATTATTTTGAGAAAAAGAATCATCCATTGATAAGTAATATATGCAGTAAAATGTTCTAATTTTTTTTTAAGTTTTTCTCAGAGGGTTTAAGATTTAAAATTATTTTATTCCAGATTACAATTTCTGAGCATTGAGTAAATTACAGTTGATTTTTTCTGTGAAAGCAGAGTCTGGTACAGAGACAGCAACAGGGACAGCTCTTAATATATTTGAACAGGAAGAAGAGTTTCCTTCCTCCTTCAGTTGCTGCTTTCTGGTTTTAGAATTTCAAACAAAGAAATATATATTGGCTCCACTGCTAAGAAACGCCCTCTTTCTCAGCAACTTCCTCTTCCAATTTTCTTCCCTTCCATTGACATATCAGAACAATACACAATGACGGTCCTACCATTTTAATTAACCAAAAGCTCCAAGATTTAGAAAAATTAAGGGCTGCAATTTATAGTACACAACTACCTACCAATCCAGGTCCACAATCTTCACTCAGCTAGAGGTAGAAACAGAGCACAAAGAAACATGCTTAGTCAGATGCAGGCTATTGAAACTTTTACTCCAGGAATCCAAAGAAATTTGAACCAACAAATGGGACATTTCTCCCATCCCCCCAGAAACTTGGCCTTCATAGGAAGGAGAAAACGCTACTGGGCCGGCACCACTCTGAACCAAGCGTCAAGTCTACACACCAATGATAGTTGGCGAACTTTCTTCTGTAGGCCAGCCAGCCAGGATTCAAATTGAACTCTCTGAAGTTCTAACATCCTTCTTAAGTGACTTCTACAATTTAGAAATGATCCTTTACAACTCACAGACTGAACAAAGGGGGAGACCAAGACCCTGCCTGTCTCCCAGAAGGGTCTGGGACCAGACCCCTCCCCCAACATGTGACAAAGCAAACTTCTCACAAGTGCACAGAGAATTCCCCCTTGTCCAATGAGTCTCAAAGGAAACACCTTATCCTTGGTAAGTTCTTCACCTTACTGGCTGACCTTGAGCAAGTTACTTAACTCCTTAACTTAGTTTCCTTATGTGTAAATTCTCAAGAGTAGCTGTAAAAACTAAATGAAAACATGCCACAACAAGGTCTGGCACATAGTAGGAGCAGCATAAATGTTCTCCCTCCTCCTACTTACCCTCCTGAATTCTTTTGGGCCTAAATTTCAATCATAGCCCCAAAAGGCTCCAAGGATTCCTTCCTCTTCTGACTTTATGGAGAACTATATAAAACTTCCCCATCTCAGAGGCCCTAGGATCCTGGAGAACCAAGTCATCACTCCATCATAGTCTAGGGTCCATCAAAAGCCTTCGTCAAAGAGCCCATTTAGCCAACTCTCATTCTGCAGTACCATCCTGAACACACAGGTACCGCCAAATTACTCTGCGGTCCCGTCCTGTACACATAGGTACACACACAGTCCCAGCCACCGCTTGGCAACTTAGCAGGCAGGCCAGGGGTTTGAAAGAGCACCTGAATTCCTTCATGGCCAGTAGATGGAAACTGAGGCTCCACCTGGGGATGAACTTGCCCAAGATCTCAGACAACATCTGGGATCCAACTCATGTACATCTGCCTGCAAAGCCTCCTCTTTGCAAAAGGGGCAACTGAGATCCAGAGAGGGAAGTGACTTGCCCAAGGTCGCATAACGAGTAGTGGCAGAGCTAGGTCGGGTTAGGGCACTTTAGAAACATCACGGACTCGTGGACCTCTCCAGTCCCCGAGGGGATCTCCTGGACACCTCCTTCTAGGGGAGAGGAGCGAAGAGTAAGACGCCATACGGCGCAGACAACTCATCCTGCCTCTGCTGGTCCGTGGCAGGAGGCGAGGTTCCCACACCCGCAGGACCTGCGCGACTCGGGAGGGGCTGCCCGGCCGGGCCCAGTGCCTCACAGAGGGGCCCGCCAGCGGGGACTTGTTGCTCACCTGGTCTCGCGAAGTCGCCCTCAGCGGCAGAGAGGCCGACTAGCCACCCTTCTCCGCCCGGGATCTGTTCCCGCGGGCCACCTCGCCGGCTGCCACACTGCCGGACCCCCCTCAGTGCGATACGCCCCCAGCCGTGGTCAGCCGGCCCGCGTCCGCCATTACGCGATTCCCCGCCCCAGAACGCAGCCACACCCCGCCAAAGACCCTGATTGGCCCTCTGCCCCACCCTCCTGTGGGTTTCTGGCATTTCATTGGCCTGGATGGAATGCCAATTAAATAGCTACGCAAAAGACGTACTCAAGGGTAGAGTCCCGGGAACTCCACCCGAGCTACTTCCGCAATCGGAGTAAATAGCCCGGGGGTGGGGGGTGGCAACCAAGTGAAGTAGGGGTGGAGATTAAACTAAATCAACTCCTCAATTCAAAGTAGGAAAATTCCACCCAAGAAAGTGTAAAAACTCATACAAAGTGTTTTGAAAGACGAATTCTTGTTCTCAGAGTTAAAAGAGCCAGTATTTTTGGTGGAGGGGAGGGGCCAAGTTCATGAACTTGCTGTGGACACCCCTCAAGTTGCGATAGTTTTGTCCCGTCCCTCCCGGTCTAGGGCTCGGCAGAAAGTAGGGTGGAGAGAGTGAGTCACCTCCTCGAACTCGAACCCGAACGCTCCGGTAAAGGATCCAGTCCCCGGCGAGGCCCGGGATCCTGAAACTGGGAGGTGATTTTGAAAGACCAGGGTCAGGTGAGCTGGACCTCGGTTCAGCCCCCACCTCACTCTGCGACTTGAGACTATTTCCTGAATTTATCTGGGTCTCAGTTTGTCCTTATGCAAAACAGGAACAGTCTTGTCAGCCTCCTGTCCTCTTAGTCCTGGAGTGTTTGATGAAGATTCATGTATGAGTGGGTGCATCTTGATTAAGAGGCCCAGTGAGTCTCAAAGGAAACACCTTTGAGCTGGATGTCAATGTGACTCACAAGTTAGCAAAGACACCTCACTTAGCTCTCTAGAACAATTTCATAAAGCAGAAAATGTTCTCCTTTTTTTGTTTGTTTTTAATTTATTTTTTATAAAGTATTTTTTAAGATTTTATTTATTTTTAGAGAGAGGGGAAGGGAGGGAGATAGGGAGAGAAACATCAATGTGTGATTGCCTCTCATGTGCCCCCTACTGGGAACCTGGCCCGCAACCCAGGCACGTGCCCTGACTGGGAATCAAACCAGTGACCCTTTAGTTCTCAGGCCAGCACTCAATCCACTGAGCCACAGCAGCCAGGGCAGTGTACTTGTTTTGCAGAAGATAAAACTGACTTACCGTGGTTCACCCAGGGAATTTGAAACAACCCTGAGACTCAAACCTGTATCTTTTGGCTTCCATTCTTGTATGCCTCCCTTCCAGGCCTGGTGTGCCCTGGGAAAGACTTCCCTCCCCCAACCCCTTAGCATTCCAAGGAGGGTCTTGAGGGTGCCAGGCCAGTTTCTCATCTCTCCAGTCATCAAACAGGCACACGCCACCCCCCAACTATTGTTAATCACTAAGGTTTCAGGGGAAAAGTGACTCTCGGTGTGTCCCTGAGCTGTTTCTGGTATCCTAAGAATCAGGAAGTGAGTAAGGGTTGACAGGTGGGTCAGCAACCAGGCAGAATCTCAAAGGAGGAGGACACAGAAGCTCCAAGAGGGGCAATGACGCCATTGTGGGCCCTCAGCTGGGGAGCCTCCATGCCAAGGGCTCAAATCCAGGTCTGTCTGAGCTCAGAACAGAGCTCTTCACTTTAAGATTGTTATTCCCAGAAGGCCTGCCTTGGCTGTAATTTCTAGTTGTTTTTCTTCTCTGGCAAAAAAAGGAAGTGGGAAAGGAAGCAGCATAAGACTTTAAAAGGGCAGAGACCACCAACTAGGTGATTCCGTGGCCCCAGTGCTGGCTGAGTCATGACCTCCAGGCTCAAATTGGGACTTGTGGTTTGACAACCAATTACTCCTTAAATCCCCTCTGTGGCCGTTGGGTGCTGCAAGGTGGCAGGTGCTGTGCAGAGCCTTTGGGGGTCAGATGGACCTGAGATTGAATCCAAGCTCCACCACTTTCTAACTCTCTGAGCCTCACCTACATCTTCTCTAAAATGGGGACAGCAGGGTAGTTGTGAGGATTCAGTGAGTTAATTGTGGAATTAATAGGTCACGTGTGTAAAGTGCCTAGTATCTATTTATTCATTCATGAATTCATCTATTCAATAAAATATTAAGCATTGATCATGTGTAGGGTAGCCTGCCAGTCTTTACAGCTACAATCCTGAGCAAAACAGACTAAGACCCTCACGAAGCTTAGAGTTTGATGAGGAAGTAAGTTGTTAAACAAATGAACAGATGAATCAAAATACAGTTAGAAACTGTGATAAGGAACACGAAGGAAAAGTACAATGTGTTTATCAGAGTGAATGTCAGGGGATGGGTTGGGGTCTGAAGAAGCTTCCTGAAGAGGTGATGTCAATGAGTGGGGGTTAACTAGGCAGCAGCTAGTTGAGAGAATGTTGCAGGCCAAGGGAGAGGGTGCGGAAGGCATCTAGGCCAATAGAGATAGTGGCAATGGGGAGGAAGGGCAAAGCTCGCTGGGGCCTAAGCAAAAGAGGAGTTACAGGGGAGGGAACCTGGCTTTGAAAGTGGGCCTCTTCTCCGAGGGTCTCTATGCTTTTCTGATAGTGCCTGAAAGAATGCAAGCTCTGAGGCCAACCCACCTGGATTTGAATCTTGGCTCTGCCATCTTGGACTGTGTGACCTTGAGCAGCTACCACACCCTTGTGCCTTAGCTACTCTTCCAAAAAATGGGGATAATGATTGAGGGTCATAAGGTGGAGGTGAGGATTCAATGTGGAAATGTATATTAAGCATTCTGGCACATAGAGGACACTCCATAAAAAGGTGCTTGGTCTTTCCAGCATGAAGGGAAGGGGAACCCGAGGCAACAGATGCGAGAATCTATACACTAGGCAAGTGTTTGAACTTTATTGCCATAGAAGACTTTGGAGCCAGGCAAGACGGATTCAAATCACAGTTATACCACTTCCTAGCAGTGTGACTTGGGGCAAGTGACTTCACCTATCTGAGCCTCAGTTTCCTTATCCATAAAATAGAGATCATAATTGTTTCTACTTCCCAGAGCTGTGAAGATTAAATGAGATAATAAATGTTAAGCGCTTAGCACAGCGATTGGCACCTAGTAAGCTGCTGTTGAATGTTCATTTTTTTAATTGTTAACACTATTACAGATGTCCCCATTTTCCCAGTTGAGTGTTAATTTTATTTATTTTTTTAAATTTTAATAACTATTATTATTGATATCAGCCTGTACTAGATAAGATTCTGGGGCTTTTCTTGAAGGTTGTCTAACAATAGGAGACTTTGTTTCTCCTTTTAGACAATAGAAAATGACTAATTGCTTTCAGAGGGGGTAATGCTGTGCCTTTTAATTATAGTATTAATAAGCACTAACGTTGAACATTAACTATTGTATATGCTAACCATGTGCTAAGTGCTGTATATTCATTAACTCATAAATCTGCATAGCCAGACCTATAAGTTAGACCATATTATTACCATCATTTTACAAGTGAGATAAAAGAAACAGAGAAGTTAAGCGACTTGCCCAAAGCTACCCAGCCAGGAAGCAGCACCTCTGGAATTTAAACCAAACCTTGAACCTGAAGGGTTTGTTGTTCTTGAGGGGCAAGCCCTCCCTCTTCTATTAAAGGAGTTAGAGTTATCACCTGGAGAGATGAAATTATTCACTGGCAGTGGTAGCAAGTCACCAGGTTCTGAAAGTCAAGCCCTATCCCTTTCCCATCAATTCTAAAAAGTAACTTTTGTCTATTCCCTGTCCCCTGAGGCCGATGTGAGCAGAAAACAGACCCTCTTCCTCTGCCAGGGGTATAAAAAATATTTGGAGTCACCACAACTGGGTCCGAGTCCCAACCATACCAGTTAAGAGCTCTGTAATCTTGACCAAGTCACACCCCCTCTTGGAGCCTCAGTTTCCTCATCTATGAAATAGAGATGATAATAGGCCTGCCTATGGGGCTGTTGTGAAGAGCAAAAAAAAATAAGGCCTGCATAAATTACAAAGTACTGTCAGCACAAGGGTTCCTTTCCTTGTTGCTATGGGAATGACAAGCACTCTGGGAAAGCAGCCCAAACCAGCATAACAGGCACAATAGCCTTCTCTGAAAAAGAGTCCTGAGTTCAAGTCCAAGATCTTCCTTTTACACCCTGTGTGACCTTGGGCAAGTTATATAACCTGGCTGAGCCTCAGTTTCCTCATCTACAAAATGGAAGGAATCATACTGATCTTGAAGAACTGGAAAAAAAACATAAGAATGCATAAAAAGCCATGAGCCAATGGCTGGTACAGAGCCGGCAGAGTGAAACCTGCTAAGGGATTTTAGGGGGAGAGACCAAGAAAAATTGCCCTGATCCTACCATGCCACCCCTCTCTGAGGGGAAGAGAGTAGAGAGCTCTGTGCTCAGTCTAGGTCTAGAATGGTCTCCAGCCACTGCCCTACCTCTTCCAGCATTCTCAGGTCTTGCTGGGATTCCAGTCTCTCTCTCTCTCTCTCTCTCTCTCTCTCTCTCTCTCTCTCTCTCTCTCTCTCTCTCTCTCTGTCTCTCCCCCCCCCCCCCAACAAGTTCTCCACTGAGCAATCCCTGGGGGCCCCCCCCACCCTCAGTTCCAGCCAAGCTCGAAGGCTTTCCCCGCCTCCACATCCTTAATCCACAGCTTTTGCATTTGCCATTCCTTCCACCTGGAATGCTCTCTCCTCCCAGAGAGCCTTTGATGGGGGACGAGGCGGGTGGCTGGAGGGAAAGGATCTGGAATGATTCTCCCCCACCTCCTCACTCCCCTCCCTTGCATCCCCCACACTGCATGCCTGACCTTCCCCCTCCCAGCTTAGGGACGAGGCAGCGATGGGAGGGGGAGGAATAGGGGGAGGATTCAGTGAAGGGCCCTCTGTGGGGTTTTTCACCTGCTCAGAAGAGGCAGACGGAAATGAAAGCTCTAGAAAAATGCCTGCTGCTCTGCTCCTGAGGCCCCAGCTTGGTGAAGCCTCCCTGCCTTCCCGCTGTGCCATCTTCTTTTCCTCCCCCTCCTCCGGCAGGCAGGTGCCACAGTCAAGGAACATTGGTGGGCGGCAGGCCAGAGAGACCAGGGTTCAAATCCCATTCTTGCCACTTACCCAGTGAGCGGCCTGCTTATGCCACATTTCTTTATAAAAGGACACAGCAATCACTGCCTTTCAGGCTGCTGTGAGGACTAAGTAAGATGTCAGATGAAAGTCTCTGACACAACCAAAGTGCTCAACAATGGAGATAATAACAATGACGGCAAAAACTCGCCATGTCCAGGTGTGCCTGGCACCTTGATGCCTCATTTGTAAAATACAAATAGAGGTTATATAACTTGCCCAAGGTCACACAGCCAGTAAGAGGCAGAGTATAATCTCTGTTCTTACCCACTACACCATGGCTCACTGATAGTTGGTCAATTATCGTTAATATTATTTGATTTTATGTACAATGACTCCCTGCCTTCAGTAAGTACATGTTATTCTCTTTCCTCCTACCTTCAAAATTCTGCCTGAATTTTCCCTCCTTTATGACACCTTCTAGCCTATTCATTTAATGAGCATATATGGCTATGTGCTCTGGCCAGATCTATGCAGGGCACTGGGGAACCAGGGATCAATCCACCCAGTCTTTGCCCTCCGGTGTCTCCCAATCTGGTGAAGGAGAACACACACATAAAAATTACAATAAAAGAGGGAAACACCAATTGCAGCAGGAGTTGTGAGCTCATAGAAGCATAGAACTTAACTGGGGGATTGGGGCAGACTTACAGAGGGGTCATTTGAGTTGGGTCTTGAAGAATGAGTAGGAGTTCCTCAGACAGTGTTATGAAGTGGGGAATATAGAATATGATGTGTAGTGCAGATCCTGCAAAAGGGACTGAATAAACTAAAACTAGAAAGTAACATGTCTGGGGTTAGTTCTATGCCAGACCCTGGGCCCTCAGGGAATTTACAGATTTGGTGCAGAGGCGTCGGGGGAGGAGGGTGGAATGGAAAACAACAAGTAAAGTAAAAATATTGATATTAAAGAAAAATCCAGAGGAACTTTGAAACTACCAAAAAGATACCTAAACCTGTTCAGGGTTCAGTGCAGGCTTCCTGGAGGAGTATTTGATGTGTAGGTTGAGACTTAAAGATCAGAGCTGGATCATGTCACCTACTGCCAGCGCAGCCCATATATAAATTCAACATAAAAACAATACTAACTATGCCCTGGCTGGTGTGGTTCAGTGGACTGAGTGCTGGCCTGCGAACCAATGGGTTGCCAGTTCCATTCCCATATGTCTGAGTTGCAGGCCAGGTCCCCAGTTGGGGGCATGGGAGAGGCAACCACACCTTGATGTTTCTCTCCCTCTCTTTCTCCCTCCCTTTCTCTAAAAATAAATAAATAAAATCTTTTAAACACACACACACACACACACACACAATACTAATTATAAAATAAGAATAGGAAACTCCAATAAAGTTCTGATTTTGCCCATGGACACTATTTCAATTTTTTTTTTTTATTATCAAACATCAAATTATTTTTTAAATGTTTTCAATGCCCCTGCTTTGCTGCTTGCTCTGCTCTTGGGGAATCTAACAGGGTGAGAGGCCAGAGGGAGCCCAGCAGGTGAGAGGTGGAGAAGGGTGTGGCTGGCACAGGGAACTCCACCTGCAAAGGCCCAAGGGCGAGAGAAAACAGGGCAGGGAGGGGAGGAAATCCTTTGATGAGAGCTGGGGAGTGGAAGGTGGTGGGGATAGAGAACAGCACTAGATTACTAGATTCTCAGGGTGCTGGGAAGGCACAGAAGGGTTTTAACCAGGATTCACCATAATCAAATATCCCTTTTGTGAGATCACTCTGAATGCAGTATTTACAGAGACTTATTTATGGTTTGAATTCATTCATTCAAGAGACACCAGGTACCTACTGTGTTTCCAGCACTGATCCAGGCACTGGGGCTGCAACAGATAATTAAGAGTTCTTCAGACCGACCAATACGTGACAGGGACATTGAGTGCCACCCCTACAGAGGCGTCTGAATGGATAAAGGTTTGGAGTGTGGGAGTGTATGGCTTTCACAAAAAGAAAGCTAAGCCTCGTGCTGGACAATGAAACAGCAAAATGGGAGATGGAGCTCAGGAAACTTGCAGTAGAGAGACCAGTGGTTCATAAGCCAGGAGAATAAAGGAATAAAAGCAGGAGTAGAGGCAATGGGTTAGGGGTGAAAATCCTGGTCTTGTAACCTCCTTAGACGGTGGCCAAGTGGGCAGAGGGACAGAGGGCCCAGCCAACCCCTTCAGCACCCCCACACTTTCTCAGCCTCGCTGAGCCCTGCAGCTTGTTTTCTGGCTCCTGAAGTCAGACCAAACCCTGAAGGAGAACAGAGGCGGGTGAAGAGGGGGCGGCTGGGAGACAAGCCCAGACCTCTCACCCCAGCAGGGCCTTCCTTCCCAGCGGCTGGAGCCTACCCAGCCGAGGAACCCGAGGTTGCAGGGAAGGATTAAAGAATTTGTTGCTTTTTTACCCAGACTATGGCTGCATATTTCTTTCTTTTCCTTTCTCGCTCTCTCTCTCTTTTTTTTTTTTTTTTTAAAGAAAAATGTTCCTGTACACGCACCCAGAGGCTTTTGCAGGAGGCGGCTGTTGGAGAACCTGGAAAACAAGCCAAGAAATGAGAGAGAGGAAAAAGACCACGCCTCGCCTGGCAGATTCCTAATGGCCCAGGAGACCTGAGGCTTTACAGTGGGAGTCTGGTGGGGACTGCCTTGGGTGGGAGGGAAGGGCAGGCCGAAGGACAGCCACTTGCTGGCCGGTGACCTTGGGCGGGATGCTGCCTGCTTTCCTCTGGTGAGAATGGGGAGGAGGGGGGCAGGGGCAGGGCTGGCCGGCTGAGGTCACAGGAAGGCCCCTTCAAGCCTGAAACGCGATCTCGGGATGTGGGGCCTGCCAACCTGCAGCGACCCTGGGCCAGCAGAGATGAAAGGCTGCCTGTCCCCAGCTTCCGGACCCCTGAGGCCCCAATGCCTCAAACTTGAAGGGCAGTAAAGCTGCTGCAGCTGGCTGGAGCCGGTTGCTGGGCTCCCCACCCCACCTGATGTCATCCAACCCTCCCTTCCCTGTTTTGCAGAGGACACTCAGGCCCAGAGAGGGCTGGTGACCTGCCCGAGGTCACACAGCAAACTGGTAGCTGAGCCAGGACTCATCACAAAGTCTTTTGACTCCAAGTCCAAACCTTATTCCCTTTCCCAGAAACTTGGCTGCCTGGGGGCTTACCCTGGGGAGCTGGAGAGACCCAGACTTAGAGAAGACAGTTGGGAGCTATGTCTGTTTGAAAGCTTAATGTTGACAGAGAGAGAGAAAGAGAGTTGGGTTTTTTTCTTTTTTCTTTTTTTTTTTTAAGACAAAAAGAACCCTTCCCAGCCACTGCCATGAGCCTGGACTTGCTCTGCTGGCAGGGGAAGGAATGTGGCTCTGGCCGCCACAGCTGCTGGTGGCCAGCTGCGGCTTCAGCTCCTGCTGCTCCCACCCCAGCGGGCAAAGGGACAAAGGCCTCTTCTCAGGCTTGTCCCCTCCAGCCCCCTGGATCAGTGGGGGCAGAGAATCCATAGCGAATCCACCAGGAAGCTTGGTCACTGACCAGCTAACAACTTAGTGGTTCCCCTCTGGACCTCAGTGCCCTTTCTGGAAAATAAAGACAGAGTATTTTCTTGACTTATTTCTTGGCACTGTCTTCCAAAGGGGTGAAGTTGCAGAAGTGCTCACCTCTAAGCACCTCCTTCTGCCAAAGGATAGAGGGTCTGCCTACTTAGAGATCCCTCTGCCTCAAATGCCCCTCCCTACCTCATGCTTCACCTGGCCAGCCCCTACTCACTCAGCTCAGCTCAGCAGGACCATCGCCTGCTCTGGGGAGTCTTCCCTCAGCTCCAGACGGTGCTGCTCCTTCAGGGTGCTTATCAATGCTGTGATTAAATAATTAATTGTGTCATCAGCTCTGTCTCACCGCTAAGATGTGAACCCTGTAATAATAGTAATAGCTGACACTGACCGCATGTTTCCCCAGTGCCGGAGACTTTACATGTATTAAGTAACTTGCTTAATCCTTTTGGCAGGTACTGTTAGTTTCTCCATCTTACAGATGTGGAAACTGAGACAATGAGAGGTTCAACAACTTACCTGAGATCACAGCAAGTTGGAGGATGAGTCAGGACTTAGCACAAAGAAGTTGCAGAATGAGGATTCAAATCCAGACCCCAGTCTGTAACCATCACCCCACTAATAAGTCAGGTCAGCTTGTTCCCTTCTTCTTCCCAGCCCCCAGAACACCTGGTATATAGTAGGTACTCCATATATACTGGGTGAATGAGTTCACAAACAGGTGATGAATGCACATGAGTATTTGGAGAAGAATAAAGCACCTTCTAGGAGTGAGTATTTCAGGTGCTGTATGTGGCGCTGAGCCATGGTGAGGGACGGGGCACCCAATATATAAGTAGTTCCCCCTTATCAGCCTTTTTGCTTCCTGCAGTTTCATTACATGCGGTCAACCCTGAGGTCTGAAAATATTAAATATAAATTTCCAGAAATAAACACAAGTTTTCAATCATGCGCCATCCTGGGTAGCACGGTGAAACCTCTCGCTGTCCTGCTCTGTCCTGCCTGGCCCAGGTATTCACACTGTATATACTCCCTGCCACCTCCTTAGCCACTTAGGAGCCACTTCAGTTGTCAATCAGATCAACGGTCAGGTAGCACAATGCTTGTGTTCAGGAAACCCTTATTTTACTGAATAATTGCCCCAAAGCAGAAGAGCAATAAGGCTGGCAGTTTAGACCTGCCAAACAGAAGCGATAAAGTGTTTCCTTTAAGTCAAAAGGTGAGTATAGTAGTACAATAAGATATTTTCTTTTTTAGAGAGAAAGAGACCACATTCACAACTTTCATTACAGCACATTGTTATAATTGCTCTACTTTATTATTACTGTTAACATCTTACTTTGTTACTTACTTACTTACTATTATATTAGGCATATAATATCGCCTAATTTGTAAATTAAACTTTATTATAGGAAAGTATGTATAGGAAAAAGCGTAGTATATATAGGGTTTGGTATTAACCTGCGGTTTCAGGTATCTGCTGGGGGTCTTGGACTGTATCCCCTGCTGATAAGGAAGGACTACTCTATTGTTAAAGACCAATTATCGGGTTTCCTTCTGGAGCACATGGGCCAAAAATCTGGGACATCATCTTTGACTCCTTCTACTTCATCTGTTAGAGCCAATCAGTCCCCAGGTTCTTCTTGGTCTGTCCCCAGTAGACACCTTCTTCTCCATCTCTCAACTCTAATCTTTGTCTTGGATTTTTGCAGCGACTCCTACACAGGTCTCTCTGTCTATAATGTCCCTTCCTTCAAAGTGGGCCTCCAAACACAGAAAGCTAATTGTGGGTGTCATCCTCCTTTACTGCTTCCCTCACTAATTAACCTTCCATGGCTCCCCCTTGATCTCTGGATAAAGTCCATACTCCTCACCAAGGCTTCCACCACCCAACCTCCAGCCTTCCAGCCTCATCTCCTGCCCCTCTCTTCCACATGTCCTTTGCACAGGCCCCTGTATATAGTAGAAGCTAAGAGGATAGAAGCGCACAGACCTGGGTTCAAGTCTCAGTTTCACCACTTACAAATCAATTCTTTTCTCTAAGCCTCGGTCACCACATCTGGAAAATGGACATAATTATAATACCTAGAGTCATTGTAGGAATGAAATGAATGCAGAAGGTGCTGAGCACAGTAGCTGAGGCTCTCAAGAGTAACTATAATTCTTATACTTTCCTCTGCCACAAAGAGCACTTTTTACTGTCAGTCTTACTTATTCTTTATGACCCAGATCAATCGTCACTTCTTGGAGGAAGTTTCCCTCAATATTTACACTCTTGTTCCCCAAGTGAAACCAGCCTCACTTTCTGTACTCACTTGCACTTTGCACTTTTATAAAGCACTTGCAATGTTGGCCTACTCCCTTTCCCCCATTACCCCCAGAGTTCTCTGAGAGCAGGAACAATAATGTCCTTAATTTAGCCCAGAGCCCGGCATACAGCAGGCACTCAATAAATGAACTGAAGTGAGTTACTGCTTTCAGTGCCTTTCTTGAATGCCCTGCAGGGATGAGACCTGAGTGATGAGATAAGCTGGGACTCTGCTGGGTCCCGGTTGTTCGAGTCCCACTCCCGCTCTGGTTTGGCGGTGAGCAGTATGTCTGGGAGTGGGAGGGGATGGAGGAAACAGCTCTTTCTTTCTGGCAGGGACTCTTTCGTGCTTCAAGGGAGAGCGAGAAAGGGGAGAGGAGGTCTAGGTGCTGAACAGAAGTGAAGGTGGGGCTGGAGCTGGGGTGTGGATGGGAGTGAGCAGACTCCACCTCCTCTAAGGTCAGGGTTGGGCCTGGCAGAACAGGACCTCACAGCCCAAGTCCCTACCTGCAACGCACCACCTCATCCCAGCACCTGGACTCAGTGACTTTCCAAGTTGTAAAACTACATCTTGATTTGCAAGGAAGCAGAATCCAAGCCTGGCCTTGTCCAGTTGCTGAGCAGGGAGAAAAGGGAGTGTTTCCTTTTATTCTTTCTGTGTAGGCAACACCTTGCAATCCTGGTGTACATGAAAGAAGATAATACTCTAATAAGTTATCATGTATTTCACATCGCACTCAAGTAATTGTGACTTTGACACTCTATGTCTTCACTATCACTTTTCTGATGAATGTAATAAATGTGATTTATAGCTTATTTGGAACATCTAAGGAGGTACAATGAAATAGAGACTAAAAACTGAATAAACAGAAACAAAATCCAAACACGTAAATATAGTCATTGTTAAAATTTGGCATCTTTCTTTGCATTCAAAAATGTAACTGATATATTGAAGATATTTAGTATCCTGGAGAAAAATAAAAGAAGGTAATACTCAATTTCACAAACCCAGGTTAAGGTCACATTATCCCCAACTGTTGCTTCAGTTCCTGCTCCTGCCACTCCCTCTACTTAAAACGCTTCTCTGACTGCCTAGTACCCTCAGGATAAAGCCCTAACTTCTAACCCAACCCATGAAGCCTTGCATGATCTGGCCCCAATGCCTCTTAGACTTTCTCTGGCTTCACTCTCCCCCTGCCTTCGCTTCACTTCCTCTGGCATCTTCTCAGTTCTTCCAACACACCTTGCCCCTTTCTTCCTCTGAGCCTTCACACATACTGCTTTCTCTAGCTTGAATGCTTTTCACCATCCCCTGCTAATTTTGTTTTGTGTTCACTGCTTTTTAAAAAATTTTTAAAATTTATTTCTAGAGAGGGGGAAGGCAAGTAGAAAGAGAGGGAGAGAAACATGGATGTAAGAGAGTGACATTGATCAGTTGCCTCTCATATGCACCCCCGACCGGGAATTGAACTGGCAACCTTTCATTCTGTTGGATGACGCTCCAGCCAACTGAGCCACACCAGCCATGACTATTTAGTGCTTGCTTGCTTTTCTTTCTTTCTTTCTTTCTCTTTCTTTCTTTCTTTCTTTCTTTCTTTCTTTCTTTCTTTCTTTCTTTCTTTCTTTCTTTTTAAACCTTTAACTCCTTTTTTAAAAAAGATTTTATTTATTTATTTATAGAGAGAGGGGAAGGGAGGGAGAAAGAAAGGGAGAGAAACATCAGTGTGTGAGAGATACATCAATCGGTTGTCTTTTGCATACCTCCAACTGGGGACCTGGCCTACAACCCAGGCATGTGCCCTGACTGGGAATTGAACCCAGCGACCTTTTGGTTCGCAGGCTAGCACTAAATCCACTGAGCCACACCAGCCAGGACTGTTTAGTGCTTTAAAAAATATATATATATATATTGATTGATTTGAGAGAGAGAGAGAGAGAGGAATGGAGAGAGAAACGTCGAGTTGTTGCCCCAATTATATGTATTCTTTGGTTGATTCTTATACATGCTCTCACTGGGGATTGAACCCACAACCTTGGTGTATCAGAACAATGTTCAAACCTACTGAGCTATTTGGCCAGGGCTGTTTAGCACTTTTGATGCCTAAGAAATCTTTGCCTATCCCAAAGTTAGGGAGCTATTTCCATATATTTTCTTCTAGAGGCCTTACAGTATCAGCTTTCACATTTAGGTCCATAAGTTATCTTGAATTAATTTTTGTGTGGTGTGAGGTAGGGACTGAGAATTATTACCATTCTGTGAATTCCTACTCATTCTTTACAGTTCAGTTTGTACCTCACCTCCTTTTAGAAGTCTTCCTTCACTACTCATGCACTAGATCAGATCCTCCCACTCCACAGCCCATAGCACCCTCTACTTTACTGTAGCATTTGTCACACTTGTAATTAAATGATTATTTGTATAATTTGTTTAACATCTCATCTCCTTGAGTATAATGTAACTCTGTGAGCTCAATGCTTGTGACTGTCTTTTTAAAAAACTTTTTACTGAAATATACATTCAGGAAAGTATACACATCAAAATATTGTGTGGCCAAAAAGTTAGTTTTTTTTTCCTTAAGATGGCTCTGGCAGCCCTTAGTTATCTTTAACTTCATTTGAAACAATTTTGTTAGATTGTATTGTGACAGCTGTCATATCAACGTGCATTTAAAAAAATTATCAAAATTAGTGAATTTTTGTGCAGCCATTTTCATATTGAAGATGGAAGAAAATACGCAATGTTTTTGGCATATTATACTTTATTATTTCAAGAAAGGTAAAAATGCAACTGAAATACAAAAAATGATTTGTGCAGTGTATGGAGAAGGTGCTGTGACTGACCGAACATGTCATAAGTGGTTTGTGGAGTTTCATGCTGGAGATTTCTCACGGGACAATGCTCCGTGGTCGGGTAGACCAGCTGAAGTTGATAGCAATCAAATCGAGACATTAATTGAGAACAATCAACATTCTACCACGCTGGACATACTCAAAATATCCAAATCAATAAAGTTATTGGTGAAAATGAAAAATGTGTCTTTTATTTTATGGAAATAACCAGGTGGACTTTTTGGCCACTCCAATATATAGCTTGGTGAATTTTCACAAACTGCACACACTATGAAATGGTACCCAGATTAAGACATAGAACATTCTGACATTGAACATTTCCTATACCCAGAAGCCCCTTTATGTCCCTTCCAGCTATAACTGTTCTTTTTTTTTTTTTAACCCTTATATTTTCAGCACCCAGCACAGACATTATTAGGCTTTCAAAAAAGAAATCTTGTTGAATGAATGAATTAGTTGGTGATGCTTAATTCTTTTTCAGAGAACTCCATGTGGAATCTAATATCGCAGCTCTAGCTCCAGTTTAGTGCGATCTTGAAGAGGTCCCTCCTGCTTTCTAGATCTCAGTTTGCTTATTTATGAAATGGGGATGGATGGAGGTAGGTTGGACTAATAATTGCAGCTTTCCCAGATACACCATTTGGGGCAGAATTGAGCCCCTGGGTTCTGACAGTACATTGTCAGGAACTCTTTTGGTCTCCTGCCTGATAAAGAGGACCTGGGAGGATTAGAAACTTGATCCATGAAGTGCTTCGGAAGCCTCGGCCTGAGAGTCAGAAGACCTGGGTTTGAGTCTTGGCTTGACCGCTGAGTGACCTTGGACAAATCTCTTTCCTCCCCTGGGCTCCCTGGGTCTCTTCACCTAAAAAGAGGCACAGGTTGACCTCAGACATTTGAAGAACAGTGATGCTGGCTCCGGGCCTCTGAGCACCAAGGTCCAGTTCCTGGAGCACAGGCAACTCTGGCTCTGGGCTCCTCCCTGCCAGGCACCGTGAGAGGAGAGGGAAGCACACTATGTGATAACCACCCTGGGGAAGGGAATTCGCAGTCTGGCCAGGGGGACCCAATGTTCAGCCAGGAACCAAATGGAAAATGGGCTGATGGTCCAAGTGATTCTCTGTGTGTGGGGCTGAAGGAAGAGGAGCTGAAGTGTTCCAAGTAAGGGTAGGAGACCTGGGATGGGGGTGGGGGGAAGACAGAAATGGCTTCCTGGGGGAGCAGCCTTTGAAAATTGGCAGGGCAGCCTAGGGGCGCTTCCCAGAGATGGGAGGAGGCAGGAAGGAGGAAATTGGGTCCAGGTGACCACAGAGCAGCAACTTGGCCAGGGAGTAGGAGAGGCGGGGCTGGTGGGAGCTTGGTCAGCAGCCCCACAGCTGGGCCTTGAGGGGGAGGGGAGTTGCTGCCTCTGCTTTGGCCCTGGGAAAGCGCCATCTTCTCAGGCCACAGGCTGGGAAGGAGGGCATAGTTGTGAGCTCCGGCTGAGAGGCCTCTCTCTGGGCAGCCCCGGGGCCCCACCGGGCTATCTTGGGGCTGCAGAGGGTGAGAAGCAGAGTCAAGCTCCAGTGCCCCAGCTCCTATAACACCCTTCCTTCGGCTTAGATCGCCTTTCTGCCTCTTCCTGGCTTTACAACCAGGGGGCACTCAGAGCCCCCTTACTGATTCCTATATTCCTTAGACAGACTGAGGCAAAGTGATTACTAGCCAAATTAAGGAACTGAATTATAGCTATGATAATGGTAACGCATAGCAAACGCTGTAGTTAAGAGCTTGACTGCCAAGGTTCAACTCTCCGATCTGATACTTGTGAGCCGTGTGAACTTAAGCAAGTCCCTTAACCCTTCTGTGCCTCAGCTTCCTCATCTGTAAACTGGGATGATAATATTACTTACATCATGGAGTTGAGAGAATTAAATGAGATAATAGAAGTAGAGCCCGTGGGTATAAAGCACTGCCACTTCAGAAGCCGTAAAAGGAGCAAGTTTGGAGTCACTCCTCTAGTCTGAGCCTCAGTTTCTTCATCTCTAAAATACTGCTAATAATTCCTGCCTTCCAGGGCATTTGTCAAGATCAGTAAGGGCAAGCTGGTCCTGAATAAAAGCACGTTGCAGACCCCTCTCCTCTCCCATCCTCTCTCTGCCCCACTACCTGCAGGTTCAAGCTCTATTCACGGGTCCCCAGAATAAAGCGGCCCCTTGGCCAGCTCTCAGGCCTAGCAATCCACCGTGGTAGCGGGGTCTGGACCAGGCACTGGCCCATTCAGGCCCCGGAGGCTAGTCCCTTCAGCGGGGCTCTCGGATCTGAGTACCCAGAAGCGGTTTGGAGCGGAGCAGAGGCGGGCTTTAGGTGGGCATGGCTTCTTGGCTTCTCTGTCTCCTCGCCTCCTGGAGGGGGGCCTAGCAGAGCTGGGCTAGAGCGGGCCCTCTGAAATGCAGGGACTCCTGCCTCCTTGGTTGCCTGGGCCTAAGGGCCAAACTAAGAATAAAGACCGGCAGAGCATGTAGGGAGAGAGTAAGAATGGCCGCCATCCGCTATCCTCAGAACTCTGAAAAGCAAATACCGTTGAGCCCATTTAAAAGATGAGGAAACTCTAAGAGGTAAAGTCACTTGCTTGGGGTCACGCAGCTATAACTAAGGGCACAGCTGAGACGAAGCTGGATGTGATTCTGAAGGGGCTACTAGCCAAGGGATGGGAATCACAAGGTCACCAGCAGCTCCTTGTTGGGGCTGGGCCAGGAGCGGATGCTGGACTGGGCATGGTGTCTATCCCAGAATGATGGCCAGGTCTGCTCAAGGTAGAGGGATTTAATTCACCCTCAGAAATCTGTCTGTGAGCCCATCTCGCAACCCTCTAGCAGCGTTCTTGCTGAGGTTATTTATTCACCCTACACACATTTGCACACCTGTCCCGTGTGTGGAACTGTACGCTGGGCCATTGGGGCTGTGGATGAATCAGACCTATTACCTTTGGAAACTAGGTCGGTCATTTAACGTCCCCAGTTTCACATGTGTAAAACGGGGATGATGATATTTTCTTACAAGATAGTCATCAGGATTAAATAATACAAACATTAAATTCTTCTATAAAGTCTGGCACATAGGAAGGAAGAAGCAGTCAGCGAATATTAGCTCTCTGTAATTAAGTGTAACGGGGGCAAAAGGAAAAACTGATTCTTCTTAGGGAGCTGGCGTCAGGTCCTTCTAGGAGAAGGGGACGTCTGTGTTGGGCCCTAAAGAATAAAGAATTCACCTGGAGAAGTGGCGGAGGGCCTTCCAGGAGGAATGGGGGAGGGACAAAGGCCCAGAGATGGGGAAGGATATGACCTGTCTGGGTGTGGCTGAGCAGAGTCAGCTGGGAGGAGTGATAGGAAATGAGGCTGGAAAGGCAGTTTCAAGGGCCTCAAGTGCCTGGCTGCCGAGTTTAGACTTTAAAGGACTGGGGACAGGGCAGGACTTTAAGAGCTGGGCAGAGACATGATTGTGCCTATTTTAGAAAGATGATTCTAACTGTAGCGTGGAGAGTGAACCGGAAGGGGAGAGGCTGGATGTCGGGGAGCGGATCTGAGCATGCTCCCTGTGGGTTACAGTCCCCCAGTGGCGCCCCACCAGCCTGCACATCAGGCTCTGACCTCTTACGTCCTGTCCTGTCCTGCCTGCCCACAGGCCCTTTCTTCTGCGTGAGATATCTTTGTCCTTCCTTTGTCCAGCCACTTCCTTGTCTTCCTTCGGGTCTCAATTCACCACACTTTGTCCTGGAAGCTTCTCCAGGTTCCCCAGAGTAAGGGTATCTAGATTAGGTCTCACGCCTCTTCCTCTTTCCCATCCTTGGTACTTGCGGATTTGCCTGTCTCCCCGACGGGACTCGGCCCAGGGCAGGGACTGGGTGGCCCTGCTCACTGCTGTGTCCACAAGTCCCAGCAGAGTGCCCAACACATAGCGGGCACTTGACCTATAATCAGATGAGTGAACGAACCAGTGCATGAATGGGTAAACCTGTTAGCGGGCAGGTGTGATAGTCGCAGTGAAAATGGTGGGGTCTGCAGCGGCAATGAGGAGAGAGAAGACAGTGAGAGAACCGACAGGACACAGGACTGATGAGAGGTGAGCACAGCGGGAAAAGAAAGAGTTCGCGGCAACTTGGAGGTTTCTCCCTTGGATAAGCCCCGATGCCTTTAACCAAGCTAAGGAACACGGGTGGGGGTGGGGTGGGGGTGGGGCAGGAGCAGCAGGCCAGGGCCGGAGGCTGGGGCCCTGGCGCAGGCTGTTGCCTGGAATGCGCTTCCTCCCTCTCTCCCTGCAAGTGCGTCCCCATCAATGTCTGTGAGTGGCAAAATATGGCCTCCTCAGAGAAGCCATGCTGACCACCCTCGGTAGGCTGGCCCCCTACAGATTGTTCCCTACGAACACGCCCTTTCCATTTCCTTCCCGGCCTTCCTCATGAGGGTGATGGCGTATCTGTTGATTTGTATTTTTACTTACTGTATCTTTCTCACTAGATTGGGAGTTCCTCTAGGCAGGGAGGGATCTTGCTTGTTTTACTGACCATGTATACCTGTTGTATGAATGAGCGAATGCATAAAGGAAGGACGGATTTGAAGGCCCTGGTAAGGAATTTGACTCTTAGCCTCAAGGGAATGGGGAGCCATGGAAAGTTCTTAAGGAAGGCAATGTCAGGATTCAGCTTGTGTTTTAGAAAGCTCACCCTGAGGGCTGTGTGGAAGATGGATTAGGAGGGAAGGCGGAAGGAATTGAGGAGCCACAGGGGGAGACAAAGACAGAGCACCTGGGGCCGGGCTTGGGAGCCCCCCTGCCTGTGGGAGCCCAGGGCTCCCTCCCTGTCCATCCCCACCCCCGTTCAGGCCTGTTGTCTCTGAGCCCAGCGGCTGGCGGTGGGAAGAGCAGGGCTGGCAAAGCTGACACTCACTAATCACGGCCCTCACCCCGGAGCCTCACTGACTGTCTGGTCTCCATGGAGACACGGCAACCTCCGGCCACTTGTTAATGGCAGCTCAACAAGGCTGCGGCAACTGGGACGGGCCTGACCGGAGTGCCCCAGCCCTGCACCACCTGTCCCAGCCTGGGCCCTTGCAGCAAAGTCCAGGGGGCGCCTGGGTTGGGGGACAGGACCAGAGGCCCGGTGGCCGGTGGCCGGGAGGCTCCCCCAACCCCTCTGCAGCCCCGCCTCCCTTGGCACTGCCAAGCAGTCAGAGGGCAGAGTCAGCCTCTGCTCTAGCTGACTCCTCCGCAGGGCTGCTGGGAAGCTGAGCTCATGCAGGTCACCCAGGCAGGGTCAAAGGGCTGGAGGGGGATGGTGTGGAGAGTGTGTGTGAGGGACCTGCCTGCATCCCACACACAAGAGGAATGGAGGGGAGGGCACTTTGCCTCCTCTGACAACCCTCTGCTCTGCTTGCCTGAGGCAGGGACCCGATTGAGAACCATCTGTCCAGAACCTCTTCCCTAGTTTGCTGTCACTACATCTGAAATCTGAAATGCCGCCATTAGCAATTCCCTCTTTTAGGAGGCATCGTGGCATGGAACAAAAAACACGGGCTTTGCAGTCAGGCAGGCCTCGGGGGGAGGCCTGGCTCTGGCTCTCCCCACCCAGCACTGCTTTCTGTAGAATGGGATAGTAATCGCACCTGTGCAGACACACGTCCAAGCACGCACACTGCTCCAGGCTTCCGCTGACTTACCCGGGAAGCCTGAGCTCAATGCCTGTGACTCCTCTGCCTGGAGGCCTAGCTTCACCCCCACAGGCGAGCTGAGTGCCTCTTCCATGGTTCCCAGGACTGATCCCCCAGCATTCACCACCCTGCTGATCTGTCTCTCCCACATTTGTTCTCCAGACAACGACGACAGACTGCCCTGTAGGCTGGGGCAGAGTGAGCAGAGGGCGGGAGAGAGGTGAATAAACAAAGGAGGTGGGGAGTGGGGAGCCGCCCCGGCCTTTTGTCCTCCTTCCACCTCAGAGGGTGCTAAGTCCCAAGAGCACCAGTGGAGGGTCTCTTTTCCCTTCTCTCCTTCCTACCTTTGTTCATCCATCCATCCTGCAAACTCTCCCAGAGGGGAGCTCAGAGAGGGCCCAGATGCAACCTCAGCCTATAGGTGAGGCAGGGGGCAGATTCCTCTGTTCCAAACACCTGAGACACACCCATGGCCGGCTGAGGCCAGCGGGGACCTTGATCCCTCTATCTCCCCCATTGTGTTTCTCCTTGGTCACTCCCTAGGCAGCTATCCAAGCTGAAAGGTCTCTTGGAAACGGCTTAGAACAATCCACTGAATCTAGATGAAGAAACCAAGGCCCAGAGAGGACTGTGGCTTGCCCTAGATCCCACAGCAGCTCTGTTTTGAGTTGACAATGTACCAATTATGCGGGCCTGCTTGGGAGGTGGCTTTTGGCTCTCTTGGCCCTGCTGACAGCTGTGTTCCCAGTGGCAGCTGGAATGCTGGTGGGAGGCCTGTCTGGCCTTTGCACCCTGACTCCCCAGGGCAGAACCAGGTGGCTCGGGGTGGGGCCCAGGGCTGGGGGGTAGGGGGGTCTCAGAGGGGCAGTCAGGGGGCGTGGGATGGCTGGAAGGTGAGGGAGACGGCACTGATTTTAGAGATCCAATCAGAAGTCCCGTCCCAGTTCAGCCACTCGCTTGCTAGCTGTTGGGTGCATCACTGCTCGTCCTGAACCTTAGTTTTCTTACCTGTAAAATGGTGCCACCTTTGTAGAATAAAGACATTTTGTCAAGAGTGACAGCTGTACAGAGGTGAGGAATTTTTACTGCTGGACAGAAAGGCTGAGTCTCTGAGAGGGGAAGGGACTAGCCCGAGGCAACAGAGTGAACCCATGTCTCCTTCCTCAGAGTTCTTTGCACTGAATTGATAAAAGCTTTTGAAGCTGGAAGATGTGTTCAGCCCCAGACTGTTTATTTGCTGAAGGAGGAAATAGGACCAGAGAGTAGGAGCAAGTGGCCCAAGGTCACCCAGTGAGTCTGGGGCCAAAATGGGCCCAGAGCCCAGGCTGGGCACGAGGTCCCCCTGCCCAGCTGCCTTGCTTGCTCATCCAGCCCCCTTGGTTTTGTCTCCCCCAGTGAGTGGGCGCTGAATGGGCCCAGCTTCCTTCCTGCTGTCCTGCCCGCCGTCTGCCACGTTGGCAGCCGCCCGCAGCCTTCTCGCCCCTGCTGCTGCTGCTGCTGATGCGGCATCAGCCGAGACCAACCCGCGGAGAGTTTGCCCAGAAAAGCCAGGGCTGCTGGAGCAGGGGCTGGGCTGGCTGACTCTGCCAGATGGGAGGGAGCGGAGTGAGCCAGCGGGCAGAGGGAGGGAACAAGGGCTGAGCCAGCCCCTCACCTTCCCAGCCCTCCCCACCGAGGGAGGCAGAAGGCTGGGGTTAGGGGCCTGCAGCTTGAGTGTCTGTGTGTGAGGTTCCGATAGCTGGTCTGTTTTTGTGAGCAAGCACACTTAAGCGTGCAGGGAGGAGCATGGTGGGGTGATCTGTGAGCCTGTGTTTGCCTCAATGTGCAGAAGTGATGCTGTGTGTGTGCGAGTCTGTGCTGGTTTGTGCATACACAGGGGGCCACTGTGTGTTTGTATAAGCGTGGAGAAAGCTGTGTGTCCTAATTTTGAACACATGCCAGTTTGTGCACATGGAAGACAACTGTTAGTGGCAAGGCATCCAATCCGTATGTGCACAAAAGGGTCAGCTTATGTGTTTGAGTCTGTGTACTCAGCTCATGTCTGGATGTGCTGGGGGCCCCTGTGAATTTGTTATTGTGTACAAGAGGATAAGGATGAACTGTGAGTTTGGGCTCATCTGTGTGTGTGTCCAAGGGACAGTGATTGTGTGTGCATAAGGGAATACTGCATGCAGCTGTAATTTTACGCATGTCTCTGTGCTCAGGAAGACACTGTGTAACTGTGTGGGCTAGTGCAAATGTTCAGGGCACGGGCATGCAGTGCCTCTGTACCCAGCAGACCTTGTGTTATCTGTGGCGATGCAGGGGGTCACCATGTGTGGCTGTCTGTATGTGCTTGGCTACGTGCACAAGAGAACAGGCGGCACTGGAGTTGGGTCCCTGTGATGCATCCGCACAGGGTGGTGGCGGTGGCGGTGGTGGTGGTGCTGTGCAGGGAGGCAATATGCTACGGGTTTGCACTTGTTTCTCTGCATGGCACGGCCTGTGTGTGACTGTGTTTGTGCGTGTCTGTGAGCACCGCGTGCTGGAAACTGCGTGCTTCTGAGTCTGTGGTAAGCTGAGGGTAAGAAGTGGGGAGAACATGATTGTGTTTGTACTTGTCTGTGAGCCGGGTCAGATGCGCTCCATGTGCTACCTCCTGTGTGCACAGGTGGCCGCTGTGTCCAACCGTGTCTTTGTGTGTTTCGGGTCGTCTGAATGTGCACAGGAGGAGGACATGGAAGGAGGATTTGAGTGCGTGCCTGTGCAGGCACCTTTAACGTGGCAAGTCTAAGAAATGTCGGCCTTCTTGGCAGCAAATCTGGGCTTGGTTCCACTGGGGGTGTCTGCAGAGAGGGGCTCTTAGAAGGGACGTGCTTGAACGAGAGAGACAGGAAGGGAAGGGGGGGCCAGCCCCAGCTTGGGGTTTCCAGGAGGGAAAGCCAGACATTGGAACTTGTCAACGCTACCTCCTTCCCCACCCCCACCTCCTGAGTGCTGCCTCCCCTCCTGGCGCCTGCAAGCTGCTGGCAGCTGGACAGACAGAGAGACAGTGCACACATAGACTGGCTCACCGGCCCAGAGCCCGAATGTGAGCCCCTAGATACACAAGCCTGCACACCAAAGGTCCACAGAGGGCAAAGGATGTGGCTAAGCCTTGGGGGACACATGCATATATATGTATTGGGGAGCAGGGGGTGCTACTGGCCTCTGGTGCAAGAGCCCAGGCCTAGGAAGGGGAGGAGGCTTCAGGAAGGGTGTGGGGGAGAGGAGAAAGCCTCCGGGGAGGGGGCTGTTACTGCTCTAATCAGACTCCCAAGGCACTCAGGCCCCCTCCCTGATTATATAACAGCTGCAGCATCTTTGAGAATTTGTGCCTCAGAAATCACTGACTGCAACTTCCTCTTTGTACAAAGCAGAAAAGAGGCCCAGAGAGGGGCAGCAACTGATCTGGGGTAGCACAGCAGAGGCAGGACTAGAACCCAAGGTTTCTTCTCCCAGTTATGTCTGCTGTGCGCGCTACATGGGCCGGTCAATTCTATTCTTCTCTTCGCTCATTTAGTCCTTTCTCCCTCCTCAAGATATGACAATAACCCCTTGCTTTCTTTTTTCCCCCAAGTGACCTGTCCATGCGCTTGTTAGTCCATCTGTTTGTCACAGGGGCTCCACTACCCTCTAGGGCAGAGAACCAGGAAGAGGAGAGTTTGGTTCTGTGCCAAGGGCGACTGGGGAGGTGGGGGTGGGATGGGGAGATGGAGAACTAGAAGGAAAGGAACTCAAGGAGAGAGTGAGGAGGGGAGGAGAGTGAAGCAAGGGGGCTGGGGGAAGATCTGGGAAGTATAGACTCTCCTTTGTCTCCACCCCCAGCCTGGGCACCAGGGGCAAAGTCTGAGCTCAGAGAGTCCTGCTACTTGGGGTCTGGGATAAGGACCTTAGGGTTTCTCTATGGCCTGGACTCAACCCTATAATCCTGAGGGCAGCAGAGTTAGCATCTTGTGCTTGTGTGGTGTGCAGGGACCACACTCGCCTAATGAGAAAGGGGGGAGGGGGCTGTGGGGGCAAAGGGTGGGTGTGAACCTGGATAAGAACTGACTTAGGGTGTATGGCCTCTTTGGAGCATAGGAATTGGGTATGTATGTGAAATTGTGAGTGTGCTAGGACTCTGTGTGTACACCTATGAACATGTGATAAACGGGCTTGACTTCAGAGGGTTGGGGAGACAGACAGGAATGTGTGTATGTATGTGTCTGTGAGAGGCGGAGAGAGAAATTTTACCCCAGGAAATGGTTGTGTGCCTATGTGCCTGGAGTGCATGAACCTGGGAGCTGTATTTTGTATATGTAGGTAGGTAAATCGTATACCTATGTACAATGTGCGTGTGGCTGGATCTATGTGTGTATCATGTGTTTGAATTGCATGAGTATATGTGAGTGTACAATTGCATGTGTGCTGCTATGTACACACATCTGTGATTGTTTTGAGGTACATAGTGAAGTTATCTATATGAGTCTTGACTATGGGCTGTGTGTGCAGTTATATTTGTGGGGCAGTGAATGTTAGGGAGCTGTTTAAATGTGTGGTTGTATATTTTTGGGGATTGGCTTATATATGCGGTTCTTTGTTTATTTATTTTCTATTTATTGTCAAACCTCCCCTGCCAGAATGTGAATTCTATAAGCGAGGGGTTTTTTGTCTATTTTTCTCTCAGTATCCCTAGTGTTTAGAATAGTGCTAACAGTAGGCACTGAATCACATTTCTGGAATGAGCGATGAATGTGTGCCTGCTTAGCTAGGTCTGGGAAGTATGTTACAGATACATATGAATTGTGTGTACATGTATCTTAGTGTGTGAATGGATACATTTCGTGTGTCCGGGTGTGTGAGGTTTTAGGCATAAGTGGCATGTGAACCAAGTGTGTGCACAGGTGCATGTGTGTGTCTAGGTACGTGACTGTGTACCTGAAGGTGTGCGACTTATGTGAGCATTGGGAGTACTGGGGGATGTGGCTGCGTGCGTGCACAGTTGTGTGTGCATGTGCAATGTGCATGGGGGTGGGAAGGCGCTGTCGGCTTCTCCCAGCCTTCAGCACTCACTCAGCTTCACCCCAGGTCGCCTGCTGCGAAATGTCAGTGGCAGAGAAGCTAAAAATATCCCTCTCCTCCTCCTGCTCACTGCTTAGGCTGATGGGGCTGTGGGGCCCCAGCAGGCCCCTTGGGCCCTGGTGGGAGGAGGAACTGCTGGATGAGGGGCAGGGTGTGGGGTAAAGAGAAGGAAGCCCTCCTCGGCACACTCCTTCCCCCTTTCCTTTTGGGCTCCAAAGCCAGGTCCCAGGCTCACCTCGGTCAGGAAGCCCTCAAGAAGCCCCCAGGAGCTGCCACATGCTAGTGCATGCATATGTGTGTCTATCTGTGGTGTTCTGAGCTGCCAGGGAGGGAGACATGGCCTTCATCAGACTGGGGCTCGTCTGGGCAGTGCCTCTTCTGTCAGTCCGGGGACTCTGGAGGACAGGGCCTCAGATAGGGGGCCCCTGGGGATGGGCTGTATCTTTCTCCTCAGTCTGGGGATTCACAGGAAAGAGTTGGTGTTATTTCCTCCCTGGAACTGAGGGTCAGGGGTACAGCCCAGGCTGTATGGGCTTATCTGGCACTGGTCCTGGGGCCACTAGAGCTCTCTGACCTCGAGGCACATCTGCTGTTCAGAGCTTGTGGGCAGGGAGTTTCAGCTCTGCCCACACCCTAGGCCGGCATGTGTTTGTCACGGGTATGTGTGTGGGTGCGGTGGGACATGTCAGGGCCCGTGGTCTTTCAGGGACCTCTTCACATGTTGGGCTCCTGGGTGTGTCTCTGCCTATGTCAGCGGTGTCAGCCACTGCCTGCCTTGAGCATTATGGACAATCAATAAAAGTTTGGGGTGCTGTGTGTTTTTCTGTATGTGTGTGTGTGTGTGGGCGGGGGTGGCTGCATATCGGTCTGGTTTCTCCCTTTCGTAAGGCAGACCTGCAAACTCCAGCTAGAAGGAACTGTGTTCATGTGAGAGTTGCTGGCATTAACACGTGGGTGTTTCTGAGTGTCAGTGTGTTTGAGAGTGTGTCTCTATCAGATGATCAGTGCCCACTTGTCCTCTGTATCAAGAGGTTTGTGGGGGTGTGTGTCTGTGTTGGGATTTCAGTCACTTGATTACTGTATTTGTGAGTCTGCCTGCCTGAGTATCACGTCAATGGGCATCTCTGTGCCTGAGTGTGTGTGTGCCTAAGTCAGTTTGATTTTTGTGGGTCTGTATGTCCATGTATCCCTGTGAATGTTGGTGTTCTCTGTGTGGGTTGAAATCTGTGCAGAAGCTGGGCATCCCTTCCCCCAGTCCTTGCTTAGTCTCCCGCCATTTCTGTGTTGAAGGCCTCAGGTTGTGTCTCTGTGTGTGTGTACACTGACTTCCTCCAGCACTAAAGCTCCAACTCTGAAACCCGCCCTCACTCTCTCCCCTATTGGGTTTGAGGTAGGAGCTGAAGCAGAGGGCAGGCAGGCACGGAGCCCACCACAGCTGGGTCCGGGGCCAGGCTGCCACCAGGGCCCTGCCTCAGCTTTGCTCCAAGCAAGCACTAAGCCAGATCCTCAGTTACATGTAAACACCAGCTGTGTCAAGAAGGCGCAGCTTCTTCTAGGTCAACAGACAGCTGTGGGGTTGCTAGGCAACGGCCTGGCTCCCCCCAGTTAGGGCCCCCTCCCACTGCCTCTACCTGCAAACCCTCTGCTGGTTCCCCCCACACCAGAGTACCATCGCTCCACTCCATGCCAGTTAAAACAGTGGGGTGGGGGGTTGAGGGGGTCAAGGCTGCGGTGAGTGGGGCTCTGGGACTGGGGTCAAGGTATGGGGAGGCATTAACCCTTCCAATTCCACTGCCTCCCTCCCCTTAGTCCTCCACCCCAGCAGTCAGACTAGAGCAGAACTGAAGTGATGGTAGCTGATGCCCCCCTCCCCAGCAGGTCAAGCCAGAACTGGAGAGATGCTAGAAGCAGCTGGAGAGAGAGGGGTGTGGGTAGTACTAGTGATTGGTCAAGTCCTCTGCCCCTCCCCAGCCTAGCCCAGGGAAGACAGACTGGAGGGCCTGCTGGCAACAATAGGGTTAAGTTTCCCCTTTATTTCTCCCCTCCCAGGATAACCACCCCCATTTCCAAAGCAGCACCTGTGCTCTCAGCAGCTGTGCCCGCTTGACACCCTGATGCCCGTGTCCAGGTTCGGCAGCCCTGCGGCGCCCCAGGCCCTGGATCGAGCCGGGCCTGGGCCTTTTCTGTGGGCAGCAGGGGAGGTGAGGGTTCCGCATCCTCCCAGGCCTCCCGACCATCCCCAGGCTCCAGGCAACAGGCTCAGGCCCTCTGAGTGGGGTGCGTGGGACCAGCTGCAGGCCAGGGTGACTTCGGAGTTGCTGGAGGAAGCAGCGGGAGGAGGCAGTCAGGCGGCAGGGGGGCAGCGCCCCTGACCGCCCCATTAGTATGCGGCCGCGCTCCACGCACCATGGCAACCGCTCCCCCGCGCCTCTCAGCAGGGCTGCCCCGGGCGCAGTGCGCACCTCTCCTCCCACAGGTGGCGACACGCACCGGCGGGCACGCACGCACAGGCGTGCACACTCAGGGCGCTCGCGGGTGCCTGGGGGCAAGCTGGGGGTGTCCGGTGTGCTGGGGCGACCCTGTCTCCACCCCCGAGGCCTATAGGCGTGTCCCCCAGGTGCTCCAGAGTGTCTCTAGGGGCGGGGGTGCACCTGAGGAGGTTCAGCCCGTGCCCAGGTGTGTCCCTCAGTGTGCCTATTGTGCTTGTCTCTGGTGTCCTTGAGGGTATTTGCCTGTCTGTGCTCATGTTTGGGCCCTCTCATTCCTGAATGTATGTGGTTCTCAGTATGACTGCTGTGGTGTAACTGAGTGTGCAGTTGTCTGTGCTCTTTGTGCCTGTTTAAAGGGGTGTGTGTGCGTGTGCGCGAGCGTACCCGTTTGCATGCCCATGGCCCTGGGTTTCCTCTGGATGAATGCCCCAGGTGTGCCTGTACCTGGATGAGTGTGTGAGCATGATCCCTTGGTATCTGCATGTTACCCTTCCTGCCTGGCATCCTTGTGTGTTTCTGGGCATAGCTGCATGTTGCATTGTGTATCTATCTGGGTGTATATCCGTGACTCCCCAAGAACCCAACTCTCCATGTCATACACATTCCCGTGAGTGCCCGGAGTGTGTGTCCTGGAGTGTGGCTGTGTGTCCAGGGTCTGCTGGCTCTGTGCCCTCCTCAGCTTCACTCCCTGCTGCCTGAGCAAGCTGACACCTGCTCCCTGAGCACTGGGCCCCCTCCCCCCACCTGGCAAGGACAAGGAAGGACACAGAGACAGAGGCAGACATAGAAGCAGAGACAGAGTCTTGGAGGGGGATACAGAAAGCCAAGTAGGCTAAAGAGGTAGTGACCCAGAGTCATGTGATCAGTCTTAGAGTCCAAGACCCAGAAAAGAGACAAAAGATGCCAAGATCAGGACATGAGAGAGAGGAAGACCCAGAGTCACATAGAGACCCAGAGCACCAAGTCCAAAACTGCTGAAACAGACCAGAGATCAAGATGTGGGTCCCTGGCCTCCATCTCTTTCCCTTCCTTCCTCCCACTCTAGTTTCCAGGTCTAGCTATGCCTCCTCCTCCACACACCCAAAGCAGAGTTCTCCCGGCCCTGCGGGTCTGTGCCCTGGGCCTGGAACCCAGCCTCTTCCTCGCAGCGCTGGTTGTGTATGTGCGTGTGTGTGCATATGCATGTGTGTGCCACCATCTGTGTGCTGTTCTGGGCTGGCAACTACCTTGCACACAGCCCTCCCTGCCCCTCCCACCTGCCCCCACCACAGTTTCCCACACTCATTTAAACCCAGAAACATGCCCTGGATCTTCCTGTCTCAAACACATCTGCACAAGGGATCAGAACCACCATGTATGTAGCCACACCAGCAAGTCCTACCTTCCTAAGTTCTCCCAGTGAAATCTCTGAGGGGTTTCAAAGCTCTGCTACCCACAGGGAAAGACAGTGGACCAAATTGGTCAATTCCATCGGAATATATATATACACACACATACACACACACACACACACACACACACACACACACACACACACACACACATATATATATATATATATATATATATATATATATATATATATATATATATATATATATTCAAAGGCATGGACCCACTCTCTTTTGTTTACTGTGTATCCCCATGTGCCTGGGACAGTACCTGGAGTCTCGTAGGTGCTTAAGAAATACTTGTTAAATGAATGTGTTCACAGTGTCTAACAGTCACTCAGAGAACCCATAGTGGTTTACAGCCACTCAGTGAAAAACATGAATGCATATCATAGTGTACACACAGGAAGGCATCTGATACATACCTAGGTCACCTTAAATATAGGTGTGTGCACACAGGTGCCTGCTTGTGTGCAAACACTCAGCACAATAGCTAGATTAGAGGTCAACTTTGGCTGCACAGAACCACCTGGAGAGCTTTTTAAAATTCTGATGCAAAGACCCCACCCAGCTCAATAAAATCAGAACCTCTAGTTTGGGAGCCACTGATCTAGATGAATAGATTGGGAATGTAAACACAGGGATTATTACCAGGGATGGCTGTTGGGGTGGGTTTTCATTGTAACAGTACAGTAAAGCACAGACTCCTGCACCAGACTGCTCGGGTTTGAACCCTGGCGTCACTACTTACTGAGTGGTCTTTGTGAATTACCTCTCTGCACTTGAGTTTTCTGTCTGTAAAATGGGGATAATCATCACTATAATAGTGCCTCCTAGGTCTGTCGTGGAGACAGAATGACTTTATATGTTTATGTATGTAAAGTGTTTAGAATAGTAACTGGTACATAGTGTTGTAATTGTTTTCTATTTTTATAATTAAAAATTTTTTATTATGGAATCAATTTTTTGATGAATTTTGAGATTTTTTTTCCCTTTAAATTATTATAAAAAGCAAGGGCTCAGTGTCAGGTTCTGGGCCAACCTACTTCTGCCACTTTCCATGTGATCTTGGACAAGTCTCTGAAGCTCTATTTTCATTTGTAAATGAGGTGAATCTTTCTCTACCTCAACGATTTTTTTTTTTAATGAAAAAAGCATTTTTTCATTGCTTTTAGAGCAAAGAAGAGAGGAAGGGAAAGAGAAAAATCCACAGGAGAGCATTGATTGGTTGCCTCCTGTATGCACTCCAAGACTGCATGTGTGCAGACTGGCCTGGGGGACGAACCCATAACCTAAGTATGCGCCCTGACCAGGAATTGAACCCTTAACCTTTTGGTTACAGGATGATGCTCCAACCAACTGAGCTACATAGACCAAGAGCTGAACAGCTGTTTTGAGGGATAAACACCTCTAGCAGAATTTAATACATGGTGGCAAAATCCAGATATCTAGGAGCCACATTGCCTTGACACATTCTGGGATTCGGTGTGGGACTGCAGCAACAGCGGTAAGAACAGGTCCAATCGAGTACCACCCATTCCTTCCCCACCTACCTGGCAGGGTCTCTGCTGTTCTCCCCTTGGAGGCCTCAGGGCCCAAGTGCATAAAGAACCTTAAATCCCAAAAGCTGGGCCCTTGGCCCTGACAGATCTCCCAAGTGTGTTCTCCAAAATACATCTCGGTCCTCCTTACCCCTTACTAAGCCACAGAACCCTGCCCTCCCTGAGCCAACAGTCTTTCACTGACCGCTCCTTTCGGGGAGCCCCAGTTCTCCTCCCCAAGCCTGCCTCTCATCCCAGGAGCCATAAGCCCTTCTCTGGGTTCCCATCCCTCTCCCAGTGCCCCTCTTTATAGTGAACCCCCCACCTCCCATACAAAACCCCCTCAAGTTAATGAGCCCCTTTGCTGGGCTATCATCTCCCATTTCCTTCATGGGTCTCCTCTCCCCGCCCTCACTCCAATTCCGTGGCAAGCTACCCTCCACTGCCCTCCCTCTCCATCTGAAGACCAGTCTCAAGTGGAGCCCTCAGCTTCCCCCTTCCCCTCAATTGGCATCCCCCTTTACCCAGCCTGTCTCACCTGGACAGACTCCCCAAGTCTCTTCTGCTCCCTCAGCAGCCGCTGAACATTTTCTCCCTGCAGTGCATGAGATTCTTGGGGCTGAAAACAAGCTTCTTACCTGCCCCCCTGACTGGTTCTTGCAGTGCCACCGACCCCCTCCAACCAGCCTCCACCCTGCCCCAGACCTTGCCAAAGCTCTCTCCCCTCCCCAAACACACAGGATCTAATTCAAACAGACCGAACTATGTGCAGCTCCCGGCCAACCCCCTCCCTGCCCCCACCACCACACACACTCTTTCCTCTTCCAGGAACAAAGCCCCCCTCCCTAAACTTCATGGGGTCCTATTGTTCCCTACCCCCACTTCCAGCTCCATACTGGATCATCAGCTGAGACTAGTGTTGATGCCTTTGCTCTCACCATGATGGAGGGTGAGAAGTGTCTTCATCTGATGCTTGTGGATTCAGGGAAGGGCCTTGGTTGGGTGGATGAGCCTTCGCATCCAACACAGGCTGCAGTTTTGCTACCTGCCCCTATCTAAATCCTCTGGCCTCCTTCAGCCAGATGCGCCCAAAAGGGGTGGTCTGTCTCCCTCTCAGAGTGGAGGGTTCCTCTGACTCTCCCAAGGCCTGGACAGACCTTGCTGGTTGCGTCAGGTAGAGCAGTTGGTTCACAGAGGGCAGGGTGCGTTGAGCTGGACATTAGGGTCTCCCTGAGCTTCAGCAGGGACACAGAGAGGCTACATTGAGCAGAGCTTTAACATATGATGGATCTGCAGGAAAACCTGCTTATGAAAGAACAGGCAGCCCAAGGTGGCCATTATTCGGTCAAGCAGCCCAGAGTCCTGCAAGGTCAGGGAGTAGGAAACAGCTGAGTCCTTCCAGGTCCACCAGAAAAAGGCACAGGATTGAGCTGTTTTTGGATTTCCAAGGTTTAGGAGAGCTGGGAGGTAACCCAGACCCAGCACCTGGGGCTTGGGATGGAAAGGGAAAGCAGGGAAAGGTGTGTTGGGGCAAAAATGGAGGCCTGGCGACAGAGGAGACCTGGGCCCTGGGGCCAAACGGGAGACCCACAAATAGGGGGTCACTCTAGTCCTTGTGGGAAAGGGGTGTGTCCCACAAGGGTTGTTGGGCTTAGGATGGAATGACTATCTCAGACGGGTATCCCTGAACTGAGGTACAACCGTGGGGCCCAGAGGCTGGGCAGACACAGGAAAATGAAGGGGATGTAGTCAGAGACCTGAGATCTAGAGGAAACCAGGTGGTCCGGAGGTAGGGAGGCCAGAGGCTTGACTCATAAATCGGTGTTCCTCAGGGAAAGGAAACTGGGACTTGGGGGCGATCAGGGGTCCTAGAGGTAGGCATCCCTGCACTTCTAAAAGAACGGTGGTCCAGGGGCAGGGGAGACCTGGGGACATAAAAAAAAGACCCAGAGCAAGGGAAATCGGGACATGGGATAGAAGAGGGGTCTCGGAGGGAGGGGGGACCCAGGACCTAGGGCAAAATGAAGAGGCAGAATCCGTGGACCTGGGACAGAAGGAAGAGATCAGGGACCAGGAGGCCCCGAGGGGGCAGACTGGGGGGCCAGGGGCAGAGAGACCCAGGGCCTGGAGGGACTGAGGAAGAGCGCCAGATGAGAAGGTGACTCGGATCTCAGGCAAAAGGGGGCCCTGAGAGGGGAGGAACACATGTCAGCTTTTCAACTCCTGCGGGGACCCAGTTGCTCGTGACAAAACCCTGGTGTGTCCCTTCCATTCCATCCACCCTCACTCATCCCCTTTCACAAGACACAACGTGTGTGTGTTTTTTTTTTTTTTTTTGCTTTTTTTTCATTTCTTTTTAATACAAACTTGGATCTTTGGGTGTGTCCTGCCAACAGAAAACAACAACAACAACAGAAGAGAAAACCCAAAAGAGTGAAAAATAAGAAAGGAAAAACAAAAAACAAAAAAAAAAAAGAAAAAAAGAAAAAGCTCCCGCAAGAGGTTCTTTTCCCTCCCCCCCACCATGCGAATTTGCACACCACGGGACCACAGCAGGTTTACAGAATGCAATATACAATCCACGATTTATAATAAAACAGTATATACAATAAATAGGATATTGTTCATTTTTGTCAAACGACCTGTAGATAAATTTCTCAGTGCATACTTGCAGGGCTCTGGACACCTCGAGGCCCCGCTTGCAACCTCTTGCACACGCTCGCTCTCTCGCTCTCTCTCTTTTTTTTTTTTGTCTTTTTCTAAAACTGTGTTTTGTTTTTAAGTTTTGTACATTTTTAAAAAGTATTTACAATTGCTGGTTTTGTGCAGAAAGGGCTCACCTTGGGCTTCTGCGTGGAGGAGATGGACAGGGAGGGGTGGGGGGAGATGGGACTGCAGGGGGTGCAGGTGGGGTGGGGTGGGAGGCGGAGGGGCAGGCGCTCCTGCCAGAGGACGATGTGGACGCTGGGAGGGGTCTTGGCGTTGGTTTTCTGAAAGCTGCAAAGAAACACAAAAGAGGCAGAAGTCAGTGGCAGGCAGACACTGAGCTCTGAGAACAGGGAGGGTAAGAGAGGGACCCCACCCAGTTCCTACCAGGATTCTGGGAGAAACTAACCCCATTGTTCCTTCTCCCATAAAACTCCAAACAGTCCCCCAGGAATCTCTGAACTGCTTCTGGCTTTCTTTGAGCTCAGCTTTCCTCTCGGTAAAATCAGGGTGTGGTCCAGTGCCCACCCCACTGAGAGGTAAAGGATGTGCCCGGCAAGAGCTGGGGTTCCAGGCAGTAGAATTCGTTAGGAACTTGAACTCTAGGTTCAGCCACAGCTAAGTTCAAAAACTAGTCTACCATTTAATAGCTCTGTGACCTCAGAGAAGTCAGTGAATCTCTGTGAGCTTCAGTTTACTCATCTGTAAAAAGGGGATAACGGAACTATCCAATAGGTTTGTTGGGAGAATTCGGTGGTTTAAGGCAGGTTAAGCCTGATACATAAATGAGTAATAAATGACACTAATTACTACTCATTATTTTCGTGGGGGCTGGGCCAGCTAGGCTCTCCAAGCCTGAGTTTCCTCATATAACAATTCCTCCAACCTAGGCTGTTCTGAGGAGCGAGGTAATAGGGAAGATGGGGGCTTTTAGCACAGCGCAGGTGTGAACCGCAGCTTTAATTTCTCCTAAGTCCAACCCTCTCTCTCCAGCCCCCACCAATGCCATTCTGTTCCTTAGAGAGGTGAGGTGAGGAGGAAGTCTGTCTGAATAGAGGAATAAAGAAACTGCCCAACACAATACCATCTGTGTTTGGCTGCACCCCCTGCCTTCCTAAAGCTCTGGAACTCTCAGGTCCCCGCTCCCTAGAATCACCAGACACTGGGAATCTGAGGTACCCCTTTCCCTAGAAGGCAGAATGATGTTTGCAGGGCCCTGGGGACCCAAATTCCCTATCCAGACCCCAGATTTGCTGGGATGAGCAGGAAGGTGCCCTGAGGGACAAGAATGCACTTGGTCATTCTTAAGACCTCCGGTCGTTAGCTTGACCTTCTTCAGAGTTCTTTCTCCCTGTCAGAGCCCCCAAATCCACATCTCCCACACCCGGTGGTGACCATCCCACCAGAATGCAGGGGCAGGGCTAGGTGCTAAATCCACCTTCTAGGACTCCTCAGCAAGCCAGCCCACCATCCCCCACCCCTGCAGGAACTGGCAGCCACAGAAAGCCTTTCCTCCCTTGTCCTCGTTCTTGGCTTCCCGTTCCAACAGGGCCACATTTAAATTCTGCTCAGCCTCAGCTGCTGTCTGCTGGGCAGTCAGCCCCAGGGAAGACTTTTGTCCTGAGGCTGGACTTGCCAGTGCTCCCCCAAGGCCAGGGGACCCAGGTGGGTTTCTGAAAGGTGGGGACAGCACCCCACCCAGGTGTCTCAGCCCAGGTGGCAAGCAGAGGTGTGTGTGTGTGTGCGGGGGGAGCTGCGTCTTTGTTAGCTGTCAGGTCTCCTGCAGGTGAGGGGAGGTTGGAACATTAGCCGTAGGGTAAGAGGTGTGCCCATTAGCGTGACAGCTGTATTACAACTGGGGTGATGGTAGAAAAGCAACTCTTGGGGCAGGGGGTGAAGTTGGGATGGATGTCAGTTCTCCACGGGTAGCGTGATAAACAGAACAGCTGTAGAGATAAGCATGGTATTTATCGGGGGCAGGACTATTGGATGTGGGGGGATAGGTTCAGCTGGAGGGCTGGAGGCACTGATCTGTAGGACAGTTTTAAGAACAGCTGCTAAGCTAAGGAACCTACTGTTGGGGTGACAGGTTTAGTGTGTTGGGGGGACAAGTGAGGAGGAGACTTAGAATGGGCTGCTTCGAACCACTTAGCAAGTGAATTCTACCAATCCCCAGCCTTTCCTGCTCCCCCTAAGGGCCCCAGGGCAGACTGGGAGCCTCCTCACAAATCCCTGTCACCCCCACCCCCTCTCAGTCCTCAGCCACTGCCAGTGACCCTCTCCAAGCCAGGTCTCCATGGTGATCTCAGCCCAGCAGGCAGCTCCTGCCAGAACCATTCCCATGGTGCCGGTGGCCAGGCAGCAGGGAGGCTTTCTCACCCTCTGCTAAGCCATCCCTGTCTCACCTTCCTCCTCCCACCGCCCTCCCCAGCTTTCATGACTTGGCCAGAATCTGGGGGATGGTGGGGGATGGGGAGAGAATCAAATCCAGAGGTTCCTGAGCAGGGGAGAATGGAGAATGCTGCGGCTGTGTAGAACCCTGACCCCGCCACATTCAGTTCTCCACCAAAGGAACTAAGGCTGCCATGCCAGGTGGCCCAGGGCTGGGCACTGGAGACAAAGCGCAGAACAAAACTGCTAGGCCCTGCCCTTGAGGGGCTCACAGAGCTGAGAAGGAAACAAAGCAGAACCCAAACCGGGAAATTTCATTGCAGGGGGATGAGGACCGCGCCAAGGGCTGCAGCTCTTCTCGCTGCTGAGCAGTGTCCTGCACATGCTGGGGTCAAGAGCGTGTGCTGACGGAACGACAGTGAAGACAGCGAAGACTAGTCTAAGTCCGATCGGCATGTCAAGGTCCAGCTCAGGTCGGGCACACCTCCTGGATAGACCACCCTGTTCCCATAGCTACCAGTGCACTTGTCACTCCCTTCCCTGCTCCTCCGGGGCAGAGGCCTGTGTGTGGTACCTCTGTATCCCCAACACCAGCATGCGCCTGGCGCCCCAGGACGCCAGCCATTGTTCATGAGACTTAACCTTTTAATGCCTCCATAATAAATGACTGCAGAGTCACATGCTGCCGAGTCCTTGTGCTCCAGCAGTTTTACTGGCCGAGGTGCCAGGGCATTAAATGATCTCTGCCTGTCAGTGGGGGATGGCACTGGGGGGTACGGAGGGATAGCTGAGCGGGGACTCAAAAGTGCTGCAGACGGTATACAAATCAAGTTGTCCAGGGAGAACTGCTCTCTCCACAAAAGGAGCATTTTATTTCCCACGTTCACTTAAGCAACCAGCCCTCATATACTCACACCCACTAACTGCAATCTCTGAAGCTGACGTCTAACCCCTGCCTTCTAGTCACTGCCCTCCTGACGGGGGCCTCAACCTCAACCAAGGCAGTAGAACAGAATGCCAAGAGAATACATGGGAACTGAGGCTGATTTGCTGTGCAGCCTGGGACCAGTTCTTTCCCTCTGTCCTTCAGTTTCTACGTAAAATAAGGGGGTTGAGGTAATGGGAGAGATCTTTAGGCAAAATGGTCAGAGACAAACTGCAGCTGCCCAAAGACGAATCTCCCCCTCCAAGACTTTCAGGCAAAGTCAGGCCAGTGAGCTCTTCAAACGAGGAGAGGACACTGGTTCCCTGGGGTCCAGATCACACCTGAGAGATGGAGATAACTGATGGGCGAGGCTTCCACCTGGGAATGGGCAGAGGGTGGAGTGTGGCTCCATTCCCCACTCCAGAGAAATTTTTCAAAATCCGTGTCCTCCAGGCAGGTGCTCTTTAAACGCCAGCTTTCCCATTCATTCCCTCCTTAGGAATCTCTCATCTTCACTGCTGAGCAAACAGGGATGCTATGGGGCCAAAGAAGGCTCACATCCATGGTCACCCACCAAGCTGTGTGACCTTGTGTCTATCTCCCAGCTCTTGGAGCTTCTTACTTGTCCTGGGAGGAGCCGTAGCCCTTACCCCACACCCTCTCCAGCCTCCTGACAGCGGATGCCTGTGCAAAGACGGGTGTTACCCAGGGGTATGTGTTGAGATGAGTGCAGGCTCAGGAAAGAGCAAGAACGGAGTAACTGGGCGATCCCCAAGGGCCCTTCCTGGCTCTCCCATGCCACGTTCCTCTGCCTGGGTGACTGTGTGTCTTTGGGCAAGTCCCTCTCCCTCTCCATAAACTGGGAAGATTGTACTTGGAGACAGTTAGCCCAGTTAGCCCTGTTGCATTTTTGGGAGCATATCTGATGAGCAGGAGTAAGAGAAATCATCTTTTACGCATTCCCCAACACTTATCCTCTCCTCTCACCATTTCCCCCTAGTCTACAAGCTGTTCGACTCAAGGCAGGGAGAAAAAAAACCCCTGACCTGACCCTGAAATGTCCCAGGCATGACAAAACACCAGGGAGGGAGATGGGGACAGCAGACAGAGATGAGTAACCAGCCTAAAGGAGCTGATGGCAAGGGGAGGACATTCCCAGGAAGGGCTGTCATGGATGCAGAAGCGTTTGGAGATTAAATGGACCTGGGAAGGATCCTGGAATGCTTCTTGGAGGAGGTGATATCTGAGTGAAAGATAGGAACTGACAGGTGGGAGATGGATGGTGAGTAGGAAAGGGAAGCCCAGACCAGAGAATAGCTAAAGTAAAGGCGCAGGGCACACTGGGGAAAGCCCCCACCCCTTCCAGTACAGAGCTGGAAAGGGAGGGTGTGAGGAGGAGGTCAGGGCTGAAAAAGAGGTCTTGAATATCCAGAATACCGGACTAGGAAACTGGGCTTTATTTTGTAGGGAAGGGGGCTGGAGAGGGGAGGATGCAATCAAAAGGTATGAAGCAATGAAGTCATTGGAATGAATGTGCTTTAAATCAATTCATCTGGTAAATATCTTGTGGGCTCCAGATACCATGCACTGAAGAACAAGCATTTTGGTGGCCACAGCGAGGGGAATGGACTCGGCAGGGCGGACAGGTGTTGGGGCAGAGACCTGGAAGGTACTGTGTGCTCTGACCCAGGTGGCTGAGCTGGTACAACAGCTTCTGAAGCCTCAAATTTGTTCAAGACCCATTTTCTGTCCCCAGGAAGATCCTTGTTGCTTGCCCTGCTTAGTTTAGGAGGGTGGTCCCTGGTATTTCTGGTGGGAGTGTTTCAGTCCCTCTCCTGGAGAGTGATGCCCACATGGAGGCTTTTCAAAAAAATTTTTTCTTTTTAAAGATTTTGTATATTTACTTTTAAAGGGAGAGAAATATCAATGTGCGAGACATACAGTGGTCCGGTTGCCTCTCACACGTCCCCAGCTGAGGACCTGGCCTGCAACCCAGGCATGTGCTCTGACCAGGAATCAAACCGACAACCTTTTGGTTCGCAGGCTGCCACTCAATCCAGAGCCACACCAACCAGAGCTTTTTAATTAAAAAAAAAAAAAAAAAAAAAAAAAAAAAAAATTTACTTGGAGGCTCTTAATAAACATCTATTTATAGGCTGCAAACTCCATGAGGGCAGAACACACTGCTTGTCTTTTCAGTGGTACCCTCAGCACTAGCTACAATGCCTGGCCCAGGAAGGTGGCTGGTTCGTGTCCACTGAGTACTACTTCCTCCACCTCTCCAGCACAAACAGAGGGCACTGTGGCAGCAAAAGGTCTGGTGACAAAGGTGGCAAATCTTCCAGGGGAAAAAGTCATAACCTATTACAAAGTCACAAGAAATCTTTTCCCAATTATCTGCATCGAGAGGACTGGTGTGGATTAAGTGTGTGGACAGGGTTTCTAGCTGACTTGGGTCCTGATGGGCACTCTTTGGCTTCAAGTCCTTTGGGGTAGGGGCCTGTAATTTACCTGGTCTCTGCCCCACCCCTGTAGACAGGACTCAGCCTTAGTTGTTAAGGCAAAGACCTAGGTGGCATTTCATTTCCCACTAAAAGCCCCAAATCCACACTAGATACAAGATCCTTCCTAGGATCCTTCAAAGAATAAAGTTGAGCAGGTGAAGGAGACCTGGCTACAGTGTCCTGAGTAACCAGGAAAGGATCAGGGGTGTGTGACTTACAGACTGGGTCAGAGGGGAGGACTTTATCCCTCTACTTACCAGCCACTGACTCTGTACTTACTATGTGCTGGGGACCGGGCTAAGTGCTTCACGGTAATCTCAATTGTCACAAGAGACTCAGCAAGGTGACGTGACTCACCAGGTCACATAGCTGGTATGTGATGGAATCACCCTGCACAGAGGCCTGTCTGCGCCCACAGGCATGCTCTTAGCCCACCCCCCACAGCCCCGTTTCAGAGTTTTGCGCCCTTGGGTTCTTCTTCCAGGGCTACAGGGATGTGGGAGAGAAGGAGCGTGAAAGGGCATGTTCATGGAGAGATTAAATTTCCAGGAAATGAGGGCTCAGAACAAGAAGGCCTGGCCTGAAAATGGCTGTGGGAGAGGCAAAAGATAGGACTGGAGGGAGGACAGCCTCAGGGAGCGAGAAGAGGAGCCCAGAAGAGGCAGGGCAGGACTGGCTGACCCCTGACGTGAGGGCCTCCTGCTCAGAGCCAGAGACAAGATCAAGTGACCTCTTGAGGTTTCAAGGCAGAAGAGACAAAGCCCAGAGCAGCCGGGGCCTGGCCCAGGTCCGGGCATGCCTGTGGACCCTGGCTGGGTGGTGGCCTTGGAAATTGCTTCCTGCCCTGGTCAGGCCCCAGCTGGCGTAACCTTGGAGGACCTGTGACATTTCTCTTGGCCTCAGGTCCAGGCCTGAGAGGGAACAGAGAGGAGAGGGGGACTCGAGATTCCTGAACACCTTGGAGGGCCCTTCCTACCCTCCCACCCTCTTCCTAAGGTCTGGTAGGGCCTATCTGCAGCCATGAGGGCCCAATGTGGAGCCAGTCTGTCTGGCTCTGCTTTCCATCTAAGGGACTAGAGAAGACGTCTGCCTGGGCTCAGGTACCCCGCCCCCCCAATCCTCTACCCCTTTCCTTCTCTGCCACGGTGCACTGTTTCCTTCTCTGTCCTATTAGCTCAGCTCCCAGACCAGTCTGGTCCCACATTCCCTACTCTGGCTCCTCTGAGCTTTCCTCTTTCAATTCCCACTGGGATGTGACCCATCCTTGCCCACAGTTCCCTCTGCCTGGAATGCCCTTCCCCCATGCCCCAGTGTCCAAATCCTGCCTATTCTTCAAGGTCAAGCTCAAATGCATCTTCTTCCACAGAACTTCAAAATCCATTAAACATGTCAGACCGAGAAACAGCTGTAGGGAACACCCAACCAATCTGTCGTTTTGTGGGTGTGGAATTGAGAGTGACATGGAGAGAGAGCAGTGTGGCAAGGGATGTGAGTGAGAACACCACAGTACTGGGTTCAAATGCTGGCTCTACCACTCACCAACTGGATCTCCTGGGCAAGGTTCATAGCTGCACTTGTTTCCTCAGCTCTCTGACTGGGGGTGGAGACTCATCTCCCAGGCCACTGTGAAGGGTCAGTAGAGTGGTGTTGCACCAAGGGCCCGCCGCAAAATGTTTGTCTTTTCTCACCAAAGGAGTAGAGAGATAGATGACTTCTGACCTTAACACCCACCTTCCTGGTGCACAAGCTTTGTTTCTCCTGGCCTCTGGGTACCTGCCACTTTCCACCGGGTGTTTTCATGTTCTTTGCATACTTGTCTTAGCCTCCTGGGGTGGATGCTGACCTCTGAGAACAGGGGTCACAGCGGCTTTGTCTCCCTGTGTCTGGCACTGGGACGGGCATGGAGGGCTCAAGATGTGAGGCTGAGCTGAACGACTGCTTTCCAGTGCCCGACATCAAGTGCTCACAGCCTGCTGGTGAATGAGCATGTCACTGTCCTCTCAGCTTAGGCCTTCTGTCAACAGTGCCACTCCCTCTGCTAACTCCTTCTCTCCTCATCATTCTACTTCCCTACACCCCCCTATCTTCCTCATTCCCAAAATGATTTTAATCTGGGTCTGGCACTGGAGGGTTTGCCTTAGATGAGGGACCCGGTGTGCCATCTTAAAGAAGGGACACAGCCCTACCACCGCCATGGTCCAGGCGCCCTCAGTGCCTGCCTGGACTACTGCAGCTGGTCCTCTCCACCACTTGCGCTGCTCCACTGTGACCCTTGGAACATTCCAGCTGAGGGCTCACCTCAGTTGTTCCCTGTTTGTCTTGGAATAAAGTTCAAAATCCTTCCAATGCCCTGTGTCATTCTGGCCCCGTCTGCCTCGCCCACTCACTCAGTGTCACTGTCTTCAAAGCTGAGCTCCTTCCTGCCTCAGGGCTTTACCCATTGCTGTTCCCACTACCCAGAATGTTTCTCCCTCTCCCTCACCCATGGAGCATAAGCTTCAGATCTGGTCAGACTGCTGCAGTCTTGCGGCCTCCCAGCTTTTCTTCTCTTCGCAGTCCTTCCTATGGTGATATCTACCGAATGCTTTGTGTCATTCTGTTTACTACCTTTCCCTCTAAACTGGAAGCCCCCTGAGGACCAGAGCCTCATTTGTGGTATTCACTGTAGCGTCCCTCCCCGTCCCCCCCACCCCCCGTCTGGCACACAGTGGGTACTGGACAGATGTCTCTAGAATTACTGAATGCTTTGGTTTGAGGATAGTGCTGTCAACTCCCAGCTTTGAGCGGGGAGCAGGGCCAGAATATGGGGCTGGATGGTGTCCCAGTCCCTCCTGTGCTCAGGCCTCACTGGTGGTTCCATTATGTATCTCACTGAGCTGTGATCTGCCCAGACACCCAGCCCCCACAGCTGTTTATTTTCCCACCCAGAGCCTGGGAGGAACGGTTTTCGGACTGCTTCACATTTCTGATTATCCACGAGACATCTCCCCTTCAGTGAGAAGGATCAAGAGTTTGACATTTTAAACCCTAAGCAGCTTCCCCCCGGCCTGCTTCGGATCTGTGGCTCTACTGCTTGCAATGAGATGCATGGGGAATGGAAGGCCATTTTAATCTTGGCCTGGTTTCATTAGGAGGAAAAATATACTGCCAAAAAAAAAAAAAAAAAAAAAAAAAAAAAAGTTTGGTCCTTTGTCTGTGTCACGCAGAGTTGCAAGAGCCTAAGAGATTATCAAAGTCTATTTCCTTGAACAGATGGGGAAACAGAGGCCAGAGTCAAGGGAGGAAGGATTAAGAGCTTGGTCAAGGACATATAACAAGTTGATGGCCAATTGGGGAATGGTCCTTCTCTAGGCCTCCTAACTCTCACATGCTGCCCTTTGCCACCTCAGGCACCAAGGGAGCTGAGGTCAGGCAGAGAGTGGGTAAGAAGTTTCCACTGACATGACTTTAGGACCCTGAATCACCCTGGCCTTGAATGGCCTCCTCAGATCAGGACGGGGCTTTCCAGGAGCCCTGCTGTTCCTTCTCCAGGAAGAGATACTTCCAGGAGGCAGCAGAGGTGAAGACTGGGGGGCTCAAGGCCCCCAGCCCACTCCACCAACACCCACCACACCTGAGCCAATTCTGTGATCGGTCTGTTGTTCAACAGTGGGATCTGATGAGCCAGTTGTGGCTGTATTTCTGCAGCAGGTTGTTCACCAAGAAAATGATTTCTCCGGACTTCTCCACTTTTACTATTTTGGGGGCATTTCCCTCTTTTGTTTTCCTTTTTTCTAAAAAACAAAATCTTGAGAATATTAAAAAACTGTGACTCTAACTGAGGTCACAGTGCCTAATAAAAACATCTAAATATCTAGCAGTAGTTAACTTAATGCTTAGAAAAGCATTTGACTTTAGTAAAGAGACTGGCTTTTTCTAGGCAGGAAAACATCCCGCCTGGGGACAGACATACTGACACAGGCACAGCAGGATCCCAGCACCGCTTCTGCACTTTTGGGTCCTTACATCGCATTCCAGACCACACTGAGCCTACCTCAGGCCAAAGATGTTGAAAAACAGCCTTTGGGGTAGGAAAGGATACTCTGGGCATTTTGTAAAGCCCTTGCAGAGTGTATGACCAGACATACTGGCCACACCTTTAGCCTGGCCCTTGCCAGACTGCTTCCTGGACCAAACGAAGCCCCTAGGGAAATGAAGGAGCCCATCAGGGTCAGTACCCCGGATAGTAATTACACAACCTGCTTCCCCCACTTCACAGAGCAATTCTAACGTCTTTCTTTACACAAGGTCAAGCAGTGACTGCTTCCAGGGACCTGGGGACTTAGGTGGTACTGGTCAAGGACTTAGCACAAATGAGGGAAATAAATGCTTGATGAGCCAAACCTGATGAGACCGTCCAGTCAGTGGCTCTCCAGCCATTTCAGTAACATCCAAGCCCCACGCGGGGTTCCCCACGCAAGCAACCCATCTCCATAAAACCGTTCCCAACATATAATCCCAGACGCCTTCCTGAATCCCATCTCCTTGTTTTCAGGTCCCCAATCTTGTCCCTAAATCTGCCGTGCTCATCACTATCCCCCCCCACCTCCCCACCAGCCTCTTTCCACTACACCCACATCCCCAGACTCACCCAGGAACAAAACCTCGAGGTCCAGTCGGCACTTCAGTTGGCACTACAGGGAGGTGACGGTGAATGTGTCCTCAGGGTGAGGTTCCGCCATGGGCCCCAGGAAGCCGCTCTTGGGGCCCCCACCCAGGCCGGGATGCGCCTGTGGCATAAAGCCAGGATACCTGTAGGCAGTATCCTGCAGGGGCAGCAGCGAGTCCCTCGGCACAGGGGACAGGGTCAAGTCACTAAGGAGCGGGCAGCCATAGCCAGCAGTGGCTGCAGCAGGGCCACGAGGTGGGCCAGGTGGCCGGCCCATCTCCAGTGGCTCCTTGTCGGCCTTGGGCGTGGCTGGCGGGCTGGCCAGGTGTGGGGCACTGAGGCACGCAGCCTCCGTCCTGCCCAGGAAGTCAGCTAGCAGCCCTGTACCCACCTTGCCTTCATAGGGTGGACTGCGTGCAGCCGAGCCTGGCGGGTACCAATATGCTGTGCCCTTGCAGCTGGGGGAGTCGTAGTGGGGCTGGCCCAGCGGCAGGTCCCGGCAGCTCAGGTGGGCCTGGGCTGCAGCCGCGTGGCCCAGGCTGGCCCCCTGGAGCCCGTGCTTGAGGGGCTCACAGGCAGCCAGCTTTGTGGGTGGCGGCCGCAGTTCTTCCTTGAAGCCCAGAGTGGGTGAGCAGGTGGGTGAATACGCCTTCTGCAGGCCAGCATCAAACACCGTGGGCGGGTGGGCCAGTGGTGGGAAATGCTTGCCATCCAGCTCAGGGGCACCCAGGCTGGGCGAGTCGCAATGGAAGCCCTGGCCGAAGGTGCCATCAGATGGCGTGGATGGGTTCATGGAGTAGGGTCCCATGAAGTCACAGGGGTCTCGCTCACCCACACCAAAGGCCCTCGACTGTGAGGGCAGTGGTGACATACTGCTGTCCCCGCTGTAGTAGTCCAGGCCAAGGTCTGGACTGTCCTGGAACAGCGGGTTGACCGGCTGTGGCTTGGGGATGAACTTGGCTTTGGCTGCTGCGCCGCCCCGTTCCTTCTTTGCTGAGCAGGCCCCACCGCCCCGTCCCCCCCGTGGCTGCCGGGGCCCTGTGCTCCGTTTGGACGGGTAGCCTGAGGCGGTGGCTGAGGCGGATGACGGGAAGCCCAGATGTGAGGCCTCGAACAGGTCGACCTTCTTCCGCCGTCCACGGCCCGGCTTGGAGCTGCTCTGGAAGAGGACACTCTGGTTCCAGTTGTAGCCGGGGGCAGATGATGCCTCGTTCCAGTCCATCATGAGCTTCTCCAGGCTGGACAGGCTTGACTGGCCCTCGCTGCTGGAGGCCTCACTGTTGGCACGCCTGAAACCGCCGCCGACTGGCTGATTGAACTGGGTGCTGTCGGAGGACGACTCAGAGAAGGTCTCGGACACGGCCGTTTGCTGCTTCACCTTCTGTGGCGTGTAGTTAGAGATGTCCAGGATCACGTTGGGCTCGCTGACATGGCAGTCGAAACCAGGATTGTAGAGCTGACTGAAGGCTTCTGAGGCCCAGTCCAGGCTTCCATAGCCCTGCCGGAAAGGCCACTGAGAAGCCCCCACAAACTGCCGACAGTTCTCAGGTGAGGGCTGGAAGGAGGAGGAGGAGGAGGAGGCAGCAGAGGCGGCAGAGGTGGCAGAGGCTGTGGTGCCCTTGGGCACCATGTAGCCACCAGGCGAGACAGTGCTGGCCCGGCTGTCACAGCGCAGAGGTGTGGGGGCTGAACCAGAGAAGGCAGCCCCCTCAGAGCTGTTGAAGAAAGACGCCTTGCTCGGTGGCAGGCAGGGGCCACCGGTAGGCGGTGGGGCATAGCCAGCGCTGTGGGCACTGCTGGGTGAGGCAGGCAGGCTGTTGCCACTGCCATAGGCAAAGCTGCAGTCCTTGCTATTAGCGCAGTCCTGGCCCGTAAAGGGCTTTGCTGGGGCAAATACACTCTGTCCAGCCCCGTAGCCACCGTACTGTGGGGTGTAGGTGTTAGCAGGCGGGTGGGTGGTAGGTGAGCGGGCCACAGCTGAAGCGGGGGGAGCCAGCTTCGGAAAGGTCTCAGCTGCCCGGCAGTCTGAAGTGGCTGGGGTTATCCCGTAGCTTGCTGCCCGGCCCGGTGGGAAGGTCTGGCGAGCGGGCAGGACAGACTGGAAGGAGGGGTCTGCCGCAGCCCCACTGTTGCCCACTGCCACTGGGCTGGCCTTGGCTCCCCGGCTGGGGAAGGAGGCCAGGCCCCTTTGGGCAGGCAGGGCACTTGTGGGGGGCCCTGCGTAGGTGCCCGATGCCTTGCGGGACTCGGGGCGGGAGGCTGAAAGGGCAAAGTCTAAGAGGTCGGAGGAGTCATCTGAATCAAGCAGGGAGCGAAAATAGCCAGTGAAGAGGTTCTGGCGTTCCTGGCTGAGCTCCGTCTGGCCAGCAGGTGTGCCTGCGCTGTAGTAGCTGCCACGGCCTGAAGCCCCACTCTCTAGCCCAGTGGAGGCAAAGGCCCGGGCCTCAGTCCCCTGGAACCCACAGTTTCGGCCAGCTTGCCCGCCTGGGTGCCCATGGTGAGGGGCCCAGCCACCACCCTTGTCCCCAGCCCATTCGGTGCCTGCCTCCCCAAAGCCTGGGCCACTGGGCACCTGCTCTGGGAACAGAGTCCCATTCTTCCGGGACCGCCTCTTGCGCTTGGGCTTCCCAGTCAAGGCGTCCACCTCCCCCCGGCCCCGTTTGCGGGGATGCCCCAACTCGGTGAGGCCAGGGCCCCCTACCCCAGCAGCTGCCACTGCCACCACTTTCTTTTTCTTGCCAATGCCCTCAAAGAAGTCACTGAAGGAGCATCGGGCTGCCTTGGCCGCATGGCCCCCACCCCGGCCACCAAAACCACCTGCTTTGCCACCACGCCGCCGGAAGCCCTGCACGCGATGCAGGAAGTGGGAGATGCTCTGGGTATCGGGTGCCTGATGCACCGATTCAGGCTCACTGGGTGTCCAGCAGCGGGGTGGTGAGCAGCGCCCAGCACACTGGCTCTGGCGGTTCAGGAAGGCCAGCTTGGCGAGGACGTCAGAGTATTCAGCCTTGCTGTCGTTGGCATCTGCTGCGTAGGACGGTTGGGGAGATGCCAGCTTCTGCTTCCGCCGCCGCCGTTTCTTCACCTCCGGTATGGCCATGGTGGCCGCTGCCACAGTGGCTGCCTCAGCTGCCACCACAGCTGGCTCCTTGGGCTTGCCGGGACCCAGCAGCAGGTTCTTAGGAGGGCGGCCACGCTTACGTTTGAGAATAATGGGCATCTCACCAGGTGGGAAGACCACCACCACGTTCCGTCCATTGTTCTTCATCTTCAGCAGCGGGGTGGGCTCTGCGGATACACGCAAGCCCAGCTCCTTGCCCTCCACGCTCAGGCTACTGCTCAAGGACGATACCTTGTACGTGGTCTTGTTACGCCGTCCCAGAGATACAGGGATCTTAGCCATCTTCACCACCATGCGCCGCACGCCCCGGCACTTGCTTTTGCGAGTAGGAACTGCTGGGGTCTGGGAAGATTCTGGCTCCAGCTCTGGGACTGGGCCTGGGCCTGGCAGGGCAGGAGGAGGTGGTGGAGGCGGTGGTGGTGGAGGCTCAGCCAGGGCAGCTGCCAGCCCTGTGGGCATAGGCAGAGGCAGCAGGCGGCCCTCAGGTCCAGCGTCTGCCTTACGCCCCCGACCGGCTTTCCGCCGGCGACACAGAATCTTTGGCCTATCAGTGCGCCGCAAGGCGTACTTGGGAAGACCCTCAGGCCCAGGGGGGCCATGGGGTGAGCACAGGTCCAGGCGCAAGGGCTCGGCCAGTGGGCAGGGCCCTAGGGGCTGCTGGGGCTCCAGACGACGGCCAGGGACGTCAAGCAACTTAGGCAGGGGGTCAAGTCCCTGAGGGTCAAGCAGCTGTGACTCCAGGGAGTCAGGCAGGGTATCCAGGGCCTGAAGAGCCAGGCTTGGCAGCCCCAGAGGATCAGCAAGAGGTTGCAGGGGTGGCAGCTCCAAAGCTTCCCCAAGTGGCTCCAGTGCCTGTGGGTCCAGGAAGCGGGGCTGGGGGTCCAGGAGCTGGGGCTCTGGCTCAGGCGATGGTGGCTCAAGGGCCTGGGCCTCGAGCAGCTGGGCCTCGGGGCAAGTAAGGGAGGCCAGCTCACTAAGGATGTCGGCGTCAGCGAGTTCTGAGTAATCAGGACCGTCTGGCTCAGGCTCCGGGGGCAGACCAGTGGCCGCAGCCGTGGCTCCAGGACTATGGCCTTGGTTGGGCTGAGGACTGTCCCTAGGCTCAGGCTCAGGCTCGTACAGGGGGTGGCTGGGCCGCTCAGACTTGGCGTGGGGGGTCGCCCGCTCCTCAGGGCTTCGGATGCTGTTGGCTAGACTGGGGGAGGAGAAGAAGCTATACTGCAGGTCACCAGGGGGCGGGGCAGGCGGGCGGCTAAGCCGGAGCCCACCGCAGTCCAGGTGCACACCGCTGTGCTGCAGGTCCTGAGAGAGCCGAGTCAGGTCCTTCATGATGTCAATCAGCTGCACCACTGGACGCAGGTTCACCCGCCCGTTGTCCCAGCGACGTCGGGAGCTGCTGCCGTCTTCAGCAGGTGTGGGGCAGTGGGCCTGTGAGACTGGATGGGCTGCCCGAGGGGGCAGCGGGTTGTCTCCCTTGGCAAGGACTGGTGGGCGCCGGGTGCTGGGGTCCCGGCGTGGGGGTGGGCGCGGGTTCTCGGAGAAGGTGTGGGTGAAGGCCTTGTCAGGTGGGCTGGCAGGGGGTCGGGTGGGAAGCAAGGGCCGGGGGGTAGGGGGGCCGCTGGGATAGTACTTGGGCTCCCGGAGGTAGTCAGGAGAACTGCACACAGCACTGGAAGTCACCACCAGGCCCTGGGGCTTCACACGCATCCTGACCTTGTCCTCCGAGGGCCGCCGGGCGGGGCCGGGGCTGACATGAGGGTGCGAGAAGCCGGGATCAGGACCTACCGGGCAGGACAGGCAGGAGGTCTCTCACTGAATACCCAAGTCCTCATCAGTTTCCCATATCCTCAGTGAGCCCCTGCACCCTTCTCTTAAGTCCCCTATCCAAGTTCCATCAGCTTGTCAACCCCCAGCTTTTCCCAAACCACCACATGCACCATGAACCCCTCACGGGCCCCAGTGCCACTTACTGACGGCTCACCCCGCTCTAGACCCTGGCTATTTGCTCAGAGGGAACAGGACACCTGCCTCTGAGAGGGAAGAACATCAGCAGGGCAGGGCCACCACTTCAGATCAAACTGAAGGAGAGGGCCAGGAAGTCCTATCAAGGGCAAGGCCTCCCTCCCTTTTGCCCCCATCCCCAGGGTTCCAGGGGAACCCCAGCCACTCACCCTCGGCTCTGCCGCCTGGGCTGTCACACTGGAGATCTGTGGGCAACAAGACAAGACGACAGGGGCTCTGAATGGTCTGGTGGCCACAGCCCCATCGCTGCCCGCCTGCCCACCTGCCCACCGACCCAGTCTCCTCCACATACCACCCACAGCTCCCTCGATGTTCCCTCCAGTGCACATACCCGGCTGACCTGGGAAAGAGAGGGCCCCGGTGCCTGGGGGCTCTGCCAGTTGCTGGCTGTCAGCTGGGGGTGCTGTGGAACAACTTCGGCCTGAGCCCAGGCCTCAGGGTGTGGAAAGCTCCTGGAAAGGACCATCGCAGCTCAGGTTTAGTGAGCACCTACTGCGCACCAGGCACTGGGCTGGAAGCTGACCAGGCATCGTTTCATTTAATTCTTCTTACCAATCCTGCGAGGTAGGGGCTATTAATAACCCCATTTTGCAGATGAAGAAATGGAGGCTCAGATGAACTAACATCATTCATGCATATTATTTATGGGGTGCCTATTTTGTAGCAATACAAAGGCTGGGTAGACAAATATCAGGTAATCAAAATGACCTAACTATTAATGGGATAAAAGCAGTACAAAAAAGTGAAGAGTGCCTGGGGGCCGAGGGTCAGCAATCATACCAGGGAGTCGACAACAACAGAAGCTCGTACTTTGGGGACCATTTCTCTGTTGCCAAATACTGGCCTAAGCATTTTATATGAATTATCTCATCTAATCCCCTGCAAACCCAGAATCAATATGATTATCATCCCCATTTTCACAGATGAGGAAACCGTCCACTGGAATGTTTCAGGCACGATGAGGGAAAGGATTTCTGTCCTGTTCACTTCTGTGTATATCTCCCAACACCCTGATCAGCATGTGGTCCACAGGAGTGCTTCAAAAAATACTGAATGAATGAATGAATGAATGAAGTACACAGAGTACTCAGCCCTGCCTTTTCCCAGGAGGCTCTCTCTCATTCCTCTCCAGATCCAAGTGTGATCCAAGAAGGAGGCTCAGGGAGGAAGGGAGACAAAAATGTGGAAAGGAACATTTTCTGACCTCTCTTTTACTTTTATCAGAGAGGCCCTCTCTGACCACCCATCCTATTTCTGCCTTGATCTGGCCCCTACTATACACTCTCAGAGCCCTCTCTATCTCACCCTCGTAGTATCATGACTGCAATCAATTACTTGTATAACTGGCTGTTCGGTGTGTCCCCCTGGAATGTGGGCTCTTCAGGTGCAAGGACTGCGTCTGTCTTGTTTACTGCTGTGTCCTGAACCCCAGGGCCTCGGCTATGGATGCTATATAAATATTTACCAAATGACTCCCAGAGCTGGTCTGGGCAGAGCTGGGATTTAGATCTAGGCATGTCCAACTTTCAGGGGAGCCTGGGGACTCAGGGCCCTGGCTGATCCCAGGAGTAGGGATCTTGGGGAGCAAGGAGTTGAATGGGCCCTGACCACCATGAGGGTCTTAAAGACTGACTCCGCCCTGGCTGGTGTGGCTCAGTCAGTTGGAGCGTCGTTCTGTACACCAGAAGGCTGGGTGTTCGATCCTTGGATGGGACAGGTATGGGAGGCAACCAATTGACATTTCTCTCTCAAACGTGTGTGTGTGTGTGTGTGTGTGTGTGTGTGTGTGTGTAAAAGGCTGATGCTGACAGTGTGTAGTGTTTGTCCCTGACCTGATCCCTAGGGCCCATCTCTCAAGAGTCGTATGCAGACTCTCATTGGCCGCCACGCTGCCCAGTGCTATCACCGCACAGAAAGACTGCAGAGCTGACCCAGAGACAGGGTGGTGTGCATAAGGAGACTCCTCCACTCCCCTTTGGTGGACAATGATTTGCAGTCTACAAAGCACCTTTGCACGTAGGACCCACTGAATCCTCAAAGCAACCCAGAAGGCATGGTTTATGATCCTTGCATTAGAGAGAAAACAGGCTGAGTGACTGAGTAACTTGCCTGAAGTCACATAGCTGCTAAGTGGCAGGATTCCTAATTCTGCCCTAAGTCCAAAGCCTTCTTCCACTTCCAGCTCCTGCAAACTCTCCTTGAGCCACTCCCGAAAGTGCTCCTTCTAGAGCTGTGGTCTAATTTAAGACTGGGAGGAACATTAAAATCATCTAACCCACTGGCTTCCAAACCCTCGGCTGGGGGAGCTGTGTAACATTCCAGATGCCCAGGCCTTAGTCCAGGGGAGTCTGACTCATAGATGTGAAGGGACATCTGGGAATCTGCATATTTAATCAGCTCCCCCAGTGGGTACACAGTTCTAGTGCCACCTTATGCCCCTCCCATTTTATAGATGAGGAAACTGAGACCAAGAGGGAAAGAGACTTTGTCCAAGGCAGGGGGGAGCCCTTCTGTTATTCATCCAGGCAGAACATCCCTCTGTCCACTGTCCCTTCCCTTTCTGCAGGTCCCACGCCTTAGCTCTTCCTCACCATTGTCCCGCCTACTGGATCACGCAGGGTTCTGCTCTTGCCATGCCTAGCCCCTCCCAGGCCAGGCTAACTAGGCTCTCTCTGCTTCAAGAATCTCACCACTGCTCTCGCAGGATGGCCTGAGAGTAACACTCTCACAAAGGAGGGAAGGGGCTCAGGCTCTGGAATCTCCAACTCTGATTTCCAACAGTATGGTTGAACCATGGCTCCTGAGGCCTTCCTAGAGGCCTACCAGAAGCCACTAGCCCTCCCTCACTGAGGGTGGTGCTTACCAAGCCTCCCTGCTCTGGAGACCTCCCACTTGGGGCCAGAGGCTATGATCTTGGCAGAAAAAGAAAACCTCCTCTCCAGTGGTTGCTTCTGTTCCACCCACCCGTGAAGACCTTCGGGCATGTCCTCCTGCCAGACCTGACTCTGTCCACTGCTCTCTCTCGCAGCCTCTAGGATCTGAGGGAAGCAGCTGGCTCTCTTCCCCACCACACCCAGGTGGCCATTTTCTTGGACCCCTCCCAAGGGCCCCCCAGATCCCATGTCTGTGAACAAAGCCAAAGGGGTCCTTCTGTCCCTCTGTCTGCTTCTAGGTCAGTGTGTCTGAGCCCGCCCTTGGGGACACCAGACAGCTGGGAGAGGGCCCCAACCTGCTGTGCACAGTGCCGGGAAGCGCCAGCCCACATCCTTGAGTCCCCAGCCCCACCCTCCTAGTGGCTGCGGCTGTGACCACCCCACCCCTTCCCCAGACTGCCTCCCCCTCCCCCACCCACAGCCTCCCCAGGGGAGCCAGACTGCCAGGCCTAGCTCTCACTTCCGGCCTCATGACCCTCTCTCCAGCCTGCACACTCCCCGCCACCAACACCATTTCCCTCCCAGCCTGGATTGAAGGCCCAGGGATGTCCTCAAATGAAAAACACTGCATCAAAAGGGCCATTACTGCTGCTGTGAAACCTTCAGCATCTCCCTTTGGGGCCTTTATCTCCCAAGATCTGTCCCCTCAGGAACTAAGCATCACCCTCTCAATCTCCTCCTCTTCTTCCCCCTCCCACCCACCCAATTATACTAAAATTCTTCTTCCAACCTGACTCCAGCCCAAAATCATAACAAAAATAACAATGATGAAAAAATACTGGTAGCTGTCACTTATTTGGCATTTAAATGGAAGCAAAGAGAGTTTAAGTTCCGTCTTTAAGGACAAACAGCCGTGATATAGAAGAGCCGAAGTCTTAACTTAGGTTTGTCTGGCTCCTCTAAACCAAACTTCTTTGTTCAGAGTCAGTCCCCTACCCTGCAGCCTCCTCCAACTGTTCTAGTCCCAACCACCAGCCTTAATTTTTGACTTCAAATCTACCCCCAGTCAGCTTCTTCACCCACCCCTCCCACCCCAGCCATCCTGCTGCACTACCCTCCCTCGCCACTAGGTGTCCCCTCAGAGCCACCGATGCCCCCAAGGGGAGCAAGCTCCGCCCCACCCCCTGGAGCCAAGAGCCCCCGCCCCAGCACAGCACACCCCACTCCACCCTACCCCCAGCCACACAGAGCTCCTTTGTGCAGCCCTTGCCCACCCCCTTCCTGCACAGAGTGGGGCACCTGGCAAGCAGGTCTACCCTAGACCCGCCCCCTGCCAGCCCCCTGACCTGGGTGCCAGGTGTGCAGGCACCACAGCCAGCTCTGGCTGAACCCGAGGTTCACCCTGCTGGGTGGCCCTCCCTTCCTCCCTCCGAGGTCACCCAGGGACTGTGCTTCCCGCCCTGCTCCGCCCCCATCCCCTCCTGCCCTTGGCCCTTCCAGACTTCTGTCCTTGTCTTTCCCTCTGTCTCCCAGAGGACTCCCCTCCTCCAGCCCCACCAGGCCCTCCCTACAGCCTCTCACCCTCCGCCCACCTCCTTCCCCTGAGAGCTCCTTGTTCCACCCCCACCCCCCCACTCCCTGCCCAGGTCTGAAGAACTCCTCCTCCTGGAAAGTTGCTGCTGGAAAGGAAGTGACTTCAGCGATTTGGCCACAAGGCTGGGCACTGCTGAGCCCAACTCAGCTGAAGGCTTGCTCAGCCCACCTCCAAAGCACAAATGGTGCCATGTGCACACACCACTCCCAGCATGCACCCAGAACCCTGAACACATGCTTTCCCAGTGACACATGGAGAGATCCCAGTGTATACACACCGTACCATCCCAGTGTACCCCTTCCTCTCCAGCGCTTCCTAGCACCCTCTACACATAAACCAACCAGTGTTGCAAACACAACACTCCAGTATTCCCACACCTGCCCAGGATACACTTTGAATCCTGCATACTCATCACTCCAATGAATCACATACACAGCCCTCAAGTGTCCCCAGCTCAGTCTACTTATAAAAGAATCCTTGCATACAGAACCCTGCACACCTAAGGACAGAGGCCTACACATGCCAGCTTGCACACAAGATACCCTATACAGCCCTGCATCCTCCCACAGCTGAACCTCCCCACCCTTACAATCCCAAGAGGCCCCACCCCCCAGACCTCAGGCCCCAGGAATGCTCTTTTGGAAGCTGGGTGGGGTCCCCAGGCCGGCTGGGCTCTAGGGAGCTTCCTGGAGCCTGGAGACTTCATGTGTCAGTTCAGGGAGTTGCCTCTGCAGGGCAGGGCAGCCCCACCTGGCCTCTGGCTCTTGAGCCTGGGTGGGCTAATCTGGGCCAGGAGTAGAGAGGTGGGCCCTGCCCCCACCCCTCACCTCATCCTAGCTGGGTAGCCTAGCATACCTGAACTACCTAGGTCCTCTCAGCACCTCGCTTCAGCCACCCAGCTCTTGCTTCCACAGATTTCAGCTCTGGGGGTCAGCAGCACACATCAGGCACATTCGTTTCCCTCTGTCCTGAATTCTGCTCATTGTCACAAACCCTCTCTTTCCAGTTGTCTCAGGTCATTAAGGAGCAGGAAAGAGTCCGCGGACTAGGAGGCAGGACTCCGGGAAACTTCCCATATACCCATGGGCCTCAGTTCCCCCTTCTGGGTAATAACGAGTCTGAGTAAGGTGGGTTAGTGTATTTGGATTCTCTGAAGGGCCTCTTTTTGGCCTCAGTTGGCAGGGGGAAATCCCTGCTAGGATGGGGAAGTAACTCCCCCTGATGCTCACTTCGCAGGGGAGCCTGAAGCACAGACCTGGTTTCCCTGTCCCGTTACCTACCTGAGCAGGCTGTGCAGACAGGCCGGGCTCAGCAGGAAAGGCCAGTCCTCACCAGTGATATCAGGGTGGTCTCTGCGGCAGCCTGCGAGTTGCCCCGAACCCGGGGCCCTCTGCACGCACTTAGCTGGGTGGGCTCTGGGGTCCAGGCCAATGGGCAGACAGACAGGCAAGCTCCCATCTGTGGAGGCAAAGAGTACCACAGGCGTCAGCATGGGCACAGGATGAGCCAGAGGGACCAGGAGGCTGTCCTAGATGGGGTTCACTCTTGCGTACAATTAAATCAGCTCAAACCTCATTTCACTGGGGGAGTTGTGAACCTTGAAATCTCAGGTTCCTATTGGGAAGCAGTATCTTGGTGTATGTAGGTACACACAAGCATGAACATGCACACACACTGTGGTGGAAAAGAGCCTGGCCTTGGGCGTTAGTCCTTAGCTCAACCCTCTTGGGCAAGTCAGTTAACCTCTCTGGCTCAGTTGTCTCACCTATAAAATGGGAAGATCTTGTAAATGGGGAGGAGCACTCTGGGGAAACTATAAATGCTAAGAGCTTATTTATAATGCAGGTGTGAGTCGGCTGTTCAAAGTGATGGTGTATGCAGATTTCCATGAGGGGTGTATACGCAGCTGGCATTTACCCTTCTCTACCAGCTGGTCTCCAGTTTTCTTTAATAGCCATGGCCCTTCTGACTACCCTGCTGCTTCCTGCCCATTTCTCTGCCTCCTTGAGGTCTGTACTGGGGCCTAGAGGGGGTTTGAGAAGCAGGTCTCCAGGACTCCTTACAGGTTCTGGTTGCCTGGGAATTTGTATGGGTGTATGAGATCCTGCCTATATGAATGCGCAAATACGAGTGTTCAGTTGTCTGGGTAAATACACCTGCATGTGAGTTCCTGGGTCTATTTAGCCTTCTGTATGCTTCACTGTGTATTTTTGTATGTCTGTGCAGGTATATGTGTGTTTAAAAGTGTACATATATGGGATTGTGTGTTTGCTCAGTTGTGGTGTCTGTGTTTGTGTTCGATGTGTACTTAGGTTCAGTGTCTTCAGTTATACATGTGGGGGTGTGCATCTGGGTCTATTCAGCTTTGTGTATGTCCAGCTGAGCCTGTGTTTGCACGCCTGTGAGGACAGAGGGGAAAGTATGTGTGCCTATGTGTGACAAGGTGTGCCCAGTGTGGTCAGGCTGAGTGTGCCTCTCTGCACACACTTCTTACACACACTGCGCCTGGCTCTCTGCAGCCTACTGTGTCAGGAGCTGCACTGGCTTTTGCCTGTCTGAGCTCCCTGACTGTGTGTGCAGGGTGGGGAGGGGGAGTGCTGGTGATCCTCTGCTGTCCCTGCAGGTTTCTAATCTCCAGGCCTGTGACTGTAGGCACTGGTGTCACTGTGGATCAGTGTTGCCTCTTTCCTACTTCTGCCTTTCTCTGGGTTTTCAGGGTCATGGTGTGATGGCGTGACTGGCCAGTGTCCCTGTGGATCTGTCTCACCAAGGATCACTGTGTGTTTATGCATGCATCTGTGTAGGTGTGCACTGTATGACCTTATCACACTGTGTGTCTGTGGGTCCTTGAGGCCATGTCATTGTACGCCTGTGCTAGCTCTGTCAGTGTCAACATGTATGAGAGTCTATGTGCCCAAGTGTGCCTGTCAGACCAAGGGTGCCTCAGTATCTGTGTGGCACCTTTGTGTAACTCATCAGAGCATGTATGTGTGCATGTGAGGGACCCTTTGTGAGACAGTCTGTGTCTGTGTCATTGTGTTTGTATGCCTGCTTGCCTCCTCCCTATCTCCTGCTCGCCCTCCCTCTCTCTCTCTCTCTCTCTCTCTCTCTCTCTCTCTCTCTCTCTCTCTCTCTCTGTAGGAGCCAGACAGCTCCCCAAGCCTGGATTAGGGACAATTTATCCACAGGCAGAGAAGGAGAATTCCAACCTGCCAGAGCCTCCCTCCTCTGATCCATCCCCCCTTTTCCCTGTGGTTGGGTGGGCACAGAAATGCAGCCCAGCAGCTCCCAAGCCCTCAGGGAGCCCCCACCTTGCAGCTCCCCAGAGGCCCAGGAGGGCGGAAAAGATGGAAATCTAGGTGGCTCCAGAGCCCTTCAAGGGGGGTGGACTGGCTGCCCCCCCATCCAGGCCCCTACAGCTCAGCTCATCTTGGCCCTGTTCTCCTACATATGGTGATGGTGGTGGGGAGTCTGCATGGGGTCTGTCTGGCCCTGGGGGCTGCGGGGAACCAAAGGAGCAAAGCTGCTCCTAGCCATTCTACAACCTGATACTCCCCAATTGATAAAAGACAGTTTCCCCCAAACCCCTGAAACGTAAATGACTGGGGAACTTGTGACTGTGCCCACACAGGCTGGGGGAGCCGCTGGGAGGCGGGGGACAGTGTGGTGGGGGGAATGCAGTGAAGGGGGAGCATGGGCTGAGCTGGGACTAAGGCTCCCTTCACGGTGCTCCAGGCGAAAGGCAGAATCACATGTTTCCCATTAGCTGCTCTGGCCTGCTTGTTCAGGGGGTGTTGGCTGGGGGAGATTTGTTCTGGTTGCAGACACCAGCCGAGACCACACAAGAGAGAGAGAGAGAGAGAGAGAAAGAGAGAAAGAGAGAGAGAGAGAGAGAGAAAGAGAGAGAGAGAGAGAGAGACTGAGTGCCAGAAGGAGGAAAAACAGAGAGGGAGAGTGAGAAAGACACACACACACACACACACACACACAGAGACACCAGAGACAGAGACAGAGACAGTGACAGACAGAAGCTGCGAGAGACAGACACAAAAACAAAAGCAGAGAGGTGATGGGAGAGGCGAACAGAGATTGGGGGACAGGGACAGTGACAGGGAAATGACAGAGGCGGAGAGACTAGTCAGAGGCTGAAGAGCTCGTTAGTGAGGCACACAGTGAGTCAGGCCAGGTGGGACTGAGAGGGAGAGAGCCAGAGGGGATGGTGGCACTGGGGAAGCCGGCCTGACAGAAGGAAACCGGACGGTGATGGAGAGAGACAGGGCCAGGATGAGCCATGGAGAAGGGCTGGGTGAGGACGCCGTGTGGGCAGCAGCGAGGCCACGAGGGCAGGGGGGAGTGGGTGGGGACGCGGGCAGACAGGCGCAGACAGCAGTGTGGGCAGGGGGAGTGAACCTCCGAGCTGGCTGGACGGGGGTGGCCAGCACGCCTGGGCCTCCGCCTCCTGACCCTCGAGCCTCGGAGAGATAACAGGCCCGAATAGTGCTGACTTGCGGTTCAGAAATCCAATATCCTCCGCTGCGCACTAATCGACTACCTGAGCTCCCGGCCCGCGCCGAGCTGCCCCGATTAATCCTGCGGCTCCACAGCCTTAATTAGTTTAACAGTTTCAGGGGCAGAAGAGGCAGGGAATAGCGTCCCCCAGGCCTAGGGGGACAGCCCCTCATGCAAACCCTGCCTGGTGCCCCACCTCTCCAGTTACACCTGCCCCAGTCCCAGAGGCCCCACTGCACACTGTCCGAAAAACACGGGGTCCTTCCTCCCGGGGCCCAGTTCCCAAAGTTGGCACCTGGGTCAGAAGGTAGGTGATGTGGGAACGAGGCACCCCCCCACCCCCCCAACACAGGCTTCTCCCTGTGCTCAGGGCCTTGAGTGCTTCCGCTGGCCAGCCCTTTGGCCCCTGTGGTCTCCATGGGAAGGTCCCACCAACTGCCAGCTCCATACCACTGGGAAACACGTTGTCTCTTTAGGGTGAGAGACAAGCTCCTAAGTTACTGACAACCTCCCAACAGCATGAGATAATCACACATGTCACTCCCTACAACAGCATGAGATGGGCACATGGTGACATCTCACACATACCCAACAGTTGGAGAGACAGGCATATGAGTGACTATTCTCTTAACCTGTCACTTCCTACAAGATGTAAGATGGGCACATGTGATACCCCCAGACAGTGTTAGACAGGAACACAGGCTATGACCCTCACATCGGTGTAACTAACGTATAACCAGGTACCCCAACACCCACTGATTGGATGTGAAATGCATGGAGGACCTTCTCCCCCACCCCCACACAGAGACAAGCCTCACCTTTTAGGTATGAGGAAGAAACAGGCCCCCCCCACAGCCCCACCCCGTGATATATGCCAGGAATACAACCTTGCTGCTTCCCATTGAGTCCTCCCTCCAGAATGGGATGGGTACAGGACGTGTTAACCCCTGGCTGCTTCGGAGAGGTGACAGCCCACTCCCGCCCCTCCCCCATCACTGCCAGCCCGGGTGGTGCTGTCCTCTGCCTGCAGAGGCGTCACAGCTCACAGGGCATGAATGTCACCCCAGCACTGCCAGAGCCAGGCACAGCCGCACGTTGCCCCAGTGACAAACACCACTGGCCCCAGGAGGAGGTGGAGACGCATAGGGCTCTGGGTGTGACCTTGGTCCCTGGACACCAGGGGAGGAAGCACACTGGTGTCCCTCCTGGGTAGACTAGTGTCCTGGTGCTAGGGAAGATGAGTGCTGGGAAGGAAGTCACCTGGGCACACAGACAACCTGGAAATGCTACCACCCCCCAAGCTCCCACCCTCGCCTCATTTCTAACTGAATGTAGTTGTCACTAGGGAGGGGGCAGAAGAATGCCACTGAGGAGCAATTCCTGTAAGGCTTCTTAGAGCTTGGTGGAGGGGAGATAGGTTATGGGTTGCTGTCACCATGCCCGCAGGGCGCAGGACTGAGGAGGGAGAGAGGTGATAGCTTCAGACCCCCCACTGCTGCCAGGGGAGCCCCTCTTTCCTACAAAGGCCCCCTCCTCTAAATTCAGACCATACAGCCTGACAAGGCGGCCAAAGTCCCAGGGCATGACTCACCCAGGGAACAAGCCCAGCCTGCTGGCCAGAGTGAGGGAGGCCTGGAGCCAAGGGGCCTGGGTTCAAGTCTGAGCTCCTCCCAGGCCAAGCTGAGTGACCCTGGAGCAGCAGCTGAGCCTCTGGCTCTGGAGAGGGGGGAAGGGGCACCAGCCAGGGAAGTGCCAGGGTCTGAAAGTAGCCAAGACGGAAGACTGCCACGTAGAGCACAGGGGGCCATAGGAAGGAGGGCACAGACATCGACTCCTGGCTCCACAGCTTCCTCAGCTTCCTGTACCTCAGTTTGCCCATCTGTGAAGCAGGGATGATATTATCAGCATCGAGGAACAATGTAGCATAAAGTGGGCATGTGCTCAAGAAATGGGAACTTCTTAGGAAGAGGGGGAAATAGACAAAGAGAGGGCAGGAGACTTGCCCAAGCCACAGAGCAAGTTAGTATCAGCTGAGCTCAGCCTCCACCTCCTGGCTCCCCACTAGAGCTGTTTTTGTAACTGTTTGGAGTTCCATAATGTGTGTATGCAGGGGACATAAAGGGCGGGGGGCGGGGGGGGATCCCGGGGTGCTGTAGGATACAGAGCCTCTAAAGACCAAGGAAACTGAGAGGAGACTGTCGGCCCCCCCCCCCGACTTTCCCCTAAACCTCCCTTGGCCCACCTTCAAATGCTGGAAGAGAGAGGGCTGGTCCACACCCTAGGCGCCCACGGCCAACACCAGCAGCTGGTGCTTAAAAGGACTGGGGGTCTAGGATGTCAGTGTCCAGGGCCCTTTTGTCCAGTGTCTAGGAGCCCAGAGAGGGACTCTGCCTAGCCTGAGGTCACACAGCATGATAGCCACAGAGACCAGAGCCCTGGCCAGGGACAGCTTCAGAGCAGAGTCCCTCTAGCCCCTGGGGGTGGCTGGAGCTGGGGGACCCTGGGGGACTGAGCAAAACGTGGCGACAGATGGCCTGCTGAGGCAGCGGCGATCTGGGCGGCTGGCAGGCATGCTCGTTCCCGCGCAGGGAAACGGCTAATTTTAGCTGAGGCCTTGATGCCAGCTTTGTTCCCCCCACCCACCCGCCGAGGGGGGCCCAGCATGCCTTGCGTGCAACCCGCCTCCCCCAGGCACCCCTACTCCCCCTCCTGGCCCCTTGGTAAGTAGTGCCAAGACCCCAGGGTCCTAGAACTTCTGCCTGACCAGGCCTCATCACACCCAGAGAGGCAAGGGCTGAGCCCTGGAGTCCTGGCACCCCCACCCCAGGGCCTGTTTCCCATGACTGCAAGCTCATTCCTAGAAGAGGGGCTGCTGGGAGGAGGGCCAGAGGCCACTGCCCAGACTGAGAGGGAGGGCCTGACAGCAGGGGCTGCCAGTCTTGGAGGGGAGGTGGGGCACTGTCCTCCACCAGATACTTAAGGAGACAGGACCCTATTCTACCCCTGCCCTGAGACAAATTCTGTGTCCAAGTCCTCATGGGGCTGGTGAGCAAAGGGGTGGGAGTCGCTCTAACCTTTCCCTCTTTATGACTCTGACTTTGCTCCAGGTACTCAAAGTACTTTAAAGAACTCAAAGATAGAGCAAGGGTACTCCTGTGCCATTGTGGGAAACTGAGGCACAGTCGGAGATAGCCATCATTGTGGTAGGGGAGGAGACAAATCCCAGGAATCAGTGAGGCCTAGATATGCTCTTTTTTTGAGTCCTTATAGCTAAGGGGCTTCCTGGGCCAGCTTAGCCCCTAGAACTATCCTCTGCCCCTACCCAGAAAGGCAGAAGGTAGGCTAGATAGATGGAACCATCCTCTGGAACCCTGGAAAGGGAGGGCTGGCACTCTAGGTTCCTGGTGCCCCATTCCCTACAGGCTCTTTGACATTAAACCCTCTCCTCCCCATCTGAGATTCAACTACACCTGCCCAATGGGGTGGCAGGACATCTGACCCCTACTCAAGAAGGGACTCCTTCGGGGTGACTCTTCGAATGCACCCTCAGCTCAAACCTGGGGGCGGGGGGGCTGTGAGAGAAATGAGCAGGTGGAAATAGAGGAAGAAGACTCAAAGGAAATCACGTATTTAGAGGGAGAGAGCCAGAGAGAAGAGAAAGAGGGAGGGAGAAACCAAGGCAGAGAATCAGATTCGGGAAGAGATTTGAAAAATGTGGGGGCAAGAGAAACAGGATAGGATGAGGCAGAAAGAGATGAGGAGGGAAAGGATGAGAGACAGAGAATGGGGTGGGGGAAGAGAGAGAATGAGGTAGAGACAAAAGGCAGTGAGAGTGAGCAAGATACACACAGAGGGGAAGAGACGGAGAAGGAGCTTGCCACAGACAGGGCAAGGCACAGAGAACTGATGATACCACGGGGAGCCAGGGACAGACAAGGGATTGACACACCCAGAGACCAAGAGACAGAGAAGATGAGACACGCTCAGAGAATGGGGCGGGGGGAAAAGGAAAAGACCCTAAGTGATAGTGTTTGTGTGTGTGGGGGGGGCAGCAGTAGACAGACACATGGGAGGAGGGGCTACGAGGGGGAGAGTTGTTGTCGCCAGAGTTGGGGGGGGGACAGAGGACAGAAATGGAATGTGGGTCTGGGCATGAGGCTCGCAGATGCATCAGCTCCGGTTTCAGCTGGGGCAGTTGGCTGGTGGGGTGGGGGGAGGAAAGAGCCAGGGAGGGGGTCTGTTGCCATGGCTGCGGGCACAGCAGGGGCACAGTCTGCTGGCACTTGGAGTTCTGGGCATGGTAGGGGGCTGACTGAGGGGAAAGGCGGGGGGTGATGATGAAGCCTCACTCCTGCCCTCCTGGCTCTACCAGGAAAAGTTTCCAGAGAGTGGAGAGGAGATACTGGGAGCTGAGGAGGGCTCTGGGCCCTGCTCCACCCCATGGTGGCTGCCAGTGGGGCACCACTTCCTCGGTAGCCTGTGGGTATCCCAGGTTCCCACCCATGCCTCAGCCTGGCCCCTGGGGATCCTCCTTCTCTGTGCCCTCCAGTCTAGCTGAAGACCCAGCATGCTGCAGCTGCGGCTGCGGCTGCGGCTTCTGCTTGCAGGGGAGCAGCAAGATTGTGAATTCAGAATCTGTAATCCTAACGCAGAGCCCAGGCCTACCGGGTGCCAGTTGCCAAGGCGACGGAGGGTCAGAGGGCAGCTCAGGGCGCCTGCTCCTCCAAGTCAGAATCCCAATTGTTAAAGCCCAAGAATAAACAGCTGAAGCGGCCATGGGGGGGCTGGGAGGGGGGCTGAGGTCTGCATCAGCTCAGTGTGGTGTTGTCAAGCGAGATGTCACTAATTGTCTGAAGGAACGGGCTGAGGCAGCTCTTAACTGCTTCTGTGCCACCGGAGACACCTTGGCTGCCTGGCCCCCATCCCCCCAGGCCTCCCCGCATTCCACCAGGCCAGCTTGTTGGTAGGGGGAGTGCTGGCCCAGCATAATTCCTGCCTCTCTTGCATTGAACCCCACATACTTTGGTTCCCAATACTCTTCTTTGCCTAACGTGGAACCTCCTACCTGGAGGCTAAGGCCTTATGTCCCCACAACCGGCACCCCCCAATCACTGGGCCCACAAAACTCCTTGCAGCCCAGGACCGCCCCTTTGGCCTGTGAAAGCCTCGGTACCTTCTTCAGTATCTCCTCCTCCCACTGTTCTTCTTCCTCCCCTCACTGCTCCTCCCAGAAGTCAGGGGATCTGGCACAAGGTGTATGGGTTGCGGGGGGGAAGATAGACATCTCGTTTCTCTCATCTTTTTTTGGGAAGGGGAGCCTATAGCACCTTTCTGTGTAACTCCCTACTCCTAGTGACACACAGGAGCCAAAGAACTAAATGGAGCCACGAAACCTCGTTTCTAGCTTTGACTGTTCTACCTACTTGCCGTGTGACTTCAGATACAGCCTGTCTCCTCATCTATCATTATCTTAAACATTTAGCAGTGCCTCTTCCGAGAGAGGCCATGTCTGGAACACCTATCCAGAGGAACTCCCAAATCCAGTGGGCGAGACAGGCTCATAACACAAGGTAGAAAACAATCAGAGATTCATCATCAGGTAAGATATTTCATGAAAAACACAGAGCAGTTGGTACACAGTAAATTGCTCAGTGGACAGCAGCTGGTGTTAGTAGTAGTACTAGTATTGCTATTACAGAGGGTCACTAAAAAGGTGTAGGTCATCAGAAAAATGATTGGGGGAGGGGTCAGTTCTGGAAGGCTTGCCGCAGAAATTGGTACCTGGCAAGAGTTGGACAGGTGGGCAAGAAGGTAGAGTGCTTCTGGGGAGAGAAGGTCTTGAGAGGCTCTTCAAGAGAAGCTGAGCTCTAAGGACTCAAGGCCGCCTGTTCAGCCCCTCCCAGGGCAGGAAGGGCGAGGCCTTCAATGGTCTCCCCACCCCATAGGCTGGCCTGGCCTCTTCCTCCACCCACTACACAGCGGGATGGAAGGAGAGCGCTGCCTAGGGGGAGCCGGCCGCCCGCCCGTGGGCAGAGCTCCCGGAGATTGGTAGTACCTGGGATGACGTCATGAAGGGCGTGGTCAGAGTTTCGGACACGCCTCCTGCCCCAGACCCCAGCCCCAAAACCAAAGCCGGGTCCCCGGGAGGGGGCGCTCAGGCCGCCTCTCAGGTAGCAGGCGGAGCCAGGGCGCTGTCCGTGGGCGGGGAGCTGGGCGCGGAAACAGGGGATCCCCCAGAGAGGGCCCAGCCCAGCCCGAGGCTGGACGCGTACAAAAGGCGACTTGTTCTTCCTTGGGATGCCTGCGCCCTCTCAAACATACCTATAGTCACACTCCAGGGACAGTTATATCTACATGTCGCTGCACAAAACACGCCGGTAAGCGGGGAGGAAATAAGAAGCCCGCCCCAACCACCCCTTGTCACAGATTCAACACCATTCACCTGACCCCATTTCACCCCAAGTGACCTGGATAATCCCAAAGCCTCAGACACAGCCCTGGGGACACTGACCCACTCACATTCTCACAACTACCCTCTCCCTCATCCATGGCTCACCAACTTCCTGTTCTGGAGCCAGACCAGCTTGAATGCAGCTCTACACTGCATGCGACCTTGGCATACAATGAAGTTCATTAAGGTTACTTTTTACAGAGCACTTATTCTATGCCAATCCTTGCTATTATCCTTTATGGTGAATAACTATCAGTCCCATTTTGTGGTTTGGAAACTGAGGCTGAGGTTAAATAGCTTACATAAGGCAAAAGCAAGGATTTGAGCCCAGGTCAAGCTTGACTTATCTCTGGCTCTCATCATACTACTTACACCTTAACACCCCACCACACTTACAACCACAAGGCAGCAAAGCCATCTCAGAGTTGAGGTGTAATCCTCCACTCCAAACACATCTCAATGTCACAGTCTAGTATCAGGCAGTTTCCTGCACTAATCAGTGTGTGTTGGGGGGTGGGGGGAGTCTCCTACCTCTCTAAGCTTTTGTCAGAATTATAAATGGGACACAGAGTGAGAGCAGGGCCAGAACAGGCCACCTCTAATCTTTCCAGAAGGCTCACCTCCACCTCCCCTGACCCCAGGATGACAAAGCACTGACATACTGGCTGGGGCGCCAGGCCTGCAACTCTCCCTGACCCCTTGGGCCAGGACCCTCCCCTAGACCCCAACCCCCGCTGAGAACAGAAACAAACTTCTTCCAGGGGATGTTAAAGCACCTTTCCTGGGGGAGGTGGCTCTGTGATCCCCTGAGCCTGGCAAGGGAGAAGGATCAGATTACTCTTTCCCCAGCTGTGCCTGGACTCCTTGGGGCTGACCTTTCACCTCATCCAGGCCAGGACCCAAAAAGGGCAGGAGTCCAGCCCTCACCTCCTGTTAACCCTCTGCATTCCTCATCTTTCCATTCTAAGGCCCCTGCCAGGGCCCCAGCAGGTCTCAGGAAGCCCAGCCGGGCATGCCAACCTTTCCCCACCCTCCCATCCTGGGGTCCGGTTTCCCAGAGGGCTTTACAGAATGCTCCTCCCTGCCCCCTGCCCAAGCTGCCCTGCCCTCCCAGGATCAGATACCTCCGCCCAAGCAGCTGAAAATGACCTGGGCTATTTTCGCTCGGGGATCGAGTTGCAAACTCCCCCTTGAGCTGGAAGCTTCCCACAGCCCTCCAGACTATTGCCCCCCACTCCTCATCCCTCACCCATGAACACTCAAGAGGACAGGAGGGCTTTAAGAGACCACTGACCTAAGCCCCTCAGATGGGGAGACTGAGGCCATGAGTCAGACACAGGGCTGGGCAAAGAACCAGGTTTCCTGGGTCTCCGCCCAGGTCTCTCTACTGTCTAGCACAGCCTGCTCTGTACCCTAGATCTCAGAGCCTCTGACCCAGCCAAAAACCCAGCCGACCTCCAAGCACCAGAAAGTCACACTGGAGGCTACCCACAAGTCTCTCTGCCACCCTGCATGTCAGAAATCGCTTCTAACCACACTCTTTGTTTAGAATTGGGACCAGGTCTATACCTGTATCACAACTATGTGGACCACAGGAACATTTTTGAAGGGAGCAATTGGGAGGAGAAACAGGGAGGCTGAGGCCTAGAAGAATGGGAAGTGGATTCAGGCTTCCTGAGGTTTAATACTTTCAAGTTCTGAGCAGCCCCTAGCCTCAACTTCTCAGTACTCCCTCCCTCTTCCAATTCAACAAACCCAGCTCCTTCCAGGCCCCTGCCCCTCCACCTCAAGCTCCAGCCCTCCTGGGCAGGAATGTGACTGGTCAGGTCTGAGCTGACCACATGAGTGGCTGGCTATAAGGTGACAGACCCCCCCCCCCATCCTCCCATCCCCCCAGCCTGGGGGAGCTCACATACCAAGGCAAGGTGTGGGGAGGAGGGAGTGCTTTAACCCTTCGCAGACAAGCTTTTAGGGTAGAAAAAAGGGGTACTCTGCTTCCAAGGGCCACTCCCATGAGTGCTGCCAGGTGGGAGAAGAGCAGGAAGACTCCACCTCGCCAACGGGGTGGGATGGAGCTACCTGCCCTGCTAGTCTCAGTTAACAAAAATTAGACTTTGCCACCCCGTTTGATTTCATCTCCCATGACATTTGGAAAAAACAGTCATGAGGTGGTACTGAGGGGAGAAGGAAAGAAAGCATCATGAACCCCAACCTCAGAAGCCCCTAGTCTAATGGGAGAAATACAACCCTGCCCTGGGGAGTCTGATTGGGGAGACCAGCCACAGAAGCTGGGACAAAGAGCTGAGAGCAGAGAGAACATGGAGCTGCGCAGAAGTGGGAGGAAGCCAAGGCAGGAGCAGAACAAGCCAGGTGGGGTCAGATCGGGCAGGCTTCCCAGAGGCCCCTCGGCCCACACCCCTCCCCCCACGCTGTGGAATCTCGGGGGTCAGGGCTGAGGGACAGCCCCGCCCCCTGCTCCCCTCGGGCTCAGGAATTCCACCAACCAAGGGAGGGGGGCCTGCTTCGGCCTGAGTCCAAGTTGGCTTCCACTGGACCAGGAACTGCAGCTCTTCCTCAGCCCCCCCACCCCTACCCAAGCCGCTGGGCTGGCCCCCCCCGCCCCCCCGCCTCCCCTCCCCCTCCCTGGCTGGCACCGCGTGTGCCAGGCGCTGGCAGAAAACAAACCCGCCGGGGTGGGTTTGCAGGAGCGGGGTAACCTTGACACAGTTGCGGCAGTCGCTAATGGCAGACACACACTCCGCCTGTTCTGGGGGGACTGTTGCCGTTGCTAGGAAACCGGCAGCCGCGTGAATGGAAATGGGTCAGTAAACCTGGGGAGAGATAGTGTGACACTCGAACCACTGCAGCTGCTCCAGCCCACACCGAAATCCCTCCTCTTCAATATTTATCACTCCCGCCTGGGTCCTCAGCTTCTTCACTAGCCTGGCCCTCAGGCCCCCCCAAGGCTCGACACGGGAGGGGGAAGAGAGATGGGGGTTGCTTATCCGCTCCTTGGTTGGGGGGGCCCCCAGGCGGGATGGAACTGGTTCTGGAGGAGATTGAACAGGAAACAGAGTCTAATCCCATGGCGGGTAAGGGGTTAAAAGGTCAATTCACGCCTGTTCCTGACTTAGGCACCGTGGTAAAATTACAGCGAGTGTGAACAGACTTGCCTGCCGGCTTGCCTACCTGGGGAGGGACTGATTAAGGCCAGAAGACCTCCCTCCCAGTGTGTAAGCAATGGAGGGGGAAGAAGCACCCAAAACATGGCCAGGATTCACTCACAGCCTGAAATCATCCTCCCTTACAACCCAGCAATTCCAATGTAGCCCAAGGCTTCCCAACAGCCAGAATTGATGCCCCCCAGTACAATCTGATAAGCACCCATTTAGGGACGCTGCCCACTGCCTTACAATACCGTCCCATACAGACAAATGTACCCACAAACCACCACTCACTGTTCAGAAAAACCTGACAAACACCCTGACACAGATATTCCCACAACAGAACATGACAGCTGCAGTTCAAAACAGTGAAGCTCAGCTCAACACCTACAACAAGCGGACAAAACTAAGCACAGCCAAGGCTGCACTGTGTCAGACAGTGCTGAATCTTCCACCACACTTCCCTGTAAGGCGGGAGCCTCCCCCCACACAGCCGGCCTTAACCCAGGGCCTGGCTCTCTGGTTCATCAATATTTTTTTCCCTCCCTCCCATTGCCAGCCTCCCTGTCTTGCACACAGCCCAATATACTGCCCCTGCAATCGCTCTTTTGGACACACCATCCCACTAACTAGCTGCCTTGTGCACCACACCCCCCATTCCCTGGAGGCTGACTGGTCACTGACACACACATTCCCTTCCCCTAGAAGCCAGCAGTCTCACAGCCCTGCCTGAGACACAAGCTCTTGTTCTTAGGCACAGGCCTCTCTACTGACAGCAGGGACCCCGGGGTTTAGCAGTACCACTCACTTGGGTGATCTGTCCCCTCCACCCACCACAACCTCAGCCAGTATCCCTAAAGGGTGTGCCTTGGGAAGAGAGGTGCTCCAACCTTGGAGTAGGGGTGGGGGGATACCTCAACAGAAATCTCCCAGCTGACTTGGTTCTGTGTGCTCCTATCTCCTAGGATACATCAGTCAACACAGGCTCAGAGTCTGTCAGAGCTGGAAGATGCCTTAGGGAGTCACTAATCCAGCCTCCTCTGCTTTGCAGGAGGAAACTGAGGCGCAGAGAGGGGAAGCCGCCAGCCCAGAGTCACACAGCCCAACTGCTGCTTCCAGCCCCTGACTAGAGCCCTCTAGGGGTTGGAGAGGAACTGGGGGAGGGAGAAACACTCAGCCCAGCAAAGCCTTCCTAAAGCAGAAGGAGGTGGGACTGGATTAGTTGGAGAATCTGTAGTACTAAAGAGAAGGCTGTGAGAACTGAGCATTCAGTGACATGGGCACCTGGCAGCCTTGGAATCTAAGCCATGTAAATTTGCTCAAATATGAACTTCACCAAAATGATCTGGTAGATACTCATCTCCACCCCACTTCCTATGCCAGGAAACCAGAGGGCTTTCTCCCCAAACCAAAGGTACAGGAAGAATGCTGAGATCCCAGGCCTTGAATGTAAATTTTAGGGAATCCCTGACTTCTACTATTTAAATAGATCTACCAGGAAGCCTCTGGGATGTGTGTGAAAGAGGTTTTACGTTAGAAAGTTTTTATTTCAACTCCATTTTGCAGAAAAACAAAACGGGGATCACAGAGGTGGGATAGTTTGCTCAAGTTCATACAGACAGCAAATGGAGGCTTGAGTTCCTTCCAGTACACAAGGAAGGCCAATCCAACAGGAAACAGGGAGAACTGGGCAGGGCGGGGGCGGGGGGTGTTGGGTGGGAGTTGACACAGGCCCAGGCCCAAAATCCTGGGCTGAGGGGGAGCCAACAGGCATCTGAATTTGAATATGGGTGTCTGGATTCCACCCCTACCCACTCTAACAGGGGTGGAGTGAAAGGTCAGCATGAAGATGGGAGGGAGAGGAGGCAGAATTCCATCAGCTTCTCAGCCAGCCTGGGCCATACCTCAGGGAGCTGGGCCAGGGGCTGCCCCAACTCTCTCAAGCCCAGAGCTTTTGCCAGCCCCTGCCTCCACCCCGACCGGAACAGGAGAAGGAAGATTATGAGGAGGCCTGGCCACCTTCCTGGGCCTCAGTTTCCCCACCTGTACCAAGAGCTAGCCTAGCAGGAAGGCCTTCTAAGGGCCCTTCCAGCTTTAACATAGTTTGGTGTTCAGTCCTAGTCCTAAATACACAGCACAAGTTCAGAAGTCTCTCCCCTAGTCTGAAGCTAGCAGAAAAGCACTAAGATTAAATATGTGTTTAATGAATGAACACCAATAAAACCAACATCTTTCAATCCTCCCAGCCTAAATAAGGCACTACTTACCCCTGGAGGCCAAATTTCACAGCGTTGTTGTAGGGGAAGGAGATTTAGATACTTTGATGACTGAATGGGGCTGCATGTTACAAAGGTGCTCTCATTTCCCACCCTTACTATGTGTTAACGGCTTTAAATGGTGTGCAACTTTATGCCTCAAAACAAGGCCAGTATTACCTAGTTTTTCAGATGAGCAAAGGGACTATGAAGTGAAGGGACTTGCTCAAGGCTACACAGCCAGTGAGTGGCAGAGAAAGGACTCCAACTGTACCTATACCCATACCTACTGGTTTTGTTTAACACGGTGAGGGTGTGCTGGGCTGGGGCAGGAAATGAGGTTGAACTGGGGCCATTGGCAAGGAGAGAGACTGGGTCCACCCAAGGTGGGGGAGGTGCCTGCTCAGTTGCCAAAAGGCTCATCGGTTTGCAGAGCACCAAATGGTACTGGAACTAGCAGAGTTGAGGGCAAGCCTCCATTCCCCTCCCCCCTCAAAGGGCAGGGTAGAACTCTCTTCCCTTCCCCAACCCACATTGCCAAGAGTGAGCCCTAAGAAGTCACTTACCTACTCCCCTGGATCTCAGGGCTCCTGTGAAAGGAAGCCCTTCCCTCCCGGAAGCCCTGTTCTGGATTTCGGGACTTGCAAGGGGCTGAGCCACCCCCAAAGAAAGCTGCAGCCACCGTCGGAAAAACTGTTCAGGGTTTTTTTCCAGCACGTCTGCCCTGCCACCGGTTCGGTAGTTGCCGGGGTAGGGGTGAGGGGCTGTTGGGAGAAGCCTGGCTCGACTTCTGCCTAGAGGCCCTGAGATGCCTCTTGCTCAGGCAGGAGGCTTTCTCTGATCTGTTAGCGCAGCCTTTCTCCGGCCTGAACGGTCCGCCCCGAGTTTTCCCGCCGCCGCCTCTCTGGCTACCTGGCAGGCCTGCGCTGCCCCCTGATCCCTGCCACCCCCGCCCCCCTCCCAGAGGAGGCCGCCGAGCTTCTGACTCCTGGAGGAGGTGACGGGTGCAAGAGGGAAACCAGGCGGCTGGGGGAGGGGCGTCGCCTGCACCTGGCCCCTCTCCGCCTCCCAGGCCCGGGAGGGCGGGACTGGACCCCCGCCAGACCCCGAAAAGAGCGGCGGGGGAGGGGAGGTGTACCTCCTCCTCTCCCGCAGTCTCGGGGCAGATAACGAGATCTACCCACACAACCCTCGCAGCTAAGGCGCCCCCTAGGGTCGGGCTGCGAGGTGCCCCTTCCCGAACCGCGGCTCAGCCCGCTCCCCCGAACGACCGTGCTCTCCAGCTGCAGGAAATTCCAGAAGCTCTCCATCATCCCGGCGCAGCGCGCAGCCCGGGCTGCCAAGGCTCCCCGAAGGAGAGCCACATGCCGGCCGGCCGCGCGGCCCGCCCTCGCCCCCCCTTCTATCCCGGCCGGGCAGCCACGTCGGGCCGGGCGGGGGCCCGCGGCCGGGCGCCCCTTCTCGCGCTCCGGGCCCGGCGGAATGCGTGGCAGCCCCGGCCGGGGGCTATTTTGAGCGGGAGGGGAGCGGCCCAGCCTTGGTGTTTTTGGCTTTTTCCTGGCCCCAGGCCCGCCATCCCGGGCCCTCGGCTGCCCGCGGCGTGGGGGTGGGAGGGTCACGTGGCGGGGCGAAGGGCGGCGGCGGGGGTGGGGTAGAGGATGCCGCGACCGAGCTCCGGCCCAGGCCCGGGCCCAGGAGGCGCCCGGCGGCGGTCCGGACCTGCGCTCTCGGCGGTAGCCCGCCGTTCGGATTATTAATAGCGCGCCTGGCTCCGGCTGCGGCTCCAGGGCGCCCGCTACCTGCACGCCCCTCCTCCGGAGAGCACTGGCGGCCAGGGCACTCCCTCCCCAGCGACGGACTCAGGCCTCACTGGATAGCACCGTGGTGCACCAGTAGCCAATCACCGGCCTTGATTTCCTCACCTGTAAATTGGGGTAAATTGGAAATGAGCTCCTTGGCTTATATGGTGGGGACCGAATAAAGGTTTGGCTTGCTGTGTGTCTCTCCTTGAGCAAAATGCCTTCTTTTGGGGGGTCATTTATAAAATGAGGGGGGGTCTGAGAGGACTCTTTCCAAGGGAAGAATCCCTTACCTTTGAACAGGGCATTTTCATTTACAACCCTTTCAACTTTAGTGACTACCCAATGGTAACAGCCACTACTGAACACTTGATTATAAGGTTCCCATTAAGTAACATCCCCTTTTTGCTGATGAGGAAACTGAGGCTCAGGAAAACTAAGTGACCCGCCAAAGGCCACACAATGGCAGAGGCCAGTCATAAACTCTGACTCCACAGTCTGAGTTAACCACTGAAACATACAGTGCCCTGACACAAGCAGGACAAGCTCTGGCCGGCCCCCTTTTATAGAGGAGGAAACAGGCTCAAAGTGTGATTTGCCTAAAGTTGTCTGGCCAGTTAGTGGCAGAGCATCCAACACAGATCTTCCAACTCATAGTCGTCTAATGCCCTGCTGCAGCTCGTGAGGGCTCCATGATTAGGTCCTAGAAACGGGCACACAGGCTCTTCCCCCATGGGCACCAAGCTGTGTCCAGAGCTCTAGAGATCACCCTCTGCTCCCAAGGGTGAGACCCAGACTCCTAGGCCCCCAGGTACATTAATCCACCAAAGTCTAGATTCAGCCCAGCCTCAGCCATAGGGGTGAGAAGCATCTAGGGGTGAGGGAAGATGGCTTCCAGGGGTAACAGCTTGGGACAGGGACTGGAGTTGCCTCCTGCCCCTGCCCCCACCCCCAGGCAAGGAAGCATAAAGGTTGGCAGGCCCCCCCACCCCTCCCCGGAAACCTGGCAGTTTATTTCTGTCTCTGGGCCCCCTGTTTCCACAGAGTCAGTCCAGGAAGGCTGGCAGCAGCTGGCTTGGAGGGGTGGAGCTCCTGCTCTCTCAAGGGTCCAGCTGCTACCCTGCCCCAACCCCAACCCCAACCCCACTTGCCAGGCCAGACTAGACTCCACAGAGTCAGAGGTGACTAAGAGTATAACCTCTGGTGTGTCCAACTCTACTGATTGCATATCATTCTGGCTCATGACTCCTCTGGACCCCAGTTGCAAAGAAAATCTGCTTCTAAACCTGGGCTGCCCAATATGGTAGAAATTAGCTATTGAGCACTGGAAATGTGGCTAGTTGGAACTGGATCGTGCCAAAAGTACTAAAATATACAGCAGATTTTGAAGTCTAAATATGAAAAAAAGTAAAATATCTCATTAATAATTTTTATAATTACATGTTGAAATTCTAATAATTTGGATATATTGAGTTAGATAAGATACATTATTAACATTAACTCACTTATTTCTTTTCACTTTGTTTAGTGTAGCTACTAGAAAATTTTGATTACATACATGGCTCCCATTACATTTCTATTGGAAAGTGTTGTTCTAGATCATATGGTGCTCTGGCTTAGGACCACGACTTTGCCTGCTCTAGATCAATATCTCTGTGGCTTCAGCTCATCAACTTCCCCATATCCAGACCACAGCTTATGTGAGTCTAAATCTCAACACCCTACCCCACCCTATCCCACCCCAGCTATCTGTGAATCTTAGCCTCAGCCAGAGATTATGGCTTAGTATGCTTTAAACCACTGTCTAGTACATTTCTTGTTCAGCAATTCCCAATTATCTAGATCCCAACAAGAGTGCAACTGTAGATCACCTTCCATATTATCCAGCCTGACACTTCAACCTTGTTTGCTCAGAGATCACTGATTAGTCAGATTTGAGATCTAGATACCCTCAGAAGGAATAAGCTTCTAGGTCAGGGGTTGGCAAACTACAGCCAAAGGGCCAAATCCAGCCTGTGTCTGTTTTTATAACTCAAGTTTCATTGGAAGACAGCCATGCTCATTCCTTTATGCATCGTCTATGACTGCTTTCAAGGCACAATGGCAGAGTTGAGTACTCATGACAGAGATCCTATGGTCTACAAAGCCTAAAATTTTCCCTGACTTTTTACAGAAAGTTTGCCAACCCATTCTAGAGGACCAACTAGTCCAACCCATTATGAATCTAGATTCTAGCCTGAGACTATGGCCTAGTCTAATCTAGATCACTTCCTGTAAGATGGTATTGTTGACCAGGATCTGAACCAGAGCTGAACATGTGCCCCACACAGCTTGAGTTCCACATTCTGCTCTGATCTTAGGAAACAGGACCCAGTACTCTCTTCTGGAATGGAAAGGGTGTCTCCATTTCCCAATTCCCCTAGAGAGATCAAGGCCCATTGGCCCTACTCTATGGCCTTGGGAAGAAGGAGGGAGGGTGGATTCCAGAGACAGCTCTAGAGGCTAAGCCAAAGAGTCAGGGGTAAGCTCTTGCCTGCCAAGGGTGCAGAACATAATCAGGCCAAGAAGACAGAGTAGCCCCACACTCCACCCCTTCCCAGCAGGCTACAGAGAAGGTCACTTAGCTGGGGGGTCATGTGGGACAGATAACCAACCCATCAAGAAGCTAGACCAAGGGGCTCCAGATGGAATCTTTCCCTCTGACCACCTGAAGCCTATCACCTCAGGAATGAGTGGCACCACTTTCCCCCTAGTTTACCTCTAGTTCTGCTTTTTCATGGCTTTCTTTGAAAATCCTCCCACATCTGCTTCCCTCCCTTGTCATTTCTCCTTCCTCCATCCTAGAAATTCTAGCCTTAACCTTAGCGGTTAAGATCTTGGGCGCTGAAGCTGACAAACCCAGGCTTCAATTCCAGCCCTGATATTGGCAAATCCAACTAGGCTTCCTCAGTTTCCTCATCTGTAAAACAAAAATAATGGTACCTACCTCACAGGCCTGTTATACGGACAAGATCGTGATAGATGTCACTTTGCCCAGCATCTGACCCATAATAAGCATGAAAGGCTAGTTACTATTTTTATTACTAATGAAAATCTAGCATGGTTCCACAGATGGATTTCGGCAGGTGTGTAAATTTTGCAATATTTTAACCAAAACCTGTTTTTGTATTTTTCTGAAGAGAAGACCCACAGCTCTCATCATTTTCTCAAAACGATTCCTTATAGCCCAAATCGTAAAAAAGAAAAAAAAAAGGCTGTGTGTGTGTGTGTGGGGGGAGGTGCTTTAGTTCAATCTACATGAGGAAACAGAGGCACACAATGGGGAAAGGACTAGCCCAGGGTCCCTCAGAAAACGTGAGGCAGACCCAAGGCTACCACCCAGGAGTGCTGTCTCCAAGGCCTCACTCTTTCCACTAGGCCAAGCTGTCTCTCTGATCAGACTTCATCATTTCTCACCTGCTCAGCAATGACAGCCCCCCACAGTGGGCTCCTCACCTCCAAATGCCTTCACTGAATCTCTTCTACCTACTGCCAGATTCATCTTCCTCAAATCTCATTCTCATGACACTGTGTCCCCACTCCAAAACCTTTAATAGCTCCCTACTGCTGACGACAACATCAAGGCTGAGGTCTTTAGCCTGACATTCAAGAGCCTTCACAGCCAGCTCTGGCTCCCGCCAACCTCCTCACCGTTCCCTCTTGTCTGGTCAGTGGAGCTGACTTCTTCCTCTCTTCTCTCCCCCCTCCCTACAGTCTCCATACCACCCACACACTCACTCAGTTCTGGACAGATTCTGCCCCTTTGCTCAATTACACAGTGTCTCAGGCCCAGCCTGCTTCCCCGGCTCTGCCCTCAGGGTTGCCCCTGGGTCCAGCCACTCTCTGAACTCACCCTGATCAGGCCACGCCTGGGTATGTTGACTGCAGCTCTAGCTCCAGGAAGCAGGCCTCTACCCCTCCTCTCCAGGCCAGCTCCAACCCTTCACACTGACCCGCCTTAGCCACGGCCCATATGATCTCTGGTTAACTTCTCTCCTCCCATCCCCTAGACTTTCAGGAATACTCCTCTTGTCACAGGGAGACACAGCGGAATAGCACTGTCCTCAGAATCATGACTCCTGGGTTAGACTCTTCTCTTTCAGCCTTAAAGTCCTCATCTATAAAATGGGGACAGCAATACCTATACCTCATGTGATTCTCATGGAGGATAAACTGGAAGGTACTTTTTCGCCTAAAACTTGCTATACAAAGAATACTAACATTAGCCTACATTTATAAGTTTATTTAAAATTGCAACAACCCTGTAACCCTGGTACTCCCTAAGCCCTTTCTCTGTTTCATTTTTCTCCTTGGTACTTATCAGCATCTAACAAACCAAATAATTTATTTCTGTGTTTACTGTCTGTTTGATCCTCTAAATGTAAGCTCCTTGAGGGCAAGGACTTTTATCTACCTTGGTCTCTCTTGTGTGCCCTAGAAAAGTGCCTGTGGGCAATTGGTAGTTGAGGAATGAATGAATGAATCAAGTGCTTACCATGTGCCAAGCACTATGCTAAGCACTCCTCAAAGATGATGTCATCTTAGGAGACAGGTACTTTCATTGCCCTCACTTTGAAAATGAGACCTTGAGTGGCTTGCCCTGATCACCCAGTAGGAAGCAGCCTGGCTAGGATTTGACTCCAGGGCTGCCCTCTTGAACTCTATGCTCTATTTCCCGTCCAGACTTGGGGGGTGCGGGGTGGGTATTTCTATTTCTACATTGGCTAAGCCTCTTGAATCTGTCACCCTCCCCATCTCCCTGGGGCTGTTACTCTCCCTATGCCCCTGAGGTCACCAGCCCTCCCAACCCACATTCTCTCTCAGCCATTTCCTCCCACTTCTCAGCCAGAAGCCAAGATGTTCATCCTCACCTCAGGGCCTTTGCTGATGCTCTGTGCTCTGCTTGGAATGCACTGACACCATCTCTTTCAACTCTACCCATTTCTCAGGACCCACCTCTTCCAGGAAGCTTTGCCTCCAGTCTTTACTTGCTCCCTTCCCTGACCTCTGCCTTGTTGTTTACTGCTGGGAAAACCCACTAGGAGAGCATATGCTGGCTTGGTCCATACCCTCGTTATTTCCTGAATCTGGAGGCCTTGCTCACCTCTGTCCGTCATGTGGCCAGGTCTCTCCTTCCTTCCTCTGCTGAATCACTGCTCCCACCCCATGCCATCTCTTAGGCAGGTTTAAAGCTCTGTGACGAAGAGCCTGGCTTTTGAGTCTCTCAAATTCCATCTCCACCCCCTACTAGCTGTGTTTCTTTGGGCATGTCACTACACCTCTCTGAATCTGCTTCCTATCTGCAAAATGGGGATGACATGAGCACCTGCCTCACGAACCAATGTCTCTGGTACACAGTAAGCACTCAGCAAATATCAGATTGTTCTGTCAGCCTGCTCTCTCCCTCCTCCCCAGGCAGCCCCCTCCTCCTGAATATAGCTGATGATAATAAGATTGCTAACACGTACTGACCACTTAATATCTGCAGCAAGTAGAAATATGTCTGACACCCAGCAGGTGTTCAATATTGCTTACTGAATAAATAAAATAACCAGTCTAATCCTCACAACACCCTATGTAGAAGGGCACTGTTATTATACCCATTTTACAGACAAGGAAATCAAGGACCAGAAAGGATATTCAACTCATCATGGTTGGAACTGAACACGAGCAGTGTGACTCTAAAGCTGAGACTTTCACTGCTATCCTCATCTTCACTATTCCCATCTTGCCCTACTCTGATGCCAACCCCGAGGCCAGGAAGCTTTCTTTCTCCAGAGGTTGGACCTTAGCATCTAGATGACTGCTCACGGAGGCCCTGCTCCAGAACTCAAATACTCCACATTTTATCTCCCTGGCACCTCTCAAACCCTGTGGATTCAGTGCCACACCATTTCCCCTTGACAGGTGAAGAAACTGAGCCTCAACGAGCAGTCAAGTAACTAAGGTCACACAGGATTCAAATCCCAAATTCCCTCAACTGCATGGTGTTTTGTGACGTTTTTCTCTAACTGTCTTATACAACTGTTGAGAACTATTCACACACATCCGCCTTATAGGCGGCAAGCTCTCTGAGGGAACAGTCTGAGGCCGGCCCTTCCATGTGACCCCTGCCGTGGCCAGCACTGTAGCGGATGGGCCATGCTCCTCCAGTGAGGCTTCCTAACCACTGATCAGCTCCTCCCAGTCAGGCACACCTTGACTCTCACCTGCTCCCTGCCACAAAGTAGGTCTTCATTTGTGGGCTGGACCTGCACAATCAGAGTTGGGACTGGCTACGGCAGTGGCTGGATATCCCCTTCAACCTAGAGGTTCCCCAACAATGCCGTATCTCCCAGGAACTCAGGGCTCCCATCTCCCACGTAGAGCACTAAGGAGGCAGGATAGCCTGGTGGTTCAGAACACGGACTCTGAATCCCAGAGTTCCAAGTTCAAAGGCTGGATCTACCAGGTACTGGCTGTGTGACCTTGGGCAAGTCACAGGGCTTAACCTAAGCCTCAATATTCTGATATGTAAAACAAGGATGATAATGATAGGGTTGCCACATGATTAATTAAATACCTACAGACTTAGATGACTATCTGGGACATACATGGTAAGTGCAATGTCAGTGTTTGTTAAATAAAGAAAAGCACGGTTCCACCTAGCCATGGAAGGGTCCCGGGGCGGGGGGGGAGGCGGCCGTACAGCGCAGGTGACAAAGCAAGGCCCAGTTCTAAACAGACAACTGAAGACACACCGGGAAATGGAAACAGGTGGCGGAGATCTCACACCTCAGGAAGCCCCTTGTGGCAGGGACCCACTCCTCCTCCCCCCACATCCTCCAGAGCCGGAGGACCCCATTTCCTGGCCACATCAGTTTTTTGATCTAATACTCTTACCCTAATCCCCAAGCCACTTCCCCTCCTCTCCTTCCAACTGTTAACCCATTCCACACAGCCAGACAGATTACTGCCGGAATGCAGACCCTGCCTCTCCTAGTGGCTGTGTTACCTTGGGCAAGTCTCTTAGCCTCGCTTCCTCATCTCTAGAGGGGACAATCCATCCTGGAGGTCTGCCCTAGAGACTGGTAACTGAAAGCATGCCTACAGATGTGTTCACAGGTGCCTGGGAACATAGCAGTGTCCCACAGGCCTGACCACATGGATGGGTTTGCTGTTTGGGCAATGGGGTGGGGAAGGGGGCTGCCATTAAAAACTGACCCCTGCTTTAGAAGTTTTCCCAACAGCCCCTAAGCAATGCTTAGGTTGCAAGCCAAGCTCCCTGTCCTTAAACCACCGCCCGACATTAAAATATTGATTATTAGAGAGTAGACAGGGGCCGCATGTCAGGCCTCCCTTCACGAAGTTTACTGCATCTGAGGTCCTGAAGCAGATGTGGTGGGAGAGGGCAGCAGGAGGGACCACAAGTGAGGGAGGAAGGAAAAGGTCTCCTTGGAGAACCAGGGAGAATAGAGAAGACCCCTGGGTTGAGAGGGGAAAAGGGGAAGAGGGACATGCTCACTAGGTCCTTCCTCGCCCCCGCGGCTAACTCAGTAATCCCCTGCCCTGGCCTTCCACCCCTCTGAAAAGAAGTGGAGCCAGCGGCAGCAAGTTACGATAGACGATTACCCGCCCTTAATTAATTAAAATAAACAGCAAATTAAATACAGCAAAATTAAAATAGAACAGGAAATTAATTCTCTACCAGCCCCACCTCACAGGTGAGATGCTTAAAGGGCCCCTTGCAGCCAGGATCCAGGGCAGCTGCAGGGTCACCAGAACCTGCCTTACTCCACACCACCAGGCAACCCCAAATATCAGTGGCAGAACTCGGCTACCCACAGGCATCCAGCTGTCTCTGCCACCCCAAAATTGGCCTCCTGGTTCCTTAACCCCAGCACACTCCAAGCCCTGGGTTACACTCCTGAGCCCAGGCCCTGCTCCTTGGTCAGTGGGCAGGATGGGTCCTGACACCCTCTGGGCCAGGAGGGCACAAGAGGGAAGGAGGGAAGAGGGGGCCTTGCCTTCTCTTCTGGGTCCCCTCTGGGGCCTGGAGTCAGATCCTAGCAAAGACCCCCTCCCTTCCATGATGAGCACCCAGCCCCCCCATTTGAAGCACCCAAAATTTGTCTCTGGGGGACCCCTCACTTTACTCTTTCCTTTTTCTCAGAATGCTCAGGAAGAAAGCACTGCAGAGGTCCCAAATCCCAGGCCAGAACTGCCCAGAGTCAGGCAGACAACCTCTAGGACATGATACACAATTCCTTCCTATACAAGACTAACTGCCTCACTGCACCGAGCAAAGCTGAGGCCAAGCAGGGCCGAGACATTTGTTTGCCATCATCCAATGGTTTAGTGGCAGAGCCTGCAATAGCATCTCTAATGGGCATGTTCCACGTCACCACCAAAACGCGGTATTTCTAGAGTGCAGCTCAGGTCCGTGCTGACACCCCTCTCAGCCTGGCCCCCACGGTCTCCCGTCCATAATGCCATCCCATGACTCCCCCTTCTTGTGTCCCACACAAGAGCCAGGTTAGACTCCTCAACCTGCCCTCGGGCTCTTGTTCACAAGCCTCCTTCTATCTGGAGCTCCTTCCCCCCCTCTGCCTGCCCAAGTTGGACCAGACTCTTCAGTGTCCGACTCAACGGATGCTCCTCCATGAGCCATCCAGAGAGCCCCAACAGGTGCTGCCTCATCCTCCTCTAACCTCCCAGGGTGCTTTGTCCCCATTCCTACGCCTGCCTCTCCCCGTTGTCTGTATAAGCTGTTGTTTTTAGGTGCATGAGCTCCCTGAAGACTCAGATATATCTCGCCTCGTGGCCCAGCACCTGGCAGAATAACTGGCACTTGGGAAGTGCTCAGTAAATCTCTGCATCTGATGTCCCCCACGTCCTACTGGTAACTGAAAACTGGCTATCGTTTATGTAAGCATTTACTATAAGCGTGGCTCCTGCACTGTCGCATCCTCACATGATGGACCCAGCTCAAAGAGTCTATTGGACTCTTTGTGACTCTTTCCAGGGTCACAGTTCTGGAACTGGAACTCCACCAGTCCTTGCTTCTAAATGACTCTCTTCTCCATCCTGCTTGCCTCTTCTAGGTCAGACCAGCATTATCTCCCATCTGTACTACTAAAACCTCTCACTGTACTACCAGCCTCCCTGCCTCCATTCTCTCCCCGCCCTACCCTGTCACTAAAGACTCCCCATGACTCCTGATGGCCCACTGGACAAAACCCAAACCTCTGAGCATAGCATCTAAACTCTGAGACATTAAGCCTTTGTTTACTCTGCAGCTTCTCTTCTAGCCTCTGTACATCAAACCATTTTCCCAACATACGTATAATAGTTTGGTTCATTTCCAGGCTTTGCATATGCTGTTTCCTCTGCCTGGAACCCATTTCCCATATTTTTCCTGCACATTCTTCAACATCCAATGTTAAAGATCACCTTACAATCTAGTCATACTAGACAAGCAACAAACAAACAAAACTAGTCACAAAATTTGAGAGCTGTATGAAGGAGGGGCCTGAGTCACTGCTACCGCTGTATCCCCAACACTTAACACAAAATCAGTACTCGATCAACATTTGTCGAATGAACAAGAGCATGTTCCATATATAACTGTTGGCTAAACAGAAAGCTGACAAGGCCACAGTACACAGGGACAGAGGTGGAGGGGAAGACACCGAGGCCAGGAAGGCCAAGGACACAATGAAGAACAGTGACAAACACTGTCAGGGCTGCTCTGCCTCAGAGCTATACTTTTGGCAGAGGGAGTGTTTGTGAGAGACAGAGGGTGAAAAGTGATGGTGTGAGGGAGGCTCTCAGTGTGTGTGCACATGCACACATGGGAGCAAGTGGTGAGGATGTGTGCGGCAGAGCGTGCGTGTGTTTTGCATTTGTGAATTAGCGCGTGAGAGGGAAGGTGAGGAAGCCTGTGAAGGGTCATGTATGTGTGCGTGTGGGGGTCCGTGAGAGATGTGATGGTGTGGGGAGCCGGTGTGCACTACTTGTGTGTGGGTCCGTGTAAGAAAAGATAAGGGTGTCATAGTCATGAAGACTGTGAGTGTGTGTGCTGAAGGCTGTGCATGTATACTTGGGGCGGGGGGTGACTGAGAAAGACAAGGGGACACCTGAGGGGGTGTGCAAGTAAGAAATCGTGAAGTATGTGGGGGGGAGGGTGTTAGGAGCATGTGCAGAAGGAGATGGTGTGCCTGAGAGAGTGGCCAGTGGAGAGGGAAAGGTAAGAAATGTCAGGGCTCTGCTGAGGGTGTGGCTGCCACAGCCTCGGCCACAGGCCCGGTGCCAGAGGTGGGGGCTGGCCCTGGGCCCAGGGTAGGGGGTTCTGACTGAGCAGAAGATTCCTGAGTTCTCCCTGGAGCCACAGGCACCATATTATCATATCCCCGGGCAGGAAGGTCGAGGAGGAAGCCCAGATGTGTGTGTGCCTTACATCGGTCCACAGCAAAACCTCTGGGCATTTATTTGTCTTTGTCTGTGTCTGGGTGTGCACGTCTGTGCTTGTGTGCGCACTGCCGGCTGTGTGTCTGTGCCTGTCTTTGTCTCTGTATGTATCTGGGCCTTTGTCTCAGTGTGTGTGGCTGTTGTCTATGCCTGTCTGCATGACTGTGTCTGGATCTGTGTGTCTCAGTGTATCTGTGTCTAAGGGTACTGTGTGCCCTTGATCTGTGCGTGCCTAAGCATGGCTGCAAGCATCCCCCCTGGAATGCCTGTCTGTATCTGTGTGTCCATGCGGCCTTAGCATAAGAGGGAATGTTGCGCTTTTGAGGCTGTGGGTCTAGCTCTCAGTGTACCTAAGTGTGAGTATGTGCTTGCTGTCTCTGCATGTGCTACCTCTGCCATGTGCTGTAGCATGAAAATGCTTATCTGCGTTTGTGGGCTATACGTTTGTGAGACCAAGGATATGTGCGTGTCTATGTGCCTGAGTGTGTGCGTGTGCGTACATGTATGTATGTGTTGGGTGTGAGAGTGTGAGGGGTTTGTCACAGACTGGTGAGCAAGTTAATCTCAGACTCCGTGACACGTGGAATAAAATCACGCTCCCATAATGGGATCATTCGTCTTCCTGTCCAAGGAGAGAACCAACTCTTCACCCTCTGCCCTGGGGGAGCCACAGGGGCCAGGGCCAGGCACGGGCCCCTGCCCAGGTCCCCTCTGCCCTCAGCACCCCACCCATACCCCTCCTCTGCTGCACCAGAGCCATTCTGCCTCCAGTGTGCCCTGGTGCCCACTGCAGGCTGGGCAGGGCTCCAGGACATGTGACCAAGCCTTAGAGGCCTGTCCTGGGCCCCCCAGCCCCACCCACTGCTGAGGAGGGCCCTGCCCCAGATGGGAGGGGGGTACAGGAAGGAATCTCTCGGCCCCTCCTCCTCCCGGAGGGGAGGGATGAGCTGCAGGCCCAGCCGGGATTTTCCATCTCTCAGCAACAAGATTCCTGGTGAGCAGGCTGCAGGGTTTGGCAGGACGCCTGCTGGAGACCCGCCCTCACCCGCCAGGACGCCTGGGTCCCCAGGGCCAGGCAGCAGTCAGTTCCCTGGGGAGCTAGGAGGGCCCCAGAACTCTAGCCTGCTGCTGCCTAGGCCTGTGGGAAAGCCAATCCCTTCCAGGCTCCTGCTCTCAAACAAAGATGGCTCCCCAACCCCCCCAGACAAATCACTACCCTTCCTCTGGACTTCCCCCAGCCTCAGCCTTTGCTTCAGAAATTCATCACAGGCCAGCACCACCCATTACCCGCCTGAACCTCAGCACACACCCAGCCTGGATTCTAGACCTCACCTCTGGGTTTGAGGGCTCCCAAGGCCAAGGCTGTGCTTCTCTCAGACTGGGGCTTCTGAAGACAGGGCCATGTGTCCTGCGGCTGCGCAATCCCTCTTGGTCTTAGTGCTCCTTCCTGAATGAGCAGATAGGTACCAGGAGAGAATTTCAAACCCCAGGTTGAGGAAACTCAGGCACTGAAGCCCTCTGCCCTACCTACCACTATGAATCACAGGCCAAATCCAGTACTCGGGACATACAAGATCTTATCCTGCCCAACTGCAGCGGCTGCAGCTCTCCCTTCCTCATAGGGGTGCAATTTCAGAAGCCGGTAAGCATCAGTTGGAGGGAAAAAGGGGCAGGTGGGCTCCCTCAGCCCCCCAGCTTTGGATGAGCAGCCGGAGAGCAGGTTTGGTACGAGAGTAGGGTCCAGAAGGAGAAAAACTGAGATGTTTCAAGATTTATGAGCTTAATTCTTCTCCCTTAAACTCTCCTCCAAGCCCCCAAGCACCAGCTTGGTCCCTCCAGGGTCATGTTGTGGCCCCAGGCCAATGCCAAGGCCCTAACTCATCCATCAGCTGTTGCCAGGAAGTTTCCACACCAACAAGTTCCAAAAGGAGGGCTTAACTGACACTAGGAGGCCAGATTGATGGTGAGGGGGCATGGCCCTAAAGAGGCAGCCAACAGCCCCCTGCACCCTCCCAGGAGCTGAAGACTCACAACCTCCAGGGAAGAAGCTAGGCTGGTGGGTGGGGCACAGCAGCAGGTACCTCCCAGCCCTGGTACCACACCCAGACCCGCCCTTTCAACAGGCAAGGAGACCTGGGATCCCGTGGGGCCCTACAGCTCAAAGGGTGTGTGACCTTGGGAGGTTGCTGCTCCTCTCCAGGCCTCAGTCTCCCCACTGTGCGAAGCAGGAAGTGGCTCAGAAATCCCAGGTGTTCCCCCTCTGTAGCTCAGCTCCCTTAGCACTAAGGCCTGCCTTCCTTCCAGTCTTGGGGTGTCACCCAGAATCTGGGCCAGATGAGGTCAGGCTGCAGCAGCTACCTCGAGGAGTTCCTGAAGCCACCCAAGCTAGAACTGAAGAGCCTGTGGTGATTACCCATTTGCGATGCACCCATTTTCCAGAAGAGTGAAACTGAAGCCCTGAGAAAGTGCCTGGGTCTGGACCAAGGCTTCAGTTTTACTGGTAGTTAAGAGGAGAATGATCAGAAAGATCTGGATCAAAATCCCAGCTGCACCAGAAACTTGTTATGTGAGGTCCTTTGCTTTCTCTCAGCCTCAGATTTCTCATCTGTAAAATGGGTGACAGTGGCTTCCTCCTACAACACAATTGTTAAGTTGAAATGAGAAAATGCTTGTAGGAGCTGGGCAGTGTAGTAAGCGGTTGCACAATGGTAGTTATCACAACTGTGGGGAAAGCTAATGTAAACCCAAGTGGCCGGAGTAATGGGGAGGATGGCTCATCCTCCAGCCAGATCAGGACCCCCAGGGCCTCAGCCCAGGAGGGCCAGCCAAATTCCTCGAAGCCCCCAGCTGTCTCCCCTATTCATTAAAGGACTCTCATTAGTGAGTCTGGGCACCTGCCCCTCCGCACATAATAAGCCTCATTAGTATCTTAGCCCCAAGCTCTGTGCCCAGAGTCTATGCATGTACACACGCATGAGGGTGGGGGGGCTGCAACAGGCCACCAGCCAGGAGACAGCATCCTCGCCAGCCACACCCCCTGCCTGTCATCAGCAGGGCCCGTCACCCAGCTTGTCACCTGCCTGCCTTGCACCCGCACCACCTGTCACCCACCCAGCTCTTCACCCACCCAGCCCATCACCTGCACCACCTGTCACCACCCAGCCTGTCACCAGAGCTGCCTGACAGGCATCTGGGTGGGGGGCAGAAGATGGGGAGGAGAAGACCACAGGGGTGTGGAGCTGGGGGCCCCAGAGACCCTGTAGGACCCCCACTTCAGCTCGGCATCCTGCAGCATCGCCATGGCAACCTCTCAGCCGCAACCACTTTCCCAAACATCCCCCGCCCCCCCCCCCAAGCCCTGCTCTTAGCTGAGCTGAGGCTGAGAAGAGCCTGAGTGACAGCAGAATGGGGCAGGAAGGTGTTCATCAGCTGGTTGGCTTTGGCCATCCTTTCCTCTTTGGACTCGGTTACTCCATCTGCAAAATGGAGGGGCTGGAATGGGTGAGGCCCTGGAAAGCAGGCCGTCCTTCTCCAGCCTAGATTCACCAAGCCAGACGCCAGTTAACCTGCGAGGGCTGGGATGTGGAACAAAAGGACAGGGGTTTCTGGGTTCTTCCACACTCCTTTGCCCCTAACCACCCTCCACCACCCCCGGCCGAGAGGCCAGGCCTCTGGCCCAAGCTCACACAGCGAAAGAGGAAGAGTAGGCTGGAAGGGAAGGGGCTCTGCCACAGGTCTGTCATCTGGAGACACCACACTGGGTGACCCAAGGTGACCAGGGACTGAGTTGGCCCCCACCTCCGAGCTGCATTATTTATAAAACCCAGAGCTCGGAGCTGAGCAACAGCTGCAATGCTGCCCCTCCAGGGGCACATGCCAAAGTGGAATGGAGAAGACAAGGTGCCTCCTCCGTGAAGGCCCCTGGGGTCCCTGGCTCCCTCCACAGCTGGCTGGGGCAGGGGCGGAGGTGGAAGAGGGGTAGCAGCAGCCCATCCTTCCTCTCCCGCCCCCTGTCCCCTCCACTCCTCCAGCCAGGCAGCGATAGGATTACTTCTGCATGACTGCCTGCTCCACGGGGTTCCAGAGACCCTCCTGCCTGCAGCAATCTTTAAAATTCCTCCAGCCCAACCTCGCTCCCTTTCTCACTCCCTTCCTCCCAGCAGTGAATGCTCCAGCATCTACCGCAGTGTGCCCGCTGCCACTGCCACTGCCACTACCAAGTACCAAGCAGGCTAGGGTCCAGGTCCCTGGCGCCCGTGGGCAAAGGAGAGCCCATCCTCAGGGTGCAGCCTAGTGTTCCTCAGAACCCGCTAGGCCCAGGTCCTGGCCCATCCCCTCTGGCCCGTGGGGCTGGTCCAGTCCCACAGAGAATGGCTCAGGCTGGCGTCAGGCATGCCAGCTGTGCCAAAGTGGATGGGCACATGTGTGCAAACATACTTGGTGGATGTTGGCATGCCTGCCCATGTCCTCTGCTGCTAGAGCCTGGCTGCCCCCACCTCAGCTCTGACCAACCCTTCCCTTTCTCCCCAATCCCTGCTACCCCTGGAGTGGACAGACAGCTGGGCCAGGCCAGCGCCTGTGGCTCCCCAGGGCACAAGAGGCAGGCAGGAGATCGATCCACTGAATTTTTCAAGGCTCTAATGGAGCCTGCATCCTAGGACTTGGGGCCTGGGACACAAGGGATGTCTCAGGGACCCCTCCCTCAGCACTGCAGTTGCTTTATCTGTCAGGTCTTAGGGGTCAGGGGAGCCTTCCTAGGAGCCTTCCTCCAGCAACAAATGAGGCACAAGGGGCCCCTGGGAAAGATATGGTACTGGGGAGGCTGTGAGCAATACCCAGAGGCCCCCCCCCCAATCTCCCCAGCCCTAATGCGGGCAGAAGCAGCTCAGCCTCTAAATCACTCCCCTCATGCTGCCCTCTGAGGCGGATTCTGTGCATCTGTAATTAGGGGGTGGAACAGATGGTGGAGATTCCGTTTAAAATCATGCGTCTAGTAAAGTAACCTTCACTGTCGGAACTGACTCCCAGGGAGACCAAGCCCCAAGCCTGGGTGGGTGGGGGGCAGGGGGGGAGCATAGCAAACCAACACCTTCACTATCTCTTTCCCTGAAGCCCATGGCCCAATGTCCCTCTCAGGTGTGCCAAGAAGAGGGGAATTCAGCAAGCACCTGAGAAAGCACGGGCTGGGGGGTAAAGCTCCTTGTTCCCCCCCAATCCAAAACATGCCAGAACCAGGGTAGGGCTGGGTACTCAAAGAGTTCTTGGCTGAGAAACCAGAGTGACCAGGTGCCAAGAGCCCCCAGAGGCCCCAATCCCCCAAAGCCCAGGCCAAGGTGCCCAGAGCACAGGGTCTTGGGTGGGGCAGCTTTGAACCAGATGTACAGCCTCACTGTCCAGGAATGAAAGGCCTGGGGCAGTGAGGGGGGTGGAGATGCCTCCTCAGGCAGAGGAGGCTCTGGGAAGTGGGGGAGGTCTGGGAAGCAGAGAGAGAGAGCACACAAGAACATGTAAGAGTGTGTGCGAGGCTGAGGCTGCCTGGGCGGGGGTCTGGGGAGAACAAGGTGGGCTGGGGGAAGCTGTGATGGAGAGCGCTAGGGAGGGAGGGTGTGCTGGAATGTGTGATGATGGGAGTGAGGGCTGCAGACATTTTGAGGCGGGGTATGTGACAGGGTGAGGTGGGGGTGCAAGGGGAGCAGGGAATAGCTGCTCCTGAGCTCTAAGGGGTGAACGGAGCAGGGCTGTGACTGAACTGAGGCTGTATGTATGTGTGAGTGTGGGGTTGGTGTTTGGAGAGAGGTATGTGTGGGCTGTCCCTGGGCTCTTAGATAGCTGAGGAAAGTTCTGGAGCTGGAGCCTATTGGGAATGTACAAAGGACTGCTTTTTTGAGGAGGTGTTGGGGTCTGGATGGGGAGAATGGGCGGGGGGGGTGGGGGTGTGTGTGTGTGTGTGTGTGTGTGTGTGTGCGCGCGCGCGCGCGCACGCCTGGGAAAGTACAAGAAGCTGGGGGGATGTTATCTGTTTAGAGATACTCTAGCACTGAAGCTATTTAAGTCTGTGTGTTTGGGGTAAATGGCATGGCTACAGTGTGTGTTCTCATTTGAGTGGGAGTTGAGACAATGTACCTCTGTACATGGCTGGGGGGAGTTGGGTGTTTGGGAAGGTGTAGGGGGCTGGACAGATGTGTTTGGGAAGGTGCTGGGGCTACACGGACAGTCTGTGTGCTAGTGAGCTGTTGAGGCTCTGGGTCTGCATATGTGCAAAGTGTTGGGGCTGCAGTATATGTGGATCATAACAATGTGGATTTTGGTTAAGCATTAGGGTTGAAAATATGTGGCGGTTGTGCGTTTAGGTGCATGTCTGGGCTGTGTGTGATACGAGGCAGCTGAGTGTCAGGAAGGTGTTTGTATGTGGAGTGACCATGTGTCTGTGGAGGTGTTAGGACTGTGTGTTTGTAGGAGGATGGCTGTGTGTTTGGGGGTATTGGAGCTGTAAGTGTGGGGGGTGCAGTTTTGTATATTTAGGAGGTGGTAGGGGCTGTAGTTGGCTCCCTGTGCCCAGACAGGTGATGCAGCTGCAGGGTGAGGATGGGCGTCCCCGGGGGAAACGAAGGGCAGAGTCCTGGCCTCTGCTTAAGGGCCCAACTAGGGGCTGCCGGCACACCTCCAGACCCTGTGCGGGGGTGTCCAGAAAGGCAGTCCATCTGTCTCAGCCTGTGCCCAGGCCCAGGAGCAGCCGCCTCCTCGCTCCCTGGGGGACGGCAGCAGATCCTAGCCCACCCATCTGCCTTCAGATGGTTGAGGCAGGAGCCTCCACAAAGCTGCCTGGAGGGCATCGCTGTGTTTGAAGAGGCATGGGCTGGGAACGGGCGAACTGCACAGCAAACAGTCCTCCTGGAAGCTCCTTTGAAAACCACTGACGCCAAGAGAGAGGAAGAGGGAGGACAGGGGCGGGTCTGTCTGTCCTTGTGCGTCTGTGTGGGTCAGTGCCCAACTGTGAGCCTTGGAGCCCCTTCACATGTGTTTGCGCTGATGGCCTCTGTTCAAGCAGCATTTGGCCTTGGAAAACAGCCCTCCAACCCAGGCTGCACACTCACGGCCTCACACAGGCAGCTACCCCCTCCTATATGCACACCGCCTACACTCACACACAAATACCCCACACACCTTCACATCCACATAACACTGAACCCTCACACACATGCAGCTCATGCCCAGGGCCCTATACCTTCACATATGTACATGCATTACACATCCCCACACTCTGAAAAACCAGGTAGTCACACACCTGCCATGTACACATGCATCCACACATACATACCTGACAATTAAAAACCACGCACATACCCACGCACCCCACACACCTTGGATCCCCTGTAACACCCATGTCCCATCTCCCAAACACTAGGTCTCTTTCTCAAACACCGTAACAGGCACTCTCCATCCCTTACATCAGTGTATATGTGTGCATTTTGTACATGCACACATACCTCCTCAGCAACTCTCAGCTCTTTCATACCATGCAACCCACCAGCCAATTTATCTGTGTCCAGGCCCAGCCCTGCAACTTCCCAGGAGGGCTCCAACCGACTGAGGCCTCCTGCCACCCTCCCCTGACAGCTGGGTCAGAGGGAGAGGGGATACCAACCCCACCCCTGCTGCTCCCTGGGAACCCTGATCTTCACATCTAGAAAGAACCTTCTCCCCTCTCTGGTTACTGCCACGGCATGTGTGAAAGGTGACTGTCTGTGTGTGTCAACATATCCTGAGAGCCCACGGCAAGGACTATGTCACCACCCGTATGGGTAAGGAAGCACAGGTCTGTGTTCACTAGTTAGGCCTGTGAGCCTCAAAATGCGTGTGAAAGCGGAGGTTTGTGTGTCATAAAATGTGTGTGTGTGAAGCAAGGCCTGTGTGGACAGGTGTGAGTGAGAGGGCAGTGCATTTAGACAAGGAAACATACACCCAGTGAGGGGTGAGTGTGAGACGCTATTTTCCAAGAGTCCAGAGGTATATGCATCTGTGAGTAGGGGTCAGGGCTGGGAGAGCCTCTCTCAGCGACTCCCTCCCCTGCAGAAAAGAGCAGGGAGGAGGGGTCTCCGGGCTGCTTCTCTCTCTCTGTCTCCCTGACCTCTTTAGCAGCTGGAAACTGAGCTGGGGGTGGAAGGAATGGAGACTTGGCTGGCCTGGGGGTTTGGGGAGGGAAGCAGGAGAAAACACCTTCCAGATTCTCATCAAATCCCCGCTTGTGGTTTGTAGCCTCAAGTCTCTCCTCTCTCTCTGTCTGGGTTTCCCACTTTTCTTTATCTCTTCCTGCCTCTCTCTCCCCCACATCCCTCCTTTTCCCTTCTCAGTCACCTGGTCGCCCTTCTTGGATCGCCCTCTCTCCAAGTTTCTGTCCCTCTGTTTCTCTCTCCCCAGGCCCTTCCATTTTTCTGACTCTTCTCTCCGCCAGCACCTCTGTCTGTCCGTCTCTCCCCATCCTGGTCCATCTGTCCGTCTCTCTCTGTCTGCCTGTGTGTGGGTGTCTCTGTCCATCTGTTCCACCACCCATCTGTCTGGATGTCTGTTGTGAGTGGGGGTGCCTACTCACTCCCAAGGCACCCTCTCCCAGGTCAGCAAAGGTGCCTCCTGGCTCAGGGTGTGGGGAAGGGGTGCAGAGCTGCAGCTTCTGGAAGCTTCAGTAGCAGCTGGGCTGAGCTGGGAGTTAGGGCCAGCCAGCTGCAAAAGTGGCCCCTCCCCTGGGCTCTCAGGCCAAGGACCCCAGAGCAGAGAGAGAGAGAAAGGAGGGCCTCACTGCAGCTGAGTCTGTGTTATGTGTGTAAGGGAGGAGGCAGGGGGGCCCTCACTTCACCCTCACTTCACCATTCCTCCCCAAAGCCAGGCCCTGCAGGAGAGGGATCCCTAGTGTTCACCTTCCTTATCCCCTAGCCAATGGAAGAGATGCTGGGACTCAGGAGGGAGGGGCAGAGGGATGTCAGACCTTGGGGAAACGAAGGACTGGGAGCATTAGCTGGGGGAGGCGGGGGCGCTCCTCCCATACTCTCTTCCAGGCAGTCCCTGGGGATCTCTCCAGTTTTGGTCCCAGCTCTAGGCATGAGAGGCTGCACAGGCAGTTCTCACCAGCTCCCCACAGGAGCTCTTCCCGCCTCCCAACTTCCTCAGAGCCTCTGATTCATAGGGATATGGGGGAATCACATGAGTGTCACCCCAACCCCAAGTGGAAGGTGGTTCTGGACATGTGGGGACTTTGGCCCTGTCTAGGCACTGGCCATCCTGACTGGCCCCAGGTAGCTCATCCACGTCACCAGATCAGCACCTCACTCACTCACTCATATACACAGACTGCACCCCAATACTCATGGCCAGCCACCTCTACTCCCTGGCCCAGTTACTCAGAGGGTCCGACAGGGAGCCTCCCCCAAGACCTTGCACCCCATCCTGCACCAATGGCAGCTCCAACAGTGCTCCCAGCACAAAGCCAGCAGCTGGAGACTGCATCCCGTAACACCCTCCCAGGATGCTCTGCCCCTAGTCTCCCTCCCAGAAAAGCTCAACATCCAAATCCCACAACAGATGGAGAAACTGAGGAAGGGATGAGAGTACACAGTCACTGCCCCCTGAAACCCTAGGGTGGGAGCAAAAATGAAGAATAATAGGGAAATAAAGGGACACTGCAGAGGTAGAATCTGGCTCCCTCCTGACCTACCACGGGCAAAGTCCGTATTGGCGGCGCCCTCTGCACAGCACAAGCCTGCTGCTGGGCCAGGGCCAGGGGCGGGCTCCCTCCTTCCAGAGCTCTCCTTGCCCCTGGCTGGGCCCCCTCCCTCTCCTTGCTTCAGAGCAGCCCTCCCAGCCCTCTCCCTCCTAGCGCTGGCTCTCTCATCTTCAGCTCTTGGAAGCCTGACTCACTGTTTCCCCTCCTCTCTCCCCTCCCTCCCTCTCTCTCCCCACAGAGGCGCCTCCCCCTCCCCTGGGGGGGCTCTGGCCACAAGGGTGCCTGCCTGCTCCTCTCCCCAGGCTCCAGCCCCCCTCTGAGCCCAGGAGGCCCCCTGCAGCTGTTCCAATTCTCTAGCTACAGAGAGGTGGAGCTCAGAGTCTGGGTCCCAGGCCTGGCCCTGCCAAGTGTCTGCGATATTGGGCAAGTGGCTTCCCCTCTCTGGACTTGGTTTCCTCCTGTCAAACAAGGGAGGGGGGCCCAAGTGGATGATGCCCCTGGCGTCTCTGGGACCCTAATGTTCCCTACTTTTAAAACTCTGGTGCCTCTTGGCATAGAGCACCCACAACCTGTGGGGCAGGGAACCTGCCTCAGGCCCCGCCCCCAGGTCCAAAGAAGAGCTCTGTTCTGTCCACAGACATTTGGAGAAGACAGAGCGGAGATGCTGCTCTGGGGCAAAATCATGAATCTAGAGACCCCTGGAATCATCCCCCCCCCCAACCCCCCACACAGCTCCCTATTCTCCCTCCTCCTGTGGGAATCTCTCTCTCTCCCCCACCTGTCCTCCTCCCTCTTTTCAGAGACATTTGCTCGTCTCTCCTCCAAAACAATCCCAGCATTTGATCTTGGATGAGAGGCCCTCAGTGCCTGCTCATTTCGGGCTGTGGCCTGGGGAGTGGCATGTGCCTAGGCCTTCTTGGTCACCTGGTCCCCACCTCCTAGGGCTGTGATCCTGCTCTTCTCGCTCCTTTCTTTCTCATGCCTTCATCACTGGCTTCTGTCACCATCTTTCCCTCTCTCCACTCAGCAAACGGCTGCCTGGGTCTCTCTCCTTCCTACCTCCCCCATTCTCCTTCAGCTTTCTCCCTGGGGGGCCCATCTGCTGACATTAGCAACAATGTTACCCATGCTCCCTCCCGCAGTCCCCAGCTCCATCCCATCCTAGCTTCCCCTTCCAGGCTCTGTCCCAAAAGACCCAGGGGACCCAGAGACAGAGCTGGGCTTCATCCCATAATAGTGAGCCTGCTTGACCTTACTCAACCAGACCATAAGTGCCTGGGCATCTGGTACGCAGGCATGGCACCCCCTGGTCTTGGGTGGTTGGCTGGCATGAGACACAGAGTTGTCCACAAATCAAAAAGTAAAAAAGAAAAATAAATAAAAGAAAAAAAAGGAAAAGTGACCTGGGGGTAGTGAGGGGGCAGGGAATCAGGGAGATCAGGTTTGCCTGGAGGTAGCCCCTGTCCAATGACAAACACAGTCAAGAGGAGGGAGTGGCCCAAAGTCAGTGTTCCAGGCAGACCTGAGAACAAGCAATGTCCCTCTGGGGCTCTGCCAGTCCAGAGCAGCCCCCCCAAATAAAAATGTCCTCTGGTTTCTGTCAGGGACAGTTTGCCCCTCAATCCTGTAGCTCAGCCACCACAATCAGGTGGAGATCCCATCTCTTAATCTCCTTTAGTATCCAAGTCCAAGCTCCCCATCCACTTAACCTGCAGGGGGTTCCAGAAGGCTTCCTGCCAAGATCTATGCAGGTGGAATGGGGAGAACAAAGCCCCCCAACTCCAAAGCTCCCTCACCAAACGGCCCTTAAAAGCTGGGGAGCAATGCAAAATAATCCTGGAACCTTTATACCCCCAAACTAAGAAGCTATGCTGTCCATCCACAGCACCTGGGGCGGGGAGGCTGCGGCTCCCTGCCCCCATGACCCTATTCCAGACCCCCCAGCCCAGCAACCATAATAAACAGCAAGCTCTTTTTCTTTATGACACCAAATTTCTCCAAGCCCAACAGTTCCTTCCATCATACCTCAGCCATAGATCACATTAAAAACTCACAGAGGGCAACTTAAACACATCACATTTGTTTCTCTCTATATTATTTCAAAAGTAACGGCATTAAAAATGGATTTTACTACAGAAAATAAATATCAGCACGTGGCCCGGGAGCCTAGGCAGTGGGGGAAGAGCCCACCCAGAGAATGTCCCTGAGGACTTGGGCACAGCTTAGGTACTGACCAAAGAGGTGGCTGAGAGACCAGATTTCACCCTGGGGTGTGGGGGTTTGCCTGGGGAGGGAGCAATGCCTGCCCACCTGGGCACCAGCTCCAATATCAGACCAAGAGAAACTGGAGTACTGGTTTGGACTGGTGCTCACTGGTCCCCCAAAGCTCATGCCCTCACTGATCTTTGCAACCTTTGAAGGGTGGGAGCTCTGGGGCAAGAAGTTCACCAGTCTCTGAGGGTTATTCTAACTATTGACACAGTAGGAGAAAAAAATGAATTCAACTTACTATCCAGTTTGATTTTCCATTACTATAAAAATAAATATACATCTGCTCAAAGGAGGGAAACAGCAAGCCGCATGCACATGCCGCCTGGGGGGTCCCCCACAACTCACCACCACAATCCGGCCTCCCCCCCAAAGCGCTGGTTGGGGGGTGGACAGACTGGTAATCTTTCACTTCCAGCCCGAGCTCACAAAGCTACACACACGGGGCCACACAGTGCAGGAACAAGCCAACAATAGAAACACCCCAATGCTCCTGGCAGGACTCTGTCCAGGCCCGGGCACATGCCCCCGCCCCGCTGGTGGCAGCAGTGGACAAAATGTGGCCACCCTGACTGGGAGGCAGTGCTTGTCCTCACACCCTGAGCTCTGCCCAGGGAGCTGGGGCCAAGTCCGCCTGACACCAACTGGTCCGGCGGGAAACGCCTGCCCAGCCAGACAGGCACAGGTCCCCCAAGGGTCCCTCCTTGTGCTCAGGGACCAGGCTGGTGCAGCCCAGCCCTGCCTCCCAGGGTGACGCCTGGGCCCAAATTCAGCTGGCCCTGCCAGTCAGGCACTGGTGCAGAACCGAGGGCACCAGGCTCAGCCCCTCCCAGCCCAGCCTCAGGGCCCCCAAGCTAGAAGGGAGGAGGGACTCCCCACCCCTCCACATCTGGCCCTGGCCCCCAGGGTCTGCGGTAGAGAATTCCCGCCCCCGCTTCTCTCTCTCTCTCTCTCTCCCTCCCTCCTCCCTCTCTGTGCCCGCTGCCGCCTCAGGGACAGCCCCAGCTCCCGCCTCCGGCCAGCAAGGCCCACATCCTTCCTCCCTCAGCTGGCCCCTTCGCCTGGCAGGAGGCTGGGGGGTCAGGCTGCTGGGGAACCCCTCCAGCTTCCATCAGTCCTTATCCCCAGCCCCCAAACTCTGGGTTGCTATCCCTTTTCCTGTAGAACAGGAAACAAGGTTATTTCCTAGACTCAGAGCCAGCCCCCTGCCCCTCTGGCTCTGCCTGGGGACCAGGACCCAGCAGGGGAAGGCGCCCTCAGCCAGAAAGCGGAGGGATTCAGCAATTCACCCCCAGCTACCGGCCCAGGGGGCTGACAGCTGTCACTCAGCACCCCACCCCCTGGGAAAGAGGGGGCCGAGTCAATCAGAGCCCCAGAGGAAACACATTGATAGGTGATTATTTATTTATTTATGCAAAAGTGAGCCGACTTTGTTCGCCAGGTAAACGGGCACGCGGCCCAACCCCTCCGGCCCGGCCGCCCCCAAATCCCTCCTCCGCCCCACACCCCCTCCGGGTCATTAGGTCCCCGCCCCTCAACTCCCAGAGCACCAGAGGAACCTTGGGATTTGGGGGTTGGAGGGAGGGGCTCCTCCCTCCGCAGTCCCCCCTTTCCCAGCGCCGTTCCTAAAATCCAGCCTTGTTCTCCGCTCCCACGGTCCCCCCTATATTCCCCCCCCACACATTCTCAGCAAGCTGGAAGGCAAATTGCAGTTTTAAATCCAAAGACGGAGGGAGGGGGAAGGAGGAGGGGGCGCGCGGCAGCGCTGGGCGCGCACCTCGCCCCCGAGCCGGGGGAGCCGCGGGGCGGCCAGGAAACCCGAGAACCCCCCCTCCCCACCCCCCCTCTCGTCCACCTCCCCCTCCCCCTTCCCGGCACTGCCTGCCAGGCTTCGAGCCGAGCCCAGCCGAGCCGCGGGCCCCGGTGGAAACAAAGACCGATCGCACCGCGGGCACCGCAGCCACGGGGTCCGGCGGACCGGACCGGGGCGCGCGGAGGGGGCGCAGGGCCCCCCACTGGCGCGCTGCACAAAAGAGCCCGGCCAGCCGGTCCCCAGCGGGGGTCTAGGGCTGGGGAGGAGGCGCCACTCACCGGAGTGCTGAGCTGCCGGCTCCGTGGGTCCGAGCCAGGCAAGGGGCTTTGGGGGGCGTCTGTCTTCCGGCGGCGGCAGCAGCGACGCGGGCGCCCGGCTGCTGGGGAGAGGAGTCGTGAAGGAGCCCTGAGCCGCCCGCTGTTGCTGACAGCATGGCTCGCGCCTCAGCTCACATTCTCCTCCGCTAACTCCGCTGGACACGGCCCCCCGCTCCCGCGGCGCCCCCCACCTCGATCACTCCTTCGCTCTCTGCGCCCCCCACGTTACCCCCCTCCCGCCGCGCACACACTCTCACAGTCCTGGACACCCCCGCCCCCACCCCCCAATTGCAAACCTGGGAGGGAACGCGCCCCGCGTAGTCCTCCTCCTGCTCCTCCTCCTCCGCCCTCCTCCCTCCCGTTCTCTCTGGCTGTCTGTCTGTCTCTCCGACTGTCTCTGCCTCTCTTGCTCTCTGCCTTTCTCTGCTCTCAGAGCTGGGTGGGAAAAGGAAATGAGGACAGAAAGCAGACGCTGGCTTCGGGTGGTGGTAGCTGGATTCCCTCTCTCTCCCTCCCCCTCCTCCCCTCCCTCCTCCTGCCTTCTGCTCTCTCCGCTGCGAGAGGGACTGAGCGCAGCCTGGCGGGTGGCTCGCTCTGCCCGCCCGCCCGCCTGTCTGTCTGTCTGGTCTGCCTCGCTCGCTCACTCCCTCCCTCCGTCTCTCGCCCTCGCCCTGCCTGCCTGCCTCTCTCCGTCTCCGCCGCCGCCGCCGCTGCCTCTGCGAGCTCGCCTTACCTTCGCCGCTCACCATCCGGAACCCCAGGGGGGAGCGCGCGCGCAGCACGCCGGGACTTGTAGTCCCCGCCCCAGCAGCACCGCGCGCGGGGCGGGCGGGGCCGCGCGGCTTCTCCGACGGGGCGGCTTGAATCCCGCAGCGACCCTGCGCCCGGATCCCTCCAGCAGGATCGCGTCCTCGTTTACTTAGGGGTGCTGGTTTTCCCCAAGGATTGGGAGCGTTTCCCAAATTTCTTGTCCCCTGCAAGTGGTTCTGGCTCGAGGGAGCTTTCGGGTGGGAGCGAAGGGGCGGGGTCTGAGAATGGCGTGAAAGTCGAACGGAGGATCAAGGGATTAGCCAAAGACCTGAGACTTTATGGGGCGTCCAAATTAAATGGAAGAGGAAGAGACGAGAGAGGAGGATAAGCTCTGTGAATTTGGGGACGTTCTCCCTTTCTGAAATGGTGTCTTTTATTGGGTAAAGTGCAAGAGCTGCCGCGGGAGGCATGTTCCAGAAAACTCACAACCCCACCAGCTCCTCCTCATTCGGTGAACCCGTCTCAAGCTGAGCTCCGGGTTTAGCGTCCCCCGCCCTCGCTCCGCCTCCCCCCAACTCCTAGTTTTGCTAGAAGTCCAAGAGCAGCAAGGGCACAAAAGTCCTGAAAAATCCACAGATAGCGCGAGCACGCGCCTGCCTGCGCGGGCACACGTGCAAGTGCACAGGCAAGGCATATACTTCTAGAATTCGACTGAGCGTTTTCATTGTGTCAGGAAGCAAGATTCAAATTCAACAGTTAAAAGCTCCCGCTGTGGCCAGGGGGCTGGGCTCAGCACTTTCACCTACCTCCTCTTCAGGTCACATCTGTTATCCAGCCCCTAGCTCCTAGCTCTGGGCCCCCTGCCTGGCCCATCCCCACAGATGGGAATGTGCACTGCCAGGGCCTGGTTACCAAGGGGAGGTAGCTGGATAGCCCAGGAAGAACTGCTGCTGCTGCCATTTTCTGGACACCACAGGGCCCTTGAGTCCAGCAAAGACCTGGAGAAATGGTGCTGTTAGCATTTCTAAAGATGAAGGCACTGTTAGGCCTAGGTCCCCCAATTAGGAAGTGGTAGAGCAAAGCCTACTGCTTAACCTCTGAGCCATGCAGAGTTGTGACTCCCCAGGCCTCTCTCTGATCTTCTCTCCCAGTGTCTGTGTGGGGCTCACAGAGGACACAGAGATGAATAATGCATGGTCGCTGTCCTGTCCTCAGTGTCTACCGACATCGGCTCTGACTGGTCCTGAGCTAGTCCCACTTTGTCTGCGTGTCTGACATCCTTTGCCCATGTCTGTCAGCTTTGTCTGTCTTGCCCCATGTCTGAAGTTCCTCCAGCACTACCTTTGTCCTTGGTCCACCTGTTTCTGACTCCTCCTTTGGCCCTGCGGGGTGAGGTAGGGTAAGGGCCAGCATGTGACAAAGGCACAGAGGTGACATTTTGCCAAATGCAGCTTCCTGTCACCAACTTCCCTATACCTCCTTCTCTTCCAACCTCCTCTTCTAGGATGGTCTGGAATCCCTGGAGGGCAAGAGAAGGAATCTGGGCAGGAGCACTTTTTATTGGCCTTTGGGGGGGGGGGGGATGTAGCAGTAGCAGTAGCAGTGGGAGAGGTCTAGAGCTCTAAATGGTACACCTATTGCTCTGGCTTCATTGAGCTGGCATGGCCAACTAGAAAGGCCCCTTTTGGGGAGCAGTTTCTCCTTGCAGGCAAGCCTTGGCTTTGGAGATGTATGCATTGAATGGGAAGTCTTATAAGGTCAGATATTAATGAAGGCAGTGGTTAAAGTTGTTTGGGGCCCTTACGCAGCAACAAAGTCTGAGTCTAAAGTTATTGCAAATAGATGAGGCTTTGGCATCTTGCCCTACTTGGTCCCCCACAGAAAAGAATTTAACATTGGGGAGGACAGAAGAAACCCATATTCCCCTTTCTTTTAGCTCCCCCCCACATCCTTACCTATTAGGCTCTCCATGAAGAGCCCAGCCAATCTGAACCAAGTTTTGGAAAGGAATTGGATGGGGTAATACAGGATGGCTTCAGGGAGATAGGGAGCCGTAGGGGGATTGGGATGAAGAGGAGTTTGGGAAAGGTATGGGAGGGGAAAGATTAAGTGATGAGGTGCAGAGGGCAAGGCCAGTGGGATCCTTGGCTCCATGGGAAGAAAATAGAAGTTAGGTAGGGTTTTCCAAACATGCCCCTCCTAACCCAGGCTGCTTCAGCTGTCCCCTCCCCAGAGACAGAGTGTGCTGTTAACCACCAAGGTGTTGGGCATTGCTGGAAATCAAGCTTTGTAGGGTTTCACAGTAATTTGGGGGCTGGTTTTTCTTTTGGAGCCTCTCCAAATTGTGTTGGGGGGGGGGGTCTCCCCAGACAAACTCAAGATGAGTTTTCCTATGGGCTGCTGCTGCCACCTAGTGTCTAATTTTCATGTCAGTCGTGGCAGCCATAGTCTGAAAAGGATAGGGTTAGTACCCAGTCCTTAAAAATAGTGTGGGAGGCACCACCCCAGGCTGCGCAGGGAAGCTTCTGTAAGTCCCTAAGAAAGCAGACTTGAAGGAGGGGACACAGGTTCTGGAAGAGCCTGCATCATCCCTTTCCAGGCTCAGCTCATTCCAATCACTTGTTTGGCAAAGGTGTTACAGCTAGATCCTAGGAAAGGTAAGAGCCTAGAAATAAAACCGTGGGGCCTCAGGGTTTGGAGGCCATGTGGACTAGGCACCAGATCTTGTTCTGATTCTGCTTTTACTTGTATATCCTTAACCTCTCTGAGTGTCAGTTTCCATATGTATAAAATGGAAGAGTAATCCCTTTCCTGTGTTACAGGCAGTGCTTGTAAAAGACTGAGCATGTGGATGTGAAAGCACTTTGAAAACTGGCAAGGGCGGGTTGAGGGGTTATTGAGTCATGTAATAATAATGACAATAACTGAGAAGTCACAGCAGGCTGGAGCCAGGCCCCTGGAGCTCAGGGAAAGGGCAAAATGAAGTGAGCCTTCAGTAGAGATGGGCACTGCCCTCCCTGATTACAGAAGTTCTGGGGCTGGCACCCCTCTTGGAGTTCTCTCAGGAAATGTGTGGATTGCTAGAGAGGGGTTTATCCCAGTCCATAGAAGGGGAAACTGAGTCCAAAAGAGGTTGAGGACCTATCCTAAGCCAATAAGGTACAGATCCAGGAAAAAGAGGCCCATTGGACTGGAGCCACCATGGCCTTGGTTTTCCCCTCCTCTGGATGAGAAAAGCTCAGAGCTGGGGCCCAAGAGACCATGGAAGCAGAAAGCCCCTCCTTATTGTGGTACAGTGGGAACTAAGGCCCCCCAGACCCCCATTATCCCTCCTCCTGCGCTGGCCCCTCTCCACTCCCTCCTCCCTACAAGTCCTCCCACATTCCTCCAGGCAACAGGAAACCCCAGCTGCAGCCCAGACTTCAAACAGCTCCTCCCTCTGGGCAGGGGGTGTGGGAGGAGAGGCCAGAGGCCAGAGGGCAAGGGTCAGCTTTGTTCCTGCCGGAGGTGATGGGGGACCCTGGGGGAGACGGGGGCAGGGTAGGGCCCGTGTGTGTGTGTGTGTGTGTGTGTGTGTGTGTGTGTGTGACAGAGAGAGAGAGAGAGAGAGAGAGAGAGCGCGTGTGAGCGCGCGGTTCGGGGAGAGTTCCTGTATGACCATCAGGGTGTGTGGGGTTCTCACTGTCAGCTCTTTGGTTTCCTTTCAACTAGTGAACCTGAATTATGTGACTGAGTGTATATCAGAGTGTGTTTGTTTATCTGTAGGTGCTCAGCCTGGGATCCCACTGACATGTCTGTAGGTGTCATCGTGTGCCTGGTTCACAGGTCTGCTCAAAGCTATGTGTCCTACGAGCGTGACCTGGTGTGGTTCTTTGTATCCAAGAGGAGTGTCCCTTTCACACTTCCCCCCTCTCATTCTTATGTCACACTGGTCACCAGAACTTTCCATCTGGAAAGTAAATCTCACTTTGTTACTCCCCTGCTGAAAACTCTTCAGTGCTTCTGATGGCCCCCAGACTTAGAATCTTAGCTTGCATGGCAGACAAGACCCGTGCCTACCTTACCATCTCCATCTTTAGCTACTAACCCCCCTCAATTTTTCACTCCAGTCACACCTACCTACTTGTTCCTACCTGCACAGTCTCATTAGAGTCTGGAATGCCCTTCTCGTTTCTTTATAAAGCAAAACTTTTCCTCCTTTTGCAAGTATCTGGTGAAGCAACACCACCATTGAGAAACCTTCCAGATTTCCCCATGCCCAACTGAGTTAGGACCCTTCCCTCTTCTCCCACATTTTCTGCCTGTGTCTGTCCTCTTCATCCTCAACACCATGACTGTGAGCTCTGAGAGCAGGAACTTCTAAGTCCTCTTATCCCAGAGGAGTTTCCTGCAGTTCTAAAATGTAGTATCCAGAGTGACGACTAGAGGGCGTATGGACACCTCTGCAGGAGATCCAGGGTGGGTGGGTGGGGGTGGGTGGGTGTGTGTGTGTGTGTGTGTGTGTGTGTGTGTGTGTGAGAGAGAGAGAGAGAGAGAGAGAGAGAGATGGGTGAAAGGGAGACTTTGATAATACTGTACCTGGGAGAGAACTATTGGAGTGGATAGTGGGTCCACCCAGCTCAGTACTGGAACAGTGGGATCCAAGATAGACTCACCCCCAATAGGTTATAGGCCCCCTAGATTTCTCTCTGACTTTTCTCTACAACTCAGGGGCCACATCACTTGGCTTTCAACTCTCTACCTTTTGCCTCTGACCTTCCACCATTCTTTCATGCCTCATCTGCACCCTCAACTCTCCCATACATAGTTATATTCACTTGCCTGGCTTGATCTTGCTCAACCATACCCCTAGGCCTTTGCACATGCTTATTCCCTAAGTGGGGGATGCTCTCACCCTCTGCCTGCTTCATCAGGCATTTTTTTTTCACATCCTCCAAGAAGTCTACGTTGGCCTCCAGACTTGACCCTGCCCCTAAGTGTTGTAATTGTTTACTGTCCTGCCTCCTGGGCAGGACCAGCCTATAGGAGATATCAGTAAATATGTGCAAAATTAATAAATGACTTGGCTCTTTTGCAAATACAAGCCTTAGCATATAGGGGGCTACCCCAGACCCCTATCTGCCCCACTCCCTCCCTGGCCTGACTCGGAGTTAGTATTATGCTTTCCCATGCTTCTCCATCAAATAAAGGAATGTGATATAGTAGGATGCATGAAACTTTGAAGTCACACAAACCTGGGTTCAAATCCTGACTTTACCAGCCAGCTGTATGACCTTGGGCAAGTGTCATAGCCTCTCGGAGTCTTTGTTTCCTCTTTTATAAAATGGGAATAATCACACTTCTGCACTGCCTCAGGAGGATCATATTAGATGATGCATGTGAAACACCTAGCATTACTCAATTAGGTGTCCTCCTCCCCCACCATGGATTTGGAAATAAAATTGCCCTCTGAGTCTTAAGCCAGTAAAATCCACGTATCAGAAGGAGAAGAGCCAGGTGGGGGAGTGAATGAGGCGAGAGATGGTTTTGTAAACGATTGAAGGGTTTTGTGAACAGTAGAAACCGCAATCAAGGTGACCCGCCTGTAATCTCAGGGAGACAGGGCGAGGATGTGATTGAAATTGAGAAAACAGGGGCCTAATCAATTGCATTGTGCTCTATCTGAAGGGAACAGAAGGATGCACAGAAAAGGGGGTGCAAGGGAGAATTTATTCAGCTGCACCAGAGGGAGGGACAGGGAACCGGTAGACACAAGGATTCCAGGCTCAGGAGCCTTGGTCTCTGCTGAGCAGTTAGGGCCTGGTGAACTCCATGTGGTCCACTACCCTGCTGGGCCTTTATTTTTTTTAACTCGTTGGGCATCCTGGTACCAACGAGAATCCCTGCAGACGAAAATATTTTGATCCCAGGAAAAGACTACAAAGACTAAGAGCAGTGATTTTGGAGTCAGATGGTCTGGTTCAAGCCCTACTCTGCCAATTATGTCCTATAACCTATTTGCTTCCTTGTGCCTCAGTTTTCCTATTAGTAAAACGAAGATACAACAGTCTTCTCCTCATGGGGTTCCGTGAGGATTAAATGGCAGCTTGCACTTAGCAGGATATCTAGCACAGAGTAAATAATTTGTAAAAGGCAGTAACAAAGAGAGCTAGCATGTATTGAGCATCTTACTGCCATTTCACAGATGAGGAAACTAAGGCTTGGAGAGATTAATAACTTGCACAAAATCACACAGCAGGTGAATGGTGGAGGCAAGATTAACACCAGGCACAACTCTAGAGCTGTGCTCTTATCCGCTTACTCCATAGCAAATGGGAACACTGGGACTCTGGTTTACACACTAGGCTCTTGTGAGTTTGATTGGCTGGAGACCGTGGTCCTCAAGAACCCTGGCACCTGAAAGTCTGAGTGTGCAGAGCCAAGGCTCCCACTCCTGCGAACACCTCTCTAAGCAGCCACTTGGCCTCTCTCCACCTTATTGCTCCCATTTAGCAACCTGTAGCATCGGGCTAAACACAGGGAATTCTCAATCTGCATTGGCCACCTTGTCCCCTTTCTTTTAGGTCACTCAACTTGGGTTTCCGGGGGATTTTTGTACTAAAATCTAGAGGGAGAAGGATCTTCCAAACATCCACCTGGGGCATATATGATTTCTTCCTAAAGCCCAGAGGCAGTGAGGTCTGTTAGAATATCATGAGCCTTGGTGTGAGACCAGGGTTCAAATCCCATTTTTGTCACATACAGCTGTGCAACCCCTGAGCCTCAGTTTTCTCATCAGAGAACCAGACTCACAGCTAGATTAAATGGTCGCAAACACATCTGGCATTCAGCAAACACTTAATAAATGAGTTATTATCTTTATTTCTCTCCAGTCTGACTGTGAACTCCTCAAGGACGGGGACTGGTCTTGTTCATATTTGTGTTCCTGAGGTCCTGCCTAGCAAAGTGCCCTTCACAGAGTTAATGCTTAGCAATTGTTTGCCCACTGGAGCAGTGATTCCCAGCTCCCATCCTCTTTCCCTGTCCACCCCCTAGTAAGTCAGGGGGTCAACCATTTCCTGATGGAAGATGTGGGAATCCTTATTTCCTGTCTCCCTTTCTCCACATAGAGGTACATCAGCTGTCAAAATGCCTCAAAGAGGGATCTAGGGTGGAACAATCCCTCACTGCACAGGTGCTCGGCAGGTTGTTTAGCACCTCCAATCCCTGCCCACTCCATGACGGTAGGAGGCCCTAGTCATTGTGACAAACAACACTGCCTCCAAACCTCTCCAAAAGGCCCCCAGGGGACAGAGCTGTCAAGTGAAATTCACTGAGCTAGACCAACTCTCAGGCCCCGCCCATCCCGTCCCTCTGTCTTCTTTTGGGGGAGCTGCAGAGGGTCCACTGTAACCTTCCCCTACTGCATCTTTTTGGGGGAAGCCTGCTGCTGTGTCTGTGATGAACAGTAAATCTGTGGAAACCAAGTAAAGAATTAGCAAACCCACTGTACCCAGATTGAATGCCACATTAGTAATGAAGGGGACATTCTGATCTCCCATTGCTTGTCTTCTGTATCCATCTCTCAACTCATCCTAAACTCACGTGGCGGCAAGCATCAGGACTTTTCGGTGTCCTAAAATACCTCTGGGGTACCTTGCGCTTAGTAGGCATTAGGGCACTCTCTCCCATTCCCCTCTTCCCAGCAGCCAGAGCAGCCCCGCTCACCTCCCACTGACCACCATCCCTCCCAAAGGAAGGAATTTTCACGGCTCAAGGACTCATATCATTGTTTTTCTTATTTACAAAATTAATAAACACATATGTTTATTAATGGGGAGGGGTGAACCCTCAGCAACCCTCTCCCTCAGTCTTGGCCTTGGACCCCAGTCCTGAACTATAGGGTACACCCAGCAGGAAAGGGATCCAGCAAAGTCCTTCCCTCTCTTTGTAACTTACAGACACAAGAGCATTCAGTAGGAGGTGAATTCTGGGGTCCTGGACCAGGGTGGGATGAAGGGTAGGAATGCAAGGATGTGGGGGGTAGGGGTAAGTGAGGGAAAGGATACACAGTTTTATAAATAACTAGACAAGGTCTGAGTATTTCTCTTTTTTTGTGGGGGGAGAAGGGAGACTAGAGGCATGTAGGGTCCTAATTTGGAAAGAGAGAAATAGTGCCTTGGGTAAAACGGTGAAGGATGATCTCTGAGCCTCAGTTTGTTCATCCTTAAAATGAGTGGATTGTCCTCAATGACATCAGATTAACCTGTTTGCTCTGACATGCTAGGACTCTATAGGGTTCTAAGCCTGGGAGCTTTGGGACCAGAGCCCTGGGGATTGAAAAGAGCTGGTGGGTACCCCTAAAGAGGTGGCAGATGCCCAAACAGGTTATGTCTGATCCCCAGGCTGGTACTGGGGTTCTGTGGAGGTGAAGTAGTCCTCTAGGAAGGACTGCAGGTACTCGAAGGTAGGCCTCTCCTCCGGGTCCAGACGCCAGGTCTGCAACATGACCTCATACAGGGATGCGGGGCAGCCTGGGGGGCATGGCATGTGGTAGCCATGCTCCACCTGTTCCAACACTTCCCGGTTATTCATGCCTGGAGAGTGGGGCTCCATCAGTCAGGAAGTCTAGCCCCTCCCAAAGAATCAGCCAAGATGTCCTTCCCCTTGACCACCCTTCTGCCTCCCTGCCTCTCAGCAAACCTGGGTAAGGGACTCGGCCCTTGCTGATGAGTTCAGTGAGTAGGATTCCAAAGGACCACACATCTGACTTGATGGTGAATCTGCCATACAGGGCAGCCTCTGGGGCTGTCCACTTGATAGGGAACTTCGCCCCTGGAGAGATTGGAGGGGAAGGGAAAGTTAATGAGGGGGCCCTGGGAACAGCTGGATTAAAAGAATGGTGTCTTTAGGATTGAGGACTCTGAGCACAGAGGTCTCTGGGCATAACAGAAAGGACCCCCCAGTATCTAGCCAGAACTTATTGTCTAGTAACATATGTCTAGCACTATATGCCTAGTATAGTGCTGGGCACTTTACAAACATTGTAATAATTCTCATAATCATAACGTCTAACATTTGTACAGTAAGCCTTCACTTAATGTCATGAATAGGTTCTTGGAAAGTGTGACTGTAAGTGAAACAATGTATAACAAAACTAAATTTCACCCTAGGCTAATAATTGATAAAAAACAAGAGTTAAGTTCCTGTAGCATACTTCTGGTCACAAAAACATCACCAAACTTCTAAATAAAGACTCCAAATACTTCTAATATTAAACATTGAAATAAATGTGAGCTGTACATTCATTTAAGAAAGATAAATAAACCCTAGCCAATGTGGCTCAGTTGGTTGGAGTGTCGTCCCATAAATCAAAAGGTCGTGGGTTTGATTCCTGATCAGGGCACAGGCCTGGGTTGCAGGCTTGGTCCCTGGTTGGGGCACATGTGAGAGGCAACCAGTGGATGTTTCTCTCTCACATGGATGTTTCCCTTTTTCTCTCCCTCCCTCTCCCTTTCTCCAAAATCAATAAGCATGTCCTCAGGTGGTGGAAAAAGAAAAAAGAAATAAAGGTGAATAAAAACATGTAAGATAATGATTTTCCAGCTGCTTATCCCAATTCAGGATTGCAGGTGACCAGATAACAAATCGAGACCCACCCTGAACAGGATGCCCTTCCATTACCGGGCGCACTCACACACGCTCACTCAGACAGGGAGGAAATAGACATGCCCATTCCCCTCACGTGCACAGCTTTGGGATGAGGGCGAAAACCAGAGGACCTGGAGAAAACCCAAGAAAACATGGGGAGAATATGCAAACTCCACAGAGACAGTGGTCCAGCCAGGAATCAATTTTCTTTCTCATCCATGTTACAGTGAAATGACATTGAACAAACTGACATTATTCAAGGACCTGCTGTATAGCCTTTACGATATGCCAGGCACTGTCTTAAGTGATTTACATGCATTAATTCATTTAAACCTTACAAAAACCCCATGGGATACAAACTATTGTATTATTATCCCCATTGTACAGATGAGGAAAAGGAGGCAGATCACACAGCTTATAGGTGGTTAGGATTCATACCCAGGCATTCTAGCTACAGAGTGCATGTTACTATACTTACTGTCTTTCTTTTCTTATTAATTTTTATTTCTTAGTTTTAGAGAGAGGGGTGGAGAGAGAGATACCAATTTGTTGTTCCACTTATTTATGCATTCATTGGTTGATCCCTATATGTGCCCTGACTGGAGATCAAACCTGCAACCTTGGTATATCAGGATGACACTCTAAGCACTTGAGTTAGTTGGCCAGGACCTATGCTTATTATCTTTCACTTGAGAGTCATAGGAGTACCTGGCACATAGTAGGTGCTTGGTAAATATTTGTTGACTTACTGTTGTCTGAATATTTTCATTTTATAGATGAGGAAAGATAGGTCACAGAAGTTAGGTGCCTTGCCCAAAGCCACATGGCTGGTAAGTGGAGGGGCTTGGACTTGAACCCTTAGTTGCCTCTTATACTACATCAGGATTGGAGTGTCCCAGATGGTCTGGGTTGGGGAAGGATTCCTGAGTATGGGAAGTCCCACGGTGGGATAAGGCAGGGCACCTTGCCGGGGGTGGTACTCATCATCCTCAATGAGACGGGCCAGCCCAAAGTCAGCGATCTTGCACACCAGCCGCTCCCCAACAAGGATGTTGGCTGCCCTCAGGTCTCGGTGGATGTAGTTCATGCGCTCCACATAGGCCATGCCCTCAGCTACCTGGGGTCAAGATATGGAAAGATATGGAACACCATGTACGTGACAGATCATCTGAAAAACTGCCTTTCCAAATGAGGACGCTGAGGCTCAGAGATGGCCAGTTCCCTGCCTCAGGTTGCACAGCTGATGTAGTGGGTGGGACTGCGTGTCCAGGGGTAGGCTCAATGTTTAAGGGCTCAGGGATTTGTGGAGGGTTAATAGGAGGGGATCTGAGAAATGAAAGCTGCTGTCCCAGTTTACCTGGGCTGCCATGTCCACCAACTGGGGCAGGCTCAAATCCTGGCCCTCTTGGTCTTTGAGAAACTCCAGCAAGCTACCTGGGGAGAGGAACCCAGAAAATGAGCAGCAAGACCCTACCCCCACTTCCAGGCCAGCCTTGTGTCCCTCGGCTCTGCCCCTACCCAGAACGCATCTCCTCCTGCCGTCCCTAGTTCCCAGCCCTTTCATTTAGATCCGCCCCCACTTAGGATCCTGCCAGGTACCTCAGCCCTTCACTAACCTCGCCCAGGCCCTACTCCCAGACACCTTGACTCTGCCCACATCTTTTCTCTCCCTATGTTCCCCGCCACCCCACCCCATCCGACCCACTCAGACTCCGCCCCTTCCTCATGACACGTCCCTCTTTCACTTGCCCAAGCCCCAACCACCAGCTGACCACACCCATAAGGGGTTCTGCCCCCAGACCCCACGTTGTCTAACTTGGCCCCACCCTACACCCAGCACTCATGTGGTTTCACTTCTCTGTTGTCGCTTCACTCAGATTCTACCCATCGTGCTTCTTCCCATCAGATTGCTACCCAAGTCCCTCCCCCAGAGACACTTTAACGTCACCCCAAATCCTGCCCCTCCTTTGAGACTGCGTCCCCTGACTCCCTCCTCACCATGGCACATGAACTCTGTCACGATGTAAATGGGCTCCTCTGACACCACTGCATACAGTTGTACCAGCTTGTCATGTCGCAGCAATTTCATGATCTGCGCCTCCTCCAGGAAGGCCTTCGGGGACATGGTGCCCGGCTTCAGTGTCTTCACTGCCACCTTCGTGTTGCCGTTCCATGTTCCTGCCGGGTGCCCACGGCTCGTCAGGAAGGGTTCCCTGCCAGCCCAAGCCCTTGCACCGGGCTGGTCTGGCCCTGGCCCCTGGGACCTACGTACCCAGCCACACATCCCCGAAGCAGCCAGTGCCCAGCCGGCGCTCCAGCGTGATGGAACTGCGGCTGATCTCCCAGGCGTCCTTGGCCAGGCCCAGTGTTTGCGGCTTCATGGTGGTGCAGGGTGCTGTGAGCAGGTAGCACAGCCCATCATTCACCTCTAGGGAGTGGGGAATCAGAGGTCACAGCCGGGCCAGGATGGCCCACACATTCCTCATCCCACCCCAGCCTCCAAGATCAGTTATAAGGAACTAGGCCACAGGTGAGGTCAGAGGCCAGGGCACTGCACCAAGATGGTGAGGCAATTCCTGTAAGGACTAGGGGACTTCCCATAGGAGGTGGCCTCTAGCTGGGCCTCCAAGGATAAGGTGGGATTCTGACAGGTGGAAATGGAGTTGAGGACTCCGCACAAAGATGTCGACATGTGACCTCATCCTTCCATGGATCTCTTCATTTTCCTAACCAACCAAATGAGAAACCTGGGAATGATTCCTTCCTTCCCCTTAACCTCAGAGCCCCTCCTCCAAGTCAGTCCTATCTTGCCTCCTACCCAGTTCAGACATAGGTGGCGCCACAACGAACAGCCTCACGCCTCACGCCTGTTCCTTCTAGAATCCTACGGAGCAGTATCCTGGGTGAGAGCCCAGATTGGGTTCGTCCTGGGCCTCAGTCTCAGCGGGCTGGGTCAGAAATCTGCAGCGCACGCCAATCCCAAGGGCCCGCTCTCACCCATGTAGTGCTGCACGAGCTCCTGCACCGAGTCAAACTGGGCCCGCGCGGTGATATAGTAGCCACCCGTGTCCAGCTTTCGGATCTTGTAATGCTTCACGTGATCGCCTCTGGTCTGGTCCCAATCCTTGATGGACAGCGAGTAGGCGCCTGTGGGGAAGGGTCATCTTCAGGCCTGCTTTCCTCCTCGCCCCCAGTCTGGAAGCCCAAAGAGGCCCAAAAGGTGGGGCCTCTGAAGTTAGACCCAGTCCTAGTCTTAGCTCTGACCCTCCACCCTGTTCAGTCTTGGCCCTGACCCAGGACCCACCTCACCCCTCCTAGCCCCCACTCACCCCCACTAGCCCCACCCACCGTGTCTAGCTCCACTGATTGCTTCTTGCTCCACCCTAATGGCTAGGCTGTCCCAGTCCAGGGCCAGGCATGGCACAGCCCCCACCTTTGGTGGTCTCACTCTCCCGAATGAGAAAGGCTCCCCGGGGGTTGCCTGCGGAGAGCAGCTGCCTCTCGGAATCCTTCCTCCCCATCTTTCCAAAGTACCACCTGTTGGGAAGGGCCGGCAAGAGTCAGGTACACACCCAGTTCAACCCCCAAGTCAGCCTCCTGGGAAAAGTCACCTCATAAGGCAAGATTCAATGTCCTCACCCATGAAAAGGGCCTCATACGCTTGCTTCACAGCCTGGGTATGAGGATCACAGAAAGGGGGAATTAGAATGCTTGGCACACAGCAGGTGCCCATAAAGGTTAGGCTTTTCCTCTCCACTCTCTGGGTTTCTCTTGAATTAAAATTGCTAGAACCCCAGTCACCAGTGACCTCATCAGGGTGCCCCGGTCTATTAGTCCATGCCATGGCTGCTCCTCCGCGAGTTAAATTTACGGATGAGGAACTTGAGATGGGAGTGGAGTGGGGAAGGAAAGTGACCTGCCTACAAAGTGCAATAAACTCTATTTGAAATCCTTTGTGGCCCACCCTCGTTCTTTTCACACCATCCCAGGCAACCACGCAGGTCCCTCTCCCCACACTCACCTGCAAACTCTTTCCTCCTCTGACTTCCAGAACAACACTCTTTCCTGCTTCTCTTCCCCTATTTCTGACTGCCCCTGCCTGGCTCCTACTGCCGTTTCCCTCCATTCTCTTAAAGTGGGACGTTATTCTAAGTCTCAACTACAACCTCGGGCCTCAAGCATTCCTGCTTTCTTTTGGGTATTCTTCCTTGGACTGAATTGTAGCCTCAAGTCAACTGTTAGAGGATCCTGGAGAGATGAAGTGACCACAGGTACCACAAAAGAATCAGATGTCAGAGCTCTCCCTCTCTGGAGCTCACTCCTGCCTTTCCCTTCCCCCTCTTCTTATCCCTGGGTGGAGTTACCTTTGCCTTCTCTCTCCTAAGCTCCCAGGGCCCTACTTCTGCCTCTGTAACTTGTTTCCTGAGCCAAGGCAGCCTAGCTGGCTCACTTCTACTACCTCCGTAACTTTCTAAATAGCATTTCTTACAATTTGAAAAACAAACAAACAAACAAACAAAAAACCAGATGTCATTCAATCACTAAATTGGCCCATGACCATTTGGGGTTCAATTAAAAGTAGCATAGTTTTCAAATCAAGGGAGGTGGCAGTCCTAGTGAATTTTGAAATTGTCATTCCACATCTGGGTACTAGGTGCATTTTGGGGAAGAGGGGGAGGCATTGGCAAAAGGGAGTGTCCAGGAGGACAGGCAGGATGGGGAAGAAAGAACTGTTGCAGGACTGTGAAGGCAAGACACATTTCCCAGTTTTTTCAAAGCCTGCCCCCACCCACACCCATGACATGAACTACTTCCTTCATAATCAATATAATAATAAGAGCATTTATTCTGTGTCAGGCTCTGCTTTCATACATACATGTATTCATTTAATTCTTAAAACAACACTGTGAGGTAAGTACTATTATTAACCACCATTAGACAGATGAGGAAATTGTGATATCTTGTGGTTAAGCAACTTGCCCAAGGCCACAAGCTCTTAAGATGTGTTGTCAGAAAAAGAACCCAAGCTCACTGCTCTAGGGCCTGCAGTCCTAACCACCACACTATTCTTAACAGCCACCCTGCATTAAGTGCCTCTCAGGGTTTCCTGACACTGCCCCCGAGATGTGGACACACGCACGAACCCCACAAACCTCTCATCTTCTGCATCATCACCCCTCCTCTCCTCCATGCCTTCTACCACCCCCCACAGATGAAGTCCTTACCCGACTCGAGCCCTGGACCCTGTCCACCCCCCTCTGCTCAGAGACACCTCTCCCCCACCAACCAGTCTCCATCTGCAGCTTCTCCATCCCAGCAACCTCCACCTATGCCTACGTTTCTTCCTTTCCCTAAGGAAACTGTCCAAAGTCCTCTCTTGCCATCAACATTCTGTTATATCTCTCATCTTCCCTTCTCTTGAAAAAGCACTTCACACTTGGGTCTCTACTTCCTCACCTCCTACTCCTTCCCAGCCTCGGCTGTCTGGCCTCGACCGACTTCACATAGGAAGACCTCTCACAAAGGTCACCCCCATTGCCAAATCCAGTGGAAGCCTCTGATACTTCCTCTCTTGTTTCCTGAAACCTCTCCTCCGCCCTCTTGGCTGATCTGATATGTCCTGGCTTGGTTTTCCAGTGGCAAATTCTCATTCAAGGGCAGCTGTTTTCACGGTTGGGTCCTAGGACCAATCTCTCTCACATTCCTTCCTCTTTCCTCACCCCGCTATGGAGCTTTAGTGATCATGTCCACTCTGAAGGGTCCCAAATTTGCACCCCGGCCTCGGTGTGCCAGAGGCAAGAGCTACAGCAAATTAAGAGCCTTAGTGCTAATAGGAGAAGATGCACCTTCCTCTGGCCTAATTCAGGGCGTGGCATGGGCTGGACACCTCTCATGGAAAGCACAATCTAACCTACGTGCAGGCAGTCTCCTCCACCTGGGTGTCCCTAGCCATGAAAATCAACCCGACAAGTCTCCCCTAGAAACCGACCTGCTCCTATGTTCCTCACTTTAGCAAATGGCACCATCACCCACCCAATTCCTCAAGATGCTTTGGGCCACCCTGGATTCCTCCCACTCCTTACACTCCAGCAGCAAATCAGTCACCAAGTCCCGCTGACTCTCACTCTGCAGTCTCTCCAATCTTTCTTTTTCCCATATATATATATATATATATATATATATATATATATATATATATATATATATATATGTATAGGTGAGGATAGATTTTAAAAAATGTACAAGGCTCAGTTTCCTCATCTGTAAAATGGAGACAATAGTAATATCAATAGTGTTATTATGAATAGTAAATGAATCAAGATAGGTAGAGTACCTGTGGTAGTGGCTCAAGTATATAAAGGGACTCTAGGAATAATTCTCTGCCTCCTCAATAGAATTAATTCTAATTAAAACCCCCTTGCATTTGTTTAGCACTTTACAATTTTTTAAAGCCCATACACTGTTGTTGTCACTGAGAGACAATATGTATAATGCTTAGCAAATGCAACCAGATGATCTGGGTTTAAATACTAGCTCCACCTACTTGCTAACTATTGGGCTTGATATTTAATTTCTCTGTGCCTTAAGTTTCCTTATTTGTAAAACAATAACATTAGTTCCTAACTCCATTAATATACATAAAGCACTTTGAATAGTGCCCAGAACATAGTACATGCTAGATAAGTATCATTTACTATTGTTATCATCATTATTACCTTATTTTATTCTCACAAGGACCTTACAGATTTATAGATAAGGAGACGGAGGTGAGCTGTGACTTGCCCAAGAGGCGACCTTGAGACTGGACTCTAGAATACTGTTCACAGGTCTGGTCTCCCCTCAATCCCTACTCACTCTTCAGCCTGGATGGAGTCCACTGGGGCCACGTAGTTGCTGGGAATGTAGCCAGTTTGTCCTGAACTGAGGGACCGAGCCTCCCACCAGTCACCTTCACTGTAGGCACAGAACAGGGGGTGTTAGTAGCAACCTAGCTCCTGGGGCACCTTGGGGCAGGCAGGGCCACACAAAGGATCAGTTGGAGACTGGCCCTGCCTATCCCTTACCTTGGACACATACACCCCAGGGCTTTTGTTTGTTTTGACCCCAGTTACTACAGCTGTCCCAGGAGACTGTTTCCTGCAGAAGGAATGTGTTTGGGAACATCTGGGCCTTCTGACTTTCTCCTCCAGCTCCTCAGCTGGGCTAGGGTTCAGGTAGGCAGGGAACATCTAACCAGGTCACTTCCCCACTGAGCCCCTCCCTCAATTGCTACATATTTCCTTCTGGATAAAATCCAGAGTCTCGACATGGCTATAAAAGCCCTTCAGATCTGCTCCCACCCACCTCTCCAGCCTCTGCTCTCTCTGTTCGGCACTTCATACTTTATGATCCATCTAAACTGAACCACTTGGTGGTTTCCAGAAGCCATCATTTATTCCCATTCTCTCTCTCATTTCCTCTTTCCTCACCTCTTTCAATGTCTATTCATTTCTCTAGGCTCAGCTTAGAAATCAACTCCTCCAGGAGGCCTGCCCTCATCACCACTACCCTGGAGACCATATTTGATGTTATCTCTGTGCCTGCAGTTCCTCATGCTCCCCTCATGCAGTTGCAATCACCCAGGGCTGTTACTGTCATGCACCTGTGTCTTCAACTAGGCTGGAGCTTTCTGAGGATAGGGACTAGGTAGATTTCTTCTCTGGGTTCTGCTCCCAGTCTGGGCCATCCTGAGTGGCTCGGTTACTTACGTGTTGTTCAGGATGTGGAACTTCTCGCCCTTGGTGAAGGTGAGGTCTTCTTCTGTCCGAGCCTCATAGTCATACAGGGCGACGAACAGGGTCACCCCAATCCCTGTGGAGTCAGGGCTACTCAGCAGAGTAGGGCACAAGAGCCAGAGGGGGGAGGTTCCAAGGGAGCTGCACCCCTCGAGTCCTGTTCCCTAGCCAGGCCCTGTGCCTCCTGACTGCTGTGCCTTTCTTCCCAAAGGCCTCTGGGGTCCTGTGGGTTTCTGATTTGGACATCACAGCTTGGCCCCCCTTGAATTCAGGACACACACCTTCCAGCCCATCCTTCCCAACCTGGGGAGTGTCCAGGTCACCAACTCCTCTTCTTTCCCACCAAGAAGAATTCCCAATCACATGTCATTGGGGTCCCTCTCTCAGACTGGGACAGAGCTATGTCTCCCTCTCAGACTGGGATTTCTGAGGGTAGGGCTGTATGTATTCCCCCACAGTACACACTGAAAACAGGGCTGTGTCTCCTGTACCACATTGGAGGCTCCTAAGGACAAGTCCTTATCTTCCCTTCTCCCAGGATGCAGGGAATGCCTGCCTCCAGCCTACTGGACTCACCTGACATGCCCCTGACCATGCTCCCATCGAGGAAGGCGGGGCTGGTGGGCTGAGTGGAGAAGTTGTAGTTGGGGATCTGGGCAAAGGAGGGCGCAGGCCAGGTCTGAGTAGGGTCAGGGCCATAGCGGTCCGCAGCCCCGTAGTTCTTGAATTCCCCCTCCAGGCCAACATCCTCCTTGGGCCCCAGCTCTGACTTCTTGCAGAACACACAGCCCATTCCAGGTGTCCTGCTAAAGAATGGGGACATGCCTCACTCAGGGGCCCCTGCCAGGTATGCTACCCTATGCACATATGCATGCTCGTGTGTGCGCATGAGCACACACACACCACTAGCTCCAGCTGCCCAGCTGACGACTCTGACGCAAGCACGCAGCTTTTCCCCTCGGGTCTGGAGTTGGGGGCCTCCCTAGTGAGGGGTAAAGGTGGGGCAGGACCACCACTGGCTCTACCTACCAGCTCCTTAGTGTTTGGCAAGAGCATGCATATTCTCAGTGGGGCTGGTTTTCTGCTTCCAAATGTTGCTGGGCTTATTTACATATTTTTGCCTCCTATTTCTTTTATATGTTGTATTTCTATGACTCCTTCAGAGTGCTTGTGTGTGTATTTTGTGTGTCTAAGTATTATGTGTGTGTGCGTGCGCCAGTGTATGTATTCCTGTGCATGCAGATCCGGGTGAGTCGGTGCCTCTGTGTCTGTGTTAGCATCACCATGCGCATAGCCCTGTGTGGGAGTATACATGCCTGTCTGCATGTGCGCTCTGTGGAAGTGTGTGAATATCTCTGTGCATACGTATGTGCCTCTCCATGTATGTGCATGTTATGCATGGATGTGTGTTTGTGAGTGAGTGTGTGTGAGGGCTGTGTGCCTGCACCTGGAGATTCCCTGCAGAGGGGGATCAAGGCCATTTCCTGTCATGGGTCCAGCCTCTGGCCTCTCAAGCTGCCTCATTCTGGCTCCCCCATCTGTTACCTAGCAACAGGGCCCTTGTAGGAGGAGGGGTCTGTGAGGAGTTTTGGGACCCAGGAAGGCCACCCCAACCCAAGTCCCCAACCCCCAAAGCTGATGACTCTTGGGGAGCGGTTCCTAAGTACGCGAAGCCCTCAGACCCCACTCCCCTCACTCACCCCTGAGGCCCCTACTCCTCGGTCAGTGGAGCTGCGGCATGGTCCTGGGGAGGGGCCAGAGACCTGCGAGCGAGACAGAAGGACACGGAAGACGAAGGTTCTGCCAATGTTCCTGCGAGCCAGCTGCTAGCTCCTGCCCTCTCTAGAAGCCAGAAGGCCTGGGCTCTGTCCCAGGGTGACTTCTGCCTTCCTTTTCCTTCCCACCGCCCCTGGCTCACTTACACATTCACCCTCACACAGGACACACCACCCACACCGACTCTGTCATACTCATATCAGCCTGGCACACAGACACAACACCACATGGAGTAATACACACACCGACAACAGTCACACACCAGCCTTCACAGCATACACGTGCATGAGTGTGCTAAACGATGCCACCACACACCAACACAAACTCACACACAAGCCCAAGCTCTGAAGCATAGTAACGTGTGCACATGTCACACGCACACACAGACTGCCTCTCAAATAAACAGACTTGGACACTCGGAGACTCATAGTGTAGTGTTAGGTCCATTTCTCTAATTGGATTTCTATCAAGACATGCTCTACTCATTCTTGGGTTGCCAGTCACTGTCTCCTATAAACACTGTCCCCTTCCTTTGGAAGCTGCCTCTGCTCCCAGCCTGGGCTGGGTAAGCCCCAGAAATCCAGGGCTGTATCCGATGGCAAAGTAAAGGTAGACACCCACCTTCAGAGCTTGCTCCTATCCCCTCATCAGGGAAAGGCCCAGGTCAGAAGCCAGGGCAACCGCGATCCCTCGGAGGGCCCACCAATGTGGCTAGGCTTTTCTGGTAACTGTGTCCCCTGAGCAACAGGCTGACAGGTCATTGAGCAAGGGCTCCCCACGCCCCACCAGAAATTCTCCCATTGCAACACTCAGAGAGGAACTGCTGGGGAGAGAGCTCAGTTTCCTAAGATGTGAGAGGAATGAAGAGTCGCAGTGTGGGGCCAACCCGGTGAACGCTGATTTCCCCAGAGGAGTCCAAGGGCCCCTGCCTTGACTTTCTTTCTGGGTTTTTTTTTTTTAAATGTTTTATTTATTTATTTATTTTTAGAGAGAGAGGAAGGGAGAAAGAAAGAGAGGGAGAGAAATATCAATGCATGAGAGAGACATCGATAGATTGCTTCTCGCACACCCCCGCCAGGGACCTGGCTCGCAACCCAGGCATGTGCCCTGACCAGGAGTCAAAGTGGCTACTTTTCGGTTTGCGGGTTGGTGCCCAATCCACTGAGCCACACCAACCAGGGATGCCCTGTCTTTCTTGACCCCCAAGTCCAGTTTCCCTTATGGTTATCTTCCTCCTCTTCTCCCTGGGTCCTGCCCCTCTTACCAAACACCACTTACCTCTTCCTCATCCTGGAAGCCTTCCTGGATCTACCAGGTCCAGCACCAGGTCAAGCTGCCTAGCCAATGACTGTCACATCAGTGCTCTGATCCTCACCTTAGCCTTACCAGCCCCTCTCACCCTTCACTGTAACTGTTTTCCTGTGTAAGGGGGCTACAGCTGATACCTATGTGGTGAACTGTGAGGCAGGCTGTGGTTAGAAACCTAAAATAGCCCCTGTTCACCGAGGCATTGCAGAGATCTTCACCTCAGGACCCATCCTCTAGGGCAAAACTACTGTGTTTGAAAGGCTCCAGGATACTGCAGGGCTGGCCGCAGGGAGGGAATGGAGGGGGAAGGGGCATCCAGGGGTTTCAGGCACTGAGGGGACAGATGAGGGTAATATGAAAACAAGGATTACAGGATTGGAATCGGGGTCTTCTCACAGGAAGACACATGCATATCTCAAGTGGCACACAGGGTCTATACCCAGAAACGCACAGCTGACACTTTCTCAGATACACACATTACCTCAGCTTCACACAGCACCTCATGCAAAGACTCTGAGCTCTTCTGCATAGGGTCTCACATACACTCACACACAAAACAGAATCACAGGCACATATATCTTCAAGGACACCCACACCCCCATATACACACACCTCCAGCCCTCATCCACCTACACACGCGCGCGCAGCCTCTCCACAAGAATAGTGTATTCAGAACTTACAGCGCTTACTATGTGCCAGCCACTGCATTAAACATTTTACATATTCTATCTCATTTTATTCTCATAACATCTCTATGAGGTAAGTATTGTTATTATTGGTAAGGCAACTGAGGCACAGAGAGGTTTAGAAACTTGCCCAGGATGTATCAAGGTTACACAGTTGATACATCCTGGCATTTGGCTCCAAAATGAGAGCCACTTCTTTCCATTGTCTGGTCACAGACATGGATAATTGCAGCCATTCCTACAAGCATGCACAGATGCAAGGAGCCCCCTCAGGACACACAGCCCTCCCAGATGGCGGATCCACACAGAGCTCCCTTCTATAAAAGACACAAACTGATACAACCTCTTGGGTCCCCACATAGATACAGTGTTGCCACTAAGATACATATTTCCACAATGTTTTTATTTTATTTTTAAAAAGATTTTTTTTTAATTCATTTTTAGAGAGGGGAAGGGAGAGAGGAAGAGAGGGAGGGAAACATCAATGTGTGTGAAAGAAACATCAGTCGACTGCCTCTCACATGCCTTCAACTGGGAACCTGGCCCACAACCCAGGAATGTGCCTTGACTACGAACTGAACCAGCGACCTTCTGGTTCTCAGGCCGGTACTCTACGCACTGAGCCACACCAGCCAGGACTCCACAATGTTTTTAAACCAGCTTAAGAGGAGCCCTAGGTTCTGCATGTCTGGAATTAGGGGTTCATAAAGCTGTCAGTTATGGAGAAGGAGGCAGAGGGCTCTGAGGGATGAGGAAGAGCGGTGGCAGGTCTGATACCATGGGCAGCAGGCAGCAGGGTCAGCTCTCAGGGCTTTACACTCTAGACCTAATGGCGACCAGAGTCCAGGGCCAGGCCCGGCCCTGTGAACACTAGTATGTTGAGGGGATTGGGGGATGTGGGCTGGGGGTGTGAGGCACAGGGTGTGGTATCCACATGGCCCAAGGCAGTGAGGGGGCCACACTGAATGTGACCACACTCATCTGGTTTTGTCAGAGGCCAGAGATGGGGAGAGATAGAAAGAGAAAAGGCAGAGACAGAGATTGAGAGATACGGGGAGACGTAAGTGTAGGCAGAGAGACAAAGAGAAACCACCTGTGATAGGCTGGCATACTGACTCTTAAAAGGAAAAAGAAAAAAAAGGCCCTGACTTGTAGCATTTGCTGATTTCCATGGTGTAAATATTCCCACCATAGCTGATTTCAGGCTATCGAAGTGACTTCCTGAACACTGGACTGGAAAGAGATTCGCAGAATCAGCTCCCCAGAGCCAGCACTAGCTGGCTCCAGCACTTCACAGCCAGAAAGAAACAAAGAGAGAGAGACAGACAGGAAAAGAGAAAGGCAGCAATGAGAGTCAGAAAGAGAAATAAAGAAAAAAAGAAAAGAGGGAACTTTGGAAAGTAATTTTGATTTCTTAGAATTCTAGGAGGCAATAGCCATTAGTTTCAAAATGCTAATTTACTGAATACTCTTCAGTGCCTGGTATTGATGCAAACAATTTCCATGCATGTTCTCACGTAGTGGCCCTATGGAGTAAGTGGGTTTTATTATTACCGATATTTTACAGATCAGGACTCGACTCTGTTCATGAATATGTCTCTTGAACATCTGGTTGGCAGGAGTCAGCTACTAGAGGTTCATCTGGGTCAAAATCAGGTTCTAGCCCTGACCAGTGGTGTGGCTTAGTTGGTTGAACATTGTCCCACAAAGCAAAAGGTCACCAGTTAAATTCCCGGTCAGGGCACATGCCTGGGTTGAGGAGCCCGGTCTGCGGTTGGGTTGTGTGCAAGAGGCAACAGATCAATGTTTCTTTCCCTCTCTTTCTCCCTCCCTTCTCCCTCTAAAATTAAATAGAATCTTAAAAAAAAAACCAGGTTGTGAATGGCAGAGCTGAGTTCCAACCCTGCAGCATCGTGCTCTGGCCTTCAACATTTCCTCTCTGAGGCTCTACCCACCTGGTACCTTGGATGAATGACATAGGCCCTCTGAACCTTGATTTTTGCACCTGTACCTTCTGTGCAGTTTTTGGGAAGGCTTGAGGAGACATGGCTCTTTCTCAGTGTACAGTGTCTAAGTGGAGCTGAGAACCACAAGTATCATAGCTAGAAGGGCCCCAAGGACCATGAATCAGCTCACTCCCACTTTGTGTGCAGGGAAGAAATGACTTGCTCAAGGTCAAATAGCCACATGGGGGATTCAAAGCCAGGACTATTAGTTCAGGTCCAGAGTTCTGTTCCTGGCACCGTGGCTGTGTTCTCCAAAGAATGAGCAGGAGAACGTCATATTTCCTACCCAGCCCCTGGGCAACTGAACACATCACCCCCTGCCATATCATATGGCAGCTGGCCACCCAGCAGGGAGCCTGCCTCCCTCCCACTCCTGCTCCTGGACACAGGAGCCCTAGGCCCACACATTCTTTCTTGAGGCCACACTTCCCAAAGCTTTGATGTAGACCCAGGACGTCCTGCTGTCCACTAACCCCTGCCAAGTATATGCAGGATCTGGAAACAGGTTTAGGAGCAAATTTTATCTGGCCTGACAACTAGCGTGAGACATTGGGCAAATCAGTTCACCTTTCTGAGCTGCAGTTTCTTTGCCTAAAAAATAGGAATAGAAATCGCTACCTCATGAAGTTGCTTCTGAGCATCAAATGCGGTCAAGCCCCTGAAAGCACCTCTAAAGCTGAGGGAGGAGGAGTGGCAGGGCTGAGAAGAAAGAGAAGTCCCAGGGTGAGGTGAGAGGGTTGAGCTGGCCCAGCTGCCTAGGGGATTTCACCAAAAGGGAACTGGGTCTTTGGGCAGCAGCAGGAAACCACCATCCTGCAAGAGTTCCGGCTTCTCCTCAAGGCTCTGGACTGTCCACAGGAAGGCCAGGGCTGGAGAAGCAGGGGCCAAGTCTCAGTGCCATGCCACCCTAGCGTCACAGTCACCAAGACCTGACCCCACCTCCCCGCCCCCCACCCTGTCTGAAGGCTTTCGTCCCTCACTGAGACCTTCCACCCCTCACCGAGCTCCACTGTTCATAGTGAACCCTGCTCTCCGCTGAGGCCCACACCTTTCACTGAATCTCCAACCACCTCACACCAGCCTTTCTTGAGGCCATGCCATCCTCCCCACCAGAACACCCAGGGGCATAGAAGATGTACCTTAATCTGAGGCTACTATCCTGGTGTGGTAGTTAGAGTGGGAAAGGGTGGGGGCAGGGGAGGAGAGAGGGAACCTCTTTGTCACACTAGCTTTATGGTCCTGAGGATGTCAGCTGGATTTCCTACACTTTTTGTGGGTAAAAGTGGTTTTTCATCTGCTGCTGAAACCTCCCCACCCCCCACCCCCAGACTCTAAAGCAGGGGTCTTTAGGAACTCCAGATTCTTGGGAGATGTGAAGCGTGGGTGGTCCAGGGGCAGCTGAAGGAATAGGAGTTTACGTTCCATGTTGAGCCTGGACAGGAAGCCCCCTCTCCAGGTCCCACCTTAGGCAAGCCGGAGGGCCCTGGCTCCCACTTCCCCAGCTCTGGGGCCACCCTACCCAACCTCTCAAGGTCTGGCCACTTCCTTTCCGCATCAGCCCCAGGAAGCTGCAGAGAGCACTCAAATACCCACACCTATGCTTACATGCTGACGCTCATTCACTCAAAGCCCAAACCCTAGTCACAAATACACCCACTGGGATCAGGAGACAGCCATGAAGCACAGGCCTTCTTCTCCTATTCCCCGTCCACCCGTTCAAGCAGGCTCCCTGGGGTTTGGTAGGGATGACGGGGGAACGCAGGCCTCAGCTCTGGCTACTTCCTTCACCACATCCAGGGCAAGATGCCCTGGACTCTGGGTCCGTACCACCAGCCCTGTCAGTCACTGACTCCCAAATCTCCATCTTCCCATCTATAAAGTGGGAACAGAGCCCTGTTTTCCCACAAACTCCACAGATGGAAGAAGGCCAAAGGACTCCAGATCACTGGGGGTGGCATCAGGGGGGCTGAAGACAGGTCTCAAACTTGCTGACTTTCCCAGGATGGGCCCTCAACAGATCACGAACATTTATTTATTTATTAGACATCAACTGTGTGCTGGTCCCTGGAGGCCCTGCTGGGCTTTCTGGCGCCCCTCCTGCTTTTGAGAAGGTGAAGGGTAGGCTCTCCAGATCAGTGATAAATAACTCTTAACCTCTCCAGCACACGTAAGAAAACTGCTTTCTGCACCTGATTAACATCACTAGGGATGGGATGGGGGGTTGGGGTGGGGATAGGGGCAAAGATGACTTCCCCCCATAATTTAAATGAGGAAAATGAACCCCGCAACTAGCCTAAAGTCACACAGCAATCAAGAGCCCAATCTGTTCAAGTCCCAGAAAGTACAGATCGCCCAACCCAGGATCTTTGAACGCGGATCGTCATCGCCTTGCTCCTCTGTCCGGCAGCCCTCCTCCGACTGAGAACTCGAAATGCGAGGAAAGCAGGGACTAAAGTGGGCAACGAGGGCAACGCGCTACAGCAGCCAAGCAGCGCGGGGCTCTGCTCCTCCGCCCTCTTGTTACCGTGGAGACAGCCCCTCCCCGCAATCGCGGTCAAAAGCAGGATTTCCGTCGGGGCGGCCAGCAATTCCCGGATCCCGAGAAGAAGGTGGACCGAGACCGCCAGGGCGGGCAGGGAGGGGGCACCCAGAGAGGCCCATCCCTGCCGAGGGCGGGGACTTCCCCAGGAAGCCGCGACCCACACCTCCCGTGCCCTGGAGGAGGGTTCCAGCACATCCCCCGGCCGCCCACCAGCGCGGGCAGGAGGGTCTAGGGTGTTGATTCAGGCCCGTCTCGCTCCTCTCTGTGTTTTAGGCTTCGTCCCCGACGTCTGCCGATTCCAGATAGGGGGCTTAGTGGACCCCTGCAATCGCACCCCACACTCTGCATCCTCCAGAAATGGTTCCCCTAACCCCCTAACCGCAAACTACCTCACCTGATCCTCCCAGACCCCTCTGCCAGGTTCCCCTCACCCAGACCCCCTAGCTTCTCCCCAGACCCCACCCCCTCACTTTCAAGGTCCCCTCAGCTTCTCCCACAGCCCCTTTCGAGGTCCGCTTAGTCCCTCTCCCCGGACTCAGCCTTCTTCCCCAATTCTATCAATGTCACACTCTACAGGTTCCCTTCGTTTTCCCCACCAGATATTTCTAGGGGATCTGCTTTCCCCATAGGCCCTCCAACTCCCCAAATTTTAACCAGTCATCTCTCTGCAGGTCTCCTCAGTTTTCCTCTTCAAGTGTTTTTCTGGGTGCGGCCTCCCTGGCCCTCAACTCCCTCAGCTCCCCTCCCTAAATTCAGGCTTACCTCTTCCCCTCGCGCCCGCCCCCACCCCCCACCCCCCTACCCCCGCCTTGGCCGGGTGGGGGCGGGGCACCGCGCAGCCCCTCCAGCCCCACCTGACCGCTGCCTACCTGGTCCCGGCGAGGCCGCTTCTGACCGACCCCAGGCTGGGTCAGCGGGGCTCCCAGCAGCCACGAGTGCCTACGTGAGGGGAAGGGGAAGCAGAAAGCTGGGGTGCTGGCCGCTTCTGACCGTTGCCCTCTGTGGGCAGGGAGGAGGAAGCCTTCTTGGACTTCTCTTATTGCAGGCGCAACAGCAGACGGTAGTGGCGGCAGGGAGAACTTACAGTCACGCCCCAGCCTCGAGCCAGCTGCCGGTAGCGGGGAGGGGCCCTCAAATCAGACTCGCCCGCCCCCACTTCCCACCTCCCTTAGGTTACTGGGGGTCAGCTGCCCCAGCCCTGTCCCTGCACCCCAGCTCCTCACACCGGAACCTCCAGCACGGCCTTCCCGAGGGCCCCTTTCAAAGCACCTGCTCTTTTAGAATCATTGCATTCGAGGTTAAGAGGGGCTTTTCTGTCACTGAAGCCTTCCTCCACTCCTTTTGCAGCCTGGAAAACTGAGGACCTGGTAGGGACAGGCCTCACTCAAATTCTCACAGCCAGCTGACCTCAGGCTGCTGTCACCAGAGCCACTGCAGACCCAGTCACCAAGCCTTGCCATCCTCAGGGGCTGGGCACTCTGTCCCCAGTGCCCGCCTCTGCCCCCCAGGATGTCTGACACTGGGGAGCAGCAGTAGATCCTTCGGAGTCTGTTTTCAAAGGAAGCAGTCCTCAGGCACCCACCCTCCCCCGCACACTCAAGTTTTAGAAAAATTGAGTATCATCCTCTATCATAGTTACAGCGTTTCCAACTAGCAGCAATCCCTGACCCCTCTCAATGTGTGGTTCCATCCGCCACCCAGCCAATGTTACTTCTTCAGCCTTAAACCAAGGGCCAGGAAAATCCCTCTGTCTGAGGAGGAAGGGGTGTATGTGTGTGAGGAAGCTGTTTGGTGTAAAAGTATGTGTGTTGGGATATAGCAGGGAGGCAGGGAGGCTTTGTAGGTACAGATATGTGTGTGCATGCATGTGTGATTGTAGTCAATGAACACAATGACTGCAGTTTTGGAATCAACAACTAGGACACATTATGCATGCGTGAATAGGAATGTGTGTGAATGCCTATGTATGTGCATGGCCATGCAGTTGCGCATGTATTCAGGTGTGCCCCGATGTGATTGTGGGGTGGCAGAGTACAGTGAGATGCAGGTAAGAATGCTCTTCTTCTAGGAAAATGAGAGGATGGATGGGATGGAAGATGCAAGGGAAGAGGTGGAGGTGGAGGTGTGAGGATATGGCAAGGGTGGCCTCGCCCTGGCTGGACACCATCACCTCCACCATCAAGCACTTCCCGATTGGCCATTGGTCTAAGTGTTCAGTTAACAAAGAGACATGTATTATTGCCTGTCAGAAGCCAGGCAATGGCTTCTGGGAACACAGAGGTGAAGGAGACAGATCCCTTTTCCTGGGAGGGTCCTGCGATCTTTCAGGCTCTCTCTGTCATCGTCAAGTTCTGGCTCCTCAGGAGGTCTTCCCTGATTGCCACTCCCACCCCCAGCAGAATATTCAGAACCTTCTGCTGGTGACCACTGATTCTCTGGGTGTGGGGTGTGGGGTGTGGGGTGTGGGGTGTGTTTTCCTCCAGGGCAAAGACCGGGCCTGGCTCTTGCCAATGCCCCCACTGCCCATGCAAGGTCTGGCACAGAGTGGCAGGCTTTCTGGGCATAGAAATGCATTAATTATTCAGGAACAAAGGAATTAACATGTACACAAATGAAAGTCCAATAAAAAATAAATAATTGAATGTAGGAATAAGGAATGAATGGAGAAATTCGAGAATCGATAACTAAATAAGCAAATGAACAGAGGAATAAAACCACTTCTGCTTTTAAAATGCAAATTGGACCAAATTGCTTAAAACTCTCTGATGGCTTACTTACCATTTTGCTTGCATAATAAAAATAAAATAAAATAATAATAAAGAATAATAAATTCCAAACACCTTGCCATAGCCTCCCAGGCCTTGTGCGCCTGGGCCCCGCCCCCCGCTCCAGTTCCAGTGGGCCATCCTCCTCTTTAGCCACTGGGATCCTTTCTGGTTCCTAGAATACATTGAATTTTTGCCTAAGGGTCTTCTCACATGCTGTTCCCTCTTTCTAAGATAATCTTTTCCTTGCTCTTCACAGTACTGGCTCCTTTCTATCCTTTACTTCCTTTCTGCCTCCTCAGAGAAGCCTTCCCTGACCACCTTATCTAAGAAAATCCCCTCATTTTTGCTCTTGGCACCCAGTTTGTCTCCTTCATGGTAGTTGCTACAGTCTAGATTTGTGTATTTCTCAGTTCACTGTTTATTTCTCTGAATCTCTGACCTCAAGAGATACCTGGCATCACTCAGGATGGAGATTCTATGACTCTTACTTATCCATTTAGAATAACCTGGTGGCCCTGGCCAGTGTGGCTCAGTTGATTGGAGCATCATCCTATAAACCAAAAGGTTGCACGTTTGATTCATGGTCAGGGCACATACCCAGGTTGTGGGTTTGATCCCCAGTCATTTTAATCTTTCTGTGCCTCAGCCTCCTCATCTGTGAAATGGGAATAATTGTAGACCCCGCTTCACGGGAATCCTGGGAGAAATCAATGAGCTATTAGACTACTGCTTGGCACCTAGTAAGTACCATGTAAGTGTTTGTTATCTATCATTCATTCATTCGGTCAAACCACAAGCCTTCCCTGTCACTACTCTGTGATAGGCTGGGTGCTGGGGCTCAGATAGGAATCAGGTCCAGTCCTTGTCCTCTATGTGGCACTTGTTCCCTATGAGGTGCAGCTGATGGTGGGCACAGGGCCAAGAGGCCACGCAGAACGAACCTGCTAGACTCCCCCACCACCCTTTCAGCCCCCATGCTAACATGCTCCCTTAAATCAATTTTGAAAACTGATACTAAAACCAAAAATAAAAGCCCAGCAAGCCGGCTGAGACCTCCCATCCATTTCCCACCTAGCCATCATTCTCTTGCTCGCACTTCTGTTTTTAATCAGCCTAGATTCTGTTGTCACCCTGATAGCCCTCCTTTCCAAAGCCCCTGCCCTGCTTGCGGGCCCTGCTTGCTTTCCTCTCCCGCCGGTGTGCTTGCCTGGAAACCCCGGGCCTGCAGCAATCCAACCAGCCACCTCCTCTGGGAGCGGAGGAGACTACGAGGAGACTACCTGCCATGCCGACAGGGTCACAAGTCCCAGCCTCAAAAGGACGGTTATCCTTCAGGGCAGTTTCTTAGCGAGGCGGCCCTCTGTATCCACCCAGATGACCACTTCATAGCCTTTCTTCTGTCCCCGAACTCCCACCTCTTCTTCCCCTTCCCCTCTTCCACTCCTAATCCTTTCACCTTTCGTGGACCTCCCACCTTTGGTAACCCCCTCTTCTGCACCACCTCTGGCTCCCTCTCCATAGAATTCTTATTTCAGCATACAAATAGGTTCTAGAAGTTTTCATGTAAAAGGAAAAAACAAAGACCTTCTCCTAGAGAATGAAGATTGATCTTGCCTTTTTAAGAGGAACTGCATTTTGCTTCATATCTTGTTGATGAGGAAGAGCTTTGTTGTTGTTGTTGTTGTTTTGTAGAAAAATGCCAGCTAGCCCACGAAAAGTAACATGAGAACTAGAAAAACTCCATTTTGCAGCTCCAGTTAGATAATCGAGTTAGGCAAGAATCGTCAATGGATGTGTCAGCTGGGGCTGCTATAACAAAGTACCATAGACAGGGTGGCTCACACAACAAACATTTATTCCTCACAGTACTGGAGGCTAGGAATCCAAGATCAAGGTCTGGCAGGTCTGGTTTCTGGTGAGCACACTCTTCCTGACTCGTAGAAAACACCTTCTCAAAGTGTCTTCACACGGCAGAGAACTTTCTGATTCCCTTCTTATAAGGACACCTGTCTGAGTATATTAGAGCCACAGCCATATGACCTTATTTAACCTTAATTACTTCCATAAGAAGTAAATGGGGAGTTAGGGCTTCAAAATATAAATGCGGAGAGTTGGGGGGGGGACACATTTCAGTGCACAGCAGATGCCAAAACCACTAGTTGAAAGGTTTTAAAGAACAGAATGTTCACCCAGTACTGAAGGAGCACTGCACAACTGATCTGGTATTTGCAAAGAGGATCTCTCCTTTTCAACAGAGAGGTCTGGTGGGTGCCCCATACCTGGTGTCAGCTAACAGTGGGCCAGCTGTGGCCCTCAGCCTGTTTTTGTGCAGCCAATGAGCCAAGAGTGGTTTTCACATTTTTAAATGCTTCAAAGAATGAAAGGAAGAACAATATTGAGTGACATATGAAAATTACATTAAATCCAAATTTCAACGTCCATAAATAAAGTTGTATTGAAACACAGCCATGCTCCATTTACATATTGCAAATGGCTGCTGTCATGCTACAATGACAGAGCCAAGTAGTTGCAACACAGACCATATGATCTGCAAAGCTAAAAATATTTACTTTCTAGCCCTTTACAGAAAAAGTTTGCCAACCCACACTTTTGACCTAACTTCCAGTGACAAGAGATATAGGGTTTAGAGGATAAGGTAGATGACACTATGAGGGAACCTTCAGATTTAGCTATAACATGGCACATTCTAGAAGAAAACTGGCCAGGTCACTTTAAAAAGCTGTTGTCGTTTAAAAAATAAAAGGCAGAATGGGGGTGACTCGGCTATATTCAAAGAAAACAAAGAGACATCACTGCCGAATGTAATGTGTAAACCTTGGTTAGATAATTCTGGGGGGAAAACCCAGCTATCATCGCGCATATTAGTCAGTGTGTTTTTCTCTCTCCCTCCTAGAGTTTCAACTCCTCTAGGCAAGGGTTTTGTGGCTTAATCTACCCAGCACCTTGCAAGAGCCTAGCATCTAGTAGGGGTTTGATAGGTGCTGGTTGAAAACAGGAATGAAAGAAGGAATAAACTTTGCTTGGAGGAGAGGGTTGACTTCCCAGAGGAGGTTCTGATGATTACATAGGAGATTGCCCACAGGTGAGACCTCTGATAGAGTCCCCTTCCCCCGCCCTCTCTCCCTCAGTGGCTTTGGGGCCAGGGATGACTCTGATTCTGAGGTCCCAGACAGCAGAGCTCTGACCTGCAGGTAGAGACTGAGGCAGGCAGAATTTCAGCTCAGGATCAGGAAGAACTACACTCATGAGAACAACTCAGCAGCAGAATGGTTGGTCTCAGGAAGTGACTCCAGGGTGAGAGAACAGAAAGCCACAAGGACTGACCTCAGGCATGGGCAGGAGATGGGCCTTCCCGGTGATGCGTGTCACAAGTCCCACCACCAGGCCTTTGCCCAAAGGTTCCCTGACCTGATGGCTTTTTCTCTTTTTTTGGTCTACGCTGCATTTTCCAGTCTAGGAGTATTTTCTCTGAACCTTGAGTACTTCTTGTCTGTACCATTAGGGGGGCTTTGTCAGGCTTTGCCCATTATGGGCAGGAAAGACTTCATCTGGGTAAGAGGCGGGACCTCTGACGGGTGTGTGACATTGAGCAGGTGTCTGCCCATCTCTGGTTCTCTGTTTTCTGATCTGTAAAAGGACACGGTAGGACAAGATGGCCTATGAGGCTGGTTCAACTTCTAGGTGTCTTGCTTGGAGTCCAGTTCTCTTGTCCTCTATTGGACTGGGGATTCCTGGAGGACAGGGTTGGTACAGGGTTGTTCCCTGCTAGGACCCCTAAAAGCAGACCTGGCTCATCTCCCCACCGCGCAGAGGTAGAGGAGGAAGAGGAATGTAGTAGTACTCTAGCATCTTTCCTTTGTCCAAGGCAGTGTGGTTTAAATTTAGACCTCAGAAGTTACAAGCTCTGTTATCTTAGGCAAGTGACTTAATAACTCTGGACTTTAGTTCCCACATCAGTGAAACCAAAAGAGTAATATTTGTCCCCCAGAATGAGGAGTAAAAGAAATGTTGGCTTTGAAAGTACCTTGCCCATAGTAGGCATAAAAAAATTTGTTGGGAGCCAGGGAGGGAGGTCTTATCAGGAGTTAGAGAATCTTTCCCACCACGACTCCACACACTAGTCCCTTTACCCTCATAAGCTGATCGATGCAGGGAGAAATAATAAAATACTTTATGTACACATCTAAAGCAGACTTGGCATATAGTAGGCACTCAATGAATATTTGTCAAGTAAAAGATTCATTCTATAACCACTCTCTCCTTTGCGACGTAAAGAAAACTGGGAAGGGGCAAGATAAGGACTATTATTCTCTGTTTCAAAGGCGAAGACTGCAACTCGGAGAGGGAATGATTTGCTTAAAGTAGCACAGCAGAGCTGGGCTTGAAACTTAGTTCCCTTCTGCTTGCAGAACCTGCAATTAAGATACGCAACCATGAAGCTACCTTGTGGTCAGGGGCTTACACTCACCCTCACATAATGGTGACCCAGTGGGTGGCACTTGGACAGGCACAAAACAGGGCAGGTTGCCTCCTCCCAAACCATTCTCAGAGGCCGAGCTCTGTTCCGAGATGACCCAGAGGCCCTGAGGGGTCACTGTGTTCTTTGGACAGAGGCAGCTTGGCTTTGGCCTGGCTGCCCTTTTATCCTCAGACCGATGGTGTGACAGGACAGGTGTCTCAGAGCAGGCCGGGGGGAAACTGGCTGAGTGCTGTGCTGACTCACTGAGCCTGTGGGATTGCCTCTGGGGTGGCTCACCCCGTCAGGGGACTCACAACAAGCCAGCCTGGCAGGTCAGGGCTATGCCATCCCTCAAGACTTGGATTCCCTCAACCTTTGGGTACTACTACCATGTTTCTGGCAATAGTGGGGATCTTATCCTGGGGACGGGGAGGTTTCTAGTGGGGCACTTTGCTAGTCTGGAAGTACCCTGAGAAAGCCAGTGGGGTCATCTCACATCCTCCTCCCACCAGGGATGTGGATGCTTCACTTCACTGATGTCCAGGAGCTGCCTGAGGCCCAGGGGCACATGGGAACCTGTGGGAGCCAGTGTGAGTACTACTACAGTATGCTCTGGGCAGGCCTAGGAGTCCATCTTTCTAACAGGGCAGGTCAGAGCACTACATAAGTGCTGGAGTATCAGGGCAGAGCTGGAGGGTTACTGAAGGGGCTGGAGGATTTTCACTGCGGGTGGAGAACTATCGCGAGAGTGAGGGTTGGAGTATGAAAGTGGAGTGCAAAGTATTACGTGTGTTGGCATATTCCAAGGGGCCTGGAGTGTTAAAGTTGGGGCACGCATTTTAAAGCTGAGCTGGAGTTTAACAGTAGGGTGGATTTTCACAGCAGGGACTGGAATACTTAGAGATGATTGGAGTAAAGTACAGTGCGGGCTACAGAGTTCATTGAAGGCCTGATTATTTCAGAAGGGAGGCTGGAATATTATGGAGGTAAAGTCTGCTAAGGGAGGCTGGATTATTTCAGAGGGAACAGGATTACTTCTCGGGGAGCTGGAGTCTTTTAGAAGGGGAGCTGAAAATTCCAGAGGTGAGTGATAATGGTGGTGGAATGGCATGTGGCCTTGGAGGCTGCCCAGAGAGCCCCCCACCTTTAGCCCAGAGTCTGCAGGCCAACGATTCTGGGGTTCCTGCTTTATCCTGCCCCCAGGGCAGGTCATCATCCTCCAGGTAAACCATAAGCAGTCCTTCATTATGGGCTAGAAGATGATGCTGGTAACTATGGCCTTGGGGGCCAGTGACTTCTGTTGCCACAAAGGAGAAGCCAGTTCTGGTAAAGCATACTGCCTGAGTCCTGGGGCTTCCAGATAAGGGTCAAGACAACTTGGCCATCCCCCTGCTTCTGGGCCGGACTCCCTTTCCTTGCTCAGCAGCCCTCTGCTAAGAATGGAGGTCCCAGTTAAAGTAGGCAGCATTGCTGGGCACACAGTCCTTTGCTTCCATGGGTCTGTTTGCAGTCTACCTGCGGTCCCCCCTGCTTTGGTGTAGGAGAGGCTTGCTTATTTCCTGAGTATGGAAGCTCTTTTGGGGAGGAGGAACCTACTCTGCCTCAGTGGTCCCTGGTATCTCCTGCAACCTGTGTGATCTGAGGTCCTCGGGGCCAGGAGTGCTCAGTGTTGGAGAGGGCGTCAGGAGATGGTAGGGGGAAGAGCAAGTGCCAGCTCTGGGTGGCCTCAGGCCCCCAGGGGACAATTCCTGTTTGTACCACCGCGCATACTTTAGCCTACCTACGGGGCTGTTACTTCAACAAGTACCAGCTGAACTATGTCAGCTTTTCCAGCTCCTGTCTACACGACATGTTCCACCTTCCAAAATGTGAGGACCCCGGCAGCTTGCTCTGCATAGGACAAAGCGCCAGATACCCTCCCTGCCAGAACACCAACATTTCCACCCCCGGTGTCCACGCCCCACCTACACACCATGAGCAATGAAGTGACAAAATGCTGTGGTTTCTCACTCAGTGTCAGGCCTGGGACAGGTGTCTCCCCTCTCTGATTGAACTGTGTCTCCATCAGACTGAATATATCCCCTCACCTCCCTCCCCTAGCAGACTGAGGATTCCTGGGAATGGAGAGACCCTGGGTGGGGACAGCAGTCCCCCAGGCCTTATCAGTGTGGGTGGAGGGAACAGAAATACTGTCTCTGAGACAGCTGGGTCAGTCTGGCCTGGCATATGCACAGGCCTGGGGCCCCTGCCAGAGGAGGGAAACAAGGAAAGGAGGAGGGAACATCCTTTTTTTTTTTTTTTTTTTTTTTAGGTTTTATTTATTTTTAGAGAGAGGGGAAGAAAGGGAGGAAGAGATGGAGAGAAACATCAATGTGTGAGAGAAACATCAGTTGCCACTTGCACGCCCCCAACTGGAGACCTGGCCCGAAACCCAGCCGTGTGTCTTGACAGAGAATTGAACTGGTAAACTTTCGCTTTTTGGGATGGCTCCCAACCCACCGAGTCACACCAGTCAGGGAGGGAACGCCCTATGTTGAAAACTTACTGTGTGCCAGGCCCTATTCTAAGCATTCTACACGTATTATCTCCCTGTGAAGTAGAGTCATTCTTCCTGTTATAAGGATAGGGAAACAGGCCAGAGAGCTCCAGATTTGCCCAAGTTCACACAGCTAGTGAATGAGTGAAAAAGCTGGGGTCTGGCCCAGGGTCTACCTGAACTGACTAACACTACCGTCTCTGCATAACCCTGACATGGAGCCATGGGGCAACTATGACTATCTGTGCACTGTCTGGGTGACCTTGGACAAATGCTATGCCTCATTCTCTTCATCTGTAAAATGGGTGTAGTAATAAAATTGATGTTATATAATGAACAGAGATAATGTATGTAAAGTGCCTGTGGTGCTGTATTACTGTACACAGTAAATGTTAGGCAATGCCAACATTTAGAACATACCGAAGAGACATAGCCCTGTCCCCAGTATGAAGGAAGAGGACAAAGCTCTACCTCCAGGATCCCCCTAGTCTGAAGGAGAGACTAGACAAAGTAGTAGAAATCACCTCACTCATAACTTTCCCAGAGCCAGGGGAAGGGAATGGACCACAGGCTAGAGAATGGGACAGGTTAATTCTGAAATACTCTCCAGGTCGATCTCATTGCCCCTATTTTACAGATAGGGAAACTGAGGCCCAGGGAGACTGAGTTACTTGTCTAAGAATGCAGTGACTCAATTACTGAGCAGGACCAAGGCCCTGCACTGTCTATCCAGTCCCCTCTGGTCCAGGGTGAGAGTGGATGTGATGTTCCAGGGGCTCCTGGAATCCCCCACCCTTCGTTGTACCTCATGTAAGACCCCAGCCCAAGGTGCAGCATCACATCTGGTGAACCCCATGCAGACTTCCTGGGCCCTGGCAACGACTGGGTCTTCAGTTTCTTCAAGGACTATAGCTGCTGGCATGAGAGGAACTACAGGAGCAAGGAGGACCTCCAGCTTCCAGGTCCCTCTTGCTGTGGATGAAATGCCTCCACAGTCTCAGGTGAGCTGGGGCTGGCACTGCTCCTACAAAACGGCTCAGCACATTGAATTTGCCACCTGTTCTCTTCCTGCATCTTCGCAACCACCCTGTCCCCTCATGTGATGACCCCCACTGTTCTGGGAAGGAAACCTAGGTTAGAGTGGGGAGGGCTCGCCCAAGTTCACACTGGAAGGACCTGGCAGAGGCGAGACTAGAAGGCAGGGCCTGCTGGCTCAACCTTGAGTCCTTATTCTTGTCCCACCTTATTTTTAGGCACCAGACCCCATCCTAATTCCTGTCTTCTTCCTGGCAGGACCAGAGAGGGTGTGCCTTCCCCAAGGTCACCCAGCAGAGAGTAGCAGGCAAGTGGGGTCCCAGCTCCACCTTGTCCCCAAGTACCTTGTTGCTTGGATTTAATTTTATAAACATCTGTTTTTATATCTGCTTTTCCCACTGCACCCTTGAGAGCCTGGCCCAGAGCTGGCCTCTCTGTGTTGATAAGTTAAAACATGTTTATTGAGTATTTATAATGAGCCAAGTAGGCTAACGCCTTTGTGTATAATTAGCTCATTTAATCTTCACGATGACCGTATAAGTAGGGTACTATTGACCCATTTTATGGACAGGGAGAGATTAGAGAACATAAGAGTGCATAACAGATGCTGGCATATAGTAGGCGCTCCTGACTTTTACTCCAAAAGGCTTAGTGAGCGGATGGATGAATTAAGAAGGGAGAGGTGGGAACGAGGAGGTCAAGGTCCTCATCAAGGTTCATTAACTACCATAATATTTCCCACCACACCTTGTGCCTGACACCCAACAACCTCATGGATCACAGTCCTAGGATGCTGGCAGCCCTACGGGGTCTCCTGAGATCCTCTGAGCTGAATAAAGGAGAAATCTTTCCTGCCAAGTGGTTGGCCAGCATGGCCCTGTCTGAGAGCCTGGACTGGAGACTCCATGGTGAGGGCCCACCCCCAAGTCCCTGACAACCAACAAAAGCTGATAGAAAGAATTGGCCAACCACTGTCTCAGCGGCCCTGGGGAACTAAGATAAAACACGTTCTTTATTGTAGGAAGAATGATTCAGTTAGACTGAAGAAGAGACTTATGGGCAGAGAGGGGGAACAAGCTTGTAATTCCTTACCAGAGTCAGGAAATGATACAGTGGGCCCTGTGGGTAGTTCCACAAGCTGAGCTCCGGGAAAGGAGGGAGCCAGAGTGAGGCAGAACTGCAGTTCCCACAGTTCCTGCACAGGGGAACCATTGTCTAATGGAGGAGACATGTCATATCCCAGGTCAACAGTTGAATAGAAAGGCCACTTGGAGAGGACAGAGTAGTATTGGATGAGAAAGGGGGACCTGAGAGAAGGCTCCCGTGTGGTCACATGGGAGATGGGGGTGGGGTAAGGAGAGAGCAAAGATGTTCAAGGCAAGGGAAGGAAAGGGAAAGGAATCCTATCCTGTGTGCCAGGCACCATGCTAAGCATCTTGCATACAATGTCTCATTTCATCCATTCATTCAACAGATATCTATTGAACGTGCCAGGTCCTGTGCTAAGGACTGTGGATAGGACTGTGAACAAAGCAGATACAGTCCCTCCCCTCTTGGAATTCAAAAGTGGGAGGAGACAACAGATAGGTCAAGGGGATTCGTGCTTTGAAGAGAAGTAAAGCAGGGAAAGGGATAGAGCCTGTGGAAATTGAACTGCTTCTTTCTTTTCTTTTCTTTTCTTTTCTTTTCTTTTCTTTTCTTTTCTTTTCTTTTCTTTTCTTTCCTTTTCTCTTCTTTCCTCCCTCCCTCCCTCCCTCCCTCCCTCCCTCCCTCCCTCCCTCCCTTCCTTCTTTCCTTCCTTCCTTCCTTCCTTCCTTCCTTCCTTCCTTCCTTCCTTCCTTCCTTCCTTCCTTTCTTCCTTCCTTCCTTCCTTCCCGAGTGAGAGATGGAATCTCTGCAGCTGTGACTTTTAGCGAAGACCTGAATGAAGTGAGGGAACAGCCGGTGCTAAGGCCCTGAGGTGGGAGTGTGCCTGTCAGGCTTGAGGAACAGCAAGGCCACCTGTCAGACTAGAGGAGAGTGAATGAGGGGCAATGAACTGACAGCTGTGGAAAAGGATGCTCACCTTCTGGTGGGTATTTGTCAGCCACAGTAAGGATATCTGATTTTGTTATAAATATGATGGGAAATCACTGGAGGATTTTGAGCAGGACAGTAACATGGTCTGTGTTTTAAACTAATTTTTAATTTAATTTTAAGTAGATAATATATTTATATGGTTCAGAAAGAAAAATATATAAATAGCCTGAAAATTGCAGAGACTCTGCAAAGTCTTGATCCCATCTGTCCCTCACCTCCATTCCTGTCTCTTTTGCCAACCACATGTATTAGACTGTTTTCTTATTTTTATTTTTAAAATTTATTTATTGACTTTAGGGGGTGGGAGAGAGAAACATCGATTTGTTGATCCACTTATTTATGCACTCATCGGTTGCCTCTTGTATGTGCCCTGACTGGAGATAGAACCTGCAACCTTAGTGTATTGGGACGGCCTTCTAACCAACTGAGCTGCCTGCCAGGGTAACATGTATTAGTTTCTTGGTTGTCCTTCCAAGATTTCTTTAGGCAAACACAGGCATATGTTTAGTTAACATTTATTCAGCACTTACTCTGTGTCAGGCAGTATTCTTTTTTTTAAAGTATATTTTATTGATTATATTATTACAGTTGTCCCATTTTTTTCTCCCCTTTATTCCCCTCCACCCTGCATCCCCCCTCCCTCCAGCATTCCCCACTCTTAGTTCATGTCCATGGGTTCTGCATGTTCTTTGGCTTCTCCATTTCCTATACTATTCTTAACCTCCCCCTATCTATTTTGTGCTACCATTTATGCTTCTTATTCTCAGTACCTTTTCCCCCATGCTCCCCCCTACCCCTACCCACTGATCTCCATGTAATCTCTGTTTCTGCGATTCTGTTCCTGTTCTAGTTGTTTGCTTAGTTTGTTCTTGTTTTTTATTTTTTTAGGTTCAGTTGTTGAGAGTTGTGAGTTTGTTGTCATTTTACTGTTCATAGCTTTCATCTTCTTTTTCTTGGATAAGTCCCTTTCACGTTTCATATAATAAGGGCTTGGTGATGATGAACTCCTTTAGCTTAACCTTATCTGGAAAGCACTTCATCTGCCCTTTCATTCTAAATGATAGCTTTGCTGGATAGAGTAATCTTGGATGTAGGTCCTTGCCTTTCATGGCTTTGAATACTTCTGTCTAGCCCCTTCTTGCCTGCAAGGTTTCTTTTGAAAAAAATCAGCTGATAGTCTTATGGGAACTCCTTTGTAGGTAACTATCTCCTTTTCTCTCGCTGCTTTTAAGTTTCTCCCCTTATCTCCCTGGTTGGTGTGGCTCAGTGGATTGAGCTCCCACCTGCGAACCAAAGGGTCACTGGTTCGTGTTCCAGTCAGGGCACATGTCTGGGTTGCGGGCCAGGTCCCCAGTAGGGGGTGCGTGAGAGGCAACCACACAATGATGTTTCCCTCTCTTTCTCCCCCTTTCCCCTTTCTCTAAAAATAAGTAAAATCTTAAGAAAAAAAAGAGATTCTCTTCTTATCTTTAATTTTGGGTAATGTAATTATGATGTGCCGTGGTGTGCGCTTCCTTGGGTCCAACTTCTTTGTGACTCTCTGAGCATCCTGGGTCTCCTGGAAGTCTATTTCCTTTGCCCGATTGAGGAAGTTCTCTTTCATTATTTTTTCAAATAAGTTTTCAATTTCTTGCTCTTTGTCTTCTCTTTCTGGCACCCCTATGATTCAGATGTTGGAACACTTAAAGTTGTCCCAGAGGTTCCTAAGCCTCTCCTCATTTTTTTGAATTCTTGTTTCTTCATTCTATTCTGGTTGAATGTTTCTTTCTTCTTTCTGCTTCAGATTGTTGATTTGAGTCCCGGTTTCCTTCCCTTCACTGTTGGTTCCCTGTATATTTTTCTTTATTTCACTTTGCATAGCCTTCACTTTTTCCTCCATTTTGCAACCATACTCAACCATTTCTGTGAGCATCCTATTTATCAGTGCTTTGAACTCTATATCTAATAGGTTGGCTATCTCTTAGATGCTTAGTTCTTTTTTTTGGAGTTTTTATCTGTTCTTTCATTTGGGCCATTTCTTTGTCTCCGTGCACTTATTACATTGTAAGGGACAGAGCTTTACATATTCACCAGGGCAGGGCAGCCCATGTCGCTGGGTTGTGACTCTGTATGTGGGGGAGGGGTCAGAGAGGGAACAATGCCTCTTGCTCAGCTCTTGGTTAACCAGCTTTCAGTAACTTCCCCTACTACTCACAAGCAGTTAGGCCTTTCTGGTGCTGATTCCCAGGTGGATGGGTTTGTATACATTCTAGGATCCTGTGGGTCTCTCCAGCGAACTCTCCTGTGAGTCTGGAAGTTTCTCCCGCTGCCACAACCCCCATAGGTTTTTACAGTCAGAGGTTATGAGGCTTTAGTTTCCTGTGCTGGATCCCTGGATTGCACAGTCTGTCTCGCTCCCCTGTTGTTCCTCCTGGTTTTCCACATGCAAATGTGGGACCACCAGCCACCACCTCGCCCGCCTGGTCCTCCAGCTGCTGCCTTGCCATGCACCCTCTCCAGCCAGGCTGCCCATCTCTGCCCCTCCTACTGATATGGATAAATGTTTCTTCTTTAACTCCTTGGTTGTCAGACTTCCATATATTTCAACTTTCTGGCAGTTCTGGTTGTTTATTGTTTTTAAATTTGTTGTTGTCCTTCCTTTCGGTTGTGTGAGGAGGCAAAGTGTATCTACTTATGCCTCCATCTTAGCTGGAAGTAGGCATTATTCTAAATTATTGAAAAGGTTAACTCATTTAATTCTTAGAACCTCAACCCTATGAAGTAAGTACATTATCCCTATTTTATGGATGAAGAAACTAGGGCACAGAGAGGCTAAATAACTTGCCCAAGATTGCACAGCTGCTAAGTAGCTGTATTTTTTTTTCCTGGGGCTGCCGTAACAAATTGCCACAACCTGGGTAGTTTCAAATAACAGAAATTTATTCTCTCACAGTTCTAGTGAAGTCCAAAATTGAGGTGTGGACAGGGTTTGTTCCTTTAAGAGGCTCTTGGAAGAATCTGTTCCATGCCTCTCTCTTAGATTCAGGTGGTTGCCAGCAATCCTTGGCATTCCTGGGTTTGTAGATGCACCACTCCAGTCTCTGCCTCTGTCTTCATATGGTATTCTCTACTGTGTGTCTGTCTCTGTGACCAAATTTTTCCTTTTTATAAGGACACCAGTCATATTGGATTTAGGGCCCAACTAATCAGGAATGATCTCATATAAACTTGATTATATCTCTAAAGACCCTATTTCCAAGTAATGTCACATCTGCAGGTTCCTGGTAGACATGAATTTTGATGGAACACTACACAACTCAGTATAGTACCAGAATATGTATTTGAACTCAGGCAAGCTGGCTTCCGAGTTTGTGCTCTTAATCACTGGTTATGTTGCCATCAGTTAAGATTATGAATATATTATTAATATATACAACTTTCCCTTTTCCTACAAAAAGGGAAAATATTTATGCTTCTCTGCATGTTGCTTTTTAAACTTAATATCCCTTACAGAGTTTTCCCAATCAGGACACACAGATGGCCTCCATTCTTTTTCATAGTTGCATAGTATTTCATTTACTGGCCAGACTGTGCTTTACCTAACTTAACCCCTTACTATTGGACAGTTGAGTTGTTTCCAGTCTTTTGCTATTGCAAACAGTGCTTCACAGAACAATTTTGTACATACTTCATCCCTCACTCGTGCAAGAATATGTGAAGTGTAAATCCCAGAAGTAGGATATCTAGATGCTTTTATAATTTTGATAGATCTTGCCAAAATGCCCTTTTGGAGACCTATGCCAATTTATATTTGCATGGGTGAGAGTATTCTGTGAGAACGTGTGTGAGAATACTGTTGTTTTTCTGTTTGCAGAAATGCCCACAGAGTATATTGTTAAACTTTTGGATTTTTGGCCAGACTTTGGATTTTTGGTAAGAAATGATATCCCAGAGTGGTTTTCCTGATTTCCATTTCTTTCGAGTGACTTTAAGCCCTTTTTCATATGCTTAGAAGACATTTGTACTTACTTTTCTGGATACTGTCAGTTCATATCCTATGCCTGTTTCTATTAGATTGTCGGTCCTTTTCATGAACTTCCAGGTCTTTTTAATGATTCCTTTATAGTTGACCCTTTATCTGTGACCTGAGTTGCCCATGTTTTTCTCTAGTTTGTCATTTGTCTTTTGACTTGACTTATAGTGTCTTCCAATGCATAAGTTTTTCATTTTTATATAGTTAGTTGACTTTATCAATCTTTTTAAATGGCTTTTTGGCTTTTGAATCATGGTTAGGCTTTTCCCACTATGAGATTATAGACTCTCCTATGTTTTTAAATAGTGCTTTTCTGGTTTTATTTTTATTATTTTTTTTTTAAACATTTAAGCCTTTGATTCCTTTTGGAGCCTATCTTCATACTCAATGTGAAGACAGGTCTAATTTTTTCTCCCAGTTGGCTACCTAGTTGTCCTAACATTGTTTTATTAGAGAGTCTATTCTCCACTTTGAGACACCACCTTTATCAAATCTATCAAATACAAAATTCATACCATTGAGTCTATTTCTGGAACTCTATTCAAGTCCACTGGTCTGTTTGTCTCTTTCTGCACCCAAATAAAGTTGTTTTAATTATTGAGGCTTTAAATATGATTATATATAGTAGTAAGGTGATCAATGTTGCCTTATCTTTTCTTGGTTTCCTTGTATTCCTCTCTCTCTCTTTTCCTGGGGGGGGGGGGAACCTGAGAAGATGTCATGGGATTTATACTACTGCAGGGGAACAGACAAATAATCATGTCACTTGGTAGTGCCAAGAAAAAAATAATAAAGCAGATAAAAGGACAGAAGGCAAGAAGGGAGTAATATTTAAATGCACAGCCAGGAAGGCCCCTGGATAAAGTGGAGGTACCTGAGCGAAGGGAGGGAGGCCCCGTGGATACCTGGAGGAAGACATTCCCAGCAACACCAAAGGCAAATGCAAAGGCCTGAGGCAGGAGCATGCTTGGCATGTTGAAAAACAGCAAGGCAGCCAGTGCAGCTAGAATGGCGTGTTCAGAGAGGAGAGTGGGAGGCAATGAGGTAGATCATGCAGGCCTTGCAGGTCACAGCAAGGACACTGGCTTTTCCTTTGAGACGAGGAGCCTTGGGAGGGGATTGAGCAGAAGAGTGACATGTTCTGACCTCCGTTTTAACAAGATGGCTCAGGCTGCAGTGCGTAGATCAGACTGTACCAGTGGAGGCAGCGGCAGGGAGGGCCGTAGGATTTGGGATGGGTGAATAAATTGTAACTTGGTTTCTTTGTCTGTCTCCCTGAAAAACTGTGAGTTTTGCAAGGACAGGCACTGAGCTTATTTGGTGATATATGCACAGAGTAGCCATGGATAAACATTTGTGGGAGGCAAAGGGAGGGAGAACAGACAGGAAGAGGCAGGAGAGGCAGAGTCCCCAGGGGAATGGCTCTGCAAAGGCCACAGATAGAGGGAACAGACATGATGAGAGAGCACAGCACAGACGGAGGTGGAGAGGGGCTGAGGCTGGGGAAACTGAGCCCCCCAACTCAGTGTCCACCCTACTCAGGATCTGTGACCCCCATCAAAGACTAGATTATGTGCGGTTTATGCTGGAGTTCTGCCACCATGGGGACCCTGGAGGGGCCATCTTTTCCCCAAAGTGAGAGGTTTCAAGGGTGAGGAGGCATGGGAGAATGAGCAGCTTTTCTGAATTTTGGCACTCTGAGGCCCCGGGGAAGGATAATATGCCCCCTTTACAGATGATAAATTGAAGCCCCAAGAAGGGAAGGAACCCAGCCAAGGTCATACAGCAAATAAGTGGCCAAGCTGTCTCAGGAGTGTGGTGTTTATAAGACAGCTCCTTGGCCATGACCTAATTTTGGTTTGGGTCCCTCTGCAGTTTTGAGGAGTGACCAAGTGCAGAAGGAAGAGATGACTCCTGGTATTCAGCCAGCCCTTAGCTGCTGCCCAGGTATAGCTGCTGAGGCCCCCCAGTGGGGGTGGGATCCAGATATGCGGCACAGGAACCATGGGTCCCTTCAGGACCCCATGATGCTTTGGGCAGAATAGGCTTGGAACAGGGCAGGTAGACAAGAGGTACGAAGCAGAGAGGCAGAGGAAAGAGGCTGGGTTTTGAAGCTCTGCCTGACTTTGCCACTATCCCACCATGTGACCTTAGGTAAATAGCATCCATCCAGAAGCCTTAGTTTGTGCATTTGTAAAATGGGAACAGAACTTCCCACCTTAGAGGGCTGGCATGGAGGTTGAACAAGACAGTAGGAATTTAGTATTTCCTTTTTGGATTCCCCCAACCCAAACTAGGTTGCTGGTGTTCCTGTCCCCAGCAGAGGTGATCACCTGCTCCTATGTGAAGAGGAACATGAACTAGGTTGGTGTCCCAAGTCCCAGGCCTACAGCAGAGCCAGGCTGTGGGGGATCTGGTCAGTGCTGCCACCTATGGGCCCCTTCAGGGCCAGATGAGTCTGCCTGAGCCCTCAGGACAGGTGGGTGAACCTTGGCTCTGAACCAACACCTCGAATTACTCACTCACTCTGTGCCTCTGTTCCAGGGAATCTCCTAAGTGTTGGTTGGGGGCGGGCAGGAATTGGAAGCCTTCTAAAGGGCAAATGGAATAGGCTCCTTCACAAGTAGTAAGCTCCCTGCTTCTGAGGTGTGTAAGCAGAGACTGGCAAGCACTGGGCAAGGATTCACTCACTTACTCATTTGATAAGCTCCTGTTGAGAACATACTTTGGGCCAGGCCCTGTGCCCATCACCGGGGGATACATTGACAAAGCAGCCTTACTGCCTCATAATTTACATTCTAATAGGGGTGGGAGATGTTAAATAGTGGCTAGAAAATATGTACTTGTTATAGGAAAGGCTGGTCAAGGAACCCCTTCCCCTCAGCCCTTGTGAGGAAGTGATTTCAAAACTGAGTTTGAAGGACAAGTATGAGTTAAGTAAGGAAGAGAGTGTGTAGGTCTGAGAGAACAACAGGTATAAAAGCCCAGTGGCAAAAAAGAGCCCTGCATTTTTAAGTAATTGAAAGGTCAGCATGGCTGGAGGATAGGAAGCAAGAAGGGCTGCGGTTGAACTGATTGGATGAGGAGTCCCAAGTCCTCACCTGAACAGGGCCAGGATCAGCTCTGTCTCATTGTGGTCAAAGATGAGGAGTTAAGTGAAAGAGGATGGGGCAGGGAGTGAACTGTCTGTGCACATGCCTGGAGGAGGGGAAAGCGAGCTGAAAGCAGCTCAGTCTGGCTAGAGCCTGACTGGGACGGAGGGGAGGGGGCTTGGCTGCCCAGAGACCCTGTGAGTCTTGCTGAGTAGCCTGAAGGCCATAGGGAGACACAGAGGGATTTAATCAGGAGAGTGACCAAAGCTTGGCAGGAATATTAGGGAAAGTTGTCTGAGGCACCTTTACAGTAAGTCCCTACAGACCCTAGGACTGCGCAGAACCTCTGGGGCGCAGCCATCTCAGGCACAACCTCATTAGAGTCATCTCAGGGAGGATGAGGAAGCTCATTTGTCAGAGGAACCTCAGAGAAGGGACATCAGGAGGTGGGGTTTTGTCTCAGCTTGTCACTGACTCAGTAATTCAAGAAGTCTCAACTTGCAAGACCTTGGGGGCTGTAAGGACAATTGTCTCATCCTGGGGCGGGAGAAGTGAGGTTAAGTGAAATTGCTCCAGGCCACACAGCAATCAGTGGTGGGGTCAGGTCAGAGAGAAAGAAACTAGTATCTACTAAGCACCCAGTATGTGCCAGTCCAGGGCTGGTCACTTTATATATCACATCATTTAATATAGGGCAGACGGAGGTCCTGAAGGCATGGCTCTTGTTGGGGGTCACACACAGCTAAGACTAGAAACCAGATCTGCACACTAGTTATCCCGAAACACTTTTGGGTCTGAGTCTGGGGGTGTGGGGAAGAGGCGGAGCTGTCCAGGAGAGCGAGGGCGTGGGTGGGGCTGTGTTTCGGGGACTTTCCTCACTGAGGTCAGAGGCCCGAAATAGCCGCGCTCCAGTGAGCACCCCAGGCTTGGTCACCCTTTCTCTGCTCCACCCGCGGCGGGGATCGGTTCAGCAGCAGAGAGCGTCCCATCTCCCAGCAGAACAGGGTGAGCCTCGCCACACTCTGCACCTACTCTCGCCCCGCAGGCTACGAGCCTCCAAGGCTCTGAAGCTGGCGCTGCTGCACCACAGCCTCCAGGCGTTACTCGCCCTTTTCTCCCCTGGAGTCTACTTCGACCGACCGCAGTGACAATGAGTAGAGCCACCGTCCTGCGCCTGCCAATTGGGAAGCAGAAGCTGACTTGGGCGCACCTCCTTCCCTGACATCACCAACGTGGACGCTCCGCCCAGTGGCCTTGTCTGGGAAAAGCCAAAGTGGGAACCAAGGGGTCTGGGGCTTTGGAAGGGTGAAAATGCCTACCCTATGAATCACACATATTATAACTGACCCAAGAAATACATGCAGAGCGAATAGATTCCTGATTTTAAATGAATGTATTAACTCAATCACTCCTCATCCACGCACCATCTCTCTGTGTGCCCACTTGCCCAAAGCTATCAGGAGCCTCTTATGTGCCAGGCGCTGTGCTGGGTGCTGTCGATAAATCACGGTGAATCCTGAGTGAGTCTGGTAAGGAAGTCTAACAGTAACAAATGCTTACACTAATCATGCATGTATTATAATCGTGATAGATTCTAGGGATATAAGATACAGGCTGCTGGAATAATGAAGTGTTGAATTAATTAATTTATTTTTATTAATTTGAGAGAGAGAGAGAGAGACATTGACTTGTTGTCCCACTTATTTATGCATTCGTTGGTTGACTCTTGAATGTGCCCTGACCAGGGATGAAACCTACAACCTTGGCCTATGGGGACAATGCCCTAACCAACTGAGTTACCCAGCCAGAGGACGGAGTTATTAATTTAGATTGAGGGCTCTGCTTTCCGGAGAAGTTACATTCAAGTTGACTCCTAAAGCAAACAAGAGTGTTCCAGCCAGAGGGAAGAGCTTGTGGAAAGGCATTGAGATTGGCAGGCACTTGGAGAGTTCTGGGAAGGAAAAAGAGGCCAGTCAGTATAGCTGGAAAAGATTTGGGGGAGGGGAAACAAGGTGAAATAAGGCTCTGGAGGTTTGAGCAGATTATTCAAGACCTTGAAGGCCCAAGTAAGCAAGCAAAATTTTATTCTAAGTGTGATGGGCAGCCACGTGAGGGGTGGGGAGATAGGGGAGACTTTAAGCAGGGTTGGGGGGGTCACTTGCGGAGAATAGACAAGAGTGGACACAGGGAGACCCATTAGGAGGACTTTGCACGTGCCCTCCAGCCTGAAGGTAGCAAACTACATGAAGAAATTAGATGAGGAGAGGGGGGCCATGTGGGTAGACAGTCATGAACAGACTCAGAAAATAATTAGAAGATAGAATCTACTGGCTGGCTGGTTGCTGGATTGAATGTGGGAGGTGGGTGAGGCAGAAGGAGATTAAAATTAAGTCGTTCCTTTATTGGACAATTATTTATAGAGTCCCTCTGGGTGCCAGACACCACTCTAGAGAGATTATCTGGGTTCAAATCCTGGCCATCAATTGCTAGCTGTTTGCCTTAGGAAGTTATTCAGCCTCTCTCTGCCTTGATCTGTCATCTGTAAAATGAGGATCCTAAGAACACCCAAGAAGAGTTGGCTGGGTAGCTCAGCTAGTTGGAGTTTGTCCTGATACACCAAGCTTGCAAGTTTTATCCCTGATCAGGGTACATACAAGAATCAACCAATGAGTGCATAAATAAGTGGAACAACCAATTCCCTTTCTCTCAAAGTCAATAATTTTTTTTTAATTACAAAAAAAAAAAGATTGTTGTAAGAATTAAATGAGTTAACATATGTAACACTTTGGATCTGGGTGCTTAGGGCTGGGTTCTGAAGTTGAGTACTTGGACTTGGATCCTTGGGGCTGGGTGCTTGGGCCTTCTCTTGGAGTAACCAAGCTCCATTTCTTTACTGGCCTTTTACAGAAAATTAAAACAGGGTGATATGCTAGAGCAGTGGTTCCCACACTTGTTTGTCTGCACATTAGAGTCACCTGAAGTTGGTTTATTTTCAAATTCCAAATCCAAGCTGCACTCCAGACCTATTAAATCACAATCTTTGTGGGTGAGACATAGGTTTTTGAAGACTTAGTACTTTTTGAAGCCCACAGGTAATTTCAGGGTACAGAAAAATATGGGAACCACTGAGGCAGAGAGCAACAAGGAAGCTACTTTAAAGTTTGCAGTCAGGGAGGGCATCTCTGAAGAGGTGATATTTGAGTGAAAAAAGAGTGAAGTAGCAGCTGTTATTGGAGGGTCCTCGGGAAAAGCCTTTGGGGAACTGTCTGGCTTGGGTACCTGCATGCCAGAAGATGCCTTTGCCTGAAGTGGGGAGGATTGAGGGAATAATGGGCTTGAGTTGATGAGTTCCAAGAGAATGGGTGAGTAATAGTGGCTGAATGAAGACCCTCTGCCTCTTCCTCAGGTCGGCACCTGGAGCTGCTGAAACACGCTGTGCTCCTGGTAGGCTATGGGTGCTCTGTCCTTCTGCTCACAACTACCCCTTGAAGGAGGCAGGCAAGGGCTGTCCACCGGCCAGAGAGATGCTAGGCGGAGGCCCAGACAAAATCACACAGCGAGGCTAAGGGGTTGTGAGCCCCAAATCAAGCCCCTGGCTCCTGCCTAGGGCTAGTTTCTATAGGCCTCCCTGGCCTTGACCTGCTTCTATCCCTGCTGGGGAGATCTGGGTCTCCATCGGATGGGCAGTATAGGTGAGTGGGGGCTGGGTACCATCCTGGACACACAAGTATGTACAAATAGAACAAAAGCAGTAAAATTGTACCGATTTGGATTTTGCGATTATTCATCATGGTTGGGCTGGCATTTCCCTTATTGCTGGTTACAGGGAAAGAGAGTCCAGTAAATACATTCTGGGAGAATGACTTGGGACAAGTCCTCCTACAGGGCCACTCCCCCTGCAGTGGAAGAGCCGCTGGGCCCTGACAACCTCTGTCTGGGCACTGGACGCCCCACTGGGAGCTGGTGCTTGGAGCTGGGAAGTTGGGGCTGGGTCTCTGGGGCTGTGTTCTCAGGATGGATGGGTACTTGGGGCTAGGAGCTTGGGCTTGCTTCTTAGAGTAACCAAAAGCTCCGTTTCTTTACTGGCCTTATACGAATGAGCCTGCCTCTAACTCCACTCTCTTTTCTGTGGCTTCACAGCACATGGGAGGGGTGTGTCCCTGCCTGTCTGTACTGTCTGCTCCATGTAGGCTCCAGAGGGAAGGGAACAAGAAGGTGCTCTGGGCCTCTTCATGGGGCCTCATTCATGAGGCCTTCCTGGGGTCCCCTACCTTTTTCCCTGGGCCAGAAGGCCCATGCTTCCTAATCTTCACCCCTCCCCCACAGCCATCTGCTGAAAGGAAGTGGTTCTTCAGCTCTTCACAGGAAGCCACAGGCCTCCTTTGCTTCAGCTCCCTCCAGCTACTATTGACCAGGCCCTTCAAGGCTGGGTCCAGGGATGCTTTGCGCCTAGCATCACCTCTGCTGCCCAACCGAGTGAAGTGTGTGTATGTGTGAAGTGCTTCTCTCATTTCCTTTTAATCCCTGTGGCTCAGGTCTAGAAGCACAGGCTGTGGCTCTGGAGGAAGACCTACTTGTAAAGGGTCCAAAAGGCCGGGCCCAGGAGTTTGGAGATCACAGAGAGAGGAGGGGGCAGGCCCTGCAGGGTTCCTTGGGACTGACCGCTCTCTCGAGCTTCAGGAGCTCCTGCTGCAGGCAGGGACAAGGTTGGGTTCATTTCAGTCTCTAACATCCATGATGGGGCCTGGCCCAGGGAGGGCTGTTGGTAATTGCGGAGCTGCTCAAGGACGGTGCAGGCTAAGGATTCCAGGATGGGATTGTACTGTCACCTGGTGGCCACACCAGCACACAGCACCATGGAATGGTGGGAGGCCAGCCAGCTGAGCTGACTTTCAAGGGCCTAGGGAGGATCTTAAAGAGTAAAAGAAACCCCTGGATAGAGGAATCTCACTAAAGAGCTTGACAGCTCTAACTTGAGCACTTATGAAAGGCATTCTTTGTCTAGTTGAGATTCCAGCTCCTCCCCTTCTCCATTTTATAGTCTGGGACACAGGTCCAGGGAGAAATGATGAGGACAGAGGACTTCAGCATTGTTTTCCATCAAGTCAGCCACGGACATGGGAACTATTGTCAGACTTGTCTTTGGGTGTGACCTCAGAGTGAGGAACCGCCCTGCTAGTTTCTAGTCACCCCCATTTGTGACCAAACATGGCATCTCTCAGCACCATCACCCACCTTAGTACCAAAGTTGACAACAAGATGGCTTTTGTCAGCTTCAAAATTAAAATCCACTCTCAGAGGGCTGGGATCTGACAGGGCCAGGGGGATTCAGAAGCACATGTTTCAGGCTCAGCAGTTTTAGAATAGGAAGTGTCCTGGAGAATATGACATTCAATCCTACTGGTTTTTACAAAACCAGGAAGCTGGGACTCAGGGAGGACAAGTAACCTGCCTGAGGCATCCAACCCTGGAGCAGGGCCAGGACTCAGCTCTGTGTTTTTCTGAAGGCCAGTGCCAAGGAGGAGTCTAAAAGTGCATTAGCATCTCCTGACTTGTTGCATTAGTGAATTCTGTTCTGTGTTTGTCATTCTGCCTGTACTTTGCAGACAAGGCGATTGTGATCTATGAAGGCTGACAAGGGCCAGAGCAGGTGAGAGGAGATGGGGATGAGGAAGTGGTGGCAGGGAGGGAGAAGTGGGGTCATGGGTGCTTTTCGGGGCTCCAAGTTTGTGCACTGTGGGCTCCAAGTAGGTAAGAAATGGGTCTCTTCCACTGTGATGTCCTCAGCATTTGGCACAGTGCCTGGCACAGACAAAGTGCCCAGTAAATATCCACAGAATAAAGAAGGCAAGGAGTTTCCTGCACATGCCCAAAGGGACCTTGTGGTTGGTGGAATCTCCCCTTGAAGATGAGTCACTTCAATGTCATTTAGCCTGAGGACTCCTGAGGCCCCAGATCTAAAATCCAGGGTAAAGCTGTCCATCTCTTTTTGGCCTTGATGCTATTCAAGCGAATAAGATGCCAAGGGAATAAATGGAGGATGCTCACCCTAGGGGGGAAGGCAAAATAGGGTCTGTGAGCCCCAGAGAATAAATCCTGACTCCAAAGTTAGATGACCTAATTCCTGGTTGGCATTTGGCTATTTCTTTTTTGTTTTATGCAAGTCCCTAATCATAATAATAACTGACATTTGCAAAGTGCTCACTATGTGCCGGGCATGATACTAGACTCTCTTTGTTCATTAATTCATCTGATTTCATAACAAAACCCCCAAGAGGTAGGTGTTATTATCATTCTCAGTTTATAGAGGAGGAAACTGAGTCACAGAGAGGAGAGACTTGTGCTAGGGCACAAAGCAGGAATTGAACCAAGGTCTGTGGGACTCCAGGGGAACTTCCCTAACTACTATGCTCCATTGTCTCATTTGAAAACTCATCTGTGCCAGAGGACATTGAGTAAAAGGTAAGGGGCCTGTGTTTATTTGGACCACGGTGTTAAAGGGGGTACAGGCCCCCCTCCCCTATATCCATATGGTGGTAACAGTGGGCATTATCAAGGGAACCCCAAAGAAAGAACAAGAATCCAGGTACTCCTTTCCATGAAGATTGGGGAACATGTAGGGACAGGTAGATGAGAGTGGAGACTAACCTCTGGTTCAATTCTGCCCACATATATTGAGCACCTTCTGTGTGCCAGGCCTATTCCAGGCACTAGAGAAAAGATAACTTACGCACAGAGCCCTCTGTGACGGGGCTGAAGGACACACACTTATGTCTCTGGGATGTCAACCCAATAGACAAATTGGGGTGCAATGAATAGGCCTCAGCAGAGTATAATACATGAGACTCTACCTCTCTCTGGGGGCAAAAGTCCAGTCTATCACTCCCCCCACTCCCCATGAACGGCCCTAGCCACGGCAGGGCTCTGCTCAGGCTTGCATGGTAAGTATCAGGTTAGGAGACTCAGCCCAGCTTCTGTTCTTGGTTACAAGCCATGGAGACAGTATTCGAGGTGCAAGACAGTGCCACTTATGCACCTTTTCTACAAACAGTGCTTCTCTGGGGGCCTAGGGCAAACCAGCTGAAGCAACCCAGCGCCATCTGCAGAGGTGGCATTGGACCTGGGGGCATGAGCAAGCCGGATGACTCTCTTCCCCACCCATCCATACACATTTGTTTTCCTTTTTTTTTTAAACAAAAAAAAAAAGATTTTATGTATTTATTTTTAGAGAGAAGGGAAGGGGGAGGAGAAAGAGAGGGAGAGAAACATCAATCGGCTGTCTCTCACATGTGCCTTAACCTGGGACAAAACCCACAACCCAGGCCTGTGCCCTGACTGGGAATCCAACTGGCAACATTTTGCTTTGCAGGATGACGCCCAGCTAACTGAGCCACACTGGTCAGGGCCATTCATGGACATTTATAATGGAAGAATTTCTGGATTGTAAGTGAGGCCCTTTTGTGACAAGGTTTTAGGGGTCACACAAGGGTGCAGACCTCTCCAGGGGATGGGCTGGCATTGACACTGGTGTCCGCTCAAAGACCAGAACCACAGCATGATTCTCTTTCCACTAGTGATGGAACCAGCCCTACCTTTACTGGCATTTGATTTCTAGGGTCTCTTTGCCCTTGGCCTGCCTAGGTCCTGGCACTCTGCTTTCCCTGGACAGGCCTCCCAAATTTCACATCTCCCCAAGGACTTCGGTTGGCTTTCCCTTCCCACTCCGAAGGGATATGCTCCAGGTGCAGATTGTCTGCCCTATCCCAGGGTTCTTGGAGGGAAGGGAGGCCTTGCTGAGCCCTCTGAGAGCTGCTGTTCCACACTTTCCCCAAGCCAAAAGTCTGGCCTTCTGGCTCCATCAGAGGGAGACTACTCTGTTTCTTCTTCAGAAAATGGAGGTTTTGTGTCTGTTTCTGCCTAATCAGAGAAGTAGCTGGAAGCTTCTCTCATTGAGAACAGGCTGAGCTCTTCCTCCCCAGTGCCACTGTGGAATCCAGCCTGAGCATTCATAGTGTGACAGGGACAGGAGCTCAGCTGGGAAAGAGTCCCAGAGGACGGGGTGTCTGAGCTGGGTTATGGGCTTCAGAGAGACATTCTAGGCAGAAAGGATGGCACATGCCAAGGCCCAGGGACAAAACCAGCTGGTTGGATTCAAGGAACTGTGGTTGGCTTTAGGGGGAAGGAAGAGTGGGGTGTGTGGATGAGGCAGACCAGAGCCAGATCTTGCTGGGCTTCTCATAGCAAAGACGACTCACAGGAAAAAGTGTTTTATGAGAGAAGTTTATTTTCTTTTTCATTTAACTCATTCAAAAGTGTAACAGAGAAACTTCTGGACTTCAATTAGAAGAAGTGGGGCAGGGGGTGAGTGTCTTGGGAGCTTCTGACTCCTAGTCCTCCTCCTTCACCCTCTTGTTTTCTTGATGCTTGTAGATGGTGTAGCCTAGAAACCCACCAATCTGGGCCATGAGGGTACTGCCACCACTAGCCCCTGTAAAGCAAATATAGTTGGCCACTTGTAGACCAGGTATCAGGCCTGGGAATCCAAAAATCTGGAAACCTTTGCTCAAGTCCAACCTCTTCTTTTTCAGATGGAGAAACAGAGAGTCTGAGAGGGGAAAGGACTTGTGCAAAGTGAATCCTATCAGCTCCCTCCCTCAACTTGCCACCTCAAAACAGAGCTGTGTTTCAGAGATGAAAAAGACAAAAAAACAACAACAACTCATTCTCTTCACGTCTGCAGTGAACACATGGTATTATTAATAATGCTAATAACAGCTACCTTTGTGGGGACCTCTCTGTGGGTGCTGGGGGACTCACAGGTAAGGGAGAAAAACCATCTTATAACACAAGGTTGTTCCTAGCCCAGCCCACACCCCTTACTTCCCATTGCTGGGGTATGTCTTAGTCTGTGTCTTCCCCTCTGCCCGCTCTGAAAAGGGCTCTGCTCTTTTAGGCTGGTTCCTTGGGCTTTGTTATCCAGAATGGAGAGAAGATGGAGGCTTCAGAAAGGCAGAGAGACAGTTTGTCAGGGGTGTTTTTTCCTTAGGATGTTGGAGCCCTCAGAGAGAAAGAGGGAGAAAGAAAAAGGAAAAGAAAACAGTGGAGAGGAGAGGGAGAGAGAGATACAGAGATAGATATGAATGTACATTTTTTAGAAGGATCATTCTGAGCTCTATCTATTCCCTTCATGGTGTTCCAGAAACACAAGTTGAGGCCAGGGTTGGTCCGAGATTGAATGGGGTTGTCCTGCCACTCTGGGTGTCTGAGATTGAGCAGATTCATAAAACGTTAAATTGAAGATGATTGTCCTGGTTAACAAATGAGAAAACAGACTTGTGACTTGGTCAAAGTATCTGTGAGGCACCAGGCTAAATGCAAAGTATCAGACTGACTAGGTTTGAATCCCAGCTCTAGTGCAAGCCAGCTGGGAGAATTTGAGTAAATTACTGAATCAGTGGGTGCCTCAATTCACCCACTATGTGATGGGGTTTATAAGAATACCCACCTCAGAGAGCTGAGTAAGCCTGGGGAAAGAACTCAGAATAGTAAAGAGGGAGGCCATGTGGCCCTGGTGTCTCTGGCCCGGGGCCTCCGACTCACCCAAACTCTGCAGCGTGGCTACCAACCCTCCAGCGGGCACGCCACCCCCGTTCGCCACGGCGGACCAGCTCATCAGTGAGGCGGCCAATGAGTTGCCAGCGATGCCGGTGACAGTAAAGCCCAGAGCAGGCAGCGCCATGGCCAGGAGCCCTGGAGGAAGAGGAGGCGGTGAGGCAGCGCCCACGGCCTGGGCCGCCCCATCTTCCTGAGCTTCAGCCTCCCAGACCCACCTCCTCCGACAGCCACGTAGGTCAGGGCACCCAAGATTCCAGAGTCGCTGTCCTCGTTGGAGTCTTTTCTTCTGCCTGTCGGGAGAGCGAACAAAGCAGAGTGAAGCAGGGAACAGAGTCCCCTACTCTGTTCCTGATGCCCAGGAACAGCCCAGGAACTGGGGAGAGCCTCACTAAAGGGAAGAGACTTTTTTTTCCTAAGGTGTCGTGCCTGGCATGTAACTGGCATTGAATAAATGTCAATAGAATGGAGGAATTGACAGAGTAGGATTCAAATCTGGGATTCTGGCGATGACAAGCCTGTGCTGTCCATTGTAATAGCGCCTCTCGTTCAGAGGCACGTCTGAATCTCTAAACCAAGAGTTCCAAAACTTTCACCTTCTTTCTCTCGAAGTCCTCCCTTTGCCCCAGGATCCTTACCTGCGTCCACCACGCCGCAAGTGTAGAGCAGCAGGTAGCACAAGAAGAGCGATATCGCCTTCTGCCGCATGGTGGCGCTACGCGCTAGCTTTGTCGCTGGACCTAGGGAGGGAGAGACGAAAGGGATGATCCGGAGTCATTTTTGAGCCACATCCGCTCGGCTGTTTTCTCTTCCGATTGGAGGATGAGTCCATAAAAAGCAGCGAGGTGCTCTAGATTGGGCTCAGCATCCCTATAAGAAGCCTCGGGGTTTCCGTTTCCTCGCGGCAACATCGGCGGTGATGTTCCCGCCTCACCCGCTGTCTGTGAGAATCCGTGAAGGAAGCCTCTTCCGGTAAGGTGCCTGGCACTTGGCTCGTGCTCGCACACGGCCCGTGGCCGATGATGTCAGCTGTTCCTGTGGTTTCTGTTCTCGACTTTGCTGGATTTTGTCATCGCTGCCTGTGTGACCTCGGGTAGGATACTGGGGCCTCTCTTGGGCCTCGATTTACTTGTCCCTAAGATGGGGGTATTAATAGAGCCTATTGTAGACGGTGACTGTGAGTTCTGAAACTATTCACCACTGTGTCCCTAGCACTTAGAAGCGTACCTGTCACACAGAATTTTCTTTTTTTATTTTTTTAGAATTTTCTAAAAAATGATTGTTGATCAACTTATTCATCCAATGCATTGAATAATTGCAGGCATCAAACACTGGCCCCACACCAATTTCGTTTTTCAGGAAGAAAGCACCGAGGGGTTAAGGAGCTTATCTGAAGTCACACAGTAAATTGTGCAGCCCAGAAGCGCACTCAAAACTGTCGGAATTCAAAACCTATGTTCTTCCCATTATACCACAGAATAGGAAACTACATATGCCCCCAAACTCACCTCTAATGTGATTTTTTTGTCAGCTCGATGCAATTTTCTTAAATTAAAAACAAACAGTACCCTCCTCCCCCACCCCCAGGATTGAGCACTTACTCAGCACTTTATGGCACAAGGTCATTTATACCTCTAACAACCACAGGAGTACCAGAGGTCCCGCTGTTCTTAACCATGTGTTATAGACAAGGAAACTGAAGCTCAGAGAGTTTAATATTCCCAAGCCTGCCCAGCCAGGAAGTGGCAGAATCAAGATTTAAACCTGCAGCTGACTGATGCTCAAACCCGTGCTTCTAACAACCATTCCAGATTACTGCATTTATCCTTCAAGATAAACCCACTGTCACGTTAGGTCCTACGACTAAAGGGTTTCAGAAATCACCCAGTCCTTTGGCAGGTAAGGTAGCTTGATTATCATTTTGCAGATGAGGAACTAAAGCCCTCCAAAGTGAAATGACAGTGGTAAGGCCACAGATTGCTGACATGGCATCTAAAAGCTTAAGCCTCAAGCCTCTTGGGGTTTTGCACCTCAGCCCACTAAAAGCCCCAACCCTCCCCTCAGACCAGTCTTAGACCGGAGCACTAAAAGTAGCCTCCCTGAGGAATGAGCATCCTGACTCTCTCGGCATGAGGCTCGCAGGTAGGTAGCCTGGCAAAGGGTCATTGCTTGACACCCATACCTCATAGTTTCTTGGTTTACCTGGGAGGAGAGAAGAGAAGGAACCTTCCTGGCCTTCCTGCCTGGAGCCTGCTGGTGGAGGCAAGCTGCAGTGAGGGAGGACAGCCGCTCTCTCAGGCTGCAGGCTGTTTTTGTAATCCCATTCCAATTGCCCCTCCTCTATTCCACTCCTCCTGCCCCCGTGGCTGGCGAATCTCTGGAGTTTCCATTTCCCAGAGTCTGCAGAGTTCTGTTTTCTCCTCCGTCTCTGCTCAGTAACAGCCTCTCTGCTTTCCCTGGTGGCAGAAAAGTGTAATTCCAAGGGGGAATTTTGAACATTCAAAGCGGGTCACACTACAGTGGGTGGGGTCCACGGCTCTGCTGTACTTAGTGAAACCCAGCAACCAGTTCTTGGGGCCCAGAGAGAGACCTTTTGCAATTCAATTAATAATAATACCTACCATTTCCCACACCACCTATTTTTGTTGCTCTTAGTGTTGGATTATGATGTAAATGACATAATCCAACACCAATGATGAACACCAGTGATGGTGTTCAGAAATCTTTTTTTGGATTATAATCTGCTGATAAAATTTCATTAAATGTCAAAGTTGCCTGGAATCTCTTAACTCTTAGTTATTATGGATGGGTCATCAGACAATAGGAGACATTTATAATTAAAATACCCTTTTGTTTTCAAGATTTGTCTTGGAAGAAAAATAACTGTGTTTTATTTTATTTTTTTAACTGAGGAGGAGCCCAGTTTGTATTCAGTCTAAATTTGGGGGGTGGGGCGGTTATGAAGTAGTACATATTATTTTAATGTGAACCATAACAAACTCTGTTCTTAAATGCTATAAGGTAATGGTAGCTAGCTCCATGGTATTGTCATTCTGTCATAGTAACTCTCCTGGACTTCTGTTGCTGCTGACCTTTAATTTGCTTTGCAATTTAGTGAGCATTGGTTCGCTTTTTCTTTTTAGCATTTTCAGAATATAAAATCTAAAAAAACATCTAAAAAAACCAATAATACCTACCATTTTTTGAACACTTGCTGCATGCCAGGACCTGTGCAGAGTGCTCTATGTGTATGATCTTTCCAGTCTCACAATAGTTTTGTGAAGTACCATATACTGTTTTTTAAAAATTATTTTAAATCCATATTATGAGTTTATTTTATCCTATAACTGGTTCACATTTTCACATGATTAAGGAATTCTCATGGCTACCAGAACAGGACTTGGGCTGGAAAATCCCTAGAGACACCTTCCACAACTTCTCAACTCTTGGTTTAATCAACATAGTTACCATCTTTAGTTTAGAGCTCTTCTAGATAGCCATTTTCTCGGCTTGCAGCTTTGAGGGAGGCATCATGGGAATCATTCATCTTCTGATTACCTAAGAAAGAGATTTGGAGCCAGGATGCATTTCAGGAGCACTTTAATACAGAAAGTAATTTACCGTATTTTGCTGTGTATAATGTACACCCATGTTTTTGGCCCAAATTTTCAGGGGAAAAAAATCTTTCATTTTAATTTATATTTAGAAACAAAACCAGTTATTGTATTCCAGGATATTATTTTGCATACGGACATCGTTTTTACTTTCTAGAGTTACACTTTTAATGCACAAGTATAAATAAAAGAATAAAAGTCATTTTACAGATACGGAATTAGTACTACCCATGTATAATGTGCATCCTTATTTTTCCCTCAAAAATTTGAGCAAAAAATGTGCGCGTTATACATGGCATAATATGGTATTTCTCATGGAGTTTTGATATTCCAGGCAGACTGGCCAGATGAGTCAGAAGAAGGACTCTGTTGAGGCATTTCTGGAATCATACTGGAAGTACCTGGTAGGGATTTTTGCTTCAAGGCTTTTCAAGGGGTCTTGCATGAATATAGTCTTCTTTGTGGAACTAGCTACCGGTATCAGTGGCTCTTCTTTTGCTTCAGTGATTTTCCTGTAATGATAAAGCCAGTGAGCCAGTTACTCTATGGGGTCTCTGGGCCAAACCTTAGACACCTCTGCCAGTACCTGGGCAAGGCAATTTCCAAAGCACCTCTTCATGTAGTCAGCTTCCATCCTGTGGGCAAGTTTTAGTCCTGCTTCTGCCATTTATTAACTGTGTGGTCTTCAGCAAGTCACCAGCCCCTGTGAGCCTTGGTTTTCTCATATACCCTGTTGGCCACATGTTCTCTCCCCTACCATAGACTGTTTATAATCCAGAGGAGATTAAAGCTTGTGGAAATGAAGTCATTCTATACCATTGTTCTCTCAAGCTGCCTACTGCTGGGTGATGGGCATATATGCACATGTAACCAGGTTCTTAGTGATCGTGACCAATACATTGAACTGAACACACAGAGAGTTTATAGCAGAAAGAGAGAGAGCAGATTTATTAAGCGATAGTACACTCTGCAGAACATGGGAGCGGGCCAAGTCCAAGCAGAAATCAGCCCTCAGTGGCTAGAGGGCTTCTGTTCTCATAGGGCAGATATTTCCTGGCTAGTTTTGGCCGGCTTTTATTGTGCATGTGCAACTAGTTATGTTACTTTTAAGCTACTGCACAGGCAGTCTCCCATGATTTTCCTTGATTGATTACCAGAGCAGGAGGGGTCCCACGATGCTAATTTATAATAATGCTGTTATAATGAAGGAGGGGTCATGCAGTATCACCTGCGCAGGTACAGTCATGATTCACTGTGATTCAGCACTTTTCCAGAAAGGCAGGGGTCAACCTTGCCTTTCTGCAAAAGGGCTGGCAACCGGTCTTTGAACAGGGTCTCTGTCTTCTCTGTCTTGTATTGATGTCCTTTGTCTTAGTCCTGGGGCTCCTCTGGAGTTTCCTCCTTCCTGACTATCTCCTGCCTCAGGACCAGTAAAGCCCATGTTCTTGTGGCCATACATCCTTTGCCATAAAATGGGTCGTCTGGCCCTAGGTAATGGACTGAGTGTTTTTTAAGCCTTTGGATGGTGATGCTTGTGGGAGCACTATGGGTAAGAAATGCAACTTCCAATAGGGATGAGTCATTGCCTTCCCCAATGTGGAAGGGAGCCTGATATAAATGACCCGTCATGGGGTGGCTGCCTGCTCTCCCTGACCAACGTCGCTAAACTGCTGCCTGCTGCTGGCTGGTTAGCTCTTTGCTGGCAGTTGCTAGATCAGCCTTGGTGAGAGGGAGCCCAGCTTGTTGGGTCCATTCATTGCCACCATTGCCACTCTTTTATGGGTCTTTTGCAAGACAATAGAGTAGCTAAGTTTAGAGGTTAGTTGACATCCATAGGATAGGACATCTGACCATCTGGCTGGAGAGCTTTTTCCTGCGGTGGATGGTCTCTGGTGAGCATCGGTGTAGGACACAAAGATCTGCATGCTTTTTGCCCACTCCTATAGCTGCATCCACTAGTCCCCTTATCCAGACCTGCTTATTTTCAAAATTTCAATTTTGCTCTTCCATGCTCTTGATCAGCCAGCCAAATCATTTGCCACTTATCAGGAATTAGTGCATATCTGAACCTCAGTCCATCTTTTTGTGTATGCAAAGGGTATGACAAAGTATACTGCTCATAGTTCTGACTCCAGGGAGGATTTACCACTGACCTTCAGTGCTACCCCCAAATGTTGGGAAATGCCCTGTCTGGTTTCAGGAACTGTAACCCCGCTGACAGACGGGGGGGCTCCAAGGCTGGAAATAATCAGGGAGGCCTTGGAGAAACAGGCCACTGAGGAGACATAACCTGTCCCCGCTGGCAGGGGTGTAGCCCCTGCTTCTCTGCTTAGCCCTGTGATGGTCGCTGGGTGATAACGGGTAAGTTTTCTCCTATGGAGATAACAACCTAAGCCAGACATCAACCGGTATGGGAAGCAGACAAGAAATTGGGGGACATGGAAAAAGGGCAAAAAGGCCCACACCCCTCGGCTCGGCTTAGACGTGGCCAGAGTCCCCATTCTGTCCGAAAGAAGTCTCCCTGTCTCTTGGTTCCCTCACGCTGCCTGGCTCAGGCTCAAAACAATACCAGAGACAGTCCTAAACCAGATCTGGCGGTTCCCAGGGAAATCAGGACTAAAAGCAAATTCTTTAAAGTAAGCTTTGTTTTTCCCTCAGAAGCTATAGCCAGCTCATGCTGGGAAGGAAATTTACATTATTCACAGACCCTAACCCTATACCCTTAGGTGCTCTTATGTTTACTATGCTCTCCTGTTTAGTCCTCTCTCTTGTTTACTAGTCTCCTCTCAGACCCATGTGAATTGGTGTGTTCCTGCCATTTGTTTTCTTCGTAACATCACCTATTCTCTGTAAACATTAACATACTGATGTAATGAGATAACTTGTGCATTCCTGTTACCTAGCCCCACTGATAACCTTTTCAATAAAAGCCTTTGAACAAAGGGACCCTGTGCCTTCCCCACTAGTGGGATGTGCCGCGTCCCCTCTCCTGGCAAACAGAGAAGTGTCTGCAACGACTTGTGTTTATTTCCCCCATCTGTGACATCCCGGGGTCGGGCTCTGCGGGATTCAGAGCCCCTGCTCCCATCTCAGCTGGCCCCTGGACGGCAACCCTTAGATCCCAGAGCGCCATGTTCCCTGCAGCGGCCCTCCCCCACGCCCCACAGGCCACACCAACTGCGGCCATAATAGAGTAGTCCATTTCTAGCTGGTGCCAAAATATCTCATTGACCTATCTGTGAAATGGATTTAATTCCTTTCCTTCTTTATCAGTTGGCTGCAGAGAATCCTCCGTGAGGCCATAGGTACGGGTTAAAGTAGAGGTGTCAGATCAACATATTTAGGTGCCATGGGAGTCTGAACTGCCTGTTCATTGGATTTACTCATTCCTCTGGACTCTTTGAGCCCAGGACTGAATGTACCACCTCCATCATATTGGATTGCTGCTGTGCCTGTCTGATAACGTCTAGCTTAAGACACATAGCTACCTGGCATCCAGTGGTCAGATGCTCAGTCACTGCTAGGGCCAGTGACACATCAGGACCTTTTTGTTCAAATGGTGAGTATGGCCTTACTCCAGAATCCTAGGGGTTCTCCCTGCAACCCTTCTATTAGAGCTTTCACAGACTCCCTACAGAATCTTTATCCCTGATGGATTCCTCCAGCAACCTTGTATCTGCAGGATCATATAATCCAAAGCGGCAGCATAGACTGTTTTATGGTTTGAACCTGCTGTACAGCACTTTCTTGCTCTGGGCAGTACTCACAGTTGGCAGCCTTCCAGGTCACCCAATAAAGGATTGGAGAAGTACAACAGCTCTGAGTGTATATATTCTGCTTCCAAAATTCAAAGAGACCCACCAAACATTGTGCTTGTTTTTAAGTGGTTGGATGGGTGAGGTGAGATAACTTTTCCTATGCCCCAAGCCATGGAACTCCTAAAAATGTTCCCAGTGTGCAGGAGCATGAATCTTCATGTAATTTATCCCCCACTCTCTGGCAAACATGGTGCTCTTACCGCTTCCTGTTTATGAGCAAGGAGCATGATGTCATTAATGTAGTGGACCAGCATGTTGTTTTGTAGAATGTCAAGGTGACCAAGGTCCCTGCAGGCTGCATTATGACAGAGAACTGGAAAGTTAACAAAGCCCTGAGGGAAGAGAATGAAGGTGCTATCATTGTGACATTGTGAAAAGCAAACTGCCTTCCACCGTCCCTTTTCATGGGCATTAAAAAGAAAGCATTTATGGGGTGTCGGGGGAGGGGTAGTGGAAAAGGTGAAGGAAGTTAAGAAGTACCAAGCTGCAAGTTATAAAATAAGTCACACCCTGACCAGGTCGCTCAGTTAGCTAGAACATTGTACTGATACGCCAAGGTTGTGAGTTTGATCCCCTGTAAGGACACATACAAGAATCAGCCAATGAATGCATCAATAAGTGGAACAACAAAATCGATGTCTCTCTCTGTCTCCCCTTTCCTCTCTCAATCTAAAATCAATTTAAAAAAATAAGTCATGGGATGTAATGTACAGCATAGGGAATATAGTCAGTAGTATTGTAATAGCTATGTATGATAACAGATGATTACTAAACATTGTGAGGATCACTGTGTCAGGTATGTAAATTTCTAATCAATAGGTGTACACCTGAAACTAATATAATATTGTATGTCAACTACAATTAAAAATAAACTTAAAGAGAAGGAAAGCATACTTAAAAAAGAGAAAGAAAGCATTTGCTAAATCTATAATCATACACAAGTTTTAGAGCTTGTGCTGATATGCTCCAGTAAAGATACCACATTCAGGCCCTGGCTGGGTAGCTAAGTTGGTTAGAACATCGTCCCGGTACATCAAGGTTGTGGGTTCAATCCCCAGTTGGCATATATAAGGATTACCAATGAATGCATAAATAAGTGGAATAACAAATCAATGATTCTCTTGTCTCTCTCCCCTCCCTTCCTCCCTCCTTCTTTCTCTCTAAAAATCAATTTTTAAAAAAATTTAAAAAGATACTGCCCCTAGCCAGTTGGAGCTTTGTCCTGATACACCAAGGTTGCAGGTTCAATTCCCAGTCAGGGCACATACAAGAATCAACCAGTGAATGCATCAATAAGTGGAAGAGCAAACTGATGTTTCTCTCCCTCTCTCCAATCAATAAATAAAAACATTTTTAAAAAGATACCACACTGAGTAGAGTAGCTCTGATTGGGGCTATCGTGTGCTTACATCACAGTAGTCAAGCCATCATCCACCATGATACATTTGTTTTCCTGGAGGCCAGACAGGTAAACTGAATGGGGATATGATGGGAACACAACCTCAGCCAAAATATTAGATCATAAATAATACTGTAGAAATAAACTATAGGGCAGTGTGATGGTTAATTTTATATGTTAACTTGGCTAGGTCATAGTACCCAGATATTTGGCCAAGCAGTAGTCTAGATGTTGCTATAAAGGTAGATTTTATATGAGAGTACATTTAAATTAGTACACTCTGAGAAAAGTAGATTACCCTTTTAATGTGGTGGACCTCATCCAATTAGTTGATAGGCCTTAGGATAAAAAAAGACAACTCCCACTTAGAAGGGGGAGTTCTCCCTGCTGCCTGCCTTTGGACCTGACCTGTAACACTAATTCTTTCCTGGGTTTCCAGGCTGCCAGCCTACACTGTAGATTGTGGACTTGCATGCGTTAATTCTTTAAAATAAACCACTCTCTTTCTATTTATCTTTCTCTCTAATCTATATATAGATTTTATTTATATATAGAAATAGATATATCACCTATATCTATATATATCTGTCTGTCTATCTCTCTATACATCCAATTGGTTCTGTTTCTTTGGAGGACCTTGACTAATACAGGCAGTCTCAGGGACTTTCCGCTTGGCTCTTCCTATTATAATAACCTTTACTCCAGAATTCATAGAATTAATAAGAAGATCTGCCAGCTTCTATGTATCCCATTGGGCTTGTGCTAAACTCCATCCATCACCTGGCCTCCTTTAGTCCCTACTCTAACCAGGGAACTGTGATGGTGTTTTGTGTCTCATAGCTTCTGTGTGAACTCAGACTCTATATCATTAATCTTTGAAAATTCTGAGTATTCTCCTTTTTCCAAGGCACAGTTACCCTGGCTATAGATCCATTTGGGGAAGGATTGGAGGAATATTTACTATACATAATTGTGATGTCATTGCAGAGTTGTTCTTTAAGAGGCATGTCCTCCCTATGGTTAAAGGACTCTGGGTCTCTGAACTTAGATTTAGAATCTGGATGAGGAACCATAATTTTCCACTATGGCAGCTGGTGTCAGTCTTCTGCTTACCAGCTCCTGATTTTTTTTAAATATAAAAATCAAGGATCACCTTGTCAGCTGTCCACCCACTCCATCCCCATAATCACCTTGCCATAGATCCCTGCTGATCAAGTCACCCTTATTGTCAATTTGGCCTGCTGCACCTGCCAGTGCTTATATTCACCCCGTCTTGGGTGCAACCTCTCCTATTCTGGAATCTCAACATTACTGTTTATATTAGGGGTCCCAGTTCCAAGGCAGCAACTCTTACTGTTAATCCCAGCCTACCAAAGAAAGACACTGCACAGCTACTCAGAGTTGCTGGTTGTCCCCTTTGTCAGTGAGCTGCTTATTGCCTTAGCAAAGAGAGTCATCCTTTGGGCCCTCCTAGAGAACATAGTCAAGCGCTGAGTTCTTGGATCCAACATTGCCACCTCTCTGAACTTTCTGACCTCTTCTTAACTACTCTACCATGGAAGTTCTAGCATCTTGATCTCATTTGTTGTAGGCCATCATCCTGCCCAGGCTTTAAGACCTGACAAACTATTAAGACTGTATTTCAGTAATCTATTGCTGGATAACAAACCACCCAAAAGTTAAAGGCTTAAAACAATAGCAATGTATTACTCCTCACAATTCTACAATTTGGGTTAGGCTCAGTTGGGTATTTATCTGCTTCATGTGGTTTTTGCAGGAACTGAAATGTCCAAGATGTATTTTTCACTTATATAAATGGCACCTCAGCTGCGAAGGATGGACCCCCTGAGGGCTGACCAGGCACGTGTGCTTCTCAGTGTGGTGTCTTCACATGGGTGGCTCACACCACCTCACAGTATGAGGGTCTCAATGTGTGGTGGTTGGCAGCCAAGAGAGAGGAAATAGAAACTGCCAGTCTTCTTAAAGGCTAGGTCTGGAACTGGAACAGTGTTACTTCTGCAATATTCTGTTGATGAAGGCGAGTTACAAAACCAGTCAGACCCAAGGTGAGGGGGAAAATAGACCCCATCTCTTGAAGTGAGCAGAAGGCACTGATGGAGAGAAGGCTCTGATGGTAACCATCTTTAGAAATGGTATACCTGAGACCTACTCCAGGCATCCCTGAAAGAATATCAAAGCCTGAGTTATTGGAGAGTGGTTGATGATGACATATTCCCCGTTAGCCAGCCTTACCTTCTGCCATGCCTGCCCCCTCACTGCCATGTCAGGGGCTTCTGGGTCCTCCAGAGATTACTCCCGCATGTGCTAGCCAGGTCTTTCTATTTCTTTGATGTGTAGCTTATTTTCCCCAGGTCAAAACTTAAATTTCCCCACTCAAGATTTGCTAGGTACTGACCCTGGTTATTTGAGGATTGATGGGAGCAGGTCTTATGAGAATATCATCCAATGAGGCACTTACTTCACGTGAGGTCATTGCATAGTCTTGAGGAAAGGGGAAACTTCCTTGTTCTTCCTTGGCAAGAGGGAAGGGCTTGGTTCTCCTCCTACTCAGGAGCACTCAAGAGAATTTATGAGATAAAGATTCTTAGGTTTGCCCACTCTAATGTCATTTTCCATGTTTTCAGTTTCCTATTTTTTCCCTATCAGGGCCCTGACTTTGACATGGAAGATCTACTAAAGCCGTGCATTTAGAGTCCTTTGCAACTCTGCAACATATAACCTGTCTGATCCTGGATGTGATTTTCCACATGGTCTTCCTTTCACCATATGTGAACAATTTAATCGTGGTGATGCCAAATGAAGGCCAAGGTTATTATCATTTTACTTACTACCAGCAATGAGGTTCCTATTGCCTTCACATTGGTGAAAACTCTAACCATGAAATCACACCCTGGAGGTCTGTTTCTTAGGACCTCTTCTAGTACTAAATGCTGGCCTATGTCCCCTAGAAAACAGAATCTGAATCAAAGGTTATATGCTGATGCTTTCTTGGAGGTTGCAATCCCAAGGAAGGAAAAGTGAGGGGAAAAGAGCCGTGAAACAGAACAGAGAAGTGAAACAGAAGGAAGGAAGGAAACACAAGCTGGTACATTACTTCAATGCCCAAAGCCCCACAAAAATCAAAGCCATGGGATCTCTTCAAAGAGGGCATATGGAACCACTGTGTCTCGGAATAGTCCATAGTAAGGAAGAAGGGTGAGGAGTGTATCTGTCAGCAATTTTTCATTGTCTAGTCTCATGGTCACCAATGGGATCTTAATGGTCTGAACTTTGGAATTGTGTTAACTTATTCCACTGGGCTATTGCTGGGGAAAGCCAGAGCCTTCATAGATCTAGTTGAGTCAGATGTAATAGCTGGAGCTGCTACTGTTCCCACTATAGCAGGCTTAATTCAGTTCATACCAAAGACTATCTCTTGCCTTCTGATGATGCTGAGGCAGCCAGTAACATTTAGAGATGAAGTAAGGATATTGACCTCTGGAAGACATCTAAACTGAGTCTAGTACAGTTAAAGTAATGACTTTGGCATTTACTTAGAAGAGATGGGAAGAAATGAAAAAATAGGATGAAAAGTTACTGGAGGGATTAGAGCATAGAAGTGACATGTCTGACAAGTTTTAACAGGATCACTCTGGCTGCCCAGGAGGGCAGGAACAGAAGCAAGGGGACCAGTTAGGAGTCAGTTGCAAGAATCCAGGCATAACAGTCATGATCCTATCAGAGAAGCAGAACCATTAGGATTTATATAGAATAAGAGACTTATTATAGATATTCGACTTTATGCAATTAGGGGTGCTGGTTAAATGGTTTATATACAGCCGTTGCTTGTGCATCTGATGTTGGACTCAGCAAAGCAGTTCTGAAAAATAGATGCAAAGTGAAGGATGGCAAGGTGAAGCTGGTACCCACGAAGATGAACTGGAATCCACAAGGACAGCTCGCTCTCCCACTAATGGGTCTTCCCTTACCATTAAGCCTCTGATTTTGATGATGACCAGCAGGAGAAGCTGATGCCTTTTATCAATACACACCTAGTCCTGGAGTTGGAGATGCTGAAGGTAGAGATGGTGGGGCTGAGGGCGGGATGGTGCAGGAGGGTGGGAGGCGCTAGCGGAGCTGTGGGCTCAGCTGCTGCCTGACACTGACAAGAGGAGTCAGCAGATCAGTGAAAACGTGCATAAACTACAGCAGCATCTGACCATGTACTAGTATATTAAAGTGTAAGCATAGCTACAGCTCCACTTCTGCCTTCCAAATCCTGCCCAAATCTCCCTCTGAGGCCAACTCTTACACAAGACTACACAGGAAAGGAAATTCTGGGAAACATAGTCCCAGCTTAGCTCAGTTGACGCAGTTCAAAGGCCACCATACCAGGTAAGATATTAAGATGTCTTGGACCTCAGTGTTGGCCACCAGGATGTGAGAGGTGCTTGAATTTTGGAGGTATCTTCACTGTTTCTCACTATCTGATTCTGTTTGGCCTCTGAGCTTGGAATGTGAGTTCTGATGCAAGGGTAGACATGTCACCTTGAATCTGATGAGGGAGAAGGAAACAGGCCCAACCCTTATATTTTCAGAGCGTAGGATAAAGGTATAAATGGAGATCCACATACCACGTCTAAATATTTAAAAACTTGGGATAAGTGTGCATGGTGACAGGTGATTATTAGAATTATTGGGGTGATCTTACCATAAGGTATAAAAAAGTCAAATCACTATATTGTACACCTGAACCTTATATAATTAATATAATAGTGTATACCAACTAAAATAAAAAAATTCAAAATAAATAGTGGAAGTGCCTAAAACACTAAATAAATACATATTTAAAAACTCTAGTCCTGGCCGGTGTGGCTCAGTTGGCTGTAGTGTCGTCTCATAAATCAAAAAGTTGCAGGTTCAGTTCCTGGTCAGGGCACATGCCTAGGTTGCAGGTTTGGTCCTGTGTATGAGGGGCAGCCAATCGATGTTTCTCTCCCTCCCCCTCTTTCTACAATCAATAAGCATGTCCTTGGGTAAGGATAAAAAAAAATCTCTAAATCAGGACAATAAACTATTTTTTTTTTTCACTCATTCCATCTATTGAGCATTAAGCACCAAAGAAGGCTTTTACCAGTTTTGGATGACTTTGTCACAGACTAGCTGGCCATAGGCTCATTGGCTTCTGGGGGCAAGAGGGCCAAGTAGACAGGGGTCTCCTCCGCAATCCTGGACCCGTAATCCCCAGCCATGTCAGTCTTCACCCACCCAGGACAGCACGCGTTCAGCAGAATCCTGTCGGCTTTTCTCTTCTCATCCAGGTGCCAGGCCAGGATTCTTGATAAAACAGTTATCCCCAACTTGGACACCCCATAAGCCGATCTGGGCCAGCCTTCCCTCTTGTGCACTTATTTCTGGCATCCTCTACAAACTTCTTCATGAGGTCCACCAAGTTCCTCCTCTGTGAGTGTCTCAGAGTGAAACTTCTGTAGATCTTCCCTGCAGTTTTCCAGAGCTCTGGAACGCTGTAGACTCCTGATACTCACCACTCTGCCGTGAGGTTTTATTATCTGCAGTAATTCAGTGCAGACATTTCTTGTAGCAAAAATGTTTGTCTTCAGCGTTTTCTCAGCTTGAACGTCAAAGGGTGTTGGATCATCAACTTTGAAAAGGAGAAGAAAACAAAGGAAAAAAATCAGCCATTTCCCTCTGGAATTCATATGACAAAGTGGATCTTATCTCTCATTAAAGGGAAGGACAATAAACTATTATATATAAACCATATTCTATCTGTATACTTTTCAGAAATATTTTGTAATGACAAAATTAAAACTATGTGTAGATCTACTTTTTATATGACTGAAAGCCTATCAAAATCACTGAATTTAATTATGTAGTACATAACTGTTTATAGACTGGAAATATTTAGATGACAAAGAAAATATGTACATGATTAGTAAATTATATACTTATTCCATATAAGAAAGTTTTTTCATGCTGTCCTCACATGGTGGAGGGGGCAAAGGAGCTCTCTAGGGCTTCTTTTTATTTTTTTCCTAAGTATTTTATTTATTTATTTTTAGAGAGAGGGGAAGGGAGGGAGAAAGAAAGGGAGAGAAACATCAATGTGCGGTTGCCTCTTGCACACCCCCTACTGGGAACCTGACCCACAACCCAGGCATGCGCCCTAGACTGGAAATCAAACCGGCAACCTTTTGGTTTGCAGGCCATACCCAGTCCACTGAGCCACACCAGGCAGGGCTTCAGGGTCCTGTTTATAAGGGTTAATCCCTCATAACCTAACCACCTCTTAAATGCTCCACCTCTTGATACCATCACTTTGAGGATTAAGTTTCAACATACAAATTTTGGTGGTCCTAAACATTCAGTCAGTTGTGATTATATAAGAAAAATGAACTTCTGTCTTCTTAAAGCCACTGAATAATTATTTGCTCTCTGTTACAGCAGCCTAGCCTTCTCCTAGGTGGCAAACCTCACGGTGCTCTCCACACTCAACAAAGTCTAGGAGCAGTAGGCAGGAATGGTTGAATGGTGTAACTCCTCATGCTTAAGGGTGGCACAGGGAGCAGCGGAACATTTTCTCCAATGGCCTTGAGCAGAGCAAGTGAGGCACATATTGCGCATAGATATGAAGAGGCTTGTGACCTAGATAAGAAGGACACAGCAAACCACGTGGACAGATGACTTGATACCAGATAGGAAGGAGGATGTCACTATGGACAGATGATGAAGACTAGATATTCCATGTCTCCTACCCACAGACTAGATAGAGTCATAGAAATTCAATTCAGATATGTGTTAAATATATCTCAATAAAGCTGGGAAATTATTTTTTTCAAAAATTGTCTATCTTTTTAGCCCTGGCTGGTGTGGCTCAGTGGATTGAGCGCCAGCCTGTGAACCAAAGGGTTGCCAGTTTGATTCCCAGTCAGGGCACATGCTGGGTTGTGCGCCAGGTCCCCAGTAGGGGGTGCGTGAGAGGCGACCACACATTGATGTTTCTCTCCCTCTCTCCCTTCCCCTCTCTAATAATTTTAAAAACTTAAAAAAAATAGATTTTATTTCTTTTTAGAGAGAAGGGAAGGGAGGGAGAAACAGAGGGAGAAAAACAATGTTGTGAGAGAGAAACATTGATTTGTTGCTTTACACTTGGATTATGTACCCCGACTGGGAATCAAACCGGCTTCAGGACAATACCTAATCCACTGAGCAACTCCAGTCAGGGCAAAAATTGATTTTTAAAAAATTAAATACAGTTTTTAAAAAATATTTTATTTATTTATTTTTAGAGAGAGGAAGGGAGAAAGAGGGGGAGAGAAACAGCAGTGTGCGGTTGCCTCTTATATATCCCCCACCAGGGACCTGGCCCACAACTCAGGCATGTGCTGTAGACCTGGAATCAAACCAATGACCCTTTGGTTCACAGGCTGGCACTCAATCCACTGAGCCACACCAGCCAGGGCTAAATACAGTTTTTTTTTGGGTTTTTTAAGTTTTATTTTTGAGTTTGTGGACCCAGAATTCATACCTACAATAGAAGCCAGTTATAATTTTGATGAACTCTCCCTCTTTCACCCTGGACTTACAGCATCCTTTTCTTTTTAATACTCACCTGAGGAGATATATATATATATATATATTTTAATTGATTTTAGAGAGAGAGGGGAGAGAGAGAGAAATATCGATGTGAGAGAGAGACGATCCATTGCCTCCCATATGCACCCTGACCAGGGATCAAACCTGAAACCTAGGTATGTGCCCTGACCAAGAATCAAACCTGCAATCTTTTGCTGTATGGGATGACACTCCAATCAAGTGAGCTACTCAGACAGGGCCACCATACTTTTCTTTATGTAAAAAAAAAAAAAAAAGAAAAAAAAATATTGATTCTGGAGAGAGGGGAAGGGAAGGAGAAAGACAGAGAGGGACATTGATGTGAGAGGGAAACACTGATCAGTTGCCTCCTGCATGCACCCTGCCTGGGGACTGGACTTGCAACCCAGGAATGTGCCCTGACCGGGAATCAAACCTGCAACCCTTTGGTTTGCTGGATGATGCCCAACCAACTGAGCCACACTGGCCAGAGCTACCATCCTTTTTAACATGAGGATTTTCTGAAGATTCTGAATAGGAGGCATGCAGTGACACCTTGGGGGAGCTGACTCAGTCGAAGGTGCGTCCTCTCTCAGGACTTCAATAATACCCTGAACAAAGCACAATTTACTCATCTATTATTCTGTCAGTAGTTGTTTCCTTTTTCTCCCCTTTTCTTTTGCTGCTATGAACAAAACTAGTAGAAATATTCTCTTCCACTCCTCCCTCAGGGGCACACCCAAGTGCTGTTGCCAAAGACACATGGAGGAAGACTAGATAGGAGAAGAAGGGACAAGTTTTGACAGGGCAAACATTTAGCAAACACAGGTGTGTGTTCAGATCAGTACAGATAATATCAGTCACTACCCCCAGGTTAGTCTCCAGTAGCTAATGACACTGTTGACTAATGTCTCCTGCTCTTCTCTTGGCCTCTGCGAAAACTCTCCTCTCTTTACTACCTTGCTCATGGCTCCCTTGCATGCATCTCCTCTTGAAGGGACCTCTAACTGTTGAGTGGATTTTCTCTTGACTCAGGAAGGAGCACTGCTCTCCTACGAGCTTCCAAGGTAACATCACCCAGCCTCAGAGCATTAAACACCACACATACAAGGTCTGTCCAGGAAAAGTCCAGCCATTGTTAACATAATGAAATGGTTTGTGCGACATTGATGTAATCTGGCAGCCTAGGAGCGTGGACCAGAATGCTCACGCATGGACAATGATGATTTCACTGTATTAGTCAGTGGGGGTGGTAGATGCCATTGAGTGAGAATATATGTGTACTGTGTGGCAGTCACATTCAAAATGACTAAGCAGGTAGAGCAACGACTCTGCATCAAATTTTGCATTAAGCTTGAACATTCCTCTGAGGAAATTATTTGGATAATTCAGAAAGCTTTTGGGGACGATGCAATGAGTGCAGCACAAATAAAAATGTGGCACAAACACTTCAAAGGTGGTTGAGAATCTGCTGAAAGTGACTCACATTCTGAAAGGCCTGCAACAAGCAAAACACCTGAGAATGTTGAATGTGTATGGGCACTGTAATAAAGATCAGTGACTAACAGCGCGAGAACTAGAAGCTGATCTGGGGATTCCAAAAACTATTGTGTCCGAGATTTTGATGCAGGATCTTGGCATAAAATGTGTCATGGCAAAATTCATTGCATGACTTCTGCTACCAGAGCAGAAGGAACATCGTGCTGCAGTTGGGAGAACTGTGTAAGGTCCTAAGGTGCCTACTTTGAAGGGGACTGAGGCATCATTGTTCTATGTATCTACTTCAGTGTCTCTATTTTTCATAGTACATGGCTGGATACTTTTTGGACAGACCTCATTGTATCCTCATAATCTCCCCAAAACTCTATCTTCATCTCTGACCTCTCTTCTAAGAGATACACAGACTAGATCCTGCTGCCTGCATAATGTCTCTTCTGGGATATCACATAGGCATCTAGAACTTAATATGTCAAAAATAAATATGTCTTCGTTTTGTCTCTAAAACCTGTCCTTCTAGTCTTCTCTTTTGCTGGAAATACCGCCATCCACACAACTGGACTCACTGACCGTAATTTCTTCCTTTCCCTTATCACCACCTAAATCCAATTCATCCCTAAGTCCTGTTGACTCAATCTCGAAAATATATCTAGAATCTGTTCACTTCTCTCCACTTCAACCTTTTAATCATCTCACATGGAAAACTGCAATAGCTTCCTTAATGGTCTGTGCATTTATGTCAGCCCACTACAGTCTATTCTCACAGAAGCCTGAGAAATCTTTTCAAACTACAAATCTGTCACTTTCCTGCTTAAAAATTGGGCTTCTTTCCAATTATACATTGCACTTTGAAAAAAAACTCCATTTCCATATCAGGGTCTACAGGTTCTGCACATCTGGCCCCTGCCAACTTCTCCACTCACCCTCTGTCCCGCTAAGCCTTGGCTATACTAGCCTCTTTCTTTTCTGGAATATACCTCAAGGTCGACCTCCTCTACCCAAGGGAGTCCCTCTGCCCTATCCCAGCATTGTTTTCTGTCCCTGTGGCGTGTCTTTCAATTGACAGTTCTTGCTATTTGGCTCTCTTTGACACCAGGCTGTTGGCTTCACAAGGGCAACGATCATGACTGTTTCACATACCAGTGTATCCCCAGTGCCTAAGCTAGAGTCTGGCACAAAGTAAATACTCAATATAGATTTGTTGAAAGAATGGATTAATTGGTGAATTAATTCACCGTCAACACCTCGAGCCTGAAGAAGGTGGAGTGGGGAAGGTTGTGAAAGGATACAGAGGGTGATGGCCCAGTATGGTCCTTCTACTCCTTAATGCTGTAATCTGATTTATGAAAAACAAGTAAATAGGCAATTGCTAAGTAATACAAAACTGCTAAGTAATACAATGGAGATCAGAACTGAAGGCAATAGGAACACAGAGAGGCTCTTACCCCAGTGTGGGATATGTGATTAGAAGGAAGGCTGTGTTCACATGATCCGGGGCACCAGCATCTCCCTAGAATTACTACAAGAAGAGTTTCTTCTTGTAGTAATGAAACGTTTATCTTGTTACCAAGTTCGATGTTTCTTGGTGTTTTTTTTTAAAGATTTTATTTATTTATGTTCAGAGAGAGGGAAAGGGAGGGAGAAAGAGAGGGAGAGAAACATCAGTGTGTGGCTGCTTCTCACACACCCCCCACTGAGGACTTGGCCAGCAACCCAAGCATGTGCCCTGACTGGGAATCAAACCAGCAACCCTTTGGTTCGCAGGGTAGCATTCAATCGACTGAACCACACCAGCCAGAGCTATTTTGTTTGCTTTTAATGTGCTCGCAGTTATAGAGCTTCTAAGTGATAGAGCTAGGATTCAAAGCGGGCAATCGGGTTCCTAAGCCTACATCTTTTTTTTTTTTTTTTTTTTTTAACTAGTTTGAGGTGAAAATCTCATAGCATAAAGTTAACCATTTTGAAGTAAACAATTCAGCGACAGTTAATACATTCACAATATTGTGCAACTACTATCTGTACCTAGTTCCAAAACATTTCCTTCACTCTGAAGTAGAACTCCTTACCCATTAAGCAGTTTACCTGTTACACTCCATGTACTATTTTTGATCCTCACAAAGACTCAATTGTACAACTGAGGAAAGTAAGGCTCTGAGTAGTTCAGTGACAGGTCCAAAGTTACATAGCTAGCAAATGTGGAGTAGTGATTTTGAACCTTAATTTTCTGACTCCAGAGCCTAAACCTTTGATTAATACACCTCTTTAGGCAAACACACAAGGAGGGGCTGGCTTAAGTTTTAGAGAGAGTAAATTTTGTTAGGGCAGGGATCTAGCAGGTTTAAGTGCACATTCAATCATTTTTTTTTAAAAAAACATTTTGAAGAAAAACTTCAACTAGTGCTATACAGGCAATCAGCAGAGCCCAAAGTAATCTAAGCCCAAGGGCAGGGACTTGAAAAGAAAGGTCAGCCTTCTCAGCAGGAATCTTTGCCAAAGCCTCAAGAACAATAAATTGTTTAATTCCTGAGGCAGCCCTAGAAAGGCCAAGCTTGGAGCTGAAGAGAGGCAGAGTAGCCAGCCAGACCCAGCCAAGAAACCCCAAGCGATTGTTTCCAAGAGAACCTGAGGGTGCAACTGGTAACACAAGGTAGGTAGCAGGCCGCAGGCTAATTGCATCCCACTCTGACGGATCCTCCAGGGCAAGAGGACTCTCAGGAAGGCTTTGCCTTAGTATTGGGTTGACCAAAAAGTCCTTATGGTTTTTTCCTTAAAATAAAAGACACATTTTTCATTTTCACCAATAACGTTATTGATTTGGGTATTTTGAGTTATGTTGGCTATCTCCTGCTATTGACTTCTAGTGGGTAGAGACCAGGGGTGCTGCTAAACATCTTCCAATGCCTAAGAGGGCTCCACAGCAAAAAATTATTTGGCCAAAATGTCAACAGTACAAGAAATTTCGCAGACCACTTTTGATATGTTTGATCAGTCACAGCATCTTCTTCATACACCGCACAAATCTGTCTTTGCGTTTCAGTTGCGTTTTTACCTTTCTTCAAACAATAAAGCATAATACACCTAAAATGTTGTGTATCTTCTTCCATCTTCAATATTAAAACGGCTGTACAAAAATTCACCAATTTTGGTAATTTTTTAATGCACACTGATGCGATAGCTGTCACAACACAATCTAACAAAATCGTTTCAAATGAAGTTAGACAACTAAGCACAACTGGAGCCATGACAGAGAAACAACGGACTTTTTGGCCAACTCAGTATTTCTTTGTCTTCACCCTCCTGGAGGGGCTGTCATTACTCTAGCATCCCTCTTCCTCAATATAGGGGTGCTCTCTCTGGGATTACCTCCTTTCTCTCTGGAAGTCAACGAACCTACACTCTAAGAGTTCCCACCTTTTCAAGGGCCTCAGACTGCACCCCTCTAAGTTGCCTCTCGTGCGAGAGGACTATACGGGCCCCTTCTGCTTCGAGGATAGAGGGGTTCTCTTACGAGCCCTCCACCCTCTTCAAGCTCTGGGTGGTCCCCAAGCTGTACTTCAACAACGCTCTGCATTAGGCCCAACCGCACCCCTCCCGGTCCCCCAGGCCAGTCGCACGGAAACTAAAGCATCACAACCCCGCGGAGGTATCGCGAGAGGCACGAAGACGACCGCGACCTGGGAGAGGAGGAACGAGGGCGGGAACAAAGAGCGAAGTGGGAGGAGCCTGACCGCTTCCGAGGTCGAGGGAGTAGACCATCCCTCCCAGCAGCGCCCCCGCGTGACTGTCTTTTACATAATCGGGGCCGCGCGCGTCATGAGTGGCGTACACCAGCGAGACCGAATCAGAGTCCTCAGGAACTCCGTGTTCCGCCTCTTCGTGCTTGATGGACGTTGAGATGACCAGTGAACGGGCGCTCAGCGCCGCCGTGCCCGCCCTGGTCCAGCCGCACCCGCCCGCCCTCCCTCCTGCCGCAGCCCGCAACCTGCCGCCGCCGCTACCGCCGCCGCCGCCTCTGCCAGGTTGTGCTTCAGACTGTCAGATAAAGCGGCGGGCTGAGCCCGCAGGGCGGCGAGCACGGCCTGGGCCGGACATGGCGGCGCTCTACGCCTGCACCAAGTGCCACCAGCGCTTCCCCTTCGAGGCGCTGTCTCAGGGGCAGCAGCTGTGCAAGGTGCGCGGGCTGGGGCGGCGGCCGGGAACTGGGACGCTGGAGGCGCGGCCCGGAGCCCCGTGTTCACTGCGTGGACGCCCGGCGGGGTGCCCTGGACAGGGCGTGGCCGGCCCGCCTAGCTGAGGAGCTGCACCCGCCCTGCTGGGGGCTGGCTGGGCAAGTGGGGGAGTCCCGGACCCGGTCCAGGCCCCCGGGGCCGGCGTGTCCGGCTGCTTAGCAACCGCGAGAGATTGTCCTCGGACCCTTTGAAGTCGGGGGAGGAGACAGGGGGTCCTCAGCTTGGTTCCAACCAACCGCGCTGGAGACTCTTTTTCTTGGGCTAGCTGGCTTCCCCGCCGCCTGGGTATGCCTGGTTGAGACGGAGGCACCCCCTGCCCCGCCTGGGACTGAACTCCAGAGTTGGGTGCTGCCTGAGAGGAGCGTCTCGAACTCGGGCACCTCACTGACACTTTTTGGCCAGTCTCAGAGTCGGAGGTGGCGAGGCTTTTTAGAAAAGGCGCACAGTCAAGCGCACGAAGCAAAAGGATCATTTTTCAACATCCAGTTTGTGACCTTCTGTCCCCATCCTAACCAGCGGTCAGCTTTTACCCCTGAAGATCCACGTTCTCTTTTTTGTTTAAATTGCTTTATCCTGCTTTGTCTATGTAAGTGAATAGAAGAGCTGTGTGAGTCGACAGTTAAAAGTCACCAAGTCGGCCTTAAAAATTAAATTTCAGTACATATGTGTATAAATAGTTAAAGGAAGTTTTATATATGTAAGCACTAATAATTTTAATCCAGCACGTTTATTTCACAAGTGAACCTGCTCAAAAATCACGCAGCGGCAGAGGCAGAACTGGATTAGAATCCAGGACTTGGACTCCCAGTCTAAAGCCTGTTCATACATACCTTTGTTTTACAATTTATGGCTACAGAATAGTTCCATATAAATTCTGATTTCTCTCCTACATGAATGCAGGGCAGTGATGCCAATATTATAGAGGAAAAAAATGAGGTCCAAAAAGTTTAAAGTGACTCAAGCTGGGAATAGACCCAGGTCTATTGAGTACTGAAGGCTGTTTCCATTTCTGACTGCCTTTTAAAATTATATCCCCATTTCATTTCAGGAATGCCGGATTGCACACCCTGTTGTGAAGTGCACCTACTGTAGGACTGAGTACCAGCAGGAGAGGTACAGTTTTTGTCAGCCATGAAAAATGTTAATAGGCTTTTTCCTCTTAAAAATCTGTAATCAGTGGCATTCCAATGTCCAGATCTGTAATCAGTCGCATTTTATACAGATTCTGCAGTTTTTTATTTTAACACATCAATGGGTGTAAAATACATGTTTCCTAGTTATGCATTATTGGCTTTAATTTTTTAAGTTAACTTTTCTTCAGATCCTTGATCATTTTATATTGTGATTATGATCTACATGACACTCAGAAACAAGAATAGAATAAAACTTGAGCCTCATGTTTCACCATGTTTATACACAGAGTGAGAAGAGTTTATAAACCAAAAGAAGATACTTTTGGAAACGGGACAATCCTGATTAATAGTTTGTTAGCCTTAGTCGTATTTGAAACTCAGTTGCCTTTACAGTTGCTATGTGTGAATCTCATTTTGAAATGTGAGAAAAACACTTAGGTGTGAGTGAACACACATCTTTGGGGGAGGGGCAGCTTTTGATCTAGTAAGTGGTTTATTGATATGGTAAGTTCAACTTTTGTGGAATTGCACCTGTAAGTGATAGTGCCTTAAGCATGATGGGGTCCATTTGGTAGCTTACACATGGAAACATACAGAATATACCCTAGAAGTTATATTTTTTAGCTCTTATTTGTACATTTAGGATTCATCTTTAATTTTTGTCTGTGGGGTGAGATATGAAGTTTTATGCGTAATTCACATCATATGTAAAAATTAAATTCAAGATGGATCATGGAACCAGTTTTACTATCCATATTTTTTAAGCTGTCAGAAGCATTTGTATGTATTGATATATATCTCACCCCTTCAATAATCTTAAGTATACGCCAGAATGTTCAGTATCACAGAATCACTGATGCGAATCCTCTTTCTAGAGGTCTCTCAATGTACTGCACTTCTTGTACTGCCTTTTTTAAATGGCAGAAAGTTACCCTGGAAAACGTTTTGTTTGAGTATCCCATTTTAATTTAAATGTTTCCTTTTTTAAAGTCTTTTTTAATAATTAAAAAAAGATTTTATTTATTTTTAGACAAAGGGGAAGGGAGTAGAAAGGGAAACATCAATGTGCGGGTGCTTCTTGTGTGCCCCCTACTGGGAACCTGGCCTGCAACCCAGGCATGTGCCCCGAGTGGGAAATGAACCAGTGACCCTTTGGTTCGCAGGCTGGCACTCAATCCACTGAGCCACACCAGCCAGGGCTAAATGTTTTCTACTTTAATGTTTTTCTTTTGTCTAATTTTATGTTCACTTTAATAGGAATTGTATGGCAAAATAATCATAACATAGTGAATAGGCTGTATTTTTTTGTATGATTTCATTTTTATCTCCAGAATATTGCTTAAGCTATTCTTGCACATCAAGCACTCATTTGTACCTCCCTTTGTGAAGGGTTAGACTTTAGTTGAAGGTGATTTTCTTCTCCACGGCTGTTTATCAGTTCAGGCATTTAGGTAATATTATGACCTCTGGTAAAAGACATTTTTATTTCTGTCACTCCATGACTCTTAGAGAAACTGGAAACATAGACAAAATATTTGGTCATAACATCTATATCCCCCCATCTGGGATTTTTATATCCTTTTACTTATAGAGGTGAGCATAAATGGAGAAAGGTCAACATGGATACAATCTCTGAGTTCATATTCCAAACACACATGCTTAATCTTACTCTCGGATTCTCAGCTATTCATCTGAACTGAGGAGAATTCATTTCTTTCCTGCTAGTTTAGTTCAGTGTAACATAATATTCTTCTGAGCGTATTCTTCATATTTGATAATTTTAGTGATACTTGGAGGTGTCATAATCAGAAATAACTCACTATTTTTAAAAATTTATTTAAGAGTTTATATTTTTAAAGATTTTATTTATTTATTTTTAAAGAGAGGAAGAAAGGGAGAGGAACATCAGTGTGAGAGAGAAACATGAGTTGGTTGCCTCTCAAACACACCCTGACCAGGGACCAATCCCACAACCGAGGCATGTGCCCTGACCAGAAATCAAACCGGTGACCTTTTGTTTTGCTGGATGATGCCCAACCGAGCTACACTGTTTAGGGAAGAAATAGCTCACTATTTTAAACCAAAGCCTCATTTTATCTTAGCTAATAAAATTAATAACTACAAAATAATTAAGAGAGCTATTGGCCAGATAGTCAACCTTCAGTTAACCAAGTGTCCAGACTGTATTTTGCCTTGGCACTAAGCAATGAGCAAATTCCTTGGGCTTAAGGAGGAATCAGTGTTAAGATGTTCTAAGTAAAACAACTTTTTTCTTATAGACACCTTGTGTCTCTTTCTTCTGTTACAGTAAAACCAGTACAATATGCAAGAAGTGTGCTCAGAATGTGCAGTTGTATGGAACAGTAAGTAGTTTTCTCTGTAACAGTGAGTGCTCAGGTTTCTTGGAACCTTACATTCTGTGGACTAGTAATGTAATGACCATATTTTTATTAGAATAACTAGTTATGTGTACTTTATCGTAACATTTTATCTAGTGTTTTGAGTTTTCAAACTCAGCTAATACTCAGCATTGAGGAATTCCGTGTTTATAGTCACTATGTCAGGATTGTGATTATAATTTGCCTGAGAGGCTTCAGTAACTAGTATGGAAAGGGGAGGGAAAAGATGGATCCTGTGACTTGACCTCTTTGTTTGGTAGTAGTTGACTGTTCATTTTGGTGAATGATTTCTTTTTCTCAGTGTTAGGGTTCAGGATAGTATGTCCTTATAGGCATTTCTCCCAACATGTTTCTCTAATGATAATGGCAAAGAAGCCTTTTCCAGAAATTTCATGCACTTCCTGATTTTTCCAAAGAGCTAGTTTTGTTGAATTTCTCATAGAAGTCACAGCATATACACTAATGGGTTGTTGTTATTTGTTCATTTATTTATTTTAAAATCAATAGTTCTCTGCATAAAAACACTTTACGTAGTGTTAGGAATTGGGCTTCACTTGATCAATCAATGTAAAAGGAAATTTATAAAGTTGGGAATACATTTTTACTGTGATTAATGGACTATGAAACAGGAATCATGGCTTTAAAAAAGGCATTGGTGTTTTATAATATACTTACTTGACCCTTTTTTTCTCTTTAAGCCCAAACCTTGTCAGTATTGCAATATAATTGCGGCATTTATTGGCAACAAATGCCAGCGCTGCACAAATTCAGAGAAGAAGTATGGACCACCATATTCTTGTGAACAGTGCAAGCAGCAGTGTGCATTTGACAGAAAAGATGACAGAAAGAAGGTAAATCTCTGTGTTTTTCTTGATTTTTTTTCTTCCAGAGAAATTAAGGTGGGTCGATTGTATTAAAAAGACATATAATACCCTGGGTGGGTGGCTCTGTTGGTTGGAGCAGTGTCCTGATGCACCAAGATTTCAGGTTTGATCCCTGGTCAGGGCACATGCAGGAAGCAACCAAAGAATGCATTGATAAGTGGAATAACAAATTGAACTCTCTCTCTTTCTCTCTCTCTCTCTCTCAAATCAGTAAATTTTTTAAAAAAGGACATTACAGAGAGAATGTGTAATTGTACACCTGAAACCTATATAATTTTATTAACCAATGTCATCCCAATAAATTCAATAAAAAAGACATATAACAAAGACAGTTTTCTCACTTCTTCTATTTCTTTTATTGACCTTGAAGAAGATATTCAGCCTTTGTTTTCTTCATTATCAAATGCGGACGCTTACGTCTAACATCTCATGAGTTAGTATTTCATTAGAATCTGAATTATAGTGATCAATAGCCCACATAAGTGAAGTGGTGATTGGCAGAACTCTATAGAACTCTGTAAAGGAGAGATTGTGACTCAAGCAGGAGAGTCATACTACCTGCCAGTTTTATTGTCTGGCCCTTTAAATGTTTCTATCTATTGAAGTTAAAGATTGCAAGAAAAGGCAACATGAAGGGAAGCTGTGTGTGAAATGATGGTACCTTGGTGGAATCAAAATGTTTTATATTTTTTTCTGTTTAAAGCCACCCAGTTAGTTCCAGTTGTGCTTAGAGTAAAACTCAAACTCCTTTCATGGCCTGTAAGGCCCTACCTGACTCAGTCTCATCTGCCATCATACTCTTCAACTCTTGTTCCAGGCACACTGGCCATCTGTCAGTCTTTCAGACGTGCAAATCTCATTTCCACCCTGGCACTGGCTGTCATTTTGCCCAATACATGCTTCTTGAGAGTTTCTTTACTGGTTTTTCCTGTCATTTCTCAGTTCAGATACCACCTTCTTACAAAGACCTTTTACTAACTCCCTCAGTCTTTATCATATTGTCCTGCTTTATTATCTTCATAGCATATAACATTATGAGTTATTATCTTTTTTTAAAAGATTTTACTTACTTATGTTTAGAGAGAGGGGAAGGGAGGGAGAAAGAGAGGGAAAGAAACATCAATGTGAGAAACATCAATTGGTTGCCTCTTGCATGCACCCCAACTGGAGACTGAGCCCGCAGCCTAGGCATGTGCCCTGACTAGGAATCAAATGAGTGACCTTTTACTTTGTGAGACGATGCCCAACCGAGCCACACCATTCAGGACAAGAAATTATCTTATTTGCTTACATGTTTGTCCGCATCCACTAGAATGTGAGGTCTTTGTCCATCTTGGTCTCTGCTATATTTCTGTCAGTCTGACACATAGTACATGCACACTCTTTCTATAGATAGCTAGCTAGCCAGAAGGTAGAGATATGTATATATCTACCTAGATATAGATAGATGCATTATGTATGTATGTATGTATGTATGTATGTATTTTTTTTAGCCTGAGAACACTTTCTCATTGGTATTAGAGAGTCAGGAAGGAGGAAAGAGAGAGACAGAGAGAGGCAGAGACAGACAGACAAATATCGATGTGAACATTGATCGATTGCCTCCTGTATGCACCCTGACCAGGAAGTGAACTTGCAACCTGGGTATGTGCCCTGACTGGGAATCGAACCTGCAGTCCTTAAGTCTGTGGGATGATGCTTCAATCAACTGACCCACACCGGACAGGGCAGATAGATGGAGTTTAGATTGATGAGGGTCATACTTTATTGAAAACTATCTCCTTTCCCTTTTAGTTGTCTTATCTGACATGGCCAAAATATTAGTCTGAAATATATCTTCTGGCTTACTGTTATTTATTGAAAAAAAAAGATGGTTCTCATTTTCTATTTCTTTCTTTTAAAGATTTTATTCTCTTTATTTTTTTTTAAGGTTTATTTATTTTTAGAGAGAGGGAAAGGAAGGGAGAAAGAGAGGGAGAGAAACATCAATGTGTGGCTGCCTCTCACGCACCCCCCACTAGGGACTTGGCCAGCAACCCAAGCACGTGCCCTGACTGGGAATGGAACTGGCGACCTTTCGGTTCATAAGCCAGCACTCAATCCACTGAGCCACACTAGCCAGAGCTCATTTTCTATTTCTTAAAAAGTGACTAAACTGATTGTTTAATTTTTTATTTTTTAATTGAGGTTTAATTGACGTACAACATTATATTAGTTTCAGGTATATAATATAAACTTTGAAATGTGTATGTATTGCAAAATAATCACAAAAACTCTAGTTAACGTTCATTACCATACATAGTTAGAGAATTTTTTTTCTTGGTATGAGAACATTTAAGATCTATTTTTTTAAGCAACTTTCAAATGTACAATACAATGTTATTAACTATAGTCCCCATGCTGTACATTTCACCCCAGGACTTATTTATTTTATAACGGAAAGTTTGTACCTTTTGACTACCCATTTCACCTACCGCCCACCCCTACCTCTCGCAACCACCAATCTGTTTTCTTCAATAAATACTTTTTTCATGAAAAAATTCAATACAGAATCTCTTTTTCAGTATCCATAGGTGCTTTTTAGAGGTGCTTAGGCTCTCAAGAGCTGACTCTTGCTAACCAAATTCATTAATTTTCAATGGGAGGATATAACTTTCCAGGGACTGGAATACTCCTGCCTGCCAACCACAGCACCTCTTTCTTGAATCAAGATACTGGAGAGGACTTCCCTCCCCCTCTTTTTTCCCCCTCCCTGGCCTTCACCCAGGTGTGTTACCTTTACCTCTCTCTCCTGAGGTCCAAGGGACCCTTCTTTTGCCTCTATAACTTTTCCTGAGCCCATTTCTTCTACAGCCCACTTCTTCTACCTTTGTGACTTTCTAAATACACTTTCTCTTATGAAAAAAAGATACTGTAATAGTCAGGAAGTAACATGAAATAATGGTTGGAGCACAAGCTTTGCAATTCCTCAGGCCTGCGGTAGCTGAATGACCTGGGGAAGTTACTCTTGTTATGTAGCAATTTAATCATTTTTCCAATGGGAATGACAGTAGCTAGTTCACAAGGACATAGGGAGACTTAATTGAAGTAGATATATAAAACACTTAATTTTGAGCCTAAAACCCAGTTAATGGTATTGACATTGTTATTGTTATTTGGCTTATACTAGAAATCATTAAGTTTGTGCTTTCTTAGTTACAATCCTACCTTAAGAATATTGATATTTTTAGGCATCCTCAATCACATGTTCATAAATTTAAGGAGAACTAAGCTTAGAGATTGAACGTGGGTGATCTGGGTTCAGAATACCTGGGTTGAAATCTTGGTTCTGTCACTTACTTGCTGTGTAATTTTGGGCAAGTTAATCAGTCATTGCCCCAGTTTCCGCATCTGTAAATTAGGCTGATCAGGCCTGATCATTGTTATGAAGGTTGAGTTGTTATGTGTAAAGCCCTTGGAAAGGAATCTGGTACATGATAAGTACTCAATAGGTGTTATCTATGATGATTTCTTTTTTTAAAAAAAAGATTTTTTAAATTTATTTTTAGGGAGAGGGGAAGGGAGGGAGAAAGAGAGGGAGAGAAACAGCAATGTGTGTTGCCTCACGCACACCCCCTACTGGGGACCTGGCCTACAGCCCAGGCATGTGCCCTGACTGGGAATTGAACCAGTGAACCTTTGGTTCTCAGGCTGGCACTCAATCCACTGAGCCACACCAGCCAGGGCTAATTTTATATTTTTTAAGTTTATTTTTAAAGGAGAGATGTGAAATAAAGTGCCCTGTGGTTTGGTGTGCTATTTTTGTTTTCAATGCTGGCTCTCTTTCATGGAGTTACCTTGTTTTCAAACCCGTCTGTGGTGAAAGCTATTTACTAAGCAAGGTCTTCGGTCTTCTAGAGTGTTTTGGAATCAGGCCTTCTGGCCATATCCCATAACATGAAATGAACCAGATTGAAGTTTGGTTTCAAAATTCATTTATATGCTCATTAACAAATAATTAAATGATTATCATGTATCAGACACTGTTCTAGGTATTAGAAATACATTAATGAACTAAACGGAAAACACCTTAGTCTCATAGAGCTTATATTTGCATCTATGAGAGAGAGATGGGTGAGAACAAACAAGGGAAAAACTTAACAAATTTTAGATGTAAGCGCTATAAGGAAACAGAGTATATGGTAGAGAATGACTGGGGAGGCCACTTTAGATTGGGCAATCAGGAAGACCTCCAAGGAGATAATGGTTGGAGCTGAAACTGGAATGATGAGAACAGAGCCATGGCGTTTCTGGAAGGCAGAGATTCTAGGAAAGGGGATCATATATGAAGAGTCTTTAAGGCAAATGCGAGCTTGGCATATGGGAAGAACAGAAGGTAGAATGAACTAGGGAAAGAGACAGGGAATGAGATTATAGGGACAGGTAAGGGCTACATTTAAGTCATCATAGGCTATGGTAAAAAGTTTGGGTTTTATATTAGATATGATGAGAAACATTGGATTAATGAGAGGAGAGATGTAATCAGATTTACATTTAAGCCTCCCTTTTTTTTTTGAACATATCCTCAAGATTTTATTGTCACATAATAAAACAAAAAATGAAGCTTAGAACTGGATCACTTGGCCCTTTCTCTTCTTATCTCCTCCCAGTTCAAAATGCTTGCATCTCTTAATAGCCAACATTCTCTTAGATCTGCAGTTGGGCTCAACACATTCAAGCCTCAGCACAATCTTCTTTGTAGTTTTAGCCTTTTTTCGGGAAATTGGCTTAGTCTGCCCACCATAACCATTCTGCTTCCTGTCATAATGCCGCTTTCCCTGTGCATACAGAGAATCTTTGCCCTTCTTGTACTGTGTTACTTTGTGGGGTTGATGCTTGACGCACTTCTTACATAAAGTCCGGCGGGTTTTAGGAACGTTCACCATGCTTGCAAGAGCTCTAATGGCACAGAAAGCTAAGCCCTTTTTATCAGCTAGGTGAAAATGGTTTATAAGAGCCTAAGAGTGGAATTAGGGAGCCCATTTGCGTGACTCCTGCAGTTGTGAGAGAGAAGAGTGGCTTTACTTGGGTAGAAGCAATGGAGTGGGATAGATTCAGACTGATGGACTTGGTAGTGGATTGGAGGGTGGGATGCAAACCGGATTTTGTTCACAAGATTAAAATACTTAAGATAAATGATGGCATGGCCTACCCATGTTCAAGATGGTGTACAAGATCTAATTTCAGGAACAAGACATGAAAATTAAAACACCATAAAATATCATCGCACCCCCTTTCTCACTCTGCCTTTCCAACCAGCTCTGTTGCCCTGCCCCCTGGACCAGGCTGCTGCACAAACAGTTTTGCAGTCAGTGCTGCACGGAGGAACCCCAGCTTCAAAGAGTTTGGAAGCGCCATTCTGCTTTCCTAGCCCTGTGTCCTGCTCCCTGGTGCAGATCTGCTTCTGCCCAAAGGAACTAACTTTTTCTAATTCAGAGAGTCATGGTAGGCTCCCACCAGGGACCAGGCCCTGGAAACTACTCGCTCATCGGTCTTTTTCTGGGGACATTCTATCTGAGAAAAGATGTCCAGCATACCATTTTGTGAACCATTTATAAGGTGTTAAAACTGAAGTATAAATTTTATATTCCATTAAAAAATTTTTTATTATTGATTTTTAGAGAGGAAGGGAAGGAGAGGAACATCAATTTGTTGTTTCACCCATCAGTGCACCCATTGGTTGATTCCTGTATATGCCCTGACTGGGTGTTGAACCCACAACTGTGGTGCATCAAATATTTCATCTTCTGTCTTCTCTTCTTTCTGCTGAATTTTCCTTAAAAAGCACCATAGAGATATTTGTGTCTGTTGAAATTCTTGTGGAAACTTTGCTCTGCTCTGTTTGTTAAGTTGAGGAAAAACCAAACAAAAAGATACGTAAAATTAGAAACTCATATTTATTAAACAAGATTTATGTGCCTGATACCATGCTTTACCTACATTATATCACTAAATTCAGCAGCCCTCTGAAGTAGGTACTATTATCCCGTTTTACAGATAAGAAATTGAACCCAAGAGAGCTCAAGTGACTTGCCTAAGTTCACACAGCTCATAAGTGGCAGAGCTGGGACTTAGTCCAGAGGTTCTAGCTTCCTGTACTCATGTTTTGTAGTATCCATGTACTTTGTTCTGTCTTCTTTATCTTTGTCTCTGTGTCTTTCAGGTAGATGGGAAGTTGCTCTGCTGGCTGTGCACCCTTTCATACAAGCGGGTCCTTCAGAAGACCAAAGAGCAGAGGAAGCATCTGAGCAGCTCTTCCCGTGCCAGCCACCAGGAGAAGGAGCAGTACAGTCGACTGAGTAGTGGTAGCCATTATAACAGGTAACCCTCAGGTGCATAAAGTAGGACTAGAGGTGCTGGTAGGACAACTGTAATGCTCACACAATTAGCCATGGAAGATGCCATTTTATATAAATTTTTCTATTTTTTTCCTCTACTTACTAACCTATAAGAGGAATCTCCTTTGTCATGTTTTACAATTCATGTATTTTCCAAGAGCCATAGACACTTCCATAAGTGACTTTGTTTGTATCATGTCTGAAAAGTTTGTAGTACTTATTCCGCTTTCTTATGTAGTGTTCTCTTCACCCTTAGAATGGGTTATCTCCCTAAAAGATTGGACATTTCACTTTCTAAGAGATGTAGCTTTTTTAAGTGTATTTGGCCAGGAGGTCGATAGATGTTCTAGGTTTTTCCTGGCAGTGTTGTTAAGAGTTCTGGCTCTGGATTGAATCCTGGCTTTTCCAGGTTCTCTGCATGAAATCTTGGGCAAGTTTTTTCCTCTGTAAAATGAGAGAAATAATAGTACTACCTCATGGATTGTTGTGAAGATAAATTATACAGTTCATGCATAGTGGTTAGTTTTATAACTGGCATATAGGAATATATTTAGTTACTCTTGGTTATTGTTACTATTATGATTTTGTTTATTCATATAGCAAACATTAAGTACTCTCATGGGCCAGGGACTCTGCTAGGAATACAGAGATGAATAAAAGAATCATGCTGCTCACTAAGAGTATGCAGTCTGGTAGGGAAGACAGACACAAAATCAAATCATTGCAGTATAATTCTGTGGAAGCATGGAAACAAATTCCACAGTGGAAACATCAAGATACAGGCATGAGAGGCAGTCGTAATTAACTACCTTAGGAAGGTGGACAAGGAAGGCTTACAGAAGAGCTGGCCTTGGAGCTGTATCTTAGGCTGAGTCAGAATCATCAGGTGAGGTATGGGTAGAGGCAAACTAGGGTGAGGGAATAGCATTTGCAAAGACAAGGAGGACGTGAGACCACATGGAACACTGCAGAATTACAATCCTCTTATGTCACTGGAGCTTACGGTTGGGAGCTGGGAAATGGGAGAAAAAGGGACTCTGTAGATCTGGTAAGGATCATGGGGTCAAAAAAAAAAAAATTAACCCTGATTATTGTGGAGAATACATTGGAGGAAAAGAGCCTGGGAGTTAGATAAGAAGCTTTTTTTTTTTTTTTTTTTTTTAAGATTTTATTTATTTATTTTTGGCAAGAGGGAGAGAAACATCAGTGTGTGGTTGCATTTTGCACGCGTCCTGCTGGGGACCTGGCCTGCAACCCAGGCATGTGCCCTACACTGGGAATCAAACCTACAACCTTTTGGTTTGCAAGCCAGCCCTCAATCCACTGAGCCACACCAGCCAGGGCAAGAAGCTTTTTTTGTGAAGTCCAGGTAAGAGATGTTAATATAAGAACTTCAGTGAGGCAGTGGCACTGAAGATAAACGAGACAGATTCAAGAAGATACTTTAGAGGGAGAATGAACGGAAAGATGGACAGGAGCTGGGTGAGTAAAAGGATAAATCTCAGGTTTCTTATTTGGATGTAGTCAGACCCTTAACTTACAGAGAATATAGGAAGGGGAGAAGAGAAGTTCAGTTTTGAAAAAGAGTTTGAAGCATTAAAAAGAATTATTTAGTGGGAGCTAAGCCTAGAACTCAGGAAAGAGCTTCAGGTACCGGCCATTGTTTACACTTTAGTGGGAATAGAGATTATTTAATAATGCAGATGCCTGAAGCCCCCCCTCAGAGTTTAATTTAGTAGGATCTAGGATAGAGTCCAGGAATCTGTATTGTTTTATAAATATCTCAGATGATTCTGATGTAGGTGATCTGAGGAATCCTATTTCCAACCCCTATGATTGGTTGTTGATGTAACTCAAGTTGAAGGCTGAACACAGAACTCTAGAAGCATTCAGGAAGGATGGAATGAAGGTTTGCAAACCATATATCTGATAAGGAGTTAATATCCAAAATATATAAAGAACTCATATAATTCAATAGTAAAAAAACAAACAAACCCCAAAAACCAGTAAAAAGAAAATGGTTAAAGGACCCAAATAGACACTTTTCCAAAGAAGACATACAAATGGCCAGTAGATACTTGAAAAGGTGCTGAATATCACTAATTTGTCAGGGAAGTACAAATCAAAACCGCAATGAGATATCACCTCATACCTGTTAGGATGGTTAGTATCAAAAATACAAGAGATAGCAAATGTTGGCCTGGTTGTAGAAAAAAGGGAACTCATAACACTGTTAGTGGGAATGTAAATTGGTACAGCCATTGTGAAAAAATGTATGGTGGTTCCTCAAAAAATTAAAAATAGAACTACCATATGATTCCACCAAGCACTTCTGGATATGTATCCAAAGGAAATAAAATCAGTGTATCAGAAATATTTGCACTTCCACATTCATTGCAGCATTATACACAATAGCCAAGACATGCAAACAACTTAAATGTTCTTCAACAGATGAATTGATAAAGAAAATGTGGTATATATACAGTATGGAATATTACTCATCCATTAAAAGGAAGGAAATCCTGTCATTTGTGACAGCATGGATGAACCTGGAGGGCATCATGCTAAGGGAAAAAAGAGAAAGACAAGTATTGTGTGGTATCACTTTTATGTGGAATTAAAAGAAAACCCACCAATGTCATTGAAATAAGAGAATGATGTTTGCTAGGGCCTGGAGCAGGTCAAAGGGTAGAAACTTTCAATTGTAAGAAGAGTTAAGTTCTGAGGACCTAATGTACAGAAGAGTGACTATAATTAATATGGTATTATATACTTGAAAGTTGCATTTTCTCCATAAAAAAATAAAAGTTAATTATGTGAGGTTATGGATGTGTTAATTATCTCGATTCTGGTAATCATTCCATAATGTGTATGTATATCAAAATATCATATTGTATACTTTACATATATACAATTATATTTGTCAATTATTCCTCAATAAAGTTTTAAGAAAAGTTGGGGGATAAAAGGATGTCATGGTCAGTGGTATCAAATATTAAAAACACATCAAGTAAGAAGAGGTCTAAAGCATCCTTTGAGTTTAGCAATTGGACATCCATTAAAGCAAAAGGGTTGCAGACCAGTTTTAGAGGATGAACTTATTAGGGCTAAAACTGATTTTTAGCATTGTTGTGGAACTCAGACACCAGTAGATTCACAGAGACATAGTGAAGGAAAACTGGACAAGGAGTTCACATATGTCAACCTGGTGTCTAGTCCTAGCTTTACTATTAACTAGCTGTATATCCTTGGGTAGGTAGGTTAACATTAATGAGCCTCAGTTTCTGCAAAGTAGAAATAATATCTTGTATATACTTACAGGTTTATAAGATGCATGTGAAACATTGAATGTAAAAGTACTTTTTAAACTGTAAGATATATTATACTTATTGAAATTTCATTAACTGTTTTCATAGTTGTTAATTGGTCAGGTGCAGTATTTAATGAAGGCTGAGAATTTTGGGGACCTATGGAAATGAGCCACCCATGCATCTAGGACCTACGAAATCAACACCTTGGTGGATTTTAATAATCAAGAATAAATAGCTCTTGCATAGAAGAGCTATGATATTTCATTGGTCCTATTTGGCACTTTTATTGTGATGTTTTGGTAATCTTTGATTTCTAATGTGTGTCTCTCTATTTTTGCCATTAAAAGCCAGAAAACACTTTCTACATCTTCAATTCAAAATGAAATCCCAAAGAAAAAATCCAAGTTTGAATCAATCACAACCAATGGAGACAGGTGAGCCAATTGGAGCGTGCGTGTATGCTTCTGTTTGAAATGCATACACAGTTCCTGAAACAGGAGTACATTTTAGGGTGTGCCTTAGAGCTAGTGTTCGGTTGTCAGTCTTATGGTCACTATGCTAGCCACTTGATATCTTATAAACAGACAGTACTAATATTTGTTTATAAGTCTAATCTCATCATTAAAAGACAGGAACATATAACTGTATTTAATAGAAATCAAATTCTGCAATCCACAAATAACTCTACCAAACTAATTCTAAGAAGTCAATGGCAAGATGATTTTCATTATGATCTGTGCCTGTAGCCTCCTCCAGGCAGGGCAGAAGTCAGTCTCGAGAGGCAGAGCAGAGACAAGTTGGAGTTAAGGCAGTGTGTCTAAGGGATGATCTGTGCTTCCTTGGCCAGCAGAAAGATAGCCCAATGCAGATGCTAGATCAGGACAGAATGAGATGCATTTAAATTTTTTTGTTTCATTTTAAGCCTACCTAAATGCATATATTTTTAAAATATTTTATTTATTTTTAGAGAGAGGGGAAGGGAAGAAGATAGGGAGAGAAACATCAGTGTGTGGTTGCGCCTCTCAGGCCCTCTACTGGGGACCTGGCCTGCAACCCAGGCATGTTCCTTGACTGGGAATCTAACTGGTGACCCTTTGGTTCGCAGGCCAGCACGCAATCCACTGAGCCACACCAGCCAGGGAAAAATGTATATTTTTATTCTTTTCATCTCTCTTCAGCGATGCTTCCTCTTGCAAGCTACATTGTCTTAATACCCAAATTGCCCCATCGGTTTTGGTGCAGTGGATTGCTTCCTAGCGGAGTCTTGGGCCCAACCATTTTTTTGTTTCTCCAGGGCCCAGCATCCTGAAGTGAGACCATCTGACACACTCTTCTCTAAGATCCTTGGAATCATTTCCATTTGGAAGAGTCCCCCCATCTCAGTTCTCCCTTCCAGCCAGTGGTTGTTTTGGGAGCAGACCAGCATATAGGCTTAAATAAACAGCATGTAGACTTCTTTATTTAAGGGAGTATAAAGCGTCTGGGAAGTTTACTCTTATTACCTTCTTCATTAACTTAATTTCAGACTCTGCAAGTTGTCTTTTTAACAACTAGCATTATTGATTTTAAACTTTTTGAATTGAACTTTCTGAACTGCTTAACTTAGATATTTGGATTATATGGTAGAAGAAACCATAAAGTCCATCTTTCTGGTCAGCTTTACTGTTCTTTGAACAACTAATCTGGTCATTCTGAGGAAAGTAGATATGGCACAGATTGTCCCATCACCTCTGCCAGGTACATGACCCTGCAAAAACTACTTCAAAGAGTGAACCGTTCTGAACGCCGTGCTTTTTAAAGGCCTAAACCAAGACCCACAGCCTTTGGAGTCATCATTTCTGACTTGTGTTCACTTCTGACCCTGGCTGTGTTTGAAGGCCTGGAAAATGTTTATTCATATCCTTTAGTTTAACCAACCAGTTCTTAAAGTTTACCTTCTTTTAGCTTATTTTGTTCTTTTGATACCACCACTCAACTATTTTTGCTGTCCTTTGCTATGGATACACCAAATGAAAAAGTTAAGCTTTCTGTTCAAAGTGTTTTATTGTACCTGGTCACCAGCAGTGGTTGTTTTCCTCAAGTAGGATGCTGAGCCTTAAAATTTAGGTACACAGCCTTTCATAATGTCCTCTGGAAATGATCTTAAAACATCATTTTTTTCTTGAAATGGACATGCTAATTTTAAAAATTAATTTACCCTAATAACTTGAAAATTTGGAAAGAATTTCTACTGCCACAAAAATTATTTTCATAGACAAGTTCCATTTGAATGTCCTGTATTAGTAATCTTATCATTTTATTCCACTTGTTTGCACATCTTTCTTTTATAAGTTCATAACAAAAGGTAAATTACATTTTTCCTTTTCATTTTTTGTTCTTTACTTTTCCTTCACTTAAAAAAAAACGTTTTTATTGAATTTATTGAGGTGACATTGGTTAATAAAATTATATAGGTTTTGCCCTGACTGGTAGCTCAGTTGATTGGAGCATCAGCTGATACCTCAAGGTTGCAGCAGGTTCATTCCCCATCAGGGCACATAAAAGAATCAGCCAATGAATGAATCAGTAAGTGGAACAATAAATCGATGAGTCTCTCTCTCTCTCTCTCTCTCTCTCTAAAAATCAATAAATAAAAATTTTTAAAATTATGTAGGTTTCAGGTATACAATCCTACCATATATCATCTGTATACTGTATTGTGTGTTCACCACCTACTTTTTCTTTACTTTGAAAACATTCTGATCATTGTTTTTTGACAGTTCCTTTTTCTTTTTAAACAATGTACTTTATATAGTTTTTAAGATTTTATTTATTTATTTTTAGAGAGAGGGTAAGGGAAGGAGAAAGAGAAGGAGAGAAACATCAATGTGTGGTTGCCTTTCACATGCCCCCACCAGGAACCTGGCCTGCAACCCAGGCAAGTACCCTGGCTGGGAATCGAACTGGCAACCCTTTGGTTTGCAGGCTGGCACTTGATCCACTGAGCCACACTAGCCAGGGCAACAGTTCCTTTTTAATGTCATGGAAACCAAAACTTTTTTATTGACTTAAATTCAATTCTATAAAAAATGTTACCAGTCTTGCTCTGGCTGGTGGGGCTCAGTGGATTGAGTGCTGGCCAGCAAACCAAAAGGATCACCGGTTTGATTTCCAGTTAGGGGACATGCCTGGGTTGCGGGCCGGGTCCCTGGTTGGAGGCGTGTGAGAGGCAACTGACAGATATATCTCTCACATGTCAATGTTTCTCCCTCCCTTCTCCTTTCGCTAAAAATAAAGAAAATTTTTTAAAAAAATGTCACCAGTCCCATTTCTGAACTATTGGGTTGGCCAAAAAGTCTGTATTTTTTTTCCCCATAAAATAAGACACATTTTTCATTTTCACCAATAACTTTATTGATTTGGATATTTTGAGTATGTCAGCTATCTCCTGTGTGGTATAACGTTGATTGTTCTCAAGCAATGTCTTGATTTGATCGCTGTCAACTTCCAGCTGGTATACCCGAGCAGGGAGCATTGTCCACTGAGAAATCTCCAGCACAAAACTTCACAAATCACTTTTGACACGTTCGATCAGTCACAGCACCTTCTCCATACACTGCACAAATCTATTTTTGCATTTCAGTTGTGTTTTTACCTTTCTTGAAATAATAAAGCATAATACACCAAAAATGTTGCGTATTTTTATCCATCTTCAATATAAAAATGGCTACACAAAAATTCACCAGTTTTGATAAGTTTTTAAAAAAATGAAGGCTGATATGACAGCTGTCACAATACAGTCTAACAAAATTCTTTCTAATGAAGTTAAAGACAACTAAGCACTGCTAGAGCCATCTTTTGGAAAAAAATAAACTTTTTGGCCATCCCAATATTTATTCTTGTAGTTTTAATTACAAAACCTCCCAGTTTTTAATTAATCACAATTTATTTTCCTGGCCCCACTTAAAAAATATCCATATACTTAAAAAATTTCATTTATTGATTTTTAGAGAGAGCGAAACATAGGATTATTGTTCCACTTATTTATGTATTTCATGTGTTGCTTCCTGTATGTGCCCTGACCAGGGGATTGAACCCACAACCTTGACATATTAGGACAATGCTCTAACCAACTAAGCTACCCAGCCAGGGTAAAATTCTTGTATACTTTTAAGTTTATGTTCCAGTTCTTTCATTTTTATCCTTTTGTGTTGTCTGCAGGTTGCTCTCTAATAGTTTCCATTGACCTTTCTATAGTTTTCCGTTCTCCTCTCTTAATTATTGCTTAAATATTAGGCATATTTGATTATTTTTTCTTTTTTTTATTCATTAGTCTATATCATGCAGAGAAAATACATTACTTTGAGGTTTTTGTTAAAACCATTTCTGTTAGGATTTTATACTTATAAAATGTCTTTTCTTAGTATCCTGCAAATTTCACAGCCTCCCTATTATATTTTCTAGTCTTTTGAAATTGTAACAAAAACTTCTCAATTTGAGGAAAACCTGAGTTCACTTGTAGCTTTCCTTCCCTGAGAAAATGCACCCACTACATTTTACTCAAATTTGTTTATTGTTCTATTGGCAATTAAAAAGCACTCTCAACCATGGGTGATACCCAGGTATACCCTGAGGTTTGTTGTTGTTAAAGGACATTATTTTCCTTTCCTTGTACTGTATTTTATTTGAAATATTCCATTTGAAATATGCCTGAAAGGTTAGATATACTCTGTGTGGCCTTTGAGGACAGACACAGGACCAATGGATAGGAATGACTGGGAGGCAATTTTGGGCTCAACCCAAGGAAGATTGTTGTTCTATTTAACGCAACCTTTTGGAAAAGGCAAGAAGCTTTCTGGAGAAGTAGTGAGTTCCTTGTCATTGGAGCTCTTTGGAAAGAAACTGGATCTGATTTTCTGCCTTACTGACCTACTATGTTTTTTTCATTTTGATTCCTAGCAATGCTTATTAATCAGAAGTTAGAGAGTTAGGAAGGTCAGGTCCTAACATACAGGATAGACACGACTAGTTTGTCAACAATTTATAGAGAGAATCCTCTCTCAAGGAGATGAAGCAGAGCAATAGGAGCTTTTGGGATAACGAGAAATTGTTTATACTTACCCATTACTCCATTTCATTTGTTGCTCTAGTTATGGGTTTAAACAGGCTCTATTGGGGTAAGGGGAGACAGTTCCTTTGTGGGTGTTGAAACTAGTAGAACTGTGAATGGGGCCTTTCAATATTTTCTTCTGCATGCCTTGTTTTATTATTTTGCATTTAGTCTTTGTTACCTAGTAAGTTTGCATAGTCATCAATTATGAAAGTACTGATTGCATTCTTCTTCTGATATTCTTCTCATATGCTTCATGTAGACTGAGGGGGGACTATTCTTATCAATGGACTGTGTCTCCTCTTCTAGCCACAGAAATGTTTGACTTGGTAACTGTGAGGAAGTATGTCCAGTGGTCAGCTGCTGTTTGGAGCTTCTGCCTGTGTATAGAAATGCTGGTTGATGTGGTTTAAGATGTAGGAAAGAACCAACAGCAAAGGGAAACTAGAATTATTGCTATATTGATATAGGGAGTCAGGAATCAATATTTCAGTGCCTGCTTAGGTAAAATAGGTGTGTGTTTTACTTTAATGGTTGCCCTGGAAAAAACAAATAGCTTCCTTTGGGAAGTGTCTAGAGAAGGGCAGGATTTGACCCCCTTGGCAGTGATTCCTTAACTTGTTTTGGGTCTAAGACACCTCTGACCAACTGATAAAAGCTATGGATCCTTGCCCTAGAAACCTTCTATTATATGTATACAGAAAGCTACAGATTCCCTGAAACTTGTCCTGGTTAGGAGACTACTAAAAGGACAGAGTTCACCTTGCACTTCGACAAAACGCAGTGCCAAGATACTGTTACTGGGAGGAATTTGTTGAAAACCTAGGTTATCATTGACTTGGGAGTTTACCATCTCTTTGTTCCTTTCCTAACTAAATGTCACAGCATTCCTGATGTTGGAAGTGGCAGTCAACAGGCCAATTGTTGTGTAGAAGCTGGTTTTCTTCCTATTAATTTCAACTTCTTTTTATCATTTTTAAAAAGGACTGGCTGTTCCTGGGATAAAATGCAGCAGCTTCTCAGCAGCTGCACCACATCACAATGCTTTGGGGCAGAAAACTGGGAATTAAAAAAGGAGCTTTACGGGAAGTGTTAAAAAATGCTTGTGCTTACACTTGATCATTGGTCCAGATTCTAGGGAAATTATCTGATCACAAAAAAAATTAAGACTGTTTTTACTCATAAATAATTAGGGATCTTTAATGAACATGAAACGGAATATCCTTGGCTCTTGTGAAATGGCATTTATTGTAGTCTTGAATGTGAGAGGAGATGCTGTAAGAATGTTGCAGGTTGTGGCTTTGGTTGGTATATTTATCTGATGACCACCTTGCCTGTGCAATTTAGCAAATGCTGTTGGGCCTTACATGTGTGGAGCATTGCTCTTCATGGTGGGAATTCAAATAGTTGCTCCTGCCCTTGAGCTTGCAGTCAAATGGCCTAGAGTGTGTCCTCAGGCAGAATAAAAGTTTGTCGATCATTTATCTCAGTCTCTTGGGATCTTGCTTTCAGGTGTATCCTCAGTTTGGCTCAAAATAAACTTTTTTTTATTAAAAAATTTTATTTTTGTTTTTATTTTCAGAGAGAGAAGAAGGGAGGGAGAAAGAGAGGAAGAGAAACATTGATGTGTGGTTGCCTTTCACACACCCCCAGCTGGGGACCTGGCTTGTTACCCAGGCGTGTGCCCTGATTGGAAATCGATCCAGTGACCCTTTGGTTCACCGGACAGCACTCAGTCCACTAAGCCACACCAGCCAGGGCTCAAATAAACTTTTTTTTTTTAAAGATTTTTATTTATTTATTTTTAGAAATAGAAGAAGTGAGGGAGAAGGAGAGGGCGCGAAACATTGATTGCACACACCTAACTGGGACGTGGTCTGCAGTCCAGGCATGTGCCCTTGCTGGGAACTGAACCAGTGACCTTTTGGTTCACAGGCCAGTGCTCAATCCATTGAGCTACAACAACCAGGGTTCAAATAAACTCTTACAAAAATTCAGGGAAAAAAAGTTTATTCATCCAAGTTACGACTTTTTTTCCTCTCCATTTTTTCACTCAGCTTTTCCCCAGACCTGGCTCTGGATTCACCAGGCACTGACCACTTCGTCATCATTGCCCAACTGAAGGAAGAAGTGGCCACTCTGAAGAAGATGCTGCATCAAAAGGATCAAATGATTTTAGAGAAAGAGAAGAAGGTATGGCTTAGTTAATGACTCTCAGGTCAGAATGATATGAGGGTAAGCTGTGTGGAATAGGGCATGATGCTAACCCTTTTTACCTGATATTTGTTGGGTACTTCCCACTGATGCTTGAGAGAGATCCAATGGCAAGGTTGGGATATCCTGGGGAGAGGCTTGCTGTCTGCTAAGAGGACTTGTGGCACTGTAATGGATCCACCTCAGCCCAGTGGGTTTAGCAAGTTGATTTTCTCAGCATTTGGAGGGAGCCTCAACTTCTCAGGGAGAACTCTTGTTAACCAAGCTTACAGAGATGATGTGTAAAATTACAGTGTTCCCTCTTAATTCACAGTGGGGCACATAACTTAGCACTGTTTTTCTCAGCATAAGTTTCCTTTGAAGGTTGTAATCAGAAAGTGCTGAATGAGCGTGGTGTTAGGATAGAAGGAGGTAGTTATGTATTTGGAATTTTTAATGCTCTCAGGCTAAGAGAACCTGATGCCTCTATCTCTGTTACGGGATGGCATATCCATAGGACAGTAAAAGTCAGAATACGTGGGCCAGGGCTCCCTTCTCCCTGGACAGTATTCAGGTAGGCCTTCCTTTGTGACTTTTGTGTCACTTTGGTTCTGTTGCTGTCAGCTCCCCTCCTGAGTGACTCTCTTTAAACACGTTAATATCTTCAGTAAAATTTTACTCTGTTCTAAAGATGTTTACATCTTCCCTCTTTAAGGGGACTTTTTACATCCTCGTTCTGATTCATGTCAGGTATTTCTTTTTTTCTTTCTCTTTCTTTTTTTAAAAAAGATGTTATTTATTTATTTTTAGAGGGAGGGGAAGGGAGGAAGAGTAACATTGATGTGTGAGAGAAACAGCGATTGGTTGCCTCCCACACGCCCCCAACTGGGGACCTGGCCCACAACCCAGGCATCTGCCCTGACTGGGAATCAAACTGGCAAACTTTCAATTCGCAGGCTGGCTCTCAATCCACTGAGCCACACCAACCAGGGCTCATGTCTGGTATTTTTTATTTTCATATTCTTAAGAGAGTATCTCATTTTTGCCTTAATACAATATATTAATGATAATAGCTAATTCCTGATTGTGGCTTACTATGGGCCTGACTCAGTTCTGAGTGCTTTATATGTATTAACTCACCCTTATAACTCATCCTCATGATAAATTCCTTTAAGGTATGAATTATTATTATCATTATATTATAGATAAAGAGTGCTTCCAATATTTTTCCTCTTAGGGTTCCAATCCTTACAACTAGCTGTTTTTTTCTCTGAGCCTCTATGTTGCCTTGTGCCAAGTTTAGAATGCTGTTATTCATTCCAGTGGCTAACAGAGACATTTATAACATAAAAACCTTCAGCTGCAATCTTTCAATCTAATTTCCACCTCATTTTATAGGTAAGGAAATAGACCTAAAGAAAGTAAATGACGTGTCTAATTCACACAACTAGTAAATGGCAAAACAAAGGAATAAACTCAAATCTTTCCCACTGTACCATTCTTTCTACTGTGTCCTGCTTTCTTCTTCCAGTAAGGTGGAGATTCACGGAAAGAGACCATTGGACCATTAGACTCTGATGGAGTTGGGGGTGGGGCTGGGTGGAGGGAGGCAAAGGGGGAAAAATTGGGACAATTGTAATAGCATAAATAATAAAATGTAATTTAAATAAAGAGACCAATATTCTTTCCACTTTACTACATAACTATCAGATGAAAGTGGACTCAAGTATATTTCCTTCATGGATGAGATCAGAATGGCACATAAGAGGATTTTTGCAAAATAGAGACAAAACAACACTTGTTTCTACTGCTTTGCAAAGTTAGGGTTCTAAAAGGAGCAAAAACAAATAGTAGATTGTTCCCTAGAACTTTCAGGATCAAGGTCACATTTCTAGGCTCTTTCCTGTGCTGCCTGCCTATCTCTAGTGCCATCTCCTGCCATTCACCACGCTCATCGGTCATTAGAACCAGCTCTTGGTTATCTCACACTCTCTGCCTGTGCCTTTGCCGTTGCCTTTGCTTGGGTGTCCTTGTCCTTCCTTCATGTTTCAGTTGCTGCTTGTACCTCAAAACTCAGCTCACACATTTCTCAGATTTAACTATCTCTTCTTTTTCTCCTTTAGTAGCATAGTTAACAGAAGAAGGCCTGGGGTTTGAATTCTAGCTCTGCTGCCCGCTAACATGTATGACCTTGGCCACGTTACTTAACTCTTTCTAAGCCTTGGTTTTCCCAGCTATAAAATGGGAAGAATAATATTACCCCCCACAGGGTTATCATAATATTGAATGAAGTAGGTAATCAGTTTGCTTGGAACAGGGTAAAAATTCAGTAAATGGAAGCAGCTATTATTATTCTCATGGCTTCTCTCAAACCATCCAAGTGCATTATAATCACTGATTTATTTGGAGGTGGGTATTTAGAGGTACACATAAAATCTTTAAACCTGCTAGTGGTTATGTATCAGAAATACTACTTCAGGATTCTTTGTACTTTTCAGGAAACCTTTAGAAAAAATAGGATATGGAATTTCCTGGCTTTGATTTAGGTATGGCTCTTCGGGAAAGCTCAAGATTTCATTAATTTGGGGAACCACTTAGCTCTCTGGTACCAAAACATTTTTCATTGTATAGAAATTTCTTCAAGTTATTCCGCTTTTTTACCCTCAGATCACAGAATTGAAGGCTGATTTTCAATACCAAGAATCTCAGATGAGAGCCAAAATGAACCAAATGGAGAAAACCCACAAAGAAGTCACAGAACAATTGCAGGTGATGGCTGCTTATTTTATGTGGTAACTTGTGTATTTAGCTGATTGTATTTTAAGTGGTTATCTCTTTGAATTTCTTTTTTCTCCAAGTATTGACAGATCGCTTTAATCCACCTTTTACATGTCTTCTATTATTTCACTCCTAGATGTGTTCTGATCTTTTCCCCTCAAAAGCAATGGAATTAATAAATGGGTTCTTTGATTTTGGGGTAAACCAGATGTGATTCCAGGTGTCTGAATCATAACTTCTGTTTATCCAGCACATTAGGGCACTCCATGGTTTGTGATGGATAAAGCATCCTTTTGTAGCAGTGGATCCCAGGAAATTGAAGTATACTGATTAACCTCCAGCAAATACTACCTTCTTTCCCCTGAACCTAGAGAGCTTTCTGTTGTTTTCCCTAAAATTTGCTCATCTCTACCCTGGCTAGACAGCTCAGTTTGTTAGAGCACCATCCCAATATGCCAAGGTGTGGGTTCAGTCTTTGGTCAGAGCACATACAAGAATCAACCAATGAATATATAAATAAGTGGAACAACATATCAGTGTCTGTCTGTCTGTCTGTCTGTCTGTCTCTCTCTCCCCCCCCTCCTTCCCCTTCCTCTCCCCCCTCTTTTCTCTCTCTCCCCCCTCTCTTTCCCCATTCCTCTCTCTTTCTCAAAAAAATCAAGTAGAACTTTAAAAATTTAAAAAAAAATTTTGTTCATCTCTTCCTTATCTTCCACATCTGCCCCAGCATCTGCATAAAAAACATATCCTATCCTGTTAAAACATCCTTTCACTGATTTTTTTTTAAAGGCCAAAAACAGAGAGCTCCTGAAGCAAGCAGCTGCCTTGTCCAAGAGCAAGAAGTCAGAGAAGTCAGGAGCTATAACCTCTCCATGAGAGCCCACAAGGAGCAGTAACAGCAAGTGGATTCCTGGGTTAGGGTTGGTGACTTGGGAACTGCAAGCTTTCTTAAGAAATCTCTATTTTATTACTGTTGTCCTTCGTGTGATTGCAGTGGGTTGGATGGAAACACCTGGTTTGTGCCGTGTTACGACTGCATGCTTGGATGTTTGGCATTTCCAAGTCTTTTTCTCTCACTCTCTCACACTCCCAATCCTCTCTCTCTTCTCCCCTTTCCCCCACCTTCTCTCAGTACTACTAGCTCTCAGTCTCTCTCTTGGTACTTCTCTTTCCTTTTTCTTCCTCCTCATTTTGTGGTGGTTACTGCTCAGTGTTATGTGCAGAATGATTTTTGTCCATCGTTGCATCCTGCCACACCCATGAGCAAATCATTTGGCATTAATTTCATATCACTGCCACCTCTGAACTTTGAAAACTGCCACCTTAAGACTTGGTACAATGGACGAGGCTTTCTCTCTCCAATAAACCTTTTGCTTCAGGGTATATTCTTGGGTTTTTTTCCAGGTATATTATGTATGAACTTTGTACTATGTATAGCCAGAGTTTTATTTATTTTTTAAAAAAGAAACTTTCTTGATAAAGGAATAATGGTAGTCTAGCTTGTTCTTCTTGTAAAAGTGATGCCTCTTAAAAAAAAGTCCTACTCTAGCTTTTAGTAAAGAATCGAATCTTTTCTTTCTTGTTACCTTGGAGTCTTAAAAACTGATTATTAAGGTGAAATAATTCAATGCTTAAGTATGGAGTTAAGTGCCTTTTGGAGAGTTTCTTGGAAGAGCATTTAAGAAGATACTTAGGGAGGTAGCAGAGATTTGAATGGTCTGTCTTTATAAGTAAAGGCAGGAAGAAAGGTTGTCCAGGTTGTACTGGACACTTCCCTCCTCCACCCCTTTCCTGGTTGTTTCATGTGACTGCTTTTAAGTTCTCACACTGCCACTTCTTTTTTAAAAAAAAAAACAACCCTTACTTATATCAGTTGTCATACTTGGCCCTTGTGAGAGAACATTTTTTTTTTTTTACATGAGCAGATTCAAAATGGGATAATATTTGAACTACAGAGCATTTTCTGGGTCAGTACAAGCTGCTCAAGTATGGACTCTGAGTCTGACTGAAAGAAATGATATCACTGTACCTTCTCCCCACTCCTCCTCATCTACCCCCACCTGTACACTCCCTGCTTTTAACAGAAATGTATTGAAAATAGGTGCTTCTCAGAAGTAGTTTGGCTCTATCCATAATTGTTTATGTCCCATTTTCCCTTCTTGACCCAATAAGCAGGCACATGGATTTACTTTCCTAGGAGAAGGGATAAGTTTGCATTTCTAGTCATGCTCTCAGGTCCTCTATGTGACGTTTGTGAAAGAAATTAGAGATGTGTAGTGTGCCATGAAACAGTAAAAGCAACTACCGTGGAATCATTAATGCAGTGGGGTGCTTGAGTTAGAGGTAATCATAAGAGCAGATGACCTTTGTACCTCATCTCCCAAAATTGTAGCTGTAAGTTTAACTTGCTAGGCATTTCCTAGAAGCAAACACTTAAAAGTTGAGATAGCATTCTCACAAGTGGAACCGTGCACCTGATGGGACAGAGATGTGGAAGTGGGTGGCTTCTTTCTGATAAAAGAAACAATGGACTGTGTTGTTTCTATATCTCTCTAGTAGGGGATGTAATTTTTTTCTTTCAGGCAAGGGAGAAGGCAGTGCTAAATAGTTTTATAACTTTTTGAATGAGAAACTTTTAGGTAAAGACAAACTGTCAGATAATATTTTTCAGATGCATATACATTGACTCTGGGGAAAAGATTGTGAAAAAAGTCATCTTTTTTGTTTTTTTAAAGACTTGAGAAATTCTGTTACATGAAGTGACAATATAAAAACATACTTAGTTTTATACTAAATCTTTTTTTAAGGTTTTGGCACTTAATATAAAGCAAATTCACGCATTTTCTAACTTTCCACACGTTCTAAAAAGGGAAAGAAGAAACCTCAGTCTTGCAATTTTGGTTTTTAAAAATCATGACAACGTTTTACCATGAAATTGAGTAGCTAACTTTTGGTAACACCTTTTGTTTATTTGTATGTTTGTAATAACAGACATTTTAAAACATAGGAATGTTTTGGTTTGTACAGACTTTGACAAATGTGTGTTAATAAAACTTCATATTGACTCAAGTACAATTTTAGGTGTTTTTTTCCCATTTATTTCTTGTTGGTTCACCAATAAATCCTATTATCCCCTTCAGCTTAGAAAACAGTCAGTTTGTCTTGCTTGAGGGTTTAAAAAATTAGTTAGGGAGTTTCATTTTCCATCAGAGAGTAAGTTCATTCTCTTCTGTGATTTTATTTATCCAGTTTAAGTACTTGTTTTGTTATAAGCACTGTGCTAGGTAATAAGGATACAGCAGGAAGGAAAAGCAACAAAGTTACTGACTTCTTGGGGTTTCCATTTAGTGGAATATTAGACAAAACCATTGTTCCTTGGTTTTATATTTCTTATGATTATTCAAGATATATGTAGAAGGAAATTTTTAAATTTTTTTTTTGAATTTTATTTTTAGAGAGAGGGGAAGGGAGAGAGAACAAGAGGAAGAGAAAATGGGTATGTGAGGGAAACATCATCAATCAGTTGCCTTTACATGTCTCCAGCTGGGAACCTGGACCACAACCCAGGCATGTGCACTGACCAGGAATTGAACCAGTGACTTTTTGGTTTGCAGGCCGGTGCTCAGTTCACTGAGCCACACCAGCCAGGGCAGGATGAATTTTAATAACGTATGAGTAAACGGTTTTGAGATCCCATCTAAAGGAGAGGAATGTATTAGTTTGAAACCTTGGTGCTAGTAGTTTAATAACAGGTACCTTTCAGGTATGGTCACTGTCACATCCTGGCCATTCTATTTTATAAACTCAATGACAACTTATTTCCTCTAAATAATTGAAGGTATTTATTTTGCAGGTTCTGTGGTCTGAATGTGTTCTCCACAAAATTCATATGTTGAAATCCTAATCCTTAAACATGATAGTATTAGGAGGTGGGGCCTTTGGGAGGTGTTTAGGTTCTACCCTCAAGAATGGAACTAGTGCATATATAAAGGAGCCTCCACAGAGAGCTTCTTATGCACCTTCCACCACATGAAGACACAGCCAGAAGGTACTAGCTGTGAACTAGAAAGAGGGCCCTTATTATAAGGCAACCCATGCTGGCACCTTGATCTTTCCAGCCTCCAGAATAGGAGAAATTTCTGTTATTTATAAGCCACCTAGTTTGTGATACTTTGTTACAGCAGCACAAACAGACTAAGACAGTAGGCTATATTTATGACCACCTTCATTGTGTGAATTATCTTTTTTTAAAAAAATTTTGTTTATTTTTAGAGAGGGGATGGGAGGGAGAGAGAGAGGGAGAGAAACAGCATTGTGTGATAGCCTCTCATGTGCCCCCCAACTGGGCACCTGGTCTGCAACCCAGGTATGTGCCCTGACTGGGAATCAAACTGGAGACCCTTCAGTTCACAGGCCAGCACTCAATCCACTAAACCACACCAGCCAGGGTGAGTTATCTTAATTTATGCATTTGTTCAGCATTATACATTTATTTAGCAATAAAAAAGACCAAACCACTGGTGTATGCAACATCATAAATCTCAAAAACATCATGTTAATTGAAACAAGCCAAACACTAAAGAATACATGAAACATGATTTTTTCACTATGAAGTCCAAAAATTGGCAAAACTAATTTGTAGTGATAAAAATCAGATAATTTCTGCAGATAAGTGAAATTGATTAGAAAGGAGCATAGCTCAAGGAAACTTTCTGGGGTTACAATAAAAATGTTCTATATCTTGGTTTGGGCGGTGGTAACGGGTTTTTACAAGTGTCAAAATTTGTTGAACACAGTATCTGTGTATTTCATTGTATGTCGATTATAACAATAACACTTAATACAGAAAAGCGCTGCTTCGTCCTAAAAATGCTGTTACGGACATTCCTATACTTGGCTTTTGGAACACGTGTGTGTGTGTATGCCTTTTGAGTATATAGTTAGAAGTAGAATTGCTGGGTCATAGAATATGTATGAAACACAGCTCTGATACTTCATAGCTGTATGACATTGGGCAAGTACTCAGAACCTCTAGAGAACACAGATTTCCTTACCTGTTACCAAGGAGCTAATCTCATCTTGATGGGTGTCAACTATGAAAACTGTTTTTGTCAATTAACAAAAGGACATATAGCTGAGAAACCTTACTCTCTAAAATCACAGGTTTTTTAAAACTTGCTAATTGAAATATCAGTCAGAATGGAATATTCCAGTGTTGCGTGGAGGATCTGAGATACTTTGACACAGAGCAGCAGCCTCAGTTTGTAACCGAGGTGCAAAGCTTCAGATAAGGCCATTCCAGATAACAACATTCCACATTTATTTTCACCTTGTAGTTTCCAAGGAAACAGTATCTCGAATCCTTTAATCATCTCGGGCCTGATGAGAATCCCTTTACAAATAGCCTGGTGTACTTTGAGGCTATATCAAAACACCACTTCTTTTAAATTTTACCTACACTCTACATCTTTTCCGCAGTCCTGGAATAAACTGTCTCTTCCTGTGCTTGGTGTGATGCTCCATGATCCCTCTGGTGTGCAGTCTGCCTTACAGCATTAAGTTAATAAAACTAACTTTGTGAAACCACAGGTAGTCTTTATCACATGGGATTTTGGGGATTACAGATAAATGTTTGTAAAACTTATTCACATTGCCAAGGTAGGCATTTAAGAAATGGTAGTGATTTTTTATTCATGTATAAATTCGATAAATGTTCATTTAACATCTAGTATTTGCAAGGCACAAATGTATTGTTATGAATGGATAGAACAAGATAGCACAGGATACAGATGGATAACCACTATTTCAGATGAAGAAAGAAAAAGCCCTAGCTGGTGTGGCTCAATGGATCAAGCACTGGCCTGTGAACCAAAGGGTTGCTGGTTCCATTTCCAGTCAGGGCACACGCCGCGTTACAGGCCAGGTCCCCAGCAGGGGGGTACATAAAATGCAACCACACACTGATGTTTCTCCCCCTTTCTTCCTCTCCTCCCCTCTCTAAGAAAAAATAAATCTTTTTTGAAGAAAGAAGAAAGAAAACAATAACAACCACTGTATCTTCAATTGCTAGGAAAAAAAATACCTTTACTGAACTTCACTTTACACAGAGTGAAATGTAAACAAAAATATTCTCAAGACAATTTTACAGTTTTAAAACACAATTTACATGATTTGCTGTGACATAAGACTATGGATTCTAAGAAATGGTAGAGTTTTTAACCAGAGTGACAGCCCCCAAATGTTACCTGTTCCTTTCTACAGAGAAAGAAATGCTCTTATAAATGTTCCAACAACAACAACAAAAATAGACTAGCTTACGAAAGCTCAAAGGCTGAATGCAGGCTCATTCACCCATTTGGGGTCCCCTCCCACACAGGCAAGCAGCTTCCTCTCTTTGCCATTCCCCAGAGATTGCTGAGACGCTAGGGTGGGGTCGGGTGGAGAACACAGGAAACAAACACTATTTCCCCTTCACTTCTCCCTATCTTGATCTCCCAGATCAAAACCCTACCCATGTCTTAACATAAGCTCACAAAATGCAGTCTTCTTTGGGATCATTGAGGGCATACAATGCAAATGACAAGAAAATAAAAGTTTCGAGGGTTTAGTTCTCCAAGAAATCCTCGTTTGGGATATAAAGAGGCTATTTGGGAGGGATTTAGATAAAGAATGAATTTTGGAATATGAGAATGCGTTTTAGGAAAGTAGTGAGATGACAACGGAGTTAGTTTACTCCTTGGGTTTTGCAGTCAGATCTCAGGAAAGCAAATTAACCTCTAGTCTTTCTCAACTGTAAAAGGAAAAATAAGAACGCCTACTTTGTTCAGTTACTTCACGTCATTTTAAAAATCGATTGTTTACTATCTATTCTGAAGGTAAAAACATAGTTACAACATGGTCCCTTGCTGTGAAAGAGCTTATGATCAACTGAATTGCAGTGACAATTCACACATAGTACGTGCTCGATAAATATTATCGTATCATTTAGATTAGAAAAGGAGTGGGAGGAGGAATGAAAGTGGTTTGTAAACCATTAAAGTACTCCGCAAACACTAACAAAGCCGGCGGATGAAAGTAGCATGAGGACTTTCAGGAGTTTGGTTAAAGATCTCAGTTTCAACAATACCGAATACGCCCATATTTGGGCCCGAATTCTCAGAATAGAACAGAATAGGAAGTCAGGGCTGAGATCATCGGACTAATCGAAAATTCCTGCCTTCTGTCACCGTGCCCTGGCGAGAAACAGTACCGCCAGCCACCCCAGCTCATCCAATCCCAGCTCCAACGGTGTGACGTCACCACTCCGACCTGCATTCTCCTGGCCCTGTATATCCAATCTCGAAACTGCTGTCTCGGGCACTAGTTCCGGCAGCGCAGGCGCACTGCACAGCAGGGCGGAGCGGACGCATGCGCACTGCGTGGGGGCGGGGCTAGTGCGCGCGCAGCGTCTGTCCCTTTTTTTTCCCGCCCCCCCCACCCCGCCCTTTCTCTTCCCGGTTTTCCAGTCAGTCTGCGGTCCGGTTTGGTGGCTGCTTCCGGTGGGACCGCCGAGCAGGGCGAGTCAGTCTCACCTCCTCGTTATGTCCTACGGTCCCTTAGACATGTACTGGAACCCGGGGCCCTCGGGGCCCCAACCTCGGGACTTCAGCAGCATCATCCAGACGTGCAGCGGCAATATCCAGCGGATCAGCCAAGCCAGTAAGCCGGCGGACAGGGCTGAGGGGCGAGGGCCGACCCCGGGACAGGCCTGGGTAAAGCTGTCGAGACGCGGACCCTGCCCTGGGGCTGCGGCCAAGGCCACACCTGAAGCCGTCTCGGGCTTTCCATTCTCGGGGCGGCGAGCTGTCATCCCCGAGTCCTGTCAGGCCCGGGCTCCCCAAGAGTCCCCAGCCCCAGCTGGAAGGAAGCTCGAGTCTCTTCTAAAGAGTTATGCCCTCATTGTGTCGGGGTCAAAACAGCAGTCCTGACAGACCCAGGGCGGGGAAGGTGTGTGTGTGTCATCTCGAGATCCATGAGTTGATTTGGTGTAGTGGTCAGCCGTGTATTTTTCTGTCATCGCCTCCCCCACGCCACTGCCCCCCACCTCTCTTTCCTGTTTGGCCAGTTTGCATCGGTAATTGTTTACTGATTTAGACTGTAGGTTTACATTCTGCTCAGCTCTGGCTCCTTGGAAATCAGCAGCTTTCAATTAAGGGAAGTGAAGAGGGTGTGTGTTTAGGTGACTTAAAAAACAGTTCTCCCTATGAACTTGGAAATCAGATACAATGACTTGTATTTGAGGAGTGAGATAACCTTCTGTTTTAACAAAGAGAATTCACCGAAAACATTTCAATTGACATTCTGTCTTTTGTAGCAAAAGATTTGCATATACTTTTGTATTTCAAACCGATGAAACTTTTCTTTTCCTTCACTATTTATGGACTCTTGAACAAATCTGATACACAGAGACACTCAGGGACTTGGCCATAATCACATAGCAAGTAAGACATGGTAGAACTGGTGGTGGATTTCAAAAGGTCATTGTTTGTCTTAAAACTTCATTTCCACCAGTAGTGTCTGAGTAAGATAGCTGAATGAGTCAAATGTAGACTACTTATTGTGCCTGGGAATCAGCTCAGCCTTAGAAACAGGAGAGCAGCAGCAACTTTACCTGGAAGAATGGTGATCATCATCCTTGTTGTTTGTTAGTGTGTTTTTGTAAGCTTGGCAGTACTGTTAATAGGTAGAACTAGTTGGTCCTGAATACAGTTATTTTCAGCATTTTAAAGAACAGTCTATCATTTTGCTTTTAAATTTAAGTACACCATGTAGAATTTGAGAAGTGGGAAGTTTCTGATGGGAAGGGATAGAGACTAGGTGATTCGAAAGTGGAAATAAAGAGTATGTGGTCTGTTTAATCGAGACATTTTAAAAAAATTAATATGATCACTGACTAGGAAATGCAGTAGTACTTTGTGTTCCATCTTCTCTTTGTGAGGGAGCTGTAATACAAGTTTGATGAAAAAAATTCTGGTTCAAGTCTGAAAGTTTTCTATTGAGGCTAAATCTAATTTTAATATCTATTTTTAAAATCATTCTACATAATATTTGAGTATCAGGCTATGCGATAAGTACTATGGGAACTGGCATGGATTCTTTCAAAAGGGTTTCTGTGGAGTACATAATCAATACAGAAAGTTGAAAGGGATCAGTGATGTAGAAGAGGTATAAATAACATTTTGTGGGTATGCAGGGGAGAATGAGATCATTTTCCATTGGGAAGGGTCAAGGAAGGCATTATGACATTTGAGCTAGGTCTGGAAAGATGGGTGAAAAGGATTTGAACTTTTGATGGTAAAGAACGGAAGAGCATTCCAGGAAGGGATAAAATGAACAAGGTATTGTAGTAAGGAAGCATGGGGTGTGTACCAGAAAAGTAGAGTGATTTAATTTGGTTAGAGTGGTGGACTACAGAAAGTTGTGGAAAATAGGGTTGGAAAGGTAAGTTGGTGCCCAAATAGGAAGAGCTTTAAGTGCCAAACTGGAGGAGGGGAGGTGCGCTGGATTTAATTCTTTAGGAATGTGGAGGTTGAATTGGAAGGGATACACTGTAATCAGAGACACCAGTTAGAGACTGAAAATAAAAAGGAAAGGATAGGAGAGGCTTCTTTGGTGATAGAATTGATAAGATATAACATTGATTGGGAATTGGGCTCAAGGGACACTGGAGTCAACCATTAATTACATTAATAACTAACATTTGGGTACATACTGTGTGCCAGGCAGTATGAAAAATTCTTTTTTAAAGAAATATATAATCTATATTATATTTTTTCCATTACCATTTAGGCCCTTATACTCCCCTTCCCCCCAAAATTCTTTACATGCATTATCTTAATTTGATAACAACTCTGTAAAGTAATTACCAATATTACTTTAATTTTGTAGATTAAGAAACAGGCTGAGAAAGATTAAATACTTACCCAGCTAACATGGCAATACCTGAATTTGAAACCAGGTCAGTCTCATGATTAGCAATTAGCCTTTTTATAATTTTTAATTAATATTATAGTTTTATAGCAGTTAATACTTCAAGTTACAAGTGACTTTTTTACTCTCCGTAGGAAACTATGGGGAATGCCTGAGGCTGTTGAACTTTGTCTTCTTGTAATGTGTCTACCTCCTCTGGTAGATTGTTAGTGTCTTTGAAGCATGAGACATGGCTTGATTCATCTTTATATTTCTAGTACTTATCTCACTCCCAAGCATATGATAGATTGGTTCATGTACTGTTCAACAAATATTCTTTGAGCACCTGCTCTGTGCTGGGGATGGAGTGATGAACAAGAAAGACAAAATCCCTTCCCTGATAGTGTGTGTGTATGTGTGTGTGTTTGTATACGTATATATGCACAAATGGATACATACACATATAAGTAATGTTGGAGAATAATAAGTGCTATGAAGCAAAAGCAGAGTAAGGGAATAGAGAATGAGAGAAAGAGGGTGAGTGTGCTATCTGAGATAAGTTGGTCAAGGAAGGCCTCTCTGAGGAGATGACATCTGAGTAGACACCTGAATGAAGTGAGGGAGAGAGCCATGTGATTACTGGGGGAAGGCATTCTAGGCAGAGGGAACAGCAAGAGCAAAAATCTTTGTGTGTTCAAATAGCAAGGAGGCTAGTGTGGCTTGATTGAAGTTAGAGAAGAGAGCATATGGTCAGGGAGGTAGCCAGGGAACATATCATATAGGGTCTTGATGCTTAATAAATTGTATTTAGTAGATTTGGATGAATGAGGTTTTTCTACCATCTTGAAACTCTTACTTACATTCTCATTGTACTATGTGGTACCTGCCACATCTTATTGGCCCTGGGCAATATGAATAGAATTCTTCCTTTGGGATTGTTTGGTGAGGAACTGGGAATTTGAAATTGGTAGGGTGGCATTGTGTCTACCCAGTTAGTGCTATCAGACTAGTGCCTGTCCCCCAAACCTCTCTAAGACATGGCCATCATATCAAGTATACATTCTGAGCATGAGCTTATACGTGTACCCACATCCATCCAACCCTGCAAGAACCTGTAACCAACTGAAAATATGAGAGAGTAGCTATTATTTTTTCTTACCTGTTCTGCGACAGACATGGGTTTGCAATAGCAGAGCATATCAGCCTGAAATATGGCAGGCCGCTGTGAGCCCACTCTGTGGGTTATTATAGGTACAGCTAAGGTTGACTGCTCAGCACAAAGAGTTGTTATCAGTATGTTTGGTACAGAGGAAAAATACTTGACTCTGCCTGTTGTGGAATGAAAGGTCTGAGCAGGTATTTGCTGAGACAAATATTGGAAAAAACCTAATAGCCTCCAAGTTATCTCTGAAGAAATTGAAGAACAGCATTTCTATTTTTTCTTAATTTTGATTTTGAGGAGATACATTTTTTAAAGCTGGGGACAGTGAAACAAGGAAGGGCCTAGGAGAGAAGATGCCACAAGAGAGAGCCTAGGCAGGGCTGCTTTGGGTCCCTAGAAATGTTATAGGAAAGAGGTAGACCCAGGTGAGGTTGCCATCAGCCCCCTGGGAAGTCAGAGAAAAAGGGGCCTTGGAGACAGGTTCACAAGGTTATCCCGGGACAACCTGTTGCAGCACATTGCTCCCCTGGTTGCAAGTCTTGTGAGGGCCTTTAGAGTTTAGGAGAAGAAAAAGTCACTCAAAAAGGAGACTTAAGTGTGCATGCCCCAAGGTGGGCACGCCAGAACAGCATTTCTGTTATTTAACGTTGCTAATTTATTGATATTATTTTGTTTACTAAAGGAATAAAAAGCAATTAAACTTTTAAAACTGATTATCAAGAAATTCTGTAGGTTTTTCTTTCAGAGTTATTTTCATATTTTCCCTTTGTTTTTTATTTCATTGCCACCCTCTTAAGTTTTCATGATCTCAACATCTATATTCCAACAGCATACTTTCAGTGCCTGTGTTCCCATTCTAGTTCATCCTGATAGTGTTATCAGCTGTATGTTTAAAACCCTGTTTTCATTATCCACTCACCTCTCAAGAGCCTACAGAGGCTCTGTGTTGTTTGCTACATCATATCTTAACATTCCACCTTGCTTTTACCCTCTCTGTCATCACCCAAATTAACCGTATTTTCTACTTCTCTTCACCCTTTGCGGTAGGCAGACTTGCTTTCTTAATATCCCTAAACACTGGCATTTGCTTGTTCTGTTCCTCCTTTCTTTAATATCTTTCCCTCCTTCACTAGCTATCCAAATTATACAGTTCTTTGACTTATACTTAAATCCTGCCACCTGTAACTAAGCCTTCCTTTGCTTTTCACAGTGAAGTCAGAAAGCATGGGCTTAGGGGTCAGTAGATCTGTTACTGAGTCCCTGTTCCTCTGTGTACTGTTAACCTTGAGCAGGTTATTCCCCCTTTTTGTCTGTTACCCCATGTGTAAAATGAATAGTATTGTAAAAATAGGATGTTTGAAAGTGCCTAGAATAGTGTCTGGCACATAGTAGCCATTCAGTAAATGGTACTGTTGGTTGAGTTCCCTGCCCCACTGCTGTTTAGTAGTTAGGTGAGCAGGCTCAAGAGTCAGACTACCTGGGCTTGAATCCTAGATCTGCTTCTTACTGGCTGTGAAACATACTGCTTTACCTCTCTGTTTCTCAATATTCTCATCTATTAAATAGAATTAATAATATTTATTTCATAGGGTTGTGAGGATTAAATGAGGTAATTTATGTAATGTTTTTAAAACAGTGCCTGCAATATAGTGTTTAGGAAATAGTAGCTGTCATTTTTTTGCTTTGAATTTGCAGGCAATTTCTTTTCACAGTTTAACACATACTTATATTCTCTAATTAATTCATGTTTATTGACCTTGTCATTCCAACTAGAGACATCACTATTCGTTTTGTGGGAATAGAGAGACCATGCATTGTGTGTTTCTCTTTAGTTAGCTACAGTACCTGGCACAGCAATGGATATGTAGTTGGCATTCAATATGTACTTAATTGATTTTATCATTGCTAAGTACATTTTTCTTGGTCTTGTGTTTGGTAATAGCTGTCCTTAATTGAGTCCTTTTCTGCGCCACTGTCCTAAATTTAGATTCATATTACCTCATTTCATCCTCAAAACAACCACGAGAGTCCTCTTGTTATTCTCATTTTTAAGGTGAGGAAACTGAGGAACAGAAGAGTCGAGCCTTTTGCTCAAGATCAAGAAGCTAGAAAGTGATGGAACCAGGAATAACAACACGTAGGCAGTTGTAATTCAGAATGTGTCCTCTTAACCATTACATATTCTGTCACTGGTATGTTAGACGGAAGATTATACCTTGGATATTTAGTGCTCCTGTTCAGTTTAGTTTTGAGCTTTACTATTGTAATACAGTGGTCAATTTTTTTATAAGTCAGGTCATTCTCATTGAAGCTATATGAAAACAATGTAAACCTAATTTTCAGTATAAGACACAAAGTGACATCATTGTCATAATCACCTTAGGGTATCATTTTCTTATTTGGTGTAAATAATGTGTGGGGGTGTTTTTTTTTGGTTGAATATTTATTTATATTTAGTACTGAATTAAAGCATTAGAGTCTGGCAAATGAAGAAAATTTTTTTTTCCATCTGTGATGGAACTTGCTTTCACTATGACTAAACTTTGATTTGGGTTAAGGTTCATTTGGAGATTCAGATTCTGGTTAAAGCTCCTGTCAGCTAAAAGAACATAAAGAGTGTTCAATTTAGAGTCGTTCCCAGGTGGATATTAGCTGTAATGTAAAATAAATTGATTTGCTTTGTAGTCTTTTAAAAGTTTTAGCTGGGACATGCTTTTAAAAATGAAAAGTTGCCCTGGCTGGTGTGGCTCAGTGGATTGAGTCCTGGCTTGCGGACAGAAAGGTCTCCTGTTCAGTTCCTGGTCAGGGCATGTGCCTAGGTTGCAGGCCAGGTCCCTGGTTGGGGGTGTGCAGGAAGCAATTGATCAATGTTTCTCTCCCTTTCTCTAATAATTAATAAACCTTAAAAAAAATTTTAAAGAAATGAAATTCGGTGGTAAGAGAAATTGAAGCCCAGTTTTAAAAATAACAAAAATTGGTTTCACAGAACTGAATGATTGTCTTTACATATGACCTAGTCTTCTGGTTTCCAGGATTATGTAGCATTTCATAGAAGATACCCAATTATTTTCATCCAAAATGTTGTAACAAATTAACCTAAAATAAAGTTTTTATTTACTAGAATGCTTAGAAAAAAGTTTTCTCGTTAACCAAGTTGAACAGAAAACTCTATTTTAGATTCAATCCATTTTGATAAAAATCTTTCCCAATAGTGTCACTTTAATTTTGAACATTTTAAACCCATTCAAGTCAAAATTAAGTATATATGTACTCTGTTTTTTGTGTGTGTGCACTTTAGGTTTATTAAGGGACAGAGTTCTTAGATGTAAAATAAATGGGTCATTGTGACACTTTTTTAAAAAAAGATTTTATTTATTTATTTTTAAAGAGGGGAAGGGAGGGAGAAAGAAAAGGAGAGAAACATCAGTGTGTGTTTGCTTTTCATGCACCCCCTGCTGGGGACTTGGCCTGCAACCCAGGCATGTTCCCTATATGGGGAATCGAACCTGTGATCCTTTGATTCGCAGGCTGGTGCTCAATCTACTGAGCCACACCCGCTAGGACAGGACACTATTTTTTAATAAGTCCCTGATGTTGGTGGTTGTGGAGGGCAGTGTGCAAAAAATTCTGCCTCTTTGGGTTCCAATAAACTACTGTTCTTATAATTTGAAATTTCGGGTATCTGATACCTGGTCTTGATGGAAAATTTTAGGAAAATATCAATATTCAGGAATTCAGAAGGAGTTGATGGAGGCTTAGAGTAATTCTGTGCTTAGCTAGCAAATGATCCTGTAATGTCTGCCTACCCCACACTGCGCTGACTCCATGCCCTCCCGCCAACACACACCACGAATTCAGGTAAACTCAACAAAAGATGTAAATAACAACCTACATGAAAAAAATTCTCAAATGAGAGTACAGAAATAACAGTTGGTTTTTAATGGATTTTCTCCCATATTCTATAAAATCACCATTGCTCTCTAGGATATTTAATAAGTTTTGATAGATGATTAATAACTTTATACTTTGACATATCTTTATAGTTTCTAAGGAGAGTGCTGTGCTCTAATTTATATAGACAGTCAACATAATGAGATGTTTTCTCAAACTTTTGTAAGCTCTATCTTTCTGTGTCATCATACAGTCAACCAGTGATTTTCTGGAGGGTGTGTGTGTGGGTGTGTGTGTGTGTGTGTGGTTATGCAAATACAAAAATGAATAGAATGTGGTCCCTGCTCTCCATAGGCATATAGTCAGTCCAGTCCCATTTGTACACAGGTGGAGCCTTTCAAGCCAAACTCTGGCTTGCAGAAACATTCCTTGGTTACACAGTATCATTCTGAGACTAGAGCTTCCTTGTCATTGTTGAATTTTAGCTTTGAGCAGTGGTGGGAGTACTTAGAGGTCACTTAGTCCTCACAGAATTGTAAAGATTTAATGAGAAAAACAAATCCACCCACACAAATAGAAAGTACTATGACAAATAGTAAGTGTTCAATATATGACAGTTAAACCTGAATATCATATACAGTTCTTGAAAAGAGACCTAGGAACATGAAATGACTTGAGTGGTGCGACACACTTAGTGGTCAGGTCTAGTTTAGAGTTCAGGTCTCATTGCTAGCTCATGTTCATTCACATCTTGAAAACAAATGTCATGATATAAAAGGGAGGCAGAGTCAGTTAATCAGTAATTACTTATATATCCACTGAGTGCCTGGCACTCTGCTGGACTCTGGTGCCTACCCAGGAATATTCTCAAAGGTGAGAGGGAGTTGGAGAAAGGAACAGGTTAGAGCAAGGACATCAGCCTATCTAGAGCAGAGAGCTATTAAAAGTTAGGGAGGTATCCGATAGGCAAGGTGGGGCTAAGTGGAACACTGGGAACTGGAGGCCTGCCCTCTGTCACTACATTCTATTTCCTTTTAGTGTCAGACTTTTGAGAGAACATAATGTGGCACAAAAAAATATAGCCATTGAAATTAGCCCTGGGTTTGAATTCTGGTTGTTATGGCACTCTGCTCAAAACCGATCAGTGGCTTCTGATTTCATTAAAACCCAAAGTCTGCACTAGTTTATAAGGCCCCATACAGTCTGGCTCCCTTTTACCTCTTTGGCAACTTCTGTTCTCTCTGCTCTACTCACACTGGCTTCTGCTCTGTTTCTCCATCACACCAAGTGCTTTTGCCTTGGGGATTCTGTTCTTAATACTCTGCTAGAAAGCTTTCCCCCAGATATTTGCATGGCTGGACCTTTCACTTCCTGTAAAATGCCTTTCCTCAGTGTCACCATGTCAGAACTCTTCACTGACCACCCTATATACACTAGGACCCACTCCCCACCCCTCATCATTCTAGCCCTTACCTGAATTTATTTCTTTATAGTACTTATCACTACCTGACATATGCTATTATTTATTGCTTTTCCTTAAAATATTAGCTTATTGAGAGCAGATGTCTCCTAGAGCATAGGTAGAACACGGTTGAGTAGGTACTCTGAAAGAATGAATTCTGTAGCTCTTGTGAACCCTGAGAAGTAATTTATCTGCTGAGATGGACTCCTTAGGGTCAACTGAGGGCCCAAATTTTATTGATAAGAATTGTTTAACGACCATTTGCTGACTGGAGCCCCTCAGGTACCTACACTTGAAAGAACCTCAGACCGAACTCTCAGCATTACACCCTCCTACCCCCATCCCGCTTGCTTATGCTGTCTGAGTCAACCACTGAGGGAAACCCTGGTTTTAGTCTTTCTACCAAGGGACTGGGACCTGTCTGGTCCAGTCAAAGCTATGCAGATAATAACCTCATTTGCATCTATACCTCATAATAACCTCATAATTGCATAATCAGAACTACAATTTGAAAACCTCATTTACATAAAACAGGCCAAAATGGGAACTGTGGACAGGAAATTCTTTTTAAAAGTGATCTCTTGCGCTGGCTGTTATGGCTTGGCTGGTTGGAGTGTTGTCCCCTAAACCAGAAGGTCTTGGGTTCAATACCTGGTTAGGGCACATGCATAGATTGCAGGTTCAGTCCCCAGTAGGGATGTATATGAGAGACAACCAAACATTGTTTCTCTCCCTCTCTCCCTCCTTCCCTCCCTGTCTCTAAAATCAGTAAGCATTTCTTTGGGTAAGGATTTAAAAAAAAAAAAAAAAGTTGGCTTCTTTGTTTTGTGGGGGCATAATTTAGGTTGATATCTGAATCTTTGTCTTCTGGGCTGCAGCTCTTTTTGCTCAAATACACGCTTTTATTCCTGATTACAGTCTAACTTTGGTTGAGACTTCTCATGATCCTCAGTGTGCCCATCTGTAATATTGGGATAGTAATGCTTATTTATTTATTTTTTTAATAAAGATTTTATTTTTATTTTAGAGAGACAGGAAGGGAGGGAGAAAGGAAGAGAAACATTGATGTGCGAGAGTTACATCAGTTGGTTGCCCCTCACACACCCCCAACTGGGGACCTGGCCCACAACCCAGGCATGTGCCCTGACTGGGAGTTGAACCAGTGACTTTTTGGTTCACAGGCCAGCGCTCAGTTCATTGAACCACACTAGCCAGGGCAGTAATGCTTATTTATTTAAAGGATTGTTGGATCAGTCCTGACTGATGTGGCTCAGTGAGTTGGGCACCACCCTGCAAACCAAAAGGTCACAGGTTAAATTCCCAGTCAGGGCACATGACTGAGTTGCAGGCCAGGTCCCACACTTGGGGGCATGCGAGAGGCATTGGATCACTGTTTCTTTTGCATATCAATGTTTCTCTCCCTCTTCTTCTCCCTCCCTTCCGCTCTTTCTAAAAATAAATAAAATCTTTTTTAAAAAAGGGGGATTGTTGGATCAAATAAGATCATACCAAGTGTAAAGGAAAAACACCCCTCCCGCGTTTCCTCTACTCTCAATAATTTACTTCTGACACTAGATATGTGGGTTTTCCACACACCAAGCAATAATCAGCTTCTCCAGACACCAATTGGGTATCCTGCAGTTTCAATCAATTCCAACACTGACTACTGGAATTAGCATCAGATTCCACAGGTTCAGTAAGGTTTCATTCCCACATGACTGTGCCCCACGCCAATTGCAGATCAGAAACTGAGGTTCTCATCACCACGTCCTCAGGTTCTGCTAACATGTTAGAGAGGCTCACAGAACTCAGGAAAACATTTACTAACTAAGTTACCAGTTTATTATAAAAGGATATAATTCAGGAACAGCCAGATGGAAGAGATGCCTAGGGCAGGTATGTAAGAAGGAGCTCTGAGCTACCTTGTCACCTCTGAGCTCAAGACACCCTCTTCACTAACTGGAAGTTCATCGAATCTAGTTTAAGAGCTTTTATAGAGCTTAATCTGTATCCCTCCCCCCCATTCCTCCTGCTTGAGGTTTGTGTGTCTGGTTGAAAGTTCCAACCTTCTAATCACTTGGTCACTCTGGCAACCAGCCACACCCAATCTAAGGCTATCTAGAGGCCCCACCCAAGTCACATCGTTAGCATAAACTTGGTGTGTTCAAAAGGGGCTCTTTATGAATAACAAAAGACGCTCTATTACTCAGGAAATCCCAAGGGTTTTAGGCACTTTGTGCCAGGAAATGGTGACAGTGACTAAATATATTTTTTATTATACCATATCAAGTATATACCCCCATGGCACATAGTAAATGCTCAGTAAATTCTAATGTCTGCCCTCTCTCTTAAATTATTTGTATGGCTAACTGGTTGATAGCTTTGGTGATATCCTGATTCCCATTTGATTTAGATAAGAAGGGAAATCCCATGTTAGTAGTGAAAAATTATATCTTATATAATGCTATACTAGCAGAATGCAGTAATTATAGTGGTTACATCTTCCTGTAATCAAGTGAATCCTGTATCTCCATTATAAAGTTGGAGTTACATTTTTGCTAGAAAAACATGGTCTGAAAATAACAGAATCATAATTTGAAATGCTATAAACCTGTGTATTTTTGACTTTATAAATTTTAGGTTGAAACATCTATGATACAGTGATTGTTTTGGCTAATGAGAAATAACTCATGCATACTTCTAAGGGCTAGGTTGCTTCCACTTAGGAGCAAAGCCACACAACAATCATTAAGAAGATTTTGCTTAATCATTGTTTCTCGTCAGACTTAGAGGCTGTCCGCGAAAGAAAGTTCATCCTAAGAAAAAGTCTTATAAGAGTTTATTTGAGCCAAAATGATGTCAGTTGGTGGGAATCAAAATCTCAGTTGATTGAGCAAATGGTCAAGAGAATGGCAGTTTTACAGCTTATTTTATATTTTAGAATCAAAGGAGAGTCTCAAGGGATTGTGTGAAATCCACTGGTGATAGACTAGAGATGTGGGAGAAAGCAAAGCAGGGATATCTCTGAGATTGGATGAAAAGTAAAATGGAGGGACACATACTTCTTTATAGGATAGCTGTCAGTTACAATAGAGAGAGGGTATGTGGACAAGATAAGAAGAAGAGGGGTTCTGTGGTTTTATAATCTCGTGCGCTGGTGTGATGGCTGTATCCTGAGGGGTCTGAAAAGATTACTTTGATATTACAAAGGTTTGTTATTGTAGATGGATTAAAAACAATAGACAGGAGACCTCTGGTCAAGATGGCAGGGTAGGTAAATGTGGTACTCACATCCTCTCACAACCACATCAAAGTTACAGCTAAACTGCAGAACAACCATCACTCGGGACAGCTGATCCTCCACAGTGGTTTGTGGTCAGTGGTCGCAGCCAGCCCGTGCAGCCGATAGGCCTTGGAGTAAATCCCTCCTAAGGCTCAACTGAGCAAGAGGGTGTATCCAGACTACATGGGGGTACACACCTGTATTTCCCAGTTTGGGTGATTGGGGAAGCTGTGCCACTAGACCCTACAGAACAGCTACTACATTGGGCCACTCTAGCAAGCCTAGGAGAAGCAGCAGCTCTACCTCATACATAGAACACACGCGCGCGTGCACACGCGCACAAACACGCTGACAAAATGAGGAGACAAAGAAACATGTCCCAAATGAAAGAACACAACAAAACTTCGGAAAAAGAACTGAACAAAAATGGAGACGAGCAATGTACTAGATGCAGAGTTCAAAATATAATTATAACGATATTCATCAAACTTAGTGGGAACTTCAGCAGCATAAAAAAAGGACATGTAAACCATAAAAAAGAACCAGTCAGAAATGAAGGATAAACTAACTGAAATGAAGAATAATTTACAAGGAACTGATAGTACAGCAGAGTAGATGAAGCAGAGAATCAAATTAATGATTTGGAATATAAAGAAGCAAAAAACATCTAGTCAGAACAGCAAAAAGAAAAAAGAATCCCCCCAAAATGAGGATAGTGTAAGGAGCCTCTGGGACAACTTCAAGTGTACCAACATTTGTATTCTAGGGGGGTCAGAAGGAGAAGAAAGAGAGCAAGAAATTGAAAATCTATTTGAAAAAATAATGACAGAAAACTTCCCTAACTTGGTGAAGGAAATAGACATACAAGTCCAGGAAATGCAGAGAATCCCAAGCAAGATGAACCCAAAGAGGTCCACATGAAGATACATCATAATTAAAATGCAAAAGGTTAAATACAGAGAGAGAATCTTAAAAGCAGTAAGAGAAAGCAGTTAGTTACTAAAAAGGGGGCTTCTATAAGATTCTCAGCTGATTTTTCAGCAGAAACTTTACAGGTCAGAAGGGATTGGCAAGAAATTATTCAAAGTGATGAAAAGCAAGGACCTACAACCAAGATTGCTCTACCCAGCAAAGAATCATTTAGACTCCAAGGGCAGATAAAGAGCTTCCTAGACAAGAAAAAGCTAAAGGAGTTCATCCCCACGAAACCAGGATTACATAAAATAGTATAGGTTCTTCTTGAAGAAGGAGTGGGAGAGGGGAAGGAGAGAGAAGGAGAAAAGGTAAAAAATATGAACAATAAAATGGCAGTAGTACATGTCTATCAAAAATTGAATCTAGAAAACAAAATAAACAGACAAGCAGAACAGAAACAGACACATAGATACAGACTTTTTAAAATGGTTTTTCTAAAGATTTTTTTTTTTTTTAGAGAGAGGGGAATAAGGGGGAAAGAAGAGAGAAACATCAGTGTGTGAGAGATACATTGATAGGTTGCCTCTCACATGCCCCCTTCTGGGGACCTACCCCCCCCCCCCCCAGTGTAGGTGTGTGCCCTGATTGGAAATCAAACCAGTGACCCTTTGGTTCACAGGCTGGCAATCAACTCTCATAGCTACACCAACCAGGGCATTGGTAACTTTTTATTAATAATAAGTAATACATGTCTTTCCAAAAATGTTTGCTGTAAAAAATTATTATGTACTAGTGGATTGTAGTTTTTATTGTGATATTTGGTATTAAGGCCATTTTGTTTGTATTTTATTTAAAAAATTTTTTAAATTTTTATCCTCACCCAAGAACATTTTTTTATTACTTTTAGAGAGGAAAGAAGGAAGGGGGGGGGGGGAAGCGAACACGCGCAAGCGCGTGCACAACATTGATGTGAGAGAGAAACAGATTGGTTGTTTTTCATATATGCCCTGACTGGGGATTGAACCTGAAACTAATTAGGTATGTGCCCTGACCAGGAATCGAACCTGTAACCTTTCAGTGTACGGGATGATGCTCCAACCAACTGAGCCATTATCAGCTAAGGCCTATATTTGCTATCAAGACCCTTTTAAACATGATTAAATTTTTATCCAGTGCCATGGGAAATCTGGAAAAATTCGGAAGTTCTTTGGGGGTGATGAAAAAAACTACCACCTTCCACCTAGAGATGTAGTTACTCTGTGGGACAAAGGTGAACCTTGGAATTTAAGGGAATGTATATGCCAAGGTTTTGATCATAGCAAACTTTCTATTAGTTGCATGTACTTAATTCAGGATGTGGGAAAAAACTGGTGATCTTAGACATAGACTGCTCATGATAAATTTTTTTTTCTTTTAACAAATCTTTTTTCCTTCTCAGCTGCTCAGATAAAGAATTTGATGAGCCAACTAGGAACTAAACAGGACTCCACCAAGCTACAGGAAAATCTGTGAGTAGGTTCCTAATGAAGCTGGGTTTTATGAGGGCCCTTCCAGGACACAATGTCATTGCTACATGAAAGCTTAGGTGTCAGGCCTGTGATGTCAGAAGGAGAGGCAGTGGGACACAAAGCAATAGGATCTAGAAAGAGGGGCAACAAAATACATTAATGGGTTGTGACCTTTCCTGCCTCTTAAAGTCCTTGATATCTGTTCTTTCCTTCCTTGGGCAGTTTAGCAGAACAGTTTAGGGAAATAGAAAAGGGAACCCCTACCTCTCTTAAACTATACTTTGCCTAAGTTGACCCTCCCTGTTGGCAGAGGACTCCTGATGATCTACAGAGGTCATCTCATCTACTTGGATTTCCAACTATATACATTATTAGAAAAATTGCTTCAGAACGACCCCAGGGGAGCCAGAGATAATAGTTGACTGGTAGTAGAGACAGGTGATTCTTTTTATCACATCCTTCTTGAGTACATTTCTGCTGTTAGAAGTTCTATTATTTATCTTTAAAATATACTGAACAATGTCCTTTGTTCCTGTTTTAGACGTTGTGAAGTGAAAGAATGACTTACTACTTTAAGCTTTTTCCAAGGAGGTGTGAAATATCTCTGGATATGTTAGTACTGTCTGGGATGTTCAGGCTCCTGATTGACTCCCCTTTATTTTTGACACCCTTGTTTTTTATCTTGGAGTCTCTTTTGCAGTGAAAAACCATTAATAATTAGTAGTGTGGTTTCTCTGTCCTCCCTTAAAATCTTTGCAGACATGGCCAGATAACAGAGGAAACCATGGCTGACAGGAGCCCTTTTTGTATTTTCACTACTTTTCAATTCCACCTAATATATTACATATTATTCCCTCTTTAATGTCCTTTCCCCTCTACTCCTTATATGCATTTACACACTATAGGACTTTTTTGTTTTTAGAGGGAAGGACCAGAAAGTCAAGGCATAAAGAACCAGTAGCAAGTCAAGGGTAATGCTGAAAGAACATGAGCTTTAAGCAAGGACTTGGGAGGAGATCTTTGGAGGTTTCTCTCCAGGGTAGGAGCTGTGCTTTAAATGCACATTTTATGAAACGGCCAGTGTCAGGATTCTGTCTCTAGGAAGCGGACTGTGACAGTAGCCGTGCAGAACCCCTGGGCAACTCAGCGTGGGAGTTTTGTGAGAGTTCAGTGTCTTAAAATGCTTAGATGTAGCTTTAGAGCGGTTTCTCTTCTTATATTTCTATCAGAACTGATATGCTTTTCTTTTCTTCCCAAAGAGTTAAAATACCTGATCAACAGGCTTCAATACTTGAGGCAGGTTCTTTCTACTCAATAATGTGAAGAAGCCTTGAAGAGGGTTTGACTGGGTAGTTGCTCTGGAATTTGGTTGTGAACCTGAGCATCTAGTAACCCATTTCTTCAAGTGCATTTTCATCCCCTGCTTTGTGAGATGTTCTGAGAACAAGCTGATACTAACTGTGACAGTTCTCAAGAAGTGAGAAAATCCTGAAACATGTTTCTTCTCTCTTAGGCAACAGTTACAACATTCTACAAATCAGCTTGCAAAGGAAACAAATGAATTACTAAAGGAATTAGGGACCTTGCCCCTTCCCTTATCTACTTCAGAGCAGGTAGGTGTTTTCTGGGTTTTTGTTGTTGTTTTGTTTGGTTTTTAATATGAAAAGACATTATTTTAATGGGAGGACAGTGTGTGAAACAAAAATAACTTCTCCTTTGGTGCTAGATAGACCTTCTCTAAACCTCAATTTCATTATCAGTAAAATGCGAAAATGCAGCCATTGTAACAAGAGAAAGAATGTATGCACCAGATCGCACAAATTACCTGGCACTTAGTAGGTACTCAGTATGTAGTGGCTGCTCTTATTTTTAGTAATAACATATTGATATATTAGTAAAATAGGTTTAACTGAAGGAGAATCTCAGTGTTTGCATCTTTTTAGGTTTTGGATAGCAGCTTTACATTTTCAGGGATGATCCTAGTTTGTGTTGTATCCAGTATCTATAAATTTCAATTATATGTCTTTTCTATTTTGCAGTCACTCTCATGTCCAATCATGAGTCATTCATAGGTCTCAGATTGAGAAAATGATCAGGAAAAAGGATTTCACTTTTTAAGTCATTTTACTTAGTGGCCATTTAAATCCTTTAAAAACACACACTTTTTGTAGGAGTCATTGGTTTCCTTGATATGCCATGCCTTTTGTTCTTACATTGCTGAAGTCAGATGTGCTTACTCCTTTGTGGCTTGACTGTTTTACTTGTCGTTCATGGTCTACCTCAAATCCTCTCTCTTCTAGAGAAGAAACCAAACCTTCATCTATCTAAATCTTTTGAGTCCATTTTTGCTTATACCATTCATGGAGGACACTTAACATACTGCTTTTTATTATTGAACTTTTTAAATGATAATGTCCTATCTCTGATGGCTCTAAAGATGAAGCCTACAACTTCCTTATCCCAGGGTTGTCTATGAGTTGTGGCTATTGGAACATAAAATAATTATAGTGTATTGTGACATAGAGTAGAAATAGAGTATGTTATTGTTACATGAAACTTGTATATATTCATGTATATGGTACTGCATTAAGATGTCACATTCTTACTGTGTGTCTCCATCCAAACAGGTTGAATATCACTAGTTTAATTTATGCCTGGTAAGCTGTTTAACAAAGTATACATTTAGTATTTGGAGTTTTGGGACCTCTTGCACAAGAGAGAGGATCCAAGGCTAGATGCCTTCTCAGCCTGCTACAAAGTAGCTAAGATAAAAAGTAATCTTCATCTAATCACCCTTTGGTTATCCATCTGTGTGCTGTTTGTTTTCATTGTTACTCATGCTGATAATTTCAATTATGGACAAATCCTCCCTTGCCATCCAGTGTCTCTAAATTGTTCCAAAATTACCCCTCTCCTCCTAGCTGTGCACTTAGAGAATACATACTTGTAGAAAATAGTAGCAGTAAAAAAGGAATCTGATGAAAACAGTATTGAAAGTGCTTAAGAGTTAAATAGTAGCCTAAGCAAAATATAAATAGAAAGTTAAATCTGCTACCAAAAAAAGAAAATGGATCTAATGTATTCCAAAATCAAATAGAAGTTATTTTTGGATTATGCATGCTATTGTTCCCTTCCATTATCTTGGGTCATTAAAAACTTGAAATAGATCTGTAAATATACTGTCTCTGGTGAAATATAATTCCTTGATTCCCTTCCTTCTATTGTGCTGAATACTCTATTCCTTTTCAAGTCTTTCTTCATCTAATTAATCTTAGCCGCGTTACCCATCTTTTGCTACTGTCCTATACATCAAGCCATACATTCTACTTTCAGTATTTTTTTCGTACTTACGTACTATTATCAGTGATCTTCTAGTTGCTAAATCTGGGTCTTTTTTGGTTCTTACTCACTTCTCTGATTCCTTTGGTCCCCTTGCCCATCCTGTCTTTGCTAAAACTTTCTTTTTTCCATGATTCCCTTCCATTTTGTCCCCCAACTCTGGCGATCCCTTTCTGGCCTGCTTTTCCTGACACCAGCTTGAGTCGCACCCTCCTCTGAGACGGTAGCTCTGCCTTGCATCCCGTATGGAATTTTCTCACTCTCTGCTTTCTCCCTCAGGAGTCCTGTCTTTATGAGCATCCTGTCTTCTTTATGAACATCGCCCCCAGATCTTTTTCCAGCCTAGCCTCTAAGCCTCTCTTGCCAACTCCTGTTCTGAACTCTCCTCTTGAATATACTGCCTCCATCTAAAATTTAATGTGTTGTCTTATACTGAATTCCTCCCATTTCACCCAAACCCCTTAACTAAGCTGATTGGTGATCTACATTGTCAGAAAATTTGAGCCTTTTTACCTAATATCCACTCACCCAAATTTGTCCTGAGGAAAAAAAGTACTAAGAGGGGGAAAAAAAACCCCCAAAAACCCCAACTATGTACTCTGGAGCCAAATTTCCTGGATTTAAGTGCTGCCTGCCACTGACTACGTGACCATAGACAAATTTCTTAACCAATTGCCAGGCCTCGGTTTTCTGACTTGTAAAACAGGGACTGTAGTAGTACCTAACTAATACAGGTTCTAGTATGGATTGAATGAGTTATTATACTAAGTACTTATATCAGCACAAACACATGGCAAGCACTGTATAAATATTAGCTGTTACACTAGGGCTCACTTCAGCTTTATTTATAGTAGTTTATTTATATTATAAATATTTTAATTATTATATTATAATATAAATTATATTATAATATAAATTATTTATAATAAAAGTATTTATTTATAATAGAAGGCATGTTTACATAAAGTTTACTAGATCAGCTTAATAAAATGTTATGTAACAAAGACCATAATTGTCAAGAGTATGGTAACATGGAAGATGTTTATAATATATTTGAAAGATAGTATTTTTGGACAGTGAAATTGGGGAATGATGTATTTCTCCCCTTATTGTTACAATGTTTATGATAAAATAAAAATCCCAGGAAAAAGAAAAAAAGGTTTCTCATTTCCAAATTTGCTTTCAATATTACTGCTACTCTCCCAAGTGTGAAATTTGAGTCATTCTTGACTCTGCCCCCTTCCCCTACAGCCACTAAGTCATAATGTTTCTTAAATTCATTCCTTTGTGTTCCCATTACTGACAGATACCATATCCTTCTAACCTTAAACCTAGAGTATTGCAGTAATCTTTTTGATTTTTTCCCCCATTCCATTTTCTACACCATCACAAAATAATTTGTCTAAACTGTCATTTTGTATCCATCATGTTTCCTGCTCAGAAAACTTCATTTTGTTTTGTTCTTAGAGGTTAAGTCCCAAACTCATTAGCTTGGCATTTTAAAGCCTGCTATAGTTAGCCCCTTCCCTGCCTTTCCAACTTCATCTTTTAGCTATTCTCATGAAAAACACCTTTGGCTGTAGTCAAACTATCTATCTCCTCACAGAGCCTCTCCAGATTTCACTGCCATGCTTTTGTGCACACTGTTCTCCTGTCTGGATCTGCCTAATCCCTTCTCTCTGCTTATTCATGCCTTACTCTTTCTTCAAGTGACCACCTTCTCTTGGGGCCTTTTTGACCCCTTGAGTTCTTACTGATTATACCTGCCTCTAAACTCCTATAGTACTGATTAGATAAGCAATTATTTATCATAATGACTTGTTACTTGTATGTCTGTATCCTTTATTTACAAAGACATGGTATAAGCTCTTTGAGGTCAGGGATGAGTTTTTACTTCGATGTCCTCAGCACACAGCAAGTTTTCTTAGTATGTGCTTTTCTTGAGGCACAGAATCAGTAAGCTTAGTTAAAGTAGCTTGTAATTATACAAACTAGTTTTCAGGTTCTCAAAGTTTTAAAAGCATCACCATAGGGTAAAGGAAAATGACCCAAAGGTTTTCAGAGAAGCTCTGCACTCAGCATAGATGAATACAGTTTTAACATTTTAATTAAAAAAATCTCTTTTTGGGTCTAGTTTGAGTCCGAAGGTATTTAGTCTGCTTTTGATTCTCTGGGGAACCAAAATTCTGAATTGCAATTCCCTCTGAGATTACCTTACAAAGTAAATGTCACCCACTTCTCAGGTTTGTCAGAATGAAAATTCTGATGTGGCCTATAATATTAACCAGGGATTTGAGTTAGCAAAGAGCAAAATTATTAATTTAAGGAAGAGCCTATTTTATAATAATTTTGCTAGTAGGGAATCTTTAGGGGGTATAATATTACTTTTTTTAAAAAAAGATTTTATTTGTTTATTTTTAGAGAGAAAGGAGGGGAAGGAGAAAGAGAGGGAGAAAAACATTGATGTGTGGTTGCCTCTCATACTCCCCCTACTGGGGTCCTGGCCTGCAACTCAGGCATGTGCCCTGACTGGGAATCGAACCAGTGACCACTTGGTTCACAGGCAGGTACTCAATCCACTGAGCCACACCAGCCAGGTCATATGATATTGTTTTTAATGGGTATTAAAACCAAATGATTTGGGCTTAGTATGCAATTTCAAGTTTCTGTTTAATTTCCTTAGCGCCAGCAGAGACTTCAGAAGGAACGCCTCATGAATGACTTCTCTGCAGCCTTAAACAATTTCCAGACTGTGCAGAGAAAGGTGTCTGAAAAGGAAAAGGAGAGTATTGCCAGAGCAAGAGCTGGATCTCGACTTTCTGTAAGTTTATTCCCCAAAGAAGACCTTTGCAAATTTCAAGATGTTCTTTCCTAAGTCTTTTTTTTTCCTACTGACCACTGGCCTTTGTTTACTATCCCCCCAAATAATAAATATAGACATTAGCTGCTGTAAAAATGGCAGATTGATATAACCTGTGGGGAGAAAAATGTTTTATATGGTCAAAGACTAGAAAGGAATGTGCACAAAGGTTTTAAAAAGTGACAGAATTATGTGTAATTTTTTTATTATTATATTGGTCTTCTGTTAAAAGCAAAGAAGAAAGAACAAATTTGTTCCTTAGAATGTAGTAGGCTAGGTTATTTAGACTAGACTTCTCTTTGAAAGGAATTAACAAACACTAGATTTTAACAACCCAACTTCTCAGAAGTTCCTACCAGCCATTAAAATTTTAAGGACAAAATCTAAGAGAATGTAAGAACCTATAGAGGTAAACAGAGCGCTGAACATGGTTTTGCACTGAGTACGTTTACTGAGGACAAACTTGAACTTCAGTCTTAATGTTCTCATGACATGAGAGTGAATGAAAGTCAAAGCTCAGGGTCCATGCAAGGTGGAGAATCTAAAGGAAGATGCTCCTCAAATAAAACTGGACCCTAAAAAACTATATCCCCCAGTGGATTGCAAAAAGATTGCATTATCACTGAGCTGAGCAGGTAGAGTACAGCAGCAGGGAGGGGAAATCCAGACTATAAACTGTACCACAAAGTAACCCTCAGGCAAATTGACTGGACAAATTCATGCTACCTGAATGGTGCAAAAGCCTCAAGCTTCAAGTAGTCCAGAACTGGTGGATACCTACGTGCCAGGAAGAACAAATAGAAATCCTCTCTGCTTAGATACCTTTACCCTAGCCCTGAAACAATACTCTCAAACAGTTTCTGATGTGTGAGCAAGCAGCATAGAATTAAAAATAACCAAGGGCACAAAGAAACAACCCTGAACAAGGACTAGTAGAAACAACAGTGAGGTGAAATACTTACAAAGACTTCTTTTTAAAAAAACTTTATTTATTGATTTGAGAGACAGACAGACAGCAATTTGTGGTTCCACTTATTTATGCATTCATTGGTTGCTCCTTATATGTGCCCTAACCGGAGATTGAAATGGAAACCTTGACATATTGAGATAACGCTCTAACCAACTGAGCTACCCAGTCAGGGCTTACTAAGACTTCTTATTAGAATTATAGAACAACTATACTTATTATGTTTAAAGAAAGGAAAGATTTGAAAACATCTGAAAGGAGCAAGAAACTACAGAAAACTTTGGGGAAATGTCAAAAGATTCTCTAGATTGAAAAATATAAAAATTAAAAACTTCATGGATGGGTGGTTTACTTAGAAAATTGATTAGAGGATGCTATCCAACACATAGGACAGGAGGTTAAGAAGTTAAATAAGGAAGAAAGATTGTGAGAAATAAAGAATGAAGTGAGACTATCTAACAGTTTTAATTGGAGTTACAGAGCAAGAGTAGAACAAACATAGAACAGACATATTTGAAGAGGTAATGGGTGGTAATATTTCACAACTGATGAAAGACTAATCTGTAGTTTCAAAAAGCTCATCAATCCCAGAAGGGTTAAGTGAAAAATTCTCATCCAGATACATATAACAGAAACTTCAGAACATCAAAGACAAAAATCAAAAATAACCAGCGAGAAACAATAGAATACTTTATAGATACAATAGTTAGATTGACAGTTGACTTCTCATCAGCAACAGTGGAAGCCAAGAGAGTGCCCTCTTTAATGTTAAGTAGGACAATACTGGCTATATAGAATTCTAAACCCATTAAAAATAGATATCCAGAATGAGGACCACAGACATTTTCAGTCAAAAGAGAGTTTGCTATCAGCAGCTCTATTTTGGAATTGCAGATTGAAACCCCACAGACTTAGTATTTCATGTCCAAAAGAAGGGCAAAAATTGTAAATTCTGTGGACACCAAGGGTTTTCATTATGGATACAATACAACAGGAACTTTTTTACCTGGCCAGTGGTAGTATGAATTGGAACAACCACCGGAAAACATTTTGGCTGTAACTTTAGAACGCATGTATACCTTATGACCCAGTAGTTCTACCCTAGGAAAAACTATATGTTGGTACCAGGATATATGTACAGGAACGTTCATAGAAGGATTATTTTTAGTAGTCAAAAATTGGAAGTATCCAAATGTCCCTCAACTGTAGAATAGATAAATACATCGTGATTTATTCATATACTTTAATATTATACAGCAAAGAAAATGAATGAACCAAAATTACATTTCAGCATCAGGGACAGATGTGGCATAATCTGGTGTGACCAATCAAAACATGAAAGAATACAAACCAAACAACGTAATCCCATTCATGTAAAGTTCAAAATCAGGTAATATGATATTAAATAAAGACATATCATTATATATGTAAAATACAACAAAATGATTATCACAAAGTCAGGATAATGGTTTCTTTAAAGAGAGGGAAGGGGGTTGCAATTGGAGAAGGGCACTCAGGTAGGCTGTAGGACACTAGTAGTGTTTTATTTCTTGACCTGGGGACAAAGTAAAAATGAAAAAAAGAAAACTTCCAGGGTCCCACAATGCATGAGTAGAATTTTGAAAATTTTTAAAATTTTGCTTATCCTTTTAATTATTGCTATATTAAAAAGTGAAAGCTTTTTAAAAAATAGCAATAAATTGCTCTTAACATTTTTTCTTAGTTTCTTAATTACAAAATTAAACATATGAATTAGGTTGATTTTTGCTATTTTAGTACCTAATATGCTGTAAATGTCCATTTTTTTAAATCTTTACATGTTTTAAAAATTTGTTTAAGTTTTCAACTTTCCTTTAATCCACCTTCCTCCAAATTTTAAAATAGGTTATCATTTATTATTACTTTTTTCTTTAGGTTTTTTTTTCTCCTCATCTAAAAACATGCTTATTAATTTTAGAGAGAGGGGAAAGGAAGGAGAAAGAGAGGAAGAGAAACATTGATTGGCTGCCTTTAGTATGCACCCCCAACCTAGGACTGAACCTGCTACCTAGGCATGTGCCCTGACTGGGAAATGAACATGAAGCTTTCAGTTTGTGGGACAACGCCCAACCAACTGAGACACACCATCCAGGGACATTATCACTTTTTAATCCTCTCTTTTGCCCATATCTTCTCCATCCTGGGTTTTTTTTTTTAATTTTTTAAAAAATTTCGTTATTTTTCGAGAGAGGGAAGGGAGGGAGATGGAGAAACATTAGTGTGTGGTTGCCTCTTGCATGCCCCCTAGTGGGGACCTGGCCCACAACCCAGGCATGTGCCCGGACTGGGAATAAAACTGGCAACCTTTGGTTCTCAGGCTGGCACTCAGTCCATTGAGCCACACCCTCCAGGGCTCCTGTCCATCCTGTTTAGTGTAGTTCCTGTCTGAGCCTGAACTGGAATGCAGATTTGCTTTCTCACCCATTTCCTGGTCAAAACAGATTGCCAGAGCCCTGTGCCTTTCTATAGGTCCTGTTGGAGCCAAGGGGAGTTGCTTCTTTACACTCTAGCTAAAGGAAGCTATTGTCTGTGTGTCTGTGACATGTTTCTGGATAACAGCAGCAGTAATGTCCTCTGCTTTCTAGGCAGAAGAGAGGCAAAGAGAGGAGCAGCTCGTCTCGTTTGACAGGTAAAGGAATTATTCAGACAACCTGCTGGCTAGTTGAGATGGGATTCTATTCTTTATACTTTTAATTTTAAAAATCAATGAGGGAAAAGAACGAAAAAAATAAGAGGAGACCTGGTATGGGTAATTTATAATCTACCAAATAAAACAAAAACATCAAAACCATGGGTTTTTCCAAAGTTTTTGAATTATGTAAGGAATAATTTCAAGGTGAATAAAAAATTCCAGGAATCCCCTGATGTCTTTGTGTTGGGGAGAGAGGCTGGCACACTAGGAATAAGTATTAAGCCACAAATCTACAGGCTAGGAGGTCTAAACCATTTTATCTCTAATTTAGATTTATCATTTTATCTCTAATTCTTCAATGTTAGTGGGTATTTGTTTACTCATCTCTAAAATGTAGGAAACTCATTCTTCTAGGAGTATTAAAAGAGAAAGTAGTTTGAATCTGAAAAATGTCTCTTTTCTTAACTTCTTCAAATTGTATCAACTGTAGTAGGTCCTTGAATAACACCATTTTGTTCAATGCCATTCCCTTATAATGTTTACTGGATGCCCCATAGGAACCTAATTCTTGTATATCAGTTAGCCTATATATGTCATTTTGTTTAAAGTCACAGAATCTGTTATGAACACTTCCCAGGGGTGCTGTACTATTCGGCTTTCTATCTCCAGCACATGACAGGAATATATTTTTAAAAAGATTTTATTTCTTCATTTCTAGACAGAGGGGAAGGGAGGGAGAAAGAGAGGGAGAGAAACATCATTGTGTCGTTGCCTCTGGCATACCCCACACCGGGGCCCTGGCCTGCAACCCAGGCATGTGCCCTGACTGGGAATTGAACCGCGACCTTTTGGTTCACAGGCCGGCGCTCAATCCACTGAGCCACAGCAGCCAGTGTGGAAATATTAAAAACAATGTCAAGATGACATATGATTTATGCATACTGTTGGAAAAAAATGCTTATAATACTGTATTTCTGGAGTATTTCATGTCTAGCATAATGTATCCCATTCCTTTCTTCTAAATGACATACCTGAAGAGTTACGACATTTCACTAACTTTTTACTTTGGTGTTCTGTTAGGAGGTATTTAATCCAAAGTATAATGTTAAGATTTCTGAAAACCAGGAGATGTCTTTCTGTTGGACTGCCAGGTCATTTAGCCTGCTCTTCTTCCATTTAGCACCCAGGATAGCAGCACAGCTTGCACTCTGAGAGTGCCCTGGAGGAGAATGGGCCAGTATACTTCACTGACTTCAGATCTCTGCCTACTTTCTTTGTCTAGCGAGCCCTAGCAAGATTGCAGAGCGTACCCCTAAATGGAAGCAGCAAAGAGTGTCATCCCTCATAATCCTACTTCATCTCAGCCTTGCCCATGAAAGCTGGGAGTTTGTTTTCTTGGTGTTATCAGCACTTGGCCTCTGGATATGAAGAATGCAGCCTGCAGGGACTTTGTTGCTTGATGCCAGGGGATTTGTCCTTGGATAGGCTCTTCTGGCAGTAGAGATGTTGTAGATGTCTCATGTACACCTTTGAGAGGAGTAGTGAACTAGGGTGCTTGTCTCCCTTTAGCCATGAGGAATGGAACCAGATGCAGAGCCAAGAGGATGAAGTGGCCATCACCGAACAGGATCTGGAACTTATTAAAGAGAGGGAAACAGCAATTCGGCAGCTGGAGGTGAGAAAGACGTCATGTTTTTTGTTTGACTCAATATGTCTGCACCATATAATCCACTCGGATTTTCTCTCAGTCATTGTGAAAAAACATGAAATGAGTCACTGTGTGATTTGGATATTATGTTTCAATGTAATCAGTGGTGAATTTGAACTACTCTTACGATGATCATTGGCCATGGTACCCAAGAGTACCCAAACCGTTTTCTCAGTCACCGTTATCTTTTGTGGTCTCCATAAGAATATACATGGGAACAGAGCAAGGCAAACAACCATTTTATTGCTCATTAAGACTTTATCCCCAAACCTCAATGCCAGTCCCTAGGATAGGTAGGGCTCTACAGGGAGCCCCTTTGCTTAGTCTGAATAGCCCAGAATAAAAGTAGGCCAAAAGATTTGCTCCATTTTTGTGCATCCCAAAGTCTAATCCTAAATTGTGGATATCACTTCAGTGAGTCAGAGAAATTGGAACAATTTTTGAGGTGGGGGTTGAGAGAGAGGTATCAGGGCCTTTCTTACCTGAGTAGTTTCCACCTCCATGGAGGCAGAAGACTGCCATCCCTGGGGATGGGGGGTAGCAGGGGAAGGAAGGTTGTAGAGAGGAGAGGCTTTGCACTTCTCCTTGACCTTCGCCTGTGGCAATAGTTCTGAACCCTGACAGCGTATTAGAATCACTTGGACAAGTTCTTTTTTAATTCACCAGCTCTCCTCCCCTACACACCAATTATTAGCTTGAACTGTGTGAACCTCCTATCTTTTGTAGGTTAAAAATGGGCAAATATCCACAAGAGGCCCTGGGCATGGGGTTTTTTGTTTGTTTATTTGTTTTTTTAATTTTCCAAATGATAATATACAGTCAGGGTTGAGACCCACTGCCCTGAATCCCATTCAGTATCTGGTCTTAAATGAGACAGTTCATCCTCAAGTTTGATTATTTAATTTCCTTCAAAGATATTGCATCTCTCTTTTTTTTACCTACTGCTACTAATCATCGACTTGGTTGTTTAACATTAGAAATACTGGTATAGCAGGGAGTGAGACACAGTGAGCTAAGGTAAGCAACGTAACTTAGTGGATGTCAGGAATGTAGTGGGCAATTCACAATTAACAGAGTTAATTCCAAATTCCTTAATAAGGCTTGATTTTCATGTCCATTTATTTCCTATGTCTAACATGCAAACCCTATTCTAATAGAAAAACAACATACTCCTGTGTGTCTCCTGTACTCTCACACTACACTCCTGACATTTCCGGCCACCAAATGTGTGAGTTTTTCCCTCACATCAAGCAATTTTGCCACACGAGCTGGGTATCCTACAGTTTAACTCAATTCTGACACTATTGTTAGCTTCAGCTCCCTCAGGTTGAGTTCAGGCCCACACTTCACATGCCATTGGCAAGTCCCAATTGTCACCTGTGTTTCTGACTGACAGGCTCTAAACTGGAGGTTCCCAAAGCGCTGGCTCACAGAAGTGAGGAAAACAACTTACTTACTGGATTACTGGTTTATTGTAGAAGGATGAAACTCAGGAACAGACGAATGGAAGAGATGCTAGGACAGGGCATGTGGGAAGGGATGCGGCGCTTCCGGGCCCTCTCCAGTTGTGCCGTTCTCCCAGGACCTCCATGTGTTCAGCAACCCAGAACCCTCAGAGCCTGTTTAGGATTTTTGTGGAGGCTTCATTTTGTGGGCTTGATTGATTAAATTACTGGCCACTGGAGATTGAGTCAACCTCTAGTACCCCTCCTCTCCCCAGACTCAGGCTGAAAATTCCAACCATCTAATCACAAGATTGGTTCCCCTGGCAACTGTCCCCCTGTCCTTAGGGGCTATCTAGAATCTTTTTTTTTTTTTTAAGATTTTATTTATTTTTAGAGAGAGGGAAAGGGAGGGAGAAAGAGAGGGAGAGAAACATTGATGGGCGAAAGAAATATTGATTGGTTGCCTCTCGCATGCCCCCAACCAATGACCTGGCCCACAACCCAGGCCTGTGCCCGGTTCGGGCATTGAACCTTTTGGGTGTTTGCTAGATGATACCCAACCCACTGAGCACACCGGTCAGAGCCTCAAAAGTCAAGTCTTTAGAATAAACCCTGGGGTGTTACATGGGCCTTGTTATGAATAAATAACAAAAAAAAACCACTTTTATCTTTTATCACTTAGGATATTCCAAGGGTTTTTAGGAGCTCTGTGGTGGTACTGGGATGAAGACCAAATACATACTTATTATAAATCACAATATCATATCTATGTTTTAGCCAAGCTGGGCGTATTTGCTCTAACATCTCGGTTTCTTTTCTGTTTATATGGCTTCTCTTTAGCTTTAAGGCACAACTCAAGTCCTACCTCTTCTGCAAAGTCTTTCTCCTCTACACCATTTTATTAGTCATTTCCCATAAAAAGCCCTTCTTATTTATATTGTTGTGTGTTAATCCCCTCAATTCCCAGTTAGCTCTTAAGCCCTTTTGTATCCACATCAACTAGCAGACTGTCCCAAGTATGGCAAGTGTCTTTAAAGTTTAAAAAAAAAAAAAAAGAAAAAGCATGGGATTTAGAGATACAGTCCTAGCTGTGATGTTTAGTTTTCTCACTGACAGACTATGTGACTGGACAAGTTACATAACCTCTTTGAGCTTCATTATCTTCAAAGATACTTACTTCGTAGAGCTACTAAATGATTAATTTAAATATAAAGGAGGCATAGTAACGTAAGTAAAACATCATGAACTTTTAATTCTCAGCCTGGCCACTTGCTAGCTGTGAGACCTTGGGATAAGTTATTAAACCTCTCTGAGCCCAATTTTCTCTTCTGTAGAATGGAGATAATACATGTCTCACTGGGGTGTCAGGAGGACCAGTTAAGTAGTAGTTAATAGTAGCTAACACTACGAAGTGCTTATTGAACTTTGTATATGATTTAGCCTTAAAAACACATGTGCTATGTTACTAACTTTAATTAAGTAAAGGAAATAAATCTCTAAAATGTTGCTTAATGTTAGTTAATTGTTTTTTGTGTCCCTTAGGCTGACATTTTGGATGTCAATCAGATATTTAAGGATTTAGCTATGATGATCCATGACCAAGGCGATCTGATCGGTATGTATTATTAATATCTTTAACTAAAGGTGAGTCAGTAGTATTTGTGTGGAAAGAAGTCAATAAAGTGTGTCTTAGGAATTTAGGAGTGCCATTTAAATATTATTAAGTTCAGTTTCATAGCATTTTTCTTAGGTCCTCAAATATAGAAGTCAAAGTAAGACCTCAAAGAATAGTCAGCTCCATTTACTTTGGCTCTTTAGGGAAATAGCTGTCAGCTTCCCAGCTTTTATTTCTAGAAATTTTCACAATTATGGGATTAGTAAATCCTTTTTTAAGCTTCCTACTTGGAAATAATTTCAAGTTCATAAAAAGTTGCAAAAATAAAAATACTACAAGGAACTCCTTTATAATCTTTACCCAGATTTACCTCTTGTTAACATTCTACCTCATTTGCTTTTTATATGCTCTCATTCTTTCTGTATGTGTGTATATATATAGCTTAACACATTATATATGTATAAGGTATATATATATAATGTGTTAAGCAAAAAATTTTAACTTCCATGGCTGAAAGTGTTTTTTAAAAGAAAAGGACTTATTAGGCCATTGCTAGCAAAAAAAGAAGACCAGTCTTGGGACCTGGAGTCTAAACCACCAGCAGCATGGCGAGGAAGGGAAGGCAACATGTTCATCGTCCTGGAGTTTTGCCAGTGTTTGTACATAACAGATAGTGGGGAAAAAGATGTAAGCCTTTCTGAAAGGATTACATTAGCTGTAGACAAAGGGGATGGGAGAAGGTGAAGCAGGGTCAGTTCTGGGATAGGTGCTGTGGAATCCCCAAGTAAAAAGTGCCCACTCCTGTGAATTAGCTGGGGGCAGCAGGTTGGAATGTTCATATGTAAACAAGAAGCTGAGGCTTCTGGGGTACTATGGCACCTGGCTATTCTCTCTTTTAGATAATTATAGAAATAGCCATCTGGAAATTAATACTAAATTCCAACAGATATACCTGAATGTGAGCAGTCTTTTGTCAGAGCTGGTCCATGGCTATTAACAGGTTAACTGTCTCTCTAATTTTAATAGAGGAAATGTTAGAATTTTTTCTGAACCATTTTTGGGTAAGCCGCATACTTCATAACCCTTCCCTGTTAACATGTCACTGTTTATTTCCAAAGAAGAGGGCTGTTTCTTATAGGGTTAGTAACTTTTGATTTCATAGCTAAATAGTTGAAATGGTGGTGGTGAAACCAGGACCCATAAGATAAGAAGTTTGTTCAATTTGCAGTCTTGAAACATCTGAGTTTGGTAGAACATCTACTGCCCTTCTTTTTTGCAGACAGCATAGAAGCCAATGTGGAAAGCTCAGAGGTGCATGTGGAAAGAGCCACTGACCAGTTACAGCGAGCTGCCTACTATCAGGTAAAAGAAGGTACCAGAGAAAGTCGCTTTGTGTTACTGACTTTATGGGCCATCAGAATATACTAGCGATTTTCAACTTTTTTCATCTCATGGCATATATAAACTAATCACTAAGATTTTGCAGCACACCAAAAAATTTATATTTGTTGCTTATCTGTCAAAAATATGGTATAATTTTGATTTATTCACACTGGCTATTGTCATGTTGTCTTTTTTTTTTTCTTTCTTTCTTTCTTTTTTCTTTTTTTTTTGACAGTCTAAGGGAAAAGAGGCCAGTGCCCCTGACTAAATAGTCAGGTGTTGCATGTTTTAAACATTGTGCCACTGGTTGAAAATCACTGGGATACACTGACACATTAAGAACCGTTGCAGCCCATTGCTTGGGCTTCAGTTGGAGGCAAGAAGACATAATTGTAGTCCCAGTTCCATTTTTAGTATTTTCCTTTGCAAAGATCTACAGAAAGACATCAAACCTTGAACAAACTTATATGAAAGCCTCTTAGCTACAGAGCTAACCCCATAAACTAGCATGATACATAAATCTGGTTTAAGGCTAATTTTATATCCTAAACAGTTGAACTTTGTTTCAGTTAGGATAACAATTGATACGAAGTAGGACTTTGTAGATACTTTCTGTTGCCATTGTCCTTAGAGGATGGATATTTATTTGTGAATAGGGACTTATCATTTTGGGTTTTTTTTAATCTATGAATAAATAGGGGTTAATTGTTTTACTTTCTGTAAAGTGACATTCTTTTACATATTATTTGAAACTGGTTTTATGACTTACCTAGCTCTTTATCTGTGTACAAATAGTGTGAATGAGGTTCTTTTCATTTCTCAATGTGATGTTACATGGTTTTTTAGAAGTAAATAGAATTCCAGTCATTTTTCTTGTTCCTAGGATAGCTAAATTTTACCTGGGAATGTTCTTAAATTTGTATTTAATAACAATGTTTCTCCTTTTAAAAACTGAGAGATGACTTTAGTATCCAGCAGCAAAGGAACAATTAAGTAAATTATCTGTGTTTACTCAATGTTATATTATGTGGGAATTGAAAGAGATGTTTATGAAGAGTTAGTTTATAATAACAAAATTTTTATGCTAAAATGTTAAGTGAGAAAAACATCAAACATCATACAGTATGATCCCAATTATATCAAATAACAATTTGTATAGATAAAATATCAGGAGAAAACATAATCAAAATGTCAACAACTTTATCTGTGGGTGATTATTTTCTTTCTGCCTGTATTTTTTATAATGAACATAAAATCTTATAATAGGTATAAAACCTTTATTAATATACACATGCACATTAACTTATTTTATTGCAAATAATGCTTAGCTATATTGTATTTTGGGAGCCTGGAATTAAAACTTGCACTCCTGCCTAGCTCTGATAACTGTTAAGATATTGGGCGGGTCTCTGCATATTCATTCATGGATAGAGTTAATTTTGAATTACTAGGAGGCAGATTTATGAAGCACTGTTGGAATAGAAAACTTCACTTGTTTCATGAATATCTTCCATACAAATTTCTCTTCTCAGAAAAAATCTCGCAAGAAGATCTGTATCCTGGTGCTTGTCCTGTCAGTGATTGCTGCTGTCTTCGCACTTATTATGTGGCTAGTTTATGGAAAATGATTGCCTCAGTTTCTCCCACTGAACTGTTTTCAAGGGCAAGTGCTTGCTGGAGTCTTCCAGAACAAACTGATCACAAGAAGAGAGCATATATCAGAACGTCTTATAATAATTTAATTAGAAACTACTAACCAGTCCTTGGAATTAGTGACCTATAGAGGCAGTATTTATCAGTTTATGTATACATTTTATTGATTTCTCAAATTAGGAATTAATTTGTGTGTATTTTGCTTTCTCTTCTATTCCAATTGCTCTTTATCCCGAATGTTTACTGAAAACTCCATTCTAGATATTCTTGTTTTAACAGGTGACACTACAGACTTGTAAATTGTCTTTTTATGTGTATACAAGATTTACCTTTTTACTAGCAACTGAGATAGAATTACTTTCTGGCACCTAGCATATTGGAATTTGTCAGAAACTGTATAATAAGCCAGCAATTTTTATTATTTAACATTTTAAGTTGAATTTTTAAGAAGCCTATTCTCTGTCTGCTTTGAAAGATTTTGGCAGTGTATTTAAGTAGAAAGTAAATAATTGCACATGTGGTCCAGATTAAATGAGAAGTATCTATTTGAGCTTGCAGTTGTTGAGGTACTTGTTAATCTGGGTTTAAAGTTTACTTTATTGTCTACTAGTGTCATCCACAGCAGTTTATCCATATACACACTAAACCATCATGTTCATTTTTTGAAGAGATTAATTTAATTAACATTACTATACTCCAAGGTGTCCCTCTACCACCTGCCTGTATAGAAAGGGATAATTAGACAAAGCATGCTTTTGGAAAGTCAATAGGAATTGTTTGGAATGATTTAATACTTTTGTTGTTGTTGTTCAGTTGTGGTTCTGCATTTCTGGTGAATGATGAATGTTGCGGTCAAAATACCACCCTGCCCTATAAGGGTTGCTGGGCATTTGATGGCAGGAAGATTTTAAAAGCTAGACTGAAGTTGGTTTAAAATTTAGTGCTGTGAACCTAGCGATAAAGCAAAGAAAAGGTTCATTTTTGTAAATAATACTGGTTTGGAGTAGTAAAGTTAGACTTAATTTATGAACAAGAAATTAATCTCCCATAGTTTTAAACAACAAAAAAAAAGTTTCAATAAAAGATTGTTGTCTTGTAATATAAATATTGTTCACTTCCCTTTTTCACGGGTTTAGAACAGTTAAAGGGAATGTGATTTCTTTAAGCTCTCACATAAATGTGAATTGGGCCAACAATTTCAGTTCGTCCTTAAGTGAATTAGAGGATTTGACTACCCTGGATATATTTATATTAATTTCTTCCATTCCCTTTAATGTTACTTAACCTTCTTTTACTAATGTGAACAGTAGGGAAACAAGGGCCCAAATGCATAAGTTTTTTTTTGCACTCTTGCACCATTCTACCCACTTAATACAAATAAACATTTTAAAAACTTTTGTAGTAAGTTTTTATGAGTTAACATCCTAATGCAGTAGATATTAGGTAATGCACTGTCCTTTAGAAAAATTGGAACCTGCAAGAAGACTGGAGATCAGGGGAGGATTGGTTTCGGGGTGGAATAGGCGCTGCTGCAGTCCCTTCCTTGATAAACAGGATGGAGCTATTGGGGTGTCACAGTGACCCAAGCAGCAACTTCAGAGCTGATTTCTTGGTTCTGTGATCAGTGCCCCTTCAGCTCCAAATTATAGGTGGATTTAGATACATCATTTGTAACATTCCAGGCAAGAAAAAGTCTTGGCGGTGAAAAACTGTTGCAGTTTGGGTAAAATGAAGCCACTGTAGTTCAGTTCTATAATCTGAATCCAGTCGTGATGGTAATAGTGGCCATAGGTTGCAAATATGAACTTGGCCTAGAATTTGAATGGCCTGGAATTTGTGGCCGTTTCAAAGAGGCTAGATGGTCCTAAAAACCTGTTCATAGAATCCTTATCTGTGATTTGTTCATCATTTGAGCACCATGGTCCATATAATGATGTTCTTGACCATCATTGTCAAGAACATCACTAACAATGGTTCTTGACCGTGGCTTCACATTAGAAACTAGAAAATTACTGATAGCTGGGTTCTCCTGTCACAAGATTCTGATTGAGTTAGTTTGGAATATAACCTAGGCATAGGGACTTTTCAAAGGCCCAGCTAATTCTCATGTACAGCCATGGTTGAGAACCATTGGATTGGAGGTCAAAAACTAGACTTGAGCCTAGAGAATCTTAGCTCTGCCATTAACTTGCTGTAGGTATTTGGACAAGTCATTTAACCCCTAGGTCCCAAGTTTTACCAACAGCTCTCTCCTAGCTGTGAAATTCTCTGATTATAAGGACCACAGGGGTTTGGTCTGAACATATAAATTCTGTTTGCTTCTGTATTCCTTTCCTTTTCCTCTTTTCTCCTTCCTTTATGGAATGCTCTAGAAGTGCTGGACAGATGAAGTAAATTAAAACTGTAGTACTGTATATGGTAAAGTAGAAATGGCAGGCTGGCTACTTTCTCTGGGAATGTTCCAGAACAAGAACTTGCTAGCTGCTAGGCTGATGTTTCCAGGATAGATTTGCCTTGTTTTGCTAAGGGGTGGTGATACACTGCCTTACTATTGGGCAAAAATATCAAAATGAAATTATCAGTCAGTGCAAAGTAAAACACCCCGAGCGTTCTTCATTCAGTTTTGTCTTTCTTCTGTTCAGAGGCTGTCCTCAGTCATGGGGATGAGGCTTTTGTTTTTGATCACTAAATTCAGACTAGAACCCAGTTCAATTTTCAAACTGTCCTGTTTCCTGGTATCTCTAGGTTTCGAAGATTTTTCAGTATTGCCTTCCAGTGTTATGAAACACAACTACTTTGAAATCTCCATATAACCAGGAAATAGTTAAAAAGGTTTTGATTCCCAGCCTCTGATCCTACTTTTAAGCCAAGTGAATAGTTCATTTTAAACACTTACCCAAAATGAAATTTGATTGACAATGTAGCAGTTAATTTTTAAAGAGAAACTTGAAATAATAGAGTTTTTAATGTTGAACTGTGATTAAGGACCCAGCTTTTACCAGTCCATAGAGACATGAGAAAAATGATATAGTAGGCTTTTTAAAGTACCATCTTTGAGGCTGAGCTAATGATCTTTCCACTTTTTAAAACAAGGGTATTTCAAGGTGGGGGGAAGGCAGAGACAAATGTATTTAAAAAGTAAATAAATTAAAAAAAATAAAAAAATAAAACAAGGGTATTTCAAGATTATAAAAATGAAAAGGTGGTGATGTTAGATGGCAGTCTTCATTTTTATTTTTTATTTTTTGGGGGGGTGGGGGGCATATGGTAAAGAAGGAAACTTTGTTCAGTGCAAAACAGCTCAGTTGCAATATAGCACGGCTCTGAAAACAGTACTGCTGTGGAATAACTCTGGGGCCAGGCCCTCTCCAGCCACTTCCGTTCTGCTCCACGACGGCCTGCTGTGCTTGGCGCCAGTCTGCTCCCGGTCTGCTCCACTCCACTTTGGCAAGATGTCTTCTGCGTTCCAGCTCAGTCTGGAAGGCATAGTCTTCAGTCTTTGGTGGAAAGGGAAAGTGCACTCTGGCAGTCTTCATTTTTTAAACGTATTTAGTTGGCAAATTAAAAATCGACATTCCTATACATTTTTTCCTGGTCCATGACATTTCTAACTTCTGAACCGCTCTTTTAGATTATCCCCATCACTATAACTGAAGCAGTTGAGGCCAGGAATGGCAGTCTGCTACATAAATTGAAAGGCTTCAGGAATTGCTCTACATGTGAATGGTTATTTGTAGGGTAATATTTGAGCTCTTGCTACCAGCAATTTACTGTGCTAAATGTTTTATGTTTTGTGTTTAATATCTCATACCCATAAAACCATTTTGGAGATAAATTTTTCTTGTCCCCTTTTTATAGATGAGAAAAATGAGACATAGTAAGTAACCTGCTCATAGGCAGACAGTTTAGGAATGATGGAGCCAGGATTTGATCTCAAGTGACTCAGACTTCAAAACCACACCTTTTGCCCTGGCTGGTGTGGCTCAGTGGTTTGAGTGCCAGTCTGTGAACCAAAGGGTTGCCTCTTTGATTCCCAGTCAGGGCACGTGCCTGGGTTGCAGCCCAGGTCTCCAGTGGAGGGCACTTGAGGGGCAAACACATTGATGTTCTCTCCTCTTTCTCCTCCTCAATAAATAAGTAAATAAAATCTTTTTTAAAAACCACACCCTTTGACACTAGACACTGTCTCCACGAATCACTGATACAAACTGTCCTACTCACCACCTCTTTCATGAAGATTTCTCTAAAAATCTGGAGTAGTGGCAGTTTCTTCCCAATTTTTCATGAATGTCCTTTTGTTAGTACCTTGTGAACTTTTCATTAACCACCAAGATAAATGAAGCCTCCTGCTTGTACTATCTATATACACAGTTCTTTTTTGTGTCTCCATTTGATCACTTCTGCAGAAATATATTTTTTCGAGAGGGGAAAGAGAGGGAGAGAAACGTCACTGTGTGAGAGAAACATGGATCAGTTACCTCTCACACACCCCCAATTGACCTGGCCTGCAACCCAGGCAATGTGCCCTGACCGGGGATCGAACCTGCAACCTCTTTATCTGCAGGCCAGCACTCAGTCCACTGAGCCACACCAGCCAAGGCTGATTACTTTGTTTTTAAGAAAGTTTTCTGGCCCTGACCCATGTGGCTCAGTTGGTTGGGCGTTCAGTGCCTTGTCGGGGCATATATAGTAGGAAACCTATTGATGTTTCTCACGTCAATATGTCCCTCACTTTTCCCCCTCTCTAAAAATAAATAAAATTTAAGAAAAAAGAGAAAGTTTTTTTGACATCAATATGCTCCTAATGTTTTAGATTCTATTCTAAGGAAGTCTCAATGTTTAAGAAATTAATCTGTCTTTGTTGAGTTACCAAAATCCAAAAGCAGCTAGCCAATCAGCCTTTCCACATCCAAAGGTTAAGGGTCTAGACTGCTGCCCTCCAGTTTGCTGATCTATGCAGACATCATTGGTGCCCAATCAATGAGCTGCTCGCTTTATAAGGCTTAGGTAAGTGTAAGATGCCTTCACATCACAAGCCAGTGTGAATATCAGCTGTGCTGAAAGCAGGGAACATGACCAAGGAGTAAAGAATTACAAGGGTAAAAATACAACTTTAGATTTCTTGGGTGTATAGTCAGCAATAGAAGGGATTAAATAATGGACCACACAGGGAAGTTAAATTAAAAGTCAAGGTTGACATAGATGTTACCAGGTCACTCATAGCTAGAAATGGCTTCAACAGTGCCTCATGCCTGAAAGGAACATAGAACCTCAAAGGCCTGCACAACCTTTGTAAATAAAAGAAACTTATTCTTTTCTGTTACACTCAAACTGCTTTTGAGACTACTTTAATTCCTTCTCAAGAATCATGTCCTTGCGCTCAAAAGGAAAGTCAAAACCTGTTTACTTGAAACCAGCTTTAGAATTTGTATTTTCCTGATCAGCCTAATCTTTAGAATCACAAGACTGGAAAGGAGGATATTTGATAAGTCATCTGATCAGTTAATATCCTTGCTGGATGAGTTTACTGTGCTTTTGAAAGCCAGAAGTGATTCTCCTACCTGCCCAAGAGTTGATAATTTTAAAATCCAAGTTAATACTATGTTGTAAATAAATTTTGATCCCTGTCATTAAGGACAAAATCTTTTTTTTTTTTTTTTAATTTTTTAGATGGGAAGGGAGGGAGAAAGAGAGGGAGAGAAACATCAATGTGTGGTTGCCTCTCTTGCGCCCCTACTGGGGACCTGTCCCACAACCCAGGCATGTTCCCTGACTAGGAATTGAACAGGTGACCCTTTGGTTCACAGGCCAGCCCTCTAGCCACTGAGCCACACCAGCCAGGGCTAGGATAAAGTCTATCGAACAGGTTGATGTTCAATTTAAAATCCAGAGGACCAGTAGCAGGGAATCAAGAAAAGAAGGAACTCCTGATCATGTGCAGTGACTCTTCTTGGGTGAACAATTTTCAATTAGTTTCTTTAAAAAAAACAAAAAACAAAAAAAACAGGTCAGATAACCCATGCTTTCTATAAAAGTGAAGTGTTGGGCATCAGTTACATGATAATATGATCGTATCAACATCTAATTGTGCGAGACAATCGTGATTAAAGAGCATGGCCTTTGGCATCATACAGACTTAGGTTTGAATCCCACTTACCCCTCATTCTAGGGCGAGGCTGGGCAACTCAATCTCTCTGAACCTCTGCTCAGCTGTCATAATACCTATCTCAAAAGTGTTGTGAGGATTAAATGAGATGGTTCATATAAAATACATACTTGCTCAAAGAAGTAAGCACCCAATAGACAAAGCCATTATAACCAGAGGCCCTGCTGGTGGTCTCTCAACTAGCTGTTGGCCCAGGGCAGGCCTGAATAGCGTTTCCTTTCATGATTTAGTCACCATAACCAAAATTTAACAATCCAAAGGGACCACAGTTTGATTACTACTGAAGATTTGGACGCCTGCCTTCTGGTCGGATCGTTCCTGGCTCCAGCTTGTCCAGACTTTATTTCACTAACAGACTATTTCACCGTGTATAATGTGCACTTTTTTGCCCAAATTTTTGAGGGAAAAATAAGGATATGCATTACACATGGGTAGTACCTGAAATACTTTGTATCTGTGCTTGTGTTTTTTAATTATTTGTTACAATAAAATGTTAAAAAAAAATGCCTGCTAAAATTCCTTCGTAATACAAAAAAACAAGTATCTAAAAATAAATGAGTTAAAATATTAAAATGAAATTTTTTTTCAACTTGGGGCCAAGACCGTGGATGCACATTATACACAGGAGCGCATTGTACACGGCAAAATACGTGACCCCCTAAAACAGATTCCCATGTAATTTACATAAACCCAGAAGGCCAAGATTTGGATTACAAAGGGGAAGTGAGCCTGCAGCTCTGCAGAGAAGGGCCGGAAGAGAGACAGAATGAGTTATCACTGCAATCTCTGAGCTCTGCGCGCTAGCTCCTCTCTAGGTTGGGGTGCAAGGATGAAGATGCGAGACTTAAGAGCTCAGCAGGGTGTTTGCAAGAGGACGTATGGGGAGACCGACATCCCTCCTTACAAGCACCTTTTCCTTAGACACCTCCCAGCTACGGAAAGCCTTAGTCTTCGGAGACTCTTCCAAAGAAAGCCAACAGTCTCAAACACTTAGAAACCCCTCAAAATTACTTCCCTATCTCCACCTCCACTACAAGCGCCCTGTGCGTGCGCGCGCGCGCCTGCGCGCTCGCGCGTACGCACAGGATACTGGGACGCCGCCTCTCCCCTCTAAGTCTTCCAGTTTCCCGGCGTGCTTCGAGCCCGCCAAATGGGAGGGGGAGACGCAAGATGGCGGCAGCCGCGAACTCTGGCTCCAGCCTCCCGCTGTTCGACTGCCCGACGTGGTGAGTGGCGGGGCGACCAGGGGTGGACTGGCCTGGCCTGGCTTGGCCGGAACTGGCTGGGCAGCTCATTTCTCGCAGCGAGCCGAATGGTTCAGATACCTTGGGACTGATGAGGCAGAACAGTTTGTCGGGCCGGACGGCGTGTGGAGGAACCGGGAGCCCGGGCCCAGGCACTGAGGAAACCCAGAGTTGGGAGATTCTGAGGCGCTCACTTACGCAGCCCTTCCGGCAACGAGCCGTTTGCCGGGGCGCTTCGGGGCCGTAGCCCTGAACTTACTTCAACTCCTGACTGAATGCCTGGTGCTCTTGCGGGGCACCCAACCTGCCCCGCTGCTCTCTGTCCCGAACGCGCACGAGCTAGCTTCCCGGCCTGAGCCCAACCTCAGAGCCCCGTATCCCTCCGTTGTGTTGCATCCCCGGCCCGGTACCTGTTTGTCTCTCGCAAACTGGGAGCTCCCTGAGGGCAGGGATGGCTCTGATCTACCCTGTATGCTCAGGGACCAGCGCGAAGCCGGGCATAAGTAGGCATCAGCAATTGTTGGAAGGAACCCATCCTTTCTCCAGTTCTTGGGAATAATGGAATAATTTCATTTAGTCTTTGAGCAGAGTACAAGATGAATAATTATGAATTGCCTTGCAAGAAGACCCATCTGAGTTAGAGCTATTTCTGCTGCAATTCACCACAGGGTATTGTTTATATGTTATTCTTTGCCTCCTGTTATGTTGCGATCTTCAAGGGCAAGGGCTGTATAATGCATCTTTATGTTCCCAGCTCCTAGGCCTTAGCCAGGCACATAGTAGGGGTTCAGAAAGCGTATTTTGGATGTAACATTGCTTTTCCTGTTCCGCAGACAAAATGGGCCTTTGTGCAATGCACTGTCCTTTCAGCAACTGCCATAGAGGAGTTAGGGCAGAATTGTGAGATGACTATGTTGCCTCTTCTATTAGATAGACAGATACATTTTTTGAAAGCAAATGTAAGGACAAACTTCAAAGGAGCACAGGATGCAAGTGAATATGTGGCTGTTTTCTGGGTCTCTTTGCATTTTTGTAACAGCCAGTTGCTTCAGTCTACAAATTTTGTGTCAGTTTTGGTTGCCTGCTGCTTGGATTTCAGAAGTTGGACTAGGGCAGTAAACTTATCCAGTAGACAGATGACCTAGCATCTCCTCAGTCTGTTAAGCACCAGGAACTTTGCTAGATGCTTTGACCTGTGTATCCTCCTTGAATGCTGTGGTTATAGGAATGTAGAGAAAAGTTCCCTTAAAAAAGCCATTATAGCATGACCTGTTTAAGGGTAAGAAGCAGCTCTTGTATTTATTGTTACCTGGTTTCATGGACATGGTATTGGGTTGCCTGAATTCCCTAATTATGTACCTCTGATTTGGTCTCAGAGCTCTGCTTATTCTGTGATGAGATTGATCTTGATCAGCTCAACACACCACCTGATTTATTCAACCTTTATATGGTATTAGTGTTAGTGGCAAAGCTTAGATTCAAATTCAAGTGACCAGACTGCCCCAGCTCTAGTCCTTGCACTCTCCATGCTGCTTTCTTTCTGAGATAGATAGCCCGTGTTAAAATACAGGTTTCTTTGGTGCTGCTCTAAATACAGATCCACTAAAGTCTGTTTTAGAACAATTGACTCACTGGGGAAGTAAGTGTCAAACTTAGAAAGGAGCTGTAATAACAGTGCGGTAAATGACATTTCTGCTTGAACATGAACTAATTATAGGCTGATAGAGCTGCAGTGCTGAATGGGACAATAATTGTAAATGATATTTATGAACTCATCCTGAAAATGCTTTTTCCCTTTTATTTTTCAGGGCAGGTAAGCCCCCGCCTGGATTACATCTGGATGTAGTCAAAGGAGACAAACTAATTGAGGTATGGAAATACATGTCTTCCCTTTTTTCCCAACCACACTGAAGACTTTTTCCCAGTGGCTCACTTTTCCACCCCCTCTCCTATGCTTTGTTTTCCAGCAGTGCTACTTTTGTTCATCCTGATTTTTTTTCTATTAAAAGCACATGGTGATATAACACACTCATACCTCTTATCTCCCATAGACACTCAGTTTTTTGTGACTTCTTTCACCTTCCAAATGAAGGATTTTAATAGATCATGAACCTATGAGCCCTAATCAAACTGGAAGCCCTATAACTTAGTGAATTCCCTCTCTATGAGTACATGGAATTGTGTAAAAGATGCAAAATATGCAATAACCTGAAGAAACAAGTGAATGATGTAGATTAAATTTAACTTTTAAGTTGCTGTTACGATATTCAGGCTTGAGCCCTTTAATGAAGAGAATGGAATGCTGATAAAATTTATTGATTTATTCAAAACATTGAGTGCTTACTGTGTTCCAGTTACTGTGCTCAGCATAGGGATTACAGCAGTGAACTAAACATGGTTTCTGTCCTCAAATTATCTGGTGGAAAAGACATCACATAAAAAAAATTCAACGATAATTGAAATAAGTACTATAGAGAAAAAGTTTAGCAGAATTCCAGATTTCTTACAAGTCTCTGGAATGAACACCACATAAAACTTGAAGAGAACATAAATTCTGATTAGCTAGTAGGTTGTATAAGGTTTTGTTTTGTTTTTTAATTCTTATGGCACCATTTATTTACCAAGAATGGAGATTAAGTCTGCTCTGACCATGGAGTTGTGAATCTCCATGTCTTAGACCAATTTTTTGTTTTCTTTTTCAAATAGGATTTAGGCTCAGGGTCCCACTTTTGAGTGTATATAGTAAAAACATCACTCCACGGTTGAAAAGCTATCTGTAAGATCTTCTGAATGATGTTCTATAAATATATTGTTGTCATTTCAGGATATTGTAGAAATACTCTGGTATTTTACAAAGTATTAAGGAATGAGTTGTGATGAATTTTTTAATTAATTCATCATGCCCACAGTCAGTCACTTAGAACCCTTTGTTATGGGATCTTCTATCTTTTTATTTTATTTTATTTTTTTATAAGTAAATTATTTATATTTATAAGTAAAAAATAATTAGGGTGATATTACTTAATAAAATTATATGTTTTGGGTGCACAGTTTTATAATTCATTCATTATCTGTATAGAGTTTTCCTGTCTTAAAAGTTACAAAACATCAAGATTATTCAGTGAAATAATTTTGCTAAAATGTCTAAAAATTTTTAAGTGTAGACTGTTTCACAGTTATAAAATATTGTTGCTAAATAGCATGAAGCTTTGAAGACATAAGAATCTGTTTTGTTACTAGAATTCAGTAAATCTTCAGTTTGCAACAGGAAGAAACAGAAAACTCCTAGCCTTAATATCATATTCCTTTGTGAAATAATTTATATTTTCAAAGTGCTATCAATTGTCATACATCCCTCTAATTACAGTTGTCCGTTACCTGATAGTGTTCTCTGTCTTTCATTGCTCTTAGGTGTGCTGAGTTGCCACACAATTGTCAGTTACAATCTTTAGATATCACTGTGCTTTTTTAGAGAGGAATAGATCTGAGATGTGCTTATTTTTAAGGATTTAGGCAGCACTTGATACTAACCAAACTATCTATATCCTAGCCTTGTGTCAAAGGCTTGTGATGTGTTGTGATAGCTGGGTTTAAGAAGTTCAATATTAAAACAAAAGCTATGAGTCTTTTAAGCTGAGTGTGTAAAGACATACTCTGAGTTATAACTCATTGGCATAACTGAATAATGGTACTAGCCATAGCTAATCAAGAAATTGTGGCTTTAGTGACTATCGAAAGACCAATGCATTATTTCATTTACCTGGACAGAAGAAGCACATTGTCCAGGAGTTAACAGATCTTAATTCTATGACATACTATTTTCTGCTACATGGTCATGTTTTTATAATTGAGATGCCTTTAATAATGATTGTATATATTTAATTTGAAGGCCCTTTCATGCTTTTCCCCCCTCTAAACACCTAGATCTCTGATATGTCTTTGGCATCTCAGAATCATAGCAATTTGGTCAGTGTTATGTTAGAACCCGAGAGCTGGTGGTCTTACATACCATTTCCTTGGGACTAGCCAATGAGGACTGTGGTTAGCAAATTTTAGTTTGTGAGGGCGTAATCTGTGTGCATATAAAAATGAATGAGAAATGCAGTGAGATTCAGTCTGCACAGATGTTACCCAGAGACTAAGATGTTGAAATTCCAGAGCTCTCTCAATTCTGAAGCAATGTCTTATATTTAATCCAAGTCTTACAGCTTGGGTCTAAGCAGACATAGGGATGATTGTCTTGTTGAGCTGTCAGGCTGTTCATTCTTGGTGCTGCCTAGTAGCGTAGTATGGCGCTAGAATAAGCCCTGTCAGCAGCGGATGGGCACTCTGCTGGACAGGGTTTCCCCAGAGGTGGCCCACTTACCTATACTAGCTTGAACTAATTGAGCTTCAAAGCTAAGCTTGAAAGAAGCTGGGTGATTGTTTAAAGAAAAATTAAGAGTGTGTCTGTAGTATTTGTTCACTTACTAAAATGTTCCTTGCCACATGGTGCATTTTTTGATGCAGGTAGAGTGAAGAAAATATATAATATGGTTAAAAAAGCTTAGACTCTGAAGTCAGGCGGTTTCCGTCTGAATTTCTAATTCAGCTTATAAATATCTAGCTGTGTGAACTTGAATGTGTTAATTTCTTTATGCTTCAATTTTTCCATTTCTAAAAACAGTAATAAAAGTACCTACCCACCTTACAGAGTGGTTGTGAGGATGAAATGACAGCATAAAACTCATAGCACAGTGTGTGGCACAAAGGTACTCAGCAGTTGTTACTGGTATCAGTGCATGAGGTATATTTCTGGTTTTATAAGGGCAACACTAAAGCATAGAGGAGAGTAGTAACTCACTGTAAGTTCAGTGACATAGTCAGGAATGAAATATAGCCTCTTGATTCCTAGCCTGGCACTGTACTAACTTGACCGTGCCTCTGCTCAGCTTTGTGCTGTCTTATCTGAGGGATATTAGGAGTATAATGTGGAATGTGAACTAGAGCATAATGAGAACTTGTTAGGTTTTCCTTTAAAGGAAAAACATCATATATCCAATAAGTGTTCTTCTTTAGAATGGTCAAATGGTAGGCTTTTAAAACTGGAAGAAGCCCTGACCAATTAGCTCAGTTGGTTAGAACATGCTCCCAATATGCCAAGATTGCAGGTTCGATTCCCAGTCAGGGCACACAAGAGAATCAACCGATGAATGCATAAATAAGTGGAACAACAAATTGATGTTTGTCTGTCTCTTTCTTGTTTCCTCCCTCTCTTGATGTCTGTCTGTCTCTCTGTCTGTCTGTCTGTCTCTCTCTCTCCTTTCCTCCCTCTCTCTAGAATCAATAAAAAAAAAAATTTTTGAAAGAAGTGTTAACAACAATTTATCTAGAGTCGTCTACAGCCAGGATGTGTCAGGGTTTAATGATCTAAGATTAAAAGAAAAATAAGGGCAGCATAGTGAGTTTTTCATAAAGCTAAATCAGTTCCAAGTATTCCAAAAGTACTTCTGGGCTATGATGACATGATTAGAATATAGACGGTATTTATACCCCCTTCCTTTTGTGACCAGTTGATAATCTTCCTTTGGACGCATGTTTTCTGAGAAGCAGTCATTACTTTATAGATATGCTTTGTGTTCTTCTTCCCTGCTTAACCTAAAATTAAGATCCAGTGAAATCTTAAGTTTCCAGTGGACAGAAGACAACCCCTCTTGCAGGCTACTTTCATCTAATAGAACTAGGACAAGTTTGTTTTATCAACTCTAGATATTTGACCACTATAGTTAGGAAGATTAATTGCATCTATCCCTCCAAATGCTAGTAAATTATTCTGAACTCTTTATCTTGAAGAACAACAGGATATATTTTTTTTTCACCTTGGCAAGGAATTATCTGTTCATCATCGTCTGGTTGGAAGAATTTTTGCTAAACCCTGCTGAAACAATTTGAGTAATATTTAATATAATGTTTATTTAGAAACTGATTATTGATGAGAAGAAGTATTACTTATTTGGGAGAAACCCTGATTTGTGTGACTTCACCATTGACCACCAGTCTTGCTCTCGGGTCCACGCTGCCTTGGTCTACCACAAGCATCTGAAAAGAGTTTTCCTAATAGATCTCAACAGCAGTAAGTAACTGATATCCCATCCATTCCCTTCTCACACATTTTTGGGGGGCGGTATAAAAATGCTCTTTAGGTTCTTCAGTTTCAAAATTGTGTTTTATTACTCATCAAGAAGAAGTTTTCGTTTGGTTTTTAAATCAACCCTTCTTGACTCCTGTGATATCCCTTTTTTCCTGAAATAATTGATGACTGGAGAGAGAAGGTTTGGGGGAGGACTGTCCTGGAGGAGGCAATAGGTATATATAGAGAACAACAACAAAAACACCCAGGAGCTAGGGACTATGGGAATCCAAATGTTTATAGGACCATGATAAATCATGCAGAATTTATCTGTGATTAGCTCCATTAATGTAATAGAATAGTGGTACAGCACATTAAAAAAAATACTTTCGAACAAAGCTTAATTTTTTATAATGGGTTATTTATCTCAGCCATATTCTGCTTTGACTAGTAATAATATCAATTATAATTTTATGAACATACTGCAACTAATAAGATTTTCAGCTTTGCCAAAGGTAATCCCAGAAATGCAATTGAGACTTAACTACATAGAGCCGTGAAATTTGTTTATTTTTCCCATGTATAAATATAGTGTGAAATGTAAAGGATACTATTTACTGGGGTGACCATGTTCTCTTCCCTACTTCCCCAGCACGGACCCCCACCCCAGTCTGCTTATATAATGGTTTTGGAGAGCCTTGTCTCACAAGTACTTAACTTGCAAATCTCATCTTTTCTCTCCATTTTATAACATGCAGAATGCACACATGGAAAAATACTCAGACTCTGCAGTAGGATTTTGGCTTGCCTTGGCATTCATATTGCACCTGTTTCAGCCAGACTCCTTTCATGTCCTGGGGAAAACCCAAGCGTAACTGCCACCAGGGCCTATTATCCTTAGACTTGGGGCTGGAGAGGTCAGACCACAGCAATGCCTGTCTCCTGCCTTGGGTGGCATGGTTATTGCTGGGTTGGAGCCAATCCTGCTGCACCCAGAATGGAGCCAAGCCTGTCTGGCAGCAGAGAGCAAGCAGTGGTTTTTTGTTATATGGGGTAACAGCAGGTCTGAAGATGTGTAAGAATTCCACTGAAGAGATTCAAGACCCAGTGAAGGAGTTTTCCTTTTCATTGTGACCCATGACAAGGGATGCAAAGTGGACCCAGTGTCATTTTCATTTTAAAAAGCAGAACTGATAAGCTGGGAGGAGCTGCTCTCCCTTCTACAACTCAGGTTGGTTTTTTCTTTTTCTTTTTTCTCTCTTACATGTTGATTTGGTTATTCCCAGCACACGGCACTTTCTTGGGTCACATTCGATTGGAACCTCACAAGCCTCAGCAAATTCCCATCGATTCCACAGTCTCGTTTGGTGCATCCACAAGGGCATACACTCTACGTGAGAAGCCTCAGACATTGCCATCGGCTGTGAAAGGAGATGAGAAGATGGGTGGAGAGGATGATGAACTCAAGGGCTTACTGGGGCTTCCAGAGGAGGAAACGGAACTTGATGTAATTCCATGTCTATGTCATTATTTTGTCTTTTGGGACTCTGGTGTTGGCAGTATATAGCTGTTCCGTATGGCTTAAAATACCAGTGACTTAGCAGCAGGAGATTTTCTTGAGTTCAGTAATGGGCCTTTGCCACTTAGATAGAATAGTGTGGTCAACAGTGACACACTTTGGAGAGCTGTGTTGTGTGAATTTTGTTATGTATGACAAGGGATAACAAGGAGACTAGGTCCCCGGCCAGTAGACACTCATGGTTGTCTTATGCACCGTCACTGGATGTTGGAAGCCAAGGCTGGGAGTTAAATTTTTCCCTAGCTGCACTGTCCAATGTGGTAGCTACTAGCCACATTTCAAGTGCTTAGTAGTCATATGTGGCTAGTGACTTCCATGTTGAATAGCAAAGATAGAGAACATTTTCATCATTCATAAAGTTTGATTGGACAGCACTGACTTAGACTGAAGCTTTTTTGATACTGTCCAAATAGCCCAGTAATCTTCTAAATAGAACTAGACTGCATTTGTTCTTACGGACCTGGCTGCCCATATGCAAGCATTTCCTTAATCATCCACATGCACTTACTATACTAGTACATTAAGGCAGTTTCCCAGCCCTTAGGAAGAAAAACACTTATGGAAATCATACAATTTAGAAGTTACTTTGTTATTAAGAAGTAGCCTTGTAGCCAGAGGTCTTGATGGCGGTCACTCTTGCCCATTTTTCCTCCAGGCTTCTTCTGTGCTTTTCTGTCTTTTAAATTTAGTATCTGAGGTCCTGTCTGGATCTTCATTCTCAAGATATTTTGAATGTCACAAACTGCAATGCAGATCGGAGTAAGTCCAGAGGATTGGGAAGAGGCAGGAAGCAGTGCTGAGGCCAAATTAATCATTGAGATGGATGGATGGTTATGAATAGAAATGGGACCATACACAGGAGTGGGGAATGACAAAACATTAATGCCAAATAGTAAGTGCACTGGCAATGTCCCTATGAGTTTTAAAAGAAAGAAGCTGTCAGTCATCCTTTCTCATCTGTTTTCTTACTTTAAAACAATTCTTGGCGTTCCTTCCAGTCACATTCCTTTAATTCTCAGCATAAAGACATGATAGCCTTTCTTTAAAAAAAAAAAACCTCAAAACCTCAACTCAAAGATGTTTGTCAGATAACCAGTTCTCAGCTCAAGGCCTTCACCTTTTGAATATCACTGCCCCACTAGTCAAAGAAGGTGTTTTGCATTCCATCAAAGGTGGCTTGTTAATATTAGCAATCTAGGGGCAGTAATGAGTTTTCTCTGAATCCCGAAGAGAATCTTCTCTACCTGGGGAAGTCAGGGTTAGCCCCTTAAGCCTCCCTGCCCTTTATGTAGTAATATATTCTTCAAATTTTCCGTGTACTGACTCCTGTCTTTCCCTTGTGAACCTTGGCCTAGAACCTGACAGAGTTCAACACTGCCCACAACAAGCGGATTTCCACTCTCACCATTGAGGAAGGGAATCTGGATATTCAGAGACCAAAGAGGAAGAGGAAGAACTCACGGGTGACTTTCAGTGAGGATGATGAGATCATCAACCCAGGTGAGGTATCTTCCTAGTTTCTTCTGATGAAAAAGGTGTGGCCTCAGAGAGTAGTGTACACAACCTGTAGGTCAGTTGTAATGTTTCTTAACAAGATTTAGAATGATAGGTACTATATTAAGGGGAGAGAGTTTTTACAGTTCATTGGTATAGTACCCTCAACACTCAAGCGTTATCCATTTGTAGTGTGAAAGAAATAGCTAAAGGCAAGGCCTGTATAATTCGGTATACAGAGCAAGGCTGTAATTCTCCTCTGCTGATCAAATATATGGCTGTGTCAAAATGGAGGTTTAAGTTAAGAATAGGTGTTTGCTCTCTCTACTTGAAAGCAGAACATTATTGTCTTTTTGCGGTTCTGTGTATGCTTGGTAACTCTTAAGACTGGAGAATCTTCTGCTGCAACTATTACCCACATTGAAGACTTGCCTGTCTGTAGGAAAGTAATTTGTAGAAAGCTTGTATGGAAATGTCAGCAAGGTAAGAGCATCAGATTATGGGAAAGCCACTAACTTTACCAGTTTGTTCCATCATTTAACATTTGTTTATTGGGTTCATGTTATATCTCAAGTAATCTGTTAGGTGAATGACATAGAGCTGGGAGGTATAGTTTATAACAACGAAGATGGAATTGGTATTCAAAACACCTTGTTTGAAAATAAGTCTTAATGGATAAAAACAAGAATCTTAGACTAACTAGTTGCTTTTAATATCCAGAATGAAATGCAGTGAGAATCACTTTTGAGTCCTGCATTCAGGTTCAATATATCAATTATTTAAATAGCGAAGATATGCTCCAGCATGGGAAAAAAAAAAGATAAAGGGATTTTAGTTAATTCAAAATGCAGTCTCAGTCGTTAGAGGTGTGTGAAAACCAATCAAATGCAGTTTAAGATTGGATTAATAGAAAAATGGGGGACTGTAACCCCACTGGTCTATCTTCTGAGCAGAACTCACCCAAATATGTTACTCAGTATAAGCATGGCCTTAACCGTCAAATGTGTTCCATAGTCCTGAGGGAGGAGGAGACTCGTAGGTATGGAGAACAGTCCCCTAGTCCCTTGGATGCTGGCATGTAGGGGAATGGACCACACATGAGGGAGAGCAGAGGGAGGAGGCATGGCCACTGTGGTTGGATATGTGCGGGGCTGACCTTAAGGAGGAAGCAGTGGGCAAAACCAGAGCCAGTGAGTAGCAAGTATTTGGCTCAGTATAAAAAGCAACAATGAGCCCTGGCTGGGTGGTTCACTTGGTTAGGGTGTCATCCCCTGCAGGAGAAGGTTATGGGTTTGATCGGGGTGCATACAGGGAGGCAACCTATCGACATTTCTCTGTCTCCCTCTCTTTCTCTCTCTCTCCTTCCCTTCCTCCTCTCCTTTTCTCCTTCTCTGCCTCTCCCTCTCTCCCTCTTCTTCTTTCTCCAAAATCAATAAAGATATCCTCAGTGAGGATTAAAACAATAACAACAGCAAAAACAATAAATTCTTCTTATATTTAGAAAAGTTAAAAGGATTCCTGCGAAAGAGATTGGGGCATTCATTCTAGGAACAAGTTTACTTTCTGATGGTGTGTGAAGTGGAATGGTTTACTCCAGAAAGTAGTGAAGCCCAAGGAAAATGTGTGGGCAGAGGTTGGATGACCAATTCAGGAGGCTTATTTCTGGGCCCCAGAACCTATGGAGTAAGAGTTTCTAGAGATTGGACTTAAAAATTTCTAGTTTTAAACAAGCTGTTGTACTAAGGAACAGCCAGTAACTTGGGAATTACTGGACTAGACAATCATTTAAGTCTCTTTTAGGACTCAGCATCTGATCTGCTTTGTTTTTCTCCTGGAAAAGTATTGCCCCAGAGCTTTATTAAGGCAGTGTATCCAGGCAGAGTATAGTACAGAGGTTAAACAGTATGGGCTCTGAAATCAGAGGGCCTGGGCTTGAAATCCACCTCTCTACTTAGTAGTTGTATGATCTTGGTCAAGTGACTTAAAAGACTACTGGCCTCACAGGATTGGTGGGAAGATTAAACGCATGACATGTAAAAATACTTTAGATTGGTGCTCCGCATTCAGTAAGCTCTTGATAAATATTAGCCATTATCCCCACTGTTTTCTGTCAGAATTTTTGCCTTCTAGCCATGCAAACTTTCCTATACCCAGAAGTAGACTTTGCAAGGAATTTGTTGGTAGATCTTTCAGGAGCAGAGATCATCTAGAACGGTTGTATCCTCTGTCTTGGATATGTCCTCTGGCTAGAGAATGAGGAGAGCATGAGAGGCCTGACCACCATTCAGCCAGCACAGAACAGGGTCTCCCAGAGAGGCCGAGCACCCACCCTTCTGTAGGCCTTAGGCCTAGTGCATGCACAGGGTGCGTCCCCTAGTAGCCACCCCTGTCAGGCTCCAGTTGCTCATGTGCTTCATTCAGCTTTCCTTGCGGAAGGGATGATTGGAACAGGTCTTTGGGGATGAGAAAAGATCAAGATCAAGGTGCCTTTTTTAGAGATCTTGTGTCCTTCCTGAATCTGGTTATCTTTTCCTCTTCTTTCACGTGGAAGCCCTTTATTCGTTCATTCATTGAACAGAGGTTGGTTGTTCAATGAATATACCAGGGTATGTTCTTTAGAGGCATCCTAACATGTGAAAAGGCAAGCTTAAATCAACCAGGTGTTAATTATTCAAATTAAATAAGGAATCTTTATTTTCCAAAGGAATTCATAGGAGTGTTGTTTTTAAATAGCAAACTCCCTCAGTACATTTAAAATAAAATGGACAACATCTGTTAGGGAACCAGTTCCTTTCCTAGCACTACATTAAGATAAAGGGGATTTGGAATAGTTTTTTTCTAGTGATCCTAGTAAGTTGGCCTGCCTGTTTCCACACACTCAGCCTTCAGCAAGAAAACTGTTCCCCCTAGGTGACCCAGCCCAATTGTCTTCTCTGTGTTCCAAAACCCAGATTTGCCCCCTCTCTTGAAGCACCTCCAGTGTGTTGTAGCCTACCTGACTTTACAACTGTCAGCTCCTTAAAGGCAGGATAGTATCTTGCTCTTCATTTCATGCCTGATGTCTAATAAATGAGGCATGAGAGAGTGACTGATTGCAAGCGCATCCTTTTCTTGGTCTTAGCTCTTTCTCCCTGCAGAGTGAATGAAGCTAGAAGCTTTGTAGGGTACAATAACATGTGTGTAAACTATGAAAAGGGAGCTACTCTCCTACCCTGTCTGGACAGGGAGCTTCAGAGTCTTCAGTAAAAGTCTTGATTGCATACAGCAGTTCAGGTCAAAAGGCCAAGTTAAGTTGGAAGCCATGGATCTGAACCCTAATTCTGTTATTTGCTAATGAGCGGGCATTAGCAAGGTAGGTGGTGTGTGACCTCTTGGCATATCATTGTTTTATTACTTGCATTGGATTGATAACATCTGCTCTTTAATGTATCCTCTCAGAAAGAGGAAAGTGTATGGAATAAGAAAGAACTTGGGGAAGGCGGCATAGCACGGTGGTCCAGTCCTATTTCTAGTTGCTTGGACTCTAATCCTTGCTCTTCCACTCTCTGATAGGGTGACTGGGCACGTCACTTTATTCCTCTAAGCTTGGGTTGTTTTCTTGTCTATTAACTGTTTATCATAGTAGCATTTACCTCATAGGCTTGTGAGGATTTAACCAGTGCCCAGCACATAGTAAACACTTGAAGCATTAGCTGTATTTTACTGTTTTAATATGAATTGTTGTGATTGCTTTGTTTGTGATAAGCACTATACCCTTAATCCTCCCAGGAGACGACCAAACTAACCCTTCCCTCACGTCTTTTTGCAGAGGATGTGGATCCTTCAGTTGGACGCTTCCGGAACATGGTACAGACTGCAGTGGTCCCAGTGAAGGTAGGAAACACATTGTGAAATGCCATTTCATTTGGTCTGGTTTAAAAATTCACTCTTTTATATGTAGGTAAGTGTTAAATGTGTGCCTAATTTTAAAACAAATTCTTTGCTCTCCCATTTTTAACCCTGTGGAAATACTTTTACTCCATCTATGTCTAGGGGATCCTGGAGGGCCATAGAAAGGCTGCAGGTGACCAGTCAGGTTGATGCTGCATCTAAATTATGGTGCAGTGTGAGTCTGTAAATTTACCTTCCAGCAGGCTGCAGAGAGACCCACCTTTCTTTAGTCTTTCCCTTCTGGCTCAGAGTAAGTTCTTAGATGAGGTAAAGGCATTGTTGCATTTCTGCATGGCACCTCCGGCCTTTGCTGTGTCTTTATTCTGTGCGTGGGAATGGCTCCTATAGGGAAGCCAGCCCAGACCTGGATTAGATTTAAAGACCAGGTATATTGAAGAACCAAGAGGTGGAAGTTACAAAGGTGTTCTGATTGCTTAACACACAGAGGAACTACCTGGCAGCTACTTTAAGTACTGAAGTCCCTGTAAATAGAGGTATTCAAAAAGCAATTGGAAGATGCCAGTCAGATATACTATATTTATTTTTAACAAGTCTTTAGAATAGTCCTGACTGATGTGGCTCAGTTGTTCGGTGCTGTCCCGCAAAGCCAAAAGTTGGCAGTTTGATTCCCAGTCAGGGCACATGCCTGGGTTGTGGGCGTGGTCCCCGGTTGGGACATGAGAAGCAACCGATTGATGTCTCTCTCCTCCCTTCTCTCTCTCAAAATAAATAAGTAAAATCTTTTAAAAATACAAAGTCTTTATACTATACTAGACTAGATTGATATGTCAAATTCCTGGTTAGTCTTTGTTTAATCCAAAAGATGTAGAGAAGTGAGGGGGATCCAGTGTGAAAAAATATAAGATGAAATTTTCTGTGCAGCTCCAGCGCATACATGTCACATTTTCCCTTAAGCCTGTTTCTCTCTTTTTGGAATGTTCTATTGTCATTAAAGTACAAAACCAGCAGATGTTTTTACTTTTATGTCAGTTTTATTGTAGTATAATTTACATACAATAAAATACACACATGTCGAGTGTACAGTTTGGATTTTGACAAATGTGAACACCGGTGTCACCACCACCATACTCAGGATCTAGATTTCCTTCACCCCAAGAAGTTCCTTTATTTCCCTTTGTTGCCAGTTCTCTGCCACTCCCAGACACAGGCAGCCAGTCACCTTCTTTCATTCACTACAGATTTGTTTTGCTCTGAGATTAATGTTTAAAAATTGGGCGCCCAACGTGAAAACAGACTAACTTCTTATCCTCCCACCTCAAAAAAAATTTAAATAACTGCTACCACCCATTATCACCTCTATTTCCTGAAAGGACATTTTAACACCAAAAAAAAAAAAGAGAGAGAGAGTAAGGCGGTATGATAACCTAAGGGTAAAGAACAGAAACAAACTGGATATGTTTTACTTTATGAAAAGTTCACACACTCTCCCCATTTTTTTTGGTGTGACTTGGGATGGTGAATACTTTGTGTGGACCCATCACGTTAGATGACTGCTGTAAAGTCTCTTCAAACCCTGAGATTTCAGGACAGCGAAATAAGTTGTCTGGGAAATAAAACAAACTAAATGTTTAGGGGCCTTCCCCAATTTTTTTAGGACTAGAATATAAAAAAGCTAATTAGTACCACTCTTCTGTCTCACCTCTTGTCTCCTCTCTTCTTTGTAAACCACAGAAGAAGCGAGTGGAGGGCGCTGGCTCCCTGGGCCTGGAAGAATCAGGGAGCAGGCGCATACAGAACTTTGCGTTCAGTGGAGGACTTTATGGAGGTCTGCCCCCCACACACAGTGAAGCAGGCTCCCAGCCACATGGCATCCACGGGACAGCACTCATCGGTGGTTTGCCCATGCCCTACCCGAACCTCGCCCCTGATGTGGACTTGACTCCTGTCGTGCCATCCGCAGTGACCATGAATCCTGCACCAAACCCTGTAGTCTATAACCCTGAAGCTGTCAATGAACCCAAGAAGAAGAAATATGCAAAAGAAGCTTGGCCGGGCAAGAAGCCCACTCCTTCCTTACTGATTTGATATTTTTTGGTCGTGGAGAGGGGTGGGATGGGGTGGGAATTGGGTGGAAGGGTAATGGGGGAGCTAATGAACTAGGGAGAAAAATTTTCCATGTGTGCAGTATCGTCTTTCAGAATGTCTTCTGGGGTCCTAACCATGTAATATCAAAACTTGGGGTGGGGTTGAAATAGCCCGTAAAGACCAGTCTTCAGAGCACTTTCAGTGCAGAGAAATGTTCTGTACATCCTTTTAAGTAGACTGCCCTGCCTCTCTCCCAGGCCTCTCGTTTCCTCTCCTCTCCTCCCTCTTTCTAGGATCTTTTTTATTTAAGGTCACTTACTAGGGATAGACTCCAGGCCCTCAGGTTGAATTCAGAGCTGGGGAGGTGACAGTCACATCACCAGCCTTGTGGGTCCTGCAGCCTAATTTATATATACTATCCCTGTAAGTCCCACAGAGCAGAAGGGTTGCCATGGATCTGAGGTTGATCAAAAGGGTTTAGAATTCTTCAGTTAAGCTAAAGTTTAAACTCAAAAATATTCTCGTGGGTCAGTGCTTTTGAGGTCCAATAGTCAGGCTTTTCTCTTTTGCCTTTCTATTGGAATGAGAACATTTTGATTGTGGTCTGAGACCAGTACCACAGACACAGGTTGATAGTTTTAAACTTACTACATGTTTGAATTTTACCTGTTTTTCTTGTCAAACCTGAGTACTCTACTTGCAGAAGTTTCTCATTTGATTCCAGGGTACCGTCTTCTATTCTCTAAGGCTTTACGTTTCCTTTTCAAGTGTGTTAATGAAGGCAATTTCTAAAGGATATCACCAGTTAGAACAATTCCAATTAAAAAGAAAAAGATTTTACTTTGTGAGTAACTGATGTGTCTCAGAGAACATTTTTAGATGTTGGTTCAGAGGTTCTTTCCCCCCTTTGACTGAGAGCTCTCGTTACCCAGAGCTCTGAGGCTAGCCCCGGCTAACAAACGTAGGAGACGAAGGTAGAAAACATTGATATGAGCTTTGTACAGAGATTTGTACATTTGTGTAATAGGCCTTTTCACGCTTTAAGTGTAGCTTTTTACCTGTAACCTTTATTACATTGTAAATTAAATGTAACTTTTGTCAATTGGGTGCAGTTGTGATTGAGTCACCATCACTGATTCCCACTGACATTAGGGAAGTTTGTCAAAGGTACAGCTTTCGGGCCTGAGAGGTGGTGTTCTGTCCCCATTTTATTACCACAAATGAAAATGCCCCCTGATGAAGGCAAAAATTCTAATTAGAGATTCTAGTTCCCAGAGTGAAGCCTCATGGAGCCAACTGGGTGGGTTAAGAGGTGCCAGCGCTCTTGGGAGGCAGAACCGCTGACCTGATGGGAGGCTGGGCTTTGGGACCCTTGTCCTGCAGTGGGCGTGGTTTAAACCTGGTCACCTGCTCTCTGGTTACTGGCTGCAGCTCAGGTAGCACAGAAGCAGAAGGAACCTAAAGTTGTATAAGTTTAGAAGGGATTTCAGCTAAAGTTTGGATTGAACGGATATGTCTCGCACATTGGGTAATGGAAGTGCATGCCCCCTGCCTACAGGAGGCCTGTCTTCTCCAAGGGAGACAGTGCGGTCGATGCTGAGCGCTTCAGTGGAGGGATGCACAGGCGAGGATGGCACGGCCCTGGGGGTCAGGAAGGCTTCTAGGGAGATGACAGTTGGGCCAAGCTTTGAAGAACACGTAGGGATTTACTATGTGGAGGGGTGTGAACCGAGCTGCTCTGGGGAGGGGAACCAGCCTGAGAGGCACGGCCTGAGGTGTGGGGCCGGCTGGTGGGCGGAAGGAGGTAAGAGTCATGCAGAGGCCAGACCCCACCCTGTCAGCTTTGCTGGGGGATTTGAAAACACCAGGAAGCCACTGAAGGATTTTTTTTTTTTTCCTTAAAAAAAAATGTCATGTAGAAATACCGGATAAGCCACAGTACATCTCACACTCACACCTCACCTGTCACCCACAGTGTGGGAGACTTCCTTGGGGAGATTTCAGATGTTACCAAATCCCTCTGGCAGTAGAAAAATAAGGCAATTACCTGGCCTCATGTGAGACACGTGTTCTAGTGCTCTCACACACGTTAGCAAATCTAGAGGTGAGTACAAATATAAAGAGAATACAGAAGAGAAAGTTCCATTAGTTCTGTCTGCAGGAAGCAAGCATGGTTAAGGGGAGAGGGTCATGGAAAGTTCCAGAGGAATGACCTTTGTGTTTCCAAGTGGTGGAGGGGAGGGCACTCCGTGCTTGTGCAGCTGCAGGACCAAAGGGGGCAGGGTGAATTGAAACCCCCAGCGTATGGGGGTGGTGGGAAGGTTCTGGGGTGCTCACCCACTGATTTTGGATGGCATCTGTTGGGGAATCAAAATCATTGCCTGTACTGCTAGGGAATTGGATTTGGGCAGTCCACCTCTGAACGGGGGAAAGGTGCACTTCCAGAGTCAGCCAGCAGGCGGGGCCCTGCTACCATCCTTGGAATCGCTATGACGACGGGTGTGAACCCCGGAGCGGGGCTGTGAGGCGGGGGATGAGAAGGACTGAAAAGAATATAGCTCTCTGTCCGGGCACCTGTGGGCACTTTACGTGCATTATTTCCCTAATTCTCCCAACAGCCCTGATAGGAGGTTGGTGGTGCCCCATTTTACAGCTGGGGAACCTGAAGCTCAGAAAGAGTCCTCAGACCAAGGTCACATCGCTGGCAAGCGGTAAAGCAAGGGAGTCCAGTCCAATGCTGGTGGTTTGGACTATGAACCGCACAGAGGAGCTCCTGCTTCGGGTTGCTGCGTTACCTGTTTCCTGGGTCTGTGAAGACTCTGGATTTTGGTCACTTTCTGATTTTTCTCCCTATTTCCTACTCTTTCTGTCACTATCTCTGATCTCCTTGGAAGGCCTTTGGAACCCTAAGTGCTGTCTCCACACATAGACCAAGTTGGGTGACACTATTGCCTCATGGCCTGGAGCCAAGTTTGTGAACAGAAAGTGCAGATGAGATGTGGAAGGAGGCTCTGAGAAGAGAGCCTCTGATGGCCAAGTCTCCCTGCCTGCCTCAGTCTCCCCGCCCCTCAGTGGCCAGCCAAGCAGTCACCTGGGCACTGGAGCCTGTCTCCTCACCTGCAGTCACGCCCTCTCCTCCTGACACTGCCAAGACCGCCCTCTGCTGCTGTGGGCCACTCTGAGCAGCAAACGCATTCTTACTGCTCTCACTTTAAAAGGAAACACCAAAAACCATCTCTTGATTCGATTCCACTTCCCTATCAGCAACCTCAGCTTCCCCTGCACTTTTCTCCGCTCCGCTTTGTAGAACATCTCTTGAAAAGAATGGCCTCATCTTGCTGTCTCCAGTTCCTTCCTCTGCTCACTCTTGGAACCACACCAGTCCACCGACACGCCATTGAAACGGTACCTGCTACAGACCCATCGGTCATATTTACTGCTCTGATCAGGATACTCCACAGGCTCCTCATTTTCTCCAGACGAAGAGCAGTTTTTCCACTGCACACCCTCCCCCTACCACTCTCCCCTCCTACCTCTCTCCCTCTTGCTCACTCTCCCAGAGTCTGATTGGTCCTTCAGCCCTCAAGGCGCACTCCTGCCCTGCCCCTGGGGCCGACTTCTTCCCCCAGGTGTCAGCAAGGCTCCCTCCCTCACTACCTTCAAGTGAGAAAGAGAAAAGCAAGCCCTGGCCTCCAGGAGCTAGCCTGGCACTTCAGTCTGGGACTTGGTGTTCCCTAGCTGAACGTAAACAATTTCACAGAACATCGCATCAGACAAGGGCACTCTGTGACCCTGATGGATCAAGACAAACAGGACCACTCCAGAATCATGTCTGAACATAGACAACGCATGGAATTTGTCAAAACCACCAAAGGACTAGTCATCTCTATAGTGGGCTGACTTATGGCCCCAAAAAAACATCTAACTGAAACTTCAGAATGTGACCTTATTTGGAATAAAAGTCTTTGCAAATGTAATTAAGGTCAGGAAGTTGAGATGAGATCAGCTTGGATTAGTGTGGGCCCTAAGTCAAATTTTGAATGTCCTTAAAAGAAACAGAAAAGGAGAAAACACATAGACACAAAGAAGACATGTGAAGATAGAGTCAGAGGTTGGAACGATGCGTCGACAAGCCAAGGAATGACAAGGAGTGCCCGCAGCCTCACGAGCTTCCCTCCTCTCTCCTCTGGGCATGGCCCTGGCCTCATAAGCACCCCTCCCTGCCTGCCAGGTCCTTTCCACACCTCCAACAGAGTCTTGCTAAAAATACCTTTCTCACCACATCAGTCAGGGATTCATCCCCCAAACCTGTGGGTCAAAGGCCAAACTCCTTACTGGAGCCTCTCAGGGAAAACTCTCACTCCCTTCTGGGACCTCCAAGGGGGCTCCCACTTGAAACTCATTTCTGTTCCTCAATGTGCCTTCTCCCTGCTGCCCTCCCTGTCCTCTCTGGCTCACTCTCGGTTAACTCATCACTTTCTCTGGGCGGCCTTCCCTGGGACCCAGGCTGCAGAAGGAAGGTCTGCTGGAGCAACCCTCACCCACTGGGCTCTCCTGACCTGGGTGCCAGGAGAGCAGACCGTCATTTGGCCACAGTGGGCCAGAAATATGGACGGCATTGAGTTGAAATGCATCACATAGCTCTTTCACCCCTCTGCCCCCCCTACCCCTGTTCCCCAGCATTTTACCCTGACCCATGGGGTACTGGGTAATAGGGTTGTTATCCTCCCAGCTAGAAGAGGGAGGCCGTGCCTCAAACCCAGTGACACCCCCAAACCGAAGTCATGGTTCTACACGACTCCTAAGCCCTGAAGGGAAGTAGGGCAGTGCGGAGAGAGCAGACAGTTCCTGTGGGCTAGGCCAAGAGAGGCCCCTGAGAAAGGGAACTTGACCCAGGGGCTTCCTGCTCTGTGGGGCATAGAGGGGCTCTGGGAGCCTGGTTCAGTCTCTTCCTGGCTGCTGGGCTTTGGGTGTACCGCTTCATCATTCAGGTGGCAGTTTTCCCATCTGTGAAATGTAAAAGAACAAGATAACCTACATCTCAGGGTAGCACAAGTATAATGAAATGTAAAGCACTTAGCACGGTGCCCGGTAGGCCATTTCCTGTCCCAGACCCCAGGCCTTGCCAACTTCTCTCCATTTATGAAAATTCAACTTGTGCAATGCCACAGGGAGCGCCGCGCAGGGCATTCCTGGATCTGAGGGTCACTGTCCAGAGCCGGCTGAGGAGGAAGCGGAGCTCTGAATCCCGCAGAGCTTGTCCTGGGGCTGTCACGGAAGGTGGCGGCGGTGGGGGGGAATAAACACGAGTTGTCGCAAACACTTCTCTGTTTGCCAGGAGAGGGCACATGGCCCTTCCCTCTAGTGGAGAAGGCCTTGAACCCCTGTGTCCAAGGGTTTTATTGAGAACCATATGCAACAGGGTATGGATGCAAAGCTCATCAATCAATGTCAAAAGGCTATGTTTACAGAAAACAGATAGAGATCATAGATAACAATGAAGGAACACAAGAGATCTGCCTCAGGTCAGGGTCTATGAATAATGTAAATCTCCTTCCCTGTCTGAGCTGGTTATCATAGCTTTTGAGGGAAGAACAAAGCATGCTTCAAGGAACTTACTTCTAGGCCTGATTCCCCCCTGGGAACCGCCCGATCCAGTTTAGGGGTGTACCTGCCTTTAGTATTGTCTCAAGCCTGAGCCAGGTGGGCGGGGCAGAGCTGCCAAGAGATAAGGAGACTTCTTTCAGATAGAATGAGGACTCCAGCCACATTCAAGCCAATTTGAGGGATGCAGGCCTTTTGCCCTTTCTCTGTGTCCCCCAAGTCCTTGTCTGCTGCCCATACCAGTAGCGTCTGTTTTAGGTCATCTGTCCTCATGGGGAATCTTACCCGTCATTGACTACCAACCATCACAGGGCCAAGCAGAGTGATGTGAGGGAGACAGGGGCTTCATCCCTGCCCGGGGGACAGGTTTTGTCTCTTCAGCGGCCTGTTTTCCCAAGGCTTCTTTGATTAGCTCCAGCCTTGGGGCCCTCTTGCCTGTCAGTGAGGCTACAGTGCCTGGAACCAGACAAGGTGTTTCCCAGCAATGCAATGCCCAGGCTGGGGCTGGATGGAACAGACCCAGCAGAAGAAAGAGGACATCAGGGCAGATGTGCTGCCTACAGGTTATATGACAGGGCCTTTGGGCTGGAGGAGGGAACTTTGACTTTGTATTCAATCCCTTTTCATTGCAGCTGGGGAAACTGAGGCTAAGAGGTGGTAGCATCTGTTGCCATTGCTCAGAGCCAGGTTTGGCACTGAAGCTTCTTTCCTGAACTTCTTACATTGAATGCAAGTTTTGCAGCATCTCTGGAAGCCAGGCAGGGAATCGTGGTGATGGGGATGCAAGCTCTAGGCTCAGGTGATTACTTGACTCAAGATCATGACAAAGAGGCTGTGACTGAAACAAGCCAAGAATCCAGGGCTATGGATTCCCCACTCCAGATGGGCTTATCCTGGCAGGATCTAGATGTAGGTGTGAGGGTTGGTGGGGAGGAAGCAAATGCCACATCCCAAAGTCCTCCTGTCATTATTCAACAAATGCCAGGTTCTATGGAAATATGCAAAAAAGAGACTTGGTCCAGTCCTCGTGGAGCATCTAGCCCACTGGGGAAGAGATATTAAGGGAAAAAAATCACAAATAAATGTAACATAAGTGTGAGGAGGGCTATGGAGAAGGGGTTTATGGTACATAATGTGCAAGGGCATAATAAGGGACCTTACTTTCTTCCTTTGGGAAGAGGGGGCCAGGGAAGTCTTCTTGAGGATATGATGCTTAAGTGGAGACTCAGAATGAAAAAGATTTCTGATGGTTCTAGCTGGTGTGACTCGGTGGACTGAGCACCCTCCCGTGAACTGAAAGGTCGCTGGTTTGATTCCCAGTCAGGGCACATGCCTGGGTTGTGGGTCCCCATTAGGGGGCGTGAAAGAGGAAACCTGATTGAAGTTTCTCTCCCTTTCTTTTTCCTTCCCTTGCCCCCTCTCTAAAAACTAAATAAAATAAAAAAATAAAGATTACTGATATAAAAATTGGCCTCTGCCCTGGTTCCTGGCACAGAACTTCTAAAATACTAGTAATTTTCTAAGTGATAAGAGCACTGGGGGGTGGGGAGCAATAGGAGCATCTTTTGTTCAATTGAGGTGACTCTGGGTGGGCTCCTGAATGGGGGTTCATCAAGCCATGATCTAAAGTTTGGAATTTTCAGCTCTCCTCCACCCCCACTTCTCCAGAAAGGAGAGAGAGATGGAAATGGAGTTAATTGGTTATGTCTGAGGGACGTCTGGTCAAGATGGCAGCATAGGTAAACATGGCTCACCTCTTCGCACAACCACATCAAAATTACAACTAAATTATAGAACAACCATCACTCATAACCATCAGAAATCAAGTTGAATGGAAGTCTGACAACGACAGAATTAAAGAAACCACGTCCATCTAGACTGGTAGGAGGAGAGGAGACACAAAACAGGCTGGTTCCACATCCATGTGTGGTGGATAAAAATTCAGGAGGGATATCTTGGAAACGAGGAGTGCCAGCCCCACACCAGGCTCCCCAGCCCAGCTTCTAGTGACAGGAAGATAAGTCTACATAAGTTCTGGCTGCAAAAACCAGCTGGGACTCAGAGGGTGGAAGAAACCGCTGGAGCCTCAAGCAGTTCCTCTTAAAGAAGCCACACATGGACTCATCTACTCAGACTCACTCCCTCTGAGCTCCTGCACCAGGGTAGCAGCTTGAAAGGCACCAGTGGCATACAGGGAGAAACTGAAGTGTCTGGCATCAAGGCAAGAACTGAGGGACAGCTTTCTCCCAGACAGAAAGGGGAGCAGAGGCCATTGTTCCTTTTCTGAACCCTTCCCCGACAGGGCCACAGGGCCGGCAGTCTGGTGCCATATCTGAGACTCCATCAGCCTGGCTAAGACTGTTTGCCCCGCCCTGGAGATCCCCTGAAACTGTCCCACTCAACTTATGGGCCCATTCATGGTGTTAACCATGACCTTTCCATATGAATTGCTAATTTTGGCTCATCCTTCACAACTTCCTAAATTCTCTAAAACAAGCAACAGCCAACCTCAGTGAGCCCCCCTGCCCCCTACGGCTTGCTAAGTGGCACCAGGCCTGGCACTAGCAGCAGACAGCTTAGATCCACAGTCTGGCTTCATCTGGGACTTTCCAAGGCCAGCACAAATAGCAGCCATCTCAGATTGCTTTATAGCTCAGACAGAGTGGCCCCAGGCAAAACACAGGTGGGGACTGACCTTGGCCTGCACCACCTGGGAAACTGCAGAGCCTGCACACCCAGTGGATAGCTACAGACCACATCACCCTGCCCCTACACAGCTGATCCTCCATGGAAGGCAGAGGTTGATGGTCAGTGGTCACAGCCAATCCTTGCAGCTGACTGGCCCGGGTAAATCCATCCCATTGACCTGACAAGAGCAACCAAGGCTCAACTACAAGAGGAGGGTGTACTCAACCCTCCTCTTGTAGTTGAGGGCACAAACTCAAGTATCCAGCTTAGGTGATAGGGGAGGCTGTGCCATTGGACTCTACAGGGCACCTACTACACTAGGCCATGCTATCAAGACAGGGAGTCATAGTAGCTCTACCTAATACATAGAAACAAACACAGGGAGTTAGTTACAGGGAGAAGTTAGTTACAGGGAGGCTGCCAAAACTAGGAGACAAAGAAACATGCCCCTTCCCCAAAAGAAAACAGATCAAAACTCCAGAAAAAGAATTAAACAAAAAGGAAATAAGCAATCTATCAGATGCAGAGTTCAAAACACTGGTTATAGGGATGCTCAAGGAACTTGGTGAGGACCTCAATAGCATAAAAAAGATACAGTCAAAAACAAAGGATACACTAACTGAGATGAAGAACAATTTACAGAGAAGCATCAGTAGAGTGAATGAATCTGAGAATCAGATCAACGATTTGGAACATAAGGAAGCAAAAAACAACCAATCAGAACAAGAAGAAGAAAAAAGAATCCAAAAAGCTGAGTATGGTGTAGGCAACCTATGGGACAACTTCAAGTGGTCTAACATTCGCATCATAGGGGTGCTAGAAGGAGAAAAGAAAGAGCAAGAAATTGAAAATCTATTTGAAAAAATAATAAAAGTAAACTTCTCTAATTTGGTGAAGGAAATAGACATGCAAATCTGGGAAGCACAGAGAATCCCAAACAAGATGGATGCAAATAGTCCCACACCAAGACACAGAATAACTAAAACGCCAATGGTTAAAGATAAAAAGAGAATCTTAAAAGCAGCAAGAAAAAAGAAATTAGTTATCTACAGGGGAGTTCCCATAAGACTGTCAGCTGATTTCTCAAAAGAAACTTCATAGGCAAGAAGGGATTTGCAAGAAATATTCAAAGTCATGAAAAGCAGGGACCTACTGCCAAAATTGCTCTACCCAGCAAAGCCGTCATTTAGAATCAGAGGGCAGATAAAGAGCTTCCCAGACAAGAAAAAACTAAAGGAGACCATCATCACCAAACCATTATTATATGAAATGTTAAGAGACTTATTTAAGAAAAAGAAGATCAAAATTAGGAACAATAAAATGGCAAAAACAAACAAACAAACCCAAATCTATTAACAATTGAATCTAAAAACAAATTAAGCAAACAAGAAGAACAGAGACAGAATCATAGATACAGAGAGCATTTTGATGGTTGCCAGGTGGGAGTGGGGTGTGGGGAATGGGTGAAGAGGTGAGGAGATTAAGAAATACAAACAGCCCTGGCTGGTGTGGCTCAGTGGATTGAGTACCAGCCTGTGAACCAAAGGGTCATTGGTTCAATTCCCAGTAAGGGCACATGTCTGGGTTATGGGCCAGGTCCCCAGTGGGGCACCTGCGAGAGGCAGCCACACATTGATGTTTCTCTCCCTCTCTGTCTACCTCCCTTCCTCTCTAAAAATAAATAAATAAAATTTAAAAAAAAAAGAAGTGCAAACAGGGAGTTACAGAACAGCCAGGGGGATGTGAAGTACAGTATAGGTAATATAGTAGCCAAGGAACTTATATGCATGACCCATGACCCATGGACATGAACAGTGGTGGGGGGATGGCCTGAGGGAGTGGGGGGTTTTGGGTGGAGGGGGGCCATGGGGAAAAAATTGGGAAAACTTTAATAGCATAATCAACAATACATAATTTTTTAAAAGAGTAAAAAAAAATGGGCATGCCCATATGAGGAAAGCTCTGTAAAATCCCAGGAGTACAGGGTTTGGAGACCTTCCAGGTGGGTGAACATACCCATGCATTGTGAGGGTGCTATGCCCCAACACCAGGGGGACAGAAGCTCCTATGCTCACGACCCTCCCAGATCTCACCCTAGGGGTCTCGTCATCTGTATCTTTATCATATCCTTTCATAAACTGGTATTGTTTAGTATTGTTAGTATTTTCCTGAGTTGTATGAGCCTCTCTAGCAAATTAATGGAACCAAAGGAGGGGGTCATTGAAACCTGCAGAATATAGCTAGTTGGTCAGAAGCACAGGTCGTAACCTGAGTTTGTGAGTGGCATCTGAAGTGTGTCTATGTGAGGCAGTCCTGTGGGATGGAGCCCTTAACCTGTGGGATCTGATGCTGTCTCTAGGTAGATAGTATCAAAGTTGAGCTGAACTGCATTCCACCTGGTGTTGCAGGGAATTGCTTTGGTGTGAGGGGAAATTCTCTGGAAAAATGGGGTTTTCCCCTGCACAGTTGCCCAGACAGGGAGTGGTGTGCATTCCAGGCAGAGGGAATGTCATATGCAAAGGTCCTGTGGTGAGAAATACAGTACAATTTGAAAAATGCTCCAAGTTTATCCTTTCAAGAAGGTGGAGTAGAGGCATCTTCTTTCCTGTTTTTTCTTGAAAATCACCCCCCTCACCACCACATGTATACAACAAGAAGAAGAAACAGGAACTCTCTATCCTTTAGGAAGATATTTCTGACATCAAACTATAATATTGTTGAAAAGCATCAAATGCTCTAGATTCCAGTATGGTTACATAGTGGAATTACTAATTTAATCTTCTGTCTAGTTCTACAATAGAATTTGACTTCCTCTGGCCTGTTCTCTCTCATAGTGTTAACTAATAAAATTCCAATGCCTGGTCCTAAGAATGAAAATCTTCCTAATTAACAACTGCTATGAAAATAAACCTCAAAAGATGAAAAGGAGCTGTCTTTTCTCTCCTGAAGCTTCAGAAATGAAAATACTTACTTTGCTCCGTCATAAACATGAATTTAAGAATCAGTCCTGGCTGGGTCAATTGGTTGGAGTGTCACCCTGATACACAAAGACTGAGGGCTTGATTCCAGGTCAGGGCACATACAAGAAGAACCAATGAGTGCGTAAGTAAGTGGAACAACAAATTGATGTCTCCCCCCTTTTCCTCTCACTCTAAAAAAATCAACTAAAAAAAGAGAATCAGAGGTGATGGGGTCAAAATGAGAACTTTCATGACAGCATCTGTCTTGTTTTCCTGTCCAACATGGGGATCTGTGGGACTAGTCATCAAGAACATGTTAGCTCACCCTGGCTGGTGTGACTCAGTGGATTGAGTGCTGGACTGTGAACCCAGGGGTCGCCGGTTTGATTCCTGGTCAGGGCACATGCCTGGGTTGCAGGCCAGGTCCCCAGTGAGGGGTGTGTGAGAGGCAATCATGCATTGATGTTTATCTCCCCCTCTTTCTCCCTTCATTCCCCTCTGTCTAAAAATAAATAAATAAAATCTTTAAAAAAAAATAAGTGATAGAATGGTTAGAAGAAGTCTATGAAATCTCCTAGAAAGTAGAAGAGAAGGTCAGGGGGATGAAGAATTGGTCCAGAAGGTACAACATACAACTCAAAGGAACTCCTGAAAGAGAGAAAAAACAAGAAAGTTTCTAGAACTGAGGGGCATGAGTCTCCAGATTTAAAAAAATTTGCCAGTATCCAGAAGCAAGAATGGAGACCTGCAGATAGCTGAGCATGTGAAATAGTGCGCTGGGAACAGAGAGAAGGCTCCCAACGTTCACACACAAAGGGCCTGGAATAAGAATGATATTGGACTTCCCAATAGCAAACATGTTACTGCAAGTCCATGGAGACATGCTTCCAAGTTTAGGGGGAACATTATTTACAATCTGGACCTCAGTACCAGCCAGATCATTGTTAGGGAATAACTAATGCTGTGCATTAGATGTTAGAAACAGCCTGAGGTAACTTTTTTCAAAGATTGTGATAACGTACACATAACATAAAATTTAGCATCTTAACCACTTTTTAAGCGTACAGTTCAGCAGTGTTATAAGTACATTCACATCATTGCACAAGTAACCTCCAGACCGTTTTCATCTTGCAAACCTGAAACTTAGTCCCCATTGAACACCAACTCCCCATGTTCTCTCCTTCTAGCTCCTGGCAGCCATAATCCTACTTTCTGTCGCTATGATTTTGACGAGACTCCTCTAGGTACCTCATATATGTGGAATCATACAGTATTCATCTTTTGGCTTATTTCACTGAGCATAATGTCCTCAAGTTTCATTAATGTTGTCCAAGTGTTAGGATTTCCTTCCTTTTTAAGGCTGAGTAATATTCCATTCTGTGAATACACCACATTTTGTTATCTCTTCATCTTTTGATGAGTACTTGGGCTCCTTCCACCTCTTGAGTGTTGTGAACATGTTGCTATGAACGTGAGTATACCGATATTTCTTTGAGATCATGCCTTCGATTATTTTTTTAAAAACATTTTATTTATTTATTTTTTAGAGAGAAGGGAAGGGAGGGAGAAAAACAGCATCAATTGGTTGCCTCTCGCATGCCCCTAACAGGAGGCCTGGCTTGCAACCCACGCATGTGCCATGCCCAGGAATTGAACCAGCAACCTTTCAGTTCGCAGGCCGGCACTCAGTCTACCGAGCCACACCAGCCAGGGCAACCTTCAATTATTTTTTAATATATACCTAGAAGTGCGATGGCTGGATCATATGGTAACTCTATTTTTCATAGTTTCAGAAACAGATAACTATTTGTGAAACCTCTGCTGAAAAAGCCTAGCTACTTCCTCAAACCTAGAAATTACGCAGAGGTTTTTAAAGTGCTGGAGCTCAAAGCCTCACCCCTACTCGCAGACCTGGGCCCACTTCCTTTTCTCTGTTCCAGCCATGCAGGAGCTGAAGTCCCTTCCGGGAGAGATGTACACACACTTTCAACTTCCACTCCGTTCACTTAGAAAGTGGAGGAGTAAATATCTCTCTGGGTTCAAAACCACTTCTCCAAGCCCAAGGTCAAAAGTTTCACTTTCTGTGCTGTGGTCCTACTCCTCCCTCAGCTTGCCCTTGGGACCTGGCCTGTTCCTAGGCCTGACCAGCCCTCCTCAGCTCAGCGGCCATGCCTACTGATCTTGACCCTCTATGCCTTCCCGGAGGCCCTGGGTTCAGACTGTAGGAGTTTCTCCGGGTAACCCTGCAGGCTCCCGAAGCTCCTCATTCCCTCTTCTTCCCTGCCCTCCTCTCTTTTTCTCTATTCTCTCCTTTCTCTTTTCCTCTCCTCTCCTTTCTTTTCCTCCCTACCCAAGAGTCCTCTGTCTGCTCCCTGCTTCACAAGGTCAGGAATGCAAGAAAGCTCCATGCTCCCTTTCCCATCTCACCAAAGCACAAGTTAGTTCCTTGAAACTTTACAGCCAGACATGCTCAACTTCTTGAAGATACTGAATATTTTTTTTTCCAGAAGTGGTTTTTTCCCCCCAGGGAAAATCTGCGAGGAGAGGAAGCCCCCTTCCAGGCTGTCTCTACGCGGTCTCAGGGGTCCTTGGCAGAGAACTGTTCTGTTTGTAAACGGGCGGGGCAGCGGACGGGGAGGAGGTCGGGGGGAATCTAGAAAACAGAAAGGACAACATATTGCCTTTCAAGCCCCCACGGTTCCCAGGGTGGGAGGGCTTCTGGTCTCATTCTGTGAGTGTCCTGCACTTGTCTCTGCTGGAGGCTCTGGCACCAGGTGGGCTCTTGCTCCCCCAGGGAGAGGGCAGCTGTGGAGAGGGAGAAGGACCAGAGCGTCAGGCCCCCGGGTGGCTGTGCGTCTGCTCTGGTGGGGCGCCCTCTCACCCAAGTATCCTTGCGTGACAGACTGCCTTGGGACTTGTGAAAGAGCACGTTTCTCAAGGCTACCTCAGAGCAGCCATCAGGGGACTCTCCAGGCCGTGGGCACAGACGGGCGTGAGGGGCCAGCGGACAGACGGCTTCAAGCCTCGGCCTGTTACCACTCATCCTTGGAGCTGGGGCACTCTCCTCATCTCTCCCGCATCTTGGTCTTGACCTTCCTGACTGCTGGCGTGTTTTCCACCGCATTAGACCAATGTGCTGAATTGGACATTTAAGTGAACATCAAGTCACTGTAACAACCGCCATCTCATGTTGTTTCAATGTTAGGCCTCTTCCCCTCCTGGAAGGGGGTAGGTAACTAATGCAGGACCACCCCCCGCCCCGGTATGTTGCTGGGAAACACTAGGCCATGAGATATTGTTTACAAGAGTGCATTGTATGGTGCCAACACAGCTGGCAAGGGCCTAGCACCTGTTCCCAGTCACCCCACATCATTCTGCTACTCTGACCGGTCACTGCCTACAGGAGGCCCTGAACTGTTCACCTTCAGATTCCAAAAACTCTGATGGAGACCGGAGCGGGGTGGAATGAGGACTCCAGCTCCGGGCTGCTGCCTGTGGCCTCCTCAGGTCTCCTTTCCACCCCACTTCTCCGTCCTCTCTGGAAACTCGAGCTTCCCTCTCCCTACACCACTCAGCCCTTAAGACGCCATGGAGATCCAGACCAGGGCTCCCATCTGGGGAAGTGGAAAGGGCTTGAGCAATGGTAGATTTAAATTCCAGTTCCCCCATTTGCATGTTGTGCAACAGCAGGGAAGATTGTTTCCCACTCAGAATCTTGTTTTCCTAAAACAGAAAGCAGGGTGATGAGAAAAGCACATGACATCTTAAATTTCAGGGAAATGTCAGAGTCACGGGAGGCCCTTGGACATAACAATGATACGACATGAGGCTGAGCGCTCAGCACGCACCCATGTGCCTGTGTTACACTCTCATTTTCACCAGCGCCCTGGCTCCCGTCACTCCCCATTGTACAGGAGGCAACTGAGGCTCAGAGGAGTTAAGGAACTTGCCCAAGGTCACAGAGCTAGGAAGTAGAGGAGCCAGATTTGAGCCCAGCTCTATTTCCAAAGCCTGTCTTTTTTTTCCTCATCCTCTACCACAATTCTAGACAAAACTGGGCTGAGCAGAAATCTGCCGGACTTATACGGTCTGCTGAAATGCTCATACAGGGAGAAGAAACGAAGAATTGCCATTTCTCTGGCCTGCAGGAAAAGCTCAGCAGAGCTGGGTTAAAATTCTAGCATCTCCACTTCTGATTGCATGGTCTCAGGGAAGTCCCTTCACTTTTCTGAGCCTCAGTTTCCACATCTGTAAAGTGGAAATAATAATGTTTGCTTTGCCTGCTTGTAGGGAGAATTAAATGAGCAAATGGTTGTACAAGGTCAGCTCAGAGTACACGCTCAGGGAATCACATCTGTTGATGTTTCTGGAAACATGTAGAAATGCCCCCTCTGTCTCATCTCCTCTGCTTAGCAGACCCTCCTTCTGGGCCTGGGGCGCTGGCAAGCCTCTGTGCTCTGCTCATCTCAGCTCCTTCCTCACCTTACCACATTCATGGGAGGATCAGCAGCCTTTCAGCACCAATGAAACACACCCTTAGAGGCTGTAAAACCATCCTGCCATTTGACCTGGAAATTTCACTTCTGGAACCTGTCCAAAGAAAGTAGTTTTCACCCATTTATTCTGTGAGTCTCAATGCTAATTTATTGAGCACCCACTGTGTGCCAGGCTCTGTGCAATACACTGGGGAAGCAAAGGAATCTGGTTCCCCAGTCTCTGACTCCCAGAAGCCAACTGTCTAATTGCTGAGGAGATTCTGCCAATTATTAAGGCAGTAATTACATACATAAACATATAACTGCAAATTGTAATGGCAAGTAAATAGTTTTGCTATATCCGTCATAGTAGGCTTTTGCCTGCTAGTTTCAGTAACCTGGGGGAAATGCTTACGAGGTAAAGTCCCAGTGAAAGGAAGGAAGTTGCAATTTTCTGAGTATTATCGCCCAAGGGTTTCTCCTTGAAGGCGAGGGATGGGTCCTGGGGTACACAGTTGTGTCTCTAAATGTTTCAGCAAGAGAAGAAAAAGACAACAAAAATAATAGGCTACCCAGTGGGAAGGAGCCCTCTCAGTGACCAGGCCATGGTTCCTGAACATCGTTGTCTAATAAAAGGAACCAGGATTTCTGGGAGAAATGCAGGGCTGGGGAAGGAACAAGACAAGATGAGCCCGGAGCCTCTCGCAGCACCAGACAGTAAGGACATACATGCTCTGGGAGCAGAGGGAAGGGGCCCCGGCAGGGGCACCCAGGAGCCCACCTGAAGGAACTCACAAAGCTGGAATAATCTGAGCAACAAATTAAATAACATAGGGTTAGATTGTAAGAGTGTAAAATAAATATGCACGAGTTCATGCTAGCATATATTAATAGTTGAATAAATAAATAAATAAATGGGGAGAAGAGAAAATCTTTCTTACCAAGGAATTCCCGGTAATTTATTTGGTTGCTCTCCCCTCCAGAGGGTCTGGCTTAGCTCCCCATGATGGTGGACTGCACTTAGTGACTTGTTGCCAAACAACAGGGTATGGAGAGGGGAAAACAGCAACTTTCCAGTGGAGAAACCTGGAAACTCGACCTTAACAAGTGATCAAAGTTAATATCACAGTGAGAAGTCATGTGGTATGCCATGTGTCCCCCTGAGAGGATGTGATGAGAGGCCCTATAAGCCATCACTCCAGGATGGTCATGAGGAAAACATCAGGGCAAAAAAAAGATTAAGGGAGATTCTCCTGCAAAATAACTGACCAGTGCTCCTCAAGGTTGTCAAGGTCATGAGAAGGTTGTCAAGGTCATGAGAAGAACCCAGAAAAACTGAGAAAGTGTTACAGATGACAAAATGCAATATGGGATCCTGGATGAGGTTCTGGAACAGAAAAAGGTCATCAGTGGAAAAACAGATAAAACCCAAGTAAAGTCTACAGTTTAGCTAACAGTAATTCAGCAAAGTTGGTTTCTTAGTTTTGACAAATGTGATATGGTAATGTGAGATGGTAGCATTGGGGGAATTTGAAACTAGCTGAGGGATAGATGGGAATCTCTATTATTTTTGCAACTTTACTGTAAATCAAAAATTGGAAAAAAAAAAAAACCCCATAGGCAGAAGAGAGTGGAAAGAAACACAGCAAATTTTAGTAGTTAATATATTTGGGTGGTCGAAAAAGAATGTCCTCTTTTTATTTGTGTCTTTAGAGTTTATTCCTTTTTTTTAAACGTTCTTTTTCCTGATTGGAAGTCTTCTATTACTTTTTTAAAGATTTTATTTATTTATTTATTTTTAGAGAGGGGGAAGGGAAGGAGGAAAAGAGGGAGAGAATCAGCAATGTGCAAGAGAGATACATTGATCAGTTGCCTCTCACATGCCCCCAACTGGGGACCTGGCCTGCAACCTAGGCATGTGCCCTGACTGGGAATCGAACCGGTGACCCTTAGGCTCTCAGGCTGGTGCTCAATCCACTGAGCCACACCAGCCAGGTCTTCTATTAATTTTATAGTGCCAAAAAAATGAAAGGATGCATTTTGTGTACTACCTCTATCATCTCGTTTAGTCCTCACAACCAGCAAAGTAAGATAGGGAAACTAAAACTTGGAAAATCTAAGTGATTTGCCTCAAGTCATATAACAAACACGATGAGGAGCTGGGATTTGAACCTCTGTGAATCTGACTCACTCCTGAGGGACAGGAAAATATAAAAGCTTTGTCTGTTCTTGTGGGGTCAGGACAAGAGGGTGGCCTCTCTTCTAAGTAAATTTCTCTTTCGCCCAAGAAGTCCTTTTAACTAGAACTTTCCAGGGAGTACCAGCGTCCTGGAAAGACAATGAGTTCCCAGTCAGTAGAGGACCCCGGAGGTGAGGAGTCAGTGGTGATCCGGAGAGGGATTCAGGAACCGCGCGCGACACTGCATCTTCCTCCTCCGAGCCAAAGACAGGGCTGTGTGCCTCCTGTGAGAAGCAGAACCGTACCCGGCCCGCCGCGTTTCCTGGTACCTGGGAGGAAGATGGGGAAGGAGGGGTGGGGAGCGGGTGGAGGGGGCCCCTGGGGCTTCATCTTCCCCTCCGCCAAGCGGTCCATCACGGGCGACTGCAGACGTGGGGACCTGCTCTTCTTTACTCAGAGCTTCCTGATCGAGCCCCAAATCGTGCCACTAATGTGGCAGGTAGGTGCTGTAACCCCATTCTAGAGTTGCGGAAACTGGGGATGGCAGAGGGAAATGGCTTACCCAAGAGCTCGGCGTGGGGTCCCCCTGCCGCGCGGCTCCCCTCCGCGGGGCGGGGCGGGGCGGGGCGGGGCGGGGCGGAGGCTCCGGCGGGAGCGCGGGCGGGGACTCCGGCGGGAGCGCGGGCGCCCGGCCACTCAGCCCACGTCCAGGGATCGTCGCGGACCATGGAGCCCGTGCCGCTGCAGGACTTCGTTAGCGCCCTGGACCCCGCCTCTCTCCCGCGAGTGCTGCGAGTCTGCTCGGGCGTCTACTTCCAGGGTGAGTGAGGGGCCGAGGTCGCCCGCCGCGCAGCGCCGCCACGGCCAGCGTCTCCCGAGGTGTCGGGGCAGAGGCGCCGCTGGCGCGCCAGGAGCCCGGGAGAGTGCGCCGCAGCTTCGAATCCCGACGCTGCCTCTGCTGCGGGATTCGGCGCTGCGCTCAATCTGGGTAGTAATAAGCTCAGCCACCCGGGTGGGTGGAACCTAGGCGGGGTGGGAACGCTGTGCGCAGTGATTGAGTTCGGGCCGTGCGGAGAGGCAGCATTAGGGCGCTCACGGCTTGTAGCTGTTGCTTGATTCTTTTTCTTTTCTTTTTTTTTTTTTTTTAATTTATTTTTTCAAATACATTTGTCTCTGCCTACTGTTGCTTGACTCTTAAGTGCCAGGTCAGCCCTCTCCTCCGTGTAGCCTCCTGCTCCCCGTTGACACCCATCTACACCGCCTTCCTGCAGCCCCTCCGTCCCCCTTTTGTCCTCTGCTTGGCGATAGACAGTGCTTGATCTGATCGGCTCTTCAGTTCTCAGCTTAATGGCTCCTCACCCTGGAAGCCTGCCCGGCTCTCTGCTCCGTGCGTGCCCGCACATCTGCTCACCTGGCCGCAGCCTGCGTTGTTTACACGGCGGGGGCTCAGTCACTAGTTATTACCTCAAAGAGCAAGAGGCCAGGGACTGACAGGCAGTGGAAGGGAGAGGACGGGACGGCTGCTCAGCAGATGGGAAAGCCAGGCTGCTGATGGCGAGGGAAGAGCTGCAGGAGATAGAATGGGGAAGGAGGAGGAGAGAGGGAACCAAGGCGCTGGGTGGGAAAGGAGAAGCTCCTATCTTAGAGAGCAAATTAATGCTTGGGCGCCATGGCCATACCGTCCCCTCTCTCTGTTCCCTCCCTCTGCCACACCAGCTTCCAGAAAAGTGTTCTGAGTTCCCAAGTGGGTCCTAGACCGAGGGTGAGACACATGGAGGGCCACACAAGGGACAGGCCAGGCCACCATACAGTGGGCCTGGCCAGGTCCGTTTGGGAATCTGATGGATCTGTGTTCAAATCCTGACTCCACCTGTGGGGGCTTCCTGCAGGCATCTGTGCTGTTTGCTCTCTTGGCAACCTCCCTTTCTCCCTTTGTGTCATAATATCTGAGTTTCATCATTCTGCCTGAGCCGGGTGATGGTAAGTGACAGAAGTTAGGCTAAGAGAAGAACAAGATGGATGTGGGTATGCAGGTGCGGGTGAGCGTAGAGGAGGACAGACCGGGATAGCGATGGCACAGACGGCTCGCCTGGACACTTGGGAGGGCTTAGGAGTTGCAGCTTTGGAGGCAAACACCCTGGACTCAAGTCTCAAGTCTCTTGTTACCTATAATCTTGGGCCACCCAAGCAGCCTCAGGAAACTTGCTGAGGCTGAGTTTCCTCTTTTAGGAAAGGGAAATGTCTTTTCTAGGGCATGGGTCCTAAATGCAATGACGCATATGCAATACTGACCACAGCATTTGAGCTGTTCTCACCAGCCCCACCCTTGAAACTGTAGACAGTTTTTACAAGCCTGTGAATGTTTGTCTGGGGTTCTCACCACTTTCTCAGGGCTATTGTGAACAGCTGTTGCCAGAGATACTCTAACCTTAAGAGTATCCACGCTACGGTCATTTTTATAAGCCAGACTCCAGCCTTTGTCACAGACTGGAGGTGCCAGGCCACCAATACTGCCATCAGCTCTACAGGCAACACTGGCAAACTGGCATAACGATGAGTCAACACAAGTGACTATGCTATTCACTCAGCTTTTATTAATGCAGATTCAATCCAAATGCATACTAACCTAATAACAATAATAATCACTCAGAAACAACCAGTGATAACATCACACAAGAGAAATGGGGGATAATGAATCTGAGTCCCAAGCGTCCATATCAGGTCTGATCCAGGAGGCAGCCAGTCAGTGTCTTACAAGACAGCGTCTACGGTGGCTTCAGAGCCAGCTAGAGAGCAAGGTCGATTGGAGCAATGGAGCATCTCTCGGCCGCCTCAGCTCCTCTTGGCTATCTCAGCTATCTGAAGGCCTTTGCTTTCATATTCTTCTATGATGCAATGCTGCATCAGCCTCTTATTAATACATGTTGTTCTGTGCCACCTCTACAAGCACAGGTTGATTATATTGCTCCACTGTGCATGCTCTGAGAGGGTGGTGTAACCCGTCAGAAAAGTAAATGCCCTTGAGCACATCGTACTGCGCACACTCGGGGGATTGCAACATTCCTATGTGTCATTGCTCCACACTGCACATACTCTAAACATGGCTTCCCTCCACACCATCTTCATTGACCGGACTGATGCTGTCTTAGTTCAGCCCTCCTCTCCACAGGGTCCTGATGGGGGTGCCCTGGGTTGGGTCAGGGTGGGGGTGTCAGGTGGCCTCAAAGCTTGCCCACCTGTACTTTCCTGTCAGTCATCAGTAGGACACAGCCTGTGCACTCATGTGTGAGAGCGGTCTCTACTGAGCACTTCTATATTTCAGACGCTGCTCCAAGGGCCCAGAACCCTGCCTACAGGGCACACACTGTCAGCGGCCCTCCCTTTTCTCTAATTCATCTGAAGAAGAAAGCACCAGGGCAGGTGTTAGGTTTTGTGTGACCTTGGGTAACCACTGACCCTCCCTGGGCCCGATTAAATAACTGCAATAAGGGAACAGGCATCACTGGGTCACTTACCCAATCATGACTTGAACACATATTGAGAGGCCAGGCCCGGCTGGCTGCAGTGGCGCTGAGATGGATCAGCCCTGCTCCATGAGCTGAGTTTAGGAGGCACGGGGATGTGAAGAAGGCCCGAGAGTGTACCGCAGAAGGGTACATGCAGCACTAGAAGAAGGTGGCGGTGGCATGTATGCTGACTGCGGACAGCCGAGCCGGAGGCTGTCAGGTAGGGAAAGGTGGGGAGAGGCGTTCCAGGCAGCACATGTGCGTCGGGCGGCAGAGCGGGGCTTATGGTGAAGAGGCACAGGCCGCTTGGCCCTTGCTGAACGGGGAAACTGAGTCTGTGTCTCCACAGGCTCCATCTACGAGATCTCTGGGAATGAGTGCTGCCTCTCCACGGGGGACCTGATGAAGGTCACCCAGGTTCGCCTCCAGAAGGTTGTCGGCGAGAACCCAGGGACAGGTCAGACCATAGAGCTGGACCCCAGCTTCAAGGGTAAGGTTGGCACCTCTGTCTCCCCAAGTGCCCCGGAACCCTCCAGGCACACCTGTGGCCATGCCTCTGGGCTTGCCAACCCCCGCATGCACAGCCACCCCTCTGGGTTAGCGCATGCGGCTCTCCCGTCCACGTGGCCTCCAGGCTCAGGGTGCCCTCCCGGTGGCCTGACGACACCCTGAGCCTGGCCTGGCCGCCCCCGATCCCTGTCCGTCTCTCTGATCACATTCGCCTGGGATTTTCCTTGTTCTAGGTCTTTGTCCACATGCCTGTCTCTGTGTTCGCTCACACCTTCACTTGCTAAGCATTATGAACACCCTCCATCTGGCAGACCCTGGGCTGGGGGCTGGGCTGTGGGGTTCAGGATGAACCAGGGCAGCCCTCGCCGATGGGGAGCTCTCATGGCGGCAGTGAAAGGAGGGCAACAGTAGGAGGAAGCCTGAGTTAAGAGGGGGCTCTGCCTCAGGGGCCTGTGCAGGCTTCCTGGAGGAGGTGGCCCCTGGGCTGGAGGAAGGATCCCTAGTGGGAGTGGCTAGAGGGAGTAGCCTGTGCACGTTTGTGGCTCCAGAAACACCTGTCACTCAGTTATTGTGGAAGGTGTGTAGTGTGGTGGACTGCGGGCCTGATGCTGAAGCCAACAGCGTAGGTGGGAATCCTGCTCTGCCACCATTAGCGGTGGCTTCGGCCACTTCCTGCGATATCTCTGGGCCTCAGCTTCCTCCTCTGTGATGGAACTACCCAGGCTTGATGTGAGGCTACGTCGGGTTGCCATACGTGAAGCACGCAGAAGGCCTGGCACAGAGCAGGCGCCCTCTGAGTGCTGGTTCCTAGCGCGAGTCACTGCAGTCGCCCAGATGGGATGATGGGATGGGCGCAGCAGGGGCTCCAGGTGCGGGGGGCCGGGGGGAACGGGAATCAGACGGAAAGGGCCTCTGTGGGGCGCAGGCACGCTTTGGTCTCTATTTTGAAGGCCTTGAGGAGCCAATGAGGGTTTCAAATATGAAAGTGGTGTGTGTTATTTTGTATTTGGAGAATTTTGTTTTTATTTTGAAATAACTTCAGATTTACAGAAGACTTGCTAGAACTACTGAATATCCTTATCCAGATTCACTAATTGTTAAACATTTCATTACATTTGCTTTCTCTCTTTCTCTTCCTCTTTTTACACATATACTATACATACATATGAACGTTACTATATATGTATATATGTATATATTTCTCCTGAACCATTTGAGAGTAAATTGCAGATGTGATGCCCTTTACATCTAAATATTATTCCTAATATTTAGTGTATCTCCTAAAAACAAGGACATTTGCTCACAAAACTATAGTTTAATGACACAATTCAGGAAATTTAATATTGATATAATATTAGTGTTTAATCATCGTCTGTATTCAAACTTCATCAGTTGCCCTAATAATGTCTTTTTCTTTTTTTGGTATAGTTTTTAAAAAATTATTGACTTTAGAGAGAGAGAAACATCGATTTGTTGTTCCACTTATTTATGTGTTCCTTGGTCGCTTTCTGTACATGCCCTCCTGGAGATCGAACCGCAACCTTGGCGTGTGGCAGCGATGCTGCCACCAAGTGAGCCCCCTGGCCAGGGCTGCCAATGTCTTTTGTAGCAGTTTTTCCCCTTGATCCAGAATCCAGTCCCAGATCCCACATCTGGCAGCTGTGCTATTTCTTTAGTCTCCATTGAGCTGGAAGAGATCCTCAGTCTTTCTTTGTCCTCACATCCATTTTTTTTTAAAGATTTTATTTATTTATTTTTAGACAGAGGGGAAGGGAAGGAGGAAGAAGACAGGGAGAGGGAGAGAAGCATCAGTGTATGGGTGCCTCTCACACACCCCCTGCTGGGGACCTGGCCTGCAACCCAGGCATGTGCCCTGACTGGGAATCAAACTGGTGACCCTTTGGTTTGTAGGCTGACGCTCAATCCACTGAGCCACACCAGCCAGGGCCCCATCCATGTTTTTAGAGTCCAGACCAGTGCTTTCGCAGCATGTCCCTCAGTCAGGGTTTGTGTGATGTTTCCTGGATTGGATATGTGATGAATGTTTTGGGCAGAAAAATCTCCAAAGTGAAGTTATATCCAGGTGTGGGGTTAGTTTAGACAAGAGAAGAATGGATGGGGTGGGGAGGGACAGAGGGAGGAGAGCATCCAGAAGTGGCAGACACTTAACGGGGCAGGAGGCGGTCAGAGCTCATTCGGCCAGGGGCTCCTGGGTTTCTAGTTTGGGAGAGAAGGACAATGGTGCCACCCTTGGATGGGGTGATAGGCATTGGATGTGTGACATTGGAGCGGTGGTGAGGTATCTGGAGGCAAATTTGGCAAAATTAGAGGCAGGTGGAGTCAGGAGGTAGGAAAGTAGGCAGTGGTAGGGTATCTGTTGGGGAGCACGCCCTGTTCTGTTCTCTGTCCCTGGCAACAGCCCCTCTGTGTCTGTGCCCATGTGTCAGAAGGAACTGTCTCCACCTCTGCCCCTCGCCGGCCATGCACACATAGCCACTCGTGGCCTCCCATCTCTCAGCCTGTGGCCCAGGACTCCTGAGGCTGACCTGTTCTTGGCGCCCGTCCTCAGGGGACTCTGACTGGGTTCTTGTTGGCCAGCCTGGGGCCTGGTACATTTGGCCCTGGCCCCAACCAAGACCTGCCCCACCCTGACCCCCTCTGCTGTCCCCCACAGGCCACTTCAGTCCCCTCACCGGCCCCCAGACCTATGGAACCCTGGAGGAACTGGTCTCTGCTATAACCCAGAACTCCAAGCAGCTGCCCATCTGGTTCATGTCCACCTACAGAATTGACACAAGGGCCAGGGTGGTCCCTGAAGAGCAGCCCCTCATGCTTGAAGCGGTGGAAATGTACCTTGGGACCCACGCCGCCCGCTGTGTGCTGAGCATGGGGACCCAGGTGGTGGTCCTGCACCTGCCCCTGTCCACAAAGGGGCCCTTCTGGGAACTGGAGACTGGTGCCCCTCGGACCCTGCTGCAGACCCTACAGGACCCAGCCCTGAAGGGCCGCCTCCTCACCTGCCCCACCCTCCCCTGGCGCTCCTTGATCCTGAGGCCTCAGTATGAGATCCAAGCCATCATGCACAGTGAGTTGTTGGGACAGGTGGGTGGGGGTTGGTGGGGAAGGGAAAGGGGGGGCCTGGGGAGCTGCTCTGATGGAAGACCCCCTGCCACAGGTGGCTCACACAGTGTATACAGAGAAACAGAATAAAGATTCTTAAAGAGTGGGAAATGAGATGTCAATGGAGATAGGAAAATACCTTAACTCTAGAATAAGGTCCCAGGTATTATAAAATTGGGCAAAATTGGGTTGTGAGTCACCTAGCAGCTGGGACACAGAGTTACCCAGTGAAGCCTTGACCATTTGCTCAGGAGGAACAAGCTCTTTTCCTGCTTCTGGGACAGCAGGATTGTCCCCTAAGGTCCGTCTGTCAGAGTGACACAGGGCATGGAGTGAACCCCCAGCTGTTTGCCAGGTTATCTCCTATGCCCGGCTGGGAGCAGCATGCAGAGCAGCCTTCGTGACACAGAGGCAGAGGACCTGTCCAGTCGGAGGCTGAGCCTGAGCAGAGAGAATGGCACCTGGGACCTGTTCCCTGGGGGCCGGAGCTTGAGCTTCTGCCCCCTGGCAGTTACCGCGAGGCGAGTTGGTCTGGATGGCTGACAGACAACAGAGCCAAGTGGGGATTCTTTGCCCTGTTTTTAAAAACATTTTAAAATTTACTTTATTAGACAAAAATTCAACTCTATACCAAAGCAAGGAGGAGTATAACAAACCCCATGACTCCATTACCCAACATCGTAATTGTCAACTGTCCTGTTTCATCTCTCAACTCCACTCCCCCCACCCCACCCCACCTGTTTCAAAGCAAACCCCAGATATCATTTCTCTGTAAATACTCCAATGTTTCCTTCTTTTTTAAAACTGTCTTTATTTGAAAATGTGACTTTCCCCCCGCCCAAGACACTGAAGTGTTTAAGAGCACTGTGCCTGGCAGTACACCGCCCTTAACGATTTCACTGCTGCCCCGAATATTGGCAGGCAGTCCTTAATCTGTGAGAACCTGGCTGCAATTCTGTTTTGATCTCTTCCCAAGTGGGTATCATTAATCACCTATCTCCGCAAACAAGGACCTGCGTTCGGCAGCAGCATGTATCAGTTACTATCTGACCACTCTTCATGGCAGATCCTCCTGGCCATGGACCCCAAGCCTCTCTCCACTGGCCTGTTTTCAGTTTTTCTCCAGCTCCACTTGGTCTGATGGATGATCTCCACCAGCACTTCCAGAAGCTTGAGCTGCTCTTTGGTTTTGGGGACCATTAGCTCTTTGGGGTTTACAGAGACATTCCCGTCTTTGTACTTCCATCGGACGACTCCTGTTTTCTGATTGGACCCATGCTTTAGGTTATTTTTTCTCAATTTTTAAAGATGTTTTATTTAATTTTAGACAGAGGGGAAGGGAGAGGGAGAGAGGGAGAGAAGAATCAATGTGTGGTTGCCTCTCATGTGCCCCCTTCTGGGGACCTGGCCCGCAACCCAGACATGTGCCCTGACTGGGAATCAAACCGGTGACCCTTTGGTTCTCAGGCTGGTGCTCAATCCACTGAGCCACATCAGCCAGGGCTGGACCCATGGTTTAGAATGGAGACTGGCCCACTGTTCTTGCTAATTTTTTTATTATAGTGCTTGTGTAAAAGTCTTTTACTTTTTAAAATTTTGGTAAACCACGTAAGTTCGGTTTCACACTTTTTTCCATCTTTGTAGCCATCATCTTCAATAATAATCCTATTTTCCCTGAACCTGACATGGTCCATGACGGTTGTCTCAAGAAGGAGGCCTTCTTCTTCATCCTCACTCGGTTCCAAATAAAATAGCTCTCCATTTTTCTGCACACTGTCCAGCCATTCAGGCACAAGGTCATAATCTCAATGTGGCTTCTTCTTTATATCCTTAGTTGTAGGACTTCCACTCAGCTAATTTTAGGTGGTTCTGAATGATGGTTATTCTGTAGTTGTAATTTTGATACGGTTGTGGGAGGATGTGAGTACCCCTTTAACCTACCCCACCATCTTGACCAGAAGTTCATTGACTTTTTTAAAAGACACAATATCATCATCACACCAAATGAGTGAACAATAACTCCTATTTCCCGCATGCTGGTAACACCCATCTGGTGTTTGAATTTCCTCCACTGTCTCATACATTTTTTTATTTCATTCACCTCAAGGCTCACATAAGGTCCATAACATTGCTGTTGGTTGTTATGTCTCTTAAGTCCCTTTTAATCTGTAGGTTCCCCATTTTTGTTTTCCTTATAATTTCTATGTTGAAGGGAGTAGGCTATTTGTCCTGTGGGCTTCTTCACATTTTGGATTTTGTTGCCAGCATCCTTTGTGGATTGTTAACCTGCTCCCATTTCCTGACTTTCCCATTGGGTGGGCCCAGGGGCCACGCCCAGGTTCGCCCAATTCAATGGGAGGGCTCACAGAACTCGGCACACAGTCAGACTCGCAGCTATGAGGGATCACAGCGAAAAGACACAGCACGGTCAGCAAAGGGAAAAGTACATGTCGAGAAGCCCAAACGAAACCAGGGACTCATACAGGGCAGTTAATTCCTCCATCACTGAGTTGTGACAACACATGTGAAGTGTTGTCTACCAGGGAAGCTCATGAGAGATTCTGCCCACAACTTTCATTGGGGCTGGTCACGCAGGCACCTGCTTCCTGGCATGTACCAAGATTCCAGACTCCCAGAAGGAAAGCAGGTGTTCATCTTAAATCACATTGTTTATAGTTTAGGAAGTGACCCACTCCTTTTTTTTTTTTTAATCCTCACCCAAGGATATGTTTATTAATTTTAGGAAGAGAGGAAGGGAGAAAGAGAGTGAGGAAGAGAGAGAAAGAAACATCTATTGGTTGCTCCCATATGTGCCTTGACCAGGAATTGGACCTGCAACATTTTCGTGCACCAGTTGATGCACCAACCAGCTGAGCCACCAGGTTAGGGCCCCCCGTAAATTTTTTTTTTTAAATTTATTGATTTGACAGACAGAAAGAAGAGAGGGAGAGGGAAAGAAACATCAATTTGTTGTTTCACTTATTTATGCATTCATTGGTTGATTCTTGTATGTGCCCTGACCAGGGATGGAACCTGCAACCTTGGCATATTGGGATGATGATGCTCTAACCAACTGAGCTACCCAGCCAGGGCGCAGTGATCCACTCTTAACCAGGATGGTGGGGACCCTCCCCAAATCCACACCCCTGCATGTCAGGCAAAACCAACATTGTGGGCAGGCCTCTTTCTAGGGAGAGCAGTCTCAGGCACACTGTGTTAGTTCTAGATTTGTATACACCTGTAAACAGGCCCTTAGCTCTAGAGGCTTGAAAAGATGAAAGAGGCAGTTTTTCATAGTCATGCGAGGTATGGGGCAAGGAATCCCCACTCTAGTCTGTGTCCGCCACCAACCTGACTAACTCGAGCATCAGCCCTGCCATGTGGTGTAGATCAAATAACACAATGGATGGGCCGGTGTGATGTGAGCGGCTGCTGGTGACCACTTCCTAGATCCATGATTGTATTAGAAATTGCAGTGGTGATATTTTATGCCTATCATTCCTTCTTCATGGGCAACTACATAAAGAGAAAACTCTCCTCATCTATTCTTTGGTTACAATTTGTACAGGGTATACAGGCCATTGTTTGTATGTGCAGAGGTCCCCGGGTGCCATTCGTCACCTCGGTTCAGGCTTGGCCTCCAACTGGACAGACCTGGCCGGGTTCTACCTCTGTGTCACCAACCCTGCCACCAGCCTGCACTGAGGACTAAGAAATAACTTTTCTTTTTTTCAATGTTTTTAAAATAATGAGTTTGTTCCTTAGCAAACTTCAATGGGTGATTATTTAGGGTTTGTTTTTTTAAAATCATTATGAACTCACAAAGAAATATTTTCAATGTTCCAATCCACTAAAATTGTTAATTTTTTTAAAGATTTTATTTATTTATTTTTAGAGAGGGGAAAGAGGGGAGAAAGAGAGGGAGGAAATATCAATGTGTGGTTGCCTCTCATGCACCCCCTACTAGGGACCTGACCTGCAATCCAGGCATGTTCCCTGACTGGGACTCGAACCAGCAACCCTTTGGTTTGCAGGCCAATGCTCAATCCACTGAGCCATGCCAGCCAGGGCTGAAACTGTTATTCTTATTGAAATAAATTATCTCAGCTTTGGCCAATGGGAACCTTTTCAAATTGGCTCCTAAATGCTTTTGACATACCTTGGTGGTCTTGAATAGATTTTCTTGCTTTCTGGTAAAAGATGTTTTAGGCTCATCCCGAACATCTCCTCCCAGAAACTGAAGTTCACTCTTTCCCAGAGAGCCCTGGGCAGTAGGGGACAGTCTGGGGAGCCAGGAGTTTTAATAGTGGGTGGGGCTGGGCAGGCTGTGCTGGATAATGAGGCAGCTCAGGTAATCCATGAAGCATTTTGAAAACCAAAACAGTACAAAGAACCCCTGCATCTCCCAGCTTCAACCAATTATCAGTTCATCTGGCGCAAAGCAAAAATCCCAACAGTGTGACCTGAGGGAAGTCATCACCACCCTCCTAAAGCCTCAGTTTTCTCATCTGCAAAATGGGGAGGATACGCCCTGCTCCATCTTCCATGCAGTATGGATCAGACAACACAGTAGACGGGCCAGTTTTCCTCAGACAATCACTCTTTGAGTTTATGCACCAGGTACTAATCTAGTGAGGAAACAAGTTGCCCACAGTCATTTAGTCATTGTTTTTCTTGATTTGGTTTTATCTCTTTATTTAAATCTAGGAAGGACTTAGAAAGGCAGCTTATAAAATTATTCAAAATTCAATTAAAATTTAAAAAACAGTTGAACTGATTGGACATTCTATATTAAGAAATTACCAGGTAATCATTATTATTTCAATGTAGTAATGACATTGTGGTTATGTTTTAAATTTTAATCATCCCTTGTTTTAGAGGTATACACTGAAACAGTCACAGATGGCGTGATATGATTGTTCTGATTCAAAATAATTCAGTGGAGGGGAAAGAGATAGATGGAAGTAGACTTTAACGGTGAGCCTTGAGTTCAGTGTTGCAGCTGGGTACATGGGGGTCACTATACCAGTCTCTCTACTTTTATAAATGTTTAAAGCTTTCTAAAATAACTTTAAAAAGAAAGAGGCTGAAGGCAAGAGTGGCTAAAGAATCTGGTACAGTAGGATAATGCTGGTAGGAAAGAACAGGAAAGAAGTCAGTTCTCTTTGCTGGGGCTGGAGAGTACACCGCTGAGGTGGCATGTGGCCATGCCACTGAGCTGACCTCCGCCCTCCACAGTGCGCAGGACCATTGTCAGCATCCCTTCTACCCTGGAGGTTGACGTGGAAGATGTTACAGCCTCCTCAGAACACATCCACTTCATCCAACCGCTGCTGCTGAGTGAGGTTCTGGCACGGGGAGGCCCCTTCCCCTTGACCACACAGATCCTGGAAGTTCCGGAGGGGCCTCGGGTCTTCCTCAGCCCATGGGTGGGCTCCTTACAAAAAGGCCAGGAGCTCTGCATCCATGGCCTGGCTTCGCCACCCTGGTGGGTCCTGGCCTCAACCAAGGGCCGGAAAGTGCCCAGATACTTCATGGTCTCTGGAGCCTACCAGGGGAAGCTGCGGCGACGGCCAAGAGAGTTCTCCACAGCCTACGACCTCCTGGGTGCTCTGCAGCCAGGCCAGCCACTCCGGGTGGTGGCCATGAAGGACTGTGTGGGTGAGGAGGAGATCCCTGGGTTCACTTCCCTGGCTATGGGAGACAGGCTGGAGGTGTTGGGGTCTGGTCAGACCCATGGGTCTCACGGCAGGGACGTAGACGTTTTGATGTGTCATCGGCTCAGTGACCAGGCTGGGGAAGAGGAGGCCGAAGAGTGTGAGGAGGCAGAGGACCAAGAACAGATTGTGCTGCCCCTCTACTTCTCTGGCAGCTTTGTGGAGGAGATGAGTGATGGCCGGCGATATAGCCTGGCAGATCTGACTGCCCAGTTCTCACTGCCCTGTGAGGTCAAGGTGGTGACCAAGGACACCAGGCACCCTGCTGACCCTCTGCCCTTATTTCCGGGCCTACGGCTGGAGGAGATAATCACGGAACCCCTGCTGGTGGTCAGCCTGGACTCCAAGCCTGGTATGTACTTCCAGATCCCTCCCCGGTGGCTGGACCTGACTATTGTGGAGGCCGAGGGGCAGCCAGGCCAGCCAGCCGGGCCCCTCCCCGTAGCCACAGTGGAGGAGCTGACAGATGCCTTCTATTATCACCTTCGGAAGTTACCGGCCTTAGAGTGCCAAGGCCCCCCACCCCGGCCCCCAAAGCGTCAGGACCTCAGCGAGAAGAAACAGAGCAGCCAGGAGAGAAGCGTCAAGGTATGGATATAACCAAAGGTAGTGGGGGTGGGTTCACCAGTTAGGGTCCTTGCAAGTCTGGCAGCTCTCCTGTGTCTGCCATCACACTTCTTTACAACTGTGTAGGATTTGCAGTTTATAAACCTGCACACTTTGCACCTGTTATTCTTATTCCATCCTGACAATTGTGACATTGGTGTGATTATCCATATTGTATGATTGAGAAAATGAGAACTCAGAGGCCCTGAGATTCACCCAGTGTCACAGTTACAAGAGGCCTGAAGCATAAGCATTCTGACTCCAAGTTCACTGTGCTTTGCCTCTTTGCTCTCCTTGATGTCAGGCCCTAGTTCCAAGACTCATTATTTTTTACCTAAACTCTCTTGCAGCCTCTTCAACCCCTCCTCACAACTGTCAGAATGGCCTTCCAAATCCTTCCCTGGTCACCAATGGGTTTTGGCCCCCTTTTCTGAAACGTCCAGTGGTTCCCCATTGCTGGGGAGCGTGCAGACCCCCTTAACACAGCATCCAGGGGTTTTTATCAACTGACTTCGGTCTCACCTTTCAGGCCCGTCTTCCCCCACCAACTCTGAACTTCACACTCCAGTCTCAGAAGAGCTCCCGAAGGCCCTCACCATCCCAGACTCCTGCCTCAGCACATTATACACATCAGCCCTTTAGCCAGGCAGGGTCTGTCTTTCAGGCTCAAGGGCAAGGCTCAGCTTAGATTTCCTCCTAGGCAGAGTCGTCCGTCTGGTGTATTCACACTGCGTGCTGGACCTAGCTGGAGGGGCGGGGCGGGGGGGGCATGTAGTTTATCTTTTAGATTTGACCAAGTGTCTGGCTAGAGTGAGAGTTCTATGGGGGCAGGGACCTCACCCATCCCTAAGTGGGCAGAGAAAATGCCAGTGAGGGTTGAACTGAACCAAACAGAATCAAAATAAGGGGGAAAGAACCAGTCAGAGACATAAAGATTGAATTGTAGTCAGTTTATTCCCTTTGTGACCTGGTCTCTGAGCAGCCATTTTCTCACCAGTGAACCTGAGCAAACAGCACTCTGGTGCCGTTTCATTAGCGGCTAACTGTTGGGTGCATACCCTGTGGCAGGCACCTTGCATGCGTTGCCCCACCTTGCTCCCATGTTGTCCCTGAGGTGGGAACTGATGTCATCCCTTTGTACTGTGGAAGAAATGAGCATAGGCAGGTAAAACAGTTTACCCGAGACCACACGGGTACCAAGTGGGGAGCTGGGGTTTGAAATCAGATGTGATCACATGACTTGAGCAGCGGACTACCAGGCTCTGCTCATAGTTGGTACTGTGTAGGCAGGTAGTGGGACAACAGTGGAAGGTTAAAAGATGAATTCTGCACCTCAGGCCCAGGGGGTCATGTCTGCAGAGGAAGAACAGTCATTTTCTAAGAGGACAAAGCATAGACTGAGACACCTATCAGTGCTGTAAAGTATATGGTACAAACAATTCAGAGACCTGTCCCAGCTTTGGTTCCTGATAAAAGTGACTTTGGGCCCAGTTCCTGCTTATTGTCCTTGATCCAGCAGCTTGTCCTCTCTGGGCATCAGTACTTGCTGCTGATCAGGGAGCAGTACTGTTTGCTCTACAAAGGATAGTGTGGTGGAAGGAGCATGGGCTTCATTTTCTTTTTCTCTTTTAATTCTTTATTAATTTTTAGAAATGAAGTGGGGAGGGAGGGAGGAGAAAGACGGAGAAGGAGATATCAATTTATTGTTCCATTTATTTATGCATTCATTTGTTGATTCTTGTATGTGCCCTGATTACGGATCAACCTGCAACCTTGGCACATTGAGATGATGCTCTAACCAACTGAACTACCCAGCCAGGGCGAAGAGCACTGGCTTTAGAGGTGACAGACGTGGTCTGGGCCTGAGCCCTGGCCCACCTAGGGAGTCCCTGTATAAGGTCTGACATGGCGCACTCTCTCTGAGCCCGTTTTCTCATGTGTAAATTTGAGACAGAACCAATGACTCAGGATCACCTGAGAATCAAATGGGCAGATATGCATATAGCATCTGGCACAAGATAGGAGTTCAATAAAAGCCCTCTTCCTTCTGTCCTCTTCTCAACCCTCGCACTCTGCTCAGAGGCGTTAGGACTGCTTTTTTCCCCCTTCAGCAACAGATGTGAAGGACACTAACCAGACGCCTATGTGGAGAAACTCGGGGACACTGTCTCTAGCCCCCAACCGCATTCTCCCTCCTCCTGGCCCTTTTCTCCCCTACCAAAGAACATGTCATGTGCTTGTAGCCAAAACCCCTGGGGTCCTGAGAAGCCCTAACTTGAAAAGGAAATAGGGATGGGGGCAGAGGAAATGATTTTGAAGGAAGTTACATGCCATGGACCCTGCTGACTTCTGTATTTTTTCCCCTCCCATTTAGCCTTCTCAAGTCTCAGAACTGCAGCAACCCCCTCTGTTGCCAAAACTCAACATGAAGACCCCGTCAAAGGTCACAGGAGATAGATCAAATACCTACAGTAAGATTCCTGTCCACAAAGGCCTCAGGCCCACTGAGTGCGACACACTGGATCGTGAGTCCTGTCAGCCTGTTCATCCTTGTCCTTGCTTCTACCCTTCCCTCTCCACCCCTCTGAGACTGCTGGCCAAACATTCAGCAGCCCTGCCTTGAGCAGACCCTTCTACAGTCCCAGCTGGATGGTCAGGTCTATATGAGATGGGCTTAGGCTGAAGGGTCCCCACTGTCCCCCTCCCAGGGGCCCCAGAGCCATGCAAGGAAAATGAGCTCCTCTTTCACCCCAAGGCATATAGGGGAAATGTTTGCAAACTGTTCAATCAGAACAAATTATAGTTTCCCAGCTAGCAAGGACCTTAGAACACTCAGACCAACTCCTTCCCTGTCCAGGCACAGAAGTGTGCCCTTAAGTGGGAAGGTGGGGGAAGGAACCTGCTTAAGGCCAAAGATCCTCTTTGACTTGGACTCCTTTGCAGATGATCAAGAACATGACTACGAAGAAGTAGTTGAGCGCTTCCGGAAAACCCTCTAGATGCTGGAAGAACCATGTGTCCTAACTGCTTCTTCTCAGGGAGTCCAGGACACCAGCCAACCATGACAAGCCTTTAGAAGACCTTAAACAGTCTCAGAAATCAGACTGCGGACAGGGAATGGCTTTATGGGACTATCTGAAAGGGGATGGACACTGCACTAGCTTCCCTCAGGTTCTAGGTTCCTGCCACTGAGGCTTGCTTGGGCTGAGCCCCTACCTTTGACATCCTCAGACTCAAGAGCTTTGGAATCCAGAAGAGCCAACTGATTTCTACTCAATCCTGAGTCCCCAACACCAATTATCCCACTGGTTGGTAAGAAAGAAATCAAAGCCATCAACCTTGGAGATGGCAGCACAGTGGTTCCTGCCTCTTGGTAAAAGAGGACTCAATCCTGATACCCTGAACTGAGACTTTTGTTTGCCACCCCCTTGCCCCGCTTTCCGCTACACCCCCAGCCCCTGCGCCAAGACTTTAAGCTCCTGAGAGACCAGATGGTCTTCCCCACCTCTGCAGCACCCAGCATGCCAGTTGCAGGTGACTACCCAAGATTATCTCACTCAAAAACTGTAAAATAAAAATGATACCCAAACTTCTGGAAAAATGAAAAATCAAGACCCTTTACAAACCTATTTATATCCTCACTTTCTGAGGTAGACAATAGCCCAATTTTAAAAATCAGGAAACAAGCTTGAGTGGTCAAGAGTTTCAGGAGGCTGACTAGTCACAAACCTGGGTTAGGATCTCAGCCTACCACCTGTCAGCTGTGATGGCAAGCAAGTTATTTTAACCTAGATTTAGTTTCTTCACATGTAAAATGAAACTAAGTTATCTGCCTTGCAAGACTGTTTTAAGAATCAAATTAGATAACCTTTGTAAAGCATTTAACACAATGCCTGGTACACAATAAACACATATCACTATTACTAACCAAGATCAAACCTATTTTCCTCCCAAATGCCCCCAGAGTCTCCTACTCATGGTACTGTCTCTGTTTACCTCAGCTTCCAAGGCTGGTTTAGGCCTGTTCAGTCAGTGGAGTGAGACCAAAGGACTCATTTCTGGAAGTGGTGGGACTATGGTTTCCTGGAACTGACCACCATTGTCAGCAGAGAACAGGCAGTAGACAAAGAGTCGATCTGAGTCTCCAGCAAAGGTGAGAGCCAAAAAAGGGCCGAATTTCCAACTCCTGGATTCCAGGCGCTACACCTGAGTTTGTCATCTTTTTGCCTACCATCCCTCTGGGCTGTCTGGACCCACTGTACTTCCCAGGCCCCCCGGTCTCCATATCTCTGTATGGAGTTTTCCAGGTGAAATATTTAGCACCCCATCCTCATCCTCCCCGCAGTTCTCACGCCCTCCTCCAGGAAGGCAAGCTAAGCTGTACGTAAAGATACTGAGGAAGAGACTCCTCTAGGACAACCAGTAAGCACCGAAGTGAGAAAGTTCTCTAGCAAACAACCCATGGGGGCCAAGCCCACATGTAAAATGTCAATAGCTTTCACTTCACATTGAATTTTGGCATCTAATTGAAGATCACCAAAGAGTGGCAGAGGGCTGCTATTTCCTACAAAAGGGGACTTCTGAGGCCAAACGAAAAGACCTTTCACAATGAAAACAGGGCCGAAAAGGAAAATGTTTGAAAATCACAACTGTGTGTGTCTGCTCAGAGCAATGAGGGTTGGCAGAGAATGGACCAAAGGCAGATACTATCCTCAGGGTGCTTTTGTTTCCTTTATCTCTGGAATAAGCTACTGGGCAGCGGGGAGGTGTTCTGATGGGGATAGAGATTCCCTCTGAGCTGTGATCTCCAAAGTGAGCACATGTGCCTGGGAGCACACAAGATGGTCTACTGGAATACAGGAGTTATCAGTACATCCCTTCATACTTTTAATATCCTTCATACTTTTAATAAGCTTTGCTTATATGTTGAATGTTTTATAATATACAACATACTAATACAGTAAAAAAATGAGTAAGTTGGAGATATATGCTCAAAAATATTGTCTTGACTGTCTCTCACCTGCATTTTAAAAAACAAATCAACTGATTCACAGCAGACACTACCTCTTATTGGCCTTTCTCTCAGTTAAACACAATAAAGTACTATTACTTCTCAGGGAGCCCAATTTCCCATATATACCTAGAGAAAGACTCTGGAGAGCAGGCTGGACTCATTGCTTGGCTGTGACACTGGCGGGGTGGGGGGGCGGTTTTCTAACTAGCTGGGGCATACAGGAACTTTGTTCATGCTGTCTCAATAACGTGCTAGCAGAACACTCTATATATATCCCAGGAGACCACAGACGCCTGAAATGCAAATGCCTCCTGCTCAAGCAGGGTAGCAGCTTTATAAAGGCTGGAGTTTCAGTCTGCTGAGGAATGGGCTGCCTCACAGGCCTCTGCAAGACCACGTAAAAGCCAAGACGGCGGGGAATTCAGTGCCACTGAGCAGCTACTTCATGCTTCTGGGAATGCTGAACCAACAAGTCCTGTGATGCCAATCTCTTATTTTGCTTTAAATTCCTCATGCCTGGTCAATGGGTTAACACAGTAGGTATTCAATAAACACTTGAATTAGTGAGTAAGTAGTTTTTAATTACTAAAATTCACAAATCAAAGGAATTAAGACTTCCACCGAGGCCATCTGCTACTGCCTTGCCCATTTGAGGGCAACAGCCTGATAACTAGAAAGAGAAGTTGACTTATAAAAGTGTCCTATCATGCATTCCAAGTTCAAATGTACATGGTTTTTTAAAGCTCACTGTCCTTTATAGGAAATAATCATGAAGCAAACATACTGGTTGACTTTTAACATCTGCACTCCTCCCAAGATGGAAACTACTTACTCTGCATGTATAGAAAGTAACAACCAGCTGGTTCACGGTTAGAAACCAGTGCAGTGAAGCCTTCTCCACTAAGATCTTATTTAGAAATACAGTTAAAAAAATTATAGAATTTTTATTTGCATATTACACCTCATTAACTTACCTCAGAATTAGTTCTTTCATTCAAGAAGTAGCTTACTTTCTGGAGTTGTCAGAACCATCTTTGAACTAGTTTCTTCTCCCACGAGAAAAGGAGCTGATTAACTTGGCCAAAAAATAGCTGAGGTTTTTACAAAGTTTCACCTTGACATGACATGGCAGGTATTTGATTCATTCACATGGTTATATACTGCTAGAATCAAGATTAAGTCCATTTTATAACCCTCATTAATGGTAAAGCTAGATGCTTTACAAACTTTATTTCATTCAAGTTTCTTAACAAACCTAGAAGGAAATGACACTGTTGTCTTTACTGTAAATTAATTTTGACAGAGAAACATCAATTTGACCAGGGATCGCACCGCAACCTTGGCTTATTGAGACAATGCTCTAACCAACTGAGCTACCTGGCCTGCGCACCATTGCTGTCTTTTCATAAATGGAGGCTCTCAGAGCTGACGTACCCTGCTCAAGATCCTAACCAAAACGCAAGAGCCAAGATGTCGAACCCAAGTTAAGCTATGCTATACTGTCTCACATAAGGTAGTAGTTATACTAACTAAAAAAGAAAAATAAGAATGTTTTCACAAGTTACTACAATAATATAACTACTTTATTAACCACATGAATGTACTTATTTTGTACAAAACAGTAACATTTCTTCCACTCCTCTGACACAAAAGGCCACCTCCCTAGAACATTATGTTTACAAAAATGCTTTTGACATTAGCCACAACAAGTTGAAGAAAAAGTGCAATTCTGAAATGAATACCACATAACCAAAATGGGAGACAAAACTAGAGATTAGCAGTTTTCTTGGGTATCTCTCTGCTGACAGGCCCTCGTCATACTCATTTTCTGTCAACAGAAGATATTTTAGGAATAGAGACTCTCGAGTATTATATAAGTAATACTGGCCAACTCTCTTGGTAGCATTGTTCTTCCACTTCCATCTATCCTGACATTATTGTAACTAGCTAATTTGTAACTTCTTGAAGAAATTCTACTCTGGTTCATACCTCTGTCAGTTGGCTATCTCCCTTTGAGCTTCAAAAAAACAGAAGAGCAGTAAGTTTCAAAAGGAGGTCAATTGAGACCTTTTATCGATGAAACCTACTTTCTAGAAGTCACCTGGTCAAACTATGCACAGCTGGAGAAAGCAGATTGCAAAACTAAGTCCAGCTGGAAAATATGCTGGGGATTCAATTAGATCCAATTACTCTGCATCTGTGGATTTAAAATGATCATCATCCACAGTAGAATAGATGTGCCCCTCGTTGCTTAGAAAATCCACAGCTTGCCTAGAAAGAAAAGGAGAGAAAAGGCTCATTTCGTTTTTTAAAAAAAATTCTTACATTAAAAAAAGTCTTTTTTTTAGCTCTGACACTAGACTGGTTCCAAAGAACTGTTTTACCATCTCTTCTCTGGGTTTTATGGAGACTGACTTTACCCCCCTTCTGTGTTAGCCTCTTAAGACACTGTGTCAACCTTAAAATGGCACAAGAAATGGCAAAGGCTCATTTTCAAACCATACAGAAGGCAATTACCTTTCTGATATTGCCAAAAATGTAAATTTCAACCATGCCTCCACCCCCACTTTATAACCTAATTAAGCATTCACATCCATTTGCTCACAGAAAGCTCTTGCAGGGAGAGATGCTGGTAAACAAACAAACAAACAAACAAACCCAGAAAACTTAAGTAATCCATGGAGACATGGCTATTGGGAGAGGGCTGCCTTGGATCCCTCTCCAAAATTGTGTCAAGGCAAGAAAACAGGGCCTCACTTAAACACTAGCCTAAGCAAATCAAAACAAGGGCCTAAAGCTATACAGTTCATCCTGCACACAAAAATCTCCTAGTATAAAGAGCTATTTTTAAAAGTTGCCCCTCCCCACCGACCTGCTGAAACTCTAACACCTCGTCTGAGAAGTAAAGTTACAGGAAGGAAAGGAAAGATCTTCCCAGAAATGATAAGAGGCCTTCAAACCTTTCAAGGCTCTCAGGGCCAGTGTCAGTAACATATCAAGTAACAGTAACAATTTATAGAACACCTATTATGTGTCTGTCACATGAGGTCATCATCATAGTAACTGAGACAGAAACTATTATCCTCATTTCATAGGACAGGAGATGGAATTAGACCTGAGCATTTTTTTTCTGTCTGGGCCTAGAATATTAGATGATTTATGGTAACAACCATAACAAGCACCAGAACACTCAGTTTGGTTGATTAGTTCACTAGAATCAGGAAACTTCTTATCTAACATGTTATCACAACAAGAACTTCAGGAAAGGACTGTCTAATGGCTTTCAGGTCCAGACGGTCCAGTGCACATATCTCCTTAGTGGGGATGGTAATACAAATGGGACTGTACGCCTGAGGACCAGGAGCGAAGGACCTTGATCCTCCAGATTAAATTGACAAGGGGTATTAGGTCAATTTTTGCTCAAAATTACATCCCAGTACATAATGGGATTCCATATTTGTTGAGTGAACAAATGAATGAGTGATGTGACAGCACCATCTTTTTGAGTTCTTTTTGTATTTTTCCATGATTGAACAATTTCTTTTCTGTCAATAGGCTGCAATCCACACATAGTTTTTTAAAACTCACTTCTCATTACCAGGAAACTCTGATGAGGTAAAATGGGTATAATTCTGGAGCACTAGCTCACAGAAACCAAATACTTACTTTATTGAGGCTACAGTCATGTGCTGAAGCTGGTTCTTGAGCTCGTGAAAGTTCAATCCTTGAGGTCTTGGGCAAGCCTTAATCAAATTCAGCACCTAAACATTCAAATCAGAAAGATTTTAGCAACTACTTTGAATCAGCCCTCTTATTAAAACCTAAGTGTCTTTATTGGAAGGAACCAAGTTGGGTGCTTAGACAGCCTTAGAAACATTAAGGGAGTAAGAAAATTTAGGATTATCTGTTTTGCATTTCTGGAGCCACTCAGGTATGCATAATTTACCTGGTTTTGGGCCACAGTGAGGCCATTTGCTGGTATGAAGCTATTCCCACCAAAGTTCCCTGCTTCACCCATTCCTGGATTGCTGGTAGGTGCTCTCCCTGCTGAGGGCTAAATTAAAAGGTTCACAACATTAGAAAATTCATCAATTTAACCATACTCCTTGCTATTTTAAAGAGCTTGTTAATAAGCAGTTTACAAAAAACAATTTAGGCAAAGTTTTCCCAATATCAAGTAATTACACTGGAAGAGCGAGCTACTATCTGATATTTCAAAGGAAGGTAAAGTAATCCTTTGAAGCACTTCATATCAAACAGGGAGGAAAGTACCTCCTGACTCCTATTCTGTGTGACATGAGGGGAACCAGAGGAAAACTAGCACTGAAAAGAAAATTACTCATGTTTGCTATAATGACATTCTTGGTGATGAATCACTCAAGCATTCACTGAGTGGCAACTAGGCATGAAGTGTTACAGTGGAAGAAAATAATAGTTCCCACAGCCCCTTTTCAACAAACAAATTTTACAAAACAGACTATAATCACTGTTTTCATTTCCCTTCTCTTTAGGTACTCCTCAACCCCTCAATATCTGAGTTCTCCCCAATACACCTTTGAAACTGTTCTCACCAAAGAGAACAACCAACATAGCCGGTAGTCTCTTTATAACACTTGACCTCTCAGAAGCAGACACTGCTGAGCATACTTCTCTTGTAACATACCCCTCTTTAGGCTTCATTTTTATTTTTAAGAGATCTTGTTTATTTTTAGAGGGAAAAGGAGGGAGAAAGAGAGGAAGGGAAACATCGATGTGAGAGAAACATCAATCAGTTGCCTCTTGTTTGTGCCCTGTGTGGGGACTGAACCCCGCAACCCATGCATGTGCCCTAACTGGGAATTGAACTGGCGACCTTTAGCTTTGCAGGATGACCCCCAACCAACTGGGTCACACACCAATCGGGATTCTCTAGGCTTTTTATACCACATTCTTCTCGTTCTCCACTTACCTCTCAAACTATACCTTCTCCATATCCCTTACCAGCCTCCTTTTCTACTGTCTCCCAAAAGGCTTATAGTTCTCCCAGGATTTCATTCCAGACCTCCTCCTAGGCCACAAATCTTTATTCCCAGCCATCTATTGGGTATCTCTACCTAGTTATCTTATATTTCAAGATAAAATTAATTACTTTCCTCCTCGAAACTGTTTGCCCTGCTATATCCCATCTCAGTTAGAAACCCAAATCTAATCATGCAGATCTCATTCATTCGCTTACCGTCCACAATCTGTCACCACAGCCTTTTAATACCATTTTCAGTGTTGTTCAAGTCAGTCCTCAACACCCCTGGTCTTCTGATTGGCATTTCAGCTGCTAGTCTCTCCTACTCCAATCAACCCTCCTTGTTACCGTTGTAACTTCAGGTCAAGCCACTACTCTGCCTAAAAGCTCCCAAGTGGCTCCCCCTGCCTGTGAAAATATATAAAACTCCTATACATTCAAGACCTACAACTAGACATCAAAATCTGTATCTTATTCCTTATAACTCCTTTTTCAACACACTTTACTCCCTAGCTGCACTTGGACTTCCTGCCATCCACAAAAACACCCCCCTCACTGGAACCTACTGTTTCCTGTCTAGAATGCTCCTCTCCTCATCTGCCTGCTAAACGCTTCCTTGACATTCTTCAAGCCAAGTTAAGCCATGGTCTTCCTTTTTGGCTCTCACAGCATTTGGCCATTTTTTCTCATAGCAGCCATCACACTGTTTGCATGACACTTTCCCCCACAAGTCCCTTCATGTTTGCACAGTGCCTAGTGCTCGGTCAATATTTAATCGATTGAACTGAGTAAGTAAGGATGACAGATTAAATACTAAGTACTCGTAACAGGATAGAGGAGCACTGTGGAGGCTCATCAGGAGAAATCCCATCCAGTCAGGAGAGTCATTCATTCAATAAATGTTCATTAGCTGTCTACTGCTTTGAGGAAAACAAAACAAAACAAAACAAACAAAACAAAACACCAACACAGTCGTGGTTCTTTGGTTTCAAGCTAGATACCTTCACACTGCCTGCTGGTGCAACAGAAGTTTACATTTTATGACCCAGTAGTACTGAACTGAATGCTATTTCCTACCTGATTACCTCTGCTGAAATGACCTCATGTCCTGCTTCAAGTGACCCCACCTCCTCCAGGGAGTCTTTCTTGACGTCCAAGTCAGGATAGGAAACCCTTCTCAGGTTCTGCGGCACCCTGCACTTGCCCCTTACCACTGGCTTAAGTGCTCTGAACCTCCAATGCTTAATGTAAACTCTTTGAGGGAAAGGACTATTTACTCCCAGTTTCCACTCCCTAACCAATTCTTACTTTAGGATTGTTTGTATTGTAACAATTGATACATACATATACATGAGCAAAAGTAGGCTTATAGTTATTCCTACGGAACACAATAATTATAATGTGAGAATAAACTGAGTTTTGCGTACTCACAACTGTAAACCTACTTTTGCCACACCCCATATGTTATGAAGTATAGGAATAAAATAGCTTTCTACCCAATCTCATTCTCAAACCCACCTTCCCCCTCTCCTCTATTGAAGCCTATCTTTTAAAGATCTATGTTTCCAAATTTGAGAGCAGACCTCTCTTATCATCTTATTGACTTCTAGGTAGAATTCTGCAATTATCTCTGTTCCCTTCTTCTTAACATACTCTTTCAGAGTATTCTAGAGAATTACATTTCCTGGTTTCCTCCTACCAAACTGGCAACTGCTTCAACTTTCCCTGGCTCCTATTCTGCTTCCAGACTTTTAAAGGTTAGTGCCCTAGGGCTTAGGTCTCTGACCTCTTAACTCCCTAGCTATTTCATTCAAGCCTTAAATATCACCTATACAACAGTGACTCCCAGAGTTCTATCTCTATCCCTGACATCTTCCTTGAGTCCCTATCTTATAATACCTTCACTCAATCGATTCTGTTCTCCACTTAGATATTTAACTGGCATTTCATACTTGGTTAAGTCCAAAACAGAACTGTGGATTTTACCCTCCAAGCTTGCTGGCTTCACCTAGCTGCTCAAGTTCAAACCTAAGAGTCATTTCTGAACCCTCTCTTTTCTTTACATCCTATGTCCAATCCTCCAATAGGTACTGTCAGGTCTCCCTTCAAATAATATCGAAGTGCAACTACTAATTCCAGCTGCTGTTACCATTCTCCTAAACTACTTTTGTAGCTATTCTTGGTGCCTCAGAGTCTATTTTCCACACAGCAGCCTGAGTGAGATTTTAAATACATAAATCAGACCACCTCATTCCCTAGACAAAACCTTCTGAAGGTTTGGAATCAATTAGAATAAAGTAATCCTTACTATGATCTACAAAGCCCTACATGATTTGAATCCTGGTTCCTAGCCTACATCCAACTGTTTTCTCTCTCATTTGCTTCCCTTCAGACATTCTGGCCTTCTTGTTGGTCTCACACAAGCCAAGCTTATTCCAGCTTCATGGATTCTGACTTTCCATTCCCTCTGCTTGGAATGTTCTTCCTCCATCTCAATTATGGTCCCCCAACCTCCTGGAGCAACACACACATTTTATTGATTATGTTATTACAGTTGTCCCATTTTTCTCTCCCCCTTATTCCACTCTGCCCTGCACCCACCCTTCCATCAGCATCCCCCACCCTTAGTTCATGTCCATGGGTCGTACATATAAATTCTCTGGCTTCTCCAGTTCCTATGCTATTCTTAACCTCTCCCTGTCTATTTTGTTTCTACTACTTATACTTATTCCCAGTACCTTTCCCCCCATTCTCCTCTCTCCCCCTCCCCACTGATCTCCTTTACTGTGATTCTTCTGTTCCTGTTCTAGTTGTTTGCTTAGTTTGTTTCTGTTTCAGGTTCAGTTGTTGATAGTTGGGAGTCTGCTCTCATTTTACTGTTCATAGTTTTTGATCTCCTTTTTCTTAGGTAAGGCCCTTTAACATGTCATATAGTAAGGGCTTGGTGATGATGGACTCCTTTCACTCGACCTCATCTGGGAAGCACTTTATCTGCCCTTCCATTCTAAATGACAGCTTGGCTGGAGAGAGTAATCTTGGATGGTAGGTTCTTGCCTTTCATGACTTTTTCAATACTTCTCTCCAGCCCCTTCTTGCCTGCAAGCTTTCTTTTGAGAAACCAGCTGAGAGTCTTATGGGAACTCCCTTGTAGGTACCTGTCTCCTTTTCTCTTGCGGCTTTTAAGATTCTCTCATCATCTTTAATCTTGGGTAATGTAATTATCATGTGCCTTGGTGTGTGCTTCCTTGGGTCCAACTTCTCTGGGACTCTCTGAGCTTCCTGGGTCTCCTGGAAGTCTATTTCCTTGGCCAGAGTGGGGAAGTTCTCTTTCATTATTTTTTCAAATAAGTTTTCAATTTCGTGCTCTTCCTCTCTTCCTTCTGGCACCCCTATGATTCGGATGTTGGAACCTCTGGCAGTTCTGGTTACTTTTTGTTTTTAGATTTGTTGTTGTCCTTTTGGCTGTGCAAGGAGACAAAGTGTATCTACCTACACCTCCATCTTGGATGTAAGTCATAGTCCTCAATTGTGCCATTCTTATTCCCTCCATTACTCTCTTCTATTCTGCTTAATTTTATTTCAGCACATCTGTAACTATCTAAAATACATATTTTTTTCTTATTTATTGCCCATTTCTCTCAAGAACTTACGTTTGAGGGCACTTTGTCCATCTTGTTAACTGTTGTATTCCAAGAGCCTAGACTAATGACTGGCAAATACTAGGCTCAATAAATATTTTTCAAATGATAGAATATATTATCTCTGTATCCCCAGTACTTAACAAAGAGCTTGGCACAGAACAGGATGCAATAGCATCCTTAATGGCTCATCAGTCTCTCTCCTACTGTAATCAATCCTGCATCTTGCCATCAGAATCAGAGGCACAGAAACAAAAAAACAGACTGACAATGACGAGAGGAGAGGGGGAAGAAGGGAGGATAAGGAGGAAAAGAAGAGGAAGGGTCTAATCAAGGAACAGGTTTAAATGACCGATAGATGTAGACAACAGGGTGGGGACAAAATGTGGGAGCGGGGAGTGGGCAGAGCAGGGGAGAGAAATGGGGGAAAATTAGGACAACTGTAATAGAACAACAATTAAAAAAAAGAGAGAAAGAAAGAAACATCTAAGGACATTCTAACACTGGAATCAACAAACCCCTTGTGTGGTCCTAGACCGTCTTGCCAAACTGAATTCATACAACAGAAAAGGTTGACAAATTTCAGTATGAAACAAGAAATACAATTTCAGGGACAAAATAAGGGTGCATACATTTTAACTATGTAGCCAACTGGCTGGAAGGAAAGCAGCAAAAATGCTGTCCTAGTTGAGATTTTTCTTTGACTATGGACCGACAATCCTGGCACTAAGAGCTGAGCCTATAGTTACGTGTCTACACTTGAAGTTTGTCTTAGGTCCCAGCCATCCATGCCTGTGGGGTCGGAGGAACTCATAATTCTGAAGGGAACATGATTGCTTCAGTGGAATAAAATAACATGGCAAATCTCATGCAGAAAATGTTTTAAGGACCAAGTGATACCTTTCTTCTGGCTCAACCTTCAAAATGTCAAGTTAATCAAAGCCAGAGGATAGAAGCTTACTATGCTCTTACAGGGAAGAGAAAACAATGAATGAAGCTGCTCACCTGGCTGTTAGTTCTGGTCAGCATCATGTGCGCATTCACTACTTCCAGAATATGTGCAGTGAACTCATTCATATCATCCAGGGGCATGATCTTAAAGGCTACGAGGCTTTTTTTGTTCTATTAAAGAGAAAAGTGAATTGGGACAATAAGCATATTCAAGTCAACTTCAGTTCAAAAACATTATGGCTCTTTTCTCAGTTACATTTTGCTAATATGGGAAAAATGTGTTACACACTTAAAACTTTTAACTCAAGGCTAATCCAAAATATAGTCAATAAAATATTATAAAAAACCCCAAACCAAATCAGAGATGTTCAACGACTTGCTCAAGGTTATACTACCAAGCAAAGCCTAGTATCCTGACTCTAGATGCAGGGTCCACCCATCTACACCTAGCGGAGATCACAGGTGGCAACTGCAAGTGGAGATCCTGTTCTTTCTCTACCATTCTTAGTTTTCTATTAAGGTAAAAATCCATTATTTCCTTTTGAAAAAGAGAACAGTAAAATAACTTCATTATAACTCCCATTTTTAAACATGGAAACTTAAGTTTTTAAGAGTTTATTTGTTTTTAGAGAGAGGGGCAGGGAGTGAGAGAAACATCCATGTGTGAGAAATACCTCGGTCAGTTGTCTTTCACACACCCCTAATGGGGGACCTGGCCTGCAACCCAGGCACTAGCCCTGACTCGCGATCAAAGAAGCAACCTTTCGGTTCTCAGTCCAGTGCTTAATCCACTGAGCCACATCAGCCAGGGTGGGACTTTAGTTAAGTTTTATATATCCTAAACACAGGCATGAATCCAGAAATTGTTTCACGCAAATACATTTTACAGTCATTTTTTCCCTGACTTTACCTGAAAAGATCTCAGATGGCCAGCCACTTTCACATATGTTTCTGGAGGAACCACAGTGTTTTCACCACTGGCATCCTAACAGATGAAATACAAACATATCACTAAGGTTTTAGTGATGTTGGTGAAAGTCTCATCAAAATCTCTAAATTACGTACAGAAAGTGATAAAGTGAAACGGCTATAGTACCCTAATATGGCACTAACTAGTTTACCCTCCCTTTTAGAATTTACTTTTTTGTAAAATCAGAAATTAGAATAAAAATCTCTAAGTGTAATTTCCAGTTCCAAAGCTCTATGTTTTGCACATCATAAAAAAGCAAACAATTATTGTACTCTCATTCAATGCTGTTATGCACACAACTTTCTGGTGGACAGTGGACATACTTACCAGCATAGCAGTTCTACTTTTAGGAATTAAAGGAATTAAGAACATGTATTAACATTTAGCTTCAGGAATATTCACCATAGCATAGATTACAATACAAAAAAATTAGAACACCTTAAATATCTAACACCATAGAATTCTATTAATTGCCTGGGAAGACCAATTGTGACATGTAGGAAAAAGCTCATTTCCCATGTGGGGGAAAAGTACACACCAAAATGTTAATAATGGTTAACTGGGATATTGGGGTTTCCTAGAACATGTACACATTCCTTATAAGAAAATATATATAAACCAAGTCTTAAAAATTTTTGATTATAAAATACACAACTATAAAAAACTAGAATTTTTTTAAAATGTCTTTAAAAATAAAACATCCAATTCCCATCACATGGAGATCATCAACTATTTTGCATTTCACTCCACCTATTGTTTTACATAGCTGAATCTACACCAGATAAAACACCCAAATTAACATTAAACATAGTAAAAAATTTTAATCTCACTAAAACCAAAGAAATACAAGTAAAAAAATAAGAAAATTCTCATCGACAAGACTGTATTTTTAAAAACTATCCAACAAAAATTTAAGATTCATAAAACCCATTGTCAAAAAAGATGTGGACAGCTAACTGGATACTCTCATGCACTAATGAAATACATAAATTGGTATCTTTATGAAGGAGAAAAAAACCCTGTAAAAATGTAAATGTGAGATTTTTTTTTAAGTAAAAAAATATAAAATGTATGTTTCAGAAACTCTAGTTTTAAGACTTCATCTTAAAAAGACTACCTTATAATCATGAAGAGATGTCCACAAAGGTATTCTTTGGGGCACTGTCTATAATAGCAAATGATTGGAAACAAGCTAAATGTTCCCTGATTGGGTCTGCTGTTAATTAAGAGATGGAATAGGCAACTGCTAAAAATGATTATCTAAATCTATATTTACTGACATTAAGAAATCAGTTCTACAACATGGTTTTGAATAAAGAGATTACAGAGCAGTTGCATATCATCCTTTATATAAAATTGTATGCATACATCTAATATATGTACAGATACGCAAAGAGAAATGTCTGAAATCTATTTACCAAAATGTTATAACAATAGTCATCTCTGGGATATGGGATTTCAGGTGATTTTAAAATGTTTTATAAGCAAGCATGGTAAATTTTGCATGAGCCTGAAGTATTATGCATTTTTAGTATCTACCTCCCCATTTGATGGCAGGGACTGTCTTTTTCAATCTTTGTATACCTAGAGCCCAGCAGTTTGGTTTAGAATATATATCCCAATAATAACTAGTAAATAAATTATCCTGTATTTTCCTGAGAAGAAAATAAATAACTACCAAGTTATTTCTCCATAGATGACTTGTGGATTTTGAAGTAAAAACAGAATATAAAGTGTTTACTATCCAAATTTTCTATAATGTATTTTATTTTTTATTTTTAAATATTTTATTTATTTTTAGATAGGGGAAGGGAGGGAGAAAGAGAGGGAGAGAAACATCAATGTATGGTTGCCTCTCACGTGCTCCCCAGCTGGGGACCTGGCCTGCAACCCAGACATATGTCCTGACTGGAAATCAAATCTGTGACCTTTTGGTTAGCAGGCCAGCGCTCAATCCACTGAGTCACACCAGCCAGGGCTATAATGTATTTTAAAAACAACAATATAAAACAAGAGGACTTCTGCCCAATTAAAAAACAAAAAAAAGACATGTATTTTCTTTGTCTATTTTTTCCATATGTTACTCTGCAAAAATGGGGTCACACTAGACATATTATCTTGTAACCTGCTCTTTTCCTATTAACAATTTATGGTAAACATTTCTTTGTGATCATACATACTTTTCTACATCATTTGGAATATTTTATGAACGTACCAAAGTTTAATTAATAATACCCTATTGCCAGCATTTTGAGATTGCTTTTAAGTTTTCATTACTACAAATAATGCTATGATCAGCATTGTTACAACTGAATCATTGCACATGTATTTAATTATTTCCTTAATGTATTAGGTTGGCCAAAGAGTTCGCTCGCTTTTTTCCCCCTAAGATGGCTCTAATAGCACTTAGACGTCTTTAACTTCATACAAAACAATTTTGTTAGATTGTGTTGTGACAGCTGTCATATCAGCATGCATTAAAAAAACTTACCGAATTGGTGAATTTTTGTGTAGCCATTTTAATATTGAAGATGGAAGAAAACATGTGACATTTTTGGCATATTATACTCCATTATTTCAAGAAAGGTAAAAACACCACTGAAATGCAAAAACAAACAAACAAACAACTCCACCCATAAAAACCCACAAAGGTTTGTGCATTGTATAGAGAAGGTGCTGAGGCTGATCAAACATGCCAAAGTGATTTACAAAGTTTTGTGCTGGAGATCTCCTGCTGGACAATGCTCCATGGTCTGGTTGACCAGCTGGAAGGTGACAGTGATCAAATGACGACATTAGTTAAGAACAATCAATGTTATACCACATGGTAGATAGCTGACATACTCAAAATATCCAAATCAATAGTTATTGGTGAAAATGAAGAATGTGTCTTTTATTTTACAGAAAAAACTGAATGGACTTTTTGGCCAATCCAATAAATCTCTAGCAGTGGAGTATGAGAAAAAATCAACATTTTTATGATGGGTGGTTTCCATCATCAGCTGGCTTTTGAAAAAACTTTTATCAATTTATACTTATCAGAGTATGATGGTATCTACTTGCCCATAAAAACAGTGACTAAGTGCTAGAGGCACCGTGCTAGCTACTGCTCTCATCAGATGTAGGCATGCCATTCTAATTTTTCTTTGCCAACCTAGTAAGTTAAAAATATCTTAGCCCTGTCTGGTGTGGCTCAGTGGACTGAGCGCTGGCCTGTGAACCAAAGGGTTGTCAGTTCGATTCCCAGTGTAGGGCACATGCCTTGGTTGCAGGCCAGGTCCCCACCAGGGGGCACACAAGAAGCAACTACACACTGATGTTTCTCTCCCTTTCCTCTCTCTAAAAATAAATGAAACCTTTTTTTTTTTTTTAAAAAGATATCTTAATGTTTATTAAAACTGCTTTTGTTATTATTATTATTATAATTTATATTTCATCTACAATGAATTATCTGTGCTGCTTTGCCCATTTCTCTAAAATATAGTTGGTTTTTCTTTGTAAGAGCTTTTATTATACAAAAATTTTAAGTGTTTGTAATATGTTGCAGAACATTTTCCCATTTATTTAAATATCTACCCAGGGCCCCCATGTATCTAGCATTGCTCTAGGTTTTGGGGATACAATGACAACCTAAAACTCCTTGTTCTCACAGTTTATATTCTAGTGCCTCTTGTCACTTGCCTTTTAACTTTGTTTATAGTATTTTGGAAAGTTTGTGAGATTTTAAACCTTTATGAAATGAGGTATATTAATCTCATCTTTGATGTCTTGCTTATGCATTATTTTTATAATAAGAACCTTTAAAAAGTAAAACTAAAAATAGTCCAACATCTCCAAAGTCCCAAAGTAACCCCACCCTGATTCAAAAACTGCTTACATCTGTGTCAACCCACTGGCGAACATCCATGGGTGCAGCTGTCATGTCATCTATTTTGTAAACAATGTTGGTTGGGGCCTTCTCTGCATGTCTGATTATCCCCACAATGACGACCTAGATCAGAAGAAAAAAAAGTCCGGTTTTCTTCAAAACCAAAGTAATACTTACATATTTTTAAATGAAGTAATTTTTATTTCATTCTTAATACCTGTGAAATCTCAACATTCCCAATTCTGAACACTTCATCAATCATAGTGGCAGAAAGCAGCTGAGATATGGTACAGGGTACAACGTGCTGGGCTCGGGCTCTCTGAAAGGAGTGTACATAAATTCAATTGAAATAATAACGACCACTCATATAATACCTGCTATATATGCCAAGAACTGTGCATATAACATTGGATCTTCAAAACAAACCTCATTGTCCTTGCTTCACAGAAATGGAAACCAAGGTTATATAGCTAACAAATGCCAGGTTTGACTTCAGAGCTCCTGATGAATGGCTAAGTTTGTGTTGTACTAGAGATTCACCAAAATAAGTGGACCAGAGTGAGGACAGCATAAGGAATGACCTACTTCCTGAATAAACTTTTCCAGAGGAAACCCCAGCTTTATGCTGAAGGCAAGCTGGAGCTATTTGTCACTGATAAGATGGTAACTGGAAAGGGTTTGAGAAATGGCCATTTTGAGACAGAACTTTGGACTTGCTCTAAATTTCTTACTATAGCAGAGGTGTGACTTCCATTAGGACAGATACTCTGACAATCACATGGAAATCTTCGGAAAAATGGGATAAAAGCTTGGCTATAATAGGCATCTTAAAGGAAAGGAACAGAATGTGATAGGCAGAAGATTATCTAGTAAGGACACGCGAATCACATCCTGAAGCAGTCTGACAATAGCATTAACTCTTTTTTTGCCTATGATTGGCCAGGGGTTGTCTGGGTGACATAAAGATGAGTACAGTTTGCCCTTAACACACTCCAAACCTAGCGGAGGTAAAAACACAAGTAACAAACTTGATCTTGATACACTACAGAACGAGATGCGCTACGTGGGGTATCAGAAAAATGTAGTGGCGACCTGGAGAAGAGTGAGCATTTTAGGCTGACCTTTGAAGTGCAAAAAATTTGAGAGTGAAAAAATGGCCGAGGAATTAGCATTACAGGCTGAGGACAAATATGCACTCCCACAGACTCATAGAGGGAATATACAAGACAAAAAAAGCAAAAAGCATAGCAGATTAAAGATCAGAGTTCTCCCTGTCAGAATCAACAGGAAGTAACCTGATAACTGCTGTACATGTAAGACGGAACATAGTAGACTTTCACTGATTTAATAGTTGTAACTTTGCCCTAAAGGTCCATGACACCAGCAATGTTTTACTTTGCTGAAGTGTAATTTTGGATGGTATTGGCAGGATGGCAAAAAATAAGCCCAGCCAACCACCAAAGCACATGCCACAAAAGGCAGCATTTGAGGCTTAAGATTATGGCTCTACTACTCAGGAACCGTGTGCTTTTGGTCACATTTCTAAACTCATCTGTACCTCAGTTTCCTCATCTATAAAACCAGGTTAAAATCATTATGAAAATGAAATATGTGGTAAAGTACTTAGAATACTACCTGGTACATCATACACACTCCATAAATGTCAGCTATTGTTCCTCACTCTACATTTGCAATAGCTTTTAATAAGGATGTGAAGGAATCAACTATATTTTTCAATTTTACTTTAAGGTATTTTATAGGTGAAGTTATATGGACCATTAGTATATACAGATTTAAAATCTGCTAAGGTTCCAGATTTAGTTCTCACAGTGTATATTCTGTTCTCACTTATCACAACTGACGTTTTTATCGCATCTGCAATTTAAGAAAACAAAGAACCATTATAGTAACAGCAGCAGGAACGTGAGCTTTGGAGTCAGACAGTTATTGACCTGTGTTCAAATCCCAGCTCCACGGCCCTGGACACACTGCTAACTGTTCCGTAAAATGAAGACATTTACTTTTCAAGTTGTAAGTGAAACATAAAACATATATAAAAGTGATAATACCAATCTCTACATAGGCATTCAACAAATATTACTTCTCAGGTAAAAAAGCTATGTATAGGTAATTACTGAGATGTTAGAAATACCTTCAAATTCATCGCAAATTAGTTGTGGCTTGTGTTTTTAACAAGCACCTATTATGTGCTAGGAACCAACTGCAAAGCATTCCTGGTTTATTCCAATGAGATTTAGAGTGTGCCAGCACAATTATGTTTAACGCTGAAACAACTATTTTCTAGCTATAAGCCACACACTACTCTGAAGTACTGTGTAAAACCACCATTTTAATAGGTATAACGCTGAAAATTTCACATGGTTCAATCAAATGTTAAGTTTACAGTCAACAGAAAACATTTAAATAGGGCATTGATGTAATTTACTGCGGAAAAGGCACTAGCTTTTAAACACAAAAATACCTGGGTTTGAGCCTCCAGCTTATAACCATCATTATTCTTTGAAATGCTGTTTTAATACAAAGCCCAAGCTTGGGATCCTGAGATAAAAATTCTAACAACTGGAATGAAGAAAATTAGTTAAACTTTGGGAGAAAAAATGAGAACCAATTATCTCTCTTGCTTTCCACCTTCACAGCCTCAAAGAAGGCAAAATTAGAAAAACTAGTCCCTCTAGTCTTCATGGGAAAAAGAAAACTACAACAGAGAGAAAAAAACTGCTTCCCAAACTTTGGATTTGCTCAGCATCACGTGTGCTCTGTGTGGTTCCAGTTATTTACTGTGTAAGCTTAGGGAGTCCTTAATCTCCCTGAGCCTCCGTTGTACAGTAGAGTAAGCAATAAATACCTTACAGGATTATATGAAATGTTAAATGAAAAATATAAAGCAATGTCCAAACATATAAAAATTATCAATGAATTCTTTCCCACCAACACCCATCCCTGAATTAACAGTTCAGGTAAAAGCTTATTAATCTGTATACAAATATAGAACTTGCTAATACTGAATCGTAACACCACCTCTGAATGACACCCTAAAGAGAGGCCAAATCAACCCTGTATTTAAAGGATGAAATCAATAGCAGTTGTTAAATGCAAACTCTTTTCTGAAAGAGTAAATAACCACCACCAGCACCTGAACAGCTTTTTACAGATCACTTTCTTATACATTAGCTTATTTATGAAATCCTTGTAGTATGAGTAATACCAGTACCATTATCAGACAGGAAAAAACCAAGGGCCACCAAAACTACAGGGTTCATGTCACTTCACTAAACTCACACCTCCAGTTAAAAGGCAAAGTACATTCTAGACACTTTATTTTGGCTCCAATACTTAGCTTCATTTAAATAATATCCAGGACCATTTATTGAAAGCGACTATGGTGCAGGCACTTCATATATAGTATATTAAGTCTCGCAACAACCTTGAAAGCATGTATTATAAATCTCATTTAGTAGGTGCAAAACTGACTCCCAAGGAGGTTAAGAAATTTGTTCAATGATACTACACTCTGCAACTAGTGTTTAGAGAACAGATCTACTCGACTTTAACGACCATGTTCTTTCCACCTCATTATATCATCTATGTTTAGTTTTAAAACGACTTTGAATACATAAAAAATGTAACACAGGCTATTAATACAAGTTGTTTTCCCACAAGACTTTGGCAATATTAGTACCTTTCAAAATAAAGCCAAGGAAACAGTGGATGCAAAGTTTGGGGAGGTTCCTTTTTTCAGACTTAACAGCACTTAACTATAAGATTCTGTAAGATAATAATTGACCTTTATTGAATCAGTTATTTTATACCCTTCGCCGAATTAATTTCCTCACGAGGATGAGTTACGAGGTTCAGAACAGATAAAATAGAACGAAATACTCTTTCAACCTACTGATTTCTTTTCCGCCTGAGAAGGTGCCGGCGATCCAAAGCCGCCTGGGGACTGTGTGTAGCCACCAGCTCCCCCGAACGTGGAGCTGCCGTAGCTCTCATATCCACCTGGTTTTAAATAACAATCGTATTAGTATCTGAGTTGCTTTCCAAGCTTCTGAAAAATCCACAGGTCCCCTCAGTCTTCACTGCCCCCACCCAAACACTCCCAGCATCTACCTAATCTTCTCTCCCTGACCCCGGCCCCCAAACGCCCCATTTCAGCTCCCGCCCCTCCCCACTGCCGCGGCTACACGCCTCTCCGATTCCTGCCCTGCTTGCTAAATTCTAGTGAATCTCATCCTCTGCCCCACTTATTACTGCTATTCCACATCTTGGTCACGTTTTCCTCAGGGAAGACGCCCTGGAAGTTCCAGTTTGCTGTGTTCGCCCAGTGCCTCAGAACCTTGTTGCGGTCGCAGCGCTATATCTACTTTTCGATGGCGCCACAAACTCCTTCCCGCGAATGGCGGAGCCAATCAGTGTCCAGAACGCTTCTCGCTTCAGCCAATCAATGCTCGTGAGTCCTAGGTCTTTTCCTGTCCTTGCGGGCCGTGCTTCCGAAGACGCTCACGCCACTTCCTGTAAGGCCGGAAGCCTCCGCGGCCGTCTTTACTAAGGGCAAAACACGCTGCGCAAACGGAAGCAAGGGTTCGCAGGATGGTATCTATGCTCAATAAAGCAACCAATCCACTAATACTTCCGCATTTCAGGACCGTATAATCCCACCCCCGTCAATGAGCGGCATTTTACGTCACTCCCTTCGTTCGGCGTTTTCCTGTTCCCGCCAAATTTTCACTAATCACACGACGCCTTAATCTAAAGTGCTATAGAATTCCAGCCTCGGAGTCTCCGCCCCGCAGTCTTCGGGGATATGCGCGTTTCGGTTCCTTACAGTACTTGCTTCGCAACACCTCGTGGAATTCCTTAACCTTTAACATAAAGAGCCAAGTTCTCATTTGTTATTGCCCCCTCCGCCCCCTCCCAGTCCTGATTCTCCCCAGTGAAGCTGTAAGAAATCTGCTCTTTTGCCCAGGATGGCCTTCCTAAAAATCTGAGGATTGCGCCCTCCCGAATTGTCCTTACCCCAGTCAAATCCAGCTCCACATATTCTGTTGCTTCAACTACTCTCCGTATAATGTGGTGTGTTCCTCCTACAGAGCGTGGAACGCATCTATCAGTTCCTTGCTCTAAACACTACTAGGTTATTAGAAATCCCCCTACCACTTATTTAAAATATCTACTGATTCCTCTTTTGTTTTAAACTGTGTTGGCCATTGGGATTCAATGGTAAAGAAGGTAGACATGTTTCCTGGGCTCCTGCATCATTTTATTTTCTTTTATTAAAACAGCAGGTACTGTCTTAAGCATATTACATTTATTAACTAAATCCTGTGAGGATAGTAAAGTCCTGTTATTGTCCCTATTTTACAGATAAAAAAACTGAGGCACAAAGAGGCTGAGTTTTGGGAGCCTGCATTCAAGCCCAGAAAGTCTGATTTCATCTACCAGTGTAGTTACTATCTATGCCTTCTTGAACATCCTAGACAAACTCTAAGGACAATGGGGTTAGGCAGGAAAACTATAAATGTAGTGGGTTGGATAACAGAGGGAAAAATTTTTTCACTTTTTTCCTTCACAGTAAGGAAAATAACTACCCAAATGTAATAGTAAATAGCAACTGACATAGAGAATATGCACCCAGTATTGCCAGATCATCTTTGTGTTTTAGCAGATGTCAGATATCTGGATTTTTGTGTAAAAATTTCTGAAGTTTAAGTTTTTGAAAAAACAAACAATTTCAGAATACTGTGCAGGCCAAATAAAGATGTCTGTGGGACAGATGTTACTTGTAAGTTCTGTAAGTCTCCAAATCATTGCTGAGGAATAAACTAGATACAGCCAAAGAGAAAAGTCTGAGGCATACCAAGAAAAACATTATTATATTAAGCTCAAGGTGACTGAGACTTACATAGTCTGACAAGCAGGAACAAATTTATGATATATAGGATAAAATGTTTGAAATTAATATTGTTCTGGGAAATTTAAGATGTGAGTTTACTTGAGTTACCATGTTTTCTTGCTTCCTATTCTCCAGCCATGCTGACCCTTCAGCCACTTAAAAATGCTGGACTCCTTTTTTGCCACTGGGCTTCTGCACCTGTTGTTCTCTCACACCTAAATATTCCTCTCTTCCCCACTTACTGTATTTTGCCATGTATAATGCACACTCATGGTTTTGTGCATGTTATACATGGGATCATACCAATGGCATTTATTCATTATACCCATGTATAATGCACATCCTTATATTTCCCTCAAAAATTTGGGCAAAAATGTGTGCATTATATATGGCAAAATACGGTAATTGGCTTCATTTGGGGTTCAACCAGTTAAAAATTCAGCTGTGAATATCAACACTTAAAAAAGAAATGAAATGAATATGTCTTAATATAACCCAGTGCAAAACATCAAAATAAGATTTTTGCACATCTTTTCAAAAGCTTGATGATCTGCCCTGGTTGGTGTGGCTCAGTGGATTGAGCAATGACTGACCTGTGAACTGAAAGGTCTCCGGTTCGATTCCCAGTCAGGGCACATTTCTGAGTTGCAGGTCAGGTCCCCAGTTGGGGGCATATGAAAGGTAACCAATTGATGTATCTCCTACACATTGATGTTTCTCTCCCTCTGTTTCTCCTTCCTTTCCCTTCTCTCTAAAAGTAAATAAAGAAAATCTTAAAAAAACCCCAAAAGCATGGTGATCTGATAAATTGAACAGAGGAGTCAGTCCTCAGTCAGTGCCAAAATAATTGGTATTTACTGTGTGTGTGTGTGTGTGTGTGTGAGAGAGAGAGAGAGAGAGAATGAATTTATCTCTCAAGGTTTAGTTCTGTCACCTTACAATCTTCCTGTCACATAGTGATTTCCAAGAAGTCTTCCATTTCCCTTTCCAGGTAGGCTACTATCAAGGAAACCTGCAGCAAGACCAAAAAAAGGAGAAATTGCATTTGAAAAATGATCTGGTGACACAGACCTATTAGGATAGCTACTATTAAAAAAAAATTAGAAAACACCAAGTATTGGTGAGGATGTAGAGAAATCGGAACACTTGTGCACTGTTAGGGAGAATATAAAATGGTGCAGCCACTATAGAAAACAGTACGGTAGTTCCTCAAAAAATAGTAATAAAGTCATCATATGATCCAGCAGTATATATCCCGAAGATGAAAGCAGGGACTCAAACAGATGCTTGTACACCCGTGTTCCTAGCAACCTTATTCACAACAGCCAAAAAGTGGAAGCAACCCATTGACACACGAATTGATAAATAAAATATGATATAGATATAAAATGTGATTAATCTGTCTTAAAAAGGAAGGAAATTCTGACACATACTACAATATGGATGAACCTTGAAGATATGCTAAGTGAAATAAGCCAGTCACAAAAGGACAAATACTGTATGATACCACTTTCATGAGGTACCTAAAGTAGTCAAATTTGTAATGACAGAAAGTAGGACAGTGGTGGCCAGGGGGTGGAAAGAGTGAGGAATGGGGACTTACTGTTTAATGGGTACAGTTTCCTCATGGGAAGAAAAAGTTCTGGAGACAGATAGTGGTGATAATTGCACAAGAACATGAATATAGTTAATGTCACTGAACTGTACACCTAAAAATTGTGAAAATGGCCCTAACTAGCATGCTCAACTGTTGAGCATCATCCTGCAAAGCAAAGTCTGGTTCTGGTCATGCACATGCTTGGGTTGGGGGCCCTGTCCCTCGTTGGGACGTGTGTGAGAGGTAACCGAATGATGTTTCTCTCTCTCTCTTTCTGCCTCCCTTCCCCTCTCTCTAAGGGTAGATAAATAAAATCTTTTTTTTAATGGTGAAAATGGAAGGATTAATTTCCAGCCAAGATGGAGGCATAGGTAGATACATTTTGCCTCCTCGCACAACCAAAAGAACAACAACAAATTTAAAAACAAAAAATAACCAGATATGCCAGAAAATTGAACTGTATGGAAGTCCAACAACCAAGGAGTTAAAGAAGAAACATTCATGCAGATCGGTAGGAGGGCAGGAGATGGGCAGTCGGATAGAGAGGACACACAGCAAGGTGGCAGCTGGCAGACTGGGTGGTTCCACATTTGAGTGTAGATAAACTGAGAGAAACAGCTGGGGAGTGAGACAGACCTTGCAACCCAAGGTTCCAGTGCAGAAAAAGAAAGCCTCAAAACTCCTGGCTGTAAAAACCTGTGGGGGATGTGGCAGCAGGAGAATAACCTCATAGGAGAGTTCGTTGGAGAGACCCAGAAGGTCCTAGAATGTACGCAAACGCACCCACCCAAGAATCATCACCAGAATGGCCTGAATTGCTTGTGGGTAGTGGGGAGGTGACTGAAAGCAGGCTGAGAGCTAAGCAAGTGGCACTGTTTCCTCTCTGACCCCTACCCCGCATACAGCATCACAAGGCAGTGACCTACATTGCCCCGCCCTGGTGAATAGCTAAGGCTCCACCCCTTACAATATAATAGGTGCTCCAAGACAAAGAAATATGGCCCAAGTGAAAGAACAGATCAAAGCTCCAAAATTAGAACTAAGCGATGAAGAAATAGCCAACTTGTCAGAGGCACAGTTCAAAACACTGGTGATCAGGATGCTCACAGAGATGGTTGAGTATGGTTGCAAAATGGAGGAAAAAGTGAAGGGTATGCAAAATGAAAGAAAAATATACAGGGAACCAACAGTAAAGGGAAGTAAACCGGGACTCAAATCAACAATTTGGAGCAGAAGGAAGAGATAAACATTCACCCAGAAGAGAATGAAGAAGAAACAAGAATTTTAAAAAATGAGAAGAGGCTTAGGGACCTGTGGGACAACGTTAGAGGTTCCAACATCCGAATCATAGGGGTGCCAGAAGGAGGAGAGGAAGAGCACGAAATTGAAAACTTATTTGGAAAAATAATGAAAGAGAACTTCCCCACTCTGGCCAAGGAAATAGACTTCCAGGAGACCCAGGAAGCTCAGAGAGTCCCAAAGAAGTTGGACCCAAGGAAGCACACACCAAGGCACATGATAATTACATTACCCAAGATTAAAGATGATGAGAGAATCTTAAAAGCCGCAAGAGAAAAGGAGACAGGTACCTACAAGGGAGTTCCCATAAGACTCTCAGCTGGTTTCTCAAAAGAAAGCTTGCAGGCAAGAAGGGGCTGGAGAGAAGTATTGAAAAAGTCATGAAAGGCAAGAACCTACCATCCAAGATTACTCTCTCCAGCCAAGTTGTCATTTAGAATGGAAGGGCAGATAAAGTGCTTCCCAGATGAGGTCGAGTGAAAGGAGTCCATCATCACCAAGCCCTTACTATATGACACGTTAAAGGGCCTTATCTAAGAAAAAGGAGATCAAAAACTATGAACAGTAAAATGAGAGCAGACTCCCAACTATCAACAACTGAACCTGAAACAGAAACAAACTAAGCAAACAACTAGAACAGGAACAGAAGAATCACAGTAAAGGAGATCAGTGGGGAGGGGGAGAGAGGAGAATGGGGGGAAAGGTACTGGGAATAAGTATAAGTAGTAGACAGGGGGAGGTTAAGAATAGCATAGGAACTGGAGAAGCCAGAGAATTTATATGTATGACCCACGGACATGAACTAAGGGTGGGGGATGCTGATGGAAAGGTGGGTGCAGGGCAGAGGGAAACAAAGGGGAGAAAAAAATGGGACAAATGTAATAGTATAATCAATAAAATATATATAAAAATAAATAAAATAATAAAATGGTGAAAATGGTAAATATTATGTTGTTTGTATTTTACCATGATTTACAACATTTTTTAATCCACTTTGGTGTTTATTGAGTACATACTACATGCCATATACATACATTATCACTGCTAAATGCTTGATATGCATTATCTCCCAAAGCTTTTGACTGTCATTTTAATCTGCAAGCTCATTTTGCCTCCAATTTATAAACACATATATTTTAATCAGAATTGTCCCAACACTGATGAAGTTTCATTTATGCTCAATTCTCCGATCAATTTTTGTGCAATGAGATTTAGCTTTCCTTATTTTTCCCATTTTCAATTTTGCTGAAATTTTTTTTTTTGTTTTGTTTTTTGTGGATCAGTATTTTTTCCTGGGCAATGAGGGTTTAATTCATCATGCAAATTTGATCCACACCAATTTTTACTGATTTTTTTTTTACATCTATCACTATAATTTTATGGGTGCTCATTTATTTTTATCAAGTACAATTTGATTCACAGGACTTTTTGCAGTTTTCAGTGTTATGCACAAAATGTGATTTTTCCATTTTTTTGTTTAAGAATTTTACTGGGTGTGGTAGCCATTTTCAATTTTATATTGTACTGATTGTTTTTAGCAGTAATAATCACTATTAATTGGATAATAGTGATAGAATTATTTTAATACCAGAGAGGCTTTTGTATGTGGCAAAACACTCTCAACTATTTGTTTAATGCTCAATTTATTAAACTCTTATAAGTAGTAGAACTTGAAACCAATCTTTTGGGTATTTAAATATTGTTTACAAAATTAAATATCCTTAACATTTTAAACTGCAACTAAAGTTTTAGTATGGCCAATTCTTATGAATACTCCAACTATCTTGATGAGCAAACAAAACACAAAAAAGATAGTTTGTTGTGAAGCTAATGGCTTTTAAGCTTCAGAGCACCTCACTTGCACAGCCTCTTCCAAGGCCCTTTCTTTTGTCTAGATACGTGTTTACTTCTATACCATACTCTGAATTCTTTTTCTTAAATAAAGCCAGACAAATTACTTAAGCTTCAAGCCCCTCAAAATCTGGAGACGCCTGCCCCTGCCTCCTTGGAGCGTTGTTTTATTTATTTTGTTATCATTCTTGGGGTCTGTAATATTACTTTTATTCCTTACTGGGCTTTCAAAAATCCAATCACACTGAAAAGAAAAAGGGATGTTGTATTAGTCCACTTGACATTGGATCTGGGTCTTCAATTGATTTTTGGTCAGGACTCAAGACTTGCTTGTGTTGACCAAGGGGAGTTCCCTCGGCCCACAGATTACCAGGCTGAGCCTCCTTTTTGTAATGTTTGTAAGACTTTTAAAGTCACACCTATCTCATACGTTTAAATTTTTTGCAACCTAATGTCTTTCCTCAAAGTCATGAGCTTTCAGTTTTACTTGTCAGCATTATATAACCTTTGTCCCATTCACTACATTGGTGGGGACTTTTGCAATTTTGAAAAATTCATTTATTTCTACTGATACATTATTTTGTTGTATTCATAGGACCACATTGAAGGCTTCCCTTCCCAGAAGAGGAGGAATAGTCTGTGGAGCTAGCAGGACTCTAGGATAGTTGGCTAATTAGTTCTAGGAGCGCGCTGCTGTGTTCGCCTTCTACTTGGTTTTTGCGTGTGAGCAGCCCAGCCCATCAGCCCTTCTTGTTCTGCCCACAGTTCCATTAGCTCTGACTTCTCATAGGCGCGTGAGTTGCTTCCTTACCCAGGTGGGAACAAGTACATATGTACCCTTTGTAAACAGACATCTAATTAATAAAAGAAGCAAAGTACCTGAAACTAATATAAAATAATATTGAATATAAATACTAATTGAAAAAAATATAAAAATTAAACCAAGTACCTGTATATATTAATATTACTTATTAAAATAAAAAAGTTAAACATACCCTATAACAGTCACTGTTTAGGGGCATTTCAACTACCTTCTGGGCTCCTTTTCTACTTGGAGCTTTTCTATTTGGATTGTCGTCATGATTTCACAGCCTTTCACAAATGCTACTTGCTCCAAAAACTATAAGAGTGGCAATAATAAAATAATAATTATGCTCTTTTGATGCTGCAGTTGTCATGTCATGTCATGCCCAGTGAAAGGTTGGTTCCTTTGCCCTATCGGTACTGCTGATGTTCTTTAAAGCCTTCTGGCTGTGGCCACCTGAGGACCTTTCACTCCCATCCGGTGTGGTTCCTTCCTTTTCCCAAGATGGGAGCTCAGTGTCCCTCCTTTGCATGGAGAACAGTACCCAGGAGCCTCATGAGAGTTGTCGACAGGCAGTGGGCGCTGCTCTGGGGGGCCACTTAGTAATCACTCAGCAAGGAAAACATTTATTTTTTAAGATTAGGAGTTTACATTTATTTTCCCAATTAACACAGCATGTTACTGTACATTTGTTACACTGAGAGATATACTGTGGATAGCTTTTTTTAATAGGAGCAAAGGGCATAAGCTTGGCAAAGACATAGGATCTGGGTGTGGCTCTGGGTCAAGAGGGAAGGATCAGAAGGTCCTGCTTTATTCACTTAAACTTCACTTTATTCATTTACATCTAAATGAGGTATACACTATTGTCATCCCCATTTTACAGATGAGGAAACTGAGCTTCCCAACTCTTAACCATGATGCCTTTCAGTTTGCAGGCCAGCGCTCAGTCCACTGAACCACACCAGCTAGGGCCTGATTTGACACTTCCTTTTTTTATTTAAATACTTTTTTATTTTTCAATTAGGGTTCGCGTACTCTATGTTCGCATACATACTGTATTAGTTTCAGGTGTACATCCCAGTGATTAGACATCATATAACTTACTAAGTGGTCATCTTGATAAATCTAGTACCTCCCTATCTTGAGGGCAGAGGCTGCCCTGGGTCACATCCATCTCCCTAGGATAGGTTCCTGTTAGGTCACCGAGGTGACTAAGAAAGGACTGGGAGCCAAAAAGTTCCAATGAAGGGCTTTTATTCGAGGCGAGACAATGCGATCAGATGGGCTGAGTCAGAACGGACTGCAGCAGCAAGGGAAAGGGTAGAAGGGTTCATAGGGTGTGTAGCAGACCCCCGGGGAGGGTGGGTCACCCTGAGGATCTGCCCCAGGAGTCCTGGGTATAGGTGTTTGCAAGACAATATCCTCTGGTCAGGGATGTCTGATTTGGCAACAGAAAGTCTTAGAGATTTATGGGCCTCATTTCTGGAATAAGCTCAAGGGAGAGAGGAAGGGCAGTGAGGAATCTGCTGGTTTCCAGCAGGATACCGGCTGCTATGTCTCAGTTGCTTCCAATAATGGGGAATCTTGTGGTCAGGTATTTGGCCAGTGACGGTGTGCACACCTTCTTTGTTCCAGCATAGACGGTCGCTTAGGTCCTCCATGTCCCAATACATTTCAACAGTTCCCAGCATGAATCAATGAATGACTCTTACTCTTGGTTCATTTGTGGTTGAGCAGTTCTAACTCCAACTAGCGGTTAAATTCCTTTTATGGCAAAGACCAATCATACTGCACAGGCTTGTTCTGCTGGGTGAGGCAACATAAAAACTCCAAGGGTTAATGACATCTGCCTCTCAGAGTCTGGGGCTGGGTAGCTTCCTTGGAGAATCCAGTTGCTGGCTGGATGAACACGGTCTGAGGAACTGGCGGAACAGGTGCTACTTTCTTTTTAAGATTTTATTTATTTATTTTTAGAGAGAGGGGAAACATGATGTGTAAGAGAAACATCCACCACCAGTTGCCCCTCGCACGAGCGCCCAACCGGGGACCCGGCCCACGGCCCAGGTAATGTACTCTGACTGGGAATGAAACCAGAAACCCTTCGCTTTTCAGGGATGATGCCCAACCCACTGAGCCACGCCAGTCAGGGACTAGCACTATTTTCCAGCTCAGAGTTCAAAAGCCAGCTCACACCCTGCTAGGCAACAGAAGAAAAACCAGAGGAGCCAGATGCCTTAGATGCCTGGGAACACACAGGATCTCTCCTCAGGCAACTGGCCACCAAGTACTAGTCGGGAAGCCTGTGGCTTGAACAATAGCTCCTGGAGAACCTCAGGTCTCCTGTGAGGCGGGCCCCTAGAATGAGGCTACTCACGCTGCTGATTTTCCTAGCCCACTGGAGAGTCACCAGGGCTGAACCAGGTAGGCGCTGCAAACACCTGTGATGTCTTTGTTTTGTACTGTGAACTCCGGATCAAGGTTGCTGGAAGCTGCTCACAGAAAGCTGGTGGTGTTGCTAGAAGTAGCAAGGCAGGGAGCTGCGCCTGGAGGCCAGCTGAGGGAGTTAGCAGGCGGTAGGGGCGATCCGGAAGATTCTAAGTGCAGACAGCAGCCCCCCGGGGGAGGGACAATGACTTTGCTAAGAGGTGTTGAATCTCTGGTAGTCAGAGCCAGCTGGTAGAGGGAGAAGGTGGCAGGAAGATTCATGAATTCACTCAGCAAATGTTGGCTGAGGGCCTTCCCTGTACCACGAGCTATTCTAGGAAACAGAAAAGAAAACAAACAAAGCCCCAGTCCCCCTGAAGCATTCCTTCCTCTGGGAAGAAACAAACCAAAAGACATGGGTAAATACATAGTATTCCAGGAGACAACAAGTGTTATAGAAAATAATAAAGCAGAATAAAGGGAGTGGGGAGAGGTGGCCAGAGAAGAGCTGTTTCATAAAGTGACATTTGAGCAAAGACCTAAGGCAGGGAGAGAGAGAGCCATATGGATGCCCGGAGAAGAACATTCCAGTAAGAGAGGACAGAAAGTTCACAGGCCCCGAGCTGGACGCACAGGCGATGAGTGTGAGGATGAACCAGGCTGGAGCAGAGTGGGCGGGGGGATGGTAGAGGTCGCAGGACTGCGGGGGTGGGCCAGGAGGCCCGCAGCAGCTCATGTATGAACTTGTAGACGGTTTGAGGCAGAGTGAAATGGGACATCATCAGGAGGTTTTAGGCAGAGCTGAGATGTGATCTGGCATGCATATACTTAAAAGGAGCCTTGGGCCATTGTACTCAGAAGATGCAGGGAAACTATCTTGTCAGTGTGCCTGAGACTTTCCTAATTTTATTTTAAGATTTTATTTATTTATTTATTTTTAGAGAGGTGGGGGAGGGAGAGAGAAAGAGAAGGAGAGAAACATCAATGTGAGAGAGAAACACCAATTGGTTGCCTCTCGCATGTCTCCAACCAGAGACCCGGCCTGTAACCTGGGCATGTGCCCTGACTGGGAACGGAACGAGTGACCTGTCAGTTGACAAGCTGGTGCTCAATCCACTGACCCACACTAGCCAGGGCACTTTCCAAATTTTAGCACTCCAAGTTTAGAGCCTTGGACACTCCTGAAGTCCTGCACAAACTGGGACAGTTGGTCACCCTAGTAAAGGAGAAGCAGCTGAACCAGCAGGGGAGGCTAGTGCCATCACCCAGTGAGAGATGATGGCGGCTTGGCCTGGGGTAGCAGGGTCGGAGGTGGTGGGAGGTGGTCTGATTCTGGACAAGACTTGTTGACAGATGGGTGGGAGTGAGAGAGAGGGACTCCAGGATGGACGCAAGGTTTAGTCTCAGCAACTGGAAGGACAGGGTTGTCATTTGCTGAGATGCGGGAGGAGGAGAGCAGTTTGATTTGGAATACATCCAGTCCAAGATGCCTGCTGGAAGGCGAGGTTTCCATGCAGTTAGCGGGGAGTCAGAGGGAGGGCTGCACCTGCTTCTTTAGGACGCTAGGTAGCCCTTCTCTCGAGTCCTTTGAATGGAATCTTAGAGATGATCCAGCACCCTTTCTGCAACTGCAGAAATTGAAGCTGAGAGGAGAAGGACCAGCTCAGGGTTCTGCTTGTTGCTTGTCCCTTTGGAGCTCAGTCCTGGTCAGTCCTCTGGTCACCCGCTTCCTCAGACCTTATCCAGGAGCAGCTGAGAGCCCTGGCAAAGCACTCTGCCAATGTGGCCAGGCATCTCAGCGAGCAGGAGATGGGAGGTGGTAGCAGGAGACCAGAGCGAAATGCCTGGGAAGGACTCACATCCAAAAGCTGTGACTTAAAGGTAGAACTATCTCTGGGACAAGCCCTAATAGGATGTGTCCTCCTTCCACTGAGAGACAGACATTCAGCTCCCCTCTGGGGAACTCAGAGCCCTGCCAGTCTGACTAGAGGTTTGGGAATGATTGAAAAGCTCTTTCACTCCCTCGGTCTTTCCCTCACTCTTTCACTTTTAAGATTTTATTTATTTATTTGTAGCGAGAGGGGAAGGCAGGGAGAAAGAGAGGGTGAGAAACACTGATGTATGAGAGAAACATGGATTGGTGGACTCTCACACATGCCCCAACTGGGAACCTGGCCCACAACCCAGGCACCTGCCCTGACCGGGAATCAAACTGGCAACCTTTCAGTTTGCAGGAGGGTGCCAAATCAACTGAGCCACACCTGTCAGGGCACTCTCTCACTTTTAAATATGTTTTCTTAGAAATCCAAATGCCAATGGGCAAGCCCCCCAGCCCAGGGTCGTAGTGATTAAAAAGAATTTCTCCTCCCTCCAAATGCACTAAGATGTCATTGTAGTATTTTTTATAATATTAACAAAAAATTGCTAACAACAATAATTTAGCTAAATAGATTATAGTAAAATCTCCTGGTGGAAAAGATTCAAGACGATACAGCAAAATTGAAAACAAAAAGTAATATTTATTAAATACTTATTGTGTGCCTCACACTGCTGAAATTTTACACAGTACCCTCATAGCGACCTTGTGAAGAGGGATCATCATGGAAACTGAGCCTTAGAGAAGTTAAGTAACTAACCAAGGTTACACATCTAGTTAATGTCTGAGTCTGGACCTGAACTGGGCTTGTACAATTCCAATCTGTTTTAAAATAATATTATGTAAAAACAAACAAACAAACACTAAGGACAATAGCCATGAAGAGCTAACATTTGTTTATTGAGCGTTCTTGATGGGCCACACTTGTGCTAGGTGCTTGACATATGCTCTCTTTTTCAAGCCTATTTGAAACATAAAATAAAAACCTCATTTGATTTTTCTAGTCCCTGTGAAGTGGTTTCTATTACCATTATATCCATTTTGCAGATGAAGAAAATGAGACTTAGGGGCACACAACACTTGCCCAAGATCCCAACGCTAGGAAGTGGCAGGACCAAGTCTGTACTATCCACCTTAAACGAACAGCCAGCCAGATATTTCTCCAGCAACGCAGGTTTATTCAGGGCATGTGGTCTAATGGCAAACGGCAGCAGGCCCAGAGAACCAAGGGTGGGAACGGTTGTTTTACAGAGAAAAGAAGGATTTCAGAAGGGCTGCTGTAAACAAGGAGTCCATTAGAGGAAACTGGTGTGCCTGAGACTTTCCTAAGTAGTTAAACTAAGTACCAACTAAGTGGGAGTTGAAGTGTAGCAACTTTTCATTGGCTGAGTGGTTGCCAGGCAAGAAAACGATCCTCCTTCTTCCTGCTGGCGTAGCAGAGTAGAAAAACATCTTCCTGTTGGAGATGGAAAGTAAGTCTTTTCCTGTTATGAGGTAATTGACTGTGAGTGTTAGGGTATGAGAGCACCCCCTACAGGCCCTCCCAACTCCAGTGTTAATGAGGTTTCTGTTTATTAATCTTCACAGCACTCAGTTGCCTTTTGCATCATGCCCTTGACATATTCTCTTGGGATGCTTTTTAAAAAAGACTTTATTTATTTTTAGAGAGAGAGGAAGGGAGAGAGGAAGAGAGGGAGAGAAACATTAATGTGCAAGAGAAACATTCACAGGTTGCCCCCAGTACGGGACTTGGCCCTCAACCCAGGCACGTGCCCTGACCGGGAATTGAACCGTCAGCCTTTCAGTTTTCAGGCCAGCTCTCAACCCACTGAGTCACACCAGCCAGGGCAGGATGATGGTTTTTACAGGTACTATTTTTTTTTTCCTCCAAACTTTCTGGAATATATACATCTATCATTTAAAAACAAAATTAAATTTAAAAAGAATTCCACAACACCTGTAAGTTTTTACAGAATCTGAGTCTCTTTTAGAAGTGCAAGAGAACTTTGGGACATCCAATCAGATAGCAATCAGTCCTGCTTTGCAAAAAACTGTGGGGTTTCTATCTCCATCTTCCTCAGGCGAGAGCTTGGGTAGGGCACCAACTTGCTGGCTCCTTCTCTCCTCCCACACATACCCTGTGCAACACTGCATTGTCCTCCGGCTTCTAGATGCACAGAAACAGACGAGTTTTTTCAGGGTGGGTCCGCATGGTAGAAAAACATCTCCCTCTAGAATGGTAAGCCTACCTCATGGGGCTGATGTGAGGAAAGGGCAATCCACATAGTTAACACAAGGGTCAGTAAATGCTGGATTTTACAAGTGAACCCCCTGTGTTTTGGAGGCCTTAGTTTACAGAGAAGAAATAACAATGGAAATGTTTGGGGTTATTGATTAGCATTAAAAACGGAGGACTGAAATAGAGACCAAGATTGCTTGGTGGTATGCGTTATGTGCATCACAAAGTCGTGGAATCACAGAGCGTTAGAACTGGCAGGGCCTTCAGATAACCTTTGTTATCGCCTCATATCACACTTGAGGAAGTAAAGGCATCAGAGGAGAAAACCCGAGGCCTGAGGGTCAGAGTGGCCCAGGGAAGGAGCACCCCTGCTGGCTTGTCCAGCCTGCGGCCGGGTGCTCCATACGAGATTTCTCCTCTCATCCACACCTCCATCCCTGTGCTACTGACATTACCATCCCCATGTTACAGCTAAGGAAACTGAGGCCCAACTGAGGAAACCTCTTATTCACGTTGCCACTGTCTGTGTGGAGGAACCGGGATTTAAAACAAGATTTTCCTGATTCCAAATTTCATGTTTGCTCCTTCAAAACCAATCCATGGCCTCAAGCCAGAAAACCTAGGTCTAACCTTTTACTACCTATGTGACCTTGAGTCTCTACCCGACTACCTATAAAATAGGGATAATAGCAGAGGAGAGATTAAATGTGATAGTTAAGTGAGGTCACACACATACACGATAAAGCTCTGTAAAAGTTGAAGGGACCATTTTTTAAATATCCAAGGTCACACTGCTAGCTAGTGGCAGAGTAAAGTGTACCATGAGCATTTCTGTTCTGACTTGATTCACATCTGTTGCTAACTAGCTCACTTTCCTCATCTATAAAATGGTTACTGAAATAGAACGTATTTCATAATTATGTACTGAGGCTGAGTGGCTAGAGTATTTGGCACAGCCTCTGGCATTTAGTAGAGGCTAAATAAATGGCAGGTGTCTGCCTGCCTTCCTTTTCTTCTCTCTGACCATAAACAAATTCACCTTTTGGCCAGTTTAAGACCTTCTTGGGCTCTAGGAATGATTTTTGTGAGTCCCCCACCCCATCACAAATCATAGTAAAAGGATCACACATTGTATGTGATTTTTAATTAAATGTTTAATATTTGATATTGCTTTTGAAATGATTTCTTGATTTTGATGGCATTTTCCCCCCTAAATTTTGGAGCCAGAGAATTATTTTTTCAGGTTTCAGATATTTCCATGGGCCTTACAAAGTGACTAGGCCCTGGGCCCTGTGTCATCCCTGGGGACAAGGAGGCCCCGTGACCCTTTTTATAAAGGAGGAGGAGGAGGGCCAGCAGACTTTTGCCTGCCCAGGGACAGGGAGCTGGGCTGAGCTGTCAAAATGAAAACTAGAGGGTGTGCTGTGCCCATCAGCCCTGTATTGGACAAGAACCATCTAGAAGGAGACAGGATCTGTCCTCACATTGTTCTGCTTCAAACATCCTGTCCCTGGGCCTGCACCTTACTGGCAGAGGACAGCAGCTGAGAGGACGCTGGGACAAGCAGGGGAAGGACGCAGTCACTCCCTCAGGCCCCATCTCCCTCCTGTGGTCAAAGGAGGACTTGCAGGATCTCCCAGGGACCAAATTCAGAGCGACTGCTGCTTTGCATTGCTGAGTGCTTTCGCCTTATCTCACGTTGTGTTGTTTGGACCTTCACAATGACCTGAAGAGGCAGGGGGTGCTGTTGTCCCCATTTTACAGATGAGGAAAAACTGAGGGACAGAGTAAGATGCTCTTGTTCACACAGCTAGTGGGTGGTGGAGCTGGAATTCCAGCCCAGATCTGTGCCCTCAACTAACTACTCATTGTTCTTGATACCAAATCTATTCCTATTCTCAATAATTAATGAATAATAATAGCAGCTTAGTATAACTTTTCTTAAAATTCAAGAAATACACGAATACTTATTACTTTAAAGTACTTTAAATTAGTACTTTAAAGTACTAATAAATTTTATTTGTTTTATTTAAAATAAAATTACTTTAAAGCCCGCAGGATGAACATATAAAGCCTCTTAATTTTAATGAGATCTCCAGGTGAGGGGTCTGCACAGTAAAGTGTGAGAAGCTCTAGTCTAAAAGGTGCAAGAGCTCAGTTCCCCACACCGTCCCAGGCTCACTCCTGCCCCAAGAGGAATTGCCAAGGACGGTGGTGTAGTGAGATTCTTGCCTACAAGCCCTTTCTCCTTCACTAACTTATTTGGTGCTCAGGCCAGACGTCAAATACCCTCAGGCTCAGCAAGGCCAACCGCTTGCCCAGAGTCCTCAGCCAACACACGGAAGAGCCTGGATTAGAAACCAGATCACCTGCCTCCCTGTCCATGGTTCTTGTGCCCACCCCCTTCTTCATGACATGGCAGTTAAAGCTTAATTCCTCACAGTCTGTGACGATTTCCACAGATGCCTGGGTAACACATGTGTAGTATAAAAGCCACCTTCTGGGGGCTCTGAGTCAACACTGTGTCTCAGCTTTGGAGTCAGAGAGAGGTCTGGGTTTGAGCCTCAGTTTCCTCATCTGGTAGGTGCATGTAAGAATCCCAACTCAGAGAATGGCTGCAAGGGTGAAATGAGACAAGCAGGTAAAGGCACCTAGCAGGCACCTAGCCAACGTTCTTTGAGTGCTAATCCTCCTCTGCACAGCCTTGCTTATTCATTGAATATACAAGTATATTTGGGCATCTTCTACATCATAGGCACTGTCCTGGGTGCTGAGGATACAGGTCAACAAGATAGGCTTTGTGTTCTTATGGAACTGACACTGTAGACAGGGAAGATGGATGATAAACAAGCCAACTAGATGATTTCACCTGTGAGAGTGTCCTAAAGTGAGCCCTGGCTGGTGTGGCTCAGTGGATTGGGTGTCCGCCTGCGAACCGAAGAGTCACAGGTTTGATTCCCAGTCAGGGCACATGCCTGGATTGTGGGGCCAGCTCTCCAGTAGGGGGCACATGAGAGGCATCCACACATTGAAGTTTCTCTCCATCCCTTCCTATCTGTCTAAAAATAAATAAATAAAATTTAAAAAAAAAGAAAGAAAAGAAAACTGAGGGAGGCAATAACTAGTAACCAGATGGTTGGGGGAAATGATACTTGAGAAAAGGTAGTCATGGAAGGCTTCTCTGAGGAGGTGACCTTTGGACTGATGCCCAAATGGGGGAGAAAACTGCCATGTGATGACCTGGGGAGGACTGAGGAAGGCAGTGGGGGAACAAGAAAGGGGACTTGTGAGGAGAATGGGTGGGGTGAGCTGGGCGGAGTGCCAGGTGCAGTCTCTGTGAGCCACCTCCACAAGGAGGAGACTGGAATCCAGGGAGCTGGGGTCCCCTGCCTGGACCTCTGGCTCTCTCTGCCGTCCTTCCCACTGTCCTGGCCTCTCCTGGAGTCAGACCTTCAGACACACACACGGACAGGTCACAGGACATGCAGGGAACTGGAAGGAGTCTCAGATTTACACACTGACTAGACCGGAGTGTGCAAGAAGAGGAAAACTGCTGGCACTTGAACCTCCGTCAGTGGACAAGGAGTTTCTGAAGTGGAGAAATGTTTACTGAATATTTTGAGGGATGAGATGTAAGGGCAGAACTGCTCAATGTTTGTGGTTAGTTGGGAAAGAGCGTACTTGAGTCATGAACGTGGTCGCAGCTGCGGTCTTCAGAGGGGAGGGCAGAGGGCGCTCAGGGCAGCCAGCCTGGCCAGCCCGCTCTCAGGCTTGGAAGCGGCGGTGACCCGCTCAGTCTCAGTGCGAGGGCTTGGGAAAGCCATCCATTCTGTTCATTTACTGCTGGAAATGGGGCAGTAGCTTCTTTCCTCGGGTTTAGAATTTTGTCCCATAAGAGTAAAATAAATATATTAGTGATCACAATTTGTGTGAAAATTCTTAATTCTTCCCATTATAAACAAGAGCTCTCAGTTTGGGTAAAAAATAAAAATGTAGGCATAGACTGTCTATAAGAAGAACTTTCTAAGCCCTGGCTGGGTAGCTAGGTTGGCTAGAGTGTCGACCCAATATGCCAAGGCTGTGGGTTTGATCCCTGGTCAGGGCACATAGAAGAATCAACCAATGAATGCATGAATAAATGAGACAATAAATTGATCTTTCTCTTTCTCTCTCTCTCTCTCTTCCTCATCTCACTGTCTCCTTTCCTCTTGCTCTCTAACGTCTACTTTTTAAAAATCATATCTAAAATAAAAAGTTACTGGTGTTCTCCCCTTAGCAATTACATCTTCCTGGGAGAGGGTGGGGGGCAATAGAATCCCCCCACCACCTTCCGTGTGATTGCAGGCATGTTGACCTTTGACCTCAGTTTTCTTATCTGCAAAATGGGGATAATTATCAATGATATCTTCAGGGTTGTGGTGAGGATGACTATATAATGACCTTGGGAAGGGTAAGGATTTGCTTGGTTAGTTATTTGCAACTTAATGTGAACAAGTTTCTGCTTCTTTCTTGGGACCAGGTTTAGATCCAGAGAGGTGGGCAAAAGCTCAGAAGCATCTGGAGGGAAAAGCCAAGAAGTGAGGATCAGGGGCCAGGCTTTACCTCCAGCCTGTCCTGAAGCCACACACAATGTCCTGTGACTGGGTGGTACCCTGGCCATCCAATCCCGAAAACAACAGAAGCCCAGGCCCAGGCCTGGTTTCATGAGGTTGCGCAGTGAGCTCTGAGTGACACAGAAAATGGAAGTGAGAGCAACAGTGGAGGGTGAGGAAATCCCAGGCCTCACCCTTGTTTAGGGCAGCGGCCATTCAACCCTCTTCAACAAACATCAATGAAACTATGCACATCAGGCTCGGTGCAGGGTACAGATGATGAATCCGCTCTACGTGGCCTGTTTCTTTGGATTCCCTTCTCTCTATGACACGGGGGGAGGTGTGGCATTTCAGCCTCACTTGGTTTGGAGCTGAGACCAGGCTCCATTCAACCACTGCAGCTAACAGGATCGCTGCCAGCTGCTTGAGCCCCCACCTTGCATCCGGAATCACTAAGTACACCCACGTGAGAGATTCAGCCCAATCTGAAATTGCGTCCCACCTCCCTGGTCTAGCATTTTGAAACTCTATTTCCGAACCTATTCCCAAGGTTTTTGATGGTACTAATTAGCAAGGCCTTACATTTGGTGCGCAAGCCTCCTCCCAGGGCAGATTTTTGTGTGTCTTTCCCTCGAGCATGTAAGACATGGCTCTAATTATGGGCTCAGAGAGGTAAGGCAACTTGCCCAAGGTCACACAGCTAGTATGTGGCTCTAGAGCCTGAGGGCTTAACCTTGATCCCTCCCACCTTTGCTTTAAGACAAGCACTTTTCTTAGAACTTCCAAAGGCTTCTTGAGGGTCACGCTTCAGCCAAGTCCCTCATGCTACAGCACGCTGGGGTAGGGAATGGAGAGGGTCTTGTCAAAGGTCCCAGGCCAGAGAGCTAAGCCTGTGCTCTGCTCCACTCCGTGCCTCCTGGGGAGATGTCGTGGCCCATTTTCTCTGGATCTTTCCACCTGCACAACCTCCCCTCCTCCAGCCCAGGCTTCCCCCAAGCTGCCTCCCCATCCGGGCTCAGGGAGGGCCCAGCATTGAGGAGGGTCTCCTTTCCCCTGCAGGGAAGTTCTGGCACATCTCTGACCTGCACTTCGACCCTGATTACAAGGTATCCGAAGACCCCTTGCAGGTATGCCCGTCAGCTGGCTCCCAGGCGGTGCCCAACTCGGGCCCCTGGGGGGACTACCTCTGCGATTCTCCCTGGGTCCTCATCAACTCCTCCATCTACGCCATGAAGGAGATCGAGCCAGAGCCAGACTTCATCCTCTGGACAGGGTGAGAGCCCTCAGAACAGCTACGCTTCACCGGGTCTCAGCTGTGCGCCACCTGCCACCCGGCGCCTTCCTGCACTGTCTCCCTTAGTCCTCGCTTGAAGCTCAAAGGGACCCTGGGTGTGGCAGATTCCAAAGTCTGTGCCCTTGGCCTCCGTGTCTCCCGGCCTCAGTGGGAGGCAGCTCTCACTGAGCCTGGGGACAAGGTCATGGCACAACCAGGCGTGTGGAGGCCCCCTAAATTTTAAGTTGGGGGGCAAATATCGCAGCCACTCCCGCTGGGGCTTAGGCACCACAGGCCCCAGGGATCCAAATGCAGGGATGGGAGAATGTAGGGGGGCTGAAAGTGTTCCAGCGTTGGGACCACGTGTCCTGGTCAGCTGCTGGCCAATGCTGGGCTGTCCTGGCCCTAGGGTGCTCTCACTGGTCAGAGCCGTGCTCTGCGTGAGGAGAGCCTGAGGGGAGATTTCCGCTTGGCCTCCAAGACTCCGTTTCTGCTTCCCATCCATGGAAGGAAGTCCAGCACACTGTCCTCATCACTCCGCTCCTCCCCATTCGCCTTGGCCAGCCTGGGGTAGACAATGGGAACTGAGATGTCGTGACCCCAAACTGCCTTCAAGGAGCTCATGGTCTTGTGGGTGACCCAGACAAGCCCGCTGTTATATCCCAGAGATGAGAGGGGCTCACTGGGGGGATGTGAGGGCTTCAGAGGGGACCAGACTCCATCTGGCAGGACCAGGGAGGGTATCCTGCAAGAAGTGGTGAACCAGGGAGGTGGTGAGGAAGGCTGGCAGGGGCTCTGACTTCTTGCTCCCTCTCTCAGACTCAATGGACACCTCAAAAGGCAGGATTCAACCCGTGATGCCCCCTCAGTGTGACGTGGAGTGACCAGGAATGACCTCAAATGGACCCAGTGGGGAGGGGCAAGGCTGGACACTTAAGAAAGTGATAGCGTCTCAGGCTTCTCTGGGCTCAGTCAGCAACATAAGATGAGTGTGACGTTTAGGCCATGACCCTGGACCGCTGCTCCTGAGAGGGCTCTTGTTGGGGGAGCCTCTGACTTCTGCAAGGAGGGGCCTGTTGAGAAAGATGTGATCTCATTGGGAAAGGTGGCTGCTTTGCGAAATTCATGATCCTTTCACAGAAGCATGATTTTTCTGGGAAATCCCTGGGACCTTGCAGAGATGTATGGCATTGGATGAGATGACCTCTAGGACTTTTAATAATAATTCAGTCTCAGAAATTTGATTTCCCAGGGAGAGTTGCAACCTTTTGGGGGAAGAAAGTGTAGATATTGGATGTATTTTCTATCAGGCAGAATCAGAGCCTCCAAACTAGAAAAAAAATGGAATTTTGTTCCAATGTCTGAATTTCTGGCTGGTCCCCAAGAAGGACAGCGCTACAAGGCTCCTCTTGCGGCCCCAGTGAGGGTATTAGAGGCACAGTAGGGTGTCATGTGTGTGAGCTCAGACTCTGAAGCTGCCTGGGTTCAAATCCTAACTCCACTGCTTTCTGGTAGTATACACTTAAGCAGAACTCCTCACCTTTCTGTACCTTGGTTTCTTTAGCTGCCAAATGGGAACAACAATGGAACCTATGTTGTGGGGATAGCATGAAGAACAAATTAATGGCTATGGGTACGATGCACAGAAAGCAGTTGGCGCAAAGTAAGCCACCGGGCGAGCCGCCAGCGGCAGTGTCAGCCCTACTAAGTCGGTTCGCTCCCCTGGGAGGACATGGGCGGAGCTGGCTTGCCCTGTGGGGTCCAGCAGCCCCTTAGCCTTTAGCTTGTTGGGGCTCCTACTCCAAACTTCACCTTCCCCCACACTCCTCCCCTGCTCTCCCACCTTGCTGCGCATTTCTAAGGTGGATACAGCAATTCAGGTCCGTCCAATGGGGAAGGGCAGGCATGATTAAGTGGCCCTGAGTCAGGTCTAGATTCCACCGAAGAGCAGATCTGAACTCTGAGCTCTGGGGCCAGCCCCAGCCTCTTAGAAACCCTGGAGAAGGGAGCGCGCTCAGAGGCTTCTCCCTGCCAAGTGCCCTGCGGTCCTGCAGATGGGACTGGGAGCCTAGCGCTTCCCTCTAAATAATACTAGTTACATCCTAGCAGCTACTAGTCTACATTTCTCATATATACACATATACATAATGTCCCCCTGTACTGAAGTCCACACATTCTCTACAAGTAGGTATCATTATTATCCCTGTTTTACAGGTGAGCCAATGAGGGCTCAGAGGTCAAATAAGCAGCCCAGGGACCCACAGCGGTCAGTGGCACAGCCCGGCTTTGAACCCGTCCTGTGGGACGCCCGACTTTAGCCTGGCCATACCTCTCAGGGGACGTCTGAGGCCCAGTTTCACAGTCCCTTTTCTCACAACAGAGTGCCCCCCTTTTTTTCTCGTTCCCTATCCCGAGTGGCCAGCACCAACCTGGCCTGCGGTGTTTTGCAGCGATGACACACCTCACGTGCCCAACGAGAAGCTGGGAGAGGCGGCTGTGCTGGACATTGTGGAACACCTGACCGAGCTCATCAGGGAGGTCTTTCCAGGTAAGACCCTGCCACTGGTCCGCACAGCATTTCCTGAACCCCAGGTGGTGCCTGGCACCGTGGGACAATAGCAGCAAGATGCAGAGGAATGGCCTTTGCTCATTGACAGCGATGGCTATAGAAAAGGTCCTGTGCCAGGCACTTCACAGGCATTGTTTCTTATCGTCCAACAACCTTGCAAGGAACATGAGAGCTCATTGAGCTCATTGGCTACACACAGAACCTATTCATGGAAATGCCTGACGTTTCACTGCCTTCCGCCCTGCCTGCCTAACACCAGACTCAGTGCCCCTTCTCAAGGCACCTACAGTTATATACAGGCTTCATCCCTGGGTCTCACGTGGGCTCATACATAGCCATCTGTCCTGCTGTGCCCTGATGTTGCCAGCCACAGCCTTCAAACCATGCAGCTGCTGGGACTTCTGGGGGATGTTGATTTCCAGCCAAGGTGCTATTTCTTGTGCTTCCCAGACCTTCCTTCAGAGCCTGGGAGAGCCCGAGGGGACTGTGATTGATTATGGCTACAGCCCCATGGGATATGACAGGGAGAATGGGGTCTGCATGAATAGTGGCACTTGCCTAGAGGGTTGCTGTGAGGGTTAAATAAGGAAATCCAATCACTCGTTTAGTCAATCAGCAAATATTGAGCATCTACTACGGGAGACACAAGTCCAGGGGTAGGGGCCTTGGCGATGAACTGAATGCCAGGCCCTAACTCATGGAGCTCGTAAGGAGCTTCTAACAGTGCCTGGCACACAGAAGCAGCAAAAAGCAGGAAAGAGTCTCTCCCTTCTCATCTGCCCTTGAAGTTCCAGAAATGTGTGTTTTTTTTCTTAAGTGGATCTTTAATGGCTGCTGGCATTTACTTTAGAGAGGTGAGGTTTTTTTCCAGGCAGTTACACTTGATGGCTTCCTGCTTTGTGAACAATTCCTGGTGGGAACTGTACAACCTGCTCCTTTGGCAGAGCTCTCAGCGTTTCCAGACCTTGCAGGCTATTCAGGACAAAGGGTTTGTTGGAGACAATTTCCCAAGTGGGAGCTGAAGGCTTCAGCCTTCCTTCCTCATTGATTCAAGGTCACTTCCTGGGGTGAGCCAAGCTCATATAAGGGCAAGGCCCTACCATGAGCTCAGAGGAATTTTTTATTTGTCATCAAACACTTATTGATCAACTACTGCTTGCCAGACACAGTGGTAAAAATAAAGGCAGGAATGAAGCTACTCACAAGGAGCAGATGAATCTGATGGGCTCCCCTCGCTTTCCCCCTTTTGGGCCAATTCATAGGCCACTTCCTCAGGGACGCCTTCCTTGACTCCACCCCCTCCCTGTTACACACTTCCACAGGAAGCGGCTCTCCCCTTTTGTGACAGCCCTCACACCTCTCAGTACTTGATACTTGTTAACCCTGCTGCACTGCAAGGCCTCTGGGACTGGGACTGGGTGCCTGGTACCAGGTCTATATGTTGGCACAAACTAGGTGCTCAGTAAATACTCTCAATTCATGAGTGAGTGAAACTCCTAAGGCCTCCCAGAGTGGAGCAGACCACTTCCCTAACAGGAAAATGGCTCTGGAATTGACAAGAACAAGAACACTAAATTACCAAGTGGCTGATAATGGGTCTGAAGATTATTCAGATCTTCTGGTTCTCTCCTTCTCATCAGTGGATACTTCCTCTCTGACCAGGAAACTCTCTGCTGGGATTGGGGTTAGGGTCCGAGATCGGACAACTCACTGCTCTTCCTTCCCAGGTCTGAGCAAAGTTCAGCTAGATTCTTTTAAATGAGGTTTTCAGCTTATCTCTGTATTTCCCCTCATCTGTGCATTTTCCCTCTTCTCTCTTCCCTACTAGCTCTGACGACCATTGGCCAACTGAAAATGACTAACAACGCCATCAAGTGCTTTCACATACATATGTATATATATTTATTTCTCCTTTCCCTTTCAGATACTAAAGTATATGCTGCTTTGGGAAATCATGATTTTCATCCCAAAAACCAGTTTCCAGCAGGGAGCAACAATATCTACAATCAGGTAGCAGAACTGTGGAGACCCTGGCTCAGTAATGAATCCATTGCTCTCTTCAAAGAAGGTACTATACACGCTTATTGCATGCCAAGGTCTGATCTAGTTCATCTTCACAACATCCTCACTTTATAGAGAAGGAGACTGAGGCTTATAGATACCAAGTCCCTTGGCCAAGGTCACCTCGTTTAGAAGAGACAGACCTGGGAGCAGAATCCAGGGCTGACTCCTGTGCCTATGCTCTTAACCCCATGGCACTAATGAGGATCAGAAGTGAATATTTATTGAGCATTTGCTGTGTTCCAGGCACCACCCTCAGCATGTTACTAGGCTCCCTGCAAAAACCTAGGAAAGGGCAGGGACCTTGAATTCAGTTCAAGCAGGGTTTCTCGACCTTGTCACGGTTGACATTTTGGGCCGGCTAAGTCTTTGTTGTGGGAGCTGTGCTGTGCACTGTAGGATGTTTAGCAACATCCCGGGCCTCTTCTCACCCGATGCAAGAGACACCCCCAGATGCGATAACCAAAGGATGTCTCTAGACATCGCCAAATGTTCCCTGGGGGACAAAATCACCTGGCTGAGGACAACTGATCCAAAGATACTGCCAGCTTAAGGTAACCCTGACCCACTCTCTTCCCTTTCCGCAGTCCCCTGCTGCTGGGGCTCCCCATTGGTCACACTAAACCAGAAGCCTGTGGCACAGAAGCCCATTGATTTAGTTCCCGTAGATCAGCTCCTAGGGCACAGAGCTGAGTGGGGAAGCGTTGATGGTGTATCTGGAGGGGCAAACACACCTCATTGTATCATCGTTACACAGATGAGGAAACTGAGACAGAGAAGTTAAGTAACTTTCCCAAGTTGCACAGCTAATAAGTGATAGAGCCAGGACTTGAACCTAGGCAGCTTCGCTCCAGAGCCTTTGGGCTTAACCCCTGATGCTCTTATGGGAAAACTGGGAAGGGAGGATCAAGGGAGAGATAAGGTGGGAGAGTGAAGTAAAGGGGGCAGGGGTGTGTCAGGGGCAGAGGACCCCTTCATGTTTCCACTGGCTGTGATGCCCTAGGTGCGTTCTATACTGAGAAGTTGCCAGAGCCAAGGAAGACTGGGCGAATTGTGGTCCTCAACACCAATCTGTACTATAGCAACAATGAGCAGACGGCTGGCATGGCTGACCCTGGCCAGCAATTCCAGTGGCTGGAAGATGTGCTGAGCAATGCATCCAGAGCTGGGGAAATGGTAAGGGCCCCCACCACCTCCCCCTCCCACTCCAGATCACTTCTGGAACAAGTTTCCCACCTCCGCACAGATTCGTCTCCTCTCTCTAGATGCACCCATTACAGAGGGTCTTCGTCAGCCCGGCACCAGGAAGGGCTTCTTCCATCCTCAGAACAGCCTGTGAGGCTGGGACCCCAAAGCCCATTGCAGATGTGAGGCTCTGGAGAGGCGGTGATGATCCCAAGTCCCCAAACAAGTGGTGGAGCTGAGACCAGAAGCCCAGTCTCTAGGCTGCCAGTCCAGAGCTCTTTCTGTTACTGCCCACTCCCCAGCTGCAGTCCTCGCTGTGGGCTAGGCCTCAAGGGGATGCCCTGCCCCCAGGGTGTGTCCACCCAGTCTGCTGGCTTGGCAGCTCCCCGGGCGCCGGCCCTCTGTCTCACTCGCTTGAGTCCCTGCACTAGACCACAGAGCATCTCAGCAGGATCTCATGGCTGGTGCTTCCGAGCACTCACTGTGGATTATCTCCTTTAACTCTCAAAGCGCCACCAGTTAGGTGCTATTCCTGATGAAAAAGCTGAAGCTCAGAGAGGTGACACTCCACTGGTGTCCAAGCTGTAGTTTGCCTGCGAAGTTCATGCTCCCAACTGCCCTCTCCCTCACCCTCATTCTCCCTCGTGCAGTGGTGGCCAAGGGCCCAGGTACCGTTAGCTGAGCGACTCAAGGAATGTAAGACATGGCCACATATTAACACACAGCATGTGCTACACAGCCATTCAAGGCAGGCTTAGTTATGGAGCCCGGATTCTCCAAGAAGCCAGTCTGGGAGGATCAGCAAGGTGGTGCAAGGTGGTACCCTTTGAGCTGGGTACTGAAGTCCGGCTAGGATTTACAGAAATGAAAATGAGAAGAGCACTCCAGGTGGCAGGCACGGCATGGGCAACGCTGTGGGGTGGGGACGCACATGTACATTCATTATGGGGTCCAGGGGATCCTGGAATCTGCCTGGGAGAACGAAAGCAGAGAACTTCGGGGGAAGGTACATTTAGCCTGTCTGCTTGCCTTTGGCGAGGGGGGCAGGCTTTGAGAGGTGGGAATGAAGGGCTGGGGAGGCCATCTCTGAGCCCCTGCTGGCGCCCCTTCCTCACAGGTGTACATTATTGGCCACGTGCCCCCGGGGTTCTTTGAGAAGACGCGGAACAAAGCGTGGTTCCGGGAGGTCTTCAATGAGAAGTACCTGAAGGTGATCCAGAAGCACCATCAAGTCATCGCTGGGCAGTTCTTCGGGCACCACCACACCGACAGCTTTCGGATGTTCTATGATGATGCAGGTACTCAACCTGGAGGGCACCTGCCAGCCTGCCTCTCTCCTTCCCTTGTCAGCCCGGCTCAGTCCTGCTGTCTCTCTCCTGAAAGGTGCCCCCATCAGTGTCATGTTCCTCACGCCTGGGGTCACCCCGTGGAAAACCACATTGCCTGGAGTAGTCAATGGGGCCAACAATCCAGGCATCCGGGTGTTCGAATATGACCGAGCCACACTGAGCCTGCAGGTCAGGAGCCTGGGTCTGCCGGGGCTGGAGGAGGCGTGGGGGAGGGAACTGAGCTTGTCACCGCATTCCCTAACTCTCTCCCAGCTAATCCACGCTGTACTGGCCACTGAACTTCCACGCTTACAGCAGCTCAGAATCAGACTCCTGGAGGTATCTCCAAATCCTGCCACCAAATCAAGTCATTTCTTCTTCCTCATACCTCCCTTTGCCCTGGAGCATTGTCACAGCCTCCTACCCGATTTCTCTGCTTCCAGCACCGCCCCGCTCTAGCTCCTCTGCTACCCACTGCAGAAAGGACTAATCTTTCTAAAGCACTTTCTAATCTCTCTCCTGCTTATACACCTTAAATAGCTCCCCAGTGACCCCACAATAAAGTGGATCTCCTTGGCCTGGTAGTCAAGTGTGCCCTCAGGCCCATGCCTGTCTTCCCTACATCGATTATGCTGCAGCCAAGTGGGTCCCTAACTCACCAAGCACTCCCTCACCTCCTGGGATGTGCTTGTGCTTGTTGAAATGACAAAGAAATATTATTCCTTAATTTATTCAACAAAATGTATTAATTAGCTGCCATGCGCCAGGCCTTGTGCTAAGCTCAGGAGATACATAAGTGAACAAAAACGAAGTCGCTGCTCTTCTGGAGCTAACATTCTTATAGGAGACAACCAATAAACAAATAAGTAAATCATGGCATGAGGTAGGAGCTAAGGAGAAAAGAGTACAGCGAAGAGGCAGGTGGTGACGGTTATAGAGTATGCGTGTGTGTGTGTGTGTGTGTGCACGCGCTTGTGCATGCGCGCACACATGCGCTGGTAGATAGGTGTGGCAGGGAAATGTCACTGATAGGATGACATTTCAGTTCTGAGCAAATTGCGGGCCCAAGCCACGTGAGCATCTTGGGTGAGATGGAGGAAGAGCCAGTCAAAGGCCCTGGGGTGGAAATGTGCCCGGTGTGTTAGGAGAAGAGCAGGGAGGTCAGCGTGGCCACAGAGAAAGGCACAAGGGGAGAGTGGGAGGGACTAGGTTAGATCACGTAGGCCGTGAGTAGGGCTCTGGATCTGGAAGGTTTGGAGTGGAAGAACTAAATATGCTGACTTACAAAATTTACAAAATCACCATGGCTGCTGTGCAGAGAACAGGCAGTAGGGGACAAGGGTGGACACAGGAGGATAAGGTAGGAGGTGACTGTAACTCCTGGGAGGTGATGGTGATGTGGGCCAGGGTGGTCGCTGTTATGTGGTGAGAAGTGCCAGACTCTGGAAGTATTTTGAAGGCAAAACAGACAGGATTTGCTGGTGTATTGAATGAACGGTGTGAGAGAAAGAGAAATCAAGGAGGACCCCAAGGCTTTGGTCTGAAAACCTGAAAGGGTGAAGTTGCCATTGACTGAAATGGGATCACTGTGGGAGGAGCAGGTTTTGGAGGGAAGATCAGAAATCTGGTTTTGGATCTGTTAACTTCGGGATGTCTAAATGGCATCCTAGTGAAAATGCCAAGGGAGGAGGAAGCCGGGTGTTCAAGTTGGAGTTTCAGGAAGAGGTGGGTATTGAGACTTAATTTGGGAGTTGAGAAAGGCCACTTAAAACCACAAACTGGCCCTGGTTGGTATGGCTCAGTGGATTGAGTGCCAGCCTGCAAACCAAAGGGTCACAAGTTCAATTTCCAGTAAAGGCACATGCCTGGGTTGCAGGCCAGGTCCCCAGTTGCAGGCGTGTGAGATGTAACCACACCTGATGTTTCTTTCCCTCTTTTTCTCCCTCCCTTCCCCTCTCTTTATAAAGAGAGGAATAAATAAAATCATTAAAAAAAAAATAAAACCATGAACTAGATGAGATAAACTAGGTCCCTGATTCTGGAGCAAATGGAGATGAGAAGAGGTCTGAGGATTTTTAGGAGTATGGCCTCCTGTCTCCATGGGCACTCAGAGGGCCTTAGCAAGAGGAGCACTCCCTCCTCCCTGCTGGATCCAGCCCCACCAACACGCCTCACATCCTTCTCAGGGAGGGAGTCAGACAGAACTGGGTTTGAATCCTGGCTTTACCACTCACCAGCTTTTTGACCTCCTTGGGCCTCCCTTGCTTTGCCTTTAAAATGGGAGGCAGGAAATCACCATCCATACATGGCAGCTCCTCTTACCCCCTCTCTAGTTACCTGAAGCAGGTCCACAAATATAAGTGGAAAGTGTTGGACAGATAAACACTTGCAGATGGATTCTAGTCCTGAAGATGCACCTGAGTCCTAGGGATCTTGGGGTCCGATCAACCACAGTTCTATAACCTCTCTTAGCCAGGCACTCCATCCTGCTTCTTTTAAGTTGTTTTTTATCCATTCATTCTGTAAATATTTACTGAGCATCTTCTTATGTACTTGGGAGCTTGTGGGACAGAAAATGCACAGGCCATGGGGCAAACCACCTGGTTCCACTCCCACCTTGGCCACTGAACACCTGTAGGACCCTGGCCAAAGGAGTCAACCTCTTTAGGACTCAAATTCCTCATCTGTGAAATGGGCATAATAGGCACAGTTACCTCATCAGATTCAATCAGATTTCTCACACACACACACCCACCCCCCCACCCCCCACCCCATAAGTATTAAATGCTCATTAACTAATAGCGGTCATTCTTACGGATATATAGAATACGGGGCAAAGGCAAGGGACAGGATTGGGGATGGATGCAGGCAGTTGCTCACGGCTGGCCCAACTCGTGTCCCTTCTCCAGGATATGGTGACTTACTTCTTGAACCTGAGCCAGGCTAACGCGCAGGGGACAGCGCGCTGGGAGCTCGAGTACCGGCTAACCGAGGCCTACGGGGTGCCCAACGCAAGCGTCAGCTCTATGAACGCGGCGCTGGGTCGCATCGCCAGAGACCAGGGCACGCTGCAGCGCTACTACGTTTACAATTCGGTCAGCTATGACAACCGGGTCTGCAGTGAGGCCTGCCGCGACGAGCACGTATGCGCGCTGAGCGAGGTGGCCTTCGACGCGTATGCCACCTGCTTGCGCGCTCTGGGGACTGCTCCGGCTCCCATGCTACCGCTGTTGCTGGCGGCGCTGCTCTGCCTGCGCGCGTTGCTCGAGCGGTGACCTTGGGCGCCGCCCGCCGGATTTCTGGGTTCCTCTTGCTCCGGGTAAATTGGAGCCAGCATCACTCACTCACTGAGGTCTGGACTTTTCCAGTTTCCCGGAGTCCACAGAGTGGAGGTTGGGACAGCCAGATCACAAAATGCAGCCCAAAGACCCTACCACAAGCACATTTCTTCCAAGTTTCACGTTTTATATATATAAAAAAATGCTCATTATGAATCTTATTTTGTGTATTATCCTTTCAATATGTAAATAATGTTTAAAGCAACTCCCTTGCACAGTTATCGAACGTCCCTCCACGGATAATGGGAGTAAAATGAGCATCCAGGAAGACGCGTCTCGTTGATCCTATGTCCTCGGCCTGCCCGGGTACACTGCCCGAACTCGAATCACACTTAGCGAAGTCCCACATTCTGGGATCAGAATAGGCCTTTCTGTTTTGTTTCTCAGTAATGCAATGCGAGAGTTCACAGTTCTAGCATGGGCGCTAATCTCCAGGCCATTTTCGCCGTCGTGGACCTCCAGGAGCCTCATATGCAAAACAAGGCAATTAGAAGCCTGCTAAACTAAGGGCAGTACACCTCGGACGGCCCACCTTCGGACCTAGCGGTCCTCGCGGCTCAGCGGGACTGGGTGAGGGAATCCCTGGGCAGGCTGTAGAGGCAGGGCAGGGGCAGCTTTGCCTGGCTCCGAGAGGCGGGGGCGGGGTCCGCGGGCCTCGCTCCTCCCCGGACAGGGCGGGACATGGAAGTCCCGCCCAGGAGGCCCGTGCCCTGGGCGGCTCAAAAGGTTGTGACTGCCTCCTTCCTCACGTAGGACCCCGGCCGGGAGGGCGAGTACCAGCCCAGAAGGGAAGGAGAGGGAGAGGGCGGCGGGTCATGCCCTGGTCACTCCGCGCCACTCTCTTTTGGGACCTGATCCTGGGCGTATTGGGCATCTCTGCCTTCCTGATCCACCTGGGTGCGGATGTGTGGGCCGTGAGCCAGTATGTACTCAGCGGTCATTACCTGTGGGCCGCGTTGGTGTTGACGCTGCTGGGCCTCGCCTCGGTCGCACTGCAAGTCTTCAGCTGGACCTGGCTGCGCGCCGACCCCGCTGACCTGCACTCGTCGCAGCCTTCAGGCCGCTGCCTGGCGCTGCTGCATCTCCTGCAGCTGGGCTACTTCTACAGGTGAGCGCCCCGCCCTGGGGAAGAGGGAGGTGGAACAGAGCCCAGCGGCACCTCCTGCAGTACAGGTGAACGCCCTGACGAGCAGGTGGGGAGGCAGCCCATGGGCACAGGTGAGCTTCTCGCTCCTTAAAGAAGGATAACTCCAGCTCATCTAGGCCTACTCTTCCTGGCACAGGTAAAGAAACTGAGGCCCAGAGAAGAAAGGGATGATTCGGAGTCAGACCTCTCTGGGATCCAGTCTCAGCTTTACCACCTGTGTGACCTCATCCCTGTCTTTCTCTGAGCCTCGGTTTCCTCTGTTAAAAAGAGGTAATAATCTAGAGAGGTTTGCAGGCAGGTCTGCTTTGAGGAGTGCAGGAAAGAACACAGTGCTTGGCCGCTGATGGACTCTATTGAAACGGCAAAGACTCGCAAACAGACCAGTGTTCCTTTTAGCTGAGGATGGGGCCTTGGGCAAGTCCCTTGACCCTTCTAGGTCTCAGTTGACTCATTGTTTCAGTGGGGATGATCATGGTGCCTGCCTCTGTTTGATAAGGATTAAATGAAAAGAGACCTGTGAATCGTGTGCAAATGTCAGCAGCTTCAAGATTACCTGGGCCATCCTGAGAGTTTCAGCAGCCCCGACCCCCAGAGCAGTACTTGTTCCCTCACGTCTGAGTGCCTCTCACCCTTTCTTTCCCAGTTGTATTTTCCCTGAGCATCTCCTCCCTCCCACCCCACCCTGCCCCCAACACACATATATCCTGACCGAGCAAGAGGACAGAGATGGGGTCTGACTGATACATCCATGTCCCTGGAGCCAACCAGGACTGGACATAGGCCCGATCCCGGCAAGTCTGCGTGGGTTTTGCTCCTTTCCAGAACTGGCAGGGCCCTCTACAGATGGGGAAACTGACACCAAGGCATCAGGGTCATGCGATAAAGTCAGGACACGATGTAGTCTGGGTGGGGATGGGGTGCTGGAGCCAGGACCTGCTCTTGAATCCATTTTTACAGATTCTCACCAGCTCTTGCTTTGACAAACTTGCAGTGAGTGTCTAGGAGTGGGCAAGAGGAGCTCTGATGTGGCAGCTTTGCCTGAGAGACTGTACAGGCATCAGCAAAACTCCGGGTGGGCATGGGGAGCGGACTTATTACCATCTTGGCAGGCCTTGGTGAGCCCCGAGCCCATGGTTGCATCATGCATCTTCCCTTCTCCTACTTCTGCTGAGTGTGAGGCAGACGATGTACTGAGCTTTGGTTTTGAAAACGGGGTCTCTATATCTGCCTGAGACTATGCTGAGGCAGGGCCCTGCCATGGCTTTGGGGAAACAGAGGCAGAGGCTCCTACTGAGGGAGAGCCCCACCCAGGGCCTGCTTGCCTCCTCCCTTGCTGTGTTGTCAGGTCCGCCCTGATGAATGAATTCACAGTGAATGAATGGCTCACCTCCCAGTAGCCAACTGAGAACAGTCGTGGGTGGAGGAAGCCTTGCTGTGTCTTCCACTCCCCACTCATGCCGATGGGTCACCCAGCCCCAACCTCTGGACTCTCTTACCTTTACCCCAGCCTGCATCCCCACCACTCTGAGGCTCTTGTCCTTTCTCCCTGGATTGTTACAATGACCTCTTAAAGAGGGGCTTCCAGGCTAGCCCCTCCAACCCTTCCTCCTCTCCACAGCCTGGGAGCTCTCTCTAAAGCACAGTCTGACCTGTCTCACCCGTGCTGAGAAGTTCTCCATGGCTCCCCTTCTCCACAGGATCCTAGGACATTCTTAGGCTTGCTAAAATTTGAGAACTCTCACCTTAGGCAATTTCATTGTATGCTTTTGATATTCACACACTAACGCTTATTAGCTCTTTGTTTTCCCATCTGTAAAATGGGGATGTTGTGAGGCATACACAGGACAGGGTTTGTGATACACCTGGGACCGAGCCTGACCAGCAGGAGCAGCAGCAGTTGTGCTTATCCTCATTTTACAGATGGAGAAACAAGTTCAGTGAGGCTAAGTTGCTTGCCCAGGGCCACACAGCACGCTAGGGATGAGTTCGCACTGTGTCTGTGGGCATCTACCTGATAAGTAGGAGAGGGAGGAGTGCTTCAGGACACTAACCTGGCCCCCTGCGCCATCCGTATGTGCCTAGGTGTGTGCAGGGGCTGCAACAAGGGCTATTGGTGTGGCAGCAGGAGGCGCCCTCTGAGTTTGACTTGGCCTACGCTGACTTCCTCTCCCTGGACATCAGCATGCTGCGGCTCTTCGAGACCTTCCTGGAGAAGACGCCACAGCTCACGCTGGTGCTGGCCATCGTGCTGCAGAGTGGCCAGACCGAGTACTTCCAGTGTGAGTTGTACTGCCAGCAGCTAGACCTGCTTTTACCCCTTGGGAAAGTTTCCCACAAGTATCAGAAATGCTTTCACTCTTTTCTAAGGATTGCTTAGAAAATAGGAGCACAGCCTTTAGTCAGGCAGGTCCGGGTTCCAGTCTGAACACTAGCTGTATGAATTTGGACACGTGACTCAGCCTCTCTAAGTATCAGTTTGGTTTCATCTGTAAAATGGACATAACAAATAATCCTGCCTCATGGCACTGATGAAAGGATTAAGGGAGGTGATAAATATAAAGCCTAGTGCCTGGAGCATAATAAATCTTCATTATAATTTTTAATATTTTGAAGAAACCAGATAAAGTTTGTAGGGCACCTGACACATAATAGGCAACTTATTGGTCAGGAAGCTGTTCATTGAGCACCTTCCTACACTTAAGTTTTTATTGAGCATCTTTATGCCTGTCCCTGTACTAGGGATGGTGCTGTGAACAAGGACAGAGCCCCTGCCTTGCTGGGACAACTGTAAAGCAGGCAGGCGCAATGTGCTGAGTGATCCGAAAAGGGAGAGGCAGGTGGCCTTATTAGCCGTGGGAGCAGTGTGTGTGTACACTGAGGAGCTCTGGGGTCCGGAGGGGTTTCTCCTATAAAAGGGAAGTAACACGCCCAAGTCACAGACCAGCTAGTGGCCCACCTGAGTCCAAGTCCTGTCTGATTTAAGGTCCAGGGCCCCCCTTCTCTGTCACGCCCCTGCCCACTCCTGTAAATGCCACAGCCTCCCAAGGAACCAGTCTCCCCTCTGGCGTCATCCACTGTGCCCTGGAGAGTCTTCCCCTCTGTGGCCTCCGTTTCCACAGCTGTACAAGATGGAGTTGGACTTGCTCTCCAAGGACGCTTTCGGCTGCTAATTTGAGTCTGTAGTCTTAATTGAAAAACCAATAATAGCAGCCATCATGACTGAGTGCCTACTGTTAACCAGGCACTGTGGAGAGGGCTGTATTGGCAGTGCTCACGTTCAGAGCCCTTTAGGTTGGCGCTCTGTTTATCTCCATTTTGCACAAGAGGAAAGAGGTACAGAAAGGTGAAGTGATTTGCCCTGGGACACACAGCACTCGCTGGGCACACATTTTTGTCTGTTTGAGGGCAGTGGGTGTCCAGGACTAGGGACAAATGGATACAGTCTACACTGTATGTCTATGGGGTGGGAGGAGAGGAGCGAGGGAAGAGACGGACTTCCCCAGCTTTTGATTTAGCAAACATTTATTCAGCTGCTATTATGTGCCAGGTGCTGGGCTGCCTGGGGATCCCAAGGGAGCAGGATCTGTTTCCTACCCTGAAGGAGCTGAGACATAAGGAAATAGATAATTATTCCAGACAGAAATGAGTGGCTCTTGGGGATACTCAGGTTGGAACTTGCAAGGTAAGAAGGAGTAGGCCAGAAGAAATGGGGCACGTGCTCCTAGCCTCCCTAACATCACGGGCAGGGCTTGTCCAGGTCAGAGGATGCGGCGTGCTGGGCAGACTGGAAGGATGCCAGTCTTGCTGAGACCTAGAGTGAGGAGGGGAATTAGACAGGACGATGGCCATAGATGTGATTCCAGGTGAGGCGTGGGTTCCTGGCCCATAACAGGTCCCTGGTAAACATCTGTTGAATGGATGAGATGGGAAGGGGGTGGGGAGGAGGTGTTCTAGAGGCAGTTCAGTGCTGCTTCCCTCCGGCCCTGGAGGCTCTGGTGCTTCTAGTCCATGGTGGGCAACCAGGAGGTGGGATGGGACCACCACTGTAAACTTCAAGTCTTGGAAGATCAAGGCCAGGGCCCAGTCTGAGCGTGGAGGAGAGGGGAGTGAGGATGCTCCGTCCATAGAGCCAGGCAGCTTCAGCCAGGGACCTGCTGCCACCTCATGGGGTTTCCAGCTTCCTTTTCTGAAACTTAAGAAAGTGGGAACTAGGACTGCTGATTTTCAGATGCAAGAAAAGCTTGGGCTCTTCCGGGAAGGGAAGGGTTACAGGGCTCTCTAAGATGCAGGCGGTGTGGCCAAGACCCAGGAGTGCAGATGAGGATGGATATGTCACATACCCTGTCATCCTTGTAAAATATCACCATGGTAGCACCTGAGAAATAGAGCTTTGCAGTGAAGGGCAGACCCCATATTTGAATCCCAGGTCCCTTTTTGGTTTTGAGAACAATGTTCCCCAGCTGTAGTTTTCCCTTCAACAAACGGGGGGTTCTGATACCCACCTCAGGCTGGCTATGTGAGGGCCCTAGAACCTGGGGAGCGCCAGGCAGGCTGCCCAGAGTGCTCAGCTGCTTCCTCTTCCTCTCCGTAGGGGTCGGCATCTGCACGTCCTTCGCTGGCATCTCGTGGGCACTGCTTGACTACCACCGGGCCTTGCGCACCTGCCTCCCCTCCAAGCCCGTCCTGGGGCTGGGCTCCTCTGTGATCTACTACCTGTGGAACCTGCTGCTGCTGTGGCCCCGAGTCCTGGCTGTGGCGCTGTTCTCAGCCCTCTTCCCCCGCTATGTGACTCTGCACTTCTTGGGCCTATGGCTGGTGCTGCTGTTCTGGGTCTGGCTTCAGGGCACCGACTTTATGCCAGATCCCTGCTCCGAGTGGCTGTACCGGGCAACAGTGGCCACCATCCTTTATTTTGCCTGGTTCAATGTGGCTGAGGGCCGCACTCGAGGCCGCGCCACTATCCACCTGGTGTTTCTCCTGAGTGACAGCATTCTCATGGTGGTCACCTGGGTAACTCAAACTGCCTGGCTGCCCAGTGGGATCCTGCTGCAGATATTGCTGCCTGTGGGCGGCACCAGCTTCCTTTTGGGTCTGGCTCTGCGGCTTGTCTACTACCGCTGGCTGCACCCCAGCTACCACTGGGAGCCTGCCGAGGTGGATGGGACCCGGAGCCTCCGCCACCTTGAGTTGTATCAGCTGCCCCAGAACAGGCGCATGGTCCATTTGGCCCAGAAATTTTTCCCCAAGACTTGGGATGACACTGCTCTTCCATGGGAGAGAGAGGTAAATGGGGTCCTTTGAGGCAGGGTCAGATCCAGCCAAGGGAGAGAAGCATAGATGGAATCATTTGGTAGAATGCCGGAGATAAGCTAATAATGCTGCTATGGGCCTTGATTCACTCAACAAGCACCTGATGCCTGATGTTGCCAGGCACTGAAGATGAAAGTTAAGTAAGACAAAGTCCTCCCTTTAAGGACAAGAACAAGATGAGGAGGGCCTGCCTTCGGAGAGTCAAGGGCCTCAATTATATATAAAACACTTTGGGGGGAAAGAGAAGATCGCCTTTTCTCTTTCTCCCAATCAGTATATCCGGTGCCCAGAGCATCCATCCAGGTGTTGGTACTTCCACCTCTAAAATAATCGGTGGACATGCTCTCACCCCTTAATTCCCAGATCCTGGGCTAGAACGTCCAGAGACCTCCAGGATGTCTTCTCTAGAGTCCTTTCTCCCCTGCCCCATCTCAGTCATTCAGTTCATTTACCAGATGTTTACTGAGGGCATTTTATATGCCAGGAGCCTCATTCTATCCTTGGCACCTGGAACAAGATCAGCCGCCACCTTTACCGTCTCCAGCTGCTCCTGCCGTAGACTCTCCTGCCAGGAGGCAGGCACGCCCAATTGGCTGGCCCCCATCGACCCCTCCAAGGCCTTGCTGCAGCTGGCCCAGCCTCTGCCCCTGCTCTCAAGGGGCTGCCTTGCAACCAAGTGCCTTGTGAACCTGTGGTCTGGGCCATGACTCACCCTGCTGAGTATTTTTTATACTTTAGGCAGTGTACTTTCTACCTCAGAGTCTATTGTGAGAGAAGAGGTGTGCATATGTGTCTGCAAGTGAGACATGTATGTGTTTTTGTTAAACAGTATTACTAGGTTATTATTAAAAAGCTTATAAAACCCACCAAACCAGTTGTGTCATTAAACTAAATCTGCAGAATTCAAAGCCACCTGGAAAGAAGGGGTCAGGAACACAAAGTTCACTGCTCAAAATGGGTAAAGGCCCTGGGACAGAGAAGATGGCTGGTTTAGGCAGGACTTCTCAACCTTGTTTTCTGAGTTTCAGGAGCCGGTGAACTGGTGTGGGTTGATCGTTTAGGTGAGCATCAGAACCCAGATCTGGACTAACTCGTGCTCTGCTGCCGGGCCTGGCAGGAGCAGCTACAAACACCTTTGGTATCAGGAAGTGAATACGAGAGCCCAGGGGAAGGTCTTTAGGCTGCGAGCTCAGGGAGGGTGTACCTGATAAGGTGACTGAGGGTATGTGGAAGTGGGCGATGGTGCCGGGTGGAAACTTTTGCTGCTCTTAAGAGGTCTGTGGTTTAGAGAAACAGGAACAGAGCAAAGGGTGCTGGAGACAGAAGTTTTTTCCTGAGAAACTAAGCCCTAAAGGAGATGAGGGAGAATGCTATGCACATGAATTTTATCCCAGACACCGAGTCAGCAGTGACTGCATGGACAGGGCTTGCAGTAGCTATACTGGCCTATAGCCGCTGATGATGGAGGTGAGGGTTGGGAGCAGGGAGAGGCTCTGGGAGCATGATGCTGGTGCTTTTCCACACACAATAGTAGAGGCAGAAAGGATTTCCAGACTTTTGAATTTCATGGGCCAGTAAAATGGTCACCATGGTCACCAATTTAATTTTAACATAAAAAAGGCAGTAAAAACTATCACTATTATTTTCATTATCTCTAAAAGGATGTAATGAGCTCAGGAAAAGGTCCATTCTTTTAATTGCATACATTTAAACACACACATGCACACATACAACAACAGTGAAATCATGATCATTTTTCTCAACTCAAAAGGATTATCAAGGGTTGAGACCCCAGACAGTGGGCTAAGTGCTCAACCTAGCCTTGGACATAGTCTTAGGTTGCACTAAACCCAGTATTTGCTCCATTTGTTTCCACATTTCCACCTGTTGTATGTGGAGACTAGGCTCAGAGGAGATGCCAAACATGTCAACAGAAGATGCAAAGTTTTAGGCAATGCCCTATTTTCCGCTGAGAAAATCCAAGAGAGATGTTTTTAATTTCTTGCCAAAGTTCTCATCTATACTCTAGATGAAGTTGTCAAATGATGGCAATATATATGCACTCAACTGCAAACAATGTATACTGTACTACCTAAAAAGCTATAGAAAAAGCTACACTTAAAAGTTTACAGAATCAAGAACTTCAAAAAGATGAGTGATGCTACGTGCCATTAGAAATTTCCTTTGAAGTCCTGGCTGGTGGGGCTCAGTGGATTGAGCACCTCTGCCTGTGAACCAAGTCACTCATTTGATTCCCTGTCAGGGCAAACGCCTGAGTTGTGGGCCAGGTCCCCAGTTGGGGGTGTGCAAGAGGCGTCCAATTGATGTTTCACTCCCTCAGTTTCTCCCTCCCTTCCTCTCCCTAAAAATAAATGAATACGATTAAAATTTTTCCTTTGAAGATTCCCGTCAATCATTTTTTTAAATGCCAAGAAACTTTTTGAAGGATAAAAACTTCCTGAATTGCCTGCCACCAGAAGTTTGAGAAATATGCAGATGTTATACTTATTGTGGGGGGAGATGGAGATGTTTACTCTTTGGGCTTGAGAAGCAATCAGTATTCTAACATTTGTACTAACGAGCAAGGCTTTTGCCACTCATAGGTTTGCTTCAATTAAAATGTCCAAAATGTGCACCTTCTGATAAAAAGATTAAATGCCTAGAATATATGCAACTCCCTCTTTTCTGGGGTATTTTGGGAAAAAATATACTTTGTAGTCTGACGTGTATGGTACTTGCAAGCCAGAACCAAGTTCTGATTTCCTTCATTGAAATAAAAGGCAAAGGAATTCTTCATTTTTCCAGGCCAATAATGGACAATCAGACCTAAATCTGAAGAAATGAAAGTAGTTGATGTGACATGAAATCAGGCCAAATCAAACAAGGTTTGATGTCAGTTTGTCAGTTTATTGCTTTTGCGTTTTAAGCTCAGTACAGCAAGTCATTCTCTCTATAATAATGAAATGTCAGCACATTTGACAGCAAATGAAATGTTACCATACCAGTCCTAAACTTTAAAAAGCAATATATTTTAGATACAATGAATAAACTTGCCCTTGCAAATTATTTTAAAATATTTTTTATTTTCCATGTACATTTATTTATACCAAGTGGTTAGTTTTTACTTTTTTGGTGAAATTAATCATTCAGTTATTAAAGGATGCTAACTTGCTAACGAGCTCTTCAGATTTTTATGAAGCCTAAGCCTTACTTAGGATCCTACTCAGCTGGGTAACTGGGATTCAGAAAAGACACAGGAGCAAACTGTATAGAAAATAAAAACTTTATTTTTTTCAAGTTTACAAGATAGTTCCCATTACATATAACATTATGGTCAAAGACTCTACAGCCACGAATGCCCGCAGTCACATAAATATATCCAATTCAATCAATGCCTTTTCCTGCTAAATGAGGCATGAGTAATCTGGAGGGTCAGGTTTTGAGTAGAAGTCGTCCTTAATGGGATGGCTCCTGTCAGTGCATTAGGGACTAGCCAATGAGCCTCGCTTGCGAGAGCTGTCTGACTCAGAGGAGAGGAAGAAACAGAGGGCCTGCTGATTGGGGATGGGCCAGAACTAGATTTTTCTCTCGTGGTTTAAGATATTTCAGAATCTCAGAATTCAGATTTGGCTTGTATAATGTGAATCTGGGGAGTTCCTACTTTTGGATGAAAAAGGAAACCAATTTAGTAGTAAGAAATAGAAGCTTGCTTCAGAGGGGCGCTACTTGCTCCTTCCTGCAGGAGCAAAGAGAGGAAGGCCCCAAGCTCACCACCCCTTGGCTCAGACCCTCACTCTCCCAGGAAGAGGGAGAATAGCTGCCCTTCCCCTACCTTTCCCTCCTGCTTCAGTGGCACTGACACCCATTCAAGGGAGGGAACATCTAGAAGCTCCATGTGCTGCAGCTGGAGTTTGCCAGATTCTACTTGGGAGCCTTAAAACTGAGTTTGTGTAAACTGCGAACAAGCTGTGGCACAAGTTTCCTGGGACACTAACTTTGACACCCTCCCCTCCCCCCACAATTTGCAGAGCTGAAGACAGGAACACCCCAAACCAAATAAAAGCATCTAAATCTGGAGCAGGAATCCATTCTCCTGGACATCACCAGCTGCCCCAGGGGGACTGGACAGGGTGATGCTAAGGCACAGTCAGTTTTACATTCGAAAGTCAAGCCACCTCTTAAACCCACACTTGAAAACTCCAGATCCCTCACTAGAGATAGTCCTCACCACGAAATGTGCAGACCCATCTTATAGAACCCACAGTCCCCAGCTGGGGGAAGGGTTCATCATGTGGCTAATTTCACGGGGACTCTTTAGTAAAGAGGGCTTCCCCCTTGATGAAAGGACCGCTAGTGTCCTTGGGCCCTCAGCTCCCAAGAGCTCTTGGTGCTACCCACTTATTTTCCTTTCCAGATCTTTGTGCTGGGGAGGAGGAAAACACAGGGTAAAAGAAGAGCACTGTGTTCCCTGGACAATTCATTTTGGCAAAGAGAAGCCAGGTCCCATTTTCTGCCTGCCGTCTAAATGAGGGCGGCAACAACCAGAAAAGAGCAAATGTGGCTCTGCTCAGAGAGCTTCCTCTCCTCTCTTGGTCAATTTCAAGTTCCTTTTGCAAACACCTAGGTTGGGCAGTCAGGGCAGGAGGGAAAAGGCCATTGAAAGAGGGGTCTGAGTCATAGTCTAGGAATAAAGAGCTTTTCCCAAAGGGCAGGGAGGTGGGGGTATCTGTGTGCATAATGGGGGTACCACTCCACAGCCTCAAAAGCCTGAAGCAAAGCACCCACCCGGTAGCCTATGTCCAGGGCAGGAAACCAACAGTTATACTGCTGGTAGGTAGAGAGCTTGGGGACTGAAGAAAAGACCACCCTAGAGCTTTCTAAGATCAATTATTAAGCAAGGCAGAACAGCATCTGGGCAGCTGTGCTGAAATTAGACCAAGGCAAGGTCTGCCTCAGACTACGTAACTGCCCCCCACTCCCAAGCCATCAATGGAAACAAGTCCAAAGCAGCAGCTAAGTAATGAACATTGACTTCAACTCCTCTCCAGAAACCTCTTCCCTAAAGTTGTAAGTCCTAAAGCAGTTTCTCAATGAGTTCTGAAGGAATGCGCACAAACAGCCTTTCCCTGCTGTATGGGTGGCCTGGACTTGGGAGGAGTCTGGCCTCTGTGTGCTGCAACATCTCTGGAAATGGGTATGAAGAATCTCTGGGCATAAAGAAGTTTAACAGGTTGGTAAAGGATGCCTCCTACTGAAAAGCCAGACTACATCTCTCTGAGGTGCTTATATAGTCACTCCTCACTGCAGCCTGGGAGGGGCTGAACTTCCTCAGCTCCAGAGGAGTTTATCCTTCCTTAGCAGATGCCTGGGGTGGTCTTGGAGGGATGGAGCATCCACAAACACAGTTGGGATAGAAGGCTGGGACTAGTGCCTTGCACCCACCAATCTTCCCAGAGGTCAGGCTGGGAGATGTTCCTGCATTTGGCCCAGGCATGGAGGAGAGGGTCCAGCAACTTCATTTAAAACAGGAAAGTCGTTCTGGCTTCTGATTTCCCATTTCAGATTGAGATTTGAGATGTGGGAAGGCTGTACCATGGGAAAAATGGGTGTTGATCAAAGCAATCTCCTCTTTAGTTTCAGAGATCTGGGTAAATATAGGCCCAGAATACCCTTCATAGGACTTAAAGGTTTTAAAGTAAGTCAAGTACATTGACAGTTTTGCCCAAAATGTAGTTATGAGTTCTTAGGCTTAATTTGACATTTTGGGTCCAAAGGCTAGGGATTGGCCAGAGCTGAATGGAGGTGGCTGTGAAGTACACAGGGCAGGAAAGGGACAAGAGCCTACACTGATGTCTAAGAAGGAAGAGAAGGCTACAAGGGTGAGCATCTGTTGGGGGAAGAGTGCTTCTGGCAGGGGGAAAAGTGGAATATTCCTGTTTCAAGAACCTAAGAAGTGGAAATTCACACGAAGAGGAAATTCACATGAAGCCTTAGTCCCTTCTCTCCTTTGGAGGTAAGCCCCCAGGGCCTTGTCTTTGAATAAGAGTCAAGCTGAAGGCTTAGCATTTACTGTCTAAGAGAAGGAGTTTCCAAGATTGTGCCATTTGGTTAAAGGGGAAGTGGGATTAAAAAGGGGACTAAAGCTTCTAGGACGGGAAATAACAAAGTCTAGAGTTAATCAGTGTCTAGTGCCCCACAGTTCAGCAAACTAGGAGATGGAAGAACAGGAGGGAAACCATCCTAGACAGCAAACCACTGGAGCAGCGACAGAGGTGCTATCGTCACAGAGAGGTATTTTAGATAGCTCAATTACTATTTTCCAAGGAAACTTTATACACCCCTTTCTGGCTAGAAAAAGGAGGGAAAACCTGCTTCAGAGACCAGACCCCTTACCTATAAAAATTACATATACATTCACTGGGAGTATGTTCTACAGCTAAGGAGATTATAAAGACTGCAAGAGATGTTATTACAAAAGTCGGCCACATTTATCCTATCACAAGTTAACAGCAGTTCTCAATCAGGTCATGGACGAAGAGTGCAACTCTGCCCCAAGAATTTCCTTTTTTTTCTTCATTTTTTGAAACAACATAAAACAAAACAAAACAAAAAACCCAGAAGAATTAAAAGCACTGTAGCTGCAGTGAGTCTACTGTTCTCTCAATCCAACTGTCTCCTGCTTCTGCACAAGGATGAACACACGGGGCTGCAGCTCATTCTTAGCAAAACTCTAAGCTTCATCCCTTGCAGCTATTGGTTCTGATTGTGTTCTCGCCAGCATTCCAGGGAGAAAGAGAGAGAGAGAGAGAGAGAGAGTGACAGAGTTCCCAGTTGGTTCCGGTCTCCAGCTCCCTTCAGGAGTGAAAAGGATCTCATGGGGAAGGTTCTTCATTCCAGTTCTTAGAGAAAATCAAGCTCCAAAGCCTGGTGGAGGGACACGAGGTCTCCATGGTTTGTGATCCTCCAGAAAGGCATGTTGTGCTGGAAGAGAGCGGGGAGAGCTGGTTAACCCGACTTCTTTTGGGAAGTCATATGTACCCAAACCCCTTTCTCTACAGATCTCTCCCCAAGGTACTTGGTAAACCTCTCTGCTGCTGCCCACCTCATGGGGTTGTCAAAAGGATCAATAAGGCATATGTATAAGGACTTTGTACACTATAGGACCCACAAATGCGAGAGATTGCTACTAGGTTTCAGTGGTAACTCTGCTTTTATGAGAGATATACTTATTCCAGCTACTTTATAGGGTCTTCAGGATCAAATAGAATAGCCACATAAGAAATTAGTATTAATAGTACATTTTTTTTAATGATGGCCCAAATCTTGTCCATGACCAAGATTTGGAACATACAGATCTGGGAAATAATAATCCCATTATATAATACAGCCAGAATTATGTCCAGAACACTGTGTGCTATTCTGAAAGAGGGCTTTGACAAATATAAGCGTTAGAAACCATGTTTTATGAAGCTGAAGGAGATTCGCTTTAGTGATTGTCTTGTTCAAACTAGTTACAAATTACCCAAAATTTTGAAGTCCTAGAACAGTTCTTTTGGCATGTAACTCAGTTTTCATGTAGCTTGGTGTTCACACATATTTAAAAGGTTTTTGGATGTAAGAGGAAGCAGACTTGTTATGTTGTGCTCAGGAGTGCCAGACTAGGACCAAGAGGTGAAAGGCAGAGAGAGAAACTTAAGTTCAGTGGAAGGCAGAACATCCTAACAGTGAGGACAACCCCACAGTGGGACAGGATACCTGGGAAGCAGCCTCCTTTATGTTTAGGTATGTTCAAACAAGGACTAGAAAGTCTGTTAAAGAGGCTGCAGAAAGGATCCCTTACAGGGTGGAGGCTGAACTGCACAAAGGCTTGAAGGCATTTTCCAACAGGTGTATTCTACGGTAGATGATTATAGGCATCACCTCAGAGACACCTATTCTGCTGATGACTTGAGTTGTTCTTTATCTCCCTTCTCCCTTCTTCAGACAAAGAAACACGGATACCTACATCTACTAGTATCTTTCCCAGAGGGCAAGAAGAACTTTAGAATCAAAACTCCAAAATAACACAAACATGTGGGAAAATAATAAAGGTCTTTGAATTGCTACATAAAGTGGCAAATGAAAACACAATGAGTTAATAATGCCAACCAAATCACCACCAATCTCACAGTTCATTAATTGTTGCTCATGGTTTGTATGTCACTGAATGAAGAAAATTAGGACAGCAGTCCTAGTTGACAAGTTGACAACCCACTGCCTCCAAGTTTAAGAAATACAGTTGCTGGAAGAAAATGGGTAGAAGGGAAAGAACTTCGTCTGTAGATCCATCTAGCAGATAAGGAAACTCAAAGAGGCTAAGTAAATTGTCCAACTTCACACAGTCAATTAATGATTCAGATTTGGATTTGTGTGATTTTTAGATTCCATAGCCAAGGCTCTTCGATCTGTTTCCTGTGTTTAGAAGGGACAACTGAAGATGAAGGGTTAACATCAGAACAATCTTCCCAGAGCTCAGAAGCAGGAAGGACTTTGTCCAAACAATGCCCCATTGATTGTAGTGGTTTTTGAAAATCTGAGGCCTGGAAAAGTCAGAATTATTTGCCTTTTTGTAGCCAAGTCTCAAGCTCTTCAGAAGGCACTGCCTGAAGGGCAACTGTGATATAGCTGCTTGAGAGGTGCTGACCCACCCCAGAGAGAGCTCAGGAGCGAGATCACCCCTCAGAGTTGAGAGAAAGAGACTAGAGCTGTGCCCCCACCCTACCCCATCACTGACTAGAAGCAAGCTGTCTCTGGGAAGGTGATGTAGCCTTAGGTAAGGCAGCTTCTGCGGAGGGCAATTCTGGGAGAGGGTCTGGGTGCACACCACAGCATCCTCTACAGATCATAAATTCTCTGGTCAGTCTTCCCAAAACATTACTTCTCTCAGCTGAGACACTGATAACATCTCAGTAACAATGAGTTAATATTTTATGAGTCAGTATTACTCTGAACTATAGATTTTTTGGCCTGTTCATTTAAATATACACTCAATGTGTGTTATCAGACAACTCAGAAGTCTGATGTCCTCCTCAGGAAAAACTGAGCAGCCTAACAGAAAAAGTGCTTCTGAGAAAGCCACTGACTCTCCAGGTAGACAGATGATCCAAGGGAGTACACTGAAGGTCAAGTTCAGAGTCTCCTTAGAACTGTTTTTTTCCTTTCCAAAGCATATACAAATGAGAGCTTCAGGCCCTGAAATCCCACTCTACATAGCATGGAAATATGGCTTTAAAAATTTCAGCTTGCAAAATGAGAAGCCATTTCTTGGATTCTAAGCTTCATTCAGCTTGAATAGCGGGTGGATGCTAAAGACTTATAATCAGCAGTATACACAGAAGGGGACTAGAAAATTAACTGCACTGCTATGGTGAAGGTTAAGACTTGTTATAAAATATACCACAAAGAGTCACAAAGCTGGTGAAATGAAGTTTCAATATTGTTTCATTCCTTAATTTCTTCTATAGATTTCAAATGGAATTAGACAAATCTGCTGTTTCTCCTGATTTTTTTTGGTAAGAGTATCTATCATTTTCTTCTGAATTCCTAGGACTCCTCTAAGATTTTCAAACAAGATTCCATTTATCGGATATTAGAATGTATATGACAGGCTTTAAATTATATACTGATAGACCTAAGATGCTGTGCCTGTGGTGCTTTTCAATATGTAGCTGGTGCTTTCTCAACTTCTTCTATCAGTAATGTTGGGATTACTATGTTAATGAATGCTAACTGGATTTGGGGGATATATTTTACTTTTTCTTCACCTTCAGAAATGAGTTATGTCATTTCAGTTTGCAAAAGATTATCTTTTTCATTTGTTGCAGTCATTACTTCCTCCAATTCTCAGCACACTCCTGGCCCACCTTTCAGTGTCATTATCTACCTACTGTGCTCCAACCAGCTTCCTGCCTCCTTCTCCCTCTCAGGTTCTCATTTCTATAAGCCAGACCACAAAGTCACAGCTTCAAAATACATTCTAAGGAGATTCAAGTCTATTTCTATAAGAGAGAAAGACTACTTCTCCAAAGAAGCAATATAATTATGCCTAAGCCTATCCCGATCACCTACAAGTTATTATTTTAATTTCACATTTCTTAAATTGTTTATGAGGTTGAGCATTTTTCATGTTATTCGTCATTTGGGTATTTTCTTTTTTGGTGAATTCCTGGCCATTGTGTTTGCCCATTTTTCTATTGGATAGGTGTTTTTCTTCCTATTGATTTGAACCTGATCTTTACCTTTTTAATCAATTTTTCCCCAATCTGTGATTTATTTTTAAATAAAGTAGAAAAAAATATCTGAATACCTGTATCAAAATTACTTCAAATTCAACTTTTGCAACTGAGCTCAAGATTCTCCTATCACAAACTGGCATCTTTTTAATATGTTCATATATCTGCCCATAATATCACCCTTATCCTAATCTCCAAAGCTAGAATCTTCTAAATTATCTTTAGCTCCCAGCAGACTCTGTGATTTCTTTCTTCATAATAAATTCCTCTGTCATTCCTCATGTCAGTTCCTGACCACTCCCCTGCTGTCTTAGGTAAATCCTTTCTCTCATTCCTCCCTTACAGTGGTGCTATCTAACTGGTCTCCTTGCCTCCAGCATGAAAGAAAACTGTATTTTTTTCCTCAAGGGATACTTAATTAACTTTGGTACTGGCATCAGGCAGGAGGCCATGAACTGTCTGAATTACAAGAAAATAGAAGTTTTACACGTTTTAAACATTTGAAAGAAACATGATGATAGTATCATTTTAAAAATGTAGACATACAGGGCACAAAAAGCATGTCTAGGCATAGATTTACAAAATTGAAGAATTTTCAAGCAAATTGAGCAGATTTTATAATCAAAACCATTCATTTTACAGATGAAAACACAGGAATCCAGAGAGATTGAGTAATATAGTCAAGGGAATACCTAATTATTACATATTTATACATTATTGTATATTATAAAATACAGGCAAATATTTTATATAAAAATATTAAAAAGTAATTTTATTTTATTAATGGTACAAAATCCTTTTTGCTATTACTATTAATTTTGGGGGGGAGTGCTAAGTGACTATGCATTATTATTTAAGAAAAACTCGGGTTATTACTTTTTGATACAACAAACCAAAAGTTGAGTTCTAAGTTCAGCTTATCTTGATACTTGATTATTTAAAAAAAAGAAAAGAAAAAAGATAACTCTCAGAGATCTGTAGATCCAATACTCACTTTTCATTGTTCAAAAGTTTTTTATTGAAAATTAGTTAGTAGCCCTGGCTGGTGTGGCTCAGTGGATTGAGTGCTGGCCTGTGAACCCAAAGTCGCCGGTTTGATTCCTAGTGAAGGCACACACCTGGGTTGTGGGCCAGGTCCCCGTAGGGCACATGTGAGAGGCAAACACACACTAATGTTTCTCTCCCTTTCTTTCTCCCTCCCTTCCCCTCTCTGTAAAAATAAATAAAATATTAAAAAAAGAAAATTAGTAAATTTCTACCTTTTCTACTGTCGGTTAACTGTTTTTGACAACTGAAAGGTACTGTATTTTCAAATTTTAAAGAAGTGTTTGAATCCCAATGAAGTGCTTCATTTTAAAGTGATGACTTTAAAACAAGTTAGAAAAATTCTGTCTTCAAGTGTGGAGATATGAGAATTTTCACAGATGACAGAGTTATATCTAACTCAAAAATAAAATTAAATGATTATTTTTTAAAAAAGGCACTGCCCTCTACAATGAAGATGGAAGACAGGGCCACATCAGGTTTAATGATGGTGGTCCAATAGCAGGGTTCAAAGAGTTTAAGATTTCTGAGTGGCTGCAAGGAGGTGAAAGGAGAGAATCTAACAACTTACAGAAAAAACCACTTGGGGGAAAAAAATGATCCTCTTTCTTAAAAATGGGAGAGGGAAGGGAAAAGGGAAACAGCACTGTAAATGCACGACAGACTGCTAATATTCTGGGGCTTCACCATTTTTCTAATTGTTCAATGCATTCCCACACAGACTAGTTTCTTTACCATAGTTACCTGTTTGGCTGCAATTTCTTCATCTCGTCCATCTCCAATCACGACATATGTGACTTTCTTTCCAAACCTTGACACAATTCTCTCAAAGCAACTCTCTTTACCTGATGAGAGAAAGCAATCTCCTATTAGGACATTCCACCCTACCTTTTTCCCGACACCAAAGCAAAGGGATGCTTCTAGGTTTACCTGCCTGTGCTTAGATAAAATAAGTGGCAGCCTCTGTAGTTTGCTTCGTGGGGAGTAGTGGTGGCAGCTAGAGATCCACCAGGCCCTTTGGATCTATAATTGGGAGGCTAAGTGACTGAGGCTGTGTGAGAACTGTGCATACCACTTCCCTCTTCCACATCTCCTGTATTTTACAGTTTACAAGGCAGTTTTCAAGTTACTCTTATGAGATAGGTATCATCTATTTTTTTAAAAAAATATTTTATTTACTTTTAGAGAAGGGAAGGGAGGGAAACATCAATGTGTGGTTTTCTCTCAAGTGCCCCCTACTGGGGACTTGGCCCACAACCCAGGCATGATCCCTGGCTGGGAATGGAACCGGTGACCCTTTAGTTTGCAGACTGGCGCTCAATCCACGGAGCCACACCAGTCCGGGCTCATTTCCTATTTCAACAGACGAAATGGGACTAGTGACTTACTCTAGATTCAAATAAGCTTATACCTAGACTTTGGCTTTCTGACTCCAAGTCTAGGACATTGTGCCATGATGAAAGGATATTCCTGAGAGGAAACTGTTGTAGTGTAGGAAAGAGGAAGTGGGAGTGTAAGACCCTGATTTCTTGTTAGTAATAGGAAATAGACAAATAGTCATTCTCCTTCCAATTCTTCACTTCCCAGAAACAGTCCTAGGCATAGGCCTTATGTCTTTCAGTGCGGGAGGAGCCCCAGAGTACCAATGAGTATGGCAGCCACATTTGTCATATCTGGAATTTCCTCACTTTCATACTTTGTAACTGCAACTGAGATACTATATCACTGAACTTGACCTTAGGAAGTAGGTGATTTAACTCCACTGCAAACTGTTTTTAGATATATGGCAACATATCAAAATTCAAATCCCATCTGGAACCTACATCTAAAACATGCACAGATGATACTATATTTTATGTGCAGAAATAAATACAAAGGAAATTATTTCCATTGCTTTTCCTTCACCATCTCTTATACTGTATTTCCCTGCTTCTGCCACCTTCTTCAGTTAAGCAAGGTCCTAATTCTGCTTCCTTTTTCACTCAGGTCCAATAACCCCATCCTTTCCTCTTGTCAAATCCAGTGTTCCTGAGTGAATAAAAAAAGGTAACTCTTCCTCAAGGCACTTGACTGCCATCTGCTGGAAAACTGTTGTAATAAACACACAAATTCACAAATCTAAGATGACCATATCACAATTGACAGGCACTTATATACCCATACTTAGAAGTCCTGCTTGGTACAGCCTAACTAAAAGTGGGTCACGGTGAGTAGTCTTGTCTTAGGTCTGCAGCTTCCTTGACAAAGGCCAATCTTTATCTTTGAAATTGTCTACTGTCTTTGTGCATCTAAGAAGATAACGTACCTCTAAAATGTCAGACTCATCACTTTTTCCAGACCGCTCAAAGGCACGTTCACCAGCACCAAAACACCAGACCACACTGTTATTTTGTCCACATACTGTCTCTATGTTCTGTAAATGTTAACTATCCTGTACCCACCAATGTAAAAGAAGTATGTGTTTCTCCATTTTGCTTTTTATCTAATCTCAGATATTTCCCTGCTTGCTTTCCCCAGCCTCTGTACTCTAAGACCACTGAATTTCCTGTAATCCCCTTAAATCTTCTCCTTTGATTTTAATACATAAAATAAGCTGCAAAACTGCCATTCTCTCAATCCACTGAGGTTTTGCTTCCTGGCAGCTGTTGGTTAGTTTGGCTCAAATAAACTCTTACAAGACTTTTTCTCAGGCTTGACACACCTCAAGATCCAAACATTTAATTATCAGAGAGCCCCAAGGCTGAGTTCTTACACCTCTATTCTCCATCTGCATTCACTCTGACCTCACCCAGTCTTAAATAATCATAGGTACACAAAGAACCCCCAATCATGTATCTCCAGCCAGTAGCTCTCCTTTGACTTCCAGAATCAGATATCCAATTGCCTACTGGACATCTTCACTTGAAAGTCTAATAATTATTACAAACTTATCGTCCAAAACTAAACTCTTAATCTTTGTACCTGAGCTTTCTCCATCTCAGTAAATTACATCTTCATCCTTTCAGTGGCTTAGGCCAAAATTCTTGGAGTCATCCATAACTCCTTTTTCTTTCACACCTCACATCCAGACTATCAGCAAACGCTGTCAGCCCTGCCTTCAAAATATATCCAGTAACTGACTACTTCTCAGCGTCCATTGCTACTACCTTGGTTCATGCCACCCATGATCTCATGCTGGATTATTACAATAACCTCCTCACTTGACTTCCAGTTCCCTCCTCAAGATGCTACATAGCAGCCAGACTGATAACTTTAACTTGTCAGATCATGTCACTCTTCTGCTCAAAACTTTAAAATAGCATTTCATCAGAATAAAAGCCAAAGTCTTTAAAATAATCTGTAGGCCCTGCTGGATCCTCCCACTTTCCCATTTAACTTCTGTGACTTTATCTCCCAACATTCTTCTTCCTTGAACATGCCTCCAACCTCTTCCACTTGCTGGTCCCGCTCCATGGCATGTTCTTTCCCCAGACATAGGCTAATGGCAAATGCCCTCCCCTCCTTTAGGTCTTTGCTTAAAAGGTAACTTTTCATTGAGACCTTCCTTAAGTATCTTTTTAAAAACAAGATCTTCTCTCCCTGTTTATCCATACCACTTATCACCATCTGATATAGTTTGTTCTACTTGCATCTCTATTGACTCTTTCCTTCCGCTAGGCGCAAGGACTTTTGTCTTTTTAAATTACTGTTGTATCCCTATCTAAAAAAAATGCCTTGCACATAAAAAAGGCGATCAATAAATATCTGGTGAAAGAATGGAAAAAAATAAGTATCAATTGGTGGGTTTATAACCTCCACAGATATGGTGTATTAAAATAATTAAACCTGGTTTAGTTTTGGTGGAAAAATCTGATCAATAGGCAAGTAGTAGATTAAAAAATAAATGATCACAGCTCATCTTTCATCTCCAGGTCCTTCCCTCCCTTGCTACAATAAGAAGTATGAACTCTAAGTATAGACTAAAGGGTCTGGAGGGGTAAGAAGATGGTTGTCATAATCCTCTTTCTCACACATAATGATCAGAGAGAGGCATTCTGCTGCCTTCTCAGTGAAACAAGCTAGTTTTGTATTAATTTGGTGACAATTAATTACTTCAGCAAATATTTACTGAGTACCTACTATTTCATATACAGGTATACCTTGGAGATACTGCAGGTTCAGTCCCAGACCACCATATTAAAGCAAGTATAGTAATAAAGCAAGCTGTAATCCTTTTGCTGGTGAAGGGTCTTGCCTTCTATTTGTAAAAAAAGTAACATCTGTGAAATGCAGTAAAACAAGGTATGGCTGTATCTGGTACTGAATACATTTTTAGAGGTTAAAAAATACCTTCATAAATATAGTCTCATTTGATTTTCAAAACCCATCTCTGTTAGTTTCTCATTTTACATAAGAAAACTGAGAATATGGAGATAAAGTAATTTGCCTAAGGAAAGTCCTAGTAAGTGGGGAAGCAAGTCCTTATTATTTTTTTGCCTTTTCAAAAAATTGCAGTAAAAGAACACACAACCTAAAATTTACCATCTTAACCATTTTCAAATGTACATTTCAGTAACATTAAGTGTACTCACATTGTTGTGCGACACACCTCCAGAACTTTTTCATTTTATAAAATTGAAATTCTATACCCATTAAAGAGCTCCCTATTTTCCCTTCTCCTAAACCCTGTTTACCAGCATTCTACTTTGGTTTTATGAATTTGACTACTCTTGGTACCTTATATAAATGAAAACATACAGTACTTGTATTTTTGTGATTTACTTTAGTATAATGTCTGTCAATGGTAACCTGTGACAAGATTTCCTTCCCCTTTAAAGCTGAATAGTATCCCACTGTATGTACATACATTTTATTTATCCTTTCATTTGGTGGGCATTTGAGTTACTTCCACCTCTTGGCTATTGTGAATAATGCTGTTATGAACATGGTGTGCAGATATTTGAGATCTTGCTTTTAATTCTTTTGGATGTACACCCAGAAGTGGGATTGCTGGATCATATGGTAGTTCCATTTTTAATTTTTTGAGGAACTGCCATACTGTTTTCCATAGCAATAGCATCATTTTACACTCTGACTAAAGTGCACAAGGGTTCCAATTTCTTCACATCTTTCACCAATGCTTGATATTTTTCTGTTTTTTGATAGCAGCCATCCTAACAGATGTGAGGGATTTAACCATTTTAAATATACAGCTTAATCCTTGATTTTTAACCTAGTGACTTTTCTATTATACTATACTGCAGTGCTCTTTCTGTGAAAAAGAAATCTGAAATGAGGCAAAAGTAGACTTCTAAATTAGATACTATGCTCTTTCAAATATTATAAAGGAAAAGAGCATAGTAAGTTTTAAGTCCCACAGATCTGGAATTGAATTCTGTTTATGTAACTTGCTATCTATGAAGTCTTGTGCAAGCTATATAACTGTTAAGCCTGCCTGACCTGCTTCATCAGCATTACCAGAAGACTTCTGTGAGGGCTACAGATATACATAGTGTCTAACAGAGAGAATGGTAAATAGTAAGTGCATCACAAATAGGAAATATTATAGTAAGACCAGTGACAACAGTGCAGAAACCATACCAATTTTGGTAGCACTATAGATGTTTTCAATAGGAAATATTTCTCCAAGCCCATATAGGAGAACCTTGGCCAGAGCTGGAACCAGCTGGGTTGTAGTGATCAGAACATTCACACAATTCTTTCTAGAAGTGAGAAAGGAAGTAAAAGAAGAGAGAAAGATGAAACCAAAGCAACCCAGGAGCAAGCATTCAAATGATCTTCTCTTTAGGATCTAATTATTAAAAACTAACCTTAAAGGGCATGCATGGTATATTTGTTCAATGACAATGCTCAGTTATTGTTCTAACTATTTCAGGTTTATCTACTTTCCACATAAAGGGCAGAGATTCTATAGTGAGCACAGAGAAGACACTTGCTTCTTGCCTCATTTCCCTCTGACCATTCCATCTTACTGCACTTGTTAGCAATTACCACCAACCCACGTCACTGATACCACTCTCCAGAAAACAAATGACAAAGACTTTCAGTTACAGAGCCATTTCATCTGAATGCAACTCAGCCCTTAAATGAGATGTGATTTAAGTCCTCTCCGCTCTTCACGTAACAGCAATATAAATTCCAGAATACATATTAATTTCACATGTTCTTTATAAAATTCACCAAATAACCTTGGTGTCACTTTTACTATTTGCTCTATTAGGTTATAGATCTGGTATTTCTACTTCGAGGACGGAAGCAGTAAGGGATATTGGTACCAAATATGACTATTTATTTTCCATTATAACCTTCAAGCTGAAATCTCCTAATCTGCTTAATGTACCCTTTTCTTTTCAATTCTGTCTTCCTGAGTTGATTCTGGTACATTTCTTTTGAGCTTCCTGTCCTCAGGATATTTGAGCTATGTCTCCTATATGTATTCTTTGATGTCACCAGGCCCATCTCATGGGCTGAAGAATGAGTGTTATTGAGTTTTAATTTTGTGAGCAAAAAGTAAGGGGATAAAAAAAGGCTTTCATATATATTCTCTTAAAGCTCTAAGGTGTGTGGTTAGTGTTAAATGACCTTGCCTGCCTCCTAACCTAAATACTTCCTTGCTTCATTTAAACGCTCACCCCTACCCCAAATCCTTTTGTAGGAGCGGCCTGTCCTGGACTAGCATAGGAAAGTGTGTGTCTCTGAGAGGATGAGAGACCTAAAAGAACTATTTTCATACCTGGACTGGATGAGAAGTAAGGACTTTAATGCAGTTCCTAACCAGGAATCTGTTAAAACTTCGATCTCTGCTCGTAGTCTCTGCAGTGCTTCCTTTCTCTGGGGACTGAGAAGGCCTTTGGGAATAAAAACAGACACATTTATCATATGACAACATATCCTTGCCGACACTGAGGAAAAAACTTCTAAATTCAATTTAGAAATAGTGTGCCACTGAAATATTCTACTGAGCTAATATATTTCTCTTCTTAGTAAAACTTTAGAGTAGCCTACTCAAAATGCCTTTTTGACTTCCTTCGTCAGAATGTTTTTGCTAGAGGGCACAACAACAAAATCAGCTAATGAGAGCACTGTGATTAGATTCTGACACAAGGTCTTTCATCACAAATCAAGAGGAGAACCTGCAGAATGGTGGATCATGCCTTGAGTAGCACTGATTTAGGAATCACCTCAAGAACCAAAGCAGAAAAATGTGTTATAGCTGTACGAGTCTGCAGCATTTCTAATCTCTCTCTAAAGAAACCAGAACCCAGGCTGGAAAGGAGTGCTAAGATTACACAGAAATGTAGTGGCTTTTGGTCTGAGTCTTTCCATTACCATACCCTGCTCCCATGGTGACTGTACTTTTACCCCTTTCAGAACACGTCCACCTGAGATTCCAGGTTAAATGGCCAACTCTCTGAATGTCATTTATTTGTACAGTATTTACTTCTGAAACAACTCCAGCTGATAATAGGCTAAAACACAGTTTCAGATCAGACAATTGAGCATAATGAAACAATTTATCTGAGAGCATTTTATCAGACACTTGAGTTATAACATTCAAATAATAAATCTGGCCCTGAATTTTCTATAGTGAAGGTAAAATGAGAAATCCCGAAGTCTATTACTAACATTCCATAAAAACAGAAGACATTTCTATGAGGACTAGAACTGTGTATAATTTATTTGCACACTGATAGTTTCATAATGCAAGCCTAGAATTAGATGACTCTCAATGTTTCTAATAAAACAAAACCAATACCTCTGTGTCATGTATGATAAACACATTAAGTATATATACATCATATGCTTAACGAATAACATGATGTGGCACCTTTATAATTCAAAATTTTTACAAAATAGAGGTGGACATTACTTTAGGCTCAGGGGATTCTCACAGAGGGTTATATTACTTTCTTCAGGAAACTAGGTCTAGGCACTCAGTAGGCAGAGAAAGAATCAGACACTTAAATTAGATTCCCAAAACCCAGATGCCTGTGATTTTTACCTGGTATTGGAGGGGTATAAAAGAAATGAACCAAACTGACCTTCAAAGCCCTATTTTTACTTCCTGTACCACAGAAAGTGGTAGCGTGGTATGGCAGGAAGGTTCTCTTGACCTGGGGTAATATTATCTCTAGGCAGTTTCTGGCAGTCTCTGGAATCCCTGAAACTTCATGCAACATTTTGTGTGTATGTAGAAGTTCAAGGGTGATCGTTCAGTTTTAAATATTTTCTCATAAGGGTATGATACTAAAAAAAGAACTACATAAATGTAAAGTAGAACAAGAGTTAAGGGATGTGAATTCCAGCTGTGATAGGTCATTAACTTGCTACGATAACTGCCCTTGTTACTTTCACAATGGACATCTATTCTCTCAAATGCAAAATAAGGAATTTAGATATCTAACATCTCTTCTAATTTAGACAATCTATTGCTAATTAATTAATTAGCAATTAATTTTAGGTCTGGTAGCACCTGACATATAAGATATTTCTAGGTAGGAAGAATTCCCAAGGTCCTTCAAATCATAACACATGGATACCGCCAACCTATACTCCTGGACCTAGTTTTCCATCTACTATACACTTAGTCACTAGTTCTATGTGACTTGTCCTGATACATCTGTAAAAAAAAAAAAAAGGGCAGCAACCTATTAACTAGTATTGACAGTAGTTTTGATTCCAGAATAAAACACACGTCATCAAATATAATCAATGAAACACATTTCTTTTAAATAGGACTTTGTCTAAAAAGAACAAGAGAACTTTGCAGTTATGCTAAAAGAAGTCCATGAGAAATGCAGAGCTCCTCCACAAAGGGTTTCATTCAAACCTTCATGTTTTTAAATACAGAATTAAAAATGTTATTATGGCACAAATTCATAAGCAGTTGCTGGGAGTTCTAAGAAATCCCTGGAAAAGAAAGCAGGAAATAAGCAGGAAACAAAATCAGACTGGCTGCATGCCACACTTACCGCCCACGTTGCTTTTATGCTTATCATAGATTTCTCTCACTTTTCGGTAACGGAAAGCCAGTTTTCTCATCCAATCCACACCTCCCTGTACGCCCACAGAGGAGCCATGGCTGCCACTGCCTCCTGAGCCACTGAAACCATCTGTTGAGAAACTGTAGTTGCTGCAGAGAGAGAGGATAATGAAAATTAAAATCTATACCTCACGGGGTTTTTGGATGAGTGACGCCTAGGATTCTCTGCCCTGTTCCTGTCCTCTAACACCAAGGCTAATGGCAGAACCTATCTTTCACTAGTCCTCTATCTCACCCCTATTAGCATGTCGAAGAAAGGATAAATAGTAGGGCTAGAGAGACAGGAACAATTCAAGCACCAGCATCCCATAGAGGCTGGCTTACAATACAGCATCCTTTCATTAATGACAGTATCTTACAGTGAAACTACCCCCCCAAAACAGAATATAATTTTTTTTGTGTATGCACATACCAAATGATAACAATTATATAAAAAAAGTTAAAAAATAATGGAAGTAAATAACCACAAATATTAATAAGAGTAAGATAATGGGGATATTCTCTCTGTGTGATCTGTTGGCTAGTTTATTAAGTTCATGGTTCAGACTGGTGGCTTTAAAACATGCACAAATTCTTTAATACTCTCTTCTAGTTCTTCTCCCTTTGGTATGTACTGTGTTTGAATGCAAAAAGAATGTGGTGAAAGTGATGGTGTTAGACTTCAAAGACTAGGCTTCTCTTGCTCTCTCGGAGAATTTATTCTGAAAGAAGCCAGCTGTCACATGAAAACACTGGAGCTGACCCATGCAGAGGCACACAGTGAGGAACTGAGGCCTCTTGTTACCAACCACCGGTGAGAGGCTGAAAGCAGATGCTCCAACTCCAAACAAACCTTTAGATGATTTTTAGCTCTGGCCAGTAGCTTGATTTCAATCTTAGAGACCCAGATTCAGGACTACCTAGCTAAGTCACTTTCAAGTTTCTGACTTACAGAAACTACAAAATGATCAATGTTTATTATTTTATGCTACTAATTTTTGGGATAATTTGTTATACAACAATAAATAACTAATATAGGCATACCTCGGAGATATGGGTTTGGTTCCACACCACCCCAATAAAAGCAAATATTGCAATAAAACAAGATTGGTCAAGATTTCTGACTTCTATTTGTAAAAAATGTAACATCTGTGAAGCACAAGAATATGAAGCACAATAAAATGAGATATGCCTATACAGTTAAACAGCCTGGGAGGGACTAATACTTCCTAAATAAAGATTTTAAAATGACTGACAGAATTATAAATAAGTTAGTTTAATCAAAAGTCAAAACATAGTTCAATTAAGTTGTGTGATATTCTATATTTAAGAAAATAAAGCTGCCAAGACATATAGTAGGCAATTACTGGTTAGCTACAGTAATATCTCATAAGAACAGTGGGCTGGGCATTGCCCCACAAACCAAAAGGTTGTGGCAGGTTTGATTCCCAGTCAGGGCACGTGCCTGGCCTGGATTGTGGGCCAGGTCTTCTGGTTGGCTCTTGTACATTGATGTTTCTCTTTCTCTTTCTCCCTCCCATTCCTCTCTCTCTAAAATAGTAAATAAATAAAATCTTTTAAAAAATATAACCAGTGTGAAAGCACAATTCTGACTAAAAATGTGGCCAGAGGGAAACCAGTATATTCTTTACTTTGGAATGCTTTTTCCTTATCCCATCACTGCTACCCATTCTTCAAGGTCACACCCAAATTCTATTGCACAGAAAAGGCCACTCTAATGTTGGCAACCATCTCCTCCCCAACACCCATCAGAACTGTTTTCTTTTCTGTGCTCTGTCACATTTTCTATTTTCACTTCACTGTGTGGCATTGTTAACTATGTCTGTCTCCTCTAACAGATTGTGAACTCTTTTAAGGCTGTGTCTTATCGTCTTTTACTCTAAACCTAGACAGTGTTTTGTTCATAACACATGCACTGATGTTTATAGCATCATTGTTTTTATCACCTTAAGTCTTGGCCATTGTCATCAGAAGCCACATCTTCCACATGCACCTGGTCACACTCCTGTTAAAAGACAAAACCATATACTACTTCAGTCCAGTGAGTAAAAGTGCTATTACCACCACGACATATTGCAAAAACAATGGGATGACGAAATACCTTATGGCTTCTCTTACAGGTGGAGGATCACTCTTACTCCCCTTGCTGCCCACCTTCTTTTAAAGCCTAATTCATATACCACAGTCTCCCTGAAATCTTCCTTGACTACCCCACCCTCATTTATGCTCTTATCTCAATAGTTCATTTTTCCAACAGCTCATGAGTATGAGTACAAGCTCCCTTATGCTGTGAGGTGTGTCCATGATCTATCGTATAGACTGAAAGTTCTACTACACTTAACGCCTCTTATGGCACGACCCCTATCTTACTTCTCCTTTGTACCCCTCTAGTCTAGTCCAGTGACCTTATGTAGCATATACCCAATATATTCTTGCAGACAAAACAGACGGTAGAGTGTGGTATGAAAACTGAGAGTGACTGAAACAGAAATTTATAAATTCAAGCTTGGTACTCAGAGAGGTTGTCTAAGTCAATCTCCTCATGTTATAAAAATGAGGTGAGATGATTTACCCGAGTGGTAGAAAAAAACTAGAAAGAGCCTGGGTCTTATTCAAATCCAAGGTTCTTTCCACCAAGGTCACATTACTCCTGACATAAAATGCCACCCACTGCCTAACTCTCAGACACACTCCTCAGATACCACCTACGACAGTGTCATCATGTCCACATGCATCAGAATCCTCTGGGGAAGTTTTTAAAAGGTATGTATTCTTGGGTTCACCCCAGACCTACTTGAATCAGAATTTCTGGGAGTGAAGTCCTAGAATCTTCATTTTTATTTAACAAGATCCCCAGGTGATTCTTATGCCCCCTAAAGTTGAGAACCACTGACCTGGGGGGCAGGAACACATTCAGGTCAAATTCTTCACAGAACTTTCAGTCCTGAGTGAGGACTATGTCTAGAAAATCATTACAAATACAATTTGGCAATAATTATTGGCATGTAGTAGGTTTTCAATAAATGTTTGCTGAATAAAAACTCTGATGTCCTAACTTATCAACATGTGAAGTTGAGGAAAGATATTAAAGCACTGTGGAGCTTAACAAGAGTACAGGAGTTTAGAGCTCTATTAATTTAATTTGTTGGAGAATTGTCCGTTAAGTAGAACTAGGTTGTATTTTAAGAGGAACAGAGTTATTTCGTATTTATAAAATGCTATCTTATTTTATTTAAAAATTTTCACTATTTTTAAAACTAGGTAATATATGTGGTACACAGTTTGAAGTTCAAAAGGACATGAAGTGACACATCTGCTCCTTCCTATTTCTATGTCCCAACAACACATTCCCCTCCTGAGACAGAACAACTGTTACTAGTTTCTTGTGTAGAGTAACTACTTAACTGACGCCCAAAAATGGGACAATAACTTTCCTAACCTGGGATTCACACTCTGGTCTTCTGATTCCCAGTTCTGTGTTCTTTCCACTAAACCATGTTTACCTCAAAGGTGAACTCGAATATCAAAGCCAAAAATCCCCCAAGAAGCTCAGCATTTCCTGGTTTTCCTTGCATCTAACTATAAAATGATTCTGGGTATCAAGGTTAACCTATACATGGAAAATCAGCATGTATAAAATATAATGAGTCACAGCAGTCATTTATAGATCTGACAAATCCAGAGACTCTTTTAAGGAGGTAAAATCAAAGAACAGTCAAATATACTTAAAGCACAAATAATCAAACCCACCTTATATATTATTTAATATACATGAATAAATTGGATTGTTGGTTTATGTATCAAGTGTTTTGCCTAATGGGTTGAGATTTCCTCTAGAACAAGATTGCTTCCAGAACAAAAATCAAATTTTTGGGCCAATAAAATTGAGAGCCAGAATCAAAACTGTGGTGGCCTAACCAAGGCATTATTCCTGCAAGACTATATAGATCTGCTTGGCCAGCCAGCCTCTCTGTACCCGCCCTAACCACATTTCCTCTAAATACAATAAGCATAGGTTCAATAGTTACTGAACAAATGATTCACTGAAGAACAGAAACAATTTAAAATGCTTACCTCTAAGTCATTGAAAAACAGGTGCGTATCAGCCACTTCAAAAATCATTTCTTCCATAGTTAAACCTGAGCCAATCACTACTGTTGGGTCCTGGAAGACAAAAAGAGAAAAATTTGCCTAACTTGGTACTCACAGCACTTGTTCTGATCCTTAAATATTTCAAAATTATTTTGGGCCAAGGCCAAACAACACAGACCCACAATAGTGCTTCCAACTATTACTGATGCAATTTCATTCACAGTTATAATAATCTGGAATTGTGAAAAGTTAAAAATTTCAGGGCTTTATTTCTTAGAAAACTAAACCTACTTAAAAAAAAAACAACCTTAATTTTCTGGGTGAGGGGAGATTCCCTGTTTCAGGAAAAATTCTACCTATTGCTAAAATGTTGATATTGTAACGCCTATTATCTTCTCTACACACACAGAAACACACACACACGCAGGGTAACACCAGAAGTCCGTTATCCGATAATCTCAACAACCAGGAAATAAATAAACAAAGGATGAAGAGTCAAAATATTTGTGGGAAAAGCAATGTACTTAGCCTCCTTCCACCCCCCAATGCATTTAGCTTTAACATGAACAACAGAGACTGTACACTCTGTTTAATTAATAAATACATAATTTATTTATTTGTATTAGAGTGAGGGGAAGGGAGGGAGAAAGAGAGGGAGAGAAACGTTGATGTCAGAGAGAAGAATCAATCAGTTGCCTCCCACACGCGCCCCAACCAGGGACCAAACCTGCAACCTAGGCATGTGCCTTGACTGGGTATCCAACAGCGACCCTTCGCTTTGTGGGATGAGGCCAATCAACTGAGCTACACCTGTCAGGGCTGTATGCTCTTATGCTATATACCTTTTTAAACAGCCTAGCTATGTAGCATATCAGTGTGCCAGTCTATACATTAAAAGCCTGTTGAAATTACTTCTAATAGAAACATCAGTGACAGTAGTAACTGGGAATAGTAAGAGAGCAAAGGAGGAAGATATTTTTATAAAATGTATTCATAGAAACAGAAAAATAAAAGCCTGAGGTAATTTAGCACAGAAATATACAGGTAATAACTCAAAAACAGCTCATCCCTCTACTAAAGCTGATGTTTATATTGATGACTAGACAAGTTAAATTCTGCTTGGTATATTTAAGAAGGTATGTAATCTATTTTAGAAAGATATTTTATATTTTACCTATATTTTGAATTTACCTATCTGGCATTTACTCAGCTAAATGAAATGTTCAGTTTGGGCTGTTAAAAGCGACGTAAGGGATAACAGATTGGTCTTTGAAATACATAATCCTGAGACTCCACTCTGTTTCGAGAATCATTTCCATACTTCATTTATACAAAATGCCACTCTCAAAGAACTTCAGCTTTTAGCACTTGTCCCAGGTCTAGTCTCTAGCTTTATCACCAACTCTGTCTGACTACGTAGCCTGCCTAGTACAAGCCATTAGGCGAAATTTAACATGGAAAGTATAAAAGGCCAACAAGGTAAGATGGAGGTAGTAGAGAAAGTAGTTTTGGTTGCCTGCCCATATAGCAGGAAAGGGAGAGTTACAAAAAAGGAAGAAATGTTCAAATTACCTTTCCATACTTCTGGGCGTAGGATCCAGTAAGAAGGGAGTGGAAGATAATGATGGTTTCATCCAAGTCCCACAGAAATACCCGCTGAGGGAGGAAAATATAAAAAATAATGGGTGAACGTCTTTTCTAATTACAATGGAATAAAGCAAGAAATCAATAAGAGAAAACTGAAAAATTCACAAATATGTTAAAAATTAAATAATACAATCTTAAATAACTAAGGATCAAAGAAGAAATGACAAGTGAAATGATACTTCACTCTTATATTCTCATTTTACTTTGAGATTTTTGAATGGCAAACAGTATGACATTACTTATGATACCTTCTTCTTCCTGAATATGATGCATTGTTCTTTCTGTTCTCCTCTGGAATATAGAGAACAGCTTATTCTTTCCTTTAAAGAGTTCTGGTTCCATACATTCAGAAAGGCTTTTTTGATGCTTTTAGTAAAAGCATCTAAAGTGAGATGGAAAGTTATGGGCATAGAGAAATGTGTTTTTACATTTCTCATTTCACTTGGCCAACTCAGTTGCTCTAGCCCAGGAATTAAAGGGTACACTACACAGACCATATTATTTTATGAGTTTCAGATATGTTTGATAAACTTAAGAAATGAGGAAAAAAACAAAGGTGGTAACTTATATGAGGTTCTTCCCATACTTCTAATTCACTGTCCTGGGAAGAGTTGGCATCAGCTTTCCTCTTGCCCCGGTTCTTTCCAGTCATGTTCTTCCTAGACTGGTCATCGGCATCTTTACTTGGTGTAGTCTGGGACAATGATGGGCTTGTAGAAGGGTCTCCTGGAAAGGGAAAGCAAGATATTTATTGCCAGTAGTCAAAGTCTGTAACAACCAAAGCAGGAAGAGAGTCAGCAGGTTTTCTGCCCTTCAGAATCATATTGCAGGGATAAAAAATGAAAAACCAAAGTAATCTTAAGTAATTTGAGAATGCAGAAGTGGGCGCTGAGCATCAAAAGTTCCTGACATTGCTAAGAGAGTTATAGCTAGAATTTAGATGCCTGCCTCCCATAGAACACATCTATGAAGTTATTTTACAAAAACAAAAAACAATAACAACAAACAAAAACTGACCCTGATCAAGCCTCTAGATCAGAGTTTCTCAACTTGGCACAATTAACATTTTGAGCCAAATCATTTTTGTTGTGAGTGTGCTGTCCTGTACATTGTATGATGTCTGGTTAAGGAACATCCTTGACCTCTACGTTCTGGATGCCAGTAGCACTCCCACCCAGTATGACAACCAAAAATGTTTTCATACATTGTCAAATGTTAAAGGAGGGGTACACAGCACAATATTGCCTCTAACTAAAAAAGACTGCTCTATGTCCATGTACTAACTTACAATAACATACAAAAGGCAGCAGGACATGTTAAACTACTCCATAAGAATATAATAAACAAGAGTTTCCATCAAGATTGAGGCATAGGCAGACACGCTTCGCCTCCTATGCAACTACAAAAAGAATTACAACTAAATCTCAAAACAAGTTAACACCCAGGACTGTCAGAAAATTGAACTGTATGGAAGTCTGACAACCAAGGATTTAAGGAAACCACATTCATCCAGACAGGTAGGAGGGGCAGAGAAGCAGAGATGGAGCAGAGAGGCAAGGAGACATGGTGTCGCATGGAGAGGCAGTGGCACAGGCATGGGCAGTCCCACATTCATGTGTGGTGGATAAAAATCAGGAGGGATACTTGGGAGCAAGTGATACCAGGCACAGGCCAGACCACACAGTCCAGGGTTCCAGTGCTGGGAAGATAAATCCCCATAACTTCTGGCTGTAAAAACTAGTGGGGGTTGGGCACTGGAAGAACTACTGGATTTCAGGGAACTTCACTTAAAGGGCCTGCAGTCTTAAAACATATACAAACCTACCCACTCTGGGATTCAACACCAGGGCAGCAGCTGGGAGGGCACCAGTTGCATATGGGAAGTGGGTGAAGTAACTAGAAATGGGGTGAGTGCTGGGCAAACCCCCAGAAGGAAGGCAGCAGCATAATCCCCTCTCTGAGTCCCCCCTCCACACAGAGCCACAAAGTGGTGAAGCTGGTTGCCCACCCCGTAGATTACCTAAGGCTCTTCCCCACACAATTTACAGGTGCCTTTTATAGGGACTCCCTATATGCACGGCCCATGGACATGAACTAAGGTGGGGCACTGCTGGAGGGAAGGAGGGTAATAGGCAGAGGAGGGCAAAGGGGGAAATATTGGGACAACTATAATAATATAATAAAATATACTTTGAAAAATATATAATAGCCCTGGCTGGTGTGGCTCAGTGGACTGTATGCCAGCCTGCAAACCAAATGGTCATTGGTTTGATTCCCAGTCAGGGTACATGCCTGGGTAGTGGGCCAGGTGCCCAGTAGAGGGCGTGCAAGAGCCAACCACACATTGATATTTCTCTCCCTCTCTTTCTCCTTCCCTTCCCCCTCTCTAAAAATAAATAAATAAAATCTTTAAAAAAAGAATAAACAAAATTCAGGGAAATAGTATGGGATAAACAATAGTTCCTTCAACAAATGAAGTATGTGAGTGACTAAAACAGAGATGGGGAAATTTATAGCTTAAAAGAGACAAAATACACATCTACCAATCACAATGTATGGACCTTACTTGGTTCCTCATTTAAACAAACTGTAAAAAGATAAACAAAACTCCTAATATTTATGAAACAACTGGAAATATGAATAACTTTTGCTACTTTATGATATTAAGGAATTATTGTTGAATTATTTTAGGTGGGATAATGAAATTGTGGTCATGTTGAGTACCTATCTTTTAAAATATGATGCTTGGAATTTGGGGAGGGAATTGGATGAAGTACAGTTGAAAAAAGACTGCCTATGAGTTGTTAATTATTGAAGATGGATGATGGATACATTAAGTGTTCATTATACTACTCTGACAACTTCTATGCTTGAAATTCTCCATTTTTAAAAAGTTAAAATTACTATGAAGAACAAAGATATTTAGAGAAATGATTTCAAAACTAAAGCATCAGTACATGTAATTATTTCAAAGTTATATAAGTTGGAAGTTACCATCTATATGTCCATTACTCAGAAGAGTGGTAAAAAGCAAGATACACAGAAAATTGCTTTAGTTGATGTAGAGCATTGTTCTGGAAAATGCATCAGTGGTAATAACAATAAAGAGTCCTTCCTCCAGTTATGTTACATGACAGCAAACCATCAAATTTTCATGAAAAACAGAGATAAGTAAAAAAGAATGTGCATGTATTTATTGAATGTGTGCTTAAAACCTTTAGGTCAGGTTTTTTGTTTGTTTGTTTTTGTTTTTTAACCTGGACATCATAATTCATCTATACATTTCAAAGCTAAATGTACAGATCTAAATTTGTAGGTTAAATTTCATGAATTTCTTTAGGTTTCCTTAGAATCTTAAAGGTATCCATGACATAGAAAAAGTTAAGAACTACTACTCTGAAGCTGAGCAGAAGTCCAAAACATTTAGACTAAAACTGGAGTCCTCCAATTTTTATAAAATGTGCCACGATTCTGAAGTTCCCTGGGACAATCATGTTAAAGCCATAGGGAGGGTAGTGTGGGAGCAATAAAAAGTCTTTTCATTCTTGGTACTTTTCTGTTCACAGCATCAAGTATTTTACACTCAACCTGGCAATGACTCATTACAGTCTGGTTCCAATGTCTGAAGACTTCTGAGAGGGAGAGCCAATAGCACAGTAACTGTAACTTAGACCAGAAAAAGATAATCATCGCCATCACCTGTTGGACGAAGTGCACTTAAGCCAAAGTTTTCAGAGCTGTGGTGCTTACCAGAGGAAAGTCTCTGTGCTGCAGGCGCAGGTACCATGACACTAGGCTTCTCTGTCTGGTATGTGGTTGCTGCTAATGCGGTGCTCTCAGCATCACTGTTAGTCTGGCCTGTGACTCCAAAGCTAGAGCTAGGGTAGCAGGCCTGGTACTGACTCTGACCAAGGATAGTATAGGTGGGATAGTCCTATAGACCAAAGAGATTAAGGGAGAAAAACAAGTCTTTTAGAAAAAGCAAAACATTAACAGACTTTCAACACAAGAGACTTTCATGTCCCTCTTATTCACGATTATTTTCCTAAAACATTAATTTGATTTCTCATTTGCCTATCTATTATCTTCTACCTAAACCCATGATTTTCAAAATGCATTCTGTTGGAAACCTAAGAGTCAAGAGGAGATGCCTTGGGGCTTTCTGGGATGAGGAGAAGGCTGTGAAGAAAAGGTTCCATGCATTCTACATACAATGTCCCTTTTTCTACTACAACAGCTGTTTTTTCTTTCTTTCTATTTCATGTACTGAATTTTTGGATAAATATCAGCATGGAATTCTTGAAGGAATATCTCTATAAAAAGTTTATAAACCATTGCACTACATAGTTGTGCTTCTTCTAAGGACAGAAGGACTTAAACAAACAAACAAAAAAAGAAGAACAAAAAGAAAAAAGAAAACCACATATCCCACATTAAAGTTTCCTCATTTAAAAACTGAGTATTTTTTCTAAATATTCAAAGAGGCCCTGGCTGGGTGCTCAGCTGGCTGGAGCATCATCCTGTACACCAAAAGGTTGCAGGATTGATTCTTGGTCAGAGCACATACCTAGGCTGTGGGTTCAATCCCCAATAGGGGTGCATAAGAGAGGCAACAGATCTATGTTTCTCTCCTCTCTCTGAAAATCAATAAACATATCCTTGGGTGAGGATTAAAAAGAACAACAAGACATTTGCAAAGAAGTTTTGGTGGTTTCACAAGCACATATATGTCAAAACTTACCAAACTGTACAATTTAAATCTGTAAAGTTTATTGTATGTCACTTATACCTTAATAAAGCTGTTTAAAAAATGAGTCAAAAACACACCTTAAAAAATTCCATTGATACTGATCTTGGTGATAGGTAGGAAGTTGCTAAATGATCAGATCATTTATAAAGAGTACATAAGCATCTACTGTAAGTGTGTATGTGTCTATGCACAAGTGGGAAGAGAATATTAAAGAAAAGAATAATACTAGCTGTATTCAAGGGAGTTAAAATTTTAGCAGGAGCTAACACAAAAACATTTTCAACAAATTGGCAGTAAATTGTATGTCAAATGAGTGAAATATAGAGGAAGACAACTACTACTGAAAATTGTGATAGTCAGGGAGCTTTCTGAGATAAGTGGGCAGAGAAGATAAATACACGAACAGGCTCTGAAAAGGTTCTATTAAGGGACCAGAAATGCTGAGTCTGGCTGAAAGGATCTCTGTATAATTTGGATACTTTAGGGAATGGTGGTTAGCCTATGTTGGGGCAGGAAATGGGGATTATCTAATTCAAAGCAACAAATAAAAATACAAAAAGATAATGAGCAGGTGAGTATAGGATAAAAAGTGGCATTTAGAGGAAATTAATCAGATAATGTTTTAGAAAATGAACAGACAGCAAAAAATGGGATATCTAGGTTTATTTAAAAATGGTCTTATTGGTAAGAATTCAGAAGTGATAGAGAAAAGTAGTTTTACTGTTGAAAAACAAAGGGACAGAAGAAAGGGTACAATGAAAGGTTGGTTTTAGATATGGTGAACTTAGGGAAGTAGAAGGACATTAAAGAAAATATGTCCACCAATCAGCAGGAAGCCTGTAGATAACCTAAGGTTAGGACTAGACTCTTTATTTCAGAGGTAGTAAATGGATATTGTAAATATGGTGAAACATTATTGGGGATGAAAAACATGTGAAAAACTAAATAGAGACTGTCTATGATAGAAGACGATATCAAAAAGAAAAGCTAAGAAAAGGGGGAGAGAGAGATGTATCCTGAAGAGTTCCAGGTACATAGTAAGAATTCAATAAATATTTATGGACTAAAAGAATGAACAAATGCAAGAACAAACATTTAAAAAAAAAAGGAAAAGAAAGAACCAGAATAGTAGTATGTTAATTGTGGCCAGAAAAAAAGATCCATGGATACAGGGGTTGATAATACTAATTGCTGAAGAGAAACAACAAATAAAAACAACAAAAGCACTAAAACATTACCAGTGATCTAAGTATAAAATGTTAATAGAACAAGGAATGAAACCATACCAGGAATGAGTGGCTAAATAGAAATGTGGAAGCAATGTTTATTCATTCCACAAATATTTATTATGTGCCTTGAAAAGGAGTGTCAGGCATTTTTATAACCTGTGGCAATATATAAGTGAACAAAATAGAAAAATAAATCTCTACCCTCATGGAGCTTACTTCTTAGAAGGGGTGAGGTAGGAAGCAGAGATACACACAGTAGATACAGGGAGCAGAAAGAACCCTATCACTGAGAGGCTTAACAGAGACATAAGAGAAAGTGGAAGGTAGCCTGAGAAACCATCCAGGGTGCTGGTTCTCAGAGCATCTAGAGAAGGGTCTCTCCAGCTCATACTGGTTGTTTTTTAGATTGGCAAATTGACCACAAAAAGAAGAGAGGAAGAGCTAGCTAGATGAACAAAAGCACTGTACCTGGTTTGAAATGCTGGAAACTGCTGCTGCTGGAATATTGGCAATTGTAGATGAAGTGGATATCAGGCTGGCATTTGTGCTTGAAGCTACAGGATTGAGAGTGTTGAGATATTAAAGGTATTATGTAAAATGCTGGAAGAAATTTAAAATATACTGTATTTTAAATAAACAGATCTACAAGGATATAGAGAACATTAGCAAAGGAAACAAATACTGGTTTTGCTCTTTTACATGCTATACTATAATTTAGACTTGATAAGATAAAACAGTTCAAACATTTTTCTGTTTCAACTTGAGTCTTCAACTATTCCTACTTAAGCCCTAGAAGGATACATACACAATGCACTGGTTCATACTAATGATACCAATAAATTAGAATGCAGTCCATCTTCTCCAGCAGTTTAAAAATGACTCACCTGCAATGTGGCCTACTGAAAATTAGTAGAAAATACAAGAGCTCTGGTAAATCCACATGTAAATCCTACAACATAGTATTTGTCACTTGCCTCAAATTATGCCTTTCCTGAAGTGGCATAATTCCTTTGAGAAAGAAAGATGGTCCTCCAAATTCTAAAGTACTTGGAGGTGTTTCTTGGGCACTACTCAAATAATGCATTTTAATGAATTATTAACGTGAATCAACAAACACTATGATCTGGCATTCAATTATTTTACCAGTAAGCCTGGAAAAACTCAGACAATATTAAATATTATTCTGGCCAGGTAAATATTTACCCGATAATTTAATTAGGCTGCCTATCTTGAGATAAGGAATTTGGGTTAAGTTTTTCATACCCATCTAAGAACCGCAGATTCCACTAGGGTTTTAATCAAATCCTCAGTGACAAGTATTTGCCACAGAGACTTTTTTTCAGGTGGACAATGCAACTGAGATTGAGGTCTTAAATTCCTCCCCTTCACTTATCATAAGCATATTTAGACATGGTTCCCACTGCAGTCAGAAACACCATAAGGGTTCAGCATCAGGTAGACCTGGCTATATGGGTAACTACCTAGCCCATTAGCAAGAAAGTCCTCTAGAGGGGAAGTGAACAGGAACCCTCGATTAAGAATAGGCTGATGAACAATGCAGGCGAAACTTGAGACTACTGGTCAATATCAGAGGAAATTTTTTATCTCTTTCCTCAAGGGAACTCTGCTTAGAAGAAAGTGTAGAAGAGATTAAGGTAAATTAGATATAAGGAATAATTACTGCTGCAACGCCAGCTTTCAGATGAAGGACCTGGGACAAAGAAGAGTTAATTTGTCCACAGTCATGGAGCTAATGGTAGATAATCAAGATGACAAAACTGGGATCTCCCAATTCTTCATCGGGTGCAGATTTAAAAACAAAAGCAGCAGCAATAAGATATGCAACAAAAGGTACAAATTTAGAGAATCAAATAAAACTCAAGTGGTAACTCCTATTGATATATATCTAAAGGCTATTAGCTCTCCAAATGCCAAGGGAAACTATCTTTGGATAAGTCTCCACTCCTGCTTTGACAATGGAGCTGTGAAATCACAGAAAGACAAAGCATCTGAGAACCATGCCCCCGTAGAGGTCCACCTAACTCAGTCAATACACAGACAGTTCTAATCAATGAGTATAGTTATAGAACTCTGAGAGGCACAGTTGAATCAAGTGACACTGTCCCGAAGCTGGAGGGTTAATGGTACATGAAAGTTGGTGCAAGATTTAATTTCTACTCACCCCTTTGCCTGGATTATTCTCCCTGGCCTGTCCCTCTCCTCCTCACTGCATGATGGCTCCTCCTTCTCAGAGAGACTCTCTCTGACTTCTCCATTAAAACTAACTCCTTTACTGTTTTTCCAATAGAAATTTATTCTTTATTCCTTTCAGAGTAATTTTCAAAATCTCTTTTTTTGCTTGCTTGTTTTCTTATCTCCTCGACTAGTCTGTAAGCTCCATGAAGGCATAACCTTAATATCTTACTCATTATCTCCAATATCTAGTAAGGCACCTGGCCTACAGGTGAAGTGATGCTCAATAAATACTTATGGGATTCATTTATATCTTGTATACATATAAACTTGTAAAATTCATGTATGGCATGTCAAGGTCATCAAAATCAAGGAAAGTCTGAAAAACTGCACAGTCAAGAGGAAAATAAGGAGACAGGACAAATGAAATGTGGTATCATGGATGGGATGCTGGAAAGAAAAAGGACATGAGGTAAAAACTAAGGAAATCTGAATAAACTATGGACTTAGTTAACAATAACATACCAATATTGGTTGATTAATTTTAACAAATGTTCCAGTCTAATAAAAGATGTTAATAATAGGGGAAATTGTGCAAAGTGGGAGGATACATATATAACTCTATACCACATGCTCATTCTTTTAAATAAATCGAAAACTCTTCTAAAAAAATAAAGTCTATAAAAAAAAAATCTGGTCAATGAAAGACTGCTGTATAGTACCAACAGCCTCAGAGCCCAAAGACATTTATTAAAAGATTGAGTTAAAATTAACTGAAATTTTTGTAATTACTTTTGCCACTTGAATATTAATCATTTAACCCATCTCAACTAAAGAAAATTACCAGAGTTTGGGCCACATACAGACAGTCTAGCAAGATTGATATCAAGAAGCTAGATCTACTTAATCAAAGGGTTTTCATTGTACTGAGGTATCAATGAAAGGTTTTGGTCATAGTTGATCAAGCCAGAAGGGGAATTTGTTTTTTGAGATAACTTCCCTAAGAAAGAAGAGCTGTTGTCAATTACAGAATGCTTTGGGGTGGAATAAGGGAACATTGCTGTTTTGACCACTTAAAAAAAAATCAATGCAATGTTCTTTGTTTTTATTCTGTGGAATGACTAGCTATTTACACACAGGGGTAAGGAAGAAGTCCTGGACAGCTAACATTAATTATCCGTGCTAAAGGAAATAAAAAGTGGGAGTGAGGAGAGTGAGTAGAGAACCCAAGCAATTTAAATGTGTGAATAATACTCCTATTTCATTTTAGCCAATTGTTTCAATTTGTTTTCTATCATTTTTTTCTTCAAAATAAGTGGCAAAAACCAAAAATGGATTAATTCAATGGTAAACTTTTTATTTAAGAAGTTTTTCTATTATAATTGACATTCAATTTGGTGAACTTCTGCCTTAAAATCTCTGTCTGCCACAGTGTTAATGAACAACACAATGTACCAATTGGTTAACCAGAAAAAGGGAAGAAAATGAATTTAGATATTTGTCACTCTAGGTTCTTAATTATGGGAGGGTTGATATTGATACAAGTTTAATATTAAAAATAATAACTTTTCAATAATAAATCACTCATGCTCTGGGGTCAGACTGTCCAACATCTTGACTTAATTGTTTACTTTTTGACCTTAAACAAGCCCCTTTGCTTTTCTGTGTCGTATGTTCCCCTTCTTTAAGTTGAAATATCTATTGCTTATAACAATGCTAAGAGCAGAGTAAGCACTTAATAAACATCAGCAATGATAATTAGCAAAAGGTGAGGAAACCAGGTGAATCTAACAGAAGGGGAAAAAATGTATTAACAACTCAGGATAGTGGATAGCAGAGTTTAAAATATATTTTCACGACCCTTTTATAGCAATGAGTTCTAAAGACCTTCAAAAGGTGGTTCCTCTTGTTTTACAAAGAGGGAGAAGCAAGCATAGCTATTAAGTTTACACCTTGGAAAAGGGTTAGTAACACTAGAAAAGAGAATCGTATGTTTTTCTTTCATGACCGAGATGTAGTCAACCTAGATGTGGACCTCAGGGATCTATCCGTTAGAGGGATTTGGCAACTAGATTTGCCTGTAGTTGGACTCAAAAAGGCCTCCCAACCTAGAGAAATACTTTATTAAAATGAAAAGGGGTAGAGGGCAAGACAGACAAAGTCATGCTCTTTGAGGTTTTTTTCACTGCTGGGTTGTTCTCATTTTAGAAAGAAAGAAGGGGGAGGGAACAAACCTAGAAAGAAGGGAAAATAAATAAGAGGAGACTTGGTAAACAACAGAAAGTAAAAGTAGCTCAAGAGCAATGTCTTAGAATGTAGTGACCAGTTCTGTTCTCAATGGACCAAGCAGAAGTAATTCTCAATCATTTAACTGAAAACAGTTAAAACTGAAAATCAAAATATTTTGTTTAACATAATCTACATCAAAACACTTTATCACCGAAGTTTGTATCTTCAGAGTATCTCAGACCAGTTTTTCCTGTCCCACCCTTATTCCCTGGGCACCCATTTTATAAGGAATAAAATTCAAAAGCTGGGCTATGTCAGGAGTAAGGAGACAGATGAGAAGCCAGATACATGGACATTAATTCTCCATCTGGATCAATGGTAAATTGCCTGCACTGGACTTGGAAAGGTTGAGCATTAATTCCATAGTGCCTTTTGAGTTTCTTGGTCTTCATTCCTAATAGTCCCATCATACTTCTAACCTTTTAGAGAAGAACGTGGGAAGGCAGAGATGTTTAGAGTTCAAGCTTTAATGCTATGCTTTTTATCATGAAATAGAAACAAGGCAACTTTGTGAGCAAAAAAAAAATGCTCTCACCAGGAAGTGGTAAATAGAGGTAGAGGTATGACAAAACCACAGCAGAAAAGCAGCACATATCTTCCAAAGCAGCACTCATTTCACATTCCACTCTATCTGGACTTCATATACAAGAAGTCAGCAAAGTTCTAACCCATGGAGTCTTCTGCTCATTCACAGAACAAAATGCCACTGAGAACAGATAGGTTTTCTGAACACCAAACATGCAAAAGGAAAGGCTTCAATTCTACCAAGCAGTTCACATTCAAAGGTTAAACTACTTACAAACCACACCCCCAGGTTCTGGTTTGCCTAACATGAAAAGCATGCACAAGTGCACATATCACCCCCTTCTATTTTAGAAGACAGAGCTCCTATTACCCAATTTGCCGGAGATACAGAGAGATTAAAAACAAAAACCAACAATAAAAAAACACACACGACCATGCCTATTTACCTTGAATGGGATAAGAATAATGTGCTGGGCTTGGCTGGCTTGTGGTTAACCCTGTAGTGCAGGTAAGAACACTGTGTTGACTTGGAGATGAAGTCTGAATTAAACCACTTTCAGGTTTCATACCTGGCCACAATGCACCTGAATCAGATAAATTGGACCAATTACAACAATACACTGGGACTGAGGAGCATGGTTATGCTTTCAAATATCAGCCAGTAGTTTAAAATATAAATCTTAAAAGAAAAATAAATTTGCTTGTAAGAGAATACTACTGATTCTCTCACTTATGTACCACAAGCAAATACAATTTCCAAGAACTGGGGAATGGGGCCAGAGAAACAAAACTCTTGTCAAAACCCCAATAGTGATAAATACCTATATCTATATATATATATTTTTTCATTTCAGTAGTTGGGGAAAATTGACCAGGGTTCAAAAAAGAAGCTACTGAGACCCAACCAGAGTTATTTGTTGTAAAGAGTGCCTGATATTCATGTACAGCAACAAATCACTTATCTGCACTGTCAAGGCGGGAGACATTCCACATAAGTTAAAATTCACTTACCCATGAAACAAGCACCAGAGTTTTCTAAAATGTATTAAATATTTCTCTGCCTTCTTAAGCTGGTTAATTTGCTGCCTTTGTTTCTTCTGATTAAGAAAGACACACCTGCTCATTTTTATAAATTAAAACATTACAGAAATATGTGACTTAGAAAAATCAAAGTCATCCAGACTTAATCACTATGAAGTTTCCGTAAGAATTACTCAGGTTCTCCTATGTATTGACTAATCTTTTTTCTTAATTTTAATAAAAATTAAAAAAAATTATACATACTGTTCAAAATTTGCTTTTCCACATACCTCTAAGAGACATATTTCCAAGTCAGAACATATAAATCTATTTCATACTGATAGACATCATAGCTGTTCAGTTTTACTTTATTTTTATCACAATGCTCCTGAAACAATCTTTCTAAAATATATTTATATCTTTTCCTGCTTTCTCAGCAGGGAGGAAATAGTAAGCATACCTTTAGATTTTCTCACAGTTATTGTTAAAAGAGTATATTGTGCTGTGCTATATATACTATAGAAACAGAGGCTATTGTGATATGTGAAGACATTTGCTCAGTAATAAATAAAAATTATGGTTCTATGATTTGTAGATTCTTATACCACTTTGTCTTTTCTCTGTGATTTGTCACTTCTTGACAATCTCCCATCTACCTATCTCCTTCCTTTTTCATTTGTAGTAAACTAGGAAACCAAAAACAAAGCTTTCCTTCTACATGAGAGCCTAAGGTTGTCCTTTATAAGTGAATAGTTTTTGTGATAACTTTGGCTATGTAAAGTCTATTTATTAAAAACAAAACAATACAAAAAACAAAACAAAACCTTACTGTCTGGTTATTCACTGTGTTCTGAAAAGCTATGGTTGCTGGATCAGTGTAGTTGAAGCTGGTAATTTGTTTCAAGAAGTTCACCAATCAAACACATTCCAGGTAAGAAAGTCAATACCAACATCAGCCACAGCTTCCAGTTCAACATTACCTCATTTCATTTAATCCTAATCTGATAAGGAATACATAGAAATGTAATGCTTTAATAATAAGAATCTCTGCTTCACCAGGGCACTGAGATATCTTAGCACAACTTGGACCTGTAAAATTTGTCAAAAAAGTAAATATAAGAATAGTAAAGGGAAAATTTTAAAAAGGTTGATAATGGGACATGATAATTGCTTTGACCCAAACTAAAAGCATTAAAAGAAAAAAGTGATGTTCTTTTCTCACCTATTAAACACAAGAAACGACTTATTTGAGACTGAGGAACATCACCATCTCTATCATGAATTAAGAGGACTGACTCCACCCCCATCCCACCCCCACAACACAGTTCATGGTCATTTAAAAATTCTTGTCCAGGTTAGTCATAGCCAACTATCTTCCAAAAGCAGAACTGATTTCCAGCAAAAAAAATTATTTAAGGTTATTCTTGTTATATCTGATTTCCAGCAAAAAAAATTATTTAAGGTTATTCTTTAAACATTTACAATGTGAAATTTGAATATTAGTGCCATGATTCTAGGTGGTATCATAATTTTTAGAAAACAAATTTCATTTCAATGTCATAAAAACTTTCAGATTTTACTGTAATCAATGTGATTTTTTTCTAAATAGGTTCTGAACCAGAGATGTTGGATTTGTGAACGTTTTTTATTACACTGTACTAAAATGCTACCTTAGTAAAAATAGTATTAACTGAGAATGTTTTGCTAGTCTCATTATTTAGTATCATTTTAAAGTTTCAAAATGTAAACAGTCTATAAACTGGATTTTTTTATAAGGTCAAAAATTAAGGCAAAATGTCCAAGTAGGGGAGTAGATTGTTTTGAATGTTTTTGGCCAGAAATACGATGTAGATATTTAACACATAATTATTTTATGAAGACTAGAGAAATAAAAGACAATATGGCACTGCCTCCAGTGTTACTATAGCCTTGCTCTTTAATAAGCATCTTCCTTTAAAAGCACCCTTCCAAGAATCCCAAGTAATATGTGGTATGATTTGACTGTAGAGCACTATTTACCGCCCATAGCAAATGATGAAACCAAATCCTGGTTTCCTGACTACTAGTCCACTGCTCTATGCCTACAACTACAAAGCTTCTTAGGTCATTTTAAGCACAAAAAGTCTTATATGCAGCAGCAGCTGAACTAACAATGGGTAAGGAAGTCTGTCTCTGAGTGCTATTCTCCTACTGCCCCATACAGGGGTCTTATCATGAACTTTGTATCCAAGTCTCTGAGCACAAATGAGAGTCACCATTAGTTAGTTAATAACCAAACTAATCTGAGCAGTTCAGTTTATAGTAACACATATCAGAGTGGTGGATCTTTAGAGATTAGTTTGGTTAGGAATTGAAGTACACATTAATGCTAGGAAAAAACAACAACACATGAAAGAATATCTTGGTTTGTTGATTTAATAGCTCACTGGTATGAACTAGTATAAATACTAAATAATTTACTCTGATTACTTATCCTAGTAAAATATAAATATTTTTATAAATGTAAAGTAAGTAGATGTATATTATAGAAAATTAGGAAAATATATAATGTAAGGAAAAAATTCAGTCTTACCACACAGAAAAAAATATAGGCAGTTCTCACTTTGCATGGTTCTAGGATCAAACTGTATAGTGCCTGGATTGTTAATTTCACATTTTTTTTCTTCCAAATTAGTCTCTACATACATATTTTTAAAAAATACTAACTGGGGATATTATATTGTATTTTCAGTTTTACATACTGCTTTTTTCAATTAATAATGTTTTCTCAAGATGTTAAATATTCTTTAAGAATATGATTTATAATGGCTACATAGTTTTCCATTCTATGGATACACTGCAATTGAACACATTCCTCTCCACTGACTTTGTGCGCTGTATCCAATCTTTTACTATTATAAATAATGGTATGATGAATATCATAGTAAAATTTTGTGGATATCTTTAGTACCATAGGATACATTCCTAGAAGTGAATTACTGAGGGAAATGGTATGAACATCCTTTGGCTCTCAATATATAGTCAAATCTCCATCTCCCATAAAGATCTTTTAAAAGAAGTCAGAATAGTGGCAGCTAAGGCAATCTTTTATGAGCCCTGTTAAAATAAATAATTACCCTTTTCCTCACACATTCAGGTCTCACTAGAAGTTAAACCTCTAATCCTCTTTCTACCATCCCACCAAGTTTCTATATAGCTCTGAAAAAATAATATGACCACTATTCCTTTACTTTTAAATATTACTCATAGATTTCCTGGATTTCCTTCCTCTAGTCTTTCTCCTTTCTTTAAGAGGAAAAGTTTTAAATTCCAAACAACTGTGAGACTATCTTTTTCATATAGACCTAAACCAGTGATTTTTCAACCCTTTTCATCTCATGGTACACATAAACTAATTACTAAAATTCTGTGGCACACCAAAAACTGTATTATATTTTTTTGCCAATCTGACAAAAAAAGGTATAATTTTGACTTATAAAAAATAAATACTAATAATTTACTCCCCTTTTTGCTCCAAAGTGACTTTAAAAAAAAGATTTTACTTATTTTTTAAAAAGATTTTTATTTATTTTTAGAGAAGGGAAAGGAGGGAGAGAAACATCAATGTGAGGTTGCATCTCAAGCGCTCCCTACTGGGGATATGGCCTGCAACCCAGGCATGTGCCCTACACTGGGAATTGAACCAGCGACCCCTTGGTTTGCAGGCCGGTGCTCAATCCACTGAGTTACACCAGCAAGGGCCAAAGTGACTTTTTAAAAAATCAGATGCCTATACTTGTATATAAGGATTCTGGTACCAGTAATTAACCAGTAAGACGCAACCTTATGCAACATGACCAATAAGATACAACTCTATTATATGACCTATATATTTATGGTTCAATACAGGGCATTCACACTAGATGGCTATTGTTGTGTTGGCTGTTGTTATTTCTTTATTTGACAATCAAAAGGAAAAGCGGTCAGTGCCCATGACTAAATAGTCAGGTATTGTATGTTTTAAAAATCCTTGTAGCACACCAGTTGAAAGTTGCTGACCTAAACTATGAGGACTTCTAGGTTAAACAGACCTGGGTTTAATTCTAATCATAGGCATTTTTACTAATTGTATGACCTCAGGCTAGTCATGCAATCCTTCTAAGCCTGTTTCCTCATCTATAAAAAGGGATACTACTACTCCTTACTTCTGAGGTTCAAGAGAACAGATAAAACAATAATGTAAAGTGTAAAGTATTTATTCTTAGCATACTGCTTGGTATAATAAGCACTCAATATATATTAGACAATATTACAGTGAGACTTTCTGAAGCCCTGTTTACACTTGAAATAAAATAACAGATTGGCTAATCTAGTTTTAGTGCTAACAGGAAGCATTAAGATGACAAAATTTTCAAAATCTTCACAAGAAGAAATGTTTTGTATTTGAGTGAACACATAAAAAAAGCCATGTTAAAACATAAGAAAATGTCTTAAAAACGGTTACTTTAAAAAGTATTCCAAACATCTGTTTATAATGTCCTGTATGAAATATGAGAATATGCTACATCTATCATTCATACTACCCCAACCTAAATCTCTCTCCAGTAAGTCTCATATATTATTTAAAGTCAAATTAAACTAACGATTACCTCTCTCTGAATTACAGATAGATGAATTTATAAAACAAGCTTCCCTGGTTCCCAAATAGTAAACAAAAACAGAGTAATAAAAGAATGTTATGACCAGTATTTCTTCACCATATAACACTGTTTCCTTTAAGTTTTCAACAAAGATTGATCTATTTTACAGAATTTTCCTGTTTCTTTAATACAAGGGAAACACAGTGATCACAAAAAGATACCATAATATCTAAGATCTATATTCACATGGCACTATGTTAGGTATTATATAATCTGAGTTCAAAGATATAACAGGAGTGTTATTTAACACTGAACAATAAGAATGATCAACAATATAATAAAGGGCTTTGGCTTGCTAATAATGAATTTAAATCAAAACAGAGAATTAAATAACAAGGTGAAAATACTTACTTTATATTTGCTAGCCTATTGTTAGCCAGCTAATGAAAATTCAGTTTTAATACAAACACAGACACAGACAGTTCTGTTTCCAAAAGGACTGCTCAGTCTTGGCTAGTTAAATATATCACAGATGTAACATTTCAGTATACCAGCTGAAACTGACAGGCATGCAGACATGGACTACAAACGGGGAAATGAACAATGAGCATTTCTGTTTCTCTTCTCTTGCGAAGTTACCAACAACCACTATCATGAAACATAATCCCCCATTTTTGTTTCTAGTAGTTATCAGGAGCCACAGAATGCCTAAAAGTTAGAAAGGAGTCACTATCATAAAAGATTAGCTACATGGGCCAGGAAAAGTAGCAATGTAGAAACCAAAAGCAGGCAACACTAATACATCCATAATCTGTGGTGATCTGTCTGGAAGATTTTTCCAATTCCCAGCTAGTTTCAGTTAAGGCAATAGAGATAGAATTTTATTAATATGTTGCATATTTAGAAATAATACAGTATTCTTTCAATTTTTTTGACACCACTTCTAGGAAAGCAGGGAAAAGGTAATAAAGCACACTAAGTAGTGTGCTTTATATACACAAAGAAAATTTATATACACAAAGAAAATTCAGTGCAGATATTAAGTGTCCAAAGAATCTCAAACTGTCTTCTAGTAAATGATTCTAATTTATAGTTCATGTCCAAGATATCTAAAACCAAAAAATAAAATTTTCTATGCATGGAAGTTTGTACAAAGTTGGGGACTTCCTCCATCATTAGGCACATTCCATGTGGGCATTTAGATTACCTGGCTTTAGCAAGAAACTGGTCACCTCAAAATATATTTATTATGTTTACCTAACTAAGGTAACATGTTTGGTATAAATTAAGTAAAATCCATAGTAATTTCTCAAACAAACAGGTACTGAAAAATAATGCTTTTGTATTACATGCATCAAATATACTGTTGGAAAGCTGTCTACACAACTTCTATCACACCTGCAATGGAGTAGGTGCTCTGCAAAGAACAACTCATCTCTTGGCTTCCTCATCAGCCATGCTTGCTTTTTGGGGGAAGATTCTAGTTTTTGGAGGATAAAAGTCAACATACTTAGAAACTGCTTATAATAGGACGCCTTACCAAAAGGAGGTAGTCCGTACGTTTGGGTTGCCTGAGGGTAGACAGCATACGGTTGAGATTGCTGTAGTGTCTGGTACTGAGTTTGCCCAGGATAAGCAGTTTCGGAAACAGGAACTGAGAGGATATGTGCATAAGGTCTAGAAAAGTTCAAGACAACAAAAACATGCATGTGTGATTTTAGTAATGAAAAACAGGAGAAATAGCCGATACCATTAAATGCAAAATACCAGCAATGAAGAAACTAACAAAATGCTCATCCTATACAAAAAATCTTTCTTACTGTGGTCAAAAAGTAGAGCTAATATTTCCTTTCCAGGTTCTACCATAACCTACCTAAGAAACAATTTTATAGAAAATATAATATTTTCAAATTTCCTCACAAGGTCCAATTTGTGGTATGCTATGTATACGCCCCTTTGTGAGATACAAGGATGGATTAAACTTGTTTATGTCTTTATGTCTACATATAAAATAAAAACTAAAATAACAGAAAATTGGACAGAACAAGATTCACAACTGGCTCTCTCTCACTCTCCACCCAGCTCTCTGGGCCAAACAAAAGTTGTAAGAGGAAAAGTGGGGCTTGGGAAAGAGGGTGAGGCGACAGAGAAAAGACAAGCAACTAACCATTAGAAAACAGGGAATAGGAGTGGGCTCAAATATTGCCAGATTAAGCCTATAAAACAGGAGCCAGGTAAATAGTAAAATCTGGGAAATCCCAGATAGGACTCAGAATTTCCCCATGATATTTAGGCCAGAGTATACGGCTTCTAGTTGTGGCCAATCACATCAGGTTTAACTAGGGATTTGAACCCAGCAGTGAAACTTCTGGGAATTTAGACTAGCTCGATGAGCTGGTCATTTCATTCATGTTATGCACTGAATTTTTAGATACCAGTTATATTATATGGTGAGTTATTGCTGCACTTATGATATAAAAAAGTGTTATATGTGCCATATAAGTAATAATGATAAAATACTGGAGGGAAGGGATATTTCGGACGGCAAAAACATGAAGGAAGGCTATATAGAAGTGATGTGTGAGCTATGCACATAGGATGTGGAGGAATGGATAAGAAAAGGTGTTCTAGGAAAACAGAAAAACTCCGAAAAACTACTGAGGAAGGAAAGCAAGGGCTTCAGCCTGCAAGAAGCATAGATTATATTAAGGGAAGTATATAAAGGGAAGGGAAGTAGTGAGAGACAGAAAGATAGGTAGCTAAGACCTTGAATATTAGGCTAAAAGAGCTCAGACAAATCAGAAACAAGTGGGAGTCACTGAAATTGCTGAGCAGAGTGACAAGATCAGAGCTGCTCTTTTAAATACAAATTAGTTTGACATTTTTTGTAAAATGGATTACAAGGGAAACAAACCGGAAATAGATGTACAGTTACAAAACATATACAGGACGTCTGAATTAGGATACAAGGCATAGCTAATAGGGTATTCTGAATACAGCTTGTATGCAAATCTCTTCTGAATGAGTAAATGAATTTGGAATATGCAACATATTCCCATCTCAGTGAATGGTAAGAGACTGAATTTGAAAATTCCTATTATCCTTAGCCAGATCTGAGACCAGGAAATAGCTCAGGTCGTAGCTGTTAAATCAAATTTAACATGGGGAATTACTTAAAACCTTAGTGATTAATCTCCAGCTACATTGAAGATCATATTCTTTTTCATACAGTGTCTTTGTAACTCAAAGTATTTTGTTATCACCTTCATAATGATCTTAGAGAAAAGGTTTAGTCATTTCAGAAAACCACAGGAAAATGACTGGCTCAAGGATGCTATTAGTGTTAATACCAGATTGGAATTTGGAAAACTCATCGAGTTAACTTTTTGATTACAGTATTTTTTAAAAGATTTTATTCATTTTTAGAGAGAGGGGAAGGGAAGGAAAAAGAGAGGGAGAGAAACATTGATTGGTTGCCTCTCACATGCCCCCACCTGGGAACCTGGCTCGCAACCCAGGCATATGCCTGGACCAGGAATTGAACCAGCGACCTTCAGTTTGCAGAACAACGTTCAATCCACTGAACTGCACCAGTCAGGGCTGATTAGGGTATTTTTTAATTGATGCAAAATCAAGGTATATATGGGCACAAAAGTGGGGAAATGCCAGTTTTCTTTTTACAACAGCCCCATAGGCATCACTCATCTCTATTACCAATTTCTTTGTATACTGCATTATATAAGCACATAAGAATATATCCTAGTTTAACAAGCACATGTGTAAGTTTTGGGTTGGCCAGAAAGTCATATTTTTTTCCCGTAAAATAAAAGACACATATTTCATTTTCACTAATAACTTTATTGATTTGGATGTTTTGAGTATGTCGGCTATCTCCTGCTATTGGCTTCTAGTGGGTAGAGGACAGGGGTGCTGCTAAACATCTTCCAAAGTGTAAGACAGGCCCAAAGCAAAGAATTATTTGGCCGAAGTGCCAATAGTACGAAGAAACTTTGCAAACCACTTCTGATACGTTCGATCAGTCACAGCACCTTCTCCATACACTGCATGGAGTATATCATTTTTTGCATTTCAGTTGCATTTTTACCTTTTTTGAAATAACAAAGCATAATATGCCAAAGATGTGTATTTTCTTCCATTTTCAGTATTCAAATGGCTGCATAAAAATTCACAAATTTTGACACTTTTTTAAAAATGCACACTGATATGATAGCTGTCACAATACAATTTAACAAAATTTGTTTCGAATGAAGTTAAAGACAACTAAACACTACTAGGGCCACTGTATGGAAAAACGTAAGACTTTCTGGCCAACCTAATATTTATGTACATTATGTATAGTATCATCAATGATGATGATGCATTAATATGTATCATGAATGGTAGCTTGAAATATGTACTGTTCTGCACCTCCTCATCCTGGAAATGATTAACTTGGTGAATCTTAAATGCTGATCATAACCCCTCACAGGCTCAAAATGCTTCTTGGTGACTTCAACGCACTAAACCTGTCTAACTTCAAGTCCACTTCTACTTTGAGGACATTCAACAAGAAAATGAACATAGATTGGGCTGAGAAGTTCTAGTGTAAGGCTGGCTTGAGTTGTTTTTATTGGTCTATCAAGGTAAAGGAAAGAGAAAATGATCAGAGGTCAATCAGTGATATGCTTTGATCACTACCAGTATTTTTCATTTTCAGTGCCTATTCATTTAGAGAAATCTTCCAGGTAACAGTGATCCATTCTAGACAACCATCTACTTTTTTAAAAGGGTCTTACATGGACTCCATATTTGGAGGGAATAAAAAAATTGGAGTAGGGACACAGAGAACAAGAGAGGTGAAAATAAGTTAAATGTCAACTTAGTTAGTTAAATATCAAGTTAAATTTTTCAATGAACCTAGAGAAAAAGTGTATGAATTTCAAAATAGTTATTCAACTTACTTTGCAGAATACATTTGTGAGGTATAATCATTGGATGAGCGAGGGATGTAATCGGTGCATGTCATAACTGAAAGACAGATATCACCAGGTAAAAAGTTAAAACATTTCAAAAATAAAATGAGAATTGCGTATCTCACTGTATAGTCTTTCAAAATACATTACAGAATACAGCTTGGGCATCAGAAACTTAAAAAGACTATGTAATAGAAAATAATCTTATTTTTTTAATAACAGATTAGAGACTTTCAGACAGTAAAAGAAACCAGAATGTGAGGGATATGGTAAAAAGCTGAAGGTTAATACCAGCTGATCTCTATCTTTACCTTTCCCTGGGCTGATTTAAAACTACAGATGAAGCAACCTAAGCTCTTAGCTGTGCTCATAGGCAAACTTAAAAAGCAAGACCCATATCTAGGAAAACACACTATACTTCTTCAACGTATTCATTTTCTAGGTGCTTACCCTCTATTTTGGCCATGTGGATGACTTGCAGGAAGACCGATTTATGGGGGAATACCTAATTTTATTAGAAAACTACTGCTACTGCTGTATATAATCAACAGCAGAAAAGATGTAAATAAGTTTCTATACTACTATTTTTTCAGTTCTGTGGTAAAGGCTTTAAGTTTGGCAAAGCAGAGACAGACCCGAGGAACTGATGTGATGCTCTGATAAATGAGCAAGGAGAGAGACTTGCACAGCTTGACTTCTAGAATAGCTGCTGTGAAGGCTTGACCCTCACGTTTTCATCTTGGATAAATGCTATGAATATTCAACTCAAGTCTGACAGACAGCAAAATCCTATTCATAAGGCACTATTTCAGTCCATGTTATAGACAGAGTTATGTCATAGAGCTTGTACCAGACTCCTGAACTGTTTAAGAACTTCCTTCAACATCTGTAAAGGAGGTTGCTCTATTATTATAAATAGGGACTAGGAGTGAACCAATTAAGTTTATGTCTAGCTGGGTTCCCTCAGTGTCTGATCCAAAAAAGGAACTCTGGTCAAGAGCAGATGAGGGGAATAATCATGCTCAACAATGAGACAAATGAACATCTATTGAGTTTACCATTTAAGATTTTGTCCATTGCCATTGTTCAAGGTCTAACAATAATGACTGGAAATTTGGAAGTCACATTCATCCATAGTCATTTTGACAGAAATGAAGGAAATCTCAATTAAATCTGAATTTCTTACTATCAATCACAAAGAATGTAAGTTCATTTGAATTCTGTATGATGGTTCCTTCTCTGCTGACAAGTACTTTCAAAAACCCAAACACTTCTCCTCCTGATTTAAGTTAATTCTAGAAGAGACTGACAAAATATCCTAGGAGTTTAGGCCAATTTTTACTTTTCTAGAGGATGCATGAGCCTTGATCTTTGCAGTATTTGGGAACTATAAAAGGATTATAAAGAGTCAAGGCCTAATCTGCTATTATATTAGAGTAACAGCAGTAGACATGAGGAAATACTTTGAAATATATTCTGAAGGTAAAACTAACAGGGCATTTTAATGGATTAGTGTGCAAGGGGAAAACAAGATAACTTCTAGGTTTTCAGCCTGAGAAACTGGAGGGATAGTGAAACCATCCCTCCTAAGATGGGAAAGTTTGGGAAAAGAATAGATTTGATGGGAGCTAAAGAAATAAAAAGCTTTACACATTTTATGTATGACTTTTCCTTTTAGAGCTAAATTGGACTGGAAACATAATCATGGATGAGAGAATGCAGAGAGAGAAAACATGGTGGACTAGAAACAAATACTGAGGGTCCACCAACATTTAGAGTTCAGACAGAAAAAGAAGGGCCAGCAAAGGAGAAAGGTGGGAGGAAAAGTAGTGAGAGGCAGGATAAGAGAAGGCAGAAATGCCCACTAGAACTAGTACTTGCAGTTAGTGAAAGTAACTGATGACCTTGACAAGAACAATTTCATTGGAAAAGTGGTATAGAAGCTAACTTTGAGAGGGTTGAAGAGTGAATGGGAAGGGAGAAATCAGATGAGGGCAACTCTTTTCAGAGGTTCCAATGGGTCATGGAACAAAGAAGAGGTCTACAACTAGTGAGGGGTATGGAGCCAAAGGACGGTTTTTTGTTATTAAGATGGTAGATACCGGATCATGTCTCTTTACTGATAGGAAGTATTAAAAAGAGAAGTACGTGATGATGCGGAAGTGTTCTTAGCATAACTACAATACCAAAGTCCTAGGGGAAGGTGAGAAGGGACAGGATATGGAGCACAAATAAAAGGTCTTATCTTTGACAAGAGCCAGAATACTATTTCCATTCTGACAAAAATGATGTAAAAAACCATGAGTACAAAAACAGGTAGCTTCGAGTATTTGGTGGTGGTGGGATAATGGGGGGGAGGGGTTTCCTGTCTCCCGCTTCTAACTGAGAAGGAGTCATCAGTTGGGAATAAGAAATGGTAAGTGAGTACTGGGTACTTAGAAAGGAAAAGAAGTGGTGTGAACTGTTAAAAGATAAAACTCATTAGGGAAATGCAGTAAAATTTCCAAACATTCTAGGTGCCCACTTGAGGCTGAATAATCAGCTAAATAATTTATTCAATAATGTTTGGCTGTTAGAATGCACTCACAGAGAAGGTAAAAAGTTGGATTAAATTAGAACTAGGGTTTAGCAAGGAAAGCACAAGAGTCAAAGTTATTATTGAAAGTATTTGTAAGGGAGTAATTATAATAAAGAACCATAGAGTCTATGCTGAGTACGAAGGGACATGACAACACAAGGGATATCATGGGCACTGGACAGGTCATCTACATGGATGCTGAAGTCACAAAGAATAGTAAGAGCCTGACGGAGAAGAAAACAAAGAAGATCTAGTCTTTAAAGAGCAAAATGACTAGGAGTTCAGTCTGAAGTAAAAAGAAAGGTAAGGGGAGGCATAAACGTGAACTTCAAAGGAACTACAGTGTTTGAAGGAAAAAAGAAAAGAGAAATGATTTGAAGGAGCAAAAAGACAACTTACTTTCTGGCCCTAAAATATGGTAAGAAACAGGTCTTTTCTTGGGGATGAGTTGGACATTCAAAAAACTAGAGGAGAGCCCTGACTAGGTGGCTCAGTTGAGCATCGTCTCCATATGCCAAGGTTGTGGGTTCAATCCCGCTCAAGGCACATACAAGAATCAACCAATGGATACATATGAGTAAGTGGAAAAACAAATCATTGTTTCTCTCTCCCCCTCTGCCCCAAATCAATAAATTAAAGTTTTAAAAAACTAGAGGAGACATTTCATTGATTATAGCAGTTTCCCACAGTATGGATAGTTTTCTGTATGGATCAGAACCACCTGTCTTCTTGAAAATACAGATTCCCATCCACATCAGATCTTCGAATGATAATCCCTGAAGATGAAGCTGAAATTATATATTACAAATAGGCACTCCAGACGCTTCTTTGGTACAGCAAAAATTTGAGAACCACTAAAATATTATCTTTGAGAAAATAATATATACAACTCACTACCCACCTCATAGCATGCTTTTTAAAGTCATGTTATTTTTTAATACATGGAAAGTATATAAAATTAACCATAATCATCTTAAGAGGAAAAAAATATCTGAAAAACAAGTGTCTTTTTTTTTTTTTAGTGTCTTATACAAATTTATTCTTTTAAAGAGTGTGGTAAAATAAGGGCAAAGCCATTTATTTCCAGTGAGGACTATTTGCCCTATAAAGGCAATTTGCGGAAGTGGGTGTGCTAGAGAAAGCTTATGTTTCCATGAGGAAAAAACAAACAAACAAACAAACAAACACTACTCACTACATATTTTTCTGCATGAATGAATATAACTGTTCTACAGGAGAGTGAGAGTTAGTAAGTGGAGGATATATCTTACTGAACTGAATCTCCCTGAGGGTCCAGTATTAATCTTAGGTTCTTAAGGGGATTACTTTTCTTTTTTGGCCTGAATTGATAGTATAATTCAGTTTTGGAGAAGGCAGAAACATATCAAGCCTTCTGGGGTAACAGAAGTAGACCCATAAACTTTTCTGATTTTGAGTAAGGCACTCTTATCTTTAAAACATCCAACAGTCCAATAGAAAGGAAAACATAAAATCACCAAGTGTGACTCCTGGGTAAGTGAATTCCATGTGATTTAGTCTCATATATGTATGAACACACACACACTCACAAGGAAAGGCAAGGCTTCTGAACATTCTGGGACAAACGAGGCCCAACTGGTTAAAACCAATTATAAAAGAACAACCTCACCTGGTTTATAGAAATATCGCTTCTGTCATGCACAGAACGTGGTACTTACTTTCATCTGACATGGTAAGGTTTGAAGCAAGGCTTGAAGTTTCAGGTTTCTGATCATTGACTTCGGGGTTGCTTACTTGACTGGGAGAACCAGAATGAATAAATTAGCCCCTGACTGATGTGCTGCATTGCTAAAAGTAATTAAATCAAACTCATTTCTTCTGAGGCTATACAAGAAACAGCAAAGGAAGTCTTCATGATATCCTTATTCTTGGTTTTTAGCAACCACCTGAAGAGCTATGACCAGGGTTAGTGCCCACAGCATTCTACTATTCTTTCTCATATTCCTATGCCCCTTCAGTTCTTATATCACAGAAATTCCAACTAAGTCACAAGCAAGTCAGATTTTCTCTAAAGACAATGTGGTAAAAGAAAAATTCCACAATACCTAAAAATGCTTTAAGACAATGGTTCTCATAATAACTTGAGAAGTTTCTTCAAGTTATATATGCTTGCTTCCTGGGATTCTGAACCTTAAAATGGCTCATTCCACTGTATTTCTCTTCTACCCCAATTAAAAATAAGTAAATTTTAATTTGTTATTATACCCAAGACTAAGTAACATCATTTTTGTTTGTTGTTTAAAATATAAGGAAAATTAAGAGAAATTGCAAAAGATGAATCATGTAAATTGGGAGGATAAGTCATTGTGTTGAACACTTGAATGTTGAGAAGATTCTCACTGAAATTCTGGAATGGAGGTGATACTAACTTTCATCGTTCACAATGTCCTTCCTCTTCCTTCTACTTTAATTTTCACTCTTCAATTATTCCCTCAACTACTAGTATAGCATGATCTTTGGAAGTACAGATTCTAAGGCCAGACTGCTTGAGTTTATATTCCATTCTGCCAAATCTAGCTTTACGACTTTAGACAGGTCACTCAACTCTTCGTGCCCTAGTTCTTCAACTGTCAATGAGGGGTAATAATAGAATCCACCTCACGGAGTTGTTATAGAGATTAATAAATTAATATATAAAAAGTACCTAGAGCAGAGACTAGAACAGAGTAAGTACAATATAACTACAGCTAGTATTACAGTACAACTTCTCCCCAGTTGAGGCATCCTTCCTACACTCATGTCCTAGGAAGAAATCTACTTTGCTGTTCTATACTCTAGGGAGAAATGAAGGACACTGTACCAGAGGCTCCAAATATCTGGAAAGATAACACAAAGACTAGTTTCTACACAGATAATTTTTTTAAAGAAATGTTATTTATATTAAAAAAATACACAGCACCAAAATGCTTAAAGCTCTCATGTCTTTTCTGAACAAAACTCTAATATTGGACTATAGTATCAATAAAGTTTTTCTCCTCTGGTATATTCTGAATGTTCAAACATTTTTTCCTCAGTTGAGAGAAAGGAAAGAAGGGAAGAAAGATAATTTTAGCGACTTGGAAATAAAACACACCAGTAAAGTTGGTTGGACCACCAAGAGTGTTTAAATGCCTGCTTGAGATGTAATTATGATCGAAAACTGAGGCTGGTTTTTCTCTCACAATGTTCAGGTGATTGGAAATAAATATGTAATAGGTAGAGCTAAGTTTAACCAAGGCTGTGATTTTGCTAGGTAAGTACAACACAGAGGAAACAGGGAGGAAGTTAAGACTATTTGCAAGGGACTGACTAAAGTAACAGATCTTACAATTTAAGCAGCGTAAGAAAGATATTGAAGACTTTTTTTGAGAAAAGGGTCAATGGTTGATAGGGAAAATATGATATATCATTTCATTGCAAGTGTATAGTAAGACACATGGATAGTGTGGCAGTAGAATAAATGAGGTTGAATGTAATGTGTGGTAGTAAAAGAGTAGGATTCTTGAAATTAAGATGTTAAGAGGTGATGCGATTACTGGTTCATATAGTTGGTGGACAAACAACAGGAGATAAGAACTGTGGAAAACTAAAACCAATGATGTTGTAGAAGCCAGAGCATGAGGTGCATAGAAGCTGCCTCTTTTCTAAAGGGAAGCAGAGCTAATGACTGAGGCATCCCATATCTATTTGGTAGTTAATGCCTAATCCTCTGCACTTCCCTTACTTCTTATTTTTCCCATTTCATACTCTCTACATCTGACTAAAGAATATTCACCATTGTGTCTCCTCCATATATCTCAGGCTCTGACAGGTAACATGAGTTTGGTACATACTGTGGAATAAATAATGAATGGATAAAAAAATAAATAAATTAGCACTTATGTTTTTCAAGAAGACTTTTGGAAGGAATTTTTATTTTAAACCAAATAATTTCAAAATGTAAAGACTGATGCTAAAAACCATAAAAAGGGTAGTCAACCTAAATCATGCCACCACCAGCATGTGAAAAAAAGTATATCATTAAAAGGAAATTCAACTTTACATACCTTAAAGTTTGCTCTCCCGATTCCTGCATCTTGGCTTTTTTAACCTGTAATAATAAATATACAAAGAATAATGTAGTGATCTGTTTTTGAAATCATCTAGCTACTCAAATGTCAGGGTAACATGAACTAATAAATTTCAGGATAACTGTCTTGTCTTGCTTAGATTTACTTAATTAACCCTTATTAATATTGATGAGTTAGAGATAAACTTTGTTTTTCACAAACACATGTTTTTTAACTTTAAAGAAAAAAATGTTTATCAGATTCAAGGTAAACTGTTTATCAGGATGATATATTTAAACTTGGATATAAATTAGTTGGTTATAAATTTTAACAGATACATAATTATATCACCAAACAGTAAATATGGAACTCTTGATATCATCTACCCAAAATTTATTTAACAAAAATGTCTTTACACTTAAATTACCTACTTAGAAAAAATAAAGATAAACTCTTATTAGGTTACCAGTAATTAAAAAAAAATTCTTCACACTATTCTGTTTCTTCCCCAAATTTTCATCTTTCCTAATTCCTTCCGAGGTAAAAACATTTACATTAAAAGTTTAATCCACAAATGAAAATCAATGTTTAACACTGCTAATGATTTCCCAGCTTTCATGTTACAAGATAATCTGATAGAGCTCTCTGGCTAGAATAACTAGTTACAGTAGAAGCATGCTTAGTACACTTAGCCATACAAATTATGAATACTTAAAAGTATTTCAAGCTAACAATAGGCAAAAATGCTGCTAAATAATTTTAAACAAATGTAACAGGAGGGACTATAGCTACTTAATATGATTACATCTAACATTTCAGATACTGTTCTCCTTAATTTGGGCAATTGTATGTCCCCCTATAAGTCAGGGATAGGGCACACGTGCTACCTTGGCACTACTGGCAGGTAAAGGAATTAAAAAGATACAGATATACACGTACTTCACTATATTACAAACACATAGTCCAGAAATAACAGAATGTAAAATAGTGTGGCTACTAGTAGTTCCTCAAGACAAGGGAAATAATAAAAGTAAAATAAATACATGGCTCATAAAATTTTTCATTCTTGGTCCCTTGATTATGGCATATCAATAGATGTTACATTTAATGTTGTTTTAACTTTCTTAGGTACCAAAAATAAAGATAAAATAAAGAAAAAGGGGGCATTAAAAACCCTCTAAATTTAAAAACAAAATTACAGAAGCAAATGGAAAAGAAATAACAAAAACGAAACTGCTTGAGGTAGATAAACCTTTACTAAGCATGATATTAAATTCAAAAGCCACAAAGGAGAAAATGCATTGGTTATGCAAAAATTCAAAACTTCTATATGATAAAAGATACCTTAAACCAACCAGGAAGTCAAGGAATCCCAGGCTGATATACAGACTGGAACAAGAGAATTTAACAAACATACAACATGACTTTTCTGAAAGGGGCAGGAGAAAAACGAGCTGACTTAATAAAGTTAGAAAACAGTATTTTGACTGGAAACTGCAAGGCTAAAGCAAAGAAAAATTAAACTATCTGCCCTCCATAATTTCACAAATGACAAAATACAGGCTTTTGTTAGAAAATGTGCTGCCCTTCCCACTTGAAGATGACAGTATTTATATAATGTCAGATAATAATGTAATTTTCCAATAATAGGGATGAATTTACGCTTAGCTTACCCAAAGACCCTCTTTGTGATCAAAGAAATGTATTTATGAGCTGGTGGTTTAGTAACCAAAATAGTCTCTAGTCTTCAAACAGTAATCAATACAAAGAGAACTAGATTGAAGAATCTATTTTATGTTAGTCTTAATTTTAGTAGAACCACAGAACACTTTAGCTAATGAACTAAAAAAAAAAAAAAAAAAAAAGTCTGTCTTGGAGCAAAATTTTGAAATATACCATAAGGCCTTCCAAGTAAAAACCATGGTCTCACTTTTTTATTACAGTGCCAACCCAGTATAAAAAGTACCCATAAACAGAAATGAAGAAAATATACCTGAAGTCCTACCAAACAAAAAGACTGGGAGAGGAAAATGTGTTATCAGCTAATTTTTTTACCTTTCACAGCCCCTTGTGTGTCTTGATTTGGGTAATTACGTCCCCTTGTAGGTCAGGGATAGGAAGCATGTACTACTACCTTGGCACCAGAGGCAGTTAAACTCAAAGGATACAGACATATTTTATTGGATTACAAAAGTACTGGTTCAAACAACATAACCCAGAAACTCACAGAATGTAAAAGAGTACAGCTACTTTAGTACTTTAGTACTAGTGCTTCAAAAGGTAAAACACAGAGTTACCATATAACTCAGCAATACCACTCCTAGTTATATAACCAAGAAAAATGAAAATACACATCCACACAAAACACTTGCACATAATGTTCATAAAAGCATTATTCAAAATAGCCAAAAAAATGAAAACCACCCCAATACATATGAACAAACAACAGTAAAATGATGATATTGAATATTGAGTTTGATATATACATTCTAACTTTTTTTTAAAGATTTTAATTATTTATTTTTAGAGAAGGGAAGGGAGGAAGAGAGGGAGAAGAACATCAATGTGTGGTTGTCTCTCACGCGCCCCCTACTGGGACCTGGTTTGCAACCCAGGCACCTGCCCTGACTGGGAATTGAACCAGCGACCCTTTGGCTCGCAGACTGGCACTCAATCCACTGCCACACCAGCCAGGGCTAAAATTTTTTTCTATACATATAATGTCCTTTCAAAACTTGAGTTCAGAGAGCACTCCTGATAGCCACAAAGGAGTTTTTTAAGTGCTTCCAGTTTGCCAGAAATAGTCTTGGTTTATACCTCTTATCCCAAACTGAGTTTGGTTAGTGCCCCCTTTCACTCTTTAAAAGAGCTGCAGTTTGGACAATAATATGAGCTGCTTCAGAGCAGTTAAAAAATGTGAAAACTGGGAGAAAAACATTGACTTAGGTAAATAATGACCACTGGGAAAAAGAATTTATGATTGCAGAAAATGGAGGGCTGACTGGCAATAAGGGAAAGTGAAAAATAGAACCTGTGACTATGATTTATGTTGCAATGTTTACAATGACCTGAACAAATCTTAAAACTTAAGATAGAGCAAGTAAGAAGTAGAGAAACAAAAGAGGGGTAATCCAATAAGAAAAAGACAGATCCCCAATGGTAACATCTCTTGATATGCAGGTAAACAGTAGGGTTAAAAATCTTGGCTTTATTATCATCAACTTGGTATAGAACCATTCTTTCCACTCAAGTGTCCAATCTCCACTATGGCCTGTAAGAATTTATTTTTCTCCTCAAAGTCTGACATTAACTCTTCTATTCTAATTAATTTTCTTTGTTTTCTTAGATTTTGTATTTATTTAGCATCCATTAATCACAGAGCCAAAAATTGTTTATATCTCACCTGAGCCCACATTCTGAACCACCTCCTTGATCTAACTCATACACACCAAGTCAGTATGCCCCTTGCTCTAAGTCAACTCAGGGCCAGATGAATACCAGACAACGGCCTCTATACATCAAGCTCCCTGGAATTATTCAAGCTAACCAATCGTAAACTCTTTACCTTGCCTTGCCTTGCAATATTTTGCCTGCAGAAACCCCAATAAAGGTGGCCTATCTATGCATTCCCCTACTTTCTTTCTGCCTCCTAATCAAAACCGGAGCTTTCCCCTCCTCCTAATCTCCCCAGTGGCCCTGTGTGGCATGCCATGCCTCTAATTTTTAAGGGAACTGTGAGTAACATTAAACTTTTCCTTCAAATGGCACTGAACTCTCCCTGTTGTCCCTCAGTTACCTTTATAAATTAAGACCCAGGCAAAAATCAGTAAGAAAATCATGCCCCAAGACAATCACCATTTACAGTCAGGAGAAAATTTGTTTTTAAAGTGCTTTAATTGCTTATACGTTATGTTAAATAAATTGAGTAAGAATGACAAGGAAATGAAGCAGAGCAGAAAAGAAGACCAGCCAGCAGGTCAGCCTCACAATTCTCATTACCTTAAATAGGTAAGGTGTAACAACTAACAACAATACTCATTTCAACAACTTATAAAAGTCTTTTGCAACTATGATTAGACCTTTTACTACATTAAAAACTCAAGGAAGTAATTTTTCTTGGTACATTTAGTGTCTCTATTTTAGCTATTTGTCCTTACAGTGTCTGATAAACACTGCTGAGGATGATTTTCAACCCTATCATTTCCCTGATTATTAATGTCTCAAAAGTGCTAGGGAATAACATTCCAAACTTCTCAAAAGGTTTTACCAATTGATTATGTCTTCCTAGTTTTATGCCTAAGTGAGAGGGCTAAAAAAATAATGGCAAAATACTGTTTTTTGCAATGTATAATGTGCACTTTTTTGCCTAAATTTTTGAGGGAAAAATAAGGATGTGCATTATACATGGGCATAATTATTACATACTATGGGTATAACAATTCCATGTATAATGCGCACAAAAACATGGGTGTGCATTATTCAAGGGAGTGTATTATACATGGAAAAATATGGTAATCATCAGTATACATTTCTCGACATAAAGAAAAATATTAAAAACATATTAAAGGACTTTAATATTGAAGTGGAAGCTGGTGTCTATCCTTCTGTAATGTAAATAATACATCTAGTACATGAAAAACATAACCTATTACCTGCTTTCAAAATTCAAATTTTTCTGTTAGATTTTCATAAAGAAAGGTAAACATGTACCACTCTATATTCTCTTTTACTTTGAAATCCAAGAGGCTCACTCAGGATAGCAAACTGAATCAGTATTTATCTAACTTCAAAAAGAGAAATTCAAGACAAAAGGAAAAGATTCTTTAACATAAAAGTATCTTAAAAGAATAGTTATTATTGCTTTCCTTTTTTAAATGCTAAGGATCAAAAAACAGACCAAAAAAAAAAAAAGGAAAAAAGAAATCATGCAAGGCAATAAATCCGTATCACCTGTGGACATTTAAAATGATTTTTATTTATATTAACTATTTAAAAGAAATTAAGAATTTAACCTAGTCTCTAGGGTGTTATCTTTTTAAGAATTAGCTAGTGGTCAGCTTATACTTTCTTTAACTACTACAAGTTAGGTCAATTAGAGAAATTTAGGTAAAGATAAAACTAAATTTTCTATCAGAAGTGGTGTATACTGCTTGGTAAATACATGTCCTCTTTTATTTTCTAAAAAATGTAAGGACAGCAACTAGGTTTCTTTTTCTTCCTATTTTCTTCTGGTCTGTCCCACAACAGATTGAAACCCACAGCACATCCTGCTGCCGTCTTGCCCACAGCGATGGTCAACTGCTCTGCCCTTCCCCGACACCTCCCCAGGCCACATATCAGACCCAGCAAGTGTTCTAAAAGGAAAAATCCACTGATTTTTTAAATGACATTTCCAAATACAATACTAACTTTGTGATGCTGACTTCTCTAAGCAGACTCTTTAGCATTGTTAGCAAAATATGCATTTAAGAACATAAAAAATTGTTTTCTTAGAAGGAAAGCATTAAGGAGTCGTTTCCTTATTTTTATTTCTCATTTGGAATCTGCAGTATAACTGAATAATATTTAGAATCTCTTACAATTAACTTTTCTACAATCAACTTTAAATTGTTAAAGGAAATACTTACTGGTTGCTCTGGTAAATCTTGCTCTTCCTCCATGAGGACCAATATTTCTCTATTACACTTACGTGACTGGATCACAAATGTCTCTCAGCAGTCTTCACAGTCTGTTTAAAAAAGAGGGGGAATTCAAAGCTTTATGTACCTAAAAGCATTATCATTCAGGCCATCAGCAAATTATTTTTTAAATATTTTGCTATCCCAAGCTTTCCACGTGAGTTCCAATCGCAAAATCTCAAACTTGCACGTGGCTTTTCAAAACTGACATGCTGCACTAAGTCAAAATAGGTATACACAATCATTTTTATACCTTGCAAAAGCCAACACATGGAACCACTTCTGCTGTACTTAAAATGTGGTTACTATACTGCTTACTACATTAAACATTTTACAATGACAGCCATGCGTTGATAACTAGAACAATTTTTTTTAGGATTAAAGCTATATTTTTTAATGATAAAAACTAGCCTAAGAAGTCAGTAAGTTTGATAACATCTAACCTGCTTTCATGTGGAACATTTACATAACTGTTAACACAGATACACAGAATCATTTTAAATATAACAAGTTGGAATATCAATTAAATACTTTCCAAACCATCTGTATATATAATTAATTTCAAGGAAAACTCAATTCTCTGGATCTACTTTAATAATGCAAATAAGTAAGTGAAACTCTGAGTTTTCAAATTAAGGAAAAATAATCATGTAAAGCTGGGACCCAATTTTAGTCAGAAATAATGAGCTCCACTAAATATATCGTCTAGTCAATTATTTCAGGAAAATTTTTACCTTCTTAGATCCTGCTCTTCCTGCCTTGATTTTTCAAACTAACAAAGAAATATAGGACTCTAGGCCCCACATTTACTAGTAAGAACATCTTATTGTGTCTGACATTTTCTATAGACATTAGAAAACTTAAATACATTATAAAAAAAGAAAAACTCCATTACTATTTGACAAAATGAAACTAGCACTTCTCCAAAACAGATGTCATCGCTTACGCGTTTAATCAAGGTCACACCTGTTTTCACTTCTACCAACCACTGTAATCAACTTAATACATAAAGCTAAAGCAAGTATAGCAGAATTATTGCAGAAGTAATAAAAATAGATAAACATGAAGAGAAAAATAAAAAATCTTCAGTTATGCCAATATACCACTACTTCTATTGCTTTATCTTGGTGCAATACAACACACTTTTAGAGCTGCACTCCAGATGGGAAAAGGAAAGAAAACATGTGTAAGGGAGACATTCAAAAATGTCCCACTCTGACACAGCTTTACTCCCTGCCCTGATCTAGAATGTCAAAAGAAAAGAAAAGAAAGTTTAAAGGTCAGAAGCACTGGATGCTCAACACACTCACGTGTAGCTCATACACAGAGCTTCAGAGCCTCAAAAGCCGAGTTCTCATACTACCTGACGTAGGTAACTAGTGCTGCAGAATTACAGTGCGCAATAACTAAAGCTCACAGGCGCTATCTTCTCTGCACTTGTTTTGCTCTACTCAGAACAGCATAATCAATGTGACGTGAAACTGACTCACAATTATGAAAGATGAAACATTTTTATGTTTTGCCAACTTATAGCTATCTTAGTTATAAACTGGTTTTTCTTTACTTCATGGGATTTTAATAATGTCTAAATGAACATACAGTACATCTACCATTTCATTCCATAAGAAGGAGCAAAATAGGGCCAAATCATCAAGAAAATGTAGTGCCTTTAATACCTCATTTGTTGAATTTTTTCGTGACCTGCTCTCACCTAAACAAAAAGTGACAATATCCCATGTTTTACTTAATTGACGGCCATAGCTACAATGACTGTAATCTCTAATTAGTAGATTGTCAGCAAGGGAGAGGGAGGGGATATGTCTTCACATGGGTAAAGGGTTCTAAAATCTATCTCTGGGCAAGAGGAAGGTTAGAAAAATTGTTTTGTTTTTTAAAAAAGGATACTCAAAAACATGTACTTTAATTTTGTTTTTAAACACAAAAGCTAACTTATTTTAAAAATATGAACAATATTAAAGGAGAACATAGATTTTTATTGATCAAAAAGAGGTTATGGGTTTTAAAAGGCAAGAAATACTACTCTTTATAGTGGGGAAATAAATTTTTCAAGCTAGATAAAACTAAATGTTAGAATCTTGAATTTTGCTTTGTTAGAAATACAGTAATATTACAGTGATTTTTATAATGGAAATGGACTAATTTTCTATTTTTCTTGAGATAAATTCTATGGTTAAGTTGCAATAAAATCTTCTTTAAGAGAACAATGAGAAGATATTCCTTTCCACGTCTCCCATTTCTTCTATGCAAATAAGCATTCTTTACCGTTTCCATCTTTAAAAATTACCTTTATTATCTCAGCTTTTAAATTTAGGAGAATAAAAAAGGCATAGATAATTTCTACAGATAGAAAAAAACTTTTTAAAACAACAACCAAAAAAGCAATCTTCAAGCAAAGCATTTAATTTATTACAGAATCTTCTGGGATTCTACTTGCTATGCATCATATGTGTGAAGTATGCACATATACTGTGGTACATATGTGTATAAAATATACTAATAATGACAAATCACATAACTCCACATAATAGACATCTAAGATACTACTTTCTATCAATATAATATTCATTCTTCCTTTCAAAAATGTGTATTTTTAGAAGACCTCAAATGTAAGAACATGCTAAATACAAGAATGCAAATATTTACCTCGTTTCTAGCATGTATCAATGTGCTACAACGTTTAATATTAAGATCTCACACCATTTTCTACAGTGGCACGTGCTTACAATCGAAAGTCAAGTTTACTTGCAACCAGATGAAGTGTTATATAACACAGACACAGTGATCCAGTACTTGATAATAACAAAAAGCGCAGAATTACAATACAAATCTTAGCATTCTCATTTCCATGTATTAGTTTTAGAGTTTAATCTAATTATGGTGTTGGGGTTTGTCTTTTTTTTTTCCTTCACCTTTAATGTAACCTGACATTATTCTACATTCAATGAAATTCATCTTTTAAATATCCAGTAATATAATGGTTTGACATAGAAGTGGAAAGTGGATTCTTAATATAATATAAATTAATATAATTACAACTTAGCTAAACAGCCAATGAAATTACAAAACAATCTCTGAATTCATTTTTTGTTTTTAGCAAGTATAAGGCATTTGGATAAGTAATGTATTTTCATAATTTTCTAGTTGCAGTTCTTGTAACTGGTTTCTAAATACAGCTGTTTTACCACCTTTTTTTCGAGTTTGTTAGTACCCATATGCCTTCATTGACAGAAATCTGGAAAAAATCTACAACTGAGAACAGAAATAGTATTACCCTATCCTGCAAACAGACAATAAAAAAAAATAGAACTTTGGTTTGAGTCAAAAAGATTGCACAATAAATATTTTGACTTCTCATGCTCATAAATAAAAGATCTTTTTGTAATATGACAACCACAATTTTTAATCCTTAGAAATCAGAAGGGAAATAATTAGAAACAAATAATTTTATTTCAAATTTCTTTAAAAATTCCACCTTCATAATTTGTTTTATATCAAGTTCAACACTATTTACCCTATAGTTGTAAATGGCCACAAGCAAGAACTTAGGTTACTTCAATATGTAATTATAGCTGTTAAATATAGAAAGGAAAATTTAAAATTCTATATATAAATATTTAAAAGCACAGTATAAAGGTCGATTTTTTTCAATGAAAGCCAAGTGTGTATCACTCTTAATCATAACATCAAGAGAAGTGTCTAAATACAGCAAAACAGTCTGACTGTAGGCCCTAGAAGTGAAACTTGCATGCAACTAAGTGTGCACAGAAATATTCAGGAGTTACTGAGTATCTTTAATACAGTTCTGAATAGAAAACAAGTAGCTCATAAATTTGATCATTAACTACATTGTATTTTACAAGTCTATTTACTACTCTTTCCAGAACCTTATATGTGTATCTTTAGAGTACACACACACACCAAAAAAAAAAAAAAAAAAAAAAGCTAGAGGTTTTCCTGGAGAAAATTAACAGCATCCTCCCAAATGTAATTATATCTCATATAATAGTTACAAACAATAGTAGCCTAAAGAACCATAACACAGTGCTCTATAACCCCTTAAGATTTTATAAATATGTGGATTACTTTAGGATTTATAAGAAATAATTAGCAAATGTTTAGCAAGATATCCTCAAATATAATTATCTGTATGTCTTGAAGAATGAAAACAAAAAGCAAAATTACCCTCTTCAAATGGCTTTAAGATGACTGCCTCAAATACTGTTATTTAACAATAACTGATCTATTCTAAAGGGGTTCTATCAAGGAATTCAGAAACAAGTGTCCTAACACCCAAAGTACCAAACATACAGCCTAAAGGCAACTCTTCAAAATAAATTCTAATTTATAAACTAGGAGGCTTTAAGGCAAAATCAGAAAGATGTCAGGAAAATGGTTTCAAAACATAATTTCTGTGGTCTCTTGCAGAACAGCGCTTATTAGCAGTAAGTGTTGGTGGGATAATATTAACTAGTAATTTGGGCTTCATAATCTACAGAACATACATATTAGGTTTCAGATAAGAAGTAAACAAAAGTTTATTCCAATACCTACAAATTTCCTACTGAAAATTAGGCAAAAATAACAATGAATATCTTGGAGGAGAGAAGAACAAATAGAGGCAATTGGGAATATCTTCCCTATACCAGTCTTTAAAACCAATTATACTGGGAAGGATAGAGAGATCATTAATCAAGTATTTATAATACACCAAGTGTTTTTATATTTGTTGTCTTCCCTAATTTTATCTCCACAACTCTCCTAAAACATAGGAGGCATCATCCTCATTCTATGGACAGCGCAACTGAGATTAAGGGATTTAAACAATTTGCCAGAGAATTACAGCAATCAAGTTTCAGGCTTAAGCAGAAATACATCAGGTAAAGAGGCTACAGGACACCGGTGAGGGTTGCACCACATTGTGGATGTCCCTAATGCCACTGAATAATATACTTTAAAAATGGTTAAAATAATTTTTGTTAAGTATATTTTTCCACAATAAAAAATACAAAAAACCTATGAGACTATAAATACCAATGATCAAATCTAGTGTTTATAAGTGGAGAAAAATCAGTATTTAAAAAATATTGTCAGAAAAACTGAATACCAATGTGGAGAAAAACATATCCACATAACACACTATGGTTAATTTTAAATATATGAAGAACTTGTAGTATTTAAAAAATTTTGAAAGAAATGGAATAACATATTTACCTCATCTGTGGAAAGAAATAAATTTTTGAGCAATAGATGTGTAAGCAACTCATCAACGGATCCGGTTATGTAAAATACACTTTCATGCAATGAAAAAAAAAATCTAAAATTAAAAGAATAAATGCAAGCAATACCTACAATAATTACAACGCATAAACTTTAATGTCTACAGCATAAACCCAACCAATTCAACATTTATCAAACATCTGTTATATGGCAAACAATGACTAACATATTCATCCATCAAAGAATACAAGCAATTTAAGATCAAATCAGCATTTGGGAAAAAGGATTCCCACTACTAAGTAAATTCTAATATTTTTAAGATATCACTCTATACCTATTAAACTACCAAAAATAAATCTAAACAACAAAACCTAGAGTTATCTGAACTTGAGGGAGGTAGAACATATTTAGGCACAGCTTTAAAATCAGACAGTTCTCCAGTTAAAGAGTATAAAAGAGGTCATAAAATTGCCCATGATCCAAATAATTTTTCTTGTTTTATTCCTAAAGTTAAATAGAAGGGTAAGAAGTTAAAACTCTTTTAAAAAAGAAAGTCTGTTCACAGAAATGAAAAATTAGAAACAACCAACACATAGCAGAATGGTTTACCTATCCTGTAATTCTACAACTAAACAGTCTATATTAAAATGAAAATTATAACCTATTTCAATACAAGCTCACTTAAAATGTGAAAAAAATAAGATTTTACATTAATTATAGGATAATAATAGCTCAAATATAATTTCTTAAAAATCAAAAGCAGGTACAAAGGAATATTATGCTGGATGCTTAAGGTTTGTATAAAAAAAGGTTTAGGCATATTATTTTAAAAATACTTCTCTAAAAATATTCCTCAAGTAGTAAGCTAAAATTGGACATAAATTCTACATTCTGGCTCATTCATTTTCCTCAGGAAAAAACTTCAACTTTGAGAGGAAAGCAATTTAAATTGCAGTGACCCTCCCTTACCACCATATCTTAAATAAATTCATGACAACACTACAGGCAGAAAGACTCATTTAATTTTCTTGCTCTGTCATCTCTTTTATAAGAAGTCAAGTTAGAAAGACCCTGCACATAAAATGAAGGGTTGCTTCATTTTATGGTTCTGAGCAAAAGTGTTCAACTTCTAATAGTTAAAGAAGTTGGTATCATAAGACATTTCACATTTGGTTTCACCCTTCTTGGCAGAAACTATCCTCTCTGTGAAGGCAAGAAAATGTATAATATATGATGCTACAACCAATATACAGTATTAAACTGTTAGAGGTAATCCTTATTTTAGGGTAAACTAAAATCAGAGGTGTGAAGGCATTGCTTCATGAAGTCTGTAAGCAGCAGAACCAGTAGTAGAATCCAAGATTCTGAACTCCCTTGTCTTTTTTTCCCACTTCATATAGAATTGAGCATACTAACTTCCCTTTTAAAATCACATTCCTAATACTATGTTAGGCTATTTATTCCTTTTCCTTCATTAATTCTCCAACTATTCTGTTAAATTGCTTTGATCTTGTGATATAATAACATGTTTTTTAAAGTTTTAAAATGTTTTAAGTATATAAACTTAAAACTTCTTTTTTAATGTGTTACCTGGCATTTCAAGGATCTCCTAAAAATTCTCAAGTGAGATTATTTTTATCTTATTTTTTAACTTCTGTACAGTCTAGCAAAAATAACAACTTGTTTTCTCTTTAAGTCTTTAATTTACAATGCACAGGCTCTAATCTACTGTTAGTTTGAAACAGGTTAATTTTAATTGCAAGGTATATGAAAATAAATTTTTACCATTTCTAGTCAGAGATAAGCATCATTTTAGAAAAACAAAATTTCTCCCAACCTACTAAAACCTCAAAGTTATTAGTGAAAGAGTTCCTTGTTTCATTAGTTAATAATTATGAATTCTTCAAAACTCCTCCTCTGACCTCTACTGTGGTTGGTATATCTGGCAGCTAATTTTGTTAAAACTGTTAATTTTCCCTTGGTTCTATTATTGCTGTCCTAAATTCCACAATGGCAGAGACCACCTTCTTCTTTTTAGTATCTGACAGCACACAGTGGGCATTCAATATTCATTCAATCAAACACAGTTTCCAGGTTCTTGATTCCTCTAAATATTCACTTAAACCAGTTCATTAAGAATCTTCGATATATTTAGAGGCTCAAAAAATTAAAATCTTCAATTTTCCAATTTCTCATCACAGGTGACTAATCACAACTTTAATTCTTCATTAGGTTTTGTTAACTGATTTGAAAACATCATTTTAAAAGTTCGTGTTAAATGAAAAGTTTCCTTCAAAAAAGAGCAAGGAATGATAAGCTTTATTTCAAATTTTAATATCATATCTTCAGAAAGGAATCACAGCACAGGTACTACTTACTCAGAGGTTAGGAGCCCTTAGGTTTCCCTCCTTTAATAGGCTAAAGCTGTTTGTCTTTTTTTTTTAATTTTTCAATTTTTTTCAATTATAGTATATATTCAATATTATTTTGTATTAGTTTCAAGTGTACAGCATAGCGATTAGACAACCACATACTTTACGAAGTATTCCCCCTGATATTTCCAGTGCCCAACTGGTACTATACATAGTTATTACAATATTACTGACTACATATATTTCTTATGCTGTACTTTACATGCCCGTAACTATTTTTAACTACCAATATGGAAGGCTAAAGTTTTAAATTAAAAAGAAAGGGAAGGAATGAAGGGAGGGAGGATCCACATCCTAATTCTTAGAACCAGTAAATATTAACTTTATTTGGAAAAGAGTCTTTGCAGATGTAATTAAATTAAGGATTTTAAGATGAGATTATCCTCAATTACCTGGGTAGGCTATAAACGCCATCTCCTGTCCTTACGAGAGAAAGGCAGAGGAAAAATTAACTCGCACACAGTGAGGAGGGGATGGAAATACGGATAGATGCAGATTGGAGTGATATGGCCAAAGGCTGCCCGCAGCCACCAGAAGTTGGAAGAGGCACGGAATAGATTTCCCCCCACAGCCTATGGACAAAGTGCATGCAGCCTTGCCAACTCCTTGATTTCCGACTTCTGGCCTCCAGAACTGTGAAAGAATAAATTTCTGTTGTTTCAAGCTTCCAAATTTGTGGTAATTTATTATGGCACTCACAGGAAACTAATACAGATAGCAAAGAAGTTTATTTTGTTTTTCACTCGTTTTTGCTACTAACGCTCTGCTTGGGTTTGTTGGCCATCTGGCCACCGAGTGAAGTATGCAAGCTGAAGACAAAGGTGGGAAATGAAAAAAAGTATGTAAATAAAAGAGAGGATGATTAAACACACAGCTGCAAAAATACCTCCAAACATTAAGAATAGTGTGAGTGTAAAACACTCAAAAACCTCCCAAGTAATTGGACAATTTGCCTAACAGAACTGTCATATAATTACAAAGGTAGCACTCTCTTGCTTTCACTCTGGGTCAAGCCCTAAATTCACAGTGGAAGAAATTCCCAGCTAACGTAGTAATAACACTAGCAGTCCCAGGTGTTTCATGAATCTTAAAAAGCCTTACTGATCTCATGCCTTGAGAGCAAACTCAAGTACAGTCCCTGACTTACAGTTTGACTTACAATTTTTCAACTTTATGATGGCGTGAAAGCAATACACGTTCAATAGAAACCATATTTCGAATTCTGAATTTTGATCTTCTTCCAGGCTGGTGATACGTGGTACAAAACTCACAATGCTGCAGCAGCTCCCAGTCAGGCACATGATCACAAGGGTAAAGAACCAATACTCTACTGTCTAGTGTGTTGCCAGCATTTGTGTTCTCAGCATGTTTAAGGCAGGCGAGACTTAACTATGATGTTTGGTAGGTTAGGTATATTAAATGCATTTTTGATTTATGATATTTTTAACTTATTATGGGTTGATTAGGACATAACTGCATCAGAAGTTGAGGAGCATCCATACTACTATTTTTGTAAGATAGCATTTAAAATCAGTATACAATCACTATATTGTTTGATGTGTTTTGCTTAGGAAAAAAATTACTCCTAGGGTTAAACCTGAAAGATAGACAGTCCTCCCTTCCAGTTGATCTTAACTAAGAATCTTAGGCAAACTATGCATCAAGATTGAAGCACATGTTTTTTCCATTTTGATTCAAGTTCCTGTTTTGTATTTTTCTTATAAAGTCATTTTTTATATCTATAGAGTAACTTGCTTCTCCATAAAAGCATTTACTAAACATTTCACTTTAAATTTTATAATACTGTGCTAAACACTGTATCAAGGACATTATAAACTGATCATAGGATGATATAAGATAATCAGAAATTTTTGTTACCAGAAAAATGTGACTTTTCTAACTCAGCAAATGACTATTCTGTGCGTGTTTTTTTCTTAGGGGCCTTCTTTGTTGTGTATGTCTTAAATAGAGCCCTAAAATCCTTTCTAAACAGTAAATATTCACAGAATATCTCAAACCAGGAGAACACTAGGTTACAGGGTAGAATATGTTAGGTATTAAAGACATATTTTGAAATAAATCATAATTAGTGTATTCTGGCTGCTGTTGGTCAAAAATTTATGTCAGCGCTGAAAACGCCACTTAACACTAAAATGTATGGATTAAAAATAGAAATATAAAGCCTTGGCTAATTTAACCAATAAAAGCTGTTAATTAATACTAACTTCAAGCAATAAATAAGAGTAAATTTTAAAAACTTACACTTTTTTCTTCATAAAGACTCTTAATTGAAACAATTTTCCCAGAGACTCTCTTTATTGTTTTCTGGTTGGTCTAAAAGGAAGGGATCAAATCTATAGAGGCCAGCAGTCTCAAATTTCGGAATCTCCTCTGACTAAAACTTAAAAAGGACTGCATGCAAATTAAACTCATTCACTAAAAGTAGAGTATACGACTTATATACCATTTTGGAATAGATATGAACTGAAAAATATATTTGTGCAATAAACAGAACGAAGACTAGTAGTAATACCTTGTAATTTGGTTATGATGTTAGAGCCAGAAGTAAAAATTAAAATAAAGTTATATTAAATGTAACATAGTATCCAGGATTGGATCTTGGAATAGAAAAAGGACATTAGTGGAAAAAATAGTGAAATCTAAGTTTGGGAAGCCTAGATTTAGCTAACAGTAACGTACAAATGTTGGTTTCTTGATTTTGACAAATGTACTGTAATTTTTAAGACTAGGTACATTTGTGGGGAAACTAGGTAACAGGTATATGGAAACTCTCTTTCACTATCTCTGAAACACGGCAGGAAATCTATTCCAGAATATTATTTTATTATCCTATACCTAAAATTACTCCAAAATAATTTTCCATAATAAAAAGCTTGTCTTTAAAAAATGAGGTATCAGTACATACTTACTAAAATGGTTAAAATAAACAAAAGAAAACTGGCCATACCAAGTTGACAAAGATGTGGAGCAACTAGGACTGTCATAAATTGCTAGTATGAAGGCAAAAAGGTGTAGTACACTTATTATGGAAAAGTCTGACAGTTTCTTATAAAGGTAACCATACTTATAACATGACCCAGCAATCCCACTCTGAAATATCAACCTAAATGAAATGTAAACTTATGCTCATCCCAAAACCTGTACATGAATGTGTACAGTGGTTTTTTCCATATATACACCAAAGATTAGAAACAACTCAGACGTCCCTCAAACTGGTGAATGGATAAACAACTGCTGTCCATCTATACAATGCATTACCTAGCCATTCATGGAACAACCTGGATGAATCTCCAATGCATTATGCTAAATGGAAAAAGCCAAGCTCTTTTTACTTTATCTCTTCTAGAAAAAGGAAAAGAAGAAGAAGAAGAAAAAGAAAAAGAAAAAGAGAAAAAGCCAGACTCAAAAGCTTACATACTATAAAATTCCATTTATATGACATTCTTTATATAAGAACCAAAAATGTATCAGTGGTTGCCAGGTGCTGGGGCCTGGGGAAGGGACTGGCTACAAAAAGGCATGAGGGAACTTTATTGGGGTGATGAACCTGTTCTGTATCTTGATTGTATTGATAGTTTACATGATTGTATGTGTTTGTAAAACTCAAAGAATTGTACACTTAAAAGGACGAATTTACTGTATGTAAATTATACCTCGAAAATTGTAATAGGATCTCTTTAGATTTTTTAGAAAATTAATCACATGAAGTTGGATAAAATTCTATGACTAATATAAGCAAGCAAAATTATAAACATAGATGGCTCAATAAACACTTTATTTATGAGTACAGAGATTTGAAATGTTGGCTAATAAAATTATAAACATAGTTGGATCAACAGTTTATTTATGAGTACAGAGATTTGAAATGTTAGCTATATTACTTGATATCATAACAGAAGAGTTTCCCATTAGTTAGATGACTTAAAGTCAAACTGTATAAATTCTTATTTTTTTTATTTTAAATGCTACTGCCTTCAAACAGACACTCTTTCCCTACCAAAATGGTAGTGGTAGAAAAATTCTACCCCTATGCTAAGGCACTAACGGTAGATCTATACAATATACAATTCAGAAGCAATGACACCTAAAATAGCTGACATTTATTGCAAGACAGAAAAACAGAAAGGATGGAAGGGAGAAAGAATGAAAGAACATGCAATGAATCAAGTAAACGATCTCTTTGCAAAACAAATACACATTTATCAAGCCAAAAGAATTATTCTACAGCAAAACACTTTGCAAATCCCATGATGCCATGAAAAGACTGATCTGACAAAAAAAAATAAAATAAAAAATAAGAGAGAGAGAGAGAGAGAGAGAGAAAAGAAGGAAAAAAATAGGAAAAATGCCAAAGAGAATTTTATAGTTTTAAAAGAGGGAAGTTGCATAAAAGCCCACATCAGCCCTGGCTGGTTTGGCTCAGTTGGTTGAAGTGTTGTTCCGTAAACCTAAGGACTGCAGGTTCGATTTCCAGTCAGGGTATATGCCTGGGTTGTGGGTTCTGTGCTCAGTCTGAGGGCACATGCAAAAGTCAACCGACTGAGGTCTCTCTCTCTCTCCCCACCACCCCACCATCTCTCTAAAAATCAATAAACATGTCCTTGGGTGAGGACAAAAAAGCCCACACCACTGACTCGAGTATCATTATGGTTGTTAACATTGAACAGCACTGTTTTCTTTAAAAAATACTTAAAGGGCTTATAGGCATAATACATTACCAAAAGAGTACAGAAACTTGTTAAGCCATCTTGTTTTATGAGATATGTTCTTAAGAAGATTGTGATCACATTTTTATAAAGTCAGCCATTCCAAATGCACTATAGGAGCTTACTATTTAATGAGGCCAATTACTACAAGGAAGAAATGGGATTCTGGATCAGAAGGGTTCAGCTCCATCAGCTATGAAATCTTGAGCAAGTCAGTTTCAGTTTCTCTTGCAAATACTCATTTTAATATTCAATCAATGAATACTTAGGAAAATTTTGAGTGTAGTACCATGCACAGTGCCTGACACATAGTATAGGTATCTCAAAAAAGTTAGTCCCCTTTGCATTCATAATCATCTTGCTAGGCACTGAGAATGGAAAAATAAATCAGGGCCATTTTCATAAGGCATTCACAGTTCAGTGGATTTCTTAGTTTGAGACCACAGCAAATCCATAAAACAGGAAAAAACAGTAAATCTGACTTCACCAAACTTAAAAACTTCAAAATTTTTCTATGGAAGTCAACTGATTTTTCACTAATGATCTTTCCTCAGTCCACATCTTATTTGCATTTTCTGTAGGATTTGATGATGCTGACTGAATGCCTCGCCTGTACTATATTCCTTTTGGGGTACCTGAAAATTGCCTTCTTCGCCCACAAGCGCTAGGTCCTTTAGTCTTCTATAAATACACACACACTCACACACACACACACACACACACACGTATATTTTTTTTCTCCTAAGTAATTCTACTTCTCTGATGAACTCTGACAGATAATCCAAACTGAACGAAGAGACAATCTATAGAAAAGACTGCAACAATTAGTGCATACTTCCTCGTGCTTTTTAACTAGTATCAAATAGCATCAATCTTTTAAAATTTTTGCCTAATGCAGTAAGTAAAACATTATCCCAAACTGCATGATTTCTATCATTGATTATAAATAAAAACAAGTGTTTTCAGTTTGACTTATTTCTGGTAAACTGCCTAATATTATCTTTTGCCCAGTTTCTATGAGGTCGTTTATCATTTTCTTAATATTTGGTATCAGCTCGTAAATCACGGAAATTAGCCTTTTCCCTTATCTTATGCATTTTCTCACCTCGCCTTTTTTTATGGCATATTTTGCCAAATGTAAGTTGTAATTTTCAGGAAACAAAATTTGTCAATCATTTACCTTTGCAGTTTCTAGGTTTTGTTTTTTTTTTTTTAAAGATTTTATTTATTTATTTATTTAGAGAGGGAAAGGGCGGAGAAAGAGGGAAAGAAACACTAATGTGTGAGAGATACATAGACTGACTGCCTCTTGCACATCCCCAACTGGGGGCCTAGCTTGCAACCCAGGCATGTGCCCTGACTGGGAATCGAACCGGTGACCCTTTGGTTTGCAGGCCGGCACTCAATCCACTGAGCCACACCAACCCGGAAGATGACTGTATTTTTGCCAGTGTTCTCTTTGCTCTTAGAAAAAGAAAATTTCAGAGGTTCTCACTCTGCCATCATTGGTGACATCCTCTGCATTTGACTTGAGAAACTTTCAACTCAATCTTTATACTTACTAATTTGCTATTCAGTCTACTTTTTATTTTTAAAATGTCAATATTTACATTTATTTCCTCTGATATTACTAATAATGCTCTTCTTTAAAATCTCCTTCAGTTTATACTATTCACTATTTCCTTTAGTGTTGCTTGATTTTGGTACCTCCTATAGTATTAATTTTTCTCAAATGACTAATTAATCTAGGTTATTAGTTCATATTTGTACTTGGAAGTTTCAATTAAAGTTTTTCCTCAGGGTAGATGAGAATCTTTGTTCAACTGTTCTTATGTGTAGATTCTAGTTACATACATCCACGTCTTACGCCTATGAAAGAGGGATGAAAGAAAAATGCAATTAGGCAGAATCTGCAGGTAACTTGCTATTTGAATATGAATCCCTATCTCTTCTGAACATCATATAAATTATTAGGGATATATCTGATGTCTTATGCCCGGACTTTGACTTCAGAGAGAGTAGCTGTCAGAGCTTTATATACTAGAAAGAAATAATGTAGTCGGAAGCTCATTTTACTTTTTGCTTCCTCTGCCTTTGTAATAGCAGTCTATAGTTGTTACTTCAGATTATTCTTGCTTCTTTCTAACCTCAAAATTCATTCATTTATAAAATATTTACTTAAGTGTCTACTCTATGTCAGACACAAGTTTAGGTATTGGGAATTTAGTGAAGAACAAAGTCCCCAGCCTCACAGAAACGTATTCTAACAGGAAGACAGATAAATACATAAGGCAATATTTCACAAGTAACAAGAACTATGAAAAATTAAACAAAATAAAGAATACAGAGTGACTACAGGGAAGCTATTTTAGATAACATGATATTTCTCTGAGGTGGTAACATTTCATCAAAGATCTGAATAATGAAAAGGAAGAGCTAAAAGAAGATGTGAAGGAGGGCTTTCAGAAGTAACAAGTATGAAGAAACTGAAAGGGTAATATTTAGGCATGTTTGAGAAATAGCAAAAAGGCCAAAGATAGCCAGTGAATGAGAGGTAGAAAATGAGGCCTGAGAAGCAGGCAAAGGGCCAGATCATCAGCCTTGTAACATACAATAGAGTTTAGGAAGGCAATGGGTGCCTTAAGCAAGAGAATTACATGATTTGATTTATATACATTTATATACACTAAATACTATGCAGAGAATAGACTATAAGGAAATATGCCCTCTCCAAGCAGATTGTTCAATGTGTTTGGAAAGCACTTCTCTGGACTTTATCCAGCGGACAAACACCAGATGATCAAAACTGAGAGCAAGGGCCAGGAAACTGATGAATGCTCCAGGCACCCTTCCATTCTCCATATTTGTTTACTTAAGAGTCTAGGATATTTCTGAAACTTCTACTTTCAGCTGTGATTTCTACTAATTTCTCCATTGATCCAATCTCACTGTTTCTTTCAGAAATTTACTAAAATCCTATCAGCTAATGGCAACTGCTTTTAATTTACTACCTTTTACAAAACATCTAACAACCCTACTAACATATTTACTTTAAGTCCTTTGTACTCAAGAGTCTGCTAAAGTAGACACAAATATCCAGCAGACCTACATTCAGCTGATCTCCCTTAAGGCTCTTTTTAAAGAGAAACTTTTAGCTCTCATAATTCAGGCCTCGGCACAAATCACACTTCTGTGGCCACAAAAATGCAACCAACTACATCTTCCCTGCTAGGCTTTCTGTAGGCAGGCAAAAGCCATCACCATGCTGGTCAATTCCTTCCATAAATAAACAGTCCAGCCAAGTGACTGTGGAAAAGTGGATAAATTCTTCCAGCTTCTTTACTTGGGAGGCATGACTGATAACATATCATGGTATTGTCAGCTGTAGGAATATTTATAGTAACTTTACACTTAACAGAACACTATCAAACTTACTGAGAAAGAATATTTAAAAATACACTTAGGCTGTACCAAATTCTTAATAGGAAAAATATTTTATCAGGAATAGATTCTCTAAGTAGAATTGTTTTAACAATTTCTAATATTACTTCTTGGAAAATCATCCTTTCAAATTGTGTATAAACAATCTTTAATAAAAATTAACGCAAACTTTTCCCCAGAAATTTTCATTAAAATAGGAAAATGTGTTCCACAGGAAAAATTCCAAAACTGCAGTAAAAGGTATTGAGAAGGAATGAGTTAATCTCAATTAGATGTGTCAAAGTGAGCTAAACAATAATCCAACAGTTCTACTACATTCCTTCCAACCCTCCATGGACGGACCTCTGTTTAGTTTTTAGTAACTTGTCAGTCACAAAGGATAAGAATTTCTCTAATGCGTGGAGATCCAGGCTCCACAGAACTCATGGACTCCAACTTTATCTTCATCTTCCTTTAATCTGTGAAGTTAACATCTCTTTACAAATCACAGTATTTTCTGTAGGTGCTATGGCCCAACATACAATATACTTCAACATAAATATTCTAGAAATATGTTGCTTCCAGTAATATAAAAAAAATTGTATCCTATTTCATCCATTTTTTAAAGTCAAAATTTTATATGTTTGTATATCAATTAGCTCTCCAGTAATCTGGATAAAATTTACTATATACTATATTAACAGAACCAAATCTTTTGAAATGTGTCTTAAGTTGTCAGAAGAACTGTAAAATCTAGGTTCAATTCTTTTGTTTTATTTCTCCAAACTTATTTACTCCTTCAAAAACCCAACAGCCTTAATTTCAGTGCTGTCATTTCAGCACAGAGAGTAAAGAATAGTGAAGTGAATTTTAACACTTGTTATTTTTTATTCAACATGTTTTTTTAACACTTGTTATTGGGTTAGCCAAAAGGTTTGTTTTTTTCCGTAAGATGGCTCTAGTGGCACTTAGCTGTCTTTAACTTCATTTGAAACAATTTTGTTTGATTGTATTGTGACAACTGTCACATCAGCATGAATTTTTTTTAAAACATCAAAATTGGTGAATTTTTGTGTGGCCATTTTAATATTGAGGATGGAATATGCAACGTTTTCAGCATGTTATGCTTTATTATTTCAAGAAAGATAAAAATGCAACCAAAACACACAAAAAAATTTTGTGCAGTGTTATGGAAAAGGTGTTATGACTGATCAAATGTGTCAAAAGTGGTTTGCAAAGTTTCATGCTGAAGATTTCTCACTGGATGATGCTCCATATTTAGGTAGACCAGTTGAAGTTGACAGCGATCAAATCAAGACATTAATTGAGAATAGTCAATGTTATACCACATAGGAGATAGCTGACATACTCAAAATACCCAAGTCAATAAAGTTATTGGTGAAAATGAAAAATGTGTCTTTTATTTTATGGAAAAAAAACACATGAACTTTTTGGCCAACCCAAATTTTCAACATAATTCATCTCTGTAAGAGGTAGGTTTGGCAAGCTTGGCGCATTAATTCTGGAGCTACACTACTTAGGTTTAAATGAGTAGTGTGAGAACTTAAACAAGTTATTTAACTCTCCTGGGCCCCAAGTGCTTCATATATAAAATGGGAATAATAATAATAATGTCTTTTTTATAAGTTTGTCATAAGCTTTAAATTGAGTTAATATCTATAAACCTTAGAATAGTGCCTGACACATAGTACACATGACATAACTAGTTGTTAAAGAAATACAAAATAGCCCTGGCTGAGAAGCTCAGTGGATGGAGTGCTGTCCTGTGAGTGCTGTCCAGGGCAGTCTGATTCCTGGTCAAGGCACATGCCTGGGTTGCGGGCCAGATCTCCAGGTGGTAGCATGCGAGAGGCAACTGATTAATGTATCTCTCGCACACTAGTATTTCTTTCTCTCTCTCCCTCCCTTCACCTCTCTCTAAAAGCAATAAAATCTTTAAAAAGAAATAAACAAATAAGTAACTTAGACATATGATAGACTCAGGAAAGAGATCTGGTCTTGAATAAAAATCAATTCATTAACTTTCTGGCTTCTGGTCAAGATGGAGGCATAGTAGATAATGATTCGCTGCCTTGCACAACCGAAAGAAGGATAACTGACAATTTAAAAATAAAAAACAACCAGAACAGTCAGAAAATTGAACTGTATGAAAGTCTGATACCCAAAGAGTTAACGAAGAAACACTCATCCAGACTGGTAGGTGGGGTGGAGACGGGCAGCCAGGCTGGAGCAGATGTGGAGCAAGGAAGTGGCTGACGGACTAGGCAGTCCCACACTCACATGCAGACAAGCCAGGAGAACAAATGGGGAGCTGGACAGACCACGCAATCCAGGGTTCCAGGGCAGGAAACTTAAGCCTTAAAACTCCTGGTTGTAAAAACCTGTGGGGGTTGTGGCAGCAGGAGAAACTTGCAGTCTCACAGAAGAGTCCATTAGAGGGGCCCACAGAATCCTAGAATATACACAAGCCCACCCACCAAGGAATAAGCACCAGGGCAGCACCTGAAAGGGCACAATCTGCTTGTGGGAAGCAGGGAAAGTGACTGAAAGTGGGGCGAGAGCCGAGCAAGTGGCACTGTTCCCTCTTTGACCCTTCCCCTAAATAGAGGAAAGTGGGTTGTCCCACCCTGGTGAACACCTAAGGCTCCCCCGCTTACAATGTAACAGATGCACCAAGAAAAATATGGCCCAAATGATAGAACAGCTCAAAACTCCAGAAAAAGAACTAAGTGACGAGGAGATTGCCAACCTATCTGATGCAGAGTTTAAAACACTGGTAATCAGGATGCCCACAGAAATGATTAAGTACGGCCACAAAAATAAAGGAAGAAGTGAAGGCTATACAAAGTGAAATAAAGAAACACAGACAAGGAAGCAATGGTGAAGGGAAGGAACCAGGACTCAAATCAATGATTTGGAACAAAAGGAAGAAATAAACATTCAACCAGAACAGAATGAATAAACAAGAATTCAAAAGGTGAGAAGAGGCTTAGGAATCTTTGGGACAACTTTAAATATTCCAACACCCAAATCATAGGGGTGCCAGGAGGAGGGGAGGAAAAGCAAGAACTTGAAAACTTATTTGAAAAAATAATGAAGGAGAACTTCCTCAATATGGCAAAGAAAATAGACATGCAAGTCCAGGAAGCTCAGAGAGTCCCAAACAAGTTGGATCCAAGGAGGAACACACCAAAACACATCATAATTAAATTACCCAAGATTAAAAATAAGGAGAGAATCTTAAAAGCAACAATAAAAAAGGAGACAGCTACCTACAAAAGAGTTCCCATAAGACTATCAGCTGATTTCTCAAAAGAAACCTTGTAGGCAAGAAGGGGCTGGAAAGAAGTACTCAACGTCACGAAAACCAAGGACCTACATCTAAGATTACTCTATGTAGCAAAGCTATTATTTAGAATTGGGAAGGCAGATAAAGTGCTTCTCAGATAAGGTCAAGTTAAAGGAGCTCATCATTACCAAGCCCTTACTATATGAAATGCTAAAGGGATTTACCTAAGAAAAAGAAGACTGAAATTATGAACAGTAAAATGACAACAAACTCACAACTATCAATAACTGAACCTAAAAAAACAAAAACAAAAACAAACTAAGCCAACAACTAGAACAGGATCAGAATCACAGAAGTGGAGAGGAAGTGGAGATCACGTGGAGGGATATCAGCTGGGAGGGGCAAGGGGAGTATTGGGGGGAGGGTGGGGCGGGGGGATGTACAGGGATTAAGAAGCATAATTGGTAGGTACAAAACAAGAGAGGGGGAGGTTAAGAATAGTACAGGAAATGGAGAAGCCAAAGAACTTATATGTACTACCCATGGACATGAACTAAGGCAGCCGGGGGGCAGGGGGAATGCTGGAGGGAGGTGGTTGCAGGGGGGGGGGGGATAAAGGGGAGAAAAAAATGGGACAACTGTAATAGCGTAATCAATAAAGTATACTTAAAAAAATCAAGTCATTAACTAGCTCCTATTAGTTTTTCGAGTGGCAAAATATTAAAATTACTATGGGTAAGGTCAAAATGACAAGAGAGTCCTATGAGAGATTAAGCCAGTTGGGCCTGTAGCCCTGATACCCTTTTTCACTTGGCTTTGATTCCAAATACTCTACACAAGAACTTTCTCTACAAGTCCTCAGAAAAAGCTACTTTCAAACTTCTGGACAATACGACATTGACTGTCAACCACATTCTGGCTGCAAACATGCAAAACTCTTCATGGTCACAAATACTTTCAGGAGATCCAACTGTGAATTGTGAACTACTAATAGCTAACATTGATGAATGTTTTTTATGGGTCAGGCACTGTTCTGAGTAGTTTACATATATTAGCTCATGTAATTCTCTCAGTAAGTCTGTAATATAGGTCCTATTTATTTTTATCACCATTTTACAGATGAGAAAACTAAAGCACAGAGAGTAACCTGTCCAAGGTTATACACCTAGTAAGTCACCAACCTGGAACTTATGCCCACGCAGCCTAGTTTCAAAGCCTAGGGTCTTAAACAACAGCAACGTGCATCAGTATGGAACATTCCGGAATGATTTTAAAAAGCTGACAAAGCTAAAAGTGTAAGCCATGCCATGCTACTGTCACCAACAGCCAGAATTCACAAGCTGAGTACTGAGAAGATACTAAGAAGGCAAGTTTTCTTTATCCCTTCTCATTCTCCTAGGCCTCCCAAGTAAATATGAGTTAATATAAGTGAAATGCTTTAAGTAGTGCCTGGCACATAGTAATTGCTCATTAAGTATTAAGAGGTAGTGGTAAAAATAGTCAGAGTATGCCTACTAACCCTGCCTCACTCTAATGGCTACCACGTATAGGAACTGTTGATATCTCTACCATCTTTTTCCCTTTGTCATTACAGGAAATCAGTTAATAAATGCAGTCAGTCCATTGTAACAAACCCAAATGACTCTTCAACCTATTCCTTTCACCTGACCATAACACAGTCCTCACTTCAATTCTTGACTTACAGAGACTGGACTGGGGCCAGAAGAAAGTAGAATAAAGCAGCTTTGTAACTTTTTGACTAGTTGCCAAAAGCAGAAGCAAAGTTTGTGAAAAGCAACTTAATCTACCAAAACTTTGACTGTTAGATGGAAACTAGCAAAGAATTCTAACGATAAGAAGCTCTGCATATGGCTGAGCATATTCAACCTCATGATTCTTTATTATTGCAGTTTTAAAAACGATGTGCCTAGACACAGTAAAGAACAGAGATGAAAGCAACAATGATCAGAGCAATAGGGTCTCTGCTTTCTCAATTGTTCTGCACAATTATTTAGGTTAAAAGCTCAAAAGAGTCAAGATACATTTCAGAGGAAGAAACTAGCAAACCCAAACATTTTCAATTTCAAAAAGACAATACTGGGAAAAAATCTAGCAGTCACTAGAATTTTTCAAACTGTAGGCACAACACATTAATAGGTTATATCAGCTTAGTGGAGACCAACAGTTTGTTTTGAATGAAATACAAGAAAACAAAATTAAATAGAAAAATATTACAATGTATCACTAGTAGTAAAATAAATATTATTTCATGAAACTTGTTTCAATTTTAAATATTAATATGTGCATATGTGTATAAATACTGGGTAACATGGAAAATACATCATAAAGAAGGTTGTGATAAAAAAAATTTGAAAGCCACTATACCAGAAGATAAAAAATTGGTCAGTCGAAAAGGAGGAAAATATTTACTTCAAACTACATATGAAAAAACATTCACAATTTTGGTGGTTCTCTATATTACAGTTCTTTAAATGCAAGACTCTAAAAAGAACAGCAAAAATGAAGGCATCTCAGTAAAAATCAAGTTTAACAGTTATCCAAATAAACAATTTCACAAAATGCGAGGTACTGAAACTAAATATATACCAACAAGAGATACACAGAAATGAGAAAAAGCTAAGATTTTCAGTTCACCTAGCTATCAAATGCCACATCAATGTGAGAGATGACCTACTCTCTTTGCAAAAGCTCTTGTTCTCACTCTCAAGAACCACTTATTCATCAGTATTTTCTAATCACTGCTTCCTAATTTATAGCAAAGACCTGGTGAAAGGAAACGTAGATTTGTAAAAATCAGTGATTACTAAAGGTTTTTTTAATATTACACTTATGTACTATTTTTTTAATCCTACAATATTCTTTAAATTCTGAAATACTTTAAGAAAAAATCATACAAACATTTAGGATTATGTGTCGGTAAAAATAGTGAGATGATCATCAATGTAATAGAAAAAAATTAACACCATCGTGCTAAATTAAAATTGCCTCTTATTTTGAAAAAAAAGGAGGAACAACAGGTGAATCTGACCTAAATCTTTTTCAACTACTATGGAAACTAAAGAATAAAGTTCAATTCCACCTAAGAGCTAATCATTCTAATTTATCCCCATAGTAACAGTGCTGATACTACCAACAACCAATTTTCCTAAATCCAGTAATTGTCACATTATTAAATTTTAGGTGAAAGAAAACTATAGAAATTTTAGGAGATAAGCTGATTATCAAATCCACATATAAAAAGAGTTGCTTTTGAAACAAAAAAAATGTTTAAATCAAAATAAAGTACATTCTGAATACCAACAAGTAAATCATCACAGCAAAGCTTAATTTTTCAACTCCATAAAACACTTTTCCCACCAAAGGAGGGAGGCATTAAGACAAAAACTACTATAGAAAAAAATTATTTAATTAATGTCTGAATGAATAAGGGAAGTTAATATAGAAGAATTAAAATAAGTAGTATTCCTTAACCAAGTGTCACTTCTTACTGGAAATAATTATAGTTTTTTTCTGTTAACCAGAATCCATAACTCTCAATTGTTTTAAAAATACTTAGAAAAATAACTTCTCACCACATCTGAGTTTCAGACTCTTTTATTAAGTTGCACTAATATAAAATCATCTCTTTTCCTTAGAAGTGCAACAATTTTTTAAAATTTGAGAATACAAGCATAAAAGAACATTAATATGATGAATAATATTCTAAATGACTGTTTTAATTTTTTAATTTAAAAAGGAATTGGTTTGTGAAAGTTCCCCATCTCTTTTCTAAAGGAAAGAAAAAAATACTAATTTAAATATATTACTCTAAACATGGTAGTCCTAAAGAGATGAATGTACTTAATTTTGCACAAATTTCAAAAGTTGGAAATGAGAATGGAAATAAGTCAGAATTTTCAGTTTTAGTTGTTTTTTTCCCTTTTATTTCGAAGTTGTTAAATTCATATTGGGAACATTAAGATGTCAGAGTTTAAAACTATTACATAAATTTATTTAATATTCTACAGCTAAAAGGAAAAAGAAAACTAAGGTCAAGGGTTAAGACATTTGAGTGACATAGAATATATTTTACTTATACAGCCTGTTCTCCAAATAACGCAAAAGTAATTAACTTCCATGAGATTTTTTTTTAAGAGTTAAGGATCTGGTCCTGCTTTGCTTTCTTAATATATGATTTTTGCCATCTAAGAAACATAAGTAGTAAAGGGCTTGTAATTTGCCCTAAGCCCATGTTAACACAAAGCCCAGGTAACCCCACCCTCCTTCTCCCATGTCCCAAGATTCCCAATCAGAAGCAGTATTCTTCTGTGTTTCAGAGAAATTGGATTTTTTTCTTAACTTAAAAAGGAAGAATCACTAAATTAGTAGAACTCGGTACAAAAAGGTCATGAACTCTGGAGACAGACTAATTCAAAATCCAGCTCTCCTGCTAACTAGCTTTGTTACTTTAGGCAAGTTATATAACTTTTGTCCCCTCGTTTTCTCATTTGTAAAATGAAGATAAGAACGGTACTTAATTTATAGGCTCGTAAGGATTAAAAAGTCAATATACATAAACAACTTAGAGCAGTTTCTGGCACATAGTAAGTGCTATGTAAAGTTGGCTTTTATTTTTACTGTTTACCATTACAGATTTTTACAGCTCAGTTGTGAAAAAGTTTCCTAAATGAAAATTATTTAATTGTACCTATAAAGAACATGATTTTATATTAAGCTGTGATGCAGAATAACACAAGAACCTTAAACTCAAATAATCATGAGAAATCATTGAGTATTCTGAAAATAGAAAATCATAAAATCTAGCTGAAAAATATCACATACCACTGTCACTCATAAGAAGCAACACTTTCTTAAAGTTAAACCTTTTTAAATTCTAATTATGTTGTCTCTTTTTTTGCTTCACCCTGGAGATGCAGGACTGGCATTTACACTTATATACTGAATTTGGCTTTATTTGTATTCATCTGAATTAAATGATTTACACTAATTTACACTGATGTCACCTACTTCATGTGAATAATCTATTTATGTATTATTATAATGGTACATAGTAGGTATCCAAAAGAAATACGCTGAAAGAAACATATTACAGAAATTATGCTACTTTCTAGGGTGAATAAAAAAAAATCTAAGCAGTACAAATATCACCCAAGCTAACAAGTTAAAGTGCATCCATCACAATCTGTAGTAACATCTTTGAGATATTAAGTACTGACTGGCTTGGGTTAATCTGTTGACTTACAGTAAATCAGCATTATTGACAGGTTTTCTTTTCTGATTTAAAATACTGCTACATATTTAAAAGGGCAACATAGTGAAGATCAATTTTATGAAGACTGTATTTCAAATATCTATTTTTTAGTATAAGTAACAGAGAAAATACCCTATTTCTATATTTAATAATTAGATACTCCAGGGCTTAGGTTTATGGGACTAAATAAAAATATCAACATGACGATGTGGCTGCTGTTCCATTGTTTCCTATGTTATGTTCTCTGCCAATAAAACATGTCAAAAAGTCCATTTACAGCGTAAGCCATATATTCTGTACAAGAATGTGCATTGTATTTTTAAGTTAATCAGCAGATAGAAGCCCACCTAATTGCCATTTTACTATAAATATAACAGTTCAATCTCTTGGTATAAACCAATTAAGTGAATATATGGGAAGAATAAACTATTCCTAATATTCTTAAATACATTTCAAAATATTTCTGTGTTGAACTAATTTGAATAATTCTTCCTCCATTTAAATCATACATAAATTAAAATATCCTGTTTTCACATGCAGAACACAAAAATCTTTCAGACAATCTACCAAATAAAGAAGTTCTATGAGCCTTTATCTGTAAGCAAAACAAATAGAATGGAGCCATGTAGTAGCTTAGACAGATCACAGAAACTCATACCACAAGGTACAAATGGTAAGCACATGGAGGAGGTATAATTTGTTTCTTAAACTTTTAAAACTGCATTTTCCTTTTAAAACAGATCCTAAACTCAAGGATAAAAATCAAAACACGTAAAACAAAATACAGAAGAAAGTAAAATGGCAAAAGATAACAATAAAAAATAAACCAAAACAAGAAAACTGGTAGGCATAAGATATGCAAAAATATATTTTAAACTGAACTCTCAGGGTTATAAACTAAGATTTTGCCAAACTAAAATAGAAATTTCTATAGAAAACCAACAGTAAGTCTTCTCCTGAACTTTAAAAACATACAGCTGGTCCTCAAATAACATCGTACTGTTCTAACACTGTTGAGATGCACAGGAACTTAACTCTTGTTTATATCAAGTAGTCTATGGTAAAATTGGTCTCATTATACGTTGTTTCACTTAAAGTCACAGAACCTACCAATGGCATTAAGTGAGGACTTATTGTACACACTAACATGTCTACAGTAATTTTTTTTGTTTTTGTTTGGCAGCTTTTGTAACAGGTGAAGGCTTTTCAGTAATTAGAAAGTTTAACAGCGTTTTGTATGAAGATCAGGAGTATGAACACAACTGTTCCAATGAGACTATAGGATGTTCATTTCGTGTAAGGGCTTTCACGCAGAATTTTATACCACAATAGGCAGAAGTGATTTTAGAAAACTCCCTAAGGCTTCCAACTTCTTCTGCACAAGTTTCTTTCCAGAGTCCTTCTTTGAAGGCAAAATGACTTCAGCTTTGAATTTAAAAATCTATCATAGATGTATTACCCTAAAACTTTAATTCCAATGACATAAATGTATTGAAATAAAGCACTAAATACTAGATTGTGCTCACCAGCCTACAGCTTTGATGGAACTAAAACCTACTTCTCTGTGTCCATATACAGGACTTCTTCATTTGTGTGCATGTGTGTGTGTGTGTATATATATTATGTGTATATATATGTATATAATTATATATATAAATTAATAAGATATATATATATGAATGAATTTGGATAAATCATCACCAATCCTTTAAGCCCTGATTTCCTTATTTGTAAAATGAAGCAGTAATTTTGAACTCCATGATTTCCTCCAGTTGTAAACTCAAAGAAATCTATCTAGGGTTAGGCTTAGAAATGCTCAAAAAATAAAAAAGTTCAGAAATGAAAAAGGTTGAGCCCTGACTGGTGTGGCTCAGTGGTTTGGTCATCATCCCGCAAACTGAAGGATTGCCAGTTCAACTCCAGGTCAGGGCACATGCCTGGGTTGCAGGCCAGGCCCCCAGCTGGGGGCATGGGAGAGGCAACCGATGGATTTTTCTCTTACACATCAATGTTTCTTGCCCTCTCTTTTTCCCTCCCTTCCCTTCTCCCTAATAAACAAAGAAACAAACAAACAATTTTTTTTTCTAAATAAAAAGGTTGAAAGAGGGTTTAGCATAAAACCAAATTCACATCTATCTATGGAGTGCCCATGCTAAAAGAAAAAAAAAATGTCCACGGACCTAGAGGTAAAGAGGCAGTCAAACAGAGTCAGAACATGTCCACTGGGGTTAGTTCTTAAAGATGGGAAATGCTGAGGCCACGTTGAACAGAAGCTCGAGTTTCCAGTGTAGATGCTGGGGAGAAGGTACTGGTCAGGAGCTTTTAAAGGGGCTTCCCTCAGCAGTTAGATAGGTCCTGAAAGCCAACAAGAAGGGTCCTTCTCTGTGGCTTCTAGGACTCATATGGCTAAGTTCCAAAGTCCTTTGCTAAAAATAGATGAAGGGACCAGCCCAATTTTGGAATAAGTCAAGGTCTATGCTATGTTCACATATGTATATGTATCATGTAATGAAGGAGACTTTTCTATACATCATTAAAGAAAAGCAGATGCTAAAAGCTCTATTTATTCTGTTTGCTGAAGTACTAAATTTTAGAGCACAACTTATATAATTATAGAAACTGATCACACAAAAGCATTTGCAATCAAATGCTAGACACACCATAAAAATCGGAAAAACAAAAATAAAAATTGTCCAACCCTGTATCTCAAAATATACCTCAGATCACAAAATTTGGGAAACAGGACACTACCCATTATTAAAACCAATTCCTTCATTTTAGAGATGACTAAAAGCCTCCAGAGAAATTTAATAAATTAAAGTTTAAAAATGAGAAAAACATGGTTTTAAGACTAAGGTGGAAAAAGTAAAAAAAATAAAAGAAGGATGTTCTAAGAAATAAAGTACTCTAATGTCTGGCTTATGAAGAAACCAGAAGAAAAGCAGAAAATTGTCAACACAATAAAAACGAAGAAACAACGTGTAAGAGGCAAAGATAAAGATATATATGCACCCTGAATTCAACGAAAGAAAATGTACTTTGAAATTACTATAGTGAACTCTATAGCAGAAAACGTTTCCATTCCCCCTACACTAAGGTTTTTGGCAATACACTTAAAAATTTGAGGGTTAATAATCTCTCAAGAAACTCTGTCCTCTGTCATAGCAACTGTCCGTAAGTTAAGCACAAGCAGAAAACAACTGATTATCCCACAACATCGCATTTTTGCCTTAGGGACGCACGTCTCCATTCTCATGAAAGAGAGAACACCAAAATGACAAGACTCCCTCATGAGCTGTCAATTAACAAGATCACTTAAGTCCAATCGCTTGGCCAAGTAGTTTACACGCGCCTGCCACCTGCCATCCTGTTCTAGAGAGAGCCCCCAAAACTGTGCTCCAGCGAACGCCTTTGTTGTTCCCTAACTACGGAAGCTACCAGAGTTCAGTCTAACCAAGCGCCTCTAGGCAAAACCTCCCCCTGGCCGGGTAAATCTGCCCAGACTGGGCGTTTAGCACAGCCCTCCGCGAGCTAAGAAAAGGCGGGAGAACCCCAGGCGAAGCACAGATGTCACCTACTAGTCCGGGGAGGGGTCAAAAGTGAGGAAAGTTCGAGGACAAGTATCTAGGACCCTGTTTCACTGCGGGGGATGACCACAATGAGGGGACGGGCCGTCCAGCTGGGTAAAAGAAATGCGAGATCCAGGGATCAGGGGTAGTGGAAGAGGTGCTAACGTGCGAGTAAGGGGAAAATCAAAAGGCAGTGGCGGACGGAAGCGCTGAGGCAACACACACACACACACACACACACACACACACACACACACGCAAGAAGCCGGGTCTTGTGTGAAGCGGGTGAGGTTGAGGAAAAACTGCGAAGCGAAAGGTGAGCGAAGCGAGAAAGGCTAAGTTGAGGTGAACTAGGCGAGGCCACCGTGAGGCAAAGGGCTGAAGTGAGGGAAGCACAGCAGGGACAAGGGACAGGCAAAGAGAACCCACACCCACAGGGACCAGGACATAACTCTTGACCCGTTTCCCAACAGGCGGTACTCGTCCGGCCTCACTCACACCCTGTCGGCAGCACAGACTCACCCGAAAGCTGCAGAGGCCCCACAGTCGGACATAGGGGCCGGTCCAGACCCACAGCAGAACCAAGCGGGTGGAGGAAACCGCGGCGTTAGCGTGACCCGGATGCGCATCCCTAGAAACCGGAAGTCACCGTCCAGGGTCACCTCACAATCCACACTTAGTTCCACCAGAAGCCTCTGGGCGCATGTGTCAGGACTTGCGGGGCGGGGGGCCCCGCCTATTTCTCCACTTCGGAGAGCCCCGCCCCTGGTTACGCCTCCCTCGGAGTCTGCTCTTATTTTTGTAGGTCTTTTCTGTTCGTGCTTCCCTAAAGCGAACAGAAGGAGAAATGCCGTTGTTGGATTTAGAAAAACTGTGGAAGAATGGGTGGGAAATTTTGGAAGACACTGGGGGGAAGGGAGCTAGTCCAAGGCGATGTTTTTAAGCCCTAATATTAGTTTATAACTAATATTGTATTGAGCTTACAGTTAACTTATGTTTCATGCACATTATTTTATGGAATTACTTTATCATAAACAAAAATTTTAAATTTTTCGTTAACTTTGAATTACTTTAAATTCCTCGTTAACTTTAAATGAGTTGAATTCAGGGTTTGGTGGAGGCCTGAAATTTATTCAATTTGGGGGCTCTCTTTAAGAAAATTCAAAATTCAAACATGTTTAAGTTGCTCTGGCTGGTGTGGCTCAGTGGATTGAGGACTGGCCTACGAACCAAAGGGTCGTCGATTCGATTCCTGGTCAGGGCACATGCCTGTGTTGTGGGCCAGGTCCCCACTAGGGGACACAGGAGAGGCAACCACACATTGATGTTTCTCTCCCTCTTTCTCCCGACCTTCTCCTCTGTCTAAAAATAAATAAATAAAATCTTTAATTTTTTTAAAATTTTCACTAACACCAAATACAGAAAAATCACCCACTACTAATTAACTGCTTGATATACTTCTAAAATACCTTTTTTTTCTTTTTTTTTTTTTGGTAAATTTTGTGGCTGTCGTCTTGGATCACCTCTTCCTCTGTCAATTTACCGATACCACTTATGTACTAAGATTTTTGACTCCTCTTTCTCACCCCACATTTATCAGCAAGATCACAGGACCTGACTTCAAAATCTGTCCAGAATCAGATCATTTACCACCTCAGTAAATGTGTAACTGTTTGCCTTTTCACACCCTTGATCTCCCACAATTGATTAACAGAGCAGCAGTGGGCTTCAGTTAAAATGGTGATCAGATCATGTTGCTCCTCCAGTGGGTCCCTATTTCAAAGTGAAAACCAGAATTCTTACAATGCCTACAGGATCCTCAACATTCGACACCACCCCCTCCCCAGCACAGCTGACCTCATCTCCTCTCTCCCTCTACTTAAGGCCCATTCGTCTTGTTTGCTGTTCCTCAAACATGAACATAGACTCAGGGTCTTTGTGTTTGCTAATCCCTCCACCTAGAATGCTACTCCCCCAGAAAATAACATCATTCACCCTGTCACCTCCTTTACCTCTTTGTTCAGATGTCTCCCTCTCAATAAGACCTTCCCTGACACTCTATTTTCCCCCAGATACTATATTTAAAATTGAAGTACCACCATCCTCCCTGCACATTTTAATCCAATTCCGCTCTTAATTTTTCTGTTACAACATATACTCCATCCAACAATTTGCTAGTGATTTTTTTAAATGTCTCTCTCCCCATACCCACACATACCAGAATGTAAGCTCCATGAGGGCACACATGTTTGTTTTGTTCATGGATATATTTCAGCACCAGAACAAAGCCTGACACGTTGTAGGCACCCAATAAATATTTGTTGAATCAAAGGATAAATTGGTCATGAACCTTGCTATTGCTGATCTGAAACCACGCAAGCTGAGCCACCAACTCCACCAGGGGGTGCCCATGTGTAACCAATGTGGTATCCTCAGCAGTTACCCCTACAGCATACGCGTACTCTTAATGCTAAAACAGAACCACAGGAAGGCACACAAACTCCTCCACGGAGCAGAGTGCTGTACCTAGTAGCAATAAAAACCCTGCAATGTCTTCACAGTCCTTTGAGAATAAAGTACAAGCTTTCTGCTGTGCTCCAGAAGTCCCTAATTGGCCTGCCCTTCCTAACTCTGATGTCAGGTCCAACTTTCTTTCCTCTGAGGTACTGAGCTCTAGCCTTTTTTTCTTTTTCTTTTCTTTTTTTTTGGTCGTTCTTCTTGTACAAACCAAGCTTTCTTGCCTCAGGACCTAAGCATGTACTATTCCCTCTCCATCTTGAACAGTTGCCCAAACTTCCAAATGACTGGTTTCTTCTGCTACTCTCCATTAAATTTCACTTCTGAAGGCTTCATACAGGCCTCCCATGGTCCTGCTTCCTGCCTAAAAGACCTCTCACACCCCCTTCCCATACCTTATCTTTTCTTCACAGTCCCCACCACTATCTGAAATTGCTTTTCTCATTCGTCACTAGAAAGTAAGCTCCATGGGGGTCTTTGTCTCTCTTGTTCACTGCTGAATTCTCAGCCAGCACTAGAATGGTTGGCATATAGTAAGTGCTCAGTAAACAAAATAAATAATTACTAATATTTACTGAAGTTTTGTTATGTGTCACTGGCCATATGTAGTAAATACACAGAGCTCATGTTTTTCTCTTAACTCTTGCAAATACCTTGGGGAGTATTATGATTATCTCTATTTTACAGAGCAGGAAACTGAGGCAGGGATAGATTAAGAACTTGCTCGAGGCCACAAAACTAGCAAGACGCAAAACTAGGACTTGAACTGAGACTGTGTGACTTCAGAGCCCATGATTTTAACTATTGGGCTATGTTCTTTTCAAATTGTAGGAAGAGTAATAGGTAGCCAAATATGAATTCATTTACTTCCTAACTTTTTCTCTGATGTCATGCATTTATGCTTACTTTTGTGGTCAGTTGGAGTGGAAATATTGGTTGGGATTTTTTTTTCTTTTTCCTACACTACTCCTGGTGACAGATATAAAGAAATATGGTAAAAATATGGTTTTGTTCAAACTGGATTATAAGTATTTGTACTTAGATTATTTGCTGTAGATCTGAAATACTTCATTCAAAATTAACACAAAGAAAGGGCTATTAAAATAGTCTAAAAATATTATAGCCAGATATTTCTAAACAGAAACCAAAATATAAATCAAAACACAAGTCTAGTGACACTGAAAGTATCTATAAATAAGGCCTGTGAATTACATGTTTCCATTTTTTAAAAAATATTTTATTTATTTATTTTTAGCGAGAGGGGAAGAGAGAAAGAGAAACATGGGTTGTCTCTCATGCCCAAACCGAGGACCAAACCTGCAACCCAGGCGTGTGCCCCGGCAGGGAATTGAACTGGCAACCTTTTGCTTTTTGTGTTGACGCCCAACCAACTGAGCCACACCAGTCAGGGTTATATGTTTCCATTTTTAAAACACATAATGAAAGTATGGTCAATGTTCTAGAACAGTTATCATTTTAAACACTCCTGATTGACATAACTGAAGTATACTGGGCTCTATTGTACCTAAGACAATCTTATTATGTATATGACTGTTGAACCTCTAAAAGTGATTGGTAGGATTGTAAAATGTTTTGACCACTATGGAAAACAGTATGACATTTCCTCAAAAAAATTAAAACTAGTCCTATTTATATATAATCCAGCAATCCCATTTCTGAGTATATATCCAAAAGAAATGATAGCAGGGTCTCCAAGAGATATTTGCACACCCTTGTTCATAGCAGCACTATTCACAATAGCCAAGAGATGGAAGCAACACAAATGTTCATCAACAGCTGAATGGCAAAAAGAGGTGGTATATTACATACAATGGAATACTATGTAGCCTTCATGCTGTCTTCAGGCACAACATACACACAGGTCAAGGGCCATTATTAACAAGAAAAAATATAAATTCTATCTCATGTAGTCTTAATATCAAATATGGAGAGCCTGATTTTTTTAAAGATTTATTTACTTTTTTTAAGATTCACTTGTACTCTTGTTTTTACATGCAGCCACATTTTTGTTCATTAGATTATTTTGCAGACATCTTTAAAACCCCTAGTCTAACAAGTAGAAGTTGTCTCAACTCAAACTGGATGATAACGTTCCAGTAAATGCAGGGCATGGTCACTGCAATGTATAACAAGCACCTGAAGGAGTAAAAGCACCAGTTAGTGCTTTCCTATTGTCTGGCTCCAACTATTTGCTTCTGGATAATTGATTTTTAAAAAGCCATCTGTGGCAATTTAGTTATTGCTGTAAGAAAGATGTGGGTCACTTTTGCCTACTTGGCCCTGCATAGAGATTATTAGTCTTATTCACATTTTTGCCCAAATTTCCACCAGCAAAAAGTCTTTGGAGTGGAATAAATTCACATTTTCAAGATATGCAGTAACTATTGCTGTCTACAGAACAAAGCATTTCCAGTCTCTTGAGTATATTATCTTCAGATTACCCACAGATATCTTTTCCACATGGTCATTATTATTATTGTTCATATTTTTCCTCAACAAATCAATATAATATGGCAATATCCAAGATCTCTTGTTTTATAGAGCATGATTCTTGAACAAAATTCAGGTGTTAGCAACACCTGACATAAGAGCATACAGGATTAAAATTACAGCATGAAATCTATATGAGATATTGGGTTGGCCAATAAGTCATATGGTTTTTTCCATAAAATAAAACATACATTTTTATTTTCACCAATAACTTCATTGATTTGGATATTTTGAGTATGTTGGGATCTTCTGCATGGTATTACATTGATTGTTTTCAGTTAATGTCTTGATTTGATCTCTATCAACTTCAACTAGTCTACCTGACAGTGGAGCATCATCCAGTGAGAAATCCCCAGCATGAAACTTCGCAAACCACTTTTGACACGTTTGATCAGTCACAACACCTTCTCCATACAGTGCACAAATTTTTGTGTGTGTTTCAGTTGTGTTTTTACCCTTCTTGAAATAATAAAGCATAATCTGAAAATGTTGCATATTTTCTTCCATCTTCAATATTAAAATGGCTACACAAAAATTCACCAATTTTGATAAGTTTTCTTAAATGCACACTGATATGACAGCTGTCATAATACAATCTAACAAAATTGTTTTGAATTAAGTTAAAGACAACAAGTGCTGTTAGAGCCATCTCATGGAAAAAACCAAATGAACTTTTTGTCCAACCCAACCAATATAAATGGGACATTTTCTGCACCCTTACATAGTCAACTTTGTATTCACTAAGACCTCACCTGAGGACATATTTTGGTTATCTATTGCTATGTAACAAACTACCCCAAAATTCAGTGACTTAAAACAACCACTGTATTATATCTCACAACTTTCGAGGCAGTTATTTGGCCAGGACTCAGCTGGATGATTTCTATCTTCCATATGCCATCAACCAGTCAGTTGGTAACATTCTAACTGGCAGCTAAGCTAGTCTCCAGGGTCCATCACAGCCTTCTCACGTGCCTGGCACTTGATGGGTATGGCTGAAAGAGTGGATTCAGCCGCTCTACTCTCCTTGTAGTCTCGGAGCCTTTCCACGTAATCTCTCCATCAGGATAGTTGAACTTCTTACATGGCAGCTCAGGCTCCATAGACAGGTCTTGGAAGCTGCCATTCTCTTCAGGGCAGCTTGGAAACTGATACAACATCATGTCCATCCTAGTTATTTGATCAAAGCCATCATAGAGCTTATATCTAGATTCAAAGGCGGCAACATAGACCCTGGCCATTGTCAGAGTAACTTTGACCTATTGCCACTACTGTTATCTGTCTGATGGTCACCAGAGAGTTCCTGAGGAAACATTCACTTTTATGTATATCACCTGGTTTCTTTAGCAACTGAAATAAGCCATACATAAATGGACAAATATTATATGTTTCCACTTGATGAGGTACCTAAAATAGGCAAATTCAGAGAAAGAGAAGGTGGAAGAGAGTTTACCAGCAAGGTGGGAGAATGGGAAATAAGGAGTTGTTATTGGTACAGAGTTTCTGTTTGGGATGATTAAAAAAGTTCTGGCAACAGATAATAGTGGTGATTGTACAACATGCCAATGTACTTAATGCTAATGTACTGAATTGTATACTTAAAAAATGGTTAAAATGGCAAACTTTATATTATGTATATTTTACCACAATAAAATATCTGTACAAAAAAAAGCCGTACAACAGAAACAATGTAAAATTTTCTACAAAACAACTAGCCTGACTCTTCAAAATGTCAATGGCATTTAAAAATTTAAAATGATAGGGGAATTAAAGAGAATAAAGAGACCCAACAACCAAGTGCAATGAGTAATCTCTGATTCAATCTTCATTGGACAAAAAACAACCAAACTGTAAAACAAATTCTTTTATTTTTTATATAAAGGTCAAATTTTATTTTTAATTAAAATTTATAAAATAAATTATCTTTTGAAACAAAATTACAATTAACATTCCCTTGACAAAGTATTACTTTACATTGGTAGTGAAAACTATTTTTATCAGATATATACTGGATACTTAAATCTTGGGAATTCAATATTGGAAAATATTACCCCAAACATTTAATGCACAGTCTTTACATGATGGCATAAACATTTGTTTTGTTTGTGTATTTTTTTTCTTGTGATAAATCAGTACTGATGGAGTATAGAAATATACATTTTGGAATTCTCTATATAATTGTGGTAGCTGTAATAAAACTGTACACATTGGAAAACTCACTAAATTAAATATACACTTGAATAATAACGGTGGGCTGAACTGCATACACAACTTACACATCAATTAAGCTGTTTAAAAAATTTCATATGGTTCTTATGAAGGATTGAATGGTCAGTAATTTATTCATACCAACAAATTCTAGATGTCATAAATATGAAAATCTTTTGAATGAAAGAGAAATTTACCCAATACCACTTAATTTTCTTTTTATATGATAAAGAAAATAGCTGTTAAACATACTAAACCTGTGGGAAAGAGTTTTAAGAGTTCAAGTATGATTGTACCTATTCTAATGGCTTGTTATTGTGAGTATTTCATAGTCTTTTTTTTTTTTTTTGTAAAACAAACTAAGCTGATTGAAGATTGATGGTGAGCCTGTAGGCTGTGAATATCTTTACTTCATTATTTTTCATATTTTTTAAAGATTTTATTTATTTATTTTTAGAGAGGGGAAGAGAGAAAGAAAGAGAGAGAAACATCAATGTGTGGTTGCATTTCACGAGCCCCCTGCTGGAGACCCAGCCTGCAATCCAGCCATGTGCCCTACACTGGGAATTGAACCAGCAACCCTTTTGTTCACAGGCTGGCACTCAGTCCACTGAGCCACAGCAGCCTGGGCTATTTTTCTTATTCTTTGCGAGGGCCATCTCCATTTATATTATAGCATTCAATTGAGCTTTATCCATTGAGCTGCCTTTATTTATCTTGAAAACTGTTTTTATTTGCTCCAGTATACACCCACAGGAAGGCTTTGGCTCAGGGTTGTTAGGATGTATTAAATACATTCTTGTCTCACTTGAGAAAATTTGAACATAAACTCACTATTAAAAGATACTATGGAATATTTATTAACTTTCCTAGATGCGGTAATGGTATTGCAGATATGTAGGAGAGTGTTGTTGTCCTCAGGAAATACCTGAAATATTTAAAGGGTAAAGGCCATAATGTCCATAGCTGTCAAATAGTTCATCAAATTAAAAAATGCGCAGAGAAATTAAAGCCCATGTAGCAAAATATTAGCAATTGTTGAATTTAAATGAAGGGTATGTATGTGTTCATTGTTTTATTCTTCTGACCATTCTGCATATTGGAGAACACTTGAGAGTTTCAGAATCTTGATATTTCAGCAAAGACCAGTATTCACAGAGGACACCTGCTGTTTGTGCTCAGCCAGCATACATACGTGTCTCTGGTAATAGCAGTTCCATTTATTTTCTGGGCATTGCTGTCCCCCAGTGTATGCTTGCTTATGATGAATTTCAATCAAAGTGCCCTCTCCTTCCCTGAACAAGATGGGTAGATGCACAATCCAAGTCAGGTCAATCAGAGCTCCCTTGGAAGAAATTCACCTTGGGGAAATTAACACAAGGCACATCTGACAGTGCCTGGAAAGGCTGCTCATACCACTGCTACCTATATCACTGGAGCTACCCTGTGGGCTTTTTCCAAGTCTTGATGTTCACTTTTCTATTCAGTGAGCCCTGTCATCTCTCCAAGAACATATCTTTGCTGTTGTTGTCATTAAAAGTATAACTGGTCACTGATGTTTTTAACCAATGAACCATAGGTGATACAATGTTTTATCTACAAAGATGTTTTTCTACAAAGATGTAGAAAAATGGCATAGACAAAATTTCTAGCATGAAAAATCTACTGCTTTTATATGACAGTTTAATATTTGCCAGGAAAGAGAAAAATTGTGGGATGAGCTGTGAACAAAAACAAAAAAACAATAAAAAGCATTCAGAGTTTGAATAAATAAACGGCGAGAGCGGCATTAAATTGACTCGCTCCCTGGGATACAGTCTCACTTTCCTACCAAAGCAGGCAATGGAGGTGAAAGTAAATGGAAAGTAGAAAGAGCGTCACCTATTCCACTGAGCAGGGAATCTCACCATAATATGCTGTCGTTTACCAGGCACCCACTGACCCAGGCACTGTTAGTCCTTCACAACCATCAACTCACTGAATTCTCCCAACAGCACAATTATTTTCTATTATTTGGCTATATATACTACTCTGATCATCCCCACTTTACAGAAAACTCAAGGCTCAAGGTTGTTAAGTCACTAAGCCAGCGTCCCAGAAGGAAGAGGGGCAAGATTCCAAACACAGGTGTGTGACTCCAGCACAGTAGCACCGGGAGGGTGAGCCAGCTCCAGTTTCCTGGTCCAGCCTCAAATCAGCATCCAGGAGTCAAAAGCCACGCCCCGCTCAAGTTTCTGAGCCAATCCCGAGAGTGGTCAATGGATTTTTTTGAGAGTCTGCTTATCCCCACCCACTCTGGATCCAGGAGATTCCTTTGCAGACACCTCTAGCAGTGCTCAACTGCTAGCTGGAGGGTCCCCTGAGTTACCCCTGCTGTCCACAAGAACTGGGTCTGGAGACCCCTAGCCTCCTTTCTGCCACACCCTCCCAAGGTATGGCACTTGTTAACCCCCGTTTGGCCGTGTTAACTTCCTCTACAGGTATTAGTTTTCTCCCACTCACATCTCCTTGACCTACTGAAGCCTAATGGTTAAAAACAATGGCTTTGGAGCCAGATGCACCGAGGTGCAAGTCCCTACATCGTCACTGCCTACCTGTGTGTAAGTTGCTTCATCTTCAGGCTCCCAATCTAAAAACAGGAATGATAATGCTACCTATTTAGTAGGGCTGTTGTGAGGATAAGATGCACTAATTTAAGCAGCAAGCATGTGGCACAGTGCATGGCACTTTGTAAATGCTTGATAAACAGTAGTTATTATTTTCATTACTTTCATTGTTATCACCTTGTTATATATAGTCTGTCAAGCCTCTTAACCACTTCCTGGTTTGGGGCCTAGATCATCTGTCTTCTTTTTTTGTCAAGTTTTTTGTTTGTTTGTTTTGTTTTGTTTTTTGTTTTTTCTCCATGGAAGTGAATTCCAACCCTGGGAGGGCTTCCAGCTCATGGGTGGATCTTCTTCATTTAGACAGATCTTCCAGAAACAAAATTTAGTCTCCCTGACTTTTTCATTAAACTTATTTCCAGGTGGAGTTTTGCTGCATGCCCACCAATTTTTATCTAGAACTTGAATGTAGGGGACATGCCTCTGAGAGCATAAATAAAGGAAAGGGGGTTGTGAAGACGGGGCTGGAGCCTGGGCTCTCAAATCCACTGGGCAGGATCCTGCACCTGCTGTAAGCCATGCACACAACTTCTCATCTCTGAACCTCAGTTTCCTCGGCTGTAAAATGGAGAGTCTTGCTCTTAACTTCAGAGACAAAGGGAGAATTCCATGAGATAATGGCTAGAAAGCCCATGTGCCTGGCACAGAGTAGGCATGCATAATGTCAGTTTCCTTTACTCTGGCAGACCATCACCATCTTCAAATACCACCACCAGTATCCTAAAAGAGAGGCCCCACCCCTAAGGAAAGATCAGGGCTCCGCCCTTCTGATAACCACTTCTGCCTCTCCCTGGTCGTTCCTTTTACTTCTCTGAATTGTAGTCATTCTGAAGCTGGGTGTGGGGTGACACAGGACAAAGGGATTGTCCCTGGGACTCAGCCAGCTCCAAAGTGGCCTTGCTCAGATGCCATTTGGCCAGAAGCCAGACTCGCTGTTTAGAAAAACACATCCATTCTGGGCACCACTACCTAAGGGAAAACTATGAGTGGCTTCAAAAATAGCAGTAAAAATGATTAATGAGTTAGGAAATAGGGCCTGGAGAAAAGAATACAGAACTTAGATTGTTTATGTTAAGGAAGTGAAGGCAGGAGGGGCAACGCTGGGCACTGCTGAGAAACAGTTTTGAAAGAGCCAGAGCCAAATAAAATACGAAGAAATATACTGGTGAGTCTATTCTGCAGACCAGAAGGGGTGAGCAGTAGGGCAGTGGAAGTATCCTGGCAGGTCCGTTGAGACAGAGGCCTGAAGTCGGGTGGCCTCTTCAAGAAAAGGAATGCAAAATTATCACCACAAAACTTCTTTGCCCTTCCTGGACTTTGGAAGGGGTCCGTGCAGGCCAGGGCACTGGATCTTAAACTCTGTTGCTTTCTCAATAAATTCACCTCTAATTAAGGGTGCAACAAATAAGCTGGTATCAGTTTGGGAAATGGTCATAAAACATGATTGTTCTACAAACTCTGCCAGGGAATGCTTTCTCTCCCTCCTTCCCCTAAGGCCTCTCTAGCCAATAAAATGTGATGCAAGCCTGCCCTCCTCTCAGAATTTTTACCAGATGTAGCCTTTCCCCACCACAGTGGTTTGGTGCCTCCTTTTCACATGTGTACCAATCATACCCTGTGCTAATTTGTGCCACTCCACTGTATATGAATGATCTATTGCTACATAACAAATGTCTCCAAATTGTAGTAGCTTAAAATAACACACATTCATTATCTCACAGTTTCTGAGGATCAGGAATGCAGACATGGTTTAGGCCTCAGTCATCTTAAGGCTCAGCTGGAAAAAATGTGTTTCCCAGCTCACATGATCATTGTCAGGATTCACTTCCTCACAGGCTGTTGGACTGAGGCCTCAGTTCCTCAAGAGCTTCTGGCCAGAGTCCTCTCTCTGTTCCTTGCCACGTAGCCATCTCCATCACGTAAGCATGGCAGCTGGCTTCAACAGAGCAAGCGAAAGAGGGAGGGGGCAAGAACAAGCATGCTAGCAGGGGTGAAATCACAGTCCTTTGTAACCTAATCAGAGAAGTGACATCCTATCACTTTTGTCATATTCCATTCATTAGAAGTGTTTCACTAGGTCTAGCCCATATTCACAGGTAGGGAATTACACAAGATCATCAATACCAGGAGGTGGAGGTCATCCAGAACCTTGTCAGAAGCTGCCTACCAGAAAACACAGAGAAGCAGCCAAAATGTGAACACAAAGGAACAGACTCCAAATGAAAGGACAAAGAATTCTCCAGAAGAACTAAACAAAATGGAGGCAAGCAATTTATGAGATAGAGTTTAGAGTAATGATTATAAAGATACTCAATAGCAAGAAAAAAGACATAGCAACCATAAAAAAGGACCAGTCAGAAATAAAGAATGCAATATCTGAAATAAATAATACACTAGAAGGAATAAAGAGTAGATTAGATGAAGCAGAGAGTCGAATCAGTGTTTTAGAAGATAAAGTAGAAAAAAATACCCAGACAGAGCAGCAAAAAGAAAAAATAATTTTTAAAACATGAGGAGAGCTTAAGAAACATTTTGAACAACATGAAGCATAACAACATCCACATCATGGAAATACCAGAAGGAGAAGAGTAAGCAAGGGATCGAGAACCTATTTGAAGAAATAATGATAGAAAACTTTCTCAATCTGATGAAGGTAAAAGACACACAACTCCAGGAAACTCAGAGTCCCAAGCAAGTTGGAACCAAAAAGGTCTACAGTGAGGCACATCATAATTCAAATGACAAGGCTTAAATACAAGGAGAGAATCCTAAAAGCCACAGGAGAAAAGCAGGTAGTAACCTACAAGGGAGCACCAATTACACTGGCATTTGATCACTCAACAGAAACACTTCAGGTCAGAAGGGAGTGGTGTGAAATATTCGAGGTGATGAAAAGCAAGGACTTACAACCAAGGCTACTTTACCCAGCAAGTTTATCGTTTAAAATTGAAGGAGAAATAAGGAGCTTCACACACACACACACACACGCGCGCGCGCGCGCGCACGCACGCACGCACGCACGCACGAGTTTAACACTAAACCAGCACACACACACACACACACACACACAAAGGAGTTTAACACTAAACCAGTACTGCAACAAATGTTAAAGGGCTTGTTTTAACAAGGAAGAAGAGAAGAAGGGGAAGGAGAGAAAGAAAAAAACAGAGGAAAAGAATCTAACAAAAAGAAAAAGAAGAAGAAGAAGCTGCCTACCGTAGTGGTCACTTGTTCTATCTTGTCTCATCACTGCCTGCTGTTGTCTTACCTGTCTCTGCCATTCTGTTATGAGCTCCTTGAAGACAGGGACCACGTTTTACTCATCTCTTAGTGACTCCTAGTGCCTAGCATAGGCCTCTTGGACTTGTTAAGTGAATGTAAGTGCAAGGATAGGTTTAGATGTTTACAAGTAATACATGATGAATTTTTTATGATAGCTAACCTCTTCTTCGAAAACAACAAACTTGTAAACTATCTGCATGTGCAGTGGTAAAGGATTGATTAAATGCTCTATGTTACAATCATGCAATGGGTATTCTAAAGGCATTAAAATGAAAAATGTTGGACAATAGTAAATGACAAGGAACAATTCTTACAATATTGTACATTATTTTAGTATTGTACAACATTGCATATAATGTGTTGTACATTTAGAAAGCAAGTTACAAAAGTGTGTGTATTTACTATTTTTAATTATATTGTATTGATTGTGCTATTACTGTTGTCCCAATTTTTCCCGCTTTGTACGCCTCTACCCAGTACCCCACACTCCCTCAGGCAATCCTCACACCGCTGTTCATGCCCAAGGGTTATGCGCAGGTTCCTTGGCTATTCCATTTCCCATACTGTACTTTACATCCCCATGGCTATTCTGTAACTACCTATTTGTACTTCTTAATCCCCTCACCTCTTCACCCTTTCTCTCACACCCTCCCCCATCTGGCAATCACCAAAATATTCTCCGTATCCATGATTCTGTCTCTGTTTTTGTTTGTTTTATAGATTCAGTTGTTGATAGATACGTATTTATTGCCATTTTATTGTTCATAGTTTTGATCTTCTTTTTCTTTTTTAATATATATTTTATTGATTATGCTATTATAGTTGTCCCATTTTTTTCTCCCCTTTATTCCCATCCACCCTATACCACCCCACCCTCCAGCATTCCCCCCCTTAGTTCATGTCCATGGGTCATACATATAAGTTCTTCGGCTTCTCCTTTTCTATACTACTATTAACCTCCACCTGCCTATTTTATACTTACCTTTTATGCTGCTTATTCCCTGTACTTTTCCCCCTATTCTTACCCCTCCCTTTACCTTCTGTTTTACTCTTCATAGTTTTTGGTCTCCTTTTTCTTAGATAAGTCCCTTTAACATTTCATATAATAAGGGCTAGGTGATGATGAACTCCTTTAACTTGACCTTATCTGGGAAGCACTTTATCTGCCCTTCCATTCTAAATTATGGCTTTGCTGGATAGAGTAATCTTGGATGTAGGTCCTTGCTTTTCATGACTTTGAAAACTTCTTTCCAGTCCCTTCTTGCCTGCAAGGTTTATTCTGAGAAATCAACTGACTCTTCTGCAGGTAACTGTCTCCTTTTCTCTTGCTGCTTTTAAGATTCTCTCCTTACCTTTAATCTTGGGTGACTTAATTATGATGTGCCTTGGTGTGTGCTTGCTTCAGTCCAACTTCTTTGGGACTCTCTGAGCTTCCTGGACTTCCTGGAAGTCTATTTCCTTTGCCAGATTGGGGAAGTTTTCTTTCACTATTTTTTCAAATAAGTTTTCAATTCCTTGCTCACCCCTTCTCCTTGTGGCACCCCTATGATTTGGATGTTGGATCATTTAAAGTTGTCCCAAAGGTTCCTAATTCTCTCCTCATTTTTTTGAGTTCTTGTTTCTTCATTCTGTTCTGGCTAAATGTTTTTCTCTTCCGTCTGCTCCAAATTGTTGATTTGAGTCCCAGTTTCCTTCCCTTTACTGTTGGTTCTCTTCCCTTTACTGTTGGTTTCCTGTATATTTGTCTTTATTTCACTTTGCATAGCCTTCATTTTTTCCTCCATTTTATGACCATACTCAACCAATTCAGTGAGCATCCAGATTACCGATGTTTTGCACTGTGTAGCTGATAGGTTGGCTATCTGCTTATGGCTTAGTTCTATTTTAGGAGCTTTGATCTGTTTTTTCATTTGGGCCATATTTCTTTGTCTCAGCCCACCTGTTACATTGGAAGGGGCGGAGACTTAGTATTCACTAGAGAGGGACAACCCAGGTCCCTGTTTTGTGATGGTGTCTGTGGGGGAGGGGTCCGAGAGGGAACAGTGTTACTTGCTCAGCTCTCTGCCAGCTTTCAGTTACCTCCCCTGCTACCCACAAGCAAATTGGGCCCTTTTGGTGCTGCTTCCTGGGTGGGTGGGTTTGTGTACATTATAGGACCCTGTGGGTGTCTCCAATGAACTCTCCTGTGAGGCTGGGAGCTTCTCCTGCTGCTGCAACCCCCACGGGTTTTAACCTCCAGAGCTTTTGAGGCTTTCCTTTCCCACACTGGAACTGAGAGTTGCTCGGTCTGTCTCACTCCTCAGCTGTTCCTCCGGTTTATCTGCCTGCAAATGTGGGACCACACAGTCTGCCAACCACCACCTCCTCGGCCAGTGCTCCAGCTGCCACCTTGCCACGCGTCCTCTCCACCCAGGCTGCCCATCTCTGTCCCTCCTACTGGTCTGGATGAATGTTTCTTTTTTAGCTCCTTGTTTGTCAGACTTCCCTTCAGTTTGATTTTCTGGCAGTTCTGATTATTTTTTGTTTTTAAATTTGTTGTTGCCCTTCTTTGGGTTGTGCAAGGGGGCAAAGTATATCTAGCTATGCCACCATCTTGGCTGGAAGTCTGATCTTCTTTTTCTTAAATAAATCCCTTTAACTTTTCAAATAATTGTTTGCTAATGATGAACTCCTTTAGTTTTTTCCTGTCTGGGAAGCTCTTTATCTGCCCTTTGATTCTAAATGATAGCTTTACTGGGTAGAACAATCTTGTCTATAGACTCCTGCTTTTCATGACTTTGAATATTTCTTGCCAACCCCTTCTGGCCTGCAAAGTTTCTTTTGAGAAATCAGATGACAATTTTATGGGAACTCCCCTGTAGGTAACTAACTGCTTTTCTCTTGCTGCATTTAAGATTCTCTCTTTATCTTTAACCTTTGGCATTTCAATTATGATGTATCTTGGAAAGTGCCTCTTCGCATCCTTCCTGTTTAGGATTCTGTGCTTCCTGGACTTGAATGTCTGTTTCTTTCACCAAATTAAAACAGTTTTTTTTTATTATTTTTCTAATAGATTTACAATTTCTTGCTCTTTCTGTTCTCCTTCTGGCATGCCTATGATGTGAATGTTGGACCATTTGAAATTGTCCCAGAAGCTGCTTATACTATCCCCATTGTTTTGGATTCTTTTTTCTTCTTGTTGTTCTGATTGGTTGTATTTTGCTTCCTTATGTTCCAAGTCATTGATTTGACTCTCAGCTTCATCCACTCTACTGTTGTTTCCCTGTCAATTGTTCTTTGTTTTAGTCACTGTATCCTTTGTTTATGACTGGATCTTTATTATGCTGTTGAAGTCCTAAGTTCCTTACGCATCCTTGTAACCAGTGTTTTAAACTCTGCATCTGATAGGTTGCTTACTTCCGTTTTGTTTAGTTCTTTTTCTGGAGTTTTGATCTATTTTTTCATTTGGGCCATTCATTTTGTTTCCTCACTTTGGCAGCCTCCCTGTGTTTGTTTCTATGTATTATATAGGGCTCCTAAGATTCCGTGTCTTGGCAGCATGGCCTAATATAGTAGGTGTCCTGTAGGGTCCTGCAGCACAGCCTCCCCTATTACCCAAGCTGGGTACTCAAGATGTGCCCTTTATGTAGGCTGAGTACACCCTTTCTTGTAGTTCAGCCTTGATTGCTGTTGGCAGGTCAATGCGAGGGACTTACCCAGGCCAGTCAACTGCAAGGACTGGCTCTGACCACTTATTACCAACCCTCATCCTCCGTGGAGGATCAGCTATGTGGGGACAGGGTAGTAGTGCTCCAACTTGGTCTGTAGCTGTCCACCGGGTGTGCAGGCTCTGGGGTTGCCCGGGTGGTACCGGCCAAGGTCAGCCCCTCCCTGTGTTTTGCCTGAGGCCACCCTGCCTGAGCTGTAAAGCAACCTGAGATGGCTGTCACTTGTGCTGGGTTTGGAGATTCCCAGGCAAAGCCAAGCTGTGAATCTAGGCTGGTTGCTGCTAGTGCCAGGCCTGAGGCTACTTAGCAAGAGGTACAGGGGCTGGGTGTTAACTGAAGGAGGCTCTTGCTTGTCTTAGGAAGTTATGAAGCATGAGCCAAGACCAGCCATTCATATGGAAACGCCGCATGGATGGGCCCATAAGTTGGTGGAGGAGAGCTGCAGGTGATCTCCAGGGCCAGGCAAACAGTATTAGCCAGATTGATGGAGTCACAGACATGGCACCTGCCTGCCGGCTCTGTGGCTCTGAGGCTCTGTGGCTCTGTGTGTGGAGAGTTCAGAGAAAGGACAATGACCTCTGCTTGCCTTTCTGTCAGAAAGTTGTCTGCCAGCTCTCACCTTGATACAGGACACTTCAGTTCCTCCCTGTATGCTGCTGGTGCCTTTCAAGCTGCTACCCCAGTGCTGGAGCTCAAAGTGAATGAGCCTAAGTAAGTCTCTGTGTGGGCTGTTTTAGAAGAACTAATTGGGACTACAGAAGTTTCTTCCACCAAAGCAATCCCCACTGGTTTTTGCAACCAGAAGTTATGGGGACTTATCTTTCTGGCACTGGAACCCTGCCTGGTGTGGGGCTGGGACTCCTCACTCCCAGGATATAACCCTTGAATTTTTATCTGCCACAGATAGATGTAGGACCAGCCCATTCCACACCTCGACGCTTCTTACCAGTCTGGATGATGTGGTTTCTTTAATTTCCTAGATGTCAGACTTCCATTCAACTCTATTTCTGATGATTCTTAGTGATAGTTGTTCTATATTTTAGTTGTAATTTTGATGTGGTTGTGTGAAGAGAAGGTCCCTGTTGACCTATGCCACCATCTTGACCGGCAGTCCCCTGTGTATTGAATATTTTTACAAAGCAAATATACATATAGAAAAAATCTAAAGGATTTAATCAGCTATGAATGGCCATGAGGTGCACATAAACCAATTTTAAGCTGCTTAAACAAGCAGGCATTTTGATTTTTGTTTTGTTTTTGTTTGTTTGTTTGTTTTAATCTTTGTAACAAGATGACTGGAAGTAAGCAGCCTCCGACCTCGGTTGTCTCTGGCTCAGTATCACCTCAGGTTTTTTGACCTTCCCTTCATGCTTTTCACTCCACTGTCACAAGAGAGCTGCCCCAGCTCGGGACATTACAACCACATTCAAAGCAAAAAGAACAAGAAAGAAGAAGCCCCAGTCATGGCTGACTCTCTACTAGGAAAAAAAAGGCTTTCCCAGAAGAACCCCCTGGTGTCACATGGACACTCACAGACACAAGGGAGGCTGAGGACACAAGAAACAGAAATTTCATGATTGGCTCAGAAAATCATGATTTATACCCTGGTTACACTACCACTCAAATAAACGCGGAGGTCATTAGCAAAGAAAAAGGGAGAAGGATTATTGGGTAGGCAACTAGGTGCTGCTCCCTTTAGACAGGACATGTTGCTGCTTACTTTGTCACAGAGTCACCTCATTCCTTCTAGTCTTACACCCAGATTGCTGTACTTAATTACTCACCTGCTAGCCACTGAAGGCATCTGAGCTTTCAACACATGAACATAAGGCTCAGGTTTGGAAAGTGTGGAAAAAAACTGTTAATTGTCCTCCCTTATCCATTATTCCCTTCCTCTTCTTAGTAATGAAGTAAACTTCTCCTCAAGATGTAGCAGGGTAAATGGCTGCCCAGCTCCAAATCATATTTTCCAGCCTCCCTTGCAGCGCGCTGGGTGTGACCATAAAAGTACTCACCACTGGAAATTGAATAGCATTGATATGAGCATCACTACTCCTACATCATTTCTAAATACATACATACACACATAAATGTTGTTAGCCATCTGCTTCCTCTTTGTTCCCTTTTCCACAAGTTGGGAATTTATATGTAGAGGTGGAGGACTGGCTTTGCCAATGTCCTAGGAGAAGGCAGGGCAACGACCTTCTTTGAGTCTGTGATCAACAAGTTCTGCGAAAGAACAAGATTCAGGTAAGCTCTGGGAATCCTTCTAACAGAAACTTCTAGTTTCTCTAGGGCAGAATCACCAGGAGGGCTTGTTAAAACACAGATTGCTGGGGCCTACTCCAAGAATTTCTAATCAATAGGTATAGGACAGGGCCCAGGAATCTGTATTTTAACAAGCTTCCAGCTGCTGATGCTTCTGGTCCAGGAACCGCATATGAGAATCAGCACTCTATAGCAAACACATCGAGTGACTCCTCTTCGGCTACATCTTATCCCTACATATCTCTACTCACTGTCCCATAGTCCTGAGAAAGTCCAGTGTACGCAGAACTGAGTCACTGCTGTGGTCAGAGAAGTAGAGTCCTGTGACTGGCAGCCCTGTGAGTGTCACAAGGGGTAGGAGTGGGAGGGAAGCTCCCCCCAAAAAGGAATGATGGGCACACAAAAATAGATGTTCTCCAAGTGGTAACCGGTCAAGCTGAATTCACAGCTCGCTCTCTCCATCTGGAGCAAGATCTGCGGAAGCAACTTTTTTCCTCAGTATAGAAAGCTCCAGAAGAGGAAATTTGAAAAAAAAAAAAAAAGAAAAAAGAGGGAGTCCATGGACTGCCATGAGCTGTTATCTCTATTCAAACCTACTTCTATTTTCCTGCCCAAGAGAGGAGATTCCTCCCTTCTGGAGGCTGGCAATCCATTTCACGGCCGCCATGGTGGCTGCAGAAGCATGAGGAGGCAATAGCGCCCGTTTTGACCAGCGAGGCCACCGCTCCGGCTGCTGTGCCATCATGCCTGCTGTAGCTTTGGTCAGCCTCAGAGAGACTGATGCTAACACACAGTTCCTAAAAACCCTCAAGTCTAATTTTTTTGCATCACATTTTATATGCTCACAATGAACTTTCTCCTTCAGAAAACTTTATAAGAAAGAAAAAAAAAATTTGTTAACCTCAGTAATCAAAGCCGTAGTTTTATAAGTCTGGATTGTTATCTATTAAATTTTCTTAAAATTTGGCCCGCCTGCACTTATAAACCAATACGATATTTGAACATAGCAACAAAGGGTGTGTTAAAAACATGTTAATATCTACACAGTAACCAATATAATACGCCATATTAATAACATAAAGGACAAGAAATAAACACATGATTATCTCAATAGATAATAAGAAACATTTGACAAAATACAGCACCCTTTCATGATAAAAAATACTCAATGAACTAGGAATAAAAGGAAACTTTCTCAATCTGACAAAGGGCATCTACAAAACCCCCACAGGTAACATCATACCTGATAGTGAAAAACTAAAGTGTTTTCCTTAAGGTCAGTTTTTAATATCAGTGGCTGCCAGGAGCCAAGGGGGAGGAAAATAGGACGTGACTGCTAATGAACAGGTTTCCTTTTGAGGTGATGAAATTGTTCTGAAATTAGGTAATAGCAGTGGTTGCACAACCTTGTGAATGAATACACTAAAAACCACTGAACTGTACACTTTAAAATAGTGAGTTTTATGGTATATGAACTGTATGTCAAATAAAACTGTTATTAAAAATAAATATATTTACAGCAGGGCAACTTGGGATGCTATGTAACTAGAAGGGGAAAAAAATCCCATAATTTATGGAAGTTTGCTTGGTAAAGAAGGTAAACCATTTATCAGCCTAATTTAATTTTGTTGAAGAAAATTCCCCTGTAATTTTCAAGTGTACTTGGCCCGTTATTTCCAAGGGCCCTGTAATGATGATTCAGTAGGTCAGCTTCAGCCTGAAATTTTGCTTGGGGTCTAGCACGGAGAGGAAAACATTTTGCAAGAGGGAGTAAGAAAAGCTTTGGAGCCCTGGCTGGTGTGGCTCAGTGGACTGAGCGCTGGCTTGCAAAACAAAGGGTCACCGGTTCAATTCTCAGTTGGGGTGCATGCCTGGGTTGCAGGCCAGGTCCCCAGCAGGGGGCACACGAAATGCAACCACACATTGCAGTTTCCCTCTCTGCCTCCCTTCCGCTCTCTAAAAATAAATAAATAAATAAAATCTTTAAAAAAGAAAAGAAAAGAAAATAGAAAAGCTTTGGAGTAGACTGCTGGAAGGTAGACTGGGGCCAGAGAGAAGCTGGAGGAGATGGTAGCAAGCTGATTCCCAAGGAGGGATGTAGCCAGAAAAAAATTGCTCTCAGCAATAACAGTCGTGAAGTTTTAGTGATGTCTTGTTTTGCCGTTTTGAGTTGGTTCCTATACTATGCTGAACTTCTCCCTCCGTTTCCCCAAAACTTCAGTGGAACCTAAGTGCCAGGGACACTTGGGGGAATGAAGGAATCAGGAATGCATCCGGAACAGGTTGAGAGGGCCTGCAAGAAAAAAAGTGGCATCAAAGGAACAAGAGTAACTAAGAAATAAACTCTTCCTGGCCTAGCGAGGGGGATGTTGCCCCACCTTCACTCTATCCCTTGCCAGAATCACAGGAATCGGGGGAAGAGGGCTGGAGATCAAGTTAAGGATGGTTTTGGTTGTGCGTAATTTTTTTAAAAAGCCCAATTTGAGATTAAGGAAATTCTATTATTTCTCATAACAAGAAGTCCTAAATTAGATGGGTTCTCGGTTTGGGTAATTCAGCAGCTTCACCTGCTATCTGCAGTTTGCTGGCTTATCTTCAGGCCACCATAAAGCCTGTTTGCATATTAAAGTGAACCCGTGCATTGGTCAGAATTCTTTTAGTTGCTAATGTCAGAAATCCACCCTAGACTGACACAAGGAAAATGAGAGTCCACAGACACTTCAAGCATGCCTGGATCCAGGAGGGCATCAGAACTCTCTTTCCATATTTCGGATTTATTTGGTTTTGCTTGGCTTTACTCTGACAGGCAGCAAGACGGCTGCTGGCAGCACCAAGCCTTCAATGTCTTGTAAATCATGGTGGGGCTGGGGTGAGGAGATGGGAGAGAAAGAGAGAGAGATTTTCTTCTAATGTTCCTGTGACAAAATTCCTGAAGGGATTCTGATTAAGTCATAGGCCCATCCCTGGACTAATCACTGGAAACAAAGGACGCAGGACTTGGATTGGCCAATTTTGGATCTTCTGTTCACCTCTGGGACTTGGGGTCAGAACCCCCAAACCCACAAAGACTGAGCTGAACTGGGGACAGGAGGAATGATTTCCCATAGGAAAACAGGCTGAGTAACTAAAATGGGTCTGTTACCCCCCCAGAAGGTGATAGGACTTGAGGACCCCAGGATTCCAATGCAAACTAAGGCTTAATATGCACCTTCTTAGAATGATGCCAGAAGGAAGGAGTGAAAGGAACTGGAAAATTTGGAAGGCTTACTTTGTGCTTTCCCAGGATCACAGAGCTAGGACATGGCAGAGCCTGGATTTAAATCCATGCCTTTTCAGTTCCAAAGTGCATGCACTTAGCACTGCGGGGCTAGGGGGAGGGCCGGGGGGTGCAGAGCAAAGACAGAGGGCCCAACACAGAGAGGAGCTATACTACTGTGATCGAGAAAGAGGTCCAGCAAGCACCGCAGGAGAGCACTTAGCCCAGCCTGGGAGCATGAATCAGGAAAGGCTTTCTGGAGGGGGAGATGTTTGCCTACTGATTTTAGAAAGAGAGAAGAAGGGAGAGAGACATCGATTTGTATGCTCTTATCAAATAAGCTACCCAGCCAGGGCTGGAGGAGGAGATATTTGAACTAAGGCCTAAAGGACTATAATATTTTGTCAAAGGAGTAAAAGAGAGAAGCAAGAAAACCAGTTGTCTGTGTAGGCAGGGGAGGCCACGAAAACCAGTTTCATCTTTGGACAGTCACCGTCTTCTTGGGGTTGGGACTTTCTCGTCTTGTCTCCTCCTAACTCTGCTCCACGCGATTGCACCATAACCAGTCATCACATTTCTGACACTATTGTTCACTTGTGGGATTTCCAGAAACATTCTCACAGTGGTTGGGACAGTGGCCTGCGTTCTGCGAGCTACTCTCTACGTGACTATGGGCTAATCACTTCCCTTCTTCGGGATGGAGTTACTCATAAAACTGCAGCGGACAAATTGACTGTGATGGGTGTACACATCTGTGACTGCACTGGAAACAGCCGAGTTGATCACTTTAAATGGGTGAATCGTATGGAATCTGAACTATTATCTCAATGAAGCTTTTTTGAAGAAAATTGTAGTGAGCGAGGTGATGGGAAAGTTTGGCCTAAGCCTGCAGGCCTTAGCAGGGCTGTTGCCATCAAGGTTTTGCTACTTCGTAGCCCGGTGACCTTGGTACCTTTTTTTTTCCCCACCCTATCTCTCTCTCATTTTTCTCACTAGGATAGGGGAGTCCTTATCTTGTTTAGGTGGTTAAGGAACAAGTTTGGTCTGGGGTTGGAATGCGAAGTTAGGATTCTGGCTCTGTGACTGACAGTCTCTCTGTGCCTCCTCTTCCTCCTCTCTTTAGTGGAGATGATAAACTTCCTAGCATTGTTGGGAAGATGGAGTTGATACCCATAAAGTTCTGAGAACTGCTCCTAGCATATGGTTCAATAATTTAACAAAAAGAGTAGCTAATTTATTATATCTATTCCATTTCCTGGATTCTATTTGGGATCTTCCTGACAAGTTGTAACTACCCACCCAAGTCCCCTCCTGGACTCCCCAAGAACTGAGGATTCCCCACCCCGAGCCCTGCCCTCGAGGGAGTGCCCAGTTTGGGCAGTGGCCTGCCAGCCATGCCCCCTTCCCTGAAAATGCCTTTCCTCCCGGAGTGGGCTTCCACAGTCCCCAGCCGTAACTGAACGGACAGGGGCGGACCCCTCCCCCAAACTGGACCAGGCAACTCCTCTTTCCTAAAAATTTGGAATTAGGACTCTGAGATGCATTAGCAGGTGGTACTGGAGCTGAGAGATGACACAGCTCCAGGCTGGGCCATTTTTGTGCCACGTGAATGGAGGCCTCACAAGGAATGCAAGAACGCTGTAGCCTCAGAGGGAGAAGGAGGGAGGGGTTCTAGGTGGAATCATGGTGCATTTCCATTCAGTCACTCAACAAACTTATTGAGTACCTACTATGTGCCACATTGAGGGATAAAGCAGTGAATTCCTGCCCTTGGGTATAATGGGACACCACTGAAAGGTTTTATGCAGAAAAACAACACAATCTTATTACATTTTACACGGTCACTCTGGCTGCTCTTGGAGACTGGGTTGTGGGGAGACAAGGAGAGAAGCCGAGGATGTCACAGCAGTCCAGGCAAGAGATGACGACAGCTAGGACTAGGGTGCTGATTAGGGCCAGTGTCCTGAGTAAGACTAGGGAGGGAGTGGTGAGGGTAAGTGGGAGTCTTCATCTATTTTGAAGTTTCCAGTTCTTGGTTCTAGTTCCTCATGAGACCTGCCTACTTCCTGTCCCTGAGTTCATCTAGAACTGCCTTCTGATGTGAAAAGGAACCTGCCATTTGCGTGAAGCACCTCTGACTAAGACACCTTGGCTCTTCAGGCTGGTCTAATTCATCACCCTCCAGGACATGAGCAGTTTCCTGTTCCTTGTGTTATGGAAAGTGTTTTCTCTTACTACTCTTATGAGTAGTAGAGATGGGAAATACAAACCTCCTGAGGGATACTTTTCTGTGGAGAACTTTCAAAGGAAGCGGTCAAAGAGGATTTATTTTACAATGTGGGAAAAATGTTTATGATACGTCCTATACCACTTCCAGTTTTGCCTGCAGCATCAGGTAAAGGAAACAGATAATAGAAACTGCTGCTAAAATCTGTAGCTAACTATGTGCCAGGACTTGTCCTAAGATAGATTTAAAATATTTAAAACATTTAGTATACATAAATAAATAAATATATGAACTCACTGAAGTTTCAGGGCAACCCTGTGAGGTAGGCTATCATTGCTCCTATTTTACATATCAGTAAACTGAGGCACAGAAAGGTTGTGTCTAAGTCACAGCACTAGTGAGTGGTAGAACTATGATTCATCCCAGGCATTCAGGCTCCATACTCTTAGCCAGTGTTTCCCAACCAGGGGCACTAATGGCATTTTGAGTGAGATGATTTTTTGTCGTACAGGACTGTCCACCCCACCCGTTGTAGTGAGTTTAGTATCCATGGCTTTATATACCTGAACTCAGTTTAATCCTTTCCCAGTCCTGTGAGTTAGGCAAGGTTACTCTCATTCCCATTTCACAGAATAGGACACTGGGTCCCGGGGCAGCTTGCCCTAAACTACCCAGCTCATAACAAGGGGAGTCGGGATTTGAACCCAAGCACTCTGACTTCAGGTCCTGTGCTTTTAACTACTTTGCTATCCTACCTCACTATGAGTTAAGAGAACAGATGAAAGTATGGAATCCCCTGGCCAGGCAGCTCCTTTAAGGAGAGTCCAGCAGGTCTTACAGAGTGGGCTCGCGAGCTCTAGGGAGCCAATCCAGTCTGAAAAGCCAAAGACGAGCAGGAACCAGTGACCCTTTCCTTATGCAGAACCGGTCAACAGGGAAGGGGGAAAAGGGATGGGATTAGAAAAAGTCTAATTTTATTAACCTGTAAAGGGCACAGCCCAGGAACTGGGGATAATCAAAAAATGGGAATCAGGAATTCACACCACAGCGAAGCCAAAAAAACGTCTGGAACGCAGGACTGCTGGAGGAGTGCCTGGCCAGCTCCTCCTCCTGCAGCTGCTCCTTCCCTTAAGGTGTACGGCTGCCTGGGCCACCCTCGATACTCCTTTGCCAGTAACTCTGTACCTTTGCACAATCAGATACAGTCACATGTGGTTAAAGGCAGGGCTAATTGGCACGATTTTGGACAAAGCCATTGGTAGCTGATAATACCAAGAGTCGAATCTTCTGGCTCTGTAACCCCGCTCAAAAACAATTCAACAAAAGGCCAGAGGGCTGGAGATATCAGGGCCTGCCCTCTCTGACCTTGTACATTCAAACCAACTGCACCTCATAGGCTGTGGAGTCCAAAAAGTAATACTGTGACAAGAGTAGTGGGCCATCACCCAGGACATCGCCTCACTCCAAATTCAACCTTCCCTCCAGCTGAAGTTCAGCTCTGGGCTCAGGGGCCCTGCCCCTGCCCCTTAACTCTGTCTTCCATTTTCTGCCATCTTGGGCCTTTGAACTCCTAGGGGATTTTGACTCAAACTCTCTGCCCTGGAGAAACCTCTTACTCCTCCGGCCTCAGGAGGAACTCCCCATCCAAGGCAAGCCGTTAGGGCCTGTGCCTTACTCAGCAGTCACTTGTTTGCGAGTAGAAGAAACCCGCTCACACTGGTAAAGGGAAGAATTTATTTTGAAAACGGAGGAGTCTCACAGAACCCAAGGCAATAATTGCAGCCATGAAATAGGAGGTGGCAGTGGGACCCTTTCTTGATTCTGTTTCTAAAGAGATGGCAATACATGGATATCTTATCCCAAAGTGAATGGGAGGCCTTGTCCCATGCACAAGTTATAATGGAAAAGAGTAGAACCGGTTTTACCGATCTTGGACCTCTCAAGCAGATCAAAGATATTAAAAGGTGGTCAGAATATGGAAAAGGGAGAGGATTTGATGAAGAGATCCTCTTCAGGGTCTCTCCAGGGGCTGACTTCTCCCTAAGAATCCTGAAGATGAGCGATACCTCACCAACTATTTTGGCTACACATATCAAGAGCTTTCCATGTGCTAGACCCTGTCCTATGTGTTTCACGCATTAATTCATTTAATTCTTCCAAAAACCCAGGTGGTAAGTGCTGTCTGTTGAAGCCTAATGCCCTCATTCATTCACATATCGTAAGTATTCTCCCACATAATGTTGTTCTGCCACAATAATAAACATTGTTCTGCCACATGGATTTAATTTGGCTGTGCAGTCTTCCTGTGCACAGCTATACAGCCTCATGGTTACACACGGGGACTCTGGAGTTAGACTGCCTTTTTCAAATCCCATCTTAACCAATTATGTATTTTACAGGACCATTTTAATAAAAGAAATGTAGGTATGTAACCCAAGGATTGGCAGCCTGGATGATCCCTACATCTCTAGCCCACTAGGGTCACCTTTTAATTCAGTGATGTTTTTTGAACGCTTAGCATCTTCCAGAAATTGGAAATACAACAATGAATGAGACAGATGTAACTCCCCCTTCTTAGAGTTTATATTCTAGGAAGGAGATAGACAGTAACAAGTAAAACTGCCCAAGAAGAAGAATGCAAATAATGCAAATTTATTTTCAATGAAGGGGGAAAAGCAAGGGGCTGTTAAGGTGGAGAAAGTTTAATAAAACTGTTTTCAACTTTCAGACCCTGGGGAGTAGGAAACCCAGAGTCCCTCCCAATATCTGCAAGGATATGGTTGGGGGTGGGAGACTGTGAGTCTATGGCTTCTGTTCTACTCGGGCTCCAATCTCCTTTTCTTGGATTCTTAACTCTCTGTCATCCTGTACATTCCTGGGATGAAGGAACAGGACATTGAGAATCGCAGTGCTGCTTGGTCTTGGCTTAATTCTTCCTCCTCCCAAGAAGTGTTTTGCCAATCAAGTCCTTGCAGGTCTTCGTAGGCCCATGAAGCTGTGCCCTTTCAAATGCAGAGCACTTTGGAGGTTGCCTCCTCCCCACCCCACCCCCCCAATTTTACAGATGGAGAAACCAAGTTTCACCTCCTTCAATAATTTTCTAGAGAAGTTTACGTTTCTGCTCCGAGTCTGAAAGTTGTCATAACAAAATGGATGTTCGAAGAAACGTAGAAGTCCATCTGAAGTTTCATCAGAGGTTTATCTCAAGCTTCTAAATTGTCATCATTTTGGAATACTTCTACATTCCGGAGCTACTGGTGGCCAAGCCGAGGGAACTACGTGAGGTCTATAGAAATGGATGTCTCAGAAAAGAGAAGTAGTGACAGTTGAGAGGAAGAACAACATCCTCAATTTTCAAGATATTTACAAAGTCTGCATACGTTTTTTTCTTTCTAAGTTCCTTCTTCAAGGAAATTATACCTCCCCAGTTCCAATAAACTTATTCGCATACCTTGTTCACCTTTTCTGTGAAAGAGACAAAAACTAAGGCAGCTATGAGACACCTATATATTAGTAAAAACTTAAAATAGTGTCAATGGCCAGTACTAGAGAAGATGTGACAAAACCAGGACTTACGCAGTTTGCTTGTGACATGGTAACTGACACAATCCTTTAAAAGGCAATGTGGTAAAAGATTTTAGGAGGCAGCAATTCCTCTCTGGTGCATTACCCTAATTAAGTTATATAAAAAAGAAAAAGAAAAAAGTACAGTAGCAAAAACTTGGAAATGGCCTATGTACCAAAGGTGTTTTGAGCACGTGCTTTGTGGAAGTTTCCATGTTTTACACCTGACAGATTATTTCATTTTAATCCCCATGATAATTCTATACGGTATATGCTGCTATTTTACCCGTCATAAACCAAATGGGGAAACTGAGGCTACAGGAAATACAGCAGTTTGCTCATAACTCAGTAGAGTTAAGCCTGGGATTTGGACCCAGCAGTTCTCCCCCAGGGCCACACACTCCCCTCTGCGCCTCTGTCTGCAGAGACTGGCTGCCCCAGTGTGCAGCTTCCTGCTCCCAGGCGCGCCGCCTCCCCGCCCCCCCCCCCCCCCCCCCCCGCCACCGCTTCCCCGCCCCCGCCCCCCGCCCCTGGCACTAAGCTGAGATCCTGCTCTGACAACAGGCTTATGAAAAGCTGAGGGCAAGAGATAAGTGCAATAGCTGGGGAGGAATGACGATACAGAACTCCTTTCCCTTCTCCAGCGGTGCGTGGAGAGATGGCAATGCACGAGGGACCATAGGCAGGTCATCTCATGAAACCCTCCCTGCTCCACGGCAGGGGATTGTTAGCCCCTTTGACAGGTGTGGAGATGGAGACTCGGAGTGGGGAGGTGACCAGCTCAAGGTTACACAACAAGTAAGCGATAACAGTCTCAAAATCCCCTTCCTCAGGCTGGCTCTTTGACGAAGACTCAAAATATAATTACTGTAGTTGACTCGGGGTTGGGGCTGATGGGCTGGGCAGGTAGGATGTTTGGTGGGTGGGTCTAGGCGCACTGACCCAGCTCTAGTGGCACCTCCTGTACAGGAAGTCGGGCAGTCCAGGTCTGGATGTAAGGAGGGGTGGGGAACTTGGTGTCACCTTGGCAGGAGCTTGATTGCGGCGACCAAGAGGAAAGCGTCGACATAAGGAATATCCAAACCTGAAGAGAATTGTTGTGAGTCTGTTTGAGACAAACTGATGACCTATGCCAGAGAGCAAGACCTCAAATGCTTGGGGGGATGGCAGTTTTGCAGCTTATTTTATGCATTAGAGCCAAAGGAGAAAAGCTAAGGAAGGTTCATGAAATAAATCCATTGGTGGTAAATTAAGGAGGCAGAAGAAAACAAAGCTGGGAAATCTCTAGGACTAGCCGCAAGGCAGCATGAAGAAACGTACACTTTTTTTACATTGGTGGGTAGAGAATAGTTAACAATCAGCATTCACAGCACATAGAGATGGCATTCAGGAAACAAAATGACAATGAGGGATTCTGTGGTCTCATGCTGTAGCGGTCTTATGCTCCTTAGGTTTTGTGCTTTCGTGGAGTAGGAAAAGAAAACTACTATGACATTTCAAAAATATGCTATCCTCAGTGCATAAGGACAGAGCTAACTTAAGGTAAAGATTGACCTTTTGCTAAGGAAGCTATAGGCCTGGGATGTGACTACCCACAATGACCTGCCCAATTAGGAATGCGAAATCAGACCATCCTGTATGGTTACTTTTGGTCACTAAGCTTGTCAGGCCTGCCTGTGGCCCCCCCAAGCTTGTCAGGTTTATTATTCAATACATAGCCCCGTTTTCATTCACAAAGGTAATAAGCAAAATCTGAAGCTATGTTTATGTGCCACTGGAGAACTAGGTAGGGAAACTGAGGCAGAATCCCAGTCAAGAGCTGGGTCAACCTGTCAGAAGGAAAAGGCTGCAGCATCACGGATTGATGGGTCCCCCAGAAGCATCCACCAACACTTTATGGCCTTTTCTGTGTCCACAGCTGTTTTCCCCTCAAGAGAGAAGGGGCAGGGGCAGGGACAATGACAACAGCTGACTCATCTCTGGGGATCATTTTCCTACTTGCCCCACCCAGAGACAAATGGATGCAGGAGAAAAAAATGATTCTGGAACCTCCCACCCCACTTGCCCATACCTCCTGTGCTCACTAGGGTGGTCCCAGGGGGTGGGCTTAGAGGAGGAGCCTCAAACAGCAAAGTCTTGGAGGCTGAGGAAGCCAGTCCAGGGGAAGAAAACCTCCCCATCATGCACTTGATCTCCATGCTGGAATGTTATCACATGAACCAAGAAGCTCGGTCCACAAATCCAAGCCTCTTGCCCCAATCCTCTTAAACCAGCGGCACACCTTTCTCCCTTCCTATGTAGCTTCCAAGGACCAGGGAAAAGATTGTGCCAGCAGGGGACAAACGAGGAAAACTGCGTTTAGCTCTCTGCCTCCACCTACTTCCTCCCCGCACCCCAGGGCTACTTTGCCCTGAGTCATGTCCCCAACAATGAGACACCCAGAGTGCATCTTGGATATGAGAGTCTTCCGGGGAGAAGACACCTCAGGATCTGTGACTCACTCCTCTAAATGCAGAATGAGATATCAAAGTATGTAGTCCTAACAGCCTTATCAGAAAAGATCAGGCCCATCTTGGAAAGAGGCCAAACCAAGCTGTGGGAAAGACCACCCACACCAGAAGCACCACCCCCCACAATTGGCCCCAGCCTGGCCACAGTGAGTGAAAATGTCTAGAGTCTGAAGAAGGCAGGGAAGAAAGGATGGAGAGCATGCACACACTGAGTTTCCACAGTGTGCCAAGAGTTCAGATTCTCCCCATTGGAATCAGTGCACTTCACTGCTTCACTGAAATCCACTGACGTGAGCTTTTCCTAAAAAAAAAAAAAAAAAAAAAAAAAAAGTAGTAGGGTGGGAAAGGGGTATTCATTTTAAGGATCAAAGGGTATGATCTGGAATCCATGGACATGGATGATAATAACAGATAGTGTTTATTTAGTACTCCCCATGTATGAGATACTGCTCTATGCACTTTTATTCATCATTATGGCAACCCCATGAAGTAGGTATTAATATCATTCCCCCTTTACAGATGAGAACTAGTGCACAGGAAGTAAACTGATGCAGCCAGCATCACACAACTACTAAGTGTGAGCCTGGCTGCGTCACCAAGGTGGTCTGGAAACAGAGACGGTGACTTTACTCATTATACCAATGGTTTTCTAGCTGCCTACCTGGCTGTTTGACAGGTATGTTGGCCTAAGAAATATTCTGGAATGAGAGCTTTATCTTCTCTCCTGCCAAAGACCAGCCTTATCGGATAGATAATGTCTATAGCCAGCTCCTGAGTTCCTATCTCCTCCATTTAAAAGGTCAACCAGACTAAGGCGGGAGGCTCTGATTGACCCATTTTGGATCGATCCGTACTCCTGGTCCAATCAATTGAGATAGGATTGAGGAAGGGGGACAGAGTAACATAGTACTAGAAGCCCTATCACATTAAACATGTGATGACTGGAAGGGCAATTACCAGAAAATGGGGAGGTTGCACTAAGAAGTCACCCCAAAAGATTTCCACTACAAGAAACTGAGCCCCAGAAAGACTGGATAATTTGCCCAAGGTCACTCAGTAGTAAATGATGAAGCCCCGATTCTAACTCGGTTTGGTTTGTCTTCAAATCTAAGTCCTTTCCTCCATAGCATACAATCTCCCTGCAAAAGTGAAAAACGACTGTTAGATGCATAAAGTAAGTTCACAAGATAACTTTCATTCAACCACTCTTTGTCAAGCACTGTTCAAGGCAGTGCGGTTACATAGCAACAAAACCGACAAAATTCCCTGGTCTTGTACAGTTGACATTCTAGTGATACCACTGAATGAGGACAGAGGTCCATCCTGGAGAAATGCTCCTTTGGCCGGGGCCACAGGTGGTGTGGACCACGGAAAGAACTTGGTCTTGGGTGACTGTCACAAACATTGGTTCCTAGTAGTGGCATGCACCATTCCCCTGGTGGATTGCAAACATGGCACCGATTCTTCACTTTTCCCTTTATCGACACCCTTTGCCACGAAATTTTGCAGTGCTGTCTCTGATGCTGGTCTTAATTATGTAACTTGCTTTAGCCAACAGGACATTAGCAAATGTGATGCAAGCAGGGGCTTAAAAAGCACTCTTCTGCCTCTGCCATTGCACATAAGAACATGCCAGAACTAACCGAACAGAGGAGCAGAGCCAGAGGTCCTAGTCTTTCTAGACAAGGTCGGACTAGATCAGCCCACCGTCAGCCAACTTCCAGGCAAGTGGGCAAATCCAACCAAGATCAGCAGAGCTGTCTAGCTGACCACCAGATATATGAGCTCATTGCTGCATGCTTCTGAGTTATGGGGCACAGTCACGGTAGCAATAGATTACTGAGTTTCCATATTACAGTGATTCTGCCTTATCAGTGGTTTCATTTTCTGCTGTTTCAGTCACCCACGGTCAACTACAGCCTAAAAATATTAAATGGAGCCCTGGCTGGTGTAGCTCAGTGGATTGAGTGCTGGCATGAGAACAGAAAGGTTGCAGGTTCGATTCCTACTCAGGGTACATGCGAGGGTTCTGGGCTAGGTCCCCAGTTGGGGGGCATGTGAGAGGCAACAGATTGAGGTATCTCTTGCACATTGATGTTTCTCTCCTTCTCTTTCTCCCTCTCCTACCCTCTCTCTAAAAGTAAGTAAATTAAAAAATAAATAAAATATTAAAAAATTAAAAATAAAAATATTAAGTGGGAAAATCCCAGAAATAGACCATTCATAAGTTTTAAATTGCACACCGTTCTGAGCAGCATGATGAAGTCTGGCTCCATCCTACTCCGTCCTGCACGGGACGTGAATTGCCCCTTCGCCCAGCATACCCGCACTCTGTAAGCTCCCTGTCCATTAGTCATATAGCAGCCATCTCAGTTAAATCGACTGGCATGGTATTGCAGTGCTTATACTCAAGTAACCCCTATTTTACTTAATAACGCCACACTCACATAACTTATTACAGTGCATTGTTATAATTGTTCAACTTTATTAGTTATTATTCATCTCTCATGCACCTAACTTATAAGTTAAACTTTATCATAAGAGTGTACATAACAGAAAAAATGATGCCTATATATTTAGGGATTGGCATTATCTGAGGTTTCAGGCACCCACTGGGAGCCTCGGAACGTATCCCCCACAGATAAGGGGAGAACTATGGTAATTTGCTTTTTGGCCTTTATGGAAAAATAACTCCAAAAGACCCATCCCACTGAAGAAGCCACATCCTTCTTACCCTGGAGGACAGAGCTATAATGAAAGCTAATCTCATCAAAGCTAAACCTTCTCCTGAGAATTTGAATTTTGACAGTGCGGCCAAGATAGATCTTGTTGGAGGTCACTCATTGTAGTGGTGGTGGCAGCAATCAAGCAACAATGCCTGCAACCTGATCTTAGGTGCCCCCATCTCTCTTTGGTTCTTGCCTGTCCCCAAAATTGCTTCTCCAGCTGCCCATTCATTCCTTGAGCCCCATCCACATCCCTCCAATAAATTCTCTTTTGCTGAAAATTGGCAGAGGTCACGTCTGTGGCTTGCAACAAAGTACCCTAACTGCCACTTCACCGTGTAGACCCAAATTCAAGTTCCAGTCTTGCTACTCAACAGCTGATCATTGTCCAAGGGCTGGATGGATAGACGACCTCCCAAGAGGTTCTTTGGCCCTGGTGCCTCTCAAGAAGCACAAGGAAATGAAGCAACAGTGTCACGGGTTCTGAGTGCCAGCTCCCATTTTGCCCTGAAATGGGGCAGTTATCTCCTCCCCCTGCACCTAGGCAGCTGGAGTCTGGTCAGGTGAGCCATGCTTGGTTCATAAGATGCCCCCACCTGGTCTGTGAATTTTAAGGGACAGTCTCAAAAGGACAGTGGCAATGTCTTCACTACCTAGCTCCTAGAATGTGGATTTGGCTCCATTATCTTCCCACCCTGATGTTTCCCGAGGATGGGTTCCACTCATTGTCCCTCTAATAAAGTCAATCCCAGAGACAGTTTCAGTTTTGCATCCAACAACTTTGATATAGTAAGGATGATGTTTGTATATTTATTATAAAGACTTTATTTATTTATTTTTAGACAAAGGAGAAGGGAGGGAGAAAGAGGGGAAAACATCAATGTGTGGTTGCCTCTCATGCGCCCCCTCCTGGGGACCTGGCCCACAACCCAGGCATGTGCCCTGACTGGGAACTGAATAGCTGAACGTTTGGTTTGCAGGCCAGCACTCAATCCACTGAGCCACATCAACCAGGGCCAATGTTCATTTTTTTAGAGGCGAAAACCACAATGGACTGGACTTTATTTACTGAGCTAGACTTCTAACAGACTAGATTTTGATTCATCTCTATGTCACCATCTTCCAAAAAAGGGTCATGCAATGGGCAAGAACTTTGTACATGTTTTGGAAAGTAGGAAGGAGTAAGAATAGGATGGAGAAAGACAGAGGGAGGAAGGAAAGAGAGATGTAAATGGAAAGAAAGGAAAAGAGCTCCCTCCCACTCCTAAAAGTTCAGGCAAACCATCAGCCTTTTCAGATCCATTTCCAAAGTCTTCAGGAAGCAGAAGTTTTTAGAACTACACACCAAGAATCCAACCATTCCTCATCTCAGACAACAGCAGGGTGAAAAGAAGAAAGGATAGGTTTTGGTGTCAGATTTGGGTGTTTTATTCCCTCCTGGCTCTGTGACTTTGGAACGAGCTTCAGTGTCATGATCTGAAAATGAGCATGTGCATCCATGTTTTTAAGAGACACGTAGTGCCTACAGAACAAGGTACTGGGGATTTAACGGTAAACCAACATAGACAAAACCCTTGCGCCTCTAGAGCTTATAGGCTAATATCACTTGTGTTGGGAAGAAAAGTATTAATCAAATGAATATACAAGTAAACAGAAAATTAGGATCATGTTAGCTCTACTTAGGTTAAATGCACATTTTATAATATCTACAGTGGAATACACAGGGAGTCCCTAACCAGATGGATGCAAAGAGGCCTACTCCAAGACACATCATAATTAAAATGCCAAAAACTAAAGATAAAGAGAGAATCTTGAATGCAGCAAGATAAAAGAAGTTAGTTGCCTACAGGGGCGTTCCCATAAGACTGTCAGCTGATTTCTCAAAAGAAACTTTGCAGGCTAGAAGGGACTGGCAAGAAGTATTTAAAGTCATGAAAAGCAGGGGTCTACAATCAAGATCGCTCTACCCAGCAAAGCTATCATTTAGAATCAAAGGGCAGATAAAGATCTTCCCAGACAAGAAAAAACTAAAGGAGTTCATCATCACCAAACCATTATTATATGAAATGTTAAAGGGACTTATTATAAAAAAAGATCAGCCCTGGCTGATGTGGCTCAGTGGATTGAGTGCCAGTCTGTGAACCAAAGGGTCGTCAATTCAATTCCCAGTCAGGGCACATGCCTGCGTTGTGGGCCAGGCCTCCAGTAGCAGGCATGCGGGAGGCAACCACACATCAATGTTTCTCTCCCTCTCTTTATCCTTCCCTTCACCTCGCTCTATAAATAAATAATTAAATAATAAAAACAATGAACAATAAAACAATAAAAGTATAAAAAATGCATGTCTATCAACAACTGAATCCAAAAAACAAACGAAGCAAGCAAGAAGAACAGAGACAGAATCATGGATACGGAGAGGGTTTTGATGGTTGCCAGATGGGAGGGGGGTGTGGGGGGAAGAGCGAAGGTGCGGGGTTAAGAAGTACAAATAGGTAGTTATTGAATAGGCTTGGGGATGTAAAGTACAGTATGGGACATGGAGTAGCCAAAGGACTTATGCACATGACCCATAGACGTGAACAATGGTGTGGGGACCGCCTGAGGGAGTGGGCATGCTGGGTGGAGGAGGGCAAAAGGGGGAAAAGCGGGGACAACTCTAATAACAAAATCAATAAAAAATAATTTTAAAAAGAAAGAATTTTATTGACTAAGCACTTTCATACCCGGTAACTCAAGCAGTTTGGTGACTCAATGGCAGGCAATGCCACCTTAAACATGATGGACCCTCTGTGAAAAACGCTCCTTTGGGACCCTCAGTTTCTCACTTCTCACCTCATTTCTTTCTACCCCATCTTCTCTCCTTTTAAAAAGCTTTGCGTGTGTGGTAATGTAAAATTACCATTTTAACTATTGTTTAAAGATACAGCTTATCAACATTAAGTATGTTCACATTATTGTACAACCATCCCGACCAACCATCTCTAGAAATTTTCCATCCTCCCAAATTGAAACTTCATACCCATTAAACTACAGTGCCCCCCATGCCCCTCTCCCCCAACGCTTGGCAACCACAATTCTACTGTCTGTCTCCATTAATTTGACTATTCCAGGCATCTTATATAAGTGGAACCATACAATATTTGTCTTTTGTGTCTGGCATCATTTAGCATAATGTCTTCAAGGTTCATCCATGTTTTTGCATGTGTCAGAATTTCCTTCCTTTTAAGGCTGTGTAGTATTCCATTGGAGATATATATATATATATGTATATATATATCTCACATTTTGTTTATCTATTCATCCCATTTCAGTTGACGGATTTTGGTTGCTTCCTCCATTAACTATTATGAATATTGCTTCTATAAACCTTGATGTTCAAGTCCCTGCTTTCAATTCTTTTGTGTATATATCCAGAAGTGGAATTATGGGGTCATATGATAACTGTATTTTAAGTTTTTGAGGAACTGCATACTTCCACAGTAGCTGCACCCTTTTACATTCCCACAAGCGATACACAGTGTTCCATTTTCTCCATTTGTCAACACTTGTTTTCTGGTTTTATTTCATTGTGATTTTGATTTGCCTGTCCCTAACGATTAGTGATGTCGAGCATCTTCTCATGTGCCTATTGGCCATTTGTATATTTGCTTTGGGGAAATGTCTATCCAAGTCCTTTAACCATTTTTAATTGAGTTGCTTTTTTTTTTTACTTTGAATTGTAGGAGCTCTTTATATATTCTACATATCAATCCCTTATCAGATATATGATTTGCAAAAAATTTCTCTCATTCAGTGGGTTGCCTTTTTACTCTGTTGATGGTATCCTTTGGTGCCCCATCCTTTCTTTTAAGGAACTGATTTCTTATTTCCTTCCAAAAGTCAAAAATCCCCAGACTCAAGTATGTGGCAATTCTTGAAACCCTCCACATGTATTTAGAATGACCTAGGAAGTTAAATAAAAACAAAGCCTAGTTAAATAAAAAACACAGACTAGTCACACTCTGTTCCTCTCTTTTACAGTTTCACATTTCTAAGGAGAATTTAGAGTTACACAATACAGACTTTTTGAAAAGGGGCAAAGGAAACAGGGTTGTGGGCTAGAGTGAAAGAAGGAGGCTGCAGAGAGAACAACACAACCTATTCAGACAGAATGTAACATTTACTATTTATTCCTTGCCACGCATTAAGCAGTTTTAAATCCTCAAAACTGTGCTATTATGTCAACATTAAAACTATTCGCATTTTAGAGATGAAGAAACAGAGCTCAGAGAGCCCAACAGTCTGCCCCAAATCACAGACTAGGTGGAGCCAGAAATTATTGAACTTGGTAATGTGGCCCTAGAGACCACTTTATTGATCACCACGTGACACTGTGCAGACTTTGGAGTCAGAATTCAAACTCAAATGACTAATGAGTACAGATGACAAACCCATTAGTAACCTGAGAGAAATTCAAACTAAAAACAAAATTTTACTTCACACCTACCAACAATTTGAAAGTTGGACAATGTCAAAAGTGGGTGGGGAATTGGGGAAACAGAAACTCTCAAGTAACTCTGAGTGTAGTGAGTGTAGGCTGGTGCAGCCATTCGAGAAGTGATTTACTTGGCAATTCTTCATTCAGTTAAGTATGGATGTAGCCTATGTCCTGGGGATGTCACTCCTGGGTAGACATCCCAGAGATATTCTTACATTGGTCCTTAGGGGAACATGGCGAAGCATCTCCTCACAGCATCATGTGTAGAAAAAGGAGCTGAAGGCAACCTAAGTGTCCACTGATGGGGAACAGGTAAGTAATATGTAAATGCACACAATGGAGGATGATGGAGCACATGTTGCCATCCAGGAACCAGATGCGTGTACTAGAACACAGTTAAATTGTAAAAACAATACGGAATAGAATGGGGGAAAAAATGAGACATGGAATGAGGTCCATAGCCCAATACATGTATTATGTCCTTTATGTCATTGTGAAATTAATGCACACAGACAAGGATATAAAATAATTCAAAGACATTGAACTCTAGAACTGTTGTGGGGGACGAGACTGGAGAATATTAAAGAAAACAACACACAGACAGAAAATTATATAAGAGTAGTGTCTTACAAAATGGAGGCAATAAAAGATGGCTGCATGCCAGCTCTATCAAGTTATCTTGATAAGTCATTTCACTTTTTTGATACTTCTTTTCTTGTCTGCAAGATTGAAGATAATGGACCTTCACAAGTAAACATCATGAAAGATGTCTACAGACGAAGCCAGTGTAGAACAGAAAGCGTAAGGTGCCAAACAGACCCAGCTGTTCACTGCGTGGCCTTGGGGAATCCCTGCACTCTAAGCTTCTGCTTTAAATAAGGAGGTCAAGGCAGACCTCACTGAGATGGGGACATTTGAGTAATGCTTTGAAGAAGTCAAGGGAGTAAGCCACACAGATATCTGGGGAAGAAAGTAATTCAGAGAGAGGGAAAGAGTCAGTTCTGTCCACAGGTAATGATGTGAAGTTCCCCTCCCCATGCCTTGGCCACAATAAGTGGTCAGTAACCATTGAGTGTTCACCTCTTTCCCTCCTCTTACAGAGATGCCAGGATCCAGGTGACCACTTAATGCACCTTCTAGCTTCAGTGACAATGACATCCTGGCTTCAAGTTTTACAAAGCCCTGCATTCACATCCACCATCCACCTGCAGGAGCGCCCTCCCTAACTGGCCACAGGAGCCGTAGTTGGGAAGAAGGCATTGCTGCTGGGTGTCAGAGCTCTCAGCTCAAACAGGAAGCTGGACACAGTGAGGCGGGCCTCGTGCCAGCTGCACGATCCTCAAGAGACTCCTACCTTAGCGCACACCAAAGCTAGGACTGTGCCTACAGTGGCTTGAGCAAAAAGACAGTCACGGGGTGGGGGTAAGAGAGAAGGAAAGGGACCTATATTTACTAAGACAGGGTTTAAATATTACTCTGCCACTTACTAGCTCTTTTTCTTTTACAAATCACAGAACCCTTTTGAGCCTCAATTTCCCCATCTGTAAAATGGTATGAAAATATCAATTCTGTACAGTGACTGAGAGGACTCACGGGATAAGATTTGTGAATGTGGCAAGCAAATACCTGGGGCTTAACAAAAAGTAGTCCCCTCTCCTTTGTACCAACTATCTGGGAGGCAGCCACTATCGTATTCAGTCAGCTCGGGTCCTTATTTATTTCTTCATTTCTCTGTGCATGGAATCACCTACCTTTCATGGAGGATGTGAGACAGCAAATGAAAACTGTGCTTGGCACAGTTACTGACCAAAATATGTACTCCATTGGTGTTCATTGGATGCCTGAATGGACAGATGCACTTACGCACAGATGGATGCATGGGTGGACGGACTGAGGGGTGAATGGCTGGGTATGTGGGGGCATGGCTCGCTGGCAGAATGTCAGGGGAAGCATAATCAGTATTACAAAAATACAAGTCTGCACAAAGAAAAACCCAGTTATATTTTATAAGAGGATTTTATTATAGCTATTTTTAGCCACAGGTCTCAAGCACAGGTATAACATAGATGAGTAAAAAGCAGCATAAACATGCCCAATTCTAGTCAGCTGTGGCCTACTGTAGGGGAAGTCAGAGACGCAATATGGCCCCAGCAGTGAGGGCATCTGGGAAATGCTGGATTCTCCGTGTAACCTTCTGTGACTGTTTAATTCTCCATAGCCTCAGTCTTGACTGACTACTCTGGAATGCTGCGCAAAGATAAATGTCATGCCCCCAGGAAGGAGGTTAATGAATGTACGGAGTGTGGATGACTACCTGATGTGATCTGTTAACTTAGAAATGCACTGCTCTTTCTGGTGGTCTGCGTGACCACCCACCATATGGTTTTACTATTAACCCCCTTATAAAAAAGACACCCTGTCCTGGGAGGGTATGGATTTTTTCTCCAACTCGCCACCACCCGGAGCAGGCATTAATTCCTGTTAAAGCTCTTACGAATTTGAATATGGCTACGTGTCAGTTCTTGGGAATCATTCCTGAACTTAGACTTTTGGGGCTTTCCCCCAGCATCCACACTTACTACTTTCATGCCTATCGCTCACTCATCGGGGTGGGGCAGGTCTTACCTATGCCAACATTCTCCAACTGAGATCACGGATGAAACAGCCTGAGGCGAAAGCTGAGATGAGAAGGAATTACAGGGTAAGGTCTTCTGGACATGCAAGATGACTTGGAAATCCTGACTGGTAATTTTGTTTCTTCAAAATAATTACAAATCAGCTTTTCCTGTCATCCCTGTCATCGTTGCAAGAAGGGAGACCCAGAGCTTAGCAATCAATTCCGTGTTCGCTGCAGTTCCACACTGTGTAATTTCAACAATCACTTGGCCCCTCTGAGTCCCATGCTCCCCTTAGTAATATAAACGGATTGGACCCATCCAGCTCCAAAGTGTTCTGATCCTCTGGAAAATCCCTGACATCTTCCCTTAAATATGGACATAGAACTTTGAAAGGATATATATTATTAAATTCCTTTTCTAGCTGTCCCTGAAGAGTCTCTTAAACCCTTTCAAAATAATTGCATGTAAATGTCAACACGTCTGTTGATGCTACACCCTAGGAAAGCAGTGAACTTTGGAGACAGACTGATCTCAATTCCAGGCCTTCTGTGAGAAACTGTCCATACATTGATAAGATTCCGTTCCTGCCCCAGGAAAGGGAAGACAGATGTTGAAATGTATCAATTTCAATGAACACAGTAATTAAGGTATAAAAAAGGTAGACCCTTCCAGCCCTAATATGCAACTAGGAGAAAGGCCATGACCCTGGAGGCCTTCGGGAAGGTTGTCTAGGAGTAGTCTGGGCAAAAAGGTGAGAGAACATCTGAGGAAGTCACAGCCAAGCAGAGATCACCAGGGCAGTAAACATGGCTATATTCGGAGTGGTAAGGCGATCAGCAAGCAGGGCTGTAGCATGGGTACAAACCAAAATACCCCTCCACGAGCCCTGGGTATGAGCGACACCCTGCCCTGTGTGTGGAGGCAGCATTCTGGAAGAGGCAAGGGAGTCAGACTGCCAGACTTAGTCTTAATGGAGCACTCCCTGAATGCAGACCCGTGAAGTTTATACATGTCACAGCAGTGTTTCCTGAAGTGCGCTATGCAAGTCCCTGGGGACATATGAGGTCATTTCAGACAAGACCCCAAGAGCATTTTAATTTTAATAATTACACTTTAAATTTACCTTCTATGTGTGGCAGATGTCACTCATTTTTGTTTACAATTTAGTTATAAAACATTCTTTTTAACAATTAAAGTTTTTAAAAGCGACCCAATAGAAAGAAAAATATTTATTAAGCATACATACAGCCGGTACATAGATATAGCAAAATTGGCGAGAGGGGTTCACCAATCACGGAAATCCAGGAAACACTGTGCTTTAGCGTCTCAGCGAGTATCCCACCCCGAGCACTTTTGGTTCCAAGTAACAGATAACTCAAATCAGCTTAAAAAAATAAGAGAAGATACCCTAACCAAGAACTCTCACAGGCCCCGAAGGAAAAAGTGCAGTTGTTCCTCAGAAGGGCTTGGTGGGAGGAGGAGAGCCGCCGACCCCTGGTGGCACGGCCCCCCCACCCCCCAGACCCCTGGGGTCTCCCTCTGGTCTCTGCTTTGCTCTGTGCATCTCCGTCTTCTCTCTGAGAAGAGCCATTTTCTCTAGTACACGCATGTAGGTGACTACCCTCCGCCACCCTCCCAAGCCCAGCATAGAAACATGGACAGACACACACATGTAGACATACACACTTACAGCTCCAGTTTATTTCTCTTCAGGTGAGTGACTTGCAGAGCCTGAAGTAGCATCCCTGAATCTTGGGGCTTATTCCTGAAAGAACTTGACTGGCTCACCTTGCATCCATTCAACCTCTATAGGAGGATTGAGGGGAATAAATTCGCAGAGAAAGGGAGAATCTGAGATGAGCAGGCACCCTGACCAAGAGGTATCTGCCTCAGCAACCTAACTCACTACTCACAAAAACCCTATGAGGTAGGAAATTCAGCTCGCAGTCCTTCAGCAGGAAGTGACAAAGGCCAGACTTGAGCCTGGGTCTGTGTGACAGCAAAGCTCTGGTAAGCTGCACTGTCTACCTGGTCACCATCAGGTAGGTCCAGCCCACAGGTACCATTGTGAACCCAAGCAGGTTACTGGCCCACTGGGAGGTAGTTATCAAAATCATCAATCCAGCGCTTGCCCAGCAGACAGAAAACAAGGAACCCAACTTTATGGGGACACGACCAGGAAGGGAAGAAGATTTCTTAGGAGGCCCACAAAGCCTTGGAAACCAGAGAAGACTCCTCCAAGCCCTGGATCTGAGGCTGCCAGCTTCACGCTGTGGGCACTCAGCTCGGGTGCCACAGGAGGTTCCTTCGGGTGCACATGCTGAAAACCACAAGCAGGCATCTAGACATCCTCAAGAAGCTGACACTGCCCTTCTGCACCCAGAACTCAAAGTGCCTGCTGGCCCTTGGGGCCATAACAGCTTCTCCCATCTCCTAGAAGCTAAATCAGGAGGGTCCCCTAGAAAGCAAGGCGGGGAGACCTGACAGGCCCCTTCCACTCCAGGGCCTGCCCTACATGCAGGCCCTTCCCGGCCTGAGCCCCTGTTCCCGTGGAGGCATGTGGGCAGCTCAGCACCTGGACGGCCGGAGTTCCACCTTGAGAGGCCTTTGCCCACATATAGTGGGTGGCTGCCCAACAGGAGGTACTTCATCAAAGTCCATTATGGAGACAGACGGATGTACGCGGTGCTCATGTCTCTCCCATGCCCCCAGAGCTGACCCAGGTCTGACGTGAGGCCTGTGCAGGGAGACACACCTGCCTCAGGAAATGAGCTCCCCATCCTAGAGTTTGGTCTCTGCACACTTTTTCTTCTCTGGTCACCATTCAGGACACAAAGACCTTGCGCCTGTGGGTAGAGGCAGAGTGGCAGCATCTTATCTCAAAATTCTGTCCTAAAGATACTGCCACATTGCCAGGGGATTGTCCCTTTCCCAAAACCCCTTTCTCTGCCTTTCCATGGACAAAGAGAGTAGTTGCCCATACTTGCTTGGGCTGCTGTCCTGGTGGGTGAACTGGGTGGCTCATCCCCCAAGGTCTGCGCAGGCTCTGACTTTCCTTCCAGAGCCATCGGATTCAGGCACTCAGGAGGAGGTCACCAGCCAAGTTACTATGGCAGGTGTCCAAAGGTGGATCAAGGGACTCATTCCAGTTCAGGATTTTCAGCAGCCTGACTCTCCCATCCCCACCTTGGGGAGGTGGCCTCCATATCTAATGGGCCACCCAGTACCCAGGAGGAGGTGCCCAGACCACAGCAAATATCTCTTTTTCCCCCACATCAGTCATGGTGTCCATGAAGGAGAAGCCTCTGGGCCTGGTTAATTTTTGAGGGAATTGGCAGGGATGGGGCTGAGCTGCAGGGCTACCTCAGTGCCCGTCTCCATGGTGGCCAGGGGGCATTTCCGGCTGCTGCGCATGCTGTGGAATCGCTCGGTAAAGTGCTTGCGGAACTTCTTGGTGAGGAAACAGTAGATGATGGGGTCTAAGACACAGTTGGTGCTGAGGAGGCAGAGGGTGACCTGATGTGCATCATTAATAGCCTGGTGGAAGGTGTTGTTCTGAAAGCCCAGCTCAGCGAGGGTCCAGGGCAGCTGCACCATATGATGAGGCACAAAGCATATGAAGAACACAGCCAGGACCGTGCAGACCATCCACAGCGCTCGGTGCTTGACTTCCACATTGCGCTGCATCGGCATGGGTTGCATGAGCAGTGTGCGGATGATGACCAGGTTGCAGAAGAGGATGAGGAGGAAGACAAGGAGAAAGCCAAACACGAGGAAGACATGAATGATGAGGACTGGGATGCTGCCCTTCTCATAATGTTCAAAGCAGCGGGTGACGTTGCCTGTGCGGGTCTTGTTGGGCACTACGTTGGTGGAGTCCAGGACGAAGAAGTAGGCTGCAGCGGCCACAATGGACACCCAGATGACCAAGGACACACAGATGCCACGCTTGCGGGTGGTGGTCTGAGCGGTCTTGATGGGCTGCGTCACCGCCTGGTAGCGATTGTAAGTGATGACGGCCAGGAAAGCCACTGAGCAGTAGGTGTTAATGAAGAAGAAGCAGCCAGCCAGATTGCACAGGTAGTTAGGGAGAATCCAGTCACCCTGGTGGTAGTAGTAGATGATCCACAGGGGCAGGGTGACCAAAAAGAGCAGGTCAGCCATGGTGAGGTTCACCATGAAGATCTTTATCTCATTGAGTTTCTTGGAAGGGTACAAGCGGACGAAGACCCACAGTACATAGCTATTGGCGATGACCCCCAGCACAAAGATGATACTGTAAAAAATCGGGAAGAGGGTGTATCGGAACTCAGAGTCCACACGAGAGGAATAATTTGTCTCCATCACTCTGGACTGGAAAAGGTCACTGTCCTGCCTGTGCCTGGAAGACCACACAGGAATTCTGGTTAATGAAGGGCCAACAAGGGGCTATCTTATTTCATCAGTTCCAAGAACCCCATCCTACATGTTTTTAAAACTCTAAAATAAATGACCTAATTAATTTTCTTTATTCCATGAAATGTTTTTTTTCCTAATGAATTACATCAGAGATTTAATGAAATCAATGGCAGGTCAGTTTCAGCAGTGGAAACATTCGAAGAAGCCTATAGATACTTAAATAGGTGAGTTTAAAGAAACAGCTGATTCTAATTGGAATTTTTTTGATTGAGGAAATTTTTGTGCTTTGCTCCATTTACTGTGGTGGTGGTTTGTCTATGTTAAATTAAATAAATGTAGCTTCCATTATTCCAATAAATCATTGTGATTTCTTCAGAAACAAAAAATCACCCTCAAGTCACTTTGTGAATTACATAGTTGATTTGAATTACATAGTTTTATGCGATGGCACCTTTTACACCGCTAAAAGGAGCTCTGCCTTCTGATCCCAAAGCTCTAGGATGAGAGTTCTTAAAACGGGTCCACAGAACTGAGGGGGGAGGAAACTCTGAGATCTTTCAGGGGATCCATGAAGTCAAAACTATTGTCATAAAAATACATTATTTGCCTATTTCACTGTGCTGACATTTGTGTTGATGTTGCAAAACTGTGAGCTCCTTAGCATAAATCAAGGCAGCAGCACCTAACTGTAGTAGAGTCAGATTCTTCATAGCCATGCACTCCGTGTTTAAAAAAAAAAAAAAAAAAAGCCAATTTCACCTTAAATCACATTAAAATGTCCTTGGTAAAGCAAGGAAATTATTAATTTTATTAAATCTTGAGTACATATCTTTTAAAAATTCTATTATTTTTAAATTAAATTTATTGGGATGTCATTGGTTAAAATTTATACAGATTTCAGGTACATAATCCTACAATAATACATCATCTGTATATTGCATTATGTGTTCACTGCCCCAAGTCCAGTCTTCTTGCGTCAGCATTTATCATTTATCCCCCTCTTGCTGTCTTGCTGTTCTTCTACCTCCCCCCCAACCCCCCCCAACCCCCTGCCCCCCCCCCGCCCCCCGCAATCACCATACTGTTGTCTGTGTCAGCAGGTCTCTTTTTTTTCTTTGCTTAATCCCTTCCCCCTCCTCACACAGCCCCCATCCTCCTCCCCTCTTTTTTAATATTCTGCATCAAAATGGGAAACCCACAGGAAACACTTCTGCGAACTGAGATAAATTGGTTGTCTTCAGGGAAAGCACTTATGTGATTGTTTGAGCTGTGGGATGAACTTTTTTGCAGATCGCCATTATCATTTGAAAAAATGGCCAACTGTGTTTTTTTTCAGACTTGAGTATCTGGCAGACATTTTCTCAGATATGAAGGAGTAAACCTGTTACTTTTAGGGAAACAAACAGTATTTATTGCCAATGATAAAATTCAAACTTTCAAGGGAAATTAGAAATTTTGGAAAAATTGTATGTGCCAGCAGCAGCTTTCCAATACTTAAAGAATTTTGTGATGTGATTGGTGCTGATATTAATAAATGCAATTGTTTGATATCTTATAATGAGAGGTCAATATTTGAAAGAGCTGCATAAATCAGTGAACCAGTATTTTCCCAATGAGAAAGACATAATATTTCAGAATTCTGTATAGGCAAAAAATTCAAAGGGTCAGATACACCAATACATCACAGGGTAACAAATTACACAAAGTTTGATGATGTGATCCATGTTCCACATTGCAACTAACCTTTAAGAAACTACCATTTGTGAAGCTTTGTTATAGTATTGAAGAAGAGTATCACCAATTATCTGAAAAAGACATTAAAATATCCCTCCCTTTAAAAATGCCTGTCTGTGTGAGGCCAAATTTTCTTCATATATTTCAGCCAAAATGACATATCACCACAGCTTGAATACAGAAGCAGATAGGAGAATCCAGCTGTATTCTATCAAACTCAACAATGAAATCATCTGCAAAAAATGTAAATAAATGCCACTCTTCTCCTTAAAATGTTTGTTTTGAAAATTTGAGTTATTTTCACTAAAAATGTTATTTATGTTAATATGGAATGAGTTTATTATTAGTTTTTATATTTAAAATTGTTTAGAATGTCTTAATATTGAATTTGGTAAATACTATACATATAACCCATGTAAACAAAAGCTCGCTGGGCCCCTCCAACATTTTTAAGGATATAAAGAGACCCTGAGACCAGAAGATTTGAAAATTACTGCTCCACAACCTCAGGTCCTCCTCTTTCTCTCGAGCCCAAGACGCCCATTCATTTGAGACTAGCTTTGTCTCTCCTGCTGGACCCCATGCTTTGAAGGACCCTGTTCCTGGGGTCTGAGGGGGGCGAGGAGTCAGCCCATAGTTTTATGGGTTTTGGAGGAAGTCACATCCTGACTATCCCCCACACCACACCCACCTCCTCCAGCAAGTCAGTACCTTCCTCTCCTTGGATTTAGGCTCCAGCTCAATGGGTTGGGGCACCACACCCACCTCCTCCAGAAACTGTCCCTCTCCGGCCAGAAGCCTCAATGCACAACATCCTTCTGGGCCCAGCCCCCTGTGCCAAACCTGCCCAGGCTTGTTGCAAAAGTCCTCCCGAGGACCAGGACTAGGGAGGGTAAGGCTTGTGAGGCGCTCACTTAGGTACTAAATGTAAGGGGGCACCAAACACTTCAGTAATCAAAATAATAAAATTTTGATACAACATTTTAAAAAATCAAAATCAGTATGAGTGATTCTGCCTTTTGCCTCAGACTCTAACATGGCTCTGCCTGGCACTATTATGTTCCTGTCTTCATTTTAAAACGTTGGTATTTTGCTGGTATGTCTTTCCACAGCATGTCCCTCTCCTTCCTTGGAGAGTGAATAAAAACTTTACTTTCTATACCTTCTTCTCTTTGTGAACTCTTTCACAGCCCACGTCATCGACCACCCTAACATTTTGGTGGCCTGTACGGGGACATTCTCTATGTCTCCCTCTCCCCTGGCCTCCTGAGACTTGTAACTAAGGGAGCAGTGGCCAGCGGAAGCTCGACCCAGGCTAAGCGCCTAACCCTGTCTCTGTGAGGTTTGAAGAGAAGACTGCAATCCTCCTCCACCTCTCTGGGCTGTAGGGACAGCCTCCTCCTCACCCGCCTGCCCGGCCAGCAATCGATATAAGAAAACTTGGTTTTTTTCCCCTAGAACAATTTGTAAGTTATACCCTCCTAAGCTACATTGAAAAACTTATATTTTTCTCCCTACCTAATCCCTCCAGAATTCGGCAGCTCTTGATGAAGTCATGTCAGGACTCTGGATGTCACCAGAAAGCCTTAAGGAATTCAGATTGACTTTCGAAGCCAATAAGAGCCCCTTGGAGAAATGGCCTGGTACCTTGTTTTGTCGTGCGGTTCAGGGCAGTCTTTACAGGACTGGAAATTACTGGAAAGCAAGAACAGAACTAACCACTCCCTACAGCCACGGGCAGAAGATAACACTGGAACAAACTGCAGCCTGCGTTACAACGTCCCAATGGCCCGGGGTCCTCACAACAGCACCCTCACCCTTTCTTAATCCAATTATAATTTAATAAAAGCTTAAAGCCCCCTCCCCTCATAAAAAGACAAAAAAAAAAAATTTTGGCATTTTTACAAACTCATTGATACAGGCAACAAATTGACAGTTACCGGAAAGGAAAGGGGATGGGAGGAGGGTGAAATGAGTAAAGGGGGTCCAGCGTATGTTGACACGTGGAAACTAGATTTTCGGTGGCATGCATGCTCTAGTGGAGGCAGCTATCAAATTTTAATGGTGTACACCTGAAACTTATGTAATATTATTTACATGTGTTACCTCAATTTTAAAATATGGTACTTTGTTCATGGACTTTTTTTTTTTACATGAATTGATTTTTCAAAAAAAATCTTGTCACCATGTGAACAGGGCACAGACACAGGTGAGCCCAGCTCTCACTCAGTCACTCACTCATCGGACAAGCACTTGCTGCTCCAGGCCCCAGGCAGAGGACAAAGGCCTCAAAGAATAAGCCAGCTTTTGCCCTTCAGTGGCTCACAGACCCTTTTGCAAGAGAGAGATTCAGAAACAGACAAGCGATAAGTGTTACGCGGGAGAAGTTCCAGATGCCAGGGTGATTTGGAGATGGTGCTCCTAGCCCTGACTTGAGGGTCAGGAACGACCTTCTGTCTGTGGTGAAGGAAAAGAAGGAGTTAGCCTGAGGAAGACACCAGGCAGGGGGACAGCACATACCAGACCTGGAAGGATAGGAGAGCGTATACCTTGTTCTCAGGGAACTGGAGACATTCAGTTTGGATACAACTTCATGTGGGTGGGGGTGAGTGTGGGGGTCTGAGGAGGGACAAGGCCTACAAAGTCAGCATCAGTCAATTTAAGAAGGGCCTCGCACATTGGGCGAAGGAGTTTGTAGTTGATTCTGCAGAAAATGGGAAGTCTCTGAAGGATACAGAGCATGGAAAGGACAGGGCCGAACCTGGGTTTGGGGAAGGCCGCTTTGACTGCTGTGTTCAGAGTGCACTGGAAGGGCTTCACACTTGAGGCGGGGAGACAGCAGAAAGACAACTGCAATTGTCTTCATGGCCGAAGGAGGCCTGGGCCACGGCAGAGCTGATGGAGGGAAATTACTGACAGCTGTGAGAGCTATTTGGGAGCTCAAATGGACAGCACTCGGTGACGGATGGGCTACTGGTGGATAGGAAGGGAGGGGTGAAGGACTGCCAGGTCTCTGGCCCAGCTGAGTGGGGCTGGGGTGCTGCCTGACTTCCTGGAGAGGACCTGCGGAGGGCCCGCGGGGGTGGGGGGACGATAAATTCCTCCTTCAGCTCATTGGGGGTGCCTGTAAAGCACCCAGGCGGATCCAAGGTTAAGTCCTGAAGAATCCACCATTAAAAGATAAATCGGAGGAGGAGGAGACACCTACGAAGGAGACAAGGACAGAATGGTCAGAGAGGTAGGAAAAGAACCAGGGAGTGTCGTGCTGGGGACCTAACGAAGAAAAATTCCAAGAACGTTGGAGCAAGTGGCCTGTGGTGTGAAAAGTCACAGGGAAATCAAATATTGGGTTGGCTAAAAAGTCACATTTTTCATCTTCGCCAATAACTTTATTGATTTGGATATTTTGAGTAAGTTGGCTATCTCCCGCATGGTAGGACATTGATTGTTCTCAGTTAATGTTTTGATTTGATTGCTATCAACTTCAATTGGTCTACCTGACCATGGAGCATTGTCCAGCAAGAAATTTCCAGCATGAAACTTCGCAAACCACTTCTGACATGTTCAATCAGTCACTGGACCTTCTCCGTACACTACAAAAATCTTTTTTGTGTATGTGTGTTTCAGTTCCATTTTTACCTTTCTTGAAATAATAAAGCACAATATGGCAAAAATGGTGTGTATTTTCTTCCACCTTCAATTTTAAAATGGCTACCCAGAAATTCACCAATTTTAATGAGTTTTTTTTTTAAATGCTCACTGATATGAGAGCTCTCACAGTACAATCTAGCAAAGTAGTTCCAAATGAAGTTAAAGACAACAAAGTGCTACTAGAACCATCTTACGGAAGAAAAAAAAATGAACTTTTTGGCCAACCCAATACAATGCAGACAGAAAAGCAAATGTTGGATATGGCAACACTGAAATCTATCTCATGTGATTAGAGGGAGAACTGTTTCCTACACATGAGTTGAGGAGTGAACAAGAAACAAGGAAGCAAACTGTCAAATTCTCATTCAAGAAGCTTAATAGCTTGAAATAAGTAGAGAGAAATAAGTAGAGATATAAATAAAAACGATTTCAAATTGTGATGAATTCAATAAGAGAAATAAAAATAGTGACGTGTTGAAGAGTGCGTAGGGGGCTGCTTTAAGTAGAGTGACCAGGGAAGGCTTCTCAGAAATGACTTAAACAAAACCAGAGGCCAATTTGCCATGAAGCCAATAAAGTTTGACCTTCAAGTCCCCCTCCTAGGCCTTGTATCTAATTGTATATTTGTAATTTGGTATCCTTTCTTCAAAGGGGGCCCTCCAAACTGTATAAGCTTTAGGTCCTACAAAACTTGTATCTTCTTCTGGCTGAAATCTAAAAAGTGGGGAGAAATAAGTCAAGAGAAAATCTGGCATTATTCCAGGCAAAGCCTATCATGTGTAAAAAGGGCCTGCAGTAGCAGTAAGTCCATCATATTCTGAGACAGTAATGAATTTGTCATGTTCAAGGAACTGAAAGGTCAGTGTGGCCCTAAAGGTGTGAGAATTGGAAAGAGTGAAATGAGACCAGAGAGCAACAGGCCCAGATTGCCACGATAAGGAGTTCAAATTGCATTCTTTGAGCATCAGAAAGCCACTGGAGTAGGTCAAACAGGTGAGAAACATGGTTCGACTTCCTCTGGATGCTGAGCAGAGAATAGATGGCAGGGGACAAGAGTGTAAGCAAAGACACCATTTTGGAGGCAAGAAAGGATAGTGACATGGATCAGAAATTGGCATTTCCAATTTTTCTCTTTATCCTCAGCATGCAGCACAAGCTTAGCCAGAGCAGGAGTTTGGTAAACATTGACTGAGGGAAAAAATATCTAACAACCAACAAGATTGACCCCTTTGTGAGATCCTCCAAGAAGACGGTAGACACCCAGTCGATCCAGTGACATAGGAGTGCCAGTGGCTGCCTGCTCCCCACAGCAGCCTCCACACAAGGCAGTGAGCCCCCAAATCTCATTATGCAAACCGTGGCCCTCGGACCAGAAGCATCAGCATCACCTGTAAGCTCGTCAGACAACACAATCTCCAATGCCACCCAGACCTGTTGTGCCAATCTGTCTTTTAACAAGATTCCCAGGTGATTCATGAACACACTGAAGGTTGAGAAATGCTGTGTCTCAACACACTGCCAGCCACATACCTGGCTGATCTAACACCTTCCATGGCTCCCCACTGCCCAGGATCAAGACCAAGCTCCTTTCCCACCTCATCCCCCACCAGCCTCTGTTGCTACTCACCCTCTTCTCCAGCCGCACTGGACTTCTTGCTGCTTCTCTAAAAACTCAATTTCTCCTCAAACCTCTGGGCCTGTGCACATGCTGTGGCCCCTACATGTGAGCGTGCCTTTTGCTTATGGCTTTACCTAACAAACCCTAACTCATCCTTTAAGACCTAATCAAAAGAGTGCTTCCTTGGGGCCGCTTTCGTTGATTGCCCCAGGCAGAGTGAGCTGTCCTCTCTGAGTCACCACGGTACTGGGCACATCGCTCAGCATAGTTCATTAGATCGTTAGATCATTTTCATCTCTTTGTCCTTGGTGTCTGACACTGGGGGACTGGATGACTCAATGAATAACCAAGCCCAGGATGACTAATAAAAAGAAACTGGCTTGAAGGAAAGGTATCTAGTCTCTCTAGGGAGGTATAGTAGGGTGGGAAAAACAAGGCATCTGGAGTCAGAAAGAGCTGGGTTTATACCTGCTTCTGCCATTTACTTGCTTTGTGAGTGTGGGCAAGTGATTTCACCTCTCTGAACCTCGGTTTCTTCATCTGAAAATCTGACAATCCTCATAACAGTTCCAAAAAGAAGTATGCAAAGTGGCCACAAATAGCCAGGCCATCCTCTTCCCATTGGCCCAGCTACTTGGAGACTGAGGAGGGGCCTACGGGTCACCACTGATCCTGGGGGCTCTACCTTACTACAGGCTTTCCTATCAGCTCCAGACAAGGCTTTAGACTAATGCCAACAAAACTTTCCACACCTCAGGAAGGGAATGAGCATTTGGAAAGAGAAGGAAGAAGCAGCTCAAACCACTAACATGTGGGCGCAATTCCCTGATGGGTCAAGACTGGGCTGCACTCAGCTGTGGGTGGGCTAGCTGGGCCATAAAATTCTTGGAGACAGAAAGAATTCTGCCTTCTGGATCTCCTACCCTCTGCCCTGCAGAGCATTCAGCCCCAACTCCCACTCTGTCTACCATTTCCATCCCATCTAATATACCCAGTTGCTAGGGAACCTGAGAAGGCTGGACAATCGGAGGGGAGGGACTACCGGGATCTGGGCAGGAGGAAGTACATTCTGGTTACTTCCCCAGTGCGGACTGTGGGTTGGGAAGTTGGGTTTACCAGTCAGAGTGGCCCCTAACATTTGTGGGGCCATATGTGGTCAAAAGTGCAAATATCTAAATATTTTGAAGCCATAAATCAGTCACATCCAAGTTCATGCACGCACGAGCAGCTCCTCGCAGCCCAGCAAGCCTGAGGGTGCATTGCTCAGCAGAGTACGGACAAGAAAAGGAGTGTGGGAGGGACACAGATCCCAAGGAAGCCATCCCACGTGGATCGGAGGATTCCTTGCTCTGTGGGGAGGGTAAGGCTGGAGGGGAGCCAGAGCCAACCCACCTAAGCTCAGGGCACTGGGTGTGATTTACCAGTTAAGTGTACAGACACTCTTACCATGATCGCATTTCCTCCTTGAATCAGCCTTGGGAGGTAATAAGCTTTACAAAATGCCCAAGTGGGGCCACATGTGGTCAAAAGAGCAAACATCTAAATATTTATAAGCTACAAATCAGCCACGCCCAAGTTCAGGGAAGAAAGTGAAGACAGAGAGGGAAACAGACTTGTCCACACTCGCACAGCTGGACAGTAGCAGATGGGATTTTGAACTCTAAGGCCCCTTTTATCTCTCCTAGGTCAAGCTGTAGCCAACCACTCATTGGCCAGCTCAGCCACTCACAGACCTGAGAACAGGAGCTTCAGATGCTGTGAGGTCCCAGGAAGAGGCTCCTTCGACCTAGGCCCTGCTTTTACCTTCGCTCCCCAGAGTCAGGAATTGAATGGGGCAAAGGGACGGGGGCTCTGCTCTGCATCCGTCTCACTACTGCCAGGCAGCGCTGGAGCTGGAACCAAATCCTGGTGCAAACACTAAACTCACCCCATGATTCAGAGTCTCTGTTTTCTCATTTGTAAAATGAAGATTTTGAAATGAGCCTAAGAGAAAATGAAATTATGAAAACAATCCCATTTACAGTAGCATCAAAAAGAATAAAATTCTCAGGAATAAACTTAACCAAGAAGGCAAAAAACTTGCATGCTTGAAGTTATAAAACATTGATGAGAGGAATTAAAGAAGACACAAATAAATGGAAAGACATGCCATGTTCATGGATTGGAAGACCTAATGTTAAAATGTCCATACTACCTAACGTGATCTACAGATTCAATGCCCTATAAAAATCCCAATGGCATTTTTGCAGGAATAGAAAAACAATTCCAAAATTCATGTGAAATCTTTTCTCAAAAACCCCGAAGAGCCAAAACAATATTGAGAAAGAAAAGCAGAAACATTCTCACTTCCTGATTCCAAAACACACTACAAAGTACAACAATCAAAACAGTATTTTATTGGCATACAGACAGACAAAAAGATCGATGGAACAAAACAAGGGGCCCAGAAATAGACTTTCACATATATAGCCAAATGATCTTTGACAAGATTGCCAAGACTACTAAAAGGGAAATAGATAGTCTCCTCAAAAAATGGTAACAGGAAAATTGGGTATTCACATGGACAAGGGTGAAGATGGAGCTTATCGTACACCATATAGGAAAATGAACTCAAAATGGATTAAAGACCTAAACATAAGACTGGAAACTATAAAACTCCTAGAAGAAAATGGGGTAAATCTTCGTGACCCTGGAATGAGCAATGATTACTTGGGTATGACACCGAAAGCACAAGTAACTAAAGTAAAAATAGACATAGGGACTACACCAAACTTAAAAACTTCTGTGCAGCAAAGGCAACAATCAACAGAGTAAAAAGGCAAATGACAGAATGGAAGAAAATATTTGCAAAACATATGTTGATTAAGGGGTTAATATCCAGAATATATAAAGAACTCTCACAATTCAATGACAATAAATAATTTTAAAATAGGCAAAGGATGTGAATATACAGGTCTCCAAAGATATACAAATAACCAACAAGTATATAAAAAGGTGCCTAACCATCTCTAATCAATAGGGAAATTCAAATCAAAATGACAATGACATATCTATCACCTCACACCCATTAGGATGACCACGATCCAATAAAACAGAGCAATAAAATATCAGATAAAATATCTCTTGTAGCAATATTTTTTGTGATTTATCTCCTTAGGCAAGGGAAACAAAAGAAAATGTAAACTAATGGGACTACATCAAACTAAAAAGATTTTTGCACAGCAAAGGAAATCATCAACAAAATGAAAAGACAATCCATCTAATGGGAGAACATATTTGCCAATGATACACCTGATAAGGGGTTCATATTCAAAATTTATAAAGAACTTATAAAACTCAATACCAAAAAACAAACAAACAAACAATCCAATTAAAAAATGGGCAAAGGATATGAATAGACATGTCTCAAAAAAGGACATACAGATGGTCAATAGACATGAAAAGATGCTCAACATCACTAATCATCAGAGAAATAGAAAGTAAAGCCACAATGAGATAGCACCTCACACTAGTCAGAATGGCTATCATCAATAAATAAACAAACAAGTGCTGATGAGGATGTGGAGCAAAGGGAACCCTCATGCACTGTTGGTGGGAATGCAGATTGGTGCAGCCACTGTGGAAAGCAGTATGGAGTTATCTCAAAAAATTAAAAATGGAGCTACCTTATGATTCAACAATTCCTCTTCTGGGAATATATCCAAAGAAATCCAAAACATTAATTTGAAAGAGTATATACATGCTTATGTTCATTGCAGCATTATTTACAATAGCCAAAATATGAAAGCAGCCCAAGTACCCATCAGTAGGTGAGTGGATAAAAAAGCTGTGGTATGTTTACACAATGAAATAGTACAAAACAGTAAAAAAAAGAAAGAAAAGAAAAAAAAAGAAAACGAAATTTTACCTTTTGAGATGACATGGATGGACCAGGAGAGTATTACGCTAAGTGAAATAAGCCAGTCAGAAAAAGACAAATACTATATGATTTCACTTATATGTGGAATCGGATGAACAAAGTAAACTAACAAACAAAATAGAAACAGACGCAAAGATACAGAGAACAGACTAACAGCTGTCAGCAGGGAGGGGAGTGGTGGGTGAAAAAGGTGAAGGGATTAAGAAAAAAAAAACCCAAAAACTACTAGACAGAAAACAGTATTGTGATTACCAGAGGGAAAAGGTAGGGGAGGTAGGAGAGGGTACACGGGGAGCAAAAAGGGGGTGATGGAAGAAAACTTGACTTTGAGTAGTAAACACACAGTACAATATACAGATGATATATATAGAATTGTACCCCTGAAACCTATATAATTTTATTAACCAATGTTAACCCAATAAATTCAGTTAAAAAAAGAAGAGAAAAACTTTAAAAAGATGAAAATAACAAGTACTGGTGAGGATGTGAATAAACTGGAACACTTGTGCACTCTTGGTGGGAATATAAAATGATGCAGCCACTATAGAAAACAGTATAGAGGTTCTCAAAAATAATTAAAAACAGTACTAACTACCTTATGACCCAGAAACCTCATTTCTAGGTGCACATCCAAAAGAACTGAGAATAGGATCTTGAAGAGATATTTGCACACCCATGTTCATAGCAGCATATTCACAATGGTCAGGGGGTAAAAGCGACCCAAATGTCCATCAACGGAAAAGTGAAAAGATAAACAAAACGTGGTATAAATGTATGATGGAATACTATACAGCCTTTAAAAGGAAGTATATCCTCTGGTGTGCTACAACATGGATAAAATATTATTAGTAAAACAAGCCAATTACAAAAAGACACATACTGAATGATCACATTTATGAGGTATCTAAAGTAATCAAACTCATAGAAACAGAAAGTAAAATGGTGGTTGTTGGGGGCTGGGGGAAGGGAGAAATGGGAGTTATTCAATGGATATAGAGTTTTAGTTATGCAAGATAAAAATATTTTAGAGACCTATCGTATAACAATGTGCATATAGTTAATAATACTGTAATGTACATTTAAATATTGTTAAGGCTTCTGGTCAAGATGGTGACACAGTCAGACATGGCTCACCTCTTCACACAACCACATCAAATTACAACTAAAATATAGAACAACCATCACTCAGGAATGTCAGAAATCAAGCTGAATGGAAGTCTGACAACTACAGAATTAAAGAAACCACATCTACCCAGACTGGTAGGAGGGGAGCAAACGTGAAGTGGACTGGTCCCACACCCGCATGGATAAAAATTTGGGATGGATATCATGGGAGCGAGGAGTCCCAGACCCACACCAGGCCCCCCAGCCCAGGATTCCAGTGCCAGGAAGATAAGTCCCCACAACGTCTGGCTGCTAAAATCAGTAGGAATTGAGTCAGTGGAGGAGGCTGCTGGAATACTAAACAGTCCCTCTTGGGGAACCCACATATGGAGTCACCTACTCAGACTCACTCCCTCTGAGCTCCAGCATGGGGGTGGGTGGCAGCTTTAAGAGGACCATTGGTATACAGGGAAGAACTGAAGTGTCTGGCATCGGGGCAAGCGGAGGCCATTGTCCCTTTGCTGAGCCATCCCCCGACAAAGCCAATAGGCTGGTGCCATATCTGAGACTCCATCAACCTGCAGCTGACTGGCCTGGGTAAGTCCCTCCCATTGACCTGCCAATAGCAACCAAGGCTCAACTACAAGAGGAGGGTGTACTCAGCCCACACGAAGGGCACACCTCAAGTACCCAGCCTGGGTAATAGGGGAGGCTGTGCCATTGGACCCAACAAGACACCTACTGCATTAGGCCATGCTACCAAGACATGGAATCAAAGCAACTCTACCTAATAAATAGACACAAACACAGGGAGGCTTAGTCTCTGCTAAAACAAAGAGACAAAGAAACATGGCCCAAATGAAAGAACAGATCAAAACTCCAGAAAAAGCTAAATGAAATTGAAATAAGCAATCTATCAGACGCAGAGTTCAAAACACTATTTATAAGGATGTTTAAGAAATGTAGTGAGGACCTCAGCAGCATAAAAAAGACCCAGTCAGAAACAAAGGTACACAGATTGAAATAAAGAACAATTTACAGAGAAACAACAGTAGAATGGATGAAGCAGAGAATCAAATCAATGATTTGGAACATAAGGAAGCAAAAAGCACCAATCAGAACAACAGGAAAAAAGAAGCCAAAAAAACAAGGATAGTTTAAACAGCCTCTGGGGCAAATTTAAGAGGTCCAACCTCACATCATAGAGGTGCCAGAAGGAGACGAGAAAGAGCAAGAAGCTGGAAATCTACCTGAAAAAATAGTGAAAGAAGACTTCCCTAATTTGGTGAAGGAAATTGACATGCAAGTCCAGGAAGGACAGAAAGTCCCAATTATGATGGATGTAAAGAGGCCCACTCCAAAACACATCATTATTAAAAGGCCAGAGGTTAAAGATAAAGAGAGACCCTTAAAAGCAAGAGAAAAGAAGTTAGTTACCAGAAGGTTGCCAGATGGGAGCGGGGAGGAGGAGAATGGGGGAAGAGGCGAGGGGATTAAGTATAAATAGGCAGTTACAGAACAGCCAGGGGGATGTAAAGCACAGTATAGGAAATGGAGTAGCCAAAGAACTTATACACAGGACCCATGGACAGGAACAATGGTGGGGGGATTGCCTGAGGGAGTGGGGGGTGCTGAGTGGAGGAGGGCAAAGGGGAAAAATCAGGACAACTGTAATAGCACAATCAATAAAATATAATTTAAAAAAATAAAGATTTTTAAGAGAATCAATTTATCTTGTGTGTTTTTTACCACAATAAAATAAATAATTTTTAAAAGCAGGCCCAAGAGATGGCAGATGTGCAAATACACGCTGTTTTTTTAACTTGCAATTCTATGGCTCAGCTTTGACTTCATAGCTGTGTGACCTTAGATAAAACTGTTTCCCCTCTCTAATCCTCTAACACATTTGCCTTGTAGAGCTTTTGTGAGCACCCAAGGGAGATATGAAGTGTTTGGAAAGGACAGTGGTTAAGACCACAGACTCTGGAGCCAGGCAAATCTGAGTTCAAATTCTCCCTCTGTCCTACCCTGACTTAATGACCACTGTCAAGCACATCACTCTCTGAGCTTCAGGTCCTTCCCTTGTAAATGGAGCTGATACTATTCCAAGCACATATCTCCCCAGAAGGCGTGACGAGCCAATGAACAATATATGGAAAGTGCTTAGCACAACTGAAGGATTCATGATCAACAGCTGTAAAAAGCTGTGTCTACAGGAAATCCAGACAACCTTCTGATTAGATGAGATTAAATGTTTCTCAAAACTGTATGCCACCGCCATTGCAACTGCTCACACCAAGCTCACCCAGCTTGAAGCCACCTACACTGGGCTTCCAGCTATGTCGTTAACCCTAAAAGCTTCTGGGAACCAGTCACAACTTTTTATGGCAGCTGGGACAACTGGCAAAACGCTATTGGCCGATTCTTGCCCAAGGCAATTAATTTAACCTCCATGAACCTCTGTTTACTTATCTGTAAAAATAATAATAATAATAATAATAATAATGGTAATAATATTACCTACCTCATAGGGTTATTGTAAGGATTAAATAGAAAATACCTGATCCATAATAAGAGCTCAAAGAATGTTGGCCATTGTTAGTCTTTCTTCTCTACCCCGGACAGAGTTCAAGGTGCCACCTCTGGTTTCCATAAAACAAAACACACACAGCTGTTGATTTCTCTTCCCTTTTGAGCTGGGACCTCCTTGGGTGCAAGCCTTCTGGCATTTCGACAGCTCAGGGCCTCCTACTCAACAAATACTCAAGATATTGTTGCTAAAATACATACACACCCACACCCACACCCACACACACACCCACACACACACGCGCGCGCACAGTCATACTGTCTCTCATCCTTTGTTTCCAAACCTTCACACACCAGCCTCAGCTATTCCAGCCTTCAGAGTCCCTGCAGCCACAAAAACACCACAATTGAGTCATTTCCCTTCTGTGATTCCAAGTTTTCTCATATGTAAAGTGGGAATAATATCAACATTAACCTCACACAATAGCCCTTAGGTTAAAGGCAAGTAAACTTCTAAAGTTCTTGGCGTTCAGTAGGTGATCAATAAATGAGTTTCCTCCTATTCTGACCTTCTCTGTGGCTTGACATTTGTGCCCTGGCCTGGCCTTGCTGTCCATACCATCTAAAAACTCCCTCATGGAGTGGTTTCATTACAATTTCTCCAAGAAGCAGAGGGCTTTGAGGGGCAAGCTAAGGAAGCAAGCATGCTGACCTCTGGGGAACTCTGCACTGGACCTCCCACCATGTCCAGTACAAGGAGTCTAGGACTATGCCAGGCATATGTATTGATGGATAAACAGAGTTTCTTGTCTGGAGAGAGGTCAGGGACAGGGTCTGGGGTCCCAGTGATGGGAGGTGGCTGGGTATCAGAATTTCCTAATGTTCCTTTTCACTGGGGCCCACCCCGGCTTCAGGCATGTATATTACATTGATGAGACTCAGTGTTCGCTCAGCTGGATTAGGACATCCTTGTGGTGCTGGGGGGTCCTAAACCTGTCCTGGGTCTCTCCTAGCTACCAGACACTCAGATGGTATCTGTCTAGGTCAGCCTCGCCTCTCCTTGCTTCCTGGAAGTCAGGCAGGGCAGGCAGACACTTCTCTTTCTGGGCTTCCCCAGCACAGGGCACACCCTTTGTGGTACCAGGAATCGCACTAACATCTTTCTAGCCTGGACGTTTCCAAGTCCTGCTGGTACAGAGGGCCTGGCCCAAGTGGGGTCGGGTCACACAGGCCCAGTTCTATACCTGGCTCTGCTCTTTCCTAGTTGATGTTTGGCTCGCAAAGCTTCTCTTTCTTAATTTGCAAAATAGCAAAAATTAAACTTTCTTCACCAGGTAGTTGTACAAGAAAATGAAGCAATTTGTGGACATGATTATTGTTCAATAGCTGTGAGTTCCTCTCCCCTTCCTCCTACCTCAAAAAGTGTTTGTTGAATGAATAAGTGAATAAATAAGCAAACAAACTAGCCATGCGCCAAACCAGCCTCCTCTCCTCTTTTGGAAACAGCCACCGGGGTGGCTGAAGAGAAATGGCAAGAATTGAGATCTGGGGACCTGGGCCATGTCCTCAGCAGTGCCAGCCACTCACTGTCTTTAATAAGTCTCTGCTCAAGCTCTGAGCCTTGGGATCATTATCTGCAAAATGGGGTGCCACGCCTACCTCAAGTATCTTGAAAAGGAAGTAAGATTTGGGAGCGTGATAAAGAGTTTGGCAAATTGCAAAGCACATGGTAAATGGAAGTGGACTTTATAAACTGTAAAGAAAGAGAACTGCACAAATCCTTGACATTCTTCTCCCGTCAGTCAGCTCAGCTCAGGCCCTGAGGGGCCCCCTCCTGTTGAACTAAGGGGGTGCAGAGGGGCTGCTGAGTGGTGGTCCTCGCGCCCCATTCTCTCTCTCTCTCTCCTCCCCCTCCCCCACATGCTTGCCTGCACGAGCACGCAGACACAATCCAGCTCTGGATTCCCTTTGGCTGAAGACACAAGGGAAGAAAGGAAGAGAAAGGCAGCTATTAACTTCTCAGCTTGTGACATTGAGGATCCTGCCTCTGTGAACTGCTGGGCTGTGTGAGGCCCGCTTGCAGGTTGAACGTGCTGCAACCACAGAGGCTCCCCGGTGCACCCCACACCGACACACATACGTATGTCAGGCTCCTTTCCCCTCCCGCCATGCTGCCAAGGAACCCAACAGTGGCCAGCGAGAGAGGTGGCTGCGCCGGGGGCCCAGCATTTGCCCCTCTGGGGCCTGGCTCCGCTCCTAACCCTCGCTGCCCCAGGAGAGTCAGGGCGTGCTCCCAGGCTCCAGGCCAGCCCTTGTGCCCTCCTAGGCCCACCCATGGGGCAATGGAGGAGGAACTAGTCTGGGGAAGGCAAGGCTGCCACTGAAAAAGAGGACTACCCCCTTCTCTTCAACAAGGCCCTTTTCCCAGGCCTCGAGAGGAGGAGTTCTCCCTGTAAAGGTCTCCCTATGAAAGGACAAGCAGACTTGACCCCAGCCTCTCATCACAGCCCCAACCCCACTCCAGTACCAATCAGGAGCACACACTCAGTCCTGGAGGTACATTTTGGCATTAATGCCATAGACCGTCAATTCCTTACCCAAACCTTCTTTGGGCGGATGTCCCCATCTGTCCAAAGAAGAGAAGAGACTTGCCCAAGGTGACAACAGCGTCAGGAGCAGAACTGAGACCTGATGCTGGGCTTCTGGCTCAATGTCCCTCCTCCTCCAAGTACAACCACCACTTCACCATTCATCTATTCAACCCATATTCTGAGATTAAACGAGGCGCCCAACTCTGTGCTAAGAGTAAGGAGAAAACAATGAACATAACAAATTCCTCATCCTTAAGGCACGTACAGTAGGAATTACAGGGCCTTATTAGCCGTAACCCAGTGGTTCATGTTCGTACAGCATGCTACAATCAGCAACGCACTTCCCACCCAGCTTTTTACTTCATCCTCCCCATAAACCCACAAGGGTTTCCACGCTTTAAATCCCAATCTGCAGAGGAGGAGAGTGAGGCTCCTGCGTGGCTCAAGGCCCCAGCTTGTACTTAAGCAGGAGCCCGGGAGCCTGGGAGCCCCGCTCAGGCCCAGGGCCATGTCTTCCCCTCTGGAGTGGACGCCTCTCCTTGGCTGTGTTCTCAGTACCTAAAGGCAAAGACATTCGCTTTTTTTTCCCTTCCCTAGCACTCAGCCCCAAAACACTCTCTCTCTCCCTGCCCCCCTCCCAAGCACCCAGAACACAGCTGCATATTCAGACAGAGCTAAATTAGAGCTGCCCCAATGCCTGGAGAGAGGCTGATGGCTCCCCCCTTCTCCCCAGGAGAGTGAGTGTCTGGGCGGCAGCCCTGGTCCACCACCTGCCAGAGAAAGATGGAGGGAGGGCAGGTGCCATCCAGTGCCCTGTCCTGCCACCTGGGACCTCATGGGGAAATTGGTTGTGGGCTGAGCCCTCTGCACCGGTCACCTGGTTGTCGCTATCAACCACCCTCGCACCCCGGGAGACCTAGCATCGTGTGAGCTCCTAAGTCCCCAGCCCTGTACCAGATCCTTTACCTCTCCCAACAGTCCCACTGGGGAGATGGATTTATCTTCATTTGACAATTTAGGAAACCAAGGTGCAAGGACGGGGTGCAACGTAGCCAAGGTCACAGAGCTAGTAAAGCACATGGCATTCGGCTCTGTGAGATCTAGGTAGCCCCGCTCTCATCACCATCATCACCTCCAGTGGGGTCTCTGAAATCACTTCAACACTGCCTTGGCCTCAGAGAACCAAAGAGGGGAGCTGGGTTCCTGGCTGAGTTTGGTCGTGAAGAATTCTTTGCAAACATGAGACCCTGGGCCTGAGGAAGATGCCAAAGCAGTTTCTGAAAAACAGAACCACCACTTGCTTTGGAGCAGTCTAGGGGCATGACCTAGATCTCCCGAGGACATTTTCATATGCCTCCCCCTTGCCAACCAGGGCTGAGACCCCCCCCCACTTCAAACCCTTACCTGGACGAGGGGCAGCGGCAGCGGCTGCAGCTGTGAGATCTGAGCGTCTCTGTCTGCAGACCCAGGCTCTTTGCTTTGTGGAAATTGCAGAAGTGAGGTAACAGAGCATGTCACTGCCCAGTCACCCCCGGGGAGGAAATGCCATGACCCTAAAGCCCTTCTGGCAGATGCCACAGGAACCCCCAAGTTGGGTCACCCAGGCCCTGGACACTGGTGGAAATTACCTCACAGGACAGAGGACAGAGTAAGGTGGGGACAGCAGCCACCGTGCCAGGGAGCTGGGGTGAGAGAGAGAAAATGCAAGAGAGGGAAAGCAAGAAACAAGCGAGCGTGCTCTCAAGAGAGAGAGAAAGAGAAACTGAGCATCAGAGTGAGGAAGAGGATGGGACAGCAGTAGCTGAGTGACCAAGAAAACGTAGTGAGAGAGGGAGTCAGGATGACATGAAAGATGGAGGGAGAAAGACAGAAAAATGTAAACTCACAGAGGGCACATGAGAGGGATGAGGACATATAAGGACAGAAATCAAGGGAGTTCAAAGACGAAAAGATGAGACAGTGAGAGCGCATTTGTCTGTCTGTGCATGGGTGTGAGAGAAAATAAGGAAAGATGGGGAGAGAAGGCGGAAAGGGAGAGACGGCTGGAATATAAAAGGGATGGGAAGGGAGGCGCTTGGCAGAGCTGCTGTGTCAGAACATGACTGACTGGGCTGGGCATCCCTGGTGACCAGAAGCAGGGAGCCCAAAGAACTCCAGCTGACAGAGCGCTAGGGCCGCGGGGAGGGGAGAGGAAGTGTCATCATAACCTGCGTCTCTAGAAGTTAGTGGGAGTGGAGTGAGGGTGAACAGACGTGGGCAACCGAAGGGAGTCTGGGAGTGCGTGTGCGTGCGCATGTGTGTGAGTGGAAGAGTCAGCTGGGTGTGTACAGGATGGGCCAGAGCTTCCTGCCTCGGTTTTTAGTTTATCCACTATTCCACTTATTTATTCAATTAGCATTTATTGAACATCCCCAGGCACTGAGCACTGTAGTGGACACTGTCTAAGGAAGCAAGTCACTCAGGCAACCCAGTGCCCTCCTACGCAGAGAGAGAAACAGGTCTTGACAAGACCAGGGTCCACGGAGAGGCAGGCGCAAAGCAGAACGCGGAGAACAGGCTGCTGACCCCCGTGCAGGGCCGAGCCTCGGCTCCGCCCCGGGAGTCTGGGCGAGCCTCCTCTGGCTAACTGGGAACGCACTGCGTTCCCTTATCAAAGCCAAAAACAAATCTCAAAGGAAAAAACACCGTCATATGTGCCTCAGTCTTAAGCACTGGAGCCAAAAACCTGTTCCCCTCTCCCCCAGCTCTGCCCCCATTATCCGCAGGCGGACACGTTCAAACCGCTTGTGCCTGCAATCCTTGCACCCTCACGTACTCGCAGTACATAGTATCACGCAAAGACGCTCTCTTATTATTACCTCCCTCCCACCACACGCACACTCAGGGGCCCTCGTCTATCACACCCTCACACCTGTCCAGAGTCACCTCCTTCCTCGGTTCATTCACCTGCAATTGCTCTGCGCTCTCCCACCCCCCACACTCTCCTCAAATCTTCTGAGGCTTCCTGTTAGGGACTTTGCAAAGACCCAGTTTGGTCATCTCCTCCTCTCCCTTAGAGGCCTTTTGAGCCTCGAGTGCCCTGAGACACAAAAGGACATGATCTGGTCATGGAATTGAACCTTTGTGCAAAATGTCCACCTGAAATCCAAGACCCTCACTCTGCTCCCCAAGCCAGAGCTCCTTTCCCAAAACTGGCCTCACCTTCTCAGCCATCCTCCAGCCACCACACTCCAGGAGGGACATCAAACCAAGGAGGGACCTCCAGGACCAACCAGCCCCCAGGTGGCCACAACCTCAAAGACACCTGACTCAGGTCCAGGACTATTGAGCTCAGCCTGTATTGCCACAGTCTCTCACATATGTTCGTGTAGCAGCTGCATAGAACTCCCTCTTCGGAGATGATCAATAAGCAGGCTAGGTAGGCAGAGATAATTATCGCTATCAACAAATGAGCAAACCGATGTTGACTCCTCCTCTCTCATACCCACGTCTATTCTGTTAGCAAACTCTGTCAGTTCTACTTTAAAATACATTCAGCTCTGTAGCTAATCAAGCCTTTAGATCTAAGCTTCAGTCTGTAGGAAACACTGGGGACAGAGGGACAAATTAAAGAACCTCGCCAAGGAGGCAATCAGTTAAACCCAGAATGTAGGAAAAGGACATTCTGCAGGACACCCAATCCAGTTCCTTCGACAGGTCAGCCACCTGGGGGAAATGGGAAGGAGATTACTCTAAATTGAAAGAGACTAAGAGACATAAAAATCAAATATAACCTGTGTATCTTGTTTGGAACCTGGGCCAAACAAATCAACTATGCCAAAATCAAGTCAAATCAAGTCAAATCTGTCAAAAAAAAAAAAAAAGACATATGTACCAGTGGGCATCCTGGAAAGAGATGGCACACTCTGATTTGGCATTTCCGGCCTCCACAACTGCCAGAGAATAAATGTGTGATGTTTTGAGCCACCAAATTTGCGGTAATTTTTACAGCAGCCATAGGAAACTAATATAGGCATAGAGGGACTTATTATACTCTCCCCTCTCTTTGTGTGTATGTTTGAAAACTTTTCTAATAAAGTTGTGTTTGTGCATGCCCAGTTCACAACACTGCCCATGAAATAACACTGCCTATGAAACAGTCCTGCCAAGGAAAGAAAAACAAAATCTGCAAGTTCAACCGCTGCTTTACAGAAATATAAAAGAGGAACAAACAAACCATAGGGTACACTCAGCAAATTCAGTAGATAGTGTATACACAGAAAAACAAGTAAATGATAAGGGAGAAAAAAGATGGCCCAAGAACCTATAGATCAAATGAGAAGCAAGAGACATAGCAACAAATTGCTACATGTGAGCCTTTTTTGGATCCTGATTCAAACAAACAAGAAGGAAGAAGGGAATGCAGGGAGGAAAGGAAGGAGAAAGGGAGAAACTTCTGAGCTAATTAGAAATTTGAACACATTGGATATTGAATCATATTAAGAAATTAATGTTAATTGTTAATGGTTTCACAGTTATGTTAAAAAGAATTTTTATCTTTTTGAAATACAAAATATTTACAGATAAAATTATATATTTGGAATTCACATCATAATATGGGCATGCCTCAATTTAAAACAATGGGCTGATAATTGTTGAAACTGGCTGCTGGCACATGGGGATCCATTATACAATTAAGTGCACTCTGGTATGTGTTTTCAATTTTTTATAATAAGAAAAGAGTTTTTTTTGTTGTTGTTTGGTTTTTAAAGTAATTCAGCTCTTGTTGTGATTTTAGAGCTCAGGATGACAATGAAAAAGGAAACTGTCCTGATGTTCTATAATGGATAATTCTGTCTTCAGGTGTCATTTTCCTGTAACAGCCATTTATTATGTAACAACATGTATGATGTTTGGTGGTGTATCATACAATGGACAAGGAAGTAAACACGATATAACCTGGAAAACTGCTAAATGACAAAAAAGAGTGATAACAATGAAGATGCTGATGTCAACAATGCACATAAAGGATTGGAGTAAATTGTGTTCATGAAATTTGAGAGTGGAAAAATGCATTATACATAAAATAATAAATTACTGTCCCAAATATTTAAGGATGTGAATGACTAAAGGAATAAATGAAATATTACAAGTAAACATTTGACTATATCAGTGGTTTTCAACAGGGGCTATTTTGCCTTCCAGGGACATTTGTCAATGTCTCAAGGCACTTTTGGTTGGCACAGCTGGCATGGGGCAGCTGGCGTCTGGTGGGGAGGGACCAGCAATGCTGCTAAACATCCTACAGTGCCCTATACAGTCCCTGCAACACAAATGTATTTGGCTCAAAATGTTAGTGCTGCTGAGGTTGAGAAACTTTGAGAGTTTTTATATAGTCAAGTTGACCTAAAAGCCTTTTTGGGATCTTATCATTAGAAAAATAGAAGATTTCTACTTAAGGAGTTGCCTTATGTTTAGATTTATAAGATATTTTAAAGAGTCCCTCACCAAAAGAACTTTTTTATTTTATTTCTTTTTATTCCTCACCCAAGGATATATTTTTTTAATTGGTTTTAGAGAGAAAGGAAGAGAGAGAAACATCAATGTGAGAGAGAAACTTCAGTTGCCTCTCATACGAGCCCCAACCAGGGATCGAACCCATAACCTAGGTATTATGTGCCCTGAGAGGGCATCGAAACTGCAACCGTTTTGGTGGACAGGATGATGCTCCAACCAACTGAGCAACCCAGCCATGGCCTTATTTTTAATTTTAAACTTTAATATGTAACTTGACTTTCAACTCCAAATGATGAAAGAGAGAGACAGTCGGACACTTGCACAATCTCCACCGCTGAGGCCCGGCTCAAGCCGCCATCATCTCTCACCCGGAGTGCGGCCCTCACTGGTCTCCTTGCTCCCACCCTTGCACCCTCTCTCAGTCTGTTCTCAGATGAGCAGTGAGTTGAGCTTCTTACACATCAAATCACATCGTTCTTCCACGCAAAACTCTCTAGTGGCTTCCATCTCACTTAGCAAAAAATCCCAAGCCCTTCGGAATTCCCTCCAAACCTGATCTCATCTCCTGCCTAGAGCTCCCCGCACTCTAGTCACACTGGCTTCTTGTTTTCTTCGACATCCCAGGTGCGCTCCTGCCTCAGGCTTTTCCCAGGTCTTGACTCAAAAGTCACCCTCTCAGTGAGGACTTTCTTAATAACTCCTTCTCCAGCATGCCCTGGGCCCCTACGCCGCTTCACTTTTCTCCGCAGCACTTACCACATCTAACATACCACATATTTTGCTGCTTTTCTTTGTTCATTATCTGTCTTCCCAACTAAACCGTTAAGTTCTTTGAGAGCAGGGATTGTTCATTTGGTTATTACTGTATCCCATTATCTCTTCTAGAACACCGCCTGGCGCATTGCAGGTGCTCCTCCAGAGAAGTTATTGAGTGAATGAATGAAGTTAGAGGAGAGGCGATGAGTCATCCAAGGTAACACAGCTGGGGTTTAGGTAATACCCTCTTATACAACCGTTGTCAAGGCTTTGTTAGCTTCTTTATGCCCCTTCAACCTATCCTTCGCTCAGAGTGATGTGGGCACTTCATTTCTGTGAGCAATCCTTTCCCCGCCTTCAGTTGAAGGATAATGTGGGAGAAAGAAAACCATAAGGAAAAGAGCATGGGTTTTAGGGTCAGAGACTTGGATTCAAATTTGGACCACCACCAACTCTCTGTGTGAACTTGGAAAAGACAATTTACTTCTTTGAGCCTCAGTTTTTTCATCTGCAAACTGGGAATAATTGTAAGTGCCTCACTCCATTGTGAAGAATATAAGAACAAAAAAAAGGTTATGAAGGTTGGAAAAGACTAACAAAACAGTCATTGTCACAGGCAATGATTGTTTACGTAGAAAACTTAAAGCAATTTCATGGACAAATTATTAGAACCAAGAAAAACTTCAACAAGATTTCTAGATATAAAATCAACATATAAAAATCAATGATGTTCCTATACATAATCAATAAACAGAAAATGTCATTTTTGAGACACAATTTAGAATAGCAAGGAAACTATCTGGGTAACTAATTTTTTGGAAGCCAAGGTCTACAATTTCCTCTTGATTCAGTAAGTTATAAAACTTGATGAAAAATAATTAAATAAGAACCACATAAATAGATAATGTAATACATTCATGCATGAGACTGTCACTATCATAAAGCTCTAAGTTCTTTCCAATTTAGTCTATGAATTCCGTGCCAGTACAATCAAAATCCTAATAGATGTTAATAAAGCTAAGGGAGCCCTGGCTGGTGCGGCTCAGTGGACTGAGTGCTGGTCTGCAAACCAAAGGGTTGCCAGTTTGATTCCCAGTCAGAGCACATGCCTGGGTTGCGGGCCAGGTCTCCAGTAGGGGGCGCTTGAGAGGCAACCACACATTGATGTTTCTCTCCCTCTCTCCCTCCCATCCCCTCTCTCTAAAAATAAATAAACAAACAAATAAATAAATAAAGTATTTAAAAAATAAATAAAGATGGGGGAATAAAAATTACATAAATAAACCACTTGAAAAAAAAAATCCCAATAGGCTCATCAAGGAAATTTAATAAGCTGATCCTAAAATTCCAAATGAAATATCAAAGATGCAAAACTAGCCAAGGCATTTTTGAAAAACAACAAGATATATGAACAGTAAGGACACATCCATCATAGGATTTTCCCTGTCATATATTGTCTTATTATAAAGTGACAGTGTAAAGACAAGGTGACATTAACAAAAGGATAACAAATAGTCCAAAGAAACTGAACCGAGATCCCAGAAATGGAGAGCACACATATGGAAACTTGATTCATATGACAGAGTTGTCATTACAGATTAATAAGAGGAGAGTAGATATTGGTGCAAATCACTGGCCACACATTAGGGAAAAAATAGTTATGAATCTAGATCCCATCCTCACACCATATTCAGAATCATATTCCAACTGGCATTGACCTAACCATGAAAAGCAAAATATAAAAAGTTTTGGAAGAAAATAGGGGAGAATATACTTATGATCTAAGGATAGGGAAATTTTTCTTAAGACATAGAAACTACAAACAACAAAGAGCAGCTGGGTAAATCTGACCACATAAAGTTTAAAACTGTATATTTCAAAAGATACTGCAAAAATAATAAAGAGGCAAGTCACAGACAAGGAGAAGATATCTGCAAGACATGTATTGAAGAATTTTCAGGTATAATATTATATAAATTCCTACAAATTAATAACCTAAAGACAAGCCCAATTTTTAAAAAATGAGTCAAAAAAGGAGTAGGCAATTCAAAGAAGAAAAAGCCTGAAGGCTAAGAAAGATAAAAATATAATCAATGTGTCAGGAAATCAGGAGTTCACATTAAAACCAGCAACCGCCAACCGGAACAAGTTAAAATCTGCCAATTCAAGAGCTGTAGAGCAAGCAGAGCAATGGAAACTCGTGAGACTGCTAAGAAGAGATTACAAGTGGCACCATCACTTTGGAAATTAATTTCAAAAAAAGTTGAAAATATGCACTCCCTTCCTCGATACAGTGACAATTTTAATATATATTTGTATGTTTCTACAGTGTAATTCTGTAAATACATTAAAATGAACATAGGCACATGTTCTACCCATAACATGGACAATAAACACAATGCTAAACTAGAAAAGCAAGTTGCAGAAGGACAAATATAGTATGATACTATTCTTAAAACTTTATGGCATTTTTACTGCCATGGACACAATACATATGTGTCAATATATAAAGATAAATTCAGGATGCAACTACCTCTGGGAAGGGGGAGAAGAGGCAGGGTTGATGAGGAACAAGGAGGCTTCTGTTATACCTGTACTACCTATTTAACTTGGCAGTAGGGACAGGTATTTGTTTTATGTGTGAGTTGGTGTGTACATGTGTGTGTAAACATTGAGTCTAGAATTAGCCAAAGCAGTCTGGAGAATGAGAAGTCAAAAAATATCCCACTTCATATATGAAGAGTTTATCAATTACAGTACTTAAGACAGGATGATATAACCCTGGCTGGTGTGGATCAGTGGATTGAGTGCTGGCCTGTGAACCAAAAGATCGCCAGTTCGATTCCCAATCGGGCACATGCCAGGATTGCAGGCCAGGTCCCCAGTAGGGGGGCGCACGAAAGGCAACCACACATTGATGTTTCTCTCCCTCTCTTTCTCCCTCCCTTCCCCTCTCTAAAAATAAATAAATAAAATATTTTAAAAAAATTTTTTTAAAGACAGGATGATATAAGCACAAGGGTAGACAAATAGTGCAAATGAACAGAAATCAAGAGTCACTAGAGGAGGGGGGTTACTGCAAAACCCAAGACCCCTATTTCGGATGGCCAGCCCAGCTACTTGACAGCCTTGAATCCTCTCTTTGTTCTCACTGTCATAACCTCAGTTTCTCTGATATTTTCTCTCTCTCTCTCTCTCTCCCCCCACCCTCCCTTTCTCAAATTTTGGGAGTCTGAATCCCAACTCTGCCACTTAACAACTGGACCACCAGAGCCTCATATCAGCCATCTGTTAGGTGGGGATGGCAGCCTCACCTCACAATGGGATTAGGTCTATAAAGAACAGTGTCTGGTAGCTAGTCTTTAGGCTCCTCTCTCCTTTTCCTCTTCTTCTCCCTCATCCTTTCCTTCCTCTGGCTGGGGCTGAGTCTCACCTGCTCTCTCTCTCCAGCCTGAGCATACTTTCTACAACACAGTGAGCGCTGCTCAGAGGAGAAGCCCCAGCTTTTAACAGGGGTCACGTGAAAGGAAGCCTCAAGGGTGTGGTCAAAGTCCACAAGGGGGAGATAAGGGGGAGAAGATCTGGGCCTCCAGGCCCCAGGGCTCAAGGGCAGGGGGCTCCCTGAGGACTTAGGACAGGAGAGGATTTTGGATGGAAGGAGCCCACAGAGGCCAAAGGAGCCCAAATAGAGGCAGCTGCCTGGGTACCTGGGCAGGGAGAGGGTATGGGAAAGCCCCAGGGTCCGGGCACTGTTCTTGAAACCCTTACGACTAGAACACCCTATAACAGTTGTTAAAAGAGATCTCTCACCCTGGCTGGTGTTGCTCAGTGGATTGAGCATCGGCCTACAAAACAAAAGGTTGCCAGTTCAATTCCAGGTCAGGGCATATGCCTGGGTTGAGTTGTGGGCCAGGTCCCTGGTTGGGGGCATGCAAAAGGCAACCAGTCAATGTTTCTCTCCCTCCCTTTCTCACTCCCTCCCCTCTCTCTAAAAAATTAATTAAGTAATTAAAAAACATACATATATATATATATATATTTTTTTTTTTTTTTAAACGTCTCCAGGGGGTCTCAGGTTTCCTCCAGAAAACGAAATTGGGTGGCTGGAGAACAAGGATCAGAGGGCGTCTTTTCACTGTGTTTTTCTTTAGATCTATTGAACTTTTAGTTTTGCACATTTGTTACCTCTAAAAAGTAAAAAAAAAAAAATTAATAAATACAAAAGAGGACTCTGGTGTCAGACTTATCTATGTCTAAATCCCATTGCTACTTCCTGCTATGGCATATTGGGCAGGCTTCTCAACCCCTCTGAGCCTATATGGAAACACAGCTATAAAATGAGGCTGAGTATCTACTTCATAAAGGTATTGTATAATTCAATAAGATACTACCTGCAAAAGCACTGAGCATGATGTCTGACCCACAGCAGGTGTGTGATAAGTGCTAACAAGCTTTTCATACGAACATCCTGTGCTCAGTCCCAGGGCATAGGAAGCAGCATGGAGTCCCTCCTATCTGCTCCAGGATGGGGCCAGGACCCCTGGCTGCGCTCCCGATGCCCTGCAGGGCTGGGGTGCAGAAGAGGGGTGAGAATCAGGAATGAGTGTTGCTAACGGGGCCCAGCCCTTGCTCCAGCTGAGCAGTAACACCCCAGGATATTGGGGACCTGTTTGGGGGTGAGGGGAGTTTCTGTGACATGTACAGATGGTTGCATGGATATGTATATGTGTTTGTGTCTATGTGGAGTAGGTTGGTTTGCAGTAAGTAGAGGGTCTTCCCTGGCTCGTGGTGTCTATCAGTACTGTGGCACATGTTGTGTGTCTATAACGATGTGTGTTTCATCCTGCATGTGTGTCAGTTGTGAGAGCTGGTATAGTATGTGTAGTGAGGGGTCATGGATTATATCAGTGGATGCCAGAGTCTGTTGTGCGTTGCGTGTTTGTGGAGGGCCATGAATTGTGTCTGTAGGCAATGAGGCTGCGCTTTGTGTGACGTGAGGGAATGCTGTATCTCTTGGGGTTGTGTATGCTAAATGTCTGTGAGTGATGGAAGAGTATGTCCTGTGTCCATGAGTGACAAAGGGCGACTGTGTATCCGTGAGCAGCTGCTGATGGCAGGGAAGCCAGACGTAACCCAGCTCCAGACCCCTCTGGAGAGGACTTGCCTCAAGCCTTCTGAGAAGCAGCTAGACGAAACAGCCAAACCTGACCCTCTCATCCGGGCCACCAGCCACTTACCTGAGAAATGGCAGGAACTGTGGTCTAGGAAGTGACAAAGAAGCTGAGGGGCTGTGGGGACCTCTGAGAGCAAGAGTCCAGGGAAGCTTCTCATGGAAATCAGGAAGCTGGGCAGGGAATGAGGCGGAGGCAGAAGGCAGGCCCAGACCTAGCTGTGTGACTCACTTTTCTCTCTGTTCCAATCCCAGTTCAGCAGGGGCAGGATAAAGAATTAGGGGAAGCTTGCCTGCTGGCTCTTCGAGATGACCAGGGCACAAGTCCAAGAAGCCAGCTGCTTGGGTGGAGCCCCATCCCCAGGGTCATCAGGAATATTCACACCTCCAGCCAGGGAGTCTCTCTCCCTGTATATCAGCTCAACCAACCACGCCGGACTGGCCCCCTCTAACGAGTACCCTCTAATGAGTAATGAGGAGGAGGGGCTGGGCCTGGGCCAGCAGAGGAGGGAGAAACTGGGTCCCACATCTGAGGGGGTGGTGGGCTGTGACCTAGGAAAATTCCCAGCCCTGTCCCCAGGAACCCAGGCTTTAATGGGTACAGTCCCATCTAAAGTGAGCCCCACGCTGATGGAAAAAGATCCAAAGCCGCTTTCAGAAGATACCCCTGTATGAGGGGACACACAGCCAGTCTTGCCCACAGGAGGTCATCATCCAGGAAGTGTGACATAGTGACATAACCTGCCCACTGGTGCCCCCAAGCAAGGGAAGAGAGAGCCCTACTTTCAGGGATGCCCAATCTGCTGGGAAACAGGAAATCTACCTCCTGAAGCTACCTCCACCTGTCGGGGAAACGCAGCCACCCCTGCCCTGAGCCCCCAGTCTGAAGGAGAAGACCAAGGCTAGCTCTGAAGAGGCCCATTGTCTGACCAAGCCAAAGGGCAATAATTCTGTCCAAAGCCTAGGCCTATACCCGGAGCTCCAACATCGGGTGTTCTGAGCTGAAAGATACTCCTTATCTCCACCTCCACCCCCTGCCCCGTGCCCCCCTCTCCCCACCCCAACAAACACACACCTGACTAGGCTTAGCAGGAAGCAAAGGTATTAGGCCACAGAGAAAAGCAAACCGGGCCATGGCATAGGTGGACATTCTCAAATACCAGCTCCAAGAATCCACTGGGCTGGGAGTTGGCTGTCGCCTCTAGTCTTCAGCTTGAGCCCTCCACTGAGCCTCTCTCAGCCTCAGGCTCCTGGGGCGGTAACAGCAACAAACACCTCCTCTCTACCTTATACCTAGTGTGATGCCTGGTGCATAATAGGAACTCAGTCAATGAAAAGCGCTTTATTCACCCAAGCCCCTGCCTTGCGTCCCAGAATTGGGGGATCAAATCCTTTCTCCACATCAGTTGGAGAATTTGTTAAAGATGAAGGTTTAAAAAAGGCAATTTCTCATATTGTACTTTGAGAGAGTCTGATCCAGCAGCGCTGGTGGTGGGGCCACCAGTTAAATGAATTTTTAACAAGCACCAAGGCAGGGGGCTCATAGAGCAGAGCAGGCTTGGAGGGACCCGAGGGGAAGCCAGGGACTGGGGAAGGAGAGTTCAGTTACCTAAGGGCTCTTTCTAGCTATGCTTACTTAGCCCCCCTCCCCGCGTTAAATTAGGGCTGCCCGCTGAGCCACAAGGTGTGGGGTGAGGATAGGGTGTCTCTGGCAGAACCCCGAGCACCACCCACCCCCTACCTCATGGAGGACTGGCTCTCCCTGCCTCATGGTCTGGCACTGGCTGAGTTAACCTGGGAGGTTGTTAAAGTTCCAACTGTTTCCCCACTACACACCCCCGACCCTGAACCCTGGATCTGAATCTTCAGGAACAGCAGAGAATGTCCTTTCAATGTTTCCCAGGTGTCATCAATACTCTGCTCTTTCACCCAATTCTTGGAACTGGGGCCACCACGCTGGGAGAGGGGAACAGGGAGAAGTACTCACTGTGCACCCAGCTGGTTTTCTGATCTCCTTTACACACAGGGCAAAAAAGCGAAGAGATGAGGAAGCTGAGGCTCAGAGAAGGTTCAAGACCTCAAACGCAGGCCCGTTGCCTCCATTCGCAAGGTTTATCCGCTTCAGAATCAATAGAATCTCACTAGAATTCACAGAACAGGTATCTTTATCCTCTGTCTACCACAGATGAGGAAGCTAGAGTCCAGAGAGGGGAAATGACTCGCCAGTATTGCAAGGAAAGAGAGTGGCAGAGCAGATTCTCAGTAAGGCCGTTCTGCACTCATTCCACAATACGTGGGATGTCCCCACTGGTGAGAAGTGCTTGATAACCTCCAGCAAGGGGGCAGATGAACCAGATATGTTAGGATGACTATGGGGGGTGGCGGATAGGGAGAGGAAATGGACAGAGGTAAATCCTGCTTCGCTGAGGTCCCACCCTCACTGGCACGCCCAGACTCATCTGCAGCCTCCCACGCACTTACTCCCACTTCCACTGGGGCTTCTAGGAAACAAGAGAAGCCAGAAGGTGAAGCCCCAGGCAGCTGCTGAGAGACCACAGCCAGGAGGGCGGGAGGTTGAGGGTGGAGAGGTTCAAGTGACTGGATTGCCAACAGCCATGACCGATGCTTTAGGTGGTTAATTCGCACTTTACACACAAGGAAGCAGAGGCTCAAGCATTCAAGTCTCCGGGCCAAATGCCAGGGTTCTAACCCTACCTGTCTGGCTCCTCCCACTTCACCTCCGCCTGCAGGAGTCCCACAGGAAGCAGCTGGGTGCCCAGGTGGACGAGGCGGGTTGATGTGCTGGCTATCTGCTCCATTATTCGCAAAAAAAACCACAGGAAGCGGAGTGCAGTGGCTCAACCAGCCCTTCAGTCTCTGGGCCCTGGCACTCCTCCAGCAAGCCTTTCCTGCCCGAAGAGCCCCTTAACCTATTCACATAGAAAGGAGCCAGAGAAGCTCCCACAGTGACAGTCCCACCCCAGAGGCATCTTGGCTAAGGCTCCCTCAATTCCAAGCCCAATGTGCACCTTTCTCCCTGGCTCAGTCTTCGCTGAAAATTTTGCTCTGAGCAGGATTGAAAATGGGCTGCTAATTTGAGTGGCTCTGCGGCTAAAATGTGCCAGAAAAGGAAATGGGAAGGCTTTGATTCTTCTGGGAAAATAGGATGTCATGCTGACACCCAAATTCCTGAACGTGACCTACTGATCTGCCTGGTCTCCTCTCAACCTGCTCCAGTTAAGACCAAGGACTTTCGGTTCCATGAATGGGCTGTGCCCTTACCTCTGAGTCTTTGCACATGCTGTTCCCTCTGACTGAAACATCTTTCCCTCAAGTCCTACCCTACCTGTGCCAGACACTCAAGTCTTCCCCAACAGTCAATCTCCCTGTCTTTCCTTGCCAAATAATCTTTTGTGGAAACAGTAGATGCTCAGCCACAGGGACAAGTCCGGCTCTGTGACCATTCTCCTTTGCAGTTTTCCCAAATTTACAGTTAGACATGACCATGTGACCATTTCTGGTCAGTGACATCTTTGGGGGAAAATCTGGCCTCCCAGATGAATTCTTTCCCTTTGGCAAATTGGCATGATGTGTGGCACTGCCAATGGAACTAAGCAACAGCGTGATGACCAGCCCTCCAGGGGGACGGAGGGGAGGCACAGGAAGAGCCTGCTTCCCTGGTGGTGCTGTTGAGCCTGTGAAAAATACCTGAAAGTACTTGCCACCAGACTTCTCCTGAAAGCAAATGTTCCCCTGTTTATGCTAGATATTCCTTGCAGCTGAACAACATTCGTAACTGAGGCACCAGCCCCTGGGTTCCAACTTTAAAAAGGTCACTTCTTCCAAGAAATGCTCCCGTCAGCAGTGGGCATGTTGTGCCTTTCATGATCTCTTTCTTGTTCGTGCACTGTGTACCCAGCAGGCTGTGAGGACGGCTGCAGGGGCCCCATGGTATCCACCACTTCACTCCTGAACCAGCAAGCCCGTCGGAGGAGTAAGCACACCCATAGCTGACTGCTGGCACGGCCTCCTTGAGGGGGAAGCCTGGGCCCAGCCCTCATGAGCTTGCAGGTAGTAGAACCATGCAAGCCACAAAACCTCTAAGGAAGAGGTGGTGCGTACACGTTTGCTGGAGTGAGGTGGGCACCACCTTGTCTGACCAGAAGAGATAGATGCTGCTTCTGACGTAAGACAGTCTGAGTTACTTCATGACGTGTATCACCCGACAAGACGGTTCCCTCTGCCTTGGTCCAGTTTTAACCACCCCCGCCCACCCTCACGCTCTCATTCATCAGGAGTTGGGATGCACTCAGCTGCACTCAGAAGGACCGTAAGACACCCAAGCTTCTGTCCCCTCCCATAGGGAAAGAAATCAAAGTTGCAGTATCTCTTGATACTACATGACATTGTGCCTTGTGATCATGCCTTTTTACTCATCTACAAAACATTGCAAAAAGTCTAATTTCAAGTCCCCCAGTTTCTCATATCTTCACATTTTAGGTGTCATCTCTATTTCTCACCATATGTCCCTCCCAAGGGCTGATCCTGTCTCTCAGAACCAGGAGGATGTTTGAGTATAAACGATAAGCTGTGTACTTTCACACATTATTTCATTTAACTCTCAATCAGTATCTTCATCAAACACAGAAAGAATACTGGCGACACTCACTGAGCACTATGGAGCTCCCTTATACATGCCATGGCTGCTCCTCCCTAAAATCTGCCACAGAAACCTATATTCCCATTTTGTAGATTAAAAAAACTAAGGTTTAGCAAATAAGTGGCAACTCCAAAGGATTTCAGGATCCTTTCTATGTGGGCCAAGCCAGGCAAGGGACCCACCTTGGAATAATACCTGAAGAAGACTACATCCATGGTTAGGGTATAAAAATTTATTACACGTACAGAGTATTATCACTAATGAATGCACACAGGCTAGGACACCATGGCGCTGGATGGAAGACAGCTAGCTCTTTGGAAAGAGAACGGGTATGGGTGGCTCGGAGCTTCATGCCACACGGACTGGGCAGTCAGACGGGAGAGCACATGCCGAACACCACGGGACGCCAGGACATCGAGCGACCGCTCTGTGTGCCCACTGCCTTCCCTGTCCGATCTGGGGCTCGGAAGGCTGCCACATCCAGAAGCAAAACGATGAAGCAAAGGGGCTTCCCAAGGTGGCTCAGGCTTGTCTCTGAAGTCACAGCAACACCATTTTAAGCAATGTGTTTAATTGGATGATTTCCACAAACTATACATGAAGTCTCTAACCATGACAATTCAGTGAAGTACAAAACATTAAGTTACAGGCGGAGGGCAGAGAAGGCAGCACCGAAGGTGGCACCTTCCAATCTTGGTTGGCCTAGGGGTGGGGGGGAGGTTTCTTTTTAAACCAAGCCCCTTATTTCAATGTACAAAAGAATTACTCTGATCGATATTAAATTGTATTGAAAACAAAATGGACTAAAAAGCAAATACTATTCTATGTTGGGGTGGAAATGGGAGGAAAGAACGAGTCCTTCAAAGCAGGAGGGGAGACAGGCGGGGGAGGTTCTGCAGCTGCGACCCCGGGTCGTCACTCACGCTGCTCCATTTTTACTTTCGGTGGTCTCAGGAAGGTCCGGTTTTTCTTCTCTTTCTTTCCCTTTGTATTTGCTTGGAAGTTTCGCCAGCTGTCCACACGACCATCTCGACTTTCCTAAGCACAGAAGAGGTGTGTGGGAAGGAAACTAGTTAATGAAGGGAGGGCCTGACCCTGCTCTGCCAGCCCCTGCCAGCCCCACCCCCGTCCCCATGCCCCATAGCCTAGCCCGGCCACCTGGAACAACCCAAGAATACAGCAGAGCAGAGCTCTCCCCCCACTTCCCTGGACATCAGAAAGTGTCATAGCACCTCTAGAAGGCAGGGTAAGCCTGTCACAGGTTGGAAGGGAACAAAACGAATGACACTCATCTCAGCAATGAGGCCACCACCTGCTGGGGACCTCTGAGCTAGATATTTAGTATGTGCTGTTTCTAATCCTCAGAAAAAGCCGGCTGTGGTGTGTGTGGTGCCACCGGCATTTCACAAATGACAACACTGAGGCTCAGAGAGCTTAAATCACTTTCTCAAAGCCATACGGCCAGCCAGTACCACAGCCTCTCTTTCCACTGCACCTGCCTTGCTCCCCGCCAAACTTGGAGAGAGGCTCCAAGCCAGCACCAGCTGCGCTGAGAAGGCCACTAGGATCTCTTCCTCTTCATCAAGGGACCTACCCGTTTTCTCTCTTTATTCACACATGCATGGTGCAGAAACAAAGTCAATCCCTACCCTGATACCGAAATGTTACAGAAGACCAAATGTTGCTCAATTTCGACTACTACTAGCTGAGCATCTGAAGGATGTAACTAGGGTGTCAAAGAGAAGTCAAGTCAAAAGCCCTAAGTCTCTCTACAGGCAGGACACCAGGTCTATAAGAACCTCAGTTTCTACTAAAAGACCTCTACCTAGCGCCCCACTCCATGTTTGCCCCCTAAATTCAGTGTGCGAGCCATTTTTCTTAAGCCTCCTTGGCAGCTTGTGCTTACCACAATCTCTCAAACACCATTCAGGGAACCTCACTGCCCTTGCGAAGGCTACAGAGCTTACAGGTGGCTGAGGCAGAACTAGACCCACTCTCGCGCTTCCCCACACATCCCATGCCCCGACTGTCGGCCCCAGGGCAGTCCTGGGGGTGCTCCGGGAACCGACTCTCTACACTGGGGAGTTTCCTTACTCTGAATAAGAATCCCTGGCTGCCTTGGAAATTTACCTCAAAGTTTTTCTGCCACTCCCTTTCCCGTTTGGCTTTTTCTTGAGCTTCAATCTCTTCTTCCCTTTGTCGCTTCCTAGGAGGAAAACCAGACCATAGTATTTATATGATATTTAAGAGATTGTGTTAACTATATAAATTAAGGCAACTCCCCACAGAAGCAAGCATATAAAGGAAATCAATTTCTTAGGGTTCTACAAAGATGGTTATCTGGAAAGGGCTCAAAGTAGCTTCATGAATGTCTCATTCTGAAACATGCAGATGAGTCTGTGGGGCAAGAGATAAATTCCCATTGCACAGATAGACAAGATCATCAAAGCTCAGTCAACCCTAATCGGAGGTTCTGGGTTCAGCCACTGACAAAACTATCTAGAGAACCCAGGCTACCTTACTTCAGTAGAATTACCATTACAGTAACAGAGGTTCTTACTCAAGAGGATCTCTGCACAAAAGCCCATCCCTCAATAAGGACATTTCATACAATCTCAACTAGCAAAACCTAGTTATTGCTAAACACCAATCAGTACCACAAAATACATAAACTAAAATGACTCCAAGATTTCTGATGAGTCAGAGAAACCATAAGGACAATAAACATTGTGTAAGTGACTACACTGTACATCCTCACCAAAGCTGCAGCTGCCAGTCACACAAAAGGTTCTGGGCTCAATAACAATGGCCTTTTTAACTGCCTATTTCACTCCAGGAAATCAGGAAGAAAACACCCAAAACTCTTGACTTTAAACTCCCTAAGGACATGTCTACTTTGTATTTCCCAAAATCACCAGAATTTGTTAACCTGGTGATTCAAAACTTTGACTATTTCAGGTAACTATTTTAGATAATCTCTTAAATGACAAACTACATTATTCCTTCATTAGGAAAATCCCCAAAGAGCAATGTTGGTTTATCTAGGTATTTAGATATGGTTTAAATGAACATATTAATATATACCTTTCATGCATCTCTTTGGCTTCTCTCTCCTTCCTTTTAATTTCCAGCTCAGCAAAGAGTTTCATGGTCTGCTTATACACTGCTTGTTTGAACTACAAAAAAGTTAAGAACAAAAGAAAATAAAATTAAGTATTTTACCGGCTTCTTGAATCAAGTACTTTCAGATGGAGCCCAAGACGAAAGCAGATTAGAACTCAGCAAGAAAAAAGGTTTTTTAAAGAGAACCACTTAATGGTGCACTCTCGGGAGATAAATAACACGTCTGCCTATGAGACATTTCCACCACTTTCACCATTCAGATGATACATAGGAAACTTGCTCTAGTGTAAATCAACAATAAGGAAAAAAACCCTACTTATTCACAACCATTTGAGATTTTGGAGGGCCGTTTCCTTCAAAGACCTTCCAAAAACAGCTTTCATTTTTTCCCCCACAAATATTTCGTAACGACTCTGTGTTAGGCACTGCAGTAGGTACTAGAGATAGGAAGCTGCTATCAAGCAGACCAGTTGTAGGCATCTACTGACTGTGGCAGGTCCCCCACCTCACTGTCTCTTCTCCCTCCATTTAAAATCCCTCACCTTAAGGCACATGGCCACCCCACATAAAAACCTATGCTTCCCATGCTTCCTTGTACAATAGCTAGGTGTGGTCACATAAGTTTTAGCCCATGGGTTATTAAGAAAAGTGATGTAGCAACTTCCTGGATGTTCTTAAAAAGAGTAGGCTTATGCCTTCTTGCCCCTTTCCTCTGTTCTGAACTCTGAGGATGGGAGCAACATCCTTACTGGCAGAATCAGAAGAGACAGTCCTTGGATGACACATGTCCCAGGGCTGCAATACCAACGGCCATCTTCCCAAAGACTTTTATACAGGTGAGAAAACAAATCGCTACCTTGTTCCAACCACCACCATTCCCAGTTTCAGCTGTATGCAGCTGAATTTATATTGTAATACACTGATAGAAACAGTTAACACATTAGATAGGAAACAGACCTTTATCTTTAAAACTTTTTCCCCACATACAAAGTATCTTACATATACAAAGAAATACAGAAAATAACCCCTCTTGCAGATTTCATAGGGCCTATATCCTAAAATCAAGAGACACTGGAGCTGAGTTAATACATGGGAAAAAAAAAGTAAAGGAGCCCCAAGATTTCTCACTTCTTTTAATATTGTTACCTGTCCACAGTGAATGCAGTGCTGACAAACTCCAATCCCTCATTAGGACAAACATCGAGGGATGTTTGTAATATTTTAATACCTTTAAAAGCTCTAAACTCTCCTGGATGAAGTTACTGGTGATTATCAATATTTTATGTTTTTTTCAAATTTTCTGTCATCAGCATTTTTCTATCAGTCTGTTCCTTTATCATCAGGAAAAAAGGCAACTAAAAGGAGTTACGGTTCGTAACAACTTAGAAGAACCAAGGAATATTTGTAAGAGGGTCTTCAGAAAAGACTAGAGAGGATTACTAAAGGAAAGAGAGAATAAGACTGAACAGAAAAAACTAAACTACTGGAACAGAGTAAATCCAAAACAGGTGACTAGTGGAAAATACTGCCTACTGGTTCGCAATGTTACCACATAGCAGATGGGACCAGTCACTGTTAGCAAAATCACTGAAGCAAGAGAAGTTGCAAGAACTTTTCCCTAGCAAGATAGCCTCTCCTCCGTAAATCTTTAAAAACAAGACAGGTATGTGGATAAGTTACATGTTGACCTACACTGAGGCAAGATTAAAATGGCTTTTAAATTTTTCAGGCTAGAGAGGCAAAAAGACACAAATATTTAAGGAGAATCTTTCTTTTAGCCAACCTCCATTAAATAACCCACTGGATTACCCAATGCGCTCCATGTCGCTGTAGATTATCATCTAGAGCACAAGGAGTGCTCTTGGCTAGAGGGCGCCTGTTGAAGAGTCACTTGTGATTGCTCCCAAAGATGTCTATGCCAGTTGCAATTAATACTATACTTGTGTGATTTAAATATCACAGGAAGTAATGAATATGGTTATAAAAATGTTTGTTGTTTCTTTTAAAACTAAGTATCCTGCTTTAGAAAAATTCAATAAACATGAGTCCCTAAAAATAACTGCTATTGAATGAGGTACAAGTGAGACATCTGGAAAAGACGAAAAGAAAAATGTTACATATCCAGAGTTTTGCTCTTGGTTTCTTTCACGAGTACCTAAGTTTTTAATGTACTTCAAAAGAAAGTAAAAATACTAAAAACTATGGATAATGCTTCATGTGTATGTTTCATAAAATAAATTCAACTACAAACTCCAGATAGCTAATCCACACGCAAAGAAAAAGGCCACAGCCCTATGTCAAAACAGAGGTGAATTTTTTTAAAGGGTGTATAAATGTACATTTGATATTTTAAGTTAAAAGAAAATGTTTATAGCAAGTACATATCATTCTTTAGCCTTCCCTCTCTTTAACCCACCAATCAGTGAACCCAAGTACATTGAGATAAGGTGGCTTTTCTCATATTTAACTCACCAGCTCTGGATCATCCTCCTCTACATTTGTTGGCTTTCCTTCCTTCTTTAATTGCTTTTTTCGTTCTTTCACCTAAAAAAAATTTTTTTCATCAAAAGTAAGCACTCATACTTGAATATCCATTAAAACCTGCATACATGATATACGTACTTTTCCATACATGTAAGAATGCATTGAAAAAAGATGAGCCTTCCCATTCCCCTCCAAAACAGCAATGCAATCAAGGACAAGTAGGAACCAGGGGTTCTCTCTCTAACCTCATCTAAAATCCAATCTACCTGAAAGGATGAAAGGGGACTAGCAAGGGAGCTGTCCCCAACTCATTAAATCCTAGGTCAGACTGAAAGAACCTTTGATAAATTCAACACACTACCCACTTATCTTTCACAGTTTGTTGTTATGTGTTTACAGTAAAAAAATATATATATAGTTGTCAGGTTTTAGAAGGCATTACAGAATGTTAAGTATTGTTTTTCTGGCATTTCTGCAACTGTGTTCTTAATCGTTTTCACTGTTAAACCCCTTTGAACCAATAATTTTCACATTGTGTCAATTGGTGTTTTTATCACTTTGGCAACCACTGAGATCCAAAGTAATCAAATATACTCATTCACACAAGAATGACATTATTCCATTAAACAATCATTCAGTGTTATACACCAGCAAAAAGCAACGTACTTCCCAAACTCAGAAAGGCCCTACTGCCACCTTGTGGTCAGAAAGACTGAGGATGGCTCCTTTACAAGCAAAATACAGATGAAGGGCATCTAACACAATGATTCAAGCACAAATTGTTGGGTACTTTCCTGATTTTTACCAGAATTGGGCCTACATATGCCATTTCCAATACATGACCAGCAGAACATAATTATGGTCATCCATCTCCTCTTTTTACTCATTGTCCTCGTCTAAACTTGGAGTCATTATTATTATTGGTTTTATTATTGGTTATATTATATAGAGTTTTGTTTTAGATTCCAAAGCTCTTCAAAGAAAAGATAACATGCATATTCACTCCCAATTGACATGTCTCTTATAAGTGGTCTCATGATTCTTGCTCCAGCAAGTAAAAAATTAAAGCAAAGACTTTTCTCACCCGAAAGCAAGCCACCTTAACGTTTCCCACCATTCAGATTTCAGTAATGCAAAAAAAGTAACACCGGCTCTGACTAAATTTATTTCACGTGAGTCCTTCCTTGTTAATACAGACATGTAACTCCTCCTATTTTTTAAAAAATTTATTCATATCCCCTTGCCAGCCTATCTCAAGCCCATGTTCCAACCCCCGAAAAAGGACAAGCATAAAAAATCAAGGGTCAAGTGTCGCCACAGCTGCTCCACTTTTCCACGCTCGAGATGGAGTAATGTGACATGCGAAGAGAGGACAAGAAAAGCCCTCTCTCCACAACACAGGACTGGTAAGGATAGAGGATGAATCGCTTCTCAGCCTTTTGGCTAAGATCAAGTAAAGGAAGGAGGTTGGAGCAGTGTCCTAGCCATTCCTCATCCTGAGCTCTAGGGGGTGAATTAAAGCTTTAGGCACACACTATTGATGACCACCAAGCAAAGTGGTGGAGACCACAGAAGCAGTCACAATTACGCCAGTAGGCGTTGCTATGTTAACATTAACCCTCCTACAAGGTGCCCAAGGCTTGCTAATACTTCCTGTAAACACAGCAGCACTATAAATACTTACAGTGTGTTCCACGTATTCTTTTCCTGCCTGAATTACATCCAGGGCCCTCTTCTTTTGTTCCTGATCCAGTAGCAACTTGTAAGCTTTGTCCACAGCTAATGCAAAACATTGAAATTAACTGTTTCTGCAAACACCCTCTGCAAGTCTGAACTATACTCAGGCAGTGTAAATGGACTCGTGCCATCTAAAAGCATTCCCTACTTTCTTAAATTATTTACTGTTGTTAAACTAATTAAAAAACATATAACTATAGCAATGACTTTCCTTGAGAGCCTGGGAAAAAAATTAAATATACACTCAAGGCTAAATACACCACATCTAAGTTTAACTCAGCGACAAAACACTGTCAATTATTTTTTTATGTTCACAGAAAAAAAAAATGATCCTATGCAATAACAGTCTTTGTTGGCACATAGAAATTTTAACAAAGTAAACTTAAGGTCTATTTCTTAAACAGCAATATTTTGCTTTGGAATGACAACTGTTCTACTGAAAACCAGCTTCTTCATGACCAGAAGACAAAACTATTACATTCTTTTCTTGCTCCAGGACAAGGAACAGCTTGTCCCTAACAATGACAATATATTATTCAGAAGCAGGTAAATTTACAAATACCTTCAAAAGCCTTTTGTGCTCTGTCAGCATCATCTTGATTTTTGTCAGGATGCACCAAGATGGATAGCTGTAAGAGAAAGGTTAGGTTTGTCAAAAAGGAACATTTATGCTTTGCTTGTACTCTTTAAACTAAAAGTTCTAAGGTACTATGGCAAAAGATGACTGTTAGCCAGAAGCATTTTTCAAAAAATTAGTAATTATCATATAAAAGGCCCAGAAATACTCTTTAACAAAATTGAAGCACCAAAAAGGAAATGCAGCCCTGGCTGGTGTGGCTCAGTGGACTGAGCGCTGGCCTGCGAATCAAAAGATTGCTGGTTCGATTCCCAGTCAGGGCACATGGCTGGATTGCAAGCCAGGTCCCAATAAGGGGTGCGTGAGAGGCAACCACACATTGATATTTCTCTTCCTCTCTTTCTCCCTCCCTTCCCCTCTGTCTAAAAATAAAAAATAAATAAAAAATAAAAAAAGGTAAATGCGCAACTGGGAAACATTTAGGGCTTTAATCACAATGTTGAAGAGTAATGCTACCATTATGAGGGTGTTAGGATCATTTGTGGGAGAGAGCAACACTGAAAACTATCAAGTTCCTCTTAGGTTCCTTACCCTGTGCAGGAAGAAGATAAAACAGGTATGAGACATCATCTCTTTCCTAAAAGAAGTTCTAATATGAAGCTGTGGTTCTCGGTTCTGGCTGTGCTCCAATTCTGTGAAGCTTTTAAAAAATACAGATGTCTACTTTCTACCCTCAGAACTTCTGAATCGGTCCCTGGCATTTGAACTTATTAAACCCCTAATAGACTGGTTATCAGATAATATTCAGGAACTAAGAGTTAATTTTGTTAGATGTGACAAGTAGTTATAAAAAAAAAGTACTTTTTTATTTTGGGGGGATTCATGCTGAAGTATCTACGGGTAAAGTATCATGGTGTCTATAATTTACTTGTCAACAATTCAGCCAAAAATGTATGGTTAATGAAGCAAACTGTTCCAAATACATGGTGAGTATATGGGTGCTGATTGCTCTATTCTTTCTATTTTAAAAATTTTATGTCAAAATAATAAACAAAAATCTCCACAGGTGATTCTTTTAGATAGCCATGGTTAAGAACCATTCCCCTACTGTCACTGACAGATAGAAACCAACTAGTTGGAACAGAGGGGCTGTGTTGACAGAGGACAGCAAGTGAGAATCTAATGCTAAATCCTCCATTATTGGAGAAAGAATCCTGGGGTCTAATTCCAACCGCAATCACCCATTAGCTATGAGACCTTGAGAAACTCACTTAACCTATTTGTCTCATCTTCCTCCTACATTAGGTACTTACATTTCATTGTGTTGTTTTAAGGATGAAACAAAACAATGCAAGTAAAGAACTTAGAATACCAACACTCACTGACAACCATTAGCATATAAAGAGGACATACTACATGTCAAGACCTATTCCTTTTAATTTTTATTTACTGATTTGAGAGAGAGAGACATCTACTTATTTTACTTACTTATGCATTCGCTGGTTGCTTCCTGTATGTGCCCTGACCGGGGATCAAACCCGCAACCTTGGCATATTAGGAATGCCGCTCTAACCAACTGAGCTATCCAGCCAGGGCCCAAAACCTATTCTAAGTGCTTTATACGCATTACCTCATTTAAATCCTCACAGAGGCAGGCACCATTATTATGTGCACTTCACAATTAGGGTAACAGCACAGAAAGGTTAAAAGTAATGTTCCCAAATTCAAACTGCTTTTAAGAGGTACAGCCAAGACTGAAACTCAAGTCATATAGCTCCAGGTCATATTAACTATTACAAATGACTAAATAAGCCCTGGCTGGTGTGGCTCAGTGGACTGAGTGCCACCCTATGAACTGAAAGGTCACCAGTTCCATTCCCAGTCAGGGCATATACCTGGGTTGTGGGCCAGGTCCCAGTTGGGAACGTGCGAGGGGCAACCTATCAATGTATCTCTCACACATTAATGTGTCTCTCCCTCTCTCCCTCCCTTCCCCTCCCTCTAAACACAAATAAAATCTTTAAAAAAATTAAATGACTAAATAAGAACTCTTACTGAGTTCTTTGTATAGCTGTATAAAAGTTGTTTTGACTATGGATTTGAATGCTTGCTCATTAAATTGGGAAAGACTGATACATACATTAGGACACTTGAAATTTTAGGGGAAAAAAAGCTGAATACGTATAAGTGAAGAGTATAACTAAGAAAGAAAAAAAACTATAAAGTTATATAATGGAAAATGATTGAGTAGGCAAAGATAAAAAACATCTTGGCTTAATAGATCCTAAGATGATTATGAGTCAGCAATGTGGGGGCTTTACTCTATTCAAGAAGCAAGTATAACACTGGATATTAACAAGTGTGTCATGCAGGAGCTGAGAATAATATTTGGCAGTGGTCAGGTTCTTTTAAGTACACAGTACATCATGACACATATAAACTAATTACTAAAATTCTGCAGCACACCAAAAAATGTATTTTGCCTATCTGACTGAAAAATTAGGTATAATTTTGATTCATTCACATTGCACAGCTATTGTTGTGTTGGCTGTTGTCATTTTTTTTTTAACAATTTAATGGAAAAGAGATTAGTGCCCATGGCTAAACAGTCATATATTGCATGTTTTAGAAATTCTTGCAGCAACCCTGGCTGGTGTGGCTCAGTGGACTGAGCACTGGCCTGCAAACCAAAGGATCACTGGTTCGATTCCCAGTCAGGGCACATGTGTGGATTGCAGCCCAGGCCCCCAGTAGGAGGCATGTGAGAGGCAACCACACACTGATGTTTCTCTCCCTGTCTTTCTCTCTCCCTTCCCCTGTATCTTAAAAAAAATAATAATAATTCTTGCAGCACATCTGCTGAAATATATAAATAATACAATTTGTAATGACAGGTTACAGGGAGTGCGATTATTCAACTCACAAAAAGAAAGACTGGGAGGTTAGTCTGTCAAAACTGGAAAGATCTTTAAAAAGGATACTATAAAACTTTGCAGCTTGAGTTATTAACATTAAAATGAACAAAAACCAGAGGCTGTGGATCTCCTTTGCTAGAGAATTTCCAGAAATCTCTCCTTATATTAAACCACTTATCTCCTACATAGCCATTTAAGTTTACAAAAAGAGAGAGAGAGAGAGAGGGGAATGAGGTGTTAAAAATAAAGAACTGTTACAAATCATTTAACATGTTCTCTCCTGGAAGCCAGGGGATTTAGGAAGTATGACTCCACATAAGCTCTACTATTCTACCCTGTACTTCTCCCTTTTAATTAAGGGGCTAGAGAGATTCCATTTGGATATAAAATTCATTCTAGTCAGAGGTAAGCTATTTTAAGATTTTATTTCACTATGAGTTTTTTTCTAATAGTTACATAGCCTTAAGTTTTAAAAAAAAGGTTAAATGCTGGCCCAAAAATCATAATGCAAGTCCCAAGAGAATCATCATATGCTTACATTTTCAAAGTGTTCAATTTCCATCCATTACAGGGAAATAGTACCATACCTGCCGAAACCTCTTTTTTATTTCTTCATCTGTCACCTCGGGATCTATCTGAAGAACCTGAAAGAATCAAAATCAAAACTGTAAAAGCAATTTAAAGAATTTGTAAATTCAAGAGGTGCCCAATAATTATACGTATTATAATCAATATCTAGAACAGTACTCAGCATTATAGAACTGCGGCAGGCACACAGTTCTAAAAAATGCCCAGGAAATATAAATGAGCAAATCAAAAATAGAATAACAGCTATACTGTTTCATGTTTGTGATTAATATAGTAGTTACTTTCTCTCTATCAGAAAAATAGTAATTTACCCTATACCCAGAGACATATTTCCAAACTGTGAGAAAAGGTTGCATTTCTCCTTCATTTATTAAGAAAAGTATCTTCCCCATATCCCCCACTTACCTGTGCAAATGTGGAGAAGGCACAGAACACAACAGGGGAAAAAACTGAGGCTGGCTACCTGATTTTCACCTCAGTTGAGAAATACCCACTTGGCTCCACTGTAGGTCTATAATTTACATGGCCCGATAGTTCTCAACCAAGAGTGAACATCAGTCTTCTGTGGAAAACTGAGATCAATGCCTGGGCCCTACCCCACCACCACCCCCGCCCCCCACCCAGGAAAGTCTGATTCCACATAGCAGAAACATCTGTACTTTTTTAGCAACACTGTCTTAAAAAGTAAATTTATTCATTCTTCTCCAAGCTTAGGTATCCTGGTATTGACATTTCTCATCAAGGATTCTAATCCCATCACCACGAATACATGCATTCATTCAAATATTTTATACAGTAGCTACCACATGCTGAATACACTGCTATACACTAGAAATGCAAAGATAAATAGACAAGGGAACATATTTTTTAATTACCATATAATAAGGACTTTTTTAGGAAGAACATAAGATATACAATTGAAGCAGGTAATTTCAGAGTATAGGGACACAACACAGCATCACCTATTATATTTAGTTGATGTTCAAGGCCCTGAAAGGGCAGAGGATGAGAAGAGTCTGCTAGAAATTCAGAAGAACAGGCTGCACTTCAGTAGGTCTGCATCAGAAATCAATATCTTAACAAGACCCGCTGGTGATTTGAATCACATTACAAGTTTGAGAAGCACTGGTAAGAAATGGTGATGGCCCAGACTGGTGTGGCTCAGTGGGCTGGGCACCATCCCACAAAGTAAAAGGTCTCAGGTCAGGGCGCACGCCTGGGTTGCAGGCCAGACCCCCAGTTGGGGGCATACGAGAGGCAACCAATCGATGTTTCTCTCCCTCTTTCTTCCTCCCTTTCCTTCCCTTAAAAAATAAATAAATAAAATCTAAAAAAAGAAAAGAAATGATGATGGGGGTTAGAAATAAGTGCTTTCAAAGTTAGAACTGAGGATCAGTGAATGAGGGGCAGAGGGACAAAAAGGAAAAAAGTGAAAATAAGTCTTGATATGAAAAATACATACCAGAAAGATTAAAACTGAAAAGTAATCCGCTAAGCTTAGTCAGATGCTTAAAGGGTCTTAGAAAAACCTGTCAACAAGTAATATCAAGATTTATAACAAGCTTTCGAAACATTCAAACAGCCCACCAACAGCAGTAGAGTTCTGGGTAGGCAATGAGGCAGAATCACCATAGCATTCAATACACTTTTGAAGGTTACGACAAGCGCACGCCCATTCTCAAATGGCAGGCATACAATCAGCAGTGAGGGAAAAAGAACTTTAAAACAAAGAATTTTCAAGAGTCAGTGCTCCTCTTCATAGCTTCCCAAGGGAGACAGGAATTGGTAAAAGTCACTCAAGAGGAAGAATACAGACATACAAGATTCACAGATGAAGGGAGATAACTGTGTGTACACAAATTTTCAGAGGAAAACTTTACCTTGTTTCTGGGGAAAAGGAATGTATTAGAGCAAACCAAAGTCCAACAAACCCCAAAAGGTGTCCAAAATGAATGAGAAAGGATGGTAAACATTCCATTTAAAAAGAAAAAAAAATTTTTTTTAAAGCCTCCATCTCTGACTAGTGTGTCTCAGTCGGTTGGGTTTCATCCAGCAAAACAAAAGGTCATATAATTTGATTCTTGGTCAGGCACATGCCTGGGTTGCAGGTTTGGTCCTCGGTTGGGGTGCGTACAAGAGGCAACTTGATCAATGTTTCTCCCCTTCTCTTTCTCCCTCCCTTCCCCTTTCTCTATAAATAAATAAATAAATAAGATCTTTTAAAAAAAAAAAAGCCTCCAATAAAACTAGCCAATAACTAATCATGCCAAATATAATTCATAAACCTTGACTGGTTCCTAAAGTTTAAAAAAATTTGCTGTAACTGAGATTTCTTTTTTGGGGGGTGTCAGAGCCATTTGCATGCGCTCTATGGTGGATAAGGTTATTGAATTAATGTTGTTTTTTCTAGATATGGTAATGGTTTGTGGTTATGTGGAAATGTGTCCTCCTTTTGAAAAGATGAACGCTCAAGTATTACACATAAAGCATCACAATGTCTGCAGCTTACTTTTAGATGATTTGACAAAAAGGAAAAGGGTATATATACTTAATTAGAATACACACACATAATATACCCCAAAAGGTATTTCTCCAAGAGTAAAGTCACATGTGCACTGATCACTGGCAATAAATATTCACTGAGTGCCTTCTAAGCTAATCCAACTAACTTTCCTATCTTTAAGAGCTGGAGGGAGCCACAAAACAGTGAAGACAACGGACCTACACCTACGGCCCAAACCTCTTTGAAGCCAGATTTATACATTCAATACGGACTTTTAGGGGACACAGGATTGCTAGATACTGTGCTCACAACTGTTTTCACAGAATTTAAGGTCTAGCAGTGTGGAAATCAACAACTAACAAGTAACTCTTACAAAACTGATAAATGCCGGGGAGTATTTGAGATCTTGTTCCCCAGCATGTTATCAGTCTGGCTAAATAAACTCTTATAAAAGTTCAAAAAACAACGCTAAAAATAAACGCCACATTACTAATATCGCTCTAAGGAAGTACGCAGGATGTTTAGATTCTTAGATTTTTCTAAACTGCTGTGTCTCAGGCTTTGGGACTACTGCAATGAAAGACCCAAAGTCTTGGAACACAAAGAGTGAAATTAATCATCACCTAGCAGCAAACATGCTTGACCATGGCATTTATGTAAGTTTTATTTCAAATAGTATAGTTCAAATAAACTATAATAGTCTCGTTCTTTGGGGCCTTCAACTTAAAAGAGGAATCCAGTCTTAACATCACACCTGAATTTTCTGACATGTTAATAATGTTCACGTTCCAGAGTCCTTTAAAATAAATACCTTATTTTCCAAGGTGCTGAACAAGTTAAACAGAAAATAAAGTCTATGGTATACTGCCTGCTGGGGCCTTAAATTAATACAAAAAAAGGGACACGAAAAGGGCAGGAATGAACAGGGGCACAGGTTCATCAAAGCTTACAGAGGAATGAGGGGAGGCCCTTAACCTAACAGTAACTGGAAAATGCATAAGGAAGATGATTACATAATGGCTGAAGATTAGAAATGTGTCCAAATAAACAGCTGTTGAGATGGCAGGCAGGGGGAAAAAAAATGCTCCCTGGAAAATGATTCCTGTAATAGAACCCCTCCGATTCCCAGACTAAGTTCTCCCTTTTCTACCTGCTGCTCAGTAAGGTGGTGTATAGGAAGACTATTCATATTTCAAGTGATAGCTGAGATGACAGCTATTACTGCATTACTTCTCCTTACTAGAAAAAGACCAGTAAGCTTACCTTTGTAGAAAAGTATGATTCATTTAGGTGCCTCAACAGTCATTGCATGAAAAACACACGTCACTGATTTCCTAAATCAGTAGAACACCTAACTCTAACTTAGAATCGAAAAGCAACTTTTATTTCGCCCATCCTATAGAGTGGCCAGCACATTTATATGAAATGAAAGAAGAAAACAGAAGCTCTAATGGAGTCCTGTCCACTCAAACAATCTCACACCTTCCTGAATTTGCCCAAATCTTTACGCATCCAAACACAATTCCTATAGTCAGACAGGAATTATGGGGTAGTGAGTTCCACTTGCAGAATCACGTTAACTAATAGGGCATCAATATTCTAGCCTTCATACTGGTCCCAATGATACGTCACTTCTCATCAATCAGATCTCCACAGAACCATTAATAATTTACCCTAACAAATAAAATAGCTAATTTGTATGATTGCTTGTCCCCTTTTCATTGTACTGTGCTCAATTAAAAAAAAAAAAGTAGGACTTAACAGAAAGAACATACCATCAAATTCTTTATTAGCTCTCAAACAAATTATCTCCCCCTATGCCTTCCTCACCAAAATCATATCAAAAGTACTCCTTTAAGCTTTCGGTCTTTCCCTTCCCTTTCTGAGCAATGCAATCCAAATACATTATATGGCACCAGCCAGAATACACATCTGCTCTACATGGGGAGTCAAGATGGCCCAGAACAGAATGTCAAAGCCCATCTAAAATAAAGGCGACAGTGACCACACAAGGTAGCCAGTCGCACAGTGCTAGAGCCCAAACCGAGTGAGAAGAGCATAGAGGGGCAGCCCAACATGGAATGCCAAAGCGGGCTGATGAGGGCATCCTAACACAGGGTGTTACACAGGAGGCCTGGCATAGGGTGCTAGAACCTAAGCAGGGTGAGACTGTCAATGTGTGAGGGTAACCCAGTGCAGGGCTGGAGAGACCAAGAGGAAAGAGGAAGGCATCTCCACTGAAGTAGAGCCTCGACATAGGGTGCTGGAGACCAAGCAGGGTAAGGGGAGTGTCCACAAGGAAAGGTAGCCTGGCACAGGGTAAATGAGTCCAAGCAAGGCCATCCCCAAAAGGAGTGGCCCCACATAAGGTGTGGAAGCTTGGCTTGTCCATGGTAAGGGGGGTGCCCATGCAGGCAGGCATCCAATGTAAAAGGGCAGCCCAATGCAAGATGCTGGAGCTCTAGCAAGGTGTAGAGAGATTTTATGTAAAGTATGGTTGGCACGGAGAGTTGGAACCTGAACAAAGAGAAGAAGGCCTCCATGCAGAAGAGTGTGGACTCAGGCCCAAGCTAAGTCAAAACCCAAGTAAGATGAAGACGGCAGAAAGGGTGCCTGTTTGGCGGGGAGGATGCTATAGCCCAAGAGGAATGAGAAGAGCCCTCAGGGGGTGGAGGGTGGGCACAAGGAACCAGAGCTATACCCCATGGAAGGGTGACCTGGCATGAGGGTTTTAAGCTCAGCTGTGGAAAGAAGGGATTTTGCAGTGAGGCAGCCTGGTATCAGCGTCGGAGTAAAGCAGGGTGAGGGCACTCACATGAGGGAAAGAATGACAACAGGAGATGAGCTGTATACAGGGGGGTCAATTAAGTAAATACACGTATATTAAAAAGTTCTCACTGGAAAAGGAACTATGAACGTGGAAAGGGGAAAAAAATCTAGAACAAACCCTGTGGTGTTGAATTAAAATTGGACGTAAATATGTATGTTCATATACATACATTCCTTCCCTCTCTTCCCCCCAGCCCCCAGAATCTAGGAGGAATGGCATCCCAATAATAGTGAGTACACCTAACACTCAAATCTTGATTCTAAATATGATTCCTCGCTAAAAGGAACCAGGACTCCTCCATGAAATAGCTAATTCCAGGCTGGGTCAGGAAAAGTACAAGAGTGCCTAGTATTCAAAGAATGATGACACATAAAAAATACAGGAGTTCACTTGAAAGGTAACCTACTGGCCAAATTTGGGACAATTTAAGCATCAAAATAAATTATATCTATTGTAAATATAACCCACTGAATAATATAGGAAACCATAAGTCCATAATGACAAATAAATGAATAAATTGAAACTTTGATTAGGAGAGGATATTTACAGAGTCTCGAAGTACCTCTCCATAAAATACTTATTAATTACAAAGGGAGAAAAAAGTAACTTCATGAATAAATCTAGTAGGCAACTCTTTTAAGTGATCAAGTTAATGTGATTAATAACGGGATATATCAAGATCAAGTACCACTTTATAGGTGGCAAAGGCAAGAATGCAGCATCACTTCTGTGATATTCCTGCCAACACTGCATAAACCGATTCTAACACGAAGAAACATCAGATAAACTCAAGCTGATAGATATGCTACAAAATAACTGGTCTGTAACCTTCAGAAATGATCACAAAAGTCAAGGAAAGACTGAGGAACTCTTCCAAACTAAAGACTAAAGAGACATGACAACTAAACACAATAGAAGATTTTGAACTGGATCCTTTTGTTATAAAGGTCATTATTGATACAATTAACAAATGTAAATAGGGTCTGAGGATTACATAATATACAACGTTTACATCCTGACGGTTACATTGTAGTTCAGTAGATAATCGCATTTGTAGGAAGAACACTAAGTATTTCAGGGTAATGGGGCAACATATTGACAACTTAGTTTCAAATAGTTCAAGACAGTCTTGATAGGTACCAGCAACCTTTCTGCAAATCTGAGATTTTAAAATAAAAAATTCTTGAAAAATTATTCTTCAAAAAACAGAAACAATGGGTGAAACTTGAAAATATCAAGCAAAGTGAAATAGGACAAATAGTGTACAATTCCACTTATATGAGGCACCTAGAAGAGGCAAATTCATAGACACAAGGCAAAACACAGGTTACTAGTGGCTGGGGATAGGAGGAATGGGAAGCTGTTTAATGGGTTTGGAGTGTATGTTTGAAATGATGAAAAAGTCCTGGAAATGGATGGTGATGATGGCTGCACAACACTGTTAAATGTACTTAATGCCACTGAACTCTACACCTTCCACTGGTTAAAATGGTTAATTTTATGTTATTTTACCACACTAACAAAAAGGTTTTTGCCCTGGCCAGATAGCTCAGTTGGTTAGAGCATCATCCCATATACCAAGGTTGCAGGCTTGATCCCTGGACAGGGCATACACAAGAATCAACGAATGAATGCATAAATAAGACGTTTCAGCCCTGTCCAGGTAGCTCAGTTGGTTAGAGCGTCATCCCAGTGTCCCAATACAACAAGGTTCTGTGTTCAATCCCTGGTCAGGGCACATATAAGAATAAACAAACAACTGCATAAGTAAGTGGAACAACAAATTGATGTTTCTCTCTCTCTCCCCTTTCCTCTAAAATCAATAAATAAAAAAATTTTCAAAACAGGTTTTTAATAAGTGCAATAGATGTTATTTTTATAAGATGTTAACAATATTCATTTCAAATTATTTATAATTATAAACAATTAGAAGCTAATTTTAAAATCCAACAATAAAGGAATTGTTTAAATAATAGTTACAGAGACTTTAGGTTGTATAAATGTATTTTATGTGACAACGCATTTTAAATTGCATGAAGTTGGGACTTCCAATCAAGATGATGGCATAGGCAGATATGGTAGGCCTCTTCCCACAACATCAAAGTTACAACTAAAACATAGAACAGGTATCACTCAGGACCGTCAGACATCAAGTTGAATGGAAGTCTGACAACTATGGAACTAAAGAAACCACATCCATCCAGACTGGTAGAGGGGCCCATAATGTGGGATGGGCTGGTCCCTCACCCACATGTGGTGGATAGAAATTTGGGAGAGGCATCTCAGGAGCAAGGAGTCCCAGCCCCACACCAGGGCCCCCAGCTCAGGGTTCCAGTGCTGAGAAGATAAGTTCCCACAACTTCTGGCTGCAAAAATCACTAGGGATTGAGTTGATGGAAGAAACTTCTGAAGCCCCAAGCAGTTGCTCTTAAAGAACCCACACCCGGACTCGCCTACTCAGCCTCACTCCCTCTGAGCTCCAACACTGTGGTAGCAGCTTGAAAGGCACCAGTGGCATATGGGGAAGAACTGAATTTTCTGGCATTAAAGCGAGCAGAGGACATTGTCCCTTTTCTAAACCCTCCCCCAACAGAGCCAGCAAGCTGGTGCCATAGTCCCCTGAGACTCCATCAATGTAACACTGTTTGATCCACTTTGCAGATCTCCAGAGACTCCACCCCACCCAACTTACAGGCTCACCCCAGCTGCTTTTCTACAGGAATGGCTGCTCCTGGCCCAGCTTCACAACTTCCTAAATCCTATCAAATAAGCAACAGCTGGCTCCAGTGAGCCCCAGGCCCAGCACTAGCCGCTGCCAGCCTAGATTCACAGCTTGGCTTTGCCTGGGAATCTCTAAGCCAAGCACAAGTTATCACCCATCTCAGATTGCTTTATAGTTCAGGCATGGTGCTCCGGGCAAAACACAGGTGGGGGCTGACCTTGGTCTGCACCACCCAGGAAACCCCAGGGCCAACACACCCAGTGGACAGCTGGAGAACACATCAGAGCACCACCATGCTGCCCTGGCACAGTTGATCCTCCACGGAGGGCGAAGATTGGCTGTCGGTGGTCAGTGGTCACAGCCAATCCTTGTAGCTCAGTGGCCTGGGTAAATCCCTCCCGGTGATCGGCCAACAGCAACCAAGGCTCAACTACAAGAGGAGGGTGTATTCAGTCCACACAAAGGGCACACCCTGAGTACCCAGCTTGAGTGATAGGGGAGGCTGTGCCACTGGACCCTACAGGACACCTACTACATTAGGCCACACTACCAAGACACAGAGTCAAAGCAGCTATACCTATTACATAGGAACAATCACAGGGAGACTTCCAAAATGAGAAGATGAAGAAATATGGCCCAAATGAAAGAACAGATCAAAATGCCAGAAAAAGAGCTGAACGAAATGGAGATAAGAAATCTCTCAGATGCAGAGTTCAAAACACTGGTTATAAGGATGCTCAAGGAACTTAGTGAAAACCTCAACAGCATAAAAAATATCCTGTCAGAAATGAAGGATACACTAAATTGAAATAAAGAACAATTCACAGGGAAACAAGAGTAGAATGGATGAAGCTAGACTCAAGTCAACGATATGGAACATAAGGAAGCAAAAAAAAAAACAATCAATCAGAACAAGAAGAAAAATGAATCCAAAAAACTGAGGGTAGTATAAGCAGCCTCTGGGACAACTTCCATCATAGGTGTACCAGGTCCAACATTCGCATCATAGGGGTGCAAAGAGAACAGAAAGAGCATGATATTAGAAATCTATTTGAAAAAATAATGAAAGAAAACTTCCCTAATTTGGTAAAGGAAAGAAACATGCACGCCAGGAAGAACGGAGAGTCCCAAACAAGATGGATGTCTGGAGGCCCACTCCAAGACACATCATTATTAAAATGTCAAAGGTTAAAGATAAAGAGAGAATCTTAAATGCAACAAAAGAAGTTAGTTACCTACAGGGGAGTTCCCATAAGATTGTCAGCTACTTTCTCAAAAGAAACATTGCAGGCAAGAAGGGATTGGCAAGAAATATTCAAAGTCATGAAAAACAGGGGCCTACAGCCAAGATTGCTATACCCAGCAAAGCTATCATTTAGAATCAAAGAGCAGATAAAGAGTTTCCCGGACAAGAAAAAACTAAAGGAGTTCACCATCATCAAACCATTATCATATGTAATGTTAAAGGGACTTATTTAAGAAAAAGATCAAAACAAGGAAAAATAAAATGGCAAAGAATACCAAAGCTATCAACAACTGAATCTAAAAAACAAACTAAGCACCCTGGCTTGGTGTGGCTCAGTAGACTGAGTACCAGCCTGCAAATCAAAGGGTTGCAGGTTCGATTCCCAGTCCAGGGCACATGCCTGGGTTGCAGGCCCAGTAGGGAGCATGCAGGAGGCAACCACACACTGATGTTTCTCTCCCTCTCTTTCTCCCTCCCTTCCCCTGTCTAAAAATAAAATCTTAAAAATAAAATAAATTTTAAAGAATAAATAGAAAACAAACTATGCAAACAAGAACAGAGACAGAATCATGGATACAAAGAGCATTTTGATGGTTGCCAGATGGCAGGGGGGTGTGGGGGAATGGGTAAAGGAGTAAGGGGACTAAGAAGTACAAATAGGTAGTTACAGAATAGCGATGGGGATGTAAAGTACAGTATGGGAAATGGAGTAACCAAAGAACTTATATGCATGACTCATGGACAAGAACAATGGTGGGGGGATTGCCTGAGGGAGTAGGGGTGCTGGGTGGAAGGGGGGGCAACAGGGAAAAAAAAATCAATACAACTGAAATATCAATAAAATATAATTTTAAAAAACTAAAATAAAATAGCATGAAGTAAGTGGCAGGAAAATGGAGACAACTGTACTTGAACAACAATTAAAAAAAGAAAAAAATAGCATGAAGTAAAAAAAGTAAAATAAATAGTATGAAGTATATACATGATCCTCCATAGTTTTTTGGTGTTTTTTTAAAAATTTTATTTATTTATTTTTAGAGAGAGGTTAATGAAGGGAGAGAGAGAGGAAGAGAAACACAGATCAGCTGCCTCTCGCAGGCCCCAACTGGGGATCTGACGTGCAACCCAGGCTGTGCTCTGACTGGGAATCAAACCAGCAACCTTTCGGTTCACAGGCCAGCACTCAATCCACTGAGCCACACCAGTCGGAGCACTCCATGTTTTTAAATAAAACTTAAAAGTTTTATTGTTTATTGCTTTATTGTATAAATTGTTTATTGAATATACACAATTAATAATTTCTCTTAGAATTATACTTGATTATTTTGTCTTGCTTTCTTTATATTTCCAATTTTAATAAGAAATATGACTTACTTTTATAATGAGGAAAAGTTCAAAGTAGTAACACTAACGAAACCCAAAAAGTGTATTTGCTTGTATACAATCTTGAGATTTTTTTTTTGTTTTGTTTTGGGGATTTTTCGTGTGTCTGTGTGTGTGTGTGTGGCAAAAAAGAAAACTTAAAAGATTAAGAAAATATTTGATAATGCAAAGATCATCTCATTTTCCTTAACATGCCACCTCTTGGATTCTGCTCACAATATAACTACCCAAGTTCAATTCCAACTATTCAATATAATACAGATTAGGTGTGTGTTCTGATGTAAGTCTGCCTGCAACTATGCAAACTATCGTGATGCCACAGCAACATCAGACAGCTCACCTCAAATGGGTTCAAATTGAAGTAGGAGGAGCCAGGACGGGTCAATCTTTCAATCTGATTTTTGGATGTCAGAACTGAATCTCTCTTCTCTATCTGTTTCACCTAAAATAAATGGGATAAAAACTTCATTTAGTTAAAAATAAATTCTGAATTGGCATCTTAACAAGTTACTCACTGACATGTTCAGCAAACATTTGTGTATCTACGTGTGCAAGCTATTTTGCTAACCACTTGGAGGAATAATTACAACAGCTACCATTTGCTGAATTTTAATAATGTGAAAACTTTACACATTTATTCCTCTCAGCAATCCTATATAGTAGATTCTATTACCCCCATTTCACAGAAAACTCAGACTTTAGAGATGTTAATGGACTTGTTCCCAATTACCCAACTTGTAAATAAGAATTTTAATCTTAACAGTTTTTGATTCCAGAGCAACCACTGACAGAATTCAAAGTCATATCCGCTACCCTCGAAGAGTTTCCACTCTAATGATAGACAATGTACTTGAGTGTATTCATATTTAATTTACTTTTTAAAGAAAAAATATAATTACACTGAAATATATATTAAAAGTAGCATTAAAAAAGTATGTAGGCGGGAGCAAATAATTCTGCCTGCCTAACTCTAGCGGAGTTAGAAAAATTCCTGTCCTGAAGACAATGTAAAGGAAAATAGTCACTGGGTAGTCCCGGGAAAATATCCTTGGTGCCACTACCAGAGATGGAGTGCCAGTTTGGTATGTTATTTACCACCATTACTCCTCTGGCTAAATGAGTTTGGAAAGATTTTCAATAACATAAAAAGCCATTCTACTCAGCATCTTCCCTCTTCCCTCTTTAAAATAGCATGCCACTTCCCCTACCCACCCACCCAATCTTCTTTCCCAGGCTTACTTCTCATAGCACTTAAATCACTACCTGACACTACATTGTACATCTTTTGTTTCCTGTTTAATCCTTCTCTATGAAATGAAGACAGGATTTTTCTCTCTGTTGTTCACTACCACGTCTGCAGCATATAAACTGTACACTAGTGTATGTCAGGTGCTCAATAAACATTGGTTGAATGATGACTGAAAGGTTCTCCTTTAGGTACTTTCTCTCATCTAAGTCAAACAGACCAGGATTGCTTTTCTCCCCCCTTCTTTTTAAACTAAGAGTTGGCAAATGAAACAAGTTCCATTATAATTGCTGAACACCTTCAAGTGAATGAGGCACTTCAAAAGGACAGACTACAAAGGATGTGCTAATTTCCATTTTTAAATGTAGTACTTTGGACAAACTACTATGTAACACACATTGTTAGAGATAGGAGAGGTAAAAGATAAATGTGATATTGTGCTTCACTCTGAGTGGCTCACAGCCTGGTGAGGAGCAACAGCACTCCTCAAATCCATGCAAACTTCAACAGCGCCACGTTCAGCCTTAAGTAGTACAAAGATGCTTCTCTGCTTATGAAACCCTTTCTTACGCGTTAACTCCATAAATCCTCATAAAAACTCGTTTTAATATTAGCTCATTTTACAGGCATGGAAACAAGATCTGAAAAATCAATGCCTTGAAAGAATTCAATCACAGCCAAGTACCATGCACGCATACAGTCCGAGGTCCTCTGTCTCCAAATGACATGCTTTTCTTTCATTTACTCACTCATTTATTTACTCAACCAACATTTACTGGGTAACCACACGTAGTAAGCGCTGGAAACGCGATAGTAAACGAGACTCAGACCAAACTGACTACTGTCCTAACATGATACGAAGCTGTTACCTGCTCTAAGACCCAGAAAAAATTATTTCACCTCCCTAAACCTCTGGTTCCTCATCTGTAAAAGAGAGATAATATCTACCTGGATGCTGCATAGCGCCTGGCATTCACGAACAGCAGAAATAACCACTAATACAATTTATTAAAGAGGACTAAGTAGAGAGCGCTTCCATTTAAAATAAAAACGGGGGCCAGAATGGCTAAGTCGCCCCCAGGAAGGCCAGCTTCGGGCAGCCCCTACCAGCCCAGACACCGCGGAGTTGGGGAACTCTGCGCGCGCCTAGGTACTTCGTTGGCCAGACTCGCCGTCTACTCGCAGACTTCAGTCTCCAGCCCCTTTTTCGTTGCTCAGGGGATCCCCTGGCAACTGTCACGGAGAGACACACACACACACCCCCAGCCCCTAGCCGCCCGGAAGGCCAGACTGGAGGAGCCGCCCAACGGTCCAGGCCAGGAGGACCACTGCTTTAGCCCGCTCGGAGAGCAGATCCAGGCGGGGCCGCCCCGGTGCCACTACTCATCCCTCGTGGTTCACCTCACTGTAGAAGGTCATAAATGCCTCCTCTGTGCTGCCTCCGCCGCCAGAAGCCCCGCTCTCGCCTGACGCCGCCATTTCCCCGGGCCAGCCACCACGTGATTCTTCTGCGCAGGCGCAGCTTCACGTGATTCTTACAGGCCAACCTCTCTAGCCCCGCCTTCTTCCTAGGACCCTTAAAGGACTCAGCGTCCAGTGGGAAACTGGAATTGAAGACTTTTTTCTTTCTTTTTATAATCCTCACCCTAGAACATGTTTCCATAGGTTTTAGAGAGAGAAGAAAGGCGGAGGGAAACATCTATAGGTTGCTTCTTGCATGTGCGCAACCAGGGATGGAACCTGCAACCTAGCAGGTCAGTGAACCACGACCACTTCGGTGCACAGGAGCAACTACCCACGCAGCACCAACCAAGGGAACCACGTGGCCAGGACTCTAGTTTTGTTTGTTGTTGTCGTTGTTGTTGTTTTTTAAATTGAGGTGAAACACAGATGACATGCAATTAACCGCTTTAAAGTGAATAACTCATCGGCATTTAGTATATTCAAATTGTTGTGCAACCACCACCTCTATCTAGTCACAGAACACTCTCATCACCCCAAAAGGATACCTGACACCAACTAAACCCTTCCTACCGTTCCCCCTACTTCCCAATCCCTGACAACCACTCTGTGTCCTGTCTCCGTTCTGCACATTTCACATGAATAAGGCCATACAATATATGACCTTTTGTGTCTGCTTCCTTTCACTGAGCATGTTTCCATGGTTCATCTAAGGTACTACATATGTAATTACTTCATTACTATTTATGGTGGTTCCATATGTATATACTACAATTTGTTTATTTATTCATCAGTTGATGGACATTTGGCTTGTTTCCATCTTTCAGCTAGTGTGATAATAGTGCTACTATGAACATGTGGTACATGTATTACTTTATCAGTTTTCAATGGGGTTGGGACGAGGAAGGTGTATACCAAATACGTAAAATGAACCTGCTGAGTCATATGGGAATTCTATATTTAACTTTTTGAGCAACTGCCAAGCTATCCTCCACAGCAGCTAAAACATTTTACATTCCCATCAGCAATGTACAAGGGTTACAATTTCTCCACATCCTCACCAACACTTGTTATTTTCTATTTTTTAAATTACAGCCATTTTAGTGCCTAGAGGGATCTTTTGCACAAACTCACTAAGACCCTCCACTGGATGCCCAGCCGAGGAGCTAATCAAAAACCAGCAGTATCAGGGTTGGGTGGGGCAGGGGAAAGTGGTGGCGGGAAAATGGAGACAAATGTATTTGAACAATTAAAAAAAAAGTTTTTTTTTTTTAAAGCCCCAGCACTATCTGAGAAGTAGAAACAGAATTTCTGAAACTGGAATGGTACTTAAAAGTGATTTAGAAACACAACAAATTATTATCACTAGGAAGTGGGCTTATAAATGATTATTTCTATACTGCTTTTGTATTTTTCCAAGTGTTTTGCAATGACCATTTGAAAATGTGCAGGCATTTTTCCCATCTAAGTCATACAAACTAGGGCTGACATTTTTCCAATTAAAAGATACTTAAGAAAAGCAGTTCTACAATTTCATAGAAAGCAAAGAATGTAGTTTTATAACCATGAATAAGATAGATAATTTGGCCTAACCCTCTCATCTAAAGGAGCAAAAAACTGGGCCCAGAGAGACAAAATGACATAGGCAAAGGCTATAAACTACTACTGTCTTGTTTACATTTGTTAGATGGCTGAAGGAAGGTCAAGGCAAAACCTTGCCTAGCCTCCTACTTATGCTCTTCACTTCATTGCACCACATTGCCAAAAGTCCAGTTATCATGCCCATTTGATTATGTATTAATTCATTTTACAAATATTAATTCAGCACCCACTTGATCAAGGCTCTGATAACTTCAAAAGGTGAAAAGTGCAAAGAGAGAGAGAACAAAACAGGGAGCTATGATAGAATGACTAAGGTCAGGGATGGTTTCTTTGAGGCAAGATTTAAACTAAAACTTGAGAGTAAAATGTCAATGCAACAAAAGGACATTGATACCTCTTAAAGAAACCATATATACTTACATATACAATGTTTCTACCCACAACCCAACTAAACCGGTGTATCCTGGACATAAATATCCGGACATAGACATCCTCTGCCCCAAGCCTAGCCTACTGCATCTTACTGACCTTTTTTATCTTATTCTTTTTTAAAAAGACTTTATTATTTATTTTTATAGACAGGGGAAAGGAGAGAGAAAGAGAAGGAGGGAAACATCAGAGACTCCCAACTGGGGACCTAGCCCGCAACCCAGACTTGTGCCTTGACAGGTAATTGAACCGGTGAAAGGCGATCTTTCCTTTCGCAGGCCTGCACTCAATCCACGGAGCCACACTAGTCAGGGAGGAGAGGCTTCCTTTCAGTGTTAATTAGGATTGGAATCGTGGGGTGGGGGTGGACTCCATGTTCCATTCTGACGGCTTCTGACCCGCTCTTGCCCCTCCCCTCCAACTTCCTCCATTATTATTTTCTAATCCTCCGGCCCCGGGGACCTTGCTAGGGGTTGGCTAACAATAGGCCCACCTCCTGCTCAGGATTCGCTGTGAACTACAGGAGCCCCGCCTTACCCATTTCCTGATTCGCTCCCCCTGGGTTCATCCCGCCTCTCCACTGAAAAGATTGGCTGCCTAATCATCAGTGTCGTTAGGGCCTACAGGGAGTCTCCACCGTCTCCGTCTGGATTTGTGTTGCACTGAAAACCATGGCAGTCACGGCGCTGGCGGCGCGGATGCGGCTCGGTGTGTGGGGCGTGAGGGCAATGCAAGCCCGAGGCTTCGGCTCCAACCAGGTATGCCCGCGGCAGTGTCCGCTGCCCCAGCCTTGAACGCAAATGCCGTTTGTCCCTCCACACCTTTACCCACGTCCTTGTCTCTCCGCAGTCAGACAATGTCTCCGGCGCGGGTTCGGTGAGAGAGGCCGGTGGGGCCTTCGGAAAAAGAGAGCAGGCTGAAGAGGAACGATACTTCCGGTGAGGCCACGGGGTCCGGAGTCCGTCCATAGATCTCGCAGAGCTTTCCAGGCCTTTTTAAAGGTCTAATCGTCCTGCCCCACCCCACAACAGAACTCCCGGATCCCGGAAACCCTTGCTCCTAATGCTCTGCTGAATAGCCCCAGGGTCCCCAATCCAACCCATTTTCACCTGTGCGTCTCCGGGACTGTTAAACCATGGCCCAGCTCTTCCAGAATCATTTACCATCCCCCACCCGTGGAGTTCTTCCCGGGTCTTGCAAAACGCCCCATAGGTTCTTTGCATTGTCTAGATGCGACTGCCCAGTACTTGCAGAGCCTCTGAGCCTGACTCTCTCGACCACCGCCCATCACCCCTTAGGCCCGTAGGCTGTGTTCTCCATCACATGCCTTAGCCATTTACTAGCCACCAATGGACGTATCCCCTGACTCTTTAAGACACTGTTCCATTCCTAGATCTCCAAAGGTCTCCAACTCGGCCAGAATGAGTGAGACAGGGGAGCTGGGTGCTCCTGGTTGGAAAATTCCTCCCTACTTCCTGGAGACTTTTGCCCAGCTCCGCCCAGCTGGGTAGATTCTCATTCTTAAAGAGTATGGAGTGGGCTGGGCCCCTATTTACATTTTTACCAACCTTGAGTTATCTTTTACTGGCTTCTGTGCACTTTGGGAAGTAGCACAGTACTAATCTCATTTATGCTTCTCCTTTGGCCTATCTTTTCATTTCTGCCCTTCGTTGCTCAGTCTTAAGAATTATCACCATGGCACCTGGCACACCAGAATGCGAAAGTACAGCCCTCAGGGACCATCAAATTGGGCCCCTACATTTTATAGTTAAGGAAAAATGAGGCCCAAATGTGGCCAAACCAACATTTGAATCGTTTCTTATTGAGACCTAAATTGGACTGCCAAATATTACCCATGCAATAGTCCCATCTTTTTTTCCCCCCTTCTTTTTGGCTTTTGTAGTGGGCCATGAATTTCTCTAGGCAAAGAAAGCCCTAGATAAATTAGGAGAGATTGCAAATATTTGTCCTTTAACTATACTCCTTTGTTGTTCTCCCCTCATTTCCCCAAAAAGGGATTATGTTCTCTTGGTATTCCTCTAATAAAGGTATTGGGAACTTTTGTTACACCTCTCTGGAGTTTTCTGCTCTAAAGAGGAACCTAAAAGGAATAGCTCTCAAATGATGAAATTTCAGGCACTAGCACCAGAAAAATGAAATCATTTTGGTCATCTAAAGATGGATACATCTTAAGATGGAGTATTCTTTCACTTAAATTGGGTTTGAAGCAGTAGAAGAGGATGACCAGCCAGACTCCTGTGGGATTGGGACTCCTTTGCCTTAGGTATTGCAGGTTATGTTTAGAAATCTCTTCGGGGTGACAGATTAGGATTAAACGCATAGCCATTGTGTATTTGTAGAGCAAAGACTAGAGAACAACTGGCAGCCTTGAAGAAACACCATGAAGATGAGATCACTCATCATAAAAAGGAGATTGAGCGTCTGCAGAAAGAAATTGAGCGGCACAAGCAGACCATCAAGAGACTAAAAGAGCATGCTGATGATTAAGTGCACACAGTTCCCCGTAGAATGGCTGCATATTGCCCACTTTTATGAAGACATAATTCTGGTAATTAATATCTATCTGTGCTGCCAACAGGTTATAATAAATTGTCATCAGTGAACTGTGTCTAATGCCTTCTACCATCTGGAGAGGGGTAGGGGTACACACTATAGGACTGCAAAAATGAATCAGAGAGAGTATCTGCAATAGGGAGCTTAAAGACAACGCACAGCATGATAAGTGCTGTGCCACATGGGGGGTTGGAGGGAGGCAGGTGTGGCATAAGGAAAGGCCCCTTTCCCTGTCTTATATGAGTCAGAGGTTCAGAGAGAGCTTCTGGAAAGGTAAACCCTAATTCAAGGTCAAGAGCAGCCTGGAAAACAGAGATGAGTAACGTCCTAAAAGATACAATTCAAGGCTCCATCAGTCCACTTTGCATTTATAAAATGGGTTAGAGAATTCTTCACATAAACTCGCTATCCTTGTTCTAATTAATTATCTTTGTGCAGATTGAGAGAACTGGAGTAAGAAATTATGCATTGCCTATGGTTACTCAGTAAATTGGAGTTGAGATTTGGCATCTAGGTTTTTTGACTCCTAATCCAAGTCTATAAATAGCAGAGAATCAGAATTATATCTTAGGTTATATATTGCTTCACCAAGTGTACTCTTGTTCAAATTAGACTTTAAGGACTTGTTTAACTAAATTACTTTTTAAAATATTTTATTTTTAGAGAGAAGGGAAGGGAGGGAGAAAGGGAGAGAAACATCGATTGGTTGCCTCTCACAGGCCCCCAATCAGAGACCCAGCCCACAACCCAGACATGTGCCCTGACTGGAAATCAAACTGGTGACCTTTCAGTTCTCAAGCCTGCACTCAACCCACTGAGCCACACCAGCCAGGGCACAAAATTATTATACAAGCTAGTTGTGTAACTAGGCAAAAAAAATGAGGCGACATTTTGGGCAATTAGCAAGACATTTTCAATTCAATGGTTCAGTAGATCATTTGCCCCACAATTATGATTAATCATTTATTGCAAGACCCTATGACCTTTGCAAAAAGGCCCTAAGGCCATTGAATGATAAAACCTTAGACAAGTCTGCTTGACCCTGGCATTGCAGACAAAACATCAGATGGCTGTTTCTAAAACATTCACTGGTGCTGCAGATGGGAAGTTTGTAGACAGTCCTGAAGTGTGGGTGCTGAGATTCAAGTGGCCAGCAGCAAAATGACAAAGTACAAGAAATGAGCATGCTAAGTCACGGTACTTTTTAAAAACAAAGTACAAAACTTGAAAAGTTTAAAAATTAGTTGAGGAATACGAAATCCCCTGTTTGTAGATGATAGTGTTTTTGTGACCTCTTATAATCAACAAATTGTTTTATTAGGAATGATATTCTTGAGTTGATTCCTTAATAGGGGTATACCATCTGCTCTTGACATTTTATTTAATTATTTTTAGAGAGAGGGGAAGAGGCAGAGAAAGAGGGAGAGAAACATCGATCAGTTGCCTCTTGCATGCCCCCCGCTGGGGCCGTGGCACACAACACAGGCATGTGCCCTGATTGGGAATGGAACCAATGACTTCAGTTTGCAGGCCAGGGCCCAATCCACTGAGCCACACCAGCCAGGACTACATTTTTATTTTTAATAAAAGTGTAATAATTATTGAGTAGAGTAAGCAAAAAGTTGAAACTTTAAAATGATGAAGCCCTGCCTAGCCAGTGTGGCTCAGTTGGTTAGAGCATCATCCTGTAGACCAGAAGGTTGTGGGTCCAATTCCTGACTGAGGCACATGCCTAGATTGCGGGTTGGTCCCTAAACAAGAGGCAACCAATCAGTGTTCTCTCTCTCCCTTCCCTTCTCTCTAAAAATCAATGAGCATGTCTTTGGGTAAGGATTAAAAAAAATTAATGAAGATGAATCATAAGCTTGAGTTTGGGTTGTTTTTTTTTTAAAGATTTTATTTTTTGAGAAAGGGAAAGGGAGGGAAACATCTATGTGGAAAAGAAACATTGATCGGTTGCCTCTTGTATGCATCCCAACCTGGGACAACCTGCAACCCAGGCATGTGCCCTGACTGGGAATTGAACTGGCAATCATTTGCTTCATGGGACAACACCCAACCAACTGAGCTACACTGGTCAGGGCAGCTTGAATTCTTAAAAAAGTAAAATGAATAATTTTTGGAGCAGCCTCATTTAAGACTATCAAGTACCCACAATCCAGCAGCATCTGGGAACCGGTTACAAATGGAAATTCTCAGGCCCCAGCACAGACCTGCTGAAGCTGACGGTGGGGCCCAGCAATCTTTTTTAACACGCTCCCCCAGGTGATTCTGATGTGCACGGACATTTGAAGACCCCTGTACTGCAAGTACAATAGTTTTTTTACAAAATATGCTGCCCTCTTGGGCATAGAACACTTTCATAAAGGCATTAAGTATAATGTTGATACATATTTAATATAATTCTTAATATGAATGCTATTTGATGATTTAAAAATTAAAGTATGTTAAGAATCAATGTTTTAGGACATAACATTTTGCAGAATTCAATTTGGAAAATACTGCACTGATTTATGGCATTAGTTAAAATTCTTTTTGTCTACAAGTAACAGAAACCAGCACTGGCTGGCTTAGGGAGGAGAAAAAGTAATTTATTAAAAGAACAGGGGCCATTATTGTCTCAGAATTGACTTGAACAAACACAACTTAGAAAAGTCAGGGACCAGAGAACTGCATGAGCAGATCTGTCTAGCTTCCTAACCGCTGATGTCAGAATCATCGGGGCCACTTTTTAAACAAGATTTCAATGGACTTTCACACCATGAAGCCACTTACCAGACATACAACAATTTATATTTATGGAGCTCTTTACAATTGTTCTGCTCATTAAATCTCATATAATTCTGGCAAATATGTCCATACCATTAGTTTATAACCAAAGTAACTGAAGCAGGGAACTATGAAGTAACTTTTTCAAGGTCACACAACCAGGCTTGTGCTGAGCAAGGACTTTACTTCAGGAACTCCTGGTCCCACAATCTCGAGTTGCAGTTCCATATAGTGGTTCAGCTGCCTATTTGCTCCCCTCCTCGATCTGAGACAGGTCAGGGGACATCTGGGTGTGGGTGGTAAAGGAAGAGGTTCCTGGCAGTAAAAGTAGACATACCAGTAGTTGGCATTGTGTTAGCTGTGACATGAGTCGCGCTGGTATGTCAATGCATGCCTATACGGTGCAAACACATTTGCAATAGAGCTTGGTTTGAGATTTTCACATCAGTAAATAAAAAACTAATTCTCAACCCTGGCTGCACATTGAAATAATTAGGGAGCTTCAAAATTAACCTGATGCCTGAGCACTGATTAAATCCAAAACTCCAAGATTGGGGGCTCAGCATGAGTATTTACAAAAAGCTCCAGGTTTTTCCAATATGTGGCTTGTGCTGGGAACCGCTGGTATAAAGGATCCTTCCAGATCTGCTGCATAAGGTGTGGGCTGCAGGTTGTTCACGGCGTAAGGACACCTAATTGAAGGGTCCTGGGAGGACTGAAATTCAGCCCACATTTTGCTCACCAAGCAGTATACTCTAGGGTGACATTTGTTATGAAAAAGAGTAACCTTTTGGCATCTAATTTCCACAAAGAGGACTCTTGGTCATTCCACTATTCTAGAATATGCATATTTCATTTTCAGACTTTAAAAAATGTATTCCTTAAAATTTATATTTAACATCTACTATATGCTGGGCACTTCATATGCACTAGGAATACAACTATGAAATAGTCACAGCTCCTGTTCTTGTGGAACCCACAGCTTATTGAGAAAGACAAGTGGCTAAACAGCAGTGTGGGAAGCGTTCTGATGGTGGTGAGTGCAGAATACTGGGGCGCGGGGGTGGTGGGGAGCCAGGTAATACTGGACAGGCACCACCCACAGCTGAGGCTTAAAGGGACCTCATGGTCAAAGAGGTGTAACAGCATCTAGGCGAGAGGGAGGGAGTAGCATTCAAGGCTGAGTGACAGCATTTGAAGAAGCATGGCTGATTGGGGAATTAACAATAGATCAACCTGTGTATCTGGAGCATGAAGGGGAATAACAAGGAGGGAGGAGTTAGTGTGGTTGGAGGGCCTACCACTCTTCCAGCAGCTGGGTTGGCCATTTGTAAGCTTAATCACTGTCCTTCCTCCTTCCTTTCCAACCTCTTTCCCTCCCTCCTTTCCCTCTTCTTTCTAGGTATAGTCCTTTAATAGAGCAGAAAACACATAAACCACTTGTACCCTATTTAAGTAATCTAACTTCAAGCACTGGAAAGGAACAAAAAGCTTGGGAGCAGCAAAGGAATAGAGAAACATGGAAAAACGTTTACCACTGCTTCACTTGGTGCCACCGGCACAACTTCACAATTAGCAGGTTCCATAGACTTCTCCTTGCTTGCCACATTTTTAAAAAGATTTTATTTATTTTAGAGAGAGGGGGAGGGAAAGAGAAAGGAAGGGAGAGAAACATCAATGCAGTTGCCTCTCATGCATGCCTCACTGAGGACCTGGCCGGCAACCCAGACATGTGCCCTGACAGAGAATCGAACCAGCGGCCCTTTGCTTCGCAGTCTGGCACTCAGCCCACTGAGCCACGCCAGCCAGGGCACCACTCTTTTTTAATTGAGGTAAAATTAACATAATATAAAATTAATCACTAACCATTGAAAGCATGAAATTCAGTGGCATTTAGTATATCAAAACATTGTGCAAGGCCCTGGCCAGGTAGCTCAGTTAGTTAGAGTGTTGTCCTGATATGGCAAGGTTGTGGGCTCACTTCTCAGGACATATACAAGAAGCAACCAATGAATGCATAAATAAGTGGAACAACAAATTGATAATTTCTCTCTCTTTCTTGCTCTTGCTTTCTCTTGTCTCTAAAATCAATAAATAAAAAACAATTTAAATCTTGTGCAAACATCACTTATCACATGTTGAGTTATTTTTGTCATCCCTCAAATTCCATAATCATTAAGCAGTCGCTCTCCTTTCCCCCAACTAGTATTCTGACTTCTGTCTCTATAGACTTGCCTTTCTGAATATTTCATATAAGTGGAGTCATATAAAATGTATCTAGTTTTCTTTCACTTAGTGTAATGTTTTCAAGTTTTATGCATGTAGCATGTTTTAGTACTTCATTCCTTGTTTATGGCAGACTAATATTTTATTGTATGGATATACAATTTTTGATTATCCATTCATTAGTTGATGGACATTTGGCTTGTTTCCACATTTTCTCCATTGTGTATAGCGCTGCTAAAAACATTCATGTACAAGTATTTGTTTGGACATCTGTTTTTAGTTCTTTTGGATACATGCCTAGGAGTAGAATTGCTGAGTCATGTGTTTATTCTATGTTTAACTTCTTGATGAATTGCCAGACTTTTTTTTTTCACAGCAGCTGCAGCATTTTGTATTCCCATCAGCAATGTATTTACAAGAGTTCCAGTTTAGTCTGCATCCTCACCAATACTTGTTGTATCTGACTTTTTGATACTGAGTCAGGATAGTACGAAGCTAGGAAAATTCCTTGGCAAATGGAATGAGGGAAACTTAGACAAATAGTTAAACAAGGCTTAGCAATTAACAGCCTGCTAATAAATCAAAAGATCCTATCTTCCCTAATCAAGGACACTAAGGAACAGGTGGTTTACACCTCTCCTCACCAACCAGAAAGTGAGTAGCTGGCATCATGCTAGTCAAGGCGGAAGGTAACAGAGACCCATTTGGTGCCATTAGTGCCAGCCAAACCCCCGAATGGAGGAAGTCAGGGGAATAAACAACAACAACAAAAACTAGAGCCAGATAAATCCAAGATAAAAGTAAAGCAGTGAAGCTGACCAGAGAATGGTCCCAAACTCCCCTCTACACTCATTCTGATGTATCATCTTATAAAAAGACAGACCTGGAAAGCTGTTGAATATTCTGTTGAGACCTTTCCCTTAGTCCTCCCCTAAAACTCGCAACTTCAGAAACAGATAAAAACCCTTAAGACAAAGGATGCCAATGACCACTGTTCCTTGAGCATGCCCCAGCTACTCCCCTTCTTTCCTCAGGTGTGTATTTTTGCTTTCTTTCTCCTAAGCTCTAAGAGTTCCCATGAGACTTGCAACCAGGGGAGCAGTATGCAGCAGCAGCTTGTCCTGGGCTAACCCCCTGAACCTGTTTCCAAGGGCCCTCCTATTGCTTCTGTAACTTGTTTCCTGAGTCCATGCAGCCCAGCATGGCATAATTTCCTTTTCTGAAGGCTCATCCCAGAGTGGCTCACTTCTGCCTCTGCAACTTCCTTTCCTGATTATACACATCCCAGCGTGGCTTGCTTCTGTTACTGTGACTTCCTTTCCTGAGTCTGAGCTGCCTATACTCACTCCTGTTGCTGTGATCTTGATTCTTTTATCTTAAGCTCTTCCTTTGTTTTATAGTCCCCAGCTTTAATAAATGTACTCTCAAAATCACCTGGACTCATGTTGTGAAATGTTTCCTGCACAAAGTCAAAAACCCATACGTTCCAGACTGTGCCAAGGCAATCCTGCCTCTGTCCCGGTCCCTTTCTGGTGACAATACTCATTATCATACTGATCGTAAAGTGGTATATTGTGTTTTTATTTTTACCCTTACCCAAGGACATGCTTTTTGATTTTAGAGAGAGGAGAAGGGAGTAGAGAGAGTCAGAGGGAGAGAAACATCAATGTGAGAAATATGGATCAGTTGCCTCTCATGTGTGCCCCAACTGGGGACCAAACCCATAACCTAGGTGTGTGCCCTGACCGAGAATCAAACCCATGACCTTTCAGTTTATGGGATGACACTCCAACCAAGTGAGTCACATTGACCAGGGCTCTTGAGGTTTTGATTTGCATTTTCTTGACAGAATGGCATTGAGCATCTTTTTATGTGCATATTGGCCATTTGCATATCTTATTTCAAGAGATATCTAAGCCCTTTGCCTATACTGAATTGGATTGTCTTTTGATGTTTTAAGAATTTTTAAAAAGATTTTGTTTATTTATTTTTAGAGAGAAGGGAAGGAGGGGAGAAAGAAAGGAAGAGAAACATTGATGTGCAAGAGATACATCGATTGGTTGCCTCTTGCACACCCCCAACTGGGGACCTTGCCTGCAACCTAGGCTTGTGACCTGACCAGGAATCTTACTGGCAGCCCTTCAATTCACAGGCCGGCACTCAATCCACTGAGCCACACCAGCCAGGTCATGTTTTAAGAATTTTTGATATGTTCTGGGCATTACATCTGTCTGCAGACCCAGCCTCTGTATTGTCCAGAAATTGCAGAATAATAATAATTATTATATATAATATCACAGATGTATGAAACTTGCTACATATATAGATATTTGGTACATATCTACACAAAGATATTTGCTACATATATAGTAAATATAAATATATGTGTGTATCTGTATACATCCAGACACACAAACATACTCATAACAAAATTAGGAGGAAATACTCATGCCAATTACAGTCCTAATTTCTATGATTGGTCACATGGTTGTAATGGGTATGTAGAACTACCTTCTTTCACTACCCACTCTCTGTTTCCTTTGCCTTCAAAGGGAAGCACTCGAGCATCCCAGCTGGTTGTGGTTCTTTACCTGGAGGAGTGACCCAAACCTTCATCCCTAAAGGGTCTGGGCCATTAGTAGTCCTACCTGAATTGAGTTGCAGTTTTACATTGACCTTAATACAAGGCATGGCAATCCTAAGAGATACCCTAAGGGATTTCCTGGATTCCAGACATGCTGTTCCTTACTTTCATTGTGGAGTAATGACCCAATTTTCCCTCGAGAGTCAAGATCAATCGCCCAAGCCAGCACAGTAATTCCCTTCTTTGCCTGTTGATTCAGACACATGAGGAGTCAAAAATGGTCAGGCAGCAGTCTTAGCTTCCATTTCAATGGAATGACTATGTTTCCCAATAGAAGCATTCCACCTTTTGGAACTAAAATCTCTAGGCCAGCAGAGCATAAATACACAAGAAAAGGAAGCAAAATTTTGCTAGTGGGTCACTAGGGATTATAGTGTGTGGTGTCATTTCCATTTCCCCTTCTTGACTCCTGCACCTGTGAATCCTGGCTATGGGAGAAACAGCACCATATATTAGAGGCTGATTCAGAGCATATACAGCCTTCTGAAGACCGATGCCCCAGCCATGCAAGGTATTGGCACCCAGCTGGCACTGTAACTGAGTCTTCAAAAGACCATTTCATTATTGTATCAAGCTAGCTGCTTCAGGATGGTGGGGAACATGGTAAGACCAGCAAATTCCATAAACATGGGCCTATTGCTGCACTTCATTTGCTGTGAAGTGAGTTCCTTGATCAGAAGCAATGCTGTGTGGAATACTGTAATGGTCCATAGTACATTTTGCAATCCACAATGGTGATTTTGACAAAAGCATTGCATGCAAGGAAGGCAAATTTGTATCCAGGGTGTCCATTCCAGTCAGAACCAAATACTGCCCCTTTTATGATGGAAGGGGTCCAATGTAATCAACCTACCACCAGGTAGTTGGCTGATCATCCTGGGGAATGGTGCCATATCAGGAGATCAGTGTTGGTCTTTATTGCTGGCAGATTGGGCACTCAGCTGTAGCCATTGCCAAGTTGGCCTTGATGAGTGGGGGTCCATCTTGCTAAGACCAGGCATAATCTCCCTTCCCGCCACGATGGCTACTTTGTTTATGAGCCCATGAACATCACTGCTGGGGATGGCTGGGAAAAGAGGTTAACTGGTATTCACATAAGAGGTCATCCTGGCCACTTGATTATGAACGTTTCCTCTGCCAAGTTCATTCACTCTTGGGTGAGTATTCACATTGGACAGAACTTCTTTCTTTTTCTTTTCTTTTTTTTTAAAGACTTTATTTACTTTTAGAGAGAAAGGAAGGGAGGGAGAAAGAGAGGGAGAGAAACATTAATCGTTCGCCTCTCCCACACACCCCGACTGGGGACTGAATTCGCAGACTCCTAGACATGTGCCCTGACCAGGAATCAAACTGGAAAGCTTTGGCATTGCAGAACGACACCCAACCAACTGAACTATACCAGTCAGGGCACAAATACTTTTTCTTTTCTTTATCCCCCCACTTAAAGATATCTTCTTGTCACCAATTTGCCAAACATTTTCCTCCCAAGTCCCTGACCATGCAGCCATATCATTGGCCACAGCCCATCTGATACATACCTATCGAATGCCTTCTATGTGTCAGGACTATGCTAGGTGCCAGGAATACAACAAAAAAACCAATAGAGACTTGTCCTCAAAGAGTTCCCATAATGTGAGGGAGGCAAAAAATAAACAAGTATATATGTTAGGTGAAAGAAAAAATAAAGCTGGGTAAAGGGACATAAAATGGCTAGAAGTGAACTATTTTATATAGCGTAATCTGAAAAGGTGGTCACTTTACAGAGTGAGCTGATAGGGAGAGGCCTAAAAAATACAATAATGTGAGCTATGAAGATAAAGAGTATTCCAAGCTGAAGTCTAATAGCAAAGGCAAAGGCCCCGAGACAAGTGGCTTAACATGGTCAAAGAACAGCAAAGTGGCCATAAAGCTGGTACACAATGAGCAAGGGGAGTGAGAAGCTGATAAGAGCCAGTATACGAGACTGCACAGGGATAGCAAAATTTCCACCTCTGGACATTCTGTTCCATTTGGTTTTATTCAAATTGGCTGACTTTGGCCTAGTCTTATCAAGAAAAATAAACACCTCAAGTTAATGAGTGAAGAACTAAATGATACCGTTAAAAATGCCTGGATAGTGAGATGAGAAACCCTGATTCTAATCTCCATTCTTACACTGCCTTACACTTTGATCTTGAGCAAGGGTGTGTTTGATCAAGAGCAGAAGGAAGTAAAGGTGAAAGGGAAGGCACAGAACGATCATGGGGCTTTGAATACCATGTCAAGGAATCTTGACCCCATCCAGGTCTTTCAAACTCAGGTTCCTACAGAAGCCAGGCAGGTAATGTAAATGAGTCAAGTGGTCTATGTGTTGTTGTTATAAGAACAAAGAACTGGAAAAGCCCAGCTACTTAGTCCTACCAATGGTCGCAGGAATGCACACCCAGTGTTAACACATCTTCATTTTTTCTAAGAAAATTCATAAATTGGGGATTTTATTTGTTAAACCCCGAAGACTGAAGAGTATATGTCAGCAGGCCAATTATGGCCTATTAGGTGACAAAACAACCTGGACAATGGGAGCCATGAAGAGTTTTATGGCCAGTAGTGACTTAGACTATTTTCAGGTGTCTCTGCTAATCTGAGCTACTTATATTTACTTCTATCTTTCTTACCTGTTTGATCCTGGGGGCCAGATTTGGGGCAGTAGTCAGCTGGTATCCCACCCCGAACATAGCACCAGACCCACTTAGGCACTGCTATAGATTGAATTGTGTCCCCCAAAATTTGTGTGTTGAAGCATTAACTCCCAGTGTCCTGGTATTTGGACATAAGGTATTTGGGAGGTAATTGGATTTAGATGAGGACATGAAAATAGAGCCCTCATCACGGGCTTAGTATCCTTATAAGAAGAGACTCCAAAGAACTTGCTTGCTAGCTCTCTGCCATGTGCGGACACAGCAAGAAGGCAGCCACTTTCAAGCCAGGAAGTGAGCTCTCACCAGAACCCGATCATGCTGGCACCCTGATCTCTGGCTTTCCAGCCTCCAGAACTGTGACAAAAGAAATTTCTGTTGTTCAGGCTACCCAGTCTGATGGCAGCTAAAGCTAAGACTGGCTTTGATAGTGCTCATAAAAACAAACTTTTAAAAAGCTTTTACAATTGCCTTGGCTGGCATGGCTCTGTGGATTGAGTACCGGCCTGCAAACCAAATAGTCGCCGGTTCTTTTCCCAGTCAGGGCACATGCTTGAGTTGCAGACTGGGCCTCCAGTTGGGGGTGTGCAAGAGGCAACCACACACACATTGATTCCTTGACATGGTATTCAAAGCCCCATGATCTCTTTCCCTCTCTTTCTCCCTCCCTTAACCTCTCTCTAAAAATAAATAAGTAAATAATTTTTTTTAAGTTTTTACAATTAGCATCAAGAGTTTTAAATATATTTGTTCATAGTCTTCAATAAATAAATTTGTGTCTAGAAATTAAACTTAAGGAAATAATCAAGGATATAATGCAGTATTTTTTTCTGTAAAACTTTTATCTCATCTTGATACATTATAATGAAAACTTTGGAAGAAAACCCTAAATTTCCAGCAATAGAGGTTAATAAGCAAATTATACCAAATGAACATTTTGTGACCATTAAATATTATATTTAAGGAATATTTAATATTATAAAAACTACCATGAAATGTAGTATTCAATTTTATTCAATTTTTCCAGCAATTGGAAACTTCCACTTTGATATCCTATCCCAAGTACAACTTTTTTGAGGGATAGGGAAATCTTAAAAAGCAGGCTACACAACTATACATTATTTATATACCATAAACATAAGTTCAAGAAAGAATAAATATATAATAGTACTATATAATACATAATAAATAAATATATGTATGTAAAGAATAAAAGCCAACATGTTATCATTGTTTCTCTCTTGGTAGTGGCATTAGGATTTTGAATTTTTGTTTTCTCTTTCTCTTTAAAAGGGTTTTTTTTAAGGTACAGCATAATACAGTTTAGCCTTTAAAAAACACAAATATTAAAGAAATGTATAGAGTCTTATAATTTCTCTATCCTCCTCCATCCCAGATGTAACCAGGTGCTAAAAATTTGCTGCAAACTGCCTATAGGTCCAAACTTCTGTTGCCTCTGTGTAATTATGTACATATACTCGTATATTTTTGAGATTATTCCATATGTATCATTGCGCAACTTTCTTTTTGTTTTAACCCAACAGAAAATCCTGCACACCTTTCCATTTTATGTAGAGCATGTAGAGCTACCTCTCTTTCTTCTTTGCTTCGTGATGTTTCACTGTGAGGACGAATCTGTTTATTTTAGTCCCCTTTGATGGGCATTTTGGTCGCTTTGTTTTATGCTTCTACAACAACAGCATAGAAGAACAACAGCATACAAGAACGACGAACAAGTGTAATACCAGCTTAAGTCTGAAAGCATGAAACGCATTTAAAAACTCAAAGGGGAAAAATATCATTTCAGGTCATTTCTTTTGTACACTTATACTTTTAAATACAGTATATCCCAAGTTTTCTGAAATAGTACCTGTCACTTAAAATTTGGAAAGGAAAAACTAAGCTATACCCAAAGGTTCATTAAAGAGAACAGGAAAAGGGGGGAAAGAAGAAATGAAAAGCAGACGCGGTGGTCCCGACCCCCTCCCGCGAAGGCGGAGTCGGGAGAAAGAAGAAGTGGGCCGCCAAGGTTCGCACCAATCAGAGCTTCGTTTGGAGACACTCCCCGCCCGGAAAGCCGTCCGGGGGTGTTAGTTTCCCTAACCAGCCTGGAAACCAGCAAGGGTCAGTTCTCCGCGCCGCTACGGGCCGCTATTGGCTGCCAGATAACCCCGCCCATCTTCCTGCTCACTGGCCTCGGCGGTTTACGTAAGAGGAGCCTGTTGCTGAGCAAAAATAAGTGGTGCAGTTTTCCCTCAAAAGAGACGTTAGCACTGCAAAGGTACGGGGAGAATTTGGGTCAAAAAAGCAAAAGTACAACCTCCGTTTACGTATTCAGTTTCTGGTGAATGCTACACTCCGTGTTCCACGCTTTTAAACATTAATGATTATAACCATCTTTCTTGAATACCCCCCATCTTCCAGCACAGATACTTTTACAACAGTAACAGTATAAATAGTAATCACAGTTTATTGAGCACTTTGTATTAAGGCTCGTTTTATCATCCTCACCACAGCCCCAGTAGAGGTAAACTCTATTGCCCCATTTTACACAGCAGGAAACTTGTTCAGAACGGTGATGTGATTTGCCCGGGTTCACACAGTCAGGAAAGCTTAGAACTGGAAACTTCCACTTTGATATCCTATCCCAAGTACAGGTTTTTTGAGGGATAGGGAAATCTCAAGTGTAGGAAGAGGTAGGTCAGGGTGGTAGCAAGGGCCAGGTGCTTTGCTCCAGGGACAGCCTCAAGGTGTTTGATCTCGCATTGTAGGGCCTCTAGAAGTGAAGACTCTAGAAGTGGAGACGGGTAAACACAGAGGGGAAAACACCAGAACAAAGGGAACTGTTCTTCCTGGAAATATGTCACTCCTGGGGCAGCCTCTTTCGATGCAAGTGGCCCTGGACTGAGGGTCTGGACCCCAAGGTTCTCGTCTCTGGTCTGTGACCAACTCTCTGGACCTCAGGCTTCCTGCCCGTAAAATGCAGTAGTAATCCAAAACAATTGGAAGTGCGTTCAGGCTGAGAGGGCTTTGGGGAGTCTGGTCCCTGTTGGCAGCAGGGGACTCTTCCAGCAACAGCAACCACGGAATCTTTACTTGGCTGTTTGCCTGGCCTCTTTTCAGGACCTTCAGTCAGCGGCAAGGGACCTCGCAATCCCATAAACTCAAAACGGTTTGGGGAGGCCCTCATCCACCCTTCTTCCCAGGCTATCCTAAGCTGTAGCATGGTCCCGCCTGTAGGGGGCGCTGAGGGCTCACTCAGCAACAAAGCCAAATTGGGATTCTTAGTGAATTATCCGAAAGCACTTAGCTGGTCAGTTTTTGTATTTGATTTATTTTTATTAAGAGGGGTGAGCTTTTTGAAACCTGGCTTCTGTCCACGTATACAATTGATGAAACCAAATTAAATACATTGCCCAACACCAGTCCTCTCCACAGTGGCTCTAGAGGGTTAGAGCTAATTTCCAATTCCTTTGTTTTACAGATGAGAAAACAGATTCTAAGGGCTGAAAAGAAAACCTCTTTGGTCACATAGCTAAAAACTAGGACTCCTGGGCAATGCTCTTAAGAGATAGCTGGCTTTGTTTCTGAGAGTCTGTGGTTGTTCTGCTCCCTGATGCACAATTCCAGGGGACAATTTTAATTTTAATTGTGTAGCTCCACAGCTCAGCACCTGTCAGCTCTGGAGGACTTTCCTCAGCACCTACCACAATGCCTGCTTAATGAGTGATTGAATGGATGGATGTGTGAATGAGCCACAGAGGGTGAGTCTGCTTTTGGCTTTATTAAACCTGTTGGAGTTGGGCTTCTTTCCTGAAAGCTCCCTCAAGGCAGGAATTTTATCCTGAGATGGTAGAGGGAGAGTGTGGTGAGAAAAATGAGAAGAGCTCAGAAAATTACATCTGGGTGATAAATCACAGCCCCAGCTATAGTCAGAGACAAAGTCATTATAGCAATGTGATCCCATAATTTGCAATTAGAAATTAATTCAGAAAGAATAAATACAAAACAGATGAGACTTCCATTAGGGTTAAAATCTGAGAGAGGGTTTGAAACTGAGGAAATCAAAAACATTTCAAATCCAATCTAGACGTATCTTCAGGTCAGCAATGTGATTGACCGATAACAAAAGATTCGGCCAATTAGTAGCCTTGGCATGGCTGATGCAAAGAGAGTATGGCAACAGAAGGTGGAGATCTTTACTGAGCCAAAAGTACTAGGCCTAGGAGAGGGGAGGAATAAACTCAGCCAGGGTCACTGGGCCATGCCCCACTGGGCTGGAAGCTTTACTGGCTGGATTTCCAGAGTCCTGGTACATGCTAGATGGTCAACAAATATTTACTGAATGAAAGGGAAAAGGAAAAACCCGGAGCACTGACCAGCAGGTTTGCTCTGCATGGAGACAGTTCAATGATTCATCTTTTTATTGGTTCCTTTTGCTCAGATTCCAGCTACTCTAACCACCTTCAGATGATAACTTGGCTTTTCATGGAGACTCTCCTATGAAAAGGCATGATGTTCTGGCCCATCAATTATAGGCACTTGACAATTGTGTTTCTCACTCCTGATTAATATATTGGAAATCTGCTTTACACATTAGTTTCGTGGTCCATCGTGCTCCTTATATATTCAGTGCCTTCTCTCATCGGTGGTGCAGTGGAGTTTCTGCTCTAGAGTAATTTCTGCCTGAGTTTGAATCTTTTCCCAATATATTTATTACTAAGCTCTCTGACCATGGCCAAGACACCTCTTGAGCCTCAGTTTCCTCATATGTCAAGTGGGGGCATAATGCCTACCTCACGAGGTTGGGGTGAAAGTTACGTGAATAACATATGTAGCCTGGACTACTGGTAGGGATATCTGTGCCTCTTTTGAGCTTTCCTTTCTTGGAGACTGGGTCACGAAAACTTATCCAATTTAGAATATCAGTATTGCTTTTATTCTTCACAAAATCACTAACTTTGTAAGTGAAGCCTTGGAAATGATTTAGTCACCTCCTTGTAGAAGTCACTTCCTTGAAAATTCTACAGAGCAGAGTATTCATATTCATTCACTCAAAAATACTATATTTACTGAGGAATTGCTGTATGATAGTGGGGGATACAGAGACAATTGGACACAGTCCCTTCTTTAAAGGAGCTCTGACATGGACTGGTGCAATCAAAAGAAGATATTATATGACCCTGATGTAAAGATTTACTTTTTATTAAAAATTGCTTTTAGAGAAAGAGGGGAAGGAGGAGGGAGAAACATCAATTTGTTGTTCCACTTATTTATCCATTCAAGGGTTGATTCTTATATGTGCCCTGACCTGGGATTGAACCTGCAGCCTTGGTGTATCAGGATGATGCTCTAACCAACTGAGCTACCTAGCCAGGGCTACCTTTCTAAGTAAGCTCAAGTTTCTTACCTTTGACAGATAGTCAGGGGGGAGCGATTACGGAGTGGAGGGATTGAGCAAAAGGAAATAGGACGAATGGACGTGGACAACAGTGTGGTGATTGCTGGGGGAAAGGGGTATAAGGGGACTAAATGGTAATGGAAAAAAATACAATAAAGGTAAAAAAGTGGTCAATAACATATTCCATTGTTTGTTTATTAGAGGGAAGCAGTAAGGGATGTGGATATAACAAGGCTGCACCAACTTGAAAACCAGTGGTACAAAGAGGTGGAACAATGTGTTGAGGAGTGGGTGAGAGGACTTTCAGCTGAGCTGAAGAAGCAATGTTTTCTGTAGGAAGTGGCATTTTGAAGCCTTCATTCAGGCCACAAACATGCATGAAGGTATTGAATGCTAAGTAGGATTTCAGTGGGCAGAGATTTGCAGAGGGAACTGCTGGAAGAAAGTCTTGAAGGCCAGAACAGAGTGCTAGGTGGCGTAGGGCAGAGGACAAAGATGTCAAGATGTGGACCCTGCCGTTAAAGGGGCTCATAAATCAAAAGCGTCAGATAATCCATATACACAGAAAATTACAATACAAGGTAGAAAGATGTAGGTGTTATAAAGGAGACCTAGCTCAAGTACCTTGGGAGCTCAGCAGAGGGTGAGATTAATTTCCTTCTCTTGGAGGTGGCAGGAGACCAAGTCAGAGGTTCACCTCTGGAATTGTAAGCCTAGACTCAGAAAGTCTCAGAGGGAATCTTGGAGGTCATTTAGTCCACCCGCACTCAAGCCATGATTTTCTATCCAGAGTTGACAATGACTTTAAAATGGAGACAACAACATCAAAAAAAGTGGAGATCTGAAGAAAAACTGTTAAGGAAGAGGATCTGTGGGAAGGGGACAGAAGAAGATGAATTCAGCTTACCGGTGCTGAGGAGCTGGTGGAAGCGACTTCCTCGCAAAGGAAGGGTTGAAGGCCATGAAATGGATGAGATCAGGGAGGGAGGGTATGTCTGGAGAGATGAGGTATAAAAACAGAAACTAGGGTAACGCCCACGTTCCTGGGGGTGGGAGGAGAAAGAGGAGTCAGAGAAGGAGTGGCCCCAGAAAGAATTGAGAAAAGACCCTGGAGACTGACTTGTCACAAAGTTTCTAGAAAGGGGTGGCAGGGATGGAAAAAAGGCCTGAGGTCCAAGGGAGCAGAGGGGGACAACTGCCTGCCGCAATAGGGATTGAGGTTAGACTGGGAGTTGCCAAGGGTATTTCAATGGATGAAGGCTTTTCCAGAGACTCTACAAATGAGGTGGATTCTCTCTGTCTGATACATTTTAAGGTGGAGCCCTCCCAGAGGCCAGGGGAAGAGGGCTGTGCCCCGGTCTGCCTCTATAATTAGCATCACCTCTTCTAACCCTAACCAGTCCCTCCAGGAACTGAAAAGCTAAAGAACGTAATTAGGAGGGATTTCACACCCGGCTCTCCGGCCCAGCCCGGTGAAGTCCCGTTTCATCATGCAGCTGCAATGACTCTCGGAGCTGTCACTCTCGTCCGGTATTGCCAACAATCTGACAAAATCCTTTTGCAAAAGTTTGCAGCATTCGCCGCGGGCTGACTACAGCTCCCAGAGTTCCCGGGCGCTTCTCGCCGTGGATTGGCTAAACCGCCAGCTCCTGAGGGGGTGTCGCTCCGCCTCCCCAGGAAACAGACATCTGATTGGCTGCAGCTTGGGGCTTTTGTGTCCCCGCCCTCCTCCGGGGACCGCAGCGAGCTGAGCGTTGCTGCTGGTGTCAGACCCCGGCGAGCGCTGGCAGTTCCACGGCGGGGATGCTGAGGAGCGCTGGGTCCGCGAGCAGTCCTTGCCACTGCGGACTTCAGAGGCACTCTGGGCCGTGAAAACCCGTGCGCTGCGGCCGAACCCAGGCTTCCGAGGCCATTCACCGCTCCAGAAGCCGGACGAGAGGAGAGTCCAGCGAGGCAGCGGCCGTTCCCGGATTCTGGGCTTTCGGAGCGTTCTGGAACCCTGGGAGATAGCCCAGGGTTCTAGAACCTCCCCAGCGGCCCCTAATCCCGGCTTCCTGCGTGCGTCCGTCCACAACAGCCTCCGGTGCACTGGTCGTCGGCGAGCGGCGGCTGGGTCCTGGCGCACACCATGATCGTTGCGGACTCCGAATGCCGCGCGGAGCTTAAGGGCTACCTGCCGTTCTCCCGGGGCGGCGGCGGCGGCGGCCCTGGAGCCGGAGAGGTAAGCAGCGGCCAAGCCACGCCACTTTTACGTTGAACCCCGAGCCGCGTCCGAGCTTCGGGCTAGCCTGAGCTAAGTCGGTGAGCCGCCACTCCCCCTCCCCACCCCCACCTCCACCCCCACCCCGCCCGGGATCGCGGAGGGAGAGTGGAGCGCGTAAACCAGGAGTGGGGTTGCATCAACTGGCAGCCTCGGCCCTCTCCGCCCCCTTCCCTCCCCCACTCCCCCCAGGGCTGTGGAGCCCTCCTGGGCTCCCTCGGACTCCTGGCCAATGAGAGGAGAGTCTTCTCGAGGTTTCCTTAGGTTTGGGCTCTGGTGGAGAGAGTCATCAAGTCCAGGCAAATCCCGGCCGCAGCGGCCCAACCACTCCTCCTCTCCGCCCCCTTCCGCAGATTCCCTTCCTCTGGGCTGGGGCTGGCGGGCGGACGACTCTTTCTAGGTAGGATACGTCCCCGCTCCAGTCCCCCAGCGCGGGAAATGAGGCACCTGGGACTGGCCAACGAAGGTTGACCTCGTCCTCCTACCCTGTCTGCACCCCGAATTGGGAAGGGGGTGCGGGTGTTTCCGGGCCTTGGTTGACTGCCGGGTAGGCGGCGGCGGCAGCGGCCAAAGCTCTGGGGAGAGGGTGAAAATCCTGGCCACCGCTCCAGAGCCAAGCGCAGTTTATGCTGTGCCCTTCTGAGTGGTCTGAGGTCTCAGAAGTTTGTTTAGCAGGGACTCCTTTTGCAGTGAGGCTAGGAATAACGCCGGGCCTAATCTGGCAATTCGCCTTCCCCCACGCCCTCTCCACCTTCATCGATAATTAACATCTTATCATTTATAAAGCACCTACTAGAAGCCAGACTCGGGTTTTGCCTTTTCTCTGAGTCCTCAGGACTAACCTAGCAAAATACGAACTATACTATAGTCCCATTTTACAGGATGACAAAATTGAGGTCCAGGAGGGACTTTGGAGAAGCTTCCTTCACTAACCTCACCGAGTAGCTCCGTTTTTGGCCTGGGTGTCTAGGATTTCCAAATCAGTTTGGCAGTACAGGGAGTTTTACTTGTTTCTTTAGTTTCCAGACATGGAGAGTGGCACAAATGTATAACTGGGGCTGGGAGTCAGGCAGTGGCTGGTCCTAAATGGTGACTCTGGGAAAATCGCTGGGATTCCTTTGAGCAGTATGGTTCCCGGGGAGGTCCTACATCCAGAAGTGGATGGTTTGTGTCCGGGGTTTTCTATTAGCTTATTTACCCTTCACCACGGTTTAAGAGCACCACGGGGAGAAACAAAACCTGCTTCTGCCAATTCTCAGCTGTGTGACTTTGACCAAGTCACTCTGCTCCGAGTCTGTTTCCTTCTCTGGGGGTGAGGGGGAGCGTGGGGGGTGGAAATACAGTTAAGTCCTCACTTAACGTTGTCTTTAGGTTCTTTGACTTCAAGCAAAACGATGCATAAGGAAATCAGTCTTACCATAGACTAATTGATGTAAACAATGTTGAATGAAACGATGTTATTTAAGGACCTGCTGTAATGTTATTTATTAAGAGCACCTGGGCAGAGCTCCAGGTTTATGCACTAGCCCTCCCACTCACTCGCTGTGTGACCTTGGCCAAGTGATGTGATCACTTCTCTGATCTGCACCGTCCTCCCATGGAGCTTTGATAGTAGTATCTCTGAGGGATATTTGGGAGAATTGACTGAGAACATAAGCAAAGGCCAAAGCACAGTGCCTGGAACATAGTAACTGTGTCAAACATGCCAGCTCTTGTTAGGATGTGACCATCACACATTTCTCTTTGCCCCAGAGTGTCTTACAGGGTGTGCCTGAGCCTGCCCCTCCTGCTGAGGTGGGAGCTGGTCCATTCCTCTCAGGGACAGTGCCTGGGAAGTGGTCTGGGCAAGCTGTGAGGGAGTGGCCTTTAGATGGAAGATGCGTCTGCAGGGGGGAAAGTAGGTGATGTCTGAACCCTTTCTATAAATTCTCTCTCAAGAAAAGAGGACCTTGGGAAGATGTCTGCTTTAAGTAGATTCCTTAGAAGATGGCAGGGTGCCAAACTTACAAAGCCTGGTAGCCCAAGGACCAAGAGAAGATCCACATGTACAGTCCCTTCAATTCCTATCATTTCAACACACACCCCTTCAAGGGGTCAAGGCCTTTAGACACTTTAGTATTGGTAGTATGTTTTCACAGTCCTTTTAGGGTCTAGAATCACTTCTTCAAACATTTCCTCAGGGAAGCCTTTCCTCCCCCACCAGATAGGTCCCTCCTGCATACCCTCCTCCAGTCCCCCTTCTCCCTTGTATGAGCTTTTATCCTAATTATAATGTAACAATTGTATAATCAGGCATTTCTTGTCTGTCTCCCTTGCTGGACTAGAAGCAATCTATAGGTCACATCCCAGCACTGTTCTTAGCACCTAGTAAGTGCTTGTAACTATTTGCCCCTGTTGGCTTAGCTGACCCTTGTGAACTCTGCTGGCTTTGATGTCAGATCTGAGCTGTGCCTGTTTGGAACAGGGCTCAGAAAGAGCTTCAATAAGCTGTCTCTGAAGAAGGGGTAATACGACCTCTTTCCCTCCACATGGTTGCGAGAAATCAGCCAGTTCAGGTGTGTAAAGCACTTAGCCTGGTGCCCAGCACAGGGTGAGTTTGTGGCACCACTCACAAGCCCCTGCCCCAAGGCTGGTCAGAGGCCTCATGCGGTATGTCTCCCTCTCAGGTGTAAGCACAGGCAGGTATCTGAATGCGGCAGACCACAGCTGCCCACAGGATGGGTGTGGGGCAGTCTCTGCTCTTTCCCAGCTGCCAGAGTGACTTCGTAGGTGTCTGTAGCTGAGTCCTGGGGGTTGCAGGCTGTGAGTAGGATACCAGGAAATAAAGCTGGAGCCATTCCAAGAGCCTGGTGTGGGTGGGGGACAGAACCCTTGGAAGCTAGACTAAGCTGAGTTGAAATCTCAAGACTGGCCACTTGTCATCTGGTACTTAACCTTTGGAACCTTAATCTCTTCTTTAGTGCAAACTAGAGACCCCCCACCCCACCCCAAAACTGATGAAGATTAGATGGAAATTGTATAAAAGTGTCTGAGCTAATACAAAAGTTAACATTTAGCAAGTGCTTAAATGAGGAGCCAGGCACTGGGCTCTCAGGTGATTATCCTCTTTTTACACCTTGCCTGAAGCCCTCTCTGTTGAGTGGCCACCCAGGGCGCTGTCTGAATGGTGTTCCTGCTGCTCCAAGGGACCCCTCAGTTGGAACTATAGGAACTGTCACCATTGGTCTTTCCCTTTGCCTGTACTGGCTGTGTTACCTTGGAAAGGTCTCCTGCCGCCTCAGTTATATGGTTTTTTTCATCTGTGAAGTGGGGGTGGGCTCTTGCCTTTATCAGGTGTGCTGAAACTGCACTTTCCAATACTGCAGCCTTAAGCCACAGATGGCTGTTAAAATTTTGATAATTTTTTTAAAAAATTAAAATTCAGTTTTTTAGTTGCACTAGTGACATTTCAACTGGTCAGCCACCATGGCTAGGGGCTACTGTCTTTGTTAAAGACTGTTCCATCATTGCAGAAAGGCCTATTGGACAGTGCTGTGCTAGACACTGGGGGTTACAATAGAGAACTAGTTCCAGGGTACACCCTCAACGTAAGAAACAACACAGCATGGCAGGCTCTGAGATTGGCGGCAGTGGGTTTCCTAGGGTTTGGGCAGGCGAAGGAACCTCTCAACCCTAGTGAACCCCAGGTGCAAAGCATCGGGGCTATTGAGACCTTGAGAAGTTCAGAGAACAGGAATACTTGGTTTGTATCCCAACTCTGCTACCTCCTTACTGGCTCAGTGACCAGGAATGACTTGATCTCTCTGATCCTTATTCCTCTTCCGTAAAATAGGAACTCTGGCAGTAGCTCCTGCCTAAAAGTGCATGTGAAATAAATGCTTCACTGGTGTTAATCACGGTTGTTACCTGCCATTATTATTATTGACTTCTTATCCCAGGGAATAGGGGAGGGCTGATTTGCCAGGGGGCATTGCTTGGAATTGGGACAGTGCCTCCTCTGCTTCTCATGAAGTTCTGGGTGTCAGGGTTAGGGAAGCATTCAAGGCATCGGAGCTCTGGATAAGAATCTACTTGGTCTTGTCTTCAAAGCTTCGCAGTTTCTATTCTTTGGCTGGAATGCTGGTCCACTACATCTTTATAGGCCCTGCTGCCTAATAAACTCATTTAGATGTTTAGATAGCAACTCAAAAGTTACCTCCTCAGTGGCTTTCCCTGTTTACTCAGACCACAGAATTGCACACGCCCGCATCCCATCGTAAACTCTCTCATTACTCTATTCCACTTTCTTTATATAATCTGTGTTTTGAAATCCTGTTTATCATTTGTTTATTCATCTTTCTCTATTAGAGTGTAAATTCTGTGAAGGCCAAAACTTTGTCTTTTTACCCCTGGACTGTTGTTGCCTGAAATGTGGTCATCAAAAACATTATTGAATGAACAGATTAATTTTGGTTCCAGTTGGAAAGCCCTTAGCACAATGCCTTATGCACACTGGCTATAAATTATGCTATGCTCACCCAATTAAATTAGAATTGCTAGAGATGAGATCTTGGCATTGGTATTTTTAAAAAGCTTTCAAAGGGATTCTGAAGGACTGCTTGGGTTGAGAAGCCATTGTTTGAAACAACATTCAGATTAATGATAGCTGACTTGTATTAAGTGCTTACTGTGATAGATGTACTGAGGTAAGGGCATTATCTGATTAAATCCTTATGACTACCCAGTGAAAGTAGGTACTATTAGCCCCATTATTTGGCGAGGAAACTGAGGCTCACATAGGTAGCAGATGGTGGGGGCGATATCCTTTGAGCCCAGGCGGTGGTTGTCAGGAGCTCCGACCTTTTCCTGTACTCTGTTATCACCATCAGGGCTGAACATGTTGGTGGATCCAGACCTGTCACTTAAAGACCAACAGGTTCCCCTTGACAGTGCATGAGACAGATTTTAGAGTGAGAAGGGACACCCAAGGCTGTTTCCTATACCCCTCTAGCACCCTAGTGGGCTTTCCTGGTCCCCCCAACCCCCAAATCCCAGTTCCACCCTGCCCTTCCCCACCCCACCTGGCTGTGGTTTTCTCTGTCCTCAGATCCCCTGAGGGGGAGCCTTTTTTGTGGAGTCAGCAATTCTTATCTCCCCACACAGAGCTGTTAGGCTTTTTCTCTTTGGTGAGGGAGGAGGGAAGCTAAAACGCGAGTGCTTGGGGCTTGTGGTGGTTTCTATGCTGGACTCGTTGGAGGAGCCTGGCCTGGTAGCTCCTAGAAGTGTGGGCTGAAAGAGGCCTGAGCAATCAGCCCAACTGCTTTCTTTGTCCAGGGGTGAGGCCCAGAGGGTTTAGGCTGCCTTCTCAGAGTCACGCATCAAGTTAGTGGCAGAGCTGTTATTCACACCCTGGAAATCCAGGTCCCATTGTTATTTGTCCTCTTTCAGAGCAGCAGACCTCTGCCTCCCTCGGGGAGCTTTTGGCTATCTGAGCGTGAAGGGTCACTTATGACCTTTAGTTCCTGGACACCTGGGTTTATTAGTAATAATTCTGGATTTTAATGAGAGGGAGAGAGTTAGGGAAACATTATTTCTGTCCAGTGAGGCTATAACTGCTTGGATAAACTCTAAGGCCAATGCCGAGAACCCCCTTCCCAGTGTTCAAAACTATGTAAAACATCCTTCATGAACCTCACCTCTAGATGTAGAAGCAGACTTAGTGAGTATATAATTGGTGGTTTCCAAATAGGCTCCAACACATACGCGTGAGTATAGCTGCCACTGTCAGCCGCGTATGCCCTGCCTGGATTCCCTTGGTGGCTCTCTGCTTTCTTTATGTTCCTCATTCATGGGCTCGTATGAATGGCCTGGCCCTACTCTCCACAAAATTTGATCTGGTAGTAAGGAGACCTAATTCAGACAATTAGAAGACATTGTTTTCAGAAGCAAAGCGCTGGGACTTGTGGGGTCACAGATGAGGGTCTGAAAGACGTTTCCCAGACCCTGGAAGACTGTCAGTTAGCTCTGTAAAAGGAGTGACTAGTGGGAGGGTGGTAGTGGACCTGACTAACTCTAATTTATCTCAAAAGCTATGGGAGGTAGAGGCAGGGTTTTAAGCCACCTGATCAGATTTGCCCTTAAAGAAAGTTTGCTCTGGCTGCAGAAAGTTTGCCGTCTTTAGAAACCACCAGGGTCATGTACTCAATTAATCTGCTCCTAGTCCTAGAAGTGGAGCAGGGGTTATTTATTCATTTGTTTTGTTGAGTTAGTAGAGGAGGGATGGGATAGGGCAGGGAGACCACTCGTGAGGCTGTGGTTGGTAGTCCAGCAAAGAGATAGCTGTGGTCTGTGAGGTGGCGATGGCAGGAGGGGTGAAGAAATGACAATTTGAGAGAGACTGAGCTGCCACATAGGAATGTAGGGTACTTGGCAACTTGGTTTCAGGATGTAAATGAGGGAGGTTCGTATATGGCTGCCAAGAAAGCGGTCTCTTGGATATACGCAGCATGGTGGCTATATATTTCCCTTCCCCCAGTACTGGGGCTTCCTGGTCCCCTGCCCAGTTCCTGAAGAACTAAGCCTGTAGGGTGCGCGCTCTCTCTTGTTTACCCTGTCTCCACCCACCAAACAGGTATCTATCCCCACCCCCCTCCTCCTTGCAGACTGCACCAGAAAGGGGGTTTTAAACCTCAGTGTGGCCCCTCAGGTAGGAGGAGAAAACTGGAGAGAGAGCTATCCTTTTAGACCTCCCCTTTACCTCCAACTAACCGTGATGTGTTTCCTTCCAGGAGCAGAGGGAGAGGCGAGCCCGGGGAGGCCCCCGTGGGCCCAGCGCCTTCATCCCAGTGGAGGAGGTAAGCTTGGAAGGGGTTAGGGACCTGTTGGTCTCTGGGAAGAAGGGACAGATGGGTGGGTTAGGGTCTTTTCCTATCTCTTGAAATAGCAGTTTTGAAACTACCCCTTCAGGTTCCTGACTCATTCAATCCACAAAACAGCACTGGCAAATCAACCCCATTTTGTTGGAAAGGAACAGGCTCAAAGAGATAAAGTGATAATGACACACTAGGTAATGAACAAACTTTTGATTCCCAGGACAAGGCCTGCTTTTCCTCAAGAAGTTAGAGCCATCTGTGTTTATCTTCTCACCTTTGGCTGTGCATACATTACAAAAAGTTTTTGTTTTGTTTTGTTTTTTACTTCAAAAGTATATGTTCATTATTTACAAATTTTCCAATGTTTTAGAAAACTGCAGTCTCTTGTAGTCCCACCCCCACCCTCCCAAAGGTAATTGTTGTTTCCTGGACTTTTTTTTTCACACAGAACCAAGGTCATAGTTTATAGCATGTTTTTGGGGGGAGGTTATTGTTTTGTTTTGTTTTTTCACCTAATACAATAGAGAACTCTTTCATTTACTGAGGCAGGTCATTCATTCATTTAATAGCTATCTATTGAATGTTTGATCTGAGTCAGGCACTGTTCTAGGCGCTGGGGATACAACAGAGAACAAGACAGAAATCCTTGCCATCCCAGAGCTGACGTTCCAGTGTGGGGGTGGGGATGCCTGTACAGGCACAGGGAAATTTTAAAAATATTTGCCTCCCTTTTCTTCAGCCCTCAATGACCAAAGACAGATACTTTGTTTCCCTGTTCTCTTTTCTCTCCTAAATATGTAGGCCAAATAGTTAATGAGCTGTTAACAAATGTTTAAGCCCCCCAGTTCCCTCCACTCTTTGTAAATGGAAAGTAAACAACCACTGCTGATCATTCCAGTCTGTAGCCTAGAATTTTAAGCCCAGGTATTGTTCTTGTATTTTATTTTTTCATTTAGAAATAACTACTCCCCTTTTATTCATATATTTTTTAATCCTCACCCAAGGATGTATTTATTGATTTTAGAGAGAGATGAAGGGAGAGAGAGAAACATCCATTGGTTGCTTCCCGTAGGAACCTGACTGGGCATCAAACCAACAACCTGACCAGGAATCGAACCTGCAACCTTTTGGTGTACGGAACGATGCTCCAACCAACTGAGCCACACTGGCCAGAGCCAAATCCTGTTTCTTTCATAGGAGTGTTGGTTGGAGTGTAAACCTGTACAACAAAAGGCTGCAGGTTCGATCCGTGGTCCAGGTTTGTATGGGAGGCAACCAATCGATGTTTCTCCCTTTCCCTTCCTCGCTCTCTAAAATCAATAAACAAATTTTAAAAATTAAAAAGAAAAGAAGTAAACTTGGGGGTCCATCTAGATTTGGATGCTGATTCTGTCATTTACTAGATCTGTAACCTTGAAAAAGGAATGAAATCTCTGGGCCATGATGTCCTTGTCTATCAGTGAAAGAAGTAGTGTTCACCTCACAAGATAATTGGGAAAATTCAATGAAATAATGCAGGGGAAGCTCCACACTCAGCCCTGGCATGGAGAAATCACTTAGGAAGTATAAACTATTTTTCCCCTATTTCCCATGGCTGTATGGATTTGCAGTGTTGGAACAGAAGTCCCATGAAGGCAGGAGAAGCTAGATTTTAATCTCTGTGCCTGAATTTTTCTATCTAAAAATGGAGAAAATAGAATTCTTATTTCTTAGTTGTAAGAATTAGAGGAGTAAATACATATAAAGTGCTCAACCAGTGCTTGGCACATCATAAGCCTTATGTAAGTATTGGCTATTATTATATTAGTACAAAGCTAAAGATTTATACGATCTGAAGAGAAACCAGAGTATTTATATTAGGAGTCTAATAAGTATTTAATCACTTAATGAAATATCTTTTACTCTCATATTCCTTTTTGGGACATGGTCAGTGTTTTCAGTTTCTTGCCGTTATCATCCCGCGGCGGTGAACATGTTGGTCTCTCGGTGGGAAGGACAGGAGGGGAACCCACCTTCTCACCTTTGCTTGGCAGGTCCTTCAGGAGGGAGCCGAGAGCCCCGAGCAGAACCTGGGACTGGAGGCACTGATGTCGTCTGGGCGGGTGGACAACCTGGCAGTGGTGATGGGCCTGCACCCCGAATACCTCATCAGATTCTGGCGCCTGCACTACCTGCTGCTGCACACAGACGGGCCCTTGGCCAGCTCCTGGCGCCACTACATTGCCATCATGGTGAGCCTGTCTGAGCCTGACTCGCACAGAGGTGGCCGCACTGCGGGGGGCTCAGGCCATAGATCTCTTTGCTGGGGACGTGCCGAACTGATTCTGTATAGGAGGAGAAAGAGGAAAGCCCTACCTCTATCTGACCATAGACTCTTCGATTTTGAAGAGAGGCATCTTTAGTGGCTGCCCTATGGCTCAGGAAACTGAGGCATAAAGGAATAGATGACCTGCCCAACATAGGACACCCAACCAGTGACAGGGCTGGGGTTAGTACCGAAATTTTCTGCCTCTCACACAAGAGCGAGGCCTGTGATGTCACCCTCCACGCGGCAGTCACCCTGAGCAGGGCGCAGAAAGAATAGTGTGACTTAAGCTCGTGACCTTACCTCCACAGGCTGCCGCCCGCCACCAGTGTTCCTACCTGGTGGGCTCCCACATGGCCGAGTTTCTGCAGACGGGCGGTGACCCTGAATGGCTGCTCGGCCTCCACCGGGCCCCCGAGAAGCTGCGCAAGCTCAATGAGGTCAACAAGTTGCTGGCACATCGGCCGTGGCTTATCACCAAGGAGCATATCCAGGTGCAGTGGGCAGAGAGGCAGGACCCCGAGGAAGCGCAGGGGCTGAGCCGCGGCTTGGCAGGCAGCCCCGGGGGCAAGCGCTGAGCAAGTCTGGCCTTTTTCCTCTCCAGGCCTTGCTGAAGACAGGCGAGCACAGCTGGTCCCTGGCCGAGCTCATCCAGGCCCTGGTCCTGCTCACCCACTGTCACTCACTGGCCTCCTTCGTGTTTGGCTGTGGCATCCTCCCTGAGGGGGACCCGGAGAGCAGCTCTGCCCCCCAGGCACCTTCACCCCCCAGCGAGCAAAACAGCCCCCCCAGCAGGGACTCGTTGAACAATTCTGGGGTAAGTCGCCCGCCTGGGGTTTAGGTGGGAGAGGAAGCTGGAGTAGCTTGCCATCCTGTCTCACAGTGAGGAGACTTAGGAAAGTTACTTGACTTTGAAGTTCCATTCCCTCATCTATTAAATGAAGATAAAGACTACTACTTCATAGTGGGTTTTGAGGATTAAATAAAATAACCATGTGAATGGCTTCTCAACATGCAGCTCCATAGACTTAAAGTCTCCTCATTGTAGCACTTTTAAAATATAAAGTTTGCCTCTTATTCTATAAGGTGGCCTTTTTTGTTTTAATACGAAAATAGAGACACTTTAAAAATCCCTTACCTGTGAGGATAGTCGATGCTCAGGGAAGACATATCTGTTCTGTTGCTTCTTAAACTTCATTTTGGAGAGCACAGACCATGTGAGCTGCCCATTCGGGGGGACCTGGCGTGTGGGGAAGATGAGTGGAGTTTCCCGGGGCGGCCGAGGGAGGAGTAGATGGTCACCACTGAGTCCCTCCTCCAGGGCTTCGAGGCCGCCCGAGACGTGGAGGCTTTGATGGAACGCATGAGGCAGCTTCAGGAGAGCCTATTGCGGGACGAGGGAGCGTCCCAGGAGGAGATGGAGAGCCGCTTTGAGCTGGAGAAGTCAGAGAGCCTGCTGGTGACCCCCTCAGGTACGGGGTCACAGATGTCCAGGTTCATGGGGCTGCCCCCCATCCTTTGCTGTCTCTGCTGAGGAGAAGGCACCTCCGTGCACTGCATCTCTTGTATTTTGGGGTCAGCCCTGGGTTTGGATCTGGCCCATTAGCCTTTCTGGCAGTGTGATCACTGATAAATCACTTCCTGCCTCAGGGCCTTAGTCTCTTCCCATGTGAAAAATTGATGTGTGGGGGAAATGGAACAAGAAAAGCAAAGCTTTGGCCCAGGGTAAATGGCTTCGGAAATAGCTGCTACTGTTAAGATTGCTAATACTATTACTTAGTCTCATCCCCAGGTTCATGGGCCTGGCTCACCCCCTCCCCTAGGCCTGGCTCCATCTGGAGTCCTGGTTCCCCTCACTGTAGCGCAAGGGCCGTTCTCTGGCCTCTGCTCTGCACTGCCTGACCCCCTACTGATGATCAGCCAGGAGCGGAGGGCTCTCTGTGCTCCATGCCTTGGCCTCACTGTGACCTCTTTCTGATGTCCGCAGCTGACATTCTGGAGCCCTCTCCACACCCAGACATGCTGTGCTTTGTAGAAGACCCCACTTTTGGATACGAGGACTTCACCCGGCGAGGGGCTCAAGCACCCCCCACCTTCCGTGCCCAGGTGGGCTCTCCCCACTAATCATGGCATTGCTCTGGATTTACCAGCAGGGCGGGGCCGGGGGGGGGCAGTTGTTTGAGTGGTTAGAGTTGGGCACCTTCTCTCCCTCAAGATTCCATGAGGGAGGTGGGAGACCCTGGATCATGAAGAGACCCGTCTGCATGCCTCTTGGTTTCTCAGGCCCAGACCAAGCAGTAGGTTAGATTTTTGGGGTGGGGAGGTGTGCTCCAGAGGGTGGGCTCTCTCCTGGGTCCCAAGGATTCCACTCACTCACCCCTTCTCATGTTTCTCAGGATTATACCTGGGAAGACCATGGATACTCACTGATCCAGCGGCTCTACCCTGAAGGCGGACAGCTGCTAGATGAGAAGTTCCAGGCGGCCTATGGCCTCACCTATAACACCATGGCCATGCACAGCGGAGTGGACACCTCCATGCTCCGCAGGGCCATCTGGAACTACATCCACTGCGTCTTTGGCATCAGGTAAGTACATGCCACCTCATCCAGGGGTGTGCGTGCACTGCAAGTCCTGTCTGCACTCACAGTTGTTTCTTTTCTCTCTTTTCCTTTCTTCCTACACTGTTTATCAAAGCAAATTTATTTCTTTTCTGATTGTAAAAGATAACAGAAGTGCTCACTGTCCAAACCTTATAAATGAAACTCTTTATTCCTACCCCCTAGAGATAACTGTATGTCAGAGAGAGAGAGTTATGCTTGTATTTCCATTCAAAGAAGCAGTTCTCTCATAATAAATAAGGACAACATAAATGCCTATCAGTAGAGTACTTTAGATAATGATATAGCCATTCAGTGAAATACTATGCAGCTATTAAAAATTACAATAATGGTCTATTAATAGTGTCTTGGGAAAATGTTCAACATGTATTGAGAGAAAAGAAAGCTGGTTACCATCCAGAATCATCATCTTCCTCTTTCTTTTCTTTAAATAAAAGTGTGTGCATGCATAGAAAATGTGTGGAAGGCTGTACACCAAATTGTTATTAGTTAATGGTTGTCTTTGTAGAGTATGTGATGAATGATGAATGACACTTTCATCTTCATCTAAATATTTGCTGATTTTTTTGAACAGCTTTTTTCTTTAAATTGATGGAATTATACTTGAAATATTCTGCAATAGCTTTTTTTTATTAATAATCTTGTTGGTATAGATAGATCTTGTATGTTATTTTACCGCTGAATCTACTGCATGGTGTTCTGTTTTGGATATGATGTAATTTTTTAACCATTTTCCTATTTCTGGATATTTATGTAGTTTGTAATTTTTCACTATACAAATACCATGTGCACTGCCTAACTAGTTTTATACTTAAGTCCTCATAGATAAACCTTAGCTGTGAGATCACTTGTTAAGGATATACAGAGAACAATTGTTATTAGTTTTTATTTTTAAAAAATCATAGTCTGATAACGTTGTGGGAAATTCAAAGAATTAAGGAAAGAACCATTTTCCAAAATTCTACTACTCTATAACCACATCTGCATCATGTGACATTTTTCTCCATTGCTTTTTTCTTGTGTAGTTGAAATTATTATGGTTATTTCATTTAAATAAATTTTCATATTAAATAAATTCATTTAAATATATATAGTGTTTGTACAGAGAAACAGCCTGGATATTTAGCAAATTTAGAAAACAGATAACAAAAAGAAGAAGAAAAAGCTATCTGTGATACCACCCACTCTTACTATTGTCAAGTATTTCCTTCCTATCTTTTTTCCATACACAAATAATCAGAACATATATAAGTTTATGAAAACAAGATTTTCTTGCCTATAAATTCATTTATTTTACTTAATCAAACAGGAGTGTATTTTAGTGAACACGTGATTTTTTTTTCCTTGCTTTTTTTCATTTAACATTTTAATTCCAAGTATTAAAAAAAAAGAAAGTCTACCAGTTGGTTAAAGTGTCATCTCGGCACTGGTTCGATCCCTGGGCAGGGCACATACAAGAACCAACCAATGAATGCATAAATAAGTGGAACAACAAATCGATGTTTCTCTCCCCCTTCCTCTTTCTCTAATATCAATTAAAATGAAATATCACACTGTAGTCTCACACACACTCAGATGTGGGAGAAAGAAAAAGAACAACTTTTAAAAATCAATTTTTTAAAAAATCCCCCAATTTTTAAAAAGGTACAAATGTGTATTTCTAGGTATTACTATTAATCAGATTTCACTTGGTGGGTTGAGCTGTACCTAAGTGGCCAACATCTTGCTGGTCATTGGCAGGTTTCTAAGCCAGGGGCGATCGAGGGTGGACTGGTACAGGCTAAATCCTGCCCAGCTCTCAGGTCCAGGCTCCTCCATTCTCCAACATGATTCTTGATCCTATACTTTTGTCTTCTGAATCTGTCCTCCAGTTTTCAAGCAGTCTTCCCCATCCTTACAGATTTGAGATGACTCACTGGCTCACGGGACAGGATAATGACAAAGTAGCTTCTAGACTGGTCACTGACTTACTTTTTGACTTCAAACAAATTAATTGCCTTCTCCAAGCCTCAGTTTGCTCATCTGTAAAATGAGTACCAGCTCCTTTTTGTCCTTTCCCTCTTCCTTCTCCAGGGTAAATACTTAACACTGACCTACCCCATCTTCCATGGCCTTTACAGTAGAGTTATGAACATGATCTTGGAGCCAGGCAGAGCTAGGTTTGAATCCCGTTCCCAGCTGTGTCACATAGAGCAAGTGACATTACTTCTCTCAACCACAGTTTCACCTGTAAAATGAGACTGATGAGTACAGTATATTGTATACAGTAGTTTTGTATACACTAGTATACAACAGTTGTTGAGGATTCCATGAGTATATGTTCACATGGTACATAGTTGGTACCGAATGAAGCATGCTATTCTCTATGCATTTCTTGGCCTGTGATATATGGCATCAGCTATTTTTCTAAGAGGAACCAAACTTTTATTTGCTTTCTCCCTTCTGCCTTTCCTCCCTCCCTCCCTCCCTCCCTTCCTTCCTTTTTTTCCAAGTTATAAGAGAAAGTTACAGAGGTAGTAGAAGTGAACCAGCTGAGCTGCGTAGGCTCAGGAAGCAAGTTACAGAGGCAGAAGTAGGGCCCTTGGAGCTTAGGAGAGAGAAAGACAGAGGTAACGGTGCGTGGGAGGCGGTGGAGAAGGGAAAGGCAGTTTTCTGCCTTTTCTCCCTACTCTCTGTTCCTCCTTTCATAGGGTGGGACTAGGGGAGAGGAGCTAGTTCTGGGAGGCAGCGCTGAGTGACACTATTGGGGCCTTTCCATCTAGGTATGACGACTATGACTACGGGGAGGTGAACCAGCTCCTGGAGCGGAACCTTAAGATCTATATCAAGACAGTAGCCTGCTACCCAGAGAAGACCACCCGAAGAATGTACAGCCTCTTCTGGAGGCACTTTCGCCACTCAGAGAAGGTACGGGTGTGGCCTATGGGGGGCAGACAGGGTGAAACTAGATGAGCCTGGCCAATGGAGGGGGCCAGGAGGTCAGGACCAGGTGAGGTACCCCAGACTGAGTTTGCACTGCTAGTGGGATACCTGGGCATATTGTCCTGGGTATAAGCCCTACTGCACTTGTGATTTCAGACTCCATTTACTCACCTATAAGATGGGAATGTGCTCCACGGGGTCCTCAGTGGCAACCCAGGAGGACCTGGGTTGAAATCATAACACTATAACTCAGTAGCAGTATGACCTTGGGCAAGTCACTCTGCCTCCCTGAGCTTTTTTATCTTTACACTGGGAATAAATACCACCTGCATTTCAAGATTGCTGAGAGGGTGAAATGAGAAAACGAATGTAAATCTCCAATCCCAAACAGGTACTCAGTGGTAGCTCTTAACTTTTAGCTTTGGGGGATAAGGAGATCAGTCACAATAGAGGCAAATGTTGAAATTCCTCAGCAGTCATTGCACCCAGCTGTTCAGAGCCTTAGGAAAGGGAAGGGCGCGGTGAGTGGTCAGGGATTGGAGCCATGTGGGAGGGATGGTGAGAACTGACATCTGTCACCGACAAGCTCTCCTCTGTGCCCCAGGTCCACGTGAACTTGCTGCTCCTGGAGGCCCGCATGCAAGCCGCCCTGCTCTACGCCCTCCGAGCCATCACCCGCTACATGACCTGACTCCTGCACAAGACCTGAGCCCGGAGCCGCTGACCCTGGGGGCATCATCGTCCCTGCAAGAACTTCTGTGTCTGGAGACAGACCTGATCCCTTTCTGTCCCACACCCACTCCCCACACTCTGGGGGTGGACTTTTGTGTGACGTGCAGCCCTGAAGCCACGCCCTCCGTTTTCTCACTGGAATGGACAGGATTTCTGGGATCTCAGCTTTGCCCCTGGGATGTGGAAGAGGACTAGCGGATCCCCAGAGGCCGTGCCCTTTCTCCTGCCCCTAAACCCAGAGGCAAAGGGCACAAGAAGTAAAATGGGCTGACTTTGGCCTGTGTACCCCAGGGAGGGTCCCTGACACCACAAGTAGTAGGGCCTTCCTGGACTGCAAGGTCCCTGGCTGGCCCCCGAGGGAGAGAGGCAAACACCTCCAGGGACTGACACTCCAAGCAGCTTTCCTTTTCCTCCTCCCTCATTTCCTCTTTCATTTACCTGCCATTCACCCATCAATGTGAAAGTCAGGGTCACAGCGGGTCTGTGCATCCAGCTCCCCAAAAACCTGTTCCTGTCGGGCAGTCTGGAGGCCCCTTGTTTCTTGATCGTCCCGACCCTACTTCACTTTCTTTGACCTCCTTTACCTTTTTACCCTTCTCTCCCACCCCTGGTGGTGTGAGGCCCTAGTACAAATCTACATCAAAAAGTAGATTATCATTAGGGAATTTGAGTAGCTCTGTTGGCCACTTTGCCTTTTGAAGACTAGGGAGTATTAGAGTCTAAATTCTCCGTATTTTGGTCCTTAATGGTTGCAGTTCAGACCTCTTCAGGGGCTCACCTCTAGGGCCACAGTCAGTGGCTGCGAGGAGGGGGAGGAGGGCGAGGCAATCTGCTCTTCCCAAGAGCGGCACCTGCCCGGCACCCTACCCTGCTGTCTCCTGTGGCTCTGCTGCAGACATTTGCCAAAAACTTGATCCTTTTTAGGTGGCACATGGCCCAGTGGGAGAGGCGGGAGACCCCATGGTTCTTGTTTGGACCCTGCCACTGGCCAGGTGACCATGGCGACATTGCCAAACCTCCTTGACTTCTATTTCCGAAGTTGCAGACTGAGGGGTGGGGCTAAGTTCCATATCTTGGGTTTCCCAAGCCAACCTGCCAAGCAGTGAACTGTAAATCTTGCAGGATTTTGAGGGCCCCTGGGGACCCCCACCCTTGCAGTCAGTCTCCAGTCAGTCTCCTGGCTACCTTCCAAGGACCATCCAGTTTGTGTCCCCTCTCCTCAATTTTAGGTGGATTGCTTGGAGGCAGAAGCAGCCAAGGACTGATCCCAGGCACTTTTTGTAACGAATAAGCTGTGAATTATGACTTCCCTTGCCCTTCTTCTGGCAGTATGTGACTCCTCTCTGACCAGTTTGGAGGTGACTGAAAAAAGGCCAAGATGCCACTTGCTTCTGATCCTCCTCCCTGGGGTGGGGCAGGAGAGGAGCCTGGTCAGTGTGTCACATTTCATACCCATGCAGGCGTGGGGAAGTGACTGGCACCGCCGCAGGCCTCGAAGTCCACCCTGCAGTGAAGTTGGGCTGGAGGGAAGAGGCCCCCCACCCTGGGGTTTGGATTCTAGAGGGGACATGATGACTCTGTAAATGTCCTGTAGGTGGGTGGGGAGGGGTATTCAGTGTTCAAGTACAGAAGTCTTTGGCTTTGCTACCAGTTCTGTATGATGAGAAATAAAAGCTCACCAAGGTTTTGTTTTGTACTTCTTGTTAATGAGTTGTTTTTCCATTTCCTAAGGGTCATGGTTCACCTGTTAGCAGGAAGCCATGATTGCATCACGGGCCTGACCTGCTAGCCCCAACCCTACTGGGCACTTGTGCCCAGTGACTGCAAGACTGGGAGTGGCTGGCATTGAAACTACTTCTGTACCTTCGGTATTGAGCCCTTTCACCCACTAGTGGCAGGTCACGCTCTATGGAAAAATAATGGCCAAGTTATTTTTCTCACGAAGCCTTGTCCTTGACTGGGTACTTGGAAGCCATTTCTCTGAATCTGTACCAACTCTTGGGAAGAATTGAAATTCAGAGGTAAAGTGCCATTGCTGAGACCACAGAGCTAGTCAGTGGTGGAGCCCGGATTCCGCCTGGAGTCCGCTTGACCCTGAGGCCTGGGAATTTCGCCTTGCTGTTTTTCTCCGCTACTGGGCTCTGCCTGTGGCAGAGGGAGGCTGTTTGAGAATCTCTGGAAGACCCCCCTCTGTACCTGCCCCACCACATTATGCTTATCTGCTCCTCATCCTTCCCTGTCTAGCACCAAGGAGATAGAACCAGGCCTAACGAGTTAGATGTGACCACCCCACCCCTGCCCCATGCTATGCCAGTGCCAGTGGTCAAGCTTCCAAACTTCCCTGGGCACCAAACTTCCCTTTAGCTTAGAAAAACCGCTTCGTGACTAAGAGCTAAGCCCTCTCCTGCACAAAAAGGCCTCTTCCAAGAAGCTGCCCCTGACTTCATGTCCCCTTTTCCCTCTACCCTCTTCCATTTTTGCAGTGTTCCTAATAGGCTTGTTCTTCCTTCTACAGTCATTTAAGAGAATGTGAAAGAGTAAATCAGACTTGGCATACAAAACCTGGATTCTGGTCCAGACTCAGTCACTTATCCAGTGGCAAGGGGGCGGGTGGATGCGGAGGGATGTCGAGTCCACTGTGCCTCATTTCCTCTCCCATGAAAATGGGCACAAAATGCTTTCATTTCTTTTCCAAGTAGCATTATTGAATGTTGCCAGATGTTTTCAAATTTAACCGCTCTTCACAACAACCCTGGGAGAAAGGAGTGGTGTTGCATTTTATAGATGTAGAAAAGGAACCTCATGTGAGAGTCTATGGAACACCAACTTAACAGACCAACCTGGGCTCAAATTCCAGCTCCAACATGTAACGTCTGACCATAAACAAGTTACCTCGATTTCCATCCTCAATTTCCTTATCTGTGCAATGAAATTAATCCCTAGAGTCAGGAGGGTTGTGTGAATTTAATAACGCATGAAAACCACCTCCCACAGTTCAGGTACCTAGTACCCAGCACGGGTGAGCCACTTAGTACTAAGATATCTGCCCAATGTCACACAGCTGAGGGAGGATTTGAACCATTGTCCATCTGATTCCAGAACACCATTTTTGTCCCAAAGCTCCCTATACCCTCAATCTGCTTTTTAAAAAATTAGGTTCAAGTCATTTTGCACAAGGAATTGAAAACTCTTGGCCCCAGGTTGGATCTAATGAATTCATTTTATACCTCTGCTGCCTGCCACCCTGGGCACATCTACCCAGGCTGGAGGTGGTAGGAGGTCGCTGGTGGCTTGATTGTTTGGCTTTTGAAGTAGCCGTGCTTGGCTTGAGGACTGCTGAGAGTGAGTAGAAAGGATCTGGGTGAGTCTCCAGCAGGTTTCAAATGTTCATCAGAGCCCTAGGAAAAGTGGAATGAAGACGTGATTCACAAACTTTTTGTGTCTCAGACTCTCCTAGAGGACCAGTGGTTGGAGGTAGAACTCAGAAATTTGTGTCTTTAACAGCTTCCCTGCGGTCCTGATACCTGGGCCATGCTTATATTCAATCGACATTGTGCACAAAATATGTAAATGACCCAGACACAGAGCAGTGAACAAACCAGGCATGGTTCCTGCCCTCTTAGCATTTATTGTCTAGTGCAGGAGACACACATTACATCATTAGACAATTATGTAAATTATAATTGTGATCGGCACTTCAAAGCAGAATTATGAGGTGCTTTAAGAGCATTTACAATCTAGCAGCAGAGCCTTTTCTTCCAAGGAAATGTGTTGGATTTTTGCAGAATCTAAAGCACACCCAGGAAGGGCACTTTCCCACCCACTGAAGCACCTCTTTGGAACCCGAGCACGCCACGAAACAGTTAGAAAACTGCTCGTCTACATTGTCCTGTAATGGATGCTGCGGTGTGCAGCCCGGACTCTGGCTCCCGTTCCTTCCCACACCCCCATTCAACTGGGAAAGACCTCAGCTGAGTCCCTCTCTGGGAATTGCCCTAAGTCAAAGGGAGTTACCTAGCTCAAGGTTATGCCACCTCCAGGCAGTCTGCCTCCGATGACTGGTTGAAGGGACAGGGGTGTACAGAGGCCTGGCCCCTTTAGCTCCATTTGAAACAAATCTAAAGCATTATCCCAGCCCTAGCGCTCCTTCCGGGATTAGCCGAGGCCAGCAATCCAGCCCTTCTCCTGCTCAGCCCTGCTTCTCATTGTCCGATTATATTGATCCCCGGGAAACCCCCTGTGTGCAGATTTTCATCTCAGAGTCTGCTTACCAAGGTACTTGACCTAGGACACTTATTACAGACGGTGAAACTAAAGACCAGAGAAGCGAAATGACTTGCTTGAGGTCTCACAAGCCTGGACCTTCAGCCCCTCTTCATGGTTTGTCACCACTCTGTGTCCAAGTCTTAACTTTCTCTTCCTGAGGTTGGAGGCAACAGCTGCATTGTTCAAAGGGCTAGAATAAGTTCTCACTCCCATGCCTGGAGACCGTGGGTGAGTCACTTCCCCTCTCTGGGGAGAAGGTTAAATATGCTGCTTGAGTGCTTCATCTTCTCTCAAGTCAGCCTGTGTGCGATGCCCCTGGTCCTGAAAAAACCCATGTCTCAACCCATGCCATGTAGCCCATGGTTACAGCAGCAGAAATTCTTCCCCTCGGGTCTGAATCGCCTCTGACCCTCACTTGGTTCCTGTTGCGGGGGGCTTTGAGCTTCTGTCCCAATTCTAAGTAGCTAAACTCACATGTCAAGAAGGAACCTCTTTTCTTTGTTCATGCCAACGTTACCGAGTGCTTATTTTGTCCCAGACACTGTTAGATACTGGCAGTAGAGCAGTGAAGGAGCCAGACATTGTCCTGGCCCTCACAGGCCTTAAAGTCCAGTGGAAAAGACAGACATTACCCAAAAACTTGCGGTGAGTCCTGGGGGAATAAAAAGGACAGGGAGAATGGGCGAGTACAGCAGGGGAACCCCTACGTTCAGAGTGGGAGTTCCCAGAGAAATACCCCGGACCTGAAAGATAAGAAAAGATCAGCCAAAGATGGGAGGGCAGAAAGGAGTGTGGAACAAAGATTTCCGGCAGAGGAAACAGCAGGGGAGAAGATTTGCTGCAGCAGGAGAAGGCAGCCCAATAAGGACAGCGCGAGCAGAGAGGATGTGCGGAAGGGTGAGGCTGAGAAGGAAGCCCGAGGCAGATCTGGCAGGGCCTGGCAGGGCGTGTTAAGAATTGTGGACTTTAACCTATGGGCAATGAGAAGTCTCCCAAGGAGATTTTGTTGTTTATTACAAAATAGATGTTATGGACAGAATGTCGATATCCCCCCTCCAGTTTATATGCTGAAACCCTCATTCCCAGTGTGATGGGATTTAGCGTTGGGGCCTCTGAGAGGTGATTAGGTCATGATCGTGAAGCCCTAGGGATGGGAATAAGCCCCTAATAAGAAGAGCCAGAAGGACGCTCCTTCCCGCTCATGCCCTGCCACGTGAGGACAAAACAAAGACAAAGGCTCTCATCAGAAACCTAACTGGCTGATACATTGATCTTGGACTTCCCAGACTCCAGAACTGTGAGGAATAAATTTCTGTTGTTTCAGCCACTCAGTCTAAGGTATTTTTGTTACAGCAGCCTGAACTGACTATGACCATAGACAGTAAAAGAAGTGGGCAAAATACTGGGATTTATTTAGGACTTCCTAGCTGCCAGATACTCCACTAGATAATTCTCAGGCATGACATCATGCCCTCATTGAATCCTCACAACAGCCCTATATAGTACAGCCTAGTATTATTACCTACTATCTCCATTTTACAGATGGGTATAATTGAACCTGGACTCAAAAGTCCTCTCATCCAAAAAGGTTTCTCTTAAATCTCATTCCCACCCAGAGCATACATCTTACTCCTTTGACCTAAGCTTACCAATTACCTCTGGTTGTTTTTGTTTCTTTTTTTTTTAAAGATTTTATTTATTTATTTTTAGAGAGAGAGGAATGGAGAAAGAAAGGGAAAGAAATGTCAATTGGTTGCCTCTCATACATGCCCCAACCAGGGACCAAACCTGCAACCCAGGCCTGTGCCCTGACTGGGAATCGAACATGCAAACTTTCACTTTGAGGAACAATGCCCTACCAACTGAACCACACTATTCAGGGCTGCTTCTGTTTTTCCAAGGCATTTTTTTTTTCTGTCTATGATTATTATCATTTGTGCAGCTTGCTCGTCTCCCCATTTGATGGCAAGTCCCGTGAAGGCAGAGGTTTTTGTCTAGAGTGTTCACTGCTTTACCTCCAGGGCCTAGAGCAGGGCCTGGCATGCAGTAGGGGCTAAGTGAGTAAAATAGGTGTGGAATGTATGTCTGCGTCCACTAGGATGCCTGGTTCAGTGCGGGGTCCTGCGGCAGTGTTCCAGGAATAACAGCCTCCCACGCTTTGGACTGGGCCTCTGCTTGATCTCCTCCTGGCCGGTTATCTGTTATGTTGCCGCTCTCAGACACTCAAGTGTCAGTCTGCTGTCGGGGAAAGAGCTTGGACTTTGGAACCAGACAGATGAGGTTCAAACCTGAGTGCAAGTCCATCTGGAATGAGGCAGAATATAAATAAACAGGGCCAAGTATATGATCCTTGACAGCTTTCTTTAATTTCCTTGTCTATAAAATGGGAACATTACCATAAAAAATTATTATCATTAGGATCAAATGAAAAAATGCTTACAGAGAGCCCGTTTAGTTCATTTAGTTCTTCCCTTCAGTGGAAGCAGAAGTGTTTACTCTAAATCTAAGGTGGTTAATACTGAAACAATATCTGGACCATGGTATTGGGATAAATAATAGCAACTTTTTAAAAACATTTTTTAACATTTTTTTAAATGCAAAAAATCAACAAAATTGTATGAGAAAGAAAACCAGTGTGTCTTATTGTTTTAATCCTATCAAACAAGTTTTACGTCATCTCCTCAAACACAGTCTTGTATACTTAATTCTCTTGTTTAAATATCGTCAGTGGATCTATTTTGCCATTCCTTCTAGTTTTGCATTCAACACAGATTAGTTTGCCTGTTCTACAATTTCATATGAATGGAATTATAAAGTAGGTACTTTTTTGTATGATTTCTTCTGCTCAGCATGTTTTTAAAGTTTATCAGTAGGTCTTCCCTTTTTATACCTAAGTGTTATTTCATTGTATGAATATACCACAAGTGGTTCCTCTGTTCACCAGTTAGTTAATATTTGGCTGGTTTCAGTTTTGGGGCTATTTAAATAAAGGTGCTATGAATATTCAGTTATAAATGTTTTTGAGGACATATATTTGCTTTTCTCTTGGTAAACACATAGAAGTGGAATTTCTGGGTTATAAAGCAAATGAATGTGTAAAGTCACAGAAAGCTGTGAAACAGTTTCCTAAAGTGGTTGTTAATATTTTACACTCACCAATAATATTCAAGAGTACCAGTAGCTCTACATCTTCCACACTTGATATAGGTTTGTCTTTTTCATTTTAGCCACCCCAATAGGTTTGTTATGGCACCAACATTTTTTAAGTGAGCCTTATTGAAGTATAATTTGCATACAGTAAAATTTACCAGTTTTAAGTGTACAGTTCATTGAGGGTTGACCAATGTACACACTTAGATAACCAGCACCATAATCATGAACCACAACCATGATATGGAATATTTTAATCTCCCCTCCCCTCAAAATTTCAGCTTCTTCCCCCAACCCCATCCCTTAGTAATCACTGATCTGCCACCATAGTTTTAACGTTTTTAGAATTTCATACATGGAAGTATTCATTGTGTAATATTTTGTGGCTGGTTCTTAGCATAATGCTTGAGATTCATCATATTGTGTGCATTAGTCATTCATTCCTTTTTATTGCTGAGTAGAATACTATTGTGGGGATACATCACACTTTATTCATTCACCAGCTGAATGGCATTTGAGTTGTTTGTAATTTTGGTTGTTATGAATAAAGCTGCTATTAGTGTAGGCATAAGTCTCATTTCTCTTGGGTAAAAACATAGAAGTGAAATTGTTTATGGCATGTGGCAAGTGTATATTTAATTTTATAAGAAATTTCCAAATCGTTTTCCAAAGTGGCATACCATTTTGTATTCATACCAGCAACATATAGGAGTTCCAGTTGCTCTGAATCTTTGTCAGTGTTTGATAGTGTCAGCCTTTTTAATTTTAGCCATTCTCATGGGTATGTAATGGTATCTCATGGGTTTTTAATTTGTATTTCTATGATAACTAATGATGTCGAGCATCTTTTCATGTACTTATTGGCCATTTTTATATCTTGTATAACTGTTGAAATGTCTTTTTAAATCTTTTGTTGATTTTCTTTATTGGGCTGTTTGTTTTCTTATCACTAAGTAGTAAGAGTTCTTTATATATTGAAGATATATGAATTGCAAATATTTTCTCCCAAACTATGGTTTGCCTTTTCAGTCTCTGGAAGAGCAGATTTTAATTTTGGTGGATCTCAATATATCAATATTTTCTTCTTTTGTGGTTCAGGTGTTTTGTGTTCTAAAAACCCAGGCCTAATCCAAGGTCATAGATATGTTCTCCTGTGGGTTTTTTTTCCCAAAAATTGTAACTTTAACATTTCAATTCATGGTTCACATAATGTTCATTTTTGTGTATGGCATGAGGTAATGGGAGAGATTCATTATTTTTCCTTCAACTATCCTGTTGTTCCAGCACCATCTCTTGAAAAAAATGATCCTTTCTCCATTTAATTATATTGTTACCTTTGTTGAAAATCAATTGACTAAACAGTGTGAGTCTATTTCTGATTTCTTGTACCTGTTTTATTGACTTATATGCCAATGCTGGCCCTAATATTTAAAATTTTAATGTATTGTTCACTATTTTATCACATATATTTCCTGTAAGTAAATTTCATTCCTTTGTGGAACCAGACTTGGGCGCGGGGGAGAGAGATGTTTCCTATCCATTATTTTTAAAAAATACAAATAAGCAGAAATTCAGAAAAAAGTTTGCTAATAATTCACCCCTACAGAGTACTGCTGTTATTTTTTGTAAAATTTATCTTCTAGATCTTCCTTCTATGCTTAAGCATGCTAATAAAGTGGCAACATATTAAACAGTCTGTTTTACTATCTGTTTCCTCCAACCACGGTATATAGTGGGGTATATTCAATTAAAGGAGTGGTTCTCACCCTGCGATGATTTTGCCCCATGTGACATTTTACAAAGTCTGAAGACATTTTTTTGGTCAGTATAAAAGGGAGGGTGCTACTACCCTCTACTAAAGGCCAGGGATGATGCTTAACATCCTACAATGTAGAGGACAGTCCCTTACAATGAAGAATTGTACAGTCCAAAGACTCAATAGTCTCAAGGTTGAGAAATCATGAATTAAATAATGTACATAACATGTTCAATACAACACTTGGCATATATCCACAGCTTGGTAAAAGAAGATCAAGTAACTTTGGGGAAAAAAATGTTTCCAGGAGCAGGAATAAGAATTTGGTGGATCCAGATCCCCCTGGCGCTTTTCCCAAATATCTAACCGTAAGGCTATTGTGCAGTGAGGAGGCTTGCAAAGAAGTGGTTTTATCACCAAAAGGTGAGCAATACCTTCAGGACAGGAGACCTGCAGCCTTAGACCTTTGACTCCTCTGGATGGCGGAGGATAGGAAGGCTCCCACATTCCCCCTCCCCTACCAGGCAGCATCTCCCTCGGCCAGCTGGTGTCTGGGTTAGTGCAAACAAAGACCTTTGGGCTGCTCCCAGATTCAGAATTTATCACCCATGAGCCCCTCCCAGTTTGCAGAAGTGCTGCGAAGACACATTCCAGGTCAGCAGGAATTAAGAGGGGCCCCCAGGGGGTGTGTGTGTCACGTGGGCTGATGACACAGGCAGGAGGAACAGGAGAGGGACAAACCACAGTCCAGGGGAAAGTGCAGCCAAAGCAGAATTTGATTCAATTCAACGGAGTTAAGTATTTAGCAATATTCATTGTGTTCCCACCTTGTGCCAGACAATGTCCCTTTCCTATGAGGGAGGCTGTTTGGAATAGTGGTTAGGAGCATAGTCTACTTAGAAAAGGATATTTAAATCCCAGGTTTGCCAGCACTAAGTATTTGCCCTTCATAAGGCATGTCATGTCTTTGATACACATAGTACATATGAGCTCAATAAATCAAGTATGTGTGTGTTGCACTTCTCACAAAAAAACAAAAAACAAACAAACAAACAAATAAAACCCCTGAGGTCATGGATATTATCACCCCTATTTTACAAAAGAATAAACCAAAGCTCATATAGGTGAAAGGTTTTGCCCAATATCACAGGACTAACTAAGTGGAGAGGAGCGCTGTGACAGACTTTTGGAAAACAGAAAGATGAATAAGATGCAGTCCTTGTCTTCAAACAACTTTGAGTCTCATAGGGGAGGCAAAGACAGGTCATAGTCTAATTCCAAACAGAGAGACAATGAGAGGAGTGCTATTGAAGATCGTCCAGGTGGGGTAGGACAGGCTGGAGGCCAGTTCCAGGTGGGGGCAATAAGAAGGTGCCATGGAGGAAATGGAAATTGAACTGGTGGTCTTTGAAGATGGGTCAGCCTGAAAGCAGACAGGCAGCCCCTTCCTTCAGTGATGTCCTAAGAAGTGTGACAAGTGGGCTGTGTGTCTATGGAGGGCAGGAACAGACAATCTAGCTGAGATAGTTAAAAAATTGGGGCAAACCTATTCATTTGGTGGAAATGGAAAAGGGATAATGTTCAAAAGAGTTATAAACCAGCCCTGACTGGTGTGGCTCAGTGAGTTGGGCATCCTCCCACAAGCTGAAAGGTCGCCAGTTCGATTCCTGGTCATGGCATATGCCTGTGTTGTGGGCCAGATCCCCAGTTGAAGGTGTGTGAGAGGCAATGGATCGATGTTTCTCTCCCTCTCTTTCTCCCTGCTTTCTCCTCTTTCTAAAATAAATAAATGAAGGATTTTTTAAAATATTAAAAAACCTGAAGGACACAGGCACCAACTGATCAGAATGGATGGGTTGTAAACAACCCCCACCACGGCCATGCCAGGGCATGGTGGGGACAAACTGAATATCATGCTAAATGTCCTGGAGAGCACGTTGGCACCTACCCACCCAGCCCCTTTTACAGCTTCTGGAAACAGCCCATTCCTATTTTGCTTCAGAGATCCACTTACCCTACTCTCATTCTACTAGTTCTGGTGGGCCTGACCCTACCTCTATGTGTCCAGATGTGGGCGCACAATCAAGTCTAGTGTGCCCAATTAGAACACAACAGTGACTGATATAAAGATGTACATATAACCCAAGCTAGACCAGTGAGAATCCCCCACCCCAGCACATTTGTTGGAACTTCTGGGGGGAAAAAGAAGCTCTGTTTCACCAGGAAAAATAAGAGAAAGTAGTCAAGTTTAGAGATTAGAGAGAGACAGAGACAAAGACAGAGATAGAGAAATGACAAGACAGAGAGAGAGAGAAATTCTTTATGATTGTTTTTGTGTCTCTGAATCCAGATAGGCCTGAAGTCTTCACTTAGCCTCCTTAGTTACAGGAGGTTGGCTGTTTGTCACTTGCAACTAGAAGACTTCTGACTAATAGAGCTATGAGGGGTCTCAAATGTCATTCTAAGGAGTTCTACATGGGCTCTAGGGAAATAAGTTACACAAATGAATTGTACCAAAGGTAACCTTTTACGTTTAGCTTTTTTTCATTTAGCATAATTCTCTAGAAATTCATTAAGATTGTTGTGTGTATCCATATTTCATTCTTTTTACTTGTTGAATAGTATTCCATGCTGAGGAGTACTCCATAGATATATCATGGTTTAACTATTCACCTATTTAAGAACATCTGGGTTGTTTCCAGGTTTTAGCTACTACCAACAAAACCACTCTGAACATTCATGTACAGATCTTAGTATGTTATCATTTCTCTGGGCTAAATGTACAGGTTTGCAATTGCTGGCTTGTTATGGTAGTTGCATGTTTAGTTTTTACGGAAGTACCGAACTGCTTTCTAGAGTACAGAGGCCAGGATTTTTTTTTAATCCTCACCTGAGAACATGTTTGTTGATTTTAGAGGAAGAAGAAAGAAGAAGGAGATATAGAGAGAAACATTGATGGGAGAAAGAAATATCGATTTGTTGCCTCCCATACGTGCCCTGCCTGGGGATCACATGTGCAACCTAGGTATGTGCCCTGACCAGGGATTGAACCTGCAGACTTTTGGTGTCTGGGATGATGTTTCAACTAACTGAGCCATCAGCCAGGGCTGTATTGGTTGATTCCACCACTTCTAGCTAAGTACGAAAGTGCCACTGCAACACAAACCCTTAGCTCAGGAGGTGCAATTTCAGTTTGGAGTGGAAAAGGGGGAAGATATTGGCCCAAGATCCTAATGACAATTTATGAAGAGCTTTCTATGTTCCTGGAAATGTACACATCTTTTATCTCCAAAAGATTTTTGTGCAAGGTAGGCATTTTATAAAATAAGGAAACTGAAATTCAGCAAGTGAAAGCTACCTGCCTAAGGTCACAAGTACAATAAGCAGCAGAGCCAGGATCTGAACTCAGGTCTGCATAATGTGGACACCAAAAGTCCAGGCCCTGGTCACCATATCAAGCAGCCTCTTGAGAAATAGGAGCTCCCCAGCCTCTAACCCATTTCCCTATTTTTAACATTGACCTTGGACAGTTGTTATGCCAGAATAACAAACAAGAGACATATACGACTTAGGCACCCCAGTTCAATCATCTGTGACGCTTTAGGGACCAGAGTTCACAGTCTGTGCTTGGTATCCCCGCTGGGTCTTTGACAAGTAATGTGTTTGTTAGACATGATGTCCTTTCAAGGCTCAACCAAACAGCTCCAGCCTGCCCTCACTGACCAGCAGAACAGGCCCCTGGGCTGAGTCACTGCGAGGGTGTTTCACAACCTGTTTGTGCACTGAGGTGGCAGAGGCAGGGAAGGTCACTGTGGCTAGTGTCTTCCTGAGCTTCTGGGTAGCTCCCAGTGACAGATACAAGGTGGGCTTGGCTCCTCCTGTGCCCACCCAATTCTCACCCAGGGGTTTCTGCAATTTTTTCTAGGCTCTTTTTGAGCCAATATCGAACCAAAGGAAGTTTCACCAAGTCTCAGTTCCTCGCCTGTAAAATGGGAAATGTATACATATTTAAATTATTGTGTACTCTACATGCACTGTGTAATTTAATAGTTAACAGCAAGCCAATGAGGTAGATGTTATTATTTCATTTTACAAATGCAGATACCGAGCATCAGAGATGTAATATCAGCCAGTTAGTGCAGGGTCAAGAATCAACCCAAGTCTGTATGACTAAAGAGCTTGAGTGCAGAAGGAAATAGCAAGAACAATTCTGATCAGGGCTTGCCATTCTATGCTGAGTCATTTAGGTAAGTTCCTTCTGCTCCTTGGACCTTGGTTTCCCCATATATTCTGTGGAGTGGAGGAGAAGGAGCTGGACTAAGAAGATGAAGACTCACTTTTCAGTTCATGATCCTATGATTTCATGTCAGAAGGTCTTTCCCTGAGTCACCCATTAGGCATGGTCCATATTCCCTACACAACCCATTCTTGCTTCTTCCAGGTAAAGAGCAAACAACAGTGACAAAGGATTCTTCTAACTTGGAGATTTTTCAGAAAGTGTCAGCTCTTCCTTACAGTTTTTTCATGACTTACATTGAGCCATGTTCATGTCCATAAAACTGGGTTGACTACGGTATCAGCAACCCAGTTGCAGAACATACCACTATGCTAGGTGTGTCTTATACATTTACTTTTATCTTCATAATGGCCGTAGGAGAGGATGTAACTGCTTGAGGTCACCTATTTTATAGAAGATGGAGCTGACATCTCAGCCTAGATGAAGTGTGTTTGCCTCCTTATCCTTTGCCGCATTGCCTCTCTTATCTCTTACTCCTGATCATGGGAGAATGGACTGAAAGAAATGAAAAGTACTTAGTGAACTGTAGATTTCTATGCACATGTGAACCATTAAGAGTTATTGTTAGTTCTATTTTCCCCACCCTGGTGGAAGCTGGGTTTTAAGTGTTCGACCATTATTGCATCTGCAAATCATGCCAAGATAGGACTTTCTATGGGTTCCTGGTGCATAATTCCTTAGTGATATCGTTCCATTCACAGGGACGAACAGGTGAGATCAGTCAACGATACTTGAGCCAAGCAGAAAAGACAACAATGTAGGCAATTAGCTCTGTGGACGGCTTGGTCGCTACTGAGGACCCTATGTCCGTTTCCTCCTTCCTCTATTCTCAGCTTTTCTCTGCCATTATGATTTTTGTCATGGCCACATTCTCACTCTTTTCCCAAAGAAATGGGAAGAGAAAACCCTAAGAACAAGTGGAAAAGACAATCAAACACAATTTCGTATCAGTTCCCCTATTCTGACCTATGTTCACACTTCTTTCCCACCTGCTGGGGCCTCGTCAAGGTCACACTCCTGTCCTGGCGTCCCTGACAGGCCCAGCCTTCAGCAGGGCTCCTCCTAGATTTACAGATTGTAGCGCTCCACTCTATCCATTCTTCTCCGCTTCCTAATGGAGTTCATTCTCTCTCTTACTCCGTTTTATGATTTACCATTACTTATTGAGTACCAAACCCTGTGCTTAGTATGACTTCCCAGTTTTTCAAAATGGATAAAATAATTTTTTCCTAAATATTAGATTTTTTCTAAAAACTAAGAATTTCTTACAATGAGGATGTAATGCCCTTGTAAACAGAAAGTATATATATTTTTTGTTTAATTTACATAAAATTAAAATGCACCAATTTAAATGTACAGCTTATGAGTTTTAACAATAACCTGAATAACCTGTGATTTGAATAACCACCACCACGATCAAAATATAGAATATTTCCATTTTCCCAAAAAGTTCCCCATGCCCCTTTGCAATCAATCCTCATTCCTCACTCCAGGCAAGCAGAGCTTGAGATGCTTTCCCTACAGGTCAGGTTTATCTGCTTTGGAACATCATATAAATGGAGTCACAAATTATATGTTCTAGTGTGTCTGGCTTCTTTCACTTAGAATGTAAGATTCCCCTATCTTGTTGTATATATTATTTGTTCTTTTTTATTGCTGAGTAATATTCCATTGCACAAATATATTAGTTTGTTTATCCATTTACCTGTAAATGGACATTTGGTTTGTTCTGATTTTTTTTAAAAAAAGAAACCATGCTAATTAAAAATTTGGAAAACAGAGGCCGGTGGAGGAAAAATAACATCTGACCTCGTTAACTAAACAAAGACAATTATTATTAGCATTATAATGTTTTGTTTTTTTCCTCTGTGCTCAGGTGTTTTGAAGACTCTATGTAGTTAAAATCATCTTTCACATATAACTTTGTAACTGGCTTTTTAAATTGACATTTCATTTTTCACATTATTTCTTTTGTAACCAATTTCCAATGCTATATAGTAGTTTATTACTAATTATACAGTCTATCAAGGGAGGAATTTAGGCTATCTTGATTATTCTTATAGATCAAGAGCCCAAAACAATGCCTGGCCTACAGTGGGTGCACAGTAAGTGTTGACTGAATTGTATTCCACAATTTGCCTTGTTATGTTCATATAGAGACATGCCACTTACAATTTTCTTTTCCTTAGTTCTCTCTCTTTAACGTTTATGTCCTGCCTCTTCAATCAAACTATTTGAAGGCAGTGTCTAACAACATCTATTCATGCTTAACACATTGTATATATCATCTATACTCTTCACAGCAGTTCTGTTAAGTAGAAAACCTTCCTGTTTTGCATATTAAGAAACAGACTTCAAGAATTCAAATGCCTAGATCAAGGCCATATGCTAGTATGTAGCTGAGTCCAGACATGACCCATGATTTTTTTTTTTTTAGATTTTATTTATTTTTAGAGAGAGGGGAAGTGAGGGAGAACAACAGGGAGAGAAACATCAATGTATAGTTGCCCCTCGCACGCCCCTAACTGGGGACCTGGCTCACAATCAAGGCATGTGCCCTGGCTGGGAATTGAACTGGTGACCTTTTGGCTCGCAGGCCAGCACTCAATCCACTGAGCCACGCCAGCCAGGGCTGTTTGTTTGTTTTTAACCAATGTCTAGTAGAGTCCAAATCCCCCAATATTGGGAAGAGTTTGAATTTTTATTGATACTTGCTACGTGCCAAGTGTATCAGTCAAATCCTCATAACAACCTTAGAGGGAAGTGCTAGTATTCTCTGTATCAAAGAGATGAGAACATGAGATTGACAGAGGCAACGTAACTTGCCCAAGTTTACATGGCTAGACAGTGGTAGAATTTTAACCCAGTCAGCCTGACTCCATGGCCCATAATAAACACTAAACGCTAGCACGTTAGGCCATGCCCTCTTGCTTCTCCACTGAGCCTCCCTGCCCTTCGTCTCCTACGGGCTGTACGAGGAGTCTCCCCTGGAAATGTTTGAGTTGACAGTGTAGACGATGGTGCAAGAAAAGGGTTAATGATGATGAAAGGGTGCAGAAACAAACCCTTTTACTTCCAAAGATACTGCATGACAGACACACTTCTTGCATCTATGAGACTAAAGAACACCACATGCTTCAGAAGGCTGGTATGAGGAGTAAACGAGTGATCCAGAGTCCCAGAAATTGCTTACCCCAGGGCTGTTTTGGTACCTAGCAAGCATGCACTAAGGGGGAGCTGTCAAAGGGCCTCCATCTAGGAAATCCAAGAACCCATGGGTTAATTATCTTCAGACAGAAAACAACACTGACGTCCTCAGGTCCTCAGACAGACCTGGGAGGGGAGAAACCCAAACAGACAGTTACAGTTCAGCTAAGACAGAGCTAATTGTTAATCTTTTATGGATATGTGTAATACATTAACTATTATTGCCTATTCCCCTTGAGGCACCTCAACACCTGGTCAGCCAGAGGCTGGGGTTGGGTTCCCTGGGCTAAGCGGAAAGGAGCAAGTAAATAGGTCGATTACCCTTCTGCAACAAACAGACTTTCTTAGGTCCCCGCCTTAAGATTAATAAGAGGATGAAATGGCTGATGCGGCCTGTCATACAGAGGTAGGGAGGCAAACACTTGAGTCAGCCACCAATGAAGACTACTAGGCACTAAGTAACCTGGGATGTCTTACCTGTCTCTCAGCAAACCAAACTCCTTAAGAGCAAGAATTGTATCGTTTATTATTTGTCATTAGGTGTTTGCTCTTGGTGGTTACTATTAATAACGATGTTGTTGTTTTCATAACAGAGAAAAAATCCAAAGGTGAAGGAGTACTAAGGCTAGGTATCTCTATGAATTATGAAATCATAAGGTTCATCTACCATATTTTTTCAACTCTAACGTGTATTTTGTGTCCATGTTTATTAGGCTTTGTCTTATAATACACATGTACATGTGTACGGAGGTGTTTCTCAATTGCCTTAAACTATTATTAAGTAAATGCTGTGACTTAGAATCGCTAATGCCTAAGAACTGAGGCAATGGAATAGTTCAGTTTTCCACTCCAGGCAAGAATTCTGTCTACCATAATCTCTCCTTTAATATTTCCACTGTACAGAAGTTTAATTCTCTTCCAGGCAGCCCTTTCCATTACCGGATACCATCACTGTGATAAGTTGCTCCTTATATGAAGCTGAAACATCTCCTACAATTTCCCCACGGCATTTCTAGTCCTGTTCTCTGAAGCTACACAAAATAAGTCAAATTCTTCTTAGGAGGGAGAGTGGCTTCGGACAGCAAGTGAAGTCTCTGAAGGCAGGCAGATCTGGGTTTTAATCCTGACTCTGCCACTTATTAGCAAGAAACTTCTGTTCCCTCATCTGTTAAGTGGGTTAAAGTACCCATTGTTGTGAGATATAAGTGAGATACATACGTATAAAGTGGCTGGCAGCTGATGCTCACTAAATGTAAAATACTCTTCTCCTCTACTTTCTCCTTGTTGGCTTTGCCATAATTTTATATCCTGGAAGATAAATATGTGTTCCACCCTTCTCAAGTCTGTTCCAAAACATTCCGCAGTTCCTAAGCCATTCTCCTGATAACTCTGATTCATGGCATACCTATAGCACCCAGTATGTGGCACGCACTGCCAAAAGGCCTAAGAAGCGAAATAACTTGCCTAGGGCCAGTTAGCAGTGGCCAGGTTTCAAACCTACATCTGTCTGGCTCTAAATCCACACCTTTAAATCTGGATCCTACGCAATGCTGTCCAATAGAAATATATTGTGAACCACATATGTAATTTTAAGTATTCTAGTAGCCACATTAAAAAAAAGAAAGAAAACGTAACCAGGAACAGGTGAGATTAAATTTAATAACATTTTTTATTAAACCCCATATATCCAAAATATCATTTCAACATGTAATCAATATAAAAAATTATTGGGATATTTCACATTTTATTTAATAGTAAGTCTATAAAATCTCAGTGTAAACTAGCCACATTTCAAGTGGTTAATAAACACATATGGCTTGTGGTTGCCCTATTGAACAGCACATACCTAGAGGAAAGGCTCAGTGTCCCCTGCCTGGAATTTAAGGACTTAGGTTCCACCACCAAATCCAGTGCTAACTAAATATAAGAGGCCAAGAAAATCAGTTAATAACCCCTCCGTTAACCTCTCTTCTCTATTAATCATTCTCTCAACAAAAACAGTATTTATCAAGTGTCTATACAATGTCAGGCATCATTCCATGAGCTGGGGATATTGCGGTGAATAAAACATAGCCCCTGCTTTCATGGAGCTTAGGACTTTAATTGGTAAGTAGGCATTGTGTCACCTAGTCAAATGTGCTTGCCCAAATAATAATAATAGCTACCCCTTATTGATTGTTTACAATAACCAGGCACTACGCTAAGTGTTTCATAAACATCTCATTTTATTTTTGCAACCTCCTCCTTAGAAAGTTTTTTAAATCTCTATTTAAAAAAAAAAAAAGAAGAAGAAGCTGAGGCTCAGAAAGAGAAAATGAGTTGTCCAAGTTTGCACAGCTGGGTAGTGGCAGAGGACAGGAATAAGCCCCATTCTAAGCTACGGACCTCACATCCTTATCAGAGAAACTTACCACTATAATTCCTAGGCCTTGTCCAAATTTCACCATGTTGTTCACCATTTCCTGTTTGTTATTTTTAATTTAACCCTATTTCCCAATACCAGCGAAAATTTGAATAAATACTGTGATGCCTTAAAGAACCCATAATTCACTGAACTTTCCATTCTGAAGTTAGTGTCTGTATAGGAAAATAGAGCCCAGCAATTTTACAGCCTCCTCCAGTCATTAATTACAGCACCAAGAGTTTGTCACGTGTCCAATATTGTGAACCACCGGGCTGATCAGGAGTGACATCCTAAGACCTAGCTATGTGCAGCTCTGAAAGCTGTCAGAGTCATATGCAAGGTCCGACTCTTAGCCATTTCCTCTTCCTATTCTGCACTCTTTCAGGGTAATCTCATTTATTCTCATGCTTTCAGGAACCATCTATGAAGCTCTGACTATGAAATTTCTACCTCTAGCCCAGTTCTCTCTGCTTTGAACTCTGGTTGGACATTGCCATTTGCATGTCCCATAAACACCTCATTCTCAGTGTGTCTACACATGAACTCATCGTCCCTGCCTCACCTACTCTGCTGTTTCCTAGCACAGAAGAGAGCACTGCCATGGTCTCCCAAGGTAGAAATCTAGATTTTTGTGCTCTCTCTCCCTGTCTTTATCTCTGCTTACTCATCCAATCAGTCTCTTTCATATTTTTAAAATCTGTCTTTTCTTCTGCAATTATGCGCCAGCTGGAGTTGTGCCAAAACTCCTAACTGGTCTTCTTTCTCCAGGCCCTCCTTTCCCAAGCTTTTCTTCACATCTCAGAGTGATCTTTTTAAAGCTCACATCTGTTCTTTAGTCTGACGTGCGAAGTCCTCCAGGACCTGGATCTGACGACCCCTTCTCCAGACATTTCTTACCTCTCCCAACCTCAAATTCTCTATCTTAATTCTATTTAACTCAATAACCTTTTGTACATGTTCCATCACCTGGAAGTTCCTTTCCTCGTTTCTTTATCTGGATGACATCTATTGTTCCTTCAAGTCACTTTGGGCATTAATTACTTTTTTCTGGGGATCCTTCTCTGATGTCCCCAAGATGGATCAAGTGTCCAGATTGTTTCCAAACCAGTTGAGCTGTTTATGTCTCATTGAATTGAATCACATGGTACTGTCTCCAGTTTCTATAATTGCCACATCTTACCTATATCTCTTTTGAGGGCAAAGACGAAGTCAAAAATAAAAATGTCTACAGCACAACAGATTTTCAAGAAATACTCAATTTTTAAAAAAATAAAAGAATGGAAAGTAGTACAGGGTACAGTGGAGAAACTAGAGCTAGAAGTGGCAATTTTGTGTAGCAATGAAGAGGTGGGCTCTGCAGGCAGCAGCTTAGAAACATTCCCACCTGTTCACTCCTTTGCACGTTGAAGTTCTTGTTGCCTATGTTTTCCATCTGTGAAATTACAGTAATCATTGTACTTGAGTCATAGGTTTGCTGGGAAAATCAATTTTAAATTTTGATATATTGTTTTTTGTTTTTTAAGATTTTATTTATTTACTTTTTTAGAGAGAGGAGAAGGGAGGGAGAGAGAGATGGAGAGAAACATCAGCTTGTGAGAAATATATCAGTCGGTTGCTTCTCACACACCCCCAACTGGGGACCTGGACCACAAGTGGGTTTGTGCCCTGACTGGCAATTGAATCAGCAAACTTTTGGTGCACAGGCCAGCACTTAATCCACTGAGCCACACCAGCCAGGGCTGATATAGTGTTCATTAAGGATTCTTTTGTATTAAGTTTGTAAAATATATTATTTATCTTAGTTACTGAGATTTTTGGTGTCCCTTTAAATTTTTCTTTCCAGGATGAGTTGGGTCACTCACCTAACTCTAGTGCCCACTTTGTCCGCACCTTATGTGCTTGACAGATAAGCAGTATTCAATAAATATCCTTTGAATGTACTTACCTCTCTATAATTTTATTTATTGATTTGAGAAACATCCATTTGTTGTTCCACTTACTTATGCATTCATTGGTTGATTCTTGTTGTGCCCTGACTAGGAATTGAACCTACAATCTTGACCTATGGAGATGATGCTCTGAGCCACCCTCTCAGGATTCTCCCTGTATTTTTATTTTTATTTTTAAGATTTCATTTTTATTTATTTTTATATTGAGGGGAAAGGAGGGAGAGAGGGAGAGAAACATTGACGTGTTGAGAAACATAGATTGGTTGCCTCTTGCGCGCCCCCAACCGGGGGCCTGGTCTGCAACTCACGCTTGCGGCAGGACGGGGAATCAAACCGGGACATTTCCGTTGGCAGGAGGATGTCCAACTTACTGAGCCTCACCGGTTAGGACTCTCCTAGTATTTTTAAATCGAAGCAAAACATCCACAGCCAAGTGAACAAATATTACGTAGATTGCTGAGCTCCCCAACTGTTCATAACATTATTCTAAGCTGTAAAGGGGGTCTTTCATTTTCACCCAACAAAAAATGTTTCATAACATTTTCTCCTCTTTTTTTCTGCAGCTCCCTGACCCAGGCTCTATTTCCCCGTCAGGCCCAAGAGATTTCCTAAACAAAAACATTTCCAGCTCGTCCAACTTGGAAAAAAAATATCTTCCTGGAGGACGGCCGATGACGTCAATTCCCTACCCGTCTCCCCAGCACCCCCACCGCCGCCAACTCCCACAAGAACGCTTCAAAGAAGGCCGCCATCTTCCAAACAGCAGCATCGCGCATGCGCCTCTGATTGCTGGGCAAACAGCTATTTTTAAGCCCTCTCGGCACCCTTACGTTGCGGGGCGGCTGCGTGGACGTTTGAGAGACGCCTGCCTTTTGCCGGAAGCTGGAAAAAGAGGAGGAAGTGTTGGCGCTGTAAAGGGGGCTTTAGGGCTGTGGACTAACTGTCTCTCAAAAGCTCTGAGGTGCTTGAGGGGCTATAACTTCCCGCTTTGGGAGAAGAGGCTGGAACGTGGGCGGAGGTGTATTTCTGGTGTAAGTGGTCACGTGTTCTTCATGCTAGCTTAGGAAGACATAAACCCGTCTAAAAGAATGTCATGGTTCCGCCTGGCTCTCTTTTAAACATGCTTTCAGAGAGGCGGAAAGCCTAGATTTTCTTCTGGTCCAGTATCTGCCGCCGTCTTGCTGGGTGTCCCTGGGTCCCTTTCCGAGTCTCAATATCCTTATCTGTAAGTTGAGGAGTGGACAAGTCCCTTAAGTCACCATTCAGTTCTTCTGCATGTTAATGTTATGTCATCTGGGCCGCAAAACCTGGGTTGTTTTTTTTTAACATCGTTGGTCCCATTTTATAAGGAAGACATTGAATCCAAGTTTAATGGCTTCCTCAAGATTGCACAGAAAATTTTTAGAGGCGTTCCAGACCTTTAGACTAGATTATACTGTAACTCCATGCACAGGTCTGCTTTGTATATTTCTGTATCATCAGTTTCTGAAACTGACCTATAGCAGTTACTCAAGTTTTGAATGGATGAGTGGATTTTTTGATGTCAAGGCCAATGACAAGCAGATTCGGTGTCTCCACCTCTCTGATATATTAACAAGTGTAACTCTTCCAGGTGTTTCCTGTACTTTATTGGGGACTCCGAATCCAGTCTAAGTTCTTCAGCTTAATCAGACACTATGGAGGCACCTCCCGTCACCATGATGCCTGTCAGTGGGGGCACCATTAACATGATGGAGTACTTGCTGCAGGGTAAGTGAGCCAAGGGAGCTTCAGGTTACCTGTTTTCCCCTTTTCTGTTCAGCTTCTGTGGAGATGAGAGGCTGTTACACAAAGGCAGCCTGGATACTTTCTAGTGTACAATATACAACTTTTTGAAAAAAGATTTTATTCATTTATTTTTAGAGAGGGGAAAGGAGAGAGACATTGATTGGTTGCCTCTTGCACACCCCCAACTGGGGACCTGACCCCCAATCCAAGCATGTGCCCTGACTGGGAATCAGACCTACAACCTTTAAGGGCTGCAGGTGGGTGCTCAATCCACTGAGCAATACCAGCCAGGGCAAGACAACAAGTTAAAAAAAATTTTTTTTTACTCTTAATTATGGTCACGAACACATAAAATTAAATTTACCATCTTAAACATTTTAAAGTAGTGTTAAATATGTTCACTTTGTTGTATAGCCCTAGAACTTTTTCATCTTGCAAAACTGAAACTCTGTACTTATTAAACACTAATTCCCCTTCCTCCTTCTGCCAGCCCTGGGCAACCACCTTTCTACTTTCTGTTTCTGATTTTGACACTTTAGATAGGTACCTCAGATGAGTGAAATCATACCGTTTTTGTCTTTTTTATGACTGGCTTATTTCACTTTGTTTAATGTACTCAAGATTCATCAATTTATACATATGACATTAAATAAGAATCTCATTATTTAAGGCTGAATAATGTTCCATTATATGTACATACCATATTTTTTTTGGTATGTATGGGGAATTGAATTTTTTAAATTTAATCTTTATTGTATTTTTTTTCATTTCCATTTAATCCCCTTATACTTCCTCCCCCCAGCTATCACCACACTGTTGTCCATATCCATGAACTATATTTCTTTATCCATTCATCTGGTGATGTACACTTGGGTTGCCTTCGTCTCTTTGTTATTGTGAATAATGCAGCAATCATCATGGATATGCAAATATCTTGTCAAGATCCTGTTTTGAATTCTTTTGCATACCTAAAAGTGGGCTTACTGGATCACATGGTAATTCTTTGATACTGTTATTAGATCCATCTTATAGATCAGGAGACATTGGTAAACTCACTTGCCCAGGTGAGAAAACTCAAGACCCAGAGAGGGTGATGATTTTCAGGAGGTCATATAATATTTAGTGGAAGAATATAGGCTTTAATTCAGATATTTATTTGGTAACTTCAGATGAACAAAACAGGGATATTAATTTTTACTCCCCAGGCTGCCCTTCCTTCAGTCTTCTCTCATCTCAGTAAGTGCCAGTGTCAGTCACTAGTTGCTCAAGCCAAGCATTCAGGGGTCAAGCTCCACTTTTTACTTTACCCCATATCTAGACCACTGCCAAGTCCTATTCATTCTACTTCCAAAATATATTTTAAATATGTCTTCTTCACCTGCAGTACAATATCCTTGTGTCTCTTGACTGACCTACTTTAGCAACCTCTTAACATTGCTTCCACTTCTGACCATGTCTGTTCTCATACCACGGCTAGTCATCTTTTTTTAATGACTTTATTTTTAGAGAGAGGGGAAGGGTGGGAGAAAGAGAGGGAAAGAAACATTAGTCTGTTTTCTCTTGTACGACTGAGACTGAACCTGCAACCCAGGCATGGGCCCTGACCGGGAACTGAACCAGTGACCTTTTGCTTTGCAGGAGTATGTCCAACCAACTGAGCCATACTGGTCAGGGTACTAGCTTGCAGCTTTGGTCCCTGGTTGGGATGCATGCGGGAGGCAAACCATCAATGTTTCTCTCTCACGTTGATGTTTCTCTCCCTCTTTTCCTCCCTTCCCCTCTCTCTAAAATCAGTGGGCATGTCCTTGGGTGAGGATTTAAAACAATTTTTTTTTAACTGTAAGAGAAAGCTTATTTAGAAAGTCACAGAAGTTGAAGAAATGAGCTGTAGAAGGAATGGGCTCAGGAAACAAGTTACAGAGACAAAAGATGGGGCCTTTGGAGCTTCGGAGAGAGATGGGAAAGGTGTAGATATGCTCCTGAGAGGGAGAATGCCAAAATTATCTTACTATTAAAAAATTGAAACATAAAGAAAATAGAGACTAATATAGTGGCCACACCATTTCCATCATCTAGATTTCAATTTCTATTATTTTGTTATATTTGCTTCATTTTTTTTCTTTTGCTTTGTTTTTTAATCCTCTCTTGAGGACATGCTCATTGATTTTAGAGAAAAGGGGAGGAAGGAGAAGAAACATCGATGTGACAGAAACATTGATCAGTTGCCTCTGGCCTGTGCCCTGACCACCGGGGACCGAGTCTGCAACCCAGGCACGTGCCCTGATGGGGAATTGAATTCACAACCTTTCAGTTTACAGGATGATGCTCCACTGAGTGTGTCAACTGAGACATACCAGCGAGGGCTCTTTTGCTATTTTTAAAGAAAATTTCAGACCTCATAACGTTCTACCCCTGAACACTTTAGTATACATCTCTGAAAAACAAGGATGTTCTTTCTTTCATAACCCCAATACCATCATTGTTATCTAAAAACATTATTCATATATTTTTAGTATCACCTAATATCTAGTCCATTTTCAAAAGTTTTCAGTCACTTAGCCCAAAAATGTGTTTTGTAACCAGATACAGTCAAGTTTCATGCATTACATTTGATAATTGTGCCCCTTGAGTCTCTTTTAATTTGAATCAGTCTACCCTCACCTCCACTTTTTCTCCCTGTACCCATGTCTTGTTGAAGAGTCCATCCCATTTTTACCAAAATGATCTTTTTAAAATGTAAATCTAGTCATGTGTTTTTCAGTTGCGTGGAAAATAAACTGTGGAACTAATAGCTTCCCAATAACTTTAGAATAAAATACAACCATGACCATGGACTATATATAAGGCCTGTATTCTTTGGCTCATGCCAAATCATCATCTCATTATCATCTTCCAGCTTACTCACTACACTTCAGCCACATTGATACCCTTTATTTCCTTGAATTCCCCAGTGCCTTTCCTGCCTCTGTGCCTTCCTTGATCCCTCTGCTTCAATACTTTTCCCAGCTTTTCAAAGAACCATCTCATTTTTTTCTTCCAGTCTCAGCTCAGTTGTCATTCTCTTAGAAGAAACCTTCTTTGACTACTCCAACCCCTCAGAGATGTCTCCTCTTACCCAGCACCACCAATTGCTCTCTATCCCATCTCCCTTTTATTTCCTTGTGTTTCTGTTTACTTATTTTTTGTTTTGGGACCTGATCTGTTGCTTTTCCTTCAACACTACCCACTTCCAAAAATTTGGTCAAATGAATCCCACTATCAATGTTTCCCATAGTTACATTAATATACCCTTATTTTCTTTAACAGATTTATTCAATAAATATTTGAATATGTTCCTAGCATTGGAGTATCAGCAATGGAGGAAGAAAAATAACTAAAATTTAATATATTGAGCCCTGGCTGGTATGGCTTAGTGTACTGAGTGCTAGCCTGCGAGCCAAGGGGTCACCGGTTCGATTCCCAGTCAGGGCACATGCCTGGGTTGCGGGCCAGGTTCCCATTGGGGGAGGCATGAGAGGCAACCACACATTAATGTTTCTCTCCCTTTCTTTCTCCCTCTCTTCCCCCTCTCTAAAAATAAATAAATAAAATCTTTTTAAAAATTAATATATTGAAGGATGACTAAAAAGCAGAGATGATAATGCTAAAGAAAAATAAAGCAGGGAAGTAGAAGGAGATTGGAGAACGTTATCTTATTTAGGGTGATCGGAAAGATCTCTTTGATAAAGTGACCCTTGAGCAAAGACCAGAAGAAAATGATTGGGTGAGATGTACAGATATCTGAGAGAACACTCTGAGCATAGGGACTAAGGGAAGAGCCTCTGTAGAGAAATAATTTGTCAAATACTTGGCATTTTCAGGAAATAGCAGCAGGAAGATCACTGGCTGGAGAGAGTGATCTAGGAGGGATAGTGGAAGAAAATGATGTTGGGCAGGTAGCAAAGCCCTCAATATATAGGGCCTTGTAGACGATGGTAAAGACTTTGGGATTTATTCTAAAAGACATGGAATACATGCTTTGGGGCAGAGGAGTGTCATGTTCTATCTGCCTTTCATTGTAAAAAGACCATTTGGCTATTGTATGGAGAAGAGAGGAAGAAGACAAGGGTAGAAGCAGGGTATTGCAAAGACCAGGCAAGAAATAAAGAAGACTTGGACTAGGTGGAAGAGATTGAGAGAGTAAAAAGTGGTTGGATTCTGCATATATTTTAAAAATTTGTATTGGATGTAGGATATGGGAGAAAGAAAGGAGTCAAAGATGATTCTGTGGTTTTTGGCTTGGGCAGCTGGAAACAGTTGCCATTTACTCTGATGGGGAACACTGCAGGGGAATAAGATTATGGAGGAAAAATAAAAAAAAATGATATTGAACATATTAAAATGAAGATGTCTGTTAGGTATCCAAGTGGAGAACTTGAGTACATAGTTGAGTACATGAGTCTGTAGTTCATGAGATATAAATGTGGGAGTCCTCAGGGCATAAATGGTATTTAAAGTCCTAGGACTAAATTGGATCACCTAGGGAGGAAGAGATTGTTAATAGAGAAGAGGACCAGGACTGAGTTCTGGGATCCTCCAGGATTTGGGGAAGATCTTCTAGGAAGACCCAGCAAAGACTTAAAAGGAATGATCAGTGAATTAGGCGAAGAACCAAGAGAAAGAGTTGTGTACTAGAGGTCAAGGGAAGAATAGATTTAAAAATGGGTGTGATCTATAACAACTGTCAAATGCTGCCAGGAGGACGAATAAGATGAGAACAAAGCAATTCATTCTTTTTTACTTAAATATATATATATTACATCAAAAGAAAATGTTATATTTCTTCTATAGATGGAAAACTTTTGTTTGCTAGAAATAGAAGATAATTTTTAAAATAAATGACAACAAAACAGTAATACTACATTCTAGATACTGTTGCCTGTTAAAGGTTCTGAACCCCAAGCTGGAGATTAGCATTGTTAGAGAAGGCCCAAAGACTTTCTAGTACCAAATAAGACAATGCAAAAAATTGAAAAGGGATTAACTTTCTCACAATGTTATACAATACCTTGGCAGTATAACCCTCCAAAGTCTCATATATTAGACACTTGGTTCATTTAAGTTTGTCAGTCTTTTACTAATTTCATTACCCAGAATGAAAGATGGGACTCAATAGTGCCTTCTCCTTTTTTAGGAAGTGTCTTAGATCACAGCTTGGAAAGCCTTATCCATCGCCTTCGTGGTTTGTGTGACAACATGGAACCTGAGACCTTCCTTGATCATGAGATGGTATTCCTCCTTAAAGGCCAGCAGGCCAGTCCCTTTGTTCTAAGGGCCCGGCGCTCTATGGATAGGGCAGGAGCACCATGGCACCTGCGCTACCTGGGACAGCCTGAAGTGGGAGACAAGAACCGCCATTCCCTGGTGCGAAACTGCGTGGACATTGCAACGTCTGAGAATCTCACCGACTTCCTGATGGAAATGGGCTTCCGCATGGACCATGAGTTTGTGGCCAAGGGACACTTGTTCCGTAAGGGCATCATGAAGATTATGGTGTACAAGATCTTCCGTATCCTGGTGCCGGGGAACACGGACAGCACTGAGGCCTTGTCTCTCTCCTATCTCGTGGAACTAAGTGTTGTTGCACCAGCAGGGCAGGACATGGTCTCTGATGACATGAGGAACTTTGCAGAGCAGCTGAAACCTCTAGTTCACCTAGAGAAAATAGACCCCAAACGGCTCATGTGACTGAGACAATCTGTCCACCGTTGGGACCTGTCTTCACCTGTTACAAAGAAGACATTATAAGTGCCCCATTTCACCACTGCCAGCCGGGCATTCTTCCCTTAGGAAGGACAGAAAAGCTTAATTGGTTCTTTTCTGTTTTCCTCGTGTGTCAAGTTTACTTTTGTGACAGCCTTTCTAAATTAAAGGCTCAGGAAAACATGGAGACTCTATTTAATCCTTCTGCACAAAAAGGGGAAATGGAAATAAATGAGCTTCTAGAAAGAAAAATCTCTTAATTGTTTTGCCATTTTTGTATAAGGTTTATAAAATAAGAGCTCGTGTTGTGTGGTAATAAAGGCTATGAAGGGAAATGTCTATTTCTGACACTATCCCATAACTCTGCTAATTTGGGTTTATTCTGCTAAATGGGATTCATTACCAATTAGAGCAAAAAGAAAAATGGCAGGTTTTAGTTTTGGTAGAGATGATAGTTTTTACCTCATTAAAGTAGCATGTGTTTGTTGTTGGAACTTTAAATACAAAAGTAAGAAAAATAACCTATAATCCTATTATTCAATGAGATGTACTATTTCTGTTTTGGTATATATCTTTCTAGTTCTTTATTTCTGTAAACATAATATATGAGATATACTTATTTTATAAAAATATTCTGTATATCCTGGTTTATAGCCTTTTTTTGTTTAATTTATTATTAACATTTTTCTAGGACATTAAGCTACAGCGTCCTTCTGTAAAAACAAAAAACTCATTTATTGAGTTCTTGTATGTGTCAGTGCTATCCTTAGTGCTTAAGGTATATTAATTAATCTTCACAAGAGACTCATTTTATAAGCAGGGAAACTGAAGTACAAGGAGATTAATCAGCTTTCCCTGAGCTATGCAGATACTAATTAGCAGACCTGGTATTTAAATATTGAGAATTTGAATTGCTGTTTGTATCCCATCATACGGATTTTCCATAACTTAATTGGTCCTCCTATTTTAGGATTTTTAGTTTAATCCCATGGGTCTCCATATGCTTTTCTAAACAATCCTGCAATGCTAGTACTTTCAATTAAATATTTGTTAATAGCTATAATAATTCTTTAGAATAAATTCTAGGGAACAGCTGCGTCAAAGAATATGCACCATTTGCACTATTTTAAGGCTTCTGGCATGCATTGCCAAATGCCTTCCAGAAATGTCCCCGTTTTCACTTCCTGCCAGCTATAGATGATGTTTCCAACATGGCTGCCAAAACTAGATGTAACCATGAAATCTTGTTTTTTCTATTTGATGATAAAGAGTGATTAATTTTCAAAGTATTTTTCAGTGAGGTTTAAATTTTGTTTATTGGACATTTTCTTCATTGTTCATCTTTTTAAAATTAAAAAAAAAAATTAACCACTGATTTTGAGAGGCAAAGGAAGGAAGAGAGAAAAACATTCATTTGTTGCTCCACCTATCCATGCACTTACTGGTTGACTCCTGCATGTGTCCAGACCAGAAATTGAACCCATAACCCTGGCGCATCAGGAAGACACTCCAAACAACTGAGCTACCTGGCCAGGGCCACCTTTTCTTTGTTAATTTATAAGGAGGTTTATATAAATTTCCCCATCTATCACTTGACTTTTAATGGATTTTTCAGAAAAGATTTTATTTATTTTTAGAGAGAAGGGAAGAGAGGGAAAAAGGGAAACATAGATGCAAGAGAGAAACATAGACCATCAGCCTCTCGCATGGGCCGTGACCTGCAACCCAGGCACATGTCCTGACTGGGAATCAAGCTAGTGACCCTTCCTTTCATGGGATAATGCCCAAGCAACTGAGCCACTCCGGTCAGGGCTTTTAATGGATTTTTTAAGTAACAGTTCTTAGTCGGATAAATGTTCATCATCTTGGTGCTTACAAAGTTTTTTAATACCTTGGAAAGAGTTTGGCTTGCCAAAAACATTAGGTTACTCAAAAATTTAATTTTCTTTTGGAACCTCCATTTAGACAACACCCCAGTTGAGCTGTATTTGGATAAATCATAATTCTTTGTACCTCAGTTTACCACTCAAAAGATTACATGGATACTCTGGTAGAATGCTTTGGGTTACAGGAAACAGAATACCTATCCCTGCCTTAAACAGTAAGGGTAGTATTGGGTTGGCCAAAAAGTTTGGTTCTTTCTGTAAAAGGCTCTAGGGCTTAGTTTTCTTTAAATTCATTCAAAACAATTTCGATAGATTGTATTGTGACAGCTGTCACATCAGCATGTGTTTAAAAGAAACATCAAAATTGGTGAATTTTTATGTAGCCACTTTAATATTGAAGATGGAAGAAAATACACATTTTCAGCATATTATGCTTTATTATTTCAAGAAAGGTAAAAATGCAACTGAAACACTAAAAAATATATATATGCTGTGTACGGAGAAGGTGCAGTGACTGATCGAACGTGTCAAAAGTGGTTTGCAAAGTTTTGTGCTGCAGATTTCTTGCTGGATGATGCTCCACGGTTGGGTAGACCAGTTGAAGTTGATAGCGATCAAGTTGAGACCTTGAGAAGAATCAGTGTCCTAACCAGGCAGGAAATAGCCGACATACTCAAAATATCCAAATCAATAAAGTTATTGGTGAACATGAAAAATGTGTCTTATTTTATGGAAAAAACCATACAGACTTTTTGGCCAACCCAGTAATATTATCTCACCTAATAAGTTCTAAGATGAGGTGGCTGCCAGATTGGTTAGTTGGTTATTTCTCTGGCTCTGGGATCCTTTTCTGGCTTTCTGTGAATGTTTTAAAGATACGTAGCTTTTTTCCCCTTTCAGTTGCAGATTGCGTAAGTGGATAAATCTTGTTCCTCCTTTCACAGTATATTAACACAAATGATTCAGGAAAAGCCCCTTTCTTGTTTCGTGGTCTTCCACTTTACTCCTAAACTCTATTCCCATGTATCCTATACACATCACTTTTGATATGTTCGATACACATCTTTGGTGTGTAGAGTTCTAAGAATATGTTCAATTCACATTAAGTGATATCATGCTATGTTCCTTTTCTTTTTAAAATTAACATTGCTTTTGTGATATGCTAACTTCCAATTTGCATATGCTTTAATATTAACAATAATATTAAATAATCTTAACTCTGTGCCAGGTGCTTTAAATGTTTTAACTCATATACTTCTCACAACCACCATATGAGATAGTTAGTATTAGTCCCATATTATAAATGGGAGTGAGACACACAGAGGTTACTCAAATTTTCTACTTTCATTTTAATTGAATTTATTGGTGACGTCAATAAAATTACTTACTTCAATTCTTCAAAGTCAGAACCAGTAAGTGGTGGAGCCCGAATTTCAGCTCCTGCAACCCAACTCCAGAACCCAGGCGCATAGCCACTGTGTGTCCGATGTGTTTCACTCATTTAGTCACTTGATGATAGAAACCTAGATTGCCTTCACTTCTCTATTACCATAAAAAATGCTAAAATAAGGAAATTTGTAAATTGATGTGAATATTCCCCTGAGCCATATATTTAAGGGCATGTTCGATTTTTGCCAAATATTGCCAGATTGCTTTTGAGAATGGCTGTACTATTTATATTTCTATTGCCAGTGCATATGAACTTGTTCACATCCTCATCAATCTTTGGTGTTAACCCATCTTTCTAATTTTTGCCAGTTTGATGGGTGGAAAGTGTTAGCTCTTGTTTTGTTTTGTTTGTTTTTAATTGAAGTATAATTGACATACAACATCACATTGGTTTCAGGTGTACAACATCACGATTAGACGTCTCTATACATTGCGCAATGATCATCACCATAGGTCTAGTAACCTGCTGTCATTATACAAAGTTAATATATTATTATTTTTAAACTAATTTTTAAATAATTATTATTATTTATTTTTAAGTCCTCACTTGAGAATATTTTTATTGATTTCAGAGAGACGGGAGAGAGAAACATCGATGTGAGAGACATCGTTCACTTGCCTCCTGTACATGCCCCAGCTGGAGATCGAACCCACAGCCTAGGTATGTGCTCTGACCAGGAATCAAACTCACCACCCTTTTTTTTTTTTTTTTTCACGTGTACAGGACAATGCTCCCACCAACTGAGCCACCCAGCCAGGGTGTTAATGTAATATTGACCGTAGTCCCCATGCTGTACATTACATCCCTGTGACTGACTTATGTTAAACTGGAAGTTTGTGCCTCTTGATCACCTTCATCCATTCCAACCACCTCCCAAAGCTCGTGGTTGTTTTGATTTGCATTTCTCTGATTGTAATTAAATTTGAGGCCTTTTTCATATACTTTTTTTATATATGAAACTGTATAGACTACTTAGTATGTGAAACTAAGGTATCTACCACCTTTGCCTATTTTGCTAGTTGCTTTCTGGTCTTGTTGATTTGTCAGAATCCTTTGTTTATTCTAGACATTAATCCTGTGTTAGTTTTAAACATCGCACATACTTTTTCCCAGTATCTATTTATATATTTTGCCTATTTTTTTTCTATTTGATTGCCTGTCTGATGGTTTATAGGAATTGTGTGTTTTCTGGACATTATTCCTTGTTTGTTTTAAACATTGTAAATACCTTCTCCCATCTTGTTACCTTCTTGTTAACTTTGTGATGTCATTAATTAAGCAGATGTCCTAAATTTTGGCCCTATAGTTTAGACTCTTGTTTAGAAAGTCTTTATTTACTCCTAGGTAACATAGATGTTCCTATATTAGCTTTATGTAACTTTCACGCTTAGGTCCTTAATACATCTGGAGTCCACCTTTAACATAGTATCAAATAAAAATCCAGCTTTTTTCTCTATAAGGTGAATTTGTTTTTCTATCATCATCTGAAAAACAATCTTTTCAGTGCTTTGTGATCCCACCTTTATCACATATTAGGTTCCCACATGTATGCTTTATTTCTAAGCTCTCCATTCTATTTCATTGGTCTTTCTCTTTGATTCAGTGCCAGCAACACATATTTTTTATTACTGTGGCTTTGTGGTAGAGCCAGTTCTACCAGTAGGGAAGGTATCCCTACTTTTATTTTCCCCTCAAAATAGACTAAGCTTTCATAGGCCTTTTATGCTTTTGTATTCGTTTTAGAGTTTTAGTTTTGTTTCTCAATGTTGCTATTGAAATTTTTATTGTAATTTCATTAAAAGGTAGAGATTAAATCGAGGGGAGAACTGACGTCTTTGATTGGAACACTGCCTCCCCAGAATTCAATGTGGTAGGCTTCCCTCACCTCTTTCAGGCCTCTGCTAGCATGTCAGAGAAGCCTTTCCTGACTATCCTAAATTAAGTAGCATACTCACTCCCCACCACTCTCTCTTTATCTTATTTAATCTTTTTCATAGCATTTGTTACTAAATGACTTTAGATTATTTACTCACTGCTTCTCCACCAGAATATAAAATTCATGATGACAGGTACTTTGTTTTGTTCTTAGCTGTATCCCTAGTACCCAAAACCATGCCTGGCCTATGGCACTCTGAATATTTTTTAAACAATTGAATATATTCTTTACACTACTGAGGTTATCCTGATTACGACATTTATTCTGGTCTTCTTATGTCCCATAATGGAATTTAAATTTTTTCTTGATAAACTTCTTGGGCATTGCTTTTAGGCCAGTTACTATAGGCCAGGCGTTGACAAATTATACCTGTGCACATACGTGAGCCTGCTGTTTTTGTAAATAAAGTTTTATTGGAACATCCACATGCATTTATTTAAATACTGTGTATGGCTTCTTTGGAACCATAACGACTGAGTTAAATGGCTGCGACAGAGACAATATGGAAGCTTTACTGTCTGGTTCTTTGCAGAAAGTTTGCTGATCCTTACTGTAGACTATCATTTAGTTGCTATTGTAGGTTGTGTTATAGTTTCATTACATTTCAAGGTCGTTATTCCTAGTATAGAAGAACATTATTGGTTTTGTAAGATGATTTCTATTCTTGCAAACTTGATTAATAACTCTTACAGTTCTGATAGTTTGCCTGCTGATGTTTTTTCCATATAGAATATCATATTATTGGCAAGAGTAACAAGCAGCCCTGACTGGTGTGACTCCGTGGGTTAAGCATTGTCCCATAAACCCAAAAGTTGATGGTTCGATTCCCAGTCAGGGCACATGCCTGGGTTGCAGACCAGGTCCCTGGTTGGGGGTGTGCAAGAGGCAACTGATTGATGTTTCTCTCTCACATCAATCTCTCTCTCCCTTTCTTTCTCCCTCCTTTCCCCTCTCTCTAACAATAAATAAATTCTTTTTGTTTTTTTAAAGAGTGACAGGCAGAAACATTTACATATCTCTTTCACCTTTTTACTTGTCTCAAATACTCTAGGTAATACTGGTGATAATAATGAGTATTCATGGCTTAGTCCTGATCTTAATGTTATTACATCAAGTTTCTTTATTAAGTATGGAAAAAATCATGTGATTTTTATCCTTTGGTTCATTAATGTGGTAAATTATATTGACACATTTTCTGTTGTTGGGCCATCCTTGTATTCCTGGGATAATTCCTCTGCATCATGGTATTATCTTGTTAGTACACTGTTGGATTTGAGTACCTATTATTTTGTTTAGGATATTTGCATTGAGGGCTGCCTTAATTGCCATCCAGAGATCTATGTAGCATGACTACTCCCTATTTTTTCAACCTCTTTACTGGAACTACAATCTAAGCACTGTACTAGATGCTGGAGTAAAGGAATGGCTATGATACAGTCCAGTCCATGTTCTTTTTTTTTTAAGATTTTATTTATTTATTTTTAGAGAGAGGGAAAGGGAAGGAGAAAGAGAAGGAGAGAAACATCAGTGTGTGGTTGCCTCTCACACACCCCCCACCAGGGACCTGGCCTGCAACCCAGGCATGTGCCTTGACTGGGAATCAAACCAGCGACCCTTTGGTTCGCCTGCTGGGACTCAGTCCTCTGAGCCATACCAGCCAGGGCCAGTCCTTGGCTCCCATTATAATGGCGGAAACAGACATTTATGTAATTTGTATAGTCATAAAAGCTATGTGAACAAAAGGCTTTTTTCCAAAAACAAATAAATCTTTAGCACTGACCAGGCAGGTCTGCTTCCTTTTCCATGGACAGACCTCAGTACCTCCTGCTTATGTGTCCTTTTTCTTAAGGCCCTTTCACCATTGCCTTTTCCACTCATCTCTGTCTGTGTGACTCCTGCATAACCAAAAAGCAAGATCCAACAATGGAAAGCATGTAACATAGTGGCTAAGGGCTTAGCCTTGAGAGACAAGTAGATTCCAATTCTAGCCATATCATCTACTTACTAGCTATATGACCTTGGACATATTGCATTACCTCCCAAAAATCCATTTCCTCATCAGTCAAATTGAGAATAATAACACCTTCATAACATAGAGGATACAACTAACTAACCTGTGTGAAGGCTTTTGACACAGGGCCTGAGAAGTTGCCAGGATATTCCCTTTCTGTCCTTACGTGATTATTCCTGGACCACAGCAAGGTCACAAAGTCTCTTTCCTGTGATTTCTGATATTTCATGGCAGCTAACTAGCATCACTTGTTTCACATTTCATCATGTTCCCTGTACAGTAATTCTCTTTATCTTGGCTTCTACTGCTACAATTTAATAGCTGTTTGTGTCTTGAACAAATTATTTAAACTCTCAAATGTCTATTTTCTGATCTGTAAAGCAATCATAATTATAACACTTACGTCATAGAGTTGTGATATGAATTAAATGATCAATATACATGAAGACCCAGTAGAGTGCTTAACGTACTTACTACTTACTAGCTGGTTTCAACTTCATTGTTATTAACAAAATTGTATGCTTCTTAAGGAAAGGAATTATGTTTGTAGTACTATAACGTAAGAGCACAGACCCCAGAGTCTTGAATTCAAGCTGAAATCAATCACAGGTATTTTGCTCAAGCTGGGTAAGCCTTTCTAGGCCTTAGTTTTCTTATCTACAAAATGGGGAGGATAATAGAACCCAGTTCCTAGAGGTTGTTGAGATAATTCACTCATTTAGCACTTAGCACAGTGCCTGGCATAAATATTGGTTTATTGATAAATTATTATGTGCCAGGTAATGCGCTAAATGTTTTATTTAACATTGTTCTAAATATTTTATTTCTGGGAATCCCATAACCCTTGCCCATTTTAGTGCTACTCATATAATACTTTTTCAAATATTAATTGAATGAATGAGTGAGTGAATTAGTGAATGCTGAGTTGGAGACCACAAGAATCTTGCCTGTGTAAGCTCGTTCGTCCCAGGTTAACACTCCTCATTCCTCTGTGATGAGTTAGTATGTTAGCCGAGATTCAGCGTCTGTAAAAAGATGGAGGAGATTATGGCAAAGGGGACTTTTTATGTTGTAGAAATAAATTTAATGACACGGAAAAACATTCCAGATAGTTAATTTATTAACTTTCTGACCTTAGACAAATTGCTTAACTTCTCTGCCTCAGTTTGCTTATCATTAAATGGGAATACTAATATTACCTTCCTTGTAGAGTTATCATGAGGATTAAATGAGTTGTCATGTGTAAAAATTCTTAGAATCCTACCTGGCCCATTGTAAACATTATATAGACATAGCTATAATTATTATTAGGTGAAAAAGAAAGTTTTAAAAAAATGTATGTTACACTACTTTTTATAAAATATGTACATAGAGAAAATGGTATGAAAGTAAATACTTCACCCTGGGTGGTGTAGCTCAGTGGATTGCCGGCCAGTAAAGCAAAAGATCATTGGTTCAATTCCTGGTCAGGGCACATGCCTGGGTTGCCAGCCAGGTCCCTGGCTGGGGGCATGTGAAAGGCAACTGATTGATGTTTCTTTCCCTCTTTCTCCCTCCCTTCCCCTCTCTCTAAAATGAAATAAAAATAAAATCTTGGAAAGAAAAAAGAAAAAAGAAAGACAAGGAACATGTATAAAGGGCCCATGGACAAAGCCAAAGTGGGGAAGGATTGCGGGTGGGAGGGGTAGGGAAAAGTAGTGGTGGGAAAATGGAGACAACTGTACTTGAACAACAATTTAAAAAAATGCAAAAAGAAAAACTAAATTCTTCAAAATGTTAAGTTATTACTTGGTACTGGAAATAGGCTGTAGTTTTTGACTATCTTTTTTATGATAACTGTACCAATATAGTTCTTGTGTAATTTTAAAATAATAACTAAAAACAAAGCAGAAGAAGATTGTTGCTTTCCCACCCTGCCTGTTCCCTGATTTTTAGCAGTGTGTCTGGTGTAAGAATGTTGAAGGAGGATTCAGTCTTCTCAGTTCACTTGAAAATGTGATCCCACCTCTTTCAAGGTTGAGAAGCTTCCACGCTCAGGGTGCTATTAGACAGTGACAGGTTCTTAGCAGCATGCGGCTAACAACATGGAGCCAAGGCTGATCTCCAGAGATAGACAGGATGTGAGTCATCACATTGGCGGTTTTTGTCAAGTTGACTACAGATGTTTCTTTGTTTTTCCTTGGAGGTGTGAATGTGAAGTGATGAGATTAATTTTTTTAAAAAACAAATACATCAGAAGATAAACATCTGAATAAAGGGTTCCCTTCAAAGTGTTATTTTGAGAACTCACACACTTATTTACAAATTTTACTATTTGTTCAAATAATTCTTTTTTTATTTTGGTGGGGGAGGGAAGTCAAACCTACTGACTTCAAAATCAATTTGTATTAATATTTTTCTAGCTGCTAATATATTAAAATTGTGATACAAAGTGTTTTTTTCTGATGCAGTCAAATGGGTATTCTAATGTTTCTAGCAACATTATAAATTTGTGAAAACATACTTGAAAGCAATTTGTAAGTAAATATCTAGAATCATCAAATCCTTATTCCCATTTAATTTTTTAAAACATTTATTGATATGAGAGAGAGAAACATTGATTCATTGTTTCACTTATTCATGCATTGATTGGTTGATTCTTGTATGTGCCCTGACTAGGGATCAAACACACAGCCTTAGTGTATAAGGACAACGCACTAACAGAGTGGCTGGGCCAGGACTTTTTTTTAAATCCTTATTTCCTTTGATCCAACCTTCCCCATCTGGTAATCCAGGCTGAAGAAATAAGCTAAAGTATGGAAAAATCTACGTATTTCATATAATAAAAAACTTGAAGTCAATAATACTGTGTTGCATACTTGAAAGTTGCCAAAAGAGTAGATTTTAAAAGTTCTCATTACAAGGAAGAAAATTTTAACCATATGGTAACGGATATTAACTAGACTTACTGTGGTGATCATTTTGCAATATATACAAATATTGAATCATTATGTTGAACAATTGAAACTAATATAATGTTATATGTCATTATACCTCAATTTAAAAAAAAAGAAACTTGAAACAACCTAAATATTCAGCAAAAGAAAATTAGATATTAGTGGTTAAGTAAATTCTGGCACATCCATTAAAATTATTATTATGAGGACTCCACAGCAACATGAAAATGTGCTTAAGACATATTAAATTAGGTTAACATGTTACTAATAATTTGTACACTATTCCCACTAGTTTTTAGAAAAGATTTTATTTATTTTTAAAGAGCAGGGAAGAGAGGGAGACAGAGAAGGAGAGAAACATCATACATCAATCAGTTGCCTCTCACATACCCCCAATTGGGGATCTGGCCTACAATCCAGGCATGTGCCCTGACTGAGAATCGAACGAGCAACCTTTTGGTTTGCAGGCTGGCGCACAATTCATTGAGCCACACCAACCAGGGAATATTCCTACTATTTTTAAAACGGTACATTAAGCCTTGACCATTGTGGTTCAGTTGGTTGAGCATCGTTCCTCAAAGTAAAAGGTCACTGGTTCAATTCCCAGCCCAGACATGTGCCTAGATTGCGGGTTCAGTCCCTGGTTGGTGCGTGTATGAGAGTCAACCAGTCAACGTTTCTCGCATCAGTGTTTCCTTCTCTCTTTCCTTTCCTCTCTCTAAAATCAATAAGGATGTCCTTGGGTGAGAATTAAAAAAAATACTCAACTGTTATGCTGCACTGCATACCAGTTGCATGCTTTTATTTGGGCTGCCAATGTTGGAAGGGAGGAAGAGAAAAGCCTGGTATCCATAACTGATAATTAGTTCTACTGCCCAGCCTTGAGGACCTGTATCTGAGTCCTATAGAGAGAGGGGCTTCAGTGTTCTGACATTTTCACAATGGTGAGTGTTGATGTGGGTCAATTCTCATTCATTGTGCTGGGTACACAGTGGACCCTTTCAATCTGAAAACTTATGGAAAATTTTCTTGAATTGTTTTATGATTTCTTCCACCTTTAATAGTCTCTTAATGGAAATTGTCTTCAGCTGCTGTACTTTTGACTGGTCCTCTAATTTTATCTTTTTTTTCCTCCTATTTTCCATATCTGTGTCTTTTGCTATACTTTCTAGGACATTTACTCAACTTTATCTTCCAGTCTTCCTATTGGGCTATTTCTTCTGCTTTTATGTTTTTCCATTTCAAAGAATTTTTTTCCCTTCTGAGTATTCCTTATTATAGTTTCCTGCTATTTTTCCCTATATACAGGTATTTTTTCTTTTCTTTTAGGAACTTCTCTTTAGTTTTTAAAGTTTTGTTTTCTCTTCATTGTCTTAATTTCTTCCAAGTTCCTTCCTTCTGTTTGTTTTGGTCTCTTTTTTTCCTTTTAAAGAAAAGCCTCCTGTCTGGGAATCTGTGTCTTTCTGCTCATGAATAAAAGTTGGGGGCTAAAAGCTGATTGGAAGCTCTGTGTATAAATATGGGAGCCATTGACCAAGATGTCATGTGTCTATGAGCCAGTTACCACGAGGAACCATTAGCTGGGAGACCTCAATTCTATTATCTTTTTTTTCCAATTCTAAAATTTTATGGCTTTCTGGTTTTATCCATGTTATTGTTTTTAAATAGAACATACCAAAACAGAAGATAGCAGCCAATCCTCTAACCAACTGGCTGGGTGGCTGGGTAGCTCAGTTGGTTAGAGCATTGTCGTGCCCCACCAAGGTTGTGGGTTTGATCCCTGCCGGGGCACATACAGAAGTCAACCAATAAATGCATAAATGGGTGGAATGGCGGACTGATGTCTCTCTCTCTTCTTTTCTCTCTCTCTTTCTCTCTCTCTCTCTCTCTCTCTGGAATAAATAAATAAATAAATTTTAAAAGGTAGATACCAGTGATTTTTAAAAATGCAATATATTATTCAATACATTCAATAGAATTTAGCTCAGGAACAGCCGAATGGAAGAAATGTATAGAAGAAGAGGGAATAGAGAGCTTCCTTGCCTTGTCTAGGGGATTCCACCTTGATAGCACCACCTCAGTACCATTATCTGTTGATAGTTCATATTGGGCTTCATTTTCCCCATAGAAGACGACTCATCTGCCCAGAGCATAAAGATTAGATACCAGCATTCTGGGAGCAGAGTTTGGGAAAAGTCTGCTGATTCCCCTTTTTTCATATTATGCCCTTAATTTTTTAAATTGATTTTAGAAAGAAGAGAAGGGAGAGAAGGATGGACGGAGGGGGAGAGAGAGAGGCATCAATTTATTGTTCCACTTATTTATGCTGCATTCATAGGTTGCTTCTTGTATGGGCCCTGACTGGAGATCGAACCCCACAAACCTTGGTGTATAGGGACAATGCTCTGACCAGCTGAGCTACCTGGCCAGGGTTGGTATGATGCCCTTGACTGTACCTGGTGGTCCTTGCTCCAGAGATTGTTTTACTCTCTCCATACTTCTCCGTACTTCCATAAGAGAATAAACCTCCATACTTCTGCTGAGGTGGAGGAGGGGCAGTTACCTAGAGGGTATAGTGAGGAAGGAAGCTAGTCCTTCAATCTGTCCTTTTTGCTGCTCTTCTCCCTCCCACTTCCAAGGATACTGCTGGTTTGTTAATTCCTGAATATATTAGGCTTCTTCTCAGCTTTCTCCAGTTTCTGGTTCAGGATTCACTGTTTTTTGGTTTGCCAGGCCTATTGTTACTCATTCATTTGCTTTCCATCTGCAAAATTCTGTTATGTTTACTGCCCCCTCTCCCATTCCTTATCCTTTAAAACAATTTTTTAGCACAGCTTTGGGATTGCGTTTGGGAGGGGAGGGAGTAGATAGGAAAATTGGATGCATGAGAAATCACAGCCATGGTCTTTATCCAGCTCTTTAGTTGTTTTTTATCGGATCATATGGGATATATCCCACTACTTACAGGCAAATTACTTGGATTTCTCTGTGCCTCAATTTTCTCATAAACAAAATCACAGAAATGATGGTACCTACTTCATACTATTGTGAGGATTAAGCAAAATACCATACTTAATTGTTTTCAGGAAACACATTTTCTGCATGTTTTTCAATCTCTGAAATTATGTTATAACCATTCAATAAACAATATTGTAGGTTCTGTGAAATATGATAATACATGTAATGCACTTGGAAGACTGCCCGAAACAAGGTATGCAATAAATGTTGAAGACAGGATTATTATTATTTTGCATACTAAACCATTCTTTTTTGAAAAGATTCTATTTATTTATTTATTTATTTATTTATTTATTTATAGGGAAAGGGAGGGAGAAAGAAAGGAAGAGAAACATTAATGTGAAAGAGAAACATTGATCGGTTGCCTGTAGCACACTCCCCGACCTGAGACCAAACCTGCAACCCAGGCGCATGCCCGATCAGGAACTGAACCTGTGACCCTTTATTTTGCAGAATGATGCCCAACTAACTGAGCCACACCAGTGAGGGCTAAAGCATTCTTTTGGTTCGCAGGCCAGTGCTCAATCCACTGAGCCACACCAGCCAGAGCTTGGGCTAAACCGTTCTTAATATTATGAAATCTGCTAATTCTACTTAATACAACCTTGTGACATCCTTCTCCATCAATTTGTAGATCTACATTACTCTGTAAAATAGGGAATATTGTCATGAAGATTAAATTAAAACATATAACATTAAAGTTATATGATATCCTATTGAATGGATTTACCATTTAATTATTCCTATATTGGTGGACATTTATTTTTCAAATTTTTTTTCTGAAATACCAATAATGGATGGTCTTATACACTTGTTCTAGTGTTTCTGTAATATAAAGATGGAGAAGTGGAATCACTATATCACAGTTGCTATGTGTCTAATAGGAATTTTCAGAGTGAAAAAGGCATGTGAGTGGTTAATCCTGATTTACGCAGGCAACGGGTAATTACAGAAAGCACACTAGACTTGGAGGCAGGAGACCTAAGTGCCAGCGGTGGCTCTACCACTTACCTTGGGAAATATTGTTTGTTTTTTCATTTATTCAAAAATAGTGCTGAATTCTGCCTATTCTGTGCCAGGCACAGTGTTGCAGACCAGGACTACAGAGATAAATAAGACACAGTCCTTGCCCTCCAGAAATTTACACCCATTGGTGGGGAGATGGACATGTAAACAGGTGTTACTTGCTCACTGTGTACCTTGGGCGGTTGCTTAACCTCCTGAACATCTGTCTTTTTTTGTAAAATAGGGAATATTGTCATGAAGATTAAATGAAATAATGTATGAGAAGTGCCTCGCACATACAATGCACTCGATGAACAGAAGCTATCATTATTGTTTTAGTAATAGAATAATTATAATAAATAATTCGTTGCCGTGATAGGTCTACCTTTCTGAACTCTTTCTACAGTATTACATGAATTGTTGAGACAATAATATAGCATATATTAAGTGATGCTCAATAAATACTAGCATCTTTTCCTGAATTTTTTTTTGATATATTTTTTACATTTTTATGTTGAGACAAAAGGTAAATAAGCAGGTGAGAACATGCACATCGTATGTTTGAGCACAACAGTGATTTTCCTGGTCCATGTGTCACAGAGCCAGTTCTGGGCACTTCCTTAGCCGCACAAATTTCACCTCTGGCCATATCTGAACATCTGGAATGAGGCTGCATACCTCCCTGCCCACAGCCATAACTACTCAAGGAGACAAGGTGTTCATATGGCCTAGGGCTAATGGCTGATTCCTGCAGAGAACTTGTTTTTTTCCCAGTTTACTAAGCATAGCTTGCACCCCATCCTTAATGGGACCACTTACTTGCTTGACACTGCCTTTTGTTATATAGTTTCTTTTCTTCCCCACATAAATATAAAACAAGATTTAAAGGATGTATATATTGATGCCAAAAATTCTGAACTTTTGTACTAATTAAATCTAAATACAATTCTAGAGGCTAACTTAGGCAGAATTAAGTAATAGAATAATAATAGAAATATTTTGGTTGGACTCTGTTTTAGGGCTTAACTAGTATCTAATTACTAGACACATCATTGAGGTTTCCCCCCTTGTTTCTTTACTTCCCTGGAGGGTTTTTAAAGCACTGATATTTATTTCTTCTGTCTGGATGTGTGTCTGGCTATGCAGATCATACCACACTTCCCTGGCTTTTACAAGCTAATTGTTCTTGCAGGTATAATGTGGTGCAGTGGTCTAGACCCCAGGTTTTGGAGTCTGGCTGACCTCGGTTTGAATTCTAGCTCTTCTATTTACTAGCTCTGGGATCTCAGGCACAAGTCCCTGAAGTTCAACTTTCTCATCTATGAAATGGGCAATATTAGTATCATTAATACTATGATATTAGCATTATAGAATGAACATGGATTAAAAGAATGGGGTTAAAACAGATACTACGTGTAAACTGCTCAACACAGTCCCACAGTATGTGATTTTTAGTTTTTACTTATGATCATGATCATATTTATTTTCATTAAGGTACCTCAGGCAATGCTTGGCACGTGGTTGATGCTCAAAACCTGGTAGCTATTACAATAAGTTACCTACAGTTTCTAACTTCAAGGATTATGGCTTTGTTATTTAATTTTCTTTATTTGTTAGCAATTAAGACAATCTTTAGCCTAGTATTTAGGGACTTGTCATCATCACTGTAACTCTGACAGTGTCTGGCACCATTCCTGGCACATCGTAGGCACTTAGTACATAGCCGTTGAATCATATTCAATTGACCTGAACATCTACTCAGACATTAGCACAAGAGCTGTGTCACTAAATAGCTGTCATTCCAAATTTGACAGCCAACCATGACACGGACATGCTTACACAGTTTGTAAGCCATGATTTCAACTTCCTGCATTGCAGACATCTCAGTTAATACTCCATTCCACTCACATGACCTTTAGAAGGAAAGGACAAACTAATAGAAATATCTGCTAAGAAATATCTTAGCAGCTAAGAGGATGAGCTTTGGTCTAGGTATAGATCCAGACTTATATCCTGGTTCCAGCACTGCTTAGTGGATCAGTTACTTAACCTCTCTGAGAACATCAGTTTTCTCATCCATGAGAAGGATATATTCATAGCATCTATCCTACCAGATTATTGTGAGAATAGTTGCTTTTTTCAGAAAGCTTCCCTGCTGCCCATGGTAGGTTAGGTTCACTGTTACACTCTCCCTATAGTACCTGCCAATTACCCTTTGTAATTACTTCAACTACTCACTTCCTTTCTGGATTGTGAACTCCCGCAGGACAGGGATGGTGACTGTCTCACTCACTTCTGCAACCACAGAGCCTAACAGTCCCTTGGTATATAGTATTTGGGATGAACTATATTTGTTAACTGAGTGAAATAATGAGATAATAGTGCACACAAACACAGAAGCTAAATTTAGCAAGCTCCCAATAAATGGTACATATTGTTTTAACAACGTAGTATCAGTGTTGAGTTTACTGAGAAAACTAATATAGTTAGAGGAGCAGAGCAACAAGTTAGAGATAGGTATTGTGAATCTAGCTCTGTATATCATTTGTTTTATGTTCTTGGCCAAATCTTTGCTCTTCTCACTTTTCCACTGTTAAAATGAGCATAAATTACTTACCCTGGTGTCCAACTCAACTTGGTTCTTACAAAGTCTGCCCTTTGCCAGACCATACCCAACAGACTGTACTGTGTATGCCCAGAGTTTCTAGATATAGATCCTGTACAGCCCTAGTACTCCTTTGCTTTCTCAGCTGTTAATTGCTGACCCAACCCTTCTCCATTCTAACCTTGCCTAGCCCCTCAAGTTGTACACCACTTGACTATCTCTTAGCCTCCAGCCTTGAACTACACTTGTCTTCACGATAAAGTCCAAAATCTTTAAGGTACTCCCAGGAATCTTCTCTCCTTCCCACCTTCTCCTTACTCATTGTGCTTTAGCCACCAGTCTTTTCTGAACTTACCTGGTGGCACTAATCTTCCTAATTCAGGCCCTTTGGAGCCACCAGTCTTTGCTTGGAGCACTGTTCCCCCTCTTCAGCCTTCATGTCTCAGCTTTAACATCACTTCTTCAGGGAGCATTACTTGACTCCTTTGGCAGAAATTAGTTTTCCCTGTTCCATACCATCTTCCTTGTAGATTTGATGTGGTACACTATCAGAGCTTCACATTTTAAAAGAGAAGTTAAGAATCCGGACTAAATGTGAAATTTCTGTTTAAATGATGGCAGGTAATTTAGAAATTGTAAATACGGAGGCTGAACCAAAACAGCTGTAGGTTAGTGACCACGTGTGATCTGCCTGTTTGCAACCTGAGTTGTCTACTCTTTGACTATACTTGGCATTTATTGCTGTGTTAATCATCACTGTCCACTCCATGCCAGGCACTGTGCTTGGTGCTTTACACAGATGATTTTGCATAATATCCAGAACCACCTGTGAGGTCAAGTAAGGTTCAGAGAGGTTAAGACACTTGCCCAAGGTCACAAGCCTTAAACGGTGGAGCCAGGTGCTGAAGGTCTTTCCATTAGACTGCTGCACATTAATTCCAAGAGGAAGTCCCCACTTACCTCCTCCGGCTATTTCCATGAACCTGTTATTGAGAGATGTGACCTGCAGGTGGCAGCAACACCAAGTCTCTAAATTTGCAATGTTCAAAGCCACAGTGATGAAGCTTTAAACAGATTTACTTATTTGCATATTGCTCTCTGATTGGCCCAGTTAATTCTTTGCCAGTTAATTGGACTTCGGTCTCAGCCCTGTGAGAACTGCCAAGCTTGTAGAGCCATTCGCAGCTGTGAAAGAAGAGTCCAAAGGGTTTGAAACTGAGGTGAAGGCTTCCAGTCCAACAACCATCCTGATGATTTTCAACTGTGTTGGGTGGAAATACATTTTAGTAGTCCCCCAACACTTTTCAGCTTTTTAAAAAATATTTCTTATTTTGTTGTTATTTTTAAGGTGCCATAAGATATACATTTAAGAAAAAATTCAATAGCACAAATGGGTATACAGTGTAAAATTAGTCTATCATGCGTAGTCCGAGTCACACTATTTTTCCACCCTAGAGGAAAGCTTGTGTATCCTTTCAGGTATAGACTAAGAAAATTAAAGTATACACATGTATCCTTCTAAAGAAATAAATGATAACCTAAAACTACAAGCTTCTATAAGAAAATAAAGGGGGAGGCGTCTCCCACCAGGTCTGAGCCTCACCAGCCCCTCCCCCAGGACTGTTGCAGTTGGCCAGCACCCTGCTCCACTGTAACCATGTGTGACTTAAAGGAGGTGATTAAAAATGCCAGTATGTCAGAGGACATGCAACAGGACCCCATGGAATGTGCTACTCAGGCATTGGAAAAATATATACAAGAACATTGCGGCCCATACTAAGGAGTTTGACAAGAATTAGAACCCCACCTGGCACTGCATGGTGGGGAGGAACTAAGGTAGTTACCTGAGGCATGAAACCAAACACTTCATCTATTTACACCTGGGTCAAGTGGCCATTCTTCTGTTCAAATCTGGCTAAAAGCATGGTCTGTACCACACACAGTGATACATCCAAAAATAAGGATTACAGCCTAAATTCCAAATATCAGAGGCTGAAATCTTCAGGCTTGCCTAAAGGAACACCTTGATATTGAACTTCTATTGTGCTGTTTTGTCCACGGCATTCTCTGTGCTCATTTGTTGTGGTTATAAAAACAATTAGCAAAACAAAAAGGAAGAGGAAAATAGAGGGGGAAATTTTTGTGATCTTAGCTTAGGCAAAGATTTCTTAGATATGACATGATTCACAAGAGAAAAAAAGACAAACTGTACTTAATCAAAATTTTAAAACTCTGGCAAACCAGAGACCTGGAGAAAACATTTGCAAATCACATATCTGATAAAGGTCTTATACCTAGAATAGGTAAAGAATTCCCACAGCTTGTTAATAATAAGAAAACAACCCTGTAAAAGAATGGGCACATGACTAATATGGATGTTTCATTAAAAAAAATATAGAGATGGCAAGTCAGCACATGAAAAGAAGCTGGATATAATTAGTCATTAGAGAAATGTCAGTTTTATTAATGTACCACTAAACATGTATTGGAATGGCAACAAACAGTAAATTTTCAAAAATCTAATATCAAATTCTGATAAATATACAGAGCGAACAGAGCTTTCTTTCATTCTTGCTGATGAAAATTCAAAATGGTGTAGCTATTTTTTTAAAGATTTTGGGTTTTAAAAGATAAAGTTAGATGTACACTTACCATACAACACAACAATCCCACTCCTAAGTGTTTACATAAGAGAAATTAAAACTTATGTTTATACAAAAATAATGAAATTTACTGCATGTTAAAAAAAACTCTTTAAAAAAACAAAAACCCAATACTTCCCCCCCGCCCATCAGCACTGTGAAAGTCATTGATTTCAGGTCGCCATAACAGCAGTGGTTAACACAAATAAATTACTGCTTTTCCTTACCAAAAAAAAAAAAAAAAAAAAAAGGATAGCATGTTTTGTACACTGCACTGCTCCATGCTTTCTTTTAAATAGAGAATTATTTCAAACATACAGAAAAATAGTTTTGTTATAACAAACACCTAAGTACCTTACATCAACGTTATCAACTCTTCACATTCTTGTCTTATTTTCTTACAATTTTTTCAAGAAATAGAATATCAGAGATATGTTTTAAGTTCCAATGTATCCCTCCTTTCCCCATTTTTTTTCCTTTCTCTTCAGAAGTAATTGCTTGCCTGAAGTTTTAGTTGGTCACAATTTTTTTTTACTATACATATATGAATCCTTAAATAGCATATCGTGTTGTCTGTCGTATTTTAAAATTTTATACTCATAGTATCAAGCTGTATATAACCTTCTGCAAGTTTTCTCAATATTTTGTTTTATCCATGCTGATACCTGTAGCTTTGGTTTATTCACTTTAACTGTTTTTATAGTATTTTATATTATAAATATATCACAGCTGATTTGCTCATTCTTCAGTTGGTGGACATTTAGATTGCCCCTATTATTTTATTATTATTATTATTATTATTATTATTTGCTATTTCAAACAGTGCTAAGATGGACATCCTTATTCCTGCAGCCTGTGTCTACGACATAAACTCTAGGTTCATTGTTGAAAACTTGGAAGCTTAAAAAAATAGAAAGATGAAAACTAATATTACCCACCATAAGTTATTGTTTATTGAGCATTTAACATAGATCAGGTATCATGTTGGGCACCTTATGTGCATTACTTTATTTAATTCTCACACCAACCTATATATTAGGTACTATTTTGTTTGCTATTGTACTAGGAGAAAACTGAATTTTAATGAGTTTAAATAACTTAGCCAAGGGCACGCAGATAGGAAGTGGCAGAACAGGTTTCTGTTGCTAAAGTCTCTACTCTTAACATGATGCTCCAACAGTGCCCATAAGCCCCAAATCCAGAAATAATAATGGTTAGAAATAGTCTTTACTGTTAATTGATCTCCCAGAGGACAAGAGAGGTCTGGTTCAGGCCACTTTCCATTTAAAAAAATTATATCAGGAGTGTCCTGGCTGGTGTGGCTCAGTGTATTGAGTGCCGGCCTGTGAGCCAAAAGGTTGCTGTTTCGATTCCCAGTTGGGGCACGTGCCTGGGTTGCAGGCCAGGTCCCCAGCTGGAGGTGTGAGAGAGGCAACAGATTGCTGATTCTCTCACACATCATGTTCCTCTCCCTCTCTTTCTCCCCACTCTTCCCTCTCGCTAAAAATATAAATAAAATCTTTAAAAAATTATACATGCAGAAAAGTATAGATAAGTATAAAAAAGTACACACATCCCATTGATGAATTTCCGCAAACTTTAGTATATCCACATGGACGAAAAAGGGGCTCTTTAATAAATCTGACTGAAAGTAATCTCACAGGATGTCTTGATTATAATTCCTAACTGGGCAGGTCATGAAGGGTAGTCAGGCCTCTCAGGCCTATCACTTTCCTAGTAAAGATATCTTTGCTGTAAGCAAACCCTGTCCATTGTTATTGCCTCTTTTTCAGACCTCTGGGAAGCATAATCACCCTCAGGGGAGCACATAATCTTGTTAACTATTTCCTAATCCACAGAGATTTCCCTGCCTTGCTTTCTCCTGGATGCCTGAAACTAGTGGGGCTGTTGGGTAGGATAGATAGTGAGTGAAGACTTACTTCTGGCCAAGATGGTGGCATAAGCAGTTACACTTTGCCTCCTCGCACAACCAAAAGAAGGATAACAACAAATTTAAAAACAAAAAACAACCAGAACTGCCAGATAATCGGATTGTAAAGAAGTCCGACAACCAATGAGTTAAAGAAGAAACATTCATCCAGACTGGGAGGAGGGGCAGAGACCGGCCACCAAGGAGGAGAGGACTCACGGCAAGGCAGTGGCTGGAGGATCGGGTGGTTCCATGTTTGCACGTGGATAAACTGGGAGGAAAAACTGGGGAGCGAGACAGACCATGCCACCCAGGGTTCCAGCATGGGAAAAGAAAGCCTCAAATCCTCTAGCTGCAAAAGCCCGTATGGGGTTGCAGTGGTGGGAGAATCTCCCAGCCTCACAGATGAGTTCGTTTGAGAGACCCACAGGGCCCTAGGAAATACACAGATGCACCCACCCAGGAATCAGCAACCGAAGGACATAATTTGCTTGTGGGTAGTGGGGGAAGTAACTGAAAGCTGGTGGAGAGCCGAGCAAGTGACACTTTTCCCTCCTGGACCCCTCCCCCACATACAGCGTCACAATGCAGCAACCTGGGTATACCTAAAGGGGGAGGTTAAGAATAGTATAGGTAAAATATACCTAAAGCTCCACCACTTCCAATGTAACAGGAGTGCCAAGACAGTGAAATATGGCCCAAATGAAAGAACAGATCAAAACTCGGAAAAACCAACTAAGTGATGAAGAGATAGCCAACCTATCAGATGCAGAGTTCAAAACACTGGTAATCAGGATGCTCACAGAAATGGTTGAGTATGGTCACAAAATGGAGGAAAAAGTGAAGGCCATGCAAAGTGAAATGAAAAATACACAGGGAACCAACAGTAAATGGAAGGAAACAGGGACTCAAATAAAAGATTTGGAGCAGAAGGAAGAAATAAATATTTGACCAGAACAGAATGAAGGAACAAGAATTCAAAAAAGTGAGAGGCTTAGGAACCTCTGGGACAACTTTAAAGGTTCCAACATCCGAATCATAGGGGTGCCAGAAGGAGAAGAGGAAGAGCAAGAAATTGAAAGCTTATTTGAAAAAATAATGAAAGAGAACTTCCCCAATCTGGCCAGGGAAATAGACTTCCAGGAGATCCAGGGAGCTCAGAGAGTCCCAAAGAAGTTGGACCCGAGGGAGCACACCCACCAAGGCACATCATAATCACATCACCCAGGATTAAAGATAAGGGAAAAATCTTAAAAGCAGCAAGGAGACAGGAGACAGTTACCTACAAAGGAGTTCCCATAAGACTCTCAGCTGATTTCTCAAAAGAAACCTTGCAGGCAAGAAGGGGCTGGAAAGAAGTATACAAAGTCATGAAAGGCAAGGACCTCCATCCAAGATTACTCTATCCAGCAAAGCTATCATTTAGAATGCTTGATAAAGTGCTTCCCATATAAGGTCAAGTTAGAAGAGTTCATCATCACCAAGCCCTTAGTATATGAAATGTTGAAGGACTTATTTAAGAAAAAGAAGATCAAAAACTATAAATAGTAAAATGACAAAAGTCACAACTCTCAACTGAACTTAAAAAAACAAAAACAAAAACAAAGTAAGCAAACAACTAGAACAGGAACAGAATCACAGAAATGTAGATCACATGGAGGGTTATCAGAGAGGAGGGGAAGCGGGACAGGAGACAATGGGGGAAAAGGTACAGGGAATAAGAAGCATAAATGGTAGGTACAAAACAGACAGAGGGAGGTTAAGAATATAGGAAATATAGAAAACAAATAACTTATATGTATGTCCCATGGACATGAACTAAGGAGGGGGAGGATGCTGCTTGGAGGGGAGGTGCAGGACGGAGAATAGAGGGCAGAAAAAGATGAGACAACTGTAACAGCATAATCAGTAAAATATGCTTTAAAAAGTAAGTCAAGGCAGAGAGAAGGAGGGAGACATGTCTCACCCACTAACTCAGCAGTCCTGAGCATGGTACAATAGGATTGCCAGGTGTTCCCAACATCACAAGAAACACCCTGCTAGCTAGCACAGGAGGGGAGTCCTTGAAATTCTGTGTATGATTTCCACTACCTGGGAGAAAGCCTTTGAAACTGTGTATTCAACCAAAGGTCTTGGGGAAGGAGGAGTGGAGGGGGTCCACAGTGCCCAAAGAAAGAAGCCCATAAAACAACTTTGATTAATTGCCTACCTCTGGTCACTATCTGTTTTATGAGGGGTCCCTAGTGCTTCAGAAAGAGCCCATAAATAACTTTGGGTAACTGCCTCAGCTTTAATTAACTGCCTCCTTTCACATATCTGTTTTACAAGATGAACAAATGTGGTCTGGAGCAAGATAAGAATTCCGGCTAACAGACTCCCAGACACCCACATACACCTACATTTGGGTAGTCCCCCCTCCGAGTTCCTCCCACTTCCCCCGCCCCCCAGGAAGTGGGCACCAGCTTTACCCACCAATCAATATGTAACTCCCTCACCCCCATTCCGCCAACTATGTAAGTTCTCAGGATAGAGGACCTGATGCTCTTCCTTGTCCTTGCTCTTGCTGCCTTTGCTCTTTCTGCCACCCAACACTATACCTTTCACCCCCCACCTCGGCAAGGCCTGATCTTGTCCGTGAAAACATCACTAATAAACTTTGCTTGCAAGTTGGCTACTAGACTTGCTGATCTGTAATTCTTTATTGTGTCAGCGAGAAGAACCAGCTTTTCCCCATAACAAGACTTGGAGAGAGATGGGGATGGTTTCCTCTAGCTGATGATAGTGGAGAAAATTGGAAAGGAACTGAAATATTTGGGATACAGAATAATTGGATTTAATAGGCTGAAGGAGGTGTCAAGAATGATTCATGAGTTTCTTCCTCATGCACAAAATTGAGGGAACCTGCTTCAAAATTTTTTGCACTTCCAATAGTTTTTTTTTTTTTTTTCTTTTTCCTTTTGGGGCAATTATACTTGAAATCTGGCTGTACAGTTTTCTAAAACAGCACATTTACATCAGCTCCCACCTTAGGCACTGCCTGGAGCTCAGTATACTGAACTCTGTCCTTCAAGTGCAAAGACCTTTGTCCCCCTAAGTACCAGGAAACGTGACCAAATTCTTTTCCACGCGAGTCTCCAGAGGGTGGCGCATGCCCAGAAAGGGCCTGTGGGGCCGACCGCCGGAGAGCAAACGGCTAGACATTTCCACCATTTTGTCAGCGCAACGGGGCTGGCCGGGGCTGGAGACTACAAGTTCCGTGAACCCCCGCGGCGACACTTCCTACCCCTCACTGTCCGGCCTGCTCCCTTTTCCCCCCTCCCGGGGGCCGAAGGCTCTGGCTGCCGCCAGCGGCCTGCGGGCCAAGTAGGATTTCCGGGGGAAACTACTGTGGAGGCTAAGTAAGCTGCGGCGGCAACCCGGGTGAGTTTTGCAAGAAAGGGAAAGTGAGCGGGAAGCGCCCGGGGTCGGGCTGCGGCCGCCTTTTAGGCTCCGGCCACATTCTTTGCTCCACCAGTGGGTCGCAGTTCGGGGGAGGGAAAGGGCTCGAGCCGTGGTCGCTTCGGGCGGCGGACGGGGCGGGCCGGGGCCGCCGCCTACTCCTCCGCCCTCCCACAACGGTCCCGCGGTGGCCTCTCCTGCAGCGCGCCTCGCGCAAGCTTTCCTTCTCCGCCCCAGGCTACTTGGCCGATCCCTTTTGTCTGGGCTGCTGTGCGCCTTTGTGCTTGTGCGTGGAGTTGCCTCCTCGGAGGAGCCCCTGGGGCCAGTGTCTGCCTGGGACCTGTCCCTGGGGATCCGGTTACGGTAACCCGATCAGGTCAAAGTCCATTTTACAAAACTGTCCGGCCTCAGACCTCTGCATCCCGGCTGGACAGAACGGGAGCTTCGGAGCCAGGGAGAGGCAGACGGAGTTTTTGTTGAAACCCTCGAGGTTATTGTCTAATTGTTAAACGTCAGCCCGGGGCTGCTTCAAGACACGAAGCTCCAGGGGGTTTTTCGGTAGGGGGAATGGCCTTCGGAAAAGAAGTGAGCCCCAGTCCCGGGGAAACTGGAAAGGGATGGAATTTGCTGCGATGTCGTTTTGGGGCGCAGCTCTGATCCGCGAACCAAAGAACCAATGCGAATGGGCTCATTGGTAGTACGCCTCTAGAATCTCGAAGGAGAAAAAGTGATTTAGAGCAACGAGCAGCCTTTTCATTCATTGCATGCAGAAAAAGATTACACTACTTCATCCAGCCTCCCAGCTCCTGGCCCCCCAGATCCTTTTCTTATTCTGCTTTAAAAAGTCAAAAGAAAACGTCCATAAATTGAAGGAGTGCTTTACAGATAAAATAGACACCTAGTGGTTGCTAGAAAGCAAAAGGACTATTTCACTAAGTAATAGGAATCAAACCAGTTTGCGGGAGGAGAGGTAGTAGATCCTTTAGTGCAACACTTGAATGTGGATTTGGTCATACTGTTAGATAGTGGAAACTTTATTATGTACGTCCCGTTCAAGACTGAATTGGTAGATATTCAGCTTAAGATAATGCTTTATAAACGCCATTACAAATACTCCTTTTGAAATACTAAATCATTGTAGATTTAATATTTAAAGTGTCTGAAATGCGGACAACCGGGACTCCTTGACAGGAATCAGGGAAGGTTATTGAAGTTAGTTAGGTTAAATTCCCACCCTACCCATGTAGGCAAACAAAGCCCTTTGTATTCTATTACTTTCGTATCTCATAATGGAAGTGATTTACTCTGAGAATCCCAGATTGTGTTAGATATTGTACAGAGATAAAGGTCTTTAATGCAGTTGTTCTTCAGTTTTTAATCTGGCAATGAGTGGGGATTGTGTTTTCCTGGCTAAGCTTTTAAGCAGTACCCACAGAATTGTTCTAGTAGTTTTAAAAATAATCTAAGGAATAGCAGTTGGTAATGATTAACTGTTTTGTATACCTTCAAACATGCCAATACTGTTTTTTGAAAACAGCTCATGTACATTATTATTATTTTTTATTGATTGATTTGAGAGAAACATCGATTTGTTGTTCCACTTATTTATGCATTCATTGGTTAATTGTATAGTGACTATAGTGAATGGACTTAGGAGAAATACGTTTGTGCCTACATAGAAATAAAGTAATTGATCTTTAGAGTACAATGGTAAAAAAAGGTATAAAATGAGAAAAGTATCATTTCAGGCCCCAGTGTTATTCCCCAAAGCTTTTATTCAGACTTTTTATTTACTTATATTTTTTTAGAGAAAAATATAGGAAGGGAAAAAGAGAGAAACATTGATTTGTTGTTCCACTTATTTATGCATTCATTCGTAGATTCTTGACTAGGAATTGGACTTGTATCCTTGGCATATGGGGTCAACATTCTAACCAACTGAGCTACTTGGCCAGGTTTTCATATACATGAAGTAATTTAATTTTTACTGCAATTTTGTGAGGTGGTCATTCTCTCATTTTATGCTGACAAATGTTAAATTTATAGCCTCTAAAATGTTCTGTAACTTGCCCAAGTTCACAGAGTTCACCTAGGTAGGAGATAGGAGAGTAAACCACACTCAAGTCAAGTGGTCTTTTCATTACCGCACACCTATTGCAGTTACACATCATACCGCCGCCACCCCCTTGTGATTTACTGAGATGTAAATATTGGGGAAAATAATGAAAATATTTTCCAATCAGAGCAAACTGATTTATAAGGAACTGGGGTTTCTAGAATTATAGACAGTGTTATACTAAACTGGAAGTCACACTAAACGTTGGTGCCATTACCTTGTCTTGTGGTATGCTGTGATTACCTTATACCTAGGCTGAATGGCGATTTTATGTATCCGTAGGCATGGGGAAGGGTGGTCAGTTCCTATGCTGAGGTTTTGACTAATTATACTTAAAGGCCTATTTACTAAAAGGTTTTGACTAATCTTTGCTTAAAGGTTTATTAAGAAATATATTGAACATCCCACATTCAGCAGCTTTGGCTGCTGGGACTAACTTGGAAGAAAACTTTGAAGAAAACTGAAATTCAGATAGTTTTCTAGCCAAAAAGTGAAGAATCAAGAAAATGTTTTCTTTAGTTTTTGCTCTTAGTAAAAACTTTTCATCAGTTTCAAACCTGCAATTTAAGTCTTGGATTTGTGTCAGAACATGCCATAAATGTGACATCAGACAAGTACTTCACCTCCCTTATTTAGATTCTTTTTAGATAAAATGTATAACATGCCGATGCAATTGAGTCAAAATTAGTCTAGTCTTTTAAACTAGTAGAAGCCTGTTTCAAATCTCTTACTAAGCCGTAATAATGGAAGGAACTTAAAAAAATTTTTTTTTAATTTATTGATTTTAGAGAAAGAGAGGAAGAGAGAGGGAGGGGGAGTGAGAGAGAAAGAAAGAAAAGAAACACTCCTTTGTTGTTCTACTTATTTACGCATTCGTTGGTTGGTTATGTGCCCTGACTGGGGATGAAACCCTCAACCATGGTTTGTCTGGATGATAATCTAACCAATGGAGCTACCTGGCCAGGGCTGGAAGGGACTTTCTTCCCTTGTGTTTCTTTGCCATTGGTCTTTTTTATTTACAAAGCAGTTCATTTATTCAGTCAACAAATATTTAGTGAAAACCTATTGTGTTTGAAGTACTGTTGTAGACCAATCTTGAGGATGAAGCAGTGAAAACAAAACAAGTCTTTTCCCTTTGGGGCTTATGGACTGATGGGGGTGGGGTGGAAAAAACAGAGAAGTCAGGCAGGAAATAGGTACTAAAATAAAATTCTGTCTTATTTACTGTGCAACTTTGAGGGATAACCTTCTTGAACTTTTTCTTTTCTTTAACATGGTGATGATTCCTGCTCTACCTAGCTTGTAGAATTGTTTCCAGAAGCTAGTAGAGTGAGTATTTGGTTGTATTATACCCTCCAAGTTCCTGTAGTAAGTAACTTGTGACTACTGTAAAAGGAAAAGGAGCGTTGAGAAAAGGTTATTTATAAAGACACACAGGGAATGGATGGGTTCCCTGGTCTAAGAGAGTCTGGTGTCCCACTATAAGCCATTTTGTGACGAATGGTCATGTCTTCACATGGGCTACCATAACACTGTATGTAGATCTGTTTTAAAAATTTTTTTATTGTTGTTTGATGACAATTGTCCCCATTTTCCCCCCATTGCTGTCACCTGCCCTACCCACCTCCTATCTCCCACCTCCCACATTCAATCCACTCCCCCTCCCCCCTTTGTCTTTGGCCATGGGTCCTTTATACACATCCCCTGACTCTTCTCCTTCTTTCCCTGCTGTCCCCTTCCTCTCTCCTCTGGTTGCTGTCAGTTTGTTCTTTCTGTCCCTGGCTCTTGTTCTGTTTTGCTCGCTTGTTTTGTTGATTAGGTTCCACTTATAGGTGAGATCATACGATATTTGCCTTTTACCTCCAGGCTTGTTTCACTTAGCATAAAGCTCTCCAGTTCCATCCATGTTGTCACGAAGGGTAGGAGTTTTTTCTTTCTGCTGCATAGTATTCCATTATGTAAATATACCACACTTTTTGGATTTACTCATTTACTGATGGGCACTTAGGTTGCTTCGAGCACTTGGCTATTGTAAATCGTGCTGCTATGAACATTGAGGTGTATAGGGTCTTTTGATTTGGTGTTTCAGGATTCTTAGGGTATATGCCCAGCAGGGTAATTGCCGGGTCAAAAGGCATTTCCATTTTTAGTTTTCTGAGGAAATTCCATACTGTTTTCCACAGTGGCTGCATCAGCATTCCAACCAGCGGTGGCCTAGGGTTGCCTTTTCTCCACAGCCTCGCCAGCAGTTGTTTGTTGATTTGTTTATGATGGCCATTCTGACCAGTGTGAAGTGGTATCTCATTGTGGTTTTAATTTGCATCTCTCTGATGGCTAGTGATGCTGAGTATCCTTTCATATGTCTGTCGGCCCTCTATGTCCTCCTGGAGAAGTGTCTATTCAGGCCCTTTGCCCATTTTTTAATTGGATTGTTTATCTTCCTGGTGTGGAGCCGTGTGAGTTCTTTATGTATTTTGGAAATCAAACCCTTGTCCGAGGTATCATTGGCAAATATATTTTCCCATATGGTTGGTTCCCTTTTCATTTTACTGATGTTTTCTGTAACCATGCAAAAGCTTTTTAATTTGATGTAGTCCTAATTGTTTATTCTTTCCTTTATATCCCTTGCTCTAGGGGACATATCAGTGAAAATACTGCTGCGCGGAATATCTGAAATTTTCCTGCCTGTGTTCTCCTCCAGGACTTTTATGGTGTCATGACTTATATTTAAGTCTTTTACCCATCTTGAGTTTATTTTTGTGTATGGTGTAAGTTGGTGGTCGAGTTTCATTATTTTTCTTGTAGCTGTCCCGCTCTCCCAACACCATTTGTTGAAGAGGCTATTTTTACTCCATTGTAGATCTTTCTTATAGCACTTACCAAATAAAACCATTATTATTATGTATTGATTTTAGAGAGAGAGAGAGAGGGGAACATGGATTTGTCGTTCCACTCTTTTATGCATTCATCGATTGATTCTTGTACATGCCCTCACTGGGGATTCAACCCTGCAACTTTGGCATATTTTCATTATGCTCTAACCAGTTGAGCTACCTGGTCAGGACAAGATCATTTTAATTTGTTCTGTATTGTCACAGTTAACTGTCTTAATAGCAGGACTCTGTCCTAGTCTACATCCTTACTGCTTAGCACAGAGCTCCAGATATTTCATTGGAATTTTAAAATGTTTGTTGAATGAGTAAATGATTAACGAAAGTGGGTAGGGAGAGTTGTGGAGAATACCAGAACACTAATGTGATGCCAAAATGGTTCTTATATTCAGCAAATTTTGTTTTGTTTTGCCCATTGTGTGGTAGGATTTGGGTTACGTTCTGGTGGTACAAAGATGTGAAGTACATAGATTCTGCCTTGAAAAGCTTACAACATAACAACACCTAACTGTGTGCTGAATGTTAAAAAGAGGTGTGTTATAAGTAAGGGACTGAGTGATTATTCCATTTCAGTAGACAGTGAAGGAAGGGGTTACAGAGGAAGTGATTTTGGAACTTGTTCTTGAGGGATGAGAAAGAATTCCTCAGGGAGACCAGTTACAATTAAGGTCATTGCAGCCAAAGGGAGCAGTTTGAGCACAGGGATGGATATGTGAAAACATAAGGCATGTGTCTGGGGAAGAGTGAGTAGTCTGGCATGGGGAGGGCATATTGCAGTTGGTTTTTAACTTCTTTTTGGTTCAGATCTCCCCCTCTAGAAAATTTGAGAAGAACAATAGATTTTCAGTCCAGGAAAACTATGAATAAGCAAACATGCATATACTTTTAGAAAGTTATGGAGTATTTAGGGGTCTCTGAATCCCTGGGGTTGAGCAGCTGAAGAGTTACAGCGGCTGGTGAAGGGAAAGGTTAATGGCTAGGTGCTGAGACGGACTCAAAGTACTAATGAGTTTAGGGGTTTTTTAGGGTTTTTTTAAGCAAGTAATTGACATGATTGGATCTGTTTTGAAAAGTAAGTACTTTGCTCTCTTCACTATGGGTGAGAGGGTTTAGGAGAGATGTTTAGAATGCTAAACAAGATTGAGGGCCTATTTTTATTTTGTTTTTGATTTTTAAAGGATGGGAGAAATTTTATTTGTTTAAAGGTAAAGGAAAGGTAAAGGAAAATGCCCTGGTTGATGTGGCCCAGTGGATTGAGCACTGGCCTTGAAACCAAAAGGTCACTGTTATGATTTCCAGTCAGGGCGCATACGTGCCTGGGTTGCGGGCCAGGTCCCCAGTAAAGGGTGCTCGAGAGGTAACCACACATTGATGCTTCTCTCCCTCTCTTTCTCTCTCCCTTCCCCTCCCTAAAAATAAATAAACTCTAAATATAAAAATAAAAGGAAAAGAAGCCAGCAGAGTCAGATATTGAAGATTTGCACAAGAGAAAAAGGAGATAATAAGGAAGCTGTGGGAGGAAATAGAATCTAAAGCTCAAGGAGAGGTGAGCCTTGAAAAGGAAACACGAAGAAAGGATAGAAGATACATTTGGAAGCATGCAAATGTAAGTTGAAATTGGAGTAGATACCAGCTTTGGAGTCAGACACTGATCTATGTGCTTTTACATATGTTATTGCATTTAATTTTACAAAAGTTCTAGAAAGTTTGTGGTCATTCCCATTTGACATTTGAAGAATTATGGCTCGAAGAGATTAACTAAATGCCCCACAGGTACCAGATAAATAATGGAAGAGATCTGGAACTGAGATGTATTTCAGCTCTAAAGCTCTGGGTCATAATTTCTGCTTTATAGGATCTTTTAATGTCTGATGACCTCTTCCTCTTTTTTAAAAATTGATTTTGGCAGGGGGAGAGAGAGAGATTGAGATAGAGATTGAGATTTGTTGTTCCACTTATATGGACTCATTGGTTGATTGTTGTATGTGCACTGACTGGAGATCAAACCTGTAACCTCGGCTTGTTGGGGTTATACACTAACCAAATGAGCTATCAAGCCAGGAAAGATGACCTCTTTTTTTTTTAATCTTCCTTTCTGATAGAATGGGTTAAGTTATCTGCAGCATGCTAGAAAGACAGGGAGGGCTAGGGGACTTCAGCAAGTGTTAAAAGTCTGGAATAGCAGTTGTGGGAAAGGTAAGGGGAGCCAACCAGAGGTGAGCAGAAGGGCTGCTGGACAGCAGTGGGAGCCCAGCTCCTCAGCAGAAATTACCCAGTAGTCCACCCATTCTGTCTCATACATTCTCAATAAGACCGCATTTCTCGAATACTGTTAATATGGACCTTAGAAGACACACTGTACTGTAATGGAAGGTGCTGGTGCCATCGTCAACTGTGAGCAAGTCACAAGTCTTGTGCTTCAATTTTCTCATCTCTAAAAGGGTCCGTGTTAGTTGGTCTCTCGAATTCTAGGAGTTTATGATTTACAACCAAAAACATTCCAAGGGGTTTTAAGAGAAGAAGTGTGTTTAGTGGCTGTTTGATTTTTCTTTTTTTTAGGGACGAGATGGTTGAAACTATACAGCTTTCAAACTCAAGCTTCGTTTTAAGTTTAATTTCAGTTTAATATTGTGTTTGAAGCACGAAGTGTATTTTTTTTTTTTTTTTGACAATTTGAAAATTCTGACATTTATTCAATATAATGCATTTACTATCTTTGGAACCTCAAGACCTGGGTTTTAGTTCTAGCTTTATCACTTGCTAGCTGGGAATATCCCAGTCTGCTAAGCTTTCTCAAGTTTAGTTTCCTCATTTATTAAGTAGGGATAGTAACGATCTCTTCAGAGGGGTCAGATGAGACAATGGATGTAAGAGGTCTTTGTAAACTGCTTAGTGATTGATAAGTATGAGAAAAGTTCTTATCTCTGGCAGAGGCAAGGGGGGTGGTGCTGGGATCACTGCTGCACGAGGGGGGGTGGGGGGGCCTGGGCCGAAAGCGCGCACTGTGATTCTGGAGAACTGGTGCTAAGGGAAATCTCTCAGGGTGTGAACTGTCAGAGCGCTGACGTTAGAAATTTATTTGTAGTATATGATGTTGTTGGGTGTTTTTTCAGATATGCATTTAAAATAGAATCTCATCTTGAATCAAATGTGTGCCTTAAAAAACCTCCATTGTTGCCCTGACCAGTGTGGCTCGGTTGGGCATCATCCCGCAAACCGAAAGGTCACAGGTTCCATTCCTGGTCAGGCACATGCCTGGGTTGTGCACCGGTCAGCCGATTGATGTTTCTGTCACACACTGGTGTTTCTCTCTCTTTCACCCTCCCTTTCCCTTTCTCTAAAAATAAATAAATAAAATTTTTTTTAAAAGCCCACAAAAACAAAAAAAATCCTCCATTGTTAAAGATTCTCTGCATTTATTCTCCCAGGTGTGCACTTGTTAGCCAAATTTCCAGGAATATTTTTTGGATAGATGTTGACTCGTTTATTGAAGGGTAGATAACAGTTTTATGATTGACAGAACAGTGCATTGCTTGGTTTGTTTCCTCTGGATGGCTAATTCTGCTGGAACTCATTTAATCTCTTACAGAGGAATCCCTCGTCCTGCCTTTACCCTGCCCTTGCATGCCATCTAGTTGATAACCGGTATACTTGCTTTTTGGTATGCAGCTGCTTACTGTCTTCAATGAGCTTTTTTTTGGCAACACAGCGTCAAAAGTTGGTATAAAGGATTAATGATTCATCCTTCCCTTGAGTGATCCCAAAGCACTTTGTCCGTTTCTCTGCAGGGCACTTTTCCCTGTGTAGTTTGTTTACTTCTTTATTCTCCCAACTGAACAGTACCTGTATATGAAAATAAACTGAGTTTAAGATTCCTATGTTGTTGGTTTCAATTTAACCATTACAAGTGGGAAATAGTTATTACAAATAATGCCACATATAGATCTTTGTACATGTAATGTTTTTTGAAGTATGAAATTACTGGATTAGCTGCTATTAACATTTCTGTAGTGCTTTATTGGTGTTACTGAATTGTTTGCCAACATTAATATTCTAATTTTCAGTGCAGCTAACAGTTTATAGTACTTGTTTATTCACAGCCAACCTTACTAATGACATTTTAATATTTTAAAATAAATATATTTCCAGTTTAATAGTTATAAATGTTGCATAATTGTTGTTTTAACATTTTAATTATTAACAAAATCAAACAGTTTTTCATATGACCAAATTCTGTTTTTGGTTTTTGATCATTTATTTGTTTGGGTCTTCATGGCCTTAGATACTTTTGTAATCTTTTTATTATGAATATTAATTTATTTTCAAGTTTATTTTTATTTTTGTTTTGCAGAAATCTTTTTTTTATTGTGAAGAAAACTTCCCGCCATAGTTATTCATTCCTATCTTTTTAAGTTCTTTTATTTCTTCCATCATTAGAAAATTATTTCTGCATAGGTAAATACTTTATTAATTTTTCAACTTTTGTTTCTGTTAGGGTTTTTTTTCCTTTTTTTTAGCTTTTGGAAAAGCTAACTTTTATGTGTGGGATAAAAATGTTATTCTAAGTTAATTTTTTTCCATAATACTCTCCAGTTATTCCCAGTAGCAGTTGTTTTGTGAGGACATTTTGAGTTTTGGAAGACACTAAATTAAAGATTTTACTCATTTATTTTTAGAGAGAGGGGGAGGAAAGGAAAAAGAGAGGGAGAGAAACACATCGGCTGCTTGCCTCTTGTATGCACCACCTACTGGACCGAACCTGTGACTCAGACAAGTGCCCTGACCAGGAATCAACTGCCGACCTTTTACTTTGCTGGGCGACACCCAGCCAGCTGAGCCACACTGGTCAGGGCTCCGAAGACACTAAATTAAAAGTGTTCTTACTCATTTTGAGATGCTAATATCCCTAGGTTATTAGAAATTTTAAAATCTTCACTTTATAGGAGATCAAGGATATTAAAAATGTAATAAAGTATTTTTCTCACATTAGTGTCGATGATGTGTTTCATACCTCAGAATATGGTTTATAGAGTACTGGTTGTTTTCTCTAGGTGGGTTTTTTTTTTTTTTTTAATTAAACAGGATAAAAAGTGGAGACCTGTTTTGCTCATATTCACTGAGTGACAGGTAGAAAGTGGGAGGATTCCCAAGGTAGAAAAGCCTTACCTTTTCTTGTTCCCCCTCCCTCATGGATACCAACAAAAAATGCTGCCAGTAGATACTAAAGAGTAACTATATAGAACCAGTTATAAGGTATGAAGAGTATTTTCCATTTCTTTTTACTTGCACACACCCTACTTTACCTTCTCCTGTTCTTTCCTTTGAATTTAAATTTGAGGGAGAGCATTATAACCTGGGATAAACTGAGTGCAATTTTGTTGTATGTATTAAAAGGTTAAGTGAATATATCTTTGCACACTGTGACAGGAGATAAATGAGAAGTCTGTTTCTTTGTTGATCATTGTATACTTCATTTTTTTATTGTGGTAAAGTTTACCATTTTAAGCTTTTTAAAGTGTATAGTTCAGTGTCATTAAGTACATTCACAGTGTTGTGCAGCCTTCACCGCTAACCATTTCCAAAACCTTTTCATCATCTCAAACAGAAACTCTGTGCCTACTAAATAATAACTCCACGTTGCCCTCCTCCCTCAGCACCTCGTAACCTCTGTTCTACTTTTTCTAAAAAAATGATCTCTTCTTTGTACTTATATTTGTTTTATTCTATAGAAAATTAGGAACTCCCTGAAGTAGAAAAGCAGCATTTAACTCTCTTTGGGGCACTTAAGGAATTAATAATAAAAGGTTTTAAAGGACTTGGTAAATAAAATACTTTAGTATATGCTAGTGCTTTTCTTTCTTTCTTTCTTTCTTTCTTTCCTTCTTTCTTTCTTTCTTTCAGATAGGGAGGGAGGGAGAGAGAGGGAGAGGAACATCGATGTGTGAGAGATACATCAACCGGTTGCCTCTCACACGCTGTCAACCGGGTATCTGGTCCGCAACCCAGGCATGTGCCCTGACTGGCAATTGAATCAGTGACACGCTGGTGCTCAGTCCACTGAGCCACACCATCCAGGACAGCCATTACTATTATAACGAGAACAGTTTATGCAACATTGATGGAACCTGGCAGCTAAGGAGAGGGGACTGGAATGCACGTGTGTGAACAATGAGGACTTCACTGTACGAGTTATTGGGGGCGTTAGATGCTGTTGAGTGACCATGTGTACTGTGTGGCCATTGCATTCAAAATGACTGAGTGAATAGAGCAATGAATCTGCATCAAATTTTGCATTAAACTTGAACATTCCTCCGTGGAAACTATTCAGATGATTTCGATGCAATGAGTGCAGTGCAAATAAAAGTGGCACAATTGCTTCAAAGGTGATCGAGAATTGGTTCAAAGTGACCCATATTCTGGAAGGCTTGCAATAAGCAGAACACCTGAGAACACTGAATGTGTACAGGCTGCAAACGACAATCAGGGACTGACTGTGTCAGAACTAGGAGCTGATCTGGGGATTCCAAAAACTACTGTGTCAAAGATTCTCACACAAGACCCTAGTGTTGTGGCAAAATTTGTTTCACAGCTTCTGCTACCAGAGCAGAAGGAACACCGTGCTGCAGTTGCTAATGACTTGAGTCAAATCACTACCAATGAACCAGATTTTCTCAAGGAGGCTATCACTGGAGATGAATCATGGGCCTACGGCTATGACCTGGAAACGAAGGCCCAGTCGTACCATTGGAAGTTGCCTGGTTCTCTATACCTGAAGAAGGAGCAGCAAAGTCACAGCAAGATCAAGACCATGTGTTTTTTTATCGGGAAGGTGGTGTCCATCATGAGTATGCCCCTCCAGGCCAAACAATTAATGAGTACTCCTTTAATGTTCTTCGTCAGCTGAGGGATCAATAGGATGAAAATGGCTGAAGCTATGGGCAACTGGTGATTGGCAGCTTCATCACAGTGCACCTGCTCACACATCGCTTGTTGTGCAGAGTTTTTTGGTGAAACATCAGATCACTCAGGTGACTCAGCCCTCCGACAGCCCAGATTTGGTGCCCTGTGACTTCTGCCTTTTCCCAAAACTAAAAGCATCTTTGAAAGGGAAGAAATTTCAGATTGTTGATGAGATTCAGGAAAATATGATGGGGCAACTGATGGCGATTCCAACAAAGGATTTTGCAGTGTTTTGAACAGTAGAAGAGGCTCTGGGAGAATTGTGTGAGGTCCCAAGGTGCCTACTCTGAAGGGGGACTAAGGCATCATTGTCCTATGTACAATGTTTCTTGTATCTTTTATCTTCAACAAATGTCTTTTTCATATTGAATAGCTGGATACTTTCTGGACAGACCTCACCATCGACTGTTCTTTCTCTCACTCGGTCAACATTTCTCTCCCTCTTTTTCTCCCTCCCTTCCCCTCTCTCTAAAAATAAAGAAAATCTTTAAAAAAATACACTGAATTACATTTTTTAAAAATTTTATTTATTTTTAGAGAGAGGGGAAGGGAGGGAGAAAGAGAGAGAGAAACATCAATGTGTGGTTGCCTCTCACACATCCCCCACCAGGAATTTGGCCTGCAACCCAGGCATGTGCCCCGACTTGGAATCAAACTGGCAGCCTTTCGGTTCACAAGATGGCTCTCAATCCACTGAGCCACACCAGCCAAGGCGGAATTACATTTTGATTTAATTTATGAAAGTGTACTTTTCTGTACATTAGCATCACTTACTTATTCATTTATTGAATACCACCAACACTGGATTTTTTTTTCCAGCTTTATTGAGCTATAATTGACAGATGAAAATTGTATGTATTTAAGGTGTACAATGTGCTGTTTTGATGTATGTATATATTGTGAAATAATTATCACAGTCAAGCTAATTAACATAACTGTCACCTTACAGTTACTATTTATGTGTGCTGAGAACATATGAGCCCTACTCTCAGCAAATTTCAGGTATACCATATATTATTATTATTATTATTAACTATGGTTACCATGCTGTTTGTCTAGTCTCCAGAATTTATTCCTCTTATACTTTTTTATCAGTATCTCTTTTTTCCCATTTCTTCCCCCATATTGATATTTTAAATCTTAATTTTTTAGCTATATTCATAGGCAGGGAAAATCATAACAACTTGTTTTACATTGGCATTTTCCTTATTAGTAATCAGGTTGAGCGTATGTTTGTGTTTATTTTTTTATTTTATTTTATTTTTAAAGATTTTATTTATTTACTTTTAGGGAGAGGGGAAAAGAGGGAGAAAGAGTGGGAGAGAACATCAGTGTGCGAGAGATACATCGATTGGTTGCTTTTCACATGTCTCCCAGCTGGGGACCTGGCCTGCAACCCAGGCATGTGCTTTGACTGGGAATCAAACCAGCGACCTTTTGCTTCGCAGGCTGGCACTCAGTCCACTGAGCCACACCAGCCAGGGCTGTTTGTGTTTATTAGACATTTTTATTTCTTCAGTAGATTCCCTATTATCATTCCCATTTAACTGTTCATGTGTCTTAACACATAACTATTTAAAAAGGTCAAGTTGACAACAAGTAGGAATTTTGTTTCTTTACATTTTTAGCTTGGGGATAGAATTATATTTGGAGATTTTACAAATAGTATTCTCATAGTTAATGTTTGGTGCCAAAGTTGTTTTTTAAAAAGATTTGCTATATTACTGAATAACATAGCTTTTAAACAGTAGTTTTTGTTTTGGAGCAGTTTCTCAGAATGTGATGTAAATAATGCCAGAAAGAAACAGCTATTACATTTTTCTGGGTATAGATTTTGTTATCCTCATTGATGACGAATTGCCATTGCTGAGATCTGTGACTATTTTTCCTGAAAGGAATGTTCTTTATAACACATCAGTGATATTTCCTGAGAGAACATTTGCTTATCAATGAACCACACCTCTATTTTAAAGACATGATTCATACATCTTTAGTAGTAACAGAAGTAGAGCATGTTTAGCTAGGAGGAGGAGATCACAGTTTTCTTTGAAAGGAAAATTAGTACCATTTTTTTGTCTTTACCCTTAAGTAATATGTTAGATATTGATATCTAACTTATATATTACTTAGAAGGTTTACTTCTAAGTAAACCTTTGTTGAATGTAACTTTTTTTGAACAGGCTTTTTAAAAGACATTTGTTAAACTTTACTAAGAACATGATTGTAAATCTCTTTGTAATCTTTCATTTTCTTTGTGATAAGGCAAAAACAAATGAAGTCATGAATTCATTCTGTTTGTAGCTACCAAATTTCTGTGCAGAGTATTAACAAAAGTAGTTTAGAAAGAGTAAAAAAAAAATTTTTTTTTAAGAAACTGAAGAGGTTTTCTATGGCTCTCCAATTTCCATTCAAAAGGTAAATGCTCTCAAGACATAATAAAAATACATGTAGATTACAATATTTACCTCTTACAATAAGGTAGTAGCACCTGTGAACAATTGTAGGTCTCTGGAAGAGCAGATGATACATTGTTTGTGTTTATTTCTCTAATGATATACTTTAAAGTCAAGTCCAAGAAATAAACGGAAATAATACTTTTATTGTCCCTTTTCTGTCAAATGTAAGTTGGCTTCACTTTTTTTTTTTTTTTAAAGATTTTATTTGTTTTTAGAGAGGGGAAAGAAGAGAGAAAGAGAAGGAGAGATCCATTGCCTTTCCAGGGCCTGGCTTGCAACTCAGGCGTGTGCCCTGAACGGGAATGGAACCAGTGACCTTTCACTTTGCAGAGCAACACCCAACCCACTCAGCCATACCAGTCAGGGTTCATTATCTTGATAATGTTTTTAGACATTATGTACTTTTATCAAGTGCAGAATCATGATGGAGCCAAAACGTGCTGAGTTTTGTTTTGGAGCCAAAATCAAGGAGTGGGGTGAGCTTTAGCAATACCTAAAAGTCTAACACTACTTCTCATATGGTTAAAACAAAAAGGAGAACCCTTTTCTTTGCTACCTGTATTTCCATTATTTACATATATCATACTGTATTATACCCATTTGTGAACATGGCCAGCTCTTCTCCTCTACTAAGTATTTCTTTTTAGAGGTAAAAACCATGAACTTACTCATCTTTCTATGCTACCTAACATGGTGCTTGGCTTCTAATTGGCTCTTTTCTCCCCCCAACACATGGCTTTTATTGCATCTTCAAAATACCAGAAATAAGTCTGAGGAGTCACCTGGCATCTTCTTGTTTCTGTAGCTGGACAGTTTAGATCTTACTGATCAGCCCGCTGAACTGTTTTTTGTTTTTTTCCAGAAACATAGATACTATCCAGTAATTTCTGATACCCTTGTGTTAACTGAATTCAGCTGAATCAAAGCTGAATTAAAGCTGAATTTGATACAAGTTCAGTGTCTTTTCCTTCAAGAATTTGCTCATCTTTCTGGGCTTGAGATACTGAACAAGCAACTCCTGATCTCATCCAAACCCTGCAGATGTATTTTTTGCCCAAGAAACTTCTGATTTCAACAAGAAAACCATTCTAAAAAACAACATTGATGGGGAAGTAAGCATGATAGAACTCATCTTGTAACAGAAGCCCTTGATCATGTTCTCTATATGACTACAGATAATGTGAACAGTGGGCAGTTCCTTTCTATTTCCCCACCATGTGTCAACCCAGAGCCTCTTCTTTTTATATATATATAATTGATTATGCTATTACAGTTGTCCCATTTTTTTCTCCCCTTTATTCCCCTCCATCCAGCACCCCCCTCCCACCAGCATTCCCCCCCTTAGTTCGTGTCCATGGGTCGTACATATAAGTTCTTTGACTTCTCCATTTCCTATACTATTCTTAACCTCCTCCTGTCTGTTTTGTACCTACCATTTATGCTTCTTATTCCCTGTACCTTTTCCTGTACTCTCCCACCTCCCCATCCCCTCTGATAACCCTCCGTGTGATGTCCCTTTCTGTGATTCTGTTTCTGTTCTAGTTTGCTTACTTTTTGTTTTTGTTTTTGGTTTTGTTTTTAGGTTCAGTTGTTGATAGTTGTGACTTTGTTGTCATTTTGCTATTCATAGTTTTTGATGTTCTTCTTTTTCTTAGATAAATCCTTCAACATTTCATATACTAAGGGCTTGGTGATGATGAACTCCTTTAACTTAACCTTATCTGGGAAGCACTTTATCAAGCATTCTAAATGATAGCTTTGCTGGATAGAGTAATCTTGGATGGAGGTCCTTGCCTTTCATGACTTTGAATACTTCTTTCCAGCCCCTTCTCGCCTGCAAGGTTTCTTTTGAGAAATCAGCTGACAGTCTTATGGGAACTCCTTTGCAGTAACTGTCTCCTTTTCTCATGCTCCTTTTAAGGTTCTCTGTCTCTTTTTTAAAGATTTTATTTATTTTTAGAGGGGAAGGGAAGGAGAAAGAGAGGGAGAGAAACATCTATGTGTGGGAGAGAGAAATCAATGGGCTGCCTCTCGCTCACGCCCAGCTGGGGGCTCGGCCCCAGCCCAGGCAGTGCCCCGGCTGAGAACTGAACCGGTGACCTCTCGGTTTGTGAGATGACACCCAGCCCGCTGAGCTACACCGGTCAGGACCAGAAAGAAAATCTTTTAATAAAAGATTCTTACCCAGCAAAATAATGACTTGATGGTTTACATTTTGTTAGACTCACTTGTATCTGTATTTACTATGAGACTATCTTGGACACTGGAAGTGAAACAAAGAATGAAAGTTTTTACAAGGGTGATTGAAACAAAAGAACCATTTTTGCTTTCAATATCAGAAGTTATTAGCCTGTAGTGCATGGTTATGCATTTCTGTCCCTGGATTGACATAGCCACAGTGATTAACGTTGAGAAACTAATACATAGGAAGGATTTTGCTAAAGCTAAGAAGGGTGTAGATGTATTTCACAGTTCTCATACACTAATAGTAATACCACCAAAACTAAGGGTACCATTAGCAACAGAAGCATTAAATACCTGTTAGGTAAACTGTAGACCAAGACTTTCAGTAGTACAGATATAAAATAAAACTGAAATGATTTTTCTTACTTGCCTAAGATTGTATGGACATTATCACAGCTACCAGTTAAATGTAAACCAGACTGGTAAATGTTTTATATGCCTCTAAAATTTCATTTTAAAATCTGCTTGATATTAAAATAGGCAGGTGCTTTTGGTTAGGTAGTAAAAACAGTCAGTTGCCCTGTGTAGATCCTCTTTTGTTTATGTTGTGTGGCCCAGCACATTCTTGTATTTGTGAATTTCATGTTTAGGTAAAAGCAGTATTTATACAAAACAAGATTTTTAACATTCGATTAAGTAACTTAGCTGATTTGTTGTTTGGCTAGTTTTATATCTGATTAGTGCTTTCATGGAGTAAGAAAATGACCACCATATTTCCTTACCTTTTTCTGAACTTGCAGAGCCAGAAGAGAACTTGGGAGGGATTTATTAGAACTTGGAGGTGGTGGTGGAGGGCCTGGAACAGTACTGGGAAGAGGATGAAGAGCATATAGGATTAAGGAAGAGACGGGTGGTGCCTGAGGACTTGACTGCCTTTTCTTCCTTTCCTGCCATTTTGCATGGTGGTAGCAGCTCTAGTTTTCATACACTGAGATGCACCCATTCACCTGTTGGGTTTGCTTCTTTTTCTAGAAATGCCCTGCTGTCAACATCCATTTGTAATCTAGCTGAAATTTTACATGGTCTTAAAAAATCATTTGGCAGTTGGTGAAACACCTTCTAAGAACATATAAGACTAATGGCTGTACTTTTCTTTGTTGTTTTAAAACATTTTAGGTCCAAGGTTGAGAATTTGTGTATGGTAAGGGCTATGACTTAGTTTTACATGGATTTTCAACTGTGCAGGTGGTTCGTGTCCCAAATCCCCGAGCTGTTCAAGGGTCAACTGTATTTGGTCCCTTAAACCCTGGAAAGGTGAATAGTTTATTCCTAAAGGAATAGGGATGTATTCTGGGTGTGGGTTTGCCTTTCCTGCCCTTGTGATTGTGCAGTGAACACTACATGAGAGTTTGGGAAATGTTTAATCTACCAGTAAGCATCGTCCCACATAATGTCATTTCATGACAGGAGACTGACCTACTTTGTGATAAGTGCAGGAGAGGGCCCAGACCATGGGATCTAGTGGTGGCATCGTATATAGAATCATCTCTATAAGCTGCTAACATAACAGAGGACTGGAATGGCCTGATGAAGGCATAGCTGAAGCATCAATTCAGGGTAATATTTTGTTACAAAAGAGTGCTATCCTCCAAGATGCAACATATGTATAATCAACTTGCCATCAAGTGGCTGGTTGGTTTCCTTAAGAGATTGTGCCAGCCCTGGCTGGGTGCTCAGCTAGTTGGAGCATCATCCTGTGCACGAAAAGGTTGCAGGTTTGATCCTCAGTCAGAGCACCCACAGGAGGCAACTGACTGATGTTTTTCTCTCACATCCATGCTTTTTTTCCCCTTCTCTCCCTTCCTCTGTCTCTAAAATCAGTGAAAATAGATTCGGGTGAGGATTACAAAAAAATTGTGCCACATTGGGAGTTTAGTGTTTGTCTCTGTTGCTGGCCATTGGACCTTTGGTGACACCAGTAGCTAGAGCTTTTTTGGTAAGTGGGAGTTCGTGTGTAGTCAGACGCACACGCTCACCGCGGATGATCACCTTCTTTCATAAGCCCATCTTGTCAGCACTCGGAGGCCGTGACAAGAGATGGATGATGAAAATTGGTTGAGTCATTGTCCACTTGGTTGTGTAGTGGCCCTTTCCCAGTGGATGCTCTCTGATATCTGTTAACATAGGATACAAAGGTCTTTAAACTGTGTAGTCCGTGCATAGTATATATCTGCCACTATGATCACCTTCTTTTTCTTTTTTTTAAATTCATGTCTTGTATTAACCCATATAAGTTAATTGTCTTCCAGTTTGTTGGAGCAGTAGGTCAGATGACACTTGCCACGGTAATGTTTGTCAAAGTGGCTGGCCATAAAAACTCCAGCACTGCATTCATCTGAAGCGCTCTCCTGACAAAGGCAACTGATTTTCCCATTCTCATTAACTTCGTAGTATTTCAGTACAGCCAGCTTAACCTTCTTCCTTTCATGCTTATTCTTCTTAGGAGTGGTGTAAGACTTCCTTTTCTTAGCTCCACCACGAAGTCTCAACACAAGATGAAGCGTAGACCCCTTTTGAATGTTGCAGTCAGACAAAATATGTCTATCCCACTGTTGCTTGCCAGCAAAGATCAGCCTTTGTTTGTCAGGAGTTCATTCCTCATGCTAGATCTTGGCCTTTACATTTTCTGTTGTGTCCAAAGGTTTAACCTCAAGAGTGGTGGTCATGAAAATCTGCATCTTGGCAGTGATTCCACCTGAGGTGGAGGAAAAAGAAGAGATGGGTTATACCGGGGGCACAGGAGAGGGAGGTGGGTGGGCTGCTGGCCAGGGAGCGGGAAGAAGCACACGTTCACTGCAAATGGTCACCTTTTTTCACAAGCCCATTTTGTCAGCACTCAGAGGCCATGACAGGAGATGGATGATGAAAATTGGTTGAGTCATTATCCACTTGGTTGTCTGGTGCCTCTCGCATGGTAGATGTTCTCTGATGACTGTTAGGATACAAAGATCTTCAAATGTGTCTATTCCTATGTCCTCCCACATGCCTCTATCATAAGACCTCCTTGCCCCAATTTTCCACTTTTTCTCATTTTATATCCCCCTGACCAATATGTCAGGACATTTACCTATAAGTTGCCAGTGTTCTAACTTCAAACCATGCAAAGTAGACAGCCAGCTGTACTGCCTAAAAGCTCCGCTCATTGGGAGGGGTTTCCGTCACCTCTGCCTTTCAGTGCCATTCATTCCAAGTAAGGCTGTAGTGCAGCTACTACGTTTTTGATTTGTACTCACATACGACAATCTGTGGAAAAGATAAGTGTTTTTTCTTTGTCAGCTGGCTATATTTAGGCCTTCATACGGCCAAAGGTGTATGCTGAGGGAGTGGTGCTTGTGCAGTAGTGGCAGATGATATGAGGGTTTGGGCTGACTGCTAATACTTGTGACTTCTGGTACTACCTGTGCTTGAAACTGGATATATCACTTTCATTAAGCTGGATTCTTGCTGGGTCCACCCAACATTACGAGTTGGCGAGTCTCGCAGAACTGGCTCATGATGATGGGTGATTCTGGGTAAATGGTCACTTGGTATATACCATAGTCAGGTGCTCCCTATCTACAAGGACCCAGTAGCATGCCAGAAATTGTTTTGCAAAAAGCATACACTTTTCCGCTGCAAATGGATGGCCTTGCTATAGAGCCCCAGGGACCTGTGTAATGATCCTCCCACTGGGGCTCGCCGTAATACCATAGGGTCTGCCAGATTATTTGCATCACCATCTAGATCTGTAGAGTCCTTTTCTGTTATAGCTACTCTAGGAAATGGCAGCTTTTTGTGTCACCAAGTGTAAAAGCCAGAGCAGTATTCTCAGGTGTTATATTTCCCTCTTAATGGTGGGACATAAAAGAGTCTATTCTTTATTTAGATGCCTTTACTTGAATGGCATATCTTATCAAGACCCTGGCTACTGGGCCTATAAAAATTTTACTGATGTAATTGGTATCTGAATCTTTGTAGCATTTATCTCGCACCCTCTGGAGTCCTTGTGTCCTGACATGGCCTTTAATGTGCTATCAGTCTTTTGCTTATCTGGCTCAATTAGCATGATGGTATTAATTAGTGGTTTACTGTGATTTTCTGCAGAAAGTCCAGATGATCCATGTCTCTTAGGGCTATGTTATGTGAAAGGGTGGCAAAATTGACGGAGTCCTGTAAATGTATGTTGCAGTGCATTCTATGTGAATATGATTTGTTTCTGATGCTATTTTCTTTTAAAAAAATTTTAAAAATTTATTGATTGGTTTTACAGAGAGGAAGGGGGGGAGAGAGAAACATCAATTTGTTGTTCCACTCACTGATACATTCTTGGTTGATTCTTGTATGTGTCCTGACGGGGGATCAAACCCGCAATCTTGGCATATCAGAGTGAGGCTCTAACAACTGAACTATCTGGTCATAGGGCTTACAGGGATAAAAGAAAAAGTTTATTTCTCCAATTTCTGTATTAATCTGCTCTAGCAAAGGTACCACATCTGGCATCTTTGGTGTTCCGTGATCACCAAACTGACAGCTACAGTTGTGACAACTATTAGGTTGAGCTTGTGGTAATCTGCTACCTTCCTCCCAGATATGTCTGGTTTCTGCAGCAACTACAGTGTTAAATCCTGCATTCTCTTAAGAGTATTGCCCTAATTTCTGTCATCTTCCCTCCTTAAACCCCAGGATCCAATACTATTTTGTTTGTTCTTTTATTTCGTATCTTAGCGTGTGGTGTAGGGCTAAGTGGTTTCTTAGTGGTTTCCTTCCACTTGGCCTTCCCGGTATGATAACTCTTATCCTTCATGCTAAGGACTCAGAATGGAGGTTCCACTAATTCCAAGTATGTCTTTTTAAAGTATGTGCTCAGGGACCATGAAAGCGACCACTAGGATGTCCACAGACCCAGTGGGCCCCTTGTATGCTGGATCTTCGACCAGGACTCAGTTCATTTCTTGGTCCACATAAGTCCATGCATACACTTTCAGACTCCAGATGTCACTGTCAACTTGTCCTCAAAACGTTAGTGTTCCCTTTCCCCTGTTTACTGTTACCTGAATGAATGGCCAGAAGCAGGGCCAACTATATTGTTTGTATGCCTTATATTCCTGGATTGATAGTGAGCAAGAGAAATTGGCCACCAAAAGTGCCATGGTTCTCCCAGCCCAGTCCGGGAAAGGATGGCCAGGGGAGGCCAGAGTGTGCGGTCCAGAGTACCCTCCCAGGAAAACAAGAGGAGGCGAATCATGTGTGTGAGCTGAGGCTTCAGGCCCTCGGCACATATTTCATGTTCCTCTTCAGGCTTCACGTAAATAACACAAATTTACAGATAAAATTACTAAGAATTTTATGACAGCAAGTGCAGAGCATTAAACTTCAAGTGCAGTGCCGACTGGTGTGACTCAGTGGGCTGGGCATCGGTTTGGAAACTGAACGGTCTCTGGTTTGATTCCCTGTCAGGGCACATGCCTGGGTTGCAGGCCAGGTCCCTGGTTTGGGGGTGTGCAAGAGGCAACTTATTGATGTTTCCCTTGCATATTGATGTTTCTTTCCCTCAGTTTCTCTCTTCCCTTCCACTCTCTCAAATAAACAAACAAACAAACAAACAAACAAATCTTTAAAAAAATAGAAAACTTCAGCCCAGCTGGTGTGGCTCAGTGGATTGAGCACTGTCCTGTGAACCAAAGGGTCGCTGGTTCGATTCCCAGTCAGGACACATGCCTGGGTAGTGGTCCAGGTCCCTTGTAGGGGGCATGCAAGAGGCAACCACACATGATGTTTCTCTCCCTCTGTTTCTATATCTTTAGAAACACAAAGACCAGAACATAAGTGATCAAGCTACTGGGTCCTTGTAGATAGGGAGCACCTGACTATGGTATACCAAGTGACCATTTACCCAGAATCACCCATCATCATGAGCCAGTTCCGTGAGACTTGCCAACTCCCTTTCTCCTTCCCCTTCCCCTATATCTAAAAATAAAGAAATAAAATCTTAAAAAAACAAACAAACTTCAAGTGCAGATTACTTCTGAGTGTGGAGTTGGTAAGACCTGTGGCATATGGCGTCTTAGAGCCATAGGTTTCTTAGGGAATTGTTATACAATCAGACCTTGGTTCTCAAACATCTTCCATTTCCTACATGCTAAGGAAATGGAAGATGTTTCCATTTGATTTTCAACCAAATTGTTCATAGAAAACAATATCTTGGTTGTTGAACAGAACTTCGGTTCTCCACCCAACAAACTCTTTTATACTGATACCTGTTTGATCAGTCACGCATCTCTCAGGCAACAAACAAGAGAGAATGCATGCGTATAAGTGTGATTAGGTTTTTGAACAAATTGCTTCTCAAACAGCCTTCCAGAATGAATGAAGTTCAAGAGCCCAGGTTCCATGGTACTTGCTTTGGTGTTGCTGGGTTCCTTCTTCCTGTGTACCTGGCCTCTTTCGGTCAGTGGGTTCAGGATCTGAGACTGGCTCATTTCTAGAAACTGAGTGTGCGGTTCTGATTTTTTATTGGGGTGTCCACCCTCAGTGTCTTGATCATCTATCCTTGATTTTTTTTTTATGTTACTGTGGATGAAAAAGGGGCACTGTAATAAATCTAACTGAAAGTAACCTCACGGGGTGATCTGATCATAAATCCCTAACTGGGCAAGTCATGGTGCGTCATCATGCCCCAGGCCTATAACTTTTGCCAGAAGTAATTCTCTTTTCCAGACCCCTGAAAGAGAGCACATAGTCTTAACTATCCTGTAATCCAGTCCCTGCCTTGCTTTCTCCCACCATTATGTAATCTTCCTTACATTCTCTCCTTAGTTGCAACTGCATAAAAGAATCAGTGAACTGTCATTTCCTGGAACATTTGAGATCTTGTTTCCCTGCGGTTTTCATCAGTTTTAGCTCAAATAAACTCTTATAAAAATTTTTGTACAGGTGTGTACGTTCTTATGTCAACATTACAGATAGAGAACTACTCTTATTGGCTGCTTGTTATTTTTCTGCTAGTGACATCATGTTTTATTATTAACTATCTCCAAAAATCTGAGTCCGGTCCCTTTGACTGTCACTCTGACTAAGCTGGTCTTTGTTTAGTAATTGTGTCCATCTGGCTTCTAACAGTTCAGTACCATGGACTGGTATCCTTTGTTTCAAGGCCCTGTCATCACCTTTGCTGTCAGTAAGGTTAGTTATATAACAGCCTCTCCTGTGAGGAGAACCAACTATTAACTTCTTTTTTAAAAAACTGGTTTTTGAAAGAGAGAGAAACGTTGATTTTTTTGTTCCACTTCTTTATGCATGCATTCATTGGTCCCTGCATGTGCCCTGATGAGGGATCGAACCTGCAACCTTGGCGTATTGGGACAACATTCTAACCAATAAGCTGCCTCGCCAGGGCAGTATTAACTTCTTAAAAACACTAGTGCCCCTCTCACTGGCACGTTCCTTAGGACATCGTCCCAGCTATTCCAAGAAACATAACCTTTTGATGGGTTTTCTGAAACTCTTCGACAAGCCTACCTTCCTGAGCCTTTTAATCCCTTCCTCCGTTGTCTGCCACTGCAGTTTTGGCATTGTTACTTTACTTAACATGGATTGTCACTTTTCCAGCTTTTAAGAATCATCTTAGTAGTGTAAGTTTATACCATATCTTAAGGTTTTTGCCAGGGTGTTAAATCCTGTATCTTTAGAGAATGATCAGTTAAGCTCTCCCTTTTTAAACTTATGTCCTGGTCTTTGTGTTCATCAGAATTCAGTCACATTTGTACTCCCCTGGTTCGCGTTGGCTAAGTCTCATAGCTCTCTGAGGTTATAGTTCCTTTCTGACCTTACCAGGCATGGCACTGACCTGCTATAAACTAAAGGCCTATGAGCCAGGGGGCATGGAGGTGGCAGATTCTGAGGGGGCATTGTTTTACTGAGCAGGTTGGAGAGTCCTTTGCTTTATCTTCAAGTGAGAAAAGAGTGCTAACTCTTAGAGCTCTGATAAGGCCATGCTGGCATAGCATACGTCCCTTGGCTGAGACTTAACCCTCTTTGAAGCTGGGCTACTTTGATGGACTTGATCTTCAGCTTTTTTTTTCCTCCTGCTGCCAAAGAAAAAAAGCACCTAATTTATGTTTACCTAGGAGGTCTTGTGACTTTCATATTTGACTTTCAATTGACTTAATCATGCTTGGCTTTTTGTTACCTTTTTCTAGAGCATCAGTTGAATTTAATAATTCTATTGTCATTATATTGTTTCCCCCTTACTCTTCAAGTGCTTGATACATCCGGTCACCTAGAGCATTTTCTTCCACAGATAGAAAATCACTATTCCTCGCTGGTGAAAGTTGAAGAATTGGACCAGCACCTTGTGCGAGGGATTGTTTGTGTTATACCTACCACCAGTGTTGGAGTTCTCGTCATCTAGTCTGTGATCAGTTCAACTCCAAAACTACATCATATTTCCAATTTTCTCAGATTACATGTGGCACCAACTGTTAGTAGATACTGCTCTGAAAGCACTGGAATTTGAGTTTAGTAGTCAGACTATTTCTTAGGGAATGCTCTTGGGATCTAAACTATGAAAGAGATAGGAAGTAAGGTTGGACAGATCTGATCCTTGTCTGAAGAGTGAGGGAGGTTGGATATCTATATACTTAGTCAAATTTCTTTCAAAACATTTTTTTGCTTTATTTTTGTATTTGAACATTCCAAACTTACTGAACCATCCTCCTATATCTAAAATAACTACTACTTTCTTTAGGCAAAACAATGCCTTCCTTCTAAAATATTCTCATACCCTTTCTCAGGTGTTTATGTAAGTTTGGAGCATGTTTATTGTTTTTGTAACAAAAGTTTGCCTTTTTCCTTGCCCTATAGTAAATTCAAGTTGAGGGCTGGAAAGAGAACTTATTTGAGGAAACTGAGAATGATATATTTTAAAATGAAAACTATCCTTAAATGTTTTTATGATATTTTTATATTATAAATCTGAATTTTAAACCCATAAAAATAAATCTCAGTTGGCAATGTTCTCACTTTATAAGTTGTACATTTCTATAATGTACTTTTAAACTGTAATCATTGTTACTGAACTGGGTTTATTTTTTTAAAAAAGATGATGGATTCTGTTTTAAGCATAATATTTATTCTTTTCTCTTTTTAGAAACTATATCCTACCTCCGTAAATTGGTTAATAGTGACATGGAAGATCCACTTGGTGAGTATCACCTACATTTTCCTTAGAAAATGATATTTGTGTTTTATCCTCACCTCCACTAAAGCTTTGAGAGTAAATTAATTTTTTTCATGTTCATTATGCTTCTCTCTCGATTAGTGGTTCTGAAACTTCTGATCTCAGGATCCCTTTATACTCTTAAATATATTTGAGAACCCTAAAGAGCTTTATTTGTGTGACTTATATTTGTTGATATTTATAATATTGTAAGTTAAAACTCAAACATTTTGAAAATATTAATTCATCTAAAATAACATAAATAAACCCATTATATAAGTAACATTTTTAATGAAAAGTAACTCCCAAAATAAACAAATTACTGAGAAGTGTGGCATTGTTTTATATTTTTGCAAATCTTTTTAATGACTGGTATTAATAGAAGACTGCTGGATGAACATATCTGCTTATGCATTCATTCTGTTGTGCTATCACATACCAGGTAGTCTCTGGAAAACTGACTATGCAGTTGGAAGATAATGAGTGAAAATACAAATAACCTCTTTGTATTATTATAAGAAATAATTCTAACCTTGCTATTAAAGGATTCCCCAGTGGTCCCTAAATCACATTCTGAGAGCTGCTTCTCTAATATGTTAGTTAATTCAAATAAAACAAGAACCATTTGGCAAGTTAAAATAAGAAAATTTAAATTGTCTATCTAACAACTTGGTTAAGGGAATATAAATATCAACTCACAAAGGTTTAGTATCTGCCTTTATGGCTAAAATAGCAGTTACTATGTATTGAACCCTATTTTCCTTTTATTTTTTTAAATATTTTTTTAATTTATTTTTAGACAGAGAGGAAGGGAGGGAGAAAGAGAGGGAGAGAAGCATCAATGTGTGGCTGCCTCTCACACACCCCCTACTGGGGACCTGGCCTGCGCCCAGGCACGTGCCCTGACTGGGAAGAGAACTGACGACACTTTGGTTCTCAGGCCAGTGCTCAGTCCACTGAGCTACACCGGCCAGGGCCTATTTTCTTATTGACTGTAATTTCAAAGAGAGATACAGTCTAGGATATCCATTTATAAAAAAATTATACTAGGAAGTATAGTTGGGAAGTACTTCCCACTTAAAATATGCATCAGCAAAAAAGGAACCAGAGACAGTTTTCCTTATTTAACCTTAGCATGCATGCTGGAGGAAAATTTTGATTCAAGCATTTGGTGATTTTTTTACCAAATGGGAAAAATCTAAGTCTTCTTTTATGCTAGTGTAATCTGAAGAAGTGTAGTAAAAATGTTACCAAGTTTATATTCTATTCATGCCAGTTACCATTGATGACTGTGGGTAGGCACTTTGGCCCACTTGTATAAAATATCAGGTAGCTCAGATTAATAGGTGTTGTCTTGGATTTCAGAAGACTATTCTTGAAAACCTTGCAAAATCAGAATTTCTCCTTTGATTTTAATGACCCTAAAAGGCTTCTTTAGGACCTTGGCTCCTCTGTCCCCCACCCCAAAGGATACTTTACATTGCATCTACTTCATCAGTGAAATCCTTAGTTTGAACACCAGGGGGCAGTTAGTACTTTGTTTATAAATGTATAGTTTCATTATCAAGTTAATTCTTGAGGGGATTATTTATGAACAATTTGATTGTAGTTGCGTGGTGACAAATCCTAAAGAACATGTCCATGTGGCCAGCGAGAAAAATGTACAGTGACTCCAAAGGTCTTTACTGGGAACCGTTTCCTCTGCGACCTTCAACATCACCTAACTCAAGTATAACTTAAATTTGATTTAATCTATTTAATTTAATTTAATTTAATTTAAATATAACATAAATTTACTGGAGAATATCAAAGTGAGAGTTACTATGGAAGTTATATTTGGCCAGTAGTCAGCTGAAACATAAATTGAAATGTGATTTTGATCATATCACTAATAGAAAAAAAGTTGTGTTCTGTGCTAGTGAGATTTTTCCTCTAACACTTTAAATCTTGGAATCTGTAAATTAATTAACATTTGTATTCATAGTGGGGATTTTAGAAAAAATGGAAATCATTCATAGTTATATATTTAACAGCCAATCTCATTCTGTCTCCTCCATTCCTTCTTCAAATGTTACACTGATTTTTTTCTTAGTTGCTTACAGAACATACACATGATAAGAATTTGGTTTGAGTTATGGTCCACACAATGCCATTTGACAAAGTGAAGGTTCTGAATGTGAAATGAGTTTGTTTCTAAGAAGATGGAGCCTGTGTAAGATGGAGTGAGGATTTTGTTACAGTTAGGTTAGCTAACAGTTTTGTGGATAGATAGATATATTGAGAATGAATTTTTTATTAAAAAAATAAGACTGAGGGATTTTTATCCATCAAGTTCCAGTGGGACTGACCTAAGGCTTCTAGGACTTTTCCTACATGGGCAGATGTTTACACATTTTATTATATATTAAAATTCATTAATTTTGTTAGTATTAACACTTGTTAATACCACTCCTGATCTCATTGCAAAAGTCTTTAAATTTTGGAAGTTGTTGAGCTCACTCTGATGGATATGTTTTCCAAATTTTTAATTTTCTTTTGAAAGCTTGACTTAATATCACTGACAATGCATACTGTCACGTTTTGTTTTGTTTTTAGTAACAGGCTCACTTAATTCAATTTTGAGAAAATATCTGTCAGATATCTAAGCATGAATAACATAATCTGTCATTCAGTCTTTCAAGTGAAAGTGGTTTTTTGTGACATAAGCTGGCTAGTTCATCGTGCAACTCAGTCATACAAGTGCCTTTCCTGAAGGTAACCATTGCACTTAAGTTTAAAAAGACTTGGACCAAAGGTTGAGAGTTATTACAATTAATAATTTTTATGTTTTTCTCAAGGACATTATTTTTTTCTCAAGGACATTCTTTTTTTCTCAAGGACATTCTTAAAGCTGGCATTACGCTCTGGCCAGTGTGGCTCCGTTGGTTGGAGCGTGGCCCTGTAAACAAAGGGGCTGCGGGTTTGCTTCCTGGCCTGGGCGCTGGTCTAGGCTGGTCCCTGGTCAGGGTGCATATGGGAGGTGGCCAGTTGATATTTATTTCTCACATCAGTGTTTCTCTCGCTCGTCTCTCCCTTTCTGTCTCTAAAATCAGTAAGCATGTACTTAGGTGAGGATTAAAAAAAGAAAAAGCTGGCATTATTTTTAACTTCAGTTATATGGTGGTGGAGAATATGAGGCCTATTACAATTTGGTGCTACTGCCTTGATTTTTGTTAAAGTACCAGCAGTTTTGCTCACCATTGCTTTTGGACCATCAGAGCAAGTGTCAACACAGTGGAAAAGGCAAATAATTCTTTTTAAAAAAGATTTTTTATTTGTTTTTAGAGAGGGGAAGGAAGGGAGAAAGAAAGGGAGAGAAACATCAATGTGGTTGCCTCTCACGCATCCCCTACTGGGGACGTGGCCCACAACCCAGGCATGTGCCCTGACTGGGAATCGAACTGGTGACCCGTTGGTTCGCAGGCTGGTACTCAATCTACCTAGCCACACCAGCCAGGGCAAGGCAAATAATTCTTTAGTATTATTAACTATATAATTACACCCTTTGGACTCCTGAAAGGATCTCAGGGATCTCCAGGGATCAATGAACCATACTTGCTTCAGCTTCCTGAGATTCGTAGAGTAGAAGTCATGAGCAAAGTCAATAGTCTTGGAAATTGATTTGGCCAGGGCTTCAGTGTGGCCCAGACTTGGGACATTTGGCAGAAATATGGTCACTGGGAGTGAGCAATTCTGTGGTTTTTCCTAAATTGACTGTTACCTGCCTATAGCTGTAGCATAAGGAATACTTCCATGGAGTGAAATGAGTGTTCTGAGCTCATTAGGCAGATGAATATTTTGAGAAGAAATTCACTAGCGTTCAGTCAAGACAAGCTGATAGCCAGGCTTACCTTGGCACTATGTTCTTATCTTTGAAAAGAGGATAAAAGGAAGCAGAGATCTCAGTGATGACAGCCTTTTGTATGTCCCCTGAGTTACACTGCTCCAATCTGGATACGTGCCCGTCTATGTGGGATACACCTTGGTCATCCTGGGATATTCCTAGTTACCTAGCAACTCTGCTTCTCTCCTGTGTTTCCTCTTTTGTTTCCTAAATCTTATGTCTTCCTCTTTCTTGATTGGCAGTAACCTCTTGGTGTTGGACCTCCTGGCATAGTTCTCTAATTTTTGTCTTTTTTCTTTAGCTCTATCTCCTGGAAGATTTTTTTTTTTATCTTCTATTAAATTTTTTTTACTATTGTGTTTTAATTTCTAGGAGGTCTTTTTTAGTCTCTGAATGTTTCTTTCACAATATTCTTTCATTATTTCAACAAATTTTCTTTGTTGCTTTGTCTCTTTTCCCCTAAAGTTACTTTTCTCTGTTTTGATCTCTTTTATATTAGTGTTTCTTCTGATGTCTAGTAATAGATGCTCGTGATTAAGAGTGGGAAGCTTTAAATTAGAAGCTTTAAACACATAGGCTGGTTGCCTTTGGGCCTTACGATAGGATGAACTTTTTGTCCCTATTGTTGATTAACTTATCCCTACCAGTTGTCATGGACCAAGAAGCAGAGTCCTCCCATCACTGTGTAGATGGGCTGAAGCAGTGAAGAGGACTGGTGTGGGCTGCTGCATTCAACAGTAATTGTGCATATGTTCACTTAATTCCCTTTAGTTTCAGTACTACATTCCCTCCAACAACTGCCTCTTGTGTTCTCCAGTCCAGAGACCATTTGTTTCATCCCTTCTAGAAAACAGACCTCCCAAATGCTGCCAGGGTGGGTGCGGAACAAACATTCAACATCATGAAATGGGGAAGATTGTAATGGCATCAAACAGCTCTTACCCTGAATCTCCTTATTTTATTCCTTTCCTTTCATCCCCAGTTTCAAAGCATACGATGACAGAATACAGTAAAAGTATCATTAAACTACATTGATATATGCAACTAGTTTTATTTTAAGTAATGATTGCACTATACATAAATGTTAAGGGACGGAAGGGTCCAGAGAAAATGGGTATACAACTTACGCTAGTGTGATGCTTCATACCTCACTAATTGACATACAGTGCATTAATTTCAGGTGTACAACATGCTTTGATATTTGTAGATAATACAAAATGATCACCACAATAAGTCTAGTTAACATTCATCACCATACACAGTTATAGGATTCTTTTTCTTATGATGAGAACTTTTATGATCTATTCTCTTAGTGACTTTCAGATACACAATACAGTATCATTAACTACAGTTGCCATGCTGTTCACTACATCACCATGACTTACTGATTTTATAACTGGAAGTTTGTGCTTTGGAATCCCTTCGTCCGTTTCACCCCCACCCCTCACCCCACCTCATTACTTTTAAAAGTGGCTCATTGCTGCTTAGGCTTGCTTTCTTCCTCCTTCATCAGCTGTAGGTTACCAGCCGCTTTCCCCGTAGCACACCAGAGGAAAAGCTACTGAAACCCTGGCATAGGAAACTCCTGAAGGTTTTTTTGATGTAGGAGAGGATCTCTATGTATCCTAGATTGCCTTCCCAAAATGTTTTACATCTTCTGATAACTTCATCAAGTTTCTGTATTATCCTGCCTTCCACAGAAGTGAACACAATTTGTTTCAAAAATTTGGTATGTGTTTGATGAAATATTTAATGAAATAGATGATTAATGTGAATCTTGAATTTGAAACTAGATTATTTATATACATGGTGTTCCAGAAACAGATATACAAGGTAATTCCTCTTTTAGATTAGAATTTATATCACATAGGAGATAGGAGAAACAGTTTGTCGAGGTGGAAAACAAAAGCTATATCCTAAGCAAATAAAGGCAGTTATTTTCTTCATACTCTGTATCTGAATTTATAAGTCATTATTATGTTATAAAGGAGGTTTTCCCTAGCTCTTCAAGGACATGTGTTAAGGAGCTACACTCAAAGTTAATGTATTTGACTTCAAGGTTCATGGGAAAAAATTTTGTTATGTTGTTATCATTTGAAGCTCAAATATGCTAATAACACAGTCCTTCCCTCCCTCCTCTTTAAGAATGAAGGGCAAAATATAAACTTAATTAGTTTTGAGGTCCTTGGGGTGTGGGAGATAAATTCCTCTGGAATGAAACAACACTAAAAATGATGTTAGTTTTATTTTTTCCCTGTGGTTGTGAATAGAAATTTACTCTAGCATTGTTATGAACATATATTAAATATCTTTAGTCATCTTATCTCCTGATTAGACCATAAACTTTGGGAGGGCAAGATCTTTTTACTGTTTTATCCCACTGCCCCAATAGTAAGCACCCAATACATATTTGTATGTATTTCTTACAGTGGTTTTAAAATTGTTGCATAAGGGAGAACTACCAATCTTAAGGGAAATAGAGTGCACGGAACACCAGTTTCTGTGAGCTTGAATAACGCAGCTGTCGTGTAATATTTTCTCTGTCAATAGGAAAAGATGAGCCATAGTTCTAGTAAAGCAAGCCTGACAGGTAGTAATGCTAACATGCTGGACTGCGTCCCGTGTCCTCTCACCACTTTTTATCGCTTCTGACTACTACTTACTGCCTAGGAAATCAAAGCAAGTGTGATACGGTGACTAAACATGTAGCCTGGTTTCCTCTGAGCCCTTATCAGTGTGTCATGGCTGCTGCACAGGCAGTGATTATAAAAATTAAAATTAAAAGAGAGGAATAGGAGGGACGGATGGCTTTCACTTATAATTTTGTATGGTTTGCATTTTCTAACTTTGCAGTGTCTTTTATTTTTCAAAATGTGAACAGGGATTTTGTCTGGGTTGTAGCATTAGGGGCATTTTTGTTTCTTAGTTATTATTTCTCAGTGTTAAAAATGAAATACATAAAACTAACTTCTTGCCCTGACCAGTGTGGCTTACTTAGTTGGTTAGGCGTCATACCACAAAGTGAAAGTTGGCCAGTTCGATTCCTGGTCAGAGCACACGTCTGGGTTGTAGCCCGGTCCCCTGTCAGGGTGTGTGCAAGGGGCAACCAGCTGATGTTTCTCTCCCTCTCTTTCTCCCTCTAAGAATAAAGAAAGAAGATCTTTACAATATAAATAAATAAATAAATAAAATTAAAGTAGCTTCTTAAAGGAAGTAAAAGAATAGAAAGCCATTGTTAAAGCAAATTAAATACACCACTGGTGATTCTAAATGAACAGCACACCTGCTATACGTTTTACGTCTCTTTAATAAAATATCCTTTTCAAATATAACTCATCTTACTCTTCCTATGAGATTCAGCCTATCCTACCAAACTCTAACACAATTGACTTATTCCTCATTCATTCATTTGTTCACTAAGCACTGAGCAAAATCAGCAAGGCTCTGGAGTCAGACGAACATGGGGTAAGGTCCCAAATCTGCCACTTCTTGGTTATGTCCTTTTGGGCAAGACATTTACTTTCTGATCTTCAATTTATCTGTAAAATAGGGATATGAATTTTGTCTTTCTCACAAGGTTGCTATAAGAATGAAATGAATTAATGCTTGCAATGCGCTTACAAGCACGTAGTAAACGTATAGTAGCTATAATATCCTATCCTGGGCACAAAGAGTATAAACACGAATAATACTGGATTCCTGTTTTTATGGAGCTTTTAGTCTATTTTAAGCAGTTACAAGGTGTTCCCTAGGATTCTTTTTTAAAAATAACTCTGATTAATTGAGATATTATATATATACAATAAAATTTCCCCTTTTTATGTATATAGTTTTTTTTTCACAAACAAGATTGAGTGACCACCACCACACACAAGATATGGAGTATTTCCTTCACACCAAAAAGTTCCCTACTACCTACCTTATATAATCACTTTCCTCCCTCTTCCCCCATCCCTGGCAGCCACTTCTCCAAGTTCTGTCCCTTTTTCTATAATGTTATATAAATAGAACTGAATGATACGTAGCCTTTTGCATCTGTTTTTCTTTCCTTAAGATTTTATTTATTTTTAGAGAGTGGGGAAGGGAGGGAGAAAAAGAGGGAGAAAAACATCGAGGAGTTGCCTCTTCCGCGCGACCAGTGGAGACCTAGCCCACGACCCAGGCATGTGCCCTTACCGGGAATCAAACCGGAGACCTTTCTGTTGGGACGAAGGCCATTTCGCTGAGCCACACTAGTCAGGGCTGCATCTGGTATTCTACTTAGCATACTGCTGTTGGGATTCATACATGTTGTTGGATGTTTCAGAAGTTCATTCCTTTCATGCCTTTTCTAGAATTTCATAGTTAGAATCATTTTGCATTTAGGGTTCCTTCATGTCTTTTCATGGCTTCATAGCTCCTTTCTTTTTAGTGCTGAATAATGTTCCATTATTTGGATGTAATACAGTTTATTCATTTATCAGATGGGCATCTGAGTTGCTTCCAAATAATGACAGTTATATGAATGAAACTGCTGTAAAGATCTGTGTGCAGGTTTTTGTGTGGACATGTTTTTAGTTTTTTGGGGTAAATACCACGGAACGTAATTATTAGAACTCGTGGTAAGAGTATGTTTAGTTTTGTAAGGAACTACCAGATAATCTTCTATTTTGCATTCCCACAGCAATGAATGGGAGTTCCTGTTACTCTCCATTTGGTATTGTCATTGTTTTGGATTTTGGCCCTGCCTAATAGGTGTGTAGTGGTATCTCGTTCTAGTTTCAATATGCAGTTCCCTGATGACTAATGATGTTGAGTAACTTTTCATGTGTTTATTTGCCATCCATATCTTTTCTTTGATGAAATATTGTTCAGATCATTTATTCTTTTTAAAAATTAGCTTATTTTCTTATTTGTGAGAGTTTTGGGGTTTTTTGACATAGGTGTGTACAAGTTCTTTATGAGATATGGATTATGCAAATGTTTTCTTCCAGTCTGTGGCTTGTCTTAGCAGAATTTTTTATTTTTATTTTTTAAATTTCTGTTTATTAATTGATTTTAGATAGAGAAGAAGGGGGAGGGACAGAGAGGCATCAATTTGTTGTTTGACTTATTTATGCACTCATTGGTTGATTCTTGTATGTTCCCTGGCAGGAGTTCGAACTCACAACCTTGGCATATTGGGGATGGTGCTCTATTCAACTGAGCTACCCGACCAAGCCAGAAGTTTTTTATTTATTTTTATTATTTTTAATTTTTAAAAAAATGTTTATTGTATTTTTTCCATCATGTATCCCTCTTATGCCCCTCTCTCCCCCACAGTCACTGCACTGTTGTCCATGACCATGAGGTCGTTTTCCTTTTTGTTTGATCCCTCCACCCGCTAACTGCTCCTCTGCCCCCAGAGCTATCAGCCTGCTGTGTATAGAAGTTTTTATTTTGATGAAAACCAGCATTTTTATTTTCTTTTCTGGTTAATGCTCTTTGTCTTTTAAGACATCTTTGCTTAACCTAAGGTCACAAAGATTTTTCTTTATTTTTTCTTTAAGATGCTTTATAGTTTTAGGTTTTACATTTAGGTCAGTGACTTCTTTTTAACTTAATATTTGGATATGCTACAAAGTTGAAAATATTCTCTGCGGTCTACTCAATTATTTTGGCACCTTTGTTGAGTTCCTGATAAGTAATTTTCTAGAAAAATATATAATTTACCAAAGTGACTCAAGAAATAAAAACCCCATATAGACTAATAGTCACAGAAGAAAAGTTAAAATGCATCTAAACCCAGTGGGCTTTATGGGCAATTTCATTCCTAGTTTGAAGAAGCAGATAATTATATCAAGCATAGTAGATCAGAGAAAAAGAAAATATTCCCATTTCTTTTATAAATTAGCAAAATCTTAATAACTAATAGCTGGCAAAGATGGTACAAAAATAAAATTGACATTTGTCCTCTCTCACTTAATATAGACATAGAAAGTCTACAGCTGAAGGTTTGTGGGTTTAATTCCTGGTCAGGTACATGCCTGGGTTGCGGGTTCAGTCCCCAATCAGGGCATGTGTGAGAGGCAACTGATCGATGTTGTTTTTTTTTTTTTTCTTACTGTAAAGAAACATTAAAGTTTTTGAAACGTTTATGGTTTTAGTATTAAGTAATAAGTTAATTCCTTTAATTAAAAGGTGTTTTTCCTCGCCCTGGCTTGGGTGGCTCAGTGGATTGAGCACCAGCCTGTGAACCAAAGGGTCACTGGTTCAGTTCCCAGTCAGGACACATGTCTGGATTGTGGGCCAGGTCCCCAGTAGGGGACGCGTGAGAGGCAACCACACGATGATGTTTCTCTCCCTTTCTTTCTTTCTCCCTCCCTTCCCCTCTGTCTAAAAAGAAATAAAATCCTTTTTTAATAAAAAGGTGTTTTTCCTCAACTTTGCTTAAAATTCAGTTTAAGTATGGTCAATAAGTTTTAAAAACTGGTTATAACATTTCCCATTAGGCAGGGATCCAAATTAGTTTCAAAACATCCTCAGTGTTTGGCTTCTTGCCTTTGCTCAGAGTTCTATAAAATTAATGACCTTTCATGATAGAGCTTTGACTTTACTCAAAGGCAAGATAGTTTTTACAAGATTGCAATTTGAAACATCAATTGAGTACAAAATCCATGCACACGTGCACACACCCATACATCCCATAGTGGAGGCCTACCATTACAAGAAGGTGATATGAGAAAAGAGCTAAACAAAATGGAGATAAGCAATCTACCTGATGCAGAATTCAAAATACCGGATATAAGGATGCTCAAGGAACTTAGTGAGGACCTCAGCAGCATAAAAAAGATCCAGTCAGAAATGAAGGATTCACTAACTAAAATGAAGAACAATTAACAGGGAAACAACAGTAGAGTGGATGAAGCCAGGAATCAAAGCAGTGATTTGGAACGTAAGGAAGCAAAAAACAACCAATCAGAACAACAAGAAGAAAAATAATTTAAAAAAATGAGGGTAGTATAAGCAGCCTCTGGGCAACTTCGAGAGGTCCAACATTTGCATAATAGGGGTGCTAGAAGGAGCAAGAAATTGGAAATCTACCTGAAAAAATAGTGAAAGAAAACTTCCCTAATTTGGTGAAGGAAATAGACATACAAGTCCAGGAAGCACAGAGTTCCAAACAAGATGGATGCAAAGAAGCCCACTATTAGACACATCATAATTAAAATACCAAAGGTTAAAGATAAAGAGAGAATCTTAAAAGCAGCAAGAGAAAAGCAATTAGTTACCTACAAGGGAGTTTCATAAGACTGTCAGCTGATTTCTCTAAAGAAACTTTGAAGGCTAGAAGGGATTGGCAATACTGAAAGATGCGAAAAGCAGGGACCTACAGCCAATATTGCTCTAACCAGCAAAGCTGTCATTTGGAATTGAAGAGCTTCCCAGACAAGAAAAAACGAAAGGAGTTCATCATCAGCAACAATTATTATATGAAATGTTAAAGGGACTTATTTTTTAAAAAGAGGATCAAAACTATGAACAATAGAATGGCAATAAATACATATCTATCAACTATTGAGTTTAAAAAACAAACGAAGCAAGCAAGAAGAAGAGAGACTGAACCATGGATACGGAGAGTGTTTTGATGGTTGCCAGATGGGAGCGGAGTGTGGGGAATGGGGGAAGAGGAGAGGTGATTAAGAAGTACAAATAGGTAGTTATAGAATAGCTATGGGGATGTAAAGTACAGTATAGGAAATGGAGTAGCCAAAGCAATTATACACATGACCAATGGACATGAACAAGGTGTGGAGACTGCTTACGGGATTGGAGTTGCTTGGTTGGGGGGCAAAGGAGGGAAAATCAGGACAATTGTAATAGCATAATCAATTGTGTGTGTGTGTGTGTGTGTGTGTGTGCGCGCGCGCGCGTGCACACACATACACAGAGGGAGAGGTGATAGTAATAGAATGTGCTAGTAGAATGGTGGTGATGGCCTCTGATTCCTTATTGAAGACTTGTGTGTGTGTGTGATTTTCTTCCCCTCATCAAATCTGTGTTTATCTGTTGGTAGCCAGAGTGACATTATATCAGATAGCAATCTGTAGCTACAGCTTTCCTTTTTTTTTCACTACATAAAAAGATTAAATACTACATTTGACCTGACATTTAAACATTTTATATATTTAAATTTTCATATTTAAGTTTCATTTGATTTTATATCTTTTGTTTTTCTTCTTTGATCTTCCAAAATAATTTAAATGCTGTAAAACAGGTGAGTCTGTTCATCTGCTTTCTTTTGTCAATTTTCCTCCCAGAGTCAGTCTTTTCCCTTTTAGTTTAGAAATTAATAATCAAAAGGCTAGAATAATAAGAACTCATAAAAATTATGTCTTAAATATTAAAAGAAAAAGGTGGCATCAAACAAAACACATTCTTGCTAGGATGAAAAGCTTGACTTAGTACTAAAGGTGTGTGCTTGTTTAGTTCTGGTTAAAATCTTATAATGTATCTAGGGCAGTGGCTTAATATTGGTTACAATGAAGCTCATTTAATTTTGCTTGAGTATTTATTTCATACTCACTACATACTCTAACCCCAACCAAAAGGGGAAAAGGTGGATGGATGGATGGGTGATTGATTCGTTAAGTCACTCAATAAATTTTTGTCGGCACACCAACCTAGTTGTCATAAATGAAAAAGAAAAAAGAAAAAAAGAGAATAAAACAGTTTCAGCTCCCAAAGAGATTAAGAACCATTAATGCTAGGCAGAATGAATCAGTGTTTTTATACGGATAAAAATAGTTGTATTGTTGGGATTTCATGCGATGTTATTCAGCATGACTTGTGCTTAAGGAAATTATTAAAATTTGCTTGTATAGCATTTAGTTGTTCCTTTTCTATATCTGTGTTCTTGGAAGAGTTTAGTGGTAATTTCTTTAAGGAGAGTTTTTTTGTTTTATTGTTTTTGTCTTGTATCTAACAGGAGATTTAGGTGAACATGGGCAAATAGGGAAAGGTAGGGGCTTTCTAACTGCTTTAGGGAGCATAGACAGCACTTGTTATTGAAGCATACTTGTACCTTGCTAATAATACCTCCCGTTACGTAATGTGGGTTAAAGGTCTTGTAAACCTGTGCTTCAGTAAATGTGGTTTCTCATGAAACACGGAGGCTGAAGTATATTGTAGATTTAGTTTGAGGAATAGTAGAAATGTCTCTGACCCAAATGGCCAATTTTTTTTTTTTTATTTTAGACCTTCTATTTATTTTCTAAGGTTGATTTTGAAATAGAAGCAGCATTCTTGTTGATGATCATACTAGAAATGTCAGGAGTGAGCTAAGAGAACAAATGTTTGCTCTTTAATTTTAACATTGTAATTTTTGGCAGTATGCATAACTGCTCTGTGTCTGAATTTTACTTTTGTTAAATATTGGAATACCTCTAAGAGTTTTTATAAGGTTAAAAATAATGTCCTTCTTTAGACACCTAGAAGGAAGTATTGTGTGAATCCAATGTGTATTTAGAGCTATAGTGCAGTAGTTAGGAGTGGAGATTCTCATGTAGATGACTTAGATATGAATTCTACCTTTGCCATTTATTAGCTCTGAACTTCTTGGACAAGTTAATCCCTTTATGACTCAGTTTTCTCGTCAATTAAGTAGGATAACAAATGGTATCCTTCTTATATGTTTGTCATAAGAATTAGATAAGTAAATGCACGTAAAACACTTAAAATAATTCCTGGCATTATAATACGTGCTCAGTTTCTTTTAGCTGTGATTCATAGAGAATAGGGAGAAGGAATGCCTGGGAAATTGAACTTAGTTTATTTTTTATAAGTTTGATTTTTCTTTTTCATTACATCTTTTGTTAGAGATGTTCATATATAACAGAATAGATCATTTTGAATTTAGTATTTTATTTTATGTGTTCTGATTTTTCTGATGGAAACTTTTATCACTTAGTGAAATGATCAGAAACCAAGAAACAGGAACGAAGGAGAGAAGCAGAGACCAGAAGTCAGCTTTGAGAGATTAAAAACTGGTAGTGCTACTTTAGACCTTGTGTTTCTCTCAGAAACTAGAAGAAAAGCAGAGCTACTTTTTAAAAATAGGGTTTTTATAAATCTAAAAGCAACTGTAATTAAAAGATGGTATTGTTAACATCTAACTTCTAGCTTGAAAGATAATCTCAATTAGATCTTTTTCTTTTGTTTCCTTTTTGTCATGAAATTGTTCAGTGATTTATTATAATATGTTCATTACCTACAGGCCTGGCTTTTTTCCCCAACATAAATACTCTATAACCTAAAAGGAATACCTATAAGCTAAACTAGTGAAAGGCTCTGTTCTTCCTTTGCCTCCTTCCTTTTTTTCCAAATATTTATTGAATGTCTACTATATGTTGAGCAGTTTGTTATTTGCTGAGGATATAAAGAAAATTTCTGCTTGCAAAGAATGTAGGAGAGACAGATATTATAATGAAAGTAAACAGACAATTATTAAAGTGATATGTACCCCTATATGTAAAGGTATAGTAAAGGTGACATTGGAGAACAGAAATGGGGTGCCGACTCAGTCTCAAGTATAGAAAACTAGGTCTTCAAAGAAGACTTCCTACAGGAAGTGACACACAAACTGAATTTTGAGGGAGCACGAGTTAGCCAAATTAGGAAACGTGGGCATTCCAGGCAGCCAGAACAGCAAATGCACAGGTGGCGGACCTGGGAGGGTATTTGCAGTCTAGGAACTCCAAGGGGTTCCACAGGGCTGGCGACGAGAGTTAAGACTACACACAGCAGGTCAGGGAGAATGGTGAGAGAAGAGACTAGCTAGAAAGATAGGCTTTGGGTCAGGTCTTGTAGGATTGTTTTGTAAGATGTAAAAAACACTTAAATTTGTGTTGTTATAAAGGTTATGTCACCACAGTTGAGAATAGGCGAATAGAAAGGGACAAAACTGGAGGCAGGTGGGAAGAAGTTATTGCTGCTCCAGGCACACACAGGAGGAAGTCAAATTCGAAAACTGTTCCACAGATTCTGTCAGACCAGGAAGATTTGGAAAACTGTTTTAAAGATATAGAAGACTTCATGCCCCAATAAATCCCAGAAGAATCATTTCAGCCTTTTCCTTTTTTCTTTTCAAAACAACACAACAAACTGGTAGTCACCTCTTCTTGGATTTTATAATAGGTGGTATTCTGAAGGCTTTTGGTGCCTAGGCCTAGCAACAAGGTGAGTATGGATACAGTGTTTAGTTGCTAATTGGATACTGTTTAATTTAGGGCTGTTTCAGTAAAAGAAATGATTTTTAGGCTGAAAAAACAATCAAATTTGCATCTGGAAGGGTTTTATTTGGTGACTGCATTTTTCACAGTCTCAGCAGCACATAAAGATGAGCTTTTCAGAAGGTGAAACTAGGATGGAGCCAGTCACTGGGGCATAGACAGATGAGCAGAGGCACAAGCTGGCCGTGTTTCCTCTCACTTCGCTAGACTGTTTTCCTAAAGTGTTCACGTTTTCTACCGTTAGTTTTTAAAACAACGTTAGAAGCAAGAATATATAAATCCAAAGCATAATTTCTCTTTGAATTTAGAAATATTATACATAACTTCTTTTTTCTTTGCATGCTTCATCTCCTAGGTAGTAAAGACTGATGGTTTTGAGGGAAGGGATGGGTACAAAAGAGATGGATATTTCATACATGGAAAACAAAGAATATAGTGCATTTGAATTACTGGCTAGAGCAAGTTTGATACAAACACCCTTCATGTAGTCAGTCATCCTTGATTTTTTAAAAAAGATTTTTATTTACAGAGAGAGGAGAAGGGAAGGAGATAGAGAGGGAGAGAAGCAACGTTGTGTAAGATCAGTTGCCTCTCACACGTCCCCAACCAGGGGCTTGGCCCTCAAACCAGGCATGTGCCCTGACAGGAATCAAACCAGCGACCTTTTGATTCACTGGCGGGCATTCAGTCCACTCAGCCACACCAGCCAGTGCATCCTTCATTCTTCTGCAGGAATTACTGTTGACTTGTAGTGTAACCAAAGTGTTCATTACTGAGAATTTTTATTTAGTAGCAGATGGTTATATTCTCCTGCACATATACTGGAAAAGAATGTTTGAGGAGGTTCCTTGTTAGAAATTTTTTAATAATGTTTACAAACATTATAGCTATTATCAGACATTTATTTTATTCCCACTGAATGTGTGGCTGAGTGTTGGTAATATTTTTATTTCTTTCTCATTCACTTAATGTGAAATTACGGGCCCAATGAGTTAGAAAGAGTTATGCAAGAGAGGAGGAAGGAGAGAAGCGGCAGTGGCTACTACTCATCTGTCTGAGTCACCAGCAATGAATGCCACATTGATACCTGCTGGTTCCTTAACAGAGGCCAATTGGGATTTACTTTTTATGAATGTCTTGTGATTTTATAAAATAATGTTTTCCTTTAAAATTAAGACTATTCAGTCACTTTTACTGTAACTATATAAAATCTACCCTCAGCTCATGAAAAAGTACAATTGGAAGTAGAAAAAATATTATTAAATGGATGGAGGTTGTTCAATTGATACCAGATGGATATAATTCTCAGTAGATCTGTAAACTGAAATAAAACCAGTATTCTTCTATTGACTTTGAATTGTTATTAATAGTCCAAGACTAACTGAAAAAGAAGTAGTAAGTCAGTTAGTAAAGAAAGAGTGTAAATAGTTCAGCAGTTTCTGCTGAATAAAAGGAAACTCCTTTTTAACTGTCAAGTTTCCTTAAGAATACACTGCCTTCAGCAGTTGGTGCCATGGAAAATAGATACCACATGCTGATGAAACGTGGAATTAGTACTTGGAGATGCTCTGTTTTGTTATTACTGAAAGACCTCTGTGTGCTTTAAAAATCCTTTAGGTCCAGCATGTCCAGTAGGACTTTCTGCAGTGATGGAAAAGTTCTATATCTGCACTGTTCAGTGTGGCAGCTGAGCACCTGAAATGTGGCTGGCACAGCTGAGAAGCAGAATTGCACATTGTATTTAATATAAACATTAAATATTAATATAAATGTAAATGATCATATGTAGCTAGTGACCATAGTATTGGATAGTATTGACCATAGTATTAAACATCTTTAGATAGTTGAGAACTGAGCAGCACATTTGCTAACCATGTCATTAAAAATATACTACAGTGTAATTAATAGTTATTTTTAGTACATTTGGAAATGTTGTTTTTTACAATATATGGGTTCAGAACTGGAGGAACTATAGTATTAGGAAGATGACAGAGAAGGTTAATTGAGGAGTTTTCAGCTCTTTATATACAGTCATCTTCCCAGCGAGGCCCTTCTGCTCACACAACTTAGGGTTCAGCACTTTCGCACTCAGCCTGCCCTATTTCCTGTCCTGAATAATTTTTTTCCTATGGGACTTATCACCATCTAACATACTAGAGAGAAGGCGTAGATTTTTTTCCCTTATTAATTCACTGCTGTGTCCCCAACACTGGAATGATACCTGATACTTCAGACGTGGTCAGGAAATATTTATGCAATGAATAAATGAAGTTTGTGGTTTCCTGATAATAATAATCCAATTCATTAAACACTGTTTAGCATTATATGACAAGTACTGAGTTAGATTAGTTACATAAAGTGTATCATGACTATTTCTCTTTTCCATAATAAAAGTTTCTTGGAGTTGTTATTTGAAAACAAAACATTATTGGTTATGATTAAATTATTGGTTTGGCTCTGCCATAGAATTTTATAACCAGAGGGAGCTTGGCCATAATCTGATTCAACTGCCCAGTGTTTCATGGTGGTTTGAAGCTCCATCAGTATCATTTTTATCTTCCTCTCACCTCCCCTTTTCCTTCATCCCCACAACCTATGAATCTTCTTGCTCAGTTCTTTTTTTTCATATCCTCCCATTCCGATTCAGCTCATTCTCACTGCCATCTGCGCTGGCCTTTCCCACTGACTCTCCGGTACTCTAAGGAGCTTCCCAGGTCTTTAACCCAACCATAAAAACCTCTTTTGTCTTTCTCAGCTGAAGCTTTCCTGTTTCATTTCTTATAATTCTCTCCTCATTTCTAGAAGGGGCATCCTAACCTCTGGGGCATCCATGAAAACTTCCTGTCTTCAAAACAAAAACTTTTAAGAGAAAGTAAAAAGGCAGTGCCAGTTTTCTAGCCCAAGTTCTTTCATTCCATGAAGCTGAAAGCAGCCCTGCCTGCGCGGTTTCAGTTTCTCTCACCCGTAGACGCAGTCCAGCACCCTGTAGGCTCCTGAACATACACATTGCTTCATGCTGTCATATATGTGTAGAGCCACTGTGGCGTAAGAGCATATCAGAACTGCCCATTTTTCCTAAAGAACTGTGGTGTTTAAACTTAAACACCCACGCCCTGCCTGGTGTGGCTCAGTGGGTTGGGCTTCATCCTACAAACCGAAATTTCAATGCCTGGTTCAATTCCCGGTCAGGGTACATACCTAGGTTTTGGGCCAGGTCCCCAGTTGGGGGTGTGCAAGAGGCAACCTATCAATCTTTCTCTCCTTCTCTTTCTCTCTCCCTTCCTTTCTAAAAATAAATAAAATTTTTAAACTTAAACATTCATTTGTATAAAGAATCTAAGTGGGATGAGAGGGAGCCAAATATATTAAGCACCTTCAATCATCAGAATCTTTAGAGAGTCTCTTATTTAATACTCACAACAACTCTATGAGTAATTGTCTCCATTTTACAGATGTAGAAACTAAGGCTTACCTAAGCTAAGTAACTTGTTCAGGGTCACTTAGTAAGTGAGAAAGCTGAAATTTTACATACTTATATGTGACCCCAAAGCCTCTGCTTTCTTCCATTGGTAAGCCGCGCTGCCTTTGGAAGCGGGGGTAGGCGGGAACAAGACTTACAGTATTTGATATATAATAGGAGGCAGGTTATGTTTGGTTTTTTCCCTCTAGTGAACCAGCCACAGAAAGAAACCAGTGTTGCTTGGGTTAAGTGGATGAGTATCTGGTGATACCAGTGGCACTGCCTTAACTTTAACCACTGCTGTCTCTTTCCGCCCGTTCTTCAGGCTAGTTCACATCAAGTACAGATATTTCCTGCTGAGTATCTTGAGCCTAACAGTAGTGATTATATGAAGTTTTGTGTAAATATTCACCTGACAAATTTGTCTCCTTTGAAAATTGCTACTTGTGAAACAGCAAATTCTCAAAAACAATCCTGAGCATGCCGTTTTCCCCCACAAAAGTGAGATTTCACAGCAACCTTAGGCTTGTTTGGAATGATAGAATAGTCCACGGTCTCTACATTTCTTTCAGTCTCCACTTGTAGCACTTTTCACCTCAATGGTCTTTTGTTACTAGCTTCTGTGAGCAAAGCTTAAAATTGAAGAATGCTGTTTCTGCCCTTCTACTCAAGGTTAATAAATACTTGTTGCATGCCCACTGTGCACTTAAGCTGTGCCAAGAGTTGAGCGTTTAAGGATAAATACATCATGGCCCCTGCCCAGGAGATATTTCTAGCCTATTAGAAAAGTCTGGAGATCACTGTAATTCAGGGAGATACGTCCAGTACAGTCAGTCATGACCAGCTCTTTCCAGTCCTATCTCTTGATGCTTATTCTTTTTTTCTCACCTCTGTCATCACTTCTGTGAATGATTCTTTCAGTGTTGATCTCACTTCTTTTGAGATATTTTCTCTGATCTCTCAGGACAAAGCTACACCCCCGCACCCCAACAATATGTATTTGTGTAGTACCTAAGTACTAATGGTACTCTATTGTAGATCCTATTTGCTTGGACTCTAAGCATGTTAAGGGCAAAAACTGTTGTCTTTGGCACCAACACATTGATGAGCACATAACCAGTGATCAGTAAATCTTTATTGGAATTCTGCTTGAGTGGGAGGCTTATAATAATGGAAGCAACATTTGAGCCAGTTCTTAAAGGACGAGTAGGAGTTTTCTAGATGGGTCTGGAAAAGAAATTTCAGGCCAAGGGAACAATTTATACAAACAGATGAAACAATGAAGAGCTTACAAGTGACTAGCAAGGCTTTCTAATTTCCACATGGATTTTTAGACACTGGTTATCAGTTGAAGGATGTTATCGCCTATAACTGTTCCTTCCCCCATTTATAAATCCATAAGTTGAAAATTAGTCTTTTACTTGAATATGTATCTGTGTGACCTATTAATAATTTCTGTTGGTCAGTCTTTCTGAAGGAAAGTCACTTTTCCCTACCCTCCCACTAGAGCTCACCTCCTTGAGACGCTCAGGTCATAACAAAGTAGTATGCTGAATTAAGCTTAGGAAGTTGTGATTAAAATAGCTAAGAGCTTACTCTCCTAGATAATCCAGTTTATATTGGTACTTTAAGCATAAATCACATTTAAATGAAAGCCTTACACTCTCCTGATTGATCTTGTAACCTGTTTACTGAAAACATAAAACATATTTTCATGTTAGTGTATGAGGTGATGTGCCTGCCAACAGAAATTTTGGAGTTGTACATGTCACTAAAGGTTCCGAGTGCTCAGCTCTTCCCTTTCTTTTTATAAGGCCTTGCTTGCTCTTCCCTAAATAACATAGGAAGAGATTCATAAATTTTTATGTAACCTCCCCCATTCCTAGAGGCAATAAGCTGTGGAGGAAAAATACTCTAAAATGAGAGTATCTTTTATTAGGTGACTATTAAGAATAGTGTGTTCTTATAAAGTTAAAGTGCGACTTTCCTTTGCATTTCTAAAATATAATACATGGAAAACTAGAATGAATTCAAGGCTTTGATTGTTACATTTTAAAGCCATCAGTGGGCCATGTATCCTCTCTGCTTGTCTGCTTTTACCAGCTGGCACAAAGTAAATATTGTTTGTTGGTCAAGGAACATTTATTGGCTTGGTACACAGGCAACAGAATTTGCATTTCTGAGAGATTTCTCATTGTAGGGTATGGACTTCCTTGGGAAATGAATGTATCTTTAGGAAGTAGGTATTTCCTTGACCATTTATACAAGAGCTGAAGTGAGTCCTAGAGTGAGAATCAAGAGACTTGGGTTTTAGTCCTGGCTCTGAGGAAGGCATTTAACCTCTTTGACCATCAGTGTCCTTCTTCTGCGGGGAGTAGAAGATTGAGCCAGCTGATCGCTAAGAATCTTGTCATTCTTTTATCTTTAAGTTTTATTGCCACCTTCACAATAACCTAAAGTCCGTCTTGAGCCAACCTAAGATGGGCATTTAAATTTGATGGTAAACAGCAGCTATACCAGGATCCATTAAGCTATCTGTTCTACTCTTGTGTCGTCTTGTCAACATAGATTCTACAGTACGGGGCGGGCGGGGCGGGGACACGGGGGTCGTGTGTGTGTGTGTGTGTGTGTGTGTGTGTGTGTGTGTGTGTGTGTGTGTGTACTGTGCCTGATTTAAACTTACTCACAGTAATACTTTTGCCTGGACTGTTCTGTCTGCTTGGTGTTGCTGTACAACAACCAGACTTCCTGTTTGGCCTGCATCTTCTAATTTGCTTTTTGGATTCATGATACAGAAATGTCATCCTCTTCCGTTTCTGACTAGCCTCTTTGTAATGACTAAGTTTTTTGTAATGTACATCTGGCTGCTCTTGACCTGGCCTCTCCTTTCTTGACTTTTTTTTCCTATAAGAACTGTGATAATTATTGCTTGCATTTATTGAGAGCTTTTCATATGTCAGGCACATTACAAAGGGCTTTTTTTAATGTCATTTCACCCGTACAATTGTCCTGCACAGTTTAACATTGTATTGCCCATTTACAAATTAGGAAACCAAGGCTGAGAGAGGTGAAGTAACTTACCTAGTGTTCCCACCAAGTGATAGATCTGAAATTAAAATTCAGTTGCCTCCAAAGCTCATCCTCTTCAGCAACATGCTGTGTTACGTTCATGATGATAGCGGTGACGATGATGGCGGTAGTATGCTGAGTGCCTACGCGGTGCTGAGCGGTGCATTTGCCACCTTTTGCCTCCCTGTTTTATCGTAGTGGAAACTACTATTGCATATTTTCCACTTTTGGGTTAATAAATACTCTTAGAAGGGCCAGGGTTCAAATGGTATAGAACAGTCTTCTTACATTGGAGCATTCTTTCAATGTATTTTTCCTTTTACTCTCTTTCTTATTTTAATGGTCAACATCATGTTTTTCTGACTACTACCAGTATTAACAATTAAATGTTGCCTGAGCATTTCTACATTTTTTTTTTCTTACTGGTGCCTTAGCATTATCGTTTTTTTTTTATTTGTTACCTTTGCTATTGTTTTCTGTATCAAAGCAGATAATGGGGATAAAATAATGAGAAAGGAGAAAGTGCTAAGGAAAGGCAAAAGAAAAGTCCAGATACTAGGACTCTTTCTGTGATTTCAGTTTGGAAAACAAATGTTTAAACTAAAAGCTCTGTGTTTTGGGTAGCTGACATATGTTGAAGGAATATTAGGGCTTTGACACTTAAAAACTTGGTGATATAAGACATGGGATTTGACCTCACTAGCCTTTGTTTTCTTATCTGATAATAGGGTAAATAATATATTCTTCACAACACAGTCCTGGTGATAATTAAATGAAATAACCAATGTAAAATTCCTTGATGTAATACTCCAGTTGTTAGTTCCCCATTTTACCTCAAGGGTTTGTGAAATAACCCAGAGTATATGGCCACTCATAAGTGTGTTAAGTGTGGCTTTTTTACATTTAGAAAATTTAGTGTTAGCATACACAGGCATGTACGTAAATAAAATTCATCGAGCTATAATCTTCCTGTTTATGTATTTGCCTATATGTAAATTAGTTATATCTCACTGCAAATGAAAATCAGTGTGCAAGCTGGACTTTTGGTTGCTGCATGTGGTTGGCTGATGGTTCCATGTGTTATACCCAGCATGTGGAACTCCGCCTTTGTATTCGCCAAGATCCTATGGTGGTTATTGAGCTTTAACAAAAAGAGAAATATTGTATAATACCTTCCAGTTTATTTCCATTTATATCTTAGTAAGCAAAGTTTTCAGAAATAACTCTTTTTATTTTTAGAGAAGGTATACTCAATCCTAAAATAATGTTCCTGATGTTATTAATTCCCAGTAGGTAGATCTCATGCTGCTTTGGGTATGCCGCTCACAGGTAGGAAATACAATTTTAGAGCAATCCGGGAAACGTGAGAACAGTCTGATATGTTTTAGGCAAGCCTGAGTTAAAAACATACCTTTGAGTGGATGTCTGTTCTCATTAGCCTGCTGCACGGAGCTCTGATGGGTTTTTTTATGTGATTAAAGTTACACATTCTTTGGTAGACTCTTGAGCAAGTTCCTTTTCTTCTGGAGAGCAGGAACCAAGCTTGATGTCAGGAAAAGTAGGTGTGGACTTCAGGGCTGTGCCGCTCAGCAGCTAGAATGTGGTTGGCAGTCTCCTCCCCTTCCTGCACTTCTACTCTTCACAGTGTGCACCCTGGAATGACAGGCATTCCTGTGTGAAGAGAGCCAGCGTGAAGACGTATTTGTAAGAACCACAAGTGCCCAGGCCAGGATACAGGGAGAGAGAAAACTCCAGCGGATTGACCTCATACCATTTCCTGATGTTTGGCAGTGATACTGAGAGAGGAGTGCACGTCCCCTCCTTATGTGGATTTATCTTTTAAGGAAAGTTCGCTTTGGTCCAGCACAGTTTGTTGTCGTGAGACACATCAGACAATATAATCATGGGGCAAGCTGATGTCTCCAGACCGGTAAATCCAGATGCAATTGGTGAGTAATAAAAGGCAAAGAAATAAAATCTTGACAAACAAGGCAGATCTACAGGTGAAGTTGAATATTTTATAGGAATTGGAATGTAAGGATTTTGATGTTTATAACTTTGGGGTGTTTATAACTTTGTGAAGAATGAATGAAAACATTATTAGTTATTTTTCACTCAGTTGTATTAATCTACCACACATAGTTTTGTTTTACTTGGTCCCTTTGGAGTTTTTTTTATATAATACTGCTAGGAAACCATCTGTTCATTTCTTGCCTTTGCAGAAGATAACTACAGAAACTAGTATTTAGAATTTGGTGGTGTTTTAGTAGTATTTGGCAGAGCTTGGACAATTGATAGATATATGTGGAATAGAACCAAAGTGTTGACTTCTTTAAACAGGACCACTTTAAATAATTGACTTAATTTTTCAACTCAGTTATACAGTTTCTAAATAACTCTCAGGACTTTTCCATTAAGGTGTTATTTCCACTTCCCATGAGGCAACACTTTGGTATAAATATTTCTGAAGTCAGTGCTTTACATATGAAGTGTTATCTCAGAGATAGCTAGAGATCAGGCTGATAATTATAAGTGTATGGGTATGAAACTCAGTGTAGCTACACTCAGAGTTTCAAACTCTTAAGTGAAAAGGAAGTCCATTGTTACTGAAGATTCATTTTCCCCAACTTGTGGGCTTTTGTATAAGATGAAGTTGGAAAGGAGGGAAAAATAGTTTTAAATGGTTGTTCATTAAAGGATTGTTAAGTAGAAGCAAAGTATAAGGAAATCCTATGAATCATTTCTTGGCATTAATTTTTAGAAAGATTTATACCTTTTCTTTGACTTAGGGAGCAGCATAAAACATACTCAGCTCTAGGCTGGGTTTTTTTTGTATGTGTGTGTGTTTTTTTCTGAAATGAAAAATGTTGATGACTTTAGAAAAGTATATAAGGGCAGGAGCACAGGTAATACTCCAAATGTCTCATGATTTAATATGATTTATTTTTCTAAAGGTATGTTTTTCTCCTGAGAACTTGCCAGATGAATTCTTACAAAGTATTTTTTTCTCTTTTTTTTATGTTTTACTGAATCTGAGGCACATGGATCACAAAGTGAGTCACTCAGGAACAGATTTTTAACACCGAAGTCAGGACTGGATTCACTTTACCTTCCTTGATCACCAAGGCTGGGTCCATATCAATTTACTAACCCCTTTTTTATTTCTTAAATAAAATGTTTTATAGGTATCGTAGGAAAGGTATAGAGAAAAATATAAAGAACCTCCAGAGGCCAATATCCAGCTTTCAAAATGAAATTTAAAACAGATATATCCCATCCCATCCTACCCATCTCTCTATGTCCACATTCCTTTATGATGACATTTTACTTTTTATTCTCAGATGTAACCACTCTCCAGAATTTGGTGAAATTAATTTAGGGCCACTAAATTTTCCAGTGATTTCTACTCCAAAGATTAGTTCTTTATTAACAAGTATAGGAGGGACCTGTGTAATGGTAGGCATTTATCTATGAGACAGAAATGAGAGGTCTTTCAAAAACAAGAAATTGCTAAGCAGATATAACTTAATGATGGGTAACGATATTTATGAAGAATGCCCATCTAACATTTATATACTATACAAAAAATTTCATCTGAGTAAAGTTTGATATTTCTTATGCTTCTAAAAAAAAGTCAGAATCATATTAATCAATTTTTCTAACTACCAGTATTCCCTAATAAGAGACCTATAAAAAAAAAAGAAAAAGAAAAAGAAATCATTCAGGTACCTAACTAAAATTTTGTGTTCTCTATAGATTCTATTTGAGGGTTTTATTTCCGATTATCTAGAAAATTTCTGGATGACTATAACCTATTGTAATGGACAGACTCTGTTTATATTATTTGCAATTCAGGGTGTAGTCTATTTGAGCAAATTCAGAATGGGTCGTGAAGGCTTAACATTGACAACTCTGAGGACTTATACCATTGTTTTAAAGGCTTTTAACCAAACATAACAATTTATAATGAAATTCAAAAAGCATATCAGTGGGTAAAGTGTCTGAAGAGTCTTACCAAATTCTTTGGAAGGATATACGTCCAAAGCAAATTGAGACATAAATAGTTTTTGAGTAATTAAAAAAAAAGATGTAAGTAATTTGTTTATGGTTCTAGACCTGTAATATAGCAGTTAGTTTTGAGCTTTAAAAATTGATGATACTACTGCCCCAGCCAGGTGGCTCAGTAGGTTGAAGAATTGGCCCTGTGCACCAAAGTGCCAGGGGTTCAGTTGCCAGTCAAGGCACATGCCTGGATTGTGGGTTCCATCCCCAGTTGAGGCACATGCGGGAGGCAGCCAATTGATCTCTCTCTCACATTGTTGTTTCTCTCTCTCCTACTCTCTTCCTCTCTCTCTCTCCTCCTCCTTTCCTCCCAATATCAATAAACATGTCCTCAGGTGAGGAGTAAAAAAAAAAATAACTGAATGAATGAATGAATGAATGACTGAATGAATGAATATAAAACTGAATATGAGACAGAAATGAGAGGCAAGCCAAGTGATATAAAATAAGTTACTGAATGTAATTAATTGATTTATTAATTTATTATTTTCAAGGCACTGTTTAGGTATAACTCATATCTATATCCTTAGGAAGTTTACTTTCAGGTTGAGAATTTAAACTATTAAAAGAAAAAATTCAAAATACTTATAAATCTGCAAGTTAGTTGACTCCCTTGACTTATGATATATGTCCAGGGCTGTTAACCAAGAAGAGGCTGCTTTCAAACACATAATCTTTGTCTGAGACCCATATGCAGCTTTATGAGATGTTATGTCAGCATCCAACTAGGGTTTTTACTATAGGATCTTTCTAACAGCCTGCGTATTCAAAAGCTGAGTAGGAGTTTATGCCATGGTGTGCAGTCAAGGAAAAAGTAGTTATCCTCAACAGTTCATATTTTTAAAATTATCCTTCAGTGAAATATGTCCATAAGAGAAAGTCTGTAGATTTACTCAGATAAGACTTTAAAATAATACTTTGTTGTTTTTTTTCTTTTTAAAGACTGAACTGTTTATTTTTGGAGAGAGGGAAAGGGAGGGAGAAAGAGAGGGAGAGAAACATTCATAATAAGTGAGAGGTTGCCTCTTGCACACGCCCCTGGGCCAGGCCCGCAACCCAGGCATGTGCCCTGACCGGGATATCCAACCAGCGACTTTTCACTTTGGATGATGCTCAACCAACTGTGAGCCATGTCAGTCAGGGCAATACTTTGTAGTTCTTTTTTTTTTTTTTTTTTTTAAAGATTTTGTTTATTTATCTTCAGAGAGAGGGGAAGGGAGGGAGAAAGAGGGAGAGAAACACTGATGTATGAGAGAAATATCAATCGGTTGCCTCTCACATACCCCGAGCTGGGAACCTGGCAACCTGGCCCACAACACAGGAGTGTGCCCTGACTGGGAATTGAACTGACAGCCTTTTAGTTTGCAGGCCAGCACTCAATCCACTGAGCCACACCAGCCAGGGCAGGACAATACTTTGTAGTTCTTGATCAGCATAAAAGTTGTTTCTGTGTTCACCAGAATACTTCCTATCATATTAAAACTACTAGCTAATTAGCACATGTCCTTACATTAGACACAAGACCAAAGAATTTAAGCTCTACCTTCTCTTTGTCTTTCCATTTCCCATCTCTAGCTTTTTTCTTTTCTTTTTTGACTCTCCACGTACCTTTTATTCAATAATTAGCCTCTTTTTTCTGTTTTTCTTTTACATAGGAATTTGTTGTTTTAAAAGGCACTGTACTGTAATATTTAATCTTACCTACATTTCTTTTTCCATTGTCATTTGATTTATTTTGCTTTGAAATTTCATGTACATGATAATCTGGGTAGTTCTAGGAATGACAATTTAGAAATGTATCGTCATTTGGAGGCAAAATTAGTAAGGAGATTGCTGTCTGAATAAAAGTTAATGTAGCTATGTAACAACATTAACATTCAAATAAATAATAGATGGGTTAATTAAAAATAAACATCATAGGACTTTAAAGAAAAACACTTGGCATTATATCATCACCAGAGTTAGCAGACACATTTCTCATACTTATATAGGTCTAATAATAAATGCTTTCTTCTGAGGAAGAAGAAACAGGCATATGTTCCACATAAAATCCAGGAATGAGGAGGAAGCCATAGTATAGGATTCTGTCATGGACTCCTTATAGGATTTCCTTTTTTCAAATGTGGAATATCAATCAAAAATTATTGTCCCCTCTTACTCCTCCATTGGATTTGTGAATAGCCTGTTGTCACAACAACATACCCCTCTTTCTACTTGCAAGTGCACTTTGGGAAGTTTAAGGGTTGTTTTGTTTGTTTGTATTAAATGAGAGACTATATTATATTCTGGCACCTCTGGGGGGAAAAATCTTTCTCTTGGAATTTTTATTTAAAAAGTGTATGTATCAAGTGTCAAGGGCGAAGCAGCATCACTTCCTGATGCAGTCAGGGTCAGAAAACTGTATTTTCCTAGAGTTTGAATCTCAGACCTAATTGTACCTGCAAGTATTGTACATTACAGAGAGTGACCTTCTCCCTGACTATCTTCTTGAGTGCTTTGCCCAATTCTATTTCCCAAAGGTCATAACTATGCAGTTCTTCCAAGGGAAGTTACGGGCATTCACTAGACAAAGCCTGCTTTGTTCATTAGTGGCAGCTTTTGCTTTCTGTAATTTTGTTGAAGTTTTTTAAAACAGTCCTTTAAGAAGGCAAAAATGAGTAAGTACAATAGTATAAGTACCATAAATTAATGTTCTCCGTTTACAAAGTTCTGATGCCATTAAAACGCTTGGTATAAAAGCAAGATCTGTTATAAGCTAAATGGACATAAAAGTTAAACAGACAGAACTATTAGATTATAAGTATAAAACACAGTATATGTAAGTGAAGTCATTATGCTATACACCTTAAACCAAAAAAAAACAATAATCGGCACTTCTTGATAATGGAATATGTATCTTGTTGCACATAACTATAGATTTTTAAATTTTAGACAAAAAACTGATCACAATAAAAATGCTGTGGGTAGAATGGGAGAACTTTATACACTTTAAATCTAAACATTTCTTAAACCCAATAAGGTATGAGAAATAGAGGTAGAACTAATATGCAACAATTTTGTTGCTTATTACCAAACTTAGTGAAAGGGGGAAGGTAGTGAAGGCTACATTGGAAACTTCCTATTGACTCTAATCGCCTGTGCCTTACTTTGCCCTCAACATGGATGATTAAGAATTGGTTGTTAGCTCTGGCTGGTGTGGCTCAGTGGATTGAGTGCCAGCCTGTGAACCAAAGGGTCACCGATTTGATTCCCAGTCAGGGCACATGTCTGGGTTGTGGGCCAGGTCCCCAGTAGGGGACGTGCGAGGGGCAACTACATGAATGTTTCTCTCCCTCTCTTCCTCCCTTCCCCTCTCTCTAGAAATAAATTTAAAAAAAAAAAGAATTGGTTATTAATACAGATTCTAAAATGAACATTATTTTTGACCTAGAACTTTATTGTTGAACCCTGTTTTATCCCTTATCTCTAGGAGGTAGTATAGGTATGATATGTATCTACAGGAAGTAATCAATAAAAACTTTATCTGAAAATGAAAAATGCTAAGTAAATTTTAATAATAGCATACATTTATTTTAAAATCACCCTAGAAATTCATGTGGAACAATTAAACTTGAACTAAAAATCTTGAATTAAATGGTAGCCGTAAAAACCTAGGGGTTGGAGAAAAATACTACTAGAACTCTGCATAATACATGATATAAGAAACAAGCCTATGAAATGTGAGGTGCTACAACTTGAATGAGGGAATAAATAGTTAAAATATCAGGGCATGGATTCTGGGTACTACACAAAAGGGAAACTCCAAATTCTAATTTAGTTAGTTACCTTTCTCTCCCAGCCTCCACCCCTCCTCTAGAAAACATCAAGACCTCCAACTTTGTGTGTGACTTGCTTGCCTAGTGGTTTGCAGCTGTGTGGCTCAAAGAAAAAGGTGTGTTCCTTGGAACACACAATCATAAAACTAAAGCCAGCATCCTACACCCTGTTTTCTGTCAAACAAAGGGAATCTACGTTGTGTTGGCTCTCACAGAAAGCAAGGGGCCATAAGGCCATTTTAAATTTCAAAACTAGTTTAAACAGAAACAATGGAATATCCAAAATGTGACTCAAAGCCTTTATTTCTTGTCAAATTGGAAATATAAGGGAGATGGTCATCAAATGGGAATTGTCGAGAACAAGTGGTTGATGTTCTCCTGATGTGCCAATGAACAGCTTCAAACTCACTCTCTCTGCCCTTTATTTATGAATATAGAACAAATCCGAGGTGTAATTGTATCATTAAAAATTTTAAAAGGGATAATTTCTAGGTACTTGAATATACCTTTTGTTGTATACTTTATTTGTTAGTTTCTCTTTCTTTCTATTGCCGTTTTTTAAGTGATGGAATTGAATTTTCTTCTTGCCACACAAAAATTTATAGTAAGAAACCTGAACTAGGGTACTAGTTTAAATGGATCCAAGAATGCGCCAGAGATTGGTGACTTCAGTGAGATCTAGCCAGCCACTGCTCTCAAGGATTTATTCATACTTCAAAACCCTTCATGCTACAGCTGGAAAGTTTACACCTGGTAACTGTAGATCACCATTAAACTTGGTTTCTAACCCTTTAGCACAAAATTGTACTGATGGCGAACAAGGGTGGTATACTTAAAGAACGCAGGACTAGGAAGTGTTGTTTGGGTAATCTAATTCTACTCACTGTAACATGCGCCAGTACTCCATTTACCAAAGAAATATATCCCTGAGCGGTATAATTTGCTTACTATTTCAGACTATGGTTGCCATGTGGGAAATAGTTCATTTTTATGGGAACCTAATGTTTAGAAAGAATTGTTTTCTTTTGTGTACTTATGTATATGCTGGACCTCATGCATTAACTGTGATGGTATTAAAGTTCCCACTTCCCATTGTAAAAAAAAAAAAAGTTTTTTTCCAATTATAAAAGTCATACATGTTTATTGTAAAAAATATAGGAAGCTAGAAAGAAGAAACACAAGTCTCCGTAATCCTACCATTAAAATATATTTACATTTTAGTTTAGTTTTTTCTATTCTTTTTAACATACTTTAGCATAGTTTAAATAATATGATCTATAATTTACATGTATTTATATTCTACTTTTAATCTAGGGTTACTACTCTAAAAACTTCATTTTACTGCTTATATATTGTTTTATATAAATTTTTCAGTTTATTTATTCATATACCTAATGTTGTACATTCCACTCATTCCTAATGATTTACCACCCTAAATAAGACTATCAGAAATAACATCTTGCCCTGGCAAGGTAGTTCAGTTGGTTACAGCATTGTCCACATGTGTGCATGAATAAGTGGAACAACAAAGAGAGAGAGAGAGAGAGAGAGAGAGTGTGTGTGTGTGTCTGTGTGTGTCTGTGTGTATGTCTGCGTCTCCCTCCCTTCCTCTCCCTCCCTTCTTCTCTTTTTTTAAAATCAATAAATCAAAAAGAAAAGAAATAACATCTTTGGGAAGCTCCCATCTTTTAAAGCTAAGTTTTCCAGACTTTTGTGTAAATGTTATGAGAACTTAGGCTTTTATTAGAGAAAATAGTCATATAATTTATATAGAGTTGGGGTTAAAATTTGAAAAAAATATATGCATCGCCCAGTCACTATTCTAGTTATAAATAATACCTAGCTAGGTAATAAAAGAATATATGCCCAAATGGAATTTGATAATGAGAGACCTGTTGCATAGACTTTTCAAAGCTGGACTTAGGCAGACTGTTGAGTAGGTCTTTTCTATGAATTTTACCATTTGTCAACTTTTAGTCTTGCTACCTTCCCTTCTTGAAAGTACCCTTGGATTAAGTACAGAAGACTTGACCGGCTGCCTCCCCACTATCAATTAATTATTTGAAGATCCCACCCTTCCTGTGTGGGACCTTTGATGGAGCTAAGTTTTTGTAATTTCCTTCTGGTATCAACATAATGGATTGTGGGAGGAGGGGAGAGAAGACGATTTGCTTCTTTCCCTTTTCTTTAGGAATGATTAATCTGCTTCCTCTTTTCTTTCTTTCTTTCTTTTTCTCTGATATCTTTCATGCATGAAAACTCCCTTGATTCAGAATTTCTTTCAGGAAGCACTTACCTAAGCAAAGAATGTGTGGGAAGAATTTTATCAACACTTTATTTTAATCAGTTATAGGTGTTGCTCTTGAATAATAGCTAAAAGTTGAGTTTCCAGAGCACTCCCAGACTAGTCTCCACCACAAATGCCTAATAGTATGACTTCAGAGTTCTCTCCCATGTACATTATCAACAGCATAAAGATTTTAATCCTATTGATATGACTTATGCTATATGCAAGTAGAAAGCATCCAAAGAATGAAACGTACAAAGAAAAGCAGTCCAATGGGGGCGGGGGGGGAGGGGTGACGCCAATCAAATGACATATATAAAGTGATGAAATTAAATACAAAAAAACCTCAACTCCCGATTGAAAATACTATACTCAGTGCAAATATCCTTCAAAAATGATGAAATAAAATTATCCAAGTTGGAAGCATAGAACTGAAGAAGAAAAGGAAGAGTACCTGAGAAAGCAAATATAAAATAATATTGTTTATTAAAACAACAACAATGTTTTCTGTTATGTGTATATAGAAAAATATAACAGCAGAGTTGAAATGTTATAAAATTCTTGCATTGTCTAGTAAATAGTAAAAGTACTAACTTAATGTAGATTATAGTAAGTCAAGAATGCACAGAACAAGTCAAATAGAAAATAATAGCAAAATGGTAGACCTAAGCCCAACTGTGTCAGTAAAAACATAAACTGTAAATGGACTAACCATGCTAAAAGGCAACAATTGTCAAACTAGATAGGAAAAACAAAGTCCAGCCGTGGCTGGTGTGGCTCAGTGGGTTGAGTGCCAGCCTGCAAACTGAAGGGTCGCTGGTTTGATTCCCAGTCAGGGCACACGCCTGGGTTGTGGACCAGGTCCCCGGTTAGGGGCATGCTAGAGACAACCAATTGATGGGTCTCTCATACATCGATGTTTCTCTCTTTCTCCCGCCTTTCCTACTCTCTAAAAAATAAATAAAATATTTAAAAATCAAGACTGAAGTGTTATTAGAGTGTTATAGGGCATTTCATAATAAAAGGATCTATTTAACAGGAACATATAACTCTAAATTTGTATATATTTAATAACATAGCTTTAAAGTATATCAAGCAAAAATTAATAGAACTAAAGAGAAATCCACTTTCATTGCTAGAGATGTTAACATGCCTATCTCAATAACTGATAGAACAAGCTGACAACAAATCAGAAAGAATGTTATTGATTTCTACAATGTGATTACCCAACTTGACCTAATTGGCATGTATAGAACAACTACGCTCAATAATTGCACAATACACTTCCTGTCCCAGTGCACATGGAACATAATATATTATAAATCTTGAAAAAATAACTGCAAACTTTTATATTTAATGTAAACTATATCTGAAACGAAACACAGGGAGACTGTCACAAGTCTTTTGTAGGAAAACTGTGTTTTAGTAAGAAACACTGGAACGATGCCATGGTTTTCTCGTTAATTTTTCTTCAACAATGTATTAGGTTACAGGTGTACAGAGAATGTCTGCCTCTATCTCTCTTAACATGTACATGGTATCAGGTTTCCAGATAATAATCTGGGGTTGGGTTTCACAAACCTGTCTGTCATAAGAATCACCTGTGAAGATTTTTGAAAACAGATTCCTAGGTCCCACCTCCTGTAGATTCTGTATTTTGAAAAGGTGACTGGGCTGATTCCAAAGTATTTGAACAGATCTGGGAGTTACTGAAATAATGTTCTGTTTGTTATATGGAGAGGGAGGGGATGGAAGAGAAGGAATATGAAAATATAAGTATGAATTAATAAATTTGGGCTAATAACTGGGTCAGGACTGGGTGTGGCTGAATTCTACACGAGGCAAGAGGCATATCCACTTCTAAAAGTTTTATAAACGTGAAAATTGAGCACATTTGCCTGGCCAGGTGGCTCAGTTGGTGGGAACATCGTCCTGAACACCACAAGGCTACCGGTTCCATTCTCTGTTAGAGCACATACCTAGGTTACAGGTCTGATCTCTAGTCAGGGCGTGTATGGGAGACAGCCCATTGATGTTTCTCTCTCTCTCTCTCTCTCTCTCTCTCACTCACTCACCCTCTTCCTCTCTCTAAAAATCAATAAACATATTCTCAGGTAAGGATTTAAAAAAAAAAATTAAGCGTATTTGTGTAAACCATCAAAGGAAAAAAAACTGCTCTTTTCGCTAAGTATTCTGTGACTTTCTTTTTTTTAATTTTTAAAAATATTTTTATTATTTATTTTTAGAGAGAGAGGAAGGGAAGGAGAAAGAGAGGGAGAGAAACATCGATTAGTTGCCTCTCTCACATCCCCAACTGGGAACCTGGCCCGCAACCCAGGCAGATGTCCTGACTGGGAATCGAACCTGTGACCTTTCAGGTCACAGGCCGGCACACCAGCCAGGACTCTGTGACTTTCTTTACATAAAGAAGTAGGAGGGCTATTCGTAGAGATAGATATAACAGTGGACACATTGATTTTTTAAATCATAATCTGTTATTTTCCACACACGTGCTATTTAATATAAATAGAACTTGTTTTTGGTTCATATGCTAGCAGGCATAAATGTATTTGAAAGTATATCATGATTTTGTTGTTTTGCATATATAAGAGAAAGAGGACACATAAGTATATCGTTCAATATAATGAAGAATTAAAAGGGATGAAGTTCTACTTAAGAAAATGAATAAACATCTGAGAAGATAGTGGAAGCAGGTCAAATTGGCTATATTTCATTTGAGGACTTTGCAGAGACTTTTTTGTGCATATGCTATCATCTAACATTCCTAAAGCTTTAATCGTTTTTTTCTTTGAAAAAATATCGTATACTACTAATAACATGACTTTTTCATATTGTTAGTCTGTTTTTGTTTTGTTTTGTTTTGCTTTGGGTTTTGTTGTTGTGGTGGTTTTAATCTATCCCATTTCTCTTAACCAAACAAGCATTTTCCTATGTTTTTTAGAGGCAAAGTTTACTCAGTGGATGGGTTAGCAGGACATTTCAAGTTTTAGTGCCTCCTTGCCTCTGCAAGTAAGGCTACGATTTGAGAATGAGCAGCTTATGTTACTTAGCTCCATTTCTGAAAGGGTTATCATTAATATATGTTAAATACTATGATACTAAGAATGCTCTGAAATGTCTTGAGGTCTTATTGACATTCTGTAACTGAGATAAGACTGTCTTAGTTAAAGCACTAACTCCTAAAAACACCACCACGTATTCACTCTCGAGGAAGAGTGTTAAGACAGGCATTCTTCATGTCTCTGGCAACTAAACTTTTTGAAATGTGGTCCACTGTTATAATCAGATTACATTTCATTTCATGTAAGGAATTAAAATAGTTGAGACCCTTGCATGGCTTTAACTAAATCATGCAACTAAGAAGAAAAGAGTTACTGTCCTCTGTCCTCTTGATCTGCTGTACTTCAGTAACCAGGACGCTATTTCACCCTAAGTCATCTGGATACATCAAAATAATGTATGAGCAGCCACTGCTACAGTCACTCTGATAATTACAGCTGTATAATTCTGACCTTCATCAGTGGACTTTCCTAGACTCACAACTAATCAATTGAAAAAGGTTGATTTTGATAGTGTTTGTAAAAAAAAAAATCAATGCCTGTTGCTTGTGTATTTTCTCTTATGAAAATATATCTACAGTATTAAAAAATTTTTTAGTGAATTTCTTATGTCCCTTTATATCTCCCCCCAAAAAGCATTGTTTGCTCCAGATGTGAAATTGTTTACAATAAACATATTCACTTATTACATGTGATAATACAGTATGTGGTCCTTGCTGTATTTCTATAAAGTAAAGGTTCCACTTTAATTCCGAGACTGTTATTCCACATGATTCTTTTTTTTCTTCTCCTCTAGACTTCTCCAGAGAACCCTGAGACAGTAGGTGGAGTGCAAAGCTATATTGTGTTGCCTTCCTGCTTTTTTTTTTGTTGCCTTCCTGCTTTTTTAAATTTATTATTATTCTTGGCCCAGTCTTGGCTGCTATTTTCTCCGCCACTAAAGCTACCTAACTAAACCCTGCATGTATAGTCATTATGAGGGACTTACGTATGGTCTTTCATTTCAGTCCTGCACATTTATCATGTCCATTATGTTTCTCCTGAAATCCTTAAAATCAGGATTGTTCCTAAAACAATATTTTGATAAGCAAGCTGGAATCTCACCTCTACTTTCCAAAAAAATTCTCTTCCGTTTTAAACCACTCTCTTTTACACCCATGCCCTCCACCCCAGGCCCCTTCCAGTGTTCCAGCGCTCCCCAGGGTCTTCTGTAGACAGAAAATAATCTGAAAAACAGATGCAAGTAAGGTGTTAACACTTCATGTGTCACTCCCTCCCTGAACTATTTATATCCTGAAAGAGGAGGACAGAGAGAGGGCAGTGTTTAACAAAGAAGAATGGCTCATTCGCAAACGGTGGACTCCCCTGCCTCAGTGACACGGTAGAGAGCAGCGTTAGCTGACGAAGGCTTCCCCCACGTCCAAAGCGTGAGGATGGCAACAATAACCGGCGGCATGGGGCAAGGTCTCGTGCGTACTGGGACGATACCCACATTTGTGTGTGTTCCTTTAAGACATTTTTGAGCTGGCTATGATCATCTCATCGAAGTTTTGTCCTAAAATGATGTCAGCTTGGTTTGGTTCCTTTTTCTCCTCAGTAATTTATCTGTTATGGATTTTGATATTTGGTGTCCCTGTGATGTCAAGGAGTCTGAATGTCTGTCTGCATGATTGTTTATCATTGCTCTGATCCTTTCCAACTACCTCAAGAAGAGAGGGGCAGGGACAATTTGAGATTACACCAAAATAACACATTGGTTATCTCTTCCCTCTCTCCCTCTCGCGTGTAACAGAAGAAGCCGACCAGCCCACTGCCGACGCAGGCATGATCATGGACAGCGTGGAAGCAGGGGGAGACACGACGCCTCCCACGAAAAGGAAGAGCAAGTTCTCAGGCTTCGGCAAGATCTTCAAGCCCTGGAAATGGAGGAAAAAAAAAAGTAGTGATAAATTCAAAGAGACATCAGAAGGTGACATATTAAGATTTAAGTATATGTTCTGAGTTAAAGAGTTCCCTGTTTTTGGAAGTACCTTTTTCGTTCTTTTCTCAAGCTTCGATAACCCCCTATTAGAAGGGGGAATTGAATCTTTTAGAATGAAAAACCAAGCAGTCACTCACTAAGCCTTGTATACTATAGCCTCATTCCCACATTGGTATTTTGATGGGATTAAAGTTTATCAAGTGGTAAATGGGGTTCCTAAACTGTAGCAAATGTAAGACCCTGGCCACTTCCTCCCAAGAAAGTTCATTCATAAATACCTTATTATTGAAATTTTAATTTAAAAAAAGATTCAATTATATAAGGATAGTTCTTTTTGGAAATGCTATTTTCCTAGTAGCTCAGCATGTGAGAGAAATTAAGTTTTTAAATTTAAAGTTAGTTTTCCTGTTCTGTTCTTTCCAGAGGCTAGAAAATTGAACTACTTTATACTTTTACCTGTGGAGTTAGAATGCTTAAAATTGACCTTTAACTGCCACATTTCTGAGTACTATTTTCCAATTTAATGTTAGTTTTAGAGCGAAAAATATCTATGCGAAAACCAAGAGAAGAGCTGGTTAAAAGAGGGGTTCTGTTGGAGGACTCTGCACTGGGTGAGTTTGCAGACATACACTTGTCTCTGTATAACTGGTCTTTGGTTCCGACGAGGTATGTGACTTCTCTTTTCTTTATTATTGCTGTCATGGTGTGTGGCGGGGGGCGGGGAGGCAGGGGGTGCTGCTTAACAAAACAAAAATTGTTCATACGTCTTGAATATGTTTTTTAAAAATGTCTATTAAAAAAGAAAAAGACAACTCAGTAGAAAAGTCTACAAAAGCTTCAAAGCATTGAATTCGCTACATACAGATGCCCAATAAACAAATAAAAAAGTGGGTTTTTTTTATTTCATTAGTAATTAAGAAATACAAACTTAAATCAAAATAAAGTAATCCTACATATAAACTAGAAAACCTAAAATTAATCAAATGACTAAGAACAAGAGTTGGTGAAGGTATGAAATGGGTGGAATTCACATACAACTGTTTGTAGAAGTGTTAAAATAGAATAATTACAGAACTTGGTATATATCCAACAAAAATACATGTAGATCGAGACATGTACCAATATATTGGTAGCAACAGTATTTACTAACAGTAGAGCAGAATTGATAACAACCCAAATGCCCATCTTGTAATACATTTATAAAATGTAATACTTACACAGCAATGAAAACAAACTACACCTACCTGCCATAATATGAATCTTATAAGTAATATTGAGCAATTAAGTCAGTTATAAAAGAATATATATCATTTCTATAAATGTAAAGGAAAAACAGGCAATATTAAACTACAGTGTTTGGAGATGGATCCTTAAAATGTTAACCTATAATTTAAAAAAAACAAGGAAAGGATCCTCACAAGAGTTAGGAGAGTGATTGCTTTGTGAGAGAAGGAAAGGTATGTTACTAGGGAGAAAAGGAGGCTTCTGGGGTCTGGAAACTCCTTCCCTTCCCTCCCCTTCCCCTCCTTCCTCCTCCCCTTTCCCTTCCCCTTCCCTTCCCTTTCCTCCTCCCCTCCTCCTCTCCTCTCCTCTTCTTTTCTCTTCTCCTCACCCAAGGACATTCTCATTTTTTAGAAAGAGGGGAAAAGAGGAAGAGAAAAAGGGAAAGAAAACATTAGTATGAGAGAGAAACATCTACCAGCTACCTCTCACATGCACCCCAACCAGGGACAAACCCACACCTAGGCCTGGGCCCTGACTGGGAACTGAACCCACGACCTTTCGGTTTACAGGACAATGCTCCAACCAACTCAGCCATACCAGGCAGGGCTGGAAACATTTCTTATAGTCCGTAATGATCACACAACTGTTCCCCTCATAATAGTTCACTGAAATTTATATTTCTGTTCTATACATCTTTCTCTACTGGTGTTATATTTGATGATGAAAAGATATTTTTGTAGAATTCAAAGTCATGTCATCTATTATTTATTTAAAGAAGGCAAATATTTTTGTGGGAATTAAAATTTCTAATAAATGGAAGATGAAAACATAAAAATAACTGACTTTTTTATATAGAATCTCAAGTTAGAGGTATAAATATGAAATGATTTTATTTCTTTTAAAAGTTACCTTCTAATTTTCTTTATTAAAGTCCATTTTCTTGCTGGGTAGGGGAGCTATTCACCTTCTCTTCCATGTCTCAGTTATCCCTGAAACTGAGTGGTTGATGAGGGACCCTTGGGGCTGACATTCTCTCTCAGCACATCCTCCGCTTTGTTCTATCCACAGGACTGTGTCGTTTCTCTCTCTTTTGACCAGATTTGTCTCATGCCCACATTGCTGCCCTAATCTTCTGTTTGTCTGTCATAAAGATCATGTTTTGGTATTTCAACACTCACTGCTGGTTTGGTAATGTTAGGACTTTCTCCAATGTGTGACTTTTAGGAAGCAGCTTATTGGAAGAGTTAAGACTATATAGTACAGTGGTTGCATTTCATTTCATTAGAGTGACTTTGCATGAGACAAAAATTTGAAAACCGAGTTTTAAAATATATCCTTTGGATGATGGGAGAAAGAAGCCAAACTGATGGAGTATTATACTTTTTAGGTTTTGAACCATGTGAATGTATTCCTTACTCACACAATTTAATTAAATTATATATATTAAAGATTTATTATCTCAACTATATAAAAACTAAGCAGAGGAAACAAGCTGGAAGGAAAAAATACTAAAATAATAGCATTGGTTACCTCTGAATGTTGAGATGAGAATATAGGGGCTTTTTTCTTTCTGTTTTTCTCAGTTTTCTACGTGGTTAGTTATGAGCACGTGTAACTTTTGTTTTCTCATGAGTCTGTTTTTTACAGTAGGACACAAAATCTTCTAGGTATTTGAGTGGTTAACTGCAGTCACGACGCCTCCATTGCCGCACCGTTGGCCCTTGCTTTTCTGACAGTGGCCATCCCTCGCTCCCTGCCCTCGCCCGCCTCTGGCCATCGTTGCTCACTCACCGCAAACCCCGTTCCTTGCTTCCTTCTTATTTTTCGCCTTCATTCAGTCTCTTTTGTCCTATGATTCCTATTGTCCTTGGATATAAGTTGTTTTTAGCTGAGAGGCTCAAAGGCCCAGGTGATAAATGAGTCGTAGCCGTTGGACAAGATGTCACTTTCCTAACCAGAGAACTGGCCTAAGCTTTATTCTGTAAGAAAAGCCCAAGAGATGAGCCTCAGGGCTTGACTTATGTATTTCCAGTTTAAGCCAAAAGCAGTGTTTGAACCTTAAAGGTTTTTGGGGTTTTTTTTCCATACTTCAAGAGTGCTTTTGGCTTGATTATGGTTCTAACTTGACTATATAATAAGATACTTAATAGATTTTCTGAGTGGGGGGCATTCATAGGCATTAAAGCCAGATAATACTTCTGCTCCATTGTGTTAGCATTGCAGAAACCCTTTGCATTAAATGTAAGAAATTTCACTTAAAGGTAGGCAACTCTGATTAAATAACTTGAAAGAGAACTGCTCAGCTTTACATGTATTTTACTAGTGTGTGCTAAGTAGAAACCAGTTAATAATGTGTCTTAACCTTTCACTATATGGTTTTCGAAAGTCTTCATTGGTGTTGAAATGATTCATTGCTTTATATTCTGGAACTGTTTTTGTGAAAGCTGGCTGATATTAACATAAGCAATAACTTACATTTGCACAATTGTCATCTTGCCCCCTCCCTTTTTTTTTAAAAAAAAAAGTAGTTGTCAGAATACCTTAGCTTTAGAAGTATGTTTTTATTTAGTGCTCATTTGCCTTAATCTCTTCACTACTTTTAGCCCAAGCTCTACCTCTTATTTAGGCTGCATGAAGAATGATACTGTCTAATCTCCTAGGAAGTGGCAGGTTGGGGTGAGGGAGACTGGTTGGTCCATGAGAGCTTGGAGGGCTAACTCAGGAGACACTAAAATGATACTACCCCGAGTGCCTCAGTATGGAAAGCAAAGGAGGACACCATCTAGAGAGCAGCTAGTTCCAGTCTCCATACTAGCAGATGAATCAGAGCTTTTAGTCTCTAACCTAAGGGTTTTTTGTTTGTTTGTTTGTTTTATTTTCTCTTCCAAAGGAGTCTAGAAAAGCTCAGCAGTGGCTGGGAATGTTTGTCCAATTGCTCCATGAAGGAATCTTACCTGCAATTTTCATAGTGATGAATGGTCTCCCCAAAGCCCCCAGCCTAGTGATTATTCCTGCAGTTTAGTTTGTAGGAATTTATCACACGTATGGTGTTTACCTCTGATCCCTCTGTCAGCTCTGCCCCTTGCTCTCCAGTCCCAGTGCCCGCAAGCACCTGCTGCTGTTTTCCACCTATGTTCTAACAGTAGCTCATTGTTAGTTTTCCTGGTCCAGTCACTGCCCGGTGAGTGCATCCTCTTCACAGCCCTGAGTTAACCTCCTCAAAGACAGAACAGATCAGATCTCTCTTCTACTTTAATTCATTGGCCTCCTGTTACCTACAGGATTCTGTCCAGGTTCTTTTACATGGCATTTGGTATCCTTCTTAGCCTGGCTCTTGCTTGTCTCTCCTGTCCTATTTGTAACTTTTTCTTATATGCATCTCTTCTCCTGCCAGACCTAACTAGTTGCCAGTTCCCAAACATGTTGAATAATTTCACACCTTCATACATGCTGTGCTGTTCCTCCCTCCTGGACAGACTCTTTCATCATCTTGTTATTAGTCTCGTAGGCTCCTACCCGTTCTTTAAGACTCAGTTTAAATATTTTATGTTTTTATTTTAGAGAGAGGGGGAGGGAGGGAGAAAGAGGAAGAGAAAGAAACAGTGTGAGAGAAACGTCCATCGACTGCCTCTCACACACTACCAGCAGGGGGACCTGGCCCACAACCCAGGTATGTGCCCTGCCCAGGAATGGAACGGACAACCTTTAGGTTTGTAGGATGATGCCCAACCCCTTGAGCCACACCAGCCAGGGCAAGGCTCAGTTTAGTTACTACTTTCTCTAAAGCTTTTCTAACCCCATTCTCACCCCAAGATAATTATTTCTTCTTTACTCCTACCACTTCATCCATTATAGCTCTTAACATTTAGCATTGTAATTGCTTATGTATAATAAGTCTGTCTTATTCATGTAGCAAGGCACCTGGCACATAATAGGCAATCAAATGTCTATTATAAAAAGGAATTATTTAACTTCCAATACTCCTATAAAGATCCAAATCATCATCATCATCATCATCTAGTCTAAATAACAAGCTAAAAAGGAAGAAGGGGAAATGGGATAAGATAACCATACCAGTTTCATCAGTTTGCTCCTTTCTTTTGGACCCTGCAGATGGTGAGGACCCAGGGAAGCTGAACCATGCCATGTTGAAGAATGGCCATACCACCCCCATAGGGAGCACCAGATCTTCTAGTCCAGTCCAAGTAGAAGAAGAGCCAGGAAGAGGAGCAGGTCTTGGGAAACCTGTTCCAGAAGAGGACCCAAAGAAGCGCCTAGGTAAGAAATTGGATTTTTGAGTTTATGAGCCATGGATCAGTCATTCTTGTTTTACCTCAGGGGTTTTTGAGAGCAAGGGGAAAAATAAAATCCAGAGGGAATTCTGTTCTCTAGAAATTTCTCGGCTAATTGTAACTTTAAGTAGAGCCTGCATCCCATTATTTCATTCACAAAGTATCTAAATTTGTGATTCACAAGAATGGAAGAGGATGTTAAATATTAGAAACCTGCAGGGCTTTTTTTTTTTTTTAATTTATTATTTTATTGTTTTTTATTTTTAGAGAGAGGGGGAGGGAGAAAGAGAAAGAGGGACACATCCATCAGTTGCCTCTTGCACACCCCCAGTGGGGGACCTGGCCTGCAACCCTGGCATGTGCCCTGACCAGGAATCAAACTAGCAACCTTTTGGTTTTCAGGACAATGCCCAACCCACTGAGCCACACCAGTCAGGGCCTTGTAGGACCTTTTTAAGCTACACATTTTTCCTCCTCTGCCCAAGGGATTCTGATGTGCCTCCTCCTAGCTCTTGTGTGAAGAATCACTATAATAACAAGTCTCTTTTACTGATTGAGAAAGTGTCAAATACATTAAGTATTTGATGTTGGAAAAATTTTGCCTGGAACCTAATCTATAAATTAAATAATGGACTAATTTGACTATAAGTCGGTAAATGTATTAGCTTTTTGAGTCTATCTTGTTACTCTTGTCCCTTTTACTATACAGGCTCAACTGGAAGCCAGCCTAATTCTGAAGCAGAGTCCGTTCCTGAGAATGCACCCAAGCAGCCTTTACTTCCCCCTAAAAGGCCACTGTCCTCTTCTTATGAAACAAATGAAGGACAAGCAAAGGATGCCACTTCCTCTGGCAGCACAGCAAGGTCCATGTCCTCCACCTCCATCGCCGCCGCTACCATAACACCTGCTGCCACTGCCACCGTCACAAACCTACCAAAAACTGTTATTAATTCCTCTGTCCCCCCTTCCCCAGCGCCCAGGACTCTGCCTGCTGCTCCTGTGAGCACTAACACTACTGCTACCCCGAGCCTCCCTCAGACAGTCCCTGCCAAGCAGCCCCCTATCCCTCCCCCTAAACCAACAAACAGAAATAGCAACCCTGTCATTGGTAAGTAAGTCTTTAGGTTTACATTGGGTTGGGTTGGGTTGGGTTGGGTTGGGTTGGGTTGGGTTTTGGATGGTGTTTTACTGGATAGCTGGTCCAATAATGCTTTGATCTATAACAGTTTTCATATCTTACCCCTTTGAATGCACTCAATGTAGAGAAAAGTCTTGAAAGTGAGGCAGGTGACCATGAATGAAGCGGGCTGAGATCAGATACCACTGAAATTAGGTTCAAGTGTGGGGGAATTTCTATATTCGGAAAACAGTGTTTCTGAAATGCTGCCGATAGTTGGGGGACTGGATGTGTGAAGACCATAACAGGTTTGACCAGTGTGAAGAAGAGGTTTTTAACCTACTTTAAACCATCAGTGCATTTCTTCAGCATAAGCCCAATAGATGAAAAGATGATTGTATAGATGCCAGTATAGCTTGTAATTCAGTGTCTGACATAATATCCTCAAGGGGAACTGCAGGAGATAGTATTTAAATTGTCCTGATAAAATTATATTTTATCTTGGGAGAGTTAAGAATGATACTCATTGTAAAATTACTGGTGGAAGAGAGAAAGGGAGGATAATTGGTTTTAGTAAACTTTTTATATTTACCCGATGTCCTTTTTAGGTCTGCTTTCTTTACATAAATGCAAACCTTCTTAGAGAAATTTCAAGAAAGGGAGAAGAGAAAGGAAGATAGTTTTTCAGGAGAAATGATACTAGGCTTAGTACTGCTTCAAGTTCTTGTTAATGATTGGAGGAAGAAAAAGTATGGTTGTTGAGTGATTAATACCATCAAGTTATGTGGGGTAACTAGAACCTTGAAAAACAGGCTTAGAATTCATTGTGAGTATGACAGGTTGGAGTAGCTTGATAAAAACAGGATGAAGGTCATTATTATTATCACCACCTTGGGTAGATATTGCCATGTTGACTTATCTCCAAGGAACTAGAGCTTTCATATATACTTATTTTCAAAATCTCCTTGTGAAGTAGGGGACTGATTTTATCTATTATGCAGTTAGGGCAATTAGAACGTGAAGAAGCTGTGACTCCTTGAGGTTGCACTTACTGAAAGACAGAAGTCAAACATAGGCTCTCCAGCTCTTGAGTCCAGACCTCTGTTTTATACACCTGTGTTTGCAAATGGTTGTCCACACGGGTGTTCTCATCGCAGTCACCTGGAGGGCTTGTTAAAATACAGATTGCTGGGCCCTGCCCTTAGAATTTCTGATTCAGTAAGTCTGGGGTTGGTCCTGGGAATTTGCATTTCTAGTAAATTCCCAGGAGATGCTGATGCTGCATATACAGGGACCATACATTGAGAACCACTACTCTAAGCCAGTAGTATACGCCACTCTTTTCAGGGTGGACAGCATAAAAAAATGGCATTATGTGTATTATATATCCTGGGCAAAACTGCAGAGGCCACTCTTGGCCTAAGGGGAACAGCCCAAAGAAACAGGCCCTGTGACTGCAGAATCACTGTCAGCCCATTAGTGGTCCTTAGCAGAAGGAGAAAAATAGGACAGTTCACAGAGTTTTTATTAAGGTTAAATAGATTTGATTTAAAGGACTGTCCTTTATTCTGAAATTATGACCTTATTCTTTGGTGTTAAAAGGCCATATCTTTCATGAAAGGATCATATTTGTAAATGGTATATTTGATATCAAACTTTAGTTGGAAATATTAAAAACGGCAGCCTAAGGTTGGTTGAGAATTTCTTTTTAATTGTATTAGTCCATGAAATCTAAACATCTGGAAACCACTGCTGTAGGCACTGCTGCATCTACTAGTGGGCATAACATTCTTAAGACTGCGACTAATAGGAGTATTAGGTCTCAGGAAGGAATATCATAAGTAGCTGAACAGAAGAAGGAAATCTGTTACCCCTCCAATGAACGTTTTTGGCATCTTTCGCACAGAACTTCAGCCAAATCCCATTGTCAGGGTATATGTACCAGAGTTGACTTCCTTAACATGTTCAGGTATATGTTTTCCTTAAACTACTAACGGTAGTTGACCTTACCAATTCAAATACTGAAGAAGTCAAATTTGGTCTTGTCAGAGGAGGGTTTTGTTGTTGTTGGAATAGCTAACTGCTATTTTTAGAGAGGCAGCAAAAGTGCAGTCTCCCCAAAAGTATCTTTTTCATTGATCCTAAAATTCACACTTTTTATTCTTTTTTTATGTGTATACAATGTTTTTCTAGAAAGTCCTCTTAAAAATATACTTACAATGAGTGACATTAAAACATCAGATTACCTAGCCTTTTACTTTGAATGCTGCCCATGGAATGGTATTTAAGGCAAGTAAATTTATATTTCAGGGAACCTTGAGACATGGATTCGTGTGAACAATTGGTAGGCCCAAAATAAGAAGTTGGGGAAAGGATTAGAGGTTGGTGGTCAGGAGAGGTACTATTGAATTATTTTGCAAGGTTGGCCTCTGTGCGAGGTGATGATCTACTTCCTAAAGGCCATTTGGAGCACTCCCAAGGGACTGTCCTGAATCAACACCTGACTCACTCTGGGCTGACTAGGGTTATATACTGTCATGACATATAGGGTAGGGACCCCCATCTATTAACATGTATGAGGACCCACTATGTGCCAGGGACTGTGCCGAGCTCTGTGGATATGCTGATGGAGAAAAGGGTTGCCCTGTCTTCAAGGAGCCCATCCTATAGTGGGGTGGGAAAGTGGGGGTTGCACAGATAGGACAACAGGAGGAGTGGGCACTAATAAAAATCAAATAGGGTGGGATCCGGAGGATGGAGCCCAGGAACGAGCCCTGGCAACTAGCTGAACCTTTGCCAGTTTATAGTATGATCTTGGGCAAGTCACCTCACTTCTGAGGTATTTCCTCCTTTAAAATTATAAAGGTACTCTCTTACACAAGGAGAATATGAAGTCAAGGATAGAAAACTACTTTGATTTCTTCAAAGCCCTTTGCATATGCTATAAAAATCCAAAATGTCATTACTGATAGTTTCATAATACAGAGCCAAGAAATCTAGACATCACCATCAGGGTATGGCAACAATGCCTGATAGTATTTGTTTTTATTGCTATCTGCATGTTTAAATTTAACAGAGTACTTTTAGCCAAAAGAAAACGTAATTGCATTTTTTTTCTGTCTCTGTTCTTAGTAACTTTATCTTCACCAAGATCATCATAAAAAGTTGGCATATCTCTTATCAAAGAAAGACATTTCTTGTCAGAGTATTAGGGTAGTGGTCTTCCTGTACCTCTGTACATTTATTACACCACATAGATACTGAAATATAAATTCTGTTTTAGAATGAGATATCTAGGGAATGACAAAGCCATGAAATGCGGAGTTTTACCTGAAACATTAAGATTGATCTCAACTCTAATTCTAGGCCCTGGACTGGCCCCCAGAGCATTGTAAAGCCATCTTAAATTAACGTGTTGCTCTCTCTTTTCCAGCAATAAACAGTGGTACATTGTTATCAAAACCATCCCCACCCTTACCACCTAAGAGAGGCATCCCATCAACCTTGGTACCCACCTCAGAGTCTGCCATCCCCACCACCACCACGAAAGCTCCAAGCGATCACAGAGAGAAGAGCACATGTTCTGTGGGTTCTGAACAGCTGATGATGATCCCACCTCGCTCTCCGTCCCCCCCACTGCCTACTCATATACCTCCAGAGCCCCCACGGTCCCCTCCATTCCCTGCTAAGACTTTTCAAGTTGTGCCAGAAATTGAGTTTGCACCTTCCTTAGATCTACCCCAGGAGGTTCTCCAGCAGGAGGACCAGAAAAAGGAAGTGCCCAAGAGGATGTTGGATCACAGCTTTGGGGAGCCCCATGTACCCTCTAGGCTGCCCCCACTCCCACTGCATATCCGAATCCAGCAGGCCCTCACCAGCCCACTTCCCATGATTCCTTCCTTGGAGGGCTCTCACAGAGCTCATTCGTTGCTCTTCGAGAACAGTGACAGCTTTTCTGAGGACAGCAATACCCTGGGTCGTACCAGGTCACTTCCCATCACTATTGAGATGCTGAAAGTGTGAGTGCCTTTAAAGCTTGCCTCTGTTTCCTCTGCTTTACTTTCCTTTTCTAGTTAACCCTTCTTGGAAAAACATTTTTAAAAAATGTAAACAAATTTAAAGTAAGAAGAATACTCAACAAATAAGACATGTTCTAGAATTTGGACTTTGTTTACCCTGCTGATTTCTATAACATTGTTTCTATGGAAGACAATCTCATGATGATACAAAAATGACAAATTTTTGTACTTGAAAACTAAAACCACTGTATTTTTTGATACTTGTTGCTTAAGAGCATTGACTTCGGAGTAAGATAGCTCTGGGTTCAAATCCCAGCTCAACCTATTATTTAAAAGCTTGTAATAGTGTGTGTTACCTAACCTTTCTGTTCTTCAGGTGTCTAATCTGTGAACAGGAATAATACATATTTACATAGCTGTGTGAGAAGGAAGTTATACAAACCCAAAAGGACTAATGCCTGACACATAAGCTGGATAGAAAGGGGACAGAAAGAAGTCTAGAGAAAATGAAGGGAGGTCTGAAAGCAAACTTAGTATTCCAGCCCCAAAGACTGGAACTGGTCATCTTATTCTCTCCCTCATCTGTCCCCAAACACTGAATCTGCTCACACCAGCATTGGTCTAACACCTACTCTGTCTTTTCAAAATTCCAACAAATTGCGACCGAAGATTAATGCCCTTTGGCAAGTTGGAGGTGCGCCTTACTAACTAAAAGAATTACTATCGCGCTGTTGCAGCATCCCACTTGCTATTTGTTTTGCCATTACTTTGTACTTGCTGTTATATTTATTTCATATTCTGGAAAGAAACCATTTAGATTGTAATTTAAGATTAAGTCATAGTTTTATGTCTCCAGAGTGTAGAGTGTAAAGGGGGAAGGTTAGTTTTCACCTTCCCTTCTGTTTCCTGACATTAAATTATCATTTTGTCCTACTGCATTGTTAAACCTAAGGGAAATGGGTTAAATATTTGTATTAAGTATCTTCCATGACCCAGGAATGGTGTTAGGCGCTGTGCAGCCCTCTCATTTAGTCAGTCCAAGGCAAACTAGCAGCGGCCATGTATATCATCAGGGCCTTGTATGCCAGGCACAGTGCATTCTAGAATTTGTCTATTTCATCCTCACAACAAGCCAGTGCAGTAGGTATCATTCCCATTTACAGAAAAGTTAAGTAATGTAGAAGCTAATAAGTTGTAGAGCTAGAATTTGAACCCAGAGCTTTTAGATACTGCTAGAATTTTTTTTAGCAAGATTGTTAAAGGAGTGAATCCTAAATTATTTTATTCATGGACTTTTCCATAGAGAGTCAGTATTTTGCCTTGCAAATCAGTTGTCCTTTGTGTTTCTGAAAGGAAAATATAATTATGTTAATTTGGTAGTCCAGACGATGAAGAAGAGGAGCAGACACATCCATCTGCATTCAGTGAAGACATGCCACCTACCTCAGCCGTCCCTAAGCTGCCGCAGTGTCTGCAGGAGGAAGAGGAAGAGAAGGAGAGTGACTCAGACTCAGAAGGTCCCATTCAGTACCGAGACGAAGAGGATGAAGATGAAAGCCAGAATAGTAAGAAGGGAGGGAAAGGCAAAGGAGAGGCTTACAGATAAAGCTACTAGATGGTCTTAGCAAGGGAGGGATGAATGGAAACAGGCACTGTCTCCCTTCGAGTCAGCTGATGTTCACCTGTGAAGGACTCTTGTCTCTGATACTCTGATGCTCCCACTGTTATAACAAGCCAGTGAAAGGGAGCCATGTAGATTGAGTCATTCAGGTTTTTCATCTGTTTTTAATTAAAGAATCATTTACCTTGGTGGTATGAAAGAATGTGGAGGAGAGGAAAGTTGGTATTTGGGCTATGCTGAAAAACTAAAAGCGATGCTCTCCTTCAGCCTAATGAACTTACTGTGTTACTGGGCAAAGAGAAGAGTATGTGCATGTACACAAATTGATGAACAATGGAATTCTAATTCCTAAAAGTGAGAAAACAACCTCAAGAATAGGAGTTTGTGTTAGTGCAATACCTTTTTGCTATAATTCAGAGGGCTACCCCATGCTTAGATTCTCTTCTATAGCAATTCTTACTGAGGAGAAAAATACAGAGGCCTGGTAGAAGGGAGGAAGTATTTTGAGCCCATCTGAGTCCATCTGACAGAGAAGATTTTGAGATGTCTAGGTTTACCCCCACCTCTGTGTTAGCTGGATGACTGCAGGCCAAGGAGGAAGCTGGGGGATACAATATTGTTTATTCAGACTCTTGCCTAAATTTCAACCACCTGAGGTTGAGCTTTAAGCTTCATTTTTTTTTTTTTCTTTTCCTTGTGCAAAGGTGCTCTGGCCAACAAAGTAAAGAGGAAAGACACACTGGCAATGAAGTTGAACCACAGACCCAGTGAACCAGAGTTGAACTTGAATTCTTGGCCTCGAAAAAGCAAAGAGGAGTGGAATGAAATACGGCACCAGATTGGGAACACACTGATCCGGTAGGCCTTAGTTAGAATACATTGATTTGATTTCGTTATGACAGTATGTATGTTGGAGATGTATTTTTATTTTCTGGTGAAGCATTCATTTATCTTTATGCCGTGGGTTGGTTTTCTTTTTTTTAATTGTAGAAGTAGCATAATTTTTAAAAATACATGTTGTGCCCAGTTGGGTATCATTTAAGAATTTGAAAATTAAACCATAAGACAGACATAAATTCTTTTTTTTTAAGTTTTAGAGAATTCAGGTGGTTCCTAGGACAGCAGGACTCCTCTGTCATGTATCCAGTTGCTCAAACATGAGTTACCAACCCAATTAACGATCACACCCCCATTTTTATTATACCTATTACACTTGTTCCATGTAACTGCCTCCTTTCAAAGTGTTAGTATATTTTTCAAGTCAGTTGGAACCAAAAGCATAGAGAAACTGAATATAGGCCAACTTCCTGCACATATAATACACATAAGATTTTAAGTATATAGACAGATGTTTGCCCAGCTTAGTTGTGTCTCTTGATAGAATGAGGAAAAGGGGGTGGAACTCTTGACCTATTACTTACAAAGTAATTAAGGATGCCCATTAACTAAAATATATTCTTCTCTCCTGTCTTGGACACCTGGCTTTGCTATTGGCCAAGATGACAGTCTTAATGCAAAACTGTGGCTCCTGGTTGTCAGCAAGAGACCATCAAAATTAGGAATTAGTTAAATATGGAGGTCTTTGATAATCTTATTTTAAGATGTATTATAAAGCTAAAGTAACCTAAACAGTATGATATTGACAGAAAGATAGACAAATACATCAAAGGACAAAAGGTAGAACCCAGAAATAGACCCACTCATATATCTACAAGTCATTATTGACAGAGGTACAAAGAATTTCATTGAGAAAGGATGGTTTTTTCCCACAAATGGTACTGGTGCAAAAATAATCAATTCATGCCTTGCATCATATGCAAAAATTAACTCAAAATGGATCATAGACTTAAGTATGAAAGCTAAAACTATAAAACTTCCAGAACAATATGGACCAAAGAATCTTAGATATGAACTCAAAAGCATGATTCTTAAGAGGAAAACATTTATAAATTCCACTTAATCAAAATTTTAAAATTTTGTTCTTTGAAAGACATTAAGTAAATGTAAAACAGCCCTGGCTGGTGTGGCTCAGTGGATTGAGCGCCAGCCTGTGAATCAAAGAGTCGCTGGATTGATTCCCAGTCAGGGCACATGCCTGGATTGCAGGCCGAGTCCCCAGTAGGGGGCATGTGAGAGGCAACTGCACATTGATGTTTCTCTCCCTCTCTTTCTCCCTCCCTACCCCTTTGTCTAAATATAAATAAAATCTTTAGAAAGAAAGGAAGGAAGGAAGGAAATGTAAAAACAACTGGGAGGAAATATTTTCAAACCATTTATCTGATAAAGGTCTTATATCTAGAATATATGAAGAACTCTCCAAACTTGATAAGAAAACAACCCAGTTTTAAAAGGGGGAGGAGCAGGTGATTTCAATAGATATAGCACCAAAGAAGACACACGTATGGCAAATAAGCAAATGGAAAGATGCTCAATCAACATTCTTAGTCACAAGGATGTGCAAATTAAAATCACAATGAGATACCACCACAAGCCCACTAAGAAGGCTAAACTTACACATTTTAAGACTGAAAATACCAAGAGTTGCTAAGAATGAGGAGCCAGCTGGATTCTCATACACTGTGATGGGAATATAAAATAGTAGAATTACTTTGGAAAACAACTTGTAAGTTTATTTTTTAAGAATCAAACATATACCTACATATGATCTAGCCATTCCATAACTATTTGTTAATAGCCAAAAATAAAAATAGAAACAAATACCATCAAAAGACAAATGAATGAAAAAATAATGGTATAGTCGTGCGATGGAATACTACACAGCAATGAAAAGGAATGAACTATTTATAATGCCACAGGCTGGGTAGATCTCAATAACTGAGCTAAGTGAAATGAGCTTGACCAAAATAAGAGTACATCCTGTATGATTATATAAAATTTTAGAAAATGAAAACTAATGTGTAGTGATACGGAGCAGATCATTGTTTGCCTGGGCAGGGAAATTGAGATTACAAAAAAAAATGAGAAGCCCTGGCCAGGTAGCTCAGCTGCTTAGAGCATCGTTTGATACTCTGAGGTTACAGGTTTAGTCCCTGGTCAGGGCACACACAAGAAGCAATCAATGAATGCATAAATCAGCAGAACAACAAATCAGTGTTTTTCTCTTTCTCTCTCTCTCTCTCTCTCTCTCTCTCTCTCTCTCTCTCTCTCTCTCTCATCAATAAACTAAAATAAACTAAAAAGGGCCCTGGCTGGTGTGGCTGAGTGGATTGAGTGCTGGCCTGCAAACCAAAGGGTCCCTGGTTCAATTCCCAGTCAGGGCACATGCCTGGTTTGCAGGCCAGGTCCCTAGTAGGGGGCACGTGAGAGGCAACCACCCATTGATGGAAAATAAACAAACAAACTAAATAAATAAAAAAGAATGAGGGGATTTCGTGGAGGAGATTGTAGTAGGCAGGTTTGTGCCTCCCTGAAAAGTCCTAACCCCTGATACCTATGAATGTGACCTTATTTGGAAGGAGGACCTATACAGATATAATCCAGCTAAGATGAGGTCATATTAGACTAGGGTATGTTATAATCCAGTGACTGGTGTCTTCATAGGAAGAAGGAAATTTAGACACACACACACACACTCCCCCAGGGAAAATGCTGTGTGACTATGGAGGCAGAGACTGAAGTAATGCACCTATAAGCCAAAGAATGCCAAAGATTGCTGGCAACCACCAGCTAGGTGAGAGGTGTGGAACAAATTCTCCTTTGGAGGCTTCACAAGGAACGACACGTGCCAACATCTTGATTTTGGACTTCTTGCTTTCAGAACTGAGAGAGATAAATTTATGTTCTTTTAAGCCACCCAGTTTGTGTGGTACTTTATTAAACTGATAAGAACAGATACTACACTTGATCTTAGCCAAAAGGCCGAGAAGCGATGTGTGTGGTACTTTATTATGGCAGCCGTAGGAAGCCAATACTAGGGTGATGTATATGTTCCTTATCAAGATTCCGGTGATGGTTTCTTTCTTTTATTTTTTTCAAAGATTTTATGTATTTATTTTCAGAGAAAGGGGATGGAGGGAGAGAGAGGAGAAACATCGATGTGTAAGAGATACATCCATGGGTTACCTCTTGCACGCCCCAACTAGGGACTTGGCCTGAAGCATGTGCCCTGACTGGGAATCGAACAGGCGACCTTTTGGTTTGCAGGCTGGCACTCAGTCCACTGAGCCACACCAGCCAGGGCCTGGTGATGGTTTCATAGGAGTGCACAGAAGTCAAAACATCAAATCATGCATTGTATTGTATGTCACTTATATATTAATAAAGCTGGATTTTTTTTTATGAACATTTTAAACAGAAGGTCTTATTCAGAGACAAGAAAAACGTTGACATAGATTAAGTTTATATTGTATATAAAATGGGGCTGGGAGTTCTCTATACAGACAATTAAAGAGTAATTAGCACATGGTTCAAATACTGAGAAGTGTAAAGGTTAGAAGTAAGTAATTTTCTGATTCCAAAAACGACACTTTGCTCATGGTAACATCTCAAAACTGTATGAGATGAGAAACTCTTAAATATCTGACAGAAAGGACCGAATTTTAAAATCTCGGTCCTTATCCAGGTTTCCTGAATCAGAGTTTCTCTTAATGTGCCTTGAGGATCTGTGGTTTTAGCAGATCCTGAAGGAGCAAATCCGTTTGGGAGCCGCCAGTGCAGTCCAAACCTTCGTTTTACAGAGGAGACCCTCAGGATCCGAGTGAGCCCTTTTTGTAACGATAGAGGTTGTTGGCAGCAGCCCTAGAAGTAGGATCCTGGCCTCCTGTTTACATGTGCAGTTCCTTTTTATGTTGTGACATCTGTATGAACACTTCCAGCGTGAAAATCGTTTCATAAACAGTGAATCAGATAAACAAATATCAAAACAGTTGGAAATTTTGTTGACTTCTTGCTAGTGTAGGGACTAATATAAATTAAGACCAACACAAATCCAAATAAACAGGATTGGGAAGTTTAAAATAGACAAATAATCCTATTTATCTCTTTTTAGGCGACTGAGTCAAAGACCAACCCCAGAAGAACTTGAACAACGAAATATACTACAGCGTGAGTCCAGCTGTGAAAATAAAGTTGTATAGATTTTCTTTATTTCTGACTTTAATATACATAACAAAGAGACGCATTTTCTGCAGTGGCCAAGGAGAGAGTGTTCCAGCCAAGGAAGGACTATTGATAGGAACAGTTTCCCCAAACTCTCTTTATGAGACACTGTTATGGTATTGCTTACTGAACCGGGATACTACAGAAACTTTAGCTTTAATGTTCTCACGGTACCCTGAGACTACCTTGGGCATGTGGGAGTATTTCACAGCGTATGGTAGACCCTGCCCAACTTTTCTCTTTCCTCAAGGAAGTAAAATGATGGCTGTGCATTTGGAGGGGACCGTCCTGTTCCTGGTGGAATCCAAGGGCGGGGGTCCCCCGCAAGTCCCAGATGCAGCAGACTTCTGCCTTTTTTGTCTCTTAAGACGTTCATACCTTTAAAGTCGCAAAATAGGACCATGTGTTTATTTTCTTTCTGTGTACATAATTAACTTTTTGAAATAGCATTCTAATGTAGTACAGATTTAGTTTTTCAGATTATAGGGTAAAATTTGACCCTAAAACTCTCCACACTGTAGAGGATTAGACATCACAGGGTTACTTGTGGGCATGCTCAGTTTGACCGACCCACCACTGTTCTCTCATCACTATTTGTATATATGCAACTTAACACTTAGTACATTTTGAAGTGTGGGAGTCTTTACAGACATATCACACAAAACTTAGTGTGGTCTCCATTCTCCATTCTAAGTGGTTACCTCTGAGCATGAATCTGCAAAGGTTTTTTTAAAGGACACATAGTAAATATTTTCAGTTTTGCAGGCCAAAAGCAAAAAGAAGCTATTATTTAGGTATTTTTCAAACCATTCGAAATGTAATCCTTTAAAAATGTAAAAACTAGTCCTAGCTCATGAGCAACTAGCCGGACTTGGTACCATAGTTTGCTGCCCTTGCTCTTGAGTATTTGACTATACCACTTGACAACAAAACTGTCTTGGTTAGCCATCCCCCAAGTTCACATTTTATTCTGGCTTGGACCCTTTAAGAAACATCTGCGCTGTAATTAATGAAGAGTTTGATATGCAGGTTGTCATTACGAAGTAATATTTTTTTGTTTCTGTCAACTGTAGCTAAAAACGAAGCTGATCGTCAGGCAGAGAAACGAGAGATTAAACGGCGGCTCACGAGAAAGGTAAGTGGCCCCAGTGTTCGGTTTCAGTCTGTCTCCTGAGTTCATGTCATACCTGAATGACCTATTTGATTGGAAAGAAATGATTTGACTTAAATTTCAGCAGATTGCTGTCAAAAGAGAATACATGATGCAAATATATAAAAGATTCTCAATAAATACATAAAATTTTACCTTTAATTTGGTAGACCTGGAATTTTGATGTAGGCTGTAAAACCTTTTGAAGTATAGAGATGGTAACAGGAGAAGTGTGTAGCATTCAATTCTGCGAGTCAAACTGGTTATTTTCTAATCAGGGAAAGAACTGAACTGACCCTTAGTAATATCTGAAAAGTATGAAAAACCAATTAGGATTTTTTCCTTGGTCTCAGATCAGTGTAGGTAAAATCTTTTTTGTATGAGCCATGTTTTAGCTTTTCTCTGGGATTAGTACCTTTTTTCTTCTTGCCATAATAGTTTGTGATTGCCTCCTGTAGATTCTGATTTGGTCTGAGCTCTCTAGGTATTTCTTAAAACAAGAATCCCCAGGAGAGTGAGGGATCTAGACATTTTCTTCCCAATTTCTCCCACTTCTCTCCTTCCCCAGAATCAGAGGAACTATCCTCGATAGAATAAGGGCAGCTAGAGGCCTCAGCTGGACTTAATGCCTTCAGATTGAGCAGGTTACCTGATTGTGTAATCTTAAATCATAATTTATTGCAGGATCTGCTGTCATTGTCATTGTTTGTGTTGAAATTCACCCTTAACATAGAAAACAGCACAGCATTACAAAGCTTTTTTCATTTTTACTATTTAATAAAAGCCAGGCACAAGATAGTGCTTTCTAGAACCCACTAGATAGTGCTTTCACCCACTAGATAGTGCTTTCATATGAAATGTATTCACTTTCTAATGTATTATAGGTGAGTTTATAGCCCTAATCCTTTTGCTACTCAGCATGTGGCACATGGACCAGCAGCATTGGTGTTACCTACAAGCTTGTAAGAGATGCAGAATTCAAGACCCTACCCCAGATCAACCTAATCAGAATCTACATTTTTACCAGATTTCCAAAAGTCTTGTATGCATGTTAAAGTTTGACAAGCGCTGGTAATACTGGTTACAGTGGTTTATAGCAGTGCTTTTCAATCTTAGCTGTGCATTCAGAAGCTTAAAAGAAAACAAAACTCAATATCCAGAATCTCTGGGCATGGACCTACGCATCAGTAGCGTTCAAAGGCTCCCTTGTGATTCCAGCGTGCAGCAAAGGTTGAAGCACTGGGTTCGAGGCAATTTGAATGCATGACTGATGCATGATTCCTAGCATAGTCAACTAAGAGGCTCCATTTCTTTCAGCTCAGTCAAAGGCCAACTGTGGCTGAACTACTTGCCAGGAAGATTCTGAGGTTTAATGAGTATGTGGAGGTAACAGATGCTCAAGATTATGACCGGCGAGCGGACAAACCATGGACCAAACTGACCCCTGCGGACAAGGTCGGTCTCTCTCTTTTTGCAAAACACTACAGAAAGGAGAACCACAAATAAAATTTTGCTTTTGATGTAATGTTAAATTTGTAATCAAGACAGAAAATGTCTAGATGTACAAACCAACACTTTATACCAGTGACTTAACCACCACCACAAAACTGGAAGAGAAAAAAGTCCCTGCTACATCACAGTACAAAAATCTGGAAGGAAATAAAACACCCTTTTAATGATGGTTATATTGGTTGGCTTGGATGGTATATTTTAGTAATTACTATATTACACTTTTTAAAAGGGAAACGTATTTTTACATGCTGTGGAAACTGTAAAATCTACAGTATCTCTTATAAGCTCTTCAAGTGTTCTGACTGAACTGGGGATTGTCAGGTTACTAGGAGGTGAACAGTGGCAGGCAGGGCAATGCGTGTTGGCTCAGAGCTCACCCACTGTGCTGACCTGGCTTCTTTCTCCCCTCGGGGTTGCCTGCTGCCGCTTACAGTGACTCACCAAGTTAAGCACAGTAGAGAGTGGATGGCAAATCACACTACACGATAGTAGACAGAAAATGCTGAAACTTTTTTTTGTTTGTTTTTACTCCACAGGCTGCCATAAGAAAAGAGCTGAACGAATTTAAAAGCTCAGAGATGGAGGTTCATGAAGAGAGCAAACATTTTACACGGTAAGAGCCAAAAGACCCAAATACTGTGAATTCTAATTTAAACGTTCCACCAAAAAGCAAACCTACCAGCAGAGTTGTTTAGATGGGAAGGATGCTAATGACATTGTTTAAAAGGACACTCAGGCCCTGGCTGGTGTAGCTCAGATTGAGTGCCGGCTTGCGACCCCAAAGATTGCCGGTTGCATTCCCGGGCAGAGCATGTGCCCAGGTTGCAGGCCAGGTCCCTGGTGGGGGGTGCGTGAGAGGAAACCACATATTGATGTTTCCCTCCCTCTCTTTCTCCCTCCCTTCCCCTCTCTCTAAAAATAAATACATAAAATCTTAAAAGGGCACTCAATGTTGATTGCAAGATTACATTAAGGAAAAGGGATGAGAATTTAGAATTAGTAGTAAATGCCTATTCTGAATGTGGCATTTTTATGTTTATCTTATTTAATCCTTGCAATAAACTTTCAAGGTGATAATATCCTCATTTTATTGATGAAGAAACAGGCTCAGAAGTGTTAAGTAACTAGCTTGACTTGCTAGTAAGTTGCAGAACGAGGATTTAGGGAAAGGAATAAATGACTTAAAAAGCCACTGGGAGCCGGTGGATGGGTAACTCAGCTGGTTAGGGCGTCGTCCCAATACACCAAGGTTGTGAGTTTGATCCCCAGTCAGGGCACATAAAAGAAACAACTGATGAAAGCATAAATAAGTGAAACAACAAATTAATGTTTCTCTTTCTCTCTCTCTCCCTCTTCTCCTCTCCCCTCTCCCCCCTTCATCTTCTCCCCTGCTTCTTTCTCCCTCCTTTTTTCTCTAACATCAATCAGTCAATAAATAAATAATTTTTTTTTTTTAAGCCACTGGGTTCTCTCTTCCCTGTGCCTGTCCCAGGTTATCTATGAGGAAATTGTTGCTGAGTTAGACAAGATCTTACCCTCTCCAGTTTCAGTTCTTTGTAGTACAATGATGTTACCAATTTCATATATAAACTTTAACTAGCTGTCTTCATGAAACAAGCCAAGAAATATTTTGATTGGAATTACTGGTGTGATTAAGGACCCACCCAGTACCTAAAGAATCAGCTAGCCAAAAATGAAAGTATTGAACCTATCTAGGTGACTCTCAGAACATCCATAAAAAGAGGCTAAATAAAGAAGATACAGCCCTGGCTGATATGGCTCAGTGGATATGAGCGCCAGCCTGCAAACCAAAGGGTCTCAGATTTGATTCCCAGTCAGGGCACAAGCCTGGGTTGCAGGCCAGGTCCCCAGTAGGGGGCGCACAAAAGGCAACCACACATTGATGTTTCCCTCCCTTTCCCTCTAAAAATAAATAAATTAAATATTTTTAAAAAAGAACAAGATACAATGCTAATTCCAGTTTACTATAAAAAGGAGTAATAAGCAAAGTTTTGGAAAGTAAAATATTGTTAAATATTTTTCCATCACAGTACAGGCAAATGGCTATTTTAATCAGTTTAATTATTAATAATGATAAATCTTTCCAGTTTGCAGGCCAGCGCTCAATCCACTGAGCCACACCCACCAGGGCTAAATAAGGATAAATCTTTACAAAAACCACGTGGAGTCCTGGTGGGTGTGGCTCAGCGGGTTGGGCATCGTCCCACAAACCAAAAGGTTGCTGTTCAATTCCCAGCCAGGGCACACGCCTGGGTTGCAGGCCAGGCCCCCAGTTGGGGGCGTGCAAGAGGCAACCAATCAATATACTTCTTGCACATCAACGTGTCTCTCCCTCTCTTTCTTCTCTCCCCTCCTAAAAAATAAGTAAAATATTTTATAAATAAATAAATAGGTTCTTTAAAAAATATAAAAGAGAAAGGCAGACAATAAACAAACTGGAAAGCAAATTATCCAACTGGAGTTTGATGAGCCGGTGCCACATTGAAGGCGGAGAGGCCTAGAATACAGTTGGATATTCAGCCTAGAGTGCAAGGGGAAAGCAAGGTCTAAAGGTAGCACATTTCTGAGAAAAGATGGTGGTTCTTAACAGGGAACTTGTTTCTAAAGATTGGACTGAGGAAAATGGACCAGGAAAGCATACTGAAGAAAAAGGAGAACTAGGGAAAAGATAGTATTATGGATGCCAAGAGAAGAGAGTTGTGAAGAAGGAAGGAAGAGGGTCAGGATTATCAGATGCTACAGAAAGGTCAAGAAGAATCAGAGTGGAGGAGAGGCATTTTTTAAAAAATTAAAATGTAATATTTCATTACCATTAATGTAATAATAGCAAAGGAATCTACAGTATCTGGTAACTTGGCTCTTTTTGATCTCCTCTTTTAGCTACCATCGTCCATGATGCTGAAGTTTGAGAAAGGAACTAAACAACCCCCCAAAACAGGGCTACTTTGCTGCTTTGGTCCCCAGAATGACAAGGCGGGAACTTGAGCACTCACCAGCACAGCCAGAATTGAGTCCTCTGGGGTGAACAGCACTTCTATGAATGTAGCATTTCACTGGAATGGATTCCCACGTGCTGCCTTGAGGAAAAACTGAACACTGTCAGTGCTTTGAACTTTTGAATATTGCAGCATATTTGAGGGATCTTCCCTCAGCAGCCACAAGCGACCTGGGCCACTTGCAGGTTCCAAGTTGTATTGGCTGCATCACAGCCTCGCCCCACAACGCCTGCCTGTGCTGAGACACAGTTCACACCATCAGCCTTACCTGCTCTGTCCTGGTTGTGAGACCCATTGTGTAGGCACTAAATTCCAGCCATGAAATCCAGTTGGTGGTGGGGAAAACCGAGGGCCCCAACCTTCTGGCAAAGGGGCACCCACTTCCAGGGGAAGCCTTCACACCACACTGGCACGTCAACATTGCACTATACCTCTTGTAACACAGCAATACAGTCCTTTTCAGGCCGTTGAGCCTGAAAGAAGCTCAGGATCTGACAAGTGCTTGCTTCCTTTTTGACACAGATTATCCTGATTTTTATTTTTTTTTAAAGTCTTGAAGTAGTAATGGAAACTTATGTTCACTCTGACCTGCAACCAGATTTCAAGTTGGAAAAGGGCAAAAGTATGTGTATTTTCTAAATACAAAACCAAAAGAGCATTTATGTTAATGCCAACTTGGCAGAAAACTGACCCATGGCCTAAATGTTGTACTTTTATTGTACCAAATGATAGCGTGCATCGTTTTGACCAATAGGTACATTCCCCTCCACAAAGCAGAGTCGTAGCAACTCTGGGAGCGCTTGTGTGCTGCCAGTCCCCACACTCTCAGGCAGAGTCACAGCAAGGTCCTAGGGGTGTTGGGCGCTAAATAGGAAGGGTCTTTCGAGAAATAATTAGGAGAACCGTCATGACCCACTGCTCCTCTCCCTCAGCACAAACGTCGGTCCTCTCCTGCTGCGCATCCCGGGCAGCTTCCACCTCACTCATCCCTACTCTTCCAGGTGTAGTTGGTGCCTGGGCATGGGCACAGCCCCCACTCCCTTTTTTTGTAATATGTAATAATACGATTTCCTAAAACATGATTCAGTTACCTTCTTTAAATTTGTATTGAAGACCTCACAGCCTCACTATTTCCCTCTAATTCCACACTAAGTGGAAGAAAAAAATAGTTTCTACTTAACTGATGAATGTGGCTGTTTCTCTTTCATGTTCAGAAAATTGTGGCTGTTTCATAGATTTCTTCTGCTGTCCCCATTGTTCTTTATGTAATTTCAATATATTTTTCTATCTTTCTCCTTTCATGTCAGTTCATATTTGCTGAAGAATCAGAATGTCATGTCAAAACAAAAAAGTTAAAGCAATCTTAAAGAGTAGTGTCCTCTGGAGAATGGGAGTTACTGGATTTCTCAGTTACTGTCAAGTCCTTTATGGCCATAGAGATATACTGGATTCACAGCTGCTTGAAACTTAACGTTTGGTAGGACTGACAGAAAGCTGAGTGACAACTGTACAAAGTTGTTAGAGGTCTGTATATAAGGTGGCCACACATTAACTGCTAACTTGACTTTTTCTAACCTTTCTATCTTGGTTTGGGGATTAGTTGGCTTATGCCAGAATCTTCTGTGGCTTATAGTGACATTTTCAAACAGTTCCTTCACTGCCTTTCTTTCCCCTAATGTGCCAAGCTTGAAGTGGGATTTGATTTCCTGAGTTACTTGTCTGCTTTCTATGTGCCACCAACGAATCTAGTTAATCTTTCATCTCATTCATGTTCTTTTGAAAGAAGACACTTTGGGGGTCAAGTCTTTTCAGGTGTTTAAAAAAAACATATATATATATAAAAGGATTTTATGTCCTTTCCATGTAAGTAACAAGTCACAATCATGCTGTATAGAAGAAATAAAAGCCTGATGTATTGTACTTCAAAATGCTTCCCTGATGTACAGAATCTCCTTGTAAAATAAGTAATTGCATTGTATATCAGTCTTCCTACCAACATTAATTATTAAAGTATTTTAGAATTTAAAAAAAAAACTATACTACTCTGGTATAAAGTGTTTATTTTATGTCCTACCTTATTCCAAAAGATTTAAGCCAGCTTAAAAGTGATACCCAACATACTGCTAGACATCCTCAATAAGAAGTAGATGGGAGGGGTTGAGGAGGAAGTAACAGTAAGAACATCAAGTGTAGCCAGAGATGAAGGTTGATCACGTTTGTGACTGTGCACACACATGGAAAAAGAATAGGCTTCAGAGAGGAAAGCCAACATGAATCCCATAGTATGTACCAGGTAACTGTATTCAGTCCTTTATCCTATTTACCCTAGTCTGGCAGGTAAGTAGAAATACTGCATTTTGCTGTATACACAATGCTCACCCACATTTTTGGCCGAAAATTTCAGGAAAAAAAATTTTAACTTTTTAATTCATTTTTTTTATTTATTTATACTTAAAACCAATTATCATATTCCAGGGTATTATTTTGCATATGGATATCATTGTTTTCTAGAGTTACACTTTTAACGCTTAAGCACAAATAAAAGAACTAAAAATAAAAACACAGATACAGAATCAGCACTACCCATGTATAATGCACACCCTTATTTTTCCCTAAAAAGTTTGGGCAAAAAAGTGTGCATTATGCATGGTAAAATACAGTACACTCATGCCTGTGAAGAACCTAAGAAGTGAAGTTGCATCCCCAAGGTCAAAGCACATTAGGTAATCACTCTGCATATATTCAAGGACAAGCAGTTGCATCCCAATCATCCCTACAAGGATTGCTTGTATGGACCACACATAATTAGACCTCAGACTGACATCACGGTAAGACAGTTCATACCTAATCTACTCCTCCCTGGCTAGCAGCCCAGTTTCATTCCTTGTGGCCTCCCCAGTGACTCACTTTCTACTTGCCACTTTGGAGACTGGCCTTGATTAGTGCACCACCCTTACTTTAAGCTTTTAAAGAAACCATGAGTCAGAACTCACATTGTTGTGTTCACTTCCTTCCAGATTTTCCTTCTATTAGTCCTCCAAAGATGCCTCAAATTGTCATTGCCCTTTTGAGGTTAAACATTGTCTCCAGAAGAGGGTTTTGCAGGAGCACCTTGCCCAATGTTGGCTGAAACAATGAGCGAGTTTAGTGTTCCTAAAGGATTTAGATTACCCAGGAGAGGGGGACTAGAGTAGAGTGAGAAGTTTGGAAAACCACTATCAAAAAGGGGCAGTCCAGTGGATATTGAGTGGGAGGGGATGAGAGAGAAAGTGTACTTCGAAAAGATGAGAATGTACAACAAAGACAAAAAGCCAAGCCCAGAAACCAAAACACAGCCAACTAATTTAATTCCATCTCTAGGAGGCCTGAAGGGAAAAGCAGGAACCACCAACAACCTGGACCACTTATATCTGTCTCTTGTGTGGATACCAGTAATTTCTTCCCCCAAGAATTTTTGCGTCCTTCATAAAACATATAAGTCATCTGACAGGAACACTCAATTTTCCCACCATCTGGTACTGAGGAGACACCATTATTCATTCATGCATTAATTTGTTTAATGTTTATCTCCTTCCTACCCTGCCCCCATCTTCCTTGTACCCTATTTTCTCTTCAACCTATTGCCCTACCTCCTGCTTTTCCTATACTCCATTCGCATAACCTATTTTAACACACTTCTGGAGGATGGGTGGGACAGGGGAAAGTGGTGGTGGGAAAACGGAAACAACTTGAACAACGTACTTAAACGACGTTGTACTTGAACAATGGCTTAAAAATTTAGGAAAAAATTTCTGCACAGTCCAAGCAGTTGAGCTAAATGAGTGATAAGTGGAGGAGAAAGACCTGATGGAGATGTAAACTGAACATCGGGCTTCTTGACAGTGGTTACGACCTCTGGTCTGCATGCACTGTTTTCCATTGCTAAAGCCATGTTCACTCAACTTACTGAAATCTAACTAAATCTTACCCTGGCTAGGTGACTCAGTTGGTTTAGAGCACAGTCTCTCCCATGCATGAAAAGGTTGCTGGTTTGATTCCAGTCAGGGCACATACCTAGGTTTTGGGTTTGGTCTAGACTCAGACAAGAGGAAACTGATCAATGTTTCTCACATTGATGCTTTCTCTTTCCCTCTCTCTCCCCCATTCCCCACTCTAAAATCAATAAACATATCCTTGGGTGAGGATTTTTAAAAAGTATTAAAATCTAAAGTAAATCTAAAATCAAAGTGGCTTTCCCTGAGATCACCAGTGACTTCTCAAGTAATTGCCACATCACAAGCCTGTTTCCAGCTCTTAATGTGTTTTGACTGCTCTGCAGCATTTGATATTTTGGACCATGTCCTTGTCCCCAAAACGCCTCCCTTGGCTTCTCAGACACCAATATCTCCTGATTCTTCTCCAACCATGTTTCCTCTGGCCTGCTGGCTTCTCTCCTGACCACCATTTAAATTACGGGTTTTCATGGCCTCTCATCACTCTCCCTGCTCTCCCAAGGTGACTTCAGACATCACCCTTATTCTTGTAACTTCTAAATCTTTATCTACAACTCAGGTTTCTCGCTGGAGTCCAACCCTATATCCAATTGCCCTTTGGTGATGATATATACATACATTCTCCGAATGTTCCCAACATAACTTACAGGCTCTTGTAATGTCCACCTCCATAGCCTACTTTCTCAAGTATTAGAGTGAGAGACCACCACATGTTCAGCCTCCCAAGCCTGAAACTGGTATTATCTGCAAGTTCCGCTCTTATCTAAAAGATCCAGTAGGACAACAAACTCTATGCATTCTCTGCCTCAGAAATGTCTCAATTTATATGTCTCCTCTTGCCTCGTTTACCATCCAAGTCCAAAGTCTGGAGAACTTTATAACCTCCAGTCTCTCCCATCAATCCTTTAAATTGCCACTGGAGTTATCTTTATAAAATGCAAAGACAGTCACAGTAATCCTTTACTTCAAAGCTTACTGACCTCCAGTTACTTAGATAAAATTTAAACTCGGCCTGGGCTACAAGATATTTTGTCATTCAGCTCTTGCCTACTTTCCAGTCTCATGAAAAATCCAGGCACTTCTCCCTTTAATCTTCCTCATCAAGCTGACTTCTCCCCCTTTCGGGGAGACGACAGGTCTGCTAGTTCCTCAACCTGGAATGCTGTCACCGGCCACACTCTACTGTCACCCCACATCTTTACAATTCCTTCAAGTTTAGCTCAAATTTTAACTTCCCAGGAAAACCCTCTTTGCCTTTAGCATATTGTTCAGTTGCTCTGTCCTCTCTGTTTTCCGCATACTGTATTCATGCCGGATAGCACTCACCAAGCAGCAGTGTAGTTTGCTGTGGTGTATATTTCCACATACCTTTTTCTACCCTTGAGAGCTTGTGGAGCTCTCAAGGGTAGAAAAAGGTATTTCATCTAGAGACCCCAGTGTCTGGCACAATGTCTAGCAAATGAGTCATATCCACGAAGTAAATGTTGAATGAGTATTTTGAAAGATAACTAAATGCTGGTAATACCACCAGAGAAGTAGCAGAATTATTTGCCTTTCTTCTTCTAAACGACTGGTTCTCAGACATTTTGGTTTTTTGGTCACCTTCACACCTTTAAAAATTATTCAGAAACCCAAAGAATTTTTGTATCTGTAGGTGATGTCTATTGATATTTACTGCAGTAAAATTAAAATTTTGGAATTTCAAAAATATTTACAATACCTTTCAAAATAACCCATTACATATTAACAATACATTTTTATGAAAAATATCTATTTTCCAAAAACAGTGAAGAAGAGTGGCAATGTTTTATATTTTTTGAATATCTCTTAAATGTCTGGTTTAATCGAAGACAGCTCAATTTTCATATTCACATCTGCATTTAATCTGTTACTGAATGCTGTTTTGGTTTAAGTAAATGAAGAAAATCCAGTCTCACCCAGATATGCAGTTGGTAAAGATGTCAGCTGTTCTTTCAAGTAAAATGGTATTCCGTGAACAAAATGTGGCTCTTTCAGCTCACAATCCAATTACATAAGTTCTTTTCCTGGAGGTAACCACTGTACTTTGGTATGCAGCAAAAGTGCTGTATGTATATTTCTCACTTTGTCACTCAGAAAATTAAAAAGATGGATAATCACAGTCAAAAATAAAATTAATGATTATGACTTCATCAATGACATTCTTAGATGAATGCAACTTTAAAAAAAACTATAAATGTATAATGATGAAAAGACACTACTACAAGTAGTTTGGTTACAGGGCGTGGAAACATACTGAAGCACCAGCAAGTTTACCCACGATTTCACTTTATATCAGTGCAGAGTCAACACAGTGAAAACGGTAAAGAATGTATTATTTTGAAATAGTTTTGACCTCACGGACCCCCAAAAGGATCTCGGGAACCCCAGTGTCTGCCAACTACACTTTGAGAACCACTGCCCCAGGCCTATTTTGCATCTTACAATCTGGGTAAAAATAACATTGTCTTAGAATTGCTGTAGTAAATAATGTATGTAAAACAAGCAGCACAAAATCTTATAGGAGAAACACCATAAATGTTTCTACTCATTATAATCTAGCTGTAATGACTCTATGTCAATTTATCTAACATTTATTTACCTAATATCATACTCGAAATTGTATCACATTTGTAACATTTCACCGTAATATATATCTTCAGAATTCTTTATTTTGCCTAATTCTTTATATTAGGTGTGTATCTGAAAACATACTTAACGTAAAGTTTACCATTTTAACCATTCCTACGTGTCCAGTTCCATGTGAATCGTACATTCACACTGTTGTGCATAGGAGGCTTTTAATTTTAGCCAATTCGCGTAGAAGCGCTTTGTCTTATTTACCTAGGGTTTTATCAAATGTTTATTTCATATGTAACAGGGCAGCTTCAATCTCTTTTTAGACTTTTCGCATTTCTCTAGATGTCTTTGTCTATTTTTCATACTTCTTACGCCACAGTCACTTGTGGAGAGTTTATTTAATGGCACATTCTCCAGGTTGGGTAAACCGAGTGTAGAATAGTAAATGCGCTATTAAAAAGTACCTACCCGCCTACATACTTAACTTAGTTGTGTAATTTACGATCCCCAACAAGTCGCGCGCGAAGGCTCTCCTCTCGCGAGAGGCCGGGTAGGGGTGGGGTTTAGCCGACTGTAGATTCCTAGCATCCTTAGCGAACTTCTGATCCCTTAACTGCGCATGGCATGGCGCAGGCGCAATAGACACATCCGCTCGCTTCAAAAGGTATAAATAAGGCTGACTTGGCACGCTCGCTCTTTTCGGGGAAGACCTTTGTTCGGCGTTGGTGGTTTTCGGTAAGTGTTTTTCCGCGTAATTTCAATTTCAGGTCTAGTATCTTGGGCCTGCGAACCAGCCTTTCCTGTGACGATAATATTTAGAAGGATTGCCTTCAGCGGCATCCGTGCTAACTGCTCTTAACTCGTGCAGTGGGGCTGCTCGGCTGTGGGCCGTGGAGGTCTCGCGATCGGAGGGTGATGACCATAACCAGCGGGCGCGAGCGCTGACCTACCACTTCAAGTTCAGCGATTTGCCGCGACGCTGAAAATGCAGCTCCACCCCCTCCCCCACCGCGTGGTCCAATTATTATCCTCCCGCCTAGCAGTCGCGTTGTCCTCCTCGGTGGAATTGCACGCTGGCCCTTTTATTCTCGAGCCCCATCCGCGTTTGAGGCCTGACTTCGATACGCAGGGCTCTTATTTTCTCCCGCCAACTTCCGTCATTTAGGAGTAGTTTCATGGCCCCAGATGGTCGCTTTAAAGATGAGATTAACTGCTGCCTAAACGGTCTGTGTTTACCATTTCTTTGGCAGCGTGGTAATCACATACTACAGTTTGAAGCGTGTTTCCTGTGCTTCTCTGAAAGTTAAGGATACTGACAAGGCAGCTGGTCAGTCTTGAACTTGGGTTTTGCTGTCTTTGGGAAGTTCAGGATGCACCACAACGTGGATATCCCTGGGAAGTCGCTGTGGCCTGCATGAAATTAATTTCTAGCACAGTAGACTGTGAATTAAGTTGCATAACCAACGTGGATACCCCGGGAGGTCACTCTCCCCGGGCTCTGTCCAGGTGGCGTAGGGGAGCATAGGGCTCTGCCCAGTGATGTACAGTCCCTTTCCACAACGTTGGAGAGAAAGCCGGGCCTTGAGTCTGCGCCTGCATATTCCTACAGCTTCTCAGAGTCCTTTGGACAATGACTGAGGAGACAAACCATGCAGGAAACATCTCTAGAGCAGCAGTTTTCAACTGGTGTACAGTACCTGCTTTAGTCAAGGGCACTGACCACCTTAGATTGTCGAATTTAAAAAATCAACTGCCAACACAGTAGCCGTTCACTGAATGAATGAAAAATAAGTTCTTTACCTACCTTATTTTGCAGCCATCAGTCAAGATTCCAAATAACTTGATTTGGGGTAAGTAAATTTACGAGTTTGATTTGGCATTTCATGAAGGTGCTGTTGCTGGTTAATGCATCAGAATAGAAACTGCTGCATTTTTGTAGGCATATTGACAATGGCTAAGATTTTCACGTTAACTCTAATTTGATACAGGAGAAATTTCTACTTAGCAAATGAAAAAATTGTGATGACTTGGATTGGCTTAACCAGCCATATCCAGACTAACACATGAGTCATTTAATGTGCCTGCCCCCTTAAAGTCCATCCACAGGAGACAAGGGGTTTGGTCTCTTGCACGGCCCCTTTTCATGGTATTGGGGTTTAAGGTGGGCATATGCACCTGCATACTCCTTCAACAATGAGTCAAATAATGGTGATTTATTGGATACACCGTGAAATAGTACATAGTAATGACTGGTTTGGAATCGGTTAAATTGAGCTACTAAACCAGGTTCTCTCCACAACTACATGTGTAGTATGAGATGAAGAAATCTCTCTTTTTTTCTTTATGGATATCTTTTCAAAAGGTTTTGAAGAGTAATGCTGTTGAGCAGTACTGTCTTTACTCCAGTTGGTGACTTACCAGGCAATGTGGATATCCCTGGGAAGTCTCTGTGGTCTGCATGAAGTTAATTTGTAGCACAGTAGACTGAATTAAGTTCCATAACCAACGTGGATACCCCGGGAGGTCACTCTCCCCGGGCTCTGTCCAGGTGGCGTAGGGGAGCATAGGGCTCTGCCCAGTGATGTACAGTCCCTTTCCACAACGTTGGAGAGAAAGCCGGGCCTTGAGTCTGCGCCTGCATATTCCTACAGCTTCTCAGAGTCTTTTGGACAATGACTGAGGAGACAAACCATGCAGGAAACATCTCTAGAGCAGCAGATTTCAGCCATTGTGCTGCAAGAGTTTTTAAAATACATAGTACCTGGCTTTAGTCAGGAGTACTGGCCTCTTTTCCCTTAAGATTGTCAAATTTAAAAAAAAAAATAATAACCAGTACAATATCTGTTCAGTGTTAATGAATGAAAATAAGTTCTTTACCTTGTTTTGCAGCCATCAGTCAAGATTCCCAATAACTTGTTTTGGGGTAAGTAAATTTAAGTTTGATTTGGCTTTTCATGAAGGTGCTGTTGCTGGTTAATGCATCAAGGTAGAAATTGCTACATTTTTGTGGGCATGTTGACGGTGGTTTAGGTGTACGTTCATGTTTTGGGGTGATGCCCTTTCCCCCCAGTAATGCTGCTAAGATTTTTCACATTAATTCTTGTGGTGGAGGAGAAATTTCTACTTGGTAAACGAAAAAATTGTGATAGTTTCTCACGAATTATTTAATGTGCCTGCGCCCTCAAAGTCCCATCATGTACAGCCTTTTTTCACAGTATTCGAGTTGAAGCAACAGTGATTAATTTGATAAACCGTGAAATAGTGCATGGTAATGACTAGTTTGCAATTGATTAAAATGAGCTCCTAAACAAACAAGCTCTTCCCACAACTACATGTGTAGTATGAGATGAAGAAGAAACCTCTTATTTTTTTTTTTTTATGGATATCTTTTCAAAAGGTTTTGAAGAGTAATGCTGTTGAGCAGTACTGTCTTTACTCCAGTTGGTGACTTACCAGGCAATGTGGATATCCCTGGGAAGTCTCTGTGGTCTGCATGAAGTTAATTTGTAGCACAGTAGACTGTGAATTAAGTTCCATAACCAACGTGGATACCCCGGGAGGTCACTCTCCCCGGGCTCTGTCCAGGTGGCGTAGGGGAGCATAGGGCTCTGCCCAGTGATGTACAGTCCCTTTCCACAACGTTGGAGAGAAAGCCGGGCCTTGAGTCTGCGCCTGCATATTCCTACAGCTTCTCAGAGTCCTTTGGACAATGACTGAGGAGACAAACCATGCAGGAAACATCTCTAGAGCAGCAGTTTTCAGCTGGTGTTGCCACAAGAATTTTTAAAATATGCAGTACCTGGCTTTAGTCAGGGGCACTGACTTCTCCCTTAAGATTGTGAAATTTTAGCCCTGGCTGATGTGGCTCAGTAGTCCGAGTGCTGGCCTGAGAACTGAAAGGTCACTGGTTCAATTTCCAGTCAGGGCACATGCCTGGGTTGCAGGCTGAATCCCCCAGTTGTGGGTGAGCATGAGGCAACCAGTCGATGTATCTCTCAGGCATTGGGTGATTTCTCTCCCTCTTTCTCCCGCCCTGTCTCTAAAAATAAATAAATGAAACCTTACAAAATAAAGATGATCAATTTTTTTAAAAAATGACAACAGCCAACACAATAGCTATTCAGTGTGAATGAATGAAAATAAGACCTATGCTACCTTGTTTTGCAGCCTTCAGTCAAGATTCCAAGTAATTTGATTTGGGGTAAGTAAATCTATTAATTGGTTTTAGCTTTTCTGGAAGATGCCATTGCTGGTTAATGCATCCAGATAGAAAAATGTTGTGTGTTCGTGTTTTGGGGAGATGGCCTTTTTCCCCCCAGTAAAAGTGTTAACCGGTCATATCCAGACTAACACATGAGTCATTTAATGTGCCTACCCCCTTTAAAGTTCATGTGCAGGAGACGAGGGTTTGGCCTCTTGCACAGCCCCTTTTCATGGTATTGGAGTTGAAGCTGAGCATATGCACCTGCATATGCTCCAACAATGAATTGAATAACAGTGATTGATTAGGTAGATACACTGAAATAGTACATAGTAATGACTGGTTTGGAATCGGTTAAATTGAGCTACTAAACCAACAGGTTCTCCCCACAGTTAACATGTGTAGTATGAGATGAAGAAACCTCTCTAATTTTTTTTTTAATGGGTATCTTTTCAAAAGGTTTTGAAGAGTAATGCTGTTGAGCAGTACTGTCTTTACTCCAGTTGGTGACTTACCAGGCAATGTGGATATCCCTGGGAAGTCTCTGTGGTCTGCATGAAGTTAATTTGTAGCACAGTAGACTGAATTAAGTTCCATAACCAACGTGGATACCCCGGGAGGTCACTCTCCCCGGGCTCTGTCCAGGTGACGTAGGGGGAGCATAGGGCTCTGCCCAGTGATGTACAGTCCCTTTCCACAACGTTGGAGAGAAAGCCGGGCCTTGAGTCTGCGCCTGCATATTCCTACAGCTTCTCAGAGTCTTTTGGACAATGACTGAGGAGACAAACCATGCAGGAAACACCTAGTATGCTAAGATTTAAAATTCTTTTAAATTTTAGATTCTACACGGTCTGTCCGGAAAAGGTCCAGCCATTGTTAATATAACAAGAACTGATTTCCTGGCAGCCAGGGAGAATGGACTGGAATGCACATGCATGAACAATGAAGACCTCACTGTACTAGTGAGTGGGCAGTATACGCCATTGAGTGAGTGTCTGGCCATCACATTCAAAATGACTGAGCGAGTAGAGCAACGAGTCTGCATCAAATTTTGCGTTAAGCTTGAACATTCCTCTGCGGAAACTATTAGGATGATTCAGAAGGCTTTCGGGGACGATGCAATGAGTGCAGCACAAATAAAAGTGTGGCACAAACGCTTCAAAGATGGTCGAGAGTCTGTTGAAAGCGATCCGCGTTCTGGAAGGCCTGCAACAAGCAGAACACCTGAGAATGTGGAACGTGTGCGGGCTGCAATCAACAAAGATCTGCGGCTGACAGTGCGAGAACTAGGAGCTGATCTCGGGATTCCTAAAACTACGGTGTCCGAGATTTTGACGCATGATCTTCGCATGAAACGTGTTGTGGCGTAATTCATTCCATGGCTTCTGCTACCAGAGCAGAAAGAACATCATGCTGCCATTGATAATGACTTGATTCAAACCACTGCTAGTGAACCAGATTTCCTCAAGAAAGTCGTAACTGGATATGAATAGTGGGGTCCAGGGCTATGATCCAGAAGTGAGGCCCGGTTGTCCGAAAGGAAGGTGTCATCTATCACAGGTTCACTCCTCCAGGCCAAATGATGAGTACTACCTCTGTTCGTCTGTTGAGAGAAGCAGTACGATGAAAACAGCTGCAGCTGTGGGCAACTGGCAGCTTCTTCATGACAGTGTGCCTGCTTGTGCATCACGTCTCATGTAGAGTTTTTTGGTGAAACATCAAATCAGCCAAGTGGCTCAGCCCCCACTACAGCCTAGATTTGGTGGCACCCTGTGACTTCTGGCTTTTCCCAAAGCCTGAAACCACCTTTGAGAGGAAAGAAATTTCAGACCATTGATGAGATTCTGGAAAATATGATGGGGCAGTTAATGTCAGTTCCGGAAAGGATTTTGCAGAGTGTTTTAACTGGAAGAGACACTGGGAGAACTGTTTGAGGTCCCAAGGTGCCGAATTTGAAGGGGACTGAGGCGTCATTGTCCTGTGTGCAGTGTTTCTTGTATCTTGTGTCTTCGATAACTGTCTCCATGTTTCATAGTAAATGGCTGGATACTTTCTGGACAGACCTCATAAATATGAGCCTAATCTTTTTTTCTGTTTTCATTCAGGAGAGAAGAGGAGCCTCACCTTAATTTTTGGCAGCTGGCAGTGCTTTTTGGGTCCTTTATTTGACAGTGCAAGTTTGTAAAGTGATGCTATTTTTTGACAGTTAGTAACTGCCCTTTGGGGAGTAAAGGGGAAATAGGAGGACAGAAATGCAAATTCTTAGGCATAGCTCCAGATCTTTATTAAGAACTGATAGACTAATAGAATGTTCTAATGGCCAGGTGGCCCATTTAACTTTATAAGGAAATTGCAGAATGCACTTTAGTATAAGAAGGTCATTAAAACAGTATGGTCCATGGACCTAGGCGCCCCAGAGAATTTTTTTCAGAATGCCTGAGGTGAAAAATTTAAACTTAAGATGATACTTGGCCTTTTTAATCCTCAAAGTTGGTTCTCTAACTGCACTGCTGAACAGAAAGCAGAAGCCCATGAGAACCTAGATACTTTTTTTTTTAAGTTCCATTTTTAATTTACTTATGAGTTACAATAAAGGTGACTATATACATTATGCATTAGTGTGGTTTCTTTTTTGTGTGGATGTGTGATTGACTTGAGTCAAAAGTACCCCATGAATGGAGTAGTGTAGCAGTAATGCTGCAAGCCTTCTTAGCTCTTGGCTGTCCTGAGTATCCCCTTGTACTCTGTGTTTAACTTGATCTTGGCACTTGACCATGGGGAAGATGCAATTAGACGGATCCTCACCTTCAGTTTCCCGTGATGTACAGGCAACTTGATGTCGACAACTACAAGATTGGTTATTAGTGTTAACACAGCTGTTCGGTTAGTTAAACCTGTTGCTGGCATCTGAGTGGCAAACACCTGAGCCTGGAAGGAAATTGCCAATAGGTGATGTGAGGTTGAGTCACAATGGAAGCCTGGTCAAACCTTGGTACAGTCTGCCTGTGTTGCAGGGAAGTAACAGGCCCTGCAGGATGGGGACTGGCAGGGAACCATCTGGAAGGTAGAGTCTAGGCCCTGGTGGGGCTAAGTGAATGTGGTGTGGGGAAGTAGAAAAGCTATAAGACCACTGGAGGCAGATTTCAGGGAAGTGAGTGAATAGGAGTTTGGTGGGTTAGGGCTCAAACTTGATAAATGGAATGTCCAGATGGAGAATTTCACAAATGGTGTTCAGGGCCAGAGGGTTAATTTCAGGAATGGGAGCTATTTCATACAGCTGTAATTAGGGAGAACAACCTGGGAGAGCTTTCTTGCTGTTTCTTTTTTTTCTTTTTTTTTAAATAACATCTAGATTATCTGCCTAAACAAACAGCATTTGCAGTACTTAGTTACAAGTGTTTGCATATGTTAATCCCTACAACTCTACAGTGGATAGTAATCTATGCCAGTGTCACATGAGAAAACTGAGGAACAAAAATGCTAAATTGCCCAAATCCACAACTAGAAAGTAGAGCCTCTGTAACAGTTACCAAATCCCTGCAGATTTGGCTGGGAGGGAGCCAGATGCAAGGCAGGGTTCTGTTTACCCACAGGACCACCCCAATATCCAGCTCTCGTCTTGATATTGGTTGCCATGTACTGTCTTCAGAGTGCTCAGTGTAGTGTTCGCTGTTTCCCTAAAACCAGATTGTCTCTTAAGTGTTCAGTACAAATTCTTGGTAGGGCTTCGTAACTAATGCTGGGCAGGAAAGATGTATTTTTTCATTATGTCCAAGTGTAGCTGAAGCAAAGCTTTCAGCAAGTGGTGTCGGTCCCACACTTTGTGCTGAATTGTATCTTGCAACATACCTCTCTATAGACTTTCTAAACAGGCTTTTCTGGCCTTATCCTACATGTAGGCAATCATACCATTAGTTGCCAATCTTGGAGTCAAACTGCCTTGGTTTGAATCCTGATGCTTGCTGTCCATGTGAACTTGGGTAAGCCATTTAACCTCTGCCTCAATTCCCTTACCCATAGAATGGGGATGATTGAAAGTACCTACCTCGGGGTTGTAATGAGAAATGAGTTAATATTTGTAAAAAGCTTACTTCCAGTCTCAGTAAGTACAATGAGCTTGTTAAAAACATTCTCTGCCTTCTGAAGCAAACTAAGGATAGATACAGTATCCAGTAACTTGTTGAATGAATACCACCATTGATTTACTACTAAACCAGGCTTCTATCACTCAAAGCCACACTACCTTTCCAAGAGAGGTAAAAGGGGAGAATTGTAATTAGTAACTTGCCCAGGATCACCTGACTAGTAAGGTTTGGACCAAACTCCAAAATGATACCATAATATACTGTTATCTTTGAACAAGACTGTGGTAAGATACAGCATTTCATCTAACACTCCATGTACCTCTGTAAAGTAGGTACTCTGTGCCCAATTTGCAGATGAGGAAACAAGTTGGAAGATTTGAGGAATTTACCCAAGTTACACAGCCAGTAAGTGGCAGAGCAAGAATGAGTAAGGCAATTGACTACAGAACCCATACTTAACCTACATCATCACACCTCAGAAAACATTTCCACCAGTTTAAATCGCAGAACTTTTGTGCACTAAGCTAATGTAGTAACCACTATACCATAAAAACTCAGTTGCATGAATTATGAGTGTAGTTTCCTGGGGATCAAGAGCCCTGCCCTGGCCATGTCTCCCTTTTTCACCCCATTTTGTCTGTTCATGTGTTTTATGATGGATGGAACCCACTCTATGACAGTACCTGACATTTGATGAGCACTTGCCATGTGCCAGGCATTCTTTAATCCTTTTAACAGCTCTGTGTGGCACAGGGACTTTTATTAAATCCACGCTATAGGAAAGGAAGACAAAGATTTGCCCAAGATCACACAGAATGGGACTTCAAGGTTGGAGTCTCTAGAGCAGTGGTCCCAACCTTTTTGGCACCAGGGACTGGTTTTGTGGAAGACAGTTTTTCCACAGACCTGGGGTGGGGGATGGTGTAAGGGTGATTCAAGCACATTACATTCAAGCTCACCTCCTGCTCTGTAGCCCAGCTCCTAACAGGCCTGGATTGGTACTAGTCCATGTCCCAGAGGTTGGGGACCCCTGCTCTAGAGCCCGAACTCTTAACTGCCATCGCACTTTCCCTTCCCCTAAGCATCTGGCACCTTGAACATTCCATCGTGACAATGAGCATTCTGATGTGATCATTTTCCAATTGATCTTAATAGTTGGGAGAGCCTTGAGTACATACTAATGTGCCTGGCACATTGCAAACACTGGTCAATGACTTTTATTGTTTTTCTGTGTTCTATTTCATTAAGTTCTGCTTTGATCTTTGTTATTTTCTTCCTTCTGTTTTCTTGGGGTTTAGTTTGCTCTTTCCTAGTTTTTAAAATTTATGTATTTACTTTTTGAGAGAGAGGGAGTGAGAAAGAGGGAGAGAAACATGTGAGAAATGTATCGATAGGTTGCTTCTTACACGCCCCCAGCTGGGGACCTTGGCCTGCAACCTGGGCATGTTGCGACTGGGAATTGAACCAGCAACCCTTTGGTTAGCTGGCTGGCACTCAGTCCACTGAGCCACACCAGCCGGGCCTTTTCCTAGTTTCTTAAGTTAGAAATTGAAGTCATTAATCTGAGACTTTTCTTTTTTTTTCCGACATAGGCATTTAGTGCTATGAGTCTCCCCCCAAAACTGCTTTAATGATATCCCATAAATCTGTTACGTTGTATTTTCATTTTAATCCAATTTAAATACTTTCAACTTCCATTTTTATTTTTTCTTTGATATGGGCTACTTAGACGTATGTCAGTTTTTTAATATTTAGGAGTTTTCCAAAGATCTTTCTGTGATTGGTTTCTACTTTAATTCCATTGTAATCTAAGGATATATTTTGTATGACTTGAATCCTTTTGAATTTACCAAAACATTCTATGACCCAGAATATGATCTACCTTGGTAAATGTTTCACATGCACTTGAAAAGCATGTGTCATTTATTGTTGTTTGAAGAAAGCAAGGTATGGAGTATGAAGAAAGGTGAAGTGTTCTATAAATGTCAGTAGTCAGTAGGCTCAAATTGGTTGAAAGTGTTCAAGGATGTTGTATTACATCCTTGCTGTTTTTCTGCCTCCTTGTCCTATCAATTATTGAGAACCGGGTAACGAAATTTCCAGCTATAGCTGTGGATGTGTCTTTTTCTTCTAGATGTTCTATCAGTTTTTGCTTCAAGTATTTTGAAGCTCTGTTGTTAGTTATACATTTAAGATAAAAATTGATTTGGGGGGTTCAAAGAAGGAAAAGATAAGCAGGGCCACAGAAGGCTTCATGGATACGGGAACCGAATTGAACCTTAAAATATACCAAGAATTCAGCTAGGTAGGAAGAAAGGTACCTGGTAGGAGAACAGCCCAGATAAAGGTGAGAAGGAGGGGATGATAATGGGTACCTTCAGAGTGTGGTGCTGAGGCTAAGGGGGACATTTGCTACCTGATACTGCAAGCAGAGCACCAAAGAAATGTCTAGGTTTTCAAAGATTTCTAAACCGGGCAAGGTCTCACAGCCGTGATTTAGGGAGACTAACCTGGAGATGATGGTGGAATGAAATGGAGGGAAAGAAATGAGGGGTGGGGGCCAAGGTCAGGAGGGGGATGCTTCCAACTGAGAGGGATAGAAATAGATGAAGAAGAGAAGGAAGAGAGGACACAGAAAAGAAGTTTAGGTTTGGATCTATACTTCTTAGAGAACCTTAACTTCGGCTGGAAGGATGAAGTTGCGTGGGGAGACAGTCTGGATCCTGGGTGCTGGGTCATCTGGGTAGGGATGCAGGGCTGAAACTCAGCATGGAGCTCAGAACCAGACTGGATGGACTGCCCTCTCAATTAAAAAGTGATGGCTCAGCTCTGGACAAGAGATCTGGCCCCTTCCTGCCACTTATGTGATGACTCCAGAAAACATCCTTAACCTCTTCGAATCTAATTTTTCTAATTTTTCAAGTGTTAACGAGGTTTTTGTGAGGAACAAATATGCTAATGAACATGAGTGGACATATTTCTGTAGTTAAAAAGTAAAGGGTGTTACAAAATAGGTGATAAATATCATTTTTATAATTACATTAAGCCATGTGAATGAGTAAGATATTGGCGGAAGACAGCAGAGAGATCAGAAATCCCAGGGCTTAAACTTGGCAAATTTTCACGGTACTATATCATCCAAAGGAGGAGTTCGTGATGGAGGCAGAGGTACACTTGAAAAGGTAAGGGGTCCCCAAGATGGGGAATAATTTGGGGTGGGCTCTGCATAATAAAAGAAATTCACCTGGTAAATACTCATCAAAAGTTTCCATCTATTTGGGTATGATGGAATGATTTTCAGAGTTAGAATCAACATGAAATGGAGAAAATACCATCTGCAGAGGTCACTGCCCTGACTTGGGAAACCACCCAGTCACATGGCCTCAGAGGTCACCTCAGGGAACACCTGAAATCTTCACGAACTGTTTGTGTCCATCCTGAAGAACGAGTGTGTTAACAAGAGAGGGTCATCTGCTTGGTGCCTATTTTCCTTTTCCAGACCCCAACCCCAAGTCACACCCTTTTCTTCTTTCCAGTCTGCCTCCCTCACTCTGCCTGTTTCCCCCACTCTCGGTTTCCCCTTTCCACAAGTCCATTTTCCATTCTGTTCTAAAACAAAAATCTACTCATATTACTCACATGGTCAAATCCCTTCCATAGTTCCCTATTGCCTCAGGACAGAGGCTGCACTCCTTAGACACACAAGACTATGCATCCATCGTCCGGCTCCCCTGCTCCTGTGCTCTCCCCGTCACTTCCACAGACAGGCACGCTCTGCTCCAGTCAGACCTTAGCAGTTTCCCAGAACCACACTAGGCTCTCCATGGCTCCCTGCCATTGCAAGGGATGCTTCTCCTAGGATGTCCTGGCTTCCTCGAGTTAACTTGGAAAGCCTTTCTTAAGTCCCAGGCTGAACCAGATGCCCCTGTGCATACCCTTGTCCTAGCTCCGTGTTGATAGTCTGATTTCTCATCTTTGTTTTCTCTCTCTCTCTCTTTTTTTTTTTTTTTTTGGATTTCTCGTTCTCTTAATGGAGAGACCCTCTTGAGAACACTCTATTTTCTCTGTAAAGTCCCTTATGCACCGTATCTTTCCAAATAAACCCTGTTTTCAGATGGTCTTTCTGGTTGTCAGTCCACTTGTCCCGATATGGTGGTCTCCAAAATATACACCCACTGTACCGGTGGAGTATCTGTGGAGAACCTGGTCTAGAGCATGTCACTTGCACTTCCTTGGGTGGCCGCCAGGGGCCGCTGGGCTCTTTGTTTTCCTTTCTGGCCCGGCTCAGGGCCAGAGGCCTGCAGAGCGCATGCTCTGGGGCAGTTCGCGGCCCAGCCAGTGAGCCGAAGAGTTCCTTGTAGCTTGACCTGCACCGAGGTAGGTCGCGTGCGCCCCCAGGGAGAAGGGTCCTGGAGAAGGACGGTCCCTGAGTGACCAAAGCCGGAGCACAGGGGTCCTTGGAGGGCCGGGGCCGTTGCTCTCGCGTGCCGGGTCTCGCGGCGACGGCTCCACGTGAAGCCGGGCGGCAGGAAGGCGCGGGTGCGGGTGCGCGTGTCCCCAGTCCCACGGGGCGCCCGGGAGCGGTCTGGGCCCCACCTCGCTTGAGCGAAGGCCGGATGGCCCCTCTGCCTCCGTGCCTCTCACGCCGGGCTGGCTGCCCAGCACGGGCGGGAGATTCAAACGGCCCGACCGCCGCCCGAGCGCGGCCGGCGGCGGTGCGCGCGGCCGCGGTGACCTCGCTGTTCCGGGCGCGCGCGGAGACCCGCTCCCCTCGCTGATCTGAGCTGGGTGCCCTGGCCGGGGCTGAGTTTCCAAAGCGGGAAAAGTGATTTTCTTCAGACTTCGTGTGGAGAATTCAGTTTGCAGACTGGGGACGGAATCCAGACCAGCGAGGGTCTGGTTTAGGAGCTCGAGGGTAGGCTAGTCAGGGTCAGCTGCAGGGAAAGAAATCTCAGCGTCAGCAGGCACCAAGACAACTGTTAACCAGCTGGAGAGGTGTGCTGTGAACTCCGTATCAACTCATCTGTCAACAGATTATTTACTGCCTGTCTACCCCGTGCCTCGCTTGGAGGGCTGGTGAAAAGGGCCCTGTGTGGCCTTTAAGGAGCTCCCTGCCTCCTTGGGGAGACCCCTGTGGGGCCACAATTACATAAGAGCCAGTGTGATCCATGTATGCCGTGGAGCCAGGGGAGCTGCTGTTGGCAAGACATTAATTCATCAAATAATAATCGAGGTGCTCCAAACAAGTGTGACTTGGGTGTTTCAGCAGAAGTTGAGTGTATGGAGTGTTACACGGGAAACCTGAGGGTGTTACCCAACCCTGCTCACGAGGGTCAGGGATGGCTTTCCAGGTGAGGTGACTCTTGAACAGGCTTTTAATGGAGTTGTAGTTATTCAGGCAGACTGGGGGTGGAGAGATGAGGGTGATCCAGGCAGAGAACAGCACATGCGAAAGTGGGAAGGCCTAGGTGAGTGTTGCAGTCTCGGATTCCACAGGTGTTTGAGTCTGACTGGAACACAGGTACAATGAGGGGAGTAACAAGATGATACAGCAGGGACTGGGACTTGAACGGTCTCAGGAGCAAGGCCAAGTAACACCGGGTAGGGGTGGAAGAGGCAGGGATGGTTTCACGCAAGAAGGGCATTAGCGTGGAATCTGGAACAATGAATTAAGGAGTTTATGCTCATGTTTTCGAGACATCCTATGAGCAGGAATCCTGTTTAGCTTTGCAACTTACTAGCTGAAACCCCATGGGCCACCCACCCAATCCCCCAACTGTTAGTTTTTTTATCTGTAAAATGAAGATAAGAGGCATGTGGTGAGAATTACTATTATCCTATGATTTTCATAAAGCAGCAGTTCTAACATCTGGTGGAGAATGTGTCCCCTTTCCTTCTGCGGAAAATAAATGCAGAAACCCAGGCATAGCTCTGTATACAGAGGGGATCCCCTGAGGAGGAAATCTTGGGGTGAAGTATCCCAGCACTGTGCCTGGCACATAGCATGAGTTCAGCAAATGTTTGTTGACAGATGAGCCCGTCCTCCTTTCCCTGGGGATCTTCCTCACAAAGGGATCCCTTCAGACTCCGGTTCTGGCAGGCAGGTGTCTGCCTCTTGACATTGGGGATGAGGAAATGGTGGTAGGGACAGCTGCTGTGGTCAGAAAGGACTCTGTCTGCCTTTGCAGAAATGCAACTGTGGTGAGGTCACAGGGGGCCACAGCAGGAACACCAAGCCCCTGGTAGACTGTCTAGTCTGGTATGCCTGCATTCATCACATGAGGAAACTGAGGCTCAGGGACAAGTGGGACAGGGACGCTCTGGCCCTGGTGGGGAGTGGGCAGGAGACCTGCCATTTCATCCCACTCCTGTGTAGCCTGGTGTGCTTTCCCCTGAACCTCAGCTTTCTTATCTGTGAAGCCAGGATGATCACACCTCAGAAGGCAGGTGTGAGTGTTCTAGGAGGGTTGACTGTACCTGACTTTTAAGTATTCGGGACTGTGTCTCACACTTCTCCCAGACTATGAGCTCCTTGAAGATGGAAGCTGTGTTTGTCTATTGGGTGGTGATGGTGGGGGACAAAAGACTGCTACCTATTCCCAGCCCAGACACTTACTGTCTGGTTAAGGAAGCACACCAAGAGCAGTTAGAGAGGGAGTGTGCACAAAGGACTGATTTGTGCACTAAAGGATGCAGGTGGATAGTGGGTGTAAGGCTCCACCTTTGGGAAGGCACCCTCTCATCCCCTGCCCTGGCCCTGGGATGGCTCCCAGCAGCACTGCAGTGCTCAGAGACCTCCATGTGAGAGATGAGGAGTCTCAGGCTGAGAAGTCGGGTCTGTTGGACTCTAAAGCCAGTGCCCAACTCCACCACAGCGGAATTGTACCTATTGTCCTGGCCCACGTCCTTCAGATTCTTCACTCACCTGGCCCGCCCTCCTAGGCCCTAGCTGTCTCAGTGTCTCCTCTCTGGTCTCACCATCCCCTCCCTCTCAGCTGCCTTCTGCCCTCTGCTCCTTGTGTTTGGCCAAGCTTGTGTGGGATCCTGGGAAGACCCACCCAGGCTGTCTTCACCCCGCCCAGATCATGACCTACCTTTAGCCAACCTGTTGTTCTGTTTTATTTTGTTCTGTTTCATTTATTTATTTTTAAATCCATCAGATATACTTGGGTTCCATTTCTGGCTCTCCTTTACTGGCTGTGTGAACTTAGCCTAGTAAATTTACTTCTCTGAGCCTCAGTTCCCTCAACTGTGAAATAGGAGTGAGTGCCTATTCTTCACCTTGTTATGAGAAGTAAAATGTTGGCATGTAGAAGACAGGAGTGGCCAGTGCCCCAGAGAGGCTTACTAGATTTGTATGGTGGATAGGCATGTAAATTAAAGTAATTATGGTCCAAACGTTTGTCCTGATTTCTCTGCGATAGAATGATTCCTTTAGGATTGGAAGAAGGATCAGAGGTGATTTACCAGTGGGGTTCAAAGTGTTTAAAAATGCAAATCTGATGAAGACATTCTTCTTAAGACTTTTCTGTTTCTCTTGATCCAGCCCCTGGTTCCCTTGTACCATTTGACTAATCTTTCTCCATCTGCAGTCCCACTGGCCTCCCCAGATTCCCAAACACATCACGCCGTTTACTGGAGCGCTTTCGTCTTCCCCTTCTGGCTTTCTTTCCTGTTTCAGGTCTTAGCTTAAATGTCAACTCCCTGACTACTCTCCTCCCTTTTTCCAGTTATTCTCTCTTTTTTTATTATAGTAAAATATACGTAAAATAATTTATCATTTCAGCCATTTATAAGTGTACCGTTTGGTGGCACTAAGTACATTTACATTGTGTGATTCCCAAGCAATTCTCTTAATGTAGTATCTTGTCTATCCTTCACACAGCACCATCTGTAATATTTTTTTCTTTCCCACTAGAATGTAAGCTCCATGAGAACAGGGAGAGGGTTAGTGTTCTTTTTTCTTGCTACCCCTAACCCAAAGCCTGACAGTGGTAATAGTCACTCAATAAATATTTGTGGAATGAACGAATGTTTCCATGTATCGAATACAGCAGGTCATTGAATAATGATGTTTCATTCAACATTGTTTCATTATAATGTTGATGAGACACTGTAGTCAATTCGCTTAAAGTCACAGAACCTATTGATAATATTAAATGTGGAATTACTGTACTTATTGTGTGCTTGGCACTTCAAAGTCTTTTTTAATTTTTAAAAATTGATTTGAGAGAGAGAGAGAGAAACATTGATTTGTTGTCCTACTTATTTCTGCATTCATTGGTTGCCTCTTATATGTGCCCTGACCAGGGACTGAAACTGTACCCTTGGCGTATCGGGACAACTCTAACCAGCTGAGCTACCTGGCCAGGTGGCGCTTCAAAGTTCTTTATAAACATTTCATTTAGTCTTTTATTTTGTATGTTCTATGTATTATATTGTGTATTTGTACCTAAAAAAATAAGCTAGAGAAAAGAAAATGTTATTGAGAAAATCATAAGAGAAAGTACATTTACAGTACTGTACATATTTATGGAAAAAAACCACGTATAAGTGGATCTGGGCATTTCAAAACTGCTGTTTAGGATCAACTCTATTTAGTTTTTCTTTTTTTAAAAAATAATTTTAGTTGATTTTTTTGTTATTTTTTTCTCTTTCTAACTGCATTTAGTTTTGTAAAAAACTGCCAAACAGTCTTTCAAAGTGGCTGTACCATTTTGCCTTCCCACCAGCAATGACCGTGCCCAGCCCTGACCAGTGTGGCTCAGTTCGTTGGGCGTTGTCATCCTCCAAAGCAAAAGGTCACTGGTTTGATTCCTGGTCAGGGCACATGCCTGGGTTGTGGATTCCGTCCCTGGATGGGACAGGGTGTGTACAAGAGGCAACCGATTAATGTTTCTCTCACATCAGTGTCTCTCTCCCTCTCTTCTTCCCTTCCTCTCTCTCTAAAAATGAATAAATAAAATCTTTTAAAGAGAGAGAGAGAGAAAGTGCCTGTTGTCCCACATCCTCGCCAGCATTTGACATTGTCAGTGTCCCAGATCTTGGCCGTGCTAAAGGTGTGCGGCGGCACATTTCATCAGTCTTGACGGCAGCCCTAAGAAGTAGTCATGGCAGCCCCTTTTAAAGATGAGGGTGCAATTCAAAGAGGTTAAGGCCGCTGGCTGACCATGGTCACAAAAGCTGGGTGAACCAGCCTCAGCTCTGGCTGGTGAATCCAATTCCCTCTAATCCCAAAGAACATGCATTTTTAGTGTCGGAAGAGAGGTCTCAAAGAGGCGGGTTGGAGGGGGGATTCCCATCCTGGGAGAATAAAACTTGGGTGAAGCTCAGAACTGCCACCTCATCAGAGTCAGAACTGGGCCAGTCACTACCTGTAGAAGCTCAACCTGCATAGCTACTTCCCTATCTCCAGTACTTTGTTCTCCTCCCTCAGGGTAGTCAGCGGAATATGCCCCAAAATTTAGAGGCCATATACTATGTTCATATACTACGGAGTGGGAGCTAAAGAGGCTGAGGCTGTAGGACCTGCTGGAAGGAAGGAGGGGAGAAGGGGCCAGAGGGAGTTGGCTGCTGGGTAGATCCGCAGCTGAGCCTGAGAAGTCTCTTGGGTAGAGGTTCTATCATCTATGAAATGGGGGAGAGGAAGGTTAGGTTAGTTTAGAACTGTGCCTGAGCTTTACCTCGGGCAGGCTCTAGACATAATGATAACACCACTATTGATTTGCTGAGCACTTACTATGTAACTGCTTTTGCAGTATTAGCTCATTTAATCCTATATATCACAAAAGTGTAGGTACTATTATTCCCATTTTACTGAGGACAAAACTCAATCAAGAAGAGATTAAATAACTTTACCCCAGGTCAAACAGTTAGAAAGTAGCTGGGCCCAGATTCTGGCTCTAGAGACTGGTCGGTCTCTCTCTCTCTCTCTCTCTCTCTCTCTCTCTCTCCCCCCTCTCCCCCCTCACCCAAGATATGTTTATTGATTTTAGAGAGAGAGGAATGGGGAGAGAGATAGAAACATTGATGTGAGAGAGAAGCATCAATTGGTTGCCTTCCATACATACCCCAACTGGGGATCAAACCTGCAATCCAGGCATGTGCCCTGACTGGAAATCGAACTGGGGACCTTTTGGTTTGCAAGCCAGCACCCAATCCACTGAGCCACACCAGCCAGGGTGATGTGTATGCATTTATATTGCAAAAATGTGATGGACTGTTTTTCGATCTGCTTATATTATTAGGCAATGGTAAACAACTTCCAGTTCAATAAATAAATTCCTGAAAGCATCACTTTTAGTGGCTTCATACTGTTCCATCATGAATATACCATATATTATCAAGCAGTTCCCCTACTGTTAAGCACATGGGTTGCTGTATTTTTTTTAAATGTTATGAAGACTACAATAGAGAATATTTGTGGAACTTAATCTTTGGGTGTGTTACTCTGTTTTTGTTCTCAGATAAATTCTGAGAAGTGGAATTGCTGGGTAATTCATCTTTTTTCAAGGTTTTCTTTTTTTCTTTTTAATGTTGTCTAACTAGAGGAGAAAAATGATTGCCATTTCTGACATAGAGTATTTATTTGGGTTTTTCAGGACAGAAAAATGCCACCCAAGCGTATGGCTAAGAGTTCACCCCCAGAAGATGCCCTCCCCAAAACCAAGAAGGTTAAGAGTAAGTTGGCCTCTATCTCGGCATTGGGTGGCCTCTTGAAGCCCCCAAAATCTAGGAATGGGCTCCTTCCCCACTGATATTTAAAGCTGAGGGACCTGGAAGTCCAGGAACTCTACCCAGGTGGAAAGTCTCCTGTAGGTCATTGAATCCCACCCTCTGGAAATCAAAAAGGCACAGAGACTTGTCTAAAAGCACTGAGGTAGTAGAAGCAAAAAAAAGAAAGAAAAGAAAAGAAAAAGAAAAAAAAGAAAACTCTATATCCTAAGGCCTTTACTCCAGGCAGTGGTGGGTTATGGTTTGGACCACAGACTTCCAGATATGGATTCAAGTCCTAGCTCTGCCACTTCTAGGTGTGTAGTTTTGGGCACATATCTTAATCTTGGTGAATTTGGATTACTCCTGTTATATAAAATAAGCGAGAGCAGTACCAACCTCACTGGGCTGTTGTGAGGAAAATTAGGTAATGCCCTGGTACCATTTGAGGGAGGTGGTTATGGTTTCCTCTTTCCTGGATGGAGACAGGTAACAGAGATCCGCCCCCAGTCTGGGAAGGAGGAGTGTGAACTCACACTTAGACAAGTGTCTATCTTTTGCAGACCCTCGTAACCAGGCAGTGAGGGCCGTTGCGTCCCACCGCGTTCCAGGCACCCGCTACTTCCGAGGTGCCTGCAGGCCAAGCCCTCCTGACCAGAAAACCCGACCAGGTGCCTCCCAGCCCTGCGCACCCTCAGAGGCCCTGGCAATCATGGCCACACCCCCAGGGGCGGGGCGGGGCATCATTGGCCGTCCGGGGCTGCAGGCGATTGTTATTGGCCAGCAGATGGCCTTGGGCCACCCACTGGTTGGTACTGACCTCTCAGCAAATACCTGTGGCAGCTGCCCATCTCTCTTCAGCTGCTCTGTGTCTGCTCCCGGGTAGGACCAATATGAACTATGAACGTAGGGCGTCAGTGTGAATATGTTCGGTATTAAGGCACACCTGGAGGATGGAGGCTAGGGACTGTGACCAGATCCATGTAGGCTCCCCTAGTTTCAATGCAAACACTACTGCTTACTAGCTCTATTAACTTCTCTGAGGTTCTGTTCCCTTTTCCTGTAAAACGGGATCTTAAATATGGGAGATCTGTAGTATGATATGGGGGACTACAAAGCAATTTAATAGTAGTAGTAAGCAGTCAGTAAGGGTAACATTATCACCTGGGCCCTCACTGTTGGCATCATGGCACCTTGTTAAGAACTTAGAACTAATCAGGAGAACTATCTTGTGTACTCACTGTTCTCCCCACCAAGATTCATTTCACAATATTGAGTGTCTCCTTGTTTCCATTTCCTTCCTTTTACACTAATAATGTGCTCAATTTTTACGAACGCTATGAGATAGGTACTAATGTTACCCCCATTTCACAAACGAGGAAACGTAGGCTTAGAAAGGTCATGCTAATGACCTGTGGCAGAGCGGGGGCTTGAACCCAGGCCTGTGTGATCCCAGAGCCCATGCAGCGACTTCTCCTCTCTCCAGTCATCCCACACACTCAGGGGCTGTCTTCTTCACCCCTCAGTCTCACACAGGTCCCACCGCACAGAGCCGGGCTTGGTGCTGACGCTGGGCCAGGGCGACGTGGGCCAGCTGGGGCTGGGTGAGAATGTGATGGAGAGGAAGAAGCCCGCCCTAGTACCCATCCCGGAAGACATTGTGCAGGCCGAGGCGGGGGGCATGCACACCGTGTGTCTAAGCAAAAGTGGCCAGGTAGGTTGGAGGGTGGCATGGGATTGGACAGGGTCTGGGGTTGGAGGACTTGGAGAAGGAGCTCCAAGCCAACATGCATTTCTCTACGGAAATGGAGCTGGCTAGCTGAGCAGGGGGTGGTCTGAACAAGATTGGACTGAAGGGCCAGACTTTGCACTAATGGGGGCATCCTGCGCACAGGTCTATTCCTTCGGCTGCAATGATGAGGGTGCCCTGGGAAGGGACACATCAGTGGAAGGCTCAGAGATGGTTCCTGGGAAAGTGGAACTGCAAGAGAAGGTGGTACAAGTGTCAGCAGGAGACAGTCACACAGCGGCCCTCACTGAGGATGGCCGTGTCTTCCTCTGGGGCTCCTTCCGGGTAAGATGGTCTGGATGGTTGCGTGGGGCCCCATGGATAACTCACCCTCTGCCCCTGTTGTGTCTACTGGTGAGGAAATCAAGCCCCAGAGGTAGAGCTCAGGCCTTGATCCAGGTCTCTGGCTCTTCATTCAGGCTGTTTTCTTGCATCCGATGTCATGAAGTGTGTGTCTTGGGAAAGGGTGAGTCAAGGATGTCTTTGGGCTGAGGCTGATCCAGGAAGCCTGTTACCCTCACCCATCTCCTGGCTTTCAACCTCTCCTCCCCCCTTCCCGGCCTTCCTCCGCACTCCTCAGGAGTATTGGGGGGTTTGGGAAGAAATTGTCACAACTCAGAATTCCCAAGACACAGGAGTGTAGTTTAAAAAACAGATTCATCATTAAAATTATTTTGGTACTTTGATATTTTATTTATTTTGAAATGTCAAAAAATCTGATGGGGCGTTTCCTCATCAAGGCTATTTTAAATTTTTTATGAAGCATTTCAAACACATAAAAGTAATCAGGATAATATATTGGATGCCCATCTACTCACCTCAACAATTATCAACTTTTGGCCAAACTTGTTTCCTTTTTACTCCCGTGCACTCCCCAACTCCTTTGTTACTTTAATGCAACTCACAGACCATGGATAGCTTCATTCATAAGTATTTCACTACGTGGCCTGGTCCCTGCGCCCCTCTCCATCACCACCTGGCGCCAGCGTCCCTTACCCAATAGTTCCATGGCTGCCTCCAAGCCTAGACCTGGCTGGTATGGGACACGCAGGACTTCTGATAAGTGCTCTGCCCCTTCCTTCCAGGACAATAACGGTGTGATTGGGCTCCTGGAGCCCATGAAGAAGAGCATGGTTCCCGTGCAAGTGCAGCTGAGCGCGCCTGTGGTGAAGGTGGCCTCAGGTGAATCTGGGGTTACTCACTCTGGGCAGGCATTGGAGAACCTCGTTCTGGTGCTGGCCCAGCCTTGGGCCTTGCAGGCAAGCCTTGCATCCTGCCTTCCTCTCATCCGTAGGAAATGACCACTTGGTGATGCTCACAACTGATGGCGACCTCTACACTTTGGGCTGCGGGGAGCAGGGCCAGCTGGGCCGTGTGCCCGAATTATTTGCCAATCGTGGTGGCCGGCAGGGCCTTGGTAGGTGGCCTGGGTCCCTCTGGCAGGACAACGTAGCAGACCACCCCCGGACGAAGGTCATAGGCAGGAGGGACTCTGTGTGTGTGTAGGCTTCCATCAGATAGACTGGCGGTGGCAGTGAGCAGCCCTGACTGGAGAGCCCAGCTGCCCTGGGTGTGAGTCCTGGTTCTGCCTCCTGCTGTGGGACCCTGGGCATAGCTTCCTCATCCCTAAGCCTGCCTTCCTCACTGGGTTCTTGTGAGGTTAAATGAGTTAACAGAAGAATGGCTGGCACCTGGTAAGTTCCGTGTAAATATTACCTCTTAGGGCTGTGGGAGTCTGAGCAAGACACTTGTCCTCAATTGGCCTCGGTCACCTCATCTGTGCATAAGGAGAGAAGTCCCTGCTCAGCCCTCTGTGCAGGTTTTAGTAACGTGGGAGAAGCTGACACAGCAGAGAGGGGAGGCTGGGTGTGCCTGCCACGGACCCTGGCTCTTTTCTGCCTGCAGAACGACTCCTGGTCCCCAAGTGTGTGATGCTGAAGTGCAGGGGAAGCCGGGGCCGTGTGAGATTCCAGGATGCCTTCTGCGGCGCCTACTTCACTTTTGCCATCTCCCTCGAGGACCACGTATATGGCTTTGGCCTTTCAAACTACCATCAGCTTGGTGAGTCCCAAGAGTAACCTGGGTTCCAATCCTGGCTCCACTGCTCATTTATTGTACATCCTCGATAGGGTCACCCCTCAGAGCCACAGTTTTGTTATCTGTAAAATGAGAATATCCACATGCTGGTGGGGGTTGGGCGGCCTCCGTGGGAGGGGATGAGGAAGGACAGCTCCTTGGACACCTTCACCCCTGACAACTCTACCTTGGCCTTGCCTCCCAGGAACCCCAGGCACAGAATCCTGCTTCGTACCCCAGAACCTGACCTCCTTCAAGAACTCTACCAAGTCCTGGGTGGGCTTCTCCGGTGGCCAGCACCATACAGTCTGCATGGATTCAGAAGGTGGGACCTTTGGATTGGGAGTGCCGAGTTCCCTCAGCACAGGCCTGGCCTGACTCCTGAGACCGTGGCCCTTAGAACCGGGGTCTGCTCCATGGATTGGGCCGGATGTGGGTCCATGAGGGTCAAACCTGTGCCCGGAGTTCTGGGGCTCTTCCAAGTATAAGTTCAGTGTGGGCCTAAGGAGGTTCTCCCAGGCCTCCCCCAAAACTGGAAGAGATACTGCAGCCCTCCGTCTCATCTCCCTGGGAATGGGGACCAGCTCCCATGAATATGGGAACGCTCCTGGCCAACCTGGAACACGCCCTCTCTTATCCCTCATCTCTCCCCTTCCTCCCACAGGAAAAGCATACAGCCTGGGCCGGGCTGAGTATGGGCGGCTGGGCCTCGGGGAGGGCGCTGAGGAGAAGAGTGTACCCACCCTCATCCCCAGGCTGCCTGCCGTCTCCTCGGTGGCTTGCGGGGCCTCTGTGGGGTATGCCGTGACCAAGGATGGTGAGTGGGGCTGCCCACACTCGGTCTGGTCGGGGCCTGGGGGTTGTGATTCTCACCAAATTGCCTGGCAGACTCTGATGTCCACCGTCAGGTAGAGCTGAGATTCAGGGAGCAGTGTTTATGATAACATTATTTTTCTCCTGATTCTCAAAAGCTCTGGCTTTGATGAACTTAACGCGAATAAGTGAATTATTTTAATAAAGATGATTTGTTCTGTAGAGGAGAAAAAGAGCAAAGGGGAAATATAACCGAGACCTAACCAGGCAGGAGGACTTGAACCCAGGCCTCCAGATTCCTAATTCAGGCTTTTCTTTACATTTTCCACCATGGCGACCCTTTTGTTTACAACATGGTATGTGCCAACATCCCAGGAAGTTACACTTAGAGTTATATTAAGAGAAAGAAGGCTCCATAGTCAGGGTTCTGACAAGCACAGCAGTCACCAAAGCCTGAGTGGGTGGGTGTCACAGCCATGGAGGCCTTGAGAAGTCAGGCAGGTGGGGGTGCTTCATCTGGGATTACCTGGGAAGAGTTCCCAAGGGATTGGGGCTTGTACTGCACCTTGAAGGTTTATGATAAGCAAAGGAGGGCATCCTAGGCAGAGGAACACACAGAGCAGTCTCAGAGGTGGCTGGTCCTGGCAGTAGAGGGAGGTGTAGTGGTCTGGGGAGCGTTCTTGAATGCCATGCCTAGGAGTAAGGAGAAGTCTTTGGCAATGTGTAAGTACTGTGGTACCAGGATGACAAAGCTCTTATCCATCAGCTCCTTGACTTTTCCTGGCTTCCCTGAACTCCCAGGGGCTGGGACATTACAGACTGCAATAGGCCAAGGCTAAAACTCACCCTTATGACCCAGGCTTCTCTCAGTACAGAAAGGTGAGGCTATGGGTCCTGAAGACAACTGCCCTGTTTATCTCTCTTATAGGTCATGTTTTTGCCTGGGGCATGGGCACAAACTACCAGCTGGGCACAGGGCAGGAGGAGGATGCCTGGAGCCCCGTGGAGATGACAGGCAAACAGCTGGAGAACCGCATGGTTTTATCTGTGTCCAGTGGGGGCCAGCACACAGTCTTACTAGTCAAGGACAAAGGACAGAGCTGATGAAGCCTCGGAGGGCCCGGCTCCCAGCCCCTACACCCTCCCTCCTGGAACACAGAAGCTGTGATGACTACAGACTCCAGCAGGCCTCCCCCAGCCCCAAGTACTTGTCATCTCCTGCCTTTTTTCCATCTACAGAACAGAATCATCTTTTTCTTCCACCTTTCTGGAATTATCCTGTAACCTACAGGATGAAGGGAGAGGATGGAAAGGGGAGCGGGTTTTGTCAGAATGTTGCTCACCTGAGAACTATGTGATTAGACTGTTGCCCCTCATTCCTACCTTCCATGGTCCTGGCTGACCCTGGTTTTGTCTGCCAAAAGCCAAAACTTCCTTTCACGGGGGGTTGGTTCCCCAACTCTTGAGAAGTTGGGGCTCCATCAAGCCCTACTCTTAGTCTTGTGCCACTCTTCCTGTCCTCGATGATCCACGTGCAGACAAATGGTACAGTTGCCAGACCCAGCTGTCATGGACCTGCGCTTAGGGGAAACTGGAGAATGGGCAGGGCTACCAGCCATGGGCAAGCCCAAGCCAAATATTTGGCTCTGAACAGGTGTCCCTGGGACAGACAAAAAAAACAGTGATCCTCCACTTAATTAAAAAAGCCAATCAGCCTTTCTCCCAGAAGCACAAAGCATTCTGCCCTGCACTGCCGATCCAGCCTGCCGCACCTATAGCCAAGGGCCCAAAATCGGGAAAGGAAGCTATACCTGCAGAGCAGGACATGGGGCGAGAGGGGAGGGAGGGTTTTATAAACAAACATAGCAATATCAAGAGTGAAGGGAGGGCAGGGAAGAGGTTTGGATGGGCAGAGGCTGGTCCCCAGAAAGGGAAGCAGCAGCTTGTACAGTGTCTGAGAAAATAGCAAGCAGTTTAATTTTTTTTTAATGTAAAGTATTTTAGAAGGGAGAGTGAAATCTTTTAACATTTTGAATAAATTTAGAGTTTTATAAAACAGGCCACTTGTTTTCTACACACTCCCTGTTTTTTTAAGGGAGCATCTGTGGTGTTGGGAAGGGCAGGATAAACCCACACCTGTGAACTTGGTCAAGACTAGGACTTAAGGTGATGTCCAGATGTCCTGATATGTGCCTGTCAACTGTTGATGTGACTGTTCCTTGCAAATCCAAAAAAATTGATTTTTGCTTAGGTTTTTGTTTCAGGAATCAGTGTATTTTTTAAAAAGATTATGCTGCATAATGTGAGAGACATGGAATGGTTCTTTCAGCATCTGAGTCCCAAACCAGAACAATACACCTCTAGAAATACTTAAACTGAGCTTGCTGTTGTATCATTTCAACAGCTGATGTAACTGATTAAACATCATTGAGTACACAGTAACTCTTAAGACAACTTATGCATATTAATGTAGATTTTTACCAGCATTTGAGCAAACATCTGTTCAGTATAGTGGTCACTAGCTTTATGTGGCCATTTGCATTTAAGTCAGTTAAAATTTGTAAAAGTTTTAACTTCCTCTATTGCACTAGCCACATTTCAAGTCCTCAGTAATTACATGTGGCTAGTGTGATGGCACTGGGCTATGCAAATGTAGAAATATATAGAACATTTCTATAATTGCAGAAAGTTACAATGGACAGTGTTAATATAGAAGGTTTATATATGTATAACAGGAAAGTTTTATTAGTGCCAGGAGGATTCTTGGATGTAAGTGACTCTTGGAAAAATGAATATGATGTAAAATAACTTAGAAATGTATTCTGTGATTTTTACCCCCTTTGAACTTTTGATGCAGGCGCTATACTGATTAGAAATTCTTAGAAGGAAAAAAACTCACTTTTGATTATATTTGTAAAGAAGCACTTGTGTGTCTGCTACTCCCCCCGCCCCTTCCCTAACTCCAATTGGGTTAGATTTACAGAAATTTTTCCCCTTTTGACAATATAGCAGGTTGAAAGTACCCTGCTCTTAATAGCTTTTGTGGATTGGGACTTAGAATGGGCCAGGCATTGTGCTGAGCACTTTATAGGCAATAATATTTTATTTAATCTTCGCATCAACCCTTGAAAGTAGCAATTGCTGTCCCTCAGGGAACAGTCCCTGAGAGTTCAAGTGACTTGCTTAAAGTAAGTATGCAGGCTAGGCTGGAATGTAAATCAGCCTTTACCTGAGCCTGGCACCTCAATTGCTTTTCCTTGTATTGCATGGAAGAGTTATAAAACTCTGTGTTGCTGCCTTACATTAGAACAGTGTCAGGCACATAGTATGTGCTCTGTTAAGTCTTTGCTATTATGACTATTGCACTTTTTTTTTTTTTTTAATTTCCTGGAGTTAATTTAGTCACACCAAGTACTCAATTTTTTCTTCCCCCATCCTCCAACCTGGATTGGTTAACCACAAAATAATTGTAGTCATCGTACCCCATATGGCTCAGCTGTACGTAATGTTGACAAAGTAATAACGTAAGTGTTCAATACTGCTTTGACAAAAATTTTGTCAGAAGATGGAGAAGTGTGTATATAGGAAGGGTAGTTTAAAATATTTGAAACTGAAGAGAAAGTATGTTATTTGGAAATATGCAGATTGATTCTAGGGAAAAGATTTGGAAACTATTGCCCCACTAGAGTGACAGCTGGGAGTAAGAAAAATGGGGTAAGGGACTGCTGTTTATGACATAAATGCAGCAAATACTTTTTTAGTGCATATCCCAAACATTGTAGGAATTTGATTAGAAACAAATGTACAAAGATTCCTGTCTGATGACGCTTATATTCTAAATTAAGAATAAATATTTTTAAATTTACCATATTTTAAAAATAGTAAGTCAACAGGCACTAGCAAACGACTAAATATATCGATATGTTACAATCTGAAGGCCTCAACACCCTCTGAAGTAAGCACTAGTAGTATTCACATTAACTTGAGAAGTTAAAAAACTTGCCACAATAATTGCGGATGGATTGGGATTGGTGCTCCGTTTGTTTGAATCTACAGCCAAAGCACCCAACCATTACACTACTATTAACAGGGGGTAAGATAAAGCTGGGAATTTGGCAACTCGTTGAATCTCACGTTTTCAGGCCAATGAGTGTTTTTTCCTTAGGGACCCAACACCCCAAACTTAGGTTGTATAAGGGCCTCAATGGCCCGTCAGTTCAGTGGGAAGGAGCCCCAGAAAGTGGTCCTCAAGCATTTGGTATGGGAGAAAACAACTGCCAACAGAAACGTTCCATTCTGAGAAATGGGCACTAAAGTGAGGCGTTGGCCCGGGACACTCAAACTGAGAATTATTTAGTCATCGAAATCGTATTTACGGGCATGGCACTTTTATGGGCATGGCACTGTTCTGGGGCAGGTGGGGCTCAAAAAAGTGGAGTGACAAGACTTGGAGATTGACTGGTTGAGATGACAAGGTTGCCCCAATTTACACTGCCTTTAACGCTCTCCACGCCCAAGCAGGGCTGTACACGGGACTCCCGTTCCAGCTGGAACAAAAATCTCTTATCTTGCGAACTGGGTGGCTGACAGGACATACTCAGTGGAATGGGATCATCCGGGCTCCCAAAGGGCCTTTCACCTTTAAAAAAAAAAAAGCCTGTATTTGTAAGTTTTTACAATGAGCAGATATTACTTCCGTAATGTTGTATGTACGCATGTGTGCTTAAATACACAAAGTTAGAAAAAAAACCGAGAAAGCCAGTTACCGAGTAACCGTGCCACAGACTCTAACCAGAATTCGCCTGCAGGGATCCGGAAGCTCTGCGTCCCGCCCAGTAACACGGTCGCCGGAAGAACCCAGAGCCGCAGCAGCTGGCGCTGCCCTGGGCGCCAAGTTTCGGAGCGTGCGCAGAAGACGTCGTAAGCGCATGCTCCGTGGGCGTCCTCGACAGGGGTACTGGCGCGCCAGCGGGGCGCAGCCCGCTAGGTTCAGGTCCGGGTCCGGGCGCGGGCATGGCGGCCAGCCTGTGGATGGGCGACGTGAGTGAGAGGGGCCGTCCGGGTCCGACGAGGAGGAATCTTAGTGTCATCAGGGAGGGAGGGTTTGAAGGGGAGGGCATCCTCCAATCCCAAAAATATGAAAGTTAATAGGAAGGGGAGTTCTTTTGAGTGACACAGAAGCGGGGTCCCAGCATCCACGGGTGGGAGCTGAGTCTGAGGGGGAGGGGTCCTGGGGCCCTGCCTGGTTTCATGGAGGGGAAAGGAAGGCTTCTTGGGGAGTGAGCATGAGAGTAATCCCAAGGATTTTGAGGGGCTCCTTGGTTTTAAGCCTGCAGGGGTGGGGTTCCGAAATCCACGGGGAGGCCCCCTAAAAGCAGCACATATAAAAGGAAGGGATACAAGGGATTGGAAAGGTGGGAGCTGGGGTTCAGACCACTCTGCAGATGAAAACCTGGCCACACCCCCTCACCGCAGCCCGCACTGTGTGGCCAACCTTGGGCTGAGGGGAAGGGGCTCTGGAGGCGGACATGCGGAGCCTGCCTGCTGGCCTGAATGGCTCTGCCCTTGTATTTACGCAGCTGGAGCCCTACATGGATGAGAACTTCATCTCCAGAGCCTTTGCCACCATGGGGGAGACCGTGATGAGCGTCAAAATTATCCGAAACCGCCTCACTGGGTACGATTCTCCATCATCTCAGTTCTCCCTTAATTATGCTGCAGGTGTCATTCAGGTGAATGTAAACATCGCAGAGAGTCAGGGCTTCTCACCCCTAATAATGGTGATTATGTTATAAAAGCTGAATTTGGGGGCTTATTGAGAGGAAGTATAGCGTATGCATTCTGGAGCCAATCTGTGTTTGAAAGCTATGTCTGCTGTGTGACCTTTGGTAAGTTACTTAACCTGTCCGTCTACTTCACTTTGACTATAAAAATGAAAATGATTATAGCACCTACCTCGTAGAGTTATGGTAAAGATTAAATGAGTTAATTCATAGTCAGCCCTTAGAAGAGTGTCTGCATATGGTATATGCTCTGTAAATATAAACAGGTTATCTGTTAGATAATAAACACTTTAAAGTCACTTTTTAAAATCACAAAAACTTTTGAGCGAAGTACTGTTATTAGAGAAACTTGATGACTATCTTTAAGTTATACAGCTATTAGATGACAAGCAGGGACTCATTCAGTTCTGCCCTCAAAGCCATGAGTGCCTTTAACTCTTAAGCCATTCATTTAAAAATTTATTTATAGAGACTCTACTATGTACTGCTGTTCTAGATTCCCATGAAACAAGCCAGACATAGTCTCTCCTCTCATGGAGTTTACTATATTCTAGTGGGAGAATGAGATAATAAGTAGTTAAACAAAACAATACAGAGAATATTTTCAGGTGGTGGTGTTCTATTGCCTCCAGTTTCTTCTTTCTCTTTGGGGGTTAGTTTTCTTTAGGGTTCTAGTTAGAAATGGGAGGATTCCTCTATCAATTTGACAGTGGTTACTTGAGCACCTACTGTGTGCCAGTCCTCTACTAAAACAACTTGCTAAAACATGAAATGATTGAGCATATAGATGCGAGGTATGAAGTATAATCAGCTCTGACTTTGGATGACAGGTGATTTGTGTATTCAGAAGCCAAATGGCCAGGGACTGACTTTCTGACTGGTGGATCATGCTGGCATAACTATTTTGTTTGCTCCTGTAGACAGAAAACTCCAGATAATGAGCTCTAGTATGAAAATTTATTCTGTAATGCTTTCTATCATTTTAAACACTGACATAAGCTCTCACATTTTAATCTTTATTGAAATAAAATTTGGAACTATCATTTTCTAGCCATGATTACTAAATTCTGCTGTTTCTTACAGTACTTATGGACACACTGCATTTACATCCTGCCTCATCTGGCAAAGACTTTGAAGTGGCTTACAAGAATTGTGTAAATTGGGGGAGGAGGGTATAAGTGGACTAAATGGTTACAGAAAAAAATACAATAAAGATTAACTTTTTTAAAAAATGTATAAAATAAATCAATGTAAATTTAAAAACCAAGACCAGAAATAATAAGGGGAAAAGATAAGACTTAAGGGAAAATAATATGCAGTAGAGCATAGTGCTTAAAAAAACATTGCTGCCAAAAGAAAATTAAAGAAAAAATTTTTAAAAACAACATTAAAAAATGTAGTCAATGGTTGCACAAGTTGTTGTACTTCACACCACAGAAATGTACACTTAAAGATGGCTAAAATGATAAATTTTATGTTTTATGTATTTAACCACAATTTTTTTTACTTCAAGAAGAGCCCCGGCTAGTGTGCTGTGGTGTGGCTCAGTTGTTGGAATATTGTACTGTAACTGAAAGGTTACAGGTTCAATTCCTGGTCAGGGCACATGCCTAGGTTGCAGGTTCATCCCTGATCCCAGCATGCGGTCCCTGGTCCCAGCATGGATCCCCAGTCTAGGTGTGTACGAAGGCAACCAGTCGATGCTTCTCTCCCATCATGTTTCTCTCTCTCCCTTCCTCCCTCTCTTTTTTTTTTTTTTTTTTAGTGATTTTATTTACTTTTAGAGAGAGGGGAAGGGAGGGAGAAAAAGAAGGAGAGAAACATCAATGTGTGAGAGATACATCGATCGGATGCCTCTTCCATGCCACCAGCTGGGGACCTGGCCCACAACCCAGGCATGTGCCCTGACTGGGAATCGAACCAGCTACCTTTTGGTTCACAGGCTGGTGCTCAATCCACTGAGCCACACCAGCCAGAGCTAAATAAAAAATCATTTAAAAAAATAATAAAAATAGTATAACAAAATGCTCATTGTAGGTTGTACATATATGAGTGCTGTACAGTTATTTCAGTTTTTATGTTTGGAATTTTTCATAATAAAATAGGTAAAGGATGCAGTCACACTGTTCTGAATTCAAATCCAACCTTTGGCACATACCAGCTGTGTGTTTTAAGGCATATTGGATAGTCCTCTCATCTAAATGGGTATAATGCTTAGATATTATACCCATTTATGTATATCATATATACCCATATGTGTTTAGAATATAATATTATACCCATTTATACCCATAATCCAACAGTTATGTGAGGATCAGACAAGATGGTACATGTGAAGTGGCTGACACAAGGCCCGGCGCATAGTGGGTGCGCTTACAGGTGGTGATCTTTATGTCTGTGAGCCTTAAGGCTCCAGCACACACAAGACAGATTTGGCCCACCATTTTTCTTAACATCAGCAAACATTAATGGAGCTCATAGACTCTGCTCTGTGATCCTTGGGCTCAGTTCCTGCTCTTGCCCATACCCTCTTGGTTTTGTGTCTATCAGGTTATCTGAACTGAAGATCTAAAGTAGTATATCCAGAAAAGTTTGGATTCTTTCACTAGTAATAGCTTTAAGGTTGATGTTAAGGAAGTTAACAGTTTTTAGTATCTCATAGTAGGAAGAGATGTCAGAGAATATAGCGACATCCTCCTCCTTATGTCTCTCAATGACTGCTATCAAAATTAGAACACCAGAAATCTCACAGATATCCCCCAGTAGGTAAGGTCCATGGGTTTACTTTCTCTGTCTAACTAGATGATAAGTTTCTTGAGGGTAGAAACCATGTTCTCCAACTCTATATCAGCCTGGCCTGTGGAGGTGATTAAAAAAAAAGTTTAAATATGAACATTTTAAAACAGAACTACAAAGAATAGTACAATAAACAATCATACAGCTACCACCTAATTTCAACAGTTGTTAACATGTTGCCATATTTTCCCTATTTACCTAAGTCTATCTTTAGAAAGATAGATATAGGTAGATAGGTGATTTATTTTTGCTGAACCATACGAGAGGCAATTGCAGGCATGTGACACTTAACTTTTAAATATTTATTCATACATTGCCAAAAACTAGACATTCTCTTAACCACAATGCTCATATCACAGTAACAAAATTAACAATGATATACCATATAATGGCCAGTCTACATTTAAATTTTTATAATTGTCCCCAGACTATCTATTTTAGCGTTTTTGTTTTTAAAATTTTTAAATTTATTGATTTTTATTTATTTAATTTTTTTTAGAGAGGAAGGCAGGGGAGAGAGAGAAAGAGAGACAGGGAAAAATGTTGATTTGTTGTTCCACTTATTTATGCGTTTATTGGTTCATTCTTGTATGTGCTTTGACCGGGGATTGAACCTGCAGCCTTGGTGCAACTGAGCTACTTGGCCAGAGCTGGTTTATTTTTTAATGAATTGGGATCCAATCAGATCCTGCATTGCATTTAGTTCCTTGGTCTGTTGTCTCCTTTTAGTGTAAAAAGCCTACCTCTTTCTTTTCTCATAAACATTGACTTTTTGAAGAGGTGAAACTAATTGTCTTACCTAAGGTCCTATATTCTGGACTCTGGTCCTATATTCTGGATTTGTTTGTTTCTCCTTGTGGTTGTGTTTTACTTGTTCTATCCCTCATATTTCCTGTAAACTCTTGAAGGCAAAAGTACTTCACAGGTAAAACAGTACATAAATGTTTATTAAATCTGAGGCTGGCCCAGATTAACAGTCTTATATTTGTAAGTTAATTCTGAACTGGAATTAGTCAAGGAACAAAAACAGTATGAGGTCTGATTAGAAAAAGATTTTTCCCTCCCTTCAGGCCAAGACTCAGTCTCACATGTGGGAACTACATCTTAAACCATTCTCTTTCTCTGTCTTCTCTCTTTCCAGGATCCCAGCTGGCTACTGTTTTGTAGAATTTGCAGATTTGGCCACAGCTGAGAAGTGTTTGCATAAAATTAATGGGAAACCCCTTCCAGGAGCCACACCTGTAAGGACACTTAGATAATGATGATGTTGCCATTTTTGTTGTTATCGATAACTAACATTTATTAAATCCCTACTATATATTTATATTATTTTTTTATGGGGACGATGCTCTAACCAACTGAGCTACCCTACAAGGGCTATGTTATTTTATTTAATTCTATAACCCTGAAGAGTAGGCATTGTTATCTTTGGCAGACTGGGAAGCTGAAGCTTAGGGAAGTGGAATAACTTGCCCAAGGCAAAACAGGTAGTAAGTGGCAAAACCAGGATGCAAACTGAAGATTGGTTGACTCTGAAATCCATGCCCTTTCCATTCTGCGCCACTGCCTCCCTTAATGGAAGACTTGAAACTACACCTCTTGCCTGACTGAGAAAGTGGAACAGGCTGGCAGTAGTGAGGACACATTTCAAGAGAGTTACATTCTGCTCTTCCCACAGTTACTTAGCTTACAGCTGCACCAAGCTGGCACACCTGGGCTCATAGAACCATGGAGCTGGCAGTGCCCTTAGCGGTCATCTGTGCAACCCCCTCATTTTATACAGGAGAAAGAGCTGAGGTAGAGAGGGGGAGATGTTTTGGCCAAGGTAATTTATTTCAGTTTTTTTCAAATATTGTTTGACTCTTGAAACACCTTTCTCTGTTTTAGTTTGCTTGTTTTTAAATTTCCAGGCAAAACGTTTTAAACTGAATTATGCCACTTACGGGAAACAACCAGATAACAGGTAAGTACGGAGTAGCGCCAAGGTAGCTTCAAGCCCCAGGACATGTCTAGATAGAAACAAAGTGCATCACTGTGTAGGCCGCCACCAAAGAGGACGATCGGGAGTTGAGTTTGGCTCCACTTGGCCTCCCTCCTGAAGGACAACACTTTCCTGTTCGTTCCCCATTGGTGGGGCTTCCCAGTATGCTTCATGTTGAGGCCTATGACTTCTCTATATTTGGTCTCTTTCTAGCCTTCCACCCCATTACTCCCCACGGCGTTGAGGTTTTATTCCATAACAGTGGGCTTGTATAATATACTGGTAATTTGATTCAGCATTTCAGGTTGCTTTTGAAAACTTTAACAATATATCAAAAGCTTTAGAAAGATTTGTACCCGTTCACCCTATAATTCTCCTCAGAATTTATTCATGATGTGTGCAAGATTTGTCTTGAAGGTGTTAATTGAAATACTATGTATAGTGGACAAAATTGGGGGAAAACCAGTCTAGTAATAGGGAAGTGGTTTAAATTACAATATGTTTATTAGTAAGAGTACGATGTATACACTAATAAGCCACGCTGTAGCAGAGTAGTGACATGTGAAGATTTGGCTCTTACAAGTAAAAAAATGCTAGAAACAAAACAAATAAATCATATCCATCCTCTGTAAATTCGAAATAAGAAGACAAAGGAAAAAGTATATATCAAACTGTTCATTGATTACCTTTGAGTGGTTGAGTTATTGGTAATTTTCCTTTGTCTTTTTGTGTGTTCTGATTTTACACAAGGAATATGTATCATACTTGAAATAAAGAAATAATAATGAGTTTGCTTGTTCTTTTTTTTATGTAAAAAATTTTTTAAAGAATTGCTTCAGAACAAGGGTTGGCAAACTGTGGCCTGCTTTGTATCACCTGTGAACTAAAAATGGTTTTTACATTTTTAGAGGTTTGTGAAAACAGACCAAGAAAAAAATGACAGAGACCATAGGTACCGTGGCCCTTTACAGAAAAAGCTTGGTAACCCCTGTCCCAAAATTTGGCGGATTGCGTTTTAGCTAGGTTGTAGGTCTCTAGTAGAGAACGTCCAGTTCTCATTCCCTCTCTCTCTGTCTTTCACCATTTAAATTAAAAATATTCAATGACTACAGAACAACTAGTTTTGTGTTCTGAGTACCTCTGACCTTGACCCCCCTCTGTATGCATGTAATCTTTGAAGCCAGAAAGGCCTTGTGCAGTGGATGTAGAACAGGGGTGGGTCAGGGGACTACTTCATACCTCTTCTGCCAGGACTGCCAAATGGAACGAATTAGGGCCTGGTTCAGGACCCTTCAGATGTGTCATTCCCTAAAAAGGCCCAGATGAGTTTTACATAGAACAGGCCAAAAGAGCTCGTCAGAACAAAGGTCTTGTCTCTGAATCTTATTCTCTCCTCTCAGCCCTGAGTACTCCCTCTTTGTGGGGGACCTGACCCCAGATGTGGATGATGGCATGCTGTATGAATTCTTCGTCAAAGTCTACCCCTCCTGTCGGGGAGGCAAGGTGGTTTTGGACCAGACGGGCGTGTCTAAGTAAGGCCTTACCTGTTATTGATGCTTACCCTATTAGTTTCAGCATTTTCCTCATAGATTGAGGTGGTACAGACAGGCCATGTAGTATGATAGCTAAGAGCACAGGTTCTGGAGCCAAACTGCCTGGGTTGATCCCTGGCTCCAGTACTGGCCAGGGATAGTGCAGGAGACAGGTTACTGAACCTCTGACCCTATTGCCTCCTCTGTAGTATCTGCCCACAGGGGCAAATTTAAGGTTTAAATGATGTAATATAAAGAAAACAATAGAAATGCTTTATAGATGTTTGCTCTTTTATTTATTATTGTTACTCCAAAAGTGGAGTAACATTCTTTAAAGCTCATTCTTTGGGAGTCTGACAGACCTGGATTTGAATCCTGCTTCTACTATGACTTTGGGCAAATTAGGAAACCTCTCTGAACCTTGGTTCCCTCTTCAGTAAAATGTGGATATTCATCAAATTGTGGACCATTCAATGAGATAACCCTGGAAAAATGCTCAGCACAGTGTCTGGGAAATAAGAAGTGCTCATTAAAAATTAGCTGTCATTCTTTTATTCCCCCGAGTAGAGTATGAGTTCAGGAGATCAAGAACTTGTCTGCTGATCAGTACTGAGTCCCAGTGCCCAGTACAATACCTGGCATACAGGTAGACTCAGTAAATATTTGCTGAAGGAACTTTTTACAATTATTACTACTGCTGTTACTGTAATGATAATAATATTTTCTAGTAGATTTGGGGGGAAGCTACTGTTTGGGCAAAAGCCTTATCCCTGAAGGTGTAGAGAGAGTGGTGAACTGAGAGTGGGGATTCTGACAGATCTCGGGACCCTCCAAGCTTGACTCTCGCGTCGCTCTGCGGCACGCCTGCCCGCATAGTTTGATGAACTCTTTCTATCCCTTTCAGCCCCTTTCCCATTCTTAGACTTTACCTTTATCTCATCTGTGATCTGTATAGCGTGTGTGGTTTTGTTTTGTTTTTTTCCTGCAGGGGCTATGGTTTTGTGAAATTCACAGATGAATTGGAACAGAAGCGAGCCCTGACAGAGTGCCAAGGAGCAGTAGGATTGGGGTCTAAACCAGTGCGGCTGAGCGTGGCAATCCCTAAAGCGTGAGTCCTGTGCTGGCAGGGAAGGTTGAGGGCCTCTGGACTGACCCCCCGCACCTGCGCACTCCTCACCTGTTTGTTGATGATCAGAGCATCCCCATGCTGGGTGGAAGGCTACAGGGAGCTCCGGTTCAGCCCACAACAGAAAGCCTGATATTCGCCAGGCTGTTTGCTGGGTAGTGGAGATGAATGAGCAAAACCCTGCCCCTCCAGAAGCTTACGGTTGGGAGCAGAGCTGTAGCTGGGGGAGACAGATACATTTGGACATAGCTAATAGCAGTGCTAGAAGAGCAGTAAGAATTGAGCAGAAGGAAAAAACACCCAATTTTAGCCTTATTTATATCAGTGAAACCTACAAACCTGTGAATGTTCCATGCTGTGGGAATGCCTAAGAATTAATGATTCGAACACTCCATAGAATAGTATATACATCACTATTATACCTGTCATGCTGGGCAGATAATAACAACTCCAAGCAGGTTTCTCACTCAGATGTGAGACAACTTTTCTCTCCATAGAATCTTCCACCCTTTGGCCAAAGCAGTAGTTCTCAGCTAGGGGCGATTTTTGTCCATCAGAGGCCATTGGCAACATCTGGAGACAATTTTGGTTGCTATAACTTGGGGTGGGGGGAGGTGCTACTGGCATCTAATGAATAGATGCCAGAGATGTTGCTAAACATCCTGTGACACACAGGACAGCCCCCACCGCAGACACCGACCTGTTCTCCTCCCTCCACTGCAAGTCAGCAATGTCAGGACTGAGAAACTGTGTCAAGAGTACAAGATCGTCTGTATTCTTAGGGCAGGACTTCGAGGTGGCCATGTTTTTTAAAGCACCAAAAGATTTGGAGGTTCTTTATGGTATAACTGTTTTTAATACATAGAAGATCAGCCTGAGTGATTGCCCCTCCCCAAAGTTTTATTTGTTCTAACTCTATTATATATATAAATATTAACAATATTAAAGAAACTATTTAAAAGAGATTTCCTCATTACCCTAAAATGACTAATTATAATTTTTTAGTTTGTTTCCAGGCTTCTCCATAGCTATTAATGATATATAGATACACATACACATACTACATATGGGTCAGTTTACATACTGTAAATTTCTTTTTATCTTTTTTTAAGATATTTATTTATTTTTAGAGAGAGGGGCAGGAAGGGAGAAACAGAGGGAGAGAGCCCTGGTTGGTGTGGCTCAGGGGATTGAGAGCTGGCCTAAGGGCCAAAAGGTTGCGAGTCCAATTCCCAGTCAGGGCACAGGCCTGAGTTGTGGGCCAGGTCCCCAGTGGGGGTGCGCAAGAGGCAACCGATCAATGTATCTCTCTCACATCAGTGTTTGTCTCCCTCTTTCTCTCTCCCTTCCCCTCTCTCAAAAAATAAATAAAATCTTTTTTTAAAAAAGTTTTAAAAAATCAATAAATGCATAAATAAGTGGAGCAACAAATCGATGTTTCTCTATCTCCCTTCTCTCTCTAAAATCAATAATTTTTTTCAAAAAGAAAATGAAAGAAACATTGATGCACAAGACATACATCAGTTGGTTGCCTCTCACATGCTCCAACTAGGGACCTGGCCCACAACCCAGGCATGTGCCCAACTGAGAATTGAACCAGTGACCCTTTGGTTCACAGGCCAGCACGCAATCTACTGAGCCACACCAGCCCAGACTGGATTTATTTCTTTATTCATTTTACAATAGCAATGCTCTTTTCCCCCAGTTTATTCAGTATACACACTCACTTTTTCATATCATATTTTTAGCAGCTGCAGGTAATTCTTTTTATTGTATATTCTGACAAAGTCCCTTCTGCACAGAGGTTATATTGTTATATCTATGAGTTCTTCCTTGAATGTTGTCAGTGTTTGGTGCCTGTTTCCAGGGAGGTGCTCTCAAGCTCTAGGAATGGAGGGAGACAAGAGTTCCCTTTGAGAGCTAGGCTGTAAGAGCTGAGTGTGGAGAAACAGATCAGGAATGTACCGACCCTGACTGCATCTTCGATTACCTGAACATGGCAGGAGCAGGGTGGACATCCTTGGAAACATTCATGGGAGGGGAGTCATAGAGGCAACATGTTGTCAGTTTTCAGCCTGGCACTGGGGGAGCCTCTGCTGTTTGACACCATCAAGCCACCCTGTCAGGAGGTGATCAGATGTGGAGCCTGTCTAACTGCTCTTGCTGAGTCCTGCTCACCAAGCAGACACTGAACTTGCAAGGAACTTGAGAGAACTCATTCAGACTTTGAGCATTCTGTGGTGCCTATGATGGGGATTTCTGTGGAAGTTCACCTCCTCCTTATGGCGTGGTTTCCTCTTTGGTTTCACTGGGAGATAGAATGCACCACCAATCATGAGGACGTAGTGCATCCTACACTGTGTGACTTATAATTCTCCTTATAAATCAGCTACGCATGTTTGGTGTGCCCTTACACTAGACTCTGGCCCTTTGGAGTATAGTGACTCTGGAAGAGCATTGTCATGTCTTGAGTTATGTTCTTCGATTCCTGTCAGCTGGGACTCCTGGCCATACCCCAGGCCTGTTTCCAAAGCCTACTCACATGGGCTTTTTTCACATTTTTTGAGAGCAGTGGATCCTTTGCAGACTTGACATTGTCTTTGGTTAGCAGCTGGGACAGATGTGCAGTCAGGATAAGCAAGCTCTCAACTGACCCTGGGCCTCAGCCCTGATTGGCAAATGCAGGACATAGGAGACACGTCTTGAGTCTGTCAGGCCAGGTGCTGTATATGATGGTGTGGTGGTAGGAGCGTGAGCATTGGAGTTACATTTGGCTCCAGTCGTGGTGTGGTCTTGGGTAAATCACCTTTTAGGGACTACATATTCTCATTTGTATATGGGAATAATGCATAATCGCTCTGTCACAGTGCTGTGCAGGACTTAAAACAGGAGACCGTACGTGGAAAGTAATCGGCGCAGCTCCTGAGTGCTACTCCGTCAGCGGTAGCTGTGACTACAGCGATGGCAATAAGGCAGCTGGAGTGCTTCTCTTAGTTTTTTGTGAGGAAGAGGTAATTAGATATTTTATAGTTTGAAATGCTTCTTAGGTCATCCTAAATCCAGATTCTTCAGGCCATGTTTACCTGAGCCTTTGTGGCTGGTGAAAAAGCAGGCCCCCCAGATCTTGAGAAGAGAAGTCAGCACTAACAAGGGTTGGCGAGAGGGACAAGCCCAGCCATTGAAAGCTCCTACTTCTCACGCAGGGGCTCTGGAGCCTGGCTGCCTTGATTGAACCGCTTAGTAGCTATGTCACCTTGGACAAATTATGTAACCTCTCTGTTCCTCAGTTTTCTCATCTGTACAATAGAATTAATTTGTAATTACTACGCAGGATTGTTGTGGGGATTAAATGCAGTTAATCTGCGTAAAGCACTTAGAACAGTCCCTGTTCAGTTAATAAGTGTTATGGACATGTTCGTTCACATTTGTTTATCTTTGGTTCTTTCTTCATTTAAGGAGTCGTGTGAAGCCAGTGGAATATAGTCAGATGTACAGTTACAGCTACAACCAGTATTATCAGCAGTACCAGAACTACTATGCCCAGTGGGGCTATGACCAGAACACAGGCAGCTATAGCTACAGCTATCCCCAGTATGGCTACACACAGAGCACCATGCAGGTAAGCGTGATTTGGCAAGTCAACTGTCTTGGATAATGTCGTCCTTTGGAGACATGGCTCATTCTCCAGGATGGGATTGATAAGGACAGGATGTTGGGCTGCAGGGGAAAAAATGGGGAAAGATGGAGCAACCTAGTTCCTCTTATTAAAAATAAGCCATCCTGGTCATGAGACAGGATTTCACCATCCTTCTCACCCACCTCTCTGGTCTCTTGACAGACATATGAAGAAGTCGGAGATGATGCATTAGAAGGTAAGAAAGGAGTCCGTCACTCATTCCCTCTGTCAGCCATTATGCAGTGATACTTTATAATGTATCCGGCACCGTGCCTTCAGCTAGATGCTGAAGGAATGCATGGTGAATTCTGCCTGGAGAAACTTACTTTTTTTTTTCAACTGATTTTTGGAGAGAGAAACATCGATTTGTTGTTCCATATTATTTATGCATTCATGTGGTTGATTCTTTTGTGTACCCTGACCGGGGACCGAGTCCACAACCTTGGTGTATTGGGATGATACTCAAACCAACTAAGCCACCAGGCCAGGGGTGGAGGAACTTACATTCTAATGAGAGAGTCAGTGCACACGTAATTACAGTAAGAAGTGTGTGTGTCACCCAGAGGTATGAGGGCAGACCGCAGAGAGCCCCGGGGGAGGCAGCTCTGTAGGCAAGGAAGGTAGCCAGTCACTCCCCGGATGAGTGGCATTTTACCCTGGGATGTAGGTCTTCAGCAAAAAATACTGTTGCCTTGAATTTCGCAGTTTGTAAAAATCATTTTTTATTTCATGTTTTAATATTTTGTATATAAAATTGCATGTTTTTCCCATTTTCAAGTAATAGTTACAACTGAAATTTTGGAAAATTAGTAAAGTATTATGAAATAAACTGAAAACCACTGCTGATCCTGCTGCCTAGTAATAGCTATTAATTTTTTTATTAAAGTATTTATAATTTTATTGAATCTAACAAAAGAAAAAGTAAAAATGAAGAAATTGCTAACATTCAAATGAATAATTTTTTAAATGTGATATTAATACTTAAGGGATTCTCTAAAGTTTGAAAAATTATGAAAATTTTTTTCAACACATTTTTGAACAGATATTAAGTTCTAAATAAATATAGTTGTAAAATCAGAACTGATTTCTAAATAAATAAAAAATTTTAGTGTACAAAAAGACTCAGATTAAAAACGTAAGTCTATTTTAAGGACTATCTTTAAAGAGACAGAGGGAAAAGGTGGTCTCAAAGCAAAATGGAACTATCACCTTCAGGCAAACAACAAACTTGTTTACTTTGTAGCATTTTAAAGCGCTTTCCTTATGTGCTCTCATCTGAATTTAATAGTAGTGACCTTGGAGAGCAGGCTGGACAGAACACAGGAGCTCCAGTTGACAGATGGGGAGCTGGTGGCCCAAATGGTCTGCTCAGGGTCACAGAGTGAATTAGGCAAAGTCAGGCCTGGAGTCCCTGTCTTTCTATACTTATCTCTTGTTCTTCCCTGCAGGAAATGCCTTCCTTTTAGAGAGATAATAAACCTGATTATAGTATTATTTGTGTGTCACTGGAGATTTTCCAGTTTTTCTCATCCATTAGTAGTGTAACAACAGCCAACATATTTTGAGCTACGCACTGCTCCCTGTCAACCCTTTAATGGGCAGGTACCCTTATAATCCCCATTCTTCTACAGAAAAGAAAACTGAGGCTTAATAATAGCTAACTGTTAGTGAGATTTTTACTGCGTTCAGGGCGCTGTCCTAAGCACTTTGCGTGTATTAACTAATTTATCCTTCACAACAGTTTTGAGGTAAGTACTACAATTATCTTGGTTTTTATAGAATAGAAAACTGAGGTAGAGAAGTTAAATTACTTGTTCAAGGTCAACATAGTTGCAAGTTGCAACTTAGTACAAGAGGCAGAGTCAGTCTTGGAACCTCTGCAGTCTTGCCCTAGACTTCACTCGCAGTCTTTACCACTGAGTTATAATGCCTCCCACTTTAACCTAAGAGAACCACACAATGCACGACAGGAACTGTAACCCTTCTCTATGTAGTTTTGGCTTCCATAGGCCATCTTCCGGACTGTCTTTAGAATGAGGAAGGGTGCTTTTATGTGTCCTTAGAAGTCAGCACATGCAAAGGCCTGCTCTTGCTCGAACCCTTTACTCTGTTCCTGTAACTGTTACCTACACAGAGTGGAGGAATCAGGCTGGTCCTGCTTTCTGTTAACATTTTCCACATGGAGCCTCTGTAAATGCTCAAATCTCCAACTCATAATTTAGATTAAAATTACAAGAGAAAGAAAGATCCCTCTGTTTGCAGAAGTGGGCATAGTACTTATGTGAAAAGATTCATCACTGACTGATTTGAGAGTAGAGATGGAGTCTTAAGAGTAGGTGAGAAAGCTGGGAGTAACTTACAGAAGAAACACAAATGGCTGATAAAGCACGAGAAAAATGTAAACATACTTTTATGTCAGTCAAGATTCTCCAAAGAAACAGAACCAGTAGGCTATACGTATCCATGTACAAGGCCGGACAGCAAACTGGAAATTCCGGCAGGGCTTCTATGTCAGCGGTATTGTAGCAGAGTGTCTTTGGGAAACCAGTTTAAGGCCTTAAGGCCTTCAATTGGTTGAATAAAGCCCACCCTCATTATTGAGGATAATAATCCCCTTTATGTAAAGTCACTGTAACAGGTGTTAATCACATCTACAAAATACCTTTACAGCAACATCTAGACTGGTGGTTGACCAAACAACTGGGCACCATGGCCTAGCCAAGTTCACACAGAATTCAACCATAACACAATTAATAACCAAATACAAATTAGAATACACTGTTAAAAGTTCTATGTTTATATAGTTTGAATCAGTAATTTTACTTGATTTTATTCCCAATGATAATCATCAGTACAGATAAATATCCAATAGATGACTTGTTAAATAAAGGTAGCTTTTAAAAATTGAGGCATAACTGACATACATATTTGTATTAGTTGTGTTTGTATAAGGTATTAGTTTCAGATGTACATGATTGAATGTATATACTGCAAAGTTATCACCACAATAAATCTAGTTAACATAGTCACCATATATCATACAGGCTGGGGCAAAAGTAGGTTATAATTGTTCATATGGAAAACAGTACAACAATTAATAAATAATACAAGAATAAACTTTTGTGTTCTCAGAACTGTAAACCTAATTTTGTCCCTACGCTGTATAATTACAGTTAACCCAGCACCATTTTTGAAAAAACTGTTATTTACTCATTGAATTGTTTGGTACCTTTCTGAAAGAGCAGTTTACTATAAATGTATAGGTTTGATTCCTAGACATTGATCTATGTCTATCCTCAGACCACTGACAATCTTTCTTACTGTAGCTTTACAGTAAGTTTTGAAATGGAGATGTGTAAATCCTTAGATTTTGTTCTTTTTAAAGATTGTTTCACCTATTCTGGATTCCTTGCATTTCCATATAAATTTTATAATCAGCTAGTCATTTTCTGTTAAAAAAAAAAAAGGTAGGTGCAGTTTTTATAGGAATTGCACTGAATCTGTAGATTAATTTAGGGAATTTTGCCATCTTAACAAAACTGCCTTCCAACCCAAGTACATGGGATGTTTATTTAGGTCTTTAATTTTCCCGTTAGTTTTAAACTGTTTTAATGAATGGGTGTGTGTGCGCGCATTTTAAACCAATACAAGACTAAAACTATAAAATATTACGTCACGAATTTTTTTGAACTTTGGTCAAAGATAACACATGCATGGAAAAGTACATAAAATAAATGCATAGTTTAACATGTAATTATAAAGTAATCGCCTGTGAAACCTGCATTTAGGTCAAGCAGAGTATTGCCAGCCTCCAGAAGCTATCCTTCCCCCAATCAAAACTTCTTGTGGTAACCATTTTCTTCCTTCTCTTTATAGCTTTTCATCACTTAGATATGTATGCCTGAACAGTATGGTTTAGTTTTACCTGTTTTGGGCCTTTATATAATGCAGTCATACTGACTGTACTTCATTCATGTACAACATTCATGCAATTTGAAATTCAAGTTGTGTGCACCAGGATTCATTTTCAGTGCTATGTATCACTCTCTTTTTAAAAAAGATTTTTAGGGAGAAGGGAGAGAAACATAGACTGGTTGCCTCTCCCATGCCCCCAACTGGGGGAACTGGCCCACAACCCAGGCAACGTGCCCTGACCGGGTTGAGACTCAACCTGTGACCTTTTGGTTTGTGGGACGCTACCCAAACCACTGAGCTACGCCAGGCAGGGCAGTGCTATGTAATATTCCTTCAAGAATAGTGCTTTGGGCTTAGTAATTTGGATCAGATTTTCCAAGCCCAAAATTGGTATAACCACACTAGAAAATCCAGGGCATGTGACTAGGTATAGGTGTAGCTTTCAAGAAGTGTGGAATAGCAGTCACCAATGTTTTGAGTACTAACTACACATCTTATTATCCTATTTCCATCCTCACAGGAACCCTGCAAGACAGTTCTATCAGCTGCTTAGTTAGGAGGGAACTCAGACACAAGTAGGGAAATTGCCCTAGAAAACAGGAGGCCCTGGATAAGGAACTGAACCTAAGTCTCTTGAGGTCTGTGGCTGCTGAGTGCTTTTCCCCTTGGTGCTCCCTAAATGTAGCCTTGTTTCTGTTCCAGACCCCATGCCACAGTTGGATGTGACTGAGGCCAACAAGGAGTTTATGGAGCAGAGTGAGGAGCTGTATGATGCACTGATGGATTGTCACTGGCAGCCCCTGGACACAGTGTCATCAGAGATCCCTGCCATGATGTAGCCAGGACAAAGGACAGCCAGAATGGACTGTGGAAGGGAGAAAAGACTCCTTTAAAAAAAAATTCAAGTACTTTTACCTTTTTGGAAATGTTTTATAAGATTTTAATAATCAAGCCCTGGCAGGTGTGACTCAGTGGATTGAGCACTAGCCTGCAAACCAAAAGGTTGCAGGTGATTTCCAGTCAGGGCACATGCCTTGGTCATGGGTAGGATCCCCAGGTGGGGGCGAACAAGAGGCCACCAATCACACATAAATGTTCCCTTCTCTCCCTCCCTTGCCCTCTATAAATAAAACCTTTTTTTAAAATTTTTAAATCAAGTTTCCTGAGATTATGACTTTTTACTCCAACACTGCTACTTTCACTTGATGTAGTGACCTTTTCAGTCTGAAAACCAAGGATCCACTGTTGAAGAGGGTTGAACAAGTTTCCAATTTGTTTCTGAATAATCATTTACCTACTAGTTATTGATACTCCTGAAGATTAGGACAGTTTGGAACTATTAATCAGAATATAATTACTAACCATATGACTCAGTACAGCCAGGGATAATTCTCAGGTGACAGGCCATCTAAGTCCTTATGGTTCTCTGGGATCAGAATGTATGTATCATCTGCTGTATGTCAAATAGGGGCAGTTTCCACCTGCCATTCAAGCACTCCCCTCCAACATTCGCTTCAAGTCTGGCCTCTAGTAAAGACTATTCCAGCTGGAGGACAAAAGCTGCATAGCCCAGTTGGAACAGGACACGACGGGAGTCACTGGATGCACTGCAGACCCACACATTATGTTGCAATCTCCAGGACCCAGGACCCTCCTCCTGGAGAATCTGGATCTATGCTAGAAATCTGCATCGCATTTTAGTTTTGTGCCAGAGCTGTTTAGGGGGTAAGGGGTCGCAGGGGAGACATGACTCGAGTTAAAGTGTCCATACCACAAAAGCCTTCAAAGATTTAATCTTCGGCTCAGGAAAAAACACATCTAATTGCAATTATGGAACTGATCATACTGTCCTTTCTGAGGTCAGACTTTTTTTAATCAAGAGATTGAGACTATGCTTTAGTTTGGGTCTACAAAGTATTTAGCCACGGTACCAGCACTCACAAAACAACCAAGGTCACTGTTTTCACCTAAAATTAACTTGGTGGGAAAATTTCTTGGGACTAAGTCCAAAGAAAGAGGCTGACAATTTCATTACATTAAGAGTTTATTAAGACAATCCTCCACCCTGCAGGGCAAGGCAGGTAGGGACCAGCCCCAGATAAGGGGTGGGCAAAGGTGGTTTCAAGAACCAGCCGCGGGCGATGGGGCATGGGAGGTGGTCTGAGGGGATTTACTGTTACTTATTCTCTCTTCTGGCCTGGATCTAGTTCAAGGAAGCCAGTCTCTCCCTCACACACCTGTCTCTTAGCTTCTTCTCATACAGCTTCTCTCCTGAAAAGGAAGTATAAGCCAGTGTGTTAATACTGCCCCAGTCAATCACCGCCACCCAGGCACCTTCCTAAGAGCTGGTCTCAGTCCCATATCCGCATTTATCATCCACAGATGTCCACTTAGATTAGGTTTCATCCCAGACCAGTCACCCTAAAGTAAAACAAACACCCCAAACTAGACGGTATTACTTGTTTCTACCGAATCCATCTCCTGTGGTTTGAGGTTTCCCCAAAGAAGCATGAGCTCAAGTTACTATACAGCATCTGAACACCGGTCTGTGCTGCCCCAAATGCAGGGCTGTCCCCTGTGCTACATTCTACTCATAGCAGAATGTGCTCGTGGACTTAGGATGGGCAAACCTAACAGACCAAGTCGTTCTGTAAACATTAATTTTTGTTCTCTGGCAGCTAATAAATATAGCACACAAGGCAGGCAGTCATTCAACTTACCCAACTCTGTAGATCATTAATCATAGATGAAGACAGCTTATTGATGACAGATCTAAAAAAAGGAGGACACTGGTAAGTCCCTTCCTTCCAAATACAGAAATATTAATCAGCAATCACTATACCAACTGCCCAGAGAGTCACACACATCATTCTTCCCTTTATCTCATTTTACAGGGGAGGAAGAAACAAGTTCAAAGAGAATTTAAGTTTGTTTGAAACTAGCCCACATGCTACAGAGCTGTGAGGCCAGCTTCAGTTTTACTTTTCCTCCTTTTACGACCACCAAGACCGGTGTTCAGATCCGATGGGAAAGGGAACCGGAGGGTCAGATTATCTTCAAGATCTAACTTTACCTTATTCTAAAGCACAGGGGCAGCAACAAGCTGATGTCTTGAGCTTTTTCAGTGCCAGACCCTGCCAGGAAATGTGGTGGCAACCTGCAGGAAAAAAAGTGAAAGCTCTAAACCACAGTTGATGCACTATATCCATCTGTATGGAAATTGATGGAAACATCCAGACTCAGACAGAAGGAAGTCCAGGTCCTGAGAAACTATAGGAAAGGCGAGTGGCAGCTGCAGGTATTACGCTGACCTGAGCTGTCAAAGTCTCTCCAGGTTGCTCTCGCATGCAGTTGGAGATCCTGTGGCTACAACCAGCCACAGCCCTTGGAAACATGCTGTACTGAATCACCAGGTAGTTGCCAAATTGTCTCCACAAGAAACTTACCACGTCCTGAGGTGGTTGTGTTCCATCACTGCCATGGCTTGAGTCCTCGCTCACCAGAAAGCAATTTAAACCATCTGGCTGTCTTCACCTGGAACAGCTAAGATGAGAACACAATTGTCCTGAATGATCTTATTTGGTCTTCAGAATCAAAGGTTTACCTGGCCTTTGATCCTGGTACTGATGCCTTAAGCCTTTGAGGGCAATGATGCAAAGCATCACCAAGATCTGCACCACTTCCCACTGGATTTCCCCATTAAGATGTCTAACCCACTCCCATCTGCCCCTCCATACTATCTTCCCCTCAATAAGCTACTTTGCGAAAGCTGTATGCAAGACCCATCACAGTGATTTTCAACCCTTTTCATCTCATGGTACACATGGATTACTAAAATGCTACAGCACACTGAAAAAAAATGTTTTGCCAATGTGACCAAAAAAATTGATTTTGATTCATTCACACTTGATGACTTTTGTTGCTGACTGTTGCCACTGTATTTACAATCTAAAGGAAAAGAGGTCAGTGCCCCTGACTAAAGAGTCAGATACTGCAAGATTTTTTTTAAACGTAAAAAAAATTTCATTTTCTTTTAGAGGGAGGGTAAGGGAGGGAAGAAGAGGGAGAAACGTTAGTGTGCAAGAGATACATCCATAGGTTGCCTCTCACATATCCCTAACTGGGAACCCGGGCCACAACCCAGGCCTGTGCCCTGAGTGAATCAAGTCAGAGTTCAAAGGCTGGCACTCAATCCACTGAGCCACACCGGCCATGGCAGGTATCGCATGTTTTAAAAATTCTTGTGGCACACTGGTTGAAAATCGCCACCCTATCGACATTTCTGCTGGTCTGCGGAAACATGGACATTTTAATAAAGGTCTGTTTATACCTGAGAAACTGCAGGTACAATAGAAACTGTCTTTTCCCAAAATGTTGCAGATCAGTTACAGCAAACAGAACGGCGACCGTCAAGGAAAACTGTCACTCTGGGCTCCTTTTTGACTGCAGCAGCTATGTGGAAGCAGCGGCAGCTTCGATAAGGGCCTCAGGGCGCTGGTCACAGGACAGCCCAAGCTGTGCAAAGCCCTAAAACTCACCTAAATCCTGCGATTATTGCCGACTGAAACTCGTCATTCTGGAGACCAAAGGAAAACAGATCCTGTAGACCCCAATTACCACTTACACCTGAATGACCCTAAAACCCATCCTCCAGAAAACCCTGTCCTCAATAGTCACCAGGGCGCCCTGCGTAACATGTGTTGTGCAGCCAGATAATTCAAGAGGTCACTTGCCAAGGTAACCCAGCAAGTAGCTGTGGGCGTTGAAGGCAGTTTGAAATTCAGGGTCTGGCTGACACCAACACGTGCCCTACTCCAAATTAAGCCACTTCAGGCAGAGTGGCCGTGCACCCAGCCGCTAGCCCACGCTACTTACCCATCATACCCCAGCTCCCCGCTGCGCAAGCCGAGGGCCGGGGGGAAAGGGCGCGGCCCTCGAGGTCTCCGGCCCCTCTTCCTGCGCAAGCGGCCCACGTGCCCCTCGGGACATTGGCCTCAGCCGGCTTGGAGGCCGGGCTCCTCCACGCCACACTCATCCTACAGCCTCGGGAGGCAGTCCAGGCGGGAAGGCTAAGGGCGTCTAAGTACAGGAGGCAGCGCTGGTAGAGGATGGGCTTGAGGAGCAGCAGCAGGCCTACTTCACCGCCAGTACCCAGGAACTCGGCGGTCTGAAGAAAGGACAGCCTGCCCCCGAGCAGGAGTATATATAGGCTCCGCCTCTCGCGGCCGCGCCCGAGGATTGCGGCTGCGCACCGCACGGACCGCTGGGAGTTATAGTCGCTTCGGTTCCTTAGTTTCCGGTTCGGAGCGGTACGACAGGCTCCCAGCCCGACGTGCCTGAGGGGCGCGGACCTTTTCACAGTGGGTGGAGGAACCGAGCGGAGGATGTAATCAGTGGATAAAGAACTTCATTCCCCTTAGTCCAACACCACCTAAACGTCCTGCGCAGAACCCTGGGCCTACAAAGGAATCAAGCTCTCCGTGCTCTCGAGTTTAGTCTGGGAAGATTGGCAAAGCTGGGGAAAGAAAGGGCTACGGTCAAACCGCCGTGAGCCTCATGGGGTCAGCGACTGAGTGCGTTTCGGGGAGGGCTCTGTAAGGTCTTGTAAGAGGAGTCTTGGGAAGTTGTCTCAGGAGGAGACGACTGATTGCACATAGGATGAATGTATTATTTGTTCAAGGCATGCTCTTCCGCTAATAGGCAAGTACTTTTTCTGAGTAGTAAGTACTGGAAAACTATGCTCGATTACCTCAGCAACTTTTCATAATAACCCTATGTATAAGCATTATAATTATGCCCTTTTTTACAGATGAGGAAACTGAGGAAATGTATCACACAGCTAGCAAGTGAAGGACTGATACCCGAATCGGGGAGTCCACCCCAGAGACCACGCTCATAATCATTGTGCCTTTTGCATATTTTGTCCATCGAATAATAAGGGTCAATATACAAATAGTAGCTGTCGAGAATTAAGTGCCTAGCCCTGGCCAGGTTGCTCAGTTGGTTAGAGCATCCTCCAGATATACGAAGGTCGCTGGTAGACCTTGGGTCAGGGCACGTACAAGAAGCAACTGATGAATTCATAAATAAGAGGAACAACAAATTGATGTTTCCCTAAGTAAATATTAAAAAAAAAAAAAAAAGAATTAAGCACCTCTTCTGTGCTTAATCTATTAATTTTTATGCATACAGGCACTTTTCTTTTCCGATCCCGTACATGCACTTTAAAAGGTAGGTACTACTATTTTTACCATTTTATGAGGAAGGCAACAGACTAATAGGGTAAGAAACTTTCTGATGACTTCCAAATGTGTGTCTTCATCCCCACTTTTCTCCTGAGCTCCAGACGTTAAATCCCGCTGCTTCCTTGACATCTCACTGGGATGTTTAATAAATAGGCTTTTCAGAACACAGCCTTACCTCCTCCAGACCTCCTCTTCTCTTTCTCAGTAAATTCGCGGAATGACCCTGGACTCCTCCTTCTCTAACATCTCATGTGCAATACATCAGCAAATCCTGCATTCTCCATCTTTTTCTTTTTAGTTAAATTTATTGGGTTGATATTGGTTAATAAAAATACATAGGTTTCAGGGGTACAATTCTATAATACATCATCTGTATATTGTATTGAGTGTTCACCACCCTAAGCCAAGACATCACCGTTTCCCGCCGGCGCCTCACCCCCCCTGCCCCGCAAGCGTTTACTATTTTCTACCTCCCGCCCCCACCCCTTTCCCTCTGGTAATCACCATACTGTTATATATGACGGTTTTTTGTTTGTTTGTTTTACTTAGTCACCTCACCTTTTTCACCCTTGTATTCTCCATCTTTAAGATGCTTCAAGAATCACTGTTTTAACCACCCCTACTGATGTCATTACCGCTGACCCACAAGGTAGCAGTAGTTTCCTAACTAGTCTCGCTGATTCTGTCCTTGATCCCTGCACTACGTTCTCAGCACACCAGAGTGTTGAAAGAGCAAAAGTTTTTTGTTTTGATAAAGTCCAATATGTTGATTTTTGTCGTTTGTGCTTTGTGTCCTTTAAAAAATCTTTTAATAAATAATATAAAATCTTTGCCTAACTCAAAGACATTAAAATTGTTTTATGTTTTCTCTAGAAGTTTAATAGTTTAGCCCTTACATTTAGATCTGTGATTCATTTTTAGTTAATATTTGTGCATGGTGTGAGGTAAGAGTCAAGGTATGTTATTGCATTTGGCATCCAGTTGTTCCATCTTCATTTGTTGAAAGGATTCTTTTTTCCATGTAATTGCTTTGGCCCCTTTGTTAAAAATCCGTTGACCATATATATAGGTCTGTTTTTGTACTCAATACTGCACTCTCTTGATTATTGTAGCTCTTTAATAAGTCTTGAAATCAGGTAGGAAAATTCATCCAACTTTGTTCTATTTTTTCAGAATTATTTTAGAATTATTAGCTATTCAGAGCCATATATATATTTAGTATCAGCTAACTTGTATTTTTTTTAAAAAGCCTAGTTGTATGTGGTTGGCATTGCATTGAATCTATGGATTAATTTGAGGAGAATTGACATCTTAGTGATGTTGAGTCTTCTAATCCATGAGAATGGTGAATGTCTTTCCATTTATTTACTTAAAGATTTGCAATCTTTTTTTAAAGATTTGTTTTAAACATATTTTTAAAGATTTTATTTATTTATTTTTAGAGAGGGTAAGGGAGGGAGGAAGAGAGGGAAATATCAATGTGTGGTTGCCTCTCGAGCGCCCCCTTCTGGAGGCCGTGCCTGCAACCCAGGCATCTGCCCTGACTGGGAATCTGACCGGCGACCCTTTGATTCACAGGGTACCGCTCAATCCACTGAGCCACACCAGCCAGGGCTCCATTTTTTTAGATCATCTTTCTCTCGGTGGTGTTTTCTAAGTTTCAGTGTATAGGTGTTGCATCCTGTATACCTTTTGTCAAATTTATCCGTAAGTTTTGCATATTTTGATGCTACTGTAAATGGTACTAGTCTTGTCAATTTCAAATTCCAAATAGTCATTGCTAGTATACAGATATAGAATTAATTTTTGCATATTGACTGGTGTCCTGTAACCTTGTTAAATTTACTTCTTAATTCTAGCAATTTTTTTGGTAAGTTTCTTAGGACTTTTTACATGTCTGTGCATAAGGGTAGGTTTACTTCTTCCTTCTCAGTCTAGATGCCTTTTATTTCCTTTTCTAGTTTTATAGTACTGGCTGAGAACTCCAGTATAATAGTGAACTCTTAAGTTACATTTCATCAAAATTTAAAACTCTTGATCTTCAAATGACACCATTAATTAAATAAAAAGAAAGAGACACACTGGGAGAAAATATTTGTAAAACATATAACCCAACAAGAGACTTCTACCTAGAAAATAAAGAACGCTTAATATGTAACACTAAAAAGTCAAACTACTCAATTTTTTAAAATAGCCCAAAAATTGAAAGACATCTCACCAAAGAAGATAAACAGGTGGCAAATAAACACATGAATGATGCTCAACATCATTGGTCATTAGTGAAATGCAAATTAAAACTATAATAAGATAACACCACAAACCTGCCGGAATGGCTAAAAATTATATGACAGTATTAGGTGATATCAAGAAGGTAGAGCAACTGCCACTCATACAGTGTTTGGGATTGTAAAATAGTACAACTACATTGGAAAACAGTTTATCAGTTTCTAAAAAAGTAAAACACCTAGCATAATATGCAATCATTGCGCTACAAGGTACTCCCCGAAGAGAAATGAAAGCACACATCTACACAAAGACTTGAATATAAATGTTCACAGCAGTTTTATTTGTAATACTCAAAGGCTGGAAATAACCCAAATGTCCTTCAACAAAGGATTGGATAAATTCTGGTATATTCATGCATTGGAATACTACTCAGTTATTAAAAGGAACAAACTTTATATGTGCATCGAAATGGATGAATCTTCATGTTGTTGAGTGAAAGAAGCCTGGCAAAGACTACATACTGTATGATTTCACTTACATAAACTTCAAGAAAATGTAAAGTATTCCCTAGTGACAGAAAGCAAATGAGTGGTTGTCTGGGGGTGGAGGTCAGGAGACAAGAATGTAAAAAGCACATGAGGAAACTTGTGGGGGTGATTAATGTTCATTATCTTGATTGTGGTGGTGATGGTTTCATGGGTGTACACTTATGTCACAACTCCTTATGTTGTACATTTATCATGTGCAGTTTATTGTGTCAGTTATATCCCAATAAAGATATTTTTTAAGTAAGCAAGAAAACATGTACATGGTTCAATTCACCTGCCCTCAAATCACTGACTTCTCAACATATTTGAAATAAAAGCGCAAGCCCTGGATGGTGTGGCTCAGTGGACTGAGCTCCAGCCTGCAAACCAAAAGGCCGCCAGTTTGATTCCCAGTCAGGGCACAGACCTGGGTTGCAGGCCAGATCCCCAGTAGGGGGCGCGTGAGAGGCAACTACACATTGATGTTTCTCTCCCTCTTTTTAAAAAAAATAAAAAAAAAATAAAAACTGAAGTCCCCAGGCTGGCCTCTGAAGCCACTTATGATTTGCCTCCTTCTCCTCTATGCCATCTTCACCCACCACTTGCTTCCTCCTGCTTTCTGTTCCCTCTTCCCAGCCTCTCTGCTCTTGGACTATTCCTTGCCTGCTCCCACATCAGGGCCTTTGCTCTTTCCAGTCTTCCTTCCAGGAACTATCCTCCCTGGATTTCACAGACAGCCACATTACTCCCTCGCTGTCTCATTTCCCCTGGATTTCTGTTCCAATGTCACCTCAGACCACCCAATTTTGATATAGCACCCTGCCCCCTTCAAGCCATTGCCCTGCTTGTTATTTATTGTACTTATTGCTCTCTATCATCACATTATATATGTATTTATTTTGTCTTCCCCATTACAATGTGAGCTCCCCAAGAACAGAAATGTGTCTCTATTTTCATTGCTGTATAAGTGCCTAGTATGTAAGACACCCAGCACTTAATGAAATAATTACTAAGTGAATTAATTACTGAATGAATAAAACTTGACCAAGGCCTCATCGCTAGTTAAGTGGCAGTTGGAAGTAAAACCCAGATAGTCTAATGTAAATGTATATTACTTTACCTGTTACGTTACAGAGTTCTTTCCAGAACTACCCTGTGAGGTGGGCACCCTGATTTGCCTCATTTAACAGGCGGGGAAGGAGGAATGAGGAGGGGAGATGACTTGCCCCCAGGTCACATAGGTCAGCTGACATCCAGACTCAAGTGCTAGATGCAGTCGGAGGCAGGCACATGACCCCAACCCACAGTGTCTGGGAGAGGAAGTTAAAAGAGGCTGATGCTGACAGTGCACTGCCCTTGTGTGCTGATCATAAAGGTTTCTGGGAAGGCTGGGTTCAAACTGCATTTCAAGCTATTTCATGCCTCTCTGCCTTTGCCCTGCAGCCTTTCCTCCCAGACCTCCCCAGCTCGCATTGTCCTTGGAGACCCATCACTTCCTCTAAGAGGTCTTCTCAGACCTGGACCTCCTTGAGTCTTGCTCTGAATGAATGAATAGCACTTACCCACTTCCATTCATTCACCCATACATATTTACTGAGTTTCTATTTTGTATCAAGCACTGAGGATACAACCATTGGTCCCCCTCAAAGGAGCGCATACCTAAAAGGGAGACAGACTTCACAGTGGATAAAAAGGGCAAGTGACCTCATTGACCAGTCACTGAGGGGCTTCCTGAGGGCAGGGAGCTAACCTCATTAGAACCTTGGGGAATCTAATCCCTAAGGTTAGGGATCTAACCTTCAGAGGGCATCAGCCCTCGGAAGAGCAGAAGAGGAGTGTCCTGGCTGAGGGCTGAAAAGAGGAAAGATGCTCAGCATGGCTGGGGCTCAGAGCGCCAGGGGTAGGTAAAGAAGGGACTGGGGGCATCTGCAAGAACCTGACAAGGAAAATATTTTCCAGCCTAATAGAGTGAGGTGCAGAGAACATCCTGATGGAGGAAAAGGTGAGGCAGGAGGGAGAGGGCAGATTCTCTTGATTTGGGCAGAGCCAGTGGAGAGAGTCCCTCCAACATACACACCCTACCTCGTGGTGCCTCAGTGGCTCCTAGATTATCGGGCTTCTCTCCCACCCCTGGAAGAAGGGGCAGGCAAAGCCAGGTTCCTTCAGCTCTGCCATGCCGGTGGCTTCTCATTGATTTGGTTAGAGTTAGCCAGAAGAAAACCTGGGCCTTTTCAGATCCCCTACCTGTTGAGTCAGAAACAAAAATAGCAAACATGGCCTTGACCTTGGGTAGACTTGGAAAGTAGTCTCAGTCTTCCGTGCTGAGTGACCTTGGGCTGGTTGTTTAACTTCTCTGAGCCTCAGTGTCCTCATTTGTAAAAATGGACAGGATAACAACACCTACTCACAAGGTGGTGTGAGGAGGAAATGTGATGATGTGATGGTTAAAGCAGTGAGGACCGCCCCACCCCGCCCCCACCAATTTGCCAAAACAAATTAAACTGGTAGAAATCTACCTGTTTTGGAATAGCCAGAAGTTCAGCCTTGATGACCTGCATTGCCAGAAGGCCAGACTGGGTGAAGGGTGGAGTGGATCTTGGAAGTAGAAGCGCCTGCCTTACCCTTGCCCCTAACCCAAGTGGGACCTGACCCCTGTGTCCCAGTCCTCTTGAGAATTACTTTGCAGTCCCATTGTGTGGCATATCAAGGGGGTAATAAAGAGTGAGACCGCCCTGGCTGGGTAGCTCAGTTGGTTAGAGTGTCATCCCGATACACCAACGTTGCGGATTCCATCCCTGGTTGGGGTACATACAAGAACCAACCAATGACTGCGTAAATAAGTGGAACAACAAATCAGTGTGTGTGTGTTTCTCTCTCTCTTCCTCTCTAAAATCAATAAATAAATTTTAAAAAGAGGGAGACAAACCCAGATGTGAGTCCGAGCTCTGCTGTGTGACCTGAGACAAGCCACACATCTGAGCCTCAGTCACCAAAGCTCTAAAGTGGGCACACTGTGACCCTCTCAAAGGGTTGCTGCTCCCAGAGCATAAAGAACTGACCATCAGGCCTCATGAATGTTAGCTGTCCAGTCCAAAGGCTGAGTGCACTCCCTCCGCAATCACAGCTGTCTGTGTCTGTTCTGCCTTGTCTACCAGACTGTGCCCCATCCTCTCCCTGGGCGGGGGGCCAGGCGCAGGCAGGCAGGAGGAAGCCGTCAGGGCTGTCGAACACTGAACCTGAACATTGAGCAGGTGGCCCCAGGCCAGGGTAAGTGGGGCTCCAGAAAAGGGGCACCGATAAACCATCAGCTTTCTAGAGTGGTGTCTCCAGGTCCAGCAGCAGGGGACCCAACCTGAGGAACTAGCAGAGAGTGATGCTGGAAAGAGAAACCATCCCAACAAATGAATGAAGGGCATGGCCGGTCTGGCCCTGTTAGTCTGGGGCCAGTTCCTGTTTGGTTAGCATTCCTCCCCAGTCCTCCTCCTGACTTTTAGTTTAATCTTTTCTTCCCGTGAAGTAGGGGTTACCATTATCCTCATTTTACAGAGGAGAAAACTGAGGCTCAGAGAGTAAGTGACTTAGGGGTTTCCACCAGGCAGCTTCCCCGGGGTCAGGCGCCCTGGGCTGAAAACGAGCCAGGCTCCACAGACGCCCACGTGCCGGTGCCGGTGGCTTAGCGGGCCGTGTTGGGCGGGGGCAGGGCCACTTTAACCGGCCACTTGGGCAGGGCGGGGCCGGACAATGACTGCGAGACCCGGAGGAAGCGAGACTCGGGCCATGGAGGAGGGAGGCTGCCGCTACCAGTTTCGGATCGTGCTGCTGGGGGACGCGGCTGTGGGCAAGACGTCGCTGCTGCGGTGCTACGTGGAGGGCGCGCTCGGGACCCCGGCGCCCGAGGCGGAGCCCCAGTCGGAGCCCACGGTGGGCGTCGAGTTCTACAGCCGCACGCTGCAGCTGCGAGCCGGGCCGTGGGTCAAGCTGCAGCTCTGGGACACCGCGGGCCAGGAGCGTTTCAGGTGCTGGGCGGGGCAGGGTGCTGTGGATGCGACGTAGAAGAAGGAGGGAAGAGAACAGGGAGAAATGAGTAGGTGAGGGACCTCAGCTCGGGATCAATGCCGGTCTACCTGGCCGTGGAGTGGGGAGAGGGGTCAGCCCCAGGGGCCCAAGTAGAGGTCTGGGTGTCCCTGCCCCGGAGTTCGGGTCCTTCACTCTTGAGTCATTCAACTTACAAATACAGCTGGGTGGGCCAAGCCTCTGAGCCAGATGTTGAGACCTGGTCGTCCCTCCCACCACGCCCCCAGAGGAGCATTACAGTTTTGGGGACAAGGAGGAAGGACCTGCCATTTAAACCTGGAGGGATAAATGATGTGGGTGCTGGGGGAACCCACGGGAGCACAGAGGGGGAAGTAAGGAGATGGGAAAGGAGGAGAGATTTGTGTTGGCCTTGAAGGATGCATAGGAATTTGCCAGAGAGAGAATGGGGAAGCAGACCTTCAATCCAGAAAATGCTAGGCCTCCTCCAGGAAGGGAGGAATGGTCAGGAGAGGATGTGAATCAAAGGTCCTCCTCAACTGAGAAGCACACAGTGTCTTGGGAGAGAGACGGGCCTGGGAACAGAAGTGCAAGGGTGTGAAATGAGCTCTAGCAGGAGGTAAGGAAGGAAGGGAGGCTGTCAGGGGATGCAGGGGAGGCTCTGCCTCTGGGGGCTTCTGAACGACATAAGCCTCTTCCAACTTACTCCCCAATCCCATCAGGTGCATCACCAGGTCTTTCTACCGGAATGTGGTGGGTGTCCTGCTGGTTTTTGATATGACAAACAGGAAGTCCTTTGAACACATTCCACATTGGCACGAGGAGGTCATGGCCACTCAGGGCCCCGACAAAGCAATCTTCCTGCTGGTTGGCCACAAGAGTGACCTGCAGAGCACCCACTGTGTCTCGGCTCAGGAGGCAGAAGAGTTGGCTGCCTCCCTGGGCATGGCCTTCGTGGAGACCTCAGCCAAGAATAACTGCAATGTGGACCTGGCCTTCGACACACTCGCCCACGCCATCCAGCAAGCCCTGCAGCAGGGGAACATCAAGTTGGAGGAGGACTGGGGGGGCATTCGGCTCATCAACAAGACTCAAAGCCCTAGGCACCCCAGCAGGAAGCAGCGCGCAGGCCCATGCCAGTGTTGACTCTGGGAGGGAAAGGGTTAAAGCAGTGCCAACCTCAGGTGCTGGTGAAATGGAGAGAGTATCTCTCCAAAAGGCGAATGGCAGGATATACCCTAAGGGTTCACATAAACAGTATCCTGGCACAGTCACGACTCGTGGATTTTGGGGTCCTGGAGCTCAGCTCCTTTCCACTAGAAAGGTCTAGACACAGGTGTGTTGCTTCCTATTCCTGAGCCTGTTTCCTCATAAAACACCCTGCCTCAAGGGGGTGGGGTGGGGGCGGTGCATGAATGAGGTAAGAGACGGGATAGGCTTGCGAGAACCTGCCACAGGCTGAGAACTGAATGACCTGAACTGTCATCACTGCTTTCTTTTCTTGGCTGGGACATGGCCATTTCCAGCAGCGTTCCTGGGCTGGGACACAGAGACGCTGAGTTTGTACGCTGATGCACAGGTGAGGACGGGTGCAGGGAATTTCAGGTGGAGCTGGGCTTGGAGCTTCCTCAGGCTTGGTTGGATGAGTCTGAGATGGGATTAAGGTGTGGTTCTTGCTGCCCAGTGCCTCTGGTCCAAGGCCAGGGGCTGGATATGGATCTGGGAGGCAGGACTGAAGAATTTATAGCCTCCTCTTTACCTCCATCCCCACCTGACACAGCAGCTACGGGGAGTGCTGCTGGACGAGGAGCCCCGCTCTCCGAGAACGCCCCACACCTCAGGTGCAGCCCACATCCAATGTCCATCTAATGGAGGAAGAGTAATCAAAGGCCTGGCCTTCTTGTCCCAACAAGTCTGAAGGTCAAACCCCTGCTTTATCACTCATGATGGGATCCACTGAAGCCACTGTTGTTATATCACAGATAAATCCTCCCCTCCTCTGCTCAATCCTGCTCTCTTCCTTTTCTCCTCCAAGCGGGTATTGATCTCAGTAATGCCCTAATACAATTGGCCCTTGAACAGCATGGTTTTGAACTGTGCAGGTCCACTTATACCTGCATTTTTCCAACTGACCCACACAGTTCAAATCCATGTTATTCAAGGGTGAACTGCATGGTTGGGAATCGTGTATGTGTATGTGTGGGGAGCCAGGTGTAGTTACACACAGATTTTCTACGGCACAGGAGGTCAGCACCTCTAACCCTGGAGTTGTTCAATGGTCAACTGTAAATACCTTCTGGGGAACCTCCTACACAGAGTGCAACAGAAACTCCTACACAGGGAATGTCCTGGAGCAATCAAAGCCTTCCTGGAGGAGATGGTATTTATGTTGAGAACAATCTCAACAGGTGTAGAGGGGGTGTCTTGAGGATGTCATTGTGCCAGTGAGCATAGGAAGAGCATGGACAGATGCCACAGCAAAAAGCACGACCACTTAACTTATTTTGTGACCTGGAGCCAGTTATTTCACCCCTTTGAGCCTCAGGTTCTTTCTCCGTAACAGGTAATCCCTCCGTCCTGGGGTTCTTAGGATGTTTTCAATTAGGGTGAGTTTCTCAGCTTTTCTCCATGACAGCTGGGCCAGGTGAGGTTTCCCTGTGCACTGCCTTCTCCCTGCTTCCTCCTTTAAAAAAGTCTTCACTCATCCTTATGACAACGGGGCAAGGTTGGCATGATTATCCACCCCCATTTCACAGGTAGGAAAGTTTGGACCAGGAGAGGGAATTGTTCACTTTACATCACATTATTATTCCGTCATCAAATTTTTATTTTATTATTTTTTATTATTTATTTTTAGAGAGGGGAAGGTAAGGAGAAAGAGAGGGAGAGAAACATCAATATGTGGTTGCCTCTCGTGTGTCCCCTACTGGGGACCTGGCCCGCAACCCAGGCATGTACCCTGACTGACCCACACTGGTCTGACTGACTGATTCCCTGACTGGGAATCGAACCGGTAACCCTTTCATTTGCAGGCTGGAGCTCCATCCACTGAGCCACACCAGCCAGGGCAATTCATTCATCAAATTTTTAAACATGAGCCACTGCTCTGTTCTGGGCTCTGGGGTTAACAGAATTGCCCTCCTGGGGCTGACATTCTAGTGGAAGAGAGAGAGAAATGAATAAATTAAAAATGAATAAATAAGTGGACCAAACTATTTCTATTTGCGGTAAGTGCTATCAAGACCACAGAGAAACCCTGGCTGGATTGCAGGCTAGACCCCTAGCTGGGGCATGCAAGGCAACCATTTGATGTGTCTCTCACACATCAATGTTTCTCTCCCTTTCTCCCTCCCTGCCCTCTCTCTATAAAAAATAAATAAAATCTTTAAAGACCACAGATAAGGGAGATGGGACCAAGAGTGACAGGGGTCCTTAGGAGCGGGGGTGGGGGAGCCTTGCTGAGATGACCTTTGAGCTGGGACCTGGAGGAGGAGCCAAGCTAAAAGCAGAGAGATCTGGGCAAAAGAAACAGCTGCTAGGACTGACTGACAGCTCTTCCTTTGTATCTTCCTAAAGGTAGGTACTTTAATTTTCCACTTTACTTATATAGAGACTAAGGCCCAGAGAGGTTACAAAGCCAGTAAATAGAAGGGAGAAACCCAAAGCAAGTAGGAGCTGGGCTTTCTCTAGGACTTTAGTGGACATCTGAGTGTTAGAATGAAGAAGCAGGGAGTGACCTTCAACTTGGTCTGTGATCTAGGACCTTCCTCACACTGGAGCTCGTTTGGGAGATAAACAGCTAATCCTGGGGATGGAGGTGGGAACTTGGTTGTCAGGTGCTCAAGACAAATTCCCACATCCTTGGAGAAAGAGAAGAAAAAAACTGACCTCTCCCTCTCAAAATCCTGGCCAAGTGTTGGACAACCAATCTGATGCCCGGCCCACCCAGGGCAGGGTCCATTGTTCCCAGCCGCCTCCCTCCAGGAATGTTCATATTTTCCATCTGCCAAGTGGAGGTAATGAATAGTTTCTGTCTCACAGGGTTGTCATGAAGATTAGATGTATTATTGGAACCCCTACCACACTGTGAGCTATTCTATTGCTAGCTGCTTATTACTCACCCTGCAGCAGCCCTGTGAGGTTCCTTAGCTTAGTGAGGTAGAGGGCAAGATGCACACTCCACATCAGAGAATCCCTTACATCCAGTCACCAAGGCCTTTAAGTGTTTTCTTTTAATTTTCAGAGAGAGGGGAAGGGAGGGAGAGAGGGTACACACCGCTCGCACTGGGGACCTGAGGGTGACACACATTGATGTGATTGTGTGTGCCTCTTGCACTGGGGACCTGGCCTGCTATCCAGGCTTGTGCCCTGACTGGCAATCAAACTGGCGACCTTTTGGTTTGCAGGCCGGCACTCAATACTGAGTCACACCAGCCAGGGCTAAACTTTTGAAATTAACCCTTCTTTCCACCTTACTGCTGCCATGCTAATCTAGGCAGCAGACTTCCGGTGAGCCTCTGCTTCCACGATTGCCCTTTCGCTTCCTCCTCCAGTCTACCACATTTTGCCGTGCATAATGTGCTCCTGCATATAACGTGCACCCACGTTTTTGTGCATATTATACATGGGATTATTATACCCATGGTATGTAATCATTATGCCAATGTGTAATGCACATCCTTATTTTTCCCTCAAAAATTTGGGCAAAAAGTGCGCATTATACATGGCAATATACTGTATCTGTTCTCCACTGCTTGGCTAGTGATCTTTCCAAAATGTAAATCTGACCATGTTGTGCTCCTGCTTAAAATCCTTCAGTGGTTTATGTTACTTTTTTCTAAATCCTCACCAGAGGACATTTTTTTCACTGCTTTTAGAGAGAGGAAGGGGGAGAACTATCAATGGGAGAAACATCGATGCAAGAGAGAAGCATCGATTGGTTGCCTCCCAGACCAGGGTTTGTATGCACACAGACCAGGGAACGAACCTGCAACTCAGGTATGTGCCCTGACCAGGAACTGAACCTGCGACCCTTTGGTTACAGGGACAATGGATGCTCCAACCACTGAGCCACAGTGGCAAAGGCTCCTGTTACTTTTTGGGTAAAGCCCCCCTCGTTAGGGGGCCTACAAGGCAGTGTATGATGTGGCCCAACTCACCGCAACACACTGCCTCAGGGCTGGCATACCTGCAGTTCTTGCTCCTTGAAAGAGATCCCCACCTTTACGCGGATCCTTCAAACTATGGCTCAGCTGGTCAGACTCTCTCCCCCCGCCCTGTGAATCTCTCCTTTGCAGCCCCTGTCACAGTGAAGTTTTATATTTATCCAATCATAGGATTGCTCCTGTGTTATTTTTTTCATTATTTACTTATTGATTTGAGAGAGAGAGAGAGAGGATTTGTTGTTCCACTTATCTTATGCATTCATTGGTTAATTCTTGTAGTGCTCTGACCGGGACTGAATGTGCAACCCTGGCACGTCAGGATGACACTCTTAATTAACTGAGCTGCCTGGCCAAGGCTGGCTCCCTGTTTTCATTCATCATAGTAACACCCTGTAGGCCCAGGCCCAGCTCATAAATTCTTGCTGAATGATCAAGTCTTTTCCATATGCAGATAGGACAGGACTGAGAAGCTACTTACGTGTCATACAGCTGATTAAGAATTGAGGTCTCTTGACTCTTCCCCCAGCTCTTTCCATTAAACTGTCCAAACTCCCTCATCCCCTTCTGTCCTCAATGGAGGACAAATTTGTCAAAACAAATTCTGGATTTCTTCCTGGCTGCTGAGGTCAGTGATTAGCGCCTACTGTCAGAACTTGGCAAAAGGCCTTCTGTAGTTTGATATCGCTAACAGAATATTCTTTGAGAGTGTCACCCAGTGCCATCCGGAGGTTCTGGAGAGAGCGAAACCCTTCAACATCCTCTTCCTGGTGGTAGGTCACAAGAGTGACCTGGTAGCTGAGTGACAGGTGACACTGGAGGAAGGGGAGAAGCTGGCTGCCTCTTCTTTGGGTACTCACTGTGTTGAGACCTCAGCCAAGAGCAACAGTAACATCAGCACAGCCTTTGAGCTGCTCACCCAAGAGATCTATGAGGCGGTGAAGAAGGGGCTCATGGGGCAAAACTGAGTGGGAAGGATTGAAAAGCAGGTCCCATTGCAGGCCAACCTCAGGAGACAGAGAACCGAAGCAGGGCAAGGTGGATGTGCTGGTGGCCCCTGGGGGGAACAACCACATCCCCTGAAGCCCGCAGAGCCCTCATGATCCACAAGGGCTATGCTGGGCACATGAGAGGACGATGCTGATGTTAGGTGCCACTGAAGGTCATGACCCTGAGGTCTAAAGGGGCTTGGTTTCCTCTGCACTGCACGGTGGTGAAAATACCAGGATCAGAGATACCAACAACTAAGAGCAGACAGGGCTTTCCCTGAGGCTACTGCCATCCCTTCTTTGTGCCCAGGATGAACACAACTTTCTCTAGGAGTTCCAGAAGAGCAGGTTAACAAAGGCTTTGTCAAAACCAGGATGCCTCTTCAGTTTGGGCTCATGAGAAGTCACCCTACCCAATTCTATGGCAGAGAAGCTGGACTCAAACTTCTACCGATGGTATAGCCTTCCTTGGAGTAAAGTAATGGAAAATCCCTAGGTCTTTTCTTAGGCACAGAAATGAGTAACATTGCTGCCACCTGCTGACTAGGGGGCTGCATCCAGTTCCGCTGCTCCTCCTAACTCCCTCTGGGATTCCAAAGGCTGTAAGCCATGCACCCTGTATCTTTCGATTCATAAGTTCTTTATTCTGGAAAAGCAAATGAAAGTCATATTCATATAAACACTGACATTACAAAGTATAGGGAAAAAGGGAAGGGAGAAGGAAACAGAAACCTCTACAAATCCTGCTAATACTGTCTCACCAAACAAGACCATATACTGCTTTGTCCCATATTCAATCACTTATATAATAAACCACAAATAAAATCTTCTCTGGAAGATACATTGCTCCTCTTTGAGACGGCAGGGAAAAGGGGCCAGAGTGGGGGTAGGAGGCTTTATTCTTTTGGCAGATCCTCTCAGTCATTATAGATATTGCTGCACTGTTAATAAAAAATATATGCTTCTCTGTAAAGCATTAAAAAAAAAAAAAAAAATCCAAGGATGAGATGGCTGAGGTCTCAGCTCAAGTATCTCCAAATACATTGTTGTCCATTCCCTGACCTTTCCATGTGTTATTTCTTGGTTGTTTTCCGGATCAATGCCATTCTCTGAAAGGAGAGAGAAATAACCAATACACAGGTTACAGTCAGGAACTTTCTGGGACGTCCCGTGTGGCTAGCAGGCGGCATGGTCTGTATTACAGGCACAGGCCAGCTCAGCAAGCTCCATCTAACCTGGGGACAATCAGGAGGGCCCCAGAGATGTTTAGATGGGCCAATGGATCCATTCCATTCACCCAAAGACAAACTGCTCTAGGCTAGCAGGATGGCAAACAAGTTAAAAGCAGAAGGTGACACAGATTTGTAATCACAGTGATGTGCAGGGTGTCTATTTCTAGGTCTGAATCTCAAGGTCTACCTTCCCTTTACGTCCTTTGATTGCTACTGGCTCATAAAGTTTAGTTCTACTTGGATCAAGGGAATGGAAATATATTACTTTTACTAACAAACTGTAGCTGCGGAAAGGTTTTGCTTTGAAAGCATATCAAGGAAATTAATATTTTTAAATGTCTTGATTAAATAAACCATTCTATAAATCTGATCATCACTCAAGAGATATACACTAATGGTACCGCTTTGCTTCTCTTTTCATGCTGTTGTCAATTTTTTCATGTGATCTTTTTCCAGTTTCACAAGTGGCTATCACAGCTGCCACTTCTAGGAATTATGTTTTTAGCTGGAACAATAATTATTCCTTTAATAATTGCTTTTATTTAAGACAATTTGAAATTGCAATAAATTATTTCAGTAAAAAAAAAACAAAAAACAAACAGCAGGTGACAGCCCTTGCCTTTTCGGGGACTTAGGGGAAAGGCCATCAAAGCTTGTGTCTTCTAGGCTCCCCACCTACACCCACTTTCTTCTCTGACAGTGCACATAATAGGAGAGGGGCCTTTGTTTCAAGCCTGTTGCCATTTCACACTTGGTGACTTGCACTGAAGGAAGCTGACACCGACAACTTCTACCACAACCCATCAGGGAAAGAGTCAGACCATGGAGTTCAAATTTGACTATTACCAGCCCTGGCCAAATTAGTGAATGAATTTCTTTGCTTGCAGTTTTTGACCAAGCAATATTCTATTATATTTGTTGATACACACACACACACACACACACACACACATGAATAGGACTAAAAAATGGATAATTTGGGAGCAGAGACAAAATGGCCATCTTTCATCTGGAGGGACTCCCTTTTGAAGAACACTGTGGTCCTTTGATCCAGGCTATTGACAGCTTTCTTACAGGGCTGCTTCTGTGAGCTCTAGGGTCGCACCCACTCCAGAGATCCCACGCTATGGAAAAGCAAGGGACGCTTGGCCAAGATGGCCCAGGTGCGTGAGCTAGAATAAGCTCACATTTCAGATCAGAGTAGCCAGTTAAATTAAGACAGAAAAGACAACAGCTTTGTCAAGGGAGGCAACGAATGCCACTAGACCGACCAATGACAGGGACAACTTGCTCCACAGCAGAAGTGGTGTTAGGTTCTCAGACTGACTTCTCAGTTCCATGGTGAGAGAGAGAGAACGAAGGGTATGCTATGACAGAGGCCGGAATGCCTGGCAGAGCAGCCTGGGTGCTACCTCCCCCGACAAGTAAAACACATCTCTGCTTTCCTTAAACTGTCCTCAGTCACAGGGCCATATGTGATGTTCAAATCACCAATAATGAAGGGAGACTCCATTAAGGAATTGGGCGGGGATGAGTTCCATCCCTATTAGAAGAACCTAGGCTCAACAGCTTTAAGCGATGCCCTTCAGAGTTGACAGAAAAAACAGAGACCCTGCTGTGGGAACAGCCACACATGAAGGAAATATGTGACGGATCCCCCAAGGCGCCCCGCTGCCGCTGCCCTCTCTGCCCTTCGGTCCAGAGTGAGGCGGGCTGTGAGGGGAAGTGACAGCTGCAGCGATGGCAGCTGCCCGCACGCCTCTGCCTCCAAGACACAGCTCAAGGGGTCAGCTGTGGCTGCCCTGGGGCTCTGATGGCTCCTCACCTGTTTGTGAGCTTCTGTGGTGCAAGCTTTTTTGTAGGGTCGGATTTCTTCAGAGCCAAATCCTGGGATCCACATGTTCCACTGGCGCTCTGCAAGGCAAAGGCCGGCACAGAGGTTAGGAGACTGGGAAGACGGGGTCAGGGTGCAGTGTGATCCTCAGACAAGGGTTGCGGAGGAGAATGAATCTAAGCAATCAACTACACTAAGTAACAGGAACCCTGCAGAAGGATTCTATGGAATACAAATGGGGGAACCCCATGTTGTGCCTCCAAGGTTCCCAAGGATACCATCTGACCTTCTTGCAGAGACAAAAGGGGTAAATGAGTCAAAGCTATGGGTGCTGAGTCATAAGGTTTCCCTGAAGCTCCACAAAAAAGGAAAGTGATTTGTTTCTTCAGTTGTCTTACTCCTATGCTCAAAGTAACCTCTCCCAAACCCAGAGGAAGAGTGGGGACAGAAGGGCGTTCCTAGTGTTCTGGAGCGGAGAGCCAAGGCTCAGCTCTGCTGCTTCCCTGTGAGGCTGTGTGACATTGCCCCCTACAGTTGAAAAATCTGCATATAATTTTTTGGAAAGCATATTTATTTATTTATTTATATGAGAGAGGAGAAGGGAGGGAGAAAGAGAGGGAGAGAAACAAGGTTGTGAGAGAGAAACATCAACCGGTTGCCGCTGGTGCACGCCCCCACCGCAGACCGAACCCACAACCCAGGCATACACCCTGACCAGGAATCGAACAGGTAACCTTTCGCTTTTTGGGACAGATGCCCAACCAACTGAGCCACACTGGTCAGGGCTGCATATAACTTTTGACTTCCCCAAAACTTTAGTAACAGCTTACTGTTGACTGGAAGGCTTACCAATGACATAAACAGTTGATAAACCTAATTTTGTAAGTTATTATGTATTATACACTGTATTCTTACAGTAAAATAAGCTAGAGAAAGGAAAATGTTAAGAAAATAATTGTTAGGTTCGGCAGAGTGAGGGGAGAGACGACAGGAGAACAGGCAATGAGTTTATCAGATTGAATCAGCGACCTGCTGGCAAGTGGGCAGAGTCCGAGCATTTTTATGAGTTTAGGGTTGAGGCTTAAGGGATGGGTCAGGGGTGAGGCATGAGGTAAGCTGCCTAGGGAGAGGGCTAGGGTTGACTAGCTTCTGCACAATACTAGATTATTCACAAGCCTATCGTTTAGCACGGAATGATCTGTGGTCAGATAGGACTGGGTGAACAAGAACTGTGGCCGCAGGCTAGGGCAGTAAACGGGGCAGGAGTTTGGGGAGTACAGGAAGCCCAGTGTAACTGAGGGCCATTGCCTGTTTGATGAATTATTAGGCAGCAGGTCACAGCACGGGCAGAACGGCAGCTTCTAGCTCTTACAATCATTAGGAAGAAAAAATACATTTACTATACTGTGTGTAGTTATTGAAAAAATATGCATATAAGTGGATCTACATAGTTCAAACCTGTGTCATTCAAGGGTCAACTGTACATGCACAGGACCATTTACAGAATGAGTGTCTATTTAAAAACAGTTACAAGGGAACTCCTGTGTCACACTTCCCTAGAGTACTTTAAACATTTGTTTTGCAAATTTGTTTTGCTCCAGGCAGGCACTTACTCAAATCAAATTGTATATAAGTGGTTTCATAGCTATAATTTGTGTCTAACGCACATTAAATATTGAGTAAATGAGTGGTTCATGTTTGGTTCTAGAGTAAGTTTATATACAGCTCTCTTCCAATATTTTTTTGAAAATAAGAATGAACTCTTCTGCTAATATTATTTGTTGTCAGTACTTGAAACTGGCACTAAGTTTATTCTCTGGGAATTAAACTTTACAATCGACACAAAGTGTATTGAAATGTGCATTTGCAAAGTTATTTTAAAGAAGGAGAGTAGCTACCAGGCATGAATGCATATCTGTAAGGATGTGTACAATGTATTTAAAAATATGTGTATTTGTAGTCCATATGATATTACTATAATAACAACAATCATTTAGTGAATAAGACATAGAGTAAAATGCCTGGTACAAAGCAGCATTGTACAAACCGTCCTATGTACATTATCCCATTTAACATTCACATTTCTGAAGAAAGACTCTGTCAATCAAAGAGGAGGTTATTCAACTATGAAAATACAGAAAATTGGGTCAAAAGCAGACACTGGCATCACAGTCCATCCAGAAGAGAGAAGTCAAGAATTTACAGCCCTGCCCTGGCTGGGTAGTTCAGTGGGTCAGAGTGCTGTCCCAATAGGCCAAGGTTGTGGGTTCGATCCCATGGTCAGGACATATACAAGAGTCAACCAATGAATCCATGGATGAGTGGAACAAATCTGTGTGTTCTCTCCCCCTCCCTTCTTCTCTCTCTAAAATCAATGAAAAAAAAAAAAGTATTTGCAGGCCCATTGGCAAAGGCTATCTTTGTTGAGAGGTGTGGGGGGTGTGCAGCAGACCTGGTACATCTCATCCCAGGTTCCCTAATTCCCCAAGCCCTACAAGAAATCTTTTGATTATGATTCAGCTTCCATAAGACTTGCTACAGATGCTGCCTGGTCATGCAGCCTTTTGAACATTCTAGTCTCTGTGATAATTATTTCTTACCATTAGTGAATAAACTGATATTCCAATTTTATTTTCAATAATTAAAATACAAAATGTTTTTTAAAATAGCAATGTTAAACTCTCAGTGTAATATAATCTGTTGTGGTTTTATGAGTGTGATAAAATATACATAAAATTGACCATTTCAAACACTTTTAAGTGTGTAGTTCAGTGGCATTAAGCATATTAACAGTGTTGTGCAATGATTACCTCTACCCATCTCCAAAATTTTTTCATCAAAACCCTGTACACATTAAACAGTAACTTGCCATTCCCTCCCCTCTCCCCAGTGCCTGGTGACCACCATTCTACCTTATGTCTCTAAGAATTTGTACTGTGGTGGTTTTAAAACATGTCTACAAATCCCTTCACACTCCTCCCTTCAAGAAGTGGAGTTTACCTTCCCTCCCCTTGAACCTAGACCGGCCTTTGTGACTGCCCAAAGGGACAGAATTCAGCAGAAGTGATGGCTCTGTGACTTTGGAGACTGGGTTGGAAAAGCCCATGCAGTTTTTGCTAGGTGCTTACGGGACACTCATTCTGGGAGTCTTCAGCTGCCACGTAAGAAATCCAGCCATCCTGGGACTGTGTATGAGGAGCCCATGTAGAGAGATGATAGAGACAGAGAGAAAGAAACCTGCACAGTCCCAGCTTTTTGAGAGTTCCTAGTCCAGACATCAGACATGGCCATGAAGCTCTGTTGCGGGCTAAACTGTATCCCCAAAAGATATATTGAAGTCCTAACCCCTAGGACGTCAGAATGAAAGGCAAATAGAATGGTTGCAGATGTACTGCTGAACCTTGAACAATGTGGGCGTTAGGGGCACCGACCCTCATGCAGTGGAAAATCCACATGTAACAAGTCAGTCCTCTGCATACATGATTCCCAACCTTGGATAGAAAATACCTTTTTCAGTCCATGGCTGGCTACATCTGCAGCATGCAAATTGAGAATACAAAGGGCTGACTGCGTATTTATTGAAAAAAGCCTCTATAGAAATGGACCCACGCAGTTCAAACCCATGCTGTTCAAGGATCAACTCTTATGAGTTAAGATGAGGTCATTACGGAGTATGATGGACCCTTAATCCAATCTGACTGGTATCTTATGAGAAGAGGATAAGAGACCCAGAGAGAGGCCATGTGAAGATGGAGGCACAGACTGGAGTTATGTAGGTACAAACTGGAGCGATACGGCTATCAGCCAGAGAATGCCAAGGATTACTTGGCATTACCACTAGAAGCTAGTAAGAGGCAAGGGAAGATTCTTTGATAGAGGCATTGAAGAAACCACATCCTGCTGACACCTTGATTTTAAACTTTAGCCTTCCAGAACTAGGAGAAAACACGTTTTGGTGTTTTAAGCCACCTAGTTTGTGGTACTTTATGATGTCAGCCTTGGAGACTAGCACACCTCCCTTCAATACAGTCTGAGCCTCACCCACCATCTGACTTCAATCACATGAAGACTGTTAGCAAAACTGTCTAGCTAAGCCCGGCCAACGTCCAAACTTATGAACCAAAACAACTGTTATTGTTTTAAGCTGCTGTTTTGGGGTGATTTGTTACATAATAGATCATCAAAATGTCTGTTCTCTGCTACTAATAACAGCAACATTAACCAGAAGTGTGTTATTTACTCCACCTGGACTACCAATGCCTCCCAAAACAGTGTCTTCTTGATACCAGGGGGTAAGCCTTTCAGTAATCAGTCATTGGCTGATCTGCAATGAATTCCTTAATATCTTCTGCATCATTCACTTGGCCCGACTGTCTTTGTAGTTAGAGACTGCTTGCTTTCTTTTTTCTTTTTTAAATTTTATTTATATTTTAGAGAGAGGGGAAGAGTGGGAGAAAAAGAGGGAAAGAAACATCGATGTGTGAGAGAAACATGATTGGCTGCCTCTCACATGCCTCCAACTGGGGACCCGGCCCACAGCCCAGGCGTGAGCCCTGACTGGGAATCGAACTGGCCACCTTTTGCTTTATGGAGTGATGCCCAACTCTTTGAGCCACACTAGACAGGGCAACTGTTTGCTTTCTTTTGATCACACTATTACCAATGCAGAGGGGAGCTTACTCATTTTTAGGAGATTATGGTTATCAATGTTAGATGAGTATCTTCCAGGAAAACCCAAGCTCTACTTTAGTGGCTATTAAGTTTATTAAGTAAGATATTTGCATTATAATTATAATTTACTTGGGAAAAATGCATAGATAAGGCAAAAACTGGAAGGGAAACATCATTATTTGAATGGTAGAGATATAGTAGCTGCATTTACTAAGCTCTTACTTTAGGCCAGGTCCTGTGCCAGTCATTTTACAAATCAAATCCATAATTCTCACAATCACCATATAAGGAGGATATTATGATCTCCACTTTACCAATGAGGAAATGGGATCTAAGAGAAATTAAGTAAGAAGGATAAGGTGACACAGTTAGAAAGTGGTAGACCCCACGTCTGGAACACACAAATCTCAGAGCCCGAAGGTCGAATCCCGGCACAAAGTTTCCTCTGACTACACTGTCCCTTGCGGTCCTGAAGGAGCAATAGTGTGGACACCTGAGGGAGAAACGAGACCACGTACCTAGGTGCAGCTGGACATCCTTCACCTCCAGGGTGCTGGACTTGCGGTGCCGAGCAAGCTGGCAGGCTGCTGTCACCACACTCTCGATAAAGTCATCGGCAATCTGCAGCAGCATCTGGGGAATACAAAAGTATGGGAGAGTAACCATGTCTTTGGCAGGGGGGCTGCCTGGAGCTGGGGCAACCACATATTTAGGCAGGCTTTCTATTAGAAGGCCTACAATCAGCCTTTGGCTTAAGGTGAGGAGGAGGAGTGACATGGCAATAGAGGCACATCAACTCATTAACCAGGTGGAGTGCAATTCACACCTTTCTGAGGATGAGCTTTCTACACTCTCCACCCAGCAGGCATCAACCAGCCCAATCTATCTCCCCCATATTGTCTTCTAAATTAGGTGGGAAAACAAAAGTGAGTCATTATTATTCCTCACTCATAGCCTCTTAAAGCATTTTTATCTCTATTTTCTTACCTAGTCCTTATAATAATCCTGTGGGAAAAAAATGGGGCATGAATTTTATCCTCATTCTACAGTAGAGGATGCTACGACGTAAGGAGACTACCTTGTCCACGGCCATGGACAATGGCCATGCAACTACTAAGCAGCAGAATGTGGATTCAACCTCAGGGTTCTGAGTTCAAACCCCAGGTTCTTTCCACTTCATTATAAATTAATCCTGGACTGTGTGATGAGAAAAATCAGAATTCTGAAGCTAAAAACATTATGCTAAGGCCCTGACTGGTGTGGCTCAGTTGGTTAGGCATCAGCCTGCAAAGCAAAAGATTGCCAGTTTGAATCCTGGTCAAGGGCACATGCCTGGATTATGGTTTGGTCCCCAGCTGGGGTGCATGATACAAGAGGCAACCGATCAATGTTTTTATATCACATCAATGTTTCTCTCCCTTTCTCCCTTCTTCCCCCTCTCTCTAAAGTAAATAAAACCTTAAAACAAAACAAAACATTATGCTAAGTGAAAGAGGGCAGTCACAAAATGTTATGATTCCATATATTTGAAATGTCCAGAATAGGCAAATCTATAAACACAGAAAATATATTAATAGTTAGTTGCCTAGGGCTGTGGGGGCTGGGGAAAATGGGGAGTGACTACTGAGTATGGGTATCTTTTAAGAATCATGAAAATATTCTAAAATCGATTGTGTTAATGGTTGTATAATGCTGGCAAATATACTAAAAACCACCAAACTGTATATTTCAAATAGATGAATTTTGTGGTACATGAATTATATCTTAAAAAAGGTGCTGCTCCAAAAAAAACTACACTTACACGAAACGGGCAAATATTTTCCCTCTGGTTAAAATAAAACAAAACAATGGGGTTATACTGTTTTTATAACCTGCATTTTCTTTCCCTATCATTACATATGCCTCAGCAAAGGCAAAACCAAAACAAAATATACAAAATCATCCCAGAATTGAGGCACATAGGTCTCTAGAATAAAAGAGGCCTCCAAAAACTCAGTACAACAAATGTAAAAAATAAACATACTAAGGCTCATATGAAAATTCAGAACAGGAAAAAGATAAGACTTCAATAGGATCAGGATCAGAATAGTTTAAGGTTTCTTAATAGGAGATTTTTAGAAGGTAATAGAGTAATCTCTTCACAGCTGAAAGGAAAAAAGATTTCCAAAACAGAATTCTAAATACAGCCAAACTAAAAATTAAGTGTGAAGTTAGAATGTATACATTTGAAGACATTTACCTCTCATCTATCTTTTTGTAGGAAGTTAAAAAAAAAAGTGCTTTAACAAAAAAAGGGAATTATGTAAAAACAGGATGTATGATCTAGGAAACAAGAAATCCAAAGAGGCCAAAGAAAGACCTAGGAGGGATTTGTGCAAGTGGACCAAGATTAATCAGACCACAAGAGGATGGAGTTTTCTGGGAATGATATCTTTGGTGGGGTGGGGAGATGGGAGATGACCCAAACCAATAGATTATTTTTCCATTTGGAAAACAGTGTTGACAGGTGTATAACAGCTGATAGTGGAAACAGAATAAAAAAGGCGCATAGAAAACTAATAAAAATGAGTCAATGATCAACTTCAAGAGAATAAGTTACACAAGAAACGAAAAGTAATCAAAGATACGAATGACTTGGCTCAGCGGTGAACAATATTTACATAGTCAGAATAATGTAAATACTGACTTTCAAGTTATTAAATAATTGTGACCAAACTATACTGGAAAAATGAGGGGAAGGAAGGAGTATATGGTATGTATGTGAATTGTTTAACAAAATTATTATCTATCATAACAGGAAGTCAATAGACTATTATAAAATTAATGAATCAGCCCTGGCTGGTGTGGCTCAGTGAATTGAGTGCTAGCCTGCAAACCAAAAGGTTGCTGGTTTGGTTCCTGGTCAGGGCACATGCCCAGGTTGCACTATGGTCCCCAGTTGGGGGCGTGGGAGAGGCAATCAATTGATGCTTCTCTCACACATCAATGTTTCTATCCCTTTCTCCCTCCCTTCACCTATCTCTAAAAATAAATACATAAAATTAAAAATAAATAAATGAATCAAAGAATATCTGTTAAAAAGGGGAAAAGAATGAAAATAAAAGTATCTGTTTAAGCATATAGTTTTGAAATATGGAAGAATATTCTAGGAACAACTAAAATTGTTGAAAGTGATTGCCTGTGAGCAGCAGATTATGCCCTTTTTGACAGACAAAAGTAGCAGCAGCTGTTAGGTATAAAGTGACTTAAGTTATCCCATGGGACCCCCACAATAACCCTGTAGATTAATAATGTCATACCCTACTAAGACAGGGGAAGCTGAGTCTCAGGAAGCTTAAGTGATTCGTCCATAGCTACAAAGGGTTAGGTGGCAGAGGCAAGATGCAAATTCAGATCTGTCTGCCTCTGAAGTCTGTGCTTGTAACCACTATTCTTTTCTGGTTCTCAGGGACACAGTCTCCGGGGTACCCAACCATCTTACCTCCTCCACATCTTCATCCAGTTGTTCATTAGGATCCACTTCTCTTACTAAGTCTTGTAATTTCTTCTTGGTCAATACCTAAAGTTAATTGGGAGATTTTTCAGCCAAGTATCAAACAAACAAACAACTCATTACCTTATGATGAAGAACAACTGTGAATTCATTGGCTTCAGTTTCTGCTCTCCAAAGAGTTAACAGTCTGGCCTACCTGGTGGTATTGCTATGACTACACTCTCAAGACTGAAGTGGCCTAGGGAAAGGCAGAAAGGGCAATTTGGAAGAGAGGCCAACGTCTATCAGGCAATTTATTTCGGCCTCATCTCTTCTTCTCAGTGTGCCTATCTCCCTCTACATTAAATAATTTACAATTCTCTGACCACCACAAATCATACCGTGACTCTGCTGCCTTTGGACATGCTCTTCCACCCTTCTTTCTACTTGCTTGGCTCATGGTTCCTCCTTTCTGATGCTTTTTTTAGCCCAGCCATGTAAAAGCAACCTTCCTCCTTTCGCCTCTCCTGTACCCTGTGTACCCTTCTATCATTATGTACATTTATAAACTTGCCTGTTTCTGGCTTAATAAGCTGAAAGCTCCCTGAGGGCAGGGAACATGTGTTCATCTTTGTACAACTAAATCTTTGTATAGGTATGTACAACTATGATCTCTCCTTCACAGAGGAAATGTCATGTCAAATATATATACCATTAAAAAATGACCAAAGAGCCCTGGCTGGTGTGACTCAGTGGATTGAGTGCCAGCCTGTGAACCGAAGGGTCACTGGTTCGATTCCCAGTCAGGGCATATGCCTGGTTTGTGGGTCAAGTCCCCTGTGGGAGACACGTGAGAGGCAACCACACATTGATGTTTCTCTTTCTCTCTCCTTTCCCCCCTCTCTAAAAAAATAAGTAAATAAAATCTTAAAAAAGAAATGATCAAGGACATACACTAAAATGCTACCCATAGATATTTTTGGGTGGTAGTAGCATTATTCGCTATTTATTCTTTGTGGTTTTCAAAAGTTTCTGTGATAAACATGTATAACTTGGAAACAGGGAAAAATAGAATTTTTAAAAAAATAAACATTTGTTAATGATGTTTCAGCTCCATGTTTCTCCATTCTATCATTATCACTTAATTCAAGCCTTCAGCACGTCTTAATTTGTTGTAAAAGTGTTAGACTTGACCTTCTTCCTAGTCTACCCCTTTCCTACCTTTTTTGTCTCTTTACTGCCAAGTTAATCCTCCTAAGACATCTGTTTTGATTATATTACTCCTCTAATAAATATTTGCAAAGAGTTTTTATTAAGAGTTCCAATGGAAACTGATTAGTATAGGTCCAATATGTTTTGTTGTAATCCTACCCACATAATTTTATCTCCTGTTCTCCGATAAACCCCACATTCACATAGGTTGGTCTTCTCACTACCTGTCCAGTCCTTCCCATTCACCTTTGCTAGTCTCTCCTCCCATTCTCTTGAAATGCTGTCCCCTTATCCTAGGCTACCCAACCTATGAGGCCCAAGTCAAGAGATTACATTTATTTTTTATTTCCTGTGGCTCTGGAGGACAGCATCAGGATCAGGAATTAGAAAGGGGAGGGGGGGCAGATTTTAGAATCACTGCAGAAAATTAATAATGGCAGCAGCTAGAGGACCTGGAAGGAGAAAAGGCTGAAGGCAAGAGTACTTTTATTATAAGAATAATGAATACTGAATCCATTAATTATTTTACTATTTTATTTAACTATTTTATCAAATAATTATATAGCACATATATTTACATATAAATATATAAACACCTGTCATAGATAAAGTATTGTATTAATGTGTGTATGGATATAGGTATATAAGCATGTAGACACACACAAATACTACAAGTAAAAATTGATAAATGTTGCACATGATAATTCAATTGAGAACTTTAGAAGTCTGAGGAGGGAAAAAGACCTCTTTCAACTGAGGGGAAGGGGCAGCATCTGAGATGGACATTTCTCAGAGCATTACTGGTTCAAGTAACAGATAAGCGGTGACTACAGAGAGCAAAAAGCAAGAGGATGATACCTGATTGTTTTCAGGGCTGAGACGCCCTCCCGACCCAGGAGTGCCTGGTATCTTAACCACTGTAGTGCTATTGGCCATGGAGCCTTGTGGAGGGGTGTTGGCTGGTTCTGGTTTTATGGATGAGAAATTGGAGAGGTTGATTAGGGCTGAGGGGCCAAACTGGTTCATAATCTGCCGAGCTTTGGACTTCAGCTCATAGAGCTTATCAAGATCCTGTTTCTTTCTGGAGGTATGAGGACCGAGGCCAATCAACTGTGGAAGGAAAACATGAAAATTAGTTCCAGAGGCACCTGTAATAAAGTATAAGTTTTGACAGTAAAATTATATGTGGTCTACCAGGCTTCGAAGGGTCTTCAGTATATCAGGGATGGTAACCATTTGATACCTGCGCACTAAAAATGAAGGGAAGGACGAATATTTGTTGCTCTCATCTGATATTTAGAAACCACCTCTTCTCCCAAAGCTAAATAACATAGTCCACAAAATTGAAATATGAAAGTAAATGAAATGAGGACTCTTATGTACAAAAATAAACTAGAATGAGAAATACATTTTTGGAGACTTTGTAAAAACAGAATACATGGTTAAGTACTGCATGCACTATTGTTGAAGATCAAATAATGTTACAATTCAAATAAATTATGGCACAGTCGCATACTTAAAACCCAGTCGCAAAACTTCAGAAAACGGATTAGTTTACTTTGACATTTCAAAACATGCTTGACTCTATGTCAGGGCAATACCTAATAAACACAATTTTTAGCAATTGTGAAAGTCTTTTTTTGCCATCAAGAGCAAATTTTCTCTGAGTGTTAGCAATTTTAGGTACATGCAGAGTCCCTAGGCTGGAGTAGTTGAGACTGCTAAATTTTAGAGCCACAAGCTTGAATTTGTGACATCAGCTTTGGTGTCACAAAAATCAGAAGCACATTCACCAAGTTCCTCCCACAGTGGCCTCAAAGAGCTTACTTACAGCTATCTGAGTGTCTAGATCTTTAATTACATCAGCAACGGCTGTGAGCCCGGTGAAATGAGAGGCAGCCATTTTCAAAAGCTACCTGTAAATGAACAACTGGCATCAAGAACCACCCTTGCCACAGCACCATTTCAGTGCCGCAGCCTGGAACATCTTCGTCAACCAGGATCCAGGCAAACTGAATGCAGAGAGGCATATCTCCTTATCATACTGGTGAAAAATCATTATCATTCACCATGAAAAAGTTTTCATCTTTTTCATATACGACTTTTAAAGTTATTTAATGATTACAATAACAGAGACTCTTCCTATAAAATGAATATTATATTGTTAGGGATAAACTGGCAGCCTATGAAACACTACAACTGGCCAAAATTGTGGAATTTTATTTTATTTTTATTATAGATATATATTGATTTTGGAGAGAGAGAGAAACATTGATGTGAGAAACATCAACTGATCGCCTCCCACACGTGCCCCAATCGGTGACAAACCCACAGCCTAGGTGTGTACCCTGCCCAGGCATCAAACCCATGACCTTCTGGTGCATGGGACGATGCTCTAACAAACCAAGTCACGCTGGCCAGGCAAAATTGTGGAATTTTAACTTGCAGAAATCAAGACAATGGTTTTCAGAACTTGGTAAAGCTTAGCAACCAGAATGGGTATCTGCATCGGTTTTACTCTTGCCCCTACTGCTGAGTTCCTCCGCGACATACTAACTTTCTAACATGACATCTTCCCCTGGTTTACTCTAATAAAAGAAACTAACTGCACTGGTTAAATGACCAAGAGAAACTTGTTGGCCAAGAGGTGGCTGTGGGGGACAGCAAAGTATCAGGATTGCTTGTCTGTTTTTTTAAACCACATAGGGTCTGTGCTCTCTCCCTTGCCCGCTAATGCTACCACTGGAAGAATCAGGAAAGGAAAAGACTGTTAACATAGAATACAGTAGTCTACCCCCCCCCCCACCTCTTATCCAAGGTTTCATTTTCTAGTCGCAGTTAACCACAGTCCGAAAATATTAAGTGAAAAATTCAGATATAAGCAATTTGTTAGTTTTAAATTATATTCTCTTCTGCACAGCACGATGAAATCTCACGCTTCTCCACTCACTCATGTCCGGGCCATGAATCATCCCTTTGTCCGGCACGTCCACACTGTATGTGCCACCTGCAGGGAGTCACTTGGTAGCCGCCTGGGTTGTCAGATCAACTGTTCTGGTATCACAGTGCTTAAGTTCAAGTTACTCTTAGAGCAGCCTAATGCTGTCACTGTGCCGACGCCATTCACCTCACTTTGTCTCATCACGTAGGCATTGTATCACCATCTCATCTCACATCATTGAAGAAGGTAAGTACTGTACAATATGATATTTTGGGAGAGTGACCACATTCACATAACTTTTACCACACTATATTATTATAACTGTCCTAATTTATTATTAGTTACTGTCATTAATCTTTTACTGTGCCTAATTTATAAAGTAAACTTTATCATGGGAAAAGTATGTATAGGAAATAACATGGTATACATAGGGTTTGGTACTATCTGCTACAGACTGGGAGAAAATGTTTACAAACTACATTTCCCACTAGTACCTAGAATGTATAAAGAACTCTCAAAAACTCAATGATTAAAAAAAAAGGTAATTTGATTAAAAAATGGACAAAAGAGATGACCAGACAGTTCACCAAAGAAGACACATATATAGAGATGACAAATAAGTACACAAAAAGATGTTCAATGTCATTAATTATTAAAGAAAGGCAAATTAAAACTACAATGCTATAACTACATACCTATCAGAATGCCTAAAATAAAAAAAACAATGACAACACCAAATGCTGGCAAGGGTGCAGGAAGCCTGATCACTCATATACTGCTAGTGGGACTGCAACTGGTGTAGCCAGCCACTCCGTAAAACAGTTTTCAGTTTCTTGAAAACCTAAGCATGCATTGTCAGAGTAACTTACATACAGATGAACACTAAATATAACGTGGTATCCTGGAACAGAAAAAGGACATTAGGGGAAAACCAGGATCTGAATAAATTACAGACTTTAGTTAATAGTCATGTTTCAATATTGGTTCATTAATTACAACAAACGTACCGTGTTAATATAAGATGTTAATAATGAAGAAACTGGGTATATGGTATATGGGAACTCTACTATTTTTCCAATTTTTCTGTAAATCTAAAACTTTTCTAAAAAATAGTTTATTAAAAAAGAGGAAAAATACAAATATTACTGAACATAAAACAGGGGTGAATCTTAAAATATGTAAGCAGCGGAAAAAAAGCCCGTCTCAAAAGAATACGTAATACGTGATTCCATTTGTATGAAATTCTATAGTAAAACTAATCTCTACTGATAGGGCAGACTGACTGCAGAGAGGCATGAGGGAACTTTCTAAGGTGATAGAAAAATTCTGTGTCTTGAGTGGGGTAACACTTACATAGCTGCATACATTTATCAAAACTCATAGAACCAGCTCTGAGCGGGTGGCTCAGCTGTTGGAGAGTCATCCCGTATACTAAAAGGTGGCAGGTTTAATCCCGGTCAGGGCGCATACCTAGGTTACCGGTTTGATCCCTGGTTGCAGTGCATGTGGGAGCTTGTTTCTCACATCAATGTCTCTTTCTCTCTTCCTTCCTCTCTCTCTAAAATCAATAAACATATCCTCGAGTGGGGATTTAAAAAAATTCATAGAACCAGGAATTAACAATGTCTACATTTTACTGTATGAAAACTATATCCCAATAAAGTTGATTTGAAAAAATACTGAACACGCAACAACCATATGACCCAGCTTGCGGTCCTAGGCATTTATCCTAGGGAAATATTTTCACACAAAAACTTGTACATGAATGTTCATAGTAGCTTTATTTGTAACAGCCAACAACTGGAATCAGCTCAGATGTCTCTCAAGAGGTAAATGGTTAAACAAACTCTAGCACATCATGCCATAGAATTCATGTATTACTTAGCAATAAAAAGAAACAAACTAAACACACAACTTGGCTAAATCTCTAGAGAATTATGTGAAACAAAAGCCAATCCAAAAAGAGTACCTATTGTATGATTCTACTTATATATAATATTTTTGAAATGATAACATTTTAGAAATAGAGGACAGATTAGTGAGGTTGTCAGAGGTTGGGTGAGAGGGAAGTGGGTGTGGTTATAAAAGAGCAATACGAGGGACCCTTGTGGTAATGGAATTGTTCAGTATCTTGACTGCAGTGATGGATAAATGAAAAGTGATTAAGTTATGTAAGACTTAATACACACATACACAAACAAAAGTGTATAACTAAAAGGGGGAAATCTGAGTAAGATTGGTAGGTTGTATCAATGGCAATATCTTGGTTGTTGTATTACACAACAGTTTTGCAAAATGTGACCAGTGAGGAAAACTGGGCAAAGTGTACAGGGATCGTTCTCTATTATTTCTTACAACTGCATATAAATCTAAAATTGCCTTAAATTTTAAAAATTAGAACAACATATTCTCAAGGGTAACTGTGACCCTTCTTAAGAAGATCTAAAACTCAGGTGCCATAAAAGAAAAGACTGATATGTTAAATTACATAAAAATTAAAAATGTCTACATGGCAGCAAACTTAGAAAACAGTTAGAGGACAAAAGACAAACTAGCAAAAAAAATCTACAAATCAATAAATACCCAACTACCCAAAAGAAAAATTGCAAAAAGACAGCACAAGAAAAAGAAATTCAAATAGCCCTTAAAATAATAAAATAATTCTTATTCTAGTTCATAATAAAAATGCAAATTAAAACTACAAGCTACCTCTTATTCTCCATTTGGCAATGATGAAAAAGTTTTATACACATTGTGTTTGAAAATTTTAAGGAGAGTCACTTTATATTGGGGAGGCGGGGAAGGTGTGAAGAGAACAGAAGTTAGCTAGAGGTCACTATAAAGGGCTACTTAGTAGTATCTACCCAAACGGTACAAGTATCTATTGTGATCCCATAGTTTCATTTTTAGCAACTTGTATGTGATGGAATACTATACATACAAGAAATTTCAACCCAAATGTCCATCAAAAGTGATATTATTAAACAAATTAGGGCAAAACTATACAATGGAATACATTGACAAAGAATGAGGTTCATAAAAATATTATGCTGAAACTAGTCATAAAAGACCACATATTGTATGATATTTTATTATTCCATTTATATGAAATGTCCAGAATAGACAAATATATAAAGGCACAAAGTAGATTAGTAGTCACTTAGGGCTGGGAGGTTGGGGAGAGGAATAAAGATTGACTGCTAATAGTATGGGTTTTTTTTTTTTTTTAAGATTTTATTTATTTTTAGAGAGAGGGGAAAGGAGGGAGAAAGAGAGGGAGAGAAACATCAGTTTGTGGTTGTCTCTCAAGCACCCCCTACTGGGGACCTGGCCCACAGCCCAGGCATGTGCCCTGACTGGGAATTAAGCCTGCAAACCCTTTAGTTTGCAGGCTGGTGCTCAATCCATTAAGCCACACCAGCCAGGGCAGTATGGGTTATTTTTGGTTGTTTTTTGTTTTTAGGGGCGGAGGGGGGGGGCGATACTTAAAAATTAGCCCTGACTGGTGTGGCTCAGTGGATTGAGTGCTGGTCTATGGACCAAAAGGTCACTGGTTCAATTCCTGGTCTGGGCACATGCCTGGGTTGTGGGTCAGGTCCCCAGTTTGGGGTGTGGGAGAGGTAGCCAATCAGTTTCCCTTCCTCTCTTTCTCCCTCCTTTCCCTTCTCTAAAAATAAACCAACAAACAAATAAATAAATAAAGTCTTAAAAAGAAAAACTCAAAAATTAGATTGTGGTGATGGTTGCATAACCCTGAATGTACCAAAAAACACTGAATTGTACACTTCAAATGGGTGAATTGTATATGTGAAAGGTATCTCAATAAAGCTATTTTTTTTTAAATGAGAAGCTCATAAAATGCTCTCCAAGAAACATTGTTCAGTGAAAATGTAAGCTACAGAATAGTGAGGATAATTTGCTATCATTTATTAAAACACACAGATACACAATTTTAAATGCATAATCTAGTCCTGGAAAGACACATCAGAAACTAATTAACAGTAGTTGCCTCGGGTGGTAGGGGAATGGCTGTGGCAGCACCTAGGTGGTCTATAGGACCAACGTGGGAGAAAACTTACTTTTCATTGTATACCCCAAATTTTCTACTATACTTACTTTTTTTTATTGTATACCCCAAATTCTGTACTATCTGCATATATGTTACCTATTTAAAAAATTAAAAACTAGGAAAACAAAAGAAAAAAAGAAAAAAATTTAAAAACTATTATTTGGTTTGTTTCCTCTGAAGAAACAGGTAATACTGATCTCTGTTTTTAAACTATAACATGAAATATAGTGGTAACCACAAAAGTGAATCTTGACCTACATCTCACATTTTATACAAAGATAAATTCAAAATCGATCACAGATGTCAGAATGTAAAAGTATAAAATTTTTAGAAGAAAACTTAGAAGGAAATTATCATGACTTTGGCTCAGGCAGAGTTCTTAGATACAACACCAAAAGCACAATCCACAAAGGAAAGAAATTGATAAAGTGGATTTAACCCAAAATGTAAAACTTCTGCTCTGCAAAAGAAAATAAGAAAATAAAAAGATAAGTCACAGACTAAGAGAAAATATTTACAAATCACATATCTGACAAATAACCTGTATCCAGGATATACAAAGAGCTCTTAAAATTCAACAATAAGGAAACAAAAAACCCGTCCTGGCTGGGTAGCTCAGTTGGGTAGAGCACCTTCCTGATATGCCCAGATTGTGGGTTGAATCCCAGGTCAGGGAACATACAAGAATAAACCAATGAATGCAAAAATATGTGGAACAACAAATTGATGTTTCTTTGTCTCCCTTCCTCTCTCTCTAAAAATCAATAAATAAAAATTTTTAAAAAGAAAACACAAAAACAATTTAAAAATGGGCAAAAGGTGTGAAGAGATCCTTCACCAAAGAAGATAATATAGATGGCAAATAAACACATGAAATGATGCTCAATATTCATTAGTCATTAGGGAAATACAAATCAAAACCACAATGAGACACCACTAAATCCCTATTAGAATAGCTAAAATTAAAAAAATAAAAATAAACAAGAGCTGGAGGGGAGTGGAGCAACTGAAATAGGCCTACATTTCTGATGTGAATGTAAAATGATGCAGCCCCTTTGGGAAAGTCTGGCAGTTCCTTATAAAGTTAAATGTGTACTTATATGACCCAGTAATCCCACTCTCAAGTATTTACCCTAGAGAAATGGAAACTTCTATTTATACAAAAATTGATATGTAAATGTTCATAGCAACATTATTTGTAATTGCCCAAAAACTGGAAACAATCCAGATAGATGTCCTTCAATTTGTGAGTGGATAAACAAACTAGGTTTATCTATACAATGGAATACAACTCAGCAATAAAAAGAACAACTGGTACATGCAACAGCATGAATAATTCGAAATGTGTTATGCTAAGTGAAAGATGCAAGACTCAAAAGGTCACTTACTGTATGATTCCATTTATATGACACTCAGGAAAAGGCAAAGCTATATGGATGGACAACAGATCAGTGGTTGTGAAGGAGTTGGGTGGAGGAGGGTTTCTCTACAAAGGAGCAGAGGGAAATCTGGGGTTGGGGGGGGTGTGGAACTGTTAGGTGACCTGATTGTTACGGTGCTCACATAACAGTGCAAGGGGGGATCCAAAAAAACCCAGAATTTACTTATACAAAATTGTGTATTTATTCTTACATGTTTAAACTTCAGTCACCTTTCAAAATACTCTCCATTTGATATATCTACTGAGACTTTTTTTCATTGCTTAAAACAGTTTTTGAACTTGTTTATTTTGATGGCTTTTAGTGCCTCTGTCGTTTTTTGTTTCACTTCTTCTACAACAGCAAAACATTTTCCTTTGAAGACTTTTTCCATTAAAAAAAAAAAAAGGCTCTCAGCATTAGATAGGGTGGACAGGTTGGGCGGGGCATGGGGGTCATGCCATTTCTGGTCAAAGAATGCTGAACACTCTGGGCCCTGTGGGCAGGTGCACTGGTAAACCACCCATCATGAAACAGTCAAACGCGCTGAGAGACTTCAAAAAAAATTCAGTGAAGCCAAACTCAACCTCTCACAACAAAGCCAGCTGATACACTGACACAGATGGGTCCCTAGAACACTCACCTCGCAGGGGAAGCTTGTACTACAAGGGGCCTACCCTCCAGAAGATAATTCCGGGTTTTTTTGGGTCCCCCCTTGTATATGCTCGTTACAACTCATGGAACCATACCCCCCGAAATAATTTTATGGTGTGCAAATGTAAAAAACAAAATATCACAACTTAATCAGAATGGTTAATGGCTCTCCATTCATTCAAATGACCTGTTCACTGCCAACTTTCATCAAGCCCTACTGTGGACGACGCTGACCAAGCACAATGGAATGAAGTGATCATAAATAACCTGAATTCCATTATGTAATGTAGCATGGTTGCTTTTGGGCTACTCAAATTTCTAACTTTCATGTCCTTAAAATGCCAAAAGATAGGGATCTACTGCTGTGTAAAAACAGAGGCATTAACTATGGGACAATTTGAGAGAACAATTATAATAGTAAACCCTGACTAGCACCTACTATGTGGAAATCATGTGCTATGATGGGATTCACAAAGTCCAGAAAAGTCCATGCCCCAGTAATCGACATTGTATGGTTGCAAGTTTAATTAAAGACCCTAGTATATTCTCCCTCCCTGACCCCAACCCATCACATTTAAATTGTGGTTGAAAGGCTGGGGATGACAAGCCCTGCTTTTGCTTTTAGCAACTTTGTTCCTCAAACAGAAATCCAGTTGCAACACTATTACTGTATTAAAAGGATCTGATTTTTCAGAAGGTAGGAAACCAGTGGAGACCTTGCAATAGTACAAGATCTGGCCTTCTCTGGGCATCTGTTCCATTAACAGATTTTTTTTTTTTATTTTAATGAAGAAAATAAGAGAATAGAAGATCAGATTGCCTCTAACATCATTTTACCTTTGAAATGTTTAGGAACTTATTATTTACACAAAATACAGAGACAAGGGGACTACTAGCCTGATGGCATAAAAGCCCTGTGGTGAATGATCGGACTTAATGGCTGGGTTTTCTACCTGGTTGTTTATCTCCTCGCTGGCTTCATTTCTGAGCCTAAATGAACCAAAAAGAATCAATTAATTGCAGTCTGTGAGATTTGAGAGCAAGAGAAATATGGGTTTTCTCCTCTGGTTTTTGGACTAGTTTGATCCTATTTAGGTGGTTTTGACTTAATGCAAAAGTAGTACAATACAGTGGTCAAGGGCATGGGCTCTGGTGACTGTCTGGGTTCAAGTACCAATTCTGCCACTTTTTAACTTTATGTCCTTGAGCAAGTCGCCTAATCTCTTTATGCTTCAATGTCCTCATTTGTAAAATGGAGTTAATCATAGAGTATATCTCATGGGATTGTTAACAGCAATTCACAACATTTATACATCTAAAGCACTTGAAGAGTATGTGGTACAGGGTAAGCACAAAGGAGAACATGTTTTAAATGTTTGCTGATATATATGCTCCCCTCTTCTAAATGTTAGTTAGAAACATCAGTGTGTTAAAACTAAAAGGTTTCATCCATTCTGAGATGTGTTGGTGGCATTCTATAACCATTCTTACGACTATAGACATTAGGGAAAAAAAGTGGATTGAAATAAAATAGTAGTGGCAAATGGTCAGCAGGAGACTGATAAGAGAAGACCCAACTCAGAAGAGCTGGGTACTCTCCTACTTCTGCCACTGAGTTAAGTGAGTTCCCTGTGACCAGTGTTTCTACAGCAGGACCAGGCAAATTCTAAAGTTCCTTCCAGCTCTAACAATTAGTGTAAGATTTTAAATTAAACTCATATGTACAGAGTTCAAAGTTTGTCTCCTGTCTCTGACACACAGTTTCACAGTGCAGACTATAAGAACTGTTGACATGTTGCCTCCAAGGTATGTTGGTGCTTTCCCCAAAGACCTCTGATCAAAAGTAGTATGTTCCATGTTCATTTCTGCTCTAACACAATGATTTTCTGATTAGGTACTTTGAAATCCTAGTATAATAATTCAATCAATGCTGGAGCCACCAAGGAGTGAAATAAGTACATTTTGTAAATGAAGGTGAGGATATTAATCCAGTAATAAACTATCATTGAAATATTTAGTACTCTGAAATGGTGGCAGGGGCATGCTTATTAGCCTCATAATTTGGTGTAAGTTTTAATCACTTGTATACAGCGTAGGCACTTGCAAATAGCATAGGCTAACTCAATGGGAAAAAGTACTTTCAGCTAAGTTATCCCAATTTCCTCAATCACCTAGTCCATATTACAATTGTAAAGTTAATCTAATTTAAGCTCTTGTTTCAAACTGGTCTTTCTTGGCCTCCTAAAAAGTTCTGTTCAGCCCTAGCTGGTGTGGTTCAGTGGATTGAGTGCCAGCCTGCGAACCAAAGGGTCACTGGTTCGATTCCCAGTCAGGGCACATGGCTAGGCTACAGGCCAGGTCCCCACTGGGGGGCATGTGAGAGGCAACCACATGCTGATGTTTCTCTCCCTCTCTTTCTCCTTCCCTTCCCCCCTGTCTGAAGTTAGATAAATAAAATCTTAAAAAAAAAAAAAAAAGTTCTATTCAGGTCCTGTTTTTTCCTATCTTGAATACCTATGATTCTTTAAAAACACAGAAATTTAAAAAGAAAAGTAATAATAAAAATTAAAACACAGAGATTTAGATCTTCTCAAATACCACACTACATAAGTACCCTAATAAGTTATAGTACTTGACATTCAGTCTAACGGAGGAGGGGTGAGTTCATTCAACAATATGCTTTGGAAAACTACTACTTCTACTTTGCTGATGGGCAAACAAACATGAAGAGGGATGCACATAGAAAAGTAGAAAAAAATTTTAATCGAATACATAACTGGGTTTGACTAGGGCTGGGCCACTTAATACTGTGCGATTTTAGACAAGGCACTTAATCTCTGAACCAACTTCCTTATCTGTACAATGGGACTAACAAGTACCTAATCTGCGGGGCTGTACGTGGTAATTAAATGATCTAAGATCTGATACTTGGTGTGGTGAACAAACAATAGAATATACAGATGATGTACTATAGAACTGTACACCTGAAAACTATATATAATTTTATTAACCAATGTCACCCAAATAAAGTCAATAAAAATTTAAAAGTACTTGAAAGTGCTTATGACGGTGCCTGGTTAGCCTGAGTAGGTGTCAGTACCAGATATTACTGAAGAAAAGTGACTGGTCCATGTCTCTCTGCCAACACTATCTAAAAGCAGCCATCTCCAGTAAATGTTTATGCTAAAAATACAGGATACAGCTTACTTATCTGCAACTTTTTAAATGGCTTACTACATCTTTTGGGGGAGAGACGGGCTTCACTGAAAGGTTTCTTAACTGGTAGTGACATTTACTGTATCAATGTGAATATCGTAACAAGACTAAAAATAAAGTAGTAGAATCTGTAAAAATTCCTCCTTAGGTTTGAAGTTGGAGCAGATTCTAGAAGCATGTTTTCAAGGGATATTAACCAAGCATCTTCTATTTGCTATGTACAGCAGGGTATTGCACCAAATCATGATCTAATCAGCATTTCTTCACTGTGGTCCTAAGCCCTCTTTACACGTAAAAAAGGAATTTAAAAAAGATTATCTTTCGGGCCCTTCCATCTCTGACATTCTTTTATATGAAATGTAGAGATCTGTACTCAGTCAGGGTTGAGTGGAATGGAATTTAAAGCACTTGTCAAGTATATAACTGAGCTCAAACTGCTTCAACTTCACATCAGAGCTTCGCAAGAATAATGCATGTGGCCTTCCTAGATTAAGTATCTGACACAAGAAAAGCTGCCAAAAGCCAAGTAGGCAGAGCGAAGGAGTCGTCTTCTCCTGAATACATTCTTTACCACTCTGGGTTCAGAGAATATGAGGAAAAAAAAAATGGATCTCTGTATTTTTCCAAACGAGGAAAGATCCCTTTCCCTTAGAGGTAGATCTCACAGTCATGCCCCCTGATACTCTCTGCTTTTAGAAGTTCGGGTCCTCACAGCCCTGTTTCCTCAGGTACTTCGGAGTCTCCAAGCCCCGATCCTGTCTCCATAGAAGCCCGTCTTCCCTGCCGGCTCCTGTTCCTCCCGAACCCAAAAGTTCTCTTACTGTTTCTGCCCCTCAAGAATCTACGTCTTTCTGCTGTCTCTGAATCCTTAGCAGCCCGGGTCCTCACTGTCCCACTTCTGCCTCTTAGGAGCCCTAGTCCTCACAGCTCCGCTTTTACCTTTCAGGAGCCGGTGTCCTCACGCCCCGTTTCGTTCCGACCACTCTCTCCTTTTAGGAGCGCGGGTCCTCACAATCCTGCCCCTCTCAGACCGCTTTCTCTCAGGTGCCAGAACTCACATCTGTTCACGTTTCCTAAGTCCCGCCTGGAGCCCGAGTCCCCAGAGCCGCGTCTTCTCCGATTCCCGATCCCCTCAGTCCCATCCCAAGAGCCTGATTCCTCGCAGTCCTGTCTCAACAATCTGCCTCTTCAAACACTGACCCACTGTGGGTCTGGGTCCTGACTCCCTCCTCCCGCTCTTTTTCCTCAACTGCCAGGGCCCAAGACTCACAGGCAGCAGGTCTATCTCCCCATGATATGCAGAGACTGCCCCAGTGAAGCGATCGTCTCGGCAGCCGGTCAGACTGCTCGGCCCTCCCCGAGTCCTTCCGGCACCGCTCCCCGCCTCCAACCCGGAAACGCGCGGCTCTTCCGGCCGGCGGGCGCGCGCCTGAGTTGCGCAGGCGCAGATTGCATTCCGACACGTGGTCGCTGTTCTGGGTTGTTGCCGAGCTCCCGCGGTGGAGATTTTTTTCCTCCGGGTGTTGACTGGAAACGTGGGCGGGCTCAGCGCCTTCAACGGGAGCTTTACGAACTCTGCCCTAGCCGTTTCTTCCCGACTCCGCCTGTCCTGACTATCGCCACCATGACCGGTAATTGACGTCCTCGTATGGGTTAGAGGTCGCCATTTTTGGTTGGTGCCTTAGCCTTGGTAGCAGGACGGGGATAATCACCTGGAACGCAGCACCCCGTACGTATCCTGTTGGAACCAACAGTGGAGTTGGCAGCACAAGAACCTAGGGACAAGAGAGACCGGTTGTGCCTGTGAATTGGCAATTAATAATAATTGAGTGCTCAGTATCTATCAGGAATTTTGCCGAACTCTTCATCTCTTGATAAATCATTTTACGGTTTAAAGGAAACCTGTGAGCGATAAAGCAAGGTCCTAGGTAATAACTTGTGAGTTTCAACTCGAACTAGAATTCTCACTTCAAATCTTGAGCCTGTCCTTTACCCGTTACACTGATTCTGTCCATTATTTCACCTGTAAAACCCTTGGTGAGAACTGCTGCATTTAGCAGACACTAGATAGTAAACGAGACCCGATGCCAGCCTAAGTCCCTTCTGGAGCCCAGGTCCCCACAGTAAAATGACGAAACATAAAGGAATGTAAAAAGGGTCTGTGACAGCCCAAAGCAAGTGACTGCAATTGCCCGCGAGAATCAAGAAGAGCTGCCTCCCACGTGGATTTGTGCAGCAACCTGCCCTCCCAGTCGTTATATTTTCCCATTCTTATTCTCACCAAATTCCCAATCCACCCTTGTACTGTCAATCCAGATTCACGGAATAGAGGCCCCTTCACCATTAGCCTCCAAGCCATCTTCCTAGTCTTTTAATTTTTCTGCTTTTTTTTGTCTTTAAAACATTTTTTTTCCCTTTAACATTTATCCCCCTTGAACCCTCTTCCCTCCCCCACATCATCCCCCCATCTTCTAAGTCTCTCTTCCCGGGCCACTGCTGTCTTCACTCTCCCAATAGTCTGGCGTACCATTTTTTATTTTTGCACCCCACTTTTTTTAAAGGTCCGGTTTAAATGTACATTCATTCAACAAACAGAGTACTTATTGTCTGCCAAGCTTTCTGCTAGGTGCTGAGTACTAGTAGATAAGATAGTATTCCCCTTTAGAGAGTTTACAGCCTGAAGTGGGGAACATTACTAGCAAGTACACAAAAGTGTAAAAGGAAAGAATACCAGAATAAACTAGATTTAGCTAGCTGGGTGATGGGAGGGCCCTGAGGTAGGAAGCAGTTTATTCAAGGACCAAGATGGCCAGGTTGTCTGGAGCTTAATAGGTGATGGGGAGAGTTGCAGGCAATGAGGTTGGACAGGCATGCAGGAGTCGGCTCAGGCAAGACTATGTAGGCTATGGTGGGAACATAGAATTTTACTTATTGCCCAATGGGAAGGCATTGGAGGGTTGAGCAGAGGTCAAATGATATGTTTTTAGGAGATAGCTGATGGCGTCCCCAACAGACACAGTTGAGAGAGCCTATCTAGGCTTCCACCAGTTTATACTACACATCTGCTTCCTATATAGTATAATCTGTTTGTGTGACTCCTTATCTTGCATCTTCTACTTTGTTCCGGTCAGGGACTTCCATGTATTATTATATTGAGGGAAGTAAAATGCCTAACAGTCTATATATGCACATATATATTTAATCTTCACCCAAGGACTTGCTTATTGATTTTAAAGAGAGGGGAAGGGAGGGACAGAGAGAGGAAAGGAACAAAAATTGGTTGCCTCACGCACACCCCCTATGGGGACCAGATCCATAACCCCTGAATGTGTTCTGACTGGGTGGAATTCCACCTATGAGCTTTCAGTTCGGGCCAGGGCTCAATCCACTGAGCTACACCAGCCAGGGTTTTTTGGTTTGTTTGTTTTTAAGTTAATACATATAAATATGCGGCCATAGAAAATATATAACACTGGGTCTTATGTACACACGTGTGTGCTCTTTATTACATTTATGGTGTCATGCGCTATCCAACACCTTTTTCACTCATTTTTATATCTGTTGGTAAAGATCTACACCATTCCAAGTGCAGTATTGCTTTTTTTCCCTTCGGTTTGCAGTATCATGCTGTACCTTATTCTGCATCGCTTATCAGTGTTTTTTGATGTCTTAATCTTTGAAACTGCAGCAGATAGCATTCCACTTCATGAACACACCCACATTCTGCTAATCCTTTGGGGTGAAGGCTGGGCAGCTTCGTTTTTCACTCTTAACAATGATCCGTACCTCCAGTGCTCTTGTCTTGGGGCAGGTTCGAGTGCCATAAGTTTGTTCATTTTTCATTTTAGTAGGGTGGGATTCGAGTTTCCTCAGATAGGTACTCGCACCCCCTAAGAAGTAAGTTTTCCTACGAAGGGGACGACAGGAGTTACCCGTTGCCGTTTAGGGCGCTCGATTCTCCCGTAACCTTTCTTTCCCGCCCCTCCCCCAAGGGTACGCGGGCACTTTCCCAGCAGGCACTGCGCTATTTGCATGTCAATTCAGGCTTTTGCCTTTGCTTATAAATAAAAATCAAAAGATAAAGCTTACTCTCCCTGTAAAGACTTCCCTCTGGCTTGGGAGGTCTTGACATTTCCTCAATTTCTAGAGCATGGAATACGAACCTGCATACACTTTTTTAAATTCACTTACACCATAATAGGTACTCGCCAAGACTGCCACCCTGCTTTCGAGAACTATTGAGCAAAAAGGGCTTCTGTCGTGAGTGGCACACGTAGGGCAGCTTGATTGCTCTACGTGCGGAATCGACATCAAGAGATTTCGGAAGCATAATTTTTTGGTACCTGGGCAGCTAGTGATCGTTGGTCCTAGCGCCTGCTACAGCAGTGTTTCTAAAAGAAAAGGCTATTTTTCTTATTCTTTGTTTTTGAGTTGTTGGCGTTTGTATCTAACGCTTTACCACGCTCCACTTCGCGCGCATTCTGATAATGTTTACGTGTTTCAGTTGCAGAAGATAAGGTTTTCCCCGTACTGCCGCATTTAGGAAATTTAAATTTAGGTGAGTTAATCCTTGGGTGTATGGATATAGCGGATCAGTGCTTGTGTTTTGTGCAATTAGAAGGAATGTGTGTAATCACCATGTGAAACTTGAACTTTGTTTCATTTTGCTGGTTACACATATCTGTTCTTAAAGCTGAATTGATTTTTTCTTTTTTTTGTAATTTTTGTTCTTTAAAAACATGGCAATAGTTTAAAACACCAGTTAAGTAGCACTCTTACTGCTAGTAGCAATAACCTTTCTGGGCAATTCAAGATTTAAGATATTTCATCCCCTGATATGTATCCTCCTATGTAAAATTATGTTTAGGATATTTAGCAGTAAGGGTATGTTCATTCAAACAGTAAATGTATAGTATACTCCAATAGACTCAGTGTCTGACTTCACAAGGCTTAAGTTTAGTAAAGGGAAAGACAAAGGGAAGACAGAGCTGAACTGGGCTCGGAGTAGGATGTCTGAGAAAGCTTTCCTGAGGCAAAAAGACTTTGAAGCTAAAACCTGAAGAATACATAGGAGACAACTAGGCAGAGTGGGAGGGAAGGACTGTTTAAGTAAAGGCAAAGCCTTGAGGGTGGAGAACATGCTGCAGTCTAAGACAGGCCAAAATGGCCAGAGTGAAACCATCCACTTGGCAGGACACAGGGAAGCCAGAAGATTCCACTGAGGCTGGGATGTTCCTTGCAGTGCTTTTCATAAAGCAGAAGAAATGAAAAATTACCTACAGCAGGTATCAGCAAAATTTTTCTGCAAAAGGCCAGATATATGTTTAGGGTTTTGTGGCCATATCATGTTTGTTAGACACTCCGCTCAGATGGAAAGCGGCAAAACATGATATATAAACAATTGGGCATAGCTGTGTTCCAATAAAACTTTATTTATGGATGCCAAAATTTATTTTTTAAATATTTATTTATTTATTTATATTTTATTTTATTTTTTTTAGAGAGAAGAGGCCCAGGAAAGAGAGAGAGAGACATTGATTTGTTGTTCCACTTACTTATGCATCCATTGGTTGATTCCTGTATGTGTACTGACCAGGGATCAAACCCACAACTTTGGAGTATCAGGATGAGGCTCCAACCAACTGAGCTACCTGGCCAGGGCTTGAAATTTGGATTTCATGATAATTGTCACATACCATGAAATAGTATTCTTTTACTTTTTTAAAATATAGAATTCATGCAATATATTTCTCTTCATTTGCATGTTTTACCCACAACTTAACATCCTTTTTACAGGCTGAATTCAGCTGATATAATCAAAATTATTTCTTTCACCCAAATAGGAAAAATTCAAAATTGTAAACATGTAGAAAAACAAATTAAAAATGATGATGAAAATAAGTCACTCCTCAGTAGGAAGTGTCTGTATAATATATGTCATTTGGAACAGAATTTCTTTATAGGTCAGACACATCTTTCTACAGTGCTTTTCTTCCCGCCAGTTTTATTTCATTCCAGTCATCCCAGCCTCCTATGAAGGATCAAAGGGATGTTGGTCTTGATGGAAATCTGTTCTTTCAGATATCGTTGGTACCTGTTGGCCAGGAGTTAAGGGGAGACACCAACCTGCCGGAACCAGGGAAGCAAGGGCCTGTCTCAGCAGCACCAGCTAGTGGCTGGAAGCAGAGGGCGTGCGAGCAGGGATGCCAGGCCAGGTGGGCCCCGTCAGGAAACAGCAGCAGTTGTAGGTGAAAGGAGAACTTCTGTAACAGAGTGAAATGCTTGCTCTTTCTGACTCTGTCTTAATTCTAGCCTGCATTTTCCCCCTGGCCTTCAGGCAAATAGCTCATGCTATAGGTATACTAATTGTTAGAGAAATTCTGCTTGAGACTTGAGCTTTTGGCAAAGATTTGTAGGAGGCAAAGTAGCAGGGGACATTGGACTGGGAACGATGACATTTAGAGATTTTCCACTCTTCTTTGGATCCCTGTAGGGATCTCTGAGGTCGTCTTGATGGGAGGATGGGGAACAAAGCTAGTAGCAAATGCCACAAGGGGTATGACACCTGTCCTGCCTGTCTCCATTTTACATAGATATAGTCAGTCTGAGTTACGAGAGAGTGGTAGCATGGTGAGGTCAAGCAGTGAGTTGTGCCCTCTCCACATCTGAGTCTGAGCCCAAGGTGGGGACCTCTTATTCTCTGTGATTTCCCTCATTACTGCGAATCCTACGTATATCTGGGTGGTATGGAATGTGGGGTCTTCTCTGGAGATGCAGGCAGAACAAAAGATGAGAGAAAGATTCCTACCAAGCCAGCAGTACCTGTCTACTCACATCCTAACACTATGGGAGACCAGGCCAGGCCCAGGGATTTGCTGGCGTCAGGGCGATGGGCCTCAAGTCACCGAGGTTTAGGACCTCCCTATTTGTCTTTGAATTCTGCTTTCCACAAGCATTTAGGATCTAATTCTAGGGCTGCAGAAGGTCTCTACACTTCAGCTTCCTGACCCAGAAGGCAAAAGTACTCTTGATTTTTTTTTTTTCTGCAAACCTTTTAAAATGTGAAAACCGCCCTGGCTGGTGTGGCTCAGTGGATTGAGTGCCAGCCTGCAAAACAAGTGGTTGCCAGTTCGATTCCCAGTCAGGACAAATGCCTGGGTTGCAGGCCAGGTCCCCACTGGGGGTGCTCAAGAGGCAACCACGCATTGATGTTTCTCTCCCTCCCTTTCTCCCTCTCTTCCCCCTCTCTAGAAATAAATAAATACATATTTTTTAAATGTGAAAACCATTTTTGGGTTCTCAGGGAACAACCATAGTTTACTGGCCCCTGAACTACAAATTCAAGAGCAGGAAGAGCCTGGTCAAAGCAACTATCAGATATCCACACAGTGGAATACTATGTATTCATTAAAATGTTGAAGCAGGCTGGTGTGGGTTGAGCATTATCCTGTGAATGGAAAGGTTACAGGTTCAGTTCCCAGTCAGGGCACACACCTGGGTTCCCAGTTGGGGGCCTGCGAGAGACAGCTAATTGATGTTTCTCTCACACATCAATGTTTCTCTCCCTTTCTTTCTCCCTCCCTTCCCCTCTCTCTGAAAATAAATAAATAAAATTCGTTTTAAAAAGAGAAATATATTTAAAAAATAAAATGTTGAAACAGCTTTCAGCTTTAGGCTTGAAGGAGGTATAGGTGCAACTTTCTTCAGTCCTTCTGAATCTGGGTTCATCAGATACCAGCTGCCTGCACCGTGCTGCTGAAGTTTGACCCCAGTAAGACCAAAGTCATGCACCTGAGGTGCACTGGTAGGGAAAGCAGTGCCATGTCTGCCCTGGCCCGCAAGATCAGCCCCCTGAGCCTGTCTCTAAAAAAGATTGGTGATGACATCACCAAAACAACCAGTAATTGGAAGAGCCTGAGAATTATGGTGAAACTGACCATTCAGAACAGACAGGCCCAGATTAAAGTAGTGCCTTCTCCCTCTGCCCTGATCATCAAAGCCATCAAAGAACCGCCAAGATACAGAAAGAAGCAAAAACACATTAAGCACAGTAGAAATACCACTTTTAATGAGATTATTGACATTGCCCAATAGATGTGTCACTGATCTTTAGCTAGAGAACTCTGGAACCATTAAAGAGATCCTAGGGACTGCCCAGTCTGTGGGCTGCAGTGTTGATAGCTGCCACCCTCATGGCATCATAGATGACATCAACAGTGGTACAGTGGATGCCCAGCTCATTAAGAACTACAAAGGGAAATATTTCAGTTACAGCTTATTTGACAACCAATAAAATGCTGAAACAGAAGAATTTGTGATAATGGTTCACCTCTGTTGGAGCACTTATTAAGTGCCAGGTCCTGTATTAAGCACTTAGATGCATTAGCTCCTGTAAATCATACAAACCAATAAGGTAGGTAGTAGTAGTATGTTCACTTTAAGGTAAGAAAACAGACACTCTGGGAGGCCCAGATCACATAACAGAGTATCAAAAGGTGAGGCCAGGTCTTCTGACAGGAATGAGTTGCTCTGACTGCACAGATTGCCCAAGAAAAATGTCAATTATAGTGAAATCAGGGAAGATTTATTGGGAAAGTGAGGTTTCTTTTTCCTTTTGTTTATCCATATTACTAAAAATGAAGTACATGAACAGGTTAGAGAAATTATGAGGACATATGGTCACTGAAATACAAATGATGAAAAATAAAATCAGACTCCCATTATCACATATTGTATGATTCCTTTTATAGGAAATATCCAGAAACTGCATATCTAAAGAGACAGAAAGTAGGATTAATGGTTGCCTGAGGCAGGAGGTGGGAATAGGGATTGACTACAAATGGGCATGAGGGATATTTTGGGGGTGAAGGAAATGTTCTAAAACTAGATTACAATGGGAGTTGTACACTTAGAGTGGGTGAATTTTATATTACTTAAATTTTAATAAAGCTTTTTTAAAAAAATCAAGAGTGGAAAAAAAATTAAACATCAAGAGCTAGAAGGAGAAAAGTTCACCTAGCTAAGAGCCTGAGAATGTAAAATCAATTTATAGAATAAGTTCTCTAATTTAGACATTTGACCTTAGCAGATTTCCTGCATGCTGTGCTTCTTTGTGTTAGCTGATCATGTCAATGACTCACTCATTTGAAACCTCTTCCCAACTCGCCTGAGTTAACATCCTGTGAGTCTCAGTGGATCCACCACCATCTTTGTTCTCAGGGCTCCGGCCATACTAGTCTTCTGTCAGTATCTGAAGTCACTACTTGTCTTGCCTCACGGCCTCTAGGAAATTGTCTCCTCTGCCTGGAAATGCTGTTTCTCAACAGCATTTTCCCCATTCCCTTCTCCCAAAGTGGCTAACTCCTCATTCTCCGTATCTCAGTTCAGATATCACTTCCTCAGGTAGGCCCTCCTTGACCTCCCCACCCCTCACTAGGTTAGCTCCTCACACTGTTATGCTCTTTCATAGCACATGTATTTCTCTGAAAAATGTCATAATCATTATTAAGGAATTAGTTGTAAACTTAGTTCAATATTTATATTCCCCAGCTGGAATATCACCAATGTGAAGGCAAGACATCCTGTCTACATCTTGTATACCATTTGCATCCTTGGTATCCAGTATAGTGCCTGACACATAGTAGACATTCAACCCATATTTATAGAGCACTTCACAATTTATGAAGTACTTGAGTATATACAATTACATTAGCTACTATTTATTAAGCACCTACTATGTCCTTGGATATATGAATAGGAATAAATAGATAGCCTTCTGTTCATTCTAGAGGTGACTGTACTCTCCTAAATAGGACAAGAATAATCTTCCTATTTTACAGGTAGTCTAAGCTTATACCATTTGTAAGGAAAAAGCAGAACCTTCTGAAACCAAAATGAAATTCCTTCTAATGAGATCATAGACTCCCAACAGGATGGTTTTACTGCAGGTGGGTGAGAGGAGGGGAGATGGTTCAGGGAGATGGATTTTTACAGGCCATGAAACTTTGGCATTTTGAAGGGTGGAGGGAAGATGGTGTTGATTTGTCAGAGGACAAGAGGAAGTTTCCATACTTTAGGTGGCTGGATAAGTATGGCTCCTCTCTTAAAACCAACCGAATCTGGCCACTGAGCTCCCCTGTTGGTCCATATCTGGGATATTGGGATCAGTGGCCACAGACAGGAAATGATGATAACACAAAAATTGTCCTTCTATACACTTAAAATCCAAAAAAGAATTTAAGAGAATTCCATTTACAGTAATATCAAAAAGAATAAAATATTTAGGAATAAATTTAACCAAGCAGGTAAAACTTAACAGAGGAGGAGTGTAAGTTGTATACTGAAAAATATAAAACATTGCTGAAAGAAAGAAGACACAAATAAATGGGAAGATAATCCATGTTAATCAATTGGAAGACTTAGTATTATTAAGATGTCAATATGAGCCAAAGTGATTGGTGGATTCAATGCAGTCCCTATAAAAATCCTAAAACACTTTTTTTTATAGAAATAGAAAAACCCATTCTAAAATTGAATCCCAAGGAACCCTGAATAGCTGAAACACTCTTGAAAAAGAACAAAGTTGTAAGAATACTCTTCCTGATTTCAAAACTTGCTAGAAAGCTACAGTAAGTAAAACAGTGTGGTAGTGGTATAAATATATACATGTAGACTAATAGAATAGAATAGCATGTCCAGAAATAAAACCTGACGTGGAACAATTTAAAAATGTTTTTATTTATTGATTTTTAGAGAGAGAAAGGAAGGATGGAGGGGGGAGAGAGAAAGTGAAGAAAAGAAACATCAATTTGTTGTTCCACTTATTTATGCATTCATTGGTGGTTTCCTGTACGTGCCCTGGCCACAGACCAAACCGGCAACCTGATGTACATAGCTGATACTCTTAACTGAGCTGCCAGTTTGGGGCCTCCAGGTGGCATTCCTTGAGTGCTTACTACATTCCAGACATTATTCTAAGTCCTTTTGTGTATTTTAAGTTCTCATTTACTCTTCACAGCTCCCTGTGAGTGAGGTATCATTACCATCTCCCTTTTACAGATGAAGAAACTGAGGCCAAGACAGAGACTGATCCAAGGTCACAGAGCCATCAGAACTTGAATCTTGTCCTCTCTGACTCCAAAACCAGAAAGCCAGACTTTTATTTTGTTCCTGGTGGCTGGTGTACAGTGGGTAAGGATGGAGCTAGGTTTGGGGAGGAGGTGGATTCACTTGACTGTATCTAGATTCATTGAAGACTTTTTTCCTTGCACCCATTTGAAGAACTTCTTCCTTTTCTCGCTTTGCTTCCTTTTCTGATTCACTCTACATCTGTTAGGGCTTCTGGCTCCTGAGAATGTGATGCCAGAGGGTGGGGCAGGCTGTGAGGGGTGGGGAGGTAGACCCACAAGTGCAGTCAGTCCTTAATAAACAGGTATTATTTTATTGCTCTCTATATACCAGGCAATGTTTAGGGGCTGTAGTCCTGCCATGAATAAAATAAATGTTGTACCTGCTCTCAGGGATATTTCATTCCAGAGTGTATACATATGTGTTGCGGGGGGGGGGAGTGAAGGGTAGAGACAAGGATAGGGTAGAAAGGAGGGGAAATAGGGGAGGAGAGGGAAGTGATTACAAACAAGGAACAAGATAGGTCAGGTGTCACTAAGGATTATAAAGGAAATGTGTGAGAGTGACCGGGAGGGGACACACTGATAGAATGAGAACACAAAAGGCCTGGCTCAGGAGCTAAGACCTAGAGGATGAGAAAGAGCCAGCTGAAGATCTGGAGGAAGATCATTCCAGGATTCCATGGGGAAATGGCTAAGGCAAAGACCATGAAGTACGTGTTTTGGGGGAAATTGGAGAAGTCTAGAGAAGCTGTGGCAGAATGACAAAAAGAAAAGGAGTCAAGAGAAGATCCCAGCTCCAGTTCATGTAGGGTCTTGTAGACCATGATGAGGAGTTCAAGGTTAATTCTAAGGAAAAGGAGGCCATTGGAGGAGTCAAGAATGAAGACTATGGGGTGGTGAACACGCAATATAGTGACCAGATGATGTGTTATGGAATTGTGCACCTGAAACCTGTATAATTTTGTTAACCAGTTTCATCCCAATAAATTCAATAAAAAGAAGGGAAAAAAAAGAATGAAGACCAGAAGGCAGCATGACAGGGAGTGGGGAGACCAATTAGGAAATTTTGCCTGTAATGTAACAGAAGCAGGTGATGATGGTGGTCCAAACCAAGTTGGGATTCAGAGAGGGGGTGGTATTAGAGGGATCTTGGGAGATGACTGAGTGATGAGGGTGACAGTTTCGGAGGTGAAGACAAGAGGAGAAGCAGGTTTAGCAGTGGGGGCAGAGGGCGGTCTAAGGAAGGATCGGAATAGAAATTATGAATTTGGTTGTGGACATGTTGAGTTTGCAGAGTCAGTGGCTGGCCAGGTAGCTGGCAACACTGTTCCAGGTTAGAAGCGGATACCTGGTAGGAGAGACCAGGGGCTGCCACCTGGGAACCCAAAGGCCACACTTCTTCACAGATGGATAATGTTTGAAGTTGCTTTTTTAAAAAATTGGTTATCAATATTTATAAATTGAGAGATATCAAATAAACTGAAGATTTCTACCTCCTCTTTCAAATTGGTTGCTCGGGCCACACTGGGCCAACGTCCTGGGAAGGCCATGGAAGGCTGGTAGAGGAGCTGCTGCCCCTCCAGATGGACTGGTAGGACCCCAGGAGGACTGCTGCAGAATCCACTCAAGGCCTGGTCCTGGCAGCACTAGAGGTTCAAACTCTGGAATGGGCAGAAGGTGGCACCCTAGAAGAGGAGAAAATTGACCTGGCCCAGAGCTGGACTGTGGACAGACCACTGGGAGTGGAAGCTCTGTGGCTTCTCAGCCATGTAACCAGGAGGTGCCACTTAATTTCACTGAGCCTGCCTTGCCTCTTCTGGAAAATGGGGAAAGCACTCCCTGCTTGGAATTTCAGCTATGGGAAAGCTCCTAGTGGCAGACACAGAGAAGGGGCTTGAGCAATGCTAGTCTCTTTTCCCTTTAATCTGAGGGAAAAAATCAGAGTGGTTAAGCCATAGTACTGGCTTAAACATTTATTAACTGTGCAAGCTCAGTTTTCCTCTGTATAAGATGGGAACACTGCTAATACCTACCTTGTGGGGAATAAATAAGTTAACATAAAGTGTCTAAAATGGCATGGCACTCTGTATGTATTAGCCATTATCATTGCTGCTGTTGCTATCACTTAGCATGGCATAAATATGCTCAAGAGCCAGCAGAGCCATGGTTCTTATACCTGGCTGGCCATCAGAGTCATCTAGGGACATTTTAGAAAATATTCACGTCTGGGCTTTACCCTCAGAGATCCCACCTGAATTCATCTGAGGTGGGACCCTGGTATGGGTGTTTTATAAACCTCCCCAAGTGACTCTATGTGTAACCAGGTATATAAGATCCACCGTGGAGGAGTCATCAGGAGCTTGGGCTCTAAGTGCAACTGCCTGTGTTCAAATCCATCCAAGCCAATAAACAGATGCATGAACTTGGGAAAGTTCTTAATTTCTCATGTTAAACTGGGTTAATAACAGGACCTGGGACACTGCATAGATTTAAGGACCGTACAGCAATGCCTGACAGCTAGCAAGCTCTCAGTAGGCCTGGGCGTCACTACCCTTCAGTTTCCCTGCTGTTTCCAAACTCACTGTAGTCACTGTGGGCCTCTGCTCAGCCGAGACCCAGTCTCACCAAGGGGCCTTGGATGCCTTGAACACACTTGCACCTCTCTTAACCCTGTCAGCTGCCCCCAAAATTGTATTTGGCCCTTCCACTGTTCACCTTTTTTGTTTACCTAAAATGAACAGAATTATCTTCCAAACAAAGTCTGTCTGCTCAGGTATCAGAGAGATTCCCAAGAATGCTAGAAGGGAAGATAGAACCAGACTGGCCATTCAACTGCATCTCGTATCTAAAAAAGAAAAGAAGTAGAATTCTCTTCAAAGCTTAAGACACAGTGTTTAGTAGGAAAAAAGTATAACATGGAATTGTACTTTCAAGATAATTCATCCAGGTAAAGGAAGAAAAATACATAGGAAAAAGATTGAAAAGAAATATGCCAGATGTTAAATAAAAGTGTTTTTTTATTTCTTCTCTGCTTCTCCATCCTTTTATGTACTTTATGATTTTCTATAGTCAACATGTAATAACAGGAAAAACAATAAAGTGAAAAAAAATGGAAAAAGCCTTCACATGACTTTTTCTCCTGTTAAAATAATCACCTTATTGCTTAATTTTAGTTCCTCCTATCAAAAAATTTTAAAGAACTGTCTCCATTTGCTGTTTCTACCACTTCCCTTCCCATTTACTGCTTCATCCGTCACAATCTGGCTTTCTCCCCAACCTCAGAGGTGACTCCACCCTGGAAAGATTAAGAGAGATCCTTGTTGCCAAATCCAGTGGCCTGTTTTTCCTTGCAAGATGTTTGCAATATCTGACATTGTTGGTACCATCCCCTTCTTCTGGAAGCTTCCTTAACTGCTTTCTGGGTTTCCTCTCTACTCTGTTCAGGAACCTAACCTTTCTGATCACTTTTGGTTGGTCCCTGCAGGTTCCTCAAGTTTTAATGTTCCCCAAATTTGGGCCTCTAGTCCCCTCCATATGTACACTCTTTTTGGATGGCCTCATCTACTCTTGCCCTCTGTGGTTCCATCCCAAATTCCAGAGCTGGCCTCTTGCCAGGCACAAGCCAATCCAAATTCCTTCTGAAGGAATTTGAAGGACATTCATTTGGATGTCCTTCAAACACTTCAGACGTAACAAATCCAAGTGGACTCATCTCCCTAAATCCCCAACCAACTCTTCCTGCTTTGCTCCTTCACTGGGGGGCGGGGAGAGGCATCCTTATCCCTCTTTCTCATCCTTGACATTTGGTTGGTCACTAATACCAATTGCTTCAAATTTAAAACTGTGTCTAGAGTACATCAACACTGCTGTTGTGTTCCAGCTCTGCCCTATATGAAGCCCTTTCTCCTGCCTGGTTGATCATAGCAGTTTCCCCCACAGCTTTCTTTTCCTGGTCTTTCTCCTCTCCAGTCCGTATCTTGTAATTTTTCTGATTATTCATTCATTCATTCGTTTCATCAACAAACATTAGGTGTGCACCAAGTTCTGCTCCAAATACTATGTGGGGTAAATGACAAAGACACAAAATAGGTATATAAATTATCTAGGAGATTTCAAATTGTGGGAATGTCTATGAAGGAAAGCAGGGGGATTGAAAGAAAGAGGGGCATGGGAGGGGAGTTCTCTCAGATGTGGTCTTTACCCTGAAATGTCTTCCAAATGAACATAACAGGTACCCTGATGGGCCAGGGGCAGCAATTATAGAGAAGAATGTGGCTTGGGGCTCTACTTTCAGTTGGGAGTCAGGGAAGGCACAGTGAGTAGGGGGCAGAGGAGTGCGGGAAGATCATGCATGGAACCCTACAGGGGAATCTGGTTTTTAGTCTAAGTGCAATGGGAGTCCTACTAAAGGACTTTTAACAAGGAAGTCACATTTAACCTCATCTCAGAGATTACTCTAGGTCCCTAAGGTGAATGGCATTTGGGGGTGGGGTGGATAGGGTTGCTGAGTACTGGGAAACTACTGTAGCGGTCCAAGCAAGTCCTGTGTGCTGGGGCTGAATGTTAGCAGTGCAGTCAGAATGGGCTTAAACCTCCTTTTGTTTATAACCCTAGGATAACACCTCTCACACAGTACTGTCCTGTAAGTGTACAATTCTGTCTCTGCATAAGGTGGACTAAGAGCTTAGGAAAGGCAAGGACAAGGTTTGGGTAAATGTTCAGTGCATGATCAAAAGATATAAAGGAACAATTCACATGGGCAGAGTCCAGTCATGACCAGGCCCCATTATATTCAGAATCATCTACTATTGTGAGTCCTTGATCATAACAGACATTAACATGGGTACTAAGTCTCCTCATTCGATTCTGGAAACAGCCCTGAGATGTGGGATCAGTGGGAAAATCGTCTCTATTTTACAGGTGAAGAAATCAAGGCTTAAGGGAGGTGTGATTGGGCCAAGATATCCACAGCTGCTAAAGCCAAGCCTAAAATCCAGCTTGTCTGACTCCCCCCACCCTCAATTCAGTTCTATTGTTTACTCCTGGGCTGCCTCACTTGCCCTTGAATCAAGAACTTGTAAAACTCCCTGTCACCCCAAGACAGAGGAGATAGATAGCAGGGATATGATTCACATGAGGCAAAATGGGGAAGCAATTCTTCCCCCTCAAAAAAGTGTCTGCACATGATCACCTCATTTGTTCTTATGACCACTGCAACCATCTCAGTGGTTATAAACATGGATTCTGGAGAAACAAAGGGCCTAAATTTAAATCCTTTTTGTGCCACTTAGAGATTATATGACTTTGAAGGATTAGTTAACTTCTTTTGGTTTCCTTTTTATCTGTAAAACTGAATGAAAAGCAGCTACTTAGTAGAGTTTCCATGAGGATTATGAGACAAAAACCATCTACTCCCAAGACCTGGCCATATAGAAAGGTATTAATACTTGCTAATTATTATTACTGGCCCCAGGTATTTTCCTGATCATTTTTCATGTATCATCTCTTTTAAAACTCACAACAGCCTTATGCCTTACGTGTACTACAGGTTTAGAGCTGTCAAGTAACTCCCACAAAGAAGTTAACACTTGAACCTAGAACCTCACAACCAGGAAAGCTTATCAAACATGCACGGTCAGAGAATGCAAGCAACTCGGTGACCAGCTACTGCTCTATATTCAACCAGGTCTGATTCCAAATTGATAGTTGGTTCATAACTTTTGGAGGTCTAGCAAGATGTAAGCTTTAGAAAACAGGATTTGGAATGTAAAGGGGGCAGAGTCCTCCGGAAAAGTCGAGAGACCTGCCTTTGCCCGCGATTGTGAATGAGGTGATTCATTAATTTAGGCCTCACTTCCTCATCCATGAAATAAAGGGAGAAGAGTTATTACGGTCTCTAGAGTCCTTCCCAACACTGACATTCCAGAGCAGAAGACCCCTACTCAGGTAAATGTTCACTCAAATCCCTCCGGTTGAGCTTCATCCTCCGCGGGCTCGGCAATAAGGACGCGTCCCCTTTAAGGCGCCAGCTCGCCAGAGGCGGCGGCCGGAAGTGTTGAAGTCCGGCCTGGCGGCGGCGGTGGCGGTAGCAGCCGTGGCGGCCTCTGCGCATGCTCCGTCGCCCGCCCGCCCTGGCCGCTCGCCGCCCGCCCGCCCGACGGAGACGGTGAGGAGGGGGAGGGGTGGGCGCGCGGGCGCGGGCGCGGGGTGGGGTGGGGGCGGGGGGGCGGACGCGGGGGCCGCGCGGCGGCCGGCGAGGGCGGGCGGGCGCACAGGGGGCGGGGGGCTGCTGCCTCCGCGGGCGCCTCCCCACGCCCTGTGCGTGCCGCCGCCGCCGCCGGGGAGCGAGCGGACGTCGCGGCGCCGCGGGGGGGGTGGGGGGACGCTGCCGCTGGGTCCGCCCGAGCAGCCGGGCCGCCCCCAGCGCGGCCGGCTGCGCCTCCCGAGCTCGGCCCCCGACCGAGGGCGGCGGGGGCCAGCGAGCCTAGCACTGGGGGGCCCCGGCGCCCCCGGGCTGAGGGGCCCGGAAGTCCTCGTCTGAGGGGCCAGGAGGGGCAGGAGCGACTCCTGACTGAGGACGCCCCGATGCCCAGGACCCTGGCGAGGGGTCCGGGGATCATGGGGTATCCCCAGAGGCGGGGTCTGGGGAGTGCCAGGCCCTTCAATGAGGAGCTGAGGCGAGGCCTGGGCCGCGCTGGGTTGGGGGACGGTGCGGGAGGGGGCGAAAGGTGAGGGAAGGCTGGATGCCGACCCGGGAGGAGACCCTCGGAGCCTTGGCGGGAGAGAGAGGAGAGAGTGGGTTCTGCTGAGGAAAGGAGGGTCCAAGCTTCACCTCAGGGGTGCGTTAGAGGCCTCGGACTTTGGGTCCAGGGAAAAGAGGCAGGGGCTTTTCCAAAGGCGTGGCGACAGGTTTGGGTGGTGGGAGCAGGGGACAAGGGAGAAGATCTCCAAGGAAAGCAAGCAGGCTCCTGCCTTCCTATAGATGAGGGGGCGGTGGGAACACACCTCAGAGCCTCCTGAAGTAGGAATAAGAGAGGTCCAAATCTGTGAGGAAATGAGAGATTATGAAAACCTAACAACAAGGTAATCTGATGTGTCAGAGGTGGGGACACCAAAGTTTCTGAGGACTGGAGAGAAAATATTTGAGGGGAGGAAGCTTAGAGTACCCTTAATCTCTGAAATGTCAGGGGTTGTTGACCAGGTGTCTTCTAATTGAGGGGCTGGGTAGACGAGGGGAGAATCTGATGTGAGGCGTCCTGGAGAGTAATCCACCAGATTAAGGTGTGTTCAGAGGAAGATGAATTAACCCTCTCGAGATGAGAGAAATCTCAAAACCACTTTATATAGCAGGTACAAAAGGAGCTTTGATTGGGGTATGTTTAGGAGAACCAGGAAGTGGGGTTTTCTCAACTTGGAAGATTAGAGAAAGGGATGAGCAGATAATTCTAGTCTTCTCAGAGGGATTCTTCCCCCCTCCCCCACCCCTTGCGGCTGCTAATGGTTACTGGGGTGCTTTTGGGGGGACTTTTTCATTCAATGTTTGGACAGTCCCCTAATTAACCTTTTATCTGTTATGTGTATTTAATGTCTACTGACGTGATGACTATTTCATTAATCAACCATTTATATTTACTTCAAGAAACATCCAATAGCGAACTTGTACACAACTTCCTTGCTTTAGTTTGGGAGCTATTTTGGTCTTGTCCTAAGCAGAAGTCCCCTAGATTCTAGTAGGATGACTCTTTAAAGAATGCTTTTACTCTGTTGCTTCCCCAAACTTCTGCCTAGTGATCTGCAATAGTGACTTATCCTGAACTTCATTTGCTCTGGCTGTTTCGCTCACAGTGGTCCTGTGTAGTCTTCTTGTTGGTTTCAATCACACCTGGCAGTTCTCTGGATCACCTACTAAATACATGTGAAGGAATAAAGAAGGAAGAAAAAAAGGAGTTTTGGCCTCAAGTTTTAACTTGGAAATTTGTTAACAATAGACTACACAGTCTACAAAAATTACACTACAGTGTGCAATACACAAGTACATTTTGGGATTAGAAAATTTCAGGATATTTTGTTGGTTTTTTTAAAAACATTGGAGAGAGAGGAAGCAAGGGAGTAGGGGGAGAGAAATACCGATTATTTTTTCTTCCACTTACTTATGCATTCATTGGTTGACTCTTTGTGCCCTGAGGATCCAACCCCTCAACCTTGGTGTATCGGGACGGGACGATGCTCCAACCACCTGAGCTACCTGGCCAGGGCAGGATATCTGGTATTTTTGTTATTCCTTATCAGCTACCAACTATCATGTCCCCATGATCATGTGACACTCATGCTTATACTTTGCCTTGTTTTCAGTATTAGTTTTTAGGACCAAAAAATGAATTTAATCCAGAGTAGGTCAGATACCATTTCTTTAGTTTTCCAATAGACTTTGTAAACAGTCATTAATTTGCTTTCAAGGTGTCTTCTTTTTTTGTCTTTGAAAGTAACTACAAAATTATTTTAACTTTTTATATAAATTTGATATCTCTTTTATGTGTATTCCCTTAGAATTACATGGAGTGTTGTGTGATTCCACGATGAATACTCTAAGGCCCTTTCCATAAAAATACCCGAAGGATCAACTAACTCTCTTGCCTCAGGAGTTTTTGTTGATATAAACAAGAGCCACTTTTCAGTTTACACTCAGCTCAAAGAGATGACCTTGCAGTTAGCCAGTGTAGTCTGAAGAGGTGGTTTTGGGTTACTTGCTAGGAATATGGTATTTAGGGTAATAAGAGATTCAACCCAAACTGGCTTCTCTAAAGAATGTCAACGTGGCATTCTTCTCCATGTTGATTGAATCAGACCTGTGTCTCCTGACACTGAGAGACATATTGTGGATAATTATAATTATCCTCTTTGATAAACTCTCAGAAAGTTAGAGAAGCAGCCAGAACATTCCTCTTGGGTGCCAAGATGTGGGAGGGTTGAGGAATAAAATGAGTTTCTATTGAGGAAAGTATTAATCAAGGTGTTAGTCAGCCACTTATTCAGAGTGTTGTAGAGAGGACTCAAATCATAGAGTAGAAGGTTGAAACTAGAAGCATCTTTCTAATTCTGCTTCTCTAACTTGTTAATTCACCTAAACTATTAATTTTTAAACATTTAAACCCCCTTTTGGGATAATAAATTCTGTAAGTTTGATACATGCTAAGTTATTACATCTTTTAAAAAAGATTTTATTTACTTTTAAAGAGAGGGGAGGGGGAGAGGGAGAGAAATATCGATGTGTGAGAGAAACATGGATAGGTTGCCTCTCACAGGCCCCCAAGCTCTCAACCAGGGGCCTGGCCTGCAACCCAGGCAAGTGTCCTGACCAGAAACTGAACTGATGACCTTTCAATTTGCAGGCGATGCCCAATCCACCAAACCACACTAGTCAGGGCAGGTATTAAATCTTTTAAATTTATTAAATATGTAATAGTAAGAGAATAGTGCTTGGGAAAAAAACGTGTCCAACATATACTAGTTTTGATTATTTTAATTTATCCTACATTTTTATAGTTTAAAGATATCTATTGGTTCAATTATTTAAGGACTCAGTGGTATATGTATGCTTCATCATATCCCTTTTTGGCTTTTTCTGGACCACGAGACCTAATTTTTTTTATTCTAGTGCCAGAAGCCAGCCAAACCAGTCCATTTGATTCTCTTTTTTTTCTGTTGTGCAATTACAGTTGTCCCAATTTTTCCTTACATTGCTCTCCCCTGCCTGGCCCCCCCCCGCCCCCCGCCCCATTCTCAGTCAATTCCCACCTAGTCGTCCTTGTCCTTCGGTCCTTTATACACGTGATTCTCTTATTTTTTCTTTCTAGTTTTAAACCTTTAATTTACAGAAGTTTGAATTGTGTACTGTTTTATCTTGCAGTTTTTTCCTCTAGTATGTGACAGTGTCATGCATCTCTTTCCCTTTTGTAGTTCCTTAAGAGCAGATACTGTCCCTTTTCATATCCAAGGATCCTAACTCTGCCAGATATGGATATATTTGTTGAACTAGCCATACTGATGGGCAATAAGCCAGGCAACTTAGCCTATCTACCTAAGCAAATTTATATCCCCTAAGTTAGAAATGTAGAAAATTCTACAAGTCTTAAGGGTAAGCTGAATCATTCATTACACAAAAATTTATTACACATCTGCTATGTGCCAGATTTTCTTAGAAAGTTTTAGATAGAAGTCTGATATTTGAAAGCTATTATACTCCTGTGTCCTGGGCAGTAAGCTAGGCACAGGGAAGCTGTTGACAAAGAAAAGCAATCCTTGCTATCCCAGGATGTTGCCTGGTGGGGAGAGGCTGACAAAATTGGATGATGGTAGTGATAAGGGTGCTGCAGAAACTGAGGGAACAAGGACACATGCTCAAATCTAGTCAAGGAAGTTATCAAAAGCCTTCCCAAGGAAGTGATGTATTAAAAAAGTCACGAAAATTTACTAGCCCAAGAGGAAGAAAAAGAGATTTTAGGCAGAGGAAATAAGTGTGAAGGCTCAGGTGAGAAAATGTGGTATGTTTGAGAAATTGGGAAAAATTCAATGATAGGACCCCACATTGTGAGAGGAAGAACTATGAGAAATGAGGCTAGCAGGAGGGGCAGAGGACAGATTTGGAGGATTTTGTAAGCCATGTTAAGGTGTGTGCATGTTATTCTAACAGCAAAGGTAATCTACTGAAGGATTTTTAAACGGAAATGGCTTGTGGCCTTTAGTGAGATTGCTTTGTAGATAATGAATTGGAGAGCAAGACCAGAGTTTAGGATACTGATGAGGCACACCTGGAAAAGTCCAGGTAACTGGTGGCTCAGAATATGGTGGTGACAGCACAGATGGAGAATGGGAGATGGTTAAAAGAGATGCATAGGTGATAGAATGGATAGGATTTGGTTGTTGATTGGCTTTAGAAAGAGAAAAAATGGGTAAAAAATAACTTCTTCCCTGACTGGCGTGGCTCAGTTGGGTGTCATCCCAAACCGAAAGGTCACCCATTGGATTCCTGGTCAGGGCACACACTTCGGTTGCAGGTTTGGTCCCTGGGTGGTGCATGTACGAAAGGCAATGGGTTAATGTTTCTCTCTAACATTGATGTTTCTGTCCCTCTCTCCGTTCCTTACTCTCACTAAAAAAATAAATAAAATCTTTAAAAAAAAATATAACTCCATTTCTGGCTTGAGAAAATATGTGGAGGCTAGCGCCATTTGCTGAGGCAGGAAATAGGAGCAAGTTTGAGAGGGAACATGAGTTCCATTTAAGGTGCCTACAACATATTTTAAGAGACTCTTGGATATAGAAAGTGTAAATTCAGGTACGAAGATTATGAGAATCATAAAGGGCAGAAGTATAAGTCAGACATGAGGAATTTTCAGTAGGTCAAGTAGAAAAATTGAACTAAGCTATGTAAGTGCCTATGATAAGCAGGCCTGTGACAGGTAAGATTTTTGGATAAGCGCCAATTGTCCTGATGTAGAGTACAGTGTAGTAATAAGGATAGATATCTGTTCAATTAACTACAATACAGGGCACAGAGTTATAAAACACTGGAGGACAGCTACAAACGAAGTAATGAGGTACTGCAGAAAAGAAAATCGTAAGTGGGCCCTAGCTGGTGTGGCTCAGTGGACTGAATGCCAGCCTGCGAACCAAAAGGTTGCCGGTTAGGTTCCCAGTGTAGGGCACATGCCTGGGTTGCAGGCCAGGTCCCCAGCAGTAGGCGCGTGAAAGGCAACCACACGTTGATGTTTTTGTCCCTCTCTTTCTCCCTCTCTTCCCCTCTCTAAAAATAAATAAATAAAATCTTAAAAGAAAAGAAAATCGTAAATGGTTTGGCAATGGCTATGTGGACGAGTGGGCTTTGAGCTGGGCCTGAAGGGAGGAGATGAGGGGGAAAGGAGTTATTTAGGCTTAAGGAATAACAACATACAGAAACCTGAAAGTACATTTTATATGTTCAGAATACAATGGGTGGTGGGTATGGCTGGAGTTTTAGATTCTTGGGGTATTGTAGTTACAGATAAGACTGGAAAAGTATTTTGGGGCCAAATAGGGAGGCTGAGTGCTATGCTTAAAGATATGTATTATAGGCAAACAAGTGCTGTGGCAGAGCTGAGATACAGTTTCAGTCATCTGACTACCAGTTACATATTCAAACTTGCATCCGTTGTGTGCCTATTCCATTCCATTCAGCATAGGCCTAGTCATTTTCACATTCATATCTAAGTAAATATAGTGCTGTTATTTCTGCTCTTTAGTGACTCTCTCCTTCCTTTTCAATTGTGAAGGTTTAACACTGCAGAATATCCTGTGGCTCTCTGAGTTTTCATTAAGATTGGGACAATGCTTTGAGTTACTTTAGAGTTGAGGAGCATGTGGTGCTGGACACTAGTTTCCTCACCAGCTTTGCAAGGGAGATGTCAAGTAAGATCATTTCTCCATTCAGTCTGAAGTAGAAAGGGATTAAGAAATTCTAGAGGTCATTCCTGGCTGGTGTGGCTCAGTGGATTGAGCACCAGCCTATGAACCAAAGGGTCATTGGTTTGATTCCCAGTCAGGCACATGCCTGGGTTGCAGGCCAGGTCCCTGGTAGGGGGCTCGTGAGAGGCAACCACACATTGATGTTTCTTTCCTTCTCTTTCTCTCTCTCTTCCCCTCGTTCTAAAAGTAAATAAAATCTTTTAAAAAGAAGTTCTAAAGGTCATACAATTGGATTCAGCATTTATTAAACAACTACACAGTGCAAGTCACCTTTTTCTTCCCAATCAGCTGAGTTCAGTTAGTCAGCAGGTACTTATTAAGTACTCACAAAGGACTAAGCAGTTGATGAGATGCAATGGCTGATTGCAAAGAAAATGGGTTCCTACTTTCTAGGAGCTCACTCTTTGGGCTGGAACTAGTGGTATGCTGTAAACCCGCTCTCTAGGGAAAAATATACCCTGATTTGTAGTGCTTGCTAATTTCTGTGGTGTATATACTCCCAGCATCAATGATTTTAAGCTAGCAACTTGATGTCACTAAACTTGGAGCTGGGAAGTGACATGCACAATTGGTTTTCAAGAGCTGGTAGAGCACAACACTGGATGAATTACTCATACTAAGAAAACCAACAATAGCAAGTGAATACTGAGGCATTTCTGGAAAGATCAGACCCTTTTTTTAGCCCCATGTCACATTCCCATCCTTTTCAGAGGGCCATAATCTCCAGGGTGCCTTTGGATTTGGTAGTTATTACCTGGTGTTCCTCTCCTATGGTTGCCATCTTTTTAAACCAGATTAAGTTACTGGTGCTTCTTGTTTCTGACAGCAGCTTCAGCTATCTGACTTCATGTGAAAGATGGCTAATGCGGAAGTGAGTGTCCCAGTGGGGGATGTGGTTGTGGTACCCACTGAAGGAAATGAAGGGGAGAACCCTGAAGACACTAAAACCCAAGTGATATTGCAGTTACAGCCTGTGCAACAAGGGTAAGTGACTAAAAATATGGATATTCTGGAAAACTTAGGAGGTTTAAAGAGTGAGGAAATTAAAACTTTATGGTTGCTTATCACAATGGAACACTCAACATTAGTCTCAGAGCTGGCCAAGTTTTCATCTCTATAACAATGTGTTGAGTGCTATATTGGTCATTTCAATACTTATTACAACAATTAGCTGTTTCCTTATATCTTCTCTTCTTCATTGTGAGTTCCTTGAGCATAAGTTACATGGTTCCCTCATTTTATTTATCCACACTATTTAGCACGGAGTCTTGGTATGTGTCAGAAGACAGTATATTTAGAGGTAGGTGAGATTAGGCAAGGCAACTATAAAAGTATTCCTATAGGAAGCTCTCTGGAATGTCATGGGTGGAAAAATGATCAACCCTAGTCTATCAAAAATAATATATAAACTACCTACTATTATACAATGTATTATAAAGATGTTGGAAGAAATATAGCCCATGGTTCCCATTATCATGGAACTTGCAGTCTAGCTGTGCAAACTGAAAAAATGTGTGTGCGTGTGTGTCTGTGTAGAGAGAGAGAGAGAGAGAGATCACTTAAATGGCAAAATCTAACAAGTGCTGAATGATATGGTTAGGAAGTGTTCTCAGTTCAGGTGATCACTATGAATTTGAAAAAAGAGATAAGTTTTAAAAACTGGTCTGTGGTCTTGAAGGTTAAATAAGAATTACATCTACAAAGAGAAAGGAGGGATAGTTTTTTTATCTCGGGGAATGTATCAAAGAGTTTTCATATGATTAGAAATGTTCTTGGGCAAATATATAATCAAATCCCAATCTACTAAATGATGTACCTTGTCTTAAACACCTCTGGAGAAACACAATCAACTTTCTTGGTAATTTTAAAAACATTTTAGCATAGAAAGTTTCAAATTTACACAAAAATAAAGAAAATTATAATGTAAGCACCCATCAGCCAGTTTCAACAATTATCAGCCCATGGCCAATCTTATTTCCTCTCTACATCCACCTACTCCTGAATTTTTTTGAAGCAAATCCCAGACATTAGTATGTATCTCTAAGATAAGGACTTTTTAGTTTTAAAAATATAACCACAGTTTGCTCACATTTCTGAATATTGTTAAGCATGAGGAAATATTCTAAGATCTTTAAGGGAAAGGTGATATATGATAAGTCCTGACATAGAGTTGATAGAGTGATTTAAATTTTTCATTAACTTTTTCATTATTTCTGCTACCTTTCCAAAGTGCTCCAGGGATCTTTTGAGATCTTGCTCCCCAGCATGTTGTCAATTTGGCTCCAATAAATTCTTATAAAAATAAAAATTTTTTAAAAAAAGTACTCCAGTTCTCAGTTGTCTTATCCCTACCAAAGACAGAAAAAGCTCTGTTGCTTAGAGAATTAATTTTTTTGAAGATTTAGTTCCACTTGTTTTTCTTTTGCCTGTCTCTTACTTTCCAAATGATATTGCCTTTTCTGGAAACCTCTCATTGCTTGATCAAAGATAGGCATCTTTGTACAACATATATTAACTCCCCAGTCCACTGTTTACGTTGAATTTAGTATATAAGCTCATGAATGAACATTTTGAAGTACTGCATTTTGAGGTGGCTGCCAATTGGTGCTCAGTTGATATCTCTAATTACTTTTTAATTATTTGAATATTTTATTTCTCATTTTATAAAAATGAGCAGGGAACAAAAACTCTGATACTAGTGAAGTACAGGTCTTACAAGTTTATTTTATTTATTTAGAGAAGAGGAGAGAGAGACAGAGACAAAGAGAGACATCAATTTGTTGTTCTACTTTTTATGCATGCTTTGGTTGATTCTTTTTTCTTAATTAATTAATTTATTTTTCCAACTACATTTGTCTCTGCCTTCCCACCACTCTCCCCTGCCCCCTCCTCCGTCTCCCTCCCTCAATCCTTCCCCACTTCGGTTTTGTACAGGAGTCCTTGCTATATGTTCCTTGACTTGCCCCTTCCCTTCCTTTTCCCCTGCCCACCCTCCCCTCCTTCCCTCTTGTCTCTGTTGGTTTCTTCTTCTTTCGGTGTTGCTGGTCCTATTTTCCTTGCCTCTTTCTTTTGTTGGTTAAGTTCTGCTTATAGGTGAGTTCATATGGTATTTGTCTTTCGCCCCCTGGCTTATTTCGCTTAGCATAATGCTCTAGTTTCATCCATGCTGTCGAGAAGTTTAGTAGTTCTTCTTTCTGTGGTTGATTCTTGTATGTGCTCTGATTGGGGATCAAACTTGCAACCTTGGCGTATTAGGACAACACCCTAACCAACTGAGCTACCCAGCCAGAGCTAGGTCCCATAAGTTTAATACACTTGGGACAAAGATGGAAAGCATCAGGTGTCAGTCTTGAGCCTCAGTCACACTTAACCTAACTGGCTTCAGGTTCAAATATGAAGGAAAGAAACAATCAAAGAACTTGCATGAATTGTTGGGACTATACTGGTAAAGATTATATCCAAAAGGCAAGAAATAGACGCTGGCCGTGTAGCTCAGTTTGTTCGAGCATCAAGCATCATCCCAATACACCAAGGTTGGGAGTCTAGTATAATTCCCAGGTTTCTGTCTTAGGCTTCAGTATTCTGGGTGGTGCCATCAACAAGGATGGAAAATATAGGAAGAAGAGTAGTTTGGGAGTTAAGAAAGGGAAGAGAACTTTCTTATCTTAGACATAATGAATTGAACAGTGTACTACGGGGGCATCCAAATGTCTCTATTTATTTAGCAGTTAACTGTCCTGGTATGAAATTCAGAAGGGAGGTCTGTGCTAGAGGTGTCATATGGGGGTGGATAATCACTGATGCAAGGGAGATTATTCAGGCAGTGCTTTCAAATAACAAGATGCAATAATGAACACATTAGGATTATTATAGGAATTAAAGGACATCATTGTATCATGTTAGGTTATCCGAGCACATTTCTCAGAAGGTGGAAACATTTTAGAGACACTTCCTTAAGTGGTACCTCTAGTTACTGCTAGTTACTTTGGGCATAGTCTATCTCTTATTTTTTTTAGTAAGTTCCATTCATGTCAATAGTTTGGTTATGGTGCCTTAAAAAATGCTATATCATAATGTATATCAATGTAATAGAAAATTTTTAAAAAATAATAAAAAGAAAAAAGTACTTAAAGTCCTGGCTGGTGTAGCTCAGTTGGTTGGAATATCATCCTATAAACTGAAAGGTTGCAGTTTTGATTCCTGGTCAGGGCACATGCCTGGGTTGTGGGTTTGATCCCCAGTTGGGGTGCTTATGGGAGGCAGCCAATTGATGTTTTTCTCACATCCATGTTTCCCTCTCTCTCTTACTCTCTCCCGTCTTCTCTCTCTATAGAATCAATAAATTTTAAAAAATATTTTTAAATACTGAAGTGCTTGCCCTGGCCTTGTGGTTGGGGTGTTGTCCCACACACCAAAAGGTTTGCAGGTTTGATTCCCAGTCAGGGTGTGTACCTGGACTGTGGGTTTAATCCCTGGTCAGGGTGTGTGTGGGAGGTGGCTGATCAATGTTTCTCTCTCACGTTGATGTTTTCCTCTTTTTCTCTCACTCTTTCTCCATCTCTCTCTCTCTAAAATGAGCATATCCTTGGGTAAGGATTAAAAAGTGAAAAATTAAAAAATGCTGAAGTGCTTAAAAATGCTTTAGTGCCTAGATTCCAACAAGGGTTATCAACTTCTGTGGTCATAAATTGCTTCTTGTCTTGAACTGCCCAGCAGTATTACTTTTCAGTCTTGTTAAGGTAATTCTATAATATGACTTAATCTTATACTTGAAGGAATACTTTATGTCATGAACTTTTAAAGTTATGAAGGGAAAAGTCTGATGTAAAATACAGTAGCAAGAGGAACTTTGCATTGAGGTGAGGAAAGTTATTAATTCATTTCCATGGTAGTAGCTGTTAAGCAGTTATGGGTAGCTTAGAGATTAAAAGTAATTGGGAACTAGTCAAAGCACTAACATACAGTTGTGAAGTATATTTATTTTGTTCCTTTTAAGATAAATTAAAATAATTCTTAACCCCCCTGCTGTGAATATTAATTTTTTCATGATTTATGTAGTTTGTTTATCGATGGACACTTTTACAACAGGATTTATGAAGCCGGGTCTGAGAACAATACGGCAGTTGTGGCAGTAGAAACTCACACAATACACAAAATTGAAGAAGGGATTGGTAAGTTTTTTGATACTCTGGTACATTTGACTTTAGTTAGTTTCCTTAGTTGGAATTTCTTGCCTTTGTGCCTTTTTCACCCTACCTAGTGTGCCCTATCAATACTGCAACCATCAATTTGATGATGGCACATCTAGAGACACCCCTGACTAAGGTGCCAGGGCTGTCAGTTGGTTGTTTAACATCAATTTGCTAGGGTTGATGAAAAGATTTTTCATCTATAAAAGTCCCACGAAGAAATTAGAGCCTCAGGGTTGATTGTTGTCATTAGGAAAGTTTTTGATGAAGAGTGATGTGGTGTTCACTGGAAGGCAGTCAGTGGAAAGAAACTCTGAAATTAAATAAACCCGAGTTTAAAGCCTACTTTCCCACTTAGCTATGTGCCCTCGGGGGGTGTGCCTTTAACTTTTGGAGTCCCACATTCAATATATAAAACGTAGAAAACAGTCACTGCCTCCCAGGATTATTACAAGAATAAAATAAGATTAAGCACATCAAAGCATATAGCACAGTGTCTGATGCATAGTGGGAGCTTAGTAAAAGCGGTATCATGCCTAACTTCTTCCAGAGGATTTCTAAACAATATCAGCCAGTGTAAACTGTTAGCCTTTGAGAGAAACCAGGAGACAAAGACATTTGAATTAATCTTTGGTGAAGAGTGTTTGATAAATAACTGGTTTTTTTTTTTTTAATTTTTTTATTTTTTTATTTTTAGATACAAGTACTATAGAAGCAAATGAGGACATGGAAATTGCCTACCCCATAACTTGTGGGGAGAGCAAAGCCATTCTTCTGTGGAAGAAGTTTGTATGTCCTGGAATAAATGTGAAGTGTGTCAAGGTAAATGTCTTTTTCCTTACTGGAACCTATTTTGGGATTCCTTGTTTTCAAAGGGCATGATTTCATTGCCTCTTCTTTTTCTTCCACCGTATCAATAATCTTAATTTTGTGGCTATAGTCCTATTGCATCATAGTAGACAAAAACAGCTTTGGAGTGAAACTGACCTGGATTCAAGTCCCACCAGAATACAAATTTCATGAGAGCTGAGAACCTGTATATTTTGTTCACCAGTATATCTCCAGCACTTAGAATGGTAGTTGGTATATTTATCAAAAAATACTCGTTGAATGAATGAATGGAGTCCCATCTTTGTTACTGGTTAGGTAGGTGACCTTGAGCAAGTTATTCAATCTTTAAGAACCTCATATATTAAAATATGAATAATCATATATGTCCCTATTGTTAACCACAGCTATAGCCATAGATAGTAGTCACCATCAGTGGCATCATCCTAGAATCAGTAAAGATTATGTAGTTTTGACGCTCTGCAGTGTTATTGGTTCTTACTGTATTTATTCCTTCTACCACATCCTGAAACTTATCATTAAGACTGGATACATTACTTCAGTTTATTTAAACAGCCTTTGTAACATTGGATCCAACCACCTGATTCAGAGCATAAATGGATTTTAAATGCTAATTAGTATATAATCTCTGATCTTCCCCATGTCATATGTAGCTTTGTATCAGGATAGGGCACTGTGCTCAGAGAAGGATCATGTTCTCTGGCACAATAGGGCAAGAGGCTGGATAATAAAAGGCTATGACTTAAGATGTCATCTGGGTATTTTTTGTATATAACAAGTAGAGTTATCTCTTTGTTTCCCTCTGCCTGCCTAAATTGACATTAGATTATTTTGGACTTTTCTTTTTACTTTAGTTCAATGATCAGTTGATCAGCCCCAAGCATTTTGTTCATCTGGCTGGCAAGTCCACCCTAAAGGACTGGAAGAGAGCCATTCGTTTGGGTGGAATTATGCTCAGGTGAGCTCTGATACTAAGAACATACCTTTCAACTGACTTTGGGGCACTTAATCATGGTAGAATCCAGAGAATTCAGTCTTTTTTCTTTAATTTGAAAATTATATTCTATCTGAAGGATTAGCCTAAGAAATTTATGTATTAGTTGGCCTTAATTAACTTGTCCTTTAAAAAACTCTGAGAGAAAGAAGAGTGAGTCAAATTTCACTCTTCCCAGCATCTAGGGCAAATGTTTCTGATGTTAGGATGTTGGGTAGGATCCTCTCTGGGCAGAGAAACTTGAGAGCAGATGATAGTCCTGCTTGAGATCACCAAGCATAGGAAGACCTAAGCCTGGTGCTGAGGAAGCATGACAGCCACAGAGAAGTGTAGGCTGACTGACAAATCCTGGGATAATCTGGTAAAAGTATAAGGTCCCTGTTAGGGAAAGTATCAATGATGCACAGTAAATGCAATCCTTGCTATCACTCTACCACAGAAATAAAATTCAGAATGTATAATATCCTCAACTCTCTCTCTTTATGCAGCAAGTTTACTATTGTATTTACTATTGTAATTTTTTCCCTCTGAAAATTAACATTAGTTGATTAAATTAGTACTCATTCTTTGAGCACTCGCCAATTGATAGAAAACTTCTGAGGTGTTTTTTTGTTTTTGTTTTTGTTTTTTAAAGAGAGAGGGGAAGGGAAGGAGAAAAATGAGGGAGAGAAATGTCGATGTGAGAGAAACATCAGTGGGTTGCCTCTCATACACAGCCCAACAGGGAACTGAACCCGCAAGTGAGGCATGTGCCATTACCAGGAATCAAACTGGTGACCTTTTGCTTTGTGGGATGATGCCCTACCAACTGAGCCACACTGGTCAGGTATATAAAATTTTTAAATGTGGTGAGGAATTAAAAGTTCCACAAAGAACATGTTTTGAGAGCCTCAAAAACATCTTATCCTGCCCTGCCTGGTGTGGCTCAGTGGATTAAGTGCTGGCCTGCAAACCAAAGGGTCACCAGTTCGATTCCCAGTTAGGGCACATGCCTGGGCTGCAGGCCAGGTCTCCAGTAAGAGGCAGGCAAGAGGCAATCACACATTGATGTTTCTTTCCCTCTTTTCCCCTCTGTCTAAAAATAAGTAAATAAAATCTTAAAAAAAAAAACAACAAAAAGATTCTTACCCTTTGTCTTCATTTCTTTCTTTTTAAAAAAGATTTATTTATTTTTAGAGAGAGGGGAGGGGAGGGAGAAGGAAAGGGAGAGAAATATCGTTGTGTGAAAGGTGCACTGATCTGTTGCCTCTTGTATGCCCCCACCCAGGGACCTGGCATGCAACCCAGGCATGTGCCCTGACTGGGAACCGAACCTATGACCTCTCAGTCCGCAGGCTGACACTCAACCCACTGAGCCACACCAGCTAGGGCTGTCTTCAATTCTTTTTAAGGAATCTGTCTTAAGAAAAATGTATAGTGCTTGTAGAGATTCAAGCATAAATATGTTGATTACAACGTTATTTATGATGAAAATTTAGTCTAATATACAGTCAAGGTATACTGAAGTAAATTATGGCTCATCTAAATATACGTGAGTATATACTATGGGATATAATGCAGTAATTAAAATATTTCTAGAGAGTTTTTACATGAAAAAATGATGATGATGTGATACAAGAAAGAAAACAAAAATTTTCTATTTAATCAAACTGTTAAATCACACTGTTAAATCAATTAAACAGTGTGATTTTACTTGTGTTAAAATGCACAAGCCGCCCTGGCTGGTGTGGTTCAGTGGATTGAGTGCTGGCCTGTGAACCGAAGGGTTGCAATTCAATTCCCAGCTAGGGGACATGCCTAAGTTGCAGGACTGGTCCCTGGTTGGGGGTGTGCAAGTGGCAACCAATCTATGTTTTTCTCGCACATTGATGTTTCTCTCCTTCTCTTTCTCCCTTCTTTCCTCTCTCTCTAAAAATAAATACATGATATCTTTAAAAACATAAAATATTCAAGCATGCGCACACACACACACATATGTACGTACGTATGTACGTGAAATTTAGTATATGAAAATGTGCCAGCCCTGACTAGTGTGGTTCAGTTGGGCATCAACCTGCACACCAAAAGGTCACCAGTTCTATTCTGAGTTAGGGCACATGCCTGGGTTGCAGCATCAGTCCCAGGTTGGGGTACGTATGAGAAGCGGCCAAAGGATGTTTTTTTCTGACATCAGTGTTTCCCTCTCTTCCTCCTATCTTCCCCTCTTTCTAAAAATAAAATAAAATCTTAAAAAAAGAAAAAAGGAAGAAAATATGCCAAAATGTTGATGTTATCTCTGTGTTGTAGGCTTTTTTTAAAGGCGCAGTTTTCTTTATAGTTTTCTGTATTTTTCACAAAAAAAATATTAATTTTTTTCACCACATATTATCTTTATAGTCAGAGACACATAATTTAAAAAATTTATTCCAGGTGATTCATATGTAGAAATCAGTAGTTGAATGAAATTGGGGAGGAATACCTTTAACTTTTATTTTTGTTGTTCTTGGCCTATTTTATTTGCCAGAAAAATAAGCATATACCAACTTTCCTCAAATTTAAAATGGAACAAGAATACCTACAAACATATTTAGTGAAAGACAAATAACAATATAACACAGTTTACTATAATTAAAATACTGCATGGTTTTGCCCATGGTCCATCATAACAATATCCTGTGAATCCAATTTTAAGTTCATTTTATAGTGGAGGTTTAGTATAATCAGCCTTGCTCTATGTTTATAGGAGAGTTGTTATCAATTTTTTTTTTTTAAGGAAAGAAGTTTTATGTCTCCAGAAGTTACAATAGATCTTGATGGTCTAGGAATACTAAGACATCAGAATCACATCACAAAATTCTAATTCCTTTGTGGCATTTCTTAGTTGTGCTGGGATATGAGGTAGTTTTTTTTCCCTTTTTGGGTTTGGTTTCAATAAGAGTCTATGGGGAAACTTAGCTATTGTCAGGAGTATGTAGCTAAAGCTTAGTGGTAACGGGATAAAAAAGAGAGTATTCATGAGTAGACTAGGGAGGGAGGAAGAGTACTTGTAAATGTCGGCAGGACCAATGAAAATTTTGTAGTCCCAATTAGAATTTTTGCAACCTAATAACTTTTAAAACTATTAGGCTTCACTAATCTACAAAATAGACTCAGCAACTTGTCTCTATTTGTCCCTGAGGCCTAGTTCCTTCTAGATGAAGTGTAGGCTGAACTGGTACTTCTTGTCTCCCTTTGTGCAGGAAAATGATGGACTCTGGACAGATTGATTTTTACCAACATGACAAAGTTTGCTCCAATACCTGCAGAAGCACCAAATTTGATCTCCTTATCAGCAGTGCAAGAGCTCCAGTGCCAGGACAGCAGACAAGTGTGGTGCAGACACCCACTCCGGCCGATGGTAGGGGGTAGGAAACCACCTGAAAACCCACTGTATTTTTCACTAGCACTTTCCCCTCATTTCTCCTTTGTGTTTCTTAATTGTACTTCTCATGAGTGGTGATGTCCCTGAAAGATATAGTAATCATGGGCGAGGTTCCATGCTTTAAAAACAGATCTTTGTTTTCTCCCAAATGATTCCTATTAGCCACCTTCCTTATTTCTTTCTTGCAATGCACGGTAAACATTAGAAAGATGGTTCAGTAACTATAGAGCATACTCAATGATCTTGCTTGGGTGCAACTTGGCATATTTTTGAAATTAGATTGCTTTGAAAATCTTTTGCTCTACTAGCGGTCAAAGCAGGAAGTTGGTTTAGAATGGTGAATGGTTTTTAATTGATAAACTGGGATGTACCAAAGACAATTTACCTTTGACTGGGATGGACTTTGGAGACTCTGCTATAAGGATCAAAGAGCTCTGTCTGGAAGTGTTCCAGATAACCAAGCTGAGGCTTCCTCACAAATAAGACAGAATGGGCAGACACTTAACTTCAGTATTGTTGAGTCTGGGACTAGGGCTTCCTGCCCATTTCTAGGAAAGATATAGCCATGTGAGATTATTAAGGGTTCAGTTAGTCCAGTTGGAGAATTAGTACAGCAAAGATTCTTAGACTATGTATCGGCACTTTGAGAAAACTTAAAAATATGCCTTACAGAATAGGAAAAATGATAAAGGATATAAGGGAAGTAATGTGCTTTAAAAATGCTTTCTTGGGGTTTCTTTTGGTCAGACCTAATATTCTGTAAATAACAACTGGGTGAGTAGAAGCCAAATCTTTTGGAACCTATGCTCCTTTCAGGAAAGTATAAAATATCTAGCAGTTTGAATTTTTGTTCATGTGACTCTTTCGCTTGAAAAGTGAAAAATGCTGTGAAATTGCTTACTTCCTTTTTATTTGTCCAAAACTTGTTTTTGATTACTTATATTGATACTACTTCGTTGCTTGATTATTGAAATCCCCCAGCTTGTAGTGTTCACACTTGTCTTTGTCTCAATCAGTTTGATTTTTTTCAATTCTCTTTGTTTACAGTTGACAGCAAAAGTTTTTTCTTCTGTGAATCTGCTATTGGTGGTCTCCTTATTTGATTTTTGGGGTCTCATTTTTCCTGCTTTCTCTTACATAGGCTGATAAGTTATAGCAAATTCAGATATTCTAGGTGGTTAGTATCAAACAGGCCTGTATTTAGTAGGGCTCTTGGCTAAGCACCATACTTTTCTCTTAAATTATTACTGGTCCTTTTCATCTTCACTAAGTCTGGGGCAGGTAGCCTGGCAGTTATCCCCACCTTCAGTCTCCTTCAAAAACATACCTACTCAAAAAGCAGATGGCTCTTTTAAAAAATATATATATATATTTTTAGAGATAGGGGAAGGGAAGGAGAAAGAAAGGGGAAGAAACATTGATATGTGAGAGATACATCAGTGAGTTGCCTATCATACGCCCCCAACTGGGGACCTGGCCCACAACCCAGGCATGTGCCCTGATTGGGAATGGAACCAGTGATCTTTACATTCTCAGGCTGGCACTCAATCCACTGACCCACACCAGCCAGGGCCAGATTGCTCTTTTGTGATTTTGTAAGTTACCTTTCTCTTTCTATTCAGAGTAAGAAGAAAACACTTTCTTTTGCAAGGCATGTTTTTTGTTTTTTGTTTGTTTGTTTTTTTTTAAGAAAATCCAGCATTCATCCTGGCTTTCTTAGGGTTCTAGTTTTTAATATAGGGATCTTCAGGCAAAAATCCAGAATGTTAAATAAAATAACAGGGCCTCTTTTGGCTGTGGATATGAGATGGAGGATAGCTATGACTTTTTCATAAAATTCACTGGCCTTCCTCTAATGGACTGCTTTTAGGTAACATCACACAGATTGCTATCTCAGAAGAGAGCATGGAAGAAGCAGGGCTGGAATGGAACTCAGCTCTCACTGCTGCTGTCACCATGGCCACAGAGGAGGGAGTGAAGAAAGACTCAGAGGAAATTTCAGGTACTTTTCTCTGGTGCTCAGACATCTTGTGGGGTTTTGTGAACTTATCACCATTATGATTATGGATACAAAAGACCTCTAAATTCTTTTGCTGTTTTTTCTCATACACATTAATACTAACTATAGCTGCAAACCTCTTTAATCCACGCAACAGCCCTTCAAAGTCACATTTACACGTGAAGAAATTGAGATTCAGAAAGTTTCAACAACTTGCCTAATACCACTCCAGCACATAACCCATAAGTATTAAAGCTGAATTCAGCTGAGTTTGACTCTGTTGTCCATGCTTTTCATCCTCTTATACTGCCTCCAACTTTGGTACATTTGTTAGACAAACCAAGCTGCAAGTGTTAGAAGAAAAAATTAGGTAGCAGCTGGTGTAGAAGATGGTGATAAATGATGATTCACTTAGTGGGGACCAGGAGAGGCTTCACATCATCCTCCATTCATTTATTCATTTAACAAATATTTATTGCTCCCTATTTTTAGTTGATACTCTTGCTAGATGCTAGGCAAGTAAATGGAAAGATATAGCCTCTGACTTCAGGGAGCTTATAACACTGCCTGTTCAACTGTTTTACTTTTTTTTTTTAAGTATATGATTAAGGCAAGTATATCTTTATTTTTTTAGTATATCTTTAATATCTTTATTACTTTTAAGATTAAATTATTTAAATAATATCTACTATTTAATTTAATATATTTAGTAGAGGAATGTACCTGTTCCTTGTGGCCAGAGCCATGACAAATTGTGGGCATGACAAACTGAGGCAATTATCCCAAGTTCCCAGTTTGCTAAAGAGGCCAAATAATTAGTTACCAACTTAGAGAAACAGCTACTATTCCAAAAGCTTCTTCCCTCTTCCCAGAAATGTCGTGACCAGGAATCCTTTCAAATTGAAATAATTTTGAATTTAATACATTGTAGAGATAAGTCTATGTAGCATCCCTTGTTTACCCTCTGTTATCTTTCTTGTACCAGAGGACACTTTGATGTTCTGGAAAGGAATAGCTGATGTAGGCCTGATGGAAGAGGTTGTATGCAACATACAGAAGGAAATAGAGGAACTACTCAGGGGGGTTCAGCAGCGGCTCATCCAGGCTCCCTTCCAGGTCACAGGTAAGTGCATTAATCCTAATAATATCAAGTCATTTATTAAACACTAACAACTGCAGGCAGGCAGATCTTATTATTTCACAAAAACACTGAGGGATAGGTATTATCCCCATTTTACAAAATAGTACACTAGAGCTCATAAAATGTAAGTTACTTGTTCAAAGTTCATAACTGGGTTTTGAACTCAGGTCTGGCCATGCTTTTTCCACAGGTAATTTTTGCCTTTATCAATGTGTCAGAAAAGTAATTCTCTCAATTCTCTCTCACTCATATATCTATTTAACATATTAGTATAGATATAACAGTTGAATCAAAATTGTTATACATGTGATCAATCTTTGTTAAAATTGTTTAAAAATACAATTAGAATAGTCCCATCATTTTCTGATTGTTCCATATTTATATATAGCACAATAGGGAGATGGTGGAACCTTTCTGTTTTAACTCAACAGACATGTCTTTTGTTTTAAATAGATGCCGCTGTTCTCAACAATGTGGCACATACGTTTGGCCTAATGGACACAGTTAAGAAGGTTTTGGACAACAGAAGGAACCAAATAGAGCAGGGAGAAGAGCAGTTTCTCTATACTCTGACAGGTATGTATGATTTATGTCTCTTCTTAGGTGATGTACTAATATCCTTAAGTCTTGCCATTTCTTTGTTGACTTCTGTTGGAACTGGCTTGCTTCTTTCTTTTCTTCTTTCTTCCCTCTACCCCAATTCCCTCTCTTTCTCTTTCTTTTTTTCTTTCAACTCACATAGTATCATATTTGGCTTTTTTTATACAAAGCCCCAGGTTGGGTGAAGTGGTGGGAAATAGATGAGGCACACAGGAAAAGAGAAAGGAGCCAGCATCCCAGTACTCCTTCTCTATCTTTTGCAGAATTAGGATGTCTGCTAGAATGCTCCATTAATCCAGAAATATTGATGGCAGAAGAAACAAATTGGCCTTTGTCTTTTTTACATTATTACTACTGAGTCTTTTGACAGATATACATTTAGCATATTCTCCATTATTTGTGGTAATAAATTATGAGCACAGGGATAACGTAATTATTTTTATCAAGTACTTTGTGCTCGTCTCCAAACTAGGTTTTAGATATATAGTATTGGCTTGCGTATTTCTCCACACCATGCTCCTCTCCTTTCTTGGAGAGTGAATAAAAACTTTACTTCCTAAAAAAAAAAGAAAAGAAAGGAAATATAGTGTTGAATACTGAGGGCCATCAAGGAACTCAAGGGAAAACAGACATGGAAATATAGTAAGTGCTAAAAGTAATCAGTTTTGTAACAGAGGCATATAGTGGGTATGGTAGAGAAACAAAAAGAATTATCACTTACACCTGGAAAGAATCAGGAGAGGCTTTTGAAGGAGGTAAAGCAGGTGAAGGATACAAAACAGGTCAGAGGTATGGAGTATCATCAGCATTTGAATGATGTATTGGGTTAGTCAAAAAGTCCATATGATTTTTTCTGTAAAATTACAGATACATTTTTCATTGTTATGACTTTATTGATTTGGATATTTTGAACATGTTAGCTATCTTCCTCATGGTATAACGTTGATTGTTCTCAACTAATATCTCAATTTGATTGCTATCAACTTCAACTGGTCTACCCGACTGTGGGGCATTACCCAGTGAGAAATCTCCAACATGAAACTTCACAAACCACTTTTGAAACATTCAGTCAGTCACAACACTTTCTCCATACTCTGCACAAATCTTTTCTTGTGTTTCAGTTTCATTTCTACCTTTCTTGAAATAATAAAGCATAATATGCCGAAAATGTTGTGTATTTTCTTCCATCTTCAGTATTAAAATGACTACACAAAAATTCACCAGTTTTGATAAGTTTTTTAAAAAATGCATGCTGATATGACAGCTGTAACAATATGATCTAACAATATTATTTTGAATGAAGTTAAAGACAACTAAGTGCTACTAGAGTCATCATACAGAAAAAGACCAAATGAACTTTTTGGCCAACCCCATAGAATATATTATAGTCAGTCATAAAGCTGAAAGGCAAGAAAGATGTTTCGTAAGAGGAGAACAATTTGGGTTGTTTTAAAGTCATTTTTATACACAGTTGTTTTTTTAAAAAATATTTATTTATTTTTAGAAAGAGGGGAAGGGAGGGAAAGAGGGAAACATCAATGTGTGGTTGCCTCTCGCATGCCCCCTGCTGGGGCCCGTCCTGCAACCCAGGCATGTGACCTGACCGGGAATCAAACCAGTGACCCTTTCATTCATAGGGTGGCACTCAATCCACTGAGCCACACCAGCCAGGGCTATATCCAGTTTGTATTTTAAACTCTGTTTACTAAGTGCTGTCAGAGACACCCTTTGCCAGTCGATCCTCCTAAGAATATTGTTATAGGCTGTTACCCCTATTTTACTGATGACCCATAGAGGAACAGAGACAATACATTATTTGCCTAGGACCACAAGAAGCCCAAAGTAGAACTCTTATTCATAATCCAGTGCTATCTGCTACCTTGAAACTTTACATTATGTGAAAAATAGTTTTTGTTAGGACAGTAGGCTTCTGGTTCCCTGTCCATATTATTTTTTTAGGTAGTTTTTATCATAGTATATGTAAGGTTTTGTTTTCGATTTTTTACTATGACATATTAATATTTTTCCAAGTTGCTACATAGTATTTCACCTAGACATTCTCCTACCTAGACATTTAAATTTTCTTTCTCTTTTTCTTTTTTTAAAAATTATTTACTTGTAGAGAGAGGGGAAGGGAGGGAGAATGAAAAGGAGAGAAATATCAATATGTGAGAGACACATCGATCAGTTGCCTCTTGCATGCCCCTAGCTGGGGAGCTGGTCTGCAACCCAGGCATGTAACCTGACTGGGAACCAATCCAGCAATCTCTCAGTTTGAAGGCCAGCACTTAATCCACTTAGCCACAACAGCTAGATATTTAAATTTCCAAACTTTTCTTCAGTAGCTTATTTTGTTACATTGGCCTTGTCTGAATATAGTGTTTTTTTCTTTAATTTTTACTTATTTATTTTAGAAAGAGAGAAAGGGGGAGAGAGAAACATCAATTTGTTGTTTCACTTATTTATGTATTCATTGGTTGATTCATGTATATACCCTTACTGGGAATCATACCTACAACTTTGGCATATGGGGATAACGCTCTAATCAACTGAGTACCCAACCAGGGCCTAACTTTTTCTTGTTATGTCCTTTTAAATTACTTCTCAGGACTAAGCTTGAGGTTATATAGTATTGATAATTTTTTTTATGGATTTCTTTGAATTATTGTCAAATTTCCAAGAAGATTATACCAATTTACATCACCAGTTTGAACTCGCCAACATTGGGTATTTATAATAGTACCTGATTTAACTTTTCAAAAATTCTTGTCCAGTGTGACTCAGTTGGTAGAGCATCATCCCATAAACCAAAAGACCGCAGGTTCAACTCCTGGTCAGGGCATACGTCTAGGTTGCGGGTTCGGTCTCAGTTGGGGTATGTACGAGATCAGTGTTTCTCACATTGATGTTTCTCTCTCTCCCTCCCTTCCCTTTTCTCTAAAATCAGTGAGCATGTCCTCAGGTGATGATTAAAAAATATCATCTAATCTGGTTTCTTTTTTTTAAAAAACAGGTTTTGGTGGGGTTTTCTTTGATTTTATTTATTTATTTTTAGAGAGGGGAAGAAGCGAGAAAGGGAGAGAAACACCACTGTGTAGTTGTCTCTTGAGCACCCCCTACTGGGGACCTGGCCTACAACCCAGGCGTGTACTCTGACTGGGAATCAAACCAGCAACCTCTCAGTTCGCAGGCCGGCACTCATTCCACTGAGCCACACCAGCGAGGGCTAGTCTGGTTTCTTATTAAAAACCATGAAGTGACTCTGCTGTGACTACATAGTGACAAGACCAGAACAAGACCCCAGGTCTCCTCCTCCTCATTTTACCACTCCCAAGATTATAGTTCCCTCCACCCAGTCTTTCTTTTTTTCTTTCTTTCTTCTTCTTCTTTTTTTTTTTTAATAGACTTGGAACGCCAGTTGGAAGAGCAGAAGAAGCAAGCTCAGGATCACAGGCTGAAATCCCAGACGGTTCAAAATGTGGTATTGATGCCTGTGAGCACTCCTAAGCCTCCAAAAAGGCCTCGGCTCCAGCGGCCAGCCTCCACCACTGTCCTGAGCCCTTCTCCTCCTGTCCAGCAGCCTCAGTTCACAGTCATCTCACCTATCACCATCACCCCAGTGGGTCAGTCGTTTTCCATGGGCAATATTCCAGTGGCTACCCTCAGCCAGGGCTCCAGTCCTGTGACTGTCCACACACTGCCTTCTGGCCCTCAGCTCTTCCGCTATGCCACAGTGGTCTCCTCTGCCAAGAGCAGCTCACCAGACACAGTGACCATTCACCCTTCATCCAGCTTGACGCTACTAAGCTCTACTGCCATGCAGGATGGGAGTACCCTGGGCAATATGACCACCATGGTGAGCCCTGTGGAGTTGGTGGCCATGGAGTCTGGCCTGACCTCGGCAATACAGGCTGTTGAAAGCACCTCAGAGGATGGGCAGACCATCATTGAGATTGACCCAGCCCCAGATCCAGAGGCTGAGGATACTGAGGGCAAAGCAGTCATTTTGGAGACAGAGCTGAGGACTGAGGAGAAAGTTGTGGCTGAGATGGAAGAACATCAGCATCAAGTCCACAATGTGGAAATTGTGGTCTTAGAGGATTAACTGGGGATATCGGGGCCAGGAGACATGTTTTGGTTTTAAATTGTAATTATTTGTTTACTTTTATCATTGTCCCACTCATTTCCACATAGGATCCTTTTTAAAAAAACAAAACAAAACAATATCTGGTTGCTCTAACTGAAAATGTTGGGTACCTTCCACCCCCTCATTGAAAAAATGGACAAAAAACAAGCTGCCCTTCCAGAAGTTGAGAGTAGGTCACGCAATGTCCTCATCCTCTTACACCAAGAAAGTTATTTCTTTCAGGGGAGGCATCAAGATAACCAGAAACCCCATCCTGAAAGCCCTTTCCAGGCTAGCCTACCTGTGTATGCATGTGGTTTTATTCCTGTAAAGATGCATTGACCAAACTCTGGAACACAGACCTGATACTGGAAGGCAACCCACTCACACATGGATGCAGAAGGATAGTTCATTTTGTATCCTGGATTGGGCCCTCAGAGGCCAGTGCAAAACTCTGAAACAAAAGGAAGTTGAACTCTGCTTGAAGGGGAACTCTGTTGCTTGGAGCAGCAGCTTAAAAAGGGAAGTGCTTTGGCCAGGATGGGGCAAAGAAATTATCTTATTTCCCGAAGTGCAACTGATACCTCTTGATATCTCTGAGGGTTACCACTATGGGTGCTAATTCGAGGAGAGGCCACTGATAAGTGGAAGGGTACAGTGCCATGGAGCAAGTAGCATCAGGAGAAATAGAAATCCAGGGATGTCACAGCTGTGCTTTGGGATTCAAGCCCACCTTGCCCCTAACTTTGTCAAAGCACTTACCTTTCTAAACTAGGATGAGTCCGTTCATTTGTAAACTGTGTGATACGGTGTAAGTTGCTCTTGGTCTATGGCTGTTGTGGTGGTTGGGCCTCCAAGACCATTATTTTTATTGCATGACTCCAGGAGCAGGGGAGTTCCTTATCCAGACCAGCTGCCCTTTTTGGTGGGGCCCTTTTTTGGCTTTGGAACCAAAAGCAGCCACTCATTTGGTGCTTCCTCTTGTTCTACCCTCCATCCCTCACTCTTAATGGCATCTGTCTCCTGGATCCCATACTTTTCAGCTTTTTGGCTGATTTGGAGAACAGTGACAGTTGCCTGCCTTCATCCCCTTTTAGATTCATTTATACCACAGATATTTCTGTGATATTGAACTCATAAAAAAACTTTAGTTGGCAGGAAGACTAAATACCCCCAGCCTATCCTGAGGTCGAGGGGATGTCTCCTCCTGAGCGAGCTGGACTCCCTGGGAAAGAAGCATTGTCTGCAACATTATATTATAGGAAATGTACCAGGAATGTCAACAATAATGTCTTTGGAGTAGGGGGGTGTATCTTATTTTCTTTCTTTTTTTTAATGTTGTTTGTATATTTAGAGCTGGGCCATTTTCTGTGCTGTGATTCCTTTTTTACCATCTTCAGTGTTTGGGGCAAGAGTGGACCCTGGTTTTTATTTCTTTTGGTTGCATTGTTTACTGCACTAGGAAAAATACAGGGGAACCACAGACAGTTTAAAAGAAAAATAGGTCAAAAAGAAAGCACACACCTTAGGAGTGGGAGTTTTTGTTTTGTTTTTTTTAATTAAAAGCAAAACTTTGACCTGTAGTTTCCTTTTTTTTTTTTTTTGTAAGAAGCCACCCACTTGAAGCCATGTTTCTTCCAACAGATATTGGAAACCCTGTTGTCAAGCAAGTGAAAACAGTTGTGCTGTCCCTCAGATGGCTGTATATAGCTGGCAAAGCCCTCTAATTTGGGAGGGTCAATCATAAAAGCCTTAAGGGTGAGATTTTTGAACCCCATACTGTTGTGGTTTTCAGCTTTAAAATTGGGGTTTTATTTTTCTTTTCAAAATATTTAATAGATGTAGCAATCAGCTTAGAACAAACCTTTAGCCCTTGATGTATCTTTAGTGAGGAAAGTGGCTTTTATTTCTTGCTTCTTTAGGTTTCCTGTTGGTACATAAACAAATCCAATAATTCTGTCTAAAGCTAAAACTGTTAATTAAAACTAGAAAGGCATATCATCCCTAATGTGGTTTTTAGGGACACTTTTCTCTTTCCCAGAGACAATATGCCCAATTCAGAACAGAGGAGGAGAATATCTACATGCTAGCTCAGGTTCCTTTCTTCCCTCCATCAGAGCTGTTGGTAGTATTTTAAGGTAGTATGAGCATCATGCTTCCAAAGTCAAGAGATATCCTCCTCCTAAGGGCAGAGCCTGATTACTTTTACTTTCTGAATATTCCAGCTGGTGGAAATACACAAGCTTTGTTGTTTTCCTGGTCTTCCAATAGCCTGTCATTATTACTAGATGTTATGGCACCCATTGTTGAGTTGGGGGCTTCCCTTACAAGTCTGGTCTACATGATCTTAAATGGGGTGAGATATATGCAAGCCATTCATCTGTGTGCAAGCATTTGCAATGAATCATTCCTCAGGCTGACTTGGCAGTAGCCATCTTTCTGTTTGTTCATTCAATAAACATTTATAAGTATGATCTATGTGCCAGGCTTTGTGCTAGGCACTGGCAGTACAGAGGTGAAAACACATTACCTGCACTCAAAAGGTTCATACTCTAGAGACTATCTGGAATTTATATTTGAATATAATAGGTTTCCTTTGTAATCCTATGTATTTTATTTCTTGCATTGAAAAACATTCCGAGAATTGGTCCAATAGGTTTCAGCAGTCTATGAAAGGCACAAAAAGGTTAAGCCCTTCTCTAGTGAGTTACTGAAAGAGACCATCATATTGGAATAAATGCAGTGATAGAGCTTTTGGATGGGAGTTAAGAAAACAAAGGGCCCAGGCTGGGTAGCTTAGCTGGTTAGAGCATTGTCCTGATATGCCAAACTTGTGGGTTCAACCCCTGGTCAGGACACATACAAGAATCAACCAATGAATGCATAAGTAAGTGTAACAACAAGTTGATATTTCTTCCTTTCTCTCTCTCTTAAATCAATCAATCAATAAGTTGGGGGCAGGGAGAGAAAACAAAGGATCAAGCACCTCCAGTTTTGGAGGCAGGGGTCAGCAAATAAGGGAGTACTTTCTGAAGGTGTGACCCAAGCTGATTTAGGAAGAGACCATTTTGGCTAGGTTTTAGGGGGTTATTTTATATTCCATTTTCAAGTAGTCAGGTTTATTTATACAAGAGGGAAAAAAATCCTTAGTCTTGCTGCTTTTGCCTCCAGAGCCAAGAAGTCAGCAGCATGGGCAGTTTCTCTTACGAGTAACCCCACTGGAGAAAGCCAAGTCATGTGTCAGCTTCTCTGGGTTTCAATCAGATGAATCCAGCACAGGACGAGTTTAGCTGATGGATGGTAAATGCCCAAACCTTCTTGTCATGTGGAATCTACAAAGGCCTCAGAGTCAGCTGTACAAGTGTCTCACCTTGGCCAAGTCCATGTTTGGCCCCCACCTTGTTCTTTTCCCCACTTCAGTTTCCTTCCATGCCTCCCCACCCCCACAAAACAACAAAAAGTGCTCCAAGTTTTTCTGAAGTAAAAAATGGACAATACTTCAGAATTCAAAGCCAGTTCACTGCAGTTTTTTGTTTGTTTGTTTGTTTGTTTTACACCTTTGCCTACATTAGGGAAGAACGAATGTTAATCCAAATACCTTGGAAGTTAATACTCTGTTCAGTTGGTATGATACTATTTAGTGGTGGCGTTTTATCCCATTTTCATAAAAGGCACTAAAGGTAAATTTGTATGGTAGGAAGTATTGGTAACTACATTTGATTATAAAAACAGCAAAATCAAGCATAAAATATGAGATTACAAGTTAATTGAGTTATAACTGGTCCAGGTCAAGGAGGTCGGAAGGATAAAGACAAGGTTGAATTCTGAAAATAGGCATGAGGATGTGATTCATTTTGGGCCATACTTGTGAGGAAATAGTCCTTTCTGAGAAAAAAGTCAGATGCTAGGCCTGTCCCTGCATTTTCCAATAACTTGTCTAGTACAATTCCCTCACACTTAGGATACCTCCTCCCTGGGAAATTCTTGTGCAGTCTGCAATGCACTACAATAAACACCAAGGTTGAGCTAGACAAGGAACTGCACAAGATCAGTTATGCTAGATTTGGACTTTCTTTGCCCCTGGAATTTCTCTTCTTAGGGCAATCTTAATTGAGTCCTTTCCAGGTTTCCGTCTTAATTTTGGAACATCTTTCTTTGTCCTGAGCTATGCAATTTGACTTCCTCTGAAAGGTTCTACTTTCCTCCAGCTTCCTTATCCATACTCCTATTTCCCTAGCCAAATCACATTTAGTTCCCAATTCTGCCTTGTCAGTAACCCAACTCTAGATCATCATTTCTCATGGCACCCCAAGGACCCAAACTCAGCATACATCCAGAGATGGCTGTCTTTACTACCTAAAACAGCCCTTTTCATTCCATCAATCACCTGAATTGAAGCACATTTGGGATGTGCATATGCAGTGACTGTAGGTAAGTTCCCCAGCACACATAGATTCTAAAACCTGTCTTTTATACCTGATTGATTTTCTACCTATGGTTGGTCACCTAGGCTAAGTCATGCCTGTTTCCTGGATAAATTCCCTTCCTCCTTTCCTTCCTCCCTTCCTTGATTTTCCAGAGAGAGAGAGAGAAACATCAATTTGTTGTTCCACTTATTTTTTCACTTTTTAAAATATATTGTGTTGATTATGCTATTGTCCCAATTTTTCCCCCTTTGCCCACCTCCACCCGGTACCCCCATTCCCTCCAGCAATCCCCCCTTCCTTAGTTCATGTCCGTGGGTCATGCATATAAGTTCTTTGCTACTCCATTTCCTATACTGTTCTTTAACATCCTCCTGTCTATTTTGTACCTTCCATTTTTTACTTAATCCCTGAAACTTTTCCCCCTTTCTCTCCCTTTTGCCTCCCAACTGATAACCTTCTGAATGATCCATATCTATGATTCTGTTTCTGTTCTGCTTGTTTGCTTAGTTTGTTTTTCTTAGATTAAGTTGTCGATAGTTGTGAATTTATTGCTATTTAATGTTCATAGATTTGGTCTTTTTTTAATATATAATTTGCTTTAACATTTTATATAATAATGGCTTGGTGATGATGAACTCCTTTAGTTTTACCTTGTCAGGGAAGCAGTTTTTCTCCCCTTCAATTCTAAATGATAGTTTTGCTGGATAGAGTAATCTAGGTTGTAGGTCCTTGCTTTTCATCACTTTGAATACTTCTTACCAGTCCCTTCTAGGTGCAAAGTTTCTTTTGAGAAATCAGCTGAAAGTCTTATGGGAACTCCTTTGTAGATAACTATCTGCTTTTCTCTTGCCACTTTTAAGATTCTCTCTTTATATTTAACCTTTGGCATTTTAATTATGGTGTGTCTTTTAAAAAAGATTTTATTTTATTTTTTTTAGAGAGAGGGGAAGAGAGGGAGAAAGAGAGGGGGAGAAACATCAATGTGTGGTTGCTTCTCATGCACCCCTTACTGGGGACCTGGCCTGCAGCCCAGGGATGTGCCCTGAGTGGGAATCGAACCAGCAACCCTTTGCTTCACAGTCTGGCACTGAATCCACTGAGTCACACCAGCCAGGGATAATTATGGTGTGTCTTGCTGTAGTCCGCTTTGGGTCCATCTTGTTTGGGACTCTCTGTGCTTCTTGGACTTGTATGTCTATTTCCTTCACCAAATTAAGGAAGTTTTCTTTCATTATTTTTACAAATAAGTTTTCAATTTCTTTCTCTTCCTCTTTTCCTTCTGTCACCCCTATGATTTGGATATTGGTACATTTGAAGATGTCCCAGAGGCTCCTTAGCCTATCCTTGTTTTTTTGAATTCATTTTTCTTCTTGCTATTCTAATTGAATTTTCTTTCTTTCTTGTGTTCCAAATTGTTTATTTGATTCTCAGCTTCATCCTCTCCTCTGTTGGTTCCCTGTAGATTTTTCTTTATTACACTTAATGTAACCTTCATTTCTGTCTGAGTCTTTTTTTATGCTGCTGAAGTACCCAGTGAGTTCCTTGAATATCCTAATAACCAGTGTTTTGAACTCTGCATCTAATAGGTTGCTTATCTTCATTTCATATCGTTCTTTTTCTGGAGTTTTGTTCTTTCATGTGAGCCATATTTCTTTGTCTCCTCATTTTGGCAGCCTGTGTTTGTTTCTGTATATTAGGTAGAACTGCTTTGACTCCCTGTTTTAGTAACGTGGCCTATGGTAGAAAGGCGCACCCATCTGGATGAACGTAGTTTCTTAAAATCCTTGGTTGTCCAACTTCCATACAGCTTGATTTTCTGACGTTTCTGGATGATACCTGTTTTGTAGTCTAGTTACAATTTTTGTCATAGTTGTGTAAGGAGGCGAGGCATGTTTACCTATGCCTCTGTCTTGACTGAAAGTCCAATCCTCACGTGGAAGTGCCATTCTCCTGAGCAGGTCCTGTTGTTCCATTTATTTATGCATTCATTTGTTGCTTCTTGTATTGTATATGCCCTGACAGGAGATCGAACTCTCAACCTAGGCATATCAGGATGATGCTCTAACCAAATGAGCTACCTGACCAGGGCCTGGATAAATTATATAAGCCCAGTATGATTACTACTGCCTCTTCCTGCTACGTCTTATGAACCTCTCAGCCTAAAGACATCTAGTGCCCTCTCAATCTAAAGTAGACCAGACCCTTCCTTGAAGTTGATTCTAGGTTTTCCTCCTGTACCTTAACTGATAGTTATGGCTTATAATGTGGTATATATGGGTTTATTTTTTTAGTTTGAGGACAAGAATGAACTATTGTATTAGATTACATATAAGTGTAAGTTTGAGGCTGGCTAATGACCCGGAAGATAAAGTTCCTTACTGGGCTTTGTAAGAGCTTCTCCCTAAGGAAAGCATACTCAGGGGACGTTTATCTGCATTTGAAAGCATAAGTTTTTTTTTGTTTTAATTATCTTCTTTCATGTTTTCTCTAAAGAAATCTATGTATTATAGAACAAACTAGAATTCCACAGTCCTGACTCAGCCTGAAGACTTACTTTGGACCATGTTTTTGTTTGTTTTAACATTTTATTGAAGTATAAATGCATACAGGAAAGTCACAAATCACTGTATAATTATACACTTAACAAACTGAACACACCCATAAAATCAGCTTCTAGATCAAGAAAAAAAAGTTACCACCACCTCACCCAGGCAAGGTAACCACTGCCTAGTTCTCTAACACCATTGCTTAGTTTTACCTGTTTTCGAACTCTTTTGTTACTGCCTTTTTTTTCACTCAACATTATATTGTAAGATTCACCCATAATGTGAAATTGTAGTTGGTTCCTTCTCATTGCTGTGTAGAAACTGTTACTGTGCCACAGCTGATCCACTTTTTTTTTCTTATTGATCTTAGAGAGAGGGAAAGATAGAGAACATTGGTTTGTTCCACCAATTGATGCATTCATTGGTTGAAAATTCTATGTACCCTGACCACGGACTCAACCTAAAAACCTTGGCACATCCAAATAATGCTCTAACCAACTGAGCTACCCAGCCAGGGACAGCTGGTCGATTCTAATGATGGGCACTTGGGTAGTTTCCAGCTTGGTGCTACTATAAAACATTCTTGCTCATGTCTTTTTTTTTTAATTCTTACCGGAGGATATATTTATTGATTTTAGAGAGAAGAGGAGAAGAAATGTGAGAGAGAAACACCAATATGTTGCCTTGCACCCATTCCAGGAATTGAATCTGAGCCTAAATAGGTGCCCTGACTGGGAATCAAACTCACAACGCTTTGGTGTATGAGATGATGCTCTAACCAACTGAGCCATCTGGCCAGGGCTCTTGCACATGTCTTGATGACATATATATATATATATATATATATATATATATATATATATATGTTTTTATGCCAATATAGACTTTCAAAATTAGGACAATTCACATGAAAAATACAAGATGCAGTTTAAACACACACACACAGTTCATACACACACACACACACACACACACACACACACACACACACACACACACACACACACACACCCCCGGCTCTGGCCAGGTAGCTCAGCTGGTTAGAGGGTTGCCTCAAAATGTCAATGTTGTGGGTTTGATCCCCAGTCAGGGTGTATACAAGAATCATCCAATCAATGAATAAGTAAGTGAAACAACAAATTGATGTTTCTCTCTCTCTCCCACCCCCTTTCTCTCTCTCTAAAATCAATAAATAAAAATTAAAGCCCTGGCTAGGTGGCCTAGTTGGTTGGAGTGTTGCTCGGTACATTAAACCCAGTTGCGGGTTTGATCCTTGGTCAGGACTGGTATGGGAGGCAACTGATTGATATTTCTTTCCCATATCTATCTCTCTCACATTTATGTTTTTATTGTCTCTTTCTCTCTCTCCCTTTCTCTCTTTGTAAAAATCAATAAACATATCCTCAGTTGAGGATTTAAAAAAACAGGAAAGGAAAGAGAAGAAAAAAAAAGCAAGACCTGATAACACTGGCTTCACATTTCCTCATAGCAACACTGAACTAGAATCAGGGCCTATCTTAGGTGGGATATAGCTTCTTTACAGACCCCGTCCCTCCATATTATGTATTACAAACCTAGGTCTACTTATTATACTAGATTTTTTAAAAAATTCAGTAATCTATTAGGGCACTCCCTAGATAACTGCAAAGCTTATTTCTCCACTTCCTTCAAGTCCCTGTTCACACAATACCTTGTCAGAGAGGACTCTCCTGACCACCCACACTATAAAACAATGACAACTCTCCCCTGCACTATGCTTCCTATTTTCCTTTACCCTGCTTTATTTTTCTCCATTTTACTAGTCACCTGACATACATTTATTTTTTACCCCCCAACTAGAATGGAAGTTCCATGAAGACAGGGACCCTTCTTATTTCTTAGTCACTGCTGTTTCTACAGTGCCTAGAACAGTGCCCGATATGTAGTAGAGCTTGACAGATGTTTGATGCAATTGTAATCATAGTAATAATAACAACAAATGCTTATTGAAGGGAAACTAGGTACCAAGCAAGCATTGTTCTAAGCACTTTACATATATTAATCCATTTGAGCCTCACAATTCTATGAAGTGGGTAGCATTATTTATTATTTACTTCATTTTACAATGAGGAAACTAATATATTTATCTTCTAATTTACATAATAGATACATCTGAAGCACAGTGTACCCATCAAATTAATTAGTCTTTAAATGTAGTAGAGAAGCTTAATACTTAAAAGGAACCCTTCAACGAATCATTTTATAATGAGAATGTTTTATTTGATAACATGTTTAGTTACTCCTTAAGTTGTTTTTTTAAATTTTTATTATTTATTTATGTTCAGAGAGAGGGGAAGGGAGGGAGAAAGAGAGGAAGAGAAACATCGATGTATGAGAGATACATAGATCAGTTGCCTCTTGCATGCCCCTCACTGGGGACCTGGCCCATAACCTAGGCATGTGCCCTGGCTGGGAATTGAACTGGAGACCTTTTGGTTCACAGGCCGGCGTTCAATCCACTGAGCCACACCAGCCAGTGCTTAAGTTGTTTTCTTTACATTCAACTTCTAGCATATTAAAATTTTTAGTTTTAGGATTGGGCTTAGGTCATGATACAATTAGTTGTAATTTCAGAGATCTGGGGCAGTGGAAACTGATCAGATTTTGCTATCTGATGGGCAGGAAGTCCTACTCAGCATCTCTCAAGAGTACTGGAGCTTGAAAAAGTCCACTTACCTGATGAAGGATTTTAGAACCTAGATCATCTGTCTGCCTGTCACATGAAGTACTGATTTATTACTTTGTTAATGGCCCTGGTTAGAATTTCATTTTATTCCTGCTTTTACTTTCATTAGTATTTATGCTAAATAAATTTATTTATTTTATGCTAAATTTATTTTAAGTTTTTGTTTCTTCAATTTCTTCTGGGATATCTTTTCCTTCTGCGCAACCTCTTCTTCTGGTTTAGGAACAATCTGCTCTTTTTAAGTAAGGATCATCTCAGTGTGTCATGGAGAGCTCATGTATGGGTTAGTATGCCCAGGAGCTCTGCAAGTTCTGTGCTGCATCTTGAGAGCTTTGTTCACCTGGATGTGTTCAATGACCAGAGAATTTACATCTAAACCCTTAAGTTCAGCATTACTCTCTGCATTAAAAAAAAAATTATTGATGAAAGAGACTGATTTGCTGTTCCATTTATTTATGCATTCATTGGTTGATTCTTATATGTGCACTGACCATGGATTGATGCAACCTTGGTGTACTGGGATGACACTCTGACAAACTGAGCTACCTGGCCAGGGCCTTACTCTCTGCATATTTAAGCATGTGCAGCAAAAATTCAGCACTCTTTTTGGTCAACTGACTCTATGTCCGGTCCCACTGTTTGGCCTGGGCACATCTACCAACTCCACCATTGTAACAATGGAATGGCATGCATTGTTTCTATAAAGTGACATCCTTCATATCCTTGACAGCTTTTTGAATATGCATACCCTTGATGGCCTGGGCAGTTTCAGGAGTGTTCCTAAAGTGAACACAGAGATTTGAACCTCCTGATTTGCATGATTTTGTGGGGTTTTCTGGGCCAATTGAATAGCAAAGCACTTTCAGAGGTCACCTCTGGTAGCTTTCCAGAAGAGCAGAACTTAATTTCTTTGCTAAACCTAACCCCATGTGCCAGTTGTTACACAGGGAATTTACTCCGTAGAACATTGATAGTATTATAAAGGCTTTGCCAACTGAGCAAAAAACAAACATTCTCTGGCTCCAGGAACAAAAATGGAACTACTATGCCTCAGAAATGCTATGTTAACACTTTCACTGACTGGGACATTCAGAGAAAATTGCACATGACCTCTCATATTCTTGCCTTGTTTAAGTTTTCTGTAGCTACCACCCCAGGACCAAAAGAGAATTTTTACATTTATCTGTAAACATTGTCACAAATAGTTTAGACACATTCATTGGTTTATCTATTTTTTTCTTGGTACAGATTAAAGTTGTATTAGTTCTTCCAAGACTCCCTAACTGCCTTTCCCTTTGGCACTATTTCCAGAAATCTTGTTTATACTTCATTTTTCTCTCCAGTTTGTTTTCTTAGATTGAGATTATAATCTAAACTGTTCCTTAGCACAAGGCTACTTGGACTTTCAGACTCCATGTATCAATAAAAGAGACGCCCCACCCAAAGTCTTAGTAACCAACATGAGGTTTCCAACATTATATTTTACCAAATAAGGTATATATATTTTATTTATATATTTTTATTATATATTTATTACATACATTTTAAAGATTTTTTTTACTTATTTATTTTTAAGGAGGAAGGGAAGGAGAAAGAGAGGGAGAGAAACATCAGTGTGTGGTTACCTGTCATGTGCCGCCTACTGGGGACCTGGCCCGTAACCAAGGCATGTATCCTGAGTGGGAATAGAACCAGAGACCTCTTGCTTCACAGGCTAGCACTCAATCCACCGAACCACACCAGCCAGGGCCAAATAAGAATATATTTTTTAATGGCCAACCCTTAGCATCATTTGAAAGGAAAGGGCATTTTTTAAAAAGATTTAATTTACTTATTTTTAGAGAGAGGGGAAGGGAAGGAGAAAAAGAGGGAGAGAAACACAAGGGAGAGAAACATTGATCGGTTGCCTCCCACACCCCCCCAACTGGGGACCTGGCCTACAACCTAGGCATGTGCTCCAGCAAGGAACCAAACCCATCACCTTCTGGTTCACAGGCTGGTGGCCAGTCCACTGAGCCACACCAGCCAGTGCAGAAAGGGCATTTAAAAATATATGTATATTGATTTGAGAGAGAGTAATATCGATTTGATGTTCCACTTATTTATGCATTAATTGGTTGATTCTTGTATGTAACCTGACAGGAGATCAAACCTGCAACCTTGGCACATCAGGATGATGCTCTAACCAACTGAACTACCCAGCCAGGGCAAGAAAGGACATTTTTACATCAAAAAGGTAGGAGAACCCTGGCTGGTGTGGCTCAGTGGATTGAGTGCTGGCCTGTGAACCAAAGGATCACTGGTTTGATTCCCAGTCACAGCACATGCCTGGGTTGTAGGCCAGGTTCCCAGTAGTGGGCACGTGACAGGCAACCACACATTGATGCTTCTTTCCCTCTTTTTCTCTCTCCCTTTCCCTCTCTCTAAAAATAAATAAATAAAATCTCCAAAAAAAGAAAGGTAGGAGAGAAATAATCTCAGAATAAAGAACAGGTCTCTACATTGAATAAGTTTAGCTTTATGAAAAACTCATTAGATTACCATTATTTTTCTCATTACCTGGAGGACTGCTAAAAAATTCTGCTCTTACCTCTTAGACTCTGAGTTGAATTTTCAAGTTTCCTTTATTGCTGGCTCCTTCTTGGTTCTTATTCTTTTTTGCCATTAATGTCTCTAACAGCTGCTCTTGGATATACACAGCTGTGAATTCCTAGTGTTTTAAGGCCACCTAGCCCAACTGTCTTTTCTTCCTTTAGTCTGTTCTCATGTTGCTCTTTTCACATCTCCACTCAGTGATTCATAAAACACATCTGCACTTTACTTATTTAAATTTTTATTTATTGATTTTAGAGAGAGGAAGGAAAGGGAGGGACAGAAACATTGATTCGTTGTTTCACTTATTTATGCATTCATCGGTTGTTTCCTGTATGTGTCCTGACCAGGGATCAAAACTACAACTTTGGTATATCAAGATGATATGCCAATCAACTGAGCTACCTAAATGTATTTAAAGTACAGTACATTTGTGCTTTAAAAAAATCATTAACTTTTCTTGGGATTTCCACATTTTCTTTTAACATTCAGTTAAGCTAGTTAAGTCTACACATGTAACTTTTTAACACTAATGAGCCCACCAGGTTTTCAATAGAAAAATAGGGATTAACAATACTAGGCAGAATTTTGAAAATGGATGAGATATTTAAATTAATTCAGCAAGCATTTATGTACCATTGGATTATAATGATTAATAATAAAAATGTTCTTTGCCCTGAAGCAGCCATAGATTTATTGGAAAGGCAATATGTAGTCCGGGGGTTGGTTATCTTAAGCTAGGGTCCATGGGATGGATGGGCTTGGGGCAGGGGGTGTTTAATAAGATTCTAAACAAACATTTGGGTGTATATGCATTTTTCTGAGAAGATTCATTACTGCTCTCATTAGATTCTCAACAGAGTCCTAGACTTTCAAAACAGAAAGAAATATTGATGTAAACAGATACATTTAGTATACCAAAATAAGTTACTATAATGCCAATATCATGAGTGAACAAAAAATCGAGCACCCTTTTTCTGCTTCGGGGGAGAATAAATCTTTGCTGATCACAGTGTTGTCATCAGAAGTTGGGAGTGGGGGGAGATGACAAGGACAGTTGAGGCAGAAAGAACAACATATACAAAATTAGGGGTTCCAGAAAAAAAAAAATGTGTATTGGGGGGAAAATTCAGTGTGGCTGGAACCTAAAGTACACAGTGAGAAATACACAGGGCCAGAGATGGCAAGCTTTGTACACTGTGTGGACTAGAGAGAGCCAGGAGAGATCTTTAAAAATAAGTTTTTACGCTGTCGGTTCTATGACATGTGTAAGTATTTCTAAAGGAAGGTCTCTTCTATTCCTGCCTTACTAAGAGGGTGATGGGCAATGAGATCTTCTGTTCCTGAAGAGTATATGAAATCTGTCCTCCTTTCCTACTTCTTTTCTCTCCTTTATTTCTACTGCCCCAAGAAAAAGCTTTTTGGTTTCCACCTTCCAGAAATCTAAAATTGTGGAAACTAGAAGTAAACTTAGAAGTTATTTTGGTCCAACTTCCTTATTTTACAGTCTTGGAAATAGACTGAATGAAGAAATTATCTATTTTCCTTGTTTGTTCTTTTATCTCTCCAATTTGGTGCTGGGCCTTTTGTTCTTCTCCTCTCTTCTGCAGAAATCTTATGGGCTCCTTTGGCTTCAACTAACATCCCTATACCCAAAACTCCATGATTTGTACTCTCAGCCCTGTCATTCTCTTTTTGCCCCAAACCTTTTAATTGTCTACAGAATACTTCTGTCTGACTTTTATCTTCTGAAACCCAGAATGACCAAAGATAAATTTTTTAAAGGATTTTTAGAGACAGGGAAAGGAGGGAGAATGAGAGGGAGAGAATCACTGATGCATGAGAGACACATTGGTCCATTGCCTCTCACATGCATGCCCCCCAACCAAGGACCTGGCCTGCAACTCATGCATGTACCCTCTCCAGGAATTGAACTGGCGACCTTTCGCTTTGTGGGACAATGCCCAAATCAACGAGTTACACCAGTCAGGGCCAAAGATAAATTTATAATTATTCCCCACCCCTACAAGTCTCCTTCAGTTTTCCCCATATTAGAAAATGGCACCTCATCCACCCAATTGCTCAAATCAAACCAGGTATCATCCTTGGGCTTGATACCTTCTTCTTTTTTAACACCCCCTAATCCAATCAATCAACAAATCACTAAGACCTCTCATTTTACCTCCTAAAATGTCCATTTCTCACTGTTGTCATTGCCAGTATATTAGACCATTATCTTTTGCCTTGACTTATTGCAATACTCTTCTGATTCCTACTCTTCTCTTTTCTCCCTAAACCTATTTCCTACACTGCAATCAGAGTTCATGAGTTAACAACATCTTAAAACATAAATCTGAGAATGCTATGCTCCTATTAACCTTTTACTAGCTGATCATCATTTGTAGTTAATATATAAGTTTCCTATTTTTCTCCTTTCTGTCCAATTCTCCAGTCTTATCTGGTGCCACACTCTCTCTCTCTCTCAGTCATGTGGCCCTCTTTTAGTTCCTCACCAGTGCCAAGCTCTTTCTCTGCTTGGGGCCTTTGCACCTATTGTTCCCTCACTCCCTTCCCTCACCTACTTGTTATTCTTCAGGCTTTAGCTGAAGGTTACCACCTCAGGAAAAACTTCCTTTGCCCCCCACACTCCCCAGGACAGGTTTCTCTGTGCTTTCTCATTGCACTTTGCACAACCGTAATTGAATAATTATTTGCTTACAGTCAGTTCCCCTGACTAGTCTATAAGCTTCAAGGGAAAGTAAACTCTTAAGATATTCTCTCCAGCACATTGTCTGGTCCTCAATAAATACCGGTTGAAAGAGGGATTGAATGGTTTATCTACCCAGTTGCAGAGTTGAAACTAGAACACAGACCCATTAGTAGTACAGTTTTGTTTTCTCAAACCATGGGGGTCACATAAGATGATACCCCACACTCCAGACTTCCTCTTCCTCTTTACAGTGACTAAATACATCAGCCTTTTGTGTTCTGTTCAGAGGCCTATTAAAGCCAATCTGGTGAACTAAAATCCAGGTTTAGAGACTACCTTTCTCCCTAAGAATAGCAACTCCCAGATGACAGAAAGTAATCCCAAAGAAACTAATCCCAATTTCATCATTGGAGCCAGGGAATTTTCACTACCATGACTTAATGGAATTATAGGAAAGGAATCTACAATGTACTGAACTTGCTTTAATGTCTTCCTTTTATTATTTATTTTTAATTTTTATTGAGAGAGAGATCGATTTGTTGTTCTACTTATTTATGTATTAATCGGTTGCTTCTTGTATGTGCCCTGGCCAGGGATGGAACCCCACAACCTTGGCTTATCAGGACGATGCTCCAGCCAGGCTAGCTGACCAGGGCTATTTAATGTCTTTAAAAAAAAAACAACAAAAACTTTATCTCCACAACAAGCCTTTTAAGAAGATATTATTATCCTCCTTTTCCATTCATCAAATGACAAGTTTAGTAATTTACCTAGTATTGCAAATCTGGTGGGGAGGCCATTATTTAGTCCCTCCCGCTCCCAGATCAGTTCTCCTTTTATCAAACCATGTTGCTTTCTAGGGTAAGTGTAGGTAACTGTTTACAGTTTAAATATAAATCTGGACTGTGAGGTTAACTGGCTGAGTATCATTTTATTATTGTTATTCCTCACCCAAAGATATATTTATTCATTTTTAAAGAGGAGGGGAGAGAGAAACATTGATAGGTTGCTTCCTGTACAGACTGGGAATTGAACCTGCACACTTTTGGTGCATGGGACAGTGCTCCAACCAGCTGAGACACTCCGCCAGGACCTGGCTGAGTATCCTTAAAGAAGGCTTACTGAGTATTTTATTCCTCTGATGGGATCTATTGTCTATGACTTGACATTTTTCTGTCTTTTTCCAGAAGTCCATCACATTTGATGCCTGACCTTATTTGTTCCACCATAAATGAGATTATGGGAGAAAAAAATGAATTGAGCACTTGACACACAATTATGATGCAAAATCCAATGTGTTGTTATCATTTATTTTACTAGTGAGTCCTCCAAAGCCTTCTGTATCCAGGGAATGGATGGTATCAGGTTGGTACTTAACAGTGCATTATTTATCTCTTTACTACTATTCGCAATACCAAAAGCTATTAGGAGACAGGCCGTCCTAGGATCAAATATCCCTGCATGTGTTGGGTTTGCCTCTGATCAAAAATGTTTTTGCCCATCCTTTGATCACCTCTGGATTCTGCTTCTTGAAAACAGGCTTTCTCTTGGGGGCAGAGGGACACTATTATGTGTGTGTGTGTGTGTGTGTGTGTGTGTGTCAGTTACATCTACTTACAGCTTTGTGACCTTGGACACAGTACTTAAATTCTGTTTCCTTGTAAAATGTAGTGACTAATAGGTATTTTGAAGATGTTGAAAACCTTTAATAAGGCTTTGAAAGTACCCAACAACAAAACCTAACACAGAGCAGGTATTCAAGTAGCATTAATTTCCTTTCTTCCTCAGATAAGGACATTTCCTTTTGAAGTCCATAGACTTACAGATTCCCTGGACTTGTTCAAAGTACACGAAGAATTTTGTGTAGGTGTGTGAGTGGGTTCTTCGTGGAAATAAGGGCCACAATTTAACAATTTATTACGGGGGCGAGTGACTAACCTAAAAAATTGCAGATTCTCCTCCCTGTAATACCAAAGGGCAACTATCTTTTGCAGGGGACCAAATTTCTGTGGATGTTTTTGTTCTCTGGGCACTTTTCTTTCTTTTTTTTCTTTTTTCTTTTTTTTTCCCCAGTACGCTGTCACAGGAGGAAAACTGGGCACCTGGGGAGGGTGTGTCTTTCTGAGGTAGGGCCCGCATGAAGTTTCCCTGGGGGCTCTGAGACCCTTTTCGGGTTCCTCCCCGCATGGGGGTGGGGTGCCATCTGCAGCTGGGAAGGTTTATTTTAAGGTGTCTGGGGCTTCGGGGGTCTCTTCCTCACTGAAAGACTGGTTTTTGTGGATTTACTGAAGCTAAAGTTACTCTCTGCAGGTGTAAGTTAAAAACCTCGTGGCGCGACCCAGCCGTCTCCACCCTCGTAGGCCCCAGCCCTGAGACGGTGGGGGCGGGGAGCAAGTGCGAGCCGCTTCCGCTCCTCCAGCCCACCAGAGGGCACTGCAGCCCCGCCTCGTCCTTTTCGACGTGCTTTGCGCCGGGCCCCTTCCGCGTGGGTGAGTGAATGTGAGAGTCAGCGTCGCGCCGCGCTCGCCGTCCGCCTCCGCCGCTCGGAGCTCTTATTTCGGCTGCTAGGGGCGGGCGCGCGCGCGCGTAAAGGCATAGAGACGGGCGTTGCGTTCTGGGGCTAGAGCGTCGCCGAGTCGGAGCCGGAGCCCGAGCCGCGCGCTGTGTCTCCGCTGCGTCCGCCGAGGGCCCGAGTGTCAGGGACAAAAGCCGCCGTCGCGCCGCCCGCTCCCGCCGCCGGAGCTTATCCTCCGCCGCCGACGCTCTGAAGAGAGTCCGCCGCCGTCGCTACCTGTGAGGATCCGAGAGCCATGTCGGCTAGCAGCCTCTTGGAGCAGGTACAGGCCCGGCCCGCATGCCTCGGCCATTGTGTGAGGAGAGAGGGAGCCCGACTAGGCCCGGGCCTGCCGCCCCCGGTCGGGCCAAGCTGAGGCGGCGCCTCTCGCGGGCCGGGTTTCGGGCCTCTCAGGCCGGCCGCGCCCTGCGCCTCGCCCTCAGCCCGCTCTTCCCGCTTCTTCCCGGTTCTCGGCGTCCAACGCCCGCTTCGGTTTTCTTCCTCAGTGGGCCTCGTTTTTGTCCCTTGTTCCTTTCCCCTTTCTTGAAGCCCTGGTCCCCTCGCGTTGCTTCTGGCGAGTCCCCTATCTTTCTCCCCGCGAGCCCCGGCGGCCTAGCGCTTTTCCCCGCCTCCCGTTTACAGAGCCTCCCCCTCTCACTACCATTCCTGACGCCTACCCTCAGGCCTGCTCCTTTATTCCCTTCTCGGGCCCGGCTTTAATTTGTCTTCCCTTTCCCATTTCTTCTCGGACAACTTGCTGCTCGGCGACGTTCCCTGCGCCCGCAGAGACCAAAAGGTCAAGGAAACAAAGGTGAGCTCAGCTCCGCGGGTGGCCCCGGGCCGGGAGGGGGACCCCGAGTAGTGGGGGCGGGGTCTCCGGGAAGCGCCCAAAGGCGCGGATCTTTCGCAAGCCCTTGGTTCGCAGGTGCCTCACACTTAAGTATTTGACCCTTTCGGCGTGTTCTTGCAGCTGGCGATCAGCTTTTTAGCGAACAAGGAGTAATTCATTAAGGGTGGGGGTGGAATCGGTTTTGAAATGTCTCAGGTCCTTAGTTTCCTGTATGTCTTAGGAGGCCTTTGTTTTTCATCCTCGTGGATCACACTCTGGAAGTACTCACATGTGACCGGGGTTGGAGGGGGGGCGGGAGGGCATTGAAATCTAGAGGAGCCAATAAAATAACCTTTTTAGATCAACTTGCTCTGGGTGGAGGGAGACATTTTTACTGACTAATACTACTTAGCATTTACTCTCATTCTTATCCTTTCGAAATTCAAAGTTAATTGCTCTAGTTCGGATATATTTGATTAATTTGGGAGGGAGATTGTATGATTGAGACACTCGTAATTTTAATTTTTTCTTTTAGTACAAAATGGATCTGTACATCAAAAGGATGGATTAAACGATGATGATTTTGAACCTTACTTGAGTCCACAGGCAAGACCCGTGAGTACCTAACCATTTACATGCCTGGTCAAAGGGTGTATACTATTACCATTTTTTTCTCTTCCCTATGAATAAAGTCGCATTTTCGGAGGTGACTTTTTTACTGGTAGTCAGGATGTTATAAGAAGTTGTTACAAATGTTAATAGACTGTTCAGATTCCCACCTTTTGTCAGCAAACATATTGTTCTGAGACTAGTTCTGAGTGACATTTTACAGTATACTAATGTTAACACCTGTTTGAATAATTCTTCCTCCTTACCAGGAATATACAATACAAAATTTAATCCTTTCTAGTTTAAATATTCTGAATTTTCATCCCCAAAACCACTTTCTTTTCTGAAAATTGGATTCATATGTGATAGAAAAAACTAATTAAAAAATCATCTTAAATTTATTCTGTGATGCAGAACTTGGTGTTCTTCCTCTCCTCTGGTCATTTAAGTTAGTGAGGTCTTAGAACTATTTTGGAGTTACATACTTGTTTTTCAAGTTGAACGCGTGTGTGTGTGTGTGTGTGTGTGTGTGTACACACACACATACACACACACACACATATATAGCGACCAACTTTGTATACACCTTTGGATTCTCACGTAAGGGAACTATAGGATTTACAAAGTGGAGTTAAAAGAAGATAAAGTACTGTTTGGTACAAATTAACATCAAGAATGAGGTTTTTGCAATGTAATCTATCTTCTAATGTGAAGATAGCTGCTTAGAGGTACATGATCTGTACATACAGAAACTTATTTAGTGTGGCATTTCTTTTTATAAACATCTTCTGTCCCAAAGACCTAGTTACAGAGTGGTAGCAAATACAACTCCCAGACTCATAAACCAGAAGGAAAACGGGCCATAACTCAACCAAAGGATCCTAAAAGAACCACCTTATGGAACATTTATATAAATTCTGAACAGATGCTGCATGATAGGTGTAATAGCGTAGAATAACTTCATGTATTAGCATATGTCCATACTTGGGTGTAATTCTTTCATAAAACTTTTAGATTCTTTATGTAAAATTTTCTGCATTGAATGTATAGAAACCATTTAAGTAAATGATTGGAAAAAAGTTTTTTGTAGAAAATAACCAGTTAATCAGGAAAAGTAGGGAAGGAAGTAGAGGAATGAACTATTAATAGGTTCCTGCTATTGAAGTAGTTTGGTTACATAATCATTATAACAGGGAGAGTTGGAGCATTTGGAAATATAATTCTAGGTAGTTCTTGTGAAACATTGTGTAATTGAGATTTTTGAGCTCAGGGGCATGTGGGAACTTGCTGGTTCAGGTGCTATATAATGGCATAACCTGCGATATTAAGTGCATTTGTTTTCTTTCTTAGGTAAGCTAAAGCTTACATGTCTTTATTTTAAAAATATTGGGGGAAAATAGAAATCTGGTTGAAGAGACAACCTGAGAATCTTTGTCCATTTTAATTTACCTTCAGGAGTAATGCATCTACTTTTTAATCAGTTTTTCATCTTTTTATGTTGGAATAATCCTTCAGGCCTAAACCAGTCTTTATAGATTGAATTTTTATACATAATAGATTTGGGTTTATTAAGATATTAACACTATCTTTGAGAAATACCTGTAATTTTAAGAGAAGTCTGTGTGAAAAGACAGGGTTTTTTGGGGGGGGGGGGGTTGTTTGTTTTTTTTAAAGGAAAATTCAATTTGGCAGAGAAAAAGCACCACCATTTTACACATTAGTGGAAACATTAATCTTCAGGAGATGTGTTTTAGTGGCTAGGGAGAAGTCCTCTTAGCTTTGGTAATACAAACTTAAGGCCAAAGATAATGGTGGTCATCTAAGTCTCTTAAGAATAAAACTCCGTATTTTGACTGGTCAGTGGCTTCTTATATGCCAGAGGTATTTTGAAGTGAGAGTGAGACCAATTTTACGTATCTCTAACTTCTCATTTGAGGGAATATTCTGTGAGCCATAGGATTTATTTAAAAAGTAAAAATACTTTCAGCACAAACTAAAGTAAGATCAAGAATGATTGAGGTTTTTGCTGTGCGGTCTCCCTTCTAACGTGGAATGGTTGCATGTGAGTGTATATTTCTGGTTATTCTTGACAATGATTCCTTTTTTAAAAGTAATGGACTGTGTGGTGTCTTTAGAATTACACTCCTGTTTTTAGTGGAAAAGTTAGTTGTGCGTTTTAGCTTACAGCCATTTGTTTTATACGAGAAGCAGAACAGGTAGCAACCTTTTTTCTAGTTTTAAATTCTGTGTAGGCTACTGTATATTTTCTTTCCAGGTTATAATTAAATAGTGACATCTGTTGACGTTCCCAGCTGGTTTGCCAAGAGGCGCTACTACTGTAAATGATACGTAGTGAACCTTGGTTTTTGTTTTTTTACATAATAAAAACTTACTTGACACATACCAAAATGTCTTAAAATCATGTATTTTTATATTTTGATAATTGAAAATAAATTCATGCACCAGTATTTTAACATAGCAAAGATTTATGAACATATATAAAGCCATGCCATATAAATGCTTACTAATAAGATTTAAGAAGTTTTCTTGACACACAGACACTATGTTCTTTAAAAACACTGGTAGATCTTGCTTTTTGGTTTATGGTTGAGGAATGCCTGCACAGATTTTCAGGATAAAATTTGAAATTTCCAGTTTTGTTTGTCTTATTGTAGTATCCATTATAGTATGTTTTTAATAGGAAACTTTTGAACACTCCCGTGTTTTGGCAAAATTCCCTCTCAAATCCAAAGGTACTGGTTTTAATAAAACCATCACCTGAACACTTACAAAGCAAAACTAACTTGTTAAGAGGCTGGATTTTTCTCTTCTGAATTGTGGTGCTAAAGTTAAGGTCCACATTAACTATGTGTAAGTTAAACTTTAAATGTTTAAATACTACAATTATTAAACCAGAATTTCTTACAATATAACAAGTTTATGGGACAAGATCATCTGGAGTGGTCACTCTCCTTTTTCATGATAATGGATGAAATGGTTTAATTGTTTGAATAATTGAGAGAAGAAATGTCCTGATTGTTTTCTTTATATTTGTGTGGTGTTGATTTGCTTTTTTTTTCTCCTTCCACAGAATAATGCATATACTGCCATGTCAGATTCCTATTTACCCAGTTACTACAGTCCCTCTATTGGCTTCTCCTATTCTTTGGGTGAAGCTGCTTGGTCTACAGGGGGTGACACAGCGATGCCCTATCTAACATCTTATGGACAACTGAGCAACGGAGAGCCTCATTTCCTACCAGATGCAATGTTTGGACAACCAGGAGCCCTTGGTAGCACTCCATTTCTTGGTCAGCATGGTTTTAATTTCTTTCCCAGTGGTATTGACTTCTCAGCTTGGGGAAATAACAGTTCTCAGGGACAGTCTACTCAGAGCTCTGGATACAGTAGCAATTATGCTTATGCACCTAGCTCCTTAGGTGGAGCCATGATTGATGGACAGTCAGCTTTTGCCAGTGAGACCCTCAATAAAGCTCCTGGCATGAATACTATAGACCAAGGGATGGCAGCACTGAAGTTGGGTAGCACAGAAGTTGCGAGCAGTGTTCCAAAAGTTGTAGGCTCTGCTGTTGGTAGTGGGTCCATTACTAGTAACATCGTGGCTTCTAATAGTTTGCCTCCAGCTACCATTGCTCCTCCAAAACCAGCATCTTGGGCTGATATAGCTAGCAAGCCTGCTAAACAACAACCTAAGTTGAAGACGAAGAATGGCATTGCAGGGTCAAGTCTTCCACCACCCCCAATAAAGCATAACATGGATATTGGAACTTGGGATAACAAGGGTCCTGTGGCAAAAGCCCCCTCACAGGCTTTGGTTCAGAATATAGGTCAGCAGCCAACCCAGGGGTCTCCCCAGCCTGTAGGTCAGCAGGCTAACACTAGCCCACCAGTGGCTCAGGCATCAGTAGGGCAACAGACACAGCCATTGCCCCCACCGCCACCACAGCCTGCCCAGCTGTCAGTCCAGCAGCAGGCAGCTCAGCCAACCCGCTGGGTAGCACCTCGGAACCGTGGCAGTGGGTTTGGTCATAATGGGGTGGATGGTAATGGAGTGGGACAGTCTCAGGCTGGATCTGGATCTACTCCTTCAGAACCTCACCCAGTGTTGGAGAAGCTACGGTCCATTAATAATTATAACCCCAAGGATTTTGACTGGAATCTGAAACATGGCCGGGTTTTCATCATTAAGAGCTACTCTGAGGACGATATTCACCGTTCCATTAAGTATAATATCTGGTGCAGCACAGAGCACGGTAACAAGAGACTGGATGCTGCTTATCGCTCCATGAACGGGAAAGGCCCCGTTTACTTACTTTTCAGTGTCAACGGCAGTGGACACTTCTGTGGCGTTGCAGAAATGAAATCAGCTGTGGACTACAACACATGTGCAGGTGTATGGTCCCAGGACAAATGGAAGGGGCGTTTTGATGTCCGGTGGATTTTTGTGAAGGACGTTCCCAATAGCCAGCTGCGACACATTCGCCTAGAGAACAACGAGAATAAACCAGTGACCAACTCCAGGGACACTCAGGAAGTGCCTCTGGAAAAGGCTAAGCAGGTGTTGAAAATCATAGCCAGCTACAAGCACACCACTTCCATTTTTGATGACTTCTCACACTATGAGAAACGCCAAGAGGAAGAAGAAAGTGTTAAAAAGGTAACCAGCTTACCGTTAAGACTTAGGGAAGGGGGGAAGGAACTAGAGAGAACAGGAGAGGTATTATATTGAATAATAAAAGCTCTGTAAATAACACAAGTATCACATAACTAGTTCAGTCTTTTATGGGAGTGTGATTGATCTACTCTCTGAACCTTAGTGTGAAGAAATGTGGGAACATTAATGGCGGACACAAATGTAGGCTTAAAGGAAAAAAATAATATAGAGAAAATGAATTATATGATGCAGAAAGAGGTGGAGAGTGAGTCTGAAAGAAAGTGAAAGGGATTGATTGAAGTGATAAAACCGAGGAAATTAAAGTAGGAAAAGATTGAGGCTGTAATCAGGCAGAGAAAAAAAGATACAGGTTCTCTTGGAATTAACTTTTGGCCTGATGGGTACTGTCGTCGTGTCGCCCCCCCCCCCGGCCCCCCCCCCCCCCCCCGCTGCCCCAAGAGTTGGTGTGTCACCAAGCCTTGACATCATCTTTTAGCCTGCCTTCTGTCACCTGGCAGCATTAAGAGAACGTTCTTAAGAATGTTCTTGCTTCTATCCCTTAGTGTTCTTACTTTTCAAAACCTTTTTCCCGTTGGAAAAATAAAATGTTTATTATATAGAACTTGGAAAATGGATCATTAGAAAAGGCTGACCTCTTGCTTTTAATATTTTGTTGTATTCCTAAAGAGTCACTTTCTCATGTTCTCTTTGTAACAAGTAGGAATCTTGGGTAGAGTTGAATTTATTTGAGAGTTGGTAATGCTTGGTCCTTGTGTGTGGAGTGGAATGTAAACTTCAAGACCATAAGAGAATGATAAAATACTGGTTGGGGCAGATCATATTTTATCTAGGACTTAGACATATTTACATGTAGGAAATAGAAGGATTATGGGCAGGGAGGAAATTTTTTAAAAATATGTAAATAATTGAGAGAATCCTGAGTGGTTAGTCTCATGTAAAGTAAAAATCAAAACCAGGGGTAGGGAGGTAGAAGAGGGTATGGGGGGATAAATAGTGACATGAAATTTCGCTTGGGGTGGTAAATACACAATACAGTATACAGAAAATGTATTACAGAATTGTATACTTGAAACCTATGTAATTTTATTAACCAATGTCACCCCCAATAAATTTAGTAAAAAAGAAAAACAAAACCTAATAAGCTTATGTAAATATATTTTCATTAAGTTATGAATTCATAGAGATCTTATATATTAGATGTAGGATCTGAGACATTCGTTATGGCTCTATAAAAACTTATTCCTTTGAGCAGTGGGAGGAGGGTCTTTGGTAGAGTTTTCACCTCCATAACACGGGACCAGAGGTTCATAGTTGTTCAAAGTAGGATGGTCACAACCTTACATTACAGTCTAGCATGTACAGACAAATAAATGGAGATACACTAATCAATGATGCTAAAAGTATTGGGGGTATAGAGCCAGATTACTGAAAAGTTGGCTCTGAAAAGAAACTCTCCTTTTAGTCCTTTAAACTCCTCTCTTTCCCAGAGTTTTAACAGTTTAACATAAAATCTTCCATAATCTTGTAGAAAAAGATAGTTTAGAGGTTATTTTTGCCAGACATCTGAAAAACTATAAAGATGTCTTCACAGGCTCCTGTTGCTAGAAGTACAAGGAAGGAGGATGTGACCTTTAGGTACCATGTAGTGGCATGGCAGATTTTTAACGTGTGTGAGAGGCGTCCAAGTACTTGATAATCTGTCTCATATTATCAATATGCTTTCTTTCATTTGCAAGGTTCTGTCTTACATCTTGTGATTAAAAGCAGAAAGGAAGAGATAGGAATATTTTTAGGAATGCACATTGTAGATGCTAACATAAACAGTACTTAACTATATTAGAATTGTGGGGAGACAGGTTTAAAAATGAAGTAGCAAATTTGAGGACTGTCATATAAACTTTTAATCAAGTATGCATTTGTATTAAAATCACTTAAGTGGTTTAGTACATGATAACTGAACTTCATAAGTAGATATAAGATTCATATTTTGGAATCGACCAGTCCTATGATATTTTCATAAAGTGAGTATAATATTTATGATCTTTATTAACTGATGGATTTTTCTTAAAACTATTCCGTAAAGACCTTTGAGGATTTTCATTGTTCTCAGGCAGGTGAACAAAACCACCAAGGGGGAAAAAAGTTTCAATTATTGTTCTGTCAGGTTACTTTTTAGTTTACCTTCTGTAAGAAAAGCTTGCTGAGCTTTCAGGAAGGTCCCTGTGATTTCCTCTAAACTCAGTTAACATTTGTCACTATTAGCTTATTTCTCTATTCCTTACTGTTATCCTTAATATCCTTACATAAGTGACTGTAAACTTTCCAGTCTTTATTAGGTTTCCAAGACAAAACAGGTTTTATGGGAATGGGACTGATAGCTTATTGAGGCAGCAGAGAGACCTCCTTAGGTTGGGTGTTGTGTATGTGTGTGCACTTTTGTATTTATAAGGCTCCAAAAAATCTTCATGCCAAATGGATGGACATGGTAACTCAGCACATAGGGAAATACTTAAACTTCATCCTGAAAATGATGTCACAGCTGTTCCAAAGTTTTGAGATTGGTCATGTTCTTGGCAGAACACAGTGAAGCAGAATTATAGCTATTTTTGCCCAGTATCATAACTGACTTGTTCTCTCACATGATATAATTCGATATCGTAGAACCTTCATGCATTAGAGCTGTCTGGCTTGAAACTTCTGACATCGTAGACATATGGTCTACTCTGTTGTATACTTGAGATACAGTTTGTAGCCTGCATTTGCTTAGAACCATTCCCTATATTCTCCAGTGACATCACTTTTGATGACTTCATAGTATTTGATCATAGATCCAACGTAAATTATCCTTTCCTAATTTTTGAATATGTCAGCTTCTTAATATTTTTTTCCAGCTAAAATAGCACTGTAGTGAACATTCTGTGATGTAAATATTGATTTATTTCTGTCCTTTAGTGTTACTACTGGGTCAAAGGATGTATGCTTTTTGAAGGTTCGGCTGTGTATATATTGCCATATGAGCTTTTTTCTTGGAAAAAAATGAGAGAATTAATGTTAGCTGTTCAGATGAAAACAACAGTGAGTTAACTCCCTTTGCCTCAACTTTGGAATAGTCTGGGATTATTTGAAATAGTGATAATGTTTTTTTATAAACCTCGTAATAGTTGGTTTAGTTTGTCTTAAATTTCTAGCTTTTTTTAGGTCAATTTTTTTTTTTATTGTTCAAATACTAAATTTGTAGCCTTTTAACTATAGGTAAAAATAAGAATAGTAGAGGGGACTAGGAACTGCATAATGCTCGTAAAGCCTAGCCCAATGTTAATCAGGCACTTGGGTACATAATATTTTTCGGGTAACTGGAAAGCTAATGGCAGAGTGGGGAGAAGGATCTAGAGAATATGTAATTGGTGACAAAAACTCAAGGAGGGTATGTGTGTGTATGTGTATGTATATATTTAAAATACTTTGAGTTAGAGAAAAATGGGGAGAGAGAAACATCAATTGGTTGCCCTTACTGGGATTCAAACCCACAACCTTTTGGTGTATGGGATGATGTTCCAACCAGTCAGGGCTCAAGGTGTATATTTTTTAAAAATTCCTTGCTATTCAGTGAGAATAGCAGGATTTCATAAAAACCTCTAAAATTTTCAAGCAGAATACTTAAGAATGGTGCCTTGGAGTGTGTTCAAATGTACTTAAATTTTATTAATACTGTTTAAGATGAAGCTTTTTATCTTTTTTTTTTTTTTTTTTTTGTTTATAACAACTTTGGGTGCTAGACCATAGATTTTCTAGTGTCCATGAAGGAGCCTTATGTTAGTGATAGGTAACAGCATAAAACAGAAAGTGTTTTCTCAAGGTATACACAAGGTGCTAATTTGGAAGCTTAAAGATTGCCTAACCCAGCCTGGGGTGTGGGTGGATTGGTCATAGAGGAAATCCTAGAAGAAGTGATGGTCTCTCAGCTAAACCTTGAGAGATGTTTAGAAATTAGAAAAGTATTTTGGGAAGAGTGAACAGAAGTTCAGAACAGCACAAGTTCTGTGACACTGTAGAAAATGAACAGGAATTTCTGTACAGTTCAAGAAAAGTTAATTGGTATTTGTGGATTGTGTTTCTCAAGAGGGAAGTTTGAGATTAGATTAGTAAAAGGGAGTTGAATGAACTGTGTATGCAATTAGTTTGATACAGAAGGAATTATATGACAGGTACAAAGTTGGTTTTAAAAAGTGTAGGAGCTAAGCCCTCACCAGTGTGGCTCAGTTGGTTGGGCATTGTCCCACAAAGCCAAAGGTCCCTAATTTGATTCCTGGTCAGGGCATATGCCTGGGTTGCGGGTTCGGTCCCCTTTGGGGCATGTGTCAGTGTTTCCTTCTCTTTTTGTCTCCCCTCGCCTCTTTCTAAAATAGATGATTGATGGGTAGATTAAAAAAGTACTAAAGCTTAAAAGAATGAGGAGTAAAGTCTAATTGTAATTAGTATGAAAGTGATCCTTGCATGGAGGGTGATGGGGAACCTAGTTAGAAGTAAAGGTGTACCTCCCTGGCTGGTGTGGCTCAGTGGATTGCGTGCTGGCCTGTGAACCGAAAGGTTGCTGGTTCGATTCCCAGTCAGGGCACATTCCTGGGTTGTGGGCCAGATCCCCAATAGGAGGTTCATGAGAGGCAACCACACATTGATGTTTCTTTCCTTCTATTTCTCCCTCCCTTCTCTTCTCTAAAAAATAAATAAATCTTTTTTTAAAAAAAGTAAAGGAGTACCAGTATATGGTAAGTACAGGTATCATTACTGAATACATCTCACTTCTTCCTGTAATATCTTTCATAATGTTATCTTATTTGTCATCATAATGTCCTTTAGTGTTTGGCAGAATATTTAGCTTACAAGAAGTAACTTAGAAGGGGAACATAATAGCTGTTATCAAATGCTTTTAAAAACTCTGGTAGGTTTATTCTGTATACCAAAGATAGCACTAGAACCAATGCATAGAGCTTACAGGGAGGGAGATTTTTGTAAATAAAAAGGGAGAATTTTCTAAAAATGGAGTTCTTGGTCACAGGAGCGTTTCAAGAAGAGGCTAAAAGATCTTTTACTAGATATCTTGTAGGGAGGATTTATACATGGATTAATCTAGATCAGAGAAACCAAGGATAGGAGAGGGTTAGCTGGCTCAAGATAATATTTCAGGTTCATAGGAAAGGAATTGATGCCACTAAACAGGTCTTTGGGAAAGTTATTGTTTCTGGTTTATAATTTCTGACCCAAATACTTTTGACTACATGTAACAAATAAGGACTAAAGGATAGAGGATATGGATGGCAAAAACCATTGCTGGATTTCCAGTGAATCTTAGTAATGATTAGGTATATGGGTAGTTGTTTTTTAATGTATTTACTTTCTAAGTATTACTGAAAAAATTGTTACCTAGAAAGTACTAAAGACTTATTAAAGTAACTTAAATGTGATCATTGGAGAGATGTTTTCTTTTTTAAAAAGCCAGTTTTCCTATTATGTTAGCACAAATAATGTTTATTAGGAAGTATGTTTTCTTCTTAGCCATTTTCCCTCCTTCTAACCCTTTAATTTGGTTATTTTGCCCCTTGCTGAGGAACATTTGAAGTAATCACCTTGATTCCATTTTTTTACTTTAGAAAATATTTAAAAATAGCCAAGTTTTAGTGATACTAAAGTTAGAGAGGAAGAGAACATCTCTTCAGCCAATTGTAGTGTTTTCTTATTAAGTTCTTAGGAAATAACCATGGGTATTGTTTCTTTCCATTTAGCATTTCCCTAGTCTACTGCTGTTTTAAATTGCCTCTTCACAACTGGTTAGTGGACATCCTGTTTAAATTGGGATGGCAAACCTGAACTTTCTGTAAAATTCTAGGGCTGTCTATGCCTACTTCTGTCTTGCAGATAAATTTGCTTGTCTTTCTGCCAAAAAGGTTGAGGAAATTCTGTTTGTATTACTCATCACTTTCCTTGCTTTGTGGCTGATAAAATGCCTTCAGCCTCCTTAAAGGAGGTCTAGAAAATAGATGACACTGAATTTGGATCTTTATGAACCATGTCCTTTTTTTGTATCCATCTTTCAACAAGTGTTTCTGTTAATTGCTGGATTAGAACAAATAATCAAGGCACTGTCTTTGCCTTAGGATCAGACAGTATTAGGACGACAACAAAATGAATTAAATATGGGATAAGAACTGTAATAGAGAGTTAAGAAATGTTTTGGCTTTCTGGAAAAGAGTGATAAATTTGGGGAAATTAAAAAAGGCTTTGTGGAGGAAACAACATTTGAACCATAGCAAATAGAATGAGTAATCATTCAAATGATAGCATAGTGGTTGGCATGTAATAAGTGCTTGGCACATAGTGCACATTAAAGTTAAGCTAATATATAATCCTCATATTTCAGATGAGGAAGCAGGCTCAAAGAATTATTTATACAAGGTCTCATAGCTAATAAGTGGGGGGATTGGTATTTGCTGAAACTGGCTAATTGCAGGCCAGCTGTTCAGCTTTTAAGAATTTTAGGCTCAGTTCTAATGTCATCCTGGACACCAAAAAGGTTGTGGGTTCGATCCCAGGTCAGGGCATGTGCCTAGGTGGCAGGTTTGATCCCTGGTTGAGTCACATACAGGAGACAGCCTGTTTCTTCCTAACATTGATGTTTCTTTCAGTCCTGGCTGGTATCGCTTAGTTGGTTGAACATTGTCCTGCAAACTGAAAGGTTGAGGGTTCGATTCGTAGTCAGGGCACACGCCCAGGTTGCAGGTTTGGTCCCCAGTTGGGGTATGTGCAAGAGGCAACTGATGTTTTGTCTCACATCAATGTTGTTTTTTCCTCTTTGTCCTTTCCCCTTTCTCTGAAATCAATTTTAAAAAAAAACTGGCAAGCTGGGTGTTAAACACAGTCATCATGAAACAAATTACATAAACAACATTAAATACATTGTATTAAAAGGTATTATAAATTATTTGCAATATAAATTAGAATTAAACTACATAAACTAAAAATACCATTACTATTTCCATTAAACCATAATAATTCAAATTCATTACTCTTGAAGTAATTTACATCTACTGTAGTCAATACAATATATAAAACTGCTATTACACATCTTTTCTCAACCTCACATTCAGTGATACCACATTGGTATTTGAAACCAGCCATGTTATTTACACCATGGAAATTGGCAAGTGCTATGTACAAATCAGGACTTGATTTTTGTTGATTGTCTGGACTTACAGCGATGGAGAAAATATTGATGCAAATTAAACTGAAGTGTGTCATGTTGGTAGCTCTGATATGTTTTGAGAAACCCAAAAATTTAAGGAAATTTAAAAGCATCCAGCTTAGCAAAGAAGTTGCTCACATCATTGATGAACCAGTGAAGTTGACACATCTTTGTTTTCTCACTTTTGTTTTTAAAAACAAAAAGAAAAATGTGCTGGAATTATACCTGAAGTGCCAGAGTCTATCTAGCCCCAGTGCATGGACCACTGTGTGATATGGAGTTCGCCAGATAGAAGAATGAGGAGAAGGGCATTCTAGGGAGAGTAGACAGCATGTTGAAAAACATGGTCTTGTGAGTGCCTAGGTTATGTTTTCAGAATAATGAGAAGTTTAATGTGGAAAAGAATGGTAAGTGATAAAGCTGAACCAGGTTGGTTGGGCCCAGTATATAAAGGACTTTGGATTTTATCCTGTACTTTTAGTTGGATTGTAGATGGAAAGTAGTTAATTTGGAGTGGCAGTTAGGAGGCTGGGGAGGATGAAATACTTCCCAGCATTGACTTTGTTAAGTGCTTGCATAGTCTGTCTTCAATCCTCACACCAGTCCTGGGAGGCAGTATCCCATATTTACAATTAATCGGGTTAGCAACTTACCTAAATTAATCTATTTAATGAAGAGAGATAGGTGTAAGTGGACCAAAGATCATTTAAGATGGTTTTATAATAGTTTGGGAGAAAAAGACAGGGCCTGAAACAAGACAGTGAAGATGAGGAAGTTGGAGTTGAAGAATGTGGTAGTTGTATTTTCCATATCTTATTTTAAAAAAATTAAATAATATGGAATGAGCCAGCAGATGAGGGTTGGAAACTTGTTGACTTTTGTAAATGGTGTTTGAGGTGCCTCCTGGGCAGTATGGTGATATTAGGATCTGGAGCTCAGGAAAGATTGTTGATAGAAAGTAGGGCGTTTTTCAGTCCTTAGTATATAGATAAAGGCAGGGAAGATTTTAAGATTATTCAAGAATATTGGTAATAAAAATAGTGGCTCTAATTATTGAACACTGTACATCTTTTAGCATACAGCTGTTCTGAATATTTTACATATGTAAGTTTTCATTTACTTTTCATATCATGGCTAGGTAGATGCAACTATCTCAGTTTTACTGATAAAGACTCTGAAGCACAGAAAAAAAAATAGTAACTTTGCAAAGTCACACAAGCTAAGAAAGCAGAGCTGGTGTTTCTACTTCAGCATTGTGGTTCTAGAACAACCATGCAATGAGAGAAGAAGACCAAAGAAAGAGCTCCCAGAAATCACGATACTTAAAGGAGGGTTAAGGAGGTAGCAAGTGAAAGATAATTGACACAGTAGTCTTGAGTTTTAGAAAGACTAAGAAGTAGAAGTGGGTAAAGAGGGGATAAATGGTGATGGAAGACTTGGCTTGCGGTGGTGAACACACAATACAGTATAAAGATGATGTATTATAGAACTGTAGACCTGAAACCTATATAACTTGATTAACCAATGTCACCCCAATAAATTCATTTAAAAAAACCCTAAAAAACAAAGTAAGCTCTGGATTGCTGTGGCTCAATGGATTCAGTGCCGGCCTGTGAACCAAAGGGTCTCTGGTTCAATTCCCAGTCAGGGCCCACACCTGGGTTGCAGGCCAGGTCCCCAGTAGAGGGGTGTACAAGAGGCAACCACACATTGATGTTTCCCTCCCTCTCTCTAAAAATAAATAAAATCTTTAAAAAAAATTAACAAATAAAACAAGCAGAAAAAGAAAGTAAGGAAAAGATTATATCTTGAATAGAATTTCAAGCAGTGAGGTGGTATAAACAGTTTATTCAAACTGCAGAGAGACAGCAGATGAGGACTGCAAATGCCAGTGGCTATCTGTTGAATAAAAGTAACATGTGAGTGCTTTGTTTTTGGTGCCTGAAGATTTTCGTCTTCACTCATCACTTAATAGCCTCTGCATTTGTTGTTTCTATTATTGTTCTAACATCTCCCTACCCATAGTCTTTTAAGGTGTCCTCTTTCAAGCCTTAAAGAGATTTAGTGAAGACCAGCTTTTATTTAGTTAATATGGGATATTTTGGTAAATTAGACCATATAAAAATGTCTTAAATAATTAGATATTTAAAATGGCAATATTCTGTTTTTGAGATGCTTAAAAATTGATCTGGGGGATTGCTGTTTCTCCACATTTAAATATTTTGAGTCAGGGGTTAGCTAGCAACTCTAGAATCATTTAGTACATACTCTGAATAGTTTAAACCAAGAATTATTCAGATGTAAGTCATTCTGCTTACATGCCAGAACTAAAGATTAGTCCTCTAACAGTCTTCAAACTTTAGCAGTGGAATTCCCCCTCTCCCCATCCCAGTGAAACAAAAACCTTACTCAGAACTCAGTGAATGGTTGACTTTATATGCTTAGACTCCTTTCCCCCCTGGAAGATCCCCCAAGCATCTCCCTGTTGAAGCATAATTTGAAACTTGCTGGATGACAAATTTTTTCATTTAATTTTTTAATATTTCTTAATTTTTAAAGTTTTATTTATTTTTCGAGAGAGGAGAAGGGAGGGAGAAAAGAGAGGGAGAGAAACATCAGTGTGTGGTTACCTCTTACCTGCCCCCAGCTGGGGACCTGGCCTGCAACCCAGGCATGTGCCCTGACTGGAAATCGAACCGGCAACCTTTTAGGTCGCAGGCCGGCACTGAGTACATTGAACCACACTGGCCAGGGCTGGATGACATAAATTTTTTAAAATAGAGGAGTGGTATGTAGAAGTAGAGGTGGAAAATCTGTTTTGAAATTGAAGATACGTAGAGATTCTGCAGCTTCAGCATCTCATGTAGGTGTGTTGGTTTGCTTAATCTGGAGGGAGGAGGGTGAGGAAGAAATACATCTTACAGGAGGTGGGGAGTCTATAGCATTGGCTTTGACTGTCCTAGTGTAAGGGACATAATGACAAGGGACTCTTTAGCTGCTCAGGAGTTTCACGTAGAGAAGAAAAAGCTGTTTGCTGAAATAAGACAAAAATTATCTCTCTCACCCTTGACTGCTGCAAGTCATAAATGGGCAAGGAGAAAGGCTCTTGGGTGTGGTATAGTTAGCTCAGATTATTTCTTCTGCCTTTATCCACAGAAGGAGGTAATACAGTTTAAATTTGCGTGTTGCTGTTACCTCCCCTGGACCAAATTCTTCTAGATATAACAACTAGCTTAATAAATAGTTCCCCTGATGATTTTTTGCCCCTTGCTGAATAAACAATTCCTCATTGAACTGATTTAAGTCCAGTTAGGCATTGGGAGAAGATACCAAGTTATGAGATGATATCATAAATGACACATTGTAAGACAGTGTATTTTGAAGTGCTAATTTTATAGTATGAGACCCAGATGCAGATGAAGAATCGTAAGACCAGTTAGGATGGAATCAAGACATTTTTATGGAAGACTGGGTTTAAGTTTGAGTTGGGTCTGAAGGATGGATAGGAAAATAGTGTAAAGATAAAATGGCTAACTCTGAAGTTTGAACTATTGGATATGGAGGGGAAAGGGAAGAGCCAGGTAGTTACTCTTTATAACTCATTTGCACTTAACTGCTATTGTAATAATCTGGTGGTTCTTACGAGGTAATTAGTACTCTTCTACCTATGTCAGAGTCAAACATTTGGCTATATCACTTGTGTAATCATGAAGCCATTTAGAAACGGTGGGCTTACATAAGCTTTTGGCTTTGTGTGAACTTTTTTGGTAATCGGTATGGATAGCACATAAAACTTTTAAAATGGTTACATGTAAATTTATTTGCACTTTAAATTTTGTATTCCCAAATTTTGTGTTTGCGTTGTAAAATATAACAAAATTATAAAAAGTGTAGACAATGAAAGAAAAATCATCCATAATTTCTCTACTCATTTTGGCATTATTCTCCTTTACTTACACACGTGATTTATACAGTTATTATGTTCTGTAGATATTTTATCCTGCTTTTTCTCCGTATTCAGGTATTTACCCATATCTAGCCATTTTTGGACATCTGTATATTAGGTACTTTTCTTATTTTTAATCCTTTAACTCTGTAAAAAAATTAAGATTATTTTCATTTTACAGGTAGGGAACTGAGGAATAAGGACTTTGGTATGAACAGCAGGTTAGGGTTATTCAAAAAGGAATATAATGTAAATGAAAGTTACTAGAAAAGGACTAACTTTCTCAAGACATAGGTTGTAGAAGAGCTAGAATTTGTTTTTCCTCAAAGCTTTTTTTATTCTTAAACCTTGCTGTGTCTTCACATTTATCATCTACAGTAGATAACAATGTTCTATTACCTACTGATGCCAGTAGCCAGTCAACCTATTTGTGAATATATGAAGAGAGCATAATTAATTGAGCACTTGGGTTTAATCCAAGTCAGTCATCACAAGCATCAAAATAGAGTTAATTGGATCTATTCTACCTAACCTTGTGAAAGTTGCTCTCAAGGCAGCAGGAGTAGGAGGAACGCAAATGGTTCTGGATAATGTTATAAAATTGAGTGGGTAGGATTTAGTCTACCCCACCACTCTCATTTTTTACACAAACTGCAAGATTATCTCACTTTAGTGGCAGAGCTAGAACTGGAACCCAGACAAGTTCTTGGGTAATTCAGTCATTTATGGCGTTACTTGTAGTTCTTAAGCCTGCAAAGGGATGAGGAGGGGAACAGGGTGGAGCATTTCAGAGTATATACTTCAAAAAATGGTAACAATGATTTAAAAGAAACTTTGAGTCATCTGAAAAGTATTTATAAAAATACTGATAACTGGGCTCTGCTCCCAGACTTACTAAATTTTATCTTTTTTAGTAAGCTCCCTAGGTATTTCTTACATGATTAGAAATGACTGAAGACAGGTTACTTAACAGTTTGTACAAGTTATCATCTGGGAGTAACTTACACTGCAGATTCTTGTCTTCTCAATGAATGAATGAGCATCTCTGGAGGTGAGGCCTTGGAATCTGCATTCTATCAGCTCTGTAGGTGATTCACTTGTATTTAAAGTTTGAAAACTAGATTATGTATGTCATTAAGTCATCAGATTCTTCAGTAACTTGGACTGGTACTTAATTGTGCTGCTGGTTTTCCATTTTGGGGTCTAACTCTTAGAACAGACTTAACAGGACACAAGTGCAGGATGTTCATGCTGGGAGTAGTGAGGATTTGACAAGTTATAAACCATATTTTTCTAATTGTATTCTGAAGTGTTTTTAGAAATTGATTTTATTGTGAAATTAGTTTTAGTTTAAATGTAGTTCTTACTGGAGAGCCAAGGAGTGATTTAGAGAATAGTCAAACCTGTCAAACCATTTTATTTGGTTTGAAACTGGTGTTTTCTCATTTGTATTTAGTTAAGCTGAAAGATGTTAATGCATCTTTTTTTCTTATTTTTATTTTTAAAAGTATTTTATTTAGTCCTAGCTGGTGTGGCTTAGTAGATTGAGCACCGGCCTGCAAACCAAAGGGTTGACTGTTTGATAAAATATATAAATAAAATAAAATCTTTATAAAAATATTTTATTTTTTGGGAGGAGAGGAAGGGATGGAGAAAGGGAGAGAAACATCAATGTGTGGTTGCCTCTCACGCGCCCCCTACTGGGGACCTGACTGGCAACACCGGCCTGTCTCCCTACACTGGGAATTGAACCCGTGACCCTTTGGTTCGCAGGCTGGCACTCAGTCCACTGAACCACACTAGCCAGGGCGCGTGCGTGCATGAGTGAGTGCGTGAGTGAAGATTTTATTTTTAGAGAGAGGGGATATTGGGGAGAAAGAGGGAGAGAAGCATTAATGTGAGAGACAGACATCGATGGGTTGTGTCCACCTGGGGACTGAACCCACAACCCAGACATGTGCCCTGACGGAAAATTGAATTAGTGACCTTTTGATTTGCAGGAAGAAGCCCAACAAAGCCACACTGGTGAGGGCTATGTATCTCTCTCATTCTTTGTTCTGTTACTAGTCAGACTTACTGTTCAGGTACTGAAAAGAGTGGATTATCCAGGTTTTTTACTTCTGACCCTTTTAGTGAAATGTATATAGGAGTTCAGCTACAAATTAACAGTTTTGGAAAGAATTGGATAGTAGGAAAAGTTATTAGTTAATGCATTTACTTCATTTTGGTGTTCCTACTTCACTTCCCAGAATGTCATTCTAACTAGCTGTCTATTTTTGCACCTAGAAAAATTCAAAAGGGGGATGAGAAGAAGTTTTTAATAAACTATTATAGTCCTCCTTTAAATTGAAGAACTGATGGACATATTTTTATTCCTTCACCTATGGAAGGCAGAATATTATATATAATTAAGTCTTTCTGTCAGTTGACTCTAACTTTTGTTAATGGCATCAGAGACTGTAAATATTGATTCCATAAGCCATATAAAGCAATGAAAGTGATTTTAATATTATATTTTTCCATGTTAGCCTATATAAGTATTCTCATTTTTTAGCCAGGGGTACTGAAATTTGTGTTCTTTTCCATCAAGGTCCATAAGGACATAGGAAATACTAATTGAGGGCCATATAAGTAAATCTAATTTGAGGTTTGGGGGGGAACAGCAGATTTTAAAGTTAATAAAATTATACCCCCAAAATAAATATCAATATGCCTCAGTTGTGTTTTATGGCCTGCTTAGAAGTAGATGAAGAGTGGTAGTAGACATGAGAAAAATTAAACAGGAAAAAAGTATATAACAAAAAATATGTTGACTCTTTAGGCTATAAAGTTTTGGGGAAGTCAGAAATTATACCTTGAATATGCCAAGGTTGCGGATTTGATCAGAACACATACAAGAAGCAACCATTGAATGTATGACTAAATGGAATAACGAATTGATGTTACTCTCTTTCAAGTCAGTAAAAAAATGAAGTTGTAAATATATAGTAAAAAGTTACATGTTGATTTTGAACCGACTGCATGGGGGTGGGGGTTGGTTCCTCTAAACCACCTGTGTTCATGGGTCAGCTGTGTACATATGACAGGAAGAGATTTCAAATGTGCAGACTTTTGAGTAACATTGCCACCTTGTGGCTTCTAGGGTATTTCCTCTAGAGACAGACGTTTTGTATTTTATAATTATAGATAAAAAATGGGGAGGTGGAGTGGGTGGATAGTAGAGGTATTAATCTCTAAGGACCAGATATTGAGGCTAGAAACTTCTTCCCCAGTTAGAATTTCTCATATTTTAAAATTCATCTTTATTTCTTAAGATTATTTCCTTAGTCTCTTTACTCTTCTTTTTGAGGCTATGGGCTGATTCCAAGATCAGGATGAGTGTCCTACTAGAAATTTTAGAATGGGATGTGAATTCAGTAAAATCTTGCCCTGCTATTTCTCCCTCTTTGTTTATTGCCATCACAGCATCCTCAAACACTAGGAACACATACATCTTCCCTTCTTTTTAGCATTTGGGCTGTTTGTTACCTAGGACATAACAATTTTCGTATTTGTGCTTGATGATCTTACACTTAGCTCTTTGCAACTGTGAGCAGCCAGTCTATGGTAGGAGCTTAACCTGGACTGGCTGCTTTGGCCTGTTCCTACTACGGAGATCACTGTTAGCTGCCTCGCACATGGCTCCAACAGTACTAGTTTAAAAAACAGGCAGGCTCCACATGACAGCACTGTGGGGGAAAACCAGCTTGCCACACTTATTTCCCCTGCTACGATGATGAGTCAATACCATCTTCATGTATAAAAGCTGAGTGTCCAACATACACAAATTATGTTGTGCTCATGGCAGTTTTGGCTGGAACTTGGACCCATCGATGATCCAAGTTTGCTTTTATGTGGTGATCTGCTCTTTTCCCTTTACTATATATCCATCATCGTTCTCATCCCCCTCCCCTTCCCCCCACCCTCCTGCTTTATGTTTATTAAATATTACCAGGGTAGGACTGCTTGATTAGAAATGTCAGTAAATACAGCTGATCTCTAGGTGAAGCCCTTTGATTGTAAATTGTCAGAGTATTTAGTAGAATTGTTCTCAGTGGTAACAGGAATTTTGTGAAAGTAAGTCTGCTATAAGAGAAGTCTTTCAGTAGAAGCCTGCAAGGTTTTAATGCCCAAAAGTGGTTGAAAATAACCATCCTGTGTTAGAATGTTCTCTGTATTCTTTTCTCATTCTAAAAGACTTGTAAAAAATAATTACTAGGCACTTTATTTTTTTTTTGCTAAGATATACTTGTGTTTTATGACTTCTGTTGTAGGTTTGAGGAAATAACACATTTTAAGGTTTTATGAATTAAGGTGACTTTTTATGTCTAAAAACTTTTTATTGATTTTTGGAGAGGAAGGGGTAGGGAGAAAGAGAAACATTGATACCGATTTGTTGTTCCACTTACCTGTGCATTCATTGGTAGATTCTTGTATTTGTCCTGACCAGGGATTGAATCCTCAACCTTGATGTATAGAGACGGTGCTCTAATCAACTGAGCTACCTGGCCAGGGCTCATAACTTTTTTTTAAGGTAACTTCTTAATGTAGCCAATTTCTGCAGAAGAATTAATTGAAAACTTATACCCCCATTTTATTAATCTTTTACTTGGAAATAATTTTAAACTTAGAGAAATGTCAAGAATACTACGAAGAACTCCCATATACTATTCATCCAGGTTTAACTAAGGTCATGTTTTCAACATTTGCTTTTTGGAGGTATGTGTTTAATTTTTTTCTGAACCATTTGAGAGTTAATTCGAGACATTATGCCCTTTTCTCCTAAATATTGCTGTGTTGTTTCTAAGAACATAGCACTTAATAACCATAGTGCATTTATCAAAATCAGGACATTCAGCACTGACACAATACTATTATCTAGGCAATACATCTTATTCATATTTTACCAGTAGACTTAATGTTTTTGATAGCAGTTATTTTTGCGGTCCAGGTTCCAGTACAGGATCTTTTAGTTTTCGTATCTTTTTAGTTTCTTAATTTGCAGTGGTTATACACATACCCACATCCTGCCCTCTTTTGTTTTTGTTTTTGACATTGACATTTCTGAAGAGTATATGCCATTTATTTTTGTAGAATGTCTTTCAATTTGCCTAAGATTTTCTTACTAGGTATATTCAGAATATGCTTCTCTGGCAGGAATACTACACATAAGTAACTTTTGTCCCCAGTGCATCACACTAGGGAGGTTTAAGATGTGTTTATGCCATTATTGGTAATGTTAACTTTGATCACTTGATTAAGGGGTTCACCAGGGTCTTCACTGTGAACCTATTTTTTAAAAAGTAGGAAAATAGTTTGAGACTGTATAAATGCCTTATTTTATATCCTCATCATATTTTCACCCTTTAATTTTAGCATCCATTGCTAATTCTTACCTACTTCATATATTACTATGATAGTTGTATACTTATCATTAAGGTTATATAATGTTCAAATTGCCACAGATTTGGGCAATGGGAGGCCCTTCAAGGAGGTACTGCTGATCCCTGTTTTAAGTCTTTTATCTTTTGAATGAAAATAATATTTACTAATCTAATTTAGCATTTAAAATCTTTTGAATCATCTATAGTTTTTTAATTGGTGCTAAATTTTACTTTCAAGATAGTATGATATGAATACTTCAGTATCTTTATAATCTCTGGGATGAATGTTATCTTTATTTATAAATAAAGAAGTTTATTCTTTTGTGTATACATCAAAACTGTACAGTAGTCCCCTATTAGCTGTGGTTTTGTTTTCCATGGTTTCAGTTATCCGTGGCCAGCTACAGACCAAACATACTAAATGAACAATTCTAGAAACAAAAATTCATGTTTCACATTGTGTGCCACTGTTCTGAGTAGTGTGATGAAATCTCATGCTGTCCCACTTCTTCCTGGAGGGCATATGAATCATCCCTTTGTTCAGGGTATACACACTGTGTATACTAATACCCAACACACACGTTAGCCACTTAATAGCTGACTTGATTATGAATTGACTGTCAAAGCATGGATGATCCCAGTGGGTTTTGCGTATATTAAATGAAACAAGTCAGTCAGAGAAAGACAAATACCATATGATTTCACTTAGAGGTGGAATCTAAAGAACAAAATAAAAGAAAAACAAAATTGAACAGACTGATGGTTCCCAGAAGGGAGAGGAGGGATGGGGGACTAAGTGAAAAAGGTAAAGTGATTAAGAAGTACAGATTAGCAGTTACAAAATAGTCACAGGAGAAGTGCAGCATAGGGAATAACTGTATGGTGCCACGTGGATACTGGAAGTAATTGGGGTGGGGGACTTGTACATCTGAAACTAATACAAAATAATATTGGATATTAACTGTAATAGAAAAATAAAGTTTAAAAAAGTCAGCCATCATTGTATTACAGTGCTTGTGTTTTAGTCACCCTTACTTAATAGTGGCCCGAAAGTGCAAGAACAGTGATGCTGACAATTCGGATATGTCAAAGAAAAGTCATAAAGTGTTTCCTTTGAGTGAAAAGTACCTGTGTGAAGGAGAATATGTAGTATATATAGGGTTTCAAGAGCAATTGAGTCAGCTTGCTGAACTGTACCAATGTGATGTTTTCTTGATGTTGAGCAAGAGATTAAGGTGGCTAATGCCATTTGTATGTAATTTGCATAATTTAAAAGTAAACCTGGCATACAATTTTACATTAGGGTACAGGTTGTACTTGCCTTTTTGGTATCATTGTATAGTTAAGATTCATAAATAGTTTTATGTTCGAGGCAGAATTGAACACAGGTAGTTGTGGACTTGGTAGCATATTAAAAGAGGAACAAATATTTGTTTAAAAATGAGTTGATGCAGTATGTGCTTTATACAGTGCTTTTTTGAATTTCTTCTAAATACTCTGAATGGCTGTTACTAAGCTTGTTGATGAACTTAAAATATAAGTGTGTTTCTTAGGCAAAAATGGATTTGGCAAAGCCTAGGTTTTTTTTTTTTAATCCATACTGTTTGGGGCACATAAGTTTATTTGTACTCCCGGGGTTATATTACATTAAAATAAGAGATAATAGGCAAGCTCTTTTTTCCAGTTTTATTGAAATACAATTAACACATATAACATTAGTTTAAGGTATACAAAATAATGATTGCCTATATAGAGAGAAGTGATTACCACAATGTTAACATCCGTCACCTGATACAATCACGATGTTTTGTGTATGATCAGAACCAGAATTTTATTTAAAAGTTGATTGTAGCCTATTATTCCTTGCTAATCTCATAAGTAGTTTGTGAATGAGGTTAGTTGAAGACGTGTTCTTTGCTTTCAAGAAGGCTTTTGATTGAGTTGGGACATTTTATATGAAACAAGACAATGCAATTTAATTTTCAATTGTGGATGCAGATTTGGAAGGACATTGAAAGCTGCAGGGGATAAGGAAGTCTCAAAGAAGGGGACAGTGTTTTGAACTTTATCTTGAAGGACAGAAGATCAGACATTCTTGGCTTGAAGAGTAATAAAAGCATAGGAAAAAAATTTAATCAAACACACCAGAGTCCACATTTCCTGAAGCCACAAGGTGTAGGTCTTGGTCATTAATAGAAGAGAGGTGAGATAAATGGTGTCCCTCCAAGTTATGAACAACAAAACCAGGTATATGAATTTAAAGTTGATATGAGAAGCAAGGTGCTGTTGAAAGTTTGACTTTGGTCAACTTTAGAGATCTTTTTGAATTGTTATTTTTCTATTAACAATATATTATCAAAACTTTGGAGGAACATATAGATTGGGGGGGAGGGCGGGCAGTACTGTAGCCTAGGAACATTAAAACTTCTGAGCCCTGGCTGGGTTGCTCAGTTGAAGCGTTGCTCCCATGTGCTGGGGTTACAGGTTTGATCCCCAGTTGGGACACATAAAGGAGTCAACCAGTGAATGCATGGATAGGTAAAGCAACAAGTATGCTTTTCTTTGGTTTGTGTTTCTCTTTCTCTCTCTCTCTCTCTCTCTCTCTCCCCCCCCCCCCCCCCCCACCCAATCCCCCAGACCCACTACTTCCACTCACTAAAAATCAGTAAATTAAAATAATTTGCCCTGGCTGGTGTGGCTCAGTGGGTTAAATGCCGGCCTACAAACCAAAGGGTCGCTGGTTCGATTCCCATTCCGGGGGTACGCAAGAGGCTACCACACATTGATGTTTCTTTCCACCTCTTCCTTCCTTTCTCTCTAAAAATAAATAAATAAAATCTTTAAACAGTTATTTTTGAGATCTCTCTTATGTATGACTAAACTTTTATTTATTATTCTTGAATTGAGGTTGATTTCCAGAGATAGTGTATGGGTGAGTTATTAAAATTATTTTATTAAATATGAAATTTCAAAATGATTTACTTAAACAATATTCCAGATTGTGGTACGTTGATGAGTTTATTCCTGTGAAGTGGGACATCACAAAAAAGAGAGCTGCTCTTCCTGAATAATCTACTGTTTTGTTTTTTTTAAAAGATTTTATTTACTTTTAGAGAGAAGGGAAGGGAGGGAGAGAAACATCTGTGCAATCATTGATTGGTTGCCTCTCACATGTCCCCAGCTGGGGGGGACCTGGCCTGCAGCCCAGGCATGTGCCCTGCCTGGGAATCAAACTGGTGGCCTTTCGGTTTGCAGGCAGGTATTCAGTCCACTGAGCCACACTAGCCAGGGCTTTACTATTTTTTGTATCCATGGAGCAATTTTATTTTAGGGGAGTCACTTCATCACAAAGTATCACTTAACTTTGTTGACTTTAACATAAGTATTTGTAATAGCATGGTGTAGAAAAACCTGTATAACCCTAGGTTTGAATATTAGTTTGGCAACCTTGGTTAAGTGTCTTTTTCTGAAATTTTGTTTTCTTACCTCTGAAGCAGGAATAACATAGTCTTTGTGGGGTGTTACAAAGATTATTATTTACAGTGCCTAAAACATGGAAGCCCATTAAGTGCTAGTTGCTGTTCCCTTTAGTAGGAATCATATTTAACTTTAGAACCATAGTTAGCATAGTGTAAAGGGAGCCAGTAACTCTACCCAAGTTAGATTGATGAGTCAATTGTAAGTTGAGGCCTGTCCTACTAACCAGTTAGCTTTTAAAGGGCATGTTGATTAAGTCATTTTAAAAAATTTCAGTACATGAGTAGTATGTGACATGGAAAGCAGTTTAGATTTATGAAAGGCTTATAAAGAATGATTCTTAATAAGAAATGAGCGTTTTTCCCTGGCTGGTGTGGCTCAGTGGATTGAGTGCCAGCCTGCAAACCAAAAAGTTGCAGGTTCAGTTCCCAGTCAGGGCCCATTCCCTGGGTTGTAGGCCAGGTCCTCGGTAGGGGGCATGTGAGAAGCAGTGATTTGATGTTTCTCTCCCTCTCGTTCGCCCTATCTGAAAATAAATAAATCTTTAAAAAAAAAAAATGAGTGTTTAGATTTATTTCAGGGAAAACTTCAGTATTGCAGTGAGTTTTCAAAATCCATCTCTGAGGGGATTTTACAATCACTCTAGGGGAAGAGGATAATTTTCTTGGTGCTGGAGACTAAGAGCTTTTTCTATATGTCAGCTTATTAATTCCCACACAGCTCTATGAGAGATATGTATCCTCACTTTACAAAAAATGGAAATGGAGGCATATAAATATGTCCAAGGCTCTGGAACTAGAATGGGATGACTCTAGAACTGTTTGGTCTTTTTCAGTATACTATACTTACATATGCTGCTTCTATTAGGTTCATATTTTGGGGGAGAGAAGTAAAAGTTTTTATTGGTGGGGAATATTCTGTCTAGCACAAGTAACTAAGTTTTTATTGAGTTATTCTGTGAAGTTTTAATTCTTAAGTATTTTCAGATAAGTATTAACTAACCATTTCAATTTATTTTTAACCTTTAGGAACGTCAAGGTCGTGGAAAATAGAAGGCAGTTCTGCACAGACCACAGCAACGGTTGCATCTGCATATCCTAAGAGGAAAAAAATGACCTTCAAGAGAATTAGGACTTTTTTCTTAATTTCATTGACTTCAGAGACGATTGCAGACTTGCAGTTTAAGTATTGGAATTTCACAAAAGACATAGGACTTAACTGGAAAATGAAAAAAAAAGAAAAAGAAAAAACTAAAAAAATCCCTCTAGGTAGTTTAGGTGAAAAATGTCCCTTTTATTTTGGCTTTGGTTGTGATTTCAGAGCATAATGCTTTGGGTTTTTTTTTGTCTTTTTACTATGTTTTTCGGATTTTAAAGTCCGTAAGTGCATACAGTTTTCTCTAATTTTTAAACCCTTTCCTCCCCCCATTTTGACATTTGCACTTGGAGAACACCTGAGTTTCAGAGGTATGGACCTCCAACCCAGAAAGTGGGAAATTTGGTTTTTCCCTTCCGAACTGGAAGAACATGTTTATGAAGAATTTTTGCCTTGGAGAATTTAACAGTGTTATCCAAGGTTGTGTCTTTAAGGGTGGTTCATTTTCTCTGACCCTTTGTTACTCAAAGTAAAGTACTAGGAGTCCTAAGAAATGTTCTGTTCTTGTACATTATACTGATTAAGTCAGGATTAATTTTATTTCACAGCTAAGAACAGTGGTAAAAACTTGTTTACAGAAATGCATTTTGGAAGAGAAAAATATTGTAAAACGTGTAGTGAATGTTTCTTCAGTTTTCTTGTTCAGCCAATGAGGAAAGGGCATTGCCTTTCTTTTTACCATTAATCACTTCTCAATAAACGTGAGATCCTGTTGAGCATCACTTTTAGTACCATTTATTAGTATTATTTGAGTCTGGTATATTTTATGTAAGATTTGGAGTATAAGGAGTTTGAAGAAATGAAACAGCAACTATTTTAAGAAAGTCTGCTGAGATGAAATAGTTCAGGTTTGCTTTTATGCCCAGGGCTAGATAACCATGACCTCTGCAAAGCAAGACGGGCCAAAGTTACAATGCTTTATTTCTTCATAATTCCCAGAAAAGGTAGAGCCACTGCTAAGTCATTCAATAAATATTTGATTGTGATTTTTATTAGGTGCCAGTCACTGTGCTTACCCTGTAGACACCTGGTCACATAATTGTGTGAGAAGTAGATTGAGCCCGGTATCAAGGATATAAGTGTTTAATCTGAAATACAGCTTATTTAGACAGAATTCCACATGGATGCTGGTCCAAGAATAAGAAATTCCCGGGGTTTGGATCTTTGTGAACCATGTAATCATAATGGTATTTGATTTATCCCTGTTCATTTTCTTAGGTTTGGGGCTTCTCTGCCTTAAATATTTTTACCCCTTAAAATGTCCCCGTGTTGGGGAGTTAACTGTGTGAAAACTTTTATAATAAGAAAGGGTTTTGAAAATGGGTTTTAATACTGTTGGATAGTGTTTTGCCTTCAAATGACTTACTCATCCTAGTGTACACAGCCCGGGCTACCAAATCAGGGGTGTGATAAAATTATTAACTGCTGGCTTGTAATTGGCATTATAGCTGACACTTGAGGTTGAGAACTTTCCCCTGCATATCTGAGGCACAGTACAATATACTTAGATACTCTAATTTTCCAAGTTTTTTGAAATAGTTTCCCTGAAATTGAGGAGTTATTTTGTGCTTTCATCAGTTTGAAGGTGCCCAGGCTCCAAATTAGAAGTGTATCTGTATTTTCAATTTTAGTTGTTATTGTTGTGGCTCTTAAAGGACTCCCTTGGCCTGTTTAATATTTCACCTTCAAAAAGGAAAATATCCTGAGAAAAACAAATACAAAAGCAGTTTTACCTAGATTTTCTTACCTTGTCTTGAAGTTGGTTGTAAGATCATTCAGGAAACTATTTTGCAATTTCAAATGTTAGTTTACTTTAAGTTGATGCTTCTCAGTCTTTCTTTTCATGTCACATAGAAAATACTATCATGGCTTTGGGTGCAAACTGGAGCCCCTAACAAAGCTGCTTTACCTAGCTCTTCCTGAGTGTTTGGGTTGCTAGGTGGCAGTGAGGGTGTGTGTCAGGATGTTGGATTGGATATTTGAAAAAAATCCCCAAAACCATATTGGCATTTTCTGTAGTATAAAAAATTAGATTGTTGTTCACCCTTAAGAGTTTGGCCCAAAAGTTGGTTTGGTGAAGACCCAAAAATGCAGCTAAATTAGCTTTCTTATTTGCTAATGACAATTTTTGTCCGTGGAAGTTGTTCACTTTTGACTATTTGTCCTCCGTAGTTTGTTGTTGTCATTTGTGAATGTAAAACTTTGAGTAGCCATGCTTGTTTAGTTTTCTTCGTGTAAGATGAGGGAAAATTGAATAATCTCACCATATTTGATCTGTGTCAATTCAGAGCATTTTTAACCTTTGATATAAACAAAATGTATCATACATTCACTCAATTTCATCTTAGTTACAGTTGATTGGCTATCTTCTCCCCCAACATGTTCAATTTTTTTGAAATGTTTTTTTAAATTTTTAAAAATTTACTGATTTTAGAGAGGAGGGGGGAGAGAGAAACATTGATTTGTTGTTTCACTATTTATGCATTCATTGGTTGATTCTTGTATGTGCCGTGACCAGGGATTGAACCCACAACCCTGGCGTATTGGGATGACGCTAACCAACTCAGCTATACCCGGTCAGGGCTGTTTTTTAAAATCTTATTTTGGAATAATTTTAGATTTTTGCAAAAATAATATGGAAAGTTTCTCATAACTCTCGACTCAGCTTCCTCCAAATGTTAACATTTTACATAACCACAGTACAATTAAAAACAGTACTATTAACTAATCTACAGATTTTACTTGGATTGTGTCAGTTGGCCAACGAATGTCTTTTTTTTCTGGCTCAGCATCCAATCCAAGATCCCACGTGAATTTAGTTGTCTCAAGCCTCTAGCTTGTGAGTAGTTTAATATTCCCCCTTTTATGATTTTGACACTTTTAGAGAGTACTAGCCAGTTTTTTTTAATGAACTGACCTTCGGATTTGTCTGATACTTTCTTATATTGAAGTTATTTTTTGGGAGGACTGCGCAAAAATCACGTGCTCTTCTCAGTGCACTATATGAGGATACATGATGTCCACGTCTTATTACCAGTGATGTTAACTTGGGTCACTTGGTTAAGATGGTGACTTCTGGGACTCTCCACTGTAAAGTTACTGGTTTTCCCTTTGTAATTAATGAGTAACTCATGGAGGGATATACTTTAAAACTATTAATCTTTGGTTCAACTATTTTGACATCTTTGGATTATTACTTATAGCAAGTGGCATTTGCCAAATGTTAATTCACTATTATTCCTTCTATGTTCATATAATTAGAATTTTGTAAGGAGAAGCTGTCCCTTCTTCCCATTTTATTCAATTGTATCAGTATGGACTCAGGGATATTTTTATTGCATGGATCAGAGCTATCATTTATTTTGTTGCTCAAATTGCTCAGCTTTGGCCTTTGGGAGCTACTTCAAGTTGGTTGTCTTTTTGACTGCCCCAGCAGTTTTTGGAGCCCTTTTTTGGTACTACAAGATGTCCCTGGATAGTTCTGTATATTCCCTACTCCAGCTTCCTTTCTCTGAGGAAAAAGGTTCCTTTTATTGGAGAATATTTAGAAACCATCCCCTGATTTTTTTAAAGCAATTTAAATTGCAAGATTATTAAAGTGGAGTTTTCATTACTAATACATTTAATAGGGTTATTTAGCCTAATCCAAACACCCAACAGCTTTCTTCTACAGCATTATATACGAATCTTCTGGAGTTATGGAGAGGGCTTTAACTTGGTGTAATGCTTCACCTAGAGTGAGACCCACTGAATGTGCTTTGACTTGCACCCTTTCATAATTTCTACCTGTAGTCAGGTAAATAGAGACCCAAAATGTTGAAAGCCCTGGTTTCTACCCCATCTAAACTATTTTAAGGGTTCAGAGCTTTTTCTGTCTGTGAGAAGGTAAATGGTCATTATGGAGGAAATATATAGCATTTGAATATTGCCACTTATTTTGACTTCTATTTGAAAAGTAATTTATGTGAAATATGGTTTTATGTCATGAATGTAGGACCTTTTATTCTGAAAATGTGTGAGAGTTAAAGTGTCCCTAGGACTCAGATCTGGTAAGGTCATTTTATAGTCTTTATTTCTTGCTTTAGGAAGTACCCAGTTTCTTGTAACTATAATTAATTGCTAGTGATGTCTGGGCAGCTGGTGAAACTTTACCCCCGAGAGTCCTTTCATTGGAACTGCAATACTTACTACAGCTGCTGGTTTTGCACATCAAAAGCTTTACAGCTTCAGCTCTCCTAGGCAGAGAAGCCATCTACAGCCCAGATTGTGGGATCGGAGGTCCTACAAACTTGCAGGCCTCTGCTTCCAGGTTTCCCCGACTGGTTCCGTAGCCCTGCCTGTGGGGTGGGGATGTATGGAGCATGGGGTCGCCCTTTGATTTACTAGCACTGCATGGTTCCTGCCCCATCAACTGGACAGCCGTGTATGCCACCCACAGCTGCAGGCTGCCGCTTTGAGCCTGCTGGAGGTCAACTCTCTCCTGCTAACCCGATTCTCTCCACTCTGAGACCCCGCCAGCTCTAGCTGTTGGCAGCCTGAGGGCTTGCTCTGCATATCCTCTGGTTTTTTGTATGCTTCTTCCCTGCCCCAGCCAGGTGGAAATTTTACTGAGGGAAACTGAGTTCAGGATGGTGTCTGCCATTCCTGTACAAAACCTCTCTTGTGCCAAACTCCTTACTGTCACAGGTGAGCTAGATAGGAAATGGGATTTTTCACTAATCTGGTATAGGGGGGCAAAAGTGTCCATTTGTGCCATGTATGGCCTCTGTCTTTCAGTCTTTTTAATGCTCAAAGATGGCTTGCTAAAGTTAGGAAAGCCATTACTCTGGCTCCACCTTCTGGCCATAGGCCCAGCTCACGTGCCAAAAAAGTTACCTAAGAATTGCCCTTTAAAAAAAAAAAAAATTAACCTTCCAGGGGAAATTCCCTGAAACTCTGTTTTGCATGAGAGTGTACTTGTCTCTCTAGTCATTTAGCCTGCATTTTGTGAGTCCCTGTTGGTGCTATTGGGCACTGGGAGAAAAGGAAATAAGATTCTTGTCCTTTCAGAATTCGGTTTAAGGATTACACTGTCAACCAGTTTGGAGGTATCAGAGATACACATAAGGGGTTTATAAGAAGGGAAGATGGGCATCTACTTAGAAGATTGCCCTCTTGTTACTGGATTTTTTCTTCCTATCATTTCTGTATCTTCGTGGAAACCACGTGAGCCCCTTATCTTTCCATCCTCTTACAGCTTCAGCTCTCCTAGGCAGTTCTGCTCCATCGTTAATGAGATGGGTGGTGGTGGGGAAGTCCAGGGATTGCCCTGTAACACATTTGCTTATTGGAAAGTGGAAATGACCTCTGAAGCCACTTGTGTGATTTTCACAGGGATTTAAGTTCATTTTAACTAGTAGTGCTTTTTTAATGAAAAGTGAAACAGCAACACATATATGAATATAAAATGTCTACACTTTGGTAAAAGTTTGCTATCCTTTTAAACTTTTTTTAAAAACTTGCTTTATGATATATATGTGAAATCAGTATATATGCATATGTATATTCCTAAATATATAGATTCACTTAATTTAAAGTTATTTTTAAAAGGGATAATACTAAATCATCTGCCAAGTGTTCCCTGCTCCCTTGTGATTCCATGAATTTTGAATTTTGGTCTGTTAAAGAAGGGCCCAGGTCTTCTATGACAATCTTATATGGATGGCTTTTTAGGATTTTGGCATGAGCAGTGAGTGCCCCAAGGGCCTGGGTCTCTGTCATTAAAAGCAGTTTGGCAGAAGCGTGTCCTAATCTTGTCTGCTTAAGCATTGAAACTTAAACTTGTCCAGATTTCTGCTTCCGCAAAGCGTCTCCATTTGAAGAGTTAGGCACTCAGCTTTTAAATGCATGCCATTCCAAGTCAAGGCATTTTGTCGCAGAGGAATAGGCCATGTCCTAGGCCTGTGGTTGAAAAATAAACTGGCCAGGATTGGATAGGGTGGATATAGTGGGCAGGGCTGCCACAAGCCAGACAGAATTTTGGGCACACAACAGAAAACCAAAAGCCCTTGCCTTCAAGGGGACTAACGCTGGTGGAGAGAGAAACAGGTTTGTCGGGTAGTGATGAATGCTGTAGAGAAAAGTAACAAGGGTTTGAGGCTGGAAGAGAGTCGTGCTAACAGGAGTCCCAGAGAGGTGAGAAATGAAGACAGTTGGGTAAGGCTTTGAAAAGAAAGCACCCGCTTTTGAGGAAAGTATCACCTTTTCATTTTATCTCACCATCCTTTATGTGTCTGTTTCCAGCTTAAATTTCGTAGTCTACCATAATCCCCTTTCCCCCCTTGTATTCCTCCTCATCTCCTTTTCTCCTTTCTCTTCATCTAATTTAATTGACAAAACACAATCCTGGTTACCTACAAATCTCCACCTACCTGCATCCGAGCTATTTAGAGTGGTTGGAGAGAAACATTAAGCCAGTGTCTCATTTTAAATTAATGGTCATTAACCTCAGGAGGCAAATAATCAACATTTCCTTCGTCTGTTCACCTGCTCTTGAGAACTATTTCTTACCTTTTTCCTTTCCCCAGAACTCCAACATCTCATATCCCATCTTTACTTTCAGTTAATGACTTGATTTCCTACTTGACTGAGAAAATTGAAGCAATTAGAATGAAACATCACGGACACCCTCCACTACATCTACTCCACATAATTGTAGATGAGTGTTTTTTGAAGCCTTCTATCCTGGCCAGTGGCATCAGGACCACTGGGGAACTTGTCATAAATGCAAGTGATTAGGCCCCACTTCAGACTTACTGAAAGAAATGGGTATCGGGGGGTGGGCAGCAATCTGCTTTAGTAAGTGTTCATGTGATTCTGATGAACCTTAGAAGTTGGAAAAACTCTGTTCTTGGATTATGCATGTTTCTCTCTGGAAAGAATCCCATATCTTATGCTTCAGATCTCAGTCTGAAGTCAACCAACTCAAGAACGTGGCCTCATCAAATCTCCCTGTCTTCCCATACCCCAATTTTACCTCTTGGATCATTTCCATCAGCATATGAACATGCCGTGAAACTCCAAAGAAGGAAGAAACTTACTTACTGGCCCTATTTCTCCTTCCATTTTCTCTAACCCACTCCAATAGGCTTTCATTCTCTCAATTCTAGTGGAACTGGCCTGGTCAAGGACTACTGATAACCACATTTTTAATTCTCAATTGTCATTTGACCTATAAACAGCATGTGGCATTGTTGCTGTTTCCTTTGTGATACAATTTTTTTTCACTTGGATTCTATCTAGCACGACTGACGTTGATTTTTCTCTTATTTCACTCGTCGTTTCTACTTAGTCCTCTTGATGCCAAGTTCAGCCAGGGCACAGTCCTTGACCCTCTACACACAAGATCTCATCCAGTCCTGTAGCTTTAAACATCATCCGTGAGCCAACGGTTCCCAAATGCAGAATCAGTCCAGATCTGTCTCCTGAACTCTGGTATATTCAACAGCCTGCTGAGCCTCTCCACTGGATGTTTCCCCAACATCTCAAATCTAACATTTCCAAACCCAGACCCCTTCCTCATCTGCCCCATCTCTTAATAACAAATTCACTTTTCTCATTTCTCAGGCCAAATCCTGGAAGTAATGCTTAACTTCGTTTTTCATCTATTTTTCAGAAGATCTTAATGGTTGACCACTTTCCACCATGTCTATGGGCCAAGACATCTTTGCCACTTAGTTGACTGCAACAATCTTTTAGCTGGTCTTGACTTCCACTTCTGCTTCTTTCAGTCTGAGTTCCACACAACAGCAGAGGGATCCTTGAAAATGTCCAGATCCTGTCACTTCTTAGCTCTCACCCTCTCATGGCTCCCATGTCACTCAGTAAAAGCCAATTCCTTCTATGGCTCACAAAACCTTATGCCATCTGACCCCCGCCCCCCATTTCCACTTTCATCTTAACTGTTCTCTTTGCTCAAACCTTCATTGTTCTTGTCTGCTTCACTCACCTTGGCATCCAAGAAACCCTTCAAACATGCCAAGTTCCTGTCAGGGTCTTTACCCCAGGAGTGTCTTCCGCCTGGAGTACCCTTCCCTCCTGTATCTGCAAGGCCTATTCAGACCTTTGGGTTTTTTTCAGCTGGGGTTACCTTATTGCAAGGTCGCTCCTGACTGCCTGATTTACATTCTCTGTCTCTGTCTCCCACACTGCCTGTCTCCCTTGCTCCAGGCTTACAGCAGACAGTGGTGGACCTGAGATTCCATTCTCTATCTACATATTCTGAGGTAGGGAGTCAAGAAAGCTAATAAAAAGTTGTTAATTTAAAAATTGAGTATATCAGCAATTACTGGTTAAGAGAATTTTAAAAATACAGTTTCTATCCTCAAATTCCAACTCCTGCTTTCCTAGAGTGATAGAACACTGACCCGGGAGTCAGAAACCTTGGAGTGTAGGCCTGGGTCTGTCACTAAGGAGCTCAGCCCTGTGACCTGCAACAAGCAAGTCTCAGGTGTGGTCAGCTTGGGAGGTGAGGGAACCTGGCTAAATGACCTGTGAGACCCTGTTGTCTACTTCCAAAATAAACCCAATGCTGGCAGTGTTTCTCATCCCAACTGCCACCACACTCTCTCTATGCTGCTGTTCTCTCTTGCCCAGGCTACTGCATCATCCTCCTTACTGATCTTTGACTCTTGTCCTTTAACCTGCCTTCCACATAGCTGCCTAAGTGAAGCTTTTTAAAAATGTGATAAATCCAAGCATGCCCATCTCTCTCTTGAACTCTCCAGTGGCTTCCCGTTGCGCTTAGGATCACCCCTGTGCTTCTCACTGCGGCTGACAGGCCATTCGCCATCTGGCTCTGTGCTTCCTCCACCTCACCTGGTTCCAGCCCTGGTGGTTTCCAGCCCTTCCAACAGGTTAAGTTCACATCTGCCTTGGCAATCTTTTGTTTTGCTTGAACACCCTCCTTGTGTTCCCTTGGTGGCTTCCCTTGTATTTTTTAGGGCTCAGCTTCAGCATCAGTTTTTGAGTGTAAACTTGCTTTCCCAACCACCTTATCTAAAGCCAGATCTCCCTTAGTTTAAAATTCAGCTCCCTACTTATTTTCTGTTTGCATCATAACGTCACCGTAACATTTTAAATCATGCACTACTCACACAATGGGATACCATACAACTGTTAAAAATATAGAAATCTATGTATTGATATAGAACAATTTCTTAAGATGCATTGTTAAGTGAAAAAACCCCGGGTGCAGTACAGAGTGTGTAGAATACCGCCATTTGTATGATGAGGGGGGTATATTTACTTGTATATGCATATGCATATGCTATCTCCTGGTGAATACAGGAGAAACTGGTAACATTCCTTGCCTCTATGGAGGGGACTAGGTAGCTAGCAGCAAGAGTGGGAGGTTTTTTACTGTGCACCTTTTGTATTTTGAATCATATAATGTACCACCTATTAAAAAATAAATAAGTCAATATTTAAAAGTTGTTTACTTGCTTTGTTTCCCATCTCCCTGAAGAGAACATAATCGTCATGAGAGTGTATACCATGACCCTTCTTGTTCTCCGCAGTTAATACCTGGATCTAATAGTGCTTGAACCTAATAGTGCTCAGTAAATATTTACAAAATGAAGGAATGAAAGAGTGAAGGTCTCTTCCAGCTCTAATATTGTGGTTCTAATGTTAGGGTTTCAATAACATAAGGCATGGATTCCAGGACCCAGCCATTTGTAGGCACCATGAGACACTGATTTGTAGTGTGGTGTACTGTTTGTCTTTGTTGTTATCAATAAGCTTTGAAAAGAAAAACTGATGGGGAGCGTGTGAGAGAGTGAAATGTGGAGGACCTGCTGGACACAGATGTGCTTCCCAAGTGAGAATCCAGGTAGTCACAAGAGGGCAACCTCCTACTCAGGCCATGCCCCAATCGTGGCCTCTGGGGATGGTAGCCTTGGGGACAGGCAAAGGAGTCCTCTTTCCTGTGGCCTAAAAACATTCAGTATCACAGCTTCTATCACACTTCAGTTCTGAGAGATCAGTTGTAACCTTCCCAAGAACTGAATCTGTCTTGCTCTCCAGTATACTCAGAACCTGGAATGGAACAGACGAATGAATTAAAGAATAAAAATTGAAGCGAGGGGACTCCCAAGAACAAGGAAAACTCCGAATCAGGCACTGTCATACCCCATATAGCCAGGAGGTGGCACTAGAGGAGCATTTCCTGAGTTTTCAGCTCACCCTGATCTTTTAGAGTCTCTGGCTCAGAACCTGGTTTTGACCAGGGGAGGAATAGCTGATTTTTGACAACTTTAACTAAGTGCTTCAGGTTTATGGAGCAGGGATTGTAAGAAGAGGCACAGCTGAGCCAGGGAGACAGCAGCACCACATGGAAATCAACACTAGGGGTCCTCAACCTCCTGGCTGCAGATCAGTGTGGGTCCAGGCCTATTAGGAACCCTGCTGCACAGCAGGGAGGTGAGCTTGAATGTAATGCACTTGAATCACCCTGAAAACATGCCCCCGACCCTGGTACATGGAAAAATTGTCTTCCACGACACCAGTCTCTGGTGCCAAAAAGGTTAGGGACATAGGAAGACAAGTGCTATTCTGACCCCTAGGAGCCCTGAAAAGGGAGCTTTAAATTTGAGGCATTTGGGGAAAGTTCACAGAGGAAGTGACATCTGAACTGGTCCTTGAAAATGAGGCAGATTTATGCAGTTGAAGGATGTTCTAGGTACTAGGAATGGACTCATGGGAATTTGGGAGAATGGTGAATTGCCAAGGGGCTGGGTTATACCAGTTTGGTGGAAGATAAAAGGGTAAAGAAAAAGTTTCTTTCTGAGAGTTGGCATTTTTGATGAAAGGATGAAGGGACTTGTGAAACTAACACAATGCATACAGCAGGGACTCAAAAAATAGTGGATTGAGATTTATATATCAGGAGAATAGTATAAGCTCAATAAATGTGTTGTGGAATGAATGAATCATGGAACTCTGAATGGTTTCTTTGCTAAATCACATGTCCTTTCTGATGCTTTAAAATGTGTTTTCTAGGAGTCTTTCCCCCTGTGTCTGGAGACTTTTTTTTTTTTTTAAAGATTTTATTTATTTTTAGAGAGGGGAAAGGAGGGAGCGAAACATCAATGTGCAAACCAATAATCAGTTGGCCTGCCCCTAACTGGGCACCTGGCTGCAACCCAGGCATGTGCCCTGACCAGGAACTGAACAAGCAACCCTTCGGTTCACAGGCTGGTTGGTGCTCAATCCCCTGAGCCACACCAGCCACACTAGGGATCTTCATAGGCAGCTTTTCTTTTCCCCAAAGACAAGAAATCCAGACTCCAAAAGGGAAAGAATTGTAATAACCTGTGAGGTCCCAGGCATCCAGAGCCTTATCAGAGAATTCCTAATTCCTCTCCCTAGAACATGGCCCCCTTCCTTAGGGCTGAGACAGTAGAATCATAATGTATTTTTATAGCAACTGATGTCATCCATTACTTTGATATTGCCAAATCCAATGGAAACATTTCAATCCTCATTTCTACTTAATTTGAGGACCGCTTCTTTTTTGAAACATTCTCCCTCCTATTTGTGTGACCCGGTGCTCTCCAGATTGCCACCTGCCTCTCCCTCTTCTTGGTTTCATTTGCCAGCTTCTCTTATTGTTCTCTGTAGCCAGGAAAGGTTGAGTTCTAGGCCCAAGCCTCTCCTTGTTTTATTCTCTCTCTGGGTGCTCTCCTTTCCCATGGTTTCAATTACCATCTAGATGCCAAAAGTCTTCTCTGTAGTTCTCTTTCTGAGCTCCAGGCTACATAGCCAACAATAGCCTACCGGCCTTTTTCACTTGGATGTTTCTTAGACATCTTAATCTCAACATGTATAAAGACTCCTCATCTTCCTCCACAGAACCTGCTTTCCCTCCAGTGTCCCTGTGGTGGTAAATGGCTGCATCCTTCAACTTGTGCCTTCAGCCAGAAGCCTGTGTGAATCATCCTTGACTCATGTCCTGATCATTCCATTCCGTCAATATCTCCTGACTCCACTGCTCTCCATCCCTATCTCTGCCTTCATGGTGAGCTGCCCCTTCTGCAGGCCTCTCTTTCCTCAGATGTAAATAAGATTCATGACATGCCTGAAAATTTTTCAAATACTCTCCCATTTCCCTTATATAAAATCCAATTCCTTTAACCATGACCTTTAAAACCCTGTATAATCTGGCTAGTGCCCACTTCACAGGCTCTATCACATGCTGTTCTTTTCCCCACTCTACTTCAGCTAGTTTGAATTTCATTGAAGCATTCATTCATTCAGGCAACCAGATAATTATAGAGTGTCTCATTCGTGTCAGGTGTGGTAGTACTAGGTGCTTGGCAATGAACAAGGTGAATGCTTCTGTCCTCATGAAGACCCCTCTCTAGGGTTTTCTCTTCCTGATTCAGGCTCTTTTCACATCAGTTCTCTCTGCCTGAAATCCCTTCTCCAAGACATACATTCTACTCCCCAAAACTAATAACTCTGGGTCATCATTCAGGTCAAAATGAAATCTCATTTCCTCTCTGAAGCTTTCCCATACCTCTCAGGCTCAGTTAGAAAACTTTTTGACACCTGGCTGGTGTGGCTCAGTGGATTGAGCACTGACCGGTCAACCTAAGGGTCATTGGTTCGATTCCCAGTCAGAGCACATGCCTGGGCTGTGGGCCAGGTTCCCAGTTGGAGGTGTGTGAGAGGCAGCCAATCGATGTATCTCTCACACATTGATGCTTCTCTCCCTTTCTTCCTCCCTCCACTCTTCTCTCTCTAAAAGTAAATAAATAAAACCTTTAAATTAAGAAAAGAAACCTCTGCGATAGATTCTCATGGTCCTGAACTTGCTCTTCATCACTCATGTTTGTTTCCCCCACTGGACCAGAGGCTCCATGAGACGTAAAACCAGACCTGCCTTGTTCACTAATGCCTGGCACCATGCATTACTCAGATCATTAACTCAATTTGTGTTGGTCGAATAAAAGGACATGTCATTTTCATTTCGATCTGTTTTTAGAACATTTGAGGATGACATCTTAAATGTTGCCACAGATATAGCCACCCTAGTAATAGCCTTGCACAAGCAAGTCCGCCATGCTCCAATGCTGTGCTTTTTAAGGAGACCATTGATTGTAACAGCTCCCTGGTTCAAGATAAAGTAAATACCCGGGCTGCACAGAGACTTGCTGCTAAAGCCCTTTCACGCAGTCAGCCCATATTACAGAAAGGCAGCCCATGCTCTCCCACAAAGAACATGAGCTTTATGTTTCCAGTCTTGGCTCCTTGTTAGTTGTATGAACGTCATTCAGCATTTCTGACCTTGGCCTTCCTATCTGTAGGGAAGACAGGCATAAAAATATGTGGATTGCTGGGTTAATGGGAAAGGTTGCGGGCTGTCCCAAAGGACACGAGGACCATTAATGTTAGCTTCCTTCTTAACCATGAGGCACTGTGGGTTAGTGGTCAGCGGTCTGGGTTCTGGGTCAGACAGATCAAGTCTGAGTCCTGACTTTGTCTCTTCTTAGTAAGCTGACCTTGGGAGAAGTAATGTAATATTTCTGAGTTTCAGTTTCCTTAAGTGGAAATGGGGACAAAGTCATACCTGCTTCTAGGGTTGTGAGCACTTTGTGATGCTAATATGTGTGAAGGAGTTAGCCCAGAGCCTGGCACATAGTAAGCTCTCAGTGATGTGCAGAGCATCATGCCAGAGAGGATAAGAGGGACAGAGAAATTGGTTCAGTGGTTCTGATCTTCATTGGTGAATTCATTTGGGAACTATTTATTGAGCATTTAATTTGTGGAGGTTCCTGAGGAAGGAGCAGTCTAACATGGACATGTTCATAAGTAAGGAAGCTTTCATGTGCAAAGTGATAAAGATTAGTGAAAAAAAGATCAGGGGACTCAAAAACTTGTAAAATGAAAGAAGCTAAAAGCAAAAGAGTACATACTGCATGATTTCATTCTTACAAAGTTCTAAGAACTGTCAAAACAATCTAAGGAGATAAACATCAAAACAATGGTTCTGGGGGGCATTGGCAAAGAGGAGGCATGGGAAAATTTTTTTGGAAATGTTCTGTTTTGATCTGGGTAATGGACCCCCAGGCATAGGCAAAATATGTAAGAGTTCATCCAAAAGTTCACTTAAGATTTGTACACTTTACTATATGTAAATTATATTAGAAAAAAAAATTGCACCGGAGGACTTTAGAGAATGGAGTGATTTCTTCCAGCTAAGCAGACAGTAGGAGGCCTCCTGGCCCAGAGAGGGAACTGCAGGGGGAAATGGCTACTTTCTCTCTCTTGGTGGCTCAGTAATGGAGGATCTAAACAAAGTACTTAAACTTCCCTTAATGGAATCAGGAATCGTCAGTAAGTGGTTTTGGAGATTATTTGCCATCTGTTTACAGTGCAAAAAAAAAAAAGTTTGGAATTATATAATTGCAAAAGTCATATTTGGGGAGGTGATTATCAAGTGTAACATGAGTGATCTATTTTTGGGCCTCATTGCTAGCTCTTCTGGCTCTTCATTCCTTTTGGCTAATGTGATTGCGAGTAGTTTCGCTGGTTCTTTTCTGTCGGAGGCAGCTGGGTGAGGGGAGGAGGCGGATGGGGCATACAGAGTGGAATGATAAATCACCTTTCTGCTGGGTTCACTGTCCACAAAGCACCCCTGTACACGGCATCTCCTTTGATAGCAATCTGGGAGGGAGGCAGGGGTATCAGTCACCGTTATTGATTGCAAGCAACAGAAACCAATTCTGGGTAGCTTAAGCAGTGACGGAATGCACTGAGAGGTTGTCAAATAGCTCATAGCAACACAGGGAAGACTGGAGCCCTGGCCAGTGTGGCTCAGTTGGGCATCATCCTGAAAAGTGAAATGTTACTGGTTTGCTGGTTTAATTGCCAGTCAGGGAACATGCCTGGGTTGTGGGTTCCATCCCCTGTCAGAGCGTGTGAGAGAGGCAACTGATTGATGTCTCTCTCTCACATCGATGTTTCTCTCCCTCTCTTTCTCCCTCTCTCTAAAAAAAAATTATTATTATTTTTTTAAAGAACTAGGTTTAGGAAACAGGTAGAAATCAAGGAAGGATTACTTAATCTCACGTATTTTAGGGTGTCTTTGTTTCAGCATCTTAATGTACTAGTTACAATTGGAAGTGACCAAGAGGTTTTCAAGAAAACATGGACCTGGATGGTGGAAAATAATGTGACCAGAAGAGAAGAGATCAGTGCATGACAGCGGCGGGGAGGTGGGGAGGTGGGGAGGCCGTGCGTGGGGTTCACAGTTCGTGCAGGGGGCCCGTGAGAGCTGGAGCTGGGGAGGCCTGTGGAGGCTGTTTTGTGGAGAGCCTCCCATGCCAAGGTGATGAATTTACACCGAAACCAGTGGGCAGCAAGCATGTTTGGGGGTTTCTGAGCAAGGACACAAGATTTTCTATTTGCACTTCAGGAAGAATAACCCGGTACCCACGAGAGGACTGTGTAAAGCAAGCAGAACCTGGACCCAGGCTGGCCAACACTGCAAGCAACAGTGTCAGATGCTCCTGAGGGTTCGAGGAGAACGAGGATCGAGAAAGGGCTTCGGGCCCTGAGTCACTCGTGACCACAGAGAAAGCAGTCGGATGTGCTGGCTGCTGGTCACACCCGGCTGGGAGGCCGCCAGGCAGACAGAGCAGTAACTCAGGGGGTGCCGTGTCACCTGCTGGGCCCCTGGGGCCACGTGCCTAGTAAAACGATGCCCTCCTCCCAGCCCCTTGCCATGCACGTTCTCCTCAGACTTCATGTGCCCATTTTATTTATAACTTCGCAAGGATGAGGGGGGAAAATGCTCTTTTAAAAAGCTGCCTGAAATAGTAAATTTTATGTGCATTTAACTATAAAATATAAACACGGCCTGGTAGCATTTTCTATCCTCAGGCAGATCTCACCTTGGTGGCAGGCTGCTTTTTTCTGACCATCGTACCTACTTGGCTTCCGGTTACACAGAGCAAGTCTGGGAACGAATGTGGAGGGATGGCTGAGGCCAGAAAAGCTAACTAAGCATTTGTACCCTGAGATAAAGGGGCAGTCTTTTTTGCGAGGCAAGGTGGTTAGCTTGTTGCTTTGTGTTGCTGTTGTTGCTTTTGTTTAGTTACAAATGCCATTCTTGTTTTCTTTCTCTGGAGGGCCCAGGAAATTCTTGGGGGGCATGGTTTGGTCACAGAAAAGAAAGAGCAGGGACAGAAGACCTGATCTGAACAGCGAAGGCTCCCCTAAGGTGGCAGGGGCTGTGGCAGGACTGTGGGAAGCCTGAGGGGCCAGAGGCCATGACGGAAGGATCTTAAGGTGTTTATACTTGAGTGTCCTGGTAGGACATCAATTTTAGTTTTATTTACCGAATTGCAGTTTCTTCGTGGCTTACTCAAGTTGTCAGCAAGACTTGTTAGCTGCCACAACTGGGAAACAGCTTGGGGCTAGCGCTGCTTGGGGACTGAAGGGAAGAAGAGTGGCCCTGTCTTTGGATGAAGGGGATTGGGAGTGTGACAGCAGCCTGAGAAAGTGACCCCAAGGCAGCCTGGAACAACCGGCAAGGACTCCAGCTGTTCAGGCGACATGCAAACAAGACACGGGACTATGGTTAAGCTATGCGTTTTGGGTTCAGACGGTTTTGTTTTGATTCCTGGTTCTACCTCATAAGCTGTGTGACCTTAATCTTCCTGCACCTCACTTTTACCCTCTATTCAGTGAGCATAACAGTCTCAACCTCGTAGGGGCTGCCACAGGGATTGCGTGAGGTACTGGATGGATATTGCTTATGATAGGGCATGTCTCACAGCGTTCAGTTCAACCATATGAAATTGCTGTTTTGCATTCAAATATGGTTAAGAGAGGCAAATTCATGTAGACCCTAACAAGGAACCAATAAACACAAGGCATTATTTTTATTATTGCTGCTGTTATTATTATTATTATTACTATTACTAAGTGCCTCTTCTCCAGAAACCCTCAGAACTATTGATAAGAAGACTAGACTCCCTGCAGTCACCCGGAAGGAAAGATTAAACTATTTGGTCCTGATATTCAATGAAAGAGGGAGCCAGGAAGATTAGAAAAGAGAGGACTCTCAGGTTATAACTGTTTTCATCTTGATAATAATTTTTGTCACTTGGAATATTTTTTAAAAGTACTCTTGCATTTAACTCTGGATTTTTCTTGCCTTTGTTTCCCTTTCAATCCTGCCCCTCCCTAAATGCTCTGTAACCAGATGTTACCTGGACCATCATTTGAGGAGGAGGCTGGACCTGTGGAAGCAGGTAAGAAGGAGTCCATGTAAACTGGGTTGCCAGGCAGCAGGGCTTAGAGAGGGGCCTCCAGGAGTAGGGGTGGGGGGAGTCCTGGCTTCCTCAGAGGCCTGCAGCCCTCTCTGACATCAGGGCCTGTGCCCAGCAGAGGCTGGGGGCTTCAGGGGTCCCTGAATGTTGCAGAGAGAGGAGGCCTTCTCTGGAACCCAGGCCTGGGTATGGGGCTGGGAGGAAAAAAAACCCAGAAACGAACACCCGTCTTGTTAACCTGGGTAGCCTTGCAGGGAGTGGGAGGCAGCTCTGGGCCTGGCAGGCAAATGGCCTGGAATTAGCTCTCTGGAGAGAAGGACAGGATAGTTGGGTTCTTCTCACTCTCACTGAGGAGAGAGAGGAGGGGAGATGGGCAATGTGCAAGTCTGAAGAGGAGATGAGTCACGTTTCCAAGTGCAGTGGAGGAAAGACACTCCACCTGCCCTTCCCAGCCCCTCTCCACGGCCCCTCCTGGTGAGGGGGACCTGCTGCCTTGGCCTCTTCGGCAGGATTGGCAGCAGGAGCTTTATTTGTTGCTAAGAAAAATAGTGCTGTTGTTTTTCTTTCTGCTTATTATAAAAGATTTACAGTTGCATAAAGATATATATATATATATAACACAAAATCACATTATTCCATCATCCAGAAATAGCCTTTGTTAGAATTTTGGAGTCAAGTTTTTCTCATTTTTTCTTCTGCATTCATATCCAGGTCACCCAGAACTCAGCTGGAGTCCTAAGGTCCAAATAAAGTGGTTGAACCTTTTCGTCTGTGCCCAGTAGAAATTCCAATTTCCTTCTCAAAACGAAGTTTCTCCAGGGGCGTATGTGGGCCGCAGCCATCTCTGGCCCCTGTGTGCTAACTCCATGGAGTTCTTGGTCTCTGCTCTGCGCCCTTCGGCTGTTCTGGTGTGTAGCCCCTGGGGCTGCATGGCCTGGGGCCTGGAATTTAGCTCCTTCCCTCCATTTCCAGAAACATCTCCATTCACAAGAAGTCATGTGTGTGTTATAAACATCCCTTAGGTAAGAGGGACAAAGCATGGGGTTACCTTACCAGAATACAAGCCATTTAAAATTGAATGTTGACCTGTTGACCTGCTGTTAGGAAAAGTCTCTGGGTCCTTTGTCTCTGCCTTCTGCCCTCCTCCCTGTCCCCTCTGCTCTGTGGCTCCCTCCCCAGTTCTCATTGTACCTCTCTCTTATAGGCTGGTCTGAGAGCTAATGCCCTTTGAAGAGCATGCGCACATCCTGACTCAGGTGATTTATCAAATTGTTATCTTAAAGAGAGAAAATCCTCTCCCTAAGGAGCCTGCTGCCATCTGTTAAGGCGACAGACAATTCCTTCCATCCTGCTAAACTCATCCATCCTTTTTTTATTTTAAAACAAAAATGAGCTCATTCTACACATTCTCTGTGACAACAGAGCTGATGCTCTCTTCTCCATTTTACAAAAGAGGGACTGAAATGAAAGCCTTGGCCCTTGCCGAAGAGCGGCTCTGCCTGGTTCTTTACCTGGCCAGGCCTTCAGGTCTGTCCGAGCTATGCCCTGGGCTTCTACACACTTGCAAACATCTCTAATTAATGTGCTTAATGTTGCATTTGTTTTTTATTTATTGCCTCCTTCTCCCACTAAAACGTAAACTCAGCGAAGCCAAAGACCATGTCAGTTTTGCTCACTGCTCTGTCTTGAGAATTAATCACAGAGTACGTTATCCTAGTCAGGGTTCTCCAGGGAAACTGGGTCAATAGGATATGTACACATAGAGGGAAAGATTTATTTTAAGAAATTGGCTCACGTGATTATGGAGGCTGGCAAGTCCAAAATCTGCAGGGAAGAGCTGATGTGATTCGGGTCAAAGGGTGCCAAGCTGGAGAGTTCCCTCTTGCCTGTGGGAGATCAGGCTTTTGTTCTGTTCAGTTCTTCAGCTGATCAGCTGAGACCCACCCACATTAGGGAGAGCAATCTGCTTTCCCCCAAATCCACCAAATTAAATGTTAATCTCATCCAAAATCGCCCTCCCAGAAACTTCCCAAATAATCTGTGCACTCTGGCCCATTACATGTAAAATTAATCATTGCGATAGTCACAAGAAAAGTATTTGTTGAAGGAGTGTCTGAATGAGTGAATGAACTTAAGTTGAGAATCTTGCCTGCATCACACGGCTGACAAAAAGGGGGCCAGATCTTCTGGAGCTGATGTGGGCAGCTCTTCTTTCCGCTCTACCACAAGTCTTCTTGGAATGGTGGCCAGAGCCAGCCCTGTGCGGTGCCTAGGGCTGTGTCAGGGCACAGAAGACATTTTCCTGCCAACACTTCATATTCCACAAAGGTCTACGTGCGTGCCTGGTGTCGTTACAAAATGCTCCTGCCAGACATTATTGAAAAGTAGGTCTTTTGATAGACATTTTCTCTACCTGTGTGACCTGAATCAAAAGAATAAAAGAAAAATGTATTCTTTCACAAAATGGGGAGCCTCACCTAAAACCTTCTCCTGCAGGCATGAATCAGCTTAGAGCTGGATACTCTGGTGTGGAGATGTGGCCCTAACCCACTAATCTACTCATCCAGTCCCTACCCAGTTCCCTTTGTGCTCTCTACCCCCCAGCCAAACGAAGCTATTTCCTCCTCCCAGTACAGACCCTACAATTAATTTTCTCCCCCACGGTGCACCTGGTGCTATCACCGCACCTGGGATGCACTGCCCACTCTTCTACATTTCATTCAGTTTTTTATTTACTCAATAAATATTTCTTAAGCACCTAGAAGGTGTCTGTTACTATCTTTGCATTGAGGACACAGTGATGAGCAAGAGAGCTAAGGTGCCTGACCTTCTGGAGCACATATTCTAGTATTGGGAAAATAGATAGAGCTCAAGCCAATAAGTGAACAAGATAATTTCAGGGGGTGATAAGCGCTGGGAAGAAAGCCAGGAAGTAATAACAGGTTGCAAACAGGCAGATGTGAAAGATAACGCTAGGGTCGGGGAGGGACGTAATTTAGGTTGGAGCTCAGTGCCGGTGTTTGAAGAGGGACCTGAATTAGTCAGAGGAGCCAGACGCGTGGGGACTGGGGGAAGAACATTCTGGGCAGAGGGAACAGCAAGTGCCAAGGCACTTTCTATCTGTCATATGCTAGGTTCTGGGGCTACAAAGATAAATAGGTATGGTCCTTTTCCCTGAGAATTTCATTATTTTGGGGGGAGGCAGAAATTATAGCTGACACCCTGTGGGGGAATCTACCTGGACCAAGAACCAATAACCCCAACCCTCCTTTCTCTAGGAAATTGCACCCTCCAGGGCTGCTGGTCCCTGGAAGCCATGTTTGTACTCTGCAAGCCAGGTATTTGGCCATGGCCCATTGGACCGGAAGGGTCACCTGACTTAAGCAGAACCAATCACGTTTCCTTCTCCCAGGACCACTGAGTGGGACTTCGAACCCTACCCCTGCTTGCAGTTGGCGCTAGAACATTAACTCAAACATAGCTTGAGCAGCTGTTGTTAGGGTGCCCAACCCTCCTGATTGTCCCAGAACCGAGAGGTATCCCTGGTAAAACTAGAAGAGTCTCAGGCAAACCAGGGTGGTTGGTGGCACTAAGGGCTATGTGCCAGGCTGAGTGTTAAACCTGAGAGTTTAGGTGCTGCGGGTGGTCAGACCCCCATCCCTGTGACAGGAGAAGAGGAGGCCAGTTGGCAGAGAGGAGAATGGAGAAGAGATGGGGAACAGAGAGCAAGTCCTCAGACTATTCTCGCCTTGGCCCCAGGGCCTTCCCAAAACCAGCCCACATCCCTGATCCGGATCCTCAGACACCCATTTCCTTGCAATAAGTCTCCTTTGTCCGCTTACATTAGCTGCAGGGGGTTTCTGTTATTTGCGCAACCAGAGTTCTAGTTGATAGAGACAATGTCTGTAAATAACTGTAACCCAGGAGCTGCAAGCACTCACAGAGGTGTCTGCTGTCAGGTGTGCAGCAGGGGCGCCTGCAGATGTGACCTGCCCACTTGGCTACGTCCCCAGGAAAGCCTTCCCCAACTCAGTGTATGGCTTCCGGCTCCCAACTCCCAGCAACTTCACCCATCTCTCTCTTATAACACCCACTGCCTCCCCCTGTCTATCTGATGCATTACCTTCTAGACTATAAAGATTCATGTATGACTGATTCATCTTTGTACTCCCTGAACACATGTCTTTTGTATGGAAAGTGCTCAGTTCAATTCTTAGATGTAATAAGGGGCCCTAGACAACCAGGGGAGTGTGAATATTGTTAATGTGTAATAATAATCTCTGGTACCTGGGTGGTGCTGTGGCGTGTGAAGCATTGTCAAGTTCATTTTCTGGTGGGCATCTTACTCTTCAGAATTTAGATATTAGTAATAATAATAATAATAATAGTAGCAGCTGCTATTTATTTTGTACATATTCTATATGCTAGATAAGAGAAAAAAAAAAAAAACACCCTCTTCAGGTTCAGAGAGAGCAAGTGGTTTGCCCAAGATCCCCAAATTTATATGTCACCGATCTGACCACAAGGGCTTATTTTCAGGCCACACACCCATGCTCTCTGCCTGAGCAGGGTCTCAGGGGCAGAGTGCAGGCTGCCCAACCCTTCTCTGGGCGCCCTGTGGTCTGATTCACATCCTCTGGGCAGGCCCTGGCTCTGTCCTGGCTCCCTTGGGGACAGCAGGCTTAAGGTCACGGGGTTTGCCAATCTGGTTAAGTCAGGCGAATTCCACTCTTGCTTGGAGCCGCTGTGGTTACCATGGCACCTTCCCTAGGCTCCTCTCAGTGTAAACCTGGGGGCGAGCTGTTTTGAAGCAAATGGGGAAAACAGAGAAATTCTCCCAATAGTGCAGGCAACTGACAAACAGCCTGCCTCTCCTTGAAATTCCTTTCAACGCTTCACAGGTGGGTCTTGGGGCCATGGAGCCCAATTCCTCCATTTCACAGATGAGGAAACTGAGGCCCAGGGTGCTTAGTGTTTGACAAAGAGATTTTGTGCCTTGGTCGGGAGGGTCTTTGGGGTCAGAGAGACTTGGGGTCCAGTCCTGCCCCTGCATGACATGGGGCAACTGCTCCTGAACTGCTCTGAGTCCTGGATTTCTCATCTATAAACTGGAGATCATGACTCTCCTTTCCTGGAAGAATTATGTGAAGCATTAAATCAAATCACACACATAAAAATCCTTCTTGAAGTGTCTGACCTGTGAAGAGGTGCAGTTGCCCAAGGTCACCCGGTCCGATGTGGGGAACAGTGCATTGTTACTGGATTCAGGAGGCATGGGTTCTGGTCTTGACTCTGCTACTAACTTGCTTTACCACTTTGGACCTCAGCATCTTTTTCTGTAACTGAAAGGAGATGATGCCTAAGCTTTTTTAAAGGTCTGAAATCTGTGCATTTGGTGACAGAATGCTCTCTTAGGGCTCTGAAAGCTGTGTTTCTTCCACCGCACCACCCTGCCAGAGTGGTTCTAGATCCCAGCCTGGAAGCCAGTGCCCTGAGCCTGAGGGTCCCTTGTGGGAGAGGGAGAGATGCCTGTGACCTCTGAGGGCAGGAACAGTCCATGAGGGCTGGGGCTGGCAGCACTCAGTCTGGGTTCCCAGCATCTGCCTCTGGTTTGGGGCCCTGCCCAGGCTTCATGGGGACAGGCTGGGGAGGACAGGGATGGGCAGGGAGAGAAGGATACCTTGAAGAAGGAGGCTGTACTCATCTGACAAGGTCGACTGAGAGCAATTTTCATACACTCTGCATCAGAGTGTGAGGATGAGCGATGGGCAGCTGCCATGCTCCTGAGGCTAATCACTGAGGGTGAACGAGGAGGAGAGGGTGAAGGAGGTGGCCTTAGGGACTCCAGTGGAGGGAACGGAACTCCAAATGGGGAGCGGGGAGGAGGTTTCGGATGGAGTGAGAAGCTGAAGGAAATAAGCAGAGAAAAAAAATATGGAGAGGAAAGGGAAGAACTGATCTTTGTCTAAGGAGAATGACGACTGGATCAAAGACAGGATACAGAGTGTGTTCACTTCCACCATTGTGTTGCTGGCTCGCTGCCCACCAGGAGGCAGGCGGGGAGGCCATGTGCACGGCTCTCAGAGTGGAGTTCTGGAGAAGACCTTCTCCTGCTGGGCCATGCGTGATCGCCTGGGCTGCTGGGGCCCACACCTGAGAGGCCCCTTGCTTTCTGCCTGGACACCCCGGCCTCTATTCATGCTGATCTAGTTGTCACCGGGTTGGGGAACTTGGAGCCTGTCCCACACTCTCCTCCCAGCTATTGTCCCTTCCCTGCTGCTGCTCACTCATCTTTCAGGTCCTTTCTAATCCCTCCCCTCATTACCTTCCACTCTGAACAAACAAGTCCTACAATTTGACCCTTGTGAATTACCTCCAGGCAGGGCTCAGCACACTATTCAGGACATATACCCAGAACTGGCTAAATCCCACAGGTAGATTCCTCTAAATCTGGGATCACTTTGACTCCCAAGATCACGGAAGGAAGGTTGATATAAACATGGTCATTGGAATAACAGTAACAGCTAAAACAAGAGCTCACTGAATGTTTCCAGCGGGTCAGGCACCACAACAAACTCTGTATTTGCATCACCTCATTCATCTCCTTCACAATCCTATAAAATATATATTATTATCATTTCTTCTTAGCAGGTAAGGGAATTGAGGCTTGGTGAAGTTGATACACTCATCCAAAGTCATGTTAACTAGCATGTGACAGACCCAGTGCTTGAACCCAGGGCCCATGCTCTTTATATTTTTTCTTTTCTTGGTTCCAGAGAGGGGAAAGGAGGGAGAAACAGAGGAAGAGAAACATCAATGTGATAGAGAAACAACAATCAGTTGCCTCCTATACACACCCCAGCTAGGAACTGAACCCCCAACCCAGGCATGTGCCCAGACTGGGAATCGAACCTGCGACTTTTTGGTTTGTGAAACAATGTCCCACCAACTGAGCCACACTGGCCAGGGCCAGGGTCCACACTCTTGGTCGCAAAATTCCACCTCCCAGTCTCAAACCAAAGACATACTGTGCCAATAAACCATGTCTGTGTAGTTTGGGTCACTCTTTTTGGGATGTTACCCAAACACTGATTCATCCTTTAGGAATGCTTTAAGCTGCAAGTAATGACAACAACAAAAAATGACAAGCCATTAAGAAGTGGCTTAGACAAGAGGTCTTGAAGCAGGCAGTCCAGAGCCGGTATATGAAGAGCTCAACAACATCACCAAAGACTCAGGTCTTTTCTGTCTTTTTACAGAAAAAGTCACCATATTAGTTTTTCTTTTCTTTTTCTTTTTTTTTAATTGTATTTATTTATTTTTAGAGAGAAGGGAAGGGAGGGAGAAAGAGAGGGAGAGAAACATTGTTCTATTGCCTCTCACATGCCCCCAACTGGGGACCTTGCACGCAACCCAAGCATGTGGCCTGACTGAGAATTGAACCAGCAACCTTTCAGTTTGCAGGACGATGTCCAACCCACCAAGCCACACCAGTCAGGGCACCACATTAGTATTTTATCCTCACTCTTATTGCTTCTTGTTTGCAGGATGTCTGCTATAGCTCTAGGCTTCATACCAGCATCCCAAGGGGTTTGGTCAAACAGTTTTCTTTTGATGAGGCTTTGCTTTTTATAATAGAAAAAAGTCTGTCAGCAGATTTCTCTTTACATCTCATTGGTTACATATCCCCTCAGAAACAATCACTGATGGAGGAAAGTATGTATTATGATGGCTCCTGCTTAATAAATCATCTCAAAACCTAGTGGCTTGAAACAACAGCTGTCTATGGATAGCTGAGTGGTTCTGTGACCTGAACCAGGCCTGGCTGATCTTGGCTGGGCTTACTCATGCACCTGTGGCCAGCTGTTGGGTCTGTTGGGGGTTGCCTGGTCTAGGATGGCCTTACTTATTCACGTGTCTGATGTTCGCTGGTTTTCAACTGGGATGCCAGGTAATTGGGCCTCTAATTCAGCAGGCTAGCCCCAGCTTGTTTCCATGGCAGCAACAGGGTTCCATGAGATTGGGTGGAAGAATGCAAGGCCTCCTGAGGCCCAGACTCTGAACTGGTACTATCATTTCCATCCCAAAGCAAGTCACAAGGCCAACCCAGTGATGAAGGGTAGGGAAATAGATTCTACTGCTTGATGGGAAGAGCTGCAAAGTCACATTGCAAAGGGCATAAAGGAAGAAAGAAATGAAGAATTGTGACTATTTTGCAGCCTACCACAGATTACCGTGAGTTATTTAGGCCAACTTATCCCTAGGTAGAGGCGAGGCTTCCTCCCCCCAAATCAAGGGAATATCCCTACCTCCGATCAGGGCCCAGTTGGACGGAATAAAGGCAAAGACATGGTTGCTGGGCAGATGGCTGACAGTATCTGGACAGGGGGCTAACCCAGGCACAAGGAGCAGGGAAGGTTTTGCAGCTTTAATTTCTCCAAGTCACCTTCCTTTTTTCTGAAGAGGGTGATTTTCATCTGTCTGTACTTGATGCCTGGTCTGGGCCTCATGATGTTTCCTCCAGCAGGTATGTGCATTTCCTCCATGAACTCAGATGCAAAGGCAATCTAAAAATAAATAAATACAATACACTCTGCCTCTGTCCCCATCTGCCAGAGTTGGAGAATCCAGTGCCAGTTACTGAGAACGGGGCTGGAGAGGGCGGTCTGGTCCTTCTCCTCCTTGAGGTTTGCATGATCCAGGAAACATGAGGCAAAGACCTTTGGCATCTGGTTTATCAAGGTCACCTCTGAGGTGTTTTTGTCCAAACCCCAAGGGTCCATTAGAAAGGGGGAAACTATCTCTGCTCCCTTGACCCTGAACTTGTTGCAGAAATTTTCAGGCTCTTAGTACTCATCAAAGTCTTCACTCAAGGAATGTACGAACCCCTCTGGCCTCCCCTTCTCTGGGAGTCCAACTCTTTTGACCATCTTTCCTCATCAACTCCGTTTTCTCCTCCTGATGGGCTCAGGTTTCCCCAGCAACATCTGGGTGGGATGGTTTTCTAGGAACCCAGAGCCTGACTGTGCTTCCAGGAGGGAGACACGCTCTAAGGGAACAGACAGTGCGTGGTATAAACTAATCTGGGCTAATTTGGGGAGCAGACAAGGAAGCAGCACAGCTGAGATGTGATGGGGGCACAGGAGGGGTTAGGGGACAAAGGGGCTAGGGAGCCTTCAGTGGCATATTCCAGGCAGAATGGAACCATCTTCACAGCAGCTGCTAACACATATGAGCCCTGCCTGTATGCCAGGCACCAGAAAGCAGATACTTTTCTTGTCCCCATTTTATCAAACTCAGGGAAGAAGTAACTTGCAACCAGCAAGTGGCTGAGCTGGGATTTCAAATTCAGCCAGTCTGATACCAAAGCTCCCCTCTTAACAGCTTGGATGAACCCAGAGGTGAGAGAAGCAGGTTATTTGGAGACCCACAAGCAGTTGATTGTGGCTGGAGCGTAGCGTGTGAAGGGAAAGTTGGTCCAAGGGGCTAGCTAGCAGAGAGAGGTAACACTGTGGAGCGTCCCGCAGCCATGGTTACTGCTTGAAGGCAGCGAGCCTTGCCGCAGGGAGATCATTTCAGGGCTATTTCAGTAGTTTCAGCAAGCAGTGGCAGTGCGTCTCACTGGGAGGTGGTAGTGAGAATAAAGGACAATGGCAGGACTCAAGGGTGATCTGGGAAGAATGGATAGGGCTTACTGATTGGCTAGAGATGAGGGATGGGGGGAAAGAGAGAGGAGAGTCACGAATGACTCAGATTTCTGGCTTGAGAACTGGATGGATGGTATCAACCCTATTTCTTTCTCCAATTTGCTATGTATCCTTGGGGATCTCGCCCAGGCTCTCTAGATGTCTGTCTTCCTAGCTCTAAAATGAAGATAATGAAACCCGACCTCCCCATGTATCCAGATGGTGTCAAGATAAGATGAAGTCATCAATCTGGAAGTGCTTTGGAAAGTCAAAAGTACTTTGCAAATGTAAGTGGTTATTATTTTATGGTTATTGTTAAGGTCTTCCCCCTCTTGGGGCTTGCAGATGGAGCCAGACTGAAAGACAACCCAGGGGAGCTGCCCGCTCACTCAGAGGAGTCGCTGTATTTTCCATCAGACGGATCTGTCTTTTTGGCAGGTAGGAGCCTCGTTCCCACGTACTAAATTGCTAATAGCTTCCCTGGGGAGCTCCTTTCTGCTCTGACTCCTTCTGTGATTTCTGTTTCTCCACTGCTGACATCTTCTGATGCCCCCGGTGGGCCTGGGATTTCCCATGCGTTTATGTTTATGTTTTTATTTTTGTCTTTTCCCTGAAGTCAAGGATGGGGACAAGCCCCAAGCAAAGCCCGTGTTACCATTCTGTAACCTGGCTGTGGAGGCCTGTGTCTGCTCTGTGCTTGACCAGCAGCAGGGACGAACTCAAGGGGAAAGCTGTGCCAAGCAGAGGCAGGAGCAATGGGTTCTTGTGCTTTATGGGGGTGGTTTTCTAGTCTTTGCTCTGAGAAGCAATGTAGTGCGGTAATCAGGAGACTGGCTTTTGGAGTGGCATCCCAGCGGTGGCTCAGTCAGGTAAACTAACCTCTGCAAAATGGAATTATAAAAGTAGGACCTCACACCTCTAGGGCTGATGAGGATGAAAGGAGATAACCCACAAAGCACTTGGCCCAGCGCCTGCCACATAGCAAGCTCTCTATAGATGATAGCCAGCAGGAGCATTATGAGTTGTGACCACAGAATAAGCCTGCCTTTTTAAGTTAAATAGACAGGAATGTTCACATCCAAGGGTTGATCTCTTCAAGGTGTTCACGTTGGGATGCTATTGGGGAACCCCCTTTAGATGCCTTTCAAGTTTCCACTCATTCTTCTGAAGTGTCCTCAATGGGGGCAATGGACACACACTTGGCACGTGTCTTAGCCTGGGCTGCTATAACAAAGTACCATAGACTTGAGTGGCTTATAAACAACAGAACTTTATTTCTCACAGTTCCGGACACCGGAAGTCCAAGATCAGGGTGCCAGTACAGGCGGGCCCCAGTGAGGGCTTTCTTCTGGGTTGCAGTAGGCTGACTACTTGTTCTGTCCAGAGCAGAGACAGCAAGCAAACTCTTAAAAAGGGCTGGCTATCATAGCATATGTGGGTTTTGGGGTTTTTTTGGCAATTATGATATTTCAAGTCATGTCCTTGGTCATTTACATATCTTTCACAGCTTCTTGACTATGAGCTCCTTTCAGAGAGCGGTGGTCTCACTCATCCTCATGGTTTAATAACGCATGCTCAGGCAGGCTTTTTCAGTTGGCAGAGGATCGGCTGTTTCACCAGATCCTCACCCAATCCTGCACCTCTCTACCTTATAGATGAGAAGACTAAAGCTCAGGGAAGTGAAGGGAATATTTTTGTCTTTTGCCTCCACCATAGCTATAGGTTTCCACCATAGCATCTCTATACCCAGGAGGGACTCTACACACACTGTGAAATGCAATTTTAAAAAATTCCTTTCATCCCAGTGTGGCTGCAGCATGCTTTTGGGGTTGCGAATAGGGCATGGAGTCAGCAGAGGACAGAAATACACTCCGGTTGGGACCATTCTTGGAGGGCCCCAAATGCAAGGCAAGGAGTGAGGATAGGCTTGCCCAGCAATGGCCAAAAGCCAAGAGCAGGCATGGAGCTGGGATCTGGTATTTCAGTCCCAAGTAAGATGTGATTAAAGAGTTTATGCAAAGGGTTTTAGTTACTTAGAAGAATTCCTTGGTCTGTAATTAGCTATGTCTGTTCTGTCTCCTTCACTAAAATGGAAGCTCACCAAAGTTGGAACTGAACTTCCTATCCAATCGCTCACGCCCTGCGTGCCAGGACTGTACTAAGGTGGGGGCACAGGAGTGCACACGACCTGTGGTAAAGGTGAGGCACACAAATCCAGTGACGGCACAGATAATATGTGGACACTCTATAAAGAAGAGGTATGTGATGCTATGAGAACAAATGACAAGGGAACCTGGTCTAGTTGGTGGGGTGAGGGGCAGTGAGCAACGTGATATCTACGCTGGAACCTGAAGGATGAATAGCATTGGCCTGCGGAAGTGACTGAGCCTTCCCAGCAGAAGAAATAGTGTGCAAATGTCCTTTAGTAGGAAAAAATGTGGCTTGTTGGAAGGGTTGGGAGGGGGCCAGAACTCCAATAATGTAGCTCTCCTCTTTCCTGTTCCACTTTCTTCCCCCTGGCACCAGAAAAGTCTCTGAGTACTAGGCCCTTAGGTACAGGGGGAAAAATTTAGGTAGCACATATGACCAGAGCAAAAATCACCTCTCTGGTGCGTCCTTACGTAATTAAATGGGAAAGCTTTGGGGTGAGGAATCTACCGTGACCAACTGAAGGGACTGAGCAGCAGCTGGGAGGGGCAGAGAGAATGGAGGTGAACTTGGGAATTCTTTGTTCTTCCTGGGAAAGGGTAAGAGCCTTGCGTATAGACGGATGACTCAAGCCAGAGAGTGGTATGGGTGAGGGGTCCTTGCCCAGACACTCTCAGGGCCAAGAGCGTCACCCTAAAGCCTAGAGCTCAGGAACCCCAACATGGTTCCCTTCCGTCCCCCCTTGGGGCCTTTATTCATCTAACCATCATTTTCTGAGCACCCCCTGTGACCTCTGCCCTCTGCTGGGTACAGGCATCAACCAGGCCCGGTTTCCCCAAGGAGGGAGCAAACTCAGGCAGAAATAACTGCCATATGGGATAACTTACAGCCTAGCCCAGGCTTCTCATCTGTAAAATGGAGGCACAGAACAGAAGCTACTCTGGAGTGTTGATGCACGGATGAAGCGCTTATCACAGCATTACCCTGGGGCAGGGTAATGGTTGGTAGAGAGAATGTCTTAGAAAGGCCAGGAGCCCCAAGAAGGAGGATGGTTCTGGGTGTGGGCAGGTCAGGTTAGGGAAGAAACATGGAAAATGACCCGCTCCCGGTGGCTTTGAGACCCTGCCCACCACCTCACCCCATACTCTCCATACTGGTTCCCCGCCTGCCTTCTTCTCTTCCTGGCCTCCTTTTATTCTCTCTGATCACGCTGTCTTTGCACATGTGGACATGTGGTTGCTTTGTCTGGAATCTTCTTTCCTGGTTTCTTCCCTAAGTTAGTTACTCCCCAAAGTTCACATCTCACCTTAAGTGTTATTTCCTCAGGGAGGTTGCCCTGACCTCTGGGTTTTGTAGGCCCTACGCCAGGAAAGCCTTGCTTTCGTTCACTTTCCTCAGTTTGTAGCTATATCTTCATTGGTGTGATTTTAGGAGTGTTGTCTCTCCTCCTCTGGGCTGTGAGCCCCATGAAGTAGGGGTCACTTCTGGTTTTGGGCACTAGCAGATTCCCAAAAGTTTCCTGCTCTCATACGCTTCATCCCCTCCAAAATCTGTTGAGTGAATGAATGGGGTGCAAGCAAATCACGGATAATGATGCTTATTGATGGAGTATTTACTGTGTGCCCGGCACTGAGCTAAATTCTTGACTCTCACTATCTTAATCTCCTCAACCACGCTCTGAGCCAGGTGGTGTGATTATCCTCATTTTACAGATGAGGATAATGAAATTGAGAGGTTAAGTGTCACACTCAAGGTCACTATTTGTTAATGCAGGATTCACCTTCAGCTCCTCCGGTCTCCAAAGCACCAAAGGGGTGGGTGTGTGGGTGGGAGGGGTGGGGGCAGCGAGTCCAGGCTGGGTGGTGTACACCCAAGACCGCAGAGCGTCTCTAGGGAGGGATTGGGAAGCTTCCTCGGCCCAGCTCCAAGCCAGTGGTGCAGCACCCGCCCCCGGTCTCGGGCGCAGACTGGAGGCTGCCTCCGGGCCACGTGGTGCGCGCGGCGGGCGCGTCCGAGGAGCCCGCAGCGGCTCCCAGCTCAGAGTGCTCGGGGCAAGGAGAGCGGGCGGGAGACCGCCGGGGAAGGGCCGGTGCGGGCGGAGAGGCGGGCGAAGGACGCGCGGAGGGAGCAAGGCGGCCAGGGCGCTATAGCCGGCGGCGTCGGGGGCTCGGTCTCGGCCTCGGCCCCGGCCCTTGGCGCGCTCCTCGACCCTGCTCTCTGCGCCCTGGGCGCACGGTGGAGAGGAACGCGCCCGGCCGCCATGGAGTCGGCCCCCTCCACCAACGCCGAGCTGCAGTCCCCGCTCCTTGCCACCGCTTCGGACGCCTTCCCTAGCGCCTTCCCCAGCGCTGGCACCAATGCGTCGGGGCAGCCGGGGGTCCGCAGCGCCTCGTCCCTCGCCCTGGCCATCGCCATCACCGCTCTGTACTCAGCAGTGTGCGCTGTGGGGCTGCTGGGCAACGTGCTCGTCATGTTCGGCATCGTCCGGTGAGTCCGCTGCCGAGTGGCGCCACGGGCGTGGGCCCGGGGGAGTGTAGGGACTGCGAACTTGGGACCCTGACCTCGGACCCCAGACTGCCCGGGTCTCCGTACTTCCTGCAGGGGGCGCATGGGGCCAAGCGGGAAGACCACTTCCATTGAGAGGAGGACGCCGGAATTTGCACTGTATCTCCGTGTGCGTTGCGTGTATGTGTGTTTGTGGGTGTTTAAATAACATTTGATCATCCGTTGGCATTCCCTTGCTTCTGCATCAGGCTATGTGGGACAGTTTGGCAACAGTTTGTGTATCTGCCAGTTTGTGAGTGGGTTGACTCTGTGTTTGTGACAGTACAAATGCACTGTTTGTTTGGACCTCTGAAAGCCATACGGGTGGGCAGAGATGGCTGAGGTGCCATGCGCCTCTGGGGAAACAGGCTGTGTATGGGCTGGCTCTGCAGGTGGGGCGACAGGAGTGTGTGTGCGTGCTCTCCATGCTGTAGGGGCACTGAGCAAATCACATTTGGTGATCACCTGTGGGGCTCCCTGTGTTGGTGTATGCTTGTCCCACACTGTCAGTTTGTGATTCCCTCTGTATGAGAATGTGACAATGTGTTGTTTCTTGTCAAAACCCTGAAACTCTAGAGGGAGGGGAGCATCCAGACTGGCCTTGGACACTTGGGTTTGTGCACTTGTGCGTGTTTGTCTATGGAGAGCCCGCGGTTCCTGAGTACAGTGGGCATCAACTGTGGCATCAGCCAGTCAGGCCTTTGCTCCTGTCCCCAGTGGCCATCTGGCCAAGAGCTCCGGATGTGATGTTGAGAGGCCCCAGATCCTCTCAATGTCCTTCCCGTTCACAAATGCCCTTCCTGTTTTCTCCCCCTCTCCTCTAATAGTCCTGCCGTCCCCCACCGGACCCGTCCCCCCGCCCCCCGCCCCAAGCAGCAGTGGTTTGCTTGGGCTGGAGTTTGTACTTGCACGTCAGGAAGTGAAGCTCTCTTCTTGGCATCTATGGACCTCTCAGAGAGTCTGAAACATCATTGGCTTGCCCAGCAGCAGCCCTCCAACCCAGCTGTACCAGTTCAGATATGGGCAAAAGGATTGAAAGGAAATTCCTATTCTTATAACAACAAAGATGCCCTGGAGTTTACTGCTAGTTGAAAATGAGTCCCCTGTGCTGGTTGATCGAGGGCACCGCCCTAACCTCTCTGGGCTGTGGTGCCACCAGGTGGGGCAGGGGGAGATGGTGGACTCTGAAGTTGGGGATGTGAACGGTGGTCTCCGCCCAGTCACTGATGCCCATTAGAGTGAGAGCAACCGGTCCCCCTGCCCCACCTCCCACCTGCCTCAGTTCCTCTGTCTGAAGGAGAGAGGCTCAGTCTCCGCACTGGGAAGCACGGCGTTTCTGCGGGGTAGAGCACAAAGCGCTGGGATACAGCTTCGGGTGGTGTGTGGGCATTGAGGGGCTCTGGCATCCATGATCTCTGGGGGATCTTTGCTCCCCCAGGAAGAGTGGAAGACATGAGAATTTCCTGTGTTTTCAATGACTCAAATTTGTGTTTTCAAATTTGCCCAGCTACCATGGGCAAATTTCCCCAAGCACAGGCAGCGTTGATCTTTGCTTTGCTTTTTTGTCAGCGATCCTCCTGATTTTGCCTTTGGAGATAGTGTAGGGTTTAGGGTTGGGCCAACCCGCATGTGTATTAATCCCAGCTCTACCATGAACTGGCTTTGGGACTTGGGTAAGTCACTTAGTCTCTTTGAGCCTCACTTTCTCCATCTATGGAATGGGGTAATATAGGACCTTCTCCAACAGGGTTTCTGTGAGGTGTCAATGAGAGAGCATATACAGTGCAGCTGGCCTGATGCCTGGTCCCAGTAAGTGGGACCTATCTGTGTGATGAAGAGGAGGAATTTTCCAGAGTGAAGGAGGCACATGTCCTAAGGTGGGCCTGACAGTAGCTACTGTCCTGAGAGTTCCAGGGTCCTGGTATATACACCCTCCTGGGGAGCCCTTGGTGCTCTGGCCTGGGGAAGGCGGAGCGTCAGTGCATTCAGTCCCATTTCCAGCGCCTCTGGCTGGCAGGCTGATGAGCGCAGTGCCCCCACTGCCATTGAGCTAGGGGAAGGCCTCTCATTTCTGAACCCCTGGGCTCAGCCTGCTAGGGGCACTCCCAAGCAACCTTCCGCAAATTGTGTTCTCAGATGCATCTTGCCAGCAGTGTAGCAAAGCCCCCAGGGGTCCCCACTTTGCTAAGGCATTTCCCTGGCCAACTATCTGTGTGATAACTGTCTCTCTGGGTCTGAATGACTTAATCCTCACCCAGCTCCCTGTTGGGTAAGCATTAGAATCCTTATCGTCAAACCTATTTTACAGATGAGGAATCTGTGGTTCAGAGAGAGGCAGGGTGACTTCTTCTCCTGAAGGCCCAGGTCTAGGCTAGACCTGGAGCTATAAACCCTGGTCTTATGACTCCAAGTCCAGAACTTTTTTCAGAGCTACCTGGGATAGGGGACAGTCAAAGAAGTGCATGGAAGGGGGGGGCAGAATCCTGTCCCTCCTCTTGTCCTAGAATCCTCAGAGAATGAAGGAGCCTATGCATTATTTGGCCCATGTATTTTAGGCTGCTGTCTTTGCAGAGAGGAGGAATGAGGGAGGCTCAAAGTTAGTCCTTCCCCACCAAGAGGGAGACTGGGGACAAGGAGCTGCCTGGGGCTCAGCTTTTGCTGGTAAAGTCCCAAGAGTAGTGGGAAGAGGGGAGCCCAGGACAGACAAAAGCTTCTGCTCTGTCTGTCTCTCTGGCCCCCCATGTGGGGCCTGGCACAACCAATAAGTGAGTCAGTTGATTGGTTGGATGAATGAATGAACGAATGAATGAATGAATTCTGCTTGTCAATCTTGAGCTTAGGCAGTTTGGGAGGAAGGTTTGCAAGAGACTATCCAGAAGACCGTTGGGGCAGGAAAGCAGCGTGGTATAGTATTAGAGCTGGGGCTCTGAAACCAGACATATCTAAGTTCAAATCCTGAGTTTGAAGCCATGTACTTGCTGTCTATCTGGGCTAGTGACTTCACCTCTGAAGTTCATTTCTTTGCCTGTAAAGTGGGAACACAATGCATCCTCTGTTGTGAGGATTAAATGTGGTAATGTGTTGTATCTGAGCCTTTCTAGCTCTTTGAGAACAGGGAGGGTCTCTTTGTGAAGGGATGAAAAGAGTTAACTAATTCAAGAAAATTCTATGGCGGCTCTGTGCTGGATGCTGAGATGAGGAGATGGAGAGGAAAAAAAATACACGGCCCCTGCCCTTATGGAGTTTAGAGTCTGGTGGAAGAATCAACATTCATTGGCCAGTCATCTCACAAGCTTAAATTTGTAGCTGTTGAAGAATCTACAGGGGCTTTGGGAGCCCACGACGGCGGGAGGGTCTGATCTGGGCGGGGGAACTCAGCGGAGGCCTCTGAGGAGCTGATGGATGAGGAAGGGGTAACTGAGTAAAAAGCTGAGGGAGGAGCTTGTGATGGGAAGAGGACAGAGATGAGGTGCTGAAAAACAAGAACACAGGGATCTCAGAATCTGACATCACGAAGCACTCTCCATTCCTTTCCCTCCCACATCCTGGGCCTCTCCCCACTTCATGGGCCTGCCTGAGAGGCCCACTCATCCTTCTGGAGGCAGGGGGGCGCCTCTGGGAATTACATTTTTAGCAAACAGCCTGTGGTTCTTGAAGTATGAGCAGGATTTTTCAAGACATCTGGTCCCCAAGCGGAGCATCACTCCCTGGTCCTGTGATGTGAGCTCGGCTGGCCTGGTCGGGGACTCTGTGGGTCCTCAGAGCAGATGCTAGACAGCCCCCCGTTTCTGGGTGGCGTCAGCGCCTGACAGGCATCTCAGCATTCCCTGTGGCAGCCCTCTAGGCAAGATGGAGTGTGAAGTGCATAGGGGGAGCCCTCCCTGTCCCTCCTCCACCCCTTTTCTGACACGTCCCTCCATCATCCCTCTACATGGCCCGGGTCTTCCTGGTCTGCCTGCCCCAGGATCCAGGTAGGTGGATGGAGTCTGTGCTTTTCCACTTGGCCTCTTGTCAGTTCCACAGCCCGCTCTGTTTCCCCACCTCCACCTCTCCCTGATCCTGGTTTCGGCAGATTCGCAGCCTGCTGTGTCTCTTGCCACTCCAACTCCACCCTCACCACGCCCCCCTGTTGCTCTTGATTCTGTCTTAGGCTCTGCTTCTCTGCCCCTTGATCTCTCCCTCAGCTCCCGTCTCTTTGTGTTAAATGCTGGCTCTGCCACCTAGTGAGATCCTTTAGCAAGCTGGGTGGCCACTCTGCATCTCAGTTTCTTCATTTGTAAAATGTAGATTATAGTACATGCCTCTCGGGCACCTTTGTCCTAAAGATAAGATGATGTTGATAAAGCATGTGTTTTCCCTCCCATCCCAGGTGACTGTAGCCCAGAGCTGGGAGGGGAGGCTGAGCCAGGCCGCATGGGCTGCGGCAGATTGCGACTGGTTCCAGTTGTCCCCTCTGTCTACTACCAAGGTGCTAGGCATTGCTGGGAGGTGCTCAGGTGTCAGCTTTTCAGGACTGGGAGCTCTGAGTCCCTGTTATGATTCTGGGGGCCCAGCATAAACTCCTTGCCTCTTGTCTCCCTCCCCTCTCTTGTGGCCTGGTTGGGGTCCACAGACCCAGTGTCCCTAGTCCAGGAGAGATCCCAGGGAGGAGGTGACACAGTGCAGTCCTGAAGGTCACAGCTGGAGTTCGGGTAGTGCCCCATCTCAGTCCCAGTTAAATCACATCCTGGGCAAACAGCCTGACTGCCCTGAGCCTCACTGTAAAATTGGGGTGATCATCGTAGATCACTGGGAGGGTTAGGGAGCTCACGCATGTGAAAGGCCGCACCCAGGCACCGGCCCCTTGTAAGCCCTCAGTTAACCAGCACCCTTGCGGCTGCAGCGCTTCGCGCCCTTGCCTGCTTCCTGTGTCATCTACACACTTACTCACTCAACGAGCATTTGCTGATGCTGACCCTGCCAGACCTGTCCAGCCCTGGCTCCCACTCCCAGACGCTCAGCTTAGGCCTCAGCATGGCCTCTGGCTCCTAACACAGTCCGGCCCCTCAGGACCTCCGGGGTAGTTACACGGGGAGGAGCATTCCAGGCAGAGGGGGCAGCACGATCAAAGAAAGGATGGTTCAGTGGATGTTTAAGAGCCGCAGAGCGCGGGACAGTTTGTTGCAGCTGAGCTTAGAGTGCCAGGGCTGGATGGCTGTGACAGCGGAGGCCGCAGGGACAAAAGCAGGAAAGGCCTTGCCAGCAGGTGTCCTCCTCACCACAGCTGTCATGCCGCCTGCTGTGTGCTTAGCTTTGGCCGGGCTGGAGCCAGAGATCAAGCTCTGCTTTCCATGGTTTCTGCTTTCCAAAATTCCCGGTGAGACGCCAATGTAAGAGGAACTCCATGGACCAGCCGCAGGTAAGTGGAGGGAGGACTGAGGAAGGAGACAGCCTGGCAGGGCTGGGTTGGGGGCCAGAGGTCGTTCTGCAGCCCTAGTGCCAAGTCTTGACAGTGGGAGCAGGGGCTGGGCAGGTTCTCGGGTCCCACAGTAAGGTGGCCATGCTGGGAAAGGAGGGAGCTTTGGGTCACAGGCCATGGTGTCACAGGTGGGCACAGGTAACCAGGTTCTTGGTGATCACGGACAAAAAATTGAACCGAACACACAGAGTTTAGAGCAGAAAGCGAGGAAAAGCAGATTTATTAAGCCACACAGAACGTGGGAACAGGCCAACTCTGAGCAGAGTGGAACAGAGAAGAAAGAAGAACCTAACAGCTGCAGGGACTGGGGGAAGGGACTTTGGAGCAATAGTCTGTCCAGAATGGTGTTCAAGAGGATGAATTCGGTGTGGGTGGCTGTGAGGTGGATTGGGTGGGGAGGGCCCCAATGTGGGGAAACCAGAGAGGCCAGCTCAGGGTGGCGCAAAAGAGCTGTGTGACCTTGGACTGGTCACCAAAATCCTGGTCTCAGTTGTCCCCTGAGGCGCTGCCGGACTTACAAGAAGGCAGAAGGCTTGGCCAGGTGACCCCTGGTGAGGAGGAGCAGGGACAGGGAGCAGCAGCCCCGGCTGGTGTTCCTGCTCTGTCTCCTTGGCCTTGCCCCATAGCCAACACTTCCTAAGCCTTGGATTCATTCCCTGGGGAGTGTGTGACTCAGACACAAGAGATTGAGACCAGAGGAGTCACAGAGGGCACTGAGGAGCCTCTCCTGTGCTTCTGCCACATGCCAGAGGTGTGTCCAAGCCTCACGACAGCTCTACAGCGGGGGCCGTAGATTCTCACATGGAGATGAGGTCGTAGGTGCTACTGAAGCCAGACAGCTGCAAACCCAGGCCTTTCTGACTCCAAAACCACTCCACTTCCACTCTGCTACTGCTGTGCATGAGGCACAGGGGAAATGGGGGCGAGAGCCGCGGGTGTCTGGCAGGACCAGGGCAGACCGCAAAGCTCTGAGGGCTCTGCGTAGGGTAAGAGCTGTTGGGAGCCTGGACATTGGAGTCAGACTGAGCTGGGATCACGTCCTCAGCTGTGCCCCTTGCTAACAGAGTAAGTTTGGGCCATACATACACAACTTCTCTAAGCCTCAGTTTTCTTATCTGTGAAATGGGAGTAGCAGCAGACACGTATAGGATGGTTATGAGAAGTTCATGAGGCATGACGTGAAGGACTTCAGCACAGAGCCAGGCACTTAGTAAGTATTCAATAAACACTTTCTATTATGTCTAGTTAGAAGAGGAGTGAAACTTGCTTCTCATTCATTTGATCGATATTTATTGAGCCCCATAGGAACTAGAATTATTGGGTGGACATTATAGGGAAACTATCATTTCAATATTAGAAATATTCTTTTACTATAAAGGTAACATAGTAGTTATTTCAGAGAAAAGCTTTGTCATTTTGGTGTATTTCCTTCCCATATCTCCCTCCCTCTCTCTCTCCACCCCCCCCCCATTTTAATGATACCAGGATCACACTGTAAATAATGATCACGTTACATAAAATGTTTTGTAAGCTGCCTTTTCACTTAACATTGTGTCATGAGTACATTCTCATGTCATCAAACGTTCTCTGAAAGCGTGATTTTTTTGATGGCTGCCTTTTATGAATGTATTCTATTTGGAGGGACTTACATTATTTCCAATATTGTGCCAATCTAAATCGTGCATCTGTGAACACTCTTGAACACTTAATGTTTGTGCACATCTCATATGAGTTCTATAGGAAATTTTGCATCTCTCAAAGCTCTCCACGAAGGTACGGGCCACTATGCAATGTTGGGAGCTTCCCATCACGGAATGTGTGCAAGAGGACGCTGGACAACCACTGGGTGCAGGTTCGGCGCTGCAGATTTCGGTGGGGGAAAGAGAACACAATTTTAGGCTCTTCTCACCATGGCTGAGATTTGAAGAATGGTCCTCAGATGCTGTGATCTCAGATTCCCTGTCTCCCCTTCCTGGCAGATGATGCCTGGACTTTGAGAGGAAGGGGGCTGTGCAAGGGCAAGGCGTGATTTCATTAAGCTCAGAGTCCTGGGACCTCTAAATCCAATTGGCTACCAGAACATCATAACATGCCCAGGAAGAGGGATAACTGTGGGGTGGGTAGAACAGAAAGCCTGGCTTAAATGAGCAATTTAGCATCATGCAGGCTTCAGCGGCCCCATTACCAGCTGGGGGACATAGGGTGGGATGGGGCATCTGGGTTGTGCTCTGTTGATTTATAGCTCCCAGTGCAGCTGCAGAAATCAGTAGCTTTGTCTCTGGTCTGGGTGGGTGTGTGCGGAAAGAATTGTATCTTTTATAGCTTTCCCAGTCTTTCTTGATAAATGGAAAGAACTCAAACTTCAAAGCCCCCTGAGCCCGATTCAATGAACATCACACAGAGAGAGGTGGAAACAGCCTCACTCTTCTCCCTGCAGAAGCGACGTTTCACCAAGGCACAGAATTTTGAATCATGGATGATGCTTCGCTTTATTGAACACTTACTTTATGCCACATGCTCTGCTTAGAGGTGTGGATACGGTATTTAATCCTCATACCCGTATGAAGTGAGGCCCCATTTTATAGATGAGGAAAGGCGAGGCTCAGGAAAGTGGTATAACACGTTCCAAGTCCCAGAGTCAGGTTGAAATCAGGTCATTCTGACCTGAGCCCACACTCGTAACCACGGCCCTGGCCTCTGCCATCTTGTCTGTCAAGTTCAGCCCATCTGACTTACAGATGAGGAGACTGGGGCCTGAAGATGTTCTGTGTCTCTTGAGTTAGTGGCCAAGTCAGGACTGGAACCTACCTTTCCTAACCCCTTGCCCTCTCTCCTTGCATCTGTTTCCATGCTTGGAATTACCTGGGCTAAGGCGGGGCCACGGGCGGCTGGAGATAACAGCACCCGGGAGCGCGAGGGTAGGTTTCCGCACAGGACAGTCCAGCCCGGGGACTACTGACGACACCCCATAGGCCCCAAAGACCCCCAAGTTTCCTGGGGCAGGGCCCACAGCTGGCGAGGCAGCCGCATCCTTCAGAGACAGAGAGATTGGGGTTCAAATCCCGGTCTGCTTTCTGCTGGCTGTCCTCCCCTGAGCTCACCTCACTGAGCTTGTTTTGTCATCCATGAAATGGAAGCGATAGAAACACACCTATTGAGCAAAGAGGAGAAAAGACTTACGGACATGGACAACAAACAGGTGGTGCTTGAGGGGGTCAGGGGGTTGTATGAGGGGACTAAATGGTAATGGGAAAAGAATACAATTAAAAAAAATAAAATGTGCACTGGGAAGAGAAACACCTATATGGCAGGGTCGTGGTGAGCATCCATTCCGCAGCCCCTCCTAAGTACCAGGCACACTTCTAGGTGCAGGGCGGGCAGCAGTGAGGAAGACATAGTCCCTGCCCTCACGGAGATGACATTATCATGGGGAAGAGACAGACAATAAAAAACCCAGATGTGAGGCCAAGGCTGTGGGCAATGAAATCAACTAAAGCAGGCTTGGGGAGAGAGCCTGGCGGGGCTGCAGGCGGGCACGGTGAGGCTGAGGAGGAGGAGGCACAACGCAGAGGCCTGTTGCTGGGAGGAAGTGTTTTAGGTGGGGGGCACAGCGAGGTCAAAGGTTAAGGGAGCTCTATGGCCCTAGTGTAGGGCCTGGCCCACACTAGGAAATTTCCTGGCCCATAGCAGGAAATTGTCGGTGATGATGATGCCTTTTGACTGGTTGCCTGGCACTTGGGCACCAGGGAGATGGATTAAGCCACGGGAGGAAGGCTGCTTCTCCAGGTCAGCCCAGATACCCCTGCAGGACAGATGGAGGTCAATCTATTTCCCTTGGTTACAGAAGCTTATCCTCCTGAAGTGCTAGGAAATGCCCCTCATGTAGTGATTTTCCATTCCTTCTGGGCGGGAGGGAGCAAAGCCCTGCACACGGCCAGAGGGCTGTCCTGCCAGGAGGGGCGGGTCGCCCCCAAGTAAGGAGGGCGCAGCAGCAAAGCATGGCAAATCGGCTCCACAGGACTTCACTCCTAAATTAGAACCCCTGACCTTTCTCGAGCGCTGACAAGGTGGTTAGATCTCTGCCGAGTGCCTCACATATTCTCTCACTTAATTCTCCCAACTCTAGGAGATTGGCACCATACTCCTCTCCCTTTGGCAGATGAAGATACTGAGGTTCAGAGATGGTAATTCACTTGCTGAGGGCCACGCTTGGTAGAGGCAGTCAGCCTTGGCACCAAGGGCCCCTTGACTCCCAGCATCCACACGAGCAAAGTGTCCACGGACACGTTGTTGGGATGCCCTCTGATCCCAACAGTAGAAAAAGGACTTCTTCATACAGCCAGAGATTGGGAGAGGCCATGGGGCAGGGGGAACTGGTTTGTAAAGTTATTAAAATAATCAGTTGTTAATAAAGAAAACTGAAGTGAAACTGCTGTGCCTCAGGAAGAGGGAGATGTGATATGGAATGCACAGCGTGGCCAGAGGCCGAGCGGTGGGACACCTGGGCTTTTTGGAAAGTGTGACGTTGCATCCTGGTTCTGTCCTTTCCGTACTCCCGGACAGCACCTCTCCTCTTTGGGTCAGTGTCCTTCTGTGAACAAGATGGGTATGTTTTGATTGATACCCACCCCAGGGTGGGTGTTGAGTCAAAGGAGGGAATGTGTGTGAAATCCTCTGCACAGGGCCCTTCGTCCTCAAAGAGTGTGCCTGGGAGATGGGGGACAGGGTAGGCGGAGTGGAGCATCCACACGGGGTCATTATTAATGGTAACTTTTTGGGCAATAGTTTTACATGGAATTGTGGGATTGGAACTTTTCCTTGGCGATGATCAAGAACCTAAAACTACGGCTATGGCAAAAATGAGCATGTGCTTTAGTAATAATATCACAAGACTTCGTACAGGAGACCTTGCATGCAAAAATCTCGTGTAATCTCTACAACACACCAGGAGGCGGGAAGAACTTAATGTGCTTGTTTTACAGTTGAAGAAGCTGAGGCTCAGAGATGGCAGGCTTTTTGCTCAAGGACACCAATGTTAGTGTTTGACCGCAGAGCCTGCCCTCTCTCTGTTTTATCACTCTGCCTCTCGTCACGTTTGACCCCTGCCACAACCCAGCCTGGCCGTGGTTGTCATTGCAGATTGCCACGTGAGGAGAGCATGTGGCTCCTGGTACCAACCTTAGCCGAAAGCACGGGCTCTCAGGTCTGTATCAGTCAGGGTCCTACGAGAGAAAAAGAACCAGTAGGATATGTCTCAAAGGACTGGCCTCTCACGGCAACCAGGAATTGTTTTTTTTCCTCTGGGAAACCTCAGGGTTTTTGTTTTTTGTTTTTTTTTTTTTTAAACATGTTAATCACAGTAATTTTAATTTTATTTTTTAATTACACGGGAAACCCCATTTTTGTTCTTAAGGCCAACCCTCATTATCAAGAACACTCCGCTTTACTTAACGTCAACTGACTGGATATTAACCACATTGACAAAATACCTTCACAGCAATACCTAGATTAGTGTTTGGTTAAATAATCGGCTACTCTAGCCTAGCCAAGGTGATACATAAAGCTAATCATCACAGGGTCAGAGGGACCCACGCTTGAGTCCTGGTACTGCAACCTGTGGGCTGTGTGACCTTGGGCAGGTCTCTGCCTCCTCGAGCCTTACCCCCTCTCTGCCTCGTGCCGTCATAGTGCTTATCACAGTCGTTTGTTATGAGGAGCAAATGCAATGATGTAAATCAGGTGCGTTTGTCCAGAGCCTGTCATATGGAAAGAGGGGAGACACACACAAAAATAGATGGTCATGAAATAGTGCCTTCTAATTGCAGTGTAATCGTTTGTTCCTGTGCCTTCCCTTTCACACTGGCTGCTCCTGGAGGGCAGGAACTGTGTCCCGTTCATCTTCCATCCTGTTTTCTAGCTCAATCCCTGGCCCTAAGGAGCCATCACGAAGTATTTCTTAAGTATCTAGTTGACACATTGTTCATGAGATTCGCTCTGTTGAGTGGAATCTGTAACAAAAATCCCCCAACTACCATAAATGAGGGAAATAAAATGTGCAGGGACCTCAGGCCTCAGTTCTCCCTAGAATAACCCCTTCTCAGCTCAGAGAATCTTTCCTCCAGGCGGCCTCCTCTGACCCTTTTCCTCGGGCCCCCGCTGTGCCCTGTGTGGCTCCCATCAGAGCAGGGGCCGCACGCATTTTCAAACGTGACTGCGCATCTCTTTCTCTCTTTCCAAAATGAGTAGATGTGGGGTTGGGAGACAGTCCTGTGTTCATAGCCGGAGCCCCACGCTAGGGGCTGACACTCAGATGTCATGCCAGTAGGTGTCTGTGGGGGGGACATGTCCTACTTCCAGAGCAGAGACCCATGGGTTGACGAGTCACACGAGAGGAAGTCTGCTTTCTTGGCGCCTCTCATGTCCGGCTGCCCCATCCTTGGTCCAGCCCTCCTTACGCCGGAAGCAGGGCCAAGCTGATGGAGAAGAGCTTCTCCTCTCTGCTTCCACGAGCCTATTGTGGCTTTTGAACAAGGAGTCTGCCCTGTTTATTGCTGACCTGGCCGGCCTTCCTACTCATGTTCAACTCAGGGGCCCCGTATTTCCGTAGTCTGGCTGTTAATCTTCTCCTGTGACACACACACTGGGTCTCATTATAATTAACCACTTTTCCTTCCTCAGGCTTTGCCAAAACTGAGACAGCTAATTAATTTCTGGCCACTCGCCGCTCCTGGTGAATGGCGGGCCGGGATGGAGCTTGCAGCCCCTGCCGCCCAGCTGCCTCGTTTGGCCGGTCTGAAGGGCAACCCCCCTTAGCCTGCAAATAGAGGGAACCCCACCCTGGGCCCCTGCTGGCTGGCAACTGCCTTTTTTAAGCTGTTCCCCACAGTGGGCGGAGCCTTTGTATTCACTTTTCTAGCCTCACCTCGGTTTCCTCATTTGTAAAACAAAGGGATTGCACGTGACTCTCAGGGAGAGGAAGGTGCGGTAGAGGTCAGGAGTCAAAGGGTCCCCGGGCCCAGCCCAGGCCCTGCCACTCCCAGCTGAGGGACTCTGGGGACTTTTGGTGAGTTACTTCACCCCTCTTGGCCTCAACGTCCCTCACCTGTAAAATGGGGTTTATAACGCCGCCTCCTGCGGGGGCCGTGCAGACCCAGTGGGGGGAAGAACACACGTGCGGCTCTCACTGTGCAGTGCAGCAGCCACCTGGCGAGTGCGCGGGGAACCCTCCCACCAGCCACCTTTCCTGTCAGCGCTCACATTCTATATTCCTGATGAAAAAAGTCCTTTTGTTGGGAGGGCTGGGGAGTGGAGCAATTTTAACAGACGTTGCTTGTGGTTTAGGCCACAGCTGGCGAGATGGCGAACTCTTCTGGATTAATTTCCGCGGGCTGCTGTAACAAACTGTGTACCTGGGGGGCTTAAAAAAATGCATTCTAAACAGTTATGGAGGGCAGAGGTCTGAAACCAGGCAGGGCCACGCTCCCTCTGAGCTCCAGGGAGGGACCCGCCCTTCTTAGCTTCCGCGCCCACTGGCAACCATGGGCTTGCAGCTGCGTCACTCCAGTTTTTGCCGGTTTTCACATGGCCCCCTGTTCCTTCTCTTTGTGTGTCTCTGTGCTTCCTTTTTATAAGGACACCAGTCATATTGGGTATAGGACCCGCCCTAATCTAGTATGACTTCATCTTAATGAATTTCACCTGCAAAGACCCGAGTTCCAAATAAGGTCACATTCTGAGGTTCTGGATAGATGTGAGTTTGGGGGCACCTATTCAACCCAGTACACTCTTCAAGGCTCACTTTCCTCCTGTGTGTGAGGATGGTAATAGTAGCAATTTCAGAGGATCGTTGGAGTGATTAAATGAGATCATCTATGTAAATGTTATGGTAGAATTCAGTAGAATATGTCAGAATGGCCTAAGCGCTCAGTCTGTGTAGCTGTTGTGATGAAGATGGTGGCGAAGATGAAGACAGTGATGGAGACGGTTCTATCCATGGACCTACCCTACCTTGGTTAGTCACTGGACATGGGACCTAGGATGTAGCATCTACTAGGAGCCCAGGGCCACTTCAGGAACTCTGAAGCCTTGGACAGGAGCTCCCTTTTCCTCTGGTCTCAACTATCTTAAATCCTCATCTGGGATGTAGCTCCTGGGAGAGCAGCTTGGAGAGGCAGAAAGAACTTGGCCTCCCAGAAGTCAGGAGAACCAGTGCTCTATGTAACCTTGTGTCTTATGTCTTTCCCTGTCCAGGCCTCAGTTTTCCCATCTGTAAAGTGGGAGAGAGGTTTTGAATCCATTGTTACAGATCAGAGCCTCTTCCAGTGCTGAAGTTTCCGCACAGGGCTCTGTGTCCCACCCCAGCGGTGGCAGGTTACCAAGGGCCAGCACAGGAGCCAGATTCCTGGGGCTCCCAGAGCAGCTCGGCAGGTGTCATTATGGGCCCATTTTCCTCATCTGGACAAGAGGAGGAGCTGCTGCTTCATGAGTGTGCCTGGCAGTGTGCTAGGGCTTCATAGGCATGAACTCATTCGATACTCACCACGCCCTCGTGTGGTAGGGTTGATATACCCAGTTTGTTCACAGAGGAGCAAACAGGCTCAGAGATGTTAGGACTCGCCCAAGATTGAACTGGTGGGTAGAGGCAGAGCTGGGGTTTAAATCTGGTGTGCCCGGTTCCAAGCTCCGTGCTCCTCCCTGGTTTACATCTTTACTGCATTAACGCTGCCGCAACACATGACCACAGACTTGATGGCCTAGGACAACAGAAATGTATTCCCTCACAGTTCTGGAGGCCAGAAGCCTAAAAAAATGTCTGCAGGGCTGCACTCCCTCTGAAGGCTCTTGGGGAAAATCCTTCCCTGCCCCTTCCAGCTTCTGGTGGCTCCAAGCATCCCTTGGCTTGCGGCTGCATCAGCCTGATTTCTGCTTCCATCTTCCCATGGCCGTCTCTGTCTCCCTGGGTTTCACTTGTAAGCACGCTTGTCACTGGAGCTGGGTCCACCCAGATAACCCAGGACGGTCTCCTCTGGAGATTCTTAACTTAATTACATCTGTAAAGTCCCTTTTTCCAAATAAAGTCTCATTCACAGGTATAGGGAGCTGGGATGTGGATGTATCTTTTAAAACAATTTTTTAAAAGATTTTATTTGTTTATGTTTAGAGAGCAGGGGTGGGAGAGAGAAAGAGGGAGAGAAACATCAATGCGAGAGAGAACCATCAGTTGGTTGCCACTCACTGTAGTCGGGAATTGAAGCAGCTGGGAATGGGACTGGCGACCCTTCATTGTGTGGGACGTCACCCAACCAGCGGAACCTTCCCAGTCGGGGCATGGGCTTGTCTTTTTCAGGGCCGCTTCAAACAACGCACCACAGTTATTAAAGCCTTAGTGGTGGCAGTATCTGCTAAGTCCCTGGCCCACGACATGGAAGTGCAAGGAGCAGGGAAATTCTGGAATGGCTTAGAAGTAGGAGATGAACAAAGCTGTGATTTGGGGAGGTCAGCTTGGGGGGCATGTGTGTTGGGGGTGCAGCTTCAGCTGATGTTCTACCAGCAGTGATGCCAGTTAGATAAGAAGTACATGGAAACCACATCTGGATATGCGTGGAGGCAGCCAGCCACGGAGCAGAAACCTGTCCTCAGAAGCCATCTGTGCTGGCCGGGGCATATGTCCTCCTTAGTGGAGTGAGGTAACGGATCTCACAGAAGATGGATTTGGCCTCACGTACTCGCCTGGAGAGGGGCGGGGGGGGGGGGGGCGGGCGGTGGCGCGCGGGGCGAGGCCATGCCCGAGCACCCGCTGTGTGCCTGTGATGTGATTTACCTTCAGCAAATCGTGGCCTCCACTAACCTAAGAGGCAGTGTCATCTTCACTCCGATAATCGCATTAATGAATACATGAGGACAAACCAAGATGGGCTCCGAGAATGGCCACACAGTGCTGAGAAGGCAGCTGACCAAAAAGCTGTAACGGCTAACACATACCGAGCACTTACTTGTGTAACTCAGGTCTCACCATAGCTGGATGGGGCTGCGTACTGTTAAGTCTCCATTTTCCAAAACGCGGCAGGTAGAAGGATTAGGTTTAGATTCTGTGGTTTTATGGGCAGAACCAAGAAGAAGAGTGCCAGATAAGGAGGCAGTTTTAAGCTAAAAAAAAAAAAAAAAAAAAAAAAGGAAAAGAAAGAAGGAAGGAAAGGAAGGAAGGAAGGAAGAAAAGAAAGAAAAAGGAAGAACGTGCCTACCCGGTGAGTTGCCCCAACAACAGCCCAACAACAGGTTATGTAACAATATTAGAACAAGATCCCAATTATATACAACAGGGTATGTGTGTTTGTGTGTGTTATCTGTAATGGTGGTCTGTAATATTACTGATGGTTTTTAAACTTTCTTCATTAAATGATTCTGTATTTTTTAAACATTTTATAGTGAGCAGCTATTATTTTTGAGATCTCAAAAAGCATTTGAGAATAGAGTGAATTCTAAATACTCCAGCAATCCACGCTGTTTTGAGACCAAATGAGTTTTGATCTAGGCTGAAGCCATTTTGTTTGATTTGGTTCCTCAGGTACCACAAGGCCGACCGGACTGGGGGTTGGTACTCTCTCTCTCTGCTGCTGCTGTTGCTGTTATTGTTTTTGGTTTTTAGGCCTCTTGCCCTGGCTTTGACCCACATGAGCTTTTGTGCATAAATGGGGAAAAAAATTCTCCTTCGTTCAGTTGAAAACAAGTTAGCAACTTTGGATAAATGGTCTGACAATATTTCTCTTTGCTGCTGCAGAGCTGAGTCACTTCAGATTCAGGGCAAACAGGGTCAGGCCCAGATGTCCTCCAGGGGCCCGGGGTTGGTCCAGGTTGAGGAAGGAAGGGAGGAGGAGGAGATGAAGGAGGAAAGAAGAGAGGCAGGGAGTGGGGAGGGCTGTCCCAGTTTGAACTCTTCACTCCATGACTCGCTACTTCCAAGGGTCAGGGCACCTTGACTCCTCAGTCCACAGGGAGTCCTCCACTAAACACTATGTCCCCTCAGTATAGCATGAAGGGGACAATTTCTGCCTGAAGGATGTCTCAGTCTAGGGGAAGACTGATTCACTGACTTCATTCATTCACCAAGTGTGTTTGGAGCACCTGCTTGTGTGAGGCGCTGCTGTAAGTTCTAGGCGCAAAGCGGTGACCAAGACAAACCCCACGCTTTTGGGGAGCTTATAGTTTAATCGCCAAAGTGAGTGTGTGAGGGGCACGTGGAGCACTTTGGGTCCACAAAAGAGAAGCTGAAAGCAAAGTCAAAAGAAGATACTGGGGTTTCAGGGAAGCCCCCTGGGTCTGACTCTGCGCAGCCTCTTTCTGGCTGTGCAGTCTTGGGCAAGTTCTGTGTGAATTGTGAATAATAAATACTGTCTGCCCTGTAGGTGGTTCTGGGAGGATTAAATGATGCAGAACACTTGCCCAGTGCCTCGTACATAGTCAATGTCCAACTAATGTTTATTATCTATTAAACAACGAAAGAAACACAGGTGTTTCAGTGCATACAGTCATGCCCGAGAACACCTTACACGCAGTTGTTATAAATACTGGTTGCTGCCCCCTCCTGACCAGAGGTGTATGTTTTATGCTGAATTGACCTCTCCTCCTTGTCCCATTGTGCCTGGTCATTGTGCCTGTAACATTGTTCTGATGTGTGTAAGTCTGTCTCTCCCAACTCCACCTGTACCTTGAGCAGGTTGTCTCCAAACCCCTGGACGTAGCAGGGTTGAGGACTGTGTGGAAACCAGATGGATGCTGCGGGGTCTGGCCCCCGGATTGGGCTCATTGCCGTGGCCAGTGTTTGATAAGGCAGTGCGGGTGGCAAGGAGGCTGGGGGTCAGCGAACACAAAGCACAGACCCGAGGGGCTAGAAGCGTGGAGCTAAGTTTGCTCCTGTCACTGTCACCTCCTAGCTATATGTCTTTGGGCGAGCCATTTAGCTCAGCTCCTCTGTAGAATGAGGATGGTATGAACACTCAGGGTGGCAGTGAGGATGCAGTGAAATCACGTGTTTGCTGCTTCTGGCATAGTGCCTGGCACATGGAAGAAAAGACACTCAGAGAATATTGCTTAAAGGAAATGAACAGCCAACCGAAAGCTGTCAGACCGGTCCCGTTGAGGCCTCGCACAGAGGAGGGAATGTTTTAGCTTCCTTCTGGGCGCCCGGCATTAAGACATCAGCCAGTCTAACCAACTGCCCTGGGTGTGCCTGGAGGAGAAAATTCTGACGAGGAGTTTACTTGTTATCTGAGAAGCCCGGCTCTTCAGAGGCTCAGGAGGGTGTGTGGATTTAATGGGGGGCCCCCCGGCTGTGCCTCAGGCACAGAGCACGCCCAATCTCCTTCAAACTGAAAGAAAAGTAATAGAGGTGGGGATGATCTTCCCTGACAATGGGGCTGTTTGACAGAAGACAGGATGGGTTGAGAGCATGGAAGCTCAGTGCTTCACCTAAAGGCAGCCTCGCCTGGGGCTGAGGTGTTTGGGAGCAAATTCCCTAGCAGCTGCATCATTCAAGATGAGCTCATGGGGATTTTGACTTAGAAAGAAAGCGAAGGGTTTCCTGGTGAACCTCAGAGTCAATAGAGGTTCAGCTAGAGCTTGATGTCCTCACCCCCAGGGTTGGACCCGATGATGAGAATTGAACCTTATGAGAAAAAAAGCAGAAAAATATCAGAGGAAAAAGGAAACCAAAAGGGCTGCCAACCCTTTTCTTCGTGCTGGCTAGTAAGCTAGACATTTTCACACGTTTTGGCTCTTAAAAAGCATGATTACACTGAAATTACCAACAAGAAAACAGGTTCAGAGAGGTGAAGTAATTTATCTAAGATCACACAGCTAAGCGTGCAGAGGAGCCAAGCTGTGAACAGCTCTGAAGGACTCCCTCACCACGTTCTCCAGCTTAGAAAATAGGTAGCGACAGCTCTTGATTATCGCAGCATTTTTTAAAAATTGTGATAAAATACATGTAAGATAAAATTTACCCCATTAACCATTTTTAAGTGTCCAGTTCAGTGACATTAAGTGCATTTACATTGCTGTGCGGCCATCACCACCATCTGCCTTCAGGAGTCTTCTCGTCTTCCCAGACTGAAACCCTCTTCTCATTAGATAATTTCCTCCCCTGGAAACCACCACCCTGCTCTCTGCCTCGGGGACTCTGACTCCTCCAGGTACCTCATGTAAGTGGACTCATACAGTATTTGCCTTTTTGTGTCTGGCTTATTTCACTTGGCAAAATGTCCTTAAAGTTCATCCATGTTGTAACATGTACCAGGATTTCCTTCCTTTTTAAGGCTGAATAATATTCCATTGTTGGATATTTGCCACATTTTGTTGACTCACTCATCCGTCCTTGGACACTCGGATTACTGCCAGCTTTTGGCTATTGTGAATAATGCTGCTGTGAACATGGGAGTACAGACATCTGAGATCCTACTTTTAATCCCAGAAGTGGAATTACTGGGTCATATGGTGATTCTACTTTCAGTGTTTTGAGGAATTGCCATACTGTTTTCCACAGCATCTGGATACTTTGCATTCCCACCAACAGAGCACAGGAGTTTCCCTTTCTCCACATCCTCTCCAGTACTAGTTATGTTCTGTTTTTATTTTTTTCATAGTAGCCATCCTGGTAGGCGTGAAGCGGTATCTTGTTGTGATTTTGATTTGCATTTCCCTAATGATTACTGATGTTGAGCACCTTTTCATGTGTTTATTGGCCATTTGTACATCTTTAGAGAAGTGTCTATTCCAGCTTTTGCCCCTTTTTAAAAATCTTTTTTTTTTAATTGTTGAGTTCTAGGAGTTCTTTATATATTTTGGATGTTAATCCCTTATCAGATATGTGACTTGTAGATATTCTCTCCCATTCTGTGGTTGGCCTTTTCATTCTGTTGATAGTGTTCTTTGATGTACAAAAGTTTTTAATTTGGATGTAGTTCAATTTATCTACTTTATTTTTTGTTGCCTGTGCTTTTGGGGTCATATCCAAGTAACTGTTGCCAAATCCAGTGTCACAAGGTTTTCCCCCTGTTTTCTTCTAAGAGTGTTATAGTTTCGGCTCTTACATTTAGGTCTTTCATTCGTTTTGAGTTAATTATTGAATGTGGTGTCAAGTAGGAGTCCAATTTTGAAAAAAAAAATTAGAGACCAATGGTAGGATTTAGGGAATGGGGCAAGAAGCACATTGTCTGTCTAGAAAGTTCAGTCTCTTGCCTACTCTTTTTCTGTCCTCCATCTAGCTTCCACACCGTAAGTAGTCAGAGTGATCTTTTAAGAAACACATAAATCAAAGTGTATCACTCCTCTGCTTAAAAATCTGCAATGACTTACCCTTGCACTCAGAATAAAATCCAAACTTCTTGCTATAGCATGATTTGAGCCCTGCTCACTTCTCCGGCTGCATCTTCTGTTGTTTGCTCTCTGGTTCACTACCCTTTAAACACACTTGATTTTTGTCTATTCCTGCAGCTCACCAGCTCTTTCCTGCCATAGGGTCTTTGCACATGTGGTTCTCTCTGTCTGAAACAGCCTACCCTTCATCTTCGCATGGCTGACTTCTTCTCATTCTTTCCAACCTGGAAGAAATGTCATTTTGTCTTAGCTCAAACTACCATAACAAAATACCATAGACCAGGTGGCTTAAATAAAAGGAATTCATCTTCTCATAGTTCTGGAGGCTGAAGTCCAAGATCACAGTGCCAGCGTGGTCATTTCCGAGGCGAGCGCTCTTTCTGGCTCGTAGATGGCTGCCATCTTGCTGTGTCCTTGCATGGCAAGGGGAGAGGGAGGAGGAGAGAAAGAGAGTGAGTGATTAGTGCAAAGCTATTACCAGGTATGTGGGCACTAGACTGTCTCAATTAAATACCGGTTCTGCCACTCACTGGTCATGTGACTTGGGCAAGTAAGTCACTTTACCTGTTATGCCTCAGTTTATGTTCCTTAAGAGATGTCAACACAGCCCTGGCTGGTGTGGCTCAGTGGGTTGAGTGCTGGCCTATAAACCAAAAGGTGTCTGGTTCCATTCCCAGTCAGGGCACACTCCTGGGTGCAGGCCAGGTCCCTAGTTGGGGGCACGTGAGAGGCAAACAACTGATGTTTCTCTTACACATCGATGTTTCTCCCCTTCTCTTCCTCCTTCCCTTCTCTTTCTGAAAACACATAAATAAAATCTTTAAAAAAAAGATGTCAACACATATTTGGATGATGAAAAGCAATTGGAAGAGAAGTAACAGGCTGAGAAGAGGTGAGGTGTGGAGCTGAAAACAGGGGCAGGGGATTGATTATGTATAGAGGGAGCAGTGAGGAGACCCTTAGGCCTCCCACTCTTGGACCCTGCAAACCAGGTGACCACCCCTACTTTGCAGGAGGTCAAGGTTTTTCCCTAGGGAAGTTAACTTGGAGAAACTCTGAACTCAGGGCCATCAGACACAGAAAAGATCCGAGTGAGATACCAAATGAAAAATAGAGGGATCCCCAGATACCTTTCCTATCTCTGCTCCCAGAATCCTGACAGCCAGACATCTGTTGCCAGACAGGAGGTGGGAGGATTCTTTTCTGAAGACCCCAGAGAACTGCAGACACTGATATTATATTTAGATGTCCCCCAGTGTAAAGCCAGATCTTTGCTCAGTTCCCCTCCAGTGAAGACCACCAGTTCAAAAGGTCCCCACGCTGATACACACACACCTGCCAATCAGTTACTTAGTGCTTCACTGAAAGATCCAGCTTTAGTCACATATCACCAGGTATCTGAAGGAAGTCTCCAGGAGAAAAGGGAAAGGCCAAAACAGACAAATAAACAAAAATGTTGGAAGCTAAAAGACAATGCAGAGAGCAGAAGAAAATACAAAAAAGCCAGAACTATTATATCCTTAGAGAGATAAAAGAAGACATTGTATCCATGAAGTATGATGTTATATAAAAAGGAATAAAAAGAAAGGGCACTGAAAAAATAAAACACAAGAGCCATACTTTTTTTTAAAGAGTCAATATAAAGGGTAAGAGATAATGAAAAGGAAATTTCTCATAGGATGTACCAAAAAGACAAAAGGATGGAGAGAAGATAAGAAAACTAGAGATCAGTCCAGGAGGCCCAGTGTCTGACTGACAGATTGTCCAGGGATCCCAGACAAGAAGAGTGGGGGGTGGGGGGGGGAGGTGACTACATAAATGATATGAGGACATTTCTTAGTGAAGGACATCAATCTCCCGACTGAGAGGGCCCCATGAAAGTGAAAAAGAACCACCCAAAGGTATATCATCACACGTGTCAGAATACTAGGGATCAAGAGACAATACTAAAAGTGCCAGGGGTGGGGAGGACGGCCGGAATCAGAATGGATCGGATACCTCAGTGGCAACGTGCGAGTGAGAAGACGAGGGAACCAGGCCTTCAAAATTTCTGATGGAACACAATTTCCAACCTGCTACTGTTTATACAGTCAAAGAAATCAGAAGTGAGGATACAAGAAGGACACTGTCAGATCCGCAAGAGTAAAAATTTTATTTTCTATGTGTCCTTTCTTAGGAAGTGACTAAGGAAGTGCCCCACCAAAATGAGGGCATAAAGCAAGATAGAAAAGACTCGCGAGCCATGGAACAGGTGCTGTAACACAGGAGGACAGGCGAACAGCTGGTCTGGAGACCCACCGCTCCCAGGCGGAACGGGGAGGAGGGTGGCTCCAGGGGGTGGATCGCCAGGAAAACAAAAGGAACTGGGAGATTTCGTATTTTCTTCTGCTCTCTGCAAATAGGAACTGGGTTGCAGGCCAGGTCCTATGTTGGCGACGTGTGAAAGGCAACCGATTGATGTTTCTCTCCTTCTCCTTCTCTTTCTCCTGCCTGGAAAAGGCTGGGGTGTTTGAGGAGATTTAGCAATATGTACGCAGCTAATGAAAAAAAGGAGGCAGTTATTAATTCCAGGGGAAAAAAATCAGGAATAGAAAATAAATATCATTATAGCATACCATGTGGCTCAGTGGTGGACAGTATCTATAAAGTTGTCATAAGAATGTAACTACCCCCCCCCCCCCCAAAAGAGTATAAACCTGATTATCAATTTAACTAAAAATTTAAGAATTGTGGTAAAACTATATTGGGAGGATGGAGAAGGGATGTGGAGTTGGGTGGTATAAGAGAATTAATCCTCATCTACCCTAATAGGGAGTTGCGGGGGGACATGACTAGTGTTCAGTAACATCTGGTTGTCCCTGCCTCTGGATACATGAAAGACTGTGCTTCTCAGCCCCTTGTTGGTTGGGGCCACATGACTAGTTCTCCTCAGTCAGCTTCAGGTGAAAGTGCTCTGTCCCAACCCGCCCAGAGCTTAGATGACCCTGCAGCTGTCTCTTCTCCCTCGTGGTGAGCAAGAAGGCCTCAGGCAGAGCCGCAAGATTGCAGCAGTCTCGGTTGCCTCGTGGAATTTAGTCCTGGAGGCATCGAATGGACTCTGCAAGGGTGAGACAGAAACTTTTATTGTGTTAAGCTACCCGATTTTGGGATTGTTTGTTACTGCTGTATAGTCTGCTTTAACCGAATACAAACTTCAACCATTACTGTCTAAAATTGTTACATTAAGAAATAGCCATTTAAACCCTGACTGATGTGGCTCAGGGGGTTGGGCGTCATCCCGCAAACCCAAAGGTTGCCAGTTCAATTCCTGGTCAGGGCACACGCCTGGGTTGCAGGCCAGGTCCTGTGTTGGCGGCGTGTGAAAGCAACCCATTGATGTTTCTCTCCTTCTCCTTCTCTTTCTCCCTCCTTTTCCCTCTCTCTCAAATAAATAAATAGATAGATAGATAGATAGCAAAGAAATAGCCATTTAAGCATATTGTTTAGAGTTATGGAGATAATCACTAGGAGAATAAAAACATGAAAAGTTGTGACCTTTGGGAAGCAGGACAGAGGCATGAGGGAGGGTGGGGCAGAGGGGCACCTGTTTTAATTATAGTTCTGTGTGACTTTTCATACTATGTAGAGGTATTACATTGGCAGAAATACAATTTTATAAAAAGCTCTATGCATGTATGTGCTTTGGAAGGCTTCCCATCATACCATTACAGTGGCTGTCTCTTAGGAGAGGGTATGCGAGATCGAATGTCCGGGGAACTACAGATGTGGCCGGAAGGCACCGTGGGGAAGGAGCCCGCGCAGGTGCAGTGTCGGTCTGAGGAGTTTGGATTTTGTCCAGGTGGCAGTGGGGAGCCGCAGAAGGCTTGTAAGCGCAAGAGTGCCCTGAGGGAAGCTGCCTTTTATTGTGAGCACCCCCACTTACGGATGATGAATGGTGGGGCGGAGGGGCTGCTGTGATGGTCCCCGAGGCAGCTCATGAGACCTGAACTGCACAACAAATGGCCATCGAGAGCTTGCTGTTTACCAGGCACTGGGGGCAGGGCCGATGATAGAGCAGGGAGCAAAACGGACAAAGTCCCCTGACTTCAGGGAGTTTACATGAGTGAGAGAGGCAGAGAGAGAAAAGAAGATAAATATTAGGGCAGGCAGAAGTTTGTGCTATAAAGAAAAATGAGCCTTGGCTGGTGGATTGAGCACCGGGCTGCAAACCAAAAGGTTGCCAGTTCTATTCCCTGATCAGGGCATGTGCCTGGGTTGCGGGCCAGGTCTCTGGTTGGGGGCGTGTGAGAGGCCATAGAGCGATGGTTCTCTCACACGTCAATGTTTCTCTCCCTCTCTTCTCTCTCCCTTCCCCTCTCTCAAAAATAAATAAATAAAATCTTTTTTAAAAAAGGTGAGTGTTAGGGGTTAGAGAGTGATGGGATGAGGAGGGGTACCTTAAGGCAGCCTCTCTGAGGAGGTGACATTTGAATAGAGTCCTGAGTTAAGTGAAGGAGAAGACCATACAGAATTCAGCGGTGGGGGTGGGGTGGGCGTGGGGGGTTGGAAGCTCTCAGGAAGACAGAGCCGCTGTCCAGGGGCCTTGAGGTGGAAGTGGGCTGGTTGTGTCCAAGGAATGGGGGAGAGGCCATGGGGTGGGAGACTGCCATTAGGGAGAAGGTTCTGGGAGCTGAGGCCCTAGAGGGAGTTGGGGCCAGTTTGCGAAATGTGGGGAGAACTTTGGGAAGCCACTTGGGCCTTGAGAGCAGCAGAGAGGCATGATTTGCCTGAGGAGACCAATAAGACAGGGCTTGGCACCGGTTAGCTGCGGAGCCGGGCCCCCGTGGGAAGGGAGCTCCTGGGACTCTGGCTGGCCATCCGAGCTGGGCCTCTCAGCCCTGCCTGGATCAACTACAGCAGCTTCATCACCCACTTCCCAGCATCCCAGCCCCCTCTGGGAATTGAAGGATCCTTCACAAATCAAAATAGCAGGCGAAGAACAGCCTCTAATTGTTCTGCGTAAAGAAGCAAAATTAGACGAGTCAGCTGTGGGGTTGAGACGACCTCCCACACAGCTGTGATCCCCGCCCCGCCCGCTGGAGACAGACTTCCCAAGCAGTTCTGCTCTCTCCGAGCGAAACTTTTTGTTTCTCTAGCCGCAGGGCAAATGACAGCTATTTTGGGAGGGAGTGGGACAGATGCTGGCCCTGGAGGACAAAGAGTGAGTCAATATCTTTTTTTAAAAAACCAAACAAATCATTGACTTCATGGAGGAACAGCCTTAGCTGATAAAGTTTGTTCAGTCATTCAAAACACCTTGAGAGCGTTCATCCTGGGTGCCTGGGGCACTGCATGGTGCGTGTGTGCGCGCGCGCGTGTGCGTGTGTGCGTGTGTGCACGTGTGCGCGTGGGGTGGGTTCCACCCAAGAGGGGTAGAGTGGAGAGAGAGCATTCAAGTTCCTGACTTGCTCTGCCACTGTCGCTGTGTGACCTTGGCTCAGTTTCCCCATCTCTCCTCAATATGGGCTTTAGACTACACATGGTGTTTTTCAAACTTTCGGGTCCATAAGAATCACTTGCAGGGGGCAGTTCTTGTTAAAGATGATTTCCAGAGATTAAGATCTGGAAGGACTGGGGTTGGGTCCAAGAATCTGCATTTCTTACAGGTTCTTCCCATGATTCTGAGGGAAGTCCTTGGACCACACTTTCATAAAATCCCTTTCCCTCAACCTCTCAGGACTCTTCTGCTCTGAAATTTGAGGAGTCACTCATACGACTCTTCTCTGGGTTCCTCCGATCATTCCAGGGCCATGAAAGCAGTCCTCACCCTTGCCTCAGTGTACCTGGGTGTTGCTGCGATGATCACGCTGCACTGGGACTGTGTCAGTGTATGCAGCCTCCTCCAGGCTACTTGGTGCCCGGCCCAGGCCCTGGTTCCGAAGGGGCCATGACTGTAAGTGTTGGCCAGACAAGGCGCCAGCGGTGGTGCAGGCAGCCGTGCAGCAGCACAGGACATGAAGGGATGTCGGAGAGACTCAGGTGCAGGGCTTGGTTGCAGACATCTGGCTTGGACACCTGGCACATGCTCTGATGTCTGACACTGTCACCTGCTCCCCTTCCTGACAGCTGGGTGAACCCAGCTGCATGGGAGCAAGATGGTCTGGACAGGATCGCAGGAAGGACTGGGAGCCCTGGCCTGCCAGGGAGGACACCCCAGGAGGTCTAAGGCCCCAGTCATTCTGCCATGGACCCCTCCCTCAAAGCAGCCCAGTCACATTCTTAGAAGGCCAGGTCGGTGGCACAGGGTCAGATCACTCTGGTCTAGCCCCCAGCTTCATTCTTTTATATGAAGAATAATAGTAGCTATAATATACTGAGCACTTACCATGCTCTGGGCTCTGGGCTAAGTGCTGTATCATCTCATTATATTTCATAACAATCCAGTGAAGTTGGTAAAAGTGTCACCTCTCTTTTTACAGTTGTGGACACCAATGCTTTAGAGAGTTCAAGTTACTAGCCCAGAATCACTCAGCTATATTCCTCTGGAGCTTAGTTTTATTTTTTAAAAGATAAGAGTTTTTCCTAAAATACTTTCTGCCAAAGTTATCCCCAGCCAGAGAAACGCTTTTCTGTTACAGTGGAAAGGAATGATGCTGAAGCAGATAGGTCAGTGTTCCAGTCCCACCTCTGCCCCTGACCTTTTGTGTGATCTTGGACCAGCCATTTCACCTCCCTGAGTCTCCTGTGAAACAAATCTGTGAAATGGAACAGTTACACATGCTCTTTCTTTTTTAATATATATTTTATTGATTATGCCATTACAGTTGTTCCATTTTTTTCCTCCCCTTTATTCCCATCCACCCTGCACTGCCCCTCCCCCAGTATCCCCCCCCCCGCCCCCATAGTTCACGTCCGTGGGTCGGTCGTACATATAAGTCCTTTGGCTTCACCATTTCCTATACTGTTCTTAACCTCCCCCTGCCTATTTTGTACCCACTGTTCATGCTGCTTATTCCCTGTACCCATGTTCTTCCTTTTAAGGTACACTAAGATGAAGACAGCCACCAACATCTACATCTTCAACCTGGCTTTGGCAGATGCATTGGCCACCAGCACGCTGCCCTTCCAGAGTGCTAAGTACCTGATGGAGACGTGGCCCTTTGGAGAACTGCTCTGCAAGGTTGTGCTGTCCATTGACTACTACAATATGTTCACTAGCATCTTCACACTCACGATGATGAGTGTCGACCGCTATATTGCTGTCTGCCACCCTGTCAAGGCCCTGGATTTCCGCACCCCCGCCAAGGCCAAGCTGATCAACATCTGCATCTGGGTCCTAGCCTCGGGTGTTGGTGTACCCATCATGATCATGGCTGTGACCCGTCCCCGGGGTAAGTGACCATAGGAGAGACAGCACACAGGCCTCTGTGGGTTTGCAGGCCACTTCCCAGGGTGAAGGTGTGGATTGCTGATCAATGAAAGTGTGGATTACTGGCCAGTGGGAGTATGGATAGTCCACCAATGGGAATGTGAATGGCTGGCCAATGAGGAATGTGAATGGTTGACGGCAGTGAGGATGAATGACTGGTCAGTGGTCTTGTGGATTGCTGGACAAAAATCGTGAATGGGATTACGGATGGCTGATCTATGGGCATGTGGCCGCTGGCCAGAAGTGTGTGGATGACTGACCTTTAGGGAGATGGATGGCCAGTGGGGTGAGGGTGTCACTGATCAGTGAGCAGTGGAGGCCACAAGGTCTTTGGTCCTATCTCAACTCCCTTCCACTTCAATTTGAAATCATTGGCCCACATGACCAAAGCAAGTCCTAGAGATTGGCCTTCAGAGAATGACAGGTGCATTTCCTCAGAGTAAAATGGTAATTATTAGCATAGGAACTAGCTATGTCAGGTGGGGTAGCTGCTCAGTGGCTTAACACAGTAGAAGTTTATTTCTCACTCATATTACAGTTCAATATGAGCAAGAAGAGGAGGGTCTCTATGCCACACAATCATTCAGGGACCCAGGCTCCACATGATGGTTTTGGAGTCCTCCACTGCTGGCATCTGGCCAACAGATGAATATGGACAGGGAATGGTGAGAAAGCACAACCATTTTTAAATGTTATGGCTCATCTCTTCTCAGTGATAGCTGGTCACATGACCCCAACTTGATGTAAAGAAGTGGGGAAGGTAGTTCGGCAGGGTGCCAAAGCCACTGGTCACTAACCTATCTGGGCCACACTATATTATCATGGCGTATTGAGAAAACTAAGTGAGGCTCTATGCGTTAAATACCAAGGACAGGTCCTGACTCACTGCCAAGACCCAATAAACAGCAGCTATTAGAATGATTAAGCCTATGAGATAGACAAGGCAGGACTCCTACCTCCATTTGACTGTAAGACAGCTGAGAATCAGAGGAGTCAGATAGATGGTTTACTTAGGGTCACACAGCCAGACATTTGGTGGAATTTGGCCTAGAAACCAAGGCTCCTGCCCCCGTATCCGTGGCTCCTTTGGCCCCTGCTGTGAAGGTTTGCAGATCATCAGTCCTGTGCTGGGAGAGGGGAACAGGCTTGGTGGGAGGCTTCTTGGCCACCACTGACTCTCACAAGGGTAGAGCCCTTATAAAGTCTCTGAGCTCTTGGTCTTGACTCAGCAGCCTGGCCCCATTCCTCACTGTCAGCCTTCGGTTTACGGGCCATTAACTGCAGCCCTGCTGGGGGCCAGGCCAGATGGTCTAACGCACTCCACACACCCACACACACACACGCACACCCCACTTCCCTAGTGTGTGCCGTCAGCACGAGTATGCCGCTTGCTGTGTGACCTTGGACAAGTGCTGTTCTTCCCTGGGCCTGGCTCTACCATCTGTGCGGCGAAGTCCTTGGCCTCTGCCCTGGCTGTGGGTCCTGACAGCCTGATGTCCTGGGTTCACTCTGTGTGTGGGTCCCCAGGCTGCTTCTCACGACTCTCAGGCTCCAAGTCCACTGTGTAGCTCCTCAGGTTCCAGAATCCGAAAAGACCTGCGGAGTCTCTCGGGCCAGCTTCAGCCCCGTGTCTGCATCTCGCCACATCCTGCAAGGTGCTCACGCAGCCCAAGCCTGCGCTCTAGGAACAGGGAGTTCATTCCATCCCGGGTGCCCCTCTTCTCTCTGGACAAGTCTGGCAGTCAGGAAGTTTTTGCTATGAAGCTGAGATTTGCCTCTCCGGCCCTAGCCCTGACCCCTGGACCCCCACACGTACCTGCCCCTCTACCCTGTGAATGCACCAGGAGCTCAAACCACACTGTGCCAAATGGTCTACATGCCTTGGCCCTCTGAATCCTCACAACAACCCTTTGAGGTTTAGGTACTGTTATTAGTCCCACTTTAAGGAAGCCCTTGAAGTTTGAATAATTTCACCACACAGCTAGTTGGACCTGAGTCCTCCTCTTAACTCAGGCTCTCTATTAGTTAGCAATATTGTCCCCATTGAAGCTACTTTGGAAATGTATGGGCTGTTTTGAATGCTCACAATGATTGGGATTTAGTGGTTTTGGGCTAAATTATACCATTAGTGTTGCTTATGGACTGGAGTCTTATAAAGGGACTAGGAGAGAATATAGGAAGACCTTCTATATTAGGGTCAATCAATCCTTCTGGGGTATTGAAGGATGAGTAAGAGTTCACCAAGTGCAAAAGTAAAGGAGGATTTTCCAGGTAGAGGAATCACCTTGAGCAAAGGCCAGAAGGAGCAGTGGGACTTGAAACAAGTTGAGGGGGATGGAGGGTGGGGGACGGTAGGGCGCGGTGAGCAGGCAGGCAGAGCCCCTTAGGCCCCCAAGTCCCTTACCCCCTCTGTCTTTCTCTGTTTCCTCAACCCAGACGGGGCAGTGGTGTGCATGCTGCAGTTCCCCAGCCCCAGCTGGTACTGGGACACGGTCACCAAGATCTGCGTGTTCCTCTTCGCCTTTGTGGTGCCCATCCTCATCATCACCGTGTGCTACGGCCTCATGCTGCTGCGCCTGCGCAGTGTGCGCCTGCTCTCCGGCTCCAAGGAGAAGGACCGCAGCCTGCGGCGCATCACGCGCATGGTGCTGGTGGTGGTGGGCGCCTTCGTGGTGTGCTGGGCACCCATCCACATCTTCGTCATCGTCTGGACGCTGGTGGACATCAACCGCCGCGATCCGCTCGTGGTGGCCGCGCTACACCTGTGCATCGCGCTCGGCTATGCCAACAGCAGCCTCAACCCCCTGCTCTACGCCTTCCTCGACGAGAACTTCAAGCGCTGCTTCCGCCAGCTCTGCCGCTCGCCCTGCGGCCGCCCGGAGCCCGGCAGCTTCAGCCGTGCCCGCGAAGCTACGGTCCGCGAACGGGTCACCGCCTGCACCCCGTCCGACGGTCCTGGAGGCGCTGCCGCCTGACCAGGCTGGGCCGGCCCACTGCGCGCCCCTACGGAGTGACCAGGCGTCACACCGAGTTCTTATGGGGGCGAGGGCCGCGACGCGGAAAGGGGCCAAAGGGAGGGGGCATAAGGGGGCCTCTATTTTGGAAATCGGAGCTGGGCTTGAGGTGAGGCAGGGTCCAAGAGATGGGACCCCTGCTGTGGGTGGACCTGTGAGGCGGGTCAGAGGGCAGGATGGTGGGGCGGTGCCTCTAGACTGAGCCCTTGGTCCAGGGCTCTGGGTTAGGAGGCGGGGAGGAGGAGCTAGCGGCTTTAGAGAGTAGGCTAGAACTGGTCCATACGCCGGGCCACTACAGTGGGGCCGGGACTCCACCTTGGGACAGCTTCAAGTTCTAACCTTGAGCCGGGCTTGCCAGTAGGGATACCAGCTGAGACCTGAAGATCCTGGGCCCAGGACCCGGGAGGGGCAGTGGTGGGGACTGTGGCTTGAGAGTTGTGCTGCAAGATTGGGTCTCTTGCGTAATGAGGAGGGGACTGGTCTCTGGCGAGTCACAGGGACAGGGCAGCGAGGTGTGGCTGCCGCTCAAGATTGGGCCCCAGAGAAAGGGCCTGTGTGCAGAGGCTAGCAGCGTCAGCTTTGGGGCAGAGTCCCAGCCCTGGGTTCCAGCAGGAGGTGGGGCTCAAGGCCGGGCTTGCCAAGGCCCAGGTCCAACTTGACACCTTCATAAATGAAAAGAAAATAGGGAGAGAAATATATGTATACCTTTTCGCTCCTTGACAGGCATTTCGCTGGAACGGGAAGGGGTGCCCTCAGCATGGAATTAGTGTCTCCAGCACTGCATCTCAGTGGGGGTGGGACAGGACACTGGAGCAGGGTGGGTGGCCCCAGGACAGGAGACTGGAACAGAGCCTCAGTTGGCGTAGACCCCTCAGTCCTGAGTCCCTAATGCGGCTCAAAAGGAGTAAGGAGGTCCGGGGGCTTCAGTTCCAAAACCAAAGCTGCGGGTTGGTCTCTGTACCACGAGCTGGTGGTGCGTGGGCTGAGGCAGGAAGTGTGTGTGGGGGGGTTGTTTCTGCTTTGAGGTTAGGACCTGAAGCCAGGGGACAGATGCTTTTTGGAAGGGGATGTCCCTAGGGCTCTGGCTTTCCTGGCCCAGGTGCTGGAGGACAGAGGACCGTGGGTTAGAGCGCCGTGGAGGGTAAGTGCCCCTGGGACTAGGCGGGGCATCTATTGGAAGCCCCCGTGCAGGCTTTCCTGAGAAGAACCTCTGAGAAATCCTCTCCCTCGTCCCAACATCTGGCTGCACGCACTGTGTCCAGTGTTTCCAGTGAGCGGGAACTGCCCACTTGGGGACCTGACTCTGGAGGAACTGGGGGGAGGAAGGCTTCTGTAACTAGTGCTAATGGCGGTGCGTGGGCCCCTCTGCCTCCCCCACCCCCACCTGCCCCAGCTGTCCCCTCAAACAGCTGGGGGCGGAGAGTCCACCTAGAGCTAGGCAGAGAAGGATTTCTTTTCATTGGTTTGTCATTTTATTTAGGCAAGCTCAGATATTTGCTCGCTCCAATATGAGGGTCTGTCCTTGGTCCCTGTGCCTCCCCTTGTTTCATCTGTCACCCCACCCCACCTCTCTCCCCTTCCTCACAGACCCAGCCTGTCATACCCCCAACTCCCTATTGAAGCAGTGTTCTGACATCCTTGTAAAAACAAATTTAATCTTCCCTTTTTGGGACAGATGGAAAGAAATTGACGGCTTTGTCTCAAGCAAAAAGGAAAAGAAAAAAAGAAACAATGTACCTCTTCTCCCTTTGACAGTCGTTTCCTGGGAACAAAAGCCATTCCCCTCTCCAGGAAGCTGTCACTGCAGCAGGGGCTGAGAGGGGTGGAGGCTTAGGCACCAAGATGGGGTCTGGGCACATTATGGGGAGGGGTGCCATCCCTTAGTGGGCAAAGAACAGCCCCCCTGGTACCTGGAAGCTGCAGGGCCTGGGAATTTTCTTCCTCCGGGAAAGACCCCTCCAGCGGCCTGGGAAGGAGTGGGGCTGTGCCCAGCACTCGGGCCCGGCCTGCTAAGCTACCTGCACCTGGGGTCCCAGCTCGCCTAGATCGCCTTCGCCATCCCAGTGACCCTAGAGACCCATGACCACAGAGACCTCTGTGTCTGAGTGGGGGTGGGTATCAGCAAGGTGGGAACACTCCTGGGCACTGCTCATCCCCTGGGACCCCTGCTGCAAATGCTTTGGGGAGATGTCAGAGGAAGCGGACAATTTAGGAATCAAGGAAGGCTCCTGAAGGATGTGACGTTGGAACCAGGTCTGTTTATTTTCCTTGCAAGAACTGTGTCCCCTCCATCCCTTCCTAGAACAGGGCTGCCCCAGGTCCGCTCGCTGCTATTTTCTGTGGCCATAACAGACTGGCTCGCTTTCACCACTTCTCATACTTGAGTTTGCCCTGGGGTCAGAGGGGCTGGGTCCAGGCCACATGCATTCAAGGTAAAGCAAATTTGTGTTGAAATGTACTTGGTGCCACACCGTGTGCACGCTGGGCACCAGGACTTGGGAGTGAATCAGGTACAGCCCTGCTCTCAGAAAGTTCAAGCCTGTTCTCGGGGACAAAGCATAAACAGAACATTGCATTTCCCTGTGAGGTGTGCAGTGCTAGGGAGCCCCAGGGCGGGTGTCCCAGGGAAGTGCCTTTTCTAGCTTTTTACTGAAACACATTTGGAGCTACTCCAGAAGAGGTGGAAAAGGGTCAGAGGGCCTTAATGGATGACAAGGAGCCGGTCACCAGGAAGAGGGAAGGGCGTGTGCAAAAGCAGGGAATGGTCAAGTGCCTGGCAGACCTGGGAAGCTGTGTGCAGCTGGAGCAGGGACCTAACTGGGCGTTTCTGATGACGTTCCCTCCGGGGATGTGGCAGGGGAGTGAAGGTGGGGCTATTACCCTTATTTTAGACCAGGAGTAGGGCTCAGAAAGGTCAAGCCACTCACCCATAAGCCACAGAACCTGTTAGTGGAGGCGGAACTCAGGGCTGTGGACCACTGAGATCCACGTTCCCAGGAACTGAATGGTGAACTCCAGACATCACTGAGGTAGAAGAGCCGTGGTAGCTGGAACGCTGGGATGAGCTTTTTGGAGACTTAAAACCAAATGGAAAAACCTGAAGGAAGGGGCAATTTTCTATGAACTTTTGTTCCTTTTGCACCCTCCAGCTCTTCACATTTTAAAATGTACTGCACATGATGCATTTTAACACTCCAAGTTGACAGTGTGATTCTAGAGCATTACAGTGTTCTCAAACCTAGAGTAGGTCTGATTTCCCTCAAAATTTCCATTCCTCTCTCTTCGGGAGGTGGGAGGGAAGGAAGTGTTTGCCTCTGGTTTCAAACTATCCTACGATTTCGTATCTCTTGTAACAGAAGTAGTGGTTGAGGCTAGAGTTGGATCTTGGCTTTTCCTCTCTGTGCCTCAGCTTCCTCATCTGTAAAATGAACTTCTGCCCTAGCCGGTGTGGTTCAGTTGGTTGGAGTGTCGTCCCATAGCCGAAAGTTTGAGGGTTCGGTTCCTGGTCAGGGCACATGCCTGGGTTCTGGTTTCAATCCCCGGTCTGGGTACATATGATTCCCAGTCCTGGCATGAATGGGTGGCAGCCAATTGGTGCTTCTCTCTTACCCTCATCTCTCAGCAATGAAAAAAAAAAAAAATGTTCTTGGGTGAGAATTAAAAAAAAAAAATTTAGAATGAACTTCCTTCATGGGACTGTGAGGATTTAACGAGTTAATGTACAGAAAGCCCTCCCTTAACATTATCTATAGTTCCTTGGAGAGTGCAACTTTAAGTGATATGATATATAACAAAACTGTTTTACATAGGCTAATTGATCTAAGCAAGAGTTAAGTTCCTATGGGATATTTCTGGTCACAAAGACATCACACAGCTTCTAAACAGGGACCCAACACACTACTCATATTAAACATTGAAATCAATTTAAGCTAGACATACATTTAAGAAAGAGTAAAAGCAAGTAAGATAATTGTTTTCCAAATCACTTATTCTAGTTCAAGGTCCCAGGTGGCCAGAGGCCCTCCAGGCAGCCCTGGGAGCAAGACGGGACCCGGCCTGGACAGGGTGTTCTATCACAGGTCACATCACACACGCTCAGACAGTATAGACACGCCAGTTCACCTCATGTGCTCATCTTTGGGATATGGGAGGAAGCCAGAGCACCCAGAAAACCCCCACACAGACAGTGGCCCCAGCTAGGAAATATTTTTTTTCTCATCAACATTATAATGAAGCAATGTTGAGTGCAATGTTGAGTGTTATTTGGGAACCTGCTGTATAGGGCCCTGCACATAACTGAGCTCTTAACACATGGTAAGTCATTGTTATTTAAAAGTGCAGCGGCAGTGCAAGGTCAGAGCTTGAGACCTAGAAGGAAGGTAGCTGAGCCTCCAGGGGTAGTAATGAGAGAGAAGAGACTGTGGGCCTAGCCTAGGGATCGATCCTTCTAGGCTCAGGAGCCACTGTGGAAACTGAGAAGTTGCCAGGAAGCTGGAGGAGGATGGGGAGATGTGCTGCCATGGAAACTGGAGGAGGAGGGCGTGCCCAGGGGGAGGGAGTGAAGGATGTCACACGTCATATAAGAAAGGTTGGGGGTGAGGAGGGCGGGAGGGTGATGGGAATAAACCAGAGTCCTCAAGTTCAGTCCCCTACGTGGCTTGGGAAGCTCCAAATCTGCATTCAAGTCTCAGCTCTGAAGCTAGGCTGTGTGACCTAGGCAAGGGATTTGCCTTCTCTGGGCTTCTGTGCCTTCCTAGGTCTAAGTCCAAGGAATGGGTCAGCTTCTAATAGGATGCTTTGTCTCTTAAGAGTCCTAGTTCTGCTGGATTCTTGGCCACTTGTTACAGCAGTGTGATCTTAGGCAAGTCACTTTACTTCTAAGACCCCCACCCCCTTGAGGGCTACAGATAATGCAGGTGAGGTGCTTACCAAGCGCCTGCACAGAGCAGAGCTCAGGACAGGGTTATTCTGTAACCGTGAGGGGGGTGCCAGAGGCAGCTATCTAAGGAGGTCCGCTTGGGTGGGAATTTGAAATGATCCTCACGGTGGAGAGCGGCCACCAGTGTTCTGAGAGAACTTGGGGGAGCAACAGGCCAGGCTAGGCACCTGGTAGGTCTCCCACCAAAGAACAGGCCTCTCCATTTGCCGGGGCAGCTCCCTAGCCTAGGGCTTGGCCTCTGAACGCCTTCCCTGCCTTGCAACTACTGCAGATCCACAGGGAGGCAGCTCCAGAGGCTGAAAGGCCCCCAGGAAGTGCTGCCCCTGGGTCGTGGCCCCTGCACGCGTGCACACACAACGCAGACGCACACCTTCCTCTCATCACTGGTTTGCTCATTTTTGTGTATCCCTTTCTTCCATATCTGGGCACTGAGCACGTAGTGCTGGGAGCTGGGGCTGGTAATGGGAGAGCGTCGGCCCTGGTCCCTCCACTCGGAGCTTGCAGATGGTAGAAGACAGAAGACCAGGGCTGCTGGCTGTGTGGTTCCAGCTGCAGGCAGCTTGGGAATTAAAAAAGGGGCTGGTGAGGGCCGTCAAGATGGACATCCTGATGGAGTAGGTTGCTAGGCGGGGGGTTGCCCAGGTTCTAGCTCTGTCACCTCCCCTGGCCCTGAGCCCCACGCGGGGCCCAGCTCTTTCCAGCGTGCAGAGCACTTTCACACAGCCCTCTCAGTGAGAGTGAAACCCGTGGAATTAATAACAATAAGTAACACACAGCACGCAGTGCTCATCACTGCTCTAAGCACTTTACATGGGGTAATTTATTTAATCTCCATAGTTGACTATGAGGTAGGAATTGTTATTACCCCGATTTTACTGATGAAGAAACTGAGGCTCAAAGAGGGCAATGACTTGTCCAAGGCCACATGGCCTGTCAGTGGCTGGGCCAGTGAGGGTGCCGTCTCCGGTCTGCCAAGCCCTCTCTCTCTGCTTTCCTCCTCCTGCGTCCCAAGAGCAAGCTCTGTGGTTACTTAGAGGACACGAGGGAGACCTTGTGTCCAGCTCACAGGCATGAGCAGAGCCTTCTCAGCGCCAGGTTCCGTGCCTTGTCACCTTGGCAGCAGAGCCATGGGCCAGCTGCCCAGGAAACTGCTGAGACCTTGGCAGGTCCCTCTGCCCTTCCATGTCCCCCTGCCTTGGGAGGCCTGATCGTTCTGGAATTTTTTGACTGCCTGCCATGACTTTGCCGTGTGGCTTTGGGCAAGCCACTCTGCTCAGAGCCCGTTTCCTCAATCGTGGATGCCAGCTTTTACCTGGGAAGAAGTGGTGAAGATTTAGAAAGAGGCCATGAGTGAAGGACCTCTTCTGTTTTGGTCAAGAAGGTGTTCCCAGCAAATGCGCTGCACATGGTAATTGTTCTACATGGAAGTGCCTAGTGCATAGCAAATGCTCAACAAATGGAGCTATTTAATATTATGTAGTTTTAGGTTACACACGCTCCAAGCCGTGTCTCTTAATGCTATAGGTCGGGAGCAGAGGACTTCCCCTTCTAACCATCTCCGTGAGCTTCAGGAGATGGGACAGGGTGCATTGGAGAGGAAATTTTTAAGAGGCTGTCTTCCCTCCAAGTACCTTACACAGAGCTGCCCCCTTTTGTCCTCACCGGGACTACCCTCCCAGGGACTCAAGAGGTGGGCACAGCCTAGAAGGAAAGAAAGGTCCCAGGGTGGCACTAGCCTAGACCTTCTGGCCTGAATGTTTGAGTCATGAGGATGTTGTCCCTTGGTGGGTGTCAGTGCAAGTGACATCTGATGGGGCTTATTTTCTAGAATCTCCTCTTGGAATGAGCCCAAGCCAGGAGACAAGGAATGTGGTGGGTTTGACTCTCTGTCCTCCACTTCCTTGCTGTGTGACTTTGGGCAGATCTCTGTCCCTCTCTGGGCCTCTACACAATGGAGGGACAGAGGTAGAAGTTGCTGGGTTTCAGGGGTTTTACCATCCTGGGAGAGAACGGAGATGTTTCCTTCTTGTTCCTTGACCCCAGAAGCAGACACCCATTGGTAAAATCCCCCGGGCCTCTGCCCAGAGGCAGGAAAAAGGATGCCTGGGCGTCTGGTGTTTATAATTGGAGCTGCTTTACTTTGTGGGTGAGGGAAGCAGGCTTGTCACAAATGAAGCGTGACTCAAACGCCCAGCTTTTTGCCACTCCTAGGTCCCGTCTTGGTACCAAGGACCCAACCTTCTGTTTTATGAGTAAAGTATTCCCAGTGTCCACCTCTCTGGCTGTTTCTTTTGCTCACCTTCTGTGGTTTCCCTGTGTGTGTGGGGGGCAGGCGGGGGGGGGGCAGGGGTGCGCAGTTTGGGAAGTGATATAGACCTGCCTGCTCACACTGAGTGCAAAGTATAGCTCTACCCTCAGGGCCTATCTTGGAGGTAAATACAGCACTAGCCTGAAGAATCTCATCTGTTGGGAGAGACAGAAACAGAGGCAGCTGTAGCTACTTCTGGAGTATGTCCCAAACCAAACCGGGCCTCTGGGCCTCCCTCCCCTCCTCCCAGCTCCAAATTGGCTTCTCCTCTTCCCTGTGCCCACCCCCATCATCTAAGTCCCTTGTCCTCTAGAGCCCTGCCCACCTCACATGCCTCTTGGGGCTCCCACTAACTTCTCCTTCCCTCCCCCCTACTCCCACCTCCCTTCTATCTCCCAGCCCCACGGTGACCTTGCCTTTGGCTACAGAAGTCCCAAACCTCTGTGCATTCAAAGCAGCTCTGGGGTAGGAATGAGTGCCTGAAGCTCCAAAAACCCTTCTCCACATCTTCAGTGTTCTCCTTCTCAGATAGTTGTTGGCCCTGGTGGTTATTAAGTAACTCTCTGGAAGGAAAACTTCCTGACCTGGCATCCGCCTCCCCATCACATGGACCAGGTCCTTCGAGGGCACCGGGACCCAGAACTCCTTTTCCTTTTCTGGGGAACTGTCCTTTAGAGAACCAGCACCTCGGCCTAGGGCCGCCCACCTGGGGCTGCTGTGTCAAGGCGATGAGCACCAAGGCCAAGGGCTGCCCTGACCCAGCCTGCAGTCTCAGTCCCGCTCAGCTGCACATTGTAGGGGCAGCAGCCGGGCCAGGGCTACCAGATTCCTAGGGTGGGGCGGTGACCCTTATGCTTAAGGCCTGAAGCCCCTCACAGAGAGGGACTCGTGCCAAGGAGACATCAGAGAGGCCCACCCAGAGCCAGCTCCCTCTGAAGCTGGGAAGAACACCTCTGAAGGTGGGAGAGTGTTTGCACAGAGTGCTGGAGACCCCCTGGGTGTCAATGTGAGTGTGTGAGCACAGCGCAGTTTTCTTATCCCCAGAAGAAAAGCATATCTGTTCGACCACTCTGGGCATCACTTTCCTCTTTTGTAGAATTGGGTAACAATTACTATAACTAATTTACCAGGACTCTCCCGAGGACCCAACAAGACAACAGTTTTGCATGGGAACTAGAGCACGCTTTCATCCTTGGGGAAACACACTCTGCCTTTAACCTTCAATAGCTGCTAGTTGCTTGAAAAGTCTGGATGACCTCTCATGCCCCTTCCCAGTGGGGAATTCTAGGATTCTAAGTTCAATCTTGCTTTCCTGCAACCTCAAATTCCTGCAGCGGGAGAATGGGACCCTCTGTGGGAAGGGGACTGCGGAGGCCCAGCCCAGGGGCAGGCAGTTCTCAGAGAAGTGGAGTAGACAGGGCAAACTCTTGTCATGAGCCAACTTCATCACCCTTCCAGGTCAGCTCAGCCACCTCTGCCTCCAGGGAGCCTTCTCTGGTTGCTCAGTACTGACCCTTTGCCCTGGTTGGACCACCCCACAGCTGCTATCAGGGCTCCCCAATGCTGAGCAAGACCTGCTCTTTCTCAGCTGGTGGAAGGGAACCCCCGGCATCACCAGATTCATAGGAACCGCACCATACGCTAAAGGGATAAGGAAAGACTGCCAGAAAGTAACAGTGTTTTTCCGTTCAATAACGTTCATGGTTATTATAGAATGCTCAATATAGAAATCTGAGAAACCAAATCAACTTGAAAGGGAAAAACACCATCCATAATTTCCCATTCTGTTAACATTTGAGTTACTCCCTTCCCCGGGGACATCCCTAGGGGGGTCCACAGCTGGTTCCAGAGCCATCTGAAATAGAATATGCACTGTGTGTCAGTGTGTGCCTTGGCGCAGGATTCGCTGGACGTGACAGGGGTCTGGGTCCAGGACCCAAAAGTTTAGGAGGCTCTGGGAGAAATTTAGGAGAGGCCTCCTGAGGACAGGCTCATTTCATGGACGCTGCTACCACCTACTGGCCATACCTGGCATTAATGCCCTTTTTTCCTACTCCTTTCTTCCCGGCCGAGTTCCCTAGCCCATCCACCTGCCCCACCCTCTCCTCATCCCTGGAAGCTGTGGATGGGAACTTGTTCCTGGAAGGGGGTCTTGAATGAGGGAAGCATTCGGCTGGGAGACACTAGGTGAGTGTGGGCTGGAGGGGGTGGGGAACTGTCACTGACTGACCACCCATTATGGGTCAGGCAGTGTTGTACTTTACAGCTGTTATCTCATTTTCTCAATTCCATGTGCTTTATGCAATGCCCAGCACATGAAAAGCCATAATAGCTATTTCAACTGAATAATTTAAAACACCATAAAGGAAGTATTTTTAACAAGTGAGGAAATGGAGGGCCAGATAGGGGAAGTGACTTTCTCAGAGTCACAGAACAGCTTCTTCTGATCGTCAGAACGTTGTTCTGAAGAGAAAGAGAAGGACAATGCAGCAGAACTGAACATACTTAAAAAGACCCACAGGAAGTCCAGCCTGGATCCCCACCCCCAGGGGACCAGGAGAAGACCCCAGAGGCGGAAGAAGTTACCCTGGAGGGATGATTTCCTCACCCTGGAAGGTTCCTCTGCCCTAAATTCCAGCTTCAAGTTTATTCATTCATCCAACTAACTGAATATACTGAAAATAGTGCAGCAGGCTAGAGGCTGTCATTGAGGACAGCAGTGAACCAGCAGACAAAAGTCGATTCTCTGCCCTCATTTCAGTGCGGGGGCTCTGAAAGGGCCCCTTCCTTATTGTCCGACTCCCACAAGCCCCTGGGGCCCCTTTGAACTTCTCTTTGCCATTTGGGCTGTGCTGAGTGGATGGAGGGTCCAGAGTGAGAACAGGGAGATGGGAGTCAAGGGCAGGAAGGGGTGGTTCAGCCCCAACCGTCTGTACTTGAGGCCAAGCAGGGAGACTCAAACCTGGAGTCACAAAGACCTAGGCTTGAATCCAGCCTCAGCCACTAACTTGTTTTGTGACTTTGGTCACATCTCTTACCCTTGCTGACCTCTGTTAAAGCAAAGGGCTTGAACCTGAACACTGATTCCAGCTCCTAGTTCCTCAGCAGGGCTGGGTGAGGCCAAGCAGAGGGTCGGACAGGGGGACGCCAAGCGCATGGACCTTCCCACGTCCCTGCACACCCACTACTTCCCTCTGCTTCCCACACAGGGCTTCTCGAAGAGTTTGACAATCACTTGGACTAGTTGATCTCGAAGTTACTATGGGCCCTAAATGTCTTAAGATCCAGTCCATGTCTTAGCTGACCACCAGATTGTGAGCTAGAGGAGGGCTGGGATTAGGTGTGGGTCCTCTGTCTCCCACTGCCCAGCCCCCAGGCCTGGCTGCAAGAGGAGGGGCTCAGAATGTGTCCATTTGGACTGACCGCATGTGGGCAACGTCAGACCGATAGCACCGCAGGGACTCAGACAACGGCCTTGTACTGACCCAAGGCCTCTGTGCCAAGCAGAATGCTGGCACTGCCTGGGGAGCCCCGGGAGGCAGCGAAGGCTTGCTAGGGCTTATGGGGTTTGACCCCCAAGCCCAGAAAGCAAAGGAGGGTTCGACTGGATGGAACAGAGGACCCCTGAGCAGTCGTGGCTAGAGCTACCCTACTGTTGGGATGTGGCCACGCAGACTGTGGTGAGTTGGTGACTGTGGTGACTTGGTGACTGTGGACTCAGTCCTAGGTAGGAAGCTCTGGAAGTTCTGAGTGAAAGGCATGTCTAGCAGGGGGATGGCAGGGGGAGGTTGGGGGTAGTTGGGAGACATGAACCCAGATCTGGCTCTGGCTTCAGAATCTCTAAATCTCCTATGGGGGACCTCGTATTGGATCCACCAAACCTAGGGGTGAACTCACCACGAGGTTTATGTGTCAATCAAGGTCTCACACTTGCATAGGCCCTAGGAGGGACCCTGGCCTTGTGTTCACAAGGTCATGCCTTTCTGTGAAATTTGCAAAAGTAAAATATGTTCACATCAATTGGTTAAGACCACTGTCTCTTTCCACTCAGACTTCCACTCCTCCCAGCTTGAGTGGCTACAGGCATCTTATATTCTTAGCTTAGCTTTCTTTTTCTTAAAGTGGCCCCCCAAATAAGCTTCTGGCCCCACAATCCTGGAGCCTACCACTGGGTCCTTGGTTTTCCCAACTGCAAAGATTGCGTCATGGCCCTGAAGGGTCCTTGCAGGAGTAAAGCTTATCTTTTTTAATTGTCTCAAAAATGCCGAGAGGAGATGGAGAGCAAGTTCAGGAGACTTGCCTGGGGTCTCACAGATTGTAGTGAGCTGGAGGTGCAATTCAGGACAGTCCCACGAGAGAGTCCACCTTTTCACTACAGCCCCCTGCCTCGGGGCTGATGCACATGCACCCAAGGCAGCACCCCTCTCCCGGGGGTTGAGCCCCTGGCACCGCTCGCCTCAGGCAGCCTGAACGTCAGGGCTCTGCAGGTCCGCCCAAGTGGCTCTATGACCACAAGGTGGCAGCAGACACCTCCTTTCCGTCTCCTGGAGCCTGATCCTCCCGGGTGCTCTGGCCCGGCAAAACCAGAATCTTAGCTTTTCCAACACTCCTGCCCTGTCAGGAAATAGGGAGCACTGCCTTCAGGTCCTGGCCTTGTCGTTTATTTGCTGTGCAATTGCCAGGAGATCACTTCGCCTCTCGCAGCCTCATTTAACTCATCCAAAGAATAGGGGTATTTGATGGGAATGGGTTAGTGGTACCTGGCAGATATACAACAAGCCAGTCATTGACACCAATTGCTGTTTCAACAGGGGCTTCTGGGGATGACCACTTCCTTGGGGAGGAGTTCTCCTGGTGGGATTGGCCCCCGCCCCACACTGCGGCAAACACAGAGGAACTCCAGGACAGTTGGGTCTTTCAGAGCCTTCAAATGTTCATTGGTGGGCACCCTCTGCACCCATGCATGGGTCCCTCCCTGGAATGGGGTATCTGACTCAGCTTTTTCTCCATCCCTGCCAACACCCATGTCTCCTGTGAATGGGGCTCTGCAGCCTCTTGCCCACCCGAATGTTATCCTGAGGATCTGCCCCAGGTGTCAAATAGATCCTCCTGGAGAGAGGCTCTCTGAACTGCCCACCAGTCCTCCCTCCCCTCTCCCGTTGCCCTCACTCCCGATGACTGCCACACTCCAGCCAGAACAGGGCTGTCTCTACCTCAGAGACTCCTTGGCTACCCCCAAATGTCAGTATCTCTCCCTACCCCACCTGCCCTGGTCTTAACCTGGCATTGAAGGCCTTCTACGGTTTGGTCTCATAATGCATTAGACCATTTTCTGCTGCCAGACCCATCTTCACTGTTCTACTTCCAGGCCTTTGTGCAGGCTAGTCCTCTACCTAGAAAGCCCCCTTCCTTTTTCATATAGTAAATTCACCCTTAAACATCTAGCTGGGTTAAACATAATAATTGAGAATAAATATTACATTTTTATATTAAAAAAAAAATTCTAGCTGAAGGTCACCTTCCCCAGGCACTCACTCTTCCCTGATTCCCCACATGGGATCATTTATTTCCTCCCTCTGGGCTCTGGCTAAGCAGTTGCTTTGGAGCCTTCTCACAATAAGAATGTCCATCAATCATGGAGAGCAACTCTCAGTTTACAAATGGCTTTCCCTTCTAGAAGACAGGCAGGACTAGCGCCATTACCTCATTTGACTGATGAGGAGACAAACTGAGAGAGAATTATATGACTGGCCAGGTCACATGACCTGTAAAAGGTGAAATCAGGATTCAAACCAGTAGCAGATTCCAGCCACACCCCCTGCCTCAGGCCTGTGCTTCCCCCTCAGTCTCTACCATTCCTTGCAGCCTGGTCTTGTGACTGACTCTCTTCTCCTCTCAGACTGAGCAGGGTAGTGGTCAGTTTTTAATTGTATGTTCAATAGTTTTGTTGAAGGAACGGATGGTCCCATTTCGGTCCTTTCCTTCCCCCACCCCCAGCTACTCTCTTGGCCTCTTTATCACCCAACTCAAGACTCAGTCACCCAGTCGAAGCTGGTGGCAGTGTCCAGGCTCTGGGAGGATAAGGATTTGGCTGAAGGCCCAGGCAACACAGAGGAGAAGGAGGGGGAGACACAAACAGGTACCTTTCCCTGCCTCTGAGCTTATCAGGCCCCCCACAGGCCCCAGGCAAACTGGGTGCTCAGTTTAAGGGGAAGACCTGCCTGTCATCTTCATGCCCTCCATTACTTGAGAGCTCTCTGACCTTGGCCTGCTCTCACTTTCGCTGAGTCTCACTCTCTTCAGAACATTTTATTTTTCGGGCTGTCAGGATACAATGAGATCAAGTGAGAGAACGCATGTAAAATAGTGATCACTAAATGTCAGCTGCCTCCTCTGGAGGTCTCCCTTCACAGGGAGCATCTTAGGTAGCAAATTGCTCCCAGTTGCTCACAGGGGAGGGAGGTGAAGATTTCACAGGTGGAGGCAGTGCGGCAGGGGCGACAGCACTCCTAGCCCCACCTCTACAGTGACCAACAAGGCCACATTCACCCTTACAAGTACACAAGTCACCTCAACAAGAAACACAGGTTGTCTGGACAGAGGCCCCTGCGGCAGGGCAGAGCTCTCTAGGTCCCCAGGGCCTGGGACGGGGTTGCGGGGAATCTTTGTATATGACACACGGAGACAGACACAAACAGAGTCGCGCCCTCTATGCAAACTCACCGACACATGGGCACAGCCTCATGAACACAGATGCACTGCCAAACACACAAATACACAGAGATGAGAGACACACACACACACGATCAAGATCACAAACACACTCCTGCATGTGCTCCTCACTCACGAACTCAGAAACAGAGCCCTCCCTGGCCATCCCCAACACGCACACACATTCACAGGCACACACCCTTATCAGGCTGGGCAGGCGCTGGCCCTGCTGAGTCACCCACCGGCAGCTTGGCTCGACGGAGCCTGAGCCACTTGCCCGCCCCAATCAGGGAGAAGGCGGGGCCTGCGACAGCTCCTTAGTGCAATCCCGGCCGCTGCGAGGATTCTCCGCGCCGCGTCCCGCCCCGCCCCTTCGATTGAAGACCCGAGTCAGATTAGGGGGAGCTGGAGAGGAAACTCCTGTTTGCAGAGGCTAAATGGACACATTCTCTCCCGGGTGCATGAATGCATGTGGGAGAAATTAAAAAAATAGTAATAGATCCAATACTGGACATTTGCATATATATTTTCACATAACTCTCATTTAATTTTCTCGATAGCTCTGTGTAGAGTTGCAGCTATTATTAGCCCTCTTTTTTACCCCAGAGAGAAAGTGACTTGCCCCAAAGCACAAAGCTGGTACAAAACGCAGAGCCCAGACTCAACTGCCACCAAATCCCAAGCCCTTAACCACAGGGCACTGTTACTTGGTGGGGAAGTGAGAATGTGGACAAGGTGAACAGTGTGTCAATATGCTTGAGAGCCTGGGTATGTAGGTCAGCTTTCCCCTGGCTCACAGGGCTAGGGGCTGAAAGGGTCTTAACCGTCCATGTTTCTGGTTAAAGGAACTCAAGCTTCTCTGATGTGTTGGAGCCCACCCATTCATATCAGACAGCGCCCCTCAGATCTGGGGGCTCAGTCAAACCCTCCTCTGCAACACTGTGAGCTTTTCGAAGGCAAGGTACAGGGCTCTGGGGCCGAAAACAAGACCTGACTCAGAGGAGCCTTCAGCAAGTTTGGGGGTGGGGGTGGGGCAATACATGAATTTACGACCTTGGTATAACATTAACATCAGTAATCATAATAAATGCTAACCCTTTTTCGATGCTTATCCTGAGACTGGTGGTACTCCCGGTAATTTACATGGATTATTTCATTTAATTCTCACAGCAACCCTTGATGAAAATACTTTTATTAACCCCAGTTTACAGAGGAGGAAATGGCTTGGAGAGGGTTAAAGCTTGCCCAGAATAATGCACAGTTAGTAAGTGGCAGCGTTGAAGATGGAGACCCAGGCAGTCTGATTCCAGCTGCTGAACCATAGGATGTCACTTGCCCACAGTGGGCCTCAGTTTTTCCCATTTGACCAGAAGAGTGATTAACTCTCTATGGCTCTCTGACCTGAAATATCCTATGATACTATAATTCTGTGATACCTCTACATAGAAGAGGGGTTAGGTTTGTTCTTGATGGGGAGAAATCATAGAGGGCAGATTTGGCCTTAATTTTAGGAAGAGCTTTTGAAGTCTCAGGACTGTTTTGAAACGAAAGGGGCCAGCTTGAGAGGTGGTGAGTTTCCTGCTGTTCGAGTTCTGTGACCACAGGTCTGAAATGAGGTAGGAGGGAGGAGACTTGGACCCCTGACTATGGAAGTCCCTTCTAGCACCGAGATGGACCAGCGGGAGGGGGAAGTCTCTGAGAAGAGTGGCAAGATGGGAACGAGAGGAACCAGAACCCACATTTACTGAATGTCTCCTACTGTGTGCCAGAGCTGTGCCTGCTATATTGCTAATCTCAGGAAGACAAGGTAAGATTTATAGTCGACGAAACTCAGACTCAGGAAAGTGATTCGCTCAAGGTCGCACAGGATGAAATGGTGGGCAGGTGATTCAGGTGCCTCGCCAAGGTCACTTCCTTAGGTTCCCTATGACAACTCCATTCCTACCTCACCTTCTGCCCTTAGGGGCAGCACCACATGGCCAATTGCATCATACTTTTGCCATATGACGTCAGAGACCATACTAGCCAATCCAGTAGCTCCCTGCTCGACCCTCCCCTGAACCCCTGGGGTTAACATGCGGCTGCCCCGGGCTTGGCGTCCGGGTTCTGCCGCACCTGCAGCCCCCGCCCCTTCCCTGTAGCGACGCTCGCACTCCACCGCCCAGTCCGCTCCACCGCCCCGCCGATTGGCAGTTGCTCAAGCCAATCAGAAGGCCTCCCGGGTCGGGGGCGGGGCCTCAGCCAGAGTTGCCCTGTCAGTGCAGGTGGAGGCACCCGGCCGGGCAAAGTGGCAGGAACCTCTTAAAGGGAGAGAACGGCGGACCGCGAGAACGCGGCCCGGCTCGGCCTGGCCCAGCCAGTTCCCCGCCCCGTCCGGCACAGGTGAGCCTGGACCGCCCGCGGAGCGACCCCGGGTCCCCGGGAGGGGCGGGATGAGACCAGATGGACCCACTCCCAAGGGCCCAGGCCGTCCCAGTAGGGGAGAGACCAGAGTGTAAGGTCGGGAGAGTGGGGGGTCTACGGGCCTCGGGTTCTAAGGTCCGAACCGGGGGTCCAGAGGGTCTTAGGTATTTCGAAGTTCAGGGTGCGGGGAGAGGCACTGGCGCAGAAGAGGAGAACCGGGAGCTCGGGTCCGGAGCGGGACTCTTGCCGCTGACGGTCCCAGCCTGTCTCGGGCCTGTCTGGGGCGGGGGTCCTGGGCTAGGTTCCCGCCGGCGGGCCTCTGCGGAGGGGTGCAGCCGAAGGTCCCCCCGTCCAACCCCGCCCTGACAGTCCCGCACGCTCTTGCTGGATCCTCCGCAGCGCGGGCAGCAGCTCGCGGGACTGCAGACGGCGCCCACCGGGGCGGGGGCACCCCGGCCTGGAGCCCCGCGCCCCGCTCCGGTCCTTACGTAACTGACTTTGAGTTTCCGGACTGCGGGACCCGCGAGCTGGGGCGCTGGCACTGCTCCGCACGCGCCCTTCCAGGCTTGGTCTAGGGGACTTCCCTCTGTCTCTGGTCTCTCCCAAGTCTCTGTCCGTCTCGGATTCCTGCTTGCTCTAATTCCCCGATTCCCTGTGTCTCTCATCTCTGGTCTCTGTGCAGCCCTGATCCCAGTTTCTCCCTGTCCTCTGTCTTTCTCCTAGAGTTTTCTTGCCCTAACCTACACTTTCTGGTAGACTCCACCTCTTTGGGGTAGAACAGTTTTTCCCTCCAACAAATAGGAGGTGGGGCGTTGTCCGGACAGACCCCAGCCCAAGTTTGCTCCAGAAGGGGGGAGGGGAGAACTATCCGGTAGGGTTGGGGGAGGTTATTGCTAGGCCCACAGCTTCACTTGGGAGGGAGTGGCTGACTTTAGGCAGTATTTTAGGCAGTGTTCCCGTTCTGTGTTTCTGAAGTCCTTTCGTCCAGAAGAAGGAGGCTTGGGAAGAGCCTGGCTGGGCAGCGGGGAGTCCCTGTGAGAACTGCCTGGTGTCTGGTCTGGGTCAGATCCTCAGCTACGGAAGGGGAGAGACACAGGGCCTCTGAAGTTCCAGCGAGCTCCCCACCTTCACCCAAGTTACAGGCCTGGGGGACTTTTGGCAGGAGTTTTGGCAGGAGGCTGGGGATGGGGAGATCAACAGGAGGAGGCCACTGGACTTTTGCATGGGGGGGACACGGATGGTGGAGATAGAAGTAAGAGACTATCAGGTCTAAGGATCACCACCTACTGGGATCACTCCCTGCCTTCAAGGCCTTTCTGTGTGTCAGAGGCAGACACCTCAGAAATAACTCCTGTACCCTGCTGCTGTTGGGCATGTAAACAAGGTGTTATAACAGTCATGAGATGGGAACTATTAATTCTCACTAGGAATGGGGGAGGAGGTAGAGGTTTTAGGAAGAAGGGGATCCAGAAGCTGTAGGAAGTAGAGAGGAGGGAGGGTAAGGGACATCCTGTGCCCTGGAGGCTTTGCAAGCAGCAGAACTGGGCTTGAATCCTGGCCCTGCCATTTCCTTGCCATTTCACCTCTCTGAGTTCCAGGTTCCTTTTTAGTCAGTAATCTGGATCTCACAGGCATTAGCAGAATCAAATGAGGTAATGAGTGTGCAGCCCCAGAGTGGTAGCTGGTAGGGGAGCAGGCCAGTGCGGGTGTTTAAAAAGGGGTGAATGGAGTGGAGAAGCCCTGACGTTTCCTCTGTGTCTATAGGAGAGTCAGGTAGGGCCTGCCAGGTCTCAGCAATGTGGGATGCAGGTGGAGCTCCTGGGTGTGTAGGTGATACTCAGTGAGGCAAGGAAGCCCACACCTGTCTTGTCTGTTGATCAACCCATCCCTGTACTGCCTAGACCAGGCTGGGCTCCCTTCTGTAGGCCCCAGGGGTGCCAATAGAAGCGCCCAGAGCTCCCAGGCTGCGTCACCCCCTAGGCCAGTAGGGGTGGGGCCCCTGGCAGGGCAGGGCCAGCACCCTCTCTGCAGGGTGGATCCTGGCCAGGAGCCTGCCTAGCTGTGCTGAACCGGAACATCCCAGTCTGGCTGGGAAGGTGCTGACACTGTGCAGGCCTTTGGAGGCCCAGAACTCTGCCGGCTGGGGTCGGGCCTAGCTTATGGGACCTGGGCTGTAGGATGAGACAGAGGCCAGAGTGGGAGTGATTGAAGAGAGATAACAAGGAGGAAGCCCTGGAGGGAGAGCCTGAGCGAAGCTGTTGAACCAGAGAGAAACTTCACAGGGTTATACCCTAAGCCTTTCCTGAGTACCTACTGTGTGCCATATACAGGTTTGCTAGCCACAGAGCTGAACAGGATACCCATGAAGGGCTCACCACAGAGGTTATGGTGGGCTGAATTTTGCTAGGGGTTTACAGAGTGAATCTTTATGATAGTCCCTGGGGTGGGGGGCACTCAGAATTTCCTGAGGTCCTGGGATTTGGATCTTTATTAAAGGAGGCAGGATTTCACTCCCTTATAGTGTATAGACCAGTCACTTTTCTCCCTGGGTTTCAGTTTCTCTTTCTGTGAAATGAGAGGGGAGATAAGCCTAGAGTCTCTAACAGTCTTCAGCACCCATTGCTGTAGTCTCCAGTACTTGTTTTGGGACTCAGTCCACCCCCTACCTCACCCCACATGTGGGGGCGTGGACAGTATGGGGCAAGGGCAAGGTTGACTGTGATGTGCCCCCAATTCCTTTTCGTGGCCTACATTCTCTAAGCATAATTAGATCTACACTTACTGTGCATGGAACTCTGTGCAAAGCCTTTAATATGCAGCATTAACTGATGTCATCCTATTTCACGGGAGTTCAGGGAGGTGAGTTGACTTGATCAAAGTCACACAGCTAGGAAGTGGTTGGACAGGGATTTGAACCTAAGTTTCTCTGACTTCAAAGTCCAGACTTACTAAAAAGGGGATAAAAGGGGAAGCCTCTACCCTACAGGTACTAGCCCTTACCCGTGCTCACATTGCCTATGCCTTAACCTATGGAACCAGCCTGACCCCTGCCAGGTAAGCTTGGAGATCTGGGATATTCAGGCTGGGGACCTGGAGGACAGGCTATTCCAGTGCCCAGTGGGCCTGGTATGGGGGGAAAGAGCAGAAGGAGCATCCTATGGGTCAGAGCCCCACCAGAAGTTTCCCCAATAGCCAGCTGCGCTTGATTACTGCTCAGGTGCAAAAGCTGGACACCGAAAGGCAACCTTGGTTATGTGGCCAGCTTTGTGGACTCCAACATCTCCATCTGTAAAACTTTTTTTAAAAAAGATTTTATTTATTTATTTTTAGAGAGAGGGGAAGGGAGGGAGATAGAGAGGGACAGAAACATCATTGTGTGGTTGCCTCTCACACATCCTCTATTGGGGACTTGGCCCACCACCCAGACATGTGCCCTGACTGGGAATTGAACCAGTGACCCTTTGGTTTGCAGGCCGGCACTCAGTCCACTGAGCCACACCAGCCAGGGCTCCATCTGCAAAACTTGAATTTTAGTAGTTGAGTGCAGATGTTTCTTGCTTCATGGGTTTGTGACTGAAGTTGACAGTGGGGTAAAAGGTTAGATGTGGGGTTGGGGTAGCAGTACCTGAGCCTGTGGAAGAAGAGTTTGGGTCAGGAATAGCTTGGATCCTAGGCTGACTGTTTGATAGCTATTTCAGATGAAGGGACTAAGGTTGGAGAAGTTCAAAGGCTTGTCTGGAGCTGTGCAGCTAGTGTTGCAGAGGCTGATGGGAAAAAAGCAAGGGAGGGCCTGGAGAATAAAATCCAGGCAGATGCCAGTTGGAATCCTGGCTCGACCACTTAACTAGGCTTGGAGACATGAAATGACATGCCCAGAAATACACAGAGGAGCGAGTCCCTTCTCACTGCCATCATCTGGAAAATGCGAATAATAGTAATTTCGCCTTTGTCCACTTCCTGGGTTATTGTGCAAGTCAGAGGAGATAAGGCATTTGTAGAATCAGGGGAGAATGTGGGGGCGGGGTATTTCTCAGTACAAAGCTGCAGTTCTGGGTGTGTGTTTGAGGGGAGACGGCACTTCTGACAGCCCCTCTGCTGATATGCTTTATGCTGGTGTTGTGTGAAGAATAGCCCTAAGAATGCCACCACCATTTACTGAATAGTTACTGTGCACCAGGCACTGGGGTCAGAGTTTCACCTCTCATTGTCTCCTTGTCAGGCAGGTGGTGGCCTGACCCATACTAGGTCCCTCTAAAACCTTTGCGTACAGCTCTGGAGTAATAGTAGCTAACACTAATGGACAGTTCACTGTGTGCTAAGCATTGTGCAAAATGTTTTATGTATGAGAAGGGTCCCAAAAACCCCCCGGGATTATCTTCTGGAGGGTGCGCCCCTTGTAGTACAGGCTTTCCCCACTAGGTGAGTGTCCTAGGAAGCCATCTGTATCAGCATAGCAGCTGGCATTGTTGTGAGAGGCTGTGTTTGGCTTCAGTGAATTTTTTGTTTGAAGACTCTTTCAACACGTTTGCCCATTTCATGATGGGTGATTTACCAGTGCACCTGCCCACACTGCACTGAGTATTCAGCAGTTTCTGACCAAAATGGCATGACCCATGCCCCACCTTCCCTATTCACCTGATCTTGCCCCCAGCAATGTTTTTTTGTTTCCACAGAGGAAAAAAGTCCTCAAAGGGAAACGTTTTGTCGATGTGGAGGAGGTGAAACAAAAAACGACAGAAGCACTAAAAGGCATCAAAATCTATGAATCAAAACTGTTTTGAGCAGTGAAAAAAAGTCTCAATAGGTGTATTGCATCACATGAAGAGTACTTTGAAGGTGACTGAAGTTAAACATGTAAGTGTAAATACACAATTTTTTTATAAATAAATTGTTTTTGTTTTTTTTTTGGATCCCCCCTCGTATATTCACTCATTTAATCCTCACAACAATCCTGGAAGTTGGTACTAATGCTATCCTCACTTAACAGATGAATAGTCGAGTCACAGAGAAGTTAAGAAAAGGGTCACAGAGCCAGTGAGTGGTAGGGCTAGGGTTTGAACCCAAGTTCTTAGGTTTCATCCTTGGGGCATTCATCATAGTTGTAATTCAGTTAATACTATATGATTGCCTCCTCACTGCACTGTAGGCTCCCTGAGGGCAGGGATCATGTCTGTTCTCTTTACAATGTAGCCCTAACACCTGGCACACAGTAGGTGCTCAGTTAATATTTGTCCATAGGGATCCTGCTGCCTCCACTGGGCTGTGCCCTGGGAGTCCTGGTGAGCTCAGGGTGATTATCAGATTATCCGATTGCTGACGAAGAGGCTGTCTGCCCCAGCAGAGCCCCAGCAGAGGCGGTGGGCGGGGGGCGGGCAGAGTTTCACTCCTGGCCCAGGCCCAGGCTGAAGAGGGGCCCCCAAGAGCTTGTTTGTGGGTTGTGCTTGTGTCTCACTGCTGTCCTTTGCTTCCATGTGCCACTGTGGCGATGGCTCCACGGCTTCTCCTGACTGGCTGCATGACCCCGGCGGCTCCTTCTGGGTGAGTACTGGTTGGCTAAATGACTGCCCTGTGGGCTCAATTCTAATGTATATCCTGTGGCTCTGGGGCCACTACGAGGTGTGCTGGGAGGCCCAGGGGTGGCAGTGGGAGAATTGAGAGAGAGTACTCTGTGATGTTAGGATCTTACCATAGTCAGCTGACTTCTCTCCAGAAGTTCCACACACTCATGGGATTTTTGGGTCATGTGATACAATGCAACAGTCTTCGGGGCCAGACTGGTCTGGAATAAAATCCTTATTCTGCCACTTGTTGCTGGGTGGATCTTTGCATCTCAGTTTCTCATCTGTAAAATGGGAATCTTAACCCTTACCTGATGTGTTTGTTCTTTTCTTCATGTAATCCCTGTGAGGTCAGGGATTTTTGTTCATCTGTTCACTGATGTGTCCCCAGCACCTAGGATATAGTGGCATGTCATAGGTGCTCAATGAGTATTTCTGAGTGAACCTATTTATTCATTCAGTGTCACTATGCCCGTCAATGTTCTTTGTATTGGATTAAAAGACTAATGGATATAAAGTGCCCAGCATCGTAAGGGCTCGTGAATGTGGGTTTCCTCTTTGCTCGCTAAATTGAGTTCCTGGGGCTGTAGGGCAGGGCTCTGTTAAGTGAGCTCTGGGTCCTCTGAACTGAGCGTGGGGCCAAGCCCATCAATCAGCAGCGAGGGTCCTAGGCAACTAGACTCAGGGCCTCTGCTTAGGACTGGGGAGGGAGTGGCAGAGCCTCTAGGTTTCATCAGAAGAGAGAGGCGTCTGGGGAGGTCTGGGGCTGAAGGTGGGGGGGGGGGGGGTGATGGGAGACTGCCTTCCAGTACTTCTACTTCCCTAGCTGTGCAACCTTGGACAAATCGTTTACTTCCCTGAATCTCAGAAACCTTGACTGTGACTTGCATATCGTAACACTTCCCCTACATGGGCTTGGGGAGGAGCAAAGGAGAAGTGCCCAGCGCAAGGCCTGTGTCATAATTGTTGGTTTCCTCCCAGCCCTGGGCTCATTTTGGGAGGGGACCAAGTAAACGTCCCTCTTTTTGGCTCTTTCCTCTTCCTTTTAACTTCTCACCTGGCTGGGGCTGGGATCTAGGAGTCAGCAGCCCCAAACCCATTAGCAGCCTGGCCAGGGCCATGGGCTAAGGGCTGGGCTCTGCCTAGTGTACAAGGAGCTCAGTGGAAGTCCCAGCCTGGCCATTCTTTTGCTGTGTGACCCGATTCAGTAACCCACTTTTTCTAGGCCTCCATTGCTTCACCGATAAAATAGGCTTAATAAAGGGCATTTCTCTTGAAGAATTATTTAATGAGAAACTGGGTGGATCAGACATTAACATTGCTATTATTATTTGGGTCTGGCTGCGGAGGCTCCAGGGAGGGCCCTGGAGAATTCATTCATCTCAGCCTAGGGATCCTGAGAATCTCTAATCATCATATGTATTATTGCCATTTATTGGATATGTCTTATATGCTGGGCTGGTTGTTTTTGCCATTTTAGATACATTTTCTCATCTAGTCCTCACAGTGACCCAGGCATTGTGATCCCTACTTTATGGAGGAGGGAACTGGTGATGAGTAAGTCAAGTGAATTACCCATAGTCACATAGTTGTATAGGGGTGGAGTTGGGGCTCAAGTCTCAAGTCTTCTTACCCCAAAGCACAAATTCTTCTTCTTCTTTTTTTTTTACTTTTACTAGTATTTATTTTATTTATTTTATGCTGACTTTACTCCCAAGCCATAAGTTTTTGTTTCTTCAGTTTCTTCTGGGATATCTTTTTCTTCTGTGCAACTTCCTCTTCTGGTTTAGGAACAATCTGTTCTTTTTCAGTGAGGATCATCTCAGTATGGCAGGGAGAGCTCATGTATGGGTTGATCCGCCCATGAGCTCTGTAGGTTCTACGTTGCATCTTGGGAGCTTTGTTCACCTGGATATGCTCAATGACCAGAGAATCTACATCTAAACCCTTAAGTTCAGCATTACTCTGTGTTTTTAAGCGTGTGCAGCAAAAACTCAGCACTCTTTTTGGGCCACTGACTCTGTGTCCAGCCCCACTGTTTTTGGCCTGGGCACACCTACCAACTCCACCGTTGTAGCAACGGAATGGGACACACTGCTTCTTCAAAGCCAAAGCACAAATTCTTAATGTGAAACTGTCTTATCTCCCCCAAGGAGACAGAGACTGTGTTTGAGTCATCTCTGTTCATTTCCAATGCCCGGCACAGGGCCAGCGGGAACTACTGAAATGTTTGCTGAATGAATGCAGTCACACACGCACGCACGCACTCACGCGCGCAGTACTTCCTCCCAGGCCTGCTGCTCTAAGAGTTTTGAAGAAGAAAGACAGCTGAAAGTAGGAGAGAGCCAGACACCATAGCAGTCAGAGTCAGACAGACCTGGCTTTAAGTCCCGTATCTATTGCTTGCTTATTCTGTGACTTTGGGCAAGATATTTAACCTTTTGGAGCCTTAGTTTCCTTACCTGTAAAATGGGGATAGTTAAAAAGCCTACCTATCTCCTAGATCCTGGAGAGTTCTTTTGAAGATTAATAATGCATATGAGGCACATGGTGAGTAATCAATGATAGTAATTATTGTTACTATAGTTATAATTATGAGTATAATTTTGGGATTATAAAGATATCATTCTTGGGACAGTGAAGACCAGGTCTGGGAGGGGTGTGCTGGAGACAGGCAGGGAGCAACCTAGCCTGACAGGTTCTGAAAGGACCCTGTAAGTGAAGGGAGGGAATAGACCTCTTGGATGGTCCTCTAGTCACCTAGCCATCTGCTTTGACTGTATCATCTGCTTTCACTAACAACCACTCTGTGACAGGGCATGGGACACAGAGATGAATCTGTGTTGTCTCTGCTCCCTACCTCCCTGGGAGCTCAGTCTAATTTTGGGGAGAAAGACATAGAACCACCAGCTCCACCTTTGATTGATGCCCTGAAGTATGAGCTGTGAATATATTCTCAGGCAAAGACCAGGAGGAAGGGCATTCCTAGTTGAAGGAACTACTTTGCCAACCTACAGCCATGACCTGCACTCAGGGGTTGGAGATGGGGTTGGAGAGACAGACTCAGGAGAGGTGGGGGTCTTGACCCAGAGGCGATGGGGAGCCATTGAATATTAAGCAGGGGAAAAACATGGTCTGGCTTGTATTTTGGGAGAACACTTGTTGTGGAGGATGAACAGGAGGGGAGGGATGGAGGCAAATCTCCAGGTGAGAGATGCTGAGATATGGGGCAGGGACTGAACCATGGGATGGGGAGCAATGGGGTGGATGTGTGGGCTGTTTCGGAGGCAGAGGCCCGCAGGATGTGACAGTGGATTGCAGTGGGCAGGTAGGAACGGAAAGAGGTGAGTGATACCTTGGGGTCAGGACGGTGTTGGGGCCTGTTGGGGTCTCTGCGGACGGACATAGTGGGAGAAGGAGCCAGAGCTGTACTGGGGCGGGGAAGCCACCTGTCTGCTCCTTGCCACCTTTTGCCTGAGTCCCCCAGTAGAACCTATGTCTGAGCTGGACACCGGGAAAGGCCCCTGGCCACCAGGGCCCATATCTCCCACTCCTGTCTTGGGGAGTCCCTTATGTTGATGCTGGCAGGTCTGGCAGTGAGGACAGCTCTTTGGGGAAGAGGTCACGTAGGAGCCGCGTGGTACAGAGAAGCTCTGGGCACTAGGGCTACCAGTGTCACTGAATGTCTGCATGACCCCTGAAATCACTCTCTCTCTTGCCTGCCTTTTCCTCGCCTTGAGAGCAAATATAAGAAAGCCTGTTTTGCCTGCCTGACTCAATGATAAAATCTAGTTAGAGGCAACAATAATTTATTGAACACTGACTGTGTACTATGTTTTGGGGGGGACGAAGATGACTCAGACAGGGATCCTACTTCTCAGTAAGCCTGAAACACTTCTGAGCAAGTCCCGCTCAGCAGGGCGTTAGGCATCGGGGAAGAGATATCTAGCCTGGGATTTGAAGGATGAATAAAAGGAGGGAACAAATTCCTAGGCATAGGGAACGGCATGTGTGAAGGCTTGAACCCACTTATGTGCTCAGGTACGGAAGTACTGTCATTTGGTGTGGCGAGAGCGCACAGGGAGAGGGAGGTGGTGGTGGGAGTGAGGCTGACAGGGAAGCAGGGCCCAGACCCTGCTGGGCTTTGAAGACAGCCACTTCGCAGCTACCCTCTCCTCGCTGCATCCTCACAGCTGCCTGCTGTTCCCGCTGAGCCTGCCAGGGCCCTTCCTGCCCTGCTCCTCGCCCACCTCCCCTCCTGGTTCCTTTCCCATCCCTACCCTAGTCAAACTCAGTGGCTGCCTCTCTCAGGAGCCAACAACCCGCCTTCCCCACCAGCCTGCCACTTATGAGTAGTGTGGCCTGCAGTCCTCTCTGAACCTTAGTTTGCACCTCAGTGAAATGGGCACAGCAGGCCTTCCTCACCGGGAGGGGTGGAGGCTTCAGTGAGCTAATCCCCACAAGTGGCCTTGCACATGGAATGGACACCCATGAAAAGGATTATGTCTGCATGATTTGAACTGCTCTGTCCCCTTGGTCCCACCCACTGCTTCCACTGCCTCTTTTGGCAGCCTGATCTGGCCAACAAAGGAAGGAAGGGATTAAGAAACAAGCCCAAATGTCCAGAGGGGGCCTGGCCCACCGCCAGCCCACTCTCCTTCCCCTTGCTCCCCTTGGCTTCGGGCCCAAGGACACTCAGTCTTGAGGCCTGGCTCCTCCCAACTCCCCGCCCTAGAAGCTTCTCCCTGGCTAGAGGCCAAAGCCACCAAGCAGTCTTGAAAAAGGGACAGATACTTTGAAGAAAAATGTAGTTTTGTTTTTTTCTCCCTGGAAGCTGTTAATCAGGTCCTTTTTTGTGTGTGATTGGGAGAAGAGCAAGTGCAATGTCCTGTACTGTGGGAGGTCCCACAGTCTGGGCAGAACTGGATCCCGGAGCCTCCTGGCTTCTACAGCAGAGGCTGGTAACCAAGCCCTTTCTGGTACAGATGCAGAACCTCAAATCCGAGGCGGTGGCCAGTGGTATAAGACAACGCAGCAGGAACCGAGGTCTCTGGACTTCTGCACCATCCTATGAATGGGTGTGATACAATGACTGCCCTTGGCTGTCACTGTACTTTTCTGAGCCTCAGTTTTCTCGGCTGTAGAAGAGGCTGATTTTACTGTGAGGACTGGCAATAATGCACATAAAGCACAGGGAGCTAGTGCTATTGCTATTGTAACTGCTGCCTCTAAGAATCTTCTCTGTCCTACCTCTTTCCAGCCTAGGGATTTGGAGTTTTGATACAGTTTCTTGTTGAACAAATAACACCCACAAAACCGGTTTAAAAGCCAGAGTCTCAGCATCTCCCCCAACCTCTGCCCCAACTTCCCCCTCTCCTGGTTGGCTAGAACACTCTAGCCTCACCCTAGGCCTGCTTTTGGCCCCTGCCCCTAGACAATCTCTGTCCTCCTGGCTCCACGCCTGCACATTCTCTCTTACAGAAGCCACGCGAGGACAGTTTCCTTCTGCAGCCTTCTCTGATCAAATGCCACTGCATTTGTTTTCTGATCTATAAAAGGAAGAGGACGGATTGATGTCAGAGGTTTCTACTAATATTATAGGATAAAAAAAGGGATTTGGGAACCAAAACATTTAAATCCCAGCTTTACCACTTGCCAGCTGGGGGACAACTCTAGCAAGTTGTTTTATCTCTGAGCTTTCATTTTTTTCACTTATAAAATGGGAAAAAATATTAGCACCTTATCATAGGATTCCTTAAGCATTAAACTAGATAATTTGGGTAAAGTGCTCAGTCTGTAGCTGGCACATTGGAATTATTGTTGTTATTCATGATTGAGTAAAGACAAGAAGAAGAAATCAGTCAAGGCCAGTCAGAAAACAGTTCATCGAGAGGGTAGGGTTTGAGACATGTGCAGGATTTATTTGTTATTGTTCATTCACTCAACAAATATTTTGAATTTGGATGGACAGGACACAGAGAAGAGGAGCAGAGAGGCTAGAGGAAGCTGAAGTCAAATAGACCTGCCTATTCTAGCTGTTTGATGTGGTATCAGTTACTTTTTTCTTTGGGTTTCCCTCCCTCCACTGTAAAATGGTGAGAATAGTGAGCCTAATTCTTACCCCCAGTATTGTCTGAAGGCTTAAGAGATTTCAGGTTCACAGTGGGTGATCAGTATGTCTGATTCCTTTCCTCTCCCAGTCCTGGTAATGACTGGAGGTATGATCTCAGGAAAGTCCTTGAATATACCAGGCACACTTCTGCCTCAGGACCTTTGTATTTGCGGGTCCTTTGGCCTGGAACACTGTGCCTTCAAATACTTTTGTGACTGTTCTCTCATCTCCTTAATTTTTTTGTTTATGCCCCCTTCTCAGTAAAGCCTTTCCTGACCATCCTATTTAATATTATAACATCTTTTCTTGCTGCAACACCGACACTCCCTATCCTCCATCCTGGCTTGTTTTTCCCCATAGCGCTATCACTGTTCGACATACTATATTTTACTGAATGTTTGTTTATTGTTTGCCTCCCTGACTGGAATGTAAGATCAGTGATAGCAGCGATTTTTGTCTGTCTTGTTCAGTGTTATATTCCCTGTACCTAGAACAGTGTGGGGTTCATACCAGGTGCTCCGTAAATATTTGTAGAATGAATTAATGAGTAAATAAAGCCTTTTCTGTCTGCGTCTAGCACTGTGCTAAGCACACAGATTCTCAATAAGTAATTGAGTGGTCATCATCCTCTCCATTTGTCAGTACATTGGCTGGGGCAACCCCGAAGCCCTTTGGCCTCTGACATTTTCTGCCAGGGCATCAGTTTCAGTTCGAGTGCCCAAATGCCTTGTTCTTGAGCCTGAGCTATGCAGTATTTCTAGTTGAGGCTGTTTGACTGTTGGGCCCACAATGGTTATTATGTCATTATTGGTAATTAGCACTTAGGCTCAGAGGATCCAGCTTTTGTTTTTCCCCAGAAAGCAGAAATCACAACAGAGGGTTGCGCCAGCCACTGAGGCCCAGGCCAAGAGCAGCTTCCTCTGTTACTGCCCACTTCCCAGGGTCCATGGCTTAGAGAGACCAAGATGGAGTTACCCCCTGCTAGGGACACTTGAGTAACCAGGTCAACTGCTCTCTTTCCCAGGCAGTGCTCTGCCAAGTTTCTCCCTGACACTCCTAAATGGAGGGGGCGCCCTATGCCCCTGGCAGTGCTAGGTAGGGAGTTTCCCAGTGTCCAGCAGAGAGGGGCAGTTTCTGAGGCTCAGGATTCCGGCAGCATGGCTGGGGGAAATAACCCTGGGTGTATAAGACTCAGGAGTCCGGGTCAAGTCCCTGCTCTAGCTGCTGAGTTGTTGAGTCACCTTAGGCACACAGACCCACTATCTCTTGCTGGGTCTCAGCTTTTTCACCTGTCAAATAGAGGTAAAGACACTTCCTTGGCTTCATTGCGGTAGAGAGGCAGGATAGTGTAGTCAGCAGAGGAGAGAGTTCCGGAGTCAGACACACCTGGCTTCCCAACTATACCCTTTTCTAAATGTGTAACGTTGTGCAAATTGCTCCACTTCTCTGACTTCAGTTCCCAAAGCTATAAAATGGGATTAAAATAGTGCCCACTCCATACAGTTGTGAGAGCTAAATAAGAGAACGCACGTCAAGTACCTAGGCACACAGCGAGTGTTCTCTACACCTTTGCTGGAGATGCAGATAATTGCCTTTTGGGGGTAATTAGGGTTAGGTGAGGACATAAGGGAGCAGCCCTCATGATGGGATTAGTGCCCTCATAAGAAGAGTCACCAGAGAGCTTCCTCTCTCTGCCATGTAAGGACACAGAGAAGGCAGCCACCCACACGCCAGAAAGAGATTCATCAGAGCCCAACCAGGTCGGCATCCTGAGCTCGGACTTCTAGCCTTCAGAACTGTGAGAAAGTAAATTTCTGTTGCTTAAGCCACTCAGTCTACAGTATTTTGTTATGGCAGCCCAATTAAGACAGAGGGTAAGTGACTTGCCCAGAGTCACACAGTGAACTTGTGGCAGAGCTAAGGTTGGAAGTCATTTGTAGTCATTTGTCCCTTTCTTCCCCACTGAAACCTTCCCAGTCTCTGGAAGGTTTAGAAATTGAGACGAGCTAAATGCTAGACAGGCAGCTCAGCGGTTGTCTTGCCACAGCAGCTTTGGAGGATCTTGGGGCAAGTCAAAGCTGGGCCATTTCTGGTGCCCAGTGCCCTCTTCTTCCCTCTACCTCCTTCTCTGCCCTCTCCCAGGGGTAGTCTAGGTTGACTTGACCAGTTTTAGAAAAGGCTCCAGTAGCTGATGGCACTGAGCCTATTCTTGTGTGGTTTTTTTTTTTTTTTTTTTTGGAAATTCACTAGCCTAGAGGGTTCCCTGCCCTAGGGAGAGGCAATTAGTGGGTTAAGTTTGAGTGAGCTGGAGGCTTTGCTGGATCAGGGTCATTAGGCTCATTCCAGCTGGTGAGAGAAGCGGGTCGGGAGGGTCATGGGAGGCCAGATGCTTGGGTCCCTCCTTGAATGTCTCAGGGCTACAATCAGAAGCAGTCACAACAGACTTTCCTTGGGATCTAGAGACAGATTTTTTTTTTTTTTGACTTTCAGAGAAAGAGGATGGGGGGAAGTGAGGGAGGGAGAGAGAGAAGGGGGGGGGAGAGAGAGAGAGAGAGAGAGAGGGAGAGAGACAAAGACACTTCCTTGGCTTCATTGCGGTAGAGAGGCAGGATAGTGTAGTCAGCAGAGGAGAGAGTTCCGGAGTCAGACACACCTGGCTTCCCAACTATACCCTTTTCTAAATGTGTAACGTTGTGCAAATTGCTCCACTTCTCTGACTTCAGTTCCCAAAGCTATAAAATGGGATTAAAATAGAGAGAGAGAGAGACATTATTTGATGTTCTGCTTATTTATACATTCATTGGTTGATTCTTGTATGTGCCATGACAGGGGATCAAACCTGCAACCTTGGTGTATGGGGATGACACTCTAACCAATTGAGCAACCGGGCCAAGGCCAGGACAGATGTTGATGTTGCTCATTCATATCATTTCCAGACTGCTTTCCTGAGAGTGGTACGAAAGCAGTGTGGAGCAGAGGACAGCGGCATCACACAGGTCTAGTTTAAGCTGTGTGACTTTTAGACAAATCACCTCACATTTCTAGGCTGTAGTTTCTTTAACTGTAGTTGAAACTAATAATATCTTGCAGGGTTACTTTTGGGTTGGCCAAAAAGTTTGTATAGTTTTTTCTGTACAATGGCTCTAGTAGTGCTTAGTTGTCTTTAACTTCATTTGAAACAATTTTGTTAGATTGTATTGTGACGGCTGTCATATCGGTGTACATTTAAAAAAAATTATCAAAATTGGTGAATATCTGTGCAGCCATTTTAATATTGAAAATGGAAGATATACACATATTTGGCATATTATGCTTTATTATTTCAAGAAAGGTAGAAACACAACTGAAACGCAAAAAAGATTTGTGCAGTATATGGAGAGGGTGCTGTGACTGATCAAACACATCAAAAGTGGTTTGAGAAGTTTCTAGGTACTATTGACATTTTGGCCAAATAATCCTTTGCTGTGGGGCTGCCTTATGCATTGGAAGATGTTTAGCAGCACCCCTGGCCTCTACCAACCAGAAGCCAATAGAAGCGGATAGGCGACATGCTCAAAATATCCAAATCAATGAAGTTATTGATGAAAATGAAAACTGTGTCTTTTATTTGACAGAAAAAATGATACACACTTTTTGGCCAATCCAATATGAGGCTGAATGCAATAATGCATATGAAGTACTTAGTATGTGCCAGGCACATAGTAAACACCTAATAAACATAGTTGTCATTATTTTTAATAATAAGTTACCTCCAAAGTCCCTTCCAGCTCAGACATTCCTAGGTTTTATGGTTGTAGAATTTAGCCTGGCCTCCAGCTTTGGAAGGGAAATGTAACTGAATTTAGAAAAAAGCAGTGAACGGAATCCTGTAGTAGGGGTTGGAAGACTTGTGTTCAAGTTTAGGTTCTGCTATCCCAGTACAGTGTGACCTTGGGCAAGTCCCGTCCAGTTTCTGGACCCATTTCTCAAGCTGTTTAAAAGTTAGCAGCTTGGTCTTGATGATCTCTAAGGTCCTATCCAGTCCTAACATTTCGTGAATCTAAAGGCCTAAAGGAATACTTGCGTACTTATTCAACAGATCCTCTTTTACAGTTTCAACTTCCTTCCTTCTGCCCCTTGTTTTCTGGTTTGTCTCCACAGCAGAAAGGACATAACTTGTCAATTCTAATATATTTATTTTACTTGTAAATGTAAAATTTTTATTTTATTTTAAATGTAAAAAACATTGTTTTTTTCTTTTATTGTGCATAGAAAACTCTTTATGACAGATCTTAATGTAATTTTGTAAGCAAAATGCATTGCATTAAAGAAATCAAAACATGCTCTGTGTTTTCAAATAGCCCTCCATTGCATGTGAATTCTTTTGCCTTTATCTCCACGAGGGAAGGCAGCCTTAAATGCTGACATAGTATAATTCTTTAATATTTTTGAGATTTGTTTTATGGCTTTGTGTTCAATTAAAAAAATTCTTTCACAATGCTTCCTAGGAACATAATCACGGGTATGATTTAGATAAAAGGATGTTTGTCAGGTATCGTATAAGAGCAAAACATGGGAAATAACCCTAAATGTCCTAGGTTTAACTAAATTATGGTATATCCACTTATTATTATAATACTTTCACAGGGCTCTGTTAAAAATGGCAATGCAAGTGTTATAATAGAGGAGAAAAAAGTTGGTTCCAAAACAATATGATCTAAAATTTTAAAAGTATTAGTTTGAATCATATGCAATTTCCTGATATTTGACCATTTTTAATCTATAAAATCAGCAATTTCATATGACAATTAAATATATATAAAAAGAAGAAAAGTGTATCTGCAAGAAAAGGTACTTGAAGGGAAGTCTCCTACCAAAATATTAATGGTGGTTATTTCTGACAGCTTTATGGTGATTATAATTTTTTCTTTTAATTTAACTATATATTTTCTATGAACAATTCAAGTCCTACTACTAAAAATAATCCCTTAGAAAGGCATACCACTGTATGAACAGTAATTTTCCCGCCTTGTTATAGGTTGTTTGATTTATCATTTGTGTTTAAAAGGTCTAAAATGACTGCAATTTCATGTCCATGGGCAGGATGGAAAGCTCTACTCTTCATGCAGTTTTGGTGCCAGGACTGGTTTTTATTCAACAGTGGCTGTTTAGAACACTTTGCTGGTGGGCCCAGCTTTTCAAAGCCCTCTTCATCTCTTGCGATCCCTCCCAACAGACAAATATTTTCCATGAGCCCTATCATTGGGCTGTCAGGCCAGCTGTGTCCCTAATCCGCCTACGTCCCAGATTTGGGAATGGCTCAGACTCCAACAGTGCTCCCACTCTACCCCCACTTTCTTTCAATCTCATCTCTTCCAGGTCATTGAAGGTCCCATCTACCCTGCCTGGCCCTCTCCACTGGTCACCACCTAATTTCACAATCTAATTTCACCCTCTTCCGTGCAGCTGGTGTTTGCTTTGCTGGAGCTCAGTTTGCAATGGGGAAGGATTAGGACCCTTTCATGCCACCTTTTTTTTTTTTGTTTTTTTTTTCTTAGTGCTCTTGACTGCTCCAGGGACTGACAGGCAGCTAGCCGGGCCTGTATTCCCTAGAAAGGAACAGGATAGGTGGTGGGGGAGACAATGGCAGGCTCAGCTGGCAGGCGAGATAGCGATGGCCTCTAGAGAGCCCATCCTGGGGCTTGGAGCATGGCACAACCGCCACCCAGATGTGAGCGTGGAGCAGGAAGGGCGGGGAGCTGAGTTTCTGTCTAGGCAATTAACTTCAGAGGTGGTGCTTGAGATCTTTAACCTTCGTACCCAATGGCAGCCTCTTCAGGGTGAGCTGGGACTCAATGTCTGGTTTGCAGAGGCCTCTTTTGAGAGGACAGGTGGACATATGAGTAAGGGTAGTTTCTCTGCCTTCAGGCTGGGCATTACTCATCCCCCCCTACCAGTTATGTGTTGGGCCCAGTTATACGCAGGGACTGGGCATTTAACTTAACAGGTGATAGTGTACGCCTAGTTAATAACAAAAAATCCCCCTTGTGTGGATGGTACACTTTACAAAGCTCTTTCATCTTCAGGCTAAGAATTAAAAGCCGGAACTAGAATTTAAGTATCTTAGATTCTAAAGCCTTTGCTCACAGTTCTTGGTGTGGTTTTGGCACAGCACTCTGAATTTAAGAGTGGTATACACCTGCCTATACTAACCACTCCCTGCTAGCCTGAGACCCCCTACTTTTTTTCAGGGTAATGTTTATTAAATACTATACACTCCATGCATACAAGCAAGCTTCTTTACTATGATGTATCATTGTCTAGCACTTCATGGCATAGAGAATACTGGTTTTTATAAATCTTAATTTGGTAGTTAGGAAGGCTCTGAGGCACAGAGGTGGTAGGGCCAGAACTCCTCCAATCAAAAGCATGGCTGAACTGGAGGACCTGAGACTGGAGGACCAGAGTATTTAACAAGAGGGGCTTCACCCCTGGTACACAAAATGACCTTGGCTAAGTCTTATGCCTTTATGGGTCACAGCTTCCTTATAACATAAAATAACTTGTTCATAAGATGAAAAAGGACAAAGTCCCTGCCCTCCTAGAGCTTGCAGTCTAATGGGTCTATACTGCAGCAACTTATTGAGAGAGACAACAAATAATACAGGCAGAGACAGGTAGAAGTAAGTAACTGCTATGAAGCAAAATTAGAGCAGGGCAAGGGAGTGTGAGTGGAGACAGTTTTAGCTGGGGTAATCAGGTGGCCCTCTAGGGTTTCTCGGGATGTTTCAAACAGGTAATTCATATAATGTGCTCATTTCAGTGCTCACAACAATTGAGTGCTTAACAAGTGTATTATTTTTATGTTATCCAGCTCCACTCCTCCCAGTCCATATTTTAGTCTCCAAATAGCAGTAATAATTAACACGTATGTAACCCTTACTACGAGGTAGGCACTTTTCAAAGACTATTACGTATTTTAACTCATTTAATTCCTACAATAACTCTTATGAGGTAGGACTTATTATCATCCCCTTTTATGGAGTCCAGAACAGGCCCAGAGAAGGCCTAACAACTAGGGAGGGCTAGAGTTTGAGAACTGAACCTACGTAGTCTGTTTGTAGAGGGTGAGCTGAACTGTGAGAGGGCTGTGATTAGATACCAAGAGACAATGTAGCTGGCGCATACAGGCTCTGATGTCAGATTGCCTGGCTTCTTACCCTGGCATGTCTAAGCTTCTCTGCTTGGGTTTCTTCTTTAAAATGGGAATAGCAGAACCTGTTTTACCTTTTAGGGACCATGCTTAAAACAGAGGCTTCTTTCTGCTCTATGGGGCCCCCGCCTGTTCAGGGATCAACTTGGCAGGCAATGTGCAGGGTCAAGGGGCCTCTGAAATTTCTGAAAGGAAATAAAGGTACATAAGCTCATCTAGGTTTTTATGATTTTGAGGGTGCCAGAGCAGAATTAGGAGATCATTAAACCCAGAAGACAGCTGAAATCTTGGCGTGGCCACAATACTCCATTTCAGGTTTCCATTTCAGGCCTTACACAGCTGCCAGGAGAGGTAAAGTCTAATCGAATGTCAGGGTTAGAATGGCATCTAGAGATGGTCAAGTTACTAGAAGGGGAAACTGAGGACCCGAAAAGCCTAACGTAACCAAAAAATCACTAGGTGCATTAGGGGCCAGTCAGCTGGAGTAGTCTGGAAGCAACCTCCGATTTCCCTAAGGATTTAAAATCTCGACCCTTTACCTGGCCCTCCTCTGGGTGGAAAGAGACTCACCTTCGTCCTGGGCACTAGCTGCCTCATTGCCCACGTGGGTGATGCAGGGGCTGGGAACACCCGGACTCAAGAGCGCATTCGACTCGCGCGTGCGCACACGAGGCCAGCCCCTAGCCTTTTCCTCTTTTTCCTCCGCTCTCCCTTCCTTACCCGCCTAGGGGGAGTGGGGCACCAGAGGAGCCAGTTGGCCTCATCCAATGGGCTGAGGGGCCGTGGGCCCGGCCCCCTCCTTCCCTCCGGCGCCGTCCAATAGAAATTTACTACAATGTTGTGGCGACCAGAGTGGGAGGGGCGCGTGCCTGCGGGCGGGCTGGCTGCGGGCCGGGCCGGCCTAGCCTCGCAGAGGGAAGGCGGGAGGGCGCACCGTGGAGCCTCCTGCCTGCTCACTTGCTCCCTCCCTCTACCGGTGCGTTAGTCAGTCAGTTCGCCTGCAGCCGGCGGGCCGCGAGTCGCAGAGGGCCAGAGCCTTGGACGCCGGCGCCTCCTCCTGCCATTGTTCAACAGCTGCAGCGGCGGGCAGGCGCGGGACCCTGGGCCCCGGAGCCACCGGTGAGGCTAGGCGGCTACGGCTGCGGTTGCGGCTCGCAAGCCATTTGCTGTAGGGCGGGGGCGGGGCACGGAGCTGTCCCCGAGGGGACGGTCCTGGCATCCTGGCGGCCGCAGCGGTGCCGCAGCCTCTTTGTCTCCAGCCCCCCGCAGGCCCCGGGCCGGGGGCACGGGTTCTCCCGCCCACGCACACCGGAGGCTAAGGGACTGGAGCCGGGAAGCGGCGGGCCCGAGGAGAAAGAGGCGGGGGCTGATCTGGGGGAGCGTTTGGAAGTTAGGCTTGGGGTTTATTTTTGACGCGGGGAAACCGGTACGGTCTGGTCCGTCAATCACTGCACTGTGGGCAGGAGCCTTGGAGGGAAACCTAATGGGGGAGAATTGCAGGTTTCGGGTGGTGAAGGTGCGGGGTGCAGCTGCAGAGCGCTTTCTCCGTGACGAGGTAGCCGGCTGTCTGGAGAAGTCGGGCACAGCCTGAGGGGCGGTGGGAGCCCTGCGTGACGGGAAGGCCTTCCCGCCATAGACACCCGCATCATTTAAAAAATTCGCCAACCCAGAGGGCTCAAATCCTCTCCCCCTTAGTCTTCACGGTTTCTGTGACCAACGGGTTAAATCTCTTCTCTCAGCATTGTGACCTCCTTTTTCAGTTCGTGCATCTGTCGCCTTGGAAGTATTTCCTCCTGTTCGCTGGGCTGCCTTTTTTTTTTTTTAAATACCTGTGGAGAGACTGGATGGAGGCTCTCCCTCCAAGATTCATCAGCAGGCTATTCTTCCTCAGGAGGCTTTGCCAAAGCTGGCTTATTCTTCCCAGCATCAGGCATTCTCTGGAGAGGGAAAGTGATCTCACGTGAAACAAATTGCTGACGGATTGGTTTCTGGCCACATGATAGCGACTGTCATTCTGTTGGTTTCTCTAACTGTACCCTACCATAAATGACTAGTCTGTGGAGATTTGTCAGTTTTTGGCATGTATTGCTGATTAGGAGATAGTGGCGTGTGTGTGCGGTTTTTAAAATTTTTTTTAAGAGATGCTGAGCTTTTTTTTAGTAGTCTGGGTGATTTCACAGCTGCTATTTTGTTCTTTCTGTTTTTAGAGAAAATTGCAAGAAACGGTTATGTCTTGTACCTTGGATATTATTATAGTGCATTTATACTCTCTTGAGGATATGTATTCAAGGCTGTTCATCATTACTGTTTTCAGTATTCTCAGTCCTGGCAAAAATTTTAGTTGTTTTGATCCTTTTAATTAAGAATATACACACATGTATATCATATATATTATGGTGTATATGTATTTCTCCTTTGTATAATTCTTCTCATCCCAATTTTGTGAATGTAGAGTTAACCCTTACTTTTTTATGGAAACTTAACTACTCTTCATTTTCCTTTTCTGTAAATTGGAAACATACAAGTTGTGAGCTGTACAATTTTTGGTTTTATAAAATCGTTTCTCGGAGTGTTATTAATATAACCCATGTACACTATATAGCAGCATATCTGGCACACAGTAAGCACTCAATAAATGGCAGATTAAAAATATGGGTATAATGACTAAACATCAGATTGCCTTGTAATGAAGGTGCTAATTCAGAGTGCTTTCTATGAGAAGGTTATAATTAAGATAAAGATAGGCATTATTCATATCCCTAGGGAAACTGAAGTACAGTATCTTTGCCTCTATTAAAAGTGAACTCACTGGTAGACCCAAGTTCAACATGCTAACCTGAGTCCTTTCTCTTTTAGTGACAAAACTACATCTTTTCTCCTTGTATAGTTGAATTTGGGCTTATAAATAAATGTTTTTAAGCTTTAGGCCTCACCAAAACTTTCTCAACATTTATACCAGTGTTTTATATCCAATGTCTTATAGGTAAGTCCTTGTACAGTATGCCCCCATCTACATTTCCACTTTTATTCTCCTATTTTTAAAAAATATTTTATTAATTTTTATTTTTAAAAAGATTTTATTTTTAAAGAGAGGGAAAAGGAGGGAGGAAGAGAGGGAGAGAAACATCAATATATGGTTGTCTGTCATGTGTCCCGCTTTGGGACCCGCAACCCAGGCGTGTGCCCTGCACTGGAAATCAAACTGGCGACCCTTTGGTTTGCAGGCGGGTACTCAGTCCACTGAGCCACACCAGCCAGGGTGATTTTATTTATTTTTAGAGAGAGGAGAAGGGAGGGATAAAGAGAGAGAGAAACATCAATGTGAGAGAGAAACATCAATTGTCTGCCTCTTGTACTTGCTCAGACTGGGGATTGAACCCGCAACCCAGGCATGTACCCTGAGTGGGAATTGAACCAATGGCCCCTTACTTTGCAGGATGACACCCAACAAACTGAGCTACACCAGTCAGGGCTATTGTTTTTTAAAGCTGCTTAAAACAACACAAATTTATTCTCAGTTTCTGTAGGTATTCTTATTATTTGTATTTCCCAACTAAAAAAGAATGGCTTAGTAATAACCCATACTTTCCCATCTCTGTACCTTTGGCCATGTGGTTTTATCTGTGCTTGTCATATATGTATATTCCTCCTTTTTTCACTTCTCTTACCTTAAACATGTTAATTGTATTAGTAATTTGGAATGTGGGCAAAAGTTCCCTATGTTGAAGGTACTTAAAGGAATTTTTTGTTTTGAATTTTCTTTGAGCTTTATTAGTATGGCTAACCAGTTGAATTTTCTTCAACTGGTATTCATTAAAGGGATTTAAGTCCTAAGTGCTGCATCAATATATGCAGCCCTGATGGTAAATGATGGTTGATGGTGGATTAAGAAAAGCTCCTAGGCTTCCATTCTTTTTCTTGGTGGTCCTTGATGTTTGTTAAAAATCAAATCATATTTATTACAGTAGTAGATATAGTGAATAAACCTATGTTTTAAAGTAGGCTTATCCTCAATAAGATATATAAAATAGCATGAGATAATGATTTATATAATATTAACAAAATAATATACAAATCTCTCTGTATATTTAATTTTTCATCTTACCTCTTTTTTTTCCCCTTGAGAAACACTTCTAATATCTAAATTAACAAATGATTATAAATGGTTCCTGTCTCCTCTGAAAAAAATGGTTGTGGTATTTTGTTGAGATATGACCTATGTATTTTTCCTGTTGTTTTCTTTTGTCAGGTTTGTGCCCCATATTTGAAGTTCACCATTGTGGTGTTTTTTTTTTGTGTGAGGCTTGAAATTTACATTCCTGGAACTTGCAGAGCTAGCCTTCCATCTCATTCCTTGACTTATGTTCTTCATTTTTAACAAATTCATATAATGGAAGATAGTGTGCTTACAATGTTATTTGGTTTTTTTCCTCCTGTTCCTTAGAAAGCTTTCAGTTGTGCTTGTCAGACATGTTTCCTGATAGTAGTCAAGGGATTCATGAATTCTCTGCAGGCACTTTGATATGCTTACCACTAGACTGGGATTTAAAATACGTCATCTATAATTTGTTATGTGAGTGATCGAGCTTGCTTTTATTGTATTCTGAACTTTCAAATCCAATTTAATATTGGTGATCTGATATTATAACTTTAGAGTATCAGTGGCCATCAGGGACTGAATCTGGTTCTGAAATCAAGAGGTGTGTATGTTTAGACCATAGTCTGTTTCCTTGTTATCTAAGAAGCAGGCCAACCCAAGTGCTGCCAGTGTATTTTTCCAAGAGTCTCATCAGATTCATGATTGGTCACATGCACATTGATATGCAGATTAATTGCTACCTCTAAAGGAATTGTTTTCCTTTATTGCTTGGGCATGGAATCACCTTATTTTATTTGTGAGCTAAACAATAATAATTCTAATAGCTTTTTTCTAATGAACAACTTTGCTTTTTTTCTCAGAATATTGCTTCAAAAGATGAAACTTTAAAAAATTTTTTTATTAAAATAACATGATGAATTGATCGGTTATGGGACTTATTTATATAGAATTATTGGAAGGTAATTGATTCACTGCATTTATAATGACATTTAGTTAGAGAACAGCCAGATCTCAAATATATATGTTGGTTGTCTGTTTAAATTTGTTGGCATGTCACTGATGATTTATTGTGTTCTTTTTATGAGTTGGGGTCATGATTTCTTCAGTAAAATGAAGTGTAACAGATACTCTGGTGTACACAGTGGGTTAGATTAGTATTTTGATTTACTTTGCTGCTATTTAATGAATACACAATGAAAAGGATGAAGAAAAAACAATAGCTATGAACAGTATTGAGAAATTGGTCAAGTTCTCAGAAAGGAGATCTTGATATTTTATTTTGAGTGCAGATCTCATTTAGAACTAACCACCTCACTGACATTACTTCAAATGTCGGTGTTAGAAAGTCTAGTGGGAAAAATCTGATTATGATCAAAGTCTGTTTATACTTATAAACAGTTTTAACTTATAAATAATTTTGCTAATTATTTTTATTTAAATGTGATTGTACCCATCTTGAAGTAGTTGAAAATAAATTGGTTAGTTCTTTTAATTTTAAAGAAAAGCAATATACCATGCGTGTGACCAATACAATTCAAGGTATGACTTAGACTTTAATATACCCTACTCCTAATCTTCATCAGCTTTCCCCAAAGTCACCAAAGTATATATGCTACCCCTAAAAATCTCTTCTATATAGAAATTAAAATTAAAGAGCCATTCTGGCATTATGTTTATCTTAGTATTTATTTTATTATTATTTAATTTCATTTACTAAGACCATTTTTCATTTTGCCGTTATCTCTTATTATCTCCAAGATAAATCTATGTGGATTAAATTGTGATGGCTTATTAAATTGCTACTTTCCTTCCTTCCATGGGTGAAGGCTCTTTGGGTCATGTCCAGCCAATTAATCTAGGCTCTTTTCTATCATTCTTAACTTCCAGGGCAATCTCTATTTGTAGAAATTAAAATTGTTTCTGGGTTATGTGGAGTGGAACTTGGGTAGGGTTAATTTTGCAGAGTGGGTAGGAAGAGGCAAGATTGGTGGAATGGATAGGAACTATGACTAAATATTTATATTGATAAGTAAGACTGGGAGAAGCAGTAGATGCTCTATTAATATTTATTCTATATTCAATGTATATCTATGTAATTACATAGATTACATAGGAATAGGAACACCTCAATTTCTTTTTAAAAATAGGTGGAAAAAATAAGATAAAATAGGGTATAACATATACTCCTGTATTTAATTGTGATTTATAAATGCAACCTGACTGCTCTTGTGTGTTCTATCTCTTACAAAAATAATCCTAATCAAATCAACTTTTGGTAGGCCTTCTACCTGTCTGAATTATAGCACTGGACATAAAATAGACTGAGGTTTAGATACTTTCTATGATAATATTCACTCAGAAAACTTATATTTTGATAATATCTACATGGAACCATAACAAAGTTATAATTAAAAATCTTGAGTGAGAAACTCTCAGTGATTAACATTAAAGCATAGAGTTATTTTGAAATAGTTAAATTTAAGCCTGTGACCCACAACTGTAATAGAAATGTATACTTTTGGTAATTTGTGAATGTATATACTATGCAAAGCTTCATTTGTGCTATTTAGCCATAACTTAACGCTTACATAAATTAAATAACCCTATTAGAATCATTTTAACACAATGCTATCTTAACAGTACATCTTTGGATATAAAAATTAAATATCTTATAAAGAAATGTTATTTTAATTGATATGTCAAGTATGTATTTTAATTTACCAGTTTGATATTCTACATATATTCAAGTGAAAACTGTTTTACCTTAATAATACACTTGGTGCAGATTGCTCAAATTCATTCCCTCCCTCGTCTCTGCGCACTCCCCCGACCCCCACATTTGACCATATGGACACAGGCAGAACTGTCAAGAGCTCCAAGGATTTAAGCCCTCAAATTTTTACCTGCCAACCATTTCAGTGTGCAACGTGGACACATGGAAGGCAGCTTAAAGTGAAGGCTTTTTTTTTTGCTACCACCCACTTGCTGTTTCTTGCCCTTTTATATTTTTTAATGATTCAGAGAATCGATACTGTTGCTAACTTACTACTTGCAGAGTCCTGCTGGTTTTGATGGTATTACATAATTATATAAACCTTTGCATGGTGTCATATGATGTTGTATATATGTCCTCCCACACATGTGTCTTTAGAGTAATTTCTTTCCATCTGGTGTTGCAAATGAGCTCTTTGTGAGTCTATTTTTAAATCTTCAAGCTTTCTGGCATCCTCAAGACTTGAAACAACACAATTGCTTCTGAAGGCAAGAAAATTCAGATAGTATATTTAGTGGTTTTTCCAGTAAAAATGTAAACAATATTTTAAAAATCATATCCTGTGTTCCAAAACAGGCTAAACGTGTATTTTATGTTTAGATAGTCTCCAGATAATTTTGTTAGGTAGGAAATAGTCAGTCGGTGCCAAGTAAATAAAGGAGAAGTATTTAGGGGAAAGGAGGCCAAGAATGAGAAACCTGTTAAAGAAAAGAGGTTTCAATGATATTTTATTCTCTGAAGGTTTATTGGTATCCTCTTCTGAACTCTTGCAGCATTTGTTTGTTCCACACCAGATTTGTCATGTATTACTTTATATTGCATATAAAATTCATATTCGCCAGTTAGATTGTCAGCTTCTGGAGAGCAAAGGGTCAATGTTGTGTCTTTGATTGCCCTCCCCATTCCCCCAAACACAAATATTGCTTGGTATAGTAGTGAGGTACATAACATAGGGGATACAGTAGACATGTAGAGGTCTAGTGAGAATGTGAATTCCAGGATAATTAAGATTTAAGACCTGGCTTATAATTCTGACTCTGCTCCTGATTACCTCTCTCTGTATGTGTGTACATGTATCCTATTTCCTTGGAAAGTAAGGTGCAGATATCATGACACTTTACTCCTAAAACACTTCAGTATGCCTTTCCTAAGAATAAAGATGTTATCCTACATAACCACAATACCATTATCATACTTAAGAAAATTAACAATATTTCTATAATATCAACCAGTATCTAATATGTATTTGTTAAACAATTGACAGCATGTACTTAGCAAAATTTATTCAATAATTCTTTTTTCTCTGGATGCTATTTTTGTTGACTGATCCTTGCTAGTTGTCTTATCTCTAATATGGCTGTTAATGAACATTGGTTAACAAGAAATGTTCAACAGTTAGTGAATGCCCTTTGGTGTTTTGTAAGATTGAAATGACCAACGTTGGGATGAATGATTGCATAATGATTATAGAATCATTTAAATAGATATACTGAAGAATATATCAGGTGGCCAAAGGGCAAGGTGTGTTTTTTGTTTTTTAAAGATTTTTGTTATGCTCACTGAGGTAGGCAGCCTTTAAGAAAGTTCCAACGATCCCGGCCTCTTGTATTTATGTCCCTGTGTAATCCCTTCCTTTGAGTTGTTGCCTGGACTTGTGACTTACTACTAAGGGGTAGAATACACCAGGGGAGGAATGTCACTTCCAAGATGAGGGCATAAAAGGTTGTGGCTTCTGCCTTGGGCGCTCTCGTCTTGGACACTCCCTGGCCCTCTTCCTGTCACTCAGATCACCAGCTGCCATATCCTGTGAATGCTCAAGCAGCCTCTGGAGAGGCCCACATGGTGAGACAGCGAGGTCTGTCTGTAAATATGAGAGTGAGCTGGGGACGGATCTCCTGAGGCCTCACGGCAGCCATGTGAGCGAGCTTGGGAGCAGGTTGTCCAGGCAGAGGAGAGCCTTGAGATGAACGCAAGCTTGGCTGACTGTGTGGCTATAGCTTCACAAGAGACCCTGAGCTAAAGGCACCCAGCTAAGCCATGCCTGCATTTCTGACCCACAGAAACAGATAATAAATGTTTGTTGATTTATGCCACCAAGTTTTGGGGGTAATGTGTTGTACGATAATAAATAATACACCTACCATTTATTAATTTAGTAACTATCGATTGTCTTACTACGACCAGGCGCTGTCCTAAGTGCATTGGGACATGCAGCGAATAAAGTTATCTGATAATCAAATGAAGAATAGAAATACCTGTTTTTGTGGAGCTTACATTTTAGTGGGAGAGGACAAATAATAAACAAATATGCAAATCAGGGATAAAATATAAGATTTTAGTGAAGATCAGGGAAAGCAGGGTGAGAGGACAAAGAGTGAGGGAGGCGGGTGGATATTTTAGATAGAGTGGTCAGAGACGACCTCGCTGATGAGGTGACTCTTGAGCAGAGTCCTGACTGATATTTGGAGAAGAGTATTTCAGGCTGAAGGACAACATGCACAAAGGTTAAGCATGCTTGGTGTGCTTGAGAAACATTAAGTAAGCTTGCATGATGGGATTAAAATGATCTAGGGGAACATAATAGGAGTTGAGTTCAGAGAGGTTGTAGGTTAGAGAAAGAGTAGTTCATGTAGGAGTGCCTTGTTGGCTAAGCTATAGACTTTGCATTTTTTCTGAGACAGGAATTTTTGACAGGACTTTGAGCTGAGCGATGGCATGATCATTCATTTGATACATGTTAAGTCATTATCCATAATGAGCAGGACCCTGTGAGTGTATATGAGCACAAAAATATAGAAGGTGTGACCCTGTCCTAAGGAAGTTTAATGATCTAGTATTAGTAGAAGTGACCGGGCATGCACAAAATACTTAGGAATAGAGGTGCTGGGTCACAGAATGACATGTAGTTATGGGAAAAGCACAGAATAAAACCTGGGTTAAACTTCTGGCTCTTCTACTTGCTTTAACACATTTCAGCCACTATTTACTGGGTGATATTATATGCCAGGTAAAATAAAAATACTAGTGTTTATTGATAATTTATTATGAGCCAAGCCCTGTGCTGTGTGCTTTTAGGTATGACATAGGTGTTGAAGGTGTGGATGCCAGGGCTGGAATACCTGGTTTTAAATTCTAGTTGTGTCACTCTTTAGCTGGTGACCTCAGGCAAGTTACATATGGTAACTTCTATACGCCTTGTTTACTCATTATATAACATGGGTATGATAAAAAATAGCTACCTTTTAAGGTTGTTATGATGATTAAATGAGTTAATATATGTGAAGTATTTAGAACAGTGTCTGACACCAGATGAATGTTATCCATTATTTTTGCATTTCAGCCTCCCTGCAAATCCATGAAGTAGGTGTGATTAATTTATGTTTTAAGTAGTAGGTTAAAAGTTAAATAATTTATCCTAAGTTACAGAGCTAGCAAGTGAAAATTGGCTTCAGAGCTACATTCTTCACTGCTACAACTTTACTGAATATGTCCATGAGCAAGTGGGGAAGGTGAGATCTGGATGCAGGCCTTCTGCCAAAGCTGATGATTTCGTTTCCTTAAAAAAAAAATTGATTGATTGATCGATTTGAGAGAGGGAGAGAGGCGGGGGAGGGGAGGAGAGACAGACAAGCAGATACAATGATTTGTTGTTTCACTTACTTATGTTTTCATTGGTAATTGCTCGTATATGCCCTGACCAGAGATCAGACCTGCAACCTTGGCATATCAGGACAATGCTCTGACCAACTGAACTACCTGGCCAGAGCCAAAACTAATGATTTCTTAATGATTGTGATCTTGTGAAAGCACTTTTCTAATGCCTAAGTTTCCTCTTCTCTAAAATGAGGATAATACCCACATTACACAGAATACATAGCATATATTATATACATAATAACAAAAAAAACAAACCTTGCAGTGTGCCTGTCACATACAGATACTCGATAAATAAATGTTAGTTCCCTTTTCCCTTTGATACAACCTGATCTCATGGAGATGAGGGAGAATAATCTTTGGTTAAGAACAATAATTTTTGCATCTTGACTCATACTTTTTTCTTCTTAAATTGGGTATTTATGTATCTATATGGTTAATATATATGAATAAATATAGCTACATAAAACATACTTTATGGTTTTGTCTAGTGGTGATCTTTGGATTCGGTTTAGACTTACATCTAATATTTTTAATCCTGTGTCTAAAGACCCATTTCACAGCAGTTCTGGCTTCATAGCTTTGTTTCCGGGTTGGTAGGACTTGGTCACATGGTTGGTGTTCCCATTGTTGCTTTTATCTTTTGCAGCAGATGTGAAAGTAAACAGACAAGGTGAAAAACAGGAAGGGGTTTGGCTGATGCTCGTTGAGAGGGTATTTTTGCAGGGGAACTTGTACACAAGCCACCTGAAATCTGAAGTGCCTTGAATCTTTGTGACTTTTAAGACAATAAGGTATTGTCTTAAAGTAAATAAGAAAGCAAATGATTTTTCATTTTAATGAATTCATGTCTTAGTATGTATTTTGGCATTTAAACATATTGGAGAAGAGAGATAGTGTGTTCTCCTTTTTGTTTGAAACAGAGAATTGATATATAGCTTTTATAGTTGCCACAATTCTGGGTTCTTCTTACCCATAGAATATTTTTCAATAAAGAAATGTGGAGTGTTTTGTTGTCATTGGGTTTCTATTCTAATATCATTACACTTGAACTTTTTCAAAAGCTAAAACTTAAGACAGCATTTTTCTTTCTCTATTTTTAAATCCTCTTCTGAGGATATGTTTATTGATTTTAAGGTGGGGTGAGAGAAAGAGAGAGAAAAACATTGATGTGAGAAAGAAACATTAATTGATTGCCTCCTATATGGGTCTCAACCAGGAAGGTATTGAACCAGCAAGCTAGGTATGTGCCCTTACTGGGGATGGAACCTGCAACCTTTTGATGTATGGGGACAGTGTCCCAACTAACTGAACCACATGGCTAGGGCAAGACATCTTTTTTCTACATGACTCTTGTCTTTGTTCCTAAGAAAGAGAATTAACACATATCAAATGCTAGCTATATATCAGGTACTACTCTCCTTTTATGCTAAGGGCATATATTAAAATATTTCCATCTTTGACATTCAGTCCACAATGAATTTTTATGCTTCGGTGAAATCCCTTCCCTTCCTTTACTTTACTCCTTTCCTTTCTCACTCTCCCTCTCTTTCCACCTTCCTTCTCCTTCTCTTCTTAAATAATTTTCTTCCATACTTTTGCTGAACAGTTTTCTATTTATAGTATTTCAGAGTCAGTGTGATATAGCAGCCAATAAGAATACAGATTTGGAATCAAATAGATCTGGGTTTATAGTAAGGTTCATTTTGGTAGGAAAAAACTGCTTTCTATCTTAATAAATGAGTGTCAAGATCTTCTAGAATTGGCTTTAGAAGGAGGTTCTGCCAATAGGGTGGAATAATTAGAGTTCACAGGGATGACTTTTGTTTCCAAAGATTCACCCTCCCATGGCGGATACCTTGCTGACATTAGGGAATGTTGCTTTCCCTTTAATTTTCTGTCCCAGTGGTGAATCTTCTCTTAATCCTCCTGTAGTACACAGCTGAGACCAAGCTGAAACATTTTGTATTTACTTTACTAAAGGCTCAGAGATACAAAAGGGAAATAAACCAGCGTTACTAGTATGCTTTTGTGTAATCTGTTTTACAAAACAAAATTCCTTTTTAGCCCTGGCTGGTGTGGTTCAGTGGATTGAGTGCCAGCCTGTGAAGCAAAAGGTCATTGGTTCGATTCCCAGTCAGAGCACCTGCCTGGGTTGCAGGAGAGGTCTTCAGCTGGGGCTATGCAAGAGGCAACCAATCGATATTTCTCTTGCACATTGCCAGGAAATTGCTAACGTATGGTTATAACTGAGGAGGACCCATTTCTTACTTGTGATCAACTATGTCTGTACAACCCTTAGGAAAGACTACAGTTACCTATGTAATATCTAAATACTATTCACAGAGGAGAAACACAAACAATAGAGAGATCTGGGGGTAGATGTGGGATGAGCTCATTTTAATCATTAACCTCAGATCATATAATCTCTGATCATAGCTCAGTAATTTGGTCCAAAATAGCTCTCAATAAATTTTCTCTTATCATTCTTTCTTAACAACATTTGTTACTTAAGGAGCTACCCTTTATTTTGTAATTCTATCTAGAGTTTTGCTTGAGGAGATCCTAAGGGCTTAGTCAGGTCCAAAGTTTGGCTGAGGACAGTGGTGATAAACATACCTTGGTATCATCAAGATGGAACATCTGGTGCCCTGAGCAGACTGAGTTTAAATGTTAAAGGAGGTGTCCTTTGTATCAGAGACTATTAATTCTGGAAGGGGATAGAGAACTAGGCTATTGATACAAAGTTTCTGAGCTTGTTTCTAAGACAAGAAAAGAGTAATAAGGTCAAAGACCTTTGTAGTCACAGCTCTCTTTTAGAGTCCTGGCTGATATTGATTAGCTGTTTGTATTAAAGCAAGTTACTTATCTTCCCTGTTTCTCAGTTTCTTTATCTGTTAAATTTATATAACGTTTAACATCATAAACCTACCTTTTAGAATTGCTGAAAAGATTAGAAATAATATGTAATGTGCTTAATGTAGTGGACACTTAATGAATAAGAAATTATTAGGAAATTATTATTACTATTACTATTATTATTTTAAATGACATTTCTTTATAATCCAGCTTATAGATGACTTACATATGTTCTGACCTTGGCTCTTTTCTTGACAACTTTATTAAGGTATAATTAACAAACACAGCATACAATTTACCCATTTAAAATGTACAATTCAGTGTTTTCTAGTATGTTCACAGGGATTCACAGCCATCACCTCAATCTAATTTTAGAACATTTTTGTCCCCCCAAAAGAAATCCGATACCCATTAGTGATCAATTCCTATTTTCCAATCTTCACCCTGAGCACTAGGCAACCATTAACTACTTTATATCTTTACAGATTTGCCTATTTTGTATATTTCACATAGATGAAAACATATGGCCTTTTGTGATTGGCTTATTTCACTTATGATATCATTTTCAGGGCTTATCCGTGTGGTAACATGTATCAATAGCTCATTCTTTTTTTAAGAAATATTTTATTGTTATTCTATCATAATTGTCCCAATTTTTCCCCCTTTGCTCTCCTCCACCCAGTCCACCCCTGCACCCACAGCCATTTCCCTTCCTGTTGTCCGTGTCCATGGGCCATTCACACATGTTCCTTGCCTAGTCCCTTCCCCTTCTTTCCACCCTTATCCCCTCCCCTCTCCACTCTGGTCACTGTCAGTCTGTTCCATGTTTCCATGCCTGTGGTTCTATTTTGCTTGTTAGTTTATTTTATTCATTAGGTTCCTCTTATGGGTGAGGTCATATGGTATTTACCTTTTATCTCCTGGCTGATTTCATAATACTCTCCAGTTCCATCATGTTATTGCGAAGGGTAGTAGCTCTTTCTTTCTGTTGCATAGCATTCCATTATGTAAATGTACCACAGTTTTTTGATCTGCTCATCTACTGGCAGGCACTTCGGCTGTTTCCAGCACTTGGCTATTGTAAATAGCACTGCTGCGAACATAGGGGTGCATAAGTTCTTTTGAATAGGTGTTTTGGGATTCTTAGGGTATAATCCCAAAGGCAGTTTCATTTTTTGTTTTTTGAGGAAATTCCATACTGGTTTTCCACAGTGGCTGCACCAATCTGCATTTGCACCAACAGTGTACTCAGGTTCCCTTTTCTACACAACCTCACCAGCACTTGCTGTTTGTTGATTTGTTAATGATGGCCATTCTGACCCTTTTGAAGTGGTATCTCATTGTGGTTTTAATTTGCATCTCTCTGATGGCTAGTGATGCTGAGCATCTTTTCCTATGTCAGTGGGCCATCTGTATGTCCTCCTTGGAGAAGTGTCTGTTCAGGTCCTTTGCCCATTTTTTAACTGGCTTGTTTGACTTCCTGGTGTTGAGTCACATGAGTTCTTTGTATATTTTGGAGATCAAACCCTTGTCCGAGGTGTCATTGGCAAATCTGTTTTCCCATATGTTCGGTGCCCTTTTCATTTAGTCGTGCAGAGGCTTTTTAATTTGATATAGTCCCATTTGTTTATTCTTTTCCATTATTTCCCTTGCCCTAGGAGTATATCAGTAAAAACATTGCTGTGTGGGATATCTGAAATTTTGCTGCCTATGTCTTCCTATGTTTATGGTGTCACAACTGATAATTTTTTTTATCCATTTTGAGTTGATTCTGGTGTATGGTGTAAATTGGCGGTCTAGTTTCATTTTTTGCATGTACCAGTTCAGTTTTCCCAGCACTATTTATTGAAGAGGCTATTTTTACTCCATTGTATGCTTCTGACCCCTTTGTCAAAAATTAATTGACCATAGAGACTTGGGTTTATTTCTGGGCTCTCTGTTCTGTTCTGTTGATTTATATGTCTATATCAGACTGTCATTGATTACTGGCATGGATCTTATGCTAGTACCAGACTGTTTCGATTACAGTGGCCTTGTAGTATAGTTTGATATCAGATATTGTGGTCCCTCCTACTTTGTTCTTCTTTCTCAAGATAGCTGAGGCTATTCAAGTCTTTTTTAGTTCCATATAAATTTTTGAAATATTTGTTCTAGATCTGTGAAATATGCCATTGGTATTTTAATAGGGATTATGTAGAATCTAAAGATTGCTTTGGGTAGTATGGGCATTTTAATGATGTTAATTCTTCTAATCCATGAACATGATATATGATTCCATTTATTTTTATGTTCCTTAATTTCTTTCTTCTGTGTTCTGTAGTTTTCTGAGTACAGATCTTTTACCTCCTTGGTTAAGTTGATTCCTACTTTACTTTTACTTTACTTTCGTTGTTGCTATAATAGTTCATTCCTTTTTATTTTCTGAATAATATTTTATTATATGGTTATACCACATTTTATTTGTCCATTCATTAGCTGATGGACATTTAGACTGCTTCTGCTTTTTGACTGTTATGAATAATGCTGCTGTGAACGTTCATGCACAAGTTTTTGTGTGAACATGTTTTCATATCTTCTGAGTGTATGCCTATGAGAGGAATTGTTGGGTCATACGGTACCTCTGTTAACATTTTGAAGAACTGCCCTTGATTATTTTTCTAATCATTTTTTTCCCTTTGATTCCATGGTCTCCTGTGTTTTGTCAGCTGTTTTCACTGTTAGTCACCAATAGCTTACTGATTATCATTGATTATGTTCTTACTGTTTAGCTGTATTCCATCCTGCCTAAATAAATAACCTCATTGTAAATGAGTCAATTTTTCTGTTTCGTGTACCACCTAACCATGAAATGTTCTCTTCCATTTTACCACCTTTTCATCACTGTTATTTCTCTCTGGTTGAATATGATTTTAAGAAATAAAGTTCTAGCCCTGACCAGTGTGGCTTGGTTGGTTGGGTGTCATCCTGCAAAGTGGAAGGTCACTGATTCCATTGCTGGTCAGGGCACATGCCAGAATTGCAGGTTTGGTCCCAGTAAGGGGGCATATGAGAGACAGCTGCTCAATGTTTCTGTCTCACATCGATGTTTCTCTCCCTCTCTTTCTCCTTCCCTTACCCTTTCTCAAATACATACATACATACATGAATAAATAAATAAATAAATAATTTTTTTTGTAAAAGAAAAAATAAAGTTCTAAATAAAATTCTGCTGGAATTTGATCTATGCCTTGGTATATTGTACCTGGTGATGAGTAACCCAAGATCTGTGATAGGAGAGATCTTTAAACAGGTCTTTAATACAATATTAAAATTATGAGGCATGTTAAATTATTTCACCAATATTCAAAATGCTTACCAACAGGGGCTTTTAAAAGACAAAGAATACAAAATTATGAATATAAAGTTAGAAAAATATTTAGAAAGAGAAAATAAATCATAACAAATTACATAATTTAATAAGCTAAAAAATAGCACAGACATCACAGAATTGAGAAAAATAGCATGACTTTTTTTTTTTCTTAATTAACTGCGTGTTACACCGATGTAATTTTTTTGGCTTCGTGCTCCTCCAAAGATATTATGACTTTGTAATATCATTTTCTATGGAGACAGTGGAAAGATAATTCAGTCTTTTCTGACTATGCGGACTTGGGCAGTACAAATGAGGTCCCTAAAGCTTCAGTTTTTTTAGTTTCCTGGTAAATATACCTGTGCACAGTAAATACTCTTCACATATTAACCAAGAGGTTGTAATATGAATATTCTGTATTCTAATCACTGATTGCAGTTGTTTATTGTAAGTTACTTCTTGTGAATAATTCTGGGATTAAATGTTCAATTCTAAATTTATTTATGTGCATTTTTATAATATCTTTTCATCTAGGAGTGTGCAGTACTAATTAGTCCTACTTGATTACCAAAGATTTTTTTTTCACCTTCTCCCACCCCTCCAAATGCAGACATCTTTCTTCCCCAGATTGTTTGTTTTAGTGTTAGTGCGGGGATGAAAAACAGGCCAAGCCTGAGTTTGGTATAGTCATATATTTTTCAGCTTGAGATATCTACTCTGTTGAGTTTCAGACTAAATAGTCTATTTTTTCAGGCCCTCAGCACATTTACTCTTTCATGTCAACTTTAATTATGTTTATCTCTTCTTCTGGTATTAGTGTAAGTTAAATACAGTTTAGACTATTAAAAGACCATATGTTCTGAAATCACTTAGAAGTAAATTTGCTCTATGACAGTATGACGCTAGTATCTTACTAATATTATTGGATATTTACAGTTTTGTTTTTGGAGTGACTTTCTGGAGGTCAAGGGTTTACAAATAGGACAGAAAAATATGAGAAATCAGGGAGAGTAGAACTTGACTTTTTATCCAAGGAGTATACTACTGTTGTATAAACAAAAGTCTAGACATTTCATTATATTTTTAAATACCTTCGTTGACAGTTTAAATATTGAGAGCACAATTCAGTTATATTTTGAGCTGAGTGTATTTTGTATATTTAGTTGGCATGTAGTTGAGTATTTATTTTCCCAGGTTTTAAGAGCTACTACATCTTCTAATCCATATTTAATTATAGGTCTGGTAATTTACTTTGTAGTCCATTATTTTGCATAATATACTATATTTTAAAAATTAAATTAAAAAAATTATAAAGAATATGATTTTTAAATCACACTGAAAATAATCTGATATGATTGATGTGTCCTAGTTCAACGTTTGCACGTTCTTTTGTTCCTTTAAAAAAACATTTTATTTACTTATTTTTAGAGAGAGGGGAAGGGAGGGAGAAAGAGGAGGAGAGAAACATCGGTGTGTGTGAGAAACATCAATGGTTGCCTTTTGCACCTGCCCCAAACCTATCAGGCTGCGGGTGGGGAGTGGCCTGCAGCCTAGGCATGTGCCCAAACCAGGAATCGAACCTGTGACCTTTTGCTTTGCGAGATGATGCCTAACCGACTAAGCTACACTGGTTAGTGTGAACTTTTGTTTCTTTTCATCTTTAATCAGTAAATGGCAGCCTCAGAAAATTATTTTGGATCAAAACACATTTGCTGTATTCATCATATTTTGATGATGAATAGATGGCAACATTTGTCTGAGTCTATCTTGTCCTATTCAAAAAGAAGAGAAGTAAAGAAAATTTATTGAGAACTCTGTGCTGAGGACTTAGTATTCTTACAGCAATCCCATGAGTCAAATGAAGGTACTTTCCTTTAATAAAGTAGTAAACTGAGGCTAGGAGAGGTGAAAAAACTTGTCTAAGGCCATGCAGCTAATAACTGGGGTACTTAGACTTAATCCCAGGTTTAGTTGACCTCAAAACTGGTTTGTAGCATGCCAGTTAGATTTGGTGCTCCTATTTTGGGTAGGGTAGTGGTAAATTTTCATTTCATCCTATTCAGATTTTCATGTCATAATTTATTGCACTCTAAATTATTGAACTTTTACAGTGGTGTTCTTATGCAACATTTTTGGGTAAAGACATATTAATGTCTCTATTTCAGTATTTCTTAACCATTAATGTGCATACAGATCACCTGAGGATCTTGTTAAAATGCAGATTCTGAGGCAATAGGTCTAGGATGAGGCCTGGGATTCTGCAGTCTAACATGCCCTGGAATATGTCTATTTTGATGGTCTGGGCAAGGCCTTTTTAAGTGAGAGAACAATTTTGTCTCCATTTTAAGATGGTAGAAAGGTAGAGTGAGAGTCCAGGTATAGAAGAGACAGATGAGAAATGCTTGTTTTTTTTCATAATTTTTGGCAAGGATGGCACTGAAAATCTATTGATAACTTGTTCTGATATTACTGGGTATTGGTACTTTTTGTATTTTTATATACTTGGGAAGTAGATGCAATCCTACTATAGTTGAAGAAAAATAAAGAGCTGAGATAATTCCTACTATGTGCTAGACCCTGCTTTGAGTACTTTTCATTGAGATTTTCATCATTGATTTACTTTTTGGGATAAATAAACTTTAAAGAGTCAATTTTAACTGAATTATGAGGTTCTTAATGTATGGAACTGACTTTTTCCTACATAAATTAGTATCTTCTGCTTGATGAAATACTTGACTAACTTAAATGTCTATGCACATTCCTTTACCTGTTTAGATGGAACTGTTACCATTAATATGTAGCAATTTAATTTTCAAAATTAAGTGATGGGGAAGGGTGAACACTTTGTTATTAGACTTTTACAGTTATTTAATTTTGAGACATATTATGTATGGTGACATGCACAAATCTTTTTTTAAAAAAATTTGTTTTTAGTTTATTGATTTGAGAGAGAGAGAGGGAAACATCGATTTGTTGTCCCACTTATGTATGCATTCATTGGATCAAACCTTTAACCTTGATGTATTGTGACAGTGCTCTAACCAACTGAGCTACCCAGCCAGGGCAACATGCACAAATCTTAAAGTGAACAGTTTAGTGTTGACAAATACGTAAGACTTGCGTAACTCATATCTCTTATCAGACATAGAACATGGTATAGAAGAACAGTTCTCAAGCTCCATTTTGCATTAGAATCAACAATGCAGAAGCCTTGCAAAGATAGTACAGAAAGTTCTTATATCATTTACTCAGCTTTCTTGCTCTTAACATCTTTCGTTATCTCTGTACATTTATCAAAAGTAAGAGATTAACATTGGTATAATGCTATCAATAACTACAGACTTTATTTCAGTTTCCCATTTTTTCACTGTTGTCTTTTCTTTCATTCCAGGCAGGATGCCATATAGGATACCACATTGGATTAGGGGTCAGGTCTTTCGTAGTCTCCTTCAGTTTGTGACAATTTCTCAGTCTCTAGGTCTTTCATGGCAGCTTACATTCAAGGGAATCAAACCCCATCTCCTGGAAAAGAGAATATGAAAGAATTAATAGATAGATATGTGTTAAAACCACCACATAATTAATACATATTTGGGGGAGATACTTTGAAGTTATGCAAATATCTTGTTTCTCTTTAAAGTTTCACGGACTACTTTAAAATTGATTACTGGGCCCTATAGCTAGAGTTTCTGATTCAGTAGGTCTGAAGTGGGATCTGGGAATTCATTTCTAGCAAGTCCCCAGTGATGCCAGTGATGCAGGTCTGGGGATTCGAGAACCACTGATACAGAACATTATCTCTTAAAAAAGAAGAAAATTTTACCCTTTGCGATAGGGTGGATAGACCTGGAGAACATTATGCTAAGTGAAATAAGCCAGTAAGAGGAAGACAAGTACCATATGATTTCACTCATATGTGGACTCAGATGAATAAACTGAACTAACAAGGAAAATGGGGACAGACCTACCCTCAAGAAAACCACTGGTCAAAGTGGGAATAGCTCTGTAAGAAAATATGCCCAGGATATTATGGGATTACAGAGAAGAAAAATCAAAGAAGGAAAGCAGATTCTACTAGAGGTAGGGAGTGGCCATGGAGGGCCTTCCTAGAGGAAGTGACTCCTGAATAGATTCATGAAGGACTCATGGGAATTAGCCAGTCCTGCTGGAAAGGAGTGTGTGTGAAAAGCTCTTCAGACAGAGGGTACTGTAAATACAAGAGCATGAAACATGTTGGGAGAACTTTGAGTAATTCTCTGCCTAGCGTACACGATGTGGAGAGAGAATAAATGAGAAATCAGATTATGAAGAATCATGGATGCCATTATTGAGGGGTTTAAACTTTATTCTGAAACATGGTGAACCATGAGCAGGTTATATTATTGAAAGATTATTCTGGTAGTTCTGTGGAGGATGAATGGGAGAGGGCTGAAACTGGAGGCAGGAAAACTAAATAAAAGGCTACTGTGTTAAGTAAGAATAAAGATTATTGGGTTCTGAACCTAGACAGTGACAGTAGAAGAGATGAGAGATAAGAGAGATAAATAGGAATTAGGTTAAATTTTATTTGAGTGCGTGAAGTTAGGACAGCTAGGTTTTTTTATTTGAGGGACAGGGCTTATGATTAGGTTTGCTTGTTATATACCTTGGCATTAAGTACTTCTCTGTAATATTCAGTAACTTTGTAATTTCTTTTTTAATTTCACTGTTCCTTGCTAGACTATAATACTATGAGGGCAAGACCATATCTGTTTACTCATTTTAAAATCCTTTGTGACTAGTTTGTGCTGGGTGAATGGATGAATGAAGAAATAATGGTGCTACCTTTAACCAGTACAGGTTAAATATAGGAGGAGGGACCTGTTTAAAGGAAGGGAAGAGAGGAGATATTCAGTAGGCATTCTAAGGCCAGCCTCATTTTTCCAGTCTTATCTTTCCTGTTTCATTGTTTTTTGTTTGTTTGTTTTTGTAATGGTAACAATATTTTTCCCTTTCCCACACTTGAAACATCTGTTTAATATTTCACTTCTTTGCCTTCTTCATCCATCATATTTTCTTTGTCATCCAGTTCTGTTATGTCTTTCATTTTAATATGTCTGGTATTTGTCCTTATGTTTGTATTCTTGCTGACAGCACTAACTCAGATCAGGGCTACATTGTTGTTTTAACTTTTTTTAATATGTGAACTTTTATCAGTTTTAAGTATACTGGATTATTGTGAAGGTTATATAGAATGTTCCCATTATATCCTACACCCAGTTTCCCCTATTATTAATAGTCTTACATTGCTATGAGATACTTGTTTAAATTGCTAAGCCAATATTGACAGATTATTTTTAACTAAAGCCCATACTTTATTCAGATTTCTTCAGTTTTCCCCTAAGGTTCTTCTCTCTGTTCTAGCATCCTGTCTGGGCCCCACATTGCATTTAGTAGCCATGTCTCTTTAGACTTATCTTGGTTGTAATAGTTTCTCAGACTTTCCTCATTTTTGATGACCTTGGCAATTTTGAAGATTACTGGTCAGCTCTTTTGTAGAATGTGCCTCAATTGGGATTTGTTTGATGTTTTACTCATGATTAGACTTGGATAATGTGGTTTAGGGATGCAACCGTAGAGATAGAGTGCTGTCCTCTAGCAAAGGTACATACTCTAAATATGACTTATTCCTGTTGATATTAACTTTGATCTTGATTTGAAGTAGGTTGGGTTTTCCACTGTAGATTAGTCTACCCTCCCCCCCTTCCTTTCCGTACTGTACTCTTGGAAGAGAGTCACCATGCACAGCCCACACTTAAGGAGTGGAGAGTTGTGCTCGGGGGAAAAAGTATTTACATCCATTATTTGGAATTCTGCACCAGAGATTGGCCTGTTCTCCCCCATTTATTTATTCAGCCATTTACCTATATCAGTATAGATTTATACTGATATGGGTATTTATTTTATATTTTGGGTTATAATTCAATACTACTTATTTATTTTGTTGCTCAAATTGTTCCAGCTTTAGCCTTTATGAGCTCTTTTAGTTGTCTTCTAGATGCCTTTTATACACCTTCATCATTGTGTGTGTGTTAACGTTTCCTTTCTGACACTACAGGATGCTCTGTGCTTATCTTGTGTAATTTCTGCCCTACTCCTAGAATCAAGAACCAGGGAGCCCTGGTTCCTTTTATTGGAAAGTAATATTAAAAACCAGAATCTGTATTCATTATTATTTGATCTTCTTGCTTTTAGTCTTTTTCCTTTCCACATTATCCTGCCATAATCATCTTCCTTAAAAAGAGCTTCTATGGAATAATTTCTCTCCTTTAGTGTTATTCTAGCTCAGTACTACTTATCTGATCAAATATCCTTTGCTTAGCTTTCTTGGCCTTACCTTATGTACTTTTTTCATTATTAAGTGGTTTATTTCTTTTTTATTTCCTTCTTAGGCTGTTTTAAACTTAGCATGATTTGCCCTTTCTTCTCTAACATTCCATGTCTAATTCCCACTTTTCTTTTTCTAATCTTTAGGTGCTTTATGTTTTTGAATTGTTAGACTTGTATATCTATCATGTTTGGTAATTAATAGTCAAAATTAGAAGTTAAATCCAGAAGAGACTTCAGAAAATATTTGGCCCATCTTCTCATGCAGAGTTCAGGAAACTGTGACTCCCAAATTTGGAGTGACTTGACCAGTTCATGGCAGAAACAGAACTTGATCCTTTGCTTTCCGACTTGTACAGTATTCTTTTCACCATATGCAACTGCTCCTTCATCCTTTCCATATCATTTTTGAAACAACTGAGATATAATTTACATATCATAATACTTACTGTTAAAAAATGTAAAATTCAGTGGTTTTAAGTGTGTGCACTATCATGATTATTTAATTCCAGAACATTTTCATTACTCTAACAAGAAAGCACTTATAGATTAGCAGACCTTGGCAACTATTCTAGTTTTTGTCTCTATGGATTTGCATATTCTGGATGTTTCATACACATGGAATTATACAATATGTGGCCTCTTGTGTCTGGCTTCCTTTACTCAGCATAATATTTTCAAGGTTCATCAATGTGCTAGCATGTATCAGTACTTCATTCCTTTGTATTGCTGGGTAATATTCTGCCATGTTGGTATACCACCAACATGAATAGTTTGTTAACTATTCATTAGCTAATGGATATTATGTTTATACTTTTGACTATTTTTTAAAAGGTTTTATTTATGTATTATTTTAGAGTGGGGAAGGGAAGGATAAAGAGAGGGAGAGAAACTTCAATGTGTGGTTGCCTTTCATGTGCCCCCTACTGGGGACCTGGCCTGCAACACAGGCATATGCCCTGACTGGGAATCAAACTGGCAACCCTTTGTTTCTCAGGCCAGCATTCAATCCACTGAGCCACACCATCCAGGGCTATGCTTTTGACTATTATGAATAGTATTGTTATTGATGTACAAATTTTTGTTTGAATACCTGTTTTCAGTTCTTTTGTGTATATACCTAGAGGTGGAACTGCTGGATCATACAGTAATTTTATGTTTAACTTTTTGAGTTATTGCCACACTGTTTTCTCAAGTGGCTGCATCATTTTACACTTCTACCAGCAATGTATAAGGGTACCACTTTCTCTATATTGTCACTAAGACTCGTTATTTTCTTTTTCTTTTTTTTAAAATTAAAGCTGTTTTTGTGGGTGTGAAATCATATTACATTGCGGTTTTGATTTTCATTTTCCTAATGACAAATGATGTTGAACATCTTCTTGTGCTTATTGGCAATTGGTGTATCTTCTCTGGTGAAATATCTATTTAAGTTATTTGCCTAGTTTTTAATTAGGTTATTTGTCTTTATATAGTATTCTGGAGACTAGACCTTGTCAGATATATGATTTGCAAGTATTTTCTCCCATGCTATGAGTTGTATTTTCATTTTCTTGATTGTGTTCCAAGGACACAATCAAGAAAATGTTTTTAATTTTGATTAAGTCCAATTAGTCAATTTTTTTCATTGCTTGTACTTTTGTTGTCATAGCTAAGAAACCATTGCTTAATCTAAGGTCATGGATATTTACACTGATGTTTTCTTCTAAGAGCATTATAGTTTTAGCTCTTACATCCATATCTTTGATCCATTTTGAGTTAATTGTTTATATGATGTGAAGCAGGAGTCCAAATTCATTGTTTTGCATGTTCTAGCACTGTTCTAGTTTGGTTAACAATTATGTTTAATTTTGAGATAGAAAGTTATTCTGGTCCTAAATAAGGAAAGCAAAATATCCAGAGATTGGCTGTTGTGTAGCCAGAAAGAAAATACTTGCAACTGTCTAACATTTAACCTGTCAAGAAATGTATGTTAGGATATTCAATGTGTTTCTTGATAAGAAAATGAAAGCATGACACTTACTTTTCTTACTGGGGAGTTTCCATGTCTGAAGATCTTAATGAATTACCCGTTACTGTGAAGTATGGGATGTGAACAGCACATAGACAATCACTAGATTGTAATTTTGGTTTTCTGGACATGTTTCACAGTTCTTGATAGAATACCGAATTATAACATTTAGTGTGGCGTCAAATGATGAGGAAAAATGAGTTGTAGGTGGTTGTAAGGAGGTTTTATTACATGAGTATCCATTGGAAGAACTGTTTTTAATGAATCTATACTGAGTTATAAGAGGTACTTGTCAAAAACTACCTAAGTTGTCCTATTAATTTATCAGCAGAGAGAGTTTTTCTGCAAACAAGATCCATAGAAATAAATGATATAAAATACTTTTCCCCCGATTTTAAAAGTAGTTAATTGTGCAGTATTAGAAAATTTGGGCAATAAAGTATAAAGACAAAACAAAAAATTACCCATAATTTTATCAAACAACAGTAACACTGTAAACATTTTGATGGTATTTCTTTTTGAACTCAAAATTTTTTCATTCGGTAAGGAAATATGGAGCTTTATGGGTTTTATATCCCCAACCTCTCCCACTCTGATTCCATATAGTTTTAGCTCTTTGTTCTTACTTTGTTTATTTTTAAAATTCTAATAGGAATATTAATTCAATGTATTGGAAGAAAAGAGCAAAGAAAAGAAAAAATTCCTTCTGTTTACATATGAGGAATATAGGTTTCAACCCTGGTCAGTGGAACAAACAATTTGATGTTAGTTTGGTAAAAGCTTTCCAAAAGCAGTTTCTTTGATTCTAAGGAATAAAACCAAGATTTCGAAATTAATTTTTTAAAAATTTTATTTATTAGATTGCATTTATTTCTTTTTAGACAGAGGGGAACGGAGGGAGGAAGGGAGGGAGAAAAACACCACTGTGTGGTTGCCTCTCACGCGCGCCCCACACTGGGGACCGGGCCTGCAACCCAGGTGTGTGACCTGACTGGGAATTGAACCAGTGAACCTTGGGTTCACAGGCCAGTGCTCAATCCGCTGAGCCGCACCAGCCAGGGCTTAAATTTTATTTTTATTTTTAGATTTATTTATTTATTTATTTTTAGAGAGATGGGGAGGAAGGGTGAAAGAGAGGGAGAGAAACATCAATGTGTGAGAGAAACATAGATTGGATGCCTCTTTCACGCCTCCAACTGGGGACCTGGCATGCGCCCTAGCCAGGGATCAAACCACCAACCTCTTGGTTTGCAGGCTGGTGTTCAGTTCACTGGGCCACACCAGCAAGGGCTCAAAACTAATTTGAAAAAGAAACAGGATATAATTCTATTTGTAAGTCTATAAATTAGGGGGTAATAAAAATAGTTCTTACTAGTGATCATATGAACTAAATTGGCTCTGATTATGCTATAGTTGACTTTGTGACCATGTAGTCCCTGTTGTTACTTGGTTAGTTATCTGCTGATAATCATATGCAGACAATTTTTGAACAATATGTGTATCTGAAGAAAACTGCACCTGAGACATAGGATGTCGTTTTTTGGGTTTTTTTAAAGTTATATTGATTAAGATTGTGTGTATATCTCTGTAAAGATATGTCTGTCACATAATAGTTCAGTTAATGTTTGTTTATGATGACAACTACTTGGCGTTTGCAGTTTAGAATTTTTAAACTGATGGCTTTTAAAGTAGCTATATCACCAACCCAAAGTATTGTAAATGAGAATAGATATAAGAAGGTACCTTTTACTTTGCAACATAGCATCAGTTTAGAGTTATGAGTTTCATAACTCTAAAGGAAGGAAAATCTTGTGGATCAGTAGAATGTATTAGGTATATGTATTTAATATTCCGTTTTTTTGTTTAGATTTTATTTATTTATTTTTAGAGAGAGAAGAAGGGAGGGAGAAAGAGAGGGAGAGAAACATCTACATGCAAGAGAAACATTAATTGGTTACTTCTCGCATGCCCCTAACTGGGGACCTGGCCCACAACCCAGGCATGTACCCTGACTAAGAATCAAACTGGTGACCTTTTGATTCCCAGGTCGGTGCTCAATCCACTGAGCCATACCAGCCAGGGCTAATTTTCTTTAAGTTAGAAAATGGGCTAAAGTTATTGGATTGATGTGCATTTTAAGGTCATCATTAGAGTACTCTACAAATTAACATATCGTTAGAGTACTCTTATGTTTACATTTTAATCATCTGTTGTAGTGGGTGGAGTTCCTTAAATAGGTTTGACCACAAAGAAAATAGATTTCCTTTCAATGATACAAATCTTACTGGGCTGACTGAATTAGATTGACATGTAAAATTTGTCAAGATTTGCCAGAGATATTATAATAGTGTTGAATAATATAATGTCATTTTGCTAGATAGCCTCAGGCTGTTTTTATACTTGAGAATCAGAATGTCCATTGTGACTGTGACAGGAGAATGGACATGGTATGGTGTTTGGAAAATCGGTCTTTGAAGATGAGTTTATGACTTTCAAATCGCTATTGCGAGTGAATGGAAGAATAAAGATGGTACTGACACAGATTTGGGTTATTGATAATGTATAATATTTTATTGCTTTGTAAATGTTTGTAGCTTTTTACTAATGTATAGAATACTTTATGCTTGAAAAGAACCTTAAAGTTTATCTATTTTAACTTCTCATTCAAAAGAGAAATCTCTGCTGTCTCACCTACCCGTACCCAGTTGAATTGGAATTTGGCAAAATGTGGACATTAACAATTCAGGATGACTAGGCATGATGTAAAAATTTTAGATATTTGATATTTTAGAGTCCACTTTTTATTTTGGTCTATTGACTTCCATTAGATGAAATTTTTGGTTTTGTGTAATATGTAAATAATTATAACTTAATACTTGATTAGAATTTTACTTGCAATAATGACTCCACTTTTCATTAAGATAGCCACTGCATTTTGTTTTGTGCCTATACTCCCTCTTCTCCCCTGTATTCAACATATAATTTTGACCAATAAAAATCAAGTAATGAAGATGTTTAGCTGGTTTACATCTCAAAGGACTATCCTATAGTTTGCTGGTCCAGTTCATACTCTTTGATGTAGTCAAGACATTTATAAGGGTAAACAGAATGTTCATGAATACTTCAGGTGTTTTGTGTTTTTAATGTGGAATGAAGTAAATTCATACAAAAGGACAGAGGTAGAGAAACCTACATCATGGCTGAAAGGAAAGATCCTGTATATGGAAAGAATATGCAGAGTGTGCTAGAAAAACAAAAAAGGAGGTGAGGGGGGAGTATGTAATTATTCAGGAATGGGAATGGAGCAGCTGTGGGTACTACAAAAGGGAAGGCCAAATTAATAGATAAGTGTAACTTCAAATTCTTTGCTTAATTATGAATCTTAAATAGGCCCCTTAATCCCTCAAGGATGAATGGCTTTCATTTTGTTAGATGCAACCAGGGACTCTTCCAGTGTTTGGATGCCATTAAAAATATAGTTATTTTAAATATTCCACAGAATAGTTTGGACATCTTAATGTTTAATTTTATAATTCATATTAATTCTTGTCAAATAGCAAAATTGTTTCAGTTATTCTAGTGACTTTTAGTTTAGTCTAATGACTAAAACACATTTTAGCTTGCTATAAATTGAAGTTATTTAATAATTTCAATTATTTTTCATGTTTTCTTTAAACATTCCCCTGATTCCTTATAAAACATACTTGTGGAAATTATCACATCTTAGCTTTTATGCTGATCATACTTGTGGAAATTATATTTTGTATGTCTCAAATTGTGTGGAAATTTATTTCTTCAAGAGAAATTTGGCATGTTCTCTGAGAGAAAACAAAGCAAATCAACAATTCTTGGAAGGCTGCTAAGGACAGTATAATAGTTATTTGTGTTAAGTGATGAAAATTGGTTATTGAAACTGAAGCAGCAACTATAAGAGTGTAGCAAGAATGGAATTTAGTTTTTATTTGTTCAAATCAGGACTTTAATATCCTTATACACTATTTTATATGCTTATTATGTGACATTTGATACATTAAGAGACTAGATGAAACATAAAATGTAATCTAGGAAGTGTAATAATGAAGGAAATACCTATACCTGCTATCCAACATAAGAGCTAGGACATTACTAGTACTAGTAAATCTACCAGTGTTCCCCTCCCCCATCCATTTTCCTTCCTTCCCTTTAGGAATAACTGCTGCTGTACATTTAGTATTTTACATTTATTTAAAAAATTATTTTACCGTATATATATCCTTAGAAATATATCATTTCACTTTTCTTGTTTATGTTATTGCATATAATTGTAGTTGATTCACTTTTACTATGGTATAATATTCCATTGTGTAACTATTCCACAATTAATGTGTTCATTTTCCTGATAGACATTGCAATGCTGCAATGAACATTACATTCTTGTATATGTGTGCTTGTATGTGTGTGTGTTGGATGTGTAGACATGTATAAGCACATCAAAGTTTCTCTAGGGTAGATATTTATGAGTAGAATTGTTGGGTCATAGAGTATACATGTTCAGCCTCACAAGATAATACTAGGTATGGTACTAAACATTAGAATTTAATAATCAGAACAACCCTGACTATCAACAGTTTAATAAAGAAACTGTGTGGTGTAGAGATGTTAAGTGCCCAAGAAGCCACATAGGTAGCAAGTTGGCTGGACAGTTTCAGATTCATGTTTAAATATAGAACCAGAACTTAATCAGTAAATTGTTTTCCTTTTCTATGGTACGTATCCCTAATCAGGTTTTAGATATAGTATTACTGGGATGCTTTTTGGTGTGAATGTTTAAGTCATAGATCTATTTTAGAGAGTAAAATCTATGTGTATATTAAAAAACTTTTAGAGTCCCATGAAATTAGGGAACTAGTCTCTTAAATTATGCTCTGCCAGCCTTAACATATGGCTTCCATTCTGAAGGTCATATGATGGCTGCTTACATCCCACTGAGCCATCTGCGTTCTAGGCAAGAAGGCAGTAGGGGGAAGGGTAGAGGGCCAAAGGGCAATGACTTCCATTTATATCCTACTGGCAGACTCTTTATCTGTAAGGATAGCTGGGGAATGTAGCCTTTTAGTTGGGCATATTCTGTCCTTAATTATATGGGGATTTTGCTAACAAGAAAAAGAAAGAGACATCTTGGATAGGCACTGAGCAGTTTCTGCACCTTGCTATAAAGGCCAAGTGAAGAAATACAACACTCCTCAATTTGCCAAGGATGGTGTTATAGTTATTGGTTTTTAAAATTTTTTTATTTATTAATTTTAGAGAGCAAGGGGGAGAGAGAGCAGTATTGATTTGTTGGGCCACTTATTTATGCATTTATTGGTTGTTTCTTGTGTGCCCTTCCCAGGGATTGAGCCCACAATCTTGGCATATTGGGACAATGAGCTACTCAGCCAGGGCCTCTATTTGTTGGTTTTTAATCATGTTGAACCTGATAACAGGTTGAACATTAGGTTGAATCACATAAAATTTTATTTTTACATCATCCCAATGTATTGATGCTTAGAAATTGGGTAGGGACCGAGCACAAAATATGCTAAGAAAATGAAGTAACTTGCTGTTTGTTGGAGGAATTGAAGGATGAGACTGAAAGCAGTGCAATAATAGAGTAGAAACAAATCAATCTGAAAAAATTTGAATGAGAGGATAACTTCTAAGGGGATGTGGTCTAGGCAGACAGAAGTCGTCTAGAAGACGGACACAAGTAGGCCTTGTCCAGGTAGCTCAGTTGGTTAGAACATCACCCCGATGGGCCAAGGTTGGGAGTTTGATCCCTGATCAGGGCACCTATAAGAAGCACCCAAAAAATGTGTAAATAAGTGGAACAACAAATTGATGTTTTTCTCCCTCAAATGTATAAATAAATTTTTTAAAAATAAAAATGACACTAGTTTGTGGATTATTTCTTGAACCCAGGAGATTCAAAGTAGGAAGTGATTTGAAGTCAACCTATGGAGAAACAGGTGACCGGTCCCCTCACTGATGAGGACTCCTGAGAAAAATGTCTAGTTTATATTGGGGATGGAAGCAAGGATAAGGGTAGAAGAAAAACAAAATTATAGCCTGTGTTAAGTTGGGCCAAATTGAATTGTGAAATGGGATTTATAATTTACTATATAATGTGGTAAAATAATTTTCTTCTGTCCCTAGAGTGGAGGGGCACTTTTTCTTCCCAGTTATCAAAGTGATATATGGTCATTGTAGTAAATCTGGAAAATACTGAAAAGGAGAAAGAAAAACATTCTTCCACAGGAAGATAAACATTGTTATCTTCAGTATATTTTTTAGGTAGTGTATTATAAATATACTATATCGATATGATGGTGTTAGATTATCAATTATGTATATTATGTAAATTTTAGAGGATAACTATTTCCAGACAAGGGCTGCTATCTTGACGTTTTTCTCTTGACAATTTCTTATTTTTAAAATAAATTTCTTGTGTAAATTAGGATGAAGATAAAGATTTAACTTGCCTTTTCATGGGAACATTATGACAGATTTTATGCAGGACCTCAGCTGTGGTTTCTCCCATTACCCCATTTAGGAAGAAGCTGATAGAGTGGCTCAAGGGAAGAAAGCATATGTATACGCACTATAACCATTTAATAATGCCTTGGGCAGCTGAGGTCATCAACATAATTACCAGTATGGACCTAGATACTGGGATGGTAAAATATGGGTCATATAGTTGTTTTCTTAGAGAAGTAAAAATACTTGAGAAAACTGAGCAGCTCATAAGACTGTACTTTAGCCATCTCTTTGCTTAAATTGCAAAGTATAGTATTTAGATTTGTGTTTTTAAGCTCTTAAAGTGCTAAGTGGCTTATTTTGAATCCTTTCCTGATTTTAACACTTCAGACAATACATAGAACAAATGTTCCTGTTACAGCTTTCCTAATCTCTTTTAACTTCATTTAGTTTAAAACTTTAAAATTTTGGATAACTTTAAACAAACTCATATATATTATATATAATAGGATAATTGGAAGTATGCTATAATGCACCTCAGGTACTCATCACCCAGCTTGGACAATGATTTAACTCATGGGCAATCTTGTTTCATCTCTATCATCTACTAGCTTTTCTTTCTCGTGTTATTTTGAAGCAGATCCAAGACATATCTTTTTATCTGTAATAATTTGGTATTTCTTTAAAGATAAGTACACTTTAAAAATAATTATAATACCACTATTGTACCTAAAAATCAGCAGGATTACTTATTTATTTTTTAATCCTCACTCAAGGATATGTTTATTGATTTGAGAAAGAGAGGAAGGGGGCGGGGGGGAGAGAGAAGGAAGCATCAATATGAGAGAGAAACATTGATCTGTTGCCTCTCATATATTCCTCCATTGGGGATTGAACCTATAACCTAGGTATGTACCCTTATAAGGGGTCAAAACAACAATCTTTTGGTGTACAGGATGATGTCCCAACCAACTGAGCCACCTGTCCAGGGCAGCAGCAATTATTTAATACCAGATCTCCATTTAGTGTTCAAATTTCCAATTGTCTGAAATACAATCTATTTTTTTTGTAATTTGTTTTAATTAGAATCCATTGCAGGTGATTGATATGTTTCTTAGAGGTCCCCCCCTGCCCCCATTAGGTTCCTCCTTATCTCTCTCCTTTTTCTTATAATTTGTTTTTTGAAGAAATTGGGTCATTTATTCTATAGAATTTCTACTTGGTTTGGATTTTGCCAACTTTAGTTCTATGGTAGGGTTCAATAGGTTTCTTTGTTCTTTGTATTTTCTGTAAATTGATATTTGAATCTACACATCATTTAGTCTTAAGATTAAAATGAAGGAAAAAAAACCATGCAGCGTTTTCCATCTCAAGGGTTGTAATTAATCAGCTGACTTGAGAAACTCCTGCTCCCCAGGACCAGACGAAGAACAGACAAAATGGCATGCTAACTTTGGACCTTTTGTGTAATGCCAGGCACATTCATGTTTAAAAAGGAAGCCTGATCCGAGAACTTGACAAATTGAACCAGTGAAATGCACAGTAGTGTTAACTTAATGATTCATTAAGACAAAACAAATTTTTTAATTAAACAATGCTTTAAATATATTTGTATTAGTTAAATCACATTTTCATCTTATAGAGTTAATGAAGAGGAGGTGGACACCATGGTATAGAGGAGGTTCGCAGGCTTCAGCACGCATCAGAATAACTTGGAGGTCTTGTGAAAGCAGGTTGCTGGGCATCATCCCCAGCATTTCTGAGTCAGTCAGGAGGAAGTCTGGGAATTTACATTTTTAACAACTTCCCAGGTGACGTTGATGCTAATCATAGAGGGACTACACTTTGAGAACCTTTAGTGTCAATGTTTAACCAAGGGCCTGCTTTAGAATTACCTTTGAAGCTTTAAAAAAAACAAAACCCACACTCTATGCTCTGCTGGGGTCTGGGCATCTATATTTTTAACATATTTCACAATGACTCTGATGTGTACCCTAGATTGAGAACTGCTGCTATAATTTAGTTTATCATTCTATATTTTTATTATTTACCAAGAAATGTTCATTCATTTTCCACTTTAAAATGTTATAGGCTTTTGATATTGCTATAAAAGAGGCAAACAATTAGAGAGGAGTCATTGTTTTGCACTGTACTATTTATCGTCACAGTAGAAGGCAAAGTAAAAAAAGGCAAAAATAAAAAATAAAGCTGTTGGCACCTGTCCTTGACAAAACACTATTGAGGTTCTTGCCTGCTGCAAAGCACAACTGCTATTCCAAGATGATTAATATTTTCCAAAGGGAGGTTGAAAATAGTTTGGCCTGAGGGACCTCAAACAGGGAGCCCCTTTGTTTAGCGTTAGATCCTGAACTTTTCATCAACCGTTATGTATGTGAGCCAATGAGGAGTGATGACATTTCAATCACATTGAGAGTAGACTCTTACAGATTAGACATGCCAGTTAGTGTGATAAGAAATTTTTTGTTCTTGAATAACATTTTCTAAGGAGAGGCTCTAACTTCATACAATATATTAATATTTCTACTTTACATCTCACATGTTTAAAAATTTTAGGGCTTTAAAATTTTTTACCAACTTGAAAAACATGAAGAAGGGAGATTCAGACTTCCCATGTTTAAGCCATGTTCAGTGTAGTTCAAAGCACATTTATTCAGTAACTCCTATATGTTACTGGCAACAAAAAGTTTAGTATATACAGTTCCAGTTCAAGGAGTCCAGCTTCATGGAATGATTTTCAACCTTAAGACAGATTTTCAACCTTCATTCATCCTTAATTTCAAACTCAGCTAATAACCATCAGTCACGTAGACTCCTTTATAGGTGAAATATTTTAGTAGATCTTCATGTCATAGGAGCTGTAATTTCAGTAATTATTAATTAACAAAATACACGACAAAACTATTTTAAGTCAGTAAATCATTTTTTAAAAGATTATTTATTTTTAGAGAGAGGGGAAGGGAGGGAGAAAGAGAGGGAGAGAAACATCAATGCGAGAGAGAAACATTGATCAGTTGCCTCTCATATATGCCCTGACGGGGGACCGAACCCACCACTCAGGCACGTGCCCTGACTGGGAATTGAGCCAACTGAGCCACACTTGTCAGGCCATAAGTCAGTAAATGTTTCAAATGTAGTCTGATTTTATTAATCATAACAGCATCTCTATACTTTTGGAAAATAGTAGTATATATGGGAACTGTTATTTGGTCACAGGCAATATTGGTGAATATGGTTTTTTGAACCCTTTGTTTAAAATGCCAAAGCCTCTGTGGCCCTTACTTTCAATGAAGTTGGTCATTACATTTACTACTAATAACCATTGCTAATGCAAGGACATGGGTCAATTACAATGGATATTTGTACTAGAGTGAAGGCATTTTCATTCATACTGTCTTAGGAGGGAAGGGACAAGTCTTTTATTTCTACTTGAATTTTACTTGTAAATTAAATGTTTAACAAATGAGTTGTTGGTTTTCTTCTTCAATTTGCTAATGTATTTTTCTACTTGACTCTCCTCTATTTACTGAAAGGGTGTGGGTTGCAGCTCAACAAGGTTAATAATAAGCTGTGGAGAAGATTGAGTGAAAGGGGATGCTGGGTGCGTGTCTGAGGAGATTGGATGGTGAAGGGAATGAATGAAGAACAGGATTCAGAGCCTTCTTGTATATACTGCCTAACTGTCTTAAGGAGCACTGATTAATCTGTCTGGCTGAAAACTATGATTTTATAGCAAAATCGCAGTAAACTGTCATATAACAAACACCAACTTTTGTACTAATTTGTGAAAAAAAATTTTCTTGACAAATATAGTTTACTTATTAAGGTCTGCTTTATGATCTGTATTCATAATTTTCCTCAGTCTCAACTAGGTTGTTTCCCTTCATTAGATTGTGTGTGCAGTAAGAAAAGGGATGAATCAATTTGTAGTCAGTGTTGTGAGTCAGTTGCAGCTGCTGTGCAAAGTGCTCTCATTTAGCTATTGAAGGCTTGCATGTGTAAAATATTCCTAATTTGTTAAGAACACACATGGCTGTGTGTGTATACATGCCATTGTGCTGTAGGCTGTACTTTATTAGAAAAATATAGGTCTCTGTGGGGTGCTAATTATAGCTTTGGCTAGCAAGCCGCAGAAAGGCAAATAACAAAGGCAAGGGAAAATATAGAGGAGAGGGGGAGAGATCTGGGCTTTGCTATTTTACACCTCTAGTATAAATGAGACATGGTGTGAGTAAACACAGCTGTAGGGAAAAATTCATTTTAAAGAATTGAAAGTAAGTAACTGCCACTCATTCAGCAGATCTAAACTCAGGTCTCTAGGAACAAGAACTTTTTCTTGAAATTTAGAGAACTGTGACAGGTTGAGCTATTCATTTCTCGGAAGGTTGCTTGACAGATGAATCTTTGCGTTGGGTTGCAATCAGTATTTCTAATACTGCCTTTATGCAACATGTAACCACAAATAAATTTGAGAAATTCCATGATTAGAGAATTGTATGTAAAGGTTTAATATTTATGTTACTATAAAAATAATTAACAATAGGAATCATTTAAAATGTCATTTATTGAGAAACTATACAATTCCTCTGATGAGGTACTGTGGGAAATACAGACATTTAGGATATAAACCCATCCTTCAAGGAGCTTGCAGTTTAGTACTACATATGAAATAATGGAGAAAGTAGCATTTAATGAAATGCTGGGTAATGTATAAAAAAGCTCTCTAGATTTCGAGGGGAGAAAGATCACGGAGAGCTAGAGTGAAGGACAGACTTCCTGGAAGAGCTTCAACATGAACCTGGCCTTGAAATAGCAGTAAGAATTCTATAGGCAAGACATGAATAAAGTATAAGTTAAGAAAGCCTAAACTGTATATAGTATGAAGAATGCATAGCAGTAGTGTGGTTGAATCTGGAGTAAATCAACCTTTAAATAGGAAGCTTTTGCATTAAAGTTGGGTAGGCAGTATATCCTCTGCGTATGGCTTACATCTGTCAGATCTGGTCTTGGCAGGATAGAATCACACTATATAGCAAAAGCCTGTTTTGAAAAAATAGTTTTAAATTTTTACTTATTTAATTTTAGAGAGAGGGGAAGGTAGCAAGAAAGAGAAGGAGAGAAACATGGATCTGTTACTTTGTGGGACAATGCCCAACCAACTGAGCCACACCAGTCAGGGCACAAAAACCTTTTCCACTAGTGATACTTCTCAGAGGAAGTGAGAGAACATTAAAAATAGACATCTTCATGGGGATGGTCATGATTTTGCTAATGACTGATTGCTTCTAAATAATCCACTTTTCCTTCCCTATGTGGAGAGACAGTCAAAATAAAAAGACAAAAAGAGAAAAAGAATGTTCAATTTGCCTTACAGAAACACAGCAAGAACATTTTTTTATAACAGGCCATTGTTTTTAAGCACGGGCCTTTACAAATGGCTCATTTTATTTTGGAGGAAAAAATAAATTTCAGTGAATGTTTATCATTATGTGAACCTGTGCTGCTCCCTCAGTTCTTTTTACCTTCTTCACACTCATCTGGTTTGATTTTCTTTACCTTTTACTTAGTTGAAGTTGCTGTTATAATTCTAGCAAATAATCTTTCTGTACTGTTTGAATTTCCTAACCAGGAGCATGTATTACTTTTTTTTTAAATAAGGGTCAACAGGTATTATCTGCTCAGTGGGATTACAGGATTCTTTTTATTGTCTTCTCTGTGTAAAATAATTAATGTTTTTAAAAAATGAATGTCACTTGTGAATAAAACCTGTGGCATTTATGAAGTAAATAGTATGTAACTATTAAAAATAATGAGCTGGGTATTCAAGAAAAAAATGTACAATGTATCTAAGTAAATAAAGACACTTAGGTAGTGGGATTAATTATGACTGGAAGGGTTAGAGAAAATTTCATGGCGTTTTGGCTGGGCCTTGAAGGAGGGTTAGAATTTTGGTAGGTGGAGATGCAGGCATAGGGTGTTTATAGAAAGCAAAGGGGCAGAAGCAGGGAACTGCAGGCTGATTCAGGAAATTTAGTGGTTCCAGGTGGCACCAAGGGGAAAAGAGACAGAATGGTAGGGCGAGGGCAAATCACAGCCAGACTGAGGTGCTATGGAAAAGGAGTTTGGATTTTATACTACAGCAACTGAAGAGCCTTAATTTTTTTTTAATTTTTAATTTTATTTTATTGTTTATGCTGTTACAGTTGTCTCAATTTTTCCCTTTGCCCCCTTCCACCAAGCATGCCCAACTACAGAACCTTTAAAAGTTAGATCTTTCAATAAATATTTGTTAACCGAATGAATAAAAGAGTGACATAATTAAATCCTTGTTTTAGGAAGATAACTTTTATAGCAGGAGGAACTGGAAATAGGAGCAGGTTATTTGTATTATTCCTTTTTTGTTGTTGTTATTTGATTGCTTTTTATTTTTATTTTTTGATTTAATCTTTATTGTATTTTTTTTCCATTACCATTTATGTAGTATTTTTGAGTGAATGAGAGCAGGAACAGTAAAAATGGAGAGGTAGAATCTATAGAATTTGGGAACTGATTGGATTTAACTAATTCAGTACAAAAAGGGGAATAGGAAAATGCAGGGTTTTGAGTTTGAGAAAAGGAGTTACATTCTTCGTGTCTTCTTGAATAAAGTATATGGAATTGCCATTCTTTTATTGGTGATTGTGGAGTATTATGAACAATAATAAAGACTTTGAGCTACGTAGGATATTTTACCCCTACAAAAGATTGAGACTGCTTCCCCTTTGGATTTTTGTGTGTCTCCTTATTGTCACTTTACTTTCAATGCATGCATCTAGTAGAATCATAACCTCTTACACTTTTTAATTTATCTGATAAATTAAACAAGCTTGTTAGAATTAGTCTTAAAATAGAGGTAAATGAACTCTGAGTGATGGCCAAAGGAAGCTTTAGTATATAAATGGTATGTGTTTTGTAATGTTGTTTAACTCTTGTGACATTTGAGTTTTCAAGATAAATGACCTTAGATGAATGAGGTGTAAAGTGTGCTTGAAGTATTTTCTGTATTTACAGAGTATCCTGGTTTGTAAATAGATTATACTTTATTAAGACTTAATAATACCATAATTTGAAAATTAGTTTTGTATATCCATATACAATGTATTAAAGTATTTGAGTGACAGGCTTGTTGAATGAAGGAGAAAGCACGCTAAAGCTAGAGAACGTTGATTTAATGAAAGTAAACCAGTCCTGGGAATCAGAGTATCTGGTTTTTAATAGCCCCTGCCCTACCATCCTAGGATCTTGAACAGGTCATGCTACTCCTCTGAGATTATATTTTTTGATAAAATGGGTATAGTATCTGTTTTATCTACTTCTTAGAATGAAGTAAGGTAAGACTGTTGACCAAGTTGTGGCCTTCCATGTGCATTTCTCAAAAATATGTATATTAACACTTATAACTTTCACACTTTCACAAAGGAAAAATAAAAAGTTCAATTTTATACCACTGCAAATCACTATTATAACTCAGATTTGATTCTCTCTTTCTAGATCCAGACTCAGGAGTGCAATAAATCTTTAGAGGAAGCTCCCATCAATTTTCTTTTGTGAGGAGAACAGACTGGCTTCACTTCTATATAGAAACTCATTGTGGGTTTATAGCTTTTTTGGCAATGGTGATTTTAGTATATGTGTTACTGTAGTTCCCAGAAGTACAAATAATTTTTAAGTTGGTTTTTGCTCTCACTCTTCAGTAGGTTTCTCTAGTTGATATTAGTGCTTTGCTTTTTTATTAAGATATAATTTATATATCATAAATTATACACTGATTTTATACTGCAGTGTATAATTTGTGGTTCTTAGTGTGTTCAGATGTTGTGGAATGATCACTAATACCTAATTCTAGTACATTTTCATCACCCCAAGAAACTCTTACACATCAGCAGTCACTCCATATTCTCTCCTCCGCATAGCCTCTGGCAACTGCAAATCTAGTTTCTTTCTCTTTGTGTTTACATATTCTGGACATTGCATGTAAATGCAGTCATATAGTGTGTGGCCTTTGTTTCTGATTTCTTTCACTTAGCATAATGTTTTTTCAAGGTTCATCCTTGTGGTAGCATGTATTTGTACTTCATTTCTTTGTTTGGCTGATTAATATTCCATTGTATAGGCATATACCATGTTTTGTTTACCCATTCTTCAGTTGATGGATATTTGGGTTGCTTCCTCTTTTTTGGCTATTATGAGTAATGCTGCTCTGAACATGGACGTATAAGCTTTTTTGTGACCATGTTTTCAACTCTATGGGATATATATACCTTGGAGTGGAATTGCTAAGTCATGGCAACTTCATTTTTAACTTTTTGAGGAGTTGCCATACTGTTTTCCGCAGTGGTTGTACCCGTTTCTCCACATCCTCATCAATACTAGTTATTTTCTGTTTGTTTATTTAATTATTTTTATTACAGACATTCTAGTGGTTATGAAGTGGTATCTCATTGTAATTTTGATTTGCATTTCATTAACAACTAATGGTGTTTGGCATCTTTTCATGTGCTTATTGGTTATTTGTATATCTTTGGAAAAATGTCCATTCAAATCCTTTGACCATTTTTAAATTGGGTTGTTTGCCTTTTTATTGTTGAATTGTAAGAGTTCTTTATATATATATATATTTGGCATACTAGACCCTTATCAGATATATGATGTGCAAATATTTCTTCCCATTTTTGGGTTGTCTTTTCATTTGTTTGATAGTGTCATTGGGAAGCATAAAAGAAAGTTTTTCAATGAAGTCTAACATTTATTTTCTCCTTGGTTACTTGTGCTTTGGCTGCCATATCTAAGAACTCTTGCCTAATCCAAGGTCATGAATATTTACATCTATGTTTTCTTTTAAGACTTTTATAGTTTTAATTTCTTTATTAGGACTTGATGCATTTTGAGGGTTGTTTTTCTTTTTGTATATGGTATAAGGTAGGAGTCCAAATTAATTCTTTTGTATGGGGATATCCTGATATTGGTCTTGTGGCAATAATTCTATCAACTAGACATACAGGGATCATATGTTTTAATATTAGTACATGGGTTTGTTTGAATTAGTGAATGGGTTTTTTATATTGTTTGTAATTATGATATAACTTTAACTGTTACTCTTCTCAAAAGAGGAGAAAGAAAAATATTTTGTTGTTATTTATGGAAAAAATGGTGCTTTTTATATTGTAATTTTCATCAGCTTCCAAGAAAATTTTATATACTGTTTATAAATTCTCATAGAACCTAAATAATTCAGGGAAACATTTTATAATTACTTTTTAAACATTTTTTGAGGCCCTGGCCAGGTAGTTTACTTGGTTATAGTGTCATCTTGATATACCAAGGTTGTGGGTTCAGTCCCTGATCAGGGCACATACAAGAATCAAGCAATGAATGCATAAATAAGTGGACAGAAAATCAGTATTTCTCTCTCTTCCCCTCTTTCTTCCTTCCTTCTTCTCTTTAAAATCAATAATTTTTGTTAAAGAATTTTTTGAAAGTCATCTCTTGAATGAAAGAACTCCTTATAGGGTATTATTATTTAAAAGAATAGGTGTTAGTCTGGAGACTATATTAAAGAGAAAGAAGTTGAATGAATCGGATACAGGTATAGAATGAGTTAATAGTGTTTCTGGTATCTAGTTTGGTGCATGGTCCTCTCAGCAGTGACAGTATTGAAACACAACCTTATTTTTTTTCAGAGCACACATAAATGAAGAATGACCTAGAGGTTAGGCAGGAATGGCTAGGCCTGCTTCTCTCTGGACTCAGACTCCTGGGAGCTAACCCAGAACTGTACACCCTTAGGGAATCTAAGGTCATTGCCATTTGCATTGATTATCATCACTCTGATTTCCTATGAGTGTTACCTTTGTTAGGGACTATCTGGACTACCCAAGAAAACATTTGGAATAAACTTGAGCATTTTCAAGGTCTTGGCATATTAATTTCCTTTTGTGGCTAGGGAAAACAATCATTTAGCTAATTGTTTTATAAATTAAATTATAAAAGCATTCTCCTATGAATGAATGTTTTTCTTTAAAATAGTATTTATTTATAAGATAAAAAAGCTTTAGAAGACTAATACAAAGTTTTTGATATTGATTATTGCTCACCATCAATTTATTTTAAAAGGAGTTAGCATATCCACATCTGAAGTCTCTGAATACTTTGGATGTTTAAACAAGCCTTTTGTATTCTTTTTGAGTATGTCTGGACTCTGAATTTCGTTATCCTTCACTAAATTATTTGTATACATCTTTTATCATGAGAAAAATAGTTTTTGAGCTTTAAGCATATTAACACCAGTTTCTTTCATTCACTTTTTCATTTATTTATGGGGTTTTTTTTAGATTTTAAAATTGAATTTATTGGGGTAACATTGGTTAATAAAATTATATAGGTTTCAGGTGTACAATTCTATGATACATCATCTGTATATTGTACTGGGTGTTCACCACCCCATATCAAGTCTCCTTCCTCCACAATTTATCCCCTTTTGATCCTCTTCACCTCTTCCCACCCTCCTTTCCCTCTTGTCACCACCATGCTGTTGTCTGTGTCTGAGGGTTTTTTTTTTTTTTTTTTTGCCTTTATGAACATATATATTTCATGTACAGGATTGGAAAAAGAACTTTTTGATAATAATCATATTCTAGGTAAACATAGACTTCCAAAATCTATGAATATTTAATTGTAAATATTAATACCCTAGGTTACTCTTCTACATAAAGGAAAAACTCCAAATCCTGTTATTTGGAGGGCAAGCAATACCTTGAGAGTAACTCTTCCCAAATCTTCCCTTTCCTTGGGTGACTTAACATGTTACATGGATTAATTACAAAAGGAAATATCACACTCCATTGAATTTAAGCAAAAGACACAGCTAAAATTTCCCACAGAAAGTACATAATACTGAATACTTATCAGTGTGAATACATAAGTTAATTAAATGTTAGGTGCAAGGAAAATCCCAAAGCTATCTGGAGTATGAAAAAAATGGCATAAATACCTAACAGTCAGTTAATATAAACTGCTGTTGGGTATGTTCCAGGCTTCCTTTTCTTTTCCAGTGAGGCCTGTTTCTTTTTTGTCCAAGGTCTTCCACTGCTGTTCTCCAGTATAGTAAATTGTTTAACATCATCAAGGCCTTGGTCATAGAAAGGATTTACTTTTTGAAAACAACTTCTTTCTTCTTCTTTAAAAATCATGGTTGTTTTCTTTGCTACTTGCTTCTTTCAACTAGTTATCAACTTCCCCCTCTAAGAAAAAATATAAGGCCAAAGCAAACCTTCTATTTTGGCTGTCCCCCAGTGTAGTAGCTGATTAATAAAGGAGCCACTCTCTCAGTCTTTTTGTCATTTGGTCTCATCTAAAGAATAAGTAAAAAGGATCAAGGTTAAAGAAGACTCATTACCAAGGTACAACTTTTACAAGTATCTTTGGCCATGAAAGCTTTATTTCTTCATCATGCTCCAAATGAGTCTTTAATGGATCAAGAATCCCTTCCTACCTATTAGAGGACTGTAAGAAATAAATGCTTCAGAGGTTTGTTTGTAGATTCTTCAGGAGAATGGGCCAAAAAAAGAGGAAAATGTGTAATACAAGCAAGAGTAAACAAAGAAAATCCAACAAAATATATAGTTCACTAAAATAAGAATAGTTATTGATATAAATCCCTTACTCATTCTACATTTGACTGGCTCCTTTTACTATTTAGAAATTAAGATATTTTCAGTCTTTTGCTTTCCTTTTCCACATTGTCTCTAATATTCTGGAGTTTTCTGGAGTTCTGGGCCAGGAACACCAAACTGTCCCTAAAATCAATAGTCCCATGATTTCTGCCAACATTTTCAAGCTCATCAAACAAAGCCAATGTCTGCCTAAGTTTGGTCTGAACAATTTTTTGCTCTTCTAACTCTGCAAGAAGGGCCTGCTTAGTGCATAATTCAGTTTTCTACTTCTCCTGTAACTGTTCAGTTTCCTTTTGGAGAAGCTGGAATTCTTTTTCACTGTAAGAATGACTCTCTTGAGATTTATCTTCGGGAAGCAAGATATTCAGTGGAATACACAAAATCCCCTGTAAAAACAGCTGCTCCATTTTGTGTGTCTGAGTTTTTTTTTCCTTTGCTTAATCCCTTCACATTTTCACTCAGCCCCCAACCCCCTTCCCCTCCAACAGCTGTCAGTCTGTTCTCTGTATCTGTGAGTCTGTTTCTATTCTGTTAGTTTATTTTGTTCATTAGATTCCACTTATAAGTGAAATAATATGGTACTTCTCTTCCTCTGACTGACTTATTTCACTTAGCGTAATAGTCTGGTGCAGCATTCTAGGTACCAGATATGAAGCAATGAATAAAACAGGAAAAATCCTTTGCTTCAATGGAATTTACATTCTAGGGGGGTAGACAGACAATAAATAAAATCAATAAGGAAAAACTAGCATGTCATTAAAGAGTAATAAGTGCTACAAAGAAAATTAAAGAAAAAGGGGAAAAAGTGCAATGGGGACTCCAATTTTGGGTAGGGTGGCTAAGAATGTGATATTTGAGTAGAGATCCATTGGGAACAAACCTTGTGGCTGTCTGGGAAACAGCTTTCTAGGCAGAGAGAACCGCAAATACAAAGGCCCAAGTTGAGAGCGTGCTTAGCATCTTTAAGGAACAGTGAGGAGACCAATGTGGCTGGAGCAGGAGAGGTGATAGAAAAGATTTCGACTTTTATTCTGAGAATTGACTTCGGTTTTCAGTTCAGAATTAGGTTATATAGTTGGATTCATATCAGAGCTTTTCTGATTACAGTCATTTAGGAAAATGTATTTGGTTCCAAGTACCACATATGAAAGAAAGATACTGATACCCTGGAATCTGTTTAGAGGAGACTGATGAGGATAGTTGTTTCTGGTCCAAAGTTCGTGTATCCAGCACTTCAAAAGCCCAAAACTCAAAGTTGGAGTTTAGAGTAAGAGAAGGTTTACTGATTGAGAAGATGCCAACCAAGAAGATGGGAGACTTAGTGGTGCCTTAGATCCATCTTCAGAAAGTACAGAGTTCAGGCTTTTGTTATGTCAAGGAAAGGGGGAAATAGGAGGGGCAGGGGTGATTGGTGACTCAGACATCTGGGCACCAGGAGAGGTTTGAAGAAGGTTGTTCTTAGTTTGTTGAGCCTAGTTGATGTGAGTCACAAGGTTCCTGCAAATCTTTAGTAAACAATACACACTTCCCCTATCTCCTTAGGAGAGATACTCTCCGGTAAGGGGCTGTTTTTGTAAAATTCAGGCTGCAAGCAGAATTCCTCTAAGAATTAGCATGTTTATATACAAGGTTAAGCAGAAGCTCTTAGCCTGAAAGCCATGGGGAACAAAGAATTGAACAAGATGGAGTCAGAAGGGCCAAGCATTTCACTTTGTAACATAGTGAGGAACTGGTAAACTAGTCTATATGAACAATTTAAGGATCTGGGAATATTTAGCCTTAGAAAGAAAAGACCAAAGGAGACTGGAGCTGTGTAAGGGGTGAAAAACAGTACACCAAATTGAACCATATGAAATTGCTGTTGTTTGGTTTTTTTTTAAGGTAAAAAGTGGTTGAATATTGACAGTTTCATCTGGTTCCAACTAATTCTATCTTCAAAGATTTGAAAAACTATAAGGAAACAGAAGGAGGCTTATTTTGGTGGATTATCTGAGGTTCTGGTGTCTAGACTCATCATTCTGATCATTGAGTATACCCTGTTTTGTTAATGTCCTGCTTAAAATACAGTGCTCAGAACAAAATTATATATATATATGTATTTTTTTAGGATTTAAAAAAATTGTTTTTCTATTACAGTTGTCCCAATTTTTCTGCCTTTGCCCTCCTTCACCCAGCCCGCTCCCCCCCGCTTCCACAGTCAATCCCTACTCTGTTGTCCATGTCCATGGGTCATTCATATATGTTCTTTAAAGATTTTATTTATTTATTTTTAGAGAGGGGAAGGGAAGGAGAAAAAGAGAGGGACAGAAACATCAATGTGTGGTTTGCCTCTCGCGTGCCCCCTGCTGGGGACCTGGCCTGCAACCCAGGCATGTACCCTGACTGGGAATGAAACCGGCCACTCTTTGGTTCTCAGGCCGTCACTCAGTCCACTGAGCCACACCAGCCAGGGTTCATATTTGTTCTTTGACTAGTCCCTTCCCCTTCTTTTTCACCATTATCCTCCTCCCCCTTCCCTCTGGCTGCTGTCAGTCTGTTCCATGTTTCCAAGTCTCTGGTTCTATTTTGCTTGTTAGTTTATTTTGTTCATTAGATCCCTCTTATTAAGTGAGATCATATGGTATTTGTCTTTCACTGACTGGCTTGTTTTACTTGGCATAATATTCTCTAGTTCCAACCATGCTATTGCAAAAGGTAGGAGTTCTTTCTTTCTGCTGTGTAGGATTCTGTTGTGTAGATGTACCACAGTTTTTTGGTCCACTCATCTTCTGACGGGCACTTAGGCTGTTTCCAGCAGTTGGCTATTATAAATAGTGCTGCTATGAACATAGGGGCACATAAGTTCTTTTGAATTGGTATTTTGGGATTCTTAGGGTATAAAACAATATTCTTTGCTTAACTATGAAGAATGCAGTGGCTCAGTCATTTCCCATAATATGGGTTCTGCATTTCTATGAAGACTATAGTAATCTTTTTAGAAATCACATCCCATTTTTGGCTCATATGAAATCTTTTAAAAATAATATTATCAAGCTATGTTAGGTCTTTCTCATAATATAATTATGTAATTCTTTTAAAATTTGTTGTAAAATATCTAAGAAATAGAAAGAAATAAAGATTACCCAATTTACAAAATGGAACATTACTGATAATAGTTGAGAGTCCCTGCGGTAGCTCTCTCCAGTCTCATTTCCCTTCCTGTCTCTGGAGGTAATCACTAATCTAAATTTCGTGAGTATGCATTTCTTTATACTTTTGCTACCTGTTTATTTCTAAATACATGTAATATGTATTTTATGTTTTTCAATTTTATATAAACATTACACAATATATTTCTTCAGTGTGCTTTTTTTATCAAAGAAGACATGCATCTATGCTCGTGTGTAATTTTTGTTCATTTTCACTGCTGTAGTTTCTATCCTATGAATTTGTAATTAATTTATTCATCTGTTCGCTGATGGATATTTGTTTCTACTATTATTTGTAATTATTTTTCAAACTTCAATGCAGAAACCTTACATTTCTTTTAAATTCACCTTTTTGGGTTTAGTTCATCTTTCTTTCTACCTTGAGATATTTTTGAACCATTATTCAATCAAATTAGTATAAATTTGGTAAGGACCCTTGGTATGTTAGAGAATCTGAGATCTAATTTTACAGGTTACCTCTGAACTTTGAAATATGATTTTTTCTGGAACTGGAGAACTATATATAGTTCTCACAATATAATGGGAGCCTCACATTTTAACATGTAAGGTTACTTAAACTAGCTTAAACTCTTTGGTTGTAAATTCTTTATATTGTTTGGTTTCAAAGAGCATAGATAATTTTGTCCCTGGCACATGTTAACACTATTCTGTTTTTCTCTCAAGTTTTAGTGTGAGTTTGACCTTTCCTCCCTTCACCCTTTTCTTTTTTTTAGAATTGTTCTTTTTCTTTCCTATTTTTAAAGCTTCATCCTTTGATGGGCCTTAGTCTTTTGGCCATTATTTTTGTTAGTATTCCTATGGAATGCTATTGTAAAAACATTATTATACATATGTTTTCATAATCTCCCTGCTGCTCATGACTGTGTCTTTAGTATTTTCTTCATGTTTTTCAATAAATTTCTAATTGTGTAGAAAAAAATGTTATTGCTGTAGCCCCACAGTCTAGAAAAGAACCTGGCACTTAATATATATCTATGAAAGGTAGTGAGTGAACTTTACTTTCAAGAATTGCCTTATCCTTACAAGTTCTATATTCTTATAATCCTTGGCCATGCAATCATGCTTTGCTTTTCTGTAAGTGTTTAAACTTCTGTTTATAATAAACTTACATATTTGACTAGGACCTACCTCTTTTCTCAATATAAAAAAAAAAATCTGTGGAATTATTTTCTGTCCAGGCTCCAGATATGTTCATGTCACCAACAAATTATTCTTTATTGCTCAGAATTAAGTACACAATAAGAGGGCCTTTCTCTTTGGAGAAAGAAAAATGTCAAGTTTAGTCAATAATTTTATTGAACTCTCTTAGCAAATAGTGGGCTATTTGAAATACTCCATCACTAAATCTCGTCTGTATGCCAGTGTTAAAACCGTGTGAGAAAGCATTATACCTTCTGGCAGTCTGTAGTATATTTTTCATGTTTAACAATGATGGGAGACAATCATAGCATCTGTTCCAATCTTCGGATATCTGTTAAAACAAACCATGGTCCAAAGTAAGTTTCTGATTCATACTTGTATTCTTGTCAGATGACATTTGTTATTCAGTTAATTTACTATTGTTTTCTGATTAAAATGAAATTTACCTGTATAATAAATCTTAGGGAATATCTTTAGATATTCCTTAGTATGTGAGATTGAATTAGCTCTAAGATAAAATAAAGATTCCATAGTCTTAGTTAAAACCCCTTTTTAGCTAGAAATTTTCAGGTTTTGTTTGTATTTACCTCAAGATGATTTTATGTTAATTAAGTAGTTCTCCCCTTTTGTTATATTTTCAGGCTAAACTATTATTTTGTTTTTGTTTTCCAGAAAAATTTATATGAATACAACACCTTATATAAATAACAGCATTAAAGACTTTTGATCTCTACTTGTAAAGAAAGAGAATGGTCATTATACTGACGTGATTTATCTGAAAGTCACTTATTTGACAGCCTCAACTAGTCACAATATAATGGGAGCCTCAGAGTAGGCCTACATGGTATTTGAAGGGCTAAAATAGCTTTCATAAAATTCATGTGTTGAAATTACTAATGTGAAGCATTAGTCTAACTCTTTCTTAGCACCTAACTCTTATTTTAGACACAGTTTTAATGCACTTGGCTTGCTACTCAATGATAGATTAGCAAATAATAGATTAGAAGAGATGTTGGAAGCTACTTACAGGTAGGCCACCTTGACATCAGCAGGAGATGTGAGTTAACTTTGTAGATGGACAAAGAAGAAAACTATTGAAGGCAGGTACAAAAAAATTAAAAATACAGTACTGAGGTATTCTAATGGCAGAATTTACTGTCCCTACAGACTTTAGTAGCCCTTGAGGATATTAGCACTGCATGGTTGGTAATTGAGCTTTGTAATGCTGACTAAATTAATAAAGGTTTAATTATGTTCTGTAGGTTTTTAAAATGAAGCAAGAAAGTATATAATCTATTTTATAATGATTTCCATTCAGAATGACTAAACTAATGTATTTTGATACTTAAAAGGAGTAAAACTTGGCTTTATGGAAAATGATTATTTTTGGTCTTACATCTTGCTCAGTGATGCCTTGTAATTTTAGGTAGTGTATTCTTCTGGGTGGGTGTGGTTTGTGTACTTTTAGAATATGTCTAGACATTGTCTCAATACAAGCTTGAATTGTATGCATCTGTAAAGAACATTTTTTAGTTTTCTTAGAAGGAGAAGAGTAAGAGTTTGTTTATTTAAAAATACCTTTGAGCCCTGGCTGGTATGGCTCAGTGCATTGAGTGCTGGCTTGTGAACCAAAGGGTTCCCAGTTCGATTCCCAGTCAGGGCACATGCCTGGGTTGTGGGCCAGGTCCCCAGTCAGGGGTGACGAGTCAGTGTATCTCTCACACATTGATGTTTCTCTCCCTCTCTTTCTCCCTCCCTTCCCCTTTCTCTGAAAATAAATAAATAAAATCTTAAAATAAAAAAAATCTTTGAATGAGTTGATTCAATGGTGTTATTCACCATAGAAATATATGACTTAAATTCAAAAGCAGGTTGTTGAAAACAGCATGTTCATACTAAGTGGTGTTCCTGATTCACTCAGTATCTCAAGTATTCTTTAAAAGTCTACATACGGAGTAGTATAAGGTCCAAATAATTTTGGGAGGATGGAGGAAGAATCACAAAGAAACTTTTATATATTTTAAATTACCATTTATATCTGAAAATCATGTAAGTGATTTTCCTACTTTTCTAGGAGTGCTAATTGTGTACTTAAATTGGATTAAGAAGAAAAGATGTTTTTCTGTTATTTTGAGGTGATTGATTTTACTGGGAACACTACTATTTTTAGCACACTTTTTGAAACCTCACTATTTGAACATTTTTTTCTTTCTGTTTGAAAGAATGCCACTGTGTTCTGTTGTCTAACTACAGACGTAAAAGAGCCTTTAGCCTTTAGTTTTCTTTTTTCTCCTCTGTTACTCTTCTAACTGGTAATTCTAACTTTAAAATAAAGCCTTCAGAAAATAACCCACTTGTATCACTAGCTTAATGTCCCTTTTGTTTTAGTCCTTACTTTCCTTCCTGTAAAATCTTAGCATTGAATGGCACTTTAGAGGTCAGTTAATATAAGGACCCATTTAATGGAAGAACCTTTTCTCTGTCTTTCCTGACAGATGATCATTCAGCTTCTGAGTGAATATTTTTGTTGATAATAAGCTCACTATTCCTAATCAACCCACTTAATTATTGGATAGCTCTAATTATTTGGAGTTTCTTTTACTTTATTGGGATGAAAACTGTGTCTCTGTAATTTCCACAGATTAATCTGAATTCTGCCCTTAGGAATCACATAGAATTTGGCAACTCTTGAAATTTGTGAGGGCAACGATGAAGTAAGTCCCTGCTTTGGATTCTTTATTTCCAGGCTAAGCATTCCAACATCTTTCACTTATTTACCTTATGACATGGTTTCAGATTCCATCATCATCTTTCCCTTCAGACAGATTCTGGTTTCTTTTAAAAAGACTGCCCAGAACTGAATGTAAGTTTTAAGATGTAATATAGATAAAGAGAACTGACGACTGTTACGTTCCATGATCTTCTGCATGGAGTAAAGCCCAGGAAGTCAGGGACTGTGTTTGTCCTCCTCACTGTTGTAGCCCTACTACTTACTGTATTGCACAGAACATCATAATGTTCTCCCAAAATGTAAGCTGAAGAGTCAAACGAGTTCTCTGGTTACTGTCAATTTATAAATGTAGCTAAAGGTTGTTAGCTATTTTATGAGACTGACATGCTACCTACTGCGCTAACGAGGCACCTGATTATTAGCTATTTTAGAATTTCATCTCTGGAGCATGTTCAATGAATACCTTAACATCCTCTTTTTATAAACTATCATCAAATTGTAAACTTCAATCCAGTATATGTATAATTGATGTGGTTGAACCTAAATTATTCTTTTCCCTTATATTTATTCATTTACTGAGCAAATATTTATGGAGACCCACAGTGTTCTGTGCTAGGTACTAGGTTCTGTGCTAAGGTAGTAGGTATACTGTGGAAGGGAAGACAGCCCTTCTGTCATGGATATTACAGTATAGATAATAGTAGTGCAGTGGGGAAGACAGATATTACACAGGTAAACAACAGGTATGTTCTTATACACTGAGAGAAGTTCTGTGAAGGAAATAAATTCTGGAATAGAGGGCTGGGAAGTGACTTATAGGGAGAGTTATACAGATGTTAGGACAGCCAAGGAAGATTGTTTGAGGGGAACTTATTCTAGCCAAAACTTGAAGTATAAGAAGAAACCAGACTTGTTGTAGGGGATGGGGTGGGGTGCCTTTCAGCCTAAGGAAATGGCCCGCACCAGTGTCTTAAGTCAGGAAAGCACTTGGCTAGTGAGACTAGCATATAGAGGCTAAGAGGAGAGTAGAGCATGGTGAGGTTGTGGAGATATTCAAGGACCTGGGGTTCAGGTGAGAAGTAAAAGAAGCTTGCACAAACATGGTAACAGTAGAGAAGGGGAAAAGTGGACTGATTCTCAATATGTTTTGGAGGTGGACAGTAGTACTGACAGATTTGCCTGGGAAGGGACATGGAGAAGACTGCGACAAGGATGACGCGTAGATATCTGGTCTGAGCTACTGGGTAGGAAAAAGAGAATTGAGATTCTAATTTTGAACATATGTATTAAGATGCCTGTGAGATATCCATCTCTCTTCTGTTTTGGTTCTGTTGCTATACCTCTTTTATTACACCATTTATCAGAGCGGATCAAGGGAGGTTTATTATAAAAATGACTTCAGGCTCAGACAAGAAATCATCTGGGTTAATGAGAAGCATGTTAGTGAGAATAAGCTAGAGAAACTAAGGACGACAGTAGTTCTTAAGCTTTGGTTGCAAAGGCTTTTCAAGTTTCTCTGCCCAGTATTTATTTCAGCTTCCCTTGGGATTCCCATTGTGAATTTGTTCACTGATAACCTGAATTTACCCAACCATTTGCTGAGTTTCTTTCTTTCTCTAGCCTCTCCTGCCTTCACCTTGTTTACCCGCTTCACTGTTTAGAAACCTTCAGTGGTTCTCCACTGCGTTCAGGATAAAGTCCAAACTGTTTGGCATGCTATTCAAGTCCTTTCATAGTCTGTCCTCTTTGCCTGTCTTTCCCTGTCTCCCCATTCCATCTTTATATACACTCAATGAAAAGAGAAATATGTAAATGAGCAGGGGACTTGAAACTGGTGGGAACAGAGGTGGTCTTGGACAGATGAATAGCCTGTTCATAAATTCTTAACAGAGAACAGTAGAGTAGAAGCATCTGAAGAACCAAGTTTTAGAAAGATAATACCATCCTGGGGATTTACAGTGGAATTGCTACCCTGTAGTATGTTAATAGTTTCATTAAAAGTATGGCTTAGTTTTATAATCTGAAAATTTTTTAACCTCCCAGAACCTGTTTATCTTGGAAATGAAAACACCTACCTTACAGAATGGTTGTATGATAACATGGTGAAGTATGTGATATTTAGTAGGTGCTCAATAAATGGTAGTTAATATTATTATTTCAGTTAGAATGCATTTTTTTGTCCCCTCATTCCCTCTTCTACTTCCCCCCTACCTCCTCTCCCTCTAGTAATCACCAACTATTGCCTGTATGTGTGTTTTCTTCCTTAATCCCTTCACCTCTTTCACCCAGCCCTGCAACCTAGAATTAATATTAAATGGTAATTCTATTCCTAATCTTACCTATTTCTACTTCCCTTTTGTAGCCCTATTCCAACCAGTCTTGACTACTTACTAGTTCCTGAATATCTACAATATTCTACAATATTCCAGTTCCCTTATCTGGAATTCCATCTATCCTTTGCAATTCAAGTTTCTATTGATATCTTATACTCATATTTCAAAGCATAACTTTAAAACCATCTTTTCTTTTTTTAAAATATTTTGTTTTTAGAGAGAGGGGAAGGGAGGGAGAGAGGGAAACATCAATATGGGGTTGCCCTTCATGAGCCCCACACTGCGTAACTGGCCTGCAACCTAAGCATGTACGCTGACTTGGAATTGAACTGGCACTCAATCCACTGAGCCACACCAGCCAGAGCTAAAACCATCTTTGCTATATGGCCTTTTGTGATCACTCTTGTTCAGTGATTTTCGACCTTTTTCATCTCGTGGCACACATAAACTAATTACTAAAATTCTGTGGCACAACAAAAAAAATATTTTTTGCCTATCTGACAAAAAAATGTAAGTATAATTTTGATTCATTCACACTGGATAGCTATTGTTGTGTTAACTGTTGTCAGTTTTTAATTTGACAATCTAAGGGAAAAGAGGTCCATGCCCCTGACTAAATCATCAAGTATTATGGCACGTTGGTTGAAAACGGCTGCTCTAGTTGAAAGTTCTTTGTATTTCTTTAATGCTTAATTGGTTCCAGTCATGAGGACTTGTCTGATTAAGCACTGGGTACTGCTTTGTGGTTTAGTTATTTGTATACAGGGTGGGGCAAAAGCAGGTTTACATTTGTTCATATGGGAAATAATACAATAATTAATAAATAATAATACCAGACAAACTACTTTATGTACTCACAACTATAAACCTACTTTTGCCCCACCCTGTGTGTCTTATCTCCTTAAGAATTGTATATTACCCTTTTTTAGTCCCTCTGCAAGAGCTGAGCCAAAACCTTATACAAAGCACCCACTAAACATTTAATAGCTATTCAGTGAACTAATTTGAATAGTACTACTAATAATTAAATCATTAAACTTTATTCCTCAATGATGATTGTCAGGGAAATTTTTTTTTTTCTGGACAGCTTTATTTTGAGGGGGGGTATGTGTGCGGGAGTGCTCCTGGTATATTAAATAAAGAAGTAAAGCAATACCAAGAGCAGGATTACACTGTGGCATATTTTAAATGTTTACTTACACTTGATAAATGGTCTCACACACGTATTGGGACTCTACAGTCTTACTTGGAGATAATGTTAGTATCTAAATTTGAGCCCTTGTATGAACACGAGGTTCTCCTCTTACTGTCTACACTCTGGAATGTTATACATTTAAGAATTTTAAAAAGCTGGTGCTTTGGTGAATTATGGCCACCTTGATGATGCTTGTTCTCAGTAGTCCTAATTTTTTTTTATTTTTTAATATGTATTTTATTGATTATGCTATTACAGTTGTCCAGTTTTTTTCTTCCCTTTCTTCCCCTCCACCCTGCACCGCCCCCCCCCCCCCCAGCATTCTCCCCACCTTAGTTCATGTCCATGGTTTGCACATATAAGTTCTTTGGCTTCTCACTTTCCTGTACTATTCTAACCTCCTCCCCCTGACTACTTTTTATCTACTATCTATGCTACTTATTCCCTCTACCTTTTCCCCCATTCTTCCCCCTCCTCCTCTCTTCTGATCTCCATTTCTATGATTCTGTTCCTATTCTAGTTGTTTGCTTAGTTTGTGTTTGTTTTGTTTCTTTTAGGTTCAGTTGTTGATAGTTGTGAGTTTGTTGCGATTTTACTGTTCATAGTTTTTGAGCTTCTTCTTTTTCTTAGGTAAGCCCCTTTAACATTTCATATAATAAGGGCTTGGTGAGGATGAACTCCTTTCACTTTACCTTATCTGGGAAACACTTTATCTGCCCTTCCATTCTAAATGATAGCTTTGCTGGATAGAGTAATCTTGGATGGAGGTCCTTGCCTTTCATGATTGAATACTTCTTTCCAGCCCCTTCTTGCCTGCAAGGTTTCTTTTGAGAAATCAGCTGAGAGTCTTATGGGAACTCCCTTGTAGGTAACTGTCTCCTTTTCTCTTGCTACTTTTAAGATTCTCTCAGTATCTTTAATCTTGGGTAACTAAATTTGATGTGCCTTTGTGTGTGCTTCCTTGGGTCCAAACTCTTAGGGACTCTCTGAGCTCCCTGGATCTCCTGGAAGTCTATATCCATGCCAGATTGGGGAAGTTCTCCTTCAATATTTTTTCAAATAAGTTTTCAATTTCTTACTCTTTTTCTTCTCCTTCTGGTACCCCTATGATTTGTATATTGGATTGTTTAAAGGTGTTCTAGAGGTTCCTAAGCCTCTCCTCATTTCTTTGAATTCTTGTTTGTTCATTCTGTTCTGGTTGAATGTTTATCTCTTCTTTCTGCTCCAAATCATTGATTTGAGTCTCAGTTTCCTTCCCTTTACTGTTGGTTCCCTGTATATTTTTCTTTATTTCACTTTGCATAGCCTTTGCTTTTTTCTCCATTTTACGACCATAGTCAACCAATTTAGTGAGCATCCAGATTACCTTTGTTTTGAGCTGTGCATCTGATAGGTTGGCTATCTGATCATTGCTTAGTTCTATTTTTGGAACATTGATCTGTTCTTTCATTTGGGCCCTATTTCTTTGTTTCAGTGCCTGTTAAGTTGATAGAGGCAGAGCCTTAGGTATTCACCAGGGCTGGGCAACCCAGGTCACTGAGTTTTGATGCTCTCCGTGGGGAAGGGGTCTGAGTGGGAGCAATGCCACTAGCAATGCTGCTTGCAATGCCGCAAGTTCGGCTCTCGGCGAGTTTTCAGTCACTTCCCCCACTACCCACAAGCAAATTGGGCCCTTCTAGTGCTGATACCTGGGTGGGTAGATTTGTGTACATTCTAGGACACTGTGGGGCCCTCCAACGAACTCTCCTGTGAGGCTGGGAGTTTCTCCTGCCACCGCAACCCCTACAGGTTTTTACCTCTAGAGGTTTTGAGGCTTTCTTTTCCTGCACTGGAACCCTGCGTTGCGTGGTCTGTCTCTCTCCCCAGCTGTTCCTGTGGTTTATCCATATGCAAATTTGGGACCACTTGGTCTGCCAGCCGTTGCCTCACCTGCCTGGTCCTCAAGCCACCACCGTGTGCCCCAGCTGCCCGTCTCCTCCCCTTCTGCTGGTCTGGATGAATGTTTCTTCTTTAGTTCCTTGGTGTTGAGCTTCCCTACAGTTCAATTTTCTGGCAGTTTTGCTTAGTTTTTGTTTTTAATTTTGTTGTTGTCCTCCTTTTGGCTGTGTGAGGAGGTGAAGTGTATCTACCTACACCTCCGTCTTGGCCGGAAGTCTCAGGGAAATTTTTTTTTTTTTAATGGTGCCTAACTGTAGCTTTTTATAAAGTTTTTCACCCAAGAAGCATTAATGGAGTACTGACTGTATTAATGTTAGAAAGAGATATTAAAAAGATGAAAGATAGCATCCAGCATTTGCAGTCTGCTCAGTATCAGGTTTTTAAAGATCTGATTTGCCTGAAGTCAACAGATACACACTGTTAAAACAAGTATATCTTTGATACTAGATGGAGTATAATTCCAAGGGTTTGGAAGATTAGGATTGAAATGGAATGGGAACTCATTACTTTGTCTTCAGTGCTGTGCTGATTTTTTAAAAAAATCACAAGATATCTTTCTGACTTTACATAAATAAATACCTCTTTTGGATTTTGTATCCACAATGAAAAATAGTATTATTTATTGAGTAAAGGCCTATTTGTAAGCACTTATTCTGTTTTTTACTTCTTGACTTCTTTTATCTTTTCTTCTGGTTACCTATTCTATCATTTTTAATGTGAAAAATTTGGCCACATGTATAACAGATTTGTTAGGATGAGTTTGAGCTTTTAGTAAATGGCTCATAGAATTTTTCTTTTTTCTATTGTTTATTCGTTTAATTCTGATCAACCTCAGAGCTAACTGGCGATACTTGCCTGGCTTATTGTTTTCATTTTATATTTTCTTACTCCACCCCTACCTTTGTTTTTGTGCCTCTTACATCACTACCCATGTGCAAAGCTGGAAAGAACATGAAGAAAAACCATCCTTAATAATTTATTTTTTATCTACCTTTCCTTGCATAGACTGAATTGTGTCTTCCCTGCTGAATACTGCATTGTCTGTTTTCTTGTGTTTATGATATTACCTGAAGTTGGATTCAGTATGTTGCAAAAGAATTCTTTTGCCCTTCTGCTTGTATGTCTATTCCTTATACTGTGTTTTCATTTATTCTCGTGTTTAGCTTTTTTTTTTTTAACAAATGTCCAATTATGTGGCACAATGTATTGGTTTAGCACTGATAGATTTTATTCTCTAATTCTTTATTCATGTCTCGATCATTTCTTCCTAAATGTGGCAATGAGGTCATATCAATGAAGACTGCAAGAATACTAACTGGCAAGTGTCATGACTACATTCATGGACAACTTGGAATTACCACAGCTCTGTGGTTAAAAATTTCAATTAATTTTTGATTAAGTGCCAAACAAGTTCTAAAAAAAGTTAATGGTTTAGCTTCCACATTCAATAACATGTTGCATTCTTTGCTTTGTTCATTAATTCAGCAAGCATTTGTTGAGCATTTATTATGTCAAGTATTTCTCATTGTTCATATTCCACTTTCTAAAAGTAGTTTTTATAATCTTTGTTTCTTAGGCAATTTGAGTATGTTCACAAAGCAACAGTGATTTTCTCTGCCCTGCTACTCAAAATATGGTTGGTGGGCCAGCAGCATTGGCAACGTCTGGGAGTTTGTTGGAATCCTAGAGTCTCAGGCCCTATTCCAGACCTGCTGAATCAGAATCTGTATTTTAACAACATTGCTAGATGAAACGCACATTTAGCATATGAATTGTTATTATCTGGATGTTTTTGTTTAAAAATTGGGTACTTATATTCATTCAGCTACTTTCTTAGAGATAAGACAGCCTTTTATGTGAAAGCAATTATAGGGGTATCCTTAAAAGATCTTTTCTGTTTTTAAATTTATAAGAAAAAACTGTAAAACAGAAAAATAAATACTGTTACTGTTTATTTCCTGAAAGGTACAAGTAAAACACTTAGAAAATGAAATTTAAGTGATTTTCTTATCTGCTAAAATTTTCACAAATAATTTGTAATTTTTTATAGGTCTTTATGAGAGACCTCGTTGTAAACTCTGTTGTATAGGAAAGTATTAATATAGGTAAAAGTGGTGTCTGTGCCTTTGCAGTAAGGTGAAATGATAAAGTCATAGCTGAAATCCATGGAAATAGCGCTAAATCCTCAGCCTGTCTTCTGTTTATTTTTGCAAAGGAAGTATGAAAAAATTGATGTTCTCAAATCAAATCATTACTCTTTTAGAGTAACTGATAATTTGATATCTAGATTTTCTTTTTGGGTCACATTTGATTACCTAGAGATTAAAGAAAAAAAATTCTGAAAAAACAATTGCCTACTCATAAGGTAAGAAGGAATTGAAGATAATTTTACTTTTTTAATTGAAGTACAAATATACTTCACATAGGGGCAACAAATTAATAACATATGTTGGGTGGTAAATGTTTTAAGTAGTATTTATAAAGCCTGGATTGCTTATTTTATTAGTGCAGAGTAAGTTTGATGACTTTAGTAAATGAAACTAAAAAATGTGCTTCTTTAAAAATTTTTATTACTTAAAATATTTTAACACTTAAAATAATTTGAGGAGATCGGCAGTAAGAGCCAACATAAAGGCTTTTCCTTTTAACATACCTTAATTTAATTCAATACCACGTAAGGTAGTTGGTTTGTCACTTTTAAGGTAGCAGTGTGACCTTGGGGAAGTCACTTTTTGAGTTTCAGATTTCTTCAACTGTAAGATTAGGTGGTTCCTCTTTCCTCTTCAGGGTTGTTGAAAGGCTCATTTGACATAATGTAGATAATGCCCCTGATATGGGACGTGACACAGAAATAGTACTCAATAAAATTAATTCTTCCTTTTTTTACTGCTTTGTTACATTTATACACAATTATTTAGATTTTGCTCATATTGCAAATAAGAGTTCTTTTGAATTTTTTCATACTGATTGAAGTTGAATCAAGAATATAAACTCCATAACGGCATAGACCTTGTTTGTTTTGTTCACTGTTGTATCCTGAGCACCTAACACAGGATCTGTGCTAGGTGCTTGATAAGGATTTATTGAATGAATGAGTGTCACGCATTGGAAGTAAGTTTACTTAATTAACTCAGAGAATGCCTTTGCAGTTTATGTTTGTCAGGTATATTCCATTGAAATTAATTCATTCAACAAACTTTGATGAAGACCTTTAATGTACCAAATATTACCCTGTCATCATGGAACTTAAATTTTAGCTGAGGGGAGAGAAAGGGAAAGGATAATAAACCAGTAAACAATTAAGTTAACAGGATAATTGTAGATGATAATAAGTGCTGTAGTGGTTGTGAGGCCATCTGGAAAAGTAAGGGCCACTACTTTAGACAGGATGTGTGTGGGAGACCTTTCTAAGGTGGTGACAGCTGAGCAGAGACAATAATGTTGAGAAACAGAACAGCTTTCAAATAGCCAGGAGAAAAACATCTTAAGTAGAGAAAAAAGCAAGTGGAAGGGCCTGAGTAGGGAATGAGCTAAATATAATTAATTAATTTGGATTGTTAACATCCAAATAAAATTACTTCATGTAAATAGTACGGAGCAGATGTAAAGACAATGTAAATCCTGGTTTTTGGATGGAGTACTTTCAGATTTAATGGTGAATCAAACAGTAAGATCATCAATAGTCAGCTTCATTACCTAGTGTCTCAAAAGTTCCCTTGTGTGTTGGTTGGTCTTTAGTAGACAAGGTGTGACAATGCTCTTGGCTATTATTGTGAGGCTTGACCAATAGTACTGGGATTTTGAGATCAAGAGGCTAGAAACCAACAGGTTTGAAATACGTGAGTTCTACAGCCTACCTTCTCTCCTACAGTTGAATTGTTTGCTTACTAAATTTTCTTCTCTATTTGGTTTCTTTATTTTTCTCTATTATTTCTCTACATTGCAATAGTTTAAGTGATTACTCTTAAAAATGCTGAGCATTCAAAATCATACTTGTCAGAAAGAAAAAAGTCTTAAAGAACTTAAAGTGGGCCCTGACTGGTGTGGGTGGCTCAGTTGGTTGTGTGATCTCGCAAAGTGACACATCGCTGGTTGGATTCCTGGTCAGGGCACATTCCTGAGTTGCTGTTGGTTCCCTGATCAGGGCATGTGTGAGAGGCAACCGATTGATGTTTCTTTCTCGCATCAATGTTTCTCTCCTGCATCGATTTTCTCTCCCTCTCTTTCTCCCTTCCTTCTCCAATAAAGGAAGGAAGAAAGGGAGAGAGGGAGGGAGGACTTAGCTCCGGCTGGTGTGCCTCACTGGAATGAGTGCTGGCCTGTGAACCAAAGGGTCTCCGGTTTGAGTCCCAGTCAGGGCACAGGCCTGGGTTGTGTGCCAGGTCCCCAGTAGGAGGTGCTCAAGAGGCAACCACACATTGATGTTTCTCTCCCTCTTTCTCCCTCCTTTCCCCTATCTCAAAAAATAAATAAATAAAATCTTTTTTTAAGAAAGAAAAAGAACTTAAAGTGGGATACTTTTGCAAAAGCCTGTAATTTAGTATTGCAAGATGAAAACCTAAGGAATTTTTTGTGATTCTTTTAACTGTATACATGTCATTGCTGTTGTCAAGTTTCATAAATGATCAGAATTCTGAATTTGCTGTTTTTAGTATAGAAGTCTATGCATTCTAAGAAATATAGGGAAAAAACAATAAAGAGTTAGATAACCTTTAATCTCATCATCTTTTGGGGTATAGAGGAATAATTCCTGCAAACCTTGCACCCTCAGAGGACATTATACAAATGTCCTTTTTTTATGCAGGATAAAACTGTATTTGCTATGTATAGTTCTGAGCATTGAATTTAAAATATGATACATTTCACTAAGGTGACTTCAGGGGGTTCTATTTTAAGCCAGTTTTTCTATGTGCATATCTTTAGCAAGTCAAGGCATTAATAATTTATTCAGGATGTGCAGGTAAATATTTCTGTGCTTTAATGGAAAGCCTGATGTTTAATGGACTAGAGTATTGTCTGTTGGTGATTAAATACTTAAATATATTAATTTTGGCACACTTGACCTGAGTTAGGGTTTTGCCTACAGCAAACTGTTTTGCTTATAGGCCCCATTTTCCAACTTCTTTTTAATAGCAACATCATGACAACAGAGAAGAGTTTAGTGACTGAGGCTGAAAATTCACAACACCAACAGCAGAAGGAAGAGGGTGAGGGAGCTACAAACTCAGGCCAACAAGAAACTCAGCTGGAAGAGGCTTCCCAAGCAGCCGCTGAGGGAGATAATCAGTGTGAGCAGAAGCTGAAAACATCTAATGGAGACACTCCTACACGTGAAGACTTGACCAAGAACAAGGAGCGGACGTCAGAAAACAGGGGCCTGTCACGGCTGTTCTCCTCATTTCTCAAAAGGCCTAAATCTCAGGTGTCTGAGGAAGAAGGCAAAGAGGTAGAGTCAGCTAAAGAGAAAGGTGAAGGAGGTCAGAAAGAAATAGAATTTGCAACCAATCTTGATGAAGAGATTATTCTGAAGGCCCCAATTGCAGCTCCTGAACCTGAACTCAAAACAGACCCATCCTTGGATCTTCACTCATTAAGCAGTGCAGAAACACAGGTAAGGATATGCAAATATATGGGAGGTGGGTATAATGAAGGTAGGTGAAATACACTATTTTTCATTTAAGAACATTTTATTTCTTATTAGCCAGTTGACTTGGCATTGATAGTAGTATGAAGTTTTGGAGTTTCTGCTCTAAAGAAATTAACGTAGTCATGGGGATATAAAGAACAGCATGGGGAATATATTGTATATTTATATACGATAATGTACTAAGTATGTATGGTGCCAGGTGGGTACTTGAAATATCGGGGGGACAATTTTGTAAAGTATGTAATTGTCTAACCACTATGCTGTACACCTGAAACTAATGCAAAATAATACTGAGTATAAACTGTAATTGAAAAATAAAATTTAAAAAATAAAGAAACGAATGCAGTCAATGGAAACTTGGTTTTAAGAAGATATTTATGTAGTATGAATCAAAGAAAAGAAAATGAAGAAAAAAGAATTTATCAAATTATTTTATTCAGCCTGTATATCATTTTACTGTAATAGTGGAACAAGTCCATATTTTTAATAAGAAGGAAAAAAGAATTCAGGGGGTTTAAAGTTCATTTTGTTGGAATTATTAGGCATAGGATAGTTATCAGCAGACATGATTCTTTTATGGAAATCTCATAAAAGCCATGGGATAGATTCAGGCCATCCAGAGGTATGTGATAGATTTCAGCCATGCCTGCCTTATTTTTGTTTTCTCCAACTAGATCATATTATCACAGAATGTAAGAAACAGATGAGGAAGTCTAGCTCTTTATATCACCATTGTAATATATAGTAATTTGAGGTCTTAATTGTGTTACAGTGTAGTTAAACTTAAACACGAGTGTGAATTTGTTCATCTGTCCAAAAAACGTGGGGAATTTTCAGCCTTTTTTATTCCTGAAGCATGTGAGAATTATTCACATAGTAAAAGTATAACTCCTCTATATCTATTACAGGTTTTGGGTTTGGATTATACAATTTAATGAGAATTTTCTAAAAGTATTATGTGTATTTCTAGATATATTGTACATTAAAGGTGCTAAGAATAAAATTTAGGGTAAAGTTCTAATTACGTTATGAAACAAGATTGAAAACAAGATTTACTATATAGTATAACAGATAAGGATGCAGGCTATGGAATCAGACTAGAGGGTTCAAATCACAGAGAAGTGACACTTCTGCTTTATCAATTTCCTCCTCTATAGAGTGAGGATAATAATATTTGCATCATTTGGCAATTATGAGGATTAAAGAGATAAAACATGTAAAGCTCTTAAGGCATTAGCTGGCATATAGTAAGCACTCAATAAATGTTAGTTATTGTTATTCATTTAATAAACATTAACAGTAAAGGCAAAGAAACTCTACATATCTTGATATCATTAATTTCGTTTTAAGAATACCAAAAGAACTAAATTATACCATCTTTCAGGATGTCTGGTACTTTCAAGAGGTTTTTAACTACTTCTTTTTTGTCCTCTGCTTTATGTAGGGAAAAAATCCATTTCTCATTTTAGTTAGCATTTGAATCAGAGTTGGTTTGTTTTGTTTAAAGATCATAGCATTTGTACTGAAGCTGAAACAGATGAAGGACAAAATTCTAGATTTAACTAAAATCTCATTCATTGAAACTTCATTAATTCTGAATGGGGATAAATTGTGTGCAGGTATTTATCTACATATAAAGAAAAAGAAACAAAATAAATAGTAAAATTTCAAGGGGATATTGCTTAAAAAAGAAAACTATTTTGGGGTGTTTTGGAAGCTAGTGTTTACAGTCAAAACCTTGTGAATCAGAACCTTGTGAATAAAAGTTGTAGGAGAATTTATTTGAGTGGGCCTTTTCTATCCAGGATTTTTTTTAAAGAAGTGAGTTTGCCTTATAGTTTCCACCTAGAGTGCTTTGGATATTTTTGGAAGCCATGTGTAAGTTTTTAATATTTATTTATTCATGAAACAAATGTTTATTGAAAACCTACGATGCGTATCAGGCCCTAAGTTGAATAGACATTGGTAAGTAAAAACTACAGTATAATGAAGAGGTTTGAGATCGTGAATTTTGGAGCCAGACTGACATGTGTCTTATTAACTCTATGATCCTAGGCAAGTTACGTGAACTTTTCTGGCCCCAGCTTCTTATCTGTCAAATGGGGATAATAATAATGCCCTTTCCAGAGGTTATTAGGATAAAATGTGTTCATATGAGTAATGCTTTTACAGTAACTGGCCTATTGTAATTGTTATGTAAATGTTTGCTTTATTTTTATAAATCAAACATGATCCCTACTCTTGATGACTTTATAGTCTTATGGAGGAGACAAAAAAAGTAGTATATACAAAATAATAATATATCCTATTAAATGTTAAGAAGGCAACACACAGGGTACTGATGTAAAGAATAGGATCAATAGGGTAACCAATGAAGACCTCTATGAAGAAGTCGCATTCTAGGAGGGTCATGAAGGTTGGAAAGGAGCCTTTTAGACCTCTTCCAATATGTAATGCAGGAGCCAAATAGTTAAATCCTTTTTCCTAAATGTCAGTCCTGTATTTTGAAAGAAAAGAATCGGTGAGGTTTAGTTAAGAATCTTTCAGCAATTTTGTTGTGCTGGAAGTAAAAGTCTGCCAAAGTGTTGTTCCATTTACCTGTATAACTCTGGGATGTAAATTTAAAATATATGACGATTCATTCTAAATGGATGAAGATTAAAAAAATAGCCCTTTAACAATTTAGGCCCTGGGAGACCCACATTTCAATCTCTCTTGCTTCTTTGGATCTTTGCATTTATCATGATTGATACCTGGTATCAGTTAATTGGTAGTTATAGTTGTTAGCCTACTATATATGTTGCTTTATGCTCTAAAATTGGTCCCTAAACCCCTCTTAACCATTCATAAAATTTAGACTATGTGACAAATCACATCTCATTTTACAGTTCATTAGGCCACCTTGCTAAAATTGAGGAGCATGACACAGAGATATTAAAGTTTTGATAGGCTTTAAAAATATATAATGGCATAATCAGGAAGAATAATATATAATGCTGAGAGCAACAGATTTGTGTCCTCTATAGTTTACTTGAAACCTACATTTATTGATTTGAAAGATGGGATTCTATCTTTTATTATGAAGTTTTAAGAATATAGTCTGTAGATCATTTGGGAGACTGTAATATCTTTTATAGAAAAATAATGTTAATATCACTTATATTTGTTTCAGCAATGTTTCTTCTTCAGCTAGTGCTTTTATTGGTAGCATTATTATAGGTAGATGTGTATACAGAAGGTTTTGTGAAATGTCTGTATTATTGACTTGGTGATGTCATGTATATGCAGCCTGCTCAGGAAGAACGCAGAGAAGATCCAGATTTTGAAACTAAGGAAGAAGGAGGAGTTGAAGAGTGCTCTAAAACCGAAGTGAAAGAAGAAAGTCCTGAATCAAAAGCAGAAAGAGAAATAAAAGTTTCCCAGAAATCAATCAGAAGACACAGAAACATGCATTGCAAGGTTTCTTTGTTGGATGATACAGTTTATGAATGTGTTGTGGAAGTAAGTGCATTTTAAGTTTCAGTAGTTAGAAGACTTACAAATTATTTCATGTAAGGTTGGGTAAGTGGTGCCATGGCCTGAGATAAGACCCAGTATAATGACTATTTCTATGGGCTGAAATGTTAATAGTGATTTTTCTGGAGGTAGAGGTGTGGGAAGCTTATGAGTGAGCCTATTTTCTTCAATTTTTTTCTGCATTTGTCAAATCTTGTGAATTAGGCATGTGTTACTTTTATACTCCAAAGCAGTTTTATTAAAAAAAAAAAAAAAAAAGTTTGTTACTTCTATAGTAACTTTCCATGACAAATTTCCTAGATAGCTTCAATTTCTGATATTAGATGCAGCTATCCCCATAACCGTATTTGTCTAAAAACACTACTATCTGTTCGTTTCTGCTCTCTTCTCTAAACCTTAATAAGCTTTAGTTTACTTAATATATTTCTTTATTCCCATGAGATAGGATATAAAAATTTAAATCAAGTAATGCCATTTCTTAAAATTTTATATTATTTTCTGAAAGAATAAGAAACTGAATCAAGATTGAATAAAAATGTCAGTTATTTAATTATTCTTTTGCTCCCTCAATACAAATTAAAATCCTTTAAAACCTATTAGCTATTTTTTTAACTAGAGCAGTAATTGTCAATTATATGCTTGATATAAAGCAGTCATTATTACTAATAATAGCTTTTAGTAATAAGACAATTCATATATACTTGTATCTTAGGTTTGTAACAAACTATTTCTGAATTATTTATATGCAAATGCAAATATATCAAAGCATAAATAAATAGTCTAAAATAGTATACTATATTTATTAATAGGTGTTCCCTCTCTAAGTTTCAAAAAATAAATCAAGAAAAATAAACTATTGAACTTTGAAAATAGCTACTATACTTGGTAACTATAAGTGTGTTGCATATTTAATTTGACAAATTATGAAACAAGATTTTTGTAACTCACATTTGAAAGTGTTGGTAACCAAGGATAAAAGAGGAAATTAGAAAATGACATTTTATTTTATTTGGTGATGAATATAGGGATACAAGGAAACCTTAACTAACATATGCATATCTTTGCAGAAACATGCAAAAGGACAAGATTTGCTTAAACGAGTGTGTGAGCACCTCAACCTTTTGGAAGAAGACTACTTTGGTCTAGCCATTTGGGATAACGAAACCTCCAAGGTGAGGAGACTGCTGGTAATGTAAGAAGCTGAAAAAAATTACTTTAATTTTTTTATTATTAAGAATGCCTTTATGTCTGCCTCTCCAAGAGACAATGCACATAGAGTTATTCTTGTTTCTGTAGAATGGACATTTTAAAGAAAAAAATCATTTCTGGTATGCTCTTTCATCATGAAAGTATCTACTGCTTATTTTTAAAAGACTGGGAAAGTACAGAGCTATGATGACCTGGTTAGCAAATATATACCAATAACTTTATGTATTATGCAATTAGTATTTGATCTAAATGAAGGAGATTCATAATAGTTGTTCAATGGATGGTTCTATCAATATTGTAATTATAGGATAATTATAATATATACCCATAATATAATTTGAGAGTAACATTATAAAAGAGAATACAGTCACAATATTGTTGAAACAATTATACAATGATTCTGACATTTTTTTCCAGCCTAAAAGAAATCCAGTACATTTACCTTTGAAGGAAGTAAAAGAAAGTATGAGAACATGGAGGAGGGAAGAAAGGTTAAAAGTCAAATGTTTACTTCAGAAAACTTGAATTATTTCCTGGGCCAATTACTGAAAATTACAAATATATAGCTTAAAATCAAATGATGAAAACTCTAGTCCAGTTTAACAAGTATTTGTAGGTGCTATACTAGGTGATGTGGATACAGCTGTGAGTAGGTAGACGTGGTCCCTGCCCTCTGGAGCTTACAGCTTAGTGGGATGAGTGTCATACAAAAGGTAATAGAAGATGTTATGGGAAGGTATACATAGGGAATTCCTCTCTGGAGAGCTGATGCCTAAGTTGAGACCTGAAGGATAAAATGGGCAAGTGAAGCGGAGAGAGAATGGCCTGGAGTTGAGAAAGTGGCACTGAAGGAACTAAGAGCCATGGAGCCTGCAGCAATAGAGTAGTAGGTGAATGTGGACAGCTACACAGGGGCTAGGTCATGGACAGAGTCTTGAATACAGTGTGGTTAAACCATTTTAGTTGGTTCTCTTTCCAAGATGATTTATATTATGAGAAGTTGAGTGATAGCATCCTTTAACAACTGCAGACTCTATTGACTGGGTTATTTGAGTTAGATAATGCATACTAGAAGACATGAAATTATCCTTTGCCTAAATAAAATCTGTTTGTAGAATATAGTTCTAGTAGTTTTAGTAATTTGCAATAGTTGTTCCTTCTATGAATGACTGTTGATTCAAACAGGAGAACTGTGCCTACCTGCACTAGGTTAATATTGTTCATTAAGGATTTAACCTTTACTTTGTCTCCTTAAAGGCCCAGGCCAAACTTGTACTGAAGCCTCTAATTCATCATAAGCAAAGATCGAATGTAGCTAAAAAACAAAACAATACCCCTAGAACTGCAGTGAAAACCTTCCTGCAGCTGTTGAGCTAGGAAATTCTTCCACAAATCAAGGAAAATACTCTGAAATGTATTTTATGTTACACAAGCACAGTGAGATAAAATTCAATGTTTTTATATTCATCCAAGGTTGATTTGAGAATAACTGAGAATGCTTGAATTTGGCATGTAAATAAAGTCACTGAGTACTTGTTTAATATAACTGGAAGTTATTTTCCTATGAACCAGGCATGCTTAAATTTCTGAAGCTGGCTTATCTAACGACATTCAGCAAAGGAAATTCTTTCCACTTGCAATTGAGCTTCTAGGGCCCACATTGGCACAAAAACTTTCACCATTGTTGATGCCATTCATACTCTGTTCTTCAGCAAATGTTTCCTTTATAGTACTTTTTATTATCTTATTTATTTTTTAATAAGCAACAATTAAATTACTTTATTTATATGTTAATGGACAAAGTAATGTTAAAAGTGCTTAATATAAAAGTAGAATAGCAGTATAAACCTGGCTAAGTAAAAAAGGCATTATTATCCTTCTTAGATAACATATTTCTAGAAAAGAAAAGCTGAGGTCTTTGAATCATTATCTAGCTTTAACTTTCCTGATAGTTTATAAGAGCCCCTTGTGGGGGAATCAGTGGGCAATTGAATCCTAGGAAACATAGGGCTTACATTCAGGGCACCTGGCAGGTCTGTAATATGGGCCAGCTTCTCACAGGGTGTCTGAAAGGAACATGGTCAGGGGCAATGGGCTGTTGTATGTTTTCTGCTTCTAAATTCACTGTGGCTAACTAACCCTCAGCCCTCAGAAATAGGTCAAAGTGGAATTTTTCTTAGGGTCACAGTGAGGATCTTTAGCCCATCCTGCACTGAGGGAAAGCAAGAACTTTATTAGCACGTGGCCCAAGAAAACTGTGTCCAAAAATGAACCTGGGGAAAACTTCCTTAACATTGCCAGGTTGAAGGGCCAATTCTATAACAAAAGCAGTCATGATGACGACATGACAGTCCTCCCTTGCTATATTCCTTGAGTCATACTTCTTCAGTGTGGGTGGGTTGCCCTCTTCTGTCTTGTACATAACTCTAGTGATACTTCTCCTGCTTCCTTCATCCTAACTTTTCCTTGTATTTTGTTAGAGTGCTTCTTCTGAGAAATGGAACATGGGATGTAATCTTTTTCAGACATTAAATGTCTTTATTCTACCCTCAACATTTGGTTGTTAGTTTGGTTGGGTATAGAATTTTAGGCTTGAAATTATTTGCCTTCATTTTGGAGGCATTATTCTACTGACTTCTAATTTCCAATGTTGCTATTGGTTAAGTCCAAAGGCATTCCGACTTTTGATCCTTTGTATAATATTCCCTCTCTCCCACCTTTGTGGAATAAAGCTAGTAGAATCTTCTTTTAATTTCTTTTCTCTTCTTTTTTGCCTTTAGGATTCTGAGATTCACAGTGATGTATCTTGTTGTGGGTTATCATCTACTGTTCTGGGCCCATGTCTGTTTTCTTTACTGGACTGTGATTTCCTAAAAAAAGTCATTGCTAGCACATTGCCTGGCTTGAGTGTAGTAGGCATTCAATAAATGGTTGTTGAAAGAGTAGACATATTATACTTCTGGGAACTGCTTTCCACTTAACAGTTATGAGTTAGGTAAATTACTTATACCTCTCTTTTGTTATTGGCAAAATAGGAATTATAATGAGATAATCTTTATAAAAGCAAGGAGAATGGTGCCTGGCATATAGAAAGCATTTAATAAAAATTAGCTATATCTTGTTATTATGATAGTATTATTTTAAAAAGCAGTTACCAAGTAATCAGAGACTTTGCTTAAAAAAATTAGATTTGTGTTTCATAATGTGTTTCATAAAGCATTCTGGACCATACTTCAGGTTGAATAATCTATCTAACCTTTTCTCAGGTAGGGAATACTGGAGAATATCATGGCTTTTACTTAAAATTAATGTCTTTAGTCAGATTGTCTGACTTCATTTTAGTTACCATTCCCTATATATATATTACTTTCAATAAGCCAAATTTCCAGATATCATCACTAAAAGTGTAGAGATATTCATGGAATGATTACATCTGTAGAGCAATTAATTTATGATAGTCATATATCTAAGTTTTCTGTCATTCTGAAAACAGGCTCTTGGGGCTCATCCCCCTTGTTTTAGGGATGAGAAAGCTGTAGTAAATAAAGACTGAGCGGTTTCCTCAAAGCTACACAGTCAACTCGCTCCTGAAATTCCTTCCCTTTCCTACGCAATTTTCTTTTTCAGCTTTTTATTTCTCTTTCCTTGATTTTTACATTTTATCTTTGTTTCTTGATTTTTGTTTCCTAACTACAGAATTAGTTATTCATATTGTGGGGAAAAAATGTGAACCATAATACAAGGAGAAACAAATTTTTACAAGGAGAAATCAATACATTCCCAGTCTCTAGTGTTTCCTGTTGTGTGTGTGTAAAGATTTATACTTTGTAACTTTTCTCCTTAAGAGCATCTATATCTGTGTATTTTGTTTGTAGAGAATTTGGTACCTTTATCAGGGAGGAGAGTTAATTGGAAGGCAGCTATGCTCACCACTATACCACCAACGCCGCACAAAGGAAAGTTCATTGAATTTTTTCTTGCTTGGAATAGCTTACTTGCTCTCTTTCCCTACTGACTACATGATAATTGCCAAACTGAGTCTAGCAAGAAAACAGGAAAAGCAGTGAGAAGTGAACTTTTATAGCCCTGTGAGAGATTTGTGCCATCCCCTTTGTTAAAACTTTATCATTGCTATCCTGACTTATTTCAGTAGCATTCTTTATTTGTTCATTCATTTCTTCATTCATCAAACATTATTGAGTAGATAGCATCTGCCTTCTGCTGGGCTGAGCTATAAAGGACATAGCCTTTTTTTCAGGGAATTCCTAGACTGACTAGGAGACATAAGTAAGATGGATATCAACATAGAAAGGGTTTTCTGCAGAAGGTAACATAAGATCTATATTATTAGAGATAGTTAGAAATCTTAGATGAAGAAATGTGGATAGAGTATTACAAGTGACAGGAACAGTATGTGAGAAGGTATTTTGAAACACAAGCGAGACCTGTAATTATTCAGTTGAATGAATGGAGATCTGTATCAGGATCTTTTCATTTCTATATTATTTTGAAACATTTTTTAAGCTCAAGAAGGGATGCATTTATTTATTTATTTATTTTAAATGATATTTGATTGATTATGCTATTACAATTTGTCCCAATTTTCCCCCTTTGCTCCCCTCCACCCAGCACCCCCCATTCCCTCAGGCAATCCCCACACCATTGTTTGTGTCCATGGGTCATGTGCATAAGTTCTTTGGCTACTACATTTCCTATACTGTATTTTACATCCCCATGGCTATTGTGTAACTGCCTATTTGTACTTCTTAATCCCCTCACCTCTTCACCCATTCCCCTACACCCTCCTCCCATCTAGCAACCATCAAAATGCTCTCTGTATCCATGATTCTGTCTCGTACCTCTTGTTTGCTTAGTTTGTTTTTTAGATTCAATTGTTGATATCTTTTTACTGCCATTCTATTGTTCATAGTTTTGATCTTCTTCTTTTTCTTAAATAAGTCCCTTTAACATTTCATATAATAATGGTTTGGTGATGATGAACTCTTAGTTTTTTCTTGTCTGGGAAGCTCTTCAATTCTAAATGATAGCTCTGCTGGGTAGACCAATCTTGGCTGTATGTCTCTGCTTTTCACAACTTTGAGTATTTCTTGCCAATCCCTTTAGCTTGCAAAGTTTCTTTTGAGAAATCAGCTGAAAGTCTTATGGGAACTCCTCTTTTGGTAACTAACTTCTTTTCTCTTGCTGCTTTTAAGATTCTCTCTTTATCTTTAAATTTTGGCATTTTAATTATGATATGTCTTGGAGTAGGCCTCTTTGCATCCATCTTGTTTGGGACTCTCTGTGCTTCCTGGACTTGTACATCTATTTCCTTCACCAAACTTGGGAAGTTTTCTTTCATTATTTTTTCAAATAGATTTCCAATTTCTTGCTCCTTCTCTTCTCCTTCTCGTACCCCTATGATGTGAGTGTTGGACCTTTAAAGTTGTCCCAGGGGCTGTTTACACTATCCTCTCTTTTTTGGATTCCTTTTTCTTCTTGTTGTTCTGACTAGTTGTTTTTTGTTTCCTTATGTTCCAAATCATTGATTTGACTCTCGGCTTCATCCCCTCTACTGTTGTTTCCCTGTAAATTGTTCTTTATTTCATTTAGCGTATCCTTCATTTCTGACTGGATCTTTTTTATGCTGTCGAGGTCCTCACTAAGTTCCTTGAACATCCTTATAACTAATGTTTTGAACTCTGCATCTGGTAGATTGCTTATCTCCTTTTCATTTAGTTATTTTTCTGGAGTTTTGATCTCTTCTAATTTGAGCCATGTTTCTTTGTCTTTTCATTTTGGCAGCCTCCCTGTGTTTGTTTCTATGTATTAGGTAGAGATGCTATGACTCTGTGTCTTGGTAGCGGGGCCTAATGTAGCAGGTGTCCTGCAGGGTCCAGTGGCACAGCCTCCCCTATCACCTAAGCTGGATACTTGAGTTGTGCCCTTTTTGTGGATTGAGTACACTCTCCTCTTGTGGTTGAGCCTTGATTGCTGTTGGCAGGTCAATGGGAGGGTACCCAGGCCAGTCAGCTGCAAGGACTGGCTGTGACCACTGACCACCAGTTTCTGCCCTCCGTGGAGGATCAGGTGAGCAGGGGCAGTGTGGTGGTGCTCCGACATGGTCTGTAGCTGTGCACTGTGGTGCAGGCCCTGGGGTTTCCCGGGTGGTACAGGCCAAGGTCAGCTCCCACCTGTGTTTTGCCTAAGGCCACCCTGCCTGAGCTATAAAACAATCTGAGATGGCTGCTACTTGTGCTTGGCTTGGAGATTGCCAGGTAAATCCAAGCTGTTAATTTAGGCTAGCTGCTGCTAGTGCTGTTCCTGGGGCCACTTACTCACTGAGGCCGGCTGGCTGTTGCTTGTTTGAAAGGAATTAAGAAGTGATGAAGCCTGAGCCAAGACCAGCCATTCATAGGGAAAAGCCACTGTTAACATCTGTAATGGATGGGAGGAGCCTCAGGGCATCTCCAGGGCAGGGCAAACAGTGTTAGTCAGATTGATGGAGTCTCAGATATGGCACTTGCCTGCAGGTTCTGTGGCTCTCTCTCAGGGGATGGTTCAGAAAAGGGACACCTTTCTGTCTGGGAGAAAGCCGTCCCCATCTCTCACCTTGATAACCAGACCCTTCAGTTCCTCCCTGTATGTCCGTAGTGCCTTTCAAGCTGCTACTGTAGTGTTGGAGCTCAGAGGGAGTGAGTCTGAGTAAGTCTGTGTGTGGGTTCTTTAAGGAGGAACTGTTTGGGACTCCAGAAGTTTGTTCCATTGACTCAGTACCTGCTGGATTTTACAGCCAGAAGTTATGGGGACTTAATTTCCTGGCATTGAAACCCTAGGCTTGGGGTCCTGGTGTGGGGCTGGCACTCCTCACTCCTAAGATATCCCTTCTGAGTTTTTATCCACCACACTTGGATGTGGGACCAGCCTGGTCCACATCTCTTCCCCTCCTACCAGTCTGGATAGATGTGGTTTCTTTAATTCTGTAGTTGTCAGACTTTATTCAGCTCGGCTTCTGATGGTTCTGAATGATGGTTGTTCAATAATTAAGTTGTAATTTTGATGTGGTTGTACAAGAATGCAAGCTGTGTTTATCTATATAGGAATGCATTTTTTTTTAATGCACAAACTGAAATTCTGTTTAAAATGTTAATTTATTTAATTCACCTGATATAATTGGCAAAATGGACTCCTGACAGGGAAACATTTGTGTTGTTTCCAGTTTTTTGCTATCTTTTCTCTTCTTCATGAAAATTTATTCCATTTCCTATTTCAGATGTGGGAATTTCCCATTCCCACATTTCCCCAGTTTCCCTGGCCAGCAACTTGGGAATTATCCTTTACCACTACACCTTACCAACAATCAGTCATTAATCCTGACTATTTTAGCTCATAAATTCCTATCTTCTCCGTCCCATAGACTTTATCCCATTACACTCTTTTGATTATCCATATGACTATAATTTATTTAGTACTGGCTATATGTTTTTTATATACATGAAATAATTTAATCCACAGTAACTGTGAGGAAGGCAATTTTATCCCAATTGCATATATGAGAAAATTGAATCTCAGAAAGATTGTCTTATATAAGATTACTTTACTAGTAAGTGGTGGAGAGGTCAAGTTAGGATTAGAACTCAAGACTATATGACCTCAAAACTGATACCCATAACCATTATTCTGTTCTGGACCACATTCATCATTGTCAACAACAACCTCTTATTTGGTCTCCCTGTGCACAGTCTTGTTTCCTCAAATTCATATCACCCCATTTGAAATCCTTCAGTGGCTCCCCCTTGCCTAGAACCTGACAAAGGCCAAGTTTCTTAGCATGGAATACTATTTTCCATTTTCCATCTCTCCTCCTTACCTCTGTGCTCCAGCTATGTAGAGGTACAGGCCGTAACTCAGATATATCATGTTCTCTCTTACACTTTATGCCTTTCTAATTACTTCCTCTTCTTTTTTGCATGGCTAGTTCTTGTTTGTCCTTCAAGCCTCAATGCAGATCTCCCAAACATTCTTTTGAGAAACATTTCCTAACTGCCTCTTACCCCAGTCCATTTTGGCGCAGCTCCTCTGTGCTCCAAGAGCACTCTCTGCTCTTGCATAGCACTTTCATACATTTCTATTATAGTAATTATCATGCCCAGAACAAACTGATTGTTCAGTGTTCACTGCTTCTATTAGACAGACAGCTCCTTGAAGACAAGTGCTATTTTTAAATCCCTTTTTGTAACTGTGGTGCCTAGCATGTGGAAGCATTCCTCAAATATTTGTTGACTAAATAAAATACTGTGAAAGGAATCATTTAAATTGAGCATAAAAGTACCTATTCTTGTGCACACTGATTTTTATTATCTTGTACACACTGCTTTTGATTTTGATTTGGAAGTTGAGATACTGAAGCAATAATAGCATATTGTAAGGTAGTTTATACAGCCCGGGGTACCATGTGACTGACACAAATCTGGGTTTGCCCTCTGTATGTCAATTTGGGGGGGAATAGCTTATGGAATCCCTGTATGAAACTTGGCCGCTTCAGGTTATTTTGGGAAGTTTCTCTTAAAAATAATGGAAAATATGGAGTTGCCTCATTATGGTGGGGAGATGTTTACTCCAAAGTGGTAACAAGAAGTCTTTGTTAAGAATTCTGGGTGTCACGGTATAAACCATAGTTCTTGGAGGTTCCACAAAACTTATCAGTTGGCGCATTTAAAGTCTTCCCTTGCCTTTGGACCTAAAGTTTTTTGGTCTTGATGAGAGATGAAGGAGAAACACCCAGCTTACCCACTTTCTGACAGGGCTTAAACAAATGTGTGCTTAGTTTTATACTATAGAACAATATTATATTGTGACATTTTAAACATATTTCTTAATTATCTGTATTAACTGAGTAAGCAGGGGAAATAAAAGGAAACTAGTCCTCATTCTTGTGCTTTTTGTCTGTCGTAGTGACTATCTTTATGTAACAGTTAAAGTGGTATACCAGGAAATATAAGACAGTGGCGTTGAGGCTATTGCTCGGCTGGGGCAAATTGGATGATCACCTGTGCTTTGCTGCTGTTGGTAGAGAGTGAAGAGGGGGCACCTCACTCTCCTTGTCTAAATACCACTAAAATTCAATTTTGAACTTTTTAGAGGAGGGAATGAGGAAGGACTGGGAGGAGCTCCTGTGATGCTGGTAATATTACATGCTTGCTTTGGTAATTTACTGCTCTATACACTTATGTTTTACATACTTTTCTCTATGTATCTTATGCCAATAAAAATTTTTAAAACAATTTAATTAGAAATTTCTGTTTTCACAGTTTTCCCTAGGAACCTATGAAAGATGTTAAGGATGAGGCTCTTTGCAAGTATCGTTATTTTGCATGGTCCATCACAGTGGTGGGCAGACTCTAAGTGGGGCTGAAGCACGGTAAAGGGAGAGATTAGTGTGGACAAGAGTAGTCAGGCAAAACAAAACAGTCGTTCAGTAAACATTCATTGCGTACGAACCATGTACCAGGTGCTGTGCTGACAGAAAAGCTATACAAGACCAGAGGTCAGAGTGGAGGGAAAAATAAGATCTGGGTGATGTCAATAATCCTGGTTATAGATAAAAGCTCTTCTAGCCTTTATAGTATAATAAAAATAACAAGTACTTATTTAGCATTTCTTGTTTACAGAGAGTATTACATCTATTCATTTAATCTTCACAATAACTCTCTGAAATAGGCACTACTACTAATATTTTATAGATGAGGAAACTGAAGTACAGAAATACCTAAAGACACTCAGCTAGGAAGTAGTGGAGGCTAGGATTTCAGCCCAACTGTCCAGTCCTGTTTTTCTACTCAAAATTGCTATGCTGTATGAAATTAATGCAAAGAATTTTGGAGATGTAGGTTGACCTGGAGGCACTGTTTGAAGATGGTCAATAATCCTGATTCTGGTACTCTCTTATTTATGTTTTGGAGATCTGTGTGAATGCCTTTTCTTCTTTTTACAGACATGGCTGGACTCTGCCAAAGAAATAAAAAAGCAGGTTCGTGGTAAGTGAATGTTGCCTTTTTTATAGTTCTTTCTTTTAGTATGTCAGAAGATTTCTAACCATTTTCTGGCTGTTAGTCACTTTATAATCCTGACTGTAGCAGGTGGCTTTGAAATTGAGGTAAAGCCTTCGCCTAGAAGAAGGGGATTCCATAATAGAAAGACAGCAGTAGTGGATCCTGTTGAGATGTAGGTCAGATCTTGATGATTTTTTTTTTTTTTTTTTTTTTTTTTTACAACTAGGCAAAGTTGGGGAAGATAGGAACAGTTGAGAGAAACAGAAAGAACAAAGGTGAAAAGAGAAAAAGGATATGGGAGTCAGTTCTCAAAAGAGTAGTAGTTGAAATTGGAGTAGGCTTCAATTAGAAGTATGCTGCCTGATTTTGTTCTTTTTAAATTGTTCTGGACTAACCATCTTCATGTTTTCCTCTCTGTGGTTCTTTTTGTCCATTTTCAACATTCCTCTTCCAAACTGAAGTGTAAGAATAGAAGAATAAGAATTCTTTGCCAGTGACCCTTCTGACCTTGTGGCTTTCTCCTAGCTTCAAACCCTCTAGAATATATTACTGCTGCACACCCTTCTCCTCCTAGTATCTAGAAATAGATATTCCTAGGTCAAAAAAGTATAAATTAGTATTTTCTAGCTGCAGACTTAATGGGTTGGCTGAAGGGTAGAGACCCCAAAACCCCATCCACCCGCTATTTGTGACCAGATATCCTTTTAGTTTGGTTTATTTTGAGGAAACTTATAGGAACTGTAAAGATGTTATTCATCATGATTAGTAACTTTTAGTTATCACCTAAAAACAAATTTTAATTTGTTTCTTAAAAGAAAATAATTTTATTATGGTGAAATGTTTTCCTTTAGACCCTATTCATAATTTATATTTCTTAAGACAGAGAAACAAAATACTCTTTTGGTCTGGCAACTTTTCATATTTGCTTCCAGCCTATAAAATCTTGCTTTATAATGCAAGTCAGCAAAAAATATTCAGCACATTTGAGACATGACAAGAAAAACATAACTCCTAGCTCCTTTCAATGAAAATATTTTTAGTATTCAATTTTACTTAGGAATAAATGACTATACATGAAGACGTTTTAAAAAATATTTTATTTATTTAGTTTTTAGAGAGAGAGGAAGGGAGGGAGAGAAACATCAATGTGCAGGAGAAACATCAGTTGGTTGCCTCTCGCATGCCCCCAACCAGGGACCTGGCCCTCAACCCAGGCATGTGCCCTGACTGGGAATCGAACCGGCGACCCTAAATCAGTGTTGCTGATTCAGAAGCAGAAATTTTAATGTTGAAACTTTTTAGGGCTTTTCTAGCTACCATTTTTTCCCACTAAACATTCTGTATAAGGTATTACTAATAATATGTATCATATTCTAGAAATAGTCACTGACTAAAGCTTAATTTTAATATTTTTTAAAATTCCAACTGATTAACTTTTTTAGCCTCCCTGTTGCATTTAACCCTCAGTGTGCATGCAGTGAAACTGGATATCTTTAAAAGTGTCCCAAACTTGTATCTCTTGCATGGAAAAAATTGGAACTGAAAGTTTGGGTTCCTCTGCTTACAATTGCTATTAACAAAAGTAAAAGAGTTAATTTTGGGGACATATCTGTTTAGATATTACTCTTAATACAGCTAAACTTCCTTATTTTGGGTTTAACAGAGAAGGAAAGTCCAAGCAGAATACAAGGTTATTGTTTTTTTTCTGTTTTTCTTTTTTTGTGGTTTGATTAGGTCTAGTAACTTGAGATCAGTGGGGGATCTGGATTAATAAATAAATAAATATTTTAAAAAAATCTCTCAAGGATATGTTTATTGATTTTAGAGAGAAAAGGAGGAAGAGAGAGACTCTCTCTCTCTCTCTCTCTCTCTCTTTGTCCTGCGGGAAAGAAACATTGATTGGTTACCTACCATATGTGCCCCAACCAGGGATGGAGCTCGCAACCTAGGTACGAGCCTTGACCAAGAATCGAAACCACAGCCTTTTGGTGTATGGCTCCAACACCAAACCCAGTGTTCCAACCCACTGAGCACCCCAGCCAGGGCAATAAATAATTTTAATATACTAGTACCTATTCTTCTTCTTTTATGTGGTCCTTTTATTTAAAAAAAAATATTTTCTGGAACTGTAGCATTTTCCTATAACCTTCACAATAATGCATGAGATCAGTTAATTTATTTCATTTATTTTCTCAACAAGTATTTCTTGAGCATTCATGATATGCCAAGCACTGTTTTAGGCACTAGGGATATACATGAAATAAAACAGAAAAAATTCTTGCCCTTGGATATTAGCATTTTAGTGAGAGGAGGCAAAGTTTATCCTTTTTCAAAATTACATATGTATGTTTGTGTTTATATCTATACATATGTGCATATATCTATTAAGTACTACATGTACAAAGTACAAACAAAGATCAAGTGTTATAAAATAGTATGTAGTGAGAGTAGGCGTCCCTTCTAACCGTTTTCCCCTAGGCTCTCACTTTCCCTCCCCAGGAGTTCCCCTTCTAGTTTCTCAACTATTATAACTGGTTTATTGTATCCCCTTTCAGGAATAGACTATGTGTATGTAATCATACCTGTAGTATATACTTTTTTCCACCCCAACTTTCATGGTTGCTTTCTATCTGATAAAGCGAAGTTCAGTAAAATGTGGTATGCCTGTATTGAGTGAGGTCGCAAATAAATAATGCCAACACCAAAAGAGAAAATTCATGGATCATTCAAATGACTTATGAGGACTCAGAGTGGTATATGAATCACATTTTGGAAACTATTGCTTTAAACATGTTGACCTATAAGATGGTTTCCTTTCTGTTATTTTGCCTATATAGTATTAGTGTTTTGTAAACAAGACTATATTAAGTTGGGTTTTAAAAAACTGAAATCCTCTAACTCTATCGCTTAAATGGTATTTAAACAGCTTCTTATACGTGAAAAATTTCATTTACAAAGCATGAAAATATTAAAACTTCAGGAAAGAAAAAAAATTTGAATATTTTTAGGTATTTCTAATAATCAGAAACTTAGGCATACGCATAAAATTCTTTTGCATTTATTTTTACAGGTGTCCCTTGGAATTTCACATTTAATGTAAAGTTTTATCCACCTGACCCAGCACAGTTAACAGAAGATATAACAAGGTAAACCCTTTATTAACAGTTAACTATGTAATAAGTAATTCTCATTATCATAAGCTCTGGGAGTTTCTCTTTTCAGGATTGAAGAAAGATGATGAGCTAGTAAACCTGAGATAGAAAGTTTCTGATTACCTCAAGGCAGGCTAGCAAATAAGTGAGCCTGAAAGCCTCAGATATCTGTGATTTGACTGGGAAAAACTGGTGGGGTAATATTTTGCTTATCATGGGTATTATGCCAAGCCATGGGCAGGGCACCTATAAACCATACCAACTTCCAACGGGCAAGACACAAATGTAGTAGTAAAATAATTTTGCTTTTATTTCTTTAAGTACTCCCCTCCCACCATGTTCTTTCTTATAGGGATTTAAAAAGCTAAAACCTAAGTGTTGTTAGTAGTTCTTCCTATCTCGCCGTTAAAGTATATGATTAGGTAAATGATCCTTATGAGTTAAGTCTTTCTCAGTAATTTTTGAGCCCACTTAATTTATGAAATAAATCTTGTACTTTTTAAAAATAGCTTACTGGTTTAAGAATGTGGCCTTTCTTGGATTCTATATAAATATTAACAAAAAAGAAAATGGAAAAGCAGTATATAGTAAAGAATGCTACTGTATGTATTTATATACATAGCATCTTGCTTGGAGCCTACACATAGTAGATGGTTGGCAAATGTCTTTTAAATTGAATTGTCAGTTGTTGAGAAATAACTTTCTAGTTCTGTTCTTTGCTGTGAACTATCTGATTGCAGACAAACATACATTTCTGTGCTTTAGTTTTTTTCTCTCTCAAATAAGGGAATAGCCTAAGACTTAAAAAAGTCTGATTATTAAGTACTGTGAACTTTCTGTATAGTTTTAAAAAAATTATTCTTTGTCTAGTTATACTTAGTACATTCTTAAAGTTGAGATACCCTATCTCTGCCTGAAAAAAATTGGTTATTTTTCACAGGTAATATTTGTCTCTTAGTGTTGCTACTTACTCATCTCTCTTCACTGAAGTTTATTATGTACACAACAAAACAAATCTCTAAAAATCTTTATTATCTATATTTTAGAGGAGCTTAATTAAGATTCTTGTGGTTGGTTGGCAATGCTCTCTTTTAAACATAAATGTAGTAGTGACTAATTACAGATAGCAAAAACTATTGCCAATGCATATCTTATTCAATATTTTATTATGGTCAAAGCAAGGATATGATATAGAAAATTAAATTTAATCATGCCTCCCAGCTTTCCTTTTTGGTAACAATCTGAACTAGTCATCTCAGTCAGTTAGAACAAGAGCTAGGAGGTCAGGGTCGTTGGTGTGAACATTATACTGACAGAAACCAATGTCTAACACATGGAGGGACATTCTGTTGGTTTGTTGGATTGAACTGTTTTAACACCAATCTGTATTCCCAGCAGTTAGCACACTGGTGGAATTAGTCTTACAAGATGATAGTGTGTGAAGGCAAGTGCAGCTTAAGCCCATCTTGGAGGAAAAACACACTGAAAAATGTTCATATTCTAGCGAAAATGTATCAATAATTTCATTTTTGTTTACGAAGAGCAATATACTGGCAAAGGAGTGTGATAGGAAAGACAGGGCGCAATTTCAGAGTCAAACAGCCTTTATTACTATCCAACATTGAGCAAGCATCCCCTGTGAGGCTGATTCCTCATCTGTAATCTAGCAGTGATCCCCCCTTACAAATTTTCTATGTGAAGGTTAGGCAAGGTAATATATGTCTATGTGATTCTTAGTGTAGTCAACAAAACATGAGTTTCTTTACCTCCTTCAGACTTTCCCCCACTTTTCCTCTTTTCTTTCTAAACTTCTTCCCAACCATGCCTCCAACAGTTTAAAAAAAACTTTTTATATCAAAAAATTTCAAACACACAGAAAAGAACAAATAATAGTACAAGGAGCAATCATATACCCACTACCTAGATCAAACAATTATTAATATTATCTCATAGTTACTTAATCACTTTTTTTCTCTCTCCTCTTCTTCCTTTTTCTCTCCCTATATTTTGTTATTGTTGTTGCTGACATGGTAACATCTTTTTTCTTTTGGCTATAGATATTATTTATGTCTTCAACTTCGGCAGGACATAGTTGCAGGACGTCTGCCTTGTTCCTTTGCAACCTTAGCATTATTAGGTTCTTATACCATCCAGTCTGAGCTGGGTGACTATGACCCAGAACTCCATGGTGCGGATTATGTTAGTGATTTTAAACTGGCCCCAAATCAGACCAAGGAACTTGAAGAGAAGGTCATGGAACTACATAAATCATACAGGTAAATATGTCTCCAGGGTTTGTTCTATGTTTGTTTTGACAGTAAGTTTGAATCCTTGACTTGGTATTGATTCAGTATTTTCCTTAGTGGAAACTGGTGCCATAGAAAGAATCAGCATAAACTTAATTCCCTCACAATTTTTTGGGTAAGTCGTTTAAAGCCCTCTGACCCTCAGTTTGCACATCAGAGTAATGGGTGTTGCATTGTAGGAGAACACTAAATGAGGTAATATATGCAGAACTCTAAGCACAGTACCTCTGGCACATAGTAGGTGCTCAGTAGATGGTATGTATTATTATTATTCCAAATTTTAAACTTATGCTGTATTTGGTGTCTTGAAATTCTTAGTGCAGGGTTTCTTAACTTGGGGTCTATGTACATGGATAGACTTCAGAGGGCTCATGAAACTCCTGAAGGTATATTTTAAAGTTTTTATTAAATTTACTGTTGTTTTTTTTTTCATGGAAATATTGATAATATTGGGAGGTATTATAAAATGCTGATCAACAGTAAGGGTTTATAGTTGTATTGAGCTGGGTTACATTCTTGGATCTGCTTGGTCCTGCCCTCGGGACTTTGGGTCATTCATTTAATCTCTCTGAGCCTCAGGTTTTTTATATGTCTGATAGAAATTATTTACCTCAGAGGAAATAGGGTGGTTGATAGGATTAGAAAAGGTAATGTGTGGAAAAACTTAATACAATGTCTTACACATAGTGAAAATTCAATAAATGTTAGCTAATAGTAAAGTGCCAGAATAATTTGTGTTTCTTCTACCATACATTCCATTGTTATGTGAATGACTTACTATGCTAAATTTTTTAAGCTCCCTTAGCATACTAAGGCAAATGTCTGATCCTGACCTTGAGTTTGTACCTTGAGTTATGTTAGTGAATTATGTTACGATGTTCCAAACGGTCACACTGCTGAGAAATCCAGAACAGTCTTAATAGGCTTTACATGGTAGTAACAAGTATTCTGTCGGGTCAGTGAGCAATCTTGTTTTCCTTGGAGTGGTTCCAACAGGATTGTATGGATTGAGATATTTAAAATAAGAGAGCTTTAACTCAAGATGCCCCAATTCTGGTTGTCTTATTGCCCCTGTAGGTTCTGGTATATCAGTCATGGGAACCATGAGGACTTTATAAAGTCTACAACCTACATAGCAATAATCTTAAAAGAATCACCCTGCTCTCATTGAGTCATACTGTTTCCAGGGAGAACTATACATTAATATCTAGGACCCACTAAATATACCATTTGTAACTTGTTAATGACTGTAACTTAAGGATGTTGCATTGTCCTTATTTCATTTTAATACTTTTATTTATATTCTGATTATGATTCTAGAAATTTACATATATAAAATATATTCACTACATATATTTACAAAACCAAGTAGTAGGAAGAAACAATCAATTGAAATAATTCGATTTGTTAGAATGTTAGGATTATAGCAGAATGCTCTTTTTATTTTCTAATAATTTAGAAATGATTTTCTAAGCCTTACCTGACTGGTGTGGCTTAGTGGGTTGGGCATCATCTGCAAACCAAAAGGTTGCCTGGAGACATACCTGGGTTGTGGGCCAGGTCCTCAGTTGGGGGAGCATGTGAGAGACAACCAGTCAGCGTTCTCACATATTGATGTTTCTCTCCTTCTCTATGTCCTGCTCTTCCCCTCTCTCTATAAATGAATGAATGAATGAATGAATGAATGAATGAATTTTATTAATAGTATAATCTTTGGGCAGTCAGTAAAATTGTGTGTGTGTGTGTGTGTGTGTGTGTGTGTATTTTTTTTACTACTGCTGTGGAGCCTAACAGCAGATGGTATCAGATTATAATCAATACTTTAAATCTGTCTCTGATGATTCTTTTAATGGTTATTTGATTATAATAGAATCTCAGGTTTGGGAGGACTTTATAGTCTATCTCTGTTCTAATGTTTGGCTCTCCTTTGTAGTATTATTACACAGTCATTATAAGTTGCTAATTATTGTGTATCATGTGCCAGATACTATACTAAGCACTTTATGTGCAATATCACATTTAATCTTCATAGCCACCCTTTTAGTTAGGCCAGCCTGGTGGTCTAAAAGATTTTTTCAAGGGGTCCATGAGATCAAAATTATTTTCATAGTAACTATAATGATATTTACCTTTTTCACTGTGTTGAAATGGGTAAAGCACGAATCAAGGCAATGACACCAAACTAGTTGTCATTATATTCTTTATCAACATGCACTTTTATTTTTTAACTTGCCATTATAAAGATTAAAAGGGCCAGTTCAATTAGAAATTTTCTTGATGAGGCAGTAAAAAAATGGTTATTTTATTAAATCTTAAATACATTTCTATTTAATATCCTGTGTGATTAAATCTGACATACATAGAACACAATTACACTGCATACTGAAGTACAATAGTTGTCTTGAGGAAAACATCTGCGTAATTGTTTTGAGGTGCGAACTGAATTAGCCACCTTCTTAATAAATACCATTTTTACTTGAAAAAATGACTATTATTATTCAGACTTGGTTATTTGGAAGCTATTTTCTTAAAAATGAAGTGAGCCGGTACTTTTAGGATTAGTAAACAACTGACAGTATTTGTTGCTAATGACAAAATTCAAGCCTTTAAGTGAAAATTAGAATTTTGGAAAACTTGTATTTGTCACCATGATCTTGACAGGATCCAAATACTTAAAGGCTTTTCTGATGAAGTTGTGATGATTTTAATGAATGTAATTTTTTCCTTATATTGTACAATGAAACGTGTCAACATTTGGAAGTCTTGTATTACTCAGTGAATTAGTATTTTTCAAATATGAAATGTATGTTGTAAATCATGCATGGGTAAAAAAAAAGGTCCATTTAAAACATTCAAAATGCAAGATAGACTAATGAATTTTAATGCAACAGAGAATAAAAGTTAATTGATATGTTTTCAGATTTCACATTGCATCTAATCTTTAAGAAACTGCCATTGTTGAGTTTTGGTATCATATCCAAGAAGAATATTTTTAATTATTAATCCTTTCTTTTCCAACTTTGTGTCTGTGTGAGATCACATTAATATATTATAACAAAATCAACATATTGCAACAGATTGAATACAGAAGCAGAAAGGAATATCCAACCTAAGCCAAACATTTAAGAAATTTGTAAATATGTAAAACAATGTCCATTTTTTACTACATTTTGAGACAATATTGTTATTTTTTACATAAAAAATTATGTTAAAATATGAGTATTCAAAAGTTAATAAATATTTTAAATTTTTCTTTGTTTTAATTTCTAATATATTAAATGTTGATAGAAATAACACACATAAAGTAAAGCTCTTTGGAGTCCTCAATAATTATTAAGAGAGTGAAGGGATCCTGAGGTCAAACACTTTGAGAACCACTGAACTAGGTCATAAGACAGCTCTGACCTAGTCGTGAGCTCTGGAGTCTGCCTGTCTTACTCTGAGTTCACATGCCATTCCTTGTTAGCTTTATGACTCTTAGTAGGTTAAGTGCTCTGAGCTTTAGTTTTCTGATCTGAAAAGTAAGGGTCATGATGTGAATTTTGTGACTGTTAAATCAGAAAATTCATGTGAAATGCTTAGCATCATGATTAGTATGTAGTGAGAATTCATATGTTTGCTAGGATAATAATAATTCTTGTCCCTATTTTATAAGTGATGAATGTGAGTTTGAGTTTAGGGAGCCCCTCTTTGGAACTTAACAGAATGTAAGCCCCAGCAGGCGAAATGATCTCAGAGGACAAACGGATATGGTTCACTTGATGTTCTGTTAGGTATACAGATAGAAATTAAGCAATAATGGATTTCCTTGAATAGAACATTTAGTAGTCTGTCATTTTGGAATTTATTTGCTCCTTTTTAGAAAGGGTAGCAACCCTCACAAATAGAAAGCCAAATGGGAGTTTTAATTATCTTCAACAATATGGCGTTTTAACCAATTCAAGACACTTTTGCTTAGGCTGAAGAATTTTACTATACATTGAAAAGTACAATCAAATAACACCCTGCTCCTCAGATAACTAGAAGACAACTAATGTATATGGAGCCCTTAGTAGGGGCCCTTTGCCTGGACAGAGACTTTGAAGCTATAATTACACTTTAAATTTACACTAGCAAATCAAGCTTTAAAATTAATTGCCATCCATTTTATGGGTACTAGGAAGGTATGTAAACTTGTCAGTTGTCTTCCTTAATTATTTGAAATCACAGTCCTTAATTAAAAGATGCAACAAACATCATTAAAAGGCTGTCACATATCATTGGAACTCACCGAATGGCTCTATATCCTGACCCCACTTGCTCATAATAAATGCAGAGAAACTTTGTTATAACTTTCCTTTTTAATGTGCAAGAGTTTACCAGTGCCAGAGCTTCCTGGTTAGGTACTTTTGTAAGCTGCAGTACTTTCAAGTAGTAAATTATTAGGTAGTACTTAATAATTCAAGACAGTAATCTTAATGGTTTAGAAGTATCTAATCTCTTTCCAGCTAACTTGTTGCTACTTCCAAGAGTCTTGGGAAACTTGGGAAAAGCCATGATCTCTAAAATATGAAATACTTTAATATATTACATTTATAAAATATATGTTATATTTACATGTACAGATGTCTGTGGGTGATGGGATTATAGGAGATTTTTTTCTATGCTCTTAATATTTTCCAAACTTTATACAATGAATATATATGATTTTTATAATCAGAAAAGGCTTCTTTAAACAGTTTTTTTTTCCCAAAGCCATTAGGTGGGGTAGAGCAAGATAGTTCTCCATGCAGAAGGGCAGTCTGGCTGGGGATAGTAGGCCGTAAGTAGGGCAGGGGGAGTGTTCGTAGGGTTGGGGGGGCAGTCTGGCATGAAAAGTCGGAGCTCACACAGGATGAAGAGAATAGTGATGTATGGGTACATGGCGGTGGTTATCACAGGCAGAGCAGAGTGAGAAAGGCATTCACATGGGGGTAAAGCCAGCATGGTGTGCAGGACATCCATGTGGGTGGTCCCCGATTCAGTGTGTTGAAGCTTGAGCAAGATGAAGAACATGTCCATGGAAAGGGGGAGCCTAACACCACGAGTCAGAACCTGAGTGAGGTGAGGAGGACAACCATGTGTGGGAAGTAGCCCAGCACGGGGAAGTGAGAGGCCAGGTGGCTGAGGAGAGCATCTGTATGGGGGACAGGTCAATGGCAGCAAGGAGAGATTGGTTATATACAGGAGGGTAATCAAATTAGTCAATACATTAAGGATAACAGGAGCCAGGTTTCTTACTGTCTGTAAAGGAGATACAAATTTTGGAGAATGAGAAACTAAAATGAACCCTGTGACATTGCAATAAAATTGGAGGTTTCAAAGTGAACTCATGGTTTCTGGTAGGTAGGTAGGTACACACACAATCACACACATGCACACACACACACTGAATTGCTCTAACAATGCTTTGTACCAAAAGGAAGTGCTCAAAAAATGATAGGAAATCATCAGGAAGACACAGAATCCAGGTTGGAGAGGCTCCCATTGACCAAATTTAGAATAATTTAAGCACAAAATAAATAAGGAAAATAATTTATTATATTGCATTGAATAAAATGAGAAATCCATGAATTCATACTGGTATAAATAAATGAGTAAATTGAAAGTTTGATAAGGAATAGGATATTCAAAAATTTCAAACATTATCTCAGTAAATTTAATTAAAAAGAAAAAGAAAAAAAGAGGTAGAAAAAGATTTCAAAATACATTCCCACAAAATGGTTATTAATTACAAAGAGATAAAGAGCAGAAGCCTGGCAGACATCATTGATCAAAGTGAACATCATCCATGAAGGGACAGATTGAAACTATATACCACCTGATAGGCTGTACTGAGAACTAGGGTCATTTCTGTGATGTTCCTGTTAAAGATGCATAATCTGAATCAATTTATGGAGAAACATCAGTCCCAAATTGAGAAGGCATTCTACAGAATAATTGGCCTATGATCTTCCAAAGGTCAAGAGTATGAAACAAAGATGAAGGAACTGTGCCAGACTGAAGAAGACTAAAGACACATGAACTCAATGAAACTTCTGATGCTAAACTGGATTCTTTTGCTGTACAGAATGTTTTTGAAACTGGCTAAATTTGAATGGGGTCTGAGGGTTAGATGGCAGTGATGTATTAATATTTCCTGGTTTTGACAGTTAAATGAGGTTATGTAGGAGAGTGTCCTTGTTTGTAAGAATTACACAGTAAAGTATTTGGAAGTGATGGGTCATCAGGTTGATGGTTTACTCTCATGGTTCAGGAAAAAATTACTTGTATTATATGCAATTTACTTTAGTTTGGAGTCTGGTGCTCAGTCCACTGAGCCACACCAGCTAGGGCTAGGCAACTTATTTTAAAGATTTTATTTTTTAATTACAGTTTACATTCAATATTATTTTATATGAGTTTTTGTATTATAGGTGACTTTTAAGTTTGTGTTTCAAAATTCGTTAAATTATATTATTTTCAACTAATAAGGAAAGTTATAGTTTTAAAGTTAAAGATTTCTTTTTATTACCTGTCCATAATAAAGTTTTAAAGCATGCTTACTTAGAAAAGCATTTAACCACATAGTTTGAAATTTAAATCTGTATTCAAATTGATTGACCCCATTAATGTCCCTTAGAGTTGGAGCAGTGAGTTTAGGGAATATTTTGTCATGAGTGCTTCATTTAATGTTTTAAAATTTGTCTTCAAATTCATGTGGTCCAAATTATTTCTCTTTTATGAGCTGCATAAGATATATCACTGTATTATCAGAAACCTAAGTTTGCAATAATAATAAACATTTATATTTTACAAAGCAGTTTCACAACCATTACCTCATTTTGTCCTACCAGTCACATTTATTCATTCAGCACAGAAAAAAGTCATTGCCTATCCTAGTCTCTGAAAGTAGGTATTATTATGATTCTTTATAGTTGAAGGAGACACCAGGTTTCCACTTTTAAAATGCAGGAGCCAGGATTCCAGTTCACGTGATAAAACTTGAGTGCTGACTAAATCCCGCTGCATTAAACAAGGAGTCATAACTTGCCCATGACCATGTGATCCCTCAGGGCCTGTTTGTTCATCAGCAAAATGAAAATGTTGAACTCTGTAATCTTCAAGCCACATTCCAGCTTCAAAATCCTAAAATTCAAGCCATTGATAATAGTAACAACAGAAACATAAAATGACTGGAATAACCTTAACTATAAAAATATTTAACTTCTGTGTGGGGGGGACGACCACAAAACTTTTCTCAGATGTTTTTAATGACTTGAGTATACAGACTTGTAAATGTCTTAATTTTTCCTTCTTTTATTTTGTGTGTTCAATTTCAGATCCATTAATAAACACAGTTCAGATGTGACAGTGTAGTGCTTATGAAAAGAAGTTTATTCAGGGAGGCTGAGACATCAAATCTGCTCCCTCTCTCCTGAGATTTTTTTTTTTTTTGGTGGTTGTCAGGAGGAACCCTTTGTTCTTTTTAATGAGGGTAAAGACAGATGGGTTAGGAAGAGACTTTTTCCTCCTGTTAAATGAATAGGCCACTGCTGCTTTGTATGGCTTGAGCCAGTCTTATGGGAAACAGGCATTTCCATGGTTTATCTTTGGGGGTGTGGGTACATTATTGTTACTATGAAGTTATATTTGATTGGTCTGAATTGTGCAACACTAGGAGTGTTATCTTTCTCTTCAAAGCTCAACATGGCTGCTCATAAGCACTTTTCCAAAGAGAAGAAAGTTAAAAAGAAGGAAAGACCATCCCAGTGAGTGTTTAGGCAATGAGACTGATTGTTTTCAAACAAATCAAATTCATTACATGCCTAGTAATGAAGACGTCTTAATAACAGAGAAAGCAGCCCCATTATCTACATGCTTCTATTAACCAATTTATTTTGTTTAGATCAGTGGGCAGGAACACCATCTGTTACCAGAAATTTTCTTTTCATTAAGCCTGCCCCCATTAAGAGTTCAGTTAAGTAACTTCAGCTGCCCTCCTGTTTAATTTCCATAACTCAATTTAGTGGTATGGAGAGAAAAAGGCAGCTAAGAGGATATTGTAAATTATACTGTGCTTTCAGAGGATTTAATTTGGTCACCCCTTTAGCAATAAAAATTAGTGGGAGGAGTTTATGTGTGTTGGAGAAAAAGGCTGAGGAGAGGGAGGGGAAGAACTGACGGTAGATGAGGCTACTTTAAGGAAACTGTTTAATACGATTTTCAAAAAACTTTCTGTTTTTGGTGGACTTTTTGTTTCTCTAAGATTTTAAGACGTATTTCAAGACTCATTTTCTATAATATTGTACTTTTAGAACTATGAACTCTATCTACATGCATATTGGTATATATATGTTTATGTAAAATACAGTTACTATACAAATGTTATTGTAAATGTTGACACTGTGACACTGAAAGAGTTTTAAATTTGTATTCTATCAAAGGTCCATGACTCCAGCTCAAGCTGACCTGGAATTTCTTGAGAATGCCAAAAAGTTGTCTATGTATGGTGTTGACCTTCATAAAGCAAAGGTAATGATAACTTTGGCCTTTATTCACATGCATGTGTCAGACCTATGTGTCATAGAACACTTCTCACCAACCTTTATCTGGGATATTATTATAAAACATCCTAAAGAGATAGGAATTTTTATTAGAATTTTAAGTCTAAAGAGTGAATCATTCAAGTGTATTAAGTATGTAAATTGAATTACCCCTTTGCAGTTCCACCATCAGAATTCAAGTTGCGTATCCAAGCCACCATATAGATCAAAAGATATAGCATCTAGAGCAAAAGAAATTGTTTTGTTAAAATACAGACACATTTGAAAACATAGAGTGACATCAACACATGTTTCACAGGCAGCATCACTTATATCAGACTCACTTGGTGTGTTTATTAAATATGCAGGTTCCCACACTCCTCCCAGATTTATTTTGAATTATTTTGGAGGAGAGGCTAAATTTCCAGATTTAATGAACATCCCAAATGATTCTCATCTATGCTTGAATCTGAGAATGATTGGCCTAAGGTAGCAGTTCTCCAAGTGAGGTCTCTGAACCAGCATTTAGCATCTCTAGGAACTTATTAGAAATGCACATTTCAAGCCCCATCCCAGAATTACTGAATCAGAAACTTTGTGAATAGAGCCCAGCAATCTGCTTAACCAAGCTGTTCGGTGATTCTAGTGCACATGGCATGAGCAACAGTGGCTCATTTGAGAACCACTGAGTTATGAAATTGGAAATTTGAGCTTTAATCCTAGTTCTGCTTAACACAACCTAACAGAATGAATACCTAAGGGAAGTCGCTTGACTTCTGTCATCTTCAGCTTCTGAAATGACTGGGAGGTTGAGTTTTTGAGGGAAACTGCTCAAGAGAGGATCAGAGGTACAATTAGAGGAACTTAACTAGGATGCATGAAGAGGGGAATCAAAACCATGTCCAATGAGAAACAAGCAAAGAATAGGGATACTTAGCCCACAGAAGAGAAAATTGGGAAGTCATAATGTCTATCTTCATGTATTTAAAGGATTGGTGTGTGAAATAGAGATTTTTATGTTTCAAAATATAAAACTAGAGCCAGTAAAATGGGAACTACAGAGAAATGCTGTTTAGCTCAGTTTGACAAAATGTCTAACCATCAGAGCTGTTCAAAGATGGGATGGGCTACCTCATAAGGTAGTGCGGTCTTTCTCGCTGGAGGTGTTCAAAGATAAGCAGTTTAGTCACATGGAAGGAATTTAGAAAAGGACATTCAAACATATGGTGTGTGGTTGGACTAAAATGACCTTTCAGGCTTCTCCCAACCTGAGTGTCTGACATATGAAGTCTTTTCCTTATTTAAGTTACATTAATTCTATTAAAATTTCATTGCATGTTAGTGATTTTTCTTAAGATGTTGCTCTGTATTGTTCTGGGCTGGGTACTATAACTTGAATCTATGTAATCTATATATCTGTGAAGTACATGGTAGGAAGATTAGGATATTAGGTCAGCTATTTTTCCAGAACTGAAATTGTTTGGTTTAGCTTCTCAATTCCTGCTGGAGGCTGGTTGCTGATTCAGTAATTATGTGGAATGGATGGAGAAGTCAGGTAGCATGTTCCTTCCCCAAATGTTGTAAAGCAAATTGTTTCTCCAGCACATATAATTGAGAGATATAGTTGTACCCACATGTTTTAAGAACTTAAGAGGGCATCTTCTGGAAAATTCTCAGTTACATTCTTAGCCATTGAATTGGAGCTGTATATAATTCCTGCTTCTTGATTGTGCTTATACATACACATGTAGGCACCAATATGTTTCTCAATACTTAGTTTTGGAAGAGAAGTAGTCAAGAAGCATTTAACTCTAGGTGTTGATTACTTATCTAAATAAGTAGTCATCTATAGAGATTAACTGAAATTTAGTTTCCTTGAATTGCAGATATAGATGATTAACATATATTTAATTTTTAAAATTTTCTCTAAGAAATGCGTGAAGAGGTAAGGACATTAAGAAATACAAATAAGTAATTGCAGAATAGCCATGGAGATGTAAAGTACAGTATAGAAGATAGGGTAGATAAAAAACCTATAAGCATGACCCTTGGACATGAACAATGGTGTGGAGATTGCCTGAGAGCGTAGAGGATGCTGGGTGAGGAGGGACAAAGGCGGGAAAATTGGGACAACTATAATAGCATAATTAATAAAATATAATTAAAAGGAAAAAAATAAAATTTTCTTTAAGATGCATGTAAATATGACTATTTTATCATACTGTTCTTTCTTAACTTGGGGGTAAGGTTTATAATTTAATATACTTAACATAATTATAAGAATCTGTGATTCTCTCACCCTGAGGTTATATGGGAATAAAATTAACTTCCTATCATGATTTTTGGAGGGATGACCACTTTATGGTTTTTTAAAAAAGAATTTTAATTGTGCATGATGTTTGGTGGTATACATAGCTCTGAAGCTCTGGCCTCCAGGCAGTCATGTGGTGTGCTGACTTAAACATATGCGTATAGGATATGCAGCTACCATAACTACTGTACTAATTATTTGCTGATTATGATAGTGATAGGTTTGAGTATTTTGGACCTCAGAGGCCAAAATGAGAACATCAATGTTTTCATTGAAAGCTAGAGTTTTCATATACAGACAGGCATGGAAAAAGTAAATTAGTGTCTCCTTTTGGATTTTTATGGAAAGCCTTTTTGGTGGCAGAGGCTTGCTTTTATGGGAGGAATGTTCTAAAGGAAGGTGAGATGCAAGGCCAGTGACATTTCACTGTGGCTTTGAAACGCAGTGGTAGTGGCTGTATTCCCTGTAGCAGTTGATTCCTTCAGTGTGTAAGGTATGTTCATGTCTATGTTTCTGGGACAAGAGAAAAGCAGATGTTCTCTCAGAGTCACTAACAGTGAATGAAATAATTGATGTTAATAGTTGAAGATTTAAGCCTAATGCATTTTGTTAACTAAAATTCTTTAATTTGTCAATCTAACTGAATCAAAATTATTGTATGTAGGCAAGTAACAAACTTAATATAAACATTTATTGAGTATGTTGTCAATAACGGACAGTATTTGGGGTGATACAGAAGTGATTAACCTATAATTTCTATCCTCAGGGACTGGATTGTAATTTTTTCTAGTTGTTTTCCTGATTATAAAGGTGATTATATATATAATATATATATATACTATTATATGGAAAATAGTTTTAAATAGTTTTAAAATAGTTTTATATATATGTATATATATAAAGTTATATAATAATTATTGGTAATATGTATGTCTTATCCAAACATATTTGTATGTACCTAGAAAATTTGTATGTATCCAAATATATTTGTATGTACCTAGAAAATAACATTGATAATCCTGGAAATTATCAAATTATTACTGGTTACTATTAAAGAATGTGGGAGGAGAGGGTTGAGTGTTTACATACTTCTATATTACACACTTCTGTATTGTTTGAATTTTTACATACATGTATTAGTTTTGTGATATTTAAATGTTTTTTTGAAAATAATACATGTTCATTATAGTTGAAAAGTATAGAAAACTGAAATAAAAAATTGCCCATAATTGCACCACCTAAAAAATGCCATTGTTAACATTTTGGTGTATTCATCTTTCTTCTATGTATATTTTTTATATTGTTGGGAACAAATTGTATATGCTGCTTTAAACCTGCTTTATTTGCCTAACATCACAACATAATTATTTTTCCATTTATCTCCCAAATTTTATGTAATTATTTTAATGGTCACATTGTATTTCACCAAAGGATGGACAATAATTTAACCCCAGTGCTTGGATACTTGGGTTATACCCAGTTTTTCACTCCTATAACATTCTGAACATTTTCGTGTATAAAGCATTTTCTGTGATTTAAATTATTTCCTTGGAACAGATTACAGAAACAGAATTATTATGTTTGATTTGGACATTTAAAGATATTTGTAATAGTTAATAACATTGATTTTTTTTTTTAAAGTGGGAGAGTAAATACATTTTTACATAGACTGAATAGTCTCATGGGTTATGATTATTATTGTTTTTGGTTTTAGATATCTTCTGATTGTCTAGTAATAGTCAACAATCGTTGAGCACTTTGCTCAAGACCAAAATGCTAACGCTTTTCTTTTTCAGGACTTGGAGGGAGTGGATATCATCCTAGGCGTCTGCTCCAGTGGCCTTCTGGTTTACAAAGATAAACTGAGAATTAACCGCTTTCCTTGGCCCAAAGTGCTGAAGATTTCTTATAAACGGAGCAGCTTTTTCATCAAGATTCGTCCTGGAGAGGTATAGAATTTGTGTTTCTTTCCTCCTGAATCAAGCAAAAACCCTGTCTAAAACATTTCTTCCTTCCTATTTTCCTTGTTTTGTCATCTAAGAGGTCTCTCTATAGTTAAATATGCAGCAGCTGATACTCTGTTTTCTAAATCAGTCTCTCAATGCATTTCCTCCTTACTACCAGTTTTTTGGGCATTCCTCTTTATATAAGTAAATATACCAAGGCCAAAAGTGAAACTTGGATTGATAAACTTGTTCTTTGTTTACTCTAGGTAAAATCTTGATGGAAAATAGTTTTAAATTAAATAACATGAGATTTTTAAATTGTGGGGTTAAGTTACGTTTGTACCACCAAACTCTTACCTCATATAATTAAAATGCATTTGTATGTGTAGCTTCTAGTAGTTCCTGGGAACATATTCTAGGGTCAAGTTCTAGATTTTTAGTAGAGTTATTTAATTTTATGTCACACAATTTGGTTATTAGTTGGTAGGCAAGTTTTAGGATATACTAATTCTGACCAGTTCATGGTATAGCAGAAAATTGTTTAAGTAGGAATTAAAATTTTTAAAAAGTTCTAGCTCCCACTCTGGCCACATACTAAATAAAAGACCTTGGAGAAATCTAAGGCTCAGCTTCTTTATCATTCAAAGTGGGTAATACCTTCTCTGTCAGAGTTGAAGATCAAATGGGACAACAGCTGCAAAAGATACAAGCAGGAAAGCATCATACTAATGTAAAGTGGCTTTTGTGTGTATATCACCATCTGCTGGTGAAAATGGCTCATTATTTGAGCATGGACTGAATGTGCAGCGTTAAAAGTCTCATACAGATTATCATTGAAGCATTTATTTAGGACCATAATTAATTGCCTGAGCCTGTCACAGCAATCACTATCTTCCATCAAAGAGTTTCATTTAGTCAACAGATATTTATTAACAGCATTCTTTGTGACACACACACACACACACACACACACACTTCAATAAATTTGATAATTGAAGTCCTTGGTTTCTTTAAATGTCAACTCCATAATATATACTAAAAATACAGAATTCTTACTTTAGGAAAGCAATCAGGAACAACAGTAGAATTTTTAAGTAGAGAAGTTAAGTATTATGACTGTAGTAGATGATTTAGAAGTAGCACGGTTTAGTGGAAACCATGAAATTCTGGTTCTTCCACTTCATAGCTGTGAGACTGAGAAGTAACTTGTCTGACATCAGTTTTTTCACGTGTGATACTATCTAATCATAGTGATATTGGCAATAAGAGGCACTAGAAATTAATGTTAGTGTCCTTTCCATTTTAAAAAGTATGCTTAAGGCAGAAACAAAGAAGCAAGAGACCTACAGGACAGTGTTTCTAGCAGCCCTGGCAGGATATGGTTTGCTTCAGTCAAAGAGGTATTGAGATACTCCTGGCTGGTGTGGCTCAGTTGGTTGGAGTGTGTTCCTATAACTGAAGAGTTGAGGATTAGATTACCGGTCAGTGCATATACTTAGATTTTAGGTCTGATCCCTGGAGTGAGCAGGTACAGAAGGCAGCCAATTGATGTTTCTCTCCCTCCTTTCCTCTCTCTCTAAAAAACAATGAAAAGAAATGTCCTGTGGTGGAGATGGGAAAAAAAGAAAAGAAAAGAAAAGAGATATTGAAACAGAGTAATGATCAACCAAAGGAAAAAAATAATTCAAGAATTGGTTTGAGCCAAAGTCTAATCTTTAGTTTCTATTACAAAAAAAAAAAAAAAAAAAAAGAACTGCATTATAATACTGATTGATTGGAGGAATCATACCTATCCCATTCCCTGAGCATTGAGTAGTCTAGTACCCCAAGTGCAGGTGGTGACTCAGGAAGAGCAGTGTCTGGATAATCAAAAGGTGACTTAATTATGAGTCAGAAAAATGTACTCTGTGTGCGTGTGTGTTTCTGAGCAAAATAAGATGCATAAATAATATAAGATGCATTCCCTGGCTTCCTTGTTGTGGAAAAAGTCACCTCGGTGAGGAAATTTCTTTTTGTAAGTAGGAAAAATTTCAAATATTTTATGTCTTTAGACTAAGAATGTGGTTTTTATTCTTGATGACCTTTCCTGTAGCACCATATTTCTCTGGTCCTGTATCACTGTAGTCAAATAATCCTTTATGTTCTATGTTTATTTGTGTTTTTATAGCAAGAACAATATGAAAGTACCATTGGATTCAAACTTCCCAGCTACCGAGCAGCTAAGAAATTATGGAAAGTCTGTGTAGAGCATCATACATTTTTCAGGTATTGTTCTCACTTAAGTATTTTTCAAGGATAAATTATTTATGGATGTTTCTATTTTAAGCCTGCTATTAAAATTCCCTTCTTTGTATGGCTGGCATTCTTTTATTTAGCTCAGGTAAGATCATCTTAAGCTAGACAGAATGAATACATTTCTCCTTTGGGTTGAAAATCATGCCTCAATACTCCCAGAGCACCTTTCTGTGTATGGTAGAAGGAAGAGAAAAGTGAGGACTAGGAATCTCTGCTTACTAGGGTCTCTGTGATTGCCCTAACTGGAACTGAAATCAATCCTATCAGGAGGAGGTACTCTGAACTTACCTCCACATGCAATCTCTCTAAGCAATGCTTAACTACTTTCTGTGGGGCTTTTACTGGAAGGTTAAAGGTATGAGGCTGATCATTATCTTGGCTCTAATCAACCCCAGAAAGGGAGCACAGAAAACCATCTTTGATGCCCAATTGTATCAAATAATCAGAAGATAGAAGAAAGTTCTTATCTCCTCTAGTTTTCAAGAGGCCATATCATTAACCCCCTGTATTCATTTACCAGGCATTTTCTCTATGCTTACCCTTTGTGTAGGTACTGTACTAGGCACTGAGAATATACCAAAAGATAGTTCTAGTCTCTGTTCTGATGCAACATGCAGTCTAGCAGAGAATACAGACCATAGGCAAATAACTACTCATATTGAAAGGAGAGCCAGCTTTTTATTGTCAGCTTGCCTTTTTAAAAATATTTCTTTATTATGGAAAATTGCATATATAACAACAGTAAAGAGAATAGTATAATGAACTCACCTGGTACCTATCACCCAGCTTCAATAATTATCACCTCAAGGCCAATCTTGTTTTATCTAAAGCCCCACCCAGTTTTTCCTACTACTTCCCAGATTATTTTGAAGTAAATTCAAGACCTCATTTCATGTCATTCATAAATAAATTTGACTGTGTGAATGGCTTTCAAGAGAGAGAATCACGATACTTTTTCCTTCTATTTGTATTTTCATATCATACTTAGTTCTACAGCGCAGTGGACAGGAAGAAAAATCATAGAAAATAACATTGTGGTTCTCATTTCAAAATAAAACATGAAGGTACATTTTATATGCAATTAAATAATCTTAATTATTAGCATTAAGATATTTCTTTATGCTTTCATCATCCTCTTCTTTAAAATCAAACCAAGAAAATAGAATTTTTAAAAAGGGTAAGGAAAAGTAAAAAAAGTTATTTTGAATGTTTAATATCTATGATATAGATTTCAGCTGCAGCCAATGTATTTACTTGTAGGATAGCATATTTAAATCCATTGCATCAAAATAAGAGGATATATTATCATGTAATGTTTCGTTACTTAAAAGAAAGTCAGTATTTGCTGAATTAAAATGAACTATCTCCAAGGAAAAAATACTCTTTTTTTTAATAGTAGTTGATGTAGTAATTTTTTATTCAGCAAATATTTATTGAGTGCCAAATTCATGCCAGGCACTTTGCCAGAGGTGAAAACACCAAGAAGAATAAGTCATAGTCTTTTTCCTTTTCCCTTAGACAGCTCATAGTCTTGTAGTGGAGACTAGCACATGAATTGTTTCAATTCAGTATAGTAAATGCCATTACAAAAGAGAGCACAGGGTATTGCATAAAAAGAAGATGCGGTTCTTAACTGAGTGGAAAATACACTAAATAACCTATGAAATAGGTTACCAAGCATTAATGGAGTTTGGAGTGCATTTGACAGAATTATTCTAGTAGAGTAGAAAAAGCTCTGGGGTTGGACTCTGTTACTGCCCAACATCTTTACAGCTGTGTGACCTTAAGCAAGTAACTTATTTTTTGAGGTTCAGTTTCTTGTATCTATAAAATCATGACAATATTATGGGGATGTAGTGAAAAAATTACAGTGCTATGAAAGTGTTTTGAAAATTATAAGGCCCTATCTATAGAGATATAAGATAATATTAATATAGGGCACAAATAACTTATACATGTTGCTTTGAGAAATGACATAGAATTAAAATAATGATTGCTCGATTTGAAATCTGCCTTAGTAACTATAAGGAAACTTTGAGAATTTTGAAACTTAAAAATCTAGATATTTGTCTTTGACCTCACCATCTCCTTAGAGTGAGATAACTATATAATATATGATCATTATGTTTTTTCCCCCCAGACTGACATCTACAGACACCATTCCTAAAAGCAAATTTCTTGCACTGGGATCCAAATTTCGATACAGTGGTCGAACTCAGGCTCAGACCAGGCAAGCTAGTGCTCTGATTGACAGGCCTGCTCCTCACTTTGAGCGTACAGCAAGCAAGCGGGCATCCCGGAGCCTTGACGGAGGTTTGTACTGAATTTTGGTGATTTCTTATGTCCCCAACTCTTTAGGGAGAGATAAAGGAAGTACAGTAATCTATAAGAGAGACAAATTGAAGAATGTCATTGGTAAAATGAAATGGATCTCACTAATTGTCTAAGTCAGTGGAATCATCTTAAGAAGAGAGATTCAGAGAGAGTAGTGACTAGGCCAAGTTTCCATTGGTAGGAGGTAGTAGATTGAACACAACTAGAATTAGAATTAAAATCCAGAATATCTACCACAGAGTGAAAACCTAATGTAGTATACTGAAATAAAGCCCTCTTGAATGTTTTTAAATAGTTATTTTTTTCAAGTGGAAAAGAGGAAAAGGGTCTGTCTCACTAGAGCAGGCATTTAAAGTTTAGATCATTTGTCGTGTGGCAGTTATATACAGAAAGGGCAGTCCTGTTGTTGGAGCCTCCAAATTTTGTTAAAATAAAATAGTGAGAAAATAAGTTTCATGATTGTATGTTCTGACAGAAGATCTGTGTGAATTTTTCTTAGTCTCAAGGATTTGCAAGCATTATAGAAATGAAGTACCAAGCCATATTCAGTTCTTTATGCCACTGAAAAGAAAGGTGCCTAATAAATAAGTTCAGAAGACAGTAACCAAAGTAGAGGGTTGTTATGTCTGGTGCTCAGAGCATCTGCTTCACCAGCTGAAGAACTAAAACTAGTTCAGATCCCAGTTTATACAATAGTCACAAGGATAGCTGATAACGATAATGAAGATTTTCCAACTTATATTTTTGTTGCCCTTTTTGCTTTTCAACCATTTCCATATATTCCTATTTAATACCAACAATCATTTAGTACCAAAAAGGATTTAGGAATTTTGTTTTACTCTGGAGTAAACTAGGGCACAAAAAAAGTTACATAGCTTGCTAGGGTCACACAACCAAGAAGTTCATCCATTTGGTGAGTAGTGGTTGCAGTGATTTTTGCCAGAGGCATACACCTGTGTCATCTTCGGATCTTTAAAACAAATGCCCAAACCCCACTCTTAGATATCTCATCTGTCTGTGGTGGATCTGAGCATCAGCTGGCATTTTTTTTGGGGGGGGGGTGGTTTGTTTTGTTTTGTTTTTAAGATCCACAGATGATTCATGTGGGATCCCTCTGATAATGGAACCACTGATTCATTGCTATCTTCTATACCTGTACGATACTAGTAGAAATGGTGCTAGTAAGTTTCAGAGTTAGAACTGGAATTTGTCTCCTTTTACTCAACGTGATGGTTTTGAGTTTTACTCTTTACTGCTCTAATATATAACTGTCTAAGTTTATGTTGTCAGACAGGAGCAATATAATACTGGAATTAATAGGTCCATAAGATTATCACAACCTACTCTCTTTAAATATGGGAAATAATTGAATTTTCAGGTTATGTGTTCTCTATATATACATTAAAATCTTGTAATAGGTAACAAATGAATTCATAAAACTGAAGAGCCAAAACATCTTTAAAAATATTCACTACCTACAACACTGTGAATATACTAAAAATCATTGAACTATGCATTCTAAAATGGGCAGCTTGTATGGTATGTGAATTATATCTCAACAACCAGAGATACTACCATGATTCTCCGTTGTGGTCCATAGTTTGTAGCCTTCTTATTGAAAAGAGGAAAGAAATTTGCCTCCTTCTGTGGCTCCCAGGTTATAGCTTTCACTTGAATTGCATATCTGTGTGTATATAATTTTTGCCCCACATACTCTTGAAATAATATTAACCGATAACAAAAGAAATAGAAAGACTTAGGTATGACATTAGAAGTTATTAATATTTAGGGCTTATTAAGTATTTTTTAAAAGATTTTTATTTATTTAGAGAAAGGGGAAGGGAGGGAGAAAGAGAGGAAGAGAAACATCGATGTGTGAGAGATACGTCGGTTGTTTCCTGCACACCCCCAACCAGGGCCTGTAGCAGGCAACCCAAGCCTGTGCCCTGACTGCGAATCGAACTGGTGACCTTTCAGTTCGCAGGTCAGCACTCAATCCACTGAGCCACACCTGCTAGGGCAGAGTCTATTAGGTATTTTTATAGCCATTGAATATGCCTTCCCCAGCTATCCTATAGAGTTAATACCTTCCACATTTTACAAATGATGAAACTTTCTGCCTGTTTCTAACTGCCAGTTTCCACACTTATATCTACTTTTCCACATGTGGTACAGATTGCCAGGGCTAGGAATGCTGAAGACATAAATCATTTGGCTCTGCAATATTAGTATTGGATTAAAACCAAATGCAAGTGGCAAAATAACACATGGTGAAAGCATGGGCTATGTTTCTATGATGCCAGTCAGAGTTGAATTAATTCTTTGAGAGGAGGTGTGAATACACATGTATAATGATACTTTAACACAACTGTGAGCAAAATATTTTGTCACATTCCCCTGTGTTGTTAGATTTGGTTTGCCATCTGCCATTCTTGCATTGACTGGCTTAGAGCACCCATTAGTAGCAGGGACTTGCAACAGGGCATTTTTCATTGAAAGATAAAGTAGATTCTGTAGATTCTTGTGTTCTGGCCACTGCCCCCCTCCTTTTTTTTTTTTTTAATGTATCCTCTGAGGAATGATTTCTTTCACTGGAGATCATTCCAAGATAATGAGCATTTCTTTCTCAGTGTTGTCTGAATGAAGTAGGTGTGAATTTCAGTATTGGTTTTTTTAAATCTGTTCTGATTCATGGATTTCTTTGTTTTATCTAATCCTTACTGTTTATAAATCTAAATTTATCAGGATATTTTAAGTGTAGTATACTCAGTTTAAGAAGGCAGGAAAGTGTGTCATAAAACTTGTAAAGGTTTTCATCCTTACTGATGTGGCTCAGTTGGTTGGTCATCATCCTGCAAAGCGAAAGGTTGCTGGTTCGAACCCCAATCAGGGCACACACCGGGGTTGCGGATTTGGTCCCCATTTGGGGCACAGATGAGAAGCAACCAATTGATGTTTCTTTCTCACATCGATATTTCTCTCCCTCTCTTTCTCCTCCTACTCCCCTCTTTTTAAAAATAATAACGAAAACCTTTAAAAAAACAAAATTGTAAATGTTTTCATGCAAGCTAATTAAAATTTAACACTCTCAGTACCTGAAAGGATAATTTGTTATCAGAAATATTAAATCATGTGGAAACACACTGCAACCTTAGACTCTGCCGGATAAGTGAGGTTTTACTACAAACTGTATAGATGTTCTTAGTCCCTAGAATAACAAAGATAAATATCATAAGAGTGTGAGTGATTGTTTTTAATAAGTGATCTTAACTGTAGGTGCCAAATAGTCCAAACCATAACAACTATTAACTCTGTGAAAAGATCAAATTTTATCATAAACCTACATTGAACATTCTCTCTAAAATAGTCTATATATAACCTTTTTCAAACATTAATTTTTCTTAACCTCAGCAACCTTGGCCTGTACACACTGGATGCCAGTACCCCCTCCCACTTCTCTTCCCAGTCGTGGCAACCAAAAATGTCTCCAGACATAGCCATGTATTCTCTGGGGGGCAAAAGTTACCTCTGACTGAGAACTGCTGCCCTAAATATATTAGAGAACAGGAGTTATAATGCAGATTGATAAGATTTGAGGAGGTGGTAGAACAAAACTTGAAAGCTTGAGGGGGCATTGTTTGTTTCTTTTAAAGACTAATGGCTAAAGTTTTGACTTCATACTATTTTAATCAATTGATATATTAAAAAATCAGTGTTTGGTTCAAAGATGTGCCTTTAAACAGTCATCAAAAGTATACATGTCTTAGAAGATCCGTTTATCAGGTTATTTTGTAATCATTCAATAACAGAAGAACTCAGACTTAATCCTTTTTTCCTAGAATATATTTTTAAGTCCTTGAAATTACCGAAAAGTGAATCTTTATTTCAAAAAGACTTTATGGAAGAAATAAGACTTAATTAACCCCTCTTTTCCCCTTACATAGACTGCATTATAGGCTCTTGAAACTAACAAACATCTTACAAGGTTAAACAATTGCTAACTTTTTAATAAAATGAGCTTTCAATTTCTTTGCTTATTTTGACATCAGCGTCCCCACTCCCAACCCCCGTTCCAGAACATGATCACCAGCACATTTTAGCTTTTCTATTTTGGCTTTCTTATTACCATCAGTTGCCTGGCAGAGCATTACTAATTATTTGTTTTTATACCTTCTGTGTGATAGTCCACTGGACACTGTAGCACTCATATGTGTCAAGTGGCATAGTGACCCTTGCCTTCTTCACTCATTCTTCTCTTTTCTTTTTCTCATACGACAGCGGCTGTCGATTCAACAGACCGAAGTCCTCGGCCCACTTCTGCACCAGCCATTGCTCAGAGTCAGGACACAGAAGGTAGAGTGCCAGGTGCACCTGCTAAGAAAACAGGGGTTTCTAAAGAACAGAAGGAAACAGTACAGGTGGAAGTAGAAAAGGAAGACGTGCCACCTGAGCAAGCTGAGCTAGCATCCACAGAAATTTGGAAGGTATGTCATAAATCCAAGGATCTGGCAAATTCACTTTCTGATTTACAGGTGGTAACTCCTTGACCAGAAAGGTTTTCAAAGTGCTGATTCTTACAGAATCCTAATGAGGTTATTTCTTCCTCACTCTTTCTGAAAGAAGTTATCTCCCATGAACCTGTAAAATGCTTTTGTAGAGTTAATGTCATGAAGGTTATAAGCTATCCTAGAAGTTTTCACGTGACCCAACCTTTACCAAACTTTTATATTAAAAAATGAAGTCTATAAAACATAGTAGCACTGCGATTGTCTGCTTTTAAAAGTTAAGTTTTATTCATCCAGAAGGAATCTCCACATTCCTTTTTCAGAGTAAGCTATGCTACAGTTTGATAAGGATATGTGTGCAGCATAACCAGAGAAGATCCAGGTGTCATGTAAAGCACATCTGTGTGGTGGTTTAAACCTTCACTAGCTTTAAAAGGCCAGGAAGATCCATTATGTAGGAGAAGTTATAATATTGACTTGCTTACAATTCTGAGTTGATTGTACCCTTAGTCGCTGGACCTTGTTGAAAAATTACCAATTTAATTAGATTTCCCAGAAGTAGCAATAGCTAGACTGATCTTTTGTGTGTTGATAAGCTTTTTAAACATATTTAAGCAGTGATGGGGTAGAGGTACTAGTTCAGATTTAGTGGAGCATTGCAAATACAAGTCTCACTGTTGACAATAGGAATTAACAGACACAGTCTTTATAAGAAAAATGATATTTTTATATCTGTTAAGAAATTTAAAACCATATAAGATCTTAGTAAGAGCTCTCACCTTGGTGGATGGATTAATTCTGTTCTTTTGGAGTCAGTTCAAAATTTAGTTTATCTGTAGAACAGAGGCCATTTGGGCTGTTTTGACTGTATTTAAAAAACTGTTCAATATGACATGCAGTTTTACTGTCCTTTGAGACCAACTTGAGTCCAGAGAGGAAAAAAGTTGACTGAAGGGTGGGCGTTAGCATCTTTGTACCTAGTCAAAGGTGCATGACAGTTGCCATCAGGTTCAGTGTCAACAGTGCTTTTTTAATATTAGACTACCCCGGTTTTTAATGTTAGGATCTCTCACCTGGCACTTTTAACTGTTATACTAACTAGAAAGTGTTAGATTACTGGAGTGAGCAAGGGAATCTTTTTGAGTAGCTAAGGTTCCTTTCGCTTTCAGCTAACTTGTTCTTTTGCCTGTAGACAGACACAAGTACCTTCAAGAAAGGTTCTCTTAGCTCTTGGGACCTTGGCAGAGTCAAGAGATAACTTTCTGGTATATACTCCCCATTTAAGTGCCTGCAGAAGGGCTTCTAGCCAATTAATTCTGTATAGTACTGTTTTAAGCTACTTGTGTGGAAATCAGACTGAAAGCCACCTCATATAACCTTCTATTACCATAATAGTAGTAACAGAATTAAGAGTGACTCTGAGTTGATTTTATTTGTAGCAGTTAGAAAATAATTTTGGAAATTATCTAAAGCTATATTTATTGCATAGAGCAGTAATAGTAATAAAGTAGTCTTGTAACTGGGTACATTTCATTATCTGACACTAATTTGATGCCAGTTAGAGCCTTTTGGCATCTTTAGTCATTTGACAAGACCTATTTTGCAGGTGTGTACATCTTTATCTTACTTAAAGTTCTCTGTAGGGACATACAGAAAACTACTGTTCCTACTTGGCCTCCATCCTTTGAAGTAGAGACTGTCAATTTCTTGCTGTTGGATTGCTAAGAACCCAAAGCAAAAAAGTCATTATTCATTTACACAAACAGCTTAAGCTTTACAACTACCATTTGCTAAGCACTCAAAACTCTGTGAAGATACTATTTCCATTTTATCAATAAAAAACTTAACTCAGAGAGGTGAAGTAACTTGCTAATGGCCACACAGCCAGCATACTGGGATTCAGAGTGGAACTGACCCAAATTGTTAAATAATAGTAATTACCTCTGGTAATTAAAAGTGGTATTGCTGGGTGTGCTTATGATTTGACAGTGTCACAAGGTGTGGTGTTACCTTATGTTCTTCACTTTCAGTCCTAGAGAAAATAGCACAATGACATTGTACTCTGAAGTACTGCTGCCAGGTGTGACTGAAAAGAATAGCCAAAACGATTGATTGATTTGGTCCTATAAAGAACTTAATGATGCAAAGTGATTGAATTGACCCTTAATAAAAACAGTTTTCTCATTTTGAGATATCCAGTGTATTAGGCATTGCTCACTTTATTATGCTTCCTTTTACTAGTCTGTGTAGGTTGTTTATACTTACTCCATTTGAGGTGTATAAAATGGCTATTACAAAGATATTTCAAAATTAGGCAGGAGGCCTTAGTTATTCTCTTCCTAGTGTTAAGGATGAATCCTACCCATTCAACAAACACGTGGGTTCCAACTCCCTAGAGAGGAAGTTACAGTGTGTTGAATATTGCAGCTGAGCCCTGTGTGTGTTTATTTATAAACCAGTCTTGGTAATAATTGCATGTATCAGTAACAATTTGGATTAAGTTTATTTTGATGTTTTGTTGTCTAATAAACGCAAGGGTGAAACTGCCTCCTTAAATATATTGATCAACTAACAAAATGTTTTGTATTTACCTGCTTAATGTTATATGTGGTTTATTTATATGTGTGCTTTAACTGTAAAGATTTTCTTTTTGTTTCTAACTATCATGTATGTCATACATTAATATCTTCACTTGTAAATTTGTTTTTAAATGTTATTTAAGGTACTTTTGGATCATTAAAAAGTAAAACAAAAACATAGCTTATTTAAGCCTAATGTCTTTAATAAGTACATTTTTATAAATAAATATAAAATACTTAATCCATCAGTAGAATAATTACCTTAACGTTCTTTTTTTTTGCACATTTGGCTGTCCATATTATCTCCTCAGCCTTGAAAATGTGTTGGTGAACTAACAAATTACTCTTGAGAGTAATGTCCTTTCCTGTTACACCCCCTGAAGGCTGCATCATGATGATTACATATCGGTTTATTTCAAAACCAGCTTAAGGATGCAGCTTATTTGGAAACAATGCTATTCATAAAAACCTACTAACCTAAAATGTTTTTACCACTTTATTTCTTAAATGTAGGTGGAAAAAACCCACATCGAGGTCACAGTACCCACCTCAAATGGTGACCAAACACAGGTTTGTGCCAGTAGGCCACTTGTTCCCTTCCCCCTCCCTCCTCCCTCCTCAATTTTTTCTACCCCCCCCCGCCCCTCTCCTTAAAAAAGTGTAAAATGAAGGTTCACGTAAACTTCAATGAGCCAATATTTTATCATTTTTCTTTCTTTTTTTTTAATAATATCAAAACAGAAGCTTGCAGAAAAAACTGAAGATCTGATAAGAATGAGGAAGGTTAGCCATTTTTCACTTCACGAAACTGCATTAGCATCACCCATGCTGACTTTTACAGTGCATTAAAAAGACAGTGATCCACTCTTTTCATTGATTTCTCTTAATCAGAAATTACTTTCAGATAGTAGAAAAATATATGTATCTATATGTGTATATGTACACACATATGTATACAAAAGAAATTATAATCCTGTACTATATATTGAAAATTTTTTCCAGTAGGAAAATATCTTTTGAAACATGAAATAATTACTAAAGACCAAACCTATCCTTATTAAACTTTATAAGAAATATTCGCAGTGGTACCATATTCTTAAGATCATTGGCAATGTTTTATACATATTTATTATGAAACCATCGTAGCATCTCCCAGCATTGTTAATAACTTTGTGTTTGGCTTCTCTGTGCCTCTTTTTTCCCAGCTCTAGAGTGGGATGAATCAGTTTCTACTGAATATAATATTGAATGACCATATATAAAATGCCCATAGATCTCTCTTATGGAAAGTATTAGAGTATACATACTGCAGTATTACTAAGTATGAAATATGTCAAAAAACTAAAGTCTTAAACAATTCCTCTACTCTATAGAACATGGAGTTTCAAAGCTTCTTAATCATGTATTTTAAGATAACCCCTCAACAGCTCAATTTCAAAAATGAACATAAAACAACTTTTTACATAAGAAGCCAATGAAGCCAGGAGCACTGTCTATTTAAATAACATCATCACATTCTTCCATCATTCGTGAACAAGGTCATTTTCTGATGGTAATTGTGTTCTCTGTGTGTCTTTGTGGTTTTGTGATCATTTCATGTTGGCATATGCTATGCTGTAAACATTTAATTTTAAATAATTTTTGGTTTGCCAATTTGCAATTTTTTCCCGCAAGAACGACTTTTTAATTTTTTATGCTTTTCTGTTTTTCCCCTCTTTCATTTTCACAGAAAAAGAGAGAGAGACTAGATGGTGAAAACATTTATATCAGACATAGCAATTTAATGTTGGAGGTTTGTATGAACTTGAAGCTTATTTCAGTTGGTTGCCTGTAACCTTCTGCATTCTTTGCTGATGCCCCTTTCTTCTTTCTGTGCTGCATTTGGTTTTGCATGCCATTGCATGAGACAATTTTAGGTTTAAAATGCTTTTGCATGTTGGTGAACATGAAGATCCGTAACCATCTCACCTGATTTCTCTTTAGTTTCCATCTCTCATACTTTCCTGAAGAATATATGATTGGGACTTCCTTCACCTGTTATGGTTCCATTGTTTTACCCACTTCCGGAAAATTTATATTGCTACTAAAAAATTCTTCAAATTTTCCAAGAGTATAAACTACCCTATGTCCCAAGCATCAACTTTTTTATCTTCTGAACTGGAAAAGTAAGATGTATGATCACAATTCAAAATGGGCTTAAAATATTGGGGACACCAGAAAATGACAGAAGGACAGTCGGGGGGGCCGGAAGTGCGATAGAGGAGGGAAAAAAGGGAACCTAGCATGTAATGGGTAGTTAGTATGGCTAAGATAGTTTAATCATAAAAACAGGTGTGTGGGTATGAGATTATTATTTTAAAGATGAGAAAATTGAATCTTAGAGAAATTAAGTAATTTCCCTGTGGTCACAGAACTGGTAAATTGGTAAAGCTAGGGTTTCAGATAGGGCCTATCTAAATTACTAAACTACACTTTTTTCCCCATTCAGAAATAGCAACATACTGTCTGCTATAGCAATTGGAAGGTCCTTTTCTTGTTATATTCAACACTGGTTAGATTTTTACCAGAATTATGTTGCATACTTCGTCTAGTTTTGGGCTCTCCGCATTGGATAAAGAAATATACATGTAAAACTAATTAAAAGATTCAGGGAACTCTATGAGGAAAAATGAAGGAAACTAGAATTATTCTGTGTGGAAAAACTGAGGCCATGTTAGTTTACACATTGAAAAACTCTTATATAAAAGTTGGTGACCAGATTACTTTACAGTTCTGCCCCAGACAGACAGAGCCAAAAGAAATTAGCACAAACTCTGATATCAGGGATTTAATTTAGATATAAAGGAAATATCAATATATAGGAAGAGGATAAACATGATTCCTGTGTTCAGGAAGCTTACAGCGTGGGGAAGTAGGGAGGAGAAAAACAGTTAAGTAAACAAATAGCAATTAAATGATGATGAAGGAAATGAACCATGTGTTGTGCTAATGAAAGGGATCTACTCTGAATAAGATGGACAGGAAAGTTCTCTCTAAAGAGACATTTTAACTAATACCTGAAAGATGAACATATATTAAATGTGGTCAATATTATTAATCTGGAAGTTTGAAAATACTTTTTTAGGTAGATCTCTGTAATGGTCTCTACTAATTACTTAAGTTCGTCTTACTCTATGTCAAAACATATTTTGAGTACCTGCTATGTTTAAGGTACTTTGATGAAAGTAGCACAAATTATGGCCAGCCGTCATTAATCATGTACCCCGTGGTGGGCACAATACCAAGTAGTCTACATACATTTACCTCATGCAACATAGGTTTTGCCAAGGCTGGACTCTAGGATATTTCAGATGTGGCAACTAGATCTCTTTTCTTTAGCCCAGAACTGAAACTAGATCTGAGTGGTTCCTCTTCTGAGATTAGGAAAAATAACAGATGTCAGTTGATCTCCTTGAACTCAGCCATATAACATCTCCCAATTTCAAACATGCCTATTTCTTGGCTAGTCCATCTTTAGTGCTTCTTCTTAACTGGAACCTGCAGTACCAATCATATATTTGTCATTCGTTCCATAAGTGTGTTATGGCTTCTGAGACTCATAAAGTCCCTTGTGTGTGATGTATTTTTCCCTGGCATTTCATTGACGGCAGTGAGAGGGGATTTCTAATAAGTGTGTGTTTGAAAATTAAAACTACTAACTACCTTTTGAGAATATTTTATATTAAATGAAGTGTTTGGTTTGATTGCTGCTAAAATTATAATACGATAGGCATCAAAATGTGTCTAACCTGAAACAACTAAAGTAATTTGGCTAACCATCATTCTCTAGTTATTGTAAAAGTTTGGGGTTTTTTTTTGTGTGTGTGTGTGTTTTGTTTTTTTTTTTTTTTTTTCCTCCTAAGGAAGTTCTCTCAACCTATCTGTCACTCTAGCAGTTTTTTTTTAAGCATTCCTCTCCCTACTCCTCCCCCACTCCCACTAATGCTTTGTTCTGGCACAAATAAGGTCGAGTTCATTTTTAGATGTACCACCTCCTCCTCCATCTCCCAGAGGGAACTTGTAGCAAGTCTCTATGACAAATTCTATTTGGAACAGGTCCCTTTGAGATCTTAATTTTACTCTGTGCCCCCACAGGTTTCCAACACAGCCAGCAAAGAAGGATGGAGAAAGCTCCCTCAGAAGCTACTGATGTTACTGAAACATTTATTTTCTCAGGTTCCAAGCCAATGAAAAGATAGATAAGAAGAGTAACATATCTCTCATGTTAAAAGGCTAACCTAGAGAGTTGTGGTTTTACCATAGCATCTCTTGCTCATTTTTGTTTTGCTCCATTCACACTTTTAACTCTCCAAAAAATGTTAAGTTGTTTTTGGCCCAAGCAGATGTCATTTCCAGTCAGGAGCTGGGTCTCAGGGCCTTACATGCCTGGTAGTTCTCAGTTGCTCAGCCTACTACTGAGTCTTTGACTGAGCTTGTTCATGACTTTTCTTTAGCTAGTAAATATCCTATTCTTGCTTTCAGCTAGAACGAAAGCGCAAACTGTTGTTTCCTCATGGTGAAGCCTATATTCATGAGTTATATTCACACTTTATCCCAGAAAGCTACAAGATTGCCTTTGTGGGGTTAGTTTTCTCTTTGAATGACTTCAAAGCTAATATACATTATTCATTCTTGCAAAAATAAAGAGAATTGACTATTAAATGAATTTTTTGAATGAATATCTCCAGAATCAAAATTCCGTCATGCATCTCACTGATTCTTTTTTCCTATGCTATTTTTCCCTTTGACATTGCTTTAGAAAAAAATCTAATTTACTTGAAGTCTCAATTGTTTCAGAAAAACACTTTTTAATTAAATGGGTCCCAATTTCTTTTTTCCAAAATGAGGCTGTTTCCCACAGAGTCTAAAAGAATAAAAAAGACTAATCCCAGAAATTCACACAGCATATTAGGAGATATATTTAGTATTATGCTTTTCTTGGATACAGAGCTGCCTTGATACATAATAAACACAGAGTTTTTAGCAGTTATCAAGTGACAGACTCCCACATATTTTGATCTCAAGCATAGATCTTTTGAGTTTTTTCAGAGAAGTATTTTGGACAAAGAACATTCGCATTCTTCAAGTTGTATTTCTCAGAATATTTCTGGCCAATCTCCCTTTTGAAAGTTGTTAAATACTTCCTATTACATAAACCTAAATATTTCTCATTATATCTAGCTTTAGTAACCTTAGTTTTGATCATTTCTCCCTAGAATATGCTCTTGAAGAGCTTACCCTTAGTTGTCCAGTATGCAAATCTGCTGAAACAGTTGAGGTATTTTATTTATTCTTTTATTTTTTATTATTTTTTAATACTCACCTAAGGATATATTTTCATTATTGGCTGTTAGAGAGAAAAGAAGGAAGAGGGAGGGAGGGAGAGAGAGAGAGAGAGAGAGGTTGTGGAGGGAAGAGAAACATCGATTGGTTGCTTCCTGTATGTGCCCCAACTGGGAACTGAACCCACAACCTAGGTATGTTCTGTGACCAGGGATCAATCTCACAACCTTCTGGTACGTGGGATGGTGCTCCAACCAATTGAGCAACCCAGCTAGGGACAGTTGAGATATTTTAAATCATCAAGGATATATAAGTTATTTGATGAACTCTTGTTGAATCACTCCCCATTCATTGAAAGTTAGTAGAAGAAGGTCCATATTTTGAATGGTACTAAGGAATGAAGTGACGCTGTCAGGAACTAGGAAGCTTAACCTTTTAGTTTGTGCGAATAGTATTGGCAAAGGAAAAAAGCCATTATATTACATACCCCTGAGTAAATATTCAGAGATAGTAACAGTCTGCTCTGAAGGCTTGAGTCACAAATTTCAACAATTTTTTTTTTTTGTAATCTTGGAACCAATCATTTTCTCCCAGAGAAATGTTTTTTTTTTTAAAAAAATTGTAGTTGACATACAATATTATATTAGTTTTAGGTGTACAATATAGTATTCAACTTTTATGTACTGGTAATAAATTCTTAAATCAAGAAAGGGCTATTTCTGTTTACCAGAAACCGACAACAGCCACCTAATAATAGGGAAGCAAAACAATTTCTAGGTAGAAATAGAGGAAACCGTACAGTTACAACTCACCAGTGCAAGGCAGTCAGTGATGGAAACTGAATCTTTCACCATGTCCTTCATTTAACAATTTTTCCTTGTCTATTGCTATCTCCATCCTGCCTGAGCTGAGCCTAAATCAGTTCATACAAAGCTGAGGCTAACTGAGTTGTGGGATTACCTTCTTGGGATGAGGAGTTGGAGAGCTAGCTCTGTGTCATAATGGGAAGAAGAGCTATAAAATTGAGTGAGCTCCTTATGGGTTATATAACTGCTAAGAGCTGTGGGGTTATGATGCTTCATTGCTTCCAAGGATAGCACTTTGTTTAAAAAGAAAAAGCAAGCAAATATACCATCTTGTATATTTACAATTTGAATGCAATTTATGGCTTAGTAGTATCTATCCTGGATGTGGTGTGTTTTCTACCGGTGCCCATAGTCTGTGATGGGCTTCCCTTGGTGTGTTTTTTTCCCTCTGAGTATTTATTGTTTTGCATCTTTGTCCTTTCAACTATAGGATTTAGACAAAAGTCAAGAAGAGATCAAGAAACATCATGCCAGCATCAGTGAGCTGAAAAAGAACTTCATGGAATCTGTACCAGAACCACGGCCTAGTGAATGGGACAAACGCTTATCTACTCACTCTCCATTCCGATCACTTAACATCAATGGCCAAATCCCCACAGGAGAAGGAGTGAGTACTCTGTCCACGTGACCAGTTGTGCGCATGAGTGAAATAAATGTTTTTGTATATTAGTGTTCTGTATCTGAGAGAAAGTTTAGGGCTGAAATTTTTTTTTGGTGCCTTGCCCATTCATTGCAGCTTTAAGGCATTCATAGTCAAACACTTGTTTTTAAATCATATGGACTACCCAGTCTAATTATGGGAGCCACTAAGAGCTTCTGGTAGATGATTAGGGTCTGAGAGCTCTCTCTGTAGCTTCATGCTAGTGTGTGTTTACAAATTGACCATAAGCCAACGGAACTTTATGTTCAAACTGTGTCTTCAAGGACCAGAGAGTTTACTAAATTTAGTAAGGTCAAAATTGGAAAGGAATAAGCATTTTTTAAAAACTTTTTTTGAACATTTGTACAACTTAGAAATGTCTGGAATGGTTGACCACAATTATATAATAAACCCAGGAGGCCCCGAAGCCAGAGAATGTAGAATACCAAGTATTAATCATTGTGCTTCAATTTTAGAAAAGCAATTGATTTTTTATTTTATCTTTATGAGTAACATCAAACTTTTAATATACTGTTTTATAGCATAGTCACAATTAGAAGAAGCCAGAGATACCTTTCAGGGGCTTCTCTCTATCATACCTATTCTTTTATATTATTGTTGTCATTACTTATTTCAGAAATTCCACACCTAAATAAATGAATCTGTGTAATGAAAAAGTTACCTTGAGCATATGTTAAAAATTCTTTACTTAATCTTTAGCCTGTCAGGCTAAATATTTATATAAATAGTCACAATGACTCAATGAGCTATTGTAATGATTTTTAAATTATATGCTTGTTTTTCCCCCAAAGCATTAACAATTCTAGTTAAGAAAGGTAAAGTGATGTCTTAATAATTTTAAAAAACTTGTTTTTATATTTAGAATTTATGATAAACTACCCAACTTACTTAGTTTCTGGAATTGGAGAAGATAATAAAAGTTGGTTGACAAAGCGTACTTTTTATATTTTTCAAATTGTTATTCAAATTGACTAATGATCCTCTCAATAATATCGAGCCAATTTCACCGAGTAAGGGTGGAGCATTCCTGAAAGACGGACAGCTAAACAGGGTTACCAGGGATGATAGGGTGCAGTTGTTCCTATACATTGTCCTCTTGGTCTCCTTGCCCTGATATACATGGACATTAGTTTTGTATTTTAAATCTAGCAAATGTCCCCTGAACTGACTTTTTTCTCACAGAGAAAATGCCTTGTTGCTCTCTCGCCTGGTAACTGCATATTTCCTAGAAGTTTTCTTTTTGAATCTGTACAAACAATAAAAGATGTTTAACTACTTTGAAAAAGTAACAGTATTCTCTTGGATGAGGTTTGGTAAAGTTGAACCAGTCTCCATTTCCAGAAAATATCTTATATCTTAATAGAAACCCTTCAGAAACCATCTCAGGGCTGGTTTGGGGAATAGCTATGTCATTCTGTGGACTTTTAAAGAAATGACTCTTTATAAATTGAATTATATCAGTGGGGATACTCAAGCCACTTTAGCTCTCTATGTATATTATCCTCTAAAGGACAGTGGAATAAATAAGAACTGTACTGTAATAATCTTTTATATAGGATAATTCCATTTTCTGGCATATCTTACTTTTTCTTTAATAATTAGGACAATATTTCTGTTCTCTGGGGATATCTCTTCCACCTTTGACAGCATTGTTGTTGCATTGCAAGCAACTGAATTTTATATAATTTGTGTATGACCAGGTGAAGAAAACCTCTATCCTTCCCTCGGAAAGAAAGGTTGGTGGGCCAGAGGTAAAGCTGCTGTTACGACTTGTGCTTCTCAATCACAGTTTGCTCTTGTCATGGCACTAAGCAGATAATCCCCCCAGAATCAAACAGCAGCTGCTGAGTAATTTTTTTTTCTTTTGGCTATACTAGTAGATTCACTTACACCACCTTTGACCTAACACATAACATTTCCACTGCTGCAGCTTTTGCAGCTTTCAATTTGCTTATTTTGGCGCATGGCTGGTTGAAAAGCTGCATGAAGATATAAATATGTATTCAGAGAAAAAATGAAGTTAATTGTACCCTATTCTTTTTATGTTGTCTTTCTTCTCCCCTTTATTTTCCTTTAAAAATCATTATTATAATTTTGCATCCTTTCTTTTCCTTTTTTTCTTTTTTGCTGCCCAGTCCCCCAGCTACTTTCTCCCTGATACATATCACTTAGGGGTGTGCAAAGAACCAGTGTCGAACTTCCAAACTGATCCAAGAAGGCTGGCCCAACTGAGAGAGCTCAGAGCCAAGTTTTTCCTTTCATAGATAATATCTGTCTTGCCTGGATGGCAGAGTACAGACATTTTGGGGTTGGGGGTTAAAATTGGACAATTATAAAAAAAAATAACTTTCCTTAAAAGCGTCAGAAGTATTTGCTTAATGTGATGTATAAATCTTTATGATGGTCATTATTATTATTTTTAATCATAATTCCAAGAGAGAGGGGCAGGGAGTTTGCAATTGTTAAGATTTGTGATGGGGGTAGGGTTTGGTAGACCTTGGAGGCACATACAAACTTTTATACTTCTTTTTCTTTTCAGTCTTTAAAATGTATAGGATTAAGATTTTTATTCTCTTGAGCAAAAGCTAATTGCTGCATTGAATGAACCGTTACAGTTTTTAAAATCTATATGGAGAGACATGAGGATAATTTTTTATAGTCTACCGTTCTATTTGTAATAAAGGCAACTTTTCTGATGGCAAGAAGAATGCCTCATTATTGGCTTTGTCCCATTGATCTAAGAAAAGATGGCAGCACCAAAGCAATGAAAAATGACCCAAAATTCTTATGCATATATCCTTGAAGGCTGAATAAGTACTATAAAGAAGTCCATGATTCCTTGAACTTTCAGGACTTCTAGTGTTCATTCATTAAAAAAAAAATTATGTATTGACTACTGTGTTATAAAAACTGTGCTGGGGTGAATTGACTAAGTAAGTAAAATAGACAGTCCAAAAGATCTTCCCAAATCCTTTGCACATCCCCAAGTATCATTTTTAAGCATTTTTCATCTGTCATTTTGTTCATCTTTCTCTGTCTTTCTTGATCTCCTATCGTGAAAGCAGACACAGGAACGTGCTCTGTTAGTGCAGGATGAAGAGAAAATTAAAAGGCAAGAGAGATCTACTGAAAGAGCTTTACCCCAGCAAGAAAATGAAGAAATTCTTCCCAAGGTTTCTATTCCAATCCCTGAGGATCACAAGTCTTTCAAAAAGTGCCACCTCTACTCTAGTACTTTTCCATCTCCTCGTATTCCTTTCATGATGTCTTTTCTCGTGGTTCTTGCATTGGCTGTTTGGTGGTTGGTCTTTCTGTGATCGGAAAACAGGGTGCTCATCTGAAATGTCAAGACTAAAACTGTCAAAAACTTGTCGTTGGCTTCTGCTGTGTTATCTCCTGTATGATGTTCTCTGATCTTGATAGTTCATTGTCCTAGGAAAGCTCTTGTGATCATTTTTTTGTCAATAAATGTTACTCTTTGTAGAATATGTATTATGGGTTACAAAAGAGTAGGAATAGATTGCCCAAGCCAGCTTTCCTTACTGAAGTTTAACAAGTTTAGAAAAATCAGATTTAAGCATATGGTAGGTTGGTACTTTCCCCAAAAAGCTTTCGCCTTTTTCTGCATGTTTTTATTTATTGTTGCTATGTCCTCTCCAATGTTTCACACAAAGCAAGATACTCTGTAGAAACAGTAGATGGAATAATCTTCTGTAGTCATTTGTGTGGCATGGGCTTTGTAATTTTAGAAAAAAATTCAACTTGCTAACCTTTCAAAAGCCTTAAAAATGAAATGTTTTAATCTATGAATCCAAAACCACTCCTTTTCTTGTGATATCAAACCAATATATATACACAAAGGCCTTTTTTGGAAAAGGGCTTTTGTCTTCTGTGGCCTTCTTAATGTGTATTTCGGAGAAGTTCAGGGACAAACAACTTTATCCTGCCTCGTGTAGAGAAGAGATCTGCAAAGGTTAAATGCCATCTTTTCACAAGTAACATGGTGGTGGTTTAAGGAAATTGGTGCTGGTGTCCCTTAGCCTCCAGGCAGGGCTGAATTTTCCAGACTACTCTACCTGTCTTTAAAAGTCCTGAAATACAGATTTATTCAAGATCTGTTTATAAACATACCCTCTGCTGAATTAAAATACTGTGTTACTTCTTTATGACTTAAGTAATTATATTGCTAGAAGCAATATTTAGCCGTATGGTAAGCTTAAAATATATATTGATATATTTTGTTTTCTTGATACATTTCAGACATGTTTGTTCTTAACATTTGTGTTGAAATCAATTGTTTTTAATCAATGGCCTTGTGAGCTATGAAGTTCTATGTGACAAGTGTGTGTCCTTTGTTTGCATGTTGATTTTTAAGACTTTACTAAAGTAAAGATGAGCGTGCTCTCTATAACACAACTTAGATGTCTAACCTGTTATTTTTACCTCAGCATTAATGAAGTCTTGCATGTAGCTTGCTTTCTTATGGCACTTGAATGTACCAATATGGATGATTTGGTTAATGTTGTCTCAAATATTTGTTTTGAAACCTGAGTACATAGGGTTATCAAACTGAGATTATTGCACTTTATTTTACTTCTTAATGCTTTTCAGTTGATGAAACTGCTAAACAAGACTTTTTGTTTTTACGATGATGGCTTCTTAGAGAAAAAAATAACCAGTAAAGCCAAGAATCTTTTGTCCTTCATTCACCACTATTGTTTCATTGTCTCTGTGGATGTGCAGAAATAATTCTCTGGTATTCCTGAAAACTGCTACTCTGTGATTATAGGCTTTCCAAAGAAAAAAAGAAAAGGGAAAAAGAAGCAAGGGTTGGGTTAAATTTAAAAATCTGGTATGAGTGTATATCTTTCATGTCACAGATTATGTCTATTTACAACAAGTATTTTATAATTAAGAGTATTTATTGATTTTCTCATTATAAGGGATCTCAAGTCAACCTGAAATATTACAAAGTTAATCTCTAACCCAGAAAGTGATCATCATAAATACTCCCTTTTATCTGTAAAATAGAGATATAGGAACTTTCCTTGGTTTAAATTCTTTTTTCAAGGAACTAAAAAGGAAATAATCTTAGAATTTTGTTGATACTTTTATAACTGTTTCAGAGTATACTTCTAGTTTTTATTCCTATACACAGGTTTTTATTAATTATTATTGTAAACTTCACCTTGAATTTTGTTTCCCTTTGTATTGGTGTTATTCCAAGTTCACTAAACCTAGTGTAAGCCAACAGTACTTTTCAGTTTTATTAAGTGCAGCAGGATCCTTACTCATGTTGGAGGAGAAGGGCCAGTAGCGGTCTCAAAAGCCACATCCAGCACAATTATCAGAAGAAAAATAGTGGACACGACAGCTTTGTATTACCTAAAGTTAGTGCTGCCTATATTGGTAACATAAAACTGTAAATAGTTTTGATTTCCTTCTCATACTTCATTCCATTCTCAATACCAGAGATAGATCCTAGTGACTGTGTTGCAGGGGTGTCCAACCCATGGCCTGCGGGCCACATGCGGCCCAGGATGGCTATGAAGGTGTCCCAACACAAAATCATAAGTTTACTTAAAATCTTTTCTTTTTCTCATCAGTTTTCATTAGTGTGGGTGTTTTTAATGTGTGGCCCAAGACAATTTTTCTTTTTCCAGTGTGGTCCAGAGACACCAAATTATTGGAGACCCCTGGTTGGTTTTACCCTGGTTCAGTTTCTTAATGGTAGGTTGATAAGTAAAAACCAATTTGGACTGAAGTTGTTAATACAGACCAGCAAAAAGTCTTGTTTTTGCCTTGATTTTGTTATTAATTATTTCTAGGGTGATTGAGAGTTTCACTTAGACTTGCCTGATGTCCAGATTCCCACCTAGCAATAATGCAGAAACAAGCCTACCTCATGGGAATGAATCTGCAACATGTTCCAGGCACCAGAAGCTCTGGTTATTGTTCAATTCTTGATCTTCTAGGGACCAGGAAGACGGAAACTAAAAAACAAACACACGTCAACTTCTTGAAATTTTTTATATGAAAGGAAGCAATTAAATAGCTGTGTTTATTTCCATCTACTCCTTATTGGCATTTGAACAAGTCCTTAAAACTACTGAAGTTAAAAATGTCTTTCCAAATTCTTTATACTCTTAAACAATTCATCTTACCCATGTAGTATACTTAGAGTGGGCCACTATACTTGTAAATAAAGTGAGCATCAGTATTTTGGACCTATCTTTTAGCCATTTTCTTATGCTAATACTTGGAGTATGAAGGAGGTTCAGTTTGCATGGGCCAGTTTTACTACTTGTTTACAGCTTTGGTAAAAGTTTTGAAGGGAGAAGACGTTGACTCCGTTAACTAACATTAACCTGGGATTATCTGTGGGTTAGATATCCAGATCATCCTAATTCCTCATACCCAGTACACTTCTTCCTATTATATATTATTACAAATTTTAGTCTGAAATTTCTGTGGATAGAAGTCAATTCACTTTCTCCTCCTTTACTAAGTCACTTCTGTAATACTTCCTACAGATAAAAATGTAGGACACACTAGGCGTTAGGGGTTCGGTTATTTTTAGAAAACATTACCAATCAAAATTTATATTTAGGCTTTACCCCATAATCATCTATTTTCGAAAAGAAGCCCTGAGTCAAAAATAATGAGACATTTTCTTACGGGTGCTTTTTTTTTTGCCCATGGTATTGAGTATAGTAAAGACATACAGAACTTCTCCACAAAGTTTCTTTCCTTGTTATTCTTCTTCATAGAAATGACAAAATCCCAATCTTCCTCTGCACCGTAATGGACAGTATCAGTAAATCTGCTCTCACTTCTGCTGCTGTCGCCCCTCCCGCTTTGGGGTCTCCTTTGTACTGCAACAGAGCAAGACGCAGAAAGAAACACATTGGTGCAGACTGGGGAATGGGCACCTGAAATAGTTAAGAAGGTATGGTTGTTAGAGAGAAGCCATATAAATTTAGGCAGGAAGAGGAAGAGAGTGACTATAATCTACAATTACAAATTCATGGAGGATTTCATTTTGTAAATGAAATTCCTGTTGTACTAAAACTTGAAAGACAAAAAGAAGAGAAAGTAGTTTACCACACCAATAGATAGAAAATGCAGTCTCAAAGCTAAATAACTTTACTAGTAGTCTAGCTAAATGTATAGATGACAGACTGTTGAGGAAATGTATGCTTTAAGAGTGCTTTTCTCATCTTTTGTGATTGATATCCTAGAGGGCAGCCTTTTCCTTTATCACAGTCGGAATTCTGTTTGGGGTAAATACCAGAATAAATCTAACATTTCAGAGTGTAAAGGGGAGAAGGAAGCATAGAGTCCCAGCTATCTCTTTAGATTCCCCAAATTGGTGAAGGATGCAGTTTAGTCTCATTTTCTCCTCTACCATCTCTTTAAAGAATCTTTATATGTGTAGGATCTTATCTCAACAAAGCGCAGAGAATTAAAATTAAGGGAAAACATGGTTATTGCTATCCATTCATTGTTCATGACCCACTAGGGTCATGAATTGCAGGGGTGTTAAGAGGCAGCATTATCAGAATTTTAGGATCCAGCTCCTCTCCCTTATTAATGCTTGACTCTACTGTACAGTATCATGTAGGAGTTTAGAAACCAGGTGGTCTCCTCGCCTGTGTGTAAATATCTCCCAAGATATAACACATTACATCTTTGGACATCCCTGATTTTTATATATCAGTCATTCTTATGTTAAGTCAGTATGTTTTCTCATAGCTTTCTCTTCTTGGTCCTGAAGAATTTTCTATCTTCCATGTTATAAACTCTTTGTATAGTTAAAAGTAACTCACATGTTGGAATTAGACAGTTCATGCCCTCAGATAATTTACCATCTTATATTCAGACCTGTACAGTCTTCCTCCTAGCATGTTATTTGTCTGCTCTCTTCTTTTCTTTTTCTAGTTTTCCTTGCTTTATCAGCTATTTCTCTTTTTGGCTCTATTGCCCATAGGTTACTTCCCCCTTTTTTTTTTTTTTTAGCTTTATGTCTTCCCTAAAAGAACATTTTGAAATTCCTGGAAATCCCAGCTTCTTCGTAGATAACACAGGCACTTGGGATTTATTTTTTATTGTTTATCTTTTAGATTTTATTTATTTTCAGAGAGAGGGGGAGGGAGGGAGAGAAACATCAATGTGTGAGAGAAACAGCAGTTGGTTGCTTCTCACATGCTCCCAACCAGGGACCTGGCCTGCAACCCAGCGGTGTGCCCTGACTGGGACTCACACCAATGACCTTTCATTGCCAGCACTCAGGCCAGCACTTCACAGGCCAGCACTCAATCCACTGAGCCACACCAGGCAGGGCCAAGGATTTATTTTTTAGATTAAAAAGTGGGGGTGGGATAGTTTCGTAGCTTTGGAAACTTCTTGTAGCCCAGAATCTGTTGACAAGATAATATCACTATTTTGTTATGAAGAAGCATACCACCAGCGTCTGCATTCTAAGTTTGCTTGGCTTCTCTAACAACCTAACTGACCTTTACATACGTTAGCACTCCCAAGTGATTTGATTTATACCAGTGTGATATGATGAAATTATGGTAACTTAACTTTCTGTTTAACATTCTGATTATGATTTAGAGTCCTACCAGAAAAAGTGATAATTAAAAATTTGAAATATTATCAATCCATCTATTTTACTTTGTGCCTGTCTCAAAACTGAGATTCTAAAAGTGAGCGGCTTTGCTTTATTTAACTGTTTGCCAGTCTGTCACCTTTATATCTCAGATATATAACAAATGATAATTGTTAAATTGAATTAAATGATCAGTCACAGGTGGCAGTGAATCAATTCCAACTTTTCACTTAGACTCTCTTCCGTTGGAACACAGATGTGTGCCAAATTAATCACCATGTACCCACGCAGTACATGCAGGTAGCCCCCCAAAACCCTTGTAAGACCAAGAAGACATTGTCTCTTGTTAATGCTGTAGCATGGTCCCTGGTTTATTCGAAGAATCTACATATTCCTGTATGATAGGTGTCAGTCTTTCTAGTAATGTCTTGTAATTTGGTTCAATTAAAATCTCTTATCCATTTGCCACAGGTAGTATCAGCTGTTCTAACTGTAGAACATATTATCAAGACTAGGGTGCATTTCTGTATATATAAATTCATCTTTGATTGTAATATCATAAAGGAAACCAGTTATTTGGCAATTTGTGTTTATCTAAAAATATATTGCAGAGAACAGTTTGATACTTTTGTCTTGTGTTTACATAATATAACAAACCAATTGTATCAAACTCTTGTGATATCAAGAGTTTTATATAACAGATAGACCAGGGGTTGCCAAACTGTCTGTAAAAGGCCAGATAATAAATATTTTAGGCTTTGCATGCCATGTAGTCTCTGTCAAAATTTTGCCACTGTAGAGTGAAAACAACACAGACAATAAGTTAACAAATGAACATGAATATGTTCTAAGCAGACTTATGGACCCTGAAATTTGAATTTTATGTAACTTTTGCCATTAAATATTATTACTCCCCCCCCCGCCCCCAGCCTGCACAGCCACTTAAAAATGTAAAACTATTCGTAGCTCATAGCCCTACAGAAACAAGGAGAGGGCTGGATTTGGCCTGTTGGCTGTAGTTTGCTAACCCCTCGCATAGGTCTAGAGAACCAGAGAACTGATTAGTTATATTTTCTGCCTTTGTACTCTTTTTGAAGAGCTGTAGTGGCATTCTTAGCATCTTCATTCAATGTTGAAGTATTTTTTATCTTGTTTATGATTAGAAATGGAAAACAAAAGACAAGGAATTTATTTCTGTTTATGTGGCAGTGGGGGTACACCTGAACTACAATCTAAAATAACAGTAACCACCACAGCACGCCTGCCTTTGTCAGTTTTCCAAATAGTTCTCTGCTAATTGTGTTTAATGTGTTTAAAACATATTCACTGGTGGATCCAGCTAACTCTTTTGGTGTTTGTTTGTTTGTTTGTTTGTTTTTGGTTTTTAAGAGTCTACCTCCATTTTCCCCTAAGGAATAAACAATTCCCAAATTCACCTTCTCTGTAGCCAGGTTTTGGACATTATCTAACAAACATGGTAAAGAAAGTGAAATAATTTTCAGTCTGAAATTTTGGTACACCTTAGTGGATTCAGCAATTGGGTATTTAGGAAAACATTTTAGGAGGATTTCTCTTTCAAAATAGATTTTTCTGAGAGGAATTCCTCAGTTCAGAGCCTAATTGGGAAGTACTTACCAATAAGTCAAAATAAGATGAAGTTATATTCTTTTGAAGTATCTTTGCTCTCAAGCTGACATGGTTGTGTTCTGAAGGATTCCTTGATCTGTAATTAGCTTTGGCAGGTGCTTTCTGAACCCTAAACCTCTGTTTCTTTTTGGTTCTCTGGTCCAGGATTCTTGAGTTCTGATACTACGCTGAGTTAGTTTATCCATTTAGCAGTTCAGCAGTATATTTAAGCCTAAAAAATTCTGCTGAGAACTTCTCTTTTAGAACAATTTCTTTTATATTTTTCTCATGTTATTTGCTCTGTTAATATGTAAATCTATCATGAATAAATCTTATTTCAGATCTGACTCTGGTTGATACTAGTCATTAAGGGAAATAGGAGCTAGTAATGCTCCTATTACCAAAAGGAGGAAGGAACCTCTGGTTCACTGGATCATCAAGAGATACTGTCAGCCAGTCTTTCCAGAAAAGTTCTCTTATTTTTACTATTATCTATGGCCCAGTAGTTGTCTTTTGTTAAGTCCTAAAACAGAGATAACCTATCGACATGTGTTCAGTTCTCAAATATTAATATTTTAAATCAGCTTGGAACTCATTTGACTTACTCATACCAAGTTTTTAAAATAACTTTTTCTAACCAAGTTAATCAGTCGCTATGATGTATGTAATTATCATATCTGTTAGAAGCATTTTTAATATGCTGAATATGTCTCTGGTTGTTTTTTTTAAAGAATACTCTACAATTTAGTAGTTATTAACCAGCCAGGACTTCTCTGATTATATTGAAGAATGAAGAATGGGGTGGGTATGGATTTGTGGGTGTGAGGAGAACTTGCTCCTGTAATGTGGAATTAACAGAAGGCAGTCCACTTGATCTCTTACTTCACCTTGGATAAACCTTATCTTGTATCCTCCCCTCACAGTTTTAGATTCTATTGTATTATCCAGGTGATTACTTAAAACCAACACTCTACATTTTGAAGTGGTCTATTTACCAGCTCAAAGTAAGTACCTTGTGGAGGTCTGAGCAATATAAAAATTTTGTAATGTTTCTCCAAAGCTACATTCCTTTTAGGAATTCGTTGAAAATGTTAACATAGAAAGCCATTTTCATTATTTCAGGGTTTTGTTTTTTTTTTTTTCAGGAAGAGAAGACACAGCTAGTTAGTATATAGTAGTTTTCTGAAGTGCTTATTACGGCTTTATCATTTTTGGAATTGGGACTTATAAGAAATCCTGCTAAATATGTTTACTTGTGTTCCATAGTAAGTGAGTTTTTGTACAGGTTAGAGCCCCTTCTCTCCATCTTCATCTCTCTACCTCAACCCTTCTCAGTATAATGAAATAAAATTGACCAACCGAAGGCTTCTGGTCTCCTAGATATGCTTAGTATAACCTTTAATATTTGCTCAATCACTTTGAATTCTATAGCTCTGTTCAAGTTTGAGAACACTCATTTGATCTGTGGAGTCCTTGCTGGTGAGTGCAGTGTTAAGGCAAAATTTTCTATTACCTAATAGTTAAAATTTTGCAGCAGGCACTGATTTTGAAGCTGTTTGCTTTTACGTTCGCGTATTGTGGGGATAATCTAATAACAGCACTATTTAGGAAATTATAAAAACTATGCTTGAAGGATACGTCACTGGCAAATTCCATTTGCTGGCATTTACGAGAGGCTACGTTATGAAGTGATTTTCATATAATAAGCAACTTTATCAACTGTGATTTAATTAAGGTCAATGTTTTCCTAAATAAGCTCCTTTATCCAGATAGAATCATTGTAGGCCAGAGAATAACAATGGACCATGGAAACGATTCAAGTGTCATGGAGAAGCTAGTGAGCTCTACAAGGATGTATTTCTAGCTAGGGACCAATAGCATACGAACTTTATCTTTTTAAAAAAGTTGGGGAGGGCATAGTCAAAAGAGAAACTTTAGAATGAAGAGACATGTATTGCATGAGAAAAAAACAGCACACTAGAGAGGAAAAAGAGAATTTTTAAACCATCTTGTGCTGGCCACATGGTTACTCTGTTGTTAGTTTATCCCCATCTTGAGTGTTTGCAATTCTAATGTCCTTTTTTAAAACCACCGGTTGGCCTGAGTTTTCTACCAAAAGTGTACCAAAACTGTTATTTATAAGGCTTTTGGGGGCAGGGGGCCAGGGAATGTTTTCCTTTTTGGTAATTTTTGTTCTTTCTTCATTTCTTTCCTTTTTTGGCTGAAGAATGGGCTACTGCTGCTTGATTTGTCATCTTTATGTGCTGTTTACATATGGCTTTTACAAAAGAAGCCATTACCACATCTGATTTATCTTTTATTGCAAGTGCCCATTTAAAAGCATTTGTTTTAACTTGACAAATTAAAAAATCGTGGACAACAGTGTGGTGATTGCTAGGGGTGGGGGGTATAAGGGCACTAAATGAAAAAAATAAAAAAATAAAGATTCAATTTTAAAAAATCACTTGGTTAATGTTCCTAGTGATTATTATACAACCAGGGGAAACATTTATTATTAATTTTTCAAAATAGGAATACTACTACAAATAATGATATGCTTTGTTTTTAGAGCTTTTCCCAAAGGCATTTAAAGCCATTCTTTGCTGACTTGCCATGTTTTGTTAAAGATTGTAGAAACAAAGCACTCGCAAATAACTGATCTTATCAGGATTGGGTTGTACATTTTTTAGTTTGCATGTTGCAGACCATTTGGGGGTGTTATTTAAATACATCATTAATAATTTAAGTGACCGTAATATTTATTGTTTACTTTAGTTAAGAACCAGGAGCTGGACTCTTCTGCTGGGTGTCTTCCTTCTGTGCTAAGATAACCTCGATTCCTGCTGGTTCTGTGGGCATTTGCAGTGCAAAGCATTTCTTACTGGGTTTGCAAAACAAGGGTAATGTGCTCTGTGGGTGTCTGTGTGTCTGTGCACACCCCTCCCCTTCAATCCCACTGTCACCTTCTGCTCACTTCCTTTTTCTTATCAAAAGTCATTTTTAAAAATTATGCGAATCTCATTAAGAAGTCTAACGGATCCCCAAATCCCCTTTTTTCTGAGGTATATGCATTTCAGTGGGCCACAAAGTCATTGCAAAGATAATGGAGACATTACAAGGCCAGTCCTAACTCAAGTTTACTTGCTAGAATGGCAAAATAAAATGAAGAGAATGTGTAAACCAGTGGTAGTTTAATAGACGTGATGGATTTAGGTTGCGTTGTGTAAGCGACTATAGAGGTGGTATGCTAAATCTCTGATTCTTTTTTGCAAAAGTCAGTAAGTTTCAGGAAACAAAATCTGTGCGTAGTAACAGAAAGGTAGATATGCTTTGGGTTTAGAAACAATAAATCTATTAAGCTTTAAAAGGATTGTAAATTTTGTGACTAATCAGAAATATTCTCCCTATTTTCTTCCTTAACAGACAGTATGTATCTCAAAACCATTAAACATGGCCTACCTAGTGTTCTTCACAAGGATCTTGGAAGGGAATACTTATTAAATAGCCTCATAGTGCACCTATTTTAATTCTTATTTTCTGTCACAATTATTTTCTTCAAAATTCTGCCTGGTGATATTCTATAAAATATAATGGGAACCTGGTAGAACTTGTTATAAGCTGAAAGGAAGTCCAGCTTTAGTTAAATCTGTAGGCTCCACCCACTTTGTGTACTCAAGAAACACTTCCATGTAGGGACTAGATGTCTTAATTGCTTTGGTTCGTGTTTCTTTGCAAAAGTAATATTTTAAGAAATTTAGTACAAAGGTAAATAATATTTAGTATTTGCTTAGCACTTCATTTTGAGCACGGTACACAATTAACCCTCATAATAGTCATATCAAGTAGATAGTTATGTTCTTGCTTTATATAATAAAATTGAGCCCTGGCTAGTGTGGCTCAGTGGATTGAGCACCGACCTGTGAACCAAAGGGTTGCTGGTTCAATTGCCAGTCAGGGCACATGCTGGGTTGCAGGCCAGGTCCCCAGGAGGGGGTGCTCAAGAGGAAACTCCACATTAATGTTCCTCTCCCTCCCTTCCCCTCTCTAAAAATAAATAGATAAAATCTTTAAAAAATAAATAAATAAAATTGAGTCTCCAAGAGGTTCAGAGACCTGCCCTAAAAAAGTAGCTTTTACCTTGGCTGACGTGACTCAGTTGGTTGGAGCATTGTCCTATAAAGCGAAAGATCATGGTTTCAAATCCCAGTCAGAACACATGTCTAGGTTCTGGTTCTGTCCCTGGTCGAGGTATGTACAAGAGAGGCAACCAATCAATATTTCTCTCTCACATCCACATTTCTCTCCCTCCCTGCTCTCTCTCTAAAATCAATAAGCATGTTCTTGGGTGAGGATTTTAAAAAAAAGAAAAAGTAGCTTTTAAGTTAAAGAAGTGGAGTTAGACCCCAGGTCTTTGATGTTTCAGTCCAGTGACATTCTCTAATTATCCCACAGCTGTCTCCTAAGTCATTTAGTCTCCATATGAAAACTTGGTGGAAGTTACAGAGCGTGAATTAAGAAGTTTGGAATTTGTGAAGCCCTAATGATTTATAAAATTAGGTATTAAAAATTACCCTCTAAGATCTGGAAGCCACTAATGAATTGATTTTTTAATACTGGACTCCTTTTATCTTTCCTTAAACCCCTCAGGCTGAGTCAGGCAGAATCTTCCAGAACCTGAAATAGGATCTCTTTCAGTCGTTAGGAACCAGAGATGAGAATGAGAAATGAGGCCGTGCCTGTTACTGAAACAGAAGGTCTCAGGGCTTTTGTTTGGCCATAGAGAAAATCTGGTTCCAGTATTAAAGTCACTCAATAAAAAAAAAAATTGAACTTTTAAAAAGAAAATAGTAGTTTTCTTTGTATATTTATTGGGGCCATTTAGATAGATCAGGATTTAAATTCCTATTCATTAAACCAAGCCTCAAGCACAAGGTCAGAAGAAAATTAAGTTGGTATCCAAAAGCAAACAAACCAAAAATACCATCATCAAACCAAATGACATTTTGTAACTCTAATAATTATTTGTTCTTCATCAAAGAAAGTATTTGTGGTATTTTCTGCTTGAGCCCCTAAGTATATTTATGTGACTGTGAAACTCTCATTGATTGGAATAGAGGGTTTCAGACTATTAAAGTTGGTATTGGTACAATGAGGTATTGCCAAAGTGTTTACACAGTTTAGTGAAAGAATCTGTATTTTGATTTGGTTGGACTATGAAAGTTTGTTTTGTGATCATTTGTGTTTTCTACTTCTCAGTTTAGGCAATTTGATAAAATAAAATGTTCCTTTAGTATGTTAATGGCCCTCCCTTAAACTTTGCCTTGTGTTGGCCCTGGCCAAATAGCTCAGTTGGTTAGAGCATTGTCCCTGATCCTCCAAGGGTGTGGGTTTGATCCCTGGTGAGGGCACATACAAGAACCAACCCCTCTGCCCCAGCTGGGCGGCTCGGTCGATTGGCGCATCGTCCCATACACCAGCAGATTGCAGGTTTCATTCCCAGTTGGGACACATCTGTGAGGCGGTGGATCGATATTTCTCTTACACATCAATGCTTCTCTCTCTCGCTATCTCTTTTTCTCTCTTTCTTCCTCTCTAAAATCAATGAACTTGTGCTCGAGTATTTTAAAAAATGAACCATATTTATTAACTTGTTCATAATGTATGTTTAAACATGCATATGTATGCAGATAAAGCTTTCACAGGTGTTCTAAAGATAGATCTTTGAAAACATTGAGTGGAATATGAGAGAAAACATTTTTGAAAACTTAAACACGTAGTGATTCCAAGGACCTCATTAAACATTAGCTTTATAACCAACATGACTGTTTCCTTCCTTCAAAGTTTTTATCTCAGCTGTCTAATTCTGCTCGTGGTAGACTCAATAACATTGCTGACTTGTTTATTTCAGTGCTTAGTGTAACATTATAATACCTGAGAATGCACCAAAAAAAAAAAAAAAAGGACACTGTAATTAAGCGTAAAGACTAGCTCTGGTAAAAGCTGGCCTTTTCCCAGGGTTCTACCATTACCACAACCACCACATAGCCCTGAGTTTATTATGTAAGTGTATTTACCTGCCATCTGTATATATCATTGTCAGTATCTTCATTCAACTAAATCTAAGTACACTGGAGATTGGATCACTTCTTTCATTCATTATCCCAAAAATCACCTAAAAATTCTCTCTTCTGAGACGGCAAGTAAACAACTGTCTATTGAACTTGGTCAGTTCATTCTGATGTTTCATACTTGATTTTAATAAAACAAGATCTTAGCCTAAGGTACAGGGCACTCAGCCGAGAGAGAGAGAGAGAGGGGGAGAGAGAGAGAGAGAGAGAGACAGAGACAGAGAGAGACAGAGAGAGACAGAGAGAGACAGAGAGAAATAGAAATCATAAATCATTCTGACGTTAATTATGATATTGTTGATCTATATCACTAATCTAGAATTATTCTTCAGATCAAGTTTGGGGGTACTTTGATCTTTAATATTTTAAATTCCTAGTTGCTATCATGACTCTACCAGGAGAGTGATAATTTTCTTTGAGTCACTTCACTGTTGCAGAGGGAGATATCTAATAAGAAAACTTACTTAGGAATTAAATTACAGTTACAACCATAATTTTATTCACATTCCTGCGCTCTCTAAATCAGAAAACATTAAACACAATATAGATTGTTTACCTGTCTTCAGGTTTTTATAGATCATTTCATTATGAAACCAGATACAAAAGCTTGCATAAAAAAATAATAACATTTTTATTTTAAAAAGTAATGCGTGTTTATTTTAGGAAGGTTAGGAAGTACAGAGGAACACAAACTATTTGGAATCCTATCACTAGTGACATTTTAGTGTACCCTAAGGTCTTTCCCATGTGTGTAATTATATACGTAAGAAAATACAATTTTTAAATGGATAAGAAATAAAACAGCACATTTTCAAGAGGAGGGTTTGGTCTTCGAATTAAGCATTTGTACCTGTTTCCTAATTCCAACATCGAATCATCGTCCCGAGATGAAAGTATTTCCCTGTAGTCACATGGCAGTGTTGGCAGGGTTTCTGCTATTGTCCTCTTGGTTCTTATCGGCCTGCCCAAGATTTTAATATAGAGATAGAAAGAGATGAGACAATAGCAGGTTCTTGTCTTCCTTTAAAAAAAAAAAGATTTTATTTATTTATTTTTAGACCAAGGGAAAAGGAAGGAGAGAGTGAGAGAAACATCGTGTGCCTGACTGCAACCCAGGCATGTGCCCTGACCGAGGGGAGTCCCTTTATTTTGCGGGATGATGCCCAACCAACTGAGCCAACACCGGTCAGCTCTTGTCTTCCTTTTAACAGAGAAAGGATTTGTTTTTGTATTGTTCGCAGAGGTAATGTTGGTCTTTACTAAGCATGAACAAGTGATCAAATGTGTGGGGTGGAAATTACTACCTGGACCTTCCAGAAAAAAGAAAAAAAAAAATTATACGCCTCTTGGTTATATAGCAAAATTTTAGAAAGATTTTCAGGATTTACTTTTATTGTGACTTTAGAGGAAGAGGAAGAGAGAAGAGGGAGAAACACTGATCTGAGAGAGGGGCATTGATCAGTTGCCTCCTTTTTGCGCCCTGACTGAGGATCAAACCCACAGCTTCCTGGTATATGGGGTGATGCTCCAACCAACTGAGCCACTGGCCAGGGCATAACTGTGTTTCTTTTCATTGTCTCTCTAAATATATATAAACCCCTCACTTCAAAAATAACCTGAAAAGAAAAATACTCTGGATTGCATTTAACGAAATGGCAGCAAAGTACCTGTAAAACACCCATATTCTGCTCTTAATATCTGAAATCTCTAAGGAAAGAGATTTCAGATTTGTAATTTGTAATTCCCCAAATCCCACACACACTGTATATATATAGTTTGATAATCCTGAGACATAACCCTTTGAATACATAGTTCTCAAGAGAATTCCTTTAGGAAAAAAAATCTGTTTCAACCACCCCCTCTCCCCCGCCCCAATGCTGAATTAGCTGTAAAATAGCTGGAACTATTGACTTTTTAAGTAAAATTGAGATTTTTCCATCAAATTGTTTTCCTGCTCAAGTAAATGTTTGTCTAACATTCTTCCTTCTCATATCCTTGAAACCAGCTAGAAGGACTTGTAGTGCTTTATACAAGCAGCTGGTCTTAACTATAGTAGTATTTTCTTCTCATAGATTCCCCTATCAGTCCAGACAAGCAACATCTGAATTAACACCTTTGAATCTCATTAAGTCTCGATTTTGTCTGTCACTGTGGATGATTCAGATTCAGTCATATATTTATTCATATCCCTGAGAAGTTCCCTTTAAAGCTTGCAGGCAATCTGGTACATGCAGCTGTGCAGTCTTATATAATCCAGTGGTCCTTGGTGGTGGCCAAAGGCAAAGGCACAAATTGTCAGTTAAAATTTCTCACTGATGTTGTATTGCACATTTTGAGTGGCTCATGTCATAGAGATTTTATACCTTCTTTTTACCTCAGTCTTTTTTTCTGGCTTTCTGCCTTTCTCCTTACATTTAAAAGAACAGTGTGGGTCACTAATATCAGACTCTGCTAAGAAGACTTTGGACAGTCTTTGTACTTACCAAAAAGTATACCAAAAGTATAGTCAGGTTTGGTGGACATGTCCTTTGGTCCTACTTGAAATATCGATGCTTTCTCTTGCCATGGAAAGAAATGGGCTTTAGAACCAGAGACTGACTTGAATTGAAATCCTGGCTTCATCACTTACTAGTTATAAGTTGCTTAATCTCTTCATTTCTTTATCTGTAAAATAAAGATAGTGACTTACCTCATAGTGAGGTGAGAAATTAAATGAGGAAATGTATTAAAGTGACTAGCACAGTACCTTGCACATGGTGAACATGTAATAATGTTAGTTTTCCTCTTATTTTACTGATGTAGGCGATAACATGCTGGACTAGACAATGGGTCTGGTCAAGTGAGCCACTTTTTATGTTCTTTCTAAACATCCTTTTCAGTTTTTGACTAGGACAGGGCAAAGCAGAAGTTGTCAATTCACCTGGATGGAGTATACTTGCAACAAGTTTTTACTGAACATCTGTTATGTGTCAAAACTGTACAAGAGAGCACATAATAACATCGTAAGTGCTTATCCCCTAAGGAGCTCTTAGTCTAATGGAAAAGACTGATGACTAAATCAATGATAGGGTACAGTGGGAACAAGAGAAATGTTATCTAAACAGACTTTAGGCAGCCAGGGGAAAGCTTTTAGAAGAAGTGACCCTTGAGCTGAATGTGGATTTCCAGGCAGAAGGAACAATATTACAATACTTATAAAGGCACAGAGGCAAGAGAAAGCTTGGTCTGTTCTAGGAACTACAAATAGCTTTGAATTAATGGAGAGAAGGATATGTGTGGAAGCGCGGCAGGGTGCAACTAGAGAGAGACGTAGGAGTCATATTTTTTTAAAGATTTATATTTATTTATTTTTAGAGAGGGGAAAGGGAGGGAGGGAGGGAAGGAAACATTGATATGAGAGACAAACATCAATCAGTTGCCTCTTGCACAGCCCCAACTGGACACAGGCCCTAACCAGGAATTGAACCAGCAACCTTTCAGTTCACAGGCCAGCGCTCAATCCATTGAACCAGACCGGCCAGGGCAGAGGTAGGAGTCATAATTTCAAGTATTTTTTGTGTCTTACTAAAGGGTCTGGACTTGAACCAGAAGGCAACGAAGAACCACTGAAGCAAATTGGATTTTTCAATGTTTCATTTTAGAATAAACACTTTAGCAGCAGAATAGAGATTGCATTCAAGGAAGGTTTGAGATAGGAAAGAAGGAAAAAAGAAGAACTGTTAGGGTATGAGTCATAAACTGGGTGAGGCATTGTAAGAGCCTGAATGAAGATAGCAAATGTAGAGTAGAAACAACAGATACATAAGGAAGATATTAAAGTGGAAGAAATGACTTGACATAATCTGTAGGAGGTGGCGGGTGAGTGTAAGGAAGGCATTGATCATGCTTCTTGGGACTCTGGCACGGAAGTCTGGGTGAATGATGGTGCCACTTACCAATGTACCAAATGATGGAGGAGGTTGGGGTGACGGGTCCAGACAGCAGCAGAGATGAGTTTTATTTGGGGCATATTGCATTCCATATGCCTGGGATGATGTCCAGTAAGTAGTTGGCTGTGTTATCTAAGAGAGCTGGACAACAGAGCCAGCTGGAGAGGTTGATTTGACTGTATGTGAGAGAGCTGTAAGTGGTAATTTAACCCAGTTGTTACCAGTTTTCGTTTATTTCCAAAGACTAACACATATTAGGTGATCAGTAAATATTTGTTGAATTGATAGTACTGTGGCTACAGCTTTTGCCCTTGGTCTCCTCTGTACATGCTTTGAAAAGAATGATTGATCAATCTAATTTTACTCAGCAGTAGACAACATTGGGCCAGGTGGCGCTGGCCTGAACAATGTTTAATTCACAAATGGCTTCTTGATGACAGACTACCCTTACCATTTAAGTAGACTGGTACAAAATTGTCTCTTACTTGATTATCTTAGGTATTTTCCTGGTTATTAATCAGCTTTCTTTGATGAAGTTCCTTTCCATGCGAATAGGTTTGGGTATGCTATTCACAGAGCTAGCATATAGCAATTTAAGAAAGCGTATTTGTTTATTACCAGTTCAGCTATTTTTGGATATCTCTACATCAGCTTGTCTAACCCAAAAGAAATGGTGATATAAGTGCCCTAGGAAGTACAAGTTCAGCCCTGACTTGCGTGGCTCAGTGGATTGAGCACCAGCCTGCAAACTGAAAGGTCACTGGTTTGATTCCGTCGGGGCACGTGTCTGGGTTGCTTACCAGGTCCCCAGTCGGGGGTGTGCTAGAGGCAACCAACTAATTTCTTTCTCCTTCTCTCTGTCTCCCTCCTTTCTCCTCTCTCTGAAAATAAAATTAAAAAAAGAAAAAAAAAAGTACAAGTTCAAGTTCATTCTAGTGGTCCCGCACCATAGCATATTATAGGTGCTCATATAATGTTGATTGAAGTAAGTGAATCTATATGGTACTTTAAAATTTACAGAATGCTTTCTTATAGGTTATTGTACTTGATCTTCAGAACCCTATGAGTCAAACCAAGTATTATTCTCATTTTAAGTATGAGGAAATTCATATGCCCTTAGCAAGAATATTTTATGTATCTCTGATACATCTGCAGACAGAGAGTTTCTATTGTCATTTCTCAATTCCATCTTTTATGTCCTAAGTAATGTTTATAACCAGTCAATGAAAGACCTGCCTCGTGTGATGCTCCCAACTGTTTCAAGGTGGCTTAGAAGAAAAGCTGGCCTCAAGTTCTTGAATGTGCTGCATCTTTTCTTGCCTTGATAGAACACTGTTTTTTATTTGTCACAGGTAGGCTGGTTTACAAGTAAAGGGGCAGCAGTGATTTTTTAAAATATAATATATATAACATGATTTGAGTACTAAAATGTGTAAGCTGGTCCAAATGTATGTCATTTACTTCAGGAACACCTTTTTAAAAGAGTCCCTGTCTGTTATTAAGTTCCTATGTGATATGTCGTATGCAATTTGACCTCACCAAAATTTCAGGCCTAAGTGGCATATTTACAGCTTTCTGGTGAGCACTTGCATGTGTAACTTTTCATTACATTTGGCTTCTGTTAGATTGTTCCTTTTCAAATGGCTCATTTCTTTTCCCTGCAAGTGTGAATTGCTTCTCTTCTTCCACCTTCAACACCTTTCCCTAAAGGTTAGGAATAGGTCCATCTGCTGTGACAATTTCTCCTCATCCACATTCTCTTGGAAGTACTTGTTTTAGATCTGTTTTCCCTGTGATATGAGGCATTTAGCCAAAGAGGGAACTCTGTGTTTCCAGGATTCATTTCCTTCAGGGGTTGGAGATGTTACTCATTCATCTGTGAAGAAATGACCTCAGCTGCTGGGTCATTTTTATTCTGTTTACAAATATGTGTTTGACTAGTTTTGATATAACATTTAATTCCATGGCAATGATTAGATTAAGTCTGTGCTGGATGAGCTCAACTTCTATATCCCTATCAACCAAAGTGTAGATTTTAGCTTCTGCATTAGGTGCTAGTATGATGATACATATGTCTTAGATACATGAAATGTTTTTCAACCTGATCAACCTCCTCAAGAATGTTTTGATTGACTCACATACATTGTATTGTGCCCTGTGTATAGCAATGAGTTGGGTATTTAGGAATGGCAAAGGAACTGCTTTTATGTATGAAGAGTATGTTATAAAGGAAAGACCATAGTAGTACAAAGTGCTTGGTTCTGAGCAAAGGACATCAAAATTACCTCTCAGATTAACAGAGTTCTAGAAGCATGACCAGAATGAAGTCCGAACTTGCTTAAGCTGCTTACTTAATTCTTCTTTTGACTACTTCAGGAGCTAAGATTATTGGTTTATATTTGCACTAATATTTTTGAGGCCTCTTAAAAAATCATTGTCAATTCTTAGAGTTCACTATATTCCCCACTTATTCCTAATCATCTTGCTTTTGTATGTGTTCATTTATTTGTAGAATATAAATGGCATTCGCACAGAGGAGGCGGCTGCCGTGACAAAGGGGCCATCTACCAGCCCTGACTCTGAATGGGAGGGCCCCAAGCATTCAGTAATTCCTAGTAAGAGCCAAATGACCACCCCGTCGGAGTCTCCACAAAGCTTTGATTTTGGCTCCCTCTCCATAAGCAGCAAGGAGACAGAAGAGAAGGAGCAGGGGGAAGCTGACTATCTTGATATTAAGGAAATGTCAAGAGGCTCAAGTGGGGACTGTATAGGAGTGGAGGAACAGGCCAGTGCCTTAAAGTTCTCAGTATCACCAGCTTCCTCTCAGCTGCAACTTGGTGAAAAAGAGGCAAAGAGTAGTGAAGAACATGTTACACCAGGAGAGCCACTTGGGAAGCAAAATGGATCATTTCTTGACTCTTGTGTGGGTACCCAGTTCCCCACCCTCATTCGAAGTTTCCAGGTAGTAACTAATTCAGCGATGCAGGTCTAACGACTCGCGCTGCGCGAGGGCCAGAATCCACTCTGTGGAGGAGGTGGTGGTGGTGGTGAGGGGAGCAGCCTCTCTGCTTTTTTCAAAATCACAGAATAAAATTGCAGCCCTTGATTACTATACAGAAGTTTAGCCAGAGGAATCAACTCCATGGCTTCAAAATGCTTTTTCCCCTGGTGACTTAACAAGACTCTCAGGGGTAAACTCTGGCTGTTTACCTTTACAAAGCTCGTATGTGTTTCTCTTCCTTGGTCAAGTATGGACAATCGTAAAGAGATGAGTTTCTGAGACTTACATGATGAAGAGCCTACAGTGCTCTGAGACTGCTCAAAAAATTAAAATACTCTTAATTAGAAGGAGTAACTGATTTTATTATGAGATTTCAGCATCCCCCCCAAATTATTTCTGTATTGCAACCACACAGTACAGCTCACCACTCCCACTGACCCCACTCCCAGGGGCCTCCGTGATCGCAGGCGCTAATCTCCTACGCTAAGGTGGATGGCCACTTAACTTTATCACAATCCGTTGGTAGTTTTAGGGTGGTTTATAGTCTTGGGGAAGGTGAACTGATGGATAAGTAGCCTTTGATATTCCACTAATACTCATTCTTCTGAAATTCTGAGATTAATCACCAGGTGGTGGTAGAACTGATTTTTTTCCCCCCAGTTTTCCAAATACTGTTTCTTCTCAATCACTCCAAAGTGAATGTCTGACATTGATTTGAAAGAAGTTAATGAATTCAGGGTAATGCATTTCAATGCCACTGCTGTTTCATGTACCATTTGAACCTGAGAAACTATAGCTGATTTTCTGAATGGTACAGGCAGAAGGACAAACAAAAAAATCTGCTATTTGGCAAATGGTTTTATATTAAAATTCTGAAGGTCAGTCTGAAGTGTTTTATATCACCAATCATAATTGTCTGATCGTATAGCTTTCCATTAAGCATATGGAAGTGATTACAGTAATGCTGTTCTTTAATATCTCTCATGATTTGACACCTTGTCAGAGCTACTTTGAGGTAGTGTCCAAATCTTGGGCAGAGATTGAACTAGCCCTTTGCCTGATTAGAATTATCACTTTGATCAGATCAATGTCAGAAAATTAGTTCTTCACAGCCTTCAGAAGATTCCGGTAACTGTTTCTTTACTGCTTCACAGCCTCCCCTGGTGAAGACTCAGACCGTCACCATCTCAGATACTGCCAATGCTGTGAAAAGTGAAATCCCAACCAAAGACGTCCCTATTGTCCACACCGAGACCAAGACCATCACCTATGAGGCTGCTCAGGTAGGACACGGTTTAGTGTTTCAGAACCAAAGACTGGATTGTGTTTAAAAACAATAAATAACCTTTTTTTTTCCACAGGGTATCTAATTATTTTCTCCAAATAATGCAAGGCTTTCCTGGGGCCATTCTTTTTAGAAGAGACCACTGATCTAAGAATGCCCCAAAGCAGTGGTCCCCAAACTTGTTGGCACCGTTTGGACTCAGGGGGAGGGGAGGAGAGGAGACAGCAGGAGGCGGAGCTCAGGTGGCAGACTCCCCTTCCTAGCTCCTGGCTCACTTCCTGCTGTGTGGCCTGGTTCTTAAAAGGCCTCTGACCAGTACAGGTGGCCCGGTGCCCCAGGGGTTGGGGACCCCGCCCCAGAGTAATTTATTAAAATCGAAATTGTCTTGGATCTGGTTGTTTATATCCACCCAATTCACTTGGCGGGCAGTCCAGTGTAATGGTTAAGAATAGGAGCTTCGGGCGAAACGACCTGAGTGCAGGGCTTGGCCTCTCCATTGACTGACTTCAGCAAGTGTCTGAACACCTTTCTGAGCCTTGGCGTCCTGCCCCGCCCCCTCCACCCACAGGACGTTAGAGCCTCTATCGACCTCAGGATTTTGTTATGAAGATTATATAACACATTGCCCTGGCCAGTATGGCCCAGTTGGCTGGACAGCATCCCACAAAGTGAAAGGTTGTTGGTTTGATCCCTGGTCAGGGCACATGCCAGGGTTGTGGGCCTGGTCCCTAGCTGGGGGGCATGCGAGAGGCAACGAATTGATGTTTCTCTCCCTCTCTTTCTCCCTGCCTTCCCCTCTCTCTAAAAATAAATAAATAAAATCTTTTTAAAAAAGATATATATATATATAAGACATAGTACTGCACGGAATTGACTTCAGCACCAAGCCTGAAAGCATAAATAACAGCTCTAATAATTACAATCAATTTAGTACAATTAAATCAAATTTAATATCACATAAGAATCTATGTATTTAAAAATTTTGTTTACTTCCTACTTTTAATAAAATTTCTTCTTCATTATTGGCAATTTGAATGAGCTAGGGTTGCTTATGTTGTTTTTCTTTCCTTTCTTTTTTAATTCACAGAAGCCAGCAGTAAGAAAAACTTCTCCCTCTATAAACTGAACTGTTAATTCTTCCTGCAATAAATATTTCTTGAGCATTTATTTATTAGGCCAAAACAGTGTACAAGGTAAACATGGGTCCTACCCTCTGGAACTTACATTAAGTCAGGAGAGACAGGCAATAAAACACATAAATAAATATATAAGTTTTGGACAGTGATAAGTGCTATAAAGAAACTAAACTAAAATAAAGGGTTAGACGCCTGGGATTACATGAAAGGTTGCTATTTTGGGGCTGGAACAGCCTGGAAAACCTCTCCGAGGAGGAGATATTTTGGCCAAGGCCTGCAGTATGACTAGCTGGATTGCTTTAAACAATTCACTAATCCCTCCAAGCCTCTGGCTTCTCAGCTCTAAAATGGGCACAAGGCTACCTACCGTCACAAGATTTGGGGAAGGATTAGGTGAAACAGTGTCTATAAAGTGCTTGGTTAATGTCAGAATGCTTCCCCCTTCTCTCTCTTCTGAGTGTGGAATTTGAGTTTGATAAATAATGAGAGGTTGCTTGAAGTTTTTTAATAGTGGTGATAAAGTGGCATAATTAAAGCAATGATTTTCGAAGATGATTCCTAAAGCTGTGTTCTGAATATATTAAAGTAGGGGGATGCTGGGAGACAGGAATATGACTAAAGCAGGTCTGGGAGATTCTTGTAGAGAATTGAAGTGTAGCCTGAGGAAATAAGAAAGCTCTGGCAGCAGGAGAGACAGAAATCAGTGAATAGGACTTGGCAGTGAAGGGGACTGAAAAAAGGAAGAAATAGGAAATTACTGTAAGATTGTGCACACAATTAGCCAGAGGATGTAGGAAAGAAGTACTTGTTTATGGGAGGGAGCCCTTTAAGTTGCCACTACCATGGAAACAACCTAAATGTCCATCAGTAGGGAACAGATTAAATAAATTACGGTCTCTCCAATTGAGGTGAGACAGCAGGAGGCGGAGTTCAGGTGGCAGACTCCCCTTCCTCAGTTGGTTGGGCATCATCCTGCAAACTGAAAGGTCATGGGTTTGATTCCTGCAGCTATTTTAAAAAGCTTCTGATGCGAATGATCTGCATGATAAATTGGTAAGTGAAAAAAGCACGGTGCAAAATGGAAATAATTTGTAGAAAGAAGTGTCTGGTGTCTAAGAAGTACCAGATAATTCTCTGCTGTTGTTATTATTTTATTTGTTATAGTATTTTTACTTCTGATTTTGTTATCTTGCCAGACAACTAAACCGAGGAACCTTTTTGTTATTCTTCTGCGATCTCACACTTGGGAAAACAGGGTGAGAGGAGATAGGGAGCCAGCATAGGGCTTTCCTGTTTGTGTATATATGCATGTATGTGAGCTTGAAGTCAAGTTCACGTCCAGTGAAATGCACAGGTTTTAAGTGTTCGACTGGATTGGTTGTGACAAATGTATATATATTTGTATAACAAAGACACATTTGGGATACAGAACATTTCCTGCCCTCCTTCCTTGTAGCCTTTTCCAGTCAATTCCTACCCTTTTAGGCCACTGCCCTGATTTCTATCACCATAGTTTTGCCTGTTCTTGCACTTCATATAAATAGAGTGTACTGTAGTACACTTTTGTATCTGAACATGTTTTTCAGGTTCATCCATGTTATATGAATCCACAGTTTACTGTTTTTTATTGTGAAATAGTGTTGCATTGTATGAATATACCACAGTTTGCTTATTCTTTTATTTGTTGATGGACATGTGAGCTGATTCCAGTTTGGGGCAAATATGAATACAGCTGCTATAAGCATTTATATGCGAGTCTTTCTGTGGACATATGTTTTCACTTATCTCGGGTAAACATCTAAGAGTAGAATTGCTGGGTCACAGGATAAATGGCCGTTTAACTTTATAAGCAACAGTCAAAGCCACAGTACCATTTTGAGGAAACACTGGTAAGACAGTCAAAGAAAAGCCTGATGTGTGTCTCCCCATCTGCCGCCTTTTTCAGAGGCAGAAAGGAAGGGGTGAAGGGCTGAGGATGAGGCGGAACAAAGCTGAGCCACAGGTTTAGTAGAGGAGGAGCTCTTTAAAAAGGGTTAACCCTCCTGGCATGCAAATTTATATTCTTACAATAATTTATAAAGTCCTTTCATTTCTGTGATCTTTTCTGATCTTCAGAAGAATGCTATGGTGGAGGCAGAGCACATACTACAGTATTGCCTGTTATAAATGGGAAAACTAAAACTAAGAGAAGTCAGAATAAGTTGCCCAGTTATTTGAGCTGAGATCCAAGCCTCAGTCTTCAAACTTTAAAACCTCAAACTTCAAAAAGTTTCTTGCCCTAAGCCCTAGTTCAAATGCTTTTTAACTATAGAATTGTGACCAATTCTATAACCTCTCTGGTCCTCAGTTTTCTTAACTATATACAGTGAGTATAATAATAGTACCTACTTCAAATGCTGAGAAGTGTAATTGAGATTACACTTACATCATGTGCTTGACACATAGGAGTCCGGTAAATTTTAAGTTAAGTCTGAATCTAAGGTAGATAAGTGGGTCAGGGCTGAAGAAAGTATCAGTGAACTAGCCCATAATAGACCTAGTGTGGTGGTGCCACGTATGTAAGACTTAGGTGACATGACCATGTTCCCTCTCTTTGTTTTGTCTAGATTCCTACTTGGAAGGGAACCCAGCCAGGGACTTCTCTCCTCCTTAACTCTTTTCCTTCCCCCACCTGACTCACCACCACCTGCTACCTGGGCCCATATCAAAGTTTTGCCTTAATAAAATGTGGTCCTTCTCATAAAAAGGTTGGAGGCCTCTGCTCATAGTATAAATGACTTGTGTAAAGGGGCAGAAAGATAATAACCTGACAAACTGTTTTGCTTCAGGATTGTTTATGAAAATAATTGTAATTCTCTAAATCCTCCTCTGAAACAATGTACAATACCAGTACCAGGTATTCTAGGTCATTATCATCTGAAGAGCATGTCGCCATAGACAGCCTCTATCTCCTTAGTCTCATTTGTTGCCGTCTTGGTTTTGGGGTTAGCAGCAGCTCTGAGTGAAACAGCCAAATGATTGCTGATCGCTGCTCATCATGTTGAGTTTGGCCCCTGCCAACTATCTCTCTTTTGCTAATGTCATTTCTCAGCCTGATCAGAGTATGTTTGCTTTGGTCATATTTGGGGAGCTCCAGAGAAATAAGAAGTAGCCCCAGCCCTTGTTCTCTTCTGGATGAATTGTATAGCTCAGCATTTTGAAAACTTTTTAAACACCTCCTATAATAAAGAGGGTTCATTTCAGTAAGAGTGTGGTTGTCAGAAATGTCACTAAGATATTATGTATATTTCCTTCCACTTTGCTTTAAAGGGACACTTACTATCTCATTCATTTCCAGTCTTCCATCTCCATCTTCAAAGAAGATAGCCTGAGATTCCTTAGCTCAACCAACTGAGCTACCCGGCCAGGGCTGGTTTTATTAATTTATTTTTTAAAATGTATTTATTAAGAGATCACTGTAGCCCTGTCTAAAGCGCTCAATTGGTTGGGCATCATCCTGCAAACTGAAAGGTCATGGGTTTGATTCCTGGTCAGGGCACATGCCTGGGTTGTGGATTTGGTCCCCGATCAGGGTGCATACAAAATGCAACTGATTGATGCACTGACGTTTCTTTCCCTCTCTCTCTCTCTCCCTGCCCCTTTAAAAAAGGAAAAGGAAAAGTAAGAAACATTTTTTAAAAAGGGAGAGAGATCACTATAAAGGAAACAGGTTTTTGATTTAGAATCTATGGCTCAAGAGCAAAACTGCATCCTGCAACATTTGCCCACAAAGCTTCCTGCAAGGCTTAATGATGGGTGTTTCTATCCCTTCTGTAGACCGATGACAGCAATGGGGACTTGGACCCAGGAGTCTTGCTGACAGCTCAGACCATCACATCTGAGACCACTAGCAGCACCACCACAACTCAGATTACCAAGGTAATAGACCAGCCAGTGGGTTCTTCTGGAATCCAATAGCATGTCAAGCATGTTGCCTCTCTGCAGGAAGGACCCTGGTCTATAAGCAAGGGTTTTCTGCTCCATCCCTACTGAGCCAGATTATTCCAATTGTCCCAGGAGGAAAGGACCTGCTGTTTTTCCTAGGGATAAACCTAGGGAGACCCTGAGGGTATCCCTGCCTACTGAGTAGGCTCATAAAGGTACATGTGGTTGTTCTCTTTACACATCCATCTGTCTTTCTGGTTAGTGAGTTTCCTACCTGGCTGTGGAGGTAAGTTTAAAAAGTCAGTATAAGGGGAAGTATTGTTGGTACTATTATGCAACCATATTTTCCAAGCTGAAAAAATCAGGATCACATCCAGGATCAAGGCCATGAGAACCATAGTTTGGATGCTGAAATATTGGAAGTATTACAGTATTGCTTATGAGGGCAACAGGGACAACATATATAAAATTGGAACTGCTCCCAGAAAGTTAGAGACAATCCACATTTGCTGTAGCACTGGAGGAGAATGCATTTTCTTGTAAGTAAGAAATCTAGATTCCTGACCAAGCTCTGTCATCAGCATACAGTTGACTGGAAGCCAGTTACTTAACATGTCTAGACCTTGGTTTTGTTCCTGTGTCAAGTCAGGAAACCTGCCCACCCTGAGGGGATCAGTTGAGGCTCTTGACATCAGTAATATGAAAAAGCTTTAGAATAAAGAGCCCAGTTTCAAGCTACATGACACTTTTGATCAGTCTTTGGATTTTTTTTCCTCCTGAAAATAATCAAATAATAAAATATACAGGTGTAGAATAAATAAAATACCTATTTATTTTATTTACTCACTGAATTTTTGTGGTGTTTGGGAGGGAGAAAAAGGAGAAAGTAAATAAATAGGGAATTACAATATTTTGTTTAACTTATTAAAGATTTACCAATCCAAGGGGACAGAGGTGTGTTCATTTGGCAGGTCCAGCCAAGATCTTGGACAAGTATGTGAGAAACTTCTATCCAGTACCAGCAGCAGATTAAAATTTGGAGTGGAGCTTTCAGAATAATTTCTTACTGTTTCCCTTTTCTTTCTTTCTCATATGACTGCCTCCTTTTGGTTTCAGACTGTAAAAGGTGGGATATCAGAGACCCGGATTGAAAAGAGAATTGTGATCACAGGAGATGCCGACATTGACCATGATCAGGTGGGAATGTGGAGGAGACTGTGAGAATGGGAGGGGCCCTGGGCAGGAGGATTGACGGGTGTAAAAGACACCTCTGCCAGCTTCACCTCCAAAGAGCCCCCTCGGCTACTCTAGCTCTTATTCAAGAAGAAAGACAGCCGTGACCGGCGTGACTCAGTGGGTTGAGCATCTTCCTGCAAAGTGAAAGGCTGCCAGTTTGATTCCCAGTCATGGCACAGGCCTGGGTTGCGTCCAGGTCCCCAGCTGGGGCTCGTGCAAGAGGCAGCTGATTGCTATTTCTGTCACACATCAGTGTTTCTCTCCCTCTCTTTTGCCCCCTTCCCTCTTTTCTCTCTAAAAATAAATAAATCTTTTTTAAAAAAGAAGACAAAGGAAGACAAAGGGAATCAGATCACTGAGGCCTGTGGGACGGGGGCCATAGATTGGGGAGCAAAGAAGTGTCATAGGAAGACATGGACTTCAGTCTCAAAACACCTGAGTTCAAATCCTATGTCTGACCAAATTCTAGTGCTTAACTCCCCAGGCTTCTGCTTCCTCATCTATATGATGGGCGTGTTAGCACCTTCCTCTCAAGGCTGGGAGAATCAGGTGAGATGCGGATGTCCGGCGTGTGGCACATGGTGGGCTCCAAGTAAATGGAGCTGTTGCCATTTGAGAGATATCAGGTACTTAAACCTGTGCTAGAGACAATAGATGCCATCAAAACAAAGGGAAGGTATGACCTCTACCCTCAGGGCTGTCACAGCTGAGGAGACAACTACCGGGACTTGGACATAACTTGATTTCTGCCCTAGACCTAACAACTTACTGTGTGACCTTGGGCAAAACACTTTGCCTCTGATTTTTTTTCTTTTCCTAAAACAGTACGTTGATCTAGATAATTTCTGGGCCCTTCTGAGAGCTAAATTCTATGTTTTCATGTTAATTAGGTGCTAATTGTGTGCAACAAGCAATTAGCAAATAATAAGGTCAGGATTAATGTTCCCGATTCCCTGCCAGAGAGGTTAGGACAGTAAAGCTGCAGAGAAGAGGGGGTGGGAGGCACTTCATGCAAATGCTTCTGGATTCTTTGACAGGAGCGCTGGAGCAATGTTTCTGTGGCCTTTATTCTGCTATGCTGAGTGCCTTTAATAAAAAAGGAAAATAAAACCTGAGCTGCAGTGCTGGCAGTTCCCTCGGTAGCAGAGTTGAGACTTACAGCTAAGAATGCTGGGCTCAGGGTTCCAGCAATAAGGCTGCTCCGCTCAAGTGAGAGGCCTTGCAGCCTGTTTGCCCCACCTCGGCGGATCCTGCTGCATCACCAGCCTGCACCCACCTCCTTGTCTGGCCTGGTCTGGGCCCCGCCATGTGCTCAGTCTGTGCTGGGCAGCAAGAGCAGTGAGCTGGGAAGGTGTTGGGGGTGGGGGGTTTGGAGTGTGACTCCATAGCTCATAGGTTGTATGCCCTTGAGCAAGTGATTTTATTTCTCTGAGATGTAGTTTCACCGTCTATAGAATAGAGATAATCATAAGTTTCTTTCAGGGTGGTTGTGACAAAGAGATGCTCCAGGGTCCCTCAGTTCTCCTAGGTACTGAGGGCTACAGGAAAGGATAAGGTGTAGTGCTCTCTGGATGGTGGAGGGGAGCACTTCAAGAAGGACGATTCAGGAGAAGTTGTGCAGTGCATGCTTTCACAGCGAGATAGGTGAAGGCCAGAGTAACCGAGGAGAGGGCTTGGGCTGGGCCTTGAAGCATGAGCGGGTGAGTTGGGCAAAAAGGGGTCAGGGAGGATGAGCAGGGACCTACAGAAGTGGTAGTTCCAAGAGTAGCTTTCATGGAGACAAGAGACCAAAAGAGGGATGGAAGGATTTCCCTTCTTCCCCTGTCCCACCTGTCTATCTTAGAGACGGTTCTTAAGAGCCAGAGTCAGCTGGTCAGATCAGAGGGGTTGGGACGGGGTGGGGGGGCGGTGGCAGAGCTGTCTCTGAGAATCGCTGTGCCACCAGCCTCCCCAGCCTGCGGCACCTTTGGGCCCTCTGAGCTAAAGGCTCCAAGACTTGCAGCCCAAGGGGAGTAGTGGCTTCATTGCTCTTCTTTCCCTCTGCTCCCTCTGGCTTTTCTAAAATGATCAAAACTCCTTCAGATGCTACAACAGCGTCCCTTCTCCCCAGAATCTAAAGACAATATGGTAAAGAAGAAAGTTTGATGGACTTAAGTTAAAACTTCTGTTGCATTACCTACTAGATATGAAATATTAAGCACTTTAACCACGGAACCTCAGTTTCCTTGTGTATAAAAGCAAAATAATGGTTTTACCCTCATTCATTGGGTTGTTGTGAAGATTAATTATACTCATATAATAAGTAATGTGGTTAGGCTAGTGCGTGACAGTAGGACCTCCCACTCCTCCTTTGTTCTCCCTACTTTAGCCAGAGACATCTTTTCCTTTTTGTAGCATGCTTCTTTATTTCCCTCTCCTGTTCTGAACTTTGTTGAACACAGATTTTGCTTTGTCCTTTAGGCTCACTTCCGAGTGGATGCTCCCAGGCCCACTGAGCAGGTGCAGCCATCACCCCTGAAGTGCCTCTCTGATTCCTTAAAAGCAGCTCTAACCTTCCCTGTCTCTGTGTTTAGTCCAGGAGCTTCCCTGTGTAGGATGCAGTGGTTAAGATCATCATCAGCTTGTCTTAGCCTAAATGCCGCCCTGCTACTGCAGACAGGACTGAATTTGCCAGAGCAGTGCTGTCCCATGGCCCCTGCCCTGCTTCATCAGCCAGGCTGCTCTCCACCTGACGGGTGTGCTTTCTCTCTTTCTCAGGTCCTCGTACAGGCCATCAAGGAGGCAAAGGAGCAGCACCCAGACATGTCAGTGACCAAGGTGGTCGTCCATCAGGAGACCGAAATCTCTGAGGACTGAGCTCAGGTAGAGGCTCTTCTTGCTGGGGTGGAGGGTACTCACTGTCCCAGCCTCAGAGAGCACTAAGCAGGGACCCTGGCCCCTCTGGGAGTTGTCCCCCCAGAGGTGTCCACCCTCGAGCTTGGCACAGTGAAGGCAGAGGAGATATTGATGAGGACGCCATTGGAAGTTATTAAGTACTTGGGTCCAGCTAAAGCAGCTAGGTCTCCTTGCACACACACCCCCGCCCCGCCCTCCCTTAGCAGTGCCAGCAGAGACGGGGTGGAGGAGATACCCCAGCCGTGGATGCAAACCCCCACTGACCTCCTGAATCTTCATGCAGCCTCCTGCTTTTCCACCTCGCCTGCCTTCCACTTCTTCTCTCTGCTGCTCTGCTATCTGCTGTCACAGAGCAGGGCCAGAGGAGAACAGAACCAAGAGAGCAGGACCAGGCTGTCTGGAAATGGAGAGGCTGGGGGACAGGGAAGAATTGGCTAAAGTTCTTGGACCAGACTAGAGGGTTAGAAGCAGGGTAGCTGCTTTTTGGGAAGCAGAGAGCCAGATAAATTCATGCCTAAAAGTAGTTTACAAATGTCTTGAAGATGCCATCAATCGCCAGTCAGGACTGGGTCCTGTAAAACTGCTCAGGCCTTGATTGTGCTTGTGGCCCCAAGAATTTGGTAATGGGACTGGGTAAGTCTTCTTTTCAGAATTTATCAACTTTGCTCTTCTTTCCTCTAGGAATCATTTACCCCCAATTCCCTGCCCGTCTCCCATCCAAGAGAAATGATAAAGAAGCTAAACTGCAATAGTCAGACTTCAGACTTTCAAGATTATTATAAACCACCAGAAAATTAATTTCATTTTCTATTTGGAGTTTATACCAACAGAGTCTTCTAGACATCACCGATCCTTTTGAATGCCTTTTTCTATATTGTGATACCAGAAATTGTTCAACTTTTCACTGTCTGGACTGTTTTTAAAGAGCTTTTGGGTTTTTTATGGGGTGGTTTGTAATCCCCTCCATCTAGCCTCTCCCCGTTAATTTCCAACCCAGATGCTGACAGGGCCCACAGAATTCTTCTGGAAATCCTCCAAAGACTCTGTCAGCTATGTTGGGGGCCAAAGCCAGCTTAATGGGGCTGCCCTGCTCCTTTCCTAGTTTTTATACCCTTTGGATGACAGCAGAAACTTCAAAAACCAGCCCTTTCTGAGAGCCAATCATGTGACTTCACCAGAATGTCAGGCAGGGTGCTGCCCTGATCCACAGACCCCAGGAAAGTGTCCCTGTCCATTTGTAGAGGGTGGTTTTGGTGAGGCAGAGACCTCTGCTAAGAATGTAGTATTACTTTTCCTTCCTCCCTCCTGTTCTTTCTTTTCGGAGCTTCTTTAGATCAAAGATGTGAGATGTTGCTCAGCTATATCTGATACTGTGAATGTTTTAAAAGATCCGTGGCCTTCACCTTCCTGCGCCCCCTTCCTTTTACCTCATCAGAAATAGTGGCTCTGCTGAGTGCTCCCCCCACCTCCCATCTCAGGAGACCAAAACTCACGGAAAAATAGGCACTTTTGGCCAAAAGCACTAATGGCACATTTTTAGTGATGATTTGGGCAAAGAAAGTGAATGAGGTTTTTGAAAGGTTTTCTAGTTCTGGGAATGTGCACTTCACAGAACGGTGGGCTTTACCTCAGTCAGATCCTGCTAAGAAGTATTTCCAGGTGACCATCCCTGGGCCTCTTCTTTAAACCTGGGAAGCTAAGGAGTGTGGCTCAGAGAGGAGAGAGTGTTCCCCTCCCTGTCTTCTTACACCAGCACCTGCCTGCAGGCACCCTTTGGGGGCAAGGGAATTGGCTTTTAGGGGCTATTCTTCCCACAAGACCCCATGTGCCAAGGGGCACAAGCACCAGCTCTGCTCATTCTCACTCACCATCTGAGGTCTGGCAGGTTTTGTAGGCTTGATTTTTATGGTGGATTTGAGTTTAATTCTTTTGGCTTGGTTTTGAAAATGAAGGTTGATGTCCCAAATCCACCATTCCTGGTACAGGTACGGTATTTTTATTCCGTAGGGCTCCTCTAATCGTCCAACTTGCCTCTCACAGACAGATCTGCCTGGAAGTTCTTAGAATCCTAATTCTGGGACAGAAGTGAATTCAGAGACAGACGGTGGGTCAGAGCCCACAGCCACTGGGGGCTGCAGGGCCGCGAGCAAGAGAAGTCTAACCGCTCTTACTCCTCTGCCCCCCACAGCGGGGGCCGGCGGCGTGTCTAAAGTGTCTGCTGGCTGAGTTTTGTTCAGACAGACTCAGCTGGTTTGAACTTACTTCAGGTGTGTGCATTTTCCTTTTAGTAACCATGTGAGATTGTTATTAAGCAGAATGCCGCTCTCTCTGGGGAGGTACAGGAAGAGCTCAGGTGGGACATGTGACAGGCTTGGGGAGATTGTCCTGTCTCAGGAACAGACTTGGAGCCTGTGGGCATAGGTCTGAATGTTGATGGGGCTTTCTGGTTGGTGCCCAGGCCTGGATGGTCCAGTTCACATCAAACAAGCATACTGGCTCACTTTCCCAGTGGCCGGCTGTCCTGGTGAAAGCCACTGTGGCTCCCAAAGCTGCACTTGTGGAATGAAAGAGGGTCGGGGAGAGGAGGAAGGCATAGCAAGCGCATTAGAAATCTGGCGCACTGAATGTTCTGTGCTATCCAGATCAGTGTGGCAGCTTTCAGAGCAAAGGACCACAAATCAGGGGCCTCACCTTTCCCTCAGCTCTGTCACCAACTTGCTATACTTCTTGCTGCTTCCTTGTCTATCAACTGGACCAGAAGATCTATAACGCCCTTTTAGCCCTGAAGAGTCGTGATGTGGACAAGCTAGTATGAGGGGGGTCCTTCCAAGCCTCTTTCCCTTTCCTCCTTCTCTGGCAACAGATCCCGGGGTTTGGCAATAGTTTGGATTTTTTCTTCTTCCTGCAAAGGGGGTGTGTGTGTGTGTGTGTGTGTGTGTGCGCGCGCGCGAAGAAAAACAGGCTCTGTCCAGGTGGGAGAAGGGAGGGGGGGACTTGGCAGCAGTTTTCCTAAAGTGACTCAGACATACCACAGTAACAACTTTCATTGCGATTTTATTTTTATTTCACTTGAGAAATAAAGACTTCCTCTTAGCCGCATGAGGTCTCTGCCACCCACCCACTCACCAAGCTGGACCTGCATTTATAAGCTGAGGGCCCACAAAGCCTGGCTGCAGGGACCTGTCAGGGCACCTTCGCCGCCCTTCCCAGGCCCTCCGCCGTGTGTTCTGCAGGGCAGCTGAGGGTGAGGGGACAACAGCCGCCTTGGGAAATGGAGCCAGAGCTATGGCCTGACCAACACCGAGGAATGATCATAGGAAATATCTGCCCAGGATCTCAGCCCCAGGCTGGTGGTTTTACAAATCTCTCTCAAATGTATTATTTTGGTGAGAAAAATGAAGGAGCTTTGTAAAATTTTTAAAAATTATGAATCATATCAAGTAGTTTACATTTCTTGACAAAATAGGAACTATGGCAGCAGAATCAAATTGGCAAAATCCTTAGATTAAATAGGCAATAATTAGGTCTGCTGTTCTGGCCTTTCGTAGTAAGAGAAGTGGCTGTAGTGTTTAGATATGTGTTTGGTCTTGCTTCTTGTACTGCATTTTTTCAATAAACTTTAAAAAAAAAAAAAAAAGGACTGAATCTGTGAGGATTGATCAGCTTTTAAAGTTCTCTTCCCCTTTTGCTAAAGTGAACTACCTACATAGCCAAAATGCAGCTTCAACATTGTATAAAAGGGTTTCTGAGAACTGGCAAATGCTTTTTGCCAGCTGGAGGGAGATTTTGCAGCATAGACCAGGACAAAGGAGAGAAGGACTTCTCAGATCTGTTTGGGGAAGGGCCAGCCCCTCGGCGTGAAGGCGTCGGCAGTAGTGTAGCCCTAGTAGGGTGTGCCCCGCGTGGCTGAGGGAAGAACGGGACTGAGGTCCTGGGAGTTAAAGGCTCCGTCCCCATCCCAGATGGCAGTGAAGGGTCTCAGCTCTACCCCATTGCCCATCTTCCTGGAGGCCCAAACCCAGTCACCAGTGCCACCTTGGAGGAAACCTGTCCCAACCTGTAACATCTCCGCCTACCTTCCAAGTCTTAGGGTTCCTTGCTCACCACTTTGGGTTTGGCAAGACGCCAGGTGCCTCTCCCAGTTGCCCTGGCCTGAGCCTCCAGCCCCCTGAAGGTACCTGTTCAGGGCTAAGGCCACTTTGTAGGCTGAAGGAATTCCTGAGGCCGAGTCATGCTGGTCTCCAGAATCCACGGTAAAACACATTTCAGCTTATTGAACCCTTGTGCAGTTGGCATTTCTCTGCTGACATGCAAGTCAGGATGCCTTTATCAGCTGCTGGGGCCAGAGCATCCACTCCCCAGGCTGGGATATGATCAAAACATCTGCTAGACATTGGGACTCCTGGTCCTGTTACCATGGTCCATGCTGCAGCCTCATAGCCGTCTATCCCCTGCTCCTCAAACCCGAGCCCCCAAGTCCCCTCCCCCTCCCAACTTGGCATAACCCTCCGGACTGAGGCGATCCAGCCGAGGCCAGCTTCGGTGAGCACAGTCCCGTGTAGCTGGGGCCCCAAGCAGGAGCTCTCCAAGGCCCAGATCCAGAGACTTGGAGTGTTCAATGCAGGAACCAGAAGGCTGCACGGTGATAATCACATGGCCAGTCTGGGTCCGTGGACCCCAAGGGGAGGGCAGCCCCGGGCCCTTCAGCGGGTAACTGTTGAGCAGGGCAGGTAACCCCAAACGAGGATTAGCAGGTTCAGAACGCAGACTCCGCACTGATGGGACAGGTGAGGTACCCCGACGTGGGGATAGGTCCCAACTTTCTGGTTCCGCACAGCCTATGGCTCGGGGAGTCCTTGGGCTGGGGCTGGGGAGGAGAGCAAAATCCCAGCCAGGGCCTTCGGGGGGCCGGAGCGCCTGAGCCCGCAGTACACCCTGGCGAAGCCGTTTCGTCTCCAAGTCACGATTTTCGTAGAGAAGCGTGTTGGCACAGATGAACACGAACAGGCCGACGCCCATGACCACGGGCCCAAGGAGCCGCAGCCGCTCGTGCGGGCCGTGGGCCCGACCAGCACCGCGACCCTCGCGTCGCAGCTCGCTCACGGGGGGCGCGCTGGCATTGGCAGCCCGGGGCCCTGGGGCCCCAGCCCGGTGCGGCCAGTAGCCTGCCACTGCGATGCCCATGCCCACCAGTACCACGAGCGCCCCCAGCGCGGCGAACGCCCCCGACGGCGAGCGCAGCCTCAGCCGCGCCCGCACCCGCAGAGGCTCCGGCGGGGAGCGCGGGCGCCTGCGGCGGCCCAGGCGGCGGCCCAGGCGAGAGACGCGGCCCTCGGGGCTCCTCCGCACCTCCACGCGGTCTCCGGGGCTGCCGGCAGTCATCTCGCCGTCGTCTGGGCGCCCTGTGGAGAGAAGACGGGAGGCAGGGGCTGAACCGACGGGCCTAGGGTCGGAGCGTCAGGTTGGGGACACAAATCCGGGAGGGAAGATCGGGCTGCCTCGCCCAGAACGCTTAGAGATCCCTGGCGGCCGCCCCCGGATTTTCCCGGGCTGCCAGGCGGGGAGCCGCCCCCACTCCGGTTTTCCGCAGCAGTGCTCGGAGCCAGGGCCGCACGGCAGAAGCCCGAGTTGGCCGGGCCTGCGGGCGGAGAGGAGGGAGGGGGGCGCCCGCTCCTGCCTGGCGCATCCTCGGCTGCAGGGCTGGGACCGCCGACGCCCTCTTTGCCAACCCCCGGGGCCCGAGCCTCGGGAGGTGTGTGGGCCCCGGAAACGGCGTCTGCAGGGTAAGTCCCGCCCGGGCGCGACCTCACCCCCGCACGTGGCTGCACTGTAGTAAAGGGGGTTGGGGGAGGCGGGCAGCCCGGGTCCGCTGGAGCCGCTCGCTCACGGGCCCCTCTTCCCCCTACTGCGCTTTACATACCGCAGCGTAGGAAGGAGGGGGTGTCACTGACTCCAGCCTCTTCCTGCCCGCCCCCTCCTCCTTCCAGACCTCCTCAGTCAGCACTGAAGCTGCAGCAGGAGAGACGTGAGCAAGACTCGGGGAAGACCACTCTGGCCAGGACTAGCGGTAGACTTTGCCCAGGATTTCTTTAAACTCTGCTCAGAAGAGGCCGCCCCCTCCCCCAGCAACCGGACTGTGGCGGGCAGGAGGCAGCGGGTTGCGGGGCCGGGCGCAGGCCTCGTCCGGTGGACTCCCCTCCTGGCTCTCCCCTCGGCCCGGACAAGGCTGTTCCCAGGTTGCAATGTTTCCAATTCGGGCTCCTCTGGATGAATCATCCCCCTTTCCCGCCGCCTGTCTTTCTCTGCGGCCTCCTCTGCCCGAGGCCTCAGTGGCCCTCGTCCCGGCCGGTGCAGCACCGCCCCTGCTCCTAGGGCCGCCCCAGGGTCCGGGCGCCGGGCTCTAGCCCCTCCCGCTGCTAGTCCGGCCCTGCCTGGGGGCTGAATCCGGGCCAGGGCAGGAGTAACCGGGCTGCGTGTGGTGTAGCCCCCAAGGAAGGGAGTGTGTAGGAAGATATGGGCCCCCCGGCCCAGGGCGCCCCGGACCGCAGGAGAAGGGGGTTAGGACTTCGCGCGATCCAGTGGCGTGTCCTCCCAACCCCAATCTGGTTTCTAAACAGCTCCAGCGCTGGAACCCGCCCGAAGGCCCCAGGGAAGAGGCCCTGCTACCCCACCCACTCCCCATCCGCACCCCCGAAGCTCAAAGCAGAACACCCATCCCTGCCCCCAAAAGGAGAGATGAAAGCCCAGGGCCTAGGATGGAGTAGCAGCGTCCACCGCGTCCACAGCCTGCTTTTCACAGATGGCAACTGTGCCCGAGCGAGAGCCTGCCGCGGTCACACCGCCATACAAGGCGGGGGCTCCGCGAGGACCCGACGCCGAGCCTCCGAACCTAGCTAGCTCAGCGCTGGGCACTTCTCGGCACAGCCACGGGAAGGTCCGGGCAGGAGGCGAGGCCCGTTACCCACTTGTGGCTGAGTGTGAGGCCCTCTCCCCAGCCCCAAACCGGAGAAGGGACCACTGCACCCCTGGTCAGAGCTAACGCCCCAGCCCCAACTCAAGAAAAGTCACCCCCTGAGCCCCCGTGCATCCCTGAGGGGAGAGAGTCGGAGGCGTGCAGAGGGATGGGGACACGCTCCGAGACCCCGAGACTTTGCAGGGTGTGAGTAGATGCTGGGGAGCCCGGAGAGGCCAAAACTTGGCGACACAGTCCGTAGGTTCCAGGTCGCGGGAAGTTCTTCGGCACCAAGTCCTGGGCACTCCGGAATTTCGCCTCCGCCCGCGTCCGCTGTTCAGTCCCGGAGAAAGGGTAGACCCGGTTCCCGCCCCCCCGGGGCCTTTCCGGAGGGAGGAGCCAAACAAAAAGTTGGGGAAAGTGGGGAACCAACCCGTGACCCTAGTTTTGCTCACCTGGCGCCTCCGCGCCCGGGTGGGTCCGGGTCCCAGTCCGCGCGTCTCGGCTCGCGGCGCTGCCGCGGTCTCCACGGAATCTGGATCCCCGGTCCCGCCCCCGCCCCGCCCCGCCCCGCGACGCCCGGGCCCCGCCCTCCGGGAGTCCCGGGGCCAGTCTGGCCTGCGCCCCGCCAGGCCCGGCCGCTAGAAGAAAGCAACACCTCAGGTCTGAGGGTCGCAGGTAAGCGCTGTGTGCACGCGGGGAGACTCGGAGGCCCGGGTCCAAGTCCCCCGCTTACGTCCGCAAAGGCCTGGGAGGGCGCCCTCTTTCCACAAGAGGGAACTGAGCGCCCCCTGCCCAGCACCGCAGTCTGAGGGGTCGAAGGCCGCACATTGTCCCGCGCCTCCCAGAAACCCTCAGTCCAGGCACCGGGGAGGGGACTCGAGGGGGCGTCTGAGAGCCCAGTGACGCCCAGCGCTGTCCGGGGAGCTGCCCGGAGGAGGCAGCCTGATTTCTTGCTCCGCCAGCCCTTCCGCTGATGAATCTCACTGCCTTCACCTGTAAAATGGGCATAGGGTGCGTGCTTCGCGAGCTGCTGAAGGGCTAAACTCCGGCAGTGAGGATGGGGCGGGCAACCCAGGGCGCAGCTCCGGAGGCCCCTGCGAGCGCTTAAGGTCTAGTAATCACGGCGAGGGTGGGGGGCGCGGTAATAGGGACGAGCCCGAGCCCTAGAGCCGAGGGAATCAAATGGGGTGTCGCGGGTTCTGCTCGACCTCCCTAACCCCCCCTAAGATGCGTCCAATCCGGAAGCGGGAGCGGTGCTTGTCCCAAAGCAGGAGGAGGGTACTGAGGACCTCAGAGCGCCCGCGGACCGGCCTGAAGGGGGTGGCTTGGCTTTCGTGCCCCGCCCGCCCCCAGAGGCAAGAATGTGGAGCTGAGAGCGGGGGTCGGCCGGCGGCCCAGTTTCCATGATGCGGGGGGCGGGCTCAGAAGAGGAGGATTGCCAGGTTCGGTGCCGGGCCCCCACCTCACTCCCGCAGCCCTGCCGGGCCCCTCGGGAGGAATTTCCGGCCTGGGATTGATTAGAACACGCCCCTCCCCCGGCCGCCGAGACCCCCCGGCACGCGGGGCGCGAGGGGAGGGGTATGGGAGGTAATGAGACCCGGCTGTGCGCCCCAGGCTGAGAGGGGGAACCGGAGGACGTCGCCGGCCCGGGCCACCCCACCTCCCAACGCGTGGCAGAGCGGGTCCGAAGCCACATGGCACAACTATGCGTCGAACACAGGCTCCACCGGGCATCCTTGGCCACTCCAGGGAGTGGAGCCTCCTCGGGTGGACCGACCTTCAGATTACCGGCGTCCAGAAGAGGCCACAGTGGGTGGGACTGGGCCTCGGCGCCCGGGGCTGCCCCCCTGCGGTCGGAGAGCGAGGTCACGAGGGTCCTCCTGCTGCCCACGTGGGACTGAAGGCTCCAACGGCCTGAGCTGGGAAGAGAACGCCCTCAGCTCGAGGGCTGGGCTGTTGCCTGCACCCCACTGAGGCAGCAGCCTCCTTCCTGCCTCCTCCCCCCACCTCCTGCCTCCGGCCACCTCCTTCGCTGAGACCCCCAGATCAACCCTGCATTTCACTCACCCAGCGCACACTGACTCACCGCACCCTGGCCTCTGCCCTCACGGATTCCTTCCTCCTGCTCCCTCAGTCGCTGCTCTTCCTGGGGACATCAACCAACTCTGGAGGCCAAACCTGGACTGTCTGACTGTCCTTGTCCTGGGTGCTCCACCTGCCCTGGTGGTCATCACTTGTTTCTCCTGCCTGCCCCTCCTGGCTTTTCCCCCTCCCCAGCCGCCTTTCCTCCCCCTTTCTGGGGCTCCTCCAGCCTGGGCCCACAAGCTCAGCCTCACTGTCAGCCAGACGCCTCTCGGGAAGTCTCCCTGGACCCATTAATCCTGGCCACTCCCGCGCCTCCTGTCCATGCCCTCCAAGACCGACTACGCTGGGGGTCACCTTAGGCTCCTTCCTCTCCTCCCTCTTTCATTGCATTCATTGAGTTCCTGGGCCCTGTCCTTTTGACCTGGGGTTAGCCACCTTCTCCCTGCCCCAGGGAGCTGTCCTGCAGACAGGCTATGCAGAGGGACACCAAGCGTCCCTACTCTGAATCTAAACCCCGCCGCTCATGCCCTGCTTAAAGCCCTCAGTGGCTCCCCATTGTGGTCCCAATAGAATTTAAAATCCCTTCTCATCTCCACAAACGGACCCCTGCCCCTCTCACACTCCCCCTTCCTGGGTAGCCGAATTTGTTTCTCCCCTCAGATCTGTGCTCTGGCGTCTCTTGATTGTCCCTTTGGCCCCTACTCATCCTTCAGACCTCTGGCCCCCAGAGCAGGTCAGCACCCTCCTCACACACCCATATTGTGCACAGGCAACTGAGGTCAGTGGTTGGAAACTGAGTCTGCTTCCTGTGTGTGTCATCCTACTCTGAGCTCGGAGGGGCAGGAATGGCGCTGTCTTGCTCACCCCTGGAGTTCTGTGCCCAGCACAGTGCCTGCCCACAACTGGCCCTAGACTGGCTCGTGTCTCCCCCACCCCAGGCCCCTTCCTAATGGCCACCCCTCAGCCCCACCCAGACAGCAGGAGAGAAGGCTCAGCTCTCTGCATCTGTTTCCCCATCTGTTAAAGAAAAAAAGAAAAAAAAGTGAGGGAGATAATATTTAACTCCCAGTGTTGTTTTGAAGATTAAATAAGAATACATATGTTCAGCTCTGGCTGGGTGGCTCCATTTTTTAGTGCAGTCCTGTACACCAGAAGGGTGCAGGTTCGATCCTTGCTCAGGGCACATACCTAGGTTGCAGGTTTGATCCCCAGTCAGGGTGCATACAGGAGGCAACTGATGGATGTTTCTCTCTCCTCTGTCCTGTCTGTCTAAAATCAATAAGCATATCCTTGGGTGAGGATTTTTAATAATAATTTTTTAAAAGTACACATGTTCAACATCTGGCACAAAGTGGACGCCCACCACACAGCTGCTCCCTCTTCTGACCGCAGCTTTCAGGCACAGAGAGCAGTGTTTAGGGGCCATTATCTGGGGAGGTGGAGGGAGAGAAGGGTCCCTTTTCCTAGATGCAGCCTCTTTTAATTCTCTTCAGAGCTCCAGGAAGTCAGTGTTGTGCCTAGTCTACAGATGAGGAAGCTGGCTCAGAGAGGCAAACCGACCTGCCCACGGCCACACAGCCAGACCGATCAGTGCCCTCCTACTCTTCGGAGGGATGCCCACGGGGCCTGCTTGTGCAGGCAGCAGTCACCTCACTTTGGGGACACTGATTTCCTCCTGAATCTGTCCTGGCCTCTGTACGATGGACTCGTTCACTTCTGAAGGAGGGGCCTGTAGGAGCTGTGCCCTGGGGACCAAGGTGGCCAGGATTTCTCCCCCAAGCTTCTCTGTGAGAGCAGGGTCCCTGCCTACCTGAGGCTCTGCTGTCTTTCCAGAAGCCACCGTGGGGGAGGGAGCAGCTGTCATCTGCTGCATGTCACTTTCCCACCTGGGGTCACAGAACAAACAGCCTGGAAATGCATCTTCTCTCATCTCCACTGTAGGAACAACCAGGCTGGGCGAGGCGAGGTTGCCCTGGATTTCCTGCCAGAGCCCCAAGGGTTTCTTAAGCCGTCCTTGTGTCAGGGCCGCCCTGGGAGCGCTCGGGCCCAGCCCTGTGCCCGCGTGGCACCGCCAGAGACCACACCCGCCACTGAGAATTCAGATGCTGGCTGGGGGAAGGGGGCAGAGCATGGCTCCGAGGCCCGGTTTTGGTTGTGCTGCTCCTTCTCTAAGTGACCTTGGGTGTGTCGCCGCACTCCCTCACAGCTCCTGCCTCTGCAATCTGTCCTTCATAGGCAGGACTAGCATGCTGATTCCGTAAGTGACTGGCAAGTAGAATCCAGAACCCCAGTTCCAATGCTCCATTCAATAGGGGCAGAAACCAATGCCCGGAAAGGGGCAGTGACTTGCCCAGGGTGACCCAGTTAGTGGCATTCCCATTGTGTTTCCGGATCAGAAGAGTTCCCCACAGTCACAAGGCCCCATCCAAGATTCAGGCCCTCAGAGGATTCTGACATGTGAACGTTACATCCATGACCCACCCTACGGAAACTCTGAGCTGGGCCACTGGGCTTCTTACCTGGTATCTCTGGGCCACTGGCAAAGCCCTTAGGGAGGATGAGTCCCTATCTCCAGTGCTCTCCCAAGCCCAGAAAAAGAGAAGAAAGCAGAGCCTGGGTGACACTGGGAAAGTGAAGGAGAGGAGACCCTCTTGGAGACCAGGGCAAAGCCAGCCATAATAGGCCCTTAATATGCGTTACCTTCCTAAGTGTTCAGGACCACCCTGAGCGTGAGGTACCGCTATCATCTGTGTCACACATGCGGAACTGAGCTTTCTGTTTAGGCCTGTGGGGACTCTCTCCATCCACCTATCAGTTACCCTCTCCTGCAGAGAACAACTCTCAGGCTCTCCGGTCACATGGTCTAGTTTCTCCCACCCCTACACTGCAATCCTGGACTGGTCCCACTTCTGTCTATAATATGGGATCAAATGCCAGCTTCCAGAGATCTGAATAAAGTCCTTTGTAAACGTAAAAACAAAGTAAGGCAGCCCAGAGAGGGTGACTGGCATGCCCAAAGTCACACAGCTTGATGATGGGTTGTCACCCCAGTTCACTTTTGCCCATCTCAGCGAGGCAGGACTCCAGTTCCTGGGAGTAAATCCCTACCTCCAAGCTGTGCCTAGAGCTTAGCACCCAGGCCCCGAGCGGGGGCAGCAGAAAGTACGCCGAAGACAGAGCGATGGAGACGTAGAGCCCTGTGGACTCAGAGAAGCCTGGACGCCGAAGGCCGGCGCAGTCGCTGCCAGAGCCGGCCTGGCGCCACCTGGCGGGGAAGCCCTGAACCTGCACTAGCGGGCTCCTTCCTCCCGCAAGGAGGAAGCCCGGGTTACCCCTGGGCTCAGATCACCGCCGTATTTGCAGCAGAGAAGCGGAAACTCAATTTCCCCTCTCCGCCGACTCCCCACGCGGGTCCTCACGTGTCCCCCTCGGGCCCCATCTGGAACCCGGGGTCACCGGCCTTAGGCCTTGTGGATGCACTCCCCTGGCACAACGCAGGTCGCCTGTGACATAAGGGATTCCACTGAGGGGAGTTGGGGGTGCAGGAGAAAGAGGGTACAAAGCTTGTGTTGAGCCGTATGAGACGAAGCCAGGTGAGGCCGTGGGAGTGGAAGGCGGAGTCAGACTCGGTGGGAACCCCTGTGAAGCGCTGTCTGAGCCGGTCCTCTGTAATCTTCCAAACTGCCCAGAGAGGGCAGCACCGCCCCCGATCCGGCCCTGCCGACCGGAAACGCCTGCAGAGACACGTGGTAACGGCCAGAGCTGGGCTGGGCCCCAGGACCGCCTGATCGAAGCCAAACTCTGGTCTTGGATGACTTGCTCTGGGTTCACCAGGCCCGGTCCTCAGCTTGGGCATTCGGCCTTGGCCTGTAGAAGTTGGATTTTTTTTTTTTTAAATCAGTAATGTGTCTTGGTGTTTGTGATAACTATAGCACCATGGAGGAGGGGACGAGAGGCCAAGGGAGCCCCCACACTTCCAAGCGCCGTCTCCTCCTTCCTTCACTTCAAATGCTGTGCGATGTAGAGAGCAGCTGGACCCAGGGACATGGACGTCAGCGCAGCTTTGTGACTCATTTACAAATGAGGAGACCGAGGCCATAGCCGCAGCAGTGTGCAGCCCCGGTGGGGTGCCTCCCCCCCGCCCCCGTGTCAAGGCTCTAAGCCGGGCGTGGGGGTCCAAGGGGGCAGCCCCAGTGGAGGGGCCGGCGGGAGGGCACCCCTCACCTAGCCATTGCTCTAAGCCAGGCTGGTATGATTGACGTTGACCTCACCTCCTGCAAGTTCAGGGGTAAAATGACTCCAGAATGGCTCTCCGCCTCCAAAGCCTTCTCAACAGAATCGGGAGATAGGGGTATGAATTTTACAGATGAGGAAACTATGGCCCAGAGATTTGAAAGTAACTTGTCCAAGGGCACACAGGAAGAAGGTAGTGAGAGTCACACCTTTCCTACAATCTCATTTCCTCATCTGTAAAATTTGGACAATACACTGACCTCATGAGGGTGTTATGAGCACGAGGTAATCTGCCATGTGCAAACCCCCTCCACTGTGCCTTGTGCGTGGTCACTACACAGCCAGTATTAGATCATTCACTTGGTCTCCTACTGACATTTTCCAGGAACCTTATGTCCCTCATCATATTCCAGTTGCCAAAAGGATGAGAAAATGTCCTCAGATAGTCGCAGGTCCTGGCAGAGTTTCCTCACAGGACACTGGCTCCTCCAATCATTAAGCCAATGTACCCCTGCCTGGGAGCTCTTGCCATGCATAAGTGACATGACTGGGTCCCGCACAGATTTCTGGTTCGGAAGAACCACTGATGATGCTCCAAGAGACTTTTCAAATCTCTTGCCAAGAGATGCTTGAGGGAAAACATTAAGGTGATTCAAAGATCATCGAAAGAGTCTACAGCCAACTCTATGATAGATAAATGACAAAAACACCTCCAGGCCCTAGTCACTGATGTGCGTGGTTGTGAAGTTTTCATTTCTTTTCAGGTAATTTGAATCTTGCCAATAAAGATGATTCACTAAATGATATTCAGTATGTAAACCTTTATAAGCTTTTTCATAGAAATAGCCCAAGCGTGGCTCAGTGGCTCGAGTGCCGGCTTTTGTACAAAAAGGTCGCCAGTTTGATTCCCAGGGAAGACACATGCCTGGGTTGCAGGCCAGGCTCCCAGTTGGGCGCGTGCGAGAGGCAACTGGTTGATGTTTCTCTCCCTCCCTCCCCTCTCTCTTAAAATAAAATCTTTTAAAAACTAAATTTAGGAATGGAGTTGAGAACTGTGTACCAATCCAGGGGGTACAGAACGGCCCGTGAGGGTACTTAGGAGACTGGGTTTGGTGACTGTCCTATTGTCAGACTTATATGGCTTCCGCTGTTTCTGTTACAAATAATGGCAGGGTAAAGACCTCTCTACCTGGTGCTCTTTCCCTTGTTTGAGCTGTTCTCTCAGGGTGAATGCCCCAGAATGAGGGTACTGCTTTCTCTAGGTTTCTCTGTCATTAGGGTGATTTATGGCCACCAGTTCAGAATCAGCTGGGCTGCTGGGGGTGGGGATGTAGGGGGTTCATAATAGATACCAGGTGTAAATAATACAGAATGGTGGTTCCAATTTGCATGTCTTTAGGAATACCCTGAAGTTCTCAATAAACTCTCAGAAACACCAGGATTCTTGGAAAGTGTGACTTAAGGATAAGTATTCTACCTTGTGAAAGAAGGAATTTGATTCCAATGGGACTGATTAAGTTTTCACTTGCCTTTTGGTAAAACTCTTTCATCATAAGTATACTACACCTCCAGGAAAGTCCATAAAACCTGAATGTCCAGCTCAGTCTGCTTTCATGAAGCAAACTCCCACCCAGTCCTCTCTGGTCCAGAAACAGAACATGGCCAGGTCCCAGGAGGCCCCGCAAGGTCCTTTCCAATGATTACCTCCCCGCTCCATCCAAATGAACATGCTATTCTGACCACTAATACTATAATTTAGTTTGTTTTTTAAACAGCGACATTTTAGTTTGGCTGTTTTAAAAGTTTATATATGTGGAATTTGTGCTCCTTTGTGTCTGGCTTCTTTGTTTGTGGGATTCACCCATGTGACTTCATGTCTATAGTTTGTTCATTTTCATCTGCATAGTCCTCTGTTGTAAAAATGTGCCACAACTTATATGCTACATTAGAAAAGATTTTTGGGTTGTTTCTAGTTTGGGGCCATTACAAAGAAGGCTGCTAAAGACATTCTTGTGCGTGCCATTTGGGTTTGGTGCCCAGCGTGGCCTGCACACTTCCAGGACGGCTACACTGATAGGTACAAGTTCTGGGTTTGTGCCTCTTTGACTCACTTGGCATGTTGGTAGGGAAATGAAGCACGTGTATTTCAAATCCTGGGGTTTTTGCCTCATATAGCTGCATTGAGCATGGATTAAGTTTATTTGGGTTTTAACACTAAAAACAAAACTCTTTGCAACTAGCTGAAGCTTCTTGAAGAGAAGTCCCATGTCTGGTTCATCTGGTTCGTCTTGGAGTCCTCCAGGTTGACACCAGATATCTCAAATGTGTAGCAGACATGTGTCAATGTGTGACTGCTTCCTCACAGTTTCCTGCTTCTATTTTGGGGGAAGCTGAGGGAACCAGATGATCCTTTCTGTATTGAATTGCCCTTTGCTCCTTGCCTAAAATCAGTTCACAATATTTGTGTGGGTTTATTTCTGGGCTCTGTGTTTTGTCCCATTGATCTATCTTATCTGTTCCTTAGCCAGTACCACACTGTCTTGATTACTGAAGCTTACAGTAAGCCTTGAAGTTGAGTAGCATCAATCTTCTTTGTTTTTCAGTGTTGCATTGGCTGTTCTGGGTTTGTTTGTTTGGGTTTTCCTTTTTTTGCCTTCTCATATATGCTTTAAAATCAGCTTAATAGCCACAAAATAACTTGCTGTCATTTTGATTGGGATTGAATTGAATCTATGGCTCAAGTTGGAAAGAACGGAGATTTTAACAATATTGAGTCTTCCTATCCATAAACATGGAATCTCTTTCCATTTATTTAGACTTTTGATTTGTTTCATCAGAGATTTGGTACATATTTTGTTAGATTTATACCTTAAGCAATGCAAATGGAACTGTTTTTAACTTTAAATTCTAATTGTCCATTGCTGTACATAGAAAACAGTAGACTTGTATATTAATCTAGTATTCTGAAAACTTGCTGTAATTGCTTTAGTTTTGGGAGTTTTTCCTCTCAATTCTTTGGTATTTTCTAGAGTTGATCATATAATCTACAAATAGTTTTTCTTCCTTCCTAATCTGTTTATCTTTCATTTTCTTTTCTTGTCTTACTGCGTTAGCTGGGAAACCCAATGCTACGTTGAACAGGAGTAGTGAGAAGGAACATCCTCGCCTTCTTGCTGCTCTTAGGGAAAAAACATCTATTTTCTTACAATTATGTGTGACATTATCTGTAGGTCTTTTGTAGATTTCTTTATCAAGATGAGGGAAACTATTCCTAGCTTGCTGAGTTTTTACCCTGAATGAGTGCTGGTTTTTTAAAAATGCTTTTTCTACATCTATTGACATGCTCATGTCGTTTTTCTTTTTTGCCCTATTCATGTAATGGATTACATTAATTGGCTTTTGAATGTTGAGCTGTCTTGCATACCTGAAATAAACTGCAATTAGTCTTGGTGTGTATTTTTTTTTTTACCTTTTAATTATATTTTATTGATTGTGCTATTACAGTTGTCCCAATTTTTCCCTTTTGCCTCTCTCCACCCAGCACCCCGACTCCCTTCGGCCATCTCCACACCGTTGTTCATGTCCATGGGTCATGCGTATAAGTGCTTTGGCTACTCCATGTCCTATACTGTACTTTACATCCCCGTGGCTATTCTGTAACTACCTATTTGTACTTATTAACCCCCTCACCTCCTCATCCATGCCCCCACACCCCCCTCCCACTTGGCAAGCATCAAAACCCTCTCCGTACCTATGATTCTGTCTCTGTTCTTGTTTGCTTAATTTGTTTTTTTAGATTCAGTTGTTAGATAGGTATTTATTGTCATTTTATTGTCCATGGTTTTGATCTTCTTTCTTAAATAAGTCCCTTTAGCGTTTGAAATAATAATGGTTTGGTGATATAATGAACTCCTTTAGTTTTTTTCTTGTCTGGGAAGCTCTTCATCTGCTCTTTGATTCTAAATGATGGCTTCGCTGGGTACAGCAATCTTGACTGTAGGTCCTGGCTTTTCATGACTTTGAATATTTCCTGCCAATCTCTTCCAGCCGGCAGTTTCTTTTGAGAAATCAGCTGAAAGTCTTATGGGAACTCCCTTGTAGGTAACTCACTTTTTCCCTCTTGTTGCTTTTAAGAGCCTCTCTTTATCTTTAAACTTTGGCATTTTAATTATTGTTTCTTGCAGTGGGCCTCTTTGCATCCATCTTGTTTGGGACTTTCTGTGCTTCCTGGACTTGCACATCTATTTCCTTCACCAAATTTGGGAAGTTTCCTTTCATTATTTTTTCAACTAGATTTCCAATTCCTTGCTCTTTCTCTTCTCCTTCTGGTACCCCTATGTGAACATTGGAATGCTTGAAGTTGTCCCAGAGGCTGCTTACACTATCCTCGCATTTTTGGATTCCTTTTTCTTCTTGTGGTTCTGGTTGGTTGTTTCTGCTTCCTTATGTTCTAAATCATTGATTTCTCAGCTTCATCCTCTCTACTGTTGTTTCCCTGTAAAGTGTTATTTCAATTAGTGTATCCTTTGTTTCTGACTAGATTTTTTAATGCTGTTGAGATCCTAACTAAATTCCTTGAGCATCCTTATAACCAGTGTTTTGAACTCTGCATCTGATAGATTATCTCCATTTTGTTTAGTTCTTTTTCTGGAGTTTTGATTTATTCTTTCAGTTGGGCTATGTTTGTCTCCTTGTTTTGGCATCCTCCCTGTAACTAACCCCCTGTGTGTGTTTCTATATATTAGGTGGAGCTGCTATGACTCGCTATCTTGGTAGTGTGGTCTAATGTAGTAGGTGTCCTGTAGGGTCCAGTGGCACAATTTCCCATCACCCAAGCTGAGTACTCAAGGTGTGTCCTTTGTGTGGACTGGTACACCCTCCCGTTGTAGTTGAGCCTTGATTGCTTGTTGGCAGGTCAATGGATTTACTTAGGACAGTCAGCTCCAAGGATTGGCTGTGACCACTGACCACCAACCTCCATCCTCCATGGAGGACTAGCTTTGCAGGGACAGGGTGGTGATGCTCTGATGTGGTCTGTAGCTGTCCACTGGGTGCGCAGGCTCTGAGGTTTCCCAGGCGGTGCAGGCCACGGTCAGCTCCCACCTGTGTTCTGCCTGAGGCCACCCTGCATGAGCTATTGTGTAATTCTTTTTATACACCACTGGATTCTACTTGCTAATATTTTGTTGAGGTTTTTAAAATCTACGTTCATGAATATTGGTCTGTACTTTTCCTTTCTTGTAATGTCTTTGCTTTCCTATGTACAGCAATGAACAATTAGAATTCAAAGTTAAGAATAATACCAATTACACTACCACCCTTCAAAAATGCAATACTTAGGTATAAATCTAACAAATTATATACAAGATCTCTGGTGAAAGAAATCAAAGATCTTATATTTCTCTGCTTCTATTTTCTGGAAGAGATTAAATATTGGTATACTTCCTTCTTAAATGTTTGCTAGAATTCACCGGTGAATCAGTTGGGCCTGGGGCTTTCTCTTTGTTACTGATTCAATTTTTAAAAATAGGTTTAGGCCTGTTCAGATTCTCTATTAGTTCTGGTAGTGTTCTTAAAGGAATTGTTCCATTTTATCTAGATTATCAAATTTGTGGGGATAAGCTGTTCATAACATTTTTATCCTTTTAATGTTCACAGGACCAGTAGTGATATGGCCCCTTTCATTTCTGATTATTAGTTGTTTATATCTACTTTTTTTAATTGCTTGGCCTTGCTTTAAGTTTATAAATTTTCTGAAAGAATCAGCTTTGGTTTTGTTTTTTCTATAGAATTCATTTCAGTTTCATTGATTTCTGCTTTCTCCTTTGTTGACTTTGGATTTAACTTCTTTTTTCTGGTTTCCTAAGGCAGAAGCCTAAGATTATTTTTTAAAATTATTTGAGGAAACTTTTATTACTTTTTAAGATTTTTTTTAGACAGAGGGGAATGTAGGGAGAGAGGAAGAAACATCACTGTGTGGTTGCCTCTCACATGCCCCTTACTGAGGACCTGGCCCACAACCCAGGCATGTGCCCTGACTGGGAATCGAGTGACCCCTTGGTTTGCGGGCCAGCACTCAATCCACTGAGCCACACCAGCCAGAGAGGAGTTTAAGATTATTGACTTTAGGTTTTTTTTCTTTTTCAAATAGGAGCACTTACTGCCGGAAACTCCCAAGACCTGCTTTTGTTACATCTCACAAATTTTGATAAGCTGTTTACATTTGCTCAAAATATTTGACACTTCTTTGATGCGTGTGTATAGAAATGTCTCTAATGTCCAACAATCTTAGAACTTCCTAGCTTTCTGTTATCGATTTCTAGTTTAATTCTGTGGTCTGAGAGCATACTTGGCCTTTCAATTTCTTGTCTTTTATGGAACAGAATGTGGTCTATTTTGAATGTTTCATGTTAAACTTGAGAATGTGTATTCTGCTATTTTGTCAATTAGATGCTCACTGATGGCTCTCTTCAGTTTAACTGTCCTTACTGATTTTCTCCCTGCTGGATCTGTCAATCACTGATGTGAACTGTATATTGTATTTTGTGTATCACTCGTCTCCTTCCATCACCATTTATACCCCCACCCCCTACACCTTTCTTTTGTTACCATGACACCTTTCTCTATCCCTTTACTTTCAATGTCTCTGTATTTAAAATGGGTTTCTTTAAACATACAGCTGGTTCTTTTTAAAAACCCACTTAAAGGTTTTATTTACTTTTTGAGAAAGGGAGGAAGAGGGACAGAAACATTGACTGGTTGCCTCTCCCACTGGCCCTGACCAGGAACCGAACCCACAACCTAGGCATGTGCCCTGACCAGAAATCGAACTGTGACCTTTCAGTTTACATGATGCCCAACCGAGGCACATAGGCCAAGACTGGTAAGTCTTTCAGCTACATAATTGACATTTCAAGTGATTACTGATATAGTTTAATATCTAATACATTTGTTATTGATTTCTATCATTACCCTTGTTTTTTATTCCTACTTTTGCCTTCTACTTTTTTGGGGGGAGAGGGGAGAAAGGTTAAATATGGAAAGGGTATGTGTGGATCTTGAGCATCCAGAGGCTAATAGTGGGCTTTTGTATTTCTTCAGCTCCTTCCTTTTTGAAAAATTCCCCATTGAGTACATTCTTGTGGGCATTAATACACTGCTTCCCACAATAGAAGCTAAAATGAACCATCTTTCTGCTCTTCCTCCCTTGGTACCTGCAATGAGGGGTGATGACCTGCGCTTGGACAAATGGGAACGCCAAAGCAGGCCTTTGAGTCTTCATCAAATGACAGAGCACTTAAAATTTATTCACAGTGGTGGGCTGGTGGCATTGTCCTGCAGCCTTAGAAATTTTTGCTTAAGGAAAGCAGACTCAGTCTTGTGGAAACCCCGCTTGAACCTGAGTTCAAACCCTAAGTTTTAAAAAATTATTTTTTAAGATTCTTTTTTTAAGAGAGGGAAAGGCAGAGAGGGAGGAAAACATTGATTGGCTGCTTCTTGTATGTGTCCCATTGAAGGATGGAACCTGCAACCCAGGCATCTGCTCTGACCAGGAATTGAACTGGTGCCTCTTTGCTTTGCAGTATGACCCCCATCCAAGTCACAATGGTCAGGGCCAAATCCCAGGTTCTTAAGACAGGAAGGGCTGTAAGTTCCTAAGAAACTAAATTTCTTTATTCTGCTGGGTAAGAAAAATCCTTTAGGAAAAAGTGTTGGCTCCCTAACCATGATCTCAAGAAGTCAAGGAGTCATTATACACTGAACTTTTTATGCTAAGAAAAAGAGTTATCAAGAGAGATCAGGAAATGCAACTCTGATTCAAGCACCATGAAATTTTGTCAAGCAAAAATAGTCTTTATTCAAATTTAATGGAAACAGGGGTCACTATACTTTGCAAGACGGGGAAAAATAAAATTAAAAAAAAATTCTTTTCTTTTCTTTTTTAATATAAAACAATATAATCACAATACCAGAATATGGAACTCTATAGTTTATTTCCTATGGGTTACTGCAGGTATCGATTTTCCTTGACTGTGCTATTCACAACTTTGTTAAGTTCAAAAATATGAAACCAAAGTGGTAGGAAACTTAGGACTTAGCACTTTCACTAAATGGCATACATCAAAGGGCATCAATCCAGGGGCAAAAATGGCTGAACTCACCATACCTACCTATGTCATCATTCCAGCCTTAAACCCATCCAGGTACTGAGCTCCCTGTAAGAAAAGCCAGGCCTGAAAGCCAAGGCATTTTGGATATTCTACTGTGGGCCATGAGGAAAGGGGGTTTTCAAAGAGAAGATTGTTTTCAGTCGAGCAGGAAGGCCTGGTGCCAGGAGGCTTTACAGAGAGGAAGCACTTAGATTTAACAATTGTAGACACACCATTAGGGGAGTTAAAAATGTACAGCAGTGACGTATGTTCTACTTCAATCACTTGTGCTACGGCTACCAAACATGTACAAAACTTCTCGGGTAGTTCCAGCTGTGGTCGTAGCCAGTTAGGACCTTGAGTGGGATCTAGATCTAGACTGGGAAGGCGATCTGGATGCAGACCTGGATCTAGACTTGGACCGAGACTGGGTTTTTGAAGCAGACTTTGATCTGGAGCGTGATTCTGATGGAAGGTTTGGTTTGGATTTAGAATTGGACCTTGACCGGGACCGGGTCTCCTGATTGGTGCCAGCATCCTCGCTCTCTCCTCGGCCTTCCCTCTGGCTGGACTCGGGCTTGGCCCGCTCCCGCTCCTTTGACGCTGAGCGGGACCGCGATCTGGACTGGGAGCGGTCTGCGTCTTCCTTCTTCTTCTTCTCGCTGCTGCCTGACTTGCTGTCTCGCTTGCTGCTGTGTTTTCTGCTCCTCTTGCTCTTGCTGCGGCTCCGGCTCCGACTGTGGCTGCGGCTCTCTTCCCGGCTTCTCTTCCTCCCCTTCCTCTTGTCCTTGCTTTTGCTGCGACTCCGGCTGCGGCTCCGGCTGCCTCCCTTGCTCCTGCTCCTGCTCTTGTGGACGCCCTTCTCCTGACTCCGGCTCTTCTCCTTGCTCTTGCTCCTGCTCCTGCTCCCCCGCTTCTCCTCCTCCACTCTCCTCTCTTGACTCCTGCTTCTGCTTTTACTTTTGCTTTTATGTCGACTGGGACTCCTGCTCTTGGACTTCCCGGTGTTATTGTTGTTCTGAATCTTCTCTTCGACTTGGTCTTTACTCTTGCTGCGGCGCTTGTCCACACTGCGGCTGCGGCTGCGGCTCTTGTCATCCTTGCTGCGGCTGCGGCTTTTCTCTTTCTTGCTGCGGCTGCGGCTCTTGCTGCGGCTACGGCTCTTGCTCCGGGAACGGGAGCCCGACCTGAGAAGACACAGTGATGTCGAATTCACATGCAACTACATACCTGATGCTAATCATCACATGGAAAGGTCAAAGAAATATGGAGCTTTGCCCCACAATACAATGAGAGGCCAACGACTGCATTCTAAACCCCCAGGATTCTAGTCCAGAGGTGGAGAATTATGGGTGAGATTAAACTAGTAGAAACATCATTAAAATCAATGCGGCAAATGGTTTCCGGCTCACACCCTCTGCTTACATGAAGGAAGACCTACCTGGACCGAGATCGACTCTTAGAATGACTGCTTTTGCTGCTGCCGCTTCGGCTTCTGCTCTTCCGAGAATGCCTGCTGCGAGAACGGGACCTAAAGGAAGAACATATTTTTTTTTTAAACTTGCTGACAAAGGCCTAGCTGAATAGTCAACTAAGACATTTTTCAGTAACAAAGTATGTACAGCAATGACTGCGCAGGCACAAAATTGAGGAAGAGCTCTTTCCTGCGCTCTAGGCCCACAGATCTAGTTACTCACAAATATTCCACCTGGAGAGCTTACCCAAAACTCTTAGCAACTCTAATAATCCTGAACCAACTTTTCCCCCAGACCCGCAATGCTGGGTTCCTTCCTTATTTCCACAGATGCTACCATTATTTACCCACTTCCTCACCACCACTTGACTCTTCTCTCCCCCTCATCTTAGACACTGATGATTCTGCCTCTTCTCCAGTCTCTCCACCTCTGCTGCCGACCATCTCCCCCTGGTCCCACAACAGCCCCCAGCACACACCTTTACCTGTCTCATCTATTCAAGTCACTGTGACCAGAGAGCCGTTTTAAAAATACAATCCAAACTTTTAAAGTCTTTAATAAGCCAAAAAGGTGGACTCTCCTTATCACTGACTACCAAAAGCAACTAGGGATGCAGGTATAAGCCAGGAAATGAACAAAAAACAGGGCCCAGAATATCTCATCATGACAGAACGAGGAAAACTTCCAAACGTTCCTGGGAACCATCATCTATGAAAGGACTCGCCAAAAATATTGAACCTGTATCTTATTTACTCTTCTTTAGATCTAACTTTCAGATTACAGGTACTTCAAACGTTCAAATTTAATGATACCAAGAGGAAACAGATAAATAAATTCAGACTGTGAGACAGTATTTAAAAACAAAAAAACCTAAGGTAAATAAATTTATCATAGTGGCAAGAGGGAAAGAGGGCTGCTTCAGACTGAAGAGGCCTAACAACCCCTTGCAATACATGACTGGACTGGATTGGATCTTGGCCAGAAGCACACTGCGCACGCGTGCACGCACGCAGCTATAAAGACAGCCATGGAACTGGGGAAACTGGAATATGGCCTGGACATGAGATAATCTTATAGAATCTCTATTAATGTTCTTAGGTTAGAAAACAGAAGTGTGGTTATCCTCATTCTTGGAGACATGCTGAAGTATTCCGGAGCAGAGTGTCATAATTTATACAACTTCCCTTCAAATGCGAAAACAAAATAAATGTACAGCATGTGTGTGTATAAATACATGAAAATACACACACACACACACACACACACACACACACACACACAGAAGACGGCAAAATGCTAACAACTGCTGAAACTAAAAGGAAGGTATATGGATACTTGTAAACCATTCTTTCACCTTTGTTTGAAAATGATCACAATAAAAAGTCTGGGGAAATATTTAGTAAAGCCTATTCACACAAAAACTAAACCTAACCAAACCAAAAGATACTGAAACAGGAGCCAACTTGAAGGTTCCTAATGACAAAAAAAAAGGGGGGGGGGAATTTGAGCATTAAAAAACTATGACTGCAATAAATGAAACATTAAATGTATAAACATTCATGAATTCATTCAAAATGATACTAAACAACCACCCTTACTACCTTTGGGGGTTGCTAGGGCACATTTAATATTCTAAAAGTTGGTAAATAAAAGTATTAAACTTTATTTTGCACATCCTATAAAAACTCTATTTGTGGGTAATAAACAAATAGCTGAGGAAAGTCATCCTTTATAGAATTACAGCCTTTAAATGAAGAAATGATAAAATTAAAAAGTCTTCATTTTGCAACCTCCACTGAATGGCTCCAGCTAATGATTACCAATAGATGCTAAAACTAGTAGGTGGAATGTCGATGCAGACAGAGCCTTATAATGGATGGCACAGGCTAACAACCCCCGAACACACTGACGCATGTTATTATCATTCAAAGTGGGACATGCAGACACCACATAAGTGAGGCAACAGGAAATACAAAGCAGTACTTATGAAGCGTACCTGGACTTACTCTAAACGACTCAACATCTAACTGCGAGTTTACAGGAAATATGGTAAATAGGCTAAAGGACTGTGTTAAACACCTCCTCAAGAACACAATTAGCAACATCTCAACTATGGGGAAATCTTCAAAAACAGATAACCATTTCTTCAAACAACTAAATGCATGGGAAAAATAAAAAGAGAAGGTGGAGAAGGATATATCAATGATTAAAAGGAGAATTAAGACACGTCGTCCTGGCCAGTGTGGCTCGGTAGGAGCATCATCCCATGGACCAAAAGGCTGCCGGTTCCATTCCTAGCAGGGCACACACCTGTGTTGTGGGTTCGGTCTCCAGTCGGGGCACATATGAAAGACAGCCTATCGATGTTTCTCTTTCACAATAATATTTCTCTTCCTCTATTTCTCCCTCCCTTCCCCCTCTTAAATAAATAAGTAAACAAACAAACTGTAACACATAGGCCTAGTCTCTGCTCACCATCTCCAAGTTATCCTTTCGGATTCAGTTTCCATGACGTGTCTTTAGGGAAGCCTTTGCCTGTTCTCCAGAGTGGCTGTGCTGTGTACATTTCCTTAGACAAGCCTGGCACAATGGTAAGTATTTTCTCAATGCCTGTCTTCTCTACTAGACTGAGTTACATGAGGGCATGAACCATATCTGCCTATTTTACAAGTGCCTGGACCATTTGCAGAGCAGCTGCCTAATAAGACAAAGTCTCCACTCCTGAGTAGCAGGAGCATCTGGGAAAATAACCAAGGGACTAGTAAGTGACCACGTTCGCCCCCAATGAGGGTATGATCCGGCAAACCCAAGAAGAAATGGGAAAGAAGGTCACTGATTCTTGCCTCAGAGAAAGGACTTTACTTCTGTTTGCATTAATGACAAAGAGTTCAAGAGCTTTACAAATAAATACTCAGTTCAAAGTTCTTAGTTATTGAACCAGACAGAACCGTGTTACTGAGAACTCAGCAGAAGAATGAAAATGGGCTCTCCGTGTGCTTGTTAAGGAACTCACAGCAAGCTCTGACACACAAGGGCGCCTACAGTACCTGGAGTGACTCCGGCTCCTGGAGTAGGACCGGCGTCTTCTGGAACCAGGCTTGTCTTCGACTAATCTGATTTTTCTGCCATTGACTTCAGTTCCATCTAATTTTTCCAAAGCTCTTTTCATATCGGAGTAAGACACAAATTCAATCACCCCTTCATTTTTGCGTCCCTTGTGAGCATCTGCATATGTCACTTCTCCTGCCTGACGCATATAATCCTAGAGAAAAAGAAAATTGCTGAATAGGTTAACACATACTTTGCTAAAGTAGCTAATGCAATCACCATAACAAAAGTTTTTCCTTTCTATTAGGAAGAACTTTCCTCAGAATAGTTTACTCTAAAAATATTTCCATCTACACAACAACCATTTACGGAAGTTCTTTGTAGCATCAGGATTTAGGCAGGTGGTAGAGATTATTAGTATTTAACTGTTCTTTTAAATAAACATGTGTAAATACAAAAATTTTTAGTTAACTATCACTTTCTAGATGTTATACTGGCATGTCCTTTGTTTATAGAAGCTTTAGAGGCTCATATCACTACTTTTAAGTTAGGACTTTTTACATTTCCTTATAAATTCTTGTTTAAAAACATGTATAGATATTGATAATGTAAACAAATACATAATGGGATTATAAAACTAGAACCTCTAATTATTTAAAATTATTAAGTTATCCCTTCAAAGCAAATAAAAAGAGGGCCACAGAACAGTATTGTCCAGCGCTAGTTTCAGAGTGGTATGACCACCCCTGTCCCTTTACTACTCTAAGCCTCGTTCCTCATTCTATTTAAGGACTTAATATAATCCAATGAGAAACTATAACATGCTAAATAGATACTAGAGTGATATATTAAAGAGAGCTCTGATTAGTGTTTGAAAAGAAAATGAAATTTAGATGAATTTAAAACTTAGGGACTTATGGCCACTTTCCCCAGATTTCTTTATGTATGATATACACTCAGTATGGAAAATTCAGTAGCAATTTATTACTTTCCTCTCTATATTTTACTAATATATAATAGTGAACCCATGCTGTTTGATACTATTTCTTTGCTCAGTGAATCATAAATTGTTTACATCTTCATAATTCATGTGCCCAGTACTTTTTCTGACGATTTCCCAATTGTTGTGACTTTTAAGTTACATATAGTCTTTTGCTGTTATTCATAACCCAGCAATGAACATCTTTGTACAAAAACTGCTTTACTGCAGCTACCATGTTGAATGTTTTTAGTGTATGATAGGTATGAGTTAATTAATTCAGTCCTAATTACAGCCATGTGAGTAGATAAAATCACTGCCCTCATTCTATGAGAGAAAAGAGAAATATAGAGATGTTAAGTAAACTGCTCAGTCACTCAGGTAGTGAGTAAGCCAGGGTCTGAGCATAAGCAGGCAGCCTTCAGACCTTGAATTCTTAATAGTCACGCTGTGCTTAATGACAGGGATATGTTCTAATCTAAGAAATGTGTTGTTAGGCAGCTGCGTCGTGGGAACACTGTAGAACGCACTCACACAAACCTAGATGGTACAGCCTACTACACACACCTAGGCCATGTGGTATGTATCACCACTGTATAGACATGTGGTCCATCGCTGACCGAAACGTTGATGTGCAGCCAGCGTGTGACTGCACTACCCCCCTGCCACACACACACACACTGTGGGCGACCCTCTATGACACTGGAGGTGTGGGGCTATATAAACTTCATCTCATGCCGTCATCACAGAGTGTAACAAATTTACAAATTTTAATAAGTAACAATATTCCTTAAATCTGTTTTATTTTTGCATTTCCTTGATAGCTAGCATTTATTGTACCAGGAACCATTACAGGCTTTTTATATAAAAATGCATTTGATTCTCACATAACCTTGAGTAGAAATGAATATTAGTTCTATTTTATGGTTGAGGAATATGAAACACAAGAGGAAAGTAACTTGCTAAAGTAAAATAGTTGATAAATGGCAGAGCTGGGATTCAATCCTGCTCTTAAGGCTGCCCTGACTTACTAGAAAATTGACTTTATTCCTCTTTTCCCAAGAGTGAAACTACCAAAGGTACAGAACATAAAACCAACTGAAGACATTGGTTAGGCTCCATTTTAACCCAAAACTCTGAAAGCTTTTCCAGCTTCCACCCAACATGTTCAACCCTTAACTCTCAGAGCACCGGAGCGCCTCCCTTCCGTGAGCGCAGTTGCGCCGGGGACACTCAGTACGGGCCCGCTGCAGTGCTGACAACCAGCAGATGCCCCAGTCCCAGCTCTTTTGCCAAGACCAACTGTGTGAATTAACCTTTTTCTGGATCTCATCTTTGTTATCTAAAAACTGCTGGGAGAAAAATTAAAAAAAAAAAAAGAGGGGGGATTGTCGAGCCTAAATACACTGCCTCCCTTTGCTAGAGATGACTTGTTTAATGACAGACTAAAAATGGGAAGCAAGATAGGAAACTCTGAAGACCGCCGGCTTTTCTCCTCCTAAAGACCATCCAGGTTAAGACACTCCTGGAGGGAGAAAAGTGGGACTATGATAACCTGATCAAGAAAGTATATTTTTTAATAAAGACACTTCTCAATGAGCTTTTCTCCCTACTGAGATTAAAAATGAATGCAGTTCTCAAAGAGCAAGCTGGGATCAGTACACTGGGTGGTCAATACAGCACTGAACCTAATTTTTAAAAAGATTTAATTTAATTTTTTAAGCGGAAGGGAGAAAGAGAAGGAGAGAAACATCAATGTGCAGGAGATACATTGATCAGTTGCCTCTTGCACATCCCCAATTGGGGATCTGGCCTGCAACCCAGGCATGTGCCCTGAATGAGAATCGAACCAGCAACCTTTTGGTTTGTAGGCCGACACCCAGTCCACTGAGCCACACCAGCCAGTGCTGAACCTAATTTTTTGACATTAAAACCTTTTCAGGATAAATATTCCATGAAAAACAAATAAACCTTATGAAAAAACATGGGTCAGATTACCATTTTTCCAGAGGATTAACACTGGAAGCTGACATAAACATGCATATTACAACCAATGTGGCAGGAAACATTGGTGGTCGTAGCTTTTTCTTTAATTGGATTAAAAAAAAACCCTACTTGGTGTCTCTCTATAACATCAATTTTTGACTGGTGTGCCACAAGAATTTCTAAAACATGTAATACCTGACTATTTAGTCAGGGGCATGGACCTCTTTTCCCTTAGATAGTCAAATAAAAAACTGACAACAGCCAATACAACAATAGCCAGCTGGTGTGAATGAATCAAAATTATACCTATTTTTTTGGTTAGATCAGCAAAAAATACATTTTTGGTGCGCCAGAGTTTCAGTAGTTTATGTGTGCCATGAGATGAAAAAGGTTGAAAATCTCTGCTCTATTACATTCTCCATGGAGGAAAATGTCACATAACACAGACTGTCCTTAGAGTGATGGTCCCATAACATACAGTAGTAGTGAAATTCTGATGTCTTTTGTATTCAGATGGAAACTTTAATTAGAGAATTTCCAAATGCTTTGAGAAGGCTTCCAAACATATACCAAATACCATTACATTCTGTGTATGCCTGGACCTGCATAAAATCACTTCTTTCCCAACCATAACTCTGCCCAACCACCCGTCCATTTATTTAGGGAGACAGACAGACAGACATCGGTTTGGTGGTCCACTTATTTATGCATTCTTTGGTCAGTTCTTTTCTTTGCCCTGACCTGGGATCAAACCTGCAACCTTGGCATATTGGGTCAACATTCCAACTGACCTACCCCAGCCAGGGCCAACTCTTGCCCAACCTTATCCCAGAAGGTTAACAGGGTCCAAACCTTTAGGTCTTGCCAGCTGCACCGACTTGACAAATTTTCCACAATAAGTCTGTATTCTGTGCGGGTGGGAGGGCCATATTTATCTCGGCCACTTCTTCTATAACCATATCCACCTTTGGAAGGTTCAAATGGATAAGATTACTTCAGTGGAGGAAAAGGAAAAAATGATATAGCACATATTCCCCTTAAATATACCATTCACCCCCACCCCAAATAACACATATATTTTAACTCTATCCCCACCCTCAAATCCAAACTAGGTTTTTTAAAAAAGCAATCAATTAAGCATGAAAATTTAATTCAATTTACAAAGTTGTAAGTATATGTATTCGTTAATGTTTATATTTAAAGTTAACATGCATAAATTAAAAACTATTAACAATTTAGAAATAAGTAACCAAATTACTAAATCAGTTACTGGTGTTACTCACAGTGATTAAAGTTTTTGTGATATTTTATATGAAAAAATAAAAAAGATTTTCAGGCACCTATTTCAGTTTAATCTCATCTGTGTCTAACCCTTGGGATCCTCACCACCCAGGTCTAATGGGGAAAGGTTGCGGTCGTCACATGGCTTCCTGTTTTTGGTCAGCCAAGGGCCACAATGGTTCAAAGAGCCACGCATGGAAAGGTAACCCAAGGTCAGCAAATGGAACAGGCAGTCATCTTAGCCTCAAAGGATTCTTTTAATTAAAACATTGAGGTCTTTGTTAAATCTATGTTAAACAATTGCATTACAGAGAAAAACAAAACAACAACACAAACACATATCATTAAACATATTTATAAAGTATTAAAACAAGAAATTTATGCCATTAATTAAAATTAAATATTATCAAAGATGTTTATTTGCAATTTTACATTTTAAAAGATACATAATTTAAAAAACAAATGGCTTAAACAGCAATACATTTCAATGGAACAGCAATGTAATCACTTTAAAAAATTAACATTTAATAATAAAGGCATGTTATTGATACAAATGCCCTTTAAATGCTTACTGCGTCCAGAACCGTAACTGCCATCTCGACGTGGGCCGCGGGCATGCTCAACAATTACTCGCTCACCACAAAGGTCTTTGCCATTTAGTTCATAAACAGCATCATCTGCATCACGCAGATCATCAAATTCCACAAACCCATATCTAGAAGAAAGCAAACAACATCCTGGTTGGTGCAATTTTGACACCCAGCTTCACTACATTAAAGAGAAAACAATGAGGTTCATGCTTAGTAAAGGTTCGGTGGGGTCTGCAAACTAAGGATTCACTTTCTCCCCCCTTTAACTGAAACCACTTTGCTTTGTGCCAACAGGTATTATAAGAGGGTAGGGAGACTTCTCAAGGTAGACCCCTGTCTTCCTAGTAGGAGACTGGCTAAATATAGAGACCACTTCTTTTGTTCCCCAAATAGTTGGTGGCAACTACAAAGACCTCTACAAGGGTGCTTCGTATAGGGTATCAAAATATCACATAAAATTCATTGATTAAATCTACATTCAGGCACTGTACTTTGTCTGTTAAATCAGGTTTGGAGTAACATAACAGGTTAAAAATAATCTTGGTATCTGTAATCTCCTTGGTGGAAGTATTTTTAAGAAAAGTTCCTGTTCCTCTGCCTAAACAAAGTAGTCACAAATGAATAATGTTCTAGAAATTATCAGTGAAAAATATTCAGAGCTATAGGCTTCCTCATGATATTTCAAATTCATTTCCATGAAGTTTTAGGTAGGCTGGAATTATCTAAAACCTAAATACAATTGTGCAAGCTCCTATACAAGCTATTGCTAGGAATTTCCCAGCAAAGAGGTTTTGTTGTTTAACACATACTGAAAGAAAACAAACTCCCTCCGAAATTCTATTAACGCCTGTTAGAGTACAACTTATAAAACAAAAGCACAAAAATTATAAAATATTTTTAAGCAAGGTTAAACAAATGCCCTATGAACTATATTATCATTAAACTTTTAGTGTGGTCTACCATGGCTCTGAAAAGACCAGCTTTGTTACCACTGCCTGTCTAAAAACCAAAATCATCTTAATGATCATATCTGATCTAAGGAAAGTTACCAGAAATGTCTTTGCCACGAGTTCACTCAGCCTGACCAAAATGATTCCAGCTTCCTTAGCACGTAGCGCTCAACAATATGTTAGGTGGGAGAACTCAGTCTTGCAGAATTCTTTCTTTACTAAAGAGTTCCTTTCCAGCAAGTCTCTCTCAAGGTGACAAGGCACAGCTAAAAATTTCAGAGGGTTCTTTAAGCTAAAAATGTCTATTAATGGCATTCAAACGTTAAGAGTCACTCAATCTCAACTCCCTTAAAAAAATGTAACACAGACACACCCAGTTGTTTAGTGGGAAATCTTTTGCAATAACACAATTCAAAAGGCACCTGGCTCCCTTTATGGGCTATGGAGTCTTTAAAAACATGGTTTCATAATTCCATGGAATAGAACTCAACAGCTTAGTAAGAATGATTTTGAATATGATGTCCTATTCGACAGAGCAAGTAAAGCCTCTCCATATCATTGACTTTCTATGTTAAAAGCACTTTAGTCACTAAAAATCTCTAACAGATAAAATACATCGTCACTGCCTTTTCCTTTCCAAAGTAGGGTGGGTCATGAGGAAAGCTGTACTATCATTTTTAGGGAAAAATATTTGAAAAGCAAATTAAAAAAAATCAAACCTAACTACTTTCTACTTCGGTTTATTTCCAAATAGATTACAAAAAAGTAACCCCCAGCCCCCAAAATAACCTTCCTTAATTCGGTTGTCGAAACTGGTCACAGGTCTGCTTTGCTCACAGCGTCACTGCGCTCGGCACCATACGAGAGCAAGCCCGATGCCAAGCAGAGAGGGATGAGAGAAAACACTCAACACGGGCACAGCGACACACTCTCCACTGCCCTCTGGCTCCGCACCATTCAGTGACCCCCACCTCATCTAACATGGTGTTGGAAGGAAAACAGTAACTCCTAAAGATTAAGTAAGAAAACATCTACACAATTTTCTTCAAAATAATTAGGGTTTACAACTACTAGGTTAGGGAGGGGGGCGGCGGTCAGAGAATGCAAGACCCTAAGCCCTGCAAGTCATCTGAAATAAAAAAACTGTTGTTAACAAGTGAAGCGCATGTTAGACCTCCAAGACCGTGCATTCTCCCAGGTTCAAAGATCGACCTGTGCAAGCTCATTCTGTCCCAAGGCTTACGTGCAGAACCCATTCTGACCTTTGAGGGACTATAAGGACAATGATCTAAAAACAAAAATTAATGTTCAGTCAGACCTGTACTTTGCTGAGGCTGAAGGAAGTCATAACGTGCCAGTAAAATTCTTCCGAGTTGTAGGGATTCATTTGTGTCATTAGAGAATAATGGCCCCTACAGGACTTCCTTAAAATTTCCTACTAAAAAGTCCCAACAGGTGGATCACTTAATAGCCATACTTTGGGGGCTATTCAAGGCACTTAGTAAAGTAACAGATTTAAGATCAAATTTATTTCTCAGGAAAATTTTGGTCACTACTCTGTGAAAAGCCACAAATACCATTTGCAACATTTTAATGTCAAAGTCCACTCCAAGAGTAAATCAGGCACCTGTCACTTCTCTCTGCCACTGACATGTTGGGTGGGATTGGAAGATTAAACCAAATATCCTCCTACAACCACAAACCATACTTGATAGAGACGCCTGCTCTAAGAGCAAAGTAAAGACCAGGTCAGTATGGTTGCTTCTATCACATTACTGTATTTAGATCTGCTTTACTGAAAGAATGACTTACTTCATTCAATAAAGTGAAAGGGTTCCCCAAATGAGGCAGGAAGACTACATAAAAACAAAATTACTTAGCATTTATTAATTTCCATATACAAGAAAATGTTATTTAATATTCACAACACCCAGGAGTCAGTTACTATTATCTCTGTTTCACAGATGAGGAAACTGAGGCATACTGTAACTAGTAAGACTCAAGAAACAAGCACTGGTTTGGGTTCTAGTCCTTGTTCAGCTATAAACCAACTGTGAAAAGCACATTTAAATAATTTTATTTCTCTGGGTCTAGTTTGTGAAAAGATGGAGCTATACTACGTATGTCTAAGGTTTCTTCTAACATCAGAAAGTATGACAATTAAAAGTTAGTCCCCCTCTGGCTTAATGATGGGACAATTTAAACTAATGTGGTAGCACCAGAGGGATACAAGAGTGACAGATAGACAGGGATAAATTCTTATCTAAAATACCTTTTAAAACTACTGTTTGGGTCCCCTACAGTTTTATTTAAACATTTTAACTGTCTCTGAAATTTTAGTGCCTTCAGGAAAGCAAAGAGCTCTCTGATAATGTCAGAGACTCTTAATCCATTTTAACATTTGTGCTTTGCAGAAAATGACATGAAACTAATCTCTGCTCCCCCAAAGTACTGTCCTTTTGATTCCTTTGTCAAAGGAAGGAGCGATAGTAAACACACACATGCATACTTATCCCTGGTGTGACTTGAGAATAGGCCTCACGAGAACACAGCCCAACAGGTGATACATTTCTCAATTCTAGCTGCAGACCCCCTTTCTCTTCTGCTCTATTAAAAATAAAGACCATCTTTCAATAATTCTAGAATGAAAATAAAGAAGATTAAGGAATTCTGGAGACTGAATCTATAACCAATTTAAAAATCCCTCTGTGGCAGGGATTGCTAAAACCAAACCAAACCAACCCCTCCAATGTCCCTTCTCTTGCTGGGCTCCTGGAGAGGCCATGCCTCTCGGCCTCTCCCCCCTCTGCCTGTGTGAAAGGGCGAACAGAACGGCCTCGTTGTTAAACCTACTCTAGTTATCAATTAAAAGAAAAACTTTCTACAAGATTTCTCTACTGCTGCCTTTTCCCAAACTCTCTTTCTTGGGGTCGTGTTTTATTCTGACAAACTGAGTCAAAAAATGACAGGATGGGAGTTTCTGTTATTTTCTCCCTAAAGAAAGTGGGCACCATGATTCTTACCAAGTATAGCCAGGCAGCTGGACATCACAAACAAAAGCCACAGTGCACGATGCGGGCTGCTCTAACCTTCAGTCCCTTCCTCCACCACACCAGTGCTCTGGCCTCCCTCATTCAACACCTAGCGTACTGCTCAGGCTCTCAGTTGCGACGCTGAAACGTTAGAACTGGAACGACATGGTTTTCAAACTGGAGTACTCCAAGACTTCAGTTTTAAAAGAATTCACTGAAGAATTATCATCTGAGCTTGTGTTGTTGCTAAACAGACTTTCCCTGATCCTAATAACCTATACCAATGGTTCCAAATACCACTTGGTAGGTTCCACAGAAGAGGGTGTAGAGTTCATCTCACCCCTTCTGGAAGAGCTTAGGGTCATCTCTGTTCTCCAAACATCATCTCTGAAGAGGGAGACTGGAGAAAATCCTGTTTGAAAAACGACAAGCGTGGCTTGCTCTGGAGATAGGCTGACCAGCGGCTACCTGGGCAGGGACTGACTGAGGGGTGCTGGGTACCAGCTAACGGACAGGAAGCGGACCCGGGGGGCAAGGAAAGCAAGCCTCCATGCGTGAGCCTGCGGCCCCCCACCAACACTGCTCGCTGAGGGGCATGCCTCGGATGTTCTCTCTGTATCAAAAATGTGCCCCTTTCCACGGTGGATCTCTGCTCACCTTTGTCCTAAAACTGTGCCACATGCTTTTCTTTGTATGTGGACATGACAGTCCTCAGCCAACCATCAGCAGGATGTGAGTTTTGTTTTCCCAATGTGGTGAGCCATTCCCACATTCACTCATTTTCCTTGTAAGAACCGAACCTCTCCATGGCTGGTCAGGATTAGGGATGTTGCTGTAGCCAAGGAAAAATTTTCATCTGTTGAAGTTAACCCATGGGTGGGCTTGAACCCTCAAACTAGGGTCAATAGCACTGTACTTTAAGGGCAGAGCCCTTAAATCTACTACCCTGCAAGAAATGGCATTTAGTGAACAGGAATCAAACGCTTTCTTTCAAAGCACTCAGTGTTGGACCTCTACTTCAGCCAACTTGGTGTTTATGAGTGAAAAAAGCTAGGACACATGGACAGGAGAGTAATTTAAAAAAACAAAAACAAAACCCAACAAAACACCACAGCACTTCTTGCTGTCTGCATAAAGTGTGTGGATTAACTGCAGAAAGATACTTCTGCAACCAACTCTTGTGCTCAGGTGAGGCCAACTTGGAGAAAAGCTTGTGAATGAGAACTGTAACTGCTCCTGATTCCAAACGTCTGCTACATTCCAGGGGAGCAGTGGTCAGGCCCTCAAAGTAGAAGTAACCAGTGTCACAGTCACTTCTTTGGGTCACTGATTATGGTTGCAATTTGACTTTTCCGGTTACAGAGGGTTGTTTATAACCCACAACTAGGAGCTCCTACTACATAAAGCAGGGTCCTGAGATCCTTTCCTATCTTGAGACAGGAAGGAGGCTGCTCTGGGCATTCTGGATTTCCTTTCTTTATGGCCTCAGAAGAGGGAGGGCCGTCAAGGCCACCCGGAGAAGGCGGATGACTTACCCGTGCTCACTGAGTGGCAGAGCTGGGGTGCGACTTCAGGACTCACCAATACCCAGTCTGGGGCTCTTTTCACGTCGGCAAACCGGCAGTTCCTGCACACCAAGAGCTCTCTGATTAGAGCTAGTGTGGATTCCTGGTCTGCAAACGTTGGCCACCGCTCAGTCTGCACTTGATCTTTCCCCACCTTCAAAGAAGAAAACCTACCTCATGATTTCTCTCTTCTGGATCCCTGTCCATCTAATTCACTCCCCAAAACCTCGTATTCACCTTTGACTATTCCTTTCTAGTTGGCCATTCAGTCTGTTGCCTAGTTCTACATTTTTCTCATTCTGCTGGGCCCTCAGGGCTGTCTTCCTGTCTGATTAACTTACTTAATTCTAGAATATGGCTATTTTCACTTAGTCAACTTGTCTCTTTACACGTAGCAGGGAAAGTCAACTACTTTATCATTCTTTTGCTCAGAGGTCTATAATGACTCTTAAGTATCTGTGTCATTCTCTACATCTGGAATGCCTTGATTACACGAGGTGAATAGTATCAGTCTTCTTCCATATACCCTTTCATGAGTTCCAGAAACTTGCCTGACTCCGATCATTTTAGCACTTTCTTTAAAGCTTCAACACTTCTATTCAATTTTATGTTTAACATAACGTTGTGTCCCTTCAAGCCTTGTTCTTTTTTTTGTGCTTATCCTCTTATTTGATTATGAGATCTTTAATACCAAAAGTTAATATTTAGAGCCTGGCACACAGTAAATAATTACCCATGTTTCATTCATTCCTCATATCATAGGTGCAGAGTATACTGCTACTGCTACTATTATTATTTCCATTTTACAAATGAGAAGATCAAGGCTTGGAGAGGCTAACTTGCTCATTGTTGAGGAGCTCCTAAGTGATAAAGCTCAATTTGAACCCAGATCCATCTGACTTGAAAATCCAAGCTCTTAACCACAAGGTTGCAGTGCTTTTGTGAAGGCTGATGCTTCTCTCCCAGTCCTGAGTGTAATCCTTTTCATTCAACAAACACTGCTGCTTGACTTGATAATCTAACCTCAAATAAGCCAGGCTGTATTCAAGTTTTTTTTGACACAGTGGGGTAAAGTCTCCAGAGGAAAGACAAAAAATTTATCTCCGGGCAGGGTGAAGCACCTCTAAGTTTGGGGTATGTAACAGCCAGGTTACTTTCACTCTTGTCTTTTGGATCCCATTAGCCAGTGTCAGCCATCTGGTCCTTCCGAAAACATGTGTGGGTTCAGAACATAACAGACTAGAAGAATAGAGGAAAAATAAGATTATTCTGTGCAAATCCCATTCTGGAGGTCCCATATCAACCCCAGAATCTGCCTTTGGTTTTAGGCTCAGGAAAAATTAGACCAGCATAGAGATGATAAGACAGTTGGGCCTAGAGGTGGTGGATGTGAGTGGGTATTGACAATATTATGTATTTAAAAATGCATTTATTTAGTTTTGTAAGAAATGATGACTAGGATCAAAAAACATAAATATAAGCATGAATAATGGGGGAAAATGGACCAGAAATCAAAGAATATGATAAAGTCTACACCCCTCCAACTATATGGGAATTATAGCAACCAGAAAAGTACTTTGCAGATAAGCATTTAAGTTCTGACTTAATTTCAAACTACTATTAACATGACTATTATAGTCCACCAGGACTTTATCATTCTTCAAATTCCTTTGTAATACCTTTCACAACTTTGACACTTACTGTAATCTCATAGATGAAAAACTAAGACTTACAGCAGTTAAGTAACTTGCCAAGAATACCCAATACCTGGGATTCTTCAAACTCTGGTCCTAACCTAAAATCAACACTCTACTACCATGTTCTACTGCCTTCTATACACCAAAAGAAAGAAGTGGTCCACAAGAGCAAACACAATTTAAGGAACACAGAAAGTCAGTTTCATCAAATTGTGCTGTGGGTGACAAATGGCCACACAAATTTTAGCATCTTGTGAGAAAAACGAAATGGCAGGAAATACCATTAAGTGGTAGATACCACTAGAACTAGTAAGTTGTGAACCATTATTCTCTAGGGTATTAGTAGAACCTAATCTATAGAAATTTTAAAACCAGTCTAGGAAAGCCGAGAAAGGTAACAAACCATAAAGAAAACACCAGCCCATCACTTAATGAATATTCACACACTGGAGTGCAGAAAATAGAATAGAAAACTAAACATCATCCTAAAATCTAAAGGATAAAACATAATTCCTCCAAAACAGTGGGAGGTGGAGAGGAATATGTATCAAATTCAAATTTAGTTTTACTATGTAACTTTTCTATTCCCCTATCTCCCAACTTGTTTCAACTACCAAAAACTGTTTTAAAAAAATTAACTAAGACCACTAAGTTATTTCACTTTTTTACTAGGTTGCAGTCACATTTCTACCATCCAAAATGGGACTACCCTCAGAAAGCAACAGACTTGCAAATAGTTTGTAGATTAAATGATCATAACCAGAACCTCTTGTCATAACTAAATGTTATTATTTTGACATTTTTAAGTCAACTTGGCTGTTTTCCTTAAAAGTGTGTGTGTGGGGGGGCAAACAATCACACCTGTGTCCATTTCAATTTTCAGAAACATCAACATTAAGGGGAAATGAAAAAGGTGTCACAAGAAAATGGGGTAAACTATTCCCTAATGACCGACCAAAGTTCATGAAGGCTCAATCACAACTTTTTAAAAACTCAAGAGATTAAAGTCATCTAACCAATTAATGAAATAAATGTTTACACTCAGCAGACAACACTGATTCCAACACCAAAACTACAAAGGAAACCAGTTTCTGCTTTTAAAAAGACACTGTAAGCGGGTGGCAGGTGCCAGAGCCTTGCAGGGCACACCTCTGGGGCTACCGCCGACTGTCCTCGTGCCCTTCATAATGCGCCCCCGGCCCTGGGCTGCAGTCAGTTGCTTTCTCCTATTTTTATTTTTGGTTAAAGATGACACTCCCTATGCTATTTCCTGGGGGTACCCTTCCCCTGAAACTGACCATTCAATATTTTAATGAAATTATTTTAAAATTAATGAACTGATAGCTTTATTTCATCCATCCAAGTTTTCTCAAAGTCAGCGCTTCTGGGCCTGTGGTCCCCGACTCCCCTGCCTGAGACTCCTGCTCGATTCTTTCACTCCTGAAGGCTGAATTCAAACCTCCCTCCTGTCAGCGACCCCCACTCCCACCAGGTCCTAGCGGTCTCTGTTTAGGAACGCACTCAGCCCCCTGCCCCGGGGCATCCTGGGCTAAAGACATGGTTGGGGGACCTGACAGAGGGATACAAGTACCCATGAAGTGCTTCTTTAGGTGTCATTTGCAGTTCAGATACCTTATCTTTCATCTCAGTACAAAGAAAAGGTCATGGATGGAAGTTCCCCAAAACACAGGCATGCCGATTCAGAGGGTCAGATCCCTCAATAATAGGACAGACGTCATTTATTGCATTTACTGCACAAATCCTACCTTACAGCTCTTCAAAGAGTAGCCTGAGGTGAATCACTTGCAGTCTCTGACCAGGGCCAATGTCATAAAAAGTACCACCTGTCATACTTTTTGGCAGTAACTTGTCAGCCTGTTAGAAGGTCTTGCCAAGAAACTAAAGACCGAACAAGTTGTGGAACCTGAACCACCTTCTCACCCTTGGAGCCAAGTCCCAAAAGGACAGCACTGAACCATCTGGAAAGAAACAGCATAAGAGAAGCTTTGACTGACACTGCCACACTGTATCTGGTACGTGAATAGGAAAGATCTTCAGCTTCCAGAATAGTCAATAACTCATTTTGTAACCTTGGGCCCATCTCCTCATGCCTCAGTTTCCCCATTAGTACAAACTAGAGACAACATCTGTTTGTAAAGTGTTTTGATATACTCAAGTTAAAAAGTAAATCATTTAAAGTTGCAGTGTTACAAATTTCTAAATACCACCTCTAAGAGTAGTCTGTTAGATGCTTGGAGTACTTTTCTTCTGAGGAGCTCAAAGTACAATTTTCTATTTAGGCTATCTGGAAGCATCCAGATATACTGGTAACCCAAAGCACATTTTATCTAGTCTACACCCTGCACCTATCTTTTAGGAAGAGAAAAATACTTGACATGGCCCTTTTATTCATGTGCTACCTCAATGAGAAAGGAACAAGAAAGATAATGATGAATTAAAAAAGTACCCATGTCTTAGGAAAAATAGAGTAATGTGCTTATGAATAATTTTTGGATGTAGGTTGGCTTCAACAAGAGACGTCAGTACAAACACAACTTGGTCACATATGTATTGGTCATGCTATTAATAAAACAACAACAGGCTGCTATTTAATCCAGTCTTCTTTTTCATTGTCTTATTTGCATAAGAAAAAATTCTTGGGTTAAAACACATAAGACCATTTCACTCATTAAATTGGCAAACATTTTAAACAACATGGACACTCAGTGCTGGTGAGGCTGCCAGGATGTAAAGTTGTTTGGCTTTATGTATCGACAGCCTTGAAACTGTTTATTCCTGCTGTGACACATGAATTTTACTTCATGGACTCGGTCCTCAGGAATGATAAAAATGCAAACAAAAGTTTTATGCACAGTATATCCACCACAGGGTTATTCTGAACAGCAAGGAGTTAGAGACACGCTAGGAGTAATGGTTCTGTAAAGCATGATACAGCCATACAATGGGTTTTATGCAGCCCCTAAAATGATGTGCATGAGAAAGATTTTAACGTAATAGAAAAAAATAGGTGCGATAAATTAAGTAGAAAAAGTAGGACATAAAACTGCATGTAAGATCACGCCAATCTCAAAATGATTCTTAATGATACTTTTTTACTTTGTGCTTTGGATGCTATCTAAACTATCACGAGCCTACATTTATTTTCTAATCAGTCCAAAATTGTTTTTAAAAGAAGTTCTTAAATTTGTTATAATTGGTAGGTTATATGGGACTAAATGGATGAGCCTTCGAGGCTTCCGAGGTAACTTCCTCATACATAATTTTAGACATTCTAATTAAAAAATCATAATATTGAAAAAATTATAACAAAGTATAGAGAGTTCAGAACAATAGGAACTCTTACACATGGCAAGTGAAAAATATAAATACTATTTGTTCAGAGTAATGGAAATCAATAGGTAGCAAAAGCCTTAAAAATGTATAAAAGTATATACTGACTCCAAAGATCCACTTTTAGGAAGCTGCCCTGGCGTAATAACTAGAAATGTGTACAAGTTTTACTAAAGGATATTCACCACAGTGTTTTATATGCATGAAACAGTGAAAACCCAAAGACAACCTAAATGTCTTGTAACATGGTTTTATTTGTGTATATTAAATAACATTTATATGCAGGAAGACTATGTAGCCATTAATAATCAGGTTATAAGAGAACACTTAATGACGAGGGAAAAGGGTCCTCAGGCTGTTAGACACAGAAAGGTTATAAAATATAATTATAATTACAGTATGATCCCAAATATGTTAAAACAAGGGAGGGGGAGGAATAAAAAGAGAGTGAGTGAGAAAGGTAAAAGTGTCAAAATGCAGAGGGTCATCTTTGGATGATTATTTTTTTACCTCTATATTTTAAAAAGTTTACAATAAATGTACAATTTTTATAATCAGAAATACGTGCTATTTTGAAATGTTAACTTTACGTATAAAACTGTTCAAACACTCCTTTAAAGAAAGTTACGTTTTAATCTCTTCTTAGAGATCATAAAATTAATCCAGAACCAATGCCTTCATTAACACAAATCCAAAGCCTGGAACTGTGTGGGTTCAAATGTGACATTATTTTTGAGAACTGCCCAAGAACACAAAGGTAATGGGGTCCTTAAAGGGAGAGTGTTTTTGTCATTCCTGTCACCCATTAGTTGTAGCATCACCATAAAAAATGATAAAGCATCTATTTGCTCTTTAGTGATGGGTAGAGGTAATCTCCCACGTGATTAAGAATACACTAAGTGGTTCAATTAATCAGAAACCTAATCTGGAACATTAAATTAATTATGTTTCCCTTATTGCCCCTCTAAAAGAAAAGAGGAAAAAACAAGCTCCCGTCAATACAGTCAAAAGATAAAATCCCTGTGTAGGTTCTGGGGTTGGTGGAGATTCATCTTAGGATCTGAGGCCTAACAATGCCTACAGTGACCAGAAACAAATGTAACAAGTGCTCAATTCATTGCAAGAGTCTTAACATACTTAAAAAATTAAATAAGATACCTTCTCTTGACAGAATTTTTAAAAATCCTCATCCACTGAGGATATATTTATTGATTTTAGGTAGAGAAAGGGAAGGCGTGAAGGAGGAAAGGAGAGGGAGGGATGGACACACACGTCACTGTGAGAGAGTAACATCAATCGGTTGCCTCAGTCTCCTCCCGTATGTACTCAACCAGGGATTGTCCCCTCATCCATGGGTATGATAATCCTGTGTATAATGTGCAACCTAAGTATGTGCCTTGACTGGGATTCCAATCTGTAACCTTTTGATGTAGAGGACGATGCTTCAACAAATCAAGCCAGATGGCTAGGGCTACTTGAAGGAATAGTTAAAAAAAGTTTATTTATTTATTTATGTTTAGAGAGAAGGAAGGGAGAAAAAGAGGGAGAGAAACATCTATGTGTGAGAGATACATCCATCAATTGCCTTTTGCACACCCTGAACTGGGGACCAGGCCCACAAGCCAGGCACGTGCCCTGACTGGGAATTGAACCTGTTTCAGGTGGCAGGCTGGCACTCAACCCACTGAGCCACACCAGTCATGGCACAACCTGAAGGAATTATTAACGAGGGGGAGAAGAAAACTTTCTGATAATATTTAGATGTCATAAAATCCAACTAAACAGATCAGGACAGCCCCTAAAAATTCTGGCCATTCACAATTCCACTGTAATATGAAACACAGGTTCTGAAATCTGTAGCCAAGCTTCCCTTTAGAGTTTTAATTCATAACTTAAACAAACTAGTAACAAATGAACAACAAAAACAAACAATAAAACAAAAACCTACCACCTCAGTGATTTGGGGGGTTTACCTGTCCAGCTACTAGGCAAGTAGAACAAGCTTAGGATATGATGCTTTATTCATTAATTAAAATAAGGAAAAATTAAGATACAAATATGTCTGACTAAAACCACAAGATTTTGTGCCAAGAGAAACTACTGTATCAAAAAACCTTCTACACTTTACATGGAAACAGTGGTTTTATTAATAAAAAAGACCACAGGATTCACAAATAATCAAAGGCAGCAAAGATTACCATGGAGTTAGATGGCTATAAACAGGTGCTGCTTCCTGGTGACTCTTGCTGGAGTTAGTGTGGCAAGTATGAATGTAGGGTATCCCTAAGGGGATCTGGAGTGGTCGCCTCTGTTCTGGGAGAGCTATACCATGTTTGTGGTCCTAGTTCTCTAAAAACAAAGGCAGTCTATACCTAGGGTTGCCTGCTACAAAGAACTATTACATACACCCCTCTTCTCCAAATCCCAAGAGGGCCCATAAAAGCCTCTCCTCAACACTGAAGTCTCATCTGGAGAGCTCATCTGCTTCCTCACTTGGTCAACTTCCTAGTATAGCAGTACTTTATGCCTATGTAATCAATACTGAACTTTACCCACAACATTCCTGTATAATGTGCATTTTTTGCTTGAATTTTTGAGGTCAAAATAAGGATGCATGTCATACACGGGTATAATAATCCCATGTACAATGCACACAAAGTCACAGGTACCCATTATACACAGGAACACATTATACATGGCAAAATACCGTAATGTGCCTGTCTACTGATACCTCCCTTCTATAAACTTGAACTCTTTAGCAATTCTTAAATGCCCTTTCCATCTAAAATCTGCTTTTGAGTTTCAATTACTATTAATCACAATCCAGGTATGTTAAAAAATATTTCTCAGGGAGATCTTCTATCCTTCTTTGTTTCCAGGACTATAACCTTACACATGTTGTTGTCTTATGCCATCTTTTCCTTGTACTTACTCCTTCCTTTCAGACTCCTCTGCACTTTTGCCATCTTGTCCAGACAATTCTTGCTTGAAACACATTTATGTCATTGGTTCTTAGCTCAGTCATTTTCCTCTGTAATGACTCCTGAATGCAGCCAGGTGTGCTCACTTGGTGACTGTCACACCTGCCTTCAAATCCCTGAAATAACTTCCTATTCCTCATTTCAATCACAGATTTCATGCACATCTTGGTCTAGCAGCAGAACTGTATGATCCTACAGTTCCCCAAAAGAGACCTAGATACTTAGGGTCCTGGAAGAAGCTGTCCTTTCTCTTATCCCAACATTTCCAGGGTTGCTCAATTTTTTTTTCCTAAAGCCTTTGAATTCCTAATCTATGACTTTGCTTTTTTAGTGTAAAATCTTATAGTTATTTCTGGTTTATGTTGTTAAGTTTCTAGCTCTTTAATGATACTCAATCCAAACTAGATTATTACTTCTCAAAATTACTCCTTATTGGACCAACTCATTACCTGTTATAGCATATACTATTCCCAGACATCTCTCACTTCATTTCAAGCCCTAAGCAATCCATTCTTTAAAGCCCTTTTCAAATAAACCATTCCTATTTTTACTTGTTTAAGTTTAAAGTGAGAGCAAGCATTTAACTCAAAGTATACATTTTATAACCATAAACATTTAATTTGTTAAAGAACAGAATTCTTTTGTCTTTCCCCAATTTATTTAGCACAGTAGCAGGCATCCTGCTGATGGGTTATCAACATTTGTTCAATTAACCAGTTTTCCAATTAATATCAACATCATTTCCTGCTGTCACTTGAGTAACCTTAGAAAAGACCTCACCAAATGTGCTTTGTTACAAAACAGAAGCTAAGATGTCTCCTCAACATCATGGTCAAATCTCTGTAATTACAGCTAACATTTATAAAAGCTATGAGCCAAATGCTTCACAATTATTACGTCTAATTTTCCTGGATGAGGAAACTTAGAATTTGAGAAGTAACTTGCCCACAAATACTAAATGGTGAAGCTAAGATTTGACTCAGGTCTGTCTAGCTTCAAAGCATGCTTTCTCCCATAAAATTTAGTTATTCTGTCAACTTACTTGGGCTCTGAAAAAACTGGGAATTTTAACTTGTTCTCTCATTTATATATATATATATATATATATGTATTACAATAACAAAAACCCCTTAAGAACTGAAAACTCTATTGTAGAAAATAGGTATTTTCTTAAGTCTTTTATTCTAAACGAAGTCAGTATTCATTAAAAAAAAAAAAAGAAAGAAAGAAAGAAAGAAAGAAAAGAGGAAAAACCCACAACAATCTATTGAGGACATTTTCCTAGGTGAGAAGGTGATTTTTCAAACGATCAATTTGAAATTACTTTTTAAAATCCAGCCAACAATCTGAGTATATGGTAGCTACCAATTTTTCTCAAATATGCAACTTACATTTAGGAATATTCCCTAACTACTCAAGTGGTAGTTGCTAATATTATACTGGGGAGTAAACTGTAGCAACGTTACACCTGTTGCAAAGCAGGTCTTTAAAAAAAAAACAAACAAACCCAAAAGCCAAGGTTTAGTACCCTAAATGTTCACCTTACTCTTTTAATTTTTTATGTTCATGTCTTTGAAGTCCTACTTAAAATTTCTTGGTTCTGACCGTTTTCCCCGTTGAGTTATCTCTTCCAGACCTAACTCCTCATCTGTTTTCCCTGAAACACGCAGCGCCTGCGGGTCCTGCTCTGCCAAAGTAGATTAGGAATACAAGTAACAGACCATATGTACCCAGGGAGGCAGTAAGCAATTTCGAGTTGTGCGTCTCCATCTATAGTAGCTAGTTGACGTGCACACTAGCCAGGGTGGCCACCATTCTCCAACAAATTCTACAACGACAAAGCAATTTTTTTTTTTTGGCAAGCTGGAGAACGGAAACCACAGCCTGGAAACTCTGTATGGAGTCTTAAAGATAACGAGTTAAGACTTTACCCTGATACAGGGAACGGTGAAGGCTTTCCGCACGGCAAGACGATACTTTCGAAACTGTCACTACACTACTCAAACCGGAGTCTCCCGCCTCAACAAAGTGTGGCACATGGCAAGTCTAAACAAGGCCTCTCTCCAGAGCTGCTATCCCTAGGAAAGATGCGGTGTGACCGTCTGGTCGATTATAGTGGGGAAGAGGTGAAAGGGGAACAGAAAATCCTGTCTATTTCCAGCAGCCTAGAGAGCGGGAAAGGTCGGTCTCTAAACGGTGAAAAACCGGGCCCTGGTCCCAGAGCCTGGGAAGGAAAAAACCAGGCCTCCTCGGCGCCCTGAAGCTATACACTCCCGCCTGGAGCCCCAATCCCATTCGGGTTTTCCTTCTCCCCGTCCCACTCTGAGCCTCACCATTGCTCCCATTTCCCTCCACCACCCCCACCCGCGCAGGCGCAGTGGGAACCTGGGCCTACTTGCGCCCCCGAGGCGCCGCGACTATGGCGGAACCGGAGCAGGCCGATAGCAGCTCCGCGCCGGGTAGACGTCCCTCTCCCGTCCCCGCGGCATCCCCACCACCGCCGGGGCCTATACCGAACCGGGCGTCCCCTCTCGCGCCCTCCTCACCCGTTCTTCAGATCCACCTCCAGGATCTTTCCGTAGCCCTTAAAGAAACGCTCCACATCGCGCTCCCGGGCCTGGTAGCTCAGGCGGCCAATGTACACCCGCGGCATCCCGGCAACAGCGGCAGTAGCTTGGCCCAGCCCCAACCCCCTTAGGCGGCGGCCGGCGAAGCGAGAGCGCGGCGACGGCAGCGGCAGCGACGGCGGCAACGGGCGGACGGCGAGACCGACGCAGCCGAACCCCGGCGACGTACGCGAGCACGCAGTTCGCGAGCGCGCGCCTCCCGCCTCCCCCGCCCTCCCCGCAGGCGGGCGGTAACGGGAGGGAACGCGAGGGAACGCGCGTTCGCTTCCCGCCCAGCCAGGGGTGAGGGCGGAGCTTGCCAGGGGTGCGCCGGCGTGGGGTGGGGCCAGGTGATAGACAGACGGCAGAGGCGGTGCGGAGGCCCTTGGTCCTTGCCTACCCCTCACATCCTCTCGCGAGCTCGCATTGGCGGGACATGCACCGCCTTCCGCAGCCTCTGGCAGTGCCCCTCCGGGCGGAAGTGTTCCTGCTCTCCAACCCCCGCCTCACCCCGCCCCACCCCGCCCCCATCAGCCAGCGTTCCTGCTAGTAAGATTTGGATTGGGCGGGAGTGTTTCTACTTTAGAGCAGGAGCTTTGGAATTAAACCTGGCTTGTACCCGTCTCTGTGTCTGTGACCTTGGGCTCCTTGTGCGCCACCTCTCTGAGCCTCGTTTGTTTTCTCTGTAAAGGGGAGTAGAAATTCCAGCCTTTCAGAGTTGTCTTGAGAATTGTTACATAAAGCACTTTGTACTGTTCCCAGCACATCGCAAGTGTCCAATACCAGTATTATTTTTAAAAAAATAAGACACTTTGCTTCAGTAGAAGTAGGTTGGAAAATGGAGAAGCCTAGAGCTTTGAGCAAGGTTAGACTTGACATTGACTAAGTCACTTGACCAATTTTACCTACTTTCTTAACTTGCAAAATTAGAATTTATCCCATTTCCATGGAATACCAGGATAACTAAATGGGGTAGTGTAGGTGGAAGAGCTTGGAACACTATGAAGATCGTGGTAGGCCAATATTGGTTCCCTTCTCACTAACCCACTTTACCTAAAACCACAAGGTTTTGTGTTTTTTCCTGTTTGCATTTATTTCTTAAATTATATTTTGAGGAGATAATTCATTAACTGCTTCAAATGATACACAGTGAAAAGTCTTCCTATCTCTCCTTTTGCTGCCTAGTTTCCCTACTCAGAGGTAGTCAGTGTAATCAGTTTAAATGTTCTTTTGGAGGTATTTTACACACATAAAGCAAATAGTAGTGTACATACAGTTATGCACTGATATTTTGAAAATCATTACATAGGAGTAGAAAAGGAGCTTCGTCAGGACTATTTTTTATGGCTCATAATATACTATTTTATACACAGAAATTTATTTAATCAGTGCCCTAATGAAGAACACTGTGCTGCAAAGATTAAGTCTGTGTGCGTGTGTGTGTGTAATCTATGTTCCTAGAAGTACACAAAGGGTGTGGGCAAATGTAGTTTTGACAGATATTGCTCAATTCTCTATCTCATTAACAGTTATCAAACTTTATGATCTTTGTCAATCTGATAGCTGAAAAATGGTATCTGAGGTAGTGTACAATAAATTGAAATTATCTTGAGTGAGCCTTATTTTATGTTTAAGAGACACATATTTTACTTTCTGTGTCTATTTATATTTTTGGACCATTTTTCTTATTTTTTTTTCCATAGGAGCTGACAGTATAATAGGAAAATTAGCTTTTTGTCAGATGAGTTGCAAATATTTTTTCCTCAGTTTGTTGACTTTTGACGTTACCTAGTGTTTTTTGCCATGTAAAATATTAGATATTTATGGGATCAAAGTTATCCATTCTTTATTTTTCTTTGATTCTGGATTTTGTGCTGTAGTTTAAAAGGCCTTCCTCATGCTGAGGTTAAAAGGAAAAAAATAACAACCAAACTACCTCCATGGTTTATTCTGTTATTTCTACGGCTAATTTTTTCTTGCCATCTTTGTTCCATTTGGAATGTAGTAAAGTGTGAGGACCGTAGTACTAGAACTAGCACTAGCCTTGGTTGTCATATGATCTGCCCAGCCTGTTGTACAGATGTGAAAAGAGCCCCACAGAGCGGAAATGCCGGTCTCCAAAGCCTGTCCCGCCTCTGGTGTTCCCTAACTAAGGGAGTGGCACTCTCAACCAGCAAAGCGCTGAAGTTCAACCTTCAACCACCAGTCTGTCCTTTTGACTTTTCCTATTAAAAATTCAAGAATCTATTCACTTTTCTCATTTCCACTTACTAAGCTAGTTCAGGCCTCATCATACCGGTCAGACATCAGGGTTTTTAAGAAATTTTTTAATTTATTGATTTTAGAGAGAGGGAGGGTGAGGGTGGGGGAGAGGGGGAGAGAGAGAGAGAGAGAGAGAGAGAGAGAGAGAGAGAGAGAGAGAGAGACCAGGCAGACATCAATTTGATGTTCAACCTATTTTTGCATTCACTGGTTGATTCTTGTTTGTGCCCTGACCAGAGATTGGACACGCAAGTGTCACATATCAAAATGATGCTCTGAACAACTGAGCTACCAGGCCAGGGTCACATTGGGGCTTTTGAGTGTGCTGCTCCCTCTGTCTGGAATATGGCTGGCTCCTTATTCAGGCCTCAAACCTTCCTTGACCACCTTGTCCCAAGTACATGCTACCCATTCCTCCTTCTGATGTACACAGAAGGTACATCACATTCTATACCTTGTTTATTCACTTGCTCACTATTTTTCTCCTCCACTAGAATATAATAAGTACCCTGGTATCAGGGGCCTTGTTTTTTTTTTTTGTTTCCTGCTTTATTCCTGGCACCTAAAACAAGGATTTTCACAGAATGGTTGTTCAGACTATTTACTGAATGAATAAATGGACTATTTCAATGACTTGCTGATTGACATGTTAAGTATCATTGATGAAAATCAAGGAGTCCTGAGAAGAGAGGGAGCTCAAGGCCAACTGTGGGGTCAAAAGAATTGGGACTACTGATTGGTATGGTGACCAGACAGAATCAGGGGACCTGGTGTCTGGGGGCAGTTCTGCTGCTTGCTGTGACTTTGAACAACTCACCTCACCTCTCTCACCATCTTCCTCTTCTCTAAAGTGGTGATATTAAAATCTCAATGATATAGGGAAGTTGTAAAAATCAAATGAAGATGCACGTTAAAGTGCCGGTACACTACAGAGGGTTAGGGACATAGGAAAGACTTTCTTCCCTTTCAGACGGTGCCAGTGTCTCTTTCCCACTTACCTTCCCAGGAGTTTCCCACCTTCAGATGAAGGCAGATGCTGTACCAGGACTGAGTCTCTCTTTTCTACCCTCTCCAGTGGCTCTGGCTGGGTCCAGTGTCCCACCCAGGGCATGGCACCTGCCAAGAAGCATGTGCTTGGTGGGTACAACTGGGCACTTTCAGCACACAGGTTGATGCAAGGACCTGGTTCTTCTGGGCCTCATGCTTTCCCCGAGGAAAGCGGGCTTATCTCATCTTCCAAACACAAGACAGTCACCAATGTGACAGCAGTGGCTGTAGACCGTTGCAGGATGCATGCTCCCAGAAGACACCAGGGAGAGCCAGAGTCATGAAGCATCAGGGCTTCAGGCGTGCCCAAGCTTTGGTTTAGGAGGTAATGCTCGTTTGTCTTCTTTGAGCCTCCTGGAACCAAAGGCTCCTCCTTTAACCATTAAAAATGGTATTGTTTACTTAGTGGGCCAGAAGAGCTGTCTCAACCCCACAGTGAAATTATTCAGCCTGAAAATTAAAAAGTAATCTCCTATACTTCTGAAGTATGGGAGAAATGATTCATTTTAAGTCAGATTCTCTTAAAGATTGTTTTTTTTTTTCCTTTTATTGAGTCCAGAGAGAGGGGAAGGGAGGGAGAGAAACATTAATGTGAGAAGGAAATAGGTATCAGTTGCCTCTTGAATGCATTCCTACTGGGGATCGAACCTGCAACCTGGGCATGTGCCCTGACTGGGGATACGAACTTGAGACCCTTCAGTTTGTGGGATGGTGCCCAACCAGCTGAGCCACACGGTCCAGGGCTTAAGTCAGATTCTTTTCTAACATTGTTTTGTCTGTCTCCTTTCCTCTGCGGGCCTCTTAAGTGTTGGCAATCCTATGTTGCTCTTCAAAATTTAGGGAGATTTTACTTATTTAAAATTCAGAAGCATGGGAATTTCTTTTTATCTTTTAGTGCCTCCCTTATCCAAATTTTCCAACATGCTGCCAGAGGGATTTTTCCAAAGCAGTTTTTGATCTTCTGGCTCAGAAATCTTTTCTTACTGCCAATGGGATCAAGTCCACGTTCCTTAGCTGGGAATCACAAATTGCCACAATTCACTTTTTCAGCTTCAGATTGAATGACTTCATTTCAATACAAATTGAATCACAGAATATGTATCAGCTATGACTAGGTTCAGAGAAAGCCCAAACACTAGGGTGTTAAACAACATAGAAGCTTATTTCTTAAGTAAAACTTATCTCTCAAGTCCTGAAGTGGACAGCCAAGGCTTCTGGGTGCCACCCAGGCTCCTGTGACCTCATTGCTGTCCCATTCCTAACGTGGTCAAAGATGGCTGTGCCAACTCCAGGAATCAAGTCTGTATCCCAGCCAGGAGGTAGGTGGAAGGGGAAGAAAAAGTTCAAGATTGGTGCCAGCTATATTTTAAAGAGGTTCCTAAGAAACTGACAGCTACCACCTCTGCTTACATCAATCACAAGGGGCAGAACTTGTCTGTTGTGAGAGAGGCAGGGAAGAGTTTACTGTAGCCTACTGTGTGCCCACCTAAAAGTCATCAGTTTTATTTTTTAGGAAGAGAATGGCTATCTGGGGAAAATCAGAAGATTCAAACAAAAATGTCCTGTCTCAGTAACTTTGCTTAATCTGGTCCCTTAATCTGTAATGCTTGCCTTCCTTTCCTGTCTGAGAAAACAATAATCATCCATTAAAGCCCCACACAAATGTCATCTTCAGGCCCCTAGAGGTATTGTTCTTAGGACATTTTGTTCGATCCTTCACGAGGCCCCTAACCATGGTATTATGAACCTTACTCCTTCCTGTCTGCTTCCTGTGAGCTGGTACCAGGGGACTGCCCCTTCTTGGTGCAGACTCATCACTCCCAGTCCAACGGTGTGGACAGCCCCTGAAGAACCTAAACTTAACTCTCACTCCTAAAGCCTTTGGGCAGCCCCCTACTACCTCTCAGGCTTTCTTACCTTCCCACGTAAGCCATCTATACAAATCATTCATTTCCCTAACCTTGAGGATAAAGGACAGGGGCATGGGCGGGACTTGGAGCAGATCCTGGAGCAGATGTCCAAGGCGGCAAATCTTATCCAGAGGGCACCTGCCAACCTTCCCACACGGGTCTTCTTTAGCAGGCTGATCACTATGGTAACTACTGTGGGATTACTGGTTTAACAAAGGATTTCTCAACAGTGGCACTATCACATCTTGGACTGGGTAATTCTTTGTTGAGCCACACACCACCTGTGAATGAGTCAACTTGCCTTTTATTTTTATTTATTTTTTCTTAGAAATAGGGCATTATATTTTTAAAGACTTTATTTATTTACTTTTAGAGAGAAGGGAAGGGAGGAAGAGAAACATCAATGTGTAAGAGGAACATTGATTCCCTCTCATCAGCCCCCAACTGGGGATCTGGCCTGCAACTCAGGCATGTGTCCTGACTGGGAATCGAACTGTGACCTTTCAGTTTGTAGGCAGGTGTTCAATCCACTCAGCCACACTAGCCAGGGCTCAACTTGCCTTTTTAGATTCTCCCCTGTGGGCATGGATGGCTTGAGGGCAGAGATTGTGTCTCGCTGGCTTTCGCACCTGCCAGGCACACCCTGGCTTTGCGTTCAGCATGTCAGGTCATGATCTCTGGGGGAACACTGGAGGATAGGCAAGGAGGGGCATCTAAGTCCTGGAAGATGGCAGATGCACAGTTATAATGATGGTCCTTCTCAACAGGGGTGACTTGTATTGGTTTTGTTTGTTTCTAGGAAATCCAGGCTTCATTAGGGACCCTGAGGCTGGCCCCACAGCTCTCCCAGTGGGAAGTCACAGTGAAGAGGGGGCAGCCTGCGGAAGGCTGAGGGCCCAGACTACGGGGACAAAACCAGTCCTATTGATGCCCCCCTTCCCATTTGGCTCCGGCTCTGCTGGAATGGTCACATGGTGAGGATCTGTTTTGAAGACAGGAAGGGCTGCATCGAGGCCTCCAAGGCACACCGGTAGTCCTGCAGTGGGACCTCGGCGCAGGCGGGAGCTGTGAGCCGGCCTCGGTGGATGAGATCACAGAGGGTGAGGATCAACTCCTTGAATTGGTCTGTGGGAGGTTGGGGGCAGTCAAACAGGAGTGCGGCAGCAGTGCCAGGGCTCGGAGAGATGGCACATGTGTCGCCCCAGCTAGTAGGAGTTGGAGCTGCACTCCAGGAAAGCCTGGAGAGCCCAGGGCTTGGACACAGACAGGGTCGCTGTGGAGGCTGCCTGGTCCCCACCTGTGTTCAGGACAGTGAGAGCGAGGGGTGGGGGGGGGGGGGAGGAATATGGGGAGTGGCCCCAGGAACTGCCGGGCAGGCAGACTGGTGGCTCAGACCCACAGAACCTGGCTGGGGTGTAACCTGGAGTCTGAATGGCAGGAGGGGCGGGATTACTTCAAGGTGGGGAGGCCAGAAGAGGGTCAGGGAGGGAGGTGGGTGTACCTGGCACACCAACTGATGTGGAACAGATGAGCTTTGCTCAGGAAGAGCTCTCCCTGTGAGCCCAGGACTCCCCTAGAATCCCAGGAATTGAGGCCACCAACATCGCCTCCCACTAAGGACCCAATATGGTACAGAGAGATAAGAAGTGAAGGCCTTGGCTGAGAAGTGTTTTTTCATAGACGTACTTCATTCAGCATTCACATCTGATCATATCCCTGCTTAAAACACTTCAATGGCTCCCTAAATGCCTTTAAGATAGAGTCTGAACTCCTTAAAAAGATTTATAAGGCCTTTTATAAGGTGGTTACAACCAATATGTCTAGTTTCCCACTCTCGCTGATGGGTTTTTGCGCACGCTAGTTTTTCTACCTGAAACACCTCATCCATGCCACCACTTTCCTCTCTTCACTTGGATAACCCCTCGTCATTCTTCAGTCTCAACTTGGGGGTCATTCTCTGGGGAGCCAGTCCTCCAGGAGGGGAAGAATGTACTGGCTCAGGTTCCGGTCAGAGAGACTAGCTGGTGGCATCCTGGCTGCATGCTTCCCTAGGTGAGGCGACTTTGGGAGAACTACTTAATCACTCTGAACCTCAGTTTCCTCTTCTGCCAAATAGGGCTAACAGTAGTTTAACCTATTATGACATGTAAACTGGGGCAGAGGTTAAGCAACTTGTCCAGGTCCCACAGTTTGGCTAGGCAGAGCCTATAGCCAGAAATGGTAGACCTGGGCCGGCTGGCTCCGGATTTTTTTTCTTTGCTTGGCTGCCTCCCAAGGCAGTCTTCCCTCCGCCAGCGCCTCACGGACAGGGGCAGGGTGTGCCTTGTTCAGTGTCATGCCCCCAGGCAGTAGCCCGCCTTAGTCCAATAACTATTTGCTAACTGCTCCTGCAGTTAGAGGCTGCTTTCCTTTATCCTGCTGTAGGGCTGGGGGATCCAATTGCCCATCCAGGGCTCAGAGTGGCTGGTCGCTTCTGCAGCAGGCACTACCCTTTTGTGTGACCCCTGACAATGGGGCCATCACACACTTACCTGGACTGTGGTCCTTTTTCCACTGGGACAACCAAAAGCCCCGAAGTTTGAGATCCTTAAAAATGAGCATGCTCTGTTGACACAGAAGGACATACTGAGGCTCTGAGGGCAAGAACTCCAGGTCCCACTTAAAGTGCACACTCTTCCCCCAGGGGCGGGGCGCTGCCCGCGTTTAGACAGCTGTGGAGCCTGGGCCCATGCCCAGGCCTGCCTCCCGCACCGGCTTACCACAGAGGCCACGACGGGCTGCTTGGCCATGCCCCCATAGGTCACCATGGTTCCTCCAGGCCTGAAGAGTCAGAGAGAACAGAACGGGTGCACGGAGCCCTTCTGGAATCTGCCACAGCCCTTCTACTCCAATCCTAAAGCCTAAACCTTGCTTTCAGAATTCCTGGGAAGGGTGCTGACTACAAATTCCTAGGCCCTCCCCCAGACCTAATGAACCAGGAGGCAAGGGTCTCTTAAAAACAACAACCCCCGCTCCAGGTGACCTGGATGTTTAGGCAGGGTTGGGAACCCACGGCTCTAACCACCCAGTCAGTCAGATTCAGGTGAGGTGCTGCAAAGCAGCGTGCTCTACTGACAAAAGCTCAGACCGGAGTTCAGTGTGGCTCTGCTCCACCCACAGGTGTGTGACTGGCCATGGCATTGACATTGGTCCAAATCACTCTCTTCCTCCCACAACGAATGGCATGGGATTGCAGTTTCCCTCGGAGGTTTCCTGGAGCAAGGCTGAGCCTGGCTCTGCCGCTTCCTAGATCGTGGGCGGGTGATTACCTTCTCTGGGCCTTGTACGAATGGGGATGGGAATCCCCATTTTCCATCCTAGGTGGCTGGGGGAGGGGTACCTCAAGCTCTCTGCATAGAATTTGGTGCACAGTGAACTCTCACAGATTGTTTTCACAGCTCTTTGACCCATCTTCCCACCTAGGCTGTAAGGGTTCTCCTTCAGCCTCTCAGCCATCTCTATATGCTGTGGCTAGTGGGTGTCAGCTAATATGTGTTAACTAATACTGTTTAGGGGATCCCTGCTTCGGCTGGGAAGCGTCCTTTCCCGCACTCTTCCACTAGAGTTTAAATTAAAGGAAGGGAGGGAAGGGAATGTGCTGTTAACCTTGTCAGCAGTGCTTGTCCCCCTCAGTGAGGGGATGGTAGGTAACTTCGGCACTTTAATTTTTCCTTTGTACTTTTATATGCTTTCAAAATGTTTTGTAATAAGTATCATGTTACTTCTAAAATTAGAATCTGTTTTTAAAAGCTAATAAGCTAGGACTAAGTGATTTTTTAGGATGCCCTTAGGTTATGAATTCTTAACCATTTTCCTGTCACAGAGAGTCTAACAGTCGGTCCCCAGAAAAACAAAGCTGGGTGGGCTTCTCAGTCACTTTTAATGAAGGTGGCTGAGAAAGGAAGTGCCTAGATAAGTAGGACATGACTTTGGCCCCGATCCCCTCCTCAGGGCCCTGCTGCCCTGGCCTTGGCTTACACTGGCCACTGGGACTGGTTGCTCCCAAAGGCCCAGGGAGCGCCGGCGCACTGGCCCTGTGGGGCCGACGGACTTACGCTAAGTGCCGCAGCAGCTCTGTGGAGCTTTTCCCGCCGACGCAGTTGAAAGCAAGCCGTGGCTGAGGCATGTCCTGGAAAACAAGGAGTCTGCAGTGAGGGGGCTCCCGCTCTACCCGTGGGGGCTGACGCTGCTACCAACACCACCTCCCTGGCCCAAGCACGGGGAGGAGAGGGTAAAGAAAACAGGATGTTCCTGTCTTAGAATTCTCTTTTTCCCCTGCTCAGGAATGGCCTTTTCTTTACCAACCTAATCCTATGATCTGTTTGAGAATTTCATTCAGAACTCAACTCCTCTGGGAAAGAACAGACAAAGGACATCTACAATCCATTTCCAAGGACTTCATTTCCCCAAGTGCGCTTCTTCTCAGCACTTTGAACTCAGTTTATATTAGACCTCCTCCTTGAGAGGTGTTCTCAAGGGGCACGTGTTCCTGATGGGGTATGTGCTCGGTCATTCCAGAGTGCCATGAAAACAGGCCGAGATGTGGTTTGGCCACTTACTAGCTATGCTGGGGAGGATGCTCTGGAAGGTTCAGAAACTAAGAGTGTGGAGAGTCCTGGGGTCAGCCCTGACTCCACCTCTTTGACAGTGCGGTCTTGGTCAAATCCTTTATCTTTTCTGAGTCTGGGTTTCCTCATCTATAAAAGCGATAGTGCCTACTTTGTAGAGCTTCTGTGGGACTAACAGATGAAATGTAAGGTAGGTACCTGGGAAATGTTACTTCTTTCCTTTTTCTTTCCTGTTTGTGCCTCAGCTCCCTCAGGTCCCCTCCCAGCGCTGAGATTCCCATCGGCTGTGTGGAATGATGTGGCCCCAACACAAACATTCAAAACTACAAGTCATATAGGGCTTCCTACACCGTCTTCTCTCCTGCCTCCCTCACAGCACCTGGGCACTTACTGCATGCTGTCCCCTGGCTGAGGGACGGGCGTTACTCCTCCACGAAGAGACAAAAGGGAGATGTGAAGGGGAACATAGGGGCCAGGCCCCAGAAAGTTGAAAGTCACCTTTCTCTGAGGGGTGAGCATGGAATGGAGATGCAATGTCCCTCATCCTAGGTACCTTAAAGAGGTTTTTCATCTCAGGCTTTCTTAGTTCCTCTTCTGTGATAACATGCTCAGCCCCCAGATTCTTCAGTTTCTTGGTCAGCGTCTGGATGTCAGGCCTGGAAACCAAACAAAATCCTTGGTCACATCCGCTCACCTTCTCACCGAAGGTCCCTAGGACTCCTCTGTGGCAGCTGTGAGGATGTCTCCCTGCGGGAAGCGGGGGCTGCGTTAAGCCAGGCTTTGTGCAGGGGCTGGCTGCCCAGTTTCATCGTGCCCCAGCATCCCTTGGCCTCAGTCTCCTCAGGGCTGGGTGGTTTGTGCAGCTCCTGCCAGCTCAGGGATGGCAGAAACCCTCTGTGCCCAGGGAGAGGTCGTTTCACTTCCTGGTTTCTTCTAGTGAACTGACAAATCCACTTCTTTTCCTCTCCCTCTTTTCAAGGGGCTCTTTAGAGAGTTGTGCAAACACACACCAGCCCAGGAGTGGGTCTGGGACTCTCTGGCCAAGGCAAACAGTGATTTTTGTTAGCATGCCCAAGGCGGTGGAGAACTGAAGCGAGTATCAGTTCTCCTACCAAGCCTGGACTTCCACGACAGACACGGCCACACTCTTGGGCAGTGAGGCTTAAGGAAGCTGGATGATCTGAGGGAAAGAGAACAAGTCAGGAAAGGAAGTCTCTTGCTGACTTGCTGTGTGCGGCTCCCTAAGCAAGTTGCTTCCTTTCTCTGAAACGTCAGTTTCCTCATATGTAAGGGAGATGACAAACCTGCCCCATCCTCTTCAATCCACATTTAGTGCACTTCAAACTAGTGCGCACGTGCAGGGGAAAAGGGTTAGTTCACAGAAAAAGCAACAGCGTAAAACATTCCCAAATCTGAACTGCAGACTTGAAAACGTGGGGTTATCACAAGTCAAGAGTTTCAAACAGTCCCGTTCAGCCACGTCCATCTCCACCTCCTTCCCACCGTCCCTTTACATTTCAAAGATTCACTGGTCTGGACTTCCTTTCTCCTGGCTGGCGCGCCTGGAGCGAGCAGCCTGCTTATGCGGAGGCGCCATCTGGTGGAGACGCAGGGATGCGAGGAGGAAAGGCCCAAGTCATGATACGGGTTTCCGCCTCCCACGCACCTGTCTCGGACCACATTGATGGTCCTCAGGCCCAGCGCTGCCGCGATCTGGATGACTGCTTGCCCCACACCGCTGTTAGATGCATTCTGGATGACAGAATCTCCTGTGGAGCCAGGAAGAGACTCAAGTCAAGTCCTGGAGACTTGCAATAGGTCAAGGGCTTCCAGCCTGAGATCCTATCATATTAGGCAAGAGATGGAGTGCTCCGGCTCAAGGGGCCCTGGGACCTGGCTGCTGAGCCTTCTCAGATCTTGGAGTGTTGCTCCCTCTTCTACCAATGGCCCCCCAAAGTTCCACAACGCCCACAGTGCCTCCTAAGACTTGGCAACTCAGAGTCTACAGTGGGCGTACTTTAGCCACTGCCGTGTAAATGATTTTATGTCCTTCATCATCCTCCAATTTTTATGTCCTCAAGTCTCTACTTAGGTTATTTCCTTGGTGTGCAATGTGCAATGTTTTCCTCTTTCTCCCTTCGTTTTGAAATCCTACTGAAATCTTTTGAAGCACAGCTCAAGCGGGGCTTCCTTCATGAAGCTTTCCCAGGCTCTTCCCTCTACGCGTCCCCACAGCGTTCTGCTGGCAGGTATCTCTGCTAACATACACGGTCTCTGCCTCATCTTCCACTTGGCTGTATATGGGTGCAATTGTATCAAGAGCTTGCAGCTTCTTGAGGGGAAGGCCATGCCTAGTCCCCCGCTGTACTGCTTAATAAAGGTTCATCGCCTTGAAATGGGATGACAGCCATACTGGAGGAGCTAGCAGCCTCTGCAACAGGGTCCCATCGTTTGTGGTCTAAGCCCAGGCCTAGATTTGGAATTAGTCCCTGGGGAGGCAGCCTGGCACATTGGGGGAAATGTGGGCTCTGGAATGAGAAGGACCTGGGTGCGAGTCCCAGCTTCACCAATGACTGTAATTGAACGAGACAGGGCAAGTCATGACCATTTTGAACCTCAGTCTCCCTCCCTATATAATGGGCGTCCTGTAAGCAACGGTCAGGATGCTCCCAATTAGAGTAAATGCTGTCATGTTCAGGAAGGTGCTCTGTTACCCCTGAGATGCCATCTGGGTCTTGACAGTCAGCAGGATCTGGTGCTAGACACAGAGGACTTCCTGGAAGAAGAGTTTCCATTCTCCTCAGCCAGGGTCAGCATACAGGTTGTTATGGAATCAATGTAGTGGGTTACAAGCAGCATTTTTTTTTTTTAAGTGAAAATAGAGCAAACTAGAATATAAAAAAGCAGAGTACATCACACATAGTAAGGGTAAATGTTGTTTCATGAAATTTTGGTTTCCATTATATGTATATTCATATGTCTGTGATTTGGATTTCAGTATGAAATGTAATTGTCACTGTGGGTCAAGATCATAGGTTTAACCCTGATCTGGCCTAGGCCACACCAGCCCTGGGAAAGGAAAGTGAAGACGGATTGCGGGTGGTGTCAGAATGCCCTGCTGTGCCCACCACAGCGGTGGCCCAAATCAGGGATGACCTGAAGAGATGAGATGCAGGTGACCACAGTGTCTGCTGTACTGGGGCTTGAGCGAAGGTCCTTGGTCACACCTGATGGCTTTCCCCGCTGACGATCGCTAGGACTGCTCAGCCAGCGCTGTGAGAACCTGCGCTGCTCTTTGCGAGAAGCTGGGACTGGTTTCCAGCCAGCCTTGGGCAGCTATGGCCACCTAAGTTCATCATAGTCCAACACCTCTTGGCCTCAGTTTCCTCACTGGCATGACACAGCTAGACTGGGTGACTTCCATGGTCCTACCGGCTTGTGGATATACATAATGTGCAGGGCAGCCCTCGCACACTGGGGCGTGGGAGTCGGCGGGTAACCTCCTGTCATTGGAGGTTAACTCTGCGGTGGGTTCTACGGGGGTCGTGAGAGGGCCCCCAGCAGGACTGAGCCCCGGTTGCCCATGGCAGTAACCAGCATTCACTGGCTCCTCCTCCTTCCCTGTCTCGCTCCCCCTCACCCCTGCTCCCTGGGATCACCTCCCCAGTGAACCGTGTGTCCGCAGTCCTTGTCTCAGACTCTGCTTTCAGGGGTCCCCAAGTAACCTGATTTTGTTATTTCCTTGCTGAGTGATCTCACACAAATAATTTACCTCTCTGGACCTCAGTTTCCTCATTTCTAAAAAGGATGGATGGTAAAGGCAGGGAGGTTACCGCACTGTGACCCAGGCCCGGTGCTGAGTATTATACTGCAGTGTTTCGGCTAACCTTCCGGATTCCTAGTCTCCATCTGACAGATTAAAAAATCTGATGACTTCAGAGGTCAGCTTACACAGTTAGTGAAAGGCGAAGCTGGAGTTCAGACCTGGGTCGTGAGCCTGGGACTTGAGCTCTCAACCAGTGATACCAGCCTCGCTGCACTGCTCTGACATTTAGTGCAGTCAATGTGGGGATGCCTGTAAAGGCTCTCATGTGAACTGGAAAGTGATACACGAATGCTGAATGGAATTACTAAGTTCAGCGTTTTACTGAAAACGCAGGGACTGTGTCTATCTTGTCTGGCTTTGTACCCCCGGGGCTTAGCCCTGCTTGAACCATTTTTTTTGCTGAATGACAGGATTCCACCCCAAGCTCTAGGAGTGTGATCCTTCAGCAGTTTCCCACAGTGGATTCTTCATGAGGTTTCAGCATGCTTTCTAGGAACCAGGCTAACATTTTTCTAAGCAAAAGCAACAGCAACACGCTCACGCAGGTTAGGGACCTGTCTTTCTCCCTGTGGCCTCAGGGTCAGGATTGGGTCACTCCCCCGCTGGGAGATACTGGCCCGCTCCCTGCAGGTGCCCACCTGGCTGCAGCTGCTCGAAGTCCATCAGCATCCTGTAGGCCGTGCAGGGATTGACGCTCAGGGTGGCGGCGCTCTGAAGGGGGATGTCGCTTGGAACTCCGATCAGTGCTTCCTCGTTGAACACAGCCTCGGTCCGCCAGGTTCCTGAGTCAAAGGAGGAGTTCGGGGCAGTGAGGGGACCCCTCCACCTCAACCCCGGTCCACCCTTCTCAGGAAATGGGCCTCTAGGACGGCAGACTTCAAACAAGGATTAGAGAACAGAGAAAATCTTGAGGTCCTTCTGAATGTCTTGGAGTCCTTATAATTAAGGTGTAGGTTGTGTTATTCCCACATTAGTTACTATTAGATTTAGCTAATGTCACCCAGCAGGTGACTAATGATCTCAAACTACTGGGCTCTGAGGGTAAGGCAGTAACATCATTACCAGGAAAATGAGAAGCCGAGAAAGCTCCCGTTTTCCTACCGCGTCCTCATTCTTCTCACCTAGGGCAGGTTGACTTGCGTGGGATTATGGGAGAAAGCATGAGAGCAGAAGTTGGAGGCTGACGTTTGGGGCCTGGTTTTGTTAGTCCGCTACTTTGAGCAAATCCCTGAGTCACTTGAGTTTTGGCTACTCTAATATAGCAAATGACATTGGCAAGAAGAGCCTGATTGGCCTCCTCCGGGAGGTGCTGCACAAACAAAATGAGATTAAAAAAAATCCTGTAAACTGGAAAGAAATGATCATGAAATGAACTCCCAGTCCACATTCCAGTTCCAGACAAAGGAATCATACATCAGTACTAAGAAAGCTCTTAAGAGTATGGAGTTTAATGTCCTCATTCAACAGTGCAGGACACTGAGGAAGTGACTTGCCCAGAGCCACCTGGTCACCCTGAGCTGTACCCTCCCAACTGCAGACATCTACCCCGCACCTGCTGTAGGCCAGGCGCTCGAGCAACACACACATGTCCCTCACTTTCATGGATCTTCCATTCTCATGGAATAGAACAAGTGAGAAACAATCAAACAAATATAATAATTATAAATTATAGGCAGACAGAGTAACAGAGGAGAGAATTCCTTTAGATGGGATCAGGGACAGCTTCTCTGAGGAGGTAGCAGGCAAGAGCTAAAGGACAGAGATGCTGGCCACTCGAGACCATCCTAGGCAGAGAGGAGAAAGCACATGCAGAGGCTTTGAGGCAGGACAGATACAAGTATGGAAATGGAGGGCAGAGAGACGGGAAGAGCGGGTAAGATGGGCTGAGGTGTTGTGGGCTAAATGAGTGATTTAGAGAATTTCGTGATCTGGACCCACAGGAACCATGAGTTATGTTGTAATGCAGTACATACACATATATGAGTATCTATCTAATCTCTGTGTATGTCTCTATATACACATACACCACACACACACACACACACACACACACACACACACACACACACATATCTCAGAAGCCAAATTTTTTCATGGACCAATATTTACCCTACTGTCTTATTATTTATCCTATCCTGTTTGATTTTAGTAAAAAAACAATTGTTTGCAACTCACTTGATTGATTTTACTGACAGGTCACAACAGGCAGTCTGAAAAACACACGGCTCAGGATCACGGCATGGAGAACGGATTTTGTTTTAGTGGCTGGGAAGTTTCCAGTGAGCTCGAAGAGAGCTCTGAGGCCCCTGGATTTGTGCTTTAAGACACGTTGTTGCTGTGAGGAAGGGACAGTGGAGTGATGAGGGGCAGATGCAAATGAGGCGGCCTGATCAGGAGGCTTTTGCAGGGGCTGAGACGTGACACCATGGCTGCCTAGACCAAGGCTTCGGCAGTGGGGAGGAAGAGAAGTAGATGGGTTTGAATTATTTGTTGAAGAGTCAGTAGGTGTTGATGGGCATTGGTGAGGGGTGAGAGGTGCTCGCCTGTGCAGGCAGGATCCTGTATAAAGCGGAGGTGAAGAGGACAGACCTTGGAGTCAGACGCAAATTCAAGCCCTGGCTCAGCCATGTACTCACTAGGTCACCTTACGGAAACTACTTGGAGCCTTGTTGGCTCAGTGCCTGGTGGCTGCGCTGTCTCAGGGCCCTGGGCCTAAATTTCCAAAGCCCTCCAGCATGTGCGTTCGTCATCCAGCTGCTGGGATTCCAACAGTACTTTGGTACCACGTGCCCCAGGTACAGGCAGTAGGAGCAGCCGAGGCAACTACTAATTGTGCTGCAGGAGGGTGGGAAAAATGTGGACGTTAGGGACCAGGAATTGGGGAAATGAGGCAGGACACTATTAAAGGTTATGTCAATCCCAGAGTAGACCTGTGACTGAGAAAATAAGAGGCGGAAAAACTGAAGGATTCCTTTGGAATCCAGGAGGTGGCTTGGCATTCTCTGGGATTTACCCAGCCTCGGTTTCAAATCTTCCTTGTCCTCTTCATAATCATCGCCCCCTTCATCTTAGCCAACATTCACTGTACTCTAGTCAGCGCCAAGTGCTTAGTGCATGGCTTTTATGTATGAAATCCAGGGTGTCTCCTAATTCCTCTTAATGGCACGACAATGGAAATTCAGCCCTTGACACGGATTTCTGGGGCTGGACTGTCCCTAATCCTCTTCTTAAGAGGACCTGGGTGGGATGAGGGCAGCACCCAGGTCTGCCCCAAGGGCCTTAAGGGATTTAAAGGAGAAACCCTTAGGCTTTGGAGTCAGAGAGACCTGCTTAAAACCCCAGCTCTGCCACCTACTAGTGGTGTGATTTCAAATTCGTACTTCACTTTTTTTGAGTTCCACTTCTGAAATGCAGAGAAGAACATCCGCGTTTTGGTGTGAAGATTCAACGAGATGGCATCTGTACAGACTATCACTGTGCCTGGCATGCAGGAAGTGTGTAACACCCCTTTGCTGGTCCTAAGTCTCATGCCCTAGCTCTGCGGTCAGCTATTCCTCACATACATGCAACTGACCCTTAACCATCTCCATCATCTAATGCAGGGTCGGCAAACTATAGCCCATGGGCCAAATCTGGCTCACCACCTGTTTTTGTAAATAAAGTTTTATTGGAACACAACCATGCTCACTTTTTTGTACTGTTTATGGCTACTTAAAATAGCAGAGTTGAGTGGGGGCGGTATGTCTTACAAACCCTAAAATATTTACTAATTGGTTATTTAAGAAAAAAGTTTGCCAACCCTGATCTAATGAATACAGAAATCTAGTGTTTGCAAAGATCACCGCACAAATTGCCTCAGCTGAGCTGTGTCTGAGCTATGCAAGGCAATGACTATTAGCGCCATTTTGGAGATGAGGAAACTGAGGCTCAAAGTACAATAGTTGTGACTTCAGGTCATGCAGGGCAGGTGGAAGGAGAACCTGCATCTGATTCGCAAGCCAGTGCCCTTTCTCCTGCCCCATGCTGCCTCAGCTGGGTGTTGAGTGTTTGCAATGGGAAAGTCAGTTTGCAGATTCTCTTGGCCCCGTCTCCCCTGGGACCTGTGGGGTTGCATGTGGGGTTGCATGTGGGAAAAAGCTGGCTCTGGCTACGGCAATGTCTGGGCAGCTCGGCACCACGGAAAGTGACCAAGGTTTGGCCACTTAGCTGTTTACCTGATTGCCACTCTCAGTAAACTGCAGTCTTTGCTACAAGAAAGACCATGTCTGTTCACTGCTGTATGCTAGGGCTCAGCACACTACAGATGTTCACAAAATGTTTACTGAATAAACTGAGCTAATTATAGTCCTGATAATCATAAAATCCTCATCCTCTCCGACTGGCACCTGGTTTAAAAGACTCGCTTTTTCCCCAGGGAGAAATCCCTGTCCGGGCTAACACCCCCACCCACACCCAAGCAATTACCCACACACCTGGCAGATGTCCTCTACTCTTCTCTCCGAATCTAATTACCCAGTCCTCTTGCTTTAGCTCTTAAATCCACGTCTCCTCCAGTCCTATGTCACTGTCTTGTTCAGACACTCATCACCTGAAGTCTGAGCTGTCAGGCATTTCCTTACCAGCTTCCTGCCTCCACGCGGCCACTGCCCTTCCTGAGCATTCTCTACGCTGCACGAGTCTGACCAAATCATTCCTCTTCTTAACTCTTCACTGGGCCCCCGCTGACCGTGGGTGTGAGCCCTCCACGCCCAGGCCCCAGCCTACCTCTCCAGCCCCATCTTGCTTCTCCACCGTCCCTCCCCTGACCCAGCCACACCGAGTGACCTGCAGTTGTGGCGGTGCCGTGCCTTCACCCACGCTGCGCTCCCAGCTAGGGACGCCCTTCCTCATCTAGCCCACTGGCTGCATTTCTACTCAGTCTTCCAGACCAAGTTCAACCATCAGTTAGTTCTCTGGGAAGCCTTCCCTAAAGTTTCCCGAGATAGGGGACTCTTACCTTTTTGTGTGTATCCTGTGACTGTGGCTCTTATTACACTGCACTGTACTGTTGTTTTTCTGTTCCCAGCCAAGCGCACTTTGCAGCAGAGACTGTCTGACCCACCACATGTGCCCTTCGCTCGGCACAGGGGCTGGTCCAGAGCAGCAGTGAGTGCCCAGCGAATCCTTGCAGCTCTCCACTCACCCACACGGCCAGGCTCTTTCGCTGCCGGGTGGCTGTAGGAGAGGCGGCAGCCATTCTTGGCAGCTTTCCTGATCTCAGAGAAGCAAAGAGCTTCTAGTAGACTTCTGTTACTGGATTTTTCTTTTTCCTGCCAGATTCCTTTTTCTTTCTAGAACTACTGCTTCCTAAACTCTAGGGCTATTGACCACAAGGCCCACCCTCTATAGCACAGACGTGGGCAAGAGAATCACCTAAGCAACTGGAGTGGGCCCCCTACTCATGCCCTGGTGATGGTTCAAGGATGGGCAAGGACCCAGAGAAGGTTAGTCAGAGCCCTTCTGGGGGATGGATATGGTTGTGTTGAGTGGACTGTGGAGGACGATGTGATGTGATTTGTTCATTCTCAGGACGATGTAAACCTCAGGCTGCCGGTGGCCATCTATGAAAGGCATAGAGCAGAGGGTTTCAGACCTTAGCTCCACCACTTACTGGCTAGATGACCCCAGGCCAGTGGCTTAATCCTTTACATTTACTATTGTCTTATCTGCAAAACGCGAATAACAGTATCTACCTCGTGGGAATAATTGAGTTAATATATGTAAGATGCTCAGAATAGTGCCTGGTGCAAAGGGAATGGTCAATAAATATTTGTTCTTATTACCACATCACAGTGCAAGGAGATCCCATCTAAGAACTATTGAGAACAAGAGACAGACAGAGCTCTGATATCACTGCAGTTCCTGGATCCCGCTCTGCCAGAAGCCTTCCATCTCCTGCCTTTCCCAGTTCCACAAACCAAGTAACTTCTTTTTTGGTAAAGCAGGTTTGACTTGACTCTCTGTAAGGTATAACCCCTAGAGTCCTAACACTGGGGTGCAGAGGGGAAACCAGGAAGCAAGTCTGGTGAGTTCTCTTTCAGTTTGCTGTTTAAGTCTGGGCATAGGCTTCCTTTCAAGCTTCAGTTCCTCATGTCCAATGGGATGGACAATGTCTATCCTGCTTCCCTGTCGTGGATGCTGGTAGGATCCTTTTGTATAATGTTTGTGCCTCAAAAACCATCAAGTGTTAAATAACTCAGCAATGACTCCTTACTAAAAAGGAGACCCTAACGCTTAGCTTGGCTTTTGCAGGGCCTCCCTGACGTGGACCCCTTACCTGTGGGGTCTTCTCACTTATGCCATCCTCTCCCATGTGCATATCCTGTTGGGTGACACGGGATTTTCCACCATTTCCCAAACTCACCTTTGTGTTCTTGCTCATCAGTTTCCTCCAAGTGCAGTGATTTTTGGCTCATCTCCATCTAACAAAATCCATCTGTCAAAGATCTGTTCCCATGAGCCTCCTCCAGGAAGCCCTGGTCCTCCCCAACGGCTGTCTCTTTCCCTGCCATACGCAGGCACAGAGTAGCCAGAAATGTCGTCTGCTTCCTGTGAATTTGCAGCACTCCCTTTATTGGAGTTATTGGTTTGGAGATTTCTTCAACTGGATCCTAACCTCCAGGAGGGCAGGGGCTGTCTTATTTGTGTTCTGCATCGTACCTCACAGCAGGGATTTAGGGATTCAGAGAATCACAGCTCCAATCAACTTGAGGCCAAAGAGATGAGAGAGCAGGTACCTCACCTCCTGAGCAAAAGAGACAGAATTTCTGCTCTCCGTGTTTAGCTCCCACCCCTCCTGAGGGTAGGCTAGGTATACGGACTTCATAAACCCTGCATTGCTTAGTTACAGTCAGCCAATGAGCAAACCTCTACAGTGTGGGTAAAATAAGATCCGGAACAATGAAAGTCTGCAGATACCTGGAGAAACTCACCCAAACCAGCAGTCGCTGGAATCACCCAGTCTCCTGGCTTCACCCCGGTCACGCTGCTGCCCACTGCCACCACCTGTCCAACGCCTTCGTTCCCTCCAACAGCAGGCAGCTTGGGAAGGAGGCCGTAATTTCCTAAGGAAGAAGAGCACAGAGGGTCATCCAACAAGGCTTGAGCAGTGAAAGCGTGGACTTTGGAGTCAGGCCTAAGCCCGATCTGGGTTCTGCCTTTGACCAGCTGTGTTACCAACCGACTTCTCTGAGCCTTAGCTGCTGCTTCTATAAAGTGGGACAATACTCCTTTGTATTTGTGGTTATTAGGAGGATTCGATAAGATAATGCATGAAATGAGCCCGGTATGTTGCAGGCACATCACTGTGACTGGCTTACTCCTACTGCAATCTTCCTAACTCTGGAAAAGCCTCACAGCCCAGGGAGGGGAAGCCAGGGGCTCACGCTGTCTGCACACAGCACATCTGCAGGACAGCTGCTGTGAACCCCAGGAATTTCACACCCACACCTGGGGAGGAATGAACATGAGGTGGTGGCGAAGCAAAAAAAAAAAAAAAAAAAAAAAAAAAGAGAGAGAGAGAGACCGACCAATTAACATAAGCCACAGAAACCACGGTTACCTTGGATCATATTTATGTCCGATGGATTGATAGGGGCCGCCAGCATCTTCACGTGGACATCTGACCCACCCACAGCAGCTAGCTCCAGGTTCTTCAGTCTAAGCACAAAGCCAAAGAGAGATGTTAATGTTGCCCGGGGTAGACAGGGCGTCTTTTGCTCAAATCATCTCCCCAGAGTACATCAGGCAGCAACATTTTTTCAAAGCCATTGTGTGCCCAAGAATTTAGGTTCTGTTAGAAAAGAGAAAGGTGCTGTAAGGAATTAGGATGCAGGTTAAGTCTGCCATTAACTGCAAGGGGAAAATCCCTCTCAATCTCATTGCCCACTCTAGGACAGAAAGTAGTTAAAAATTCCACTGGCCTGGATTAGCTTGGTGTTTCCTGACACTTGTCAGTCCCCTGGTGTGCTTACTAATATGGGTTCCCAGACCGCAGCTCTGAACCTGCAGCCTAGAATCTCCAGCTAGGGGCATCCCAAGTAGGCATTAGGAACAGGAACAACTGGGACGCCCTGGGCTGGCTCATTTGTTCTCCACTTTTTCCCCCCTTATAATACACACAGGGGAGAGGAGACACTCCCCTTAGGCGCAGACGAGGTGAGGGCGGTTGAGAGATGGCCTTTGTTGGTCAGAAAGAACTCCCTGGGTGAGTGGGGTTCACCCCCTGGAGTGACGCTGCTTCTGGATGCGGAATCTGGTCAGAAAGGACACTGGACAGAGCGCTAAGCATCTTAGGTGTGAATCCCTACCATGTGATGGTTGTGCCACCCTGGGCAAGTGTCTGTCCGGCTTGAGGCCTGTTTCTCCACTTGTCAAACAAGGGGTGGGGGTGGTGGTTGGCACTTGATCACTTCCAAGAGCATCTCTCATTTCAAGTCTATGTGATAACTATGGGATCGCAGGGGGCCCTAGGCACCCCTGGACCTTTGGTTAATGGGTAAAACCTGCCAAAGGGCTTCTGAGCAAGGCCTGGTGACAAGATCCATGTGTTACTTTGTTTTTTTTAAAAAGATCTTCCAACTAGAAAGCATTGATCGGTGTACAAGACTGGTGGGTCCTTGCGACTTTTTATTACTCTCTTTCTCCACATCCCCCAGGCTTCATGCCCACACTTTCTCTGCCCAAATGTACTTGTTAAGCAATGATTTCCTTCATTTTTACTCACTAAAGGCATATGTAACTGCCGACCAGAGGCTCTTAGCATTAGGCGACAGTGTCACCGCACTAAACTGATGTAATTCCACCCACTTTCCACAGAAATCTGACCTTTTAATTATATCTGAGGCTCCATCTTGCAGTAAAAGTGTGATTTTCAAATGTCTTGTACTAATAGTAATAATGGTGGCAGATATTTATTACACACGATGCCCTGTGCTGAAGGCTTTAAATACGTGATCTGATTTAAGATGTAACATTCCTGTGAGGAAAGTATTAGTACTTCCATTCTGTCAAGCGGGAAACGGAGGCCTCCGGAGATCACTGACCTCACGCGGCGGGAGGAAACGGGTTGGTGGCGAGGCTTCTCTACTTGCAGGATCAGTGCTTTTCCTTGCCTTACTGTTACCAGCGTTCGGAGATTAGCCTGGGAACCCCCGACTGCCTACAAGGACCCCTGGGGAGCTGGGGGTCCCAGTGTGGGAATCCCTGCATCAGATTATACCCAAAATAAGGGGGGCCATGCCTCAGCATGATGGAGAAACAGCTGTAAAAAACAAAATAAAAATACTCTCTACAGAAAGTGGATAACTAGAAAGAAGCTGATGACCAGGGCAGAGAGAATAAAGAGATCCGCACCCCCCACCCCCGCCCTTTTCAGTAAATATTAAGGAATATATGTATTTCTACAAAGCTGGAGGGGGAGTCTTTGTAATAATGATAATAATAATAAACAACTACTGCTTGAGTGCTTACCGCTGACTCACCCTGCTAAGTGCTTTTCATGCCAGCTTTCTACTATTATTCTGATTTTACATCCAAGGAACAAAGGCACAAGAGTAATGCAGCTTGCTCAAGGCCACCAAAAGCAGTAAGAGGCTGATGTGATGTGAACCTGGTAGTCTGACGCAGGAGCAGCCAGATGGTGAGCGGCTTCCTCTAGACCACGCAAAGGACAGCAAGGTGAGCACCAGCCAGGAGTGGTGTGTGGGCTTGATCCTTGCTGGACGGGCCAGGGGAGGCAGAGGGGCCAGAAGTTCCCCAGCCTCCCCAGCGCGCTAAGCCAGGAGGCATCCACCAGACAGTGACGTTTCTCTGTGAAGGCGTGTGTAAACTGGCATTGCAAAGAAAAACCGTGCCCAGAGCACACAGATTATGGACTAGTGGCCCCTCTGTATTATCTGTACTGCTTCTTTCACTTTGACATATAGAGTTCCTGTAAAAGCCGACAAAGTCTGTGCACTCAAGCTATTCCAGACATTTTTTCCCTGCATTTTCTGTATGTTCTTGCCTCAGCCCAGACTTCCTTTCCCACAGCTTCTCAAGGAAGTGAAAAATTCTATTCACCCGTTAAGACCCAATTCAAATTTTACTTCCCCTAAGACATCTTTTGACCCGCTTCTTGGCTCCATCCTGAGTGCACCCATTACACAGAAAAGGTGATCATACCATTGAGACCCTCCCACTAGAGTTCATTGCTTTCTAGTTTACAAAGTCTTTTCATACATATTTTTCAACTGATCACAAGGCACAAATTCATATTGCTTTTCCAAAACCCTTGGGGTGAGATGTATGTACTTCAGGGTTCTGAACCATGTCTTATCTACACCCCACATGGGGGCTGGGACAGCATTCTATGATCAGACACATTGTTTTGCAGCAAAACATATGAATATTCATGCTAAGTGGAATGAATAAGGACCATATAAAAACTTTGTGTTGAGGTCAGGTTTTGCTTCTAAGAGTTATGAAAAAACAGAAACAAATAATTAAAAAAGAAAAACAAGGGTCAGTTTCCAGAGTTTTTTGGGTTTTGGAGTTGTGGATGTAAATTTGGAATTAGATCCAGGTCTTTCAGACTCAGTTCAGTGCTCTTTTTACTGATCTCTGGTTTTGTAGTCAGAATAAGCACGTGCGTTATTTCTCTGTCAGGTCGCGAGCTCACGAAGGGCAGAGAACTTTCAGCCTTAGCACAGTGCCTGGGACCAGGACAGTGCCCAATGCTTCCTAAAGAAATGATCCAGGTTTCTTCTCTTGAGAGAAAATATGGCATAAAAGTGCCAGTCATTGAGGGCAGAGGAGAGGCACAAACCACAGGGACTTAGCTACTGAGGCCTGTATTTGCTCTTCCTGGTTTTGGGCTGTTTGGGAAAACAGGCCTGAAGGATGAGTACAAATAAAAAATGGAGATTATCTTTGAGTTTGGTCCAAGCAAAAACCCATGGCCCTTTCCCTCACAGGCAAGTTCAGCTCGGATATTACACTTCTTAATTACATAAAATTACACTTCTTAAAACTCTAGATGACAATGGTCAAGATGAGAATACAGGTAGATCTCAGTTCATAAATGAAGGCTAGAGCATGGGTTGGGGTCGAAATTGGCGGTCCTGGGTTTGAATCCTGCCCCGGTCAGTTACCAGCTAGATAAACCTCAAAATACTTGTCGGTGAAATTGGGAGAACACTAGAACCTCGCTCACAGGATTAAAGGAGTTAATGTACATAAAGGACTTTTTAGAGTACCTGATACCTGGTAGATGCTGAAGATACGGCAACTGGTATCAGCCCAGGGAAGCCTCTGAAACAATTAGCTGGCTATACTTCTATAAAGAATCATTGAATCATGGAAAGGAAGACAAAGTTTTTGGAAAATTCAAGTAACTCAACAAATATTTACTGACAGTCCTACTAAGTGTCAGGTAATGGTGCCAAGGGGTTTAAAGATGAAAAAAAATCTGCCCAGGAGCTTCACAGTATGGGTACTCACACTTGGGAGAAGCACCATCTCAGAGGCAGGCTTGTGGTGCTGAAGGCGGCCGAGAGCTGAACCAGCCGGGAAGAAAACAAAGGGCGAGCCAAGGGGCTTCGGAAGAAGTGATACTGTAGTGGGGCTTGAAGGATAAACAGGCGTTTACGGGGCAGACTGAGCGAGGAAGCGAGGCTTTCCTGCCAGAGAGAATGGCAAAGAACCTGACCTGACAGTAGGCCAAGCACCAGGTGCAATGGGGACTGGAGCTGTGGGAATGGGTAGGATCGGACAACCTAGAACCTTTCAAGTAAGTAGTGGCATTGATGTCTCTTGGAAACCAACTGCACATGGAGGATGGAGAAGTCTTTGACGGCCCCTGGGCTTCTGGCTTGGGTAACTGGATGGCGACAAAGGGACAAGGGAAGAGAGCTTTGGCAGGGGAGAGGGGGCAGGAAGCCTGGGGCAGGCCCCAGCTGTATGGTACAGAGTCTAGGGTAGCAGGTGAACATATTTGGGGCCATGGATGGACAATTAAATGGCAATTAATGTTGACAGTTTACTAAGCTCTAGGCACTGTGTTTAACATTTTATATACCTGATGCTGTTCAGTCCTCAAAGCATCTATCTGGAGGATGTTATCACCCTGATTTGCATATAGGAAACTGAAGCTCAGAAGTTAAGTAACTTGCCCAGGGTTAAACTCTTAGTAAGTGGCAAGACTTGATCTGAAGCTTGACTGCCAAGCTCAGACGGCAGAGCACTAAGCCGGCATCCCGCCCGCTGTTTGTGGAATTTTTGTCCTGAGAGATGTTATTATTAGGTATTCCCTGGGGTCCTATTCGTTTGGGAAATGCTGCCTACTAAATCCCCTTTATAAGATTCAGACAGCACATTACAGTCATAAAGACTCTGAGAAGTCCTCCAGTACAGAAGCCCATGTGGCTTAGAGCAGTCGGAGCTTCCAGAGTTAACTCAGCTGGGAACACTATTTTCACTGCACACCGAATAACTGCCCGCCCCCAGACAGCAGTTTGAGAAGTGCTGTCCTGGGCTCCAGCCTGCACCCAGCTCTCTTCTTGTCTGCTGGGCGGCCTGGTTGCTCTGCGCCAGGCAAAATCCAGAGAAGTGGGAGGGAAGGAGAGTGCGATGGGGACCAGGATCTGGGAGGTGGAACGCTGAAGCTGCAAGCACAGGTGGGCGAGGGCGGCAGGCAGGCCCGACACACGTGCTGCTCGCCCGGGGGAAGGTGTGTTGGACCAGCTGCGTCTCACCAGGGAGGCCAGCCCAGGCCTGCCCCGTGGAATGCCATCAATACCGCAGACACTGCTGTTCCTGCAGAGTTCTAACAGCGTCGTCAAGGATACCAGTCTGCCAAGACAGGAAGGAAAACGGGGCGAGTCTGAATTCCAGGAGTTGAACCCCTGGTGTAATGATAGCAATTTCTTCTTGTTTTTTTTTAAACTCACCAGGGGAACTGGTGGCTGTGTTGCGGAGTGCAAATGAAGCACCCAAACACAGCCTGGCTAGATCTCAAGTCACTTCCCCTGGACGTTCTGGGCCTTCCCCTGCAAGTGTAACGGCGCCATGCAACTCGGAGAGATGCCACTGTCTCCACTCAACAGATCCCAGGCTGGATAAGGTCACAATGGCCCCTTTGAGGCTGCAGCTGTACACCTGTGATGCCATGTGAACTACAAGGGAGACAAAAGCAGGCAGAAGAAAGAGCCTTTTGAGAGGGGGAAAAAGAGGCCAGGGCTCTGGGGACTGGCTCGGTTATATTTGCTGTGTAAGGCGGGCACTAGCCAGCGCCGCTAAGATAGCTTTCCCGCCTTGTGCATTTAATTAGCAACCATTTGTACTTATCTTGCATCTTCCACTCAGTCACCTCAAGCGGGTCAATATCATTTTGAGCAGAAAGAACAGGCAGGGAGAGTCACAGAACAGACACTTTCTCACCTGCTCGTTACAGAGAGTGAAGAATGTGTGTCCCATCACAGGGCACACTGGGTGGAAGTACCTGACATCTTACGTGGCTCTCCCCATTCTGCCTGCAACCCCCACGCTCACAAACAGGCCTTCTTCTGTGACTTGGTGAAATGCCTCGTGTGCTGGGCACATTGTTCTGAGACTTGATCAATAATTAATAAGCAGAGCACAGTTTGGAATTGTGGAGGAAGAGTTCTCCAGCTCACCCCGCTGCAGGGGATGTCGGCGGCGTCAGTCGATGGGAGTCCTCGGCCCTCAGGGAAGCTCCCTTCCCTGAGCAAAGCTCATCTGTTCCCTATCTCTTGGCGTGCAAGGTGTCCTGCTTGCCTCACTGTGCTGCTCCTGGCTTCCGTGTCTCAAAGAAATCTTGCCTCCCTACCACCCAGGACCTTTGGCACACTCATTTTGAATGAAAGGGAATCAGAGACTTAGGGTGACCCCTGGAAGTTTCTACCCAGAGTTGGCAAAGAAACTCTCTCCCTTCCTTCTCAATCCCCTACTTTTCCTCAATTAAGATTACCAGGAAGCTAGGGAGCTCCATAATGTTCTATGACTGCTGACATCAGGACACTTGCTTGAAGGGAGCTGCTGAGCCTCCATTGCTTAGTTTGCTGAGGCCTAACTCTCCTTGTTGCTCCAGAGAGCAAGACTGGGCCATAGCAGGAGGTGGAGTGACTGTCTGCCACTGCTTTTGCCTCTTTGACAGGTGCAAAGATGACCATGCAGCCCCCTACGTGGGGGGCTGCTGCCTATGTAACCAACCGATGGCAAAGGGAGCCCTTGGTGAAACTTGTGCCCAAGACCCCAGACTTCTAGCCACAGCAGCACTCCTGGAGGTTGGTAGAGCAACCACTGGCAAGCAGGCAGTCCAACGCTTGCTTCAGTTTCATAGAATTGTTGGAGCTGGATAGTTGTTGGATCAAAGAGGATTCAAGTCTCCTAAGAATTTCCATGGCTGCAGTACTATGTTGAAAAGAATGCTGAGGCCTCTTCTTGTCTTGGCAGGAAAAAGTGTTTGGGGAGAATGGGGTAGAGAGGTGTGCAGGTTTTGAGGTGCATAAAAAAGGGTGCTGGGAAGGTTTGTCACCGGCCCAGAAGGTGGGCGTGTGGGGATAGCAAGAATGTTTGTATTTACCACTGCTGACTTCGGTCAACCCCTTTACAAAGAAACTGAAAACACACACAAAAATGGAGACCGGATTGATTTCCTCACTGTAATAACGAGCGGCAGAGTGGGGACTAAAAGTCTGGCCAGGCCCCACCGACAATCCCTGAGCCACAGACTAATCTCATGCCCTCTTTGCTTTTCCTTCTCAACCCCAGGACCCTGCTGCCCCGTTCAGGGCGGGGACGGCCTGGAACTGCAGCAGACAGCTCCGGAGCTGCCAGGAGAGGGCCGGACAATCACAGCGACTTGGGGTCGCGCTGGGTGGCAGCATTCTTCCCAGACCCTCCAGACACGGGGAAAATGCTCTATTGTGCAGTTCCTTGAGGCGTGCCTGCCCAGTGTCACCCTCAGAGGCCGGAATGAGCAAGTGGGGATAAAAGGGTGTGGCCCTAAACCCCATAGCCTAGTGTGAAGTCCAGAGGGAAGGGAAGGTTCAAGTGTCACAGGATGTGGAGTCTGGCTTGAGTGAGAATCCTGTGAGCTCTCCTGAGTCCCTCTGAGCCTGATTCTGCCGATACTTCCCTCAGAGGATTACAAAGAGGCACTTAATAAATATTTGTTAATCACACACACCACAGTTTTCTCTTCCCTCTGGGTTTTTGCCCATGCAGGATCTATGCTTGGAACATTTTTTATACTTTTTCTCCTGGGCTAGAATGCAAGTTCCCTGAGGGCAAAGACCACGGATCACTCCTCTGCATTCTCAGTGCCTAGCACTTACTAGGCCCTCCAAGAATATATGCTGGCTAACTTACTGAATTCTGTTCCCTCCTCCTTCATTCTCAGCCACAATAAAGAGCTTCAGGAAACAAAACAAAGAAAACCCCAGTTTTCAACAGGCTGCCAAACCAGAATGCTAATTTTTTTTTCTAAGTACTATAATTCTGTTTTATAAACCAAGTAAAGCAGCATAGAGCTTGGGTTTTAAACGCTGACATCAACTGTAAAAAGAAGAAATCCCCTAAGAGGAAACAGTGCCCTACAGGCAGAACTCACTATAGCTGCACAGCCTGGCTCCCCACGGCCGGGCCCTGACACTCCACCTGGCTGACAGAGTGGGGGTGTGCCCAAGGGCTTCCCACCCACGTCTCACTCTGTGCCAGCAGCAGGCAGGTGCGAGGGCAGTGACGACCAGAACCCTGAAACCGGAGGACACAGAGGACAGCATTCCTACCATCTTCCCCAGGGTGGGCCTGTCCTTTCTATGATCTCATCTCTTCGGACTGTCTCATTCTCAAAAAGCATTTGGAATGACTGTCATTGTTTTTTCAGGTCTATGGTCGTGTCAAGGGCTCTAAATAGAGTGACATCTTAGTTGGATGATTTTGGACAAGTGACTTTCAAGCTTCTTGAGCCTCAGTTACCTTGTCTGTAAAATAGGGAAAACAATGACCAAACTGGGGTAGTGTGAGTTTTAAATTCCACAATACATGTGGTGAACTTTGCCCAATGCCTGCCACATAGTAGCTATAGAATGAATGAGAGCGGCTTTCACCGTAAGACCTGGAGAATGCAAAATTCTGAAAGGGAATTTTCCGCAACAAAAGGGAAGGGAAGGACATCGGGGTATCTGGGAACTATCTGATAGAGAATCCGGAGCTCTGGACAAGAAGTAATGGCTATGGGGACCTCTGAAATTTCTGGAATGTTTGTCACTCTCCCATGTTGTCATTTTGTCCAGCACATAACTTCATTTAGATCAGCAGTTCAATTCTTTAAATGAAAAAGGCCCAGGTACATAGGGGAGCTCATTTTGGGGGAAAAGAAAGACACTCTAAAGTATCACAGGAAAAGCCTTAGTAGAGGAGGGAAGAGCTTAGTTTGGGAGGCAGAGCTGAAGAGAACGACATTCAGGATGTTGAAAGGAGAACAGGAGCTCCCTGGAGGCCTCCTTCTGGGAAGTTCCACAACCCCTCAGACCTGAGCAGACTGTTCCTCGTTCCCTCCCGGCTGCTCCCAGAACTCTGGCCCACAGTGCGAGCATCACAGACCATCACAGACCGTGTGGGCCTGGGGGACTCTGCTCGGACGCCCCTACCTGGTGTAACCTGACCTACATACCCAGTTACTAGGATGTGTAAAGGACACCCAATTCTTTCTGTGACAGTGCGGTTACCCTATCCCCCTAAGAGATGACTACAAAGAAGAGAATCCCAGCCTCTGGCCTCAGTCCATACACGATCAAGTCGGGTTGCCTGAATCTGGGTCAGAAGGGGAAGCTGCCATTCCGAGGCAGAGGGAGAGCTGCCGGCCTGCCTGCCGCCCGTCCATACCCACAGGGCACCGGTTCTCAACCCTTTGGGCCTGGGCAGCAGAGTCACTTTACAAACACACTGATTTCAGGGCCCCCCTAGACTTACTAAGTACTTCAGGGGTGGTGCCTGGGAATATGTGGTTTCTAAAAGTGTCATAGGTGACTGACATGTGAAGCCAAGGTTGAATACAATCCTTCATGGAAGTACTGTGTTTTGAACTTCTGGGAAATTACTAGGGTCCCATAGAAGGAGACAAGACAAGTTGTCTTTTTTCCCTAAGTGGCCTCTGCAACCAGTCTGTTCCGGCTTCCCTAGCTCTCCAGGAGGAGGCGATCATCAGGAGGCAGCTGCCCTCAACTGCCCAACCTTCCCAGGCCTTTCCAGAGGGTCCCTGAACATCGGAGATGCCTTCCTCAGCACCACAGAATCCAATAAAGGCGCACTTCTTACTGAAACCAGATACAGACTTAATAACATTTTTGGAGCACCTGTTTTGTGGCAGGCCCTGCACCAGACACATAAATCACAAGCCTGCGAGAGAGGCACTACATTGTTCCTGTCTCAGGTACATTTTTGGAAAAGGTGCGATCATCAGAGATTTACCAGCTCATTACAGCACTGTCCTCACGGTAATTCATTACTTATGATGAACATACAATCTGGGGTTTACTGGTGATTTATTACTCATGATCAACATACACTTTGGGGTTTACTGGTGATTTATTACTTATGAGCAACATACAATTTGGGGTTTATTGACCGATGAGTCTTCTCAAAATTCTTTTGGCCTCAATTCAAATGGTGGATGTGGCTAGGCTGAGTGAATGACCTTGAATTTATCTGAAGCATATCCCCTTGGGCTGTCAAAACATCCAGCTCACTTTTTTTTTTTTTTAAGTAAAAATATGGAACGCTTCACGAATTTGTGTGCCACCCTTGCACAGAGACTATGCCATCTCCTCTGAGTTGTTCCGATTTTAGTATATGTGCTGCTGGAGCAAGCACCCTAGCCTGCATTTTAATCACGAGAATAATCCCCTCTGCCTATCCTCCGGAAAACAATCAAACTATTTGCTGGAAATCAAAGAGTTGTAAACAAGGGACTGCAGGAGGGTGTGTAGGTACTTTTTGGCACTAGACTGATCTCAGCTGATGAGCACAATGAGCTATGATTATGTCGTCTCCATTTTTAAGGATGATGAACCCAAGGCTCAGAGAACCTCAGCAACTTGCCAAACACACTGCGAGGACAGGGAGGGCAAGGATTTGATCCCAGGTCTTCTGAATCCCAGATCAGTGCTTTCACCTTGGCTTCACTACTGTCTACACTAGCCCTTTTGAATAGCTATACAGGAGATATTTCAGGGTCAGTTCCAGAGCACTGCAACAAGGCGATTATATCCAGAGTCTTAACCTTATTGCCGGTATAGGGTCTTGCTTTCAGTTTGCAAAGCACCCTACATCTGCAAAATGCAATAAAATGAGGTATGCCTGTACTTACTTATGTGCAGATTTAGAACGGCTGACGAGTCACACACATACTGTCTTCATCAGCCACGTGCAAAAACCATTGATTAATATCTACCAGAATTTTAGGAGGACATAATTATGAAAGTAATGAGGCTTAGAGGGGCTGAATGACTTGTCCCAGATCATACAGCTACTAAGAGGCTGAGTATGCATTTGACCTTAGGTCTGTATTGACTCCAAAATAGGAGCACTTTGTAGCTAAAGGCACACATATAGTGCAGCGGGAGGAAATCACATCAGAATAGATGTCAGAAGCCTTGGCTTCCCGTTCCGGTTCCAATCTTTATTAGCAAAGCACTTTGGACAAGTCCTCTGTCCTTTGTAAACTGGAAACAACGATCGCTGACCTACTTTACTGAGAAGTGAAGATCCAAATGGATGTAAAAGGATTCTGAAATTCCCCTCCAAAAAAATAATAGAAGGTAAGAACGTAGGCAGATCAGTTAGTCAGACCTGGATTCAAATTTTGACTCTGCCACTTATTGGCTGGGTGACGTTGGGCAAGTGATTTTACCTCTCTTGTGCCTCAGTTTTCTCATCTGAAAAATGGGTCTAAGTCAAGTGCCTACCCCAAAGGTGGTTGTGACGATTAAATGAGAGCATCCATTTACACAGGGATTGCCTGACACAGAGTACTCGACCAATAAACGTCAGCCACTATTACCGTTATAACGGTGCCCCTCGGGTCTTCAACTTCTTAGAAACACGAACTTTCCAAGCTACCAAACGTACCCTGGGCTTCAGTTTCGGTCCTACTATTCTTTGCCTTCTTCCTTGGACCTTTTCTCTTCCTTCCCAGCCCCCTTCTCCACAGCCGTCTTAAAACCCTACAAGAACCCCAGTCCCCGTGCCCCGGTTCGGCGCTGTCTCTTACTCGACCACCTTGGGTGGGTGCCCGTGTTGCTCATAGACCAGCGCCCGGACCCGGGAGGGGTCGGCAGATGCAGAGTAGGAGGCGGCAGCAGAAGGGCGGCAGCCGCAGGCAGGTAGCAGCCTCCGCCGCAGCTGGGCCGGGGTTCGCGCAAACCGCAGAGTGCCGCCGGCCCACATGTTCATTCCAGGGAACTCTCAGCCGGACGCCTGGGGTACGTCATCTTCCCGCGACCGCGCGCCTGCTCCCCTACCGCTGCCCGGCCTCGTGACCACGCCCCTCGCTCCTGTTAAAGGGCCGTCCCCTTCCTCGACCGCCGGAGCGGCGGCCACTGGTGAGACTGCGTGAAGAGAGGGATGTGTGGTGGAGGGACCTGCAGGAGTCGCGGAAATTTCGAGCCTGCCATAGTTGATCTCCCAAGAAGCGGGGCTTGAGACTGGCCTAAAGCTGTGTCTGAAATCTGCGATCTGTTGCTTGATTTAGGGGAAGACACTTCCCCTCCCCTGGCCTCAGTTTCTCTTTCTCCCGACCATTTATAGAACGCTCACTGTGCCAGGCCATTAAAGGCATGATCTCATTTAATCCACACTATCTTCTAATAGCATAGGGAGGCAAAGATGACTTCCCTCCATTAGTAGGATACATGTAATCTGATGTGGAGGCAAGAGTACTGGGTTTGTAGTTAGAAGATAAAGGTTCAGACTCCAGGCCTGCCGCTTCCCAGCTTGGCCCCATCGGACGAGTGACTGAAACGTGGAGTCTGTTTTCTCATAGGTACATGCGAGAGAATAGACCTCCTTCAAGATTGTTGTGAGGATTGGATGAAACAATCGAATAAAGTTATCAGGGACGGGAGAGCGCCTTGTAAAATACTGTGCGTTCAGTTGTAAGGGAGGATTCACAAAGAGGAGGACCCCCTTTGAAAATGCTCAATGTAGAAAAGGATTAAGTTGGACAATGGAAGTGCTTTGTAAAAAGATGTAGTCCAGTAAAGACACTGGATCGTATTTTTTGGTAGAGTGAAGACAGAAGCTTAACTAAAGTCTCAGTTGAACGTTAAGAGCATGACAGAGGGCACTGCTGGGATCCAGGAGAGAGGTGTCTGGGGAGGGGCTGGGGGAGGGGATTTTGGAGGAGGTGGTGTCAGAGCCAGTCCTGTGACTCAAAACCTTCAATATGCATAAAAAACACCTGAGGTTTCATCTCAGGTTTCACCTGAGGTTAGATCTACTGAATTAGAATCTTGGGGAGGCGTCCAGAAATGTACATTTCTTACAGACTCTTAATATTCTGATGCAGGTGGCCCAGGAAACAGGCTTTGAGAAACACTGAGCTCAGCTTTGAAGGATAGGGAAGAGTTCCTTTCTCTGGATTTGATTGACCCAAAGCTTTTTAACTCAGAACCGTTTCTCTGAGGAAGAGAAGAAAGCAAAGTGCTGTGACGAAGGGTGCAGGTGCTGGATTCTGGCAAATCTGGGTTTGAGTCCTGGCGCAGCCACTTTCTAAAACCACTTCAAAGTGATTTTGGACAAGTCACTTGGCCTCTCTGTGTCTCCATTTCCTTATCCTTAAAATGAGGGAAATAATAGTGTCTGTTTCAAGGCTGTTGTGAGGATCAAGTGAGATATTCACTTCACTTGAAGCACTTAGCACAGAAATGCTTGGCACATGAAAGAATTTGATGAATGTCTTTTGGGGGTTATTGTGAAGGTTAAATGAGAGATATTACATGTAAAACATACAGACCAGGGTCTGGCTCATAGGATGTGCTCAAAGTGCTTGTATTTGCTTTTTCTTTTTTTAGTGTGTTTATTGATTTTTAGAGAGAGAGGAAGGGAGATAGAGAGAGCAACATCAATTGTTGCCTCCCATATACACTTCTGACTGGGGATTGAACCCATAACCTAGGCATGTGCACTGATGGAGAATTGAACTGGCGACATCTAATCAACTAAGCCACACTGGCAAGGCCTGTACTTGCTTTTATTATAGAAAAAGTTGGTGTCCCATCATGGGGGAAAGACTTGGTTCCATACTGTGCTCGTGCTGGCAGACACACACACACACACACACACACACACACACACACACCCCCCCCCCCCCATCTTGCTTATCTTCTATTTTCACAGTGACACACAGGGCAACTTCTCTAGTAAGACTCCCTAGGTGACATTGAGCTGTTGACATTATCTTCTCCACCAAATTGGCTCCTCTCAATTCTGTGGGCAGCCTGGCAGGTCTTCCACTTTGGGGCTGGTTTTAGTCCCCATCCATCCTGATAACCTTCACTTTCTGTTCAGGCCCTCAGCTTGTAACTGCGTCAACAGCCTCTTCTTGACTGAGATCCCTTCCCTTCTTTCTGCCTCCCTGATTCCTTTAGAGAGAACCAGAAACTACAGTTCTTTGTAAAACACCACTAGCTATTGATATATTAAAATTGTAAATAAAACTATGATTCTATGCTAATTCTATCATTCTCTCATACTGCTGACATTTACTGAAGTATTCAGAAAAATGTATGAGGAAAAACACCTTAAAGCAACAAAAAAATTACATTCATTGTAATTAATTTCCCTTCTTGCAAATTAGAAAAATATGACTGGTTTTAATGCAGTGGGAAAACCCTTCCATTTGACTTGAGAAACACCTGGGTCCCCCCAGGGGCAAGTTTGAAAACCATTGATCTAAGGGGTCAAGTCCAATAGTCCTGGGCTTGCATCAAGAGCTTTGCACTCTGTCTCCCACTGTGTCTTTATCTCCTGCTGTTGGACCGTGTACAGCCCGTGATCCAACTGTACCTGGTACCCACCTTTCTCAGAACTTCCATGTCTCATGTCTTTATTTAGCCTGCTCCTTCCGTTTGATATGCTTCTCCCTGCCTTGCCTATCTGGGAAACTCTGGGTTCACATTATTTCTTGATTGTTGTTTCCCGAATTCCTAGGTTGAGTCAACCCCTGTTGCCTTTGCGTTTTCTCTGGAAAGGTGTACAGCCTTCAGAACACAGACTCTTATTTATTTATGTGCCCATTTCCCCCTCCAGGCAAGAGTGGAGCTCTGCCTGTTTGGTGCATGCCCATGATGCCAGCACCCAATATGGGGCCTGGCACAGGGTAGGTGTCATAAATATTCCATGAGTTGAAAGTAATTGAATTTCCTCATGGCCTGGCCCTGCCCATGACGCCGTCTCCTTTGCCTTAAATTTGGGTCAATTGGGGCAGGACTTTCCTTCTTTCTTCCTTCTTAGAGAAGTTTATGGTCTTTTTCAAGTGAAGCAGAATGGTCTCTTTTCTGCTCTGGCTGGTGTGGCTCAGTGGATTGAGTGCTGGCCTGTGAACTGAGAGGTCACTGGTTGGATTCCCAGTCAGGGCACAGGGTTGCGGGCCAGGTCCCCAGTTGGGGGGATGTGGGAGGCATCTGATCAATGTATCTCTCACACATGGGTGTTTCTCTCCCTGTCTTTCTCCCTCCCTTCCCCTCTCTCTAAAAATAAATAAATAAAATCTATAATAAAAAAAGAATGTTCTCTTTTCATTTGTCCACCTGTTGCTTGTGTTCTTTCTCCATCCATCCCAGCCTCTGCCCTGTAGACTTCCCTGCACAGAGTGGAGGAGTGGAATCAGTCCGGTGTGGGTTTGTGTCCTGGGCCCACCGTTTACCAGCCACGTGACCTTTGGCAAGTGCCTTATGCTCTCTGAGCCTTGGTTTCCACATCCAAAAAAGGTGAATCCGTGGTATACCTCTGTCAGAAGCCCCCATAAGAGTTGTCTGCAAACAGCAGCATCCTTGGTTGTTTCTGTTCACCGGATTTCTCTCCTGGAGTTTCATTTTCTGGGTAGTACCTTCTGTCTCTTCTCTGCTCTAGCATCTCTCTGTCTCTATTGTCTCTCATCACCATTTTTTAAAATAAAGATTTTATTTATTTATAGAGAGAGGGAAAGGGAAGAAGGAAGAAAGAAACACCAATGTGAGAGAGAGACATTGATCGGTTACCTCTCATATGCACCCTGACCAGGGACTGAACCTGCAACCCAGGCATGTGCCTTGACCAGGAATCGAACTGGTAACCTTTTGCTTTGTAGAACAATGCCCAGCCAACTGAGCCACACCAGTCCAGGCCCCATCACCTTCTTTCTGGCTTCTATCTGTCTCCCTGTGACTCTCTCTCTTTCACTTTCTGCCCCTGGTCCTGGCCTGCTGTCTTTTTGGCACCTTCTTGGCTCAGCCTTGGAACTCATCAGGGCTCGCCAGAAAGGAGACCAAGAGCCCAGGCGTCCTCAGCCTTGCCTCCTCCAGGCCAGAGCAACCTCAACTGTACCAGCCCCAGTGCGGAGGCAGCAGACAGCAGGGGCAGTGCACAGGAAGGGCCTAGGTACACCTTGAACTGCCCGGCACTGTTTGACATCACTGACCGCCTAGTTAGATCCCTTTGCCCAGGGGTCTCTGCTTCCTCAGCCTGCTCTCTCTTTGGCAGTTTAGGGGACTTTTTTTATTTATTAAAAAAAAAAAGAAAGAGATCAGAACCTTTACCTTTTCTGCTTAATGCTTCAATGGCTTCCCACTGCCTTTAGGGTTTAACCCAAAGCCCCCATAGTTTTTTGTATGACCTTCTCAGCCTTTAGAGCTGCACTTGGCCTCCCTTTCCTCCCCACTCACTCTATTCCAGCCACCTTGGCTTCTCTGCTCCTTAGAAGCACCAGCTTCTCCCTCCGCACAGGCTCTCCTCTCTGGCTGCAGTGTTCCTCCGCCGTGATTGCACGAGGCTAGCTCCTTCTCATACCTCAGGCGTCAGCTCAGATGTCACCACACCACTTGCTCAGGGAACCCCTCTTGGATTATCTTAACTAACGTAGATCCTCCCCCACCCCTCCAGTTATTTATCATAACATGCCATTCATTTCTCTTAGAATATACATCACAGATTGTAATGATATATTTATTGCATGTTTGCTATTGGTCTCTCCCCCAAAATGTAAGCTTCATGAGGGCAAGGACAATGTCTATATTCATTCATTCAATCAATCATTCATTCATCCATTCACTATTTATTGAGCACTGACTACGTATCAGATACCATGTGCTGGAATAAGACAGAGTCCTTGCCCTTAGGCAGCTTATGTTCTAGGGGTGGAGACAAATAATGAATATGTCATATAGTGGCTGTGCTGTTTAAAACTGCAATTACCTGCTTCTCCCCTCACTGGTCCTCTCTCCCATTTCTCTGGTATATCACTGTCTCATATACTGTTTTTGCTGTTTTTGATTGTTTATTTTCCTTATTTTCTCTTTGGATATAAGCTCCACGAGGGTAGGGATTTTTGTCATTTTATATCTACGCTTTGACTTAGCAATTGTTGAATAAATGAATCAGTATTCAGTATTTGTTGATTTGTTCCAGATGAAAGACAGGTCTCAGTCCCAATTCAATTCCTAGGTGACCTTCATTCAAATCTTTCTGCTGCTGCATACTACTCCTGCATAACCTTTGAAGAGTCACCTCTATTTCTGTATTTCAATTTTCTCAGCTATGTAGTGGGAATAATAGGGGTGAGGATTATGTGAGCCCATGTGGTTTGAGCACATAGAAGGTGTCTGGTCTTACATAGTAAGGGACAACTAGTTTGTAGACATTGTACAAGGGTTTATATTTGTTAGTAACCCTAATAATACTTAACCTGGGTGGCTAGAGAGTAGACTGGGACCAATGAGAGTTAGTGAGGGCGGTGGACTTCACAGAATGAAAAGGAAGAGCTTTCTAAAAGCCAGCATTGCAAAGAGAAATAGATGAATCCACTTCCATAGTTGAAGACTTCAACACCCCTCTGTCAGAAATGAACATTTCCAGCAGGCAGGAAATCAGCAAGGACATCGTTGAACTTCACATCATCAATCAACTGGATATAAGTGACATTTATAGACTATTCCATCCAACAACAGCACGACACCCATTCTACTTGAGTTCACATGGAATATTCACCAAGATAAACTACATTCAGGGCCATAAAATACATGTTAGCAAATTCAGAAGAATAGAACTCATATGATGATTGCTCTCAGAGCACAATGGAATGAACTGAACTGATAACAGAAAGAGCTGTAAAATCCCCAAATACTTGGAGATTAAATAAAACAATTCTAAATAGCACATGAATCAAAGAAGAAATCTCAAGGGAAATGTAAAACTATTTTGAACTAAACAAAAATTAAATGAAAATGAAAACACAGCTTATCAAAATTTGTGGGATTCAGCAAAAGCAGTGCTCAGAGGAAAATTTATAGCACCAACTGTATATATGAGAAAATAAGAAAGGTCAATTATCTAAGCTTTCGCATTAAGAAACTAGAAAAACAAAAGAGCAAATTAAATCCAAAGGAAGTAGAAGAAAAATAATAAAAATTAGAGCAGAAATCAGTGAAATTGAAAACAGAAAATCAGTAGAGAAAAATCAACCAAACCAGAAGCTGGTTCTTTAAAAAGATCAATAAATCAACAAGCCTCCAGCCAGGCTACCTAAGAAACGAAGAGAGAAGACACAGATTATTAATATCAGAAAGAAAGGCGGACATCACTACAGATCCCACGGACATTAAAAAGACAATGACCAACTCTAAAAGTTAACATTCCAAAGACCCAACCACCCGCCCTTTGGTGGGCGATGAGCTCCTTGTCCTTCAAGGTATGCATGAATGAACATTCAGAGGGGCACAGGTAGAGGAGATGCAAGCATCAGATGGGACGGAGAGGCTGGGTGACTTTGGGTCTCTGTCCCTGAGAGCAGTGTGAGAGGTAGGAGTGGACCGTGAGCGTGCTTGCTAAAGAATGTCGGTGTCAGTTCAATGCAGAGTTAGGTGGAGTCTGGGCCTAGTTGGGACCCCTAGGCGGGATGGGGAAGGGGGTGAGGGTGCCGAAGTGGGGGAGGGGCGCGCTCAGGCAGCCTTAGACCAGACCCTACGCTAGAATCCGAGGTTGCCACCAGGGGGCGCCTCGAGACCGCGGAACCCGTGGCGGGGACTGACGTCAGCGCCCCGCTTGCCTGGGCTCCCGCTCTGGACTCGGCGCCAGTCCCGGTCCGCTCCGCGCTGCTTCGCTCGGGCTCTAGCTTGCCTCGGGCTCGGCTCCGTCTCCCGCGGCGCCCCCCGCGCCCGGCTCCCGGGCAGACGGCGGCGCACCATGGCCCGCGCCCAGGCTCTCGTTCTGGCGCTTACCTTCCAGCTCTGCGCGCCCGAAACAGAGACTCCGGCAGGTAAGTGCGCGTCGGTCGGACCAAGCTTGCCTTGCGGAGTCCCCGGGCCCGTGGCGTAGCTGGGAAGAAAGTGTGAGTTTTGGATGACCGGGCATTACGAGCTTGCTCCCTGTGTGTGTCTGAGTGTAGGATGTGCGATTCTGTGTACATGGTGTTCTGTGTCTGCGAATGTTGTGTATCCATGAGTTGTGTGGGTAAGAAAAGGTGCTGTGTGTGTTGTGTGTTCACGAGTTTGTTGGAGTGAATGTTGTGTACATCGAGGCATTGGGTATGCGCAGAGTGTCTGTGTGTCTGCCTGGGTGTAGTGATTGTGCAGCCAAGTAGGTTGTGTGTCCGTTGTGTGTGCATCTGAGTTTGGATGGTTGGAGTTGTATCTGCTATGTGTTGCATTTGTTTGCATTTCGTATGCCGTGGCATGAAATGTTTGTTGTGCCTGAGAATGTGTTGTGTATTTGTGTTATGCGTGTGACTGGGGGTGCTCTGTGGATTCTGCCCGCGTGTGGATCAGAGAACGCGTGTGTGGTGTGTGTGCTTGTGAGATCGTGTACGTGTGTGAAGGCGTGGGAATGGGTCGGAACGTGTGTGTCCGTGTGCTGTGTGCGCGATGTGTACGTGTGGGAGTGCCTGGGGTTGGTGGTGTGCTCCACCGGGGGCTGCGTGGGTCCGAGTGAATGCCAAGTGACCCGGGAATGCGTGTGCAGGAGCGTGTCTGGAGCGGATGTGAGTGTGTGAGTGTGTCCGTGAGCGCTGGCTGCGTGTCCAGGAATGTGGTGAGTGTGGTGCGCGCCTGGGCCGTGGCTGAGTGTGTGCCCGGGGCCCGGGGCCGCCCGAGGGGGCAGTGGCAGGATGTGTGTGTGTGTGTGTGTGTGTGTGTGTGTGTGTGTGTGTGTGTGTCGCGCGCGCGCGCGCGTGCGGGTGACGCGCGAGCCCGGAACAAGTTGTCGCGCCCGGCTCCCCCGCCCCTCCCGGGTCTGGCCCGGCTGGAGGCTCAGGAGGGAGGAATGGGGCCCCCGCGGCCGCCGACTCCGACATGTCGGGCCGTTTGTTGTTTCGCAAGTTCCGCGCGGCGCTGGCGGCCGGTTGATCCGAGTCGGCGCCGGGGCTGCGGGGCGCCGGGCGGGCGGCTGGGAGAGCCCCACGCGGGAGGTGGACGCGAGGGGCGGCAGGGAGGGCTGGGACGGCGGGCGCTCTTGAGTGAGGGGCCAGGCCCGGGCAGGGCTGCGACGTCCGGGCGAGGGCAGGGCCTGGCTCTCGGCCTCCGGACGGCTTCCCCTCCGGTTGCTCGCAGGAGGCACCGCGGACAACGGGGTCTCCCGGGACACTCCCTTGGTCGACTCCGCAACTTTGTGCTGCCTCCCGGCCGGGCAGGACCGCCGCGTGTGTGAGAGTGTGTACGTGTCTCTGTGCTTGTCTGCTGTGCCTTCGTTCTGTCTTTGGGTGTGTTGCGGAGTCTGGCGTCTTTTGGCGGGGGAGGGGGGGTGGTGTGTGTGTGTGTGTGTGTGTGTGTGTGTAGGTGTATGTGTGATCGGATATCTACGCATGTATCTGGAGCTTGTGCCTGTGGGCCCGTGTGTGCTGTGGACCGTGTGTCTGTGCGCCCCACCTCCGAAAACCCCCACATCCCACCCTGAGGCCTGGGATCCCAGACTGTGGCCCTCGTCCCCGCGGAGTTGCATCCGACCCCTCCCCTGGGGCGGGGTGGCCGAGCCTCCTCCCGGGGGCCTCAGTCTCTCCGACTCCCCCTGGTTGGGCGGCTCCAGCCTGGTACCTGGGGCACCGAATAACGGGGAGACGCCCGGGGCAGGGATCAGCACCGTGCCGGATCAACACGTGCCTGAGGCGCCTGGGCCCCGGCCCGGAGACAGAGACTAATCCTGGCCGTCTGCCTCCGAGAACGAGCCTCCCTGGGATCGAGTGCTTGGTCCCGCCGTCTTCTCGGGCCTTTGGAACGCTGTTCGCAGGCTTCCAGCCCTGCGGGGGACTAGCTCTAAGGTTCCCGGGCCTTACGGCACAGCTTTAGCTTTGACCTCACCAGGCCCGAGAGGATGCCGAGGCGACCTCGCTCCTTATCCTTACCCAACCCCCCCTAGTCCCGCAGCAACTCTGTTCCCCTCCCCTGCCCTGAGATTAATCCCAAGGAGTCATATGCGCTCCCCCACCCCTATTGCCTTTACCTCGATTCCAAGAATCCTCACGTGCCCCATCTCCTGCCAGCAGGGACGATTGTCAAGAACCGAGGTTTTGGGAGTGAGACCTAGAGCACATTACTTCCATTCCTCAGGCCTCAGTTTACTTTTTTTTTTTTTTTAATTGTTGTTCAAGTACAGTTGTCTCCATTTTCCTGCAGCCTCACCGACCCCCACTTCCCACCTAGCCTCTCAGCTTCCTCATCTGCCTCAGGGGGATCATAATAACTGTGTATGGTACTTGGTAGACTGTAAAGTAAGCCTCTATCTGCGAGAGCCAGAGAATGAAAGGTGGATTGGAGGACTGTTACAGAGTGCCCCCCTGCGGCTGTGATTTGAAGCTTGGGGACCTGGTTCAAATTCTGCCTCTAGCACTTGCTGTCCTCGTGACCTTGGGCAGGTCACTTCATGGCTCAAGTTCCTGGCACCCTTGTAGCTGTTGCTTACGGTTAGAGCTTAATTCAGAAGTGCTTAGTAGAAGGAATAGGATCAGCCTGGGTTGCCAATCTAGGTACAGTCACCCGGATACCTGAATGCCTGCGGAGTCCCCCTCCCCTCCTTAGGCGGGTGGTGAGGCCTCTCAGCCGTGTAAATCGGGCAGTAAATTTCTTCCTCTGCATTCTAGCTCGTTTGGTGTTTTTGGTTGCTAGAGCTGTGGACAGCAGGAATGAGGGAAGGGCTGCCCAGTGGTTTCAGGTTGGGCAATAAGGGCTTGTTTGGGCAGCTGGCCCTTCTCCCTGGGGCAGAGGGGAGGGGACTCGGCAGGTAGCAGTGAGAGTGGCCAGAGTTGGGGTGCTGAGTTCCTGGGCAGCCTCCTGCCCAGCTCAGGTGTCAGGGAAAATCCAGGGTGGGCACCCTGCTTGCTCCAGGCATGCTGCCATCCTTCCGTGCTTTCATCAGCTGAGCTGGGCTTGCAGGGCTGGGTTAGCTAGAGTTGCAGGGCAGCCTCGTTCCCCTCCCTCCCTTAACCCCCTTCCTTCCTCCAAGCCCTCTCCCTGCATTCCCGTGCATCCTGCCCTTACCCTCTCTCAGGATCTCCCATCAGTCCCCATCTCTCCATCCCCAGGCATCTCTCACCTGCAGGAAGGCTCCAGCCTCTTTCCTCCCTCCCTCCCTCCCTCCACAGAGCCAGGGATCTTCCTAAAGTAAAACACATGTTTGGAGCCTGGGTTTGAAACCCTTTGAAGGCTCCCCATTGCCTTCATGGTTGCCTCTCCCCTGGCCTCACTGCTGGCTCTAGCTCCTGCCCACCTGTCCAGCCCCGTCTCTCTTTGTGCCCCTTTTCTCTCTGTCCTGTGCTCTGGCCAGTGTGACCCACTTTTCAGTATTTGCTAAATGCCCATTGCCCTCCATCTCCTTTCTGGACCTTTGTACTCTCGAACCCCATCTCTTTGCTTGGTGAACTCCTGCTCCTCCTTCCGTTCTCAGCTTAGGCATCACATCCTGCCTCAAGCCTTCCTTGCTACTCCCTGTTCTAGCCTTGGAAGGGAAGGAGGGGGATGATTGGATTTTTTATACCATTGTAATTATAGTATATTGGCTCTTTTTCCTTACAGACCATGAGCTGTGTGAGGACAGGGACTGAGTATTTAGTTCCCCTTTGGATCCTTAGTGCCAGGCACGAGGCCCCACCAGCCCACTCCTGCTGAGTGAAATGTATCTGGCAGGAAAGAATGAATGAAGTCCAGGGGGTCAAATTCTGAGCTGGAGGTGCCAGATGGGGGCGCAGTTATTCCACTGAAAGTAGAGATTAAAGAAATTTCCCTCCAGGAATCTGGAAAATTCTGCTGGGGGATGGTGTTGTGTGTGAAAAGGCCACGTAGAGTGTCGTCTGGGAGCTGTGAGTTAGGCAGGTTAAGTCCCTGGCAGAGAGGAAGGGAACGAGTCTCTGCCTGCCAGCCCCTCCCCCGGCTGCCCCCGTGGTCTCCCACCTCCCTCCTACCCCACCCCCAGCAGCTGGCCAGGCGTGTCAGTGGACAGCCCTTTGTGCTGGAGGCCTTGGCAGTTGCTGAGAGGCATTGAGTCCCAACTGTCAGTGAGTCAGGGGAGGAGGTGGGGTGGGGGAGACTGTGCATCAGGAGTGGGGGACTCCCTTAGTCTCCCATCTTGGAGTGGGCGGGTGGGGTTGCAGCCTGGGTCCTGGCTCCTTGTGAGCCCGAGGGAAGTGGGGAGAGCTGCTCCTTGCGGTGACTCCTGCAGGTGGGGCGAGGCGAGCGAAGGTGTGTGCAGGTGCGATTCTGGCACCTGAACAGTCAGAGAGTGTGTGTGTGTGTGTGTGTGTGTGTGTGTGTGTGATTGTGGCTGTATGATTGTAGCCCGGGGCACAGGACATATGTGTGGCCTGTCAGGACGTCTAGCCATCTGGTTACTCTGTGTGGTAGGGTCTGCATTTGGAGTAGGGAGGCAACCAGCCACTTTGATCCTGGGGAGCCTGATGCTAGGATGTCTGGGCCTCTCAGTGTTAAATTCTTGGAGTTCGGCTGCGGAGCTATGTGGTGGGTTGTGTTTCAGTATCTGGGTGTGGGTCTCCCAGTGGCAGGATGTGAAGGACCAGGGTATCATAAGGGTATCCTCGCCTCTCCGTATCCAGAGGTGGGTGTATCCAGACGCCGGGGAGCCCTCAGGTTAGTGGGTGTTCAAGGGCAGGAGTGTTTCTGTGTTGTGTCCAGCTGTGGGGCTGTCCAGCCTGGGTGCCTGGGTGCGAGGTATGCAAGCGCATGGATAGCTGAGCATGAGGTGTCTCTGTACCCAGCACTGGGGTGCATATGCATTGGACTAGCCAGTGTTTGAGTCTGGCCATGGGGTGCCCTGTGGTCTGTGTGTCTATATGTATGTTTAGGAGTATGTGTCTTCAGGAAAGGGGTGTGCGTGAGTTGGATGGGGAATGTCCTGGTGACTGTGCTCAGCTGTGGACCAGGCACTGGGACTGTGCCAGCTCAGCCTGTGACACCGCCTTGACTGGTGCTTGCCTCTAGATCTCCCTTTAGACCCCAAGGCCAGGAGCCCCTGAGGCGGCCCCGACGGCCCTTTCTCCATGCTCAGTCAGTCTAGAGCTGCACAGCCTGATAGAACTTTCTTACGGTGATGGAAACGTTCTCTCCCTGCACTCTCTGATACGATGGCCACTTAGTCACGTGTGGTCATTAAATTTCAGTTAGTTAAGATTCATTAAAAGAAAAATTCAGTCCCTTAGTCTCACCAGCTGGATTTCAAGTCCGCAAGAGCCAATCACACGGTGTTAGTGGCTGTCACGTTGGTCATTGCAGACAGAGAACATTTCTGTCATGGCAGGAAGTACTGTGGACGGTGCTGGTCCAGAGGGGTGAGGCCTGGACTCCTCAGGAAGTGGAACGGGTCTGGGTGGACCCGTCACTCAGTGGCCGCTGAAGAAGCTTTTGTTGAATCCATGACCCCTTCTCCCCAGCTCCATCGTTTCCTGCCTGGACTATTGCGAAAGCCCCCTCCTTGGTCTTTATTCTGCCATCAGCCTTCTGGTGCTTCTGTTGCCCTGGGACCCGCATCACTTCTTCCAGGCAGACATAGGATGCTGCCATGCCATAGCCTCAAGGCTCCCCGGCACCCAGGGGACAAAACCCAAATGCTAACAGGGCAGGCGAGGTCCTGTGTGGCCCAGCCCGTCTTCAGTGACAGCTTCACGCTTACGGCTCTCCGCCCTGGCCCCACCCCTCCCTGCCTGGGCCTTGTGCTCCAGGCTCGCCAGGCCAGTGCGGATCCCCGCGCTTGCCGGGGCCCTTTCACGCTCCCTGCCTTTGTGTGTGTCGGGCCTCTGTATCTCCGGGAGGACCTAATTGCTCAGCTGTCAGCGTCCAGCTCTGATGTCGCTTCCCCAGTGGGGCCTTCCCAGTGCCCTCCCGGCCCAGTGGGCCAGAGTTCTCCCACATGCCCGTGTGACAGTGTGTGGCACTTGTTTTCTGTTATCTTGCCCACTAGGCTGGGAGCCCCTGAGGGCGGGGCCGAGTCTTTGTCATCTCCTGTCCCCGGGGCCTTGTCCACAGCAGGTGCCACTCAGTGTTTGCCTGTGGGTACACAGGGAAGCCTCGATGGGGGTGGAAGGTTGGGCTGGGGCTCCAGGGGGCAGTCATGGCTGGGGGCTGGTAGGCCCCCTTGACTGACTCTGGGCAGGGGCTGCCGTTGCCTACAGAAGGGAGGGCTCCTCCAGTGGCACCTCAGAAGGGGCTGTTACAACTCAGGAGGTCTTGACAGATTCCCGGGGTGCAGACCCCAGGACCTGGTGATGAATCTGAAGGGACGAGGAGAAGGGGGGCTTAGAGAGGGCATTGAGGTTTTGGAATTGATCATAGAAGTGTGTGTGTGTGTGTGTGTGTGTGTGTGTAAGGAGTGGGATGGGTAAATTGGGTGTTGTTGGGGCACAGGACATATGGGATGGTCAAGATCACAACTGGGGGTGGGCTGAGAGCTGGGTTGGGGGACAGCTGGGGGGTGAGAGATCACCGGTGATGAAGATATATCTGGGGGGTGGGGACAGCTGGGAATGAGGGGACAGGTGATGTTGGGAGCAACTGAGGGTTGGGGGACATAGGAGGGATAGAGAGAAGGGGGATGGAGAGAAGGGGGTTTGGGACAGCTGGGGGATAAGGGGTGACAACCGGGAGGTGTCAGAAGGCTCTCTGGACAGAATAGATGGGTCTTGTCTGGGAGAGAGGGAAATGCATCGCTCAGAATGAGGGTACGTGTGTGTGTGTGTTTACGTGTGAGTGTGTGTGCGCCCTTGTGGTTGTACATGTGTGTAAATATGTGTTTTACCTATAGTGTGGTGGTTAAGGTCATGGGCTCGGAAGCCAGACCACCTGGTTTCTAAAACTGGCTCCGCCATTGCTAGCTGTTTAACACGTGGGCAAGTTACGTGACTTCTCTGGCCCTTTAGAGTTTTCATCTGTGGGGTGGGGTAATTATAGAACACACTGCAAGGGGTTACTGTGAGGATATGCTTTGTACACATACTTACTCGTATATAGTTTAGGACAGGTCCTGGCCCACAGTAAGCACTGTGTAAGTGTTAGCTATTATTATGTGCGTGTTCTTGGCTTCTGATGAAGTCCAGCCCTGGGAGCGGTTAATGGGGTGGGGAGGGCAAGAGTGACCAGCCAGATGGGTTGGATATGGCTTGCCTCTCACTTCCACTCTGCTCTTCATCCTATTTGCCGCCTACCCTCTACTGGGGCCTAATCCAATACACCTCCCTTTCTGTCTCTCCCCTGCTCTGCCCTACACTGCTCTGTCTTGGGCAGGGGGCCAGGGTGCTCTAATTGTCCAAAAGCTTTTTAGCAAAATCTGAATTCATTGTTTGCCTGCCAATGCGCTGGGACATTGCTCAGAGATAAATACCTGGACAATGTGCTGCCCATCCCGTGGGCGGCAGCGGTTTCATCCTGTGCCTTTGGAGAGTCACTGGGGTGGAAGATGTTCGGGCTTGGGGGATGGGATAGAGGGAAGCCCACAGGGCAGACAAGGCCTCAGGTCCTAACCCACAGGGTAGCCAGACAGAGCTTCAGGCAGAGCTTCAGGCAGAGGTTTTTCCAAGGGTCTGGGCTCCCTGCCCTCCGGGGCATCACAGGGCAGTACGTGCAACCCTCCCACAGCGCCTTTGCGGTGTGCCACGTCTTTGACTTACACTGATAACGGTGCTGCATCCTGGCTCTGGACTGCCCTGAGTGTGTGCTTTCTGGGGTCCCTGGACCCAGGCCCTCAGGACTGGGCCACACTGCACTGCATCTCAGCCCTGCACTGTGTGACTGTGCCGGGATTCTGCATCGCACTGGCTGGCTGTCTGCAGGCTCCGCCCTCGCGTTGTCCCATTGTACTGCTCCTCCACCTTGCCGTTGCATTGCCATTTGTGTCTGTGCTCTAGTCCTCTCTCAGATGCCACTGTTGTGCTGGGCTTGTGGGCTCTCCTAGGATTTGGGCATAGCTCCTAGCAATGCACCACTGTGCTGTGCCAACAGATGGCATGCCACCACAACGCTGCATCTTTGCATCACATGGCTTCTCTGCACTGAACGGCACTGGGTGCGTGCCTGCTCCTGACCTAGCCCTTCACAGTGCACCGCTGCCTCTGTAACACTGTCCCTGTGGGATCCATGCCTTTCTCAGTGTGACTGCTGAGATGTCTGCTGGTGGCCTCTCCCAGGTTTCTGTTGGCAGCCCCAGTTGAACAAAATCTTTGCATAGAATGCCATCACTGCATGCACCTCTGCCCTTCCTTGTGCACTGCTCAGGGTGTCTGTACTTATGCTGCACCTGGGGGCCACTTTGTTGGGCCTGGGGACTGGCCTGGGTCTTTTGGGCAGCACCTTTGCACAGTACCCAGCTCTGCAACTGTGCACTGCACAGGGTTACTGCCCCAGACTGCACCCTGCTCAGTACCTGCACACTGTTGGGTCCTGTGCGCCCTACTGGATATTGGGGCCCAGAGCCCTTGCACCGGATTCATGGTTCCACACTGCACTCCACATTTGTGCCACATTCTACCCCCGTCCTTGTGTCTACACCTACTCTGCTCCTTGGGACTGTGTTGAGTTTGTATTCCACACCCAGCAGTTCCTTCTGCACCACATGCATCCTTTTCTTCCCTGTATCTCTGTGCTATTTGCATGCCTACACAGGACACATCCTTTCTGTAGGGTGCATGGAATGCCCACCTTGTGCCTGGCCTCGTGCTAGCGTCTGGAGCGGGGAGAACTGGTAAGGCTTGAACTTAGCACTTGGGCATTCCTCCAGACACCTGTCACACTGCCCTGGTGCACTGTGCCTCTGTGAAGTCCTGTGTCATGTCCACGATGGCTGTGGCACCTCTATGCTGCATCATGGTGCTGACCACTTGGGCCGCGTTGCTCTGGGTGTCTGGGCCGGGGTCTGTGAGCACTGTGTGCTCTGCTCCCCTGTGTTGCATAACTGCATTCTGCCTCTGTGCAGTGTGGAGCTGCGGCCTTGAGCCCGCACTGCACCGCACCACACTGTGGCGCCACACAGCCCTCTCCCTCCGCGGGACTGTTAGAGAGGATGGCTTGTCCCGCTACATGGTTTGTGCAGAGCCCTCTGCCTCCCTACTCTGCACTGCGTTTTTATATGATAGCGGGTGTCTCCATGGCAGGAGTCTGTGCACTCTTGGCCCCTGTCCCTCTGTACAGCACAGCCCCCGATTCAGCCCTTTGTGGAGTCTGGCCCCATCCTGTGCCTTTCCCTTACACTGCCAACAGATCAGCCCTATGTTAACCTTGGGATTTGGGTACTTATTGACTAGGGAGATGGGGAGTGGGTCTAACCTGTTTCTCCTTCTATAGTTGGCTTCCTTCTCGCCTCAGTGGAGATGAAGGATGTTGTATCACTGGCCTTTGAGTTGGCTGGCCTTTGAGTTGACCTTCCTGGTTGCAGCTATGCTGAAGCCTGTGTGATTAGAAGGTGGACTATTACTGCCAGTCTTGCCCTTAATTAATTGCTCATCAATTATTCAGGGCTCTGGAGGGCAGCTCCAGAGAGCCCTGGCTGAGGTCTGGATGTGATGATGGGGACAAGGAGACTGGTGAAGTGGGCTGGGTCAGGACTCGGCTGGAGTCATGCTCCTGGAGCCCGAGCGGAGTTGGTTGGGGCCAGACTCTCTGGGAATGTAAGTGTATCCACTATTGACCATCTATTCTGCACAGGGCTTGGGGATTTAACCTCAGGAAGGGAGGAGGTGGGGGTTAGATGGGCCTGCGATGGAACTTCAGTCGGGGTAAAGAACCTGAGATAGGGCTGGGTTGGGCAGGGACGTCCAGGGGTGAGACCACTGTTGGTTCCAGGTTTGGGCTGGGCTACCTAGAATAGAGGTGTGGCTTCGGATGAGGAAATAGACCTGTGTTGACACTGGGGTTGTATTTGGGTTCCCAGACCAGGGCTGTGCCTGGAACTGGGTGTGACCCTAGCCCTAGATTTGTAATCTTTTGGGAGAAGTTTTGTTTCTCCTGGGGCCACCCTTGGGAACTGGATGTTCTGTTGACAAACTGAAGTAACAAAAATGTCATTGCATACAAACTCTGTTTACCTGGGTCTTCAGAAACACTGGTGGTGGCTGGCAGCTGCAGTTGGCACAGAGTACCATTCCCTGTCTGGTGGGGAGGAAAGTCTGACACTCACATGTGTGTGGTGCTCACACTCACGCACACATACGTGCTCAACTCCCCACCCCCCACCATGCACCTTACCTGCCCCATAGACACACGCTTATCACTGAATATGCTCATGTACCTCTGTGCATAGGTATGCACCTGCATACCCGCAACTTCACAGCACACTCCCCCGGGGGACCCCACTTGGAGACACCCATGCTCATTGTCACCTCTCCCCCATAGTATCTGTCTCTGCCTTCAAGTAATTCATGCTCACATATGTAGTCACGCAAATGGAATCAGAATTCTGGAGGGGGAATCAGCGGTCACCTGGTTCTCCATTTGCACTTCATAAGTGAGGAAGCAGGGGTTCAGAGAGGGCAAGCCATCTGCCTGCGGTCACCGGAGCAGGGGCAGGGGCGATGATAAAGGCTGAGCAGGAATTAGATCCAGGTGTCCTGCCTGAGTACTTCTAAGTCGGCACCAGCCTGTCACTCTCAACGCCATGCGCACACAGGCGCGCACGCACAGACGCACACGCGCCTCAGCATATGGAAACACGTGCAGTGGAGTGGTGGAGACCCCCACACCAGGCCTGCACTGGGGACCCCCTCCCACACTCTGGCTCCTCTTGCAGAGGTTGCTTTGCCCCTTGCATCACCCAGTCCAGAGCCCAGCCGGATGTGGATAAACCATCCTCCTGCCTTCCCAAATTGTGGCTGACGGTTGCTCAGGCAACCGCCTGCCAGATTGGGGAAGATTAGCTGAGGAATGTAGCTGGGCCAGTTTGAGCTGAGGCTGGGGGAGCTTGTAGTGGTCCTGCTTTGATCAAGCGCACTCTCGCAGGGAGGTCCTGGCGGGGACAGCGAGAGGCTTGGCTTCCTCCCTGTCCCTAGTCCAGGGGAGACTGTGTCCCTAAGGCTTGGACTAGGCTGAGGCAAGGGAGTGTGCATGTGCATGTGTTGTGCATCCAGGACGGGGACTTTAGGCCCCTTTCCTCACTAGTTCCTGGCATCTGACTCCCAGCCCCTTGGTGGCTTGTCCCACCCCGATCCTGTAGTGCCCTCTGGAGAAGCCACCTGCCCTCCTCATGGCTTATAGAGTCTATCACCTGCCTCATCAGAATCCAGGTGCTCCTTGCTCAAGCACCGACTGTGGCTTCCCAGCTTCTCACCCTGGAACTCAAGGCCTCCCTGAGGAAGCTTTAAATCCCATCCTTCCGGCCTCCTCTCCCACAGCTCCTGGCGGTCTGGCCCTCTCTGTGCCCTAGGCGAACTATGTGTTTGCTTACTGCCTTCCTTTGGTGCCGCTGGACCCTTCGCCTCACGTGCCCTTCCACTCATCTCTGCTGGCCAGGATGACACTCCCCCCGCCAGCCTCTGCTCAGTGTACCCACCTCCGGGAACCTTTCATCTGCACCTCTCTAAGAGGCCCTGGTGACCTCTCATTTGTCCCATTCCCTCACCCCCTCTCGTACAGGGAGGTTGGAGGGCAGGGCAGTCCTAACATCCTTGTGCCTTTAATAGTGCCAGCCTGGACTCTGCCTTTTCCTGTCTCTGAATAAATGTCCTGTGAATGGCCCTGAATTAACACCTGTGGCCAGTGGTTTACCAGGGCCTGATTTTGTTTGTGCCTTGTCCTCTTGAATAGAAAATAGGCGACTGAAGGCCCAGCTTCTGGGACTGAAGGTATGGCCTCAGGCAAGCCACCTCATCTCTCTGTGCCTCAGTTTCCATACATTGAATAGGAATAATAATAGTACCCATTTTCTGAGTTACTGTGAAGGTTCACGAGCACAGACGGTCCCGGAGGTGAATGGCAGTCCCCGCCGTGGTGGTGGTGATGTGTGTGTACACGTCTGTGCCCACCTCCATGTCAAAGGAGCTGAGAGGGATTCCTTGCTGCCATTCCCGCTCTGAAACCAAAGTCTGATCTAGTTCTTTTCCTTCTGGGCTGGTGGCCCCTAGCCTCAGCTGGGTCTCTGGCAGGAGCTGGGACTTGGCTTTGGAGCTCTTGGCTTCTGAGCCGCCTAGACTGGAGGTCATGGGGATTTTCCCAGGGCCTGGGAAGGCTCGCTGTTCCCATCTCAGGGTGAGCTGGGAGTGGGAGGGGGGCGGGGTTCTCCGTGAGGATATTACCACTGAGGGCTGTGGCTGGAATGGGCCTGGCTCAGACATACAGGACTGGAGGTGGACACGGGCCAGGGCGAGGGAGTCATTCCGCCTCAGGGGGCACTCTGGTGGAGTCAGTCAGCTGCGGAGGTCACCCTCGCTGGGGTCCCTTATAGGAGTTATTGGCGGAGGTCAGGGGCCACTGTGGCCATGGGTCAGTCTGGTGGTCATTCTGGCTGAAGGCAGATGGTCTGGCGGCCATCTGGAGGGCAGTGGGGCCACTCTGGCTCAGGTCTACCGAGGTGGTGTCACTGACCTGCGTCAGTCAGTCTGGGGGCTACTCTGGTTAAGGTCGGATGGTGTGGGAGTCCCTCTGACCAGGTCGGTCAGTTTGGAAGTCCTGGCAGCACGTGAAGGAAGGAGCTGGCACTCTTAGGCTCACACCTGGGCAGCTGCCTTGATACTTGTGAAGGAGCAGGAAGAACCTGAGCCCTGGCTAGGGCTCTAAACCCTGGGCTTCCCTTTCTGGCAATCCCTATTCCTCAGGGAGGCCTTGGCTAAGACCCTCAGGAGCAGACTCAGTTCAGGCTGAATTAATTCATCTGTCCCCTCCTCCAGGAAGTCCTCCCTGACCATCCCTACTGGCCAAATGTTCTCTCTGTGCTGCACTGTGGATCCTTTTCTAGCAGGATAGCTGAGGCCTTCCCAGCACTGATGGGGTTAAAACCCACTTTCCACAGGCCACAGGACATGATGCTGGCCAGAGCTTTTCACATAAAGGGGCAAAGAGCTCGGCCTGGGTCTTGTCCCAGCTCCGGAGAGAGGCTTCTGCTATTTCCTCGCATGCACTGTGTGCCAGGAAGCATGGCCACTTCTCATCATTTTACACACTGGTAGGGTCCAAGAAGAGGAAAGGAAAACCCCTCAACAATGGCGAGCCCCTTTGTGCCTGGCTCTCCTGGGTGTGTTTCCATATGCTACTTTACATGATCCTCGTAACAACCTAGAGAAGTCCTTGCTACAGATGAAACAAGAGCCTCCTAAAGTGAAGTCACCAGCTGTGTGTGCAAAGTCACTACTGTTCCTGGCACGTGGCACTCCCCAGTGGCTGTCTATTTCTCTTCCCTCCTCTTCTTGAGCCCCGGAAGCAGCTCAGGGTTGCCTGTACTCCCAGTGAAGGCTTTTTTGGTGGGAGATGTGGACTTTGGCAGCTGACCGACATGGGTTTAAATTCTGCTTGCTACTCACATAGGCTCAAGTGGCACGTGCAAGGAGCTGCTATTTCCTGAGTACTTGCACGTGCTCTAGGCATTGTGCTAAGTGGACCCTACACTGAATCCTCAACCACCGCTATGTGATGGGGGAACTGAGACTCAGAAAGGAGAAGGGAATGCCCACAGTTACAAGGGTTGGCAAACTGCAGAGGCAAGACTCACTCCCAAGTGCGTGTGAGGCCAAAGCTCACTCACCAGTGTGTGTCTACCACGTTAATACTGTGGATGAACCCTTCCACCTTCGAAGCCTCAGTCACCTCATCGGTCCAGTGCAGACACCCAGGGCTGGCACGATTTGTGCCTGCTTCCTTGCCACTTGCTCAGGCATTTTCTAGGTCTCAGGTGCTTCAGGCTACGCCTGATGGGACTCCAAACACTGAGGTTCGGGAATGGGTGCAGGGACCAGAGTGCGCGTACTTTCTGAACCAGTGGTGCTCTGAGGTTTATTAGGTGCATGTCTCAGGGCTTTGATGAGCCAGCTAAGATTTATGGACCTCATTACCAGCCAAAGGTCTCACATCCATTTCGGTCCCGTCTTCCTTCTTCTTTTTCTCATTTAAACTGTAAATATTGGTTCCAAACCATGAGAATTTGCTTCCTCTACTCATAGGTGTGCCCCGTCCACACATGACTGTGCTTTCACGTGTCACACTGCTGCAGGCAGAGTCTTAAGTGGGGTGACTTTGGGCAATGAGGGAATCTCCTATGCTCATCTGTCAAGTAGGAATGGTAGTGGTACTCGCTCAGAAGGCGAGGCCTAAATGCGAGTCTGCACCCAAACTGTTTAGCACTGTTCAGGGCTTGTCGTAAACCTGTCGCCATTGTTATTTTAAAGGAGATACTGTCAGGGGTGGCTTAGGGTGCTCATGACCCTGCCAGTCCTGGGGTCTGCTATGGCTGTCCTCTATGTGGAGTTGGAGGGGCAGGCAATGGGACATTGACCAGCAGGCAGTAGATCTCGGTTCAAACCCCATCTCTGTCACTAACCCCCTGTGTGACCTTAAGGAAGTCATTCTGCCTCTTAGGGCCTCAGTTTCCTCAGGTGATAAATCTAGTCCTGACTTCACGAGTTGTTGTGAGGCTCTAATGATAGAGCAGTACTGATAACCAGTTTTGTTGAGGGTCTTTGATGGGCGGTAGAGCAATAGGGGGGTCCCGGAAAGTACTGGGGGTGTGGGCATTGTGGGGAGGCCTGGTATTGGGAGGAGACAATGGAAAGCGGGTCTTCGTAGAGGGAGACAGCAGAGGAGAGTTTTGTTGGAGTGGGCAGTGAGGGGAAGGCCTGAGCAGAGGGGGCGGGGGTGGAGGGGCCCGAGTAGGAGGGGACAGTGTGGGGGCGCCTGGAGGTGACCCAGGAGCCCTCCTGGCCGGTAGCCCTGTCCTAGCCTTGGCTAACCAGGCCCTGCCCTCACAGCCGGCTGCACCTTCGAGGAGGCAAGTGACTCAGCTGTGCCCTGTGAGTACAGCCAGGCCCAGTACGACGACTTCCAGTGGGAGCAGGTGCGGATCCACCCTGGTACCCGGGCTCCTGCGGACCTGCCCCACGGTGAGTCTACTCTCAGTCGCCATTCCCCATTTGTCTCCCTCTGGGGGCATTCTACCCACTTGCTGTGTGACCTTGGGTACATTACTTAGTCTCTGGGCCTCAACTGCTTTGGCGTCTCTAATGACATACATGACACTGTGAACATGGAGCTCTCTGGACACTGTCCAATTGTGTGCATCATGTAGTTTTCCCTATAAAATGGGAGTAGGTCCAAGTAATAGAAGACTTTTTCTCACGGAGAGCCTCTGAATGCTGGTCTCCCAGGACTTGAGGAGGCTGACAGAGCAGTAACCCTGGGGGCTGGGTGTGCGTAAAACCTTCCTTCCTCTGCCCCTTTTCTCTTGCAAGCCCCAGACCCTTCCCAACTTCCACAATGCTCTGCCCCTGTTTCAGGATGGGGCACTTTTGGCACTGTGAGCCCTAGACTGGGGACTCAGGAGGTTAATTACATCCATGGATTCTAGCACTGGCCTCCCACTCTGACATGGGCCCCCGGGGCACTGGTTCCAGCATCCTGAAGAATGGTCTTCAAATCCTGGCATTATCACTTTATCAGCTGTGTGACCTCGGGCAAGTCACTTAACTTTTCTGGGCTTCCATTTTCTTAACTGTAAAATGGGGAGAATGATTTACTTTATAGGGGTATTAGATAAAGTACATAACATGGGGTGGCATGTAGGTGTTGCCATTGCTGGAGGTGTCTGAGGGGGCCCAAGTACTAGCATCCCTCTTCACTGGGTGCAGACTCAAATGGGAGTTAATAAAGGAATAAGACAGGTAGAGGCCAAATTATCAACCTTCTTACCGATAAAGGCTGGGTGGGAGGAGATGGGATAGTGCAAGAACCACAGGGGCTTGCTGAGGGAGCCTCAGAACTGGAGAGCCTGGGGGCTGCTTCCTCTTCGCCCTGTCACAGGAGAGGGCCAGGGTCTAACTGCTCAGCCCAGCACGGCCAGGATTGCAACTGCTGTCAAGGTGCGGGGGAAGGGCACCAAAGAGGCTCAGTGGTGGGGCCAGGAGTGGAAGCCAACAGGAGAGATGCTCTCCACGACCTGGCATGGGTGGCCTCCAATTCCTGGCATTGCCTCCTGGAGGCCTCTCGGCTGCCCCCCTACCCTTCTATGCCACCGTGCCCTCCCTGGAGCTTTCATCTCCACCTTTGCAGGGCTCCCAGCTCCTAGTTTGACCTCTCAACTGTCAAGTATCAGCGTCTGATCTGTGTGATAGTGATCTGTCAAGGTGTCCCCCACGGTAGGGCCCTACGTGTGCTGTCTCCATGTCCGCAGGGCCCAGTCACAGTACATGGTTGGCATGCAGGTACGAGGTGATTCGAATTCCCCTCTAACAGTCCTGACCACCCTGTGTGGGCTCTGTCTCTCTCACCCACACAAGCAGAGATGTATCGGTGAGAAGGGGGAAAGAGAAGTTTAGCTAATAACGTGGGCCTTGTGCTGGATCCTGGGGATGCAGTGGTCAGCAAGGTGGACACAGTCTCTGCCTTCCTGGCGCTCTCCGTCTTGGGGGGGGTATTGAGGGTGGAGAGAGAGGGAACAGAGAGCAGGAGAGGGAGAAGGAAGAGCCACAGGAATGGAGTAAATGAAAGAAGGGTGGGGGGACGCAGAGTGAGAAAAACCTAGAGAAAAAGAGGGAGGCAGAGGGAGCAGAAGGATGAGGCAAGAACAAAGTGTCAGATTGAAAGGGGGAGAAAGACACACACAGCTGCTCACAGGGAGAGGACAGAGGAGGACGGAGGAGTGGGCAGAGAGAGACTTCGGGGGCTGGGATCTGTCCCTTCCTGAGAGGGGATGGGGACCTAGGGTTTTGTTTACTAGCCCTCCAAGACTGAACCAGAAGCAGCCTTCACAGGCTTCTGGCTCACAGAGATGAATGAGATCTCCTCTGTGGAGTCTCTGGGGAGTTCTCCCCGAGCTGAGAGTTGAATGAGCTTGTGTTGGCTGGCAGCCAAGCCCAGGAGGAGGCAGCGCTGGGTGGCTGCAGGCCCCCCTTGGCAGCTGCTGAGGCCTTCCCCCCACCGAAGGGAAGGCATGATCCTTCAGCCAGGTCCTGTGGAGCCTAGCCCACTCCTTCACCCCACTCCCAAGCCAGCATACAGCCTAGACCTCTGGGGAAGGGGCAGAGCTGCCTTTCTTCAGGTTGGAAACCAAGAGAATTGTATCCCAGGAATGTAGTCTCAGGGGGTGGGGGCTGGAGGAGAAGTTAGAGTCCTTTCATGCAGTCTGTTCTTTACTTTCATTCAGTGTGGGTTCAGAGCCTGTGCTGGGGACATAGTGGAGCCCTGAGGCATCATAGGCTGATGGGAAACATACACACCTTTATTAATGGTCTAAGGCCAGGGAGAAGCCCATAGAAAGATGGGGTAGGGGTGAAACTTCAGAAGAGGAGGCCTTTGAGGGCTTGTCATGCCAGACTCTTGACTGCTGAGATGAGTGGCCTAGTCCCTGCCTCCAGGGACAGCTCAGAACATGGGGAAAGCCTTGGAGCAGCCTGAGTTTGGATTGTGATTCTAAGTGGTGAGGAGCAAGAAAGGGTTTTGTGTTTTTTTTTGCTGCTCCAACTCTTTCCTTTGGGAAACAGACATAAGGAAGTGAAGGGGCTTACCTAGTGAACCAGAGCTGGGACCAGAACTCAGAACCCCTGACTCATGGTGAGTGCAAATGCCTGGGGTCCTTTGTTTCTGCCCCCTCCTCTGTGCCCACTTGACCTTGGTCCTCCCTCAGGGTCTCTTCAGCTCCTGACTCTTCCTCCTCTCTTTCCAGGCTCCTACTTGATGGTCAATGCTTCCCAGCATGCCCCGGGCCAGCGGGCCCATGTCATCTTCCAGAGCCTGAGCGAGAATGACACCCACTGTGTGCAGTTCAGCTACTTCCTGTACAGCCGAGATGGGCACAGCCCAGGCACGTTGGGTATCTACGTGCGGGTCAATGGAGGTCCCCTGGGCAGCGCTGTCTGGAACATGACTGGATCCCATGGCCGTCAGTGGCACCAGGCTGAGATGGCTGTCAGCACCTTCTGGCCCAATGAATATCAGGTGCGCTGAGTTCAGTGTGTGGCCTGCTTATGCTTTGGTTGGGGGCAGGGGTAGAGGGGTGTCCGCTTGAGGCCAGAGTGAGTGTCTAAGGTTGGAATGAGTTTATGTTCAGCAGCAGGAGCCAATCTGCGGTCAAGGTCAGAGGTCAGTCTGTGGTCAGTACTGGGTTATTCAGTGAGGATTCAGTTTGGTTTCAGCATCAGAGGTCCTTCTTAATGGGAATAGTCTATGGTTGGGGTCAAGGGTGAGCTGGAACTGTGCCCCTGCCTGGCTGGGTAGAGTTTAGCAAAACTTGAAGGTAACTGTCCAGGATTGGGATGGAACCTCTCGCCTTGTCCTTGTTAGCTCTGGACGCTGACAGGTCATTATGAGCTGGGCTGACCTCTGCTGGGCTGGAGCAGAGCTGAAAGGGGGCTCTTGTGGACACCTTCTCAGGCAGGGCTGGAGCAATGTCAGTATGACAGGGACCCTCCCGCCTCCCCCAGGTGCTGTTTGAGGCCCTCATCTCCCCAGACCGCAGGGGCTACATGGGCCTCGATGACATCCTGCTCCTCAGCTACCCCTGCGGTGAGTTCCAGACCCCTGGGGTGCAAGGTGAGGGGTGCGGGCCGTCACAGCTCCTGCCTGCAGGGGGCGCAGGCCCGACTCACGCCGCGGCTATATTCCCGCAGCAAAGGCCCCGCACTTCTCCCGCCTGGGCGACGTGGAGGTCAACGCCGGCCAGAACGCCTCCTTCCAGTGCATGGCTGCGGGCCGAGCCGCGGAGGCGGAGCGTTTCCTCCTGCAGGTGAGGGAGGCGCGGACCTTGGCCAGAGTGTGTTGGGGGCCTCTTCTGGGCCCTGACTCTGCTCTGCCCTCTTGGGTGCCTCCATCCTCCTCACCCCCCAACCCAGGACAGAGCGCGGCTCCAGGATCCCCCAACCACACTGTCCATCAAAGGCAGGGCGACAACCTCTCTTCAATCAGCTCCGCACCTTACTGTGGTGGATCCGGTTCGGGAACCCCATGTACCCCCAGTGTAGTAGGGACGCCTAAATGGGGCAAGGACAGTTACTACTCCCTTTCGCCCGGGTCAGAGGGAGATTGGGACCCTTTCTCCCCGGCGTCGCTGACTCTGTCGCCCCTCTCCTCGAGCAGCGGCAGAGCGGGGCGCTGGTGCCCGCGGCCGGCGTGCGGCACATCAGCCACCGTCGCTTCCTGGCCACCTTCCCGCTGGCCGAGGTGGGCCGCGAAGATCAGGACCTGTACCGCTGTGTGTCCCAGGCCTCGCGTGGCGCGGGCGTCTCCAACTTCGCAGAGCTCATCGTCAAGGGTCAGCGCGCGCTCGCTCACGGAGGGCGGGGCCGACGGCGGGTTGGGGAGCGGCGTCCTGCAGGGGCGGAGCCTGACCTCCAGTGTGGCCTAAGGAGCAAGCAGTGCTTATCCGAAGAGGCGGTCTTGGTGGAGGGGCTGGGGTGCGACTGAGAGGCGGGTCTGTGGGAGGACGGGGTCCAGGAGTGAGCCAGGCGAGGCGGGAACAGGCCGTTAAGGACAGGGGGCCTGACCCGCTGACCCGAGTTGGCCTGCGATCAGTCCCTGGAGGCGAGCACGTGGGGCTTCCGAGGGGAGTGAGGGAGAGGGTGTGGGCTGAGAGGCGAGGACGGGGTCAGCCTTTGGAGTGGGGCGCCCCTTAGGGCCTGGGCATTTCATGCGGTAGGGAGAAGTGGTGTTGAGGACTCGGGGGCTGCACCAGGGGCCTGGGAGGACAGGGGTGGGGGCTCTTGGGGATTTAGGTGTGATGGGGTGCAGAGCTGGGGCCAGAGGCCTTACAGCAACATCCGTCGGCTCCGCCGCTACGGTTTGTCCTCGCAGAGCCCCCGACTCCGATTGCACCCCCGCAGTTGCTGCGCGCGGGTCCCACCTACCTCATCATCCAACTCAACACCAACTCCATTATTGGCGACGGGCCGATAGTGCGCAAGGAGATTGAGTACCGCATGTCGCGCGGCCCGTGGGCAGAAGTGCACGCCGTCAACCTGCAGACCTACAAGCTCTGGCACCTGGACCCCGACACCGAGTACGAGATCAGCGTGCTCCTCACTCGCCCGGGTGAGGGTGGCACCGGCCGCCCCGGGCCTCCCCTGGTCAGCCGCACGAAGTGCGCAGGTGGGTGCCTCATGAAACCACTCCTTCCCTGGGACACCCGGGCATGGGCTCAGAGCACCCAAGGGGCAAAGTGGCACAATCTGAGAGGTAGTATGGTCTGCACCTGTGCTTCTAAAATTTGCTAAAACGTGATTTTCCCTCAGTCCTTGTTATGGTAAAGATAGAAATGATAAATCATAGCTAACTCACAACTTTGTGCCAGACACTTATATATATGTGTACACACATACACTCTTACTGATTCAAAACTCACAACAACCCCACGATCTAGGTACTCTTGTCATATCCATTTTGCAGATGAAGTGATTGAGGTACAGAGATGTTAAGTGGCCCAAGTAACAGCTCCTAAATGGCAGAGCTGGCATTGCAACCCTTGACTGTCTCCAGAATCTGTGTTCTTTATTCTATATTATACCATCCAGATAAGATAAACAACTAACTGCCATTAAATAAAAGTATGTTGTTAAATTGTAACTGGTTTCTCTTGTCTAGACATTTGAGGTCTGCTCTTTCACTCTGAAAAGGGTAAAGCATTTTAATCCGAAGAGAAATTGAGAATAGAACAATTTTCTCACTCTGTGATTTCAGCTTTTTTTTTAATTGGAATTTTATTGCAATAATTGTAGATTCATATGGAGTTGTAAGAAAAAAAATACAGACAGAATTCCCTATACACTCTATCCTGTTTCCTGCAATGGTAACATTTTGCAAAACTGTAGCATAGTATCATCATCAAGATATTGACATTGCTCTAATCCACAGATCTTATTCAGACTTCTCCAGTTTCACTTATAATCATTTGTATGCATTTAGTTCTATACAGTTTATCACATGTGTAGGTTTGTGTATTTATCCCCACAGTCAAGATACTGAACAGTTCAATCAGCTTAAGAATCCTTGGTGTTGCTCTCTTATATCCACATTCACCTCCATTCCTTCTTCCGCCCCAAACTCTGATAATCTCCAATCTGTCCTCTATATCTAAAATTTTGTCATTTCAAAAATGTCATATAAATCGTGAAATCATTATATAACCTTTTGGAATTGATTTTTAAATTTGGTACCATTTTTATTGAGATATAATTCACATCTCATACAATTCACTCATTAGAATGTATACTTCGGTGGTTTTTAGTATATTCACGGAGCTGTGCAATCATCAACACAATCAATTTTAGAACACTTTAATCACCCCAGAACAAAATCTTCTACCCTTTAGTATTCCGCTCCTCATTTTTAGCTAACACCTCAAACATTAAGCAACCAATCATTTACTTTGTCTTTATAGATTTACCTCTTTGTGGACATTTCATATAAGTGGAATCTTACAATATGTAGTTTTTTGTGATTGGCTTCTTTCACTTAGAATAATGTTTTTAAGGTTTATCCATGTTGTGGCATATATCAGAACTTTATTCCTTTTTATTACTGAATAATGTTCTTTTGTATGGACAATACCACAACTTATCCATTCACCAGTTGATGGGTATTTGGGTTGTTTCTACTTCTTGGCTATTATGAACAGTATTGCTATGAATATTTGTGTACAAGTTTTTGTATGGACATATGTTTTCATTTCCTTTGGGTATATAGCATGTATATCACAGGGTAACTATGTTTAAACTTTGAGGAACTGCCGACTTCCAAAGCAGCTGTCCCATTTTACACTCTCATCAGTCGTGAATGAGGGTTCCAATTTCTCTATATTCTTGTCAACACTTGTTATTGTCTATCTTCTGATTATAACCCTCCCAGTGGGTGTGAAGTGGTATCTCATTGTGGTTTTGACTTGTATTTCCCTGATAGTTAATGATATTGAACATTTTTCATGTGCTCATTGGTTATTGGTATGTCTTCTCTATAGAAATGTCTATTCAGATCCTTTACCCATTTTAAGTTGTTTTTCAAATTTTTGTTACTGAACTGTAGGAGCTCTTTATTTATTCTAGATACTAGACCCTTATTGGGTATTTTGCAAACATTTTCTTCTATTCTGTGGATGTCCTTTAATTTGCTTGCTGGAGTCTTTTGAAGCACAAAAGCTTTTAATTTTGATGAAGCCCAATTTGTGCCTTTGATGTCATATCTAAAAACTAATGCCTAATCCAAAGTCACAAAGATTTACCCCTATTTTTTCTAAGAGTTTCGTAGTTTTAGCTCTTACATTTAGGCCTTTGATCCATTTGAAGTTAATTTTTGTATATGGTGTGAGGTGAGGGCCCAGCCTCATTCTTTTGTATGTGGATGTCCAGTTGTCACGGCACCGTTTATTGAGAAGACTCTTCTTTTCCCATTGAATTGTTTTGGCACTGAGATTGATCTTTCTGTTCAGCATAATTCTCTGGAGACTCATCTAAGTTGTTGTGTATATCAATAGTTCATTCCTTTTTATTGCCGAGTAGTATTTTGTGGTATGAATATACCACAGTTTGTTTAACCTTTCACCTGTTGAAGGACATCTGGACAGGTACTGCTTTTTGGCTATTACCAGTAAAGCTCCTATGAACATTTGTGTATAGGCTTCTCACGAACATAAACTTTGTGGGATAAATGCTCAAGGTTGCTGCTGATGAGTCAGAGGGTAATGACATATTTAGTTTTATCAGAAACCGCCAGAGTGGCTGTATTTTTTACACTTTCACCAGCAATGTATGAGTGATCCAGTTTTCTGCATCCTTGGCAACATTTGGTGTTGTAATTTCTTGTTGTCGTAATTTCTTTAATTTAGCCGTTTTGAGAGGTGTATAGTAGTATTCCATCATGGTCTTAATTTGCGTTTCTTTAATGTCTGGTGATGTTGAACATCTTTTCATGTGCTATTTGCCATCTGTATTCCTCTTCAATGAATTGTTCATGTTTTTGCCCATTTTCTAACTGGATTATTCGTTTTTTACTGTTGAGTTTTGAGCATTCTTTCCACATTCTAGATTAAATCCTTTTGTTGGGTATATAGTTTGTCATATTTTTCTCCCAGCTTTCAACTTGTCTTCTTATCCTCTTTACCTGGTCTTTCACAGAACAACCATTGTAAATTTTGGTGAGGGCCATTTTATAAAAGTTTCCTTTTATGAATTATGCTTTTGGTGTTAAGTTTAAGAACTCCTTGCCTAATTCTAGAATCAAATGACTTTCTCCTGTTTTTTTTTCCTTAAAGTGTAAAATAGGGTTTACATTTTACACTTAAGTCCATGATCCATTTTGAATTAATTTTTGAATAAGTTACAAAGTTTAGTTTAAGGTTTATTTATTTTTGCCATTCGTGTCCTTAAGTGTTTTTTTTGTTTATCAGTAACAGCAAGGTTTTTCATATTTTATTTGGATATATTGACTTCTACGGTTATAAGTAATATATGTTCTTTGCTTTATTTAAAAGCTGATCTGGGAACCTTCTAAAATCCAGTGTAATTCTACATTTGGGCAGACCCTAGGGTGGTGGGCTGGAGTATTCCAGCAGGAATTACTTTCTAATCTGGAACTTTAGTCTCTTGTTTTATAAAATGGGAATAATAATAATCTTTACCATACAGAGAGTGAAGATTCATTCAAAAAATGTTTATTGAGTGCCTATTATGTGTCAGGTACTATGATAGTTGCTAGGGATACAGGACTGAGACCAAGACAAAGGCCACTGGCATGTGAGTTTTTTTGGGTGTGGAACTCACATTCTGGTGGGAGGAGACAGTAAACAAGGGAAATACACAGTTTGTGAAATGATGCTAAAGGCCAGGGAGGGGGAGGGGGGCTAGGAAGATTGCTATTTTAAAAAGGCTCAAGTGTCCGGTTTACTGGGAAGGTGACATTTTAGGAGAGACCTGGAGGAGGTGAGGACTGGGCCTTGCAGAAAGCTGGAGGTTTGCCGGCAGGAGGAGCATTCCAGGCTGACTGAGAATAGTAAGCTCAGTATAGGCTGGAGCGTGTTTGGCTTGTGTGAGGAGCAGCAAGAAGACCAGTGCAATTGCTGGCTAGTGACGGAGGGGGAGATGGCAGGAGAGGAGGTCACAACCATGCTGGCCACGTGGGACTCAGGGCCATTTTACTAGGAGTGACCTGGGGAGCTTCTGTGGGGTTTGGAGAGTAGGAGTGGCATCACCAGCTTTGTTTAAAAGGATGATTCTGGCCCTTTTGTGGAGAATAGACTCAAGGAGCGAAAGGGAACCAGAGGAGAGACCAGTGAGGAGGCTACAGCAGCATCCTGCTGAGAGATGGTGGAGGCTGAGAGCTGGGAAGAGGGCAGAAGTGGTAAGTGGTTAGATTCGGGTTTATTCTGAAGGTAGAGCTTACTGCGCTTGCTGATGGATTGGATATGCAATGAGAGAGAAGGAAATAGAGAGAAGTCAAGGATGGCTCCAAGGTGTTTTGCTTGAGCAGCTGGAAGGATGGAATTGTCATTTCCTGTGAAGGAGCAGGCTGCAGGAGGAGCCGTGTGATGGGGTTCGTAGATCAGGAGTTCGGTGTTGGAACTGTTGACTTTGAAATGCCTATTAGAGGGTCAGTGGGGAAATCCATCAGGCAGATGGATTTACGAGTGTGGAGTTCAGGGAAGAGGTCTGGGCGGCAGATATAAATTTGAAAGCCATCAGAATAGACATGGTGTAGATGGTATTTAAAGCCATGAGACTGGATGAGGTCTTTTACGCTGATGGTTCTCAGCCAGGGGTGATTTGTTTTCTGGGAGACATTTGCAGTGTCTGGAGACATGGTGGTTGTCACAACTGGGGGTGGGGTGCTAATGGCATCAAAGGGTGGAGGAAGCAGGGGAAGCTGCTAAACATCCTATAGTGCACAAACAAAGAATTATCTAGTTCAAAATGGCGATAATGCCAAGGCTGAAAACCGCAGATTTAGTCCTTAGATTTTAGGGAATAAATGTAGATGGAAAAGAGAGGACTTGTGAACCTGCATGGGGCCCCCTAGTGTTTTGGGTTTAAGGCAGGTAATTGCATACAAATGCATTAAATACATGGGAAATATAGTGCCTAACACACAGGGAGCACTCGATAAATGACAATTGTCATTATTATGGTGTTTTTAGCTCTTCAAAGCCAGTTCTGGTCAGGCACTTAGAATAAAAGATATGAGAGCTGGGGACCCATAGAGAGTCTCTGTTCCACTCCATTATAGTACGGGTGGGGGAATGGAAACCCAGAGAGGGCCAGGCACTTGCCTGTGATCACACAGAGGGTTACGGTCCCAGGTTTCCTTATAACGGCTGTTGAACCCATTTTACAGACGAGTGAACTGAGATTTGGAAATTGAGTCATTGCCCAAATCTACATAGTGAGTCCATCGCAGAGTTAGAACCAAAGTTTGAATGCCCTGCTTTCCAATCCAGTGTTTGAAACAACAGCAAAACAGCTGCCATGATGGGCGGAGCGCCCACTTTGTGCCAGGCACTGCGAAACATTTTACACAGGCTGGCCGGGGCGAAGCGCGGGCAGGGGCCAGACGGGCAGGACCCAAACAGCTCATCCTGCCCCTTTTAATTACACGTTTCTCGTTGTTGACATAGCCACCTCCTCCTTGCTTAGGCGCCTTGGCCAGTGGCTGTTGCTCTGGTGGCCAGCTGTGTTGTCATCTCCTCTGTCCCCGACACTCCCCTCCCACAATCTTATTTACCATAAAAGCAATAATATAATGCCAGTAAAAGGCATTACAAAAATCACGCTAAATCTTACCATCCTAGTCCAACAGCTGTTTTAGTTTTTCTGTCTTCTTCAAATCTCTGCCCATATGCCTACAGTACACATTTTTACACCCTTGTTATTGGGATGTAGAAAGCATTTGTATTCTGCTTCCTTCGCATGATGTTATTACATGTGTTAGGTTGTTTATCATATTGTTTAGTGGGTGTAGAAATCCATTGAGTGTCTCCATATTGCTGGACTATTTGTTTCTAGATTCCCATTATTATAAATAATACTACGTTGAAACAGTGCTTATAGTGCTTTATTTCCTTCCTGAGTTTTCTTTAGGATAAATAGACAGGAGTGGTTTAAGAAAGGGCTTTGATGTATATTGCTTTAAAAAATGGTTGTACTAATTTATACTGTCGCCAGTATCTCAACCTCAGTGCTCACATATTAATTCATTAATATGGGCTGGCCAGTTTGACTCATTTCATGTAACTCTCACACTTGCTCTTCGAAGTAGGTGTTATTACCTCCATTTTTTTCAGTCAGTGACCTCATGTTCAAGGGGGGTTGAGTTACTTGCCTGAGGTCACAGAACTAATAAGGGGTGGACATAGGACTTGAAGTTTGGAGACCCCGACCCCACTCCAAAGTCCCTACCATGAGAAACAGTTGAATGGTTCAGGATTATTGTATTGTCATTAGCATTATTAAAATAAACACATTTTGGACTAATTGAACAGATGTTAACTGTTAGCCTTGTTGTTTTAATGTGCATTGGGACCTTTGATCTCTGAGTGGCCTGTAGCCCTGTGGAATTCAGAGGGACGGGGCTTTGAGGTCCCCAGGTTCTGCTTGGCCGGTGTGTGCTGGCAGCTGAAGCGAGTGTGTCTGGGCGCCAGATGGTTTTTGGAAACACAGAGAGACTCATGAATTCACACCCCTCAATCAACGTATCAGTCTGTAGTCAACAAACTATTTCAGCCTCTGGATCTGCCCAGATTTGATCAGGGTGGGGAGCGAAGAGATAAGTGAGCTTTCTTTTCAAAGAGCCCTCAGTCTAGCGAGGTAGGTCGGGGCTGGCACAGCTGTGGGAGGGCGAGGTACCCGAGCATCAGGGTGGGCGTCTCATCCTCCAAGGTAGAGGATGTGCCCTGCAAAGTGGTTTTTAAAGGACCAGAGCAGGTTGCCAGTGTTTAAAAATCTGGAGGTCTCATATAAAAATCTGAATTTCTGGCTTCTCTTAAAAAATGGGAGGATCTGGCAACCCTGAGCCTGTGGTCCTGCCTGGGAACATCGCCTGGAGCTGGGCCGCAGCTGCCCTTCCTGGATGCAATGCTCATTGTCCTGTTTATCATACTCTGGGCCCAGTCTGTGTCACCTCTTTACACTTAACAGTCCATGCCCTTCTCTAAATGCTGCAGGAGGGCAAAGGAAGCAGGGCGCTTCGGCCACGTTGGAAGGATGGAAAAGAATGTGGGGCAGGTATTCCCGGGGGCAGGGATGGTGTGAGCAGAGCTGCACAGACCAGGGCCGGCTCTCATTAGTGCAAATAAAGCAGTGGCACTTTGGCTCCCATAGACATCTTGGGACAAAACACACAGGACAGCAAGGACCAGAGCCAGAAAGTCAGGGAGTAAACTTTGGACCTCTGTACAAGACAGCAGAGACAGAACACACAAAATCCGCCCCCTACACCCCAAGCACGTAAGAATGATGGGTTAAAACAAGACTACAGGGAAAAACAATAGGAAAATCTCCGTGGGCCAGGAAGGAGAAACCTAAGTGCGGTAAGTGGGCTTGCAGCCTGCAGCCCTCAGGCTGCAGTGAGCGGGGGAGCCAGCCCTTTCGTGTCCCTGTTGGATGGGTTGAGGGTCTACCATGCTTGCGTGGAGAAGGGAGCCAGACTGTAAGAAGCCCAGGGGTGGGCCTTGCTCCTAGCAGGAGTGGAAATATCTTGTTGGTGGCCAGATGTATGACTGGAGACGTGGTCTTTGCCTGTGGCTCAGGGAAGAAAGGAGAGCTCCCAGGCGGGAACAGAAACTCATTTTGTGCTGCCCTCGGGGCCAGGCCCTAAAGCTGTGCTATCGATGTGTCTAAGGAAAGAGCGGCCTGGGCTGATGTTTCTCTCTGCATCTTCTTTGTAAGGCACATCCTGAGCACATTAATCATAGGAAAAACTATGATAGGGATGTAATTATTTTGAGAGGCCAAACCGCAGTACCCTCTCACCTGTTCATTAAGGTATTTCCTGAGATCTTCTCACTGGGGACAGTTTTGTGCTCCTAGAACTTGAGGGCAATGAAATTGCATTTCACAGAGTCAGGGTGCCTGAGAGAAAAGGACCCTTACAAGTAATCTTGGCTTCCTCCCACATTCCCTCATTTTACAGGTGAGGAAATTGAGGCTCAGAGATTTGCCTGAGATCACAATGAAGATGCTGGACTTGGGGATGAGCCTCTGGGTTCCGTCCTGGCTTCGCTTCAGTTTTTTAATTTATCAAATGGGGACAGTTTTATGGCTCCATAGAGCCATCAAGAGGCTGTTAACATGTTTCCTCCCTCTTTTTGGGGTAGCTGTTTCTCCTGAGGCATTGGTGTAATTTTTTTTTTTTTTTGACGACAGTGAATTCCTAACAGGGAGGCTGGGTGGCGGTGGTTAAGATCATCGATTCTGGAGCCAGCCTGCCCTGGTTTAAATCCCAGCTTCATCACTTAGTGTCAGTGTGACTGTGGGCAAGCTACTTAATCTCTCTGTGCCTCCACTTCTACATTTCTGTAAGGCTAATGATAGCATCTGTCTATTGGATTTCAGGCTCTAAAACAATACCTGGCACATGCAAATCCCCCAGTGAACGTTAACTGCCATTATTATTATTATTATTATCCCAATATAACATTGTATTTCCCTTTTTGCTGTGGCAGCCAGGGAGCTCATCACTCAATTTGAATCTTATTTTAGACCCCGCATAGGACTTAATGGCGTGCATTTCTGTTTCCCTAACATTCTCTGGCATTTTAAAACTATTTGGCTCTCATTTCCTCTATCATCCTGACTTCTTGTCTATTATTGTATCATATATTTCAGAACAACTGTGGAATGAATCTCTTAAGAAAAATATAGCAATAGGTTGATTCAGACTGGCCTGATGTGGTCCAGGAGTTAGGAGGTAAACTGTGTTATTAAAACAAAATTATAGCTAATATTTTGTAGGGCCTATTGTGTATTAGCTGTTGTTGCATGTACTTTGCATACATTACTTTAAACTTCTCAACCATTCTATGAGGCAGGGCTTATTATTATCTCCTTTTGAAGCTGAGGAAACTAAGGCCCAGAGAGGTGAAGCGACTCAGCCAGTGGTTGCCAGCAGCAAGCGGTGGAGCCAGTATTCAGATGTGTCCCCACCTGACTCCAAACCGCGCACTTTTCCACTTCTAGGGGATGCCTTTGAGCTCTTGGGGACCAAGGAGGGATGATTTCAGTCAGCTAAGATGTTTCCTCTCTGATTTCTCTTCCTCTTCTCTTCCCTTTTCCTCTGCCCTCTTCTCTCCCCATTTCCTCTGCCCTCTTCTCTCCCCATTTCCTCTGCCCTCTTCTCTCTGTTTCATGGGTTTCCCAGAACCCATGCGGGCCCCCAAAGGCCTGGCTTTCGCTGAGATCCAGGCCCGCCAGCTGACCCTGCAGTGGGAGCCGCTGGGCTACAATGTGACGCGGTGCCACACCTACACCGTGTCCCTGTGCTATCACTACACCCTGGGCAGCAGCCACAACCAGACGGTCCGGGAGTGTGTGAAGATGGAGCGGGGGGTCAGCCGCTACACCATCAAGAACCTGCTGCCCTACCGGAATGTTCACGTGCGCCTCGTCCTCACGAACCCCGAGGGACGCAAGGAGGGCAAGGAGGTCACCTTCCAGACGGACGAGGACGGTAAGAGCCCCGGCCCTGATTCCCAGCGCCTCCAGGGCCTCCCACAGAAACCCCATGTCTGAGACTGAGACGCATATAGGAAAGTTTTTTCTTAGGATTAAATCAACTCTGTAACAACAAAGTAATGATAGCTAATACTTATTCTCTGGAAGCCTTTGGGTTAATTGGTATAATTTCTTCCTTAAATGTTTGGAAGAATTCAGCAGTGAAGCCATTGGGGATGGAGTTTTCTTTGTGGTGGGGTTTTTAAATAACAGTTTTAATTCTTAAAATAGATTTTGGAATATTCAGATTTTTTCTTGTATCAGTTTTGGTGTACTGTGTTTTAAGGAATTTGCTGTGTTTTAAGAAATTTGTTCGTTTCACCTAAGTTGTCAAATTCCTTGACATAAACTTGGTTATAATATTCTCTTATTATATTTATTTAACGTCTGTAGGGTCTATGTGATATCTCCTTTTTCATTGTCCCAATTACCTGATATTGGTAATTTGTGTCTTCTCTCTTAGGAGATGAACTGTGTTATTAAAACAAAATTATAGCTAATATTTTTTAGGGCCTATTGGGTATTAGCTGTTGTTGCACCTGCTTTGCACACATTATCTTAAACTTCACAACCATCCTGTGAGGTAGGGCCTATTATTATCTCATTTTGAAGTTGTGGAAACTAAGGCTCAGAGGGGTGAAGCGAGGCAGCCCCTGGTCCCAGCTGTAACCGGCAGGGCCAGGATTCAGATATGACCCCTCCTGACTCGAAACTTGTTCACCATTGCTAGAGATTTAAAAATTTTATTGACCTTTCCAAAGAAGCAACTTTGGCTTAGTTGATTTTCTTTATTGTATATTTATTTCCTTTTTTATTCTTTATTTCCCTTTTTACACTTTCTTTGCATTTGAACAGCTGTTCTTTTAACTTTTGGGACGGAAGCTTATGGAATCATTAATTTTGAACTTTCTTCATTTCTGATATATGCATTTAAAGCCATCAATTTTCCTGTAATCCCTGCCCTTTACCTACATTCATGAGTTTTGATATGTCCTATCTTTATTATCATTCTGATCAAAATATTTTCTAATTTCTATCATAATTTCTTTTTTGACCCAAGAATTATTTTGAATTATGTTGCTTAATTTCTGAGCAATTGGGACTTTTATGATTATTGTATTTCTAGCTTAATTCCACTGTGGGCAGAGTACATACTCTAATTTTGGTCTTTTGAAATTTGACCCTCAATTTATGGCTCAACCTATAGTTAAATTTTGAAAAATCTTTCATATGTACTTGGAAAAATATGCATTCTGTCATTGTTGGGTGAAGTGTTCTACTTAAGTCAAGCTAATACTTATCAAGCACTTGTTCCACACGTCAAGTACTATTCTGAATGCTTTCCATATATTCATACATATAATTCCATGACAAGCCTATGTGGTAGGTTATTATTACTATTCCCATTTCGCAGATGAAATCAATAGGTAGTGGACAGGTAGCAGAGCTGGGTTTTGTACGTGGCTATCTGCATCAAAGTTTTCATTCCTAGCAGCTCCAATGCCAGCACAGGTCCAAAGTCTTCCCCCAGATTCCTGCAAATTCCTGGGTGCCCTAAGCTCATTGGTTGACAGTTTTTCTTGCCTCCCTGCATGTGTAGTTTTCTGCTGTGCATAGCAGTGGCCCAGACACAACATTCAGCTCCTTCTTTGGTGCTGACATGGTGAGGGTTTGTTGGGGTGGGAGTGAGGACTGTAGGGGTTTACCCTGAAGAATTGCAAATGTAGAGAAGGAAAAACTGAACTTCTTTTCCCTTCTTTCCATTTTAGGTTCATTGGCTGGGGCTCTGTAGATTAGACTGAGAAAAGACAGCTTAACAAGAGAAACATATGGGAGTTCATTACCATGTGCATGGCACATACATATGGGAGTGAGCGCTCAGCAATGAGTAACTCAAAGTGGTGGTTAGAACTTGGGCTTCTTGGCATTTTAACAAAAGAACAGTGAATTTTTAGAGAAGTGACAAGACAAAGGAAAAAAACCTTGAAGTTCTAGGGGCAGCAAATTATGTGAAGGCAAAAATATGGGGAAACTAATGACAGACAAGGGCCAGTTAATATAATTTGAGTAGATCTTGCTAGTCTAGAGTTGTCTCATTGATGAACCTCTTTCCTTCAGGGTAGAGAGGGGAGGGAGGCACCTTTGCAGATTTATGTCTTTCTTTTAGGCAAATAGGAGAGGGCAGAGCAAATTTCTTTACAGTCCTTAATTAATATTGTTGATAAGTTCTTGGAAACTGTGACTTTAAGTGAAACAACGTATAACAAAACCAATTTTACTGCAGGCTAATTGCTATAAACAAGGATCAAATTCCTATGGCATATTTCTGGTTAATGACCCAAAATAGATCTAATATTAAACATTGAAAAGATGATTAAAAACAAGAAAGATAATTATTTTCCAACCTGCTTATTCCAGTTCAGGGTGGAGGATGGCTGGGGCTGAGGGCCCAAGGCGGGACCCCACCCCGGACAGGATGCCCTTCCGTCCCAGTCGCGTCACACACTGGGACCATTTAGACACACCAGCTCACCTCACATGCACATCTTTGGGGGACGGGAAGAAACCGGAGCACCCAGAGAAAGCCCATGCAGACATGGGGAGAACATGCTAACTCCACACAGACAGTGGCCCCGGCTGGGAATCGATCTTTTTTCTTATCAGGTTTATAATAAAGCAATGTTGAAAGAAGACTTTATTCAAGGATCTTCTCTATCTGCTTTTCCTCAATTCCCCTCTCAGTTCAGCTCAAAATAATCCTTATGCCAAAATGGCATATTTTAGGCCAACACACTCTGCTACCCTTCACAAACATCCTCAAGTTCAACATCAGATCACTCTGTTCTTCCAGTCTTTTGACCTCTGCTCTGCTCCCCCGCAAGGTATATTGTTGCGACTTCAGCCCACTCTGACCAGGCCTCGCTCGGACTGCTTGGCCTTCTTTCTTCTTTCCCTGCCCCTTTCCTTCCTGCTGCCTCCAGTAACCATTCACTACTTGATATTTTTTACTTTTCACTTAAGTGTTAGTATAGTACTAACAGGAAGTATGCTTATGTTAAGTGGTCAGCTCAGTGAATTCTCACAGACCGGACACATCAGGATAATCCACACCCAGACCAAGAAATAGCATCAGCAGCTCCCAGAAGCCCCCTTCGCGTGCCCTCCCACTCGCAGCCTCCCAAGGGTAACCACTATCCTGACCTGCAATGCCATGGATTAAACTCCACTTGGTTTGAATTATATATCAATGGAATCATGCAGTGTGTATTCTTTTTATATGTTGTATAAAAGACTTGGCTTCTCTCTCTCAACTTTTTGCTTGAGGGATTCAGCCATGTTGCATGTACAATTCTAGAGAATTTATTCTCATTGTTGAATAGATCGCTATATGCAGGTATTGCATTTACTTATCCTATTTTCTATTGTTGGGCATTTTCGTTGTCTTCAGTGTTCAGCTATTTTAAATTATGCTGTAAAGAAAAGTCCTTGTAGAATATTTTGGGTAGATTTACACATTTCCGATGGGTGTGTTCATAAGAGGTAGATAGATCCGGTTTTCCCAGGTGGTTGCATCAGTTTACACTCCCACTAGCAGGAGTGTGAAAATTTGGCTTGCTCCATGTCCTCACCAACACTTGGAATTGTCTTTTTCATTTTATCATTTTGGCGGGTGGATGGTGGTGTTGCCTTGGTAACTGCTCATTTTCACAGAGAACACTTTGGCTTTCAGCGATTGTTATCTTGGTTTCTGCTTTCCCCTGTCCTTTGAGTTGAGCTTCCCCTCGGTGGTTGATTAAGGTGTTTTCCCAAACAGAGACCATTCTCTTCCCAGAAGAAATGTCTTGTGACTGCTGTTATGATGATACATGTGAACAAAAACAGACAAAGCAAAACAAAACTATGCCTGAAAGGGTTTATGCTGAAATGTTAACAGTATTATTCTTTGGCTAATGGAATTGTAGGTGCCATTAATTTTCTTTATGCTCATTTTGATTTTATACATTGAGCATATTGTTTGTGTAATTAGAAATTTTTAGACAAGAATGCATCTATCTACTAAGGCAATTATTTTAGTTTCTCTGGCAAATGTTTATATTTTTTGAAAACCACTCAGCTGGATCAAAATAAGACCATTCCAACATTCTTCTCTGTTGAATGCAACCTGCACAGTAAGGAAAGTGTCAGCCACCCTTTCTGAGTACTCAGGAATGGGCTGAGCCATAGGAAATTGTTTTATGTACATCACATCATTTAAGTTTAGTAAGGGAAGGGTTATTATCACCCCCATTCCACTGATAAGGAAACTGAGGCTCAGAGAGGTCGAATAGTCCAAGAGTATCAGTTTGGAAATGGTAGGGCTAGAATTTGAATTCTGGTACATGGCTACAAAGCCAGCTTTCCCCTGCCCCATGCCGCCTTTTCCTCGCAGTGCCTGGCGGGATCGCAGCGGAGTCTCTGACCTTCACGCCCCTGGAGGACATGATCTTCCTCAAGTGGGAGGAGCCGCAGGAACCCAATGGCCTCATCACTCAGTATGAGGTGGGTTTGGACCCCTTACTGAGGGGGCCCTTGGTGAAAGAACACACAAGTTGGACCGGGAGGTGCATGGTCGGGGGACTGAGGTGATCATTGAGGTTCCTTCAACTATGACTAGGGTCTGTAGGAGATAGCAGTGGTCCCCAACCTTTTTGACATCAGGAACCAGTTTTGTGGAAGACAGTTTTACAATGGACAGGAGGCAGGGGAGTGCTGGTTTCAGGATGATTGAAATATATTACATTCAAGCTCTCATTCAAGTTCACCACCGTGCGGCCTGCTTCCTAATAGGCCTGGGCCCATACTGGTTCACGGCTGCCTGGAGCTTGGGGCCCCTGGGTTACTGGGACAAGGGACATGGAGGCAGGAGAGGGAGGTGAAAGGTCTCAGCGGCCTGGGCTGAGGGGCATCCGCAATCCCACTGTGCCTCTCCCTTTGCCCAGCCTTATCCCCAGCTCATGCGAAACATAATGGTGGGACGCTGTTGGGCCAGGGATGCCCTTCCCCATCCCCATGCCTACCGACCTGCCCCTCCTGCCCGCAGATCAGCTACCAGAGCATCGAGTCATCAGACCCGGCGGTGAACGTGCCAGGCCCACGACGTACCATCTCCAAGCTCCGCAACGAGACCTACCACGTCTTCTCCAACCTGCACCCAGGCACCACCTACCTCTTCTCTGTGCGGGCCCGCACGGGCAAAGGCTTCGGGCAGGCAGCGCTCACGGAGATCACCACCAACATCTCAGGTGAGCTCCCTGGCTTTGGCCTGGCCCCTTTGGAGGAGGCCCAGAATCCTAGGGTTCCGTGGGCCGGGGAGGGTGCTGGGGGCCTCCTGGGGGTGCTTGCAGTTGGCCTCTGCTGAGATAAATGGACCATGTAGGGGTTGAAGTCAGGGAGAATTAAGTTAGAGGGCTCAGGAGACTGTGGTCAGTGGAATCAGAGGGCTGAGGTCAGGGGTCAAGGAAACTCAGGTGAGATGGAACAGGGAGTCTAAAGTTGAGGAGAAGAGATCTCTAAGGACGAGGGTCAAGGAGGTTGGATGCCTGGCCTTCTGGTCCAGTGGCCAGGCTCCATGCTTATGTCCCTGTCCCCTTCCTCAGCCCCCAGCTTTGATTATGCTGACATGCCGTCGCCCCTGGGAGAGTCTGAGAACACCATCACCGTGCTGCTGAGGCCTGCACAGGGCCGTGGTGCGCCCATCAGGTGTGAAAGCCTGGAGGGAGGGTGGGAGGTGAGGGTCATGGGGAAGAGGCCCCTCCTCTGACCCAGAGCCCGCTGCCCAGGCCCCCCCGCCCTTGTCCTCCCTCAGCCTCCCCCTCAGAGTTCAGAGCATCTGGAGGAGGATGTTCTCTGCTCCTGGGCAGGTGGACGCCTGTAGCCACTTCCTTCTGAGGCCACGGGTGTCTGGTGGTGACTGTCATGAGATCTCTGGATAGTGTCAGCCTGGGGAGGTGACTGTGCAGGCTTCTCTGGGAGGCCTCCTCTCAAACCCCTTGGAGGAGTGAACTCTGGGGCCTTTTTTCTTTCTAGCTTATCTCCTGGAGGGTTCTTCCCTGGGAGACACAGGGCTGGGCTTTCTAGAAGACCAGGGCAGCCGGCTAGATAGGGCCACCTCTCTGGAGTGGCCAAGAACTTGGCTTCTCCAGTTCCTTCTCCCCAGAGGAAGCTGGGGCTGCTGATGTGGCTGCCTCTGCTGGGGAGAAGGTGCTGGAGACAAGCTGTGTGTGTGTGAGAGAGAGAGCGAGCGAGAAAGGTACGTGATGTGTGTATGAGATGCGTGGTGTGGAGGGGTGTGTGAGTATGTGAGAGAGCATGAGGGTGTTTGTGGGGTATGTGCACATACTCACTGTCACCCAGACACCGTGCGAGGGACTTAACCTGCAGGGTCCTTTGTCCTCATGTCCTGTGGGGTGGGTACTAGTACCTTAGTTTACATATCAGGAAACAGGCTCAGAGCCTAAAGAACTGGCCCAAAGGCTGCACAGCTGGGGAGTGATAGAGCTGGGGTTTGGAGCCCAGGTCTGTCTACTAAGCCAGTACCTTTCCTTGAAGTCACAGAACCTCCCTGCCTCTCTGTTCTGTCTCCTCTACCCACAAAAGTACATGCCCCGAGAGAGGTGAAAGCTTGTCTTTGGCCACGGGAGGGGCCTAGCGAGCCCTCTCAAGAAGGTAATAGGTTGTTCACGTGCCCAGGACACCCCTGGCTTCTTCACTCCCCTCCTCTCTTCTCTCTGCTTTGCCTCCCCCATACCTGCCTCTGCAAAGCCTGTCCTGGGTTATTTCCCAGACCGTCAGAAGAGTCCCAGAAAAACATCAGGGCATCTGAGGGGCACTTTGCATTTTGCTCAGGCACAGGGCTTTGGTGCGCCTGAGTCTGGGAGGAATTGGGAAACCTCTTCTCCTTGTCCATTTGAGGGTTCCTGTGAGCTGGCCTGGTCAGCCTCCCTCTGGGACAATGATGACAAGGCTGGGCGGGGTGGGGGTGATGGTGGGACATGGCGAGAAGGGAGAGGTATGATGGCTGTGCCCCTTGGGTGTGTCCCTTCACCTCTCGGAGCGCCCTTTCCTTATCTGCATAATGGGGATCATGCCCGGTCAAGATGCGCTCTCTTCATGGCTAGTGTTGATTATTATCATCTTCTGGTAGGATTCAGGGCCAGGAGAGGCCTGAACTGAGCCTGGGAAATGGAGGCTGAGGGGGGCCTGGGCTGGAGTTTGCAACGTGCTAGTGACAGGGAATGAACCTCTGTGGCCCAAATGCCAGGGTGCTGGGGTGATTCTCCCATAACTTGGAAGCTCAAAAGAAACAGCTGGAGAGCAAGGCAAAGGCATTTCTGCTTCCCAGAGCGCAGGCTGTCAGTGTGGGGTGTCACATGCCAAGACGTGATCAAGGCTGTGACTTGAAATATTCAAATTTGTCAGTATTCAGTTAGTTACTGTTGGCTTTGTTCCACAGAGGATTTGGGGGAGTTCACAGCAAAAAGCCATTCAGTAAAGTGATAAAAATAAATAGAAACACACAAGTCGGGACCAGGAGACACAAATCAGAGGGAACATACTCAGCCATTAGGACCGGGAGACATCGAGCTCAGAGCTGCAAGTTCGAGGTTGCCTCAATTGGGAGGACTTGGGGTGTAGGATCAGTGTGTCCTTGTTTGCTTGCTCACTGACAGCCTCTCCTACAGGAGGTCACTAGATCCCCAAGTGCCTAGCTCAGGGCCGGGTGTCTGAGTTCATGCACTCTCTGTGCACGAATGGGTGCATCTTGTCTAACTCTAGTTTAAGAGGCTCAGAAGGGAGCCAACGATAGAGTGGAGCCTGAGGCTACAGGTTTCCGGACACGTGGCAGGCACTGGGGGACTCACTGGGGAGTCAGGTTGGGGCCTTTAGGGCTTAGCTCACCTGAGCAGGGCCCACATTCTTTCAGCTTTAGTCTGTCACTGTAATGACAGCTGATAGGCACTGGCTGCTTGCTAAACTTGCCCCCTTCCTCACCTCTACCTCAAGGAAGGGTCCTGAGATAACTCCCCTTCTACAGAGGATGAAACTTGAGACCCAGGGAGGTTAGGTGACTTGCCCAGCTGGACAGAGGCAGAGCTGAGATCAGCCCCCAGCAGGGCCTGACCTCAGAGCCTATGGCCTTGGCCCCCAGATAGTTCTCCCTGTTCCTGGCCCCTGGGATCACTGCGCTCTCCGGTCTCCCTCCAGCGTGTACCAGGTGATTGTGCAGGAGGAGCGCCCGCGGAGGCTACGGCGGGAGCCCGGCAGCCAGGACTGCTTCCCAGTGCCGCTCACGTTTGACGCCGCGCTGGCCCGCGGCCTGGTGCACTACTTCGGGGCCGAACTGGCCGCCAGCAGTCTGCCTGAGGCCATGCCCTTCACCGTGGGTGACAATCAGACCTATCGCGGCTTCTGGAACCCACCGCTCGAGCCCAGGAAGGCTTACCTCATCTACTTCCAGGCAACAAGCCACCTGAAGGGGGTGAGGGACAGGCCGGGGTTGTGGTGGGGGCGGTTGGGGGGCAGGCTGCGGACACTTTGGAGCGGGGTCGCCCCGAGAGCAGACTTCCCCAGGTTGCGTCCCTTCTGATCCCTCCCCTTCTATTGGTGACTCCGCCCCCGTCTGAGCCCCGCCCATCTGACCCTAGGCTCTGTCCCACCAGCCCTACCCACTTCGTGAGCGTTTTTTGTTTTTTGTTTTCCCCGGACTCCCATTTATCCAAGCTCCCAGTTTAGTCCCTGCCTGCTCCCTGAGGCCCTGGTCTTCTGTCTCAGGCTTCTCTTTCCCCAGAGGAGTCCGTCTCAGGTTTCTGTTTCCACCAGACTGAGGCCTGGAGCTCACCTCCTCCCTGAAGCCCTGCTCTTCTCCTGGCTCCTCTCTCTTTTGGTCTCTCCCACCCAGGCTTTCGTATCCAGACCAGATCCCGGACCTAGGCCCAACCCGAATTTTGGAGGCCCCGCCCCTTTTCTTGTTCTAGCTGATCTCCTTCTCCTCCTTTCTTAAGGCCTTGCCCTTTTTGCAGGCCCCTCCCCTTTCGGCCCCTCCCTCCTAGTTCCCCCGGGCCCCCTGCCCTGTGGGGTGTCTTTAGTTACTGTCTAGAGCAGACAAGCCCTGACCCGGCCCAGGACTCGCTGTCTGAGGTTCCCTCCTGGGGAGGGTCAGGTCCGGGCTTCACTGGTGCTGAGACCCCCATCTGTGCCTCCAGGAGACCCGGCTGAATTGCATCCGCATCGCCAGGAAAGGTAAGTCCTGCTGGGTCTGGGGGCATATGTCACTTGCTGGACTTGGGGAGGTGGACCCTGAGTACCCAGGGCTGTGCTAGCCGAGGAGGGTTGTCCAGCCTGCCTGGGGTCAGAAAACATTTCCCTTCTTGGCCCTCCTGTGCCTACCCCAAGGGCTCCTTCTCCCAGACTGGGCAGCAGGGACAACCTCTCCCTTATCCCGCTCCTCAGGGTCACAGAAACAGCTTGGCAAGGGCCTGGAACAGGCCTGTGGATGGGCAGCCATTATGGTTGGGCCATGGGAGTAATGGATGCTGGGCACTGGTTCTGTGCCCTTTCCTGTGGTGGGGACAGGGTGTACCAGGCTGCATAAGGATTGTCCCTACTCCCAAACAATTGGTTCTCATCCTGAGATGCCCTAGCCACACCCTAGGTACATAATCCTCTCCTTCTATCACCTCCCAGGAGGGCCAGAAGATGGGTCTGAAGGTCCCAGAGATCGTCCATCCCCATTCACTGTAGGATGGGGAGGATGTGAGAAAGTGGAGAGGGAATGGGAGCTCTTCCCGAGAGGGGAACAGTGCATGTAAAGCCTCCGACACAGGGATGCAGGAGCTGTGAGGGGTGGTGAGGAGACAGATCTGCCTGAAAGGCTGGATGCACGCTGTAGGGAGAGGCAGCTGTCTTGGTGCCCGTGTGTTTGTGCAGCCGGGCTCATTCCCCATGGCTCAGACCAGGGGGTAGGCAGTCCCTTTCTCCCCTCTGATCCTTTGTCCTGCTTTGCTCTCCCCAGCTGCCTGCAAGGAAAGCAAGCGGCCCCTGGAGGTGTCCCAGAGATCGGAGGAGATGGGGCTCATCTTAGGCATCTGTGCTGGGGGACTTGCTGTCCTCATACTCCTCTTGGGGGCCATCATTATCATCATCCGCAAGGGGTGAGTGAGGCCACGCCCTCGCTGCTGCCCCTCAGAGGCCTGGTAGGCGTAGAGGAGCCGTGGCTGGCGACTGGTAGGGCTGGGGGCTGGCAGGGCAGCCACCGGGCGGGTGTATGCAGGGCTGCCAGCCTGGGCAGCAGGCCCGTGGATGGACCCAAGCCGGGCGGTGGGAAGCCAGCGACACTGCAAATGGAGCTGCCCCTGAGCAGCTTGGCTGGAGCCCGGGTCTGGCTGGTGCCAGGTGCCGCTCTCCAGGAAAGGGCACTCAGTGCTGGCTGCCGAGGAGCTGGGCTGGATGGAGGCACTGCTCTCCTGTACCTGCTGGGCCGTTCCTGGGGGCAGAGTGTGGGGGAGACATGACTTTGAATCCCGTTCCCCTGCAGACCTTCAGCCAACTTGCCTGCCCTGACCATGGGGTTGTGGTATTGACCTTGAGCAGTGAGGGAGGTGCTCACTCCCCTTCAAACCAGGGACCCTGAGCCTCCCTCACCCTTGGGCTCAGCTTGCCTTAGACCCTGATCCTTGAGGAGTCCTCTTGGGTCCATGACTCAGAGAAGTCCTCCCTCCTGCCCCTGCCACCCCGCAGGCCTCAAAGGTCCAGCCTCGGTGTCCGCGCGGGCTGCGCGTCCCAGTGCACTCAGCAGTGCGCAGCGTGAATCCCAGCACATCTTAGAATCCAGAACCTAGAAACGTGGAGTTTTGGAGTTTCATAGACTCAGGATTTTGGATTCTAAGACTCAGAATTTAGAATTGTAGAAGCTCAGAGCCCAGAAAAGTGAGAGTTACCAGGTAGTTCAAGGACATCTAGTTGAGCGGGTTTCAAATCTTTTTAAAGCAACAGGATCCGTCTTCCAAACACCAAGTAAACCTCCCTTGGGAGCCCAGTACATGGAGCAGCTGAAACTGAGCCTCTCATTGGAGCCTGATGGGGGCTTCTGAGACCTCTTCTTCCCTTGTTCCCCACCAGGCAGCCCTAGGACACTGTTGTACATGCACCTTAATTGGGGGATGGAGATGCTGAGGCCCAGAGGTGGCATGGACCTGCCCAAGGTCACATAGGGAACCAGGAGCAGAGCCTACCCCACCCTCTCTCCACCTGGGCTCTGGCTTCTGCTGCCCCTGCTGCTGCCAGGCTGGGCACACATGGATGGGTTGGCGCTGGTCTCTGGGCTGCCAGCAGCCGATAAGCAGGATCCAGGGAGATGAGGGAGACTTGGCGAGGGCCCCTTTGCCTGAGGCCAGGCACCGGCAGAAGAATCGGGGGTAGGGCATGCCAGCAGCGGGGATGTGGTGTGGGGGGCGGGTTGGTGGCCTATCCAGGGCATTAGGCTTGAGTTTTCCCTGTCCCACTTTCCACATAGCTTCAAGATACAAAACATTTGAAAGCATTATTTCTTTAGTAATTACTAGGTACTAGGAGCTCCACACACATCTCTGGGGAGTGGGACAGATGGAGAGGGGTGTAAGGGAGGGGGCCGCACATTGGGGGGTTGAAGGTGGTATTTGAAGCCCTAAAAAGTCTACCCTCAAGGAGAGCAGGTAGAGAGAGCACTGGGCCCAGGAGACTGAGCCAGAGGTGCTGCCGGGGCCTCACTGGGAAGCCCTCTGCTTATGCAGCCGCTACCCCTACGCCCTTCAGGCAGCTCTAGAAGCCTCGGGACCCTCCCTCTAAAAGCCATTCAGCCCCTTCCACAGCCCACGGCTACATACCCCCTCCCTACCCCGCCCCAACTTCACCTGACCTTCCAGATACATTGTGTCCCTCAGGGCTCTTCCAGTCTGTACTGGGGGGTGTCATGGGACAGAGAAGTTCTGGCAGGGATGGGGGTATTCAGATCAACTTGGGGTGAAAATGTAATGGACAGGTTAAGAGGTTACCGTGAGAGGGCAGTAACTCAGGTGCCCCCTGTGCACCCTTGTTGGAGGAAGGAGGTGGCTGGGGCAGGGGGTTATGGGGACAGCCAGGGCCAGCTGGGAGGAGATGTCAGATTCGCCATCCTGCCCTGCCTATGTGAGACTGGCCAAATCTGCCCGGGGCCCGGGGGCCAGGAGGGGAGACCTAGCCTACCGCAGAGCGCAGGCCCGAGACCTCAGGCTGGGTCAGATCCCCTCGCTCTGCTTCTAGAGCCCCTCCCCTTCCCTTTGCAGCACTTTCTTTTCCTTGCACTTTTTCACTTGCTTACATGCAGTGCTTTGCTCAATGTTCATCCTCCCTGCTGGATTGAACCCTCTGTGCAGGCAGAGAAAGTTCTGTCTCATTGGCTGAGTATCCCTCAGTGAAGAGCTGAGCATATGCTTCCTGTTGCCTAACCCTCACCACAGCCCCAGGGGGTGGGGAGGTGGGGGTGGGGGTACTATTAACATCACTTGTTTAGAGGAGGAATGGAAGCTCATAGAGGTGGAGATCTTTTATTTCTTTCCCCCTTGTTTATTGATTACTCATTCAATGAATTATTTATCAAGAGATTATAATGTGTTGGACACTGTCCTGGGCCCAGGGGATCCGGTGGTGGGCAGAATCCTCTTGTGCTTTGTAGTTAGTGGGAAGCCTTGCCCTAAATTAGAAGCACAAATGGATAATTAGGATTTGTGAAAAGAACAGGGTGCCTGGGTCGGGGGCAGAGAGACGGTGAAGGGGGATGTAATGTAGTCAGTGATTGTCGGGGAGTGGTCAGGCAAGGCCCTTTGAAGTCATGACCTTTTAGGGAGAGCAGAAGAATGCTATTCCTTCAGCCACCCCCTCCCTTTCAGGGCCTCTGAGAAGCCACAGGGCTGTGGACCCTCCCCTCTGTCCCTGTGATGGATGAGACGTGCTGTGTGACCTGTCCTTGCTGTCCTCAAGTCTTCCACCCTCCTTTCTCCTCCCCTCCCCGCAGTCTGCAGGATTTCTTTGCGGAAGGCCATTGAAGGCCACTCAGTGGGATCCCTGCAGACAGGGTGATGCGGGGGTGGTGAATGGAGGACCCTGCGAGGTGCCTGGGTGGGGCCTCAGGAGGGAGCTGGCTCAGGGTCAGGGTCCTGACCCTGCTCTGGACTCTACCAGTGACCCCCAGAGAGTCCCCGTCAGACCCTGACTGTCTGAGACTCAGCTTCCTGACCTGCTCTGCTTCATCTCTGGGTGCTTTGTGGCCATGTCAGGACTCTTGACCCAAGTTGTGCTTTGGGTGCACACGAAGGGCGACCTCGCTTCTTTAATGGACTCCACACCCGGAAGCAGTCTGGGTGGACGAGGGGGGCCCCAGGTTTGCCCTTGAGCCCTCTCCACCCTGCTCCTTCCCTGTCCCAGCCACTTCTCCCCTCCCAGAGACAGGTTCATACAAAGGGCTGTCCCCTAAGGGGCAGAAGGACTGAGGGTGGGGCGTTGTCTGCAAGGGTGAGTATAGTGACCTCGAGCGTGGAAGTTGGGGGTGTGATGTGTGTGAGCGCACGCGACTGTGTGTAAGTGTATTTGTGAATATAAGCCTGCGTATGTATCTGAGTGTGTCAGTGTGTGTATTTAAATACATGTGTCTGTGCATGTGAGTCTGTGTCTGCATTTGTGAATGCACATATTGTCTGTGTGTTCCTACGTGTACTCAGAGTAAGGGTATATCCATCTGAGTGTGCCTGCCTCTGTGTGGGGGTGCAAGTCTTTGTATTTCTCTCTGTATATGCCTGTGTGAATGGCTGAAAGCTCTGCTTCCCCCAGACCCTTTCCCTACCTCCTTTGCACTCCAGTAGCAGGCTCAGGGGAGGTTCCAGAAGGGGCTTTGGGTCCTTGTCCTAAATGACTGAGCCTGGTCAGCCCTTGAGACAAGGAAGGCCCCTCTGACCTGTCTGGTCCCTGGCCAGTCCCCCTCGAGCCCAGAAAGCACCCGGCTCCCCCCTGCTGGCTGTGTGCTGCCCTGGGCCTGGCCTTGTGGAAGGACCTTGGGCCCAACCGCGCTGTTCTCTTTGCACGCTGCCAGGAGAGACCACTATGCCTACTCCTACTACCCGTAAGTAGCTCCACAGGCCTGGGGTCCCGGCCCCTCCTCGGGACACCCCGCCGCACCCACTATGGCCACCTCGATCTCTGAGCCTCCCTCCTCTGCTCTGACTCTGTTTGCTGTGTTGTCCTCCTCGCGTGGAGGTCACGAGCACTGGTTTTGTAGTCAGAGTCTCGGGGTCAGACCTGGCTTTGCTGAGTTACCCCAGGCAAGTCACTGACCCTCCCTGAGGCTCCGTGTCCTATCACCCCCGAGGCAGCCCCTTGTGTTCCTGAGCCACTCCAGCTGGTCAGATCACAGTCCTGTCTAGGAAGGTCTTCACGCAGCCCCGCCCTCGGGTCCACAGCCGTGTGCGTGTGTGTGCATGGGGGGGGCAGCCTGCCCCCACAGTGGCAGCTCTCCATACAGTGCACATGGCGTTCAGGTCTCCAGGAGCCCTTTCTTTGCTGGGTGGCCCCAGGCTTCTCAGACCCACCATTGCCTGGGCGCTTCCTCTGGGCTCAGTTCTTTACATAGAATTCTCACATCAACCCTGACAAGTAGGAACCATGATCCCATTTTACTGATGAGGAAACAGGCTCAGGGCAGTTAAGGGACCTGTCAGAGGTCATAGGAAGTGCAGAGCTGGGCTACCACCCATGTCCCCATCTGACTCCTGATGCTGCTACTCTGTCTTCTCTGACTCTGCAAGCCTTCTGGAATATTCCCGCTGCCCTTGCTTGTTCTCCCTCCTTGCAGAGCAGGCTCAGATGGTCCTGCACCAGCCCAGGGACAGTGGTCTCTCACCTTCTCCTCCCTGGACCCTTTATTTGCATTGACATCACCTAATGTCATACTAGCTTTTCCACCAACCGCGTCCATGTGAACTCACTCGGAGCTTCCAGCTCGGTTTTTATAGGAACTGCTGATAAGGCAGTTCTCGCTCCCTCTACTTGTGCACTTAATTTTTGAACTGAAATGCAGAACTTTCATAAGTGTCTGTATTACATTCCATCTGCTTAATCCCACCCCGAGATCAGCTGAAGGCCGGCCGTGTTCGGTGTCCGTCCGGGTTCTGTCTCCTGTGGATCTGGTTGGCTGGTGTGTGTAGTTCTTTCGAGCAGGCCGGGAGGGCAGGAGCAGAGCCCTGTGGTTTCCCACCAGAGGCTGCCTTCTAGGCCGGTGTCCACTCGTGGCAGGTCCTCTTTGGGCACTGTTGTTCAGCCAGGTTGACTGGCTGTCCTCTGTCCTTGGTCCTCCGTCTGTCTTCTCTGTGGCTTGCTGGTTTTCAACCTGTGCCTCCTGCTCTCTGTCCCCTTCCCCATCTCTCTTTCCCCTTGTCATTGTCCCTTTACTCTCTCCCCATCCCCTGCACCCTCTTCCTTCCCTGTATCCTAATTCTTTCACCCCTCTCTTTCCCTCCCCACCTCTTTTCTTCCCTTTTTCCTCCTCTACCTTCTCATGTTGATGGTCAAGGTCACAGGCACAGAGACTTCTTATCTGCCCCCAAATGGGTCTTTGGCTCTGCCCTGGGCCACAGTGAGGGTGATGCCCAGAGCCTGTGGGTGGGGCGGGGAGGAGGAGGCCTGGGCTCACGGAGCAGTTTCTGGTCTAGGCTGAGAAGGCTGTGCCTACCTCAGTGCACAGCAGCGTCGGTCCCCAGGGCGTACACAGAGCCATCTTCTTATCACCAGAAGGACATGGGGGTCCTGGCAGAAGGGGCATCCAGAAGTCGTCCTGTCCTCCCCTGGCCCCAGGAGCTCTTCCACCAGGACAGGCTGATTGGAATTTGTCTGTGTGGGAAGATCCCTTCACGGGTCTGTTTATCTCCATGATCATCAGTGTCCCCGAGCCTTCATAACCTGAAAGTCCTTTCTTAGGTCTGCCTCACACCTTGCATGCTGTAGGGCCGAGCAAATGGATAGTCCTCTCGTCTTGAGTCTTCCCTGTGATTGGGCCCCTGCTCTTCTTCAGTCTCAAGTGGGTCCCCAGTCATTGCCTGTTGCTTGGCCCCTTGGTCATGGAGCTGTGTCCCCTGTCTCCCCATCCCCTTTCTCCCTCCCACTTTACTCCAACTTCCCTGAGGCACAAACTGCTCTCCTCACCTTCCAGAAGCTCCCCCGTCTCGGGAGGGGTGGGGCCTCTCGTCTCTCCCAGTGCTGCTTCTAGCAGTTGGATGGGCTGATGGTTAGTGGTGGGAACATGGACCCTGTGTGGGTGTCTTTACAAGTCTAGTGTGGCCGGTGGTGGGACCATCCGGGAGTTCGGGCTGTAAGATACAGCCATGGCTGGCGTTCACTCTGGGCGCAGGGGAGGCCTCCCGGGCACTGGCTGAGCACCAGTGAGACCCTCGGCCAGGAAGGAGGCATATGGTTCCTACCATTACATGAGAAAAAGGTGTTCCAAGAGTAGGTGACTGGTGAGGACACGGGGCAAGGAGGATGGATAGGGGGGATGCAGGGGCTGGAGTGGGGACAGCCATCTTCCTAGTTTGGGGCGACTGCTGTGACACCAAAATAGGACCAGAGTAATTTTCCTGCCATTTCCTGAGCCCTTGGGGCCAGGCCCCCACGGCTGCTCTATCCCTTGCTCTTAGCAAATGTCCCCAGGAGAGGGTCCCTGCCCAGTCCCTTTTGGGGGGAGGCAGCACTCTCTGGGTCTGGTGAGTGAGGGAGGGAGGCAGAACCCTCTCAGCATTCAGAGATGCTTCTAGAATGGTTTCTGTACCTGGCTTCAGGGCCCCTGGCTGCTGGGCTTTCTCATCCACCTTGGGGCACTGTCCTGCCCAGCTTAGCACCCATGTCTCCCGTCAACCCCCCTCTACAGGAAGCCCGTGAACATGACCAAGGCCACCGTCAACTACCGCCAAGAGAAGACGCACATGATGAGCGCTGTGGACCGGAGCTTCACGGACCAGAGCACCCTGCAGGAGGATGAGCGGCTGGGCCTGTCCTTCATGGACGCCCATGGCTACAGCCCCCGGGGTGAGTGCCCGGTTCATGGGCCCCGTCCTCATGGCTCCGGAGCTCCTCGCATTCGCTAAGTTCTGTAATATTCCCAACCAAAATTGAAGCATCTGTTGTACTCCTGCTAGCAACCAGCCCTGGGCCAGGAAATGCAGAGAAGGAAGAGGTATGACCTTTGTCCTAGAGGAGCTGTAGGAAAATGGAGGACTTAGACACAGACTCATAGAGGAGGAATGCGAGGTGACACATGTTAATTGTGGGAAGTGCTCTGGGGACTCAGAGGAGGGAGTGATGCTGTGTGATCAGAGGGGATCAGAGCAGGCTCCTGGCTTAGGGAGCACCTGCTGTGTGAGAGGCTGGAGATCAGTGGCTAGGAGGGACTGCTCTGAAGCCAGACAGACCTGGATTTGCATCTCAGATCCTGGAAGCTGTGTGACCTCAGGCAAGTTGTTTAACCTCTCTGGATGTCTGCTTCCTCACATCCCTCTGCTGGTAGGGCTGCTTGAAGACTAAATAAGATAATGTGTGTACATCATTACTGCTGTCCCTGGCACACAAGAAGGGTAAAGAGAATCAGTTGTATGCGCTAGGAACTTATCATAACTCACTTAATCACACATCTTTTTATTCCATTTAGTGCTAATTTGTACAAAAGAAAGGATATACTGTTTATGAAAATCATAAAGTCATAATAATATGACAAACACTGCTGGTGAATTAGAACATCATCTAGATGTCCCTCTTGTCCCCTCCCTTTCTTTTATGTGTAAATATTCCCCTGAAATTTGTGTTTATAACTTTCTTGCCTTTGGGGGGGTAGTTTTACCATGTGTGCATGCGTCCCTAAACCGTGCACTGAAGAATTTTGCTTGCTTTTGAGCTTTTTAAAAATTAAATCACACTCTATTTTTCAACTCCATGTCACGTGTCTAACATTGACCCAGATGGATGTTTTGCTATAGTTCATTTATTTTCTCCGATGTGTAGTTTTCCATTGTTTGAATATACTGCAATTTATTTTTCTATTCTGCCATTCATGGACATTTGCTTTGTTTCCAGTTTCCTGTTATTATAAACGAGGCTGCTGTGCACATTCTGAGATGAATCTCCAGATGCACCTGCACAGGAGATTCTAGAACTGCTGGGTTATAGAGTGTGTGCTTGTTCCACTTGATAAGACAGTGCCAAATTGTTTTCCAAAGTGGCTTTGCCTGAGTTTGCTCCCAGCCCCAGTGCATAAGAGTTTCCGTTGCTTTACATCAAGATCAGAATTTGCCAGCCTTCTTCACTTTTGCCAAACTAGTTCGCATAAAATGGTAATTCTCTATAGTCTTAATTTGCATTTCTCTGATTACTAATGAGGTTGAATGTATTTTCAAATCATTACTGGCCATTCAGGTTTCTTCTTCCATGAAATGCCTGTTCATGTCTTTTACCTAATTTTCTGTTGGTTTTTTGTTGCTTTCTTAGTGGTTTTTCAAAGTTTTTTTTTTATATTTAGGATGATAATCATTTGTGACTTATGAATTGCAAATATATTCTTCCAATTTGTGACTCATCTTTGCAGATTATTTATAGTGTCTTTGGATGAACAGGTTTTTATTTCAGTTTAGTGAAGTTCATCAGTCTCTTTAGAGTTCTACTTTTTGTGTTTTCTTAAAGAATTCTTCCTTACGTAAGATCATAAAATACTTTTTTACATTTTCTAAAACTTTAATACTTTGCATTTCACATTAAAATCTTGATTGATCTGTAATTGATTTTTGTGTGTGATATGAATTAAGGATATTATTTTTATTATTTTTTCCTATAGGGAAAACCAACTGTCCCAGCATCAGTTATTATATAGTTCATACTTTCACTACTGATTTACAATGGCACCTTTATCATACATCACATTTACGTATATATATGCGGGTTGTGTTTTGGTTCCCTGTTCGCTTTCATTGGCCCATTTGGTGATTCCTGTGCCACCTTTTCTATGTTCTGTACTTACCTAAGTCTTGATATCTGAAACATCAAGCCCTCCCAACTTTGTTCTTCATCAGGGACATCTTGGCTATATTTGTTTTTCATCTTCTGTCTTACCAAGTTTACAATTATCTGTTTAAGGTCCTTGGAAAACTTTGTTGGATGGACTTGTATTGAATCTATAGATCAGTTTGGGGAATAACTGACATCTTCTGAAATTGTCTTTGCATTTATGAATGTGATTTATATCACCCCAATTATTTAGGTCTTGAATGTCTTTCAGTAATTTTCTCTATTAAATCGTCTACCTTTTTTTGTTACGTATACCCCAAGATCCCTTATATTTTTTATTTCTATTGCAAATGGTACATTTTTTTGTGTGTATGTGGCAAAATACACATAACATAAAGTTTACCATCTTAACCATATTTAAGTGTACAGTGCAGTGGTATTTAATTCAGTCATAACATTGTGCAACCATCACTACTATGTGTCCCTACAGCTCTTTCATCTTTAAATTGAAACTCTGTGCTTCTTAAATAATAATAGCTCATTCCCCTCTCTTCCCAGCCTCTAGCAACCACCTTTATATCCTTTACCTCTATGATTTTGACTACTCTCATTATCTCAAATAAGTGGAATCATACACTATTTGCGTTTTCATGACTGGCTTATTTCACAGAGTATGATGCCCTCAATGTTCTTCTACCTTGTAGCATTTTTCAAAATTTCCTCCTCTTTTTTTAAAGGCTGAATAATATTCCATTACATGTACATACCACATTTTTTAATCCACCCATTAGTCAATGGGCACTTGGGTTGGTTCCATATTTTAACTATTGTGAATAATGCTATTATGAATGTGGGCATCTTTGAGACCCTACTTACAGTTTTTTTCTTAAAAAAAATACACCCCCCCCCCCGCCAGAAGTGGAATTGCTTGTTCATGTAATTCTGTGTTTAAGTTTTTTGAGAAACCACCATGTTTTCCACAGTGGCTGTGCCGTTTTACATTCCCACCAACAGTGTACAAGGGTTCCTGTTTCTCCACCTTCTCGCCAATACTTGTTCTTTTCTGCTCTGGGGTAGAAGCCACCCTAAGGAGTGTGGGTGATGACTCGGAGTTTTGATTTGCATGTCCCTAATGTCCAATGATATGATGAGCCATTTGTACATCTTCTTTGGGGAAATGACTGTTCAAGCCCTTTGTCCATTTTGAATCAGGGTTGTTTATTTATTTTTTTGTTTTTGTTGTTGCTGTTGGGTTTTAGGCATTCTTTCTCTATATTTTCTGGATATTAATCTCTTATCAGATAAATGACTTGCATATATATTCTCCATTCTGTGGGTTGCCTTTTTATTTTGTGGATAGTATCTTTTGGTGCACAAAAATTTAAAATTTTCATGAAGTCCAATTTGTCTTTTTTTCTCTTTTGTTGCCTGTGCCTTTGGTGTTGTAACCTCTTGAAATCACTGCTACCCTATATTTTCTTCTAAGAGTTTCGTAGTTTTAGGTCTTACATTTGGATCTCTGATCCATTTTGAGTATATTTTGTATATGATGTTAGATAAGGGTCCAGCTTCATTCTTTGGTATGTGAACATTCAGTTTTCCCTGTATAAATGGTATACTTTAAAAATACGGCATGTCTAATTGTTGCTCGTATAGAGAGATGTGTAGTTGATTTCTGCATGTGTATAGGTTTTATATCCATACTTCTTGATAAACTTTCTTACTAATTTTAATTTGTCTGTAGAATCTTTAAGATTTTCTGAGTACAATGAAAAGATCTGCAAATATTGACAGCTCTGTTTCTTCTTTCTTTCTTCTTATCCTTTTTTCCCCTTGTCTTTCTGAATAGCATTGGCTGGGAACTCTAGTACTGTGTTGAATGGAAGTGGTTCTAGCAGGAATCCTTGTCATGTTTTCCTGATTTTAAAAGGAGTACTTGTACCATTAAACACTGAGAATGAAGTTGACTATAGTTTTTGGTAGAAGTGTTTTATCGGATTAACAAAGTTCCTTCAGTTTTTAGTTTGCTACAAGATTTTCTTTTAAATGGGCATTAAATTTATCACATCCCTTTTTCTGCCTTATTGTCATATTTTTTCCCTTTAGCTTGTTAACGAGGCGAGTGACATTTTTAGCTTTTCTAATGTTAAAGTAACCTTTAAGTCCTCAGATAAGTTCAACTTCGTCATGATATATTACATTTCTTTATGTGTTGTTGGATTCAGTATAATTATAATATTGTTCAAGATTTTAAAGCTGTGTTTCTTAGTGGGATTGGCATGTCATTTCTCTTTTTTTGTGCTATCGTTGTTTGGTTTCTGATATCAAAATTCTATGAGCCTTCTAAAATGTATTGAGGTCGTCTTTCTTTTTTCCTTATCCTAGAAGACTGGAATAACTGGCTCCTTGAAAGTTTGATGGAATTCATCTGTACAACAATCTCTTTCTGTTGTTTTCTCTATGAAAAAAAATGTAAACTTTTCATTCAATTTATCTAAAGGAGTAAAGGATTATTGAAGCTTTCTATTTTTTTTTTTTGAGCCACGTTTAGTAAGTTAATTTTGTCTAGAAATGTGTCCCATTTCATTTAACTTCTCAAACTCATTGACATGTACTTCCTCATCATGCTCTCTTTGTGATCTCCCTCATTACATTTTCACCACAGCCGGGCACGGTAGCTATTATCAACCCTTCATGTTGCAGAATCATCCTGGGATGAATGTTTAGGTTATTTCCAGTTTGGGGCTGTTATAAATAAAGCTGCTGTAAACATTAAAAAAGAAAACCCAAATGAGGAAACAGAAGCTCAAAGAGGGAAAGTCGCTGGTCTAACAGCCAGAAGTTACTTATAGCCGGGATTCAAATGCAGGTCTATCTGAGTTGCAAATTGCTGTTCTTATTGTATCACCCTAGACCTTGAGGAGTAGGTAGGATCTGGATGGGCAGAGATGGGAAAGAAAGCGCGTTCATGGATGGGGGGCAGCACGTGCACATGCGCAGAGGTGGGCGCCTGAGGAAAACATGGAGAGGTCTGATCAGGCCGAAAACGCAAGTGGGCACTGGGCAGAGTGGGAGGTGAGGGTGAGGAGGGTGCCTATCTCGCTGCTGTGTCCTGTTGAGGGACACAGAGAGGCAGGAATCCTGGGCTCTGCTCCCAAGGAACTCACTGGCGGCTGGGGAGGCAAGACAGATCCAGGGGACTCAGCACCAGGCTAATTGCCATGTGCATGGCGGGGTTTTGAGAAGATACACCTTCGGGCAGGGGTGGCCAGGTTTTCGGCTGAGATGGATCGGAGTTGACTGGTGGTGAGGAGGGGGTGGGCGCTAGGGTGGGAGGCAGGACATGGGGGACGATGGGACAGCTGGGAAGTCAAGGTATTTTCTGGAGACCGGAGCTGAGTCTCAGAGCCTTCTCCCTATTTCTCCAGGCCCCACACCGGTCTAGCCTCCACTTTCTCCTTTCCTTTTCTGAACAGTGTAGGCCAGATTTTTGTGGTTTAGAACAGAAAGCCATGTTGATTTTGATGCATCCTTGGTATGCAAATTTTGAAGTAGGGAGTTATTATGCTGAGTAAATGGTGGCAGGCTGGCTGTGAGGAAGCCAGCTGGGATGTTCCCAAGATGTTGGAATGCGCCCTTGCTGTCTCTGAAATCCTGCCTGTAAAACCCTCACACCCTGTGGGCCCTGGACCTTCAGAGCTCTCATCCCTTGTGGGTGCCAGTGGGTTCTGGCCAAATGGTTTGTCAAATAAGTGCCAGTTTCTTTCATCACCACAAATATCCTTTTATCAGGAAGAGTGAAACAGAGAAAGCAGGGTGGACAATAGGGCCACAGAGTCAGATGGGCCTGAGTTTGGGTCCTAGTGCTGCCCCTTACTGAGCAAGCACCTTGACCCTTCTGGGCCTCAGTTTCCTCGTTTGGATAGGGAGATAACAATAGTGCTTACATCATAGGGATATTCTAAGGATTAAGGATTAAATGACTTCGAGAACCATGCCAAGCACATGAATGCACTCAATATGTTATTGTTAGCTGTCATTACAGACTGTATTTCTTTAAAGTTTATGCTAATTGCCTACAGTGAAGGAAAATTATAGCATGCTACTGGATTGTATAACTGGGAGTCTGTCTTTGTCAGAGACGGATGGGAATAGGGGAAAAGGCCCATTTTCAAGGAAGGTCTGAGGATCCACATTTTCAGACGAGGAAACTGAAGCCCAGAGAGATCAAGTGACTTGAATTCAAATTCAGTCTCTTTGATTCCAGACCCAGCGTTTATTTCTCTGGGCCTCAGCCCTCTCCACAAAACATCAGCCGTCAAGTGGTTACTTGTAAAAGATGTCCCATGACCATGATGGAGCTGGGAGAGCCTGGGAGAATCCGTGGGTGGCAACCTTGAAGCCGAGGGCTGACTCTCCCTTCCTTCTGCTTTTCCTCCCTCTTAGGGGCTGCCTTGGGGTGGGGGTGGTAAGGAGGGAGGGTAGGTGAGGAGAGAGGGAGAGAGAGAGAGAGAATGTGTGTATGAAACCCCGTGGGAATTACAGACAAGGAGAGCAGGGTCCTGTCTTCTCTGGATCCAGGAAATAGAGGGTCCTCTTGGCCATGTGGTGGCCTTTGTAGAACAACTTGTGTCTCTCTCTCTCAGGCTCTGCTGGAGGCTGCCCAGATTTGGCTATGGCTTCCAGTCAGGATCTCAGCCAGGTGGGATTTTGCTTGTCCTCAGCCATTCAGGCTGACCCATGCCTGCGTGTGAGGCTGCGTCAGGGCTGACGGCCCTTCAGCGTCTCTGGGACGAGCTACTGGGTTCCCTGCCACTCCCTTTATCCCTTTCTCCACCTAGAGAGCCCTCTCTAGAGCTGTCAGCGTGGTTTCTGCAAAGAGCCCTCTGAGTTCTTCGAGCCAGCAGAAACACTTTTTCTTGAAAACTTTGTACTTGTGTGCTTGTTGCAGGTGCTCTTTAGAATTGTCAGGTCCTGGACCAAGATCCTACAGTGGAGAGAGACTAAGAGAGAAAGGCCTCCTCTTGATAGCCAGCTGCCTTGGCTCTCTGAGACTCAAGGGGTTCCTCCCTTTTCTGGAAACTACTCACATGTCAATAGCGGCCTCTGCAAGTGCTGACTAGGTGCCTGGCGCTAGGCTGCGTTCTTTACACTCAATATCTTATTTAATATTTACAGCATCTTATTGGAGAGTAACAGTTTTGTTTTGTTTTTTTTTTCACTTGACATGTGAAAACAGAAATTTAGGGAGAGTAATTAACCTCCCCAAGGTCACATGCAGGGCTGGGATTTGAGCCGAGGCCTGACTCCAGAGCCTGCCTCGTAATCCCCACATTACACTGTGTTCCCGGAGAATGTTTCATGAAACAAACAAAAAACTTCTCCATGGTGAAAGATGGTGGTGAAACACTGCTATTTCCACCCATCTCTTGGAGATTTAAAATGCACACTACCAGGTTGGAAGCTGTAACAGGTCTTATAGGAAAAAAAACTACTTTTTTTTTTTAAACCAGAATTTCAAGGATTTCCTTAAAACACAGAACCCCTTTGTCCTTCTTCTCATCATCTTTTTAATGGAATACCACTTAGTCATGTGGCATGACTAATATTACCTGGAACGCACTTCAGCAACCCCTACATTAGGCAAGTCTCTCATCATTGGACTTCAGTTTCCTCATCTGTAAAATGAAGGGTTTGGAGCTTCTGGTCACCATGGAGTAACTGGTACTTGACTTGCTCTCCAGCTGTAAGCAACTAGAAATCTGGACAAAACATGTGAAGTAATTGTTTTCAGACATTAGGTGACGGCAGCTCAGGACTTTGATTCCTGAAAGAAGAGAAACAAAGGAGCAGAGCCCTACCTTCGCGTTGCCTTCCCGCCTGGGGCCAGTTTTCAAACCGTGGCACCCGAAGGCAGGTGTGAGCAGGGCCAGGCGGCCTCCCGATATGGGACAGGGATGGGAGTTGGGGGAAGTTGAGCTGCCCGGGGGTCTGTCCTGGTGCTGATGGATTCGTTCCGTTAGTTAGTCATGAGTGGGAATCGGAGGCCAGGCACCAGAGAAGGCTCCCCAAAGGAGGGCCATTTTGACGGAGACCTGAAGGGTGAGTAGAAGTTCCCCAGGCAGAAGCAGGAGGGGACGGGTGTTGGAGCGGAGGGAAGGGTAGAGGCTGGTGGCTAGGCTGCACTGGGAGTTCCCCTCTCTCCCCTGCCAGCTCAGACCTGGGCAGAGAACAGCTGTAAGAAAGGTAGAGGGTTAGCCTTGAATAGACCCCCTCACCTTACCCAGGACGGGAAGGAAAGGAGGGTTATGTAAGTGTGTGGGAGTGAGTGTCCGAAGGTGGGTGGGACTGAGTAGGCTGTTTTCTCAATTCCAGGACCTGGTTGGGCACCAGGTTGGGGCATCCTTGGAGGGGCTGTCCGGAAGGGCCAGGGAGTGGGCTGGCTTGCGGGGAGGGGAGAGTTTTTTGGGGGGGGCACTGTGAGCCTCTCCACCTGTTCCCTGATTGGCTGACGCCGCTGCACAGGCTGACAATGGAAATGCTTATACAGGATAAATGCCTCTATTCAGGTGCCTCTCATTAATCTGCAGAGGGGGTGGCCTCAACAACTAATTTCACGATTTGCTTGTCTATGAATGGGGGTAATTGCTGGGAGTTGCCAGTTTTCCAGATTGTTCCCTGAAAGAAGTGGAGGAAGGAGGGGGCTGTCACTGGCTCTGTCCCACACAGCTATCTCGGAGAAGTCACAGAGGGGTGGTTCTGACTGGGGAGAAGCGGGACGGAGTGTGGGGACCACATCAAGCTGGGCTGGGCCAGAAGGACCCCCCAGAAGTCACGTGACCTGACCTGCTCATTTTACAGATGGGAAAACCGATGCAGTAGGGAAAGGCCTGGCCCAGGGTCCCGTGGGAGGGCCTGGCTAGGCTGTTTGGCTCCAGTGAATAACCCAGCAGTGCTCCACGCCTGTGCTGAGTTCCTTCTAGTCCACGGGTCCTCAACCTTTGGGCTACAGACCAGTACCAATCCTATTAGGAACTGGTCTGCACAGCAGGTGGTGAGCTTGAATCATCCTGAAACCATCCCCCTTACCCTGGTCTGTGGAAAATTGTCTTCCATGAAACCCTGGTGCCGAAAAGGTTGAGGACCGCTGCTCTAGTCCACCTGGGATTCCCCAGGCGGGGACCTGTGTGTGTCAGGAACCCCTTTCCCTTTCTCCAACTGCAGGGGACCAGCGTGGCGGCGGGGTCACGGAGGCCAGCAGCCTTCTGGGGGGCTCACCGCGGCGTCCGTGTGGCCGGAAGGGCTCCCCGTATCACACGGGACAGCTGCATCCTGCGGTGCGTGTGGCCGACCTCCTGCAGCACATCAACCAGATGAAGACTGCCGAGGGCTATGGCTTCAAGCAGGAGTACGAGGTGCAGCGCCCCAGTCCAGCAAGACCCTCACCAGGGCCTCACCCGGTTCCTCACTGTGGACCCCGACCCTGCCAGCCCTCAGCCCAGTGCCAGTGGACCCTTACTCTGACAGTCCCCAACTCATTCTAACTTTTTGGACCTTGACCTCGATCCTCATCTCGGACTTAATCTGGTTTCTCACTCGAATCCAAACCCTGACTTGAATCCGGACCTTAAATCTTATTTTAACCTCTGGACCCTGATCATGCTCCTTATCCTCTCCCACACATGAACCTGACCACCAACACTGACCCTGGCCTCCAGCCTAGCCCCGACTCATCCTAAGCTCCATTTGAACTCTGACTTGAATGCCATCCTATCTCTCTCTGGGTGCTGATACCACTCTTATCCTGGATTAATTTGACACTCACTTTTACCTTCTTCCCAAGTCAAACCCGGATTTAACCTAAACCTGATTCTCATTCTAAAATGTCTCTGAACTCTGCTTCTCTTTTGCCCTCTTTTCTCACTTTCCTCCCCACCCCCTGCCTGCTCCCCCCGTATCCCCCCTCTGCCCCCGCCGCGTCACACCGCCCCCGCCCCGCCAGCTTGGTTTTGAACCAGACTGGTAAAGGGATTTACGGTGACTTGATCTCAGGCTCCAGGTTTCCCCCTGAACGTGGCCCTCACCATGGTCCCACCAGCATCCTGTTGAGAGGTAGGGGTCTTGTGAGTGGAGGGGTTTCTCTCCCCCACTGACTTCCACTTTCCCTTCTGGCAGAGCTTCTTTGAAGGCTGGGATGCCACAAAGAAGAAAGACAAGGTCAAGGGTGGCCGGCAGGAGCCCTTGCCTGCCTGTGAGTCCTGGGAAGGGCCTGGGTCTCGGGCACTGGGTGGGCGGGGCTACAGCTAATACTTATCTGAGCAGCACATGACCTCTGGCCTTCACGATGCAGTAGCCCAGACTCAAACCATTGACCTGCCCCTCGTGGTCCCCAGAGCCTACTGGTCAGTTCCTGGCTGCCCTGCCTGTGCCCCACATTTAGTCTCCAGGAAGCCTACCCCCCTGCCCCTGCTCTGGGCTCCCCAGTTCAGCCTCTGTGCACCCCATGGCCTGCTCTGTGTTTCCAGATGATCGGCACCGAGTGAAGCTCCACCCGATGCTGGGCGACCCCGATGCCGACTACATTAACGCCAACTATATAGACGTGAGTGCTTCACCCCTGTCATCTCTGCTGACCTGGCCCTGCCCACTCCAGGCTCCCCACCCAGGCAGGGCTGAAACCTGTCAGGTGATAAGTGTGGGAGTTCAAAGGGCTGGGTTCTGAGCGCCCACATCTTCTGCGTCAGGGCCAGGGACTTCAGAGCAGGGGAAGACAGAGTGGGCGGCAGTCGGCAGGAAGACCCCTGCAGTCTTCTGGGCTTGGCCTGAGAGATGGGGTGCTTCAGTGAAGCGGAACAAAGGGGAGAGGGTAGACAGCTAGGCCTAGCCGTGAGGAAGGATCTCCTCTCCGTGAGGGGCCAAGAGGCTCGGAGCTGGGGTTCTGTGACACACAGAGAGGCTGCATATAGTCAGGGGCTGGACTGTGAAGGCCGCAAATGGCAGTTTAAGGAACACGGGCTCTTCCCTAGGGGCACCAGGGAGTTGTTCAAAGTGTTTAGACCATGATCCGAGTAGTACTTAAGGATAATAACTCATATTTATTCAGCATGTATGGTATGCCAAGCACTGTGCTAAGCACTTTAGACCAAATATTTAATTTTATATAATCCCTACAACTACCCTGTCAGGTAGTTAGTATCCTGACCTCACTTTACAGGCGAAGAAACTGGGGCTCAGAGGGGTGAAGCGCCCTCTCTCAGGTCACACAGCTAGTGCATGGTCGCGAAGGACTCAAATCTCAGCCTGTCTGCGTCTCCACAGCCTGTGCTGCTGACCGTGAGGCCGTCCTGCCATCACTGCAGCAACTGGGCCTGGTGGCACCGCAGGGAGGGGCCCGAGGCAGGGCCGGCAGCCAGGAGGCCTGGCTGGGGTGTGAGCAGGAGGCGAAGAGTCTGCTCCCCAAGTGTGGAGGAGGCTGAGACAAGATACTGATCAGACTCCCTCACCTGCAACAGGCCAGGCTCGGGAGAGCATCATTCATTCATTTATCAGATATATTTTGAGCATCTACCACGTGCTAGGCATTGTGCTGGGCACCAAGGACACAGAAGTGAACAAGATAGACACGGTCCCTGCTTTCCTTGAATATTAAATTCTAGTGAGGGAGACACATAAATATCCTTTAATATATACACAAGTAAAATAGTTCCAGATTAGATAGGAAAGCACAGACTGGAAAAGAGGAAGGACTTTGCTGGAGTCACACAGCAAGTTAGTGGTAGGGCCACGGTCAGCAGCGGGAGGCTGCAAGGACGAAGGAGGGCTTGAGCTGGCCTTGGGTGGCCGGGAGGAAAGGGAAGGACACCCCTGGTAGGGAGGAGCATGAGCAGAGGCCTGAGGTGTGAGGTGTGTAGGAGGAGGAGGGGGAGTTGGGGATTCTGGAGATGACCTTCTTCTCCCTCTTCTTCACCCCCTCCTGGGGGCCAGACAATCTAACCCCTGTTTCCCAGAATTCCTTGCCTTCTCCTCCACGTCCCATCCTTTTCTCCTGGCTGGGATATGTGCAGGGTCTGGCATCTCAGACTGAAGCAGCTTCGGTGACAGGGGGCCTCTCCTCGGTCTCCTCAAGGTCCCAGTTGGCTTCTTCTTGGGCCCCAGCAGGGATACGCCACTAAGCCCTCCCTGGCCCAAGCCGGCCCACCCGTCTCCGCTCTGCCTCCCCTGCTCGCATCGCCCATTCTGGCCACTCCTGTGCTCCGTCCACCTCCTTCTGCCTCTGGCCTAATATCTGTCTCTTTTGCTTTGTACTGTTCCTCACTGGAATCATTAAGATTCGGATAAACCGTGAAGTAAGTATCTCTCTCCCCTTCCCTGCCTCCTCTTCCTCTTCCTCCTCCTCCTCCTCCTCCTCCTCCTCCTCCTCCTCCTGTCTGTCCAACTGGCTGTATCACAGATTCTCTCAGTCTCTGTCCTCTTCCCCCTTCACTTGTGTGCCCAACACCAACTGTCCATTTCAGCAGCCTGGCCAGGGGCCGCCCAGCGCTGATGCGTCGACGCCGTCCCTGTCGTCAGCAGTGCCCTCACACCCTCCACTGCCCTGAGATGGGCAGCAGTGTTGGGGTGCTTCCCCAGGCCCCGTTATGCCCTGGCTGCCACCTTTTGTCACCTTTGTCCCCAGCCCCTGTGCTCCAGGAGTCCCCTCCCTGGCCACGCCTCCGTCAGGGGCCCTGGGAAGGGCGGGTGGGGGAAGCTGCGCTGGCTGCCCTGTCTCGTGGCTTTCGAGTCGGGATTTTCCAGGAAGCAAGGAGAGCCCCGTCAGTCTCCTGGAAGCTAGTTGCCCTGGCGTTCAAATCCCTTCCTGATGAGTTTGCTTGAAACTCCACCCCAACCACTTTGCCCTCAATTTGACCCTAATTTGAAATGTTTTATTTTGGAGAGCAGTTTGGGTATTTTATTTTTTTAAAAATGTGTCATCTTTGGACCTTTTAAGACTATTAAAAAAAAAAAACAAACCCAAATTCATCTAGTGATCTTCTGATTTGATTTTTATATATATTATTTTCATTATATTTGATGCCTGATGGGATTATTTGCTATTTTGTGTATTTTCTATTTTATCTCCCTTTTTTCTTTTAAAAATATTGTTCTTGCTTTTTTATGGTTGCAAAAATACAGTTCATTATCAGACTATCAGACACCATGGAGGCACCTAACGTAAAGAGAAAGTTCCCAGCAGTCACATCTGCTGGAGGTGACCAGTTACCGCAGATGCGCTCCCGGCATCCCCTTATTTTGAGAGCACAGTCGGTGTGTGAGGCTCCCAAATGTAAATGGAGTATCAGACCCACGGAGCACAGTGGCTGTGCTCAGCACTAGCACCTCCGTGGGATGGATATAGATCGTTGTGCTTCTGTATACCTCCATTTCCGTATGACACACAGTCCCACCCATTTAGTTCTTCGTTGTCAGTCTCTTAAGAAACACTCCCAGTCGACAGGAGTGCCATTGGCTGAGCGCCTGCTCTGTGCTGGTACTTTCGCCCAGCACATCATCTTCCCTGCACCCTGTGAGGTGGGGACCCACATTTGGCAGATGAGAAAACAGACTTAGAAAAGTTAGGTGACTTGTTCATGACCGCATGGAGCCGGGCCTCAACCCCAGCCCAAGAAGCCAATCCTAACGCTACGCTGTGGTTCTTTCCCTTTGGGGAGCATCAGGATGCCCAGGGGGTCGCACCCTAGATGCAAGTGGTCGGTGCCCCAGCTCCTCCCACTTGGAGGCTGCAGGAAGGGGTGGGGTCTGCCCCAGGATCGGGCTTTTAGGACCTGCTGATGCCCTAGATTGTGAGAACCAGTGTTCTCTAAAGCTGGTCTCTAAAGTGGGTTTGCTCAAGGTGAATTCCCTATCTTCCTTTAAATCTGATTGTTTTAAACTTTCTACTTCGCTGTCCTCTATGTAATATAATTGTGCAATGATACATGATGCAGTTAAAAAGGTAATAAGCGAATGATGAGGGTTATCTGTTTAAAAACTTATATTTGCTGACTAGCATATGGGTGGGTGCTGGCATGGTGCTGGGCCCTGCGGAGAGAGATGGGCGAATCCGAAGGGGCTCCTGCTCTCACGTGGGATTCTCAGGCCAATGGGTTTTAGGCGGGGCAGCCTGTCCCCAGCTTGCCCAGCACTGGGATGGGAGGGCAGCACTGATAGCACCTTTGCTGGGCCCTCCCCTCTGACCCCGGTTGCCCAGCAGCTCTGCTGAGGACCTGAAGCAGAGGCAGTGGCTAAGGAGACAGCAGCAGGGAATTAGGCTAGACTGGGAGAAGTTCCAATAGTGAGTGCCGAATAAGTCTGGGAGGCTTTTCACTATTGGTATCTTTGACTATATTTTGGTCATTTTCATGAGAATGGTGTATAGGTGTATAGCAGACTCTCTGAGATGTATTTCTCACTACTATCATCATATGCAGAGGAGAACAGAGGCTTAGAGTCTGGCTACTCAGCATGTGTTTTGAGGCCCAGTATCAAAGCCACCTTGGAGGTGGTTGGAAATGCACAGTCCCAGTCCGCACCCCAGACCTTCTGCATCAGAATTTGCCTTTTAACTGGATCCCCAGGAGATTTGTGTGCACAGGAGAGGCTGAGAAGCACCCTCCTGGTACCTAGAGTCATATAGTTACTACTTGACAAAGCTGTTACAAAACCCAGTTCAACTTGACCCCAAGGATAAGATTCTTAACCCCTATAGTAAACCACCCTCTGCTCCAGAAATTCTTGATATTATACTTTGGATCCTGAAGGATACTCTTTGGCCTTTGAAGCAGTAGTAATAATAATAATAGCTACTATTGATTAAGTATTGACACTGTGCTTGCCACAGTGCCAAACCCTTGACATATATTACTTTATTCTTCATATCAGCCCAAGGAGGTAAACACTATAGTATTTCCCATTTTATAGATGTGAATATTGAGGCATAGAGAAGTGAAACGACTAGCCTCACAGTTAGCAAGAGCTCCTTAGAGCTGGGGTTTGGAGCCTGGCAGTCTGACTCCAGCGGGCTCCCTGGGCCTGGGGCAGGGAGTTCAAGGAGCTGTTTTGAGGGTGTGAACGTCATGCAAGTGGCTGACCTTGATTTTTTCTCTTGCATCTGCCCTGCAATACTTCTTACCTGTAATCCCGGTTGCCCTTGTGATGCCCTGGGTATCTCATTGGGGCAGGACCTCATGGGCAGCTGCGGCCATGGGATGGGGGGTTGGGTCTGGCCAGTTTCTCTCCTGTGCCTGAGGCTCTGGGAATGGAGAATGAGGTAGTTCCTGGCCTTTCTTTTGTGGGAGATAATTCAGGTAAAGTGCTTTGCACAGTATGTGGCCATAATTGGGTCTCAAAATTTATTATTATTATTTTTGATTTTAAGGATTTAAAAAAATATTTAAGAACCACGAGTAGCCTGTGTGCTCATTTGCTCCCACTGGGAGATTTCCTCTAGGTCCCCAAGCTCTGAGTGACTGAGGTATTGGGGAGCGTGACCGAGGTAGTAGGGTTGGGACAGCTGACAAGACCCAGCCTCAGGTCTGGGATTGCTTAGGGCTTCTGGGGCTTTGGGGACAGGGAAGGGTCACCCTGGACTTGATTTTTCTCCAAACAACAGATGGTTTGTCAGCAGATTATGGATAATTGTCCCCAGTTTATGGATGGGAAGCTCCTCTAGGCCCATAAAGGAGTCATGTCCTCCCTGGGGTCCCAAAGATGGGTTTAGACCCAAGATGCTGGTCTCCCAGCTGCTCTTCCTTCTTGCTTGGGGACTGGGAGAACAGGTCACCTGGTTAGGAGGTCCTGGGGTCTCCCCTGTTGGGTGGGGCAGTTCTGGGGGTGGGGGTGTGCTTTGGGGGGAGAAGGGCAGAAGAGGCCTGAGCGAGCAAGGGGCTGGCCCCTGGGGTCTCACTCCTCCCTCTTCTGTTCCAGGGTTATCACAGGTCAAACCACTTCATAGCCACTCAAGGTACCTGTTACTTTTGCCCGTGTGCCCCCCGTGTGCCCCACTGTGCTGAATGCCCTCTACCACCTTTCCATCTTCCCCAACTGGTTGCATGGCTCCCTGTCTATCTCTCTTCTGTGTTTGTCCGTCTGTCTGTCTGAGCCCCAGTCTGGCTGCATCTTCCGGAATCTGGCTATCAGCCCCTGCCCTCCTTGCATCTATGTCTTCCTGATGTGCCCAGTCCATCCGCAGCTCCCTGTTCGTCCGTCTGTCCCTGAGCTGGTGCGTGCAGGGGGCTAGCCAGGCTCAGTCCTTGTGCCTCTGGATAGTGCCTCTCAGTCTGGGGGCCGCCTGGGTCCCTCTGGCTGTGTCTTTCCCCTGCCGACTGTCCATTTGCCCATCCTTTCTGGAGACTTGTGCCACGGTCCTCCAGTTCTGCCTCCTGGGTTCTGCTCAAGAAGACTGAGGTCCCCAGCCAGGCCCTCCCTGATAATACCCATCCCTAGGGCCTTCCATACACGAGTTGGCAGTTGGTGGGGTATGTGTGGTGTGTGCATGAAGCCCCCATTGGGACTGAGGAGCCTCCTGGCCCGGGATGGTGGTGCTGGGCTGTGGGGGTGCCGGCCCTGGACGGAGACCTTGCCTCAGAGACAAGCACCCTCTGCGCCCCCAGGGCCGAAGCCTGAGATGGTCTACGACTTCTGGCGCTTGGTGTGGCAGGAGCACTGTTCTAGCATTGTCATGATCACCAAGCTGGTGGAAGTGGGCCGGGTAAGCGGGGCTGTGGGGTGGGCGGGGCACGGCAGGCCAGGGGCGGCCGCGAAGAGCCCACTGAGCCTGCCTGACCCATGGGACTCCAGGTGAAATGCTCGCGGTACTGGCCGGAAGACTCAGACATGTATGGGGACATCAAGATCACGCTGGTGAAAACGGAGACGCTCGCTGAGTATGTTGTGCGCACCTTTGCCCTGGAGCGGGTGAGTCTCCTGTCACCCGGTGACTTGGTGTGTCCGAGGGAGTGGGGCAGGGCCCACCTGCCCACCTCCCCCAGCCCACGAGTGGGAGGCGAGGAGGGCACTGCTGCTCTCCCACTAGGCATTTGCTTGGTAACTGCTGGGAGCGGCGCGATAGGATGGGAAGCTAACCATTTTTGCTGACGACTCTGAAAGGAAGTCGAGATCCTGAAGATGATGACGATAGTTGCTGGGTGTGGGTCTCGCTCTGTGCTGGACGCTGCTGAGTGTGTTACACATACTGTGTCAGCCCTGGAAAGCTCTGTAGGATTAGGCATGTACCATAAGCCCCATTTTACAGATAAGCAAAGTGAGGCCCAGAGTGGTTACATCACTCATGAGAGGCCACAAGCCAGTGACAGGAAAGTCCTCCTGACCGTGATCCCATTTGATCCTCTGTAAGATCTCAGAGGAGAGGGAGCGTCCCCCTTTAGACGAAGACCAGAGAGTCAACATGGCCTCCCAGGTTTAACAACAACCTGGTTTCAGGGGCCGGTGCTTGATAGCGCAGGCACAGGCATCGGGCAGACCCCGGCCCAAGTCCAGCGTAACGAACCTCGGGCAAGAGGCTTCTCCTCCGTGAGCCCTTGCTTTCTTGCTTGTACAAGGAACGTTAACACCCACGCATAAGTTTATTATTGGAATTAATTGAGATCCTGCGGTGAGATGCTCACCATGGTGCCTGGCACACAGCGAGTGTCTATTAGATGCCAGCAGCGACTTACTGTGGTTACTGTTGTCCCCCCAGAGAGGCTACTCTGCCCGGCACGAGGTCCGCCAGTTCCACTTCACAGCGTGGCCGGAGCACGGTGTCCCCTACCACGCCACGGGGCTGCTGGCCTTCATCCGGCGCGTGAAGGCCTCCACCCCGCCCGATGCCGGGCCTGTTGTCATCCACTGCAGGTGCGGCGCTGGGAGTCCCCCCGCCCCCGGGGAAGAGAGGCTGCGGGTGGGGTTGGTGCAAGGTCTCTACGGGAGACTGGGCTTGGGTTCATCCTGCTTAGAGACAGAGGACAGGAGAGAAGGACCCTCACGGGCCCTTTGCCCTTTGGACGTTGGCTCTAAGGTTGGCACCCCCATGTGCTTCCTAAGACCCTGACTGAGACACGAAGGAGACACTGGAGACAGAGGGGCTGAGACTGGCAGCACCAGGGAAGGTCAAGTCCCATGTGCTTCCGCTCGGCAAGTGTCACCGCACACCTGCGTGCTCCGTTTGGCCCAGGTGCTGGGACCGACTTTGCCTTCTCTTCTTTTCCCCAAACCCAGGGACTTTCCTTACTCCTTGGCCTTCTTGCCTTCCACAGCTTTGACCTTCACTCCTTCCTCTCCTGACTCCTGCCTTGCGTGGGTCCTGGGGCCCCAATTGTCCTTTCTCTGCTCTGCTTCCTCCTCGACTCTGTATCTTCCTTTTGCTTCTTGCTTGGGGATCCAGTGCCCTGTCCTCACTATGCCACGGGAGAGCCTCACCTCTGACCCTGCGGCTTCGGCAAGTCCTACTGGGCCCCCAAGTCCAGGCCTCCACTACTTGGCTTCTTATGAGCTCTCCAAACGCCACAAAGCGGAATCATTCCACTCTCTGCCCTGCCAGTGCCCAGACCAGCCTCTCTTTGATTTCTTTAGGTCTCTTTAAAATACTGTCTTTTTAGAATAACATTTCATCCATGGATAATATGCTTAAGGCAAAGTGCACAAATAAGGGTATACGTAACTTTATGAATTTTCGCAAATTGAACACACCTGTGAAATAACCAGCACTATTCAGATCGAGAGCCAGAACATTGGCCGTACCCGGAAGGCCCCGTGAGCCCGGCTTCTCCCACTCAGAACAATCACTGTCCTGACTTCTGAACCATCGACTGGTATTGCATGTTTTTGAACTTTGTGTAAATGGAATTGTACAGCAGGTGCTCTTTCATGTCTGACATCTTTCCCTCAACCTTATGTTCCTAAGAGCCATTCACATTGTATCTTATTCCTCTGAATGAATAAACCCCAATGTGTTTATCAGTTCTGCTGTTGATAGGCGTAAGGATGGTTTCCACTTTTGAGCTATATAATGGTGCTGCTAAGGACATTCTATGGCAAGTCTTTTGGCCAAAACACACACACACACACACACACACATTTCTGTGGGGTACGTGCGTAGGAGTGGAATCGCTGTCTGTGCTTTAGTAAAGACCGCAGGTTTTCCAAAGGGGTTGTACTAATTTAAGGTCCCAGCGGCAGCAGTGTATGGGGGACTCACTCTGATACTATCATTTTCAAGCTTGAAGTCTTGGTGTCATTTTTGTTTGCCCCCAACCCCTCAACTTTGCCCCACTGGTGCCCAGCACGAAGGTCCCAGGTTGGATCCGACACAGCCGAGCTCTCGACGAGCTCCCAGTCTAGGGAGACGGCCACGTAACCAAGGATCACGGAGCAGGAAGGGTGTTTTAATAAAAGTCTGTCCACATTTTTCTGGGGACTCGAAAGAATGATATCTGCTGCAAGAGTTGTGAGTGGGTGTGAGGGGCGGGGCTTTGAAGGACACTCAGGAGATGGGAGGACTATCCAGGAGCAAGAGCAGCCTTGGATTAAGCTCTGAGCATCACCTCTGTCCCTCTCCCCCAACTCAAGTCACTAAGTTTCACCCCTGCGTTCTCCCTTTTCCTTCTCTCCTTCCCCAGGACTCATCCCCAGCTCTGTCCTCTCTCACGTTTCACCAGAACTCTTCCAGCAGCCTTCTCCCTGGCTCTTCCTTGCCGGGGCAGGGGTCTCTCTGTGCCCCTCACCCCCTGTGTGGTGTAGACATGGCCAGGTGCCCCAGGGCCCCTCTTTTATTCCCTCTGGTGCTGGGCTCCCTCCCCAAGCCCCTGACCTGGCCTGGGCCATTCTCTTCCCAGCGCGGGCACTGGCCGCACAGGGTGCTACATCGTCCTGGATGTGATGCTGGACATGGCCGAGTGTGAGGGCGTCGTGGACATTTACAACTGCGTGAAAACCCTCTGCTCCCGGCGTGTCAACATGATCCAGACTGAGGTAAGGGATGTACCCTCTGCCCCTGCTCCAGTCAGGAGCCCAAAGCTGGTATCAGAAGGGTGTCCTTAGGCTCTTCCCCTCCCTAGAATTTCCCCTTGTTCTTTCCCACCCCTGAACTTGGTCTGCCAAATTCTCAGGGTCTCCCAAACTCAGCTCCACTGTGTTCTGTTGGGGGAGGTCAAAGAGCAGCCGGCCAAGGTCATACGTTCTGCAGTCAAGCTATGCCCGGGTCTGGATCTTCACTGGATGCGACCCTGGGCTGGCCCCTCACCATCAGAGTTTCTCGCAGGGTGGTTACAGGGATAAAACATGAGATAAGTGAACATACCCACGAAGGTTGTTCCAAGTAGGATGGGTCCAACTTGTAGTAACGACATGGCAGAACTCCACATCAGAAGACCGTGCCTCAGCCTTGAGCATGCTTCCCCTTGCCACAACCCCAAAGTCCCTAGCTTCTAGTCCCCTCCTGATTCCTCACGTTCGTACCTCCTGTTCCAGGAGCAGTACATCTTCATCCACGATGCAATCCTGGAGGCCTGCCTGTGTGGGGAGACCACCATCCCTGTCAGTGAATTCAAGGCTACCTACAAAGAAATGATCCGTATTGACCCTCAGAGTAATTCCTCCCAGCTGCGGGAAGAGTTCCAGGTGGGCCGTGAGCATGTGTGTGCAGGTGTATAGGTATGTGGGCATGTAGGTGTGGTTTGTGAGTGTGCGTGCACGTGTGTGCGTTGGAGGTCCTCAGTGCTGTAGGAGGCAGAGCTGGGCTGTTAGGAAGGACTTTGAGACAGTGGAGAAGGTGCATCCATGTGCTTAGGAGCCCAGGCTTTGAGGTCTGATAAACCTGGGCTCAAATCCTGGCTTTTCTAGCTAAGAGCTGTGAATGGCTTTGAACACTTGCTGTACCTCCCCAAACCTCAGCTTTCTCATCCAGAAAAGACAGATAGGTCATATTGCCCTTGTAGTGTTCCTATTCTCCAGGAACGTTTTGGTTGAAAGTAACAAAAGTGCAGCTCACTGGCTCTTGTAACTGAAAAGACTGAGGGTGGGGCAGCTTCAGTCATGGCTGGATCCGGGTCCTCAAATGATGATGTCAAGACATAGTCTCTATCTATTTTTGGTTCTGTTCTCCTCTGATTTTGGCTCTTTCTTAGAACCCTCCCAGCACCGCCCCTCCCCCCGGCCCCCCAGCACCCAGCAGGGCGACTCACGTCCTCTATGCTGTCAGGGGACTGGGAAAAGGTGCTTTCTCAGTGGTCCAGAGTGTGGTCACTAGGCAAGCAGAGACGCCAGATGTGCTCTCCACTCCAGGGTGCCTGCAAGGGTGCAGCTGGAGCATATGTGCTGGGGCCTGGTGCTCTAGGGCCGGCACAGAGTGGTACCCCAGGAAGTGATTCCTAGAGAGGGAGGTTAGGTTCTGGGGATCATGAGAGACTGGGGATCCCCTTAGCGATTCGCAAAGACAGGAGAAAGAAACTGAGGCCCCCGTGAGTCAGGCTGCATGAGGCATGAAGGCAAGAGGGGGAGAGATACAGAGTCCCTGGCTTGTTATAGTGCCAGGGGTTCAGACTTGAGTTCTGTTCACACAGGACCGTGACCAAGGAAGGTGACTCCCTCTGCCAGGTCCCTGGAGTCCGCTTTGTGGGAGATGTGAGCTCTCAGACCTTGTCTCCTTGAAAGCACCTGATAAGCTAGCCATGATCATCTCCGTGCTTCCTGTGTATGAGCCCTGCACGTGCCAGGCTCCGAGCTGGGTGCTTGGCGTGACTTCACTTTATCTTCCTAATAGCCCCCGGAAGCAGGCGTATTTCTGTGCCGTTGTGCGGTTGAGGAAGGGTGAGGCTAAGGTTACACGGGTGGTGAGGAGGCGGTCTCGTCTCCAGCACTCTGTCTAGGCTCCGTGTGGCCTGGAGACAGGGAGCCTGGGTCCGTGCCTTCTGCCTCTTCCCTCTGGACCTTGGTTTCTCCATCCATAAAGTGGGCTTAATAACCCAGCATAATTTCCACCCTGGGGCGGGGCGGAGGCCCAGTAAGCCCTGGATGTCCCCCCATTGCTCTCCTCACTCCTGGTAGACGCTGAACTCGGTCACGCCGCCGCTGGACGTGGAGGAGTGCAGCATCGCCCTGCTGCCCCGGAACCGGGACAAGAACCGCAGCATGGATGTCCTGCCGCCCGACCGCTGCCTGCCTTTCCTCATCTCCACCGACGGGGACCCCAACAACTACATCAACGCGGCCCTGACGGACGTGAGGGCTCGGGCGTGGGGTGGGCTCTGGGACTCCGCCTCCCCTGCAGCACCTGGGGAGGTCCAGGAGCCAAGGAGCAGAGCTGAAGGCTCTGGGACACTCTGCCCTTTCTGGGGTGACTCTACTATCCCCAGCGAGCTTCCATTCAGGACACCAAAGCCAGTGCTTCCCCCCAGGTGTTCCTCTTGGCCTGAGTGGGGGTCTGAGTGGTGGAGTCCAGGTAGGGCTGTCACCAGGATCAGGCCCAGCAGAGCCTGGGGGGAGGAATGACTTGGGGGCTTTGGCTGAGAGGATGGGAGGGTTTGGGGTTGGGACTTGAGACCTGATGTCTGGAGCCAGGGGAGCTTGTCCTGGGGTGGTCGAGCCTAGAATCTTCCCCTTGACATGGCCCAGGATGGTGACTTGTTCCCTGGCTCCACCCTGGCCTGGTGGAAGCCCCTTCTCCTGCTCCCAGTTCAGGGGGCTCCGCCTACTTCATTGGGTGTTGCAAGCAGAAAGGGGGCTTTCGGGCCCAATGAATGACTCCGAGATGCCGTTGTCTGCGTGGGGAAGAGTCTATGCACATCACCCTGTTCCTCTCCCAAATTGGAACCCATTGAGAGATGGGTGCAGGAGGCAAACAGGTGGAAATCAAAATGTTACCTTTTTTAAAAAAAGCTGATAACACTGTAGAGTGTGACTTCCAACACGTGGCTAAGGGGGCTGGCTACTCCTTCACTCCTTAGTCAGGCAGCCTTGCCCCAGGTACAGCTGTACAGCCACAGGCCTTCACACGTGGCGGAAGCAGGAGCAGTTGATTGCACACTTTCGGAGGACAGGCTGGCCTGGGGAAAGAGGAAGGGGCTGAGCTGAGCATGCGCAGTCCTTGTCCCACAACTCGCCATGGGAGGAGTGCGTGAAAGTGGGTCATTGCCAGGCCTGTCATCCACTGGATGTCTCTCCACATGGAGAGGAGAGACGTGGAGAGGGAGGTTTTTTTCACAGCAGGTATGAGGGAGGGGGGGCCTGGTTCCTGCCCAGAGCCCCTTGGCAGAATGGTGCAGGGGACAGTGGGCTTTCTCTAAAGAGGGAAAGCCCCCATGCTTGCTTCCCACGGGCGTCCTGGTGTGAGCTGAGGGCAAGGGGAGGAGTAGCCACGGCCACTGAATGGCTGGAGAGGGGCCACCAGTCACTGTCACTCAGGCCGGTGGGATGCATAAGTGTAGGCATGTACATACCTGCTGAGGGGCCAGGGTCCTGGGGCAGTGGCATGAGTGCTGGAGAGTTTTGGGTGGGAATTAGGAACCTGTGACCTCCCTGCCAGCCCACTCTTTGGCCTCAGTGTTCCCATCTGCACACTGGGCTGGACAGCAGGCTCCTTGAAGGTTCCGAGTGTCTCTGAGCTGGGGAGGGTCACGTTGGGTCTTCCCTGGCCCTGGGTAGGAATGGGCCGCTGAGTACAGGCCACACTCCAAAATCTCTGATCTGTTGAACTTTGCATTTGGGGAATGTGCTGAAACAGTTATTAAACAAATATGCAAAGGAATGACAGATGCTGGTAATTTCTATAAAAAGTCAACTAGGCAGAAGAAATATTTATTGTGAGTTTTGGAGGCCTGTGTGTGTAGCTATTTTTTTTTTTTTTTAATTCTCACCTGAGAACATTTTTTTCCCATTGCTTTTAGAGAAAGAGGGAGGGGGAGAGAGAAGGAGAAACACTGATATGAGAGGGAATATGGATCTGTTGCCCTTTTGTACGTGCCCCAGCCAGGAATCAAACCTGCAACCTTTTGGTCCACAGGACTATGTTCCAGCCAGCTGAGCCACACCAGCCAGAGCTGTGTGTGGCTCTTTATGATGAAGGGTTAAGGAGGGCCTTTTCGAGAAAGTGGTGATTAAGCAAAGACCATAAGGAAGTGAGGGAGAAAGCAATGGAAACACTTGGGAAATTTGTTCTAGGCAACAGGAATAGCAGATGCAAAGGCCCTGAGGCAGGGAGCAAGCTCGACCAGGCTCTGCCTACCAGGCCTAGGCTTCCATTGCCCCACATTTGGGAACCTTCTGCTGTTTAGTTCCTGGGAGCCATGGACTTGGGCCCTAGAGAGGCCTTGGTGTACCGGCCAGCTTGTGAAAGGGCCAGCGGAGGCAGCCTGGTCCCGTGGGACGCAGCTGCAAGGGCAGCGGGGAGAGGGTCAGCCTGTGGCGGGGGGTCGGGCTGTGTCGTGGAGGCGAACATGCCCTGCTGAGTCCTGGTTTCCTTGCAGAGCTACACACGGAGCGCTGCCTTCATCGTGACCCTGCACCCGCTGCAGAGCACCACGCCCGACTTCTGGCGGCTGGTCTACGACTACGGGTGCACCTCCATCGTCATGCTCAACCAGCTGCACCAGTCCAACTCCGCCTGGGTGAGGGCCTCGCCTGCTGGGCGCGCTGCCTGCCTGCTGCCCAGGGCCTCCACGCATTCCAGGGCACACCCCGAAAGTCAGGGGCTGGATCCCAGCTCTGCCATCTATTTGTTGAGTGACCTTAGACAGGTCATGCTCCCTCGCAGAGCCTGGGTTTCCTTATCTGTAAAGTGAGGTTGCCAGGCTAGAGAAAAACAGCTGCTTTTTATTAAATACTTGCTACGTGTCAGGGGCTCTGCTTTGCACTTATGGGCTTCAGGTGAGACAACTAAGGCCCAGAGAGGTGAAACAACTTCTCCAAGGTCACAGCTGTGTCCCCTCCTCTGGGCTCCTCCTTCCAGAGCCTCTGCTTTTGCAGTCACGGAAGTAAACTGCCCATCATGGGGGCCTTTGAGGAGGAGCAAGTTTCCAGCTGCCTTCCTCTCTGACTGAGCGACCTAGGAAACTGTTTGAGCCTCAGTTTCCTTCTCTGTGAAATGGGGACCCCTGTAGCCCCTGTTCTGTCACGGGCTTATTGTCAGGACCATGTCAGATGAACGTAGGAGCTTAGCACTGGCCACATATAGTGCACAGCGGGCTCTCAGTACACGGCAGGGATGAAGGTGATGAGGGCAACAGTTGCTTCTGAGATTGGTCCAGATATTGGCTCAGTGACTTGAGCCAGAGGGACTGCCCCATTTGCTTTTGGGGCTCCCCTAACTGAAGCTTCTGGGAAGTGCAGGTGCCCAGCCTTGCAGCCCCTCATGGCCATATCCCCTAGATCTCTGTGCCCTCTCCCTCCCCAGCTCGCGGTCCCAGGAGGCCAGGAGGATTTGCTACACAATGAGCATGACATCCTCCTAGTGGCTGCCTGGAGAAGACTTGTTCCCCAGGCCCTTCATGAGTCAGGCACTTGGTATAAAAGACCTGGGACTGCAGGGTAACGAGCTTCAGTCCCTGGGCAGAGATCTAACGGGAATCGCATGTGGCAATCGTGTCTGCCCTTGCTCAGGTGGAGGGGAGGGACCCAGAGGGAGGCTCACACCGACATCATTCACATAGGTCGCCCATTTGCTCATTCATTCAGCCACCCTTTACTACAGCCTGCTCCCTGCCAGGCCCTGCATCGGGCGCTGGGGAGACAGAGAGAGAACACACCACCCCTCCCAGATCTCACAGTCCAGGGGGAAACAGGTACAAAACCCGACAGAGGCAGCAGAGGGACACAGGAGCCTGTGGGATAATGTATCAGAGAGGGTTTCCTCGAGGAGGCGCTACGTGAACGCAGGTGCGCAGGAAGGGTAGAGGTAACTAGATGAAGAAGTGGAAGGTGAGTGATCCATGGAGAGGGAGCAGCATGTGGAAAGGCCTGAATGCAAGCAGCTGCCACGATCCCAGACAAAAAGAGGAAGGTAGCGCCCTTTCCCTGCGGGAAGTCATCAGAGAGGGAAGCAGACGGGGCTTGCTGTTGTCTGGGAGGGGCTGGGGGCTATTTCACAGATGGAGAAACTGGGGCCCAGACAAAGGAAGAGCTGAGACTAGAAGCTGGGGCCTGGGACCCACTAGACTGGTGGACTCGTGTATGTATGCGTGTGGTGGCCATGCCTCCTCTGTCCCTCTGCCGTCTTGAGTCCATGGCCTGGAGGGGGATACATTTAGGACCCTTACTCCATGGAGTGGCCTTGGGCAGGTGCTGAGCTGTGTTGCACCATCAGGGATACCTACTCTGAGCTGATGCCAAAAGGCAGAAGTAGTGAGAGAAGACCAGGGAGTGGGGGTGCTGGAACGGGGCGGGGGTGATCGGAGGCCTGTCCCTGGAAAAGGCAGCCTTGTGTAGGTGTGTGTGCTCGTGAGTAAGCGTGAGCGTGTTAGGTGTGGCTGTACAGTGGCTCGGCAGCGCGCGTCAGTGCGCCCGCTCTGAAGGGTTTGTCTGAGCTGACCCGAGTGTGTCTGTGCAGATTGCACCGGGGAGGTGTGCACAGCAGCTCGTGGGTGAGTGTGGAGAGTGGGGAGCTCTGAAGATGAGTCCGGAGTGCGTGGGTGGGCCAGGGGGTGTGGGAGCCCCAGGGCAGGTGTGGGGTTCGGGGTGGGCTGAGTGGCAGCCGCCAGGGCCTCTGCTCAGCTCCTGACTCCATGCTCGTGCCGCCAGCCGTGCCTGCAGTACTGGCCAGAGCCGGGCCGGCAGCAGTACGGCCTCATGGAGGTGGAGTTTGTGTCAGGCACAGCGGACGAAGACTTGGTGGCCCGTGTCTTCCGGGTACAGAATATCTCTAGGGTGAGTGACCTGGGAGCCCTGGGTGAGAACTGGGGTCACGGTATGGCCTGTAATGACCTTGAGGTCATCAGGGGCCTTATAACTGGTGCTCACGTCCCCCTCGCTGGCTGCCCACCCGCCCCGTCCCCCAGCTGCAGGAGGGGCACCTGCTGGTGCGGCACTTCCAGTTCCTGCGCTGGTCTGCGTACCGGGACACGCCTGACTCCAAGAAGGCCTTTCTGCACCTGCTGGCCGAGGTGGACAAGTGGCAGGCGGAGAGCGGGGACGGGCGCACTGTCGTGCACTGCCTGTGAGTGCTGGTCCTGCCGCAGGGCGGGAGGAGGGGTCGGGGAGCCCACGGGCCAGGGACGAAAGTCCAGTGTTGGGGGGCCCCAGGACTGGCACCAGAGCCCCTGGGCTCCCGGATGGCCCGACCCTGCCTGCCCTGGGGTATCCTAGTCAGTCCCAGGGTGTAGATTTAACCCTGAACTGTCCAGTACTCTCTGTGTGATGTTGACGTGACCAATTTAATTAGAGTCCTGTCAGAGTCCCACGATCCTGTAGTATACTTTTTAAGCCAAAGGATTTCTGGTCTTCGTTCATGAGTGCTCACATGTAACTTGTTTCACTCGTTCATTCATTCGTTCACAGGCTCCACTCATAATTCATGTATTCACTCATGTCTGGGTGCAGTCACTGCTTTGCTCCCGACATTTTCATGCTTCCGGACTTACTGGCCCTTCCCAGTGCGGGGCTGGGTGTGCTGGGTGCAGGGACAGGGAGCTGAGTCCAGCAGGCCTGCCTGGCTCTCAGGGGCTCTCAGTTCTAGTGGGGGAGACCCCTAGAGTCTGGGGCTGAGGGCCTGCCTAGTCCTTCATCTCCCAAGGGGTACCTCACGCCCTGAATGACGGGGAACAGAGGAGGGAGAGGCGTGGAGACAGGCTGTGTTTGACTCGAATGTGCCTGTTTGTACCTGTGGGGTGGGGGTGACTGGTACTCTCAGTGTTCATTTTCCATCCTGCTCTCCGGGTTTTGCTTGCTGCCCATGGCCCTCCTCTGTTGCTGCCCGTCTCACGTCTTCCTCTTGGAGTAATCTTCCTCCTTTCTCTCAGAATCTGCTGTGTCTCCTGGATGCTCTGTCTTCCTAGATACCTTCAGCTTGGGATGTCAGTCTTAGCATCTGACTCCGCCCCCTTAACCTGCTCCTGCAGCTCACCTCTGGGCTCCCTGGCCCCTCCCCACCCCCCGCCCCCCAGGTTCCCAGACCTTGGCCTTGCCCTTTACCTTGGAGTTGGTCCTCCTACCCCGAGCCCTGCCCCAAACCTTTCTTGTCTCTCGTTTAGAAATGGGGGCGGCCGCAGCGGTACCTTCTGCGCCTGCTCCACGGTCCTGGAGATGATTCGCTGCCACAACCTGGTCGATGTTTTCTTTGCTGCCAAAACACTTAGGAATTACAAACCCAATATGGTGGAGACCCTGGTGAGATGTCATGTTCCCTGTGCCACTTCCAATTTCCTGGCTCATGTCCAGCCAGGCCCCTCAGCACCCACTCTCCGATATCTGGTCCCCACAGTTGGACTTTGGGTTCCCCACAATTAATCTTGTGGTGCCAAAACATTACCCCCACTTCCTCCCCTTCTCCTCAAAGATGGGTCACGTCTCGTGCTTGCCCCCTCTCCCCCGGTACTAGAGAGGGGCCAGCCTCATGGTTCCTTTTCTCCCTCTCCCCAGGATCAGTACCACTTTTGCTATGATATGGCCCTGGAGTACCTGGAGGGGCTGGAGTCAAGATAGCAGGGGCCCCTGGCCTGGAGCACCCACTGTGCACTCAGGGCCAGGCCCGTCATCCTGGACTGACGAGGAAGACCTGCATCCCCAACTCTGCTCAACCCCAGCCCCCACAGGGAGACCACTGGAGCGGATGACGGGCCATCTCGGTGCTGCCTTCCGCGGTGGGCAGGGCCTTTTGCCATGTACCATGGGCAGGCTGGGGGCCAAGGAGCAGCTTAGCAAGACTGTAGCCCAGCCCACCTGTACAGGGTCCTGCTGGCCTGTGCTGAGAGGCCTGGTACTGCTTGGCAGAGGGACGGGGCTCAGAACTGCCTGCTCTAGGGGCCCAAGGCTCAGCCCCTTGACTGTATCCCAGCCCTTGGTGGAGTGTGTACCAGGCCGGGGTTCCGCCCAGCATGGCTTGACATGAGTTCAGAGTACATTGGGCCTTGGCATCTGGAATCCCGTCTGGCCCAGTTCCTGAGGGCCCCGGGGGGACTGGGTTCTGCCCTGCTTTGCTAGTGGGCACATCAGACTGAGGCTCCCCAGGGGAAACTTCAGCCCCATCCCCCTCCACCTGCTGCCCCCTGCGGCCCCTGGGATATTTTGGTCATGATCCTTCCCACTTTTGCTTCCCTGACATGTGCTCTGAGCTTCCCTGAACCAGGATCTGCCCATCCCTACCGTGTCCGATGTGGGGCCCCTTCCCTGCCTGACCCAATGTCTGCAGAATGAGACATAACCTTAGTCCCCTCTGCCTATAACTTTCTGGCCTCACCGGCCAGGTCCTGCTCAGCCTGGGCCAGTGACAATCTGAACAACAGCCCCTGGGGTTGAGGTTCCTGTGGCTCCTGATCAGGCTGCCAGACGGGGAGAGGGCACTGTTAGACCAGGGTTGCTTGCAACCCTTAGAGTTCAGAGGAAGAAGGTTTATTTTGGGATGGAGGATCAATGCTTTTTTGTTTATTTTATTTTTTGATGTGTGGGTGGGAAGCTCTTGTTAAAATGGGGCAGGCCACACCCCCATTCCGTGCCTCTATTTCCCCGTCTGTAAACTGTAGATATGACTACTGACCTACCTCGCAGGGGGCTGTGGGGAGGCATAAGCTGATATTTGTAAAGTGCTTTGTAAATAAATGTGCTCTCTGAATGCCACAGAGCAGCCTTGTGTGTGTCTGACCAGCCTGAGCGGGGCTTGCTCACCTGCCCTAGACTCCCAGAGCAGTGGGAGGGCCCTGGACTGGGAGTCAGAGGCCCGGGTGCGGGTCTAGCATCCATTTCCCATCTTTAAAATGGTGGAGGTGTGGACCAGAGCATCATTCAGGGTCCTTCCATTTGCAGAGGTGATTCCAAAGACTCTGGCTTATTGCTGCCTCCTCTGAGGCCCCTGGGGCACTTCCTCAGGCAGAGGGCTTTGTCCTAAGACTTTTGTGGGTCACAGAGCTGCCTTTCACCCATGGGGACCTGGATCTGGGTGAAGCTCCTTTGGGGGCAGCATGGGAGGCTCAGGCCTTGGTATCAGACAGATGGGCTCCATCAGCTGCGAAACCCTGGGTGGCAAGTCAGCTTCCCTTCCTGGTCCTTGGTTTCCCACCTGAAAAATGTGGGCAATCCTGTTAGGATCAGAAGACATCATGATTAAGTGCCTTGCATGGTGCCAGGTATGTTGAAAGGGCTGTTTATGGACATACGGCAGAGAGGAGACACACATCTGGGGACGGCGCCCTGCTGCCCAGGTGCAGCCCATTCCCAGCCTGAGGCTTCCCCAGGGGGGCAGTGGGAGGAGGCAGGGGGATGAGGAGGAGTGGGCTGGCTGATAGGGACCTGAGCTACTCCTGGCTCTCACAGACTTGCTCTATGACCTTCGGCAAGACAGGCCCTGTTTTGGGGGCTCAGTTTCTTCATATGAAGACTCGCTCTGTGATATACTGATTCCCTGGTGACTCTCTGTGCCTCTGTTTTGCCATTGGTTAGAGCAGGGGTCCCCAACCCCTGGGCCATGGACTAGTACCAGTCTGTGATCTGTTAGGAACTGGGCCACACAACAAGAGGTGAGCTTAAAGGTAACATGCTTGAATCATCCCCCCCCAAAAACCATCCCCCCCCAACTCCAGTCCGTGGAAAAATTGTCTTCCACACAACTGGTCCCTGGTGCCAAAAAGGGTGGGGGCTGCTAGAAAGGATATGACCCATTCTAACAACCACAATTCAGCAGTGTCCTTTAAGCTGAATTAAACATTTATTAGTTAGAATCCCACTTAACTAGACTAACCCTCTCATACTCATTCTGAACTGACCGCTGAGCCTTACATGATGGGTCATAAATGTATGTCAGATACTGGCTAAGCAACAGAACGTGGCTTACTTTTACCAATAGAATGTGGCATAAGTGATGTCAAGTGAGTTCTGGATCCTAGACCTCAAGGAACATTGCAGCTTTTACTTTGCTTTCTTGGAACTCTGCCACATAAGGAAACCTGTTCAGCCTACCTGAAGATTTGAGGACACATGGAGAAGAACCAATGCAACCCGTGAATGGGGCATACCAGCTATTGGACCTGCAAATGAGGCCATTTTGGGCCTTCCAGCCCGGCCAACCTCTCAAGTGAGTGCTGCTGTATGATTACGCATATCAGAAGCTGTCTAAGCAATCCCCAGAATTGGGAGAGATAATAAATTGTTCTTTCTTTTAAACTAAGACATTTTGGGATCATATGTTATGCAGCAAAAGCTAACTGATACATGTGTTCTCGGCAGTGTGTATACAGTGTGCTCCCATCAGGTATTGAGCTCCTCAAGGGCAGGAAGTGTTTCTTTGTTCATCTTTATTGTATCCATTGGGCTTGGAACTGATGTTCAAGAAATGTTGGCATGGGGTGGGAAGGAAGGAGGGAGTGTGGTTGTGCCTGTCTGTCTGACCAGTCGCCTTCCATGGCCTTTTAGAGGAGCTGGGAAGGTAGGCTGTGTATTAGGAGGAGCGCCAGCTCCAGAACTAGCAAGCCAGCATCCCACCCCCAGCTCCACATCTTACCAGCTCAAGCACCCTAACCACCCTGTTTCCTAATCTAGAAAATCAACACAACAATACCTACTTGTAGGATTGGTTGTGAAGTTTAGAGGGAAACATGTTTTAAAAAAACTAGCATGGTCAAAAAAAAAAAAAAAAAAAAGGAACTGGCATAGTAACTGTCCCTTCATAAATGCCATCTCATATTATACTGGAGTCCTTGGTTAATAAAGATGATCACCATCACTTTCGTTTAGCACCTATTACTGTATTAAATGCCTTGTACCCTTTATCTCGTACTTAGTTCACACAACAGCTCTTTAAAGGAGAGGTAACTCCTCCTTCATTCAGAGATGGGGAAATGGAAGCTCAGAGAGGCAGTTTACTCACCCAGCGTCATAGCCAGTACATGACAGAGTCTGGACTTGAATTTGAACCCATGTTTACACTGACTCCACAGCCTGGGCCTTTAACCGCCTTGCTCTATGGGCAATCTGGGTGATGTCAGAAGCCAGAGAATCACTTGGTGCAACACCAAATGAGTAATTTGTGGCCTGGGCGCCGATTTTCAAATGCTGTGAAATGTGTTAGAGGTGGTAGCCTCTTGGACAGGCGGCCTAGAGCACAAAAAGACAAATGGTCCAGCCTGGCTCTGCCCAGGGCCACGGGCCCAGCTGGAGTGGGGTGGAAGCCTCTACCCACTCAATGCCAGCAAATAGGATTTCCGTGAGCGTGGACGGGCCAGCTGCCTAGCATTGCCAGGGGCTGAATTTGTTTGTCATAATAAATCTGGCTGTAGGAACCTGCCAAGCAATTATTCTCCCGGCCTCCCCGTCGGCCTCTGATCGGGACATGTTATATATGCTGCGCACCCAGGAGATGGAGCCGTGACTTTGATAGATGCTCAGGCCATTTGCAAGGCCTTAATTGAGAGCAGGCCCTGGCTGCCTCCCTGTCACCGGGATCCTGCTGACCAACCCTGGCTGACCTCTGACGGACAAGAGCTTAATGGACACCCCCCCGTCTGAGGGCAGTGCAGATGCCAAACAGTGGCATCATTGCCAAGGCAGGACCTACCTCGCCATGTGGTGGAGAGAGCAGGGACTTGGTGTCCGAAGCCCTTAGGCTGAGGGCCTCCTTTTCGCGGGGGCGCTGAGGCAGGACCGTCGGTGAGCCTCCCGGGCCTGGTCTGGGAAATGGAAGAAAGAAGAGCCACGGGCTGTGGTACTGTCAGGGCAATGGGAGGCTGGGCTGTGTGGGTTGCATTGGAAGGACGTGTGGTTTCAGCAGGGTCAGACCAAGCTACGTCCTGTTGGTAGAGGACGAGGGCTTCGGCCCTGGTGAGGTAAAACAGCAAAGCTTTATTGGGCACTTGCAATACATGCTAAGAGCTGTGTGTGTGTTGTCATGTTAGCCTCCAATGACGCCTGTGAGGCAGGTTCTCTTATCCCCATTTTACAGAGATCAAGGCTCCAAGAGCTTAAGCAACTTGCCTAAGGTCACAGAGCCACCAAATGTCCCACAAATAGCAGCAGCCAAAGTGGTCGTTTGGGAAAAAAAAAAAAAAAGCCAGGTAACATCACTCGCCTGCTCAGACCCTCCAGTGACCTCCTACTGCTCTGTGAGTAAAAGCTGAGCTGAGCTCCTGGCCCTGACCTTGGAGGCTTTGCCTGGGATGGCCTTCGCCCTCTCTCTGACCTCATTTCTTCTCATCACTTTGAGCTCTTTGCCTGACTGCCCTTCACCAGTCCCTGCATGACTGCGTCTTGTTATCCAGGTCCCAGCTCAGATGGCCCCTTCCCGAGAGGCCCGCCCCGACTGTTCTGAGGGGGCCTCCCGGCCTCCCGGTCCCTGTTACTCTCAGGGCCCTGCCCCGCATGTCCTTAGTTGCCTTCTCACAGTGGGCGATGAGCTTGCTATTCATCGGTTGTTTGTGCACTGCCTCTCCCGCCAGACTGCGAGAGAGCTGGAGCCATGCGGATCTGGTCCCCCTGAGCCCCCTGCGCCGAGCATGGCGCCTGGCACAGACTCAGTGAATACTCATGTTTGTTGAATGAATTGAAGGTGCAGGGCCAGGACACAAACCATCTGTCTTCCTCTGAAGCCCATACTCTTAGGCACATTATTTTTAGTCTTCCAGATGGTCAAATGGCTTGATACTATGAGGCTGGGTTCCAGTGCTGGCTCAGCCACCACCATGCTGTGCGGCCTTGAGCAAACATCTGCCCTCTTTGAGGCTCAGTCTCCTGATCTGTCCAGTGAGGAGGCGGGACTCGGTGCTCTTTAGGAGCCCATTCCAAGGAGGGTTACCTTTGGTTCAACATCAGTGGCAAAGGCAGGGATGTAAAACACAGCGTAGGGAATATAGTCAACAATACCATAATGACTATGTATGGTGCCAGGTGGGCACTAGACTTGGGGTGATCACTTTATAAGTTATTTAATGTCTAATCACTATGCTGTATACCTGAAACCAATACAATATTGTATGTCAACTGTGATTTAGAAGGAAAAGAACAAACCAAACCCCACAGCAATGACAATGGGGCTGGTATGGCACAGTGGGGTCAGGCCACTGGTCTCGGTATCAGCTTTCTGAATCTGGCGAGATCTTGGGTGTGGTTTGGGCTTTGGTCTGGCGGGCCTGGGCACTTATCCTGGCAGGTCCCTGCATTATGCTTAATGTAGACATTAAGTACACGTAAGGATTGTCCCTGATCTTTCCAGCAATCCTGAGAGGTACATATTACCAGAACCATTTGATACATAAGGAAACAGGCTCAGAGAAGTGAGGTGATTGCTTAAGGCTACGTAGCTAGACAAGGACCGCAATGGAATTAGAACCCATGTCACTCAACTCCAAAGCCTTTGCTCTTGGAATCATAGCAGAAATACTGGCAAATCTGAGCCTGAACCACAGTAACTGCTTGAAATTCCTTTTTTGTCCACAAATCACGCTGCCCTCTCACCACCTGCCCAAGCCAGGTTCGGCCAGCACAGACGGCCGCAGGCAGGCTCAGCTGAGGCCCACGGTCAAGCAGTGTCCCAGACTCAGTGCTCACCACCTAGCAGGCCTTTCAGAGATGCTGTTGAATAAATGTTTGAATAGCAGGTGAATCTGCAAATGGTGGGGGTGGCCTGAGTCAGCAGGAGCCAAGGAACTGAAAAAGTCTCTTCAAGAAAAATGAAATGCATCTCAACTCACTTCCTACTTACTCCCCGGGGTGGCAAGAGGGAGCCTGTCCAGGAATTTTATTTTCTGTTCTTTTGAAAGCTGAACAATGTGGCTTTCTTGAGCTGTGTTTATTATGTGGCTGAATTATCTTTTTGAAGAGAGCTGGCGACAATTCTTTCCCCAGGGCTCCAGCCCATGCCTGTCCCTCCTCCCCCAAAGTCAGAGAAACTCTTGCCCCTTTCAGTCTAGTGAACCCTTTGCTTTTTTCTATGTCTACTTCTCCTCCATGCCAGTTATTGATTTATTGCCTGTGAGCTCCAAATACACCCTTCTTTGCCCTGCTTGGTGGTACTGGAGCTGGACCCTGTCAACAATTCTTTAGCCGGCTGGAGCAATGGTAAACTGTGCCAGTAGAGGGCGTAAGAGGGACACTGTGAGGTGATCGCCGGAAGTCACTTCTTTTCCAGGATCTGGCCCTCCTTCCATTTTTTTTTAAAAGTCCAGTATAGGAGCCAAAACCTCACCTACTGTTGTAAACCAGCTCCAGATTTTCTCTCAGGCCTTGCTTTCCAGAGGGTCACTTCTACAGACCACTGCTAGCCCACACTCTCTGGCAAACCTCTTAGCCACTAGATGCTGCCTGTTCTTCATGTTCTTGGGGTCATCCCACCCTCATTGAAACGACCTGAATCCCAGTCTTCGTGAGGACCTTGTCAGTCCTTAGTTCCTTCATTGTTCCCTCTCCCTCAGCTGAGTCATAAGTTGCTGCTTTTTTTCCGTTCCAGAACACTTTCTCTTCAAGATGCCTTTCCCGCTATTCCTGGGTCTCTTAGTGTCTTTATGCCTGTTACTAATTAACTACTCTTTGCTAGTTAATAACTCTTTATATTAAAATTTTCATGTTCAAGTTATGGGTTATGAACTCCATCTCCTGACTGAATTCTAATTGATATAGAATTGAGAGCAGGGGTGGTCCCAGGAAACCGACCCTCAAAAGTGCAATTTTGATTGTTTTCTTGCCCATGAGCACAGCGCCGAGCTAATATTAATAAAAATAACACATTTACTTGTGTGGGTCACAGAATTTAAACATCAGTTAAATTTACAACATTACCAAGGTGTTCACGCAAGAGTTTGGGTATAAGTTAGGAAAGAAAGGACTCATGAAACTTGGAATAGAGATATCTGGTTGGACTCAGATTTAATGGAAAGTCACTTGGAGCTTTCGTAATGGAATGAACTTGCCCTCTTGTATCTGAAGAGACTAGTTTTTCTTTCTTTGAAAACCCTGTGATAACCTTATATGGCACAGATTTCATGAAGCTGATGACTATTCTAATCAAGACATGCCACAAGCACCCTTTGTTCTCATTATATTTGTAATGAAGGTCAAATCTCAGTAACCTCTAAAGGAGTCTGGTACACACTATGATCTAGGAGGAGATAGTTTACACAATAGAAGAATAGCAACATTTTTGCTAAGGGCAAGATTTGATTAATCCTGGGGAATATATATGCGAGTTGATTCAAAGGGCAGAAGACAATATCAAATCATTCTGAATTCATGGATGTGGATTTGGGATTTAATATGTTAGTTTGTGTAGTGGAAGGTGGCTCTAAGCAGTTTACTTGATTGGTTGACTGAAACTTGGACTAGAAGATTGCTTAATTTTCATCAGTGAGATGCAATTAAAACCACAATGAGATATCATCACCTCACACCTGTCAGAATGGCTATCATCAATAAATCAACAAACAACAAGTGCTGGTGAGGTTGTGGAGAAAAGGGAACCCTAGTGCACTGTTGGTGGGGATGCAGTCTGGTACAGCCACTGTGGAAAACGGTATGGAATATCCTCAAAAAACTAAAAATGGAACTACCTTTCAACACAATGATTCTACTGCTGGGAATATACCTGAAGAATCCCAAAACACCAATTCAAAAGAACTTATGCACCCCCATGTTCATAGCAGTGTTATTTATAATAGCCAAGCATTGGAAACAGCCGAAGTGCCTGCCAGTAGATGAGTGGATAAAAAAACTGTGGTACGCTTACACAATGGAATACTATGCAACAGAAAGAAAGATGGAATTCCTGCCTTTTGCCACAGCATGGATGGAACTGGAGACTATTATGCTAAGTGAAATAAACCAATAGGTGAAAGGGAAATACCGTATGTTCTCACTTATAAGAGGAACCTAATGAACAAAATAAACTAATGAGAAAAATAGAACCAGAGGCATAGAACAATGGAACTGACTGACAGTTGTCAGAGGGAAGGGGAGAGGAGAGGACTGATTCAAAGAAGGTGAAGAGATTAGTCAAAGAACATACATGAAGGACCCATGGACATGGACAATGGTGAGGGGACTGATTAGGGAAGTGGGGGGCGGGCTGCGTGGAGGGGGCGAAGGGGGAAAAGTGGGACAACAGTAATAGCATAACAAAAAATATTTATATAAAAAAAGATGGCTTACGTTTAATGAGCGGGGATGCCAGAGCTTGCCTGGAATCATGTGGAAGAGGGAATCTAAAGGCTTAAGGATACAGGGAATTAGAGTGAATTTTTCATATATGATCTACATAGCCACCCCAAACTATGTTCCATGAAAATTCCCAGAAGACGCTTTCCTGAGGAAGGCATTGGGAAATGTATTAGTGAGGTGAGAACTTACATCCTTATGCTATTCTGTGGGTGTTCACCTCTGTAGGCCAGGTATTACCGGGGGTATGCTGACATTCAGGTGGGCTTCCTGATTTCACGGGGATGCTAGGCCCTGGAGAGGTAGAGGCTAAGTGGCCGTGCTTCATAGCCAAAGACAAGGTAAGTGCCTTTACCATAAAGCACAGCAGGGACGTACCAGTGATCAGAATATCCCTGCTGTGCTTTACCCTGGTGGTGGCTAATTGATCAGTGTGTCCCTAGGAAGGAAATAAATGAATAGCTTACTACAGTATTGCTTGATCTACATAACAGAAAAACAAACAAACAAACAAACAAACTTTTGGGCCTGGTAGCCAAAACCTGAGTTGAATCACCACACTAGAGAGCTGGGGCTTCTCATCGGTTTTCAGGCCTAAGCCAACCCTCAGATCAAGGCCCCTTGTTGAAGAGGAAGCCAAACCCCTTGGAGAAGGTTCCTGCGCCAGTGCCATCACTTTGTGCCGTTCATCTTCCCCCAAGCCTTCCCCAAAGGGCCCTGTGGCCATTTACTAGAATGACTGTACTAGGTTAAAAAAAAAGTACCCAGACCTTTCAGACCTTTGGACTTTACTAGACACGGCTTTGTATTTATAGTAATCCATGGAGCTGCAAGACGCCACCGTGGCCCACCAGCCAAAGTGACAAACAGCGAACATAGTTAGGTGATCAATACTTACACCAAGTGTTTCCAGTGGGCCATTTGCCTAGTTCCTGAAGGCATAACTGAAGTGGACTGAATTGGCAACTAGAAGAATCGCCACAATTGGGTCTCTGACTCATGAAGTGAGGGCAATTATGGAAGGAATTCTGGAAAAAAATGGAACTTTCTGGAACTTCCTTTCCGTATGATAGTAGTAAACTGGAAGCACCTCTCTGTCCCTGGGGGGATTTCAGGGCTTGATGAAGACTGGAATGTACAGAGGTGGTAACTCTTATTTCACCCCCATTTAACTTGCCTGTTTGGTCTGCACAGAGGTTGGACAGGTTTTGGCAAATGCCTACGTTATTGTGTGACTTAATTGCAGCTTCTGTCTCAGGTGTAGTCTTTACTGGAGCAACTCAGTACAGCACTTGGTACATAGCCATTGACATACCGTCCCGAAGCTACTGCCTTTTTCTCCGTACCAGTTTGTGAGAACTGCCAAAACCGGTTTACCTTTACCAGATGGGGCCAACTGCACACTGTCACAGCCTTGTCTCGGAGCTAAGTCAGTTCTTGTGGTTTCTGCCATTAGGCAGTCCACAGGTAATGTGATCATCTTGACATCACACACGACACCACACTGGTGCACTACAGTGATGACAAGCTGATTGCATCTGGTGAACAGGAAGCACCACATATGTGAACGAGAGGGTGGGAAAGAAGTACCCCCAAATTTCAGAAGTTTACCATCTCTGTGAGGTTTCTGAGTGTTCAGTGGCATGAGACATGTGCAGATGCCCTCTCTGAGGGGAAAGTCAACTTGCTGTGCCTTATACAGCCTACCTCAAAAAAAGAGGATGGCACTTGGTAGGCCTTTGGATGTTGGAAGAAATGTGTATCACGTTTGTGTGAGTTGCTTTGACCCATTGACAAAATCCTCACTAGACTACCAGCTTTGAGTGGGGACCATAGCAGAAGAAGGCTCTGCGTGAAGTGAAGGCTCCATGTACAAGTCCTCCTACCACTTTGTCCTTGTAATCCAGTAGCTCCAGTGATTCTCAAAGGTTTTATAGTAAATATGGATATTGTATTGAGTCTCAGGCAAGTCCCAAAAGAGAGATCACAGAGCAGACCTCTAGGGTTTGAAGGTTTGAGTAAATCTATTCCTTCTTTTGCAGATAACACTTGTTCTTCTGAGAAATAGCTTCTCACTTGCTACTGGACTGTGGTAGAGACTGGATGCCTAATTATGGGATATTATGCTGCCGGAGATTCCCATTTAGGATTTCCTTGACACAACCAGCTATAAATTTAGCTTTGGGAAGCAGCAATCTACCATCAGATGGAAAGGGTGTAAAATAGACTATGCTTGGGCAAGTCTGGAAGTTATGATTTACATGAGTCAGTGATTCTGACTCCTGCTTCATTGCCTCCTATTTTTTAAACATACTTACGGCTTCCCAGGGAGTTCCTTATGACCAGTTGACTGAGGAATAAAAACTCAAGCCTGGTGTATAGTTAGTAGTACTCAATAAACTAGTACCACCCCAAATGGGAGACAGCAGCATTGCAGCGTCATCTGGACAGTGGTGGAAGAAAATCTTTACAGTGGGTACAACTTGAAGAAGTTAAGCATTGATAATGTATTTGGTTGCCTATTTTGGAATTAGAGATGGCCAGAAATATGGATCTACAGGGTTTATGAGCAGTTACTAATAGTATCGTTTGTCTGGATGGTCAGAAGCTTGGGAGGAACAGGACTGGGAGGTTGGTGGTCAGGACTTCTAAGGAAGAGGTATGTGGATGGACTCTTGAGAATGGGCACAGACTGATCTGCGTCCCACGCAAATGCTCACGAACGGGAATCTACTGCAAGGGAGGCTTCCAATAATCAGGCAAACATTAGCATGTGCTTTGTGGTTATCACCCGCCTTACCCAGCTATCCCTGCGCTTGTCCAGTTGGCCCATGAATAAATTTGCCATATTGGCAAGGATAGAGGATATGCATGGACTCAAAACCATGAACTTCCCCTTACTAAGGGCTGCCTTGGATACCAGCACTGCTGGGTGCTCATAAGCTCACAATATGGTACCAACATGAGCCCACAGTATGGCACCATTCCCTGGATGGACCAGCTATTTACCTTGTGGTAGGTTGATATCATTGCACCTCTTCCATCACGTAGAGGAAAGCGATTCTTACCTACTGGAATAGAATTATTTTTCTGGATATGGATTTGCTGACCCTGCCTGTAATGCTTTTTTTATACACCACCCATGACTTACAGAATGCCTCACCCACCATCATGGTGTTCTGCCCAGAATTGCCTCTTCTGAAGGAACTCACTTCATTACAAAGGAAGAGCTGTAGTAGGCTCATTCCCATGGAATTAACTGGTCTTACCACATGAGTCATCGTCTGGAAATAGATGGCTTAATTGAAAGACAGAATGGTTTATTAAAGGCTCAAGTATGGTGCCAGTTGGGACACAAACCCTGAAAGGATGCAGTATAGGCTTTGATTCAGACAACACTGTATAGCACTGTCTTCCTCATCATTGAAATACATGGGCCCAGTAATCAAGGTGTGCAAGTGTGAGTGGTTCTTTGTCAGTCAAGGTTCAATCAGGAGACAGAAACCACATCAAATTAACTAAAAGGAAATAAAGGAGAACTTCCAAGAATACCATGGAGAGTGAAGGAGAGTGTTCAAGGGATAAAACTGGGAAGCGGGTGAGGATCCTCCCCACGGCAGGGATTCAGACCGCTAGAGAGGGTGTGGCTGCAGCCCATCGAGGGTGGAAGAGTTCGCTGGCTTGTCCATGCCTGAGGTTGTCTAATGGTGGGCCATTAGCAGGCAGAGAATCGCTTGTTGAGGTGCTGATGACATTGGGAAGCTGCTTGTGAGGGTTGCTGTTGAATATACTGGAAAGCCAGTGGGGACACTGGCTGCCAAGAAGTTTCCTGCAGAGTCAGGGGGCAGGGAATAGGGAACTGCCATCAGCAAGATGCTAGGAGGGGAGCTGGGGCTTACGTCACTTTGCCTTTGCGAAGTGCGCTGTGGGGGTGCTGTGGGTGCCACGAGGACTGTGCTGTCCTCAGTGCCCTCCTGCATACCCAGGAGCAAAGTGCACAGGAATCAGATAGTGTCCTGTGTCTTGCCAGTGCCATCTACTGACAAAGACGAACATCATACTTGCAAGGGAAAATGTTCTAGGACCACAAACACGCCGTGAAGGGTGGATTTGAAACTGAGAAGCGATAAATAACAATGGACACAGGCTCCTCTCACCGTCATTCTTAATCACCCACTTGCAGAACTTTTGCTTCTTGTCTTAGGAAAATTGAGCTCTGCTGGCTTGGAGATCTTCGTTCCCAAGGGCTATGCCAAAGGACACAATGATTGTTTCAATGAATGGAAGGATGAGACTGTCATAGAGCCATTTGAGATCCTTGTGTCACTGAACAAACACTAAAGCAAAAAGTTTTTGTTGTTGTTGTTGTTGTTGTTTAACCACAAAAAAGAGTTATGCCACTGGACAGAATGATGGATTGATTCCGAGCACTGAGGTGAAATCGAGCTGCTGCTACATAGTGGGGCACAGAGGACTATATCTGGAGCTCGGGGGTTCTCTGGAGAACCTCTTAGTACTTCCATGTCCAACTGCAAAGGTTAAGGGGAACTCCATCAGCCCCCACAAGCAGGATAGTTGAGGGCTCTACCATTCAGGGATGAAGTTCTGGCTCACTTTTCCCAGTAAAAACCCCAACTAGCTGAGGTTCTGGTAGAGGATGGGGTAGAGATAGGACAGGGAGTGGAAGAAGGGAGTCATAGGTAGAGGTTAAGGCTTGGTCACCAACTACAGAAATGAGGGCTATAGTACCTTTGCTTGTTATGTTTATACATTTACATGTAGATGTTAACTGCTTTATTCCTCTTTCTCCTTCTCATTAGTATTTATATACAGGTTCTTGGAGATTAACTTTATCATTTAGTTGTTAGGAAACAGAATTTGAGGAGTCATTCACAAAGCCAGTGACAGATACAGCGATGTTAGAACTGTGTGGATCACCCCATTTTGAGGCAAGTGTCAGAATTTTATTTATACAAAGGATAAGTGTCCTATTAGGTGGAAACAGAATTGTTTTGTTGTGAAGGGAAGTTCAAAAGCACGTAGAAGGTGAGGGTGTATGTGGAAGCTGATGAGACAAAGGCAAGGACTGTGGCAGCTGCCTCTATATTGTCTCTCAGTTCCAAGTCTGCCCTTCTTTGCTCTGATTTGTGATACTGGACCTTGGACTCTGGCAACGTTTCTTCCTTGCTGGCCAGTGAACGTTACTATCTGTCAGTCGAGGGCATTGGAGGGGTGGTGCAAGGCCATAGCATCAGAAGGCACCTCATTTCAGGGACTGGATCACCTTTCATTTTTTTTTTTTTTGATTCGGTGTGGGAGCGGCTCAGTGGCCCGCTCAGCAGCTGTCAGAGGCCCCCTCCACTGCACCCTCAGGCGATGCTCTCCTCGGCTGGCAGCCACTTCTACAGGCTGGCTTCAGCCACACCCTTAATTATTGCTCGAGGTAGTACATGTTTCCTACATTTACTATTCCTGTATTCTTGAGAGTCCTCTTTTAATCCTTCTAGTAGTTAACTGCCTTTTACTAATTAACACTTCTTTACATTTGATTTTCTCTGTTCAACTTACTGGTGTGCTCCCTGCCTCCCGAATAGACTCGGACTCAAATACCCTCCACCTCGTCACCTGGTCTCCTTTGCTGCCTCCAACTCCAACCTCGACAGATTGGGGCTCCCTCTTGATCTTCTCCTCTTGGCCCTTCTCCTCACCTCTGCTCTTTAAGATCCATCTTGGGAACACCCAGTGACTGTGCAAAAATAAGGATGTTGCAAGGATGGGAGGCCAGGATGCTTTGCCAAAAAGCAAACTTTCACAAAGTTGGTAGAATGAGAAGAGCCTGGACTTTGGATGACTGGATTCCAGACCCAGCTCAGCCTCTGACCATGTATTTCACAGGTGGGAAATGGAGAAGTTGTGATAAATACCTACTCATATCCAGGCTGCTCTAATCTGCTGTCAGAGGGCCCCCCCTCATTTACTTCCTGTTTTTCAGTGTGTTCCTCGTGAGAACCCTTTAGTACATGGGTTGGCTGGATAGGTATTATTATTATTGCCATTGTTGTTGTTGTTATTATTATTACAGGGTTTTCAGCATTTGGTTCCCAGCAGAGGTATATATATGTTCCTGGCATTTAATGGACAGAAACCAGGGATGCTGCTAAACTTCGTACCTGGCACAGGACAGCCCCCGCAACAGGGAATTATCTGGCCCAAGATGTCATTAGTGCTGAGGTTGGGAAGCTCTGAATTAACAGATGTAGAAGTGGAGACCCAGAGGAGGGGAATTGACTGGCCCAGGGTCACACACAAAGTGGGCACTTGAGCTAGGATGACGGCCAGGTCCCCTAAGTCCCAGCTGAGGTCTTTTCAGTTCTCACCCTCACCCATTCTTCTCACTGGCACAAGGATAGGAAAGGAGATGGGGCGCCAGTGAGACCCACCCCCAGGAATTCTGTGCCTGCATGCAGGCCGGCATTCTCCTCTTGCCGCCCGGCCCTGCCAAACCCTAGCCATTGCCCAATGCAACCATCTGCTTTCTCAGCTCCTGTTCTGAGATGCTGGGAAGCCGCTGAGAAAAATGTGCTCAGTGAGGACTGGCAACACTGCCAAGGTGTTCGTGCCAACGTTAGCTGCCTCCAGCATCGCCCATCCCTCCTCTGACCTTCCTGTCGCCTGCTCCCGCTCTCCTTACCTTCCAGGACTCTTCAAGTCCTCCATCCTTCTCAAGCCTTCTCAAGCCCCCTCCTGCCCCCAGCCTTCACTCTCAACAGGTAACCGACTCCTTTGAGTACCCCGCTCTGTCTTACAGCTGAACCTGTTCTCAGTCAGCTCAGGGAGAGGGTTCTTCACCGTTCTTGGGAACAGGGCTCTTCCTGTCCTGGTGGAAGGCCAGTCTCCTCCTGAACTCTGGGTTCTTCCCTTCCCGCCTTTGCAGGGGGCTGTCCCTACAAAGTTCTCTCTCTCTCTGACCCCACCACCTAAGGCGTCCCTGCATAAAGGCTGCTCAAATTGTCCCCATGATGAATTCTAAAATAAGCTACTGTCTTGAAATCCTCTGGCCCTCTGAGCCACTTTCATTCCCCTCCTCCCACCCACACGCTGTTCTAACTCTCTGGATTAGCCACCCTCTGTGCCCACGGCAGCCACAAAACTCCTCACGCTTCAAACCCAGCTCAAAGGTGGGCTTCCCAAAGATACCACAGCAGGTGCTGTGGATGCCCCAGCTCACCTCTCCCCAACTTTCTGAGTTCTCCTGAAACTACAGACCATTCTGGGCTTGCTGACAGCTCCCGCCTCAGAAGCCTGCATTTTAATTCTTTTCTTTCTCGCACCTGGAGAACTTGCTTGTTCTGTGGCAGGTGTGTGTGGCAGGTGTGCATGGCAAGTGCCACCTGGAAGTTCAGGGGGCAGGAGGAGCTAATGTCCTGAGAGTCTGGGTAAATGCCCAGCATCCCTGTCCTCCAGTGGGATGGCTCTGAGATAGCTCCTCATGGCCCTCAGAGGGTCCCCAGCAGGACTGAGCTTGCTGCCTGTCACTGTGACCCATTGTTACTCCATGCTGTGTCGGCTTTAGTCTCTTCCCTGCGCAGTCTTTCCATGTCCCCACCTGGGGTCACCTCATACATGAACGGCTGGCACTGGAGCCCTTGTCTCTCTGTCTGCTTTTGGGGCATCCACTCTCAGACCCATGCCTGCCCCACCTGCCCCTTGAGGTAATTCCTGCTCCTTTCTCCTCTCCCTGGTGTCTATTTTTGCTTTTCTTGGGGCAGAGCTTCTGTCCCTTGTGCTAGACTGTGAGTCCCTGAAGGTAAAGGCAAACTCTTAATCACCTCTGTGTACCCTTCACCTGACACATTACCCTGCACGTCGATGGCCAAAAAGTGTTTGTTGAGTGAATGACAGAAGAGAATAGCTGAGTGATGAAATGAATCTTTGGGGCACCTATGCTGGGTGACAGACCCTGTTAAGCAAATGATCCCACTGGTGTGGCTCTCTCAACCCCAGGCTTCTCCTCTCCTTACAGGGGCCTGCTTTTGCCCCCACCCAGGCCCAGAGACCTTCACTCTGCCATTGACACCCTTTCTTCCTTGTATAACTTAGTCACCTCCAAGGATGCCTCTTGCCAGTAAAAGTCCCCAGACAGGGAAGTGGGTCCCTTGATGGGAGAGTCGACTCTGACTAAATAAAGGTTACAGGAATCAAATAAAATGCTATTCTAATATGACATAATTCAATGCCACCTTCCAGCAGATGTTGTTCTGGAGGGATAGATTTGTCCCAGCTGGACTCTGGGGCTATTCAGAAGCACTTGGAACAATCTCCTGCTGCTTCTGATGTGAGCAGCCCCAGGAAATGGTAATATCTACAAATCAACTTATTCAGCCCAGATACATGGAGCTGAGTTTCTAGCAGGAGGGATTGAATTTGTTGCTGGGGAAGTGAAGCAGCTGTTGCCAAGCCAAACCACATATAGACCATATTCAGCTTTGAAACCCCTGGGGGAAGGGGATGCTCTGACAACATCCAAGAGGCCAGGGGACTCAAAACTGAGGGCCCCAGTCTTGTGAAAGATCATTTTACAGTTGAGAAAGTGAGGCCTGTGGGAGTAAAGGAGAGGCTGCCCAAGGCCACACACACTGAGTCAGTGGCAGACTTTGGATGTTAAGCCTGAATTTAAGCAGCTCTGCCCTGCCTGCACCCCCAACTTCCCAGGAGAACAGGCAGGGTGAGAAACATGCTAAAAACAAAACAAAACAAAACCAACATCTTGGACTAACTCATAGGTTGTGCCTGCCATTTTGTTATAGACAAAAGCGTAAGAATTAGGGATCCTGGGATTTGATGCTGGTTCTGTTCCTCAGTTGCTGGGTGTCACTCTCTGGGTTTCAGTTTCTTTATCTGTAAAATGAGAAGATTAAGGATCTCTAGACCTTCAGCTTCAATGATTACTGTGATTCTGAAAGAAAAAAAAAGCTGGAGGTATCATGCTTTCAGATTTTAAACTATATTTCAGAGCTATAGTAATTAAAACAGTATAGTATTGGTATAAAAACAGACACATAGATCAGTGGAACAGAATAGAAAATCTAGAAATAAACTCATAGATATATATGGTCAATTAATTTATGACAAAGGAGCCAAGAATATACAATGGGGAAAAGCCTTTTTGATAAATGGTGTTGGTAAATTAGACAGATATATATATATATATATATATAAACTGGACCACTATCTTATACCATACACAAAAATTAACTCAAAATGGATTGAAGCTTGAATGTAAGACCCTGAAAATTCCAGAATTAAACAGGCAGTAAGCTCCTTGACATAGGTCTTGATAATGATTCTTTGAATATGACACCAAAGCAAAAACAACAAATGCGCAATTTAACAAGTGAGACTACATCAAACTAAAATACTTCTGTACAACAAAGGAAATCATCAACAAAATGGTAACCTATTGAATGGGAGAAAATATTTGTAAATCATATACCTGATAAGAGGTTAATATATTCAATAAAAATATATAAAGAACTTGTACAACTCAATAGCAAAAAATTTTTTTGATTAAAAATGGGCAGAAGATATGAATAGACATTTTTCCAAAGAAGATTTACAGATGGCCAACGGGCACATGAAAAGGTGCTCTACATATTAATTGTCAGGAAAATAAAAAACCACAATGAATATCACCTCACACCTGTTATAATGACTATTATTAAAAATATAAAAAACAGCTCTGGCTGATGTGGCTCAGTGGATTGAGCATGGGCCTGTGAACCAAAGGATTGACAGTTCGATTCCCAATCAGGGAACATGCCTGGGTTGTGTGCCAGGTCCCCAGTTGGGGGCCCGTGAGAGGAACCACGCATTGATGTTTCTCTTCCTCTTTTTCTCCCTCCCTTTCTTTAAAAGTAAATAAATAAAATCTTAAAAAGATAAGAAACAGCAAGTACTGGGGAGGTTTGGAGAAAAAGAAACCCTCATACACTGTTGGTGAGGATGTAAATTGGTGCAGCCACTATTGAAAACACTATGGAGGTTCCTAAATGAATTAAAAATAGAACTACCATATGTCCCAGCAATTTCACTTCTGGGTATTTATTCAAAGAAAACAAAAATGCTAACTCAACAAGATACCTGTACCCCCACATTCATTGCAGCATTATTTGCACTAACAAAAATATGAAAACAACCTAAGTGTCTATCAATGGATGAATGAATGAAGATGTGATACACACACACACACTCACACACACGCACACACTTCAGCCATAAAAAGAACGAAGTCTTGCCATGTACAACAACATGGATGGAACTTGAGGGCATGCTAAGTAAAATAGGCCAGACAGAGAAGGGTAAATATCATATGATCTTTTTTATACTTAGAATCTAAAAATAAGTAAATAAACCAAGCTCATAGATACAGAGAACAGATTGATGGTTGCCAGAGGCAGGGGTGAAGGAGGGGAGATCTGCATGAACTATTTTGTTTTTAGTTTAAATAAAAAAGGAGAAAAAGAAAAAAACAATAAAATAACAACATCTTTATTCTGGTTAATTTTTCTCCCAGCATTTATTACCAACTGAATTTGTACATAGATATATATGTATCTATTGTCTCCTTCTCCATGAGAATGGAAGCGCCAAAGGTCAGGGAATTTGTTTTTTGTCACTTCTGGATCCTACAAAAATATATTAGGCAACTGTATAGTTTTCATTAGAGTTGCAGAAATAGAGGAAACACAAAAAAATGTGTGCATTAAAAACTTAACAGCTGACATAAATACAGTATAAATAAATTTACATTGTAAAATTAAAAAAATATTTGTCATAGATTTTTGATCTTGAGTAATTGGATTATGAGATGTCAGGCTGTCTTAATGTGAGAGACATATCATAACATAAAGACTCTATTACTTGCATAGTCAGTCAGATGTGCATGTGTGTGTGTGTGTGTGTACATGCACACACACACACACATGCACACAGCCCCCCTATTTTATATCTTCAAGAACCTGAATGGAATCCTGACTGGGTAGCTCAGTTGGTTAGAATGCCCTCCTGATATGTGAAGGATGCAGGTTCAGTCCCCAGTCGGGGCACATATAAGAACCAACCAATGAATGTATCAACAAGTGGAGCAACAAATAGATGTCTCTCTATCTCTCTCTAAGGTAAATACATCAAAATTACAAAAAGGACCCTAAATAGTTCTTAATAAGCAGAAGAAAGTCTCCAAACTCAAGAATATTTTCTCTATAAATACCACATGTGGTAATTGTCCTAATCTTGCTCTTCTCTTTACCCTCCATCATCCCTAATTGCCCTGAGGATTCTTTCGCCTGAACTGAAGGGGAGGTGGTAGGATTATTTATTTCCTGGCCCTGAGTGTCGCTCAGCTTTTGGGCGTCTTCTCTGAGCCTTCCCTGTCATCCGCTTCCAAGAGATGGACACAATAGAAACTTTCAGGGCTGAACTCACCTGTTGAAATGGTTCAATCCTGCTTCAGCACCATGGACAGATCTATGCGAAGGCAGCTGAGGTTTGATTTTGACAAGTTTAGGAAGGAGACACTGGGAGCTTCGTGCTAATGATGTGAGGACGTGGGGACACCCAGGTTATCAAAAAGGCTACATCTAGACAGTGCTTCATCAAGACCCCAGGCACAACTCGCAGGTTCTTTTAGCTCTCCAATATAATATTTCAAATCCATGCAAATTTTGCCCTCTATGACATACCTATAATTGTTTTTTTTGTTTTTTATTCTATTACAGTTGTGCCAATTTCCCCCTTTGCCCTCCTCCGTCCAGCCCACCTCCCACTCCCACAGTCCATCCCCACACCGTTGTCCATGGGTCATTCATACATGATCTGTGACTAATCCCTTCTCCTTCTTCCTACCCTCCCCTTTCCTCTGGCAGCTATAATTATTTTAATATAAAATACAAAATAACGAGTGTTTTCCAGTAAAACTGACACAGAGGGAGGATGCCTTATACTTATTTGTGTGTGTGTGTGTGTGGTGAGATACACTGCCTATAGGGCGAAGTTCAAGACCCTTAGCTTGGAAACCATACCATCATTGACCACTTCCTTCTTTCCCTCCCTCACTTTCACCCTTGCCCTGCCTTCACACCTCACACAGGAACTACACACACACACACACACACACACACACACACACACACACACACTCCTTTGAACTCCAGGCTCACCCTTTAGCGCTCTTCAGGTTATATCCTTTCTCCGTGGGAGAAGGTGGGACCCTCCACCCTTGCCTTCTGTACTCCTGACTTCTGTGAATACAGACATGTGTTCTGAGACGTAGCCCATGCCACCAGCAGGACAGAGCAGTGGTTCTGCCATTTGTAAGGAATAAACCTGGGCTGACCCCCACTGATTTATTTTGCTCTTTGAGTCTTGTCCCCCAGAACAGGCTCTTCAACGTTGTCCACAATGAGCAGACTGAGGAGAGATTCATGAGCTTGACTGTCCAGGTCAGCTGCAGCTGGAAAGTAAATGGTTGAGCTTTGGCGGTATTTTTTTCCCTCACCCTCCAGTTTAATTGCAGCTCAGCGAGCCTTCAACAGCATTAAAGGTTCTGTGGGAGCTGAGGCCTCCTGTATGCAGCCTGTGAAGGCTCTTCCTGGTACTCTAACATGGGGCTGGGTCTCCAGGAGGCTGTGTGGATGGACAGAGGAACAGCAGCCCGTCCCCTTCAGTGTCACACATGACCCTGACCCTGGGAGGCGAAGGACCCACCCACGGAAACCTGCTTTATACCAGGCCTGTCCTGGGCTCTGGGACTGCAGGGATGGCTTGGACATCATTCCTGCCCTTGGGGAGCTCATTCTGGGCTCTGGTGGGTGAATCATCAATGGAGAACAAAAGAGGGTGTGAGACTCGATGGGGTCCCAAAACCAGGCACGGGGTTGGGTTAGGATAAAACACAGAACTCCTGATGCCCAGGCTACCTGACCAGGACTTGCCATTCAGGTGCCAAAGCAGTGAAAGGGGTCAGGAGATGTTGTCTGGGGAGAAATCTTGACTCATAAGAACTGTACACGCTACCCCACTCCAAGTCAAGGCACCCACTGGTGCCAACTCTGTGCAATTGTCCTCCAGGAATGCCCTGCCCCAGTTAAGAACTTTTCACCTGAAAGTAGCAACAAATGGGCTGGACAAATGTGGGAATCTGCTGGCTCAGCTGAGAACTGCAGACGCAGGTCTACCAGGCTCCATTTCTTGGAACTTCTCTCCTTTCGACCCTCCTCCAGTGCTGTCTTCATCTCTGGCTACACTCCCCAGCCAGACGCGGTAGGCTGCTAGCTTAAAGCAATCAGCCTCCACTCTGGAGCTGAGGGTGGGGCATTCAGACCGCTTGCCTGAGACGGGAGACGAGGCACTTCTCCAAAGGAGATCCTGTTGGGATGGGTGGGAGGAAGTAAAGTGGAAGATGTGGAGATAGCAAAGAACCGAGGTGATTAGTAACATTCAGTCAGAGAAGTCCCTGCATTCCCAGCTCCATCTTCCATGTCATGTGTATGCGCAAGCCTTCTGACTGGTATGAAGTCCTCTGTCCCCCACCGTACTAACTCATGGCTCCCTTCATTTTCCCTGGCTGTGCCCTCTGTCTAGAATTTCCTACCACCCCTCCCCCACTCCCTGTCATCCTCTAGGCAGCATCTCAAGCTTCACCTTTTGCAGCTATGAGAGTCACTTTTGCTGGCATCTCCCAGAGCACCTTGCTCCCTTTGACAGTTGCTGCACCATTAGGTCAGGGTTCCTGTGGCCCCTTGGCCCACCCACCCCCTATACACACAGAGCTTGACAGTTTCTTGTAGGTGTTGAAATAGATTTCTAGGCCCAAGATGGAGCTGCTCCTGCCCAGGGTGCCTTATCAGCAAACTAAAACTCAGATAACTTTCTTTGTAAATGCTCCACTTACCAGAAAGGCAATATATCTAATCAGCCCACCCCTAAATTTGAAGCCAACTCTGGGCTCTTTGCTTATTTCCTTGTTCTTTATTTATTTTGTTTTTCTCTTCCTGGTTCCTTATTCATTTTCTGTTTTTGTCTTTCTTGTTACTCATTCTTTTCACCTATAAAACTTCCTGCCCTCTGCTCTATTTTGCAGTTCCTGAACACTTGGGAACTCCCTGCTTCATGGAGTGTTAAGTAAGCTTGTTTGTATCACCTAAAATGTCTTCTTTATTCATTTTTAAATAAAGGCCTGAATGTGGACAAGTCATAATTAATTTCTTTATTTTCAGCTTCGAGGTACTGTCTGCTATCTAGAAGCCAATAGATATTTGTTGAATTAATGAAAATAAGTCTGTGTGGAAGACATGACTTCTGTGAAGATGTTTGCACTTTAACAAAGAGCAAAGCCCCAAGTTATAGGGATGAAGCTCCCAGGGGAGAATTTTAGGCACCTGGAATCCGGGGACAGATGCTTCCACTATTGTGCGGTGTCTGGAGGAGGCAGGCGGAATTTTCCCTTCACGGCTTTCCAGTGCAAAAACAATTGCATGGTCTCCTGAAAAAATATGAATGTGTCATGAAAACAAATTTTCTTCCCTTTGTTTTTTGGGGGTGGGGAGGAAACCTTTCCAGCCCTGTCAGTGTTCCTTCCCTGGTTCGGTTGATGGAATGTTCCTTCCTGACCTCCCCGTGAACCGTGAGGATGATGCTCTGACTGATCCTCTTCAGCCCTCTGCACCCACTGTCGCTGAGCTCTTCCTGTCAGACCCCCTCTGCCTGCTGGGTGGGTGGGGGACTCATCCTGCAGCCCAGACATTTTCATGTCAAGCCCATTGGCCGGGATGCTTCTCCTGAGGTGACCTCGGGCCTGTCCTCACCATGGGACCCTTGTCTGGTCCCCCTGTGCCCCTGCTCTCTGTGCTGCAGCCTCTCTGCCCTCCAGCCCACCCCCCGCCCCTGCCGACGTTCCAGGGCTAGCCTCCCTCTGCAGCACAAAGCTGATGGGGTCCCTCCCTGCCGGAAACCCTTCCCTGGCTCCACGGTGTCCTTGGCTCACAGTCCAAACTCCTTAGCCCTGTATCAGCCACAGAGAGGCACAGACATTAGGCAGGTACATACCGGCCAGGCACCTGTCCCTGCTTTGGCACCTGCCTGTCTCTCTGAGGGAACACTTCTCCCTCCTTTTCAGCTTGGAGAGCTCTTACTCATTTTTCAAGGCCCAGCCCCAACATCCCCTTCCCTGGGAAGCCCTCCCACTGAACCTCTTTCTGTCTCCGCACACAGCCTGTCCGTACTGATTCACTGGTCTGTCTCCCACACTGAACCATGAAGACCTTGAGGTCAGAAGCCAAGCCTGATTTTCTGTGTCCCCAGCATCTGTCAGCAGAAGAGGTGTCTCTGTGTGTTGGGGAGGGAAATGAACGATTGAATGAATGACTGAGCGAGTGAGTGTGCTTATTACTGTTAAGATAACAACAGCAGCAATTACAGCTCATTTCTGCAGCATACACTACTTGCCAGGCGCTGTGCTAAGCAATTTGTCTGCATTTATCCATCTTAGTTTTGTACCCTCTCCTGAGTCTGGCATGATTATTCGGTCCATTTTATGGAGGAGATACATTGGGCTCAGAGATGTCAAGAATCCAATCCAAGGTCACACCATGAGGGAGTGAAGGGGCAATAATCTGAGCTCAGGGATCTTGACTCTAGCTGTGTCATTCACAGCTAGACCTGCTGTGAATGGACCTGCTTTGCACCAGGCACTGTCCTGTGGTCTGAGGATACAAAGAACAGAACAAGCCAAGTTCCTGTCCTCATGGAGTTCCTGTTGTAGTGCGTGGGGTGAGGAGGGGACAAAACAATAAGCAAATACATATATAAATAATGTTGGGGCTGATAAGTGCTGACAGAAAAACAAAGCAGGGTTGGGGGTGTATTAGTCTGCTCTGGGTGCCTGAACAAAATGCAACAAACTGGGTGGCTTAAGCAACAGAAATCTATTTTGTCACAGTTCTGGAGGCCAGAAGTTCAAGATTAAAATGTTGGCAGATTCGGTTTCTTTGAGGACTCTCTCCTTGGCTTGCAGACAGCCACCTTCTCGTGTGTCCTCACATCGTCTCTCCTCTGTCTGCACACATCCTTGGTGTCTCCCTGTGTGTTCCAATCTCCTTACCTTATAAAGACACCGGTCAGATTGAATTAGGGCTCACCTTAATGGTCTCATTTTAACCCACTCTCCCCTGGAGAGGCACCATCCTCAAACACATTTATATTCTGCAGTGCTGGGGGTTGGCACTTTAACACAGAAACTTGGAGAGGATAGATACAGGGTATAAAAGAGTAATAGGCTGGGGTGGGTGATACTTTAGGGGATGTATCAGCTGAGCCTTTAATGAAGGAAGGGATGTGTCTGGTTACACCTGAGAAAAGCAGATGCAGAGGAAACAGCAAGTGCAAGAGCCCTGGTGCTAGAAGAGGTATAGCTTGTTTAAGGACAAGCACAATGTCCCTGAGGCTGTTGCTTTATGAGTTGGAGAGGGGGGAACGGACAAGGTCAGAGAGGCAGGCACACACACACCCACACTCTGAACATGATCAGAACTTTGCGGTTCAAAGTGAGCAGCTCTTCCCACTTCTGTAAGTAACTAGTTCAATGCCTGTGTTGTGCAGATGGGGAAACTGAGGCACAGAATAAGAAAGGACCTGCTCAGAGTCACACAGTGTGTTGGTGCTGGATGTCCTGCCCTAAGACCACCTTTAGCATCCCTTTCTCTGGGGAGGCGGATGGGGTGCAGCTGGTACTGGCAAAGCTCTACTGAGAGGAGGGACGTGAGAACGGGGATTATTATAATTATTGTTATTGTTAATCTCTCTGCCGAAATGACTGCAGATCTTGCCAAGAACCAAGTGGGAGAAGAGAAATTCAAGTGTGGGGCCCCAGACAGCACTGGGCTGCCTCACCCAGATCTCACTCTTTCTTTCGCCAGTTCATTCAGCAGCTGTGCCCAGTGCCGGGCTCTACATGTGGGTGGCCGTGGTCACGCTGAGCCCTCGGCCAGGCTGCAAAGTCCCAGTCCAGCACCGCACTCACCATTTACTGAGCATGAAACGAGGGCACCAGGCAGCGCAGCCGTCAAACATAGTTCTCACAGCGTCTCCACAAGGGAGGCAGTGAGGGGGCAGCCCCCTTTTCCAGATGACGCAGCAAGGCCCGGAGGGGTTGGGCCTCCTTACCAAGGCCCCCATCCAGAAAGTGGGAGATGGGATTTGAACCCATGCCCAAGGGGCTCCAGAGAGTGTCAGCTCTAACCACCCACTCAGCCTTGGTCTCCTGGGAACTTCCTGTTGTCCCGCTCCCTTGGGCGAGTCCTTGTTGGGTTCCCAGCCTCCTTCCAGCCACTCTGGTGGCCTCTGTCCCTGGGATGCTCCAAGCTCCTTCCAGCCTCAGGGCCTTTGCACAGGAATTTTTTTCCCCCACCAGGAAAGCTCTTCCCCTTATTTTATTTGCTTATTTGCTTATGTACGTAGGTCCCGCATTCCCCTATACCATGTGCTCTCTGAGGACAAGGGACATCCTGCGATGTTCAAAACAAAATCGGTGCTAGGTGAGTGTATGGAATGAGGAAGGGAATGGAAGAATAAAGCTGAAGGTCCTCAGTCTCCCGAATGAGACAGACTCAGGGGCGGGGTCCCTACAAGGGCCTGACAGATGCTTTCTCCCCCGACTGCCCGTGTCCCCTTTGGTGAGTGGAAGTCAACAGGGAGGCTGTCACCATGACTACACACTGAGCAGCCCACCTCTCCAGTCAGGCTTATATTTAATTCCAGTCGGCTCCACTCATTACTTCTCCCGGGAAGTTCATAGCATTTTGACATCATCAGGAGCCTGGCGATGCCAGTGTATCAACGCCGAAATACCAAAGAGGAGCCCCCTCCCTGCACGCCTCAAAAGGCTCCCACCCAGGGGGAGGCCATGGTGTCCTTAGTGTGCTAAGTAGGAGGTGCCCCCTGCTGAGGTGGGCGGAGAGGCCCCTGGAAGGCCCACCACGGCCAACCCCCTTTTCTTTTAACAGCCGCTCACAGCAGTGCTGGACGTAGGATTGGCCGAACAAATGAATTCAGCTGACTGGAGGTTGTTGCTGATTGTTTTCTCCTGTGATTTGCTTACATGATAAATACTTTCCTCCCCAATCCTGGGTTATTCTAAGGCACCCGCCTTCCTGTTGTTTATTCACTCTGCCCCGCAGCTGCAGGAGGCAGCCTGGCCAGGCCCAGAGCCCAGGAGGACGCCTGGGGTATTATCTCTTCTTGGGGCCTTGGGGCCTGTGGCGAGGGGCCAGGCCCTGGCCTCCAGCCCCTTTAGCCTTCCTCTCTCTTCTGGCTTCTAATCAGAGAGCTCAGGAGCAGATGGCTATCTTCCAGAATTTTCCATTGTCTACCCCCTGAGCCCTTCGTTGGAGCCCCACCTGCCTTTGCTGACCCCATGGACCTCACGCTCACCTTCCTGGGTTGAATGCGGCTATTGTCACATTAGGGAGACAGACCCGTATTTTTCCAGGGTCTTACAAAGAGAAGGGTGCACAGTCATCTAGAGAACCTGGGCTGGGTTTGTCCAGACCCTTCCCTTCTCTTTTATTAACAGGACCCTCTGATCTGACATATGGACACCGGGTTAGAGACTGGTCCTCTTCCCCTGGGATCACAAACCATAAGGACCGTCTAAGCATGGAGTCACTGGCGCCATCTTCATCACAGCGAGGAGAAGGTCTGCCTGAGAAAGACATTCACAGAGAAGGAAGTAGAGCTAAGAGGGGGGAGGAAGGGGTCAGAGTCCCAGGGAGACGGTTTGAGCCCCTGCCTCTAGCCATCCCTGAGGCCAATTCCATGCCCTGTATTTTCCGTGTTGTGGGCCAATAAATCATTATACCCCTTGCTTTAACGCTTCATGCTCTGCCCCTTGCCATAGAAGGTTCTGTCTAAAACAAGCTGCAGTCAAGGGGCAGAACCCAACTCCAGAAAGGAAGCAAAGTCTGGAATGGAACTGCTGAGAAGCCGCAGAGCTGAGCTGCTGGAACCATGGGCATTGCCACCGGTGGGGGCAGTGGCTGTGGGCGGGGCTGGGGGCAGAGGCCACGGTGGAGCCAGTCTGCGAGGCTGCCCCAAGCCCTGCTCCACCAGGCCTGAGCAACGGTGCCTTCTGTCCTGACGTGGGGTGGGTGAGGTGGCTTTTGGGGCCTATGAGTTGAGGAAAGTAATTATTATCCCCATGTTACAAATCAGGAAACCGAAGCCCAGAGACAGGAAGTGACTTGCCTGAGCTGGTAAGGGGCAGTGCCAGCATTCGGACCTGGGTCTGTGTGACTCTAAAGCCCAAGGTCTGAGACATCACTGCTAGAGGCAGACACTGAGGAAGACGGAATCTCGGCACTGGCTCTGACTGATAAAACCAGGTCCTGAGATGGCAAAATCTAGTGTGTCCCCCACACCATCACATCCGTGTTCAGGGCACTGGCTCTCCTGGTTTCCCTCCGGCCTCTCTGGCTGGTACTTCTTAGTCCCTAGCCAGATCCTTCCCTTCTTCCCTTCCTCTCAGTAATGGAGGGCTCAGTCCTCCACTGTCTCCTCCTCTCCATGAACGTCCGCCCCCAGGGGAGACCATCTGGTACCACAGAAATGCCATCTATGTGCTGACGACCTCCAAACTGACACCTGTCACCTAGACTTGGACTTGAACGCCTCTGCCTACTGTACTTCTCATCTGGATGCCTGAGGAACTTCTCGACTTTTCCCTCCCAGCTTTATTGGGATATAACTGACCTATAACATTGTGAAGTTTAAGGTGTGCGATGTGTTAATTTGATATGTGTATATATTGTGAAATGATGGTTAGTAAACACATTTATCCCCTCACGTACTTGCAATTGTATGTGTGTGTGGTGAGAACATTTGAGATCTACTCTCCTGGCAACTCTCAAGTATATAATACAGTATTGTTAACAGTAAGTCACCATGCTGAATATTAGATCCCCAGAACTTACTCTTTTTATAAGTGGAAGTTTGAACCCTTTGACTGGCATTTCCCCATTCCTTCCTCCCACCCCCCAACCGCTGGCAAACACCATTCTGTTCTCTGTTTCTTTGAGTTTGGCTTTGATTTTTTAGATTCTACATATAAGTGAGATCATACAGCATTTGTCTTTCTGTGTCTGACTTACTTCCCTTAGCGTAATACCCTTAAGGTCCATCCATATTTTTGCAAACGGCAGGATTTCTTTCTTTATGGTTGAATAACATTTCATTCAAGCAATCTCCCCTCCCTGCACCTCTGAGAGGGAGGGGCTCAGCTGCCCACTGCTCGGGTGGAGAGGGCCTGCCGTGGACCCGCTCTCTCCCGACCTGGTGCAGCTCGGTGTGCAGCTCCACCGGGTGGACCTCAGGGGAGGACACGTGCAAAGGGGGCCGCCTGGAGAAACAGAGAGCCCTGCCCAGCACTGGGCTTCCCCGGCCCAGATCCCAGTGACCTCCTGGGCTCTGTTTCCCTATCTGACAGTGGAGGAATTGGACCAGGTAACTGCTGCTCCAGATTGAATAACAAACAGAAAAGAATGAACCTCAGGCTCATTGAAGTGGATTGAGCCTTGTATCGGGGACTCAAGGTCCAGGCAGGGGAGGATATGAGAGCAGCGACCAGCTCCCTGAAGGTGATTTCCTGGCTCTGAGAGACCCACAGAGGAGACGGTGGGGGAAATGACAAGGATGACAACAGTCACAGAAGCATGGCGGGCACAGCGCAGGGGCTTATGAGGAGCCCAGGCAACCTTTACGTGTCTGAGTCCCCACCAAGCCCAGGACATGGGGACAATGACCCCACTGCAGAGATGAGGGGAGTAAGACCTGAAGGGGAGCAGCTCCTGAGGGATGCAGGGCCAGGACTTGAACCTGAACCTCCCCCCCAGCACCCCCACTCCCTTCCCATCCCCACATGTAGGCCCAGGGCTAAGGGGATGGGCAGGGCCTGTCCTGGACCTGGAGAACTTGGGCAGGTGTGGTAATTTGTTTTCCTTTGTGCAGGACCATTGTGAGATGTGACAGTTTGCACCCAGCATCTTCAGTGCTCTCAGAGACCCCTCCGGGGTACACAGAGGAGCCCCACTTTACGTGGGAGCAAGCTGAGGCTCCCAGAGGAGAAGGGACAGACCCAGGCTCCCACGGCTAGGAAACAGCAGATCCATGCCCAGGGCTGCCTGACCCTGAAGCCCTTTGTCGGCGCCTCTGAGGTCTCATTTCGGGAAGGCAGAGAGATCGATCATGCATCTGCAGCGGGGCCCCTCTGTTTGCAGCTCTCTTTGCCGACTGGCTTGAAGAGCAAGTGTTTTATTACTTACATCACATCCAATAAGTGTTACCCCTTTGGCTGGACATTGAGAAATTGTCTCAGCCACCAAGGTGGAAGGTGAAAGAGGAATTGCTGGCAAAGAGGGGAAACGATCAGCTGGGCAGAGGCTGGGGCCGACCGGGAGGCAGAGAAAGACCCGAGGCCAAGGAGGCCGGCCAGGGGGCCGGGGCTGTGGGCTCCCAGCCCAGCCATCCCACCGCCGGCTCCTGGTGAGCTGGGTGGCCCGTTAGCCTCTCCGAGCCTCGGCTTCCTCCTGGACGAAACAGCTCTGGCCGTGTGCAACCTCTGGGCAGCTTAATTCCCGGAATTTTCATTGACGCTGACTCTGCTGGGCCCTTTTACCTCCTCTGTCCTCCCAGCCTTTGCACGGCTGGTGGCTCCACCAGGAGCCTCTTCCTCTCCTGTGGCCTGCCCACCCCCGCTCACCCCCCTGACCCTGGCTGAAGCACCCCTTCCTCCGGGAAGCCCCGACTGCCCCGGGCTGGGCTGTCTGCCTGCTCTGCCCACGGCCCATGCCCCCTTCGCAGGGTGTTGAATCTGTCCTGCTCAGGGCTGCATCCCCCGGGTCTAGGACAGGGCCTGGCTCATAGTAGGTACCTAGTAAATGGATGCTATTTATTTATTTAATAAATACATATTAACCACCAACTGCATGTCAGGTTCTACCTGGGTGCTGGGGAGCCTGTGAGTGAGGGGTGCAGAGCATTTGGAGGCTCTGGGCAGTGCCAGCCCTTCTCCCTCTACCTGTAGGTCTTCCTGGCTTCTGTGTGCCTCATTTGTACCCCACCCCACAGCTCCTGGGGCCTATTCCAGTCCCTGAGATCTGAGGCCCAGGGCCTGTGGAGACTGGGTGAGGGGCTCAGGGCCAGGTGCAGGAAGTCCGAAGGGTCCGTTGAGCCTGGACGTGCAGATCCTGGGCCTAGGGGAGAGGTTGGAGCCCCAGGGGAGAGCTGGAAGTTGGCTACTTATAAGAGCAGGGAAAGTAACTGGAGTCTGAAGGACTGAAAACACAGGTCTCCGCATTCATATTCAGACTGAGCCCACACCTTTGACTAGCTGGCTGGAGGAGCTCTGCAAAGCTGCGAACTTAGAGGGACAAGCCTCTCAGGTCAAGCCTTATCCTGCCTTTCCTGTTACACAAGGGGGATCCAAAAAACCCTGGAATTTATTTATAAAAAATTGTGTATTTATTCTTACATGTTTAAACTTCAATCGCATTCAAAGCACCCTCCACTTGATGCAATACACCTACTGAGACATTTTTTCCACTGCTCACAACAGTTTTTGAACTCGTCAATTTTGATACCTGCTGTTTTCTGTCTTATCGCTTCCACATCGGCAAAACGTTTCTCTTTGAGGACTTTCTTCCTCCGGGAAAACAAACAAACAAAAAAAGTCGCTTTGGGGCGAGATCTGGTGAATAGAGAGGGTGGGGCACGGGGGTCATGCCGTTGTTTTGGTCAAATGCTGCTGAACACCCAGCGGGGTGTGGGCGGGTGGGCTCCTAAATCACCCATCAGGAAATGGGCAAACACCCTGAAGACGTCTTAAAAAAATTTATTGACGCTGAATGCAGTCTCTCACAACACAGGTGGGTTCCTAGAATGCTCACCTAGCGGGGGAAGCTTGTATTACAAGGGGCCTGCCCTCCAAAAGGTAATTCCGATTTTTTGGGGGGTCCCCCCTCATATTTCTGCTTGCTGATCCTACCAAACACCACTTCTCTCTACTCCCCAAAGATGCTCGGGGCTCCCCACTCCCCAGCTCTCCCTCGGGCTGCTTCCCCCGCCTGGCACGCCCCTCCTGCCCTGAGGGCCCTGTCCCATCACCAGTGCCCATCCGGATCCTTAGCCTCCTTCGAAGTTCAGTTCACATGTCACTTCCCCCCCATCTGCTGTCCAGATCCCCAGCAGCTGCACATTGCCGCCCCCTTCCCTGCTGAGTGCGGGGAAAGACCACTGCGAGAAAGCCAGACAGGTGGGGTTTGCCGCCGGCTCCTCGCCTCCTGGCTGTGTGGCCTTGGGCAAGTCTCTTCCCCTCTCGGAATCGACTTCCTCATCGTTGCTTTGACAGAAGTGACGCCCACTGACCACACTGTACCTGACTCCAATGAAGCATTTGATAGGTGTTAACTTGGTCAGTCCTACCTTAGGACAGTCATTCATTCATTGCTTTTGTTTCACAAACGGACCATAAAACAAACTCCTAAAAGTAAAGACCCTTGTTCCTTTTTCTCCATTTGTTCGGCGATTATTTAGTAAGTGCCCCCACCTGCACAGGCTAGGTCCTGGGCACTGGCACGACACAGCCAAGCTCATCTCTGCCCTCAGGGAGCCGCTAGGTCCGCATCCATCGTGATGGGGTGACCTGATTATAACCGGGGATCCATGAGGCCGAGGCTCTACTCAGCATTGTGTCCAAAGAAACAGTCCAGTAACCCGCAGTCATTTAAAAAAGGAATCCCTACTTTACTCCCATTTCCTGAAGGAAATAAAGTGGATACAATTCTACCCCCAGAACATGTTGCCAAGGCCCCGTTCTTCACAGTGGGGAACTGCAGGGCGTCTCTGGCCCACGCTCCAGAGTCTCCCCAGACCACGAGTGGCCGAGCTCTTCTCCCTGCCTCCCCTCTCCCTCACCTCCCTGGTTCATTATGTGTAGAACAACCACCTTAGTCTTCGGGTTTCTCCTTTGTTTTTCTCCCCGTTGCAGATTCTCTTGGCTCAGCATCATGTGCAGGCACACGCACACATCAAAAACCATCTTGCAAAGATAATATTCTTGTTTAGAGGGCAAGGGAAGGGGAGAAGCTGGGTGGGTAGAGATAAAATTCTCATGTGTGTGAAAACGGCTGCAAACACACAGACGATAATAAATCCCGTTCCTGCCGTGGCAGGTTATCACAAAGTGCCCAGGGAAGTCCCTGCAGCCTGAGATGCTGCGATTCCATGAATTTTAAGATGTCAGACCTCAGGCAGGAAGGGATGAGCTGAGGCCCTCACCCCACCTGTGCATCTCAGATACTAACGCACGCCACAGCTGTGCTAGAACCCCGACCACCGGACAATAGTCTCAGGTGTGTCACCTACCGCCTGCTTCTCTTCACAGGACAGTTGGGGACCTGTTTCACTGAGACTCTGATCCCAAAAGGCTCACCTCGAGACTCTCAGCTCCAGGGTGCCCTCTTGTTCCCTGTATCACCTGACACAACCTCTGAGGGCTACAGCCAAAGCTGTGCCATGGACCGGCGTGCGTGCGTGCGTGCGTGCTTGTGTGTGTGTTGTGAGGGATGATCTATAGCCCAGAGTCTGCAGAGCAAAGAGCCATCACCTTTACCCCTGAGTAGAGCCAGGTGCTTTCCTTCTCTTCAACGTCATTAATTCAACAAACCTTTAATGTTTCCACCATGGTCCTGCCCTGGGGTGGGCACTGGGGCCCTAGAGAAATCCCACCTCAGTGTCCTTGGTCAGGATGGGGAGGCAGGTGGCGGCACAGACCACCTACAAAGCAGAGTGATAAGGGCTCTAATGAGGGGTGAACTCAGGGGACAGGGACCTGGAAGGAGATGCCAGGTTGGGTCTGGGGGTCAGAGAAAGTTGATAGGGGTGGTACTGAAGGAAGCTCCAAGCTGCTGTCACAGACTGGGCTCAGCTGTCATCCCCCTCATTTGTTCATCTATTCAGTTACCCGTTCCATATTCCTTACACACTGATTATGATGCTGGAGAGGCAGGTGACCGGGCCCTGGCGGCTGCCTTCATGGAGTTTGCAGCCAGTGGGGGAGAGATGCATTGAACAAATAACTGCCCCCGTCATAATTTGTCACACCTGGGGCAAGTGCCACGCGGCAGAGGGCTTGAGTGCTCTGAAAGAGACACAGTGATACCGACTTGACCTGCCCGAGAAAGTGAGGAAGACCTAAGGGACCAGGAAGGCGATCTAGGCAGTGATAGGGGCAAGTGTAAAGGCCTTATAGCGGGTGGGAGCCCAGTGCACTCTGGGAGATTGAGGGAAGGCCCTGAATGCTGGAAGGCAGAGGGCACAGTACAGGGAAGCCAGTGATGGAAGGAAGCTTGGGAAGCAGGAGGGACTGGGTTGAGGGGGCGCTGGGGGCGTCTCCCACCCTGTTCCTACAGCTGTGTCATCCCTTCACCAGCTCCATGTCTCAGCGGAAGTTCTCTCTGTGCTACCCTCTGTGCTGGGCACTAACGGTCCCTGGGGTGGACACAGGAGTGACTGAGACCTCTCTCAGCTGCTCCCAGCTCTCCTCCATCCCCAGCCTCTGCCCATGGTCTGGGCACTTGCTTTTGACCTTCTGCTGACACCTGAAGGGACCCTGGTCCAACAGTCAGAAGATGGGGGTGCATATACTTAACAGGTGACCTGCGGCAGCTGCCTTCACCTGGAAATGGGGATGACGATAGAACCCTCCTCACAGGGTTGTGAGGAAGAAGTGAGGTAGTGTGGGAAGGGAACAGAGCCCCATAAGCCCAGCTATGAGGCCCCTGCCACCCTCTCCAGCCACACCTCCTTACGGGGCCCTGCTTTTCTCCAGAACGGCATTGAATGCACATCGAGGCAGAGCCTGTCCCCTCACACGGCGGGATGAAATGACCCCCATGGGTGGATGAGCACCATGCTGGTTCCGCAGTGGGGCTTGGCCCCTGGTGAGGACTCTGCTTGCCCCTCGACAGGATAAGATGAGGCCTCCCTGACTCCTCCACGCCCAACATGGACAGAGGAAGCGGCCTGCATTACCTGCTGGAGGCGGCTTCTTCCCAGCAGACAATGTGCCCGGCACATTGTCCACACAGTGGAGGCGCTCCAGGCTGTCCCTAATATTTGAGGGGCCCATGGAGGGAGGCCCTCACTACTGGAGGCCCATTTTCCTACATATTAAAAATGATAAACCCGCTAACTGGTAAATAATGTCTGTTCTATTTGTTACCTTGACAAATACAACTTTATAACAACCTGGGAGACCAAGTTTGATTTTAACATTCTCAGGCCCTTTGGGGTTCCACTCCAGACATGGAGGTGCGGGCAGAACCTGCCTTGGACCCTCGGGGGTCAACCCCTGCGCTTCCTTCCCCCAGTCCGTCTGACACCACCAAGGCCTCACATGCACACGGATGCCCCAGTGCGCATGCTCAAACTCCTTCCACATCCCCATGAACGGCTGCCCCCGGCACCTCTCAGGACTGGGGGGCTCACCCACAGTATGTCCACCCTCAGGAGGACAGACCCAGGGAAGGCCCACCAGGCTCAGGAAGTGGGTTTTGGGACATTTGGGTGGGGAGGTGTGGGGTCCTGGGTATCTAAGCCATTGTTGAAATCGGAGGCTAGTCTCCAGTGGGCACACCCCTTGGCCACACAGGCTCCTCATCCTATGAGGAAAGGCATGGCTAGAGAGGGACAGAACAGTGTCCTTTAATGCCTGCAGCCAGATGGGGCTTCTTGCTCGGGTCTGAGGTGTATCAAATCCAACCCACTTCACCTGGTGGGCCGTCTGCCTGGTTGTACGCTGAGAAGGACCCAAGCAGCTGGAGCGAGCCATTAGGGAGGGCGAGGCTCACATGGCCAATACCAAGGCCACAGAGGCCCAGACACAGGACCAGACTTAGGGCCTAGAACCCCAAGGATTGAGTCAGCCAGAGAAGGGGTCTGGGATCAAGGGAACTGTACAGGTGAGAGGGTACAGGTGGGGCCTTACCTGGACGCCTTGCAGGACTGTGGCAGGGCTGACAGATCCAACCAGACCTCTACTGTTCCCTTGTAGGTCATGACTGGAAACAGAAGCCATGAGCACCCCTTAGGAGCAAGTAATTACAGACAGCTCTACAGCAGAACCTTTCAGCCTGCACGGCAGCATCCCATTGACCTTGCCTGGGCGTATGTACTCACACTCAGCTGTATTTTATGCCACAAATGAGCACTTTTAAAAAGAGCAATGCCTTTCTAGGAGTCCACGCATTTCCTAGATTCATTTCCCTTAACAGATCATTCACAAGAACAAATGTCTTAGTCAGCTCAGGCTAATAGCATAGACGGGGTGACTTAAACAACAGAAATTCATTTTCTCACAGTTCTGGAGGCTGAAAGTCTGAGACTGGGCTGCCAGCATGGTGGGGTTCTAGGGAGGGATCTCTTCCTGGCTTGAAAACAAACACATACTCACTGTATAAATGAGAGAGAGAGAGGGACGTGGAGGGAGGGAGAGAGAGCCCTCTCTCGGGTGTCCCTTGTTACAAAGGCACTAACCACACCATGGGGGAGCCACTCTCATGACCTCATCAAATCCTAATTATCTCCCAAAGGCCCCGTCTCCAAATACCATCACTTTGGGAGTTAAATCACAACATGAGAATTTTGAGGGGATAGTATTCAGTCCCTAGCAATGAACAGGGTTGCTCTCATTTAAGAGAAAAGAGAGGCAAAAACGGTAACAGTTAGTGTTGAGAAAACTGCTTTTAACATAATTGTGGCTTAAAAGGAGGAGCCATGTGTTCCCAAATAGTTTTTGAAGAGCTGCTCACATATGGGGACAGCTTGTTTGTTCATAACGGCAAAGTGGAAGAGTGCTGATATGTTTTTGCTCTTGTCATTAATCAAGTAGAAGATACTGTTTTCCACGAGATTTTGATAGGAACAGAAAATTTATCCCTACGCAGAGCCAGACCTGCCCGGTCAAAGCGGGATGGAGAGAGAGAACATGTCGGGAGCAGGAGATGAGCGGCCACAAACCTCCCACGCGGGGTTCTGGAAGGGACAGGGGGGTGAATGATAGTGTGGGAAGAGCAGCCCTGCTGTGGGCCCAGGGCTTTGCTGTCTAAAAGGCCCTGCAGGGTCCCGCCTTGGGGGGACACCCGCTGCCTCTGGCCCAGTGCCTCTTCTGTGTCAGGCTCTCACTGCGTCCTCACCAGGATTTATAAAGAGAGGGGCTGTTATTATCCCCATTTTGCAGATGAAGAAATTGAGGCTCAGAGAAGGGGAGGGCTGGCCCAGGGCCACACTAGGCAGTGGAGCAGGACACAGTCCCGGGAGTGTTACTCTGGAGCCCATGTCCCTGGGCTGGGTGACCTGGCTGGGGTGGGGGTGGGGGTGGGGGTGGGCAGGGAGGGAACCCATCTCTCAGGGATTTTCCCTCTGCCAGGTGCTGGGCTCGGTGTGTTTGGAATTTCAGGACTTACGATGCTCCACTGCAGTTCTGGGTGGGCGCTGCTGTCCCCATTCCCCACTCAGAGCATCCAGGCAACGGGCCCAGGCCACGTTGTGCCTGGAGCAAGCTGCAGTCTGTCCCACATGCTCAGCCCACACCCAAGAGCTCGTCCTGCAGGAGAGTGGCCCCTGGGACGCCGCTGGGACGCATGCGCCCTGGGTGCCGGCACCTCTCTCCCTCCTGGGACACCCCAGCCGCTGGGCACTGCCTCCTGGGCTGCTGCGCAGTCCCTGGCTTGCTCGGCCTTACAGCTGCCCCCTGACTGTCCACTTGCTTCAGTGTCACTGCCTGGTCTGAGAAAACCCTGCTTCAGGGATGACTGGGGAGGGGCCAACCCATCCCTTCAGGACAGCCCCAGCCTTTAACGGGGGCCTCCTTGGGAAGACCCACCCAGTGGGTGTGTCCAACACAGCCTCCGAAGAATGAGACCTCTGCTTTCTCGTTTCCAGAGATGTGATGCGTTGGGGGAGGGGGTTGGAGGGGATGGGGAGCAGCAGAGGAGGCAAAGGAAGAGTCCTGTATTCCCAGTGGGCTCCCTGGGATTTGGTCCAGCTCAGCGTTGACTTGCTTTGCGGCTGGCTGTCAGCTTGTGTTTGAATCCCAATTCCAATGCGTGTGAGGGGCTTTCCCCCACTCCAAGCCGTGCTCCATGCCAGCCAGGTGTCCTACAATTCAACTCAGTTCTGACCCCACCTACCTGGAGGCAGGGCCAGGTCCTGTAGATTAAGGGCTCTGTCCTACAAGACTGCCTCGCCTCCCCACTTCGGGTGCCAGTCAAAAGTGCAGGTTATGTGTCACCTGTGCTTCTGACTGGCTATAAATCAGAGGTTCCCACAACGCCCTCCAGGGGCCAACAGTCAGGCTCTTGTTCCTTTAAGCCGTTGGGTGTCTCACGCCCAGTGCCACACCCTGCTCTCTTCCTGCTCGCGCAGCCTTGAGCCTTTTGCTCTGAACCACTCTCTCCCCTCAGTCCCACCTGTTCCTACTCCCTTTACCCTCCCGCTCACAGCCACGTTCACTCCTTGAACCGTGCCTGTGACAGCCTTTCCAGCTCCAAATCCCTTTCATCTTTGATGTGCCTCATACCCAGAACAATTCCAGCCCTGCCTGACCCAGATCCCAGGATCTTCCCAGCCCAAGTCCCAATTCCAGCTGTCTTCATTTTAGACTCCATACAAAAGGACATTAAAACCCAGCACACTGAGCCTTAGCAACCATGGGGGGTGTGCTTCCCCCTCCCACCAGCAGACAAGGCACCTGCATGTGGATCCTTCATTCTGCTGAATGGAAGCCCGGGTGCCCCGCAGAGGTGCTCAGGCTTTGGTTGCATTGAAACTGCTCTTCCACAGTCAGCTCCCCTTTCACTGCTTGGGCCCCTGGCTCGCTCTCTAACGGCTGCTTTTGTCTTGTGGCAAATTGTTTTCAGTTCCAGCAAAGTAGGTCTCCGGCTTTACATAAAGTCCAAACTCCCTGGCCCTGGAGGATGGCTTTCCACCTGCTTTCCCTCCTCCCAGCCAGGCGCCACATCCTCACAGCCTGAGCCACTAAGGAAGGTGGAACGGCACCTTGGAGGTGGGTAAGAGAAAGGTCTCTCCCGTGGCCATGAAAGCCACTGCCCATGAAGTACATGGACCCATGCACCGGGCTCAGTCCCCATGTCCCCTGATGAACACGTGCCCCACGTTCACCCAGGAAGGAGGCGTGCTATCCTCACAGTAGTGACATGGATGGTAACTGTGGTCACGGAGCCTTTGCTGTGGGCTGGGCGCTGAGCTGGGCTCTTTCCAGGCACTACCCCTTAGTCCTTGCTGGAACTCTATAAAGCAGGAGCTATTACTGTCCCCGTTCCTCACATGAAGTCACTGAGACTTAGGGAAGTCTCATGCAACTGGTTAGCAGTGGGCTGTCCGAATACAGGTGTTTCTAACCACCTCACACCCACGTACAGTGCTGAATAAGCCCCCAAGGACCCCCATGTGCCCTCACGCCAATGTGCACCCCAGCTCGTACCATGAAAATACTTCTTGGTTTATTGACAGGCTCAATGTCCCTTGGTTCGTTGGTCCCTGTGTGCACTGATGAACGGCCTCCGGTGCTCTGGGAGGTGACTGTCCTTGTGCGCACCAACCATGCCATCCCTGTGAACGAAGCTGACACTACTGTCATATTCTGGGTCCAGGGGCACTCAGCTCTCTGTTATTGGGCTCAGTGATGAACCCACTTACAGGTAGATCTGTCAACAGCTCCCAGGAGCACTGGACTCCAAGCCCCAAGGGTTATTCGTGATCTTCTAACTAAGCAATATGTTCTCTAAGTGGCCCCCTCTGCCCCGCAAAGGGGACCTGTGAGCTCCAGAGGGGTCCACAAACCCTTGCTTCCTCCTTCCTCCCTTGATCATCATTTGCCCATTTACAACCCTCTCACGCCCGCAGCCTGGCCCAGCGACAGAGTAAGATAATTAACTGCAATCGTTCTGGCTTAATCAGCTCCAGCGTGGGGAAGGCAGTGGTGACGGAAGGAACCCGGTATCGGGATGTGAATTATGTGTTCCCAGCGCTTCATCACCCGCTGTAACCGTCTTATCTTTATTCATTCTGGCAAATTAAATTAGCACTGTCTTTCCAATCTTGTTCTCCAGGAGCAATTTAACAACGGTGGCGAAGAGAGAACTGACCATAATGGGGATGCTTGAGTACTTTTGAGCGCCCTGTGTCTTAAGGGTCCGCTGCCCTGGAAAATGCCAGACAACCAGATTAACTGGGGATGGAGTTTGGGTCATTCGGAGTCAGACATTTGGCTTTTCCTTCTATTGGGCATGGATGGGAGTCAGCAATCCCAAGTTTAGTATGGCATTCTGTGCCTCAGTTACCCCATCAGCAAAATGAACCCAATCTTCATGTTGTGGGAAACAAAGGCACGGGTTCTGGAATTCTGAGGGATGGCCGACGTCACCCTTGACAGAGGGCTTTGCACTTCTACCCTGGCGGTATGAACAACATGGGGAGAGAAGAGCAAGTCAGTTGGAGGGGCTTTTTATATTCTAACCCAGTTGCCTCTGAGGCAACTTCTAGTCCTGTGGTCAGAGGACTTGCCACTCCCGGGCTGCCAAACCTATTCTGCCAATTTACCTGTGAACTTGTTAACAGTACAGATTCCTGGACCTGGGGCTATAACTCTCTAAGGCTATATAGCCTGGGATCTGCATTTCCCCAAAGTTTTCAGGATACTATCTGGTAAATGTAGTCTCTTAATCAGAGTTTGGGACTCACTGCTCCAATCCTAATGTTTCTAAATTTTTTTTGGCAGGGGCCTCAGACATAATCAGGACTCATCAATATCCTGTTCTCCTCCCCTTCCAGGGTGTGTGGAAGTACTTCCAGCTTCCCTTGCAGGGTGCACCACATGACTAGCTATGCTAATGAATAGTGAGTAGAAGTGACGTGTGTCACTTCTGGGCAGTGAAGAGACCCTGCAAGATGTTCCAGCCATTCCTGGGGGCAGCATGATAAGGTGGTGAGACATAAGCTCAGCCTGGATCGCTGGGTCAACCATGGAGGGCAGCAGACATGTAGAGTCACAGTAGAGTTGATGAGATACAAAGAGATAAACTCTGTCCGTGATATTGGGGCTGTTTGTCACTAAGCATAATTCTAGCTTTTCCTGACAAATACAAACACTTTTGAGAGTCTGGTAAAAACTATGGATCCTTTCTTTAGGGAAATGTGCACTTGTATATAATTATAAACATTGGGGTACCTTCCTGGGCTCCCTTTTTCTCCCTCATCTCTAAGGATTATAGGCTCAAATCACTATTAATTTTATACTCTATGACTTGATTTGTGACAAGGGACAAAGGTGGCATTCTCCTTCTACCACCGCTCTTTTCCCTGCTTCTTTTCCTTATTGGCCTTTGAGAGCTTCAAGCCCCTTTTCCTTACTTGTGCAGAACAATCCAGCTTTCTGTTTCTACTTCACCTGCGTAGGTCCAGACCCATCCCGGCAGTCAGGAGAATGGGCCTTGTTTATCACATCCACCCTCCTTAGAAGGTATGGGAATGTAATTAGAGTTAAATAATTAGGAATTGTATATGTATTTATTTTTGCCATTAAGTTTGATCAGATATCAGGGGGCTTTTGTCTCTTGAATCTCATCTTCTCGTTCATAAACCACATATTATGTCCCCAGGCCCCCTTAAGGCCAGACAACTCCCGGGGGTTCATGGGAAATTCTCCAGAACCTCATACATGTCTAATGCAGGTCACTGAGAGAATGTCACTGTGGGAGGCTGAGGCCCACCTTTGAAGGGCAGCCTGAAGTGACCCCCTTACCTACTCCTGTGGCATCTAGAACTCAAGTGTAGGCTTCAAGTGTAGGCAGAATGGCCTCCACATGCTTCTCCCACTGACATTGATGCTTGCAGTCAGGGACTTCCACTTACTCTCCTACCTGAGGCTTGGTTTCTGGGACTTCAGCTATTAGAAAAGCACCAGACTTCTAAAGACCTGAGATTCCTTCAGCCAGAGCCTCTGCTTTCACCTGCCAGGGGCTGACCTGCAGCTTGGCTGAATCCCCCCGAGCCTCCCAGGCCTGGGGTCAAATGCTGGGTCTGCCACTTGCCAGCTATGTGAGCTTGGACAAGTCACTTAATATCTGTAGGTGTCATTTTCCGCAGAGATGAAATGTGAGGATTGTACTAGGCGGTCCCTCTCCTGCCCCACACATGTCCTGCCCTCAAGCCAAATCAGGTGGCTCTCTACTCTGGAGACAATCCCTGCCTCCCTGCCTTTGCTGATGCCATTTCCTCTGCCAAGAGTGTCCCATTGTCCATCTCTGTCTCTCACTTTAAAATATTCCCTATACTCCAAGGCCTGGTTCAAAGCCACCATGGGCTCCCCTGACCCAACTAGAATGACCTCTCCCTTCCCAGAACCTCTTTGGCTCTGCCTCACTTCAGCCTTTTATCTCTGTATTTTCCAGACTTCTCAAAGGGAGAAAACCAGTGTTTATTGGTTACCTACTGTATGCATATTAAAGAAAAATAAGATAATATAAAGTGCCTAGAATAGCTCCTGGCACATTGTCAACATTTAATGATGGTTGGCTGATCTCGTTAGGTGTATCCTCTGTTTTACTGTCATTATTATCAGAGCATTGTGGTTGAACATATAGACTCTGGGGCCAGAATGGTTTGAATCCCAACACTGTCACTTAACAACTGCATGGCCTTGGGTGAGTTACGTAACCTCTCTGTGCCTCAGTTTTCTCACCTACAAAGTGGGGATACTATTGATATCAATTTTTAGAGTTGTTGAGACGAATAACTGCATTAAAATGCGCAAAGTGCTTAAATCCACACCTGGTACATATAACTGCGTGACATAGTCCTCCTCACCGTTACCTTCTCAATGGCAACCGCCTCAGCATCATTCTCAGCGTCGTCATCAGCAGCATCATTCTCACCACCACCACCACCGCCACCGTCCCCGCCACCACATGATCATCATCACAGTCGTGATCACCGTCAGCGTGCTCACCATCGTCATCCTGTCCTGAATCAGGGGTCGGTTCTCTCTGTCTTCAGTCCTCCTTTAATGCCCCTCCTCTGACTGTTTCTCACTGAGCAGCCCCTCTCTCTTCCCTACTGTGGCGCCCGCCCCCACCTACCATGCCCCTACCTGGCCCTCAGGATGCGCCTTGGTTGGTCTGAAAGGAACAGACAAGGAAAATGTAAAGTTCTGAACTCTGAGCTGCTGGGAAGGGTGGAGTTTGGAAGACCTGAGGCCAGTTTTCTTAGAGAAGGAGATGGAGCCAGGGTGACAGGGGTCATCCAGGTCACCAGGCCATCAAAGCTGAGGGGAAGAAAATTAGAGTGTGTGGGTTTCCATTATGTGCCAAGCACCCCATATAAATTATTACATTTATTCCTCACAGCCCTCCCACAGAGGTGGATATTATATACCCATTTCACAGATGAGAGAACTGAGGCTCAGAAAGTCGAAGGGCTTGCCCAAGGTCATAGCAAGTCAGCAGCAGAGCTGGGATCTGAGTGTGGCCTTGTCTGACTTAAAGTGGCTGATATCATGACTGGCATGCAGTAGCTGCTCAGTGGGTGTCTGTGCCCCTACATGTATGTGGGCAAACCCCCATTGGGCTCTAGAGCTCTGAGCTCTCTCTCTGGACCCCTCCCAATTCTATAGGCTCCTTTGAGGCACTGACATTGCTCTAGGTCTGAGACCAGAGACAAGGAATGTTTCCTCTCTTGGATAATTACTGTTTGCAGTTTGGCTCCTCTGAGGATGCCTAGAGGGTCCCCAGTGGGGCTGAGACCCACCTGGATCAGGAAAGCAGACTCAAAGGACCTGGCCTTCCATCCCGCCCTCCTGTTCACAACTTTGGGGCCTGGAATCCATCTCTTGCTCTGTCCGGGCCTCAGTTTCCCTCTCTGCACAATGGAGGGCATGGGCCAGATGGTCTTTATTTTCGTAATAACAGTAACAGCTGGTACTTACTGAACACTTACAGCAGGCTTGCCCAGCACTGAGCTCTCTGCGCACATTTATTATCTACATCCTCCTCCCAAGGCATAATTCCTCTTCCCGTTTTATGGAAGAGAAAACCGATTCCAGAAAGGTTAATGAGTCAACACCAAAACACCCCAAAGCTTGCCCCCTTTGTCACCTCCAGCCCCTTCCTGTGAGGTGAGGGAATTTTCTGTTGCCCCTAACAATGGCCATCTTTCCTCTGTTCACATTCACGCTGAGAGCGGATCCAGTCCTGGGTGCAGAGCAGGAGAAGGAATGAGGTCAGTGAGTTGCCAGGGCGCGGGGGAAGCCACTAAAGGAGGAGGCGCAGAGGTGTCCTGAACATGCTGCGTGGACTGCGGAGGAGCAGCCTCCCCTCCGTCCCTCCTCAGCGTCATCTTGCAGGAATGTTAGCAAGGCCACAGCCAGGCTCACCTTCTGTCCTGCAGGCTTGTTCAGCTCAACAGATAAAATAAAACAGTGGGAGACTGTGGTGTCCTGGGCAGATCTGCCCTAGAAAGTGAGTTAGTGAGAGGGACCAGACAGCGAGGCCCTCCTGCTGAGTCGCTGCACCTCCTGAAAGGGAAGCAGAGGGCTCTGTCTACATCCTCACAGCAGGGACTGTCCCCTCCTGGTGACTCATCACTGCTACTGCTGGCAGGGCAGGTAGGTGGCAGAGAGAGTGGGCCCTTGGGGAAGGCTGGCTGGGTTCTAACTGGGCTCCACAATCTGCCACCGGAGGGGTGATGGGTAAGTCGCTGCTTACATCCGACCTGTAAAATAGGGGGAGTCTGCGCCTGCCTGGTTGGGGCCGTTGGAAGGACCCAGTGAGATAATAGCTGTGTAAAGTGCTTTGTTCATCACCCTACACATAACAACTATGAGCTCATAGGATTATTAACCAGCCACCCCACCAAATGCCTCGCAGCTGGGCCTGGCTCCAGGCCCCCCACGGAGAAGGGGGACTAGGAACTCCTTTGCAGCTGTGCCTGGGGAGGGTTCAATGGGAAAGGAATGGGAGCCACATTCACTGGGTTCTGATGGGCTCCAAGAGGGGAGGGGCCTCTCACACCGTCACTTACTCCTCCTGCAGCCCTGTGAAATGGGTTTCACCCAGATAAAGAGAGAAAGGAGGAGGGAGAATCACATAGTGTGGAGGGAGGTGATAGCCCAAGACTGGGCGCTAAGTCCGTCACTGCAAGGCTCTCTTCACTGATGGCGTTTTCAGGGCTGCCAGGGAATGACATCTGATGTTGATGGGGCTCTGACTCTATGTTGAAGGCTCTGCCATGCCTGCTCCCTGGGTCACTGGCCCCTGATAACCAGCCTCTGGTGGGTACTGTTATCATTCCATTTACAGATGAGGATACTGAGGTTCAAGAGGTTACAAGTCTTGCTCAGGGCACAGCTGCTCTGGGTCAGAGCCAATATTTGAAAGGCATCTGATTCCAGAGCCCACCCTGCCTCCAGGCCTTCAGCAAATAACCCTGCCCACCCCAGCCCCCAGGAGACTGCAGGCTGGTCAGGGAGCAGCCGGTGAGTCCCAGAAATAAGACTGGAATCTGGGCCTGTCTGACCCTGAACTGAACCCTTAAGCCCAATAACCCCACCCCAGGGAGCAAACCCAGGGCAGGGTCAGGCAGGGCCAGAGCTGAGCCCAAGGCAGCGCCAAGGGAGGCCAGTGTCTGGGCTGGGCCTTTTCCTGGGCTGGGTCCTCTAGTCACTCCTGTCTTGGCCTCTTGTCCACTTCCCCAGCGGAAGTCCAAACTGTGGCAGAGCTCTGGGGTCAGAGACCTGTGTGAGCTTGGACGAGTCACTGAGTCCCTACACAGGGCCAGGAATCCCCTCCCGACGGGTTGACTGAATGTGCCTCACGAGCTCCTCCATCGGGCGGATGATAGTTCCATCCTGCAGGACTGTGGCGAGGACAATTCCTCCCTGCACATGCCAGCCGGGCCAGGGCCTGGCTTCCACTCAGAAGAATGAATGAACAGATGATGAAAAAAGTTACAGTGACTACCTTTCAGTAAATATTTTATGAATGAATGAGTGGCTATGATCATTCCTTTAAATATTTAAAGAGCTGCCATGGGAAAAGGGATTCAGCCTGTGTGGCCCAGTTGTGTCCAGAACAGAATAGTAAGGCCACACCGACAGCTTTCAGTTCAGTCTCAGGAAAGTCTCTCTCACAGTCAGGGCTCTCTTGGCATATTGGGTGACACTTGGGGGAGTGAGCGCCCCGTCACAGGAGGTGTGTAAGCAGAGGTCTGGTAGTGAGGGCTGTAGCAGTGCCCCTGGACTTGGCAATCTAGAATCTTGGTATCAGGAAGGGCCATGGCTTACTTGCTGGGATGAAGAAGAACATCTGTGAGGGGTGTCCATGTTCCCCTGACCTTCTGGTGGGGACAGGGCACAGGAGACTGTCTCACTGGAGGGTGTAGGGAGCTGAAGGGATCACACAGCTCTATTGGTCTGGTGAGCTCTGGACATTTGGCTTCCCAAGGTTGGGGTCAGGATGGGGGGTGGTAGGGGGACAAGGAGGCAGTGCAGAGGGACTTGAGAGAAAAGGGTCCGCATCCAGGGACCAGCCTGTGCTGGGCCAGAGAAGCCCTGGGCGTGAGTCCTGGCCAGTCCTGGCAACACCCTGGCTGGTGCCCTTGGGCTCATTGCTGCTGTTCCCTGAGTCTGAGCTCCCTTGTCTGTTAAAGGAGAGTCGCACCCAGGGCTCTCCAGGAATCAGGAGTACCAGCTACTGCTGTGTGTCTTTGGACTTTTGCTTAAACTTTCTGAGCCTTTGCTTCTTTGTCTAAAAAGATGGGGTCATGGCAATTACCCTCCCAATCCACAAGGGCATTCTGGGAACCAGGTCATATCTGCAAATGGGATGTCTTTTAATGCATTAGATAACTCTTCATTGTGCACTGTTATGTGCTCTAAATAGTTCGAACTGTTATCATCTCCATGCCAGCTGTTGTGTGGGTGTACCTATGTTGAGGTGACACAATGCCTCCCTGTGCAATGGATCCATGACTCCTGCTCTCTCCCCATAGCTGAGGGCTGTCCCTCCTTCCCTCTCTGTCTGTGACCTGAAGGACTGGGACATGGGGACTGCTACTCTGAGAGCAAACACAGCTTCCTGGGAGCAGCATCCTTGGGCCCAAGTTCTCACTCTAGTCTCTATTTTTCAAAAGTCCTCAGCAAAACTGTACTTCATGAATGACACATCACAATGTTTATAAGAAATCCACAGCCAAAGCCTTCCTGGTTTTCTGGATGAGTTGATAGGAGCATCAGAAGGACCCTGATTTCTCTGGATGCTTCCCTCAGCCCCTCTGGGCACAGCCCAGAGTTTAGCTGATGAACATTCCCCTGAGCTGGGGAATCTAAGGCCACAAATACTGAGCATCTACTGGAACGGGAGCCAGGGTCGTAGTGAGGGGGTGGAGTGAGGACTGGGCAGAAAGGGGATCAGGGAGGAGGAAGGGCCCCAGGCAAAAGCCAGGGAGTCATAGTTAATTTTCCTATTCTCTCTCTCTCCCTCCCTCCCTCTCTCTCTCTCTCTCACACACACACACACACACACACACACACTCACTCTTGGGTACACTCTGTCTTCCCCACTGGCTCTGGCTTCTCTCCAGGCTCCTTCCCGCTGCCTGGGACCTCAGCCAGGCTCTGGGCAGCAGCTCTGAGCTGGCCCAGCTCCAGGTGTCTGTTTCGCTCTGGCCCAGGCCCAGAAGCAAAGAAGGAGCCCCTGAGTGCGGGGTGGAGCAGGCAGGGAGCCAGGGCCCCGCAGGCAGGAGGGTCCTAACCCGAACCTGGAAGGAAGGTTTGGCTTTCAAAGCCTAGGCATGCTGAATGTTTTACTTTTAAATGTTTTCTTGTTCCTTTTCACTGGTGGACAGCCCCCTCCCTTCCCAGGTCATGAAAGGATATTCCATCAAGAGAAAAAGAAAAGACATTCTATCAAGAGCAAAGAGAAAAGACTATCAAAAGCAAAGAAGTGATGGAACAGCTGTAAGTGTCAAACCCCACTTATGTGATCACATTTAATCCTTCCCGCAGCCTGTGCCGTTGGCCATTGTTCCCATTAATAGTCAAGAGGACTGAGGCTCAGAGGTGGGATGTGAATTGTTTGAGGCCACGAGTTCATTCCACTAGAAAGTGGTCCAGACTTGCCTGACCCCCAGCTCCTCCTCCTTCCTTTCTATCTCATGACAGCTTTGAAGTCAGCTCCGTGCTTTTGGCCTTTCTTTTAAAAGACAATAATCTTTGAAGCAAATGGGGGAGGTCCTGCGGGCCTGGCCAGGTACAAGGAAGGAAGCCAGTCCCTGCCGTAGTCATTTCCTGAACATGGTGGCGACCAGCACTGGCGATGATGACCCTCCTGAAAACGAGAGGCAAGATAAAGCGTTGACATCCAACTTCCCAGGGGTCTGCCAGAGCTGCCTCCAGCCTCCTGGAGGACGATCCATCTCCAGCACTTCCTCTTGCCCAGAAAGTGCTGGCAGCTCCCAATACTGAAAGCAGGAATTCTCTGACTCTCTCAGTAGCTTTCCTTCTCAGGGACATGCAATCTTCAGGCTGCTTCCGGTCCAGCCCTGCTTCGTGTAGAACCCACTTCTACAGATGCGCATGAGCCTGTCACCCACCAGGCTCCCCAGTACCAAGGGCTTTGCTGTATGTATGGACCACATTTTGCTCATCCATTCAGCCCTCGGTGAACACTTGGGTTGCTCCCACATTTTAGCTCTCATGACATTGCTCTTACGAACATGCGTGAACAGATATCTCTTTCAGACCCTGCTTTCAATTCTTTCTGTGGCACTGCTTTTGAAGCACAGGTTGCAAGATGACAGCTAAGGGAAGGAGTAGTCAGAGCTTCTGGTTTTCATCTTGAACACATTTAAGTTTAGGGCTTGGAGCAGGAGAGGACACACCATCTGGAGGGACAGTCTCAGTTCTCTGTATCTGACTGAGATGCACTGAAACATTCCCATTGGCATCTGGAGAACTGAATGAGGCCAGTGCCCTATGGCATCCCCAGAGATAAGGGAAGGAGGCAGAGGGGCACTTGATAGGAGCCACTGCAGAGGTGAGGGGACAGACAACCGGGCAGAGGGGCCGCATCCGGGCTCCGCTGCAGCTTCCTCCTATCAAGTGGAGCAGCCTGCAGCAGATTCCAGAATCCAAGACACTGGGAAGAATGTTGGCGTTCAGCACGTTTCTCATTTTGCACACGAGACCCTCTGATGTATGGGTTTTTTCCACACCACCAAGCAATCAGTGAACTCAATTCGGGCACTACCTTCCTAGAGATAGCATCAGGTCCCAGGTTAAGGACTCAGTCCTACAAGACTGACGTTCATGTCAGACACCAATTCCAAGTCCAGACAGTCACTTGTGTTTCTTACTGACCTGTTATGGACCAGAGATTCCCAAGACCTCCTCCTTTTCCTTGGTTGCTATTAATTTTCTAAAGCAGCTCACAGAACTCAGGGAAATACTTACTGGATCACTGGTTTATTATAAAGGGCTGTAACTAAGAATAGCCAGGTAGGAGAGACGCATGGGGCAAGGTGGGTGGGAAGGGGCATCCATGCCCTCTCTGAGCACACCACTGTCCCCAAATTTCCATGGGTTTACCAATTCAGCAGCTCCCAGAACCCCTGCCCTTGTTTTTCTTTCTTTTTTTTTCTTTTTGTGGAAACTTCATGATATAGGCATGATTGATTCAATCATTGGCCATTGGTAACTGGACTGAATTTCCAGCCCCTCAACCGTCCTCACAGGTCAGGAAGGAGAAACGGGACTAAAAGTTTCAAACCCCTAATCACGGGGTTGGTTCTCCTGGCAACCAGCCCCCATCCTTGGGTTAACCTAAGGGCTTTCTAAAAGTCACCTCATTAATATCACAAAAGATCCCTCTCAACACATAGGAAATTCCAATGATTTTAGGAGCGCTGTGCCAGAAACAGTGGAGGGAGACCAAATATACATTATAAATCACAATACCTCAGGCCCCAAGAGAAGAAGGCCTTTGTCCAAGGTCACACAGCAAGCTGCTGTGCAGGCTGGGCTGAGGCCCCAGGTTTCCTGACTCCCTGTCCGGGGCTCTTGCCTTTCAGAGCGGCAGGTAGAGAAGTGGAGGAGCTGACTGGGGCACGGCTGGCCCTCAGGGCTCCTTAAAGGCCCTCAGCGGAGGAATCTGAGGGTAGAGCTTCCTTCTGAGATGGACCGCCTCAGCGGTCTTTGCAGCTGGGTGGGCCGATCGCCCTGGGTGACAGGGAGTAGGCGGAGGCTCAGAGAGGGCCTGGCTGGCCTCAGGTGGTACCGCGTTTACGCCGTAGTGCAGGGACGTAAGTCAAAGGCTCTTCTTTCTAAGCCCAGCCTGTACCTCAAGCTCGTCTTTTCATTTAAAATCTCACCTGGAGTTTTGGGGTGAAAGCTGATTTTCGTACAGCTTTTGTGCCTTGCATACCCATCGCTGGTAATACCACCCGTCGTTGTGTGGTATTCTCCGGCCTCTCTCGCTCTCCAGGGCCCCAGGCTCTTCCAGGCTCTGCCGCCTCTCCTCCCACTACCCGCGCCCCTTGCTGGCCGCAGAGCGGCACAAAGTGCCCATGCTATTTATTCCCTAATAAAAAGACAGCCTGGGTGGCCCAAGAGAGATTAAAACAGATTTACTACACAATGATTAACCGTAAAACCACAGGTTAAATCAACATTAGGCAAGGAGAAGGAGCGGGAGAAAGGATGGGAGCTTTGGGAAATGTTACCCGCATTGGTTTACATATGCCCAGGTGACCAGGATTACTGCTGTCTCCAGGCTTCTGCCCAGAGAAGGCTGAGAGGGGGACCTGGCTCTGATTCTGGCCCTTCTCGCTCTGTGACTGCAGTCTCTTCCCGTCTTTGGACCATAGTTTCCCCATTTATCTAATGCAGAGACTGGGCTAGGGGCTTCTGGCGTGGTACAGGCAAAAATAACATGGATTTGGGCACTTGATGGACGTGGGCTTGGAATGCAGCGTTGCTGTGTCCTGGGGTGGCCTTAGAAAGGTCACTTTGCCAAGGCTCAGTGTTCTCCCCATGGGGAGAGTAGTAGGAAAGGCGATGACGACAATGATGAGGATGATAAGAAGAACAGTGATAACAGTATTTATTGAGGGCTTACCTACACTTCAGTATACGTAGAAAAACACCACTTGTTCTAAGTCTTTCACCTGTATTGAATTGTTGAATCCTCACAACCACCCTGTGGGTACTATTGTCACCTCCATCTTGTGGAGGAGGTGGATTTCCAAGCAAGGTTCTGTGGCACCTCAGAAGGCAGGTTCCTGGCTGCTTGGTCTTGCAGTGGGCTCTTTCTTCAGCCTCAGCCTGGGGCTCCTCAGTGGCTTTCATCCTTCGGTGGCTCCAGCTGCACCCTCTCCACTGAGGTCTGAATCCCAGCTTTTTGGGGAGTGGTTCTTTCAATTTTGTTTCCTCTTGAGTGCGCTGCCTCAACTCCATATATTGGCCATTTATACTTAATTTACAGTTTTCTTTGCTTCTTTGTAGTTAAATGTAGATGCAATTTGCATCTTTGTACTAGATGATAATTCTTTTCTTTTGAAGATTTTATTTGTTTATTTTTAGGGACACCAAGGGAGGGAGAAAGAGAGGGAGAGAAACATCCATGTTTCTTTCTTTCTCACACACCCCCTACTGGGGACCTGGCCCACAACCCAGGCCTGTGCCCTGGACTGGGAATCTAACGGGCGAGGCTTTGGTTTGCAGGCCGGCGCTCAACCCACTGAGCCACACCGGACAGGGAGGTGATAATTCTTTATGTTAAACTTACCCTGAAAAAATTACTGACTGCGTCCTGACTGATATAGAAACAGGTCCCAGGATGTAGATCGGTAAAGATCTATATATCCCTTTAAAAATGTAAAAAACATTTTTTAGGTCATAGGCCATACAAATATAGACCGGGGACCAGACACAGCACACAGTCATAGCTTGTCAATCCTTGTACTAGAGAGTCTGTCCACTGGGGGAAACGAAAGACTCCGACTTTTTAGGGATTACTAGACACTGACTGTGAGGTGATGATCAGTCCTGGGGTCCAACACGCCTCTGTGGTCCACCATCTAAGTGGGGATTTACAGTGGCCAGGTGAAAGGTGGAGTCTTATTTCAAGTTCATCTCACAGCGGGCCAAGCCAGTTATTTCCCTAGTTTCTGAAAGTGTGATTGAAATAGACATACAAAGCAACTGGTAGAATCTCCACTTTGGCCCTATGGCCAGGGAAGGTAAGTAGAAGCCCCTACAACTTCCCTTCCCTAGGAAGGTAGTAAACCCCAGGTGACTATGCTTCCGAGGCCAGGGGCAGATTGCAAGGATTAATGCCACCGTTGTAACTTGAAGGAAGCAGAGGTGCTTCTAAATAGGCATGTTAACTAATCTGATGAGCTCGTTCAGAAGTTACATGGCCCTTGGCGCATGGCTGTGGGTCATTGCGAGCATAGTTAGGTGAGGACTCCAACTGCAGCTATTTTCCCAGATGTACTATTTTTTGCTGGAGCAAATTTACATGGCCCCTGGCAATGGGAATACAATTATTGACCTGGCTGGTGCCTTTTTCTCTCTACCAGTTTTGTGAGGATCAAAAAGAAGCAGTTTTGTTTGACCTGGCAGGGCCCATAGTACGCGGCCATCTGAATCTTGCCAAGGGGTATGGCAAGTCTTCTGCTATTGCCCACAATATGGTCTTGCTTGTGTTGACATTCCACAAAATGTCACACTGGTCCACTTCTACCTCACCACAGAGCCATCTATGAGGCTGCTGGTTTTGAATGGGAACCTAGGTGGTCTCTGCAGTAAGTCCAGGCTACCGGGCCAACTGCTCTACTCCCCGGCCCTTATGATACAACAGCTGCAGTGATACTTGAAGTGTCTGTGGCAAAAATGGATGCTATTTGAAGACTCTGGCCAGCACCACTTGGAGAATCACAGTGCAGAGTCTAGACTATGTAGCAACTCTGTACCCAGCACCTGAGGTGGCCTCTTCTGACTCCTTCCTATGTACCTTGTGGAGTCAGGGAGCTTGTGCTGTTGGAGCAGGGCAGTCTAGTGGTTGGGGCACTGGATGGAGGAAAGTTTGAGTCCTGGCTCTGTCAGTCATTCGCGTGTGTCCTGACACAAATTACTTGACCTCACTGGACCCACAATCCCTCATCTGTACAGTGGGCCTAACATCTCTACATTGCAGAGCTGTTTGAGGATTGTCATGATCAAGCTTCGCTTTGTGCAGGTGCTCTCCCAGGTGCTCTGTCTGTATGAACTCGATGTTCCTTGTGAGGACCTAATGGGGGAGGCGCAATTATTATCCCCACTTTCAGATGGGAACACTGGGCGCAGATGGTTAGGTAACTTCCTCTGGGTTGGAGCTGATGAGTGGAAGAGCTGGTCCTTGAGCCCAGGCTGCATGGATATGGAATCTTTGATTTTAAACAATGGGCTGTAAAGTGTCCAAATAGAACCGAGTGTGGGGCCAGGAACAACCTACGCCCATGTTTCTCTGAGAATGATCTGCATGCACACGATCTGCTGGAGCACTTAGGTGAGGGATAGGTGCTGTATAAAATACAGATTCCCTGGCCCCACTCCCGCTAAATCAGAATTTCTGGGTGGGGCCAGGGAACATGCATTTTAAACAGACACACCTGCCCCTAGGTGTTTTTTCAGCAACCTAAAGACTGAGAACCAGGGACTAAGAGTGCATGAAATTGATCACACCTTCATTTTATACATTTCCAGCTGAAAGCTGGCATTCTGGACTCTAGAATAAACCCTGCTGAAAACAAGCTTTAGAATCTTAGGTCCCCCATGTTGGCTATGTCTCAGTTTTCCATCCATACAATGGAGATCCTGGTCCCCAGTGCCCACCTCTCAGGACACATGAGGCATGAAGGTGACAGGGGCTGCAGATGTCTTCTGGGAACAGGGTGGTCACCAGAGTCACTCTGATCTGAGGACTAATATTGGCTCTGTTGTTAATATGACTTGACCATGTCATGCCCCTTCTGAGCCTTGGTTTCTTGTACTTACAATTAATAAGATAATAATTACTACCCTATTCCGGTTATGGTGAGGTCAAATGAGGCAGGACAGGTTACATAAATCCTCCATCCTCCATAAACATAAATTATTACACATTTTATCTGCTCTAGTTTCTAAAACCTCCAGGACACCAGAAACTGACAGGTGACTCTCACTGCAGAGATTTTGCTAATGCCAGGGTGGAATCAGGATGGAATCTTTACCCCTCCCTTTTCCCAACTCAGGGCAGGACGGGGAGCTGAGAGAGCTGTCCAGGTGTGGCGGGGCGGAAACCACAGCCGAACGGAAGCAGCGGCCCGATGATGTAGGGCCTGCAGCGTCCGAGCGAGCCAAACTGCCTTCAGCCTCTTCCTCAACCTGTGTCCCACAGTGACATGAACGTGCAGACGCTGTCCCTTTCCATCCCCACCCCACCCTGCTCCAACCCAGCCCAGCCTGACCTCATCAACCCTGAGGCCTGGGGCCTGTTGGTCTGCATCTTCGTGTCCCCTGCCCATGGAGTTCACTAGAAGTTCCAGGACCCAGCTCTGCTCCTCAGGCTGGTCACAGGAGGGGGCACCGAGGACACCGGGTTTCTTTCCCCAAGGTGGTCTTCAGAAGGGCAAGGAGGGAACAGCTCCGCTGAACATTTGAAGTCACAACAAAGTCCTTGCTGCCCTGGAACTGCCATTCATGTGGGTGTGTGTGTTACAGAATAAATAAACACAATAAATAAAATTTTACGGTATGTTCAGATAGGATAAGAGCAGGATGAGGGCCGTTGGAAGAGCTGGGGGAGGGTCTGCATTTTGAGGGGGGTGGGCAGGGAGGCCCGCTGAGGAGCCTGGAGGGGGAACCTGCTTCCTGGAGGAGGAGGCGGAGTGCTTCTGGCGCCCTGTGGAGCCTGTTTGCTGCTGTTCCAGCTCACACGTGCGCCTCTGTGCTAGGAGTTTTGTGCATTTGAACTTAGGCCTCCACCTCCTCTCAGAGGACGCATGTCAGGGCTCCCGCCTGCCCTCTCCACCCGCTGCTTCCCTCCCCTCGAGTCCCTTCTCCCCACAGGAGCGAGAGTGAAGATTCCAAAAGAATCTGACCACCTTACTGATTAAAACCTCCTATGATCTCCATTACCCTCAGAACAAAGTCCAAAGTTTTGATAATTTGCTACTCAGAGCTGCCCTATTACCTGGCCTGGCCTTGGCCCAGCTCACTGCTACTCCAGGTGCTGAGCTCAGCCTCCTCCAGGAAGGCCTTGTCGCCTCTCTGCCTAGCCCCACCCCCACTCCCTGCCTTTTTAGAGTGTTTCGTGGAAACCTGTGTCCCCCAGGATGGCACGGGTCCTGGGTGGTCACTGCCTGTTGAAGGTCTGAGTGCTCTCTGGTCAGAGGACCCATGAGGAAGGGGTAGCGTCTGACCATTTGTTCCCAAGTTCTCGGTACCAGGCACCAGGCCAAGCGCACAGTAGGAGCACAATAAATCCCTGATGACTGTGGAGATGTGTGGACGGACAGAGGGACCAGTGGGGGAACAAACACATGGCAAACCCCTTCATCATCCCCTCCCGAGGGATGAGTGGAAGGAGCCTGCAGACGGAGAGAAATGGCTCTGCATCCAGAAGCTCATTTGACTTAATTTCACGATTGTTTAGGTCTTTTTTCTTCCTTGACAGCTATGGATTGGGAAATAATCTGAAAATCAATCTTTTTCTCTTTCTCCAAGTTCACCCAGGCCCCCTGCTTGGCTCCATTGACTGTCCCTGGGGGCGGATGGACTGTTCAAGCCATCCTGTTGGTGGTGACAGATGTTTCTCAGGACAATGGAGCAAGGACCCTCTCCCCCACTGGCCTGGATCTCCTGGTGGGGGCTCAAAGAAGGCCTGCACATCGCATCGGGGGAGCATCCAGGAGCCCGAGAGGCCCTGGGTGTGAGGACAAAGGAGGTGATAGCCTCAAGGTCACGTTATGTCATCCCAAGACGCTGGTGGGTCCTGCAGGGATTCTGCCCCTTTCAGACCGTTCTCTGTATCCCAGGGCACTGGGGGCCTCCACGCTACCTGAGGGTAGGTGTGTGGGCTGCAGAGGGCACCCTGGACACAGGCAGGCATGGGCGGATGATAGAATCCAGACTGGAGCTCACACTGAGAACTTCGGATCCATATTTGAGTCCTGCGCCTTTTCAGCCTAAACCTTGGAATGCAGGGGTCACAGGCTCTAATGACTGGGGGCAGGTGGACAGGTCAGTCATATAAAAAAGTGATGGGATGAAGACATTGGAGATAATAGGCACAGAAAGGACCTGTGGGCAACAGGAGAGGGCAGGTCCTATCAGAGAAGAACCAGAGTGAACACAATAATAGCTCTTACTGTGAATCCACCTGTGTTTACATGTTAGTTCATTCATTGCTCTTAAGGACCATCAAGGTAGGCACTAGCGATACACCCATCATAAAAATTATGTAACCGGGGCTCAGAGGCACACGTCACTTGTCCAGGTTCACCCAGGCATCTGACCCCCAAAGCCTGTGGTACTCTTGAAGGTGAGCTTGGCTCCTGGTAATTGTTGCCTTGTGGGACTTCTACAATGCAGTGTCCTGATTTCCTATTTTTCCAAGAGAAGTCAGAGATATTGTGGGTTTTTTTTTTCCTATGAAATTTCCCAATTTTTAGGACACTGTGGGTGTCAAACAAATTCTACCTGGGAGCAGGATTCTTTTTTTTTTGGTAATTTTTAAATATTTTATTGATTATGCAATTACAGTTGTCCCAATTTTTCCCCCTTTGCCCCCTTCCACTGGGTACCCCCCATTCCCTTTGGCCATCTCTCCCTTAGTTCATGTCCATGGGACACGCATATAAGTTCTTTGGCTACTCCATTTCTATACCATTTTTAACACCCCGCTGTCTGTTCTGCACCTACCCATTTGTGATTCTTAATCCCTGCACCTTTCCCCTATTCTCCTGCTTCGCCCTCCCAAAAGCTAGTCTTCCAAATGATCTCCATATCTATGATTCTGTTTCTGTTCTGTTTGTTTGCTTAGTTTGTTTTTTAGATGCAGTTGTTGATAGTTGTGACTTTATTGCCATTTTAATGTTCATAGTTTTGATCTTCTTGTTCTTAAATAAGTCCCTTTAACATTTCATGTAATAATGGCTTAATGATGATGAACTCCTTTAGCTTTACTTTGTCTGGGAAGCACTTTATCTGCCCTTCCATTCTAAATGATAACTTTGCTGGATAGAGTAATTTAGGTTGTAGGTCCTTGCTTTTCAAAAATTTTAAATACTTCTTGCCAGTTCTTTCTAGCCTGCAAAGTTCCTTTTGAGAAATCAGCTGACAGTCTTATGGGAACTCCTTTGGAGGCAACACTCTGCTTTTTTCTTGCTGCTTTTAAAATTCTCTCTTGACCTTTAACCTTTGGCATTTTAATTATGACATGTCTTGGTGTAGTCCCCTTTGTGTTCATCTTGTTTGGGACTCTCTGTCTTTCCTAGACTTGTATGTCTATTTCCATTACCAAATTAAGGAAGTTTTCTTTCATTATTTTTTCAAGTAAGTTTTCAATTTCTTGCTCTTTCTTTTCTCCTCTGGCACCCCTATGATTCGAATGTTGGTATGTTTGAAGTTGTCTCAGAGGCCCTTAACATATCCTTGCCTTTTTAAATTTTTTTTTTCTTCTTGCTGCTCTGATTGTTTTTTCCCTTCCTTATGTTCCAAATCATTGATTTGATTCTTAGCTTCATCCACTCCACTGTTCATTGATTCCATGTCAATTTTTCTTTATTTCACTTAGTGTAAACTTCATTTCTGCCTGGGTCTTTTTTATGTTGTTGAAGTATCCTATGAATTCCTTGAACATCCTAATAAGCAGTGTTTTGGACTCTGCATCTGAAAGATTGCTCATCTCTATTTTGTTTGGTTCTTTTTCTGGAGTTTTGTTCTGTTCTTTCATTTGGGCAATATTTCTTTGCCTCCTCATTTTGACAGACTCCCTGTCTTTATTTCTATGTATTAGGTAGAGCTTCTTTGACTCCCTGTTTTAGTAGTGTGGCCGATTGTAGAAAAGCACACCTGTAAATTGGATGGGGCAGAGCCTTAGGTAATCATCAGCATGCGTCAACCCATGTGAACCAGCTTGATGGAGCCTAAGATATAGCTTCTCCACTTTGTGGTTTCATGTTGGGGAGAGCCCAGCAAAGGGACAGTAGCCACTGCCTGGCCTCTGGGGTTTTGTTCAGGAAGAAGCTGTCCCCGGCACTCTCCCTGATGCCAGTCACTTCAACATGTGCCACTGGTGCCCTTCCAGCTTCTGCTCTGGTGCTGGGGCCCAAAGGGAGTAAGTCTATGTAAGTTCTAAGTCTGTTTTGGGACCTTTAAGAGGAGATGCCTGAGAATCCCAGTTTCTTCTGCCACCCCACCCCCCACTGATTTTTACAGCCAGACATTATGGGGACTTATCTTCTTGGCACTGGAACCCTGAGCTGGGTGATCTGGGGTGGGGCTGAGATCCCTCACTCCTGAGGTATCCCTCCCGATTTTTATCTGCCACATGTAGGTGTGAGACCACTTATTCCATGTCTCCGTGTCTCTGCCCCTCTTACCCATCTGGATGAATGTGACTTCTTTCATTTCTTGGTTGTCAGACTTCCATACAGCTCCATTTTCTGACAATTCTGGGTGATAGTTGTTTTGCATTTTAGTTGTGCAAGGAGTCTAGCCATGTTTACCTACACGTACATCTTTCTTCTTCTATATATTTTATTGTTTCAGATCTTACAGTCAAGTCTTTAAGTCAGTTTTAGTTAATTGTTGTGTATGGTGTAAGACAGTGATCTAGTGTTATTCTTTTTTATGGGACTGTCCAATTTTCCCAACTTCATTTATTAAAGAGGCTTTCCTTTGTCCATGGAATATTGGCTCCTTTGTCATAAATTAGTTGCCCATATGCATGTGCATTTATTTATGGGCTCTCAATTTTGTTCCAGTGGTCTGTGCATCTGTTATTCTGCCAATATCATACTGTTTTGATTACTATAGCTTTGTAATATAGTTTATGCATGGGTTTATTGGATGGCTTCTGAAGTTCTCCTTTTCCTGTGCTTTTCTCCCACATTCTCTGACTCCCAAGGTCCCCCTTACTTCTTAAGGCCTCAGTTTGGAACTGTAACTGTTTTTTGCATCCGCATTCCATTGGCTAAAGCAACTTATATGGCCAAGCCCAAGGTCAGGCAACCATATCCTGCCTATTCCAGTGCTCTGCAAGGCTACCTGGCAGAGGCAGAAAGGGAGTGAAGGGTTGGAAACAAAAATTCAACCAACCATTGTAACACTTCAGACTCAGAGTAACAGAACACCCAGGCCTCTCATAGTGCCCTCCATTTGGGTTGTCCCAAGTCCTCCAGGTTGGTGAAGTCCTCCTTTAATGTCTTGTAATCTAATGGCTTGAGCCCCATCTCATGTTCTTTTCGTGTCCTGGGGACTCCCTAAGAGATCTACAAATTCCCTGGGGCTTAGGGTCTCCTGATCACAGCTTCTTCTAGTCTTCTTTCCCTTCTAAATTTTCTTCATTTTCTCCCTATGTCTGTTCTCCACCTCCATTGCACACTAAGCTTAGGGCTTATGTTTGCATAATCAAAAACCCTTGCCTTGCTTGAGTGAGCAAAAAGGCATCTTATTTTGAGCTTCTCTTTAGAATCATAAAATGCTTATGTGCTTTTTTTTTTCTTTCTATTAACATTCTGAGGCACAGTAAACTACCTCTTCGGGTAAAGGAATAAACTAAAGGGAAACAGTATAAAGATTTATCTCATACCAATTTTTTAATGAGTTATAGTATCGAGGGACTATCCTTTCTCACTTCCTGCTGCTAATATTAGCATGGCAAGGGCACTGGGAAACATGGTGGTAAGGAAACCAGTTTATTGTTGTTTAACTGAGCTTTTTCAAAACTTACTTGGCTATGGGACATCTTTGTCATGGAACTTCTGTTAATACATGAAAACCCAAGGTGTGAGAAAGCCATAGAGAATCAAAGGTGGTCGTCAGGATTAAATGAAGGAAGGTGAGGCCCAGATATTTGGTGATCTGTCAACGGTGGATCCCCTCCTCCAGAGACCACTGCCTTCATTGATCCTGGAAAATTATTCTAATGAGGACACTTTTGAGAGTGAAAGGAAGTAATATTAATGATTATGCCAGGGCAGTAGGCAATATAAACTGGACTGTCCTGGGCAACGTGGGGCATATGATTCCCTACCCATTTGCTTCATAGCTGGTGGTAGTCTCAAATGAGCTATGAATTCTCTCTAGGCCTCAGTTTCCCCACCTGGAAGTTCAGTTATTGTGTTTTTCACTTATTCAATTATTCAACAAATATGTAACAAAACACTCTTAGGTCCTCGCACTCTCTAGGCCTTGAAGAGCCAACAGGGGCATGAAACACTTCCCATCTTCAAGGGGATCACCCTACAGAAGATAATGGGACTGTTCGAGGTCTTGGTCTCTTCTTCACCTTGACCTTCAACCCTCAATCCATGAGCAGAGACCAACCTAGAAGGGCCTTCTTGTGGTGGATCCTAGGCTGTAACAGGAGGATCTCATAGCATTTGGAGGCTTCACCTCAGCTGTGCTGATTTAAATAACGTCCATGCTGGAGTCTTAGGGGGATGGTGGGCACAAGGCCACTTCCTTCTCCAGCCAGGAGGGAGCGCTGGTCACAGCTCACCTGCTTTTGAGCCTCTGGCCTCCTGGAGACTCTCCCGCCGCACCCTGCCACCAGCCAGTCTTGACGGCCGCTGAGGAGCTGCTCCCAGGAAATGAGAGGGAAGAAAATTACCTTCTGCTATACTTCACCACCTGTTTGGATTGGCAGTTGCAGCAACAGCTTATGTCCTGCCAAGCCTGATAACAGAACTGTCATGGTCTGTGGACAATCTGGCCCTGGGAGGTGACTGGAGGGTTCCAGGAAATTGCGGAGATTGCCTGCAATTTGGGCCACCTTAAATTAGACTGCCCCGCTGAGTGATTTCAGACTCTGCAAATTGAATCTTGAGCAGGGCCTCTTACTTTGCTTCCCTCAGCCCCAAGTTTTCAAACTTCCCTCAAAGACCGTCACCACTAGAGACAGCTGGATTTGGGCTTGAATCCCTGTGCGGGACTATAGATGTTACTTCATGGGGGCAATATCTCATGGGGATAAAAATTGTGCCAGGCAGGATGCTTTTTCTTATAAGGGAAAGAAATACAAAAAAGAAACTAGAGGCTTATTAAATGAGAGGTCCAGGGGAATCTCAGGTACAGCTGGATCCAGGTGATCAGGTAAGGCCGTCAAGAATACATCTCTCCCTATAACTTGGCTGGTGTTTTTCTCCTTTTCACTTCTCTACCTTTTCACAATCCCCCTCCCCCTGGAGGCTCCCGGAAGTTCCAGCAGAAGGGAGAGCTTCACTAGCCCAATCATTCCAACAAAAATTTCAGAATAGACTTTCATTGGTCGGTCCTGAGGTATGTGTCCATCCCTAAGCCAGTTGCTATGGCAGGAGGTCATGTGCAATATTTCCAATTATTAATTGGCCAGGCTGGGACTGTGTGTCCATCTCCCAGAACCCGACCACTAAGGACCTAGGAGGTGGTGGCGGCACATCTCCAAAGGAAAATAGAGGAGGCAGTATTCTAGAGAAAGGGAGTCATTTTCAATCAGGTAAAAACAGCCTCCTGAGCAGAGATAATACTGAAAATATTTATCAACTAGTAGACCAAGGGCATCCCCCCAATAAGGGTTGGAGGCAGCAAGAGCTGGGAGGGACCCTGAAGTCCAAGGCTGGATAGCAACTCTTAAGCTGTTGGACAATTTAGAGGTGGGAGGGCAGCTGGAGAGGGGCTGGGGGCTCAGGGTGGCAACTCATACCAACCAACGAGCACATATTTCTGCATTTTACCAACTGCTCTGGCTCTTCCACTGAGTCGTGGCGAACAGTCCCCGTGGGCTGCTGCCCGCCCAGACCAATGCCCTTGTTTTCTTGGGTTGACATCTGCGCTTGGATTCAGCAGTGTCTGCAGGCTTACCCACACACACTTAGTAACAAGTATGCACCACTGTTCGGAGCAGCCTGGCCCCCACAGGCCACCTCCCTGGGAGACGGGCATTAGCGTGGGGCAGGTGGGCAGTGAGTGGTGGGCCCCGTATCCCCACAGCCTTCGGTGCAGGGCTGGCGCTGCCTCCGGCTTCCTCAGCTATGTTAATGTCAAAGCAGCTAACATCTGTTTGGCACTTATTGGTGTTGGCACCTTCCCTGTGTTAATTCATTTAATCCTCATGAGGGAGACACCATTATTAGTCCCATTTTACAGATGAGAGACAGAGGCTCAGTGAGGTTCAACAACTTGCCCATGGTCGAACCATTAGTGTCAAGGCTGAGATTTGAACTTCTGATGCGTGGCTCCTCACGAGGATGAAATGAGACAACGTAGGCATGAATTGCAAATGCCAGGCTCAGGGTCAGTGCTCAGTGAAGTTGTCTTCACTATGATTAACTCTTGTCTCAATAAACTCGCACCGAGCGCCTGCCGTATGCGAGGCCTGTGCCAGGGCCTGGAGTTTGGGGGTTTGATTCAGGCATGAGGAAACAGGATTCGCGACTCCTGGGAGGAGACAATACAGAGGGAATGATGAAATACGTGGACAAATCACACTGTTTAACATAAGGATCATAGGAAGGCCCAAGGTGTTGGGGTCAGCAGTGGCTGGAGACACCCGTTGAGGGGAAGAAGGTCAGGATGAGCTTCCTGGAGGAGGCTGCAGGTGAAACGGGCCATGAGAGATGGGTGTGTAGTCGAAGCCAATGACATCCTCTTGGTAGCAGGTATCAGAAACCTACTCGAGCTAACTTACAACCAGAGGGGATACAGGACCTGCATGGACTCCCCCAGTCCAGGGACAGGAGTGGGGTCCAACCATAGGACAGAGAGGGTGGAGGAGAGGGCAGCAGTGGGGATATCTCTCAGGGTCCTGAGTCCCTGTTCCCCACATGTCGTGATCCTCCACATACCCACCTCCTCCTTGTGTCCAGGCACGTGGCAGAGCCCCACTGCAGACACCTCGAGTTTATACATTACAGGTCCAGCCAAGTAAAGAATTAACTCATGGTCTAATTCCAATCTTGGCTGGCCCAGCTTGGGTCAGGTGCCCACTCCTGGTCCAGGCACCTGTGCTGGGGTGCAGGGTGATGCACAAAATGGGGCCGTACTGTTTGAGATGGGGCCAGTGGGGTGGGAGAGGTTAACTGGGAAGGCATCTCACAGGAAGAATGACAGTGACAAGGCAGGGTACGTGTTCTGGAAGGGCACAGACATGGTCACAAACAGCCTATAAGATGCTTGGGCTCCACGTGAGTATTGTGCAATGGGGCTTGAGTGGTGACCCCAGCAGCTATGTGCTGGGTCTGCACTGAGTAATTTACATGCTCTTCCTTAATTAAATCTCACACGAAGTCGATGAGGATGAGGAAAGTGAGGCACAGGGAGCAGAAGTTGCTGGCTCAAGTTCACCTGCTTTAGGAGAGGAGTGGCTGAGGCAGGATTTGGGGGCAGACTTGCCTAGTGCCAAAGTTCCCCCAATCCATGTCCCCTCACACCTGGCTCACACTTCAGGTCACCTCACACTTCTCCTGAAGCCTCCAAAGCCTTGGCCTGATCCGGTTTTCCATCCCTGCTGACCTTCTCCTTTTCCCTCTCCCCCTCCCTGTCCTCTGACTGCACCCAGTACATTTCCACCCCAGGGCCTTGGCACAAGCCCTTCCTGATGCCTTGATGCTTGTTCACCTCAAATTCACAGGACTTACCCTGCTCAGGTCTGCTAAGATGTCTCCTCCCCAGAGATCCTTCTCTGAACACTCCACCACCACAGACTCCCCAGCACTCCCTCCCTCCCTCTCTGCTTCATTCTTCTCTATTGCATGTGTCCTGCTCTGACATCATTGGATCTTCTGTGCATTCGTTTACCTGGTTATTACTCATGTTCTACACTAAAATACAAATTCAATGAGGACTGAGATTTGGTTAGTTTTGTTCATTGCTCTTTTCTGATGTCTAGAGCATAGGTTGGCACACAATAGGTGTTCAATAACTCTTGTGAAATGAGGTAACAACACCTCCTCCATACTGTGCTGTGATGATTAAATTAGATCATGTAATTATAGAGTATATCATAGGGCCTAACTTGAGGCAATTTTTCAATGAAAGTCATTATCATGACCTTTCCTTTCCATTGTGCCCCTCCCCCAGGCTCTGTGACTCACTCAAGGCAGCAGCAGCCGCCCAGTCACCCATGTAGGAAAGCTGGGGGTAGGGTCATCCACGCTGCTTGCCCAGCATTCCTGCTCTCCTCTCTTCCTGGCACCAGGGGGGATGGACTTTCTGACCCCCAAGGATTTGGGGTGAGTAGTTGAGTAACTCATTCTGGACAATTTCTTGTGAGCACAAGTGCTTGATATGGACTGAATTGTGTCCCCCTGGAATTCATATGTTGAGGCCCTAACCCCCGGGATGATGGTGTTTGGAGATAATTAGGGTTAGATGACGTCTTGAGGGTGGGGCCCTGATGATGAGATTAGTGTTCTTCTGAGAAGGGATACCAGAGCTTGCTTCCCCTTTCTCTTCACCCTTGCACACTATGGAATGCACACGTGAAGGCACAATAAGAAGGCGGCCATCTGCCAGGCAAGGAGAGAGCCCTCACTAGGTGCCAGCCCTGCCGGCACCTTGATCTGGGGCTTCCAGTCTTGAGAGCTGTGAGAAATAAGTGCCTGTTATTTAAGCCACCCCATCTACAGTATTTTGTTATGGCAACCTGAGCGGACCAGGATTGTTGTGCCTGACCACTCTGAGCTGGCGCATTTAATGTTGTGAGACCCTCCAGAGTTTTCTGTTGATCAGCTCTTGTGTCTGGCCATGTATCAGACGGTGTGGCCACTCTGTCGGCCTGGGTCCCTGAGTGAAGGCCACATGGGGCATATCCTCAGTGAGCATAAAGCCCGGGTACTAGATCTTTGTTGATTTAGGGGTTGTTATTGCACCAGAGCCTCACTTATCTAGGTAGATAATGTTACAGGGGCTGGTAAGGTTATGCTTCAGTCACAGGGTTGAACAATACCTCTTTAGGATAAAAAAAAGGACTTGCTGTTGCTGACTGAATTAGGCCTTGTCACTTCTTCTCTGGTTCCTGGAGAAGAATGACAATGTGGAAGCCACCAGAGACCTGGTTTCCATGTTCCACTCGCTCGTACAACAGCTGTGTGGCCTTAAACCAGGCACTACCCTTTCTGTGACTTAGTTTTTCTCTTTTCACATGTGAGGGTAGCAAGAACATCCTCCTGCCATCCCCTGACACACACATAGGTTCTGAAGGTTGTGAATCTGAGAGCATCACAAGATCATGGGCCATCATGCAAATGAGGAGCCTGGATGGGCGACTGTGCTGGGGTCCCTGCCAGCCCATGACTCTGTGCCCTTTGATTTCTTGGCTCCTGCAGCCTCCTGGGAAGGCAGATCATGAGCCCAAGTGCTTGGACACTCAGAAATGTTAACACCCCTCAGGCGAGGAGGTGTGATGAATTGGCCCTGTCTCCTAGTTTGCTTGCTGTCACATTGAATGGTGGCTCCAAGCCTGGCTACTCAGTCACTGTCATCAAACACCCCACTCAGAGCTAGCATCCAAATCCTTCCAGCTTTTACCCCAGTCTTGTTTCTTTTTGCCCTTCTTGTCACATCCCAGAGAAAGTGGTGTTCAAGGTATCTGTCAGCCAGAGGAAAAGTTAAGCCATGCTGAGGTGACATTCTCTAAGGGGCTGTCTTTCTGGTTTGTTCCTTTCCGGTTCCAGAATCTTGGCTTGGCATGGCCAGCAGGAGCTCCTAGACTTAGGACTCTATGATGTTGACTGGATGATTCCTTGAGAAAGACAGCATCAATCTGTGAGAAGAGAACTGTTGACAGTTCACTGTACAGATAATAGACAACTAAATGCAACTTTGGACGGTCCCAATGAAGTCTGTGGCCAAGACATTAGTCACCAACTAGTCCACATGCAACCGTGCATGTCCCAGCCTCTCTCGCAGTAAGTTCACACCATCTGACTTGTTTTGACGAATGGGCTGTGAACAGAAGTAACACATGTCACTTCCGGGGTTAGGTGGTGAAGACCTAATGTGACTCTTCCATCCCTCTCTTCCCATCTAGGGGACCTTGGGGCCTCCTGTTCCACGCAGTGTAACTACAAGATGGAGAAGAACCAATAGACAGACTGTGATGTGAATGAGAGGGCAGTTAAGTCATTGGATTTTGGGGTGTGTCTATGGTGGGGGTCAGAGTTCATTATGCCTACTGATGGGGGCCCAGGAGAAAATAAAGTCCATGTGGGCAGGGCCTTGTCTGTCTTGACAAGCATAAAAGCTGCTAAATAAACCTCTGATGAATGACTCAATAAAGTTTCTATTTGAATTTCCTATGTTTCTCCACTGGAAAACCAGTGAAAAGCCTTTATCCAGGTATGGCTGCAACAGAGGTCCCTGTGTTTCTCATTTTTCTTGCCTGGCTCAGGTTCCATGGGCCGTTGCTCCTGAGAGCCCCTGCTGCTCTGGCTCACGCTGCTCTGTCTCCTGGTGTCATTTCTCTATGACATAGACCTTTCTACCATTTCACCTAAATCTGAGTCTTCATCAATAGCAATTCTGAGGAGCACATTTGCCTCTGTGACATATCTGCCATTAACTACTGGCTTGGTGGCTTCCCACACCAATTTCCCCAGTAGTTTGATCCAAGGTCAACATGGAAATGTGACACATTAATGTCTGAGTCCACAGCAGTCCTGGATCCAGTAGATGCCACCAGTGCCACTGGGTCATTCTCCAAAGGATGATGGTCTCAGGATTCTAAACATCACCAGGCTCAAGTTTTGTGTCTCCAAATGAATCTCCTAGACTAGCCACGAGAGGGCTCTTTCTAAAGTCCAAGCTGACCCATCCCTCTGTTGGTGAAGTACAGGGTCATGCCTTAGAACAGGGGTCCACAACCCCTGGGCCACAGACCAATACTGGCCCATGGCCTGTTAGGAACTGAGCCAGACAACTGGAGGTGAATGGAGGGCCAGCGAATGAAGCTTTGCTCATGTTACCGCCTGAGCTCCGCCTCCTGAGCCCTTCCCTCCCACCAACCCACCCATCCATGGAAAAATTGTCTTCTATTAAACTGGTCTCTGGTGCCAAAAAGCTTGGGGACCGCTGCCTTAGAACATGGGTTCCAGAATATGACTTCCTTGGTTCAAATTCCTCTTCCACCACTTAGTGGCTATGTGAGCTTTGGTAATTTACATAACCTCTCTCTACCTGTTAATGGGGAAACTTGAAGTGAGAGGAAGCTTTCCCCCAACTCTAAATAATGAAATAATAGTGTGACCACTCTTCAAGCATTGATCTGTACCTAACATGTGGCTGTCACCATAGGCGGTTTAGAAAAATCCACTGACTCTCCCAAAGCCCTGGGAAGTGGGGCTCGGGGAATAGACCCAGGTGTCACCCCGGCCCCTGCTCCTTGCCACCTCCACAGTGACCCCGCCAGGCTTGGACCCTCTGGCCTTGCCCTCCAGCCTCCCAGGGCTCACTCTCTTGGGGCCAGTGTCGACCGGCTCTGACCCTCAGGAAGTGCTTCTTCCCTTGAATTCGAGCCTGTCTCCTAGAAGATCCTCCCTCCGGTCCTTGTTTTGCCCTCTGGAGCCACACAGTGAGTTTAATCTCCTCAGTAACTGCAAAATAAATTCAATAAACTCCATTAAGGTGTGTAATCTCATACACAGGGTGCAGAATTTCTGTGCTTCAGATTTTTTTTCATAATTGCTAGCACCACGGAAATTGCAGGGATTAGAGACTTGACTGGAGACAGGGACAGATTGTGTCACCAACAAAGTACAAATGAACGGAACTCCTGCACACTAAGGTGGGCTGGGATTTGCATTAAATCAGAGGCAGGTCTGCATCCATTAACTCCCTGGGGACTGACAGTGACTTTCTAGGGTTTGTTTAGGAACCAGAGAAGGAGGGGGTGTAGCAGGGGTAAGTATAGCATGTAGTGATTTGGTGGCAGCCTACCTTTAACAAATTGACTCATTCTACATGTCAGAGTTCACCTGGGCTAATTCCATTTTCCAGGTCAGACAGTATTCCCTTCCTTCCACCATCCCTTCTCTACCAGCATCCATCCCCAGGATGAGACTTGCTTGCCATCACACAGCTGACCCACGGGAACCTGGACCATAATACAGGCTTTCAGATGGTACATCCAGTGCCCCTCCCGTTAGTCCTGGTCCCTGTCAGCTCTGATGAAAAAAATGTATGTGCTACCAGGCTGTCATCAGGTCAGGAGAAAATGCCATTTTGCTAAAAGAACACTCTTCTTTTCATGCACCAGTGTGATCCCACAAGGAACCAAGGGGAGGGCAGGATGGAGCAGGGCCCGGCTCCTCTAAGCTCTAGTCTCACTGCCTGGCACACCCACTCTTACTGCGCCTCCCATTGCAAACTCCCGGCACACAGTGTTGATTGATTTCAGCACCGTTCCCACTAAGTGTGGACCTTGCAATCTTATCCAATACTGGAGTTAACTCATAAGATGAAAGCTATTTGCTATACTCAGTCTTTATAAGCTCCATCAACCAAGAGAAAAAGTGCACAATTTGTGACTTTTATTTTTTTTCCCCCTTAAAACCCACTATTGAGAATCAACCATGCCCATTAGTGTGTGAAGTGCCATGGCAGACTTATTGCAAGAATGGTCACAATTCCCCATCCCTCCCTGTAATCATGGCTTTTGCAATATGACTTTGCAGTCTCTTTCATCAGGGGCAGGAGTTTATTTCCCCATCCCTCGTGCCTGGGTTGGCTTTGCAACTCACTTTGCTCAGTAGAATGGGATGGAAATGACAGCCTAACAGTTCAGAGCCTGGGCCCCAAGAGATCCTGCATTCTTCTACCCAGTTTCTCGGGATCCTAATGCTGCCATGGGAACGAGTCTCGGCTAGCCTGCTGGAAGATGAGAGACCCCATGGCCTAATCACCCCATCACCCCAGGTGATAGCCAGATAACTGTCATTGATTTGAGTAAGGCCATCAAAGACCAACCAGCTCCAGCAGACAAGCCAGCCTACCAGAGACAAGTGAGTAGGTTCAAGTGGAATCGGTCAAACCTGTTCATACAAAAGCACCCCGGAGCTACGTTGCAGACTCAAGAACTAAATAAGTACTCATTGTTTTAAGACAGTAAGTTTTGAAGTTTTTTAAAAAAATGCAGCCACACCTAACATGCATTATCTAATGTATTCCCTTCAATAATTTTATGTGATAGCAATAATTCCCATTTTACAGATGGGAAAGTTGAGGCTCAGAGAAGTAAAGACTTGCTTGAGGTCATCCTAATAGTAATCACAGAGCTAAAGTTCAACCCAGGTTTTTCTGACTCTTTTGTCAATGTTTAACATAGCTAAAGAATCTCTAATACTACAGTGGTGAATAGGTTTCATTTTGCTTGCCAGCGTCAGGCAGTTGGTAACGTCGGCCTATAATGCAGTGTTGAAAAGATGCAGGAAAAATAAGGGAGTACTGTGGTTGACTGGTGATGTCTGCCGTGGGTGGTGGACTCAGAAGCAGTTGTGTGACCGCGGTACATCTGCCACGTCAGTTTTGTGTATACCAAAACCCAAAGTATAATAGAATTTTTGGCTGACATATCAGGATTTTTCACTGAGGAAGAGCAGGACACCTCCTGCTCTTACCTAAGGTGACCATATATATATGGCCTTGCTGCCACCACTATCTGGCCCAGAGTGACAGAATATTGATCCCTTCTTAGGGCTGGTGTTAGGATAAAGAGATAATGGGTGAGAAAAGGAAGCATTTAATTTCCAGGTAAAAATAGTAACATAAGGACATTTGAATGTTATTCCTCTCCCAAAATCAACTAAAGACATAACAACAACAACAACAAAATGGAGTGAAGGGGTTTTTTTTTCCCCCTTTGATTTTTTAATTGAAATCAGAAATGACCACAGACCCAAACCACAAGCTCTGAAGTCTTTCTGCTCCAATACTCTGACATCCGCACTGGCACACAGAGGAAACTGCAGATCCATGCAAACATTATGAGTCTGTCTTGTGGACAGGAAAGCTGAGGCCTTATGGGATATCTCCCAAGTCTGAAAACTATCCAAAAACCCTTGGCTTCGGGCACTGAGACCCAGGCATCTCCCCAGAGTCTTGGCTGGGGCCACACTGCCCGCTGAGTGTCAAACACTGAGCTGTGCTCCCACAGCAAAGGAAACCACTGATGTGGTGCGAGAGCCTAAGAAGATAAACCCAAATGGAAGCTGCAGTCTGCCGAAGGCTGTCCCCCCATCCCTTCCCACACTTTCCTCCCACAAAGAGCTGGCCACATTAAAAAATGAGTTAAGAAGAAACCAACACAGGAACTGTGCACAGATGCTGCAAAAAGGGAGAAAGGGAACATAAACAAAGGCAGATGAGGAATATACAGCACAAGAGGAACTGCCCAAAGATATCAGGGAAAACAGTTGTCACAGTCTCCATCAATTTAAAATGACAATGTTTCTTTAAAAAGACTCAAATAAAAAAAATATAAGAATTGAAAGAAGTAACTTGCAGTAACAGTATGAAATGAAAATCAAGCTGGCTGTTCTCAGGAATGAACTAGAAAGAAAGGAAAAAAGAAACAGAAAAGATTAAAACCACATTAGAAACACCAATGAATAATATGAGTGTGACAAACTACAAAAAGGAATATTGTGGATAAACTATAGAAAGTCATACAATATTAAATAGAAAAGGAGAGCTCATTTTTCGTGTTAAAGATTAAAGTGATGAGGGGCATAAAAGACAGACAGAGGTCATCTAACAAACAGACCTTGTGTGGGACAAATGGTATAAAAATATTTAAATCGTACAAAAATAAAAGTCTGGGAAAGTCATGAATCTGCCAGCCCAAAGTGCACACAATCATTTTTGCACACAAAAATTTGCTGGGGAAGTATCAGCTCTAAGACAAATCTGAATGCAATAATTGAACTTCAGAAATAAAGATTCATCTAGTAAATAGGTCAAATCACAATGGAGAGGGAAATCAGGTTGGCGTGAATATCTCCATAATAATGCTGGAAGACAGAGTGGGACAATGTCTACAATGTTCTGAAGGAAAGTAAATATACCCCACAAATTTTATACCCAGCCAAGCTGTCTTTCAAGTAAAAAGGCAACACATTCTACAGTGTGCACAGCTCACAAAATGATATTCATGAGTCTTTTTGGAAAAAAATATTCTGTTAAAAAATTTGAAATGAAAAAAGAACAAAGGGAAGGCAAAGATATGGTTAAAAATTAAAATAAAAAAGAAGAAAAGCAGGCAGGTAGGCAGGAAGGACTGAGGCTGAAAACAGACTCCATTTAAATGCAGAGCTCACTCCAAATTGCCATGAGAATTGTGCTTCCACACCAGCATGAAATGTTATAAACCTTGACAAGGTAATAATAATGTTTTAAGGAACAGCACAAGTGTAACAGGAGCACTAATTCCCAATACTTTATTATAAGGGAGTCAATACATTCAGTCTAAAACCAAAACAAAGTCTTTTTTATAGCATAACCACAACATCTTAAAATTTTATAAGCTTTCTTCTTAACTGTAAAAGTATTTTAGGAAATAATATCCCTTGTGAAGCAACATTTATCTGAAATTAATATTTATTTCAGCTTAAGCTCAATTTAAAATTTTTCTGTTAAATTTAAGTTATAGTTAATATGCTTTTATTAAAAATAACATGTATAATTTCATTTTTCTTCATCTATCTTTCCTTCTATGCAAATACATACATGCAGAGGTGCTTAGAATAAGATTCACCAAATATTGAATGTAGTTTTGGGTAATACTTAGTATTTTGTAGATGATTTACACTATGCCATTTTTACAAAATAAAAATTCATTTAAAATTATTTTGGTGGCATCAGTCAGATCTCAGATTGTGTCTTGCTCAACAAACTCAAAGCTAGTGTTTTGACGGCCTCCCCTCAGACCCTGAGGCAGAAACTCTTATTAGTGCCCACTTTACAGGTGAGAAGACTGAGGCACAGGGATGTTGAGTCACTGGTCCCGGGTCCCATTGCTCTGAATGGTGGAGCCAGGATGGGGCCAGGCTGTGTAGCTCTGACATCTATATTCTTAGGCACAATACTATGGCCACCCCTCTCATCCTCTATCCACCCTCCTTTGACCACCTAGGCCTCTGATAGGTCATGCAGTAGCAGCGGGAAGATACCACCCAGCAGCCACATGTATGGTCATCTATAGGCACCCACCATAGCTCAGCCACACTTGACCACCAAGTCGGGGAGTGGGGGGCGGGCGGAGCTGCCTGGGGAGACTGAAGATTGAGTATTTGGAAATAAGGTCAAGCCCTGGTTTAATCCCATGATGGCTGTGTGACCTTGGGCCAGCCGCTTAACCTCTTTGGGCTGTCCTTTCCTCCTGGGCTTGGTTTCCTGCCTGGTACAATGGGGGAGGTTCAAGTGGATAAGAATATGTTTTACAAACCTGAGAGGCAAGAGGGATTATTGCAGGTATCAGCATCACCGTGGGAGCGTCCTCCTTTTCTCAAACAATCTCAGGGCATAGTAAGAAGCTCTCCTTTCCTCCCCGGCACTGTTTTTTCTGAACCAAATCCCTCAGCAGGTGAGCAAGTGAAAGCTATGATTGAGCTGTCTTTATCAACATTCCTCCCACTGTTTTCCATCCTTCCTGCGGACAGAGCAAGAAAAATCCATCCCTGCCTCTGGGAACTCCAGGTCTTACCAGGCCCCCAGGTTCCTTAGAGTCCCAGCATGTTAGAGCTGGACTCCAGGATGCCATCAGGCTCAACCCTTTCATTGTGCAGGTGGAGAAACTGAAGTCTCAGAGTAAATAATAATAACAATAATGTCTCTGTCAATGCTTTCAGTTGCATGTGATGAGAAGAAAACCCGCATCAAACTGACTTTAGCATGAAGGGGAGGTACTGGCATAGGCAACTCAGAAGACAGAGTAGGGCTTCAGGAATGGCTTGATCAAGAGCTCAAATGATGTCCCTATGCACAAGTCTCTCTCTCTCTGCTCTGCTCCTGCCCATTGGCTCCATCCTCAGGCCTTATGTGGTGGCAAGATAGCTGCAGCAGCTTTTTTGTCCCTTCAGGTTCAATTTCAGAGGCAAAGAGCATGTGCCCTTCCTAGCCAATGTTTGTTGCACCTTGTCTGCTCTCATTGGCCTGTGTGTCCATCCCTGAGCCAATAGCTGTGGCCGAGCTATTGCCATACCCTGACTAGCTGGGGCCTGGGGTGAAGCCCCACCCAGGACTACAAACTGAGGGTGAAGGAAGCGGGGAGCTTTTGTTTCCTCCCCAAATCAAGCACAGTTGTGGACAGGAGGACATAGGGACTGGGAGCAGGGCAAGGCGCAGGTGCCTACCAGAGCACTCATGCTGGATGGAGCACCTACAGCAGATGCTGCTCTAAGCCCTTGGCACTCATTTTCACAAACCTTGCCAACTGCCACGTGGCATGCTCATGAGGATGAAGAAAGTAAAATCAGAATGTGAGGTGACTCGCCTGAGGACACAACCAGGAAGGGTTTAGAGTCAACTCACCAAAGTGCATTTGGGGACGGTTACCAAAGGAGGCAACGGGGGCTCAGTCCTGGTATGGGACGCTAGGAGACATTTTAAAACAGGCCTCCCAGCTATCCCACCAGTGGACCAGGGAGCTGGGGCGGGGGTCCTCCGCGCCCTCACCCATCCTTGGCGGAAAGCCGTCTGCCTGGCACACAGGAGGAGAGCAAGTTCAGATGGAGACTCCAGGGCACTTGCTGGAGCATGCTAGCGGTGGGGTCTGGGACACGGAGTGTTGACGGGCTACGACTCAGATCTGGACAGCCTTTGCTGCATATATGACTGTCAGAGGGGGGAAGTCTTCTTCCCCTTTCCAGTCATACCCCTCTCGGCCTTCCTGGCCACTCCCCTCCCTATCAGAGCCCATTATTGCTGGCATCAGGATCACTGTGCTACAAGACCTTTGTCTTCCACTTTCTGCCACTACCAGATGGAGGGCAGATGTAGGCAGGGCCTGCCTCTTCTCTCCCACTTTGTCTAAAAAAATCACTAGGTGGTGGAGTTGGGCCAGAGGCTGGAAGGGTTGCCCTGTGCCTCCCCATTCCCCTCTTGAACTTCTTTCCTCTTGGGTCAGCCAAAGGTGAACCAATCTCAAAACTCATATAGAAGCAAGGTAGGAGGACCCATCTAGGCTTTGGGTCTAAGCTGGAAACATCTAGACAGGAAGGAATCTGTAGAAAAGGCACGGTCAGGCCGTGGAGAGCAGGGCCACACACAGGGTCCCAGAGCAGAGGGCCAGAGAAAGTGCGGCTACGGCAACGCGTGGCACTGTGAGCAGGATCCTGCCCTTGCTGTGAACTGTCCTCACGGCTGGTTGGCGGGACACCTTCAAGTGGGCTGCTGAGAATTCGAGGGTGCTGTGAACCCAAAAATATTGAGAACGATCCTGACCTTGGAAGGCTGGCAGCTGCCCCCTTGCTTCTCCTCTCTCGGTTGCATGGCCGATGGCTGCCCTGGCTGGAGGGGGCCGGGAGTCCTCAAGGGCAAAGTGGCCTTGCGAGTGCCCCTCCCTGTGCAGCCACCACCCCCTCGGTTCCTTCTCCACTCACAGGTCAGGGCTCTGGGCCGGGAGGTTAATAGAAACCTGAAGGAGCGGGCAGGAAGGGAAATTGCTGTTACTCTTTCTCTTTCCTTCCTTCTGCTGCCGCCATCCTCTGTGCACATCCGGACATCAGGCCAGGGCTCGGGCTCATAATTTCAAAGTCTTTTTACCATTTCTGGGTGAGAGTTTTATTGCTTTTGGCCAAAGGCCACTTCAAAATTTACACAGCGAAGAGGAGGTACAGCACGATCTTTAGAGTAAGTTACCAGGTTCAAACGGAGCCCTTGAGTCTGATTTAGTGGCTCTGAAATATTAATAGCTTTCACTCGGCTCGGCTGCAGCCAGGACCCAAGGTGCAGAGACGTCCGCAGGGGGCTCCGCGTTCCCAGCGGCAGGGCCTGGGCAGAGCGGGGGCGCCAGAGGACAGCGCCACGGGCGGGTGAGAGTTCACTGTCTGCTTTGCACCCAGCGCAGCCGCGTGCGGTTGTGGGCCAGGGTCCAGACCTCTCTGCGCCTCAGTTTCCTCATCCACAACAGGGGTGAGTAGCAATACCCGCGTGGCTGCTGTGAGGGTTCAGTGAGGTGACGCAGGTAGAGGGTGTGTGTCAGGGACCTCAGACTCAAGGGTCCCATCGGACCCCAGTCTCCTGGTGATGGAAAGCGAGGAGGCGAACGCTGGCGGGGGATTTTCTCTCTCACTTGACCACAGAGAGGACCTGGAGGCCTGAGGCGAGGCCGGGAAGTGTCATGGAAGGAAGAGGCGCAGGTCCTGGCCCTGACTGACAGGCTCCCACAGGTCTGCCGGGGCGGCGGGGCCTGGGGCTGGACAGAGAGAGGTTATGATAGGGTCATCACTGCTGGGTCAGCCGAGTGGCAGACGCCTGAGGGGTCCAGCTTTCTTCCTGGAGCTGCAGGACCTGAAGCTGAAGGCTCCAGGCTCAAGGCTCGCCACCCAGCCCCTCATACCCTCCTGGTCAGCAGGGTCCTTCCCACCCAGGACCCCAGGGCTGTGCCTGTCTGTGCTCTTGGCTGGGGGGTGGGCTGGGTTCGAGGGAGGGGTAGGGGATGGAGCCAGAGCTGAGGGCGGAGACTCAACAAGTCCTTCCACCCTGACTCCCCGCAGAAGGGCAGTGGGGGTCCTGGCCGCAGTGCGGCTGGGAGGACGGCTCGGGGCAGGCGGGGCGGGGGGGGGGGACGTCAGCCAGGGCCTGGCACTGAGCGTGACTCCGGGGTGCCTAAAGGACACTGCCAGGTTCAAGATTCGGCTTTGCCACTCTGCAAGAGTGCTGCTTTGGTCAAGGGACTTAAGTCATCAGTAAATGGAAGTTAATAATAGTGCCCAACTCAGGGGCTTTGCGAGGATTAAGTGTTCAGTTCATTGGAAGGCCTGTCGGCCCACAGCTCTAATACATACGAGCTGTGATTTATCACCCTGTTATCACCCACAGCACAGCAGTGGACATTAAATGAGCGCCTGTGTGAACCGGCCCCCCAGTGAGCCTTCCTGTGTGTGTACGTGCTGGTAAGGATGCACTCACTGATTGAGCACCTACTATGTGCCAGGTACTGTTCTAGGAGCTTGGGACACATCAGAAACAAAACAAACCAACATCTGGGTTGGGGGGCAAGGGGCAGGTTTGAAGGGGAGTAAGTGGGGTTGTAAACTGGTGAATACCACCTCGCCACCCCCCCGGCCCCGCTCCCTGTACAGCTAGGTGACTTGGCAGATCACAAGAAAAACAGCAGAGGTGAGACAGGTACAAAGGTGAAGGGCCTTGGGGTCCTGGGAGAATGTGTCTCTCCCAGTGGATGTGTCCTGTGCCCAGAGCGGGACAATTTGATGCCCAGCCAGCAAACCCCAGCCAATGTCCTCAAAAATAAACCATTTTCCTGGTGACCCAAATGAGAAAGGTATTGCTTGGAAAGTGCTGTTCAAACAGAATTGCCTGAACCTTTTATCATCAGAACAGGCTTCACGTGGTTGACGTCCACTGAAGGTGTCAATTACCATAATTAATTAGACCTTTCTCAGATTCCTGACATGACAGTCTGTTGGCAGGTGCTGCCTGCTGAGTCCGCAAAGATGAGGGACAGGGAGGGGTTGACCCCACACCTGGGTGCGCCCCCACTGCGGGAGCTCAGGGTGCTCAGTCACTCGGCAGCCCCGGGCGGGGCAGCTCCATCCAGGGCAGGCAGTGCTCACCCCAGACCCTCCGGGGGTGGTTTCTGAGACTCAGAACAGGTGAGTAGGAAGGACTCTTGTGTGTCTGTGTGACAATAGGTGTGTGTGACAACAGTGTGACAGTAATAGTGATGATGGTGTCACAGTTCTCGTGTATGGTTTGCCCACTCTGTGCTGGGACCAGATCACATTTTACAGACATGAACACTTTTGACCCTACTGACAAAGGTGACTGTATGATTTATTGTCCCACTGGGACACTTTAGAGTGAAGGGGGCTCTGTTCATAATGAAACCCTCCCCCTTGGGCTTCTGGACAGGTTGACCCTGCCGCTTCAGGTCTCAGCTTAGGTGTGGCCTGCCCTGAACCCCTTCTGGCCACTCTCTGAAGTTGCAGCCGGACAGCTCTCCGGGAGGGAACTTGTGTAATCTCGGTCGGTCGTTTGCAGGCCTGGGGAGGGGGAGCTGCCCTGAGCTGCTCAGCCTGAGAGGCAGGCAGGTGGACAAGCAGAGCACCCTGCAGGGTGCGGGGAGGGTGGGGAGCCCTCACGGACTTCGAAAGCCTGGCTGTGTCAACCACCAGGGCTGCGGGGAGGAGAGGGATGCAGCTTGAATCAGAGGAGGGGAGCACTGAATGGCTACGTGACCTTGGGCCTGACCCCTCCTGCCCTGCCCTCTGCTTGTGTACACAGCAGCCTGCCCTGGGGCTGCTCTGAAGATAAAGGGACTCTGAACCAGGGCACAGGCTCTGGAGAGGGAGGAGCTCACGTTCCCTCCCTCCAGAGTGCACAGTCCTCTCAGAGGGTCCCCGGCCACCACCCATCCTCCAGCAGCCGGCTGTCCCTGTGCAGGGCTCCATGAAGGGGCTCAGCCAACCAGGCAGGCAGGCCCGGAATTGGCCGCTTTGGCTGTTAACTCCTTCTGAGTCAGCCAGTCCCTTTGTGGTAAATGTGGGCAATGGGGGTGGGAGGCAAGGCCAGCAGGAGCCAGGGGTCAGGGTCTGCCCTGCTGGGGGCAGGACGGGGCGGGGGCGTGATCCTTCTGAGGGACCTGATTTCCCTGAGTTCTTGTTGTACCCTCTCTTGAATCTTTATTGAGGGCCTGGTAGTGACAGGCACTGTGCTGGGGCTGGGTTGTCATGGTGAGCAACACAGACCGCGGCCACTGACCCCCTGGAGGTCAGAGACCCGCAGAAAGGGTGGATGTGAATAAAATAATCTCCCACAATACAGAAACGCCCACTGGGGAAGGTGCTGTGTGGTGATTGGAGGGGCTGCAATGGGAGTGGCCTCGGGCCAGCCCCTCAGTCTCCTTGTCTGTAAAATGGGGCCAGTCACGCATCCACCCAAGGGGGAGGTTGTAAGGGTGAAGTGAATCTCACCGGTAAAGTGCCCAGCATGCACCTGGCGGAACACTTTAATAATCATTGTTACCATTATTATTTCAAGTTTCTTCATCACAGACACGAACATCAATGGGAGCTAGTCATCACCAGTTTGCTGTGTGGTCTCAGGCAAGGGGCTTTCCTCGCTGTCCTCAGTTTCCCCATCTGCACACAGAGGGATAGGGGGCTTCCTGCTCAGACACAGGGTCAGGCTCCCAGTCAATGGCAGGCCCAGGGTTCCTCCCCCAGGCCGGGTCTCCCAGAGGAGGACGAGGTCACCGCAGCCACTGACCAAGAGGTCACTGTCTGGAGCAGGAGGGCTGGGGGTGGGGAACACGCCCATCTTCTCTGGAAACTCTCACTTGTCCCACCCAGACCCTCCACAGTGTGCAGTCTCTTCCCAGCCCACTGCTAGGTCCCCTGTCCCGGCCCAGCCTTGCGGACTGCTCCCTGAGCCTGGCTGCAGGCAGTCCTAAGTCTCGGGATAGCTGGAGAGGTGCCTGGATCATCTAGGTGACCCCCCATCCTACAGAGGAGGGAGCTGAGGGCCAGGGTCTGGCTCTGCTCACCACGCTGTTCCAGCCCCTTGCACACAGCATGGCCCACAGCAGGTGCTTGTTATTTAAAAATGGGTTGGTGAATGAATAAATAAGGGAGGAGCTTGACTAATCCAGCAACCAAAAGGGATCAAAATAGGGTCTCTGAATCCATCTTGCCTCCTCACCAGCCACACCCCAGATGTGGTTACAGCACGCAACCATTTGCAAAGCCCTTTCTGTATTGATATTAATGTTATATTAATAGAAGTCTGTTGCGTCATTTCCCCCTTATTTTCTTCAGCCTCAGCGTGAGCATCACTGAGCCCTTTTTCAGACGAGGAAAGAGGCTTAGTGGAAGGTCTGGCGCACCTGGGCACAGAGGGACCAGGGAGGGCCAGGAAGGGACCTCTAAGAAATTCCTCATGGTTACAAATGGTGAAGCAAAAGCCTCAAGAAAGACACCCCCCTTCCTGAGGTGTCAGTGTGTTCAGGCCCAGCTGCCTGTCCTGCCCCATAGATATCAGAGGCGGAAGGGGGAAGGAAGCTGTCCTGGCCTCCTGCAGAAGCCCCAGCTGCTGGGGGATGAGGGGCTGGTGTCCCCTGAGTCTGCCCCGATGGGGAAGGTGACCGTGGGCAAGACTTTTCTCCCAGGCTCCCCACAGGTGAATGGCCAAATGAGGGCAAAGTGGGCTGGGTCAGAGGACCCCAGTGAGGCTTTGAGTGGCAGCTTCCACGGAGGCCCCCAGAGCTCTGGGCCTCCCTGCGGGGCCTCGGTGAGGACCGAAGGGTTAATGCCTGAGATGCTCTGAGCCCTGCCTGTCTGCCCCTCCTCACCAGTGATTAATTCAGTTTGCTAAAGCTGTATTTATGCTGGAAATTTAATCGTCATTTCTGATGGTAGAGGAATTGAAAAATAAATTGAAAGTGTCAGACGATGCATTAGGATGGGTGATGGAGTGGAAGCGGGGCGCCCACCTGGCCTCCCCATTGGGCGGTGTACGGGCCCAAGAAATTAGTCAGGTCTCTGTTTCCACAATTGCGGGATCACGAACCATGGGTGATGGGGTGAGAGAGGGCAAGGGGACGAGATGAAAGAGGAGAGAGAATCCAGGGTGGAAGTGGTGCCAGCATTAGCTGTCACCCAGCTCGGCCCTGAGTCACAGCTGAGGAGATGGGCCTGGAGGGGGCAGGGGTCTGTCTACGATGACACGGGACGCTGGGGCACCGTGAGGCTCGGGGCCAGCCTCCTTCCACCGGGGCAGGGGGGATACGCTTCAGGGTTTGGCCTCCCAGGAGGAGGATGCGGGGCTTTGAGGAACCACGGCAGGGGTCGGAGCTGGGGGCCTGGACCAGGGCGTGGGCAGTGCACGTGGAGAGAAGCAGATGGAACCCAGACCCGTCACTGAGGTTGAATCAACAGAACTGGGTGAAGGATTTGAAGTGGGTGGCAGGGAGAGAGGGGAGTCAGAATGCCTCTCAGGTTCTCAGATTGGTTCATTGGTAGATGGAGGTGCCATTCACAAGTACAGGAAGGTTTGGGGGTGGTAGTTTTGAGAAGGAAGTTCTCCTTTGGAAATGCTGGCTTTGAGCTGCTTCCTGGGTACACAACTGGGGATATCAGACATGCTATTGGCACTTATACCGTGTACCAACTTTTTCTTTTCTTTTCCCAGACATGTGGTGGGTTGCACCGCTCTGCACACTTGAACTTGGATGAGGCCGTCTGACTTGGTTTGCTCAGTGAGGTCGGAGCAGATAGGACCTTAAGGGTCTGTGCACAATACCCCTTGCTGCTTTTCCTCTCTGTCTGAATGACCTGGAATGCCCCATAGGCCTGTTAGCCTGGGTCTTGGGGAGAGGATAGCATGGGTCAGAGGGGTCAGCCACCCAGAGACAGGCAGCCTGAGTAAGAAAGAAGCCTTTGTGGTTTTAAACCCCTGAGATTTGAGGGATATTTGTTACCGCAGTATAGACTAGCTTAACTGACTGATACAAAGCTCAGAGTTAAGAACTCAGAGAAGTGCTCATTTAATTTGGAGGGTCATTAGTGATGGGTTGAAAATCTTTTCTTTTAAAAAATCAGATTAGAAGATACTGGGAGTGAAATTAGCAAGCAAAATGCCCCACACTGCACATTGGATTCACTACCTTCTCCCCAAACTCAGGCTTTACCCCAACATCCCCTCAAAAGCTCTCCCTCCCAGGCTGGTCCTCCGAGTCCCATCCATTTCTGCCACCTCCCTCCCCTGTCAGTTTGTCCTCTCAGGTACCTGCGGGAGGGTCCCTCCTTCCTGCCCCCCCCACCGCAGTCCCACATACTTCAGCCCTATGTCCGGCAGGCAGTGCTGGATTCAAGCCTGAGGCTTGTCAATAAATGCGGGCCTCTCGGGGGATAACTTAACCTCTCCGAGCTTCAGTTGCATGAAGAAATGAACCTACTAATGGGAGAGCTTTGAAGCTGAGATAAAGCGAAGCACATGAAGTTCCTAGGACCCATAGTGGTCAATATACAGTCACTAGTGTTACGTGATGATTTTCTGGCCACTCCCCTCCTGGATCTCTGCCCAGCCTCTTCACCAGTTCCCCTTCCTCTGGACTCATTATTCCCAGTCAGGTCCCCATGCTGCCTCTGGAGGCTGCTCCCAGAAGCAAGCTCTGACTGCGCCACTACAGTGCGCAAGAACCACCATGGCTTCCCATGGCCTATGTAATAGTGTCCAACCTCCTCACTCTGACTCTAGGCGCTTCCTTTCCTAGACCTCCCTCCCACACAGCAGCAAACTGATCCATCCATATGCTCTCCCTTAAACGAGTCTTTTAACCACCCCATTCCCCTCACCCCCCGGCACGAGGGGTAACCTGAGTTCCAGTCCCTGCTTTGCAACTGATTTATGGTGTAATCCTGGGGAAATTTCTTGCCCTCTCTGGGCCTCAGTTTCCCCATCTAAGAAAGAGAGCGGGGAGGGGAGGCTGAAGTCAACCAGCTTCATCATAAAGCAAACCTCCTGCCTTTGGGAGCAGAGCTGCTACCTCATTCCCAGCACTGCTTGGCCTGCTCCACCCCCACCCCTTCCCACCCTCCCTCTCCTGCTGGGCGACCGGAGTAGGCCAGGTGAGGATGCACAGCCTTGCAGGTCTGAGTAATTAAACCTCAGCAAAGCGGTGCATCAGGGCTGGAGTGCAGGTTAGGCTGAAATTGCCCCTTGTTTCCAGATTCGGAATGCGGGTTCTGGGAGCAGGTGGGCAGAGTTCTGAGCATTGGGGGTGGAGGCTCGGGAAATGGGGTCAGTGGTAGGCAGGGAGTGACGGGGACAGTGACATTCACTGAGTTCGTTCTGAATAAAGTGCTCACCAACCTCGTATCTTTTTACAAAGTGCTATATAAGTGTCAGGTATTATTATTACGCTTAGCCTTCATAATTACCCGTCATCATATTAAAATAGCTCCCATTTATTGAGCATTTATCTTACACTGGGTCCTGCTCTAACTTCTCTAAGGATCCTCGCTTACCTAATCTTAATGATACCTCTACAAGCCATCTATTATTTTATTATGGTCCCCCCACTTTATGGATAAGAAAATCATGTAGTTAAGCAGTTTACCCAAGGCCATGCAAGCTCACAGGTCTGAGGGCCGTATCTGAACCAAGGCTGTCAGGGTGCCTAAGGCCACGCTGACCGGGTGCCGCCCACCCCCCTCGCTTGCCTGGTGAGGAGACTGAAGCTAAGAGGAGGGGAGGGACCTGCCCCCAGTCAGCCCTGCGGTGGAACCTGCACCCCGGCTGGGGAGGGGGTGTCTGCCCTTCTGTACTCTCTCTGTTACCCTGACTCTTTAGAGCCAGGGGAGCTCAGGGGCTCACCCCAGGACCCTGAGTGAGGGGTCGGTGGGGGGACCCTGGGAGAGGAGTGAGTTCTGTTCTCCCAAAGATGCAGGCTCATGTCTCCCTACCTGTCACTCAGGGGTTTGTGGCCCTGGGCCAGTCACTCAACCACTCTGAGCCTCAGTTTCCTCCTCTGTAGAATGGGCAGCGGCATCTCGTTGGCAGGAAGGGAGCCGAGGCAGGCAGGGTGTTTAGCGCATAGTGGGTGCTCAGGAAAGGCCACGCCTTCCCATCCTCCCTGGTGCTGAGGCTCCTGAGGGCTGGACTCTGCTTTGGGGCCTAACGGTCCCCTCCGTGGAGTGCTAAGCTCCTGCTGGGGGACACTGGGAGCAGGAGAAGAGGCTGGGTTAGCCATAGTTGGCAAACCGCCTCTTGGGAGAATGGACACACGGCTCTAGAGAGGGCAGCTGGAACCCACAGCCACGGCAAGTCTACTCCTTATCACGCATGGTCATGCCCTGACGCCTGTGTGGTCATTACACTGTCCCTCCATCCTGCCAAAATACTAATAACCAGTATTTATTAAAAAATACTAATAACCCTTTTTTAGCACTCACTGGAGAGCACAGGGTACCTCACTTAATTCTTACGACAAACGGTCCTGTACGGGAGGGGACTCACTGTGCCCAGCAGAGTTGAGTGAAGAGAAACTTGGAGAAGAGAAATTAACAACTAGGAAGCAGGCGTGTGCGCCTGCCTTCCTCCAGGGCCCCGCTGTGACCTCTGGAGAGAGCCTTGCACCTGCACCCCATCACCTCCTCCCCAGGTATCTTCATGCCATTGTCTGTCACTTGACCTCACTTCCTGTGCCCTGTCCCAGACAAGGTGCTGTCTGCCACCTGCCACCCCCAGTCATTGCACACGCACACAAGCACCTGCTCACATGCTCACACACACTCATGCACACACGGGGCGCTTGCCCCCCGCTGCATCTCCCCGTCCACACTCGCACTCTCTACTACAGACGCTTTCCTGCACGAAGGCTCCCTTAGGGGCCTCCACCTACCTACTCCGGTTTCTAGCTGTGTTATAAAAGCTGCCACCGATTTAGAGCTGAAGGGAGAGATGGGCAAAGAGGAGCCGAACCTCATTCTATTTATCAGTGTTAGTAAAGCAATGCTTTAAGATGATGATAATAATTAAAAATTCTGTTATCAGCTGTGGGGATGAGGGTGCTGCTCGCCCAGCCGCTGTGGATTGCTGAGTGGACAGAAGATTCTGATAACAAGACCCAGCTCTGAACCTCCCCAAGCCCCAAGGTGAGACTGTTGGGCATTCTAAAGCCAGTGGACAGATGACAGAGAGTTCAGGAAGGGGAAGCTAAGGGTCATTCTCCCAGGGACACACACAGGAGCAGGTGACCCTCAACTATATGAGTCATGAGGCCTTGTCTGGGCCCGAGGAGACAAGGAGACCCAGGAGATTTCAGCTCCCCCCAGGAGCTGAAGCTTGCTCTGGGGCTGGGACATCCACGCACAGGGAGGTGACTTCACGGGGTTGCAGGTCTGGAAACCCACACGGTGAGTCCCCTCACAGGGGTTGTCACGCGTCTGCTCTGCAGCCAGCTTAGCCTGGACTCCGCGTGATGACCCACCTGTGACTCAGGGTGTGTCACCTACCCACGCTGCATTGTCTCAGCTCTCGGCCTGTTACAAATGCCTTCCCAGCCATCCCTGCAGCCACAGTGGGAGCTCTGAGAAAACAGGGCCTCATCTCCACTGCCCACTTCTCCGTCCTCACTGTCCAGACCAGGGCGTGGCACACAGGGGGCTCCCAAGAAATGTTCGAGGACAAGAATGTGTAAACACAGAGAATAAATCCATGAAGTAGGCTTTCTTATCCTCATTTAACAGAGGAGGAGACTGAGGGTCAGAGAGGTGAGGTGACTTGTCCAAAGTCACACAGCTGGTGAGGGGGGCAGTGACTAGGAAGGGAGGGTCAGTGGTAAGGCTCCAGAGCAGCCTGTGTCCTGGGGTGGGACACCAGAGCGGATGTTCATTTAGACAATGCATCCAGTGTGTAACAGGCTCCAGCCGTTCCTGGGGAACCGCAAGCCAGCAAGTGTGAGGCCCCAGTGATGGAGAACTTGGGGGAGAAAGGAGAGGAGGGAGGAAGGGAGTAGTCTCATTTGCAAAAAAATCCCTGCCTCCTCCAATCAGGTGGGTTCTCCGGGGCAGGGATGCCAGGACCTGGCCTGTCACCAGGGGTCTGTGAGGAGAGGCAGGTGAAGCAGGTCACCTTCTGATAGGCTTTCCCCTTCTTGACCCCCTTCAGTTCTCCCAACAGTGCTGCATCCAGGTCTGGAATAATCATCTCCCTGGTGCAGATGAGGCAACTGCAGCCCAGAGAGGCCGTGAGACCTGCTCAGTCATATGACCAGTCAGCAGCAGAACCAGAACTGACCCAGGCTCTGACTCCTAGCCCAGCGTGCTAAGTCCTGCCCCTCTGGCTTTCTCTAGTTTTCCTGGCCTAGAGTCCCTGCTGGACACTGCACTCTGGGCCTGTCCTCTGTGACCCCCAGCCCCCTCTTCCCACCAATCACCCTCACCCGGGGCTCAGCTCAGAGCTGCTGCCAACTCCCAAGCCCCCTCTCCAGCCTCGTCCCTGAGCCCAGCCCGCCTGCTCCAGCTGCCGCCAGACACCCAGGTCAGGGATCCTCAGAGTGTCAGGTCTGGCAGGGGCCCCAGGCAGCAGCTGGCTCTTCCCCCTCGGGGCGCAGGTGGGAGCAATGGGCCCTCCTCACCGTGCCCCTCCCCGCCTCCCTAGAACCCCCAGGGCCTGCCTTGGGGAGCTGCTCTTCTCCCTGCACCCCCCAACCCCTTCCTGCTGCACTCCCCCCTCAGCAGAGTCTGTAATCCAGGTCTAAGTTCTGATTTACAAACTTCCTGGAGGAGGAGGGGCATCTGCACCTGCCAGGGCTAAGGGGCTGGTGATTTACTCTGCCAGAAAAGTCTGCTTCTCAGCAGGGATTGACTTGGCCCCTCCTTGTTGAAGGCTGGGGTTTACGGAGGTTTTCCTTTCCCAGGGACCTGCCTGATGGCTTTGGGAGACAACGGAGTTGGAGGAGTAATGGGGACCCTCACAAAGTGAAGAACAAATGTGGACAATGTGAAGGGAGAAAGAAGATGGACTTAAGGGTCATCCGGGGTCTGGGTTTGAATCCCTGCCCCAACAGGTTCCTTCAGGGACTGGAATTATGCCTGTGCAATAGAGTCTGAATTTGTCCCACAACCCACCGCTGCTCTGTCCATTTAAAAAATTCTTTTTCTCTCTTTCAGTTTGAATAGTTTCTATTGTTATAGTATCCTGTTCATTAACCTTTTTTCCACAATTTCTAACCTGTCGTCAATTCCATCCAGGGTATGTATGTATATATAATCTTGCACATCGTGGTTTTCACCTACCAATGTTCCCTTGATCTTTTTGATACCTTCCATGTCTGTACTTCACTTTGAGAACATAGGAAATACAGTTATATCTTTTAAAGTCCTTGTCTACAAATGCTATCATCGTTGTCACTCCTGAGTTGGTTTTGATTAGTTAATTTATCTCCTCGTTATGGGTTGCATTTTCCTTGAGTGTCTGCTAATTTTTTTTTTATTTTTCTCACCTGAGGATATGTTTTTATTGATTTTAGACAGAGGAAGGGTGGGGTGGGGGGAGAGAAACATCGATATGAGAAACATCAGTCAGTTGCCTCCCATACACGCCCTGACCAAGAATCGAACCTGCAACCTTTTGGTGTGCTGGATGACGAACCAACCAACTGAGCCACCAGATCAGGGCAACTTGCTAATTTTTAACTGAATCCAACGCATTGTGAATTCTACCTTGTTGGATGCTGGGTAGTTTTGTATTTCTGTAAATTTCTTAAGCTATATTCTGGGGTGTAGTTACTTGTTAATAGTTTAATCCTTTTGGTTTTGCTTTTAAGACTTGTTGGGTGGACCTGAAGGAGCGCTTAATCTAAGGGTATTTAGCTCCCATGATTTAGGTGAAAGCCCCTGCGTGCTTTCGTCAAATCCCTGTGAACCGTGGGCTTCCCAGTCTGGCCAGTGGGAACAGGCTCTGTTCCCAAGCCTGAGTAGAAGCTGGCTCTGTGACCTGTCATCCTTTCTCTGGAGCCTCCTCACATGTGGGTGCTTGTCAGTACTCAGTGGCACACCTGAGAGGGACGCTCTGCAGATCTCCTGAGTTACCTCTGTTTTTTGCTCACTTCTCTTGGTACTCTGTCCTATGAACCTAGCCGTCCTGTTCTTCCGGATTTCTCAGCAATGTCTCTTTAGCTCAGCTCCACCTGGCTCCTTCTGCCTGCATCATGGCCTGGAAATTCTCTCCAGACAGGAAGCTGAGAAATCACTGGTTTCACCTCTTTGTGCCCCATCTCTCAAGGATCACTGTCCTCCATTGTCTAACGTCCAGTGTCTCGGTCATGGCACTTTATGTCTGAGGCTTGGTTTCCTTCTTCACAGAAGGGAAAGAAGGGAATATAAGCATAACTACTCTCCCTTCCCAGAGTTGTTGTGAAGATTAAATGGGATAATCCATGAAACCACCAAGCCCAACACCTAGTATAATACAGTAAGTACTCAATAGATGGTGGCTGCTATTATGATATCATTACTACAACCACTACTATTCAGTACCAATGGTTGAGGAAATACATAATGGGCAAAAGCTAGCAGGAATTCAGAAAGTTTTTTAATGAACTTCTCTGTCATTATAATTGCAATAGCACATACATATAATAAAATAGTGGCCTGTAATGTGTTATGCCAGTGATTCCATGTACACTCAGTGCTTGGGGCTCTTAGGTGCTGGACAAATACAATGGACAAATTCGAGAACCCTTGCAACAACCATCCTCATGAGTTTAATAACCATACTCTGACCTGGATCAAGTCAAAGCCGAGAGGGGCTTCCGATTGCGGCGTGGTGGTAACAGGAGTCCAGGAGTCGCCTGGGTCCACCTGTCCCCCCCCCCCCCCGACTTGCTCTGCACACAAACAGAGTACTCAGCAGCCAAGGCCCTTTCTTGATTCAGAGCTGGGCTCTCCTCCTCTCCCTACCCTAAGTCTCAAGCACTTGTGGCTGAGGTTTGTGGGTTTTTTTTTCTCAATGAATACGTAATCATCTCATCGAATGAGCCAAGATGATGGCTGTAATAAAACCGGTTCATTACATACCTCTACGCAGAGCTGTTTAATGAACACATGGCTGCCAGCCCTCTTTGGCCCCTGAGTCAAATGAAAATGAAATGCATTTCACAGTATCATTTAATTAGTTAGGGGGTAGGTTGGGGAGAGAGAGGAGCTAGTACAGTACAGAACCAGAGAAAGGAGAGAGCAGGAGGGTGAGTGAGAGAGAGGTAGGAGAGAGGCAGAGAGGATGAGGGTGGGCAGGAAAGAGGGAAGACGGCGAGGGAAGGAAAGGAGTGAGCCAGCAAGAGGGAAGAGGTGAGAAGGGACTTACATTTGGAGCTAACTCTCCAAATCCCTTTTGTAGAGAGGGAAACATTGGGTAGGTTCCTTATTCCCATTGGAAAAGGAGGACACCAAGTCCTTCTATGTGCTACACACTTTGTTAGGGACTAGAGGAGACAGGTTCCAATAATGAACACAACAGACAAGACCTCTGCCTTCTTGGGTTCATGACCTGGGTGGAGAAGACAGGCATTCAGTAAATAATCACATCAAGAATACATCAAAGTACAGGTAGCTTGTGATTATTTGCGTGACTGTGTTTAGAAAGAGTGTGCAGAGCGGTTAAGAGAGTGGGCTCTGAAGAATGGCCAACTGGATTACAGCCCCAGCCACATACTGACTGTGGGAACTTGAGAAAGTTAGTGAACCTCTCTGGGCCTCAGTTTCCTCATTTCTGAAATGGAGGTGAAAGTACGTATCTCACAGGGAAGTTGGGAGGATTAAACTCAGTAATATGTGTAAACCAGTTAGGATAGTGCTTGGTGCCCTGTAAGTAATGACATTCTCCTTGACCAAATTTTAGACAGGCCCCTCTGAGCCCTCCTTGTGACCAGACCTTGACCTTGGGCTCACATATTCATCCTTGCCAAGTCCAGTTTTAGCAAGAATCCTGCTAAGGCACTTCAGAGAGAATCTCTCACCTCTGGCATCTGATTACCCTGGCTGACATTCAGTAAGAATCCTGTTAGGTCAGTTTCACAAGAATCCTCCACGTTTGTGGCCTCCTCTTCGTAATTTTCCATCCACCAACTGCTCACCCTGCCTTTTGGCTATAAATCCCCATTTGTGCTTGTTGTATTTAAAATTGTGCTTAGTTTTATACGGAAGTCTTTCTTCCCCTATTGCAACGGTTTTTGAATAAAATCTACGTTTATAACTTTAGTTAGTGTCTGGCTCTGGTTCTTTTTGATAGTACTCAATAAATTCCAACTTTGAATATAAAAGAGCTAAAAAGTAAAGCAAAAAAGAATTAGAGGCTGTGGTTTAGCTCAGGGGTCAGGGCAGTATTTTCTGAAGAGGTGCAACTGAAGCTGAGCTCTGAAAGGTGATGCACACGTCAGGAAGAGGGGAGGCAACGTGGGTAGTGGGCCTCTGGTTTTTTTTGTTTGCCTGTCTAGAGTACATCCCTCTTCTGGGAGGAGCCCCCTCTCCCAATTTTCCTTTAAAAAACTCCTTACCCCCTCTCAGACCATCCTGGTGGGCCTGACCCATCCCTTTGCTTCTGCCTCCCAGCCCTGGCCACTGAGTTCATTTCACCTCCTGGCAATAGTAATCATTTCGGTCATGGGCAGATGACCCAAGCCAGACCAATAAGAATCCTACCAGGAACTTTTGCTGAACAGAAAAGAGAGATGCTAAGCCAGTGTGATGTAATCTAATGCTTAGGGTGTCCATTTCCCACCTCAAGTGGGGAGTATGACTGTGAAAGACACCAGTATAGAAGAGATGGAGAGACAATGTCCTGATGACATCCTTTAAGTGCCTGGATCCAGCTACACTTGAAGTCATCAACTCCTTGGATTTTTCAGGTAAATGTACTAATTAATTTCCCTTTCTTACTAGTTTGTTTAAACAGGTTGAATGGTTTTTTGCCACTTGCAACAGAAATAATCCTTTTTGATATTGTACATTTCTGGCAAAGGAAACAGCATATGGGGCATCTCAGAGGAGAGAAGCATCCTGGTCTATTTGGGAAAACAGAAGGATGCCAATGTGACTGATAGGTTGTGTGTGAGCAGAGTGGTGAGGGTCTGCATACCTGGCTCAGGGTGCCAAGAAGCCTGAGCACACACTGGGTAAAGTGGAGAGGAACAATATAGAAGCTAATAATATTGACAAGGACTTGGAATTCATTATAGTCAGTATACCCTATGATCTACTCCAAGAGCCTCATATCTTCTTATGCCTCATGCTTGACTCTTTAACCACTCATGGAAAGTTCTGAATCAAAGGTCCAGGGACAATTATGACTGGACAGTTATAGAACCCGAATACTTTTTTACTCAAATACTCTTATTTTGTTGTTTTATATTAAATTATTAACAAAATATTATAAAATACATTTCATGGCAAAAAGGTCTAATGATATGTCTGAAGCAAATGGCTTCATTTTAAAGAACGGGAACCAGGTGCAAGAATTTCCATCTTGCATAGAAAGATCTTGGGATAATAGTAACAACAATAATAGTTCACATATTCTTTTAGTACCACCTGTATACCACCAGCAATTATGCCAAGCTCTTTACTTCAATGATTTTTATTTGTTCTTCATTACAACCTTGGGAGGTAGCTACCATTATTTATGGCAGGTAAAGCAGTCATAGCGCAGAGAGGTTAAGAAACTTGCTCAAGCTTATATAACTAGTAAGGGGCAGAGCCAGGATTTAAATTCAAGCATTCTGGCTCCAGAACCCATTCCCTCATTCCTGGTCACAGTGCATAATTTGCAATGGAAAATTTTCTTTATCAACCTGATAAATTATCTAAAGTGCAGAGGAAAATGAGTGGTCCCAGGAGCCTGAAGAGAAAAGCCAACCGGGTGCCCTGGGAGCTGTCCATGGTTCTGACACCCACAGGGCCACTAACCTACACAGGAACCTCACCTTGGATCCACTTTCTGGACCTCCCCCCATCTTCTCCTCCCCTGTCCCCAGTCACCCTCATCCCCTGCCCCCAGCTGTTCAGGCTACTTTTTATAACACCCACCTGGTCTCACCTGACGTTCACTCATTTTCAGATGAGCTGCCTCAGTTGAGACTTGGACCAGCAGTATTCCCAAGCCACAACTCTCTTTACTTTTTCTCTTGATCAAATCTGTATTTATACTTGGAATTCAGGAAGGAAAACATAGCTCCTGCCCTCAAGGTGCTATAAACAATCTGGGGATATAATACATACAAGACACATATTAGGTAAGGCCTAAACATCAGGGGGTCACATGTAAAACTATGCAGGGTCTCCTCTAACATGATCTTTTGTCTCAATTATTACCCTTTTATTACCCTTCACCTGTAGTCTCTGAACACAGATTCATCGCTGGGCCTTTTCACATACTGCTCTCTGACTGGCACAGCCTCCCACATCTGCTGAGCTCAGGTGCCCTCTCCTCCAGGCTACCTACTGTCATCTCCACCACCATCGCCAACCATCCCCGACTGAGTAGTGTCTCCTAAACTTTTGAGGCTTTTGAGAGTGAAACTAACAGCAATGGGGGATGTAATGAAGCAATAAGATATGGCAGCATTCTATGCCAAAGCTCAGTCCTTCAGAGACAATCTAGGGCACAGGAGCAGCTCCAGGCTCAGGGTCTCTTCTGGGATTTTCTAAATACACTGTGACCAAGACTTCAGGCACACCATCTGGAACATCAGGGAGTTTAGGCAAAATGACTCAAGAGCTCACTCTTTCCACAAACATGCCCTGAGTGTCTACCATGAGTGTGGCGGAGTGGAGGGGTGCAGGGGTGGAGTGAAAGCAGAGGGAATCAGGCCCAAGTAGTAAGAGGCGACAGGCATGAACAGCATTGCAGGACCCAGGAGAGAGCTAGACAGTTCAGATGAAGGAGGCCTCTGCCAAAGCTTGGGCATCAAGGAGACTCCTTCTGAGAAAGAGTATTTGAGTGGGGGGATGAGGATTTTGAGATGGTATAGGAGGCAAAGGGCATTTCAGAAAGAATAAAAGTCCTTGGTTCTGGTTTTCTAGGTTTTGTGATTCTGGGTTCTGGGCTCTATCATTCTGAGTTCAATGTCTTTTATCTCTCTGTTCTAGATTCCATGGCTTGGGATTCTATGACTCTGGATTCTGAATTTCTGGGTTTAGAATTCTGTGATGGTGGGGCCTTTGTCTCTAGGTTCTGTGGTTCTGAGTTTTACAATCTACAGATCTGGGGTCTAGGATTCTATAGTCTTGACTCTGGGTTATATAATTCTGAATTCTGACTTATGGACTTTGTATATGGTCCTCAGTACTACATCATGTTTACTTATTTTTAAACCCAAAGGCAGGTGTTGAGAAAGGGCCCCTCAAAAGAATGTCATCTCTTTCCCCACAACAGGCAACCGGTCAAGGGAAGATCATTTGTCCCTTCCTACTGTCTTTTAAGGTCTTTTCTTCTCAATTTCTGCACCCCTAATGAGGTGCCTCAGGTAAATTTGGGAACAAGCTGAGAAATGGTGTGATTTAGGGACTCTTCCCTAGGCACTGCGCACCCCCAGGTGTCATTTCTCATGCTGCTTTCCCAAGCTTCTCCTGTGAAGGCCACTGGTAGGCCTGCCCAGCCACTCCTTTCTGCCTGAGCCAAAGCAGACAGAGGCAGGAAGCAGTGAAGCTGGTGCAACTCTTCTCCCAACACACACGCATGCGGGCATGCATGTGACATAACCATTGCTGGCTCTGAGAATTGTAGATTCTCTCGAGGGAGGGTCTGTTGGAACAGAATATAAGGCCACTTCGAAGTTTAAGGACAGATGTGCCGTTTGTCTCAGGATATGGCTGTGGATGAACCGGTCTGGATGTGTGAGAGAGGCCTGAGGGTGGGACCATGGCTGTGCCCAAAGATGTGGGTGGTGGTCTTGGCATAGCACGGCTCTCCCAGAGCTGGCGAGGGACTCTCTCAGCAGGTCTGCTGTGCCGCCCTGCCCGCCTGGCTGCAGCTTCGCTCTCTCTCTGGGCTCCTGGCCAGTGGGGGTGGGGAGAGAGAGCCCACTCTGCTTTATCTGGTTTTTGGATTATAGAATCAAAAACATTAAGTCTAAACTCTTTGCAGGGAGGTAATTTTTCCTAATCACTCACCCTGCTGCACAGATCTCCACAACTTGATTACTTCTAATTAGATTAATTAGATGGAGAAGAATTTATTTTCTCTGGGAATATGAATGATCTCCAGGATAGTGCCAATGTTTCAGAATCCAGTGTGGGGCCTGCCCAGATGAGATATCTGTCCTCTGAGTGGCTGAGGGACTTGCCCAAGTTCACACCAAACAAGCTGAACCCAGGTCTGTCTGTTTCGGAAACCCAAACTCTATCACATTCTTGGTCTCACCTTGGTCACCGCCTCTCTCTTCCCCTCCTGGGTGTGAGGTCAATAGGCGGGAGACAGGGAGGTTAGGGTGTGGTGCCCCAGAGCGGACAGTGAGCTGGTCTCCTGGACAAACCCTTCCTCATGTCCTCCTCTAACTGCAGATCCTATGTCCTAAATCATGGAGTCCCTTTCACCGTAAGCTGGGATGGGGGAATGATTCCAGGAAACTAGAATCATTGGCAGGCTACCAGGGCATTTGGACGAGCTCTGCGCAGTTGTTGGCTAAGAAACTGAGAAAGACCCTGGGAGGCGCCTGGCCCTTCTGCCCCGACTCACCCTGGGTATCCCTGATCTACATCTACATCCTTAGACGCACATTTGAGCCACAGGCCAGCAGAAGCTCCGCGGGCTGGCCCCCTCCCCGGCCCTCGCTGAGGTCACTCGGCCCCCTTGCAGGCTCAGTGCCTGGGCCTTGGATGGGCCCTGACCTGCAGCAGGAGAGGGTGAGGGTCAGTTTCACCCCCTGGGGCTCAGCACCAAGCCCTGGACTCCGGGCTTCCACCGCAGTGCCGGGCACCTTGCACACACTGTCACCGATGCCACTGCTCTCACCCCTCTTGTCCTCCCTGCATCCTGCAAGTGCTCACCGAATCCTTCCCCTGGGTGGCCCCGCTGAGACAGGCGCCCACGTGCTCTGAGAGAGGTGAGCTATCCTGAGAGCACCACCCGGACCCTCAGGGACAGCCACTGTCCCTCCTCTCCCACACCCGGTCACTCTCCTATATACCCACACCCTGAGACATCTGTCCTTGTGACCTTCACATGTGTGCTGTGAGACTGTCACACATGAGGAGTCCTGCATGCTTGTCGCAGCAATGCCCAGATGTGTAACCCTCTGGCACCTTCTCAGAGCCTGAGTCTCCTCATCTGTAACAAAAGAGTTAGATTCAGTTTTTCAGGGATCCTCTCACCGTAGCACTTTGGGATTTAATTTTCTCTTTCTTCTCTCCTCAGCTTGACGCTGACTGAGGGGCAGGCCAGAGCGGGGTCACAAGCTGACACTCATTATTAGTCTCATCGACAAACAGGCATCCCACCCGGCAGCCCTGGGACAGAGCCAGAGAGGGAGTCCGGGGCCTGGGACGCGGGGAGGGCTTGACTGCCCCCGCGTGCACAGGCGGTGCACCGCCCTTTGCTCTCCCGTGGAGACTCATCTCCCAGAAAAGTTTCTACCAGCTCCAAGCGACAGGGTTTATCATGCAGCGCCAGGCCTAGGACCAGGTTGGGCCCGCCCACCATCTGGGACCAGCGACCACCGGCGAATGTTTCTCTGAGAATTTTGCTGGCAAGGAGGAACATCCAGGGAAGATGAGAGAACAGTTCTGGAGCCAGAAGCTTAAAGACAGATGAATCATGTCTGGTAGCTACACACAGACCCTGGGGACAGTTTGAAGAGAGGGGGCCTGGAGTCCCAGGTGGACCACAGACCCCAAGTCAACAGAGTGGTGAGTGTCCACGGAGAAGCAGTGGGCACTCACATGGCCCTGAGTGAGGTTGCCCCTTAAAAATGTGTGCCTACTCACTCGCCTTGCCCTCGTCCTCTGAAGGGCCCTGCCTTGCTGCTTCCTGTTCTGCCCCCTTCTCTGCACAGCTGTGGCCACTTGAACCCCACTTGTGTGACCAGAAGGCCCTAGGCTAAATGAGCAATCCTTCCCCAGCCAAAGGGGCTTAAAGAATTTCAGGGCAGGTATCAGGATGAGGTGGAATGGATCTTGGAGTCCGTTGTTTGTTTTTTTTTTTAAATTTAATTTAATTTTTTACTTATTTATTTTTAGAGAAAGGGGAAGGGAGGGAGAAAGAGAGGGAGAGAAACATTGATGTGAGATAGCAACATCGATCGGTTGCCTCTCATATGGGCTCCGACCAAGGACTGAACCCACAACCCAGAAATGCGCCCTGACTGAGAATCGAACCAGTGACCTTTTGGTTTATGGGGCAATGCCCAACACACAGAGCCACACCAGCCAGGACTGGCCTGGTTTTGAATCCCAGCCACTGACTCACTGCAGGATCTGAGCAGCCTCCCTCCCATCTCTGGACCCAGAGTCCCTCATCTTCCAACAGGGTGAGGAGGCTGCCAAGACCCCACGTGGGTCCCCGCCAGGCAAAGGGGGCATCTGCATCTGCAGGAGCTCCGTGCACATTTGTTCTGTCCCCTCTGCAGCTGCACAGTGCCTGGCGGCAACTCAGTGCCCAGTAAATTAACCTGGTGGGATAATGAAATGAGCCTGTGTTCCGTGCCTGGGCCTCATGGCAGCAAAAATCTAAAACTGTGGGGAAATTGAACAAGTAGTGGGCCAGTGGGGTGGAGCCATTGGGGGTTTGGCTGCCAGACATCAGAGAGGACTTCCTGGAGGGGGCAGGCCTTGGGCTGGGTAGGATTTGGGTAGAAGAGGGGAAGGCATGCTGGGAAGGGGAGACTGCATGTACAAAAGCAGGGAGGTGGGAAGGGGAGGAGACAAAGCAAGAACTCTCTCTTGTTGTGAAGCTGGCACGGGGTTGTGTGTGTGTGTGTGTGTGTGTGTGTGTGTGTGTGTGTGTGTGTGTGTGTCTTTGGGCAGGGGCAGTCCCAGCACAGTGCTGGGCTCCCAGAGGACACTTAGTAACAGAGGCTTCTTTGCCTCCATCAGCTCATCTAGGTCACCTTCTCCCCTTTGTCTCCAGAGGTGGCCTCCTGACCCAGTCACATGTGGTCCTAGAGGGGAGCAGGCTTCAGTGCCAGGACCTGAGGGGACCATGAACACATCATCCCTCTTGGGGAAGACCACCATGCTCTTCTTGCCATGAAAGATGAATGACCCCAGAAACTCAGAGCTGAGAGGCTCCTTCAGCCCCTTCATCCTGTAGGAACTGGCACAGAGAGGTTAAAGGAGCAGCCCAAAGTCACCCAGCTCCCAGTGAGGGCCTCCCAGCGCTCTGCTCTCTAACCAGCCTTGGGGGAGGGCCCTCTGTCTACGAACACATGAACAGAGAGCCTCAAGGATTCCTCCCCCTTCATCGTCCCCCAGCCTGCACACCTACTCGCTCACCAGGCTGAGATGAGCTTGGAGAGGGGATTGGGGCTGGTGATCTGCAGGCCTGTCTGGCTGAGACCTGAGCCTGCCTGGGAAGGGGAGGGTTAAGTCTTGATCTGCCCTTTCTGGTTGGTGTTTAACTTGCAGTTTCTAAAGGCCATCAGAAGCCCCACAGAACAAATGTTTTTTGTCTTAATGACACTGCAGCAGATTAAAGAGGACCCATCTTCCAGCCAACATTGAAGAGAGACCATCCATCACCCGGAATGGCCGCAGGCCGGCAGCTGGAATAACTTTCCCGGAGACCTGGCTAAGTGGAGGCGGGGTCCTCTCATTCCTGCCATCAGCAGATCCCTCTGGTCCCTCTGACACCCACTCCAGAGAGGACAGTCCGGAAAGGCATTGATACAGTCTGGGGCTCTGCTCAACACTAGACAGAGCTCCCGGGGACCACAAGTTGACAGCCAGCTGCCTTCTTCTACCTCCTGCAACCCACTCTTTTTTTTAACCCCTTCTCTGTCCTGTTTTTCTCCAGGCAATTACTGACCTGCTTTCCATCACTATAGATTAGTTTACATTTGTTAGAATTTTATATGACTGGAATCATAAAGCATGTGTTCTTCCTTCTTATTTTGGGTTTCATCCATGTTGTTGTGTATAAACAGGTCCCCCCTTTTTATTGCTGTGTAGTAACCACTTTATCGATATGCTACCATTGGTTAATCTGTTTCCCTGGTGATGGACATTTGGATTGTTTTCAGTTTTTTTGATATTACAAATAAAGCTGCTGTGAACATTTGTGTACGAGTCCTTGGATGAACCTATGTTTTCATTTTGCCTGGGTAAATAGGTAAGAGTGGAATGGCTGGGTCACATGGTAGGTTGCATATTTACCTTTTTAAGAAACCATAAAACTGCCACGGTGCCTGTAGCGCTTTCCATTTCTACCCACAGTGTGTGGGAGTCCTCCCTGACATTTGGTGTTTCAGTCTTTTTCATCTTCTTCATTCTAATAGGTGTGTAGTAATATCTCATTGTGGTTTTAATTTGCATTTTCCTAATAACTAAAGCTGCCACGCATCTTTTTGTATAATTATTTGCCATCTATATCTGTTCAAATCTTTTGCCCATTAAAAAAAACCAGGTTGTTTATTTTCTTTGTATGGAGTTTTGAGAATTCTTTATATAGTCTGGAACAAGTCCTCTATCAGATGTATGATTTGCAGTCCTTTTATAAAGTCTGAGGTTTGCCTTTTCAATCTTTAACCAGTATCTTTTGAAGGTCAACGTTTTTAGATTTAATGAGGCTGCCATTCCAACCTTGCTGCTCATTACGATAATTATGCCATCTGCCATTGTGGGATCTGCCATCCCCACAGATGCCAGGGAACCCTGTTCTGGAACAGGTCCTTCCCAGAGTGTTAAATCCAGAGTCACAGGACAGTCTCCCTACGTCAACGTATCTCACTACCCAGCTTTATATTCTGTCCTCCTGATCCAGCACCTCCAGGATCCACTTCCCGGCCTGCTTCCCTAGTTCCTATTGGTCTTTGTAGCCAGGCCCTGCAGCTCCTTGGATATAATCTCTCTCCTCCCTTGGAAGACCTACCTGGGTACTTGGGTAGTTAATGTATGCTTAGATTTGAGCCCCATTATGGGTCTGGTGGCCGAAAGGGGAGGTAGGGCCAGGTCCGGAAGAAGGCAGGTCATACTGTATAAGGCACCTCCTCAGTTGAGGTCTCTGCAGAGTCTTCTAGCAGGGTGGTTTCATCTTCCAACAAGGGTGACTGGGTCACTTTGACGGCCTAGGGGTTCAGGGGAATCTGCATTCTCAAATCCATCCATCTGGACATTGTCACCTCAAGTGTCAGGGACTTCCCACCTTGCTATCAGGGCCCTGACTTTGGCACGGAAGACTTTCCCAGCCGGAGTCCACCATTCTTTGGAGCTCTGCCACTTTTATGGTGACGTCATGTGCCTGGTCTCTGGCTACAGAGACACATATCTCTTCATCTCCTGCCAAATAGGTTCTCTGATGAGCATTTTGCTTCAAATTGCTGATCAATAAGTCTGAGTCTATAATTTTCAGTCTCCAGTATATCAGTGACACTTAACAATAGCCTCTAATTCCAACATCCTTATAATGACTTATCTCGCACATGTCATGGCGCCGGAGACCTCGCACTGGCCAACGCGTCCCCCCACACCTGTACCTCCTCCCTGTTCCCATTGGTGAATGTCTTAGTAATGGCACTGACACTGCATATCAGGGACTGTAGCTACTCCCCTATCAGCCGTGACAGGGTCCTTACCACTATCTCAACAATTTTGTCTTAGAGCCGGCTTCCTAGGACCATTTTCACTACCATTTAGCTGAGATTGGGTTCCCTGGAAGCAGAGCCTGCCTGAGGATTCTTGAGAAAGTGATATACTGGGAAGTGGGGAGTGAGGGGAATGTGAGACAGGAGAAGGAGCTCACCGAAGATGTTGTCTCTGGACTCAGGATAGCCGACTTGGGGAAACTACCTGCTGAGTATCAGAACAGCCCTGGAGAACTTGGCTCTTGGTCTGGGCAGGTGTGTTCGTCAGGCTTCTCTAGAGAAAAAGAGCCAATACAGTGCGTGCGTGCGTGCGTGCGTGTGTGTGTGTGTGTGTGTGTGTGTGTATTATATAGGGAGATTTATTATATGGAATTGGCTCATGCAATTGCTATGAAAACTGGAGAGTCTAAAATCTGCCGTGTGACCCTGCAGCCCAGAGAGACAGTCTGCTGGAGAATTCCCTTTTGCTCAAGGAAGCCAGTCTTCTTGTTTATTCAGGCCTTCAACTGATTGAACGAGACCCACCCACACTATGGAGGGCAATCTAGTTATTCAAAGTTTACCAATTTGAGTATTAACCTCTCTCAAAACACTTTCCAAGCACACACATATAATTAACCATCACAGCAGGATATGTGGGTCTGAGGCCTCACAACCAGGAGAGGGGAAGTTTATAGCCCAGGGCAGGAGGTAGCGGACTGCCTAGGCGGACCTGGTGCCTGGTCGTAGAATGTGTGAGACGGGGGCCACTGTCCAGGCCTGGCCACCTGGCTAGCAGGTATCATTGAGCAGACCTCCCATCAGGCTTTGGGCCCCAGATGGAAGCCTGGCAGGCAGAGGAACTGTGAGCACAAGGAACAAGAGGGGCCTCAGACACTAGTCAGGTGTCTTATCAGAAGCTTGAGTGGGAAAACGTCTGCTTTCACCATTTACCATTCTGCCGATCACAGTCCTGCCCTTCGGCCTCCTGAGAAGATCATGTGTTCTGTCCACCTGCTGTTCTGTGCTGACCCGCTGCTGAGTTTGAGTTCCTTCCAAAGTGCAGGTGGTGTATGTGGGAGGTGATCCTGGGAGGCTCAGTGAGGAGGGGACAGCGGTGTGGGGAGGGAGAAAGGCCCTAAGGGCTGAATCAGAGAGCAGCTTGAGCTCAGTCATGCTGGGGACTCTCTGAGAAAGTGCGGAAGACGTGCTGGGAACTGGCCACCACGAGGTTCATCTGCTGCAGGTGAACTCAGCTGACCCGGGGACACGGGGCGGGGTATCCAAAGCAGGAGGCTCCCGCTGGGATACCGCCTCCTCTGAAAGGACCGATGCAGCTTCCCCAGCCTGTGCTCTTCTCCACGGCTCCCGTTGTAAACAGTCCAACCCCATCTTCACTCCAACCAGCAAAGCAACCCCCACTCATGCTCGAGGCATAATTTGCTGAAAATTAAACTAAGTGGGACTAGAATAATTATATTGACTTTTAAAGCTACTTAGAGATACCTGATTCGATATTTCAGAATATCAACTTTTCCATTGTGTTTCCTGAGAGAAAAGGGAGAGGAGGTGAGGCGGGCGGCAGAGAGAGATGCTGAAGGAGGGGGAAGGCATCAGAAACCATTTGAGGACCCCCCTCTTAGACCCCACATGGAGAGTGGGACCCAGGCCAGCCTCTGGGAAAGCAATTTGGCAAAGTGTATCTAAAACCTTAAACATACCCATACCTGTTGCCCCGATAAGCCCACAAATCTATCATAAGGGAAAAATCAGAGGGAGGCAAAAATCTATGTGAAGAATCAGCCATCCCAGTGTTATTTATAACAGACACATTTAGATGGGAGCCGTCTAAATGCTGAACAATGGCAATTAGCTGCCTCAGTCACAGAAGAACCATGCGATAGAATGTGGGATAGCCATTAAAAAAGACAATCAAAGGGAATTCACATTGAGAAGATGCTGATAAAAGAGGAGTGAGAGTAAAAAGCAACATGTAAATCTAAACACTCTAAACATACCCAGAGAAAAAGAAATATCAGGAGGAAGTGTGCAAGAATACCAACAGTTTTGCATTGATTTTTAATGTAAAGAAAAAACACACTCTTGTGTGTCTCCTCTACTCTCAATCCCCTGCCACCATCTGGCTTCACTTCTGATGTCAGATGTGTGGATTTTCTACCCATCAGGCAGTCCTGCGATACGAGCTGGGTGTCCTACAACTTTACGCAGTTCTCATACTGTTTACCTGGAGCTAGCATAGGATCCCAAAGGTTAAGGGTGGAGTCCTACGAGCTTGTCCCCATTCATTCCCCCACTTCAGAAGCACCAGTCTGGTTGCATGTTCTGGGTACATGGCTGGTGCCAGGTGTGGCCAAATGTCCTCAGAACCATACTGCTGACGCTGTACAGCTGCTGGATCCCGCGGAAGCCCCTTCCTCCTGCAACGTTCCTCCAGCGCTCCCTACTGAGGAAGCTTAATGTGGCGCCCACTGTGAGGGAGAAATGCTTAAAGGAATTCAGTCCACTATTATGGGTCAGGCTTTGAAAGTGAACTTGGAGCTGAGAGAGGCAATACATTGATAACTGGCACAATAGGTCCATTTTGTGAAAGTAGAAATAGAGTGAAACTGGAAGTCTCTGGAAAAGCAAGTCCCTTTTCCTTCTGGGCCTCAGTTTCCCATGTGTTAACTGGAAGTAGTTAATTGGATGAGAAGGTGTCTAACTTTCCTTCTGATCTAAAGATCTCTGGCTGTGACTGGGCAGTTGTGGCACATGGGAGACCAGGAAGTGTTGGCAGAGCAAGAGCCTCCCCAACTGACCATCTACTTTCTCCCTGGCTCCCACGGGGCTACCAAGAACAGGGGCTGCACAGTGTCAGCCCCCAGCAGGGTCAGGACTTCTCTGTCCAGAGGCTGAGCCCCATGGCCCAAGAACTCCCAACCCACTGTTTCTGGCTCCTCCAGGGAGGGAGAGTCCATGAAGGGAGTGGCGATGTCAACAGAGGGAGCGAGCTACCTTGTCGAGCATTCCCTCATCAAGTGTTAGCATTTGAGGAGAACCTTAGTGGTCTTCTAGATCTATCCCTGGCGTGGTGCTGGGATTCCTTCCATACAATCACTGTCAATTATAAAAGTAATTTCGCCATCCTCATCAACCTCGTCACCCTGTCAGATCCTCACCGCCATCACCATCATCAGCACCATCACCGCTATCACCGCCACCGTCATCTACATCACTGGCTCCACCGCCACCGCCACCATCATCATCACCACCGCCGCCCTTCTCCTTATCACCCCCCTTCATCTCCGTCATTGTCACCACACCACTTCCACTTACTGAGTGCCTTCTGCGTGTCAGGCACACAATGCAGAAAAGAAACAAGTACAGATGACACTGAGGCTCAGGAGCTGAAGCTCAGAAGTGTGTGGCCTGAGGCAGCACAGATGATAAGAAGAAAGGGATGATCTGAATTCAGATTTGTCTGGTTTGCAAAGCTAACCTCTGGCCACTCCGCCTGGCAGTCCTGAGAGCTGACCTCTGCTGTGCCCTCCAGAGGAGGGGGGAGAACATGTCCCCACCAGGAAGCTGCTCCATCTTTGGAGAACACTAAAGCTTTCCTATAACCTCACCCATTGGTCCTGGTTCTGACCTTTTGGGGACTGCAGAAGAGGCTCAACTTGTGGCTCATGTGACAGCCTTCTGAAGCTGGAGGTCAGCTCCCGTATCCACTGGAGCCTCTTCTTTTTTAGGTTGAACATTCTAGCCCAATACTCCATGTGTGAATGTCCACTTTCATGCCCTCCATCATGGACTTCTGTGATCACTCCTCCCTGGACTCTCTGCTTCCATTCTCATCCCAGCAGCCTCTTTCCCACCCAGCAGCCACAGTGGTCTTCTTAAATGTGAACCAGTTCACATCATTCTCCTGCTCAAAACTCATCAACGAATCCCGTCAACACTGAAAATAAACTCCAAACTTGACCATGGACTATAGACCCTAAATGATCCTCCTTCCACTGACTCCTCGCCCTTTGTCTCCTATCTCTCTTTCCTCACGTGCTCTGCTTCAGCCACACTGACATCTCTACTGTCCTTGAGCATATCATACTCAGTCCTACCTCAGGGACTTTGCATCTGTTGCTTCCTGTGACCGAACCATTCTCTTGACAATTATTGCAATGTTCACTTCCCTACTTGAGGTCTATGCCCAAATATCAGCTCCTCAGTGAGGCTTTCTCTGACCACCTTCTGTAATTCAGAACACGTCACTTGCTAACATATACTAATTTGATTATTATCTGTCCTCCCTACCGGAATGCAAGCTCTGGGCAAGCAGGGACTTTGTCCATCTTCTTCACCTCTATGTCTCCAGTGCTTAGGAGAGGACTTACTATTTAGTAGGATTCTAATAAATACATCTTAAATTATTTCATTAATCCATGTGACCTTGTTCCCATGCTGTTCTGGGCCTGGAGGCCTTGTGTTTAAGTGTCCAAGTGTCAGCTTATCTATGACCCTCTTATAGTGTGAATCTGATGGCATAGGCTCTGTGCCACGCGGCTGAACAGGATTCTCTTCTCTTTTTATTTAGACATCATAGTTCTGTTTCCATGGCCTAAAAAGCAACAGGATGTGCACAGAAGAATGTCAGTTTTGTAGTAAAATACAATGAGGTTCAAATTTCAGCTCTGCCACTTACTACCTCTCCATTATTCAGGCTTTCTGAGACTCAGTTTTCTCTTGTGTAAAATGGTATTAATAATATAACATGAACTAGTTGGGGGGAGATAGAGTACACAATGCAAAGTAAGCACTTGGAAACTGGTGGGTATTACCACAGTTGTTGTTATTATTAAACTAACTAGGTTTGGGGACCCTCCATCTCTCAGGAAAAGCCTTGGTTGGGATGGGACTGGATGAAGGGACAGGTGACATGAGAGACATGTCACCATGTCACCTCATGAGCTCACACTGAGCTGTCAGTCCCATCTCAAGGCCTGTCTCCCTCCTCTGTCCCTGAGCTGTTGATTTATTTGGCACCGCATGTTTAATTCACTAGTGCGTATGAAATCCGTCAAGTGTGTATGTCAGTCTGCAGCGCTGGCCTGTGGGGATGTTCTTTTCCACTCTGGTCCAAGAATCTTGCTTGTCTTCAAGAGCCTGTCATCTGCAAAACTGAAGGGCCCAAGCTCCCCAGCGGCATGACTGCTAATGCCGCTGTGGGCCTCCTCCTCCTTGTGGACTGAAGGCTCCTGAGAAGTAGGGATTGAGGCTGACACTTCGGAAGACACTCTCCCAGAAAGTCCAGAGCCTGGCCCAGAGGGTTCGCCGGATGGTCGGCTGGTGGGAGGTGATTCTGTCAAGGGAACAAGCTGGAAGCCCATACCGTCCCATAAACTGAATATAAACGAAAAGCGTTTGTATCACGAGGTCATTAGAATAAGCCATATCCTCTGGCCAACATTCTCATGAAGACTACAACGAGTTTTAAGGTCAAAGCTCAAACCAGCATTAGGATGAGAGTCAGAGTCCAGGTGAGTATGGGTTAGGTTGAGGGTCAGGGTCAGGGTCAAGGTCAAAATGAATCACAATAAGAGTTGGGTTGAAGTTAGACCAGGGCCAGAGTCCACAGTGGGGAACCAGGCAAGGCCCTGGTGAGGGTCCTGCAGGACTGGGGCACTGCACCTGGTACTCCTGCTTGAAGCCACAGCCCTCGGCCGTCTTCATCTGGATGATGTGCTGCAGGAGGTCGCCACATGCACCGCAGGATGCAGCTGTCCCGTGTGATATGGGGAGCCCTTCCGGCCACACGGACACCGCGGTGAGCCCCCCAGAAGGCTGCTGGCCTCCGTGACCCCACTGCCATGCTAGTCCCCTGCAGTTGGGGAAGAGAACATGGGTTTCTGACATACACAGGCCCCAGCTGAACTCAGGGACCAAAGGAAGGCAGGGAGCACGGTCGTGGAGCCCGGCTGAGTTGTTTGCTGGAGGCAAGCAGCCTAGCTGAGCCCGCTCACGTGACCCTGGGCCAGTCCCTTCCCTACTGAATCTCTGTTTTCCCACCTTTAAAATGAGCAGGCCAGATCACGTGACCTCTAAGCCTTTCTGGCCCAGGTTTGCCTGCTGTGACCCTGAGGTCCCCTTTCTCCATCCCTCTGCTCCCTCCTAGGATGAGACCTCTGTGACTTCCCATGCTTCCTGCAGGGGTCAGCACTCAGCAGAGCCCGGGACAACCCCCTCCTTCCAGTCTTCCAGGGAACAACTTGTAACACTGACAACTCCCAGCAATTACCCCCATTCAAAGATAAGCAAATTCTGAAATCAGCTGCTGCCGCCACCCCCTCTGCAGATTATCTCTTGCAGGAGAATTTCCACTGTCGGCCTGTGCAGTGGCCTCAGCCAAGGGGAACAGATGGAGAGGTTCACAGTGCCCCCCACCCCCCACCTCTCAGAAAACAACCTCCCCACTTGACCTACCCATTCCCAGCTCTCCTGGTCAGCATCCGCAAACACATCCCACCGTGGGCCCTGACCTCAGGTCCTGGGATTGAGAAAACAGCCCTGCTCAGTCCCACCCACCTTTGGACACGCACTCCCACAATCAAAAGACTCACCACGTGTTGTATTTTTCCTCAGGGGTCACCGTCTTGAGCTGCCTGTTGCCCAAGATCTGAAAACAGTTGTTTCATGTATTTTGTCCCGTTTTCGAGCTGTGTTGGGTGGGAGGGCAGCCGCGCTGTTATCTGGTCCCTCATGACCAGAGCCCCACCGAGGCTCGGAGACACGGGACTTACCACTTGTCGTGTTTCCCAAAGTGCATTCCAGAAAACACTCGTTATGCAAGATGATTAAGTGGCAGTCCATTTACAAAATAGGCAATAAGGGCAAATGTTCAGTTTCTAAATATAAATTTGGAAACATTTGGAAAAATGACACAGGTGTGTCCCTTGCAGGACGTGTCAGAACTTCCAATGCACTAATGTACACGGTGGATCCCCGTGAGCAGAGTGGAAGGAGCCACACTGTCCAAATTTCTTTTAGCACAGAAGGCTTTTTTGTCTGTTTCACAAAACGTCTTCAGAGAAACAGTGCATGTGGTGAAGAAGAACAAGGACTCTGGATAAAGACAAAATCGAGTCTGAACTCCAGTTCTGCCACTTACTGGCTGTGTGTCCTTGGGAAGGTCACTAGACCTTTTTGAACCTCAGTTTCCACACATGCCAAATGAGGATAAAGTCATTACTATCCAATGAAAGTACTGAAGTTATTAAATGCGAGGATGAATGAAAGATACCCAGTCCATTGTTGGCACATCTTGAACACCCACAGACAACCGCTGTTGGTATTATTGGAATTCACTGTGAATTCAGATAAGCTCTGAGTCCCGGAGAGCTGGGGGCAGCTTCTCAGAGGAAAGAAGGAGCAGACAAGAGTGGAGCTTGACCTGCCTTTAATCTCCCTTTGCATAAAAACTTGAACCAGCACTTGAAAGGCAGCACTGGAGAGATGGCTCTTCAGAGGCAGCTGCAGCCAACATGCAAAACATGTGTTCAGATTTCAAGAGAGAGAATTTTCTCCTGCTTTAAGAACTCTTAGGAGCTCCAAAAGGGGGACAGGGGAGACAAAGGATTTCTCAGGCTCTTTATGGAAGCTTTGCTGACAGCTCACCAGAGAGCTCTCCGGGTGGAGGGGGAGGAGTGCGAGGGCTCCTTGAAGGGCTGTAGGAAAGTGCTCGTGGAGGAGCTCCTGTGGCTGAGGACAAGCAAACTGTGCCACCTGGTCAGGTGTATCAGGAGGCCAGAGCACATCTGGGCAGATTCCTGGCTGAGTCCAAGGGCAACATAAACTGGCAAATACAAATACAAATGCAAATACAGCCAGCGGTCAGGGGCAGGATCCTCACATAAATATAATCATATAGTATTACAAATGCAAATACAAATGGCAGGCGGGAGCAGGATCCTCACATAAGTATAATCATATAGTATTTGTCTTTCTGTGTCTGGCTTATTTCATTTGGCATAATGTCCTCAAGTTTCCCCTGTGTTGTAGCATCTTTCAGAATTTCCTTTCTTTTTAAGGTTAAATAATATTCTGCTGTATGTTTACACTGCATTTTGTTTATCCATTCATCTGTCAATGGACACGAGTTACTTCCACCTCCTGACTATTGTGAATAGTGCTGTTATGAACGTTGCTGGATGCCCCACCCACAGGCTCTGGGCATCACCCCCCCTGTGGCCTGGGGCACAGCAAAGACCTCTTTGGGGGTAGGTAAGGCAAAGCCTCTGTGGCTGGGACCTTGACCATCACATAAGAGAGAAGGTGGAGGAGGAAGGAGAGAAGAAAAGGGAGGTGAGACGAGAAAGAGAAGGGTGAAAGAATTAGGATACAGAGAAGGAAGAGGAGGCAGGGGGTGGGGAGAAAGAGTAAAGGGGCAAGGACAGAGAGAGAGAGAGATGGGGAAAAGGACAGAGAGAGTGAGGGACACGTTGAAAACCAGCAAGTCACAGGGAAGACAGAGGACAGCCAGTCAACTTGGCTGCCCAAGGAGGACCTGCCACGAGTGGACACCGGCCTAGAAGGCAGCCTCCGGTGGCGGACCACAGGGCTCTGCTCCTGCCCTCCCGGCCTGCTCGGAAGAACTACACACACCAGCCAACCAGATCCACAGGAGACAGAACCCGGGACAGACACCGAACACGGCCGGCCTCCAGCTGATCTTGGGGTGGGATTAAGCAGATGGAATATAATACAGACACTTATGAAAGTTCTGCATTTCAGTTCAGAAATTAAGTGCACAAGTAGAGGGAGCAAGAACTGCCTTATCAGCAGTTCCTGTAAAAGCTGAACGGGAGGCTCTGAGTGAGTTCACGTGGGCGTGGTTACTGGAAAAGATAGCATGACATTGGGTGATGTCAATGCAAATAGAGGGACCAGGGAGGAGAAGGTGAGAGACTATTGTCCTCTGGGCTGGTGCAGGACCATCTAAGCCTGCTCTGCAAGGAGGGAGAGCAAGCAAGGGCAGGGGGAATGTTCTAGAAGGTTTACAGAGTCAGGGAAGACAGAGTAGCGTCAGGAGTCTGGGGCCACCCAGCAAAGAAAGGGCTTCTGGAGACCTGAATGCCATGTGCGCTGTATGGAGAGCTGCCACTGTGGGGACAGGCTGCGCTTCACATACACACACACACACACACACACACACACACACACACACACACGCACACACGGCTGTGGACCACAGAGTGGGGCTGCGTGAGGACCTTCCTGGACAAGGACTGTGGTCTGCCCAGCAGGAGTGGCTCAGGAACACAAGGGGCTGCCTGGGAGGTGAAAGGACTCGGAGCCTCAGGGAGGGTCAGTGACTTGCCGGGGGTGACTCAGCAGAGCAGGTTTGAACCCAAGACTCTGGCTACAAAGCCGGTGCTTGTGTCCTCCACATGAGGTTATATATACTTGTCACGTATACTCACAAATGTAGACATAGACCTGCGTACATAGACACACATGTATTGAAACACACATTGACATACAAACACATACATGGCACATATTCACAAATACACACAGATGTGTACACTCACGCACATGACGCCCCCCACTCACACACTCAAAGGTAAATATACTCACCCCTGAAGAGAGCCCCCCACCCTCAGCCCCAACCTCCTCACACACGCAGGCCGTTCTGCCCTGAGGGGACCGCTCTTTCCGCGAGCCCGTCCCTGGGAAAGAACGAGTGGTTGGGGCAGGGTGGCGAGAGCTCAGGGCAAATCTGAGCCCCCTTCACCTACCCAGACTGCTCCTGGGTGTGCAGTCCATTAAAGAAGTGAGGCTGCCTTTCCTAGACACTCGAAGCAGCACCCAAAGCACAACCTGGGTCAAGAGTCCTGACATGACTGCGAAGCACCCACAGAGATGAAGCAGAGCAGGTCTGACTCCTATGTCACCGGTCAGGAAGCTGAGTCACAGACAGTCAGGGTCTGACTTGGACCCTCTGGCGTCACTAGGGGAGTCCAGAGCAGGATCAGGACCCAGCTCCCTCCTGAGGCCCCACCCAGGCACCTCCATGGGTCCTCCATTCACCACCCCCGCATCACCCTGTCAGCAGGGATCCCAAAGAATGACCTTCCGCAACGAAATCCTGCAGACCGGGAGAACGGAAGAAGGAGGGAGGAGAGTGGAAGACTGAGGCCCGGCGAGGGCAGGAGCCTGGCTCGAGGTCACACACACGTACATGTCATCCATCCTAGGACAGAGGAGAGGGTCGCTGGCCCTTTGGCAGGTCACAGGGGCTAGGGTGGGGTGGGGGAGGGGGAGAGAACAGCGAGGCACGGTGGGCTGGGCTTGAGTTTGGAGATCAGGCGGACCTGGATCAACCCTGGCTCCACCTCTCACTATATATGTTATTTTTATAAACAATAAACCTGGGTCCTGTTCTTCCTCTCTTGCCTAAAAACCCTCCTCAGTGCTGCAGAAAATGGACCCCACACGCAGGAGGGGCTCAGTCACTGTGGGCTGCTGTCGGTAGGAACAGGCCTCCAGCTGTCTGACCTTGAGGAACTCACTCCCCCTCTCTGTGCCCATAACTACAGCCTAGCACGGGGCCCTTCTCATGACAGCAGTGCCATAGGTCATTGTGAAGCTCAAATGGGACCGTAAGGGATTATAAAAGAGAACAAGCCCAGGATGTCTGCACACCGATCCGAGTACACCAAACTCAGCACAAAGCGCTGTGCAGCTGTTATTACTGCCCCAGCTCGGCTGCTCCCCCCCGACCCACCCTCATCTCTCCTCAGTGGTCCCCCAGCCCCTCCAGCTGCCTGCTAATGAGCCGGAGGCTTCAGTAATGAGGCTGCTTCATCATTTAATGCGCTGGAACAGCCTCGGAAGGAGAGAGGGTGGGGGCGGGGAGAAGTGGAGGGGCCTGGCTCGCCAGTGGTCTGGCAGTTGCTGAGTCTGTGCAGAGTCCACTCCCCAGCCTAGAGCAAGCAGCAAGAGCGGGGACAGACCACCCCGACTCTTACTGTGAAAGTTCCCCTTGCTCCTGAAATGTAAAGAAGGAAGGACCTGACGATGAGCCCAACCCCCACCCCAGCAGCAGCTCACTGGCTTCTCTGACTCCAGGCTCAACGGCCTCCCCCCCCGCCGCCCCCCCCCGCGCCCCCCCCCCGGCCCCCCCCCCCCCCGCGTCTGATCCCTGCCTTCCCCAGAGCGACCCTGAAAAACCCCTCAGGTCTTGCTGTGTCTCTTCCTGGATCACCTGGGGGCCCACAATTACTTCTGTTGCCCCTCTCTGGGCCGCTGGGCCTGGCCCACCCTCCTGACCACCAAGACTTTGCATATGCTGTTTCCTTCTCTGCCTCCACTTCTCTTCTTGGGCTCCGGGGGCCTCCTGAACGACCTCCAGCCCCAGCTCTCTTCTGTGTTGTAAGAGACAGTTCACTCTTCTGACACCCCCAGGGGACTGGAAGCTGCTCAGGGCTCTGCATCCCAGTCACCGCGGTTTCCTCAGAGTTCAGGGCGGAGCCTGACACCTTAGCCAGCATGTATTGAGAGCTGACTGTGTGCTGGAACTGGGCTCAGCCCTTCATAGACATATATAAATTCATCATCAAGGTCATCTTCAAGGGCATGCTGGAGACAGGAGAGCAGCAGGGCTGGAAGCAACTGGATTTCAATTAGGCTTTGGCGGAGGGACATTTATGCAGTTACATAAGCTCTCTGTGCCTCAGTTTCCTCATGCAAGTTTGAGCAAGTAATGACAATACTGACCTCATGGGGTTGTTCTGAGGATTTAAAGGCTTAAAAGAATGCCTGACAACAGAGTAAGTGCTGGCTACTAGTACTAGTCACGTTTTATAGATGAAGAAACCAAGAGAGATTAGTCACTTGCCCAAGATCTCAGCCATGAGGTGGTCGAGTTAGAATGAGAATCCAAGATTTGCTGACCCCGAAGTGTTGTCCTTTACTAAGCTTCTGAGCCTCAGTTTCCCCACCTGAAAGTAAAGGTGCTGGAGCGGATATTGCCTAGAGGTCCAGCGCTAACACTCTGCCTCCGTGATTCTCGGCAGAGAGTCCAGACTTGGAGCAGACTTCTAGGGCCGTGGGCTCCCCTGGTAGATTCAACCCCGGATCCCATCTACAGCTCACAGAGGACAGGCCAGATTTCTGGTTTGGAGTGGGCTGGACTTAGCAGGCGAGACTTTGGGGGAGATGCTTCCCTGGGCTCCCTGCCCTGGAGTGACTGAGACAGGGCAGTCAGGCACCAGTTCCCACCTGCCACGACAAGTCACAGGCAGAAGGTGCAGGAACACCATCTGCTTCTGCCGGGGCCCACCGACATCCCCTTTGGAGACAGAGCTGCCTGTGCCGACCCTAACCTGCTGAGGCCCTGGGGAGCAGTGGGAGCCCTGAGCTAAGAGGGGCAGCACCAGGTTCTAATGGGGAAGGGAGATGCCTACTGTGTGCCTATGCGTTCTGCACCCTGTCCCATTTTAACCCTGACACCCTTCTGCAGGTGGGGAGTCATTCATTCCTGAATTCAGCCACCCTTTAACCTCCTCCCTTCACCTAATTTAATCCCCCATGTTGTCTCTCATGCAGTGTTTCATTGCCCTCCACGTGGGCACCTGAGTCCTTGCAAGTCACAGCAGAGGGAGGAGACCTCCTGACAAGCGAAGTCAGATTGTGCCCTCTTGTTCCTCCACTGAAACCTTGAATGGCTTCTCCTTGTCTCCTCCTTTGGCCTATGAAGACCTACGTGATCTATCATCTCCTTATCTCCCTCCGCAGCCTCTGGCCTCCTCGCTGCTCTGGGAATACATCAGACTCATCCCAACCACAGGGCTTTGTCACTTGATGTTCTCTCTGCCAGGAAGCTCAGAGCTTCACCTACCTGGCTCCACTCTTGTGTCTTTCTAGTCTCAGCCTAAAAGCCACCACCTCAGAGTGGCCCTTTCTGAGCTTCTCTCTAAAGGAGTCCCACCCCCATCCCTGCCCCAGTCCCCCACTTCCTTTTCAGGCTCTGTGCCACACACGGAGGACAAGCAGTGAGCAGAACCATCCCTGTCCTTGGACCCTTGTGGGCTTTATGGACAAGATGGAAGGATGGGAACTGGTATTAGTTGAGGATGGACACACATACACACACACACACACAGAAATATACAAACGCAGCCAACGGTGCCACATGGGAAGTGCATGAATTTCCATGGAAACATGTAATAAGGCAGGGATGGAGCTGACCTATTGTGAGGGTTGGGGAGCCTTCTCTGTGTCTATCTAAGGGTGACAATAAAATGTCTAAAGGATAGGACTTCCTCCAAGTTGGAGCAGCCCCAGCCCTCCCAGGTCTTCCCCTTTCAGCTAAAACACCCTGGATATGACACAACAGCAAGCACAGAAGACTGAAATCAGACAGAGAGCGGAAGGCGGGCTGCCCGGGGGCCTCGGGACTTGAGTCCTGATGTGGCCCTGAGTTCCAGGGTTTCCTTACTGCCTCCCCTATGTCCTGACAGAGCGCTGCACAGGCCTCCAACCCAGGGCCACCAACAGACACAGACCAAACAAAGCCAAGAAAAACCGGCCACTCTAAGCCAACAGACTGGGGAAAGGGCGGCCTAATAACAGAAAACCTTTTTGTCAAGATCTGCCTTATTCCAGCCCCAAAGCAGAAAAGCTACTCCCCCCTCAGCATCCCCGCCCCCCGCCCCTGCCCTGCATTTTCAGCAGGATTGAGCAGGAAGCTGATGATACTCCCCCCCACTCCCACCTCAACCCGTAAGCAGGCTCGATGCGCTGACCCCTCTGCAGGGCAGTGTCGGCTGGGGCTAACCACGAGCTAAACCTCTGCTTCCACCTGGCAGCAATGAGTACGTAGCGATGGGAGGTGGGCTGGTCACACTTGATGCCCCGTCCACCATGGGATTGGTATCAGTGGGTCCCAGAGAGGAGCTGAGTCTCTCCCTGAACATGGTATCAATGAGGAACAGCGAGGTGATGGGAGGCAGGCCTCCTCGCCACTCTGCTTCCCTCCTTTGCTTGGTGTCAGTAGGGCCCAGTGGAGCAGCAATGTGGTATGTGGTGCGAGTCAGTCCTCAGATTCCCCTCCCTGCGGGGCAAGCAGAAAGCTGAACTGAACATCCCCATTCAGAAGCAGCAAGGAGTAGGCTGGTGTCCTATCTCTGCAGGTGTGCCGGGTTGGGGGTGGGAAGAGCGGAGCAGGCATACCCATCTGGCTTCTGGATGCAATTTCTGGTAAAGAAAATTAATTAAATAGAACCCATAGTCTCATAATATTCAAACTGTCCAGGATATAATTTAAAAAAAAAAAAATCAGTCATCATACCAACAACCAGGAAAATCACAACTTGAATGAGAAAGATAATCAACAAACGCCAATCCTGAGACGAATCAAATGTTGCAATGATCTAACAAGGACTTTAAAGCAGCCATCATAAAAATGATTCAATAAGCAATTATGAATTCTCTGGAAACAAATGAAAGAACATCTCAGCAAAGAAATAGAAGTTATAAAAGAACCAAATGGAAATTATTGTACTAAAATATACAATGACCGAGATAAAAAAAAAACCCCTCAATGGGTGGCTCAACAGTAACGAGGATAGAGGAGAGAACCAGTGAACTTCAGGATAGATCAATAAAATTGACCCACTCTGAACAACAGCATTTCCTCAAGGAAAATTAGGAGGCTGTTCTCAGAGGTTTGATGCTGGGGGGTGGGGCAGAATCACCAGATGTTACTAATGACTGGAGTCAGAGTTGGGCCTTGTGTTAGCTTCCCAGGGCTGCCAGAATAAAGTAGACTGGATGATGTCAACAAAAATTTGTCGCCTCACAGTTCTGAAAGCTGGAAGTCCAAGGTCAGGGTGCTGGCAGGGGCTGGCTCCTCCAAGGCCTGTGAGGAGGAATCTGTTCCATGCCTCTCCCCAGCTTCTGGTGGGCTGCTGGCAATCTTGGGCGCTCCTTGTGTGAAGGGCTACCTTCCGATCTCTGCCTTCCTCTCCACACGGCGCTCTCCCTGTGTGCGCACCTGGGTCCAAATTTCCCCTTTGTACTAAGACGCTAGTGATGTTAAATTAGGGCCCCTGCTAATAACCTCATTTTAACTTGTTACCTGTGTAAAGACCCTATCTTCAAATGAGATCACATTCTGAGCTACTGGGGGTGGGGGCTTTAACATAGGAATTTGGGGAGGAGATAATTCAGCTCCTACAGGCATGGAAGCTGAGGCCCCCAAGCAGATGCACTTTAGTTGGCCAGTGCACCTTTGTTCAGTAATGGTGGCGTTGAGTCGCTGTGAGAAGGCTGAGGTTGCCCTCTTCCCACTTGCTGATCTTCAGCTAATGACTGGCTGGCACAGGTACAAAAAGCCCCCTCGTTGTCCCAGGGACACGGCCAAGTGATGCCATAAGCTCTCCAGGGCTCCCCATGAGCTCAGGCTAAGGCCGCACCCTCGCCTGGCTCCTCTCCTCCTTCTCGGAGGGCGCCCTCCCTAAGCCACTTGTCCACAGGTCCCCACCTGCCTCCGCTTCTAGGGAACCCGGTCTGCACTGGGTCTCTGTCCAGAACAGCCTCGCCCCCGCGGTCGCCCTCCTGGGGACCATGATTTTCCCTGTGAGGGGCTGAGTCTGAAAGGACCGCCTTGCCAGTTTCTGAGGAAGGTGGGGCTGGCATGTGGGGGTCTTTCAAACCCAAACTCTTGTTGCTAACTTACCCCACTTGTCCCCACGTCTGCTCTGGGTCCTCCTGCCACCGCCCCCTCCACGTCATTCCCAAGCCTCTCTTGGATTGCCATTTGATTAGAGGGTATAAACAAGGTCCAGGAAGACAAAAGCCTCCCCGGGAAGACATGTCTGCCCGGGACAGCCACACATACTGGCAGGTTGCTTTCTAACCAATATTTTTTGTTGTCTTGATTTTTACTAGATAAAGAATTAAGCTAATTAATATACACTTTTTCCTTCTTCAGGTCTTGGGAAGCTCTTTGCCCCACTATGAATTGATTACCAGTTTTCTAGAAGGGACCTGTCTTTGCAATTACAATTCATTAATGGATTTACAAGGGAGGGAAGGTGGTTAAGTCCCACTAGGAGGATTGCTTTGCATTTTTCCTTTTTTAATTACTATACACGGTTATGTCCTGGCCCAGAGCTCTGTGAAAAAAATGGGGGGAGAAGTACTAACACTCCATCTGTTTCGGAAGCAAATGCAATTGTTAGGGGTGAAGGCAAAATGTGTAGAGAGGGGCCCCATGCTGGGTGGCCACCCCTCCCTCCCCTTCAGAGCCTCCTCTGGCTGGGAGAGAGAGTGTGTGGGTGTGTGAGGGGAGCCTCGCAGGCAGCTGGGAGGGGAGGACATGCCAGCGCCCCAGACCGGGGCCACCCGGGAGAGCTGAGGGTCCCAATGACCAGAGTCACTGTGTGCCCAGCAGACTGGGCTGTTTACTGTGTTGGGCCTCGTTGGACTCTGCGTGCCAGGCTTTAGACTTGGGGAAGGTGGAGGCTGGAGAAGATCTTGGAAGTTGCCCAGCTGATTCCTCACCAGGAGTTCCCTAATGTGGGCTCTGCTGACCCAGGTCCCAGAACCCGGCCCTGAGATCCTAGTCTTCTGGTAAGTGGGGGGCCCTGAGCCTGCATTTCAAGGAGACCCTCAGGGGCGAGGTTTGATCCTGAATGGTCACCTGGCCTCTGTGCAGGTGTTGGTGGGAGACCTGCTCCAGCGCCTGGCACAGGAGATGCTGGGCGGGTCCCCCTCCTCCTCTGAGCCTCCTCGTCCGTCTGTGAGTGAGCTGAATGCTTCCTGCCTCCTAGGCTTCTGCTGAAGGCTCAGTGAGATGCTGGATGCTGCCATGGAACATGCCTCGGCCTATGACCTGCACACACAGTAGGCACGTTATTGGTTTGAATGTCTCCAAAACTCCAGCACCAGCAAGGGACTCAGCCCTTTCTAAGGCACCCACTGGAAGAGTGTGACTGCAGTTAAATCATTTCCTATTTTGAACTGAACTCTGCTTCACGGATGGGTTGCAGCTCTTCCCTGTACCCACACTCAGCACCCGGCGCAGTGTCTGGCTCAAAACATGTGCTCAGTAAATACGCTTGTTGAATAAAGGACTTAGTAATTGATTTGGAGCTACACATAACACTCTGTCTCTCTTTGCTCCCTGCAGCCCATCAGCTGAAACAGTAAATGATATTAAATAACCGATATTGTGATAGCTGACACACACTGAGTGCTTCTCAGTGCTAAGCATTGTTACTTTTCACAACAACCTGGGGACACAGATTCTAGTCCATCCATTTCTTGGGTGAGGGAAATGAAGCTCAGAGTGTGGAGGGCTTTGCAGTGGTAGGAAACGAGCTGGGTCTTGAACCATGTCTGTCTGCTCCGCATGGCCCTTAATGCTCCCCTTTCCCTGTGGAGAACCTCTCATTCCTCCACATGCTCTTCAGGACAATTGGATTGGGGTCCCCTCCCCTGCTGGTGCTGCATCTGGATGTCCTCTAGCTTGACCACATCCCCTTGAGTGCGGGCCTGAGCAGACGCCCTGTCTCAGCATGCTCTCCCCGCCCCCACTGTGCCCACTCCGGCCTGGAGGGTTTTCTGCCTCTTTCTTACTCCTCCTCCCCCTCCACCCTACCCCACCACAGTTGCTGCAGATGGGGATGTGGCTGTCTTTCTGGAAGGTTCTGTTCCTTTTTCTTGTTGTCAGATTTTCCTTTGCAGTTTCCTGTCTTAGTTCTTGGCAGGATCCTTTGCAGATGAACAGAAGGCACCTCCTGGCTTCTTTCCTGGGGATGCTGCAGAGTTGGGAATTCTGCTCCTGGTGTTTAGGGCTCCCTTTGGGAGAGATGAGGGGCATGTGAGCACCCCAACATGCACCCCAAGCTCAGGGGCCCTCACAAGGCCTGTGCTCAGCTGGGCGCCTCCTGCTGCCACAGTGTTTCCTCTGCTGAGGCCCAGCCTGGGGGCAGCAGGCGATGGTGGTGCCTCCCTAGGAGAAAGAAAAAACCCCACTGTCCTGGGCTGGGCTGGGCTGGGCGAGGCCAGGCTATGTCCACCACCCAGAGGCCACTTCCTCCCCCTCCTCCTGGCCTCCCCAGCAGCAGGCCCGAACCTCTCCGTGGAGTGGGACGTGCTCACTGGGGGTCAGAGAGGTGACTATGGGCGATGCATGAACAAACATTAATATTTACTGTTTTACCAATCGTGTATGTATTTTAATGGGTATCAGAAAAAACCCCTTCAGTAGTTAGTGCATTGCACCCTTGATTTCATGGATATTCCTGCTCAGGGCCAGACAAATTGGAAAAGGGAGTCCATCTCAAGTCAATATAAAGTGGGGAGGGGGGCGTTGAGGCAATATTGTGCCGGTGGAGCGTGACAATGATAAGAAGCGTGGAAGGACCAGAGGAAGGGCCGGAGCTGGGAGACACTATTGAGGCCCGTGAGCCCCAAGCGAGGTCCTGGGGTCCAGCCTGGCTCTGCCTGTGGCTGAGGGACCTGGGCAGGCCACTGCACCTCCTTGAGCCTCTGCTTCCTCCTCTGTCACATGGGGATGAGCAGTGGCAGCTCTCAGGGGTGTGGAGAGGGAGAAGCGAGACAAGGAGGTTGGAGTGCTCGCCCAGAGCTTGGCACAGGGTCAGCGCCCAGCTGTGGCAGTGGTGGTAGTAGTTTTATTATTATTGGCGATAGTATCACTATTATCATCAGGAGTTTATTCTGGGAGAGGTGACCACTGGCTTTCATAGGGGAAGACCTTGTCACCCCATCCTCACAGGAGGAGACATTGCCATGGGACAGATGGAGAAGAGCTGGGCTCTGGGCCAGGCAGGCCAGTGTGTGTGTCCACCTGGGCCACTATGAGGCAGTGACACAGCTTCCTGGAGCTGCCATGTCCTTAATACAGGCTAAGACCAAGAGACCTGTCTCTGAGGTGTAGGCAGTGTGAGGAGCAACAAGGAAAGGTAGGTCAAATCCCCTGTACAGTGGAGCTTCATCTTGTGTGACATTTTGTCTTCCCACAAGGTGAAGATCTGCTGGTCAAGAAGGGTCAGTTTTGTATAGTCTTGGGGGTTCTGAACCAGCTCTGCATGTTATATGTGTCATGTCTGAAGTGCTCATCCATCCATCGATCGATCCATCCATCCATCCATCCAACCTTCCATCCAGTAAATGGTGACTGAGCACCTACTCTATGTCAGGTGTCATGGTACAGATTTGGCTGAACAAGGCAGCTCAAGTCCCACCTTCATGGTGCTTCAGTTGAGCAAAGAAACTGCTGTTGGCCACATGTCCCCATGAACTGTGTGGATGGCTGGGGAGGGGGAGCACAGGCTGCTGAGACACCCCCTGTAAGAGTCATGGAAGCCTGCCTGGAGGAAAGGGCACCTGAACAGAGACCAGCAGGACCACGGGGAGTTCACCAAAGAGGAGTGGGCTGGTGGAGGCTCACCTAACCTTGGGAGGTGCAAACAGGGTGGTGGGGTGGGCCTGAGGAACAGAAATGTGGTCACTGTGGTTGGGTAGGGACAGGGGTTAGGGTGGGGGGACAGCAGCTGTGGGTGCCCTGCAGGGGCACTGGGGTGTTGTCCTGAGTGCAGCAGTTGCTGGGCAGAGTGTGACCAGTGGAGGGACCTGAGGAGATTTGGGTGGAAAATTCCCTCTAGTCAGGAACAGGTGGGGAGGGGCCACCCTGGGACCTCCTGGATGATGCATTTAGGATCCAGCCTCCTCCAGAATTCCAGCCTCTCCCTGCCTGGTCCCCATTTCTCCCCCCAAGACTCAATTCCTTTCCAGAGAACCCAAACTGAACCCAAAGGAAGCCATTGCTCAGAGCCCACGAGAGCCACTGACTAAACACGGATGTGGGAGAAGACCTCCGTGATGAGCAGGGCGAGTGGATCGGGAAAAACAAACAGGACCGAAATGAACGTGGGCTCCTGGTTCCCATGCCAGCTGCTTATACTGAGGGAAGATGCACCAGAAAACTTCACTCAGCAGAGGCTGCACCCCCATCACACTCCTCATAAGTAACAGAGCGGGCAGACAGCAGAAAACACAGTGTTCAGCTGGAAGCACACCCGCCCAGGGCTTGCCCAAATGGGCTCTGCCACCTCGGTCTTCCGGATCCATTTAACCCATCGAGCACGAGAGGACCTGGGAGGGTGTATGAGCCAGCTGGGGTGGGGGGACAGGGGCTCCTGGGGACCACATGTCAGTGCTGAGAGCAGCTTGCAAGTCCTGGCCCATGGGTGCCCTGCTAATGCTCAAACCTAAGAGGGGGTTTGGAACTTTCCTTCTCTCACGCAGCCCAGGATTTTCAGACCTGCCTGTCCTTTCTCAGCATCTGCGATGCACAGGGTGTTGGAATTAAAACTTCTTCTATAGACTCAAAGACACTTTTATAAAAATCCTTGCATCTCACAACCTGAGCATCTGGTCCCTTTCACAGAATCCTAGAATTCTGGAATCACAGAATCATTCTGGACTCACAGGCCCAAGAGTCTCAGAATGACGGAATCTCTGGAGAAGACCTGGAACCTCTCCCACAGCTCACTCAACCCCTGGAATCACAGAGCCAACCTGGAGAAACATGGAGTTGAAATACACCTCCTGGAGTCAGAATCTCAGCCCAGGGAGTGACCTTAGTCCAACTACCCCTCCCCTCCCCACCCCTCCTCACCCCCCATAATGCAGGAAGCAGCCTTTTCCTGTCTTGTAATAACTTGAGCTCTTGTAGGGATGGGGAGCTCACCACCTGTAGGGGAAAGTGCCCCATCATTGAGCACATTCAGCTGCTGATACTGAGCCTAAATCTGCTCCCATGCCACCACCCTCCGCACCCCCATTTCTTGGCTTCTCCTGAGAGCTGAACATGTGACAATGTGAACTGGACACAAACACAGAGGGTTAACCTAGGTAAAACCAGCTCGATCCTTTTGGGATCTGTCTCTTTCCAGGGCAGAGTTGGACACCAGGACATGGGAATGGGGTGGGGTCATTAGGCTCGCCTCAACCCATTGTCACTCCCTGAAATGAGCAAGGGAAGAGATTACCTGCTTCTCTCCATGAGGAAGGACCCGTCAGGGATAGAGGCAGAGAGAGAGGAAATGACCATGTGGAAAGGACCCTCTGGGAGGGCACGAAGGAAGGAGTGATGCCCCTTCTCAGGGGTTGGGTGGGTGACCAGAGACATCCTAGTCTGCGGATCAGCTGACCTGGTCAGAGGTGTCCCAGCCCTGCCACTGACCCCTGGATGATTTTGGAAAAGTTATCCAGCGTCTCTGAGCATCAGTTTCTCCATCTGTAAAATGGGCTCATGAGGCTCAGTCTGTGAGTGGAGTCCTCATCTCTCGGTGTGGCCCTTGACACACGGGGGGCCCAAATATGTTAGCGCCCTCCCTCCTGCCCCCTGTGCCTGGGCCTTGGGGGATGAGCAGGGTTTCTCCAGGTGGAGAAGACATGGAAGGGCATTCCTGGTAAAGGGAAGAGCCTGCGCACAGGCCTGAGAGCCACACACATGTCAGGATAACATGGAGAGCAGCACATAATATTCTTTGAAGGCTGAGATGCAGGGGTGAAGTGGCATCCCTGGCCTGGGGGGCCGGGGGGCCCTGGGTCACCGTCCGGGAGGGTGGGGTGAGGGCTCTGGGAGCCCCGGCAGGCAGAGGCAGCCTCCTGTGAAGACTCCCCTCCCCCACTTGGCATCTGGCCTCAGTTCTGGGGACACAGTGCAGCTGCCTGGCCTCCTGGGACCCACTGACCGGGCAGGGGCAGGAAAGTCAAACAAAGACATGCCAGAAGCAATCATTGGAAAAGATGAGATCCACCTGCTTCCAGCCACCACCCAGCCCTGACCACAGGGGCCGATGTGATGGTGAAACCCAGCCGGAACACTGCGTCAGTTTAGGAGGATCTGGCAAAGTTTTACTCCGACATAAAAAGCTGGGTTTTATTAAGTTCATTTCAAATGTCAACTGGGGAGGAAAGGAGACCAAGTCTCCTGATGAGCCTGGGCCAAGGCCGGGCCGTGGCAGACCTGGGAAAGCAGCCTGAGGTGCGAGGTGGGGGCCGAGTGTCTGGGCTGGGGTCTCAGTTCTGCCCCCATGAGCTGTGTGATGTGGGCCAAGTTACCTAACCTCTCTGGGCCTCATGTCCCTCCTGGATGCAGTGAGGTGATCATGGAGTTCTCCCACAGCGCAGCAGCACAGCCTGAAGGAGGGCGTGCGGGGCACCCTCCACTCCCTCGGACCCGCAGGTGTTCCCCTCTGTCTTCCACTCCTTGGGGGGTCATTCACGCCTGCTCTCTTGTTCACCCTGTCCATTCTGAATCCATGCACTGTCTAGTGGGGTGTGGATTTAAGTCTCCCTGCCAGTTCTCCCGCTCCTCCCCTTTGGTGCATTCATTCAGGCTGGCTCCACCTGGCTGTCTAGGCCTTCCCCAGCGTGTGGACAGACATTCCCAGCCCCATGTGTGACTCCAGCCTTCCTATGACTGGCCATGGTCTGTCCTGTGCCTGTGAAGGGGGCCAGGCAGTGTAAAGAACGTGGGTGTGACTCATTTGAATCTTACATCCCCCAGGTTGCCGCCTGCCTCTCCCCTGCGGTCACTCAGGGACTGGGCATTAATGGGCAGACCCTGGAGAGCAGGTCAGAGCAAGCGTCTGGAAGGGGGTCCACTGCCCCTCAGGGTTCCTGTGAGACATGGGCCAGACCACTTGCCCTTGCTCTGTTCCGGGATGTTCTTTCCCCTCGCGGGGTGGCGGGGGGATGTCTGAGCACCCACGAGCTCTGGCTGGGAGGAGGTTCTGCCTCTGGAACATTTACAGAGAGCAGAGGTGTTGCCCATCTCGTTGCACACGGCGGCAGTCCTGCCTGTCTATCCATATGTCTATGCCTGCGTCTATATCTCTAACTAGGTCCCTGTCCATATCCATAACCATACCTATATCAGTATATCTGTATCTGTTTCTGTGTTACCTGTGGGTAATTTGTTCTCCCAGAAATTCAAGCATGTGGGGCCTTTCCCCTTGAGCGCCTCACGGCTGACCAGGAGGGGCTGATGGTGGTGTTGGAACCCAGTTCAGAGTCAGCCCTACTGAACCAAGAGGTGATGAGATGGATTATTTTCTAAATCTATTCCAACCTTACCTTGGCAAAGGACATCCTGCCTCTAAATGCCCATTGGTTGGTTGCACTAATTAATTGATTTTATTGCCTATACTTGAGGCCTCTGGAGCCATGGTATGCAAATACATGCAAATGACCAGAGGAGGGGGTTGAACCCAAAGCCTAGTGAGCTGGACCGGGATGATTTCTCTGCTCACCTTTCCTGTTAGAATCCTCTTGTGTTCCTAGGGAGCAGGAGAGTGGAGGAGAAAAGCAGGGACCTAAGTGCCAGCCAGACATGGGTTCAAATCCCAGCCCCTCTTCTTACTACTGTGCTGGATCTTGATGTGTCCCTTCACCTCTCTGTGTCTCATGTCTCGCACTGTGCAGCAGGGATGATAATACTCTCAACTGTGCAATGGGGTGAGAGGCAATGAAGTAGGTGCTCAATAAACAGCACTCACGGCATTGCTGTAAGGAGAAGTCCAGCTTGAAGAGCCTAAACCACGCATTTCTGAGTGAGTGCGGCACTCTGGGCTTTGCAGCCCCTGCAGAGGGCAGAGCGTGTGCTCCTTGAAGGGTGAACTGCAATGTCCCCTAATCAATGGCAGCTGCTCCTTACTCAAGTCCCCGCCTCCTCTTCCTGTCTGATATAGCCTGCTTTATGTGTGACCTTTGCTGAACACAGCCATTCCCCAGAGGAGAAGGGGGAAATTACAAAAAAGATTGGAATTTAAACATCCTGGAAGATTTATTGTATGTAGTGGATGGAACAAATCCCACAAAAACCACACAACCTACATCAGGAGATGTGGGGCTGAGGTGGGCTCGAGGCTGGGCTGGGGCCTCGGAGGGAGGTGGGCTGGGGGCTTGGAGGCTGCTGGACAAAGGATGCATTCAAAGCATCTTAGAGCCTTAGCTCTGGGTTGGATGCAGCATACAGAGTGCGCCTGCCTTTGCAGGGGAGGGGCTGGCATTTGCTGAGCACCTACCATGTTCGGGGCCGGGTTCATGCTGAACCCCGTCACCCCTCACCCTGCCCCCGGTGGACACTGCTGCTCCCACTTTTCCAGAGGGGAGTCTGGGGCTCGGAGGGACACACTCTCTTGTCTCAGGTCGTTCAGCTTGTCCATGGCAGGAGGGGAGGGGAACCCGGGCCTGGTGGACCCTGAGTCCCTGCTCTTTCCCTGGCCTGCGCGGGACGGCCAGGGGGAATTATTCGTACATCGGAGGAGCTGGGACTCCAGGACTCGGGTCAGCCGACATGGAGCATGTTCCTGAGAAGCACAGGCTGGCACTTGGAGGAGGGTCTGAGGGAGGCAGGTCCTGGACCTCTGGGAACACGTCCCCCATCGGGGGCCAAATTCCAAACTAGCAGCTGGGGACAGAGGCACCAGATGCTCTGGGGAAGCCCAAGGCCTCCCTGAGGAGACAGGCAGTGGGGACTCAGAGGGCAGAACCAGGCAGACAGACTCGGAAGGGCGTCCAGTGGGGGTAATGGTGGGGCAAAGTCTGGGGGGCGGGAATCGAGAGGCAGATGCCAATCACATCCCCAGGGACAATGCCAGGCCCTGCTTTTTAGCTTCTGGGGAGACAGGCAAGACTCAGGAGTGATTCCTGCTTGAGTTGCTCACCATCGAGTTGGGCAGACAACCTGGGACACAGATGGGAACAAGCGGAGAGGGTGGGGCTCCACAGCCTTTGAACTGCTTGCTCCCCCCACCTGAACACGTTCTTCCGCCCCTTCCTCCTCACTCTCCTCCTCCTCTTCTTCCCCCTTGGGGAGCTCCTGACACCCCAGGCTGGATTAAGGTCCCCTCAGGCTCCCACATGGCCCGGGCTTCCCCATCAGATCCCCTGCGTCATCATCATCATCTGCCTTCCACAGGACTGGGGGCCTGGACGGCAGCGACAGCGTCTCCTCCATTCCTGTGCCTGGCACAGGGCCCGGTGCAGGGCCCACCTCCGTCAGCGCTTGTGGACTGATGGCTCTGCGCCCGCTCGGCCCTCCCTGGCTGTGGGGCCTTGGACACGTCGCCTGACCACTCGGAGCCTCGGTGTCCTCATCGGTGAAAAAGGGGTGACAGTCCATCTCCCAGGATGGCTGGGGTACAAAGTGACATGTGTACAGACAGCCTTGGACACCCCAATGGGCACAGTGACGGGCACAGTGACGGGCATAGGCAACAGTGCGTGCTCCTCAGGCCCCAGACCCACTCCCCGCCCCCGCCCCCTCTCCCACCTCACTTCCCTCCCTTCTCCCCTCTGCCTCTGAGGGCGCCCTGGACTCCACTCTGCTGCAGCGCTCCCCTTCCCACCTCCCTCCATTGAGAGGAAGGTTAATTAAAAACTTCCTCCCGGACTTGGACTCACATTTTAAAAAATTCCGAGCTTCATTAGCACATCCCGCAAGCTGAGAAGCCATGTAACAGAAACCCAGACTCTGCTTTGGCGCCTGGTTTCTCCCCAGGACAGGGTACATAATTTGTGGAACTAGAGAAAAATGAATACGTGGAGCCCTTGTTCCAAAAGCTAGAAAGGAGTGCCATTAACCATCCTAAAACATGAAGCTTTTTCCTTTCTGCCAGTCTCTCATCTTGTCATGGTGGCATTCCTTTTCTATTTCATGTTATTCTAAGTAAAGAAAATTAGAATTTTAAATTAGCATGAACTTTACCATTAATCTTTATACCATGCAATGCTAGTTTTAAATGCAAATACAAAACATTTAATTTGCATACAGAAGCACTGAAATCACACAATTTGTGTTTCATAGCTCATTCATGTGTGTGTATTTCATTCTTGCTGGAAAGGTGGAAACTCTGCACAAGACCAACTCCACAGCTTTTATTTTACTTCCTGAGATGCAGACATGCTCCCAGCACTTTCTACCTTTGGCAGCTGGTAAGAAAGACCCGAAAGGAAAGGAACCACGAAGTGCTTCCCTTTGTTTTTCCTTCTGTCCTGATGTTTGGTGTAAGTGATTGGCCGGCAAGGAAGAAAGAACATGGTAAGTTTCCTTGGTCATTTATGTTTCTTAGAATACCAATGACTTCTTTTCTGCACTTGTAGAACATTCTGGCTCAAACAGAACGCCTGGCCGTTCGGGGCTGTCAGCACCCCCACTCAGTCATAGATGTAACATTTGCCACAGGCTCACTTTGAGTCTTGCTGAACTGCTGCATAGTGTGGGTCTGCCGGTGCCCGTGGGGCATCGTGAATGCTGCATGTGCAGGGGACAGCAAGAAACAGCGGACACAGCTGTCGCGCACAGCCTCTGCTCGTACGTATGTGCTCCATCGTCTTCGGACTTCACTTGCAAGCACAAGATAAAGATAGAATAATGAAGAATTTCAAGATGGCGGCAGCGAGTGTTAAATCAGATGTGCAGCGCTGTGCAGCTGCACAGGTTGCATGCTGCTTGCACCTTGTCTTTCTGAGGTGTTTCTAAAAATATTTCTGTCTTTCAGCCCCTAGCCCCTTCCTTAATCTGAGCCTGTTTTACTGAGATTTTTAAAAATTGAAATTCAGGAGTGAATGACTTTATGTTCTAGCTGGAGGTCATGCAACTATGAAATGTCAAAGCCAGAATTCAACCCCTTTAACTAATGTGTTCATGTGACAAACAGATGGATTGAGGTCCTCCTTTGTGCTGGATCCTGTAATTCTCCGAATTCGGTAAAGCCCAACATCACTTGAGGGTATGGTACTGATGGGCACAGATGCTGGACCCAGTTGCCTTGGTACCCTTGGTGCTGGGCTGCTGCTGGCTTGCTTCGCTGTCTGATCTCACTGCAGTCTCCGCGGTTTGGGGCAGGGGGCATTAACCCACTTGCCAGAGGAGGAAACTGAGGCCCAGTGAGAGACAAGGCTACCAGCCAGAACCCAGCCCTGGACTGTGGGTCAGCCGTGAGGAGACAGGTGAATCTTGCGTGGGAAGGGGGTGGGGAAGGGAGTGGGGAAGAGGATCATGGGCTGGAATGTTCAGGAGAAGAGGGTGAAAAGTGAACTGCAGACATCGTTGCTCCTCCAGCCCACCCCCTCCACGTCTGGGAGCTCACTGAGATGGCCACTCGGCCTCCAAACATCATCTTTTGGACCCAGTCCCACTGAGATGTGGGCCCTGCCACTTCGTTGGGGCAACTTCATACACATTTTGAGTCTTATTCCACGTGGCCACAGTCACCAAGTCTGCAGGCTCTGTGTGCAGCCTCTTTCTCTCCCCCAGGCCACAGCAGCTCTCCCCTGAGGACCTCGGCAGCCTCTCCCTGGCTCTGCCTGACCTGATCTCATTCTCTGATGCTCCCTAAAGTGCCCTCTGCTCTGGCCACAGCCATGGGGATCCTCTCTCATCATCTTCTGGGATAGAGTAGACCATTTTTAATGAATACAGTGCGATGGAAGGTGGCAGGGAAAGAAAATGAGGAAAGGTTGAAAACTAGGAACAGTCTTGCAAAGTTAGCAGAGTTGATCCAGATGTCCCTACCCCCTCCTACATCTAATCCTCCTGATAGTGGGGGACAAGCTGGTTCCAGCCCTCGTTGTGGGGTCTTGCTGGCCTTGCCTCAAAGCTCCCCCTCTCAGCTTTCAGCTTGACAACCTCCTTTCTTCTGAATTCTTGCTTTTCTTGGGGAGATGGGTATCTGCTAACCCACGGGTGGCCTCCAGTGTCTCCTGTGTTAAAAACTCCTGAAGAAGAAAGCCACATCCTGGAGTAATTCCTCTTTCCCAGAGATCAGGGAAGTGTTAATTACCACCAGCGCCCTCCTTGTCTTGAAACATCCAGCTTTGTGATGAGGAATTAGGTCCTGAGTATAGAAAGGCAACACCATTCTGAGATGGTACTTCTCTGTCCTCAGAGATGACAAACAACAAGGGAGGTGGAGGGAAAGAACAAAGGAGAGAAAGAGGTTAAAAAAAAAGGTAAAAAGAGAAAATAGATGTTCCTTGTTTGTTCTGGGGAATCGAAGCTCAGGGGCAGCCAGTGACTGTGAGGGAGACCAATAAAACCTGCAAAATCAGTTTAGTTTCAATACCTCTGATGCCTCACACATTGCACTTTCACACTGCTTTGCTGCGGCAAGAACAGACTGATTTGTTAAAAGAAAAGATCACATGTGCTCCGGAGCTTTCCGTGTGCCAGGTACTGATCTGGGCAGGTGGAGTGCGGTGGAGCTGCTGTGCCCGTGCCCCGGGACCCAGCTCTGAGAGCCCCCACTGCCCTGGCCCTGCTGTGGCTGAAGTTTCTTTTCACTCCTGCTCAGACCCTTCAGATTCATCTCTGAACTAAGCTCTCAGTCTGGCTCAATGCAGCCCCATTTCCAGGACATTCTTTTCCATGCTTTCTGTGGCTCTGGGCTCAATTGCCTAGCCGTCAGCTCTGCCCTGCCCTTGCCAGCTCAGGCCCCTGGCCCTGCAGGACTGAGACAAAGCAGGTGGTGCAGAGCCTAGGCTTTGGAGCCACACAGATCTGGGTCTGAATCCCTGCTGCCCTACTGATTCGCTTCTTTAAGGTTGGTTCACTCAATCTGTAACTCAAGGGCCAAAGTGTCTGTCCCCTGAGGTTGTTAAAATGATTGAGGAAGATAATAACAACAGCTACGTTTTAGTAAAGAATGACAAGTGCCAGGTGCTGGTATCATTTGATTCTCTTCACAACCCTACGAGGTATTCTTAATACTCAGCACAGCGCTGACACACAGTAGGTGCTCAACATGTGGCACGCCGCTCTACCCACCTGCCTCCTCGAACATCAACTCTGAGGGGCCCCTTATTGATATTAATCATAAAGAAGACCTTGTGTGGCTGAGATTTAGTGGTCCTGCAGTGATTATATCCAGTTGTCTCCTCCCCAGGTGGACAGGAAATGTAGGTTGACTTTGAATTTTTGGAGGGTACCATCCACCCTTGGGAAATTGTTATTTTGGGCTTCCGGGTACAAGAGTCTTAAGGACCAGGCTCTGGACAGATTTGTCACCAGCAGAACCACCTGATGAGAGGTGTTAAAGGAACTCCTCGGCAGAAGGAAAATAATACCAGATGGAATAGGGATTCACATAAAGGATGAAATCTTTGGAAATGGCAACTATATAGGTAAATAATAAAAAAACCTTTTTTCTTATTATTTAAGATAATAAGGCAAAAAGATAATTGGCTGGTTCCAAAACAAAAGTAATGACAGTATATTGTGGGGTTTATAACATACATAATTGTAAAAGGGAGTCAAACAAATAGCACAGAGGCCAGGAAGGGAGGAAAAAACTGTATTGTTGTAAGTAGTGTGATATCACTTGAAGGAAGACCATGATAAGTAAAACATACCTGCTATGAACCCTAAAGAAAAGCACTAACACAACGAAGAGATAGATCTAATAAGTCAGGAGATAACATAAATTGGAATCACACACACACAAAAACCTCTCAACCTAAAACAAGGCAGAAAAAGAGGTAAAAGGGAAAAAAGAACAGTTGGGAAAACTAGAAAACAAAGCATGATAGTGATGGGGACTCAAAAGTGGGAAAATTTCAAGATAATAATTTAATAAGCCAAAGTAGTAAATGCCTGTGAAAAAGCTGTTGTTTCAGGAGCTGCTGGTACAGCCCACCCCGACCCCAGGAGACCACAGTGATTGATCTTCGTGCTCCACAAAAGACCATAAGCAATCAAGGTGATATCAGAGCCATTGTGTTCCTGGGAGAGACAGGCGCCTGGGGCACAGCTAAAGTGGCTAAAGACGGCCGCCTGGGGCACATCTAGAGGTATCTGAGCCATTGTGTTCCAGGGAGAGACAGACAACCGCCCAGGGAGAGAATGCTGCAGTTTTGTTTTTTTTCCCTAATTTCCTCTGAATTCCAAATCCTTCGCCACACTTTGCTCTCTGCTATAAAAAGGCTGTCTTGAAAGGAAACATAGGACTGGTCCATTAGGGTACAATATGCTGTCTTCTCAGATCACCAGCCATCTGAATAAAGCGCACAAAAAGATTCAATCCCTGTCTCTGCTTATTGGGTCTGGTAGGTGACAGGCAGCCCAAATGCTGGCTTTTCTGGTTTCAATAGGGGACTTAAATCTAACTATATCAATAATCACATTAAATATAAATGGTCTAATCACCTCAATTAAAGGCAAAGATTATCATATTGATAAATGACCATCATCCAACTGTATGCTCCCTATAGGAGATACATTTTATTTTTATTCTATTTTTTAAAAATTGTTGTTCAAGTACAGTTGTCTTTGTTTTCTCCCCATCACTCTCCCTTGCCCCACCGTAAAAAGGATTGGAAAAAAATACACCATGCTAACACTAATCAAAACAGGCCTGGAGTGGCCATATTAACTAACATCAAAAGAAGTAAGTCTCAGGCATAGAATATACCAGGAATAAGGAAGGACATTTCATAAGGATAAAGTAGTCAATTCATAAAGAGTACATAAAAATCCTGTTTTTATGCTCCTAATACCAGAGTTTCAAAATACATAAAGCAAAAACTAAATGCATTGCAGGGAGAAATAGACAAATCCAAAATTATATTCAGAGGCTTTGATATCCCTCTCCTAATACTTGATGAAACAAGTCAAAAATTTGTAAGGCTATAAAATACTTGAACGATATTATTAAACAACTTGATTTACTTGATTTTCATAGAACACCCCACCCAACAACAACCAATATTCATTATTTTTTTTAAAGATTTTATTTATTTACTTTTATAGAGAAGGAAGGGAGAAAGAAAGAGAGGGAGAGAAACATCAATGTGTGGTTGCCTCTCAAATGCCCTGCACTGGGGGCCTGGCCTGCAACCCAGGCACGTGCCCTGACTGGGAATCAAACCAGTGACCCTTTGGTTTGCAGGCCAGCACTCAATCCACTGAGCCATACCAGCCAGGTCACTATTCATTATTTTTAAGTGCACAACAAATTTAAAAAGATTTAAGTTATGGAAAGTATGTTTTGACCACAACAGAATTAAATTAGAAACTAACTTCAGAAAGTTCTTTGGAAAATTCACCAAATATTTGGAAACTAAAAACACATTTCTAAATTACCTGTGGGTCAAAAAAAATCAAAATTAGAAAGTATTTTGAACTGATGTAGGTGAAACCACAGCATATTAAATTTGTGGGATGCCTCTAAAGCAGTACTTAGAGGAAGATTTATAGCACCAGAAACTTCTACCCTAAAAGCAGGAAGATCTCAAATCAATGACTGAAACTAGTACCTTAAGAAACTAGAGAAATGAGAGCAAATTAAACTAAAAGGAAGCTGAAGAAAGGAAATCAACAAGATTGGGGGTGGGGAATCAAAGTGTCACGTAGGACTTGTGCTGGGTCTAAGGAAAGACTCTTCGGGTCCCTGGAATAGATTCAGTCATCTTGCTGCAGTCAGCTCGTCTCCACCAGCATAGGGTGAGTCTGGATGCAGCCAGACCAGAGGAATTGAAAGTGAGAGGTGGAATAGAGAGAAACCAGGTCTGGGGAGATTATGTGGATCCTGTGGATGAAGCCATGTCTGAAACATGCGGATGTGGACTTTTTGGTTACTGCATTCAATAAATTCAGTTTTTTTCTTAAGTAAGCTCAGATTAAGTTTTCTGTCACTTGAATGAAAAAATTCCACAAATTCCATTGGTCCTCCAGGCGGCTTTATCCATGCAGGGAGGAGCTGTGGGCCCAGCCCAGAAAGCCTAAAACTTTCTGAGCAGCTTCTCCATGCCCAAAACGGGGTTCCATGTGTCTTCTCACATTATCACATCACTCTCTACTTTGAATTTATTATCCCCGTTTTACAGATGAGAACTTGGAGGTCTAAGACCTCTTAACTGAGAGCCAGATAAGCCACTCTCTTGCTCAGTTTCCCCTCCATCCCCTCCTTGCCAGCTCAGAGTTTAGTCTCTCAGGTGTCAGACAGCTAAGCCCAGAGGAGCCCCGTCTAGCATCACCTCTGTCCCAGGTCTGCCCCTCCCAACCTGTGGACCTGGCCAAGAGACTCCAGGCCTCCACTCCTGACTAACTAACTTGGGAGTCAGAAGGAAGGTACACAATACGGAAGTCAAAATCTGAGACAGGTTTAGAGATACATAAGATTTTTAAAACTAATAATGAGAAAACTTCCTCTCGAGTTGATGAGCCGTTAGAAATCACTCAAGTAGGTGCCCAGGGCAGGTGACTTAATCAATTGCTCAGGGCTTCACGACTCACACAGTGCCACACGGCACTCAACCAAGGTGGGCACTCAGAGCGGTTCTAGAGAATGAGAGATGCCTTAGCTGCAGGGCATCAGCGTGCAGGCTCTGGAGACAGATGAGTCTGGGCTCACACCTTAAACCTGCCTTTTACAAAGCTTGTCATAGCGGGCGACATCTTACCTTCTCTGATGCTCAGTTTCCTATTCTGTAAAATTCTACTTCACAGAGTGTTTGTGAAGATTAAGTGAAAAATAATACACTTGGAGCACTTAGCACAGAGCTGGGCACAAAGTAGTTGACCGGGGAATGATGATATTATTATTTAGTAACAGCTGTTGTTTATCATGGTTGTCTGTGGGGCAGGGGCCTCACCTGGCTGGGCACACAGTGGGTACTCACTGCACGGGACTGGTGCTCCTTAGTATCCACCACAACTGAGCTGTTTTCTCCTTTACAAAGCTGACCGGTGCCCTGCTGTTCAAAGGTCAACAGAGCAGCTGTCTGAGTTTCTGCGGAACCAATGACAACACCCTGTTGACAGGCTAGCCTTGTCTCTGCTGCCAGTCACCTGGGGTGGTCCCTCCATAATTGGGTGGGGCCTCCCAGAACTTACCTGATGCCCCTTTTGCCAAAAGTGACAGCAACAGACTCATGCAACCCTCAAAGAACCATTTTGCAGTGCTCTCAATGTTTCCCCTTCTTTCTCTCTTTTATTCCAGTCCCTGCAACATCTCATATTGACTTCAGCGATTTCATGTGCCAGCTGGGCTCTGGCAGAGCCAGTGGCAAAATGTCAGGGAGCCAAGGTCTCAGTACCCATTGCTTACATTTTCATCTGCACAACTTCGTGTGCCTGGAGCACTGGCCACCACGCAACTGGGAAAAAAAAAAAAAAAAAAAGTTAAATCACAGGGCATTTGTGAGATGTAAGAGAATCCTTGTCATGCACATCCCAGCCCTTGCCAGGGAAGGACCATCTGAGCCTGTCTCGCTGTGCTTCAAGGACCTGGCTCATTTCAATGTGCAGTTTCCACCGTCACTGTTGGAGAACTGAAAGCAGTTTTCTTGAGATGAGAGTGGAGATGGACAGGTGCTTTCCCTGGAAGCTGAAGGTCAACACACTGGCCCCAGGATCCCCACTTCAGGTGGCACCAGTGTATAGCCCAGTGGAAAGGACATGTCATGGGAAACTGATGGACTTATTCCCTCACCTAACCCTAATCTTCGTTAACATGTTTTTCTTTTTCAATCGGAAAATAACAGAAGTACACTGTAAACATTCACACAGTGTAAAAATACATAAAGAATAAAACTTTTTGCTTCTGACTGAGATGGACTAACACGGACTGGATTTTTTCCTGGCATATGAAAGGACCAACAATGGGCAAACTATATAAAACAGTTTGTAAGATGCTGAACATCAGGCAATGAAGGCCAGTGATCTATGAGAGACGGAAACAAAAGAGGTGAGTCCTATAATTGTATTAGCTTCCCCCTCAAGAATTTTCAGCTGTATGTCATTCACAGAGGGAGACCCCAGACAAAGCACAGTGGACTCTCTGAGTTGAGGAGATGGAGCTGAAAGTCTGGGGAGACCAATATGGCTAGAATTTACAGGACAGAGCATGGAAGGAGAGAGCTACACACAGAGAGATCATCAGAGATCTGCGGAGATCTTTACCTTGAGCCTTCACCTGGGTTCTCATTGGGACGTATATGTGAGGAGCCTGCCTGTGGGCTGGGGAAAATGTCACGCAGATAACCGTGCCACTCACTCACACAGAGCTGGGAATAGCCTCTGCTCCCACCAGCCAGGTTGGAAAAGCACAGGCCTCATACAATGCCAAGTAGAATGGGGAATCATTATCCTCAGACTGAATACTCTTTTGGGTCTGACTAACAAAGCTTAAGCAAGACCTAAAATGATCAGACTATTTCAAAGTAACTTAACTGAGTTGCAGGACAAAGCAAGAATATGTATAAGGATTCAGAAGTGTCCAGTACCCAGGAATATGCAACTCACAATGTCTGGTACCCAGTCAAAAATTACCTGACATGCAAACAACCAGGAAAATAGGTGCCCAATGAGGAGAAAGACCACCCCATTGAAACTGAAGTACAATTAACAAAGATCAGTACAGGTATGAAAGATTTGATCAACCCTATCAACTAATCAAAATGACATTTATAGAACTCTCGATACAAGAACAGCAGAAAACACATCTTTCTCAAGTATATATGGAACAACCTCCAAGATAGACCATATCTAGGGCCATAAGACAAACCTCAACAAATTTTAAAAAACCCCCATAAATTATACAAAGTATACTTTCTGGCTTCAGTGGAATTAAATTAGAATCATAAAAAAAGTTCTAGAAAATCCCTGAAAATTTGTAAATAAGAAACACACTTTTAAATAACCCATGGACCAAAAGGATATCTTAAGGAAAATCAAACATAACTTTGAACTAAATGAGAATGAAAATACATATCAAAATTTTGGGGATGCAGGTAAAACAATGCTTACAAGGGAAATACATAGCACTAAAATACATATATTGGAAAAGAAGAAAGCTCTTCAAATAACCTTAAGAAATTAGAAAAGAAAAGAAGAAATTAACCCTAAAGCAAGCAGAAGAAAAGAAATAATAAAAATTGAAGCATAACTCAATGAAATTGAAAACAGTTAATTAATAGAGAGGACCAATAAAACCAAAAGCTTGTTCTTGGAAAAGATAAATAAAATTGGTAAATTTCTAGTCAGGAGTTAGAGAGATAAAGAAAGAGGGAGAGAGAAAGAGAGAGAGAGAAAGAGAAAGAACAAATCACCAATGTTGGAAGTGTTAAGTCTATAGACATCATAAGTATAATAGGAGAATACTATATTATGCACATAAATTTGTTAGATAGAATGGACCAGTTCCTTGAAAGACATAGGCTACCAAAAATCACTCAAGAAGAAATAGGTAACTTGAATAACCCCATTTTATTATAGAAACATCAGTGCAACTCACCATATTAACAAATTTTTAAAAAGATCATTTCAATAGCAATGGAGAGTCAGAAATATAAAATAAAATATCTTATTTACAATGGCATAAAAATATGAAATACTTAGGGATAAATCTGACAAAAGATTTAGATAAACCTGACACTGGAATGCTACTTAGCAATAAAAAGGAATAAATTCTTGATACATTTATGAACATGGCTAAGTCACCAAATCTGCTGAGTGAAAGGAGCCTGCAAAAAAGTACACATTTAGGTAAATTAGTTTATATTAAATTTTAAGAAATGCAAACTTATCTATAGGGATAGAAAGAAAATCCGTGCTTGCTTGGGGCTGGGGAACAGGAGGGAAGATTACAAAGGGCCATGAGAAAACTATGGGAGGCCGATGAATATATTCATTATGTTGATTGTGGTGATGGTTCCATGGGTGTATACATATGTCAAAACTTATCCAATTTTACACTTTAAGTATGTTCAGTTTATTGCATTTCAGTTCTACCTCAAAAATTTCTTTAAAAATAAAATAAAACAGCGTATTTCTTTTACTCCAAGTCCACTTCCCAGATGAGACACTAAAAATCACAACAGTAATCATGAGTTCTAGCTCTGATCTTTGCTGTGACAAGTGTTTGGGACGCATTTGTTCAATCAGTTCTCCCTGGACCTCATGAGAGAGATGCTGTTGCTGCCATTTAAAGATGGGTAAACTGAGATTCAGGGACATGGGTGACCTACCCAAGGCCCCTATTTTAGTAAACGTCACAGCAGAGATTTCGACCAAGGTCTGCATGGTCCCAAAACCTACACTCTTTATCCTATGGTGTGTATTTTTATGTACAGTCTAAATTTTCTTCTTTTTTGCAAAAATCAGATCATACAAGACACTCATTTTTCAAGTTGTTTTTTCACTTGTGAGTATCTCCCTTTCACTGGCTGCCTGGTTCTCTGTTGCCATAGGCACCATCATTTATTTAGTTAGTTCCCTATAGATGAATATTTAGGTTGTTTTTGGCTTTTATGCTATTATAACAATGCTGCAATAAGCTGATCCTGCCATTTCCCCCATTCACTTTAAATTATTTTTTTAATTACACAAGTGCGGCATGCAGACATTCTCATTGTTTTATATCCAAGAACTCAAACAAGAGAAAAATTCCTCTGTTCTGTCTTCCACCATAACCACTTCCAATGTCCAGTCCCCTGCCCATGGTATACTGTTATTGGTGTGGCGTGTAATCCTTACAGACCCTTTTAATATGCATTTCTGTACATATAGACATATGCGGAACTATGATTAAAAACACTCTGTCTTTAAAAGCACAGAAGATAGCATACTGTATGTATTGTTTAGTATCTGGCTTTTTGTCATTTAAAATCACTAACATCTTTCCATGTTGGTGAGTACAGAGCTACCTCATTCTTTTCCACAAGGCCTGTGTCATGTCCAATGCCTCCCCCCCTTCCTCCCTCCATTCCTAAATCATTCTCCTATAAATATTTAGGTTGTTTCCATTTTATTCTTTATGTAAACGTCCTTACACCACAATAAACATCCTGTACGTGCCTCACTCTGTGTTCAAGGGAGCATTTCTCTAGTGTTGTGGGTAGAGGACGGCCAGGACAGTCCTGCCACCGACTCCGTAGGTGCTACCAGTAGAAGTAGATCAGAGCGTTTATTACTCCACACAGCAAATAGCAGGACCGTTAGCATGGTCGCGCTGATCCTCCTGGCCCAAGTCCCATAGTGCAGATGACGGACCCAGGTGGATCCTACCCACGCAGAGGGTTGTGCGGACATCCAGTCCTAAGGCTTCTGAGCTTGTTGAGCATGAAGCAAACGTTGTAATAGGCACTCAACAAGCCAGGTGCTGCCCTGGAATGAGCGAGCAGCTACAGAGTGGTGCTTGCTGACTGGCACCAATGCCACTCCTCAGCAGGCAGATGGAGACTCAAGTTTGGAGCCCACTGAGCTATGGTGGCAGGATTTCTGTGCCCAGTCCAGTGTTGGACACCCATTGTGATGCTGTCTACCTGGGCTGCTCAGGTGTAATCAGTCACATAGTTCCATCCAGGTTTATACGAGTATGGTCATCTACATGGGGTTATAAATGTCCCACTGGGCTGTGGCAATGGATTTGCAAGCTCACAGCTCCATAGAAGGGTGTTTATCATTTGTACTTGACCAGATACCTAACGTATTAGCCACAGCCCAAGAGCTGGTGAAAGTGTAACATGTCTGGTTCTTGGCAGCATTGTCCAAGACAGGGGTGATGGCTTTCAGTGCGGGCTTCCCGAGATGTTAGGGCAGGACGGCTACCCCCTGGATGCCTCCAGCTGATAGTCTGGCTGAGCTATCAGTGAACTAAGCCCAAGTACCCTGGGGCACTTCCCAGAACCCGTATCTCCAGATAATCAAAGGCTGCCCCTGTGAGTCACCCACAGGCATGGTTTACACCTTTTGCATATTTAGGAACACACCTGTGGGACCTGACTTGCTCCCCTCCTGAGTATTCCATTTAATAAGACAATTCTGCTGTGTCTTTTCCATGCTGTGGTCAGCACCTGCATGGACCCAACTCAAGATGGGACTATCTATCCAAACGCAGTGTTACCGGGCGGTCCTGCATTAGGTGTTTAGTCTCCACAAGCACCCTGTCCTGGGCCGGAAGCTGTTTCTCTACTGGAGTGTGGTAGGGTAGCTGGGTCAGGGAAGCAAGGCACCCAGCTGCCCATGGAGCGCCTGCACGTGGGGATTACCTCCCTTTGCCAGAGGCTTCAATCAGCAATGATATCTGAGTTAACAAGGCTCTTGGGTGGGCAGGTCCCAAGGGTAGGGCTGCTGAGACATCCTGTTGTGCTGCCTCTAACACCATCTGCTGGTCTGGTTCCCAGACTGTCCCAGGTTGTCTGGTTAATTTACACATAAGGCTCCACAGAATACCTAATGAGGCCCATGTTGTCTCCAGCACCCGAGCAGCCCAGTTCGGCAGAGCGTTTGGGTTAAGGTGAGGAATTTCTTTCCTGCTTCAGGGACCCATCTTTGAGCCACAGTGCACATTGCTCCCAGAATTTGACTTGGGCAGCTGGTTTTTGTAGTCAAGTCTCACCCTCCTTTATACAGATATGAAACCTGAGGCTCAGAGGGCAGTAACTTGCACAGCAAGTGAGTGACAGTGCTGGGATTTGGATCCAGGTCCATGAGATTCCAGAGTCCAGGCCTTTCCCCCGTCCAGCATCGCTGCTGGTCATTCCCCATAGAGAATCCCTCCCTGCCGTGCCCGGCTCAGGCCCGTCTGTGTGCTCTTCTGCTCCATCTGCAGCCCGGTCCCCATCATGTGCAGGTGTGGGTGGCTGTTGGGCCCTGGCTCTGTGCTCCCACTTCCCACAGCTGCTGTTTATCCATCAACATGGTCTGGAAAGGCCTGAACCACATGGGGCCAGAGACCAACTCTAGAATTTAGTTCCTCATCTGGGCCCTTGGGATGCAGAGTGCATGTCTACACGTCTCTCTAAAGCTTCTTCCTTCTCACTGCCCGCAGCTGGCCCCAGGCCACGCCCTCCCAGTGCTCAGCCGGACCACGTCACAGCCTCTTGACTGCCCTACCCCCACTCCAGCACCCCTGGGCTTTCCCAGATTCCCCTCTGTGGAGCCGACCCCTTTCCCATTCTCAGTCATGTGGTTTGGGTGGGCCCGGCCCAATCGCACCTCCTGGGTGGGCCCTCATTGGCCTGAGCCAGTTAGCCATTGGCCACAGTTACTGGCTTGGCTGGATCAGAACCAATGAGATGTGGAGACATTTGCTCTGGATTCAGGGAAACAGAAAGGTTTTTCATTTTGCTACTCAAAGAGATTCTCTCTTCCTGCCTAAATGCTGTGAGGTGGGGAGGTGAGACCTGGAAACATGGATCATTCGAGGAGAGAGTGCTGTAGGCAGGGGGATGAGGTTGGAAACGGGGGAGGGATGCCTCCACGGGGAGCCTGAGGATGCAGCTGGTATCACAGAGCAGGCTGATGGAGAGAACCTGGGTCTCTGTTGATGTCATTTGAGCCACCGGATCAAGCCATACCTGAAGCCAATTGCAGGAGTTTGGGTCTCAGGAAACACAGCTGGGCAATTAGAGTAGCATTTAATAAATGAGCACTTCATAAGGATGGGGCAGTGTGGAGGGGACACCACAGGGATAGTTCAAGGGGAGTGATAGAGAGGCCAGTGCTACTCAGGTGAGGGGAGTGAGCAGATACCAGAACCTGGAGACAGAGGGCTGTGTGGGGATGGCTTCCCCTTGGGGACTGTGCATGTTGGTCATAGCCCCTAGTGACCCTGCACGGGGAGAAAGGCAATGCAGTCTTTGGCCACATTGGCCTTCCTCCCTCCATTCTTCCTTTGGTGCTCCCATTGGCGCTTCCATTGGCTGAGCCACCTAGAAGCTAGAGGAACAATAATCCACACCGGTCATCGTTCTGAGGCCCTGAGCAGGGCGGGGTGGATCTGGATGAACAAACAGAGATACCTACTCTTGACTCTGGCCTCTCAGTTCCAGCAGCTGATCCATTCCCTTGATGGTCCAAAGCAGGGTGAGTGGACCATTTCACTTGCCACCTAGAGGACTAATCGCCAAGTACACAAAGCAGAGTCCCACCTCTGTGCCTTTGCTCAGCCTGGAATGCCGTCCCTTGGCATCTGCTCTCCCTGACTTCTCCCAGCACCTCTCCTTTAAGTTCTGATCCGGAAGCTGAAGTGAGGAAGGCAGTTGCACACAGTAAGATGTTGGACAAACCTGGTCCAACTCTGTTCCACCACTTAACCTACTGTGAGTTCTTGGGCAAGTTGCCTACTTTCTCGGAGGCTCAATTTTCTTATTCATCACCCATCAGATTTGACTCTGTCTCCGTGACCTGGACCCTGTCCTCGGCCACGGATATTGGGAAGATTCCTAACCTGCCTCTGCCTCTAGGCTGTCATGTGTTCTTGGACAGGTCTCTCCGCCTTGCTGGGTCTCAGTTTCCCTACCTGTAAGTCAAGGGGTTGCTGTTCAGTGGTTTCCAAGGCATCCCACCCCATACTGCAGCCTCTCTGACTTTTCTTTGATTAACTAACTTTCAGTTGCTCAGCTCAACAGACAAACAGCTCAGTGGCTTTGTCTCGCTCTGCAGAGTGGAGGCTGCTGTGGGAGCAGCTTGGCGGCATTGAGAAGCCTGGCACGTCCACCGTTTGTGTTTAATTACTTTGGTGACTGTTTACTGCCTCCTCCATTTCCTGAGCAAACAGCCCCACTGTTTGGAATAACTCACTGGCACTAGCTTTAGTTGTGAGGATTGGAAGCTTCGAGACATACCCTCGTTTCAGCCACCGAACCCTGGCCATGCTCACCCAGCCAGGTTCTCTGAAAGGGGCTGAAGGGCGCTGATGGCAGAGTGCCAGCCTTCCCTGGCACCCTGGACTCAGGAGTCTTTTGTCTGGACCCTGGGGTCCTGCAGCCCTCCAACCTTGGCAGGGCCTCCTGAGTCTGCAGCCTGAGGTTCTGATGCTTAGTGGTTAGAGCAGAGGCTCTGGAGTCCAAAGGACCTGGTTCACATCCTAGCTCTGCTGCTTTATCACTGTGTGATCGCAAGCAGGCTCCTCTACTCTGTGAGCCTCGGTTTCCTCATCTGTGAAGCAGGGGTTGGAACTTCCCAGTTTTCCTCCCTCCTTGAGGCATCTGCCTGTCCCTTTCTACATGACAACAGTGGGGACTCCCATGATCTTCTGTGGCCAGTCTCCTCCCTTGGCCACTATGATTTTTAGGCTGCTTTGGAACCTCATGAAAGCAGGGCTGATCCTGGTCCCCTAGCTCAGAGATCTTTAATATTTAGGTGAGGCTGATATAAACACCCATTCCACGTGCTATTGGTGCACATCCCCAAATGGGGGCTGTGGAGGAGGGGCCACCTCACCCCATGATGGGAGCTTCTGGTGGAGCCTCAGGCACCCCCTTTCGTAACCTGCCCTAGCCGCATGCCATCCCTTGAGCTCTTCTTCTTGCTTTTCTCTCCTCCACCTCTCCTTCCTCCTGGGTTATCCCTGAGAAGTGAACTCCACTCACTGCCAGAGTAGCACTTGGTACCCTATGTTGGTAGACTGGTTATCTGTCAAACCACCTGGCATTTAGTGGTATAAAATAACAACCAGCATTGACGGGTCATGAATTTGGACAAGGTGCTATGGGGATGGATGGCTTGATCCCCATTCCACAACATCTGGGGCCTCAGCTGGAAAGATCTGAATGGCTGGGAGTGACCTGAACAGCAGGGTGTTGAAGGCAGCTGGAGAACCCTTCACTCATGCGCGATGGATGGGCTAGGGTGGGTTGGAAGGCTGGACTCAGCTGACGGTGTTGAGCAGAGCCTTTCCCTGGGGCTCAGGCATCCTCACAGCATGGCAGCCTCGGGCACTTGAACTCTGAGTGAAGGATCTTGCCCTGGAAATATATGACTTCCATCACACAGTGTTGATAGAAAAAGTCAAGGAGGAAAACTCAAAGAATTTGCAATCTTGCTTTAAAACTACCACTGTTGGTGTCATGACCGGTGTGGCTCAGTTGTTTGGGCGTCGTCCCACAAGGTAAAAAATCGCCAGTTCGATCCCCGGTCAGGGCACGTGCCTGGGTTGTGGGTTTGGTCCCTGGTTGGGGTGAGTATGAGAAGCAACTGACTAATGTTTCTTTTTCATATTGATGTTTCTCTCCTTCTCTTTCTCCCTTCCTTCTCCTCTCTCTAAAAATAAATAAATAAAATCTTAAAAAAAAAAGAGAGAATAAAATTGCCACCATTGGTGATGGGGAGAATACTGCTGTTGCAGAAAGCTGGTCCAAAGATTATCCCCAAATTCTAGGTGCCATATCTGGATCTGACCCACCCCAATCAGTCCATCGGTTCACTCAACAAACATGCATGGCCTGGACTCCTCTGTTCTAGAATCTAGGAGAAAGAGAGGAGAATAGAGCCCTCGTAGTTTTCACTGGGAGCAGTCTCTCCATTTCTGCGAACACAAGGCTGTCTGTTCTCCACTTGCACATGATATTGTTCTCATCTCCAAAAACAGCAAGAGCCGCAAATGGGGAGCACTTTTGTTGGTTTAATTCAGAGACAGCTTTTATCCTAAGGAAAAGCCTGGGTTTGTGACGCCATGTTAGATGCAGTAAGAAAGCCTTGTCTCCTGGACTGAAGGCAGCCTGAGTGGCCAGGCCATGGTCCCTACCCTGAGCCTGACCTGTAGTGGAAGCTGGTGAGCCTCCTGCCCTCTCTGAGCTGAGCTTCTTGGATGGGAGAGAGAGACTCACGCAGAGAATGGAGAGAACAGGCGAAGGAGGAGAGGGAGGAGCTAACCACACAGCCCTGCCCAGATGAGTTATTTCCACTGCCACCTGTTCTCCGTGTCTGTGAGTGGGCCTGGCCCTGGGAGGTGCTTGCTCTTGCCCCTGACCCTGGGTAGAACCCTGGTCTGAGTCAAGGATGGAGTCTCCTCAGGGCACGTTCTTAGGTGGCCCCTTCTTGGCCCAGGAAAAGCTGCATTTTAAGAGCTTTTATATTTAGGGTCAACTTAGCAAGAGGGTTGCCAATTGATTTCCAGAGGAAAAAGGGGTAGATTTACAGCCCCCAAAACAAGGTTGCAGCCTTGCTACCGACCTGCACCAGGCAGTGGGCAGGAAGTTATTGATGTGATCTCCAACCTTGGGGAGGGAAAGATAATGAGTTTATGATAAATCCATCTTCACAGGGTTTATCGCTGGCCCCTGAGACATGTGGCTTGATGCAGACATGCAGCTTTCCAAGTGCTACAGGGAAAAGGAACACGGAGCATAAACCCTAGGAAATGAGGTTCATTTGCTACCTTCCTTCTGGCTCTCAGAGAACTGGCTATGCCTTAAGCCCTCTGGCTTTGTGAAGGATTGAAGTCTGTGAAGTTTCCAGCAACTTCAGAAATTGGGTGATCTCTGGACCCCTGGGAGCTGGCTGCCCCGCCTTCTCTCCCTGCAGTCCACAGCTGGGCCCCTGTCCCCGCAGCCTCCTCCCCTCAGCTGTGTCCCATTGTCCGTCCCCCTGCAGGGTCCGAACAGGAAGGGAGGAGAACACCTACTTTGCTGTGGATTTGGGAACAGGAAGCCCTGGGTGTGAGTTCTATGGGATTCTTTCCCTCAGTGGCCGTGGGGCCTTGGGCCAGTTCCATGAGCACGGTGGACCTCTCAGTTTCCTGGCTTGTGAAATGGGAGATGAGAATCCTTCCCTCTGAGGTCGGCTGTGGATGACATGAGGTGTAAAGGGAGCAGCACAGTGCTTGGCCCGTGGTGGGCGGGACACAGGATCAGACATGGGGGGCAGGAGGGGAAGAGCTGACTCCAGTGTCTGTGTGATTCTGGACACGTGCCTTCATCTCTGTGAGCCTCGGTTTGCTTGTTTGTAAAACAGGGAGGATGATAAGGATCAGGGACACAGCTGAGGGACTTTTACAGGCCCCACGCTATTTCACATGCTTTGCAACAGTTCTATAAGGTAGAAATCATTGTTAGCCCCATTTTACAGGTGAGGAGACTGAGGCTCAAACAATAAATAACTCGTTCAATGTCAACTAAGAAGTGGTGGAGGCAGGATTTAAACCAGAGAGTCTGGCTCCAGAGCTCTTGCTCTTGGCTGCTTCTTGGGATTCTGAGGGTACCCTAAAAGGAAGGGCATGAAGGGGCTCTGTAAACTTTAAAGCATTGTAGAAATGTTAGAGGAGGTCCCCTTCTTTGGGAGAGAGAATTTGAACCAAATGGCTGTGGCTGTGCTCTGTAAACTTAATCTCACATTCTGCTGAAAACACCTGCTTTTGAGGAAGAAGATCAGAGTCCTTGGACTGAGATCAGAGTCTGGGTGACTGGAGTAATCAGAGGAGGCTTCCTGGAGACAGTGGGCTACAAATTGAGGGTGGAGGAGTGGATGGAACTAACTGGCCTCGGTCTAGAGGTTTTGGGGAGACTGAACTCAGACACTGCAGTGAAGGCAAGGACAGGCCAAGGGCCCAGCACCTGGGCTCACTTTGGGATGCAGGTGGGGCTGCATAACGAATCACTTCTGTCGCTAGAAAATGCTCAGACCTGGCCCCAGGCTCCGATGTGCCCTCCGTGTGGTTCGTTATCACATTAGCTGGTTTCTGTCTCTGTTAAGAAGTTGGATGTTTCCTCGTAACTCAATGTCATTGTTTTATCAATTCATTGTCTCCAACCCTATAATCAGGGGGTGATTTGTGGCTTTTTCCCTCTGCACTTACACAGCTCTATTGACTTGTCCTTCCTCATTATTCAGCTAGCAATTCTTTTCATGAGCTTCCATCGATTTCCATATTGAAATATTACTTGATGCCCTTTCTAACAAGAATCCTGCTTCACGTGTCCTAGCATCAGGTTAGACTGTTTTAATTTTGGATCTGCTCTATTATTAAAAACAACATCAATACCTTACCGGACATATCTCTGTACTCCTACCTTGGAGTCCTCAGTGAGGACACGTGAGAGGACAAGTAGGACTCCTGGGGATCCAGGCAGGTGGCAGCTGCTCCACAAACACCAGCCCTTCCCGGTTCTTGCATGGACATCCCCTCACTGGGTGCGGACAGCATGTAGACCGCATAAGGCGTGTCACTATTGTCCTAAAGAGAGTCTCTCCAGTTCCCTCAAATGGTGCCATTGTGAGCCGCACTCATTAAGCACCACTGTATGCCAGGCCCTTATGTTAAGCCCTGGGCCCAGAAAATGTTTTTCTGAATGTGAATTTGTTACACCCCTCCCTTCCAGACCCCTCGGTGGCTTCTCCTGGACCCCCCCGCCCCACCCCGATCCAGCAATTGCTCTCAGCCAATAGGCCGGTGAGGCCCCACCCCCACCCACCCCGTCCCATTTGCCTCCCTGCCCTCTACCCTGCCCTCTGCTGTTTCTCCCTGGAACACCCCAAGCCCTTTCCTGATGCAGCACTTTTGCCTGTCCAGTCCCCTCCCCCTGGAATGCCTTTTTCTGTCCTCCCTTCGCTTGGCTGCTCCCTCCCAGCTTTGGGTCTCACCCCACCTGCAGACTTAGTTCCTCTCCCCCAGTGTTGTCCCCCTACTCCCTGGCTTTTTCCTCTGGTTCCATTCAACACCATCTGGAATTCTTTTCTTGGGGTGGTCACTGGTACCAGCTCTCACCCTCACTAGTCTGTGAGCCCCAGGAGAGCAGGCGGTATGTCGAGCCCGCTCCCAGGGGGCATTCCCAGTGCCCGGCACCTGCCTGGTGTTCCGGTGGTGGGGGAAGGGGGGTGGGTTGTTGATTGGATGAGTCAACAGAAAGGAGTAAGGAGCCCAGAGGCTCTCCAGCAGGCGGTCTGCACATTGTTACGGATTGTGCCTGTCAGGAGGTTTCGGCCTCCTGGGTACTGGCAGACCCTCCCAGACCTTTGACTGGGGTGGCATTGGGTGACCTGTTCCACAGGGACCAGCATCCATAGGGGCCTGAAAGTTGGGAAGCGCAGGCCACCCGCTTCCTTCTCATTGTCATGTGCCTTCTTGGGTGACCAGCGGTGGCATACAGTGGGGAGGCCTGGGCTATGCTGGCAGTAACCAATGGCCATGACCTTCTAGCACATGAGAAGGCTCCCTCGGCACTGACATGCTCGGGGCAAGCGCCAGTCTCTGCTGACCACAATCCCTCTGGGCTGACAAGGGCTCCATCTCTAGGGTCACCCCAGCCAGCTGTGGGCTGGCTCTTAAAGGTCCCCCCTAGAAGTGACAGAGGCTGCCGCCTCTCACATTCCATTGGCTAGATCAACTCACAGGCTGCATCAGCCTTGACACAGAACAGTAAGGGCAGTCCCACTAGCTGGATAAGTGGGAGAACCGGGCCAGGGTCTGCGTCCACCCATCTGCCCAGCCCTCGGGTGCCCCCCATGGATGAGGGAGGAGCAGGAGAAAGCAAATGCCCTTCAATTCAGCAAACTCAGCGTGATCCACCCTGCACCAGGTGCAGGGGCCCAAAGATGATAATGACACAGCCCGAGGGGTTGGGTCGGACTTGCAGAAGAGTCACTGATCCAGCACAGCGTACTGCGGGCGAAGCTTGGGCCCTGTCCTCCTGCCCAGAGCAGTGACTAGGGGGAGCCCTAACTCAGCAGGGGGCCCCCATGTGCCAGCCCCTCCCTCCTCCTCTCTCACCTCTCAGCTCTCCACACGTCACTCCAGGCAGGACTGACCCTCTTCCAGTTCCTGAGCCCTCTGTTCCCCTCACTCTTGCCTCTGAGCCTCTGCAACGGCTGTCCCCTCCGCCTGTACAGGGCTTTAAGAGGGACATCGCGGAGTAAGACTGCCTCAGCCTGAAACCTGGCCCTGCTAGTTATCAGATGGTGAGCAGTTTCCTCACCTTTCCTTACCTCAGTTTCCTCATCTGTACAGTGAGGGTTGTGGTATTATCTACCTCACATTCATGGAGGGGATTGTGAGGGTTTAATGAGTTAATACATAAGCAAAGCCCCGAGGACAAGGCCCAGCACGCAGTAAATAAACGTACAGTTAATTCTTATGTTTAGCAGCCCCTCTTCTCAACCCTGTTTACATCTTCACCTGCTCAAGTCTCAGCCGAAATACCCCCTGGGAAGGCATCTGATGTCCTTGTATCCTCAGTGCCTAGCACAGGGCAGGGCACGAGGGCCCGGCTGCCCCCAAAGGCCATGTGAAGCTGATGGACCCCTCCCGGGGTGCCTGCCTCCCAGCAGCAATGAGAAGAACCAGCACTGGGCAAAAATGAAGTGTGCAAGGTGAATGGGTGCCTGGCCCGGCCCTGCACAACCTGGGCATGGGTGGTGGGGGTACGGTGAGGGCTGAGCAGAAGGCCAGGGCTCTCCTGACCAGAACTGCCCCATTTGTGCTGGTCGGTCTTCAGCTCCTGTACCTGTACGCCCTATGCAACTGGACCGCATCCTGTCTTGGTGGTTTTCAGGAGCATTTGTCACCTGCTGTTTTGAGTGATTTTAGAAACATTTTGTCATGGCTTAAAAAAAAAAAAAGGCTTACACTTGGAGCAATTCCGGAAGATTCAGTGATGTCTGAGGCAGAAGCCCTCACTGCCTCACTGAGAGGTCTCAGCCTACTCACCCAGGGATGGCTGGGGACAAGGTCCCTGCGGGCGCATGCTGCTTGGCAACAAGAAGCAGGGACTGTGCATTTGGACACTGGGTCTTGCCTAATTGGCCACCTTGAGATGTCAGGTTTAGCAAGTGTCAAGGTAGAGTAGGTTTAACTACTTCAGCTGCTTAACCTCTGTGGACTGCAGTTAAGCGTTTGGGGCCTAAACTTAGATGTAACTTCCTGCTCAGCCATTTACTAGTTGTGGGAATGGCTGCTGGTGCCTGCCCCACTGTGGACCAGGCCCTGAGCTGGGCCTGGGGACACAAGGGTGGGCAGGGCAAGGATTCTGTCCTCATAGAGCTCAGTCTAGTAGGGAGGGGTGGAGGAAGAGGAGAGAGGGGCCCCTGACCAAGCTGGGTCAGTTAGGAAAATATTCCCAGAACCCAGGGCCACAGTTGTTGTACTGGTTGTGCACTGCGCGACTTACAGAGGTACCATAAGGTAAGTGGCGCCCCCTAGGGTTGTGCAGGCAGCAGCTCTGCCAGAGGGTATTTTTGAGCTGTGTTTGAAAGGATGAAGAACCAGTACAGAACTGTAACAACAACATCACCACATTTACTGAGTGTTTTCTCAGTGCCGGGCATACGTTAAGGAGGACAGTGGCGCCTCCTGACGCCGGCCTGGGACAGTCCCTGATGCCAGCTATCAGGGCTGTGGGCTGGCGGGCAGTCGGCAGGCAGTCATGTGGTCTCGGGGACCTGATGTCAGAGCTGAGAAAGCCTCAGTGCCAGGTGATTGCTTTGGTCTCAAGTCTGGCTTCCATTTCTTAGTGATTTTAATTCCAGAAGCTTTTTTGTCTGTGTTTTTGTTTTCTTGTGCTTGTCTTTCATTGTGCTTTCTCTCTGGGTAATCTGAGGCGTGCAGGCAGCTAACTACGTGTACATTCAAATGCAACGCAATAAAGTATAATTGAACATATTTCTTTCATGTCTGAGCAGAGGATTAATTTCTCTGGCACATCTTATTTTCTCTCTGCTCCCTCTGCTTTTTCTCTGAGCATTTTCCTCCCCTTCCCAGAATCTCTGGGATTTGAATGGCCAGTGACCTCTGGTCATTGGAGATGCACAAATAATCCTAACACTACAACCCTAAACTGATCATCCGTAGATCTCTCCCGGGACTGAGGAGAGGCCACTGCCAGCGTGTGTGTGTGTCTGCAGGGGGCGGGGGGTGGGTCTCCGTGGATATCGGGGACAATTGCAGGTCCATGGTGGAATTGGCAGGGGTTTTTCTTTGTTGCTCTAGAATTGAGGCTGGATATTCCTGATCGTGTCTTTTAGCCAAAGCAGCCATCGTGGGTCCCCAGTGACGAGGGCCTTTGCAGGAGATACTTTTACCACCCATTTCCAGGAGAAGAACCTGAAGCTCAGAGAGGTTAAATTATTTGCCTGAAGACACACAGCTGGTGAACTACATTGCTAGTGTTCCATTCCAGATCTTTCACTTACAGAGACTATACCTGTAACCACTACACATACTGCCCCTCCCCCAAGAAGTTCATCCTGAATCCTGACCTTCAGATCAGATGCATTACAGTAATAAACAGGCTGTTAACATCCAGAGGGCAGGAAGAGTTCTATTCTATTTATCTTTGTATGTCCCGTAATAACTGAAGAATGAATGAATGAATGAATGTAGTCAGTCTGCATATTGGTAAGGAGGTAGGCGGGCAGTTAGGGGAGCTCTGCGGTGGGAGGTGAGTAGGCAGGTAGGCGCTGGGCAGGCAGGCAAGAGGATATGGCTGCCAGGTAATTGATGAGGGGAGAGCACTCAGAACTCTTTGAAGGGAGGGTGCTGTTCAAGGGCATAACCTTAGATCATTAAAACATGATCATGGTTCACCTCGCACAAATCTGTGTGTCATGGGCCTGGAGATGTATGGCGGGGAGGTCGGGGTCGGGGTCGGGCCCCACTTAGACCCACCATCTACCTTGGTGATGCTGAAAGTGCATATATCATGGTGGGTCTTGATCCGGGCAGCTAGGACTGGGGTAAGGGGGTTAGTGTCCAACTCCAAATATGCCCATGGCACAGAGGTGGGTGGGTCGGGGACCACATGGGCTCTCCTATGCTGGTTTCCCCTAGGTGATTCTGAGGGCAGAGTAGGGAGGACTCTCCCTGCCGCCCTTGCCCCCTGCCCAATGACCAGACCTTTTCCAGGCAACACAATTATGAGATATCAGTGGGAAGTAATCACTCCTTGGTTTTGCCAAAAATCCAACAGTAGATGAAGCACAATTATGTCAAGTGGTTAACGGAGTTCCCATGGTGGAATGTGCTTTGTTTCATTCTTTGATCTTGTCAGCTCACAAAACGAATTCTGCCAAGCCGGTTGAAGCCAACTGTCAAATTAAAACATTTTGGAGGAGATAGATCTCTTACTATGATGGCGAAATTCATTTGAAATGATCCTTTAATTCAGTTTCCCGTGAAACTTGGAGCTGAAATTTTAAAGCCTGTTCACCCGAAACAGTTTCTTTCCACTCCTCCCACGGCCCCTCTCCTGTGCCCTGTCCCCAGTCTCTTGCAGAATAACGCGGCAAAGGGGCACAGCTGGCAGAATGATGACCATTTGGTTTCTCACTGCGATTTTTTTATGTGTAACTGGCAGAGCACAAAGCCTGTTGCTCAGTGTCTGTTGTGGGAGGAGAGAGGCGCTGGCTGTCAAGGCTCCAGCAGCCCAGGGGGATGCAGCCCAGGGGGTGGGCGGGATTGGACACACCTGACATCTGCGCGGCAGGATGGAGAGGCCGGGGGACATCAGGGAGTGTGGTGGCACCCCATTCCGGTTGGAGCAAGGGGCTGCCACCTTCTCTCTATCCCTGCTCGACCCAGTACCTTTTCCATCCCTTGCCTCTGTCCACCTTCCAGATCTTAATCTTGCATGTGGGCCCAGCACTTTACAGCTTGCAAAGCATTTTCACATCAATTATGCTCATCCATCCATTCATTTGTGTATTTATTTGGGCATTTGCTCATTACCTGCTCATGGTACGTAACATGTAAAATTTGTGTGCCATGCCCTGTTGGCCTTGGGGCCAGGGAGGTACAGAGATCAGCAAGACACAGCTTCTGCCCTGTAGGAGTTGAATAATTAGTGAGGGAGATGAAGTTGTAAACAAACAGCTGGGTGCTTGGCACATAGTGGGGTGCTGCCATCAGTTCAGATATTTTGAGTAACAGAAAACTCGACAACAGTCACTCGAATGACTAAGACATGAAATGACCTCTCATAACCAGATGTGTAGAGGGGTTCTGAGGTTGGTCAGAAACTCAGAGATGACAACAAAGACCCAGGCGCTTGCTCCTTTACCACCTGGGCCATGGTGGTCCCGGGTCTGATATGGGAGACAGAGGTGTAGCCATGACCCTGGGTATTGGGGATTATGAGAAACATGAGCTGGGCATATCGCAAGTGCTTCCATCAGTTAGGGTGTTTTGGGTATCAAGTAACAGAAAACCCAACAATAGTGGCTTAAGTCATGGATACAATGTAATGATTGAGCACAAAACGACGCCTGGAGGGAGGTAGTTCTGGGGTTGGTCAGATGCTCAGTGATGCCAACAAACCAGGGTCTTCCTTTGTATTTATTATCCTTGACATGTTGGGCTTGTTTTCTTAACTTATCACTTCATGGTTGCAGGATGGCTGCCATGAATCTACACATCCTGTCTCACACCGCAGCATTCAAGCTGAGAAGGAGGGAGTAGAGTGAAGTAAGGCAGAAAAAATAATTCCCACAAACACTTTCTCCACCAGCAGATTCCCCCTCATAACTCAATGGCCAGATCTGGGTCGCACACCCAACACTATCTCTGGAGGAGGCTTGGCTTCACCCCAGGGTCTGAGCCTCTTGTTGCAGGGCAAACCCAGGGTTCTGCAAGTGAAGGAAGGAGGGGGTGGCTGCTGGGTGGGCAGCCGCGTGTGTCCACCGCCTTCTCCTCCGTGCTTGTCACTCAGTGTCCCGGGCAGGGTGGGGTCTGCGGTGGTGGCCAAGCCAGGGCCCTGCGGGCAGAAAGCCCCGCTCTGAGCCTCCGCCCCCCGCGGGCGGTGTGGCCTGGGAAGTGCCGGACCTGCTCACGGCACAGCCTCCCTCCCCGTGGAGTGGGGGCCATAGCAGCCCCTGCCATGCGGGTGGTTGTGAGGGGCCACGGGGCCACGTGAGCAGGCACCGCGCAGGGGCGTTAACAGCTGGTAGCTGTCGCAGCGACGAGCCCATCTGTAAACCGGGCCCGCGGGGCCTCCTCTGTCACAGTCCTGGGTGACAGTAGCGGGAGTGTCAGTCCACGCGTGGGAGCCCGTCCTGCGTGCGCTGGGCGCCCTTCACCGGCACCCAGGCTTCATCCTCACAGCCCCCCGTGAGGAGGGGGCTGTTCCCGGCCCCACTCTGCCGCTGAGGACACCGAGGCTCAGGGAGGCGACCCAGGTCGAGGGAGGGCAGACGGGGCTCCGGGGTCGTCAGGTTCCGGCCGCCCTGCTCCTACCCCTGCAGGGCCCGGGGGGAACCGCCCAGGCAGGGGCTCAGGCACCCCCTCCCTGCCCTGCTGGCCACCGCCCGGGCCCAGGCGCTGGCCGGGGCTGGCCTGTCCCCTGAGCCTGCTCTCTGCCCCTCCTGGAGCTCCAGGGACCAGAGCCGGCCCAAGGCTTGGGAGATTTGCCCACTGTCCTGGCTGCTCCTCCTCCCCAGGATGATGAATGGACACATTCCATGTCTTCGCTGGTGGAGAACACATGTCAGGCTGCTGTCGCTGTGTCTGGATGATGAATTGGCAACTTGCATTCTTGGGGAAACAATATATGCTTATGCAGAACATAAGCATATGCTAATGATGGATAATTACACTCCATATTTATAGATTTCTCAAACATGCAGACCTGTTCCTGACAATACAACACCTACAGATACTTCACAGTTTAATAATTGCAAGCGAGGCCACTGGCCAGCACTGTGATGTAAGCTTGGGCACCAAGAATGTGTGAGAGGTTCCCACAGCCCACCACTCAGACCTGCACCCATCGCTGCCCTTCCTAGCCTTCCTGGTTCTCCCCGATTCCCAGACTGAAGGCCTTGGTGGGTGGTGCACGAAGAGAGACCCTGGAGTGGACTTCTCCCTTTTCCAGATGAGAAAACTGACGCCCATTTATCTATTCATTCTCTCACCCAACAGTTTTCTGAGTGCCTACTATGTGCCAGGCTCTGTTTTAGGCACAGGGACCCAGCTGGTGTGCTGGGGAGGGGAAGAAGGATCTGTGTGTAAACGCGATAAGCGGGAGGTGAAAGCGCAATCCGGCCGACTGCCTGTCTGGAGGGAAACTGCGCAGGCGCCGCCAGTGCACAGGGCAGGAGGCCTGAGCCGGGCAGTGGGCGATGAAGGGTCAGAAGCGGGGAGTGACTCTGACCTTGGCCTCCCCCAGCCTGCAGGGTCCAGACCTGCATCTCTGCTCCCAGCCTGAGCGCCAGGTTCTACCGAACACGCCTGCTTTTCCAGTGAACGGACGCTGAGTTTTCCACTGGGGTCGGCCCCATTGTCCTGGGTGGGGGCTGTGGGGGCTGAGGGCCATGGAGTGGGAAAAGGAAGGGAAAGAATTCCCATCAGAGGAGATGGTGCGGTTTGTCTATTATTATTATTTTTAATTTTAAAATGATTTTCTTGTTTATTATTTATTTTTAAATATAACACGAGGAAGGGGTTAAAGACTGATAATTGTGCAATAGAATAAGTATTCCAGATTTTGGGAGGGGTAAAGAAAGAGATATCCGGAACCATTCACCAGGATCCCCCCGACCTGATTGCAGTGGATTAACGATGTGCTTTGTGGGCGTAGTTGGTCAATGACACCTGCCTGATGGGCCTTTCCTTCTGCACTAAATCCCACTGAATTATCTGGTCCCCTTGGCTGACAGAGAACCATTAGGCGAGGGGCACTGGTGTCACCCAGGTGATGTTCTTCAAGTGATTGACTGGAACTAACCCTTAGTCAAAAAATAATTTGCTTAAATGACTTGCTCCTGTCTCCTCTCTGTAGTAACCCTCCTGCTCCCTGGCTGCCTATCTTCTCCCCACTCTCTCTCTCTTCCTGATCCTCTACTATTTTTTTCTTTTTATCTCCCTTTTTTTGCTTAACTGTAAGACAACATATTTTGCCACGTCATTTTCATAAAGATCCTCTGAGGAGAAGCACAGCAGAGCTGACTGTGTAGCCCCTTTGGCAGGAACCAGGGAAACCATTTTGCAAATTGCAGGAAATGATTAAAAATTAGAACAGCATTTCCCTCCATTACAGCTGGAGATGGAGAGAAAGGTGGTCTGGGTGGGGGTGGGGCTGGGGCTGGGGGGGCAACACCATTTTTAGTAATGGGGCGCTACATGAGCGTGGGCAGAGGAGGAGCACTGGACTGGGAGTCCGAGGGCCCCAGGGGCCTGGAGTTGGGGCTCTCCTGGGCCCTGTGGGCCTCACCCAGAACCCCACCTCTGTACGTGCAGATAGATGTGCAGATATGCGCAGTGTACAAGTGGACACACACAGAGATACAGCCCCCCCTACACACACATACAGTCATGTCACGCACAGACAGGGGTGGGTCTACCTGGCCAAGCTCAAAGGCAGAGGAGCTGTAGAAGCCTGGTCTGCAGTGGAAGGGGAGCCCACAGGCAGAGGGGCGTGGGGGCTGTGAGTGTCAGCCCCTGTCCCTGATGCTCTGCCCAGCTCTCCTTTGCATGGAGGTGATGAGAAGCGTGGAGTCGACCTCAGGGTGGGTGCCTCAGCCTTCACGCTCTTAGGAGTCACAAACTGCTTCTGTCCCTAGTGCTGATGACCCCCCTACACTGAGCCTTCTGCCTTGAGCCCCCAGCTCCTCCTGCTGACACCTTCTGCTCTGGCTCCTCGGCCGAGTGAAGAACTCTACTTGTGTGATGACCTGCAACACGTATGCAACACAAGGCATGCAAGGTAGGACGTGGCCTTGGTGACACGTACAGATCCGAGAGGCTAAGGATTCTCAGGGCACTGGTGAGTCACTGGCCATAGTGGGGATGTGACCCACATGTCAGGTCAGTCTCTGCTGGCTCTTGACCTGAGGATTTCAAGAGAGGAGGGACGGTCATCTTGGCAGTGAGAGGAGAGAGGCAGGGGCACTGGCTATAGACAGAACAAAGCATATGCGCAGAGAGAAACTGAGAGCCACCTGGGTGGAGGGAACAGGTTTGCAGCTGTTGGGGGTCCCAGTGGGGGTTTCCGGCCCTGGTTCCAGACTCTGGGGATGCAGGGTCTCTCATGAGACACTCTCCTACCCCGAGCCTGGTAAAATACTACATCTACACAGATTCCTCTTTGCCTAAGCCAGACTGAATGATTTTCTGTTACTTGCAAAGAGCCCTGACTCAGACACCAAGGAAACCCATTTATTTTTAAAACTGCTTTAAAAAAAGCATCGTTTCTAACAATGAATGTCTCTCGCTCAGAGGCCTCGTCAAATATGAAGAACGAAGCGTTTGCAAACCTAGATGAAAATTAAACCCACAATTTGGGTGCACACTTGTTTGACAAGTGATAATTAACTGCTGACAATATAATTTCAGTTTGGATGCAAATGTGTTTTTTATTAAAAAGTAATCAAAGAAGAAGAAATATGAATGGCCAATAAGCACAAGAAAAGATGCTCAACATCGTTAGTCATCAAGGAAATGCAAATTAAAGCCACAATAAGATGTCATTACACACCCAGCAGAATGGCTAAAATTAAAAAGATTGAAAATAACAAGTATTGGTGAGGATGTGGAAGAACTGAGCCCTCATACACTGCTGGTGGAAATACGAAACGTGATGATGACTATGGAAAACAATCTGGCTCTTTCTAAAAACTTAACTTGCATCTCCCGTACGATCCAGCCCTTCCTCTCCATCTACCACAAGCCTCTAGATTTTGCAGTGGGAACTCAGCTCTTCTGCAGAAAAGATTTTCAGAATAGCTGTTGAGTGTCCACTACTCTTTGCTGGGATGGGGCTTTGCTCAGAAATGCCACTGGGATTGTGTCCTTGGACCTTCTGTGACTCACAGACCTGGGGGCAGACTCCAGAAGGCGGGTTAGATAATCCATCCCTTGCTAAGGGACCAGCATCCTCCTCTGGGTGAGTCCAGCCTTGAATGTGCCCCGAGACAACTGCAAGGGGGCTGGGCACTGACTCCAGCTTCAGGGAGGGGAGGGTACCTCATCTCTTCAGCCCCTACCTCACTCTGTGGCATCATATTCCACCTCCCTGTTTCACAGAGGAGGAAACTGGGGCTCAGAGATGTGGAGTCGCTTACTGAAGGCCATGCAGGCAGTGGCAAAGCTGGGGAATATGAGCTCTCACCTGCCAGGCTGCCAAGTCTGTGCCACTCGCCCCACCCACTTTCCTGCAGTCGACTCAACTCCACTGTGCCTCCACTTTCTCATGTGTGAAATGGGAATAATAGTGCTACTTACCTCATGAGCTTGCTGTGAGGGTTACATGAGTTAATGCAGAGAACAGTGCCTGGTACATAGACATCTCTCGATCTGTGTGACTTATGATACTTATTATTAATTCAGATAATTACAAACATCACTGGGCTGTCTTCATGTCTTCCCCCAGTGGGACCAGTTGGCTCGTCCCCTTTAATGATCTCTGTATTCCCCCTGGGGATTCCATCTTGATTTCTGTCATCCACTTAAGAGGGAGACATGAAAGGAACCATGTGACTTGGAGAACAGAGTGAGGATTTGTTTCCTGGCCCGTAAAGGGCAGACTCCGCTGAGGACAGACATATGAGAAACCAAGATTCCTATGCCAGAAACCTCCAGTCACTTAGGTCTTGAAGAATCTCGTCTAACAGGGTGAAAGGCCTTTTGAATGCCCATGTTGAATTGTATGCTAAAAGGAAACTTGATCTCATTTCAAAGAAGCCACCTCTGTCCATTTCTCTTCTCTTTATAACTTCTTCCTTTAGGGCAATTTGTGATGATGAAGGACAATTTGAAGAATGTAGCTAACTTAAGAAGGGGGGCCCTGCCCCTTTCTTAGACTGCCTTCTCCAACTCTCTCTCTCTTCTAGAAACAGACAGAAATCCAGGAATCACAGATGCAGACCCATTCAATCAGCAGGATGATTAACAGGGAAGGCATCAAGTTCAATGCCAAGGACCTGGATTCTCCCTCCAACTCCTTTAGGCGCTCAAGGAGGACTTGGCAGTTCTTTGCCCCCTGTTGTCCCTATGGGGACCAGGTCCACACGCTGACCTCTCATCAGTGCTGGGCCAGGCCAGGGTCAGTGTGGACACCCGGAGATGTGACATCCCTTTACGTACTTTCACCCAGAGAAGAGTACCTCGGCCCCTCACCAGAACCCGTCCATACTTACTTTGTGCACAGTTGTACCAGCTCGTTTGCATGCTCTCCAGGCTCCCAGGTGTTGGAGCAGCACACACGGAGTGGGAGAGTGTCTGCGACAGGAAGACACTGGTGCAGTAAGCAGAAGTCCGACTGGCCTGGGAGAGAGGTGGGAGCCAGGGTTGACGTCAGAGCGCTTGGTGAGTGGCTGGCCATTTATCAAATTATCTTTTGTTTTAAAAGGCCCTTTACTAAACACACAGTATATGTTAAGGTTAATCCATCTCTTTAACCAATGTCCACTGGGCACCTACTGTGTACTGCGCTAGGTGCTGAGTGTGCACTGAGGTCCCGCCCTCAGTCTGGTGGGAGAGAAACACGCGTCAAGAGGAGGCCCTGTTGCCTTGAGAGGAGGAACATGCCCTGTGCTGTCGGGGTATGAGTAACCTTGACCCTGCCTGGGTCTACAGTGGGAGCTCCTTGATAACCCAGGGACTTTGGGAATTTGGGGGACCATCTTCATTTCACAGGGCAGGTGACCGAGGCCCATGTGGGAAATGACTGGCCTGACATTCTGGATCCAGGTTTTCCCAAACCTGAGCTCTGTCCGCAGCATCACCTGGCCTCCGAGTCTCACAGGACGATCACAGTCACGGTGCCACCTCATTCATTCCCAAGCTGCACAGCAAACTTTCCAACGTCTACATTAATCACACCACCCGGAGCTTAATTTGTAAGGAGATGGTGAAAGTGTGTTATTTAAGTAGTGATTATTAAAATCATGCTGGGGTTTGCCACATAATAGGTAATTATCTGGAACATAATTGGGAAAACAATGTAGTCAATTCTATTTAGCTCTTCCCGCTGAACCCAGAGCTAATCCTTGGGAGAGAGTGGCATACTCAGTGGCATTAGTGATATTTGTGCAATCATATTTTTATTACATGTAAATTGAAGTCACTTTAGGAAACTTCTCTGAGAGGAACATGCCAATTTGTCAAGATCTGGACCCCAAGCATCTGAGTGGAGACACTTTATTCAGAGTTACTTCCCCTCACGTCCAAACAAGACGTATTGAACCATTTATCTATTTATGCATTTATACAATACTCGTTTGTTTCTTGATATTTATGTTTTCATATCCACTCATATGCTTCTTGCACTAGGTTTTTTTCATTCATTTACTGCTTCTTTCATTCATTTATTCACACACTCACTTGTGTTAATTTATTGAACACTTTGGTTTATTTATTCCTGCCTCCATTGATTGCGCTTTCCTTCATTCTTTCTTCCCTTGTTCATTGGTGAACTCAGTTCCTCACTCAGCCAGTGATCTCTTCATCCCTTCACTCTTTATTTCATTGGTTCATGCATCCTCCCGCTCATGGATGTGCTCTTTCATTCACCACTTCACTCACTCACACGTCATCCTTTGCTTCACTCATTCATTCAATGGTTCGTGAAGTTGTCGGTTCATTCATTCATCATTCAACAATGAGTGAGTCCTTTACATGCAATGTGTCGGGTGTGTCCCTCTGGTGTGACGGTAGCCATGTCACTCCTCTGGCCCGTGTAAGCATTTCAGAAAAAAGAGCCTTGGGGATTACCCTTTATAAAGCAAACTTTTAAAAAAAATTTATTTATTTTTTCAAATACATTTGTCTCCGCCTTTCCCCCACCACTTTCTCCTGCCCCCCTCCCCCCTCTCCCTCCCTCAATCTTTCCCCACTTTGGCTTTGTCCATGAGTCCTTGCTATATCTTCCTTGACTTGCCCCTTCCCTTTCTTTTCCCCCACCTACCCCTCCCTCCTTCCCTCTTGTCTCTGTTGGTTTCTTTTTTCTTTCAGTGTTGCTGGTCTTATTTTCCTTACATCTTTGTTTTGTTGGTTAGGTTCCGCTTATAGGTGAGATCATATGGTATTTCTTGTTCGCCCCCTGGCTTATTTTGCTTAGCATAATGTTCTCCAGTTCCATCCGTGCTGTTGCGAAGTGTAGTAGTTCTTTTTTTCTTTCTGCTGCGTAGTATTCCATTGTGTAAATGTACCATAATTTTTTGATCCAATCATTTACTGATGGGCACTTAGGGTGCTTCCAACACTTGGCTATTGTAAATTGTGCTGCTATGAACATTGGGGTGCATAGGTTCTTTTGAATTAGCCTTTTGGGATTCTTAGGGTATGTAATATAAAACTTACACTGAGAAAAGTACACAAGTCATAAGTGTGCAGCTAGGAGAATTTCCTGAAACTAAAAAGACCCAGGTCAAGCAAGAGAATGTTACCAGTACCCCAGCAGCCTCCCTGGCCCCTGCCTGCCACTAGCCCTCAAGGTAGGACTGGTAGTCAGCACCCTAACTTCTAACACTGTGTATTACCTAGACCTGTTCCAGAACTTCAGAAAAATGGATTCACACTGTTTTATGCTCCTATGTGTCTTGCTTCCACTTTGTTTAACATTGTGTTTCTATGGTTTATCTGTGTGACTGTGTTAAGTTGTACATTGTTCACTCATATTGATATGTGGTGTTTGCATATTATATGAATATGCAACTATATACCCATCCAAGTCTCAATGAAATTGAATACTTTCCAGTTTGGGGCTGTTACGTACAGTGCTGCCATGAAATTCTTGCACATGCTCTTGGTGAACATATGGGTGAGTTTCTGCTGGGCTGACACTTGGGAGTGGGGTTTCTGGATTTCACGGACTACACATATGTTCAGCTTTAGCAGACGCTCTCATACAGCTTTCCAGTTAAGCTCCCACCAGCAGTGTGTGGGACCCATCTATTCGCTGTGGATTTGCCACCCATGCCGCTCACCCTCCCCATGACCTCAGCTCACCCTTGCTCTGCCTCAGGTAGCCCTGGCCCACCTGCTCCGTGCTCCGTCCAGGCCTCTGTCCCTCCCTGGGGCTCCAGTGCAGGACTGCCTCCCTCTGGGGCCTGCTGTTGACTCTTTCCAACCTTGGTGCTAAAGACACACTCTCAAGCTGCTCTGGGTGACATCACCTGGTCCTGGCCCAGCCCAGCTGCATTTTCTACCCTAGAGTTTCTGTTGGTGGAAGGGCCTCCTGACCCCTCCTAGATGAACTTACCCTGCCTGAGTCAGGCTTTCAACCAAGCACTGGGGGGTCTGTGAGAAACCAGGTGTGGGCTCTCCCCTGCCGGTTCACAGACTGGTGTCTGAGATACAGCCTGGACTTTGTTACTATGACTCAAAGATAGATAGTCAGATCTGAGAGGAAGAAATGAACAGTGGACACTGCACACGGAGACAACTCATAGTACTTGACATCTGATTTCCTGGGGGAGGGGTGTGGGGGAGGCAAAGGTGATATTATAAGACAGAAAGTACTGGAACTTTAAAACCAGTCAGATCTGGGCTCAAATTCCAATCCATCCACATTCAGCTTTTTGACGGAAAACCAGTAGCACCTGTTTTGGCGAAGAGAACACATGGAGATGCCAACAGTGTCCCCAGGAAGAGGTTACTGCCGGAGGGGGCCCTGGAGTGGGCCCTGGAAAATCAGGGAGAGTTTCGCCTCTGTCACCCTCTCTGGGGGCTGCAGCCAAACGGACCGGCATTTCCTGCTGTTTTCCTTCTCTGGCGCTCTGCCGGTGTGAGCTCGAGCAAGCCCCACCGTCTCTTTGAGTCTCGGGCTCAGCAGTGGTGAAATGAAGTTGGTAACACCCTCCTGCTGGGCCTATGGGAGGACTGAATGAGACGGTGACGGTGAAGGTGGTTCACAAACTCTGCTGCCTCATTCATCCTGGGGTTGGTGGCCACATTCTCATGGGCGATGCTGCTTTCCTCACTTGGGTTCTATGCATCATCCTTCAGGTTCTTGCCTCCTCCTTTGCACTCCCTGCTCTTTTATCTCAGTTTTGCTTTGGCTTATTGTAATTTTAGACTCAGAAGAATTGTTAGAAAACTGGCCCAAGCCCCCTGTTTTATACATTGAGGAAACTGAGGCCTGGAGAAGTGGCACAATGGGTTCAAGGTCACCCAGCCAGCAGTAGTTCAGCTCCTAGCTCCACTCAGGAGTTCCAGCCCAAGAGCAATGGATGTCCTTGCTCAGTGCGGCTTCTACTCTATGCTCTAAGGAGATGTTCTGACTGATGTTCTCAACAAAGCAAAACCCAACAGGCATGAAATGCTGCCTTTGAAATGCTGGAGGCTAATCTGCCCTGGGGCCGTATTTTCTTTTAAGATTCCACCAAAAGCCACATTTTCTGATCCAAACTGGCTGTCAGTTTCACTCCAAAGCAAGCACACTTGATCTATTGCCCGTGTGAACATAGCATGCAATTGATGTAATTACATCCAGCTTAAAAATCCCATCCAAGAAGTTTATGACAAAAGAAGGGCTTTGATTGGGGGGAATTCAAGTTACTTCCCAACTTTTAATTTTATTTTTAAACCAAGAAAGAGCAAATCATCTTTAAAGGTTACCTTCCCCTTAAAAATGCTCCAGATATGTGCCACACGGGCATGTGCTGTATGTGTGAAATGGGTGAGTGTTTTATCACTCTTCTAAGCCTTTCTCCAATGATGGGAGGACCTTGGCAAGGGATTCCCTGCCATACTGCATCATTGGCAATTTCTCTTTGCAACCTGAGGGTTTTTGTTTTTCAGCTCCGTCTGAGAGACTGGGCAGAGCTACTGGACTCAGAGAGATGTGGCCAGGCAGCTACAAGATTTGACTTTGAATTTAGCAGCATTTTCCACTTACTGATAGTCATAGCTACCATTCCTTGAGGTTCTACTATGTGCCATACACTGTGCGTGTGTTACGTGCCATTGACTCGGCTCTGACTCCTGGCAACCCCGTGAACAAGTGACATCCACCGTGTTCCATCCTCAACAGCCCTGATCGGCTCCTGGAGATTCAGGCCTCCGGCTTCCTTTATGGAGTCACTCCAGCTCACATTTGGGCTTCCTCCTGTCCTGCTGCCTTCTTTTTCTCCCAGCATTACTGCCTTTTCCCAAGAACACCACCTCCTCCTGATGTGCCCAATGCCCCCATATTGTGCTGAGTGTTACTTGTTTGTTTAGTTATTATTCATTATTTACAGTGTTTATAGTAACCCTGGAAAATATATGTTAAGTTTTCACCCTGATTACAATGACCATCCCCTTGGATTACTGCAGGATATGCCAACCTTCCCCCTGACTCCACTTTTGTCCCCTCTTGTTCCTTCTGCATAGGAGAAGAGTCTTGAAAAGTACCAGTGTAAATACCGACCAGGGCTCACACCCTCCATGGCTCCCATCTTCTTCAGATGAAAGCCAGAGTCCTTCCCTGGTCCCCAAGATCCCTGTGACTTCTCTCACCACCCTGACCCCTGACTCTGACTCTGCCCCAGTCACATGGGCCTCCTTGCTGACCCTTCGGGGTGCTGGGCACACTCCCACCGCCTGCCTCTGCACTTGAGGTTCTCACAGCCTGGGGTACTGTCCCCAGGTACACTCACAGTTCACACCTCTTAAGACCCAGTTGGCCTCTAGAGATCAGGGTAAGGAGGGCTTGGCTGATCTTTAGGATGATGGTTAGTGTTAAGGGCAATATTCTTTAAACTTTTCTTGCAACGCCCATTTAGGGCAGGGGTGGCGAATGCTCTCTGGGAGCCTGAAGACATTGACAGAAATGAGCCACCGCAAAATAGAACCTTACGAGGACAGCTCATGTATCTTTTCAAAAGGCATTTTAATTTTTACTCTATTCCATTACATATTTATATTTTCTTGAATTAAAAATAAAACCCTCCCACCAAATTTTTGAGTAATGCTGACGTTCTAAGAAGTCTGGCTTGTGGTGGAAAGAGGTCTTATGCCTGGAACTCCACCAGCTGGAAAAGCAAAGGTGTGTGTGTGTGTGTGTGTGTGTGTGTTGGGGGTGGGGGTGAGATAGGGTGAGGTGTTGGGGTAGGTAGAATAGGGTGAAGCTAGAGCTGGTGTAGGGGGCCGTTGAGAGATGAAGAGCGTAGTGGGCAAGGGCACTGGCTTTGCTGCTCCTATCCATTCCAACCAGCCAAGTGTCTTTTATCATCAATGCTTTTCATCTTCGAAATGGTGCTCATATTGGGAGTTATTCCACGAAGGTGCTTAGAGTCTATCCCGTAGGCTTCAAAGAGGCAGTGGAATAATGAGTGCCAAGCAGCCAACCAGTGATGCTCAGTTAATGGCATTGCCATTGCTATTGTTAGCTCTCAGCACAGCAGGGCCGTGCTTTCCAGCCCGGGGACGTGACTGCAGTGTCTGGGGTTGATTTCTCCAGCATTTGCAGAGGCAGTGGACGCGGACACTGGCTGGGGGTCGTGGGCTGATTTTGGTTTTGGTTTTTAGCTTTTTTTTTTTTTTATTAGTTTGTATTTTCTCCTAAAACTCCTTAGATTTTACATATTGACTTTTAACTCACCTGAGTATTTCTTGTATACTGTGTGAAATAGGGCTCTATATTTGTTTTATTTCAAGTAATAGTGGTCCATGTAACTTCTTGGTTGAATAAGCCTTATTTTCCCCATTGATTTGAAATATTAATTTAATCATATATTACATTGTTAGACAGATATATATGTTTCTTTCTAGAATGCTCATTTTATGTCATTGATCTACTTGATTACTTCTGTGCTGGTGTCATGTTATTTTAATTGTGGGGACTTTATAATGGACTTAAATTTTTTAATGTATTATAATGGATTTTGACATTAAAAAAATAAAATCAATCTGCACTTAAAAAAAAGGAAGAAAGATGGAACTCTCATGTTTTGCGACAACATGGATGGAACTGGAGAATATTATGCTAAGTCAAATAAGCCAGTTGGTGAAAGACAAACACCATATGATCTCACATATAAGTAGAATCTATTCAAAAAAATAAATTAATGAACAAAATAAACCAGAGGCAGGGAAACATGGAGCAGACTGAAAGTGACCAGAGGGGATGGGGAAAGAGGACAATGGTGGAAAGAAGGGGAAGGGACTAAACAGAGAACATGTATGAATGACCCACGGACATGGACAACAGAGTGGGAATTGACTGTGGGAGTCGGGGCTGGGGGTGGGATGGGCGGAGGGGGGCAAAGGAGGAAAAATTGAGACAACTGTAATAGAACAAACATGATATAAAAATAAAAAAAAAGGATTTGAAACTATAGAAAAAGATTTTATTTATTTATTCTTAGAGAGGGAAAGGAAAGGAGAGAGGGAAACATCGTGTGGTTGCCTCTCAGGTGCCCCCTACTGGATGGGGACCTGGCCCACAATCCAGGCACATGCCCTGACTGGGAATTGAACTTTGGTTAGCAGGCCGGTGCTCAATCCGCTGAGACACACCAGCCAGGTCCTGGTTTTAGCTTGACAATAACTCACAGATAAATCTGGGGCAAATCCTTTTCTCTTCCAGGGCTTCAGTTTCATCATCTGTAAAATGTAAAGAGTTGGACTGAACAATTGTCAAAACACTTCCAGCTGGAACATTTTCTGAATCTGGGGGTTGCTTTCTTGATCTGAACACCATTTCACGGCCTCGTGAGGTTTCTGATAAAGAAATTTTTAGAAAATCTTTTAGTTTGGTGTTGATGAACATTGTCACATTTATTAGCCACTTATCAAGAATCTTCTACATAGGAGAAGAGAAGGGACAAAACCCCTGAAAGGCAAAAACATGGAGGGCAGTGAGCAGACTCGCAAACCTGTTGGCCCCCTTTCCCCACTTGAGGACAGAATTAGGGCTGTGGAGCTCAGAGATATCACCTGCATTTTATCTCAAACCAGACATCCTAAAATCATAGAATACAGGGGTCCTGTGGCTCAGAGAGGGGATTGATTTTTTCCCCATGGGGACATAAAGCTGATTTAAGAAGTAGGCCTTTTAGTCCAGTGACCATTTAATCAGATTACGTCATTTTTCAACTCAATACTCCTGGCATTTCTTCACTGTAAAATGAAGAGAAAGACTAAGATGGTCTCCAAGGTGCCTTTTCACTATATTAATTTATAGTTCCTTGAGTCATAAAAGACACACAGAAGCTGGGGTTAGAGAACCTCGGTCAACATGGCTGTTGTCCAAGGTCCTGAATGACAGTGTGGGTCAGTCCCTCCTACCACTAGGCCCCCACAGTCACGGGGAGGAGGGCACAATTCAGAGCTTCACTCCATCCACCCTAGAATCATCATTCCTACCACCTCATCACTTCCTCGTATGTCAGGCTCCTGGGCCCTTTCCACCAAGTCTTGGAAACTATATATGACAAGGGCCTTTGAAGACAGGACAGCAGTGGCGAATAGTGGGATAGCTTTATTTTCTTTCTGACGAGACATTTAGGCTGCATCTGTCCTAGGCTTGGGTGGTCCAGCAAAAAAGATACTGGAGCCACGCTCTCTCCATTAGCTTTGACATCTCCATATGATTAGGGAGGTAGGGATTTTGGATGCAGTAAAGGGAGCACTCACATGTTGTGGTCAGCTTATTACTCAAGACCTTAGATGGGCTGGCCATCAAGACCCTGAATGAGCAGCTATAGTCAATAGGGTGGGAGACTAAGACTGTGGAAGTGATGGGTCAGGAAGTGCAGGAGAACCCTGGCTCACAAGTGGCATCGGTTGGGCTGAAGAACAGAGCAGCAGCAGGGAAGATAGGTTTGAGGAGGCTGTGCCTGATAATATCAGCTCCTCTTCCAATTCAATCTTACACACAGTCTGAGCACTCACTGTATTAGTCAGCTGACACATGTGGTTTAATTTAATTCATTTCAGTGACCCAATTAAATAATGCAACATTATCGCCTTTTACACCTAAGTAAATGCAGCCTCAGAGTGGAAGAGGGACTTCCCAAGCTCTCTCATTTGGGGTGTGGCAGAAGTGAGGTTTGCAATACCCTCTGTCTGCCTGTGAAATCCTCACTCATTCCACAGCAAACACTCCCCCCTGACTCTGAGTGCAAAGGCAACAAGGCTGGACTTGGCTAAGGGAGTGAGCGGGGTGGGTACAGGACGGGTGCTGAGTCCTCCTGCTCTCTGACCTTTGGGCAGGCACAATACTGAATCAGGATGGCCTGGAAGCCCATTCCTGGAAGAAATGGTAATGTGCACTGGCTGGCCCCTCATAGCTGGCATCAGCTCTAAGTGCCCACGAGGAGGGTAATTTGGGAATATCCTCCGGTCAGTTCATCAAAAGAAATTGGCTGTTGGATTATCCTTGGTTCTTAGGCAAGTGTCATGAACACTGGTTCAGCTTCCAGATGGGTCTGGGACATTGGGCAGTTCTTCCTGGGATCATGCAATTCCTTGAATAAGAGCCATTTTTTGAACATCTACGTCACTCATTCAACAAACACCTATTGAATGCCCACTAGGTGCTGGGCTCAGTGACCTCACAAAGCTGGCAATGGCAGGTGTGGGCCAGCCGGACTCCCTGCTCTGTCCGCGGTGGTTGCTGTCTCTGCCTCCCCTTTCAGGCCCCGGCCCCTCCTGCTGCTCAGTCTCCTATACTGTTTCCCCGCTCATCATAGCTGGTCTTTGGTCCTTTAGTGTCCTTGGAGCTGGGGCTGGTGGATTAGGGCAGAGGAACAAACAGGCACATGGGGGACAAAACACAGAGCCAAATGGGGATCTTCTTATTTCTTCATCTAAGAAATGATATGTTTGACTCAAATTAATTCCAACCCAGTTCATACTTGAAGAAGAAAAAAGAGAGTTGGTTAGACTCAATTTCTTGGTCGGTCTTTCAAGCCTGGTATTAGTCTGCTCATCAGCTTAGTTCATCAGGAGAAAACATGCTTTTTCAGAAGTTTTCTAACTGAAAATAAATGCCTCATTAAGTTAAACATATTAACCTGAGAACAGTATTGATGTCAGACAGACTAATGAATGTCATTACAGGGAATGCACAATAGTCCTCAGAGGGACCAGCCATTAGGAATTCTCTGCAAGTGCACTCAGCTGTGGTACAAGGGGCAGAATTGCAGAGGGAGGGGGGGCTGGGAAAGGAGCTGGGGTGGAGCTGTGGCCATCTCTGCAAGCGATGAATCCTGTCATCTTTGAATGCAGTGAAGGGTGCGTGGCCAAAGGGGGCGCTGTGTGTGTGACACGACTCATTGTTGGGTCCAAGGGGAGGACGCCAGCTTAGCCTCTGCAGAGGAGGAAGGGCAGGAGGGTCAGAGTTGGGGCATCAGAACACAGGTTCTAGTCCCAGGTTGTCACATTTCAGGGAACGAGGTTCTGTTCCAGCTGATCTTCACTAAGCCAAGCGCTGTGCTGGGCACTTCCACATGCAACTCTCACAGAATCTCAGGGAGACAGGTCTTTGGGCCCGGGATTACAGATGGGGGAAACTGAGGCTCAGAGGAAATAAGTGGCCAGCAGTGTGTGGGCGGGAGAGCTGAGGCTGAGGCCCAGGCCGGCTGACCTGGTGCAGGTTTCCTCTCCCAGTCCCGTCCTGCCACTCCCGCCTGGTCTGCCTTCAAAGCCCTCCGCAGTTCCGCCTCTGGGACCCCGTGAGACCATAATTACAGCTGCTCTTGGAAGAGCGCTCTCTGTGACCGCACAAGCCCACCGAGGTGTAAAGCAAATCGCGGGGCTTAGGAGCCAGGGAGGCCTTGATGTAACTATGTCCCAGGAGCACACCTGCCGTGAGCCCAGGGCCAGGTTACTGCTCTGAGTCTCAGTTTCTTTACCCACGAAATGGGAACGGGTGCTGCCACCCCACAGGCTTGTTGTGACGATCAAATGAACTAATAAAGTTCCTGACATGTAGTAGGTGCTCCTAATGCACGCTGGGCTCCCGTTCCATCCAGCTGGGTTTGGTGTCTGGGGAGAGGTTGGACTAAGCCCAGGGGACTGTGAGGAGCAGGTTGCCCTCCTCATGTCCAGCCCAGCAATTAGAGGCAGCCTCAAATCCCACAATCGACAGGCATTCCTTGAGGATCCAGCCTGTTGCAGGTACCATATAGAATATGGAGATGACCTTGCAGGTCTACCAAACCAGGCAATTTACGTCTGAGTGAGGGAGATGACCCAAGGGCCCTGGAGAGAGTTCAAGGACGGGGACAGGGAAGACTGGGAAGGATCTGAGACAGAGGTAGAGCCACTGAGACAGGCACAGATGGAATCTGGGCATGGCATGGAAGAGGTATGTTTCGTGTATGTGTGCTGGGCAAGCCAGCCTTCTCCTGGGGACAGAAGCGGAAGACTCTATGTCAAGGTCCAGAAAAGCCAGAGTCTGGTCCAAGATTGAGCTAAGCAGGAAAAACATGGAAATTCATGTATTTACAGACTCTGTGTCTGCCACTTCATTTATTAACAAGGGATTGGACATTCGTTTTTATAATTTTGTTTTTCTAACAAATGGTCTCTGAGGGGTGGTTAGGTGAGGAAACTGAGGCTCAGAGCTGCTGAGCGAATGCCCCAGGGTCCTACAGCTCACAAGAGCTGAATTTCACAGCCACATCTGCCTGACCCCAAGGGCCATGACTTCCCCACTGGCCATGGTGCCTCTCACATTGGCAGGTCCCGCTGGACAGCGTTTGTTTCCCCTGCAGACTACAGACTCCCAGAAAAAGTTTGCTGCTGGCCCTTCCTTCCCCTTCTCCCCTGACTTGGCTCTACGGCAGGGTGCATCTCATGGGCAGGAGGCTGAAGACCCACGAACGCTTCCCAGCCTTGCCGGGGGAGAGGCAGACCCCGTCACCACGTGTCAGCACAAGCCGGGGGTATCGGCACAGACCTGTAGTGACTCCTCTGATCCAGAGCCTGTGCGCTCACCCTGCAGAGCAGAGCGAGCCCAGCTGTTCACGGTGGGTTTGAGCTCCCCTCACTGAGAGCGCCTGCTCTCTCCTAAGGCGGGTTCTGAGCGTTCTGGCTGAGCGCCGTGGCTACAACTTGCCAGATGTTGGGGTACTTCATATGCTGAATGGCACACATTCTGGGTGAAATGCTATGTGTAACTCCACTGTAATTATTTCTGCAATTATTTATTTGATTTTTGTATTTCCTACCAGTTTTACACATTTTTTGGTGGCAGGTTCTTTGTCTATCTTACTCCTTGTCTATTCTCCTGTGCCCGGCACATAGAGTTTATACAGTTGAAACGTTTGCTGAGTGGTTTAATAAAGGATACTTTGAAGGAGGAAAATGAGTTTTACTAACCTAATTATAATTTCTTTAGGCAGGATTTCAAGAACAAAGATGGTGGAGAAGAGATAATTGAGAAAAAGGGTCAAGGTATTAGCTGAAATATTGCAAGGCATATATTGAGTCCAACAGGTAGGCAGTGAGAGAGATGTGGTATATTAGTTAGCTAATATTGCATAACAAACCGCCCTAAGGTTTATTAGCTTTAAATAATAGGCATTTATTTAGCCCAGAGTGTGCAGGGGGGCTGGATGCGCCTGCAGACTGGGGTTGATTGGGCCTCGCTGGGCTCACGCACGCTGCTGCAGTCAGCTCGTGGGCTGTCTGGTGCAGCATGGCCTCCGCTGGGATGGTTCATGGCGGTTTCATGTGGCTTCATCTGACACCAGGCAAGCCCAGGCTTGTCTCATGGTGAAGATAAAAGTGCAAAAGGATGAAGGCACCCAAAGTGTTTTGAGACATGGGCTGGTATATTGACCATATATTCTTTTTTTAAATGGAATTTGTTGGGGTGACATTGGTTAATAAAAGTATATAAAGTTTCAGGTGCACCATTCTATCTATTTACCATGTAGTCTTATGTGCTGTATTCTTTTTATATTTTTATCCTCGCCTTGCGAACATTTTTTTAGAATGTTTTTTTAGAAAGAGAGAGAGGTAGGGAGAGGAAGAGAAAGAATGATGTAGGAGAAGCATCTATTGGTTGCCCTCATATGCACCCAGACTGGGGATCCACGCTGGGACTCAGGATCGCACCTGTCTAGACCGGGGCAAATCTGCCATCTAGGTATGTGCCCTGACTGGGGCTTGAACCCAAAACCTTTCGGCTATGGGGATGATGCTCCAAACCCTGAGCCACACTGGCCAGAGCTTATTTATCTCTGTATTCTTGATGTTTTGGTATTGGGACCTTGATCCTGGAGAGACTTGCTTCTCCTAGGGCTAACTAATTCCTAGTTGTCACGACTCCCCTTGTAAAAACCAACCAATCCAGAGCCCACATCCTCACACCTCTATCTAACTCTCTCACAAACCAAGTCAACATTCTCCTTACCTTAAACAAACCTAGAGCAAGTAACCAGACATCTAGGGTCCACCCCAATAGCCCAGGGCCAGCTGCAATTATTCAAACGCTCCAGTCCTAAGGTCGTGCAGTGTGCCGACCATACCTTGCCCTTTTCTTCCTGCAAAGATGCTAATGAAGGTTCTGGCAATGTTCTTCTCTCTTCTTTGTCTCTTGACCCACACTGGTGCTTCCGCAGGTGTCTCTGGGTGGCATGCTGTGTTTCTTGTTTCTAGAGATCTGTGAGTATAAATTTCTTCCTTAATAATAATACTCATTTCTATGTCTGCAGGTCTCACCACACTTGGTTAAAAAAAATCCTGGATACATTTTAAAATGGCTGTGGATTAGCCCGTCACTTCTATCCCATTCTATGGGCCAAAGCTAGTTGCAGTCTAGGCTAGGGTCAGCCTAGATTCAAAAGCTGGAGAAGCAGAATGCCCTCTGCAGAATGGCAGGGAAATTCTGCCAACTGATAAAGAAAAACCAACCTATGAAAAAACAACAGATAACATCAGACTTAGTGGTGACAGAATATTCCAGCCCTAAGATCAGGAACAAGATGAGGAACCAGAGAATATCTGCTCTGTTCACCATTGTACTTAAGGGTCTAGCCAGTGCAATAAGGCATAACAAGAAATTAAATGCAATGCTATTGGAAAAACATAATTAAAACTTTAGTTTAGACAACATGTTGATCATTCACATAGGAAACACAAAAGAATCTATAAGTTATTAGAACTAATAAGTGAATACAGCAAGGTTACAGGCTAAAAGATCAATATAAAAATCAATTGTATTTATATTTACTAGTAACAAACAATTAAAGATTGAAATAAAAGTACCATTTACAACAGCATCAAAAACTTTAAATATCTTAGGGATAAATCTGACATAAGATGTACAAGATCTGTACACCGAACTAAAAAAATTGCTGAGAGAAATTAAAGAAGTTCCAAATAAATGAAAAGATGTATGTTGTTCACAGGTCATAGGACCTAATATTGATCCCCTTGGATCAGTTCTCCCCAAATTGATCTGTAGGTCAACTCAATCTAATAAAAAGCCTTACAGTTTTTTGTTTTGGTAGAAATTTATAAGGTGGTTTTAAAATTTATATGAAAATGCAAAAGACCTAGAATGGTCAAAATGACTGTGAAAAAGAATAATATATTTGGAGGATTAACACTAACTAATTTCAACACTTATAAAGTAATCAAACCAGTGTAGTATTGGCGTGTAGTCAGAAAGGTCAATAGAACAGAATAGAGTGTCCAGAAACAGACCCATAGATCAAGAGACAACTGATTTTTGACAAAAATGCAAGGAAAATTTAGTAGAAAATAGTTTTCAAAAAATGGTGCTGGCACGATTGGGTGTCTTATATGCAAAAAAAGTGGGCTTCAGTTCACCACATAAAAACTTAACTCAAATGGGTTATAGACCTAAATATAAATCTTAAAATTACATAGCTTGTGGAGTAAAACAGAGGAAAAAAATCTTTGTGACCTTGAGTTAGACATGACATCAGAACCAAGATACATAAATGGAAACATTGATAAATTGGAGTTAATAAAAAGTAAAAACTTTTGCTTTTTGAAAGATATTAAAATAATTAAAATACAAGCCATAGACTGGGAGAAAATATTTGCAAAACATCTATCTAGTGAAAGATTAATATCTAAAGTATGTAAATAACCCTCAAGACAAACAATGAAAAATAGACAAAGGGTTTGAACACTTCATTAAAGTAGATACAGGAATGACAAACACACAGGCACATGGAAAGATGCTGAACATCACTAGTGATTAGGAAGGCACAATGAAATACCTCTACAGATCGGGTGTATTAGAAAGGCTAAAATTAAAAAGATGGCTCCTGCCAAGTTTTGTCCAGGTTGTGGAAGAACTTGAACTCACACACTGCTGGTGGGAATCTAAAATGGTACAACCAATTTGGAAGAGTCTGACCAGTTTCTTACAAAATTAAACACTTTCCATATGACCTAGCCCTTCCACTGCTAGTTATTTACCCAACAAGAACATGAATGTTCATAGGAACTTTAACTAAAATAGCCTCAAACTAGAAACAGCCCAAATGTCCATCAGCAGGTAAATGGATGAACAAATTGGGCATATTCACATAATTCACTACTACTCAGCAATAAACTAACTGTTGATACATGCAACAACACAGATGAATCTCAGAATAATCACACTGACACCAGATATAAAAGATCACGTTGCTGGGCGATTCCATTTACATAAAATTCTAGAAAATGCAAACTACTCAATAGTGACAGGAAGCAGATCTGTGGCTGTCGGGGGGATGGGGATGGGGAAGGAAGGGAAGGGCAGGAGAGAGGGATTAGAAAGGAGCATGTGAGGGTGATGAATACATTCGTTATCTTGATTGCAGTGATAGTTTCAAGGATGTATACTTACGTCAAACTTATCCAAATGTACATTTTAAATCCGTGCAGTTTATTTTATGTCAATAACGTGGCTTTCAAAATTCTTATTATTCAGATCCCCAGCTGCAGTTCAGGAGATTTTTGACAGGAACCAGGGGAACAGGGGGTGGTGAATGAAGGAGAACTCACCCAGTTGCCCATGACCAACCCCATGTTCCTGCAGATGTCTCCTCATGTAGGAAGAGTCAGCAGAAAAGGTCAGAAACTTGGTCCACGGCCCTGCCGCATCCTCCCCTGGAAAGCTGCATCCTGATTTATCAGACAGCGGGAAAGGGAGACAGGGGCTGTGTGCTGAGGAATGCTGATGGAGTGGGACTGTAGAGCCTGGAGTTGGAACATCTTGCAGGAAAAGAGAGAGTTATCTTCAAGTACAGAACCGTCTGCCATGTGCAAGAGGAAGTAGGTGCCCTCAGCATGGCCTGAAGGAAGGCTTTCCAACATTCAAAGCTGACCAGAGAAGGAATGGGATCTTTTAAGAGGCGGTGAGTTCCCCATCCTTGGGGATGTGCAATGAAAGATGAAGGGAGGTATAGTGAATGCCCAGGCTTTGGCATCAGACAGACCTGGATTCGAATTGCAACTTGGGTGTTTCAGGGCAAAGCACTTCTCTCTGAGCCTCAATTTCCGGTTCTGTAAAGTGGGGTCATATACCATTGAAACCACTGGACTTTTATGAGACTTAACTGAAGTAACACATGCAAAGCACTACTGTAGGGTCAGGCACATGTAAGATCCCAGCGGCTGGGAGCCAATGTCATTGTGTTGGGGATCTGTCATTGAGTGAGGTGTTGGCTATTCCCTGCTCATCAGTCTGATTCTTTGGAACCAACCCCAACATTTATCTCTGGGAATTAGTGATCTGCCCCTGCTCCTCCTTGCTCTCCCCCGTTCCCTCTCTCTTTAGACATAATCTCTGTTGATCCACAGTTTCCCACCCAGCCTTCCTTTTCCCAGGGCACTGTGCCATGGAGGTGACATCAGGTTTCCTTGCTCCCGCTGCTGAGAGTGCGTGCGAGGATGCCTGATTCACACTAGGAGGGGTTGCTGGAGCCACAGATTCACAGATGGAATGATAGTCTTTGGGGAGCAAGACCCCCCTCCAGGGAGTGATCTGGGAGCACTTCCTTTGTCTACCACACAGGGCTGGCTGGCTGCTCTCTTAATCATCCTCCTTGGTCTCCAAAATAAGCCTTAATTTCAGGCAGAGGAAAAAGAAAAGGCTCATAAAGCCTTGTTCCAGGGCTCCCGGCAGAGTTATCATTTCTTGGTCCTAGTCAAAGGCCCCCTCCATGAGCGATTGGCCACTTAGCACTTGTTAATGGATCTAACTTCCATAGGCTTTAAGTGTTTCCTTGAAATTGATCTTCCAGTGAAAAGCAGGCTTTGGAGACATGAAATAACCATCAGAGAGCCTTAAATGAATTACACTTTATCAACCGGAGAAAAACAATGCACTTGAATCACACGCTACAGGGGAAATGAAGGGCTGTCAGACATGGAGACGGGAGGGCGAGGAGAGGGCCCCTGTGCCTGCTGCTGCTGAACTTGTCTTGTCACAAGTGTCTGCATTTGCATTCCAGAGGGGAACGCATGTCCTGGATGGTTTTCCCTGCTGTGTGATGCAACATTTCCTGCTGCTGTCCCCACCCCAGCTCTGCCCCCACAGTGAGAGAGGGTGTCTGAGTCACTCTCTTCTCCTCTGGGGCAGGGTGGAGGGGGATGATGGCCATGTCTGGGCAGAGGAGGCAGAGAGGGGTCCAGCTCTTTCTTCAGCCCCTCCTCCCCACCATCCTCTGCCTCCTCCCTCCTGGGCCCCATCTGCTGAGGAATAAGCCTGGATACATGGGGCACAAGGGGGTGCTGGGGTCCCAATTCTCTAGGAATGGGGCCATGTAGACACATTTCCCCTAAAATGGGAAAACTGAGATTAGCTCCTCCATCCTCCCTTCCTCACACAGGGGCCCGAGGAGGGGGCTCCGTTTACTCAGATGCCCAGTTAGCAGACCTTTGCTGAGGACCAGTCTGCACCCGGCCCTGTGTCCAGGCTGGAGAGTCAGGCAGGATGAGCCCTGGTCCCTGCCATCACTCTGTGAACAATGAGGCCATGTCAGCTTCTAACTGGCCTACCCATCACCTCTGTCCCTTTACCCTGCTTTGTTTCTCTTAGTGTCTGTCACCATCTGACTCTAGATGCAGTTGTGTCTGTTACTGTCTGTCTCCACACCCAGCGTCAGCTCCACGAGGGTGGGGCTCTTGCTGTCCCCCTCGGAGCTATGTTTCCATGTCTGGAACCATGACTGGCACACAGCAGATGTTCTGTTTTGTAATGAATGCGTTTTACGTGCGCTAATGAAGGGAACAGGAGGCACAGACTGGCAGGTGTCTTCAGTGGGCAGCCTACCTTGGCGTATGAAGGCGAGTGGCCAGGGGACATGGGTAAAGCGTCTGCAGGGTCTCCTACAGTCACTAAGAGCATGCTGTGCATGGAGCACCTGTGGCTCAGGACCAGCAAACTCCACCCTCCCATGACCGACAATAGCCCAGCCACTGCCACAGCCAATTGTGTCCTCATGCTGCTGCTGGACCATGGGGATCCACATGGTCACCCACTGCCTCAGCCCCAGCCCACCCTGGGGGTAGAGAGAGGGTTCGGCTGGGCCTTCTGTGCTGTGTCTTGGCCACTGGCCCTCTGCTCTCTGCTTAGAGTGGGCTTTCTGAACATCAGCCAAGTGAAGAATCAAGTGGGCTGATGAGACTGGGAACCCAGAGAAGAGTCCGGGATGGAGCGAGGACATGTGTTGTGAGGGGTCAAGGTACAAGCTGAGAATGGAGGGGATGGCCATGGAGACCAGCGCCTCAGCTCCTGGAGCCTCAGAGCTACATAGGCCTCCCTGGCACTGCTCTGTGGGCAGCTTGATGGGCAGGATGCACAGGCAAGTCCTGGGCTCGTTGGACACTGACCAGGGGGAGGCAAAAGTGCAGGTGGAAGCCTGGGCCAGGGTGACAGAAAGGACGAGGACACCTTCCCCATGGAAGGGGGTGGCCAAAGGGAGAACCACGGTGTATCCTGGCCCTTGGAGTCACTCGACAGGGAGACTCCCTGTCTCGCTCTCTCTCTCTGTGTCTGGATCAACAGGATGACTCATCTCTTGTCCCCTCTGCTCACTTCTTCCTTCTTGCTGTAGACTGGCTGGCTTCTCTGTTCATTTCCCACCTGCCACGGCCACTCCAAAGGGCTAAGTGCTCTTCCTGTTGGCTTCGACAGCTGACCCACTCCTCATTCCAAGCAGATTTCTGGGAGAGAAGATGTGATCATTTGTCCAGTGTGGGCTGGGGGTCCACCTCAATGCTGTTAATAAGCTGAGAGTTGGTGGTGGCGGCGGCGGCAGGAAGGATAGCTTATCAGAGTTGTGGGCCGAGCAGGAAGGGATGGACCAGGAGAAAATAGTCAACATTTCTAAAAAGATGGAAGTTATAGTCCTTATTTTTCAGTTAAAGAAACTTAAGCTCGAAGAAGCACAGTGAGTTACTAAAGATCACACAGCTTGCAAGCTATAAAATCATGATTTATACCTTAGGGTCAGATGGACTCCAAACTCCTACCCTCAATCCCTCCTGTTTTCTGTTTCTTCCTCCCATCTGCTCCTCTCACCTGCCACTACCTTCTGCGCCAAGCAGAGCTGAAAAAAGGGGAAAAAATGACTTTCCCAAGAGGAGAGAATGGGGCAGCTCCTGGGGCCCGTGAAGACAGTCTTTGCTCCCTCAGTACCTGGGTGTTCTCAGGTGGCCACAGAGCCCGGCACCTGATGCCGAGGTGGCCCCAGCTCTCCTTCCAGTGCAGGCTGCGGGGGTCAGTGCGCTGGAACTTCTTACTCGATTTTTCACGGGAGTAAGAATTTAATTAACATATCATGGCAATCATTGTATTTTTATTTATTTATGTTTTATTTTTTAGTCTTCTTTTCTTTTTTTTTTTTTTCCAGATGTAGTCTCCTATTCAACAGACAGAAAGCATGGGGATTTTTTTCTTTTGCATCCTAGTGCAAACCAAAAGAATAGCATTAGATTGTTCAAGGCCTATCAGTGGATGCAGCATTTTTTAGTTTTCAGCTACAGTTTACATTCAATATTATTCTGTGTTAGTTTCAGATGTACAGCATAGTGGTTAGACAATCATGTGGTTTACAGAGTTGTCCCCCAGATACTTTGTACACACCTGGTCCCTACATAAATATTTATTATGATATTATTGACTATATTCGCTATGCTGTAACCTATAGTCCTATGACTATTTTGTAACTACCAAGTTGCCCATCTTAATCCCTTCACCTTTTTCACACAGTCCTTAAAACCCCTCCCTTCGGTCAAACATCAATCTGTTCTCCATATCTATGAATCTGTTTCTGTTCTGTTTGTTTATTTTTCTTTGGATTTTACATATAAGTGAAATCATATGGTATTTGTCTTTCTCTGTCTGACTTATTTCACATAGCATAATACCCTCTAGGTCCATCCATGCTGTCACAAAAGGTAAAATTTTATTCTTTTTTATGGCTGAGTAGTATTCCATTGTGTATACACACCACAGCTTTTTTATCCACTCATCTATTGATGGGCACTTAGGTTGCTTCCATATCTTGGCTATTGTAGATAATGCTGCAATGAACATTGAGGTGCATATATTTTTTCAAATTAGTGTTTTGGGTTTCTTTGGATATATTATCAGAAGAAGAGTTGCTGGATCATAAGGCATTTGCATTTTTAATTTTTTGAGGAACTTCCACGCTGTTTTCCATAGTGGTTGCACTGATCTGCATTTTTACCAGCAGTGCCCTAGGGTTCCCTTTTCTCCACATCCTCACCAGTACCTGTTGTTTTTGGTTTACTGATGATAGCCATTCTGACAAGTGTGAGGTGATATCTCATTGTGGTTTTGATTTGCATTTCTCTGATGATTAATGATGTCGAGCAACTTTTTATATGTCTGTTGGCCATCTGTGTGCCCTCCTTGGAGAAATGCCTATTCAGGTCTTCTGCCCAATTTTTAATTTGGTGATTGCTTTTCTGGTGTTGAGTTGCTCTGAGTTCTATATAAATTTGGATATTAATTCCTTACTGGATGTGTCATTGGTGAATATCTTCTTCCCTTCAGTAGGTTGTCTTTTCCTTTTATTGATGGCTTCCATCTCTGTGAAAACCCTTTTTAGTTTGATGTAGTCCCATTTGTTTATTTTCTGTTTCCCTTGTCCAAGAAGATTGGCAGTCATTGTATTTTACCAAACAGGGGGTGACCTTGCAGTTCTGCCGGAGTGCAGCAGTCCTACTGTGGAGCCCTTCCTCCGGAGCCTTTCAACCTCCACAAGCCAGTTTTAAAAACAAGCCCTGTTGTGGTTGCCACAGAGCCCAACATGTAGTAGGCTTCCCACAGACACAGCAGAGCAGTGGCTGTCGGCTGAACTAGGCCCTCTTAGGATCAGGGCTGGGCATCTGCCAGCCACGCAACCCCAGACTCCGGGTCCAGAAGATGATCTCTGATGTTTACTTGGCATTGATTACAGGTAAACAACAGCCAGGAAGGATTTAGAAAAGGGGGTTGCAGTGCAGGTTGGACCTGGAGATTACTGAAAACCATATCCCTGCAGATGGGGCAGTGGGAGGGCAGGCCTATATATGGATCCCCTTCAGCATTCTTATGACCAGGTGGGTGAACTTGGGGCAGTGCCTTAACCTCTCGGATCCTCAGTTTTCCCACATGAAGGCAGAGCTGATGAGCCTTCCTTCATAGGCAGTTGTGAGAGTCACAGGAGAGGGGCTCTGGGGAACCGTCAGCTCTGTGCCTGCAATGCAGTAGGTGCTCAGCTAAATGGTTGCTGACATGAGTTGGGTGCACAGATGACTTCTTATCTGGGTGGGGGTGGCTTTGGGGAGCCCCGGCTTTTACCCCTAACCCGTCCCATTGTTGATCACCTGAGGAGGTTCTAATACCACTTGGCAGAGGGAGGGTGGGTCTGCATTGAGGTGGACCAGAGGCGGACATTCAGGGAGGTGAGCAATAGACTTGCCTGCCCAAATGGACAGGAGGGCTTTGGGGCAGCCCAGCCATAGTTGACAAGAAACAAGACTCAGCTTTTAGAGAGACTCGGGGCAAGTGAGAGATGGCCAGAATTGTCACTCCAGGCCTTCTAGCAACAAAACAGAACTTAGGTATGTCCTGTAGGCACAGCTCCACCCACCATGGGATCTGGGAGCAGGAGATGAGTGGAGATCTTGACTTGGGGTGAAGAAGAGCATCACTAAGATCTGATTAAGGGACCAGCACCCAAGCTCTGAGCTCAGCTCAGGCCCTGGGAATCCAAGTGCAGCAGACACTGCAGTGTCCATCCTATCTCATCTGAATCCACCATCGCAGGACCTGCTGATGGAAGAAGAACTGAGAAGATCTGGTGCATAACTAGGGTGTTCAGTGTGGTGTAGACTCTGGGAAAAAGCAAGGGTTCTATAGGAGGGGCTGCTTAGGACTGACTCTACCATAGAGAATCAAAAAGAAGAAAGTTCTGGGGGGTCTGGGGAAGAAACAGGTCTAATCCTGGGAGGATATCATGGCAGAGTAAAGGGAACAACTGGACTAAGAATTGGGAGATCTGTGTTCTGGCCCCAGTTCAGTCTCTAGACCACTCTGTGACTGGGGTCAAGTCACTTGGCCTCTCTGGGCTTACTTAGTTTTCACATCTTCAGAGCAAGGTCATTCCTAAGAGCCCTTCTTGAGCCTTGACTTTAGAGGGTTTTGTGTAATTGCCCTCCCTACTCCGGCCTTAAAATTGACCAGTGGCTTCCCAGCTCAAACTCACCTTTAGCCAGAAGGAGGGAATTCAGCTCCAGGAACCCAGAGAGCTGAGTCAGCAGGCCTTATAGTCACTGCATGATGCCAGGACTGGCAGTGACAGGGCCGCTCGGTTTGTTCAAGTCTGGGGTAACATGCCCACGCCCTTGGAGATGTCATTATGGGTGGTTTCTGAACTTCCTCTGTGGGACAGAAGAAGATGGAGAGAAGGGCAGCAGGGGGAGCACCTGACTCAGACCCCTGAGGAAGGAGCTGAGACAGCAAAGTTTTGTGCTGGCCTCAGCTTGGAGATGTAGATGTTGGAAGGGAGGCAGTCATTAGACTCCTTCGTTTCCTGTGACAGGAACCTCAGTGCAACCTGGCTTGGGCTGAGAAGGAATTGATTGGTTTTATGCAACTGAAAAGCTCAGGGAGGGGCCTTTCATTAGACCTCGTTGCAGGGGCTCAAATGATGCCATCAGGGCCCTCTTCATCTTTTAGCACCTCTCCCCCTTGCAAGCCCATGTTCAGGCCCCCCTTCTTGGTGGCCAGATGGTTTTTCATCCAAACTGGAGTCTGGTAGATAAGAGAAAACTCCCGCAAAGGTCCTGGGCTGACTCCCATTGGCTCCTACCCTGAACCAATCTGGAAGGCCAGCGAGAGGGAATATGGAGATTGGCTTAGTCGAATCAGGGGCCATTCTAGAATCTGGGGGCAAAGTTCATGCAGCCTAAATCCAAGACAAGCTCAGAGTAGGGCAGAGTAGTTATAAAGGGTGCCAGGGTATTGGTTGGCAATAACCCACAGGTATCCTCCCCTGGGCTTGGGATGAAAGACAAGAAAAGCAAAGTAAGAAATGAAATGGAGAAGAATAAGGGGAGAAAGTCCTAATATCCACAGAGCGTGGCTGATCTAATTTCATCTGCCCAATAATCTAATGAGAATACAACTACCATTACCTTAAAACTAGAATCCTATGTTTTTGCGTTGAAAGGATCTTCAAAAGGCACCTGGTCTGACATCCTCATGTTTATAGATAAGGTGACAGAGACCCAGAGAGGTTAAGTGACTACCTCAAGGTTGCACAGCTCATTAGTACAAGATCTACTTGGGTGGCCCGCGTTGGTCCACCTAGTTGCTGCCCTTCTGGAAGCTTTTCCAGAATGCCCCATAGTGACCTCTGCTCCATCTCATTGGTGGGAACTGTGTCACATGACTGCCCACAGAGAGGCGAGAATGAAATGTTTTTAAGTAGAAGTAATTGTTGTCCCTGACAAAATAGGGGTTGTGTTTGTGAGGAAGAAGAGGCAGACAACTATCAGTAGACTGCCGGTAGTCTCTGCCCTAACACAACCGCATTTTCACATTTGTTCCCTCATTCAAGCAGCATAAGCAGATTTGCTGTGATCAGGCAGCGAGAGGCTGCGCCACTTGCTTAAGACCCCACAGGAGTTGTTTGTTGGAACAAGGTTAGAGCCCTGGCTCCCGGACCCAATAGCTCCTCAGATCTGTATTCTCTTTCCGCATTGCCCACTCTCTCTTCTCTGTCCCATTCTTTGCCTCTCCCTCCCCCCAGACTGGCCCAGGGAAGCACATCCCTGCAGCCTGGAGATGAGGGGCAGTGGCTTATCAATTATGGTCTGACCCACTTTCAGGCGGACCCGCTGGTAAGTCTGTTATCGAAGTCCAAACTCAAACCAGCCCCCTAATGTTACGCTCCCCCCTCACATCCTGAGATTGGCTGTTCATGGGGATAACCTTAGCAGAGGACATTTGGCCAGTGTCTATCAAAATTCAAAATGCACATACCCTTTGTCTCAGAAATTTAACTTCTAAGGATTAATCATTCTGAAATACTCCAGAACACAAAGCTATGTAAGGATCTTCACTACAATGTTATTTGTAATAGCAAAATTGGAGAAATTTAAATGTCCCTCTGTAGGAGCTTGGCTACTGGAATTATAGCACATCCATACCATTGAATACTAAGCAGCCATTAAAATGATTGAGTTTGGTCTCTATACTCTGATTTGGGAGGATGTTCATGATATGTTTTTGAATACAGAAAGTAGGTTGCTGAAAAATATGAACAGCATGATAAAGATTCTAATAATCTTGGTCTGTACAAATAAATGTCTGGAAGGATGTGCATCTGTATTGGCAGACACTCAGGAAAATTCTTCATGCATGGAGACCCTCTGACCACATGAACTCTCCATTTGTGCCTCAGATCTTTCCCCCTCTCGCCTCCATTGTCAACATTCCCATTTCTCCTGGATCATTCCAATTAGTGCTCAGACACATCATTAATTCTTGAACCCCCTGAGTAAAAACATAAGGTAGTACCTAACCGCTCTTGCTACCTTTGCTTCATTTCACAGTAAAACAAGAGCTGCCATTCCTGCTACCTCCAATTCCCCACCTTCCATTTTCTTTTCCACATGCTTCTTTTGTGATCCAATGCAACCCTTAAAACCATGCTCAATTTCTCTTTCAAGTGCTGCCCAGTCCAACCAGTATTTTCCCAAGTTCCTACTAAGAGCCAGGTGCTGTGCTTGGTGTTGTGTGCGGGGGCACGGATGAGTAAAATCTGTGTTCCAAGGAAACTGGCATTGTTGACTCTCCCACAGAGGAGGCTTTTAAGAAGAGCTTATTTGGGGAGCTGATACCACAGGCGATCCAGGGAGACCCTCGGCATCGTAAGCGAAGGGCACTGGCAGCTCAGAATGAAAGTGTGCCGCTGGGCTCTGATTCTCTCTTTAACCAAACGCTAGCCAGACTCCTCTGAGCCTTCTTCTTAACAAAGACTAACCTTGACCTATAAACACTTGAACAGATGCTAATGGAGTTTGCAGAAGCTCAAAGCCACATCCTTAGGATGACCCTAGCCCCTTTGGAAGAGCCTGAGTGAGGAAACTCCAGGCTGCTAGAAGAAGTTACTGTTAGTTCCAGCCGAGGCCTGAAGGCAGGGGATTGTCACCCAGCCTCCGTGGGAGGTAGGAGTCTAACTTCCAAAAGTGCCACCTAGCAAACCCAGGTGGATCTTACAGGGACTAACTCTGCTCCACTTTTTGTAATTTTTCACTTCCCTGACTTTGTTCAAACCCCTGTCATTGCCCCTACATAATTTTTCAGGTCTACATCGTGCTCTGCTGGGGTCCCACGTCTAGCACAGAGCTGAGTATAGAGCAGCCACACAATAAACACTTTCTAAATGAATGAATACATAAGTGAGTGAATGAGACCTTTACTCCTTTTTCAGGCTTATGAAGATGTCTTGTCCTCATGTTATCACAGAAGAAACGAAGCTCAGAGAGGGGAAGCTACTTGCCCAGAGTCACATAGTGGATCAAGATCAGAACTGGGACTTGGACTTAGACATGAAAAGGAGTCCCATAGGCATCATTCACAGGGAAACAGGGAGAAAGGAGCCCAGGCTCAGGCCTCTTCAGACTCACCTCTCACCTCTGCTTTTGCCCTTAAGTACACACTCCATTCTCCTGCCATTCAAAGCCAGGCGCTCTTCCTTGAACAGGCCAAATGCTTCCGAGCCTCTGAGACTGCGTGTTTTATTCCCCCATCCGGAGTGCCCTTCCCACCACAACATCCCAACAAACTCCCCCTCTCCCTTCTCAGTTCAATGCCGATTCTTCTGTGAAGCTCGCCTGACCTCCCCGGGCAGGTGTGGACAAGCCCTGTTGGAGCTGTCCCAACCCCCACACACGTCCCCACAACTGGCACCTCTTACTGCCCCAGAATTGCCTGTTCTTGTGTGTTCCTCACCAATGTGGCTCCTGGAGGACCTGCTACAGCTTATAAAGTACTGAATGAATGAATGGGTGAGTGAATGAATGAATGAGTGAAGGCATAGGACCATGGAGAAGTGAAGGGGTCAGTGGAACCATCTCTTGTCATCCTGAAGCATTAACACTAAAGGTCACCAACACCAAGGTGACACAAAAGGGATTTTGGGACTGGAAAATGGCATGAAAGCCTTTTCAGTCTATCCCCTTGCCTCTTGTAGGCAGGAAGATGGTGTCATTCTGATTTTAAAGATGAACCAGAGAGGTTATCCTTTTTTGATCAAAGTCACAGAGCCAACACCCTGCCAACAACCCTGATTTTCAGCAGCAACAACCATCATCAGCCACAGTAACTGGGGTGTCCTGGCAGCTACAGGGATTGCACCCTCGGCATGTGCCCCACCCTGGGCTGTGGGTGGAGTGACCGTCATCTACCTCAACTCTCATTGCAAACTGATGAGGTGTGTGTTCTCACCTTCATTTTATTTTATATTTGGCTCTGCTTAGTTTTCTCCATACAGAAGAAATATATGCTCATTCTGAAAGACTTCAAGTAATATTGAAAATGAGAGCTCTTATCATCTCATGCACCGACTCCCATTTTACAGATGAAAAGACTAAGGCTTGTACCTTCTACACAACACAGCCTTATTCCCTAGGATTATGCAGCCGAGCTCCCTGCTTGCCTGGTGTGACACCAGCAGCTCTGTGACTCATAGGGGACACTAAGGCCATGGGAGATCTCGGGCCTTTGGAAACAATTGGCTCATTTGTAAAGCTTTTCTCCTGGGTGGGTTGGCACCAGCAAATCAATATTCTGCTGTGCCACACATTGTGGTGCCAGCCTCCCCACTCAGGTAGGACAGAGAAGAGCAATAATCTTGACAAAATCTAAATAGCATTGTCTCGAGTGAACTGGAGGGGAGAGTTTGTACAGGAGGCTCCCGAGAAGTCCATAAATCTGAAGCTGATGAATTACGTGGGCAGGTGCCTCTGCCACCAGCATCCTTGCTGAGGACCAGAAGTGGGATAATTACTTCTCTGGCGCTTGGTTGTCTGGAGCGTGCTGGCCCATTTATCTTTTTTATTGCTACCAGATTTCAGGAAAGTGTCTGCTCAATCCCCCACCCCTACCCCCTTTTTCTAAATGTTGGATTTATTTGATGACTCCACTAGCCCTGGTGATGGAGGCCAGGGTGTGCCCCGCAGCAGGGAGGACTCGGTCCCTGAGCCCGCCTGCCCGGTGGGTTCTCTCGCGGGTGTGATGGGTGGGTGGATGGACAGCCGGGCCGGTCATAACCATCATCCCCATCAGTGGTATGATCAATTTCCTTTCCTTCCCCACCCCCTGCTCCGTGGATCGGCTGTACCCTACTCAAGGCAGTGGGAAGAGACTGAAGTGAAGGTTTTCTCAGCCTTGGGAAATGTAGTCTGAGCAGCCATGTAAAAAGCTGAAATTTGCAGTTCAATTACTAAAGGAAAATGGGGAGAATCTATTTAGGGGACACTGGCCAATTCACCACACTCAAGAATGTAGGTGAAGGGAGTGTTTCTGGGAATTGGGGTGAGGCTGGCAGTGGGAGGGGGAAGAAGATGGGTCCATTCTATTTTTTCCTCCTTCTCTCTCTCCCCCAAGGCCTCCTTTCTCCTCCATATTTCTCAGCCTTGGCATTGATAGGTGGCTCTCTTATTGCCTTAATTTGGATCTCCCAAGTGCCCTCTGGATCACCTCTGAGCCCTGGATCATTTAAGCTAGTGAGACCACCTGGCCATTTAGGTAATTAGTTAACGTTGACATTGACAGAGCTGTATCCATCTGTGATAATCGCTATTGAAACTCCTTGTTTGTTCACTCATTCATTTGCTCAGTATTTACTGGGCACTCATTCAGTGACAAGCGCTGTGCTAGGCGGTGGGGATACAACAGAGGGAAGAATTGTTCCTGCCCTCCCAGTGCTTAGACTATAGTGGGAACAGACAATATTAAAAAAAAAAATCAGTCATCTAACGCATGTACAATTACAGCTGTAGTAAGTGGTCCAGGAAGACTCTCTTGAGAAAGTGATGAGCAAGATTTCCTCAGGTAAGAGGAGAGAAAAAATATTCTAGGCACAAAAAAGAAAGCAAGCACGTACAAAGGCCCTGGGATAGGTAGGATGGCCGGGAGACAAGTGTGGCTAAGCAGATAAAATAAGGTGCTTGGGGTGAGGTAAGGCTGGAGCAACGTTGGGCCCAGGCGGGGTAGGGCATTATAGTTCATGTTAGGAAGTTCTCTCTCTCCAGTTAGGGCTGCAGAAAGCTGCTGCAGGCATTGGAACAGGCAACTTTGGGCCCCACAGTCAGGCAGTCTCTCAGACCCTCCTCCACTTCTAGAGACAGCTGAAGCCATTGTGATTCTTTGGCTGTCCCCACTGAAAGTACATCTGTCACCTGGGCATTGAGGGGTCCTCAGTCAGCTTTGTTCCATGGGGTCCCACGCATCTGGACTTGAGCATGTCAGACCAGATTCATTGAAGCCCACGGGGGAGGAAAAAAAATCCAGACCAAAGCATTGGCCGCAGCGATGACCAGGATTTACACCCCTGACGTGGAGTCCTGAGCTCTGGAGGGGCCCTGGCTGCTAGAGCCCTCTCTTGGTAGCTTCTGTGACCCAGAGCATGGATGAAAATAGTTCCCATTAGCCCTTGCTGACCTCATTCCTGTATAATAACCAAGGGTAAAGTCTTCTTTGGATTACAGTTGGCCCTTTGAGCCTTGGCATAGAAAGAGAAAGATCAATCCTTTCAGGGTGCAAAGAGCCAAAGCTCTTTCTCTTTTGGGAAACTGCTTATCCCCATTCCAGGAAAGCCTTGGGTGGGCTCTCACTCCCAGGAGACACTCTGTCTCCTTTGCCTCTTCTTTTGTGTTCTGCTGCGCTTTCCCGGGCGGAGGGAAAGGAAAGAGCGGGCTTGCAGCTAGTAGCTAGGGGCTTGGGTGTCAGCCCCTCTCATCTGTGCCATGGACTATTGTCCAGAAGTTTCAACCTCGGTTTCCACCTCTCATTTGCTCTTCTTTGAGAGAAGAGGAGGGGCTTGTCCGATGAGTGAATTCAAATGGCATTGTCATTCTGTAATCCACACAATTAAATTGTTTGATTTCCAGCAATATTGGTACATTTGAGGGCCATGGTGCAGGGAAATGCTCATTGAATCTGGTGCCAGACATCCAGGTCCACTCTGGGCTTTGCCCTTCACTGGCTGAGTCATCTTAGTCAAGTGACTTCAGCTGTCTGAGGATCAGTTTCCTCGTCTGCAAAGGGTGAGTCTGATTGTTTCTGCATCAGTGGGTTGAGGATGGAGTCCAAGGCAAAAAATGTTGCAAGAGCTGTGAAATGGCAAGTGGACAGGAAGTGGCCTTGCTGTGAGATTTCTGAATTATGTTGGTGTTTCTATTTTCTCCTGGTTCTGTGCCTACTCCACTGATAATCTCTTAACAATAATATCAGTCCTGTACATTATCATGACCTTTCTATTTATAATGATGCTCAGGCTCTATGTCAATCAAACCACAACTCAAAATGGCTTCCATAATGATGACACTCATTGCATGTGATGAATCCCCAGGTGGATGAGGTTTCAGGCTTGGTTCATTTCACAGCCCAAGGGCTATTCTAGGATATTAGGAGAATTAAGAAAGAGACCCCAGCAAGATGTCAGCAGGATCCAAGGGAGGGGAAACGAGAAGAGGGTACAACCAGCTACTGTTTATTGAACACTCATGTTGCACAATCATGGGCAAACCTTTCAGCTTCAAGGAGCCTCAGTTTCCCCATGTGCACAATTAGATAATGACAGCCCCTACCTCCCAGGTTGTCATGAGATGATCTGTGACTCCTTTTGTATGATTCCTGGTGGGCGCTCAGTAAATACCGGCTCATTAACATCAGTGCTGTGGATATGGTGGATGTCTGAAGGCTGCCGGGTGGCTGATTCTACCTGCTCTGTGTTGTCCCTGGATACAGAGCTGGGACATTTAGAGGAATCTCTGGGAGGCAAAGCTCAGCTCTGGAGAAGGGATTTTATGGTTAAGTGAGCTGCCCCATGCAGGCTGTGGTCCACGCCCCTCCCCAGAGGTGTGGGAGGCCCAGTCGGGGAGGCCAGGAGGGAGATGCTGTGACAGGGACTTGGGCCCCACTGGAGGGACTACCAGCTGGGATTGGGGGTATTTTGGGGATGAACCAGTGATTGAAGCAAATAGCACAGTAACAGCTTTTGCGTATACATGAGGCATTAAAATAGCCCTTCTCGTTACAGTTGGACTCCTTGCCCAGCTGGTAGCCATTGGTTCCTGGCCTCAGGCCTCAGCAAAGCCACAGGGACATCATTGGTCTGTGAGGCTCTGAGCCACAGGGTCAATTCTCTTTGTGCTTACACAGTCCTTGCGTCCCTCCATGGGCTGGCAGATGGGGGGAGGCCAGTCCGCACTAGATGCTGTCCCGTAAACCAGCCAGCTCTGGCTCTGTCGAACCCTCCCTCTTCCAATCATTTAACCTCTCTGAGCCTCCGTCACCCTTTCTGTAAAATGGAAACCAGATCCACTTGTGTACTTTTCTTGTGCCTTAAATGAGTTCATATATGTGAAGTGAGTCTAACAGATGTGTGTTGAACACTTGACTATCTATCAGGCACTGAGTTAAGTTCTATGTGCCTGAACTTTAGTAAATGCTCAGTAAACATTATTTCTCTTTATCTACAAAGAGCTAGTGGGCTTCATGGCTGGAGAGGAGAAGCGACTCGTGGGGCTGTGATAGGAGGGGAAGTTCAAATTTTTGCTCTGAACAGTACAAGCTGTGTGACATCCGGCAGGGAACGTAGCCCTTCTGAGTGTAAAGGGATCGCTGATGATACTGGAGCAGAGGTGAGAGTCGTGAGACCGCGGCTGCAGGGTGCCTGACGCAGGGGTGGCGCACATGAAGTCCGGGGCCGTAATTCTCCTATGGGAAGCCTGTGAGTGTCAGCATGGGGGTAGGGATTGGCGGCTCTGACTCTGGCTTGTGTCTGACATTGTCACGGAGCTCAGTGCCAGCTCACCAACTGGGTGACACTGGAAAGATTAGTCAATCAGTTCATGCCTCAGCTTCCTTGTCTGTAGAATGGGGACCGAATAGCACAGGCCGAGCAGGATTGCCGTGAGGTTTGGCTGAAGCACTGTGTGTAAAGCTCTCAGAATGAGGCCTACCCCTCAGGCTCAGAGCAAGGGGCTCTACAGCTTTTAGGGTAGTGGTCCTTGGACATGCTGCTGTGGGAAGTTTTGAAAAACTGCAGGTGTGGGAGATGTGAGAGATGTGATGCTGCAGCTGTGGGGGGGCCCAGGAACCTGCATCTTTAACGAGCTCCCCAGGGGAGGCCGATGCAGGGGTTCCTTGGCCTGGGGTTTGGGAATGCACAAGAGGGACTCAGAGGTGAAGCAAGCAGAGCTGTGACCCTGAAGGAGCCTACGGGCTGAAGGGGAGACGCCCACGCATCAGGAGCTCGAGTGTGAGCCTGAACAAGGGCCGGCTTTGGAGGCAGGACCTCTGGGCTCGGCTCCAGCCCTCCATTCTCCTGCTTTGTGACTTGGGAATGTCCTTTGACCTTCCCAGCCTCATTTTCCTCATCTGCAAAACAGAGATAGTGTGCATGTGCTGCGAGGGCTGGAGGAGCTACCCTGTGCAGAAATGCACAGGGGGATTCCTGCAGAACTGTGGGTCTCCTGCCCCACACCTTCCCCATGCACGGAGCCCACAGACTCACTGTTTGTCCTATACAGGGATTGTCAGGAAGGAAGGGGCCACCCTTGTCCCTGGGCCCCAGATCAGGAGGAAAGCTGCCTGCTGGGTGTGATGTCAGAAGGCCCTGGGGCCTCTCACAGGGACGCAGTGGGCCTGTAATGAATGCCTGTGGAAGTGACACATCCGACTCTCAGGGTCTTACAATGTCCCTAAGTCCCTGTGTCTCCTTGTCCTCTGCACAGTCATGTGGCCCATGGTGCCTTTTACCTTCTCCGCTGGGGGGGCAGGGGGGAGGTTGGGGGTGACCGTGGCTGCTGGAGGCAGGCGAAGGAAGGGAGGCTCAGAGTCCCTAAATGACCTCCCCAGGGTCACTAGGCAAGTCGGTGCCAGTGGCGCTCCTGCTCCTTCCAGGCTCCCCCTTGTCAGTGTGAGACCCTCACCTCTAGGCTGTGTCCCCAAGATTCGCAGCGAGCAGCAGCAGTTCCCGTTGGCACCTTCCACCCAGAGCTCAGTGCTCTCTCATCTCCATCGGCTCAATTAGCATCAGGGCTGCTTTTATTAGGAGCTGTCCTTTCAGGAGAGACATGAAACATGTCCTGAAAGGAAAGCAGTTTCCATTTTCTCCCGTTTTACCCATCATAACACATTTCCATTTCAATGGAGGCTCTTTTCTTTCTGTGCATCACATTTCAAAATCGGCAGCATTAAAGACCATCTGGAAATGGTGTGTTTTGAGCTAACTTCCTTCCTCAGCACCTTCCCGCGCCTTTTCCCTGCCCCTTAGGATTTCTCTTCATGGTAGTGGCTCCCATGGGAGGAAGGACTTGAATCTACTCTGTCTGCCTCCAGGCCCCCAGGTGTAGTTGATGATGGTGGAAAAAATGGCCAAGGCGATGCTAATGATCATTATACAGATACATTCAAGTCCTAACTCCTGGTACCTCAGCATCTAACCTTCCTTGGAAATAGGGTCTTTATAGAGGCAATCAAGTTAAAATGAGGTCATTAGGATGAGCCCTAACCCAATTATCACTGGTGTCCCTATAAAAAGGGGAAAATTGGACACAGAGACAGATAGAGGGAAGACACTGTGAAGAGACACAGGGCGAAGATGGCCATCTACAAGCCAAGGAACACCCGGGGGTCTCAGAAGCTGGAAGAAAGGCCTGGGACAGACCCTTCCCTGTGGCTTCCGAGGGAGCCTGGCCCTTGCTGATGCCTTGGTACGGGACTTCTGGCTTGCAGAACTGTGCGTCAATGAATTCCTGTTGTCCTAAGCCACACAGTTTGTTGTATCTTGTTACAGCAGTCCTGGCGAACTAGGACAGTGATGATGAACAAGTGGTGATGACTGTGAGGGACTGTGCAGGGAGGCTGCTGGGATGGGAATCCTCTCCCCCCTCCCCGGGGGGCGTTATGTTCCCAGACTCCCTGTGTCTAGGTGGGGCCACGGGACCACTTCTCCTCGGTGGGCAAGAGAAGTGATGTGAGTGTCAGTTCCAGGCCAGGGTGATTAAGAAGCAGGTGTGCCTTCTCAACTCTCTATTTCCCCTCTGGGAGCAGAGAAATCTGAGGTCTTGGAGGTGGTCTGAGTCACAAGATGGAGGGAGCCTGGGCCCCGAATCACTGAGTGGCGGAAAGCCGCCTGCTGGCTGACGGCGTTAGAGCGGTGGGGGAGGATTTAACCCAGCCTGGCCAGGGGAGAGGAACCTTCCCAGAGGAGGTGAAGGCTGTGCAGGGTTGTGAAAAAGTCAGAAGTGACCAGTGGGGAGGCTGGAGAGTGTACCAGGCCGAGGAGACAGCAGGCACGGAGGCCCTTGGGAGAGAAGATGGTGCAGTGGGGACATGCCGTGGTCTATGTGGTTAGTGTATCAAGTGATGGGGGGAGACAGGATCTGAGGGCAGAGAGGTAAATGGGAGCTGGCTCTTGGTGGCTTTGGTGCCATAAGGAGGACTTTGGGAAACTCTCTGAGCCCACTGAGTGGCCCTGGAAAGCTTTTGAGCAGGGGATCCACGTGGTCAGACTTGTGCATTTGAAAGGGCCCTCTGGCTCCCAGTGCAGGGCTCGACTGGAAAGGGCCACACAGAGGCGGTGCGACCAGTGCACTGAGAGAGAGGGTGGGGAGTGGGACTGGGGCAGAGGGGATGGGGGCACTTTTATGGGAGTTCAGGTTGTAAGGTCAACAGGCCTCAGTGACGGATTTCAGGGAGAGGGGAGGGAAGGGAGGGCCACATGATGGTGCACAGGTTTCGAGCCTGAGGGTGGTGGAGCCGTCACTGGGGACCCAGGACTTGCACAGCATCTCTGTCCTGGTCTTGGCTTTAGTTCCCCCCAATTACAGCCCTGTGTCCAGGATTACAGACATAGGTGATGGGCAGATCAACAGATGAATTGATTAGTCAAAGGGAACAAGAGCAAATGCACAGAGGTGGGAAGTTTATAGTGAGGGGCAGTTTTTACTTGTGTAGAACATCTGTCTCCTCCATGGGGTTGGGGCAGTTGACCTTGTTTTGGTCACTTCTGCACCCCTGGCACGAACAGACAGAGCCTGGCGCATGATAGAGACTCCATTAGCGCTTGCGAATGAATGGAGAAATAACAACAAATGAACTACAGGCTGTTTGATTTGGCTGGAGCCCAGAGAACTGGCGGGGACTCCTGGGATGGTGGAGTGAGATCTTGAGTGCTGGGGCGAGTTTATTTTTATATTCCATTGGTGATGGGCTTTGGTCTGAGGCAAGGTCTGGCAAGAAAAGAGCCAGGTTCCGCAGCACAGCTAAGTCGGCCATTTGGGGGCTGAGGAAAGGAAGGTGATTGGTCCAATGGCCCTTATTGCTCTTTGCAGACGAGAGCCCCTGGTGGATGAAAATGAGGAAGAACGCCCATGGGTCTGCACTGCTGCCCTCCACACGGGCCATGGAAAAGAATGTCGTCTGCCCTCCAGAGCTGGCTTGGCTCTCCACTTCCCCTCCCCTCCACCATGGGGTGGCAGGTGAAGGATGGTTTACACGCCTGCTTCTTTCTCTGACAAAGGCAGCTGCCCTGTGAATGGTTTCATCCATCTTACCTGCAGTCAACCAGCTTTTATGCCAAATGTCCAGAATGGAAATCACAAGAGCCGAGCTGCATTCCGGACTCCTGCTAGACACCCCGCGAAGCCCTGGCCTGCCTTTTTGGAAGGAGAACATGGAGGCGGGGCTGCGGGCAGCTCAGGTGCGTTTGACCCTCCTGAGCAGAGCCTTCCCTGTAGCTGGGCCTGTTCCCGTGGGAACAATAGGGCGGGTGTGCAGAGCCTGGCACTGGCTGCCTCCTTTTGAGGGCAAGGAACACTGGGAAAGGATGCCAACCCAGGTGCACCTTCTGAAGCCGGCTGTGTACCATCAACAAGGCTGGTCCCCATGCTCACCACTTGTTCAGCCAGCACAGAGGCGAACGGCCAAGGGAAGATTAACAAGCACCTCACATGGGTCCCCTCCTCGTCCTCCCCATGGCCCTGCCCACACACCACCTAGTCCCCCCCCCCCCCCACGACCTGCCCTCCCGCGGTTGCCATGTGCTCTTTCTCAGGCACAGCCCTGACCAGCTCTGCCCCCTCCCTGCTTAGGAACACTCCAGGCCCCTTCCTCTCCTACTGAAGGAAGCTACCAGCTTTGCCGCTGAGGCCAACCTCGATGGGCCCATTAGCAGTCCTGCGGGGTGGCTGTGCTGGGCAATGGTTAAGACCCCGGCTTTGAAGCCAGGCCACCGTGATCAAAATTTTGGCTTGGCAGTGACTCTGAATGAACTACTTAACCTCTCAGAGCCTCAGTTTCTTCATCAATAAGTGAGATAATACTATGTATCGCATGCAATTGTTAGGAGGATCAATGAGTTAGCACATATAAAATGCGTGGGGCCATGCCCATCCATAGAAAGCCCCCAATATGAGCTTGTGATCTGTTAGCTCCTTCTCTTCCTCCTCTTCTTCTCCTTCCCCTCTTTTCCTTCTTTTTGTCTGATCAGGACATTTTCCCTCTGGGAGCAGGCTCTTCTCCCACTTCTGCTCACCTTGCCCTTGGACTGACCACTCAGACGAGCCAATGTGTTTCCTTTAAACCTCAGGCAGGATGAGCTGGGTTTTCTGTCCTGTGCAATCACAGAGCCTTGACCCACAAAGTCCAAGTCTGCCTCTGTAGCCGTGCTTGTTTCTTCCTGCTCCTGGACCTGAACCCCCTCCCCAGTCCCTCCTGTAGGCCCCTCTGTTCCTCGCTTTGCGTCTTTGTTCTTGAAGTTACCTCTCTCTGAATTGCCCCCTCCCAAATACTGAACATTCTTTTGTGCACCAGCACCCATGAGTTTAGAAGCAGAGCCCACAGGAAGGAAAAGGACTTTGGAGGCAGAGACTTGCTTTGCAACCTTAGACTTGATATTGAACTGCTCCAAGAATGGGTCCATTCATCTGACGTGTGTGGGAGGTAACACCAGCCCCGCACGGGTTCTTGCACAGATTGAATGCGATAGTTCATGAGAAGGGCCTGGTGCCTAATGATGGCTGGCTGACACAGTCGCTGCTGGGCTGACATAAGCCAGCTCTGCCCCCAGCACTTCGTCTATGGGAGGGCAGGAAGGAGCCCCGGGAAAGCCTCATGCATCAGCCTTGCTCTGGGAAAGAGAAATAGAAAATATTCTAATTCTAAAGAGTAAATTTCAGAGGCTTGGGAAGGCTTCTGAGGTCCTGAAAATAAACACCTGGTGTGGAAGGGAAGGAGGGAAGCAGGGAGCGAGAGAAGGGGGAGGTCGGGGAGAGAGGCAGAGATGGGGTGCCACACCTGGGGAGGCAGAGAGGCACACACTCTATGGAGACTCTGCAAGGTCCCTCTTCTTTTCTTGGGATAAGAGATCCAGGCCTGATCTGTGGTGCTGTGTCTGCTGAGGACACGAGCACCTTTGAGGGGGTTGAGTGACTCATAACTACAGTGGTTTGGGTCCAGTCTGAGGCCCATGTGAACGCTCCCTGGGTTCCTCATTAAAGAGCTAATTGGGCTAGTTTGGGAGGAGCGGAGGACAGCACATCTGATGTGTCTCCGCTGCCCTTCGCGGGGTCTTTAGAAGGGCCCAGAAGCAGCCACTCAGGTGCTGCTGAGTGTCAGTGTCCCTGAGCTGATGGCTGGGTGGCCTTGCTGTTACAAATGGTCCTCAAAGTCCAGCTCACCCAGAAGGTGTAGGGTGTGCAAGGGAACTCATGAGCCCGGACTTGTTTATGTGGGATCTGTGAGCCTTTGAGGATCCCCACGTGATGCTGAGTCGGGGGCCAGGTCTTGCTCTGGGACCCCGGACTGAGACATCCTGAGGGATCCTGGAGAGAAAGTCTCACCCTGCCTTCAGGGGCTCCCATGTTGGGCCCCATGACCATCACAAATGGAGACTGTCATTGGGCAGAGAGGACACCCCTACCCTGGTGGGGTGTGGGGAGGAGGTTGGGGTGGTTCTACAGAGCCAGCTCCTTGTGAGTCCTAGAAGCTGAACAGATTCACTAGACAGGGAAGGGGAGGACACAGAGGGTGAGGCCCCAGCCTGTGGAGGCCCAGGTGCAGGGAAGAGAGCTCCGTGCAGTCAGGAAACTGGAGGGAGAGGAGCATTAGGGACACTGTGGCCCTGGCACCCGGGAGGAGGAAGCAGCAGGGGAAGCTGGAGCCACAGGAGTCCGAGCAGGAAGGGCCTGGGATGCCAGGCGCGAGGTTCACATTTCACGGGACTCAGTGCCCTGTCCTGTTTCATCAGGAGCGTGTGCTCAGGGCCACTGAGTCTTCAGAAAGTAACTGGGTGAAGGGAAGACAGGCAGGGAGTCTCTGAGAGCAAAGAGATCAGGTAGGAGGCATCTGCGATGGTTTAGGCGCAGCTGAGAGCAGGAAGGCCTTGGTGGAGATGGCAGGAAGTGGGTGGACATAGGATCTCTTCCTACACCTAATCAGGCACTGCTGTTGGGTAACACCTGCTCTCCCTTGCCCCTCACCCAATCTAAATTAGGAACAAATAGAAATTCGTACCTGGGAGTCAGACAGGTGGAGAACAAAGTACCTTCTTTATTCCACTGGAGCTGATGTGGGAGAATGGGGCAAAGGTTTGCTGGCCAAAGGGGCTCCCGCATGCCTAGGCCCTGAATTAAATTCACTCTCTTGGGCACAGCAGGCCGAGACCCTGTGGGCGAGCCAAGTATGCAAGTAGGCCAGGCAGGGCTTGGGTATGTAATAAAGTGGCAGAGGATCAAAGGATAGAGGCCGCATTCTCTGAGAAGAGAGAGGTGAGAGACTGAGTCATTTGGGCCTGACCGTGGCTCGGCACACGTAGAACCGTGTTGGAGTCCTGTGGAGAGTGGGTCAGTGGCATGATGGGTTTTGAAGGGTGAGTAAGGGTTCTCCCAGTGGAGGAGAAGCACTGAGGCGTCCGCATGGATAGAGACACTAAGGACAGGGACAAGGTGAGGAAGTGGTGCAGACGTCCTTTGCCTGTGGTTCAGTTTGCATTGGGCATTTGGGCAGAGGAGAAGATGTGTTAGTTTTCTACTGTTGCTTTAGTAAACCACCGCAAATTTAGCAGCTTTTAATACCTTATAGCCCCTCAGGTCATAAATTGGACACAGGTCTTGTCGGGCTAAAATAAAGACATGGAGGCTCTGTTTCTTTGCTCACTTGGGTCATTGGCAGAATTTGGTTCCTCGTGATTATAGGACTGAGGGCCCTGTTCCCTTGCTGAGGGTGCTCTCAGCTTGTAGAGACCACCCGCGCCCTTGACTCATGTCCTCCTTTCTCTGTCTTCAAACCCAGCGATGATAGGTCGAGCCTCTGATACTTTGAATCTCTCCTGTCTCATCTCCGTCTCCTTCGTCTACCAGATTACCCCCCTCTACTCTGAATCAAATTAGATTGAGATAATCTCTCATCTCAAAGTCCATACCTTAATCCCACTTGCAAAATCCCTTTTGCCATGTAAGAATAACACATTCACAGGTCTCAGGGATCATTGGCATGTGGGCATCTTTGGGGGGTGGGGTGGACATTAATTCTCCTACTACAGAGAGGGGAGGGAGGAAAAAGCAACATTAATTTATTGATTGAGATGTAATTAAAATATAACCAAAAAAGCAACGTTTATGAAGCATCTGCTAAGTACCAAGGACCAAGCAAATTGTTTAGCATCTATCATCTTACTTTGTTATCACTGTCCTGAGTGTCAGGTAATATTATTCCCATTTCACAGCTAAGGAAACTGAGGCAAAAGGACTAGTGAAGGATGAACAGTGAATAGGGAGTAGAGGCAGGATTTGAACTCAGGTCTGCAGACTTGAAGCCTGTGTCCTCTCCATAGGATCTCAGCACTGTCTCTTATAAGACGAAAAGAATGGCTGAGCCAGCTGTGAGAGCCCCAGCGTGCCCTCTCTTCAAATACCCTGTGGGTCTTGGATATACCTGCCCCTGCAGGAGAAGCCTCAGCAGGCGGTCCAGTGCCTGGCTCCCCCCTTCCCCAGGATAAAGTGGATGCAGAGCTGAGCAAGCAGGTAGCTGCTGAAACAGACACCGTCTTGCTCGGCTAATGGATGCCCCTGGGTCGAGTGGCCCTGTTCTGCCGTTAACTGAGTTGAGCAGGCTCAGCTAGAGAGGGGGTCTGATATCAGCAGACGTTTGTGGTGCAGGCACAGAGCTGGGCTGTGTGACTAATAATCCCTGCTCCACCTGGTTTGCGGGTAGATTAAAAAAATGAGTTAGAAGTCCCCTTCTCTGTGTTAGACACAGAATTGCCATCAATTGTGTGCCCTTTCTCCTTGTTCTATACCACATTTTCTTTTCTGTGTCAAAACCCATCAAATTCTGCATGAGAAGTGGCCAGTGTTTCCCCTTAGAGCAGTTTGTGATTTTCTGTGAAAGATGCTAGGTTGGTAATGTGACAAGACAATGTACAATAGGTTTTGTCTTCTGCTCTTGCTGCTGTGAAGATGGAATAGAGATGGTGTCTGAAACTCACTTTCCGGGGTCCAGCTGCCCTTGTGCATGGGATTTCCTGCTGGGGTTACTGGTGCCCACGGAGCCTGCTCTGTCGTGGGCTCTAGGAATGGCCCTGTTGCTGCCTGGCAGGCGGAGCCTTCTTCCCCTCTTCACACATCTGTACTTTATGTGCTGATCACGCAGTTTTAGCACATTTATAAACATTTGGGTATCTTCTACGGTCATTTATTTTTCAGTTATTTTTAGGGGGAAATAAGTTGTCTTTATGCTCCAATAAAATTGCTGTTCTGTGGCCTCAGATGTGCCAGGCAGATGTGAGCAGGAGCTGGAAGAGACCCTGCACTGAGAGTCAGCATTGCCTGGTCCAGCCCTGGATGGGCGGCTGGTAACTTGCTGTGAAGCTTTGGGAAAGTTGCTTCCCCTCTCTGGTCCTCAGTATGTTCTACATTATTGCTGATATTAATAGTCTGAATAGTCCAGGAGTGTGAGGTTCCTGGCAAAGGGGAGCTAGTAGACTTTATTTAGGAAGCAAGAAGATTGTATTCTAAATGTAAGGCTATGTCTTAGGAAAGTAATTCCCTTCCCTTGATCTCCAGAACTGCATCTTCTTGAAGGAGGAAGTTCACCCATAAAATGTGAAAATGTCACTCCCATTTGCAGAAAGAAAGCTCCACGTGGGCAGGGAGTTCCTCCTCTGCCTGCAGCGCTGGCCTTAGCACCTGTGCTCTTCCCAGAAATGGGAGGCACATCAAGCATCAAGCTGAGCATCACCTTTCCTTTGGGTGCCGCCGACAGTCCTGGCCACCCTGCTTTGGCTCCATAACAGCTGGCAGCCTCCTGCACCCGCTGAATCTTTATGGGCACCTTTAATCCTGTAATCAATGTACTGTGAGGGCAGGGACAGGACCGATCATGTGTGCAGCTCTCATTACCTTGTAAGGCCCAGCCAAGCCCCATCAATCAATATGCTTGCAACACTAGTGACTCTCGCCTCAAATCAATAATGCTTACAAAGTCAGAGGGGAGGGGTGTGATATTTTTCCTCTTCCCCATGTCCTTTCTGGAATAACCAACCACCTTTCTTGCAAATAAATGCCTCCCTCCTGTCTGCTCCTCAGGCCCCGGGAGGCTGGTAGGCTCTCTTCTTGGTGGACCCACACCTGGATTGAGCTCCTGCGCTGGGTGTAACCTGTGTGGCTTTCTTGCCTGGATTATGTCCTCTGAGGTTAAAGGACTTTGGCCTTGACTTGCCAACTCTGTGTGCTTTGTGTCACTTAGAGTTGTCTTCACCAGGACTCTGATAGTCTCCCCAGTGAGGTAGGGGACATGCACCTCATTGCCCCTTCCTCTCAAGCGCTAGACCAAGGCCTCCAGTCACTGCTGCCCCTACCCCTGGCCCCACTGGAGCAGCATCGGAAGGGTGGCTCATGGATTAATTCAATAGCCAATCATGGAGTACACCTGTTTGGGGCCTTGTCCGTGTTGAGCACTGTATCAGTCAGCACAGGCCAGGCTCTGCTCAGTAACAAACAGCTCCCAAATCTCAGTGTCTTAAAACTCCAAATATTCATTTCTTGCTAATCCTACATGTCCTCTGTGGGTTAGATGGGGGTGGCTATACTCATCAGGGCCACCTGTGGACCCCATGTGACAGAGTAGCTATCATGTCAGAAATGAAGAGACCTCTGAGGGTTTTGAACCAGCCATTAAATGCTCAGCAGGGAAGTGACACACATTATTTCCGCTCACACAGCCTATTGACCAGAACTAGTTATGTGACCCCATTGAGCCACTGGGGATGGGAAGGTCAATCTCAACATTGGGCCTGGAGGGGGGAAGATGTGAAAATATTCAGCAAAATGTACGACTGTCCCAGGCACCATGGAGTGTAAATGGTAATGACTTTGCTCCTACCTCCTTCCTCACACCTTCTCCCACCCTGCCCATATCCAGGAGACTTACAGTTTCAGCAGGTGACCATGTTGATTTTCTTTCCATTCAATCCAGGTGGGCTTGTGGGTATAATCATGCCAAGACTGAGAGTCAGCAGCTGTATAAACTGAGAGTGATTACAGAGCTTGGAAGTGTTTAGGCTGGTATCTGAGCCCAGATTATCTGGCTCGAAGCCCAGTCCTTGCCTCCCTGGACTGTGGTGCCCCTCAAAGTGATCAGAAGACCTGGCAAAGGAGTAGAGTAGGGTGAGACGTTGCGGGGCGGGCAGTCAGTGCCGCGGGCCAGTGTGAGCGTTAGGACTGAGGGGGGTTTCTGGAGGGGCTTTGTTGTGATGGCTAGGCAGACTCTGAGAGGCCAGAGGGAAGGAAGGGCTGGAAGGTGCCCAGGCAGAGATGAGATGGCCATAGGGGATGGAGGAGCCATGAGAAGATGGCCTGGCTGGGCCGATGTGGGAGGAAGAGGAGCAGAAGGTGAGAGGGATGGGTTGGGTCCAGGCACGTGTATTTTGGCATTAGATAGACGAGGGCTTGAAGCCCAGCTCTGGCATTTCCCTGCAGATTTTAAATTTGTTTACCCTTTCTTCACGTGTAAGGTAGCAATGAGGCTTACATGAGATCAGGTCGGGAAAATACAAGGTGCAGTGTGTGATGTTGAGGAGGCTGAGTAAGAGACATCAATATGGCCTCCAGATAGTGAGCAGTTCCTTTGTGTCTGGCCCTCGGGCAATCATTTTGCATTAATTAAATTACTGAATCCTCACAACAACACCCTGATGAGGTACCATTGGATGGTAACAACGGATAAGGCACCCATTTTACAGATGAGGACAATGGAGGCCAGAGACGTTGATGCCAAGGTGACTCAGTGGTTCAGCAGCTAAGTTTTTTCTTACCACCTGTAGCCCTTTGCTTTTCCTGATGAGCCTCAGAGCCTGACAACCAAGGTCTGGGTTGAAGGTTTATGTACAGACCCTGACACCCTGACACCTTCCCCTAATGTCACCTGCCCCTACCTCTTCACTCTGCCAAACTTGTCTTTAAAAAGCTCCATTTTCCCAGAGTGGGGACCATTTTATTACAAAGGAAGAGCCACTTTATTAGAAAAGGCGCCTTTCCACGGTGACAGAACATGGAAACCAATGAAATTCACTCAGTTTCGACGTCGCTTTGGAAATCGATCGGCTGTGATTGTGAATCCAGCGTCTGTCAACAGCTGCTTAATTTTAGCTGGATCTTTGCAGGCTGCTCACTGAGCTTATCTGCTTCCATGGCCTGGCAGAGAGGTTCTGAGAGCATCATTGATCTTTTGACTCAAGTGTCTTCATGAAATACAAACCTGCAGTTACTCAGAGAGCTGTCTGCCATGTGGCACAGGAGAAATGCTACCAGGAGAACAATAACCAGAATTTCATTTTGAAGTCTGCCCTCCTGCCTCTTCTCTGCTTTGATCTTGGCCTCAAAGCTCAGACCTGGAAAATCTATGCCTTTTAGTGTCTCAACTTTGTCACAGAGCAATAGGGAAAAGGCATCAATAGGGTGAAAGATTATGGGCAAGCTTCCTGTTGCAAGGGCCCTTGACCATTTGCAGTGAGTTGGCACCTGTTTATTTGCAGGAGGAGGGTTAGCAGGAGGGTGAAACAGTGCTCCTGTTCTTGGGGCGCACCACCCAGCCTAGTGGCTAAAGGTGTGGCAGAAGTGAAGGGTTCCTGAGGGTCTGGAAGCTCTGGGGAAAATCAAAGCAAAGCAAAACATTGTTCTTAAGTGCAGAAGTGGACAGAAGTAGTGTGTCTTTATCTTGCAACTTGTTGCCCAGGCAGTGGGCAGTCCCAGGAAAGGGGGCAGGGAAAAAGGGCCTGCCTCTTTGGACACGGGTATTCTCTGGCAGGATTGGGTCATCAAATCTGATTTGGGGAAGATCCTGAGGGTTTAACTGCCTTATGTTCGAGATGGGTCACCCAGGGAGGGAATGGCAGCGTCTTCCATAGTCATGCCACTGATCAATGGCAGAAAGGGAGCTGCTGATGTCCCCAATTATATTTTCAGCTCTTGAAGGGGAGATGTCTCTGCATGGAGCGCTGGGGAAAAAATACAGTTTCCTTCAGCCAGCCCTGGAGCCAGTCTAGACCGTGGCCCCACAGTCTGGTTCTGTAAATAAAGTTTTATTGGGACACAGCCACACTCACTTGTTCATGCGCTGCCTAAGGCTGCTTTCACTCTATACCTGCAGAGTGAGGAGCTGCAACAGAGACGGTGTGAACCACAAAGCCTGAGATATTTGCTCTCTGGTCCTTTACAGAAAACATCCACTGACTGTCAGTCTAGACTCTTGCTTGAAGGGATCTTACACGTAATTTATATAGAGGTTTTATGTGCATTTTAATATTATTATTAAAAGTCAAACACTGGTTTTCACTTGGGAACTGACATGGATCCCCCCTAATTTAAACCTGACAGCAGCAAGTCTCCTCAGATGCAGCGGGGAGCTGGTAGCCCATCCGCTCCTGGCCTCCCCTCCCCCTGCTCTGCCTCAAGCGGGGTTGTCAGATAAAATCCGGAACACCAGTTATATTTAAATTCCAGCTAAACAACAGATTTTTAAAAGACTGAGTATATCCTAAAATTTGTGTGGCTCATACTTGGACTAAAAAATTATTTACCGTTTAACTGAAATTTAAATGTAACTGAGAGTCCATGTTTTATTTTTATTTATTAAATCTGACAACCCAACCCTTGAGCCACCTCAAAGGAAACACCTCAGCAAAAATTTGGCCTCCGGAATAGGCAAACCTTTTAGCCTGGCATTTCAAGTCTGTCCTTGGCCCAAGACTGCAGCCTTATCGCCTGTCTCTACCTCCTCATGCTCCGCCCTGCTCATCCTTCACTGTCTGGTTCCAGGAGCTCCTTCTGGCTTCCGGTCGCACCTCTGTGCCTTTGCATTCCCCCTGCCTGGGTTGCCTGCACACCCCCTGCCCTCACATTCAGCTTTGCTTCTTGGCCAGTGCAGCAGAACCCCCCTCACAAGGTATCGGGCTGCAAAGGTGGCATGTGTAGGTACATGAAATCCAGGACATGGCAGGTCCGGACCTCCTGGCTTAGGTTCATTGTGGAGCAGGATTCACAGAGAGGGCGGCTGGCAAAGTCATCCCAGGTCCAGGCGTGGGGAGCTTCTGCTTTCTCAGAGAGAACCCCGCTTTTCCTTTCCAGAAGGTCAGAACCTTCTGCTGGCAACCTGCCTCAGGCCAGGCGAGGTCGGAGCCTGACTTCTGGAAGGCAGGCCTTAGGAAGGGCCCTGGTGGACGCTGAGTCCTCTTGGTGTTGGGAGCGCCCAGGATACCTTTGAGGAGTGGGAAGCGGAGGGGGGCGCGGTGCAAGGGTGGGGAGTGGGGGGGGGCGGTTCAAGGGTGGGGAGCAGGAGGGCAGGAGCCAGGAGGGAGAAGGGAGATGAGGTGAAGCTGCCAAGTGGGTCTGTTTACTTCTATTCCCTCCAGGTTACCTTTAACAGGGATACAATTTTTCTCTAATCCCCTTTATTTCCATTCAATGCTTCTAGAAAAGACCTACTTGACATTTCAGGAGCGGGAAAGAGAGAAAAGCGAGAGACATAATTTTCAGTAGAAACTGCAGGATGGAGAAATCTAAGTGAATTCAGCATTTGGTGCTTCTTAATGTCCCTGTAAATTAGCCCAGGTGAGGTACAAGATAGGACTAACACCTGACCATCCTGCAGAAAGTGTGCCAGGACCTCCCCCATGTGTTCCTGTCTTGAGGGGAGGGGTGTTGTGGGGGATGGGGCTTGGCCCTCCTCACACATGTCCCTCCCCTTCTTCACCAGGGGCATCCCAGCTCATATCGAACCTCCTCATGGACAGCCTTGAAGTACATGTAAAGGGAGCAGTTCTGAGAGGGTCACTTATTTTAATTATGCATCATCCCCTGGACCATGACCATGTCCTTAGGAGTATTATCCAGGAGTGGACTTGTCAAATCCAATGCTTTTGCCGCAGAGTGCCAGAATGCCTTGGGTCAGCCCTTGGCTCCACCGTCTGTTCACTATGTGATCGTGGGCAAAAGACTTCATCTATCTGTGCCTCGGTTTCCTCCTCTGGAAAATGGGGGTAAAAACAGTACCTACCCCGCCCCCCACCTAGGTTGTTGTAAAGAATTAGTGTGTTTACTGCATTGTCCAACAAATAGAAAGCATTCAAGAAATGTTGGGTACTACACTATTATTTATATTATTATTATTAGAGTGTCTCCAGAAAGGTTGTGACAACTTTCATGACAACACCACCTGCGTGTTTTAGACATGGCTGGGACATGATGGAGAGGGTCACCTTCTTGTCCCGGGTCGTCTGCTGACACACATATGATCTGATGAATCCTTTCCTTCTTTCTGAGTCTCAGTGTTTTCATCTGTGAAGAGAGCACACAGTCTTATATGATCACAGAAATCCTTTTCATGTGATGAATTTATGAATAGAAATGGCCAGAATACAAGGCACTCCTTTAAGTAGAACAGATGTGCTTTTTGCAGTCTTTCAAACAACTCAAGAAAACTTGCCAATGAGGAAAGATGAACCTCATGTCTAGCTCATGATATATTCTGAGTTATTTGAGTCTACTCTACTTCCTACATCCATTTGTTAATTTAATAGGGATTTATTGGAGGGCAACTTGGACAAGGTCATGGTTTAAGGAAATAGAAATCATTCAATCACTCCTTCATTTACTTATTGAACACATGGTTATAAAGTTCCAGGTCTGGGCTCTGGGAATGCAATTTTGAAAAAGATAGACAAGGACTCTGCCCAAATTCGGGGGTGGGGGGGGCAGGTGTTAACCAAGTGTATGAATAAGTAGACTGATTTCAGACCATGACGAAGGCCATGAAGGTAATACCAGGCCTGATGCCATGAGACCAGTGGAGGGAGATGTGTAACAGGACACTCTGGGAGCACTTCTAAGAGAGATGACATTGAACTCAGGCCTGAACAATGAAAGGGGTCCAGGTATGCCGAGGTCCAGGAACAGAGAGCTCCCGGCAGAGGGGACAGCATGTGCAAAGGGCTGGAGGTGGACATTAGCTGGGCATGCTCCAGGAACTGAGAAAATGCCGGCATGGCTGGAGCAGAGTGAGGGCGGGGAGAGCAGAAGTAGGTGAGGTCAGAGCCGCAGGACCGTGAGGATTGAAAGGTCTTCACCCAGCTGCTGACGCACAATAGGTCCTCTGCAACTGGTTTCTATTTCTGAGAGCTCACCTGGACACGAGTAACTTGAGTGGAATGAGCGAGAGATCAGTGAGAGGATCTTGAGGTCCTCTCCTGACCCAGGAATTTGTGGATAAGAAGCTTGAAAGCAATTTGCTAATTTTAGTAGGGTAAATGCTCGCATCTCCAGTCCTGAGTTCTGTTTATATTCTTAATTGGTTAGCAAAAATATTTTTTCCCCTAGTGAATGCAAAGGTGCCCAGAGCTATGACCAGTTTCTATTAGTGAGATTATATCATACTTTCAAAGACAGGTCTAAATTTCCCCATAAAAATGCAAAGACTAATTAAAGGCTTATAGCTCCTTTTTCTTGAGTTTTGTAGGTATCTGACAGTATTCTAATATTAGCAAAATTGTATATTCAGTGTATAAATTTTTCTTTTATATGCTTGAAACTTCTCTCATTCTGGCTCCCTGCCCTCTGCTGCCCAGAAAGCCAGGCTTCCAGGCTGGCCCTATTTCCTAAGCCTGGTCCTTCCCCTGACTCACAGGACAGGAACCAGAGTTAAAGATCAGGGAGCCCATCCCTTTCACAGATGAGGGATATGAGGCCAGAGAGGGGAAGAAACTTCTTTAGGATGCCTATTAAGAATGTAACCTGAGACTAGCAGGTCTCCTCAAGGCCCTTTAAACCACAGCACATGGAGAGCCCCTCCAGGTACGCAGAAGACCAGTTCTGCCAATAACTACAATTACTTCATTATTTTATTTTAAAGATGGTCATTGATGGCTCTCATGCCATGTAATGTGCAAGGTACTAGGAAAACAGGGAACAATCTCTGTTCTCAAGGCAGGTAGGGGTGTGAACAAGGTAGAACAATAAGAAAAAGTTTCGTTATCCTCATTGTCATCATCATCATCATCACAGTTTTACATGGTGTTGTGGGAATGAAACACAGTATGGTGGGGGCAGGATTGAAAGTGTGGAGGAGGTAACACTTGAGACTTTAAAAAGTGACAGCATTTACTGTGCAGGTAGGAGAAGGCATCCAAGGCAGAGGGAGCACATGGGCAGGTGAGGGAGTGCTGCCTTCAGACCCTGCAAATATTCAGGGAGCTAGAGTACAGAGGGTAAGAGGGGTGTGGCTGGAAGAAGTTGGACGAGTGGCCTGCAGCCAGATCATGAAGGCATATAAATGCCTGGCCAAGTGCCCAGCAACACTCCCTTCTCTCTCTACGCTTCTGCTAACAGCCCATTTCTTTCTTGTTTGCCCCTTCCCCACTATGTGGTTCTAGTTGGGTTGCCAATCAATGACCTCCTTGCCAACAAAGGAGTGAGCATGTGACCCAGAAGGGACCAATCACAGTACCCCACCCAGATACTGTGATTGGTGCAGGGGTGGGCACATGGCTCAAGCCAGGCCAATCAGAGCCCTTCTGTGGGGTTTTATGAATGGATGCTGGGTGGAAAAAGGCCTCTCTCTCCTCTGGGTGGCTGTAAACCTGGTGCTGTCTTCTACCACGGTCTCTTTATCCATCTGGCCATTTGAAATAGAGGACAAGCTGGGCATCTGACCTTGTATTATGTGCATGCAAATGTGTCTCCTACCTGTATCTGTCCGAGTGTAGAGCTCATGTCTATAATCACTAACTGCTTGACCCCATCCTTACCTGAAGCAGGCCCCTTCCCTGTCCCCTAGCCTCCCCTGGCTGCCTCCAGCCTCCTTCCTTCTAGCTCTCCTGCCTTTCCTGACTCATCTTTAAGTAAACACTTTTCCTCACCTCTGCCAGAGTGCTCTGAAGCTCTGCTTCACTGGAGGAATTAATTGGGACACTGCTGCTTGACATAGTTCTCAGGAAACCCAGGTCCTCTTAATTATTTATTAGGTAGACTTTCTTCATCAAAGAGCCTGCTGGGAGAGTGGCAGGGTCCTACCAATTTAGTGAGCCCTGGAGAGAAATCAGAGTCTGTAGCTTCCAAACGGAAGCCTGGTTGAGCTGATCTAAAATAGAAGGGAGAAAGGTTGACCTGATTTGGGCTGGTTGTTTGGGGCTGGCATTCTAGGGTGCTCCCAAGGGTGCTGGGCGAGGACTTGGGGCAGGAGCAGTGGGAGGTCCAGGTGCTGCTGGTGTTAGCATAGGTAGCTAGTTAGTTATAAATAAAGGAAGGGAGCAAAGGGAATCAGACATGTAAACATCATAAACTGAGGAGCTGAGTGGGACAAGAAGCCTGCTTCACTATGAAGTTTCAGCAATCATAGGCTCCCCACGGGACTGCTGCATCCTCTGCCCTGGGGGCGTAATACCTGAAGTGGGCAGGAAGAATCTGCTACTGGCCATTTGCCGAGATTACTGAGGGAAAAATAAAGTCAACAGGGAAAATTCCTCTGCTGGGTGCATGTGCAGTAGAAGCCAAGATAGAGGCCGTAAAGGGGAGGTGCCTAGTCTGGGGAAAAAGACCGGATTGGTTGGAGGAGGACCCAGCACAAGCCCATGAAGGACTAGGAAATTGATTGGTTAGTTTGAAAGAGCACCTGGTCCTAAGCCTGAGGTCCTAAGCCTAACAAAGGTCTCTGGCTTGGTAATACACATTGTTAGAGTACTTGTGTGCTGGCACGTTCTCTCTCTGTAGCAGCCATGCAGGGCCTAGCAGCTGCATGGGTCCCAAATGCAGACACCAAGTAGGCTCCAAGCACAAACCTGGGTACTGGGTACAGCAACTCAGTGCTTGCCAGAGCTCAGCCAGGAACAGAGATTAAGCGAGCCAGATGGGGACACAGACTGAACTGGACAAGGCTCTGACATGGGCTGAACTAATGGCACAGAATCTCTGGACCCTGGCCCTCCTCCTGAGCTTAATGAAGACAAGGCTGGACTTCATCCACTGCTGGATGGACAGAGATGAGACACCAGGAACCTGGGGGCAGTCATTTATTTCAACCCCCATAAATCTCACCACTATACCTTATCCTCCAATGTGTGGGTGTCTGGAAATGCTTTTCTTGTGACTCTATGGAAGGACCTCATTTTTACCCACGATATTGCCACTTTTGGTGGATGGGTAGAGCAGAGTTCAAAGGCTGTTTGGAGGAGGATGGAAATTCCCACTCTTGGCTGTGCCCATCTGTGGAGGTCCCCACATGATGGAACATTGGTCATAGAGGCTCAGGTGCTTCTGGTCTCTCTGAACCCCAGGATTCCTTGACACTCAAATCTGTTTGAGTACCAGTCTGTTAATGTTCAATTTTTACTCAAAGTCAACAGGCTCTGCAGGTCTGGCTCATGGAGATTTAGAACAGGAAGTGGCCTTAGAAATGATAGAGTGTGTATCTACTTCAGAGGGGTGCCTCACCGCTTAAACATTTGTGAAGGGCCTCGCACCTTAGGACAGAGTCCTACCTCTTTAGCACAGCATTTGAGGTTTGTCTCATGTAGCCCCCAGGATTCTTACAGCCCCAATTCCAGACACAATAAACATTTCCCCAACATGTTGTGACCTGCGCTGCTCTGGGTTTTTGCTCCTGTCTCCCTCTCTGGAATTTTCATCTTCTCTACCACCTGCTGCAATTCTAAGCATCTGCCAAGAGTAAATCAGGTGTCTTCTGCCTTCTCCGGGGAGCCTCTCCCCTCCCCTGCAGGCCAAACTAATTGTTCCATCCTCCACCCTGTCACTGAGGGCTCAGCTCAAAGACCCTTCTCAGAAAGACCTTCCTTGTCCCACAGTCTAAGGTTGTCACTGCCTGCCCCTGCCCCTGCCCTAGGGCCAGACTGTTTTTGTGTTTTGTGTTTGTCCCGGCACCTCTCCCACCTGCCTTGTTGGTGCATTGCTTACCTTCCCCTTCCTGCCTCCTAATTTCTGAGGACAGGAATTGCTTACCTGCCCCATCAGTTCACCACTGAACCCCCAGGTCCCGCACAGGCCTGCACATAGTAGGGCCTCATAAACCTGGTGGAATGAGTGAACCAGAAGTCGGCCTTTATCCGGCATCCCAGGCGCTGTCCTTGAGGCCTGACCAGTGTCCCGAGTGCGTGCAGCTCTTTGCCCCTGGACGTTCTCTGCAGCACGTGCGGCTCAGAGCCCGCAGGCCCGTGGCCGGGCTTCGCCCTGCGATGTTTATGGCTCTGCTCTAGGCCTCAACAGCGGCCACATTTTGAGGGTTCGGAGAAGGAGCGTTCAGCCCGGTCAAGTGGATAAATCACATCTTTTAAAATGGGCCAAACATGGATTTACACAATAGCCTGTGACAAACGCATCTTCAGGGAATGATCTGGCAGAAAATACCCCTTTTTCCAAAGGGCGCTGTGGCCCGGGGAGAAATAACGAGGCTTTGTCGGGATTCTAATTATTTCAGCGCTGACAGGCTGCGGCGCCGCTAATGGCCGCCCGCTCAGCGCTCACACACGTGCCAGGGGGGCCTATTCTTGGGTCTCCCAGGTAAGCGTCCTGCTCCCAGAGGTGGCCTGGCACGTCCAGTGTCTGTCCTCACCGTTCCTGCCTCCCTCCTGCTGACACACGGCCTCAGAGGGAATAGGGCGCGTCTCTTCCCTGTGAGCCCAGGGCCCAGACACAGCAGGTCCCCGATCAGTGTGTGTGGGGGGTGGGAGGGGGTCTCTTCTCCCGTCTGCACTCAGGTCAGTGGGGGGTGCAGTGTCTCCTGAGTGCGCCCGACAGGCCCGTGAGGCTGGGGGTGCCGTGGTCAGAGCTCGGGCTATGAGGCTCAGTAAAGAGCCCCATGCCGTCCAAGCTGCAAAGGCCATGGTGGCCATCCACCGAGGCCTTGTCTGTCCGGAGGGGGGAACGGAGGCGGCCGTGGGGATGAGGAAGGCAGGGAGATGTGGGGGCTGGGCTGCAGGAGAACTGTCCGTGTTGAGCTCCCCGCAGTGAGGTTGGGGCTCACCCCTGTGGAGCACCTGCTGAGGGCCTGGCACATCACCGGCCCAGGTCCGCACTGTCCTTGAATGAGATGACACATGTCATCTGTGTCATCTCACCCAGGGCTCACACCAGCCTGGTGAGGCAGCTGTTTGCCCATTTCCCACATGAGGAAAGACTCACAAAGGTTAACTGACTTGCCCAGGGTCTCACAGCTAATCCTTTTTCCACATAAAATTGGCCAATTGGAAAAGATACCCAAACTTCCTGGCTTCTGCACCAATCAGAGCTCCCACAACCCCACCACTTCCTGCTCCCCAGGCCTGTTGGGTGCAGGGAAGGATGCAAGGGAAGACGAGGCAGCATTGTTGGTGTCTGAGATGCATATTTGGGTTCTGCTCATTAGGAGGTGATGGAGGACCAGGTGCATTGCTGCCCTGCATTGTGCTGTTCCCCACACCCCCCAGGAGGGAGACTGAAGCCATTAGGTTTAATGCCATAATAGTCCATTGTCCGATGTAGGCTGCACAGACCTGTAGGACTGTAGGCTCAGCTTTCTCCCAAGCCCCAGAGCAGCTCCTGGTGCCCAGTAGTGCTCCTTCTTACATTCCAGAGGCTCCCTGCTCCCAGGGAGCCTCTCCTCCACACTAAGCTCCCCTAACTCTGCCCCAGGCTCAGCAGGCTCCTGTACCATTTACCTCCCCTTCACTGGGGGCTTCAGAACCCTGGACAAGAAGCTACAGGTTCAGTAGCTGTAGCAACTGGTTCTGACTGGTGAGGGTCCTGTTCCTACCTCCTCTACTTAGACCAACTTCATTAAACTTGCTTGGACCCTAATGTGTCCCCAGTCTGTTTCATCCATTTCCATGGCAGCCAGGGGGATCTTTCTAAAAGGTAAATCAGGACTACACAAACTGCAAAGCTTCTGCAGATCAAAAGGAACCATTAACAAATGAAAAAGGCAATGTACTGAGTGGAAGAAAATATTTGCAAGTCCTATATCTGATAAAGGGTTAATATACTAAATATATACATAATTCATACAATAGCAAAGAAAACTCCCAAAATACGATTAGAAATGGACAGATCTGAATAGACATTTTCCCTAAGAACACATAAAAATGACCAACAGGTGCATGAAAAGGTGCTCAACATCACTAATCACCAGGAAAATGCAAATCGAGGCACAGTGAGGCATCCCCTCACACGTGTTAGAAGAGATATTATCAAAGAGGCAAGAAGCAACAAGTGTTGGTGAGGATGTGGATAACGTAAATGGGTGCAGCCACTGTGAAAAACACTATGGAGCTTCCTCAAAAAAATTAAAAGTGGAACTCCCACTCCTGGACATTCATCAGAAGAAAACAAAAAGACTATCTCAAAAAGACACCTGCGCCCCCATGGTCAATACAGCATTACTTACAATAGCCAAGACATGGAAACAACCTAGTGGCCATCAATAGGCAAATGGACGAAGAAAACGTGAGATACCCGTACACACACACACACGCTGGAGTATTATCATGTATCAAAGAATGAAATACTGCCATTTGCAAAAACATGGGTGGATCCCGAGGCATTATGTTAAGTGAAATAAGTCAGATAAAGACCAACGCCACGTGATTTCACTCGTAGATCTAACAACAAAAACAAAACAACCACCACAGCTCATAGATACGGAGAACAGAGTGGTGGCTACCAGAAGCGGGGCGGGGGATGGGGGGGCGCCAAATCGGTGAAGGAGGTCAAATGGTACAAATTTCCATTTAAAATAGTTATAAAATGGAAAAGTTACTGGAGTATTGGTCCTTGCAGGGAGCAGATGACCTACTGGAGAGGGTAATTAAAGGGACTTTGATGGAGGAATGATTCACCAATATGTGGGCAGGACACAGGAAACCAACAAGAGATGGGAGGGCACCCGGGCTAGCTGCGCTGATGCCAGTCTTGAAGGGGCCAAAGGAGGGAACGGTTACTGGACCCCAGAGAGAGCTGCAGCCATGGAAGAGGGGCACCAAATGGAGCTGGGATCACAGGAAAGAGAAGCAGCCGCTGCCAATCCTGGCCCAGGAGGAGGGGCCAGGGATGAGCCCCTGACCTCCCCTCCCACTGCTGGTCTCTGCTGCCGCCAGGACCCATCTGAAGCCAGACCCAGGATGGCACAGGGCCACGTCAGTGCGGCCTTTGCAGGTCAGTGCTGGGCAGAGAGCAGGGGAGACAATGAGGGTGGGTCTGGAGGGACACCCGGAGGACGGCAGCACACGTGGTTGCTGAGGTCCAACCAGATCTGCGCCGGCCTGCCCCACGGCCCTCACCTCCTGCCCTCTGCCCCGCACTCGCTCTGGTTCCACCACAGACCTTTGTTCAGTCTCTCAAATATACTGAACTCATTCCTGCCACAGGACCTTTGTACTTGCTCTTCGCCTTGGGAGGCTTTTCCTCGTCTTCTCTTGGCATTGACGTCCCAGCAGAAATTATCACCAGATGGTCCCCCCTGCTGTGTTCCCAGCACCGACCCTCTGGGGCCTGAAGGCAGAGGAGATAAATCCCTCGTAGGGTCTATCTCACTCAATCAGCCTTGTCTCCATGCCCCACCCCACCGCCACTTCCATCACATTGCTGCTTCCTCTGCATCACAGCTCACACCGCCATCTGATATCTGTTGCTTTACTTCTTTGTCCAGCTGCAGCACCAGTGCCAAGAGCCCAAGTCCAGTTCTCTCTTGTTCCCTGCCGTATCCTCAGCGCCAAGGGCAGCGTCTGCACACACTAGGTGATTAATGAATGCTTATTGAATGAGTGCCTAATAACAAGGTAGAAGAGGGGAGTGGTGAGAACACAGGCTCTGCAGTGACGTGATCTGTGGTTAAAGCTCAGAGCTAAGCTCTATTCTCTTAGCTGTGTGACCTTGGTCAAGTTGTTACATGCGGTATATTTACCTTCCCTCCTCCCCTCCTTCCCATCCCTCAAGGCAGTGACTGAGCTAACCTTCCATTCTAGGCCCTTTGCTGGGCAGTGGGATTCTAAGATGCTGCTCCTGACCTCAGGGGTCCCAGCCTACAGCGGGGGGCACTGCACCACAGGATGGTAAGTGCTGTGGGAAGGATGAGAAGGGACACCTTAACCAGCCGGCTGGAAGTCTGGAGTGAGTGATCAGGGAGGGCTTTTGTTCCCTGCCCTCAGTTTTGAGAGATACATAAGAGCTTCCCAGGGAGAGTTGAGGAAACAGCATCCTAGGCAGAGGGAGCAGCATGTATGGAATTCAGAGCCTCCTTGCAACTTCAGCAGGAGACCCGTGGGGGAAGGTGAAGCTGGAGATGCGGCGTGGCAGATCGCAGCACACCCACAATTCCTTTCACCCCAAATATGTGCCCTTTGCTGTGCAGCGTTGTTGATCCTCTGATCAGGAGGCTAGATCTGTTTCATCATCTTGAATCTGGGCTTGGCCTGGTGACTTGCTTTGGCCAGGATGACATTCATAACATAACACAGGCAGGGACTTGAAGAACATTTGTGCAAAAGGCCAGCCCTTTCCTGCTGCTGGGAGACCTGTGACTGCCAACACTGGACAAGCTCAGGATGGCCTTCTGGAGGATGAGAGACCATGTAGACAGGTGTCCCAGCCATCTCAGCTGTTTAATTTGAGGCCAGTACAGGTGACCAAGGCCATCTAAAACCATCCAACCCCAGGGAAGCCAGCTTGGACTGGCAGAACTGCCTAGCTGATCAACAGAATCATTAGAAATACACACATTTGTATTTTAAGCTTTAAGTTTTAGGACTTTACACATAAGAAGGGACCAAATTGGGGAGGGGCATTGTCTTTTGTGCCAGGTCGAGGAGTTTGGACCTCAGTGACTCTACTGCAGACTTTTGAACCATCTGGCCTGAGTTCAAATCCCAGTTTTGCCACTTACCAGCTGTAGGACCTTGGGCAGTGAAGTCATTTGACCTCTCTGGGTCTCAGTTTTCTCATCTGCTAAATGGGGGCAATGAATGATGACTGGAACTTGAGAAATGCTGCTGATTGTTAAGCTCACATTGTAGTTACTGATTGCTATGTCTCCAGACCCTGGGGCTCTGGCCCGTGCCAGCTGACTCAGGCCCCTAGGATGGAATGAGGATGTGACCCTTAATTATTTGATATGTGTTGTTGCCAGGCCAGCCTGTGGGTCTCATGGAATAGCTGCTCCCGACCCTCCTGCCCACTCTGGCCTATCTAGATGTTCTGTTGGGGCAGAGTGTCCTCTGTCTTTTCTGGCTGAAACCCATCTTATTTCAAATAAGCATGTATAGCACACACTGGGCCCGAGGGAGAACATAATTCTACATGCACAGGAGGCAGGAGCCATATTGTTCAGCCGTTTCTCTAAACACCTGGGGCTTTTGGGTAATGGCTGTGTGTAAATGGAGCATCAAAGAAATTAGAGACGATAACAGTGTTTCTACGACAGGCGGTTTGGCTTTATGAGAAGTTAGTACAGCGCTGAGCCAACTCCAGTAACGGGGCCTCCTCGTCTGCTCTGGGACAGGGCCATGGAGACCCTTAGCCTTTGCTCCCCATCACAGCCAGAGAGCATGGGGAACCCAAGGACAGTGGCATCAAGAAGAGGCACTTGGGGTCAGTGAAACAAATGGGGTGGACGTGAGTGATGTAGGAATCAGAGGGATGTGATTATCTTACGTCATTCTTACAGTTTAACAATGAGGAAAAATTATGTTTTTCCCGTTTTACAGATCAGGAAACCAAGGCTCAGAGAAACGAGACACCTTGTGCAAGATCCTCAGGCTAGTAGGTGCTAACTGTGGAAGTTCTGACCAGAGCCAACTGTTTTAGGTACTATACCAAGCCCTTTGCCAACCATGATCTGGGACCACCCTCTCCACAATCCTATAGCACAGCTATAACAACTCCCGGTTCATAAGTGAAGAAACTGAGACTCAGGCTCACAGAACTCAGAAGGACTCGGCATTCAAGCCTATGTGTCTCTGACTCCAACATCCATGTAACAGACATTCCCTGTGTGTCTTTATTCTTCCTTAAACCCACAGAGGGGGACAGCAGGTCTTTTTGGCAACAAGATTACTGCCTCACTCCTTAGAGGCCCAGAGCAGGCTGGAAGGACCCCCTCTCAGTCTGAGATAACAGGTTCATGGGACCTGGCAGAGTCAAAACTGAGTTCCCCAGAGCAGGAACCCCAATGGGGGTTCGCAACTGACACCTATGCGCTCTTAAATGATGGGCATGTTCCTGAATGGCTGGTGTGGGTGGACATTCTGAGGTCCTAGGCCGACTGTGGCTCTAGTGATAATAATAATATAAACAACAGCGTCCTTGTTAAGTGCCCATTGTGAGAGGATGCACATCACAGGGCACAGCTGCACGTCCCACGGTCAGGGCCCCCTGGAAAAAAGACAGAATTCTCCCAGAAACAATGCTGCTCCCTGTGTGAGGATACCAGCCATCTGCCCCCTGCCTGAATGGAGCCCATGCCTGACCCATCGGGGCCCCAGGGTCAGGAAGCGCTCAGTGGGGTGGACAGGGCAGGCTCTGGGGCAGCCTGGCCAGGTAGGAATCCTGGCTGCACCATCTACCAGCTGTGCAGCCTTGGAGGAGTAATTCCATCTCTTGTCCTTCAGTTTCCTCATCTGTTAATGGGGACAATGATGATCCCCATATTGTAATTTTTTTGTGTGTGAGGATAAGATGTGTTAATACAAGTAAAGTGCCATGAACAGGACCAGGCCTATATTAGTGTTCCATAAACATTAGCAAGAATTCTGCTTCCAGCCAAGATGGAAGAAACAAGGGCCATGCTTACCTGCTTGCCTGAAACAACTAAAAAACTGGCAAAATATATGAAACAACAGTTTCCAAGACATTCACCACTAAGCAACAAAGGATAATGATCCCAGAGAGATGGGGAAGAGCCCTAAAACTCCCCACGCTTCCTGCTTACATACTTGGAGAGACATCATAGCCAGGAGTCAGAGAGGGGGAACCCAAGCAGAATTGGGTTGTCTTCCTGAGTTAAGGAGACTGAGCTGGAATATGGGGGAAGATGAGGCAGCTTGAGTTTGCCGGGCAAAGTGCTGGAGACCTCATGGAGAGACGTCACCGGAGATTTCTGTAGGTTCTGCTCAAGTCATGGTATGTGCGGAAACTACCCAAAGGTCGGAGAACGCAGCCAAAAGGACTCGAAGGGACAATCCTGAAGCTCAGACAGTTCCTACTCCCACCAGAGGGGAAAACGGAATCAGTCATGCGTTGTAGGCTAAAGTATTTAGAAGAGCGTTGCTTTACTGGCGGGGGGAAACTGGCCCTAGCCTAAGTAATGCTACTCCGTTCGTGTTTAACAAAGCTTGAAAGCATGACTTGAAATACATGTGTCCATGTTAACTGTGTTCCAGAACAAAGTTTAAGACTACTTAAAGAATACAGAAATACCAAGTACCTGGAAAGACAAAATACTCAATCACTAGCATTCAATAAAAAATTTCCAGGCAAGCAAAGAAGCAGGAAAATATGAGTATAAAAATCAATCAATTAAAATGGACATAAATGATATAATTAGCAGATAAGAGTCATAAAGTCAATTATTATAACATTGTTTCATATATTTAGAAATATATAAGAGGAAGACCAGAGATGATAAATAGAGCCACGGAAAGTATAGAATCATAAAAATTACTGAATCCAAAAGGAGGCAAAAAAAGAAGGAAAAGGGAACAAAGAACAGGTGGAAGATATAGAAAATAAATAACAACATGGTAAGAGTAAACCCAATCACATCAGTAATTACATTAAGTATATCTAATTAAAGGACAGAGATCGTCATATTAAATACAAAAGAAATACTCAGGTGCCTGCAGGAAACCCACTTGAAATATAAAGACTGATAGGTTAAACGGAAGGGATGGGAAAATAGGTAATACCATGTAACATTAATCAAATAAAGCTAGAGTGACAATATCAATAACGGAGTAGACGTCAATGCAAACAATATTATCAGGAATTAAGAGGGTCATTTCATAATGATACAGGTGTTAATTCATCATGAGGACATATCAGTCAGTAATGTTTATGAACCTAATAACAGGCCCAAGATCCATGAAGGAAATTTATGAAACTGCAAGGAGAAATAAACAAATCACAATTAGATAGAGATTGAAATACCTCTCTCTCAGTAACTGAAAGAATAAGCAGAAAATTAGTAAGGATACAGACTACAAACTTAACCTAATTGGCATTTATAGAATGTTCCACCTGGACACAGCAGGGCAGGTCTGTTCCAGGACACACAGAACATTCACCAAGGTAGATGGAATTCTAGGCTATGCAAAACAAATCTCAAAAATATTTTAAAAAGTCAAGTGGCACATTGTATGTTCTGTTGACCACAGGAAATTAAATTAGATATCTGGAAAATGCCCAAATACTTGGAAACTAAGTAACACTTCTAAATAACCTATGGTACAAAGAGAAAATCCAAAGGAAAATTATAAAGTCTCTTGAACTGAATGAAAATTAAAACAGAGCCTATCAAAATTTGTGTGGTGCTGCTGAAACAAATTAGAGAGATGTTACCCCAGTGTTCAGAGTAGTTTTGTTTGTGATAGTTTCACACTGGGGACAACCTAAGTGTTCATTAAAAGGGTCATAAATGGATCAACAAACCATCCACACAAGGGAAAATTATTTATATAAAAAAAGCAAACTATTGATACGTGTAACAATATGGATAAATCTCAAAATAATTATGCTGAGTAAAAGAAACCAGACAAAAATAAGGTACAGTTCCATTTATATAAAATTCTAGAAAATACAAACCAATCTATATTGACAAAAGCAGGTGGGTAGCTGTCTGAGGACAAAGTGGGGTGAGCACGGGTTGCTGGTCAGGATTACAAAGGGGACCAAGGAAACGCCTGGGGGTGATGCATATGTTCATCATTTTGATTGTGGTGATGGTTTCGCAGATGTACACATACGTCAAAATGTATCAAAGTGTACACTGAAATATGTGTTTTATTGTATGGCAATGTTACTTCAATAAATCTGTTAAAACTAAATCTTAGCTATTGCTAATATTTTGCCTTTGGTTTAGTACTGAGAACTTTTCTGCTTTTTGGATTTACTTTTTATTTTTAAATAAAACATGAAGGGCCTTCCCTTATTATCACCACTTTATGAACAAGGACACTTAGGCATAGTGACATGACTCGTGTAATGTCCCACGGTAAGTAGATGACAGAGCCAGCGTCCCGTCCCAAGCCAATTTTACTCGAGAAACAAGGCAGCGGAGAGCTGGGATGCAGATGACAAACCCCATTCTGGTTACCATCTTTGACCTAAATCACAGTGACATTTGCACCCAGCCTTAGACCGTAAAGAAATTTCCCGAGAAATTTTGCTTGGTGGGTTGGGAGCGGAGACTCAGTGTTCTTGGAGGCGATGGTTAAAACCTCCAAAGAGAAGAGGGATCAGCGTCTACTACTACATGCCATGTGTCGCTTAGTCCCCCATGGTTTGAAGAAGGGAAAGTTGTATGGCGGTTTCAGAGAGGTTCAGGCGCCACACGGTCACAGAGCCAGCCCTGGGTAGAGCCGGGATGCGTGCCCAGTCCTGCCCCTCTGGAGCCTGTGCCCTCCTGACACCACCCAGCCTCACCTGGCTGGGTGGCTGCCTGCAAGGCCCGCCGCACCTCTGAGACCCCTTTTCAATTCTGAGATTTTCTGATTCCCAGAATTCTGGGGAGAGGGAAGGGACTCCAAAGACAGCAGGAGGGGCAGGGTGCTTCCAGGAGGAGGGATGGGTGCGTGAAGATGCACGACGGAACACAAGCGGCCCCCGCTCTGCGCAGCTCTAATGGAGGTTTGGCCTTCAGCATGTTCGTTCATTTCTTTGAGCCTCAGGTCTCTTCTCTGCAAAATGGGGCTAGTCACGGCAACCTCAGGAGGTTCTTGGAGGTTCAGAGCTCCTTGCAAGCAACACCCCAGCCTCTCCAACGTCCCTCTGCAGGGCAGCACCTCCTCCTCTGAGAACAAGATGTTCTCCCTCCTTTCTCTCTCTCCACTTCCTGCCAAAACTTTATTTAAGAACCACAGAAGAAAACTGTTTGTCTGGGGACTTTGGGGCTGGGAACACAGGCAGATGGCACTGGAATTAGCAGCTCAGCAGACACAGAAGGTTCTGAACACAATCAGCTCAAAACAGCCCAGAACTTCTCCCTCCCTAGACAAGTGCGGGGAGCAGCGCTGGGAGCGCTTTCCCAGGTCCTGGCCCCTCCCTCCCCGGCCTCCTGACCCAGGCATCGCGTCAGCCAGAGGCAGAGGAATGAACCGGGGCCCAGGGGCCTCAGGAGGAGGACCAAAGTGGCGGAGTTTTCCATCACCACTGCTGAGGGGCGGAGAAGGCTGGCCGCCTGCCACCTGCTCACACTCCCCGTCCACAGGCAGGGCTGGTGCTGAGGTGGCTGCCCAGGCTGTGCCCACATTTTCAAGCTCCCTCTGCTGGGGCCAGATGGCACTTCTGGTTAATGGAATGTGAGTGAGGATGATGCAGACCCCTCTGGGCTAATCTGGTTGGTTATCTGGTCGCCTTCCCTTCATTCGCTCTTCTTCCTTGGCAACCCTGGAGGCCACGTGTGTAGATGACGTCATCACAGTAGAACCAAGCTGCATCCCTGTATCGCTGCTCAGAGGAGATGCCTCCCTGGAGGAGACCCTCTAACCAAAAACATCCACTTGGACTTCACGTGGGAGAGAAATTGGCTCTTCCTGCGTGAAGTCTCTGGGACTTGAGGTTCTTTGTTACAGCACCTCACCCATCCTGACTGATACAACCCAGTCCCTCTCTTCACCCAACCCTTCATCCAGCAAGTGCTTATCAGGCTTCTCCGGGTGCCAGGCTCTGTGCTAAGCAGCAGGACACAGCCATGAATGTGACCCTCAGGGAGCTCTTGGGCACAATTGGGGAAACAAACAAAAATGAGTAAATAAACCCCCTCCCCCCGCAAATTTACATGGTATGGAAAGTGTTGCAAAGGGAAAAAACAATGACGAGAAACAAATACCAGATTTGGGAAGATGGTGGGTGGGGGCCCTTGAGGAAGAGATTGAGAGGTGCCTGAGGAGGAGGAAGTGGCAGGGTGAGAAGAACTTCCTGGGGCGGGGGGAACAGCAGGTGCAGTCCCCACCATGCTGGGCACATCCTCCCAGCTCTATACAAATTACTTCATTGCACCTTCATTACTTCCAGAGGAACCCTGGAAGTCCCGGGGTGGACTGCAGCCCCAGAAATGTGTGGAGTAATGCGGTAATGGGGCCAAGTCACCCAGTCAGTAAGGGGCCTGTGGGGATCCATCCGCCCCATGAAGAGAGATGGGTCTGGGCTGGGGAAGAAGGAGAGCTTGGGGGTCTGTCTGGGTTGAGAGTCAGGGTCCTGTGGAATGGCCTGAGAAGTGCTCTGACCTCCAGGGTATGACCTCAAGGGCTACAGAAGGCACCTTTGGAGCTAGAAATGCTGTCTTAGGTCATGGGGAGAGCATGGGGCCAGGATCTGTCTTGGGCTTCCCAGGCTCGCTGTGTGCCCTTGGACAATGCACTTGACCTCTCTGAGACTCGTTTCCTCATGTCTGTGGGGGAGCAGCTCCAACACTCAGGGAAGAGGCAAGAGAGACTCCTCTTATCAGCAAGTGCTTATCAGGCTCCTCCGGGTGCCAGGCTCTGTGCTAAGCAGCAGGACACAGCCATGAATGTGACCCTCAGGGAGCTCTTGGGCACAATTGGGGAAACAAAGAAAAATGAGTAAATGACTCCCCCTCCCCCCCGCAAATTTACATGGTATAGAAAGTGTTGCAAAGGGAAAAAACAATGATGAGAAATAAATACCAGATTTGGGACGGTGGTGGGTGGGGGTCAGTGTTTCTGAGTCAGTGTCTCCGAGGCCTCAGACCCTGGTCCATCTCTGTTGTTGTCCCTCGCCCCACAGAGGTCTCCTGAGCTGCGACAGTGCATGGGCCCTGTGTCTCTGGTCCTTCGTCCATCACTCTGGTCCCACCAATCCTGGGAGGGTCGTCCACTAGTTTGGAAACCATGGGCAACACAAGGCTGGGGAGGAGAGGCCGGTGCTCAGACCGCACTTCGGAGCCTCTGCTCGTCCCAGCCCCGGGTGCTGGGGTTTCTCTCTGGCTCCTGGAATCTGGGACGAGTCCAGTTCAGCACAAAACATGAGAAATGTAAGGAATGTTCTGCTCCAGAAACTTCTCAGATTTACTGGGATGCAGAGCAATTTTTTCCTGGTTAAGCAAAATGTCACAAGTCACATATGACCACTTTTAATGTTGAATCTCTTCTGATTTCCTCGCTCCCACAACCTGCTAATTTCCAGTTTTCTTCTCTGCCTCCCGTTCTGTTGGTACCTCTGAAGCAGACCCTTTAGTCTCCCTGCCCCCTCTTCCCTCCCTCTCAGCCTCTGCTGTGAGTTCTGCAGGGGTCTGGTCCAGGGAGACGTCCTAGAGCCTCCTGTGCAGAGGAAAGATGACAGAAGGTCAAGATGTGACCTGCCTGCCTTCCGAGTCTTGCCTTCATGGGACCCTGGGGTGGGGGTGGGAGCAGCACAGGGCTCAGCAAGGTAATGCAAAGACTATTGTTCCATTGCAAGGTCTCTCTCTATTCTTGTACTTGTCTCCCTAAGACAGGCAAACCCCAAGGCGCGGGAATCTGCCTCCACATAGCCAGGTGTCCCCTCAGAGCTCTCACCTAAGTAGCATCAATAAATGGTTGTCAAACAACTGGAAGTAGGAGGCAAAGGGGATTCGAGATTTAGAAGAATCGCTGACTCAGCTTCTGGGCTGCCTGGAAAGCCAGGGTGCAGAGAATGGAAGCGTCTCACACCCACACCAGTATCTGGCTCCCAAAATAGTCCTGGCTGCTGCAGCCGCTGCTGGCGCATGGAGCAGACCCCACAGAGCAGCTGAGTGGGTGTGTGTTTTCATGCTTCACGGAGTTGTTTGGTTTCTGTGTACTCTTTATGGGGAGATGGGCGGTTAACGCAACTTCAGGGGAGAACAGTGGGGAACACAGACCAGTTTCTCTGATTGGGAACATAATGGGGGGATTCTTGCCTTCTCAGGGCACTGCTTCCATGGGAAATTGGCAGGGAAATCCTAGCGCCTGTGGGCCATGCAGTTCTTGGGCTGATGAGACACTTGGCGGCGATTTTGTCTGGTGGAGTCGACTGGTTGAGGAAATGTGGTCTAATGGCCTCATCAGAGCGCTTGTGAGACCATTGTCCCTTTGCAGTAGATGGGCAAGGATCCCATCCTTGCTCCCAATCGAGCACCTGGGACAGAAACTAAGAGAACAGAATGTTCCGAGAAGTCTCTTAAGCACAGGAATGTGTCCGATCTTTCTCTCGGTGTCCAAAGCTCTGCCTGTGGCCAGGCATTTTGTGGTGACATCTATCTGCTGAGTCATTGGAAACTGACATCCTAGAGGAACAAAGGACAGAGAGGGCACATTGCGGTCACAATCTAACAGCCACTGGGCCTCCTCGGACGTCTGCGCACAGCCACACACGTCTCTGCAGGACATAGATTTCTTGGCAGCAGAGGGATTTATTTAAAGTTCCCATGAGAATAGCTGGACCATTATGGCAAAGGGACACTTGTCACTGATGGGGCTGGAGAGGTTTTTGATCAGGTAGGCAGCAATGCACAGGCAGGATTTCTTCTCAGCCTTTCAGAGATGCCTGTGTTGCAGCCACATTCAAGATGTGAAGACAGTCTGACCCTGGCGGCGTGAAGGGGCAGCCTTGTGCACACAGTGGGCAGGCGTTTGCAAATGCTGCTGTAACTGGGGACACGGGGAGCCTTGTCTGCTTTCTCTTCTAACCTCATCATTCTTGGAAGTTCCTTGAGAGCTGGGCTGCACGTGGCAGATATGAGAGGAGGGGTCCTTTCAGCAGCATCAAAAATAGACCTCACCGGTGGCCTCTGAATTAATCATCACACCCAGCATGGGCGCCTACTGCGTGCCGAGCCCTGGGCTAGCTCCTTTACAAAGAAAGAGCCTCGGAAGGACGCCGGTGCATGATATATATTAGCTGTTATTATTATTGTTGTTGTTTATGCACTCACCCTTCCCCACACCCCGTTCCTACCACCGTTGTCCTGCCGTCAAATGCCAGGCCTCCTCCTCCTTGACCCATCTCTCCTGATTCTTATGTCAAGTAGGGACTTCATTCCTTTTCATTGGCTCGGTGAATACCAAACCCCACATATGAGAGTTGGGGCTGAATTCTTATCATCTTGGCATACACTATCTTGGTTTAGCAGAGTTCAGTTACTATGGGAAAAGGAAGGTCCCTCTGTCAGGTCAGTGGTGGCCAGCATGTGGTTGTGTCTCTTGGTTTCTGATTATGGTTCACGCTTAGGCTGATGTTGTTTTCTCCTTTCTCACCTCCCAGATAGAGACCATCATTGATAGACACTCTGTCATTTTTTTCTAGATTCCTGGGCAAGACCTTCCTGCACAAAATCATAGACTTTAGGACCACTAGAATGAAGAGGCACTAGGTAGATCATTTGGTTAAACCCCCTCATGGTACTGCTTGGAAACAGGTCCAGAGCAGGGGATGTGACCTGTTCAAGGTCATGCAGAGAGTCAGTGACAGAATAGAAGCAGGACTCACTCTCCTGACCCATGACAGATGCTCTCTCTTTTTTGCTTTAGCCACACGGATCCTAGGCCTGGGGATGGTCGGGCCAGAATTCCAAACCTGGAACAGATGAGAGGGGCAGGGCTGGGGGCCAGTGAATGAGGGTGTCCCCAGGCATTAGAGGGGCTGAGGGACAGACTTGGACCTGATGTCATGGCAGCTTGGGATAAAATTGTCACAGGCTTTTGATAAAATAAGAAAAAGAAAGGTCAATGTAGTCTGTAGATAGAAAGTTTCCAACTTTTAACTGAGTTGAATGAGTGTCTCCTCCTTTGGGAGGCATTAACAGTTTGACCCCAGTTGGGAAGTGCGTTTAAAAAGCGACGTGGTTTAGCAATGAACTTCATAGAATTGGCTGGGCTTTCCTGAGGATCTTTGCACAGTGTTAAGAGGTATGGTTATGTGTTTGCTCTATTATTACTCTGCCATTTGGGGTCATGAATCATCTTTCAGAGGCACAGTGAAGTTGTAGCCCTGCCTTCCTAGTCCAAACAGGACAGTGAAATCCTCAAGGGACATTTCAACACCAGTAAGAGCACCACATCCGCCCAGATCCCAGCTTGTCAATTTGCCTTTCTCTATTGCATTAGAAGTGTTTCTCATTCACACATGACATTACAGGTTCGGGAGTAGGTGCCAGTGGCCTAGGGAGGGTGACTCTCACTGGTGTGTCAGGAGCCCCTTTCTGGGTGGGAGACAATGGGGGCCATTGCTCTTGGCTTTAGCATCTGGATTTTAGTGGCAATGTCACTGCTGGGAGGTCTAGGCTGTCCCCCTTGTTTTCTCCAAGAGGTAGCCCCAGTTCTGAGACTGGGGTCATCTAGTCCTTAGGGGTATCTCCTGTCAGCGGCTGCCCACTATTTGGATTGAAGAACGGGACCCCAATGGGGGCCTTGCAGGCCATGTGAGATGTGGCCCTGCCACATTCCTGTCAGTCACCCCTCGGCAGCTGCCAAGGTCTCCTTTCAGTTCCTCCAGCTGCTCTTCTGTGCCACATCCCTTGTCACCACTGGGCCTTTGCACATGACTCTCCATCTTCATCTTTATCCGCTTTGCTTGTCCCCTCCCATGAAGATGTGGACAACCCCGAGTGGGAATCCATCTGCTCCAGTCTCCACGGTACGCCTTTCCTAAGAGCCATGCCAAGCACGGTCGGCGCAAACCAAGAAAAGGTAGAAAGTTGCATTATTAATTATGAGGTTTTCCAAACTAACATTTTAAAACATTGAAAGTATCAACTCCTTAATAAAATAAATCAGTAGTTTAAAAAAGCCATATTATATTTCTTCTTTTTTTTTTTTAAGCAACATAGTTCTGATGCTTGAGTGTGAGAGGCTCTTGGCAAGGAATCTGAGTGAGAGGCAGAAAGAAGGGTTTCTCATGAATAGAGACTCACAATCTGGTGGCCAGGTAAACATCAGGCAAAATCATCTGTTCTTCCTAAGAATGAAATGGAATGTCCTTGAGATCATGGAGCCAAGACCTGAGGCTCCTGAGAGCCACAGCAGGGACTGAAGAGAGAAATGAAAATAGCCGAAGCCATTCCGCAGGGGTGTCAGGGTTACCCTACAAACAGGCCATGGCTCCAAAGTGAGGCCACATCACTTTAGTGTAATAACATTGTTCTGGTTATCGGTACTTTAACTAACTTCATTGAGCCACATGCTGTGTGCCAGACCCAGTGCCAAGTCATTCATACATATTTATATAGTTTAATCCAACACAACAACCTCTTGAGTTAAGTGCACAAAATATCCCCATTTTACAGATGAGGAAGTAGGCGCCGAAAGGTAGAGTCACCGGCCCAGGAGCAAGTGGTGCCCACCCAGGTCCTTTAGACCCCAGACTCCATACTTCCAGCGCTCAGGCTGCACCCCCCTCGGAGCCTCGTTTTCTCCTCTGTCAGGGCAGGCCTGAGGGCCTGGGGGCAGGGCACATCCTGTTCTGCTCAGTTCAGAGCACGAGTGGACTGGGATGAGGAAGTGCTTGGGAGCAACGACTGACCTCCCTCCGTTCTTCGTCTCCGCGACTGGCTCTCCCCCCGGCTGTGGACCTCCCAGTGCGGGAACCCTGCGACCGTCATGGCTTGTCTCGAGAACAATCAATGCCTGAGCATCTTTTCCCTCTGGGTGCTTCCTACCCATCAGTGGGCGCTGGGAGAAGGGATTGGAGCTGGCAAAACGGAAAGGCCAGGGCCGCAGTGCCAGTGTGCAAGCATGGTGGCCTGAACCTGGGCCTGGATGGAGACCCCATGGGAGCCATGAAGGGACAGTGACCCCAGGTGTCCCTGTGGCTGGTGATTCCTTTACAGAGTTTTCTCCATCCCCCTCTGTCAGACCACAGAACTGTGGCCTGGGTCTAATTCACTCTTCACTGTGGTCAATTAATTTCATTTGGCCCTCAATTTGTAAAGGTTTGCTGATCAATAAGAACTGGGCAGCTTCCCCAAGTGCTGCAGCTCAGTTGGTTGGGCATTGTCCTGCAAAGTGAAAGGTCACCCGTTCAGTTCCCAGTCAGGGCACATGCCTGGGTTATGGGTTTGGTCCCTGGTCGGGGTCCGTACAAGAGGCACATGTTTCTCTCTCACATTGATATTTCTCTCCTTCTCTTTCTCTCTCCCTTCTCCTCTCTCTAAAAATAAAATAAATAAAATCTTTAAAAAAATAATCTACAGTATATGCCAAGCCCTCCCCAGTCCAACTTCAGACTCTGTTAAAAAAAAAAAGAAAAAAGAACTAGGCAGTTGTTAGTGAATCTCAAAGTGAAGAGGTGAAAATAATTTAAGTGATACCTGCCAGGTTATTGTATTAATATGATTCTACATTTAATGGCTGTTTTTTTTAAAGACTAATTTTTAGAGCAGCTTTAGATTTACAATACAATTGAGAGGAAGGCTCAGAGATTTTCTGTATACACCCTGCCCCCACACATGCGAAGCCTCTCCCATTATCAACAGCACTCACCACTATGCTACATTTTTTACCAAGGATGAGCCTACATTGACACATCATAATCACTCAAACTTCATAGTTTACCTTAGGGTTCGCTCTTGGTGTTATACCTTCTACAGGTTTGGACAAATGTGTAATGACATCTATTCATCATTATTATATTATCATACTGAGTATTTTCACTGTCCTAGAAATTCTCTGCGCTCTGTGTATCCATCCCCTCTCCCACCCAGCCCAGCAAACACATCTTTTTTCTTATTTCCATAGTTTTGTTTTTTCCAGAATGTCATATAGTTAAAATCATACACTACGTAGCTTTTCCAGATTGGCTTCTTTTACTTGGTTATATGCATTTAAGTTTCCTCCATGCATTTTCCTGGCTTGATAACTTATTTCTTTTTAATGCTTAATAATGTTCAATTGTCTGAACGTGCCGCAGTTTACTTATCTATTCATCCACTGAAGGATACCTTGGTGGTTTCCAAGTTTTGGCAATTGTGAACAAAGCTGCTATAAATATCCACGTGCAGGGTTTTGTGTGGACACACACTTGCAGCTCCTTTAGGTAAGTACCAAGGAGCACGACTGCTGGATTATACGGTGAAAGTATGTTTACTTTTGTAAGACATTGCCAAACTGTCTTCCGAAGTGGCCGTAGCTACCCTGTGGTCTTCCCGCCTGGAATGTGAGCCTTAGGACAGGGGCCAAACTTGGTGACTGTTGATGGACCAGGCAGGGGAAAGGCGTTCCAGAGAGAGGGCACAGTAAGCAAAGGCCCAGAGACATCAGCTGCATTGCACTGCTTCCTGATTATAGCCCCAGCACCCGTCTCAGCAGAAAAATGAGGGTCTGATCAAAGGCCGCCAGTGCTGAAATGTGGCCCATCCCCGGGCACCCAGCTAGGAGAGTCGTTGAAAAAACTTTTAAGTTCATGGACTTTGGGGCCAACTGCTTAACTGCAAGTCCTGTTTCTGCCTTTTTGAACCTATGTCATGCTGGGCAAGTTACTTAACCCTTCTCTGCCTCAGTTTCCTCATCTGTGAATCGGGGGTAATAACACTGGGCTTGGTGAGGAGTAAACCTGCATGAAGTGCTTTGGGAGGTGCCTGGCTCCCAAAGGCATTATGGGAGTGGTGGCCAGGATCACAGCTCGTCGGGTGCCTCGCGCTTGTGGGTCCCTCTAGTCCTCAGGACTCCAGGTGGGTGGGGCGGCAGGACCGTTGGTCCCTTTGAAGAAACTGAATTCCAGGAAGTGAAGTAGCTTCTTCAGCATCACAGGGCTGAACGGGTGATGGGGGGCTGGGATCTGCCCTGACTGCCTGACTTTGGAGCCCACCCAGTGCCCAGAGTAGCCTCTGACTCAGGGCTGGGCTGCCCTCCCCTCCCATCCCTCTGGGGAAGATCCTAGAGCACCAGCCCCTATAAGCCCACATGGAAGGGTTCACATAGAGATCCCCAGATGCTTCTGAAAGACCATCCACGGCCCAGACCTGCTGGGCGACTCTCGCTCTCCTGCCTCCTCATGCCTGCACACAAAGGCCCCCTCAGTCCTTTCCGCAGGAGACTGGGGCCCTTCTCAGATTGTTACAGAGGCCAGGCTACCAGCCCCTCCTTGTAATTAATATAAGGAGAGCATTTCTGCAGAAATCCCTGCCTGGATTAACCACTGGCTGGAGGATTTAACTCATGTATACATAGAAAATCTCCACAGGCTTGTCTCCTAATATTTATTCTGATGACTGAAACATGCAGATAAAGTGAGTGCCTGACTCTGGAACTGCAGAATAAATTTACATTCTCTAAGCCACAAAGAGCTGTGTGTGTATCTGTGTTCTGGGCCTGGCTGGGGGCCCAGGAACCGGGAAAGCCAGATTCCAGCCCATGGAGGGTTCTGCCTGGTGTTTGTCCAGCAGCAGCAAAGGCTCACGTGTGAGAGTCTCAGCACCTTAGAACCCGATAGTCTTTGACTTCCAGTATCTTAAATTCCCTAGGCTTAGAATCTTCAGTTAATAGAATCTTCAAACTATAAAATATTGGGTCCAAATCATAGGGTTTTAGGATTCCACGGTCTCAGCCGTCACCTTGCCCAGATGCCCAGTTCCTTCCACAATGGGTTCTGAGCAGGGCTGTGCACTTCTAAGCTTCTGATCTTGCTCCAGCATCACCTCCTCTGAGAAGCCCTCCCTGACTCCCTGGGCTGGTTCTGAGCTCCCGCCACAGGCTCTCATGGCTTCATCTGCTTTGCCTTATGAGACTGACCAGGGGTATCATTTTCCTCACCCCCACTGTGAACCCCATAGGGTAGGGTATGGTCTGCTTTTGTTCATTCACACGTCCCAGCACAGGGGCCGGCACATAGTCGATGCTCAGTGAATGTATACCACAAAGCTACGCTGCACCCCCACCTGCAACGGATCTGCCCCCTGCCTGGTAAGGTGGGATCAGAGGCATCCTTACCTCTGGGTAACGGGGGCCTGGCTGAGGCCATGTCGGGGAGGCTGCGCAGATGGCATCTCTCAGATGACTGAGACCTTCCCTCACTGAGTGTCTATTTGCATCCACTGAGGAGCATGGGGCTGAGGCACCACCTGGGGGAGAAAGAAAACAGGACCAGGATCTGTCTGGGTGTTCAGAGAAGCCAGGCGACCCACTGGTGAAGGGCGCTGGCTGAAGAGCCAGATGCCTGCGTTAGAACCATGGCTCTTCTACTGCGTAGCTGAGCAGCCTTGGGCATGTCATTTGCCCTTCCTGTGCCTCGCTTTCCCCAACTGTGACATGGGACGGTGAGAGTCCGTATCTCATACTTCTTATAGACACAAAGCTGGCAGCTCAGCACCTACACAGAAAGCAGTCAACATGTGCTCAAGTCTTCATTTTAAGTGTTTGTGCTCGGCAGAGACCATCTGCAAGGAAGAGGCAGGAGAGAACCAAGTAAATAAAATGACCCAGGATCAGTTAACACCAGCCACAGGCCACCCCGCTATTGGCATGATAGAGATGGAGGCCAGGCAGGGAGCAACGGTGTGGGCTCCGCTTACCAAGGCTGATGGAGCTGCCGCCGCTTCCGAACACCGTCCTGCCAGCAACACAGACCATTGCCGAGCCCCTGAAATGGCGCCATTCCTTGAGGAGACCAGCGGGCAGGTTGACCCCTCTGGGCCCTTCACACGCGGGAAGGCCCGCCAGTGGTTTGTTCTCACAGGAGCAGACATGCAGACATACCTTCTTGGCGGATGGCTGCCTGCCCTGCCTGCGGGGTCTCGGCCAGCACCACCATCCCAGGGTGTAGGGAGGGTCCGATCCACAGGCCTGGGGTCCCACATAATAGTGTGTCAGACCAGGGGACCCACTTGACTGTGAAAGAGAAGCAGGAACAGGCTATGACCAAGGGACCCGTTGTATCACGCGGCAGGCACCTGGAAGCTGCCCACCTTGTCCCGTGTCAAAGCGGTCTACCGCAGGCCCAGCTGAAGTGCCACGTGGAGGACATGCTCTGTGAGGAGGAGGGTCCATCCTGCAGGAGGCAGTGTGTGCACTGAATCAAAGCCCTTTAAAAGGGGATGTATCCCCAACAAGAACACGAAGTGTCTAAGAAACAGCAGCCCAAGTGGCCCTATTTACCAGCATTCCCAGTGAACCATGCGGGACTCGGTGATCCCTTCCCTACAGCTCTGGGCTCTGCAGGGTAAGGCGTCCTGCTCCCCAAAGGGCCCACATGTGCCAGGGAACATGGAAACAGTCAAGGGTAAAGGACTCTGATCAGCTGCCCTTGATCAGAGAGGGTAGGGCTGCTGCAGTGCAGCGGGGCAGGGAGGAAAATGTGTGGAACCCAGATAACCGGCGTGGGCAGCTCCTGACGCTGTCTTGACAAAGTGACTATAAATGGGCAGGGGCAGCATCCTTGCCTGAGGAGAGCCGGGGGCCAGGAACCTGGGCCTCTTGGGGAGGTGAGCATGGATCATGCTGTCATGTAAGCCACCAGAGGGAGGAGACGAGGCGTCTGGAGTGGACACAAAAGCAGGGAGATGCTGAGCGCCAGTGGCAGCCCTGAGTCCTGATGCAGTGGCGAGGGCTGCATCTGTCCTACTGTCCTCCTTCTTCTCTGGAAGAGGGGCCGCGGGAATGTTTGAGAAGATTCTCCCTGAGGGGCATCCACGTGAAGAAAGGGGTCTGAGCGCACAAGGGGTGGGCCGTGGCGGGCGGGGAGAGGCTCACTCAGACACCCTGAGGGTTCAGCCTTCCTATCCCTCCACTCACTCCTTCGTTGCACACCAGGTTGGCCGAGGTTTTGTCAGACCCACATCACAGTTTGACTTCTTCCTTCCCCTTCCTTTCGCAGTTGTTGATCTCTCGTTCACGTCTCTCATCCCCGACTCCGCTCAATGGTTGCTTTTCCAGGATCCATTTGGTGACACAGAGGAAACCAGTGACTTTGTATCAGCCAACACCGAGTTGAGTCTAATGTCTGTTACTTAATTAGCCAGGTAACTAGATGCTAAACAACTTGTCTCTCTGTGCCTCAGTCTTCTCATCTATAAAATGGGGATCACACCTCCCCTAGCCTTACAGGGCTGTGGAGAAGAGACAGGGTGTTTTTGTAAAGGAAAACACATATGCACATACACATACACAATTAAAAATCTCTCTGCTTGCGCCTGTGCCTCTGTCTCTCGCACGAGCTGAGAGCTATAAGCAAAGAGGCCTGGCTGGCTCCGGTCCTGCTGGGAAACAGGTCTGAGTGACCTGACTCCAGCGGCCAGCACACCATGCACCCCCATCACGGCCGCTGTTCCAGGTCCCCCCAGAGGGAGGAAGAGATGGTAGAGCTGGATGGCAGGGTGGGGCAGGATGAGCTGGGGGCGGTGGGGAATGATTCTGCTGTTCTCTTTCCCTGTTTCTGAAAAGCTCCCCTCCCCTGCTCAGGCTGCTGCACCACATTTCAGATCAGAATATCTAGATCCATCAAAACAAGAGGTGGACGCGGTGGCTGCACATTCAGGGAGGGGAGGATAAAACCTATGGGGCCCAATGAGACTCCTCTCCATGTGTGAGTGAGCAGACAGGCCAAGACAGGCCATGTATCTTCTGAGAGCCCCCGGTTAGGTGGGGAGACATACGGGCAGCCCATGCAGGGCAGGGGCACCAGAACCGATGCATTAAAGAAAACATTTATCAACAAATCAAGAAGAAACCATTGCCCCCTTGCCTATTTGAGGAGCCCTTGAGTGATAGTTCCCGGATCCCTCTGCCCTGGTGTTTGCCTTTCGCTGAAGGTGATGGATGCAAAAGTAGGTCTAATGAGCGGGGCCCTGGGCCCTGAGACATTCACAAGGCCGTCCATCTCCACGCATCTCCCAGCTGTCAACATGGCCCATCTGGGAAACACGCTGATGAACTCCAAAGACTGGGGGTTGAGGGGCAGGCAGACGCAGCCAAATAGAGAGCAGAGACCTGCGCTAGCAGGAGGGTGGTCAGAGGGGGCATCTGACCTTAGTTTATCAGGACAGAGTCTGGAGACCCACCAGTCTCCCCAGCACAGCACATGAACTCTTCAAGGCTGTGCCTGGACCCCTCCTCAGCCCCAGCAGGGGTGAGGGTTTTGCAGACCAGGTGCAAATTCCAGTTTGAAAACTTGGTTTTTGACATTGGACACGTCACTTAACCTCTGAGTGCCTTATGTCCATTTGGGGGCTAAAACCTTTAGCACAGTACCTAGCACAGAGCAAGGGCTCAAATAAAAGCTTTTCTTTTCATTATTGTTATTATTAGTATGATTTCTTGGCCTTCTATAGGCATGTATTATATTTATACCCATAATAGTTTGTTATTGATATCTTACTGTATATTCAGCCAGCTCTACTTTTTCCTTCCTTTCTTCCTTCCTCCCTCCCTCCCTCCTTTCCTTCCTCCCTTCCTTCATTCCTCTTTCTCTCTTTCCTTCCTTTCTTCTTTCTTTCCTTCTTTCTTATCACTTTATCAAGACTGTTTTCTCACATAATTAAAGGTCTTCAAAAACAAGATATTAATAGCTTCATACTATTATAATATCAAGGTGCTCCATCACTTACTCTGTCACTCTTTACATTTGGATAATTAGTACATTATAGGTCTTCACTCTTATCATCAGGCCTCAGTACGCGTTTCTAGGCACAATCCTTGGCCCGACCCCTGACTGCTTCCTAAGGACCAATTCCTGGAGGTGGAGTCTGCATCAGGGCACTGACACTTCTAAGCCTCAAGATTTTTATTACTTAAATGCCTTCCCAAAAGGTCCCAGCCATTCCTGGGAGTGCCTGTCTCACCACACATTTACCAGCATTGATTATTCTCTTTTTATTTCCTCTTTACTAATCTCATGGCTCAAAATTATATTTCATTGTCTTTTGGAGGCAGAGCTGTGACCTGTGGCCTCTGTTTCCCAGCAGGGCGATCATCAAATTATATTCAGGGCTTCCAGCAAACCTCAGGATGAAAGGCAGCCTCTGGCAGGGGAGCCCCAGGAAGGGAGTCAAAGTTGCTGGGTTCCTGTCCCAACCCTGTGCTCAGTCACTGTGTGACCCGGGTCTATGCCATTGCCCATGCTGGGCCTTTGTTTATCAATCTAATATTGTAGCCCCTTGCTGGTCTCCTGCTTCCAGCGCCTAGAACAGTGCCCGACACATGATATGTACACAGCAAATGTTTGTTGAAGACTGAACTGCCAAAATGACCTTTCCAAAGGAAAAGTTTTGCCACATTATTATGCTGCTTTCAACCTTTGCTCAAACTTCCTAACATTGTATTTACTTACTTGGTCTTCTCATGAATTTCTGCTTTGACTTAAGATATGAAAAGACACACGAGAGAAAATGAAGAAAATGCCAGATAATCTACACAATCATTACTTTTCTTAAGTCCATGAAGGAGCTGGGACTATGAGGCGCCTGAATGAACTGAAATCCACAGCATGACAAGACCCTCCGAGGACCAACGCAGCCCAGAACCTGTTATACCTTTGGCAGAATCCCGGAGAGGGGGCTGGCTGTCATAAGGCCAGGAGAGAACAAGCAGCTGACATTTTAATGAATTCTGAAAGGCCGAGTGTGGACTGGCCTGAGAGCTTAGCATTTTTGTGAGCCTCGGACGTAAGGCGAGTTCACATTCACCCACAAGCAATTTCCCATGGCAGCCCGGAGAAAGACCGAGGACCAGACCAGGCTCTGAGAGAGCCACCTCCCAGTGCACGCAGGTACAAAAGATCCTAAAGGATATAGGGGACTTGATCAACACTCCCAGATCCTTCTGTCCTATCAAGCACAAACCTCAAACCATGACCAGGGGGCAGGTCCGGATCTAGAGGTTTAAAAGTTTGAAATGCGGAGAACTTCATGACGGACCTGGAGCTGGGTCGGCCTCCAGAGGAGCTAGCATGGCTTTTCCTGGGGCATTCCTCTCTGGGAGCATCGTCCCCTTCTCAGGCGTTCATTCTGCCTTCTGGCGTGTAGCTCCGCCATCCGTTATTGGGCTGCAGTCCTAGACACGGGGTAGGGAGGCTAGCGCAGAGGGGTGGATCTGCCATCTGCTGCTGTTGGTGGAGGTGACCCAGCCCCTGGCTGGGCGGCTCTGAGGGAGGGGGAAGACAGAGGACTGCGGGGTGCAGAGAGGAGAACAGACTCTGTCACGAGCTCTCGCCCAAGGTTGCCGCAGATGTGCGGTGAGGGCAATTTCTATTTCCTCATCACGCTCAGGTAGTTGTCTCCATAAGAAGTTACCTGGGGGCTTCTCATGAGAATCCCACAGATGGGGGGATGCAGGTTCTAGGTGCTCCAATGTGCTGTGTGACCTTGTACAAGTGCACCCCTTCACAGCCTGTTTCCCCACCTCAACAATGAAGGGAGTAGTGTAGCTCAGTGGTTCTCAAGATGTAAAGATTTCCTCTTTCAGGCAGGATGGAGTGACAGGGACTGGATTTATCCTGCCACCTGAAGTGACCAAAAACACAGAATGAGGGAACAATGGCTCACAAGACACTGGACATCAGGCAATGAAGGAGACACGAGAAATAAATGACGTTAGCTCCACAATAGCCTATGCGTCCAGTCCTGAGAGAATTTCTAGGCCGTAGGACAGGGAGGAGGAGCCTGGGCGGAGCCAGGGGGTCCCAGAGTTGAGGAAATGGAACTGAGGTTCCAGAAGACCATGGTGGCTGGAACTCTCAGGACACAGTGCCCGAGAGGAGAGAGCGGCCCAGAGAGCGAGCTCTGGAGAGCACAGAAAGGTCTTGCCTCCTATGTGGGATCCTTTAGCCCTTGGTTGAGAGCTGCTCTGGTGCCACCTAAGAGATCTTAACACAAGATCCTGAAGGATCGCACTGTTTCTAAGTTGCAAAACAAAGGCTCAAGAATATCTATAGCAAAACAAAAATACCTAGCACCCAACAAAGCAAAATTCACAGTGCCTGCCAAAGATAGCTGGAATGGCTAAGGGAAAATAAAAAAGTAGGTTTCAGAGTAAGTGGGATGACTAGAGATAAAGAAGACCACATTAGAAATTCATCAAAATGACCTCACAATTCTAGTGTTTATGTGCCTAGTAACAGCACTTCAAAATACATGAACCAAAAAAAGAAAAGGAAAAATGATAAAGCAGCAAGCAGAAATAGACAAATCCATAACGACAGTCAGGGATTTCAACACCCTTTCTCAACAATTGGTAGAGCAAGCAGACAGATCCTAAAGGATAGAGAGGACTTGATCTACACTATCAACTAACTTGACCTAAGTGATACCTAGAGAACATGCCAACCCTGCCACAGCAGAGTACACATTCTTTAATGTGAGAATTTAAATGTGTCCAGATAGACCATATCTTGGGTCATAGTGTAAACCTTGTAAAATGTACAGGATTCAGGTTGCGCCGAGTATGTTCCCTAACCACAGCAGAAATAAAGTGGAAATCAGTAGTTTAACAGAAAGGTCTCTTTCAGTAACAGAGCGATCTTGGAAAAATCTCCAAATATTTTGAAATGAAATAGCATACTTTTAAATAACACACATGCTAAAGAATCAATCAAAAGGGGAATTAGAATGTATTTTTCACTGGAAAAAAATGAAAACACGGCATATCCAAATTTGTGGGATGCTGCTACAGCAGTTTTTAGGGGGAATTTATAGTTCTAAATGCCTGCATTAGAAAGGAAAAAAATGCCCCTGATCAGTGGCTTCATCATCCCTCTTAAGAAACTAGAAACAGAAGGGCAAATTAAACCCAATGTGGGGAACAGGGAGGAAATAAAGATCAGAGAAGAAATTGGTGGACAAAAGCAATAGAGAAAATCAATGGAACCAAAGCTTGTTCTTTGAGAAGATGAAAAAAAAAATTGATAAACTTCTAGCCACACTGATCAGGAAGCAAAACAGGAAGACACAAGTCACCAGTATCAGGGATGAGAGCACTGACATCACAGTTTCTAAGTAAATGATCTGGAATTCTTCTGCAAGAGAGATGTCTTTCTTTATTCATCATTTCTCATTCACTCATTCTTTTCTTTCACATCATTATGAACTCATGAATATTTATTTTATACTTTGGAAGATAATCTAATACTATTTTATTTTTTGATTGTTGCACAAATTGTTCCACCCTTGACAGCTGAGAGCTCTTTCAGTGGCTCTTGTGTCCCTTTGATATTTTCCCATTGTTGTGATTATTGAGTCTTTTTTGTTTTTGTGGGGGTTTTTTTTTTTTTTTTTGCACTTTGGTACTTTCTGGCACTGCAATACATGCCAGGCTCATTTTGCACATTTCCTGCCCTAGTCTTAGCTTAACCTTTTCTCCAGGGAGCCCTGGCTCCTTTTATTGGAGAATAGTGTGAGAAACCAAGATTTGGGAGCTAGGTACGCTTGTTACGGCTGAGATGTCATTGCCTCTAGGCTCTGTCACAGAGCAAGGGAACACACCTCTGAACACACCCCCTGCATACACACACACATAAATATTTCTATATGTAAACAGCTAATCTATACTTAGCTTAACAGGAACTCATACCAATGTCTCCAACTCTCATCCATTACCACATGGGTTATTCTAGACTTTTCCCCTTGTCTATATGGAGCCTCCCACCCTCAGCAGTAAGAAACCCTGCTCCCACCACCTGCCATCGGTACACTAGGAAAGTTCATGCTCAGAAGACATGTGCAGTGACTTCAAAATTGTTAACCCATACCCTCTGAAAAGCAGCTCCGTGCGGTCCCTTTTGTTTTTAGTCTTACAGACACTAGCATTTCCAAAGTTACATGGGTCAGCCCCTTTGATCTCTACCCACTGCACTGGGGGTGTCTCATGCGTGCGTAACACAGATTTTTTGTCGCATCCTGGAATCCTTGATCTCCTAAAGAATTTTTCAAAATCTGCAAACATCAAGGTTCATTCTTCCTACTGCAAAGTTCTGTGGATTTTGACAAATGCGTGGTATCATTTATCCCATTTATCTACCATTATAATATTAACCATAATAGTTTTACTATCTGGAAAAAAAATCCCTTCTGTACTGCACCTCTTCAATCTTCCTATTCCACAAACCCTTTGCAACCACTGATCTGCTCACTATCTCTATAATTTTTCCTTTTTCAGAATGCCATATAAATGTAATCTTTCTAAATGGCCTTTTCCCCCTTAGCAATAGGCATTTAAGATTCATCCACGTCTTTACATGGCTTGATTGCTCATTCCTTTTCATTACTGAGTAATATTCCTTTGTAGGTATGTAGCACCATTTATCCACTTACTTGCTGAAAGGCATCTTTCTTGGTTGTATTCAGTTCTTGGCAATTATGAGTAAAACTGCCATAAGCATCCACATGCAGGTTTCTGTGTGTTTATACATTTTCAAATCATTTGAGTGACTACCTGGGAGTGTGATTGCTGGATCCTGTGGAAAGACTATGTTTAGCTTCGTAAGAAACTGCCAAGTTATCTTCCAAAGTGGCTGTACCATTTTATATTCACACCAGCAATGAGTGAAAGTTCCTGTTGCTCTGCACCCTCTCCAGAAATTTGTATTTTTTGGGGTGGGATATTTTAAAAAATTCTAGATGCATAGGCTCCACTCCCAGAGATTCTCGCTCCATAAGTCTAGGTGGGGCCCAGGCCTCCGCATCTCTGAAGCCCCGCGGCTCCGAGGAGGAGCCAGCCTTGAGAACCACGGAGCCGCACCCGCTGCCTCGCGGTGCACACGGAGAGGCTGCATCTGGCCTGAGCGAGCGCTGCGGTGGGGACGGCCTCTAAGGCCCTGCCAGCTGACAGCCTGGGAGGGGCTGTGTGATGTCCTGGTTAAGAACCAGGGTTCCACAGTCCCCCAGCCCCGGGCTCTAATCCTGCCTTGGCCTCTCACCAGCTGTGTGACTTTGGGCACAAGTCTGCGCCTCTCTGGGCCCCTCCTCTGTGGGATGGGGTCGGTGACGGGACCTGCTGCACAGGGCGTGTGAAGACATCCTGGGCCAGCGAGTCCCAAGTGCCCCCTTCAGAGCTGGGCACACACCCAGCGGGGCCAGGCACGGTGGGTGACTGTCACAGGCACCCTGGTCACGTGGGGTACCCGCGCCTGAGGCCCCTCCCCAGGAGGCCGTGCTCTGCACCTCTCCTGGACCGCAGGGCCTCTCCCCGCCCCCCGCCCTCTCTATTCTCACTTGTCCCCCCTCCCCAGGGTCTGCAGCGGCTCCTCCCCGCTCTCCCTTTCCTTCCCCCACCTGACAAACAGCTTCACTTAAAAAGCCATCTGGGGCTATGGATGGCACAAGGCACATTTTGTAGAATAAGTTTTCAGGGAGAAGAGCCAAGAAATTAAAGGCACAGCACTTACGATTTCGATCTTATTAGGCCCCGTAACCCTGATTGTTGGAGAGTCGTGGTTCTGTATTATAAATTCCCGCCTCTCCCCACCTCCCAGTGCTCTGGGCTCCGTCTGGATTTGTCTTTGAGTGGGTCTGCTCCCAGTGTCCCCGGCTGCCTGCCTCCTTTCACCAGGACGGGCTGCAGTGGGACTTCCCTAATGCGCGACTCTCCTCTCCTTGTGCCGTCACCAGCCCCCCTCGGGAAGGCTGGCTCAGCCCCTCTGGCTACTACAGGAGTCCAGGGTGAGGGTTTGTCTTCTTCCTTGGGGACTCTTAAGGCAGATTTGGGGACAATGGGTAGATGCCTTGTGAAGGAGATACATGTCACTTTTGGGATGGTAATGAGCTCTCTGTCACTGGAGGTGTGTGCAGAGGATGGGTGACCTCAGCAGAGAGGCTGAGAGGGTGGGCTTCGGAGGCCGAGAGATCTGGGCTGAGTCCTGGCCACGCTGCCTGCGAGGCGTCTGACCTTCAGCAACAACTTACACTCACCAAGCTCGGTTTCTTCATCTGGAAAGTGAGGCAAGATAACAGTCCCACTTCCCAGGGTTGTCATGGAGACTAAACAACATAATGTGTACAAAGCACTGAGCACAAAGTGTACATTCTCATTACCAGGGCAGGGGAGGGGAGGCTGGGTTGTGTGACACCTTAAGCAATCTAAGATTCAAAATTGCTGTGGTTTTAGAAACCTAAGACTCTGAGATCCAACAATTCAATTATTGAGGGATGATAGGATTCCCTAGGATTCTAAGTTCAGTTTGTAAGATAGTGTGATTTTGCTATTCTTTGCATCTAAGGCTCCTTAGGAATCTAAGGCTGTGTGATTTTAAGATTCTCATTCTAAACCTGTCCCTCTGCCAGTGAAGCTGGTCCCCGCCGTGGGCTGTCGGCGGCAGAGGGGACATTTTCCTCTTTCTTTCTTTCCACTTCAAACCTCCCGCCTTTATGCCCCACTGGCGCATTGCTCCTTCCCCAGGGGCCCTATTTCTAATTGCAGCCGGACGCACTGCCCCTTCGCTCTCTGCAGCGCTGCTGAGCGAGGCCATGCTCACGCCCTGTGCACGCTGTCCCGGCATTCTCCACCCTCCCCACCAGACGCCCTCTTTGTCTATTGAAATCTCCCCCCACCTCCAAGGCTAAAGTCAAAGGCAGAATTTTCATGAGGCTGTCTTCACCTCCCAGTTGAAATGGACGTCTTTTGCCTCTGTATTTTACTGAGATTTTGTTTAAATCACTGTTATAGTAGCTACAGAGTCTGACGCATTATCATTGGGGAGAAACATCTGCCCTTTGGCCCAAGGCAGACTCACATCTGGTGGACTTCCAAGACCCCTTCCTGTTCCCAGAAGAAAGAGGTGTGGACCTGTAACAGGGAATAAAAACTTTATAGTACCCTGACTCACCATGAAATGAAATTAGAATAAAATGTACTAACACACTCGTACAAGATTCCTGTATTAAAGTTTCCTTATAAGTATTTTGCAGGCGTCAGCAGCTGGGGCTCCTCCTTAACCGAGGAATAACCCTGACCACGAGCGATTGGGCAAGTGTCAGCCCCTCGGATCAGAACCAGCGGACATGCTGCCTGCACGTCCTGTTCCCAGACATCAGCAGTAAAACCGATGACGTGGTGAAACTACATGGTGGCGCGTGCAGGAGATAACAGCGAAACCACGCAAGAGCCGAACTGAGGAACTGCGTGTCGTCGGAAGTTCCTCGGCCCCCCTCTTCCCACAGCTCCCCTCTATAAACTCGCCAGGTTGCCTGAGGTGCTAATGTGGGCTTTGAGACAAGAGTCCCTCACCTTCCAGGTTGCCGGCACCTGAACAGAACCACTTACCTTTACATCAGTACCTGCCTCTGGAGGACTAGCTTCCAAAGCGGTGGGTAGTGGGACCTGCGTTCCGTTACATACTGGATTGGTCAGAGGTGGGGCGCTGATTGGGCCACACTCACTAGTGGGCAGGGTCAGCGTTTGGAAGGCAAGGGCACTGGACCAGCTTCCTCCTTTCCCCACCTTCCCTCCCACTGCCTGCAGCTGGGAGACCAGTCAGCTCGGTGGACCCAGCCAGGCTGAAGCCAAGGCCCTTCTTGTCCACGCTCTAACAGCCCCAGGTCCCTATGTGCTGACAAGCCCCAGAGCCATGACTGGTCATGAGGGTCCTTGGTGTTCCCAGCTTGTCCTAAGTGTTGAACATACAATGCTGGACAGGCCACCCTTTCACCTGGACCTTTCCAGCTGGGGCTCCTGCAGCTTCTCCCCTCCAGGGGGCTCACGGCCTCCTGTCCCTGGACATGTTCAAAGCTAAAACCTTTCATCTTCCCATCGGTCCTGCTTCTCCCCACCGTTCCTATGTCGGTGTTTTCCCCGCAGCACCCGCTCACCCAAATTGGAAACAAGGGGCATCTCCGACTCTGCCTTCTCCTTACCCCCCAGGGACCATCAAGTCCTGCTGATGTTAACGTCTTCAAACCTCTGGGACCTCCCTCTGCCCACATGCACCGCCCTGCCCCATCTCAGGTCCTGGTCGTCTTCAGCCCAGACATCCCTGTGTCCTCCTGTCTGGTCCCTCAGCTTCACTGGTACCTCCTTAATCCATCCACACTGTTACCCTGTAATCAGAGCAAGAGGTCCCCGCTCCAGCCTGCTCTGTCCATACCCTTCCCATTAGGAATCTTATGGTACAAGTGGACAAGCTGCAGTTCCCCAACCCCAGAACTTCCTGATTGGCCCAAACCTGCTTCCAGGGCCTGTGTGCTGGGTCTCTGGGTCTGTTCTCCCGAATGTGAACTCCACTGCCAGTGTGTGCATCCTCGGACCCCAAAAGTGCAACTATTGTGGGGTCGTATGGACAGAGCCTGGACCTGCAGGCTGGGGTGCCTGGTCACCGTGTATGAGGCCTCGGTGTGGCCGAGCAGGACAGAAGGAGGGCGGGCCCCACAGTCTAGTGCAGAGCTGGGGAATTTGTCCAGGTAGGAGGATCAACTTATTTTATTTGACAGGTTGTTAGTTGATTTGTAACTTTTAAATTTTTAGTCAGCTGGTCTGCGGGCCTCACTGGAGCTCTTGCCCTGGGGGTACAGAAGTGTTGAGGGGCAGCCTGCCTTGACACACCAGCCACCAGACAGGGTGATGGTCCCAAACACAGGACAGTCTCATTGGCCCCCAGCCCGGCCCCCTCCATGGCTCCCACGGGCCGTGGCATCTGCACACTGAGCCTGGCTCACAGGGCTCTTGGTGCCATGACCCTTCCTGCATCTCCAGCATCATCGACCATCTCGCCACCAAAAACACACCCTACGCCAGCCTCAGGCTGGGCCGTGTGCCCCACTGTCTCCAAGCTGGGCTCTCAGGCTTGGTGCACAGTAGGCCTGGGGCTACAGACGTCAGTGCAGGGATGGAGGGTGCAGGCCAGGCAGGGGTGGGCAGTTTGGAGCTATTGTTCCCTGTGGATAATTGAGCCTTGGCTGCTATGCGAGAAGTCAGCAGACCCTGGGTCCACATCGACACGGCCAGCTCAGAGCCCACCTGTCTGGGAGGAGGCGGGAGATGGCCTAGCCTACCAGGAAGAAGCATCTGCAGGAAGTCGGTGTTGGTGCTGGGGTGCTGTGAGGGGACCGCTCAGACAGCTCTCCCATGGGGCCTCAGAAGCTCAAAGTCCTGGGTTCCACCAGGGCCTATGCCAGCAGCTGGTTGCAGCTCCAGCAGCCGTGGTCTCTAAACCTAAAGGCCTGAGTGCAGCTTGTGCTCGTCCTCTCACCGTCCTCAGTGCTGCCAGGACAGAGGGGGCAGGGAAGGCTGCTGCAGAAGGCGTCTGGGTGACCTGCCCTGCGGTTCTGAAGGTGGGCGGGTTCCCTTCCACTTTCACAATGGGAGTAATGATGGAACAGGTGGCTGAGTTCTTGCCTGGGCTCAGGTAGACCCAACTCTGCAGGCTAGTGCCTGGCTGAGAGGCCTCTGCCTCAGGACAAGCCTTCCCAGCCACCCTGTTTCCATGGCAACCAGAGCCCTCAGGCTGGAGCTGAGCCCCCTCCCCCACCCCACCCCAACCTTGCCACTAGGAAAGGAATGTGCCCTTGTCATAGACAGGCAGGTAGGAGGATGTGATTATTACAGCCTGACTTGGGCGGATGTCATGAGGTGGTGAGATCCATGACCGAGTGACGCGTTGAACCTCTGCCCCCAGCTTATTTTTGAAATGAATCAGGAAGGTTTTAGGACAGGGAGATGCATCCTTTTATGTTTTCTCTGCCTGTGAGGCCTGACACATCCTTCATCTCCCCCTGGCTCCTCCTTCCGTTGGCCATACTGGGCTCTGCTGTGTGAGCCCAAATGATGGCCCCTCCACTGCAACCCCCTGAATATGCACCCCTCTGCGCCCTCAGGCTCTTCTGCCATTCTGCTCCCTAGCTGGTCACCAACATCAAGCACTCGGGCTTTTACCCTCAGTCCTCTACCCCATTTTACCACACTCCTCAGAGCCCTGACTTCCTGGGTGTCACCCGTATTCCTTATTCCTTCTTCTGCCATCTCCTTCTAGCCTTCCCCCCGCCCGTGGTCCGTACCCCCATCCACACACCCCTTAGGGCCTTCTTGGCTTTGAGCCTCCCTCAATTTAGGCAACAAGATCTTTCTAAACCAGACCTTGGCACTCCCCTCCTCCAGAGCCTGGGATGGTTCTTCCCCCTAAGAATAAGGCCCATGCCCCTCACTTAGCATGACTTACACGATCATTCATTCATTCTCTGCAGATGCCTTGAGCCCTGCTCTGTTCTAGATTCTAGGGCTACAACAGAGAAAAACAGTAAGAATCTCTGGTCTTAGGAAACTTATCCTCTGTTGGGGAAGACAGGCAAGAAACCTATAGATCAAATGTATCTTGTATGCAATGTGGCGACAAGAACAAGGGAGGAAAAAAAGCAGAAAGGGGCGTGGCAATGCCAGGGGTTGCAGTTACATGTGAAGATAGTCAGGAAAGGCTTCATTGACAAGTTGATGTTTTTTTCAAAGGACTTGGAGATGAAGGAGGGAGGCATGGGGATATTTGAGGAAGATCGCTCCAGGCAGAGGAAACAATAAGGGCAAAAGCCTTTTGGGTTCAACTTAAATGCCAGGTCCTGAGACCTGTGTGAATTACTGTTATTCTCCCAGGTGGCCATTGAACTTGGCGTGCTTGGGCCCATGCCAAAGTGTAGCTGCACCGATTTGTTGAAGGCCATGTCTGTTCCCGACTGTGAGTCCAGGAGAGTGGCTGACTTGTCTCTTTCTCATCCCTGCACCCAGTACATGCCTAGTACAAAGTAGGTGCGCAGCAAATCACATCGATGAAAAAGTGAGCATAAGAATAGGAAGGAGTAAAGAACAAAAATGTTCATGTCCCTTTAAATAGGGCAGGAACAACCAAGAATGTTGATAATTGTTTTTACTTGTGGGTTGGGAGGGGTGGTTTACACCTAATCTATTCCACTCCACTCTATTCCATTCCACCCCATCCCATTCCATTCCATGTCACTCTATTCCACTCCTCTCCCTTCCATTCCACTTCACCATATTCTAATCCATTCCACTCCACTATATTTCACTCCACTCTGTTCCATTCCCTTATGCTCCATTCCACTCTACTCCACTCCATTCCATTCCACTTCAGTCCATTCCATTCCTTTCCTCTCTCTCTCTTTTATTACATTGCATTTCACTCTATTTCACTCCATTCCATTCCATTCCATTCCATTGCACTTTACCACATGCCACTTCACTCCACTCTATTCTATCCCATTCTACTCCTTTCCATTCTACTCCACTCTATTCAATTCCATTCCATTTCACTCTATTCTACTCCATTCCATTCAACTCCATCCTACTTCACCATATTCAACTCCACTCTATTCCAAGCGATTCCATTTTACTCTACTCCATTCTATTCTATTCCATTCCATTCTCCTCTACTCCATTCCATTTCACTCCACTATATTCTGCTCCATTCCACTCCACTTGACTCCACTTGATTCCATCCCATTCCATTTCATCCCATCCACTTCACTCTATTCCACTCCAGTTTACTCCACTTCACCATATTTCACTCCACTCCATTCCTTTCCATTCCACTCCACTCCATTCCACTTCAGTCCATTCAACGCTGCTCCATTCTACTCTGCTTCATGCTATTCCACTCCGCTCCATTCTATCCCATTTTAAAAACTCATGCTGTGCAATCAGATTTCGTGTTTTCAGCTCCTGTCTCTGGCTCATGACTCTGGCCCTGAAAACAGGAACATTTCATATTTAAACAGTATTAGTTCTGGAATGCTCTTGGGGGAGCAGGCTCAGTTCAGAGCTGTGTGGTTTAATTTTCAGTGAGGGCAATTAAGTTAGGAAAAGAGCTCTGGCCCAGGGCAGGACTGCAGTGGGGTGGACCACTAACGAGTCAGAGAGGCTGCACACCAGGTGCCAACCTCCTGCTTACACCTGCTCCACCCAGCCTACCCTCATCACTCTAGCCCTTGTCCCCACAGGAGGGCAGAACCAGACTTCCCTCTCATGCCTGTGATGACTGACAAGTCTCCTGTGGTTCCTCCCACAGTGATGTTAGGGGGTGGGGAGGCAGCCACCTTCCCCTTGATTCTTCCCCAGAAGCTTCCAGAAGACCCTCCCCTGCATGGCACGTGGGAACATTGAGAGATAATCAGCCCTGTGATCAGCCCAGCTCTGTGGGGATAGGTTCTTTCCTTTACCAACTCTCTTCTCTCTATTCTGCTCAACTCAACTTCTGTTATCATTGCCACTATCTTCATCATATCATCTTAGCTACCAGGTACTTTAAACAGTAGGTTGTCCTTATTCACACTTTCTCAGGGTGGTCTCGTCCACCTCTGTGGCATCAGCTACCGCCTCCAATGCTGAGGATTTCAAACTTTTATCTCCAGGGTAGTGCGCAGAGGGTCAGGGCTCACTCTGTTACTTATATTCTGTCCAAGACCACGTTCGTTCATTTCTCTGACCCTCAGGTTTCTCACCCAGAAAAAGAGAAAATGATAACTTCCTCCCTCAAAGGACTGATCAAACAAGGTCACAGATGTGGTTCTGACCAGTCAGAGGCCTGGCACACAGTAGGTACTTGCACATGCACGTCTCTTTCTCCCCATGAGGTCCCCCTGTGCCGAGAGTCCTTCACCGAACCTTCAGCCAGTGCCTCTGTGGGTCTCCCAGAGGACGGAAGGGAGAGGTCAGTGGGGAAGGTGACCTTCCCGAAGGAGTGGCATTTGATCAGAGACGTGGATAGAGTCAGGGAGTGGGGCACACAGACAGCTGCAGGGAAAGCCTTCCAGGCGAATGGAACCGCCCCTGCAAAGGCCCTGGGGTGGGTGTGTGCTTGGCGTGTCCGGGGGCAGCAAGAAGCTGGCGTGGCTGCAGTGGGGTGAGTGAGGGGAGTGCGGCGTGAGATGGGGGGATGGGCCAGGCCAGGGAGGGTCTGGCATCCTGTTGATGTTTGCTGGTGGGGGCTGGGGAGACGGGACAGTGGGTGGGGGATGTCACTCTTTTCAGGGTCAGACACAATGTGATCCCTGGACATCTGAATCCAATTCTAACCAGCCATGTCGCTGCTGGAACGTCCAATCCCCTGCAGGGGATGGGAAACTGTCCAGAGTTATCCCCATCTCTCCCCTCCTACCATCCTGACCTGCTTGGAGAGAGGACAGAGATGCCAGAAAGCAGACCAGGACCTGTGCCGGCCTAGCAACCGGGCCTCTGCCCAAGATGTGATGTGTAGAGAGGACCAGCGTGAGAGGGAGAGGCCCAGGCTCTGCTCACCCTTGGCTCACAGCAGGGCCTCAGTCCTTGCGGAAGAAAATGCCTGGTCCCCTGTGTGGGGAATCTGCTCTCTGGTGTGAGAAGCACTGAGAGGTGGGGTTTGAGGCGTCCATTCCTGTGTTCCTGAACTCAGACCTTCAAGTCTGCTGCTCCCCACAGGCTCTGCTGGGAGGTCTTACTTGCTGTCTCATGTTTTCGCTCAACCACTTTACTGATCCTTCTGCCCTTGGCCCTGGGCTGAGCCGTGGCATCCAGAAAAGACAAGATGTGACCTCTGCCTTGTCCAGTGAAGACTAGGATAGACAAACAGATGATCACCACATCGCCATGGGATACCACACAGGGTCTGGGGGAGGTGCCGGTCCACCTGCATGGGGAGGGATGGAGAGGGGAGCACTGTTTGCTCCATCAGATACCCCACCTGCCACGGTGCCAGGGCCTCAGAGCTCTTAAGGGCCTATGAAAATGTTTAAGGCTGGGGAAGTAAACTAACAAACATGGCTTTAAGATGCAAACAGAAAGCTGCAACATTGAAATTGATACACGTCTAATTAAATGTCTATAAAATACAATACTGTCAAAGAGTCACTTTGTGTTCTACTTGGCTCTTACATTGTTACAGATCCTTTGATTTAATATGGGATCTGATTGTAATATGTTCGATCTCATGAAGGAAGGCGTTTCCCAAAACTAAGAAGATCTGGGGCTGGAAAGGTCTTTAAAAGGACAATGGTTGGGGCAGGTGGCTGGGGAGGAGCCAGGGTGGTGGAAAGCATCCTCAGAAGACTTCACAGAGGAGGGGGCCTGTGGCTGGAAGGAGGACCAGGCTGTTACCGGCAGAGAGAAGGACCTTCCTGCAATGGGAATGGCATGTGCAAAGGAGCAGGGCAAGGCGGAGCCTGCTTGCCTGGGGAAGAGGGGCCCTTCATTTTGCTTGCACCATAAAGCCTGGTGGGCCAGGGAGGAGGGGGTGGAGTCCAGGTGTTCCTTCCCTTCTTAAGCCTCTCTCCATCCTCACGCCTTCTCCGTAATTAAAGGCCGGCTCTGCTCTCACCTTACTGAGAAAGGAAGAAAAGCAGAGCTGGATGGGGAAGGGTTTCAGACAAATCACACCACCTCCACCAAGCCCCCCGGGAGAAGGGGCTGAGGGGGAAGAGGTGTAGGTGTTGAGGAAGAGGCCTGAGGCCTCCATTATTAGAGGACAGCAGTGGCACCAGGGAGGCAGGAAGTACAGGGGGCCAACAGGTTTGGGAGTGATGAAAAAAAACAAAGACACACACATAAAACAAAACAAGACAACAGCAGCAGCAAACAGTACGGTGCAGCAGGAGGGAGGGTGCCCCTTGGGAAGGGGACTATTTAACATGAGGAGGAAATCTAGGTTGGATGGCCCCTACACGGAAGCTGGGTGGGCAGAGGCTGAGGGGCTGGTTAGCATATATTACGAGGGAAGGTGAACTAGATGAGTTGTGAGTCTTAGTTCAACTCAAAGTTTAACATTGCCCGGCACTGGGCCAAGCTCTCTGCATATAGCAAGCCATTGAATTCTCACAAGAACTCTACCAGGTACAAACTATCACTGTTCCTTTTAACAAAAAAGGAAACTGAAGCACAGACAGATTAAGCCAATGTCCAAAGACATCAGCTACTGAAAGAAGGAGCTAGGAGATGAGATTCAATTTCCCTCAACTCCAAATTCTAAAATCCTAGGCTCCTGAGATTATGAAGATCTTGTGTTTTAATTCTAAAAATCTGTAATTGAATGATGCTGTGCATCTAAGTTTCTATTTCTAACATTCCATCATTTTAAGAGCCTTAGAGTCTATAATACGATGCTAAGTCTAAGGACCTAAGACTCTATTCCTTTAAGATTCTCTGTGTCTAATATTTTATAGGTAAACACAAGAGTTATTCAAAACCAAACAGTGTGTGGTAGGCAATTTCATTTCCTTGCTTCCCCTTGAAGAGTGAGGTCAGTGCTACGTCTCTAAAGGCCAGAACTGTCCCCTCTCATCCCTTGCCCCAGACTTTTGCTATTTTGGGAGCATTAATCTGAGATAGTTCCAAGGGGGATGTTGGAAGCCCACGAATGTGGGAGAGAGTGGCTGCCCCAGAAAGCAGAGAGGGTCTTCAGGAGCATTTTCCCAGAAGTAGATCATCAGGAACCCTCTCCCCTACAGCCTCCACAGGGCCCAGGAAGGTGGGGCAGGTCCTCGGTGGGGAAAGGCTACAAAGTGTGTCCCTGGAGGTTGGCCCTAAGTGAGGCGTTCCTCCTTGGGGCCCCCACCCCCGGTCACTCAATCCCTCTCCCTGCTCAATTTTTCCCATAGTATGTGCCACTGTCTGAAATGATCATCCTCAGTCCTGCGTTTACGTGTCTTGCTCTCCATTCCTACTGAAATGCCAGCGTTCTGTGGGCCGAGGCCCGGTCTGCGCGGACCTGGAGCAGGGATCTGCTCTCTGAGTGAGTGGATGTCAGGCGAGGCCAAGGTGTCGTCTTAGCCTCCTCCCGCTCCCCCCTCATCTAGTCAGCTGCGCAGCCCAGATGGCCCTGTCTCCTGAAGAACTCCAGAATCCACTCCCTTCCCATCCCCGTGCCCCTTTCCAGTGTCCTTGTTGAGGGCACAGGTTCTGGAGCCAGGATTCAGGGGCCAAATCTGCCACTTACCAGCTGAATGACTGGGGCATGGAACAACCTCTCTGTGTCTGCTTCCTTTTCTGTAAAATAGAGGTGGCAGTAATTATGCCTGCCTCTTAATATTAGCGAAAGAAATGCATGTCTATGTCCAAAGTGTTCAAAATGTGCCTTGCAGTTGGGAACCTCTGGTATTAACTGTGGCTATTGATACAATCATTGTTACTATTATACCTTGTCTCCCTACTGCTTACGGAAGGAGGCCCCCAAAGCGCTTCCTTGCCGGGCCCCTTTCTCCAGCCTAGGTTCCCCTATCTCACCAGGTCACACAGAACTTCCCTCCTCCTGCTTTTCTGGCGCCCACGCCTTTGCACAGGGTGTCCCCCTGCCCGGAAGCCCTTCCATCATCTCTCCTGGCAAACTTACTCTGCCTGGGCGGATCAGCTCAGACGCCACCTCCTCTGTGAAGCCAGGTGAGACCTCCCCTCCTCCACCCCTTCCGGAAGCCCCCTGGGTTGCCAGCACCTTCGCTGGGCTCCTGCAGCAGTTGGCACATCCCTGTCACATCTCCAATCACCCAGCACTGGAACTGTCACCGACACACCCCGAGGGCAGGGACTTCCTCCCTAGCTTTTCATCTCTGTGTCCCTGGTCCCAGCGCTCCATTTGGCACGGTGTGGGGGTCAACGAGCGACCGCTGAACAAATAATAAACAAGCGCTCAGTGCCAGGTTCTCCTAGGCCCTGAGGGAGTGGCCCCCTCATGTCCCCTGTCCGGGGCTCGGTTTCCCCATCTGTGACAGGGTGTGATCGCCCTGTGGGACCCACCCTCCCAGGAGGCAAAGAAGGCTGGCACCTTGGGCTGGCGGCTCCAGGAGCAGGGGCTGTGAAAGGGGAGAGGTTCTGCTATTAAGCTCATCAGTTCTGGTTCCTGGTCTTTGGGGAGAAGAGCCTGGCTGGTGATTAGGGGTTTTAGGGGAGACACAGACAGGATGGCGGTGATATCAGCTTCGACTCACTGACAGAAGCCAGACCTACGGCTGCGGGCGACTGAGGGGCCCACTGGGACCGGACCCCGTGGGTGGCCACCTCCTCCTCTCTTGGCGGCAGAGAGGAACCAGCGTCTTCCTCCTTGCACGGGAGACCCCGCGGCGGTCCCGGATGTGGCCTGAAGGTGGCGCTGCAGGCTCTCGCAAGCGCAGCTCCGCGGGAGCCGTCGGTGCCTGGAGGTGGGGAGGGGTCTGGAGGGAACCGAAGGCGGGGAAGGAGGACAGGGAGGGAAATGGGGAGGAGGGGAATAGAAAAGGCCGGCTGGAGGAGAGGACGGAGAGAGAGCAGAGCAGGGAAGAAGAGAAAATGCCTGGGCGGGGTGGAGGAGAGAGGGGAGAAGAAGGCTTCTCCCCATCAGAGGTTCAGAGGAGCCTTTGGAGCTTCCCACCTCCCAGGCCTGCTGAGTGGTCACTGCTGCCTTAACCGCCCCCCCCATCCCCCATGGCTCCCCGGGGCCCTCAGGATGAAGCCCCAACTGCACAGCCCAGCTCGCTGGCCTGCTGTTTGACTCCAGTGGACCTCCGATGGGATGAGACAGACAAGGACAGGGACAGTGAATCATAATGGAATCTCCAGGGCCTCTTACAGGTGCTACATGTTTAACCAGAATTTACTGAATGAAGGAATAAACCTAGGGACCCCAGTGTCCTCACCTATTTCTGAAACTCCTTTTCGCTCCTACATGGTCAGCCTGCATCCACGCTCTGACCCTCTGCTTTCATTAACATGCCTCTGTCCTCGGTCCCACTCCCTCGCTTGCCTGGGGAAGTCACAGAAGGACCGGGCGACCCCGCAGTTACACTCACAGACTCCCAGCTCACTCATTTTCTAGTCGCGTCGCCTTCAGGAAGTTCACCTTGTCTCTTTGGGTCTTAGTATTTTTTCATACCTAAAAGAGACAGTTTGCAAGCGAAGGCAGAGGGATTTAATAAACTATTTAATAAACTCCCTGGCAGAGACGGAGGAGAGTCGGTGCAGGGCAGGGCATGAAGGGGAGAGAGGATGCTGCAATTAGAGCTGCCAAGCGACAGAAACTGTCAGCAGGGCCTGCTGCGTAGAAAATGACATCTGGACCTCATACCTCATGGCAGTGACATTGAGGGGGCCGTAGAAGGGTTGGTTGCTGAGCCTGGGAAGGGGCCAGGGTAGGGCTGCCGGGAAAAGGCAGGGCCCGGAGTGCTGCTTGCTGCCTGGCTCCGGAAAGGAAATTGTGAATGGAATTGAAAGAGGATGTTTCCTGTGTCGAGTAACTGATACTTTCTCCATCTGGTTTTCATCAGACCAGTCCAGCCTGGGGAGCCTGACCTCCCCCGCTGAGAGGGGCACCTAAGGCTGTTGCAAAGCACCCTGGGTAAAGGGGGCAGGGGCTGGCGTTGACGCCCTGTGCTCACCACTGCTCACTATTGATGCTATTACCTGCTCTTGGCCACGTGCGGTGGGCAGGCCCCTCACCTCCCCTGCGAACCTGCACAGGCAGTATTTATTTGTACAGGTGAGGGCCCTGCCGCTCACAGTCCCATGCTCTTTTCATGCCCCCATGCTCCCAGATTCTGTTTCTTCCTCTGTCGAGACCTTGTTGGGTCACCGTGGGTGAGTGCCGTGCCCTCTGTGGGGTGGACAGGGCGAGCCGTGAGGCCCCTGCTGGCCCGGGCCCTGGCGAGTGCCCCTTCACTCCGTCTGAAGGCAGGCAGCACACTCAGCCATGCTCACCTTCCATTCCCTTCCCTCCCCATGATCTGCTGTTTGGGGTCCTTGGAGAAGCCCCCGAGTAAACATTAATAATGTGCCTTTGTGTACATTGGCTGAGAAAGAGAACGAATCATTTCCTGCTTTTCTCTTGGGCTCAGAACCTTAACTAAAAACATGCTGGATCTTTGGGCAACTTTGCTGGGCCCGGTGGAAGGGGCTGAGGCAGCGCCAGGAAGTAACTGCCCTGCTGGCTGCCTCGAGGCTTGCAATTCCATCATCCCAAAGCCGTGCCCGGACTTCCCTCTCAGCACAAAGAACGCTGGCAGCAAAAGGTCTAGATTCAAGTACAGACTGGCATACAGCTGGCATTCCTCTGCCTGTCTGGCTCTCAGGGGAGACTGGGGTCCGTGTCCTATTTAGCAGCCTAGCCTGGATGCCTCCACACGGTGGGCTCGTTCCATCGTCCTGTGCTGTCTGATTAGTCCCGACTGCCGCAGTTTCTGCATGGAAAGAGATCATGAAATGTGGAAGAAAAACATTCATCAAACTCTAGGTTGCTGAGGGGACACAGAACAAAGGAAGACAGGTGGAAATGACAGGCAGACTTTGTGCACTGATTTGCCATTTGCTATTTGCAAAGCTGTTTTCATACCTGCTGCTTCATTTGATCTTTATAACAAGGCTGAAAACTGCAGAGAGCTGCCATCACTGTGCAGATGAGGAAACTGAGACTTCCGAGGGACCCCATGAAGGCCCCATCACTAGTAAAAGAAGAGAGGGGAGCTGAGCACAGGACTAACGCCAGATCTCATTTTCCCATCCTTATAAGGCTGCCAGACAAGGTTCAAGGGAGGTGGGTCAGGGAGGACATCCTTGAGGAGGGAGGTTTGGATTGGTTTTGGAAGAAGAGAAGGAACAGGAGTGGAATAGGGAAAGGAAAGCCCAGGTATAGGACTTGGAGCTTGGAATAGGGAGGGTCTGCAGGTGCATTCAGCTTATCAGTAAGGACAGCAGCTGCATTTACTTGAACACTGACCAAGTGTCTGGGATGTGACATCTCTTTTATGTCTCAGGTGGCTCGGGATGTGGGCACTTACCCAGGTCTAGGCAGAGCTCAAGGGCTCACCCCTCCACCCTACTCCCAGGTGGATCTTTCACAGCCAAAGTCTCTCCCTGGCTGTGTCCCTGCGGCCAAGGGATTCAGCCTCTCTGAACCTCCATTTCTTGGTCTGAAACAGTGATAACACTTGTGGAGCACAAGGAAGACATTTTTGATCATCACAATTCTTCTCGTGGAGAGCGAAGCATTTGCCTGGATCTGGGTCAAAAGCTGACACACCGGTGGCACAGACCCAGCCGGTGCAGAGGCATCTGGGAGGACATAGGGGAAACTGCCCTGCACAAAACAAGATCAGTGTCCTCCTGAAAAGTGCAGGAACAAGGAGAACAGAGATGTCGGGGCAGCGAGTTTGTGTCCCTCCCTTCAACCCATAAATATCTAACAGAAATAAATCCAAAATGCTTGGTGGGGGGTGGTGTTTGTGAGGAGAGAAGGAGCTGAGCTTTGCACTGGGCATGACCCAGGAAGAAAGGCCCAGACAGATGGACAGACTGGATCCACACCTGGGACCCGGCAGTGTCAAAGCCATCCATGGGACATCGGGTGGGCAGGGAGCCCCAGCTGGCTTCTGGGTTACACCCACTTAGATCTCATCCCCCCCCCCTCCCCTGCCCCCCCCGCCCACTCCTGCCCAGACTCCCTGGAGCACATATTTCTGCTCCTTCAGAGGCCAAGCCCTCTGCTTTCACTCTGGACTCCACCCACACCCCGCGTGCTCCCCCTTCCTCTCAATGCCACATTGTCTTCATGAAGCCAACAGAATGAGTGAGCAGCTCCTGCAGTTAATTCTAAAAGGAAGAGAAAGACCCAGGTCCACTCTCAACTGCCTCCTGCTTTCTCTGCACACTTCCCCTTGAATGAATAACCTGCACAAACTGGCTCCTCCTCCTCTTCCACCGTTTTTTGCCCACTACAATCTGGTCTGTCTGCTCAAGGTCTAAATCACCTTCATAACCCTACAGCTTGTGGACACAGCTCTGTCTTTGTAGCCTTTCTTCCTGCAGGGCATTTGCCCCAAGAGACCACTCTTTCCTGGAAATGCCATCTCACCTAGGCTTCTGTAACTCAGTGCCACTTGCCTGGTTTCCTTTCTACTTCACAGGCCAAGAACCAAGGAGGAAAAACTCTAGGACTTTCTACAAGTCAAAGGTGTCCAGGGGGACAACAGGCTGCCTCGGGAAGTGGGCGGGGGAAGAGGAGTAAGAGGGACTGCCTGTATGTTGGGCACTGACTATGTGCCAGGCTCCATACAGGTGCAATAAGTCCCATTGTCTTGTAGGGTAAACATTGTTATCCCCATTTTACAGGTTGTGAAACGGGCTCTGAATATGTAAGGGATCACCCATGATCATCAGGTAACGGGGGTGCTGGATTTAAATAACAATAATAATAATTGGTAACGTTAGGGGAGCAGGGCCCTGAACATGGGCTGCCATATGGAAGGGAGGAAGCTGTGCCCCAGAGGGGAAGGGACTGACCGGAAGACAAGAGGGCACCCGGGACACACACAGAAGAGCTAGAGCCTAGGTCTGTCTGAAGTCCACTGCTCAGCAGGGAGCCACGCTCCAGGAGAGGACCCCTTGACAGGGCCACTCAGGGCATGGGGCCCGATGACAGGGAAGGCCCCTTCCCACCCGAGATCCCAGGAGGCTCCCCAGGAGAGACACTGATCACACTTGTGTCTGTGTCGCAGCTGCTGCCTTCGGTCTCTGAATCGTTGTTCTCAGACTTCCTCACGATCCGTTTCTGCAGAAGCAGCCATTTCTGCTGTGAAACCCACTGTGAGTGGCCAGGAGGGCAGGCCCAGAAGGGAAGGGCCAGGTGGAGTCTATATGGTGTTTTGCTGGTATGGACCCAGCTCGCCTGTGCAGAGAGACCGGGGAGCAGGGAGTCGGAGGGACCGGCTGCTGTGTGTCCAGCGCCTATGCATTTCGTCTTTACTGAAACAACTCAGTGAGGGGGCGTTCGGTTTCCTGTGTTTTAGCAAAAGAGGGAACAAGTTCAGAGAGGGGAAGCCACTTGGCCAAGTTCACAGAGCTGGTAGTACCAAGCAGCAGACTAAAGATGCAAGCCCAGGGCTCCTAAGGTCAAAGCCCGCACTCTTTTCAGTTCCCGGAAATGAAAGAAGGGGAAAAGGGGCCTTTACCGAGCCCTTTCTCGGAGCCAGGGGTCCGGGGCTTTGCTCCTATAATTCGATTCTAATCGGGTGTGCGCAACACTGTGAAGTCATTGCTTCTGTCTCCTTTTGGCAGATGAGGAAACTGAGGCTCAGAGAGATGACTGGACTACCTGGGGCCTCCCATTCTGGAAACAGTCGAGCCAGGACCTTTGATTCCAAAGTCAACTTTCTCTGACAACATTTTGGGGAGAGAGGAACACACTGGGCAAAGCTCTCCTCCTCAGATCAAGGCCATCAGGGTGGATGCAGTTCTCTGTACTGGGAAGAAGGGGCTGGTGAATGAGAAGACAGAGGCCAGTTAGTATTCCTTGCAAGATGGCGGCCTCCTCCTGGGAAGCTAGCAGTTGAGACCACACCTCAGCGTCTGTGTGCAATGTGTCCCCATCTGCCCACAGGAGGGCAGCAGGCAGCCATGGGGACACGAGGGTGTGCTGAAAGAGAGGAAACTTGGGACAGTGGCTGGGGGACTGGCTACGGAACCAAGGGAACAGGCAAGATGTGAGCCTGATCCTGCTTCTGACTCGCTGTGCAATCTTGGGTTGCTGACTAGGCCTCTCTGAGCTTCACTTTTCTTATCGAAGTAAAGGATGAGAACGACAACCTAGATGGGCTCGGGTGTCTGAGGTTCAACAAGCCGGGATGGTCCAATGTCATGTCCTACTTACTGTCGCGTGGTTCCAGCGGAGGAGCTGGACTTCACACCCACCCTCTCAACCATTACACTCTCCATGTCCTTCATGGGGAGAAAGCTCTTCCCTGAGTTTAACTGCTCCCTCTTCTGCTGTGGCCACAGCAGTTCATTTCTGATGTCAGAGGAGTCCACAGGTAGAGTCCAGCCAGGGATCTGGGGGCTCCCCTTGGTGCTGCTTCCCTTCACCCCTTCTGCTTTCACACTCTCCCCAGGGACCTCCTCCTTCATTCCTGAGATTCCAGTTATCACCACTCAGCTCTGTTATAGTTCCCAAGGCCCTCACTCCTCAAAGGGCTCCGCCCACCGCCAGGCATTGGACAACAGTCACGTGAACACCTGCTCGGAGCTCTGATGCTTGGATGGTTTGTCACCGACTTGCCCTGCAGCCCTGCAAGGTGGACCTGACCCCCTCCCCCACCATGTACAGATGGAGAACTGGGGCCCAGAGAGGGGACTAGAGCCAGGGTCAGGGTCACTGCCACTGGACTCAGAGTCTGCGCATTTCTTGCCCCCACCATTGTCCCACCCACTGCCTCTGGACTCTGTCCCCACATGAATCACTAACGACACCGAGCACTGGCTCTGGGCACCCCTCCAAGTGCACCCTGTGGGCTCACTCGCTCCATCCTCACTGCACCTCTGGGGAGAGGCCATCGGGATCCACAGACAAGGAGTCACCAAGCACTGACCACTAGGTGCCACCTCGACGCCTTGCTCTGACATTGTGTCCTGACCCGGACCTTCAGTAATGCCCCTGCTGCATTTCCATTGAGAAAAACACACTTGATTCAAGGGCCAAATCCAATGCCACCTGCTCTGGGAAGTCTTCCCCAATCCCTGATCCATGAGCACCTGATCCAGGCTGGGTCCTTCTGTGAAAGCATCAATCTCTTGCATTTTTAGGATGCATCCATATGTCCTTCTCCCCCTCTAGACTGTGGGCCCCTGGAGTGTGGCCCAAGGTGGCATCAATCAGCCCTGATGGGGGGAACCTAATTATTTAATAAAAACAACACTGCCCCGAGGGCCCAGGGTCCAGCGGGAGTGGCCTATGACAAGGGAGGGGAGTAAACCCCAAGCGGCCTCGCAGGCGGATTGATGGCAGGGGCTGGTGGAAGTGATGTAAGATGTCTCCCAGTGTGGGGTTTACAATTCTATTGATTCTGTAATGACACTATAATACCCGTGTGAGAAGAAGAGATGCAGGGGAGACTGCGGGACGAGGTGGGGGTGTGGGAGCTGTTGCTGCGGAGGTAGTGGCTGGACCATGGAGAGACCTGAGAGGGGGCCTGGGAGACTTTAGCCACCCTTGGTCTGTTAGAGCATCAGGTGTTGTGCAATGAGGTGCTTTCTGGCAAGACCTCATTACCTGCCTTCCCTAACAACCCTAGAGGAAGGTACTTCCCATTTTCCCCTCATAGAAGCAGAAGCCCAGTTCACAGAGATGAGGGGCGTGGCCAGGGTCCCTGTTAAGAAGAGATGGATCCAGGTCTCCACCCTCCAACACGGTGCGCTCCCCCCATGGCCTCTCTCTGGGGGTCCACAGAGGTCAGCCACTGAGATGGCCCCACCTCAGGAGGAGTGTTGGGGACAGGGACTCGGACAAGGACTGAGACAGTATGGGTCTCTAGCCCAGCTCCACCCTGCCTGTCTGAGCCCTGGGCAGATTCCTCAGTGGGTGAGGGAGGGTGAAAGCGATGATACCCACCAAGCCCCCTGTGCACCTTGAGCCCTCAGTTCAGAGTCTCAGCTTCTGTCAGGGGCCCGGCCTCCAGCTTCACCCCCCCCCCCCGGTTTCCCTGTAACCACCCACCCGTGTGACCAGCGCTGAGGCTGCCGTGCCAGCACTTTCCTGGACCTCCCCCTCAGACAGGTCCCGCGATGATCCTCAGGGACACCTGCCTCTGGTCACCACAGAGGACACTCCTGGCCTAGACCCGGACCTGGGGCTTCACCGAGTGGCTTCCTCCAGCTCCCTCCCAGGCCTCTTCGTGGGGGACCGAGCGGGTTCCCCTCCCCAGTTCCCCCAGCCCAGCACTGTGGCCTGTGATGGGTGGGCCCTTCTCCCCTCCCCTCCAAAGGCAATGGTCCTGTTAATATGGGTCCTTGTTTGTGGCCATGGGGTTGTATGGTCCAGTTCTCCCAGCCGTTCTCTGAATGGCTTTCCTACTTTGAACAGATAAAAATGGACGTGGCTGAGACAGGGTGAAGAAAATCAATAAGTAATAAAAGTTAACACGAGAGCCAATGCATTATCTCAATCACAGAAGGAGCCAAGAATGTGTCTGAGGAGTGAGATGGACCAAGCCCAGGGCGCAACTGAGGGCCCCGGAGCCGGGGGAGAGGCAGCCTTGGGTGTGTGGGGGGTGGGCAGTAGGCTCAGGGGTGTTGCTCACTGCCCACTGGAGCGGGGTCTCCTCCAGGCTCCTCACAAGCTGGACTAGAGGTGGTGGCGAGGGTGCGGGGAGGGTGGACAGGGAACGGAGTGAGGAGGGTAGACTGGGGGCGTGGGCTGGGGAGAACGGGATCAGCGAGGAGGCTTTTGTGTTCATTGAATCCGGGTTGAGGGCTCCCCAGACCAAGGTGGGAACAGCAGGGATGGAGACAACTTGGGGATCACTTTCATGTGGTTGGAAGGTGACCCCATGCTGATCTTGGGCCTGGGCCACTGGGTGAGCACTTAGTGACATGTACAAATGCGTGAGTCACTACAGGCCACGATACCTTGATGGTGTTCACCTCTCAGTGACTCAGTGTCTTGTCCTGGCATCCTGGCAGGTCCAACATAGAAGGAGAGTCCCCCAGAGCTGTGCCGGGCAGGAGCTTGCCTGTCTGTAGGGGACAAACCCAGAACAAAGTCACCCCCTCAATCCCCTTCATAGCTTGTCTCCAGCTCTGACCACCAATGTTCCCCTTCCACGTTGCCCCTGGCTGTCACACCCCGTGCCCAAGGGTCCATGACAGATTAGATGACCTTTTACTCTGGGCCAGGCCTGGCCCCTTAGGAAGAATAACAACAGCTGACATTACAGGGCACTCTGCTAGTGAGGCAGGGAACTGAGCTTGTCGCAAAAATGGCCCCATCCCAGGATCCCACAACCCTGTGAGGTGGGCGCTGTTACTCTCCAGTGCATGGACCAGGAAACTGAGGCACGAAGAGAATAAGTCACCTTCCCAAGGTGATACTGCCTGAAGGTTGTGCACCAAGCCTCCCTCCCTCCACCGCTCCCTCCCCACAGGGTTCGAAAGGCCCTCTGTGCGGGATCTAGTCCTTCCCTTATTTTGCAGAAGGGAAACTAAGCCCAGAGAAGGCAGGCAACCCATGCGTGGTCACACAGCACATTGCTCCCAATTTTTGCCCTGATTTTCTTCACTCGCAGGCCACTCTGGCCACCTTCTCCTTGGCAGTAGGAGGGAGGAGACACAGAGGCCAAAGGAAGCCAGGCACAGGGAGGCCCAGGCAGCCCTGGAGGGCGCTGGGAAGATGGGCAGGGCCCGCGGCAGCGAGCAAACGCCCAGGGGCCGGGCTCCCTCCTCCCGCCACCCACACAGCCCGGAGAAATACATGCTTTGAAAACAAAAACCAGCTTGAGGTAAACACATGAGTAGTGGTTATTGCTAACACTTTATTAATTAGGTGTTCTAAATACATTAAAACCTGGGCACTTAATTTAGATTTATAGGGATAATTTAGATTTATGGACCATTATTATGTGTTAAATACAGAAAACGCCAGTTGGTTCTCACAGACAACATTCACTGAAGTGCACAAGGAAACCGTGCCCTTCCATTTCCCCCAAGCGGAGGCTGAGCCGATGGGGAATTTGGGAGGTGGCCCTCCATGGCGTGCTCTTCTCTTGGGGGTCTCAGTGTCATCCTCATGCCACCTGCAGGCATGGCACCGTGGAGGGGGCACACTTGGCAACCAAGACGCTGCAAGGCCGTGTCCAGAGCAGCCTGAGAGCTGACCACGAGGGCGGGGGAGGCAGAGTGCCCCGAGGGCAGTCGGTAGCCCTGGGTTCTCACCCCTTCCTGGTGCTGCTTCTTCTGACTGTCCCTCCACAAGGGAGCCACCCCACCACAGTCTGCATCCACCCCCTGGTCTGGGGCAATGACAGGCAGCCTAGCTCACATCCTGGTGGCCCAGGAGCCCCCAGCAACTGGCCAGCCCGGGGGGTCAGCGCCCCTCACGGCTGCACCATACTGTTTGGTCAGGCTTTGGAGGTGAGCACACCACGCTGAAGTCCCTCTGCCTCCTGTCACTGGGGAGTGTGCCTGGGGCCCCACAGCTATCACCTTTAACCCTCAGGTCCCTACTTGCCAAGCTGGAGTTTAGGACGCCGGCTCCCCAGGCTGCCCTGGGGACATGTGTCACTGCCACCCAGAACCATCATTACTTGGCTACAGTGCTGATAGTTCCCATACCGTCCTCTGAATCCTCCAAACAAGGTAGGCACTGCCACTGTTCCCCTTGCTGATGAGGAAACAGCCTCTGCCAGGCGAGCAGCACACCTCAAGTCCACGGCTGCGAGCAGCGAGGCCAAGAGACGCAGTCAAGCCCCTGCAACCCTGCCTGTATGTCCCCTGTCCTCAGCCCTGTCCTTCTGCAAAGACAAGATGCCTGTTGTTAAGGGACTTCGTTTTCAGCAGAGCAAGTGCCAGAGCTTTTGGGCAAGTGTTGAACCGGGCAAGGCTCCGTCACACGCAGCTTTGACGGTGCCCCTTGCTCTGCACTGAGACTGGAGGGCCAGGCAATCTGGCTACACGTGTTGAAATATTGCTTGATGGTCCCTCTGCGAGGGGACAGATTGTGGTGACATATTGTTGGGGGGAAAGGAGGAGGGCGGAGGAGAAACAGAGGGAGAGGGAGGGAGGTGGGGGAAGAGAGAGAGAAAGAGAATATGCACAGATTTACCTGGCAGGACATGGTGAATACCCAGTCAAGCTGCTTTTTGTGGGACTAGACTGTCCAAAGGATTTTTTGAAAAACAAGCTCCCCAAGCAGAGACAGGAGGGCACAGGCTGGCATGGGGCCCGCAGAGCACAGGGGTTCCTGCAGCATTGGGTAGGGCGACCCCGCGGGGGTCAGACATGTCTGGGGGCAGAATGGCTGTGTGTGGGCAGAGGAAAACACCTGTTCCTACAACCTGCTGTCCTTACCTCAGTGTGGTTGTGAGGCCCATGGGGCCATGTCTACACTGAGAAGTGACTGGAATAAATCGGCCCAGGCAGGGGCAGGAGCCAAACTAAGGTCAGAAGGGGGCTCTGCTCACTGCTCCTGCTGGAGGGGCTCCAGGCTGGGCTTCAAAGGACATGGGGACAAATCCTGTTAGCCCAGCATAGGGGGGCTCCTGCCTGCCTGTGGATGTGAGAGATAAGGATTCGGGGGACCTCTCTGCCCACCTTCTGTCTTAGAGAGTGTCTCTGGGGTCCCCTGACATCCCTTCCAATACCCCCTCCATGTGTCCATCCTGTCAACCTTAGCCTGGCCTGCCCTGGCTCTGAGGGTGATGTGACTTGACTGGGTCCCCACTTTAAGGGCTCCCAGACTGATGCAGGAGACAGAGAAGCACACACACATGGAGCAGCATGGCTAAGAGCCGGCATAGTACTACCAGTATTTATTGAGCCCTTACTGTGTGTCAGGCCCCTGGGCTCTGCAATTTTAGGCAGAGCAATTCTGCCCCAGGAACACTATCTTCACTGGACCGATGCTCTCTTCATTCCACCCCTGCCCGGCCAGCCCGGCCGGGGGCCAACGCAACTGCTGCTTTCTCTGTGTCTGTACTGAGCGTGGGGCAGCTGCTGCAGAAGCCACGCCTCAGGGAGGACTGGCATCTCTCCTGTCACCCTCTCGCCTTCCTGGGGTCTGCCCTTCTCCCTTCCCCTCTAGGACTATTCCAGATCTCTGCCCTGCTCAGGGTCTGCTACCTCCCCCAGCCCTGCCACTAGCTGCAGGTCCCCTGAGCCCCTTCAGGACTGGGAGAGAGGCCATAAGGCACGCACTCCCTCTTTCCTCATCACCCATCTCCTGGTAGAAGGTTGGTTCCTCCACCTCCCACCGGATCCCACCTCCTTCCAGCTCTGAAAAAGCTCTTGACTCTCCCCTCTCTCTTCCCATGTCTTCAGCTTCCTCAGTGCACCGCTTAGCTTCCCTCTGTACAAGCTACTTACACCTTTCCCAACATTGACCTTAGAGTAAACCCTTCCCTTCATATGCACTAGCCCATGGAGCCACTGCTTTCTTTCCTTATCAGCTGCCATTTTTCAAAGGAATCATCTTTGTTCTTTTTCACTTTTGCCTTCTCTGTCCTCACGACATGGGTATGCCAATCCCCATGCCCACCTCCACTGGCCCACACCTGCCGATTCTTCCACACCCGGCTCAGATGTCACCTCTTCTAAAGCACTGCAGCAGGTGCTACTGCTACCTCTCCTTGTCCCCATGGCCCATTCTGTGTTGGCCTGAGGCAACGTCAATTCCTAGCACACTGACAACCTCTGTCCTCATATGTCCCTTACCTCTCCTCCTCTGCCTGTTGACTTTCTCCAGCACCAGCTGGCTCCTCTGTGGGCTGTATACACCCACGTGCAGAGGGCTTAACACATCCCAAGAGTCACCCTTGCACTGTAGGGTGTGACGGTCAGTGGATTAAGGCCCCAGCCTCCCCACCCACCAGGGGGATGATCCTGAGGTGTCTTGGCTCCTCAGATGTCCCCAGTGAGTCCCAGTTGCCCGTAGAGGTAACCACTCATCGATGTTCCCTTTGTTGGCTTCTCTCCCTTCCCTGCATCAATCTTTTTGGTCTCTCACTATGTTCCTTGGAATCCCCTCCCAAGTGAACTACTCCCATGTGCTTTCCTCAGAGTCTGCCTTGTGGGCCCCCAGCGCTAGGATAGGTGCCCCCTGCACCTAACCCCCAAGGAGTTGAGTGCTCCCTCCTCTTGATCTCTGACGCTCACGAGGCATTACTGTGTCCTGAGCAAGACTTTGAGCATCTTGGCAAAGCAGGTTTTAGTAGATTTATATCCCCATCACCAAGCACTCTGCCTTAGAAAATAGATGGTTGTTAAAAGTTTGTCGAGAGGGGGATAAAATGAATGATTGAGTGAATGAATGAAAGATGAAGCTCGAAGCCACTTAAGCCCTCTGGCCAGACTCTGAGGGTGAGCTACACCGATGCATCTGATTCCCTCAAAGACAACCTTCACCAACGCTACTGAGGCATGTCTTGTCCGGCTCTGGAGGCCTTTCATGGAGGCTTACAAACCCTCCATGGCACAACCTCTTCTGTACAGCCCAGGAAATCCTCTTGTCAAGAAAATCCTCAGTGCCTTGAGAGTCTCAGTGGGAGGTTCCAAATTCAGTTAAGTAAAAGTTAGAGGAATACGGTGATATGCTGTTATAATCTGACATAATTCAATGCTGCCTCCCAGATTCAATGCTGCCTCCCAGTAGATGTCACTTTAGAGGAATGGATTTGTCTCAGCTGGACGTCAGGGCTCATCCAGAAGCACCCAGAAGGACCATCTATTGGCAGCCAACGAGAAGAGCACTATGGAATGATCATCTCTGCAAATTAGTTTACTTGGCTCAAATAGATCCACAGAGGTTTCCAGGAGGTGCAGTTAAATTTGTTGTTGCAGAGTTGAAGTGGCTGCCTCCAAGCCAAGGTTGGTCAAAATGCTTTTTAAAAAAGTCTTTTATTCCCTGGGGGGAAGGGGGGTTGAGCATCTCCAAAATGCCCAGGGCACTCAAATGTAGCACCCTTTTCCCACAATCATTTTACAGTGAGAAAAAGGCTTGCAGACTGGGTGGGGGTGACCCAAGGTTATACTGCATGTTGGGGGTGGAACTGGGGATCTGAGTCTGAATCCAGTCAACTCCACCCCTCACCCACCTCGATTTCTATAAAAGGCAGGCAGAGTGGGAACCATGACGGAATCCAAGAAACACCCTGGACTGGTTCACAGGGATTTGCCTGATGGTGAGTTAGAGACACTGGCCTAGAGATTGGGGAACCTGGCTCTCTCTCTTACTGGCTGTGTGACATTGGGCAAGTTTATTCCCCTCTCTGGGTCTTAGTTTCCTCATTTGTAAATTGATGTAATAGATGGTCTCTAAGGGACCTTCCAGCTCAAAAAAATCTATGATGTTCTGGGCTTCAGTTGCCACATCTTTCAAGTGGGCATAATGCTTGGCCTCCCAGGACTCTGTGAGGATTAAGTGAGGGCCACGCAATGCTCCCTGGCCTGGCTGTAACCCTGGGACAGCCTTGTCCTCACTCACACATGTGCAGCACAAGCTGCTGTTAAGGGGAGAACTAGATCCACATAGGAGCTGCTAGTTAAAGGAGAAGCAAGTGTCACTTCCCTCCAGTCTGGTAGTTCTAAAACTGGGAAGGGGCCTCAGGGTGATCTGTAGATCCCTGGAGATGGGTCTCTGAGGCCAGACCCCCTCACTTTCTTCACCTGTGAGATGAGATCTCATATCTCAGGCTTCCAGCCCAAGCTCATTGGCAGTGTTGGGCTGAGAGCAGAGAGCAAAGGTGGGAAAGGAAAGGGAGAAGATGAGGAGAAGGATGTGGAAGAGGCAAGAGGTAGGGACAGGCTTTCATGCAATGTGTCAAGTGTGGGCTGTAGCTGTGGAAATGCGTGAGATCAAAGGCTGGCTGAGTGAGGAGGGGAAGGCCCTCAGTTGTCATCATCAGTTTTTACATCTGTAAGTTGGGAATGAGAATGGCACCTGCGCCATGGGGATAATGTTGACAAGGTACGTAGCACCGCACTCAGCCCAGTGTAAATTCTCAATACTGAGCCGCCGGCAGTGGCAGAGGCAGAGCAGACACAGTCCCTATAAATCTACAAAGTGATGTGTCTTCAGGGGGAGGCTACAATATCCTGCTGACCGTGGGGACAGGAAGACAAATGAACTTCTTCTTGGAGAGAAAAAGATAAATTTTCCCAAGTGGAAGGAATTGGGGGAGTCACAGGGACCTAGATGATATATGTGAGGCAATGCAGCTAATTTTTTATTACATTAATAAGAGCAGGAATGCTTTGCATCTGCCCAACAGCAATTATATTAGTGTGGAGAATAGTTATGAATTCAGGTGCTAGTGGTGACTATAATGATTATTATAATAAGAGGCTGAAGACAAATTTCATTCAATAGATCAATCAGGAAGAAATGTCAACCATGATCAAGTGACAGTCATATGCATTAACAATGGTTGTGAATGCCAGTGAGATGGGAGAAGGGGTGACGGGGCACTGCATGTGCAGCCGCCCTGGGCACTCACTGGGGCCAGCATTCGCTATCAGTGAGGTGCAGCAGGTGCAGCGACATCCCCCAAACCCCACAGTGGGCGAGTGGCGCCCGGACTCCGACTCCCATCTAAAGCCTGGGCTCCGGCTGCTTCTCGAAGTTGGCAAACATCATGTCTTAGGGCTGAATCCCAGTCTGAGGAGGCTGGGCGACAGAGCAGTCCAAGACTTAGGGGTACAGCTGGCTGGGGCAAGGGGACCTTCCGCTGCAGTTCTGATGGACTGGACAGGATGTGTCCCTGGGGAATGTGTCTGCAAAGCCAGAAGGCGGAAAATGGGATTGAAATATCCTTAGATCAGGAAGTGTCCTGGCTGGAAAAGCCTTGAGGGGTCATTGCGTTGGGAGTGGCAGGGGGATGGGGTGAGCCAGAGGGCCTGGACCCTTTCTTTCCCTCCCCAGTTTTTTCCTCACAACAGCCTAATGACTTTTTCTGCATATGTGTAAGTAGGTAGTGTTCTTGATAAAGTGCTGCCTTGATGCAGTGGGTTGGGCCAGGTGCATTCTTTGTGACCTGGGGTTACCTGGGTGCCATTAGCTGGAAGCTACCAGGTCCTCATTCTGATTCCCTCAGGCAGTTTCCCAGAGAGCCCTCTGCAGGACGGCAGGTTCTGTCCGCAGTGCTGAAGCGGGGGCTGTCCCGTGGGGGAACAAGGGGTGCTGGGCTTCAAGTCCCTCCCATCTCCGCTCCTCCTTTGAGTCTCTCCACCATCCCTACCTGTTCCAGCCCAAAATGATGTTGCTACTTGGGGCCTCTGGCTCATACGGTGACAGTGAGCCTTCTATCTCTGATCGGCTCTGGCCACTCTCTGCCTCCTCCATCAAGAGCATCAGTGATGGTTCCCAGAACAACCTGTTTAATGCTCATTGCCATGGAAGGTTTGCTATACTCCAGTTACTTTTACCTGGGTCCAGTTCATTCCTTTGTGCACCAAGAGGGTGGCTTTTAATAGTATGCTGTTCCCAGGGAAGGCAGAGATCAAAATTGAAACCCCAGAGGGTCTAGTAATAAGGGAAGGGAATGTGATAGGTGTTGCCAGGTGATGTGATAGGTGTTGTTTAAATGTTATTATGCATGATTAAGCCCATTTCATAAATTAAAGAACAGGCCCAGAGAAGCTGAGACACTTGCCTGAGACCACATAGCTCTTATGTGCAGACAGTACACAAAATGTTCTACTGCTTCCCTTCCCTGAAAAGCTGGCCCGGGGGATTAGCTGTGGGTGACACACACCTGCTCCTTGGGGCTCAGTGGCCTTGTACTTCCTTCCTCCATGTGACTAGGACTTCAGCAGCGAGAAAGAAGAGACCTTCCCAACATGCACATATTCTTTCCTGAAATTTTTCCTGGGAAGAGTCTTCTAGGAACTAAATCCTGCCCATGTCTGGCATCACCAAAAGAGACAAGGGAAGTAGATGATAGAGATGCTAGGTGCCCACTCTGTCAGGTCTGGGGGTTAGTCCTGATTTGACTATTTCTTGGCTGTCTGATCTCAGGCAAGTTACCTAACCTCTCTGAACCTCTTTGAAACAGGGTTGTGGATGAGTAAATGCATCACTAGAAAAGCTTAGCTCCCAAGCAACTTCAAGAAGTTTCTTTCTCCTTTTTCCAATCCACCCACTTGCTCATTTTAGAATCTGCCATATAAGTGAATAGGGACTCGTTCTGTGGACATAAGTTATGATCCAAGCTGAGTGAATAGAACCTTGCTATGATTTTGGAATTAGAAGTGGAAAAAGTTAAGTCTCCTCTTGCCTCTCATATGCTTGGAAGTCAATGGAGGTCATGTTCCTCTAGGTGGGCTGAGGCACAGAGAGAAAGCAAGAAACAAAAACTTCTCTGGGCAGTGGTGGGATGGATATGGGGAGCATTTTCTGGGTTTACCTCTATGCCAGCCCATGCCAAGCATGCATCCCAGGCCCTGGGTACCCAATATCCCTTCAACAAGTTCTCATTTTTGTTTAAGATAGCCAGAGTCGGCTGCTATTCCTTGTTATAAACAAAGCCTAATGTAATAAATATAAACACTCTTTGTAAAATGTGAGAACTAAAGCCCACAGTCCTAAGCAGGGCATCTAATACCTTTTCGCTCCCCCAATAAACACAATGGTGCCATGTGGCAGGCCTGTGATGCCCTTTCCTGCCACCACCCTCCAGTCTTTGGCTCTAACCAGAATGTTATTCCACATCTAAAGCTTCCTGCATAACCTCTCATCGCACTCAGATGACACTTTCTCAGGGTAGTCTTCCAGGATTGCCCTGGCAGGGCTCACCCCAGCCCCCTGCCCATGTGCCCTACATGACAGTTGTCACTCAGACACTTGCCCCAGAGGCTCTGAGTCCCCAGCTCAAACTAGAGAGTACCTGGCTGCTTTAGACCCTTGAGCAGGTGAAGGATGAAAATAGTGGTGCCAGTCTGGGCATCGTGCTCTGTGGGCCAGTCCCAACTCCATAGTGTGGGGCCCTATGCGGTGGGCTTCTGCCTCAGTGTCTCCAGAATGCCTGGGCCCCGAACTGCTGGGCCAGGTACTGAGGACAAACGTTAACCTTGCTGGATCCATCTTCCCCTCCCTTTCCCTTCTGGGAGACCAGGGACCTACTGTCCGCCTGCCACTCACTGCCCAGGTCCTAATCAGAGTGAGCTTGCCTCCTACTCTCCGTTTCCTTGCCAGGCAAAAATACTAAAGGGCTGAGGCCAAGACAGGCAGATAATTTCCCCCAGGCCCAGTCCTGTCATCTTCACCTGTACTCCTTATCCATCAAGTCCTGTTACACCACTGCCCTGAATGAGGCGAAGAAACTAGTTCAACCCCAGTGCCCCTGTACGCACGTAAATTGTTGAATAAATGAGTGATTGAGTGATTAAATATCCTCAAATCTATCATCTACAATAGAACCCTGGCCCCGCCCAAATCCCCCCTCATTTGCATCTCCTCCTCCCTCTGTGCCCCATACCACTTGCTCCTGGCAGTTCCCAGAACTTCAGGCCTGGCCTGCCTGTGAGCTGCTCCCTCTTCCGGGAACGCTTTGCTCTCTTCCCTTCCATTCCCCAGTCCACTCTCCACAGCGCAGACAAAAGAGCTTTAAGAACACGAACCCAGTGGGGTCACAATCCAGCCTAAGCCTCTCCTGGGGTCCCCACTGCCTTGAGATAAGCCACTATACTTTGAAATAGCGGCTGTGGTCCTGCTTGACCTACATGGGCCTTACTGGGTTCCCAGCTACAGCAGGGTTTCTGTTTCTGATATGCCCCAAGCTCCTTCCAGCCCCTGGGCCTTTGCACAGGCAGTTCCTGCCATCAGAAAAGTTCTCTTCTTTCTTTTCTGCCTGACTGATCCTGACCCTTCTTCTCTCAGTACAAATGGTTCCCCCGGAAGGCCGTTCCTGCTGAATCAGGCCCTGGTTCTCTTTCACATATTGTCCCATTTGTTCCCTTAATTCTGTGCACCACAGTTTTAAGTTATATATTCATTTGTTTGAATGTCTGCTTACTTTTGTCAACCCCTAGAATCTAAGCTCAGTGGGGACAGGGGGCATCCTGTTGTTCGCTGTGCCAAGTACAAGGTGGAACCTAAGCCAACATTTTGAACAAGCGAGGGACTGAATGAATGAAGGTGAAGGTCCTCAGGGCCCCTGAGAGAGACAGAGATCTGGTGGCCATGTTCCCTGGTAGGTCTGACAGGTGCCTTCTCTCCCACCTCCCGTGTCTCCTTCGGTGACTGGAAGTCAGCAGGGATGTTGTTGTCACACTTCCACACCCAGGAATCCGCACAGTCTGTTTCAGGCCTGTATTTACTCACCACTTTGTCCAGGAAGATCATGGCATTTTGACATCCCCAGGGGTCTGGAGGTGCTAGTGTATCAATGTATCACTGGGTCTTTTTTGGCAGTGGGACCGCAGTGGGGGTGGAGGCCCAGACTCAAGTCCTTCCAGAATTTCTTTTCCCACCACCAAGTAGAAAACTGGGAGAGACTTGAAATGGTTTTCCTATGTTTTCTAGGAGGGTTGTCCCCGAGCGCTTTGAACTGCGCCACCACCTAGGGACCCCACTCTCACCTTCTGTGAGTTTAACGGGACTGCAGTCACATCAGGGAGACCCTTGTTCTCCCAGGGTTCTGTGAGCTGGGGGGTGCACCAGGTGGTGGCAAGGACCTCTGGAGTGTGTGTGCAGAACCCCTCTTCCCTTTCCAGCCAAAGGAATCTCACCTTTGGGATAAGAAGCCAATTCCATATGGTAGAGCTGGGTACCCCCTAGGGCAGGCACACCAGAGCTGTCCCTGAGAGTTGGCATATGGACACTTGAAGGGAGAGGTCCCTCTTCTTCTGGGTGCACAAGCTGTCAGGGCCTGGAGTTGCTGGTGGCCATTGTCCTGCAATGAGGAGAAAGCCAGCCCGAGGAGGGAGTCCATGGAGGTGAGCAGAGCTAAGAGGCTAGTTCATTCTGGAAGGATGGGAAAGGAGGAAGGGTCAAGGGTAAGTGAGGGACCCTGGTTCCAGGGAGCCACGCAGATTCCATGGTCCATGGGAAGAGGCATGACCAGAGGAGTCCTCTAAAGCACACAGCCTGGGGTCGGAACCTCCTGCCCACATCTGCAGATAGTATAAAATTCAGCCCTGCTCCACTTACCAGGCCACCTGCCTGGTTCTGCAGTGGGAAGGACCCATGAGGCTGGAGTGAGCCAGGAAGGAGAATAAGACTCACAGACCCAATGCCACGACCAAAGGCCAAGGTCCAGACAAAGGACCAGCACTGGACTGTGCATCCTCAAGATGGTATTGGCCAGAAAGGGGGTCTGGGCTCAAGGAGAAGTATCCAAATGGAGCCTCCAGCCTCCTCCCAAGTCCACATGGACAGGGGAGAGGGCACAGATGGGGCCTTTCCTGGCTTCCTGACAGGACCAAGGCAGGGCTGACACATCCAGCCAGACCTGCAGCACCGCCCTGAGCATCCAGCTCGAAGCAGAAGCCGTGGGCCCCCGTGAGGAGCAGGGACTTGCTGACAGGTCTCAGTGCAGACCGTGCACTGGCCCCGTGAAACTGCCTCAGTTTACACACTCACGCTTGGCAATGTTTCAAGTTGCAGACGAGTAGAAGTTGAAGAGCCACATCTTCCAGGTGCTCATGAATTTCATAGAGCCATCATCCTCTGTAGCTCTTTCCCCAAGACGGGAGAGTGAACGAGAGATATTGCTGTTGAAAGAAAAGAAAGAAGAGACCAAATATAGTGATGAAATCCAATGCTACAGCACCGTCTTCAAGCGCTAGCATCTCAACAGTGTCTCTTTTTCCCTTGAGAAGACTTCAGAGGCAGCTGGACTGATTTTTCACTCTCCATTTCTCTTAATTAGCCATTGGGCCTGCCCAGCAAAGACAGCCAGGTACAGCCAGGGACACAAAGCTTCACAGGTTCCTCCGTGAGGACCATGATCCCCAACACTGGCAGCCCCACGGGCAGGAAGCTGGCGAGTGAAAAAAGCCTCGGGCCCAGAGACGCATTTGTGGACCTCCTGGAAGTGGCAGTCTCCCTGGCGCATCTCTCTGGTACAACAAGGTTACATAATTTTTTTTAAAAATAGAAATGTTCTAGGGTATAAATTAAATTACCTATATTCCTGACTTTTTCCAAGTGTTACTGAAGTTCTGAAGCTTGAAACACATGTGCAAATACATGAGGTCAGAAAAAAAGAAAAGAAAGAATAAAAGGTAACAGCTTGGTTGGTGGAAACAGCTTTTTATATAATATGTCTTAAAAGGACCAGCTGTATTTCCCCAAATTGCCAGCAATGAGCCCCTGGCTGGCGAAGAGGGGGCGGAGGAGGGCGTGTGCGGCTTGAATCATTCACAGAGGCACAGAGCTGGACCGCAGCACGGCCATGCTTCTTTCATTAAGGGAGAAATAAAACTGTTTTCTATGATTCTTGGGGTGAATCATCAATTTTCATGAGCACAGAGAATCCATTTCTGCAGCCTGAATCCAGGCCAGACCTGCCTGTCGAAGCTGGACAGAGAGACATGAGATGGCAGAGGGCGGGAGAGGGGCAGCCCACATGGGGTTCTGGAAGGACACGGAGCGACCGATGGCTTGGGAATAGCAGCTCTGCTGTGGGTCCAGGGCTTTGCCTGTGAAAGGCCCCACAGAGCCCCGTCTCGGGGTGACAGCTGCTGCCTCTGCGCCAGCGCCTCTCCCGTGCCGACCCCTGTGCCAGGCACTTTGCGAGGATTATCTCTCTGCGTCCTCACCTCGACTTGTAGGGACGGACTGTTATCCTCATTTTGCAGATGAGGGAACTGAGGCTCAGAAACAGGGAGGGGCTGGCTAAGGGTCACACTGCTGAGGGTCACACAGAAGCGTGGCTGTGGAGGTGAGGGTTAAATGAGGTGGCCGGTGTGGACGCCCAGGGGAAGGGAAGCCTCCGTGAATCTGAACTATTACGCTTTTAAACTGCTCTACTTTCCACAACTTCCAGGAATATCTAGCTCCCACCAGCAACTCTCACTCCAGAGTTTTTGCTGATGCTAGCATCTCTCCTTCCTTTCTCCCGATTCAAAGAGAGCAGGAGGAGCAGTTGAGAAAAACCATCCAGGTGCAGTTGAGGCAGAAGCCACAGCTGAACAGCACTAAAGTTGTTCAGCAGCTGATGAGCTGCGATTGGCCTCATTGTCAACTTGTGATCTGCAAGAAAATGAAAGCGCAAAGCGAGTCCACTCCCAAATCACTCAAGGATGCCACCAGAGCACGCCTCAGTCAGTCAGGTCTTGGGCTCTCCACCTGTGAGGGCCAAGTCCAAGAGAAGTGGGAGAGGAGCCTAGGCTTTGGAGAAGGGCACCTCTGAAACCAAACATTGTGGGGGTGCCCCATGTTCTGACACAGGAGAAACATCTGGGAGAAGCCAGGTCTCACTCTTGTAACGGCAAGCATACTGCTTTACCGTAGATAATGCTTCTACGTAAGATGGCAGGGGTGGTGATGGAGGTTATGGTCCGTTAAAGCCCCTGCAAGTCATTCCTTGATGGAATCAGGTGAGAACGCTGACCCTACTTTGTCCTAGCCGTGACCCTCAGCTGTGTTCCTTTACCTCACCGGTCTCCAATGGCATCTTCCCAAGCCCCTGCCTTGGGGTGTTTCCGTTGTGCTGCACCTCAGAGATAACCTGTCTCTTAAAGCTCTCCCACACATATTCCATTGTTATTTTTACTCAGTGCTTGTTAGCCAGTGTGGGAGGGTATATTTCTGATAATGTGATTAATTCTCAGTTTTAGGCAAGCGCTATGTCCCTGGGTCTCCAGGTACAGAATTCACAAGTGTTTCTGTCTCCAACTGTAACACAGGGCCTGTCAGAAGCACACATTCCTGCCCCTCCCAGGGCTAGTACTTATTTTTATCCTCTTTCCTTTCCTCAGTTGCACCAGTGCCCATGGCAACAGCGTCTGTTTCTCTCTGCTCTGCAGATCAAGGATTGTGGTCCTTGGGGGAAGCCAGCCTGGTGGAGTTTGCACGGTGGGCAGCACCCCTTCCCTAGCCAGCACCTGGGAAGGCTTTCTTAGGAGTCTCCCTCATCTTCCTGTGAGTGCTTTGGGCTTGAGAAGGAAGAAACCAGAAACTTGGTGTGTTTTTTTTTAAGTTTATCTGTTTGTTCTCAGAGGTTAACATTCTTACATTTACCCCAGATACGTAAATGCTCAGGTTCCATTGTATTTCTCTCTGCAGGCCCTTGTATTTTCCCAAATACAGGTTATTTGGTAACATTGTGATGTCAGTTCTCTGAGGAGCCACTTAGAGGGAGACTCTCTGCTCTCTGGGGCTCAGTTTCCTCATCTGCAAGTGACCGATGTCCTCTCTAGTCTGATTAGATTCAAAGCTCTGCCGATGAGAAATGACTTTGCTGCCCTCAGGCTCTCCCAACAGGAGAAAGGCTGCAAGAGGGCAAAGGGATTGGGGTTAGGTGGCCCCCAATGTGGTTTCAAGTGGTGCCTTCTAATGAGGACCCCGGAGCCTCCCACCCTCCCTTCGGGGGCCTCGATGGGGACCAAGGGTGGATGCCTGGGATGCTCTGATCACACTGTCGGAGGCTGTCTGCCCCTCCTCACCCGTGTTAATTCAGTTTGGTAAAGTGGTATTTACACTGGAAATTTAATTGTCATTCCTGATGGTAAAGAAATTGAAAAATAAATAGAAAGTGTCAGGCGATGCATTAGGGTGGGCGATGGAGTGGAAGCAAGGGCCGCCCACCTGGCCTCTTCATTGGACGATTTTTAGACCCGTACAATTAGTCAAATTATTGGTTCTATTATTGCAGAATCAAGATTCAGACATGATCAGGTGAGGGGGTGGAAACAAGGGGGTCTGGGCAAAAATAGGAGGGTGATTACAGTGTGGAGGGGAAGGCGGTGTCAGGTATTGTTCAGCCTGACTGATACAAAAAAGTATGTCTGGGCTTGGAGATGTTAATTTTGGAATCATCAGGAACAGACAGAAACCCCAGCTCCCCTCACTCCCTCTATCAGATGATCCTGGGAGAGAGAGAGTAGGGAGAGCAATGTCCTTTGTCTTTTCTCTGCCTCTAACATGAATGCGCTCACCCTCTTCCTCTCAAATCTAACCTCTCTCCTACTTATTCCTCATCCTCAACTCTGAGTCTTGGCCAACTTTGCTGTTTCCATCTCCTGTTAGCTCAGACTCTCAGATCTCTGTACCAGCCCTTCCTCCCCACCCCTATGGCCATGGTCTGAGACATGCTAGTCCTGTGTGGTGGTTGGAAATATGGGCTATGGGGCAGGCAGCACAGGGTTCAAGCTAAGAGTCTCCCACTTAAAAGCTGTGTGACACTGGGCGAGTAATTTAACCTCTCTGAGTCTTGGTTTCAAAGGAGGAAAAAGAGGAGACATTTATAGAACTTATAGGGAGGCTGTGAGGGTTGAAGTATTTGAAGTGCTGAGTACAGAGTTGGACATGTAATAAATGCTCAATATGTGCTCACTAATGTTACCTCATTATTTTGTGGTCAGGTCTTGTGAATGGTTAATTTTATGTGCCAACTGGAGTGTTTTTGAATGAGAATACTGTTTAAATGATGGACTGTGGATAAAGCAGTTTGTTCTCCATAATGTGGGTAGACCTTGTCCAATCAGTAGAAGGCCTGCATAGAATAAAAAGACCAGCCCCTGCTTCGGGTAAGAGAAAACTCCCCAGCAGACTGCTTGGAGACTCCATCTGCACTGTCAGCTCTGCTGGGGCTCGGCCTGCTGGCCCTCACTGCGGGTTTGAACTTGTCACCTCCGTATCGCATGAGCCAATTCCTTAGAATAGTTCTCCTTCTTTCTATATTTACACAGCCTATTGGTTCTGTTTCTCTAGAGAGAGCCGACTAATACAGGTTTGGGTACTAAAAGTGGTTCTAAAGAAAGAGAATCTTAATGTTAAAAATAAATTATTTTTGAATCAGTTCTGAGGTTTTTGGAATTGGCTGTCTAATCTGATTAGAGTTAAAGATGCTAATAACTCTATATCCAATAGTAAAGAGAGCACTGATTTGTCCATGACATGAGCTGGCAATAGAGATATGCATTATATCACCATTGGATACTCTTAATCACCTACTTCTAAGATGCAAGGAAATGAGTGACCATGTATATGACACATTTAATATTTATATCAAACTAACAAATATAATAATATTGCATGATTGCTCGTAATGTTGCTGAAAAAAGTTGAGAAAACAAAGAATGAGCTCAGGTATTCTAATTTTTAGCTCGAGACTCGTACAAATACCTGAAAGCTTCTATGTTTGCCCTTAAAAAAAACCTTTATCTCCTGTAGTCACAGGGCTGAGGTTTCTGAACATCAAACCCAGAGCTTCATCCTGCAGGTTGACTCACCTACAATGCAAATTGAACTTCCATCCTTCTGCCTCCAGGTCTCCTGGGCCTTGCTCTTGTCCCAGGTTCAGCCTCTATGCCTACTCATTGCTTCGACTCAGATGCTTTTAATGCCCAGCCCAACTTAATCATAGAGAGGAAGATGAGTCTTCTGGAGAAACCATCACTTACCACTCTGGTATTTGAGTTTTAGGACACTTTTTCAGTATTACTAAAATCAAATGTGGAACTCGTAGATACGGCCTGTCCTTTTAAACAGGGGTGAAAGCTCTGGTGGGGGCAGACCTGGGTTCACACTCTGAATCCGCTCTGTCCTGGCTACATGGCCTTGGACCTATCACTTTCCTGAACCTCCATTTTCTCATTCACATAATGGGGATAACAATACCCAGTCCATCCGATTGTTGTGAGGGTTAAATGTGATAATCCAAGTGAATCGCCAAGCCCAGTGCCCAGCTCAGTATTGTGGATGCCATTATTGTCACTAGCACTGCTCATCTGTGATTCCAAGAGGAAAGATGCAATTGATAAATGCTCATTGGAATGCTCTTCCATGATGCTTCTCAATGAATTTCTCTGTCATTATAACCACAGTAGCACACACTGTGGTCTTAGAGTGCCAAGCCAATTTTGTCTACAGAGAGTGCTTGGTACAGAGATGAATTGGGGGACTCCTTGCAATGACTACCCCCAGGAGTTTTGGACCCTGGGATTCAAAGCCCATGGGGTTTCTGACATTCACAGTCATGCGCATGCTGCAGTAATTGAGGTGTCGACTGCACCCCACCTGGCCTTCCCTCCCTTATCACAGAGCTCCGGTTCTTCCCTGAGTCAGATCCACACTCTCCTTCCTCTCCTCACCCCAAACCCTGTGTAGTCATAGCTGAGGCCTGTAGTTCTCTTCCTTTCCAATGAATACATAACCACTTCCTAGGATGGGCAGAAATGGTGGTTGTAATAAAATTGGTTCATTACATTCCTCTATGCAGAGCCATTTAATAAACATGCAGCCAGCAGCACTAAGGCCTCTGAGCCAAATGCAAATAAAACACATTTCATGGTATCATTTAATTAGCTGGAGAGTAGGGGATGGGGAGGAGGAGATAGTATAGAACACAAGCAGAAAAACAAGGGAGATGGTGAGAGAGAGAGGCTGCCAGGGAGCCATATAGAGACAGAGGAAGGGAGGGCAGGAAAGAGGGGAGAGGGTGAGGGATGGACAGAGGGAGAGGGCAAGGAAAGAGGGAAAGAGGAGAGATGGGGTCCTTTCCTGCAGTGACTCTAAATCCCCCTGATGGAAGACAGGGCTGGGCAGCCTCATTTTTTTTCCACTGGAAAAGTGAGGACATGAAGTCCTACTCTGTGTATCGTGATGGGTGCTGGGGACCTCAGAGTGGATAAGATGCATGGAGTCCTCTGTGGGGTTCAGAATCTAGTGGAGGGGGCAGCCATTGAGCAGATAATCACACCAGTAGTATTTAAGTAGAAGTAAGCTAGCTGTGTGATTATTATAAGAAAGTGGATAGCCTTCTTACAGGATGAGCTCTGAAGAGTGCCTGCCTGGGTTTGAACCCTGGCCATCACCTTCTGGCTGTAAGATCCTGAGCAAGTTCCTTGACCTAACTAACCTCAAGTCCTTATCTAGAAAATTAGGATCATAAAATAACTACCTATTAAAGTTGTTGTGAGAATTTAATTTGTTAATACGTGTGTAACACTCAGAATACTGTCTGATACATAGTGAGTGCTCAATAAATGTTAGCTATTAATATGTAAAAAGATAAAAATGGAAAGAAAAGAGGCTGAAGACTCCCAGTTTAAATAATTAAATCAGAGAGGTTTCCGCTGAGCGAGTGCCACACAAGCTGAAACCTGAAGGGATGCATGGAACTCAGACAAGGAACTGAAAAGGAAAGTCACGGCCATCTATTGTTTTCAAATTTCCCCAGTATCTTTGATCTATTCCTCAGTTAACATACCCTAATTTTGCTTTGGGAAGTAGTTCCCCATTCACTTGCAGTCACTGCAGGTGGGGATGACCTCAAGTTCTTGCTCCAGAATAGCCACACCATCAAGGCCTGGATAATTATGAACTCTGTTCCTGGTCACTCATGGTTCAGAGATGGCCATATGATCCAAGCTGGGCCAATGAGAGAAAATACTAGGGACATTGGCTTAAACTGTCAGCAAAGAAGTGTGATAAGCCTGTGTGACATAAGTTTGTAGTTTCCTGTGGCCATCTCCCACCTAGAGAGCAGAACCTTCCTGAGAATCAAGAATGGGGGGAAAAAAGCAACTAAGAGATTGAAAGAGAAAAGTCCTGACAATATTAGTGGACTTTCTGGATCCAGCTATACCTGAGTTGAATTTTTCAGGTGACAGAGCCAGTTAAACTGTCTCTCTTCTGCCTATATTTATTTTATTTAAGTTATATCGAATTGGGTTTCTGTCCCTATAACCGAAAGAATCCTATGTGATAATGCACATTCCTTTCAAAGGAAACAGCGTATTATAAGACCCAGGGAGAGAATCATGGCCTTTGAAAGAATACCATCATGGCTGAAGCTTGGAGAGCAAGTAGAAAGTGATGACCATCTGAGTGTCAAGGTTGGGAGGGCCCATAGAGCCTGAGCATAAATTGGGAAAAGAGGGGGAGGGGACGTCCAATGTTGGATTAAGAGACTGGACATGCCCAAAGCAAAGGCATCCCACTCCCTTCGGTAGGTGCACACCATGGCCTTCCCAAAGGCATCGCTGCTCATCATAGTCCAACACTTTATGCACCTTGGAAAGGCAGAACCAAAGGCCAGGGTCAGTTAGAACTGGAAAGGCCCTTAAATGCCACAGTCTAGTATCCTCGTTGTCTTCATCAGCTTGGACTGCTGTCACAAAAATACCACAGGCTGGGTTACTTGACAACAGAAATTTATTCCCCATAGTTCTGGAGTCTGGAAGCCCAAGATCAAGGTGTCAAGATGGTTGAGCTCCTGTGAGAGCCCTTCCTGGTTAACAGGAGGCTGCCATGCTGGCGTGTCCTCACCTGGGCCAAGAGTGAGTTCTAGTCTCTTTTCTTATAAGGACATTAATCCAATGCATGGGGGCTCCACCCTCATGCCATCATTTAAATCTAAGTACCTCCAAAGATGCCACCTTGTAATGCCATCCCATTGGAGGTTTGGGTTTCAACATGAATTTTGAGGGGACACAAACAGGCAGCCCATGACACCCATTTATATTATTTTATTTCTAATTGACAAAAAATACATCAACCTATTCTTATAGATGAAAATGGAAGAAAAGAAGGAAGGTAAAAAGGAAAAAATAAAAAGGAAAAATTAAATTATAACCATGTGGATTAAACAAAGTCTTGTTTTCACATGGAAACTAGAACCTGGAGGGGTTATGTGACTCATCTACAGTAACACAGCTCATTAAAAGTACTCGGTATCTGGATCCTGGTTTGACATTTCTTACTTCATTAAATATCCTGCCATGTACTGCATGTTTGTGTATTCCCCCTCCCCCTGCCCTAATTTTTATGTTGAAACCCTAATCCTCTTTGTGACAGTATTCGGAGCTGAGGCCTTTGGGAAGTAATTAGGTCATGAGGGTGGAACTCTCATGATGGGATTAGTGCCTTATAATAAGAGACAAGAGAGAGCTTGCTTTCTCTTTCTTCTCTCTGCCATAAGAAGGCACAATGAGAAGACAGCCATCTACAAGCCAGGAAGCTGGGTCTGACCGGATGCCAGATCTGCCAGCACCTTAAACTTGGAGTTCCCAGCCTTCAGAATTGTGAGAAATAAATGCCTGTTGTTTAACCCACTCAGTCTATGGTATTTGTGATAGCAGCCTGAGATGACTAAGACATATCCCAATATCCTGGCTACTACCCAAAAAACATATGCCCCAGGAAGATCGTCAGACCACTGGGGACATGAATGCCTTCTGAAGCACTATCCTCCCCATTAGAAAAGCTTTTGCGGATGATAATGACAACAATAATAAACTTTTTATAACACTTACCATGTACCACTCTCTATGCTAAGTTCTTTATTCTCATCATTTCATTGAGTCCTATAAGGTAAATACTCTTACTATCTTTAAGTTAGACACAGCAACCAGAACATAGAGAGGTTAAGAAAGGAAGCCAAGTTCACACAACAGGTAAGTGGTAGATGCAGGATTCACACTGACTTCAGAGTCTGTGCTCTTGTTTCTGATGACAAAGTACAGTTTACAGACTTCCTTTAGCAGCCAGATAACTCTACCTGGAGACAGCAGCGAACGAGTGGCCCCAGGGTGCTGAAGAGGGAAGCCTGCACGCGGCCCTCAGAGCTCTCCATGGTGCTGACACTCAACCTCAGGAACCTCTGCTTCTTTCAGCAGTTGTTTTCCTGGCACCGGCCCTCCTTGGTTTTGGCTACTTTAATAACACACTTATTTTCAGATCACCCCTTTCCCCCAAGAGCTGCTCCGGCTGCTCAAGAGTAATGTTTCCGGGCTACGTCTCTGTTTGTCTTTTCTCCTAACCAAATCTTTTCTCAGTCCTGAGCTTTATAGGAAAGAGAGGGAAAAAACATAACCCCTTTCCCCAAGAAGCTACAATGTGGGGAGACACTGTGGCAAAGGACACGTTAGATAAGGGTCCTGCAAGGCCTGCTCTAAATCATCTCTGGCCTCTAACATCACCTGTGTGCCTGCAGTTCTCTGGACACAGGACTCATCTCTCACCTCTGGGACTACTCTCATGCTGCTCTGTCTGACCTGTAAGGCTAGAATATACAGTTAATACAGAAATGCTGTCACTTAGTGAGTCTGAGAGGTGGGCAGGGGCAAGGTCAGGGCCTTATAAACCTTGTTGAAAGATTTTGATTTTTCTCCTGAAGGCTGTGGGAAGCTGTTAAGTTTCATGTGAGGAATCGACACAACTAGATGTGGATTTCTGCGGACAAGGCTGAAGGCCAGGAGAGCATTGAGGAGGCTGTTGGAAGGTTCAGATAAAATGATGGTGGTGGGCCAAGGAGACAGTTTTTCCATCCCATGCCCCTGTCCTGTTTCCTTCCTAGTACCCATCATGCTCTAACTTAATTCTTTCCCCTGCCCTTCTTTTTGCTTGTCTATTTCTTTCAATGAAATGTCAGCAACAAGAAGCCAGGGACTTTTTCTGCCTTGTCCTCCCCTGTGTCCCTGGCAGATAGAGGGCAGAGGCTCAGTGAATGCATGGGGAATGCAGGGAGGGCTGGAGTGGGGAGGTTGGTCACAACAAACGCAGGATGTCTGGCACAGAGGACAAAGTTTAGAGTGCAGCAATTGGGGAGGGGACCCAGGGTCAAGGCTGGAGCCATCACACGCTCCTGCTACAGGTGAGAGCAGATCCAGGGCTCAGACAGCGAACCTGCCAGTGGGGCCAAGTGGCCTCAGCAGAAGGGAGGAGGAGAGGGCAGCCTGCTGAGCTTATTCAGGCAGTGTTTAACCAGCTCCGATGGTGGGTGGCCTGCGCCCATTAGAATGCTCAGGAGGAGTCGGGGTAGGGGGCCAGGTGCCAATGCCTCCCAGAGTCTCTGAATTCCTTGGTCGGAGTTTAGATTTCCTGAAATTGCTCTCCCTTCTCCCTTCTCTTTTATGGTGTGAGACACCAAGTGGGAGATGAGCAAGCAGTTATCTGGGAGACCAGCTCATGGCTCTGCACACCAGGTTTAGGCCCCTCGGCCTCCCTGGATAATGAGCCCATCAGGTGTGACCCTGGGGTTGGTGCCTCTCCCAGCTGCCTCCTCTGGAAGGCACAGCCCCAGGAGGGCACGGGGGGCTGTCTCAGGCTTTCCCTGCTCTTGACGAGCTCCCAATCTAGAGAAACTGGGCAACGGGGAGGAGGGTGAAAGTAGACCTGCCATCAACGCGAGGGCTGGAGTTCTGAGAGTGGGTAAGCCCAGATGTTGTGGGGACCCTATAGAGGTGCCCCTAACTTCTCCTGGGGGTGAGAAAAGGCTTTCTGGAGGAGGTGGTGCCTGAGTAGAGACTGGAAGGGTGAGTTCGAATTACATAAGTGACAGGTAGAGGCAGGGGATTTTGGGTAGAAGTGTCAACAGAGGAAAAAGGCTGAGGCCTGAGGGGGCTGTCGGGGGAGGGGGCACTGCAAGGAGCTCCGGGGCCTGGCGCAGGGGGTGCCGGCAGGCAGCGAGGCCCGGTGAAAGTGGGGCTTCACCACACTCATGCCAGAGCTCCTGCCGTGTGCTACGGGACACTGTGGTTCTCTCTGCTGCATCAGTGTGGCCCAAGAGGCCAGGCGGGCCCCAACCTCTTGATCTGGTGGCATCCTGGGCTTGGTGTAACCACCTGCTCCAGACGTCCCGTGTCTCCCTCCGGCCCTGTTCTGGGGGTTCGGGGCACTAGAATGGGGTGAAATCTGGGGTGGGAGGAGATGCCTGACACTATGCAGGCAATTTGTGGGCCAGATTTCCAGAAAGGGCAGCTGTCACACACAATTAGCGCCAATGAACTGTAAAACCCTGTTTGGTTTAAAGGACTTGCAAATTCTGGTATTGGTAGCAGGCGGGGTTGGGGGGTGGTGAGGGCTATGGGAGGGAGGGGCCCAGCACCCAGCAGGGCTGCCACCCCCGCACCGTGGGCAGCAGACTCTGACCAAATGTCACCACGTGCCTGGCCTCACGTTGGGCTCTGAGGATCAAAGGTAGCTGAGATCCAGGATGTTTGTGGGGCGCTCACAGCCCAGGCCCAGGGGAGATGGGGAAACAGTTAGGCAAGCGCTTGTATGGGGCAAGCAGCAGTGTGGGGAGGGGCCCCTACCCCGGGAGGGGCGGGGTGGAATGAGGAGGGTTGACATCATGCTAATGCCTTGGGATCAAATCCAGCTCCACCACTTCTCAGCCTAGTGACATTGGCCAGGTGTTTCATGTCTCTGAACCTTAGTTTCTCCATCTGTAAAATGGGGGTTATAACGATCTCCAAGCATTGCTGGAGCACTAGGTGAGGTAATCAAGTAACGCCCATAGCACAGTGCCCGGAGCCTGGTGAGCACTCAGTACACACCATCTGTTGTTATTGACCATGAACAACGCTGTGAACAAGAGCTGGTGGCAGGCAGGGGGAGGCCTGGGTGGAGGGTACCCTGGCCCAGACCCCTGACCCTTCCTCACCAGGCCCAGACCCTGCAGAGGGGCTTGGTGGAGGCAGGGAGTCAGTGGGCCTCAAGCAATCCCCCTTCTCTGTGGTTCATTTTCTGGGAGAAAAGAAATCACTCTCCATCCAATTAATCTAATTAGGCATAATCAAGTTGTGGAGATCTGTGCAGCAGGCTGAGTGATTAGAAAAAATTACCTCCCTGCAAAGAGTTTAAATCTAAATTTAATTTTCATTCCATAATCTAAAGACCAAATAAAGAAGAATGAGGTTTCTGCCCCCTCCCCTCTCCCCCCTCTCCCTACTTCATACCAGCTGAGGACCAGAGAGTTTCCTGAGGAGGGGGCACTGCTTCAGATACAGTCAAACTACCACCTGCACGGGGAGCCAGGGACTGTCACACACAACTTAGATCAGCCATGGACTCTGAATATCTCTCTCTCTCTCTCTCTCTCTCTCTCTCTCACACACACACACACACACACACACACACGCACGCACGCACGCACGCACGCACGCACACACCATCTCCCAGAGGGGATGCACTGACAAGGCAGGAGTCCTAGGTTAGTCTGGGCTCTGCCACTAACTGGCTATAGGACCTCTGGACATCATTTTCTTCAACTGTAATCAGAAGAGTTATAATTGATCCTGAGGACCCCTTCCAGATGTTGCAGCTTAGAATTTGATTTTCCCTCTCTCAACCTCTCTCTTTCAAGTCAAAGCTGACTGAGAGGACAAAGTCTCAGAGGTCACCCAGGGACGCCCACGACGTGATGTTCCCTGTTGAGCAAGTTTTCTGTCTGAGGACTGGGCACTCCCTGCAGCGGCCCACAGAGCTCCAGTTCAGGGCCCTGGGGCGTGAAGGGCTTTCCTGTCCCCACGCACAGATGCGTGCACACTCCTCTCAGCTGGGACACATCATTATCAGCTTCAAGGACGAGACGCATGGCCCAGCACCAGTCCCCGGGCTGGACCTTGGGCCCAGGACCATCAGTGCCATCTGTTCCTTGAATAGTTCTCTGAGCGTTTAGCTGGTGAGGACCAGCCCCAGAAGGCGGGAGAAAGAGCATCTGGAGCCGGAAGCCGGAAGGCGGGTTAATTTATGCCCCATGGCTTCTCAACTAGAGCGGGACCCTGGGGAAAGTTTGGAGGAAGGGGTGGACAGAGTCCCCAGGTGGAGGCACAGCCTGGAGGCCAGGCTGAGGGGAAAGAGAGGCGGTGAGCATGTCACTGAGGGGTGACTTAAGGCCCCGCCATGTCACTGTGGGTGACAGTGCTCTGCATGTTACTGAGGGGTGACAGGGCTCTGTGAGTCACTGAGGGGTGATGATGGAAGGGCCCTGCATGTCACTGGGAAGTGACAGAGCTCTTCATGTTACTGAGGGGTGACATGGCCCTGCATGTCATTGAAGTGTGACCTAAGGGCTCTGTGTGTCACTGATGGGTAACATGCTGGTAGCTATCATAAGGGCCCTGTATGTAACTTATGGGTGACAGAGGACCTGCATGTCACTGAGGGCTGACAGACCTTGCATGCCACTGAGGGGTGACCTAAAGGCCATGTGTGTCACTGACAGGTGATGTAAAGGTCCTGTAAGTCACTGGGAGGTGTTATAAGGGCCCTGCCTGTCACTGAAGAGTGACAGAGCCTTGCATTTCACTGAGGGGGTGTAAGGGCCCTGCCTCGCTGCTCCCTGCCTACTCCTCTGCACAGCTGTGGCCGTCTGCGCCCCACCTGTGAGAGCAAAGGGTTCCGGGCTAACGGACAAAGCCTGCCCTGGCCAAGCGGATTTAAAGAGTTCTGGGGCAGGTGACAGTGTGAGCTGGATTCTTGAGCCTGGCCGGGCTTTGAATGCTAGTCACTGACTCCCTGCTGGAGCTGAGCAGCCTCCTCCCTGCCTCTGGGTCTTGGGTTCCTCATCTTACCAACAGGGTGAGGAGCCTTCTAGGACCCCACATGGGGTCCCGCTGGGCATGGGTTGGGGGCCATCTGCAGGTGCTCCCTGGACGTTTGTTCTGTCCCCTTTGCAGCCCCCACAGGGCCTGGCTCCAAGTCGGCGCCCAGTAAATGCTGATGAACCTGGTGAGACAATGAAATGAGCTCATGCTTGTGTCTGGGCCTCCAGGCAGCAAATTCTGAAACTGTTGGGAAATTGAACAACTGGAGGACCAACGGGGTGGAGCCATCGGGGGTTTGACTATCAGGTATCATGCAGGACTTCCTGGAGGAGGCAAGCCTGGGCTGGGCAGGATTTGGATAGCAGATAGGAAGGCATGTTAGGAGGGGAAGATTGAATATGCAAAAACAGGGAGGTGGGAAGGAGAGGGACCAACATTTATGTTCTTCTGCCAGTGGTGTGATGGGGAAGAGTTTGAGTTTTGAAATCAGACAGACCTGTATATAGCTTGCTTCGGGTGTGACCTTGGACAAGTCTCTCCACCACTTGGAGCCTCAATATTGTCAGCTATGAAGTGGGGTAATTACACCCCCTCCTCACTGGGTTGTTGGGAGGCAGCCACAGGGTATTGGGGGGGTGGGGGGTTATCCCAGCACAGTGCTAGGCTTCTAGGGGGTGGTGGGTAACAGGGGTTCCCTCCTCTCTGTCAGCTTATCTAGGTCACCTCCCCTCTCTGTTTCCAGGGGTGGTCTTCTGACCTGGTCATATGTGGTCTACAGGGCATCAATGTAGAGACCTGGGGGGACCATGGACACATTACCCCTCTTGGGGAAGACTACCAGGCTCTTCTTGCCATGAAACATGGACCCCAAGAGCACAGAGCTGGGAGGCCATTCAACCCTTTCACCCTGTAGGAACCTGGCACCGAGAGGTTAAGGAAGCGACCCAAAGTCACCCAGTCCCCAGCATGACCCCGCAGTGCTCTGCTCTCTATCTAGCCCGGGGGGTGAGCCCTTTGTCTACAAACACTGGAACAGAGAGCTTCAAATATTCCTTTTCTCCCCCTGTCCTCCCTCAGCTCTCACACCCACTCGCTCACCAGGCTGAGAAGACCCTGGAAAGAGGACCCAAGGGGCTCCCTGCGAGTCCAGGCCAGTGATCTGCAGACCCATATGGCCAAGGCTTGGGCCTGTCTGGGAAGGGGAGGGTTAAGGCTTGAACAGCCCTTTCTGGTTGGTGTTTAATTGCAGTTTCTAAAGGCCATCTGAAGCCTGATTTTTTTTTTGTCCTAATGACCCTGCAGCAGATTAAAGGGGAACCTACCTCCCAGCCAACATTGAAGAGAGACCATCCATCACCCAGAATGGTCTGGCCTGGCAGTTGTAATGACTTTGCCAGAAATCTGGGTGTAGAAAGACATGATGTCCGGGTACCAGGCTGAGAGGACATGGAGATAGACTGAAGCTCAATTCAACATGAAAATAATCTTCCAGTAGCACCACAGGATGACAACCATTGGCCTCACTGGGTTGTATGATGTTAAAGTTGGCTTAGGCAGGGAAACTGTCTCCATTTGTATTCAGCAAGATGAGCCTCAGAGGGCCCAGCATGGGTAACCCCATGTGTAGAGCCATACAAACTCTGGCCTCTATTAAGTGTATGGCCCAAAGTCAGGTGCTTAGAACATGCACTGTGCTTGGGGTGGGAGACAGGGTTCCAGGTCTTGCCTCTGGGCCTTTGGAAAACTGACTTTCCTAACATTGTCCAAAACTCAACATTGCTTGAATATCTACTATGTGCTCAGCTTGTGCCAGAAAGCTCCCATCTAACCTGTCCATTTTATACACAGGCTCAGGGATACTGGGGAAGACACAGAGCAAGCTCGCCCAGGGGCAGAACGGGATGTAGCAGCTCTTCGGAAAGACCCACGGGCGTGAGCTTGGAACAACTCTTCTTCTCATTGGGCTGCAACTTGGTGACACTGTGACCACAGCTTTCTGGGAGACCCTGAGCCAGAATCACCAAGCTGAGCTACTCCCAGATTCCTGACTCACAGAAAATGGGAGATTAGAGATGTTTGTGGCACGCCAAAAAAAAAAAAAAAAAAAAAAAAAAAAAAAGTTTATAGCTCTTAGCCATTAAAAGTTTGGGGGCAATTTGTTATGCAGCAGGAGATGAGGACTACACTCAGTGCCCAGGGCCTCCTGGGGCGTTGGTGCGTTTCCAGAGCTCCAAGGCACTGAGGTGCCCCCTGGGAATAGCACCTTCCTAAGAAAGGGCAGCTTTCCCAGCCTGTTCTCTTATCCACGGCTCCCGTTATAAACAGCCAAACCCCATCTCCACTCCAACCAGCAAAGCAACCCCCACTTCACGCTAACTGTGTAATTTGCTGCAAATTAAACTTAATTGGGACTAGAGTAATTATGTTGACTTTTAAAAATACTTTCAGATAAAAACATATTAAGTATTTCAGAATATAATCGTTTTCTATTGTGTTTCCCAAGGGAGCTGCGAGAGGAGGCTGAGGCAGGCAAGTCGGGGCAAGGATGCTGAAGGAGGGGCCGGGAGGCCTCAGATGCCTGTTCGAGAATGCTCTTAGACCCTACATGGGGAGGTGGCACCCAGGCCAGCTTTCCAAGGGGGCAACTTTATAATGGGTATCAAAAAACCTTAAAAACGTGTATATCCTTTGACCTGGTTGAGACCAGAAATCCGTCACAAGGAAATAATCAGAGATGGAGACAAAGATCTACGAGCAGAGTCGGTCATCCAGTGTCATTGATAATGGCCAAATGCTGGAAACCATCTAAAAATGCCTAATAGTGGCGGATTAGCTAAATCAATTATGGATGAAAAATAATTATGATGAAATATTGTGCTGCCATTCAAAATGAAACCTTCAGAAGTAATTTATGTTGGGAAATGCTTATAAATTAAGAGCTAGAGGAAAAAGCAGCACATAAAACTGAATATAAAGTACATTACAACTTTTGTTGATACACACATGGGACTAATAAAGCCCACAAGGATGCATGCAAAAATACCAACAGTTGTTTTCTCTGGTGGGGGATTACAGGGGATTTTAATTTTCTTTTCTATTTTTTTATGCTTTCCAAATTTTCTGTAATGAGCATCTACTACTAATATATGGTTTTTAATTTTTTTAAATGGATGTAAGTAAGAAAGACTCTCTACATCTCCTTATCCCATGAGAGAACTTTCTGGATTAAACTCTGGGGTTTAATCTCAGGATTGTTTCGTCCAAATTTAAGTTTCTTGGTTCTGGTGAGAGCACAGGTTGCCATTTATCTCCTAGATTTCTGCCTTTCCTGCTCTCTTAGTTGCAGGATGCTAATGCAGTTGGCCATGTCTATGTGCCCTGCCAGAAAGGCAAATTTCTCACTTATCCCTTGTAGATGGTGAGGGAAGGGATAGCAATTAAATATGAATGAAAGCCATGGGTATAGCTCCTGGGAAAGCACTCTTGTTGGGAGCTTATGTAGCTTGCAGGGGCCTCTATGCTCTCCCTCTTCCTTTTTATTTTTTCCTTGCCTGGAATGGGGTTGTGATTGCGGGAGCTCCAGCAGCTATAATGTGTCCACGAGACAATATTTAGAATGACCTCACCGTGGATGGTGAAGCAACATCAAGAAAGGTGTCTGGAACATGGACAAAATTGTACATGAATCTATCATAGAAGCCCTGGATCTGTTATGTCCATAATTCTCTTACATGAGAGAAAAATACATTTTTAGTTTGTTTAACCCACTGTCTTTGAGATTCCTGTAACTATCTCAGTCATTTCCTAACAGAGCAAGGGAGAAGATCTAAAGTTTCTTGTGACTCCAAGGATCTCTGACCATACCAGAGCTGGTTGGTTAAGTGGTAAAAGTATGAGGAACAGCAGGGAATATCAGCAGAGGTGAGAGCCTTGAGCATTCCGTGCACATCACCCTCTTCCCTGCTTACCTGTAGTCCTCTCTCCAGCTCCTAGTGCTGCTCAGAGTATGGGAGGCACAGAGTCATGCATGACCATCCAGGGAGGAGCCAACCCATGTCAATAGACAAAGTCCTGCCTGGCAGTAATAGGCCACCTTTTTCATCAAATTTTAAATGTGGAAAAGATCTTTGGCTGTCTGCTTATGCTGAAAATGATGACATAGGAGCCAAGGGAAAGATAGAGCCACCCAATCCTCCTTTACCTTTAAGTTCTTTTCATCAGTGAGCTAAATGTAGAATGGTGGTAGAATGTGTGAGTATCAAGAAGTGAAACAAGCACAGCTGAGTTCGTTTTGCGCCATACTGCCACCATTCTGGTAAGAATGAAATACATGTTTATGATGAGCTAAAAATCACCAGACTGGATTGTTTTACAGATGACTTCACTTTCAAGCAGCATATTATTCCCACACTTGAGAAATTTAAAAAAAGGAGACAGTTCCTAATGAATTGTATGAGACGCCTATAATCTTGATACTAATGATCAGACAAGGGTATTACAAGAAGTAAAGATTATAGTTTATATTACATCTCATGATCATAGTTGTAAAAGTCATAAACATTTTTAAGTAACTGAAAAACAAAATCATGAATTATGACCAAGTTGGGTTTACCCCAGAAATTTAAGTTTCAATTAATGTTAGAAAAGTCTATAACTTTTATTGTCATATTAACAGATTAATCTCAATATATGCCTCTGGGAGATTTAACACCGTTAATAAAAACAGTCCTTAGCAAACTAGAAACAGAAGGAACCTTTTTTAATCCAACAAAATGTTTCTAACAAAATCCGGCAGCATGTGTTGGAATGTAGAAGGATTTCTTTTAAAATCAGGAAAACAAGACAAGAGGGCTTCTTTCGCCACTTCCATTTGATATTGCATTGGAGGTTCCAGCCTATCACCCAAAGCCAGTGCAATAAGGCAAGAGAATGAAATGAGAGGCTAATGAATAAGAAAAGAAAAAATAAAGTGTCATTATTCTAAGATTCTTTGACTCTACTCACTCAAAATCTGAAAGAATTCACAGACAAATTATTAGAAAAAATAAGAGATTCAAATGAAAGGAAGATCAAAATAAAAACATCATTTTTTCCTACTTACTAGCAACAGTTAGAAATCATAGTTTAAAAGATACCAATTACAATAACAATAAAAATGTAAAGAGACACAAGAACGTATCTAACAAAAAGTGTCTGAGACATTTCTGGAGGAGATTATTAAAAGATACTCAAGTCCTAAATGTGGAGACATACATTATATTTATAAATGAGAAGATTTAGTGTTTTAAATGTGACATTTCTTAAATAGTTCTACCGATATAATAAGATTCCAATAAAATTTTCATAGCATATTTTAAGACAGTTGACAAGCTGATTATGAAATTAATTAAAAAAATAATAAGGAGAAAAATAGCCAAGACACACCTTAAGAATAAGGCAGGGGACTTGTCGTTTCAGATATCGAGGCTTACAAGGCCACAGTGATGAGCATGAGCATGTTGAAAGAGAACAGAGCGCCCAGAAGCAGACCCGCATACTTGTGGGACGTATGTCGGAGTTGTCCCTGAGAAGTGATGAACTGCCCTGCAACAATGGGTTATCCGTATGGGAAAGGAAAACCAAACCCCAGACTCAGGACTCTCCAAAAATCTATTCCAGATGGATAAAGATTTGAAGTCAAATGCAAAGCTCTATCTATTTTAGAGGAAAATATAAACTATTTTTATGACCTTGGGTAGGGAGGGATTTCTTTACTAAAGCACTAAGTGAAAAGCACAAAAGGAAAAGGTTGAAAGCTGACTAAATTACAATAAAGACCTTCTGTTCGTCCAAAGACTACAAATGAAGTGAAAAGACAAGTCTCAAATGGGGCAAAGATATTTATAGCATGGAATCAATAAATGGCTATTATTCTAAATGAATAAAGGACTCCTAAAAACCATAACAACAAACAAACAGAAAATTAGATAAAAGGCATGAAGAGGCATTTCAGTAAGAAGAAGAAACCCGAAGGCCAATAATCTTTGAAAACACACTTTGTTTTATTAGTAACCAAAGAAATGAAATTGTGAACACAGAGAGTCACCCTTTTACACCTACTATTCTGGCAAAAGTTTAGACAACCGACAAGTCTGGGTCTAGATGCGGAGCAGCAGAGACTCTTACACGCCGCTGCTGCAAGAGGAAGCGGTCACTGCCATGTTGGAGAACACGTTGGCACTGTCGTGTAAAATTGAACCATCACACACCCCACATGCCTGCAACCCCCCTTGTGGGCTACACCCCCAGAAAATCTCCCGTGCAGGTCATCATACACAAACCCCCAAACCAAACAAACACCGAAACAGCTCATATCTATGAAGAGGAGGATGTATTCATAGTGTGGTATGTTCATATGATGAAATACCATACATCAGTAAAATGAATGAACCACAGGCACGCACATTTATACAAGCATATCTGGAACAATGTTGAGTGAAAAATCCATACATAATGAGGCCATTTTTATTAAGGTCACATGAGGCAAGACTAAACAATGCCTTGTCAGTGGTACAGACATATTTGGTCGGACTAAAAAGAAAAGATAGACAGGATAACACAAAATGCAGGACAGTGGTCCCCTCTGGGAGACAGTGTGGGATGCAATTGGAGGGTGTTGCCCAGGGGTCTGAGTTCTCTTGGAAAGTTTTTACTTCCCAAGCTCTGATTCATGGCTGTTTATTTTATTATTATGCATCACAATTTTCACATTTGTTATATAGAGTTTTTATACAAATAAAATATTGCATCGGAAAATGAAGAGATTTAATGAAATGGTATGTGAAAAGCTCCTGGCACAGGGCCCAGCTGATACAAATAATGCCAGCCAGGATTGCCCGTGCTCTTTCAGGAGTCAGGCGCGGCAAGTGATCTATACGGACAGACTCTTTTGGTGTTCGTGGCAGCCCTATGGTATTGACCCCACTTTACAGACGAGGAAGCAGACACCCAGAGAGGGTGGGTGACTCGCCTCAGGTCACACAGCTAAGATCTGTGTGACTCCAGATCAGTCCTTCTCAGCCACTGGATCCCATCCCTCACACTGCAGGTGTTCAATAAAATGGTGAGGCTGCTCGGATTGCCTCTGTCCACACAGCAGCACTTCCTCCTCCTCCTCGCCCCACCCACGGGGTCTGGGCATCACCCTCACCATGGCCCAGGGCAGAGCCAAAGACCCTTTGGGGGCAGGTAAGGGGAAGCTTCTATGGCTGTGACCTTGACCATCGTCCTAAGAGAGAAGTTGGAGAAAGGAGATGAAAAGGAGGCAAGGGAAAGAGAGCAGGTGAAAGAATTAGGATACAGATAAGGAGGAGGGAGCAGGAGAAGGGGGGAGAGACTAGAGGAACAAAGATAGAGAGAGAGAGAGTGATAGGGAAGGGGACAGAGAGATGGAGGGACAGGTTAGGCACCAGCAAAGTTGAACAGCAGCAAGCCACAGGGAAGACAGACAGAGGACCATGGACAGAGGGCAGCCAGTCAACCTGGCTGAAAAACAGTGCCCAAAGAGGACCTATTACAAGTGGACACCGGCCTAGAAGGCAGCCTCCGGTGGCGGACCACAGGGCTCTGCTCCTGCCCTCGCGGCCTGCTCAGAAGAACTACACACACCAGCCAACCAGATCCACAGGAGACAGAACCCGGACGGACACCAGACAAGGCCGGCCTCCAGCTGATCTCGGGGTGGGATTAAGCAGATGGAATGTAATACAGACAGTTATGAAAGTTCTGCATTTTGGTTCAAAAATTAAGTGCACAAGTAAAGAGAGTGAGAACTGCCTTATCAGCAGTTCCTGTAAAAGCCAAGCTGGAGGCTCCAAGTGAGTTCACATGGGCGTGGTTACTAGAAAAGATAGTATGAGGGTGGGTGACGTCTATGCAAGTAGAAGGTCCAGAGAAAAGGAGGTGAGAGACCACTCTCCCTGGGCTGGTCCAGGACCATCTGAGCCTGCTCTGCAAGGTGGGAGAACAAGCAAGGGTAGGGGAATGTTCTAGAAGGCTTGCAAAGTAAGAAAAGACAGAGAAGCATCAGGAGGCCATGGAGTCAGACAGGAACCTGGGAGGTAATGCCCGCTGTGCACTTCCTATGACCTCTGACAGGTCCCTTAACTGCCCTGAGCCTCAGTTTCCTCATCAGTAAAATGGGATGAGAGTTCCTACTCCTCAGGGCTGGTGGGAGGACTCTATGTAAAAAAGTGAACGTCAGTCGGTGACCTCTTCCCTGGGTGGGACAGCTCCCCAGGCCTTCACATGGCCAACCCTGTGTCCTTGAAACAGGAGTGGCATTTTAAGGTGCCAAGTAATACCAAATACAACCCCCAATCCTGACCTCTCTCCTACACCCTTTTTATCTGCCTCTCTCTCCAGCCCACCAGAGTCAACTCCCAGGCCCTCTCCTGGGGACTTGCCACTTACTGCACCTACTGTGTGCCAGCCATGAGAGGAATATGGATTTTGTAGTTGGGTCTGGGTTCAAATCAGACTCTGCCATTTATCAATCTAGTGACATGGCCAGTCACTTAATTACAGTTTCCTCATCATGAAAGGAGAGTCAGACCTGTGTCATGGGTCAGGATTCAAGAATGAAATGTGCTCTGACATATCCCAAGTGCCAGATGGTGCCTGGCACACAGTAGGTGCTCAATAACTAATGTCCTAAAGGGTGATGTGTGTGGAGCTCCTGGTATGTAGTAATTGCTCAATAAATGATGCTTTGAAGTATCTTCTATCTTGAAGCTGTGCTGAGAGCTAGACAGGGAAAAATCAAACCTACCCCTCTGGACAGATTTCCCGCCCCGGCGCCCCGCATCCCCGCCACACTCCCAGGCTCTCTACTGACAGTGTCTGGTCTCAAGCCAGTCTCAGGAAGGGAGACCAGGATAGTTGCTAGTTCTCTCTCTTCTCCTGGATCCTGCTTATCGGCTGCTGGCAGCCCAGAGACCAGCGCCAACTCATCCATGTGTGTGCCCAGCCTGGCAGCAGCAGGGGCTGCGGAAGCCAGAGCCCAGGTGGAGAGAGGGTGGGGTAGGCTCTGCTCCTGGTTCCCCGTGTGACCTTGGGCAGGTCCACGCCGCCTCTGGGCCTCAACATCTCCATCCCTCAATTAAGGTGCGTGTACAACAGTGTCCTAGGGCGTGTGGTGGGGAACAAGGTACGGGGGTGGGGAGCAAGTAGAAGGGTCTCAGATATCCCCGTCAGATTCCAATGAGAGGCTCAGTTTCAGCTGCTCCGTGTACCAGGCTCCCAGGTGAGGTTTATTTGGTGTTTTGAAAGCAGGTCCTGTTGCTTTAAAGAGATTTGAAACCCACTCGACTAGATGTCCTTGAACTACCTGGCAGCTCTCACTGTTCTGGGCTCTGAGCCTCTACAATTCTAAATTCTAAGATTCTTAAAGTCTCAAATCCTGGGTCTATGAAACTCCAAAACTCCATGTTTCTAGGTTCTGGATTCTAAGATGAGCTGGGATTCACGCTGCGCCCTGCCGAGTCCACCGGGACACGCAGCCTGCGTGGACACCCTCCCAGCCAGGGCAGCCGCCTGCTCCCCTCCCTGCCCTGCACAAGGGCGCCTGCTCCCACCAGGCTCTCCATCTGCACGGTCTCAGGCCTCCCACCACGCGTGTCATCCACAGGCCGGTGCCAGGGCTAGAGGTGACCCTCAGGGCAGGGGCGGGTGGCACACCCCCAACACACCCACTCACCAGGAATTTGGCCCATTTGTCCCCAGCCACTGTCCCTCTATGCCCACCCGGCCTCTGTGGCCACCGGGAGGGTGGGCCAGGGCACCGGCCTCCGTTACCTTTTGCAGATGATGACAGTGATGGTCCCCTAAGAGGGTGAGGATGGAAAGCCCCATGCCCCCCACACCTCGTTACCCCACCTTCTCTTGGCACTGGGTCACTTCCCAGCCTCCAGGGCCTGCGGGCTGACCCTGCAGGTGGTTGGAATGGGAGGCAAAGGGTTGAGGTGACAGGAACCCAATCTGTCTGTTGGGACCTGAGTCCCTGACCTTCTAAGCTGCCAGAACATTCCATTTTCCCTGTGCACAGAGACATCTGCCCCTTGTCCTCAGTGTGGGTCCTGTCTTTTACTCAGGCCTGTCCCTCACCACCCCCTTGTTATGCCACCTAAACTCCTACCTCCGAGGCTTTGTTTATACTCCTGCCAGGAATAGCTTCCCTACCTTTCCAGGTCCTTCCCATTGTCCAGTGGGTGGGGGATAGAGGCCACCTGGGTCCTTCTGTCCCACCATCTTTATCCTCCGGGAGTGAGGAGGAGCGTGGACTATGCACCTGGTGATGCAGCTTGAGGATGGGGCATGGAGCATGTCAGTACGTTCCTGGCCTGGGGCCAGGCACAGCCCCCTTCGGGTCTCATGGGATCTCTGCCTCCCTCTCCCATTTCAGGAAAAGGCAGGCTAGAAACACAGAACCTAAAGCCAGCGTCTGGCCACCATTCCCCCGTGGCCCAACAATAACGGGTTCCCCTCCACAAGGTGGTATCCCTGGGCCCTGCTGCCCAGGCTGGGAGAAGGCGCCCTTAAGGAAGAGGGTCCCACAGACGCCCTTAAGGAAGTGGGGCCTGTGGGACCCTCTTCCTGTCCCCACAGCCCTGGGTATTCAGGTGCCTCCTTAGAGCCAGCATGGCATGATCCTACCATGAAGGACTGCAGGGACCCTGTGCGGGAGGCCACATGGGGCTTTCTTACCTTGGTGAGTAGGACGCAGTTCAGCAGAGTCTCCTAAAGGTGCTGAGCTGGGGGGTCTCAGAACTGCTCACTGAAGTCCCCTCCTAGTCCTCCTGGAGCCGGGGCACCACCTGGGGACTCTGGCAAGGGCTCTCGGGGCCTCCCTCACTCATTCCCTCCTCCCCAGTTAATGAGCTGGGAGCTTCCAAAATGAGGCTGCTTTATCATTTAATGTACTAGAACAGTCTCCGAGGGAGACAGGATGGGACGGGGGAAGGAGGGGGTGACTGACACCCCTCAGCCTGGCAGCCCCAAGGTCTGTGTACAAAATTGCCACCCCCTGCTCTGTGTAGGGGGCTCAGCATCAAAGCAGCTCCCACCGTGAAGGCGCCATGTTCACAGGACGTAAGGAGAGCTGATTATGACCCTAGCCGCCGGCGCCATCCCAGCCGCTGCACACTGGCCTCCCCAGCGGTGCCAAGCTCACCTCCCATCTATTCTGGATGCTCCCCCCACCCCAATCAGCCTGTGTATGCTTCTCCGGTAACCCTGCATCCCAGCCCGACCTCTGCTGCTCCACTGCTCCTCTCTGAGCCCGGTGCCTGGCACGCCCTCCTCGCTACCAGGCCTTTGCACAGGCAGTTCCATTCCCTGCCTCCACTTCCCTCCTTGGGCTCCCCTGGCCCTTGAGCTTCTCCATTTCTGGCTCTCCTCAGTGCTCTAAGTGACAATTAATTCACTTCTCAGTCGCCATGTAGGGCTCTACGTCTGGCTCTGTCACCGCTGTTCCCCACTGTGCAGGGCGGAGCCTGACACCGTAGCCAGCGTGTATTGCGCTCTGACTGTGTGCTGGGACTGTGCTCAGCCCTTCACAGACATACATCAATGCACCTTCCAGGTCATCTTCAAGGGAGCAGGAGACGGGACAGCGTCAGGGCTGGGAGCGGAGGCACGAAGGCTGGGCTGACTGGATTTCAGTCAGGCTCTGCGTGTGCTGCCTGGGCGGCTGTTACACAGTTACACGAGCTCTCCGTGCCTCAGGCTCCTGGCTCATGGGGTGGTTCTGGGGATTTAAAGAGTGAATACAGTGCCTGACATATACTATGTGCTATATAATATCAACTTCTCCTTTATCTCCTGTCATTTCCTCTACCATCTGAACTAAGTGGACTCAGGGAGCTCAAATAAATGCTTGTTGGGGGCGTGCAAGCTTTCTATATGCCTCAGTGGTATTTCTGTGCATGAGCAACCAAAAAATTGGCAAGTGAAGTAAGAATACTATTTTCTATTAAAACCCAACTAAAAATACATACAGAGAGACTAAACTGAAAAAGTGCAATAAACATGGTCAAAAGACTCCAAGGGACAGGTTGCAATAGATTTATGATGCCAATAAACACAGGAAAAATGGGTACTATTGCTGGTTATCAGGGAAATGTGAGATAAAATCACAACAGATGCTCTGCTCCCGCGAAGATGGCTAAAGTGAATGAGAACGAGCACACCAAGTGCTGGCAAGGCCCTGGAGACACTGGGACGCCCGGCGCTGCTGGTGGGGTTGCTGGTGGTACAGGACTTTGGAAAACAATATGGCAGCCTCTTAGAAACATACACCTCATCTCTGACTTAGTGGTTCCACCTTCCTTAATTCCCCAGAGAAAACATGTCCTCCAAAAGTCTGTCACGGGAATGCGTGTGCATTTTTATTTGTATAAGCCCCAAACTGGAAGCAACTCAAATGCCCATTTCTTTCAGGGTTCTCCCCAGACATTCCCTCACTAAATGGTTTGCACAAGAATCAGCCCCTACTTCAGCGGCCACCCCCATCTCTGACCTGACCTGTCCCTGAGGCGACCACTGTGCTGGGAACGCAGGTCTGGGGCTGAAGTGGGAGAGTGATTTCTTCCAGAACAATGAGAAGAGGGGAGGCCGAGCAGCGGTTCCTTCCCAAGGAAAATGAGGCCACGTGGGCAGAACTGTCATATGCTGCAGCCTGTGGGCTAACTGGCAGGGGCAGGATGAAGATGCCCATGGCCAGGTCAGGGCCCCTGCCCTCCGCCTTCCACGGGTGTGGCTCCTCAGGCCTGCCCCCTGCAGGCTCCCCCTTCCCACTCCCGGCATGGGGGTGCCTGTCTTATCTTCCAGGCTCCCAGGAAGGCAGCAGGCGTCATCTCAGACCCAGACTCCTGCCATTCACTCATCTCAATTCTTCCCACATCTGCTCTTAGGAGACCAAATTCCAAATCTCTTTCAGCTTTCGCTTTGATTAACAGAAGGTTATAAACAAGCCCTAGATAGAAGGAAAACCAGTGTCTCGTCTCTAGGGCAGCCAGCCTCCTGGCAAATGTCACATTACTATGCAACCTATATATATGTATTTCTTTCATTTTTGGCATAAACAGAGCTAAGCTAATTAATATATTTTTTCTTTCCCTTTTTGAGTCTCGGACGGTAGTCTTTTTGCACCATGGTGAACTGGTTACCAGGTTGCAGTAAGGGTTTAATCTTTGCAATTACAGTTCATTAATAGATTTATAAGTAGAGAAGATATGAGGTCCTTCTAAGAGGATTCTTTGCATTGTCTTGTTTAATTATGCAGTTATCTCCGGGACCAAAGCTCTCTGAAAAACAGGGAGAAGAAAAGACCCACTACCCCATCTGTTCCAGATACAAACTCAATTAACATGGGGGTCGACGGGAGCTGCTCAGGGGCGCTTCTCCCTCCCCTCTAGAGCTACTGCATGGCTGGGAGGTTTGATCACTGTAGCCCAGTTGGCGTGAGGCGGCTTTGGGAGGGGCCGTAATACCTGGAGATCTGGGTCGGGAAGCCCTTGATCTTCTGTTGAGCTACTATTTCTAGGGCACTTACTGTGTGCTGGGGGCTTTACATGGACTCTCTAACTTAAACTTCACAGTGATTGTTTTACAGACCCATTTGGCAGAGGGGGAAATGAAGGGAGAGAGATGCAGGGCACTGGCTAGGTGCAGAGAGGGCAGGTGTGACCATTTTACGGGTGTCAAAGGAGGCTCAGAGGCATGCAGGGCTTGCCCGAGGTGCTGGAGTCGAAGCTGGAATTGGAAGGCAGGCCTTTTGTTGCTATTTCTACTCCCACTTTGCTGCCATCTGGTGGCTCTTCTGGGCCTTTGGTTTCACCGTCTGTGAAATGGGCCCAGAGATAGGACACGAGGAGTGTGAAGGTCATCGTAGGCTTTGAGGTGGTGTGTTTTGGAGACGGTGGGGCTGGTTTGGAAGAGCTGGCACTAGGGGGCTCTGTGGTCCAGGAACGAGGGGCTTTTCTAGTCCCTGGCACCTGGAGTAGGGCTCAGACCTACTCAGAGAGAGCAGGTCTCACAGCTGTTTCTTGAGGCACATCAGCAGCACCTTATTCCTTTAACCTCCTCTTCACAAAGCCTTCAGAGGGGGGCACTCATCTCTCTCATAGGGAAAATCCCGCAAAAGAGGGCTGTTCCTTCAGAGAAGATGGCACCCCTTCTCCAGCCCTGCTCCTGGATTTCTCAACCCAAGGTGTCTGTGTGGAGGTGCCCAAGGGCGCTTGTCTGTCATCTCCTGGCCTTGAACTGTCCAGAGGCTTTTCCAGGCCAGGGGGTGGCAGCCCAGATCTGAAAGCTGTGGGGGATGGTATGGGGGGCAATTCATGGCGACCCAGGGAGCCCGGGCAGCTACTAATCCACTGCCAGAGTTGTCAAATTTCTTCTGTAGAGGTCAGATAATTAATATTTTAGGATCAGTGGTCCAAGAGACAAATCAAGGACACAAGGTAGGTATTTGTGCAAGCAGAGAGAAAAAAAATCTCCAAAATCTTTTAAATGACACAATTGAAAACTTATTTATGACACAGAAATTTAAATGTTACATAATGTTCACATCATGAAATATTCCTGATGAAATATTCATGTCTTGAAATCTCTTGATTGTTTTTCCAAGCATTTAAAAATGTCAAAACCGTTCTTCACAAATGGGTCTTACAAAAACAGGTGAGAGGTCAGCTGTGGACCGTGGGCAGGAGTTTGACGACCCCTGTTGCCTCTTGGCCCAACCTCCCTCTTAAATCTCTGCCTGGATTATGGACTGGACCTGTGCACCGTGTTAAACTGTGCCAGTAGAGGGCGCTAGAGGGACACTGATGGGAAGGGGCTTCTCCCTGGTCGGCTGTGCTGTTCAGCTTTTTCTCACTCTTGCAGCACCTTCTGTCAGGTGTGTGAGTGGGATGGGGGAGGGCGCATCCAGTGGTGCTCTGCCCCAGCTACACACCCGGAGTGCACGGTCCCTTGGCTAGCTTGCAGCCCACTGAGTGTGCTGGCCACCTCGCTGTGTGTGTGGTCCACTGATCACAGGTGACTCCGAGTGGAATGTGTGCACCAGGTCTCACGCTTGCAGAGCCCTGGATCCCTCTGGGCACCCCTCTCCCAGCCTTGGCTGGTCTGTGCCCTGAAGGTGTTTCCTCCTCCTCCACTCCAGCTCCTCAAGCTTACCCCAGCCCCCTCTGCCATCGAGAGGGCTGTAAGCACACCTTCTCCATGAGGTTGGAACTCTGGCCTCGGGGAGGGGCCCCCTCCAAGGTTGCCCTTCCTTAGTCCTCAGATTCCCTTCAGGTTTCTCCTTACACCCTTATAATCATTACCTGTCATAGTTTATTAATTCCTTCTATTAAGCGGCCTCTGTTCACATCACTCCCTGGTTTCTGTCTCCTGATTGAACGCAGACCCTGAGGGCCTCCAGGCAGGCCCCTGGGGAGAAAACAAACTCCACAATCAGGAGAGCTGGGGAGAGTCCCTGCACTGCCCCTGCCCTGCTGTTAAGTGTCTTGACGACTGCAGACACCAAGCGGATAATGCACCATCAGGGGGCCTGCTGAGGAGCGGGGCTCCCAACACCACCTCCCTGTCCCCCCTCCTCCCCCAGGTCAGCCCCACCCTCAGGCCCCTGGGTCTCAGTTTCCCTCCCCTGGTCCTGTCCTGGTGCTGCCTCTGTATCCTCACCTGCCTGTGCAGTTCCTGTAGCAGCCACCTCAGCTCCCGGTCACCAAATGGAAATCAGGCCAGAGGGATAATGAGGCCACACATCTCTGATCTGTCCCCTGACGGTTCTGGCTTCAAAAGGTGTCTCCCCACTTAGAGGCAGACAGCCTCTCCCTGGTTCCTGAGCCAAAGGCCTGGGTCCAGGGTGGGTGAGGGCTCCCCTCTCTTTGTATCCATTCAGAGGATCCCAGGCAGTAGGTGCAGAGATGGTCCCACTGGCTGGGGCCTGAGGCCACAGGAAGCAGATTGCCGAGTGACCTTGGCCTTCTGGCCCTGAGCCACTCCCCTCCCCTCACATGCAGGCCTCTGCTCCAGGCTGCCAGGGTCTGAACCCCCATCCCCTCTACCCCCATTCCCCTCCTCCACAGCCAAGTCGGCCAGACTCTGGGCTCCGGGTTTCCTCTCTGCTGCTGGGGAGCTGGGGACCCCAACCTTGCTGCTGAGGTCAGGCGGGAGGGGTGGGGCCACCCTGGAACCTCCTGGAGGACCCACTGCAGATCCAGCCTCCTCCAGAATTCCAGCCTCTCCCTGCCCGGTCCCCATTTCTCCCCTCCCAGGGATCCAATTCCTTTCCAGAGAAACCAAGCTGAACCTGAAGGAAGCCATTGCTCAGAGCCCATGAGAGCCACCGATGAAACACGAAATGTGGGAGAAGACCTCCGTGATGACCATGGCGAGTGGATCGGGAAAAACAAGCAGGATTGAAATGAATGTGGGCCCCTGGTTCCCACTCCTGATGCTGCTTTCTTCCTGAGTGAGCCACACCAGAAAAATTCCACTGGCATCCAAGACTTCCCCGCCATCATGACAGTAGTGAATATCCTAGGGAAAAATGTGTGTGGCTGGAAAGCTCATGGGCTCTGTCACCTGGAACTTCTGGGCCCATTTAGCCCACTCAGCCTGTGGGGGCAGGCACAGGAGTCCCTAGGGATGGATTAGCCTTGGTTATTACAACAAGGAGCCCTGGGCAGTCAGCCAATGGGCAGCGCCCTTGCTGGCTGTCCTGGGTCTGGGGCTACAGAGGGCAGAGAAGAGAAGGCAGGAGGTGTGCCAGCCTGTTTTGGGGGTGTTCCCAGGGAATGGCGAGTGAGGAACACAAAAGGCAGTTTACAGACTGGTTATCAAGGACCAAGGCCTTCCTGGGAGGGGTCCATCTCTGCTGGCAGGCTAACTAGGTTCTGTTGGAGGTGGGGCAGGAGGGGGCCTTCTGGGATGCTTAGTTTACCCCTGGCATCCCAGATGGGGGAGACTGGAGTGAGCCAGGGGAGCCAGGGGAGGAGAGGGGGAGTGGAGAGTCAGGGACTCCCAGAGACCCACGCGTCAGTGTTGAGAGGCCATTGCCTGGCGGTGTCCCCCTTCTGCACATGCAGGATCCTGAGGCGGGGGATGGGGGCTCTTAGACTCTTCCTTCCGTCACACAGTCCAGGGTTCAGATCTGTCAGTCCTTTCATGGCATTTATGACGCACAAGATCTTGGAATTAGAGCTTCTTTCATAGACTTAAAGCCACCTTAATAGAGTCTTTGAATTGCAGTATCTGAGAGTCTTAGTCCTTTCACAAAATCCTAGAGATATAGGATCGCAGGTGCGTTCATAGAATCACAGGCCCAAAGATTCTGAGGATTAAGGAATTGCTCAGAAAGACATTCGCAGCATGCTTGGCCCTTAGAACTACGGGATGATTCAGAGAAGCATGGAGTTAGAATAAACATCCTGGAACCAGAATCTTAGCCCAGGATGCGACCTTAATCAGCACTCCCCACTCCCTGAAAGCGAGGAAGCCCTTGATTCACTGCCTTGTGAGTAATAACTTGGGCTCTTTTAGGGACAGGGAGCTCACTACCTGCCAAGGGAGCCTGTCCCACCGTGAAACAGATGCTCCCCTCTCTCCCTCCCCATTTCCTTATCCTCTCCCTCCCAGATGCAGCGCATCCAGGTCCAGGACCAGACTGGCTCCAGCCCCTGTTATGGGGCCTCCCTAGCCCAGCCTCAAGGGTTACCCTCTGGTCTCTCAGCTTGAGAATCCTCCTTTCCTTTGAATTCTTGCTTTGGGGGGTGTTGGGAGGGTATCTGATAATCCATGGGCTGGTCTCCCAGTGTCCCCCATGCTAAAGCTCCTTAAGAAGAAATACACAGTTTGCAATAATTCCTGTTTTCTGGAAAACGGGGAAATAGTAATTATGATCAGTACTTTCATTGTCTCTTTTGAAAAACGTCAGTCTTGGAGCACTTCAATGAAGGAACTAAATCCTAATTAGAAAAAGACAACACCGGTCTGAATCTGTGTTTTCCTCTTCTCAGAAATGATAACCAGCAAGGGAGGATGGGGGAGAAGGGGAGAGAGGGAGAGAGGGAGAGAGGGAAGAAGGGGGCTGAAAAGAATAAGGACCGAAAGGAAGCAGCCACTCTGCAGGGGGAGGTGCCATAGGCTCTGAGAGCACAGCAGGCCTCGGGTGGTTCCCGGGAGGGACAGCAGGTGACCATGGGTGAGACCAATAAACCCGCAGAATCGGGCATTTTTTTCTAGACCTTGGATATCTGGATACATTATACTCGTTGTGAGGTGGTGGAAAGTTGGTTTTTCCTAAGAAAATCAAATGTATCATCGAGCCGTCCAGGTCCTGGGTGCAACCCTGGGTAGGTGAGAGTGGCCGTGTCTCCTGTTCCAACAGGTCCCGCAGCCGCCCGCTGCGGTGCCAGCTGCAGGTTCCAATAGCTCCCAGGCAGTGGATGGGATGGTGGCAGCTGAGGCTAGATGGCTCAGGGCCTTTACAGTCACCCTGGGCCGGGCTTTCTTCTTGACCATAGACCTTGACTCTCTGTCGGGCGGCCTAATGGGGGCAGGCGCTGGCGTCTGCGTGGCAGGGGCCTGGCATGGGGGACTCTGGGGGAGCGAGCTGTTCTGGCTGGGTGGCCACCGCCTCAGATGGTCCCCACCTCCTCTGTGCTGTGGACAAAAAAGGCAGCTGTACCAGGTGACCTGGTCTTGCCAGCTCTGGTTCCTTTCACTTTGGGCTCAAAACCCAACCCGTCACTGGGCGGCAGTGGCTTTGCTCTCCTTCCTGCTGTCACCGACTTGTCCTCGAGGTGCCTGCGTTGACTGGGTTGCAGGAGAGGTGCCTGTGCCCAGGGGGCTGGGTCCCCATGCTTCCTGAGCAGGGCAGGGTTCTGCACAGAAGTAGAGGGCACGCTCCACATGTCTCCTGGGTCCTGAGCACCTAGTGAGTGCCAGCCTCTCCTGGCTGTGAGGCTACACAGGTAAACAGGGGCTGCTTAGACACCCAGATTTGGGGAGCAGCTGGAGCAGATGCTCAGCTGCTTCTCTGAACCCTAGCTTCCATACTCCCAGGGAACAACCATCCCCCCGAAATGTGCAGATGTCCCCACATATCTGCACAAGGTATGTGCTGGCTCCTCCCTGTAGGTTCAGCTGTGGAGACCCACACCCAAGAGCAGGTAAATCCAATCTCCTGATACGCACCCAGTAGAGGAAGTCACATGGCTCAGGAGCAGTGGATTGGGGGAATGCAGGGAGGACCTGGCGGAGGAGATCCCTCATCTGGGTTTTGACGGATGAATAAGAGTTTGCCAAGTGACCAAGAGCGGGGAGGTTCATCTACATAGCGGGAGGGAAGGCAGAGGATGTGGGCACTGGAGGAGGCAGAGAGGAAGCATCCCTGTGGAGCTCTCCCCAGCAGCTTCTACTTCCTCCATGAGTGGAGAAGAAAGGTCATTGGCTGAGAGTAAAAAGGGGTGCGGAGGTGCTGGAGAAGAGAAGAAAGCACCAAGCAGTCACTTCACAAAGCAGGGGAGTGACGGGCGGGGGGATTCAGGGGCTTCGGGCAGCAGCCAGCTTAGGGCCTTGCTGGTCTTGGATGTGTGGGGGCTTTTTCTTCAGGTGTGCTCAGCTGCCCCGGCACAGATGAGCAGGGGGCAGAGAGCTGGGCTTATGTCAGGGTGGCCTTTTGTCAGGTAGCAAAGAGGAAAGGGGAGACGGTGAAGGTGAGGGGTATGTCAGGGAGCGATTACAGCGGTGGCTCAGGGGTCTCACCTGGCGGTGTAGGGAGGTCAACAGAAAAGGAGGGAGAGTCACGGCTTGGTGGTCCTGGTGGGAAGGATAGGTTGGTGCAGCTGGGGCCCTAGGAGTTGGGGGCTGGAGTGAGTGTGGCGTCTAGGGCCTTAGACCGGTCACCTATGTGGTTATTGTAATCAACAGGGACAGGAACGCGAGGCAGATTGGAGAAAGGGCAGCGAAGCAGGAAACTCAGCTCTTCAAGGAAAGCAAGAGTGGCCTGTCTGCAATGGCAGCGTTCAGAACAGTGGCGGGGGGATGGGTGAGAACCCAGCCTGGCACAGCACTGAAGCCCTCACCGCAGTAGGTCCCTCTCTGGTCATGCTCACGGCAGCCTGACATTTGCTCACGTCTACCCCCAGCTTCAACTGCAGCTGGAGCCCTTTCTTGGGCCGTCTGTGCAAGGCAAACCTCCAGGGGTGGCACTGGGGGCGGGGGGTTCCAGACCTGAGGACAGGCCTGGGGTCGGTGACCTGGGACCCTTCTACTGGGCCGACAGACCCGACGGGGCACCGTCCACCTCCTGTTTGGAGGTGATTCTGAGAGCTGATCCTGTAGAAGGGTGCATTTAGTCCAGTTGTGTCCAGAACAGATTCTTCATCTGTGTGACTTTTCACTCATCTCTAGATAGTCATCTTTTTGCCTTGTTAAGTGACAAAAATAGTCTTTCCGGAAAGTTAATGCTCCAGAGGTGTCCCAAGAGGGTGTGCAACTGACGCTGCAGAAGGAGGGGCAGACCCTCAGCAGGAGGCCTGGGGCAGGTCCAGCTGACCTGCTGTGTGGCCCTGGGCAGGTGGCTAGCTGTCTCTGAGCCTCAGTGTCATAGAACGTCAGCCCAGGAGGGTCTTAGAGATAATCTATTTCACCTTGTTCTTTACAAATGGGGAACATGAGGCTTGGAGAGGGGAAGCAATGTGTACGAGGCCCCAGCACAGAGCCTGTGCTTTCTCAGTGCCCCTGAGGCAGGGGGCCTCGGATGGACCTGAATCCCAGCACCCGCTCACCAGCTGGGTGGCTTTGAGCCAGTTACCTGACTTCTCTGTGCCTCAATTTTTTCATCTCAGGAAGACCATTCACAGAAAAGCAATTCATCAAACAGGTGGACTCTGTTTCCTTTCAATAGAGGTCACCGCAAGTCCCGGTTTTCGCAGACAGGTCTTGGCTCTGCGTAGCGGTGGCCCTGCCTCTGTTTCCACATCTGTGGCATCTAAGCCCAAACCAGGGCTGATGTACTTGCCCGTCACTGGGTACCTCACGGACCATCGGGTGAATGGAGTTTTGGTAAATTGGTCATTTAATGAATTGACTATTTACGAAATGGGTTTTCAGCAGCATCTCTATTTCTTAGGACTGTTCAAAGAATTAAATGAGATAATGCATGAATAAAATTTAGTATAGAACTGACATGTAGTTGGTACTCACTAAATGTTTCTATTATGGTTATTACTGTTATTATTGGATTGGCCAGAATGTGCATTTAGTTTTTTTCTGTAAAATAAAAGACACATTTTTTATTTTCACCAATGACTTTATTGATTTGGATATTTTGAGTATGTTGGCCCTCTCCTGCATGATATAATGTTGATTGTTGTCAATTAATGTCTTGATTTGATCACTGTCAACTGCAACTGGCTTACTCCTCGGAGGAGCATCGTCCAATGAGAAATCTCCAGCATGAAACTTCACAAACCACTTTGACATATTTGAACAATCATAGCACTTTCTTCATACACCGCACAAATCTTTTTTTTTTTTTGTATTTCAGTTGTGTTTTTACCTTTCTTGAAATAATAAAGCTTAATATGCCGAAAATGCATATTTTCTTTCATCTTCAATATTAAAATGGCTGCATAAAAATTCACCCATTTTGATAAGTTTTTTTAAATGCATGCTGATATGGCAGCTGTCACAATGCAATCTAACAAAACTGTTTCCAATGATGTTAAAGGCAACTAAGTGCTGCTAGAGCCACTTCATAGAAAAAACCAAAAGAACTTTTTGGCCAATCCAATATTATTGATGCTGCTGTAGTGACAAAGTACTGTGGCTGCTGGGCAAGTCAGGGTGGAAATGCCCTAAGTCTGGTGGATAAGGCAGTGGGACCTCCTTTGGCAGAGGGAGGGGCTTCTGGAGCAGAGTGGGGCTGACGACCAGCTGGGCCGCCTGCCAGGGAGAGGCCCTGTTAGGGATCAGGCCAGAGCTGGGGGAGAGATGCCCAAACTTGGCCTCTCTGAGCAGGAACAGAGGCCTGGGGCAGGGACCCGTCTCTCTAGCCACAGAGTTGGCCCCTGAGGCCAGGGAGGGACAGAGCCTAAAGGTGGAGCTGGGGAGCAGGCAATGTCCCTCAGTCTAGCTCAGGCCACCTCTGGCCGGAGCTCACCTGCAAGAGAGCGAAGCTGCTCTTGGCCTCAGATCGGCCTCCCTGTCGGTGCCTAAAACTTCCACTACCATTGTCTTCTCCAGAACCCCTGGGAGGGAGCTGCCCACCTCACCCCCCAGCTCTGGCTGTGAGCAGCTCTGCAGGTCCTGCCTCCTTCCCCACCCCCGGGCACACATCTGCCCAGAAAATTCGTGTTTGTGTTGCCGCTCAGTGCCTCTGTGACCTCCCTCTTCTAAGTATAAAGGGTGGTGTTGGGTTTCCAGTCCCCAGTTTGCTTTTCTTTCCTCTCTTGTTGACAGACAGGGGCTAAATCTGAGCTTGGATGCCTCAGGTACTTTCCAGTTACCTTGGACCAAAAAAACAAAACAAAACAAACAAACAAAAGAAGCTCACTTTCCCTTAAGCTGACTTAGGTGGTGGATTTTCTACCACTTGCCACTAAAACATTGCAAATGACTTTCCAGGCTGCTTTTCCTTTGTAGGGAGGGGCTGCAGTGAGTGTCAGGCTGTGTGTCCTCCCACACCGTCCCGGTGCCTACCGAGCCCTTCGAAGTCACCACCCTCATTCGCAGGTGAGGACACTGAGGCCCACGGAGACCGAGCGACCTCCCCAAGACTCCAGACTGGGCACTGGTCAAGCCATCTCCTGCACCCAGCTCTCTTGCTCCTCAGCTCAGCGCTCAGGCCCTTGGGTGCCAGAGGACAGAGACCAAGAGGCACTGTTGAGTCGCCTCCCCCGGCCAGCCTGTGGACCTAGCAAGAGAGAGTCAGGACCTTCAGGCTGGGCTGATTAGATGGAGGAGCCGAGTCAGGTACAAGATACGGGGCTTGAAATCTGAGCATTAGGAAAGGCCAGAATTAGATATATAGGATTAAAAAACAAATCATACTTAAAAAACTTCCTCTCAAGTTGATGAGCTGCTAGAGATCTTGAAAAAAACAAACTTGCACAATTAAAGGTTGTGCTCTCTCTCTCTGCATTTGGGAGACTGCTGTCTTCTCTCTTCTCCCTGCTGTCTGCTTTCACACCTCCAAGGAGGTGAGCCAACCCCGCAGCCTCTCTTTGATTCCCTTTCCCTTTTCCTCCTCCCTCTACCGGAGCTGTAACCAGTAAGGCCCCAGAGCAGGCAGAGAGCTAGGGTGTCCCTGACCCCTCAGTGGATGCTGAGCACCTCCCCCTGGCCTCACTTGCCCGCCTGTCCAGGGGTACCTGGCTGAGCTGACCTCTCTGGGCACCTCCTGGGGCAGATGCCGACAGGCTTCCTTTCTTCCCCCGCAATCCACCTCCTCCTGATGGGGCGGAGGGCTTGACCCTGGGGGGCTCCAGCCAAGGGGCCTTTGGTCCTCCCCCTGCTGCCACCACAGGGCCTGGCCAGGGTCTCTCAGGCTGAATCCAAGCCTGACTGGTCTGGCTTGGGTCAGGTGTCCAGCCCAGGCCAAGTCAGCTAAGACTAGATGCACGGTGGTTCCATCACTGCCCCCCACCGCTCCCAGGCTGAGGGCTGGGGCAGTGGGAGAGATAGGAGGTTGCTGAGAGCTGGGTGAGTCCCAGGATGGGTCAACCATAGAGGGGCCAGAGGCGTCACTGCTGACCAGGTACTGAGGCACAACCAGGTGATTGTGGAGCGCGCAGGGGAAGGGGGGCATGTCAAGAAGGGCATGGGCCATGTGGACACGGAGGGGACAGCTTGCTCAGTGCCCTGCCGATGCTGGTGTGGTGTGTCCTGTTGTTTCTTCCTTGCCCTACGGAGAAAGCTGCACAGAAAGAACATTATTCTCTTTTATTGCGCCCTCTATTTTTTGTGCTTCCCTGTTCTAGCCGTAATGGTTAATTCGTGTCTGATGCCTTAATAGTTATATCTCTTCCCCACGGAAATGTCAGTCCCAGGAGGTGGGAGCTGCGTCTGTCCCCTTCAGTGCTGGTGTCCTGGGGTGAGCACTGCGGAGCCAAGGAAGGGACCGCGTCCACGTGCAGGGAGTGAATGAATGAACGATTGAATGCTACCAGGGTGCAGAAGTCCCAAGACAGGAGGGGATGAACAACTCCTGGTTTTATATTTTACTCCAGCAGTTGTTATAAGTATAATCATCATTAATAATGAAAATGACTATTCATTGAACATTTGGTACTTAGTACCTGCCGGGCCCTGTGCTGAGGGCTTTTTTATTTGACCTTTTTTTTTTTAGTCTGACCTCCGACCAAAACCTTCTAGGAGGTGAAAGTGCTCTTGTGTTATACAAAGGAAGGGATGAGACCCTCAGGTGCAAAGTGCCCGGGTCACAGGGCTGGGATGGGACTTGCTTCCCTGCCCTTCGGATTCCAGGTCCCTGCTGGGAATGTAAGTGTTTCAAGAGCAGGGACCTCTGTATCTTGTTCACTGCTTATCCTAGGGGCCTGGTGCAGTGCCAGGCACATAGCAGGTGCTCAATTAGTGTTGGGTAAATAAAAAAAATGAACATATAACCACTTCTGTTACCCCAGTGTTTTCACAAGTAGGGAGGCTTTTCATTCAGCCTGTGCTGTCCACGGCCAGGACCACCAGCCGGTTTCAAAGTAAAGTGCACCAGTTCGCAGAGGCTCGATGATCTCCCCCGACCCCCGCCCCTAGCCCCCAGCACTCCACAGAGCTCCCCCAGCCTGTAAGGGACTCGCACTTGGGCCCTGGGCTCCTGCAGGAGTCTGGATGGATGGTACACCGGCAGGCAGTGGGCCAGGGTATAGACTCGGGACACTGACACACTTGGTTCAAGTCCTAATTCTGCCTTTGCCCAGGTGTGTCATGTGTGGGTGATGTGTTTGGCTTCTCTTGGTTTCCTTTTCTGTAAAATGGGAGTGAAAGGAATCCTGCTTCCCAGGGCACTTGTGAAGGTTACGTGAGAAATGAGCGGTGGGCCCTCCACTTGGGCACTATTTCCATTTGGGTTGGAGAATTCCTTATTGTGGGGGGCTGTCCTGTGCGTTGCAGGGTGTCTAAGCGCGTTCCTGGCCTCTACCCGCTACAAGCCAGTAGCATTCCCCACCTCCTTCCTGGTGTGACAGCCAGATATGTCTCGGGACACTGTCAAATGTCCCCTGGGTGGGCAACACTGGCGAGGCATTCTCAGCACAGAGTTGGCCCACAGACAGCAGGAAGGACTGCGACTTCCTCCTGTGATCATCCAGGATACTTGTCCAGGAGGCGGGGACCTCACCTGGCTTCTCACTGCTGTGTCCACTGGCCTGGCACACAGCAGGTGCTCAGTGCCTGGGACTGGAGCTCCTCAGAATCTACTGCCAGTGGCTGGGGGTCTCCTCTGCACAGCTGGATGGGGCCTCCTGACACCCCTTCTACCAAAGGACAGCAGAAGAACCACATGACTCAAGGAAGGAGCAATTTCATGGAATTCTCAGGCTCTCTCTCATTCTCGCTCTTACTCTCCATTATCGTGGCAGCTGGGATCTGGCAGAGCTGCCGGCAAAATGACAGAGAGCCAAGGTCTTGGTGCCCTTTGCTCCGGCTTTTTATCCACCCAATTTCACACAGCCCAAGGCCTGGCTGCCATTCAGCAAGAGAGATGTCAAAACTCTATTAAATCATAGGGCACGAGTGAACAGTAAGAGAACACTTGTCACCCATCTCTCGCCTGTTCCCCGAGGCTCCTGCGTCCCAGTGAGGAGGGGTCATCTTGGTCCGTCTCATTTCCCCTGTGCCTCTCTGCAATCACACCCGTGGAATCTGAAGTGATTTTCCCAGAACCAGCTGGAGGAGGAGAGAGGTACGCTTGTGCACAACTTGTAGCAAATGACGATCACCATACCAGGCCAGGAGCCCTGAACTAGGGTGGCACAGGGGTGCAGAGCACAGCAGGGCACAGTATCCATTTTTATTAGCACATTTTAACGGCTTTATTGAGGTAAAGCTGACCTACAGCAAACTTTCCTCTTTAAGGGATGCAAGTTGATGAGTTTGGCAGGCACGCCCATGAAACCATCCCACACTGATGGCAGGAAACAAGCCCATCGCCTTAGCCATCGCGCCCCTCTGCTTACTGTCGCTGGCGATCCCGTTTTCTTTTCTACAGCTTTCTATCCATGGGTCCATATAGCGCCGTTATTTTGAGATTCATCTCTGTTGTATGTATTAGCTGTTCATTTCTTTTCAATGTTGAATGGTATTGAAGCATTACTCTTGTGTGGATATACAGCAATTTGTTTATTCATTCACCTATTAATTGGATGTTTGAGTGGCTTCCAACTTCCGGTTTTGGGCTAGTATAAAAAAAATTGCTATCAACATATGTGCACAGCCTTTGTATAGATAAACGCTTTAAAAAAAAAAAAGACAACGCTACAGAGTGGAATGATTGGATCGTATGGTAGGTGTATGTTGAAGTTTTTAAGAAACCAACACACACTGTTTTCCAAAGCAGTATATGACATCAGTATGTACATTTCAGTCTCTGCACATCCTCACCAACACTTGGTGTCATCAGTCTCTAATTTTAGTCATTCTAATTAGGTGTGTAGTGGTATCTCATTGTGGTTTTAATTTGCTTTTCCCTAATGACGAATTATATTTAACATTTTTTCATTTCCTTATTTGCCATCCTCATTGTCTTTTGGGGTGAAGATTCTGTTTAAATTATTGGCCTTTTTTGAAGGCATTACTTTTCTTTCATTGAGTTTTCAGAATTCTTATATATTCTGAATGCAAATCCTTTATTAAGGAAAGGTTGTTTTCAATTTTCCTTAGAAGAAACTAATTTGTCAGTTTCTTCTGTTATAGACACGCTTTGAGTGTACCTAAGAAATCTTTGCCAAGGCCATAACTAGTTTTGCCTATGTTTTTCCTGGAAATTTTTATAGCTTTAAGTTTTGAATTTAGGCCTATCATAAATATTGTTAGGGTTGGTATATGGTGTGAGGTATAAATCAAGTTGTTTTTTCCCTCCTGGTTCTCAGGCTGTCAGACTCAGACTGGGACTTAAGACGATTGGCTCCGCTGGTTCTCAAGCCTTCAGGCTTGGACTAGACCTACACCACCAGCTCTCCTGGGCCTCCAGCTTAAAAATGTCAGACCATGGGGCTTCTCAGCCTCCCAAATCCCATGAGACAATCCTTTCAATAAATCTCTTTTTTTAAAAAAGATTTTGTTTATTTATTTTTAGACAGTGGGGAAGGGACAGAGAAAGAGAGGGAAAGAAATATTAATGTATGGCTCCCTGTCAAATGCCACTTATTGGGGACCTGGCCTGCAACCCAGGAATATGCCTGGACTGGGAATTGAACCAGTGACCCTTTGGTTTGTAGGCCAGTGCTCAATCCACTGAGCGATACCAGCCAGGGCAATAACTCTCTTCCTATGTATCCTATTGGTTCTGTTTCTCTGGAGAATCCTGACTGATACATATGGTAAATATATGTTTAACTTTATAAGAGCTTGTCATACCTTTCCCAGAGTGGCTGTGTTATTTTGCATTCCCATCAGCAATGTCAGACCATGAGTGAGGGGGAGGGGCTGAGACTCTGGCACTTCCTGTGATCCGGACTCTGGGATGGGCCTTGATGATGCTAAGTCTCTTAGTTCTCCTGCCTGCTCCAGGAGGTAGGTACTGCCATTCTACTCGCCTCACAGATGGGGAAATTGAGGTAACCTCACTTGCCCAGCGTGATGAGGCAGGAGACGGAGCCCAGGCCAGGTGCTGCTCTGGGCTCCTGCAGTGGAGATGAAATCAGGCCTCAGCTACTGACCGCCCTGCAGTCAGGCCTCGGCTGCCTCCCCTGTAAAATGGAGAGCATGACACACCCTGAGAGGGTGGCTGAAAGGGGGGAGATCAGAGAGGATGGCCCTAGGGCCTTGGGGTACCTATAAGGCCAGCCCCTACAGTCCCCCACTAGTCTTCTCAGGAAAAGTACGTGTGGATTCTGTCAGCGCCTGGAGAGGCTGGGATAGGTGGGCCACACCTGGGCGGGGCCGGGCAGGGGTGCCCAGCCCTCTCCCTCCCTTCCCTGTGACAGCGGTGTCACCTGACTCAGAGATTGGCTGTGCAAAGTGCTAAGCACTGCACCTGGCACAGAGTAAGCGCTCAGCAAATGTCGGCTACTTTTGCAATTCGCATGGGCCTCTAAATTATGAACCCCATGGGGACTTTTGTGTTCTGTGAATTGCTAATGCAAGTGCCTAGAACAGAGACAAGCATGTAGTAGATGTTCAGGAACCATTTGCTGAATGTCTTGGACTATTTGAGCTGCTGTAACAAAGTACCACAGACTGGGTGGTTTATGAACAACAGAAATTTATTTTTCACAGTTCTGGTGGCTGGAAGTCTGAGGCCAGGGTTCCAACATGGTCAAGGTCTAGTGAGGGCCCTCCTCTGGCTGTAGGCGGCTGGCTTGTATCCCGACAACACGGCGGAAAGAGCGCTAGAGCCCTCTGGGGCCTCTTTTATAGAGAGGCACTAATCCCATTCATAAAGGTACCACTTGTATAACCTCATCTAACTGTAATTACCTCCTAAAGGCCCCATCTCCAAATATCAACACATTGGGGTGCAAGGTTTCAACATAAGAATTTCAGGAGGACACAAACATATAGCTCATAGCACTGTACAAATACATGAATGAACATCAGCGTGTGTTTTTTAAGGCCTGACATGGCGGGGTCTCAGCCAGGCTGCCGGACCTCCTGGCCCACAGCTGGATTTGGTTCACGACTGGGTCTCCAGAGCTGCTAAGAATCTCACCCCTGCTCTGGGCAGCTGAGGAAGCTACACTGCTTCTGCCAGGGGTCAAATAGTGTGCCTGAGCTGCCTCTAACATGTGCTGTTATTGAGGCACAGGCGTCTCTCTCATACACGCCCCCCCACACATGTGGGCATTAGACTACAGTCCCTGCTGAGATCCTTGCATCCCTCGTGATTTTCTGGTATTGAGGGTAGGTAGAATCACTGGTCTGGAGGCTGGAGGGTGTTCCTCCACCCAGGTCCTCTCTCTTTGATGCCTGAGAACCTTAGTGCCCATTTTCTAAAAGTACAAGATGCTGCCCTGGAGACACCAGGCATCTGTTCCCCTCCCCCTGCCTCAGCCAATCACTATGCAGTGAGAGGGGATTTTGAAGCCTTTCCTGGGTGCGATTTTGATGGGGAGGGACTGAGAACACAGGGGTTCAGGTCCTGGGGGAGGCAGGAGGCGCCAGAAGGGAGATGGGAGGCACCGGAGACCCATCCCTCCGCCCCGCACCCTGCGCAGCCCGGCTGCCCCGATTCATCAGATGCCTTCGGCGCAGATTCACCACAGGGCTCTGCGGAGGGGATCACAACCCCTAGAGATGTCTCTGGGGATTCTCTTCCCTTGCTCCGGATCGCAAAGGGTCCCTTTCTGCTCTGTGGTCCCCATATTCTTTCAGGGCATCTGGTTCAGGTGCCTCATTTCTCCCCTGGGGAAGGAGGCATAGGGACAGGCAGTGACCTGCCTCAGGGGCAGATGCAAGACCAAGCCTGGTCCCCTGCTCCTGCGTGAGTCCTTCAGGATGCAGGTCATCAGGACAACCCAGCCGGGGGCAGCCGGCCTGGGCAGCGTGACCGTGACGACCTGTGTCAGTGCTGAGGGGGCCTCGGTGAGAGCGGCTGATTTGTCTGAAGTCTGGCTTTCATTTGTCTCTTAATGATTCCAATTTCAGGAGCTTTTTTATTTTTTGTCTGTGCTTTTATTCTCTCGTCTTTCCTTGTGCTTTCTCTCTGGGTAATCCAGAGAGAGGCTTTCAAGCAGCTAACTACAACGTGTACATTCAAATGAAATGCGATAAAATATAATTGAATGTATTTCTTTCATGTCTGAGCAGCGGATTAATCTCCCTGGCACATCCTATTTCCTTTCTGCTCCCTCTGCTTTGTCTCGGTTTTCCTCCCCTCCCCAGAATCTCGGGGATTTGAATGGCCGCGTGGCCTCTGCCCATTGCCGATACACAGATGATACTGACGTTACAGCCTGAGGACCCACGACCGATAGGTGATGTTCCCGGGGCTGAGGAGAGGGAACTACCAGCGTCCCCACGGGCCCGGGAAGGCTGCCAGCCCTTGTGGGGACAGGCGAGGGCCTCCTCTGATGAGGCATATGGAGAGTGTCTGTGGGCAGGACTTGGAGGGTGTCCTGTGGACACACCTGTCACTTAGGCAGGGACCCTCCTGGGTAGACATTCTTCCCTGCACATGCACTAGGAAAAGGCAGACCGTTCTCCAATGTTCCGGAAATGAGGCTGAGTGTTTGTGATTCTAACTTTCAACCAAAGCAGCCACCGTGGGTCCCCAGTGAGTAGTGGAATCAGCAGGGACACCCTGGACATGACCATGAAGTGTGGCCTCAGCTCAGGATGAGAGCGAGAGGCATCAGATGAAGGTGAGGAAATTCCTGTGTGACCTTGGGTGAGCAATCCAACCTCGCTGAGCCTGTTTCCCCATCCATAATACTGACGTGTATCTGTACACGGTACAAAGGATGTAGAAAGGGTTAAATGAAATGGTATTTGTAAAATGTCAGCACAGCCCTCGCTGATGTGGCTTGGTTGGTTGGAGCGTTGTCCTATACACTGAAAGTTCAGGGGTTTGACTCCAGGTCAGGGCACATTTCTAGGTTGTAGGTTTGATCTCTGGTTGGGGTGCAAAAGGGAGGAAGCCAATCAATATTTCTCTCACACATCAATGTTTCTCTCTCTCTCCCCCTTCTTCTCTCTCTAAAAATCAATAAACATATTTTTAAAAATTAAAAACATAAATAAAATGTCAGCACAGTGCCTGGTCCACAGTAGTTCCTAAATAGATAGAGGTTAGTAATATTCATTCATTCATCCTCTCGCCTATTCATTTACCCATTCACTCATTCATTTATTTGTCCAGCCCACACTTCACAAGCCCAGCTGTGTGCCAGGCATCGGGGAGGGAAGAATCAAACCTCCTGTCACCTTCAGTGGCTCCTGGTGTGGTGGTAAGACTGAAACAAGCTCTGTAAGAGAGACATAAGCTGGGTTTCCTGGGAACAGAGGAGGGACAAGCAAATTTGACCCTAAAGCAAATCAGAGAAGACCTCCTGGAGGTGGTGACATTCAAACTGAGTCCTGAAGGGGACTTGAGCTTCAGAAGGTAGGGGATAGGTAAGGGACATCCCAGGAGAGGGGACAGCAGGGCAAAGCCTGGAAAGCGTGAAGGGTGTGGGGTGGGGGACAAGGAGTGGGTTGGGAAGCTTGAAGCCCAAGGCTGTGGGACAAATGGAGGGAGGTGAGGAGGGAAGGTGAGCCTGTCAGGCTGGTGCTGGGGAGCCATAGATGGTTTGGGGGCAGGGGAGGGACATGTCAGAGCGGCAGGTCCTTTTACAGTTCTAAGTGCAAACTTCTTCCTCTGGGAAGACCAAATGTCCTTCCTGTCACTCCCTCCCTGGGCTACCATCTGGGACTTCACAGGGTACCTCCCATCCTGTCCCCCCAATGCGGCCTCAAGGGCTCCCAGCGGGAGACTTGTCTGCAAGTCTCTGGCTGTGGCTTAGGGCCCATCATCCCTCCTTCCTGTGTGTGTCACTGTTTTTTGTCCCTCAGCGCAGAGCTGACTCCACAGGACTGACCCCCCTTCCTTCCCTTCCCTCCACCAGCACCAGGCCAGCACCATTCTTGGGCTACAGCGTGAACAGAACAGAGACATTCCGGACCCAGAGCTCATAGCCCAGTGTTGGGCACAGACGGTCACTAAACAACCAGAACCGGCCCTGTGACTGGTGTGCCCAGGACGAAGCTCCCAGGGCTCTGCGAGCCTGTGTGCAGTTTGACTTTATCAAGAAGGTCGAGGATGACTTCCCTGAGGAGAGGACACTTGCTCTGAGACTTGAAGGGTGAGGAGGGGAACTTCTGGGGAGATGGGGAAGAGGTGAGCTCAAGGTCGTGGGGTGGGGGTGTGGGGGCAATGTGTCCAAAGGTTGAGTGGGAGTGAGGGCAATGAGCTCAGGACCCAGAGGGTGGTGGCTGAGGCCGGGGTGGAGATGTTGGGGGAATGGAAGAAGCTGGAGGGAGTAGGAGGGGTCGAGGATGGTCCCTCCCACCGGGCGCTCCTGGTGGAGGGTGCAGGCTCCAGTGCAGTCAGCACCCAGGAGCCAGGTTTGGGGGGAGGTCCTGTGCACGGTGGCTGCATCTCTTGGGTCTTTCTCTTCCGCACCTTCCAGGTGTAAGAGGTCCCTTTCTGTCCAGTGTCTTCTCCATATCCTCCTTGCCCCTACAGTATGCACCCCTGAGGAGCGAGGAAGAGAGGAGGCCCCTGGAGGGAGCAGGATTTCCTACAGCCACACAATGAGTTTGGGAAGAGCAGGCGCAGCTTCCAGAGCAGGGCTTTCCTTCTGTAAAGGGGCATAGCCAGGGCCCCCCAAGGGTATTTGCAACTGGGTCCAGAAATTGGGGTGTCCAAGAAAAATATATTCTCCCCACCCCAAGACAGGCTGCCATGGGGGATGGGAGCCTCGAAAAGGGCTATTGAGAGTTACTTGGTCTATCAGTAACAGGCCAGCTTCTTACCTGAAGTGGAGCAGGGCCATTGAGAGTCATTTTGCATGTCAATAACAGGATAGCTTCAGGCCTCCTATGCAGAGATGGTTATCTTACATTGCAACAAGGCTAACCCGGAAAGTCTGAAAACTTTTAATACAGAATGTAACTGTATTACAGAATGAGAGAGGGAGGAGAGACAGGGCCTGTGGGAGAGACAAAGGGATGCAGACTCTGGGGAACAATGTGAAGACCACGCGGGAAGAAAGAGGGGAGAAACGACTCTTGCTAGTGGGCCATGAGAAGGTGCCGCATGGATTTGGATTAAGAGCTGGAGATTGGGCAATGCAACGGACGGGGCTTGGAATCGCGAGAGGCCTGCCAAGCCGAGCCCCGGACTGCTGTTCTTTTTCTTCTGAAGGACGGTGCCCCTGACTGGCCTAACTGGGCGAAGAGGGGAAGGGAGGACTGTGTGTGTTGGTGTGTGTTTTAAAGGGATTTTGAGATTTAAGGGCAACATTTAGCCAATAATCACACCTGTATAACTTTTGCATAAATAGTTCCTTTCCTTTTCACCAAACTCTGCCATTGAGAGCCATAATTCCAAGGGCGGTGGGCAAAGGACCTACAACCGAGGGACCCTGGGGAAGGAGGGGTTGTTGTTTTGGTAATAGCATCTGGGCACCCCTCCCCCGACGGGTCCATTTGTTCGGTAACACTTCTGGGTGCTGCCTAGCTCCCCTGACTCCCCCGGACACCACAGTAGGCGCTTGAAGCTCTGCTCTCCAGGCTGTGCTTTGCAGGCTTTGGGCTAATGAGACCATAAGCCCCTGAATCAATAGTTAAAGAGCCATTGTGTTTACAGGGTAATTTTTTAGATGGTTCAAAAAGAAGTTGATAGATAGGCCCTGTCTGTGCCCGGGAGATCGTAGATTTCCTTTTATTTTAATTTTTTATTACTGTGGAACACACGTGCTTTCCTCTCCCCTGTAGCAACTAAAGGAACCGGGAGCACTGCTCTTGCAATGCTGAGGGCTCCTCAGGAGGTGGCCCTGGGCTGGCTGTGTCCCACAGGGCCCGTGCGTCGAGGCTGCCGCAGCTCTGGGCTCTTTGCCTCGTCCTCTTTGGTCAACATGCCAAGCTTCCTGCCCATTCTGGAAGGTGGTGAGCTCCCCATCCCTGGAGGGGCTCCCAGAGACTGGGAAACCCTCGGCAGGGGACGGAGGCACCGGACGCTGGACTAGGGCCATGGCTGGAACTTTATCTCTGCATGTCTCCTCCACTGTACCTTTCATTCCACTCCGATGATGCCAAAGTGGAGCAGGGGTAGCAGGAGGGGGAGGAGGGGAAAACAGGCAGTTACCACTGGGTAGGGGACAATGCTGGTGTCGGCACGTTAGGGTTTGATTCATCCCCTCTGTCTCCAGTTTCATCCCAAAGATTAGGCTGTGTTTTCTTAATTTCGCTGATGAATAACCTGAGGCTCAGAGAAGTTAAGCAAGTAAGCAATGAAGCCTGGATTTGAACTTAGGTCCTTCTGACTTTCTCAAAGATTACCCTCGCCCCCTAATTTCCAAAAGAATAAAGGCCGCTCTCAATGGAGCACTTACCTTGTGCCAGGTTCTGAGCTAAGTTCTTCCAGTGCAGGCAGGTGGGAGGTGAGCAGGCAGGTGGGAAGTGGGCAGGTTTCCCTCGCTGCACAGGCACTTATACGGGGCCCACACCTACGCGCAGGCGCGTGCTTGTTGTGTGACGTGCCATTACCAAGGCGCAGTCCACCAAACCCCAGCCTCACAGACCCCAGGCGGCCCAGGCCTCTTCCCTGGGTTGTGGCCCCCAGAAAATTGGAAACTAAGAAATGCACTTCAAACACCAAGTCACAAACACAGACACAACTTATATTGATATTGCACAAATTAACACTCGTCAACAAATACGTGGTGCACTGTAATTGTGCATTCACCGGATAATCACAGGATGTATGGAAAAGTGCTTTCCTCCCAAGGTGGGGCAGAGTAGATGGGAACTGGGACACGTGTTGGAGGCTGTTAGTGGAGGTCTCGTTGTCTTTCCACCTGTCCCCGGGCCCCTGTGGCTGTGGGAGCCTATTGTAGAGACAGGTCAGGAGCTTGCCTTTTAAGGTCCTCCCCCTGCGTGTGCGCGCACGTGCACACCCTTGGTTGGGAGGCTGGGAAGCTGACATTTGTGGACATTCTGATTTTAGAGATGGACCACTATGTATAACTTTTGTGATTTCTGAAGAAATGACAGTGGGGGGGAAAGCTGACCCCGAGAAATACCCCAGAGGATTGGGGTGTCCCCAGACCTCCTAGTTGTCTTCAGGTTAGTCGGGTGGGGAGAAAATGGCTACTTCTTGAAGTCCTACTGTGTGCCAGCTGTGCCTGGTAGGCTCACCTCTGCAGCTCATGGAATCTGCAGCCCTTCTGGAGGGAAATAGCAGATGAAGAAACTGAGGTAACCGGTTATTGCTGAGTCTTAACACTGGTCTATTCCGGTAACCTCTTTAATTTTAATTTAAATTCTCAAAGGAGGAAACAGGTCTTTAAGATTTGCTTTCCTGGTGCTCCTCGTGGGCCTGAGAAAAGCAGGAGGGTGGGGCTGCCAGGGCTCCGCCCACGGTGTGCTCACCGATTCCCCTTCCCAGGACCTCCAGCAGGCCCAGGAATGAGAAGCGGCAGTGGGAAAAAGAACAATAGAGACTCTCCCATTTCACCAAAAACCCCTCTTTGGATAACCTACAATTATGTCAAGCAGTTAACAGTGTTCGCATGATGGAACGAGTCTTCTTTCATGCCTTGATCATATTTGCTGGAAAAATGAAATCTGTCAAATCTCTTAAAGTCAACTGTCAAAGCGAGTAAGGCATTTTCGGGAAAAAAGATCCCTTACACTGATGGCAAAATTCATTTGAAATGATCCTTTAATCCAGTTTCCCTGCAATTTTAAAATTTTAAAGCCTGTTCACCTGAAATGGTTTCTACCCACTCCCACGGCCTCCTCTCCTGTGCCCAGTCCCCTGTCTCTTGCAGATTAATGCAGCAAAGGGTCACAGCTGGTGGAACGATGACCACTTGGTTTCTCACGGCGATTTTTTAGGGGTAACTGGCAGAGCACAAAGCCTGTTGCTCAGTGTCTGTTGTGGGAGGAGAGAGGCGCTGGCTGTCAAGACTCCAGCAGCCCAGGGGGATGCAGCCCAGGGGGTGGGCAGGATTGGACACACCGGACGTCTGCGCGGCAGGATGGAGAGGCCGGGGGACATCAGGGAGCGTGGCAGCGCCCCATTCCTGTTGGAGCAAGGGGCTGCCACCTTCTCTCTCCCTGCTTGACCCTATACCACTTACATCCCTCGTCTCCTGTTATGCAACTGCCAGGAACTTATCTTGTATTTGCAAGCGCTTTTACATATATTACATTTATTTAATCATTCATTTATTCCTTTTGTCATTCATTTATGTTATTCAGCTCATGGCAACTCGGGTTCTCCGTGGGCTGTGACTCGTGAAGCCCTGGGGTTCAGACGCAGTAAGACACAACGTTCACTTCCAGAAGTCCAGGGTCTCATGTGGGAGACAGAGATGTAGACAAATAACCCTGACTCTGTGTGTTGAGGATTATGAGAGACATGAACAGGGCCCATAGTAGGTGCTTTCATCAGTTAGAGTGTGTTGAATATCAACTAACAGAAAATCCAACAACGACTCAAGCAATTCAGACATGTAGTGACTGTGCACAGAAAGAGGTCTGGAGCGGGATAGTTCTGGGGTTGGTCAGATACTCAGTAATGCCAACAGAGATGTAGGGTCATTCTCTCCTATTTATCATTCTTGTCCACACTGGTCCTTTTTTCTTAACTTGTTGCCTCATAGTTGCAGAGTGGCTGCTGGAGCCCCAAACATCATGTCTTGCACTATAGCATTTGAATCTAGAAGAAGGAGGTGGAGTGAGGCAGAAAAAAGTACTTCTCAGAAGCAATCCCTCCACAAGCAGATTTTCCTTCACACCTCAAAGGCCAGATCTAGGTCACATGCCCACTCCTAAAACACTCTCTGGAGGAGGCCTGGCTTCACCCTTGGGCTGGGGAGCCCACAAGGTCAGAGATTATTGTTGCAGAACAAACCCAGAGTTCTGCGCGGGGGGTGGCTGCTGGGTGGGCAGCAACAGTCATCTACTACCTTCTCATTAGTGCTTGTGACTCTGTCGCAGCCCAGGCCCTGCTCTGAGCCTCTGCCCCCCGCGGGCGGTGTGGCCTGGGAAGTGCCGGACCTGCTCACGGCACAGCCTCCCTCCCCGTGGAGTGGGGGCCATAGCAGCCCCTGCCATGCGGGTGGCTGTGAGGGGCCACGGGGCCACGTGAGCAGGCACCGCGCAGGGGCGTTAACAGCTGGTAGCTGTCGCAGCGACGAGCCCATCTGTAAACCGGGCCCGCGGGGCCTCCTCTGTCACAGTCCTGGGTGACAGTAGCGGGAGTGTCAGTCCACGCGTGGGAGCCCGTCCTGCGTGCGCTGGGCGCCCGTCACCGGCACCCAGGCTTCATCCTCACAGCCCCCCCGTGAGGAGGGGGGCTGTTCCCGGCCCCACTCTGCCGCTGAGGACACCGAGGCTCAGGGAGGCGACCCAGGTCGAGGGAGGGCAGACGGGGCTCCGGGGTCGTCAGGTTCCGGCCGCCCTGCTCCTACCCCTGCAGGGCCCGGGGGAGCCGCCCAGGCAGGGGCTCAGGCACCCCCTCCCTGCCCTGCTGGCCGCCGCCCGGGCCCAGGCGCTGGCCGGGGCTGGCCTGTCCCCTGAGCCTGCTCTCTGCCCCTCCTGGAGCTCCAGGGACGAGAGCCGGCCCGAGGCTCGGGAGGTTTGCCCACTGTCCTGGCTGCTCCTCTTCCCCAGGATGATGAATGGACACATTCCATGTCTTCGCTGGCGGAGAACACATGTCAGGCTGCTGTCACTGTGTCTGGATGATGAATTGGCAACTTGCATTCTTGGGGAAACAATATATGCTTATGTAGAACATAAGCATATGCTAATGATAGATAATTACACTCCATATTTATAGATTTCTCAAACATGCAGACCTGTTCCTGACAATTAAACACCTACAGATACACTACATTTAATAACTGCACACGAGGCCTCTGGCCCGCACTGTGATGTAAGCTTGGGCGTTGAATGTGAAGTGAAACATGCAGCTCAGCCTTGTGGGGGGCCTCGCTGCTGCCGCTGCTGGCCCCCCACTACGACCTGTGTCCATCTCCACTGTTCCCAGTCTTCCTGGTTCCTCGGGCTTCCCAGGTAGAGCTTGTGGAGAATACCCCTGGAAGAGACCCCATGACCAGAAAATGACTTCCCCCTTTTCCAGATGGCGAAACAGGGCCATTCACCCATTCATTCTCCGGGCCAATAGTTTACTGAGAATGTATTAAGTGCCAGGCTCAGTTCTAGGCCTGGGAAATCCACTGGTGTTCTGTTGAGGAGGCAGAAAAGGCCAGATGGTGATGGCACAGTGAAGAATCCTGAAGTCAGGGGGGTGGCGGGGAGAGTGATGGAGGGAGACTTGGCGGGGGCAGGCGGTGAGGAAGGCCCCCCTGAGCATGGGGCAGTGAGCAGAGAACTGAGGGAAGATAAGGTTGAGCCCTGCTGGTCCCGTGGGAGAACATGTGCGAAGGCTTGGCAGGCAGTGGGGCTGGGCCTGCCTGGGGAAGAGGTCCTGTCACCCACACTTTGGTCACCGTGGGACCCCCAAGCTGAGAGCAAAGGGAGCAGAGAAAAGCAAGGGTGAGTCCCTGTCCTCAGGGCCTCCTCTGGGCACAGGGTTCGGATACATGAGGGCATCCAGGGGGTGAGGGTGCCAATGGGGGTGGAGGGATATCCCAGGAGCTGAGAGGGGCAGGACCAGGCAGGCCTCGACAGGCCTGGGTCCAGTCCTCATGCTGATACTTCCTTCTGCAGCTCCTTGAGCCTCTGCTTCCCCATCTGTTCATATTGTCTCACTGGCGGCAGAGCGGACGCCCCCACTGGGCGATGAACTGGAAGGAGCAGGGCCTGGGAAAGGTCAGCCAACGGCATCTGTAACACACCTGCCCCCTGAGAGTCTGGACCCGCTGCCCTGAGCAGCAGGCTCAGGTTTCCCTTCAGGGCCCTGCCCCGCTTAGACACCCAAAGACACCCTGTGGCCTAGGGGGGAAGTCCCAACTCCTGTGATGCCAGCATGGCCCCAGGATGGGGTCGTGCCCCACTGCATCCCACCATCTCCTCCACTTCCCTGCGGGCCTTACGGGCTGGGCGACAGGGGAGCCTGGATCAGCGGAGACGATTCACTTGCAGCCACTCGGCCCCGGGCCTGTGCCCGCTGCCTGCAGATTCATAGTCCTCACTGAGGTTGGCACTGCCCCCGTCCTGCCCTGATAAACAGGGAGGCACAGGGGTCCCAGGGAAAGGACCTCACTCCCATGTGCTCATTCGAGACCACAGCTGTCGCTGCCCCTTAAGCTTCATTGTTTATGCATCAGTTCATCCATTCAACAGGATTTATTGTGCATTGACTCTGAGTCAGTTCAGTTCTGGGCTGAGTATGCAGCAGGGACAAATCTGACCCGCCCTGCTGGCTTGGGGCTCGCCCTGGGGAGTGCTTTAAACCCTTAGGTGGCTCTAAACACTTAGATGACTCCCGCAGGCAGATGAAGGCTGGAGGTTTCAAAGGCTTCCTTCCAGGTCTGACATTATTCTATCTATCTGTCTATCTATCTATCTATCTATCTATCTATCTATCTATCTATCTATCTATCTATCATCTATCTATATCTATCTCTCTCTGCATCTCTACCTTTATTAGTTATAACAACATGCATAGCATCCTGTTCGCATTCAGGACTCGCAAACTCTATGAAGGAAAGTTCCAGTCTCTCCGCCTTTTAGACGAGGTCAGTGAGTGATGCCAGAGCTCACGGCGGCAGAGCTGGCCTCCCCTGGCCCTGTCTCACCACTTGCACCTCGCCTGCCCCAGAGGCTGCCAGGCTGTCTGCAAGGTCTTGTGATGTTAGTGTTCTGCAGGTCCAGGAAAATCCCATTCTTACATCTGACTGTCCTGTTCTGTAGCGCTTACTTCACGATGGTGACAATTACCTTATGCTCTGTATTGCTAATCTCCAATGGTTTGATCGTTTCATTATCCCACTGTGCTAAACATGCTCCCCTTCTAAAATTCTGTGAGTGCAGCTTTGAGTGAATTTTTGAAAAGACACCCCATTCCCAGAATGCACATCCAAGGCCCCCCAACCTGAGCCTCCCTGTTTCCCTTTGAATCCTGTTTAAACCATCCACAGCCCCTCCCTTCTCTTGGGTCCAATTCAGACTTCCTGAGTTTATGGCTGTCACATAGTGTTATTAGCCATGACAATGACAATTAGAACAATTATACTGGGTCATAAACTTCTGCAGGATTTAGGGTTGACAGTGAGTTTCTGGAGCTGAAGTCACACTGCCTCTCTGAAACAGCGCTACCCTTTGTCGCCTGGGTCCCTGCAGGGAGCCCACCCTGGCCTGGGGTCCTTGGCTGTTTGGGTTCCTGGCTCCCCCTCCCTCCCTTCCTCTGAGCCTCCTGCTGTCCCCTCCCTGCTCTCAGGACATCGCTCTCCGTGTATCTCTGGGGGCCTCTCCAGAGGGTGGTGTTGCATTTTGGTTTCAATCCCTGATGGACGAAGCTCAGTTCCTGTTAGTGGTCCAGAGCCCTAGGTTTGGTCGCAGGAGGCAGTGAGGCCCACTTTTTAGGCCACCAGCTTTGGATAGCCCCAGTGTCACCTGGGCTTTCTACTGCTTCCTTACTGTGACATGATGGGCAAGTTACTTAGCCTCTCTGAGCAGCCTCAGTTCTCCCGTCTGTGACATGGGCACCATGACACTGAGTGCATCTGGTGGTTGTAAGGGCCTGACAAAGTAGAGCAGCAGGCGGCAGCCTCCCGCACTCACATGACACTTGCAGGCAGCACTTGGAGGGGAAACTCTGGGCAAACCCAGGCCCGCCGTGTGCCTGGGATCCTCACCTGTAACATGGTAACTGTGACAGTCTCTGCCGCGTAGGACACTGTGAGGACTCCACACCCTAATGTGTGTTAAATGCCCAATACACAGGGAGTCCTAAATACATGTCAGCTGACATTGTTAACATCATCATTGTCATTATTCAGCTTGCAGGCAGCTACCCCTGCCTTACCCCAGCCCGGGGCGCAGGCGGAGCGAAGGCTGCCACTCCGTGAAGCAGGAAGAGCAGGCTGCTTGGACGCAAGGCCCAGCTCCCACACTTCTGAGCTGTGTGACCGCGGACATGTTTTAAACCTCTCAGAGCTTCGGTGTCTTCATCTGCAAAATGGGAGGATAACAACAGTGCCTCCTTCAGAGGGTTGTTGAAATGAGTACAGACCGATGCAGGTGGGAGCTCAGCATCACATCAGGGCGGGCAGTGTGGGGGGCGGGGGGCGGGGACTGGCTTTTATTATTCCAGGCCCCCCCGGGGAGTGTTGGTGCTGATGAGGCTCTGAACACCTCCCTTCCTGCCATCACCACACTTAGGGACGAAGAAACTGAGGCCAAGGGACACTAAATTAAATGTCTGAGAACAAGGCAGTAGATGATCGTGCTAAATTATGCAGGGCGGACGATTAGAGAACAAAACTGTCTATAATAAAGGGCTAATTGGGCAGAACAGACGCCAAGTGCACCAGGAGCTGGAGAGGAGGGGGAGAAGGGCAGCCTGGGCGACGGACGGCCTTGGCCAGGGCCCAGGTACCGCGTTAGTAACTGATTTTTTTTCCTTTTAATATAAGTAATGTATACTTATTGTAAAACACTTAGAATGTGCAAAATGGATATGAAGCACTGGCTTCTCACCTTCAAAGATAGTAACTGTTACCTTTCTTCATTCTTTTTCTACTTACATACAAGTGCCTATTTTCATAATTGATTTTCCACTGGGGGACTGTTCCGATCATGTCCTAGTCACCTCACTTGCGAGGGAGGGATTTCCTGTCCTGAGTGCAGTGACTGTCACTGGACAGGAGAGAACGACAGCACATACACTCACAGCCTGGGGGTGGAGGGTGCTGCATGCCACGCGGGGCCCCAGGAGAGTGGCACTCGCGAGCAGAGGGACCCAGCGGGGCATGGAAGGCAGGCTTTATAGTAACAAGGGGGCGAGGTGCCCACCGGTTCTGGTGGGAGAATGTGGGAGGTTTGCATGAGTAGTTCCCCATTGGCGGGGAGAGCACTGCTGTTCTGGGGGATGGGACTAGCTGGCTCGGGGCACTTCCCTGCTGGCCGTGGGGGCGTATCTGGCTGGATCAGGGGAACTCACCGCTGGGCCTTGGAGGTCCTGTGAGGTGCAAAGATGTCAAGGCAACACATTAAATTCTAGAACGTACCGTATAGACTATCAGGATAAGCTGGGAACTGATGTGAAACCGCCTCCCTCTCCCGAAGCCACAAGGGTCATGTCTCACTCGTGTCACGTGTCCACTGTGGTCAGCAGGGGGGGCTTTGCTCGCCCCAGACACTCAGGGACTCCAGCAGACGGGGGCTCCACTGTCTTCAGACGTCATCACGTCCACGCAGACGTCTGCGGCCACTTCGGCAGGGACAGAAAGGATATGAGCACACTCTGGATTTTAACGCTCCCCCCTGGAAGCGACTAGCCCCACTCTGTTCACGTTTCATTGATCAAAGCAAGTCTCGAGGCCGCTCCTGATCCGAAGGGGATAGGGACGTGCCATTCTCCTGGGGGGCGCCGGGGGAGAGCTGGGTGCTGGTGTACCCCGCTGTGTCCTCCACACGCCTTACATACAGATTTGGGTCTTTCTTACTGGAAACTCTTACCGGACCAGTTTTCCATCTCATTATATATTCTTGGAAATAGCCCATTTAATTAATGTTCCATGATTTATTGGACTAAAATCCCACTTAAAAGATCTGGATGATTTCAATTATTTAACTCTCATGAATAATATTGCTATAGATTTCATTCTCAAATCTTTCTCCTCTAAGGAGAAAGTAAAATAGTATGAAGTTTAAAAAACTAACAATATTGTGCAATCATGGAGTGAATAATCCCCAGATTCTGTTTGCTCAGCCTTCACGTAACCTCAATCAGGGATCCTGTCCCGCTCCCCGGGCCCCCGCCCTGGTCCCACCATCGTCGCCCCTGGATGGGGCAGTGGCTTCAGGCTCATCCCCGCCTCTGCCCTGGCCCTGCTCCTGTCCCTGTCTCTGCAGCAGCCAGGTGATCCTGTGAGACTCGGGGCAGGGCCGTCCCTGCTCCTCCCTACACCAGTGGCTCCTGCCTCACTCAGGCACAGTCCACGCTGGCAGTGGCCCCGGACCCTGCAGCCTCCCGCCCCATCCCCTGGCCCAGCCCCGCGGGACTCCCCTCCAGCCCCGGGCTCCTTCCTGGACCTGGACCCTCTTCATTTTTCTGCCTTGAGGCCCTGCCCTAACCCCTCCCTCCAGCTGGGGCCCCTCCCCACATCTGCCCCACCTCTCCCTCTCTTTATTCAGGACTTTGCTCCATTGTCACCAGCTCAAACAGGCCTGGAAGCCCAGGCCATCTGGCACTGCCCACTTCTGCCACCTGCATTGCCCCCATTCAATATGGTCCAGTCTCAAAGGCCTGTCTTCTGCCACTCGAACCCCTGGGCCTTTGCAGTGTTGTTCCCTCTGCCTGGAGCATCCTCCAGGACATCTCACCTGGCTGACTCCTATGTGCGTATGGCACGTCTCACCACAGCAGTGTCACTTCCTCCAAGAAGCCCACCCAAACACCCCCCCAAAGGGTAGCTCTCCTGTGGCCCTCAGCTGATTCCTTAGGTAGTTACTGTTTCCACGTCAACTAGTCCTTTTCATATGGAAACCTCGCAGGGCACAGACTGCATCTGCCTTAGTCACCCCACAGCCCAGACCCTCGCTCTGTACTTGGTACAGAACAGGTGCTTCAACATCTTGGGGACCAGGTCTGTCTGGGGTCCTGTCCAGGGCAGTGGGAAACGAGAGGCCACTGTGGGGTGAGGGAAGGAATGATGGGGACAGGTAACAGGGGCCAGTGTGGGACAAACCTCACCTTTTGCTGAAGGACATGAAGGGTCTACCTGCTCTGCTCACAGCTGTCTGACCCATGAGGACAGAACACGAAACCACAGCCTCCCGCAGACAAGGCCCGATGCACATCAGTCAGCGGGCAGCCGTGAGTCACTCCGTCTTCCTAACCAGGCAGGGCTGCTGGCGCCACCAGGAAGGTCCTCACAGACACTCTCCGGGCTGCGGGGCTAAGGGAGGGTGTCACTCTGACCTCAGTCTCCTCCCTGTCCCCTGGGCATTGGGGGCAAATTGGGCCCCTTCCCCCAAGCAGGGCCAAGACTTGCATCTCTACCCACATCCCAAATAGATGGTTCCTCTGAGCACCATCGGTTTTACTCTAAATGGTCTCTGAGTTTTTGCTGGTATTGGCCCCATTTTTGTAGGCAGGGGCCTCAGGGGCCTAGGGCTCCAGGGCTGGAGGGTAAGATAGTAAGAAAAAAACTCCCCTATCAGAGGTCACAGGGAGGATGGCCCATTAAGAAATGAACAGATCTAACTAAAATCTAAAAAAATAAATTGCTGGCTTGCATTTGCTCCCTGTAATTGCCCTCATGCATGCCCACCTCTTTCCTTTTCCCTGTTTCCCCTCTTCGCAATGCTTTTCTTTTTCCTTTTGTTTTTTCTTGTTCTTTTTGCTTAACCAGGGGACGCCATTTTTTTTTCAACATCATTTTCATGAATTCCTTCTAGGGACAGACAGGGAAGAACCCCAGCAGAGATGACACTGTGGCTCTGTTCACAGGAACCAAAGAAACGGATTTCAAATAGCAAACAATGATTAGAAGCTGGAACACCAGGAACATCCTTTACAGCTGGAGATGAGGGAGAGGTGGCTGGGGGCAGAGACGGGCACAAACACGGGGCCCCCGCCGCTCTCCGCATCCTCCGTGCTCCTCTTCAGAATCATGTCCCTTGGTGTCTCCTCCCCATCCTGACCCTAAGCTTCACCCTGAACCTTAGAAAGTTAATAATTATAACGAGTAATATTTCTTGAGACTATAGTATGTTCCAGATCATGAGCTAAATACTTTAAATTAAGGACCTCACTCATTCAGCCCAAATATCATTTATGTGTATTCTCCTTCTCTCCATTCATTGGACATTTACCAAACCTTGCCATAGACAAGACTGTGCCAGAAAGCAAATCAGTATTTATCGAACAACTATCATGTGCCAGTCGCTGTTCTCTCGGTTCATCCTTACAACGGTCCCTTCTTCCATGGAGGAAGCGGGGGCTCCTGGCTCAGGGCTGAGGTTGCCCAGGTCCTGTCCTGGGTGTCTTGGTCTCCCAGTGAGGGTCTAACACACAGTGACATTGCTCAACCCGCCCTGTCTCCTCAGTATAGACTCCCACTCTGCTCAGGGGACAGTATATTATTGTTACTGCTGCTACTGCTCCTGTGATTGCAAATCAAAATAAACACCCATGCTTCAGCAGCCAGAGCCACAGCTACCCTTCCTCATGGAGCCCACCATATGACTGGTCCTGTATGTCTGCTCCTATGATGGCCCCAAACACCGGGCAAGGTGGGGCATGGCCCTGGAGACAGATAGGGATCCGAGTGGCTAAGGATTTGTCCAAGGCAGCAGCAAACCAGTGGCTGAACCAGGACATGACTCCACTTCCAGCCCTTCATTTTGCTGGCCTAGGACACAAGGTGGTGTGATTTCAAGACAGGTGGAAAGGCCATGTCTGCAAGGTAAGTAGAGAAGATGAGGAAACCTGGCTGTAGAAGGAAGCACGAGACAGAAGAGCAGAGAAGCCCAGATGAAACCCACAGGAGAAGAGGGTGGACAGGCCGCTGGCCCCTTTCCATGCCTGAGTCAGACCATGTTCATGATGTTCCCAAGGACCACCTAGAGCCAGTCCTCTCCCCTTTTCTTCCTCCCCCATTTTTCTTTGTTTAAACCAGACAGCATGTTTTCCTGTCACTTACAAGGAGCCCTGACTCAATGCCAAGGAAACCTGTTTATTTTTAAAATCTGCATTAAGAAAGGCTCTGTTTCTAACGGGGAGTGTCTCTCAGAGAGCCTTCATAAATAACAGAAAGGAGTTTTTGCAAACCTTTATGGAAATTAAACCCACAATCTGAGCACACACTTGTTTAACAAGTGATAATTAACTGCTGACAATATAATTTCAACCTGGATGCAAACATGTTTTTCATTAAAAAGTAATCAAAGATCCTTGCCTGGGGAAGTAGGCCTCTGCCGAACTCAGCCCCTCTGCCGACAGCTTCCAAGTTGGTGTTGAGGGCCCTCTGCTCCCTGACAGCTGGGATTTGGGCCCCAGAAGTGATGCTAGGATGGGATGGGTTTTCTGGGCCCCTCGGACTTCAGGGCAATTTCCCAGGGCAAAGCCCCTCTCTCTCTGAGGGTCTGTCTTCTTTGGGTGTCTCAAGCCCCTAATGTGCCTGGAACCCCTGAGCAGGGATGTGGCACCAACTGCAGCTTCCGGGGGGAAGGGACCCTGGTCTCTGCAGCCCCTCCTTGCCTCAGGTCCTGTAGGGGTCCTATCCCTGCCTCCATTTGACAGAGGAGGAAACTGAGGCTCAGAGAAGTGGAGTCTTTTGCTCAAGGCCACAGAGCTGGTGAGATGTGGACTCTAATACCCACCCCCCAGTTCCACCTCCCTTTCTCTAATAAACCCATGTGTTCTGTGCTTCAGTTTCCTCATCTGTAAAATAGGGATAATACTAGTATTCTCCTTATGAGGTAATTTGAGGATGAAATAAGCTGATATATATAGATATCATATGCATATGTGTCACGTATATATTTACACACACAGCTCTTAGAACAGTGCCTGGCATACAGTAATCCCTCAACTCATGTTAAGTATAGTGCATATTCATTATTACTGTCAATATTATGATTATTAATAATGACATCAACTAAATACTGATATTATCAATTATTTTATAATGGTTAATATTAGTAGTATCAGCAGCATACTGATGTGCTAGGCAAACTCCTTTCCTTTAACCCTTGGGCCAGAGGTTCTGCCCTGATCATTCCCGTGCCTGCTTTGGGACTCTGTCCAGGTCGGCAGCACCCATGAATGAGGGAAAACTGGGAGGAACTGTGATGCTGAGTGTAGGGTGAGGAGCTGCTTTCTGGGCCTTGAAGCTCTGAGCCATCTGAAGACAGACGTGACTGTTTTCTTCTGGCTGGCGTCACAAAGCTCCCACTTCTCCGACTCAGACTCAGGTGTGGCCTACTATGACCTGTTGGAACATTTTTGTCCCCATTTCCATTCTCTGGGTCTTCCTAGGTATCCCCAGAATTTACACCCTCTCCCACCACAGCAGCTACGCAGAGCCACCCTCTGCTCCCAGAACATTCCGTACCCTTTAACATCTCCAGCCTTTACATGGACTGTTCCACTGCCTGGTTCCACTGCTTTTCCCTCCATTTTCTACCTGGCAGAATTTGATGCTCTGAGGTTCAACCCAAACATCTCTGATGACACCTTGCACCCAGGTGGGCTGCCCTGACAGAGCACAGAGCACAGGCTCCTGATCCACTTCCTCAGAATCCCGGCTTGGTGCGTGGCCTGCGAGTTATCTCAGTCTTCCTAACACCCTCAACTGGGCTTTGTTATCTCTGGTTTCCCGTGGAGGCTCACAGGCAAGAAAAGACTTGCCCATAGTCACACATCTAAAAAGCACTAGGGCCTGAGTGGAGGCCCAGGTCTGGCCAACCCAAAGCCTGGGCCACTGACAGAGCCCCAGGCTGCCTTCCTCCCACTTTCAGATCGTATAAATCCAGATTGTTCTTCCCCGCAAGACAGCAGGGTGTGGTGCCCCATAAGTCTGCACTCACTTCTGCCACTGATGCAGGCCTCACTCACAGGAGTTCAGAAACCCGCCCCTGCAAACCCAGGCACACACAGACGAAGGAACAAAACCCAGACACATCCCTGTGGACGTTTGCATGGATGCGAGCCCATCCAGTGTACTCCAGATCTGTACCCACACCCCAGCCCCATGGATGCCCCACAGGATCTTCAGACTCAGTGAGCCCAGATGGGCCTGGGGTGGGCGGCATAGGGTCAGAACCAGCTTAGAGGCTGGGTTTTGACTCCCAGTCCTGAAAATGCTCTCTCTACAAACCCTAGGAACATTTGATCAAATGTAACAAAAAGGACAGGAACATCCCCAGGGAATAAAGAGGAACTGACAACCAGGATAGCAAATGTGTGAACTGGGGCTGACATGCTCGGGGTGGGCGTCAGACTGTGAGTCTTGATAACTTGAGGACTTGGACTCAGCACTGCCGCAGCAACAAATGAGGCCTTGTGCCCCTGGGAACCGGGAGTTGTGTAGTTGGTCCCCACACAGAGCTGAGACCTTTGAAGAGCTATTAATACATCTTCAGTGAAATAGTGTGTTAGAAAAACAGTCTATTCAGAGGAACCAGGGGATTTCAGGGAAACTTGCCGGTCTCTGTCTGGACCCTGGGTAGAGAACGATGCAAAGAGTTCTCCTGGAACTTTGTGAACACAGGCCTGTACCTTTTTTGAGCTCGTAGTTTTAATTTACCTTTTAAGTTTGATTCCTGAACACAGAAGCCAAGAAAGTGCTCCATAATTGGACCCAGACTGATGATAGCTCTGGGGCAGCTGAAGAATCCAATCCGGAATAGTTCAGTGAGGCTACGTCCTCCCCTCAGGCTACGCAGAATTCCCGCAGGGACAGACCCACTGAAGATAAGCTCAGAAACCACAGTTCCAAAACAAATGGAGAATGGACTCATACATGAGACAGAGCAGACAAAAAAAGAATAGGAAGATAATCCAAAGGATGATTGCAAGGGAAACTCTAATGCTTCAAATAAAGATGTGAAAGAAAAAAATCAAAATCATAAGAATGATGGGGGAGGGATCAATAGGTGGAGCACAGAGGGTTTGGTGGGGGGCATATAAATATTTTCATGCCATTATATATGCCATTATACATTTGTCCAAACCCATAGAATGTACAACACTAAGAGTAAAGCTTAATGTCAGTTATGGACTTTAGGTGATTATTATCATCAGTTGTGACAAATGTACCATTCTGGTGAGTGATGTTGATAACAGGGAAAGCTATACATGTGTGGGGGCAGTGGGTATGTAGGAAATCTCTGTACCTTCCTCTCAATTTTGCTGTGAACTTAAAACTGCTCTAGAAAATTAAAGTCTCTAAAAATATCATAAGAATGGAACCAGATACTATGAAAAAAGAGCAGGCATATTGGGAAATGAAATAGTTACCTAAAAATAAAATGTATAATTTTTGAAATAAAAACTCAATAATGAATAAAATAACAGATTAGGCAAAGCTAGGAAGAAAATAAGTGAACAAGAATAAAGACAAAAGGACACTTTCCAGAACAAGGTCAGAAAAGTATATTAGTAGAAAATATGAAAGATATATTAAGAGACATCAGATTAGAATAAGATGATCCATCATACATTAAATAGGGGTTCTAGAATATAATAAAAGAAGGAATGAGAGAGAAAAGTGATCAAATTTATAAGGACCCAGAATTTTCCAGAATTTATGGAAGTTGATTTTCATATTCAAGAAGCTCTATGCATCCTAAGAAATCTTTTTAAAAGTCCACACTATGTCTAGACCTAGATCTACTTTTGAGATTTACCTATATCTATACCTGTATCTGTATCAACAACTACAACTACAAAGATAATTTTTTAAATTTTATTTTTAAATCATGTTTATTCTATTACAGTTGTCTCAATTTTTCCTCCTTTGCCCTCCTCCACCCATCCCACTCCTCCCCGCTCTCACACAGTCAATTCCCACTCTGTTGTCCATGTCCATGGGTCATTCATACATGTTCTTTGTTTAGTCCCTTCTCCTTCTTTCCACCATTCCCCTATTCTTTCTGGTCACTGTTGGTCTGCTCCATGTTTCCATGCCTGTGGTTTATTTTGTTCTTTAGTTTAGTTTTGTTCTTTAGTTGTTGAATAGATTCCACTTATAGGTGAGATCATTTGGTATTTGTCTTTCACTTACTGGCTTACTTCACTTAGCATAATATTCTCGAGTTCCGTCTATGATGTTGCAAAAGGTAGGAGTTCCTTTTTTCTTTCTTTCTTTTTTTTAATGCAGATTGATTTTATTTATTTATTTTTAAATGTCAAGATACATTATAAATATTAAAAAATTTAAATTGATTATAAAGTCTCAACAATTAAAACAATATGACATCAGCACAGAAATAATCTAGTAGATCAATGAAATATAATGAGCATTCTAGAAACAAATGTATATATCTAACAATGTAATATATGATTAAATTGATATTTCAAATCAATGGGGAAAATAAGGCTTATTCAGCAAATAAGGTGCATGGACCACTATTACTTGAAATAAAACAAATATAGAGCCCTATTTCACACATTATACAAAAAACATTCAGGTGAGTTAAAAATCAATATGTAAAATCTAAGGAGTTTTTGGAGAAAATACAAAATAATATTTTTCTTACCATGAAGTATTCAAACCCAGAAGCTATAAAGTAAGATATTGACAATATTACTATATTAAACATTTAAGACTATAGGGTAATATACATATAAAAAAGTTAAAGGGCAAGTAATAGAATAGGAAAGTATTTGTAACACATCTAAAAAAGGGTTAATAGTTTTGCTGGGGTTTTTATTAGGGCAAAAATTCTACAAAAATTTAATAAAAAAATTGATAAAGAATATGAAAAAGTCATTTAAAGCTTTTCAAAAACAATAGAAATAGGCAAGAAGTATACAAAACTGGTTTAGTTTCAACAAATAATAAAGTAACAATTAAAATAACACACCATGTCACAATCAGATTAATAAGTATTAAAAATATTGGTAATATCAAGTATTGGTGACTGTGAAAGGTACTGGGTACTCCTAGACTCTCTCTTCATCTTCTTAAAGCAGACCCTTTAGGATATGTTGCAATGCTGGTTTGGTGGAGATGTATTCTTTTAGCCTTCTTTTGTCAGGGAAACCCCTTATTTCTCCTTCCATTTTAACTGAGAGCCTTGCTGGGTAGAGCAGTCTTGGTTGCAGGCCTTTGCTTTTCATGACTTGGAATATTTCTTGCCATTCCCTTCTGGCTTGTAATGTTTCTGTTGAGACGTCAGCTGCTAGCCGTATCGGGGCTCCCTTATATGTTACTACCCTTTCTCCCTTGCTTCCTTTAGGATTCTCTGTTTGTCTTTGATATTTGCCATTTTAATTATGATGCATCTTGGAGTGGGCCTCACTGGGTTCCTCTTGAATGGAACCCTCTGTGCTTCCTGGACTTGTGTGACTTTTTCTCTCCTCAAATTAGGCAACTTTTCCATCATTATTTTTTCCAACAGGTTTTCTATCCCTTGCTCCTCTTCTTCTCCTGCTGGTATCCCTTTTATATGGACAATATTACATTTCCGGTTGTGCTGCATTTCCCTAAACATCTCCTCATTCTTTTTGAGTCTTTTTTCATTTTCTTGCTCTTTCTGGGAGCTTTTTTCTACCTTATCTTCCAGCTCGCTGATTCAATCTTCTGCTTCATCTAGCCTGCTTTTGATTCCTTCTACTGTGTTCTTTAATTCAGAAATTGTATTCTTCATTTCCTCTTGTCTCTTAGTGATAGTTTTTATGTCCTTTTTCATGCTGATATAGTTTGCAGTAAGTCCCTTGTAGTTTCCCTGTAGTTTTTGGTAATTCTCTCTGAGCTCGCTGAATTCATTTAACTTCCTTATAACCATTGTTTGAAACTCAGTATCTAATAGTTTACTTGCCTCTATTTCATTTAGTTCTCTTTCTGGGGATTCCTCCTTTCCCTTTGACTGGGGGTGGGGGGTGCTCCTTTGTCTTCCCATTATTTGTGAGGCTCTTCTCTTTTGCTTCTGCTTCTTAAATTGATCTGTCTTGATTTCTTGACTTTGTGGTGTGAACTTCTATGGTAGGAGACTGCTGTTTTTTTCTTTCTGGAGCTGCCTCTGATGATGTCAGATGTTCACTCTGTCTGACCTTAGGCAATCTGTTTGAGACTTTCAGGAATCTACTGTGTGTGTCAGTCTCCTTCAGCTGTTAATCTAGTCACTCTGCACTCAGCAGGCCTGCTTAAACACCACAGGGCAGGGCAGAGTCCCTCCTGAGGGCAGGGTTATTAGGTCCTCTCACGCTGCTGCTGCTCAGGGGAGTGGTCTGCCTGAGCCAGATGGCTGCTGCCGTGTGGAGGAGAGGTCAGCACCTGGATCCCTCCAGCTACTCTCTCTGTTCTGTCCCCAAAGCCTCTATCTCCAATCTCTCCTCAAGTGTCTCTAGACCATTCTGTGCCCTCTTTAGCCAGGGATCTTCTATCTGTGGCTGCCACTCTTCACTCAGCAGGCCAGCTTAGAGACACCACAGGGCAGAGCTGAGGCCCTCCAAGGGGCAGGGCTATTGGGTCCTCTCACGCTGTTGCTGCTCATGGTAGTCCTCTGCCTGAGCAAAATGGCTGCTGCCTCCTGGGGGATGAGTCAGCACTGGGATCCCGCTGGCTACTATCTCAGTTCTCTCCCCAGAGCCTCCTTCCCTAGTCTCTCCTCAAGCGTCTCTAGCCAACTCTGCCCCTGCCTTTGCCGAAGCCCAGGGTAAGTGGCTGCAAATAAAAATTTATGTGTTGGCCCTTTAAATGGCTCTTTGAGTCTCCAGCAGCCTGTCTCTGGAAGAGAGCAACCCTGCTGCTTTTCACAGCTGGCTGTTATCTGTATACTTTTTGGGCTCTGGTGCTGTCAGCTGAAGATCCCCGCCTATGGTTTAGACCCCGCTCTTCTCAGGGGGATCCAATTGGCCATTTCAATATGCATCTGGTGCTGCCACCCGTGGGTACCCCACCCACTTTCTCGAGTCTCTCCTGCACTCCTTACCAGTTAGATTGCACTAAAGCCAATTCTTCTGTCTCCAAGGTTATAAGGCTCCTCTCTCACTCTTGTTCAGTTGTTTGTTCCAGGTGATTTCTCCACAATTTAGTTGTAATTTCAGGTTGCTCCTGGGATTCCTCCCAGTGTGACTTCCACTCCTCCGCCATCTTGATTCTCTGTACAAAGATACTTTTGAGAAGGCAAAAGACAAGACACAAATGGGAATATACTATAATAGTCTATTGATAGAAAAAGTTCTAAAGCAGGCATCACTAATTTACAATGTTAGAACAGGTTAGAACTGGTGACTTGGTAGTAAATAAAAAGAAGCATGAGGGACCTCTGGATAAGCATCAAAAGTAGTTTATACATTTTTTTAAAAAGCAACTATAGAAAGGACAGATCAGCTAAGGAAAGACAGATTGACAGAAGACTACTTCACAGCAACAATAGAGACCAGAGAACAGTCAGAAAATACTTTTGGTGCCAAGAGGAATAACTACCAAAGGAGAATTTTAGTTCTAGCTAAACCATCACTCAACATTGAGGGGAAAAAAGATATTTTTACATAGAAACTGAGACAGTTTACCACTCGCTGATTCTTGGAAAAAAAAACAAATAAAAGATCACTTCCAAAAGAAGGACATTGAACCTAAAAGGAAGGAGCAGGATGAGAGCAGGAAACACATGCAGAAATATTCATGTATTTAGGAAAATCTAATTACTCACTGACTTTTTGAAAGAAGAGGAACACAGATAACAATAATAGAACTCAGTTGTGAGAGGCAGAAATAGAAGATGGGATGATAGCACTCGATGAAACCAACATTAAGATGAGAGGGGAGATTAAAGTTAAGATATTGGAAATTCTTGGTGTTATTTAAAGGGATGGGTGGGATGCTGGTTAGCTTGAGCCTGTGTTAAATCTACATGAAAACATTTCTTTCATTTAAGGTGGCTAATATCTGAGAGAAACAGGATGCAGACATTTGAAACCAGCAGAAGCAGAAAGGTAATGAAGACTATTTGATGGATATAATTGACAGAAGAAAATGCATGCAAAAGACAGAAAAGAAAGATGCAAAGGAGAAAACCAGGATGGATAGGATGCATAATAAGATGAAAGAATCTTACTCTGCTATTCATCATCTTGTGACTTTAACAAGTGACTCCACTCCTCTGAGCCTCAGTTTGCTCATCTGCAAACTGGAGATTGGCACGTTTTGCTAAAGGGTTATAATAGCGTGTTCTGCTTACTGGCTACCGGGAGGATTAAGTCCAGTGAGCGCCAAGAGGCAGAAGCTATCCTCATGCTCACAGTCTCTCTGTGCCAGGAACTGTCCCAAGTGTGTCCCACATGCCGTCTCGCTTACCCCTCACCACAGCCCCAGGAGGCGGCACTGCTGTCATTGGCACTTTACTGAAGAGAAAACAGGCTCAGAGGTGAGAGGCTAGCAGAGGTCACACAGCTGGGCGATGGCCGAGCCTGGACACAAACGGGAGTCCTCTGACCCTGAAGCTACTTGTTGTATCTGTGGTTCTGAGCACCTGATGTCACCTTTCTAGGTCTTGGTTTCCTGATCTGTGCATTGTGGGTCACAGCGCAGCCTGAGGCTGGGCAGAGGTGAAGCATGTGGACCCTCAGCACCATTCCCATCACGGGGTGACCGGTCAATAAAGGCTGTTCCCACCTGCATTGCAAAAGCAAGGAACCTGAGGCTTAGACAGGCCAAGGGCTGGCATGACCCCGCTGACCCGTGCCGACCGGTAGGCATCAGGCCCCCGGCTGGAGTGTGAGCTCTGGGAGCGAGGCCTGTCTGTCTGATTTCACTGACCTGTATCCAGAGCTGACGCGTCTAATAAGTAAATGGATGAGTGAGTGAATGAATGAATGAATGAGTATTCCTGGGTCCTACTCCACACACCTATTATTCCCATAAGAATGTTCTTTATGCCCAGGGCCACCTTCGCAGGAAGCAGTTCTGAGAAGCCTCATGGTGGCAGGACACAGGTCTGCCTCTCATTAGGATAAACAAGGCCACCTGATTGGTGTCCAGCTGTGTTTCCCTCATTCACATATTGCCTGACACATTTTACGCTTTCAGTCCTCATGATCTGTGTGCCCCAGTACCACACCAGCTCCATGGGAGCAGGGACCTCGTTCACCGCTAGGTCTCCTGTGGCAGGTGCTTGGAAAATTTGTTGTTGTGTCATCGAAGTGATGTGACAGTCTGAGCCTCAGTTTCCTTGTGGGCACAATTAGAGGATGACACCCCCATGCTGCTATTGTGGGGACAGAAAGAGACCCTGCCCATCCTGTCCCCAGTGCAGGGTGACACAGGCATGGACCAGTGGCTGTTCCTAGGCTTGTGTAAGGAATGCATCTGTGGACCTCACTGTGATAATAAAGCTTTGATGACGATGCTTTCTGCAGTCCAGCTGTATTTTATCAGAGGAATAAGAGATTATCAGACTGGCTTAAGCAGCCCATGAAGGAAATTTCCAAAGGGACAAAGAAGCTGGAAGCCTCTCTCCCATGACAGCCTCTGCTTTATCTTTATTCTTCACTGAGTTGGTAACAGCAGCAACCACTTTTGGAGTGTTTGCCGCGTCCCAGGTGCTGTGCTGTGTTTCCCGCGTCCCTTCCCTTATACCTGTGGGAGAGGTGCCATATTCCAACCCTGTGACAAGAGATGTGCCCTGGTGCAAAGTGGGTGAAGTGAGGAATTCTGACTAGAACAGTGTTGTCCCAATTCCCCCACGGAGGCTGGGAATTAGAGAAACTCACCTCATTTTATAGCGAAGGTGCTGGGGCCCAGATGAGCGGGTACCTTGTTCAGTGTCAATGGCATTGGGTAGGACTTCTGAGTCCCCATGTGTCACATGGCTTCCTTGTGGAGTTTCACGGGATGATCACAACAACAGTGCCAACCCCTTTTCTTATTGCTTAGCCACACAGCAGCCTTTCTCTTGTGACTCCTAATTAGTCCTTCTGGTGGTTAATTTGCAAGGAGACAGTGGAAGTAGTTGTTTTAATAGTATTATTAAAATCATGGAAGGGTTTTGCTGCATGACGGAAATTGTGTGTGACCTAATTGTGAAAACCACGCGGTCACTTCCATTTGGCTCTTCCCACTGAACCCAGTTCATCCTAGGGAGTGGCTCACTCTTGGCATCGTTAATATTTGCTTACCAGTGTTCTTCTTAACCCCAAACTGAAGTCACTTTAGGAAACTCTTCTGAGAGGCATACATTGATCTGCCAAGTCCTTGGCCCCAGGTATGTGAATAGAAACGCTTTCCTCAGAGTTGAGTTATCTGCTCTACCAACTACTTTCCCTTCGTGTCCAGCCAGAATGCATTGAACCATTATGCATTCATACAGTTATTCTTTGCTTATTGTTTTTTATGTTTTATGTCTACTCATTCAGTCATTCACTTCCTCAGTTTTTTTTATCCATTTATTGTTTCTTTCATTTATGCCTTCCCATCCTCATTCCTGTGTTAATTTATTCCTTGCTTCACTCCTTGGTTCATTCATACCTACTTCCGCTTATTTGTTTTTTCTTCCATTGTCCATTTTTGCCCTCAGCTCCTCACTCAGTCATCAGGGAGTTTTTTTTCATTAGTTCATTCACTCATTCCTAAATGTGCTCATTTATTCATCACCTCATTCATGCATTTATTATTCATTATTCTTTGGTTCATTAGTTTCCTCAATGGTTCATGTATTTTCTAATTAATTAACTCATTTGCACATCATTTGACAAATTAACTTCTTTGTGTGCTCTGTGTGCTGGATGTCTGTCCAGTGTGACTCCTGCCACTTCCTCCCCTCCGATATGTTCTGGCCATCTCAGTAAAAAGGGACCTGATGGCTTCATAAACATGCTTTTTAGTGTGGTATAACATAAAATATGCAGAGAGGAAAGTACACACATCATAAATATACAACTCAAAGGACTCCCAGTAACTGGGCACACCTGTGGGATGATCACCCACCCAGGATGCCCCTGTGTCCTTCTTTCTATTTCTCTGTTATCATCTTAGTTTTGAGTCCCCTGGTAGCAGAACCTATGACAAGGATTCAGTGCCTGAGATTATGTTGGGAGGTTAAGGAAACACGTGAGGACAGTGAGGAGGTGAGACAGAAGGGGAGGTCCTCCCTTAAGGGCTGTGTTGTCACCTCAGTTACCACTGTGAGTGATTGGAGGGTGATCAAATGGGAAACCAGAAGGCAGTGGGGAGCACATGCATCACAGAGCTACCTAACAGGACCCAGGACGGCATGGGGACTGTGTATTTATATACAGTACCAGCGACCTTCTGTCGGTTGAGGGCTCTTACCCTGGCAGGGATGGTATTGCTCAGTTCATTTCTGCCACACAGAGCATCAGGGTGGGATCTGGTAACCAGAGAAAGCCCTTAGGCTAGTGTGGGACTGGTGATTGACAGCTGACCCTGGACCGAAGTGGTGAAGGCAGGACTTTGAACAGTCGCTGTTCATCCTGGTCTTTGTTACGTTCCCCGCTGTTCGAATTACTCCAGGACACAGGACTTTTCGCAAGCGCTTTATTAGTTGGCCAAATGAACCTGCGCAGGGGCAGACCCTCCACCTACGAAGGGCGCGCCGCTGCTAAGGCACTAGGGTTTTTATACATAAGCGGAGCAAGCAAACAGGATACAAGGGCAAGAAGTGGCAGTTAGCGATAGGCTACTTTAGGCAGCTTCTTTTCCGCTGATTGGGTTCAAGGCTGTTACTGGGCCCCCCTACTCTGTCTTTCTCTGGTCAGGATATTTATCTGAGGCAAGGCTCAACCGTTGCCCTATGCCTCCTCCTCATTCTTGTCGACTCTGGCCCAGCTGCATGGGGGCTGCACCCTGATATGTTTTTCTTGGTATTAGTTCCTCCCTTATCCTCAGCTTTGACCCTGCTCTCACGGCTCCCTCAGTCTTCCCTCCCGCCTCCTCTCCATTTGGGCTCCACTTGGATCTATTTACTATCTTGTTCAACTCAGAAGGAGCCTTGGACACCAACTGGTCCAGCAGCTCTATTTTTGACATTGTGGCTCCCACTCTGTACTCACTGGGGTGATGTCTGTCCTCACCTCTGAATTCTCTGCCAGAAACATTCCGAGAGAACAAAGCCAACAAGCAGCAAGTGCTGCCTTTGAAGGGCTGAAGGCTGATTGGCCCCTAGGCTGTTCTTGCTGCTCAGAGCCTCCCCACCCCCAACCCCAACACAGGCACTTAAAAGCCACATTTGCTGATCCAAAGTGGCTGCCAGTCTCACTCCAAAAGAAACACATGTGACCTCCAGCCCACGTGAATACAGCATGCTATTGATGTAATTACATCTAGTTAAAATTCCATCCAGAAAACATATCACAAGAGGAACGGGTTTTTGGCCTAGGAGAATTCAGTCATCACGGGTCCTTTGATGCCATAAACTTACTTTATTTAAATTGAGAAGAGAACATAGCCTGTAAAGGTTACCTTCACTTTTAAAATGCTTAAGCACATGTTGAACATGCAAAAGGTTAGTGTTTCTCACATACCTAATCCTGTCCTCTTATCTTTCCCAGCGCAGTGAACACCTCATCCTCTGTCCAAGGGACTCTCCCCACAACTCATCATCAGCAAATTTTCTTTGCTGCCTCGGAGTTCTTTTCATCTCCTTAGAGAGACTGGACAGAGCTACTGGGCCAAGAGACACGCGACCAGGCAGCTGACAGATGCCATTTCAGATATGGCAGCTCCATCCATGCACCGCTGACGACAGCTACCCTTGCTTACTCTAGGCACTGTGCCGAGTGCTTTCGACAAACATTCACAGCAACCTTCCAAAGTGGAGGTTTATTTGTGCCTCCCCACATCATCTCCTGCCTGGATTAAGGCCAAGCTTCCCAACCGGTCTCTGATTCCACAACCCTGCCTGTCTAGATACCCCCATCCTCACACACCCTCCCCCCCTCTCGCCTATCCCTTACCTATGAACACAAGAAAACCAAACCAGTCTTGCCCTCAGAGTGAATTTCGGCCACTGAGCAAGCCAGGATGGGTGCTGATCTCTGGTCTGGGGGTGCAAGGATAGGCAGGGAGTTGCCATGGCCTGGCCGCCCCCTTCTGCAGGAAGAGAGTGCGTGCTGGCTGGCGTCCCGTGGCTGGCAGTGGCTCCGGTGCTCACGGGGAGAGGGTACGGGAATGTCCACTGGTCATCAAATCGTCAAAGAAAATTTGGCCTTTGGATCACCCTTGGCTCTTGGGCCAGGAGTCATGAGCACTGGCTTGCCTACCAGCTGTGTCGGGGACAATGGGCATCTTCTCCCTTTTGAGGCCATGTGATTACTAGAATAACAATAAAAACCACCATTTGTTGAGCATCTACTTCACTCATTCAACAAATAGCTATTGAGTGCCCACTACGTGCTAGGCACAGTGACCCCCACAAAGCTGGCCGTGACGGAGACAGGCCGTCTGGACTCCCTGCTCTGTCCAGTGGCCGTCACCACGTGAGAGCTCCCCTTTCATGTTCCAGCCCTTCCTGTTTCAGACACTGTTTTCCTCACCAAAGATGGTCCCTGGTCATTTTGTCCCCTCTGGAGCTGGGGCGGGGAGTGGGAGAGTTGAGGGAACAAACAGGAAGAAGGGGGTCATATCACAAAGCCGAGGGGGGATCTCCTTACTGTTTCTTCCCCTAAGAAATGATGTTTTACACAAATTAATTTAAGCTCAACTCACAACTAAAGAAGAAGCCAGTTAGACTCATTTTCTTAGTGTATTCAAGCCTAGGATTAATCTACTCATCAGCTTAGTTCATCAGGAGAAAACATGCTTCTTAGGAGTTTTCTAACTGAAAATAAATGCCTCATTAAGTTAAACATATTAACCTGAGAACAGTATTGATGTCAGACGGACTAATGAATATCTTTATGGGGGATATACAATAGTCCTCAGAGGGACCCAACTGGCCATTAGGAACTCCCTGCAAATTTACTCAGCTGTGGTACAAGGGACAGAATCACAGAGAGAGAGGGGGCTGGGAAAGGAGCTGGGGTGGAGCTGCGGCCATCCCTGCAAGGGATGAATTTCGTCATCTTTGAATTCAGAGAACAGTACCTGAGGCTCAGAGGAGATAAGTGGCCAGCGGTGTGTGGGCGGGAGAGCTGAGGCTGAGGCCCAGGCCGGCTGACCTGGTGCAGGTTTCCTCTCCCAGTCCCGTCCTGCCACTCCCGCCTGGTCTGCCTTCAAAGCCCTCCGCAGTTCCGCCTCTGGGACCCCGTGAGACCATAATTACAGCTGCTCTTGGAAGAGCGCTCTCCGTGACCGCACAAGCCCACCGAGGTGTAAAGCAAATCGCGGGGCTTAGGAGCCAGGGAGGCCTTGATGTAACTATGTCCCAGGAGCACACCTGCCGTGAGCCCAGGGCCAGGTTACTGCTCTGAGTCTCAGTTTCTTTACCCACGAAATGGGAATGGGTGCTGCCACCCCACAGGCTTGTTGTGAAGATCAAATGAACTAATAAAGTTCCTGACATGTAGTAGGTGCTCCTAATGCGTGCTGGGTTCGTGTTCCATCCAGTTGGGTTCGATCCCTGGTGATGGATCGAACCCAGCTGGAAGGCAGAGGAGGAGAGCTGCCCCTCCACCGCCCAGGCCAAACCCCACGGCCCACACACACTCCAGAGTGCTCGACGCACGCCTGGTTTCAATGCAGAAGTGACCTCACCATGGTCCCCGAACCGGAGCATTCACATCCGAGGCAGGCAGATGGGCCCACGGCATCAGAGAGAGTCCAGTTCCCAAAGGTGGGGACAGAGAAGAGTGGGAAGTGTCTGGAGACAGAGGTGGAGCCACTGGGACTGGCACAGAGAGAATCTGGGAAGGCACGGGGGAGGCGCTCAGGCCAGAGGAGCAAGTGTTCGGTAGGAAGGGCTAGGTCAGCTGGAGGCCCAGTTCATGGTAAGGCGAGAGGAAAAAGAGTAGAAATCTGCATGTGCAGTTATCCAAACTCTTAGCCAACTCTCTGTGCCTTCCTCACCATTGCTTTATGAGGGGATGGGAATGGATACGTGTGAGGCATGTGTCCTGAACATCACATTGAAGATCTCATTTGACTTTAATAATAAAACAAACCCTTGTGATTAGCTCCATATGTCTAGTGAGGAAACTGAGGCCCAGAGTTGCTGAGTGACTTGCCCAGGGTTACATAGCTCACAAGAGCTGAATTTTGCACCCCAGGGGCCAAGATGTCCCCACTGGCCACGGTGCCTCTCACATTGGCAGGTCCAGCTGGACAGTGTTTGCTTCCCCTGCAGACTACAGACTCCCAGAAAAAGCTTGCTGCTGGCCCTTCCTTCCCTTCTTCCCTGACTTGGCTCTACGGCAGGGTGCATCTCATGGGCAGGAGGCTGAAGACCCACGAACGCTTCCCAGCCTTGCCGGGGGAGAGGCAGACCCCGCCACCACGTGTCAGCACAAGCCGGGGGGATCGGCACAGACCTGTAGTGACACCTCTGATCCAGAGCCTGTGCGCTCACCTTGCAGAGCAGAGCGAGCCCAGCTGTTCACGGTGGGTTTGAGCTCCCCTCACTGAGAGCGCCTGCTCTCTCCTAAGGTGGGCTCTGAGCGTTCTGGCTGCGAGCCCTGGCTGCAACTTAAGTGCAGGCACTGAATGGTGCAATGTTGCTTTTAATTTCGCTGACATTATTTCTGCTACCATGTGTTTAACACTGTTTTCTGTAAGTCCTTCCTTGAAGAACTGCATCCCACTTCGTCAGACAAGGTAAAAGATGGAAACCTCCAGCTTGGTCAGAGGAGTGAGCTGCGCAAAGGTGTGAGGCAGGACCGCTGAAGGCAATTGGGCTGTCGAACCTGGAGAAAAAAACCTGGAGAGACAAGAGAATTGTCTTCAAATACAGGAAGGGCTGCCACATGGAAGAGAGAGTTGCTGTCCTCCATGAGGCCTGAAGGACTTTCCAATAGTCAAAGCTGTCCCGAGATGAAATGGGCTACCTTGATGGGTGATGAGCTCCCCATGCTTTTGGAGTATACAAGTAGGAGTTTGATGACTACTTGCTGAAAGGCACGATAGGAGGACTAGTAGGTTGGAATCGCATCACAGGTTCTGCATGCTTCAGGGCAAATGACTTTACCTCTCTGAGCCTCAGCTTCCTCCTCCATAAAGGGTAGGATAATAATAATGCTACTTCTCACATTAGAGTGTTTTGGGCTTATTACATGGTTTAAATGAAATAACACATGTAAAGCATTTAGCACAGGGTTGGACATCTAATAAGCTGCCAGTGGCTGGGGGCTGATCTTATTTCTGCAAGGTATCATTTTCACTGCTGGGATTCTGATGTCATATGAAGCTTTGGACCTTTGCCCCTTTCCAGCACTCAGAACCTTGAGATATCACCCGTTTTTTCCAGATGTTCTAGAATTAGGGAAGCATTCTTCCATCCCCTTACCCACTATGGCCACCCAAAATGGTCTCTGCTGGTTGGGAATCCCTGCCTGGCCCCCTTTCCTGATGGACCGTGGCACTGAGGCGGCATTTTGGGTTTCCTGGATTCCCACCGCCCCTGCTCACATGGGGATGCCTGGCGCTCAAACCCACCTTGGTGGGGGAGGGGTGTTGTGGGAACCAGAGGCTGTTCCCTGACATTGTCACTGCATTTGAGGAACAGAGACCCTTTGAGGGGGGGGTCATCCGTGAGGGCCTCTCTTTTCACCACCTGTGGCAGATTTGTTCTCCGATGAGTTTCCCTTAATCTTCCTCTCTGGACTCAGAAATGAAGTTTCATTTCAGCCACTGGGAAAAAAATAAAACATTAAGACTCATAAAGCTCCCATGGAAATGCCACTCCAGGGCTCCCAGCAGAGCAGCCTGTCAGTCTCCACATTTCTTGGTCTTTGTCAAAGGCCTTTTCTTTAGCAATTGGCCACTTTTCACTTGTTAATAGATTTAATTTCCACAGACGCTAGGTGTTTTCTTGAAATTGATCTTCCTGTGAAAAATATGCTTTGGGAACATGAAATAACCATCAGAGAGCCTCAAATGAATTACACTTTAATCAAGAGGAGAAAACAATGCACTTGAAACATGCACTACAAGGGGAGCGGAGGGCTGGGACGCCTCCACGAGAGGAGGAGGGGCCGCGCACGCCGCTCGTGAGGGGAACACAGGTCCCGCGTCATGTTCTTAGCCATACGGTGTAACATTCCCAGCTCTGCTCCCACAGGAAGAGGGGGCATCTGAGTCCCTCTCCGCCCCTCTCAGGGGGATGGCTGTGCCTGGACAAGGGAGATGAGGGGGGAATCTGCTCTGTCCCCAACCCTACCCTTCTCCCCACATCCTTCTCCCATCTGCTGAAGAATGAGACCCAGAGACACTGGGAAAATGGGTACAGGGACCCCAGTTCTCTAGGACTGGGGCCAGGTACAGACACTGATGAGAGATGAGAGATCTGAGATTAGCCCCCTCCTTCCACAGACAAGGGCCGAGGAGGGGGCTCGGTTCACTTAGATGCTCAGTTAGCAAACGTTAGGTGACGGCCAGCCTGCGCCCGGCTCTGTGTCCAGGCTGGGAGCTCAGGCAGGACTTGTACTTGTGTTCAGTCTGCATACAGTGAGGTCGTGTTAGCCTCTAACAGGCTGCATCCTCTATCCCCTCACCCTTGCTGTGTGTTTCCTTAGCATGTGCCACCATCTGACTCTAGATATTGCTGTGTCTGCTACTGTCTGTCTCCCACTGAATGTCAGCTCTGTGAAGATGGGGCTTTTGCTGTCCCCCTCAGGGCTGTGTGCCCATGTCTGGAACAGATCTTGGCACATTGTGGATGCTCTGTTTCAGGAATGAATGTTGTTGGACGTGCTCTAATGGATGGAATGGGAAGGGGAGTTGCAGGTGTCCTCCGCGGGCAGCCTTCCTTGGTGTGTGAGGGCGCGCGTGCGCCTGGGACACATGGGCAGGGCGCCTGCAGTCCCTGCTGTAATCACTGAGAGCATCCCGTGCATGGAGCTCCCAGGGCTCAGAGCCAGCAAACTCCACTCTCCCATGACCATTGCCAATCCAGCCCTGCCAAAGACAAATGTCATCACGCGGGGATCTGCATGGCCAGAGCCAGCCTCAGCCTCAGCCCCAGCCCCAGCCCAGAGGGCTCAGCCGGGGCTTCTGTGCTGTGTCGCAGGTTCTCTTGGTCCCCTCTTCCTGGTTGCCAGATGGTGTCCATCCCAACTTGAGTCCTGCAGAGAAGAGAGAGCTTCTGCTTTCCAATAACTGATCAAAACTCTGGGCGCAGCTCCCACTGGCCCCCATAGGGTTTGGGGTTTCACAAAAGAAATTCTGGATATTATTTTACCAAGGAAAGGGTACAAGGTGCTGGGTGGGAACACCCACAGATATCTTCTTCTGAGTTGGGGGTGGGGTGGCAAGAAAAAAAAAACATAATCAGAGACCAAAGGAAAAAATCCCACTAATATTTGTAGAACACAGCAGGTCTCACGTCATCTACCCAATAATCTGGTGACTTTCGAACTACTTTTATCCTAAGTTTAGGATCTTATTGTTTTAGAGCTGGAGGTACCTTCACCAGCCCTTGGTTGTGCCCAGACCTTGGTTTCTAATCCTATCCTCCAATAAAATGCACCACAGATCCTTAGAGAAATGACCGATTCTAGGACTGAGGAAGGGACTACATAGGACAAGCCTGGAGAGGCTTATAGTGCCAGAAAGCAAGTGCTTGAAAAACAGAACGAAGGCAAGGGACAGAGAATCCTGAAAGAGATCCCAAAGACCGAACGTCAGCTATGGTTCCGCCACCACTTTAAAGTTGACCCCTACTTTGAACCTGTCACAGTCCTACCCCACTAGTGGGGTTTCTTTGAAGTAGTCTTGGTGGAGGATGCTTGAACAGACTCTATTACAATTCAAAATGCACCTCTCTTTTGACCTAGCAATTTTGCTTGCAGAAGTTTGTGATTCTGTAAATCTCAAGGATATGCAAAGAGGTTCTCTATAGCACTACTTGTAATGACAAATAAAACATTGGAGACAACCTAAATGTCCATCAGATAAATAATGGTGCATGCATATTACTGAATTCTAAGCAGTCATTAAAAAGATTGAGTTTGGTCTCTAGGCACTAACATGAGAGGATCTCTGCAACATATTTTTGACTGAAGAAAGTTGCTAAAATATAGGAGCAGCATGATGCAAAAGCATTCTATCCATACCCCTCTTGCTCTGTGTGCAGATGAATGTCTGCAAGGATATGCACCTTTGCTGGGAGACCCTGGGGGAAATTCATCATGGGTCTGAGACTCCTGTGGCCTTTTTCAAGGCCATTTGTGCATTAGGTCTCATCCTTTCTTGTCTGCTCGAGAACATCACCCCAGCAGCCCTCTTTCCCTCCTGCGTTACCCCAGTCCACTCTCCACTGGAGCGCTCTCATCAGAGTGCAAACGTGCCAGTATTCATCTCTACACCCAGAAAGAATAAACCACTCACAAAAAATCCCCCAACTCTCCTGCTATAAACACATTTCTTTGCTTTATCTTTACAGTTAAACGCCTTGAAAGCATTATCTAGACTCATAATCTCCTACTTCTCTCCTTCAATTTTCTCTTAACACTCATATCAAGATTTTTATCCCCACTCCTCCATCCCAAACTGCTGTTGGGAAAGGGACCAGAGGTCTCTATGCTGTCACATCCAATGATTAGTTTTCAGTTGTCATCGGTCACAGCCCATCGCTCTTATGCAACCTTCGCTCCCCTCTGCTCCCACCCTCTCCTGGGTTTCCCCCTGCCTCCCTGGCTGTCCCTCTCTGTCTCCTTTGCTGACTACTCCTCTCTGACCTGTATGCAGGTGCTGCCCCTGGGTTCTGCCCTTGGTCCTTGGTTCTCTTCTCCTTAGCCACCCTCACTCCCTTGGGTACCTCATCAGACTCAGAGCCACTCCATGCCCTTCCTATGATGAGAGCGCCCACATGTACACCTCAGCCTGGGCCTCTCCCGGAACTCCAGGCCTGTGCATCCAAGTGCCTACTCAACATCTCCACCTGGGTGTCCAACAGGTGTTCGACGTCCTCCACACATCCTGATAAAGATTGATTGGGACTTTAAATGAACATAGAGTTCCGGAGGTCTGTGTGAGGAGCTAGGGCTTGTGGGAGGAGCTCTCTCCCTCTCTGTCATCACGAGACCTGCATGGGAAGAAGTCTATGTTTATGAGGAAGCTGTGGGGTTCTGACTGCTCCTCCTCTTCATTTACACGTTTGCATGTGCTGGATTGCAACTTTTTTTCCTCCTGAGCAAACGCTTTCTGGTGATGAGACACACCTAGATGATACAGTTTTTCAGTTGACAATTTCAACTGAAATCTGGTTTTCCACTCGCCTCGCTTCCAAACTGACTGCTCCCACCATCTGTCTCCCTCATCTCGGCTGAGGCAACCCCATCCCCACAGTTGCTCAGGCCTGACACCTGGAGTTCCACTGGACCCCCTGTTCCCCTCACATCCCATGTCACGTCCCTCAGCACACCTGTTGGCTCTCTTTCAAAACATTCCCAGGACTTAGCCACGTCTCATCATCTCCACAGCCACCTCCTTGCTCTTCCATCCCAGTCACCGTCCTGTCTTCAATTGTTACTGTAGCCTCCTAACTGCTCTTCCTGCTTCCTCCCTCTCCCCCTGAGTCAGCTCTTCCCAGAGCAGCCGGTGTGATCCTAGTAAACTTGTCACGTCGTGCTCACCATCTACTCGGAACTGTCAGTGGTCTCATCTCAGTAAGGTCCTTACAATGGATCACCCAGCCCTATGTGGACTGAGACCCCACCCTGACCGCCTCACTGACCTCACTTCCTCTCTGCTCCCTCCTCACATGGTTGCAATCAGATTGTAGCCCATGGTTGCAATCAGATTGTAGCCAGAGCTGCAAGGGGGTGGGCTGGGAGCATCTGGGCACTTTGCAGGCCTCTTGTTTCCCCTCCTCAGAGCTCCGGAGTTTCTCCACGTGGTCTCTTTGGGTGAATGGCTTTGAGCTCCCTCAAGACGGTGGCCTCAGGGAAGTCAGAGTGTTTAATCAGCAGCTGAGTATTCCCCCAAACCATACAAACACTTCATTCTCTTTATGACCTAGCATGGAAGTTGCTTAGTGCTGCATTTGCAAATGCTCATGAGGATGTGGAGATATGGGTTACTTTATACATCAATGGGAGGAATGTGAAATGATACAGTCACTCTGGGAAAGAATACGGCAATTTCTGCAAAACTAAAGCAATTAATACATAGTCTTGATTTGTGGGTGTTTCTGTTTAAATATAACTCATTTGATATATGTTGATTCATGAACATTGAATTCATGGCCTACAGTATTATAACCCACACCTCAAGGAAGCTTATCGAACACAGGTATTTTCTCCCCAAGGCACATCACAGTCTTCTTGTGCTTAGGAACACTAAACAGCACTTCAGCAAAATCAACAACAAAAGCCCTGGCAGGGTGGCTTGGTTGGTTGGAGCGCTGCCCAGTACACCAAAAAGTTTTGGGTCTGATTCCCCATTGGAACACATGCAGGAGGCAACTGATCGATGTTTCCCTCCCTCCGTCCTTCTCTCTCTAAAATCAATAAACATATCCTTGGGTGAGGATTAAAAAAAAAAATCAACAACAAAAATCACAGAAATGTAAAAATGTGGCACTAAATAAGGAAAAAGACACTTGTGTATAGTGTGAGAGCTGAAACAAGATGGCAGATCAGTCTTGTGTGACTTCAGCCGGGACCACGTGCCTGGGGCGACTCAAATTTTTCACTCCTTTGCACACGTCCTTGAAGGACAAAAAGGCACTGTGGATTGATCTGTGGGTTACAAATAGAATTTAGCAAGCATGCACATTTTTAAATATGAAATCCATGATTAATGAAAATTGACTCACTAGAGAGATATTGAGAGAGAGAGTGGCGGGGGCGGGGCGGGGGAGAGGGAAGGGAATGGGGAATCCGCTTTGTGAGTGAGGGCTATTTACAGTTGAAATTCTATACTTTACAAAAGATTTGCCAAGAGCTGCCTTGAAGTGCGGTGCTCTCCAGAGGCCAACAGCAAAGGATGTGGATTTACACACAGTTTCTTGCCACTTTGACGCAGCCCTTGAGAGTTTGTTCAGCTTCTGTCTCAAGTTCTGTACAGTTCAACTAGAATTTTTCTAAGTTTCTGCTAAGTGCTGGCACTTTGCTTGGCACTGTGGGGAAACCCAAGTGAGTAAGCTAAGGCCTGTGTTCAAAGGAATCTGGGGCTGTTCACTTCCTCGTTTAAAGAAGAGCCTTTCAGAGGCTGGGCCAGGGGCCATTTAGCAAGACTGTCCAAATCAACCCAGAAGCCATATTGTGGAGACGTATCTGGTCTCACAGAACCGTGGAGCTTCCAGAGGGGCCTAGAGGCAGGCAGAGGAGCAGCTGAAGTGGGGAGGGGAGGGCAGGGAAGCTGCTCTGTCCCCTCATAGCCACCACCATGTGCACTGCACAAAAGGGACATCTTATGGACATTGTTTTAGGTTAGGTTGACCAGATGGTTTCTGAAGATATGACAAAAAGAAGCACATGGAAGCCTGGGAAAGCATATTGTGGTTCTACCCAGAGAAGGCTGGCGAGGAGGGAGCGACGCCTTGTCAGAGTCTTGGTTCCCCACTCACCAGGCATGGAGCTTGTAGTTCACCTTACTTTTAGGGTCACCCACACCCTTTTTGGAACCTGTTTGTTGTCTTAACTGGGCAAACAGAGAAGTGTGTTCCTGGTGGAGGGAAGAGCATGTGCAAAGGCCCTGAGGTGGGAGGGAGCATGTTTCTCTCTCTCTCTTGCTTCCTGTGGTGGGAGTAAATGAGTGAGTGAGTGAATGAGTGAGTGAGTGAGTGAATGGGTGAGTGAGTGAATGAGTGAGTGAGTGAATGGGTGAGTGAGTGAATGAGTGAGTGAATGGGTGAGTGAGTGAGTGAATGGGTGAGTGAGTGAATGAGTGAGTGAGTGAATGGGTGAGTGAGTGAATGAGTGAGTGAGTGAATGAGTGAGTGAGTGAATGGGTGAGTGAGTGAATGAGTGAGTGAGTGAGTGAGTGAGTGAATGGGTGAGTGAGTGAATGAGTGAGTGAGTGAATGAGTGAGTGAGTGAATGGGTGAGTGAGTGAATGAGTGAGTGAGTGAATGAGTGAGTGAGTGAATGAGTGAGTGAGTGAATGGGTGAGTGAGTGAGTGAGTGAATGAGTGAGTGAATGGGTGAGTGAGTTAATGAGTGAGTGAGTGAATGGGTGAGTGAGTGAGTAAGTGAGTGAATGAGTGAGTGAGTGAGTGAGTGAGTGAGTGAATGGGTGAGTTAATGAGTGAGTGAATGAGTGAGTGAGTGAGTGAATGAGTGAGTGAGTGAATGGGTGAGTGAGTGAATGAGTGAGTGAATGAGTGAGTGAGTGAGTGAATGGGTGAGTGAGTGAATGAGTGAGTGAATGAGTGAGTGAGTGAGTGAATGAGTGAGTGAGTGAGTGAATGAGTGAGTGAATGGGTGAGTGAGTGAGTGAGTGAGTGAGTGAATGAGTGAGTGAATGGGTGAGTGAGTTAATGAGTGAGTGAGTGAATGGGTGAGTGAGTGAGTAAGTGAGTGAATGAGTGAGTGAGTGAATGAGTGAGTGAGTGAATGGGTGAGTGAGTGAGTGAGTGAGTGAGTGAATGAGTGAGTGAATGGGTGAGTGAGTTAATGAGTGAGTGAGTGAATGGGTGAGTGAGTGAGTAAGTGAGTGAATGAGTGAGTGAGTGAGTGAGTGAGTGAGTGAATGGGTGAGTTAATGAGTGAGTGAATGAGTGAGTGAGTGAGTGAATGAGTGAGTGAGTGAATGGGTGAGTGAGTGAGTGAGTGAGTGAGTGAATGGGTGAGTTAATGAGTGAGTGAATGAGTGAGTGAGTGAGTGAATGAGTGAGTGAGTGAATGGGTGAGTGAGTGAATGAGTGAGTGAATGAGTGAGTGAGTGAGTGAATGGGTGAGTGAGTGAATGAGTGAGTGAATGAGTGAGTGAGTGAGTGAATGGGTGAGTGAGTGAATGAGTGAGTGAATGAGTGAGTGAGTGAGTGAATGAGTGAGTGAGTGAGTGAATGAGTGAGTGAATGGGTGAGTGAGTTAATGAGTGAGTGAGTGAATGGGTGAGTGAGTGAGTGAGTGAGTGAAGGCACTGGACCATGGAGGCGTGAAGAGGCCACTGTAGCCATCCCTGTCCTCCTGAAGTGTTAACAGCAAAGGTCACCAACCCCATGGTGATAAGGGGTTTTAGGGCCTGGAAACGACATAAAAAGGTCCTTGAGAACAGACTGCATGCTCAGGGTGGAAGATTTGGGGGAAGGAATGGTGGTGGCAGTTGAGGTTGGAGAGAGGAGGGGTCAGACGAGGCTGGAGTGGGTCTATCCTAGGAGCAGTGGGAAGTCACAGAAGCCACCCTCTGTGCCCCTCCCCTTTGCTCAGAAGGAAATGAGAGCTGGCGTGAGGGGCAGTGACAAGAAGGCGGAGGCAGAGAGCTCTCCTGCTAGTTCATTTCCTCATCTAGCCATCTGCATGGGGCATACCCATATGGTTATGTCTTATTCCAGTTTTCTGAAGTTGGGGCCATCACTCAGGCCTGTCAGCTCACTTCTTCCAAATTTTTTCTTCCTTGAAACTACTTGGATTGGAGATAGTCCAGAGCCTGGGGGTCAGAAAGGCCCTGACTCTGGTACAGCTTACTCCTCTCCCACACCGTCCCTCCTTCTCCTGCATCAGGTGGAGGGCACAGGCCTGGACTCTGGCCGGCCAGGAAGTGGAGCAGGCGTGGGGTGGGGCCAGACACCAGCAAGTTCCGCTTAGCGGTTAGTTCCAGAGGCTCCAAGGAGGTGGGATTCAGAGTAGACACAGGTCTGCAGATGAAGAATTGGCATCACAGGAGCTTTTTGAGACCTAGCAGGGCCCAAACGCGGGGCTGGAGCTCAGGGCCAACTGTGGGGAGAGCCCTGGGAGCCCTGGGCTGGGAGACATGCACCTCAGAGGGGCAGAGGCTGAGGCCCCGGTAGGCACCAGCCAGTGGGAGAGAGGATGTGGCTGCAGCCCATGTCGGCTCCACCTGTGTCAGAGGCTCATGGAGCACTCGGCTTGCAGCCTCATCCCGGCCTGGGCTACAGCTTCTCAGCTCCTCTGAGCCTACAGAGGGATACGCAGCAGTGCCAGGCCGGGGCAGAGAGAGACAGGCCCCTCAGTGTCCACAGATCTGGTTTGTAAACCATCTGGATTTTCCCTGCCTCACTGTGGAGGGCCTGAGAGGGGCCCAGGCTAGAACTCAATACTGGCCATACTAACAACAATGAGCAACTCCTGGCTGATTTCTGTACATCTTGCATGCTATTGGCACTCACATATTTTGGCTCATTTAACCCCATGAGATAGTAACTGTCATTATCCTTGTTTAACAGAAGAGGAAAATGAGTTTCAGAGCGGTGATGTGACTTGCCTGAAGTCCCACAGCATGCAGCAGTCCGAGCGGGTCTGTTTGGCTCCAGAGCTCAACGTCTGACCACTATCCTGTGCTTCCTTGTTAATGGTGAGTGGGTAAGAGGAGCGTCCCCAAGAGGCAGAGAGAGAGGGACAAGGCAGAGGACTGAGCTAGATTTAACCTTGGGTTTGTCTGAATCCCAAACCGGTGCTCATGACCATGTGTTCTGCTCTTCACACCCCCCTTCTCAGCTCAGTGTCACCTCTTCTGTGAAGCCCCAGTCCCCACACACGTCCCAGCAGGTGGGCATCTCCTTCTGCACCAGACCCACCTGTTCCTGGGTGTTACTCTCCTACTAGGCTTAGAGCTCCCGGAGGATGGGGCTGCCCACTTATAAAGTGCCGCACAAATGCTCCTGGGTACTTGGAAGGACGAACGTGTGAGTGAACAAGTGAGTGAGGGAAGTGAGTGAGTGAGTGAGCGGATGAATGAGTGAGTGAGTGAGTGAGTGATTAAAGGCACTGGACCATGGACAAGTGAAGAGGCCGCTGCAGCCACCCCCGTCCTCATAAAGTGTTAACATCAAAGGTCACCAACCCCATAGTGATAAGGGGTTTTAGGGACTGGAAGTGACATAAAAAGTTCTTCCAGTCCACCCCCTTCCCTCCAAGCAGGAAAGCAGTGTTGCTGAGTCTTTTAAAACTAGCTCTATTCAGATAAAAGTTTCACACTGTAAAATTCACTCTTTTAATGGGTACATGTTAGTAGTAATGGTATATTCATGAGCTGTGCAAACACCATTACTATCTAATTTCAGAATATTTTCAACCCCTGGAAAGAAACCCTCAACCCATTAGCAGCCACTCCCCCTTTTCCTTCCTCAGCCCCTGGCAACCACTAATGTACTTTTTTTCTCTAGATTTGCCTGTTCTATGCATTTCATGTAAATGGCACGGCCTTAGTCAGCTCAGGCAGCTGTAGCGGATACTACAGCCTAGGGGCTTAAACCACAGAAATATATTTCCCAAAGCTGTGGGTGCTGGGAAGTCTGAGATTAGAGTGCCAGTATGGCGGGGTTCTGGTGAGAGCTCTCTTTCTGGTTTTTAAACAGTCACTTTATTGCTGTGTCCTCACGTGGCAGAGGTAAGAGAAATCACCTCCCCCAAGTCTCTTCTCATAAAGCCACGCACCCCATTCAAAGGGCTCCACCCTCACAAACTAATTACCTCTCTAAGGTCCCATCTCCAAAGACCATTATGTTGGGGATTAGTCTTCAACAGATACAACTTAGGGCTGGGGAATTCAGGAACCATTTGATGTGTGATCTTTCAAAGTTAATTTGTGCTGTAGAACACAGCAGTACTTCATTTCTTTTTATTGTTGAATGGTATTCCATGGTATGGCTATACTATATTTTGTTTATCCATTCAGCCGATTTTTACTGTTAGGGATAACGTTTCTATGAACATTTGCGTACATATTTTTGTGTGAACATATGTTTCTCTTGGGCATATACCCAGGAGAGGAATTTCTGGGTCACATGTTACTCTATGTTTAATTCTTTGGGGAACTGTCAAACTATTTTTCAAAACAGCTTTACCATTTTATATCCCCACTAGCAAGGTGTGACAATTGTAATTTATCTACATCCTTGCCAACACTTGTTATTATTTGTCTTTTTGATTATAGCCATTCCACTGGCCATGAAGAGGCATCTCACTGTTGCTTTGATTTGCATTTCCCTAAAGACTAATGAAGCTGAGCATTTTTTAATGTGATTATTGACCATTTGTACATCTTCTCTGGAGAAATGTCTATTCAAAACATTTGCCCTTTGAAAAAAATTGGGTTATTTGTCTTTTAATTGTTGAGCTGTAAGTGTTTGTTATATATTTTAGATACCAATCTCTTACCAGACATATGATTTACAAATATTTTCTCTAATTTTGTGGGTTGTCTTTTCACTTTCATGATGGTGTCCTTTGAAGCACAAAACTTTTTCATTTTGAAGTCAATTTATCTATTTTTTTCTTTTGTTAAATGTGTTTTTGAGGTCATTAAGAAATCATTCCCTAACCCAAGGTCACAAAGATTTACTCCTGTGTTTTCTTCTAAGAGCTTTATATTTTAACTCCCACATTTGGTCTATGATTCATTTTGAGTTTAATTTTGTGCATGGTGTTCAGTGGGGGGTCCAAATTTATTCATATGTTTATCCAGTTGTATCAGTGTTATTTGTTGAAATGACTATTCTTTCTCCATTTAATTATCTTGGTACCCTTGTTGAAACCAATTGATCATAAATATGTTGCTTTTATTTGCAGATATTACATTGTTTTGGTGCAATTTTAAATGGGATTGCTTTCTTAGTTTCATTTTAAGATTGTTCATTCTAGTGTATAGAAATACAATTGACTTTTGTATGCTAATCTTATATCCTGCAATCTTGCTGAACTCATTTATGAGTTTTAATAGTTGTATTCTGTGTTTTCCTTAGAATTTTCTACATTCAAGATCATGTTATCTGTGAAAGGAGATAATTTTACTTCTTCCTATCCAATATGGATGCTTTTGATTTCTTTTTCTTGCTCCATTGCCATGGCTACCCACCTCCCGGGGCAACGTTAAATAGAAGTGTCTAGAGTAGACATCCTTGTTTTGTTCTTGATGTTAGGTGAGAAGCATTCACTCTTTACAATTAAGTATAATATTAGATGTGGATTTCCCCCTTATTATAGTCTTTATCAGGTGGAGGAAGTTTCCTGACATTCTAATTTTAAAGATGAATTCACCAAGACCAGGTTAAAGCGCTTGCCCAAAGTCAGATAGCCACCCAGGACAAGAACCTTGACTTCCAACAGCAGAACCATCATCAGCCACAGTAACTGAAGTAGCCTGGTAGCTCCAGGCATAGCACCCTCAGTATGTGCCCAGCCCTGTGCTGTGTGCACCGTATCATCCCATTTAATCCTCACTGCCACCCAATGAGATGCCTAATTCTATTTCTTTATATTTCTTCCTTTTATTTATCTATAATTCCCTTGTATTTTATTTTCTCCTTATAAAGGAAAATATACATTTGTTTTAAAGAATTCAAATATTAGAGAAATATAAATAGTATAAAGTGACCTTCTCTACCTTCCCATTCCTATCATTCCCATTTTACAGATGAGAAAACCAAGGCTTGTAGCACTCTCTAAAGGATGAAGCCTCAGTCCCAGGAAGCACACAGCTGGGCTCCCTGCTTGCCTAACGTGACAGCAGCAATGCAACAAGTAGTTAGGGAAGCCAAGGCCCCTGGGAGGTCCTGAGAAGTGGGAAACAACTGGTTCCCCTGAATGGACTGTTTTTCTGCTGGGTAAGTGCCAGCAAATCAATATTCAATTATGCCACCTGGAGTGGTGGCACACCTCTCCACTCAGGGATGACAGAGAAAAACGGTCTTGATGAAATCTGAATAGACGTATCCTAAGAAGCCTGGATGGAGACACGAGCAGGCAGCTCCTGAAGAGTCCATAAATCTGTGCCTGATGAATTACCGTGCCTCTGTCCCCAGCATCCTGGCTCAGGACAAGGGTGGCATAATTATTTCTCTGGCCGTGGTTATCTGGGGCGAGCTGGTCCATTTTTCTCTTTTATTACCATTGAATTTCAGGAAAGCGTCTGCTGAGCCCCCCACCCTACCCCCCTTTTCTAAATGTTGGATTTATTCGATGGTTCCACTAGCCCTGGTGATGGAGGCCAGGGTGTGCTCTGCAGCAGGGAGGACTTGGTCCCTGAGCCCGCCTGTCTGGACGATTCTCTCGCGGGTGTGATGGGTGGGTGGATGGACAGCCAGCTGCTTGTAACGACCCCTCCCATCAGAGGTACCGCCAGTTTATTTCCCTTTCCCTTCCTCTGCCCTGTGGATGGAGATGCCCAGATCTGAGGCCCGTGTGGTCGAGCTGAGGTGGGGAATTCTCTGGAGTGTTGTCTGAGGGCAGGCATCCCTAAAGGAGACCCAGAGTTCCCTGGGGGGGGGTGAATATTTTACACCCACCCAGCTGAGGCTCCTGGCTGCAGGAGACCATGCCAGGGTTCCGAGCCCTGGACACTGACGATGCTAACGTGGCCGCTGCTCTCCTTGTCCCTGGCAGGTGTCATGCGCTTCTCACAAGTTACCTCTCCCACTCCTCATGAAAGCCACTGTTTGACAGATGAGAAACAGAGGCAGGGAAGTGGGGAGCACCTTGCCCAAGGGCACAGAGACAGAGAGTGGCCTCCCTGGAGTTCCAGCTCAGGAAGAGGACGCCATACACTGTTATCACATGCCAATCAGTGGTCTCCAGTTCCCCTGCAAAGAGGGCCTGCGATGCCATGTCGTCATCTGATCTTCCTGGGCTCACCGCAGCGCTGGCCTGTCAACTGACTGTGGGTGTCACAGGCCATGATCCCATCTGACTGTGAGCTCTCTGTAGCGGGGACCACACCTGTGCTCTCCCCACTGGACCCCAGCCCTAGCAAAGGCCAACACATAGTAGGTACTCAATAAATGATTGCAGGAATGTGGAAGAACAAATACGTGAATGAAATTTCCTGAGCATTGATCCTCAGAGCCAGGACCATAGGGTGTCCACCGTGGGGGAGGCATGCCCAAGCAGCAGCACCTGTTTCATTCATTCATTCATTCATTCATTCATTCATTCATTCATTCACAAGCTTATACTGAGTACATGTCCAGCTCTGGGCAAGCCCCTGGGAAAGCCCAAGGGTAAGAAAAGAAGGATTCTGCACTCATAAAGATAGCAAGGAAGACAACGCTGAAGGAGCAGTAGCAGCCAGATGTAAAAGGTGTCTGGAGAGCTCAGAGAACATATAATAGGACATTAAGTTAGATCATGAAACCTCTCTCAAAGGACGTGATGTACAAGCTGAGATTTGGAGATTGAGTCATAGCTAACCAGGCTAAGAAGTTCTGGTGGATACAAGAGCAAGAGGTCCTTGGTGGTAAGTGCAAGTCAAGAGTACAATGCACGCACACATCCACAACAAACTAGTAGGCCAAATTAATAAAAGTCTGATATCTGGAACCTGGAAAGGGAAGCCTGTCCCTGGCTAACATGGGCTGGTCAGAGGTTGCCCTATTTTACAAACAAGGGCACTGAGGCTCAGAGAGGTGAAGTAACTGCCACAGGGGCACTCAGCCAGTGAGTGACAGAGCCAGTTCTACCAAAATTGACGGATAGGGGGTCAGATTCAGGCCAGCAGAGATGCCCAGTGAGCGGAGCTGTCACAGAGAAGAGGGGGCCTTTCCCATAAAGGAAAGAGCCACACAGAGAGCAAGCCCTTTGTTGGCAGGATGGTTGCACAAGCATCTAAATCTCTTGGTGGATTAGGGGTCTGGAGAGGGACTGGGCAACCTCTGATGTTCTTCCTAAGGCTGGGATGCTGGAAATCCACACCCAGAAAGAGAGGAGAGGGAGCAGTGGCCAGCAAAGTCACTTCCCATGCCCCACCTTAACTTCTTCACAGTTTTCGGACTTTGTGCTGCAGCCCACAGCACGGCTGGGAAGGAGACCTGAGACAACGTCCCAAGTGATTGTTTCAGAGCCCCTGGCCTTCCAGGGCCCTAAATGCCATCATAGAATTAGACATTGACCTCTTCCAGATTGATTGCAAAAATGGCCCCAACTCCTCCCCCACCTTCCTTGTATCCATATTATTTACATCTCCCGCCATTAAGATGTAGAGTCTCTTCCCCATCCCTTGACTTGCCCTAGCCAAGAGAATGCAGTGCAAGCAGTCAGGTGCCAGAGCGCATGTGTCCTTGGGCATGTTTCCCTGTCGCAGAACCCTGCCTGCCTCCACTCTGAGAATGAGCCCAGGCTAGTCCGCCGAGAGCCCATGGCTCCCAGTTGCCCCAGCCTGGAGTCAACCATCCCCTCACCATCCGCAGATGTGGGTTTGCTTAGTTGACCTACAACTGATCAAAAAGACATGAAGAAAGTCAGCCAGAACTGCTCAGAGGAGCCCAGCCTCAATTTTGAACCTCAGAATTATGAACTAAAGAAAAGTTTTTGTTGTTAACTCACTAAATGTTGGGGTGGTTTGTTAACACTGCAATGAGTGACTGATGTGCGGGCTCTTTGCATAAGAAGCTTACCACAGACACTTGAACTACCATGAAAAGCTGCCCATTACCTTCAGCAGCATGTTATTAAGGTACAGGAAATAAGATGCAGTTTAACAGTGGCTTAAGCAGTTCAAAAGAACATTTATTTCTCATGGAACAATCCCAATGTCAGTGTCCTGAGCTAACATGTTAGAGACCTAGCCTCCCTCCACCTTGTTGCTCTGTGTTTCCTAAGCTTTTGCTCCACCCACTGGGAAACCAGCTCATCTCCATGGCCACAGTCCAGGTGGAAGGAAGGGAAGATGGGAGAATGTGGAAGGTGTGGACTTTTCCTTTAGGGCCCAGTCCAGAAGTCACACATACGCGCGTGCACACACGGCTTCTACTCAAGTGCCATTGGCAGAACTTAGTCATATGACCACATCTTGCTGCAGAGGAAACTGGGAAATGTAATTGTCCTGGGAAACCATGTAAACGCCTGAAAGTGGAGGTTCTGTTTTCCAAAAGAGCAAAGAAGAATATGTTGGGAGCAACTGGTAGGCTCCGCTGAAATACAAAATGTGTATTAGGGCAATGTTTCTGAGAATTAGGTGCGGCTGACAGTGGGCGAGGGAAGCAGATAGGCCTATTCCATGGCATCTCCATTTTCCTCCCTCTTCTGGTCCTCCTGAAACTATGGTTTATCTCATTAAGATGCCATAGTCCCCTGATCAGAGCTTATTCATGTCCAGTGACCACTGTGGAGACTCCGTGCACCCCTACATTCACCCAGTCTTCATCGGGCACCTACTCTGCACTGACACTATGCTGGGAACTGTGGATGCAACAGTGAATTAAAACCAAAGTGGTTCTAGACTTTCCAAAGAATAGACTAGAGTGAGGCATTGCACCCCCAAATAATGCAAATATATGCAAAACTGCAGCTTTGTGTTGCATGGTGTTGTACATAAGGAGGTCAGAGTAGGGCTCTCTGAAGAGGCAATACTTGAGCTGGAAGATGAGCAGGAGTTTCCCAGGTGAAAGGGGAAGGGGACATTTTAGGTGTAGGAAACAGTGTGTGCAAAGGCCCTGAGGTGGGACGTCAGCATGATCAGGAAACAAGTGTGAGTGGGTCCGATGATGTAAGGGAGAAGGGTAGAGGTGAGGCTGGATGGAGGCTGGGATCAGGCTGGAAAGGGCCTCGCAGGCCATGCTGGGCAGTCCCACCTAGTAAAGGCATCAGAAAATTTTAAGGGGTTTGAGCAGGGAAGTTTGGTCCCACAATCCAGGAGGTCTCTATTAACGCTCCCCTAACTACAGTCAGAGTTGAGACTCCCATTGAAGAGGTGTCTGTGTTACATGGGACTTTGGCGTCCTGGCCATCTATTCTCTGGGTGCTTGAACTTAGGAAGGCTGTGGGCAGATTCAGAGCATCCTAGGGGATATGAAAAAGAAACCAGAGTAGGGCATGTGCCAGGCCACTACGATTAGCCTTTGTGACAGGCATGCAGGGGGTTGGCAATGCAGCAGTTAAGACCTAAACTCTAGAGTCAGATCCAAGTTAAGTTTCAGCTGTCAACTAGCTGTGTGACCCTGGGCATGTTACTGAACCTCTCTGTGCCTTAGTTTGCTCATCTATAAACTGGAAAAAATAATATCCACCCCACAGTGTTGTTGTGAGGATACATAAGATAATACACGTAGAACGCTGACACATGTAAGCTCTCGGTATGTGCTGTCTCTTGTGACCCGTTGTTGCTTTTGGTCTGGTCAGCAGTGTTTCCTTTGGCATCAGGGCCTCCTCTCACTGCCGTCCACTTCACCCTGGGATGGACCACTCAGAGGGGCACTGCATTTCCTCTCAGGTTCAGCCATGATGAGCTGGGGATTCTGTCACTTGCAACTACTCAGTTCTGCTGGTTCTCTCCAATCCTGGACTTGAACCCCTGACTTCAGCCCCACCAGCTGCCCTCTCAAACATGACTGGTGTGTTCCTGCCTCCATGCCTTTGTTCCTGCTGTTCGCTCTGCCTGATGTCCTGTCCCCTATGCGCTTGGTCCTCCCAAGTGTTGCACGTCCTTTGCTGCACTAGCACTGACGGGTCTTGGAGACAGAGCACAGAGGAAAGAAATGGACTTTCAAGTCAGAGACGTGTGGTTTCATCCCTGCTCCCTCCCTCAGTTGTTGTGTTACCTTTGACTTGTTATTAGACTGCTCCAAGCCTCAGTGCATTCATCTTACACATGGAAACAGTAACACCAAATACACAGCGTTCTTAAGCACATTTAACGCAGTAATTCAGGAGAACTGCCTGGTGCACAGTGGGTGCCTAATAACGGCTGGCTGACACAATCGGTCCTGGGCTGACATAAGCCAGCTCTGCTCCGGCATTTCACCTCCAGAAGAGCAAACAGGAACCCTGGGGGAATCTTACCCAGCAGCCTCGCTCTAGGAAAGAGAAATAAAACATTTTCTAATTCCAAAGAGTAAATGTCAGAGGCTTGGGAAGGCTTCTGAGGTTCTGAAAATGCACACCTGGTGTGGAAGGGAGGGAAGGAAAGGAGGGGAGGAGAGGGAGGAGGCTGAGAGGCAGAGATGGGGTGCCAAGCCTGAGGAAGCAGAGAGAGGGGGGTTGGGCTGTTCTGCAGGTGCCTCCTTGAGACCTTGGGTAGGGGGTTCAGGCATTCTCTGAGCATTCTCCTGGAAGGGGACAGAAGACCTGTACCTCATGAGGAGGCTCTGGTGTCACTGAGCAGAAAGAATGTGGGGATGACGAGTCACCTTCTTCAAACCTCTCATACAAACTTCATTCTGTGCACCCACCCAGCAGGCTGCAGACGGGTGGGTTGGAAGCCATTCAAAACCCCAGGTCTCCACGCTGAATCCTCCTGGCAGCTCTGGCCCTACAGACCGTCCAGATACACCACCTCCTGGTGGCACGTGCCCAGCCATCAGCCTGTCACAGCTAGCAAAGTGGCTTCTTCTGCACATTCATGTTTCATGGTTGTGTGCTACTTGGGGTAAAATCTTGCCTGGCCCAGAGCACTCATGGACCCGTGGTCCCTTTGCCTCCTGCCCTGGGCCCTCCCTGCAGGCCCTGGCTCACCCCAGTGTGCTTCTCCCCAAGTTCTCCACATCCTTCCATGAAGAAAGGCCCTGGGGGAGGTGCAGGGAGCTCTGATCAGTGGCACTGTGTTTCGTGAGGACCCAGGAGCCTTCAGAGAGAATGAGACTCAACCATGGTAGTTTGGGTCCAACCTGAGGCCCATGTGGACGCTCACTGGACTCCTCATTAAAGAGCTAATCAGGCTGGTTTTGGAGGAACCGAGGACAGCACAGCTGATGTGTCTTCTCTGTGCTTTGTGGAGTCCTTAGAAGCATCTAGAAGCAGACACACAGGTACTACTGAACATCAGTGTCTGAGAACAGGTGGCTGGGCAGGCTTGCTGGTATAGGTGACCCTCCAAGTTGAGCTCACCTGGTAGCAGCCTGGGTCAATGGGCAAGGGCACATGGAGGCCCTGGGTTCTCCTTCAGCTATTCTTGAAGCAGCATCTCTGGGCACTGACAGAATCCTTCACCGGACCAGTATTGATGAACCAGGAACTGGGCTGCTTCCCTCTCCTTACCTCCTTATTCAGTTGTCAGACAGGCTGTTAGGCCCTGAGCGAGGAGGACATGGAAATACAAATAGGATGTCACCCTCAGGGGCTCTAGTCAGATGGGGGAGCCAGGCACCCAAGAGGACAAGCATAATGCAGACTCATAAGAACCACGGCGGGGGTGAGGCTGGGTCTGTGTTTCAGAGGCACAGTGTGAGGTGGTTCCCGGGCAGAGGTATGCTGGCTTGAGGCCAGGCTCTGCCACCCACGGTCTGTGGGACTCTGGGCCAGTTACTTACCTCCTTGAGTCTTGGTTTTCCCTTCTATCCAATGGAGATCATGTTGGGAAATTGGGAGGAATACAATCGTTGATGTAATTTAGTCCCTGGCACATAGTAGGTGTTACTATACAGTAGCTCTTATTTATGCACCCAGTGAGCAGGGGTTGAGTGAGCACTGCAGTGTGCGGGCCCTGCTCAGGGAACTGAGAATTCACTGGGGAAAGAAGGCCAGGTGCAGTCCTCATCCCCAGGGACCCTAGAGTGTTAATCAGAGGCCTGAATGAGAATCACAAACAGATCTGCTCTAAAGGGAAGAATGGGGTCCTGCGAATGCCGGGAATACGGAGAGAGGAGAACAAATGCAGAGACTTGGGGGGGAAATGGACAGAATTGGATGCCACGTTGGGCGATGGGGGAGAGAAGGTGTCAAGGATGGAGTCCTGGCTCCCGGGTGGGTGAGCGGGCGGAGGAGTCCTTCACGGGGAGGGCTGGGAGGAGTCGGGGCTGCAGGGGGAGCTCACGAGTCTGGACTTGTTCATGGCAGGTCTGTGATGCCTTTGAGGATCCCCACGTGACACAGAGTTGGGAGCCAGGTCTTGCTCTACCAGCCCCAGGCTGAGACGTCCTGAGGGATCCAGAGGAGAAAGGCCAGTCCTTCCCTCAAGGGCTCACATGTGGGGCCCTGTGGACCTTCACAGGTGGAGATTGTCACTGGACAGAGAAGACACCCCTACCCTGTTGGAGTGCAGGGGGGAGGTCAGGCCAGTCTTCAGGGTCACCTCTGGGCTAAGCCCTGGAGGAAAAAGATTCACTAGACAGGGAAGGGGAGGACGCGGAGGGCGAGGGGCTGGCCTGCGGAGACCCAGGTGCAGGGAAGACAGCACCCTATAGTCAGGAAACTGGGGGGAGGAGCATTAGGGTCCCTGTGGCCCTGGCACCTGGGAGGAGGAAGCAGCAGGGGAAGCTGGAGCCACAGGAGTCTGAGCAGGAGGGGCCCGGGATGCCAGGCGCGAGGTTCACATTTCAGTGGCAGGCCACGGGGACTCAGTGCCCTGTCCTGTTTCAGCAGGAGCGTGTGCTCAGGGCCACTGTGCTTTGGGACAATGCCAGGGTGCAGAGACCCTGGCAGCAAAGAGATCAAGTGCAGCTGAGAGCGGGGCGACTGCAGTGGAGATGGCAAGAGGTGGGTGGACCCAAGCAGCCTCAGGGGGACTGAGTGGACTTTGGGCCCATGAAGGGCGATGGCCATCCATTCAGGGGACAAGGCTGGCAACTGCAAAGGTGGAGAGGAGGGAACAGCATAGGACAAGGCAATGTCAGTCCCAGTATGATATACATCTACACGTACTCCCCACCCCACCACACACAGGCACACAGACGCACAGACACACACGCACACACATGCTGCCCAGTCCCAACCTCCTTCAGTCTTCAGTGGACTTGGGGGTAGTAACTGAATCACACTTGGACGAAGCTTGTGTTCTCATCTTTCTGCTCCTTTCAGTTACGTGGGTCCCGACTCTGGCTGAGCTTTGTGACCTTGACCAAGCCACTTAAACTCTCTGGACCTCAGTTTCTTCCTTGTTAAGAAAAAAGCTGGCATTGTGCTCTTTGTCACACTATGGTCCAGGGGCTTATTAATAAAAATAACTAAAAAATATACTGATTACTTATTATATGCTAGGCATCACACTAAACACTTACAAGCTTTATGTGATTTAATGTAAAACAGAAATAACCCTATTTCTGTTACTGTTCCTAGTTGCTCCCAGATAAGGAAACTGAGGCTCCCAGAGGTGAAATAACGTGCCCAAGGGCACCGAGCTCATTAATGGCAAAGCCATCTATCTCATGCTCTACTGGACAACCCACCCCCATCCCAAACTTTGGCACATCTAGAACATGCCTTCAAAAATCTCCACTTCCCCAGGGTGGGGAACCACTTTATTACAAAGTCCCCTCTTTGCAATGACAGAACATGGAGACCAATGAAACTCTCTCAGTTTCGACATGGTTTTGGAAATCAATGGGCTGTGATTGTGAATCCAGCGTCTGTCAACAGCCGCCTAATTTTAGCTGGATCTTTGCAGGATGCTCACTGGGCTTAGTCGCCCCCGTGGCCTGGCAAAGCAGTTCTGAGAACATCATTGATTTTTGACTCAAGTGTCCCCATGAAATACAAACCCGCTGTTACTCAGAGAGTCTGCCATGTGGCACAGGAGAAATGCTACCAGGAGAACAATAACCGGAATTTCATTGTAAAGCCTGCCCTCTTGTACCATGTCCCTCCCACCTCTTCTCTGCTTTGATCTTGGCCTCACGGCTCAGACCTGGAAAATATGTGCCTTTTGCTGTCCCTACTTGGTCACAGAGCAATAGGTGAAAGGCATCAGTAAGGTGTTAAAGATACTTCCGTTGTGGGCAAGCTCCCGATTACAAAGGCCCTTGTAAGTGGATTAGCACCTGTTTGTTTACGGGAACGGAGTTTGGGGGAGGGTGATTGGGTGCTTCTCTGCAGGGTTACTCCACCCCAGTATGAGTGGCTGAGGTCATGGGGGGAGAACCCAGGGCCTCAGAACAAAAACACAGTCCTTGCATAGCAACAGCCTCTCTTGGGCAGAGTGGACAGAAAGTGTGTCATCACACAGCCTTTCCCCAGGCAGGGGCTTTCCAGGAAACTGGAGGGGAGGAAAACACCAGCCACCCCTAGGACAGGTGCTTGACTGAGGCTGGACATCACATCTGAGTGGGGCAGGCTCTGAGGGTCCAGCCTGTCATTCTGGATATGAGGCCCTGACCCCCAGAGGGGAAAGGCAACTTGTTCTAAGGCCACACAGCAATTTGGTGGCAGAAAGTAGACACTGATGTCCCTTACTTCAAGGTCATCCTTCAGTGGCAGGCCCAGAGCTCCCACGCTGGCAATGCCAGTGTTCATCACAGGCTAGGGAGTGGGTGAGCGAGCGAGCAAATGAGGCAGCCAACGTGGCAAAAACGTGGGTGGTGATGGAACATGTGCCGCACGGGCTCTGCAACCACTTGGCCTGGGTTTAAATGGAATGGGAATCCCACCACTTGCTGTGTGACCATGGACAAATAATTGGATCTCTCTGAGACTCAGTTTCCTCAGCTGTAAAATGGGGTTATGTTAGTATCTACCTCACAGGGTCGTTGAGAGGACTAACTGAAAAAAAGCAAGTTCAGCATCTAGCACAGCATTAGAAACATAGAAAGGAGCTAAAATAACAGTTATTCATACTAGAATTATTTTTCACCAATGACCTATTTGTTTTATTCTAAGATGCCACTTATCAAAAGATAGACCATCAATTAACTTAGTAACAGCTTCTGAAGGGGAAAGAAAGCAGAAAGATGAAATTAAATGTCTAGATCAACTGAAAGAAACATTTTGTTTTGGAAATTTTAAAAACATATGTTCCAGAATTAAAGAGATGCACTATTAATGTCAAAAGGTTGTTTCTAGATTCAGATTCCTGGAACGCTCCCACTAACTGCCACAGAGAAAAACCGCAGCTGGCTCAGCGGCCTCAGGGAAGGCCCTCCCCTCTCTGACCTGTTTCTAACCTTGACTCTGAACAGGTGAGATTAGGTGATCCTTTCTAGCCCTGGATCTGGCAGAAGAGTGAAGTCCTTCGCTGCAAAGGTGAGGGCTTGTGGGGCGGGGCCTTCTTACTCCATTCAGGGCAGGGCACAGGGCCAGAATCCACCTCTCCCAGTGGCCTCCTTACCTCAGGCCCCTGAGCAAAGAGCTTCTAAGCAGAGACCATGTTTCAGGCCTAGGAATCTGGGCCTCCCGAGGGCAGCCAGCCCATCCTCTCACCTCCAACCTGTGTGTTTTCTGGAGGCCTCTACCCACCCTTGGCACAAGCCCATCCTCCGCTGTACCCACCGCCCCCTGCATCCTGGACTTGCTCGCAAGATTTCTGGAAGGCAGACCCTACGAGCAAGCAGCCCCTCCCACTTGGGGTACTTCCGGGGCAGCCTGTGGGGGTAGGAAGGGAGGGTAGGAGGGCAGGAGCCAGGAAGGAGGGGGAGGGGAGAAGATAGACTGCGAGTGGGTGTGTTTATTGCCATTCGCTTCTGGTTACCTTTAAACAGGAGAAAATTACACACTAATCCCCTTTCTCTCCATGCAGTGCTTCTAAGAAAGGAGAACCTTGACATTCTTGGAGGAAAAAATAGGGAAAAGATGAGACACATAATATCCAGAATAAACTGAGGATGGAGACATTTCAGTGAGGTCATGGGCTAAACTTCCTCAATGTCTGAAAAATAAAACCATGGCAGGGTTTGGTGGTGACAGGGGGAAGAGGATTCTGGGAGGAAAGCCCAGCTCCGAGGTGGAACAACGGCCAGTGGGGGAGGGAGTGGGCGGCTGCTGGGCTCTGCTGGGGCAGGGGGTCTGAGACATGCAGGTGGGGTGGGGGATAGGGGGGTTGGTGCAAGAACTCTGGGGCCCGGGCTCCCCAGAATCTGCACCTGTTAACCCCCCCATTGGCTTCCTAACCCTTTGCAAATTGGCTCCTGGCCCAACTTGCTGGTGAAACTCTGTGTTAAGGTCTCATCAGCTCCTGACCTTGCCCCTCTCTGCCCTCTTCCTGGTCATCGGTGACCCCCTGCCATGCTGCGTCGGGGCATTGGGACCCTTGCAGCCTGTCCACGCCTTCACCTCTCCTCAGCCCATCAGGAGGCCACCGCTAGGCCTCCTAAGGACATTTACTAGTAGGAGTTAGCCTCCGCCTCACTGAATGACAATTTAACCCTTTGAGTACTTAGAAGTCATCCTGATTCCCGCTTTTCCCTCACATCCCACAATGAACCCACCAATAATCTCACTGGATCCATTTCAACATACGTCAAGAACCTGTCCCCTTCTTACTGCCTGCATTGTGATCATGTGATCACCCTGGCTCACACCACCACTATCTCTTTCTTTTTGGTATCTTTTTCTTTTGCGTTGTTTAATTATTTTTAAATTTTTTTATTGTTCAAATATATTTGTCTCCATTTTCCCGCCACTAAAAAATATGGAACGCTTCCAGAACTTGCGTGCCGTCCTTGTGCAGGGGCCATGCTAATCTCTGCATCGTTCCAATTTTAGTATATGTGCTGGCGAAGCGAGCACGCCACCACCATCTCTTGCCTGGATAACAGCAAGAGCCTCCAGACCGGTCTCCCTTCCTCTTCCTTTGCAGTGGGCAGGGTGGTCCTGCTAAACCTGAGTTACCCCATGTCATCCCTCTGTCTCTAAACTCTGAGACCTCTTGTCATTCTTCTCCACCGAAATGCTGTGAGGGCTCCCCATTTCCCCTATCTCATTCAGGCCATGAGGATCTGTCCCCAGGGGACCGCCAGTGGGTCTCTGTCCTCCTCTCCCGTTACCCGCCTCTTCCCTCCTTCTCTTCATCCTTGTAGCCCCCTTGCTCTTCCCTGAGGCTCCAGGACACCCCTGCTGTGACCTTAGCACCGACTTTTCCCGCTGCCCCCTCCACACGGCTGACTTCTTTCCCCTTTTCAGTCTTCTCTTCATGCCTCCTTCTCATCAGGCAGCCCTTGGCTACGTTATTAACATGTCATGTTTCCCTGGGAATTCTCACCCCCCTTGACTTTGCTTCATTTTTTCTTTTTTTCCTGGTGCTTAAATAAAACTTACTTCTTTATATTACCATTGTTTATGATCTGTCTCTTCCTCTCAGAATATTAGCTTCATGAAGATAAAAAAAATTATTCCGTCTACTGCAGTCTCCCTAGAGCCTAGAACCACACTTGTCACACAGTAGGCCCACAATAAAAAACAACTGTGGGAAGAATGAATGAATGCAGGAGTGCGCGGCATCCAGGCTCTGCTCCAGGCCACAGCCTGTGCTCAGAGCCCCCGGGTCCGCCAGCTTCGCCGCATTTCAGCCTCTTGGCAGAGTGAACAGCTTGGTGCTGGAGCATTTCCTTGCCTGATAGAAGAGGGAGAATATTCTCTCCCATTTTTTCATCCTTTATCGCTGTTTGCAGTGAGTTTCTACCCTCTCATTAACGAGGCCAAAGTTAACTGTCCAACAGCTCAGGACAACGAGCCACAGCCCAGAGCCTCTCTTGTCACAGGGCCTCCCTGACCTCGACCCCGCCTGGCTGATGAGGACCCTGCCGCACTGGTATAAGGTGCGGCTGGCTGGACGTCCCAGGGATGGAAAGGCTGTGGAATCAAAGCTGGCAGAGTTCAGAAGCTTCCATTCCTGACTTTAGTCTCAGCTCTAAGGTGTCAGCACCTCAACTCGGTCAACTTTGCAAACTCCTTGTTCCTACTGCAAGCAGTGAGACCAGCAGCCTAATGCACAGGCCCTTAGTCCCTGGTATAGCGAGAGATGCCATTTCTCTGCCACCAGCAGGCCCATTTCCAATTCACTTAGGCCTTCAGCCGCCAGTCGGTGTAAGCCATGACTGACAGCTGTGGGTTTGCGCATGTCTTCTGATATCTCTGGGGGCAGCCCTGTCTCTCCTCCCTCCTGGTGGAATGAGCTTATCTTCTCTGCAGCCACTTAGGCCCGACTCTCTCCTTGAATCTTTATGCAAGCCTATTAGGGAATCCAACTGACTGCCAATGCTGGGCACCTAATAAAATCCCGAGTCTGAATGACGTCACAGGACCTGTTCCTCTTCTACTGGTTCTCACTCTACTTTGTCGGGGAAGGCTCTGGTTTCAGTTATGTTTAATGGGCCCATGCAGCAACCGCAGAGACAGGGGAGCAAGCCAGGCCCTGGACCCCAAAATAGAAGGAAGAAAGACAAGAATCAAGGAGTGAGTTGCGTCTGGGCTGTGGTGTGGCTGACACATTAGGACCCTTAGGTCATCCCTGAGGCCTCTCTTCCTTGCTCCCAGGTCAGCATGTACAATACACTGCTGGACTCTGTCCACCTCCCTTATCCGGGCAGCTGTCATCCTGGTCCATGCGTCACCATCTCTCTCCTGGGCAACCCAGTGGTGTTCTAGCTGCCTCCCCTGCCCCCCAGTGTCCATCCTCTGCACAGCAGCCAGAGTGGTCAGGCCCTTCCATTTCCTCTGAATCCCCCCAGTTAGAGGTGGGTAGACATGCGGCTTTAACTGCAGAGACTCCCGTGCTCTGGGCCCTGGCGGGCAGGGCGCGGGGTGGTGAGGAGGCAGCACGGTGGTTAATGAACATCACTGGTTCACGGATTCATGGGGTCCATAGTTGCTCAAGAAGCTTTAAAAGGCCCTGAAATCTCACAGCTTCTATATGGAAAAACAAAAAACAAAAAAACACCTTCACAGAGGTTTTTCCAGGTTTGACAACAAATCCTAAAAATTTATAGGACAATTCATCAATAATGAATTGCAGTGATGAAAATAAAATGTTCCTAAACCATCAATAATAAAAAAAAACCCAATTTCCATCAAACTCTGCTAGAGGAAAGGCTAAATTATCTTCCTATCCTCGCTATAGAAAACGCTACCATAAATTATTGCCATAAAAGATGTAATCTGAGAGGACGCAACTAAAAAATGTAAGGAAAAAATTACTCTTGGAGGTGTATCAAGATGCTCGTTCAAAAATGTGTTGTTGTTTTTCTCAATTTTGTACTGTTTTTGGTAATTTTTACCTTTTTAAATCTGAACTTTATTATGATTTGTTTTCTTATTTGAAATAAATATTAAATTATGTAGCTAATTTTGATTCCTAATTCTGGGCTCTTCTAAAGATAATACCCCCAATTGTGTGTTTCAGATCCCAAGAAATGTGGAGCCACTGCCTTCCAGGGCTTCCTACTGCACTTGCAATAAAAAAAAACCCCACCCCACGGTGTGAGTCCTGTCTGCCCCCTCTCGGCCCCCTCCCCAGCCCTGAACCTACCACTCACCAGGCTGCAGACTCATGGCTCTTCTGCCTGTTCCTCTAACTGCTGCATCTCCTCCCTGAAAACTCTTCCCTCAATTTTCCCTTCTGGTTTTTCAGGGCTTACTCAAGACCACCTCCTCTGAAAAGCCCTCAGGGACAAGCTTATTTAGAGACCCCTGTCCATCCCACCTTCCCTCATCACTGCTTTCCCTCTCTGCTTTGTTTAATTCTCAATGCACATTTCTATCTACCTGAAGGTATAATGTCCTTCCGCAGTTTCTATCTCCTTACCCCTCCTGCGAGCAGGGCCATGTGTGCCCAGGAGGGCAAGGTCATGTCTGTCTTGTTGATTGTGGCCTCCAGCACACAGAACAATACCCAAATCATAGTAAACATACCATGTTTATTTGCTCAATTAATAGACTGTTGTTTAGAGTTTGAACTGACACCTTCTTTCTGGAAGGTGAGTTGGCATTCTGTCCCAAGAGCCATGAAACGTGCAAGCCCTTTAGCCCACAATTCCCACTCCTAGATGTTAATTCCAAGGCAATTATCAGAAAGGCACACAAAAAGGGAAGCCGGCTGCTGGCAGAAACCATGGGAATCAATCAGATCTTTGTTGTTGTCTGGACTCCACCAATCAAAAAGCTTCTGTGTGAACCTGAGCAAGTTTCTATTGTCCCTGAGCCCTGGCTTCTTCATCTGTAAATGGGGATAATAATCCCTATGCAGAGGGAAGCTTGAGGCTGATATGAGGTCATGCATGGAAGGTGCTGAGCACAGAGCCAGGTGTATGAAAAAGCTCTATATGCGTATGCCGACGGTTACTGTCTTCCATCATGCTCATTGTAATGCTGCTTAGAATTGAACTGAATCTGAGAGATTCTAAACTTCTAACCAAGGGAATTGTCTAGATCTATGTCACCATCCAACTGAGGTGTAATGCCACACAAGCCACAAATATAAGCCACATACAGTGTGGGGCAAAAGTAGATTTACAGTTGTGAAATGCAGAGTTTATTCTTGTATTATTATTCATTAATTATTGTATTATTTTCCATACGAACAACTGCAAACCTGCTTTTGCCCCTCCCTGTATATATTTTTAAATTTTCTAGATAGCACAAAAAAAATTAAAAGAAAGATTTAAAATTTAATTTTAATAATATATTTTGTTTAACCCAATATATCCAAAATATCATTTCAATATGCAGTCAACATGAAAGTCATTAGTGAGACATTTTACATTCTTTTTTTGGTACCATATCTTCCAAACCTGGTGTGTACTTTACATGTGCATGTTTCAGTTCAGACCAACCACTCCACAAGTGCTCAGTGACCAGCTGTGCCAGGCAGCCACCGCACTGAAGAGTGCAGGTCTAGGTAATTTATCATACAACTTGAAAATACTGTACAGCCATGGGAAAACTTGCTTTAAAAATAATATTTAATCATGCAAGAAGAAGCTCACTAAATGAGATTAAGTGAAAAAGATAACTTACAAAACCAAATAAAGTATGCTCCCACTTTGTCATATATAAATATATGCTTATGTTTATTTGAGTGTATAAATTGATGTGCATGCTCCTAACAGGGCCGGCCCTCTGAGGCAGTGGAGTTAGAGTGATCTTAGTTTTCCATTTTTCGCTGTGGTCATGGGTTCCTTTTTAGAGTCAGTGGAGGGATAATGTTATTTTTACAGTGTTCAGGGTTTGTTCAGCCAACCCGCACCAGGACCTGGCCGCAGCGACCCTTTGTAAATGCATTGTGCTGGTTCAAAGAACTGGCATAGCTCTTCAACTTACACTGTACCCACGTACCTGCCATAGCTCCTCCACAGACGGCAGAGTGAGCCTGGCCTCCTGGCCTTGTGCTCAGGCCTTGACTTCCTTTGGTCAATGGAATGTGGGTGGAAATGACAGTTGTCAGTTCTGTGTCTAGGCCTTAAGGGCCATCTCATATTCCTGTGTGCCCTCTTGTACCTCTGTCATTGCCATGAAAAGAAGGTGCCCTGTCCAGCCCACTGGTCCCAGGAGAGTAAGAGACACGTGGAGCAGGCCCGCATCTAACCTCTAGCTTAGACCATCAGCTCTCACACTTAGACACATGAGAAATACATACTCATTGCAGTATGTCATATAGATTTTTTTGGTGGCTGTTTGTTATAAAGCTCTAGCTGACTAATATATTGCTGCCTAACTATTTCACATGAATTCACATCTAATGAGGAAAGCAAAACCAATTGGAGTTGTAAGTTAAAAAGCTGAAATCAAGAACACTTTTGAAAATTCAAAAATGTAGCTTCCAATGATCTCCAAGGCACAAGAACCCAGCCATACCCCTAGTAACCTGGTTCCTTCCATTTCACACATTCTTGCTTACTAAAACCTCAAGTTACAGAGGACAGAGTTTCCTTATTCCTAGGTATTACCAGTTCCTAGGCTGCCAAAATGAAAACTCCCAAGTTTCTCAATTTGAGAATATACTTTTCCCTCTTAGAAAAATTATGCAAAACCATTGTAGAAAATACAAACAAAAGGAAAATAAAGACACTCTTAATCCCACCCCCAAGTTTTAATCTCTGATAAACATGTATATATATGCATATATATGTATATATATGCATGTTTTTGTACGTTTATATTTTTCCTACAAAAGGAGAGCAATCTGTACATTCTGTTCTATAATTTTCTGTTTACATTTACTGTCATAAACCTCTTTCCTTGCCATTTAATATCCTCTGCAGAATCATTTTTAAATTGTGGAATTCTTGCCTAGATTTCCATTGAGTGGCGGTAAATAACTTTACCTAATTCCTGTGGTAATATGTATCAATTCTATCCCACGTTTAGCTATCATAAGCAACATCCTATATATTAGCTCTCCCTGTATATTTCGGATTGTCTCTAAGGGTTAATTCCCAGCAGTGAATTTCTGAGTTGGGGTTATACATATTTATGAGGCATTCTGTCTCCAAGTGTTATTGTCCTCATCCATCTGACAGTAGGCGATTGAAATTGGTGAAGTGTGTGATCATCGTCCATCTCACGGGCTTCTCATTGAGTCTAAACACCCCTGAGAAGGAGGCTCCCTGGAGCCCACATCACCCGAAGCGCCCTGACTTGAGCATATCTGATCTGCCCAACAGAAGAGCAGGGCCCTGAGAGAGACAAGAGGTGGGAAAGGCGAGAGAGGAGGGTGCCAATGTGTGGAAAGAGCCAGAGAAAAAGGTTAAGGATTAAGCACTTAGGGTTCAGAAAGGCAAGTCAGTAGGGGGTTGAACACCCACAAATAAAGGGGTCCCATGGACTCAGATTGGAACTTGCCCCTCTCGGTCTCTTTCTCTACACCCTGAGGCTGGACTTGGGCATCAGCAAACACAAGCATAGGTTTGAAAAGCCCTTGTATAGGGGCTATTCCTTCCCTCCTGCTGGGAACTCCGTGGATACCACCACATGGATGAGCCCGGGTGGATCTCTTGGAGGATGAGAGACCATATGGATCAAGGTGCCAGCCGCCCAAATCATCCCAGCTGTCCCAGCTGAGGCCCAATTAGGTGAGTGAGGCCTCACTGGAGACCATCCAGGCCCAGTAGAGCCTGCCCAGAAAAAAGAACTGCCCGATGCAACCCAGGGTCACAAGAAATAATATATATTTGTTGTTTTAAGCTGCTACATTTGGGGATGCTTTATTACACAGTGGAAGCTGACTGATACAGGAGCAGAGGGATGGGCTGGATTAGTGAGGGCCTTCTGTCGGGCTGGGGAGTCTGGGGTTTGTCACTGACTATAAGAGAAGACTGTGAGACACAGACTCAAATCCTGGCTATGACATTTATCAGCTTTGGGACCTTAGGCTGTTCAATTCACCTTTCTGTGCCTCCATTGCCTCACACACTGCATGGAGACAATGACACAGGTGATCCTTGAACAACTCAGGGGTTGGGGGCACTCATCATCCGTGCAGTTGCAAATGTGCGTATAACTACAGAGGGTTCTTCACACAAAGGTTCCTAACTGTGGGTAGAAAATACAGTTGACACGTAAATAGCACTTTTTCAAAATCCATGTATAAGTGGACCTGCACAGCTCAAACGCACATTGTCCAGGGTCAGCTGTATTTCAAAGGATAGCATTGCATGCCTAAGTAAATACAAAGTTCTGTGGATGTTACCTAACAGCGTGAGTGTTCAAAAAATGCTGCCTTCTTATCATCCAACTCCTGCCGTGACTTCCTACTCTAGACCTTGGGCCCAGGTCAGCTGACACGACCCCCTAGTCTTGACTAAGATGACCTGGGTTTTTACCCCTACCTGTGAGGTAGCCAACCATCTGAGTGTGCCCAGGACTGTCCTGATTTTAGCACCCAAAATCCCTTACCACAGGAAACCCCTTGGTAGTGCTAGAAAAACTGGGACAGTTGGTCACCCTACCTGCCAGGCAAACCTGTGGTCCAAAGACATTCCTGTTCTGGCCCCTCAGCCTGCCCAGGCCCATTCAACCATCCTCAGATGGCAGTCTCCTTTCCCTCATACAGCTGAGGCCCCTAGTTTGCAAATAAACACATGCGACCCACACAGGGCTCCAGGGAGAACGTAATTCCACATGCACAGGAGGCAGAAGCCATATTGTTCAGTCATTTCTCTAAACATCTGGGGCCTTTGGGTAATGGCTGCGTGTAAGTGGAGCATCAGAGAAAGTAGAGATGATACAATGTTTCTATGACAGGCAGTCTGGCTCTGTGAGAAGTTAGTACAGCAGCAAGCCAACGCCAGTAATGGGGCCGCCTCATCGGGTCTGGGACAGGGCCGTGGAGACCCTTCATCTCTGCCCCCTCACCACCTTCAGAGAATGGGGATCCCCGAGATGGTGTGTCTGAGGGTGGCCTCCCTTGAGGACCTATGAATGGGGGGACATGGGGCAAGTCAGCATCTCTAGAGGGCGCTGACATGAGTGATGTAGGAATCTGGGTGTCCTTACCTTTTTTCATCAAGTCTTTATTTCAAATGCCCGCCTCTTATGTATTGGTTTTGACTGGGGTCAGAGCCAGACCCGATGGGACAATACAAAGGAAGTCTCCCCCTTTGAAGGCCCAGGGGAGCCTTGAGCACAGTGGGCCCAGAGCAGACTGCAGGCCCCCTGAGGTCTGGACCTACGTGTAGGAGGACCCGGAGGCTGAGGCTGGGCCTGGCTCACTTCTGCAGGGCAGGAGGCGCAGCAGGGCTGCGCGGCCGTGTCCCGTGTCCTCCTAGAAGATGCGTGTTTCCCTGACGTTGCCTGTGTGTGCTGCCGTCCCGAGGAGCCACAGCAGCTGCGACAAATGCAAAAGCCAGCCACACGAACAGCAACGACTACCTTTATTAAATGCCAGCGGTGAGAGGACGCAGCGCAGAGCAGACAGGAGGCCTTTTCTCCCACATCTGGGCCCGCCTGGAAAATGGCAGTGTTGCCCGGCCCCCTGGGAGAGGCAACAACACTGCTCCCCGTGTGAGAACTGTGAGCTGAGGGCTCTGGCTTCCCCACGCCCACCGCCTGCCCCCGGCTGTGGGGAGTAATACCTCTTGCCGAGCATGGCCCGTTCAGGACACCAGGGCCGGGAGTGCCGGGCAGTGTGGAGGCCGAGGGTGTGGGCGGCCTGGCTGGGTATGAATCCTTGCCTGATGTTTACTTACCAACTGTATGGCCTTGAAAGTAACTCCACCTCTTGTCCTTCAGTTTCCTTATGTGTGAAATGGGAACAGTAGTGGTCCCCACTGTCACGGGAAGGTATGAAGATAAAATACGTAGATACAGTCATCCCTTTAGAGAAGAAGCTGGGAAGAAACATGATGTGACAAACTCACTCAGGCTGATGGAAAGGATGTGGCCACACACTTTATTTATTGGTATGAAGAGCTCAAAGCACTGTGGCCACTTTTGCTATTTGGCATTATCCTACCTCTGGCCATAATTAATAACATCACTCCCACGTGCAAAACATTCTCACCCGATTATTCTAAGACCCTCCCCACTCCAGATCACATCCAATTTCAGCATAAGTCAGGAAGCGCTGGATCTCATAATCCAATCAGGTCTCTGCCGCTGAGCCTCTCTGAGGACGGCTCTCTCCCTCAAAAGGCCCAGAAGCTAAAATGATGAGTTATCAGCTTCTCCCTTCCACACATCTATCATAAACTGTGAGGCACAGATAGGATAGCTGTAATAAACCTTTCTGTCAACAGAGGAGAAAAGCAGAATGACACAGGAGGCATGCAATCCTGACATCCTGAGGGGAGGGGGGTAAATGTGGTCAGGTTCTGCCAATGCAGAGCCAGGGATGGTCGTTGACTGGGCCACTGTCTGCCCCGGGGAGTAGCTGCCCAGGACTTTGCTCTCTGAGGTCTTGACTTCAGCATCAGGCTCCACGCTCACCCTCTGAGTCCTTCCTTTACCTTAAGGTGCAGCCTGTATTTGCAACCAGGTGTCTTTGCCAACCTGTGTCCCACCCTTGGAGCATCAGAGGCCCAGCCCTTTTGGTCCAAGCCGGAGTGTTTTTGCTGATACGACACACTTTGTAACTCTGTGGGCTTTCTACGCATCGATCGTACGCTATTCTAGCCAGCAAGAGGCTCACGCAAGATTGTTTTCAAAGTATGCCTGTCTGCTCTAAGGTTGTGTCCAGCTGCTCTGGGATCATATCCTTAGGATCTTTAGAAAACCTTTTCTCCAGCTGAGAGGGTCTCTGAGTTACTGCCTTCAAAATTTGGTCTTCAAAGATCTTACAGCCTCAGCCTAGATTTAGTCTTTGGTAACAGGCCTTGTTTCACTGAATTCTTTAAACAGGTTAGGAAGACAGGATAAAAACAGTTATATTTTCTAATCCAACAAGATCTGGCAACACTCTTATTTTCTTTAACTTTGGGTTGCAAATCAGATCAAACAGTCTTTCTTCAGTTCAACTCTGTTTTCCATGCTTTGTCACAGATAAGAAGCCAATGGGCGCTTTCACCATTCTGCCTGGAAATCATTTTGCTGAGGACTGAGGGTTCGTTAGGGACATTCACTATCTTCCAAGTCACTGTCAATCATTCTGCTGTCTCATAACAGGGGTCCTTGTTTTTCAAACCTCCTGCAGGAGTTTCCTCTGCCTCACATCCTCTCACAATTTGCTTGCCATTTTTCCTAGACTTAGCTTCAGGTTTCTTGCCACTTTCCCATACGTGCACAGTGCCTGTTGTGCTCCATTCCATTGACGAGAGCCAGCAGCAAGGCCAGCCTGTAGTCCAGGTCATAGGGGATAGACTCTGGCTGTTGATAGGAGGAGCTGCCAACTATTATGGTCAGTTTTGCCCTTTTCACACCCAAAGATCCATAGGTAACACTATTTTTTAGTTTTGTTAAGCATTGAGCAGTGACTGTCTTCAATGGGTCTCTCTCACAGATCCTGAAAGCATTAGAGGTTCTTTGATGGTGGAGCCACCCTGGCTGGAGGGCACTGAGCCTGACATCAGGTTCCAGACCCTCCACTGTCCCCCCCCCCCGCCCCAATCTCCCTCTAAGGGAGTGACTGGATGTCACTGAATCATTTCTGAACAAACACTCATTGAATTCTTAGCTGGTACTAGAAACCCAGTTTCTCACAGGTGGAAAGAAAAACAAAGTTGTGGTCCCTATCTGACAAACACTGACATAGAAGGTGGTGATTTCAATTCATTTGTAGTCTTAGGGACAAAAAACTACTTTTCCTTCCAAGCCTGCTTTACTTTTTCCCTTTTCTTCTCTTAGTTTTTAAAACATAACCACTATACCATTATCATACATGTCCAGATTAACAAGTCCTTAACTTCCTCAAACATCTGGACAATATTCAATTCTGCAGTGGTCTCATAGACACTTTATTTTTGTCCTTCTTTTATAGTTTCTTCGACTCAGGATTCAAATAAAGTTGATGCATAGTGACTGGCTGATAAGCCCCTCACCTCTCTTTTAACCAACGGTTTCTCCTTCACACTCTTTTCATTTGTTCTTACAACTTATTGATTTTTTCCTGTAATCCTCAGAACAATATCGGAGGCAGCTACTATGGACCCACAGTACCTACCACACTCAGGGCAAATCCTAATGATCAAATGTGGAGGTACTTCCCCAGCATCCAGTGGTTTAAATGCAGACTATACATTTAAAAAACAAAACAAAACAATTTACTGTTTGGAGAACTTTGGGGATTTGGGGATTTCAAGTAGAGATGGTTGTAGACAATACTTGGGTCCCTCCCAAATGCATATATTGAAGCCCTAACACCCAACATGATGGGATTAGGAAGCAAGGTCTTCGAGACGTGATTAAGTTTAGTGAGGTCATGAGAGTGGAACCCCCATAATGGGACTAGTGTCCTCATCAGAAGAGGAAGAGAGACCAGAGCTCTCTCAGTGCTCTCACAGGTAAGGGGTCCTGGGAGTGCACAGCAAGACGGTGGCCATCTGCGAGCCAGGAGGGAGGCTCACCAAGAACCTCGATCTTGGACTTCCCAGTGCAGAACTGTGAGAAATAACTGCCTGTTGTCTAAGCCACCCAGTCAATTGCATTTTGCTGTAACAGCCTGAGCAGGCTAAGGCACACTGTGAACCTGCATCACTCTCTAATGAACAGCTGAGGAGGCACCAAGGGGATAAGTAACTGTGTGAGGTCAGCGAGCTGGCAAGGTTAAGAGACGGGATTCACACCGAGCAGTCTGGTGCACTTCCGTGTTCCAATCCCTTGTGCTCAGCTGCCTCCTTGCCACCCGCTAAGTCCAAGTGTTGACAGATGGGTTCTAATCCTGGCTGTGGCCCTTGCTAACTGAGTGTGACCTCAGGCTCACACTTCGCCTAGTGGCTCCCCTTTCTCCATCTACAAGGCAGGAAACGCTGCCCACTCCTAGACTGCAGGAGGGCTCCATCAGGGAGGGTGGGAAAGGGCTGATGCATGGAAGGAACCCACCTCGTCACTTGTAGGGCAAGAGTATGTGTGGGGGCTTTATTCGTATCTCCCTCCTCTTCCTATCCCTAGCTCTACCCCTGGCTGGGGCCTGACTTGCTTGGAATACTATAATTTGCAAGTCCAAGAGTCAACTGTCCCTTCTGCTCTGTTCCAACAGGGGGCCTTTGAGTGCTCACATAGGCAGTGTGGGCTGCTCTTGGGGGAGGGGCCTGGGGCAGAAGCCCACACAGGGTGTACAGTGGGCTTGAGGCATTTAGGATGGGCATTCCAGGGGCCTGAACAGGCAGGCACGGCGTAGGAAGGGAGGTGGGTTCCGGGTGGGCGCGTCTCCTGGGCCCTGTGGAGTCTGTATGCGGCTGCGGAGCACTGGGGACATAGGCAGCCAGAGGATGGCCAGAGCAGAGCCTTAAAATGTGGGCTCTTAGGGCAGGGACCCCTAGCACCAGGGCTAAGGGTGGGCTGCCTTGAATGTTTGTTCCCTCCCTCCCCTGTCCTCCTCACCCCAGGGCTAACAGAACCACTCGTCTCCCCCCACCCCCGCCCCTCGCCAAACCCCTGCCTCGCTCAGCTCAGCCTGGCCAGGCTCAGCACACCAGTCTGCTCGTCTCTGCTCATCTCTGCTCGTCTCTGCTCTGCATGGAGTATGGCTGATGGTACTTTATCAAAATATCTAAATATGAGTTTTTCCTGCGTGTCAACCCTTCATCTTCTCACTGCACCACTCCCTGAGCATTTTATAGCTAGGGAAAAGGGAAAGAAAAAAAGGCACCCTGGCGTTTATTGAGATAAATTGTGAGAGTCTGCAAGGCTGAATTGTTAAAAATGCATCTTTGCCTGCTGCCAACGTCATGAATGCAGCTGATAAGTCAAGTTTCCTTTATCTTCTCAAAGTGTCTCTGCACAGAGAGGGGGCTTCATCCCCACCTCCTCCGACTCACGGCTACTCGGCTTGCAGACGATCTGCAGCCCCCAATCCATCCTGAGATTCTACACACGGCACACTCGTAACTCCATACGCATTCTGTTATGAGCAATGCGCTGGAACACTGGTGATTGATTTTTCCTTGTGGCCTCTTGTAGGAAAGAGTGAAGGGAGTGACACTTGCTGAAAGCCAATTATGCTTGGGCACTTTGCCTGAGCGGTCAGTGAGCCATCATAAGGAACACCTCCCCAGTGCGTAGAGGCCTCACACAAGTAGTGCAGGTGTTGCCTGTGAGTGCGGGCCAGTCAGGGCTGGCTGGCCCAGGACCACTTTGCTCACGTGTCTGCAGTCAGTGGGTAGTCAGCAAGGATGGGCTATCCCGGTGTTGCTGGGCTCTCTCTTGTGCCTGGGTCCCTGCTGTTGCTGATTGACTGGCATGGTTCTTGTCCACGTGGTCAGGCCTGGACTTACAGGTAGGTCATGGGATCCAGGGGAAAGAGGGAGTACAGTCCTTTGAGGTCCAGGTACGGAACTGGCACAATGCTGCTTTTGCACATTCTCTTGGCCAGAGCAAGTCATAAGGCCAGATTTCAGAGGTGGAGAAAAGGCTCCACATGTCAATGGAGGGAGATGCAAAGTCACATTGCCAAGGGTCAGGACACAGGGTGAGAGCACTGGGAATGATTGCAGACATTTTTACAAATAACCTATGTCATTCATATTATGGCATTGAATCCATGAAGCCACCCTGTGAGGGAGGAGTTATCAACCCCATTTTTCAGATAAGGAAACTGAGGCTGAGAGAATTTTGTTTCCTCATTCCTTTTTTCTTCCCCCTCTTATTTGGGTATCCCAGTGCACCGAGCACTAATGGCACTGGGTTGTAGGTGTGAGCTAGATACAGTCAGCCCAGCAAGGGGGAAGTAGAGGACACCTAACCAACCCAAGATATGACTCCAAGGGCAGCAGAGGTCATGGGAAGAGCACTAGGCTAGCATCTGACAGGGCTCGCTGTATACTCTTGGGATATGCACTTGACCTCTCTGAGCCTCAGCTTCCTCATGTCTATGGGGAAGTAGCTCCAACCCTCAGGGTGGGGTGAAGAGTTAGGAACAGGAGGTGATTCAGTGCCTCCCAAACCTTGGAGCCCAGAACTGTCTCTGCTGTTATTCTGCACCCTGCAGAGGTTTTCTGAGCTCCGACAACACACAGGCCCTGTGTCCTTGACCCTAGGTCCATCACTCTGATCCACCTGAGCCTGGGGCAGAAGATGGAACACTATGAAAGCCGGGACCCCATCCGTCCCCACCACTCTGTCCCTGGCATCTAGGACACTGCCTGGCTTACTTCTGGCACCCAATACACATTTATTGAATGAATGAAATATGCCTACTTTATAAACCAGGGAAACAATAACTGGCGATGAGGGCAGCCAAAGTTCATCCAGGTGTGAAGGGCTCCAAATTCATCAAGACACTCAGTGAGCGTTTCCTGGGTGCTGTGACAGGGACTCTCAGATTGAGCTTGGGTATGACGTGCTGGGGAAACCACCGGGAGGCAGCTCTTAGGACTTCTCGGCCAGCCTTGGCTCGGGCCTCACCCTTAGATGGGCAAGTCGGGTCCAGGAGGGACAAGCAGAGGGCACTTGGGGCTCCCAGGAGATCATAGACTGGGGACAAGGCTTTGAGGAGGGTGCAGCTGGGGTGGGGTCCCTCCCCTTCCAGGGGCCTCAGCCCAAACCCGCCGCCTGCGCAAGGGTGGACTGAAACTCCGCCTCACACCAGGGCCCCTTCCCTTCGCAGGCTGAGGGGCTGAGGCCCTCCTGCTCCCGGCATCGCGAATGTACTCAGCTTAGTGTGAAATGGCCCTCATGAGGAACGAGCCATTCCAGAAAGCTCTTCTGAGAAGCAAACTCTGGCCAGTTCTCACATCTACCCGAGGCACAGAGCAATTTGTACTTGATTAAGTAAAATGTTACAGGTCACAGTATGACCATTTTAAATCTTTCATGTTTTCTGCTTTCCTCACTTCTCACAACCTATTAATTTCCAATTTTCTTCTCTGCCTTCTGTCCTCACTCTGCATCTATGGAGAAAGTCCCTGGCTGCCTTCACTCTCCCCCTCCCCCTCCCTCCCTCCTTCCCTTCTTCCTTCCCTCCCTCCCTCTCTCCCTTTCTTTTAGTACTTTTGATCCTGCTGTAAATCCTGCAGCATCCTAGGCCCCAGAAAAACCACAACAAATCTGTGAGATGGACCGAGCCCTGTCCTCCTGGAGCATCTGGTCTGGAGGGAGAATGACAGGAAGGAGATCAAGACATGACACCTCTCCTGAGTCTCTCTTCCTCACGGGACTGCAGGAGGGGGTGCTAGGGGCCCAGCATGTAGATCAGAGATGACAGTCCAGCGATGCTCCCAGGGTACGCTGTGGCGTCACAACAAAAACAGGGTGACATCCTTCAGGTCAGGGAAGCTCCCTGGAGGAGATGACCCCTGAGCTGAGTATCAGAGGACCAACCAGGGTGACCACGGGAAAGAGAGTGGGCAGATGCCAGGACAGAGCATGTCAAGGTCATATTTGTTAAATGGCTCAATACGTGAATGAATATTTGTTAAATGGATTAGTAAACAAATGGACTTAATGCAAATTCTTTTCTGGCCCCCCCACTTAAGCATTCCAAATGCCTCTACTGCTTTGGGGATGAAGACTTAAACCTGTATGTGCGATTGGAGGCCACACATGGTCCGGCCTGCTCCCCCTTCTCCAGGCCCCCCATCCATTCCTTTCCCTTCAACCACCCAGGTCCTAGCAACCCTCACGGCCACTAAGAACCCTCTGGGCCTTTGCGCATGTTATTCCCGCAACGGACAATCCCTGTTCATCCCTCAGGCCCCTGCACGAGCATCTCATCCTCACGAAGCATTGTCCCCTCTCCCTGGACACCCACTCCCTAGTATATGCTCTCATGGCACCAAGAGCCCCTTCTTGCAGCTCCCACTGTGCGAGTCTAAATGAATCTCTCTCTCCTCTAAATGGTGAGCTCCTTGGGGCAGGGACCATGGCAGATCGGCTTAATTCCCCTGATGCATTGGCTGTAGTGTAGCAGGTGCTTAACAAATGTGTTGAACGAATACATGGATATTGTCACTGCAGGGTCTCTCTTTGTCAGTGCACTAGCACCAAGACAGGCTGCCCACCAAGGACTGGGGTCTGTCTCAGGTGTCCGCATCGCCTGTGCCCACTTCAGGGTCTGCGCCTCCCTGGCATCAGTAAATACCTGTGAAGGAGGGGAGGGAGGGAGGGACTTGAGATTGAGAAGAATCACTGACTCAGCTTCTGGGCCATTCTGGAAAGTGGCCAAGACAAGAACAGTCTCACATCCCACCGACGCAGGCATCTGGCTCCCAAAATAGTCCTGTCTTCTCGGCCTGCCTGCCTGCGCATGGGCAGACCCCACAGAGCAGCTAAGCGGGTGTGTATTTTCATGCCTCATAGTGTTTGGTTTCTGCAGGCTCATTATGAGAAAATGGGCTGTCAACGCGGCTTCAGAGGAAAGCAGGGAGGAAAATGGACCAATTTCCCTGATCGTAGACATAGCAGTGGATTCTTGCCTTTGCAGGGTGCTGCTCCCATGGGAAATTGGCAGGGAAATCCCAGGACCTGTAGGCTCTGCAGTCCTGGGGCTGATGAGACTCTTTGCGGGGACTGTGCCTGGTGGAGTCGACTGGCTGAGGGAATGTGATCTAATGGCCTCATCAGAGCACTTGAGAGACCATTGTCCCCTCACAGCAGATGGGTAAAGACGCTGCTATCCTTGCTCCCAATCAGGAGCACCTGGGACAGAAACCAAGAGAACAGAATGTTCCCTGAAGCCCCTGCTGCGCCCTGCCCACCAGCCCCTACCTGGGAGCCACTGCCTACCCTGCCTTGAATACAGCTCCACCTGCTCTGGAGAGAGGTCCTCAAGACATCTGCTCAAGGAAGGCCTTGAACCTCCTTAGGGAGAATTCCAGACCCAGAATCTAAAGACCTGGAATCAACAAACTGCAGGCTGCTACCCCTTCCCTGCGTGCTCTTCCCTAGTTTGTCATTCAGGGCCCAGCTTGGGCTCAGCCTCCCCCAGGGAGATGAGGGGTTGGGGTCATAGTGCAGGTGAGCGAGGTCAGTGGCTTGAACCCAGCTGGGACAGACCCCAGGAGAGCATTAAAAGGACGGTAACCCAGGGTGCCCCTGTGGCTACTGCTTCTTCTCCAGAGGTTTGTTTTTTTTTCATTCCAGTTGCGTTCATCCAGGTCATGGATCCCTGGCCTGGGTCAAACTCACCCCTCACTGCAGCCAATTAATTTCAACTTGTCATACATTTTTAACAATTTACTAATCAATATGAACTGAGCACTGATCTGAAAGTAAAGGGTAAAAGAACTGAAATGACTGAAACGCTGCCTGCAGGGTAGTGTGTTAATACATTCCGAGTTCCCTGCCTGCTTTGAGTTAATTACCTGGTGCCTAAGTGTAACTCTTGTGAATCTCAGGCAATGCCCTTATAGTCCACCCGTAGTTAATTGACTCAACGGCTGTGGTGTGGTCTGTGCAGAGGGAGGTGTGTTTCCCCGCACTCAGGGCTGGGGGGCGGGGGGGGGGGGGGGGGCGGGGGGCGGTAAGGGACTGACATCCAGGAAGTGGGGGGAGGGGCTTGCAATTTCCTAACAGACTGGCTTCTCCGTCAACCCCACAGGGTGACCCTGGCAGCCTGGAGTGGGGTCAGAGATGTCTCAGGCTGCAAGGGTCAGTTCCCAGACTGCCACTTGCTACCAGGACCTGTGGCCTCAGGAAATGACATAACCTTTGTGATTGGACGTTTTTTTAAAAATGCGGTGATAATACCAACATTACGAGGTACGACGTTTTGCCTCCTGGCATGTGAGACTTCACATAGGCGTCAAACTCGGCGGATGTTGCCGGAAAGAAGGGCCGAGGGAACAGACAAGGCAGCAGGTCCCGAGGACGGAACCTGAGCCCCAGCCTGCCCCATGCGACACCTGGCGGGGGGGGGGGGGGGGCGGGGGGCGGGGGGGGGGGGGGGGGGGGGGGGGGGGACTGTCCTCAGAGGACGTGAGGCCTGGCCTGGGCCTTGAAGCCTGAGTAGGAGCTCCCTGGATCGACACGTCCGTCCGGGGAAAGGGTTTCCAGGGAGAGGGCACAGCGTGAGCGGGGCCTGGAGGCGTCGCTGAGTTTCACTGCTGTCACAGCAGAGCACAGGGGTCAGGTCCCAGGGCACCTGTGCTGAAACGCGGCCTGTTTCTGGGCACCTGGCTGGCAGGGTTGTTGGAAGAGCTTAAAAGTATTTAACCCCATTCACAGGTTTTTTGAGCCAACTGTCTGATGTTGGGCAAGTCCCTGAAACCCCTTGTGCCTCAGTTTCCCCATCTGTGAAGTGGGAATAATGACACTGGGCTGAGTGAGGAGTAAACTGATGCCTGGCCCTGCCGTTGTTATGGGAGCAGTTCTTGGGACTGACGTTCATTGGGTGTCCCATACCTGTGGGTGCCTCTAATCCTCAGGACACCAGGTGGGTGGGGTGGTAGGAGCTTTGAAGAATCCGAATCCCCGGAGGTCGCAGGGATGAGCTGGTGCGCGGGGCGCTGAGATCTGTCCTGTCTGTCTGACTTCAGGGCCCATCCAGTGCCCAGAGCCGCGTCTGATCTGTGGCGGGAGCTGCCCTCCCGTCCTGCCCCTCCTGGGAGGCTCCTAGGGCACCAGCCCCTTTGAGCCCAGATCCAGGGGTTCCCACAGAGGCCCCCAGATGCTCGTGGAGAAGGGCCATCTCTGCCCCAGACCCAGGGGGCAGGGGGCGCTCTCCCTCCTGCCTTGTCCCACCTCCCCGAAAGCCTCTGAGTCTCAGCACACAACGGACCTACTCACTCAGCGCCTTGCCTTCCGAGGGGAAAGGGCGACAGGGGCCCTGGTCTCTCTGCGGGGCTCACTGCAGCCCTGTCGCCGGCCCTGCCTGCAGGGAGTGCGGGAATGGCGCTGGGTCAAAATCCGCACCTGCCTGAGCCCCTGCTGGAGGAATTAATTCCTGTACACAGAGAAAATCTCCCACAGACTTGTCTTCTAACATTTATTCTGGAACCTGGAACATGCAGATAAGGCAGCGCCTGATGCTGGAACCAGAATAAATTTGCATTCTCTAAGCCACAGAGAGCTGCACATGCATCCACTTTATGAGCCAGGAGGGGAGAAACTCACACTCAGTTAATGGGAGGTTCCGCAGGGTGCTCCTCTGGCAGGAGAGGCCACCACACCGACAAGTCCTCCAGTCCTAGTGTCTTAAATTCCCAGATCTTCGCTTAATAAAATCTTAAAACTATAGCAGCTTGAGTCAGAATTCCAGGATCTTAGAATCTTGCCTTAAACTTATTTACTTTAACAGAGTCTTAAAACTACAAAATACTGGGTAGGAATCATAGAAAATGAACCTCATGTCTGATCACAGACTCTTAGGATTTCCTGGACTGTAACTGTCAGCTTGCTCGGATGTCATGCCCAGGGGTAAATTCCCTCCATGATGTTCCAACCAGTGGCCTCCGGGCTGCAGCTCTTGTGCCAGGATCCCCTCGTTCAGGAAGCCCTCCCTGACCAGGTCAGAGCCCCCACCACAGACTCTCACGGCTCCATCTGCATGGCCTTGTTGGTGCAGCGACGGGCCATTTTACATTTTTTTCATGATTATATCATGAAGTTTGCCTGCCTCCCTCCACCCGTTTCTCAAACAATGAGCCCCCCATGGGTAGGTTTGGTCTGCTTTAGTCATCGCTGGATCCTTAACACAAAGCTTGGTGCATAGCAGCTACTTGGTGAATATCTGTTTAATGAGTGACTGAATTAATGAATGATTCGAATGAAGGGATGGATGGGTGAATGGATGATTGGATGGCCGCTAAAGCCTATGCTCTTCAAGTATAACAGGCTGCCTCCCCCCACTGCAACATACCTGCCCCAAAAGGCTGCCCAGGAGGCCTGTGCCCTGCGAGCCCAGTCAGGCTACCCAGCTGCTCGGACCCTCGATTTCTTTATCTGTAGAATGGAAACAGGATACCCTCTTAGAAGCCTGTTGGGAGGGCTGGGTGCTGTGATGGAGGTCAAAGGTCAAGTGCGGAGCTGGCATAGAGTAGGCACTAAATACACCAAGCTGCTTCCTTTGCAGAAAAGACTTCTGTTCTGTCTTTGAGCCCAGGACTTTTGCAGCTTCTGCATGCGCTATGGGACAGGAAGAGCAGTGAGGCCAGAAGCCGAGGGGCCTGTGACAGAACTTCTCCACTGCCCTGGCCCCACTGTGCCCCGGGGGTGAGTCTCTGCACCTCCCTGACCCTCTGTTCCTTCACCTGTAAGACAGAGAACATTATACTTGCCCCTCAAGGAGAGTCAGTATGCAGAGTGTGAGACACAGGAGGGAGCAGAGCAGGAAAAGCAAGGCGGAGGAGGATGGCCTTCCTCCTGCCGTGGGAGAGGCGCAGATTGATATGCAGAGAAGGCAGCCCAGTTGGAAGTAAGCACTTCATTACTGAACAAGTTTTTATAAAATCAATTGCATGGACTGTTCTCTGCATTTTTTTAATTGCAAAACCAATTAGCTTTTTGGCAAGGGACAGGGAAGGCAGAGCTCAGATTGGCTCTGTGATCTCTGCCTTTTATGGTGGCCGCAGCAGGAAGCCAGGGAGGGTGGAGAGTGGCCCTGGCAGGGAGGCTACCCCCACCCACAGGGAAGAAACCCCTCTGAGCCTGGGGGACCTTAGGGCTGGGCAGATCCACACCCCCACCCACCAGGCACTGGGAGCCTGGGCTTCTGCTCCTAGAGCAGGCAAGCCAAGCAGCCATGGGCCAGGCAAAGGAGTAGGTGATCCCCTGTGGTGGCCAGAAGTGGCCCAGCATCAACTCCCCCTCCCCCAGGACCCCTGGTTCTTTCATCATCTGACTCTGAGTAGATTTCTTTGAACAAAGTCAGCTTCATTAAGGCATGTCTGCCTTGTTCATTGTATATCGCTGGGCCTGGAAGCTGGCACATAATAGAAAGCAATATTGATAAGGGCAAGATGACTTAAGAGGAACAGCCTAGCCAGAGACCCCTCCCAGGTTAACTGTTAATCATTGCTTATCTGTTCCTGTAGCCCGTTTTCACAGCCCTTCCCCCGCCTGGGTAGCACATCAATCTCATCAATCTCCCACCTGAATGCTAATCCCTTCCCCCACCTGGAAAGCCCATTCGTTTCCCGCCCGGAATGCTAGGGCTTATAAACCCCTATCTAACCCCGATTCGGGGCTCAGAATTTGGAGACTGCCTCCTCTGAGCCCGCGCGTGTGAATAAAGGCTTACTCCGTTCCCTGAATCGTGTCTCGAGTCTGGCTTTCCGTAACAATATGAATGCTGGATAAATTAAGGAATAAAGGAAAGAATTTTAGCTTATTGGAAGGAAGAATTATTATAGGTAAGTTGACCCTGGTGGGGTGCAGCCTCAGGAGGAGAGGGGCTTTGCTCTGTCGTTAGGAGTGTTTGAAGGGCACTGGGGGATCCACTGAAGGAGATTAGATGGGTGAGATTCAGGCATTGGCTCGGGGGATACACTTCTACTTCTGACTTTTAGCCTTTCCCATTCATGACCTTTCTCCTCCTCCTTTGCCCAGAGATTCGGGACCAATTCTCTCTGATGAAGGCAGTAATTTTTTATCTGTCAAATCCTAGTTCAAGTCCACCTGCCACTACTAACTATTTGGAAACTCTAGGAGCAAAGAGCTTGCTTCTCTGTGTCTCAGTTTTTTCATCTGTAAAATGGGACTAATAATCCCATCAGTCTCTGTGGGCTCTGGAAAATGGATAAGAAAAAGTGCTTTGTAAAGGAAAATGCACACACACACACACACACACACACATACACGTGCGCACACACAGAGTTAATTAACATTCTCCCAGCATCCTCCTCCACCCCAGGAATGCGCATGGTAGGGCTGCCTCAGAAATTCTGCTGGGAAAAGAGCCTGGGCAGCCAAACTCCAATGATCAAAGCACCATACCGCTCCCACAAAACCTCCTGCCCAAGTCACCTAAGGCAGGGAGTAGGAGGCAGCGGGGGATGGGGAGGGGAGGGGTGGGCTGCAGTAAGTGTTCCATTACCCCTTCCTCACCCTCTGCTAGAGCTGCTGCAACAGATTTCAGGTCAGGACACCTTGTTCCATCAGCATAAGCAGTGGATGAGAGGAAGTGGAGAGGATAAAGCTGGGTGGGCAGCAGGAGGGGCCACGGGGTACTCCTCAGGGGCTATCGCTGGTGTGCAGGGGGCAGACAGGCTGGGCCTGGAAGGGAGCACTTCCCAGGAACCTGTGGCCGGGCATAGAGAGGCGGCAGCAGCAGGTGGAGGTGGGTGAGTCAGGGAAGGAGGGGCCTGAGAAGTCCTTGAGTAATGGTTCCTTCTGCCTGGTGTTTGACATTCTGGGACGTCAGAGGCAGCAGCACTCAAATGAGCCACAGCCTGGGTTACGGGCAGTTTCTTGGCTGTCGGGCCCCAGCCAAGTGGCTCCAGCTTTGAGGGGACACGTGGATGAACTCTGAGGACTATTAACGAGGCACACCCAGCCAAGTGGAGTCAGGGTTTCCTGCTGGAGCGCCTGGGCCTGGCCTAGGTGAGGCATACCGCATGGGTCTCACCATCAGGGATGGGTGTCTTCTCTCCTTCCTAGAAGCAGATGTGAAATCCCGAGGGGCCATGGACAAGGAATATTCCATGGCGGTTGCCCATGACCTGTGCTTGTGCCTACTCTTCTACCCAGCCCCATGGCAGCCACTCACAGTAGAGGTGAGAGTATGGGTACAGAGGTGACAGACCTGGGTCCAAGTTCCACCTCCACTATTGACCTTGAATATGGAGACACTGCCTCAACTTTCTTATTTGTAAAATGCGGCTGATGACATCAGCCTTAGAGAGATGACATGATCTGCAATGACCACACTCGCTGCAAAGCTCTTGATTCTTGTTTCCTAACCAGCTGAGTAACCCTGGACCAGGAGGTTAAGTGCCCCCGCCTCAGTCCTGCCTCAGTTCCCCCAGTTGAGAAAAAAAGAAGTCAGCCAGACTTGGGTTCGATTCCTGGCTCAGGGTCTTAGCTTTGTGACATTAGACATATCACTTAACTTCTCTGTGCCTCCCTGTCCTTTCTGTGAAATGACGATAATAGCAGTGAAGCACTCAGATTCTGTGAAGCAACCCAACCAAAAGGGGGCACTGCTTCCTCTCTCCCCTCCTCCTCCCTTTTCTCCTTCTCCTTCATCATCTTCATCTTTGTCTTCTTTCCTTTTCTCCTCCTTCACTCCTTCTTCTCCTTCGTCTTTCCCCCTCCCTCATTCTTTCTCTTTCCCCTCCTCCTCTTCCCCTCCTTCTTATCTTTCACTCTGCGCATATTGAATTTTATGTAATTGGGATCGTACAAGTTATTCAGCTATTCTGTTTTTTTTTTTTTAAACTCACTATACATCATCAGCATTTTCCCACATCACTGACAATTCCTCAAAAGCATGATGTTAATAGCTTTGTAATTGTACTTCATTCAGATGCACCATAATTTACCTCACCACCCTCCCTGGCAGATACTTAGAATATTACAGGCCTTCTCTGCACATCAGGCTGTGATTAACACTTTGGGCCCCTGCGCCTGAGTCCCTGACCACGTCCTCGGCGCAGATTTCTGCAGGTGGAATCACAGCGTTGAGAGCAGTGATGTTTCTCAGGCTCAGGGTCTTTAACACTCAGTCGCTTTCCTGAACGTTGCCCTGATAGACATCCACCACCCCCAGCGGCCCATGAGGGTGCCTGTCTCACACTCGCAGCCCTGGCCTGTGGCGCCGACATCCCAGCTACATGATCACCAGCTGCCTCGGGTTCCTGGGTATCTGAAAACCTCATGACAAGGACAAGAAGCAGCCTGGGGGCCGTACCTCGGGCAGGGAGCCAGAGGTGGTCCCATCCCACCTTCCCTTACTTGCCCTCACCTGCCCTCACCTGCCAGGAGCCTTGGCACGGCCCTTCTTCTCTGGTTTTCCATTTATTCACCTGCTGCAATAGTCTTTTAGCTGATCTCCTCCCTCCTGTTCACTCAGCATGCAGAACAGGGCCTGACACCCCGTAGGTGTTTAGCAAATATGTGTGGAATCTTGAACTACCAGAATGCTACACACACACACACACACACACGCACGCACGCACACGCATGCGCGCTGATTTTGCCACAGCATTCTCCCCTTCTTTTCTGGAGCTCCCCCTCCTTTACATTTTCTTCTCCTCACTGCCCTGAACACCAAGACCCAGATCTAACCTTTATACCTGTAAATTGGGGTTGATGATGATACTGAGGCATTCTGCTGAAGATAGTATAGAACAGCGGTTAAGAATGCAGGCTCTGGAGCAAGAGAGCTTGGGTTTTAAAGTTGCTTAATCTCTCTTTGCCTCAGTTTCCCCTCAGTAAAGCTGAGGTAGCCTGCCTCACAGGGTTACTGTCGGGATTAACTGAAGTGCTGTTGATCAAGTATTCAGTAGAAGAACGACACCTGCAGAGAGAAGCGCTGTCTAAGTGAGTTTGAGATGCCGCCTCCTGTGTCCAGGTCACAGCCTGAAAACCTATGGCACAGGTAGAGAAGTTTGCTCAGACACGCGGGTCTCCCCTCCTGCTGGGAAGGAGTCCACCCCTCTGCGCCCCTGCAGTTGTTAGGGCTCATGTGACTAGATCTCCCTAGTGAGTGGTAAGCAAAAGGAATGCGTGGTTCCCCCAGGCTAGAGCACTAAATTCTGTTGGAGACCCTCCAACACCCTCTTTCCCTGCCCCGGGCATCACAGAGGAGGCCTTGTGGTCTGACGGTGGGGCCATGGTGGCAGTCCCAATCAGCAAGTCTCTGCATGGAAGACAGCTGCCCTTGAGAGACACCTGGACCCACGCAGGGCTTTGTTGTGTGAGGCCAAGAAGATTTGGGGTTGTCATGCAGCAGAGCCCCACTTATCCTGATCCTCTGCCAGGAGCCAAGCTGGAACACTGGTATGTGAATTGGCCCCTGGTGGGTGGCTGAAAAACAGGACAGCACCTGCCCTAAGTTGAGTGGAAGCCACTCAGTTGCATCCTTCTGCTGCAGGAAGCAGGGACCCGGTGGTCACGTTTTCCACATTTTTGGGAGGAGCCAGAATGAGGATTCTTATCTAAAAATCTGGCAGCTTTCAAGTGTTGGTAATTAAATCAAGGTTTTTTTTTAAACCCTGACTGAGCCAAACAAATTCTGTTCGCAGGCCAGAAATGTCCAGAGGCCACCTGTCATGACTCTGGCATGTACGACCACATCTAAGCTTCTTGGCCTGACATTCAAAGCCCATCATCATCAGTCTGCTGAGGCCTCTCTCACAGCTGCCCCACGCCAACCCTGAACTCTGGCAGCACTCAGCTGCTGATGGGTCACCGACCTGGGCCTCTGTCCATACGGCTCCCCAGGCCCAGCGTGGTACCGTGAACAGGCACTAGATTGCAGCCCAGGTCACACCCACTGAGAGCTGGGTGACCTCTCTGGACATCAAGTTCCTCTTCTGTATAAAAAAGGTAAACATACCACCTTACAAGGCGCTCTAGACAGCTATACAAAAACTGCTCTATAGGACCTGGCCCAGAGCGTGTGCCCAGTCAAAGCGAGTCTCGTCCCACTCTCCCCACAAAGAAGGAACTGTCTGCACTGTTCTCTCGCTCCACTCACTGCCATCTGAGACTCCACCGAGCCTCCTTCCCCTCTTTTTCACATGGATCAGACCTGCACTGCAGTTTTACACCTCCGTGAGCCCCCGTGGTCCCTCCCCATCTGCCCCTCGTGGGGTTAACCATAACTAATCTCTCCCATGTATAATCCCATCTCTATGTCTGCTTCTTGGAAGACTCAGAATAGTGGTTCTAGAAAGGAGTGGCCCAAGAAAACAAGTGGTAAGAAGGGCTTTGGGACTGGCTCACCCACCCTACGCAGGGGTGACACCATCCTAGTAGGAGGGTTGGGCACCGGTAGTGCTTGGCATAAAGTGGTGGCTCAGTTGCTGAAGATTTTATCTGTGGTTACCAGGGAGAATGTTCCGGGGGAGGAGCATCCTGCGGCAAGTGCGATGGTACAGGTATTTGAAAGATGGAGGGTGGGCAGCCCCTACAAAGACAGCAGAGTTGGCCAAGGCAACTCTGACAATTTCACTTTGTTGAGAACTGAGCTGCTAAGCTGGGTTCACGTACTGCGGAGGAGTAATGAGAGACCGGGGGCTCTCAGCAAGCCTAATGGTAAGCTTGAGAGCCAAAGGGCCAGGTGCTGGCTCATAGAAAGGCCCATCTCTCCCACACTGAAGAGCAGTTTGGCTGAAAAGCAGGCCATAGGTCTAATTGTCAGAGACCCAGAGCTCTAGAGGTGTTTGCATGCTGTCCAGCCCAATTCAGGTCTGTTATACGTAGACCAGGGCTTCAATGGGGAAAACCTGGAACTCTGAAACACAGGACAAGGACATTTGAGGACACTGACTTTGTAACTCTCCCCAAACCCTCTGTGTTCTCAGGGACAACCTACCCTTTCCTAGGAAGAGCCAGAACGTGGGCTGTGCCCAAAGGTGCTGCCCAGGCTTGGCCCACCACTCAGGTTATAAGTATGCCCTGGGAACATGACCTACCTCCTCTTATCACCTCCAGAGGAATAAATAAGTTAAGTCCCAGCATAACCTAGGTGGTGGCATGCTGGGCCTGAAAGAAACTATCCACTAAAAGAGTAGGAAGAGTTACTGAACGTGTCCTTGCAGGAGCCAGGGGAGTGGATTGTGAGGACGTTGATCAAGGAAGCCAGAGTGCACTGCTGAATGAACAGAACTCCTTGACTTGGGGAATTTGTGGGCACCCAGGACGTAGTAATCTAGCATGGACCTGAGGAATGACCTTGAAAACATCATGGCCAGTTCTCAACGATGTGGAGGTGCCTGAGTTGCTTTGGCAGGTGTAGAGAAAGGAATAAAGAGACGAAACGGAGTGGGCAGGCCAGAGGGATTCTGTCCCATGGGGGGGCTCCAAGGACACACAGCTCACCAGAGCCATCAGGGAAGCACTGGGGAGGGACACTGAGGAGCCCAGTGGTGGCTCTCCCCTTGTCTGGGGTTGAGGAGGCCCTGAGGTCAGGGGCTGGCTTGTGGCACATACAGTCAGAAGCGAGGAGGCTGCATTTACCAAAATGACCAAAAAGGTCTGAGGGACAGCAAAGAGGGCTGGACCTATGGGAAGGTGTAGAGACGGGACAGCCAACAGGGCGCTGCTGAACACTTCTAACCAGTCTAACACCAGAATGGACAGTCATGCCCTGCAATACCACTCAACAATAACAAGGAACAATACCACTCAGCAATAACAAGGAACACACTATTGATACTTCCAACAACTTGCGTGGATTTTGAGGGCATTTCTGTCCAATGACAGGGAAAAAAAGCCAATCCCAAAAGTTATATACATATTATATGATTCCACTTACATAACATTCTATGACAAAACTGTGGAGTTGGAGAACAGATCAGCAGTTGCCGGGGGTGAGGAGTAGAGTAGAGGGTGATGAGGAGGAAGGTAGGCGTGACTTGCGAAGGGTAGCACACGGGGTATCTTTGGGGCCTGGAGTGGTTCTGATCTTGACTGTGATAGTTTCAAAAATCTACACATGTGATAAAATGGTATAAAGCTATATATACACATTTCACCAATGTCAATTTCCTGGTTTTGATACTGTGTTGCAGTTATGAAGGTGTGACCATTTGGGGGGGAACCAGACAAAGTTTATGTAATCCCTCCAATGAAATTTTTCTGCAACTTCATGTCAATCTATAATTATCTTAAAATAAAAAGTTTTTTTTTAAAGACAAGAATGGAGAAGGTGGCTTAAGCAGTCATCCCAACAAAATGTAATGACTTGCTCAGAAATCACACCTGACTATTTTCAGATCTGGGCCCCACTGATGGACAAGGCTGCCAGGTCCTCAGGAAGAAGGAGCCTTCAACATCATGGCAAGTAGGTACCTTGATATTTTCCCCAGTTCTTCCCCAAAGGGACTGACAGCTATTTATTTAGGTGACTGTCTGCTGGGGAAAGAGAATAACCAGATACTCGGAGGACTATCAAGCATAAGGTCTGAGTTGACACTAGTGCCTGGGGACTCAGAGTACCTCCATGACCCCCTTCTTAGGGCAGGGGCCTATAGGAACCAGGTATTAATGGTATTCTGGCCAAAGTCTGGCTCACAGTGGGTCCACTGTGTCCAAAGGCCCCATTCAGTGACCCTTTCCCCAGACCCAGAGTGGATCATTGGAATTGCTGTACTTGGCAGTGGGGATAACCCCAAATTTGGGTGCCTGGCCTGTAGAGTAAGAGCTATCATGGTGAGGAAGGCCAAATAAAAGTCTGAAACCATCCCTTCGACTAGCCAAGATTACTGCCAAAATCAATATCACATCTGGGCTGGAGGATGGCAAAGATTAGTCCCATCATTAAAAATCCAACACCTCCAGTGTCCCTATTATGTCGCCATTTAATCTGCAAGCGTGGCCCCTGCATAAATAGATGTGTACTGGAAAATGACCTCAGGCTACTCCAGGCTCAACCAGGTAGCAGCTTTGATGGGAGGCTCTGTGCTGGGCATGGCTCATTGCTGGGACAGGTTAAAGAGGCCTCAGGGTAAATGGTATATGGCATCATCTTAGGGGATGTGGGTCTTTCCACTCCTGTTAGAAAAAGGGGATAAGGAGCAGCTCATATACACATGGCAGACACCACATTTGTTTATAGCTCTGCCACTCTGGCCTCCCCAGCTGTGAAGGTCTTGGTCCCCATGTAGCCATGCTCTCGCCAGGATACACAGCAAGGGTCCTATTGAACCACAAATTACAGATGCCCCCGGGGTAATTTGGAGCCACTAGGCAAAATTAGCAGGAGGAAAGGAGGGCATGAAGGACCAGGTAGAACCCAGGTGGTCCCTTGTAACCCTGTTGTAACTATGAATAGACACGTGCAGCCCTCCTGGCCGGAGAAGAAGTAGCAAGAGTTCAGTAACCCCTCTCCCAAGAATAAGGGGCGCCATACTACCAGGCATGGGGTGATAGCTGAGAGCGAGGGGACTTCTGGAAGCGTAGTGGAGGAGGGGCGTGGATGTCAGTTGCGACTCCGAGATCAAATATAGGAACTGAAGCTGGGCTTGGCCTCAAAAGCCTTCCTCTCCTGCGTTTCCCTTCAGGTAGAGCTGCCATGGGGACCAAATTCGTGCTGTGTCCCAAATCTGTGTGAAGAGGGAGAACTCATGGCCCAAGGGGTGATCGCTGTGGCTGCAAACGGTGTCTCTCAGATCTCACGCTGCCAGAGCACGATCGACTGGTGTTCTGTCTGCCGCCGTCTGAAACCCACTGGAAAGAAAATGATTCTTACAGCCCCTTAAGGCCCAGCTTGGTAGGAGGGACTGGGCTGGGCCAATGAAGGAGGACGAGGGGGCAGGAAAACAGAGACCACGAAACGCAGAGCAGGGGGTGGAATCCACCCCAGGGTCACCGACAGTGATGGCCATTTTCTCATCCCTCTCCGTGGCTTGCCGTGTGACCTGGTTCAAATTCCTGTCCCTTCAGGACCTCAATTTCTCCATTTTTACAGTTAATTGGTCTTGAGTTTGTTGTATGGATTTATGGGGAAAATGTACCCAGAGCAGGACAATGAGAGCTCAAAAAGCATCCGCGGTTGTAATTGGGACTGAGGCTCAGCGTGGGCCTGGCGGAGCCTGGGGGCCTCCATCCTGAAACTCCCCCTCCCCTGCCAGCAGTGCGCTGCTGCTCTGACCCACCCGGGGTCTGCAGCGGCTCCTCCCCGCTCTCCCTTTCCTTCTCCCGCTTACACAAACAGCTTCACTTAAAAAGCCATCTGGGACGATGGATGGCACAAGGCACATTTTGTAGAATAAGTTTTCAGGGAGAGGAGCCAAGAAATTAAAGGCTCAGCACTTAACAATTTCAATCTTATTAGGCCCCATACCTCTGACTGTTGGAGAGTCGTGGTTCTGTATTATAAATTCCTGCCTCTCCCCACCACCCGGCGCTCTGGGCTCTGTCTCCATTTGTCTTTGAGTGGGTCTGCTCCCAGTGTCCCCGGCTGCCTGCCTCCTCAGGACACACTCCCCTCCTTTCACCAGGACGGGATGCAGTGGGACTTCCCAATGTGCGACTCTCTTCTCCTGTGCCATTGCTGGCCCCCTCAGGAGCTGCGCCTCTGGCTACAGGAGTCCTGAGGGAGGGTTTGTCTCCTGTGGGGACAACACGTGGATGCCCTGTGAAGGAGAGATATGTCAACAGTTGGGATGGATGGTGGCCCAGGGGAGGGGTAATGACCTCCCTGTCACTGGAGGGGTGCCCTGTGGATGGGTGAGCACTCAGCAAAAAGGCATCGCAGGAAGCACACTAGCCAAATGGCTGTGAGAGCGTGGGATTCAGAGGCTGAGATCTGGGGCGAGTCCTGGCCACGCTGCCTGCAAGGCGTCTAACCTTCAGCAATGACTTACACTCATCAACCTCAGTTTCTTCATCCAGAAAATCAGGCAAAATAGTAGTCCCACTTCCTAGGGTTGTCATGGGGACTAAATGACATAATGTTAGCAAAACACTGAACACAGAGTGAAAACTATCAGTACCAGAGTGGGGGGTGGTAGGGAGTGGGGGCTGGGTTGGTACCCTGAGCAATCTAAGATTCCAAATTGCTGTGGTTTTAGAAGACTGAGACTGAGATCCAACAATTCAATTATCGTAAGATGATAAGAGTCCCTAAGATTCTAAGGCCTTAAGAAATCATTATTTTATTCTGCCTTCCTAAGGCTTATTAATAATCTCAGGCTGTATGCTTCAAAGAATCACGTTGTGAACCCATGCCCTACCAGCTATGTGATGGCCAAGGAGTGTTTATCTCTGTCCCTCCCCTGACTTCAAATCTTCCGTCTTTATTCCCACCAGCCTCTCTCTTTGGCTGGAGTCCACTTTTATTAAAACAGCCTTAATTACTGGGCCCCTTTTCCCGCACACACCAGACCCCTCAATGTTTTTGAACTTTCTGCGCCCCTGCCATTCCTCCACAGCTCCACTGAACCCCATATATGCCCAGTAAAGTCTCCCTTTCAAGGCCTAGGCTGCATAGAACTTCCCAGAGGCTTAGTTCTCTTCCCAATTGGAATCAATAATCAATGTCCTGCTTGGTATTTCCAGTGCACTTTGTTTGAGTTACTAGTACAGCAACTGTCACAGTCTGACTCATTATTGTTCTTGGGGAGAAAATCTCTCACCTTTATCCCATGTCAGACCCACCCTCTGGCATCCTTCCAAGGCCCCCCCCATGCTCTCCAAGGAAGGGAGAGGTATGGCTCTAACTGGTCAGAGGTGGGGCAATGATTGGGCCACATTCACTAAAGGGCAGGGTTAGTGGTAGAATGTGATGCTGCTGGACCAGCTTTCTCCCTTCCCCGCTCCCGCTGCCTGCAGCCAGGAGCCCGGTCAGCTCTGCAGACCCAGCCAGGAGGAAGCAGCAGTTCTCCCTTTGACCTCCAGGACTAGTCTGGTCATGGTGGAGCCAGCAAAAATCCACTCTAGTGATTTGGACAATGAATTTAATGCAGGGAACTAGAGCTAAGAAACCAAACAGGAGATGATGAGGTTGCCCAGGACTTAGTGAAAACAAGATGCAGCACCACTCTGGGACTGGAAGGTCACAAAGATGAGGCGGTGACATCCTGGAGCCCAGAAGCTGGGCTTATCGGTGGAAGTCAAACCCATGGTGGGAGCCAGCCAGGGAGCTCTGGGACCATGGAGCAAGGGGCTGTCCAGTGGGAGCTGGGATCACAGACGAGAGGCAGCTGCTGCTGAAAATGCTACCTGAAGTCTCCCTCTGCACACAATTTTTAAAGCTGTTTGTTCATTCACTCATTCATTCATTCATTCATTTGTTCATTCATTCATTCATTTGACAAACACTTATTGAATCACTGCTAGTCTGAAACTGTATTCTAGGTGCTGGTGATGTAGTAGTGAACGCAACAGACAGAAACCTGTCCTCATGAAATTTGGTTTCTAATTGGAGGAGAGAGATAGTAAAGAGACAGGACGTACCTGGTGGCCAACTGCTACTCATTCTTTAAGTCTTAGGGCATAAGTGGCTTCTCCCAGGAGCCCTCCCTACACACACCACCCTCACTCAAACAGGCAGGAGCTCTCTGTGCTCTCAACTCTCCCCGTGCCTCCTCCATCAGCCAGGCCACAGAATTCCCAATTCTTGCTGTGGGCTGAGGTTCACAAAACAAGAGAGGACCAGGGAGACAAACCATAGCCACCCCAAGTCCTTCCTTCAGCCAGGCCCCGCCCCTTCCTCCCCTGGGGCCTTTGGGGCAACCAAGGGCTCTTTGTTCCTGAGATCTCAGACTACAAGTTGGGGTGAGGATGTGTCCCCTCTCTCCTTCATGGCCCCCTCTCCAGCCTCTCTTCTCTCTCCCCAGGAGGCACTGGGCTGTTGTCCCCTGATGAGGGCCTCAGGGTGTCCCAGGCAAGCTCTCCCCACTGCTCCCCCGGGATGACCAGAGGCCTCTCCTCCTTTCCTCCTTTCTCTGGGGGATGCAGCTCAGGGGCCACAGACTCCACACACCACGCCGGCCTCTCATGCCAGCTCCATGGCATCTCCACCCAGCTGACCTGTCAGCTAGAATTCCAAATGTTTTCTGGACAAAATCTCTCAGCCTACATGTACCCATCCCCAAGGCAGGCGGGAGTGAGGGGCATTTCTACCTCTAGGACACCTCCTGAACCTGCCTACTGCTGTGATCGGAACTGCCATCAGCCTCTGCCTGGATGTCCCCTTCCATCTCCTCACTGGGCCCCCGTCTCCCACTCCAGCCTCCACTGAGGACCTGGGGATTGTTTTAAGAAACGAGTCACATCAAGCCACCCCCTTACATAAAACCTTTCAATGCTGCTCACGGAACCTTGAGTAAACCCAGCCCTGTGGCCAAGGTCCAGGAGGCGCCCCCGGGTCTGGCTGCTGCCTCCTCTCCCTCCACACGTTCCTTCCTCATCACATCATGAAGAAGGGCTGCCTCCGGTGCCCTTCTTTAGTCCCTCCAACACTCCTTCCCATACCAGGGCATTTGCACATGCTATTCCCACTCCCTAAATCACTTTGTCTCCTGATCTTCAGGTAAGCAGCTCCTTTAAGCCTCGACTTAAATATCAGCTCCTAAGATTCCCCCATCCGAGTTAGTTCCCCTTGTTATCCTCCCATGTAGCTTCATGTACATGGCATGCTTGGCCCCATCCTGAGGTATGGTTGTCTGTGTGACTTTTCCTTGAAAGGTCATGTCTCCCCAGGAGGCCAGCACCTGGCCTTGCCGGTTTATTTCTCACCTCTGTGCCCAGCATCTACTGGTACATAGTAGGTACTTAGGAAATGGGCTGGATGAGTAAGTGCCTGGAACCATGAGAATGGAAGAGGAGTGAAAAAATAAAAACTCCATGCCCCTTTAAGTAGAGCAGAAATAACTGTGAGTGTTGTTAATTGTTTTTATTTGGAGGATGTTGGTTTTCATTTTATTTGATCTTTTAATAACTCACACAGCATAATCAGCTGGTAATTACAGCTTCCAACTCTGGCTTGTGGCTCCCTGACTTCGGCTCAGAGGACTGGAACCATTTCATATTTAATCAGTATTTGAGCCAGAATGCTCTCAGGGGAGCAAGCTCACGTCTGAGTGTAGAGTTTAATTCTCAGTGATGTTAATTAGAACAGGAAAACAACCTGAGCTCAGAGCAGGGCTGCTGCCAGGCCCTCAGTGACAAGAAGGAGAGGCCCCGCCCCCCAACCCGCCGCCCGCCCCCCCCCCCTCCCCGCTGGCTCCATCCCAGCACTGGGCCACTGAGCACTTACCTCTGGTGTGTCCCATCACCACCTGGACGGGGCGGAGCTAACTGTCCCTCCCAGGCCTCCAGGCTTTTGCCAGACAGGACAGCCACTAGTGGCCCGAGAGCCAATGAGCACCTCCAAGTCCCCTCAAGGGACGTTCTGGAAGGATCCAGGTGGTGAGGGGAGCAGAGGGGTTTAGTGGCAGATTAGGGCTTTTCTAGACAGCCAGCCCATCCCCTCTCCTGGGGAAATAGGGCCTTTCCTTCATCAGTCACCATCTCCCTCCCCCTGTGCCCCCTGCCTGCCTGGGTCTGCTCCCTCCAGCAGCGGGGGACGGGGAGGGAAAGGGTCCGACCTGCTGGCCGGAGACATCACCACACATGCATTTTACCCTCCCGGAGCAACCTGGTCTCTCTGTCCTGGGATGTGTCACGCTCTCCAACCCACACTGGTGTGTGTGACTAGAGAGTGCACTCTACAATACAAGGTCCCTTTGTCCTTACCTGTCATCCCAGTGCCCAGCATGTGGCAGGTGTTCATTAAGCGAAGGGCTACGCAGAGAGCAGAGCAGTGTCAGGCAACAAAGATGACATTCTGGGAGCTGGGCCCACACCAGGGCCAGCAGCAGGTTCAAGGGGGAGCGGTGCAAACCCATCTGGCGGAGACACTTCCCAAAGCGGCTTCTGGGAGAAGGGCCCTCAGCTCACAGGCTGAGATCCAGCCCTGGTCAAGGCTGAAGGATTCTAAATGTGTTCCATATTCATGAAAGCAAGTGACACAGGATTTGGAACATGGAATGTGTCACACGAGGACTGGGAGGAGCCGTAGTGAACGCATCCTTCCAGCTTCCAAGTGTCTTCTCTATCACACTAAGCAGGTGTTCTCCCAAAAGCTGAGCACGATATAGCAGGCATTTATGGAGTACTTACTGGCTGCCCAGAGCTGGCAATGGACCTCACATGTATTAACCCACTCAGCCTTCACATCAGCCGTTTGAGGGCTGAATGTGCTGTTGTGTTATCTCCATTTTAAAGACAGGTAAGCGGAGGCACAAAAGGGAAGCCTGTTGCCCAAAGCCTCTCAGCTGGTCAGTGTGTTTAAAACTTGCGCTCCAGAGAAAATTCAACCTGATTTAAACAACAGCCTCGTGACTCTGGGTCTCTGTCTAAGCCTCCCATTTCTTATCTGGAAAAAGTGTCATAGGGATACATCCTGGCAAGACTGTCCTGTGAACTGAGGGAGATGGCACTTGGTAAGCACTTGGTAAGTACTTGGCTTCGGTCCTGGCAAGCAGAAGTCGCTTGCTAGATGGTAAGGCCCACCCACTTTCAAACAGAGACCTCACATGGGTCCGTGGCGGTGACGAGGCCTCTGTGGCATGAGAGGGAAGCCGTAATGTCAGAGCCAGAAGGACTCCTGTGCCACTGAGCTCAGAGTCAGAGAAGACAGAGGTCCAGACTGAGAATGCAAGAGCTCACTGCAGAGCGGAGATTGGAACCTCACCCATCACCGATGGAGGGATATTTCCACCCCATGGCTGGGGTTCAAATGCTTCCTTTTAATACTAATTTTAAGTTTTCAAGGTAACTGCTGGAACCATGGCCCCACATAGCTCCTGCCACTTGGGTCACAGGCTTGACTGCTTGTCCTCGCAGGGAGGAGAGGAGCAGGACTCCTCTCTGAGGGGCAGAGGCTGGAGGCTGGGGCATGGCCGTCAGCTTTTCTACCACAGAACCGAAATCAGGTGAAAGGCGGGGGAGGGGCAGGGAGGCAGAAGGGTCAGTGGAGCTTAGGCAGGTAGTAAGGGGCAGGGTGATCATTAAAAGAAGAGACAGGGGAGACAGAAGGGGCTGGACTCCGAGGGACCTTGGGACCCTGTGGAAGATTTTGCCCTTGGTCTTGAGTGCCGTGGGGAGCCTTGGTGAGAACCGGTAGGATGTGCACTTTAGACAGGTCATGATGCTGCTCTGAGGGGGCAGCTGGGCAGGCGGAGGCAGGACCAGTGGGAGGCAGGGGATGTTGTATTAATTCAGGCCAGACTTACTGGTCCCTGAGCGGAGGTGGGAACAGCCAGGATGGAGGGCCTGGTTTGGAGGAAAAACTGAGGCGGGGCCAAGGAGGGAAGATCTGGTTATCATTAGATGTGGGTGTGAGAGAAATGGTGGCGGTAGGGGATGGCGAGGCCATGGGCAGGGCCACCTGGAAGCCCCTTAACTAGGACACTGTTCATCTCTGGGGTCAGGAAAGCAGAGTACAGGCCAGCCCGTCCTCAGCTGTCCCAAGGGTGCTCTCTGAAGGTCCCAGCAGGCTGTCCAAAAGAATCTTAAGATGGACAATGACTGTAAAAGCCTGGAAACTGCCCAGGGCCCCCTGGGCCCCGGTCTCCCTCCCACCTTTACTCAACAAAGGGAAGATCCCTTTGAAAAGAAGAGTTGGGCTTGGAGTAAACAGGTTTGTAATGGCGATGTGCTCGCACTTCATTAGTTACATATCCGCAATCCACTTAAACCTGGGCCTTTCATTTGGATTCATAGGGATAATTTAGATTTATAAGACTAGTTATTATGCATTAAGTACAGAAAATGCCAATTGGTTTCCATTGGCAATAGTTATTGAAGTATAAAAAGGAAAATACGTAAACTCTAATTGCCCTTGAGTTTCGCTTCAGAGCTGACAGGAATCTAGGAGCGGGGTGGCTACGCCTCAGCTCACAAAGCATTCTCATCTCTCCTGGGCCGTAATTTTGTCCTCTTCATGCTGTTCATTTAAATAAGAACCAGACATCACACCATGACCGAGACACGCAACTGCCCATCATGGAAGGTGCTGTCTGGGGCTGTGTCTATGCCAGTCGGACAGTGAAGGACAAACGGGGCCAGTGAGGCATGGTGCAAAGAGCACTGGACAAGGAGTCCAACAGGAGGAGCCCCAGACAGGGAGTTCAGAGCCCTGGGCTGTAGTCTGGCTCCCACACTTACTTCTTTGGGCAGATTCATGAAAAAGGGAAGGCTCGGGGTAGGTCACCTGATGTCCTTTCCAGCTCTGAAGTTCGACACATCTGGAAAGGTGGTCCCAGCTTTGGATGGGGGAGGAATATTCAGTCCCCACCAGCGGTCAGGAGCCATGACTGTGACTTCCCCAAAGTGTCTCTGCAGCACACCAAGCCCATGGATTTTAGGAACCTGAGGGGCCATACTGCACAGCCAAGTGGCCTGGTGGACACTGTGTTGGCAGGCCTGCCTCCAAGTGAGGTCAGACCCAAGCCACAGGGCAGAGTGGAAGGCAGAGAAATGAGAGCAGCAAGGGCCAGGTTCTGGGTTGAGGGAATACATGGTCCAGTTGGTGAGACAAGATGCCTTGTAACGGGGCACAGCCAGGGCCCCCGCAAAGAGTATTTGTAACAGGGTCCAGAGATTGAGATGTCCAAGAAAAATATATTCTCCCCACCCCAGGGCGGGTTGCCACGGGGGATGGGAGCCTTGAGCAGGGCCATTGAGAGTCATTTTGTATGTCAATAACAGGTTAGCTTCATTCCTCATATGCAAAGAGGGTTATTTTGCATATCACCAAAGCTAATCAGGAAGGTTTAAAAGACTGAATACAGAACGTAACTGGTAGAGAGAAAGAGGAGAGACATGGGCCTGCAGGAGAGACAAAGAGACACAGACTCTGGGGAACAGTGTGAAGACCACGCGGGAAGAAAGGGGAGAAAGGACTCTTGCTAGTGGGCCATGGGAAGGTGCCACATGGTTATGGATTAAGAGCTGGAGGTCGCCGCGACACAGCGGAGGGTGCTGAGACCCACGAGAGGCCTGCCTAGCCGAGCCCCGGACTTCTGTTCTTTTCCTTCTGAAGGACGGGGCCCCTGACTGGCCTGACTGGCCTGCCTGGGCAAAGGGAGGGAAGGGAGGACAGTGTGCTGGTGATTGTTTTAAAGGGATTTTGAGGTTTAAGGGTGACATTTAGCCACTAATCAAACTTGTATAACTTTTGAATAAATAGTTCCTTTCCTTTTCACCAAACTCTGCCATTCAGAGCCATAATTCCAAGGGCGGCAGGCGAAGGACCTACAACCGAGGGGCCCCAGGGAAGAGGGGTGTTGTTTCAGTGACAACATCTGGGCACCCCCCCACCACAGGTCCATTTTTTTTTGGCAACATTCCTGCCAGAAGTGGCCTTCCCTCCTCTGAGCTGCCACAGGGCTCAGTTCGCACCCTTGGAGCTGTCGCCTCACATCTCTGCTTCACTCCGTCCTGTCCTTCGGTCAAGGACCGGCCCTTTTCTACAAAGGGCCAGAAGTAAATATTCCAAGCTTTAAACCATATTGTCTATTGCAACTTCTCAACTCTGCTAGCATGGCTGTGTTCCAAAATAACTTTACTTATGGATGCTAATATATAAATATCATATAACTTTTATGTTTTACAAAATATTATCTGCTGATCCTTTTGTGGTCAACAATTTACCAATTTAAAAATTATTCTTAGCTGCAGGCCATGAAAACATGACTGGCTGGACTTGGCTTCCAGACCATAATTTGCCCATTTCTTCTCTACATGGTGAGCTCCTTAATGACAGCGATTATGTTTTATTCAGTTCTGTATCTCCATTAAGTACTTATTGAGTGAATGAATTAATTTACTCTCAGTCTATGGGGAACACACCTGAGAAGTCCATAGTCACAGTGCGGGAGGGAAATGGCTTCTCCCCTCCGGGCACCTTCACGTTCTCCTATTGATGCCTCCTATTGGCCAAATGTAACAGGAGGCCTGCTGGCAAAAGGATGCTGGGAAATGTAGTTTTTAGGGTTCCATCCCTACAATATAGAGGAGGGGAGAGTGGGAATGGAGTTGATAGCAACTAGGAAAATACCCTAAGGGTGCCTGGACTGCTCAGATGCATTCTCACACTTCCACTCATTTTCATGAATAACAGCAGCCTCCATGAATAGCAACTGCAGCCTCATGCTTCCACCCAATATGATTAACCCTCCTCTAAATGAACACATCTTTTATTCTTTCCCAGAGGAAGGAGCTTCCCTCTGCCACTTTCTTCAATTCTGGCTGATGAGAATTTTTCCTCCAGCTTCGTTACAGTCTCACCTGGATATTCTGTTAACTAAAAATCTACAATTATCTAGATCCTTAGAAGCATACCTAATATAAAGTAGTAGAGAAAAAAGAAGGGGAAAACATTAATGTATCTTAATGTGTTTGAGCCACTGTCACAAAATTACCATTGGTGGGGTGGCTTATAAACAACAGAACTTTATCACAGTCCTGGAGGCTGAATGTCCAAGATCAAGGCATGAGGAAATTTTTTGTCAGCGGGAGCCCATTTCCTGTTTCACAAATGGCCTTCTTTCTTCCTCAAATGGTGGAGGGAGCAAGGGAGTTCTCTGGGATCTCTTTTATACAGGCACTAATCTCTTGATGAGGGCTCCACCCTCCTGACCTCATCACCTCACACAGGTCCCACTTTCTGATACCATCACAATGGGGATTAAATTCCAACATAGATTTTGAGGGACCAAAACATTCAGTGTATATAAAATGGCTAATATATAGAAATATCAAGCAGGAAGGTAAAATATTCATAACTGCTACTGTCTTTATTTCTGTGACTGAGCAATAGATTATAGTTAATACTTGTAACTTTCTTCCTCTACCATCTTCTGGCCTGAGATAGGGCCCTGCTTGGTCAGTGTTATTTACCTCATGGGTAACGTACACCTCTTTCTTGAAGGGTTGGATTCTCTGGTGGGCCTGCCTTTACGGGGTTGATACAGAGTTACCCATTACATTCTACTAAAGGAGACACTACAGAGAATCCCCTGAGTTTCAAACAGATGCCTCTACCCACTTTCGTGCAACCCAGTTTGCTCTTGATAATCTGGAACACATAACCCAGCCAGTTCAGTCACATGAAGAGTCCAGATTAGCTGAAGAGCCATTTTAGCGTCTAAGGAACCATTGTCATGTTATTCAGTGGAAACATTCTTTCCTAAAATATGAGGACTGCTGTATTTTAATCATCAGAGCCCACATTGTGAGGACAAGAAACAAGTTTTGGAATGGGCCCTTAGGTATAAAAGGGAGAGGAAACCTTCCCGCTTCCACCCCTTGGTTCTTGGCTGGTTCACAGGATGTACCCCATGCTGTGGGACCCCACCCAAAATTGATGAGGTTCTCTCAGGTGGACCAGAAATTGAGTCATCAGTGGGCCAATCAGGACAGCTGCTTCATGAGATGCAGGGAGTACTGTGAATTGCATAGAATTGAGCCCATTTTTTGTGTCTTGTTCTGGAAAATCAATTCCTGAGACAGCAGCAATGCCCCATAGGACACCAGGATAGGAAAAAAAGGTATTATGTAGATTCAAAGGTAGAGGAGCTAGAAACATTAGTGTCTGTTCCTTAAAGATAAATGCCTGCCTCCTCCTGATGGGAGGGATATAAAGTAGTTAACCTGCCACCAAACAGCTGGTCAGTCATCCCAGGAAATGTCGCCATATAAAGAGCTCAGCCTCGGACTCTGATATTGGAAGATGAGGCACTCGTTAGTAGCTGTAGCCAGATTAGGCTTGGTAAGAGGAAGCTCACGTCGTCAAGGTCGCGCAGAGCATCCATGCTGCTGCCACGGCCGTGGCACCAGGGAGCGCTACAAGCCCTTGAGGGTCTGGGAAACAGGCCAGCTCACATCCACAGGACAGCCATCTTTTCAACTGCTTCTTATTTGCATCTTCTGCAGCAGTGGCCTTTGTACACTCTGCTATCCTATCTCCTCCCCAGACGTCCTTGTCACCAGTACCCCCATCTTGTACCTCCCATTTCCCTACGCCGAGCCAAATTTTAGACCCAGCCCAGGAATCAAGGTGGATCTTTGTCTCTGGATCGCCCAAGTCAAGCCACATGAAAGAACAGAGGTGCCTCTTGAAGTTCTGTTCCCTGGCAGAATGTCCCTTCATTTCCAACTTTCAGGGACACTCCTGAGTGGGTCATGCTGCTGCAGACATCCATTTGCACTGGTGGCAGCGTATCCCATTGTCATCAGTAGGCTGAGCCCAAGGGTTTTCTGCTTCAGCCACCTCATCTTGAGGAACTTCCCAGGACACTGATGGGGGTTGAGGGAAAACCAGCAATGAAGCAGGATGTGTGCAGTCGATTCTCCTGCATATGCAATTTATTTGCACTCTTAAAACTTTCTGGAGGCCAAATTGTGCAGACTCCTTTCCCCTGATGCCCGATTACTTCTGTATTAAGTTCAGCCTTCTGACTTGTTAGATCAGATGGCACCTAGCTCATGACTCACAGGTCCAGTCGCTTGTTTCATGATCACGTGTCTGTGATGTTCAGTTTCTCCAGGGGTCCAGGCATAAGGCAGGACTTGCTTTTCAAATTAGAAACAATCTAGGGAAGAAGGCATGTTTTTACTTCAAACAACTAAGGGTTGTCACTGTGAGTCCCCTGTTAGCACTTGCCATAGGCTTGTTACAGCATCCTTGTTTGTCACATAAACTCTGGTCACCATTTGATCTCCTGGGTCAACGGGGCCAGATGGCAAAGCAGGCTGGACCTGCTGAAGATCCTTTCTTTGCTCTGGGCTCCACTCACAATTGGTGGCTTTACATGCTATAAAGTAATTTTGAGTGGAGGTAGGTGTTGTAAGGCACAGAAACTTTCCTTTCTCAGTGGATGATATATCCCTAAATTCGTCATACCTCTGGATTCTAGAAACTTCACTAAGGTGACAAGCCACAGACAGTTCTTGGGGTTTATTTCTTACCCATCTGATGTGTGCCCCTAGCTTCGTAAGGCATTTAAAGTACCTTTGACTTCCTGATGAACATTTTCAATCAGCATGACGTCATCAATCTGGTGAATCAGTGTGATGTTGCATAAGATACCAGAATGATCAAGCTGCCTCAGATGAGATTATGACAGATCAAGAGAGTTGAGAAAGCAGGGAGACAAGCTAAGGTGCCTTCCAGGTCCGAGAAAACTGCATCTGGTTGTCATTGCAAATGAGTATAGAGAACAAAACATTTGTCAGTTCAATAACTGCAAACAGTGCCTGAAACAGTGTTTGCTTTTCACAGGGCAGCAGGCAGTGTTGGCCTCAACAGCACCTGCAATTGGATTCACTACCTGATTCATTTTATGATCACTGTGGTCTAAGATATAACCAATTCCCTTTTGCACAGGCCAGACAAGCACATCAAATGGGGGTGGGACTGGAAAGACCACCCCTGAGTTTTTACTATGATAGGGTCTTTAAAGAAATGAAGGTTAATTTCCTTACACAGAAGAAGGAAGCTGCCTCTGATGACAAACGGGGTCACAGGATGATGTGGAGGAGCAGGTCACTCATGGGCATCTGAGTCCTCATGCTCGTCGCCAGGGTCCCTCTACTTCCCAGCAAATGCCTTAACTGCCACATAGAAAAACTGACAAAGCTGGGATTTTGACTTATCTTGTAATTCTGGAACTTATGAGGACAAGTTTGGGGTCTGATTTTTAGCTGTATCTGTCCTGTGACTGCCAGAGATAAGAGATCAGAGTAGAGTCACCATGGAAGGTCCCCAGTTTGGTGACCATGCTTTAAAGTGATAGGCTAAAGCCATGAGTTATAAATTTCCTCCTCTAAACTCTTCAGTATGATCATAAGTAACCATCACACCTCAGATTCTTTGTAAATAATCATCAATACTACCCAAAGGGTCAAATTAGCAGCCACTTTGTCTACCTAAAGTTGTGCCTTCAATTGGCATTGCATCCCACAGAATTATATAATTTAAATAATTTTAATATTTGATAATTTAAGTAATTTTGATGTAACTGCCTCTCAGGAAGTCCCAGGATCCCATTTTTCATTGGTGATGAGGCCATCACTGCCCAGCAGACATCCAAGCCCAAGTCCCACTCTCATTGATCTGTTTCCTGAGATCACTCCTGGGGCCAAGGGCTGTAATATTCAGGGTTCCTTTATTGAAACCACAGAGAAATTTCAGACTTAGGAGGTTTGATTCAGGGAACTGCTTGCAACTTCCTTAAAAGAGCTGAAGGAACAATAGGAGAAGGCAAGACAACCCAGAGATGATCAGTGACTTCAGGAAGCCGCTACCATTCCTAGGAATGAAGCGCTATTAACAGAACTGAGGACCATACGTCCTACTGGCTGGGTGGGGGTGGGGTTGCTTGTTGCTGGGGTGTTGCTGCTGTTGTAGCCACTGACCAGACAGCTGCCAGAGTGACCCAAGCCCACTGCAGCTGCCACTGGAGCACCAGAGAAGATGAAACTTCTTCCTTCTGGATATGCCAGAAAATGAGAGAAAGAACACCCAATGACAGCATCCTTCCTTGCACCTTCTAGTTTTCTTCTGTAGCCTTCTGTTGGCCACAGGTAACTGTAAGATGACAAGAGAGCCTGGTATGTATAGGTTGCAGGCATCTAGAGGACACAAGAAGGCAGGGATGAAGGAAAGAGAAATAGCAAATAGACAAATGATGTGCACAGTCGTCCATGGATTACATTTTTATAACAAAAATAAATATGTTTGAAAAATAGCTCTGTTACTTACTGGTTGTGTGACCTTGAACAGGAATTTAACCTCTCTGAGAATCAATTTCCCCAGGCAGTAACATCTACTTCAAACGGTTATCATATGAGGATTAAATGAGATGAGTTATGTGATGTACCTAACACAGAGTCTGGCATATAATAGGCTCCTTCTTTACTCGATGACCTTGAACTAGTGCCTGGGCCTCTCTGGGGCTCTATTTTCTCATCTGTTAAATGAACAAGGGTGGACTCAAGGTTCCTTAAGGTCCTTCCAGATGTGATGAGCTGTTTGGCTATGAATCACCTTTAAATAAAATGAACAGATTGGGACTGTCAGGAGAGGTCGATGGAGGGTCTGGCTGCTGGGAAGGAGCCCAGGGGAAGTACCAAGGGGTGGGAAGGGAGGCTTTAATTGTGTCTGAGTGTTCTGGGCTGTGCACTTTCCTGGAGAGCATCTTCAAATGACAAACAGATCATACTTCAGTGGCCTTAATGTGTCTTATAACTCTTGGTTAATGTCGCCCTTGGCAGTAACAACTGCAGTCTCTATTCCCTTTGATATGCTCACTTTTTTCAGTACCGCTCAGATAACAAGAGACTGCCTGGGGCAGTGTGTTCTGCACCCTGTGGAAGGGAAGCAAAGCTGCCTTGTATTAAAGGCCTTATGAAGGTTAGGTTTGTAAACTCAGGAGCTGTTCAGGAGCCAGCACACCTGAGCTCTGGGAGTCTTCCAGTCTGGGTTGGAATCAGGCTTCCTGGGGCTCCGGTTCCCAGAATAGTTGATTGATTTAGAGCCTGGTGATTAAGAATATGAGGGTTTTGTGTCAGGCTGAGATGGAGTTGAGGTTCTGCTTTGCCACCTGCTGACTAATGCCACTTATTGACTTCTCAAAAAATGAGACTCAGAATTTTTATTTGTTAAACTGGAATAACAATAGATATTATTTATGTTCACTCAGTATGTCCCCCCTCAGCGTCTCCTCCTGGAGCTTCTTCACCCTGATTTTAAGACCCATGGTCATGGACAATGGTGTGGGGATGGACTGTTAGAGCGAGGGTGGGGCAGGATGGAGGAGGGCAAAGGGGGGGAAATTGGGACAACTGTAATAGAATAAACAAGAACAAAAAAAATTTTAAAAAGAACTGACCTTGAAAAAAAGAAACTATCCGTATCTACTATTCAGATGACACCATTCCAACAAGATTATCTCACAGCCCCTACCCTATCTATAACCCACGCAGAATCTTCTTTTCCTTAATCTGACCTTTTCTCCTTTCCTGTTGATTCAAATTGGCCTCATCTATCCTAGGAGGACCCTGACTCACCCACTTCTCTCTCCCTGCAGGTCATTAAGCTCTCAGGACAATGAGGTTCTGGTCAGCATCAAATAATCTCAGGAAGGAAGCCTCAGGTCTGTTGACCACAGAGACAGAGTTCTAGTAAAACTAAAGGTACCATCTAGGCCTCAGTTGTGTTTCAGCTTCAGGCCCAGAAAAACAGAACAAACCCACTGACCTTACCCTTGTGAAACCAGACAGAGAGATGCCACGGCTGACATCAGGACCAGATGCAATGGTCAACTACCCCCTACCCTAGCACTGAACAATCAGTAGAGACCATGACCTTAACTCCTTTAGTTATCATAATTAATGATCTTTCCCCTATATAACCCATCCACCAGAAGCCATAAGGGAGCCATATCTTAAAGCAACCTCTCACTTGTGACTCTGGATTTGGCACCATTTCCTTAACTAATAAACCTATACTTTCTTTGCTGCAAACTCTGGTTTGCGTTTGGGTTTTGATGTGTGCAGGGGAATGAACCCCTTTAGCTCAGGAACATATTTACTTAGATGAGAATAGAAGGCCAGGCTGGACCAATCAGGTGGTAGGTTCATGGAGTGCAGGGATGACTAATCAGATTACCTTCTGGGATTGTATATATAGACAGAGGAGAGAGCAGCTCTATCTTCCCTCTAGAGTCATCAAGTGGGACAATGTGAGCTTGGAGCTGCCAATGGTATGGTTCTCACTTCTCCTCCTGCTTCCTCTTGAAGTCCAGTCACAATAGGAGAGAGGGGGGCCCCCTCAGAAACCAAAGTTCAATTAGCAGAGGAAAAGAGAAAGGTGACAGACAGATGGACAGAGGGCTCTACTGACATAACCTAATTGAGGTCCTTGAACACACCTCTGCCTGAGGCTAGTTGTCTCCGTTTTGCTACTTCTACGAACCCCTCAGTTTCCTATTTGGTTAAGCCAGTTTGAGTTGGGTTTCTGTAATTTTCAACCAAAGAAATCCCAACTAACACGCCTACTTCTTTGGTATGTTGTCAAGGTTAAATTATATCATTTTAGTAAAGAACTTAAAACAGCTCATAGTGCATGGTTAGTAAACATTGGTTTTTACTGTTGTTGTTCTTATGGTCATTTTTCTGTTTGTCTCATTCATCTCTGGCTAGAAAGTCCCTGTGACACAAGACCTTTGCACCTGCTATGTCTTGTACCCCAAACACTTTCCCCAGCTCTTCACATGGCTTTTTGTCATCATTCAGGTCTCTGCACACATGTCCTCTTCTCTGAGAGGCTCTGTCCATGCCCAACCAAAGGTGGCCTCCTCCTCACTCTCTGAGGTGCTTCCCAGTACATTTCCCTCCTCTTAGTTTTCACGGTTATTCATTAGTGCTTTGTCCATCGTCTGCCTCCCCGATCAGACCATGAGCTCCAAGAAGGAAGAAGCCATATGAATCCTGTCACTTCCATATCTCATGTGCTAAATACAATGCCTGACACATGTCAGGCGCTTGTATCACTTAGCCATTGCTATATAACAAACCACCCCAAAAGTCAGTGTTTAAAGCAATTGAGTCTCATTTATGTCTCACAGTTTGGTTGGAGGTCAGTTACCCTAGACAGGGCTTGGGTGGATGGATATGCTTCAAACTGCAGGCATGGCTGAGCTTATCTCTTTGCTATGTACTAGGCTCAGGCCTGCCACGTATGTTGTTAAGCCAATGCTCATAGAAACTCTGCAGCAGCACCAGCCAATCTAAGCCTGGACCACATCAGCTGCTTGAACCTCCTTTACACCTTGAACCAGGCTGCCATCTCAACAGCCATGCTAGCCCCATCAAGCTCCACCATCAACGCTCTCCCCAGCTGCAGGGCCTACACGCAGTAAAGCTGCAGAAAACATTGCTGGGTGCTTCATTGTCTGTTTGATTTGCACATGGTGCGGTGGCCTGAGCCAGTGGGAGCCCAGGGGCTGAGAAGTTTCTTTAAGGAAAAGGAAGCATGTCTCATCTCTTTGCCTACCTCCTCCTCTCCTCTCTCCCTGGGGTGGGAAGAGAGAACCTGCCCAAGCATGGCACTCTTTGCTCATTTCAAAGTAATCACTGCCCTTTACTTCGGCTGTGCTTTTTGTCTGAATGTGTTCTTTGGCTTCTCTCCCTTTCCTGCATCACTCTTTGCACTCCCTCACTCTGCAACCTGAAATGACCTCCCAAACGAACTACCAGTACCCAAGTCCTTGTCTTAGGTCTGCCTTGCCACACCCATTCTAAGACAAATGTCTCCTCATCCATTTCTCTTCAAGGGAGTCAACTGCTGTGATGTCTATTCGAATATTTCTCATGACAGAGTCTCCTGTGCAAGACTGGGCTCCTCAAAGCTAAGCATGTGTCTTTGTCACCCAGCACATTACTCCAGTAAAGAGATGACCAATGAATTTTTCTTAAGTGAATTAATAAATGAATGAAAGAACAAATAGTTGTGTCTCTAGGCTGTCTAAACTGGGTGTCTATTTGCAGAGAAATTTATGCCAATGTGTCTGCCTCTGCCAAAGTCAGCCTTCTCGTGCCACATCAAAGGGTTTATAACTGCACACTCCACCAGCCCCGGAGGGCCTCACTCTGCCATCCCATGCCACCATTTGTAACACAATCATCTCTATTAGCCAGCACATCCTCCTGCTATGAAAAGTCCTCAGACTCAGGAGGAGGTTCTGACTTCAGTTAAACAAAGGGTAAAGAACGGAATGAAATGTTATTATAATATGATATAATTCAATCCTGCCTCCCAGAAAATGTCACTCTGGAGAGATAGATTTGGCCCAGCTGGACTCCAGGACTCATTCAGAAGCACTCGGACAACTGCCTGTTCACAACTGATGAGAGAAGCCCCAGGAAATGGTAATTTTAACATCAATTTATTGAGCCTACATGCATGGGTCAGAGTTTCCAGTAGGAGGAATTAAGTCATTGTTGGGGAACTGAAGTGGCTGCTGCCAAGCTGAGATCAGCTGAGTAGTGCAGACCGCATATGGCTTTAATGTTCCTGGGGATGGTGGGGGCAGTGTATTCTACACATCCAGAATACCCTGGGAACTTACACTCAGCCTCTGGTCAAGCAAAAGGACATTCTCCAAGTGAGAAAACTGAGGTCATACAGACTGAGTCGATGGCAGGCCTGGGACTCCAAGCTTGAATGCAGACAGCTTCTACCCCACCCCTAGCTTCTCCGAAGGGCAGGCTGGGTGGGAATCTGCATGAAAAGACAGTCAGACAAACAAACAAATTCTGGACCTATTCATATGTTGTATCATCGAAAGGGTGATCTGGTGCTGGAACACTTGCAAAGCTTCTCCCCTTCCCTTGGTCTGTTTTCTTGACAGTATAGCAAGGAGGCTGATGACTTCTGAGATTAGTTTTACTTCCAAAAATATGTTATTCTGGACCTCAGTTTCTTGTCTTTCAAATGGGCATAATGTTTTACTTACCATAGTGCTGTGAGGAGCTCCCCACTTCAGAAGCTCCTTGGCACAGTGGTGTGAAATAAACCCAAGGACAGTACTGCCATGCTTCAGATTAGCAGCAAAGTGATGCTTGAAGTAGAATCAGGATCACCTCTGAACTTCTGGCAGGAGCAGAAGGGAAACTTATGCATTAGTTATCAGACAGCAAGCCCTAGAGCCAAGAAGGGGCATCTCAGGCTAGGGTATAGTGTTTGGAGTCCCTGGAGAGCTGCCTATAAAATGAGGGAGATCTTTATGGCAAAATCCCCTTCACTGTTACAGCAAGTAGGTAGAATTGCAGAGCTCAGGATGCCTGCCAAGGGAGACTTGCAAGTTCTGGGCTGTGGACAAAGAGCTGGGAGTGGAGGTGGAGGAAGAAATACAAAGGGGGAAGGGCAGGAAAAGGACAATCTCCTTCCTGGTGTGTAAAATACCCAAAGTATGGGCTCTTGGGTCAGAAACTCCTGAAACCAAATGCTGGATCCATCATTCATTAGTTAAATGATTGAGGGATACTCAACTTCTCTAAACCTCAGTTTACATATCTATAAAACAGGAAATGAGAATGACACCTAGTGCAGGTTATTTCTTGTAGTGGCAGCAACAGAAACAGGAGTAGTTGCTGCAAATCTACAAAGTGATGTGTTCTTTAAGGAGGAAATGCAGAATCCACCTCACTGACTATAGGGACAAGAGCAGAAAGGACTGTGATTTTGGAGAGGAGCAAATGGGTTGGCCTGAGCTGAGTGAAATCTGGGGAGGCACCGATATCCAGACCATACAAATGAAGGAGTGCAGTTGACAACTTTTGATTGTGTTAATGATAGCAGAAATTATTCATATCAGCCTAACAGCAATTATATTAGTGGGAAGAAGAGTTATGAATCCATGTTCTAATGGTGGCTGTAATGAGTATTGTAATAAGAAGCTGAAGGCAAATTTCATCTCATGGATCGATCAAGAAGAAATTTAAATGGAGAATTATGAATGAATCATTGTCCTGTGTACAATTGCAGAATAAATGGGTGCAAATGTTAGAGCAATGAGAGAAGGGAATTCACATATCTCAGCCTGACTGTTAATGACACATGAGGCTCAGAAAATAAAATGATGTTTCCAGAATTCTACAGAGAGTGAGCAAGGGAGCCCAGACCCAAACTCAGTTCTGTCTAAAACCAAAACTGCACCCACCTGTCAAAGTTGACCAACTTTGAGTCTCTGTCTGTGACTAATGGTCCCTGGTCTTTCCTACCCAGCAAGACTGGATACCATAAAGATGACCTTCAGTGCTACTGGCCTATGTAGATATATAACCAGAAGCTATGGTTTACAAAGTTATAAGGCCAGGTTATCTTTAAAAAGGGAGAAATGGGGGTCATTGCTGGAATGGCCCTTAGAGAGCATAATGTACATTCCCTCACTGTAAAGACAAAAAAACTGAGGTCCAGATGGGGAAGGTGAATTGCCCAGGATCATGGCATGTGCAAGTGGTAGGAGTCAGGGACTAGAACCACATTTTCCTGAACATCTAGTACTTTCCCCACCATGGCTTGATAACATTCTCTAGACATTTGTAAATATGAGGTGGTCCAAATAACATACTCAGTAGATGCAATTTGCTGTCATGATCTGGGCTTCCCATATGTCTTGATACCATTCTTCAGAAGATACCAGATTATCCTTCCTAGATCTGGACTACGGCACACTCCCCAGCCCTTGTTCATTGGAGTGGCTCTGTCCATGGTGCTGAAATAGGGTTAGCATTTCAACAGATGAGTTCTCAGCATAAATTTCCTATTCTATCCCACCCTGTGAGGAATGAATGGAAAGTAGAGAGGTTGAGTACCACTAAGGACAGGGATGTACATTTTATTAGTAAAAATTATTACAGTGTAACTTATAGGTAATAAAAATGCACACATTTTAAGTGTGCAAGTCAATGACTTTTGAAAAATTTATACACATATGGATTACACTGATGCAATCAAGGTATGGGAAGTTCCCCCATGTCCCTTGTCCATCAAACTCTTCCCATCTCTCCTGGTCTAGAGTTGTAAGGTATGATGAAACAGACACAGGAAATAGTGAAATTTCAGGACAGGAACAGGAGATCAGAGTAGTCTTTCTGGGGAGAATTTATCCAGTGTGAATAAGTGTTAGTCAAAAGGGTGATGGACAAGAGAACTCAACGTCTGAATTTTGGGTTGATATCACTTATGTGTTTAACTATTTTTAGCTTTGTGGTTATAGAAAAGTATACTTTTTAAACTCTGTGGAATTACATCTCATTTAGATGTTATTATTTTCAAGCCACCCAAACTCACAACTTTCTTCATGAAAATAACAGCCAATCCTTCTTGCCAAGGATCATGATTTTATTCTTCAGTAGCTTCATCAATGAGGAAAAGGGCAAAACCAACCCTATCAACCCTCCACTTGGGGACAGAGGGATGAGCTGGCCTGCAGAAAAGTACAATAACTTGCAACTGCCACAGTAAACCCTAAAAGGCTTTTGCAAAAACAGACCTAAAGTGGTTCCTGAGAAATTTATAAGGGTTATATATACATAAGTACACATATACATATATCAGAACATATATATAGAAGCACATTGACATGGTTGCCTACATACAGACACATATTCCCATATTCACATATGGCCACATATATACAGACACACATATGTCTGTATACACTTCATCTCATACCAAGTTAATAAACATGGAAAAGTTTATGATGCAATCAAATATGAACTGTTACCTCCAGGTAGGAGTAAACAATAGGAAGTCAACAAAGTCATTAATTGTGAGTTTGGGCAGCATTTCTATTTTGTGTTCTGTAGGTTGCTCATCTATAAAGGAGAGGTGGGAGTTGTTGAGGGTAGGTTTGGATTGGTTGATTCCCTAAGGCCTTTCTAGTCTTCATGCTGTGGAATTTAGGACTTCTTACCTGTAAATAGAGGATAATAACAGAATATTCTTTGGTGAGTTGTTGGAACATTACAAGTAAAATGCTTAGTGCAAGGTATGATTAGTCTTCTAATATCTCACCATCATTTAGTATGAATTTTCCTAATGACTACTATTGTTAAGAATGCTTTTATGAGCTTATTTGCATCTGCTTTGATATGTCTGCTTTGAGAAGATATTAGTTTAATTTTTTTTCCCTTTTAAAAACTGAGTTCTTCTCTTACATTGAATTTTGAGAGTTCTCTATTATGGATATGTATCTTTTTAGCAGACATGTGATTTACAAATATTTTCTTTCAGTTTCCACATCTTTTATCCTTTGGTTTATCTTTTCATTCTCTTTAAAGAAATCTTTCAAAGAGTAGAATTTTTTATTTTGATGAAGTCTGATTTATTAGCTTGTTCCTTTTTGAATTGTGTTTTTGATGTTATATCTAAGAAATTTTTGCCTAAGCCAACACCATAAATTTTTTCTATGTTTTCCTCCTGAAGATTTATAGTTTTAGGTTTTACATTTAGTATGAATTAAAGCTTTTACTTTTAATAAATTTTGCATATGAATATCCAGTTGTTCCATAAGCATTTGTTGGGGACAAATTTAATACTTTTCAACTGAAATGTTTTATACCGTTGTAAAAAATCAGGTGTCTGTATATATGTGGATCTATTTCTAGATTCTATTCTACTCCATTAATCTATTTATCACTCTTGATGATAATATTACCAATATTATACCAATATTAGTCTTGATATAATAGCTTTATAACTGGTCTTGTAATCAGGTATTCCTAGTCTTCCAACTTAGTTTTTCTCATTAAAAGTTGTTTTGAATATTATAGGTATTTTACATTTACATATAAACATTAGAACCAGTTGCCAACATCTGTAAAAACACTGCTGGGTTCTGATTGGGATTGATTAAATCGATAGAACAAAAAGGAGAAAACTGATGGTGTTTTGTAGATTTCAGTGTACTGGATTTGAACATCCTTTATCAGATCCATCCTTAAGAATTTCATATTTTATGCTATTGTAAATAGTTTTGTTTTTCTAATAGTTATTGTTGATTATTTGTTAGCATGTAGAAATATACCTGATACAATTTGCATATTGATCTTGTATTCTGAAACCTTGCTAAACTCACTTATTAGTTCTAGTATCTTTTCTTGTATTATAAATTCCATCAGTTTCCCCGCATAAATGATCATGTTGTATGTGAATAAAGGCAGTTTTGTTTCTTTCTTTAATTACTGAGTGACTTTTTTTTCTTGTCTAATTGCTTTAGCCAGAACCTCCAGTCCAGCACTGAATAGAGATGGTAGGAGCTGAAGTCTGCCTTCTCCCTGATTTTAAGGTTAAAACATTGTCTTCCACCACAAGTACGATGTGAACTCTAGGGTATTTGTAGGTACTCGTTATTCTACTGAAGAAATTCACTTCTGTTTCTACCTAGTTTTTATCAGGAATGAGTGTTAGACTTTGTCAAATGCATTTTAAGTATCTTTTAAGATAACATATACTTGTAGTTTTTTTCTTTGTAAGTTTATTAATATGATGAATTACATCGATTGATTTTTAAATGTTAAACCAACTCTTTATTCCTCGCACAAATCCTACTTAGTCATGATGCATTATCCTGGATTTGATTTGTTGTAATTTTGTTTAGAAAGTTTACATTTAATTCCATGATAAATATTGGTTAAAGTTTTCTTTTCTTGTTATGTCTTCGTCACATTTTGGCATAAGAAAAATGCTGGCCACAGGGAAAAAAAAATGAGTTAGGAAGTATTCATTCATCTCCAATTTAGGGGAAGACTTTGTAGAGAATGGGTTTTATTTCTTCCTTAAATGATTGGTAGAATTCACCAGGGAAGCCATCTAAACCTGGATTTTTCTTTTGGGGAAGATTTTTAACTTCAGAATGTATTTAATAGATTTACAACTATTCACATTATATATTTCTTCCTGAGTGAGTTTTGTTAGTTTATATCTTTAAAAAATCAGTCCATTTCTTCTAAGTTACCAAACTTATTGGTGTAAAATTGTTAATAATATTCCCTCATTATCCTTTTAATATCTGGATAATCTGCATTAATGTCACTTCTCTTGTTTCTGATATTTGTTTCTTTTCTCTTTTTTTCCTGATCAGTTTGGCAGAGGCTTATTAATTTTTACGATCAACCACTTTTTGTTTTATTGGTTTTCTCTATTATTTTTCTGTTATTTATTTCATTGATTGATATGCTAAGCTTAGTTATTTCCTTTCTTCTATTTTCTCTGGGTTTCCTAAGATTGAATCTGAGATAATTAATTTAGGATCTTTTTTTCTATTATAGGCCATTCGTGCTGCAAGAAAGGTATCTGTTGAATGAATGAACATAGCTTTTATTGCTGAATACCTGATTGCTGTGCAGGTATTTGCATTTTTGTTGAATACCTGGTTGCTGTGCAAGTATTTGCATTTTTACAAAGAACAAAATGACAAGCCAAAGAAAGGAAGCTCCTGTGGTGGAATTTCAGGCACCAGTGAGCTAGGTCTGGAAGTTTCTTCTATTGTTTAGTGCCTAGGGGAGGAAGTGGCTGTCACAGCAGGTAGAATCTTCCACTCGTTGCTTCCCAGTGCAAAATTAGGAAAACAATCACATTGTCTCTTGAAAAGACATGAATGTGTCATGGAGACAAATGTGTTTCCCCGTGGTTTTCTGGGGGAGGAAATTTCTCTAGTCCTGTCAGGTTTTCCTGCGGTGGTTTCAGTCCACAGAACACTCCTTCCTGCCATCCCCATCGGCTGGGCCCTGGCTGACTCCAGGGTCATCTCAGCTCTTGGATCCACAGCCACTTGTCATTCCTGCCCTGCATAGGTAGGAGGAGTTTGATGTTATTTGGGAGTTCAGAGAGCCACACTGCACAGCTCAGACATTTCCATGTGAAGCCTGATGGCTTGGCTGCTTCTTCCCAGTGAATCTGGGGCCTGGTCCCCTCCCAGGTCATCCTGCCAAGACTCCCTTGTGCCTCAGCTCTATGAACTGACAGCCTCTCTGCCCTCGAACCTGTCCCTTCCAGCCCCCCGCCCCCGCCGCCCCTCGGCAACACAAAGCTGACAGGGTCTTGCCCAGCTGGAAACCCTTCCCAGCCTCCATGGTGTCCTGGAGTCACGCTCCAAACTCCTCAGCCCTGCACCAACCACACAGGGACATGGGCATTAGGCAGGTACACACCAGGCAAGTGCTTGTCCCTCTTTTGGCACCTGCCCATCCCTCTGTGGGAATGCTCTTCCATCTTTTCAGCCTGGAGAGTTCTTACTCACTCTTCAAGACCCAGCCCCAACATCCTCTTCTCTGTGAAGCCTTCCCTAATTTTCACTGTAAAGCTGATCCTCCCCAGCCTTACATCACCCCACCAAGCCTATTTCTGTCCCACACAATTACTGATCACCTGATCTGTCCCCCTACTAAAGTGTGATCTTCCCTAAGCCTAAATGTTTGTGTTCCCACCATCTGAAAGTATCAATATGGGTTTATGGAGGGAATGAAACAATGAATAAATCAATAAAACCATGCACCCAAATTCCTTCCTGACTACTAGTATAGGAACAACACCAGCAGGGATTATACCTCTCATTTCTAGAGCTTGTGGCCCTTTGCCTGCATCAACTCTAACCCTTCGCAACCCTCATGTGAGTTGGCGTAATTGTTAGGTGCATTTTACCGGTGAAGCATGCTGGGCTCAAAGAGGTCAAGGATCTAGTCTAGTGTTACACTGTGAGAAAGTTGAGGGGCCAGGATTTAAATTTTGATATATGTAGCTCCAACTTCTTCCTTTATTGAATACCTCATATATGCTAGACATTATCCTGTGGTCTGAGGATAGAACAGGGAACAGAACAGGTCAAATCCTTGCTTTGTGGGGCCCCTGTTATAGTGCACAGGGTGAGGCGGGGACAACAGTAAACAAATACATATATAAATAATGTTGGGGCTTCTAAGTGCTCTATGGAAAAATAAAGCAGTTGGGGCAGAGAGTAATGCATTGGGATGGCTGCTACTTATGGGGATGTCTGAATGGAGTGAAGGAACAAGCCTGATCTCTTGTTTTAGCCATCCTGGCAGCCTCTGCTCCCTGAAGTCCCAAACTCCTTTCTGCCTCAGGGCCTTTGCATAGACAGTTCAGGTCCCAGGAAAGCTCTTCCCTCGTGTTGTCCATTCTCTCCTTTCCTAACAAGCATCCCAGCATCAGATGATATGTTCACGTGTTTGATTATCCCTTTATGTCTGCCACTCCCCTGGGATATGACATTTGGGGGGACAGAGAGCATCTTGTATTCTTGTGTTTCTCACATAATAGGCACAAAGTGCATATATGGGGAATGAGTGAGTGAATGAATGAATGAATGAATCTGAAAGTCTTATATATAACACAAATTATAAAAGAAAAAATTAGTAAGTTAGACTTTGTCAAAATTATATGTGAATTAAAGCTACGAGCCCTCTAGAACACCTGAAACCAAAAAGCCTAACAATGCCAAGTTTTAGCAAGAATGTGGAAGGAAAGGCAGGAATTCTCATGGATTAGTAGAAAGTAAAACTGTACAATCACTTTGGAAAACATTTTGACAGTTTCTTTTAAAGTCAGACATACACCTACCATATGAACCAGCCATTTCCCTCCTAGGTATTTACCTGAGGTAAAAGCATTTACTCATGCAAAGGTGTGTACATGAATGTTCTTTACACCTTCATTTGTAATGGCTCCAAATGTCCACCAACAGGTGAATGGATAAACAAATTGAGGTGTATCTGTACTTTAGAATATCATTCAGCCATAGAAAGGAACAAAGTATTGACATACACCAACATGGATGAATTTCAAAATTATTATGCTGAGTGACTCCACAATTCTATTTTTGATTCTAGAAAATATGCATTAACCCTTTGTGACAGAAAATAGTTTAGTGGCTGCTTGAGGGTAGGGTAGGAGGATAACAAAAGTGTATAAGGAAATTTTGGAGCCATGACTATGTTCATTACCTTGATTGTGGTGATGGTTTCATAGATGTAGACATTTGTTAAAATTCTTCAAACTGTATTTCTAATACGGGCAGATTTGTGGACAGTAATTTTACTGAAATAAAGCTGTAAAAAAAAAAAAAAAGTAAAATATCCCCAGAGCCTCTGAATGTGGGAACAAGCTTCTTTTCCTCAATCCATGTGTGACCTGTTTGTGACCTTGTGGAGGAGGTTGGGATGTCTCCATGGTGACATACTCCTCAGGAATCTGACAAATATTTAACTCCGTTTGATTCCACTCATTGCTTCTCTCAGGAAGATCATAACATTTTGACACCTCTGACAAGCTTGATGAATCAAGTATATATCAAAGGTCACTGAAATGCCAGGCAGGACCCCACCTGTGTGCCTTGAGCTGGGGGTACCACAGGTAGCCATTTTGTCCTCAGCTTGTCAGAGAGGCCCTCCCACATGGTGGGAGAGATGGGGAGACCTCTGGAGGTCATGAAAAACCTAGATACACCACCAGTTTCACCTACCTGTCTCTTAATGGGAATGCTTATCAGCGCCCAATGTGTGATTGGCTGAACAACCAGATTCATCTGATTGGTCCAGCTGATTGGAGGCAGCTGCTGATTGGCTCCTCTTGTTATTTGCCTGTCTAACTACATAGAGCTGTCTGATTGGTTGGCTGTGATCGTTACCCTATTTCCCAACCCTGGGTAATTCTAAGGAGTCCACCAACCTATTGTTTATTCACTCTGTCTGCAGCCCATTAGCCACAGAGCAGAGCCCTTGTGATCACCTGGGCAGAATCCCTGGCCATGTCAATCTGCAAGGCCTACTCCACTCAGCCTGAGCATCTGTGTGTTTGTGCATATATCTGGTTATTTCACTCATACACATTCCCTGCATGACCCCTGTTGGCATTGGTGTTGGGACCCTTGGTAAAATATCAAAGCAACTTAGAATGCCAGAATCATAGAATCGGAGGCCTAGAATCTTGAAATCACAGTCTTAGACACTTAAAATTCTAGAATCTCTGAATTCATTACTTTAATAAATATTTTATGAATGCCTTCTTTGAGCCAAGCACTTAATAGCGTACTGGGGATAGATACAGGGTTGAATAAGACAGGGACGGTCTCTACTTTCATGGATGGTCCATTCTAGAATCATAAAAACTCAGAGTTGAGGGGGCTAGGGAGATTTTTTGGCTTCACTTTTTATTCTCCCCAGAGGAAGAAGGAGAGGTCAGGCTTGTGGAAGGACTGGCCTGAGAAAGGAGGCCACTGGGGAAGGCGGCAGGAGTGAATTGAACCTTGCTAGAGGCTTCTATAAACAGGCTTCCGGAGGCAATGAGGAACCCGGGCACCCGCCCCACTCCCCTCATGGCTCTAATTTCCACCATTACTGCCTCTAACAACTCTGGGAACACTCACCTGTGGGCTCAAGGTCACCCCGGCCTGGGCACACTGATGGGCCTCTGCACGGGTCATGAAAGGAGCCTCTAGGCTCTGGGTGGGTCATCTGACCCCTGCGAGGGGCCAAGCCCAGGCCCTGCTCTCAGCCTGGTTCCACCAGGAAGTTCCCTGGGACAGCTCTGATGACCAAGTCCACCCTTCTCTTGAAACACTAGAGAGAAAGTTGTCCCAGATTCTACTTTTAAACTTCAATTACATGATCACCACAACAAAATAAACTATGTGGTCTTTAGTGTTTACCTTTCTTAGTTATCAGTGTAAGATTTTATTTTTATAAAGCAAAAAGTAAATGGGCTCTGTCAGCTAAGTCAGTTTCAGGAACTGCAATGATGTTATGTGCCCAATGTACTTTTGTACATTTCATTTTGCAGAGTAGTTCATGCATATGGTTGGAAAAAAAAATAGTACAGAGAGACTGGTAATGAAAAGTAGTGGTCCCTTGATCTTCTCACCCCGAGTTCTGCTTGTCAGAGGCAACAAATTTTAACTTGTTTAGCTGTTTCTCCTACCGGTTCCCTCATAAACCTAAATAATATGTTTGTACCACTATCTCCTGGCTCCCAGCTATGACGAATAAGGCTTTAGCTCATTTCTATACCAGCCTGTCTCCCCTTCTGCCAAGATTATTATATTTTTAGTTCTTTTTTTTTTTTTTTGGTTACCTTGAAAATTTTAAGTATTGGACTCATACATTTACTTCTGTAAAAACATTACAAGTTTTAAAGTAAAGGGGATTGATATTTATTGGCCCTTGTAACCAGAAAATACAGGGGTACAGCTCACTTCCTTGGCGGCTGGAGCTGGGGCCCTCTCACCTGACTTCAGTCTCTCACCTCTGCTTTCCTCGACCCGCATCTCATTCTCCTGCAGTCTTTCTCCACAGTGTGGGGAAGAAGGCTTAAGATCTTTGGGCTCCTTGCAATGAAAGGTTCTGCCTAAAATGAGCCACACTTGAGGATCAAAGCCTAAAGGGAAATGAGCCGTAGAACTGAGAAGTGCAGCATGTTTGCCAGGCCCCTAACCACAAGCTTGTGAAGAGTTGTTATTAAGCTCTTACTCTATGCCAGGCCCTGGGGACCACAGTGTGAGCCAAGACCAGCACAGCCTCTGACCTCATGGAGCTGACAGTCTAGCTCAGCAGACAGATACTAAAGAGTACCTTAAATTAATGTGAATTTGCAGCTGCAATAAATATTATAAGGGAGAGGGAGTGAAGGGCTATGAAGGCATGTATCAATAGACCTTGTTATAGAAGGCCAGAGAGGACATCCTGAAGGGATGATGGCTGAGCTGGGATTAAAAGATGGAGAAGGTGGGGTTGAGAGAGCACTACAGGCAGAAGGAATAGTCTGTGCAAAGGCCCTGTGGTAGAAAGAAGCACTTTGACTAACTGCTGACCTCTAATAAGAAGCAATGGAGGCCTGAGGGCATTGGAATTAAATCTTTAAAGCATGGTCAATCCAAAAGTCTATCTCCAGCAAAAATATTATTTAAGACAAAAAGTGAAATAAAAATATTCTCAGATTAAAGGAAAACTAAGAACACTTGTTATCAGTAGAACTGAACTATAAAAAATACTAAAGAAATTTCTTCAAGCTGAAGGAAAATGATACCACATGGAAATTCAAATATTCAAGAAAGTAATGAAGACAGTAAGAAATGATAAATGTATGGATAAATAGAAGAAACTATTATTTCATTTTATTTTCTTGAAGATACATCATATTCTTCAAGAACATCATATTAAAACAAAAATATGTTATTGCATTGTAGAATATAGGTGTAATACATGTAACAACTATATCACAAAGAATAGTGAGGGAGGACAGAAAATGGACTTATGCAGATGCCATGTTAAAAGTTAAAGGTATATTCTGTAATCTTTAGATCACCACTTAAAAAAACTAATACAAATACGTATAGTTAAAATACTGATAGATAAATAGAAATTAAATTCTAAAAACTAGATTCAACTAATTCAAAAGAGGGCAGAAAAAGAAAAATAGAGAAACAGATTAACAACAACAAACCTAGAAGAAATGAATATAAAATCAAGAGAGAAATGCTAAATCTTCATTCAACCACAGCACAGCTATATTTAATATTAATGGACTAAACACTCTAATAAGCAGAGCTCCTTTTTTCTTCCATTTTTTCCTCACCAACCATTCTTGCCCTGGGAGTGGACAAGGACATGGTTCTGTCCCACAGATGGAAAGAATCCATAGCTCAGACAAAAGCAGTAACCTGCCTGAAGTCACACAGTAGGTCATAGGCAGCGTCCAGGGTGAGAATCTCCTGCTGGCCTCCATGGGGATGTGCTGCCCTCCCACTCTGATATGAGAGGAGCTGGGGGTGGTCTGAAGCTTCAGGACTCTACCCCATACCTCACCTCTGCTGGGACCCAGCACTGAGGGGTCCGAGATCCACTCGAATAACAAATAGAAAAGAATAAACCTCTGGCTGGTAAATGTGGATTCAACCTATTGAATGGACTCAGAGTCCAGAACAAGGAGGGATATGAGAGCAGGGACCAGCTCCCTGAGGATGAGCTCCCGGCTGAGAGACCTATAGAGGAGATAGATGGTGGGGGAAATGACAAGGATGACAGCAGTCACAGAAGCATGGCGGGCGCAATGCAACCATTTATGTGTCTACAACCCCACCATGCCTGGGACATCGGGATGATGACCCCATTGCACCGATGAGGGGGTGAGGCCTGAGGGGGACGCAGCTCCTGAGGCAGGGCCAGGACTTGAACCTGAGCCTCTGCCTGGTGCCCCCTCCTCCCCTTGTGCAGGGCTGGGCGTGGGATCGGCAGGGCCTGTCCTGCAGCCTGGAGCACTTGGGCAGGTGTGTTGATCTGTTTTGCTCCACAGAGAACCTCCATGAAGTGTGCTGGTTGGCATGGGAGGCCATGAGCACCCTGTCTGTGCAGGTATATGGACTGTTAACTGGACTTACTGTGGTGACCTTTCCCAATTATACAAATATCAAATCATGTACACCTGGCACAAATATAATCTTACATGTTAATTATACCTTAATTAAAAAGAAAATGATAAATTACACTAACAAAGGGGTAAACAAAATATATCATCCTTCTACCTTGACAAATACAATGTTATGACAACCAGGGAGAACAGGTTTAATTTAATGTTCTCAGGCTCCTCGGGACTCCACCCCAGAGGTGGAGGTGTAAGAGAGACCACCTTGGTCCCTCCTCGGCCCTCCTCCTTTACTTCCTATCCCCAGGTCTGCCCTACATTTTGAGGGCCACCAGCCCCGTGAACAGCTGCCCCTCGGAACCCCTCAGGCCTGGGGTTCTTACCCCGCAGTATATCTACCTCAGGAGGACAGATCCAGAGAAGAGGCCCTTCCAGGATCATCAAGTGGGTTTGGGGCCATTTGGGCGGGGAGTCTGAGGGTCCTAGGTACCAAACAGTGGTCTAGAATAGTGGAAGTGCCAGGCAGCCCCCAGGGGAGCCCATTGCCCCTTTGGCTCCGTAGATTCCTTGTGCCATGGACAGAGCAGAGTTATCTTCAGTGTGAGACCCAGGTACGGCCTCATGCCCAAGTCTGAGGGTGGTATGAAATCCAGCCCCACTTCCCGTGCCAGGCTGTCTGCCTGGTTCTGCAGTAGGAGGGACCAAGAGGATAGAGTAAGCCATTAGGGATAGCGAGACTCACAGACCCAATGCCAAGGCCATGCACAGAAGTCCAAAGTTAGGACCTACAGCCCCAAGGACAGTCAGCCGGCGAAGGGGTCTGGGCTCAAGGGAGCTGTACCAGCTGAGAGGTGCAGGGCCTTACCTGGCTGCCTAACTGGGCTGAAGCAGATTTTATAGACCCACATGTGTTGCATCACTTTTCTGAGTGACACAATTTGAAACTGAGGCCCTGAGCACCAGTAGAAAGTGGGTAATTACAGACAGCTCTACAGCAAACAATTCAAGCCCACACCTTTATGGCCCCATGAAATTGCCTGGGTTTACGCACACACTGAGCCACATTTCATACTGCAAATGAGTACATTTTTAGGAGCCACAACTTCCCAGGAGTTCATGGATTTCCTAGAATCATCACTCTTTCAAGATGTTCCATGAGAGAAAAGAATGAGCAAAAAATAGTATCATTTGAAAGAAAACAAAAAGGAGAAAAAAAGAGAATAGCTCATACAGTGGAAATTTTGCTTTTTACATAAAAAAAGGATGGGATGCCTTTCCCCCAATTGTCGGCATTGAGCCCCTTGCTGGTGGGTAGGGAATGGCGGAGGTTATGTGCAACCTGAATAATTCAACGAGGCACAAAGCAGGACCGTGACATGTCTGTGCTCCTGTCCTTAACCAGGTAGAGTTCTGATGTGATTCAAGGGGTCAGCAGAACTTTTTAATGCAGCTAATTTCTAATAGAGCAAGGAGGGCCTGGGTGGAGGCATTGACCTAGTTAGCTCAGATGACCCAGAGTCCATTGAGACTTGGGAGACTCCTGAGAAGTGTGTGGGAATCTTCCAGACTGACTCAGAGAGCTCAGTTTGAATTCACGGCCTCCTGAAGGTGTCTCCAAGCCCATCCAACAGTTTCAGTTTCAGGTGCAGTTTCAGGAGGAGGGGTCTCTGGAGTCAGACCTGCCAGACCCCAGAGGGACCATGAAGACCTGGGATGGCCCTGTGCAAATTCCAGCAGCAGTTCTGTCTCCTGAGCCCCAGTCTTCTGATCTGTTAAGTGGAAGTGACAATGCCTCTCATTTAGTTGTACTGCAGATTAAGCAATGTGAGCACGGCCTCTGCATGGTACCCATCACATAGTAGGTCTTCAACAAATACATGTGACTCCATGAAAGTTCCATGAACCAAGTTTTAGTAAAGTGTGCACTTGGAAGTCAGACGGCCGGGATTCAGAGCTCTTCTCGGCCACATCCCAGGTCTGTGTCCCTGACATATTAGCCTCCAGCATCTGGATTGCCTATCTGTAAAATGGGGTAGTAATAGTACCTTTTTCACCAGGTCATTGTGAGGGTTAAATCAGATAAAGCACATAAAGTACTTACAACAGAGCTGGCACCGGAAGCCTTAGCAAAGGTAACATTGTTATGATCGTCTGCTGTTGCTGTTTCAATGGTCATTGCTCCAAAGCAGAAACTACTACAAAGCCTTTCAGCAAGTGAATGGAAAAACAAATGGTATGTCCCTGCAGTGGAATGCTGTGCAGCTGGGTAGATGAACAAGTTATTGATTTGCACACATATATAAGAATATTGATCCTTTACACAAAAATAATAATATCGTGTGGGGTATATCACATATGTTTAAGGAAAATGTAAGACAACAGTAGCACAACAGTAGGAGAGAAGCTTGACTTCTGCAAGGCTCTTAAACCACAGGTGAAATGGTATAACATCGGGTAGGTAGACTGTGCTAATGACCTATACTATTAACCCTAAAGCAACCACTAAATTAACAAAATGAAGAGTTATAGCTAGTAAACCAATAGAGAAGCCAAAGCAGAATCATAAACGATTCTCAACCCGAACGAAGGCAGAGGAAATGGAGAAGGTGTATCAAGAACAGACTGGATGAAAACATACAGCAATGTGGTAGATTTAAACCTCACAGTGTCACTACAGCGACCTTAAGGAAGTAAACCAAGGCACAGAGACGGCAAGGGCCTCGTCTGCATGTACAGAACCAGGAAGGAGGGGCTGGCCTTCGATTCAACCTGCGGAACCTGTGCTCATAACTGATGAGGAGCATGCCCCTGGTCCTACAGACCCGGGAAACTTCTGTCCCTCAGACTGCCACCTCCTGCCAGATTCCCCCATCTCTGTGAGCCCAGTGCTGGAGGGGGCCACAGAGATGATCTGCTAACCCCTTTCATTTTACAGCTGGGGAAACAGGCTCTGAGAGGGGAAGGAGCTTGTTCAAGGTCACTCTCTGAGGTAGGGGCCCAGCTGGGATTGTAACTCAGCTTCTAACCTGTCCAGCTGCCAGGCTCCTATCATTGCTTCCAGATCCTTCTCTCCCCCAACCCCAAACTTCTGCGGCAACACCTGGCCCTTGATTTTCTCTCACGTCCCAGCAGGCATTAATTATGGGCTCTCATCATTGCATTATCTAATCATCTTGCAAATGCTCCCAGGTGTTTTCCAGGAGACATTTGTCTGGATGATTTTCTTCCATATAAATAGGTCCAAAGTCATCTGTCTCCCATAATTGGAAACACCAGACTCCCACAGTGTTGCTGTTGGTGACTTTTTCCTCTTTGGAGGGTTCCTGGCCACTGGAGTTGGGCAGCCCATTAGAAATCACTGGTGCATACTGGGGAAACTGAGGCCTGGAGGAGAAGGGACTTGCTTGAGGTCACGCTGCAGGGTAGGAGCCGAGGCAGAATCTGAACTCGTATCTCTAGGCTCCTGGACCCTGCTCTTTCACTGCAGCTTATCTGCACCTGCTAAACCTCCAATGTGACCTTGAGGCCTAGTTTCCGGGTGAGAGTGTGTTATGATGTCAAGGTCACCTTGTTTCTGCCCCTGAGCATGAAGTCATCTGATTTCCTTTCAAATAGCTTCATAAAACAAATGAGTCACATCCTTTGTACAAGATCCAATAGATATCAAACCATAAAGAAACTAAAAGACTAAAGAGCTCTCTGAAGTAACACCATTAGTTTTGGGGGGAATATTCTTCTGGTCCCCTCTGGCTGGTTTTTCTCCACATCCTAACTCCCCGTGTCCGGCTCTGCACCAGTGAGGCTGACCTCTCTAAAAGGGCCTCTCGCAGGCTGAGTTCTGTTGGGTCCAGCCAATGGGAAGCACTGCCAGAAGACTAGGGGGATGGGAGGAGAGAGAGGCCGGGGTGTTTCTACCCGGATTCAACTCTGTGTCTCCAGCTCTTGAGCCTCAGGGGCAGGGGCAGGGACCAGGCCAGTTCTGGAGAAAGGGGCCCTGAAGGAGTCTGGGCCAGACCTGGCTGCCCACAGGGATAGTGCCGAGGCCCTGCCTGCAACACAGGCTGGCTTCCTGCTTCCTCACTTGGGTACTGGGATCCGGCCTGCCGGGGCCCAACTGTAGGAGCAGGTTTTCAGTTGTCTCCCCAGCTCCTCTGCCCTCACCCCTTCTTCCCCCCATGCTGGGACTCTGTTTCCCACGGACAGATCTCCGACAGAAGCTGACCTGCCTGCCTCCTTTTCGCTGCTTACTCCACTCACTCTCTGAGCATTACAAAGCCTCAGGCCCGTGCACGAAGGAGCAGTCATGTGGGGGTCAGGTGATGACAGAGATGGGGGTCTCCTTCACTCCCCGGCTCCCCCCTGGCCTGGCATTGTCTTTCAGAGCTTGCTTCAGGGCCTCATATTATGGAGCACATCTTTGTTTTTCATCAGTCTCCCCCGCTAGAATGTAAATGCCGTAAGGGTGGAATTGAGTCTGTCTAGTTCCCTCTTGTGTTCCTAGTGCCCACAACAGTGCCTCTGGATGCCTAGTGATACGTGCTCAAAACATACCTGTTACATCCGCCTGAATAAATGCAGAGCCCCCAGTGCAGGGGAGGATGCTGGAGGGAGACAGTAGATGCTCAAAAACTTGGTTACAGGGTGTTCGAGGAAGTGTGATGGAGGAGGGGCCTGAGAAGGAAGAAGGATGAAGGGGGAAGAGGACCTGATCAACACTCACGCACTCCTCCATTCACCAGCCATTTCCAGCACCTTCTATGCGCTGGACCCTGAGAGGAGAGAATGTACTGGGCACGCCAGACCTTATACCTGCCCTAAGGGGCTCTTGGGCAAGCAGAAGGAGACAGACACTCCCCCAGGCATCTGCAATCAGAGCAAGTGCCAGGGTGGCACACGCAGTGACCCCACTGTAGTAAAAGCCAGCATTTACTGAGCTACCGAATTCCCTCTTTGGCTAAAACAGCTTGAGTTGGGTCGTCAGCACTTTCAACCAAAAGAGCCCAGCTGCTTTCACCAAAGAGGGAACTTAGGAGTTTGTAGACCTGGGAAAGGGGGTGGGCAATAGCTTCAGGTGCAGTTAGATTCAGGGGCTCCAATGCTACCACTGGGTTGCTCATGTTCTCTATCTCAACATCACTATTTTTCTTCTGACTGTGTGCCAGCGTCTTTCGCTTTGCTAATGGACTTACTCATGAGGTGGGGGGAGCAGTCATAACCATTGGCAGCTCCGAGCTTACATTATTAGCTCAGCTAGTGATTTCACTGGGAAGAAAGAAGGTTCTCTCTGATAAACACATATAAAGTCCCAGTAAAGTGTTCTGATAGGCCTGATCAGGGTCACATGCTCTCCTTGGACCGGCTGCTATTTCCTGAGGGAATGGAGTGATACGATTAGTTCCATCTAGGCTTTCATCTGTCTCTAGGCAGAGAGGCAGAATAGAATCACTGATTAATGATCAGGCTGTAGTATCGGGACTGGGGGTGCACACGGCTTCGCTTCCTGAATGTGAGTGCTGAGAACAGCGGGAAACGGATGCTGAATGGGCCGAAACAGCCCACGACCCAACTGTGGAAGACATTCTTATTCCCTTTTATAAATAAAGAAGCTGGGTCTCAGAGCCATTAAACAATTGGTATAAATTAGCAGGAGGCAGAGCAGGACCCTGAACCCTTCCTTCTCTGCTGGACAGGAGTGCCCCGTGCTTTTAACTGAGCTGCAGTGCTTCCCGGGGACCCTGGCTTCTGCAGCATCTCCGGCGCTCCCGAGCCTGAGTTCCGACAGGTTTAAACTCATAATTCCAGTTCAAACAGAAAGATCCTCAAAGCTCAGACACTCAGGTCTCTCACGGGCCCCAGAGCTTACAAATCTAATCTTCATGATGGATTTAATTGGAGGCTCCCTTTCCTTCCGGCCCACAGTGTGCAGAAAAACGCTGCTCCTGGCAATTTCTTGCCCACTGAGCAGTGCCGAGAGGGAGCACATCAAAGAGAATAGACATCAGGATGGTGTTGCTGGGAGGGGGTTGGGGGTGACACTCGCCTGAAGACACAGGGAACATTAAGGTGGCCGCGGTGTGAGCTGTTTGACATGTGGACAGACACTCTTCAGTGAGGCACACAGCTCCAATGCTCAGACACAGCCAGAGCCTCCCTAAGCCTCCCCTTCCCCCGGGCTACTCCCCAGAAGTCAGACCTTGCTCGGCCCTCCTGCCAGGGCAGGTCGACCTTTTCGCATCAGGGGTGATTCACGGCCGCAAAGCTCATCAGGGCTGTGGGGAGCCTCTAGTTCAAAACCTCAATCACTTAACAGACGAGGAAATGGAGCCTGGGGAGGACCAGGCACTCGCTCAAGGTCCAAGCGTAAGGTAGGAATGATACTGACCCTGATATCAGCCACCAACTGAGGGTCTCTGTATGCCAGGCCCTGGCCTGGACACTTTCAGGTCCTTTTTTAATCCTCACATAAGAACTCTGTGTGCTGGATGTTATTATCCCACTTTACCTCTGGGTAAAGTAAGGCTTTGAAAGATTAAATAATATGCTCAAAGGCACAAGCTGAGCTTCCAACTGTTTTGACGCCGAACTGCTCTGCGGGTCACCTGTCCACCGCCGTGTGCGCTCTGCAGACTCCGTGAGACCATTGTGTGATGCCGGAGCCCGGCTAACTGTGTTTCCCAAACCCCCTCACATTGGGAGGTACAGCGGAAGGCTGACAGGTTGGAGGGGGAGGAGCTGTATCCCCCTCTCTGCTTCTGGAAGAGATTCTGGCTGCCCCGGGGGTGTCAGCTCTGCCACCTTTGGCGGCTCTGGCAGCACTGGGGACCGTGATGACAGCAGCAGCAGTGGCAGCAGCAAGGCCCCCCACAGCCCCAAGCTCTGTAGCGCCCCCTCCTCCTTCCCTTCCCCAGCCCTAAGTCCCCCCATTTACTCTTTCTGCTCTCTCAACACTTTATAATCAGCTCCATGCAGTAAACCCCCTCTGTTTGCAATTCCTAGTAGAGTCTCTGTGTGTTTGGTTTCCTTTTCCCCTAAATGAGCTCTGAATGACACCACATTGGCTCTGAGCAGTGAGAGCAGGAAACAACCCGCCACTGATGGGTTTTGGGACTGGACCACGTTCATTGCCAGGGGAAAGGGAGACTGTGGCACTGCACAGCAGGCAGGGACATTCAGTCACTAGAATCACCCCCTGGTGCTGCCTAAGATAAAGTGCCCACTGAACACGCCTTTGTCAGGCCTGGCGGCTGCTGTGCCTGGCCTCTGAGACAGTCACCGCGACGATTATAAGGAATGAGGAGGGCGTTGGCTACTTAGGACGGTACTGGTGAGTCTGCAAAAAGGAAATGACAAGCGCGGCATTTAAACTCTTCACTCAAAGCATCACCGGAAAACCAGAGATCGTCCAAGATTGCCCTCAGGAAGCTTTTATGTTTTGTAGCCATAAGGCAGAAACTAATGAAAAGCAGGTCTCATTTAATCCTGGGCGCTGTGGAACTGCAGCGAAAATTGAACTCACCAGCTCACTCTCTTCTACGGGGAAGTGAAGGCATTGATGGGGAAGGAGAGACACAACATAACAATGAGGTCCAACCCTAGGGGGCCTCTCTGAACTCTGGAAACGGCCTCATTTCTGGAGCGGAGTGCCCTGCGGCGTGGCCTGACCACTCCCCGCAGAGAGGCTGGCCCACACCCTGCCCACCGGCCACCTTGCAGACGTGGCCTCTTCACAATCATGAAGGCCGAACTCCCAGGACTGCAGGCCATATGAAGAGGGACAGAAAGACAGAGACAGGGTGCCAGAGAGAGACTGGGGAGTGAGGACACAGTGTCCAATACCCCATCCAGACGTGGGACAACAATCCCCAAGTTCATCAAACATCAGGGCCAACAGGGCGTCCAGACCACCGGTCCTGCCCCTCCTGGTCCCAAAAGGGAGGTGAGCACCCCAAGATCAGGAGCCAGGCGTTGCTGAGCGGGGATCAGAACCCAGGGCCCCAGACTCCCATCCTGAGCACTGCCACTGAGCCTCCCACCCTCCAGGGGGCAAGCTGGTGTGGAGACCGCCCAGACAGAGCCTTGCGTTGTCAGCCTACTGTGTGTCTTGTTCACGGTGTGATGCCTCATTCTATGTGGATGACTAACAAGGGAAAGAGGAAATTGCCATCCACACACTGAGAGAACAGCTCCTGAAGTTAGACACCCCCCACCTTAAAATTCCTACCAGCTCTTACACTCAACATGAGGGTAATTAAATTGTACATATTTTCTTTTGTAATACTTCAATAAATATTGCCTGTGAAAATCAATTGGCATTTTTTGTACTTAATGCATAATAACTGGTCTTATAAATTTAAATTATCCCTATAAATCTAAATTAAATGCCCAAATTTCAATGTATTTAGAACACTTAATTAATAAAGTGCTAGCACATAACCACTACTAATCTGTTTACTTCAAGCCGGCTTTCATTTTCAAAGCTTGCATTTCCCCAGGGTGTGTGAGCGGAGGAAGGAGGGAGCCCAGGGTCCCTGAGCATTTTGTCAGCTGCTGCGGGCACTGCCCATCTTCCCAGTGCCCTCCAGGGCTGCCAGGGCCTCCCTGTGCCCAGCTGCCTTCAGGCTCCGGGTCACCTCCCTGCCAGTGTCTGAGAAAAAGGTGGCTGGAGTGGCCTGTAGGCGAAGGAAACCTGGGCAGGAATCATGAGGCCTGGCTCCACCACTGATGTGCTGTGCAACCTCAGAGGAGTTGTTTGCCCTCTCTGGGCCTCAGTTTCCCCTTCTGCATAATAGGAAAAGGACTAGATCCCTACAGAGGGCCTTTCAGCAGCTGTGGGGAGGAGTTGAGGGGTATGTGGAGGTTGGCCCATGACTTACAAGTTGTGTGACCCCGAACAGGTAACTTAACCTCTTCGTGCCTCAGTTTCCTGGTCCATACACTGTGGATGGTAAAGCGCCCACCTCACAGGGTTGCGGTGAGTCTGAGATGAGGTCATGTGTGTGATGGGCTCAGTTCAGTGCCCCATAAATGTTTGCACGCAGTAGACGTTCAATAAGTAGTTGTTGGATAGATGAATGAACCCATAGAATGACTTGCTCAGGGGCACATGGAGTCTTAGTCCAGCTCCGTCTGCTGCTGCTCAGATTTCAGGGAAACGCCACGCCAGAGGTGTGGGGGGAGCCCCTGGGCTTGTCCCACCTCTCACCCCCGACTCAAGGCCCCACTTCTACCAGAATTCGTGGCTCCTCGGTGCACATTTGGGCCCATTTCTGGACACCCTCTCAGAATCTTCTGTGATGGGGATAATGTATTTGTTCACATGTGAACTTCTATTACTTACTGAAATGTCTGGCTTGCTTTAGCTGTGTCTATTTTTATTTGTTTAAAGTAATAGATGCTATTTGATAGGAGAGGCAAGATGTAAAGTCCTGTAATCACAGCCAGAGCTCTGAGCTCGTGTTAATGGGGCCATCCTCTTCCGAGGAGGGCAGGGGATGGGCCCCCCACCCGCGGACCACAACTGCTGGGCTGGCAGGGCCCCGCCCATGTGCTTGCTGCCCCCACGTGTGCTTCGGTAGGACAGGCCCCGGGCTCTCTTGTTCTGTTTTTTTGCCCCCTTCTTGGCACTGGTCAGGGGCACACTAAGTGTCCACGTCCTGCAGAGGCCCTGCCTGGCCTGCCCCTGGGGCAGCCAGGGGCTGAGTGGGGCCGGCGCAGGCGAGCGTGCTCTGCGGCCCCTCCCCGTCTGCTTACCCACAGCAGGGCACTCACGGCCACGGGGCTCTTGATTTCACTCAACCAGAAGTATCACAAAGACTCGAAAATCCATTAGAGTTCCAATAAATAAATACATAAAGAAAAACACTGCTGTTTCCCTCTTGATTCTCTGGTATCGACCCAAGCATTGTTCCCACTTTTCCCATCATCTTAAATCTCCACCTATCTGTCTCCCCCGGCTGCCCTCCCTCCTTGGCCACGGTGGCCACCTCTTTTAAAAAACAAAGGAATGATTGAAGAGCCAATGCTGGAGAAAACATCACCTGCCTTGGAGCAGGACACAAAGCAGCTAAGAAGAGATGCGCCTGGCTGAGCGGCAGATTGAGGGCTGAGCCGGGCTGCTGGCAGCAGGCCGCTGTGTGCCCGCAGCATACGGGGAGCCCCTCTTGCTCGCTGGGGGCCCACGGCCCGCTGCTCCCCTGCCATGTGCCTCAGTGTCTCAAGGGTAAAATAGAGATAATATTAACACCTACCTCCTAGGGCTAAAATAAGGGTGGAATGCATTTATCTGTGTAAAGCTAGGGCCAAGCACACAGGAAGCATATGATCACTTTAGCTCCCACCATTATCTTCCTGAGCCTTCAGAGCCACTTTCTGGGATAGGGGTTAGCATTTCTATTTTACAGGTAGGGAAACTGAGGCTCAGAAGGGAGCCCGTGCCCCAAGTCCCAAGGCTCAGAGCTTGTGAGTAGAGCCTGCTCTGCTGTGGGGAGCGCATTGATTGAGAACGCACCACCCACCAGGTGCCAGGCTTAGCCCTCTAGAAGCCTGTCTGATGTCAGTGCAATCACATCTCACAGGGTCGGAACCATGGCTCATGGCTCCCTGAGAGGTAAGGGAGGTCAGAGATTCACAGAGCAGAAGTCACCTGCTCACGGACACAGGGGAGCTTGGGAGAGGGGCTGAGGCTCGAACCCAGATCTACTTGACTCCAGGCCCGAGGGCCTTATCCAGCCACTCATTACTCAGTCCACTCATTCAACAAGCACTTTTTGAGCACCTGTCTTGTGCAGGTACTCTTAGGAAGGGGATCCTGGGGGGATGGGACAGACCCAGGTCCCAGCCCTGGTGAAACTGACTTTCCAGTACAGGGAAAAAGAAGTAAACCAACAGCTCGGTATATACCATCCAGTGCTGCTAAGGGGTGTGAAGGAAATAAAGCAGGGTCAGGGGGTGGAGGGGGGCAGGTGGCACTGAAGTGTCTTTGCGGAACAAATAAAATGATGCATTTTTCATTGGGAAGGATCTTAGGACATCACTTGTGCCCGTCCCACCTGACTTTGACGCAGCTTGGGGTTTATGTCCCCACTTCAGAGAGTCAAGTGATTCTATCAAGGGCACCCAGAAGCCAGTGGAATAAAGGGATGCCCGACCAGGGGCTGGGTTCCCTGGGGCAATGCAAGCCTTCCTTAGGCCTGATCGATGCCACCTTGGGCCACACGCTGGGGACCCACTGTCTGGAGCAGGAGAAGGGCACATAGATGCAACCTAAAGACACACGAGGTTGATGTTTTCACACACAGACTCTGGATGGAGTGTTCTTAGAAGAGAGACCAGGGAAGTCTTCCCAGAGCAGGTGACATTTGATTGGGCCCTTGAACAAAGAGGGTAGTTTCCCCAATGGAATCGGTGTAGGGCGGGAAGAAGCCACTCTGGAGGACACGGCTAGAGCATGACTGAAGGTCAAGGTTAGAAATCCAGGTGTCCTCCTGGAGCGAGGCATCAGGGTGGCACCAGGTGGACAGCGCTGGGTGACTCCTCACCTGTACATCCTAATGGCCCCGACCCGGAGGGTGCTGTGAGGACTGAAGGAGTTAGCGCACGGGGTGCACTTCACAGGTTACCTAGAGCCAGTGCTCAGTGACATTAGTGACCCCCGCCAGGGACAGAGCCCAGAGGCAGCGAGAGGGATGATAGCAGGTTCAGGGAAGGTGCAGGCCCTGAGCCCAGGTGCGAGTGGCCCCGACCTAGCTCTCGTCCCCTCTCTGGGCCCCAGTCTCCCATCTGTAACTGGGAGGTAGGTCCACCTTGCAGGGCTGCTGGGCCCATCAGCGACAAACCAGCAAAGCTGTTCGTCAGAGTTTGGAGAAGGTGTCCACGTGACTGTTGTTTGAGGGGCTGGCAGCAGGCAGAACCCTGGGATGTGTGGGGTTGGGGAATTATCAACAGAGCAGTGATACTAGTTTCAAGAGAAGGTGTCATCATACCGAGGGGGTGAGGTGGCATCAGAAAGGCCCCCAGGAAGGTCTCTGTAACTGCAGGCTGTCCTGGGTACCTGAAGGTAGGAATCCTAGAGGGTAGAGACACTGCTAGTCCTCCCAGGTGCCTTTAAAAAGGACACAAAAGCATAACCAAGGCCTTGGGTGGACCAGATTCTGAGTTTTCACATACTTAATCAGCCCAGAGAGGTGTAATTATTCCCACATTACAGATGAAAAAACTGAGGCTCAGAGAGGGAAAAATGACCTGCCCATAGTCACACAGCCCAGATTTGGACCCAGCTTGAGCTCACCCATTCTGTAAGTCTGCCCAAGCAGGGGAAGCATCAAGTTATCTATCTTATGAAATCCAGTCCCTTCCCTGCAGGGAAACCTCTAGTGGGGAGGGGAGGGTGCGGGGTCCATGTTAAGCAGAATTCTCATCACTGCTCCTGTGCCCTGATAATTCCCAAGTGCACTGACAGGTCAGTGGTACTGAACCATCTAGCACCATAGACTCTGAAGGACATAATGTTGTCCAGGCCGAGCACTCCCTCAGACACTCCAATTCCATGAGGCCGTGGCCCTCACCTTTTAAACCAATAAGGAATCTGAAGCTCGGAGAGGCTGTATAAACTGCCTAAGGTTGCACAGCAGGTTAGGGGCAGAGTCAGGCTCATACTCTGCTTGCTCAGGTTTTAGACCATGGACCCATTAGCTCATCGTTGACTTCACCTGGCTTTAGCCTCACTGATGTGTGTTACCAAGTCCATGGCCCGGGGGACTTGCAGGCCGGCTTCTGCCCTGCGTTTCCCCCCCTGGCCTGGTCCGTGGTTGGCATCCATAAACATTTATTGAGTAATTGAAGATATAAAGCAGTTGCCAAGCCCTTTATATACATTATCTCACTTAATCTTCACCATTACCCTTTCTGGCAGGAAAGGTGAGCCCTTTTACAGAGGTGTGGAAACTCAGAGAGAGGAGACACCTTGGCCAGAGTTCCAGAGCTTGTGGGATTTGAACATGCAGTTGCTGTGGTCTCCTCCTCCTCCTTTTTAAGTCCCAGCTGACCCCCTACCCACACATGAGATGTCTGGGTTCTCCTCTGCAGTCTCTGAGGGGCCCAAGGACTCAAGAGGAATCAGCCTCGAGAACCTTGACCCCAGGCTTTGCTGAGATTGACAAGGTCCTGAGTTGTCTGGTCTCAGACAGAGAAAGGAGAGTGGGCTAGGAAGGCTCCTGTCCGGGCGCCCGGGCCCCTTCTCTGGGGCGTGCCCTGAATGAAGCAAGGCCTCTGCTTCCTGGCAGTATCTCCGGATGCGGCCAGGAGCTTACGTGAACTTGCACTGTGGCCTGGCTCCAGCCCTCTGAGCTGGCATTTTCATGCTCAATTTGAGCTCCATGTTTTCCAAGCTTAGCAAAGCAGATTTTTCCTCATTAATCTGCATTTATACTTAAAGCCAGTGCTCCAAAGTTCAACCCCTTTGACTTAGTGGGATGAACATGAAAAGGTCAAAAGACTGTTTGCAAGTTAGAAAACATCTCCTTCCATCCAGCCTTCCTCCTGCTCCTCCAGGTCTTTCTCTTCACGGCTCTGCTCCTCAGTCCCCAAGGCAGTCTCGGGAGGGAAACAGAGCTGGCATTGGTGACCTGAAAAAGGGACAGAAATGCCTCATGGTCATGGGCAGCCTTGGATCAGGCAGACCTAGATCTGATCCCACAGTTTTCTGTTTCCTCCAGGTGGAACTGGAGCAGGCGCCACTGTGTCCCTGGGCCTTGATTTATACATCTACAAAATGGCCGTGAGTGCTGCCCTTACTTCCTAGGGCTGTTATAAAGACTCAATGAGGTAATGTGCATGAGGTGCTTATACCAGGGAACTGATCAATAAGCTGAATTGGGTAAACTGTAATCGGGGTGTTAAAGAGTTCTCCACTGAGTGTCAGGAAACAGGGGGTTCTGGGCCTGCCTCGGCCTCCATGAATGATGTAACTAGCTCTTGGGCGAAGGGGGCAGAGCGTCTAGTTTTTCACCCAGAAAATGAGGGCATTAAATTGAGCCTAATGAAAATAGGGATAGGCCACAATCTCAATAACAGTCACTCTCCCAGCTCCACTCGTGGAACAAAGTGACTCAGGGACCATGGAAGCTGAAAAGGACTCCAAGGAAGTATTTTGACCTGAATGAAAATGAAAACATAACATAAAATTTATGGAATGCAACTAAAGCAATAATTAGCAGGAAATGTATAGCACTAAATGCCTATATTAGAAAAGAGGTCTCAAATCCATCTTAGAAAAATAGGAAATTAAGCCCAAAGTAAGAAGAGAAAGGGAAATAATGAAGATGAGAATTAATTTTAGTGACACTGGAAGCAAAAAAATATAGAGAAAATCATAAAAGGAAAAGCTCATGCTTTGAGAAGATCAATAACATGATAAATATATACCCAAAGTGATCAGTTAAAAAGAGAAACCACAAATTACTAATATCAACAATGAGAGAGGTAATAGCACAAATATTAAAAGGATAATAAGGGAATATTATTAACAACATTATTACAATACATTTGGCAACTTAGATGAAATGGTCAAATTCCTTGAAAGACTCAAACTACCCAGGTTCACTCAAGCAGATATTGGCAACTTGAATATCTTTATGTTTCTTCAACAGATTGAAAGTGTTGTTGCAAACTTTCCCATAAAGAAAATTCCAGGACCAGACAGCCCTAACAGTAAATTTTACCAAACATTTAAGAGATAAATAATGTGAATTCTACAGAAATAGTACTAATTCTACAATTCTAATAATAATAACAACTCCCAACTCATTCCATGAGGCCAGCATCAAGCTGGTACCAAAACCTGATAAAGACATTGAAAGAATGGAAAACTACAGACCAATAGCCCTCAAGAACATAGATGTAAAATTCTAAACTAATTCTATTTTAACAAATAAAATCTAACAATATATAAAAAAGATAATGCATTATGACCAAGTGGGGGTTATCCCACAAATAAAGATTGGTATAATATTCAAAAATCAATCAAAGAAATTCATTATAATAATAAATTAAAAAGGAAAGGCCATATCACCAACTCAGTGGGTACAAAAAAAGCATCTCACAAAATCTAATAGCAATTGCTGGTGAAAAGCCTCAGCAAACCAGGAATAGAAGGGAACTTCCCCAGACTGATAAAGGGAGTCTATGACAATTCTAGGGTTAATGTCATACATTATGGGAAAAGACCCAATGCTTTCCTGCTAAGATCAAGACATAAGATAAGGTTATCCACATTCACCCCTTCTATTCAACAATACACTGGAAATTCCAGCTAGTGCAATAAAACAAGAGGGGGAAAAAAAAGGTTCCAGACTGGTAACAAAGAAGTAAAATTGCCTTTTCTTGTAGGTGACATGATCATCTACATAGAGAATCTGATGGAATCTATAAAAAAAGCTACTAGAAATACGTGTATTTAGCAAAATTGCATGATACAAATTAACGTATAAAAACCAATACTAGTTCTGTATTCTAGCAACAAACCATCAAAAATTGAAATTAACAAAATAAACTTTACAATAGTATCAATAATATAAAGTACTTAGGAATAAATTTGGCACACGATATGTAAGACCTAGATCCCGAAAACTGTAGAATATTGTTGAGAGAAATTAAGGAGACCAAAGAAATATAGGGATATACCATGTTCATGTTGAGAAGACTCAACATTGTTAAGATGCTAATTCTCCCCACAGTGATTTTTAGATTCAACGCAATCACAGTCAACAAAAACTGCTTACAATCTGACTCTCAAATTCATAAAAAAAGATTCAAAACACCTACAATAGCCAAAACAAATTGAAAGAAAAAAGACAAAGATGGAGAACTAATATTATTTGATTTCAGAGTAATTTACTATAAAGTTACTGTAATGAAGACAGTGTAGTATTAACATCAGATAGGAAAACAAATCGATGGAACAGAACAGAAGCTTGAAGTAAATTTATACATATATGGACACTTGATTTTTGACAAAGGCGCAAGGCAATTTAGTAGAGATAAGATAGGATTTTCAAACAAATGGTGTTTAAATAGTTGGAAATCTATAGGGTTAAATTTTTGAAATTTGACCCATATAAATAATTTAACTTCAAATGAATTATAAACCTAAAGGTACAACCTAAAACTATAAACTTTTAGAGAAAACCAAAAGAGAAAATATTTATAACATGGGATTAAGCTCACTTACTATATTATCTAAAAGATTTTTAGATAGAACATCAAAAAAATCCATAAATGAACAAATTTATAAGTAGCACTTTTTAAAATTGTAAAACTTATGCTCTTTAAAAACAGTATTAAGAGAATGAAAGTACAAGCAACAGACTGGGAGGAAATATTTGCAAATATGATCAAGCAGTTGTATGCAGAATATTTAAAGACATCTTTTAACTCAATAATTGAAAAAACCAAACAATTTGATTAAAAAAATGGACAGGAGATTTGAATACACTTTACCAAATAACATATAGAAATGACAAGTAAGCACATGAAAAATAATCAGTATCATTGGTGGTTAGAGAAATGCAAATTAAAACAGTCAGATCCCAGCCCTGCTTACCTATAATTAGAAAGACTGACCATTCCAAGTGTTGGTGAGGATATGAAGGAACAGGAACTCTCATATCCTGCTGGTAGGAATGTTAAATATTATAGCTACTTTGGAAAAAAGTTGGGCAGTATTTTTTAAAAAGTAAAATTATGCTTACCGTAAGACCCAGCTATTCCCTTCTTTCATATTTACCCAAGAGAAATGAAAACATATGTCTTGTATGTAAAACGTTCATAGCAGTTTGTAATATCCAGAAACTGGAAATAACACAAATGCCTATCAATGGGAAAATGGACAGATAAATTGTATATTTATACAATAGAATACTACGTCATTATAAAAATAAATAAACTCTTGATACACACACACACAATAAATGAATCTAAAAGGAATTTTGCTAAGTGAAAGAAACCAGGCAAAAAGAGTACATCCTGTTTAGTTCCATTGACATAACAGTCCAGAAAATGTAAGCTAATCCATGGTGACAGAAAGCAGGTCAGTGGCTGCCTGGGGAGAGGAGGAGCTTTCAGGAGAGATGACAAAGGAACAGGAGGAAAATTTGGGGGATGATGAATATTTTCATTATCTTGACTGTGGTGATGGTTCATGAATGTACACACATGTCAAAGCTTATCAAATTATCCCTTTAATTACATCTTTAAATATGTCAACTTAACCATGTTCAGTTTATCATATGTCAACTACCCTTCACTAAAGCTGTTAAAAATAGCCACTGCAATTGGTGAGCTCCACACAGGAAAGAGCAGGTCTCCCAAACGGGGAACCGGGGAACCAGGGAAAGCCGGTGTAAGCCCTGGGATGAAGGCGTTAGGCAAAGAAGACAGGGACAGGTGAGCCAGGAAGATGGGAGGGAAAGCCGGCGGCGGTGTCAGAGTCAGTGTTTCCAGGAGGGGGCGTGGCTCCTCATGTCACATACTTCCTAGGAGTGGTCTTAAAACATGGCAACATGGAGGTTACTGGAGACCTTGACAAGTCAGAAAGCAGTAGTCCATGACGTGTGAAAGGTGCCGGGTCAGGAGGTAGAGGGAGCTGTGCAGGCAACGTGATCAAGAGGAGGGTGCTGCAGGGAGGTGGGGGGAGGGGCAGTAGGCTTCTTGGTTCTTTGCTGGCCTTGCCTGGCTGTGCCTTGCTTTGCACATGCGCTGTCAGAGCTCACTTTGAAAACGTGACAGAGATGACAGCATGGAGAAAGTGAGGATGGAGATGTAGGGCCACAGACGGTGGAACCCAAGGGGCAAGTGGAGGCTTGACCTTTGAAGCAGCAGGAATAGGACTCCAAAGGGTTTAGGGGGTTGACAAAAAAGCAGATGTGACAGTAGATGTGACTACAGAGGTAAGGATAACCAGGCAGCAGCTGGGGTGTTCTTGTCCCTGGAAGAACAGGTTGTCACTGGCTTGATCCCTGGACAGTCCGGGGCCACCAGTGGTCTCAGCCCCAGGACTCTTCCATCCACCTGGGTGGGTTTCTTTCATTCCGGGTTATTTCAAGTGCAAGGTTCAGCTCCCTCGCTGGTTTCTGAAATATCCAACCATAGGAGGCATTTTTTAAATGAACAGCTTTATTGCAAGCTGTGGGGACAGGGGAGAGGCACAGACTACACCCCCTCACGGGTGCTCCCCTCTCTCCACACAGCAGAAGCTCCATCTAGGATGGGGCAGTTGAGCCCTTGGGCTTGGCAAACAGGCAGCCCTGGGTCTGATCCTGGCTCCCACTGACCAGTTGGGATAGAGCCCATGCCACAGGCCATCTGAGGAGTAAAAGAGATGATACATCACAGGTGTTCGCAAAGTCTGGGGCATGAAGAAGGCGCTCAAGTAAATGCAGCTGCTGACAGCACCTGCGGGCTCTCTCCCCTGCCCAGTTCCTACACCCGACTTTCCTCTCCCCTACTTTTCTGGCCATCTGCTTCCTGTTCCTTTCTGCTTTCCAAAACCAGACTTTGGGGGCTCACATCCTTGGGGAAACCCTCCCTACTTAAAATCTTGCCTAGCATTCTGGCAAAAGATAGAGGAATGCAATTTGGAAATTTGGCAGACTTAGACTCAAATCTCTCTCCTCTCCTCACTACTTAGGAGACCTTAGACCCCTTAACCGAGCCTCGGTTAGACCCCTTGTCCCTCTCTGCACAACGGGGACAGTGCTCAGGACCAAATGAAAAAAAAAGATGTGAAAGACCTTTGCCAATGGCAAAAGGCAAACCACTGCTCAAACGCTGGTTTGTTTTCTCCTCATTCTCTCCATGTCCCCTTGGCAACGTGCGTGTCTAGCTGCTTTCTCTTTGGTGTGAGAGAGCACGCCGTGCAGAAAGAGCCACTCACAGGAAGGAATTGGCCTGGAGTTAGAGGTGTAGAGTCTTGAGTGTGAGTCAAGCTCTCGCCACGGTCCTGTGCGCTCCGGCCCCTGCAGCCCTCTGGGCCCCCAGGCTCCTGCTGCCTCTCCACTCTGCGCTCCAGCTACTCTACTCTGCTGCAGCCCAGCAAACACCAATCATCCTGTGCACACCGCTCCTTCGGCCTGCAATGCCCCCTGCCTGAGTGCATGCCCATGTGCACATACACCAGCTCACTCCTCCGGTCTCCTCCCTCCCCTTTCTCCCCACCCCATCCCTTCCCCTCTTCTCTTCACTTCTGAGCATTCAGTGCCCATGGTACACACCATGCTCTTGGAGAATCGGCAGCCTCTCTCCCATCTTAGACTGTGAATTCATAGGGACGGGGACTGTGTCTGTCTGACTTAGCTTGTGTCCCAGAGCTCCATATAATTTCTGGCCTGTTGTTGCTGTGGAATCTCTACCCACTTAATAACTCATTTTCTAGGTCACAGCTCACCTTTTGACCCTGGGTTGGTCTCTACCGCTCTCCAGAATATCCTTCCCTCCACAGTTTAATGAAGTGCCTGGGATGATGGTCTCCAGGGTCCTCACTTGCTTCTGCCCTTGACTTTGAAGGCAGCCTCTGAACATGTGGAGATAGCTGCTGCCCACAGTCTGATGATGTCCACAGGAGAGGCTACTCATTATAAGTAGTTCTAGAAGCACTGGGGCCACCCTCCCCAAAGGCAGCAGTGGGGAGCCAATTACTCTTAGCGTGTGGAAGGTCAAAGAGCAGATGTCAGGTCTGAGTGGGAGCCCTGGCCCTGGAAATAATCCACTGGCCCGCCAGGGAGAGAAAAATGGAAGGTCACTTAAGTCACTGCCCTGGGCAGGGGCTGCAGCTGCCAGACAGTCAGTTGTGGCCTGAGAGGAGAAGTAATGGATGGTTTCCGAGATTCCAATTATCCTCACATCATTCAAATGACTGGGAATGAAGAGCTGCACTGTAAGAGCTCTGTCCTGTTCGGACAGCGACAGGCAGAGGGCCCCTTGGCTTGCCCGTCTCCCAGCCTCAGAGCTGGTCGCCACAGCACTTTGTCCTGGGCGCTCACTACATTCTCAGCTCCCCGCTGGTCTGGTGAGCCCGGGCGGGGCTGATCTGGCGGGCCCTGGTGGGAGCCGCCCCAGCAAGTCTACCTGGTGAAGATGCTCCCAAGGCTGTGGGAAAAATCAGATCCTCCTCTGATGATCCTGGACTAGTGGTCTGAGCTTGCACAGGGTCAGGTTTGTTACCTGTGAAATGGGGGGCTGGGAATGCCCACGTGGGAGATCTGAAGAGGAGGCCAAGTGAAATAATGAAGCACCACAGCTCAGCAGTGCCTGGCCTAGGACGGCCTCTGTGCGTGGACTGGCCAGGACTCTGGTGGCGTGTAGTAGGAATCAACTCATACGGACAAGGGGGGCTACGTTATGGCACAACACATTTCCCAGAACCCGAGGATGAGGACACAGAATGGTCTCAGGGAGAGAGGCTGAGGAAATGGCCAGGAACCGCTTCTTGCTGTTCCATCAAGCTTCTGGAAAAGAAGCCTTGAACAGAAATCATGCTCTGCTCACAGCTGCTGAGCATGTACATCTCCATCAGAGAGAACAGTACAGACGGAACCAGGTGCCCTCAGTCCCAAACCCAGATATCTGGGAGAGAGAGGACCCACCTGGTCCAGCTTGGACTGGTTCTCTGCTCGTCTACGCTGGTCTCTCCTGCTCTAGACAGAGGCAGGTCCCCCAGAAGAAGAGTGGCCTCTGGGAGCCCCTAATGGGTGATGAGGAGCTGTGAAAAGGGCATTATGAGCCGGACAGGCACTCTGAAAAGCACCAGGCCTTTGCTGGCTCTGGGAACACCGGCTGAAACCTTGAGGGCCCTGCCCTTGAGGAGCTCTCACGGGGTGAGGATACAGATGTGCACCCACGTGTGACCAGCACAGGCTCAGGGAAGGGGAGTACCAGGCTCTGCGGGCCTGCCTCCTCCGCCCCTGCCCTGCGGATTCAGTGATCCTCCAGGAGGGGCGGAGCAAGCCTTGCGGCAAGGACCTGGCAGGGTCAGGACCGAATGCTAAGCCTCTGATACAGGCTTGGCTTTGAGGTCAGGCCCCGAGGCAGCCGGGGGCAGCTATCCTGTGGCTCTGCCCCAGCGCTGAGACCCCATCAACCCAGGACTCTTCACAGCTGCTCCAAAGATCAGCATATTCTCAGCTATAATTCTGAGTCCAGGAGGGAAGCAGGAAATGATTCACCCTCTTTCTCAAACACGAAGGCAACCCTGTATTATTAATATGTACCCGGGGGCTTCTCTAAGGGTCTGGACAGCAAATGGATCACAGGGAGGGAACGGCATGGATCATGAGCTTTTCCAAGCCCGCCAGTGGCCTCCAGACAAAACAAAGGGACCCAGTATCAAGAGCCAAGAGGGCCTTCTGGTTCTCTGTCTCTCTCATTTTATAGAGGAGGAAACTGAGGCCCCAAGAAGAGAAGGCTGGACCAAGGAAATCCAACAGAATGATGGAAGAGGAGGGAATAGAGTCCAGGAACACGGCAGGGTGGAAAGAACTTCGTATAGTGAGCCTCATGTCCCTCATCTGTAAAGTGGGGTTCCAAGACCTGGTCAGGTGATGTTTGATTTAGCTATGACATGGCCCCTCAGAATGTTGGGCAAAGAGCAGGTCCCACACATATGACACTGGAGTGAGGCCATGGTGAGGATGCCAGGGGTGTGCTCTGCCCCCCTGTCCCAGTGTGCTGGCACTGCCCCGGCAGCCCTGTGTGTGCTCTGTGACCCTGCTCTGCCCACTCACCCAAGTTAACTCGATCGGGGTGTGACCCTGCTCTGCCCAAGATGGGCCGATCTGGGTGTCTGTCTTATGAATCTGAAATTGAGACTAAGGGAGGCTAGTTGGGTCTGCTTGTTGTTTGAGCTGATGATAAATAAAGTTCAAGTCTGTGGGGCTGGGTCTGGCTGGTGCCCCATCTCTGGTCCAGTCCGGCCCCTCCTAAGTTTGGGCTGTCTTCTTTTTTGACTTTGGCATCTGAGAGACCTGAGTCCTTCTCTCAGCTCTGTTTTCCCAGCAGCTGAGCAGGTTCTGTCACCTGTTCCCCAAGAAGCCCGGACTTCAATAATGAAAGGGAACTTCCGGACTGTCAGAGGAGTCCATGTCTCTCTCCTTGTCTCCCACATCCAGCCCCTCATCCGGCCATTCATCCATGTCACAGGCTCCCTCTGTTTCCGCCTGTGCCTGCTCAGCCCCTGGGCAGGCCGTACTGAGATCACAGGGGGAGGGGGCCGTATCCCTGCCTATAGGAGCTCCCAGTCTGGCTGGGGAACAGGTGAGTCAATCACAACCTGTGCAGTGGGTGCTGAGATTGGGGAGATGCGGGACTGGGGAGCCCAGGGAAGGACTCAATCCCAGATGTGCTCTCAGGGAGGACCTTCTGGAGGAGATGGGTCTGTGCTAAGACCTCAGGCAGAAGTGGAGGAGCCAGGAGGAGGGGTAAGTAAGGGAGAAGGTGGTTATTGGCCGCAGCACCCAGCACCTGCACATGTCTGGGGAAAAGGGAGAGCCTGCTACCCTTGGAAGTGGCAGGCAGCTCTGTGTGGCTGGGGCCTGGGGTGTGATAGAAGTGGGAGGTGAGGAGGTGGAGACACAGGCTGGGGGATCTTCCTGAGGGCCCCGGGGAGCCATGGGCAAATAGAGGGGGGTTAAGGCAGCAGTGACGGCTCAGCAGGCCTGGGAGTGGGGAAACTCCAAAGGATCCAGCTCCTCTGAACCTCTGATGGGGAGAAGCCTTCTTCTCCCCTCTCTCCTCCACCCCGCCCAGGCATTTTCTCCTCTTCCCTGCTCTGCTCTCTCTGTCTTCTCCTCCAGTCGGCCTTTTCTATTCCCCTCCTCCCGATTTCCCTCCCTGTCCTCCTTCCCCGCCCTCTGTTCCCTCCAGACCCCTCCCCACCTCCAGGCACCCACGGCTCCCGCGGAGCTGCGCTTGCGAGAGCCTGCAGCGCCACCTTCAGGCCACATCCGGGACCGCCGCGGGGTCTCCCGTGCAAGGAGGAAGACACTGGTTCCTCTCTGCCGCCAAGAGAGGAGGAAGTGGCCACCCACCGGGTCCGGTCCCAGTGGGCCCCTCAGTCGCCCGCAGCCACGGGTCTGGCTTCTGTCAGTGGGTCGAATCTGACATCACCGCCAGCCTGTCTCTGTTTCTCCTAAAACCCCTAATCACCAGCCAGGCTCTTCTCCCCAAAGACCAGGAACCAGAACTGATGAGCTTAATAGCAGAACCTCTCCCCTTTCACAGCCCCTGCTCCCGGGGCCGCCAGCCCGAGGTGCCAGCCTTCTTTGCCTCCTGGGAGGGTGGGTCCCACAGGGCGATCACACCCTGTCACAGATGGGGAAACCGAGGCCCGGACAGGGGACATGAGGGGGCCACTCCCTCAGGGCCTAGGAGAACCTGGCACTGAGCGCTTGTTTATTATTTGTTCAGCGGTCGCTCGTGGACCCCCACACCGTGCCAAATGGAGCGCTGGGACCAGGGACACAGAGATGAAAAGCTAGGGAGGAAGTCCCTGCCCTCGGGGTGTGTCGGTGACAGTTCCAGTGCTGGGTGATTGGAGATGTGACAGGGATGTGCCAACTGCTGCAGGAGCCCAGCGAAGGTGCTGGCAACCCAGGGGGCTTCCGGAGGGGGTGGAGGAGGGGAGGTCTCACCTGGCTTCACAGAGGAGGTGGCGTCTGAGCTGATCCACCCAGGCAGAGTAAGTTTGCCAGGAGAGATGATGGAAGGGCTTCCGGGCAGGGGGACACCCTGTGCAAAGGCGTGGGCGCCAGAAAAGCAGGAGTGGAATGGCTGCCGAGTGCGGGGGCGGGGGCACTTATTCTGAGGGGAGGGCCAGGCCAAGAAAGGTTTTGGAGGCCTCTTGATTGCTTTGTAACTACAGGCAGTATCCACACAATATAAACTAATAACAGCAATAACTTAAAAATTACTACAATTACTCTTACTATTGTAGCCTTGATGCCTATTGAGAGTTCCTGTCTGCCAGGCACTGTCTCGAACACTATATGTATAGAGATGGAGCAGTTTTGATGGCAGCCATGTGAGATGAGACATAACCTATGTGATGTTGCTCAGCGAGACGTGGCAGAGCACCCAGTGTCCAGAGTTTGATTTTTCTACTTTGACAACACTGCCTGCCCGTCCTGCCCCGACTCCCAACCTAATTGCTCTTAGCTTCTGCCTCCGCAGGGGAAAGCAGCCGCCCGTTTGCCCAGAGGTCAGGGAGGATTTGACTTTGTAAGAAAAACCAAAGAGCCAGGGGAAGGTAGCATTTAACCTAAGGCCATTATTTCCTGATGATGGACTGTCGCTTCCACTTCCGCTAGAGACACACTGGCTGGCAGGGCAGTTTGAGGTGCCCCTTCCCTCGCCAGTAAGTCCCTAGAGGTTTTCTCTGTCTGGGCAGAGAATGAGCATCGTTTCCCGAGAGGGACTGAAAGTCCCTTAAATGGACATGAGGGGCATTTTAGCTGAAACGCTGGGCCAGGGAGAACGAAGTACAGGAAAAGGGGCTTGTATCTAGAAATGACCTAAGAACAAGTTGGGAGTCTGTTTGTGTTTCTGAGTTTTTTTTTTTTCTCTTTACTCCTCTTTACAGCCGTGCTTTTCCATGAGGCCTTGTGAGCAGTCATGGGATCAAGAGCCAGGCCCTAGTGACCCAGCCAGGCTTGGGATTTCCATGCTGGCCCAGCCTCCATATGGATGAGGGCAGCGCTGGGCTTTCATGATGGGGAAGCAGGTGTGAGGATGGAGAGAGGCTCAAGGAGGGGAAGAACACCTGGGCTCCAGCCCCTCCTCCCTGGCCCACCTCACTTTATGGAGCAGGGGCAATGAAGGGCCCCTCTTCCCCAGGCAAGCAGGCTCCGCCTTGCCCTGCTCCTTTGCACATGCCATTCCCCCTGCAGGAAGGTCCTTCTCTCTGCCGTAAACAGCCTGGTCCTCCTTCCAGCCCTTCTCCGTGAAGCCTTTGCTGTTCTGCTCTCCTAGTCCCCTACCCTTGCTTGCCACGCCCAGCCCCCAACATAAACATACTTGGCTCTTATAATACCTTCCCAGCCACAGACACTCTCACTTGTAAAACATCCTTCCCCCATCGGATCAAACGTATTAAAAAGCCTCCACATCCCCCACTAAATACAAGTTATATGTAACTATGCAAAAGCTGAAGTGGAAGGTGAGCAGTTGATAATGTTATGTTTGGTAGACATTTGATTAAACATTTATCAATTTCAACTTTGCAGCTTTTCTTTTTCATTTTGAAGCCAGATAAATTGTTTTCCTGGGCCTTAGGCATTTTCATAGGCCCTTTAAGAATTCTGAGGTCCTGGCATTTTGCCCAGAACAGAGTCTGATGGAGAAAAGGCTCCGCTCCCCGCCCGGATGGAACCTGTCTCTCTGGGGCCCTGCACAGTATCACGGAGTGAGTGATGTGATGCTGTGAGTGTTTGTTTGTCTGTGATAACACTGTATGGAAGTGACTGACGTTGGACAGCATGTCTCAGTCCCGACATTTCTCCGTGCTGTGCAGGCGGGCCCAGAGTCACAGAATAGCGTAGTTAATGTTTATTGAAGGAAAGAAGCAAGAGAGGGTGAGAAAGATGAGCTAGAGTGAGAGAAAGAGATGGAAAGCAGGGGTGGGGGGAAGAAGGGAGAAAGAGAGGAAAGGCGGGAGAGAGGGAGAAGGAGTAGAGGGGGGGGGAGAGACAGGAGAAAGAGAAGAGAGGGGGTGGGGGAGAGAAAGGGAGGAAGGAGGCTCAGCAATACCAACATGCGGGAAAGAGCAGGCAGGATGGTTTGTAGGGCTGCGATGAGCTCTCTCTGGCCCCTCATCCCCTCAATTGTCCCCACCCCGGATCTCAGGGGCCCTTTGCTAGAGGACCAGGTGAAGGAGTTGTTAGAGGACTGGGATGTTACTGAGCTCCCGTTCTGAGCCAGGTGTGGAGAGAGCACCAGCCTCTCCCTGTCACGCTGGTCTCCTCTACCATCACCCCTGGGCAGAGGCCTGGAGGCTGGGCCAGCACGGGCCCTGATGTGCTGACATCTTCTCCCAGCGGAGATGACCTTCGCTGTCCTCTCTCCCAGCAGGTCAAGATGGTAGAAGGGAGAGTGAGGGGGGCAGATGGGGGCAGCTCGGGGCAGTCTCTCTGTCCTGCAAGGAAGTGGACACTCCAGCAGAGACACGGCTGGTTAGACCTGGATTGGGATGCCCTGGGGTCATATTATGTCACATCTCCCCATCCTCTCCCCCCTGCTGTCCACAGACCACCAGACCCTCCCTGGCCTGACCCCCCCCCATCTCACGCCGCACTCCCCTCACTCACTCCACTGCAGCCACGCCAGCTTCTTGCTGCCCCCGGACACGCCAAGCACACACCCACCCCAGGGCCTTTGCAGGGGCGGTTCCATTCGCCTGGAAGGCTCTCCCTGCAGCTGTCTGTGTGCCCCACTCCCTGACTTCATCCCGTCTCTGATCAAATGCCACACCTTTGGAAAGGTCACCTTCCCCCCTGACCTCTCCCTTCCGTCCTCTGGGAGACCCACAGAGGGACTGGCTGAAGGTTCGGTGAAGGACTCTCGACACAGGGGGACCTCATGGGAAGGAAAGAGACAAGCATGTGCTGAGCACCTACTGTGTACCAGGCCCTGACTAGTTAGAGCTGCATCTGTGACTTTGTTTTATCACAGAGGACCTTTAAGAGAGGAAAGTACCATCTGCCCCCTTTTACAGGTGAGGAAACTGAGGCTCAGGGAGGTGAAAGGACCTGTCCAAGGCCTTGTGGTATGTAAGTGAGGGAGCAGAGTTCGTCTGTCTCAGGAGCCTGGGGAGGATGAACTGTCCCCTGAGACTGAGCTGGCACAGTGTGGGCAGGATAGCAGACAGGACAGCACCAGACAGACCGAGGCCAGGTTCCAGTGCCACCATGACTGACCTGTGCAAAAGTGGACAAAGCTCTCTCTTCCCCTGAACCTCAGTTTCTGCATCTGGGAAATGGACACAATGTCTAAGCACAACCTAGTGGCATTGTTTGAGACACTTAAACAAGATGAGACAGAGAAGGTAACCAATATTCAGAGATGCTAAGAAAATGGGCCCGAGGCCTCAGCCGGTGTGGCTCAGTTGGTTGGGTGTCATCCCACAAACTGGAAGGTCACAGGTTCAATTCCTGGTCAGGGTACCACACACTTGGGTTACAGTTCGGTCACCAGTCAGGGTGTGTACAGAACGCAGCCAATCAGTGTTTCTCACATGGATGCTTCTCTCACTCTCCTTCTCCTTCCCTTCCCCTCTATCGAAAATCAAAAATAAAAAGAAATTTAAAACAAGAAAAGGAAAGAAGTTGGGCCCAGGGTGAACAGCAGAGCCACGACTGAAACCCAGACCCGCCTGGTGCCAAGACCCATGTTGCCGTCACTGGGGCGTCTCCTTCCCGTTTGAGTGCTTCCTCCCCACTCGCCAGCATTGGGGCCTGACCAGGGCCTTTGTAAGCCTTAGTTTTCTCACCTGCAAACCGGGGCCAGCCAGGCTGCCTCAGGAGCTTTCCAGCAAGGTTTTTGACGATGTACACAAATTGCGTGGCCTACAGCCCTGTGTGGGACCTCCTGGTGGGGAGGAGGGCGGTGATGAAGACCGCAAGGGGGCGCTGCTGAGATGATAAAGGTGGGACACGCTGGTGAATGAGCAGAGGTGACTGGGAGACAAGGGGGTACCCTGTCCCCGGCAGAGAAAAGAGGAGGCTGGGTTTCCAGCAATGCCCTCACCTGCCCACTGCAGTCCCTCCTGATGCCCCTCACCCCAGCTGCGACCGAGAGGGTCTGGGAAGCCCCGAAGAGAACGTGGGGTGAGGGTGGCTGAGCCCTTTCCTGGGCACTGGCTGCTGTCATGCCTCCTGGTGGAGGCCTGGTGGAGACGTCCCAGGAAGGACGTGGGCTTGGGGAGCAGGGCTTGGGGAGATGCAAGTGGGCAGGGTCCAATGAGTGGGTCTGGCCTCTCCGGCTTGTTAGGGGGAGACCCTTCCCACCATCAGCCACCCCCCGCAGCCCTGCGGGAGCCCAGCCTGTTTTCCTGATCTAATTAGCATCGCTGAGAATTACACTCCACACTCGGCACACTCCTGCTCCCCGGAGAGCCTCGCAGAACTAATACTGCTTAAATATGAAACAGTTCCTGCCCTCGGGGCCTGAGTCGAGGAGGCACAAACCAGAAACAAGAGTTGCAATTACTAGCTCTGATTAAGCAGCGTGAGTTACAAAATCTCAAATAAAAAAGTCCATCCCCCCAATACAATAATTAGCAGTGCTTTGAGTTATTTCCATTCCATTTAAGGAGCAGCCTATTTATTCTTAACTTCCTTTCCATTCTTATGGTTTCATCTATTCATCCAGGTCATTTGCCGAGCACCTACTGTGTGACAAGCACATGCTGCGTGCAGGGATGAGAAATAAACCCATTGAACAAACTGCCTGCGCTCCTGGGGCTCACAGTCAGGAAGGGAACATGGCCCTTCCAAAAGTCACAGAGACAGCGACACCTCGGGGTGTGGCCAAGCATGCCATGTACTCAAGGCTATGTGAGAGGATAATGAGAGAGACTAACTCAGGTGGAGGAATCTTAGCAGATGGTATATAAGTTGAGACCTGGAGGAACCGCTTCCCTGATGATCAGGAGACAGAGTGATTTAGGGAGTGAGAACAGCATGTGCAAAGGCCCAGGGGTAGGAAAGAGTGTTGGAGGGACTAAAGAAGGGCACTGGGGCAGAGAGTGATGAGGAGGGAGCATGTGGAGGAAGAAGAGGCAGCAGCCAGACCCCATGGCGCCTCCTGGGCCTTGGTCACAGGGCTGGGTTTACTCAAGGTTCTGTGAGCAACATTGAAGGGTTTTATGTAAGGAGTAACTTCATGTGATTGTTTTTTTAAAACAATCCCCCAGATGTTCCATGGAGGCTAGAGTGGGAATACCCTAGTGAAGACACAAAGGGGTACATCTAAGCAGAGGCCGATGGCAGCTTGGACCAGAGCAGTGGCCAAGGGAATGGACAGCAGTGGGTGCGGCTGGACGGTGTCCTGGAGGTAGAAGCACCTCACCCTTGGGGATGGGTAGGTGTGGGGTGAGGGGATTTGTCCAGAGGACTCACAGCTTTCTGGCTCAGGGTTCAAATGGGTAGAGTTACGATTTCCAGATATGACAGGGACAAAGGGCAGATCTGGAAGTGAGAGGCCACAGTGTTCGGCTCAGGAGCTGAGTCCTGGGAGATGGGGAGGTGGGAGGCAGCCGGCATCCCAGGGGAGTGCAGGAGAGCGCCCCAAGCGCTCCTGCTCCCACTGGGGACAGGAAGGGAGAGAGGACAGAGGCAGGGAGAAGGGGTCAGGGTGGAGCAAGGAGATGTCCTCGCCCTGCCCCACTTCCTTGCTGTGGGCTAAGGCCCTGTGGTGGGAAGAACTCTGGCTGCCAGGGAGACTGTGGTGGGGCCCCAGGCTACAGGGAGGCCTGTTGAGGATTCTTTTTGTCCTTCCTCTTTGACCAGTGCCAGCCTGAGGTCCAGGCTCCAGCCTCCGCCCCTGCTCCGACACCGAGGACAGCCCGGGGAGCTTCATCGCGCCCTCCCTGGCAGGCGGAGGGGAGGCCCAGGACTACTGTAGAGGGCCTCCCGGTGCGGCCACAGCTGCCCTGTGCCTGGCGGTGAAACTCCAGCCTCGCCATCCCTGCGCCCTCCCTGCCCTGCGGCTGTACTCCCTGGGCAAGGCGGGCCTCTGTCCATCGGGCTCATTGAATGAGCTGTATTTCCTTTTAAGCTTTCTATTTTTTGCACCTGAATGTCCCCCTCAAGCTACTGAAATCTGCTCTGCCATGGGCTTTTATAAGAAGTTACAAATGACGCACCAGAGAGCTAAGAGCAGGTTTATTTTTAAACCCAGGGCTCTCAGTGACTCCATCTACCCATCCATCAGCTCCGTTGCTCCAGAGGAAACACTCACTGATGCTAAACGGTGCCTGGATCCACGCTGGTGCTGGGGCCAGGAGAGGGCCTGGCCTGGCCCCTGTCCCAGCCGAGCCCGCAGAGTGAGAGTCTGGGCAGCAGGAAGAGGGTCAGAGGCAGAAACAGCCTGGTCCAGCACAGTGTGAGCAACACCAGTCATTCATTTGTTATTCCACAAATATTTTGATCACCGCACACAGGCACTGTTCTAGCTGCTGGCGACACAGCTGTGAACAAAATAGACAAAATAAATCGCTGCTGCCAGGAGCCCACAGTGTAGCGGGGAGACAGGTGATAAACAAGTATGTCTGTCACCTCCTGTCAGGTCGTGACATGCACGACGAGGAACAGAAAGCAGAGGGAGGGATGGAGGGTGAAGGACCAGGGAGCCTCTATGAGGACGTGCCATTTGAGTCGAGACAGGAAGGAAGGGAGAGCATGAGCCATGCAAATGTCTGAGGCTCCAGGAGAGGATGCAGCAAGTGCAAAAGCCCTGAGGTGGGGCTGAGCCTGGCCTGCTTGCGGAGCAGCAATGACTGGAAATGCTGTGACCTGCCTGCAGCATGGGCCTTGGCAGGGCCCCTTGCTTGGGGCTCAGAGCTACAGTGTGGACAGATTGAGGGAGTAGCAGTGGGGCAGGGGGACCAGGCAGGAGGACACAGGCCCTGGAGACGACCAGGGCCTGAGATGGGGCAGGGTGGTGCGTGTTGGGGGAGGGAGATTCCAGGGGTTTGAAGAAGTTAAAATCGGCAGAACTTGATGGTCCCTGGGGGGTAAGGAGAAGGCAGAGTCGGACACGCCCCCGTACTTTCGATTTGGCTGAGCGGGCGCTGTGGGGAAAACACAGAGATGGGAACGGTGGGGAGAAGCAGGTCTGTTGGGAAGGTGAAAGGAAGGTTTTAGCTTTGAACATGTCTGGGAACAGGGGACCACGTGCCAGTCAGAGGGCAGAAGCTGCAGGTAGGAAGGTCCATAGGCGGGTCAGCCGGTCTAGCTCAGCACTGGGTGTAAAGCACTTAGGACAAGCTGGGAACATCAAAGACTTTCAGTATAGGTCACAGCCTTGCAGGCAAGGTGCGGCAGCACAGGAGGATCTGGGGCTGTTAGAACATGCACGGGAGATGGGCCTGTGCGCACGGGTGAGCCCACGGGAGGGCAGAAGAGGTGGGTGCTGGGAAGAACCGGGGCACTGTCTTAGTCAGCTCCGGCTGCCACAACACGATATCACGGGCTGCGGGCTTCAACAACAAAGCTATTTTCTCACAGTTCTGGAGGTTGAAGTCCCAGAGCAGGGCGCCACCGCGGTCGGGTTCTGGAGAGGGCCCTCTTTCTGACGGCTGACTTTCGGTTGTATCCTCCCATGGTGCCAGGAGAGCAAGCTGGCTCTCTGGCCTCTCCTACAGGGGCACTACCCTCACCACGGGGGATCCACCTCACAGCCTCATCAAAACCTAGTCGCCTCCCAAAGGTTCCTCCTCTCAGTACCATTGGGGTGGGGGAGGGGCGGTATGGCTTCAACGTCTGCGTTTGGGAGGCACAATTCAGTCCGCAGCAGGCAGCAATGTGTAAGGATAAGGAGAGACAGAGGAGGCAAGGCGGCAGGTCAGAGGTGACGGGGACTCTGGGAGGTCCTGGGGGAGGGGGCCTTGAAAGGGCACCAGAAAGGGGTACACCCTGGGTGAGAGAAGACGCTCCCTCCCCCCCAGCAGTAGGGAGTCAGACACATGGCAACTGTAATAGCGATTCAAACAAGTGCCCTGGAAACACTGAGCAGCAGAACACTGGTTTCTGCTGGGAGTGCAAGAGGCCTCAAGAAGCTCTGCTTTTGAACTTGGCCTTGAAGGTGGATTAGAGGTAGAGAGGTGGAGTGGTGGGTGGGGAACAGGTATTGAAGTGAGAAATGCAAGGCACAGAGCTGGAACTGAGGGACCTGGTTTACCTGGGGCCAAGGTACAGGAGGGAAATAACCATAGACAGAAGGTTTGAAGAGGGAAGAGAGGCAAGCTCGGAATCCAGCAGACAGCCTAGGGCTGGGACAGGCTCCGCACACGGAGGATGGAGAGCGAGTCTGCGGATCATACAGCCTCAGATTCCTAATGAGCTGTGGATGAGGAGAACAAAATCACACTATCTTAAAGCCTTCGAATCTTATCAAGTCTTATCATCTTAAGATAATTGAATCATAGAATCCTCAGAGACTTAGGTTTTTAAAATCACAGAAATTTTGAATCTTAAATCGCTTGAGTGTCAAGATCTTGGGCACCTCCCCCTCCTGGTAATGAGGATGTACACTCTGTGTTCAGTGCTTTGCACACATTGTGTCATTGTGTCCCCATGACAACCCTGGGAAGTGGGAATTATTATTTTGCCTGATTTTTCCAGATGAAAAAATCGAGGCTCAGGGAGTGTAAATCGTTGCTGAAGGTCAGACACCTTGCAGGCAGCGTAGCTGGGACTCAGCTCAGATCTCTCGGCCTCTGTAGCCCACGCTCTCGGCCTCTCTGCTGAGGTCACCCATCCTTTGTATACACCTCCAGTGACAGGGAGCTCACCACGTTTTCCCAGGGCTGTCCATTGTTCTAAATGTAAACACATATCTCCTTCGTAAGGCATCCTCCCAGCTTCCCTGAATCTGCCTTGGAAAATCCCCCAAAGAAGGCAAATATTCACCAGGGACACCGTGGGGACAGGGTGGGGGCGAAGGGGGGCGGCAGCTCCCTGAGGTGGGTCAGTGATGGCACAGGAGAGAAGGGTCTCAGATTAGGGAAGTCCCACATGGGAGAGCAGCCCATGAAAGAAGGAGAGTTTATCCTGAGGCAGGGAGGCAGCAGGGGACACTGGGAGCAGGCCCACTCAAAGACAAACGGAGCCGGAGCCCAGGATTTGGGAAGGTAGGTGGCTGGACGGGTGGAGGGGTATGGAGCGGGAAATGTACAGTGCACAAATACAACTCCATTCCAGGGGTCAGAGCCACAGGACTGAATAAGATTGGAATCATAAGTGCTGTGCCTTTCTCAGCTCTTTTCTCTGAAAACTTGTTCTGCAAAATGTGCCTTGCACCATCCATTCTCCCAGATGGCTTTTTAAGTGAAGCTGTTTGTTAAGTGGGAAAAGAAAAGGGAGATTGATCAAAAGGGTAGAGCTGCTACAGTCCCCAGGGGAGGAGATGCAGCAGGAACAGCAAGTGGCAGGGCAGGGCAGGGAGAGACCATGTGGCCCAGGGTGGAACCTCAGCCACAGCTGGTCCATGTGACCAGAGTCCAGTGACAGTGCCTGGTCCCACTGTAGGCCCAGATCTGGGGTGGCCACTTTGGACTCATTGGCCCAGGAGGCTCTCACACAACCTTTACAGCAGGTGCATGGCTGTCTTAGTTGGTTCAAGCTGCCGTAACAAAGTACTATAAACTAGGAGCTTACAAACAAGACTGAATAACCTGCCTAGAGTCACATGGTTACCAAGGAGCACAGCCAGACTGCAGACCCAGGCTGTCTGCCTGCAGAGTCTGGGTCCTTGACCATCCTTCCTTGCACTGCAATGAAATGCATTGAAAAGCAAAGCACAAAGTAGTCAGCTCTGCAAAGGTGGAAAGTGGGAGTGTGTCAAGTGCAAACTGTCCTTTATAAAGTGCACTTGGTAGTTCAGTCTTCAACAGGGAGTCACTCAACACCTACTAGGCATCAGACCCTGTTCCGGACACTGGATGGACAAAAGGGAGACCAGTGGTAGGGGGCGGGGGGCGGATGCTGCAATAGGTGGGCAAACGAAGACCCAGAGAAGAAGGGCTGTGCTGTGGCCCCTGGCAGGTGAGGGCAGGGGGGACGGGACCAGAGCCTCTGACTCCCTGACTGAGTTGCCTCCCCCCACCCCCAGGCTGCTTCTTGTCCTTGTCATGAGGCTTTCAGGTACCCAGGAACATGAGGTGACTGATAATCATGTAGCCGGGCTGCCGGCGCCACAGGCCAGGGCTGCGGGTGTGAGACAGGCACCCTCATGGGCTGCTGGGGGGGGAGGGGGCTGTCCATCAGGGCAACTTCCAGGAAAGCAACTGAGTGTTAAAGACCCTGAGCCCGAGAAACATCGCTGCTCTCAATGCTGTGATTCCACCTGCAGAAATCTGCTCTGAGGACGTGGTCAGGGACTCAGGTGCACGGGCCCAAAATGTCCATCACAGCCAGGTGTGTAGAGAAGGCCTGTAATCCTCTAAGCATCTTCCAGGTGAGGGTGATCACATAAATTTTGGTGCATTTGAATGAGGTGCAATTATTGGGTTGGCCAAAAAGTTAATTTAGCTTTTTCCATATGATGACTCTAGTAACACTTAGATGTCTTTAACTTCATTTGAAACAATTTCATTAGATTATATTGTGGTGGCTGTCATATCAGCATGCAGTTTTTAAAAAACTTATTGAAATTGGTGAATTTTTGTGTAGCTATTTTAATATTGATGATGAAAGAAAATATGCAACATTTTTGGCATATGTGCCTTATTATTTCAAGATACGTAAAAACACAACTGAAATGCAGAAAAAAGATTTGTGCAGTGTATGGCTAAGGTGCTGTGACTGATCAAACGTGTCAAAAATGATTTGCAAAGTTGTGTGCTAGAGATTTCTCACTGGATGATGCTCCACAGTCAGGTAGACCAGTTGAAGTTGATAGCGATCAAATCAAGACAGTAATTGAGAACGATCAATATTACACTACGTGGGAGATAGCTGACATGCTCAAAATATCCAAGTCATTGAAGTTATTGGTGAAAATGAAAAATGTGTCTTTTACTGAAATAAAACATACGAACTTTTTGGCCAACCTAATACGAAGGTATTAACATCATGCTTTTGAGGAATTTTCAGTGATGTAGGAAAATGCTAATGATGGAATGGTAAGAAATAATTGAATATAGGTATGGCCCCAATTGCACAATACTTATGCAGAGAGAAAGCTCAGATGATGCTGATGCTGATGCTGATGCTGCTGATGCTGCTGATAGTGATGGTAGCGATGGTGACGGTAGCGGCAGCAGCAGTGTTGGTGAAGGCTATTTATTGAGCACTCGCTATATGCTTGCCTTTTCTTCCATTATGTTATCTAAACCTCCTAACAACCTTGCATGTGGGAACCCTCATAGTCTCCATTTATGGATGAAACGAATGAGGCACAGAGAGTCTAAGTATTTGTCCAGAGTCACACAGCTGAGAGGACTTGAACCCAGGTCTGGCAGCATCCAAAACCCTCTCTATAATCTCTACTACTGTACGTGTCTGCCAGCTGGAGGTGGAGCGAGGGCTGTAAAAGGGGTCCCAGCGCTTTACGGAGATGTGACAGTTACCAGTCACTCCTCCTTCTGAGGTGAGTATCTTGATCATGCCTGTTTTATAGGAAGTGGCTCACAGACCTGCTCAGGAGAGGCAGTGATGGGGCTTGGACCAGGTCTGCAGACTTCGCCTCTCAAATTCAATCTGCCTCTCCTGTGAGCTGTTGGCTGGGGCTGTGGAGGACCAGGCACCGGCTTGGGGCCACGGGCCCTGAGTCCGGGAATGTCCAGGGCTGCTCTGGGACTGTATGGATGGTACACAGAGCTGCCCAGCCCAGCCCAGCCCCATGTGAGCAGCTCGGGTGACTCCACTCAGCTGAGCATGTCCCTGCAGAGTCCTCGAGTTCATCCCGCCTCCCCTCTAGGGGCCATAGCAGCAGTTAGAGCTGGGCAGGCACAGATGTCCCTGGCTGCCTCGTAGCTCGTCCTCAGCTCATGAGAGCTGCTTTTGCACCCATGACCTTCAGAGAACGGCAAACGCCAGGGCAGGCGGATCCGGGAACCATCACTCCAGGGCTCCTCGAAGGCAGAAGCCGCAGATCCTTCCCGACTCATTGTTGAATTACTGAGTCATTTCCCTTACAGCTGATTTCTGTCGGACACTCCGACCCTCACCACACCACCTCACGCTCCTCGCCGCTCCTGTGCCAAACCGGGCCTCGCAGAAAACTCAACAGCGGGCTGGGAACGTGTTCTCCCTCCAGACCCAGTGCCTCTTCATGCATCTGAGGAAGAATGGCACAAGGCCACCTGGATTTTATTCTCCATCCCCTCCACCAAACGCACGAATATCTCCTTGCCGCTGTGCTCATGGATCAAGATGTTCTCCAAAATCTGGCGCAGCAGAGGAGTGAGGCTGCCTGTTTGGGGGGCGGGGGGTGAGGAGGTAGAAGGAAGAAGGAACATTCCCTCCTTCCCTCCACCCACGCTTCCCTATGGCCCACGCCTCCCTCCTGGGGTGCTTAAACCTGAAAGTTTTAAGGCAAGCATGCAGATGCCTTGCCTACTGGAGGCTGACTGTCCAGGCCTCTTTCCAGCAGGATCTGTGGTGCAGCCAGACCCCGGCCCAGGCCACGTGAATTCACAGACTCTGCAAGCAGGACGGAGGGGAGGGGCGGGCATGTCAGCTGACTCTGTGAGTGTGCATTTCTTCTTCACCAAGTGCACTTCCTCCTCATTCTCCACAGCCCAAGGGTCACAGAAATTACTGGTCTTCCTTACAAATAGAAAAATTGAGTCGCAAAGGAGTGAGCTGCTCTCAAGTGGGTTAAGTCCCCCTCTTCAGGTAGTCCTTATTCTCGTGGTGACCCTGTGACCCAGCGTTACAAGGGGGCCCCTGGAAGAGTCTGCACTTGAATTCTGGCCTGTCGGACACCGCAGTCCTCCTGTCCACTTGTCCGCAGCCACCGAGGACCTCCATGTGCAGCCCACCCCTTACTCCCGGACAGCCCCTCCTCTTCTCCAAGGAGGACACCCCAGGACCTTTACCTGACTCCCTCCATGGCCTGGCTTCTCTTCAGTCCCCTCACACCCTAGCCCTCTCTTCCAACGTACCTAATGTGAAGGCCGTGGCCTGAATACAGTTAGACTAGGAGTGCACACCCACTGTGTGCCCGGCACCCGCCCTCGAGTTATCTGCCCCTGGGGAAGAGAGCATCCTCTCCCTCATTCCTAATGTGCCCCAAGGTCTCTGAGTGTCTTACAGGGCATTGCTGTTCCTCAAACACACCAAGCACGCTTATGCCTCAGTGCCTTTGCACTTGCTGCTCCCTCTGTCTGGAAGACCTTGCCCTCACATATATGAATGGCTTGGGTGTTGGTTGGGTGCCTGGGCAAGGTAGCTGAGGTTCCTGACATCTTAAAATTCTATGATTCTGACATTTGATTTTAGGTTTTATAGGTTAAGATTCTATTAAAGATTCTAAGTGATCGTAACATATGATTCTAGGTTTTGATGACTTCTGGGTTCTAAGATACTGAGATTCTCATAAGTGACCCTTTGCCACTGAAGAAACACCCATTAGCACATCTTAGTCACTGGGAGTAAGTTTATCCCCCAGGCAGCCCCATATGAATGTAACATTTTGTGCCTTGGACACTGTATATTTATCGTGCATTTTTAGCACACTTGCTTTATCCGCATGCTCTGGTCTCCAGAATAAATCCCAGGAGATGACAAACCTCTGGAGATGTTCTGTGTGTAGAGGACATAAATCTCCCTGGAAGAAATTTTGACACAGGGCGCTATTGTCACACTCACTGCAAGGCAGGCTGGCAATTGTGCTGCCAGGAGCCCAGGGAGGGCCGAGGTCCCTATTTTTGCCTAGGGGACTGAGAACAGCCTTTTGCATGCAGAGGCCCTGGGCCACCATGGGGAGGGGCGAGAGAGCACTTCCACCAGGCCTGGCCAGTGCCTTCCGACAGGAGAGACCTAACGTGTGTGGTGGAGGTTACTACCCTGTCTTAAAGTAGAGGAAACTGCCACCCAGGGAGGTTTTGCAAATCCCCGGAAGTCACACAAGTTTAGCTAGAAGATAGCAGTACGGACACTTTTAACCCCCTCCAGGCTGGCGAGCCCACCTGGAGGGAATTAACAGAGAAGCCATTCTGAAGCTGGAACTGCTAGAGCGTCCATGCCCTTCACTGACATCAATTACAGCTTCCCACGGACACCTCTCTTTACAACCCACAAGCACATCATTTCCATTCAGCCAACCTGTAATGTTAACTGAATGTGGGTTGATCGTCAAGGGATGTATTTAGGCACCATGTAATTAATCACAACAACACAGGAGGTGAACATGGGATCTCATGGATACAATAACCCTGCAAGCGCAGTGGAAGCTCTTCTTTCCCCGCCTCTCCCTTGCACTTGGAGCCTTGAAAGCCATTTCTCAGTTCTTATTGATTAGCAAGCCATTTAAGATTGTGGAAATTTTAACTTAATTGACCACAGTGAGAGGTAATTTGGACCCAAGCCAAGCGTCCTGTAACGTGACTTAGGTGAGCCTAAAATGGAAAAAACCGCGAGGAAAGAACAAGCCACATGAACGCCCTCTGGGATCGTTGTCCCTCAAATGGCTCTCACAGGGTCTGCATCCTGGCCAGAGTTCAGGCCGCCATCCTTACCTGCTCACTTGCACCGTGGCCCCTGCCCCCTGCCTTGTCAGCTCCAGTCCTCCCTCTGGCCTGGCCACATGAACGGTCATTCTAAAAGGCCAGCCTCACTGAAAAGCTACTATGGCTCTTTATTCCCTAAAAATGCCTTAGCCTGGCATTCAAGCCCCTCACGAAGTGGGCTGGCCTCTCTCCCTGTCTCATCTCCCTCCATGTCCTACCCTTGGCCCTGCCCACACTGTTTTTGTCTCAGTTTCCTGCATTGAGTCTGTCAGGCCTATAGCCTTTTGCATATCTCTGCTCTTTCATCCTCTCTTGTGCTTCCTCTGGCCATGCTCACCATTAAACCTAACATGCTTTACCTCCTCCAGGAAGCCTTCCCAGATAACCCCAGACTTCCCCTCCTTACAGGGCCTGAGTCAGTTATCTATTGCCATGGTTAGACTCTCTAACAGAAATCATAGAACCTCATTGGCTCACATCAAAACACGTTTATGGCTTGCTTCTCTGGGCAGCACTGTTGAACTTGGCTCGTCTCACTAACATGTCTGAAGGGTCCATGGTATTTGGCTGTCGTAGGCTGACCTTGACTGGGATGAGAAGAGCAACTTGGCTTCTCTTTGTGTCTCTCATCTTCTAGAAGGCCAGTCGAGGCTCGTTCTCACAGCAATGGCAGAGATGCGGCGGCAGCCCAGGGCACAGCCTGATCTGTATCACAGTCGCTTCACATCTGTTGACATCTCACTGCCAAGAGCAAGTCATATGGAAGAGCCATATGCTTTCTGTCAAGGGGTGGGACAGCTTCCCATCCACAGTGGGAAGGTGCTGCAAAGTTCTATGGCAAATGGTGCTGATGTGGAGAGCCGATGAGGGACTGGGGCCAAACAATGCACTTCACCACAGACATTGTACATTCATCTTCCAAAGCTCTGAAATACTGCAACGGCGAAAACTGTTGAAAAACTTTAAACAGCTTTATTGCATTCTAGTTGACATACAATAAACTGTGCATATTTAATGTGTCAATTTTGATAAGTTTGACATATGTATATACCCATGAAGTCATCCCCACAGTGAAGATAATAAACATTCTTGTCGTAGTCTGTTCGGGCTGCTGCAACAAAAATACCATAGACTGAGAGGATTAAACGACATTGATTTCTCACAGCTCTGGAGGCTGAAAAGTCTCAGATGAAGGTGCCGGCAGATCGAGTGTCTGGTGAGAGCCCACTTTGCGGTTCAGAAGCAGCCAGCTTCTCGCTGCTGTGTCCTTATATGGTGGCAGGGGGTGGGGGATCTCTCTGCAACCTCTTTCAATAGGGCACTAATCCCATTCATGATGTCTCCACCCTCATGGCCTAATCATCTCCCAAAGACCCACTTCCTAATATTATCATAGTGATGATAATATTTCAAAATACGAATTTTGGGGCGTGCAAATCCCACCCGATCGTTGAATACTCATCACCCTCAGATGTTCCCGTCTGCCGCACCTCTCCCCTTCCCTCGGCAACAGTTGATGTGCTTTCTGTTGCTTTTAATTAGTTTTCATTCGCTAGCATTTCAGCTAATGGAACAATACAGTGTGTGCTGTTACTTGTCTGGCTTCTTTCAGTCAGTAAAATTATACTGACATTCATCGATGATGTATGTATCAATATTTCATTCCTTTATATCATGGAAGAGTATTCCATTATTCGGATACACCACGATTTGTTTATTGATTTGCCTGTTGATGGACGTTGGGTGGTTGCCAGTTTACGGCTATTCCAATAAAGTCGCATGGGTACTTGTGCACGAGTATTTGTGTGGACATATGCTTTCTTCTCGCAGATGGTGGTATGTGTTAAACGTTTTATAAAACTACCAAACTTTTCCAAAGTGTCTTCACTCTTTTGCATCCCTACCAGCAAGCAGTGCATGAGAGTTCCAGCTGCTCCTCGTCCGCTCCCGCCCTGGGTACGGTCAGTTCTGCTTCCACCTCAGTGGGATGAAGTGGCATTGCACTGTGGTTTCATTTTGCGTTTCTGTAGTAACCAACAATGTTGAGCGTCTTTGCATGTGCTCACGGGCTGTCCTGTCTCTATGGTGTAGTGTCTACTCAGAGATCTTTCTAAATTAGGTTCTTTGTTGTTGTTTTTTATTATTATTAGTTTTTATTAGTTTTGAGAGTCCTTTGTATGTTCTGAACAGAGACCTTTATGAGATATACGTTTGGCAAATATTCTCTCATGGTCTGTGGCTTGTCCTGGGTGACACTTTTAAGCACATCGATCCCCCTTCCCCCAGCAATCAGCGATTGGTCAGAGCTTGGCTGATGGAATGTGTCAAGTCTGATCTACCTCCTCCATAAAAATAAAGCAATGGCCAAAAATTTACAAGGGAAGCAGCTTGCGAAGCCTCATCGAATCCATCTTCCTGCCCCAGATTACCCTGACTCCGTGGGAATGTCATCCAGCAAATCATGGTCACTGGGTGAGGAGCAGCATGGCAGGTTGGAAGGGGGATTAGACCCCTTGCCCAGCACCACTTTGCTGATCCAAGCTCGCCCCCTAATGGCCCAGGCTCTTCCAGACCCTGAGCTGGGTCCTGCTGGGGATCTGTGAGACACTGGAAGACAGATCAATAGCAACATCTGTTTCGGCTCCCAAGTTTCTGATGAAAACAAGTGTTTTCATTCACTGGGTAAATATCTTAGTGGAGATGGATGGAAATAGAGGTGCGACTGAGGTGAGTCAATTTTTGCTGCTGCAGATGAGGCTGCTGAGGGAGGGGAGGCCAGAGCGAGGAGAAGTGTGTGTGCCCACGTCCTGGGCCTGGGGCTTCCTGAAGGCACCCTTTCCTTGACAGTGCAAGTATCACCGTCCCAGCCAGAACCCGGGAGCTGGGGGATGTCCAGCCCTGTGCCCATGGCTCCACCTGAGGATTCCCAGCATTGGCAGCGCCCCCAGCCCTGCCTGCTTCAAGGTCCACGTCAAGTCCTCGACCTTCCAAACCCTCTTCTCCCTGCCTGGTTGCCTGTAGCCACCAGCCTTTCTCTGCCCCGTGTGGCCCAAGCCTGGGAAACCTGTCAGCCACCTCCATCTCCTACAGGACACAGACAGAAGGCTGTTCACCTGCCACTGATCTTCCACAAGCTTAGGGCACAGCGTCGGGGGGGTCACAGCACAGAAGAGAAAGGCACCCTGCTCCCGTGTTCTATAAATGGCACCACCCAAACTCTCTCTTCTTTGTCCCCAGCCTGCTGCTCTGGTTTTGACCTCCCCGCTTTGGACTCCTCTGCCACTTGTTCCTCAAATGCCATATTCCCCCCAAACCCTTCCTTCTCGGCCTGTCAAGGCCCTGCCTCGATTTCCTAGTGCTAAGCACTAGACACCGAATCCTGCCTTTGCATGTTCCTACAGGCCCAAGAACAGCTTTTGCCCACCACCCCCTCCAAAGAATTATCCACTAAAGTATGACGCGTGAAGAGCCAAGTGACAAGCCCAAGGCTCTCTTAGGATATCCTTGTCCCTGCTGGTGCTGGAATGTCCCTCAGAGATTGCAATGTCGTAATGTCACGCCTGGATTAGGAGGGTGTGGATCCACCACTCTGGGCCTCTCACGGGATGATTTATGGCCCCAGATGGCAGTGGAATAGAGCAGACATGTGCTCCCACCTCCCCTCTCCGAGCGCAGACTTCCAGGAAAGCCCAGCCAATTCTGTGAAGGTTCATTGACAAATCACACTAATTTTTAAATGCCGGCTTTCCCAAATTGGGTTCATAGAAACACAAGGTCTGGATGGCAGTAATGACTTTCAAGCACAAAGATGGATTACAAGTCTGAGGAACGTTACATACAAAGCACATCAGTGGTCTAATGGGCTAGTGGACACTCAGACAGTCCTACAGTTATGAAACTCTTTGACAGCTGCAAAGGAAGTCGCTAAACAGCAACTAAGATGGATTCTCAGAGTCCTTTCATAAAAGAAAGAAAGGTTTAACCAAAAGTAAGAATGATGCTATTTCATGGTAAAAGACAGGCTTTTCCAAAAGAGTAGTTGGCAACTTTATACTGACAGACTATATTGACCTTATTTTTCTTATTTCACTGTGAGCCTGAGACAGTTTCATCTCAGGCTACAATGACATTAGGTTCAAGTCCGTCCATTGGTCCCATTGCAGGACTGGGGAGACCCTCATTCACTGTTGCTTCTGGAACCCTAGTGGCCCCAGTGGGAGGCATATACTCCACGGGCTTAATTTCATTGCCCTTCGCTCAGGTTCACACGTCCTGCCCAAACTCACCGCTCCCTCGCCTGTTCCAGGCTTGGGATTCTGGACCACGACACAGACCTGAGACCCATGGGGCTAAGGCAGAGCTGAGAGCATCAACTACAGGTCAGGAGTTCAAATCCTAATCTGTGTTCTGTCACCTACTCACTGTGTGACCTTGGGCAAGTCGCCTCCCCTCTCTGGGCCTCAGTTTTCCCCAACTCTACTGCGAAGAGTTAAACTGAATGATCTCCTGGTTTCTCCCTCTTCTGGTCCAAGAATTATGATTCTGCACAGGAAGGTCTTGCTCAGAGATTTATGGGGAAATGGCACAGGTTCTATTCTGATGGCCTACCCCTGGGAAGTGAGGAATGAAGACAAACTGTGAACACCACACAAGCCAGGCTCATGCTGGCCACTGCTGGCCTGGGTGCAGATAGTCTTCATTCCCACTGTGTGCTGAGAAAGATGGAGGCCTGAGCTAAAAAAAAATGTGCCCCTCTTCTGAGATGTGGGTTTTAGGGTTAAGTCTGTGAGAAGGAGTGAAGCCCCTCCTGGATGGCACAGCCTTGGGGAGACAGAGCTTGGAGGAGAGCGCCGACACCTGAGGGCAGGAGGGGGGCATGGGAATGGGGGAGGGAGTGTCACCACCGTCATTATCTTCCTCTTTGTCGCCACCATCATCATCATGATCAGAATAACGAGCTAAAAATGATCACGAGCCCACTATGCACCAGTTCCTCTGTAAAGCAGCAGGCCCAGGCCCAGCACACAGTAGGTATCCATGCGGGCTGCCTGATTAATTCAGAGATCATCAGTAAGGTCTGTTTTTGTTCTTGCTGAAACAGCATCTCCTTACATTTCTGATGATTCAGAACAGCTCTTGGCAAGCTCCTAAGAGTGAGATTAAAGAAAAAAGTGAACAAGGCCACCCACATCCCCAAGACAGAAGCATCGTTCATGAAGGCTCCCACTACTATGATCAGGGGGCTGTCCCTTCATGCCACTGAGGCCAGCTGGCATCTTTATGGCCCTGAACACAGCTATCAAAGCAGGTGCAACCGAAAGGTCTGCAATAAATCCTACTGACATGGCCCCGTTCTTCTCAGGCACTCCTTAGGCCGCAACTGGTCTGTTTTAATCAAGGTCCAGCTATTTTCATGGAGATTTCCAATAACTCCCTCTGCTGTGAAGAAATTTCTGTCCTGCAGAGACACATGTGTCTGTGAACAGACATTCCAGAGAAGGTCAAGCCCTGGCGGCTGTTGGGCGATGATACGAAGTGCCCTCCCTGTCCTTCCATCCTCTGGGATGTCCGTTTCCAGCGACTCAGCAGATGTCACCATGGAGCAGGACTCTGAGCACTAAGAGAAAGATCAGGCATGTGCCTATGTTCCAGGAGGTCATGGGGGAATGGGGCAAATGGACCCACCAGCAGCGCACACCGTCCTACCTGCAAAGAACCAGGTTGGAGTTCACAGCAGCGGGCACCGTTCCATGAGTACCACCTGTATACAACTCTGCTCATTTAGTGCCTTATTTATGTGCTGGGCCCAAGACCAGGTGATTCACAGGTGTCACACTAACTCTCCAGGCAACCCTCTTCCCTCTAAGATCAATTAATCATTCCCACTTTAGAGAGGAGGCTACTGAGGCTCCAAGAAGTTGAGGAACTCACTCAGGTCACGTGGCAGGTTGAGGCAGCGTGTGCTCTATGGTCAGACAGCCAACATCGCTGCAGCTCTGCCCACCTCCCTCACCTCAGGAGGGGACCAGGTCTGCTGGGATGGACCTAAGGCAAATGTGGTCACCAGATCTGGGTAGTGAGCGTTCAGAGTGGGTGCTAGATTGCAGGTGCATTGTCACGCTGTGATTGTGAAGTTTCCTCGAGGTGACATTAGCCCAGTTAAGTTTGGTGGTCTCAGCCCAGCAGCCAAGGAAGAGGCAAGACTTAGGTTCACTTGGACATTGGCGTAGTTTGCAGCTGCTCAGAATCTACCTCCCCCCACCCCTGCCACTTATTCTCATTCTCCTTTAGAACCATGCCCCTTACCTACCATTTACAATCTGGGTGCTTTGGCCAGGATTGAGCCCACCATGACTCGAAGAGAGAACAAGGGACTTGAAAATGGCCAATCAGTGAGCTCCTTTTCCTTGGACTTAGTGATAGGCTCAGAGGTGAGCGCATGACTCAGGTTAATCCAATGAGACTTTGTCCTTGAACTTTGACTGAAAGTAATATAAAAGAGATCTTTTCTTTCTTTTAAGGCTACTAAGCTGATTGGATGTAGGACAGAAGTTGCTGGTGGTCATTGGAAGGGAAGCCCATCTAAAAATGAAGCCAGAAGAGATAAACAAATCTCTGAGAGATGGGGTAAAAGAGGAACAGAGGGATGGTCGGGGCAAAGAGAACACGAGGCCTCACTGCTGTGCCCGCACTGCCGGAGACTGCCTGCAACACTGGGCGCAACTGCTTGAACCCCTGAGTCAAGGCAGGCTTGACTCCTGCAGCCTCCTAGATGTTTCAGTTTCACTAGCCATTGCATTTCTTTTTCTATCGCAACCAGTTTGCAATCTGTTTCTATCTCAACCCATAACTCAAATGAGTTCTAATCCTGCTCTGCAGCCACCGCCAGGAAACAGTGTCTCATGCATAATAGATGCTAAGTAAATATTTGTGCAGTGTAGGAATAAATTAAGGGACCTGGCCATTCCTCCCTCTCTGCCTCCCTCAGTCTCCCGGCTCCTCCCGGCTGCCAACCCCCTAGTTGGGACCACCACTCCAGGGACTAACAAGTATGTCCAGCCAGCTGCTTTCTTCATTGCAGCCAGCAGTGTCTGCTCCTTGGACCCTTGGAAGAAGAAACAAAGGCTTACAGAGGGGCCACTTGCCCAGAGAGCTGCAGCCAGTTCAAAAGAGCAGGGTCTGGGACCAGAGCTCTCTGACTAAGGCCAGTGCTCCACACACTGCATTCTGGTCTCTCAGGAAGGTGACAAGGGACTGCCTGGCAACTCCCACACGAGTAGGGCTCCCAGATATGCCATGTTCTTCCAGGGAGCAACTGCCTGCACATGCCGTTCAGGAGGGCCCCAGGATGGCCAGAAGGACCAGGCGCTCTGCAGAGAAAGCTGGGGGCAGATCTCAGGAGGGAATATGGGCATACAGTGGCCAGAATGTCATCCTTCCCATTCCCACTGGACACTGTGCTTTCATAGAAACCACACCTTAATTTTCATCACAATAGAATATTTGCATGCATTGGGTGCATGAGTAAATGAATGAATTCAAATATATCTTCTTAAATGGAGTTCCAGGGAAGTCTAGTGATTTGCCCAAGGTTACACAGCTCAAGGCAACAGAGCAGGTCTGAACCCCAGACTTCTGCCACTAAGGCCCATGCTTCTCCCTTCATCCCACTCTACCCCACAGAGCATGGGAGAGGACTTAGCAAAGAAAGAGGCCAAGAAGGGCTGGAGGCATCAGGGAGGGCTTCCTGGAGGATGGGAAGCCCAAACTGGGCCCTGAAGGACAACGGAAAGAAAGGAGCACGCAGGGAAGAGGAGCACCCCATGCTTTGCTGTCCCCAGGTCTTTAGGCTCTGGGTCTGGAATTCTCTGTGAGGAAGTTCAAGATCTCCCTTGAGCAGATGCTCCCGGGAACCTCTCTCCAGAGCAGTGTCCAGGGCAGGGTTGGAGGAGGCTCCCAGGTAGGGGCTGGTGGGCAGGGCACAGCAGGGGTTTCTGGGAACATCCTGTTCTCTTGGTTTCTGTTCCAGGAGCTCCTGATTGGGAGCAAGGATGGCAGTGTCCTTGCCCATTTGCTGTGAGTGAGCAACGGTCTCACAAGCGCTCTGATGAGGCCATTAGACCACATTCCCTCGGCACGTCACCTCCACCAGACACAATCCCTGTAAAGTGTCTCATCAGCCCACAGGGCCCTAGGATTTCCTTGCCAGTTTCTCTCAGGAGCAGCACCCTGAGAAGGCAAGAATCCCCCTCCATATCCACAATCAGGGAAATCCGTCCATTTTCCTCCCTGTTCTCTAAAGTTGTATTGACAGCCTGTTTTCCATAATGAGCCTGCAGAAACCAAATAACTCCACGAGACCTGAAAATACATACCCGCTCAGCTGCTCTGTGGGGTCTGCTCCATGCTCCAGCGAAGCTGGAGCAGCCGGGACCATTCTGGGAGCCAGATGCCAGCATTCGTGGGAGACACATTCCTTCTCTGTACAGGTTTGCTTTCCAGACATAGGCCTGGAACTGAGTCAACGACTCTTTCACATTTCAAATCCACTCTTCCCTGCCCCTATCCCTTCATATAGCACTTAGTGACGCCAATTAAGTGCAGATCCAGAGGCTGGCACCAGACATTTCGGGATGACCCAGCACTTCCTTAATTGTTGTGCCCTGGATACTTCTCTTGCCTGACCCTAGTATCGGCCCTGTGTCTGAGACATATTGCCCACCCTTGAAGGACTTCGAGACCTACCTGCAGTGAAACAACATCCATTTATTTAACACAGTTGTCAAGCACCTACTCTGTGACAGCCGCTGAGTTAGGAGATTCAAAGGTGAGCATCGTGGTCCCTGACCCATGGAGCTCACAGTGTAGAGGGGAAGACAGAGACTAAGCTAGAATAATACTAAAATAACAAACGCTCTAAAAGAGAGGTTAGGGTACTATAAGGGTGTATAATGGGGGATTTCAAGTTTATCCCAGGAGACCCTACAGCTATAATCTGAAGAACAAGTCAGCTATCAGATGAGCTTGGGGGTGAGGAGCATGTGCAAAGGCCCAGAGGCCGGACTTGGCAACCAACAAGAACCCCAAGGCCTGTGTGGTTGGAGAGCAGGGAGCGGGTGGGGGCCAGGATGGGGACAGGAGCAAGGCTGAGCGACAGCCTTGAACGCCACTTTCAGGATTTGGGTCTCCCTCCCAAGTGCAGAGGACCAGTGGGGCATTTTAAGTGGAGGGCAAGAGGCAGGAAGGAAAGCCGACGTGACCAAATCTGTTTCCAAATTAACCCTCAGGCCACAGCAAGAAGAGCTGTGATGGGAAGAGGTGTTGGGACAGTATGATCTAGAGGTAGGAGCCTTGGCTTCAGCTTGGAGGGAGAAAGGCGGCTTCCCAAGGGGAGAGGGGAGCAATGAGCATCTACATGCCCATGATGTTCATGCACACATTTGATGCATGTGCATTGAACACCGACTTCATGCCTGGCCTGTGTTCAGAGAGGGCGTACCAGCATAGATAACAACAAAGTCACTGTCCTCAAGGATCTCACAAAGGAAGGGACAGATCTTTCCCTAATGTTTCAGGGAAAGCCAGCTCCTGTGAGACCCATCTGGGAAGCCCTAATAATCAGCTGGCTTACTCATTAGTGAGAAAGAAAATACCAGCCAGGACCATTTGGAAAGGAGCAAGAGAAACCCAATCACCCCAAGGCAGTTAAGGGGTTTTGGTGAAAAGACAGAATAAAGCTAAGCCTGTGAGACCAAAAGTCATCAGGCCTATGTCCCCCTCTTTCCCTGTTCTGTCTCCCAAGTGGTACCCTTCATGGTGAATGCCCACTTCCATCCATTTTGCAACCTGCATCAACATTTCCTGGTACAGGAATCCAGGTGAGCTCAGCTTGGGTGTTTGCTGAGTAGACTGAAGCTCCCAGCAACACTTAGAGTTTGATATCGTCCTGTCCACTTTGCAAAAGAGCACATGTAAATTCAGACAGGTGAATACGCTTCCCCGAGGTCATACTGGCAACCAGGTAGCAGAAGCATGGTGCCCAGGCTGGTGATGACATCACAAGCTTTGATGTTCATCCAGACCTTGATTTTGGTGATCAGGACAAACTCTGCCTGAGGACCAACAATAGCAATAGCTAATACCCATTTAGGGCTTCCTGGGTGCCAGGCACAGGCTCGAAGCACTTTTATCTACTAATTGGTTTCATCTTCACAATAACCCTGTTTCAGTTATGCATTGCCACAGTATTGGTGTGTAACAACCACAAGAGCTAGTAGCTCAGCCAATTAATATTTACTTAGTTCATGAATGTGCTGGCTGGCTGGACAGTTCTGCTGCTTTGGCCAGGCTCTTTCAGGCTCATGCAATCTTCTGTGGCTTGGCTTTGGTGACGTTGGCTGCCTTTCTTACGTATTGGGAGCTTTGTGTGTCCTTTGATCCTCCAGAAATTTGGCCTGGGCTTGTTTGTTCAAACAGAGACTTCAGATTTCCAAGAGTGTGGCTGATACTCCAGGGGCTGGGAAGAAGCTCCAGCTTTTGAGTCATGTGACAAAGAGTATGGCTACGAAGGGGGTGGACAGCTGGGGCATTTTTTCCTTCAGTCTACCAGAAGATGGGCATCATAGCCAGCCTTGATTTCCAGATGAGAGCTCTGAGGCTCAGAGACGTGCAATGACTTGCTCAAGGTCACACAGCCATGAACAGGAAGAGGTGAGGTTTGAGCCCAGGTCTGTGCCCTTCTCCACGACTCTTCTGCCTCCTGAAAACTGTGGACAAATCCACAGGCAGAGAAACCCAGGGCTGGGAGAACCTAGGGCTTCTAAGATTCTAGGATGGGTAGATGGAGGTCTGAAACCCCTAGGAGGCCTCTGGCAGCAAGAGAAAAAAGGCTTTTCTCCCCCAAAGGAGTTACCTGGGCAGAGGGCTCCCTGGGAAGGTGTCAGACCTCACCTGGTTCTGATAGAACATGGAAGGTACCAGACCCAGCTCTGATGCCAAAAGGAGAGTCTTGATTAGATTTGTGTATTCATTTATTCATCCATTCAATAACTACAACCTGGGAAGAAGGTCCTCAATAACACGCTCTGCCCTGGCACTCCTTCATCCTAACATTCTCCTCCTCCAGGAAGCCCTCCCTGATATAAAGGGTTAGTTACCCCCTCCCACTTTGTGCTTTTACTATACCCTGAGAATGTCTCTGGATTGCCATTGCTGATCTCCACCCCCAGGGTACTATGAGAGGGCAAGTCTCCAATGGGCAGGTGAGGTCCACTTAATCACCTCCCTGTGTTGTTTTGCCTGACAGGCTGGAGGCTCTCGGGCGAGGCAGGAGTGTGTACATCTTACCTAGTGTTTCCTTGGAGCTTAGAACACTATGGGGCACAAAGCAAGGTCAAAATGGAATGAAGAAAGAAGAGAGGGAGGAGAAGGTAAGTAAGGAAGGAAAGAAGCGGGGAGAGAAATAAAGGGACTTGCTTCACGGACACGAGTGAAGGCAGGAGTCAGTGGAGAAAATTGGAAATTTATGTTATGAAAAGCGAGGGAAGCAGGAAGACTTGAACATTAAAAATGGTCCCACTGTGACCAACGACATTTTGCTTAATTGGAAACAAATTATTCCACACCCTGGCTAAATCTGAGAGCCCTTCAGAGTTTGCTCTTAGCAGAGCTTTCTGGAGTGAACTGTTTCTCCTGAGGCTTGTTTCATGCTGGGCCACATACACCCAGGTTCCTGGGGTCAGAACGAATCACCCCCCCCAACCCTTCCCCCGGCCCTGAAGAGAACAGAGGTCCTGAACCCAGCCCGCGTTTGGGTATCTGGCCTACCTAGCTGTGTGACCTTGGGCAGATCACTCAGACTTGCTGAACTCCAGCCTCCTGCCACTCTGAAAAGGCCTGGATGATTGGAGCCTCCCTTTCCCTTTCTGGCTGCTCCTCCAGCGCCCTTCCGGACCTTGCACTCAGCTCTGAACCCACCTCTCCCAAGAAGTCGTCCAGATAGCACCCACTCTAGACTTGAGCAACTCAGGTGCTTGGCCTGGAAGTTGAGTGCCAGGCTGTGAGGTCAGCTCAGCTGAGTCCAGTTTCGAGGCACTCTTTCTGCTCTACACCTTGCTGCTCAAAGTGACAACCAGCAGCAATATTGATCGGAGTTGGAGAAACATGGTCTCTCCACCCCAGACCTGTAATACATCTGTCTTGGCACTTGAGTAAGAGCCCAAGGTGGGGGCACGTGTCAGTGTGAGCAGCTTGGCCCTGCATATGGGGAAAGACAGGTGTGGGAGCTCAGCAGGGGGCCTAGGGGAGCTGGCCGCCTTTCCCTGGGTGGTCTTACCAGGGTGTCTTCAGCTCTCACGGACACATCTGCACAACAAACACGCTGTCTGCCTAAGTGTCTTGGCCCCTTCACTCTACCTCTCTCGCGTTGCAGTCCCCACTTCTGTAAAACAGCAATAACAGCTTCTGCCTCAGGGTTGCTATGAGGATGGAGTGAACTCATTTGCTTAAAACTGGGAGCAGGGTGGTGGCTGTACCTGCTCTACCCACTGCTCCCTCCTCCTCAGACACATGTTAACCCCCCTTGTAAAGTCCCTTACAGCCTTCCAAATCTGATGTCTTATCACTCGTTGCTTTATTCATAGAACATATTACAACATGTAATATTTTGTTATCCTTTACTCATTTTGTGTGTTTGTTTCCCCAGCTGTGCCCAAGTACTTCCTGAGGGCAGGGGCTTGTAGGTCACGTTCATAGCTGTGTCCTGCTACTCAGCGCAGAGCCTGGCACCCAGAGGAGCCTGATAAGCACTTGCTGGATGAAGGATTGGATGAGAGAGGGACTGGGTTGTATCAGTCAGGATGGGTGAGGTGCTGTAACAGGGTCCCAAGTCCCAGAGGCTTCAAGCAGGGAGAACGATTTTCTCTCCCATGTGAAGTTCAAGTGGATTTGGTTGGTCAGAGGGTCTCCTCCAGGGAGGCACCTCCTCTGAGCAGTGATACAGGGATGCAGCTCCTTCTTACTGTGATGACGTCATCTACACACATGGCCTCCTTGGTGGCCAGGGGAGGGGAGAATTTCATTGTTCAGAAGAATGGCCAGAAAAGTGGCAATGCCGTTCCAGGCTGGGCAGCTGGCTCTTTCCTCCCCTCCAAGTTAGCAGTGGATGACTCCTGTCACTTTGGTCCTCCTCCTGAGGCCCTTGGGCCCCGAGTCCTCCCTGCCTCTGGCTGACATGATGCCTGTGTCCGGAGGGCAGGAAGGGAGGGACCAGGACCTGGGAAAGGGCTCCCTGTCTGGGGAGGGGGAAGTTTTGGGCTGTTTCAAGCTGGTTGTGTTCAGAATCTTCTGCGTCTGCTGAGCTGCTAATTCCGGTGCCATCTGCCTGTGTTCCCAGCCCCAAAGCCCTGGGATAAACAGTTTTCTTCTGTGGTTCTTAAGGGAAGTTTTGGCCAAGGGTGGAGAGAGAGAGAAGAGGGAGGCCTCAGAACGTCTTGTTCTCTAAAGAGAAGGCACCACCCTGCAGAGGGACCTTCGAGGGCCTGGGATGTCATGTAAATCTGCATCTGCTAAGGGGCCCCAGTGGAGTGCATGGTGGGCAGAGGAGGGCTTAGTGGCCGGGAAGGTGGCGCTGCTGTGAATCCCTAACTCCCCCTACCATACCAGGGGCTGCTTGGGGCAAAGACATCTTGTTCTCAAGGCCCCACCCATGGTCTGGCACAGAGCAGGCGTCAGCAACACTTGCTGAATGAGTGATCGAGTAAGTGAATGGAAAGGGATGAAGGGCAGGATGGGGAGAGGTCAGATGGGATGTGGTGGGAGGCTGAGTGACCGCAAGGGTAAGAGATTTAATGAATTATCCTATGGTGAGGACCCTCCTGGAATGGCCCTCTGGGATGCTAGTGTGGGCAGGACCTGTGCTTTTTTTCTCACCCCAAGAATAGAGTCAATATTGGATGCTTCTTATGTGATTTGATCATAAAAAGTTGTGACTTCCATCTTGCTGGTTGGCCTGTTCTATTACCTTCTTGGCTTGCATGGGTGGATGCAAGCTGCTGTATGGGAGATGCCCTCCCGGCAAGGAGCATGACACTAACCCGTAGAGTCTCCCCCAGCCAGCAGCCATTGGGCAGCCTAGACCTGAGGCTCTCAGTTCATGAGGCCGGAAGGAACAGTCCTGCCAACCACTGCATGAGCCGGGGAGCAGGTCCTCCCCCTGGAGCCTTCATGCATTCTCCTGGCCTCGGCCAAAAACTTGATCATAACCTGTGTGAGCCCCTAAGGCAGAGGATCCAATCAAGACATACACTTCATCCTGAAACCGCAAGGAACTTGAAAATCTAAAACTTGAAAGAATTATTTAAATATAAACCACACATTTCTCTCTATTGCCTACACTACTTCATTCTAAGCTCCACGGGCTCACAATGGGGAGGAGACATGCCAATAATCTAAATGCAAATCACCTTTGGCAGGGACACCCCTGTCATTCGGCTTGGAGAGTGTCTCAGGCAAGTGCAGATAACTCTTGCTGTGACTGTGTTCAGTGGGGGCAGTTTAGCAAGCGGTGCTGGCATGCTTCCTTTTCCCACTCTCATTTTTAAGGTGAAAGAGACTTCAGGATGCCCGCAAAGCCAGTTCCAAAGGACTTTGCAGGCAATGTCAGACAGGTTAGTGGGGAAACACTTGGTGGAAGGTCCTAGAAAGTTAGGAAAACAGTGAGGTTTCCAGGGGATGGCCCCCTGGGCCCCCTGGGAGATCCCTGTTTGAGCAGGCGCTGGGGGCAGACATCTTTGGGTCACTCCCTCACTGTCTGTGGAGACAGTGAGCAGCAACCTGGCCTGGGACCCGGGCCCATAGCGCCGTGGCTGGCTCTCTCTGACCCCTAGTGTTCCTACCTGCAAACTGCAGGGTGAGCTTAAGGATCTGTCACTCATGGAACCCAGGCAGGTAAAAACAGAGGCTCCCAGTTCCACTCTTTTCCCATCCACCCCTGCAAGCACCTCACAGGATGAGAGAGCGTCAGAGGTCTTCCCAGTACCCCCCACCCCAGGAAAGAGACATGGCCCCACCTCACACCCTGCTGGGTTCATGCTTGCGCTGACTCTGCAGGGATAATCGCACAGGCCATCCCAGAGGTTCCTGGTCAGCAGGGCCTCCTAGGAGCTGGGTCCAGCTCACACGCAGTCACCCTGGATGCTGTCCCCGCCCACAAGAGGAGTCACTCTAGGGACTGGCCCTGAGCTCACTGCTGTGCCTGTGGGCGGGAGGGCAGGGATGTAGAGATGTGGGACCCGTGCTCCCAGGAGTTTCAGGATCAAGACCTGTAGAGCCCTTGACGTCATCCAGCTGGACTGATGCTGATCCTGATACTGATATTGATAAGAAGACTAGCAGAGAGAAGCTGCTGTGTATCTTCCATGCCACAAGTACCATGCTACCCATTTTCCAGAAGTTTTCTTTTTCATTGTCAAGATTGTTATCCCTGCCCGTGACAGGGAAGCTGAGGTCCCGGGTAGGTGTGAAATGCCCTCAAGATGGCACAGCAAGGAAGTGATGGAGCCAGAATTTTAGCCAAGAGCCCGTGCCCTTAACCGCTCTGTCTATATTGCATCCCTTCAATGAAGGCCCTCCTGACAAACCCAAGTTCTGCCCTTGCCAATGCCAGGGCAGAGCCAGCCTTCCAGATCATGCAAGGGGGCTCAGTGTTCAGTCCAGCTCCCCAGACCACAGGACATAGAACCACCCCAGCCCTTTGCCTGGTGAGCTGGCATAAGCCCGGTGGCCACGTGCCAGTGGTGTGAGAGAGGTGCTCAGGGTGAGAAGAGGTGTGTCCCTGAGCAGCCTGGTCACCTGGTGGCTGAAGGACCGCCTTGGGGCACCGCTGGCACAGTGAGAACTTATTTTATTTGCCATTGTTTGAGCTGTCCTCCCCTACTCGTCCTACCAGAAAGCACAGCAGTGCACAGTCGGTAGTCTCTGGTTCAAAAAAGAACCTGAAGGCCTCAAAGGGTCTGAGGGGGGAGTCCCCGCACCGGGAGGAGGAACGAGGCAGCCTTGTCCTGCGGCCTGCAGGCCAGGAGCCTGGGCGGGTGTGGAAGGGAGCCCCCTCTTCTGCTGGAGACGCTTCACGGAAAAGAAGGGAAGCCAGGCCCGTCAAGCAGCTTCACAGTGTAGACAGCTTTAAACATTGCAGCCTCTCAAACACTCACTATTTATCTCAAGTTTTTTTTTTCTCCCTTTATTTTTTTCTTTCCTGTTTTCTCTGCTATAAAATGCTCAGGGAGTAGCACTGTGAGATAGATGAAGGGTCGTCACGCGGGGAAAATTTGTTTGTAGAGCTTTCAATCAGGTTCCGCCAGCCACGCTCCCGGCACGCCCCAGGCTGAGCAGAGCCATGAGGAGCGTGGCCGGGCTGGGCTGGGCAGCTGGCAGACCAGGAGGGCTCGGGACTGGGCTGAAGGTGGTGAGGAGGGAGGACAGGCAGCTTGGGCAAGGAGGCGCCCACCCGGTGGGCCTGCTTGGATCTCCAAGCTTAGGGCAGGAGTTGCAGAAGGCGGGTGACTAACTTCTAGGGCAGAACCACCCTTAAACCAGATGACAAGAGGCCCCTGGGCTTAACAGCTCCCCTTCCCCCACCTCTTATCCATGAGCTCCGCCCCTGGTGGGAGGACTCAGCAGGGCCTAGGGGAGGAGGCCTGTAGACCCTTTAGACCTCACTCTGGAGCCCTGGGATTCTTGCCCAAATGGTCCTGAGCCCACCTCCAGGAGCCTGCCTGCCCCTCTTGTCCAGATCCGTGCCTCTGAGGTTCCCCAAGGGTGAACACTGCCCCCAAAGCATGCACCCTGGGTGCAGGGGCAGCTTTTGCAGTGAGTTACTAAATTGACAGTCAAATACAAGAGCTGCCCCCAGCAGTATTGTGGCATCTCTGCTTCAGTCCCAAGATCAGAGAACATGCTCCTTGGTCCTCTTTCTTCCCCTGAACCTATCTGGCTCCAAGTAGGGACTCAACGAGGGTTCACTCGGGGGATCAGAGAGAAGCAGTGGCTCTCCCGAGAGCACACAACAAAGGGATGGGCAGAAACCTGTGTCCAACCCTCAGACCCTGAGCTGGGCCCCTGCTCAGGGAACCTCCAAGGGGCTTTCAGGGGCCCTTGGGGAGACCCATGGATGGAATGAACGTGCACACGTTCTGAACAACAGTAGCAGTAAGCAGGCCCTTCCAGCTGCACTGGGCACAGGGAGCAGCAGTGCAGAGCTCTCTGGGGGAAGGGTCGGCAGCGGGCAGCTCTCTGGAACGTGGGGCTGAAGACCTAGTACCATGGTGGTTCTGAGAGGTGGGTCCTCCAAGGTGTCTCTCAGGGGGCCTCTGCTCTCCCAGCATCCTACTTGCCCCTTCTCTCCTGGGGATTGCAGAGGCCTCCACCTGCCCACCAGTCCTCTGAGGAAGCTGGGCCTCTCCTCCCGGGATGCTCCCTGCACACAGCACCAGGGAGCAGAAGGACAGCGACGTGGCCCCAGGTCAGGCACCGGGGTCCTCCACAGCAGCTGTTCAGCGTTACCGGTGGTGCTGGCATCTGAAGCAGCGCTGTTATTGAACCACTTGCTCAGTGCCATAGTCCGAACTATCAGTGGTTCTGCTGGGAGGGGCTCCACTGGGAGGAGGAGACTTGAGGGCCCAGAGTGGACCAGGCTGTCTCTGCCACTGCCCCACTGTCCCACCGTGAACCGACTTCTCTGAGTCACGCTCTCCTCATCTGTGGGTGGAGCTAATGGTCCCTGCCCACAGGCAAGAGGGAACCGAATGTGCTGCCGTCCTCCATGTATCCCTCCACACCCACCCTCACCGTCTGTCTCCCCTGTTCTGTGCCAGCAGTGTCCTGTAGGAGCCGCCCTGACAGGGCCCTGTGTCCTCCTGGGTCTGGCTTCCTGGGTTTTGGAGGCAGCGAAGGAGACCAGGAGTGGGAGGGGAGGTCAGGGGTTCATTCCTGGCTTCCCCTTCTGGCAGAGGCTGCTTCTCTCTCCTGTAGCTCGGGCTCCATTGGGTGCCCCTCTCCCTTGGCTGTGGCTCTTTCTGGGGTCGGGTAACCATACCCTCCTTCGAATCCTCCAGGACTGAGACGGAGCTAGCCCAGGTGCCCCATGATTTCTTGTTGGTCCCTCTTCTCCCTGACACACAGGACTCCAACACACTTTGGGTTTTCTTTGAATTTCAATAGGAAGAATGGGGGGTGGGGCACACCCAGGAGCCAGGAGTCCCCCAGGTCTTGAGGAGTAGCTTGCCTTGAACAGGAACGTCAAGAAGCCAATGAGGTCTTGCATTCCGAGCAGCCTGCATCTCTACAAGGCACTAGGCACTTAACTAGGGCACTAAACCAGCCATTGTAATCCTCGTCCTTTCTCCCCATCTCATTATTTCAGCACCCACATGCCCCCTGAGTGAGGGGAGAGCCTTGGGCAAGTTCAGGGATGTGCACTTTCTGATGAGCAGGCCCAGTTGTGGTCCCTGCTCCTGACCTGGGGGACCCCTCCCTTCAGCCTTGGCTCAGGGTGGGAGTGGAGTTGAGGCACACTTCTGGGTGTGAACACGAGAGAGTTTGGGGATCTTTTCCCAATTGGCCAATTTTACATGGAAGAGGGATTAGCGGTGGAACTCTGAGCTAGTCACTTAACCTTTGTGAGTCTTTCCTCGTGTGGGAAATGGGCAAACAGCTGCCTCACCAGGCTGGTGTGAGCCCTGGGTGAGATGACACAGATGACATGTGTCATCTCATTCAAGGACAGTGCGAACCTGGGCCGGTGATGTGCTGGGCCCTCAGCAGGTGCTCCACAGGGGTGAGCCCCCACCTCACTGCGGGGAGCTCAGCACGGACAGTTCTTCTGCAGCCCAGCCCCCACATCTCCCTGCCTTCCTCATCCCCACAGCCGCCTCTGTTCCCCCCTCCAGACAGACAAGGCCTCGGTGGATGGCCACCATCGCCTTTGCAGCTTGGACGGCATGGGGCTCTTTACTGAGCCTCATAGCCCGAGCTCTGACCACGGCACCCCCAGCCTCACGGGCCTGTCGGGCGCACTCAGGAGACACTGCACCCCCCACTGACCTGAGTGCAGACGGGAGAAGAGACCCCCGCCACCCCCACACACACACTGATCGGGGACCTGCTGTGTCTGGGCCCTGGGCTCACAGGGAAGAGACACACCCTATTCCCTCTGAGGCCGTGTGTCAGCAGGAGGGAGGCAGGAACAGTGAGGACAGACACTGGACGTGCCAGGCCACCTCTGGGAGCAGGACGCTTACCTGGGAGACCCAAGAATAGGCCCCGCTGGCACGTGTGTGAGCGCTGAGCGGGCGGCCATTAGCGGCGCCGCAGCCTGTCAGCGCTGAAATAATTAGAATCCCGACAAAGCCTCGTTATTTCTCCCCGGGCCACAGCGCCCTTTGGAAAAAGGGATATTTTCTGCCAGGTCATTTCCTGAAGATGCGTTTGTCACAGGCTATTGTGTAAATCCATGTTTGGTCCATTTTAAAAGATGTGATTTATCCACTTGACCGGGCTGAACGCTCCTTCTCCGAACCCTCAAAATGTGGCCACTGTTGAGGCCTAGAGCAGAGCCATAAACATCGCAGGGCGAGGCCTGGCCATGAGCCTGCGGGCTCTGAGCCGCACGTGCTGCAGAGAACGTCCAGGGGCAAGGAGGACACTGGTCAGGCCTCAAGGACAGCGCCTGGGATGCCGGATAAAGGCCGACTTCTGGCTCACTCATTCCACCAGGTTTATGAGGCCCTACTATGCGCAGGCCTATGCGGGGCCTGGGGGTTCAGTGGTGAACAGACAAGGTCCCTGCCCAGGAGCCAGCCTCTGGAGTGGGGAGGCAGGAAGGAACAGGTAAACGATGCACTAACAGGACCGCCACGTGGGAGAGGCGCTGGGAAGAACGGTAAAGGTGGTGTTGCAGAGTTTGGTTCCGGGCAGGATCAGGCAGTGACAACCTTAGACTGCGGGACAAGGAAGGTTTTTCTGAGAAGGAGACCTTTGAGCTGAAGAATAATGAGGAACAGACGTTTGACCAACAGAGGGATGACCCGCTGGCCTGGGGTACCCTGGGCCAAGGCCCTGAGGGAAGGAGGAGTGCTGATGTCCCAGCAGCTACCTCTACCTGGTGGGGCCAGAGAGGACTTCATGCTCAAGGGGACCCCTGAGCTTTTCACTGGTGAGTGTTGAGAATTTCCCCAGGTTGAGAGAATAGGGTTTTCCAGATGAGTGATACAGACAGAAGGCTTGGACCTGGGCAGGCACACGACATGTCAGAACACCCAGCTTCAGAGCCCCAGGGGCTTCCATGCGCAGCTGGAAGTGTCCTCGATCACTTGTGTGCGCCGACCAGAAGCAGAGCCGAGCGGACCAGACCCTCCCCTGACGCAAGGAGACCCGCTGTGTGGGCAGCAAGCAAGTGCCAATTTTCAAAGGTGTCGAGCCCTGTAACTTTAAGACCTCTTCCAGCTCTGAAATGCTTCAAGCCAGCAAAGCCAGCTTGGGCTTTCATCGAATAAAATTTAATAGGCTCGCTCCATTTGACTGCATGTGTTTTCAGTTTCCTTTCTGAACCCAACCATCCAAAAGAGGGAGGTGTGTTCGTGCCCAGAATGCCTTGCACAGATGCAAAGGTGTGTGCTGACTGGGCCCCTGAGTCCTGGGGGGCTTGGGAGCAGGTCACATAGACCAGGGCTGGTGGGGAGACCTGAGCCTCCACGACCAAGGCTTCCCCATGCAGGGACCTCCACAGATGGGCACAGCCAACAGCGGGGATTTCCACTCTCTCCCAGTCCCTGCGCTCTGCTCTGCCCACCCACCAGAAGTGCCAGCAGTGCTCAGCCCTCCCACTGCTCCTGCCCCGGGGCCTTGCCCAGCACCCTTGGGAGCACCCCAGAAGTCCATACCCAAGTAACCAGCCCAAACCAGGCCAATCTTCCTCCCTTCTATTTTAGAAGCCCAGCCAGGCTTCTCTTTGGGAGCCACAGAGTCTGATTTCTCTCCAGGGCTCACTACATAGATAGGATGCTGCAACTCTCCCAGCAGGCACCAGAGGGACAAGTTTTCTGGAATTTTAGGCTTTTGATGGAGAAAGGCTGCTTAATAAACAACGGAGAGGGCCCTTGGCTTCCTGAGAACTGTGCCAAGCGGTGGTGTCCCAGTTCTCCCAGTGAAGCAGGCCTTCAGAGCGCTGCAGCGGAGGCGAGGGAAAAGGTTCACTGAGAGGTAACTCACAAAAGGCAAGAAGCTGAGGGTGGCCAGGGGAGGGCAGAGGCAGGGAGAGGGCCTGCTTCAGGTCATCGGTGCCTTATCAAGAGCCACACTCAGGGCCTAGAGCCTATGATCAGGATCTGATTTCACCCCGAATGACCCCACGTGGTGAAACTTCTTACCGCCGGCCCATTCAACAGATGAGAAAACCGGGGCATAAGTAAGCCCAACCCTTACCTCCATCGGTGAGAGCCTGGACCCTGGCCTGTCAACTCCAACCTGCACACTCTTCACCTCTCTGTTCAGCTGGCAGGAATCAGGGACCAGCAGAACCCTGGAGTATTAGGTCCTCTGGACTTTAAAACTGTGTTGGCTATGGAACCAGGGTCCAGAAGACCTGAGCTTGAATCCCAGCTCATTCACCGCTCTGGGAAAAATGGGGACAATAACTCCAAGGTCACAGTCCTTGGTATTAAGATTGGTTTGTCTCTCTCTCACTTTCTTTTCTTTTCTTTCTTTCTTTCTTTCTTTCTTTTTTTTTTTTTTTTTGTCTATCTGCATTATCTATAATAAACATGTATAATTTTTCTAAGAGGAGAAAGATATTCTTAAAATGAAAGTTAACCTTTTCTTGCCTGTAGAATGGATGACATCTAAGGACAAGGAGATTCCAACATTTAGTGACTTTAAATCTTAGACTCTAACAGAAAACAAAAATGAGCTGAGATCGCTGGAAGAAGTCAGGATTTCTTTTGTCCTTGAGATCCTTCAGAATTGGTTGTTGATTTTTAAATGTTTTAGATCTCAGCTTTCTTTTTTTTTTTTAAGATTTTATTTATTTACTTTTAGAGAGAGGGGAAGGGAGGGAGAAAGAGAGGGAGAGAAACATCAAAATGCATGAGACATGTATCAATCAGTTGCCTCTCAGACATGCCCCTATCTGGGGACATGGCCTGCAGCTCAGGCATGTGCCCAGACCAGGAATCGAACTGGTGACCCTTGGCTTCACAGACCAGTGCTCAATCCACTGAACCACTCCAGCCAGGGCAGACCTCAGCTTTCTTATCATTGCAATCCAGTTACACTTTCTTGAGATAACAAAGGCATTCTCTTGATTGATTGGGGTACATGTGAAGCATTTCAATCCCACAGCATCAGTCAGTTATTGCTGTAAAACAAACAACCACACCCTCTGAGTGACATACAACAATAAACATGTATTTCTCACACATGTGCAGGCTGGCTGGGCAGTTCTAAGCTGCAGGTTTGGCATGCAAGTCTGTGGCATGTGCCATGTGCCACAGGCACCTTTACCCACATTGTGTTGGACAAAAAAAGTCATGGGACAAGCCCAATGTCACGGGGCTTTGAGGTTCACTCTACTTTCTGAAGGAGGAACTGGACAATCAGGTGGGCCAAGTGGAGGGAAGGTACAGGGAAAGGTGAAGAGTTAGAGTAAGTGATCTAATCTGCTGGCTAATGTCCACAGATGATGGCTGTGGTGAGGTCAGAGTGGGAGACGGCTGGGCTGAGTGTGTACACTTTGAAAACAGCATTATTTCTCCACTGATTGGAAAGTAATACTTTTAAAATTATAGTTGCTAATGAAGGGGAAATTAAAATGACCATAATCCCATTATCCACAGATGGTGTTAAGATTTTGCTGCATAGCCTTTCAGGATATACATTCATTTGCACACACAAATAAACATAGGCATTTATTTATATAACAAAAGTAGCATAATGCTTTATTTGGGTTGTATGCTGTGTCTTTCACCTAATCTCATCTTGTGAGCTTTTACTTGCATTATTAAATATTCTTTAAAAACAACCTTTTCATAAATGTACAATAATTTATTCTAAAGATGTAGCATAATTTATGTAAATAATCCCTTTGGTTAGATATTTAGGCTCTCAGATTTTATTCCATTACAAACAAGATTGTCTTGAGTATCATGGAATTCACTAAGAGTCAACATATATTGAGCTTTTTCATACACCTGGCTCTCTGCTAAGCACTTGCCATGCATGACCTCATGTGAACCTCTTGAGTCCTTCTCTAGCAGGTATGATTACTATCTCCATTGACAGATGAGGAAGCCAGGGCTCAGAGTCAACAAGAATCTGCTCAAGATCACACAGCTGCCATTTAATTGGTTGAGCCAAGACAATAACTCAGATCTGATTAATTATAAAGCCCATGGTCTTAACCACTTTCTTTGTACCTCCCTGATGATTCCTTTGAGATTAGTTTCTAGAGTGAAATTAATGAGTTGGCTCACTCTAAGGCTCTGAAGGTATATTGTCAATGTACCTTCTAAAAAGGAGATATCAATTTAAACTATAAACAGCAGTGTACACGGCGTTGACTGTGCTGAGCACTGCTGTTAGTGCTGAAGGTAGTGACGGACCAGGCAGGCATGGCATCTACCTTCCTGGGGCTCATGGGACCCCTAATCCCAGGGTGGAGGAAGTGAAAGAAAGAAGATTATACGTTCAGATACACATGCAAAGCCAAGGGATACAACAGAGATGGAAGTAGGAAGGGTGGGAAGGGGTCTCCACGTTAGGTAGGATTATTCTGGAGTTCTTCTTAAAGGAGGTGACCTTGAGCTGGAGCCTGCACGTCCAGGAAGGAAAATTCAGAGAAGTTCCAGGCAGGAGATATATCAAATGCAAAATTGCCACAGTTGGACTGAGCTCAGCAGTTCGAGAAGCAGAGAGAAGACCTCTACCAGTCTGCAGTGTGGTGAGTGAAGGTAAGAGAGCTGGAGAGAGGCTCAGAATGGCCAGGGAGGGGTCTGGGAGGCCTTGCAGATCATGGGAAAGAGATTAAGTTTTATTCCAAGTCCAGTAGGAAGCCCTAGAAAGCAGTAGATTCAGGTGTCTTGGGTCTGAAAGTTTTACCATTTGGAGCATCCTCTTAAAGAAAAGGACATAGAATTAGGAATAAAAATGAGCTATGCAATTTGATATTTACTTAGAATGAGAAAAGAAATCACAATAAGTTGCAGATCTGAAAAAGTGGACAATGATCAAAAACATCACAAAATTGAGGGAAATCCCACTTTATTTCTGACTTAGTACCCTGACCTACTTTTGAGGCTTGCTTTCTCCCCTGATTTGTTTGGGTTACATTCTCCTTATTTACTTCCTCATAAAACAATGATTTTGTAACATCATTTTCTGTGCAGAGAACAGAAAATTAAATCAGGGTTTCCTCCAACACAGCCTGATCATAATGGTTTTCTACATTGATAGAGTTGAGGGGTTTTTTTTTCCTTTTCTTTTCACCTGCACAATTCATTGTGGATTATGTCATGCAAATTTTCAGGATTACTGTCAAATTCGGGAAGCCTCCTGTCCAGGTTCTTTTATATCTGAGCAGCAAGATTTCAGGGCATAGCAACTTTTCCTGGCAGTTACTAATCCTAATTAATCTTTGCATTAGACAATGTTCATTAACCACATGCTTGAGGCCTGACTAGGGCCATGAAAGGGGCTCTGGAGAGTGAGGTTCCCTGAAGCTTAAGCTTCTTCAGTTTCTGGTAAAGCCTCCTGTGTCTGGAAGCTTCTCACAGGGGAGGGAGGTGGTCTAACTGCTAGGGCTGCTGAGCAGAGAGTAGCAGATTGCGGGGGCAGCGAGGAAGCAGGGAGGCCATGGGGGGAGGGTCCATGCAGGCTGGTGGCAAGCCATGGCGGAGGTGAGCCCATTCTGGGATGGTTTGTGACGTGCTGGCCTGAAGGAGGAGTAGGGAAGTCTCAGGGATGATCTCAGTTAGCTCTGTGGCTTGATTTCTCTTTTTGTCCTATGTTCTCTGGAGACTGAGGCCAAGGCAGGTTCCCCTTCCCCCATCAACAGTGCTCCTCACCCAGAACGAGAGCCTCACCCACTGCCACAGTGAGTACAAATGGAGAAGCTAACAGGGAGGTCATTCTGACTCGAGATATGTAATGAGGTGCTGAGCAGATCAGCATAGGTTGGTCTCCTAATGGGCTCCAATGCAAGTTCAAGGAGGGAGCCAGGCCACAGTGGAGGCACAAGAGACCTCATCTGCCCACAGTGCACAGGGACCAAGGCCCTCGTTGGTCCCGGCCATGGCTCTGCCAGCTGCAGACAACAGGCAAAGGCCGGGAGATTCAGAAATGGTTTCAATGGCAGTGGAGGGACTCCACCATTCACTTGCAAGCCATGGAAATAAAGGTGTTTTCACCAGGCCAAACTGCTATCTTATTTAAGGCAGAAAAAGAGCTCTGTAAGACTGACCAAGTAGCGGGTGGGTGTCTCTGCATTTGGGCTGAAGCTGGGGGTCACCGGTGTCCATGAGTGGCCTCTGTCAGCTTTGAAGCCACTACCTTTCTCCCTTGGGTCCCTCAGCCAGGGCCACCCAGTATCGGAACTAATCCTCCCACACACACAACGCGAGTTGGACCAGGCATGGGACGTGGGGGGAGGCTGGCGCAGGATATGCTGACGTGAGGACCTCTGTGCTGGGGGAGTGGGAGCGGGGATGGGGAGGCGGTCCTGAGCCACACGGGTAATGTTTGTTTTAGTCTGACTTAGGATGAAAAGACTGAAAACAGCAAAAAAAGGGATAAAAAATGGGAGAAAAACTCCATCTTCCATGATACAGGTAGAACCAGGGGTTGGGTGGTCAGGGATGGGGGCAGGGCCAGTTCTGCAGTTTTACATTGGGACAAAAGACCAGGACTCATTGAGGTGATCGTTAGGGGTTAAATTGTGCCCCACCCCAAAATGCATCTGTTGATGTCCCAACCTCTAGCGCTTCAGAATGTGACTTATCTGGAGAAGAGGTCTTTACAGAGGCAATCAAGTTAAAATACAGTCATTAGAATGGGCCCTCATCCAGTAAGACTGGTGTCCTTATATAAAGGAGGAATTTGAGACAGACACAGACTCACAGGGAAAACAACATGTGAAGAGGAAGGAAGGGATCAGGGTGGTGTTACGAGCCAGAGAACACTAAACACTGCCAGCAAGCGAGCAGAGCGGAGAGAGGCAGGGAGCAGGTCCTCCCTCCCGGCCCTGAGGGGAGCCAGCCTGTCAGCCTGTCAGCCTGTCAGCCTTGGCTGGCGGCCTCCAGAACTCTGAGGCCGTAACTGCTGTGTAAGCCACGGTCTGGGTACAGTGATGGCAACCCTGGTGGACTAAGGGACGCTGGGTGAGAGACTTGAAGGAGGGGAGGAGGTTGGTGGGCAGGTGCTGTAGAAGAACATTCCAGGCAGAAGGCATGGCCAGTACAAAGACGGAGAGGGCACGGCGAACGGACAGCAATGGAGAGTGGTTTCAGAGGCAGTGGAGGAGGCACGGGCCGTGGAGGGACTCATGGGCCGCTGCACACCTTGGGATTCTACACTGAGTATAATGGGGAGCCACAACACGGACGAGAGGGCAAAGAAATCTGTACCTGCACAGGGTTGCTGAAGAACAGAACACACACACACAGTTTTCAGAGACCTGCGTTACGTTCTACGTCTTCAGGCTACCTCTCCTGGGCTCTGGCTTCATGGCAGGCCTTGGGCTAGATATTCAAAGTCTAAGTAAACTTTGTGTGGCTGCGAGCAAAAACAGCAGGTCATTTGACTAAACTAGGAGAGAAAGGATAAATGCGAGCAAAGAGGTAGGACTATGTCCTGTAGAGGGTGAGCTATGATTCAGTGAACTGTGTGTCAGACTCTATGCACTGTTATATGTGTAAGTTATTCAGACCAGCAAATGATGGAGCCAGTGTTTGAAGCCCAGTGTGTTTGCTTCCAAGTTCATCTTCTCTCTCCTTGAATGTTCTGCCTCCAGTCACATGTCAGCGCAGTTATTCATCACCTCCGTAAGGAAAGTATCAGTGATGATAAATCCTTGTATTGTGTCTCATGGGTTCATTATGAGGGGTCTGGGTCTTACTCAGGCTGGGGAGGAGAACATGACTTGTACCCATAGGATGTGCACTGTTGTCTAATGACTTTGTCTAGAGATGGTTTCCAGAACCAGGCAGGTAGGGCTCGGAAGAATGGCAGGTGCATCCATCCAGCAAAATCATGTTCCAAGGCAAAGGCTATTTGCAAAATGAACAACAGAGCATCCATCAAACCCAGGCTGGGGTCCAGGATGAGCTAAGAATTCAGGACCCCAGGACAGTGGGAGAGGCTGGCAGTAAGAGGGGTCAGCTGACAGGGAAAAAATGGGGAAGAGAAATAAGTCTATGAAGAAAGAGCATTTTGAAGACAACCTTATGCTGAATAGAATAGAGATGCAAACTGCCTACCTCTGCTTCAAGTTGTCCTGAGGGGTTTGGCCACTCCTGCTCAGACCATCTATTATAGCCACCAACACAGAATAAATGCTGTAAGAATTACGGCACTGAGGCTGTGAGTGGACACAGAAACATAATATTCAATAGTTCTTCGAGTCCAGCACTGAGTCCCTTGGTGTTCATCTAAAGCTCTCATCTGCTTGGTGGCAGCATTAAGACTTTGATTGTTTCTAATGTCCTGTGCCTGTGTTGTCTGGAATTCTGACTTATGTACCCAGCTTCTTCACTTGGGATTCGTTTCTTTGAATTTCAGACCCTTTCCTAGGCTAAGATGCTTAGAAAAGAAGCTTGGGGATTCAGAATAGCTTCAGGGAAGGAGACTGAAACTGAGTAAACAGAAGGAGAGGGGAGAGCCTAGGAGTTGGGGACAAGGAAACCAGGGAAGAGGGCTGGGAGGCGGCATCAATTTCTAGGAGGCTGTGGGCCAAGGCAAGGATTTGGATATGAGAAGCTATAATTAAGAAGGCAGGACCAGGAGCCAGTTAGCAACAGGTTAAGGAGCAAGTGCGGAATGAAAATATATGGCTTCCCAGGGAGCCCAGGCCTCTGGGTTCCTGCATCGGCCCTCCACCCCCACCTCACCTGCATGTCTCAGACCTCCTGCTCCAGTGGGACAAACCTGCCCCTCCCACTGCCCTTCTTGCATAGCCCTCTTTACCTCTCTGTGCTGGGCTTTCCTTCTGGAACACTCTCTCCTCTCACCACCAAACCCTGTGTTGAAATCCAGAGTGTCAGCATTAGAAGAGACTCTAGAAATTGCTCAGCAATCATCTTCTTCATGTCGCATTTAAAGAAACTGAGACCCAGAGAAGAACTTGACATGTACAAGATCACACAGTAAGACAACGGCAGTGTGTCAGTCATCTCGTGTCATAATGGGGCTGCATAACAAACTGACCCAAACGTTATGGCTTAATACCACAATCCCTTATTTTCACCCACGCCTCTGGGCCGGTAGCTATGCCTCTGCTGATCTTGTCTGGGCTGGGCTATAAGCTTGGCCCCAGATCATGGGTTTGGGTCAGGTCAGAGCATGCGTCTCTCAGTCCTCTGAGACCAGCGTCAGCCAGGGCATCTTCTTTTCATGGGGCTGGCAGAAGCAACAGAGGGCAAGCTCAGCCATACACATTTGAAACCTTCGCCTGGTCCTGGCTGGTGTGGCTCAGTTTTTTGGAGCAGTGTCCAGTAAATCTAAAGGTTGCAGGTTCGAATCTTGGTCAGGGCACATGCCTAGGTTGCAGGTTCAGGGCACGTAGAGGCAACTGATGGATGTTTCTCACATCGATGTTTCTCTCCCTCTCTCTCCCTTCCACTCTCTCTTAAATCATCAATAAAAATTTAAAAAAATAAAGCCTTCACTTGCATTACATCTGCTAACATCCCACTGGCCAAAGCAAGCCACATGGCCAAGTCCAAAGTCAAGAGGCACTTAGACAATGATACATACAATGTTAATTCACAAAGAACTCTTTTAAAACAACCAGATGAATGTAATATTAAAGAGGCAATCCACACAAGAAGATTCAAATAGCCAATAAACAGATGAAAAGATGTTTAATTTCTCTACGAATCAAAGACATGCATATGCAAAAAGAGGTTTGTGTTCCACATGCCAGATAGATAAAGATTAAGAAAATTGACAAACCCACTTAGCGTATTGGAAAATGGGCACCTCATGCACCGATGATGACAGAGCTAATTGATTCAGCCTTTTCAGGAAGGCAGTTTGGCGATATGTGTCAAAATGTAAAATGAAGGTGACTTTTATCCTGATATTCTCACTCCCAAGGAATTTATTGATGGAGGTGGTCACATAAATTAGTAAAAAGAGGTGTGCTGCTTTGGTCCATCAGAGCATGGTTTATTTTACATGATCAAATAGACATAAATAGGGAATTGATTTGATACATTAGCGCAACTCTATAAAATGGAATATAAAGGAATGATATAAAATGCTGCAATTCTGCAACTCTTGAAGTAGAAGGGCATCCACAGCACTTTGTTGAGAGGAAACAAAAAGTGGGCACAACCCCAGGAGCCCATTTCTTGGTATCAAGAAATATAAAAAGGATGTTCACCAAAATATTAGCAGCGGTTCTATTTTACTGCTATGATTTGAGGAAATTTCTACTTCTTTGTACTTTTCCCTAATGTTTGACATGTTTATAATAAAACATATACTGTTTTATAAAAACAAATAAAACTTTAAGAAAAATGACACTACTTTAAGCATTTTTGCTTGAAAAAGACTAGAAAAACAATTACAGTAATAAGTCATGCTAAGTTGTGATCAGAAAAAAACCCTTTACAATTAACTTTCTTTTTAGTTGGGTTAATGTTCACTGAAACAGAATAATTTGACAATGTAACAATTATATCTGCTTTGGGATTCAATAGGAGTTTTAGTTTTAACATATATTTTGAAAGCGCTTAATTTATTGCTCTTTGCTTTGGAAGTGGGAGGGTGCTGTCTGTCAGCTCCCCCTGACCTGTTTCTGCGTGGGGGCCACATTCAAAGAGCAGGCACAGCGTTCAAGTGCAACACACAGTTAGAAACACAACTCTGGGGCGAGCTAACATTTATTCAATATTTACGATGTTCTAAAGATGTCACATTCTTGTGGCATTCGCCCTTCGTGCCCGCTCTGTGATGGACGTGTGACTATTTAATGAGGAAGCTGAGCCCTGAGCCCTTTAAGAGACCTGACTAGGGTCCTGTAGTTCCTCAGTGACTGAGCTCTGGCAGGACCCACACCTCACCCCAAAGTTCCAATAAACCATGGAAGCTACCAAGAAATAAATCCAGTAAACTATGTGCAAGACCTTTATGGAGAAAGTTCTAAAACTTTATTGAAGGACATAAAAGAAAAACTAAATAAATGGAGAGATATAACATGCTTATGAATGGGAAGGCCTGATAGTCTAAAAGATGCCCCCAAACTAATCTACTAACGCGACACAATTAGTGCCTACCAACAGGGCTCAGGTGAAACGTGACACATTAATTCAGAAGTTCATGTGGGAAATCATTTTGAAGAACAAGGATCACTTACCCTCCCAACAGCCAGATATATGATGAAGTGCTCGTGTTTCAGACTGTGTGGCGTTAGTGCAAAGCAAAGAGGCCAACGGACGGACGACCAGGAACAGACTGGGATGCGCATGAGAGCGTCGGGCGGCGCAGAGGAGGTGCTGCAAATAACGGGAAGGAGAGAGCTAGGCAACAGTCCTAGGAAATGGGCCATGTGTAGAGGAAACTATTGGGTAACTGTACAAAGTAAAAGTTTACTGTGAGAATGACAAAAAATAAAACTTTAAAACAATTGGAAAAAACGTAAAGAATCTTTATTACTTTGAGTGGGAAAGAATTTCTTAAAACAAAACATACAAAAGCACAAATCATATAATAAAATTCAATATAATTAAAATAACATTATAAACTTCTCTGTGATATAAGACTCCTTATTCACTTTTTTAAAAAGCAAGACATGAACTACAAGAAGAAATTGGCTATGCACAACATCAATTGAGAATTATTATCCAGAATATGTAAAAAATCCCTATAATTGATCATGATATGATCCAATAGAAAAAGGTACACAGAGAAAACAAAAACACATGGCCCGTAATCAGGAGAGATGTTCAACATCTTTAGAAATAAGAGAAATGCAAATGAAAATAATTGGGGTATGTCACCTATATACCCCAATTGCACCGCAGGTGGAAGTGTGAATTGTTGCCAGTACTAAGAGACTTGGCAACATCCTCCAGGGAGGAAGGCACATACACTTAAGAACATAGCCATTTCATGTCTCGGAATAAACTGCAGAAAAACTCTGACATGCAGGTACAAAGGGACATGGGCAAGGGGACCATTGTGTGTAGAAGTAGCAATTTAACATTCTAAATATCCATCATTAGGAACATGATTTATAAATTGTGGTGTAATCGTAAAAGGGAACAACACTACAGAGCAGTTAACACTAATAAATTATGTTCACAGAAATCAACATGCATGGATCCCCTAGACATCACGGTGAGTGGAAGACACTGTGGCAAGAAGACAAGTATGTGTCAGTATAGAACAGTGGCTATGGAAGTGGGTTCGAACCCTGGAGCCAGCCCATCCGGCCCCATGCCCTTGTGTAAATTACCTTAATCTCTTTGTTCCTCTGTATCCATCCTCAATGGGGTAACAATGCCTGGGTTGGGGCGAGTAGTGACCACATTACAGCACTTAACTCAGTGTCTTGTCAGATACACAATAAGCACTTGGCAAACATTAGCTAGTTTGGAGATATGCATATTCGAAATCGTAGAAATTGTGATTGCCTCTGTGGATGGAGGATGGGAAATGGGACTGGGCTTAGTTGTAACTGAAACATTTTATTTCTTGGGAAAAAAAGGGATAAACAACACAAGAGAGTGCCGTTATGGTGATGTAAGTTTTATATCTTAATTGTGGTAGTAATTTTATGAATCTACGCATGTGATAAAACTGCTTGGAACTTCATACAGCACACACACAAATGAATGCATGTAAAACTGGTGCGATCTGAATAAATCTTGGTTACTAGTCTCGAGCCAACATAGTGGGAATCCTGGTCCTGAGGTTATACTGTAGTTGGTAGAGGGGACACCGTACCTCTGTGCAACGTCCTGTGAGTCTACGGTGATTTCAAAGTTAAAAGTTATTTCAAAATAAGGGAAAAGGAGAAAGAAATCTGAAGTAAAAAAGCAAACTTTAAAACTGCTTTGGTGGATATCTGAGTGCTTACCATAGTAATAATAATAAAAGCAATTATTCATGTGTTGCCATATGGCAGGAGGAGATTTATATGTGTTAACAACACCATGAGCAGCTCGGCTGAGGCCTTTGTCTGGACAGCATCGAACCCAATTTCTCCCCTCCACCCAGACCTGCTGCCTTCCCTCCTCCCTGAAATCTGGGAACATGTCCTAATACAGGTCTTTCACCTGGAACTAACTACCTCTGAGTCTCCTCCCCAGGGCACCTGCAGGAAGACGGGTCCCAGGAGACCCAGGTGGAGCCCAAAGGGCTTCCTGTGGAGACAGGAGGAGGCCAGGTGAGGCGTGAGAGCCCCCATGGCAGCCTCTCAGGCAGGAGTTCCGGGGACTGGGAGAGCCATGGCCGGAAAACTGGGAAGCGGCACCATGGGTGGCTGAGCAGCCCAGAGAGGGAGCTGCCCTGACGAGCGAACCATGGCCGAGGCCGTGCTGCGTCCCGGTTTGTCTCTTATTTTTAGCCCAGGTGCCGCTACAACAAAGTGACTTCTCAGAAGCCTTTTTCACTGCCTTACTGCTCTGGTTCTGCACCGCAGAGTTTTGTAAATGGGTTGATTCCGGTTTTCTCTCTTTCCCTATGTGTAACTCCTTTCCCCGGAGGTGAAACCCCTGGCTCCCATTAGCCCCTTGTTAGAAATCAACCTTCTATCACAGCCCTCACAGACTCCCTCTATGCCGCCCACCCCTCAGACATGAGGAGGGCTACCACCCCCCTCCTAATCCTCCCGTGTGGATGCCTCCAACCCCACTGGAAAATTGGCTTCCTGCTTGTGGGAGGCACTTGGTAACTGTTTGTTGGATAAATGATAAATGAATGAATGAACATTGGTTACTGCCAACCTCTGTCACAGTGCCCATGGTGGTTTATAATAATTATTATTAAATGAACAAAGAGTAAGGGAAGAACAGTAGAACCCAATAACTCATTTTTTATCATAAATCAGGCATGAAGTGTATCTTTCATGCATCTTTGAACAATATTTTGCTGAACCATTTGAAAGTGCCAGGTAGATTATGAATGGCATGTCTATCCTATTTATATTCATAAATTCATAGCTCCAGAGTTGACTTCAGTGATGATATAAAACTAGGAGGAAAAGACTTCTTTGGGGCCTTATGTGATATGAGAAGGTCAAGGTCAGAAGTGGGCCTCTTGGCTCTGCCCCTCAGGATGTGCTCTCACACTGCCATTGGCCATGAAAATTATTCCCCCAACTTTTGTGGAGGATCATCCAAAACCAATAATAATAAGATGATAATAACAAATGACTCCTTTTTTTTTTCTTTTTATAGACATAACCCTAGGGGGTGAGTACTATTGTCACCCCCATTTTTCAGAGGAAGAAATTGAGCTTTGTAAATGGGGCTGACTCTGATTTCCCACTTGCCCACATTCACCGCTCCTTTCTCTCACAGTGAGACCCTGACTCCCATTATCCGTAATCTATTTGCCCATGTGATCAGGGAGATGGCATCTTCTGCCACAGTCACTCAGGTTCAGGGTAGAGCAGTCGGGTATATGCATCTGGAGTGTTTGGTTGGATAAGTTCACTTCCGGGCAGGAAATGCCCCTACAGGAATGATCATGGTCCATGGGATGCCATGGTTTAAACTGAATAACATGTGTCCCGTGGACTGCCTTACGGAACATCATGGGCAGGCCTTGCCTCCTCCATGGCCCTAGACGCTCGCCCGGCTTGCGCTCTCTCTCTCTCTCTTTCTCTCTCTCTCTGCATCTCTCTGTTAGGCTGAAGACACTCCTGCAGGACTCCAGGTGGCAGACCCACAACCCTTGCTTCAGGGGGACGGGAGCACTCGTCACACAGGGGGCTGGGCAAGCCAACCTGAGTCTTGTTCCGGCCAAGCAGCTCGGGGCTGGTACAAAGCATGTTGCTCCACTCCGGTGGCCATGGCTCATGCTTGTAGCTCAAAACCGCCCCCTCCACTGGTTGAAGATGGAGACCCCATTGGGAATAAAGAGAAGGAAAGAAATTTGTTATTCAAACTTATGGGGCCTATTTTGCCGGAAGGACAAGGATGACAAGCAGACGGATGGGAAATCAGCAGAGACTGAAAAGGCAAAGAAGGAAGGCTGGTTCGTGAGGTGAAGGGAGGGAGGTGCAAACCTTGCTGCCTGTCAGGGGGACAAGTGTGAGGAGCACGTGAGGGCCCAGCCTCCCATACCTGCCCAACCCTGAACGGGGACATGCGGGGCGATCCTGGTACACGTCCCCACAGGGGAACAGAGAGCTGGTTCCACCTTCTCACCTCATTTGGATTCATTTTTCATCTATGAAAAAGGCACATACTGCAAGTATCCTGAGATTTCTCCATCCTACCGTTTCCCCTGGATATGTTCCTTTCATTTTCACATGCTTTTTCCTCCTTAAATGTCAAGTAGCTTTTTTCTAGAGACACTGAACAGAGATAAAGGGGATTAGAGGGAAATTTAATTGGATTTAAAGGTAACCTTGAGCAAATAGGAGTAAATAGATCTCCTTGGAGGTCCCACCTCACCTGCCTTCTCTCCCCCGCACCCCGGCTCCTGCCCTCCTATCTCCATCCCCACTCCTCAAAGGCACCTGGAAGCCCCCAGCACTGGGAGGATGAACTGTCCACCAGGGCCCTCTCCAAGGCCTGCCTTCCAGAAACCTGATTCCCAAATTCACCTTGTCTGGGGAAAGTTGTCAATTAAAAGTCTGATTATCCGGAAAAAGAAAGAAAACAGAACCCCTCAGGCCTTGATCTGCATGCAGTGCCAGCCACAGCAGCCTTGTGGCAATGTCTTAGAAGTCTTCTGTACTTCCCAAGCCACGGGCCCTGTTGCCACTTGGCAGGATACCAGGCCCTGGACAGGTCAACAGGGGTTGGTTAAAATCAGAAACAACAGATGCGTTCGCCTCTGGTGCAGAGCAGCCATGACTTTTTAAAATCCAAAGTGCACTTCATTCCTGGAAGGGCTGGTCGGGGCTGGGGACAGGTGCCGACCTCCCTGGATCTTTGTTACCTGGGTTTTCAGCTCCTATAGCATTTATAGGTCAAAAACAGTCAAATGCCAATAATCTAATATATTTTCTTACCTACTGCATACTTTGTTTCAACTCTATAGGATCTTTGTAAGTTAACTCCTATGATCTTTATTCTATGAAAAACAGAGGCCCACAGAAGCTAGGTAATGTGCCCAACCAAAATCACACAGAAGTAAACAGAGATGCCAAGAGGTGGGTAGTCATTTTTTGCAGCTCCCCCACTTGGTAGCAAGCCCTTTCCCTTCTCACTGAAGCCACTACCAGAGGATTTAAAGCACTGGCGCTCTTTTTAACCTTCCCTTTCAGTGTTCTTATTTTCTCCTTTGGGGAAGCAGACATTAAAGACCAGGGCATTCAAAACAATTACATATCGGGAAAAAATAGAAAGTGAAAGTGACCAGGCATTGCCCAGGAAAAGGCTCAGAAAAGATCTGAGAAGATGTTAAGTTTATACTTATATCTCAAGCTGGTTCTTGGCACAGAGACAGCCTATAATCATAAAAACAAATAAATGAATAAATAAAACAGTAACAAAAACAGCAAACCGTGGGGAAGGGGGAGGATCTGATTTCCAGAGTTATCACATTATTAGATTCAAATGTCTAATTTTCAACAACAACAAAAAGTCAGTCACAAAGCACACAAAGAAACAGAAAAATATGGCACATTGAAAGGCAAAAAATAAACAGGAACTGTCCTGAAAAAGAATTGATGGCAGATCTACTGGACAAAGACTTGAAAACAACTAACTTAAAGATGACCAATAAACTAAAGGAAGATGTGGAGAAAGGCAAGAAAATTATGTATGAACAAAATGGAAATGTCAATAAAGATGTAGAAAATTTTTAAAAAATTTTTAAAGTTCTGGAGCCAACGAGTACAATAAGTGAAATAAAAATATTTTCTAGAAGATTCAAAGGCAGATTTGAACAGGCAAAAGAAAAAAATCAGTGAACTTAAAGATAATAAAAATTGCTAAGCCTGAGGAATAGAAAGAAAAAAAATCTAAGAAAAATGAACATAACCTAAGGGAACTATGGGACACCATCAAGCAAAATAGCATATATTCAGAAGGAGAGGATAAAGGGGCAGAAGAGAATGTTTGAAAAAATTATGGCTGAAACGTCCCACATTTGATGAAAAATAAACATGCAAGAAATTCAGTGAGCTCCAAATAAGATGAATCAAGGAGATCTACACTGAGACACATTAGAATCATCAAACTTTCAAAAGACAAAAAGAGACTCTTGAAAGCAGGAAGAGAGAAACAATTTATCACATATAAGGAATCCTCAGAAGGCAGCTACTGACCTGCTGGGTGACAGAGAGACAAATCAGTTTTTCCTCCCTTTGTCTCAAAGGCCCCCACTTAGAAAGATGAGGCAGTTGAAGCCTCAGAGAGTCAGATTTGATGACCCAGTCCTGCCTGAAAACTTGTGCTGCCCCTTCTCTCCTGCAAACAGCAGTCCTTTCCTCCTTCCTGGAAATCGCCTATGGGTGCAAGACAATAATCTGTTTTTCTTATTCCGACCATGCTGCCCAGGAATGGTGCAATGCTCTGTAAGATGGGCGCTTGCATTCCCCCAGCCCCCGGGCCCCCTGAGAACCCCCCACGCCTGTCACGCCCTCAGCTACGAGTCTCAGACAGAGCGCCCAGGTTCAGGAGCACTGAGTCGCTGTTGGCTAACTCCCCCTTGCTGAAATAGGGCCTAACTCACTGCAAGAGGCCAAGGACCCTTGTAACAGGAATTTTGCACAATAATCGGAAATATCTACAACACCCTATTGATGGTTGTCCCCCTACTGCTCTGTGACAAAATAAAACAGTAAATGATATTGACTTTTTGCTAGCAAGGAAAGGGGGAAGAAGGCTGGGTCTTAAAATGAAATTATGGTTATTGTTCTCCTGGTAGCATTTCTCCTGTGCTGCATGACAGATGGTGCTTTAAGTGACAACAGATTTGTATTTCATTAGGACACTTTAGTCAAAAGATCAATGATGCTCTCAGAACCGCTGTACCAGGCCATGGGGGTGGATGAACAGGGTGAGAAGCCCATGACGATCCAGCTAAAATTAGGCAGCAGGTGACAGAGGCTGGATTCGCAATCACAGCCCATCGATTTCCAAAACAATGCTGAAATCCAGGGAGTTTTATTGGTCTCTGTGTTCTCTCTTTGCGGAGAAGGGCCTTCTTTAATAAAATGGCTCTTCCTCCAGGATATGGAGCTCTTTAAAGGCAGGACTAATATTTAGCAGAGCCGGGGGAGTAGTCAGGGCATCAAGGCTGTGTGTCCATCCTTAAGCCCTAGCTCGGTTGCCAGGCCTGCGTCATTATCACTATTCTTAGTTACCCTCCGTGAAGTGCCTACTTCCCCACTAGCTACTGTGAGCTTGACAACTGGGGAGGGTTTCAGGAGCCATCACATCCAATGTGTGGACAGACCCTGAGAGTCCAGAGAGAGGGAAGGGCCCACAGGTGACCAGGCAGAGGTGAGATGGTCCCAGGGGATGGAGGAGCCATGGAAAGGGGGCAGGACCTGTGCTTTAACCGCTCCCCAGGGGTGGGGGTGTCCTCCACCCTCAGAGAAAGCTTTCCCACTGGAGGGTCTGTTTTGTAATGATCTCATTTAATATTCTTGTCTATATGGATGTATCTTCAAGAATCAGTTTTGAGCCCTGACTGGTGTGGCTCAGTGGGTTGGGCATCGACCTGCAAACAAAAATGTCGCCGGTTTGATTCCCAGTCAAGGCACATGCCTGGGTTGCGGGCCAGGTCCCCAGTTGGGCATGTGCAAGAGGCAGCCAGTTGATACTTCTCTTGCACATCCATGTTTCTCCCCCTGTCTTTCCTCCCCCCTTCCCCTCTCTCTGAAAAATAAATAAAATTTTTTAAAAAATTAACTTTAGGTTAAAATATATGTAAAACTATGCTCACAATATATCATATCAATGAAAACACTGAACAACATTATTATTTATGGATACATAAATAATATATATTTTTAGTGTTCAAAGTATAAAACATGCATAAAAAGGTATAAACAACTTCAAAATCATGGTTTATAATGGCCTTAGGAGGTATGGTGCTCACCTCACAGACAGGAGGCCAAGGCCCAGAGAGGTTACACAGAGCGCAGTGCCTCAGAGAAAGCGGCAGAGCAGGGTTCCAAGTCCAAGGTCAGCCTAATGCCGATGTGCGCAGTGGCTGTGGGCTCATGCTCTCCGTCCGCTCCTTCCCCTCTCTCCTCTCCTCCCCCCTCAGCCGGCTGCCTACGATTTCTTCTCACGGCTCCTCCGCCTCACCTCTCACCCTGCCTCAGCACCCACCAGCCTGTCCTGCCTCTGGCCTCTCAGAGCCTGTCCACCAGTCAAGATTTGAACCCAGGGCAGCTCCTGAAATACTCCCGTTTTCGGGCACACAGTGGTCTGTGGCACTGACTCTCCCACGGCCTCTCACCTGGCCTCTCTGCATTTTCAACAGGCTTTGTAATAGGTTTGAGGGACATTATAGCTCAGGGAGAGGAGGATCAATCATCTTTAGAGCCAGGTAGACCTGGTCTCAAACCGTGCCCTGGCATTGTCTAAGCGCAGAGATCTCAGAGAGTCACTGAGCTGCCCTGGCTGAGTGAACAGGCCTACAGAGGAACAGTTACCTCCGAGCAAGGATTTGGGAGCCAGATTGCCTGAGTTTGAACGCCAGCAAGTCCATCTACAGGCAGGTGACTGCGACTCAATTATTACCTCTTTGTGCCTCAGTTTCATCATCCGTAAAACAGGGATGACCATTCACCATAGTGAATACAGGCAATTAGAACAATAACAGAACTCCATATACAGGGTCTGGCACAAATAATGCCCTTTTTTTAATTACAAAATCATAAGCACATAATTCCGTAACATAACAATATCACACTCAAGCACACCATCTGACATTTAAGGTGAAATGTTCAAATTGAAACTATAAGTTATTACACCCATATTACTACCCTACTAATCTCACTCAAGCGGGTATTACTTCTGCCGGACTCCACGTGTTAACTTCTATGTGTAATCAGTTAGTTCTGGGCTCAGAATGACACTCTGACACCTCCTGGCCATGCATTCTTCAGTAGGTGACTCAACCCTCCTCACCAGGCGTCTGGGGGAAGGGGGAGTCCCCGTGTGTGAAGCACCTCAGCCAGGGCTCAATCCACGTGTGGGCCCGCTGAGAGGAGAGCCCACCACTCTCCCAGGGCCTAAGGAGCCAGCATTTATTGGCAAGAGAGATGGTTGTTTATTCCAGAAAGGACACGGAAGAAGAAAAATTAAATCACAGCCCACCCACCCAACTTTGTAAACATCATTGATTTGAGGTGGAAGTCACTTCAGGGCTACAAATGGATTTGATTGATGGGGCTTCTCATGTGATCTATGTTGCATATACAATCAATTCTGAATTTTCCCTTCTGGCAGGGTCTGGGAGGAGAAGCATGGCGGGTGAGTGAGAAACCTGAGATAAAGCTGCAACATAAAAGCTTTAGGGTAGACAGCAGGAGGGACATCCTTTCTGCTGCCATTTATCAGTTGCACTAATATTTAAGGATTCCAGAAATGTAGAAAGTTCTTTTCCTAGTAACAACTAGCATTTACTGAGTGTTCATGATGGGCCAGGCCTGGATTTAAGCATCTTATGCACTGACTCCTGCAATTCTCACAACAGCTCTGAGATAGATGCTATTATTATTATTATTATTATTATTATTATTCCCATCTTACAGATGAGGAAACTGAGGCTCAGAGAAGAACACTAAATACATACATATGGTAACTGGGTCCAGGTCACAGCTAATAACTGACAGAGCCAAGATTTGAACCCAAGGCTGGTTCTAGAATCTGCTCTCCTAACCACTATGTTGCATTCCCTCCCTTGCCCTCTCTCCTTGCTCATTCATTCATTCATTCACCCATTCATTCCTTGGCCATTATAGAGAAAGAGGCCCGGGATCTGCCATGAGCTGCTGTGCAGGGATGCCTAGGGCACCTGTCTATGTCCTCTGGCACCTGCCAGGTGTTTCTCCTCCTTCTTCGCCCTTTGTTCTGTGTCCCTGAGGCAGCTCAGAGAGCTCTGCCCAAAACCCCTGTCCATCACTTTCAAATCTCCTCCCCTTCACTGGGTACACAATAACCTCTGCTGTGTGCATCAGAGGCTCTCAACCAAGAGATGCTGGCATGTAGCTGGTGAGCAGTGGACATCCCTGCTACAGCCACATCTCCCAGGCAGAGCAGCATCCCATCTTACCCACTGCCCAAGATGGTTTTGAGGATCCAGTGAGGCATGTGCTCGTGTGATCCCTCTGTAGACTGTGCAGTGTGACTGAGCAACCATGGCTCTGGCCCTTACCAAGCAAACTCCTGGAATTTTTTTCTCATCCTTCACTGCTCTTACGGCAGCTCAGCTGGCTGAGCCCTTGCACAGGGGCTCTGGCGGCTGCCCGTTCCCCCTCCGCGCCCCCCCCCCTTGCTGCTGCAGCCTTTCCTTCCTCTGCGCTCCTATCCATGCTCTCCTTCCATCTCTCTCTCTTGCCCCTTCCTCTGTTATTCCGGTTACCTTCCCTCCCTCTTTCCCTTTTTTACCATCTTTGCCTCTTTCTCCTTCTTTCCTCCCTCTCGCCCCTCTATGTCTCCTCCTTTTTTTCTCCTCCCATCCCCCATCCTCTTCTCCCTCCATCCTCCTCTTTCATATTCGCCCTCCCCTCTGCTCTTGCCTCCAGCCCCTTCCTTCTGTTTCCTCCTCCCCTTGTCCCTTTTCGCTCCTCCTTCCCTTCCCCTTCCCCTCTCACCTATTCTTTCCCAATCACTTCTCTTGTTCCTTCTCCCACCTCCTTCTTCTCCCTTAACTCTCCTTCTCTGCCTGTCCAAATCCCCTTCTTCCCCTCCTCTTTCCCCCTCCCCTTTCTCTCCTTCCCGTGGATTCCTTCACCAGTGCACCATAGGGAGGACCAACCTCCTCCCTTGCCTGGTGGACCTCTCAAATTGCACTGCAAGCTCATCGCTAAAAAGTCCATGGCCACTGGGCTCGCTGCCAGTAAAAATAACACTCCCTCTCTCCTTCCTAATTAGCTACTCTGTTTCTGAACAGAACGACTCTACTTAATGACATCCATCAGTCAAGCACCCAGTGTCTGTCCGGAGGCTATGTGCATCCTCGGCTCCGCATCCGGCACCGGCTCTATCCAGGGGGAGGAAGGAGCCAGGTGCTGGACCACCCACTGAGGCATCTCCTACAGGGACAGGTATGTCCCAGACCCACAGGGTATTTGAAGAGAGGGCACGCTGAGCCTCTCAGAGCCGGCCCAGCCCATCCTCCCTGCCTTTCCTGGTAGGGGATGGTGCTGAAGTTCCAAGGAGATAGCACAAACTTCAAGTCTGCGGATGGGTTCAAGTCCTGCTTCTACTCCTTATTCACTGTGCATCCTTCACCAGTCTCCCTGACCCTTACTTTCCTTGTTTGTAAAATGGGGAAAACACCACCTGACTTAAGGGGCAGTGTGAGGGCAGAGTGAGTTGGTGTGTGGAAGGCACCTTGGGTGGTCCCTGGCAAAGGGATGATGCTCAACAAGTGTTGCTTTTTTTTTTTTTTTTACTTCCCTTCCCATGGCCTAAACCCTCCAGGCAAACTATTCAAATGACAGAAATATGCTCACCATCAAAAATTTTCTGGCTGAAATGTTGGGCTTTTCCTGAAGCACTCTGAGTCATCCTTCAAACCCGGCCTCAAATGCCACAGCTCCTGTGAAGCCTCCTTTGACCGTTTAAACCCCCATCTCTGGTGGAATTCGCCTCTCCCTCCTCCCTGCTACCATCCTCGTCAAGGCCCTCGGGTGCCCGGAGCTGGCTCCAATGGAGGGGCGCTTAAATAGCGCTGGCTGCTGCCTCACATGGAAACAGAGCACCGCCGAACCTCATGGCGTGGGAAGGCAAAGGACCAAAGACAGCACCTCTCCCCTTGTTCTCCTCTCTCCAAAGGGTTATAAATGCCCTTTTCCCTACTTCTCTTAACAGATTTCCTATGCTTACTTGTCATTTTTCATGCACCTGAAAATTCATCCTAACTACACATGACCTTTTGATGTGACTGAAATGAAATGTAGCTGCAAAGATGACCACGGATCCATGACTGGGTCAGTCAGTTATGATCAAAGGAGGGGTGTGAAGTGAGAAGGAAGCAGTGCCGCCCCTCCAGGAGAGAGTGTGGGGTGGGGGGGGAAGCGCTCAGAGACGCGACAGGCGCACCCTGAGGCACGTCCCCGTGCTTCCCACAGGGCTCTGTCCTCATCATTCATCCACCCTCCCCGTATGCACCCCCTCTCTTTCCATCTTTATTCTCATCCGTCTTCACAGTTCTCCTCTTATTCATCCCTTCCACCGGCTATTCAACTATCCATCCATCCATACACCATCCATCCATCCTATTTTCTTGTCCCCCACGCGTGTGCCTAAAAGAATCCAACTACCCTTCCCTCTCCCAAACATCCGTAGCTTCCCTGAAGAACATCTCACATACTCCCTGACAGGACTGGTCAGCTTTCCAGTGGTCTCTCCAGTGGAAGCCACCATGTACTCTCAGTTTTTCTACCCATCACTGCACACACATGCACACACACACGCACACGCACGCACGCCTACAGGGACCATTGCTTCTGTGGGGCACTGAGGGTTTGTCGGGCTCCCACCAGGCACCTCTCCTTCGGACCATCACATCCTGCCAGGTCCCCTGCCCCGGAGCCCCTGAGGAACCAAAGCCACATGGTGTTTCATGGCAATGCTGGGTCCCCAGATGGCGATGCTTATGGTCGTGGTTGTAGTTATTTTGTGGAAACATCTTTGCTGGTGACAAATATCAGCAGTGGGTGAGATGAGGAACAAGGACATCCTGAGGGTGTGGACAGAGTAGGCACTCAAATATCAGTTAAATGAAGGCAGGAATGCGTGGGCGCTTAGGTCTGATGACATCCCAGAAAGAGATAGATGTACGTGCCTGCCTCGGGCTGAATTCACTCGCACTGGCATTTCCCAGAGGGCATTTTCTGGGCAATTATTCTGCCCTTGTTTCCCCCGGCCTGAGGGGGGATAAGGAGGTGAGGTGTCTATTTGCACACCTCAGAGAGCAGCCAGCAGGCTGGCTGCCAGCACCTAGAGTGTCAGGCAGCCTGATCAGGGGTGGAGGGGACAGAGGGCTGCCACCTCTGTCCCTGTCACTGCCCAGAAAATGCCAGTTAGCATCATCATGGGTCACAACCTCAGCGATAGTCACTCAACCCCTGACGTCCGAATTCACAGAGGAAACATCACAGGGTGAGCCGATTTCATTCTCACTATTATGCATATGTGCTATTATATTACACATACATATACTACATACACATGCATACAAACATAAATATTTTATCTTGGAGACCACCCAGCAACAGAAATTCCCATGAACCCCCCTGGAGAGCAGAGAAAACCGGGGCTCAGGGAGGTAGCTGACCCAGGGTCCCACCGCCAGCGGGTGCAGGGCTGGGTCTCGAGCCGACACGCCTCTGACCTAGAGCCAGCTCACTTCAGTGCCTCAGAAACAGAAACAAACCCTCACCTGTGCCGTGGCGGACTGAGTCTGCATTACGCTCGTCCTCTTGGGCACCTGCCTCCCCGTCCGACTGGAGCCCCTGAGGGTGGACACCATGTTTGTATTCCTGTATCCCCCCAGCTCAGGGCCTCAGGCTGCCCACCAGTCCAACGATGAATAAAGAAGAAGAGAAGAGAGTGCTGCCCAGAATTCCGGCTCATCAATGCTCATCGACTGGTACAGCTCAGCGGTGCCTGCGGGTGTTGCTGCATGAAGGGTGTAGGAGAAATCGAGACGGGCAAAGAGCTGCCATGAGCCCACTGCCCGCAGTCTTAGTGGGTTTGCCGAGGCCACTGCCTGGTGAGCCGGGCTGCATGGCTGCCTATGCCAGCAAGACTGCCAGAGGTCTCTGTTCTCTCACACAGATGCCCAGCGGTGCCCACGGGCCAGAACCTAAACATCTCTGAAGACCCAAAAGAGGACACAGCAGACACGTCAGCTATGCCGTCAAATGAAACAATCAGCTCTTTAATGAGGAGCTTAGGAAATGCCCTGTGGACCTCGGACCTGGGACCCAACCCAGAGATTATGAATCACTAATCCCCTCCAAAGATGCTCCAGTTCCCCCTAATGTCAGCAGGACAGATCAGGGCCTTGCAGTGGCTCTCCCAGATTCTTCCTGAATCAGTAGGGTCATAGCTGTGGGAGGAAAACAGATCAGGGAGAGCTGGGGCTGCAGGGGGTGGGCCTGGTACATGGATACGAATTCATCAGGAGGCCCTTGCATGAGTGAGGCCGCCCATCCCTTCTGATCAATGGGAACCCGGACTAGGCAGGATTTCACCTGTCCTCTGAGTCGTGTATGATCACCACGCCCAGATACAGGGGTAGAAACAGCCTCTGTCCGCTCTGACAAGGCCCACTGTGGGCATGTGCTACCTGGAAGCGTCATTTCTGGGAGTCCTGTAGGGCGGGCCAGGCCCCGGAACGGATGCTGGCAGGCCTGGCTCGGCTGGTCCCAGGAAATGGCAGCAAATGTCACGGGGAGGAGGCTGGTGGAGTGAGACCTGGCCAGCAGCGGCTCCGGAGAGACCTACATGCCCCACATCTAGAGGCAAAGCAGAAGCCCCCACCTTGTGCAGGTGGCACATCTTGACAGCATGCTCACAGTCCCACTGAGAACGGGGTTGTTACCACTTCGTTTCGCAGAATGAGAAACTGAGGCTTGAGGAAGAATCAATTCTAGAATGGGAGGGACCTTAGAGACCACTTCTATTTCAGAGAAGAGGAAACTGAGTCGCAGAGAGGAGGAGTGGCTTGCCCATAGTAAACTGTCCATCATAAGTTAATGTGGGCCAAGCCCTGGTCGGGGACAAGAAACCCTGAAGTGAGTCAGATAGGGCCCCAGACTTAAAGAGCTCCCAGTTATTGGAGGGGAGGTTTCTAATATAAATTATATTTTGATAATTACCAGGAGATGACAAGAAGGAAAATGTGTGGAAGGTTCAGACACAATGCAGAAGAGGAGTTAGTGAACCCAGTGTAGGTTGGGGTGATCAAAGAAGGCTTCTGGGAGGAGGTGGCAGAGTCAGGAAGGAGGTAGGATCTCCTCTCCCTACTCACCTCTTTCTGCTTTTCTCCAACCACCTCTTAAATGGTGTTGACATTTTCTGTGGCAAGTAACCGAAGTCTAGTTCCAAAGACACCTGTACTGAGGTGTCCAGGATCAGCGACTGGGGCCCTCTCAGTAATGGTGAAAATTAGGTACAACTAAATATCCACAGAGAAGGGGCGGTTAAAGATATTATGGAGTATCTGTACACGCACTCCGGGCGCCTGTTAAAAAGCACATGATAGAGGCGGGTGATGAACTCGGTGGTTTTCTTTCCTGAGTGAAGCGTTCAGGTTTGCCCTGTTGGACTAAAGGAGAGGAACAATTGCTTGTCCCTGTGTCTGTCCCCTGCTGGACGCCCCCTCACCTCACCCTGGGGTCATGGCACGACCACATGGAAGTTACAATAAACAGGGCTTTTCTCCCTGCCTCCCCGGCCCCTCCCCGGCCGCTGCCACAGAGCTCTGGTGGGCACCCTCCCAGCGCCATCGGGGGCACCTGGGCCCGAGATGGGCAGCGCCCGGGCAGGCAGTCCTCCCAGCCCTGGGGCCCCGGTCCTGCCGGAGCCCCCGTCCGCCCAGGGTGTGGTCGGGCCCCTCTCTGATGCACAGCCGGGCTGTGCGCCCCTGGCTCCCAACGCCCAGGTGTCCTCTGAGACCCCCAAGGGCGGAAGCCAGGGCAGGCCCAGCCCCACCTGGGACCCAGATCCCAGCGAGGGGCGAGTGTTCATCTCAGTGGCAGAGGAATGGGGGGCCCAGCTGGGAGCATGGAGGGCTTCCTGCTCCCAGGTTGCACAGGGAACTGAGGATGGGGATTCCCACTGTCCCCAGGGAATCCAGAGGAGGGAACAGGGTGGCGAGGGGCCTGGGAGCCAGATCCCCTGGGGTCAGGTTGGGGGACTGGGGGCAGCGGGGGTGCTGGGGAAGGACCTCCAGGAGCTGCCACGGGTGAGCCGGGACCTGTCGGGACCACAAGGGGGACTCAGAGGTTCACAGCCGTCCCTTTCCCTGGAGCTTTGAAGACGGCTTCCTGTCCACGCTCTGCTCAGTGGGTCCAAGTTCCCTGGTGGGGCAGGCCCACTGCTCCCCGATCAATGCACATCGGCCCCTGAAAGTCTTATCCCAAGAAAAATAGGGATCCTGCAGAGGCTCCACAGAGTCTCTCTCTCTCTCTCTCTCTCTCTCTCTCTCTCTCTCTCTGCCTCCCCAGGCGTGCACCCCATCCCTGCCTCTCACCCTGGCCCTCTTCCCCCACCCTCCTTTCTCTCCCTCCTTCCCTCCTTCCCTTTCATACGATGTGTGTATTTTCAGAACCCCTGAAGCCTTCTCAAGCCTCTGACATTTACTCTTCGGAATTAGAAAAATTTCTATTTCTCTTTCCCGGAGTGAGGTTGCTGGGTGAGATTTCCCCTGGGGTGCCTGTTTGCTCTTCTGGAGGTGAAGTGTCGGAGCAGAGCTGACTTCTGTCAGCCCAGGACCAACTGTGTCAGCCAGCCATTATTAAGCACCCACTGCACACCAGGCCATCCTCGTGAACTATCGCATTCAGTCCATGCAAGAACCCTGTGGGGCTGGCGTTACCATCTGCACACGTCAGATGAATGAACCCATTGTTGGAGCAGTTAAATAACAAGTCTAAGGTCACACAGAACGTTAGAGGAGGAGCAGGGTGAAACCACACGTCTCTGACTCCAAAATCATTTCCTTCCTCTGTGCTCTACTCCCAAGGCCCATGGGTGCTGGGGTACCAAAGAAAGTGCAGCACTTGGGAGAACCAAGAACTTAGGGGACATGACATCAGGCAAAGGGAACAGCAAGAGCAAAGCATCTGAGTGGTCAATCAAGGGTGGGAGGTCAGAGGTGGGGAGGGTCTGGTCCCAGAAGGAGAATGTGCTGTTCAAACTCCCCTGGCCCCGTGTATCAGGCACTGTCCTTAGCATCTTACATGCACTCACTCACCCCCACAACAGCTCTATGAGGTAAACACTATTATAATCCTTATTTTATAGAAGAAACTGAGGTTTGGAGAAGTTAGGTAACTAACTCAGTAGGTGGCAGAGCTGAGATTTGGACAGCCATTGAAGAGTTTACCTACTACACCGCCCTACTCTCTTGCACAATCTTTACAGACACTTGGGGCAGCCTTAGCAGGTAGGTTAAGTGTAGCGGATTCCTTGGGAGGGAAATGAGGAGCTGGTGGATGATGCTAAGTCAGAGCTGTGCCTGAGAATAAGCAACTGGTGGCAGTGCGAGTGCAGGCCTGGGGAGGAGCCGGTCAGGGCCAGGGGGTCGGAGGGAGGGGGTGCAGGTCAGGTGCTTATCAGTCTCCCCTGGCTTTATGCTGGGTGAATGAGTGGTGGGCACGAGGAAGGGGCATGTTGGTAACAGCGGCCTGGCTCTGCAGCCGCACCTGGGCTAGCATTTTTTCCCCCCAGTGAACTCTGCCTTCTCCCAAGAAGAAAGCAAGCCGGGTTGGTCCCCCGCATATCCCGCACTTCACCCCGGTATCTGTGGGCTAGGAACCCAGTCATGACAATAATCACATATGTAGTTTTGTTTTCTTGTAACGTCTTTCTCTGCTTTTTATATCAGGGTATGTGCTCCCTGCATTTTGACATGGGTTGGTATGAGACTATTCAAGGTCAAGAGGAAGGAAAGGTATATATGAGCTCAGTTTATGTTCAGGACAGAAGACATTTGAGAGGTTTTCTGGGTATCTTTGTGCTATTGAGTTCTAATTTATTTATATTATAAGCAGGCAACATACTTCTTTTGAGGAGAATTCTTTGAAATTATTGAGACTTGGCTTACGTAAAATTTATCTTGGTAAGTGTTCTGTGTGCAGTTGAAAATAATATGTATCCTGCTATTGTTGAGAGTTTTATAAATGTCAATTAGATCAAGTTGTTTGATAGTGTTGTAAAAATCGTCTGTATTCTTATTTACTTTCTATCTCCTTATTCAGTCACTTATTCTAAGAGTGACATGGAAATCTTCCACTATAACTATGAATTTGTCTATTTTTCTTTGCAGTTCTATCTATTTTTGCTTCATTATTTTAAAATTCTGCTTTCAGGTGCATAAATGTTTAGACTATTATTTTCTCTCAATAAATTGACCTCTTTATCATTATGAAATGACTTTTTAAAATCTGTGGTAGTATTCTTTCCTCTGACATTTATTCTGATATTAATATAGTCACTCCAGCATTTTATTGATTACTCTTAATATGACATACCCTTTTCCATCATTTTACTTCTAATCTATTTGTGTCTTAACACTTAAAATGGATTTTTTGTGAGCAGCGTATAGTTCAGTCTTATTTTTTAAAATCTAATTTTACAATCTCCACATTTACTTTAGACCACTTACATTTAACACAATTATAAATATGGTTAGTTTTTATATGTAACCTTGCTCTTTGTTTTCCATTTGTCATATCTGTTCTTCATTCACTTCTTTTTCTGCCTTTTTTTTTTGAACAATTGAATCTTTTTGTCCTTTTAAATTTTTTTGTTAATTTATTACCTATAACTTTTTGTTTTGTTATTTTAGTAGTTGCATTATGGTTTACACTCTACATCCTTAACTTACCACCATGTACCTTCAAGTGATATTATACCACTTCACATAGGAGAATTCTATGGTCATATATTTCATGTCTACATATGTAATAACCCAACACTGGACTGTTGTTATTAGTCTTCAAATGGTCAGTGATGTTTAAAGACATTTAAATAATAACAAACTATTTTATATTATCCTGTGTAATTATTATTTTCAGTGCTCTTCATTCCTTTATGAGATTCATATTTTATCCGGTATCATGTCTCTTCTGCCTGACGACTTCATTCAACATTTCTTGAGGGGAGACTCTGCTTACAATTAATTCTTTCAGGATGAATGAAAAAAGAAAAAATAATGACTAAAAGTGTTCCAAATTTGATGAAAAGTATAAGCCCACAAGTAAAAGAATCTCAACAAATCCAAGCACAAAAACCATGAAAAGAAAATGACACCAATTCACATTATATCAAAATGCTCAAAGCCAGTGATGAAGTCTTAAAAGCAGCCAGAGGAAAAAATAAAGACACATTATCTGTAGAGAAACAAAAATAAGGATAACAGCAGATTTCCCCTCAGAAACAACTGAAGTGAAAAAACAGTGGAGAAACATTTTTAAATGATGGGGGAAAACTCTCAGCCTAAATCTCTAAACTCTACAAGAATATCTTTTAAAAACAAAAGAGAAATAAAGACTTTCTCAGACTGACAACCTTGAAATATTGCCTTTTCATTTCCTATCTTTCAGGGATCATTTTGTCTTTTTCACTTGATCCCTGTAAAATTGCTCTTTCATATAGTTTATCCAGTTTTTAATTGTTTCAAGGATAAATCCAGTCCCTGTTACTCCATGTTGGCTGGAAGTGGACATCGTAGTTGCAATTTGACCATATTTGTGTGATTATCTCATGTTGTGGTCCACATTCCAAAAGGGAGGGAACACATCTGCTTAACTCCCAGCTGTGCTCTGAGCACCTGGCAGAGCGTCTGGCACAGAATGTGTTCTAAGAACTAAATTATCTTGTTCTCCCTTCCTACTGCAGGAAACATGGACTTGGAGTTGAGCTGTATTTCATAAAAGTAATTGAAACAACAAATTAGGAATAATAAGCAAGAAATGAAAGCAATCTGAGTCCCAGGACTGTGGAGACACCTCGTGAGGCCCCGACGGCCAATGCTAGAACTGTTCGGTGAGGGAGACATAAAATTTGTCTTGCATGAGCCTCTATTACATTGGGTCTTATTATGGGATTCTCAATAGTATTCAGAACCAGGCACGTGGGGGGTTTTCAGGAAAGCTGAAATCACTCAGAAAAGCATACATCTGGAAGGAAAGTCATCTAATTTGGACATGCAACTTGGACCTTAGTGTGTCAGGGGATCTGGGACAATTTGTTTAGAAAAGGACACCTTGGGATCTATGGCTTTGGTGAATGCAGTCAGTTCCTTTTGGGCTCTGACAGCAACAGAATATGCAGTGAGGAGATGTTAAAGCCGGGCAGAGGAAAATGGCCCCACTGGCCAGCTACTGCCTTCTGCCATCCCTTGTCTAGGCAGGAAAATCCTTCCCAAATTCCTGGCTCATTCTCAGCCTCATCTTACACCCACTGCCTTCAGTTGTGCACATCCTTCTACAGCGTAGGTGAAGGAAAAGGAAAGGAAACAGATGGTACCACTGATGAGGATGATGGTTATGAACAGCTGACTGTCCAGACACCCACCCTTCATATCTCTGGGCACGTGGGCTCAAGGACCAAGTCGACCTAAGTGCAGGGCACACTCCAAATAAAGCCGATATTTAGATAAGAGAGTGGAGGGGGTATTTAGCTAACACTTTCCTGAAATCCAGTAGCAATAAACAAGAAAAATGGACTATCTTGCTCCAGGTAACCAGCAGCAGAGCCAGGAACCTGGTGGCAGAGGCATCTGCCCAGGTAATTCATCAGCCTCAGACCTGTGAACCCCTTGAATGACTCATGTACATCTCCTCCCCTCCAGTTTACTTGAGACATTTTTATCTGGAATATATCAAGATTATTGATTTTCTCTGTCACTTCTTGGAGAGCGGAGTGAGCACCACACAGGATGACACCATCAGATATTGATTTGCCATCAATGATTCAGAAAAAAAATGACCCATTGAAGTGAGTCTGTTGTTTCCAACTGCCCAAGACCATAGAATTCTGGGTTCCCATGCAAATGCTTAAGCTCTTGATATGACAGTCAAGGCAAGTGGGGAGCCTGCTGCCTACACAGAGAGGGTTAAGGCTGCAACTATAGCAAGAGTTGTAAACCACAGTTTTCTCAGTAGAATGGGAATAAGAAGAGGGCTGCATAAGTGGTCCCTGAATACATGGACAAATGAAGGCGCAGAATCATGGAGGAAGGCATCAGGTACTCCAAAACATCTCACGGTCCTCCTGGGCAGTTCACCTCAAAGCTTGCCAGCCCAGCAGAACAACTGAGATATAAAAGTTGGAGATGGCATTCAGAAGTCTTCCAGCCCATTTTCTTGCTTCCAAGCTGGGAAAAATGCAGTGTTCTGATTTTACTCACAAATCAGCCTAGAGGTGGAGATAACACAGCAAATATCCTACCAAGACTCTTAATGTTCAACAGCAACACTCACCACTACATGGCCACAGTTGTAACGAGGCCACGGTGCCTCCATAGCCTGACTGCTCCTCATGTGCCAGGCACTGTGCCGTGGGCACTGTATTATCTCATTTAATTCTCACAACAACCCAATGAGGTAAGTACTGTTATCTTCATTTTTAATTGTTTTTATTGAGCCTTGTTTTCTCAATTCAAAAGAAATATACTTTTGTTTTAAACCATTTTATCCCATATGATCTCACTATAAGTAGAACCTAATGAACAAAACAAATGAGCAAAATAGAACCAGAGAAATGGAAATAAAGAACAAACTGACAATGGCCAAAAGGGAAGGGGGAGGAAGATAATAGGGGAAAGAAGGGGAAAGGTCAAGTCATGGTACAAAGGACCCATGGACAAGGACCATGGAGTGGGGATTGTCTTTAAGACGGGGATTGGGAGGGGCAGGGGTGAGCAACGAGGGAGGGGCAGCGGCACCTGCCCAGGTAATCCATTGGCCTCAGACTGGTGAACTCCTTGAGGGAGGGGGGGAAAGGGGGACAACTGTAACGGAACAACAATAAAAAAGAAAGATAAATAAATAAACAGGAATGGCTATTTAGAAATTTAAAATAATAAAACATTTTATTCATAGTGAAACTCATTTCTGGCAGGAACAACAAAATAAAAATTCAATAACTATAACTGCGATTCTGTCCAGGCGTTTCAGCTTGCCCCGCCCCCCGCCCCACCCAGCAGCAGGGGCACAGGCAGCTTATAGATCTGGGCTGTGAGGAAGGCCTGTATGTGAGGTCCCCTGCAGGGCCGGCTGGGGAGAATGGAGGACTCAAAAAGTCGTCTGTTTTTCCCCTGCCTTATCTAAGTGTGACTGAGACGGGTTTCCGCAAGCTGCCTCTAATTTCTTTTTATAACTTCAAAACTGTCACTCAGCCTGGTGGTAAAGGGGAAGCAGAGGGGCCATTCCCCCTTCACTATAACCCCCTTCTGACTGCAGGAGAGCCTCTGGCTTCCCCATCGCCCTGGGAGACCAGAGATGCCTCTTCATGTCTGAGATCCTGGCTGGGTTTAGGCCACTGCAGAGGGACTTCCATGATGACCCCTGGCAGCAGCTTCTGAGGAGCTTTTCTTTCAAAGCGTCCTCTGTGAGAGTAGACAGCACCCGTTTCCCTTTGAACGCCGGCCTTCACCCTTCTTCCCCCGCTGTGCCAAGCATGATGCCCAGCACGTGGCTGCAACCTGGGAAACGCTAGATAAATTGGAACTTGAAACAGAAACCTACCACGTGTTTAAAGGTTGCATCAGAGCGTGAGAGTTTGTAAATCCAAATCCTTTCCTGTAGGCCCCAGGAGAGCAGAGCTCTTCAAAGCAGCCTTTGGTAAATCCTTTTGCAAACTGTGGAATCCCTTTCTCCTGTAAATAGCCCTCACTCCTGAAGCTGGGACACACACACACATTAAAACATACACACATGTATGCACACAACATATATGTAAAAAATATGTACACACATATAAATAACACATGCACACACGTACACTACAAAAATAATGCATGTTGCTGGTAAAAACAACTCAAACAGCACTGAAGAGAAAATGTAAAATGTTAATCCTTTCCTTGGTCATCTCTTTATTTCCTCTCATCCAAGACAATCTATTAAAATGTGGGGGTATTGCCCTGGTTGGTGTGGCTCAGTAGACTGAGCACCGGTCTGTGACCGAAAGGTCGCCAGTTGGATTCCCAGGCAGGGCACATGCCTGGGTTGTGGGCCAGGTCCCCAGTTCGGGGCATGCGAGAGGCAACCAACTGATGTATCTCTCACACATTGATGTTTCTCTCCCTCCTTTCCCTCTCTCTAGAAGTAAATAAAAATAATTTTTTAAAATAAAATAAAATTTAAGCATATCTTAGGAACTTCTCGGTTAGAGATGACTTCTGTTCAGCCTCAGATATAACTGGTTTTTTTTTTAATTACAGTAAATGAGAAATGTCAGAAAGTGCAGGGACAGAATCTGCCCAAAGGGTTTCTCTGTCCTCCTGTTCTATGGGAAGCAGAGGGCCCCCCGGCTCCTGTCCTCATCCCAGAACACTGTGTCCTGTGGTTAGTCCGGGCTGAGCTCCCCTTCAGTGCATCCTCTGCCTGCAGGACGGGGACCTCTTGGGGAGTGTGTATAGGTTCTAATCCTTCTCCGGACATCTCCAAGGCACAGCCTGTCACCGTTGATGATATTCAGTCGCAACCTCTCACCTCATTCAAGACACAGCTAAAACCTCTCATATTTCCTGTGGCTCAGCAGCAGCTCTGGGTAGACAGGGGCCTGCTGGGACGTGTTCTATCTAGGAAGGCCCAAGTCTTCCACAAAGGAGCTGCAAGATATTGATGTAAAGTTTACCTTGTTTTAAAGTCTGATATAAGTATAGCCATTCTTGCTCTCTTTTGAATACTATTTGCATGGAATACCTTTTTCCATTCTTTCACTGTCAACTGATTATGCCTTTGAATCTGAGGGGAGTTTCTTGTCAACAACATGCAGCTGGGTCATGTGTTTTTAACCATTCTGCCAATCTCTGTCTTAATTCATTTACAGTTAAAGTAATTATTGATAGGGAGGGACATAATTCTGTCATTTTGCTACATATATATGCTCTATGCTTTTAACTCTATTGTTCCTCATTTCCTATGTTACTGTCTTCTTTTGTGTTTAGCTGATATTTTGTAGTAAAACATTTTAATTCTCCTCTTTTCCTTTTGTGTATATTCCGTAGCTATTTTCTTTGTGGTTACTATGGGAACTACAGTTAACATCCTAAAATTATAACAGTCTAATTTGAATTTATATCAGCTTAACTTCAATAAATACAAAAAAAATCTGCTTCAATAGCTCCATCCTCATTCCCTTTCAGTCACTAATTTCAAAAAGTTATATCGTTATACATCATTTGTCCACCATTAGGCTAATGATTTTGTAATGCATTAGTCTCTTAAATCATGTAGAAAACAGAAAGTGAAGTTACAAACCAAAGTTACAATAATAGTCCCATAATGTGTATGTTGATACTTCTGAAGGTGTCCCACAGGTCCTTAGAGTCCACTCAACTTTCTCTAATCTTTTTTCTTTCTGTTCCTTAGACTTGATCATTTCTATTGTCATAGCTTCATTGATTCTTTCTTCTCCCCACTCATATTTGCTTTTGAATCCCTCTAGTGAATTTTTCTTTTCTGTTATTGTACTTTTAAGCTCCAAAATTTATTTTTTATTTCTTTTTATCTCTTCTATTTCCTATTGATATTTCTATTCCATTCATACATTATTTTCCTCACTTTCTGCATACCTGCCTTTAGTTCTTTGACTATTATTAAGACTGTTGTTTAAAAGTCTTTGTCTAGTGAATCTACTTTCTTATCTTTCTCAAGGAAAATTTGTGGGGGGGTTTTCTGTGAATGGGTCATACTTTCCTGTTTCTTAGTATGCTTTGTAATTTTGTTGCTGTTGAAAACTAGACATTTGAATCTTATAATATGATAACCCTAAAAATCAAATTCTTCTCCCTCTTCTCCAGCATTTTCTGGGTGTTTGTTCATCTGTCTGTTATAGGCTTTCTCTGTTCCAGGGTTCAGCCTGAGGTATAAACTTAACATCTTCTCAGGTCTTTCCTGAGCCTGCATCTTCCCTTGTACATATATAGTGACTTTCTAAATTCCCCTGTATATGAATTGCTTTTGAATATCCTGATCCTTAATTGGCTCCCAAAAGGGGGAAAAAAGAGGAAAATTAAGGAGAAACCTGGAGGTCACTTCAGCTAGGGATGTGCGGGGCTTGCAAACATGGTGATGAGAGTTGCCACAGTGGCTGCTCACATGTCCGTCTGCACCTCCAGTCATAACCAGAAATCAGGGTTCAGATATTTGGAGACAGAGACCTTCTTGCCCACCCTTTCTCCCACAAGCTGTGTGCCAGCTGCTCCAGGAACACATGCACTGCTGCCCAGCTAAAGGCTGAAGTTAACCAAAACTCACCACAATTTACTGACCAGGTCTTCCCGGGAAGAAGGTGCAAGCATTTTAATAGAATCCAGAATCCCAAAATAGTTACATTAGAAAAATTCTGCCAGTAGAATTTTTGTCTCTGTGGAGAGATGGATTCCTTGTGCTTCAACTCACCATCTTCCCCTGAACTGTGTGATCTTGAGAAAGTCACTTAATCCTCCTGGGTCTCTGGTGCCTTTCTGTGAAAGCAATGGGGTTGGACCAAGGCTTTTGAAGATCACTTCAACTCTGAGAGGCGAGGATTCTATCCCTAGAATAATAGTAATTCTAATATCATTGAACTATTGCGAAAATAACATAGGATCAGCCATAATGCATTACTATTTGTGTTTTCCCCCTCTTTATTTTGTTTCTGTTAATAAGTTTTCTTTTATTGCCCTCCAACCCAAACTCATTAGGGGGCATCTGTGGGTTTTTGTGCCTTAGTTCCATTTTATTCTTTTACTGACAAAGCTGTGCCCCTCCCCCACTCTCAGCCCCTGTGGCTTGGGTGAAGTTCAGCTCACTCCTGAATGGATTAAGCCAGTCAGCACATTCCACCCCTCTGCGCTTCCTGGTGGTACAGGTGTGGGGTGTGTCTCCTAGAGTCAATGGACCTTGATCAACTGAGAATTTCTCTCTCCTCTGCTAGACTTCAGTCTGAATGGAAAACATCTGGTCACCAGGGAGGGAGAGCCTGAGAGTGGTCTTGCATGGGAGAGAGATGCTAAAAGATGAAGAAAAAAGAAACAGGTCCTAGTGTCATCATTTGAAGCCCCTGGGTCCAGCTGCTCATAAAGACTGCCCTGTTTCTGAGTTTCTCTGTATAAACCAGTAAAAATCTCTCTGAGCCCAAGCCGTGTCGCACTGAGGTTCCTGCCACAGGACACAAAGGGGTCGAATGGCTGCCCTCCTTCCAGCGTCTACGTCCCAAGCTGAGGCCAGCACAAAACTTTGCTGTCTCAGCTCCTTCCTCAGGGGTGTGAGTCAGGTGTTCCTCCTGCTGCCCTTTCTCTCCATCTTCTTCTCTCTCACAGAGGAAGCTCAGAAACCACCCATAATGGCATCTCCAAGGGGGAGGGCAATTTATCCCCAGACTTTAACAAACCCAGCAGCACTGTGGTCTCCTAATGTTGATTTACCTCCTTCTGGCTGAGGGATGGTTGGAGGTGGTTGGAGGTGGGAAGGCAAAGGATTGAGCTGTGAAGGCAATATGAACAGGGAACCACACAGAACCATAAAAGTCAAGACCTGACCCATTGTGTCTGCAGGAGGCCTGACCCGCTTTGGACTTTGCAACACTAACAAGAGGGCTTAGTATCAAAACTGATTTGTGGAAGTTGAAAGGCTTCTGATGAAGTCTAGTTATTGGACTGATGGATTCGGGCAAATATGACAATCAGCTAACTATTTGGGTAAAAAGCAATGTGGTCATGAAATTTTAATTCAGCTCATGTTTATATTGAATAATTGAGTGTGGGATCGGAGCCTACTGACTGCCCGGGGCCTGTCTCTGGAAGGGAGCTGTGCCCAGTGCTGGAGGGAAACTGCAGACCCCCTCCCTGCTGAGGGGATCAAGATGGCCGTCCTCCTCATCAGCCCTGTGCGTGCAACCTTGGCCTTCCTGTTTCCTGCCCTGGCTGGCCGGCAGGAAGTGGGTGAATAGCAGGAAGGAAGCCAAAGAAAACCTTGTGGGGCTGGGGTTGTGGGAAGATCATGGATTTTGGAGTTCAGCAGCATAAGATTGGAATACAGATTCTATTTTTTAACCAGCTGTGAGGTCTTGGGCAAGTCACTTGATTTCTCTGGGCATTGGTTTTCTCATCTGGAAAATAAAGTCTGCAATTCACGTCTGTTAAAAATGTTAATTATTTTTCCTGCACATCCCTCCTTGCTCAGCCTGAAGCCTGTTAACCTATCCCCCAAACACAACTCCTGTAGCTTATTACTAGGATGGAAGTGGATGCTCACCCAAGCTGGGAAAATATGATTTTCTTCTTTGGAAATCTTCAGTTAAGAAAGAGGAGACAAAATCAGTGAGCTGAAAATCACGTATCTGAAAAATCAGCTCAGGGTAGTGGCCGCGGTGGGTCTTAAGTGAGCAGAGAAGCCAGTCTACAAGGAGAGGAAAGAAAATCAAGGACTAGTGAGCCTCCTTCTCCTCAGCCTTCTCCCTACTTGAGTTTCTATACATGAATTTGTGTAACAGTTATGGTTCTTTTCTAGTATATATTATATTACATATATTACATTACTTATTATATTCTTTTCTATTGCACATGTCAGAAAATTCAATTTAAACTACCTTAAGCATAAAAGGAATTTATTGACTCATAAAAACATTTCAGGGTTAAGATTGGTTTGTGCTCTTTTTGGTGGCGCCTCAGAAGCTGTTGGTTGCTTCATGGTGAAGCTGAACCTCTCTTCCCAGCCACTGGCTGCCAGAAACTCACTGAAGTGGACAATGAGTGCAAATTTCATAGCTTTTATGAGAAGCGTATGGCTCCAGAATTGCTGCTGACACTCCAGGTGGAGAATGAAAGGGTTATGTGATTAAAATCAGTGGTGGGAACAGCAAACAAGGTCTCCTCATGAAGCAGGGTGTCTCGACCCTTGGCCAGGTTCACCTGCTGCTGAATAAGGGGCGTTCCTGTTATAGGCCAAGGGAGACTGTAGAGAGAAAGTGCAAATCTGCCCAGGGCTGCATTGTGGATGCCAGTCTCCATGTTCTCAGCTTGGTTATTTGGGGGGAAAAAAAAAGAGAGAGAGAGAGAAAGATGTTTTTGGTCTCACTGATACTCCTGTGCCTTGTCACTTGGGGCCAAGAAGAGCTGGCAGAATCCACAACCTTTTCATTCTCTCTAAAGAAGATGATGTCTGCCCATACGTGTGAGAAAGCCCTTAAACAAAGATGGTAAGAAACCTAGAACCAAAGCACCCAGAGTTCACTCCACACACCCTGTAATACAAACATCGATGTATTGCTCTGAAGAAACATTGTACTAAGCAAAATTAAAAAGAGGCCACAGAATATGCCAAACATTTGGCTAAGAGCATGAAGGAAGCCCAAGAAAAATACCAGGAACAGATTGGCAAGAGACACAGCCTATCTGCTCTGAGAGATTCTACAGCTATGTCCGAGTTCAGAAAAAAAAAAGAAGAAGAAGAAGAAAGAAAGAAAAAATTAAAAAAGGATTTTCTAAGAGTAACAAATAAATAAGATCAGACATTTAAAAAAAAGGATTGGTTTGTGTCACAGCTTAATAGGGCCCCTGCTCTTGTCCAGTCTTGTCACCAAACCCTGCTTTTCCCCATCTCTTCTCCATGTGTTGTCTTCATTCTCGGGCTACATGTGGCCTGTTGGTAACAACTTAGGTGACACATTTCCAGGTTCAGATTCAGTGACAAAGGATTACAGGAGTTCTTTCTCAGGAACCCCAGCAAAGGTCTCCTTGCACCTCATTGGCTCTGGTTGGGTCACGTGCCTGTGCCAGTTCCCGGAGCTGAAGGAGAAGGCCACATGGATTGCTTGAAGCCTGTGTCACATGGTCCACCCTTGAGCTGCGGGAGCAGCCTCATCCATGCAGGTGGGGACTTGGGTGCCCTAAAACGAAAGTTATCCCTGTTGCTAAAAGGAGAAATGCAGCCAGCCAGTTCTGACATCCTTCAGGAGACTTTTGAGTGTGAATGTAAGGTAATTGAGGACATCCATATGCAACAATAAATGCTGGTTTCACCTCCTCCTTGCTTCTAAGTTGATACCTTTTCTAAGCAGTTCACTTACCATGTGGGATCTCACCTCCTGCCACAGGCCATTCTCCTCCCTGCCTTTTGCACAGGCCTCGCGCTTGACCTACCCTGGTCTGGAACGCTCTTCCTGCATCATTTTCTTCTGCGAGCCTGAAACCCAGAGTGGATTCAAGTCTCACCAGAGTTTTACCCTTTCATTACAGAAAGAATTTACATTAAATACATTGCTTGAAATCTTGGTGACTATAACCAGGAGGTGGTTGGTGCCTATCATTGCGGTTGAAGCTGGTACCACCAAGGTTGCAGGATGGCAGCAACAGCGGCAGGGTATGGGGAAACACGGGCGTGGTGATTTTGTGGCCCTGGTGAGGCAGCCAGCTCCAGCCAGTCTGGGCACCACCAAGCCGGCAAAGACGAGCAGCAGGGGACACTGCTGGACATTGGGGTATCTCTCTGGCCCGGGCTCAGGTCTCTGTCAGCTCCACCCAGGGGAGGTGATATATGAGCAGCTCCGGTCTGTCATTGGCAGGCTCTGGTATTCACAAGTGCAGCCCACCGTGGGCGGCGGGGGGAGTCCTGGGCACTGGTCCCCTGCTGAAACCATCAGATCCACTCCTCATTCTACAACCTGGTTGTTCACTCTGCCATGGAAGCCCTTTCAGAAACCTTGTCTGCCCTTCCTCCTTACCCCCCTCACCCTGGGAGCCCCCGCCTGCCTCCCTGGCCATCCCGTTCCTTGAAGGGAGGGGGATGTCTCCAGGGCTCATTCCTCAGCTTATGGGGCCTGTAAGAGAGGAGGCAGAAGATAGATGGGGGAGAGGGATAAGGATGAGGAGAGAGCAGGACTCCTCCCCCCTCTCTACTTTAAAGAAAGTCATCGCCCCCCAGAGAGGGGAGGAGAGTGACTGGGACCCCACTCTCCTGAGGGAGCAGAGCTGGCGTGGGGATGGAGCAGGATCTTGCTGCCTCACACAGCAGAGAAAATGACCCAGGATGTGTTCAGCTGAACACAGAGTCCCTCTCCTCACCCTCCTGATCAATGTACAACAGACCTTTACTTCCTTCGTAGTTCATGCCTCTAGGGAACTGTTATTCTTATCTTGATAGGAGTAATTCATTTAAGGCTTTTGGATAGTTATTTTATTTCTCCCAAGTATATTCTATATGAGAAGATCAATTCCAACGATTTAAATCCATTAACAAGTGCTAAGCGGCCAGTGTTGAGAGAAGGCGCCCTTCGACCAAGGCCAGGAGAGAGAATCTCTGACAGGGCTGCTCTGCTGGGAGCCCTCAGTACTGAAAGTTCAAGTTCGTTTTGATGGGGTAACTAAAGAGTCGTAAATTTTAGTATTAGGTAATAGTTATTAAGTTTAGTTGTTAATGCATGTAAAAAGCTATTGTTTCAGAGCTGAAGGGATGGCCCACCCTGACTCCAGGAGACCACAAACAAGTGAACCTCTATGCTCCAGAAGAGACCGTAAGCAATTGAGATGGTTTCTGAGCCATTGTGTTTCAGGGAGAGACATCTTGCCACCCAGGCCACAGATAGAGAAAATCACCCGGGACACGGGACACAGGACCCAGGTAAAAAAATTACCAGCCAGCAGATGAAAGAATGTTAAGGAAATTGCTGGACTGCAGCTTCTATCTGATTAACCTCTTCCCTGAATTCCGCATCTCTTCCCTACACTTTTTTTCCCTTGGATTCCAAATCCCTTACCTATACTTTTCCCTCCTCACAAAAAAGGCTGGCTTGAAAGGAAATGTAAGATGGTCTGTTAGGGTACATAACCCACTGTCTTCTCAGATCGCTGGCCATCGAAGGTTCAATCCCTGTCTCTGCTTATGGGTTTTGGTAGTGACAGGCAGCATAGATGCCGACTTTTCCGATTTCAATTTGGAAGTCCAAAGATGATGACTGAAAAGTCATCAGCCAACAGATCAACCCTGTGTAGAAGACTGGTCTCAGTCCTGAAAGTGTATCTGCTCCTAAGGGCTATGAATATGGTAGTGAACAGCTTGTTTGTTCCAAGAGCCCCTTCGATATGAAAATCAGTCGTTCCCCTCATGGTTGGGCAATAAGGAGGGGAGAAACCAAAATGCCAACTCATTGCCAACCAGGAGGCAGGGCAGGAGATTCTGATCCATAGGAGGCCTTTTTGGAGGCAGATAAGAAGGCTGGGAGGGAGGATAGAAACAAGGAGAGAGATTCTCCTTGTCCTCATCACCAGAAGCTACAAGATGGCAAAGGGGACAGGTGACCACCAGTGAAGTTCCAAATGGGGTCTTCCAGAGAGCCCCGGAGAACCCAGTGTCCCCTCTGTGGTAGCCTTGGTTAGAATCAAAGTCCTCACTGTTGCAGCTCGTTAACTATGATGCTCAGATAAAACACCTGGGGAGTCTCCCCACCCACCCACCCACCCTCTGAATAGTTCACTTGGTAAACCCATATTTACACTGGAAATTTAATCATCATTTCTGATGATAATGGAATTGAAAACTAAATTGAGTGTCAAGTACTACATTAGGGGAGGTTGATCAAGTGAGGCAGGGACCAAATGCCTGGCCTCTGCGTTGGGCTCTTTTGCAAGTCTGAGAAACTAAACAAGTTTCTGTTTCCATAACTGCAGGATCAGGAACCAGAGATGACAGGGCAGGGAAAGCGGGGGGCAGCGGTGTGCTGGGGCCAGCTCAAACCAGCTCCCAGAGCTGATGTTGTTCAGGGATTCTGTTAGTCATTAAACACAGTCACAATTAAAAATTCAATTATGTAATCTTACAATGAAAAGATTACATTAACAACAAAGGCAATAAACATTCGAAACTCATCAAATCCTAATTACTTTATAATGTTTTACTATTGTGTATGTTTTTGAGATTATTCACACTGTGTCTGTATGGTAGAAATACTGTATGATGGTGTGGTGCTCTACGTGTCTTCCACAGTTTGCATTTAATATGGCCGTTTGAAACTGACCACACCCTGGCTGGTGTGGCTCAGTGGACTGAGTGCTGGCCTGTGAGCTAAAAAGTTACTGGTTTGGTTCCTGGTCAGGGCACATGCTTGGATTGTGGGCCAGATCCCTATTTGTGGGGTATGCAAGAGGCAACTGATCAATGTATCTCTCACACATCAGTTTTTCTCTCCCTCTCTTCCCCTTTCTCTAAAAATAAATAAATAAAATATTTAAAAAGGAACTGACCACAGTGGCAGTATTTACACCACAGAGATTGGCAAATACCACGAATTGGCATCAATTCAGAAGACAGAAATCAAAAAAGTAATTTGAACTGAGAAAATTCTATATAAATAAGTATTAACTAGTTAACAATGATGGACTACTAAAAGAAATTTAAAAAAATTTAAAGAAGAGAGACATAAAATGTAGGGAACATCTACCATTACCCCGAGGCCTGATGAAGAGAGCTCAAGGAAGGAACAATCTTAGGAGTGAGCCACAACATTCAGGGCCAAGATTCAAACATTGTTGAAAATGGTACAACCGTGGCCCAGTGATAAAGAAGTTCGCTGGGGAACATGCGCTAGAAATAGCCCACAGTCAGTGAGCCCAAGCTGGTAAGTAGGAAGCGTCCTGCTGGGTGATAACAAAACTCACAGAAAGGTGAGAGGCCCAGGGTCAATCCCGTGCCACCGTGCATCCATCCCCCCAGCTCTTTTTGTCTTGTAAAACTGCTACCCATTGAACAATTACTCCTCTTTTCTTCCTCTTTTCAGCCTCTGGCAACCACTATTTTTCCTCTGTCTCTTTGAATTTGACTACTCTAAGTACTCATATAAGTGTAACTATACAGTATTTGTCCTGTTGTCACTGGCTTATGTCACTTAGCATAATGTCCTCAAGATCCATTCGTGTTGTAGCAGGTGTCAGAACTTTCCTCCTTTTAAGGCTGAATAATATTCCACTATATGTTGTATCACATTGTATTTAGTCTTTCATTCATTAATGGGTTGCTTCCATGTTTTAGCCACTGTGAAAATGTTGCTCTGGAGATGAGTGTACAATTAATTACCTCTTTGAGACCTTGATTTCAATTCTTTTGGGGATCTACCCAGAAGTGAAATTGCTAGATCATATAGTAATATTTTTTTTTATTTTTTGAAGAACTATCATATTGTTTTCTTTATCAGCTGCACCATTTAACATTCTCATAAATGGTGTACAAGGGTCTAATTTCTTCACATTCTCACTAATACTTGAAATTTTCTGTTTTTTTAATAATAGCCATCCTAATGGGTGTGAGGTAGTATCTCATTGTAGTATTGATTTGCATTTCCCTAATGATCAGTGATGTTGAGCATTTTTCATTTGTTATTGGCCATTTGTACATCTTCTTCAGAGAAATGTCTATTCAAGTCCTTGCCCATTTTTGAATTGGGTTTTTTGCTGTTGTTGAGTTTCAGAAGTTCTCTATGTATTCTGGATGTTAATTAATTAATTTTCTAATTTTGTCCAATTTTTTCTGCATTAATTGAGATGATCATTTTTTCCCTTCATTCTGTTGATATGGTACATTATGTTGATCAATTTTTATATGTTGAACTATCCTTGCATTCCATGAGTAAATCTCACTTGGTCATGCTGTATAATCCTTTTAATATGTTGCTTAGTTTGCTTTGTTAGTATTTTGTTGAGAATTTTTATATCAATATTTATTAGTGATATTGGTCTGTAGTTTTCTTATAATATCTGCCTGGCTTTAGTTTCAAGGCAATGCTGGCCTCACAGAATGATTTAGGAAGTGCTCCCTCTTCAAAAATTTGGAAAAGTTTGAGAGAATTGATATTAGTTTTTCTTTAAATGTTTGGTAGAATTCACCAGTGAAACCATTAGTTCCACAACACTTGTTTTGGGGGAGATTTTTAAAAATTACTGTTTCAATTTCCTTCCTAGTTATAGGTCTATTTAGATTTTCTATTTCTTCATGATTTAAGTTTGGTAGGGTTTGTGTTTCTAGAAATCTGTCCATTTAATCTAATTTACCCAAATTGTTGGCATACATTGTTAATAGTACCTTCTTAAAATCTTTTTTAAAATTTCTGTAGAATCAGTAGTAATGTTACCATTTTAATTTTTTTTTTAGTAATTTGAGGCTTCTCTCTTTTTTGATTAGTCCATCTAGTTAAAGGTTTGTCAATTTTGTTGATCTTTTCAAAGAACCAAACTTTGTTTGCATTGATGTTCTCTATTTGCTTTTTTCCATTACTTATGGGTACCTCACTTATCTCTATTCTAATCTTTATTATTTTCTTCCTTCTACTAGCTCTGGCTTATTTTGTTCTTTTTTTCCTAGTTCTTTAGGTTAGAAATTTAGGTTTTTGATTTGAGATTTTTCTTATCTTTTTAATGTAAAAATTTATAGTTATAAATTTCCCCTTTAGCTCTATTTTCACTAAGTCCTATAAGTTTTGGTATATTGTATTTTCATTTTCTTTCATTTCTACATATCTTCTAATTTTCCCTGTGATTTTTCTCTGTCTCATTGGTTGTTTAACAGTGTACTGTAAAATTTGTGAATTTTTCAGTTTTACTTCTATTATTGATTTCTAACTTCATTCAGTTGTAGTTGCAGAAGATACTTTGCATGATATCTGTCCTTTAAAATTTATTGAGACTTAATTTGTGACCTAACATATAATCTATTCCAGAAAATGCACTATGTACAATTGAGAAGAATGTGGAGTTTTTTCATTGTTTTTGTTTTGTTCTGCTTATTGTTGTTGTTTTTATTGTTTTCTGAGTACAGAGCACCATTATGTCTGTTAGATCCAGGTGATCTTTTGTGTTGAGGCCTCTATTTACTTAGCTCCTGTCAGGTTATTCTATCCATTATTGAGTGGGGTATTGAAGTCCCAACTATTATTGTAGAACAATTTCTCCCTTCAATTCTGTCAGTTTTTGCTTCATATACAGTAAGTCCTCACTTAATGTCATTGATAAGTTCTTGGAAAATGTGACTTCAAGTGTAATGATCTATAATGAAACTAATTTTACCATAAGCTAGTTGACATAAACAAGAGTTAAGTTCCTATAGATTTCTGGTCACAAAAACATCACTAAAAACTTTTAAATAAAGACCCAAAACCCTTCTAATATTAAACATTAAAATAAATGTGAGAGATATATACATTTAAGAAAGGTTAATAAAAACAAGTAAAGTAATTACTTCCTACCTCACCTATTCCAGCTCAGGACCGCGAGTGGCCAGAGTCAGTCCCTGGAGCTTGAGACACAAGGCAGCACCAGCCCCAGACAGGATGCCATATTCCATCCCCAGGTGCATGCGTACACACACCTGTACCCTCACTCACATTGGGGCAATTTAGACCTGATCATTAGCCTAACATGCACATATTTGGAACATGGGAGTAAACTGGAGCACCCGGAGAAAACCAACACAGACATGGGAAGAACATGCAGACTCCACACAGACCATGGCCCCAGTCAGCAATCAGTTGTTTTGCCTCATCAATACTACAGTGACATGATGGTGAACAAAGCAATGTTATTCAAGGGCCTGCTGTATTTGACAGCCTGTCATTAGATGCCTACATGTTTGTAATTGTGTCTTCTTGCTATATCAAACCTTTTATTAATATATAATGTTCTTCTTTGTCTCTTATAAGCTTTTTAAATTTAAAGCCCATTTTTGTCTTATGTAAGTATACCCATCCCTGCTCTCTTTTGCTTGCTATTTGCATTGATTATCTTTTTCCATCTTTTTCACTTTTCAATCCATTCTCTTATAGCCTCACAGTGTCTCTCCTGCGTCCCCTACTGACAAGATCTGACATTACACCATTTGGCACAGAAATATTTGCAGGGTTCAGTCTGCTTCAGTATCACAGTGCAGGGCAAAGAGTGAAATTTGAGCAAAGAGACAATAAGTTGTTAATGGGCATAGTTCCCTAATTTTAAGAGCATTAACAGAGAGGTCTTTTGTGAAAAAGCTGAGTTCTGGAAGTGGGAAAAAGTCCAAGCAAGGCCTCGTCGGATTTTATTGTGCCAGAATCCACGCAATAAAAATAAAACATTGGTAGTAAACACATCAGCTCTCAGGCAGGCTGTGTGCAATGTATTGCATATCCTACTTCACTTAATCCTCACAATAATCCAATGAGGTAGATAGCATTATTTCCCCCCTTTTACAAAGCAGGAAACTGGGTGAGAGAGGTGAAATAGTTTGTTCCAAAAAAGCACAGCAGTTGTCATTCAAATACAGGTGGTCCTTACACCAGGCCCTCCAGCAGGCAGCATCCAATGGCTACTCATGCCCCTCTCGAGGTAGCCCCCACGTCTCTGGACAGCTCTGACTGTTGAAACCTGTTTCTTTCAGCCCCCACTAAAGACATGAACTCCTTCCCCGCAGAAGCCCTTTTTGTATTTCAAGATATTCTTTTGGCCTGTATAGGACTTTTCCTTCTCCAGGTCCAACCACCCTTCTCTCTTGAGCATCCTGTGTCCTGCTCTTCTGACCAAGCGCGAGTGTTCTGTCCCGCTTTGCACTGGGGTATGAAGGTGCATGCACTCTCAATGGATAGTCTTCCCAGGGCAGGGCTGCGCTGCCTGCCTCTGTCTCCCCACAATCTAACACAGCAGGTCAGATCATTTCTCTGAGCCTTGGCTTTCCTCCTCTGGAGCCAAACTATATGTCCAACGGGGTTTCTGGGGATATTCAACAAAATAAGGTATGAGAAAGTACCTAGCACAGTGTTTAATTCCACTAAGAATGGGAGAAATCAGGCCTAGTCCACGGCATATGGAGAAAACCTGAGAATTATCCCCAGGTCTCATGTGGCAGAGCCAGAAGGAGAACTCGAACCTAGGTTTCCTGGTACCCAAGTCTGATCTCTCCTCATACTGTAGAGACAAAACCCAGCTTCCCTCCTTTTGGAGCCAACAATAAATCACATCACGTGAGTGAGGGTGGCCGCGTGCCACTTCTCAAAGATCAAAGATATTGGAATTAATCAGGGCAACGCTCAGAGAGATCCGTTGCACCAGGATCAGCCCTTTTCCCTCAGCCATTTTCTTCCCCTCCCTCCCTCTCTCTTTGATGATTCCACATCCTACAAAAGCTGAGCACGTTTGCATAGAATTCCTAATGGCTGGCGGAGCCCCTCTGAGGACTATTGTACATTCTCTATAATGACATTCATTAGTCTGTCTGACATCAATACAGTTCTCAGGTTAATATGTTTAATTTAATGAGGCATTTATTTTCAGTTAGAAAACTCCTGAAGAAGCATGTTTTCTCCTGATGAACTAAGCTGATGAATAGATTAATGCTGGCCTTGAAATAGTTGATTGAGAAAATGACTCTAACCAACTTCTTCCTCAGATATAGGCTGTGCTTAAATTAACTTGTGCTAAGCTGCCTATCGCTGTAGGGGAAGAAACAGGCAAAAAATCCTCACTTGGCTCTGTGACTTGTTCTCCATGCGCTCGTTTCCCCTCCCTCTCCCACAACCCGCACTCCAAAACCCAAGCCTATAAAAAGGCCAAGGACCAGTGTGTGAGGGGGTGGGGGATGGGGAGGATGTCTGCACTGAGCACAAATTAGAAGCTCTCATGTGGTGGTAGAGGCCCCAAAGATGTGTTCACATAGAGGGGAGTCAAGCTGGCCTGGCTAGATCATTTAACAGCTTTGTGGGGGTCAGTCTTACAGCATCAGCATCCTGCCTCTAGTGGGCACTCGGTAGATCTCTGTTAAATGAGAGAAGGAGGTGCTCAACACAAAGTGGCTTTTATTGTTATTCACAGAATCACATTATTTAAGAGAGAGAAGGTGCTCCAGATCCTCAACACATCTAGCCAGTGAGACCGAGTACATGACTCCTAGCTCTGGGGTCAAAGGCAGTTTCTTTATCAAGGGCCTTGTGAAACACTGGCATGTCTTCCAAGTCAAGGAAGCAGCTCCGAGGTTCAGAATGTTCCAGATGGAAAGGCTTTCACAATTGCTCCATTTGACTTTTTAAATTCCACACGAGGCTGTTACCATTCGTTCAATCTGTTGTTTCTTTTTTCCTCTTTTTCTATTTTCTTTTGAGTGACTTGATGATTTATTATTATTCCATTTTATCTCATCTATTAACTTATTATTTATACCTCTTATTATAGTTTCAGTGGATTCCCAAAGATTTGCAATATGCATCCTTAATTAGTCTACCTCTTTACTTCTTTGCATAAATCCAAGATTCTGTTTGATATCGTATTCCTTCTGTTTAAAAACTTCCTTTAACATTTCTTAGAGTAAATCAGCGGACAATTAATTTCTTCAATTTTTGTTTGAGAAAGTTTTCATTTCTTCTTCATTTTTGAAATGTATTTCTTCTGGTGTAGAATTCTGGGTTGATAGCTTGTTCCCTTTTTTTCTTTTCACCACTTCAAAAATGTCACTCCATTATCTTCTGATTAGCATGGGTCCCAATGAGAAGTCTGGTCTGAGACTTTTCTGTTTCTCTCTGTATAATATCCTTTCCTTTCTCTGTCCACATTGAGGATGTTTCCCTCCCTTTTTACCTCCAGCTGTTTGAATATGATGTGCCCAGGGGTGTGTCAGGGGATCTTTATCTCACTTGATAATGTCTGAGCTTCTTGGATGTGTACTTTTTGTCTTTCGTTAGTTTGTGAAATTCTTAGTGATTCTTCAAATGCTTTTCTGCTTCATTCTCTTCTTCTGTAGTTCTAATCACACATCTGTTAGGCTCCTTGATATTGTATCGCTGGGGCATTTTTTGGCTGTTTTATTTTTTATCTCCTCTCTCTCTCTTCCTCCTCCTTCTCCTCCTTGTGTTTCAGTTTACATAATTTCTACTGACCTGTCTTCCTGTTCCTGATCCTTTCCTTAGCTGTTCCAAGTCTGCTGAGGAGCCTGTGAGGCACATTCTTCATCTCTGTTACTGTATTCTTCACTTCCAGCGCTTCCATTTGGTTTCTTACAGTTTCTATTGCTCTGCTGAAATTACCCAACCACTCTTCCACGTTGTCCTTTCACATATTAATCATAGCTCTTAAAAACTCCTTGTCAGATACTGTCATCATCTGTCATGTCTGAGTCTGGTTTTGATGATTGCTTTCTATCTTTTATGTCTCATAATATTTTTGTCGAAAGCCGAACTTCTTCGCTCAGAGAAGAGAAGCTGAGGAAAATTGTTTTTGTGCCTGGAAATGAGCACATCTTTCCTTCTGATAGGCCTATAGTGATGGGATTTGAGTTAATCCAGTCAGGAGTTGGACTGGGTTGGAGATTGGTTGTTGCTATGGTTACCCTTAGTGCACCAAAGACTTCAAACTCCTGTGTTTAGGGTAGAGAATTGTTTTTCAGAACCATGTCTGTTAGAAACTGGGCCTTAGGACTTTGCTTTGCATGGGCCTCAGAGAGGGTCCCTTTACACCCTCCCTCCAGCTCCTGCTCTTCCCCCAGTATCATTCTGGTCTTACCAGCAATGCAAAGCTGTTAGTTTGGCGGTGGGATTACTGGGGTGTGTTTTCTATTCTGGCTGAGCCTCAGTCTCAGGCCCTGCTTCCCTACATCTCAGGGTAAAGCCTTCTCCATTCTCCTCCCTGCTTCCCCCTCTGCTGCTCTGGCCCAGGGAGTACTCCTGCCCCTCCCCCAGGGAGAGGGATTCTCCTCCTCCCTTCCTGCAGCTGAACTGGGTTTCCACCATTGCCTTAAAAGCAGGTGTTCTTGTTCCATTTTCCATTTAGATTAAGGCTTTTGTTTCAGAGGAGAAAGAGGGGAGAAAGGTCTGGGCAGGATTTTTGGCACCTCCCCCATGTCTGAGCCACAGTGGACACTTGCTTAGGACTCTATCTGACCTTTTCTGTGAGCATGTCAGGGGTTCCAGAGGAAGCCAGCACATTGGCACAGACACCCCAGAGTCAGTGGACTTCACGCTGCCCAGAAAGCCCCAGTCAAGTCTTCTTACCTGCCTTCGCCCGCACCTGCCCCAGGTGATGGAGTTGCCTCCGCCTCCTTTCTCCTTGCAGGTGCCCATCTCTGTGCAGATTTAGGGCTAGTTTGCTCCTTGACCTCAGCCCTTCAATGGGTTTGAACAAAAAGTTATGAGTTGGCGTTAATCTAGCTTCCTTCCATTTAAGGGTGCACGCATGTCTTTCCAGGTTGAGAGGCTGTGTAACTGCAGATGCGGAGCCTCATCTTTTTATCATATGCAACCAGTGGTTGCACACGTCCCACCTCTGAGTCATCTGGATTCTTGTTACAGTGACTAGGTGTCTCAGGCCTCTCCTCAGCAGGTGTCCCATAAGAGAGACCCACAGCAGGAGGCCTGGGTTCAAGTCCTAGCTCTGGCCCAGTGACCTTGGACAACTCCCTGCCCACCTCAGGCCTCACTTTACCAGGATCTCTCACAACCAGACATTCTTGTATGTTTACAGCTGCGGCATGCCCTCACCTGCGTGGAGATAAACACACTCATTCACTCAAAGAGCTTCTCAGAGGCCCCATTGTGCACAGGCCCTGTGAGTGGTCCTGGGCATACAAGGGTGGATGAGACCCTGTTGGTCCCAAAGGGTGACACTCTCAGCCCTGCAGGGAGGGGAGCCACATGGAGTAATAACCACAACATGATGGGCAAAAGGTCAGCGCAAGGTCAGCACGGAGCACTAGGACCTAGGACTTGTCCCCAGAAAGGGACTGGCCTGCCTCAGGCCAACTCATAGTGTGTGGGTTCTTGACTTTGTGCAGGAAAGATTTCCCAATGTGAGAAACCAGGAGACCATAAAAGCACATTTATTAAAGCGGAAGATAGTGAAACAAGGAAGGGCCTAGGACAGAAGCAGCAACCGGAGAAGGCCTATGCGGGGCTGCTGTGGCTCTAGAGACGTTATGGGAAAGAAGTGAGCCCAGGCCGGGCTGCTGTCAGCTCACGGAAAAGTCGGAGAAAGGGGGGCCTTGGAGACAGGTTCAGGGGTTAGCCTGAGACGAGCCGTCACCGTACATTGCTCCCCTGGTTCCAAGCGTCGTGGGGACTCAGAGTTTAGGAGAGAAAAGTAAAGATGCAGGCCTGAGAGGGAAGAAGGGCGTGAGTGTGCTCCGGAGAGAGCCTGTGCTGGGTTCTTGTCCTGAAGGTTCTGATCTGTTTTCCAAAGGCAGGAATTTTAGGGGAGGTTTCAGGGGAGGATCCCAATAGAATATTCATCAGCTTTATGCTGAGCGTGCTAAAATGAGATTTATTTCCCCGATTTTATCCGTCCTTGGGCGTGGTTGGTACAAATGGCACTAATTGGATTTCTGCTATCCATCTCCCTGAGTAGGGTGATTTAAGCTATTTACCCTCTGGTTGGGGAAGAGAAGTGTAAACCATTTACTCTGAAGTGCCCTTGGTTAGGGAAGATAGGATTTTGCGATTTACTAGATAGCTATAAATCGCGTGGCCATTTAACTGTCTGGGTTTTTCTATTCCGCTTGCCCTGCCTTATTAACTTGTTTCAGACTATCCATTTTGGGGGTTCAGGAGAGCTCCCCGGGGCTTGGGCCCACCCTCCCTGTGGCCTCAACACCTACTCCACAACTCACCTGCACAGCAATGGGCAAGTCATCCCCTTCCAGGGCCTGTTGCCTGGTCTGTCAAACGCAGTTTCAGCTCAAACGCCACCTCCTCCAGGAAGCTTTCCTGGGCCTTATTCTAAAATAGTCACACAGTCACTTTCTTCATAGCACCTATCACTGTTAGAGGTTATAGTATATATTTATCTATTTGTAGTTCTTGTCTATATTCTCCTGATCCACACACCGCAAATATGAATCTTTTGTTCCTTCATACAATAAGTATTTATATCTTAATCCATGTCTTAAGAGCTTGGTATTTAGCAGTGAAAAAAAAGACCAAAGGCAGATGATAAACAAGGTAAAAAAAATTAAGTCTGTAAAAGATATCACATAGTAGTAAATGAAAGAAGATAAGTGAATTGGAAAGGGGGAGCGAGAAGTGGGTTTAGGGAGTTGGGGTGCAATCTTATATGGGTGGTCAGGAAGGGCCTTACTGGGAAGGACTCATTGAGCACTACGGGTGCTCACCTTATGAGTCCACCTTACGGGTGTATGTAAGGCTGCGAGCCAGGAGCGGGCCGGGGAGAGCGCCCCAGGCCGCGGGAACCACAGGGCAGAGGCGGAGCGTGCCTGGTGCACCGAAGGGTCAGCAGGGAGTATCTGAGGCAGAGTGGAGAGGTGTTAGGGCAGGAGAGGCCGCAGTGTCCTGGGGACCCTGGAAGGCTCTGGCTCTGTCCTGAGAAATGTGGGAGCCATGGAGGGTGTGAGGGGAGGAGGGATGTGGTCGCACAGGCATTTTTTTTTAAAGATTTTATTTATTTATTAACAGAGGAAAAGGGAGGGAGAAAGAGAGGGAGAGAAACATCAATGTGTGGTTGCCTCTTACATGCTCCCCACTGGGGACAAGGCTCACAATCCAGGCATGTGCCCCAACTGGGAATCAAACTGGTGACCCCTTGGTTTACAGGCCAGCGCTCTATCCACAGAGCCACACCAGACAGGCGTGTGCAGGCAGTTTTAAAGGCTTTCTCCTGGTGCTCAGTGGAAAAGAGACCACAGGGGGCAGGAGTGGAGTCCGGTCGTCTGGTGAGCAGAATAATCAGGGCTCTGGGGGACGGTGGGCCGAGCCGGGATGAAAGCATGAGGGTTCCAGGTGAAGAATTTAAGAAACTCCAGCACAGCACCTGGCACACAGTAGGTCCTCAGAAGATGGCAGCTGGGATGATCAGTATATGGAAGGTGTTTGGAAATCCTAAGCGAAATCTCTCGGTGGCCTGTCTTCACCTGAATTCAGTCTCTCCCCCGGGATGGAAAAGACAAACCCTCAGGCTACACAGAGAAATTGCAGAGAGAAAGTCTCTTTCATTGAAGAAAGACAAGAGGGCAAGATTGTATAAGTGATAAAACGCTAACATTTTACATGTTCCACACAAGCTTAAATCACGCGCATTCAGATATTTAAGGGGAAGGTAACCTTTAAAAATGATTTTTTTTCTTGGTTAAAAAAATATACAGTATATGAAAGGTTGGGAGGCAAAATATGTGTTTGGTAGCTTGAATTTTCCCAAATCAAACCCATTCTTTTTGTAATATATTCATTTGATGGTTCTTTTAACTTGATGTAATGCTACATTCACACAGGGGACAGGTCACGTGTTTTCTTCTGGCATGAAACTGACAGCCACATTAGGTTATTAAAAATGTGCTTTTTAAGCAGTGGAGGTAATCCTAGGAAGAAAACAAACAGAAAAGCAGCGGCCGGGGCAAATTGCCCCCAGCTATGGAAAGCCGGGCTGCGTGCCTGTTAGCTTTCGATCTCAGTGAAAGGAACTGCCAAGCAGCCCACTGGCCAGCACAGACCCCAGGTGGGTGAAGCAAGGACGCTGTGCCGGGCCTCCTGGGTGGGGCTCCCATGGTCTCCCCCATTGTGCCTCAGTTTCCCCAATTGTACTAGTCCTTCTCTATGGTCCTTTCCAAGTTTAAAATTTTAAATTTGTCATAGTGGAAGGGCAAAAATGAGGATGCAGTGGAGGGAAGTGTAGTCCTGGTGTGCCTGGGATTGTTGTTTAAGGAACAAAAGCGAGGGGAGATGTGGTCCTGCCTTTCCCACAGTCAGAGTGCCAATGACTACTGGACTATAAGTGAAAGCCAGAGTTTGCTAAACACATTCACACTCACTGTTGCATTTAATCCGCCCCACAATCCTAGCAGGTGAATCTTATCACCATCAATTCATAAATTCAAAGCTGGAGACCCGGAGAGGCAGTGGGACCCGCCTGAGGTCACCTGCCAGGACTGGGGCTGTCGGCATGTTGCTCTCATTTCACATGTTCTCCAGGTGCCTGAGTTCTGAGTCCTTGAAACAGAAGAAAAGGGACCTGAGGTTGGTCTGCTCCTTTGCGAGGTGTCCCCAAATGGTGAGGGTGAGAGTGACTGCCGCGGGGGCTTGCGGAGACCTGCCGACTGTCTCCTGGGGGCCAATCACAGAGGCCCTTCCTGGGGAGAGCGTGGAGTTGTCCCATGGGTCACCCAATGGCTTCGTACCTGGCGAGGCTTGGCTGGAGGAAGCTGCATGGGCCTGAGGCCATGATGAGGCTTCTCGCTCTCCCCTCTGGGCCGCGGCAGGGCTGACCCCTGGGCAGTCTCCTGCCAGGACGATCACTGGCCCCATTCCCCCATCCCGGGAGCAGGGGCTCTGATAGAGGGACCGGATCTGCCTAGAGAAGGTGACCCTGGTCCACGTGCCAGGAAGGTACGAGAGGCACGCGCAACCGCAGGGTCACTTTTGTGTTTGTCTCTTCAAGACTTTCTCCCCACGACGACCCGTGTCAGCCTGGTCCCTTCATTGCAAAGTCAGTGGCACCTACACGGTAGATGTGCATGGGATCTGAAGCTTCTTAGCCAGGCCGGGAAACTCCCCGTGGCTGTTTGAGGAGACCCCAACCAGTTTCCGAATAAACCCCATCCTTGGTGATTGATGACTCAGGCTTCGCTGTTTCCTGCTCCCACCTGTGCAGGGTAGTGGGCGGTGAGAGGTAGAAAGGGGCAGGAAAAATGGCTTCTGCTGACCAGAGCCCCGGAGAGGGCAGCAGAGCTGAGACTCCGCCCCGGGCTCCCTGCTCCAACCCCAGGGCCCGTGCCACCTATTCCCTGCGTTTCTATCATAAATGCGTCGACTGCGTCGACTGTTGTCTCAGACTCACAAGTCCCAACTCAGCATCTGCAACCCTTAGCTCATCATCTTCCCACTCCAACCTGCTCCTGGCCTGTGTCCGCAGTCACCAAGGTTTATTCTACAACCTTCTCAGTCACCCAAGCTTGGAAGTTCAACATCCCCATAAAATTCAACTCCATTTACAAAATGCCTATTCCTTTAAGAATTGCCTTCTTACTCTCAGTGTGCACGCCCTCCCCGCAGCCCGGGCCCTGCTCCTTCAGAGCAGGCCCGACTCTCAGTATTCCCCTGAGCTTTCTGCGCCCACCTTGACCTCCTATGGGGCAGCCCAGAGGGACCAGGAGACTGACACGCCCCTCCCCCTGCAGCAGCCTTCCTTCCACCAGGGGCCCCAGTTCCCTGAGCTCTCAGGTGGGATCACTGAGAGGCATGCCTTCAGCGTTGCAGGGTTTCCTCAGCGGAATTAAGTCCCATTCCCCCACAGGGTGGGAAAGGTGACCCGGTCAGACCAGGCCCAGAGGACATCACCTAGAGTGGCCTCAGGATGTGTCTCCAGAACAGAAGGACAGAACAGAGGCTGGAATGAGGGAGGTGGGGTGGGGGAGGGCCTACACGGAAGCCCCAGAGGAGCCAGGACTGGGAGGGGGAACTGAGGTTGGTCAAAAGGCCCTGATACAGATACGGGTAAGCCGAGGTCATGGGGAGGACAAGTGACTTGGGGGGAAATCGGTAGGTAAAGGTGGACCCCACACACGGCAACGGTCATTTTGGAAAATTGTCCGTATCACAAAAGCTGAATTTGTGCATAACATTTTACCCAGCAACTCCACCCCTGGGTCTATGCCCACGAGGATGCATAGAAGAATGTTTATAACATTATTCACAACAGCTAAATAAGAAGGTGCCCACATCCCATTGAGAGTTGATGGATAAATAAATGGTTGCATATTCATACAAGAGAACGTAGCCATCAATAAGAACAAACAATGCACAATTTAACGCGACAACGTGGATAAATCTCAGAGACGCCCACAAATGAGGCTGCACACGTGAGAGCACAGGCGGTAGGAGTCCATCTGCCTGAAGTTCTAGAACAGCACGGGTAATCCACAAGGTGAGAAGTCAGGACGGTGGCTGTCCTCGGGGGGCAGTGACAGGGAGCGGGCCCAGAGGGGCCCTGGGGGGCCCGCACGGTTGTTTGCACAAATTCCGCAGCTGTGCGATTTGTGTGCCTTCTCTGTGACAGACTGTGTTAATTATACCGCCACGAAGTCCTTTTACGTAAAGAGCCCCTGGACTCGGATGTGCGGGAGGGAGGACGGTGGAATCACACTGAGCCCGAGACACCGATACACAGCCACACGGCGGGGCGGGGCTTCAACACGTGAATTTGGGGGTGGGAGGGGGCACACAAGCATTTGGCCCATAACAGTGGCCACTTAGGAAACAAAAGAATCGGAGGCTTCAAATTCAGACAGACCCAGATTTCAATCTCAGCTCGGCCACATCCTTGTATCGGTTTCGCTTCACTTTCCAAACCCCTGTCTCCTCATTTCTCAGGTGGGAGCGGACATCTCTCTCACAAGGTCTCTGCGTGGCTTCACGTCAGGATTTCTCAGTCACAGCACTTCTGCCATTTGGGGCCAGGTCATTCTTTTCCTGGGGGCCTGTCCTGCACACTGCAGATGTGCAGCAGCCGATGCGGCTTCTTCTTGCGAGATGTCCAAACACGCCTCCCCACCCTACCTCTAAGTTGCCACAACCAAAAGGTCTCCAGATGATGCCAAATGTCCCCTGAGGGGCAAAAGTCAGCCCTGGTTGTGAACTACCATTTAAATGAAGGAATATGGGTAAAAATTGCAACTTCTGGGATATTTCAAGCATCAAAACTGCTACTCATTATTGACGACATGAAGGATAAAGCAGAGGATGTCTTGGGAGAGGTTTCCTGACTTTTTGTCCTCTTGGAAATTTCCTTGATGGACTGCCTGAGCCAGTTTGATAATCTCCTATTCCCCTGATAAACTAAAGCTTGGCTGCAGGCAGCTTTATTACCAAGGAAAAAAGGAAAAAGAAGACACTCACACTGCAATGTCCCCAAAGTCCATGTCTTGCACAAGATCCCTTTTTGGCAAGAGGTGAAGAAGAGCAGCCCCTCCCCTCCGCCTGTGTCACCCTGTGCTGAGGGCAGGACAGGTGGGGTCGCATTGCATCTTCTTCCCATTGTGCAGATGAAGAAACAGAGGCTTAGAAAGGCGACGTCATGTAAAGCACCTGCCACGGGAGACCCAGAAGTGAATGAAGTCTCTGCTCCCATGGAGCTGGCATGGTAGAGAAGAGCACAGACCATGAGGGCTGAAGGTATAAAATATGCAGGCAGTGACATGTGTGAACGAAAATAACACAGCTGGATGTTGAGTGGCCTAGTTTGTCCTAATGAGAGGCTGGCCTGTGTCCTGCTACCACAGGGCTTCTCAGAGCTGCTTCCTGCTGGGGACACCTTGGGCATAGAGACCATTCTTATGGGAATAATAGGTGTGTGGAGCAGGACCCAAGGATGCTTCATTCATTCATTCATTCATTCATTCATTCATTTACTCACTCATTCACTTACTTATTACCCAGGTCAGCTCTGGATACAAGTCAGTGAAACCAGACAGACAGGCCTCGCTCCCAGAGCTCACACTCCAGCCGGGGGCCTGATGCCTACCGGTCGGCACGGGTCAGCGCGGTCATGCCAGCCCTTGGCCTGTCTAAGCCTCAGGTTCCTTGCTTTTGCAATGCAGATGGGAATAGCCTTTATTGACCGGTCACCCTGTGCTGGGAATGGTGCTGAGGGTCCACATGCTTCACCTCTGCCCAGCCTCAGGCTGCGCTGTGACCCACAATGCACAGATCAGGAAACCAAGACCTAGAAAGGTGACATCAGCTGCTCAGACTCACAGATACAACAAGTAGCTTCAGGGTCAGAGGACTCCCGTTTGTGTCCAGGCTCGGCCATCGCCCAGCTGCGTGACCTCGGCTAGCCTCTCACCTCTGAGCCTGTTTTCTCTTCAGTAAAGTGCCAATGACAGCAGTGCCGCCTCCTGGGGCTGTGGTGAGGGGTGAGACCGTGTGTGGGACACACATGGGACTGTGCCTGGCACAGAGACGGTGAGGAGGGTGCTAGCCGCCTCCTTAGAGCACCTGATTCTCCTGGTAGCCCTTAAACAGAGCGCGCTGTTACTTGCGAGCCTAGCACAGAACACGCTGTTACCTTCAGTTTGCAGATGAAGAAATCAAGGTCAGAGAAGTGATGACATTGTGTCATTTCCCCAAAGTCACACACAGATGTGAAAGGCAGAATCAGGATTCCACCTTCCTTCTCGGTGTTTTCAACTGCAAGGGTTTTTCTGTTTACTTTGCTTTTTTATTCTCCCTCTGTTTCTGTTGGCTCAGTTCCTGCCACCCATTCATATTGATCAGGTTTTGTTTATTCCCTCGTCTCTCTCTACTGGTTTGGAAATTCCATATTCTGTTCTCTTCCTTAATTGTTTGGCCTTAAGATCATAATAAGCACACTTGGCTTCACACAATCTAAAGTAAATCAATACCCCCACTCCCACCTCCGAACAGTGCGAAGGCCTGGAGTGTGTTTCCTCTGATCTTCCTCCTCGGTCAGGAGGCTGTGTATTCCACACCTGCGGTCCCACCTCCCTTGATGTTCCTGCGCAGGGTGATTAATGCGGCGGGTGGTGCTGTGTTTACTTAGGGTGGCCGACCCAAATTTACCCATGTCTTCGCTCACTATTACTGGTTTGAACCTCACCCTCCTCAGTTCAGTGGCCGCCTTCCTGAGTGATTTTTTTGTTAGTTCTTTTAACAAGAGCCTGCGAGTATGTCTTTGCCTGAAAATGTATTTTTTTCTCTCTCCCTTTTGAACGATAATTTAGCTGGGTCTTGAATTCTACTTTGCTCTTTTCATTTGGCACCAACCATATTGGCCAGGCTCTCTGGCCTCTGATGTTGCTGGGAGTCTGCTGCCTGCTTGTCATTCCCTGGTAAGGGAATCTTTTGGGCTATTTTTAAAAAATGCTTTTTTTTCCCTTGGCTTTTGGTATTTCACTACAGTGTTGTCTAATCATGGCTTTAATTTTATGTATCCTGCTTGAAATTCGTAGAGATGATTTAAGGGGCAGAGCACTGGTCTGTGGGTTGAAGGAAAGAAGTTCGCCAAATAATATCAGCACGTTGTTGATATTATTAATATTGTCTTAGTCCTTTGGGGCTACTATAACAGAATCCTATAGTCTGGGAGGCTTATGAACAACAGAAATTTATTTCTCACAGTCCTGGAGGCTGAGGACTCTGTCACGGTGTGGATAGATTAGGTGCCTGGTGAGAGCCCCCTGTCCTGGTTCATGGATGGTTATCGTCTGTCTCTGTCCTCACACGGCAGAAAGGAGAAGGGAGCTCCACGGGTGTCTCGTCTGGGCACTGCTTCCACTCATGAGGGCTCCACCCTCATGACCTAATTGCTTCCCAAACACCCCACCTCCTAATGCTGTTACATTGTGTATGTGACAGGGTTTTAACGTCTGAATCTGGAAGGGAGAGACACAAACATTCAGCCTACAGAAAATGAAATATTGATAATAAGCATTATCACTAACATATACTGAGGGTTTACTACATGGCAGGCACTGTCCTAAGAACTATATCAGCTTATTTCATCCTTGAACAGCCTCATAAAGAGACTACTAGTATTATTCCTGTTTTACAGATGGGGAAACTGAGGCACAGGACACATGGGTTCACAAGGGAAGTGGAGGTGGGGTGGGGGTCAGAGTTCACCTCTCACCAGCAGTACGGCCTTGAGCAAGTGACTCCACCTCTCTGAGCCTCGGTTTCCTTTCAGTCGGGCGAGGTAAGGGCTAGGACCCCTGCAGGACCCGAGGTGGGGGCGGTGCAGATATGAGAGTCCCCCCACCCTCCCTGAGGCTGCAGCTGGTGCCAAGTCCCCGCTCTGGTTCCAGGCACATTCAGGGAGACAGAGAGGATGGACTCTGAGTGAGCAAGGGACAAGGTAAGCCCCATCCTGGGAGTTTTCTCAGACTCTGAGGGGCCCCGAAAGCCCATCCCGTCTTAGCGTCACTTCTGGGGCCCAGGTCCCACCTGTCAGGGAGAACAGACCCTCAACGCCAACTCGGAGCTGTCGGCAGAGGGGCTGAGTTCTGCAGGGGAGACCAGACTCCCCAACGCAAGGATCTTTGATTACTTTTTAATGAAAAACATGTTTGCGTCCAAGATGAAATTATATTGTCGGCAGTTAATTATCACTTGTCAGACAAGTATGTGCCCAGATTGTGGGTTTAATTTCCACATAGGTTTACAAAAGCCTTGTTCCTCTTATTTGATGAGGCCTCTCTGAGAGAAACAGACAGTCATTGCTGGCAAGAGTGCTTCCTTTTTTTAATCAATTTTTTAAATAAACAGGTTTCCTTGGTATCTGAGTCAGTCTCTTTGTGAAGAACAGAAAAACCTCAGTGTACTTTAGGCAAAGAGAAGTAAGCGAGGGTGGGGGGAAGTCCCAGGTGCAGGAATGTGTCGCGGAACTCAGGGGCCTCTGGGCCCGATCAGGGCTGCCAGGTGGAGGGCCAGGAGGCGCGAACCGGGGGCGGTCAGAGCATCTCCTGGTCTCCTGGTGTCTGTGCGACCCGGTAGGGACCAGCTCCCAGCTGAGAACCCAAAGGAGTGAATGTAAAGGGAATTTCACTGAGCTGCCATCTCTCCCAGCCAATCAGCCAGAGTCTCAGAGGTGGCAGTGGTGCAGGGAAGAGGTCACCTCACACGGCACACCACGATCGTGCCCTTTCTGGAACCCTCTGGAACACATCACACCTGCATGAGGCCACTGCAGGCAGCACTCAGAGCCCAGCCGTGGCCCTGGCAGAGCAGCTGGCAGCGCCGACCTCACCCTTGACAGCTGCGAGAAGCCAGGCAAGGTCCTGCGCCAGGCCATGGTGTTACTAGAACCCACTTCTAGGGCTGTTGTGAGAAGTAAAGGGACAATATGTCATTCAGGTCGCATCCGACACCTGGAGCGTAGCCAGCGCTCAGGGCACTCGCATCTTCAGCAAGTGTCCACCGAGAGCACGCTGTGGGCAGGCACGGTCCTTGGCAGGCAGCTGGGAGGGACCCTGATTCTGGAAAGAGGAGACACACAAGCGTTAGTGTCACCTGCAGAATGTGAAAGTCGGGATGAGAGCAGGGGAAAAGGAGCAGGGGAGAGCGATGGAGGGTTGGGGTTAGGGAAGGTCTGTCAGTGCAGGTGACACAGGGACAGAGACCTGAATGGGGGGGCAGATGTGGGGAGGGGCCCCAGCCAGAGGGAGGGGCTAGGGCGAGGCCTGGGGCAGAAACCTGCTGAGGGTCCAGGTCCAGGAAGGAGCCCGGGGCTGGAGGGGTGTCCCGCGGGGCTGGGCAGGGGGATGGGGCGGGAGGCTGCAGGGTCCGGGGCCACTGCCAGCGTGGACTGTGCCTGAGTGAGGCAGGAACCACTGGTGTAGGGAGGAGCAGGGACGGCCCTGCCCCAAGTCTCACGGGGTCACCTGGCTGCTGCAGAGACAGGGACAGGAGCAGGGCCAGGGCAGAGGCGGGGACGAGCCTGAGGCCACTGCCCCATCCAGGGGCGACGATGGTGGGACCAGGGCGGGGGCCTGGGGAGCAGGAGAGGATCCCTGATCTGGGGTGATGTGAAGGCTGAGCAAACAGGACCTGAGGATTATTCACCCCATGAATATTAAGCATTATTAGTCTTAAAACTTCATACTACTGCACCCAAACTCTCCTTATATGAGGCTGTTTCAATGCTTGTTGGTTTTTGTTTTTTTTTTTGAAGGATTGTTTGTTTTCGCATCGGGTCCTAACATAACCTGAGAGTCATATCAATGTGAAATGAGAACATACTTGCAGATGAGAAGAAAAAAGAATGAAGAAAATAAAAACAACTCTTTTATATTAATGTTTGTACTTTCCCAAACTTCACCGTAAGGATGCATCCTTCACATTAAAGGGAAATGTTACTGTTACTAACGCGGTACCTGGGCCCTGGCCAAGGCCGTCCGCCGCCCAGGCTGCCCTTCTCCCCCTCCTCTCCAGCTCCTGGTGCACTTGGCGTCTGTTCTGCCCAATTAGCCCTTTATTATAGACAGTTTTGTTCTCTAATCGTCTGCCCTGCATAATTTAGCACGATCATCTACTGCCTTGTTCTCGAACGTTTAATTTAGTGTCCCTTGGCCTCAGTTCCTTCATCCCTATGTGTGGTGATGGCAGGAAGGGAGGTATTTAGAGCCTCAACAGCACCAACGCTCTCTGGGACCTGGAATAATAAAAGCCAGCCCCCCCGCCCGCCGTGCGGCCAATGCTGAGCTCCCACCTGCATCGGTCTGTACTCATTTCAACAACCCTCTGAAGGAGGCACCATTGTTATCCTCCCATTTTGCAGATGAAGACACCGAAGCTCTGAGAGGTTTAAAACGTGTCCGCGGTCACACAGCTCAGAAGTGTTGGAGCTGGGCCTTGCGTCCAAGCAGCCTGCTCTTCCTGCTCCACGGAGTGGCAGCCTTCGCTCCGCCTGCGCCCCGGGCCGGCGTAAGGCAGGGGTAGCTGCCTGCAAGCTGAATAATAGTAATAACAGTAACAATAACAATAACACTAAGGGTAACAATTCCAGGTAGCGTGCAGTTAGTGCTCACCACATACCAGATATTTAACACACGTTAGGGTGTGGGTTCCCATGACGTCCTACGCAGCCGAGACTGTCACGGTCACCGTGTTCCAGGTGAGGATCCCAGGCACAGAGTGAGCCTGGGTTTGCCCCCAAGGCAAACCTCCAAGGGCTGCCTGCAAGCGTCACATGAGTCTAGGACGCTACCTCCCCCTGAGGTGCCCCCCTGGAACCCTCGCAGTCAGCCTGCGTGACAGAGGGAACACTGGTGGGGCTCGGAGACGGTAAGCCACTTGCCCAAGTCACACCGTGAGTGCTGGAGGCTGAACCTGCCCCCGGGTCTGGGAGACCCGTGGCCATTGTCCGTTTCCTGCTCCAGTGGCAAGAGTCCCAGGAGGGATGGTGCCCTGGGGGGACCTGAGGTCAAAGACATCGCCAGCTCTGACACTCGCAGAGTAATCATATCAGAATCCTTCACTGAGCGCGTCCCACGCGTTACTGCATGTAAGTCTGCCCTCCACCCCATAAGGCAGATGCTTTTATTTTCTTCAACTCACAGGTGAGGGACTGAGCTCAGAGAGGTTAAGTCACTTTCCCAAGGTCTCAGTGAGAAAATGGCAGAATCCAGACTAAAAACCAGGGTTAGCCAAAGCCAGTAGCCTAACCACTTGGCGACACTACCTCCCTCTACCAAGCCTGGGAGTCCAGAACATTAACAAGGACTGGAACCTCAGGGTTTGGAACCAGAATGTGACACCAGCCTCTGGAGGGACCCTCAGAGATAAAGTGTGAGCTGCTGTCCTGGGAGCAGGGAAGAGAGAGAGCTGGAGGCTCAGGGGAGGGAAGGGAGCGGGGAGCTGGGAACACAAACAGCCCGGAAACCAGGCCTGGGTGGGCTCCCCGCAGGGGTCCCCGGACACAGGGCAGCACTGCTTGAGAGGCGCAGAGTCACTCTGGGACAGTGGCCAGTGCTGTCCGCAGGGTGCAGGCCCGTCAGGCATAGCCGGGGTGAGTGGCGGCCCCCTCCGCCCCCGAGCCAGGATTCACTGTGGGCCTTAAATCTAGCGGGAGTTTTTCATCCAACATAATTGTTCTCATTGTCATTGTCACGGCTAATAACATTTTGTGACGATGTAAACTCGGAAAGTTTGAAGTGGGCCCAAGGGAAGGGAGAGGCCTCGGAGGGTTTGGACAGAATTTAAAAGGGAAAAAGGGGGTGACTTGAAGCCTTGGCGAGCCTCAGGTTGGGGGACTGGCTGCTGGTTTGGGGGAGAAAGGGAGGCATTTCACAGCCACAAATCACTACACTCAGCAAACATTACCATCAGAGGATGTTCAAGCAAAGGTGAATAATAAATGTTAAAGCCTTTAAAGACTGGCAATGCCCTCTCCCCGCCCACTTTAGGTCCACCACAGTGCCCACCCTGTGCCTAGAACAGAGCCTGGCATGGCAAGCCCTCAGTGAACTCCTGGGTGAGCAGTTGGTCGGCGGAGCGGGCCTCAGTTTACCATTTGTAAAATGGGGAAGTCAAATCTAGTGTCTCCCCCATGCACCTCCTCCCCTACCCCCGAGACCCGCTCTCTGGGAAGCCCGGAAGGCTGGAAATGGTGGGGACTATTGCAGGTTTGGGGGCTGGCAGCAGTGACAGCCGAGCCCCCCTTCCCCAGCAGGGCTGGGTTGCACGTTTCATTTCACAATTTCTACCGAAACTCACAGGACAGTGCCAGCAGGGAGCTTCACATGCAGTTATTACACTGTGATATATCTGTAGATGTACAACTGTTGGAATTGGTTTTGCATATTGCAATAAAACTGCACCATTAATTAATTACATTGTTTATTCATCAACTTGGAAAAGGATGGGCAGCTGGCATGGTGGGCGAATCTTCCCACGCTGCAGGCCGGCTCTGGGTCCCTGGAGCTCCAGGAGGGGCAGAGAGCAGGCTCAGGGGACAGGCCAGCCCCGGCCAGCGCCTGGGCCCGGGCGGCGGCCAGCACGGCAGGGAGGGGGTGCCTGAGCCCCTGCCTGGGCGGCTCCCCCGGGCCCTGCAGGGGTAGGAGCAGGGCGGCCGGAACCTGACGACCCCGGAGCCCCGTCTGCCCTCCCTCGACCTGGGTCGCCTCCCTGAGCCTCGGTGTCCTCAGCGGCAGAGTGGGGCTGGGAACAGCCCCCCTCCTCACGGGGGGCTGTGAGGATGAAGCCTGGGTGCCGGTGACGGGCGCCCAGCGCACGCAGGACGGGCTCCCACGCGTGGACTGACACTCCCGCTACTGTCACCCAGGACTGTGACAGAGGAGGCCCCGCGGGCCCGGTTTACAGATGGGCTCGTCGCTGCGACAGCTACCAGCTGTTAACGCCCCTGCGCGGTGCCTGCTCACGTGGCCCCGTGGCCCCTCACAGCCACCCGCATGGCAGGGGCTGCTATGGCCCCCACTCCACGGGGAGGGAGGCTGTGCCGTGAGCAGGTCCGGCACTTCCCAGGCCACACCGCCCGCGGGGGACAGAGGCTCAGAGCAGGGCTTTCTGCCCGCAGGGCCCTGGCTTGGCCACCACCGCAGACCCCACCCTGCCCGGGACACTGAGTGACAAGCACGGAGGAGAAGGCGGTGGACACACGCGGCTGCCCACCCAGCAGCCACCCCCTCCTTCCTTCACTTGCAGAACCCTGGGTTTGCCCTGCAACAAGAGGCTCAGACCTGGTGCGCCTCCTCAGCCCTGGGGTGAAGCCAAGTCTGATGCCCCGCACCCCTCCTCCATTTAGGAGTGGGCATGTGACCCAGATCTAACAATTGAGGTCTGAGAGAAAATCTGCTGGTGGAGGGAGTGGTTTCAGGCAATGTTTCTTCTGCCTCACTCTACGTCCTTTTTCTAGACTGAAATGCCGAGCTATGATGTTTGGAGTAGCAGCAGCCATCCTGCAGCCATGAGGCAACAAGCTAATGACAAAACCCAACACAGCCAAGTATGGTAAAGAAAAGAGATAAAAAGCCTGGGTCGTTCTTGACATCTCTGAGCATCTGGCCAAGCTGCAGCCACCTCCCTCCAGACATCTAGCTATGTAAAAACATTCCACGTTTAAAGTGTTTGAGCCACTATTTTTGAGTTTCCTGTTACATGCTGCCACACACCTCTTAACTAACAGAAGTGCCTCCTATGCTCCCAGAACACATCTGCCATACGCCTCACCACACAGGGTCATGGCCATTTATCCACAACTGTCTCCCCTTCGGCCCCTACAATCCCGGAGGTGAGGGCTGTGTCTTGTTGGTCTTAGCAGCTCCCAAGTGTCATAGATCACAAGCCATCACGATTCCTAATTACCCCAGTATAAATAATATGAAAGAAGGGAGAAAACAACAACAACAACAAAAGAACAGTTAATAAATGAGCGATTATAGTGTCTGTAAAAATCCTTTGTATACTGTGAAGAGCTGGGTCTGAGAGCAGGATAAGGTTCTGGCCGGTGGATACATAGTGGGGATGGACAGGGGGCGCAGGGTGGAGACCAGAAATTGGAGAAAAGATTCTTTGGGGAGAATGAGGCATCTTCGTCCTTCCAGGTGTCCCCCAGCCTCTCCATCCTGCCGCGCAGACGTCCGGTGTGTCCAATCCCGCCCTCCCCCTGGGCTGCATCCCCATGGGCTGCTGGAGCCTTGACAGCCAGCCCCTCTCTCCCCGCACAACAGACACTGAGCAACAGGCTTTGTGCTCTGCCAGTTACCCCTAAAAAGTTGCCGTGAGAAACCAAATGGTCATCATTCCGCCAGCTGTGCCCCTTTGCCGCGTTATTTTGTGAGAGACAGGGGACTGGGCACAGGAGAGGGGCCGTGGGAGGAGTGGGAAGAAACCATAGGATGAACAGGTTTTCAAATGTTCGGCTGCAGGTTTTGCAGGGAGATTAGATTAAAGGATCAAATCAATGAATTTTGCCACCTGAGTAAGAGGTCTGTTTCCTGCCATCTGAATAAGAGATCTGTTTCCCCCATAATGCTTCACTGTGACAGTTGGTTTCAAGAAATTTGACAGATTTCATTTTTTCAGCAGACAAGAGATCAAGGTATTAAACAAAGCACATTTCACCACGAGAGCTCTGTTAACTACCCCACTTAAGAGAGGTGAGTTTTTGGCAACACGGGTAAGTCATTTCCCCCTGGAAAATTGCCTGTGGCGGAGGCGGGAGTAGGCGGCAGGCGTAGGCGGAGGTGGCTGGAGCTCCTGTCCAGGCCCCCCTGTGTCTGCCCTCCTGCGTCTCAGTGTCGCCCCAGGGAAGCTGACGACGGAGAGTCCTGACCCCTCAGGGCTCGAGGTTCAAAGCCACCCATGTGTCTGTCTCCAGCCTCCGTTCCCCTTCCATACTGTGTGACCGTGCCTTTTCCTTGACACATTTTTCTGTGTTATCCCATTTGGTCCTTAGCCAAGTCTGGGATTGTCATTGGTCACTCCCCCACTCTGTACCTCACATTCCTTATCTGTAAAAACAGACCTGATGAGATTTACCTCTGGGGGAGCTGCACATTCAATGATCCCACAGAGGCGGGAGCACGCAGTAGGTCTTCAGCTGGCAGTGGTTCCCAGGAGGCTGGAAAAGAGCAGGAGCTTTGGAGCTTTGGAGGCGGTTCTGGGTGGACGTATCGTGGCACAGGAGGCATCCAGTGAAGAGCTGCTCTCGTGTCGTCATTAGCTGGGGCGAAGGCACTGGCTCTGAGCGAGACAACCTGAGTTCACACCCCCGTTCCCGTACTAACTTGCTCTGTGCCGCTGGTCCTACCCTTTCTCCCCTCTGGGCCCTGGCTAGTCCACCTGTAACCCAGGAATGGCAATTGCACCAATGTCACAGGCTGGGCCAAGGTGATGCTCATGAGGGCCGGCTGAGCTGGTGACAACTCTGATGATGACAGTGATAACTATGACAATGACAGCAACAACAATGATGACGATGGTGATACGATGAATCCAATGATGGAAACAGTGACAATGCTGATGATGACAATGATAACAGTGACGACGCTGGTGATGACAATAATGCTGATGAGGCTGGTGCTGATATTATTCCCCTGGGAAGGACGATATAACAGTAATAATAGCACCTATAATGGCTGGCATTGATCAGGGTTTACTGTCCTTTGTCTCAGTCCCTCAGAGAATAGGTGTCATTATTTCCCCACTTTGCTTTCCATAAGCTTTCTGACACAATCCTGTGAAGTGAGATGTTTTTATTAGTCTTATTGTATAAACGAGAAAACTGACTCAGAGAAGCGATATGCAAACCGCACAGCTGGCAAGGGACAGCATTGGGACGGAAACCCAAATCTGTGTGGCCATAATGCTGTGTGATCTTTGCCGTACCAGGTCAACTGTAGCTCAGGCTGGGCCTTTCTTTCCCAATAGAGCCGTCTGGGACCTGGCAGACCCCGCCCTGGCTGTCCCTGAGCAGCCCTCTCCCCACCAGGGGCTGGCAGCCCTCCCAGGCGCGCATGGACGCTGGCAATTCCCTCTCCTCAGCCCCGGGAACATCACCTATCGGTCGCGGGTCCTCGGGCTGTAACACTGGGATCATCTGTGTATCGGCAATGAGCAGAGGCCACGCGGCCATTCAAGTCCCAGAGATTCTGGGGAGGGGAGGAAAACCGAGAAAAAGCAGAGAGAGCAGAGGAAATAGGATGTGCCAGGGAGATTAATCCGCTGCTCCGACATGAAAGAAATACATTCAATTATATTTTATCGCATTTCATTTGAATATACACATTGTAGTTAGCTGCCTGCACGCCCCAGATTACCCAGAGAGAAAGCACAACAAAAGTCAAGAGAACAAAAAACATACACAATAAGCTCCTGGAATTGAAATCACTAAGAGAGAAATAAAAGCCAGACTTGAGACAAAAGCAGCCACTTGGCACCAAGGCCCTCTCAGCACTGACACCAAGTCCCCAAGCCACATGGCCCAGTGCCAGCTGCCCGCCAGCCCAGCAGTCCTGAGCACCAGCATCAGGGAAAGTCTCAGGCCAGAGTCAGGAGGCTCCTCTGTCTTCCTAGAGCTGTTTCCTACTCTCTCTGTGGCCTGTGATAGGTCACTGTCCCTCTCTGGGCCTCATTCTCCACAGGAGAAATGCGAGGCCTGGACCAGATGCTCTCAGAGGTACAGGGTCAGTGGGGAGAAGTTAGAGCAAGACAGGGCCACACTGGAGCCTTTCCAGGGCTCAGGGGATCCCACAGACATTCTCCCAAGGTCACGATCCTCTGACATGGGCTGAATTATGTACCCCCAGATTCATATGTTGAAGCCCTAATCCCCAATGTGACTGTATTTGGAGCTAGGGCCTTTAATAAGATAACTAAGGTTGAACAGGATGCTAAGGGTGGTGTCCTAATCCAATAGGACTAGTGTCCTTTCAAGAAGAGGAAGCAATTCCAAGAGGGGTATGCACAGCGAGAAGGCAGGCATCTGCACCCCAAGAAGAAAGGCCTCAGGAAAAACAATTCTGTCAGCACCTTGATCTTGGACTTCCAACCTCCTTTAATAAATGTCTGTTTTTTGAGCAGCCACGCCCATCTGTGGCATGCTCTCATGGCAGCCCTGCCTGACTAACGCACCCCTGATAGGACTCACTGATAAAGCTGAATGAAAGGTCCCCAGTAATCAGGACGACATGCTGAGGGCAGGTGAGCAGGCTGCGTCTTAGCGCTTTCTCCTTGCCCTTCTGGCACCTTCTGTCTCTGTCCTTCCCCCATCAAAACTGCACCCGGGAAAGGCCCTGAAATCCCCTCTCCCTGCAGATTGATTGGCTGAGGGGGTTTCCTGGGGTCCCCAAGGGAGCATCTTCCACTTTCTAAAAAATGGGCACTAGAATTCTCAGGCAGCAATTCGGCCCACATTCAACCCCGTAAAATCATGGGGATGCAAGGATCTTAGGAAGGACTGTTAGCTGTGGTGTGTGTGTGTAGCCAACATTTACTGAGCACCCACTGCATTCTGAACCCATGTCAAACCGTTTGCAGGACTTGTCTACCGGTTATTATTACTGCCCACATTTTACAGATTGAGGCTTCAAGAGGGTAAGCAGCTTGCCCCATGTCCCAACCCAGTGAGTAAGTGCTGGAGTCAGGATTCAGATCTAGGCAGGTCGATCAAGGCCTGTTTTCTAAGCACAATGTTATTAGTACTAATAGAATCTTCATTATTATCTCATTATCGCTATTAAGACAGACATCCCCATTATCCTAAAATCACCAAGACCGTGATAACAATGGCTGATGGTTGCTGAGCAGAGTCAAGCCGACAGCCGTGGCCGCTGTCAGCATTTCGTATCAGTGTCATGTTAGTGAATCTGTGAGGTGGGGACTTTCATCCCTCTCATTGCATTGATGAGGAAACTGAGGCCCAGAGATGCAAAGGTAAGTGACTAATCCCAGCAACCAGTGAGTGGCTGAGGAAAGATTTCCATCTAACTTTTGGCTCCAAAGCCCTTAACTGGGGTAGAAACAGCTGAAGTGAGTAAACTCACCCTGTTGACACTTGCACGCCCAGACATCATGAGGTGGCCTGTTAGAAATGTCCTCGTGTCAACTCGTGCAGTCCCGGCTTCTCTTTGCCAGGCAATGAGCCCTTTGATGCCCCTGCTTGCGGTCCCTCCCTGAGCCATGGCGGTTAGTACATTCTGCTATGTTCTCAGAATTGGAGTCAGGGGCCTGTTGCCAACATCACTGAGTTATTTAAAATAACTGAAAGTGCAACGTTCATTTCTGTAAGCCATGTTAAAACACTCCTAGCAGTGGGGTAGGTGAGCAGAACTAGAGGTGGGACCCAGTCACAAGTGCCCCGTTCAAGACTCTGCGTCCGTGGGCTCGAGACTCTACTCTCCTACCAGAGACACCAGGGCAGCCAGACGGTCCCAGTGGGGGACCCACCGTGGCAGACATAGGGAGTCCCTGATACCCCCTCGGCAGCTGCAGAAGGGCCTGGGAACCACAGCAGCAACAGATAAACCAGACAGACCAGAACAGCACCACAAAGACTGGAAACTCAGCAGCCACTGGGCCCACAGCCCACAGCACCAGGCCAAGAACCCATGTGCTAAACCCAACAGAGTGACTGGCTGCTGACGTAAAGGTTTAACTAAGGCCCAGACTGCCCCAACAGGGTAGGCAACATGTTGGGGAAATAAAAAATTATCCGCCATACCAAGAACCAAGACAATTATAATTTAAATGAGCAAAGACCTTCAACTGATGCCAGACACCAAGATGATCAGATGCTGGAATCATTCGACCAGGATTTTAAAGCAGACTGCTTAACATGATTCAAAAATCAACTACAAATTCTCTTGAGACAAATGAAAAAATAGAAAATCTCAGCAAAGACATAGCAGTTACAAACAAAAAATGAAATGATGTTATAGAACAAAGCTATGGAAGATCTAAACAATACAACCAACATCTGGATCTAACTGATATACAGAACACACCACACAACAACAACATTGGAATATGCAAGGAACATTCACCAAGATAGACTATACCTTGACCATATGGGCCATAAAACAAAACCCAGTAAGTTTTCAAAAAGTGAAGTAATTCAGAGTGAGTTCTCTGACCATATTGGAATCAATTAGAAATCAATAAGAGAAAACAGGAATATCTCTAAACATATAGAAATTAAACAACATACCTCTCAATAATTTACGAGACCAAGGAGGAGGTCTGGAAGGTATTTTTAAAAATACAGAGAACAATAAAAACAAAAACACAACATATCAAAATATATAGATTGTAACTAAGTGCTGAGAAGAAAATTTGTAGCACTAAATTCTTGCATTAGAAATGAGGAGAGTCTCAAATCAATAACCTAACCTCTTACCTCAAAAAACTAGAAAAAGACCAAAAAATAAAAATAAGCCCAAAGCAAGTAGAAAAATAATTATAAAGAGAAGAGCAGAAATTAATAAATTGAAAACAGGAAAAAAATAAAAAAAATCAATGAAACAAAAAAAACTGCTCTTCAAAAAAAAATCAGTAATATTGATAAACCTCTAGAAAGAATGAGAAAAAAAAAAAGGAGAAAAAAAAAGAAGGAGAAAAGACAATATGCCAATTCCAGGGGTGAAATAAAGAAAATCACTATAAACCTGGAGCTATTAAAATGATTTAAAGAAATACTACTAACAACTTTACCTTCATAAATTTGACAACTTAGAAGAAATGGACTGATTCCTTGAAAAGCCCAAATGACCAAACTCAAGCAAGATGAAACAAGTAATTTGAATAGCCCTAAAACAATTAATAAAACTGAGGTAATAATTTTAAAGCTTCCCCAAAAGAAATGTCCAGACTTAGATGGTTTCATTAAAGAATTCTACACATTGTAAAGAAGAATAAACACCAATTCTACACAATCTCTTCTAGAAAATAGAAGAGGGGAAACCCTCTCCAATGCAATACATGAAACCAGTATAGCCTGTTACCAAACCAAACAGTGTAGAAAAAAAAAAAAGAAAAAGGACAGACCAATATCTCTTATGAACTTAGACTCAAAATGCTCAAAAAGTTTATAAGCAAACCAAATTCAACAATGCATAAAAAGAAATATATTCCATGTCCAAGTGGGGTATATTACAAGTTTGCAAGGCTGGTTTAACATTCAGAAATCTATCAGTATTACACACAATATTGACAGGCTGAAAAAGAAAAATCACATAATTATATCAGTTGACCCCCAAAAAAAGCATTTTGCATTATTCAGTACCCATTCATGGTAAAAAAAAAATCTTAGTAAAATAGAAATAGAAGGGAACTTTCCAATCTTGGTAAAAAGCAGCTATAAAACTCTCACAGCTAACATCATACTTAATGGTGAAGGACTAAATGTTTGCTCCCTAAGATCAGGAACAAGGCAAGATATCTACTCTTCTCACTCACACTACTATTACTGGATGATATAACCACTGCAATAAGGCAAGAAAAAGAAATAAAAGGCACATCAATTTTAAAGAAAGAAATAAAACTGTCTCTATTTAAAGATGGTATGATTCTCTTCATAGAAAATCACAAGGAACCTACAAAAAAAAAAAAAAAAAAACCCAAAACAAACAACAACAAAAGCTTCCTAGAACTAGTAAGCGAGTTCAGAAAGGTCACAGGATCTACACACAAAGTTAATCGTATTTCTATAAATTAACAATAAACATGTGGAAATTGAAAACACCATGACATTTACAATCTCCAAAGGAAATGAAGTATTTAGCTACACAAAACACATACAAGATCTGTATGCTGAAAATTACAACAAAGAGCTTAGAAGTTATCATTTCCATCCTAACAATGAGAAAAAAAGCTGAACAAACTGAAATTTAATAATCATCTTCTTCACTCCACCAGAGACTTGCAGTCACAGACAAACCTGTGCCCTGAAAACTGGAAAGATAAGCAGATACCTAGAATCCTGGCTCACCAGGACCAGAAGCCCATAACTGGAGCCAGCCACTGTAGGAACACTTTAAAGGCTGTTGCTGGGGGCTCAGCTTAGACAAGCTTGAGAGTTTAAAAACTCAAGGAGACCAAATCTCAGGGGCACCCCACACTTTGGTGAGTTTTACTTCCTGGAGCCACACCAGGTTATCAACATGGAGACAGGAGAAAAATCTTCTCCTGCTTCCAGCAGGGAGACAGGGGAATAGCCATTTTGAAATATTCCCAGAGTGGCCTGCTCTCCTTAACAAGACCTCCTGCAAGGGAGACTACTTTGCCAGAGCCTAACTGCTTGTGGGAAGGGAAATACCCACCTCAGGCTCACTGAAAGACTGAGACCAAATCACAAGACTGTAGGCTGTGTCCCCTCCCCCACCCCTCACCACCACTTCAGCAGGGCTCCTCTGTAATAACAGAGGATCACAGTTGAAAAAGCTGGAGCCTCAGACCCTATTTAAGGAAAACCCAAGACAACAGGAGCAACAAAAACAAGGACATGGAAGGAAATGTTAGCCTCTGATATACCACAACTACAGCAAACATAAATACAGCCTAACTCTTAGCTAGATAAATACGAACCTCACTGGTTTACCTGATTTCCTTTGACCCACTATATCAGGTTGGGCTATCAGCAATAAATTGCATGGCATGGTAAAAAGCAAAAAACACAGTCTGGAGAGAGAAAACAAGCATCCTCAAGAGGAGGGCACACAGGTGTCCCAGTGAGGTACCAATGCTGCTTTTATAATGAAACAGATTTAAAATGAAAACAGTCTAACCTGATGTGAGGACACATGAAATAGGATTCTCTTTAAAAAGGGCATCAAGTAATATTTCAATACGGGAATCAATGGAAGCTCATGAAAAGAATTGCTCACTGAATAATGATGAAGGACAAGTCAATAGAACTGAGTACTTTCAAAGGAAAAAGCCACAACTCACTCCCTGATTATAGGGTTGGAGACAACGAATTGAAAAAGCAATGACGTCGAACTATGAGTAAACATCCAACTTCTTAACAGAGACAGAAACCTGCTAATATGATGACAAACCATACTGAGGGCACATCAGAGCCTAGAGCTGGGTCTGAGCATTTTCTAGCCATTCCTGAAGCCCCACCTGCATCCCAAAGGGAGCCCAGGGGCTGGACCCTTGGGCCTGTCTTCACCCTCACTGTACTCTCTGGGCTCAGTCCCTCCAAAACCTTCTCTGGGCCAGAGACTGGTCAGTCCTGCCCACCTCCTCACTTTCATTGCGTAGTCCACTTCCTCTAGGAAGTCTCCCTGGATTACTCCAGGCCCCACTCACCCCGACTCTTACCTCAGCCCATCACAGCAGGTGTTCTCAGCGGAATATCTTAACTCATCTGCTAATATTTAGTAATAATGTGGGTACTGGCACTTTCTGGCAGATAAGAACTTGGACTCTGGAGTCAGAGACCTGAGTTCACATCCCAGTTTGCTGCATCATCTTGGCTAAGCTGCTGCCTTCTCAGTCTCAGTTTCCTTATCTGTGAGGTGAGAGTCATAATTTTCACCTCACAACAGATTTAACAAAATGCTGAATGTAAAGTGTCACAATGTCTGCCACTTAGATGGCACTCAAGAAATGCTGGTCACACTTAACAGTTTACAGAACACAGCTACAGCTGTTAGGTTCAAATTCTCCAATAGAAGTTGACCTCATCTGGCATTTCTACAGCACTTTAGAGTTTGCAGAGCCCATACCCTTCCTTTTAGGGGACCCTCGGGACCCCTCGGAGCAGCCAAGAGTGTGAGCTCTGGACCCAGAATCTCCAGTTCAAACCCTGCCTCTACCACTTCCTAGTTGACCTTAAGCAAGTTATTTATCATTTAAGCCTCATTTCCTCACCTATGAAATAGGACTAACAATGATTTCTCCCTTGTCAGGCTGTAGTAAAGCATGTAGACTAGTGTGGGGCCTAGAAAATCCCTTATCACATCTGAGATCTTTATCATCCTCCCTATTTTATAGACGAGCAAACTGAGGCTCAGAGAGGTGAAGGCACGTGTCCAAGATCACACAGACTCTGGAGTCAGCTCTTTCCCTCAGATGTGATAGAGGAGGCAGTTAGACAGGCAGGAGCAGAGCATGAATGACAGGCCAGGTACGGACTGTCACCCAAGTGCCTAGCAATGGGCAAAACCAGAGAAAACAAGTATTACAGGCTAGGACCTTACCCTTTCTTCCCCTAGCATGTCACCTGTCATGCAGCTTAGAACCCCTGACCTTTCATATCACTACTCATGCAGTTTAGACCCCTTCAAAGGAGGAGCAAGGGGGCCAGAGAATAGCCTCATATGACTCCCATACGAGCTTTTGCACGGCCACTCCCTTAAGCATTAAGCCCTCAGGACAATGAGGTTCTGATCCATATTAAATAATCTTAGGAACAAAGTCTCAGGTCTGTTGACCCCAGAGACAGAGTTCTGGTCAAACTAGAGATGACATTTAGGCCTCAGTTGTGTTTCAGCTCCAGGCCTACAAAAGCATCCAGATGAAGCGACGTCATGGCTTACATGACGACCAGATGCAATGGCTAATGACCCCCTGGGCCAGCACCAACTGGTCCAATCAGTAGAGACCATGACCCTAAAAGGACACATCTAGGAAGTTGATAAATATTCTACTGAGATTTCCCCCTGAAATCTCTCCTACAATCCCTGCCGTTAGGAAACAGATAAAAGCTCTTGAGACAAAGGACTCAATGGCCTCTCCCCACCCACCATGTACCTTTGCACCTTTCCGCACCCTCCTTCCCTCAGGCACATACCCTTACGCTCCCTCTCCTAAACTCCAAGGGCCTTTATTTTGCTGTTGTGACTTGTTTCTTGAGGACACGCAGTCCAGCTGGCTCACTTCTTCTGCCTCTATGACTTTCTAAACCAATTTCTCACACCAGAGTTCTTGGCTCTGGATTCTTTCTTAGCCCAACTCAAGAATCAAGGTCCAACTCCACCGTTAACTGATCCAGCATGTTCAGGCCCATGTCCCACCCACCACATGCCAAGCACTGTGCTTGGCACTGTACTGCTCCCTTTACACCCATGTCATCTCACAGCCAGGAAGTTGAAGAATCCCACCCGGCACGGCTCCCTATCCTCAACCCCACAGAGAAGGGGGTTTTCTCCTCCCTTCCTTGTCCTGAGCCTGCAGGGGCACTGACCACTGGGCCACCAGTAGAGGGAGGGGGCTGTAGGGACAGAAGGCAGCTGGAGCCTGTACGGAGGGCAGCCAGGACAGCCAGCCCCCAGGTCTCTAGATATGGCCCCAGTTCTGAACTTTGTGTGCCAGGAACTTCGCAGACTTCAATCCTTTGCAGAGCCAGAGCCTCCTCAGAGAGCCCAGAGCCGGGAGGGGAGGAGGAGCCCACTTTCTCTCCATCCCTGCCCTCCATCCCCTCCCTGAGGCATCTGCAGAGCTGCGCATGTGCATCAGAAGAAGCTACATCTTCAAGGGCCCAGGACAGACCCCACACAGATGGATTTTTCGTAACCTCGTTATCTTTCCCTCTGAGGGTCCCAGGTCAGGCCAATAACTTGCTGCCTGCTGCCTGGTGCAAATCAGCGGCAAGGCTGCAAGCTGCTGTAGGAGCTTATGGCTCCATCCTCCTCCCCCCTGGAAATCAACAGAAACCCAGTTATTAAATCCACCTAAATCTAGTGGTCCATGAATCAAAGGCCTCTTCTGGGCTTGTGCCGGGTTGGACGAAGCTCCATCTCCCCAGACCTGGTTTCAGTACAGATTCAGGGCAGCAGCAGGACCCACTTAGGACAGAGCAATGGCAGCAGGAAAACGCCAAACCAGGTAAGCAGTTGCTGTCCTGGCCTGCCAAGGAACATTCTAGGCGAGGCTTCAGGGAGAGGAGACACCCAGAGGTGGACTCTCGGTCAGGTCTCTTGTCTCAGAAACATGCACCTGTTCCAGAGAGCATCCCTGTTCTGAGGTTGCCAGGGCTTTGGCTCAGAGTCCCACCAGTTTGCAAAGCCAGAGGGCTTAAGGCTGCACTGCCTTCATCTGGGGCTGAGGGTAGAAGTGACGCTCAATTCCAGCTCCTCTTCCTTGCGGCAGCATCTGCAGAGCTGTGTGGTGCAGGCAGTGGCGGCTGAAGATCAAGCCCTGCTGTGCTCAGCCTTGGGGAACCCACACCCTGCCTGAGGTCACACAGGGAGTAAGGGGCAGAGTGGGACTAGCCCAGGTCCATCAGGCCCCCAAGTTAATGTTCTACCCTTGGGTGGCAGTCCGCTGAGTCCCAGAAGAGGCTGGGGTGTGCTGCAGGTTGGAAAGGCCAGGCCTGAGAGCCCCAAAGTCCGGAGGCACTGTTTGGTCTTCCAGGTTGTGGGGGCTGGGGTGGGGCCATGTCACAAAGCTTCCACTCCTCACAGTGGAAGCTGCTGCCAAGTAAATTACTCCTTATAATGGAGACGTCGGCTTGGGGAATCGAGGAGACAGTAAACAGAAGCCAGAGTAATTAACCACGAACTGCGGATGTGCCCCGGTTTTCAATGCCACCCACCCTGCGGTGGCCTCTTCCTGCAGTGAGGTGATACCACAGGGCAGCGTTTGTCAGCTGAGATGAGCAGTTGAGAATCAGAGAATGAAAGAGCCGGGGAAAGTGGGGGGTGCCGGGGAGACCACAGAGTATAAACCCCTCATTGGACAGAGAGGGAAACCGGGGCTCTGAGAGGAAGAGGCGCCTGCCCAAGAGCCCAGCAGGCTAGTGACAGGCGGGCCGGATCCCCGCTCTCCTCGTAGGTGGATCAGGGCTGCTCCCAGAACTTTACTAGGTACAGGGCTCAGGTCATGGGCTTGGTTGGCTGAAATGGGAAATGGGGAGAATCTGGCAGGTATGAAGGAAGAAACTTAGGCTCAGAGATAGGAAATAAGAAACAAAATCTCTTCCCTTAGCCCTGCCTTTAAACGAGCTTTATCTGAACCCCATCTCTCCCTAAAAGATGTCACAGACGGTTGGTTAGCCTTGCACTCACCTTCAGCTATAAAAGCATCTTGTGGATTAAGGCCTGCTCACTTGTCAGCATTAAAAAATCTGATTGGTCCCCTTTCCCCAGCTAAGGTCTCACTGGAAATCAGGGACCCCTGCTGGGAAGGAGTGGGGGACGTGGGGTGCCTGGTCTGCTCATCCCCATCCCCCTTCCCTTCCAGTGTCTGGGCAGAGGAAGGGAACTGTATATGGAAAAGGGGAGCCATTGTTGACTTGGCTGGTGCTGTTTGCAGTCCTTCCCCAGCACATGCCAGCTTTTTCCTGCGGTACAAATAGATGTGTTTATTGCAACTACACAGCTCCCGACAAAAAACATGTTTTCTCTGGCTGGCCTTTTGAGCCCCATCCCAAGCCCAAAGGTCCTCCTTGTTCAGTCCACCCCACTGTTGGGACCCCCTCCTCCTGAGAAGCTCTCCCAATAAAATTGCTAGACACTCAGTGAACATCTGTGGTTCCATGAATGTCTTAGTCCACTAGGGCTGCCATACCAAAAATACCATAGGTTGGGTAGCCTATAAACAACAGAAGTTCACTTCTCACAGTTCTGGAGGCTGGGAAGTCCAAGGTCAAGATGCAGGCAGATTCAGTTTCTGGTGAGAACCTTCTTCCTGGTCCATGGACAGTTGTCTTCTCATTGTGTCCTCACATGGGAGTTGGGGGGGAGCTCTCTGGGCCTCTTCGATAGGGACACTAATCCAGTTCTCGAGTGTTTCACCCTTACGACCAAATCACTTCCCAAAGGTTGCCCCCTCCTCATACCACCATACTGGGGATTAGGTTTCAAATTTGGGGGACAGCACAAACATTCAATCCATGACAACATGGTCCACAGAAAATCCCCCTCCCCTCTGCTCACCACTTAGAAGCACAAACTGTCCTCCCTGTCCCCTCACCCATCCCCGCCATGATGGACAGCTGTGGCCGACCTCCAACCGGCCTCTGACCTCCTGAGTCCTCCGGGCATGTTTACCAAGGTGACTTTATCTCCCAGAGTGAAATGAAGGAACTGAGGCACAGAGAGGTTAAGTCTCACATATAATAAACAGAGCCAAAGTTTGCCTTCTAAAATATATATATATATCAGAGAAAACTGGCAAAATTGAACAAAAAATAGAGATCACAAATAACATATAAGCAATGGAAAAGGAAAATTGCTACAGAAGTTGCAGAGACATAATACATAAAAAGTTGTATCAATAACTTTATACCAATAAATTTGAAATTTTAGGTTAATTGAATATATTTTTAGAAAAATATAACTATCTAAACTGACCCAGAGAGAAATTCTTAAATTCTCAATAACTTTGTTCCCATTACAGAAATTGAAGTGATAGTAAAAGCCTTCCCACAAGTAAAACACTTTACCCATGTGGTCTGATAAGTGAGTTCTCAAACACCTAAGACAGAGATTATTCCAGTCTTACACTAACACTTCCATTTATGAGACGAACAAAGCCTTGAATCCAAAGTCAGATCAACAGTGAAAAATTACAAAACACACTGAAAAGTGTAATGAGAAAAGTCTTTTTAAAAAATTAGCAAGAAAATTGCAGCAACAAATAAGTTAGATACTATATCATGGCCAAGTGTGGTTTTTCCTAGGAAACATGATGGTAGTTTAGTCTTACTACATGAATTAATAAAGTAATTCATCACTTTAGGAGACCTTTTTAAAGCATGTGATCATCTGAATACAGAAAAAGTATTTGATAAAAGTTGGCATCCATTCATGATAAAACTCTTGCTTAGCAAACTAGGAATGAGAGGAATAGGAGAATCCACCAAAACAAAACAAAACAAAAAGAAAACCCTACAACAAGCATCATCATATTTTGTGGTGAAACACTGAAAGCTTTCCCTTTAAGATCAGGAACAAACAAGGATGGCTGCCAACATCATTACTATTCAACATGGGAGTGTCTTGTCTAGAGCACTTAACAAGAAAAGCAATAAAAGGTATGCAGATTGGAAGGAAGAGGGAAAACTGTCATTATTTTCATATGCTGTGCTTGCCTCTTTGGAAAAACCCAAAGGGCTCACAGATAATAAGAGTTTAACACGTTTTCTGGATTCAAAATCAATATACAGAGATAAAGATTCCATTGACAATAGAATACATTTTTTACAAACTTTCTAAGATAAATAATAAACCTAACAAAAGTTGTGAAGTTCTTTTGTGTAAAATATCAATATTTGGATCTGTTTGATATGAGCTTGGCACATTGTAGCATTTCATTAAACGTGTATTTCTGCTTCCCCCTGCCCTATACCTTGAGATGTTTGCATTTTCATCCTAAAGAATCACTATCAGATTTGTCAGAACAATTTATGCACATTGCGTCTTACTGAACCAGTGCTACTTTAAAGATTAATATTTGCATAATGCATTTGCCAAATACTGTCTCATTATCTTTTCCCCAAGAGAAGTGGGTAATAATGTTCACATTTGCACTAAAAGAAAGTAACCCACAGGATATATTTGGTTTGGCATCAGGTTTTGGACCCAGATCTGTCTTATTTCCATTGCTGTGGGGCTTTGCCCTGCCTTGCGCCTGTTGACCGGCTCATTCTTTAAGGAACTACAGGGATGCGTACTGAACCCGGTGCCAGCAGTGAGGGGCACAGTGGCATGTGCTCAGTGGACACAATTGTTGCCCCCATGGAGCTCAGTCTCCTGGAGGGTCGGGATCATCACCCAACTGTGCTACATATGTGCTGTGCTACATATGATGCTCAGCATGGAGGAGGGGAGCAAGGACGCCTCCTAGAGGGAGGGACATTTGATTCCAAACCTGAAAGATAAGTTATCTATAGATCAGGGGTGTGGGTAAGGTCAAAAAGAGGAAGAAAGGTGTCCAAGCCAAGGAGACAGCATGCACTGAGGCTTGGAGGAGAGAGTGGCCACCATGGAAGAGATGGAAGCTTGTTCCAGCCAGAGTCTAAGGAGTACAGGCATGAGGCCCCCCAAAGCCGGCCCACCAGAACCTCAGACACTAGGCTGAGGAGTATGACCTTGACTCTAAAAACAAGGGATCAACAAAGGTAAGAAAAAGCCAGATCGGTACTTTAAAAGACAGAGTGGGCAGATTTGGGGGTGTGTCACAGAAGGAGACACTAAAGCCAGGAAGCCAGTTGGGTCAGAGGAGACCCGCTCTCTGTCCACCCAAAGTTCTCATGACCTCATGAGTCAACTCCCAACATCTGTCAGGGCTCTGGGCTGCAGGGACAGACCCCAGGCTTGTAGTGGGGGCCTTTAGAAAAGGGATGGTTGGCCCTATGACTGGAGAAGAGGCTCAGGAGCATTTAGGACAGAAGGAGTGGCCAGAATCAGGGTCTCTGCCTGCCAGGACTCCCGCCATCCAGCATTCATTTCTGTTTCTTCCCCTCCTGCAAAGTGGCCTCAGTTTCTCCCCCGTACCTCCCACGCGGACAGAAAGGTAGCCCCAAGCTGTTTCCAACCCCATGATCCCAAAGGTAGTCGGGAACTTCCCATAGGGATCCAAGGGAAAATCGCAGAGAGGGAGCCAATAGGCTTATGGGAGACATTCTGTCCAATAACTACACAGCAGGAGACCTTACCTTTTGTAAAGACAAAGCTCCACCACAGAGTTGACAGTGCCCAATGAGCCATCCAAGAACAGGGCCTCAGGCAGTGGACCAAGAAGTAAAGGACAGATCCCAGTCGATGTCGTCTCATGCTACTTGCAGCGAGCAGCCTCCTGGGACCCACAATCCAGAACTTTTCCAACTTCTTGTGGCCTCAGACAAGACCTGACCTGGCAAGCCCTTCAAACCAGGAATTGCAGGTGTAGGTTCAGTCCTAGAGAAATGCTCCCCTGTGCACCAGTGAGGTACACACAAGGATGTTTATTGCAATGAAAGGATGTTTACACAGAGAACTAAATGGAAAAACCTAAATAGCCATTCATAAGGAAACGGGGAACAGCGAAAGAAGGGATGAAAGCCAGGGAAAGAGGGAGAGAGTAGGAGAAGGAGAAAGAGACAGAGTGGAGGGAAGGAAGAAAGGAGAAAGCATTTGAGATGAATTACTTGATTAAAACCAACGTGGTCCTTCCATATGTACTGACATAGATATCTCTGATACTGTTAAATGATTAAAAAGCTGGATGCACAAATACAAATAATATGATACTTTTTATCTTTTTAAAAACATAGAGCAGGACTTACATAGCTAAGCATGTATATATGTATGTGTATATACACACACATATATATTTATATGTGTGTGTGAATATAAAAATGTATAAAGGTCTGTAAGAGTGACAGACTACTCTGACATCAGTGGTTACTATGGAGTGGAGTTTGGAGGGAAGGGTAGCAGAGAAGCTATTTTTCTTTACATGGCCTGCTTGAATATATAACAATAGGAGTGTCTGCATATAGCACTACTTAATTAGAAATATTATAAATTAATGAGGGAAATAAAATGGCAATGTTGTTTGTAATAGGGGGAAAAAAATCCAAATACAAATATATCAAAAGGAAACTGATGACAATAAATAATGGTGTCTGTTACAACATGACACCAGACATACAAAGACAGAACAGACGTGGGGAGGTGTTCTGAAATGAAAAGCAAATTACAAATTTGTGGGTACCAAATATACCTATTTTGTAACAAAAAATTTAGAATACATACCAAAAAACATAAGTCACAGTGGAAAAAGAGAGGCTTTGGAATCACACGGATCTGGGCTTCAGCCTCTCAGCTCCCGCTGTCAGTGGGTGCTGTGGGGTTCACCCCACTGCTCCGTGCCTCAGTTTACCTGTCCTTAGAATAAGCATAACAACAGTGTCCACCTCATAACGCTGCTGTGAGGATTCATTGAGCCAATGTAGCCAAAATGCTTATCACAGAGGACAGTAAGACAACCATCTCATTATTATCTTTTTTCCAGTGTTTCATCTGGGAAGTGGACGCAGGACTAAGGGAGGGGATCAGGGAGCTCTTACTCTTTAATACCCTCCTACATTTTTTGAGTATTTCCTGGTGAGACTGTTATTCCTTACAGTGGACTGAACTATATCCTCACAGATTCACATGTTGAGGCCCTGCTTCTGAAGATGGGTTTTGGAGATGAGGCCTTTGGGGAGTATTTAGAGGCTAGATGAGGTCACAAGGGTGGGGCCCTCACCATGGGGTTAGTGCCCATGAGAGGGACCAGAAGCTTGCTCTCTCTCTGCCAGATTTATACAGTGAGTAGGGGGCAAGCCAGGAAGAGACCCGTCTCCAGAACCCACCCAGGTTGGCACCCTGATCTCAGACTTTGAGCCTCCAGAGCTGTGAGAAAAAAATGACTGTTGTTTAACTTATCCAGCCTATGCTATTTGTTATAGCAGCCCAAGGTGACTAGGACACAATCAAAATTTAAAAAGAAAACACTAATAAAAGATGAAAAGGAAAAAAATAGCCTTGTCTCAGAAGCTGCCTGTGCTGTGCCCATTCTGCCGGGCTCTGCATACCGCCCTGGTGGAAGGCTGCTGGACCGGCCGTGGGTGAGTAGACACCTGGCCACGTCCACTATCACTGTGAGAAAACTACGTCCAAGGTCACAATAGTGACTATGCGGGAGAACTGGTGAATTGAGCCAGGCCCCCACAGCACAGCGAGACAGGCAAGGACGGCTCCTCCCCACGGGGCCCTTGGGGGACAGAGGACCAGCGTAGGTGGGTAACTGGTGTTCTCCTGTCACTTGCCTGTGTCCTGTGATTTGATATAATTTCTACATTTCTCCAGCTGAGTGGTGGCCAGGGCTTCAGCCACATGAAATCAGGCAGATAAAAGACCTTGCTCTCTGTCATTTTGCTGCCAGCTCTGCCAGAGACAAGCTAGCACGGTAAGCTGCTGAAGTCAATAAGGGAATAGATCAGGAGTGAAGGGAGAAAAGAGAGACTGAGAATTCTACAAAATTGCTCCTTCTCTGAGAGTCTTGTGGTTTTGCTGCTGTCCCTTTGACAGAGGAAGAATCAGGAGGCCCCCTCCCGCTGTGCAGAGGAGCCGCGCAGCCGCTGGCAGCGGGCTCTGAGGAGCTCCAGTCCCAAGCATTGAGTGGCTACTGTGTGCCAGGCCAGTGCTGGCCCCAGGGACACAGAGGCGACAGGCCAGGGAGGCCCCCGCCCCGGACAAGCCTCACGATGATGACAGGGTGAATGCCAGCTCTTCCTGATCCCCCTGCGCAGGCTCTGTACTGAGCGCTCTCACTTGTGTCTCTTTTAACCCCACGGCCACTCTGGGAGGCAGGATTATTATCATCCCTACCTTACAGAAAAGGAAACGGAGGTTCCCCAAGGACAAGTCCCCCACCATGGCACAACCGTGGGACAGCAGAGTTAGGATGTGAGCCGGGTCCGTCTGTGCTGACAGTACCCCATCCCACCATGCAGCGTGGACTCCCTGGCATCCTCTAGAATGTCCAAGAAGGGAGACCTGGGCCCAGGGTCTGACCAGAATCAGGGGCAGGCCCCAAGTGCCACCCCTTGCATATACCCAGACAGGGGTTGGATGAGCTTTAACATGGTGGCTTCACCCAAATGTCCAAACCTGGAGCCTGGGGACTGGCTGTGCGCAGCAAGGACTATGCTCAGCAGGCACCCCCTTCCTGTAAACACTCACCCTCACAACCACCCGCTTTTAGTTTTCTGCTTATACCCCTCTCCCTGATTCACCATGAGCTCCTGGAGGGAGCACTCCGCACAGGGTCTGCGCGCAGCAGGGCAGAGGGCAGGTGGTTCTGAGTACAGACCTGGAGCCAGGTGGGTGGGGCTGCGAGCCCCAGCTTTGCTCTTTACCAGCCACATGACCCAGGCCCTTGGCACCTGAGGGTCTCCTTCCCTCCTCTGTGAACTGTGAGAGTATTTTCACCTCCTTAAAGGTTGTGGCTGGAGGTCAAATAAGAAAATAGGTGGGAAGCTCTCAGCACAGGACCCAGCTGGTACTAAGTCCTAAGTATGTTATGAATAGACATTTTCATAATTAATGTTGATTGCACTTAAAACAAGTACTTGAATAAAATATAAAGTCAGGATTGTTCCTTTTGTCCGTTTTGAGATGTCTGCTCTCTGTTCGCATTCAGTCAGTCAGTCAGTCATTCCACGCACATGAACTCGGTGCCTTCTATGGCCCCGCCGCGCTCCCCACCCCGCCCCACCCCGGGGTGACAGCAGTGAAGGGGAACAGACGGGCCTCCTGTCTCCTAGAACTGACATTTCCAACAACCACCAGACACATTACAGGCTGGGACAGAAAAGCAAGGGAAAGACAGGGTGCAGTAAAAGAGAATCATGCTCATTTTGTGGGGCTCTTTCTCCTTAGCGTGAGGGGAAAACAACAGGACACACCACAGCAGTGTTGGCGGGCCACTGAGCTCCCTGGTGACCATTGAGCTGTCCCCTCCATGTTCCACATGGCCTATGCTTTGCTTGGCACACCCACCACCTCGCAACGCACGATCTCCTGGTTGTGTCTCAGCACCCGGCTCAGCGGTGGCCCCTCTGGTCCCTCTGTGGCTGACCTGTCCTGGGGTGGCTCAGCTCTCAGCAACCTCCTGTCTTCCCTCAACACCCCCACCTTCAGCCTTGAGGGGTCCCCCAGGGATGGGACCACCATGCCCCTGGCCATAACTGATTGGACCAGCATTAGACACCTGACCCAAGCCAGACCAATCAGGTTTGCATTCAGCCCAAGAGACCAATTCACATTGGTGGGGCTGATGGAAACAGGCAGATGGCCCAAGCTGGGTGGCACCAAGCAGGGGTGGAAAACATCCCAGGGAATTATAGGAAGGGGACAGAATCATAGAGATCACGTAACCTGGCATTCAAGACCCTTGTCCACCTGCAAAGCCTCACCCTGGATTTGCTAATAACCTGAACTACACAGAGCTGCCTGGACACTCCACGCTGTTTCTTGCCTCTGCCATTTGGCATTTGCTACTCATTCTGTTCTTCTTAAGCCCTTCCCTATAGATCATCCACTTGGCAAGCTTGCGTTCATTCATCAAACCCAGTAAGAAATGTGGGTGGATGCCTAGTAACCAGCAAAGACAGGGCCCTTTTGGAGCAAAGCAATTTATTCTAATGTGCTGTTGCTTGGGAGGGCCCAGATCTTAAGGTCAGCTTCTTCACTGTAGCTTTTGGAACTCAGACCTCCCTGAACTGATATCATCTCAGTCTAAGTTTAAAGGGAAATTGAACCAAACCTTCATTTGAGGGAAGTAAAGAAAGCGTGTTCATCTCACTGCTGGTACCAGAAACTAATTTCCTCGTATTAAGAACACTTCATGTATTTCTAATAAGACAACTTTCCAGAAAATGAAATTTTGTTACATTCTGCCTTTTAAAAAGTGAACTATAAATAAATTTCATAATTTATGCACACCTCCAAAAAATCCAGATTATAAGCCTCCCCCTTGCCACTTCCCAGTCCCTGTTAAGGAAGTCATCTCCTTTTCTCTATTGCTTCTGAACTATCTAACTTCCTCTGTTTAAGTCCTTATCCACTAAATTGTGATTTATTTATGATCTACTCATCCACACAGCTGGATCTGAATGGTGGCAGAGGATCAGCAATCAATTGACCAGGGCTTGAGGCATTCATGAGCTCTGAGGCGCGGTCACTCCTATCCCCAGGAGCAGCGGAACCTGTGTCCCCGACTCTTTCGACTTGCAGCCCCTATCCCCATGAGACATGGTATTCCTAAAGCACAGGCAAAGAACCCTGGCTTCTTTGGTGTCATTGTCAGCAGGGCTGACACAAGGACCAGGACATCAAGTGCACCACAGAGCTAGGAAGGGGAAGCCAGCCCTGCTCTGGCGACTAGAGAGAAGAAGGACCCAGTTCCTTTGTCATGGACACTGGATCGCTGTCCCCACTGGGGCACAGCCACCAGGGCAGCCTGCAGGCACCTCCAGGGGCTTCCTAAGAAGAGACTGGGGACCAAAGGATGGGGCACAGAGCACCTGCACCCAGCAGCCATAGCTCTTGCTGGGTTGGTTTTTGAGTCCACATGAGATACCAAGGAACCCTCAAATTGAAGGGGGAGAGTGTTAAGGGACCACAGTGTCCTCAGATGTAGTAGGGACTCAGAGATGGCAGGATCCAAGTTTACCTTTTAGAGGCCCCATGTTTTCATCTACACCTGGTAAGACCCAGAGACATTCAGAGACTGTGTCCACCCAGCCTGGGGTGCCCAGACTGTCTCCCATTAGGTGGCCTAAAACAGAGTCAGAGTGTCCAAGGGCCCATGTTGGTTAAAAGCCCCCAGTGCCTCCAAGCCCGGTGTCCACAGACACATCTCCATCCCTGGAGCTGTCAGAGCCTGCCATGGCGACGGCGAGCCCCGGGCGACCGGCCGCGCTCCCCCCGCCCAGATTTGTACCCAGGACACGGACGAGAGTGTGGTGGCACATTCTATTTTCTTTGAGCAAATCAACTTTCCACTACAGCCGAGCAGCGTGGAGATTTCAGTGTGTCCAGACACCAGCGATGGAAAAATCAATATTCGATTCTGCAGGTTTTATTGGTCTCGCCCACACTCACCAGCTGTCCTTCCCCCGGCTCTCCGGGACAGGCCCTGTTCTCAATGCCTGGCACTTCCGCCTTGGTGACCGCCTTCTCTCTGCCCTGGTTTGTCTCCCAGTCTCTCCTCCTCCCTACACCCCTTCTCTCTACTTCCTCCTCCTCCTCCTCCTTCACTGCTTGTCATCTCTGAGGACAGGGAATAACATCTCAGAATAGCACTGCCTTCCTTTAACCAGGACCTAATTCCTCATCACAGAGCGGGATGTTTCAAGAAGACAAGGAAGGCGCTGGCAGTAATTAACACTTCCCTGCTCTCTGGGAAACAGGAATTACTCCAGGGTATGGCTTTCTTTTTCAGGAGCTTTAACACAGAAGACACAGGGAGGCCAGCCATGGGTTAGCACATGCCCCACCAGGCGAAGCAAGAATTGGGAGGCAAGGGAGGGTTGTCAAGCTAAGACCAGAGGGTGAGCTTTGAGGCAGGGCCAGGGAGACCCCACAATGGGGGCTGCAGCCAGCTTGTCCCCATCTACCAAGACGACTGGATGCTCTGGGTCTTGAAGGGGAGGAGGGCACCCCCCTGGTTTTGTAGTTCTCCTGATCTTTCCTCCCGCTCATATTTTCTAAACAACACTACAGTGAGCAGGTGATCTCTTCCCTCCCCGAGGTGAGGATCCGAGGGGACAGAAGGGGAGGGCACTGTGGGGGAACAGCAGAAAAATGTGGATGGAGGAGCAGTGGAGGTGAACGTGGAAGGACATCAAAGGCCAGGTGTAGGAGGTCAGGTTTTGACCTGAAGGCAAAAGAGCCACTGAGGGTTGGGGGTCTTTTGTCTGTGTGCGTGTTTTGCAGTGACTGTGAAGATGGGTATAGAGTGGATGCTCCGTAGGGGTGGACAGGAGGAGAGTACAAGACAGGGGGTCAAGTACAAGGATATGCAGTAGTTGGGTGGGAGGTGACAGGGACCTGGGCCAGACCAGCATCCAGGGCTGCAGAGGAGACAGCTGCCGTCAGGGGCGGCAGGTACAATGCCGGGGAGTGATGGCTGTGGCAGGAAGGGAAGGAGGGGGAGCTAAGCACCTGCTGGGCTCACACTTGTTCCTCAGGGGAACTTCCAGCCCCCTCAGGTGGTCAGTCTGGGCATCTCCAATTGCCAGATGTACGGAGATGAGTTCACATTCACCAGATACTGTGAGGCAGTGCCACGTCCAGAGCTAGAGCAGGTCAAGGGACATTTTTGAGGCAGCGTGACCATCCTCAGTGAGCACCCAGACACGGAGGTGGTGGGCTGGAGGAGACTTCACGCTCTTCTCCTGCACATTCCAGCCTGAGGTCCTCTGTCCCACTCCCCCACCGCCCATGCCCCACGCAGGACATGCCTTGTCTCCCCCAGTCCATCCAGCACTGGGCCCAGCTGCCCTACCCTCGCTGGTTTCCTCCTCTTCCAGCCATGTGAATGCCCTCTGTCCCCTTCTGTGGGGACTGTAGTGAAGTTACGGCAGTGCAGGAAACCAGCAGTGGCCCAGCACTGAGGGCACCGAGGCGACAGGGACCAGCACCTGTACCTGACTGAGACTGGTCCCTTCTCTGCCCTTCTGTGATGTCGCATTTTACCTACATTGGGGAGTTCCCCACAGGATCTGGCACAGAATAGAACCTCAGTGTTTCCCACATGAGCCTACTTGTTAGTAGATGGATTTGGATTCTGGCTCTGACACTGCACAGCTGTGGCACCTCAGCTGGGGCCTCATTTCCCCGTCTCTCAATCTCTGTGGTAGAGAACCGTTTGCTCCCTGGGTTCCCAGTCAACACTACAGCCAAACAGCCATGGATTGAGGGCCAAGCGGAGTCTGGAGGCGGAGGCAGCCAACTGCCACAGTGCCGCAGGTGTCTCCTAGACACGGAGGCCGTGCTCACCTTACATAAGGCCTGGGCTGGCAGGAGGTGCCTCCCAAGCACAGAGCTTCAGCAGGTGTCGGGCCTGGAGGCAGTTTTCCATTCATGCTTGTCTGGAGGGGAGGGAGGGAGATAGCGGGAGCTCTGTGTGCACAGTGGGTGGGCAGCAGCCCAGAGGGAGGGCTCCAAAGGGCAGGCCACCAGCTGACCCAGGAGGCCCCCGCAGGGCAATTTCATGGGTTTCAACCATTAAAGTCACACAGGGGCATGAGAGGAGGAGAGAAGGAGAGAGAGGAAAAGGGAGAGGAAGAGGAGAAATATGTGTAAGTGGAAGGAGCAATCAGTTCAAAGACTTCTGCTCTGAGAGACCTCCATTCCCTCCCTGGGAATGAACTCATTGTCAGGGACACAGTCTCCCCAGAGGCTCCCAGATCCCTGTCCCACTCCCCAGGCTGCCCATCTCCCTCCTACATCTCTCCCTGTCCCCAAGGCAAAGGCAACCACTGGGGTCCCAGAGCAAGGCCTGCTCTGTGTCCCTGGGGAAGTCAGTTACCCTCTCTGAGCCTCAGTTTCCCCCATCTGTGAAATGAGGGCCTTGGACAAGAGGAGAGGGCTACGCTCGATGAGCCTTCCTGTGTGCGGGGCCCTGACCTCCGCCCTCCACGGAGCCCTGAGCCGCCAGGATTCCTGGCGCTCTGCCCTGAGTGCTGAAGCACAGACTCAGGCCCCTGCTCCTCCTCTTCCCCAGAGTGGCCTCAGCAGTCACGGGGCAGAGCAGCCGCCCTCCACATCACAGGCGCCACTGCCCTAGGGCCTGTCATGCCTCCCATTATCAGACGCCTCAGGCTGTCATGCCTCCCTAGTTAGTAGCTTATCACCTGCCACCTCTCACAACCCTCTTTTTTAGGAAACTCCAAGCAAAGCAGATCTCCACTGTGTACCCAACACTCTAACCCCCTTCACCCTGCCAGAGCTTTGCTCCTCCCTTTGAGGAACTCCTATGCATCCTTCAGAGCCCAAAATTCATCTCTTTGGTGAAGCCCTCTTCAGATAGAACTAATGGCGCCTTCAGCTTTGCCCCAGAACAGCTAGCAGAGAGATGCTGTGAGCGTGAAACACATGCCAGCTCTGTGCTCACGTGTTACATGTGTCATCTCACTTAATCCTCACCACCACCCTGTGAGACAGAGATCATTCTTATCTCTACTACACAGATGAGGAAAGTAGGCTTGGAGAAGTGATGTGACTTGCCTAAGGCCACATGATATTCTCTCTAGAGTGTCTTCTGGGCATTCGTGCTTTGATGAAGCAAACTGGAGAGGTCCACGTGGCAGGGAACTGAGGGCAGCCTCGGGCCAAAAGTCAGCAAAGAAGCAAGGCCCTGAGGCCCTCTGTCCCACAGTCCTGGAGAAATCGAGTCCTGCCAACAATCACACGAACTTGGGCCCAGGTCCTTCCCCGGTTCAGCCTTCTGCCGAGAACCCAGACCTGGAGGATGCTGACTGCTGCCTGTGTGGGACTGTGAACCCAAGGGCCTAGTGAAAACACATACACACGCGCGCGCGCGCACACACACACACACACACACACACACACTCTCATTCACACACACGAGATGCAGAGGACCTGCCTCACCTGCAAAGTGCCAGCCTGTGCTTCACAGGAAAATACTCCATGTCACCTGAATTAAGTGAGGCCTCAGCCCCATTTGGGTCAGTGACAAGTACCAACACCCATGTCTGGTATACAGATAATTCCCCCTGGCCGTCCCACGCAGGCCCAGGGGAAGAGCAGGGACTCTGGGTCTTCAGGCCCAGGCTCCCCTCCCCTCCTGCCACAGACAAGCTGAGTGACCAGGGACAAGTCAGTGCACCCCTCTGAGCCCCAGACTCCCCTCAGGAAAAGCGGGAGCAGCAGTGTCCACCGGGGGCAGGGTGAGGGGTGACGGGGTTCAGCATGAACCCGGCCCCAAACATGGTAGGTGCTCAGCAAATGCCAGCCCCTCCCCTGCAAAGGCAGGCGCACTCTGTACGCTGCATCCAACCCAGAGCTAAGGCTCTAAGACGCTTTGAATGCATCCTTTGTCCAGCAGCCTCCAAGCCCCCAGCCCACCTCCCTCCGAGGCCCCAGCCCAGCCTCGAGCCCACCTCAGGCCCACTTCTCCTGTCATAACTTGTAAAGAATTTGGCACATTTTTGCACAGCCATACTTTACATTCATTGTATAGAATATAACTTCCAGAGCTTTCAATTTTTTTTTTTATTATCCCCCAGAGGAATGGCTACCTTCAGCAAAGGTCACACATAAAACACCCCATAAAAGACAGGAAGAGAAGATAGGGACTCTATGAAGGAGCAGTTGCCATTGATTAGGGGACATTGCAGTTCACCCTTCAAGGAGCACACGCTCTGCCCTCTGCAGGGGCTGCAAAGCCCAGTGTCGCACTCACTCAGAAATATGCAATGCAGGTGCTCGGAGCAGGACTGCTCCTTACGGCAATGCTGTGAGTGCTATTCATGGAGCACCTACTTCCTTGGGCCCCACAAACCCTGCGCAGTCCACAGTGTGATCTTCCCTGCTGCAGGACAGGGGACATGCAGCTCTGAGGGGTAAAGGGGCTCCCTGAGATCACGCACAGCAGTAAGAGGAGGGCCTGGGATTTGAACACAGGTCTGGCTGGTGCTACAGCCCCTGCTCCTCACCCCCACTCTCCTGCTCTCCTTCTCCAGGAGCAAAGTGAGCAGGGAAACCAGCCCAGTCCTGGGGGATGCTCACCAGGCTTTAGGCTCAGCCTTGGTTCCTTTGTGTTTTTTTTTAGTATAGACCTAAAAACCAAATATACAAAAAAAATTTTTTTGATTAATTAGTGCAACCAAATGTGTGTTTAGTAGCAGGATGCCCTAGAGCACAGGATCCTGGAGAAAGGATCTGAAATAGTCCTGTCCTCCCGTCTGTGGGCGGCACAGCCCACCTGGCTGAGACCAGCTACCCCTTCAAGCGCTCCCTCTGGGCCATGTGGGACAAACAGGCCTATGTCCCAGTCCCAGCTCTTCCTACTATGAGCCCCTCCTGCCCTCTGAGCCTCCCCTCTCTCTTCTGTGAAATGGCCTTTCCCTGAGCCTACATCCCAGAGTTGTGAGGAATGCAACACCAAACATGCAAAGCACTCACTATGTGTGCAGGTGATAAGCCGAGTCACATTCCATGGCAGCATCTCACTGAGCCTTCAGCAGAAGCCTAGGAGGTAGGAAGCATTCAGCTCACTCACAGACGGACGAGGAGGCTCAGAGGAGGAGGGGGACTCGCCCAGCATCTCCTGTGCCAGGCGCTGGAGCAGGTCTCCCACTGAGGCCTGCGTAGAGGCCGGTGACCATTCAGGATCCCCACCCCACCAAGGAGTCTCTTTGAAATACAGGCTCCGGACACCCTGCCCATTTGAAGGCTTAGGGTCTCAGGGCCAGGCTCTGAGATTTGGGGCAGCAGAGCCCACACTAGGAGATCCCTCAAGAGGGATCAGCTGGACAACTGGCAGGGCCTTCTCCAACCTCCTCTTTTCTGGAGTCTGAAAACCCAGCACCCAGCATCCAGCCAGACATGCAGCCCAGGACCATAGACAACCTGGCTTGCTGCCCATACAGTGACTCACTGATAATCAGGTCCCTCAGCTCTCCCGAGTGCCCCCCAGGTGTTCTCGCACCCTGGTCTAGGGAGCTGGTACACCCTCCTGCCCCCCCCTGCACAGGCTCTACATGGTCCCCCTGCAGAACCCAGACTCTCAGTCAATGTCACCAAGCAGGGAAGCCACTTGCACTTTACAAGGAACAGGAAAGACAGGAAGGACAAAGACAGAAAGACAAAGGAGTTACTTTGGGCCCTATGAACCTGAGGGGACAATGGGAAGGGACATGTTCTGACCTGTTCGTAGACTCCCATAAAGGAAGAAAGAGCAGTTCTCAATCTGGAGATGCTGCTCCCTCCTCCCTGAAGCCCGGGTGGGAGAACTGTGGTCTGAGATGCAGCTCCTGGGGCCCAACCCTGGCGAAGAGGCAGCTCCGCTTCCCCGGCTCCCCCGCAGCCCCCGCTCTGGTCCTGAGCACTGCCAAGCACTTGATCTGCGCTGGGCACTCACCCTGCTCTGGGCACTGAAATAGCCTCATTTCAGTCTCCATGCCCCGGCAAGGAGGGACTTGTTCTCCCCATTTCCTAGGTGTGCAAACTGAGACCCAGAGGGACAGTCACAGGCCCACCATTATAGGGGACATCAGGGACAGGGCCGGGACTCGCCCCAGCTCCTCGGATTGTGGAGTCTGCCTTCTCTTCGTGGCACCTTTTTGGGGGCTGCTCAGGCCTCTCTGCTTGGGCTTCCCAACACCTCCCCTGCTCTGTTCAGGATGTAGCTTATCTGCATTGGAAGAGGCAGGCTCTGGGCGTCCCTGCATGTCCTTGCTGAGTGTGACAGACCGCAAGGCCTAACCATCCCCTGATGCTAATCAGTTCTTCTGGCCAGTCATACCCTGAAGCTGGTTAAGATGACTACAAGGTGACTACTAGGTGACTGCTTACTCCCCAGGGGAGATGCCTGGCTGCCTCGCACCTTGCTACAAACGGTGCTGATCCCTTGGCCCTGGGTACCTCAGCTGTAAGGCACCCACTGGGTGTGCAGTTGCCATCTGGACTCGATGCTTCTCCCGGTGCAACTTGGGGCAGGGAGCTGGCCCTGCAGTGCCCTTGTTACTGGCTATGTTGTGCATCACCTATTCTTCGGCTCTTATTCCTCCTGTCTCACCTCCCATCAGTGCCCATGGAGTGGCAGCAAGTCGGCCGGCAGGCCCTCTTGGCCATCTCTCCTTTGCAGCCCTTCCCATCCCTAGGAGGTTCAAGTTCTTCCCTGACAATTTGATCTGGAGACATTTACTATGTGATGTGGGGACAAAAGCTTGGCCATTTGCAAGTAAGAACTAGAGAAGGTGGGGAATAGAACATACTTCCTTGGAATGTTCCCACACAGCCCCCACCGTACCCTCAAGAGTCAGATTGCTCCAATACCCCCTGGTGGCCTCTGGACAGCTGGAGGCCACGGAGGGCAGAGATGGTCCCCAGGGACCTTCACACAGACACTTAAGTGTGAGGGGTTGGGAGTGTGACCCAGGTGGAAAGGAGCTGCCACCCACTCCAGGCTCCTCAGTACAGGGTGTCTCCTGTACTGGAGACAGGGATGTAAAGGGATCATTCTGCCTGCCCATGTGCCTCAAGTGACAGGGATGAAACCAATCCTGTCTGATCATGCCTGTGCCCTACTTCCAGGGCCAGGGACTAGACCCCCTCCTTCCTAGGCTGCGGGAGCCCCCATTCATGACAGCCACTCCAGGCACTCCTACCTTCTTTACACACAGCACACCAAAGCCTAAGACAGCCTTCAAGCTCATCTTACCCCGTCTCCTGAGCCCATTTCACAGATGAGGAAACTGAGTCTCACGTCCACCTGACGGCAGCAAAACGGGAGTAGAAATAGCAGAAACTTAGAGACAGAGGGCCTGCCTTCCCATTCCAGCTGCAACTCAAATGCCCTGAAGACCTGCATGTCTCTGAGCCTCCTTTGACACCTGTAAAATGGTCACAGCCCGCCCTCTCTGCACCTAGCCAGTGCCCTGCCCCTGTCTGCCTGAGTTTCTGTCTCTGCCAAGTGGGTCTGTAAAATGATCGTTGCAAAGTTTTAGTTAGAAAATCCATGTAAAGCCCCTAGTATACAGCAGATGCCTGGGAAATGGTAGCTCAGTAGAAGACCAAGGCTGCCCTGACCCAAATCCTGAGATGTTTCCTCCCAATGAGCAGAGCGGCCCCTCCCAGGCCAATGAGGCTGCTGTCGGCTGGGCTCTGGTGGCTGAGCCTCCCAGCTCTGAGAAGGAGGGAGGTGCATCCTTCTAGCTCAGAAGCCCCGCCCCTCCTCCTTCTCTCTCCCCGCATCTTCTCTCATATCGACTGTACTTGTATATGGAATAAATGGGGCAGTTGAGTCTCTTTTCTCCCATTTTTCACAGAGCATTGGTCCAGGAAATAATCGTGCAATTAGAAGGAGAGAAATGCAAAAACAATCCTCTTATTAGGACTGTGGACCCCCTCCCCCCATCCCCCGCCTATTTTTCCCTCCCTTATAAATCCACTAATGAACTGTAATTGCAAAGACACATCCCTCATTGAAACCTGGTAACCAATTCACTGTGGATCAAGAGACTCCCATTGTCACCCAAGACCTGAGAAAAGAAAGAAAAAAATCCTAATTAGTTTAGTCCCGTTTATCTATACAAAAAAAAAAAAAAAATTTTGGTTGCAAAGCAATTTGCCGTCTGTCAATAGACCATGGCTGCCCTGGGGAGATGCTGGCTTTCCTGTTTCTGGAACTTGTTTATAACCTTCTGTTAATCAAACCCAGATCTGAGAGAGACATGAGAATGACATGGAGAGGGCGGATTGCAGGAGGACCTGGAGCAGATGCGGGAGAATTGTGATGAGTTTGCAGCAGGAGTTTGGGTTTGAAAAACCGCCAGACGCCAGCCCCTGCCTTTCTCAGAGCCTGGCAACACAGTACTTTTAGACTGGGTCCCTCACAAAAGACAGGGTCCCAGCAGATCCAGGCCCGGATCCAGTACAGGCTGGGTTACCATAGAAGCAGAGGGAGATGGGGGCCCATGGGCAAGTGGCTTACACAGGTGCCCCCTCAGGAGGGTGGGATCCAGGGATGCGGGGGAGGGAGGAGAAGGGACAGGCAAGGATGGAGCACGGACGGCCCCACCTCGCTGTGCTCCTCTGGCAGCAAGCCAGGCCTTTTACACTTGCGCCAGCTGGTCATTGGTTGCAGTTTGCCCCAGTGGGAGTGTATCCTTCTAGACATCTCCAGCTAGTAAGCGGTCAGCTCTTTCAGTCGAGGACAATTCTCGGAAAAGTGTCCCACAGTGGTCTGTTCACAGCCAACACTCATCGCAGCCAGAGGATGGGCATGCTGACCTGGTGATGGGTGTCTGCGTGGGGTCAAAATTCTACCACTTCCGTCCCTAACTCCACTCCTGGTGGACATCTGATAGTTCTGCTCACCCAGCTTGCGGACCCGGCCTTGGTAACAGTCTTCATTTTCCTTGGAGAACCCCTGCCTGGCCCTGCCAGAACTAGGAGTCCTGCGGAGTCACTCCACCCCCAGGCAGACAGGTGGGCTGAGCCATAGGTTTAGCCAATCAGAATCCCGTATCCTCCTCACGGAGTGATGGACATAGGGAAGACCCAATCACAGCCAGTGGGTCCGAATTACGGAAAGAGAGTGTCCACAGACTTGTGGCAGGGTGTGTGCGTAGAGCTGTGGGCAGTCTGACCGGTGGTCCCCAAACTCTTTGGCACCAGGGACCGGTTTCCTGGAAGACTGGGCGGGGGAGGGACACAGAAGGCGGAGCTCTCGGAGCTCAGGTGAGCATAGTTCTCTCACAGGCTGTGGAAGGGGTGGGAGGTGGGCGCTACCGGAGGCGGGTCAGAGCTCAGGTGAGCTTCTCTCACTTGCCAGCTGTGGAAGGGGCGGTGACAGGAGGCGGAGCTCAGGCGAGCTTAGGTGGTGGCCCGGTTCCTAAAAGGAAGCGGGGACCCCTGGCCTAGAAGAAAGGACCCGCCTGGATGTAGGGCCGTCTTGGTAGAGACCAGAGTCAAAAGTAGAGAGAAACTGAGGCCTGATGACATTGCTAAGCTCAGCACCTTCCCCCAGCATCTTGAGTCATAGGGCCCCGTCAGCTCCCTTCATGTGCTTGAGCTGGTTGGTGTGGAGTTTCTGTATTTTGCACCCAAGAGCTCTAACTCCCCTGTTCTGATCCATGTGCCTGTGGTCCAGCCTCCTGGGCTGCTTCTCCCTCCAGCTGCCATCTTGCATTCTCCTTTGTGCCATGGGATTCCTCCAGGAGGGGCAGAGAAGCCTCCACCTGCCTCTCCAACACCCCACCCCACTCCCACAAATGACTGAATCCGAGGAATACACACACACCCCCCAACCCCCCACATACACCCTCAATTTGTTGCTGTCGTGAAAAATCTTGCTGCTCAGCCCCATAGGCCTCTAGACCACCAACCATTCACAACACAGCTCAAGACAGCCCAGGGACTGAGCCAGGCCTGAGCAGGTCAGGGGACACAACAGCAGCCTCAGGCACATGCATTCTAACCCTCTGAAGCTCTCTCCCTGGCTCTGCGCCCTGATCGTGCAGCTCTGTGCAAGCCCTCTTGCCTTTCATCACCAAATGCTCCTCTGACCCAGGCCCTCTTGGTGGGCTCACTCCCTGCCTTGTCCCCACAGCCCCTTCTATAGGGTCCAGTCTTGTCCCTCTGCCTTCAGGACTGGCCTGGCACAGCTCCAAGCTGGGTGTTGCCCCGTGACCAGGATCTCTGCTGAACTCTGAGCCTGTTAACTGCCTGGAAGAGGGTAGGGGAGAGAGAGGTATAGCTATGCACCTAGGGCTTGGCATTCATTATCCCAGGCTCAGGCCCACTGGGCTTGTTAATAACGGCCTTGGTGTTGAGTTGACTCAGGAATCAGACTCCACTTTTCAAGGCTAGTTGATTCCACAGGTCAGTTGGTACAACCTCTGAAGCAGATTCCCACGTCCATGGCCACCGTTCTGCTGGGAGATTCTGCAAGAAGAGTTGCAGGGGAACCCCTCTCCTCCTCTTATTAAATAAGCACTGCAGACCAGAGGGGATTCTGCGGGCAGACTCTGGCACCCTCCCCCACCTCTCCCACCCTCTCTCCTCCCAAGGCTGTTCCAGCGCATTAAATGATGAAGCAGCCTCATTACTGAAGCCTCTGGCTCATTAGCAGGCAGCTGGAGGGGCTGGGGGACCACTGAGGAGAGATGGGGGTGGGTCGTGGGGAGCAGCCAAGCCCGGGCAGTAATAACAGCTGCATAGCGCTTTGTGCTGAGTTTGTTGTATTTGGATCGGTGTGCAGACATCCTGGGCTTTTTCTCTTTTATAATCACTCACAATCCCATTTGAGCTTCACAACGATCTATGGCACTGCTGTCATTAAAAGGGCCCTGTTTCAGGCTGTGGTTATGGGCACAGAGAGAGGGAATGTCTGATTTGTCCCTCCCTTTCTCTGTCCCCTTCCCCATCTCTCTCTCTCCTTGTCCCTTTATACTCTCCTCCTACACCTCCACCTCTCCTCCTCTCCCTCCACCTCTCCTCCTCTGTGTTCTCCCAGCTCTCTCACCCCCTCTCTTTCCCTTCCTCACCTCCCTTTCATTCCCTCCGTCTTCCTCCACCTTCTCTCTTAGGATGATGGTCAAGGTCACAGCCACAGAAGCTTCCCTTCACCTGCCCCCAAAGGGGTCTTTGGCTCTGCCCTGGGCCATGGTGAGGGTGATGCCCAGACCCCGTGGGTGGGGCGAGGAGGAGGAGGAAGGGCTGCTGTGTGGACGGAGGCGGTCAGAGCAGCCTCACCATTTATTGAGCGCCTGCAATATGAGAGGTGGGATCCAGTGGCTGAGAGGGACTGATCTGGAGTCACACAGATCTTAGCTACGTGACCCAAGGCAAGTCACCCACCCTCTCTGGGTGTCTGCTTCCTCATCTGTAAAGTAGGGTCAATACCATAGGGCTGCCATGAACACCAAACGCGTCCGTCCGTGTGTATCACTTGCCGCGCCTGACTCCTGAAAGAGCACCGGCAATCCTGGCTGGCATTATTTGTATCAGCTGGGCCCTGTGCCAGGAGCTTTTCATACACCACTTCATTAAATCTCTTCTATTTATGATGTGATTTTCCATATGTACAACAGCATCTGTATTACACATCTATCTACCTGCCTATCCATCTATCTACAAATGCTATGAGCCAGCAGTACATGACACACACCAGTGTGCCGTAGCTTGGCATGTAGAACCCTCCAAGGGCACGGGGCCCCTGGCCAACCACATCCCTCACGCTCCTCTAGAAGCAACCACTGCCTTACATGTTGTAAGTATTTCTATGCTTTTGGAAGAAAATATAGACTATTTTTATGCCTTTGGATAGAAAAGGAAGTACTTACCAAAAGATAAAAAGTGCCAAATATGAAGGAAATGATTCATACATTTGATTCAATTTAAATAAGGAGTTTCTGTTCCTCCAATGTCACTGTAAATAAACAAACTGGAAAAGAAGCCACATGTGGGACCAGACATCATGACACACAAGCAATACATGATTCTATCTTAAGTATATGAAGACTTTTTAAAAAGACTAAGACACCGATAAACAGTTCAATAGGAAATTGGATAAAAGACTTGAGCAAGTATTTGAACAAAAACTCTGAATGGCTCTTGAGCCTTTGAAAATGTGCGCAATCTCATTAGCAATCAGAGAAATGCGAATTCTAGAACACTGAGAATCCCCATCTTACACCTGCTGGTCAGACAAAACTGAAGATGCAGTCTAGGTGGAGAACAATGGAAATTCTCCCACACCACTGCGGGGAGTGGAAGGATGCAGGCTCTTTGAAAATCAATTTAGTGTTGTCTTATAAAGTCGAATACACACATACCCCCTAATTCAGCAGTTCTACTTGGAGAATGTGCTCCAGAGAACCTTCTATACATGTGCGTCGCAGACTTGTACAAGAATGTTCACGGCAGCTTCATTTGCAATAACAAAAACCTAGAAACAACCCAATCAATATGTCTGAGTAGGTGAACGGATCTCTCAAGACCCTTTCAACTTCCAGACAGAGGTGTTTGAGACCCCACACCAAGCCCTGTGATCAGTGAGGGGGGAGGGTCGGGGGCTGTAGCCACTCCTACTCCCAAACAATCCATGGGGCTCCCTGCACACTTAACGGCTCAGAACAGACTCCAGCTGGCCCCTCCCAGATGAGCTAGGTGTGGGCCAACAGGACCCACGTGGGTGAGGACCCCAGGAGGGGTCAGGGCCTCCCCAGCAGCTTCTCCCCTTGATGAGTCCGTTCCCACTCAGGGCCAGGGAGCCCCAACATGACCCTCCCCAGCTCAGCGACGCACAGGTCCTTCAGAGAGCCTTCTCTCCGCATTCGCAGGTGCAGATGGGCACACTGAGGCCACAAGTGGGCTGGGAGGGAGGGCCCAGACTCCTAAGGTTTGGTACAATAGTCTTCCCAGCACCTGTGCCACCCCTCCAGGAGCCCCAAGCCCCTCATCAGGCCCTGATGCCCCCAGGCAAGAATGTGCCCCCCACACACACACTGTGCACCCACACCACCACCACCAGACTGAGTCACAGTGACAGATGGGCCCCTCCCACCTCTCTACAGTGTCGCCTCTGCTCCTCTCTCTTCAGTAACTGAAGAGGCTGCTTCCCCTTTCCCCCACGTCCAGCTCATATCAGGAAGTCCCTTGGAAACAACAGTTGGAGTTCTTCCTCTTGAGGGACCACCATGTTCTTCCACCTGAACCCCCAAAGGGCTTTTTGGCCAGCCACCAGGCCAGCCACCTTCTGCTCCGCTTGCAACAGAGTAAGAGGCAGAGCTTCCTGGGCTTGAGGCCGGGAGAGGGGCTCCTAAATGGCTCCTGAGCCCTCAGACCACACCAGGGTGGTCTGTCCTGGATCATGTCCCGAGGCAGGATCCAGCTCAACAGCCCCAGGACAAGCTCCCCTGGCTCCAGACATCAGATCTCAAGTCCTGACCCCAAACCCTCCTATCCTCCCAGCCAAAGCCCCCTAATTACTAATCCTTATCCAGGTTCTGCTGGGCCTGATGCTGGAGAGAGCTGTGCCTGAACTCCACCGCTCAGACCCCTGGTCAGCCCGAGGGTGATACCTGAGGGGGAATACTGGCTTTGATGCCACTGGGGACAGACCACCCAGAGGCCCCGTCATGGAGGACAGAGAGGCCCCAGGCCTTCCCAGATGTACTTCCTCAGCCAGTGGGCTTTATCCTGAGGCCTCTAAGGGCCACAGAGTTGCCTCTCACCCCTGGGGGCCTGGATCTGGGTCACTCTTTTGGGAGCAGCATGGCAGGCTCAGGTTCCGGTATCAGGCAGATGAGCCCCACAGACTGTGAGACCCTTGCTGGGTGAGTCATCTGCCATCTTTGGGCCTCAGTTTTCCATCTGTAAAATGGGCATGACCCTGTTAGGATCAGAGGAGGTCATGATTAAGTCTTTGCATGGTGCCAGGCAAGGGCTTCGTTTACGGACACACGGCAGGGATGGACGGGCTCCCCCTGCTGGAGATGGCCGTCCAGCGGCCCTGAGCCAAGCCATTCCCAGCCCCAGGCTTCCTCAGGGGGTGCTGTGGCAGGAGTGGGCTGGCTGATAGGGACCTGAGTCATAGCTGGTTCTGTCACAGACTTGCTGTGTGGCTTTCGGCAAGACAGTCCCTGTTTCTGGGCCTCGGTTTCTTCATATGAAGGCTGGCTCTATGCTGTACTGATTCTGTTCAAACACTCTGTGCCTCAGTTTCTCCTCTGACCAGAGGATAAGACCTGTTCTAAGCTGTCTCATGAGCCTACATCCTTTAACCGGAATTAAAAATTTATTCAACTGTCTGAACGCACCCGCCAGGCCACAGGCTGACCACTCCCCCTGCAGCTGATCTCTGAGCTCCCTCGATGGCTCACAGATTGTCATAGACGTGGCTGGGATGAGTGCGGAGGGTGTGGCGCAGATCTGTCCCCAAGTAGGAAACCGCTAAGTGCACAGGTGGTCCTGGCAGCGCTGGGTGAATCCTGGGCCCAGGTCCTGGCTGAGGGGGGTGCTGCTTCCTTTCCCCCGCGGCTCGTGCTGGAGGCCATGACCTCTGTCTGCCAAGACTTCCTATGGCTCAGGACAACTAAATGGAGGCAGGAACAGGCCGGAGGCTGTCCAGCACTGCAGGGCCTGGCTTGTCTGGCGATTGCTCCGCGCCGCCGATGAGTCCAGGTATCCTACCTGCTTGGGGACAAACTCGTCCCAGGCACTGCAGAGGTCAATGTCTGGGTGTGACCAGGCCTGGGGATACCCATCTGCTAGGCACTAAGCACCACCAGGCTCCTGGGGCGGCCATCCATGCACACGTGCACCCAGGCGCATCCCCGCTGCCTCCTTTGCTCCTCTGGCCTCCCCCACCCAGGCTGCCCCATCAGGTATGTGTTCTAAGTGGGACCCTTACCAGGAAGGGGGTGGGAAGGGCAGCTGGCAGTGATGGAGCCTCTACGGAGGCAGTGGTGTTGTCATCATAAAGTTTTGCTCTCAACAACCCTGATAGGGAGATGATGACATAAAAGGGGGAACAGAGCTCAGATAGGGTGAGCAGTCTACCTCTGTCACACAGCCAGAGGTAGCAGAGCCAGGATTCAACCCCGGGTCTGCCTCAGAGCCCATGCTCCTACCCACTGCTCCGCAGCACAGCCTGAACCCAAGGCCAGCAAGACCTCCCTCGCCTGCGACACCACGGCCTTGCAGACGGTGAGTGTGGCCAGTCCCTACACAACACATCCAGTCCTATCTCCATCACCCTCAGCATCATCTGGATGGGAAGTGTCACCTCCCTTTGAAAGATGATGAGACTGAGTCTCCAAGAGGGAAGGATTTTCTCTGTCATCAGCTGGATGTCAATGGCAGAGCTGGGATTTGGCCCCAGGCCCGTGTGACACCAATGCCCGGAGCTGAGGTGACAGGGCCTTGCCCTCAGCCAGCCCTGCCATTCCCTGCTCTGTTGGCCCCCTGACCCCTTCCGGGGACACCTTCCCTTCCCTCCAGCTGACGATCTTGGCTGCCCTCTGGGCCCGTTTGCCTCAAACTCTGGGAGAGGGTCTACTGAACATTCAGTTCATCAGCTACAATTCCTGCGCCCAGGAATTCCTCTGTTGGGGAGGGGGCTCTTCAGATTTCAGATGACAGGTTCTTGAAGGAAGAGCAAGCACTTTGGGTGGCAGAACATCGGAGTAGCAAGTACAGCCCCACAGGCTGGAGCCTCAGAGGGAGACTCTCAGGATGTGATTTCATATGCAAATGAAAATTTAGCATTCAATGCAAGTTCTGAGATGAGATAAGAAAAACAAATCAACAGCTCAGGTCCACAGGAGAGAGACCAGCGGTGACTCAGAGCTGACAGGGAGTTCAGTAGGAGCCCAGGAGGCGAGAAGTCTCTCCTGTCACCTGTCCCTTCTCTCCTCCCCTACCCCTAGCCCAGTCCACTCCCAACCAAGGCTCTTCTGATAAGGTGGAGGGTCCTAAACCCTGTCTAGCTTAATAAGAACAACAATAATGCTATCGGCAACAATGGAAATAAATTTATCAGCAGATAAAAATTACCGACTCTGAACATTTGCTGAACCCTCACTCTGTGCCACGTATCCACATAATCTTATCTTCACAAGAAGCTTACAAGGTTGGTGTTATTGGCACCATTTACACAAGAGGAAATTGAAGCTTAGAAAAGTGAAGTAATGCCAAACTACTAAATGACACCACTGAGATTTGAACTTCAGTTTATGTGACTCCAAAACGAGCATTTTTCTGTGCATATGGTCTTTTAGACCATGTTAATAGAGGTATAGAGTCTAGCAAAAGGGAGGTGAGAGTCCTGATCAACTAGAAGTTTCAGGCTCTTCTTTTCTGCCATTCTGAGGAACAAATGTAGAATGTCATGGATTAGCTGAATTTTGTCTAAGAGCAAGGCCTCTGGCCTGAGAGGGGAATAGAGAGAGGATGCATGGATTAATTAGTACATTCATTAATTTAACAGTTTTATTAGGATCCTATTATGTTATGGGGCCTCTTTTAGGTCCTGAAAATAGAGAGGAGTGAAGAAGACTGACAACATCCTTGCTCTCATAGAAGTCTCATTCCAATAGAGATGAATACCTATAAATGAATAACTATGTATCAGGAAGTGATATATTTTATAAAGAAAAACAGTGAATAAAAAGGAACTAGAATAAGAGAGCTATATTAGAGGGGGTGGCCAGGGAAGGTGTCTCTGAGGAGGTGACATTTGAGCAGAAACCTGAATAAAGTGAAGGAGTGAAGCTTGATCGTAACTGACAAAAAAAAAAAAAAAAAAAAAAAAAAAGCTCTGGTCACAGGGAGGTGGCAGATGCAAATTCCCTGCAGTAGGAATGAGCATGACGCGCTCAACAGAGAAGCCAGAGTGGCTGGAGCAAAGGGAGCAGTGGGTACACAATGAAGTTTGAGAGGTCAGCAGGAAGGAGATTATTTAGGATCTATAGGCCATGGTAGGCTTTGCATTTTATTTGTAGCATCGAAGGGATTCATTGCAGAGATTTGAATGTGATAGTGACATGATCTGATCTATCCTAAAAAGATCACTTTGACTCTGGAAGGAGAGGAATTGTGGGCAAGAACGGGAGCAGGAAGACCAGGAGGAGGGATTATGCAAGTCCAGGTGGACCAAGGGGAGCCAGAGGAGAGTTTTGAGAGGTGGTCACCCGCAGAGCAGTTATTGAAGAAGTTGGGTACTTATCCTAAAAAGGAAGAGGTAAAGTGTGCATGAAAGCTGCCTTCAAACATCAGAAGGACTGTCGCATGGACCAGACGTCAGACCTTTTCTGCATGGACCAGGTGGTTGGAACCAGGAACAATGGGTAAGGTCACACAAAACCCGATATCCTTTGATAAGGGATGCTGACTCAAGACGGAGCATACTTTCTGATGGGGACAGTGACCTCTCCACCGTGGAGGTGCAAAGCTGAGGTCAGCTCTCAGAGATGCGAGGTACCCTGACAGAGATTAGCCTTTGTGATCAGAAAGAACTGAACCCAAATTCTCCTTCCTCTGCTCATGACCTGTGTTGCTGTGGGTACTTTGACTTTCTGAGATTGGTCTCCTCCTCTCTAAATTCCTACCTAATTGGACTGTCATGAAAATTTAGTGCTATCAAATACATAAAGCACCAGGTCGAGTGCCTGGCACAATGATGGTGCTCAACAAATATCAGTGGTAATGATAATGGCGAGGGTAATGATAGTGATGATCATGGCGATGAAGGTGATGATAACGATAGTGATTACGGTGATTAGGATAACCAACAGTTCAGAAAAGGAGAAAGACTTTAGGTCACAAGCAAAGTCCAGGTCTCCTAACTTCCAGTTTGACTCTCTACTTCACCATATTTTATCTACCGACTCTGTGTTCTCATAAGTAATCAACACTCACCGTCTTGGCCCCATTGTCCCAACAGCAATAGCTCTTCTTGCTACAGGTGTCGGATCTACGCTGGCAGGCAAATAGTCCAGTAATCTAGGCCAGCTTGCTTATACATATTCTTTCTTTTTATAGATTTCTCTGTTCAGTTCATCTTAGCCCAGGCCTACTGCCTCACTCCAATAGAAGTCGCTATTTTCATTCCAATTTCACTGAGATTTCTGTAGATTACCTACAGTCGGCCACCTCTCTGCCATCCTTGACTGCCCCCCAGTGTACCTTTTAGGAATCGCATTCAGCTGCTAATAGGAATTTAAACAAGAGTGGCTTAAACAAATTGAAAATTATTTTTTCTCTTGTTTAAGAAAATTTTGGACATGGGAAGTCCCAGTACGCTATCTGAGCTCCACATAATTTGTCAATGTCTTGTCTCCTCTTTGTTTTCACTTTACTATCCACAGCGCATGTAGCATTCCAGGCAGGAAGAAAAAACAAGAGGACAAAGGAGCCAAGAGCGTTCCTCCAGCTGCTCAGCTCCCATCAAAGAGCTTTCCTGGAAGCCACACTCAACACTTCTATTCGTATCCCATTGGCCATGCCAGTCTGAGAGGGGCGGGGTAGAGACTAGTAATACAGCTTTTAAGCAGGACACATATGCACCTCTGCTAGCTTCGCTTTCTGCTACTAAAGAAAAGGAGACAAGATTCGGAATGAGAACCTGCAGCCTGGGCCCCACCCAGCAACTATAGGTTTTGAATGAGGACATAGAGATTCTGAGACCCAGAGCTGAATCCAGGAATTCTTCTGTGGGAAACGGGGGTGGGAGAGATCCTTTCTTACTTACCTCCATTTTAAAACAAATGGAAAATAATAATTTATCAAGAGATGTGCTCTGCAGAAAACTTTCAAGCATAAAAAAAATTTTAATATTAAAATTCTTGATAATCCCCTATGCAGAGATAACATCTGTTGGCATTTTGTATACATCCTCTGGGTTTTATTAGCAAAATTAGGAATTTACTTTATGTTCAGTTTTATATGCTGCTTTTATTTCCTGCCTTTGTTTTTTATAAGCACTTTACCAGCCAAATTACTTACTGAAGGTCTCATTTTTAATGGCCACACATCAGTGGGTTGTTCTGTAACTGACATAGCTAATCCCAGCAGGTGGCGGTTATCAACGACACGGGATGACCGACTTTGCACGTAGATCTTTATCTCCATCTCTGATTATTTCCTTCTGACAGATTTCTGGTCTCGCTGAGTCAAAGAATATGGACATTTTTAAGGCTTTTGATAAATGTTGTGAAATTGCCCCCTGGGAAGCTGGCCTGGATTCCACTTCCCCCAGGGGTCTCGGTGTGTCCTCAAATGTGTTTTTGACACTTCAATCAGTATCTTCCCAATTCAGCCTCCTGTGTCCCTTGAAAACAATGGGAAAATTTTATATTCTGAAACGTCTAAGCATGTATTTATCTTTAAGTTCTTTTGAAAGTCAATATAATTATTCTAGTCCCATTAAGTTTAATTCGCAGCAAATTATGCCTTTAGCGTGAAGTGGGGGCTGCTTTGCTGGTTGGAGTGGAGATGGGGTTTGGCCGTTTACAACAGGAGCCGTGGAGAAGAGCACACGCCAGGGAGGCTGCATCGGGTCTCCTCCGAGGAAAGGGTGTCCCCGCGGGAGCCTCAGTGGGTTGGAGCTCTGGGATCCTGCCAATGCCTGAGTCAGGTAGGTGTCCCAGGGGACTGGGAGGGAGAGGGTAGGAGGAGCAGTGGCTCTCTGGTTTACAGGACACAGCAGGGTTTGAATCCCCAGGTGTCTGCAGAGCTGAAAGGCAGCTTGTGTGGTTGCTGTGCAGCTGGGCTGGCGTCACATGTCACACCAGGTCCAATCCTGAGGCAGAGATAAGGATCTTAGCTCTTCTCCCAAAAGCCAAGAGGAGCAGTTGAAGGGATTTAGGCAGGAGTTACCTCTCGGGAAGCCTTCTGACTGCCTTCAGGGGGACGGATGGGAGGGATAGCAGGGGAATGGGGGGCACCTACTCCCACAGTGAGGGATGACAGCTGTGGCAGAAGCTCTGAACACCCACCCCACGTCCCCTGGACCAGCTTTGCATTCACCTGCACCTGCGGTGGGTAGTTCCCAGGGTGCTGATCGCTCCCTGCTCAGTCCCTGCTCCCCTCAGCCTCTCCACCTGGGGCTCTCCAGTGCCCTGGGGGCTTGATCAGCCAAGAGCAGGGCAGCCCAGAAGTGCCCCAGGGGCACCTCTCCAGCAGCAAGGGATGGAAGTAAATAGATAAGTGTCCAGCTTCCCACTGGGAAGCAAGTCCGAGGGTATCCCACACACTTCCTCAGAGGGTCCCCAGCAGGACTGAGCCCACAGCACTCTGAGTCAGCCATTATTAATATTTTTTAAATCCTCACCCAAGGACATTTTTTTCATTGCTTTTAGAGCGAGAGGAAGGGAGAGAGAGAAACACGATGCAAGAGAGAACCACTGATTGGTTGCCTCCCATATGCGCCTGGACCAGGAATCACACATGTCCAGACAGGAGGTTGCGCATACCCGTGTCCAAACCAGAGATGGAACCGGCAACCTAGGTATCTGCCCAGACCAGGAATCAAACCTACAACCTTTCAGTTATGGGATGACACACCAACCAGGTGAGCCACACTGGCCGGGGCTGATTCAGCCTTTAGGGTTTTTCTCCCTCCCTGTAGTCCTCTCCTCACTGAACCTCCTGGGACCACCTCCCACATACACCACCTGCATTTTGGGAGGACTCAGACCCAGCACCAGGTCAGGGCAGAGCAACGGAGTCTGAGAGAGGGTCTGAGAGACTCTCAGGAGACAGAGGGGCAGGACTGTGATGGGCAGAAGTGGAGCTGAGGAGGAGGGAGAGGTCAGTGTGACCTGGATTGATCAGCTAGAGAATGGTGCTCCTTTCTTTATTTATGTGCGTGTTTACAAAAATGTGTACACATTCATCCAACAACACCTTATTAAGATATCTCATTTCTATCACCCCAATATCTCTTGTGCTCAATTGCCATCAATCCCCCTCCAAGCCCCTTTCTGCCGTTGTACATTAATTTTGCATGTTCCAGAATTTCATGCATATGAAATCCCATGGTATATACCTACGGTCTTTGCTCAGCATAATGTTTGAGATATATCTAAGAGGTTTATGCTTATCAGCAGGTTATTTTTGTTTGTTGCTCAGTGTTAGTCCATTATACAGAATATACATAAATAAAGTTGCTATTAGTCTATTATTTATAGACCAAATATTCATTACTTATGGGTACTTAAAAGTGGGATTCCTAGGTCATACTGTGGATGTATATTTTACATTATAACAAACTGACAATTTGTTTCCCAAAGTGGCTATATTATTCCATAATCCCTCCAGAAATGTCAGACTTTTTCATTTTACCCATAATGCAGATCCCTGATAGCTAACAATGTTGATCACTTTTTCATGTCTGTTTGGCCATTAGTACCTCCTCTACTTTTAATTGAATGTATTGGGCTGACATTGGTTAACAAAACCACTGAAGTGTACAAATCTATAACCCATCTGCACACCGCATCGTGTGCCCATTGCCCAAAGTAAAGTCTCTTTCTGTCCCCATTTATCCCCCCCTTTGCCCTCTTCCACCTCCTCCCACACCCCTTCCCCTCTGGCTACAACCCTCCTGCGATCTGTGTCTGTGTTTTATATGTGTGTGTATGAGGTCTTTCCAGAAAGTATCCAGCCACGTTATATTGAAAATGGAGACATTTATTGAAGAAGGTACAGGAAACATTGTACATAGGACAGTGACACCTCAGTCTCCTTTAAAATAGGCACCTTGAGGCCTCATTTGGATCTCCCAGCATCTCTTCCACTGTTCAAAACATGGTCTTGATTTTGCTGCGACTTTGCCGTGCCTTCTTCGGGCATGAAGAACCAGGCAACTTCCACTGGAATGACTGGGCCTTCCTTTCTGGATCATAGCCCTAGACCCACAATTCATGTCTGGTTATCTCCTCCTTGAGGAAATCTGGTGCATTGGTAGCGGTTTGATTCAAATCATTAGCAGCTGCAACACAATGTTCCTTCCACTCTGGTAGCAGAAGCCACAGGACGAATTTTGCCATGATATGTTTCATGCCAAGATCCTGTGTCAAAATCTCAGACACAGTAGTTTTTGGAATCCCTAGATCAGCTTCTAGATTTCGCACTGCCAGTCACCTTTTTTTGTTGATTACAGCCTGTAGATGTTCAACACTCTCAGGTGTTCTGCTCATTGCAGGCCTTCCAGAACATGGATCACTTTCAACAGATTCTCGACCACCTTTGAAATGCTTTTGCCACACTTTTATTTGTGCTGCACTCATTGCATCGTCCCCGAAAGCCTTCTGAATCACCCGAATAGTTTCCTCAGAGGAATGTTCAAGCTTAACGCAAAATTTGATGCAGATTCGTTGCTCTACTCGCTCAGTCATTTTGAATGTGACTGCCACAGAGTACACATGCTCACTTAATGGCATCTACCACCCCCACTGACTAGTACAGTGAAGTCACCATAGTTCATGCATGTGCATTTCAGCCCACTCTCCTTGGCTGCCAGGCCACATCAATGTCGCACTAACTGTTCTCATTATGTTAACAATGGCTGGACTTCCGGACAGGCTTCGTATATACATATATAGCTTAGTCTCTACGTTTTTTCTTTTTCTAAAAAGATTTTATTTATTTTTAGAGAGAGAAATGGAGGGGGAAGAGAGGAAGAGAAACTTCAATGTGAGAGAGAAACATTGATCGGTTGCCTCTCATAGGTGCCCTTCAAGTCCATCAGCCACCGTTTGCTTTACAGGACGACGCCCAACCAGCTGAGCAACTCTGGTCAGGGTCCTTCTCCGTTTTCCACCGACCTCCAACCCCCCTCCCTCTGACAACCATCAGTCTCTTCTATGTATGTATGCTTGTATGCTTCAGTTTCAAGTTTGTTAAATTATTTCGTTTGTTAATATCTCTTCTAATGTGAAGTGTCTGTTCTTAAGTCTTTTGCTCATTATTTGGAGTTTTCATGGTTGATTTCTGCAAGTTCTTTATATATTCTGAATACAAGGCTTTTGTCGAAAATGTGTATTGTGATTATTTTTTTAAATCAATGCTTTGTATGTTCTTATTCTTAACAATATCTTTTGCAGGATAGAAGGTTCTTATACTGATAAACTTCAATCCATCATTTTTATGGCTAATATGGATAGTGCTTTTGTGTGTGTGTCTTAAGAATTCTGGGTCTACACCTAAGGTCAAAATGATATTTTCCAAAGATTTTTCTCTTGTTTTGTTTTTCTAGTTTTCATGGTTCATCTGAAATTCATTCTATATACACACTAAGAATCTAGCTTCTTACTTTTTCCATATGGATACAATTTTTACAGTATTATTTGTTGAAAATATAGTCCTTTCCCACACTGAAATATCTCTGTCTTAGCAACAGATACATGTGTGGGTTTATTTTGGGTCTCTCTATTCTGTTTTATTGATCCATTTCTATTCTTGCTTTGTCTTGATTATTGCACCTTTAAAATAATCTCAAAATCAGATCTTGGTATCCAAATTCTTTTTTTTTTTTCCTAGTCCAAAGAGAGAGAGGGAGAGAGAAACATAAATATGAGAGAGAAACATCGATAGGTTGCCTCCCATCCACGCGCCAACCAGGGATGGACTGTGCAACCTATTTTATATGCCCTCACCAGGAACTGAACTCATGACCTTTGGTCTATAAGCAACACTCCAACAAACTGAGCCACACTGACCAAAGCCTTCAAAATCTTTTTAAAAATTGTTTTGGCTAGTGCAGTTTTATCACATTTATGTATAATTTTAGAGACAGCTTGTTGATTTCTACAAAAATATACAACAAACTTGCCATAGACAATGTGTAAATGAATAATCTTTGGCTGCGTTCCAATACAAGTTTATTTATGGACACTAAAATTTGATTTTTGTATAATTTTATATGTCACAAATGAATTGTTTTCTATCTATTGGACCCATTTTTTCTTAGTCTCTTTGTTCTTCCATTCCCTTCTTCTTGTGGGTTAACTGAGTATTTTTCAGTATTCCAATTTATCTCCTCCACTGGTGATTTAATTATACTTCATTGTGTTATTATTACTTGCTCTAGTGATTACAACATGTTGTTTTCCCCTTGAGCTCATTGAAGTCTCGCTTGCACATACCAGTTCAGTGGTCAGTAAGCATCCTCAGCTTATTTCAGTCTAACTTAATATTACGGTGCAACATTTATATCAGAACCTTATAATAATGCAATTCCATTTACACTCATTCTCATTCATTGGCTATTATAGTCATATTTTATTTCTGCCTGTGTTGTAAACTCCACAATACCTTGTTATTATTTATTTTCTAAACTATTAACTAACTTTTACAGAATTGAAGAGAAAATTATTTTATACTTACCATTTACAGTGCTGCTTCTTATTTTCTGTAGCTCTGAAATTTCATCTCACACTATTTCCCTTTAAACTAAAGAACTTCATTTAGGATAGTTTGTCATGTGGGTCTGCTGACAATAAATATTATCATCTTTTATTTATCTGATAATGTTTTTAATTCCTCTTAATGTATTAAAAGTGCTTTTGCAGGGTGAAAAATTCTAGGTTAAAAGTTGGGTTTTTTTCTTCCAGAACTTTAAAGATGTTACGTTGTCTTGAGACCTCCATTTATCTGCCATAAAATCAGCTTTCCATTATAATCCTTGTTCCCCTGTATTAATGTTTCTTCCCCTCTGACTTCCCCTTTATGATCTTTTCTTAATCTTTGTACTGCAGCACTTAGATTATGATGTGCCTAAATACGATTTTCTTTGTAATTATCCTTCTTGGAATTCATTGAGCTTTCTGAGCTGTAGGTTGCTGTCTTTTATCAATTTTAGAAATTATTTTTCTAATGTTTCCTTTTCTGAGCCATTCTTTCTCTCCTCTCAAAAGTCACTAAAGTCTCTGTTTATTTTCAACATTTTCTACGCACACAGTTTTCCCTATTATTAACATCTTAGATTAGTTGTGTACATTTGTTATAATTAATGAACTAATATTGATACATAATTAACAAAAGTGTGCAGCCTATTCGGGTGTCCTTAGTTTTTACCTAAGGTCCTTATCCTGTTCCAGGATGCCACCCAGGACACATCTTGGCAGTCTTATCTCCTTAGGCTCCTCTTGACAGTGACAGCTTCTGGGACTTCCTTGTTTTTGAGGAGCTTGACAATTTTGAGGTGTGCTGGTCAAGTATTCAATATATCACTGGATGGCCTTCAACTGGAATTTGTCTGACATCATTCTCATGATTAGACTCGGGGGCATGGGTGTTTAGGGAAGGAAGATCACAGAGGTAGAGTGTCATATCATATCAAAGGTACAACTACCAACATGATTTATGACTGTTGGTGTTGACCTACGTCACCTGGCTGAGGTAGGGTTTGTCAGGTTTCTCCACCATATCGTTATTCTTTCTTTCCCTTTCCATTCCATATTCTTTGGAAGGAAATCACTAGGAGCAGCCTGCACTTAAGCACTGGGGGATATGTTCTATCTCTCCGATGTTGGAGAGTATACACACAAATTATGTGGAATACTCTGAACAAGAGATTTACTTCTTTTCCATGGTTTATTAAATTATTCTATTGTTTATTAATATCAGTATAGACTCATAGGCATTTATCTTTGAGCTATAATTTAATATGACTTAATTTACTTTGTTGTTCAAATTTTTCAAGCTTTGATGATCTTGTTCAAGCTCCAGCCATCTTTTCAAGCTACCGTCTCTGTAGGCTAGCATATTTATTATAGTTATTACAAAGTCCTTGTATGCTAATTCCAACATCTGAGTTATCTGTGAATTGTTTCCATTGACTGATTTTTCTCTTGACTACGTTTTCCTCTTTCTTCACATGTCTAGTCATTTTTTATTGTGTACTAGACACTGTGAAGACACTTTCTAGACATTTGATTTTATCTCCATGGAGAGTAATAAGTTCAGTTTTGGCCATCAGTTAAATTATTGTTGGATGATCTTTAACTTATGACTTCTTAGTATTGTGTCTTGTTTGGGCAGATCTAGTTCTGTTTGGTTCCTGATCTAATAATGAAGCCCTCTATCATGAGATGGTAGTCTTTACTCTTGATGTGTGGCCCCCTCCTGGGGACTTAGTGGGATGGCCTCACTCTTGGTTGAACTAATACTCCAAATTCTGTTTCCCCCAATTGGGCAGATTCTGAAATCTCTTCTCAGCTCTTTCGTCTTTCCAGCTATCGTTTTCCCTTCAGGTTCTTGGAAGTCTTGCCTGAAAAACCATCAAGAAGTAAAATCTGGTAGCCCAAAGACTAAAAAATGCCAGAAAGTAGATGAGAAAACTCCAGGAGAGAACAGCCTGGGCCCTGAGTGTGGGACAAAGGGTCTCAGGAGACACCCTGGGGTTGAACACGTAGGATGATGGTGGTAACTCAAGGCACAGAGAAAAATGTAAATTATGCTCCGCAGTTCCCAAATTAGAAGTAGAGGAGTGTGAGGTATTTCATCCATTTGTTTTAAAGATAGATTGAGTCAATTTAGGAAAGTAAGCAGAAGAAATAAAAATTGCCCATCGTCTTAGAAAAATGCCTCCTTGGGGATTGTGTGGCAGATGCAGGTGTTGATTCTGCTTTTTCATTCCTGGGACATGTAATGTGCTTCACAACTTTGATTTTTGCTGGCTGCATAATATTCTGTCCTATGGACATATACTGTTTCACATAACCATTCCCCTATTGGAAAACATTTCTGAACACTAGCTGCTGTCAGTACCCTAGAGTGAACATCCTTTTGTGTGAACTGTATGTGCAGCCCTATGTCTTGATGGTAGAATTGCTGGCACAAAATCATGGGCATTTTAAGGTTTTTAAAATACACTCTGTGGAACTTATATAGTCAGAGCTGAATATTAGGTCCTTTTAGATGCAAAATTAATCAGAGCTCAGTGAATAGAGAAATAAAACTCATTACAGAACAGCCCCTTGTGTAACTTTTCATCCTCAGATAGTAACTAGCTGGCGTCTCCTGGTAGACGATTGTGTTTGTGTGAGTGAGTGTGCACATTTTCCATGCATCATTTCACGTCTACTATTCAACTGCCCTGGGAGCTATACAGGGTGCGCAAAGAAACTGAGGCTCAGGAGCATGTGTGGTATAATAAAAGGAATGTGAGCAGACATTTCTGGATTTGAATTCAGCTCTGATGCTGGGCAGGCTTTACCAGTCTCTTAAGCCTCAGTCCTCTTGTGTATAGGATGAAGATAGAGACACCTGCCTCACAGGAAGATAAAATGAGAGGACAGGTGGAAAGCATCTGGTACAAATTGGGCACACAGTAGGTGCTCAGGCAATGATATTTGCGCTGGTTGTTAGGAAGGTAGCATGTCAAGGTTACAGAGGCAGAACTGAACCCACTTCTCCTAAAGCAAAGCACATATTCTGGGCATCATCTGCCTTTGAACCACATGCCTAAACTGAGGAGGGAAGATTTTAGACTAATCTCAATGTGCAATTATCATTGCTGGATCTCAAGAATCCTACCCTTCTGTGACTCCAAAAGGGACAGAGGTCCCCAACTAAGCCAACTTTAAGAATAATATAATCTGGGCTTCCAGTCAAGGTGGCAACGTAGGCAGACACGGCTTGCCTCTTCGCACAACTACATCAAAATTACAACTAAAAGATAGAACAACCATCACTCACGAATATCAGAAATTGAGTTAAATGGAAGTCTGACAATTACAGAATTGAAGAAACCACATCCACCCAGACTGGTAAGAGAGGTGCTGATGTGTAACAGGCTGGCCCCACACCCACGTGCATAAAAATGCGGGATGGATATCTTGGGAGTGAGGAGTCCCAGCTCCATTCCAGGACCCCCAGCTCAGGATTCCAGTACCAGGAAGATAAGTCCCCACAACTTATGGCTGCTAAAACCAGCAGGGATTGACTCAGTGGAGGAGGCTGCTGGAGCCCTAAGCAGCTCCTCTTGGGGAACCCACATATGGACTCACCTACTCAGACTTGCTCCCTCTGAGCTCCAGGATGGGGGTGGCAGCTGGAAGGGCACCAGTGGTATACAGGGAGAGACTGAAGTATCTGGCATCAGGGCAAGCATAGGCCATTGTCCCTTTGCTGAGCCCTCCCCCAACAGAGCCGGTAGGCTGGTGCCATATCTCACACTGTGTGACCCACCTTGGAGATCCACAGAGGCTCTATCCCACCTGATTTATGGGACCACCCAGGTTGCTTTTCATAAGAATGGCCAGTCTTGACGTCTAAATCCTATCAAACAAGCAACAGCAGGCTTCAGTGAGCCCTAGCAGGGGCCAGATTACAGTCACAGCTTGACTTCACCTGGGAATCTCCAAGCCCAGCACAAGTAGCAGCCATTTCAGATTGCCTTACAACTCAGGCAGGGTGTCCCTAGTAAAAGGCAGGTGAGGACTGACCTTGGCCTATACCACCCAGAAAACCCCAGGGCCAATGCACCCAGGTAGCTACAGAACACGTCAGAGCACTACTGCTCTGCCCCTGCATAGCTGATCCCCCATGGAGGGTGAAGTTTTATAGTCAGTGGTCACAGCCAGTCCTGGTAGCTGACTGGCCTGGGTAAATCCCTCCCATTGATCTGCCAAGAACAATCAAGGCTCAACTATAAGAGGAGGGTATACTCAGCCCACAAGAAGGGCACAACTCAAGTACCCAGGTTGGGTGATAGGGGAGGCTGTGCCAGTGGACCCTACAGGACACCTACTACATTAGGTCACACAAGCAAGACACAGAGTCATAGCAGCTCTACCTAATACATAGAAACAAACACAGGGAGGCTGCCAAAACAAGGAGATAAAGAAACATGGACCAAATGAAAGGACAGATTAAAACTCCAGAATAAAAGAGCTAAACGAAATGGAGATAAGCAATCTATCAGATGCAGAGTTCAAAACACTTATTTTAAGGATGCTCAAGGAACTTAGTGAAGACCTCAACAGCATAAAAAAGACATAGTCAGAAATGAAGTATACACTAATTGAAATAAAGAACAATTTACAGGGAAACAATAATAGAATGGATGAAACTGAGAATAAAATCAATGATTTGGAACATAAGAAAGCAAAAAACAAGCACGTAAAACAAGAAGAAAAAGCATTCAAAAAAATGAGGATAGTGTAAACAGCCTCTGGGACAACTTTAAGAAGTCCAACATTCACCTCGTATGGATGCCAGAAGGAGAGAGAAAGAGCAAGAAGTTGGAAATATCTGAAAAAATAGTAAAAGAAAACTTCCCTAATTTGGTGAAGGAAATAGACATGCAAGTCCAGGAAGTACAGAGTCCCAATTATGATGGATGCAAAGAGGCCGACACCAAAATACATCATTATTAAAAGGCCAAAGCTTAAAGATAAAGAGATTCTTTAAAGCAAGAGAAAAGAAGTTAGTTACTGGAAGGTTGTCAGATGGAAGGGGGAGGGGAAGAATGGGTGAAGAGGTGAGGGAATTAAGAAGTACAAATAGGTAGAGAATAGCCATGGGGATGTAAAGTACAGTATAGGGAATAGAGTAGCTAAAGAACTTATACATGTGACCCATGGACATGAACAATGTTGGAACAATTGCCTAAGGGAGTGCAGGGGTGCTGGGTGGGAGGGCAGGGGGAAAATCAGGACAACTGTAAGAGCATAATCAATAAAACATAATTTTTTTTAAAAGAATAATATAACCTATAGAGTGAATGACTCTCAGCTTGTGGTCCAGTGGGACTGGGAGATCTTCCTCTTGTTGAGCTAAACTCCAGTCTGTGCCAGTGCCCTCTCAGCCTGGTATCTGGGCATCCACCCTCACCCCCTAGATCCCTGGGCAAGGAGCCAGGCCAGGCTTGCTGACTGCGGGGCTAAATGAATCCCTTCCTACCCGGTCATGTCTCTGGGAAAGTTATTCCAGCTGCCAGGTCCGACCATCCTGAGTAATGAACGGCCTCTCTTTACTGCTCTCTGGGAGGATGACCCCTCCTTAATCTGCTGCAGTGTCATTGAGAGATAAAATGTTTGCTCTCTGGTGCTCCTGATGGCCTTTAGAAACTGCAAGTTCAACACCAACCAGAAAGGGCTGCTTAAGGCTTACCCCTCCCCTTCCCAGCACAAGCCAAGGCCTCAGCCAGATGGGTCTACAGATCACCGGAGATGGGTCTGCGGAGTGTCCACAGCAGAGAAAGCAGGGAAGCCTGGCTCTCCTCACCCCAGAGAGAGAGTGGGGGTGCGGGCTTTGGGAGGACGAAGGGAGAGGAATCCCTGAGGCTCTCTGTGTGGGTGTTTGTGAACAGAGGGCGCTTCCCCCAGGCTCCCAGGCTGGTTGGAAAGCAGAGCACTGAGGGGTGACGCTGAGAGCTGGGTGGCTGGCCCACTCTCGTAACCTCTTTGTGTGTCATCTCCTAAAGGGTGGAGAGGCTGGAGGGATCTCCCAACTCCAGGGCCATTGGGTCTCTGTTTTATGGCAAGAAGAGCTTGGTGGTCTTCCCCAAGAGGAGTGACATGTCCATGGTCCTCCCAGGTCCCTGCACTGAAGCCCGATCCCCACTGGGACCACATGTGACCAGGTCAGAAGGCCACATTTGGGGACAGAGGGGGCCAGGTGACCTGAATGAGCTGACAGAGGGGAGGGAGCCCCTGTTAGTGAGTGTCCCCGAGAGCCCAGCACTGTGCTGGGACCATTCCCACAACACATACACACATACATACACACACCAGTCTCACAACATGAGAGGTCTCACCTTGACCTTTCCCCTTCCCCCCTACCTGCTTTTACACTTGCAGTTTCCCCATCCTAGCATATCTTCCCCTCCTCTATGCAAATATTACCCAGCATGAAGCCTGCTTCCTCCAGGAAGTCCTTCCTGATGTCTGACAGCCAAACCCCCAATGGCTCCATCCCACAGGTCCCCTTGTTGTTCAATTTCCCAACAGTTTCAGATTTTGTTGCCATGAGGCCCAGACACAAGCATAAGATCATTTCATTATCACACCAGGCTAATCAATATTTACTGGGTGCCAATTTGGAGCCAGGCCCTGTGGGGGCTGCAAAGGGGGTGAAGCAAAAGTCCAGAGGGCACCTGCAGATGACCCTCACTCCCATGCTTAGTGGGAACCCACGTGGGCTCCTGGCAGGCTCCTCACCCTGTTGGGAAGATGAGGAACCCAAGACCCAGAATCAGGAAGGAAGCTTCTCAGCTCCAGCAGTGAATCAGTGGCTGGAATTGAATACCAGGCCGGACTCCAAGATCCACCCCACCTTGTTACCTGCTCCAGAAATCCTTAAACTAGCCCCTCTCCCAGCTGGAGCAGGATTTATCCTTTAGCCTAGAGCCCTCTGGTCTTACAAGCAGGGCTTAGTGTCCACAGCAGAGAAAGCGGGGTGGAGGGAGAGAGCAACAAGGCATCGCCCTTCAGTAACATGCAGGGCCCTCTCACCACTTAGTGACATGCTCACCACCTCTCTTTACTCTCAGCCTGGCCTCCAGGCCTGGGGACTCTGTCCACCCCTTCCTCCAAACTTTCCCCAGGTCCCCGCTCTAGTTGAGAAGCCACAGGGCATAAATTAACCCATCTTCCGGCTTCCGGCTCCAGATGCTCTTTCTCCGGCCTTCTGGGGCTGGTCCTCGCCAGCTAAACGCTCAGAGAACTATTCAAGGAACAAGATGGTGCTGCCTGTCCTGGGTGTAGGAAAGTGAGGTCCAGCCCCGGGGACTGGTGCTGGGTGACACGCCCCATCCTTGGAGCTGGTAACAATATGCCTCATTTGAAATGGGTGTACGTGCATCTGTGCGTGGGGGCAGGAAAGCCCTCGTTGGCCCAGGGAGCTCTGGGAAGGAGCCCAGTGCCAGTGTTCACACAGCCAGTTAGTGGCAGAGCTGGGACTAACTTGGGACTAACCCAGGACTGACCATCAGTGCATCTGTATGAGATGGTACATGAGTCTGTGTATCTGTGTTTGCCTGCCCTACGGGTGTGTCTTAAGTTGTGGGTTCAACAGTCTCAAGGTGCGCAGGTGAAGCTCACATTTGTCCCAGGTGTGTAATAGTGGGTGTGTATTAGTATGAACGGGCATGTGAGATAGGGACCTGAGAAGGACAGTGGTCTCAGGGCCCCTCTGGAGGTGTGGGTGCCTGTCTCAGCAGGGCCACTGTGTCCCCAGCCCATTCTGGCTGAAGGGTGACCCTCTCTCCTCGCTGACGCCTTTGCCCCAGAGAATTCCTGGCTGTTGGCCAGAGGCAGCAAGGAACCCAATTGTTTCTATTTGGTCTTTAGATTATGAAAATTAAATTTAAACTCTTTGCAGGGAGGTAATTTTTCCTCATCATTCATCCTGCTACACAGATCTCCACAACTTGATTATGTCTAATTAGATTTAATTGGATGGAGAGTGATTTCTTTCTCAGAGAAGATGAACCACAGAGAAAGGCACCATTTAAGGCCCAGGAACGCCCTGCCCCCACAAGCCCCCTGCTGGGGCTCCGCAGCTTGAGCCTGGTGAGGAGGGGCCAGGGGAAGGGGGCACAGGGGCTACGTGTGAGGCCTCCCCTCTCTCAGCTTCTCTCTGTCACTTGCTCTTTCTGTCCCTGAGTCTCTCTCACTGTCTCTGTCTCCTGTTGTCCCCAAATCTCTCCTGGTCTGTGCTTCTGTGGCCCCTGATATGAGTCCTGAGTGCGCCAGGGGTCCGCACTCCCTGCATTCCTTCTCTGCTGGGACGTGAGCCGGCAGGGGGGCTCTCCCCCCGTTACTGAGAGGTTATGTTCCCTCCGTGTGAAGAGGGGGACAGGGGCACACTGTGACATGCTCAAAATCACCTTCCACGGCAGCTGGGGGCTGAGCTGTGTGTAGAGCCGTGGGGGCAGTCACATGGCTGGACAGCAGCCTGAGGACTTACGGAGAGCAACCTGCTGCGTGTAGGCCCCGCCAGTTTGGGGGGCCAGGGAGATGCCAGCAGGATGAATGAGATCTGGGCACTTCTGAAGGCAGCAGGGCTGGCCACGCTGGGCCAGTGGATGGCTGAAGCGTCTGGCTGGCCCTCCCCTCCCCTGGCCCAGGCTGAGCACTTACAGCCGCAGGGGCCTGTGGCAGAGAACCCTGGCCCCAGGCACTGTTCCTTCCGAAGGTTCTGGCCCCAGCGCAACAGCCCCCTTTCCTTCCATTGCTTGAGCCGGAAGCCTGGGCGGGCCCTCAGCTGTCACCTTCCTGCCGCCCCCGCCCAGGGTGTCCAGCCCTGCCCTCCTTGCTGGCTCTCACCGCCCCCTAACCTTATGCCCTGTCCACACTGTCCTCACCTGGCCCATAGCATCGTCCTCCATCCTCACAAACTGTACCACCCTCCAGTCTGCTGGACCCAGGCCCCACATCCTGTGCATAGTCCGTAGCTCAGGGGAACACACCAGGCCATCTCTCAAAGGCTTTCCATGGCTCCTCAGTGCTCTGAGGACCAAAATCCCAACAATGTACATGGAATACAGGCTACTAGGACCTCCCAGCCCCACCTCTCACCTCCCACGCCACACTCAGTCCCCGCAGACCCCACTATGTGCAGCCCTTTGCATGCGCTGCTCCCTCTTGCTGGAACACCTTGCCCAGGCCTCCCCCCTGCCCAACACTTGAGAGCTCCCCACAGCCAGCCTGGGTCTTGGCTGCCTTTGACCCCCGAGTCTAGAGTGGGGACAGGCATGTGGCAGATGCTCGGCCAGGTTCTGCTGCCCAAGGAACGGGGAATGGCAGCCCTGCTGGCTCCTGGGCCGCTCCCTCTCATGCCCTTCCCTCCCTCCACCCGATACCTCAGTAAGCAAAGCCTTTAAACAACAACAACAAAATTACAGTTTATTTGAGTTCATTGCAACTGCTCTTTCTGGAAACTGTCTTCCCAAAATTGTCTGCAGGGAGGTGGGTAACCAACCTGACATTCCCCCTTCCCATCCCTCATCCTGGAGCCCTGGAATCACAGGACGTGCTGGAGGTGGGAGGCATTGAGACCCTAGGAATTCAAGTCAGGTGTCACATGTGGCGGGCACTGTGACGGGCAAGGAGGGCACAGCAGTGAACAAGGTGGGCCCGGTCCCCACGCTCCCAGAGCTCACCGTATACTAAAGAGACCAACTTTAAACAATCACAAAAATGATTGTGTTGTTAGTACTATGTTGTAATAAGTTAATCATGCAGAAGCTTAATAATACTAACTACACAGCTCTGGCAACTTGTTAGGCCTCTTGGAGCCTCAGTTTCCTCATCTGTAAAAGGGAGATCTTAGTGGCAGTTTTTTTTATGGGGTGTTGTGGGGATCCAGCCCTTAGCCTAGCATCCAGCACTTTGTTCGTGTTTAGCATGCATTAAGAGCTGTATTTCTTTGCTAGGGCTGACATAGCAAAATACCATAGCCTGGGTAGCTTAAACAACAGAAATTAATTTTTGCACCAGCTGCAAAATTGGAGGTTGACAGTCTGAGATCAAGACTCAACTGAGTTGATTTCTTCTGAGGCCTCACTCCTTGGCTTATATGTGGCCATTTTCACCTTATATCTTCACATGATCTTCCCTCCGTATTTGGGTTTGCCCTCATCTCCTCTTCTTACAGGGACACTAATCCTATGGGATTAGCGGCCACCCATACAAACTCATTTTAACTTAATTACCCCCGTGAAGATTCTATCTCCAAATGTAGTCACATTCTGAGGTCCTGGGGGTTAAGATCTCAGCATATGAATATGGGGAGGAGATACAATTCATCCCATGACAGTGAATATCCAAGAGAATTGAGTATATGTATCTACAGATCACTTACATGTCAGTGTTCATAGAAGCTTTATTTAAAATAGCCAAAAAGAGAAAACGACCCAAATGCCCATCTATGAAAGAATGGGTAAATTGTAGTAGATGGATAAAAATGGAACTACACAGACTTTTCTTTTAAAATGAACTACCAATACAAACAAAACATGTATAAATATCACAGACATGGTCAGGAAAAAATAGGCAAAAAAAATACATACGACTCCATTAATGTGAACTAATCTATCTTGATAGAAGTCAGAATAACGGCTATCCCTCGGGATTGGGCAGATTAACTAGAAAGGAAAACAAAGACACTTCCTGGGGTGCTATAATGTTCTATATCTTGATCTGGGTGGTGGTTACACGGCTGCACACCCAGATGGAAGAGATGGCGAAACAGAGCTCCCTTCCTGATGGGAGAACCAGAAATGACACATCACAGAAGTGCAGATACAGGAAGGAAAAGGTTTGTGATTGGCGTTACAATCTACCACATGTATACTTAAGATGTGTGCATTTTACCACATACAAGTTATATCTTAATGTAACAAACAGAAAAAACATAAAGGTCGGGTCAGGCGATTACAAAAGGTAAGCGCGGCCCCAGCGTGCATCTAGGTCCTCTTATGCTCTATCTTAACTAACCCCTTCCCTAAGGAAACCAGCCTCCTGTCACAAGATGTGCGCATGGCAGGCGGAGTTGGAGCAGCTTCAGCACTCGCAGCCTCGGTCATGTTCCGCTCCGGCGGGATGGAGTGAGCAGATAGGGTCATGAATGTACTAAGTTGTGAGGAGCGGGGCTGGGGAAATCAGGCTGACAAATGGACTGAGGAAGGGCAACATCCTGGATCAGCTGGCGCGGCAGATGATTGATCGGTTTCCAGCACCACGGAGAGTTCTGGTGACAGCTGGAAGGCGTTCCTCTCAAAGCGCCTGGGACCACTCATTTCCCTTTGTATAGGTAGAATTATCTCGTTATTAAATAAAATTTACTCTTGCAAACTGCCAGAAGCGAGTGTCTGGGCTCTGGAAACAGACTGAGTTCAAGTCTTGGCTGCCCCACACCAGCCGGACGACCTTGGGGAAGTTACTTAAATTAACCTCTGGGCCATGGCTGCTTGCCTGTCAAAGGAAGAGAATAATGGTTGCTGCCTCAGAGGACTGTGTGAGGGTTGAATTGAAATAAGGAAAGTAAAGAGCTTAACGTAGTAGCTGGTACATGGTAAGTGCTGAAAAAGTGAGCTATTATTACTGTTCTCATTAGTATTATTATCCCCAAGAGGGTTTGTTTTTTTTTTAACATAAGATGGAAAGGATTCCAAAGGTGTCCATGACCTCAGATGTCTGGCAACCTGTTCTATGACTTTAGGTGAACTAAGGTCACCTACCTGGCCCCCATTCCCACTCTGTAAAATGAAGCTATTTGCTTTTTTTATATTATCAGATTTTATTTTATTTTTTTATCAAGAGACTGTATTCATATGTCATTTGGTAAAATAAATAAAACACTAAAGCAACACTGGCTGATGTGGCTCAGTGGATTGAGCGCTGGCCTGCAAACCAAAAGGTCGCTGGCTGGATTCTCCATCAGGGCACATGCCTGGGTTGCGGGCCAGGTCCCCGGTTGGGGACAGGTTGGGGGCATGCATATCAATGTTTCTCTCCCTCTTTTTCTCCCTCCCTTCTCCTCCCTCTAAAAAGAAAATAAAACACTAAAACAAAATAATAAAATAAAATAGAAAAGATTTTATACTCGGTGGCATTTGTGGTTCCTATAAGCCCTGTCTGTTCTGGGTCTCGGATTCAGGACTTGGGGAAGAACAGAATCAGATGTGGAGGTTAAATGAGACACGAGGACAATGATGGGGTAACCCGAGGGAGAATTCCAACTCCAAAGAATGCGTCAAGAATGTCAAGGCTTTTAGCTCTTACATTATCAGCCCCCCCCCCCCCCGCACACACACAGTTGCCCAGCGTACGCTCAGGCTTCTGGCCCCTCTGAGCCCTACAGACAGCATGCACCCTCTCACTGGCTTCGGACGTGCTGGCACTGTGTTAGCATCTTGACTTGACCACGTTTCTTCTCTCCCCAGAGCCTTCTCCCATGCTGTGCACTTTGCCAGGATGGTGCAATACCCTTCCGAGTCTTACTATGGAAGTAACAAAAAAATAACAGAAATCAGTTTAAACAAAATAAATTAAAAAAGGGAATCAGTTGGTTCATTCATCTGACAAACCCGGGAGCTGATAGCTTCAGGCGTGGCTGGACCCCAAATGACATCATTTCAGCACATGGTCTTTGCATGGTCCGCAGTCACCACTGTCCCCAGGAGGGAAAGGGATTCTGGCAGGGTTGGGCTTCTGTCACACTGGCTACACACCCCTCTTTCCCCATCATTTTAGCAAAACGTCCCTGGTATGATCTCAATGGCCTGGATTGAGACACCTGCCCACTCCGGAAACAATCATTGTGACCGGCAGGTGAAGTGAACGGCAAGGCCAGCCTGGGCGGCTGGAGCCAGGGGGTGGGCTCACCCACCTGGACCGACTGGGAGTGGTCAGGGAGTTGTTTTCAAAGGGAAAGTGGGGGCAGTCATACTGGCAGAAGAGCAATGGATGGGGGTGGGTAAGCAAACAGAAGCCCACTATGCATTCTTCTTGACTCCTTGGTCGCAGCATAAGTGACACTTCTTCAAAGGTTTCCCTGACCCCTCTTATGTCAGGACCCACTATTTTTTCCTTTGATTTTTAGCTCTTATTCTAGGGAGTGCTAAATATGTTTACAATCATACACATATTCACTCAGACACCTGCACACACACATGCACTCAAATAAACACTCTCATATCCTCCTTCATAAACACTCATACATACAACAGCTGCACACATACGTGCTCACAGGAATATTCTCATACACACACATTCACACAAATACATGTTGTCACACACAGCAAATGCATACACATGCACACACAAACACATGTGCACACACCCATATGCAAAGCCACATACATGCACACAAGAGCATAAACATGTGGGTAATTGCTCAATGCCTGCCTTCTGCACTCTCCTGTGAACCCACAGAGGCAGGACCCCGTCTGTCTTGCCCATTGTGGGATCCTCAGCGCCTGTCATGACGCACCATCCCTCGGTGTCCTCACTTTTCCACCGGGAAGAATGAAGTTGCACAACCCTGTCTTCCATACAAGGGGGTTTTGGAAAGTAAAATACAATAAAAACTAGAAAACAGTCAAATGGCCACATCTTTCCTCGTCCCCCTTCCTTGCTTACTCTCTCTGTCCTTCCCTCCCCTCTCCCTCCTTCCAGTCCGCCCCTCTCCCTGTACCTCTCCTTAAGCACTGTCTTCCTCACCCTCTCCTCTTTTTCTATCTCTATCCCATAACATCACTACCCTTTTCCTATCCCTCTCCACCTCCTGAAGCTAATTAAACGATACTATGGAATGTATTCATTTGCACTTTGTTCAAAAGGGCCACAGAGCACCAGCGCGTGCTCATTAACGAGCTCTGGGTAGAGGGCTGTAATGAACCGGTTTTATTACTACCATCATCCCAGTCTATCCTGCGAGGCTATTATGTATTCGTTGGGAAGAGCAATAACCACAAACCTCAGTGCCGGGGATTGGAGGGGTGATGGGGGGTGGTTCTCCACATTTGGGGAAGTTCCTGTGCTTCCCTGAGCTGTGGCTGGGCTGTCACCGCGCTGCCACCGTAACTGTGAATGGAGAAATCCCCTGCGGCACTGACTAGAGCTCAGGCCAAGGTTCCCAGCCAGGGCCTCCACTCCTGGCGGCGCTTGTACAAGGGCCTCCTGTGGACCAAGTGCTCCCTCTCGGTGGACTAACTGGCCTGGCCCATGAGAGCACCCCATTTTATTCTATGTATGTGCTACTCTGATTCTCATGACAGAGAACCTCACCGAGAGGCATTTCTGCATCCTGGTAGCTCTGTCCAGTGTGCATTCCTCTCATGTGGGGGGTCTAACAGCAGTGGTGGGGACAATGACATAGCAACAGCAGCCACCATCTCTTGAGGGCCTGCTCTGTGCCTGGCGCTGGGCGTCGTGATTTACCTGGATAACCTCCTTTAATCTTCACAGCGCCCCGTGGTGGTATCCCCATTTTGTGGGTGAGGAAACTGAAGCTCAGAGAATTACATGCTGTGTCCAAAGACACACAGCCTGACTGGGGTGCATTGAGGATTGGATCCCAGGTCTGCCCGACCCGACAGCCTCACCAGCTGTCATTTAAAGGGCAGCTCATAGCTTGCAAGGCTCCCATAGTTGCAGTAATGTTAAAAAAACAAAAAAAAAAAATCTGTCCTTACATTCTAAATATTCTGACTTCACGGCTTTCTGTGTGCCCAGCTTTATTCTAGAACTGTACATATATTATCTCATGTAATCCTTACAACAACCCTATTGAGGGAAGTGCTATCATTGCCCCATTTTCCAGGTGAGAAAACAGAGGCACAGAAAGGGTAGGTCACTGCCTCAATCCACAGCGCTGGTGCGGGCTGGGTGGGGATAGACTGTGGCAGTCTGGCTCCCCCGTGCACACTTGACCCCACCCTACCCGCCTGGAGTCAGGATGTGGTTCCACTTGTGTATAAATTTTATGTTGCTGCTGTAACAAATTACCACAAACTTAGGGGCTTACCTAATACATATGTGAGTCCAAAATGGATCTCACTGGGCTGAAATTAAAATATCCACAGAGCTCTTTCTTTCCCTTCTGGGCGTTCTAGGGAACAATTGTTTCCTTGCCGTTTCCAGCTTCAGAGGCTGCCGGCACCCTCAGATCACGGTCCCTCCCTGCATCTTCAAACCCTGCAGCAGCAGATCAAATCCTCCTCACGGCTCAGGCCTCCTTCTCTGCTCCCTTCTTCCGCTTTAGGGCCCCCTCTGATTAGTGATAACGTGGGGCCCATCCAAATAATCCAAAATAATCCCCATATTTTAAGATTGGCTAGTTAGCAACCTTAGTTCCATCGGCAGCCTTCATTCCCCTTTGCCACATGAGGTAAAGTAAGAGATCCACAGATGCCTAGGATTAGGGCAGGGACATCTTTGGGGGTCATTATTCTGCCTGCCTCAGTGTAATCACAGCTATCCTCTGTGGAGGACCCACTAACGTGCTGGGCCCCGGACAAGGGCTTTATTCACCACACAACAAGCAAGCGGGGGAGATTAGCACTCCCACTTCGCAGGCAAGAAACTGAGGCTCAAAAGACAGAGGGCTGCTGGGATTTCTCAAGGGCCAGCCATTAGCCTCAGGTCCTCTGGGGTCTGACAGGTCTGACAGCAGGGCCCCCTCTTCCCTGCCCCTTGAGAATGGAGTAGGGATTTGTCTTTGTTTCTGATCAGATTTGGGGGATGCGGAAGATGCCTTCAGGAGACATCGAAGCTGGATGGGATCCCTGGGCTCAGTCATGGTACCTCCCGTTCCCTCCCACCATGGTGGTCTGGCCCTAGCCCAGTCAGACCCAGATCATCTGAACTAACTAGGCCAGCGCCGCCCCCCCTCACCCCATTTCCCCATTTGCTTTACTAGAAATTAGATACATTAAAGAATTCTGCTGACCCCTTGTATCACAGCAGAACTCTGGGCCCCAGAGGCCCTTTACTCTGCCAAGGGTCTTCTCCAGAGGGGAAATTTGTTAACTCATTAGCAGAGAAGCGGCTGTACCGCTAACAATCCCCGGGGTTACAAACCGCCTGTGCCTAGTATCCCGGTACGGGCAGCTGGGCCGTCATGCCAGTAGGGCCTCTTCATTCTCTTCCCTGAGCCACAGGAAGGTGGAACCTGCAAGACTGGCAAGGTCTGCTCTCCCTGAGGACAGAGACCTGTACAGGCGGCAGTTGGAGGAAAGCTGGGGAGAGCTGGAGGGGGTGATCTGGGCAGAGAAAGGAAGGTGTCAAATGAGCTCAAGGGGAGAACTCAACTTTCCTGAGCACCTACCATGTGCCAGGCATTTATATACACCTCTTGCCCACACTTCATCACCTTGGGACTCAGATGTTGTCACCAATCCTATTGTGTCATTATGCCCATTTTGCAGGTGAGGAAATCGAGATCTAGAGAGGTGATCTGCCCAAGGCCTCATAGCCTAGCCGTGGTGGGGCAGGGATTCAAACCCAGGTCCCTGATGACCCCTAAGTCCATTTTCTCCTTTCTTCCACACTTTCTACATTTCTTCACTCTGTGAGGGTCCCCGTTGCTCCTCCACCTCCCAAAGCCATCAGGCAGGTCCCTGGGAAAGGAAAGCCTCCGTAAATCCCAGCCTTCAACAAGGAGGGGCCAAGTCAATCCCTGCTGAGAAGCAGACTTTTCCGGCAGAGTAAATCACCAGCCCCTTAGCCCTGGCAGGTGCAGATGCCCCTCCTCCCCCAGGAAGTTTGTAAATCAGAACTTAGACCTGGATTACAGACTCTGCTGAGGGGGGAGTGCAGCAGGAAGGGGTTGGGGGGTGCAGGGAGAAGAGCAGCTCCCCAAGGCAGGCCCTGGGGGCTTCTAGGGAGGCGGGGAGGGGCACGGTGAGGAGGGCCCATTGCTCCCACCTGCGCCCCGAGGGGGAAGAGCCAGCTGCTGCCTGGGGCCCCTGCCAGACCTGACACTCTGAGGATCCCTGACCTGGGTGTCTGGCGGCAGCTGGAGCAGGCGGGCTGGGCTCAGGGACGAGGCTGGAGAGGGGGCTTGGGAGTTGGCAGCAGCTCTGAGCTGAGCCCCGGGTGAGTGTGATTGGTGGGGCTGGGGGTCACAGAGGACAGGCCTAGGGTGGGGTGCCTCCAGGAGCCGTGGGTCAGGGAAGCTGGGAGAAAGCCAGCTTCCTGGGTGGCAGTCAAGGGCTGGTCAGTTCTGTTTCTGCTGCTGCCTGGCTGTGCGAACTTGGGCAAGTCTTGTGGCCTCTCTTGCCTCAATTGCCCCATCAGCACAGTGGAGATGGTTATTCCTGCCCTGGATGCAGGGCTGTTGGAAGGACTAAGAGAGGTGAAGGTGAGAAAAGCCATTCAGGAAGAGCCATCTTGTGCACAAAGGACAGTACCTGGCCACTCCCCTGGGCAGGGCCTATTCCTGTTCCCCCTGCCTCTGCTCCCAACTTCCTGGTGATTAGCCAGGCCCCCAAGTCCAATGCCAAGAGCCCAGGTGATTGGAGGGGGCAGGATCTTTATGCAAATGAGGCTGCTCCCTCCCTCGACCCCCTTCTCCTCCAAGGTCACCATCACTGCGGTCTCACACTTGCTGGCCTGAGTTTCCCCAGGAATAACTGGAGCCTGTACATGTTGGATTTTTTTTCTTTTATTGATTTGAGAGAGAGAGAGAATGCTCCCCAGCCTACCACTGACCCTCCCCTTCCTAATCCCTGTCCCCCTCACCAGCTCCGTGACATTAGGCAAGCACTTCACCCCTCTGAGCCTTAGTGTCCTCCCCTGTCATCCACATATTATTTGCACTGTGTGTTCACACCTCAAACAAATATTTCTAGAGCCCCCTGTGTGCCAGGCCCTTGTCTGGACACTGAGGACAGAGAGGTGGGCCATGGAGACGAGGCCCTGCACCCTCAGAGCTTCCATTGTGGTGGGCTCTCGGGTGGCTGCAGGGAGGAACTGCCTGGCAAAGTGTTTGTAAACATCCAAGAGCTACAGCAATGCAGAAGGGTGGGGGACACCCAAAACCACAGGGTGGGTCATCAGCAGAGCCCAGGCCAGGCTCCCTGCTGAGCAGACACATGACAAAACCCTGCACCGGGAGCCACCATGTGAATTTCCAGACCTCAATCCAGATTAGGAATGAGGTCACTTCCTAGTGCAGGGATGTCCTGGTCCTGGGGTAAACCTCAACTCCTGGTGGAAGCCAAGGCCTTCTGGGTCCCCCTGTCTCCTCAGGCCTCCCCAAAGGCTCACACGTTGTGCAGGTAAGGGTCACCTGGTCATTCATGCGTGCCCCCCTGGAAGAGTTGCCCTGGGCTTCCTCTTTCTGAGCTCACCGCCTGCTCCAGTTTCCGAACATCCAGCAGAACCGCCTTGGGGCAGGGCTGGAGCGGGAGGTTGGGAGCTGGGCCTCGTTATCAGAACACCCTGCCTGATCACCGTCCCGAAGAAGCCACTGAGAGGGCTGTGACTTCCGCGACCAGAGCTGATAACAGAATTTTTAATTATTACAATTATCTCCCAAACAATTGGGCCCTGCCACAGATAATTAAAACGAGGTTTGGCTCCTCCTTGCCCATTTCTCCTCTCAGCTTTAAATCTGATGGTATTGTCAGAGCCCATCTGGAAGCAAGAGTTACTAAGAAGGATGTTCTCGCAGGAAGGAGGCTGTGAGGGGAATGTGGATGCGGATGCATGCCTGGGGACAAGGGCCACACGCGTGTGCACGGGTGCGCACGAGGGAGTGTGCGCGTGGGCGTGTGTGCACGCCATGATGGCGGCGATGGGGGAGGCAGGAGGAAGGCAGCGGTGCATCGGGGCAGGGCACGGGAGGGGCGGTCAGGTGAGGAGGGCGGCATGAGAGTCCTGGAAAGCGGGCGACACGGTGCAGGGGCAGGTCTGTCTCTGGAGGTAATGGCCGGGGGCCTAGAGCCAGGCAGGTCCCCCATTTCCTGATTGTTTATTTCCCTTCTCGAGCCTCTTTTTTCTCACCTCCAAACTGGGCACAGTGACTGTCCCCCCAGCACGGGACCTTCCGCCGTGAGTGATAAGTGCGGTGGTTGGACGTTCAGTGCGGCACAGGGTGAACACTCAGGGGGGTTAGTTATTAGAACCCTCTCTCCCCAGGGTGGCAGGGTAGGGGACAGTGTGGTGACCACACAGGGAACAGGGCATGGCCGTGGGTGATGAGGACTGAGGTCCTGAAGTCTAGGCGGCAGAGTGCAGCCCTCTGCCCATCCTCCGGCGGGGAGTCCGTGGGCTGCTGCTTGGACAGACAGACAGTCCCCATATGGCTCCAGTGGCGCCATCACGGGATCGACCACGTGGGGTGAGAATTCAGAGCAGACTGTCCACAAAGCTGCTCTGTCCCAGGCACCTGACAGTCCCAAGCCCGCTGAGAGGCGGCCCTCTTGTGTGACAGCTGGGCAGTGATGGAGGAGGGCACAGGGAGGCCCTGAGGGCCCTATGGGCTAAGCGAGGAGGAACGTGCCCTGTCCAGAGCTGGCTGAGACCAACAAGCCTCTTCTCCCTCCCCAGAACCCCACACAGGGGACCGTCAGGCCCCAGTACTGGAGCCCAACCCACAGGAGCCTCAGCCCCAAGGAAGGTGGGAAGGCACGGCCTTTCCTGAGCACCCACTATGCGCTAAACACCCTGCCTGCCTCGGCTCCCTTCCTGCCAACGAGATGCCGCTGCCCATTCTACAGAGGAGGAAACTGAGGCTCAGAGTGGTTGAGTGACTGGCCCAGGGCCACAAACCCCTGAGTGACAGGTAGGGAGACATGAGCCTGCATCTTTGGGAGAACAGAACTCACTCCTCTCCCAGGGTCCCCCCCACCGACCCCTCACTCAGGGTCCTGGGGTGAGCCCCTGAGCTCCCCTGGCTCTAAAGGGTCAGGGTAACAGAGAGAGTACAGAAGGGCAGGCACCCCCTCCCCAGCCGGGGTGCAGGTTCCACCGCAGGGCTGACCGGGGGCAGGTCCCTCCCCTCCTCTTAGCCTCAGTGTCCTCACCAGGCAAGTGAGGACAAGGACCTCCCACCCCGGGGGTCAGCGTGGTCTATATGGAGAAGTGTAGAGCACTGGTTAGGCACCGCCCCAACGGCCTGGGTTTGGCTCCTGTGAGCTGCATGACCTTGAGCGAGTTCCCTTACCTCCCAATTTTCTCACCTACCAAACAGGGAAGATTATGATGCAGTGTCTCGGATGCGAGGTGTGCAGACAGTCAGTTGTTAGCAGACATGGATCAGGGCCCAGTGCAAGGAGGAATGGTCCTGTTTTATGATGATAAGCACTGTTAAAAAGTAAACCTGCTAAGGAGAGTGGGCACCTATATAGCATTCGAAGCAAGATGTAGCGAGCTTTTTCAGGACGAGTTCAGGAGATGCCACTGTCCCCATTACGTCTGCCCACCAGAGCTGGCTGGCTGTCCCCAGGGCCTGGGTGCTGCCTGCTGACCCCACCTCCCTCCACAACACCCATCCTCCTCTGCCCAAGGCTCAGAACCCTGCCCTGTCCCCCTGGACCCCACACCCTAAATTCTAGGACAACTGTCAGTCTGAGCTCCCTTCCAGCCTTAGTGCTAATGAGAGCTCACCTCCACCTGCAGCAGCCCTGAGCCCACCTGTCCAGCAGCTGTGAGGCAGCAGCTTCCCACCTGGGCCGCCTCCTTGGCTCAGAAACAGCAGGTGAGGGTGGGGAGGAGGTGGACGTGGGGCAAGCCGGGCCAGGCAGAAAGTGAGGCAGCAGCCTGGCTCTGAGAACGCGGGTTTTTTGCTTCAGAAGGAAGCACAGATGATCAAGTTCACACCTGCATTTCATTCACTGGAAAAACTGTGGCCAGAAGAGGGCAAGGGGTTCCCCAAGCTCATCTATAAGTCAGTGGCAGAGCGGGCCCTGTGGGCCACCCTGAGTGGGGAAATGAAAAAATTTGTTTACAGAACGCGCTGACAAGTTTCCTACGGCATGAGAGAGAGGGCTGGGAGGGGAAGCAGTGGCTATAACTTGCGGTGTCCCTAAATGCCACATTGAGGAGCTTTATTGCGAAGGTAACTGGGAGCTACAGATGTGCGTCCAAGTTCCACCTGCTTCTCTCCGCCTGTACAGCCTGCCCTCCCGTCCAGACCCCCAGCTCTCACCTGGAGACCTGCAGTGGCTCCTGCCAGGTCCTCCTGCTCCTTCTGGCCCCGCCACATGCCATTTCCCTTAGAAGCAAGTATGGCCTTGTAAAAACACATGTGACTGTGTCATTTTCCTGCTTAAAACCACCCACGGGCTCTGTTGCTCCCAGAACCCACTTCAGAGTCCTCGCCCGGCCACGAGATTGTCCGGAAACCAACAGCCATCTCCAGCCCCTTCTCCAGCCTCATCCTGTCCCCACGGTCCCTCACGCACCATGGCTCAGCCACCTCGACTTCAGTTACTCCAGCCTGGTGTAAGGTCTTTGTGGTCACTGTCCCCGTGCCTGGGACATCCTTTCTGTGGCTCCTGGCCAGGGACAACCTTCTCATCCACAGATCTCAGCCTAGTCTTTTTTTTTTTTTAATTGATTTGAGACAGACAGACAGAGAGAAACATTAATTTGTTGTTCCATATATTTCTGCATTCGTTGGTTGCTTCCTGTATGTTCCCTGGCTAAGGATTGAACCTGTGACCTTGGTGTATTGGGGACAAGGCTCTAACCAAGTGAGCTTCCCAGCCAGGGCTCAGCCTCGAGTCTTAAAGCCTTCCCAGACCCCCTGGGAAAGGGTCCCCCAACCCACGCACTCTGTACCACATCATCCTGCTTCATTTTTGTCACTGCATTCAACACCTGCAGAAATATTCCTCATTCATTCATTTGTGTGTTCATTTTCAGTCTCCCCACAAGCCTGAAAGCTCGATGGAACAGGGACCTTGTTTTTGTTTTGTTTTGTTTTGTTTTGTTTTGTTTTGTGTGTATGTGTGCCCTGCTGCATCCCCAGTGCCCTGCAGGGTGCCAGGCACATAGTAGGTGCTCAAGAAACACATGAATGAATGAATGAATGAATGAATGAATGAATGAATGAATGGGTGAATGAATGAGCAAGCGAGCCTGAAGCCTAGGTTTCCTACTTCCCAGCCCAGGGCTGCCTGCTTTCCAGGTGGTTGGGGAAGGAGGGGGTTTATATTAGGTCGAGGGCTGATTTCTCCCTGGCTAGAGGACACCAGCTTCTAGGAAGCCCTCAGGTCCTTGTCTTCCAGGCACAGACTTCCCCATGTATCATTCTTGCCTCCTCTAGAGGCCTGGACACAGCTGACCTGACCTCTGGGACTTCCATAGACTCTGCCCACCTGGGGTCCAGCCAACATGGCGGGAGGATGGGAGAGTGAGGACCAGGGGCAGGCTTGTCCACCGGCCTGCGCTAAGGAGGCCCCAGTCTCACGGGGGAACCAGGAGCCTGTCCTTACAAGACGCCGGCCTGCTGGAGGAGACAGCCCTGCTTCTAGAAACATCTAGTCTGGCAGGGGCGTTCTAGTCCCCTCGGGGCTCAGGAGCCCTCTGGGAAAGACCAGGCACTGCTGAGGGGCCCCTGTCCCTGCACATTAAACAGACAGGAGCTCACCCTGTCCCGACAGAGACCATCGGTGAGGTGGCCCCTCTCAGGTGAGCATCACCTCCCTGAACTCTGGGCACAGGTCACAGCGCAGATGAAGGGTCTGTGCTTGGGCGCCAAGCACAGGTCCCCCCAGGGACACAGACCCCATCACTACCCTCCCCTGGCCTGGTGGGGATGGGGAGCCTGGACCCCAGCGCCACTGTGCCCCTACACCCTGTGTCATCGTGGACAGACCCCTGCGCCTCTCCAGGCCCATCTTTTCATCAGTGACGGGGCTGGGCCAGGTTATGGCTAATGCTTCTATCTCCACTCTGCAATCTCCTCTCTTGTCTCCCCACCCCCTTGCCCCCACCACTCTTACCCCTGGTCATGATCTTACAATTTTAGAAACAAATTTGGCTAATTTGTTGGCTAATTTCACCCAATGGGGAGGCCAGGTGGGCGCCCTTCTTCCACTCCATCACCCATCCTAATGCATCGTCTGACACTTTCCATTTATTTTTCAATTCCCCTACCGTCATAAATGACGATTAAATTTCCAGCATAAATACAGCTTTAGCAAACTGAATTGATCAGGGCTGAGGAGGGGCAGACAGGCAGCACCTCCCATCAGAGCGTCTCAGGCATTAACCCTTCCATCCCCACTGAGGCCCCGCAGGGAGGCTCAAGGCTCTGGGGGCCCCCCTGGAAGCCACCACTCAAAGCCTCACGGGGGTCCCCTAACCCAGCCCACTTCATCCTCTTGCAACCCTTTTCCCATAGAGAGTCTGGGAGAAGAATCTTGTCCCAGGTCAGCCTCCCCATCAGGGCAGAGTCAGGAGACACCAGCCCCTTGTCCCTTAGCCTGGCTCCTTCCTGACCCTCCTCCAACCCTCCCAGGGCAGCTGCTCCCCGCTAAGAGAAGACATGATATCAGAAGCATCCAGGGTGTGACATTTTCCAGGCCACGTATGGGGCCAGGGCTCCTGCAGGCATGGGGGCAGGGCCTCGTGATCACAGAACCTGGGTTCGTGGGGGGCAGCTTGCCATCCTCTCCCGCACAACCATCTCTGTCGCCCCGTCTGCCATGGCCACTCATATCAATCCAACCACAGCTGCGTTTGACCTGGATGCCCTTCTCCTCCATCTCATCGACCCAACCAAGGCCCAGCAACTCTCAGCGTGGACTTCCACAGCCTGCCCCACGATCTCCCCACTGCCACTCCCATCGGCATCAAAATGTCAGTATTGCCCCATCATTTCCTGGCTCTGAACCCGTAAGTGCTTCCCTCTGCTCATAGATCAGTTTTCTGTCCTTCCAGGCCACAAGGACCAGGGTGACCTGCCGCCATGGATCCTCTCTACCCCCCTTCCTGGCTGGGTTGACTTATCCTCACCCTTCAAGCTTTCCTGCTTAAACATCCCCTCCTCCGAGAAACTTTCTGATCACTGATTCCCAATCTAAATTAGTTTCTCCCTCCTAAGATTCTCTCTCAAGTCCATTTCCTTTCCTTCAGTGCACTTAACACGAGTTATAATTACAAACTAATTTGTGGGTTTCTTTAACAGAATCCTCCAGGGAGGAACCTGAGCTGACTGGCTCGATGCTGTAGCCCCTAGAACATGTCCTGGGAGGCAGTGGATACTCAGTGTGCACATTTGAATGAATGAATTAGGAGGGAAGAAAAGAAGGAAGGAAGGAAGGAAGGAAGGAAGGAAGGAAGGAAGGAAGGAAGGAAGGAAGGAAGGAAGGAAGGAAGGAGGGAGGGAGGGAGGGAGGGAGGGAGGGAGGGAGGGAGGGAGGAATCACAAACCTCTCTTGTGGCCACATGTGCCAGGTTAAGGCTGGATCCTAAATCTAGAGCGAGGAGTGGATGTGGCCTCAGCTAGCTGTGCTCTTAGGGATAAGTAGGAGCTTGCCCCACGCTGAAGACTGGGTTACTATGCCGGGTTCTGAGAAGCACACCTGCCTCCAGATGGCTCCTTCCCCACCACCCTGAGAGGAAACCCTTGCCCTTTTGAGTGATTGATTTCATGGTTCAGTTCCATCGGTGTTGCTATGAAGATTTAAGAGAGGGTACAACGAGAACTCTTAGGGAAATCAAGTCACCCAGGGGGATCATGCCTCCGTCCCGTCCTGCCCCCAGCCAGGCAGACCCCGACCTCTGGCTCCTGCTGTCCCTGCCTCCCACCCCCCATTTGTCCACATCTGCCATGGAGGGACTGGCTGACTCAGGAGTTAACAGCCAAAGCGGCCAATTCCAGGCCTGCCTGGTTGGCTGAGCCCCTTCATGGAGCCCTGCACAGGGACAGCCGGCAGCTGGAGGATGGGTAGGGGCTGGGGACACTCTGAGGAGGCTTGTGCACTCTGGGGGGATTCAACATGAGCCCCTTCCTCTCTGGAGCCTGTGCCCTGGTTCAGAGTGCCCACACATCCTGATGTCCCTTTATCTTCAGAGCAGCCCCAGGGCAGGCTGCTGTGTGCACAGGAAGAAGAGGTCCAAGGATGGAGCTGATGGGTAGGCAGGGGGAGGGTGGCCAGGCCAGAGGGGTCACTCAGCTCTTTGGTGATGGACCTGGGACTTGCATCCCCTCTTCTGATTCAAGCTGTATCCTTCGCCCTCCTTCCCAGCTCTGCGGGTGGCTGAACAGAGCTAGGCTTTTAAAGCTCCTGAGCGCTCCTTACCCTTCCTGCCACCCTGTAAGGGTGCTCTGCCTACCCACCAGCCCAGGTGCATTAGTGAGGGTCCCACCCAGAGACAGAAACCACAGAGGAATGTGAACAGGGAATGTCTAACACAAAGAGTCCTAAGTGCAATGGTAAATCAGTAACAAGGGATTAGTTAGTAAGTGAAGAGACTATTCTAGGGTTCAAAGCAGCAAATACAAGGACAAGCCACTCCCTCTGGGGCTGAGGCAGGGCACCCAGGGAAGAGGCCCCAGGCTGATATCCGAAGCCCGACCTGGAGGGCAGGGTGGTAGCTCACTGAGTGGCAGGAAAGTCACAGGGATGTCATACCAATGGAACTTGCCAGAAATCTACTCTTTGGATGCCAGAGAAAGCTGTTTACAGGGAGGTGATTTGCTGGATGCACTCTGCCATGAAACAACTTTGGGGGGTTGCTGGGAGACACCGCTGCCCGCAGTGCACCGCAGGAGCAGGTGCTAGGGAAGGTTGGTCTGCAGCAAGTGCATGCTGGAGAAGCTCCCTGTGTCACAGGGGTGACTTTTACTAAAATATCCATGTGCACAATGGGACCTGGGCTTCCCAAGGCTTTTGCAACAGCCTGATGAGCCAGGCAGGTAGTACCCCAGAACTGGGAATGAAACTACCCTCCTCCTGCGATGGGTCTCCACTGCCCCCTACTGACTAAATTTAGTATTACACCAGCTGGAAATGGAAAAGTATTTAGAGCGGGGCCTATTTCCACTTCCACAGGTCAGTCAACAAAGAGTGAAGTGGACCTGATAGGCAATAAATTGCAACCAGCATGGTGCACACCTTCAGATACTCATCTTCTGTATGCACACATACACACATCTTTAAACTCCCACACGACAGCAAAAGAACTCTACGTCTTCATCTAACAAGAGGCAGATATGTGCCTTACAAATAAATGAGGTGTTTCTCCAAAATGAGGAGACCCACAGTCCCAAGACTCATTGCATCCAGCGCTAGCTATCTCTTACTCCTCAAATTCATGCACAGTTCACTGACTGCTCTGTTACCAAAGGCTAAATTGCTAAGTTAACTTGCAACCCCAATATATAAAATTAAAATGGAGAAAAGGAAAGAGAGGTGGCTAGCATATGTAAGTAAGACTGAGCATGTCAGAAGCGCTGTGGCGGCCGTGGGCCTGGCTGCCTGTGGAGTTTATTGCCCACACTCTGGTTTAGATAGGTCTTCCTAGGGCATCGAAAGGACTTACTGCTTCCTGCTGCCCAGATCCAGTCTGCATGGGTGTAGCGGACCAATGTGTCATTTTGTGAAGACAATCGAGTTCTCTGTAAGACTATCTGTCGCATATTGGGGATGCATTCAGACTAAGGAGCCAGTCCCCAGGTCCCAGCTGCCCCCTCCCCCAGGCCTGTGAAGTGACTGAGATTACAGAAGTTTCCCCCTGAAGAGCTGTTGTCCCAGCAAAGCCTGTAAAAAGGCGACATGAGCTCACATCCCAGTTCCTCCGTTTCACAACTTTTCATTATTCATTTACTCATCACCCACCCTCCCATCATTTGATGAGCCCCTACTGTGGCCCAGCGCTGCTTTAGATACGGGGGTGCAGCAGTGGACAGAAGAGACCGGGCCCCTCACTTCATGGGCCCACTCAGTAGTGAGGAGGGGGGACAGACACAGGCCAAGTAGTGACAAAGGTGTAAAGATAACCCCAAACACAAGAAAGAAGAGACATCTGGATAGGATGGGACCCCGAAGAGCCAGTCTGTGACTGGAGGTGGGCTAAGACTTCAGAGAGCGGTCAGGAGGAGCTCAGGGGAGGGGACATCTGAGCTGAGACCTGGAGTGGAAGAGTCAACCTATTCAGAGGCCTGGGGCAGGGGCAGGGGTAGGGACCTGTGTGTCATTATCACAGAGTTTTCTTCAACTATCCAAAGTGTCCCACTGAAACAATACAGCGTGGTTGCCTTTGTCATCAGAGTTACACAAGCTCAGGTCCCTAAAATCTTAGTTCAGGCCCGGCGCACAGTAGGCACTCGGTGCCCCAGAGACATCATCAGCTGTGTTAGACTTTGGTTATTATTGTCTGAACGCACTGCCTGCCCTGGACAGAGCTGCCCCACCTGGGGCCGCTGGAGCAACTGAGCACCCAGAGCTCCCACGGGTGGAGGAGCATTTCCTTGTCCCCCATCCTTGCAGGCTGGGCAGGCAGCACCTGCCAACAGATTGTCGCCTCAGGAATCTGGGGATGGTCTAATTAATTATGGTAATTGACACCTTCGCCAGATGTTAACCATGTGAAGCCTGCTCTAATGATAAAAGTTTCGGGTGATTCTGTTTGAACAGCACTTTCCAAGCAATACCTTTCTCATTTGGGTCACCAGGAAAATGGTTTATTTTTTAAGACATTGGCTGGGGTGGGTTGGCTGGGGCTTGGCCCCAGCTGCTCCCTCCCTGAACCTCTTGGAGGGCCCTGGAGCTGAATGACAGCCGGGTTGTCCCTGGGCCTGACCTCAAGGCAGGGGCCCTGGCTGCCCATTGGATGGGGAGGGCATTTATAGGGAGCGGGAAGAGCGGACATTTATGGAGCACAGACTCTGAGGTGAGCCTAAGGGCGACAGGTCTACGCTCATTTCACCTCCACACCATGTCCTGAGGGAGCATGAACATTACCTCTGACTTCGCAGATCAGGAAACCGAGGTTCAGAGTGACACCCAGGGTCACTCCTGTTCCTGCCACCTTCACCTGTCACATGCCAGACTCTTGGTCCCCTCAATGTCTTCCACTTCTAGCCCAAGGCCTGAGAGGATACCTCAAGGCCCCAAAGTGTGGCCAGCAGCCTCCTGCATGGGGGAGGAACTTGTTAACATGAAGATTTGCAGGACCTTCCCTGACCCCAGAACCGGAACCTCTGGGGTGAGGTGGGGCCAGGGGTCTGTGCTCACCCACCTCCCTGCATGAGTCTCCCACGCTCCAACCTCTGGGAACCACCATCCACTTTGGTTCACTCCTTCCCCACCTGCTCTGTGCCTGGCCCAGGCTGACCTCCACCTCAGCCGCTCGTGCCGTCCTCCCAGGGGCCCCGGGGCCAGAACCCCACTGCCCTTCTGCGGGGCGTCAGGTGAGGCTCAGGATGAAAGGACTAGTCCACTCTCTGCCCTCAGCTCTGGCCCCATCCCCCATCCCCATCCCCATCCCTCCCTTGAACCCCAGTCCTTCAGGACCAAGGACACAGATGGGCACAGGCTTTGGGGATCCTGGGGGAAGGAGGGCCCTGAGGACCCTCACCAGGCTCTGCAGGAGGGACTGAGGGGCTGGGTGGCGAGCCTTGAGCCTGGAGCCTTCAGCTTCAGGTCCTGCAGCTCCAAGAAGAAAGCTGGACCCCTCAGGCGTCTGCCACTTGGCTGACCCAGCAGTGATGACCCCGTCATAGCCCCTCTCTGTCCAGCCCCAGGCCCCACCGCCCCGGCAGACCTGTGGGAGCCTGTCAGTCAGGGCCAGGACCCGCGCCTCTTCCTTCCATGACACTTCCCGGCCTCGCCTCAGGCCTCCAGGTCCTCCCTGTGGTCCAGTGAGAGAGAAAATCCCCCGCCAGCGTTCGCCTCCTCGCTTTCCATCACCAGGAGACTGGGGTCCGATGGGACCCTTGAGTCTGAGGTCCCTGACACACACCCTCCACCTGCGTCACCTCACTGAACCCTCACAGCAGCCACGCGGGTATTGCTACTCACCCCTGTTGTGGATGAGGAAACTGAGGCGCAGAGAGGTCTGGACCCTGGCCCACAACCGCACGTGGCTGCGATGGGTGCAAAGCAGATAGTGAACTCTCACCCGCCCGTGGCGCTGTCCTCTGGCGCCCCCGCTCTGCCCAGGCCCTGCCGCTGGGAACGCGGAGCCCCCTGCGGACGTCTCTGCACCTTGGGTCCTGGCTGCGGCCGAGCCGAGTGAAAGCTATTAATATTTCAGAGCCACTAAATCAGACCCACGGGCTCCATTTGAACCTGGTAACTTACTCTAAAGATCGTGCTGTACCTCCTCTTCGCTGTGTAAATTTTGAAGTGGCCTTTAGCCAAAAGCAATAAAACTCTCACCCAGAAATGGTAAAATTGTTTGAAATATGAGCCCGAACCCTGGCCTGATGTCTGGATGTTCACAGAGGACGGCGGCAGCAGAAGGAAGGAAAGAGAAAGAGTAACAGCAATTTCCCTTCCTGCCCGCTCCTTCCAGGTTTCCATTAACCTCCCGGCCCAGAGCCCTGACCTGTGAGTGGAGAAGGAACCGAGGGGGTGGTGGCCACACAGGGAGGGGCACTTGCAAGGTCACTTTGCCCTTGAGGACTCCTGGCCCCCACCAGCCAGGGCAGCCATCGGCCAAGCAGCCAGAAGCGCAGGAGCCGAGGGCAACTGCCGACCGTCCAAGGTCACAGGCTCCAGCGCTGCTTCCCCACGTGTTGAGGTCTGTGCCACTGTGGAATTTTTAGCAGCCCACTGGAAGGTATCCAGAGCCTCAAAGACCACTGAGTCTTCCCCACGCAGGGCCACCACGGTGACATCTCCTTGACAGTCCCACATTTCGCCCCACCCACCGAAGAGGCCAGTTTCTCATGAGAGTGTTTCCCTCTGCTCTGAATCTTAGCCCCTCCTCCTGCCCCAACTGTGGCCTTTCTCCATCCCTGACACCTCACAGGCAGTGACAGGAAAGGGGAAGAGGAGATTGCAGGGAGGGGTTGGCACCAGTGGCTGCTCACTCAGCGACTCAGACCTGCCTAGCAAGGCCTCCTCCTTCCTGTGGGGCCGGAGCAGCTAGGGAGGTGGTGGGAGGTAGGCCTGGACTGGGAAGGAGAGCAGGTCCCTCCTGTCACATTTGCACAGGTATCACTGATGCCTCACCCAAAGCCCTCTGGCGCTCGCCATTGAAGGGCACGTTGATGGCCCTACTGAGAGCGCTGGTGCTCCCCACTCAGGGCTGCCTGGGAGAGCTAGGGCGTTAATGACCCTGGGCGCGGCCACAGCCATGCAGATCAGACCTTTTTCTTTCTTTTTTAAAAGATTTTATTTATTTTTAGAGAGAGGGAAGGAGGGAGAAAGAGAGGAGATAAAACATCAGTGTGTGATTGCCTCTTGCGCGCCCCTCATTGGGGCCCAGGCTTACAACCCAGACATGTGCCCTAGGCTGGAATTGAACCAGCAGCCCTTTGGTCCACAGGCCGGCACAGCCATACAAATAAGGACTGGGAGAAGACATCCCCCAGAAGTGGGATGGCCGCAAGGATCTCCTTGGGGGTGACTGCCCCTGCCCGAGGGCGTCTTCCTGGGTCTCAGAATTCCAAGCCAGGGTTTTGGACAAACCATTCCCATCTAGGACATTGAACTTGAAGGAAATTGGCTTGAGGAAGTTTGTGTGAGTTCTTCGCTCCTCATTTGTTCTGGTCTGCGTTTCATAGGCCCTGACAGAAAGAAATGCTTCAGAATGTATGGATGGGGCTGCAGCCAATTTCTGGTCTAAATAATAAGGAAACACACACTCGCTGCCTTTTTCGCCATGCTCTGTCTTCCATTCATTTTGAGAGAGTGGAATTGTGTTTAAATACCTCTTCTCCAGCACATCACCTGGATGCCAAGTGCTTTCTCCCCCGTGAGCTCTCTCAGCCCAATGCCAACCCAGGGAAGGGGCACAGCAGTGTCCCTCGGGGGCAGATGGCCTAGAGCCAGAGAGTAGAACAAAGCTGCATGGGCAGCATAGGCAAGGGCAGGCAGCACTCACAGACCCTGTCCCCTCAGGGACAGATCCTAACACGTGACCCGGTGGGGCTTGGCGTGGGGAAGGGGGCTTCAGCACAAATGGCAAATGCAGAGCACTCACATTCCCCAGACATCACTGATCCATCACAGCACTCTCTTTTTCTGACCTTGAACCCAGCCCAGAGCTCCTTTTTTAAGGCTGCATATCAAGCAGATACAGCCACCAACAAGCTCGGCTTGTGCAATGAGCTGTTCGTTGGGCCAGTGCTGTAAACTCTCCAGTGACAGGAAATGTTAGTTATGGAGTCAGCCCTGCTCTGTGGCTGCTCAGCAGGGTGGCTTTGGCAAGCATTTTTGTCACTCTGAGCCTCAGTTTTCCCATCTGTAAATTGGGATGACTGGCCTCCAGTAGGACCGTTGAAGGGATTGCACGAGAAAACCCTGAACCAGCGCACGACACACAACAGATGTTCAACAATAAGATTAGATGGCAGAGGTTCTTCTTTTGCCACGGGGATGTTTCTTGATCACTTGATGACCATCTGGTGACCACTTCTGTCATTATAGCTGAGGGGAGCCAAGATCCACTGGTGTGATGGGGAGGTCCCCGGACAGAGTGTCAGCGGCCCGTGTGCTAGGCCTAGGTCTCTTGTGCACCAGCTGTGTGTTCCGGGGCAGTTCCCCTCTTCCCTGGGGTGGGGGTGATGCAGGGGCGGTTGGAGTGGGCCAATGGTGCTCCACCTGAAGAATGAGATTAGCCTAGGTCTCCAATGTTCCTTTCAGACATTTAACAAATCAGTTTTTTTTAAAGATAGGCTGCCACCAAATGCCTACACTCGACATTTATCCCTGCTTCCCTCCTTCCCTGGTCCCTGATCAAAACCTAGAAGGTCACGGTCAGTCCCCAGGGACTCCGTGATCGTGGACCTGCCTCCTAATTTAATGCAAATCCCAGCCCACCTTAGTGTGCTGGAGTTCCCGTTTATTGATACTTTGTTGGTGACACAATCTGTCCCCGACTCCAGTTGAGTCTCTAATCCCTGGAATTTCCATGGTGCTAGCAATTAATGAAAAACCATGTGAAGCACAGAAATTCTGCACCCTGTGTATGAGATTACACACTTTAATGGAGTTTATTGAATTTATTTTGCAGTTACTGAGGAGATTAAACTCACTGTGTGGCTCCAGAGGGCCAAACAAGGACCGGAGGCAGGATCTTCTAGGAGGGAGGTTTGAATTCAAGGGAAGAAGCACTTCCTGAGGGTCGGAGCCGGTCTTTCGGCACTGGCTCTGAGTGAGTGAGCCCTGGGAGGCCAGAGGGCGAGGCCAGAGGGTCCAAGCCTGGCGGGGTCACTGCGGAGGTGGCGAGGAGCAGGGGCCAGGGTGAAACCTGGGTCCATTCCCTGAGCTTTGGGAGAGTGAGCAGATTTTTCTAAACTGCCGATGGTGACAGCTGTGCCTTAAGCACAGAGCAATGCTCAATGAGCTGTCACATCACTATTTCGTTATTTAGAGTTGGGGGAGGCTTCCTTTAACTCCTTGTGTCCCTGGGAAGGGGTGTCCCCAGATACCCTGGCCTCTCCCTCCCACAGAGCTGGGTGAGTTTGAGGAGGAGCAGGACCAGCTATCTGGGCACTGCCCTTCTCCTTCTCTATTTGGGAGGCCAGTTGCCCAGGAGGAGCTCACCAGCGGCCCTGCTCTCCAACATGATCTGTCAGCGGTCCGTAGCAACACCCCTAACACCCTGAAGTCCAGTGCTGCCTCTGATGCTGGAGTCACCCCTATCTGTTCCTGGGGTCTGTAGTAGGGGCCCACATGCCTGCAGGTATGAACCCCATCCTCCAGCAGCAGCTTTATCAGTGATCAAGGGCAGGCTCCTGTATGCACCACGTTCTGGTCCTCTGCTGGGTTCATAATCAGGGCAGCAGATGCTGCTCTCAGTACCACCACCGCCCCCCGCCCCCCTCCAAGGCCCCAGCATTATTGTCTGAGAACTGACAGCATCACTGGCAAAGCAGCTGACATCAGGTTTGTGCTTCTAGAACATCCACTCCCCAAAGGCAAGAACCCTGACGCACATCTTCACCGCTGTCACTCTGGCCCCAGCACTAGTAGGTGTTCAAGAAATAATGCTGAACAAGTTAATTTTGCCACCACCACAGGGATATGATTAAGGCTCTGGGAACACAGAAAAGAGGCACAGAATTTGCACGAAGGGACAGGGGAGAGCTGGGGAGGGCTTCCAGGGAAGCTGGCTCCTGAGCAGAATCTTCAAGGAAAGGGAGGAAAAAGCCACATGTGACAGCAAGGGCAGGTGTTTCAGGAACTAGGGGGCAGCTGCAGGGTCAAGAATAACTTCAGAAGTAAGAGGAATAAAGCTGGAGAGTCTGCTGGAGCCACATGATGACAAACCAGGAAAGCCAGACCACAGAGTCTCCCTAATATTTATGGAACATCTACTATGCATGAGACAAGGTCCTATGTCCCTTACTTATATGAATGAATTCATACAACAAAAAGCCTTGGATATAGGGGTCACCAGCCTCTTCACTGTGGATGTGGAGAGGTTAGGTAAATTACCTAAGGCCACACAGCCATTAGTTGGTAGAACTGGGATTTGAACTTGGGTGCCTAGATTCTGGAACCCAACCTCTTCGTCACTATACTGTTCTTCAGCAGGGGCAATACAAGGGCTAGGAGTGTGATTCAGAAAGAGTACTCTGAAGGCCAGTCTAGGGACCTGATTTGAGGATCCAAAGAACTGAGCCCATTGAGCCATTCAGAAGTGAGTGATTTTTATCAGGAGAAAGAAGACAAGTGGATAAGCTCTGACTGTGGAGCATCAGTGTGGTAGCCTCCCTGACATCAGAGCTCTTTGGAGATTCTCAACATCCCATTGATTCCAAATCTCATGTCAAGCCTCTCTGTTGCTGAGGGCCCAAGATGCTCCTCTCCAGCTCAGGGGCACCTGTAGGTCTCCCCTCCGCCACTGAGAGACACCTAGCAGTGCATGTTGTGCTCCCTCAGGCAGCCCCAGCAGAAACCAGTGGGAATCATGGAAGCACCAGATAGACAATTTAAACTCATAAAATAGGAGAACCGCACCAATTTTTCAAAAACTGCAAACTACTTGAGGTAAACCAAGATGAAATAAATAATATGAATAATTCTATGGTCATCAAACAAATTAAATTCACAATTTCAAAAATTCCTGAAAAAAATGGTATCAGGAGAGTTGTACCAAATTTTTTAAGAACTAACACCAATTTTATACAGTCTTTTCAAGAAAATAAAGAACATCTCCACAAAACCTACAGCTCACTTACCTAGTGGCAAAATACTGAATGCTTTCTGACCAAATTAGAAAAAAGACAAGAATGCCTGCTCTCATCTCTTTTATTCAACATAGTACTGGAATTTATAGCCAGTGTAATAAGGCAAGAAAAAGAAATAAAAGGCATACAATTTGGAAAAGAAGAAATGAAACTATCTCTATTTGCTGTTATATATGCAGATTGGTTGTCTATACAGAAAATTCCAAGGAATCTATAAAATATCTCCCAGAATTAAGTGTATTCAATAAGGTCTCAGAATACAAAATCAATGCTGAAAAATAATCATATTTTCATATTTCTATAAACTAACAAAACATGCAGAAACCAAAATTAAAAGCACAATACCATTTACAATTATATCAAAAAAATGAAATTCTTAGCTATACATTTAACAAAACAAGTACAAAATCTATATATTAAATATTATAAATTATTGATAAAAGAAATTTTTAAAAACTAAATAAAGGGAAAAACAAACTGTGTTCATGGATTTGAATATTCAACGTAGTAAAGATGTCAATTCTCACCAAATTAATATACAAGTTTAACACAATTCTTATAGAAATCCCAGCAAGTTTTTTTGTTATTATAAGCAAGCTTATTTGAAAAATTATATAAACAAACAAAGACCCTGGAACAGCTAAAACAATCTTGACAAAAAAGAAAGTGAGAGGAATCACTCCACCTGGCATTAAGGTTTACTATACAGCTGCATTAATCAAGTAACTGAGGTGTTGGTAGAGAGATAGACACATAGATCAATGGAACAGAAAAGGGAGTCCAGAAATAGACCCACATAGATATGCTCAATTGATTTTTGACAAAGGTGCAAAAGCAATTTAATGGAGAAAGGATAGCCTATTCAACAAGCCTTGCGGGAGCAATTTCACATCCATAGGCAAAAAAATTAACCTTGACACATTCATATATAACTTAAAATGGATCATATACATAAATGTAATGTCTAAAACTTTTAGAAGAAAACATAGGAGGAAATCTTCATGATCTAAGGCTAGACAAAGTGTTCTTAGACTTGACACCAAAAGGATAATCTATGAAAAAAAAAGATGAATTAGATCTCCTTGGAATTAAAATTTTGCTTTCGAGAAAGCCCATCTAAGGATTCTCTGACAATGTGAAAACAGCCTTTGTCCCAAGGAAGCAAACTCAGGAGACACAGTAGTGTGACCAGGGACAGCAGGACTCTTCAGGAAAGGATTCTGGAAACATAAACCATGCAAAACAGAGGAAGGCAGAAAACTTTCCAAGCCACACCCAGATGAAGGGTTTTTTCTCCATTGTTTAATGAAGAAACATTGGAAGTTTGTAGAAACTTCATTCATTTGTTCATTCATTCATTCATTCATTCATTCATTCATCTGTTCATGCATCATGTATTTATTGGATACCTTCCACGTGCCTCCTACTTTTCTAAGGTCTGGGACAAGTAATGGACAAGGTAGGTAGACAAGGTCTGTCTCTCCGATCTAGGACATGTGGCCCCCATAGTCAGCACTGCAGAGGAACAGGGATGCAGGCATCACATCCACTTCTAATTGCCTGGGGCCAGAAATGATTCATATTACTTCTGCTCTCAATCCATTGGCCAGATCTAGTCACATGGTTCCAACTTAATGGCAAAGGATGCTGGGAAATAGAGGGATGTTTGGTGTATTCTGTCTTGCACACAAGCTCTGCTGAGTATTATTCAAAGTTTGTTGTGCTAGATTACTTGGATGGTGAATTGTCCATAGTTTTCTTCTCACAGGTTGACTCGATATTGCCATTCTCAAGGAATTCTTCAATCCCTTTCTTAAGTCTGTGACTCAAGAAGCCATTGCAGGTAATGCCACACACAGCCATATAGATGACCAAGGTACCACATGATGACCACAGTTAAGGTTCCCGCAGAAAGACAGCCCCTTCGAGAATTTCACCTCAGCAAGGCTTAACGTTTCCTCCGGCTGCCAGGCACCTTGAACACAACTTTCTCCTAGATGTGATAGGAAAGATGCAGAGAAACAAGATTTGAAAGAGGGCTGGAAACTCCAGGAAAAGCCTCATTAGTGGGAAGGATTTGGGTACTAGCTCTGAGTGGGGTGTTTGATGACAATGACTGAGTAGCCAGGCTTGGAACCTGCATTCAATGTGACAGCAAGCAAACTAGGAGACACAGTTCTTTACATCTTCTGAACTGAGGGGTGTTAACGTTTCTGAGAGACCAGGCCAGCCTCCCTAGGAGGCTGCAGGAACCAGGAACACACAGATTCATGGGCTGGCAGGGAACCCAGCACAGTGGCCCAGCTCTTCACCTTAACAACGGCCCACAATTGTACTGTGCTCTCAACATTCACTAACAGTTTATCCCAAAAACTCAGATGAGGAGGCTAGTACCTATCTATAAATGAGACCTTATTTGGAAATAGGGTCTTTGGAGTTGTGATCAAATTCAGATGAGGCCATTAGGCTGGGCCCTAATCCAATAGGACCAGCGTCCTTGTAAGAAAAGGGACACACAACAACACCATGTGAAGGTGTTCAGAGACTGGAGTGATGCATCTGCAAGCCAAGGAATGCCCAGGGCTACAAGAAGCTGAAAGGGGCAAGGACAATCCCTTCCCTAGAGGCATCGAAGGGAGCAGAGCCTCCCTGACCCTTTGATTTTGAACTTGTGGCCTCCAGAACTATGAGACAATGCATTTCGGATGGTGGTACTTTGTTGCAGCAGCCCGAGGAAACTAGTACAACAGGTTGTTGTTCCCACTTGTTGGCAAGGTAAACGGAGCCCCAGAGAGGGCAATGCCTGGTTCCAGATCACACAGCCCTGAGTGGAGGGGCCGGCTGAGGAGCTCCGTCGTCCTCCCTCAAGGGGAGCTCAGCAAAAGTACGGGCTCTTCCAAGGGCCCAGATGAGAGTGTGTCCTTCCCAGAGCTCTCCTTACTGTGAGGAAGGGGTCTGCCCCTGAATACAAAAGGAAATGCTAGCCCGGGTTTGATGTTGACGTCTCATTGACTACTCAAGTGGGGATGGCAGGCGGGTGACTGAGAATTCAAGGCTGAGGGAGGAAAGCCACCTGGAAGGTCCTCGGATTCCTGGAGCAGGCCCTGCGCGCAGAGGGAAGGAGTGGAGGGCTGATCGTGGGTCTCCTGCTGAATGTCACAGGTCAGTGTCCCCCCTCCCCAGACCACTGCCCAGTGCAAGGCCTGGGGCTTTCTGCCTTCAGAATAAGTATCAGAACCTCCTAGCTTCTACTAACCATTTCCTCCTTCAACAGGCATTTATTGAGCACCTACTGTATACATGTGCCTGTGCTCGGTACTGAGAGGCCAGTGGTAGGCAACACTGAGCCAAGTGGGGGGAACATCCCTGAGGAGGGGGACTGAACTTGGTTTTGATGTTAGGAGATACAGATCAGAAGATGAAAGGGAAAGGGGCATTCCAGGTGGCAGGAACAGCCTGTGCAAATGTGCAGAGTCATGGTCAGCAGGCTGTGCTATGGGAACCAGGCCATGATAAACTGGTTTGGGGGTGGACACCTGACCGAGGCCTGACCAATGAGGCTCCACCCTGGGCTTTTGCTAGAATATTGGGCAAGCAAAGTGTTCTTTTCTCCTGTAGTTGCTGGTGGCAGGGGGTAGGGCAGGGGGCTCTGGGAAGAGAGGGGCTGCCCACTCAAAGGAAAGCTGAGGCAAGAGATGGGGTGAGATGGATGCCTGACAATCTCACCTGAGCACCTAGAGCCAGCCATACCTGAATCCCCTTGAACTCAGTTACATGAGCCTAGAAACTTTTCTGGCTTAAGATAATTTGAATGTCTGTCCCTGGTAACAGAAACGGGCCCAATTAAACAATTATTATCCCCATTTCCCCACACCTCCATGCAGTAACCTGCTGGCAGTCACTCACCAGTCAGTTACTGCCCAGGGATGCGAGCCCAGGCCTGGCTCTCTATGTGGTGATGGTCTTGGAGCAAGTTTTAGGAGATGGAATCTGAAAGAAGCACAGTGACAGATCCTGCTGAGGGTCAGGGATGAGAAGCTCAAGAAGCAATTTGCAGCATCTGAAATCGCTCACCGAGGCAATCTAATTTGAGATGGCCCTCGCTGCAGACAATCTCCACAATTTCTTGGAATCCTCACCACTCACTTCTTAGGGCCAGTCCGACCGTGACAGTTCTGTTATCAGGTTTGGCAGGACTGAGATGTCACTTTGCCCACCTGCTAGATCAAACAAGGGGGAGGGAGGGAAGTAATTTGTCCCCAGCGCCCCTGGGTCAGCGGCTCCTCGGTCGGTATGAGGACTGTCGATGGGGGGTGGGATTGTAAACCTTGACAGATAATCAGTCCCCGGAGCAGCAGGTGAGCTGTGATCAGCGCTCCCTCCTGTCTGGAGAAGGAAGTGGCTTTGTCTCTGCGATCCTCAGAGGACTCCAGCTTGAAAACTGAGCCAAGGTGGGTGAGGTGACGTATTTGAGTGCTGTGGGATCCTCTTTCTGTTACAGTCCAGGATCCTCCACCAAAAGGCCCTTCTAGATTGGTCTCTACTCATTGCTTGAGGGTTAAAGGTCAAGGTGAAGTTGATTTCTCTCCTTCTAAACCAAGAGCTCTTGGAGTTAGAAATCAAATCTCATCCACTGCGGATCCCGGCAGCTTAGTGCAGTGTTGGCACATTGCAGTGGCTCGTTACATATCTCTTGCATAATTGGATAAAGTATATATATATATATATCCAATGGAGGGAGTAGGTGATACATGGGTCATGAAGACCTCTTTGAGGCCTTGAGAGTGCAGCATGAGGAGGGGTCATCCACTCAAGGGGGCCTGGGGGTAGAATGCTCCAGTAGAGCTGAAGCTCTAGCTAATTTGGAGAAAAATTCCTGAAGAAAGGGGTTCAGAGCTGGGCCCCTGAAGTACGGGAAGGATTTAGGAATCAGAGAGAAGGAGGGAATGCATCCTAGGTATATTCTAGGAGTGTGTGTATATGTGTTGGGTGTGCCTATGCACAAACACATGCATGCACATATTCATCACCCCTTTTTTTCTAGGGAAGTCCATTCCCCTCTCTGCAGAGGCCTGGAGGAGTCTGCTGCTGGGCACGCGGTGAGGTGAGGCAGAAGGTGCTACAGCTGGAGCCCTTGAGCGTGAATGTCTCCCAGGGGTCTTTCTTGTGTTATGGAAAACGGCCAAGGAAGACAGCTTTTAGGATCAGGTCCCAGCAGAGGCGGGAAAGGCTAAAGTCCAGGAAGCACATGCCTGTGTCCTGGCTTCAACTGTAGGCTTAACCTGGAGAAGCGTCGGGTAAGGCTGGATGGTCTGTCAGAGTCTGGGCCCCGAGTGGTTTCCACAGCCCCTGCCCATCCAGGGTCAGAAGGCGGTGGGAGGGAGGGAAAGAAAGATGCTGAGTCTGTGATGAGGTCCAGGGCGGGGTGAGGCCTGGGGCCGTCACAGTTTACATCTCTCTGGGTGTCATTAATAGCGGTGTCCCTTGCACTCTCAGATGTCCGGCTTGGACAGTAATCATAAGTGGGGTGTTCTCTAAAGAGAAGGAGCACTAATACTGGCGGGATTCCTATCAGTGCCCGGGGGCTTTGATGCAATCTCCTCTATTTAATGCTCACAGGCACCCTAAGTCCTACAGGGCTCTTCCCATACCATCCACTGTCCGATGATAAGTGATAGATGTTCCAGGAAATATCTTTCCTGTGCCAAGTACACCTTTCTTGTGCTAATGTATGCAGCAGAATGGAAGAAAAACTCCCAGCACCAGGGCCTGCTGAAGGGCTGGTGGGAGATCAATTTTTGTAGACTTCTTTTCAGCTTACACAGATAGGTGGCAGGTGGGAATACAGAAGTTCATGTTTGAGGCAAAACAATAACAACAATACTAATAAAATTTCAATAGTGTTTTGTAATACTACTAAAGGAAAGAAACTCAAAATAGATGGCCCTTTATTTAGCCAGGCAGAAGGGAGACTTGTGATATTCAAGGCTGGGTGCTAAGCTTAGTGTAGGGTGGGTGGAGAGAAATAGCACAGGGAGGAGAGGAATTACATTCAGCAGAATCAGGAAACCAGAGGCTTAAAGAGGCCCCTGGCCTCTTTCATGGGACAGTGTTCAAGCCAGTTCACATAATATTAAAGAGAAGGACTCAGGAGGACTTGGGGACCCCCTCCAGACATAGCTGGAGTCTGGGTGTGCCACGATTCTGCAAGAGGAACCTGAGTCTCCAGTGTTAAGGCACCAGATGGAGCGTGTTCCCAATTCCTCCTTCCGTACCCCACCCCACCCCACCCCTATGTGACCCTGCAGACAAAGTGCTGCATTAAGCAAAATGCATTTCCCTGACCCTTGATGTTGGGCAAGGTCACAAGACTGGTGTTGGTCAATGAAACATGGGTGGAAGTGACAGCAGCAAGTCCTGAGCTGAGGCATCACTCACTCATGCACTTGCCCTTCTTTCCTTTCAACTGTGGGCCTTGAGGACATGGAGCCACTGGCTCCAGGAGGGGCCTGAGCAGCAGCCCTGGAGCTCACCCAGAGCCAGGAGCAGATCCACCTGCCAGGCAGCCCACAGACCCACAAGTGAGGAAGAGAAGTGAGTGCTGCTACAGGCTCCTGAGATTTTTGAGGTTGTTATGATACAAACAAAGAGATTTAAAAACAAACAAGAAAATAAAACCAAAAACAAAAACCTAATGCAGTTACCAAAGCAGATGTCACAGTGTAATCCTTTTCCTAGGAGCACCTGTTAGCACCTCTCAGCACATGGCATCTCTCCGAACTGGCAGCTCTGGGAAGAGTAAATTATTCTCCTTGTAATCAGAATGTCTCAGAGCAAGAAGTAAAGGGGCCATGTTCACACCAGAGGATAGCCCTTCACTGGCCCGATGAGCACAGACCCTCACTTTCCGCTTGGGTTTACCCCGCTATCCCTGGGCAGGTTGCACACTCAGGGCTCCGTCTGCCTTCCACCATCCTTTCTGTCGCCTTCACGGACAGACCCTACAGGTCATCATCGGGGCCTCCCACCTCTGCCACCAGTGCCAGTGCCTCCAGGAGCCTGCACCTCTACCGAGGGCTGGAGCCTCTTCCTGCCCCAATAGACTGTGACCCCAAAAGGCCACAGTGGTGCTGGGTCCGTGGCCTGCTCTGCAGAGACGCTCATCTCTTGACTCTGGAAGCTACCTGGGCCCCAGGCAGCACTGTTTGGGCACCAAGCCTCACTCAGTGTCTCTGAATACAGCCCCACTCTGGCCTTCGCCCTTCCCCCCGTTGGAATGGAAACCTGCCCCTGACATAGAAAGGGAAAGAGCATGATACGTGTATCCCCTCTCTATCCCCCCATCTTCATGCTGCCTTTCTATCCCCAGGCACCTCCCTCCTAAAATAAATTCTTCTCTTCTCCTTTAATCCAATGTATGTGAACAATGCAAAAAGATACTTATGGGAGGGTTGGCTCCTAAGTCAACAAGCCAGAAGAACCCAGGCCCCGGTTTCTACTCATCCAGAACACCTCTGCCCCTCTTACAGATGAAGAAACTGAGGCTCAAAGGGCAACACAAGTGGCCAAAGGCAGCACAGCAGCTGAAAGGTAGCGATGGGTCCTGTGCTTCCAAAGATCTTTTTTCACCAGTATTTCTTAACCTTTCCTGGGGAAGAAGCTTAACGTTTACTTTTTAAATCCTTGTGACTTTTGCAATATATTCCATGATAGCTCTATCTTGATTCTAAACCAAAAATATATTTTCCACCCCTTGTCATCTGAGACCAAAAAAAAAAAAAAAATGTAGCTGTTTAATCTCTAACTTCATGTAGCTCCTGGTACAGTGCAGATGCCCAGGGGTGAGCCAGCCCCAGACTGAGCACCCAGAGACCCACCACACACTGTCTGAGGATGAAGGAGCTTGTGCCAGGGGCAGGGTGCGGCCGATGCCCCTGCTCTCAGAGGCTCAGGAGAATCAGGCTTAGGGGGAGTAGGGAGTTTCTGGGTATCATCTGCCAGCCTAGGGGCAGAGACCGAGGAATTCAGCCTAGAAAACCAAAGAACCTTTCCTGGACTCTAATGTCTCCACTTCACAGAGGGGGAAGCTGAGGCCCAGAGAAGGAAGGCAGCCTGCCCAAAGTCACCCAGAGTCATAGCTGAATCCAGACCTGAATTGGGTCTCCTTGAGCCCTGTCTGTGGAGTTTGGAGTATGGAGACTGCCCTCCCATGTGCTCCAGGCCCTGGGCTGGGTCTTGGTGGCCTTTGCTTGTGCTGGTGTCAACCAGAGCTGAGCGGTTAGGGGCTCTGTGTTCCGGGAGCCCACAGGCCAGGGCTGGGAGGGAGGCCAGGAGGTCACCTCCCCAGGCCCTGCTCAGCTACCTCCCAGCTCGGTCACCTTGGACAGCGACAACCTCTCTTAGCCTGAGTCTCATCAGGGACAACAATGTCTTTGTCTGGTGATGACCCAGTGAGATGAGGCAGGTAGGCTCTGGCCACAGTGCCCAGCAGAGAGACGGCTCTGCACAGGTCACCGTTATTTGCCTTATAATTTTGACTATTGTCATCACAGCCATTCCTGCAGGCAGATTCAGGCAGATGGAGGGTCTCGATGGAGCTTCAGACCGAGGCAAAGGCTAGTTGGGACTTATGGGGAGGCTGCATCTGAGCCAGGCCCTGGGGCACACTGGACAGAAAACAAAATCTCAGTTCTGAGGGCAGAAGGGCCCAGTAATCAGGAAAAGCCCAGCTAGCACTCCGTGATCTCATCCGTCTCTCCCAACCTCCGGGTGTGAGGACCACCACTGACCTCATTTGAATAGTGAGGAGCTTTAGACTCAGAGCCTGGGTGTCCTCTCCAGGGGAGGTGCTGGAAAAGGCTGGGGAGCAGGCAGGGAGGTCCCAAAAGTGCAGGGGTAGATTGGCCTGGCTCTGAAAGGGCAAAGCCCCCTGCCTCTGACCATCCCTGCCCCTCCACGTCCACCAGACCTTCCACCTCTAGACCTTTCTTTTGGCCTAGCCCTGCTTGCAGTGGTAAAAGTCTGCCCAGGTACTTGGTGGGGTCTTGCAGGGACAAACCTGGAGGAGGGAGATGCAAGGCTGTGGAAGGAGCCAGAGGACATTGAAGATTAAATGCCCACAAGCCTGTGCTTTCAAAGTCATACATTGCCTGCCAGATCCAGGGCAGCCCCTTCCACTGATCCAGGTTCTCTGCCCCTTCTCCTCCTGACATCGGGGTTCCTGCTGGCCTCCTCAGTCCCCTAGCCAGCCCTGAACACATGCGCAGAGCCTGCCTGCTGAGGAGCTGCTGCCCAGAGCTGGGTCAGGGCTTTGAGGCAGCAGGAAGAAGCTGGGACTGGGGCCAGAAGCCAGCAGGTGTGTGCGCGCATATGCGTGTGTGTGTGTGTGTGTGTGTGTGTGTGTGTGTGTGTGTGTAAGCGTGTGAGTGTGAGAGAGAGAGAGAGAGACAGATTAGAAATACACATAGATTAGAAAAACAAAGAGATTTCAAGAGAGACTCAAAGGGAGACAGAAAGTGAATCAACAAGGGAAATAGAGACAAAGAATAGATAAACACTGAGACAGATAGATGATGGGAGGCCTAGGAAGAGAGAGAACTGGAATGAGAGAATGCACCTTGAGAGAGAAGTAGTAAGAGATGTCAAGAGAGGAGAAGAAAGTAAGACAGAGAGAGGGAGGATGGGAAAACACAGAAACAAAAAAGAAAAGAAAGAGAGGGGTTACTTCCGGTCAAGATGGCAGCATAGGCAGACATGGCTTGCCTCTTCACACAACCACATCAAAATTACAACTAAAATAGAGAACAACCATCACTCAGAAACATCAGAAATGGACTTGAATGGAAGCCTGACAACTATGAAATCAAGTTGAATCAAAGTCTGACAACTATGGAATTAAAGAAACCACATCCATCTAGACTGCTAGGAGGGGCACAGACATGGAATGGGCTGGTCCCACATCCATGTGTGGTGGATAAAAATTAGGGAAGGATATCTCAGGAGCAAGGAGTCCCACTGCCCCAGCCCAGGGTTCCAGTGCCAGGAAGATAAGTCCCCACAACTTCTAGCTGCAAAAACCAGTGGGGATTGAGTTGATGGAAGAGACTTCTGGAGCCCCAAGCAGTTCCTCTTAATACTCACACAGTCTTACCTACTCAGATTCACTCCCTCTGAGCTACAGCACTGGGATAGCAGCTTAAAAGACACCAGTGGTATAGAAGAACTGAAGTGCCTGGTATCAAGGCAAGCAGAGGCCATTGTCCCTTTTCTAAACCCTTCACCCACAGAGCTAGCAAGCTGGTACCATATCTGAGACTCCATCAATCTTGCTAACACTCTTTGCTGCCCTGGAGATCCCCTGGGACTCTGCCCCACACAATTTACGGGCCCACCCAAGCTGCTTTTCCATATGAATGGCTGGTCTTGGCTGATGTTTCACAACTTCCTAAATCCTATCAAACAAGCAACAGCTGGGCTCAGTGAGTCCCAGGCCCAGCTCTAGCAGCAGCCAGCATAGATTCACAGTTTGGCTTCATGTGGAAATCTTCAAACCCAGCACAGGTAACAGGCAACTCATTTTGCTTCATAGCTCAGACAGGGTGGCCCTGGGCAAAACACAGGTAGGGGCTGATCTTGACCTGCACCACCTGGGAACCCCAGGGCCAGCACACCCAGTGGACAGTTACAGACCACATTGGAGCACCACCACCCCTCCCCTGAACAGATGATCCTCCTCAGAGGGCGGAGGTTGGTTGTCAGTAGTCACAGTTAATCCTTGCAGCTGACTGGCCTGGGTAAATCCCTCCCATTGGTCTGCCAACAGCAACCTAGGCTCAACTACAAGAGGTGAGCTTACTCAGCCCACATGAAGGGCACACCTCAAGTACCCAGCTTGGGTGATAGGGGAGGCTGTGCCAGTGGACCCTACAGGACACCTACAGGACACCTACTATATTAAGCCACACCACCAAGACATGGAGTCAAAGCAGCTCTACCTAATACATAGAAACAAACACAGGGAGGCTGCCAAAACAAGGAGACAAAGAAACATGGACCAAATGAAAGAACAGACCAAAACTCCAGAAAAATAACTAAATGAAATGGAGATAGTGTATTGAATGCAGAGTTCAAAACACTAGTTGTAATGATGCTCAAGGAACTTAGTGAAGTCCTCAGAAGCATAAAAAAAGCTCCAGTCAGAAACAAAGGCTACACTAATTTAAATAAAGAACAATTTACAGGGAAACAACAGTAGAGTGGATGAAGCCGAGAATCAAATCAATGATTTGGAACATAAGGAAGCAAAACACAACCAATCAGAACAACAAGAAAAAAAAAAAGACTTCCAAAAAACAAGGATAGGCTTAAGAACCTCTGGGACATCTTCAAGAAGTCCAACATTTGCATTATAAGGGTACGAGAAGGAGAAGAGGAAGAGCAAGAAATTAGAAATCTATCTGAAAAAATAGTGAAAGAAAACTTCCCTAATTTGGTGAAGCATATGCAAAGGCATGCAAAGTCCAGGAAGCACAGAGAGTCTCAATTATGATGGATGCAAAGAGGTCCACTCCAAGACACATCATAATTAAAATGTCAAAGGTGAAAGAGAAAGAGGGAATCTTAAAAGCAGCAAGAGAAAAGAAGTTAGTTACCTACAGGGGAGTTACCATAAATAAAACTGTCAGCTGATTTCTCAAAAGAAACTTTGTGGGCTAGAAGGGATTGGCAAGAAATATTCAAAGTCATGAGAAGCAGGGACCTACAGCCAAGATTGCTCTATCCAGCAAAGCCATCATTTAGAATCAAAAGGCAGATAAAGAACTTCCCAGACAAGAAAAAATTAGAGTTCATCATCACCGAACCATTATTATACGAAATGTCAAAGGTACTTATTTAAGAAAAAGAAGAAGATCAAAACTATGAACAATAAAATGGCAAAAAATACACATCTATCAACAACTAGTTTGTTTGAATCAGAAAAACAAACTAAGCAAACAGACCAACGGAGACAATTATGGATACAGAGAGCGTTTTGATGGTTGCCAGATGGGAAGGTAGTGTGGGGGAATGGGGAGAGAGGTGAGGGAATTAAGTACAAATAGGTAGTTATGGAATAAGCATGGGGATGTCAAGTACAGTATAGGACATGGAGTAGCCAAAGAACTTACAGGCATGACCCATGGACATGAACAACGGTGGGGGGATTGCCTGAGGGAGTAGGGGGTGCTGGGTGGAGGGGGCAAAAGGGGAAAAATCAGGGCACCTGTAACAACATAATCAATAAAATATAATTTTTAGAAAAAGAAAAGAGAGAAATGAACCCACTAAAGAGATCAAGAGACCCCCAGAGGGAAGGAAAGGGGCCTGTGCCCGGGGCTGTTTGAATCACCTCCATCTCCCCCTCCTAGCTGAGCTCTCTGCTGCACTGCCAGCCCTTGCCAGACCAGGGCTCAGTGAATGCTTGCGAAGTAGGTGAGCCTGCTGTTCTGAGAGGCAGTGACATCTGTCCCTGCCCCTTGCGCTAGGCCAGGGCATGATGGCGACCCAGGCCCTGCTTCCCAGCACAAGCCCTGATCCCTTCCTGACAGCAGGATGGATTCAAGGGGCCTCGTCTCTCTGCTGGACCTGAGGCCTGGTGCCCAGCTCCCTATCTCTGTGGAGCCCATGACAGCCCCCTTTCCTGGTGAGGGGGACTGTGGGTATTGGGGTTTAAGGGAGGGAGAGGGCCCAAGCTGGGCAAGAAGGAGGACACTGGCATCGTCCTCCTGCCTGCCCCTGACAGCACCCACTGCCTGATGTCCCCACGGCCTGTCTGCACCGCCTCCAGGAAGCCTCCATGGCTTCTTCATGACCTCCAGCAGCCTCTGTCCAGCGTTCACTGGGGCTCTCTGGCCACACTGGGCTGCCTATGAGCCTTGACTCAGCCTCTGTTTACTGTGTCCCTCATGCTGTGCACTGGGCTCCCAGTTTTACAGCAATTAACTCGTGTAATCTTTACAACAGCCCCATTTTACTAATGAGGGAACAAGGGTCAAAGAGGTTGAGTGACTTGCCCAAGGTCACACAGGAAATAGAAAAGGTAAGTCTTGCGCTTTAGTCCAATGTTTCCGCCATTACATGTGGGTGAGACGAGTCCCCTCAGACCTGTAACATTTTCCTTCCCTGAATATCTGCTGAGAGCCACCAAAATCCTGACTGGTTCTCCCTTGGAACTTGAGGCCCTCTGATCAGAGGTTCCCAGGTTGCCCTGTCAACATCAGCAGCTCATATTGGAGGTTGGGAAGGGGGAGAACCACCCCATGGATAGAAAACACAACTACAAGGAGAGGGGAGTGGGGCAGAGAGAAAGAGGACAGCCAGCGCACAGAAAAGTGGGGAGGGAGAAAAAGAGATTCACAGAGTGGGGGGAGCCAAAAAAGACCCAAAGAAATAAAAAACAAAGAAAAAGAGACACCTAGAGGGAGATAAAGGCAGAAGAACACATACAAAGAAAGAGGCAGAAACACATGCACATGGACATACGCGCACAGATAAAGAAAGAGAGCCTTTGGGAGAGGCATAAAAGCAGGAGTGTGACAGAGGCAAAGAGAAAATGAGAAATGTCCTCACAGACGCCCACCGCCACCCCAACACACACATCCTGACAGAGACGGAGGGAGAGAGATACAGTTCAGGCAGGTGGTAGGAAAATGGAGTATGGGGGCATAGAATTAAAAAAAAAGGGTACAGATAGCAAGACAGACAAAAAGATAAGGGGAGATTAATATGCACCGAAGGAGAGAGGCAGTGGGGAAAGCTGGAGATGAGGGTGCAGGAGAGAGGCGGGAGCTGGCGCCCCGAGCATCAGATGCGGGAGCTCACACCGCTCTCCTCCCCCGCCCCAGCCCTTTTCTCCACCAGCTCCAAACCTGGCTCACGAGAGCCCTGAGTGGAGCAGTCAATTCTCCCGGGTGCAGTCACCCAGATGCACTCTGCCTTCTGCCCATGTGCCCTTAATGCAAAGGGGCTGACGGAAGTCTTGTCCTCCATCTTTACCTGGAACCAGGCGCACTGATGGGAGGACACCTGCCCCACATTTGCTAGCCAAGCCCAGGCCTCAGAGGCCCTTGGTTTCCTCTGCTGCTTCTGAGTCCCAGAGACTGGAGGTGGGCACAACCCACATCCCCTCAGCAAGTCTCTGACGGGCACCCACCACAGGCAAGATGTAGCCCCTGCCCACAGAGCCCCCACGTGGCAGGCAGCCAGCCCCAGCTCTAATGCCTCTTAGGCTGCATGACTGTGGTTGGCAAGTGACCTCTCTAAGTCTCTACATCCATCTCTGTGAAATGCAGACAAAGGTGCCTATTTCTCACAAACGCTCCTGCCCCTGGGTAAGCAGAGTGAGAAAAGAGTGGCTGACCCCTGTGGAAATAAAGAAGAAAAGAGAGACAAACATCCCATCCAGAGGGCCCCAAATCACATCCCCAGAAGGCCTGCCTGCCTGGTGTTTTCCAGGACGCCAGGCCTTTCAGATGCAGGGAGCCTTTCAGATGCAGGAGCCAAAGCTGAAAGCACATCAAGCACCCCCATTGTGGCCAGTTCTGCCTTTGCCACTGTTGTTTAATTCCTCCTGGAGAACAAAGATTGGAAAGACAGTGCTAATTTAATTTGCCAGAATGAATAAAGATAAGACAGTAACAGAGTGTGATGAAGCGCTGGGAACACATAATTCACATCCCGATACCCCACGCTAAAGCTGATGAAGCCAGAACCATTTCCATCTCTTTTCTCCTGCTGATAAAAACGGCCGGCTCTGCGGCCAGGCCCCTGGCGGTGGGTGTGAGAGGCTGTGCAGATGGGCAACTGAGATCAAGGGGAGGGAGGGGCAGAGGTCAGTGGGTCCTCTGGTGCCGTGGTCACCTTGGTAGGAGTGGGGCACTGAGGAAATATGCTGGTTACGATCATTTCACCAAACTGCCCCCTGAATTTAGAGAGGGGTACAGACAGAGGGTGTCATTGCGTGCGCTTGCAGGCCGGTCCGTCACTAAGCCCACAGTCTGTCCTGTCAGGCTGGATATGGAATACCGAGGGACCAAGGTTAGCTGTGCTCATGGGGAGGGTGTTGCATCCTGGGCTCCTAAAGGATTTCCACTAGAGTACGTGGGGATCGTGTCATTGGTGAGACTAGGAGTGTGTCTTGGGAGCCTTGGGCAAGGCTTTCTGGTGTGAGGAGCCCGATATACAGGGGGACTTGTGCATCAACGCTCCCAGGGCAATGATGTGCTCCGTTGCTTACTAGCTGTGTGAGCTGGAGTTACCTTCTTGGTTACTTCTCTAATTGTCAGTGACTTCATGTGAGGAACGGGGACAGTAATAGCTCCGGCTTTATAGAGTTCCGGCAAGGACTAAGGGGTAGTGCCTGGAAAGAGCCCGGCTCAGCGCCCAGCCCACAGCAAGGGCTCCGTGATCACAGTTACCATCCATGTCACTACCGTGAGGATCGCACGCCTCCCTGGGTGAACGTGGGGCACGTGTTCATCAGGGAACGTGGGGAGTGAGCCCGCTGCACGGGTCCATGCACTTCATGGGCAGTGGCTTTCATGGCCACGGGAGAGACCTTTCTCTTACCCACCTCCAAGGTGCCGTTCCACCTTCCTCAGTGGCTCAGACTGTGAGGATGTGGCGCCTGGCTGGGAGGAGGGAAAGCAGGTGGAAAGCCATCCTCCAGGGCCAGGGAGTTTGGACTTTATGTAAAGCCGGAGACCTACTTTGCTGGAACTGAAAGCAATTTGCCACAAGACAAAAGCAGCCGTTAGAGAGCAAGCCAGGGGTCCAAGCAGTGAAAGGGGAGCTGACTGTGGAAGAGCAGTTTCAACACAACCAAAGCCTGAGCACCTCTGCGGGGCACCCGGGCTTCCGTTCAGCAGAATGAAGGATCCACATGCAGGTGCCTTGTCTGCTGGTGGGAGGGGGAAGCACACCCCCATGGTTTCCCAGACCGTGTAGGTAGGGCTGCCAGGATCGACTCAGGCTGTTTATGTCCTCTGCTGTGCAGCCTAAAGTGGGAGCTGCTGGGTCTTCTTGCCGTGCCTGTGCTTGGGCAGCGTGGGCTGATGATGTGGGGTTCTTGGGGTCTGGAAAGGAGAACTGAGTCACAGCCAATGTCGGAGTTGGGCGGTACTGGAGCAGGGAACCAGGCCAGTCTTGGATTCAAGGGACTAACTGAGGCTGTGAGCCAAAGAGCATGTCACAGTCTTCAAAGCTGCAGGGAGAAGGGGTAGAGGTACAGGCATTTTAGATGAAATACTCAGGAATAAGACTGTGCAAAGGGGGATGGGTTGCAAAGCCACCTATAAGGCGGGATTGCGGGGAGAGTCCTGGCAGCTCAAAGACACCGGAGCCTGGATCTCCAGCCTCTCTGGGCAGAGCTGTAGGCTCCCTGACCAGGGGTTATGGCCATCCTGGATTGTGGAAGTGTAACGGACCCCTTGTCAAAGGCCAAGTTCTCATAGAAAACTGGGGATTGGAAGGCTCCGGCCAATAACCCAACCCATCGCCTCTGGTCAGAGATACCAAAGTCTAAAGAGTGGTACGGTGTGGACTGTCCCCTCTCATCCAGCAGGTCAGAGGCCGAGCTAGACCAAACCCCGGGCAGCCCGCTGAGAATAAAGAACTCTTCTGTGCCACCTCTGTTGCCCTAGGGCACCATGCCTCTGGCAACATGGTAGTTGAGGTCTCACTCTTAAGAAGTTAGGCTGAACATCCCCACTTGGGGGGCAGCTCCCGGAGAGCCCTGGAGGGGTGTGCTGGCCCCTCCCTGCCAGCCTTGCAGCAGGTCATCTCAGACCAGGACAGGGCAGCGATCAGTGGGCGATCAGCAGCAAGCCCGGAGGAGGACTGGGCAGCAGCCCAGGAGGCAGAACTCAAAGTCTGGGGATGGTCCCTGGAGGCAGAGAGGAGCCGCACGCAGTGGGCGTGCATCTCATGGGCCACTCTCCTGCAGGATGAGCTCTTGGGGGTGGACTGAGCAGATGGGACTGACTGCAGCCTGCTCCAGGCACACTTCCCTGTGACCTTGGCTGGTGGCCTCTCTGCTCTGAGACAAGAAAGGGATCGTGATACCTCCCAAGCACTGCAGTAGGGAATAACACACCCTGAAATGGGAAACGCGCCCAGAGCCTGGCGGATGGAAGGTCCTGATAAATGGGCTCCCTCCTTGCCCCTGCCAGGTCACGCAGACCAGGGATATGGGCTCTGCAGTCACGCTTCTGGGACCTGTGTCCTGCTTCGCGGCCTCCTGGCAGTGTGACCCTGGGCCAGCCCCTCCCCTTCCCTGAGTCTTGGTTTCCTCACCAGCAAAATGATAACAGTAACGGCTCCTCCCTACAAGTGAAGGTGAGGACACAGCGAGATAATCCTCGCAAAGTGCCTGGCACAGGGGTCGGCACGGGAGAGGCGCTGGCGCAGAGGCAGCAGCTGTCACCCCAAGACGGGGCTCTGTGGGGCCTTTCACAGGCAAAGCCCTGGGCCCACAGCAGAGCTGTTATTCCCAAGCCATCGGTCGCTCCGTGTCGTTTCCAGAACCCCATGTGGGGCTGCCCCTCTCCCGCCCTCTGCCATCTCATGTCTCTCTGTCCAGCTTTGATAGGCAGGTCTGGCCTGGATTCAGGCTGCAGAAATGGATTCTCTGTGCTCATGAAACTGCTCATTTACCTTGAGAGTCTCCCTGAAAGCATCCTTCCCCTCTGCCTGCTTAATGGTGGGACTCAGTCTCAGCATTCTTTCCCTCTGCTTTTATGAACAAATAGTGGTAAGAAGCTCATCGCCAGCTATTTGGCAAAAAGTAGCGCTTCCTTTTAAGCCATGTTATGTTAAAATCAGAATTTCCTCTCTACTAGCCGATAACCTTTCCTCCTTCTTTTCTGTTAAAAGAAAGTAGCTCTTGTTCATTCTTGCGGAAGATCCATTAGAGGAGATAAATCTAGAAAAGTCATGAACTCCTGAGAAGATACGGCTCTTTAACATGTATTTATTTGTGGAATGAGTGTGAGTGTTTGAAGCGTGGGGTCCTTATAGGGCAGGTTGAATTGGTTTTCCTTGAATGAATTGTAGAGCTGTCTGCAAGTACCTGCTCCTAACTAGCGCTCAAGCTCCAGTTCCAAACTGGGATACTCAGGGAAGTGGTATGGGTCTCGCTGGGCCCGTCAGCCCTGCCTTGGCCCTGCAAGGTAGTCAGGTGAACCATCCACCTGGGCTCTCTCCCCTGCACAGGTGGGAGGCACCTAGTTCTGGGTGCCTAATTCCCACCTGTTGAGCTCAGACTCCCTTCTGACCAATTCTGCCCTCAGTCTGGTGACCCGCTGTCTTGAACTGCCCAGGACTATGGGCATTTTGGGAAAGTTGGGAAAACCAGGATGAGCTGTTCACCCTGTTCCTCGGGGGTCTAGGCACTAAGTCTGGTGCTGCCTCTGGACCTCTGTCCATGGCCTTGGTACTGGCTCTGAGTCTCACTCTCCCTAATGGCTCGCTCCAGCCTCTTGGATCCTTCCCACTGCAGAACGAGGCAGACAGCCTGGCAGTTGGAACAGGGCTGGATTTCATACCATCCTCAGACCTGGGCAAAAGGCTGCACCCTGGGCCCTGAACTTCAGAGGACCCACTGTGGTCCTTCTCCTTCTGTACATCACCCCCGGGATGAGAAGTATGCACTGCTAAAGAGCTCCATCATTCCAGACCATGGTTCAGGTATCCGGGACCTCCCAATTCACCACCCATCCAAATGGCTTGGAGCCCACTTCCCGAGTCCTGAGTATGCATAGGGGCCTCTTTCCTGGTTTCTGCTCCTAAGCGTGGACTGGGTACCTGTGTGAGCCCCAGGGCCCAAGGGGCAGCAGCCAGCGGAGGTTGTGGCGTGGGTGTGCGAGGTCTCTCGTGGGCTGGGTGGATCGGGGGCGGGAGGTTGGAGCCAAGGCCGTTTCTCCCCACACCTCCACATCCTGGTAAGGAACTTGGAAGTGTTTGAAGCTTTAAAATCAAATCTGGCTTTCTAGGTAGTTATAAAATTATATTCATCAAAGTTACAGGATAGGGTATATTCCATTTGTCAATAAGTTATGATTTTTAGATGTTCATATGGACATCTGATTGTGCTCCTGTCCTGCATCCAACCAATGTCTGGGATGGCCTGAAGCAACTACTGTGTGGGCCATGCACTGGGCCTGGTACCAGAGGGAAGAGGCCGAGGCCAGGCAATGACAGTCTGAGAGAGTCACCAGTGAACCGAGACCTTTGAGAAGGGGCAGACGAGTCTTTAGCTCAGCTGCCACTACACTGCCTGTGGGACCGGCCCAGTACCAGCATTCAGTGATGTGCGCTGGGGGAAAGCAGGGCCTCCTGGCTGGGTTTACGAGGCTGCACGCTCTCCCTGCCTGTCTCATTTATTCCTCAGGAACAGGGGATGACACAGGCCCCAGAGAGGTGAGGACACCTGCCCCAGGTCACGCAGTCAGCGTGTGTGTCCCCACCCCCTGGCTCCCTCCGAAGGCAGTTTCTTATTCATTACTTAGGTGCCTGTGATATTTCTAGTATAAAGTGAATTCCCATAGGGCAAGCACTGTTCTCTGTCCAAGTGTCTTCATTCATCCAGTGCATGCTGTGTGACTTATTGAGAGGAAGGCTCCAGCCTGGTCAGTGGGCATCACCTCCCCCATTCCACAAGAGGGGAAATAGACCCAGAGAGGGAGGAGCAGCAGGAAGTGCGGAACCCAGAACACCTTGGGGAATAGAGAGAGGAAGCACCGGAAGGAACAGCAAAGGCAGCTGTGACCCTGGAGGGCATTTTTGCTTCTGGGGAAGCCCCGTCCCTGCTCCAGGGGCTGTGGGGTGGCATTCAGATGTTGCACACAGAAGCCCAGATGGCCTGCAGGTAGAGGGAGAAGGGCTGGTGCTGCCCAGAGCCTCCAAATGCCCTGCTCCCCTCGTCCACAGGCTCCCCAGCACCCAGCCGGAGCCTGGCATGCAGCTGGTGGTCAATACATACTTGTTGAATAAATAAATGCCATCTATTTACTATGCACCTACTATGAGCCAGGCCCTGTCCTAGACCCTGGGGATGCAGCCCTGAGCAGGACAGATTCAACACCCTGCGAAGGGGGCACGGGCCGTGGGCAGAGCAGGCAGACAGCCCAGCCCGGGGCAGTCGGGGCTTCCTGGAGGAAGGGGTGCTTCAGCCAGGGTCAGGGGGGTGAGCGGGGGTGGGCAGGCCACAGGAGAGGAAGAGGCTCCTGGTGGAGCCACCAGCCGTGCAAAGGCTGGGAGGACAGAGGAGGTAAAAGGGCCCAGCAGAGTCAGCGTCAATGAAAATTCCAGGAAATTAAGCTGCCCAGAGGTCACGCACGGCCAGAGCTGTTTCATCCAGGAGGAAGCCGAGGCTCGGAGAGGCTAACGGGCCACCCAGCTCACCGGGAGCCGGCGGTGGGATGGCTGGGCTGGGAGCCCACAGCCCCGGCCCCCTGGCCGGCCTCCTTGGCCTCGGGTCTTTCTCTGCCTCCCGGTCGGCCCCAGCCTCTGCCCAGCTGATCATTTTCCCTCTTTGCCTGCAATTCCTCTTTCACCTTCCACCTTGGTGGCTGAGACAATTTCTCAATGTCCAGCCAAAGGGGTAACACTTATTGGATGTGATGTAAGTAATAAAACACTTGCTCTTCAAGCCAGTCGGTACAGAAAGCTGCAAACAGAGGGGCCCCGCTGCAGATGCATGATCGATCTCTCTGCCTTCCCGAAATGAGACCTCAGAGGGGCCGACAAAGGGCTTCGGGGCCAGGCAGCCCTGGGCATGGATCTGCTGTTTCCAAGCCGTGGGAGCCTGGGTCTGTCCCTTCACCTCTGGGAGCCTCAGCTTGCTCCCACGTAAAGTGGGGCCCCTCTGTGTACCCTGGAGGGGTCGCTGAGAGCACTGGAGACGCTGGGAAGGAAGCCAGAGCACCTCCTGCATGTGAATCAGCATCTTCCTGGGGCCTCAGGGTTACACAGTGGCTGCAGCTGCCCCTTACTGGCATCTGGTGAGCTGGGAGGTCATGAGACTCAGCACTGAAGGCCAGAGTCCCCTCATCAGCCACAGAAGAGCTTCAGCCAGAGGGTGAAGTGATCTGATTTATCATTTTAAAGGGCCCCCTGTGAACTCAGCCTCATCTTGCTCTAGGGGTCACCCTGACTGGGAGATGAGGGTGGGCGAAGCTCAGCCCCCACTGGACGAGTTGAGAGGAGAGCCAGGCAGTCGGGAAAGCGCTGAGTGGCTTAGGGTGAGCTCCCAGCCCCCTCTAGGCCTCAGCTCCCTCTCACGGGGACTCCCTACCTCACAGGACTCCATCAGGCAGCCCAACCCCTCCAGGCCTCGCCGCTGCATCTGGAAAATGGGGTTGTCCTCACCACCTCCCTCGTGGAGGCACTGTGAGAACCTGGCTGCGCCACCCTGACACCCTCATTTCATGCTCAGTAAATGGTGCGTGTGGCTCTGGAATCGGGGACTTTCCAGAGGAAACAAAGGCACAGGGCGGTATGTCATAGACAGAGCCCTGCTTGAGGAGACAGCGAACCAGGACCCCTTGATTTCCTGTGTGACCTTTGGCAAGAGGCCTCACCTTCTGAGCTTCAGGGAGGGAGGTGAGGAGGCCAGAAACGAGTGTGAACTGGGCGTGGGGTGTGCTGTGGCCAGCAGTGGCCCGTTGCCCATATATGGGATGCTGCATCCTCAGGACACCCCCAGAAGCGGTATTAGTATGTCCCTGTTACTGACCAGGAAACTGCTGCCCAGATTGGTATAGACACTTGACTAACATCACACAGCAAGTTTTTAGCAAAGGTAAGCTTCGAACCCAGGTCCCTCTGATTCTCTCCACCCCTCACAGACTGCTGTGGGGGCCAGTTCACTCCCAACTAACTGGGGCAGAAACAGGGACAGAGGTTGGGGATAGGTCTGGCTGTTGGATTAGGGGTTCTCACACCAGCAGGCAAATAAAAGATTCCAGAAAACCAGGTGCTGGGAGCAGCCTCAGATACCTGTGTCCTGTGGCCAGGAGGGGAGAGCTCAAGATTGGGCAGAAACATGACATTCGGGGGAGTCACTCACAGGGGGGGAGGGGGGCTGCTCTGGGGCCTGGACACAGGGTTGGCTCAGGAGCTGGGGTTGAGTCCTAGGAGGTGGGTCAGCAGAACATGGCAGGTCCCAGACTTGAAGGAGCGGAGGGCTTCACAGAGAAGGGGATGTTGGGGCTGGGTGTTGAGGAGCAAGTAAGAGTGCGCCATGCCAACAGGGAAGACAGGCCATCAGGGCAGAGGGAAGGGCAGGTGCATAAAAGCAGGGGCAGCACTTGTCCGGTGCGTACCTGGCTAACGCGCGTGCCTCTGTGTGGCTGGTACAGGGCTGAGGAGTTTGGACTGTGACCCAAGGACACCACAGAGCCTGGGAAGGGTTTCCAGCAGGGAGGGACCCTGTCAGCTTTGTGCTGTGAAGGGGGCAGGCTGGAAAGGACAATCCCGAGACCAAAGAGGCTGTCAGTGCGCAGAGCTGGGGCATGAGGGAGGCGCGACGTAAGGACCAGGGCAGGGCCCAGTGGTGAGGAGGGGCCCCAAAGCAACGTGGGAGAAGCAGCCAGGCCAGCGGGTCTGGCATGGAAATGTCTCCACTGCAGAACAAAGCTTTTTCCTGTCTCAGCTGACGCTAGGGCTCCCCCGACAGGCAGAGCTGCACTGAGAGGTGAGGCTTGGTGGCTGTGGGGGCGGAGAGCTGGGGTAGAAGGAAGGTCAGCCAGGGCTTTGCCATGTGGGAGGGGGTGGGGGCTAGCCAGGAGGATGGAATGTTTTGTCAACCAGAACCAGCCCAGGGAAAGCTGACAGGACTAGAGAGAAGTTTCCTCCCACCAGAGAGTCAAAGGGGAAACACATTTGTTTTCATGACACATTTGTATTTTTCAGGAGACCACGTGATTGTTTTTGCACTGGAAAGCTGTGTGTGGAAAATTCCACCTGCCTCCTCTCGATGCTGTACAATAGTGGAAGCCTCTATCCCTAGATTCCAGGTGCCTAAAATTCTCCCATGGGAGCTTCATCCCTACGACTTGGGGCTTTGCTCTTTGTTAAAACGTGAACATCTGCACAGAAATCATGTCTTCAACACAGACTTATTTTCATTAATTCAACAAATATCTAGGTAGCAAACAGGACCTAGAAGCTGGGGAAAAAGAGGTTAATTAAGACCTGCCCATGCCTTCAAGGAATTGCCAGGCTCTGGGTGTTTGGGGGCGATGCTGGGATCAAGGTGCTGGGGAGCCCGCAGCAGAGGTGACGCGTTCCACGGCTGCAATAGCTCAACAGGCAGAGTTATGGGGCCCACTAAGATTGGAGCTGTAAGTGCTGTGCCTTTAATTTCTTGGTTCCTCTCCCTGAAAACTTATTCTACAAAATGTGCCTGTGCCATCCGTCGCCCCAGATGGCTTTTTAAGTGAAGCTGTTTGTCAGGTGGGGGAAGGAAAGGGAGAGAGGGGAGGAGCCGCTGCAGACCCCGGGGAGGGGGGACAAGTGGGAATAGAGAGGGAGGGGGGACGGGGAGAGGCCCTGCGGTCCAGGAGAGGTGGAGAGCACGGCCTCCTGGGAAGGGGCCTCAGGTGCGGGTACCCCACGTGACCAGGGTGCCTGTGACAGTCACCCACCGTGCCTGGCCCCGCTGGGTGTGTGCCCAGCTCTGAGGGGAGCACTTGGGACTCGCTGGCCCGGGATGTCTTCACACGCCCTGTGCAGCAGGTCCCGTCACCGTCCCCATCCCACAGAGGCGGGGCCCAGAGAGGCGCAGACTTGTGCCCAAAGTCACACAGCTGGTGAGAGGCCAAGGCAGGATTAGAGCCCGGGGCTGGGGGGCTGCGGAACCCTGGCTCTTAACCAGGACATCACACAGCCCCTCCCAGGCTGTCAGCTGGCAGGGCCTTAGAGGCCGTCCCCACCGCCGCGCTCGGGCCGGATGCAGCCTCTCCGAGCCCACCATGAGGCAGCGGGTGCGGCTCGGTGGTTCTCAAGGCTGGCTCCTCCTCGGAGCCGCGGGGCTTCAGAGATGCGGAGGCCCGGGCCCCACCTAGGTTTTCAAAAGTATCTGTTTTTTTAAGTTTTTATGTATTTATTTTTAGAGAGAGGGGAAGGGAGCAAGAAAGAGAGGGAGAGAAACATCCATGCACAAGAGATATATCAATCAGTTGCCTCTTGCACACCCCCCAACCAGGAACCTGGCCCACAGCCCTGGCATGTGCCCTGACCAGGAATTGACTGACGACCTTTTGGTTTGTGGGACAAGACTTGACCCACTGAGCCACATTAGGGCTAAAGTGTCTAGATTTTTTTAAACCCCATCCCTTTCCAGGACATTCTAACTCCCAACACACTCACACAGGATTACACAGCCATCAAAGGGTCTGGAACCTGCACCCACTCTCCTGTGAGATCTCAAGTGTTCAGAGAGCCCGTCACCGGAGACGGATGAGGAGATAGAATCAGCTGTTACCTCCTCCACAGCCTAGAGGGAGGGCCCGTGATGACATTTCCCATGTTTCTCCCTCCCCCTTCCTCAGCGAGGCCCACCCCCACCCGGGCCAGGCTTCGAGGGACCGTGATGGATCACCGCTGTCCCTGGCCGCGGATGGCTCCTCCACCACCCTGTGCCAGTCACCCCATCCTTTCTGAATGGGAAGAAGAAGGGAGTTCTGAAGGGACACTCCAACTCAGGGAGGCCACAGGAAACGTGCCAAACCAGCTTCCTCTTATGGTCCTTTTACAGGTCCCAAGCGATGTTTTCCTAATTATCAAAAGAAAAGCACACACTCACATATATACACACACACACCCCTTTGTTGCCTTTTCTTCCCTAAGGACAAAGCAGATTCATCAGAAAGGAGTTTTACTCCCTAAACGCACAGGCCTCAGACCCAGACTCTGAGGGACAAACATCCTGCTCTGTGATCCTCCTGGTCACCAGGGAAAGGGGCCTCTCACCACTCGTTCCACTGGTGCCCGGACACAGGGGCCTCCCTGCACCAGGACTGTGGAACTAGACTGTGGTCAGAGCACAGCAGCACATTCTGGAACCCCTGGAAACCTGCAAAAAGCTGGGGGCAGGCGAGAGGGCAGGGGTAGGCACCGTGGACAGGGTGTGGCTTCGGTCAGGTCCAAGGTCTCTCTGAGGTCAGGCCTGGCTCGGCCTCTGGTCCTGGGTGGGGGTCAGGCCAGAAAGTCTGGGAAAATTACTGAGGGTGGGGAACGGAAGGGACTCAGACAGCCTGCGGGCACCTGATAATGCTGCTGCTGATGTGACAAGGATGATGATGATAATGTGTGCCAGGCACTGTGCCAACTCCACGTTCTCTCTCACAACAGCCCGAGAAGGAAGGGTCCCATTTGAGATGAGAAGACCAAGATTCAGAGAGAAGCTGTCACTTGCCTGTCCCCAACCTGAGGCTCTCTTGGCTTGGGAATTGCCTGAAACTTCTTCCAGTTCACACCACTTCCTCTGTAATATGTAAGGTCTGCCCGTGTTCTAAGGATGGCATGGAAATGGTGATTGTCCCTCTTAGAGAAAATTGTGGAGGCGGGTGGCAGCGAGGATGGAGGACAGTGTCCTCCAAGGCCATCCCTGTCTGAGGTGCCCACTAGGGAAGACACGGCCTGGCTGCACACCGGCTGCACCCTCGGAGGCTCTTCCTAAGACAAGAACTGCTGAGTTCAGAAGTTTCTCTTGACTCAAATTTGTCCTATGAAATCCAATCCCAGGAATTTTTTAGGATTACTGGCAAGGATGGCTCCCTCTGTTATGAACCTGAAACAGTAAGGTCAGTCTGGAGCTGTGGGGGATCTTCAGCAGGAGAAGAGCTGCCTCACGTTCAGGTCTAAGTGAATGAGGACACTGACCCTCCTAGACATTGCCTGTCAGAAGGGCCAGTCCCTCATCTCTCCACCCACTCACCCTCCTTAGTTCAATGCTTAGTGACCCTCCCAGTCTCATCTCCTCTGACCTCAGAGTCCCATGGCTCGGGTATCTCCCACCTAGATCAGCGTGACTTCTCATGTTTGAGTTGCTGACCAGGTGAGGCAGAGCTTGGTATACTCCCGGCAGAAAATCCTGCGTTCGGACCCTACCTCCACCCTGCCCCAGTTGTGTGAGCTTGGACAAGTCATTTCACCTCTCTGAGCTTTGAGTTTCTTATCTGTAAAACAGAAATGACCATATGGATCCTACACAGTATTGGAGGCTGAAATGAGGTGAATCCATGGGTGCACAGTAGGGCTCAGGAAATGGTCACATGGTTGTTGAAGTGACCGTGATTATGATGCATCCGTCTCTCTCTTGTGCAGTGAGCTCCTAATTTCAGGGACCACACCTGATTCAATGCCATATTCCGGGGCCTAGCTGAGAGCCCAGAACACAGTAGGAGCTCAAGAAAGATGCTCATCATGTGGCCAATTCCACAAAATGTGTATTGGCAGGCTCTGTTCTAGGTGCTGGAAATGCAGTGATAAACAAGACAGATGAAAATTCTTGTCCTTGAGGATCTAAACAGCTCCGGAGGTAGAACCCGGAGTTGAGTTACCTGGACAGATGTGAGAGTCCCAGAATGTTAACATTGGCAGAGGGTGGGGTTGGGAAGCACAGCAGCCCTCTTGCATCCCCATCCCAGAGCCCCCCTCGTGTCGCACCTGAGTCCACAAGCAGCTGCAGTGGGCAATTCCTGAGAATGCTCCCAGCTTCCTGCTGCAAGTACCATGTTGCTCTAGGCTGCTGTGGCTTTCTCCGCCCAGGAGCCTGCTCAGCCCAGGAGCAGGGCTGACTAGAGGGCACAGGGATTTCATGCTCATAAGGGTGGCCCTCAGCTTATACCGGACAGGAGGCAGTTGAGGCATGAACCACACAGTTCCTCTGAGGGCCCCAGCAGGAGGGTCCCCCATTGCCCACAGCAGCATCTGTCCTTGACGCAGCTTCATCTGACCTTTCTCTCCCTTCCTGGCCCCCTCTCTGTACTCCCTCACCCTGTACTGAGGTTATCTCCCAAATAAACCACCAGCAACTCAGAATCTTGCTTCTAGAATTATTTGGGAAAAGCCTTACTAAGACAGGGGCCACCTAAGTCCAACCCCATCATTTGTGCTGGTGAGAAAACACGTCCTCATAGCAGCTTGGGACAGACAGGCTCCCCACCATGACCACCCGCCGTGGTCACCACAAAGGGCAGAGTCTTCAAGCCAACCTGGGTTTTGCTTTCCCTTCCCTGGGCCACAAGCTAAGCATTTAAAAATACTTCAGTTCTTCAGTTAAAAGATGCAGAGAACAGGTGATGCGGTTACTTCTACACAAGCATCTTCAGGATTGAAGTGTTCCCAGCCTGCCATGCACCCTGAAACGGAGCCTGAGTGTCCTCCCAAGCGGCCTACCTTCTCAGGCTATCAGTCTGGGCCTCTGGGCTGCTCCATACAGCTCTCGAAAGACCAGCATGTATGTCCTCCTCCTCCTGCCTTCCTTTTCAGGGGATCTGGGACATTTCATAAGTGCCTGGCCTTAGAAGGACCTCCAGGCACTTATGACACCCACCCCCGACCCCCTGGGTCAAGGAGCAGAGGTGTCACAGAGCAGCCGTGGCTCGCCCAAGGTGCAGAGCAAGGCAAGCCAGGGCAGAGGAGGGCGTCCAGTCACGGCTCCTTGGGCTTCCACCCTCACCGCCCTTCCTGTCCCATGGCACCCTTAGAAGCCAGGCTTTGCTGTCTCAGCCACACCAAGGGCTGACGGACACCACCTTAGGACCTCTGCACTTTCTGGTCCTCTGGCCACAAACTTTTTTTTCTTAATAGCGTGCTCCTTTTCTCAGGTCCTGCTCCAAGGTCTTCTTACGGGGACGATGAGGGGTCATGGAGGGCTGCCCGCAGGAGATGGCCCTGGGGTAGCTCAGGAGCCTGGAGGCCACTTGTTGGAACATGGTGGAGGGGACTTGGTGCTGGTCAAGGGTCTGGTCAAGATAATAGTTAAATCCTAAAATCCCGTGATTCTGACTTGAAATGTTATGGTTTTAATATTCTATTAAAGGACAATTTTAAGACTAAGGGGTCTAAGACTAGGATTTTAGGACTGCTGAGTGCTAAAGTACCGGGATTCTCACATGTGGGCTTCTCTTGCTGGAGAAAGGGCCCATCGGAACCTTCCTTTGGCTGAGGCAGGCTTCCCTCTTCTTGCACCCCCACCCGCACTCCCAGTGCTGTCTAAATGCAGCTCTCTGTGGCTTAGAGAATGCAAATTTATTCTGGTTCCAGCATCAGGCGCTGCCTTATCTGCATGTTCCAGTTTCCAGAATAAATGTTAGAAGACAAGTAAGTCTGCAGAGATTTTTCTCTGTGTACACGAATTAATTCCTCCAGCAGGGGCTCAGGCAGGTGCGGATTTTGACCCAGCGCCATTCCCGCACTCCCTGCAGGCAGGGCCGGCGACGGGGCTGCAGTGAGCCCCGCAGAGAGACCAGGGCCCCTTTCGCCCTTTCCCCTCGGAAGGCAAGGCGCTGCGTGAGCAGGTCCTTTGGGTGCTGAGACTCAGAGGCTTCCAGGGAGGTGGGACAAGGCAGGAGGGAGAGCGCCCCCTGCCCCCTGGGTCTGGGGCAGAGATGGCCCTTCTCCACGAGCATCTGGGGGCCTCTGTGGGAACCCCTGGATCTGGGCTCAAAGGGGCTGGTGCCCTAGGAGCCTCCCCAGAGGGGTGGGACGGGAGGGCAGCTCCCGCCACAGGTCAGACGCGGCTCTGGGCACTGGATGGGCCCTGAAGTCAGACAGACAGGACAGATCTCAGCGCCCCGCGCACCAGCTCAGCCCTGCGACCTCCGGGGATTCGGATTCTTCAAAGCTCCTACCACCCCACCCACCTGGTGTCCTGAGGATTAGAGGGACCACAGATATGGGACACCTAATGAACGTCAGTCCCAAGAACTGCTCCCATAACAACGGCAGGGCCAGGCATCGGTTTACTCCTCACTCAGCCCAGTGTCATTATTCCCACTTCACAGATGGGGAAACTGAGGCACAAGGGGTTTCAGGGACTTGCCCAACATCAGACAGTTGGCTCAAAAAACCTGTGAATGGGGTTAAATACTTTTAAGCTCTTCCAACAACCCTGCCAGCCAGGTGCCCAGAAACGGGCCGCGTTTCAGCACAGGTGCCCTGGGACCTGACCCCTGTGCTCTGCTGTGACAGCAGTGAAACTCAGCGACGCCTCCGGCCCCGCTCACGCTGTGCCCTCTCCCTGGAAACCCTTTCCCCGGACGGACGTGTCGATCCAGGGAGCTCCTACTCAGGCTTCAAGGCCCAGGCCAGGCCTCACGTCCTCTGAGGACAGTCCCCACCCCACCCACCCCCGCCCCTCTGCACCCCGCCCCCCACCCCCCCCAGGTGTCGCATGGGGCAGGCTGGGGCTCAGGTTCCGTCCTCGGGACCTGCTGCCCTGTCTGTTCCCTCGGCCCTTCTTTCCAGAACATCGGCTGAGTTTGACGCCTATGTGAAGTCTCACATGCCAGGAGGCAAAACGTACCTCATAATGTTGGTATTATTACCCCATTTTTAAAAAAAACTTCCAATCACAAAGGTTATGTCATTTCCTGAGGCCACAGGTCCTGGTAGCAGGTGGCAGTCTGGGAACTGACCCTTGCAGCCTGAGACATCTCTGACCCCACTCCAGGCTGCCAGGGTCACCCTGTGCGGTTGACGGAGAAGCCATTCCGTTAGGAAATTGCAAGCCCCTCCCCCCACTTCCTGGATGTCAGTCTCCTCCCCCCCCCCCGCCCCCGCCGCCGCCGCCCCCCAGCCCTGAGTGCGGGGTGGGGGGGGGGAACACACCTCCCTCTGCACAGACCACACCACTGCCTTTGAGTCAATTTACTACGAGTGGACTGTAAGGGCATTGCCTGAGATTCACAAGAGTTACACTTAGACACCAGGTAATTAACTCAAAGTAGGCAGGGAACGAGGAATGTATTAACACACTCACCTGCAGGCAGCGTCTAGTTCTTTTACCCTTCACTTTGAGACCAGCAGAGGGCTGCCCAATCTGTATCAATTAGCAAACAGTTAAAAATGTATGACAAATTGAAATTAATTGGTGCCCATGAGGGGTGTTTGACCCAGGCCAAGCCTCCTTGGTCCAGCTGAGTGAGACTTGAATGGGGGAAGAAACTCTAGAAAAGAAGCATCAGACAAGGGGACACCTAAGGTCATCGTCCCTCTAATGCGATCAAGGGTCTGTCCCTGCTGGGTTCAGGCCACCACATCCTCCTCACTCACCTGCACGCAGGCTGCGGCGTCTTGTCTTGCCGCCTCCCCCACCCCTCCCCTCACTTGCAAGCCTTCCTAAAAACCTGTCTTGGCCCCTGACGCCCACACTCATGTCAGGCCACACTGCTCTGGACTGGCCTGGGCTGGGCACCTCCAGAGCAAACACCTGGCCTATTTACAGAGCTGCTTGCCACTGAAGCTCCCCACCGGGCCCGGGAGAGATGCCCTCGGGCCTGGAACCTCCATATGAGTGAAGGAAGTTGCTATGGCCTCCTGGTTCACCAGTCGGAGACCCCTCCTGGCCTCATGCCTCGAGCCCTTCCCCCTGCCCCAGGGTGGGTAGAGCCTGCCTGTCTCCTGGTTCCAAGCACGTCCCATTTCCAGTGCCAGATACATCTGGGACCATGGACACTCAGGCCTGTCTGCACAGTCATCAGAGTTATTCAGAGACTTGGGCCTAAAAATTGTTCCTTTCCCTTCTCTGCCCCCACCCCGCCCGTGCCACGTGATCCTCCATTGCCCACGTCAACATGGTCTTTAAGTCACCTGCAAACCCCGCAATGTCGGGTGCAGACGGATCTGACCTCACAGCAGAAGCCCCAGAGGGGACTCCGGCTCCTCCACGGCCCTTGGCAATTACGCCTCCTCTCTCTGGGCCTCCGTGTCTTTACAGCTGAATGAAGAACATTTAACCAGGCAAGTCCCAGGATCCTATCATCCTGGGAGTCTCTGAGGTGGGTGACAGAGGACAGTAGCATTGTTACTTGTACTGTGATGGTGATGGTAGGACTGGGTGCTGGTGGAGCAGAGTCAGCTGGCCCTGCGTGGGTGCCTTGCACACGCCCTCTCTCACCACACAACAGTCGGGGCAAGAGAAGTGCTCTTCATCCCATCTACCATTTGAAGAAACTGAGGCACAGAGAGCTCAAGTGTCCTGGAAGGTCACACCGCCCCAACCGCAAAGCCTGGAGAGCTCCTGAGGCCCAGGCCTCACCCATTCTGGGCTGGGATTGTCCAGACACATGGAGACCCCGGCCCCAGGCCTCTTCCCCGCTTGTAGCTGGGCAGAGAATGAAGTGCTCGCCCTGGACTGTCTCGAAACTGATCCGCTTGGCAATTTGGCCTGCTGCATGCTCAGGGCCCACCTTTCTCTTGGCCTCAAATGCCTCTCACCTCACATCCACTTTTGTTGGTAGATGCATCACATTTAGCTAAGCATCCAAACCATGGACCCAGACAGGGAACTCGGCGATCCTGAGGCCTCCCTTGGCACCTTCCTCACCACTGCATTGCCATGTCTGGGGGCAGCTAGACTGCTGGGTCCTGGGCCCACATAGGGTGCGAGGAGAGACCCGCCAGCCCCACCTTGTCCCTGCCTGAGCCCAGGTCCCTGGGGCCACCTCTGACCAGCAGCGAGCTCAGCCGCTGCTCCCAGAACAGTGCCCAGAGCAGAAGGTTGCTTAGTAAATATATATTAATATATGTATATGCACATAGATAATAAATCCTTCTGTTAAAAGGAAGTTGAAAGTAATAGCAAGAAAAGAATCCTTTCAAACAGAAGCTCCCGTTCTCGGAATGGCCAAGCGTGAGGGCCTGCCTCCGCACTTCCCCTTCGAGGCCTCAAGGGCACCCTTCACGTTAACGTCCAAACAGGACTCTGATTGTCTCCCTTTGACTGGCTTTTCCTCCAGCTCGCCCAGCTCGGTGCGCAGCCCCACCTCACTCCCACTGGCCCAAGCCCTAAGTGGTGGAGCCCCCTGTCCTCTGTCCCCCATCTCACCTGTCAGTTCTGGGGTTCTCCCTCCAAAATACGCCCTGCCCTGCCCATGGCTCTTTATCTCCCACCCGCTGCCCCGGTCCAGGCCTTTCCTCTTCCGTAGACGCTTGCCACCCTGCCCCACCTGGCCCCCAGCTGTTCCCCCCACAGAGGATTGGATCACAGCACTCCTCTGCTCAACACTCACCCCCTGCCTCCTCTGAAGGGTAAAGTAAAACTCCAGCTCCTACAGCATGGCCCGCGGGATACGGCGCCTGCCCACCTCTCGCCTCCTTTGCCCCTGCTGCGCCCCTTCACATTCAGACATCAGCTCCAGTGTTATCTCCCCAAAGTTATCCATCCCAAGCACAATGATAACGTCTCCCCTGCACTGTGGGTCCCTCATGCCCCTTTATGTCCTCACTCCACCTCTGTCCCCTTGCTCTGTGGCCCAGAAAGGCCGACTGTACCAGCCCCATCAAGGGGACCCTGTGCCCCTGTGACTTCCATGTGGGCTTATTCAACGGGGAGCCGCAGCAGGAGATCGGGGAAGCAGGGGAGGGGGGTCAGCATGTTGATCCCCCTGGGTCCCTCCACAGAGCACCAGGGCTACCTGGCTCAGCCCCAGATTGGGGGGTTTCGGGTCCTGTCAGGTAGCCCCTCACAGCGCCCCTCCCCCCAGGTCTCTCCTCTGGCTCTAGCACCTGCTTTTGCCTTTGCCCGGCTGAGACGGAACGGAGAATGCAACCCCTTTCCAGGGGTTTCCTTAGTCCCTTTCCAACTCCCTCCAGATGCCCAATTTGGCTGTCGTGTCATCTGTCTCCTGCTACACGAACACTCTCCTCACTTTCACTTTACCACCCTGCTCCACTTCCCCACAGGACCTCTCACGGCCCGAAATTACTGCTCGTTCACCCTCTGTGAACCTCCCATCGGACTGCAAGCTCCATCTGAGACAGGCGGCAGGGGCAGGGGCGGGGGGCCTCATGGCACTGCATGTCGGAGGAATAGAGCAGACACGAGCTCACACCACCTAACACCACCCTCACACTCTCAAGGAAGTCCAGCCAGTTCTGTGAAAGTTCCTTGTTAAATCACACTGACTTTTAAATGCCTTCACATGACATTTCCCAAACTGGGATCAGGTGACACTCGTTTTAGAGGTGTTAACAGTTGACAACCTTACACCAGCAGTCCGTATCAGCCTGATTTTTCTCATTCACTGTGAGCCCGCAACAATTTCATCCCAGGTTATCCTGGCATCAGGTTCAAGTCTGTCCAATCAGGATTCAGGGTGGACCCCCATTCACCGTTTCTTCCAGAGCCCAAGGGAAGAAATTGACTCCATGGGCTTAATTTCATCACCCTCCATCCGGGCCCACGCCTCCTGCCCAAACTCACTGCTCCCTCATCTGTTCCAGGCTTGGGATTCTGGACCATGGCTCAGACCTGAGACCCATGGGACTAAGGCAGAGCTGAGAGCATCAACTACAGGTCAGGAGTTCAAATCCTGGTCTCTATTCTGTCATCAACTCATTGCGTAACCTTGGGCAGATTGCCTTCCCACGCTGGGCGTCAGCTGCTCCTGCTGCTTCTTCTGCCTGGGATCTTTTCTCCATGAGCAACCTGGACCCTATGCTCTCCTAACACCCGGGCTACTCTGGTAGTGATGTCTTGCCCAGGGACGTAGGTCCTATTGACCCTGCAGTGACAATATTCATATATTTATTTAACACATTGGTTGAGCACCTACTATGTGACAGCCACTGTGTCAGCAGAATTAAGAAAATCTGCCATGGTCCCTGCCCCATACAGCTCACTGTCTAGAGGGGGAGACAGCTTAATCAACCACGTGGAGACATGTGAACTCATGGGTACAGCCAAGGTCACGTCGTGCTAGGTCAGCCTGTCCCAGAGGCTTCCGCAGACTAGAAAGGCAAATCGGGGCTCTGAGAGGCGACTAGGAGTTACAGGTGAGTTTGGGGATGAGGGGGGCGTTTAGACAGGGAGGCAGCCAGTGCAAAGGCTTTGTGGGTAGACAGCTGTTGGACCACAGAGGCTCCAAGGCCTGTGTGATTGGAGGGCAGAGTGTGGGTGGGATTCTGGTGTGAAATAAGGCTGGAGGAGGGGAAGTGAGGGCCAGGCTGTATGGGGCCTCAAATGCCACCTAAGGGATTTGGGGCTTTTATCCCAAGAATAGCAGAATCCCACTGATGTGCTATAAGAGGAGTCTAAAGGTTAGGGAAGGAAATGATATGGCAGTCTTGTGTTTCCAGAACAACCCTGAGGCCACAGTGAGATGAACTGTCATGGAGGGAAGTATGGGGACAGTGAAACCTGAAGGAAGGAGTGACATCTCAGCTTAAGGGGAGAAGACAGTCCCCGAGGAGGAGATGAGAATAACAAGCATCCACATCAGCGTTCACTCAGTCATTTCACTCCTGCGAGATTGTGGCCCATCTTGGCCACCGCCAAATGGTGTCCTTCCATCTGGGTCCTACCTCCACACCCCGGAGCAGGGACCTGGAGGGCTCAGCCCAGAGGACACAGCTGCAGAAGGAGGCTCCCAACAACTCTGCCAGGCAGATGTCTCCATCTCCACTCTCAAGATCAGAGAGGCAAAAGCACTTGCCCAAGGTCACACAGCTCCTGAGGGGCAGCACTGTGATGCCCGGGCTGATAGTGACGTAACAGGGGAGCCATTGTGAGCAGAGGGCACTGCCCACCCATATCTTCACTCAATTACAGGTAAGCACCCCCAAGGCAACGTCCATTGAAGGCTTACTGTGTGCCCAGTAGTGATTCTAAGCTCCTTTTTTAGTACCTGCTAGTTTATCTCATCTTCCCAAGAATCCCACAAAGATATGTCAGCCAAATTAATGCTGTGTGATAAACAACTATAAAAAACAATGCTTTAAAACAATGAGTATTAGCTTATCTTCCCAGCCTGTGGGTCAGCTGGGCAGTTTTAGTCTGAGGTCGGCTGGCTTGCTCATGCAGTTGCGGTCAGCCTGGGGGTTCATGGCGGGTCAGCTTTGCTGATCGTGGCTGAGACAAGTGAGCTGACTCAGCTCCACATGCTGTCTCATCCTCCAGCAGGTAGTCTAGGCTTGTCCATCTGGAGGCCACAAGGATCAGAAGCTCAAGGCCTTTGTAAGCCTGGGCTCCCGTGTCACTTCTACCACATTCTCTTGGCCAAAAGTACAGACAGATCTAAGGGGTAGGGAAGACGCTCCACTTCTTGATGGAAAGAGCTAAAAATGCACATCGCAAGAAGGGAATGGAGACTCAGGCTCCTTTAACAACCAACTTCCCACAAGGTAAGCATCACTACAATATCTCATTGAGACTTAGAGAGGTGTAGCGGCTTGCCAAGGTCACACAGCCACAAAAGAGCAGAAGTCAGTTTTAAGCCCAGGTCTGTGCCCTTCCCCACAATTCTGTTGCCTCTTGGAAGCTGTGAGCAAACCCACAAAGAGAGAAACCCAGGACTTCTAAAATGAAGAGCCCAAGACACCCCCAGGGTGGAGGGAGCCTCCTGTGTGTCTGTTTCAGGTGGCCTGAAGCCTCTGGCAGCAAAGGAGTGAGGGAATTTTCCTCCGGGAAAACGGAGGGACTGACAGGACAGAGGAGTGCGCTCACTAGGCTCCAAAAGAGCCTAAAGTTCACCAGAGCCCTCTACTGCCAAACAGAAGGTCTGAATTAGATTCATTCATTCATTTGCTCATTCACTCCATCACTCACCCATTCAACAAATATGTCGGGGAGTCCCCTGGACATGCTTTGGCCTAACGCTTGCTTATTAAGACTCATCTCAGGCATTTTCTCCTCCAGGGAGCCCTCCCTGATTCTCAGGCCCAATTCCCATTTTGTTTTGCTTCCATAGGCCTCTGGAAGTGTCCCAGGATTGTCGGTGCTGATCCCTGTGCTGCTCCCACCCCCACCCTGTGGTCCCATGAGGGAGCTAGACTTGGAAGGCAGGTGGATCACGCCTCGACTTTCTATCATTTTCCCTCTGCACAGGAGTTTCTAGGACGCCTCCCTGAACCAGACCCCTGCAGAACTCACAGCAGAGGCTGAGAGGGAAGGAAGAGGGGGCAGGGGCACTAAAGGGCCTTGCTTCAGAGGCACTGACAGAACTGGAGGCAGAGAAGAAAACTGGAAATTAGCAGGTTGTGGGAGCAGGGAAATTAGAAGAGATTCAACATTAAAAGTGGTCACCCAGTGACCTGTGACATTTTGTTTAATCAGGAAGCAATTGCTCTGCACCCCAGTAAATCTGAGAGGTTTCTGGAACAGAACACTCCTTACATCTCTCGTGTTTCATGTTGAGCTGGACTCGTCCCAGATTCCAGGAGCCAGAGAGAAAACCTAGCACCCGGGGCTGGGAAAGAGCAGAGGCTCCGAGGTGCGGTCCGAGCGCCACCCTCTCCTCCCCAGCCATGTGATGCCCATGGTTTACCATCTAGTGGACGACCCTCCCAGGATTGGTGGGATCAGAGTGATGGACGTAGGACCAGAGACACAGGGCCCATGCACTGTCGCAGCTCAGGAGACCTCTGTGGGGCGAGGGACAACAACAGAGATGGGCCAGGGTCTGAGGCTTCAGAGATGCTAACTCACCTCCTCTCCCTCACTCTTGCCTCTTTCCTGAGGGTTGGAGCTGGTCCCCCACAGACATGAGGAAACCAAGGCTCAGAGAGGTCAAGTGCATTGCCCAAGGGCACACAGCGAGCCTAGGAAGCCCAAGTCAGATCCTGACCCCGCAGATTTCAAATAATTTAATAAATTTCAAGTAATTTAACTGTCACCCAGAACAAAAATTAAGAATATTTAAAGGAATAGGAAAATATCTAACACTCAATACAGCAAAATTTACAATGTCCAGTGTCCAATCAAAAATTACCAAGCATACAAAAAAGCAGAATTATACAAACCATAACGAGAAGAAAAATCATTCATTAGGAATAGACCCAGAAATGGCACAGTTGGTAGGATTAGTGGGAAGATTAAAGCCAATATTCTAATTATATTCCATATATTCAAGAAGGCATTGGAAAACATATGCCATAGGAGATATTTTTAAATCCCCAAATAAAAGTTCTAGAGAGGAGGAATACATTGTCTGACATTCAGGCAGGAAAGTAAGAAGCTAGGCAAATTCCTAGGCAAGTAGAATGGTGAAACTCAGACAAAACAATTTAAAAAGACCAAATAATTTGACAAATTTATAGCCACCTAGTGAATCGCAAGACCTTATTTTCCCTAACCAAGGACACTTAAGAACAAATGGTTTACACCTCTCCTCCCTGACCTGAGAATATAGAACTTAAAGCACCCTGGCCAGGGAGCTAGAGGACAGAGACCCAATTAGTACAATTTGTGCCAGCCCAACCCAAGGACAGATGAAGTCAGGGCAACAAATAACAAAAACTCGATTACAGCCAGGTAGACCCAAGATAAATGTAAAATAGTAACGCAGACCAAAGAGTAATCCCAAACTTCTGTATACGCTCATTTTGATGCATCAGCATATTAAAAACATGCCTGGAAAGCTGACAAATATTCTACTAAAACCTTCCCCTAAGTAAGATTCGTCCGCAGGGGGGAAAAAACCCTCAAGACAAAGAAAATCAGTGTGGGCACTCTCTAGAGCATGCTCATACCTGTTCTCAATCATGTTTTACTTTCTTTCTCCTCAACTCTAAAGGTCCTCATGAGACTTGCAACCAGGGGAGCAGTGGGCAACAGCAGTTCATCCTGAACCTGTCTCCAGGGCCGCCTTTCCTCTGACTTGCCAGTGAGCTGACAGCAGCCTGGCCTTGGTTCACTTCTTCCCTATAATGTTTCTAGAGCCAAAGCAGCCCCTCCGAGGCTCTCCTGTTGCTTCTTCTACCCTAAGCCCTTTCTTTGTTTCACCATCCCCAGCTTTAGCAAATGTACTTTCAAAGTCACCGGGATTCATGTTGTGAAATCTTTCCTGATGTGAAGTCAAGAACCCACACACCACAGGCTGGCCTGAGGCAGACCCACTCCAGGCTGGTCCCTGTTCAGTGACGAAATGAATTACATACTGGGTGGGATTAACTTCAGAAGAAAGACTAGTGAATTTGAGGAAAGAGCGATAGAAATTATACAAAATGAAAACAGAGAAAAGACCTAGAACTATGAATAATGCATGAGCATTCCCTGTGACAGCTTAAGCAGCGTCGGTTAAAAGGGGCCAGCAGAGCCTCTTTTTCCAAAGTTATATATGGGGCTAGGTAATAGGAATGTACAGGTGATCTCATTACATTCATATGTTAATGTTCACAGGGAATAGATGATGTTTAGGAAAACAAATGGCAGGAACACACCGATTTACATGGGTCCATTTTCATGGGTCCGAGACAGGATGAGGGTGTAAAAATAGAGGCGCCAAAGGGTATAGAGTCAGGGTCTGTGAACTGTGTAAATTTCCTTCCTAGCATGAGCTGGCTCTCATAGCTTTTGAGGGGAAAATGAAGCATGTATTAAAGAATTTACTTCTAGGCCTGATTTCCCCTGGGAACCACCAGATCCAGTTTAGGACGGTCTCCAGTATTGTTTCAAGCCTGAGCCAGGTAAGGGTAAGGGCAAGGCAACCAGGAAATGAGATTTCTTTGAGATAGAGTGAGGACCCCAGCCATATCCAAGCCAAGCCAACGGGTGCAGGTCTTTTTCTCTTTTCTCCATGTCCCCCAAGATTTTCCCCGATGCCCATGCAGCTGTGCCTGTCTTAGGTTGTCCCTTCCATTGAGGGATCTTACCCATCATTGACTACCAGCCATCTCCCAGGGCCAAGGAGGGCGATGTGAGGGAGACAGGGGCTGCGCCCCTGCCAGGGGGACAGGTTTTGTCTCCTCAGTGGCCCGTTTTCCCAAGGCCTCCTTGATTAGTTCCAGCCTTGGGGCTCTCTCACCTTGTTGGAAGGGCTACAGTTCCTGAAAACAGACAGGGCATTTCCCAACATCTCCCTATTTGTGGAAAATTGACCCACAGACAGGAAAGAAAGAGCGGGTGGGAGAGGCACATTTATTCATCCCAACGGATCTGTTTTAGAGACAGGCAGAGGATGACAAAGGGACGAGCTTGCAGAGCCAAAATGGCAAAAGGGCTCATAAGGGGATGTGGCAGTCTCGTTGCTTAGTGGGGATGCCAGGCATAAGAACACAAAGGCAAAACTCCTGCCTCCTCCTTCCCCCAAAACAGGGAGACAGGCTGGGAGCCTGAGGACAGTTTCCAGCAGGAGGGCTGGGTGTGGGTCTCACCTCCTCTCTTCACCTGCTTTGTTTTTCAAGACATAAAGGAGGCTTCTAGTGTGAGTTCTCTGAAATGCCTCCACCCTATGGTTTCCACTGACTATCATGTATTTCTCATATTTGTATTTTCCCCCTTTTCCTAGCACCTTAAATGTCAAGTAGCTCTTCTCTAGAAGCACTGAACTGATCAAGAGGATTAGGGGATATTTTTAGCCCATTTAAAGATAACCTGGATCGAATAGGAGTAAACAGACCCACCTGGAGGTTTCACCTCATTTCATTTCTCCCTCCTGGCTCACACCCTCTCGCTCAAAGGTGCCCAGGCAGCACCTGGCCGTGGAGGGTCAATGCACCCTCCGGGGCCTGCCTCCCAGCAGTCCACCTCCCACATTAACCCTGTTCAGAAGTCAGTAGCCATGAAAGGTTCTGATTTTCTGGAAAGTTGCAGGGAGGAGCCTTGTGGACAGAATGGGGAGGCCCTTCATGCCTTGGAAAGAGATTCCAGAAACAGCTCCTCTGTGGCTACACCTTGGAAATCACCTAGAAGCCTCTTGGAGCTACCTGAGAAGACACTACACCTCAAATGGGTCAGCAGCAGGATATTAGAATCAGCTGACAGCAGTTCAGTAGGAACTTATTAACTTTTAATGCAGAGCAGCCAAGGCTGCTTAAATATTTAAAAGACAATTAATCACTTGAAAGGCCAGTTAGTGCTGCAGAGAGGTACTAGCCTTCTGGGATCTTCATTACCAGGATTTTAGCTATCTTGCACCATGTACTCATTCATAATAATATTTTTTATTTGTTGAACACCTACTATGTGCCAGGCACTACGGGATAAACTTCTACACAACGTCATTTCACCTCCACAGTAAGTCTGAGAAGCAGAGACTATGTTAACCACTCCACATATTAGAAAACACAGGTTCAGAGAGGCTGAGAGACATGCTCAAGGTAGGTAACAAAACACTTCTTAGAGGGAAATGAGCAAAGTTTTTACAACAAAGGCTGAAAGGAAAAAAAGTTAATTAAATCCAAAATAAGGAGAAAGAATTCATATGAGTAGAAATCATTTTTTTGATAACAGACAATAGAGAAAAATTAATAAGACCAAAAACTTCTTCTTTGACATAAATAAAATTGGCAAATGTTTAGGTAGACTGATCAAGAAAAAGGAAGAGAAGCCCCAAATCACAAGCATCAAGAATGAAATGAGGGACACTACTACAGATTTAGCAAAATTCAAAGGATAATAAGAGAATATTTTTAATAATAACATGCCAATAAATTTGACAGCTTCGATGAAATGATCAAATTCTTTCAAAGATCTTTTTTAATTTTTATTTTTTATTTTTAGAGAGAAGGGAAGGGAGGGAGAAAGAGATGGAAAGAAACATCAATGTGTGGTTGCCTCTCACACACCCCCTTCTGGGGGCCTGGCCGACAACCTGAGGTTCAGAGCAATTACGTGCTCTGTAACCAGAGCCTGTAACCCAAGCGCCTCAGACTCTTGGGTCACCCTGCCAGAGCCTGATCCCAGCCCCACTGTTGAACTGTAGGGTGTCAGTGGGCAGACCAGCTCATTGCTCTGTGTCTCAATTCCCTCATCTGTACATGGGGACAACAGCACCTGCCAATGCCAGGCTTAGTATCAAGAGGGGGCTCAGAAGGTGGTAGTTCTGGGATATGAACCTGGGTTCCTCTAGGCAGGGCTAGTCCTGCCCCTCGGTGCTCAGCTGCCTGTGTGTCTCCACAGCAAAGCCCACACTATTACTATGGTACTGAAACTTCCATGGGGAGAGAAGTGCGGTCATTATTTGTATGAGAATGTGACCAGGACATTTGACCAACAGCCTTCTTAAAAAATGTGCAAAGCAAGACTTGGGTCTTCTACGTGATGAGTGATGTCCTCATAGGGCAGCTGGCTCTGTCTCAAGACTGCGACTGCCAGGGAAAGCCCTGCTCAGCCCACCAACTCTCTGCCTTCTGCCATCACAGTAACTCCCAACCTGTTCTTAGCTCGTGCCAGGCACAGGACCAATAGCTCTAATTTAATATGCATGACCACCCTAACAGGGAGAAATTGCTATCTCCACTTCGCAGGTGAGGAAACAGACACAGAAAAGCTAAAGTTACATAACTCAAGGTTCCATGGCAGCCACGTGCCTCGTGCCTGGCACCAGCTACACATATACACTCACACACGCGCACAGGAAGCCCCGCGTGCTTGAGCCCAGGCTACCCGGCTGGCTCATTGGTGGCTTGCTCTTCTCCACCTGCTTCCTACCTGCCTTGACATCAAGCAAGCGCCTGACCGTGGCACATAGGTCCTGTCCCCAGCTGATCCTTCCAGTTCTTTCTAAGCTTCCATGGGAATGTTGAGTACTGAAAAACACGGCAGGCACTTTGGTGTCCCAGTCCTAGTACTGGCTCTTGTCACCTATGGGAATTGGCTGGGCAGAGGTCTCTTAACCTCCCTAAGCCTTGTCCTCCTTACTTGTAAAAATGGGATCAGAAAAGTTTCCTCGCACTGCAACGACTGCGAGGACTTGCTTGAAAAGGCTTCACGCAGGGTCAGGGAGGTGAGTGCTTCTTCACAGGTCCAGAAGGCGGGGCAAGGCAGGGGCTGGCTGTCCCTGGGGGGTAGGTTAGGCAGGCACGAGGCCTTAGGGATCTTTCCGTGGGGCTGAGGAATTCAGAGAGACTGCTAGAGAGAGACGTTAAGGAGCAACTCAAATTCACCAACTTACTTGAGCACGAGCATTGTGTCGGGATGGTGATAAGCACTTAGCCTCTAATATCTCATTTAATCTTTCCGAGAGTCCCACAAGGCAGGATCTCCTGATACTCAGTGGAGCCAGAATTTGAACCTAGATCTGCATAGTTCATAAGCCTATGGTCGTAACTCCTCCCCTCAGCTGTCTCTTATGAGCCTGCACCCAGTGGCTGAAATTCCACCAGAAATTCCACCATTCATTCATTCCTTTGAGAAGAAGTAAGAAGCGTGAAAAGCCACCCAAGGCTCAAACTCAGCAAAGCCTCCACACAAGGCCGGGTGGGTTTGATGATGGAGGCAAAGGAAGGCTTGTGAGCAGCGTTTGAGGCTACGGCCTCATGAATTGTCGAAGGGGCGGCGGGGGACTGACAGGGAATGACGATTTTGTTCTGGTGTTTAGGGGGATCTCCGGGCTGCTTGGCTGCCCCTGTGGCTGAGACCTGGGGAGCCCACCTGGAGAAAGTAGTAACTGCCTGGTGACTGCTTTTCAGCCCCTCCGGACTCCCACCCAGATCTTTGGTCAGCAGAACAAATGAAGAAGGTCAAACAAACCTTGTGAGTAAAGATGGTATTTGGAGTGTCCTTTCTCTTGAGAAGTAAAACCCACCACCACCTACCTCCACAGGGGAACAGGTCCCTTTGGCATGGCTCCAAGAAAGCAGGGCCCATCTATCTGTTCCCTAAGCAGTATTTTGGGATCAGTTGAAGTCAAGACACATCCATTCTTTAGAACCAGGTTACATGTGGCAGCTAAATAAATCTAGCGCACTTGTTAGATGAGCATGTGTGGCGGCAAGTGCCTACTATTTGCCTTTATAAGGGCGCAAGCAGGATGTACTCATAGCTTGGATCTGGGGTGGATTTCATCCCATCATTGCGCTAACACGTATCAATTACTATATAGAAAGTTAAATCCAAAGCCTCAGAGGAAAGAGTTCATTTCCCAAGAGCACAGAGAAAGTTTAACAATGTAAACCTTAGAGTATATCAGCACTAAGTTAGTACTGATTAACAGTAGCCCCGGAAACCCTTCCCATGTACATGAAGAGAATCACAGATGCTTTTGGCATTACCAAACTATTTTAATGGCCTTCGAAATGTAGTGAATCAAAACGAAACATTTCCATCCCACAGCCCATCCCTTTTCTTTTCTCTAAATTAAGGTGAAATTGATTCTTATTTTCAAGGCAAAGTTTTAAAGAGTCCATGTTCCTTAAACCCCGATTTGTTCACTGATTTTGACTGCTACTTCTTTCATCATTTTATACAAGATTTCAGCAAATGTAATATCATGTCAAATCCCTCAGATGCTCTTCAGTTCCGCCCAATTTGACGTTCTCCACGTTGTATCATTAAAAGATGCAGTAGAATTAGAAGACTTGATATTTTCTCTATAACGCTGGACGTCTGGAGCCATTTGGATTGAGTTTTAAAAGATGAGCTGGGAAAATGAAAATGTTTCTCGGCCTGAGTCTCTCAAAAGTAGAGATGGAGAAGAAGGTAAGAGAGCGGAATCACAAGGCCACCGACAGTAGACTTCAGGACGCTGACGCCGCTGCGCGCGCCCGTTTCAGCCGGGGGGCTCACGGTGGAGGGAGTAGTAGCTGAGTCAACCTGCCGGGGTGTGAGTAGCGCCAGAAGGAGCAGTCCCAGCTGCAGCGTGATTAACATCCGACTTCCCATGCCTGTGCTCTGTGTGGCCGGAGCTCCAGAAGCTGAAGGATGGAGAGCCCCAGAAGACTGCTGGTGAAGTAGCAAGTGTGATCCCCACAAGGGCCTTATATACCAGAGTGTCACAAGGCAGTGACATGGTGCTTGCCCACCAGAGTGTCACAATGCATGTCATGACCCTCACCTGCCCACCCACCCACTCGCCTGCCTGCCTGCCTGCCCAATGCTTTGCTTTCATAAGTTGTTTCGAGTGCCTGCGCTCCAGTACTTAGAAATGTAAAGTTTCTATTGTCTTTCCTCCTGATCCTTAAAAGGGACACATATTTGTTGTCCAAGGTTGGTAATACAGGGTATTACAAGGGGTTTATACCCAGAAATAATCACTACTGATATTTGGTATGTTTGTATACACTACATACATCTCTTTCACTCAATAGAAGTTTTGTTCCATGAATTTTTGCTGAATATCATGAACATTTTCTTGTCATTAAAATCTTTTTTTAAAAAAAAAAAACAACATGATTTAGTTTCTTTAAAAGATCAAGCACTGAACCGTATATGTATAGTTTTATCATCTTGTTATTTTTTTATTCTTGATTTATATAAAGGAAGAGAATATGCCATGGTGTTCATCTTGGTTGTTTCTAGGTGATTAGATTTTTCTACACTAGTTAGATCTATGGAAGTTGAATTAGTAGTTTTGAAGTTTAGTTGTCTTTTGTTTGTTTGTTTGTTCGTTTGTTTGTTTTAGGAGTGGAGTTGGTGAAATTCAAGCTAGAATAAACCAAAGTGGAGATTATTTCTTAAAAAGATTATAGAAAGTTGACAGTAAAAATTAAAGAATAATGATAGGAAGTTCATGGTAAATAATGGAGCACTTATGTTCTGAATGGGAACTGATTCTTTTCGAAGAGCTTAAATGGGTAAAAATAATACATTTACTAATGTTTGAAACAGGATAGACATGAATTTAATAAAAGATTTAAAAACCTTTGGCTTGGATTCTCTTACCAACTTGAAGAGGAATTTTATTTGATATCTTGTTTGTCCCTTGTCTTCAAGAACGCAAACACTTTATAGTCTAGAAAATGAAAACCTATTTTCTTTCCTTTTCCGAGGCCACTGCTTCCTGCTTCTTCAGAAATCCGATTTCTTTTTCTGAACCTTTAGGGGACAGCCTGAAGAATTCTCTCATTCCTTTTTGCCTTTTGGGAGTTAAGCCCACACAAACTGGATTCCCTCTTCCTTACTAATTTTTGTGGAAAATGGTAGAGAGGCAATGGCAGACGTGGAGAAGGCAGGAACCTTGCAGGGTGCTGGAGAGGCTACCACGTTTAGGTACGTGTCTGCGTGCACCTCAGTCCACACCATTGTCAAACAAGAGGAGATGACAGCAGTGAATGGTGTTTCAAAAACAAGGACCCTCAACAGATAGATCTTTTTCTCCCAACCTGTCTTGACTATTTTTTAACAAACACATTGAATCCACCTGCTCAGCCCCAGCCTCCTTTGCTTTTCTAACAACTCAATGGGAACCATGATGCAGGTTTTAGTTAGGGGTATTGGTTTGTGTTGTTGTCCTTAAAAATAAAAAGATCACTTATTTTTATCAGCAAAATGAGTTTTGGGAGGGAACAGCAAAGAATTGTAATTCTGGACAGGCACATTACAGCAAAGCCACAGGCAAGTCCAACAAACAAAAGAGAGGAATGTTATTTTATAGAGAAAAAGGAGGAAGTTGGGAGGGGTCATTTTGTATGAAAGTTCATTGGAGAAAAGTCAGAATTCTGGGAGGTGACAGTTTCTTATTGGCTGAGTTGCTGGGGTAGCCGACTTCTTGTAGGTGTAATGTACATCTTTTTCTCTTGGGGCCTATAATTGAGGATTCTTTCCTGCTGAAGGTTCTTCTGTTGGATCTCTACTTAACAATTCTTCCTGTAATTGGCATGTAGAGGTACTATGTGAGAGGTTCCCCGGCTGGCCTCCCGGTCCCATTTTAGGAGATTTCCCATTACTAATTTTCATACAATAAAACGTTGTGTTGTCTTTCTGCTCCAAACAGAGGGACGCCCCCAAGATGTCTGTAGCTTTTTCTTCCTGCACCAAGGCATTTGGGACCTCTCTGCTCAAATGTCCTCCCTTACAATGTGGAGTGATCATCTAGCATTGTTGGTGGTCACCCAGCAACAGAATGGCTTATGGAATTCTCTATTTTGAGAGACAGAACCTAAATATGCCAGGCGGCTTTCTTTTCCAATCTCCTTCACTGGTTGGATGCAATCATGTGACGAGTTTTCTCTAATCACAGACACACCAGTGCACACTTTGTAAAGTTCCTGACAACTTTTCCCCTAAATTGACCAGAGTGAGTTTGGGTTTTGTGAAATAATAACGCTGTTGATAGGTTACAGCTTTGCCTCTTCAAAAATTCTCCACCTTTTAAAACTTAGCCAAAATGCTGCCTCCTCAAGGAAGCCTTCCCTGATGCCTAGAGACAGAAGTGATATCTCCCTTCATCTGCTTTGCCTGTGGGTTTTACGTTATGCCCTTGAAGCTCCATTAGGGCACTAACTTCATAGTTATGCCCAAGAATAATGGTTAAGAGCATGGAACTGTTGCCTGGGTTTAAGCCCTAGCTTGGCCACTAACTTGCTGGGTGACCTTGGACAAGTTATTAAACCACTCTTTGTTTCTTCTGCAAAATGAAGTGAAAATAGCACCCACCTCACAGGGCTGTTGTGAGGATTATTATTACATGTGTCCATGTAAAGCACTGAAGACAGTGCCTGGCTCGTCATAAACACCATGCAGGTGTTTTTGTCAACTCCATTTCCTGCCAGTAGAAATCATGTTCTTTCACGGGATCGCAAGGAAGGCAATCCAGGGACCCATGTGCAGGAGGGTGTAGCATGGTAAGATTTATTTGGGTGGAAATAGAAGGCTGTGCCCAGGTTTCCAATGTCCCATCTCTGTCCATCCTGCCATGGAAAAAGTCCAAGTTTGTCTTCATCAGGGCCAGAAATAGAACCAAGTGCCTGAGATTGTGTGCCCTATTAAAGATTAGTCCTTCAGAGCCTGCGGGATCTGCCGTGGGCCCCAGGAGGCTGCCAGACCCATATGGCTGCTACGAATCACACAAGTGCACGGGGCGAGCACACATTACCAGGAAGGGGGTGGGGTGAGGGAGAGCTCTCTGTTACCTGGGATTATCCTAGGGCCAGTGGCTAGGCATTTTGCATCATTGGCTCAGTCCATGTCGCTGTCCCGATCTGGCTGGCTTAGTCTGTTCCTGGCTGTGCCCAGCTGGCTGGCGCTGCTGTATCCAACACCCAGGCTCAGCTTGGAGCCTGCTTGAAGTCCACGTGGCTGCCTGCTGCATGGCGGCCAAGGCCACATGGTTACTATGAAGAGAGAAGGCACAAACAAAGGGGCAAACACGTGTTAACCAGGCGAGGGAAAGAGAGCTTCTTTATTAAGCTGGGATTATATTATCTCTGGCTTGGGAAGGACCAGGAGCTTTTTCAAAATAACCAGTCAACTTCCTAAGCTTCCACAGGCTTCTGCTCCCCCTACCAATTCACTTCCTAGATTTTCTGGGGTCGTGTCTCTTATCCAATCTGATCTTGTTCCCAAGCTAGACTGACAGGCCTCTATGGTCACCATCGTGGCTCCTGTTGTGCATGTGCTTACCTCCCCCCATACTCTGGGCAAAGTGGACGGGGGATATGAAAGAGCTGGTCCTTCCCCCTATTCAGGGGAGGGAGAGGTGTGAATCCCTTTTGCAGGGCAATGCTGTGATCCCCTGCAGCTTGTCAAACTGTGGCTTCCTGGTTAAGTAGGCTTATGCTCCCTAGGTGATTATGCTTAATAATGTCTGACTTCATTTGCTCCCTTCCTTTATTAACATCTGGCTACCTACACTAAACACCTGCACATCATCACTGTCACTTGTGGCTCCTTGGCCTCTGAAGTACTCTCCATATCATGTGACTCATCCCTTGCAAACTAGCCCTTCAGGGACATGTCTGTCTTTTCTGCTGGTGGCCTGCAGAGCACTGCACGTGATTAGTCAACTTTTCCACGATACCTGTGCCCTGTGGCTGTAAACAATGCCAGTCCCTTCACTGTCCCCTCAGTAACCTCTGAGGCCACTCATGATGATTGACTTCCCACCATCTCCACTGTGGCTGCCCTGTTCTCATCTGCGACTGAACAATGGTCCTCTTAACTGATCTCTTCAGGTCTACATCTAAATGTTTCTAAAGACCCCACAAAGGGCAGAGGAGATACATCAGCTGTGCTACCCTCAGCTCCTCCGAAACCAGCCCAATTAGCCCTTTAATGAGGAGCCCAGCAAGTGTCCACATGGTTTTCAGGCTGGACTCAAATTGCTATGGTTATTTGAGTTATCACTCTTAACCCCCTCCGTGGCTTTTGGGTCCTCTTCAAACACGGTGCCATAGATCAGAGCCTCCCACGCCTCCCACAGCTCCTTTCTTCATGGAAGGATGTGGAGAATTTGGGGGGAAGAACATTGGGGTGAGCCAGAGGCTGCAGGGAGGGCCCAGGGCAGGAGGCAAAGGGGCCTTGGGTCCATGAGTGCTCTGGGCTGGGCAGGATTTTACCACCCTGAGCAGCATGAGACCAAGAAACACAGACTCAGGGAAGAAGCATCTTTTCCAGTTGTGACAAGGCCCATTGGCAGGAACATACCACTTGGCCCAAAGGTAGTTCTGGGACTGATCCTGGCAGGCCTGGGTTTGAACCTGATCCTGCCATCTCCAGGCTGGGCTGACTCGGGCTCATCTGGTGGCCTCACTGAGCCTCAGTTTCTACCCTTGAGTCCTGTGGGCGGGGCTGGAGTGGGCGGGGAGGAGCTGCGCCCCACAAGGCCTTGAAAACCAGGCTCAAGGTTGAGACTTAGCTTTAGGAGCAGTGCAGGCTCTGAGGAGCTTTAACCAGATGGAGGACAGGAGGTTTTGCATTTCAAATGGATCAGGACCTTTATCTCAGCTCCCCTGTGGGTTATGGAGACAAAAAGATAAAATGCTGCTGAAAAGCTTAGAGCAGTGATGGCTCAGCTGCATTCCAGGAAATAGCAGCAAATGTCAGCAAATGTCATGGGGAGCGGGGTGGAGGAGTAAGTCTCAACAGTGGCTCTGGACCCGCGCCCCCCCAGCTCCAACACACATCTCACTTTGTCTTCACAGCCTGAGAGGGGAGGGTGTTGTTAAACACCCCATTTTACAGAAGGAGAAACTGAGGTTCAGAGAAGGGCAATAGGTTGCCCCAAGAGAACTGCCCTAACGAAACAATTTAATGAAATAACAGGCAAAATCTTTGTGGGGGGGGGGGGTCTGTCACATATCTGAGGTTCAATAAACAGGGCTTTTCTCCCTGCCTCCCCGGCCCCTCCCCGGCCGCTGCCGCAGACTCTGGTGGGCACCCTCCCAGCGTCATCGGGGGCACCTGGGCCCGAGATGGGCAGCGCCCGGGCAGGCAGTCCTCCCAGCCCTGGGGCCCCGGTCCTGCCGGAGCCCCCGTCCACCCAGGGGGTGGTCGGGCCCCTCTCTGATGCACAGCCGGGCTGTGCGCCCCTGGCTCCCAACGCCCAGGTGTCCTCTGAGACCCCCAAGGGTGGAAGCCAGGGCGGGCCCAGCCCCACCTGGGACCCAGATCCCAGCGAGGGGCGAGTGTTCATCTCAGTGGCAGAGGAATGGGGGGCCCAGCTGGGAGCATGGAGGGCTTCCTGCCCCCGGGTTGCACAGGGAACTGAGGATGGGGATTCCCCAGGGAATCCAGAGGAGGAAACAGGGTGGCGAGGGGCCTGGGAGCCAGATCCCCTGGGGTCAGGTTGGGGGACTGGGGGCAGCGGGGGTGCTGGGGAAGGACCTCCAGGAGCTGCCACGGGTGAGCCGGGACCTGTCGGGACCACAAGGGGGACTCAGAGGTTCACAGCCGTCCCTTTCCCTGGAGCTTTGAAGACGGCTCCCGGGCCATGGGCCCGAGGTCCCTGGTGGGACAGGTCATCTGATCCCTCATGAATCCTCAGAGGACACCTCATCCCCTATGTCACAGGACCTTGTAGAAGGAACTTGTGGAAATTCTCTGCTGCTGCTACTGCTGTTTCTCTTGTGCTGGACTGGGAGACAGACAGTCTCTCGAGGTGCAGGTTGACTGTAGAGAGGGTGCCATTCCTGGGCTGGGGAGGGGTCGAGAGTGATACTGCTTAGGGCCGTCTAGTCCACTCCTCCCCTTTTTCAGAGGTGAAACTAGGCTCCAAGAGAAGTCTTTTACTGAATGTCTCACCACAATTTGGAGACGTCTCTTTTTCTTTCCTCTCTCTTTTCCACCGTTTTCCTTTTCTCCCACATTTTTTCTTACTGTCTCTCATCTGCATGTTGCCCCAGGTCACACAAGGACCATGCTGTGCTGTGATCACAAGGCCTTCTGAGTCATTGGGCCTGGGTTCAAATCTCAGCACTGCCATCTCCTGGCTGCTTTATCTGACGTTCTTGAAGCCTCGATCCCTCCCTGGGCAACAGGCTAATCTGAGAGCCTGCCTGATAGGATTCTGGGGAGGGTTAAATGAGGTGACACACAGAAACGGTTAGCACTGTGCCTGATTTACCCTTATGGGCAGTGATGGGGGAAGTGGAGAGGCAGGCAGACACACAGATGGGCAGACCATCAGAACAGAGCCAGAACCAGGTCTCCTGACTCCTCTTCCTTAGTTGCCATGGTGATGAAATGATGATAAAGGCCCTACTATAAGCCGGACCTGTCCTACATTGTGTTTAAGAGTTAGTGAAGGACTGCATATTAGTGTCAGAATTTTTGCAAGGCCAGCTTGTAGAGAGGCGGGGAGTTGCCTCCTGCGTTTGGTGCCACTGTGCAGTCTTTGGCTGGGACTGAATCCCCCCTCTCCGACATGGGTGTGGGACAGTCCTTCAACAACCACCGTGAAGCTTGGCCCAGGGCCACCCAGCCCATCCACTGCTGTCGTTTCCTGGTGAAGCAATGGGATGAAGCATGAAGGGAATGGGTGGGGACTATTTTATATCAGGTGGTCAAGGAAGGCCTCCTGGAGGAAGTAACTTTTGAGCTGAGAGAGTCATAGAATCTTAAGGCTGATGCTGCAGCCTGGGGTCCTCACTTAGAACCCTCCCAAGGTCAGAGGGTGATATGTTCAGGTGACAGGAACACAGCAAGGCAAACACGATGCTGGCCGGGGCTTAGCCTTGGAGCTAAGGGAGCCAGCATCGTGTTTGCCTTGCACAATGGGGACGAATCTAAGCAGAGGGCCGAAGTGAGGCCTTTCTGGGGGCAAAATCTACCCAGCTCCAGCGACTGCAGGCAGTCAGACCTCCCAATTATTCAGGAGAAAAGGATATCAGATTTTTATGTGTAATATCCCAATTTTTAAACCTTGGGCTTCCACCTCCACTCCCTGCTTTCTCTCCTACCTTCCTTTCTTCCCTTCCATGCAGAATGTTTATTTCCATACATCTTCCCAAACCTCTGACATTTAAACTTTGAAATTAAAATATTTTCTATTTCTCTTCCCCAGAGCAAGGCTGCTGGGTGAGATTTCTCTGGGATCGGTGCCTGCCCTTCCGCAGGGGAGGACCAGGGCAGTGATCAATGGCTTTTGTGAGCCAGTTAGAACCTCCACTGTTTACTGAGCACCTAGTGTGCCCCAGGCCTCCTTTCATGGATGGTCCATTTAATCCACTTTAAGAGCCCTGTGAGGTTGGTGTTACCATCTGCACATGCCTGAGAGGCAAACCCAGGCTCAGAGACCTTCAGAAACAAGTTTGTGGTCACATAGCCAGGAAGGGGTGGAGCAAAGACAAAAACTCCTACCTCTGATGCAAAGTCTATTTTCACCCCTGTACCAGTAATTCTCAGCCAGGGGGACTTTCCCCCTCCCCCAGGAGACATTTAACAATTCCTGGAGATATTTTCAATTGTCATGACTCAAGGATGCTGTTGGTATCTAGGGGGTAGAGGCCAGGGATTCTGCAAAACACCCTACAACACAGAACAGCCCACCTCCCGTTAACAGCCCAAAATGTTAATAGCGCTGAGCCTGAGAAACCCTAATCTAAGCTTCAAGGTCTGTGAGCTTACAGGTGCACTGAAGGACATGCAGCATTTGGGCAGAACAAAATTTCTGAGGGGCCATTTGCAACAGAGATACTGACAAGAACAAGGCACAGAGTAAGGAAGAGGGCATGTTGAGGGGCCTGTCAGTGGGTGTGGGCAGAACATTCAGGTCCAGGAACACGAAGGGACAAGCACAACTGCAAGCGTGGCCTGAGCGGGTCAGGACTCTGTGGTTGCACATGACAGAAAACCCCGCTCATCCTGACTGAGTTTTAACAGGAAATACATTGGAGGAGGAAGAGGAGGATCCATCCAAAGGAAAAATGTTGGCTATGCACAAAGAAAAATGATACACGCAGGAGTCAGCACATACTGAGAGCTGATATGCATCGGGCCCTGTTCTAAGTATTCCACCTGTTTTATCTCATTTCTGCTCACAGCAGTCCTAGGAGGTGGGTATTATTATTTACAGTTTATAGATAAGGAAACTGAGGCTCAGAAGGGTTAAGGACCATGCCAAGGGTCCCACAGCTAGCAGTAGGTGGCAGAGACCAGATACGGATCTGGCTCCAGACTTTGGGCCTTAGCCACTATACTGCCTGCGCCACCGCCCCCCGCCCCCCCCGCCCTCCTGACCCCCAGCTGTCACAGACCTGATCAGGGCAGCTTATTCTGATAAAAAATGAGGAGCATCAAATGTAGCAGGGGGTGACACCATTGGCCTGTGCTTTAAAAACACACTCAGAGGCAGCGTGGTTGGCCATCCTGAGGGGCAGAGGGGGACAGGCTGTGTCCAGGCAGGAGCCTGGGAAGCCTGACTCTGCAGTGGGGGGAGGGTGGGGGCGCATCCACGCGAGATGCGCACTAAATTTCCCTCAGCCAGTGGGCCTGTGCTGATGGAACAGTGGTGGGTACAGGGTGAGGGTTCGTGGGTGAGTGATGGCCTGGCTCTGAAGGTGCCTCTGGGTTGGCATCATTTTCCAGCTCACCCCCCTCACTCTGACAGATGGAAACTAGACATGTAAGTCATCCTTCCCCTGCTGCCTGGAGGGAGGGGGGAGGGGGACAGGGCCTGGTGGCAGGGAGGGCAGCGGCGTTTCTTTTCCCTGATGCATTCGGAGAGCTGCAGGCTGTCATCCTTCCTCATTACTGTCCAGCAGGAATTCTGTCCCGGAAACTCCTGGAGGCCAAGACCCCCAGGGATCAATAAGAGCCACTGGCCAATGACGTCCCTTTCCTTCATCCTAGAGAGGCTCTGGAATGCCAGGCCCAGGCTCACTGACAGACTCGGCTGTCTTTATCCCGTCCCCGCAGATCAAAACCCCACTCCACACTGCTACCTTCACCAGGTCAGAGCTGGCTGGCTGGGGACCAGGGCCGGGTTCACAGCTTCCACGTGCTCAGCTCCACCACTCACACGCGTGAGGAACCAAGGAGGAAGGCAGGAAGGCAGATGCTTCTGCACCACACGCCCACTGCCCCTGCCCCAGCACCAGGTCCGCCCCCTGCCCTGTCTCAGCCACTGACTCAGCGAGACCAGACTTCCTCCTTCCCTCCCTATCTGCCTCCCTTCCTTCCACCCTCCCTTCCTTCCTTTCTTTTTCCAGCAAACACTGGGGGAGCCCCAGGCTGTGCTGAACCCTGAGGAGCAGTGAACTAGACAGATGTTCTCATGTGGCTCACAGTCCAGCTTTACCCACAAAGCACTCAGCTCCTCTCCCCGCCTTCTGAACCTGCTTCTCCTTCTATTTCCCCATCTCAGTGATGACCCTGCCACTCACCCACCCGTCCAGACCCCCAGGCCCAAAACCTGGGGGTCACCCTCACTCCTCCCTCTCCTTTGAAACCAATCATGAAGGCTATTGACTCTAAACCCTCAGTCCCCCTAAGAGCTGCCTCCCCCTGCCCTAGCTCCCTTCCCCGCCATCTGCCTCGTGGTGAGCTGGGCCGGTCCCTTCCTGGTCTCCTGCCTCCAGTCTCTCCCTCTCCAGAGCCAGGGGGTTCATTTTAATTCAAAATCTAACCATATGGTTAAAACCCTTTAAAAAGGTTTTATGAAAGATAATTCGCAAACTCCACCAGTTAGCACAAGGGCCACTTAAGATTTAGCTTCCACTCCCTTCTCCAGACTTCTATTTGCCTCTCCCCTGTGACAAGAATCACTCAACTCCATTGAACCTCTTGAGGTTCCCCAATGCATCACACCCTCTGCCTAGTGGATTGTCCCTTCTTCTTGCTGATCACCCTCTAGCATCTCCTTCAACACTCAGCTCAGGCATCAGTCCCTCTGGGAAGCCTTTTCAGATCCCCAGGCTGAGTTAGGTGACCAACACATCTAGATTCCACTGGTTCCTGAAGGAATGATCAAGGATTTTCAGGAATCGTCATCCAAGATAGAGAAGACTCCACCAGTGTGAATACAGCCCCATCAGAAACTAAACTCCTTAACCTTGCAGGTGGGTTTTACCAGCTTGGCACACCCCAGAGCTAGCTAACGCTTTATAAGCAGAAAGCCAAATTAAGACAAGAAAAGAATCACATCAGTGTCAAGGCTGAGACAGTTCACAAGAGCAGGAATGAGTCCCTGAGGAAGGAGGCAAGAAAAATAAGACAAACAGATCCCATTCTTTTCCCCTCCCACTACCAACCCACACCTCAATTCCAGAAACACTATGGCAGGACCCACCTATTACCCTTCAATATGTGCTCATCTTTCTTTGATAACAGAACCTCAAATCTCAGTTGGTTACATGGCTTCACATAATAAAAGACTACATTTCCCAGCTCCCCCTGCAGCAAGGCAAGGTCATATGACTAAGATCTGCCAAGGTATATGAGACGTATTGTATGTTGGCACGTGTGTGCCCATGTGTATGTATGTGTACACATGAAAACTTCAGGTTGTGTCCCGGCAGGCAAGGGCCCTCCATGTCCTCTCACAGGTGAAATGTGGATGTCCTCTCATTCCCCCTTCCTCCTGGCTAAAATGTGGGTGAGGAGGTGAGGCATATCTTATCAAGCGAATGGGATAACACCTTGGGAAGATAAAGCAACAAAATGGGAGGAGCCTGGTCCTCAACACAGAGGAGCCACTCCATAAGCCCTACGTAGCTAACACTAGAGATTTACCTAAGGAAAAAAATACAATTCTACCTTGTCTAAGCCACTGATGTTGTGAATCTTATTAGCCACACCTTAATAATATACTGATCAAGGCACCTGGTAGCTTTGCACAGTAGCTGAGCTGTCTCAGGAAAACCTACGTCAAGGTCCTATGTGTCAGTTACGCATTGCTGCATACTAAACCACCTCAAAACTTCATGGTTGAAAACAGCAGTCTTTTACTTAGTTCACCTTTCTGAAAGGCAGCAATTTAGGCCAGGCTCAGCTGGGCAGTTCTCTCCTGCAGACTGGCTGGGGGTGGCTGGGACAGCTGGGCACCATGGTTTCTCGGCCTTCAGCAGGCTAGCCCAAACTCATTCTCAGAGTAGAGGCAGCATTTCAAGACAAGGAAAACATGCACAAGGGCACCCATGCTTACATCACTATTTGCACTGCATTCTACTGACCAGAGCAAATCACGGGATGGGGAAGAGACAGTACCTCTTGATGGGAGGAGCCATGCACCTCTGCCGGGCAGCCTTCCAGAACCTAATCCAGTCAAAGTTCTCAGAGCTCCTGTTGCAAAACTCTTTGCATTTTACTATTGTGACTTTTTCAGCATCCATGCCTTTCTTGTTTGATTCTGAGTTCCATATAGGCAGAACTCTTGTCTTCTTTACATCAGGCCCACCAGTGCCTCCCCCAGAGCCAGATTTTGTAGCAGGCGCTCAAGATAGGCGTATGAATGAACGAGTGAATGAACGAATGAATGAATGAATGAATGCAACGCAGGGGGCGCTGTTGCTTGGCCCCGCCCCGCCGTGGCGGACTTGGACAAAGAGCTGTGAGGACCGGAGCTCAGGAACTGCCATTCACACAGTCGTTCCTCCACACTCTTGCAAAGGGCTGTGGCGTCCTCTACCTGAGCCGGAACTCCAAGGAGGCCACTTCCTGTCCTTGGACAAGGGGCTCCCCCTTGTCTGTGCCTGAGTTCCTAGTCGGAAAAGAAGTAAAATCATCTCTGTTCACAGATGACATGATCTTATATGTAGAAAACCCTAGAGATCCTACCAAAAAAGAAACCCTGTTAGAAGTAATAAAGTTGCATGATACAAAATCAACATGCAGAAAATCAATTGTGCTTCTATACGCTAACAATGAACAATCTGAAAAGGAAATTAAGAAAACAATTCCATTTACAACAGCATCAAAATTAATAAGATACCTTGGGATAAATTTAACCAAGAAAGTGAAGGACTTGCATGCTGAAAACTACAAAACACTATTGAAAAAGATTAAGTGAGACACAAATAAATGGAGAAACATCCTGTGTTCATGGTTTAAAAGACTTAATATTGTTAAAATGTCCATACTACCCAAAGCAATCTATAGACTCAATGAAATCACTACCAAAATCTCAGTGACGTGTTTTGCAGAAATAAAAAAAACCCATCCTAAACTTCATTAGGAAATTTCAAGGGACCCCCAAATAACCAAAGCAGCCCTGAGAGGAAGAAAGTCCGAGGCCTCACACTTGCACATTCCAAGACATATTGCGAAGTACAATGTGACAGTAGGAAGGGAGAGGAGAGAAGAGCTGTTGTTCCTCCCCTCCTCCCAGTGCAGATCTCCTGGCCTCGCCACCAGCCTGGGACACCAGGGTCCCCTCTCCAGGCTCAGCTGCTGGTTGGATCTGCGGACAGTGCTGAGGATTTTGCTGAGTTGCCCCTGACGACAGCTTCCCAGGCACCTTCTTCTTTAAGCGCTGCCTCTGTGAGAACATGACAGAGTCCACCTCCCTTTGAACACGGATCTTTTTCATCTTCGTCTCCCCACCGTACCCTGCACAATGCCCAGCACTTAATAGGAACTTGGAAAAATGTTGGTTGAATCAAACAGAACTTGAAACAAATTGAACACGCTTTTAAGGTGACATCAGAGCATAAAAAGAAAATGTTTGAAAACCAAAATCCTTTTCTGTTGCTCCCTGGAGAGCCAGAACTTCAAGGAAGCCTTCGGCAAATCCTTTTGTAAAGAGCAGGAGTGCAGAATGCTTTTGTACAGTAAATACCCTTCACTCGTGACCCTGTGAATGTATATATGTGTGCCTAGGTAGATATGTGTGTATAATATCAATATTAATGTTGAATGGACAATATTAATGTATAAATTAATATTAAACAGTTAAACAGCAAATAAAGTATTCAGTGACGCATGAGGCTTCTCCACCTGTGTTTCTCCACTCGCACCGCTCCAGGACACTCACGTTATATTTGGGGTATGATTGAGAATTTGCTCAGATTAGAAATAGTTCATCCTCTCAGGATTAGAGAAACTTGGATAATTTTTTTTTATCACAAGACAGAAAATTCAGGAAAGCAAGAAACAGAACCTGGCCCAAAGAGTTTCTCTGTCCCTCTATTCCCTAGGAAAGGCAATGCCCCAAATATAAGCTGCTGCCCCGCTGTCCCTGCCCTCAGTCGGTAGAGAGAGTTGCCATCTATCAGGCTGGTCTGAAGCCCAGAGTTAGGGGTGGGGGATGGGGTGGGGGGCAAGTAACTGAGGAGGCAGCTCTCTTCAACTGAAGCTCGACCAGCAAGCTTGGACAACTGCTCTGGAAGCAGGGGTTCTGACCACAAACAGGCATGAAGCTCAGGGTCCACATCTACTCACATCTCTCTTACCTCCTTTAGGACATAGGGGAGCAAGAATTATCTCATTTTCTATGCTTGACAGAAACGTTAAGAAGCAGGAAGACACTCAGAACTCTGCAGAACCTTGTGTGAGAATTATAAATGTGGTCTCCGGCAGGTTTAAAATGTGTCTGCAAATCCCCTGACACCCTTCTCATTGAGACGGGACCCTATGCCCCTCCCCCTGATCTGGGCTGAGCTTTGGCGGCTAGTCCACCAGTCAGCAGGGCACAGGCAGAACGTCCTCACTCCCTCTACCTCAGCCCCCCAAAGGCTCATGAAGGACGCCATCAGGCCCAAGGCCCAGGACCTCACCGTCTCCGGCAGGACCAGGTGCAGATGAGCCCCTCAGGTACAGCTCAGCGAGCGCAGCTTCCCCAGGGCAGGAGGAGGGGAGGGGAGCAGTGTAGAGATTCTTTCAAGGAATGTGACTGTAAAATGAAGAGTGAGGTGCGGGTGTCACAGGACTGGGCATTCTTGTGACCGGAGAACTAGTGCCGTGCTCGTACACGGCGGGGGGAATGACCCCATAGAGAAAGGAACTTTGATGACTCAGGGAGGGAAGTATTTCTAGAGCCACGTCCTTGACCAGTCAAGAGGGGTGGAACCTTATACAGAAGTGGCCTTGACAGGTTGCAAAGAACTTCTTTCAGAGAGTCCCGGACTCACGACAGTTTTTCCCCCATGGTTTCCTAACACAGTTGCACATCCCTCCTTTGACAGGAGGCTGATTTTAGCTGGGAAAGCACTGGCCAGTTTGGGAGCCCGGACCATGTAGACTTGAGACCTGAGCTGAGAGAGGACTTAAAGGTCATTTAGTCAAAGCCTCTCATTCTGCGGACATGAAGTCCAAGGCCCAGGCCACACAGTGACTTGGGGGCAGCCCTGCCCAGAACCTGGATCTCCCAGCTCTGCACCCAGTCATTCTTCCGCAAAGACCAGATCTGCTTCCTGCCCAGATACGCCAGCCTTTCTCCTGCCCGTTAGGTTCCTGATTCGCTCCAGAGCTGGTCCTAAGCAGCTTCCTCGCCCTGCTTGCCTTGAAATGTCCGAGTCCATGCCACACGAACCACCCCCCGCCCCCGACACACACCCAAGTACCCATCAGGCCCTCCGGCTCTTTTTCCATGGTGTCTCCTGTCACCACGCCCTTGCCCCGGCCCATGATGAGGGGAGCTTCACCTGTGTACAGGGCACACCTGCACACCGCCCACTGCTGGGATACCTGGCCTGGCCCATGCAGCCATCTCTCACTTGTCACCAGATTCTCTGAAGGTCGGGTCGTGTCCCCCATCACCTGCCACCTTCCTGCCTGCCTTGGTGGGAAATGACGCTGTCCAGTTCCTTGTTCTTCCCTATAGGACCCATCTCCATGTCGACCCACCGTCCCACTGCTGAGTGGTGCACAGAGCCTCCTCAGATGATCACAGTGGGACAGGTGACAGCTGGAAGCCAGAGCGCCTGGGCACTAACTCAAGTCAACAGCCATACGCTGATCTCAGCACCTACTGTGTGCCAGACACTGGGCTGACAGCTTTCCATAACCCCTGACCCTCACAAATGCCTGAGAGAAGGGTTCTTCGGGCCTACCTTCACATGGGTAAACTGAGGATCTGAGAGGCTAAGTCACTGCCCCAAGGCCACCGTCCTGACCCTAAGACACTCTGAAGGGGATGCACATACAACCCCCCCCCGCCACTGCCCTATCTACAGGGACATGGTTTTCCGTAACTTCCAGGACCTACCCGCGCTGCAACCCCCTTTCTACATCTCTCCTGGGATCAACACCAAGCTGGCATCGGAGGTGGTCTGCTGGACCCGGAGGCTGGGGCTGCGTGGCTGGCAGGCGCCCTGCCCTGACCCTGAGAGGACCTGGTTCAGCCGACAGCCACCGCTCTGCTGTGTCTGTGGGAGGCCTGGCCCGCTGTGGACCTTGCAGCCACCACAGGAGAGCTTATTATCAGAACTGATTTGTGGAGGCTGAAAGGCTCTGGAGGAAGAGCTCCACAGTTGGACTGCCGGACTCCGGCAGAACTGCAAGGCCATCAGTGAGCTGTGTGGGTAAAACAAAATGACCGCCAGGAAATTTTAATTAAATTCTTAACTGTGTTAAATAATTGAGCACTGCGTGCCCAGGCCTGTCTCTGGAAGGGAAGCAGAGCCTGCCTGCTCCGGTGGAAAATGGCCCCCTTGTCGGCCCCCATGGCCCCCTCTCCCAGGGGAAGTCAGCTCCTATTTCCTGCTCTGGTCATCCTGGCTGAAGTCAGCGGGCAGCAAGCCACAGAGGAGCTCTGGGAGGGCACCTGGGGAAGGGCCGCGGAGTTCAGGGTCCAGCAGGACGGATGTGGACCCTGAACCCACCACTCACCCGCTGCGAGGTCTCAGCAGGTCCCTAAACATCTTTGAGTCTGTTTTCCTATCTGCAAAACAGGGACTGCAACCCCCATCGGTGTAGAAATGCCAATTACTTTTTCTTCATACGGCTCTCCTTTTTGGCCCACAAGTCTGGCAAGTGTCTCCCTCAGCCCCTGCAGCGGAACAGGCCTGGAGTGGGCATTTCACCCAGGCTGGAAAATCAGATCCTCTCCTAGGAATCTCAGTTTGGAACATGGGGACAAGGTCAAACAGCTTTTAGGACCAATCACAATCCGCTCAGGAGGGAAGCCATCATTTCGGTATGGCCATGCTGGGTCAAGAGCGTGCAGAGAAGCCAGTCTGCAGAGGAGAGAAAGGTGGGCAAAGGGAACTAGAGACGAGTCCCGCTGCAGACCCAGTCAGAGAGAAAGGCAGGGAGAGGCATGGCGAGTCAGAGGGCACGGCTGCCAGGTGGCTGGCAGGCTTCTACAGCTGGGATCGGAGGCATCCCTGGAGTCTTATTGGACATTCTGTTTCTACTTGAGCCTCTTTGCATGGATGGCGATCCATTTCCATCTCATTTCTGGCTCAAGCAAAAAGAGAATTAATTCAATGACTGGTGTAATTGGAACTTGCAGGGGTAGAGTTAAGTCAAAAATGACTCGATGGGGCCTCTAATGATGTCATGAAGACCAGAATTCTCTCTATTTCTCCTTCATACATTGCCCTCATTCTCAGGCTACACCTGAGATGGTAGCGACAGCTCCAGACCGTGCACTTCCAGGTTCAAGTTCCATCAAAAGACCAGGAGTCTATTTTTCAGAAGCCCCAGTAAAAGACTCATTGTAAAACAATGTTTCTGGTGAGGCCCCATGCCCATCCCTGAGCCAGAGGAATCATCTGAATTAACAGGTTTAACCTGAGGTCATGTGGCCCACCTCTAAGCTGTGGGTGCTGCCTCTCCCAAGGACTGAAAGTGAAGGAAAGGATGATCCAAAGAAAAGTTAATGCTGCTGATAAATGGAAGAGGAATGCAAGCAAACAACTTGTATGGACACACAACCTCATGGGCAATGGTGAGGGTGAAATGGAGCCCCTCATGACATGTGCCCATAACAGGGTGGGGATTGACTGTGGGAGCAGGTGGGGCGGGGGGGGGGGGACAGGGGAGAGCACCAGGGGTGGGGTGGTTTGGGACAACTGTAATAGCACAGCAATAAAAAAACAATACAAACCATAGCTAAATTATTTTTAAGCTGGTGCGTAATAAATTCTGAGTTCTCCTCTTCTTCCTCTGCTGAGACGCCTGTACACGAACCACCCTCACCCTGGCCCCGCCAAAAGCGAAGCCCCTCATTTCCCCTGCAGCATGTTTCGAGCACCTAGTTTTCGCCTCTCGATAAAGTGTGACTCACTTCAGGCTCTCTGACGGTTATCTCCCGTCTCCAAAGCCTGCTTTTCATGAGGACTCTGTGCAAGGTAAAACCATTAGCAAGTGCTAAGTGGCCAATCTCCAAGGGGGTCTTTGACTAAGACCAAGAAATGATAAAAAAAAACTCTGGCTGGGCCACTCTGCTGGGAGCCCTGGAGCACCATTGACAACAAGGCTTTACAAGTTTTAATTATTTTTCCTCCAGCTGAAATTGAACTTCATTCTGAGTCCTGAGAGGATGGTTAAGGGAGAGACTCATGCGAGAGCAACAAATCAACACTGTGTCTAGATGGAGGAGCCCCTGTCAAGTCGCCCCCAAAGGGGCCTCTCTTCCTCACACCCAGTGAATATGTCAGGGAGCAGCCTCTGGTTCCCACAGGCCGCACGGCCCACCCCACACTTGGGGCATCAGTCATCCTCACAAGTTCAAGGGCAGCAGGGAGGGAGGACACCAAAAATGCCACCAGAGCACCACTGTCCTTTAGGAAGGGGAGGCCAGGCAGGGATTCTGAACCAACAGAGACCATTTCTAAAGGCCAAGTGAGGGCTGAGGGCGAGGAGGCAGGAGCATGGAAGACACTCTCCTAATTCCAATACATTAGCAGAAGTATCATATGCTAAGACTTTGAATTCTGGGAGTGGACAAAAGTGGAGGGCTTCATCCGATGCTCGAAATGCCCTCAATAAAAAAAAAAAAAAAATGCAACAGGGACTGTGGTATTGCCATCAACTCTCAGCCACCGAGACCTCCTATGTGCCTGGCCCTATGTGCTTTGCATTTATTATATCATTTAAATCTCTCAATAACATAATGCCATATGTAATATTATTACCCCCATTTTTCAGATGAGCCAACTGTGGCTCACAGAGTCCAAGTTACTTGCACTAAAACACCCACGATGCAAGTCAAAACCAGGCCTGTCTGATATCGAAGTGTAAGCACTCCACTTCGCCTGCTATGCCTTCCTCTCACTCCTACTTGCATACCCCATGTATCCAGGCTTTTTGCAATATGACTGCAATTCTTCCCATCAAGAGGTAAAATACAGTTCTCTTTTTAATCTGAGCCAGCTTTATAACTTGCTTTGGCCTGTACAATGCTGCAGAAGCGACATTGTGCCATTTTTGAGCCTAAACCTCAAAAGGCCTTACGTATCTCGGCTCTATTTTATGTAACCTGCCTTCACTATGAAAACAACTCTCATCACCAGAGAACAAGACGACAATAGGAGTGGGGATCAGCCATCCCAGCTGAGGCCATCCTAGACCCCCCAGCCTCCAGCCAACACAGCAGCTGCCCTAAATACTAACAACCCCATCTAAGACCAGCCAAGCGCAGCCTGTAGCAACAAAACCTCCCAGCAGAGCTGCAGACTCCTACTATGAATAAATGCTTGTTGTTTTAAGCAACGAAGTTTTGAGATACCTTGTTATGCAGCAACAGCTACCTGTTACACCATTCCTAATTCCGAAACAGTTGTACTCGGCCACCTTTGAACCCAGCACCCAATACCGCACCTCATCTCTTCCAAACTCTCCCTCAACCACCATCTTTACTCCTGAAAAACCAGAGGAATTTCTCTCATGTTTGGAAACCATAGACATTCCATTGTAGAACCCATATCTCCTTCAGTCATTCCTTCATTCAGTTATTCAACAAACATTTTCTGTGTGCTCACTATGTGTGCAAGGCACAGGGTCCCTGTCATCCTAGAACACACAGAAAATATTGGCACTAAAGGAATAACTGCAGAAATAATAAATTGGAACAAAATAGCATTTCAATGAGTTTGCATGAAGTACCCCTGCCTGAAATTAAGTTACAACAACAGTGCTCAGAGAGTACTTGATGAAAGAGCAGGTGTTCCCCAGGAGGGGATCTCCCACCTGTAAGTAAACAGCAAGCTTGCCCTGCATGGTGAGAACATCAGCTTCGAGACCTTGCCAAGGATTTCAGGATAGTGCCGACACATGACAAGACAGGAAGAACTCAGGGACTCCTCATGTCTCTGCCACAGGACCCATCCTGACTGGGAGCCAGTCTAGGGAGGAAAAGGAGGTCCACAAGGAGAACAAACCCCGCCCAGCAGAACCCGAGCATGTAAGAGGCACCATGGCGAGTGGGCAAGCTGTGGCCATCAGAGCCGGACCCCAGGGGAGGAGGGTGGCTCTGCCACTTATGAGTGAGATGACCCTAGTCCAGGCCTACTCGGCACCTGTGGCCTCCATCCCTCACTGGACATGTGCAGATAATAATCACAAATTCTCAAGGTTTAGAAGAGTGTTTTGCATGAGAACCCAATGCATCATAAATGTAAAGTCATATATGTGGGTCCTGCTACATTCTTAACAAATGTCCACTCCATCATGAATAAATTCATAAAAGACAGAGCAGGCCGGCACTAGAGAGCTGGGGTGTCAGAGACTGTAAACCTGCAAGTCCCTTTCTTCTCTGACCTCAGCCTTGGGACAGGCCTCTAGCCCTCCAGTCCCCTTTACACAGAGTGCTCAGGGGGGGCCCGCTTGCCCAGGGCGCACAGAGAAGCACCTGCTCACGCTCCGCTCCTCTCCTGTGCCATTTCCAGCGGTTCTACCCCTCTGGCCAGCTGCTTCCCTCTCTTTCCTACCCCACCCTGGATTCTTTGGTGCCATTTTTCCATCTTCCCCACTAGGCTGTGAACACCCAGGCATCAGAGAGCGTGGCCCCCACACCTGGGTCATGGCAGACCCTCAGGGGATGTGTGTGGACCACGCGGCTTAGGGCTGGACATCAGGCAGCCCTACTTCTCTGCAGGTCACTCGCGGGGGTCCTTGACCAAGGACCAAATCCCGACGGGGTGGACCAAGAGCCCCATGCAGAGTAGGAGGGACAGTGCTTCCTGAGCACCCACTGTGTATTAAGGGCCTTTCTTTATTAGATCATTTAGGCCCTATTCCCATTTAATTGCTAAGGAAACTGACTCAATAACTTGGCCAAGGCTCACAGCCCCTCAGCTCCCAGGCCAGAGTCTGTTCCCAAGTCAGGCTGGCTCCCGGGTTCACCCCCTTTCCTCCACACTTTTTTGCTCCTTGTGTAGCCACATGGAGACTCTGCACCACCTGGGTGTAATTGTGGTTGTACAGACTTTTAGAGAGTGAGAGCTGGCAGGGGCTCTAAAGACAGCTCGCCCAAGAGAGGGTCAGTGTGGGCTGTGACGGGGGTCTCTTTACCCCAAGTCCCACCAAGCTGTCTTCAGACTCAGTTGGCTCCCTTAAAACTGGGTGACCTTAATGCCCTTCAGTTTTCTTAATGCCCTTCAGTTTTCTTGTATTCAATACTGGGCAAGAATACCTGATTAGCTGTCCATGAGGCTTCCGTACATGTGTTGTTCAATCTGTATGTTCCATGACATATGTACAAGCATGTTGTTTGGCTCAGTAAAGGCTGGCTGGGCCTGGAACTGGGTTTACGGCTCCAACCCTTGCATCGCTGCCTCCTGTCCAGGGGCTAATGCCAGCTTCATCAGTCCTGGAAGCAACAGGGAGTGACATCACCCGAGGATCCTCCTTTACTCATAGGCCCTTGCTTAAGTGGCCCAAAACAGCTGCATTAATCAGGCAATGTCCGTCACAGGGACAGCCAAGGCTCCAGGAGTGTCCCCCCGTTCCCTCTGTCTCCCTTCGTCCTCTGTCCCCCATCTCCCTCTCTCCCTCTGTGATTCTGTCCCTTGTACAACAGCTGAGAGCATTTGCAGAGAATTCCTAATGGCTGGTCGGGTCCCTCTGAGAATTACTGAGCATTCCCTACAATGACATTCATTAGTCTGTCTGACATCAATACTGTTCTCAGGTTAATACGTTTAACTTAATGAGGCATTTATTTTCAGTTTGAAAATTATTGAAGAAGCATGTTTTCTTTCTATGAGCTAAACTGATTAATAGATTAGTCCTAGACTAAGAAAATGAGTCTAGCTAGCTCGTTCCTATTTTTCAGTTATGGTGAGCCTTGAATTAATTTGAATTAAGCTGGTTATTTCTTATGGGAATAAACAAGAAGTTCACTGCCTGGTTCTGTGATGTATCCTCTGTTCACCTGTTTTTTTCCCCTTTTCTATCAGCTCTGAGGAAATAAAAAACCAATATCAACATATAATTTGGAAGGGTGGGAGAAAAAATATCTGAAGTTGAGCAGTCAGACAGACTCAACAAATGGCTCTTATTTATTCAAGGAATCACATGATCTCAGTGTCCCAGGCACATCTAGTGGGTCAGCCAGGGTTCACGACTCCTGGCCCCAAACCAAGGATAACCTGAAGGCCAACTTTCTTTGCTGATATGCCCAGCACCTACACCATATCTCTCTCCCTGCAGCCCCTCTGAGCTACCGAGAGCCATGAGATGCCAGCCTTCCTCCCAAGAGAGGACTGCCAGGCCACACCAATTTAGTGGCTGCCCCTGGCCAAAGTCTGCCAGCACAGGCGGGCTCCGTGTACTTCTGTGTCCGCCCTGATTTCATTGTGCTGCTAGGCAGGGGAGGGATGTGGTTAACAAGTGTAGGCTTCACAGGCAGGGACAGCTGATTTCCAGTCTCAAGTTAAGAGGCTTTGCCAGCTGAGAGGCTTTGGCAAGTCCCTTCACCTCTGAGGTTCCATACCTAAATTTAAAATGGTGATGACATTTTCTTTCCTAGGCTGTTAAAAAGATTATATAAAACCACATGTATAAACTGGCTAACACAGTGAATGCTCAGTGACTGTGTAGAATGGCTTTGAAAAAAGAAGGATGTAATATCATCAAGCACAACTGATATTTTACCTTCATTCTCTTCAAATCTATCTTCCCTGCTGCTGGGCTGTTCTCTGACTTAGTCTGATTCTAAACTTTGAGTCTGATCTGTTGGGTTCTCCCTACCCTCCCTGACCCAGATTCCCCATCTCCCAGGATGCTTACCATGGTCCTGACAGCCCATCTAGGATCTTGGGGGACAGCCTGACCATGACCCCTGGGTGTCACTTCTTTCTAATTTATCCAGCACTTATTGGGGGAAGGTCATATCCAGTTCCCGCCACCCTCTAGGGAGGTCAGCTCCCCTCCCAGACCAGCATTCATGTAGGGATATTGAGCCAAATGAAAGAGAGCTTGGCTTTGGTGCCCCTGATGCTAGACTACCCTCAAACTAGGACAGACACAGCCAGGAAAACACAGTCCATGAGGCCTCCCTATCCACCATTTGGGGACCCCAGTGCATCATGGAGCTTTGGTCCTGTTTCCAAAGGCACCTACCCTTTTCAGTCCTAAACTCTTACCACAGAGACTAACTCCAGAGACTAACATGGTGGAAGGGAACCTCAGAGACAATCTCAGTTCAACAGTACATTTTGTTTCTACATTTTGCAAGTGAACAAGTCCTAGGAGCATTGAGTTGAGTAGTGACCTGGTTTGGGGGGTGGGGAAGGTCACTGGACTAGAAAACTCAAGCCTTGAGTCTCCCAGGTGATCTTAAGCGAAACACTTTATTTCCATGAACCCCAGGACCCCTAAACCTCATGATTCTAGAAGACCTGCTTTGAGACACAAAGAGCAGATAATAGTTCACAGCTCTAATCCTGACACTATGTGGGAAAAGATGTCCCAATAACCTTGTGAATCTACTGATGACCTGCCGTGTTTTTGCCTTCCAAGTATTTTTACCTGATCTATCCTACACAGCAGCTGTTTGACAGATGGTTAATCAATGTAGCTGTGTCCACCAATTCCAAACTAATTAAAGATTTCCTAAAAAGCTTCTTCATAAGGGACCTCATGAAACATTGAAAAGACTTCCAAGTCAAAAAAAAAAAAAACAGCTCCAAGACTCAGAGGATATTCCAGCTAGAAAGGCTTTGGCAGTTGTTCCATCCGCCTCCTTCATTTTCCAGATGGGGAAACAGAGAAGGGAAATGACTTCAGTTAGTGGCAGAACTGGGACCAGAAGTGGGATGGACTCTTGGCCTCCAACCAATAGCCATGACTATAGGTGCTAGGAAAACTGGCCCAAAATATTTTTTATCATAACTGTACTGAGGACCCTGAAGATGGGTACAGATAAAAACAATGCTGCCTACTTACCATTTTCTATGTAAGTCTCAAGATAACCAACAATGGCTCCACCATAAAGAGGAGGAATCTTAGACTCAAAAAGACTTGCAAATAATTAAAAGGAGAGATGAACAGAATATCTGGGTCTTGTTTACAGCAAAGCTCATGATCGTAACCACTGTGTTCTACCCACTCTCAAAGGGTCTGTTTTTGCAAACTCTATATTTGCCTTATTCTAACTGCAATCACTAACTCAGCCTGCTTTGCCTTAGATTTTTTTGGTTTTAACACAGTACGTCCTGCATCCCAGGAAATCCCTCAGCCCCAGGCAAACCAAGACAGTCAGTCATTCTATTACCACTCTAGACTGAACCCAACTGACACCCATTCCCACATCTCCACTTTTCCAGCTGGCAGAGCGCCAGGCATGGGACATCTCCCCAGGGCATGGAAATTCATTTTAAAAAATTAGAGAGCAACATTTTCATTAAAGTAAATACAATTATGTTATGGAGTTGACTGCAAAATTCACGGGGCTTTATAAGACACACTACCAGTCTTTAGAAGGTTTTACTCGTGGAGAGGGTCATCTGTTTGTGCCCCTGGAGCCCCTGGAGGAGCATTTGCCCTGCCCTGAGAAGCCTCTTCATAGAGGTCACCTTGAACCTAGCTTTAAGCTTGCTCTGTATTCAACTCAGCCCCAACCTCTGTTCTGCACTAACCCCGGCTTACAGTACTGAACCAAAGAGTGGTCCCCACCGCTGTCCATGAGGCTGATCCTTACTTTCCCCGTGAGCTGATCCTAATCAGTCTCAACCAAAAGCCATCCTTGGACTTCCAAGTCTAAGAAATAGACTTTGGCATTAGGCAGATGAATTTGAGGATCAGCTTTGCTGCCAAGAAAGGATGTCACTTCACTAAGTCTCTATTTTCTCACCTTTCAAATGAGGATAATGACCTACCTCATCATAATAGGTCACAGAGTTGCAAGAATCCATCAGATGGGATCATTCACACAGAATGTTCAGGACAGGACCTAATTCATGGCTAGGAGTCAAAGAATTCTTGATGGTGAGCTAACCTTCACTTTAAACTTAGCCCAGTCCTCCTCCAGCCCTTCCCCAACATTCACCGTAACAGTGACAGAGTCAGCCCCTCTCCCTTGCCCCTCTCCCGGATTTATCACACAGGTGACCAGCTCTCCACACAAAATCAAGACACTTTCACTCTCTGCTCCACATACACTATGCCTTATCAAGAATCTCTCCAGGAAGAAAAAAAAATCCCCCGAAGAGCAAGCAGCTTCGAGAGAGCAGCTGCCTGGTGATTGGGGGAGGGGAGGATGGTGTCAGGAGCTCAGAGAGCAGCAGGAACATGCGCTGCTGTTTGGGCCTCTCAGAGCCTCTCACCTTGACAACCTGGGCTGGGCTGCAAGGCCAGTCTGCGCCCCAGCTCTGCCCCCGACGGTCCTCGCAGCTCAGGTCAGTCATTCACCCTTCCTGGCCTCCTCATCTCCGCCTCTATAATAAACTGCCTGGGCCTGAGCCTTTCTAGGCTCCTCCAGCTCTGACCTTCGGGAGACGCTAGTCAGCACCGGCTCTAGGACACGGTTCTTTTCCATTTGTGGGACTTTGGGGACTTCATGTGCAGAGTCTCATTTTTATTGTGTCAGCCAAAAAGTCTGTATGGGTTTTTTTTCCTGTAAAATAAAAGAAATATTTTTCATCTTCACCAATAACTTTATTGATCTGGATATTTTGACTCTGTTGTCTGTCTCCTGCCATTGGCTTCTAGTGGGTAGAGGCCAAGGGTGATGCTAAACATCTTCCAATGCATAAGGCAGCCCCACAGCTGTGGACCATTTGGCCAAAATGACAATAATAACAAGAAACTTTGCAAACCACTATTGACACATTTGATCAGTCACAGCACCTTCTCCATACACTGCACAAATCTTTTTTCACATTTCAGTTGCATTTCTACCCTTCTTGAAATAATAAAGCATAATATGCTGAAAATCTTGCGTACTTTCTTCCATCTTCAATATTTAAATGGCTGCACGAAGATTCACCGATTTCGATAAGTTATTTTTAATGCACACTGATATGACAGCTGTCACAATACAATCTAAGAAAATTGTTTCAAATGGAGGTAAAGACAACTAAGCACTACTACAGCCATCGTATAGAAAAAACTAAATGAACTTTTTGGCCAACCCAATATTTCATTTGTAGCCAGTGTTTCCCCAGATATGTTTCTTAGAGGCATAGGATCCTTACATTTCTGAGTCCCCAGGTTCTTGCCTTGGGGGCCAGGCTTGCAGAGCCTTCTTTTCACAGAGACGTGGTAGGGGAAGGACCAGGAGCAGGGGACCAGAGTTCAATTGCAAACACTGACACTCACTCACAGAGTGACCTAAGGTATGTCCATATCCTACTCTGGGGCTCAATTCCTCCATTTAAATAAAATTAGCTCAATTTTCTCCAGGACACTCAGAGCTTGACAGTCCCTGAAGCTTACATTCTGCAACACACACTCACCTTCCCCACCTGAGATGCATTCAAAACCCACCTGCAGAGGCCTCAAGGTGTGCCGGTCCTGTGGGTGGCCCAGGAGACACAAAGATGCATAAGGCTCTGTTTGATGTCCCAGTAGCTGTCATCCCCATGGGGAGAAGGACCATGTGGAGTAATCAAGGACAGATCAAGGTCAGCACAGGGCACCACAGGACTCAGGAACCAGGGCACACCTTCCCTGTGGCCTCAATACCTGCTCCCTGCACTCACCACCTGCACAGCCGTGGACAAGTCATCCTGTCACTGGGCCTGTTGCCTGGTCTGTCAAGTCCAGGTCTCAGCTCAATGCCACCTGCTCCAAGGGGCTTCCCTAGCTCGGCACCTAAAGCAGCCCCGCGTACTCTCTTCCACATGGTTGTGAAATTATATTTTTATGTGTTACCTGTTTATCATCTGAACACAACTCTTCCATTCACTCACACAGTAAACATTTATGTTTTGGGAGCTGGGGACTCAGTGGTGACAACTGTCCACTGCTCTTTCCTTCACAGAGCCTGCATGGAAATTGAGGAGACAGAGAGACAATAATCAAGGTAAACAAAATATATTGAAGATGTCAAATAGTGGTAAGTGATAAGGAAATAAATTAGGCAGAAGGAAGAGTAAGAAGTGTCAGGAAGCCAGTGTGCAATTTCATACAGGAAGGACCTCGCCGGGAAGGACTCATTGAGCACAGGCAGGGTGGACTTAAGGCTGTGAGCCAGGAGCAGGCTCGGGGAGAGTGCCCAGGCTGCAGGAACCACAGGGCAGAGGCAGGGGTGTGCTGGTGCACTCAAGGGTCAGCAAGGACACCCGGGTTGCTGGGGCAGAGTGGAGGTGGGGGTGTCACAAGGATCGTCGGGTTCAGTGAAGGACTCTGGCTCTACCCTGAGAAAGATGGGAGCCATGGAAGGGTGAGCAGAGGAGAGAAGGGGTCCTGCCGCCATTTTTAATATTATTATTTTTATTTTTCAGCTATAGTTGACATAAAATAGTATATTCATCCAGGGGTACAATATAGCGATTAAAGATTTATATACCTTACAAAATGATCACCCCAGTAAGTCTAGTGCACCTGCATTTTTGAATGGTCTTTCCTGGGGCTCAGAGGGGAAGGAGCACAGTGGGAGCAGAACCAGGAAGACAATTGGGTGGAATTATGGGGCAATGGGTCATGGTGGACAGAATCAGAAGGACAGTATGAAGGGTAGAGATGGGGGATTTTTTTAAATACCCAGCACACACCTGGCCCTCCAGAGATGCTGGCTGTGATGATCACTGTACGGAAGATGCTGAGAAATCGGAAATGAAATCTCTCAGCTGCCTGCCCTCATCTCTCTGTGACCCAGTAACTATGTTTACTCTCTTGGAGGGATTAAAAAAGACGAATCTTCAGTCTGCAAAGAGAAATCACCAATGACATGGTGAAGGGGTAAGTTGCCTGCCAAGGTCTTCATAGCAGTGAGAAAAGACAAGACGGCCAGATTATAGAAGTGACAAAACACTAACATTCACACATTCGACATGTGCTTGAAAGATGCACACTCAGAATATTTAAGGGTAAGGTAACCTTTAAAAATGATTTGCTCTTTCTTGATTTAAAAAATTTTTGACAGATAAAATAGATGTGTGTGTGTGTGTGTGTGTGTGCGCGCAGTGACATGAATTTTCCCAAATGAAACCCTTCCCTCTATTACACTCCGTTACTGGGATTTTAACTGGATGTAATTTCATTAATTGCCATGTTATGTTCACATGGGTGACAGATCACATGCATTTCTTTGAGTGTGAAACTGACAGCCAGTTTAGATCAGAAAAGCTCTTGGTTCTGTGTGTGTGTCTAGTTTAAAAAGAAATAAAACAGCTCTGGAGCAATTCATCCGTCAAAGGCAGCCATCCAGTTTTCTGGGTTTTGTTTTTGACAAAAATACCTGGAGAGAATCCCGAGGCAGGATCACAGCTGACCTCAGAGAGGGGGACTGTAGAGTCCGGCAGAGCAAGAAAATGGAGCTGGGGCCGGGTCCAGGGCTGGGACTCGGACGGGCACCGAGACTCTGTCCCAGACAGGCAGGCAACCCTGAGCCCTTTGCTTCTTCTCTCTGGGCCTCAGTGCCCCCAGTGTGTAAAACAAGGTGGTCGGACTATTTCATCTCTAAGATTCCTTTCTTCCAACTTCTAAAACTTTAAGTTAAAGAAATAGAAAGATCAATGAGGAAGAAGTGGAGAGGAGTCAGGAAGGATAATCTCATTGTGCTTGGGACTTTCATTCAAAGGACAAAAGTGAAGGAAAGCTAAGATCTCAGCTTCACCTTCCAAACTTCTGCCTCCACATTTCTAAAGTTGATGATTACACCTCTCTCGCAAGGTTGCTAGGAAAATTGAAAGGAAAGAACGTGGATAAAATAGCACAGTTCCTGGGACACTGAAAACATTCAAATCATTGTTGCTGCTGTTACCAAATCAGTGAATAATAGAACAAGCAGAAGTTGTCTTGGGAGAGAAGCTTCCTGCCTTTGTCCCTTTGGAAATTTCTTTGATGGACTTCTTGAGCCAGTTTGATAATCTCTTATTATTGCATGACTGTATTTGATCCATTGTCTCTAGGGTTTGTAAAGTGAAGATTTGCAGAAGTGAGAACCCAGTCTCTATGTTGGCTTGGTCCTCTGTCCTGCCCACCCAAAGTCTATGTGGGCTCACTGTGGGATTCAGAGGATCCCATGGGTCACCCGAGGGCAGCTGTCCAGGAGGCAGTTGGATATATAGGTCAGTTGGCCACCAGCTGAGTTTGGATGAGACAAACAAAGCTATAATGACAACAGCTACCAGGGAACTGAGATATCTATGCCCAAAGAAGCTGGGCCTTAGAAGCCAAGACGCAAATGCTCGCTCTGTGCCTGCTGTTACTCATGCTCATGAAAGTGTAGGGTCCCATGTGGCTCTTCCTTTCAAATGGGTACAGGAAGTCTGGACAGAGTCCCCAGCAGGGCTGCGGTGACTGCAGGGGTAGAGCCCACTGATCTCCAAAGAGGGAGAAATGATATTATTTACTATCTGAATTAATCAATAAGGTATTGTAACTACTTAACAAACAAAAAAAGGAAAAACAAAGGATCTCTACCAAAAGAATTAATAAATAAAAGAGGAGATCAGACCTAAACTAGGAACGCTGAATGACCAATCATTGGAAGCACATTATCTGACTGGGAGAAAATAAAAGAAGGTGGGAACCGTGTACTGAAAATCTATACAGAAGAGACAAAAGGACGATAGATGCCTTCAAAGATGATTCCTATGAGAAAGAACTTGAAATTCTAGAAAGCAAAGAAAAAGCTGCCCTGAAAGTAAAAGTCTACAGGAGCTGAGCAGTGCGGCTGAGGACAGGACACTGTGGGCATCACTCATTCACGGGGTGGCCAGAGATCAGAGCCGATTCAATGGCACGGTTCAATGGAAGAAGTAAAGCACCAGGGGCAGATGGGATGCCAACAGAATTATTTCAAGCCACAAGGATTGAATCCGTCAAAATCCTAATAAGAGTATGCTGACAAAAATGGAAAACAAAACAATGGACTACAGAAATGGAAATGGTCAACATACAGTGTCTATAGGACCAGTGCTCTCATTTCCCACACAGGTAAAGTAATACTCAAGGTGATACAACAAAGGCTTCGGCTTTCTGTGGAACAACAAATGCTGGATGCTCAAGCTGGATTTAGACGAGGAAGAGGCACTTGAGATACAATTGCAAACATTTGTTGGATACCAGAGTGTGAATTTCGAAAGATTAGTCTATGTTTTATATGTTATATAGACTACAGTAAAGCCTTTGGCTGTGCCGATTATGAAAAGCCATGATTGCTCTGAAAGAAATGGGTGTTCCTCGGGGCTTGATCTTCCTGATGTGTAACCTGTACTGCAAGCAGGAAGCCACTGTCAGAACAGAACGGTTTCTCCTATAGGCGACAGTGTCAGGCAAGGGTGCATTCTCTTTCCCATTGTGGTTCATCCATACATAGAACATGTAGTACAAAAACCTGGGCTAGACTCAGAGGAAAGAAGAGTGAGAGTTGGTGGAAGAAATATCAGTGACTTAAGATACACGGATAGACAACATCTTACTGGCAGAAAGTAGCAGTGATTTGAAATGACCTCTGATGAAAGTGAAAGAAAAAGTGCCAAAGCAGGGCTGCATGTGAACACCAAGAAGACAAAAAATCATGACTACAGAGAAAATAATCACTTTAACATAGACAATGAAGACATTGAAATTGTTAAAGATTTTGCTTACCTTGGTTCAGTCCTCAGTTCAAATGGAGCCAAGAAATCAAAAGAAGGCTGAGACTCAGAAGGGCAGCAAAAGAATTCGGAAAGATCACCAAGAGCAAAGCTGTGTCATTACAGACCAAAGCTAAGGTCATCCGCACCCTTGTCTTCCCAGTTACTATGTCCGGATGTGAAAGCTGCACAGTAAAAGAAGACTGGTAGGGAAAAAAAATTGATTCATTTGAAATATGGTATGAGCCTGAAATACTGTTGGTGGCAAAAATGAAGAAACTAAAGACGCTGTCCTACTTTGGACACATCATGAGAAGGCAGGGTTCCTCAGAAAAGAAAATAATGCTGGGGAAAAAGAGAAGGCAGCAGGACAGGAGGAAGCCCAAATATGAGCTGGAGTGACTCCATAAAGGAAGCCAAAGGCCTGAGTCTCCAAGAGCTGAGCAGGGCTGTTGAGGACAGAACACTGTGGACGTCACTCATTCACAGGGTCGCCAGGAGTCAGAGCCAAGTCAATGGCACGTAACATACACATTATAACTAATGTCTATTAGGGATTTCTTTGTACAGTCATTGTTCTGTGTATTATCTTATCTCATCCTCATGACAAGCATATGAGGTAAGTGCCGCTATTATTTCCATTTTACAGATGAGAAAACTGAGGCACAAAGGAGTTGATTTGATTAAAAGAAAGGGAGGTGGGCAGATGTGTGGCATGAACTTGGGAGTCAGGAAGGTCAGAGTTCAGATTTCCATCTGGCCTGTTGACAGCTGTGGCCCTGAATAAGTGACCCCCACCTGTCTGATTCTCAGTTTCCCCCTCTATAAAATGGGGGGCGGGGAATGACCCCTGCAGGACCTGGAGCTTAGGGAAGCCTAGAGAGAAGAGAGCGCCCTCTCCATCCCAGAAGCTGGGGTCAGCACCAACTGCCACCCAACTCCAGGCACTTTGTGGGTCAAAGATGCCCAGAGGAGGATGTTAGACCCTCATGACAGGGGTTGACTGGGCTGTCTTCTGGAAGCTTCTCTGGAGACCTGATCGCAGTGTCACTTTGGGGGTCCAAGCCCCCCTGGCCAGGGACAGTGGGCCTCAGTGCCAGCCATAACACCCTTCCAGCGGAGCAGCTGCGCTCCCACTGCTGGAGGCTGGACTCCCGGGTACAAGGATCTCTTGCATTACTTCCTAATGAAAAATGCGTTTGCATCCAAACTGAAATTATATTGTCAGCAGTTAATTATCACTTGTCAAACAAGTATGTACCCAGATTGTGGGTTTAATTTCCATATAGGTTTACAAAAACCTCATTCCTCTTATTTGACGAGGCCTTTCTGAACAAGAGACACTCATTGTTAAAATTGTTGTGTTTTTTTTTAACCAGTTGTTTTTTTTTTTTTTTAATAAGCAGATTTCTTTCCCATCTGAGTCAGGGCTCTTTGCAAATAACAGGAAAGCACTCAGTGTAATTTAAGCAAAGAAAAATGAGAAGGGAGGTCCTAGGCTCCAAGAGTGTCTCTGGGAATTTGGTGGCACCTGAACCTGGCGCAGGCCTGGAACCAGGAGCTGGAACCCCCCACTGGGACCTGCCCACCCCCAGGGGCTGTGGTCTCTCTCTGCAGTTTCTTTTTGTGTGTCTGTTTCCTTCTTCCTTCTGCTTCTTGGCGTCTCTTCTCATGTTGCCGTCCCTCCCCTCTTTGATGGAATGATGCATTCTTTAGTTCAAGGACCTGACAGACCTGGCTGCCCCCGTCCTCATCCCCACAGAGCCACTTGGACATTTGTTATGTGGGTTAAATAACATCATACAAGCAAAGTGCTTTGCACATTGACGGTCACATGGTGGGCTCTGCAAGAAAGGGTGACTGGCTGCTTCTGCCGCTGCTGTGGTTATTAGTGTCCTTACAAGGACAACAATACAGTCTCCTGAGCAGAATGGGAGCCCCTTCTTAGGGAGACAGAGATGGAGAAAGGATGTCACTGTCTGTCGGACCCTCCCTGGCCCTCTAGGAGGCCCCAGAGCAGATGCCATGTGACCTCAGCCCTGAGCCAAGAACATGAGCTTCCTTGTCTGCAAAGTGGGAATAGCAATGTCTACCTTGCAGCATGGTCATGGGGACAAAATGAGATGACAGTGTCTGGCAGGCAGCCGGTGCTCCTAAACCCTCCTTTGCTTTCTGACACAGGCCCTTGACCATGGGAAGGAACAGTGAGTTCCCATGAGTGGAGGAAGGAAAGAGGATAAATCAGTAATTGTTTTAATGGGATAATAGACCACATCACAGCTCGTCTCAGCATCCTCTCCAAAGACCTGGAACCAAGAGCTGCAATATTTTGTAATTTTATTTTTGTATTCTTTGGTTGATGTCTGTTTTTCCAGCGAAATCAGAAGCTCCAGGAGGCCAGGAAGTGAGTTTCTGCTCCAGATTCTTTCTCAACCACCTGGACAGCACGTGGCACATAGGAAACATCCCAAGTATGTTGCATGATGAATGAGGCAATGCACATGAGGTACTAAGCTCAACACCTGGAAGGAACATCCTACTTCTCAGTAAACATTATGCACTATAACTATTAACTTTCCAGACTTCAGAGTGGCTGGATCGCGAGGTCAGGGAGAGGAGAGAAAGTGAGGACAGGGGAGACCAGGCTGAAGAGGCTGGCCAGGAAGGGTGACGGAAGCCAGGAGGAGGCGTGGGGAACATGGGGGTGGGCCTCCAGTTTGTGGGAGTTAATGGGAGGAAGCCCTGAGAACAAGCATCCAGGCCCAGCTCTGTGAAGAGAGGCCCTGAGCCTACACTCGGGTCCCATTTTCCCTGTGTGCGCAGTCTTTGCAGCCCCCCGCCAAGCCCTGACCCCCCTGAGCCTCTTTTGAGTGCAGCAGGCCAAGTGCATTTCCAGCCAGAGCACAGAGCTGTGGGGACCTGGAGTGATAACTGAGAGGGCAGCACCCATGCTTGTCGCAGGCGCCATCAGAGAGAGGGCAGGGATGGGGGCTCTGGGCGGGCGGCTCGTCCGCGCTGGGGGCACAGTCCATTCTCAGCCTGGATTTGTGGTCTCACAGTCTCCAGTCTGCTCAACTGCACTGTCACCATCTCCCTCCACAGAAGGAATGTCGGTTGAGGCAGGGGCATCTGGGGGGCTGAAACACATAGCCCCCCATCTCTTTTGCCTCACAGGCTCATCCTCTCCCTCAGGCCCGGTCCCAGAGCTGCCTCTGCCACTCACCCTAGTCAAGTGGCTCTGCTCCCTGGGAAGAGGGGACACCATGACTGTCCCCCCAGCATCCACTCCAGGCCTTCCCCTTTGGGTGGGAGCCTTGGCCCCACCTCTACTCACGGGGCTGGTCCCCAATTCAGCTAATCCATATCCCAGACCAGGGCCCATCAGCACAGGGCTGATTCAGAGGTAGATACATTACTTAACAGGAGCCAGCCAGGGAGAAGCCGGCACTTCTGCGTTCTGGCTCAGAGAGACTATGTCTTCCAGTGAAAGGAAGAGGAAATACACGAGCCACACTGATTCTGCGTACCGCATGGGAAACCAAGCTGAAGACAAAGCGGACACTAGGCGAGGCAGAGCAGAGAGATGACAAAACACTCGATCCTTGGTCGCACCAATGAGATGCTAGATCCATCCTTGCCTGACCCAGACCACCTGTAGCTTGATAGTTTAACCCGGTGTCTGTTGGGCTTTCTGCTGCCTGGATCTTAGCTCATCCTTCTGTAACAGGAAGAAGTTACTCCCTGAGGCCCAGCTGTTCACTGGCTCTGTTGGGACTACATGACATTGGGATCCAGGAGAAAGTACTGCAAGTCCCTGAACAGGAAACATTCAAAAGTGAACTTCAGAGATTAGTGTCTGGTATCAGTGCAGGATCCACCCACTCATTCACTCATTTAACCAGAATAGGTTAAGCACCTACTATGTGCAAGGTCAGGGGTTAGCCTCCCATGGAAACATAATGGAGAAAAGGAAAACAAATGATGAAGAAGGAAATCAGTAAATAAGCAAGACAATTTCAGAGGGTAATAAGTGCTTGAAGAAAATAAAACAGAGTAATGTAAAGAGAATGGCTCAGGTATTAGGGAAAAGACACTGCTCTGTGTTGGGTGGCCTGGGTGGTCCCTTTGGACCAGGTTAGCATTTGGGCCACCCCCTGAATGACAAGAAAGAGCAGACATGCTAAGATCTGGGACAGCATTCCCAAAAGAAAGAACAGCAAGTGCAAAGGCCCAAGGGTGGGAATCAGCTTCTTATGTCCAGGAAAAGATAAAGGACAGCTGAGTTGACATGTTAGACGCAACAAAATTTGAGGGCTGAATGCTACAGGCCCATCGTGACTCTAAGCACTTTGCTTGTGTTAACTAATTTAATCTGAACAAGCCCATGGGATATGCATCGTTATCCCCATTTTCCAGATGTTCATTCTGAGGCCTAGACAGGTCTCTTAATGAATTTAAGATCCAAGAGCCAATAAATGTCAGGGGCTGGTTTTAAACTCGTGTTTTCTGAAGCCAGAGCCCACATCCTTGACCCCTACCCTACACTACCTCACTTGGAAAATGATAGTAACGGTCTTTCTAACGGTTTCCTGTGAGCTCACCGTGGCCTCCCTTGGCTCCTCACTCAGACAGGAGCTGCACACTCACCTCTGGTCACGTGGTCAGTTTAGTGTGCAGGCCACGGCTCTGGAGGGAGGTCTGCTGTTTTAGGGGAATGTGTTCAGTTCAACAGAATGTTAATAACTCATTGTCGCTGCTGCCTGTGCTGGGTTCTCCAATAAGATTTACTGGTAATAAAGAGGATTCTTTTTTTGTTAATCAGCCTAACTCTTATGTCTTGGCTTCAATTTGTTCCAAATTCAGGTGGGGAGCAGAAATGTCATTTGCTGGCCACTCAAACCCTAAGAATGATTAGAGAAGTAGGTAGGGGTTAGATCAGGTAAGGTTTCCATAAAGAGGCTGAATTCTATTCCATGTGCAACCAGACAGACATCCAGTTTCAGCATGAAAGTTGCCAGCCATTCCTGTCCTTACAACAAGAAAAAGCTGGACAAGGTGAAAACCAACAACTTTCCTCAGGTGGACCAGAGAACTGAGGCTGCCAGGCAAACCACCACCACGAAATCTGGAAAGACTGGGCCATAGAGAGGGTACCAGAGAGACCTGCCTGCCTGAAGCCACGCCCCAGGGGCCAAGGTTAAAGAAAAAAATGTCTTCATGACACTCTGAAAAAACAGTAAGGCAGACCTTCCTGACTGGGGGGCGGGGGGCTGGACACGACAGTGGGGTTTTATGGGGTTTTGTAGCAGGGAGACAGAGACTGTGCTCAACTCAAATGCAACAAGAGAATTGGGAATTTATAAACAAGAAGCAGGGTGGGGGTCAGTGGCTGGAAATACCAGGGTGGGGGGAGGGGGGTTCCGGCTACCCTGACCTAACAGGACTCCTGCTGGGGGCAGGCCAGGGAGATCAGACACCCCGTGGGGCGTAGTGGAGGATGAGGAACCAACCAGATATCGAGGATGGGGATGATGGGATGTCGGGGTGGGGCATTCTGGTTAAGCTGACTTAGCAGGATTCTTGCTAAAACTGGACAATGCAGAGATGAAACAGGAGCCTTGACTGCAGGGCCCTATTGAGGCACAGTTGAGAGGAGCCTAAGTCAAGTCTGGTCAAGGAGAGAACCTTGGTCACCATAACCTGGTAGGAACACTTAAGTGCAACTTTAATAACTTGCTGGAGGCTGAGTGAGGATTCGTGTGGGATGAGAAACTCCTGAGTCTCACAGTCTTAAGGGACTCCAAACTTTCATGGGCTTTACCCCAAGAAACCCCACCAAATGCCCCTGGAAGGCACTGGATGTTCAAGCAGGGCAGTGGCACAAATTGGGGTCACTGTTGAACTCAGCAAGTCCACAGGAAGGCAGAGCAGATACCCATGTGAACACCTAAAAAAAAGGAAAAGAATTTCCTCCCCAATAACTTAAAAATGGTGTTTGGACTTCCTGTTATGCCCGAAATTTCACCATCAGCTTCTTTTCTTTGGGTCCAAATGACTTTGCTGAGTGTCCCCTCCAAAGGCAGGGAGGGACTCCTTCCGCAAGCTGCCTTCAGTGAGCAGAGCTGCCGGTTGTGGGGACCGGGTCAGAGAGAGCACAGCGCAGGGAGCAAGGGAGGACTTCCGGGGATAATGTGGGGGGAGGGGAGGAGTAACGCAGAGCCAAGGAGCAGGGATGGGAGGGGACCCATTTGGCAACCACCTCCTTTTTGCCTTGTGTTCAAAGATGAACAAAATCCAGCCCTGCCCTCCAGGGGCTCTCAGTTGACTGGAGGTTGTTCAGACCCTGAAAACAGGGGCCCAGGGCATCTAATGGGTAAGAAGTGGGCAGTGGAAGGGCACAAAGGGGAAGACATGACTGGCCTGGGGAGGAGAGGCAGTCAGAAACAAGGACACTGAGATTAGGCAACCTGACACAGGGTGGGAAGGGTGTTCCAAGTCACAGGAACAGCACATGTGCAAAGGCCCAGAAGAAGGAGAGCACAAAGAAGCTCCATGAGGCCAGAGCCCCGACAGTGGGGAGGGAAGCGGTGGAAGGTGAGCCTGAGCGTCAGGTATGGGCTGTGTGGCAGAGGCGCTCAGGCCAGCAGGCTCAGTGGAATGGGAGCTTCCTCCTTCCCAAGGGCACCAGGGAGCCAGGGAAGGGGTCTGGAGCAGGGAGGGGCAGGATCAGACCTGCAAGTGGGACAGGTGCCCCCACTGCAGCGTGAGACGTGAGCTCACACCTGAAATGTGAGCTCCGCGAGGCACTACTGTCTCCCAAGAGCCCAGACAGCACTTGGCCCGGGGGAGGGGCTCAGCAAACATGAATGCATGGATGGGTTCCTCTGGGAAGGTAAACGTAAAAGTGACTGGAGGGTACTCCAGGGGCCCAGGAAGAGCTGATGGAAGTCACACTTGGTCATGGCGGTGGGCGTAAACAAAAGAGGGGACTTGAGAGGAATCTAAGAAGAGGAATAGACTGGATTGGGTGGGGTGTGTGCATGTGTGTGCATGGGGATGTTTGTGTGTGAGTCATGTGTGTCTGTATGTGTGTATGGGGGTGTTTGTGTATGTGTTTTTGTATGTCTGTGTGTACAGGGGGGATATCTGTGTCTGTGCATATGCCCATGTGTGTGTGCACTGTGCATATCTGCACACTTGCTTGCACACGTTCTAGGAGATTCTAGGTGGAGTCCTCAAAGGCTCACTAAGGCCAGAGCCCAGCTGGGACCCTGAGTCCACTGCCCTCTCCACTGCCCATGCTGCCCCCCATTCACAAAGAGGGGTTTCTTCCCCAGCCCCACCCCCCAAACCATCTTTCTCTCCATCTCCAGCTGTAATTGATATAATGCTGTTCTAATTTCTAATAATTTCCTGCAATTTGCAAAATGGTTTCTTTGGTGCAAAAGGGGCTATACAGTCAGCTCTGCTCTTCTTATTCTCATAGTTCAGCAAAGAGAAGAATAAGAAAAATGATAAAGCTTCGTGAAAGAGAGGAAAGATGGGGAGAAGAAAGGCAGCTGCGGGGCAGGAGGGTGATTACAAGGAAATGATGTGAACAAGCCATTTAGCTCAATTACGTTTTAACTAAAGACGAATCTGTTCACTTCGTAATGCACCAGCCTCACCATTTCCTGTGATACGTGCCCAGTACAGAGAGCAAATAACCTGATTTCTCACTACTGCCCACTGACCAGCACCCATCAGGCCTTGTCTGCGAAGGGCTGTGGCTTCTGATTCCATTCTGGTCATCCGGGCAGCTGTATCCTTCAGCAAAGGCGGGGTTTGTCCCATACTGGCCCCTGGCCCCTGTCCCTGCCATTCCTGCCCTTGCCCCACAGGGACCTCTTGTCTTCTAGTGCACTAGACAGGCCAGGTCCCTGATATATTTCAGCACTAAGTTCAGAGCCAGGTGCCAAGGAGGGGAGTGACTAAGGCAGACACGACGTATACCCTGCAGTGTTTTCAGCTGAAAGGATGGGCTGACATGAGAGCAATAACTACATAGAGAGTCCGTTATAATGTGATGAGGGCCACGTGATGGAGCAGGGATGGAGGGGTCAGGTGGTCTTCCTGGAGGAAGTGACACTTCTGCGTTGAGACATGACATGCACTTAGGCATCAGCCAGGTGCAATGTCCTAGAGGAAGTGGGGCAGGCTGGGGAGGAGAGCGCTTTGTTCTCTAATTGTCACCCTGCATGATCTAGCACAGTCGCCTGTCTTGTTCTCAAAGGTTTAATGTCGTGTCTCTCGGCCTCAGTTTCTTCATCTGTAAGAGCAGTGCTGGAGGAAGAGCCTCCTCCATGCCAACACTTACTCGAGGTGGGAAATAAATTAATTTTAAAATAATAAAATGTATTATTTCGACCGCAGAGGGTCCAGGCACTGAGAGGTGGAGAAATTTGCTCACGGTCATACCCTCAAGGAATTTGAGCCCAGGATTGCACAGCCAGCAGACACCCCCTCCCCTTCAACTCCTGACAATGCCCCTGTGGGGCCGGCTTTATTGTTTCAGGGGAAAACTGATGCGGCTCTCAGAGATTAAGCCCCCTGCCCCAGCTAAACTTGAACCAAGGTCTGTGGGACCCAAGGTCACTCTCCACTCGCTGCCCCAGCAGTGAGCAGCCCAGACAGGCCAATGGCCCCCACCCCGTAAGGCAGATGCCATTAGCTCACATGTGAGGGGACTGAGCTCCCAGAGGTCAAGTAACTTCCTTGAGGTGTCACAGCATGGAAGTGGCAGAAGCCAGACTGGAAACCAGGGTCAGCCAAAGCTGGTGGCCTGATTGCTGGGTTACACTACCTCCCTGCACCAAGCCTGGGGGGCATATTAACTAAGACTGAGCTGCCTCCACCAACCAGGATTTGGAACCAGAAGGTGACACCCGTTGGTCTCCGGAGGGACCCAAGAGCTGCAGTCCTGAGAGCAGGGAGGGGAGAGAGCAGGAGACTAAGGTCAGGGGAGGGAAGGGAGGGAGGACCCGGGAACACAAACAGCCCGGAAACCCAGCCTGGGTGGGCTCCCCACAGGGGTCCCCAGACACAGGGCAGCACTGCTTGAGAGGCGCAGAGTCACTCTGGGACAGTGGCCAGTGCTGTCTGCAGGGTGCAGGCCCGTCAGGCACAGCCGGGGTGAGTGGCGGCCCCCTCCGCCCCCGAGCCAGGATTCACTGTGGGCCTTAAATCTAGCGGGAGTTTTTCATCCAACGTAATTGTTCTAATTGTCATTGTCATAGCTAATAACACTTCGTGAGGGCCATAAACTCTCAAAGCCTAAAGTGGGCCCAGGGAAAGGGAGAGGCCTTGAAGGGTTTGTACAGAATTTAAAAGGGAAGAAAGGGGTGACTTGAAGCCTTGGGGAGCCTCAGGTTGGGGGACTGGCTGCTGGTTTGGGGGAGATGGGGAGGCATTCACAGCCACAGATCGCTGCACTCACCAAACATAACCATCAGAAACTATTAGAGTAAAATAATAAGTTACAGTCACTGGCTATAAAAATGCATAACATTAAAACAGAATTATTAAAAGTCACAAAGTTTCACAAAACAGTAATATAGCTGGGTGTCAGAATGGGATGTTATTGGATGCTTAGAACATCACAGAGCCTTGGAGTCAGCATGTAGCATCTCGGGCTTAGAGACGGGCCTGGATTTAAGGCTCAGCTCTGCCACTTATCAGCTCTGGGACCACTCACTCACCTTATCTAAAAGGTAGGGGAACTGAAGGCCTCCCTCATGGACCAGGTGAGTCCTAAATGGCATGAATGTGTGAATGGTGTTCAGCAGCTAAGCACACTATATGATACAGGGATGGGGAGGGGGTGGGCATATATGCCGTATTTCATATATAGTATATGATAGGTGGGTGTGTCAGGCAGGGCTGGAAGGAATCCTCAGAGATCATACAAAATCTAGACCAGGGCTCTCACACTGGAATTGCCTGGAAGCTTTAAAACAGCCTTGATGCCAGGCCATGAGCACAGGGCTGCCTAGGGGCATGGCTCTGCCCTGCAGCCCTGGCCACCTTGTACTGTCCACACGGGCCACGAAGGCAAGACTTACCTGCAGCTGATAAGTCTTGGCGGAGCGCCCTGTCGTCTCCTCAGAGCCCGAGAGCATCTTCCTTAGGGCGCAGCGGCAGGCGAGGACACCGCACGGCCTTCCGGGGGACGGGCTCCTCGCAACCCGACCACCCCTTGGCTCCCTCTGTTTTGTGCCATCCTAGGGGTCATGGGACGTAGGTGCTGGAACTTTCATTGGTCTTGCTTTCGGTGTCTATATAAGTAATAAATCGTCTGAACCTAAAGAGAGCTCATTGTTTTGTTTTTGTTTCGTTTTGTTTTCATTTTGCCTCCTTACCAACTGAATTTATCAACCTTCCTTAACGCTTTTTGTCTGTTCCTGCTCCCTCCCTAGTGCCCAGAACAGGGCTGAGCATGAAGTAGATGCTCAGTAAATACTTTTTTAATGAGTTTATTTATTTGTTTAATTTCAGGGAGGGGGAAGGGAGGGAGAAAGAGAGGGAGAGAAACATCGATGTGAAAAAGAAACATCAGTTGATTCCCTCTCACATGCCCCCAACCAGGGACCTTGCCCGCAACCCAGGCATGTGCCCTGACTGATAATTGAACCAGTGACCTTTTGGTTCACAGGTCAGCACTCGATCCACTGAGCCACACCAGCCAGAGCTCAATAAATATTTTTTGAACAAAGGAATGAAGCTTTAGAGGTGAAAACAATGGGCAGTTGTGGCCTTGAACAAAGAAATGGGAGCTGAAGTCCTCATCCTGGGACCCCCTCACTCCTGTTCCACCTGTCATGAAAGCAGGGAGCAGCGCCAGACTCCGAGCTGCTCAAAGTGACATACGGCAGCTCTGCAGTGAAACTTGGCTCAATCAAATCATATTTAATCAGCCCTCCTGCCGGGAATTCCCAAAGATAAGCGGAATTGATGGCAGGGGTAGAATGAGGTGAAGCCCAGTTCTGAGGGCCCTACATGCCAGAATAAGGAGTTGGAATATTTCCAGCAGGCAATAGGGAGCCATGGCGTATCCCTGAGCAAGGCAGGACATGGAAATGTGAGCTTCCCGGAGCTCAGCAGCCCCAAAACCTCTAGGAGGCACTTGTTAGAGATGTAGCTGGCAGCCTACCTACCCTGTGCCTGCTACCTGGGGTCTCAGGAAACAAGACCTGGGGGTCTGTATTTCTTGGAGCTTCCCAGATGCTGCCGAAGAAGCCAAGCCTCAGGCCAACACTTGGGGAGCGTAGCTGCAGAGGATTTCTCTAAGTTCTTTTAGGCACTATCTCATCTAGAGGGGAGAGGGAAGAAGAAAGGGCTGGAGGGAGGACCAGACAGCATGTCACAGCAAGTGTGGTTCTGACAAAGGGAAAGCAACCTGGTCACTGCTGGTAGCGCAAAAAAAAAAAAAAAATTACTTTAGGTCAACTGGAATCACTGTTTTATATGTCTGTCACAGTGGCTATCATCAGTTATATGTAGTGATTTAACCACATATGTCTACTTCTGCTGCTGTGTTTGCATTCACTGAGGAAGGCAGAAGTACCTGGGCCCCAGAAAATAAGGGAACCCTGTCTAGTGACAGAACCCCCGCTAAGACCCCTAGCCTATGGCACCTCCACCCCATTCTTGCTTCCCTCCCCTTTGTCCCAACACCCAGCTCTCAGTCTCTGCCCAGAGCCTGGGAGCTGGGGCACGGAGGGGAAGGGAGAGCGGCAAGCGTCTGCTCCTCGCTCCTCCCTAGGGCAGCTGATCTCCCTCCTCCTCAGTCATCACCCTGTCCATGGGCCGTGCCGGCGATCTGATCCCACCGCCCGAGCCTCTCCAGGCCTCCCTCCCCAAGCCCCGCGCACTGCCCCAACCACGCACTTGGCTCAGGTCCTCTGTCGCTGAGCCCCTCCGGCTGCAGGACCCTCATGGGTGTGGCTCCCTGTGCCCGAGAGCCCATGGACTAGGCCATCTCTCTGGGAATTGGAGGGGACCAGGAAGGCTGGGAAGGGGGGATGGGAGCAGGTCTGAGTGGGGGCCAGCAGCAGTGACAGCCAGCCCCCCGCAAGGTTGGGCTGCATGTCTCGCTTCACACTTGGTGCCCAAGCTTACATTATAGGGCTGGCCAGGAGCCTCGTGTGCCGTCATTAAACTGTGATGTACCTATAGGTATTTAATTGCCAGGGACAGGTCTGCATGTTTGAGAAATCTATAAATATGGAGTGTAATTATCTGTCACTAGCATATGCTTATGCTCTGCATAAGTATATATTGCTTCTCCAAAAATGCACATTGCCAATTCACCACCAGCTCACAGCAACACCAGGCTGGCATGTGTCCCCATAGAAGGTGTCCATATATCATTCTGGAGGAGGGGAGCTCATTCGAGGGAAGGGGAGGAGCTGGAACAGTGGGCAAATCTCCCATGCCACAGACAGAGGATGGGTCCCTGGAGCTCCAGGAGGGGCAGAGAGCAGGCTCAGGGGACAGGCCAGCCCCGGCCAGCGCCTGGGCCCGGGCGGCGGCCAGCAGGGCAGGGAGGGGGTGCCTGAGCCCCTGCCTGGGCGGCTCCCCCCGGGCCCTGCAGGGGTAGGAGCAGGGCGGCCGGAACCTGACGACCCCGGAGCCCCGTCTGCCCTCCCTCGACCTGGGTCGCCTCCCTGAGCCTCGGTGTCCTCAGCGGCAGAGTGGGGCCGGGAACAGCCCCCTCCTCACGGGGGGCTGTGAGGATGAAGCCTGGGTGCCGGTGAAGGGCGCCCAGCGCACGCAGGACGGGCTCCCACGCGTGGACTGACACTCCCGCTACTGTCACCCAGGACTGTGACAGAGGAGGCCCCGCGGGCCCGGTTTACAGATGGGCTCGTCGCTGCGACAGCTACCAGCTGTTAACGCCCCTGCGCGGTGCCTGCTCACGTGGCCCCGTGGCCCCTCACAACCACCCGCATGGCAGGGGCTGCTATGGCCCCCACTCCACGGGGAGGGAGGCTGTGCCGTGAGCAGGTCCGGCACTTCCCAGGCCACACAGCCCGCGGGGGGCAGAGGCTCAGAGCAGGGCTTTCTGCCCACAGGGCCCTGGCTTGGCCACCACCGCAGACCCCACCCTGCCCGGGACACTGAGTGACAAGCACGGAGGAGAAGGCGGTGGACACACGCGGCTGCCCACCCAGCAGCCACCCCCTCCTTCCTTCACTTACAGAACCCTGGGTTTGCCCTGCAGCAACAGGCTCAGACCTGCCCCAGGTCAAAGCCAAGCCTGACACTCCATCCTCCTTCTCCAGAGATTATTTTAGGAGTAGGCAGGTGACCCAAATCTGGTCATTGAAGTGGGAGGGGAAATCTGCTCATAGGAGAGAAGTGCTACGAAGAAGTATTCTCCCCTGCTTTATTCCTCTTCTTCCTGAACTGAAGAAGGCTGTCATGAGAGTAAGTGATGTTTGGAGCTGTGGCAGCCATCTTGTCACCATGAAGCAAAAAGTTAAAGACAAAAAGCCAATGCAGCCAAGGATGATAAAAAAGGTAAAAGGTTCTTGTTGACATCCATGAACATCTGAACAAGGTGGGACCACCTTCCTCAAGAACAGGATTCAGCAAACATTTTCTGTAGAGAAAAAGATAATAAATATTTTAGGCTTTGCAAGCCAAGAGGCAAAATAAAGGATGTTGTAAGTATTTATTGAACAATAGAGAAAATTAATTTCCACACACCTTTAATTGATAAAATTCAAAATATAATAATCAAATACAATCTTCATAACACAAATCTAGTAATGAGAATAATAGTATTCTTTTCATGGGAGTGGGGGATAACATTTTACCCACATGGGATTCAAAGTTACTTTTCCCTGTCATCAAATTGATTGCAAATGTTCGTCTGTAAAAACCACCCTTAGCTCCTGGGCCATGCAAAAACACAGTGGGTCAAGCTGGCCGCGGGCTATCATTCACCAGTCCCTGCTCCAAACTTCTGATTGCGCATTTCATGTCCTGATTGCTTGAGCCATTGCTGTTGGGTTTTCTGGCACATGCTGCCCAACGTATAGTCACAGGTGGAAACGCCTGCTATGTGTCAGGCACACATCTCTCATACGAGTCACAGCCATCGGACCACACCCCATCCAGTCCTGGAATCCTGGAGGTGGAGGCAGTGTCTTGCAGGTCTCCAGAGAGTCATATGGATTATGACCCATAGTGAGCCCCACTTACCATAATGTGAATGATACGGTTGAATGGATGAAGGAATGAATACACGAAACACTTTGTAAGCTACAAAGAGCTGAGCTCAAATGTAGGGTTGGGTTCTGGAAGGGGCATAGATGGGGGTGGGAAAGTGTGCAGGGATAGAGAGAAGGTGACAGCCCCTTTTTCCAGTAGAAGCGAGGTGCCGCCACGCTCCCTGACGTCCCCCGGCCTCTCCATCCTGCTGTGCAGACATCAGATGTGTCCAATCCCACCCATCCCCCTGTTCTGTGTCCCCCTGGGTGGCTGGGACCTTGACAGCCAGCCCCTCTCTCCCCCCACAACAGTCACTGAGCAACAGGCTTTGTGCTCTGCCAGTTACCCCTAAAATGTCGCCGTGAGAAACCAAATGGTCATCATTCTGCCAGCTGCGCCCCTTTGCCGCGTTATTTTGTGAGAGACAGAGGACTGGGCACAGGAGAGGGGCCGCGGGAGGAGTGGGAAAAAACTGTTTTGGGTGAACAGGCTTTAAAATTTCAGCTCCAGGTTTTGCAGGGAAACTGGATTAAAGGATCATTGCAAATGAATTTTGCCATCAGAGTAAGAGATCTGTCTCCCCCAAAATGACTTCTTTGACAGTTGGTTTCAAGAGATTTGACAGAATTCATTTTTCCAGCAGACAAGAGATCAAGGTATTAAACAAAACACATTCCACGCGAGAGCTCTGTTAGCCATTTGACGCAATTGTGTTTCTTCTCTTTCCTTCCTTCTGACCTGCATACACTGGTGAGAGGCGAGGCCAGGAAAGGCGCTGGGTCTCTCTGACCCCCAGGCCCCAGGATAACTGAGTGAGGGGAGGGGATTGGCAGGGGTGAGTCTGAAGGCAGGGAGTCCCCAGGGGGCTGCTGAGAGTCCCCGGGGACATGACCAGGAGCAAACAAGTGGAGGCTGGGGAAGGGGAGGTGGAGCGTGCTGAGTGTTCTTTGAGCCTGAAGTCTAGGAGACTAAACAGGAGCAGAGCTGGGGACAGAACAGTCATTGTAGAGAGTACCAGGGAGCATGGGGAGAGGGCCACATTTTCTGGTCACCAGAATGGCCACTAAGGAGCTGAGAGTCCCTGGTCCCCTCTTACAGGCACCGTAGGTCCCAAGGAAAAGCCAAGAAGAAGAATCTTGAGCTCAGTGATGAACTGCCGCTGATCAGTTACCATACTCATTAGAAGTAATTAGTTGTTGAAGAAACTGTCACAGTGGGTGATGTGGCTGAATCAATGCTCTCAGGGGAGCTGAGGAGGACCCAGCTCTTTCCCAGGGGCTACCTGGGTAGTCAGGGCAGCCCATCCACAGGACAGGGACTTTGGGGTCAGGCATGCCTGAGCCTCTATCCTGGTTGCAGCCCGTTACTAGTTGTGTCTTTGGGCTTCACCTGGCTGAGCTGCTTCCTCTTCTGGAAAACAGGCTGGTAGCAGCATCCCCCTCAGAGCTGCAGAGGGAAGTGAATGAGAGCCCGTGCTGCAGACGCCTCCTGACCTGTGAGCCATGCCCAGAAAAAACCAGACCCCTTCCGGTCCCCTCCTCGTTCCCTTTCCACCCGCAGCCCAGCCCACCTGCCCTGATTGCAGCCCACCAGTCGCTATGACAACAGTAACCAGCCCTCCGGAGCCCCCTGACAGGCCCTGTGCTAAGCTCCCTGCACTCACACTCTCATTTATCTTACTGGTCTGCTCTGCTGTTGGTCCCGTTTTACAGATGAGGACACTGAGGCCCAGAGGGTACTAGGAAAAGGCTCAGAGCTACAAAGGGTCCGATGCAGGCCACCGCAAGCTCAGTCTGACTACAAGGGTGCATGCTTTCCCCCACGTGCTGGTCCCAGGCATCCCACCTGGCCCAGGCATTTTTTTTTTCCCTAGTTGGGACTGGCAGACCCTACAGTAGCTGATCTTGAGCAAGAGCAGGACAGTGACCTCTCACCGCCCCTCCTCCCCATCCTGGCTGTCCAGGCCAGCCCCCTCCGCTTCTCCAGTAAATAACACTGAAGCTTCAGGGACACCTCAGCCTCCTGTGGTGCCAACTCTCCTCACCTCAGTGCCTGCAGGCCAACAAAATGGGTGATTTAGAGGCTGGCACATAGGTATGAATGAGCTGTAGCAAGGTCAGTTTCAATGGCCTGTCCTCCCCCAGCTAAGATTATGCCCATGAACAGCTCCTTCCCCTCTGAGAGACCTGAGTGCTCTGTGGTGTCAATTACCCAGAGGTGGTGTCAGCCAGTGCCCGAGGCCTGTCACCTCACACCTGATACCTGTGGGGCTTCTCTGCAGCAGCACTATTGCCATTTGGGCCTGGATACTTCTTTGCTGTGGAGACTGTCCTGGGCATTGTCGGATGCTCAGCAGCATCCCTGGCCTCTACACACTGCACGGGCGCCCAACATCACCCTACCAGTTGTGACAATCAAAAGTGTCCCCAACTTTGCCAAATGTCTCCTGGGGAGCAAAATCGCCCCTGGTTGAGAAGCTTAAACCTTATGCCTTCTGAGTTCATATGGGAGAAGACAGAGCAGGAACAGGTCACAGTGGACCCCAGCCCAGGGTCAGAGGCCTATGGATGAATCTGGGCCAAAAGGGATCTAATAGATCAAGGCTGTGCGCTGAGGGCAGCGACGAGTGGGCGTGAGTTGATGTTAGCACCCCCTCCTACCCCTTCCGTCACCTTCCCTTTGCCCTGGGAACCCAGTCCCCGAGCTCTCTGCCCCTCTCCCACTAAAACCCCTCTCAGAGAAGATTCTAGACATTCCTCTCTCTGCAGCAGCTTGACTGACTGTGGAGGGGGAAGGGGCTGGAGCCTGGCCCCCCAGGGCAGCATCTCCCATTTTCAGAGAGAGAGATGATCTTAGAAGGAAGGGCCCTTGGGAGCTTCCAGGTTCCTGGCCACTGATTCCATCCACCCTAGAATCTGGAAAACCATGAGAAGGAGCACCAGGCAGAGAAGCTAGGGAGGCACCCATTGCTCCGTGTGTGTTTTGGGGGCGGCGAGGGACGGGGGAGTAGGGTAGAGACACCAGTTCCTCAGTAACAGCACATGTTAGAGGTGGCTCAGACTCGCTTTTTAACCCCTGGCAGAAGCAGTGAATCTTCCTCAACTGCCCGGAGCAGGAGTGAGGCTCCCAGTAGCCCTGGAGACCCAGTCCTGAACCAAACCCAACTCTGGGCCAGGAGGCCTGGCCGCCTGGCTGAGACCCCACCATGTCAGGCCTTAAACAAACACACTGACATCCATTCATGTATTCATTCAGCAAATATTTACTGAGCATCTACTGCATGCTAGGGTCTGCTCTAGGCACTTTAAACAGCAATGAGTAAAACACAAACATCTCACATGGAGCTTATATTTAAAGCCCTTCACAAATGGCAGACAGCAGCTAACATTTACAGAGCACATGCTGTGTGTCAGGTGCCACGCTAAGCATTTTGCATGTCCTGTCTTGGAGGTAGGTGTTATATCCCATTTTAGAGAAGGGAAAACTGAGGTGTAGAGAGGTTAAGTAGCTTACCATCATTATTCTCTATCACTGTTAAGTCAGATAGAATCAACCCCCACCAGCCCCCCACAGCCAGATCCTCCAGCAGTCAAGGTACCACCTGTGTGGGCCTTCTGAGGCTGTGACAGTCATCACTAATGACCGAGCAAGGTCTACGGGGCGCCCACAACCAGTAAATAGAAGAATCCCACCTAATTCACAGCCAGGGCTCCCTGTACCCAACCCCACAGAGAAGGGGGTTTTCTCCTCCCTTCCTTGTTCTGAGCCTGCAGGGGGACTGACCACTGGGCCACCAGTAGGGGGAGGGGGCTGTAGGGACAGAAGGCAGCTGGAGCCTGTACGGAGGGCAGCCAGGACAGCCAGCCCCCAGGTCTCTAGATATGGCCCCAGTTCTGAACTTTGTGTGCCAGGAACTTCGCAGACTTCAATCCTTTGCAGAGCCAGAGCCTCCTCAGAGAGCCCAGAGCCGGGAGGGGAGGAGGAGCCCACGTTCTCTCCATCCCTCTCCTCCATCCCCTCCCCGAGGCATCTGCAGAGCTGCGCATGTGCATCAGAAGAAGCTACATCTTCAAGGGCCCAGGACAGACCCCACACAGATGGATTTTTCGTAACCTCGTTATCTTTCCCTCTGAGGGTCCCAGGTCAGGCCAATAACTTGCTGCCTACTGCCTGGTGCAAATCAGCGGCAAGGCTGCAAGCTGCTTTAGGAGCTTATGGCTCCATCCTCCTTCCTTTAGAAATCAATGGAAACCCAGTTGTTAAATCTACCTAAATCCAGTGGTTCATGAATCAAAGGCCTCTTTGGAGCTCGTGCTGGGCTGGACGAAACTCCGTCTCTCCAGACCTGTTTCTTCTATGCAGAGTCCGGGGGGAAGCAGGGCCCAGTGGGGAGAGGCCCAGAGAGCTACAGCAATGGGAAAACCCCAGCCCCGGTGACCAGCCTGCCAATGACAATTCCAGGTGAGCCTGCAGAGAGAGAAGCTGCCCTGGGCCCAGACCTTCACCCTCAGGCAGCACCTATCAAGCACTGGCTCCAGAGATCACCTGGTTCAAAGATTGCCCAGGGCCTTGCCTCAAAGTCCCATCTCTTTGCAAAGCCAGCGGGTTTAAGGCACCGCCCCCTCAGGTGGTGAGGGTGGGGGAGCGGAGCTCACTTCCAGCTCCCTTCCCTGGGGCATCTGGAGAGCTGCGTGGTGGGGGCAGTGGGGGCTAAAGATAGGAGCTCTGTGTTCAAGTGCTCACAGGGCACGTGCACACGCCCATCACCTAGGGCCTCTCGAGAAACGGCAGAATTCTTTCCTGATCCTCCTGCTCATCCATCCAGACTGACTCCCCCTTTCTCCCCAGGTCCAGTTCCAGCCCCACCCTCCTGCAGACCCTCCTAATACCGTCCACTCCAGCCTCAACAAGCCACGGGCTGTTCCTCTGTGGGAATTTTTTTTCCCACCCATTCTTTTCCTTCCTGAACTCCAGGAGAGCAGGAACCTGTGACCAGATTTGCCCAGAGCTGGCAAACACTTGTTTGTGAACAAATGAATGAATGAGGGACGGAATGATCCAATGAGTGCAGAGGTCATCTTGGCCCCCAACCACCAACCTCATAATACCAACAACGACCCTCATGTGTGCTCAAACTACATTTAAGGCAATTTCCTCTTTCCCACATTTAACCTGCACAACACGGAAAGGTAGGGGCTGCTATCATCCCCATTTGGACAACGGGAATACAGAGGCCAAGAAAGACTGAGTAAATATGGCAAGTCAAGATTAAACCCAGCCCTGGCCAGTGTGGCTCAGTTGGTTGGACAACATGATGCATACCTAAAAGTCATGGGTTCCATTCCCAGTCAGGGCACAGGCCCTGGGTTCAGTTCCCAGTTGGGGCATGAGCAAGAGGCAACGGATCAATGTTTCTCTCTCACATTGATGTTTCTCTCCTTCTCTTTCTCCCTCCCCCTCCCTAGAATCAATTAGGGGAAGGAAAAAAAAAAAAAGACCAAACCCATATCTGCTCACCCGCACCCTTGCCCTTTCCTTGGCTCCTGCTTCCCCAGGCCCCTTGGCCATGTAGTACCATTGTATCAAGACCCTGGAGTTAGCGCCTCCCACTCCCTGAAAATGGAGGCCATTCCCTCTGAGCCTTCCTTTCTGCTGAGCTCTATGAATCCAGGTTTAGGGAAGTGAAAGTCCTGACAGAGGATGCTGTCTGCTCTGGGCTTCAGAGGGACCCAGGCTAATGGGACCACACGCCAAGGATTCGACTGCGGGGTAGCAGGAGCCACCTCCGTACCTCACCCCACCTGCCCCAAGGCCAGAGGAGGGTCCTATCGCCCCGACTGTGTGACCTCATCTCCTCCCGCCCCTGTGGAAAAGCAACTGCTCGCTCTCCTGGATTTTCAGGATTGGTTTAGTTGAAGCGACAGAAGCCCAGCTTGCCCTGGCTGAGGCCAAAGGGGACACTCACGGGGAGATGGGGACAATGAGATGCAGCAGGGTGCACAGGAGGCTGGACGCAGGGCTCAGAGGCCCCAGAGCTCTGCCTCTCACCTCTGCGTCAGCTCCTTCCATGGGCTGAAAACTCAAGACCCAACAGTAGTTGTGTTGCAGGTGGGCATATGTAACCAGGTTCTTAGGGATCACGAACAATAAATCGAACCGAACACACAGAGAGGTTATAGCAGAGAAAGCAGATTTATTAAGCAGTAGTACACTCCACAGAACATGGAAGCAGGCCAACTCCAAGCAGAGACTGACCTACAGTGGCTAGAGGGATTCTGTTCTTATAGGGCCAGTGTTTCCTGGCTAGTTTTGGTGGGCTTTTACTGTACATGTGCAAGTAGTTATATTACTTTAAAGTTACTGCGCATGCGGTCTCCCATGATTTTCCTTGATTGGCCACCAGGATAGGAGGTCCCACAACGCTTGTATTATAATGCCATTATAACGAAGCAAGGGTCAGGGAGCATCTTCTGCACAGATGCAGTCATGATTCACTGTGATTCAGCACTTTTCCAGAAAGCAGGGGCAACTCTTCTTAGAACAGGGTCTCTGTCCTGTATCAATGTCCTTTGTCTTAGCCCTGAGGCACCTCCAGAGTTTCCTCCTTCCTATCTCCTGCCTCATTTGAAAGTCATACCTTCAGCCACCACAGAGGGATAGACTTTCCCACTGCAATTTCAGTGACGGGCCAGTTGTCCATCACTGTGGCCAAAGGTGTGGGGCCCAGATTGGCTCCAGTTTACTGTCACTCTTGTCAACCAATGACAGGGGTGGCGACAGGATCAAATAAGACTATGGGAACCCCCAGTATTCTCTTGTAGAAAGGGAGGTGGAGCAGGTACCAGGAAGAGAAAGGGCAACTGGACAGACAGCAATCCCCATTTCACAGATGAAGAAACTGAGGCCTCCAGAGTGGAAGGGACTTGCCTGAGGTCACACTCATGCATTGCTTTTCAGAGTCTGTGCTCTAGCTGCTAGGCAGCAGGGCCCAATGGGCAGTCCGACCCCCCGCAGAGGTCAGAAGGAAACTACAGGGAGGCGGAGCCAAGCCTGAGAGCTCCTGCTCCCAAGACACCAAGGACGGTAGACACTCTGTGCTGGGCTCTCTCAGCTCCTCCCAGAGTCCCAGCGGGGAGAGCAAGGTGGGGTGTGGAGCTGAGGTGGGGCCATCACAAACAGCCCATGCCTCACAGCCCAAGCCGGTGCCGGCAAATTACTCCCAGTAATGGGGATGTTAGCCGAGGGAATTAAGGAGGCACTAAACAGTTACCAGAGTAATTAGACATGAACGGTGGACGTGCCAGGACTTCGCAAAACTGCCGCCAAGCCACCTTCGTAGTCCCCTCCCCTTCATACAGTGGGATGAGGCCCCTGGGTTACACCGTTAAGTTGAAGAGTTGACCGGTTCAGAGCTAGAGAATCAGACTATGTGTGCACGTGGTAACCAAAAAGAAAATAATCAATTCCATTATCTTGGCCCATGTTAAAAATATGCACTGAAATGTGCACCTTCTCCTTACAAGTAAGGTGTCTTTATAATTCGGTGTCCTAGGATAAATTGTTCAGCATACTGCTCAGCACCCTGAGGCCTCATGGCCTGGGGCAGCCCTCGGGGTGCAGGCCTCAAGAGAATGGGAATGGAGAGGCCTCAGGACAATCATTTAAAAATGTTAAAACAATATCAAAGTTTCTTTGATTATTCTTATCTCCATTATAAAAGCATGCCCCAGCCCCCTCCCACAGAGCTGGTGGGAGTATAAATGGAGACAGCATTTTAGAAGGCAATTGAGCAATGCTGGTCAAAATGTAAATGCTTATGCCCTTTGACCCAGCAAGCCCCCATCCAGGAATTTATCCTACAGAAATGGACACAAAAATACAAGGAAATGGACATACGGGGGTGTTCTTCAAAGCACTGTTAGTGCGGGGGAAACTGGAAACCCCCAGATGTCCATCACAGGGACTGGCTAATAAATCATGGGTCGTCTACACAACAGAATTAAATAGTTTTTTTTTTTAAATGAGGTAAATCTATAATGCTGTCAGGGAGACATTTCCAAGACAAATTAGAAGGGGAAAAAGGAAGCGGAGAAAGAGCATGTAAAGTATTATCGCATTCTTATAAAAGAGCTCCAGAGGTCAGAAAATGGGACTGCCAACTCTTGAAGAGGGAGGAGGTAAGAGATGAGGACTTTTACTTTGTACGATGGGCAGGAGGAAATGTTCGAAGGCTTTTATTAACTGTTTAGTCAGGGAAAGCAACAACAACAATATTCATTTTTAAATTAAATTAAATCAGTGAACAGTGGTAATAAAAAAATAATGTTTTGATTTTTCATTTTAATATGCATCCTCAATACCCGAAGGTGTATTTTTAACATTTACGTGCACGCCTTTCAGTATTTTTTAATCAGTTTTTCAGGCACAGCTGTTATTGATCTGTATGTATAATTTCACATCCTAGGGTTTTTTTTTTTTAACTTAATATTATATAATTAAGCATTTCCCACACAGTATGAGTGTAAACAATGATTCCATAGCCTGTGGAATATTCCAGATGGTTCACTATTTAGTTAACCAAATGCTCTGTTGAGTTGTTTAGGTTGTTCTTTTTTTTTTTTTCTTCCTGTTATAAGTATCCCGCTGGTAAATATATGTAATCCATGCACAAAAAAGGTCAATGCAGACCCAGCCAGGCAATACTTCACATGCAGGGACTAAGTTGGCTCACTCAACATCCTTAGCTAATGCTGAATTGTACCAAATTTCAAGCATTCCACACTGCGGCACATAGTTGGACTTTGATAAATGTTGGTTACATGAGTTAATTAATTAATGGGCTTGAATTTTGGCTCTGACAGTTATTAGTTCTGTGACCCCAGCTAGAGACCTGCCTCACTTCCCTTGTCGGTGACTATAAAGCAGAGTCATTCGCTCCCTGAGTTCCAAATGTAAAACCCAGTCAGGGCTGGGGACAGCCTGGAGGGAAGAAGCAGGGAGAAGCCCTGTCAGGGAGAAGCCGGTGTCACAGCGCCTCACACTCCGCCGGGGCTCGAAATCCTGTGTACCTCTCTCCTTGGTGAACAGGACCCATTAATTAAGCATGAAACTTTAGGAAATATGAGTCCGGGAGGAAATTTTTGATTATCTTTCCTCTGAATGGAGGGAGGTGGGTGAGGGGAGCGCTGCAGCAGAGTGGAGCCCAGGGCGCCCTCGGAGGCGCAGGTGGGAATGGAGGGAAGTGAGGCCGGAGGCGGCGAGAGGCTGGGGCCTGAGGAGCACGCACTTTTGCCTGTGCCCGTCACTGTGCCCATCACTGTGACTGTCCACACACATCTCACTTTGTACCCCAGCCATCCCGGGAGATGGACTGTCACCCCTTTTTCACCGATGAGGACACCGAGTGGTCAGGCGACGTGTCCAAGGCCCCACAGCCAGGGAGGGCCGAGCGGGCGCAGAGCCATCAGTCCACAAGCGCTGACGGAGGCGGGCCCTGCGCCGGGCCCTGTGCCAGGCACGGGAATGGAGGAGACGCTGTCGCTGCCGTCCAGGCCCCCAGTCCTGTGGAAGGCAGATGATGATGATGACGCAGGGGATCTGATGGGGAAGCCCGGGCCATGTGGGAGCCTGAGGGGACCTTAATCCAGCCTGGGGTGTCAGGAGCTCCCCAAGGGGGAAGAAGAGGAGGAGGAGAGTGAGGAGGAAGGGGCGGAAGAACGTGTTCAGGTGGGGGGAGCAAGCAGTTCAAAGGCTGTGGAGCCCCACCCTCTCCGCTTGTTCCCATCTGTGTCCCAGGTTGTCTGCCCAACTCGATGGTGAGCAACTCAAGCAGGAATCACTCCCGAGTCTTGCCTGTCTCCCCAGAAGCTAAAAAGCAGGGCCTGGCACTGTCCCTGGGGATGTGATTGGCATCTGCCTCTCGATTCCCACCCCCCAGACTTTGCCCCACCATTACCCCCACTGGACGCCCTTCCGAGTCTGTCTGCCTGGTTCTGCCCTCTGAGTCCCCACCTGTCTCCTCAGGGAGGCCTTGGGCTTCCCCAGAGCATCTGGTGCCTCTGTCCCCAGCTGCTAGTTTGGAATTTGGCCCCCGGTGGGGAACGTGTTCCCAGAGGTCCAGGACCTGCCTCCCTCAGACACTCCTCCAAGTGCCAGCCTGTGCTTCTCAGGAACATGCTCCATGTCGGCTGACCCGAGTCCTGGAGTCCCAGCTCCTCCGATGTGTGAATAATTCCCCCTGGCCGTCCCGCGCAGGCCAGGGAAAGAGCAGGGACTCAGGGTCCACCAGGCCCGGGCTCCCCTCCCCTCCTGCCACAGACAAGCTGAGTGACTGGGGACAAGTCAGTGTGTCCCTCCGAGCCCCAGACTTCCCTCAGGAAAAGTGGGAGCAGCAGTGTCCACCGGGGGCAGGGTGAGGGGTGACGGGGTTCAGCATGAACCCGGCCCCGAACATGGTAGGTGCTCAGCAAATGCCAACCCCTCCCCTGCAAAGGCAGGCGCACTCTGTACGCTGCATCCAACTCAGAGCTAAGACTCTAAGACGCTTTGAATGCATCCTTTGTCCAGCGGCCTCTGAGCCCCCAGCCCACCTCCCTCCGAGGCCCCAGCCCAGCCTCGAGCCCACCTCAGCCCCACTTCTCCTGATGTAGGTTGTGTGGTTTTTGTGGGATTTGTTCCATCCACTACATACAATAAATCTTCCAGGATGTTTAAATTCCAATCTTTTTCGTAATTTCCCCCTTCTCCTGAGGGGAATGGCTGTGTTCAGCAAAGGTCACACATAAAACACCCCGTATCAGACAGGAAGAGGAGGCAGGGACTCTATGAAGGAGCAGCTGCCATTGATTAGGGGACATTGCAGTTCACCCTCCAAGGAGCACATGCTCTGCCCTCTGCTGGGGGCTGCAAAGCCCAGAGTGCCGCACTCACTCAGAAATGCGTGGTTTAGGCTCTTCAAACAGGACTGATCCTTAGAGCAGAGGCCCCCAACCTTTTTGGCACCAGGGACCAATTCACCCACCTGCCGCTCACCTCCAGCTGTGCAGCCCGATTCCTAACAGGCCATGGATTGGTAGTGGGACCTCTGCCTTACAGCAATACTGTGACCTCTGTATATTGAGTATCTATTTCCTTGGTCCTCCCAAGCCCTGCACAGTCCACGGTGTGATCTTCCCTGCTGCAGGACAGGGGACATGCAGCCCTAAGGGGTGAAGGGTCTCCCTAAGATCACACACAGCAATAAGAGGAGGGCCTGGGATTTGAACACAGGCCTGGCTGGTGCTAAGGCCCCTGCTCCTTACCCCCATTCTCCTGCTCCCCGGGAACTTGAGATTTCAACAGGAAAGGTGAGCGTGGAAATCAGCCCAGTCCGGGTGGATGCTCACCAGGGTTTGGGTTCAACCCACTCTTCTGGTCATTTGCATATATTCGCAAGCCATAGCCGCAAAGGCCTAAAGTATAGGCAATAAAATCAATTAATTAGTGCAACCAACCAGTGGGACCTTAGCTGCAGGATACCCTTAGACTGCTGTAACACACAGAATGGATTTTGGACATGATCCATCTCTTTGTTGCCTCCTGAGTGAAGTAGGCCCATCCCCCAGCAGTGGGCCCTCCTAGTCAAAAGTGAGACATTCAAAGGAAAAAGGCTGTTTAATTTGCTGGAATAAAGAGTCTGCTATTTTATGTTCTTAGACCATAATGCACCTCAATGAAACCAGGGCCAGGAGTAACAGGAAGGATGACAGCCTGCATTCTCTGCAAATGCATTAGAGGCAGAACTTTGCTGCAGCCCAGAGCTCATGGGTGCTCGGACACACTCCCTCGGGGTGAAAGAGCTGCCCGGGACAGTGGGAGGACAGGTGGTCTGGCCCAGGTGTCACAGAAACCACTGTAAAGGAAACAGACTCCCCTCCAAACAGGCTGCCCCGACCAGTCCTCCAGGGTCCGCTCACTAATGGGTGGTTCCCAGTTGAGCGGGGCACAGGAGAAGACCTGGAGCTCCTGAGGTCATGAGACCCAAATGAAGTCACACCCTAGATCCTTACAAACCCTGGCAACTTTAGGTGACATGGGAGTGATCCCTGGTTTTCTACCAGCCCCATGGCCGGAGTCACTTCTCGGGCCCACAGAGTCTGCCGAGCAGCTGGAGAAAGGCTGGCCAGCAGCAAGGTTGAGCACGCCAGGTTGCATGAATGAATTAATGTATCAAATAGTGGAGGAACAAGCGAACTGATGCCAAAATGAATGAACGAATGCAGAGAATGAGTGAGAGCAGGAATGAATGAATGCACTGAGCAAATGATAGTATGAATTACTGGAGAGAAGGAAGCAAGCCTGCCTGAGAGAGCAAGACGGGAGATGATACTGGGTGTATTCCCGAGAGCCTTTCCTCACAGGAGAGAACACTGTGAGGTTAGCGACTTGCCCAAGGTCACAGAGCTGGCATGAGGCAGAGCTGGGGTTCTGACTAGGTAGTCTGGCCCCAGGGCCTGCACTTCCAGCTCTGCCTTGGGCTAGCACTGTGGCTGCTGCTCATTAGAAAAACTGGGCCTTCCCATTGTGCCCCACCCCACCTCTCGTTGACATTGAAAACAACTTAATGAAATCCAGGTCCCACAGTCAGAATGGTGCTTGGTTTCACTATCCATTCCTTCCTGCTGTTGGCTGCAATTTGGCTGGAAGCAGGGCTTGCCTCTTCTGTGATTGCTTCCGGTGGTTACCCAACTCGCTGCCTCTGCAGAGCTGGAGAGGCCGCAGGAGGCCTGGGCAGGCTGCAGATGGTGGCTGGCTCTGCCTCGGGCAAGGCACCAAAGGAAGGGGTGAGTGTCATTGCCTACGCCTTCTGCAGTCCCAATGCCCTCAAAAGTCACTGTTTTTAGCCAGGAGATCGTTTAGTTTCTGTCTTGTCTCTATGTTACTTTTTCTACCCACTCAGCTCTTCGAAGCAGATGGGGAACGACAGGGAGTGGGGCCAGGAAGAGAAGGGTGGGTGGGGCACATGGGGACAGTTTTAGGTTCAGCTTCAGCAGCCAAATCTGCTCAACAGTGAGACAAGTTGCCCTGTCAGCTGATGAGCTCACTGTCCCTAGAAGTGTTCAGTTATTACAGGTCGGCACAGAGACAGGTTCCTGTATAATAGGGAGAAGCTGGACTCAGGTCATTTCTTGTGCTAATATCCAGATTCCAAGACTTTTATTTTGCCTCGTGTCTCTGAGTGAGTTTATGTTGTCTCCACTCTTCTGCAGAGATTCCTAAATCCTAAGACTCTGGGGGCCTGTGAGTGCAGGAATGCACCTGTGATCCCACAGTTCGGGGACTCCCGTTTGAAGACAAGATGCTCAGATCCTGAAATTCAAAGATTCTATGAAATGCTCTTTGAGTCTGTAAAAGATGTTCTAATTCCAAGATTCTGTGCATCTCAGATGCTATGAATGGCGCTGGCGTATTCAAAAACGCCCCAGCTGTGTGATGGATGGGGCTGAAGGTTGGAAGACCCTGGGCTTCTTATCTTTCGCTATCTTTAGAAGGAGGTTATTCAGCCATTTACCTCCAGAGGCCTCTCAGCCTTAAAAAGTGGACTTCCTGGGAGTTCCCATCCCATTCGCCCTTCTCTCTCATCCTTATCTGGCTCACCTGATTCTCTCCCTTCAAGAATCCAGAGTCAGGAGGGCTGATCAAAACATTCCAGAGGCTTCTGTGCCCCACCCCACCCCCCAAATTGAACCTGGTTAATCTGCCAGCAGAGCTGGACTCTCCCCTTGTCCTTGATAATAGTCTACAATCTGCTTTCTATTTGGATTCTTCCAGACACACTTGCCCTGGGGACCATCCCCCAGCTTGAAGAGACAGGGCTGGGATACCACTGCCACCCCATCATACTGTCCCATCCCCTCATCACCCCTTCTCTCTCCCCGCACCCCCAGCCCCAGGGTGGGGGAGTGTGGGCTGCTCCCCTGCTTGCCTTCATGTTGGGACCTTCTTGGTGAGGGTGGTGCCTTGAGAGGGAGAAATAGGTCTTGAAACCCCAGGTAACAAAAACCATTAGAAGCAGCCCTCGGGAGATGTGGTCCAGCTGGACACTTAAGGGATTTTTTTCCCTTTAGCATTAATTATGACAATATTAGGGAATAGCAGTGGAAATTTCTGGTGCATCTCCCCTTGGTTTAAGCAGCTTGGGGATAGGAAAGCAGGAGCCCACTTTCATTTTAGTCCTATCTGTTTTTCCTGATCCACTCACCCTGCTCATCACGGAGATCTGCTCCCACCTTCTGTGTTTAATCAGTGGCTCTAGTGGGCTTTGAGCAATGGCTTCCTTCGGGTTCAGCTTGGTTTCTCTGGAAAGGAATTGGATCCAGGGAGGAGAGAAGTGGGGACCAGGCAGGGAGGGGCTGGAATTCTGGAGGAGGCTGGATCTGCAGTGGGTCCTCCAGGAGGCTCCAGGGTGGCCCCACCCCTCCCGCCCCGACCTCAGCAGCAAGGTTGGGGTCCCCAGCTCCCCAGCAGCAGAGGAAACCCGGAGCCCAGAGCCTAGCTGACTTGGCTGTGGAGGAGGGGAACGGAGGTGGAGGAGATGGGAGTTCAGTCCTGGGCAGCCTGGAGCAGAGGTCTGCATGTGAGGGGAGGGGAGTGGCTCAGGGCCAGAAGGCCAAGGTCACTCGGCAATCTGCTTCCTGTGGCCTCAGGCCCCAGCCAGTGGGACCATCTCTGCAGCTACTGCCTGGGATCCCCTGGCCAGATGTGAACAGAGGGGAGCCTGCACCCACTCCAGACCCAGGCCTTTGGCTCAGGAGCCAGAGAGAGGCTGTCTGCCTCTAAGTGGGGAGACGCCTTGTGAAGCCAGAACCGTCAGGGGACAGATCAGAGATGTGTGGCCTCATTACCCCTCTGGCCTGATTTCCACTTGGTGACCAAGAGCTGAGGTGGCTACTGCAGTAACTGCACAGGCAGGTGAGGATACAGAGGCAGCACCAGGACAGGACCAGGGCAGGGAAACTGAGGCCCAGGGGCCTGAGGGTGGGGCGGGCTTGAGAGAGGAAGAAGGGGACAGGGAGGCGGTGTTGGGAGCCCTACTCCTCAGCAGGCCCCCTGATGGTGCTTCACACATGTCGTCTCTGTGATCCTCCCAACAGTCCTGGGAACTCTACTGTTAGTGCCTCTACTTTTCAGATGAAAAAACAGTATCCCAGCTGAAATGCACGCCCAAGTCACCCGTTCAGTAACAGGTCAGGTCAGGATTCCCACCCAGTCCTGTCTGGCTCCCAAGTATGAGACTTTCCTGGTGCCCCAATCAGCACAGATGGGAAATAACCAACAGTTACAGGCTGCATGTGTACCACGCACCAGGCTCACGGCCACAGGCCTACGTTCCAGGTGGGCTCTGGCCTGAGAGTGGGGAAACTGAGGCTCAAATCGTGGTACTTTCACTTCTCCAGTGTGTAAACTTGGGCCTTTCTCACAGTCAGTTGCCTCATCTGAGGAGGAAGCAGAGACTCATAGAGGTGCAGTGGCCTGCCCAGGTCCCTCAGCCACAGGCAGGGCCAGGCTGGACCCCAGGACCTCACTGGGGGCTCACGGGCCTTGACAGTGTCTCCCAGCTCCGGCCCTTCCCCTGGGCCTTCTGCGCTTCTTGCCATTGCTGCCCTCCACCTGCACGATATTGCCTCACCCCCACCCTTTAGACTGACTTGGGATGGGCTCCCTCTTCCTATTTGTCTCTGCCCTGAGCAGGAATATCCATGAAATCAAGGGTATACCGCACTAACCAAGATGGGTTTTTTTCTGATACCCATTAAAATGCATACACAACTGGTAAAACGATAAATATTAATGTTTGTTCATGCGTTGCCCACAGTCACCTCTCAGACCCCCCAGTGAGCACGTCTCACTCCACGGAGAGGCTTGGGCCTGCTGCTGGGGAGGCCAGAAGGAGGGGGAAGAAGTGGCCTCTGGGTGGTGGACATAGCCTGGCCTCGCCCAGCCCAGCCCAGCCCAGGACAGTGGGGTTTTCCCTTTCTCCTGGGGAGGCCCCACCATCGCCTGCTGCCCCCAGGCTGGGTCTCAGCAGAGGAAACACTGCGGCAGCAGGAGGCGCTCAGCTGGGCACAGGCCTTGTGAGCGAAAGCCTGGTGGGGAAGGGATCAGAGGCTGTGATGGCCAGATGCCCCTGAGCATGGGGTGCATGTTGGGGTGCTCCCCACAGGCACCCCCACCAGTCCTGTCCCTGGAGGAAGCCCCAGGCTTAGGACTGACCTCCTGGCTCTGCACCACCCACAGGAGAGAGTCTGGGAGGTGCTTGCTGTCCTCAGGCCAAGGGCTCCTGCCAGGAATAAAAGCAGGAAAGTGCAAGGGAAAATCTGATACCAAGAAGAGGGAGTAATTTCCTCAGCTATGGCCGCGTGCCCAAGCAGCAGCCATGCCAGCCATGGGGGAGGCGGGCAGGGAGGCCTCCAGATGGGAGTGGGGCTGCAGGGGCCAGGCAAGGGCTCTGCCCCAGCCCACACGGTAGAGGGGGCGCAGAAGGATGTGGCCGAGCTGGAGGGGGCTAGACGTAGAGCCAGGACCCTGAGCGATGAACGCCAAGGAGCAGCAAGGCAACAAGGGTCTTGGCCTAGAGGAAGGAATGCTCAGGGCAGTGCGGGGCAGACGGGTCTGGGCTCAAGCCCCAGAGCCTCGACTTGCCTCTTCAAGGCCCTTCTGCTGAGCCTCACTCTACCCGGCCTTTAACGTGAGGATGGCCTTCTCCCCAGCCTGGTGTGTGGAATGAATGCGGTTAGCACCGTTAGGCCAGCAGCATGCTCACAGTGAGCACTGGTGTATGTTAGCTTTTCATAGGTTTATATTTATAAATAACTTCTTAGAGCTTATAATATACTATAAATATATAACAATATGTTTCTATTTTATATTTATTATGTATATGATTCTATTATATTTTATATATCACAATACTTAAGCAAGTATTGCATGTATTAATAAGTATATATAATGTATTATATGTACTGTATATACTATAAACCACTATTCCTGAGCTATCTGTTATTATTGCCAATGAAAGCCTATGGGACACAGAGAGGGTATATATGTTTTGTGTGGCCTAAATGTTTTTCATTCTCTCACACATTCATTCAACTCATTATAGGGTGGGGCAAAAGTAGGTTTACAGTTGTAAGTAGGCAAAACACAGAATTTATTCTCGTATTATTATTAATTATTGTTTTATTTCCATGTGAACAACGGTATTGGCCCCACCCTGTCTTTATCAGGACCCTGGGGCATAAGAGAGCACAGTCACACCCTGTCGGGGCAGCTGCCTTGGGACGGACTGGAAGGAGCTGCAGCCGCAGTGAGAGCGCTGGAATTTCGCGCTCAGCTCACACGGGTGAAGTACGGGTGAAGTGCGCGCTGCGTGCCTAGCACAGCCCAAGGCCCCGTCAATGCGGTGAGGCTCAGAGAGGTGAAAACTTGCCAAGGTCACACAGGGCCTGAGGGTGCAGCCACATGTCACACCGCGTCTGGGCACTGGGCACCGCCCCCTGCAGACCCCGGACTCCTCCTCATGGTCACAGAGCAGGGCGGCCACTTGCACTTAATAAGGAACCACATCAAGCCATGTGAACCTGAGGTGACAATGGGAGGGGGCATATTCTGACCTGTTCATAGGTTTTCTGTCAGGGAGGAAAGGACAGTGTTTGATCTGGGGGAGCTGCTGCTTCTGCTTCAAAGCCCGGGTGGGAGACTTGCGACTGAGGTGGCACCTCGGCCCAAACCCAGAAAGAGGCTGTTCCTGCCGTGAGCACCGACAGGCACTCACCCTGCACTCACACTTACACAGCCTAAACGCCCCAGCGTGGGGGGAATTGCTCTCCCCATTTCCCAGGTGAGCAAACTGAGACCCACAGGGGCAGCCACAGGCCTGCAGGCACAACACACGTCGGGGGACTCGCCCCAGCTCTTCGGACTGTGGAGTCTGTGTTCTCTACAGGGTGCCTGAGGGGCTTTCCTGGGGCCCCCCTGTCACCTGTACTTTGGAGTCCCCAGGATCTTCCTTCCCTTCCCAGGCTGCATTTATCTTGACACAGAAACATTTATATCCTAATTCGGAGACGAAGGACTCAGTCATTTGCCTGGAGCAACAAGAGAGGAAGGGGACAGTAAGATAGCTCCTTGGGGCACTCCTACCACCCCATCCCTGACATTCAGGTCTGAGCTGCCACCCTCTGGGCCAGCAAAGCCGCTGGACAGGTCCCGAGAGACCAGAGCTGCATCCAGCTGGGCCCGTCACAGGGCACCTCAGGACAGGAGAGTGTCCGGCTGGGGATGGGCAGGGGAGGTAACAGCTATCTCTGTGGAGACCCACACCCACAGTCTGGCCCTGCAGGGAGATCACTGCTCTCCTTGGGAATCTTGGTGTGCAGGAGGGAGGGGACAGTTTAAAGGGATTAGATTAGATGCCACAAGTGGCAGAAACTAGTCCAGCTCAGCGGCAACAGCCGAACCCCATCCCCCAGCAGGGCCTGGCCACCCCATTCCTGGGCCAATGCTGCCATCCTGTGGCTAGATTCCTCCCTAGCAGCCTGGGCCCACTGTCCCAGCCCCACTGAGATCGACTTCACCTCCAAGGCCCAAGGAATTCCTTGAGAGCATCTTGTGCAGTGTCAGGGGCTCATTCCACAGACAGGGAAACTGGGTCACCCAGGTAGCAGCAGAGGGTGAATGGGAAGAGTAGAAAATTGGAGTCCAGCAGGCCTGGGCAAGAGCCAGCCCATACAGTACCTAGGGCGTCCCACTAAGTTTCAGTTTTATCCTAGAGACAGCAGGGAGCTGGAGAAGGCTCACGAGCAGGGCTGAGAACTCAGTCCTGGGTTCACTCCAGGACTGTCCCTCTGGTGCCAACGTGCATAATGGACTAAGAACAAGGCAGGAAGGCCAGTTAAACTGCTCTGGTCCCAACCTGTGGAGAAAGGACTAGAACTCCCTTTCAACATAGTGAGCCTGAACCTCGGAGAGGCAATGGCCTGGAAAGAGCCCTGACTTTAGAGTCAGGATTTCAGGGTTCGAATCCCAGCCCTGCTACTTCCTGGCTGTATGACACTTTACAGCTGGCAGCCTTGGTTTTCCTTTTTGTGAAATAAATTTAGTAAAGGACACACCGAGAAGTCTAAATTAGAAATGGCATAGGTCTGTCACCTAGCACCTAAAGGATGATCAAAAACTGGGACCACATGGGTGACCTAAAATCTGATTCTGACCCCAGATACTCAAAGGTTGCCATGTCCCCATGAGCAGACCTGTTCTGTCCCCATGTCAACATACTCTGATGCCAACTGAGCCCTGGGGGCTTGGCCCCGGCCCCACAGCTGCTCGGAGAAGAGGCAGGCCCGCTCCCGGGGTAGCAGGGAGCCTATGAGCAGCTCCTGCCTCCTCCCGAATTAATTGCATTTGCATCTGGAACAGATGGCATGCTGGGACTCCCCCCTCCTCCCATTTTTCACAGCGCATTGGTCCAGGAGAAAATCGTGTAATTAAAAGAGGAGAAATGCGGAACAATTCCCTCAGCGGACTTTGCCATCTTCGCTCCCTTGTAAATCCATTAATGAACTGTAATTGCAAAGACAAACCCCTTATTGAAACCCGGTAACCAATTCACTGGGGACCAGGAGACTCCTATTGTCATCCAAGACCTGAGGAAAGAAAGAAAAAAACCCTAATTAGTTTAGTACCGTTTATCTATATAAAAATATATATATAACAGCTTCAAAGTAATGTGCCTTCTGCCAATACACTGGTTGCCCTGGGGAAATGCTGGCTGTCCTTCTTTCGGGGATTTGTTTATAAGCTTCCATGAATCCAACCGAGAGCAGAGACGAGGGAATGACATGGAGAAGGTGGACTGCGGGGGCCACAGAGTAGCTGTGGGGGGAATTGTGATGAGTTAACAGCAGGCTCTGGGAGGAAAAGACTCCTGGGCGCCACCTTCCTCAGAGCTGGCAGGGCGTGAGTGCGGGGCTGCGGCCTGTGCAGGGGAAAGGTCCTTCCTGGCCATGTGGCCGTCGTGGGGGAGACCAGGGTCAAGAGTACAGAGACCGAGGCCGGGCGACATTGCGAGTCCACCGCCCCCCCGTCCCCCGACAGCGCCCTCAGTCAGGGCGGCCCATCAACTCTCTCCTTGAACTTTCTGTCACTTTAACCAAAATCCCTCAGTCGCACGCTCTGGCCCACGTGCCTGTGGTCCGATCTCCAGGTGATTGCTCCCACCGCTTCTCCCACCAGCTGTGTCTTATACTCTCTCCTGCCACAGAATTCCTTGTTCCTGCAGCAGGAATATTGGAAACAGGGAGCAGCCCTCACCCCACCAAATGACTGGGTCCTAGGCACGGGCCCCCTCCATTTGTTGCTTTCATCAAAAATTCTGAAGCTCAGCCCCAGACACCCCAGATCCCAACCTACCTCAACTCAGCCTGGGCTGGGGACGAGCTGAGCCTGGTCAGAGGACGCAAGGACAGCTTTGGCTCCCCCAGTTCTCGGCTTCTAGGCTGTGGTCTCCCACAGCCTTTGCTCTGTGGTCCCCTCCCTGGCCCTGGGCTCTGATCAGTCTCTCTGCCCAACACCTTCTCTAACCCCCAGCTTGCCAGGTGGGGCCTTCACTCCCTGCCTGGCCACCACTTGCCTCCCTTTGGGGTCCAAGCTGCCCTCAGGCACCTGGCTCCAGCTCCAGGCTCCTACAGGGCCAGGGCCACCCTCTGCCAAGCTGTGAGCCTGCTGACCACCTGGGAGGGTGATGGGGGAAGAGAGAGGCCACTGGGATCAGCTGAGCACCTACTATGTGCCCAGGGCTTAACATTCATGATCACAGGCAGCAAAGCTAGGCTCATGCTGCTGTTGAGAAAGGCCTTAGCTTCAGGTAAACCTAGGAAACCGCCTCCCCCAGTTACTCAGACAAGTCCCATCACTTGTAAAACTATTACAGGAGAATAGTGTCACTCATCACTGGTAAAGCTATTACAAGTGATGAGTGACACTATTGCTAACTCCTAGGGTCCCTGGAAGGGTTCATCAGGACCCTCAAGTAAGGACTCGCACCCAGCCCAAGGACTCGTGGCCTCACCCCAACAGCTGCGCAGTCATCCTGCCCAGGGCGCAGCAGGGCCAGCCTCAGCGTCTCTGCCCCAGTGAGAGCTGTGGATGTTTGGTCCTGCCCTTCCCAGCTGAGGCCTCTGCACAGCCTGCTTCACTCCCCACCAAGCGTTTGTGCGAAAAACATGAGTCCCATTTATAATTAGAAACTCTGGTCACATCACTTCCTACTTACACCTCTTCAGTGGCTTCTCACCATCTTCCAGATCGAGGCCCTGCCCAGCATGCTCCAGCTGGCGCCGCTCTACGCCGAGGCACGGCTGTCCTGGTCCTCACCTGGTGGAGCCGGGGGCTGGTACCCATTAGCACAATGAGGTGGACCGAGGCCCCTGCTGAGGAGCGGAAGACTTGCAGAGAGCCACGGTGCACACTCAGGGTGGTCTCCCAGCAGGCCACAGGGGCTCCAGGGGACACAGCCTCTGGAGGCCAGGTGGCTACTGCATCTCGAGGGACAGCAGTGCCAGATGGAAGCAAGGGAAGTGTTAAGAAACTGACCGGTGTGGGTATGTCCCTGAGGCCCAGGCACCACCCTCCAGATGGCAGCAGTGACACCAACTCCATCCTCGATGCACAGTGTGGGTGGCACCGAGCTGCGGCTCCCCGCACGTCATCTCATTAGCACCCTGCGGCCCCCCACAAGGCGGGGCCAGGATTTCTTTTTTCCCCCCCGGAGAGGTGAAAGGCCCTGCCACGTCACCGGGGAGCTGAGGAGTACTTCTGGAACACAGAGCTGGCCCAATCCCTTCCCAGAATTGAAGGACATGAACCAGGACACCAAGGCCACCAACGTAAGTGGGAGGAAATGGAGGCAAGAGGACAGCTAAGAGGCAAGAGGACGGTCGCATGGCACAAAATGGAAACTGACTCAGCCATGTTGAGCTTTGCCGAGGTTTCCTGGGTGTCTGATGAAATGACGGAGGCAGGGAGTTTAGCCAGGCCCCATGAGAGGAACCAGTGAATGACCCCTTGTGGTGGATGAAAAGTGGTGACAAAGTCCTTGCTGCTTTGCCCCCATGGAGAAGTGGAGTTGATCTCTCCATTCCTAGAATTTGGGCTGATCTATAGCTTCTTTGACCAATAAAATGCAATGAAAGTAATTCAGTGCCAGTTTAGGGGCCTCGTACCTGAAAAGATTTTTGGGAGCCCTGAGCTGCCCTGTAAGAAGTCCAGGTCCCCTGTCGGAGAGACCACATGGAGAAGGTAAGGCCATGAGACTGCGTCAAGAGGGAGAGAGAGAGACCCCATCTCGCAGCCATCTCTATGAAGGCGGCAGTCACGTGAGCGGGTCATGCTGGAAGTTCCAGCCTGGCTGAGACCCAAACAATTGCAAAATGTTGTAATTTGCGAACCCAGTCAACCCACAGAATTGCAACAATAAGAGAGAGTTGCTTTGAGCACTATACCCTGCAGCAGTTTTCTAAACAGCAATAGATAACTGGAAAGTAACCCAGCAAATGCTGCTTTTTTCTTTCTTAAGGATGGTGGCCCCCAGTCTCTGCCTTTCAGTGCACCGGGAAGAAAATGTAAACCTCCCAGCTCCAGGACCAGCAGCCAGGTAGCTAAGGTCCTCATGTCCAAACTCCCAGAAGAGAGACACCGATTGCCCAACTTGTCTACCCATTGACCAGTCCAAGAGGCAGGCCCTGAGGGGGTTGGGGGATAACCTCAGAAGAGGGAAGTGTGGGCTGAGTAATTGCCACAAGGGCGTGTGGCAAGGAGTCTTCTCAGGCAGCACAAAAGCCTCTAGCCCAGGTGATGGTGGCCGGGTGCCTGTCCCAGGGTGGTTACGTGACTGCTACGTTGCTCTTGTGAGCTTGTCTGCTGTATGACTGAGGCTCCTAGGTATTGCTGGTGGTGTTATTCTGCCTCCTTGAACTGCTTCTAGGAAGATCTTCCAGGATGCTCTGAGCTTCTTGTAAAAGCCTTTTACATGCTCTCAAGTGTGAATTTAGTAGTAACACTAAAAATGCTCCATTAAACAAGGATGAGTTCAGAAAATCACCTAAGCTCCCCCTCTGAGAGGCAAGGCCTTGACATTCCAGAAGGGTGCTGATCCAGCGGGGCCTGGGGGAGGCTGGCAGGCCCCGCTGGAGTTGGGGGCCCTGGGGGTCAGCAGTCTTTCCCTTGTGCTGCCCCTGAGGTGGGGCCTGCAGCTGTCTGTGTTGGGGGAAGGGCGAAACTTCTAAAACACAAGGAACCAAGGGAGAGGACTCCAACAGGGACACCGGGCTGGAACCCTTCCCAGCACCCCTCTCTCACGCACACACTCCTCACATACAGCTAAACCCACTGTCTTTTCCCCCAGCTACATGAGGGTAGCAGGGCACCCTGCTCAACTCTAAGTCCCTGAAGAGCAGGGTTTGTGTCTATTTCATAGGCTGCCCTCTCCCACTGTCCGACATGGGGTATGTGCTCTGTGTTTTGTCTGCATGAGTGAATGAATAAAGTTCGATCGGGAGCCACGGCCCTTCTTCTCCGTGCCTCTTTCTTTTGATGTCCCGGAGTCCTGGCTACCAGTCCTGTCTCGGCAGCTGGCCCAGTGCCTGAGCCAGTCGCCTCATCCCTCAGACGCTCAGCTTCCCCATTTGTGGAGCGGGGGTGGCTCGGGTCTGTTCTGGGTAGGGTTACTGGGGGCATGAAATGACATCATGGAAGTGAACGTGTCACTGAAAAGGCAGGACAAGCGTGAAGGGGCTTGGGGTTTCGGAGCCGTTGCTGTCATCGCTGTTCCCGCCACTGTCACCATCCAGCAATCACCCTCATCCGCCCTTTCTCCTGCTCCCCAAATAACCACTCTACCTCTGGCCCATTCAGTGCTTAAGTTAAATCACATTTTAATTGTTCTTCAAAAAGGAATAGAGAACTCAGAAGAGATTCACAGCACTCGCATTCATGAAGGGTTCACTAACAAGAGGAATATATTAAGCTTCTGGTTAAAAAATGCAAACGCAGTCCCAGTTACACTCACGCTTGTGCTCCCAGACACACCCTGGCCCTCGGGCACACACGTGCACACACTCACACACGTGCTTCCGAACCCCGCAGCCTCCCAGCACACGCACTCAGACACACACTCCCCTGAGCAGGGCTCGAAGGCTGGTGGGAGAAGGAGAGGCCTGGCGTCACCCCAGAGGCCTGGCCCTCCCAAATCCCCCTCACTACAGGACGAAGCTAGACTAAACTCGGGGCTCTAGGGGACACACGCGGGGCTCTGTGAGCTGTGCTTGGGGCCGGGAGGTGGAAATGCCGCAGCGGGGACAAGGGGCCTTAGACGATCCTGTTCTCCATGATGGCCAGCCGCTTGCTCACAGCTTCCAGTGGGCTCAGAGTTAAGGAGAGGTGCAGGCTCACCAGGGCAGGGCCGTGAGGGAGTGGCCCCTGGACTCAGGACCCCGCTTTCGGTTCCCTGTCCAGTGACCTCCTTTCAGGGCTTTCTCTTAACCTACACCCCCTCCCACCCCCGACATCATGTTTTTCCCCCCAGTGTCCAGCTTTATCCATCCACTGCCCTCAGAATGGTGCTCTCCAAAAACACAGCCAGTATGATGAGCCCCGAATGCCCAGGAGCAGATTTAGGCCTGCTGGGTCCCCACCGAGTCCTGACCAGGCCAGGAAGCTGTTCAAGGCCCCGCCCCATCTGAGTCGGGGCTGTTGTTCGTCATATCACCAAGAGCCTGAGAAGTAAGGTGTCCCCAGGCACCATGATTCCCTAAATGTGTCTAGGACGCTGTGTGTCTCCATCTCTAGATCTTGAACTCTGCCTCAGTTTCTCCGTGTGCCCTCTAGAAGCCACTGCTTTTGACAGGGTAGTATCAGAGCGGGTGTCCGCCTATCTGGCGGAATCCAGCCCATCCTCAGCAGGAAGCAGGCAAAGAGGAGCCTGCCCCGACCCTGCCGCACAGAGCGGCATGGCGCACTCCCCTCCCCACAGTGCCCCGGCCCCACCCCTCGCCTTCCCTGCGTCAGCCTCTGGATAAGGATATGTTTCTTGGTCAAGGCCTGCAGCAGCCCCTCCACTTTGGCCTGGAATTTCACAATGGACTCACAGTCACATGGATCTTCCTCTGGAGTGGACAGGAAATAGAGAAAGACAAAGGGATGGTAAGTGGTTGCCACGCAGGGAGGCGGGGCAGTCACTGTCCAGAGCCAGGACTAGGGAGTCATGGGGGAGCATGTGGCCTAGGACACCTGAGGGGGCAGGAATATGTATAATTGAGACAGAGCTCCTGGGAGTGATGGAGGGCGACCCGTGAATGTCTTCCTGATCCCCCAGAGCCCTGACAAAGAACTCCGGTAACAGCATCCCTGCGCTGAGCACCTACTATGTGCAAGACACTGCTGTCAGGAGCCGTTCTGTCATCCCGGTGACTCCTCAGCCCAATACTTTGAGTGTGAAGTTATTAATCCCATTGTACAAATGAAGAACCGAGCAGTGAAACAACTCATCCGTGGTCAACAAGTAGTTAATGTCAGAGCAAAGATGCAAAAACAGACACATCTGGCTCAGGAGTCCCTTCTTGACCACTGGGGACCAGCTGGCAAGGTCATCAGGCACGATCAGAGGAGGTGGCAGGATTCAAATCCCGGCTTCTCCAGTTATTAACAATTGTTCCACCGCTCTGGCCTTGGTATTCCTGTCTGTAAAGTGGGGATAAAAATATTCCTACCAAAATAGAATTGAATGATTTTGATACTGGAGAGCGCTGAGGACAGTGTCATTCACATATTGAGCATTCCGTAAATACACATGTGCTGGCAGTAAGACTTAGACTGGCTGGCCCCTCTCCTGGTTCTGCCAATTTGTGGTGCCAACCCAGCTCCTGCTTCTCCCCACCCACGTCCAGTTCCAAGATGGCTCCGTGACCCATGCCCAGAGCTACACCTGCCCCTCCCACCCATGCCAGCCCTGGCCTCACTCACCCACGCAGATCTTCTTCTGCAACTTCATGCCAATCTGGTTAATGGTCTTAAAGTCAGCCGTGTAGAAGTAGTGCTCTGCCACGGGCTCTGAGGCAATCTCCCTCAGCTCGTCCTCCACGGCATTGCCCACACCCACCGCAAACATCTTAAAGCCTGCCAAGAGGGCCAAGACAAGTAAGGATGGTGGTGGGGACAGCAGCAATGGCTGAACCCGTCGGAGGATACCCAGGAAATCAGCACCAGATACCTCCTGGTGGCAACTGCTGGAATTGCAGGCACAATGCCTTGGACAAAGACATTGAGGAAGTCAACACTTATTGTGATTCTACTATAAGTCAGACCTGCACTGACTCTCTGTACTGGGAGCCTTGTAATCTCATTTAACTCTCATAACCAACATCTGGTGCTTATTATTATCCTCATTTAATCGGCGCTAAAACTAAGGCCCAGGTTTGTCCCAAAGTGGGCTGCCTTCCAACAGTTGGCATATTCTTGGGAACATTCAACTGGAAAAGTTCCAAGGCCCTCTTACAAAAGGACCATCAAAACAAGCCACATACTTTTCTAGGGCCTCAATTCTGTCACCAGTATAGGAAAGACATAGATGAGCCAATCCTTCCTCATTCAGATTCAAACCTGGGTTTAGGGCACTGATCAGAAGAGACACTGAGATAAATAACAGCTGAGCTGTGCCGCGTACACCTGGTCATCAGTGCTGCTCGGGGTCCAGGAGGGAGCACCTACCAAGGTCCTTGGCCTTCTTGGCAGCATCATTGATGTAGTCCTGGCTCCGGCCATCGGTGAAAACGATGCCCACCTTCTGGGCACCAGGCCTAGCCCCGCTGGACACGGTGAAGGAATTGTCAATGAGGTACTTGAGGGCAGCCCCAGTCATGGTGCCCTTCTCCATGTAGGACATGTTTCGCACCGCTGCCTTGATGTCCTTCTTGGTATGGAAGCGGCCCAGCGGGAACTCCTGGCGCACAGAGCTTGAGTACTGTACCAGCCCCACCTGGGCCAGCTTGTCTGACACGTCCAGCGTGTCCACGATCTGGTTGATGAACTTCTTCACCAGCTCAAAATTCTCCGGCCGCACACTCTTGGATCCATCAATGAGGAAGACCAGGTCAGTGGCCAAACTGCCACCACCACCACTGCAGACTGGGGAGTGTGAGAAGGCAAGGAGACGGCGCTGAGAGACAGTCATCTATCTGACCACTGGCTGGGAGCCTCCCACACACCAAGCTCTGTGCTGAGGGTCATCCCATCTTGTCCTCAAAACTCTCTCTAGAAACCCAAAGTTCCTGGCCCATTTTACAGCATTGAAATCTGAAAGATCACAAGGCTCAGAGGTACTGGCACCAAGACTCGAACTCAAGGCTATGTGACTCCTTCCATCACACAAAGCCCGCCACCCATTGTGTCAAAAGGGGGACATCGGAAGAGAATTTTCGGCTGCCATCCAACTCTAGAAGGAATCTATCCCCTTTGCAGATTTGTCCAGAGGCAAAGTATGGGAAGGCTGAGATGGGCTGGGGAGTAGACCAGGCGCCATCCCCTCCCTCACCCACCCTCCCGGCTGCCTGTGTGCAGCCCCACTGACCATTGCAGGTCTTGCCATCACTGTTCAAGGTGAAGCCCTCGCGACAGGCGCAGGTGTAGGAGCCCGGGGAGCTGATGCACACCTGCTCACAGTCATGGTCTCCTGTGGCACACAGGTCTGACACCACTGGGGGGACAAGAGGAGACTCAGAATCTCACAGTCACAGGGCCTCAAATATCTCAGCCAGGATGGGCCCTCAGGGAAACTGAGGCCCTCAACTAGGTGGGGTCCAAGCCACAGAGCCTCATCCCAATGCTGGAATCACTGCACCAGCGCTGCCATCCCTGAAGAAGGTGATAATGCTGATGATAAAACTCAAACGTCCTGCTAAAAAGGTAAAGGCTAGAGGAACAAGAGCTTTTTTTCCTATTCTGGTCACTGCTGTATCCCAAGTGTCTAGAACAGCACACGTAGCGAAGGGCACAGCATGCACAAGACTCTCAACAAACATTTGTTAAATACCACCTATTGAGCACTGTGCCATGAGTTATTTCATTGAATTCTCAAAATAACATGCATGGTCTTCTTAGACCCGTTTCATAAATGAGGAAAATCCTTGCCCTGGCCCCGCCCCATCCTACTCGGGACCCCGCCCCTTCTGACTGGTTAAATCCCACAGACAGACTGCTCACAGGCCTACCTCCCCTCTTCGAAGGACTCTAAACCTTCTCCTGTCCAGCGCCCAAGCCCCTCGGACCCTCCTGCATCAAATGAACACTTGAGCACCTAAACCCTCCCCTAGACATCCAAACACGCACGGGGTTTTTTCAGGCCTTCTCTTTACTGGATTCACGCCTCTCCCGCGTCCCTTCCAGGACCCTGGCACATAAAAGGGTTCTTGGCATCGCCTCTCCCCTACTGCCTTCAGCCCGAGCTGGGTATCCGCTCCTGGATCAGCACCCCCCCTCCCACCCAGCCCTGGCCCCGCCCCAGAGGCTGGTCTTCCTCAATCTGACCCAGGTTCTACTTCCAACATTGCCTTAAACACACTGAGGCCCCGTCACCAGCCCTGGCCCCGCCCCAGATGCTAGCTCTAGCTCAGTCCCGGCTCTTATAGGCCACCGTCCCGCCCCGGCCCCGCCCTAGTTAAGAAGATTCCGGAGTCCTGCTTTCTCAGCCCCGCCCCCGTCCCCGCCCCGCGCCCCCGCCCCGCCCCGCGCACAGCAAAAGGCCTCCTGGAACTTCTTGGACAGTTTCTGGATGACGCTGTAGCTCTCCACGTAGTCCACGTGCTCCTCCTGCGGCTCGCTGGCGATCTGGCGCAACGTGGCCTTGTCCACGCGGCCCACGCCAATGGCGAAAAGCTCGATGCCGCTGGCCCGGGCCCGTGCAGACACGTCCCGCACACTGTCCTGGGGCCTCCCGTCCGTCACCACGATGACCACCTGCGACACAAGGGGACACGTGTGAGGAGCGGGCCCCCCTGGAGGCGCTGAGCCGATCTGGGCGCTTGGCCCTCCAGCAAACCCTGGGACCGCTGGCAGTAGAGGAGACTGAGGCTAGCTGGTTGCAGGTGGATCTGACTCCCTGCCACGGTTCTGCCCCAGGGAAGAGAACAAGTCTAGGGGAAGAGAAGACAGGCTTCCGTTGACTGAAAGAGACAAGCTAAGGTATTCTTCCATCTGGCTAGCTTCCGGATGTCTCCTGCTTCAGACAAAGGTCAGGATCACGTCTTCCCCCGCCCAGACAGGGGATTCTAAAGAGAAGCCAAGCAAATGTGCCCAACACCGTGCAGTTTTGCCAGTTGGCCACTAGAGGGAGGCAGAGGGAGAGGACGGGAGCCTGTCCCACATACATGCTACTTACCTCTTCTCCCTCCATTCCCAGATGCTACATTCTTTCCCACCGAGGAAAAGATTCCTCGGCTGTCCTCCCATGAGACTCCTCCCCCTCTCGAGACCCCGCTCCTTCTGAGGGGTCAAATCCCAAAGACTGCTCACAGGCCCACCTTCCCTCTTCAAAGGACTCTTAAATCTTCTGCCCAATGCCCAAGCCCCTCAGACCAGCCTGCATCAAGGGAACACTTTAGCACCTAACCCCTCCGCCCGACATCCAAACACGCACGGGTTTTTTTCAGGCCCCCTCTCTACTGGATTTGCGCCTCTTACAGGTCCCTACCAGGACCTTGGCACATAAAAGGGCTCTGCACCCTGGAAAAGGGAGACAGGAGGGGACCCTGGCACTGCCCCCGCCCCGAAGCTGTGTCCTCACAACTCTACCAGAGTCCAGAACTTGGCATCCCGTCCCCTTGGCCGCTTCTCTCCTTCTGACCTGGATCTGCTTCTGATTCCTGGGTCCCCACTCCTGGCCCAGGTGGTTTAAAAAGGCCCAGGTTAGAAATGCAGGCCCACAAATTACAGTTCACCTTCGAGCTCCCACTTCTTCATCTAGAAGATAGGGTTGTGGTGAGATTCAAGCGAGATGATTCAGAGTAAGAAGCCAGGAAGGGGAACTGTTATTTGTAGTGTCTGTGCCCTGGGGAGTGAGCTTGCACAATCTCTTCCCCTCAGAGGCCTGGGCTCCTGGCACTGAAAACCTAGCTGAGACTATTCACGGCCACATGCAGTGAGGCCCACTGTCTCCTTGAGTCCCCCTTCAACCCAGTTTTGGGACTTCCGATCCACCCTGTAGGACTTCCCACAGGTGAACTCCAGGCCGAACCCCTCATGGCTGGTGCCAGCTCCCCCAGACCTCGGTCTCTGTTTCAACTAATGGAGGAACTCTCCTCACTTGCCCACCCCAGGCCACCAGCCTGAGCTGGAATGAAACAGTTAACTCTGGAGATGTGACAACTGTAGATGTCTCCACCATCCCCTTCACCTCTCTCCATTAGGATCACCCAGGGTCACCACCTCCTCCCAGTCACCATAACCGGCAACCTCATGCCGGAACTTGAAAGTGAACCCTACAAAATAAGACCAGGCTGCCCGCGGTGACATTCCTTTGAGGGCCATAATGACTGGGGTTATATGCTACGGTCTGTGAACCCTTCTACCACTTATTAGCTGGGCTCGCGGCTTAAGCTCCCTGTGCTTCAGGTTCCTCATCTGTAAAATGGAGACACCACCCCTGAGCAGGATTGTTCTGTTCAGTTGTTCTGTTCTGTTCTGAGCAGGTGTGCACTGCATGCCAGAGAGTAGGGTACACAAGGGGGCAAGAAAGAGTACTTCCCTGGGCTGGGGCCCCGGGCAGGCAAATGGCGGGAGCTCAGTCCAATAAGGGCAGTGACGGGAAGGTGCTGGAGCCTGTGGGAGGACCGGCGGGGGTGAGCACACCTGCTGGACTCACAGGCCCTGGGCTGAGGCCTGAAAATGACCCGTGGGGTACAGGTCTGTGAAAACACGCAGCACTCTGCGTGGAGCCCTCGCTGACTGTGCAGCTGGTGAGCATCGCCTCCTTGTTCTGAGGCTCTACCCTCTAAGACAGCACTCCCCAAATTTTTTGGCACCAAGGACCGGTTTTGTGGAAGACAATTCTTCCACAGACCAGGGGAGTGGGGGAATGGTTTCGGGATGGTCTCTGTGCAGCCAAACCTCTCTGCTAATGACAATCTGTATTTGCAGCTGCTCCCCAGCACTAGCATCAGCGCCTTAGCTCCACCTCAGATCATCAGGCATTAGATTCTCATAGGGAGTGCACAACCTAGATCCCTCGCATGCGCAGTTCACAGCAGGGTTCAAGTGCCTAGGAGAATCTAATGCCACCCATCTGACAGGAGGCGGAGCTCAGGTGGTAATTTGCCTGCCAGCTGCTCACCGCCCACTGTGCAGCCCAGTTCCTAACAGGCCATGGACCAATACCAGTCTGTGGCCTGGAAATTGGGGACCCCTGCTCTAAGGCTTTTTTTTTATAGCAAATGTTTATATGGGGCTTATTAGGCGCCAGGTGCCCTTCTGAGACCTTTGTGCTTATGAACTCATTTAGCCCTCCTAAGAACCCCTTGAGAAGGTGTTATGTCACTCCTGTTTTATAGGCAAGAAAACTGAGGCACATGGCATGAAGTTAACTCACTCAGAGGCAAGTGCGGTAGAGCAGGGACTTGAACCCACACAGGCTGGTGGCAGTGTCCACGCTCTTACCCATCACGTAAACATCTGAACACTCTCATTCTGCCTTTGAGGAGCACAGACTGGCTGGGAAGCCAAGGTCATCTAAACAGAAATAATCAAGTGCTCGCCTGAGGTGAGAAGGATGGGGAAAGAAGGGCTCAGCTCTACCACTTACCTTAGTTGGGTCTGCTCCCCATCTGTAAATGTCCACCTCGTAGGGGTGTTGGGAGAATTCAAGTGTATGCAGGCAAAGCTCCCAGCACCCAGCGGGAGCCTGCAAACAGAAGGACCCCAGCAGGGGTGGGAGGGGGGCACGTACCTTGCTGATGTCGGGAGAATTGGCGCGACCACCCTCACCATCACTGAAGGCCTTGGTGATGGCAAACTGGATGGCCAGGCCAGTCATGGTGCCCGTGGACAGCGGCCGGATGCGGCGCACGGCCTGCAGCAGCGCAGCCTTGGAAAGGTGGGCCCACAGCGGGAACTCCTGCTTCACAGAGCTGGCATAGTTCACCACGCCCACCCGGGTGGCATTGGGCCCCACATTTAGCGACTCGATGACCTGGGACAGGAACACCTTCACCTTCTCAAATTCCACGGGCCGTACACTACGTGAGCTATCGACAACAAACACCAGGTCCGTGGGCCGGGTTCGGCAGAGGTGCCCTGGGAGGGGAAGGAGGCAGACAACAAAGAGCAGGGGTCAGACGTCAGGAGGCTGGACCAAAACAATCAGACAAAGGAGCAGAGCATCAGGGCTACTTAGATCCAGACTTGAGGCCTCAGGCAGAAAAGACTGGGCTTGAGCCAGGCTATCTGGAGCCTTTGCTAGCATGTGGGCACTTGGCCAAGCAACTTGCTAAAGGTCTCACAGCTCAGCTCCTGGGAAGGAGAGGTTCAAATTCTGGCCTTGGGTAACTCACTTCACCTCTCTGGGCCTCAGTTTTCTCATCTGTACAATGAGCTGATTGTCCCTTCCTCATGGGATCCTATGAGGACGAGCAAAAGCGCACACAGGGTGCACGCAGGGGGCTGGGCATGAGGTGGGTGTTCAGGGAACAGCAAAGGCAAGGACCACCTTTAAAACCCACTGCTTGGGTCTGAGCCCAGAGCAGCTCCATAAGCAAGGGGCAGCCGTTTCTCCAAGCTGGGAAGCCAGGCCCTGAGGGCGGGCCCTCCGGGGCAGACACAGCTCTGAGGCCCAACACATGCCTGCCAGCATGCCTCTTTCACCTGAACATCAGAACAAATCAGTAGTGTGGACCCAGTTTCCCGAGACCAGCACAGCTGGCTGGCTAGTGTCCAAGGGCAGGAGGAAGGGGCAGAAACTTCTAGTAGCTGCCTTAGCAGCCTGACCAGGTGGGCCGCCAAGACCCACCCCCAAGGAAATACGTCTTTCCAGGCACCCTGGGAGGCAGCACCATGTACTGGGAAGCATTTGGAGCTGGAGTGAGGTAGACAGGGCTTCAACTCATGGCTCAGCCATTCGGTGGCCCTGAGCAAGTCATTGCACCTTTAGGAGCTTCCGTTTCATCTGTTCATTGGGGAGAAAGGCCACTGCTTGATGAAGTCACTGTCCTGGGCCTGCAGCTGGAGGGCCTCGGTAGAAAGTGAACTGAGTCTGAACTGATACCCTCTATCAAAGAAGGATGCAGAAGACGTAGGACCCAGGACATAAGCTTAGCTCTCCCTGCTACCAGATACCATGCCCTAAATCCAGGCATGAGGGTCCTCAAGGGACCTTAGAAATGATCTTGCAGCCACTCCCTGGTCCCCACTAGCTAAGGGCACAAAAAATGGGTAAACTGAGGCCCAGAGAGGGAGAGGGAAATGGCCACAACACAGAGCAGTGGATCAAGAGCCAGGAGGCCCCGGGGCTCTCTCACTGCGTGGTCTCAGGTCCACCCCTCTCCAGCCTGTTTTCCCACCTGTACCGGAAGAGTTGGGCATTTGAGAGTTCAGTACCCAGTTTCAAGGCTGAAACTGGGAGTGGTACAGCAGGCAGGGCTGGCAAACAGAAATGGGGTCTCGCCGGTCCCCCAACCCCCATCCTGGGGTACACTCATCACCGGACCACAAGCTCAGCGCTGGGCTTGGTGCAGCCCCCGACATCAGCGGCTCTCTGTCAGCTTCCGCCCCCAGCCACCCAAGAGACAGCAGCCCTGCAGCACGCGTGGTCCCTGAGGGCAGCCTGGGGGCTGAGAAACCCCGGGGAAGACTCCGGAACTCCAGAGAGAAGCCCCCTCATGTCCCCTGACAGAGCAGACTGAGGGTCACCCCAGCCCTGGCTCTTACAAGCGTCTTCTCCGTCTGCTCCCGTGCTAGCCTGCCGGCCACCCTGCCTCCCCGCCCCCCTCCTCATCTCAGATCCCACTTAGTCCCTGCCCTTCTCAGGGCGCAGTCTCCCAGGCTGTGGGTCCAGGGCCACTCCTCCCTTGCCCCCGCCTCACATAGACCCCCTCACCTCTGGGCTGGGGGGCGAGGCCAAGTGTCCGTGGGACCAGGAGCAGCAGCAGCAGACCGCAGAGCACGAGGCTGGCACTAGAGATGACCCTCATGGTCCTAGCAGCGCGGGCAGCAGCCAGCACAGCTGTGCAGGGCAGTCGGCTGCTGGTCTTATTAACCTTGCTGCCCAGCCTCCCAGCCAGGAGGCCCTGCCCTGCCCCTTGCCTCCTGTGTAGGGGGTGGGGCCTGCCTAAATGAGGTGTGTGTGTTCCTCCCTCCAGAGAGGGAAGGGAGGAAGCCGGGAAGGGAGTGAGCTGCCTGGCGTGCACTGGAGAGACCCCTCCAACCACAAGGGCTCTTTTGCCTCCAGAAGCAACCAGAGCTTGCAGCTGCAGGGAGGAGGGTGCCCCCTCCAGGGGCTGGAAGCTGCGCTGACCTGAAGCTGCGACTCTAAGGCCAGGGAAACCTGAGTTCCATGGCCTCAAGCCCCAGCTCTGCCCTGCACCCTCATCCCACACCCAGATTCTTCTCTTGCCTGCAATTTCAACCCCAATTTTCTCATTGTACACACTTCCCCTTCTCCAGCCTCAACTACCCCCTGCCCCTCCACGCAAGCCCTGCTCTCCAGCTACACCTGGATTCTCAGAGTTCTCTTCCAAGTCTTCGCACATACAGGGCAATCTGCCCAGAATGCTTTTCATGGCACTCACTCTGCCAAACAGAATCTTTCAAGATCATAATTGGAGTAACGTGTACATTAGAACTTGGCATGTGCATGGCAGTAGAGAAGGGAGCTAAGAGCGCAGACTCGGAGCCAGATTAGCTGGATTTGCTATATGCCACCTGTGTGACCGCAGGCACGTTACTCCACCTCCAATTCCTCCTCTGAAAACAGGAGGCTAACAGCTACAGCTGATTAGAGAGACAGAATTGTATGAACTATCTCATTTAATTCTCTTGACAGCCCTGTGAGGCAGCTACTATTATTGCCCTCCTTTCCCAGATGAGGAACTGAGACCGAGAGGTGAGGTAACTTGTCTGAAGTCACACCGCTAAGAAGCATCATTGCCAGGACAGGGCCCCAGGTTGGTGTTCTCCGCTGCCCTGCTCGCTCAGGCAGAGGCGCCTTCTCCAGGCCCGCCTCATTCCCACCACCCTGGGTTATGACACGCCCTGCGCCTCCATGCCTTGTCTGTCTCATCCATGAGTGGGTAAGGGCCTGGTTGGTTCATCTCTGCATCCAGGCCCAGCCCAGGGTCTTGCACGGAGGAGGCAAAAATAAAGGCTTGTCAATAAAGGAACATAACTAGGGATGGTCCCTGGAGTGGCATCAAGGGCCAGCAGTTGATGGGATAAAGCGAAAGAAGCATGGGCTTGACCCCCTGAGAGAGCCGGAATCGGATCCACCTCTGCTGCTGACCGGCTGTGTGCCCTGCAGCTGGTGACTTAACCTCTCTGATCCTTGGCTTGTTATCACGCAATGGGAATGGCAGTACCCGGCCTGCCCACCTCACTGGGACCATGTAAGGAGGCAATGAGAAGACAGAAGTGGAGATGGGGGCCCAAGAATCATCATTTTCCCCGGGGGGTAACATCGTTAACACTTAAGACCTATGCACGTCACTCTATGTAAATTGTACCTTAATAAAAGGAAATGTAAAGACATTTTCTTTAAAATGATTGCTGGGCACAGCTGACCCAACCAGCACTCTCACGACTTTCCTCAATAATGGCAGTCACTCACTCTGTCGCTGTACTCCTTTGTTCTCCCGACAAACCTGAGCAATGGCAGCAGATCTGAGCATATTAGCCCATTTGTCAGATGAGGAAACGGAAGAAGTTCACGACTGGCCGGAAGCCACCCAGCCAGTTTAGAGGCCGGGCCAAACGTGGACCTCAGGTCTCAGTCCCCTTTGTCCTAGTTATAAAGAGCAAGGAAATTGAAAGCATTTTTTTCCGACTTCCCCACTTAAGTTTCGTATTTATTCGTATAGTTCATAGCCCTCCGCAGTCAAAACCAGGAGGTTGCTGGCTTCTTTTCTCTCTGCAACTTTTAAGTCTCATTCTGTTGTTCAGAGGCACCGCAGGCCTGATGACTGAAGTGTTTATGGCTTCCCTACATTGTGTTATAAATGTGATGCCTGCCTCCCCCCAAGCAATTCAGCTCCCTCCAAGCAGGGGCCTTGCCTGGCTCAGTCACCACTGAATCTTCAGCACCCAGCCTGCTGCCTGGAACAGGGGATAGGCATGCAAGTGAAGAAATGAGCTAAAAGAAAGAACTAATGATGAAGGATCCACCCGGAGTCAGTGACGGTGACCCACGGTGACAGAGGCGGAGTGCTCACCCCGTGGCCCTGCTGAAGGTGGACGAGGAGAACGTGAGCTCGAGTCCCCTCGCCAACCGCCCCCTCTGCCCGGTGGACAGGGCTGTGTCCAGAGCTCAGGGTACAACACTCCCTTGGCCGGGGCAGCAGCTGGGCCCGTGAAACAGCTCTTTCAGCTCCAGCTCTGAATGGCAGTTCTATGGACTCCTCAGAGGAACACAGGCGCCTTTTCTGGGTCACTTCTCTGCTCATTAGCGGAGCCACAGAAATATGCTACAGGTAAGTTTTCAGAACAGAGATGGACCCCCCCTTCAAAAGGGGGCAGCTTTAACATTCCACAGCAAGAGCAAGGGCTTGCGGGGAAGGAGACCTGGAAGTTCAGCATATACATTGAGAAAAGAAAATAAATATTTGTGTTTTTAAAATGTGAAACATTTTCCCCAGGAATCAAATTGGGAACAGTGGGTCTGGTATTGGCCAGAGAAAAAAAATCCGTTGAGGGGCCTTCCTCGAGGCTGCTCACCGGTCAGAAGGGCTCCCGCAGTTCCCTCTCCTTGTTTTCACACACCTCAGGTTTCCAGAAACTTAAAGCCTTTAGTGTTTTATCCCAGAGAGAGAGAGAGTGTTTGTGATAAAGTGAGAGGCCCCTGGGCAGAGTGTGGCTCCGTGGAAAGAGCGCAAGGCGCCCCCTCCAGCCTGAGGCTCAGCTTCTTTCCAAAGAGCAAACCTGGTTATCTTGAGCTCCCATGACAAGAGATGCAGCCTGGTTGGTCCAGGACAACATGTCCCCTCGTCCTTCACTCAGCTTCATCACGGTTTGGCTGGATCCACACAGAAGTTTACCGATATTTATTTAATCTTTCTCTTTAACTCTCAATCCACTTGTTGGAAAAAAAAAATCTCCTCCTCCTAGGAAATAACAGCCACAAAATCACCAGTTCAACATAATTTATAGATTTATTCTGCTATGCCCTTAAATAAATTTGAAACAAATTTAATTTAACTTTTTCATCTACTTTGCACCAAAAATTATCTTGCACTCTGCCAGGGGCACGCACACCAGACTTTGGGGAATCCTGTGACATGAAACCGCTTTGGAATCAGGCAGAGCTTGGTTGGAGTCTGTCGCCTATCCATTGTGTTGACTTCAGAAGACTCCCTTCACGATTCTGCTCTTGAGTTTCCTGTCTGTAAGGTGGGAAGTTGATGGCCGTGTGCAGGAGGGTTGAGAAGGAAATGTATGGAACGTCGCCTCAGTGTGGTCCTCACCGCACCTTCTGTCTCAGTGAGCAGGCAGTTTCCATCACACTGACAGAGGAGCAAGGCAGCCCTGGCATTTCCCAGAGGGCAACCCTCACCAGTGGGGGATGGGCACCACCCGTAAATACCCCAGCTTCCCCGTGCTCTCTGCTGGACCGTTCTGAGATGTGCTCCTCACCATCCCTCAGAGGGTCCCCAACAGGTGTGAACCCCAACTGCCCACAGAAGCGAACTGTTTGCTCAGGCACTTTTTATTGGCTTTTGCCCCTTCCCAGCCTCGCCCCACCTCTCACTATAGTTCCTGGGCCCACCTCCCAAATAAACCACCAGCACCAAATCCTTGTCTTGGGATCTGCTTTGGAGGAATTTAAACGAAGCTCAGGCAAAGCTTTCTCGAGTGTGGGAATCTGAAACGAGGCTGTGCTGAGGGTCCTCCTCGGGGAGAACAGCCCTGGCGGGCGGGGCACATGAGGCGAGGGAGGGAGGGCCCTGTTCAGGCCCCAGGGATCAGCTGGGATCCACGGGGCTCCGGGCCAAATAAGCATCCTCATCTAGATGCACTTGCAACTTATTCTCTGACTCTTCCTTCAGTTACCCCCAAACCAGCGGTTTGGTTAAGGTTTTTCAAAAAAATGCAGAGTCTCGGGCCCCACCCCAGACCCAGCAAATCTGTATTTCTAAGCTCTCCAGGTGGTTCTGATAGAACTAAACCACCCACGTCATCCAGCCTCCCCTGTGCAACTTAAGTTCTCTCTCTGTCTCTGGAACACCTCTTGGACAGGGAGCTTGCTGCCTATCCCCCAAAGTTCTCCATCAGCTCTGAGGTGAGCACACCTGCTGGGGTGCCACGTTCAGCGACCCGAAGATCATGGCCACGCCCCCACTGAGCTATTCTGCCCTAGTGAAAACATCCTCATTTCTTACGAACATCCTTTTTAACACACAGATTTCAGCCCTTTAGGAGCCTGGTGCCAGCTCCCAGTGGCAGTTCAATTTGTCTCTTTCCCTCTTAAAGATCTGGGCTCTAAATTTAATGTAATCCTCCAGCTAGCAGAACGGAATCTATTTTTCTCCCCATTTTCCAAAATACCTACCCTTTAGTTATGTTGCCCGAAATCCCTGCTGTTTTCCACCTCAGCCTCAAAACAGAGCCCCTGAGACCTGAGAAGAGCACATGAAGGCATGTGAGCGGCATTCAGCTCGCTGTTTCTTCCTTCAATTTCAGAGCCCTGGACCTACCCTGACAAGATTTCGGGCATTCAAGATTATTGCCACGGCTGCCACTTATGCATTTAAGGAGGAAGAAAATAACACTTCCTCCAAATTGAGAAGAGGTGGTACTTTCATTCTTCTTTTGCTGTGTAACGCATGACTGCAAACTTAGCAGCTTAAAACAGCAAAGGTGTGTTACCTTACAGCTTCCGTAGGCTAGAAGTCTGGGCACAACCAGACTGGGCTGCCTGCTCCGTGCCTCGCAGGCTGAAATCCACATGTCAGCTGGGCTGCATTCCTTTCCGGAGCTCAGGGTCCTCTTTCAAGCTCACACAGTGGTTGGCAGAACTCAGTTACACCTTGCAGGTGTCAGACTAAATCCACGCCCCCAACCCTCCTGCTGGCTATTAACAAGGGGCACTCTAGTTCCTAGAGGTCAACCACAGTTTCTTACCACACGGTCTCCTCCAAAGCCTCCTCATGCTTCAGATCTCTCCTGTGCCAAGTCCCCCCTTCAGAGAGAGCCCAGTCCCTTTTAAGGGATCACTTGATTAGGTCAGGCTCTCCCAAGGTGATCCCCCTTTCTTAAAGTTAACAGTGCCATGTAACATAACCTAATCCCAAGAGAGACTATGTTGTCAGATTCACGGGCTCCACCCACACTCAAGAAGAAAGAACTATACCAGGTCATAAGCCATTGGAAGGCATCTCACATTTCTGCCTTCCGGGTGGAATAGATGGGCATAGAACAAGAAAAGAAGGGAGGGAGGGAGGGAGGAGGGCAGAGGATGGACAAGGAAATACAGCATTTTTCAGTTTGGGGGAAGTTGCACCAAAGTCAATATGGAAAGCACTAGATGCTAACTAACATACCCGAACTACAGCCGGCTGTTACTCTCGTGGTTCCATCTCCGGGCCCCTCCCTCTGGGGTGACTTCAGCAACGAAGGGTGGGAAAGCTCCCTGTGGAGTTTGGTGACCGGGGAGCAAGGCCTGGCCCTGTTGGTTTGTGGAGTGACTACAGGCAACCAAGGAATGTTAGGATGTCATGGTTGCTTCACCTATAGCCTTCATGGGGATGTCCAACCCCAGAAACTTAAATCTTTCCTTCCCAGACTCCAGGCACGTTCCTTCTTCCTTCCATTGTCCCCGCTGAAGTGCTTTAGTATAAGCACCTTCATTCCTCCCAAAGCTCCATCAATGTACAAAATTTCAGCAGCCTGGGCCTGTCAAGGTCCAGGCTGAACACATTTGTGGAATTGTAAGTTGTGACTTATCAGAAGTGAGGTCCCCGGACTGGAATCACCCTCTGACATGTGGTCACCTCCCCAGGCCTCTGCCCAGGCTGTCTTCCTGTCAGGATTGCGCCCCCAGCAGGTGGCGCAGAGTAAGTTACAAGGCCAGTGTCCTGCTAGACCACCTGGGCCCCTGAGGCGGCAGCAAAACTGTTTGCCAGATGGACTCTGTTTATATAGGGCTGTGGCTCCCTCGTGCTGGCCGCTTTCTGCCAAGCCCACTGCCTGCCGGGCACTCTTGGTGGCTAATTAGACAGGCTTCCTCCCAGAGTCCCAGGAGAGAGGCGAGGGGGTGAGCCCTGGCTGCTGGAGAGCCCATCTGGGCAGGCAGTGGGCAGGGGCTGTGGCCGCAGAGACCCACAGTAGCTGCTGCTTAGATGCCACCCAGAAACCCCAGGTGGGCCCAAGGGTGGGTCCTCCCCAACTTCCTTTAACCTGGGAAGTGCTTTTCTTGACAGTTAAAACTATTGCATTGCAAATTGGAGACATTCCCAGAGTGCCTGACTGGATATGAATCTCTGGTCTCCCCAATAGTCAGCAGAAACTCCACAAAGTAGAGAACTTGCCCATAAGCACAGGGCAAGGTTTCCTCATCTGTGAAGTAGATACACACCCCACCGCCCAGGCTGCTGCTCTGTCCCTGGGCTGCCCATCCTTTGGGCCACAGTCCCTGCATATGAGGTCTCTTACATGGTTCATCCACCTCACAGGTGTTTTCCTGGTCTCAGGCCCCACAAGTTGTCAGGTAGGCTGGAAGCCAGAGGCTGGACAGGGTGAGGACGCACGTGCTTTCATCTACGGGCACATCAACACCGTGGCCGGCTGATGTGTTAACACCTCAATGAACCTTGGTGATATCACACCCATGTGTCCACAAATGATACTCATACCCCACCCCTCTTTCTTCAGTCTCCTGAACTCCAGACGTATAGACAGAGAGCCTCTCTTATCATGTGTCCCCTAAGGTAGCTCAAATGTAAACAAAACTCAGGGCATCTTCTTTTGTTCCCTGTCCTGTGTCCCTAGTTCAGGGCTGGACACCACCGTTCCAGATGCTCTCTAAACCTGGGCACCAGCCTTGACCCTCCCTCTTCCTCACTTCTATGCCCAGGCCCTGCAGGTCTGGCTTCTTGAATACCTCTTGAATCCACCCAGCCCCACAGCCACTGCCTGGTGCATGTCCCCAGCATTCGTCCCCCCGGGCCACCTCCCTGCCAGCCTCCTGTCTGGGCCCTCAGCCCACAACAGACCCCTGTCCTCCACCACAAGCTCCTGAGCCAGGCTTGTCCTCAGTGCCAGGCACACAACCATGACTGTGCCTCAGCCCTGCCTTCAAGGGGCGTGTCAGCGTTCTAGAATCAGGCCATCACTCTGCTCACCTTTCAATGACACGGGGCAGGAAGGACCAGAGGGACAAGGTCCGGTTGCAGTCAGGCCTATTGGAGTCAAACCCCAGCTCTGCCCCTCAACCGATCATGACTTTGGGTAAGTGGCTTGCACACCCTAAGCCTCAGGAATAGTCACCGCAGAACACCTGCTGCGTGGGGCCAGTGGGACAGTCACGGAGATGACATACTGAAGAGTCCACTCAATTACGAGGGCCCATTCCTGCTACCATCACAGCCCTGAAAACTGAGGTGCTTCTGTTTGGCAACCTAGGTTTGATTTTGCAGGCTCTCCATCTCCGCAAGAGACAGCCCATCCGGGTGGCCCTCACCTGACCATCCTGTGCAGTCCCCTCTGTCCTGGGGCCAGCTCCTTGCAGGGCTTCTTGCTCCAACAGGCCCTCTCAGTGGGTTCTAACCTGGCCTTGTCAAAGGACCCCTGTGTGCACCTCAAACGGGGCATTGATAGGGCCGTGGTGAGAGCCGCCCAGCGGATCGGGAGCAGGCTTGGCTTGGCGGCTCCGCGTGACTTCCCCAAACCCAGCTATTTCCTGCTCCTTGGGCTGGCCCCTCCTAGCCGCCTGGCCGCAGGGCACAATCCCACTATACAGCTCAGCCTATTTCTTGGCTCCAGGCCAGGGAGGGGGGTGGGGCATCACCTCAGCTGGTCCTTGGGACACTCAGCCACGGCCCCTCGGTGTCCTCCTGATGAGGATACAAGACTGGAGACAAGGCCAATCCCCTCCTCTGGTAACGTCTGCCCCTAGCATTTGATGGGGATGTCTATGGGGGCCTCTTCATATGGACTTGCACAAGAGACAAGAGCTCACACGGGCTGGGACCCCAGCCCCTCTTAACAGGCTCCACGTGGAGTAGGGGGGGAAAAAAAGTCACTTGGTTTAATCTCTGACTGCTGTGTGACCTCAGGAAAGTCACCTGATGTCTCTGGGTCTCAATCCCCTCATGAGTGGAGCAGAGCTCGCTGTCCATCTCTGTCACAGCCTCGCTTTATCAGTTGCTTGGGGATCTGATAAAGAGCAGATGAAATCCATGAGGAAATCCGCTGTCCCCAGAAAAAGCTGACAAGCCAGAAGGTTGATGATACCTCTCAAATCTATCCCCTTCTTCTCCCACAGGATGACTTCACCAGCCTTCTTATGGGTCCCTGCATTTGATCTCTTCCTTCCTAAAACCCAGACCCAAACCAGACCCAAACCTGTAACTCCCCCTGCCCAAAACCTTCAAAGGTTATCCTTAGCCCCATCCCAGGATAAGTCCACACTCCCGGGCATGGCATTCAAGGCTCCATTAGGTCCCTTTGGGTACCAGTGAGGGAGCCCAACTCGAACTGCCTCGGACTGTCTGCTGACTTCACTCTCAGGCAGGCCCGCAGCTGCTGGCCGGGGAGGAAGAAGGCAAGGGGTGGAGAAAGAGACCAAGATTATTGAATTTGATTCCTACGTCCAACCATACCTAAAGCCAGAAGTCCCTGGTCTTTTCATTCATGTAAACCAAGCAGCAGCATGACCACCTTTTTTCTATTTTTATTTTTTTCATAAACTTGAACCATCTCCTTCCTGCAAATGCCCTCTTTGGCTGAAGTTAGCCAAGGTGGGCTTGCAGCCAAAGAGCCTTATGGTATGCACAGGCTCTTCCAGAACCAGGGCCCAAGACCTCAGCAGCCTCCCCTTCCACGCCTCCCCACTTGCAGCCAAACTGAGCCACCCCAGCTCCCCTCCCCCACATCCACAAGGCCTTCCATATCCTGCTACTTTTGCCTAGAACATCCTTCCCCACTTTGCTTACTGCTGCCCACTTGTCCTTCACGCTCCACTTGATGAAACTTCCTCCAAGAAGCCTTCTCTGGCTGTCTGAGGTCCCCCAGACTTTCCCTGTTCTTCAAACTATTATAACTAGTCACAGATCTGTCCTCACCTACCCAGACTGTGGGTAACTGGAGGCAAGTCTGACCAATCACAGTCCCACCTCGTGCCCAGCGCAGCACAACATCCAGGTGGGTTCCCTCCAGGTGAGTGGAGTTCATACCATATATGGGAGACATCATGGTACTTACTCAATCTCATGGTGATCTGTAATTTATAATCAGAAACAGTGCCACGTGGTGACAGTCCCCAGCTGGACACGACCCCCTGTGCAGTCTGGACTGCACAGACTGGTGTGTGCATGTGCATGCGCATGCGTGTGTGTTGGGGGTGATAGAGCCCCGCCCACTCCATATTTGAGGAACCACATCAGCCTGAGAGAAGCATGTCGCCGCTTTATTGAAACTTATTCCCCGTCACACACAGCAATTGTGTGAGCGTGTACTGGTGGGGAGCCTCTTGCACAGCCCTCTCCCTCTGGACCCCACAAAGACCCCAGAGAGCCCTCTTCCGTGGCCCTATCGCCACTTGTGGGTCAGCTCCCTCAGGAACCCCAGCCCTCTGGGAAGCAAGCAAAAGAGGTTGGGGCCAAAACCTTCCCTGCAGCTCCTCCACCAGCCCCTCGTGGCAAGGTCCATGGACCCACAAAGGGTTTGCCTGTTTTTAACTGAACTAGTATGTGGATTTAGTCCAAGAAATGGATTCTCCTGATTTCAGGGCTGAATTGCTGCTTGACCACAAGCATCAGATAGAACTGGGTCACTTCCAACCACATTGGCGATGGACAGACTGGGCTGTGGAATGGACTGCCGGATGGTTGCTAGAGATGACCATGGTTGGAAGCGACCCATTTCACAGAGTCCCCTGCTGTGTGACTGCTCTGACCACGTGTCAATGGTGACAACTCTTACGCAAAACAATGTGTGTTCACAGGGACTGTCTGATGATTAAAACTACTGTCATTTCCTGGAACTAGCTGTCGAATGATGGTTTGGCAACTGTCTGACTGAATTTTTATTTGAATTAACAATTATTCAGCCACTTGGAAGTACTGAATTGATCAGAGTGGGCCACCAGCTATTGTATTGGATTGAACTTCATGATTTGGGGGATAATCTGATTTTTTTTTAATTATCAAATTTAATCCTTATTCTAAATTGACTGGGTTAGCCAACCTGATCCTTATTTAAGCAAGCTATCTGAAGAATTTAAATATATGGATTTGGTGGGGAGGACTCATTGCTGATTACTCCACTAAAGTGCTGTGTGAACTGACAACTATTTACAAACCAGTACAATGGACTGTTGTAGTTTGACCAAATTATTTTACTGAACTGACAAGTGTTTTGTTTTTTTTTTAATTTGTCAGCCACTTGGTTAAACTGGTCAAGCTGAAAAATATTTAACCAAATGCAATGAATTTAGAATGACCACTTGTTTAAACAAATGCCAGAGCTGATCAAACTAAGCCAGGTGTCATTGGACTGAATCTTTAAGAGACTCGAGGAGCCATTCAGCCTTAAGCGTTGACCCAATTGTGAGCATCTCCCAGGCCCCACAGGCAAAGCAGGCCAGCGAGGGGTACACAAGCAGACTGTCCTGAAGTCAGCTGGGTGGTTCACCCAGGCCACAGGGGCCACCAAAGCAAAGAAGAAGCGGATTTCGAGGCAGTTCCACCTCCCAGCACCAGGGCTGGGGACTGGCGCTGTCACACCTCGGAGTATGGGGGAGGCTCCGAGTCCGCCTCCTGAGTCTTGGGAGGCAGAGACACAGCTTCCTCATAGGACGGCAGGACCACCTGCAAGGGACAGAGATGAGGGTTGAGGATTGGCCAGAAGGAACCACACCTTTGACAAAAGGATGATGAGGACCAGCACACCTCGTGTACTTACTGGTATACTTAATGTGTGCTCGGCATTGTACACACTGACAGGCGCACCTCTGTTCCTGTGGGGAACAGACTTGCCTCTGCCTCGTCAGCATCAAGCCCCCTTGTTTAATAACAGCACCATTTTCCCTGGGAGAACAATCTCAGTCTGCGTGCTTTCAGAAGAATTGGCCCCATCTTTCAGGTCCAGGGGGTGGACATGTGACCTGGGCGGGGCCCCTCAAAGGAGAATTTTATCCCGCTGGCTATCTGTGGTCATTGGTTTGGGGTTAGGCTTGTGACTCAACCTAGTCCAATCAGACATGCTCCCGGGACTTCCTGTCTGCTGGGGCTGCTGAGAGGATGGGATGTCAGCCAGGGATTTTGGTGTGATTTTTGCCACCACAAGAAAAGGGCTGCCTGAAAAGGGAGCCAATGCTGAGGAAAGTAGAGTCCAGAGATGAAGAGGATGGGATCACATCTGTATGTCCAGGTAAATATTGGACTTTCAAGTTCTGTGAGCTAATAAACTCTCTTCTTTAATTTAAGTCAGATTGAGTTGGGTTTCTGCCATTTGCAACCAAAAATGTCTTGACTAATACCATCCCCATTTTACAGATGAGAAAGGTGAACCACAAGTAGTTTAAACCAGCTGCCCTTTTCCCATAACTTCTCCAATCGGCTGTTTCTAAGTGCACCTCATCCCTCTGCCAGGAAGGCCCCTGCCCCTTTTCTAGCTACCTTGTACCAATTGATAGTCTAAGACTTGGTCAAATGTCACCTCCTCCAGGGAGCCTTCCCTGACAACCCAGATGAGGTCAGCTGCCTCCTCTGTGCTCCCATTGCCCCTGTGTGTTACACTGAGTTGCAATTGAATTTCTGTGTCTAGATTTACTCTGGACTATCCACTCCTCTAGAATGAGGTGGCATCTTAGTTTTCTCTGTACCTCCAGAGTGGGATATAAGGCCAACAAAGAGTAAGAGGCTGAAGATGTTGAAAGCACGCATAAATGAAAGAACCCCAGACTATCAGAGCTGAACGATATCTTCACATTTCTTCTGGGCCAAACCTCTTCTTACAAATGGAGACACTGAGGCACAGCAAGGAAGAGAGACTTGCCCCAAATGACAGAGTGAGTAGCAGAGCTACGCTGGCTCCCCTCCCCCCGCCACCAGGCTCACCTTCTCCAGCATCTTGGAGCTGCTCTTCCCCTCAGCTGAGTTCATGTACTTGATGAGTCTGTAGCATCTCCACACGCACTTGAACATGTAGACCTGGAAATGGCCCAAATCAGTCTGTGCATTGCCGGCTCTGCTCCTCACTGTCCCAGCAGACCTGAGGCAGATGCTGAGCACTTCCTGGAGAACCCCAGCTCACCCCAGCAGGCAGCACCCTGCTGCTGCAGCTCAGACGCCTGTTCTGGTTGAGGGGTGCCTCACCTGCCAGTCCTCACGACTCCAGGTATTCCCCGTTTTACCTCCCCACAGATGCAGTGCAAAAGGGGCTTTTTGGAGGTTTTGCAGCCACCCTCAGCCTCCCTCCCAATAGTCCTGCAGGTTCCGCTTGTCCACCCCTGGGGACTGGGAGCTCACTACTTCCTGAAAAGGCCTTGCTCACCCTGAGACAGAGCTCACAGTGGGAAAGGTTTTCTTTTTTAGATTTTACTTATTTTTAGAGAGAGATGAAGGGAGGGAGAAAGAGAGGAAGGGAAACTTCGATATGAGAGAAAAACATCAATTGGCTGCTTCCCTTACGTGCCCTAACGGGGAACTGAACTTACAACCCAGGCATGTGCCCTGACCAGGGATCAAACCAGGAATCTTTCACTTTGTGGGATGATGTCCAGCCAGCTGAGCCACATCGGTCAGGACAGGGAAGGTGTTCTTGAAAGTTGCTTATGATATGTTGTTTTTAAAAGCAGATTACAGAACAGTGTATGCTGTAATATCTCATGTTTACAAATATAAAAAAATTATATGTACAGACATATATATCTGTCAGATGTCGTAAGCAACTGCTCTCTCTCAGCAGTTGATACAGGAACTGGGGAGACAATTTCCAGAGTGGCGAGTGAAGTCCCAGGGCCGTGCTCAAGGACACTGGCCAAAAGTTCTCTCTGTGCCCCAAACGGCCCCATAAGGAAGAAGAGCGGGTCCTGGCAACTGGAAGGTCTCTTGTTTCATGGAGTCTCATAATGGGGGCTTAGAGGGGGCAAAAATACATAAAAGGAAACATAAAAGAATGAAATATGAAGGGCCCCGGAAAAATCAAGTAGGTGGAAGGTGGCCAGTGAGGGGCCCAGAGAGAACCCCCCTCATCCAAGGAGAAGAGAGGGGGGAGATGCGTTGTGCAGTGGCGTTGGAGAAGCTGTTTTCTAGCCCAGTGTGTGATGTAACCCCCCCTCTGGTTTCCCCCAAGCCTTCAGAAAAGTCCTCATTGCACATCGCTAACGCACTTGTAGTTTGAGGGAAGCTTAAAAAGAGTGAAATTCTGGCTCCAGGTTGGCCTTAGGTGGGGCAAGAGACGCTCAGGGCCTTCGCTGAAGGGAGGTGGTAACGTCTGCTTACCCCCCTCCCCACTAGAAGACTGGGAGGAGCCCTGGCCGGGTAGCTCAGTTGGTTACAGCACTATCCCAATGGGCCAAGGCTGTGGGCTATTCCTGGTCACAGCACATATACGAATCAACCAATGAATGCATAAATATGTGGAACAACGACAACAAACTGTTGTCTCTCTCTCTCTCTCTCTGTCCCCCCTTCCCTCTCTCTCTAAACTCAATTAAAAAAAAAAAAAAGACCCGGAGGAAATGTACCCAGGTATCACGAAGTACTGCTCTCTGTGTGGCAGTGGGTGGGGGCTGATTGTCTTCTTTCTGCTCATCTGAAGTTTCTAAATTTCTACACTGAGCCTATGTTACTTTCACAGAACCCTTTTTAGAAGCACTTCCTTCTCTTGAGTCAACATCAGCCTCCCTGTGGCTTCAGGCCAAAGGACCCGGCTCTGGCCTCTAGAATCCCCAGGAGGGGCCTTTGAGTACTAGAGACGTGCTCATATCCCCCTTGAGGCACCTCTTTCCCAAGCTGAATTGCCCAGTGTCCTTGGCTCCCTCAGATGGCAGAATTTTCTTGCCTCTTCGTCCTCCTATTTGTGCTACTCTAAACACACCCCAGTCTGCCACCATCTCCCTAAGAGCTGGGACCTGAAACTGGATTCTGTCTTCTGGGTCTGACCACCCCACAGAAGAACAAAACCATTTCCCTCCCTCCTTCTTATCACCAAGCCTCTAGTAATATGACCTCAAGACCCAACTACATTTTGGTGCCTGAATCACATAAAACTATGACACTGGCTAAGTAAGACATTATGTCCCTTTCACAGAGGAGACCTGAGGCCCAGAGAAGAGACTTGAAAAGTAACCACACAGCTAGTGAGGGGAGAGCAGGGATTCAAATTCAGGTCCTTCTGAATCTAATTCAGACAGAACAGCTCCTCCTCCCCGAGGTCAGGGCCCCTCTGGGTTATACATTAGTCCCTGACACCCGAATGGAGGTGGTCTTTGCAGATCCACTTGCTCTATATGGGGTGTCCCTGAGGATCCCAGCTCAGAGGAGCTGATGGGGAGAGGGCTAGATTAAGGGGCCAAGAGCAGGGAGGGTGACAACAGGGTCCCTGCCTCCAAATAGTCCAGCAAGGGTGGGTCTGGGGCCACACAGCCTCACCACCCCTCCCAGAGCCACGGAGCAAGGGCCACTCACCTTCAGGATGAGGACAGTAATAAAGGCGACGGAGAAGATGATCATCATCTTGATGAACTGGTTATAAGCCATTCCCTCCTGGCTGGGGATATAATTCTGCAACAGATTTGGGGACCGTGTCAGAGCCTTTGGCCACAGGGGAGGAATGACGAGCCTGCTCTACACACACGCAGGGACATGTTGCGGCCCAGCCATTGTCTTGGCTGATCCTGCAAGGGTCCTGGGAGGCAGGTGCTACTTACCATCAGCCCCATGTGACAGGGGAGGAAACCACAGGAAGCAGATGCAGCTGCTGCATGCCCAGATGGCCCTTCCCTCGCGGCGCCCCCAGCCCCCAGCTGGCGGTGGGCATGCCTTTCCCCCAGCACAATTATGGCTGATTGAACAGCCTGATCCAGAAGTACCTGGAAAATCACCCACTCCCAAGGGGGCAGCGCACAAGCAGTGACTAAAGGATGCCAGTTACTGCTCACAGTGGGACAGCCTCAATGGCATTTGCAAATATGTGCACACAACCTTTGATACTCTTCCCTTCAAAACATAGAGCTCATTTCCCCTCCCTAGATTGTGAGCCACACCTAGAGACTCACTTCTCACAAATAATAGAAGGGAGCAGAGGTGAGTATGACCTCTGAGGCATAGCTGTTTTCTCCTTGCTCTGCCTCTCAGGTGCTCACTCGGGGGAGCTGGCAGCCATGACATGAGGATGCTCAAGCAGCCTTATTAAAGGTGCACAGGGTGCAGAATTGAGGCAAAGAGCCGACAGCCATGTGAGTAATCCATCCTGGGGGTGGATCCTTCAGGCCCAGCCAGGCCCTTGTTGTTGGCAGCTCCATCCCCATCTCAGGTGTGACCTCATGGGAGACCCTGAGTCTTACCAACCCAGCAAAGCCACTCCCAGATTCCTGATCCCCAAAAAGCTCTGTGCAATAACAATTGTTTATTGTTTTTATGTTACTCTGTTTGGGGAGAATTGGCTAGACAATAATAAAAAATTAGTATTATTTCTGTGGGGCAATTCATACTCCAGGGCTCCCTCTGAAATCGGGCAGGGCTACCCCTGAAGCCACATGCCTGCCTGGCTTCTTCCCTGTGTCTAACCTGTTCCCCTCCCCTTTTTCAAGGTTTTCCTAAGCATTCTCCCTCAGTAAATCACCTGTACAAAAATCCTCCTGCCAGGCTTGTCTTCTAAGGAGCCCAGCCCAGTCTAAGCACAGGGAGGGGAAGCAACTTGCTCAAGGCCACACAGCCAGTGACAGGCATGGACCCCTGGCCCAGACTCACCATGTGGTTCATGGACTTGAAGTTGAGATAAGTTGGCACTTCCATGTAGGAGCTGCAGAGGGTCAGGATGCTCAGGCAGAAGTCCAGCAGCTGCAGGGTCATCAGTGGGACCTTGGAAGGTTGCTTAGGAGGACAAAGACAAGGAGGAAGATAGATCAGCAATTAAACCCCAAGCAGAGGTGTTGTGGGGCCGGCACATGGGCAGGGGGCGGGGCTCAGCTCGAGACACCGTCTTGGCTAGAGAGTACCAGTGGCCTTCTAGTCCACTGTCCCCAGAAAGAAATGGATACCCATTGCTCAGATGTTCACACCGAGGGCCGGTGGTGGAGCCCGGGACTAGAACCAGGGCCGTGACTGCCTGCCCAGGGCCCTTCCACAGTATAGCTCCCAGTCTTTTCAAAGACAGCAATCTGAGAGGGTCTGGACAGAAGCTTTGGGGGCCATATCAATGATGGGCGCCAGCCATCACGGGCACCCCACTGTGGGCACCCAGGTGGCTTTACTCGTCCTCATCTTCCTTTAGAACATGGTTACAAAGGAGGGACAAAGTAGGGCTGGGGCCTGAAAGGGAGCATGTGCCATTTCTTCTGCCGTGGAGTCACTCGTGGGTGGCATTTGTCAAGCGCTTACCATGTGTGAGTGCCCTCTCTACACTTTCCTCAGTTAATGCGGCTAGGGCACAGCGAGCAGACGGGACCACAGACCCATTTGACAGAGGAAGGAACTCTGGGGTGCTTTGAAGGGACTCAGGGACTTGCTGAAGGTCACCAACCAGGAAGGGGACTTGAGGGGCTTCCCATCCGGCCTGAGCCCCACGCCCCACCTCCCCAGGCTGGGTGGGCGGAGAGTGGGGCTGGGTACTCACAGCCCGACTCCGGGAGACAAACTTGAGGTAGGAAGGCAGCTCCACGTAGGAGCCCAGCAAGGTGAACAGGCACAGCAGGTAGTCCATGATTTGCAGGGACATGAAGGGCAGTAGGTACTTCTCCCGGTTCTGAAAGGCAGGCCCAGCGCCGTCAGGCACCCCTCGCACACGTCCCCATGCAGCCTGATGCCCCCATGCCCTCTCACCGGCAGCTCCCTTCCCTCCCTAATTCTCCTAATCCACATGGATCCACGTGCCCTCTGCTGAGTGAGGCTCTGGGGAGGGGGAGAAGGCAAGACCCAGGCCCTGAGCGCAAGGAGCCTTGATGTCCCTGGAGGTACAAGAACAGGCCCTATCTACAGGGTAACTGCTCCCGGGGCCCTAGGAGCAGGCGCAGCTCAGTTCCCTTTCAAGAACTCAACCAAGATGAGCCATTTTGCGGATGAGAAGAGATCAGAGAGGACTTCCTGGAGGTGGGGACACAGAGTGGATCTGGAAATAAGCAGGAGAGAAAGAGGGAGAGTACTAGAGGCAGACGGGCCAGAAGGAGCAAAGGCCCGAGGTGGGGAAAAGCCTGCGGGACTGAAATAGTCAGACACTCCAACGTGCAGGTGCTCCTGGGGACTATTCGCCATGGTAAGTGGTCCCGAAAGGCTGAGGCTGAAATCCCCTTCCTGCAACTGAAAGCAAGTGACCATTGTGACCAGTATGACTGCATAGGAACCCACAGTTGGGGATAAAATCACAGAAAGGGTGGTTTCGTGGTTTCTCATGTGGTTGTCTAAAATCACTCAGGAGGTGGCCAAAACGACCCAGCCTGAGGCTCAGAACCTCCAGGGGTGACCTGATCCATCTTTCTAACTGGGCCATTTACATTTCTGCTCAAGCGCCTGGGAGCCACCCTGAACAAGGTGGAACCCATCCCTGGGATGCAGGGCAGGGTAGCACGGCATTAGCCAGGGGGTGATGGGGACATTTCATGCGAAGTGGAAACATTCCAAACAAACACCAAACCATTGACCCCCATCTCCTGGCCCTGAAGGCGCCAAGCCACTGTCTGTCCTGGAAGGGCCCTGTTTCGAGCCTCGCTTCCTGCCTCTCTGGGGCCAAGGACAGACGGTTCCTCTTTGCAGGAGCCTGAGCCACAGCCTGTCTCTCTCACACTCCCTCACTGGGCAGAAGTGAGCTGGAGGTGTCTACACTCTCCCCTGTGCTCTGGCTTCTCCCACAATCACAAAACCCATTGAATTCTCCCCTCTCCTCACTCCTCCAAATGGCTCTTCCTCTTTTTTCTATCAAAATTCCCTGCCTCTCTTTGTCGTATAAAAGGATGTGGGTCACCAGTGATGATATCTAGGGTACAGGATGGGTCTCCCAAAACACCCACCTCCCACCTTCTCAGCAGCCAATTCCGCCCCCCCCAGTGGGTATGACTATGGGGGGGGGGGCAGAAGGGTAGCTGGGGCTCCCCAAGTCCTGGCTCCCCTTCCCCTCCCGCAGCGGGGCCCTCACCTTGACCACACCGATCAGCAGGCTCACGCTGATGACGAAGAGCATGGCGATGAGCAGGAAGCTGGAGATCAGGTCGGCTGAAAGGCAAGGCAGAGTCGTGAGGGGCCGGAGGGGCCCCCAGGGAATCCCACCGGGGCTCCAAGGACCGCACTTTGGGAACCGCTGGTATGGGGGCTGTGACACTGAACCACAAGCCCAGGCCCTGCCCTGCTGTAGTTCCCAGGCTTAACAGGCTACAAAGATGCCAACAGAACATTTCAGGTGAACAAGAGGGTATAACAAAGGGTCCCAGCGGAGGTGGGGGGAGGGGCAGGCTAGGGGTCTGCTTTAACCAGGGTGAGGTCTGTGAGCTGCGTGACAAGGTGGCCAGGCAGGGCCTGAGACAAGGTGTGGTCAGTGCCGCTGGAGTGCGGGGAATGGGGTGGGGAGAGCCTGGAGAGACCCTGGAGGAAGGTTAAGTCACCACTGTGACCAGACAGGTTAGCAGGGGCTGGACTTCACGATTCTTCTAGTGTGATGGGCAGCCATTGACGGGTATATGCAGGGGAGCCCTGGTGTCATCCTTCCAAGCTGGTTAGGTTAGCAGGGCGCCACCCTATCTGCTCCCACAGCTCGGGACCCGGGTCAGGACAGGTGGAAGAGCCCCCTTTGCAGATAAAGATCTGAGGCTCAAAGAGAGGAAGTGGCAGGGCCTCAACCCCCAGTCAGTCACCCACAGCCAGGACCCCTTCCCATCTCCTTCCCAGCTTCCCCCTCCTGTCCCTTGGACCTACCAAACCTGAGGTAGCCTGTCTTGGAGAATCTGCAAGAGGCTTTGCCATGGGCTACCTCCACAGAGTGCTCGATGAAAAGCAAGACGCTCATGATCTGGGGACAAAGCAGAGCATCAGTCAGCAGGGTCTGCACCGCCCCCTCACCAGCCCCTCCCTCCCCCAGGGTGTACGGTCAGGGGCCTGTGAGGAGGGGTCCTGGAGGAGACTGAAAAGCAGGTCAGTAGGGCAGCCTGGATCAAAGCATGGCCTGTACAAGCTCATGATCATGGTTCTTTCACTTCCCAGCTGTGTGAGTTTGGGCAAGTTACGCAACCTCTCTGTGCCTCAGTTTCTGCTCTGCAAAATGAGGGTAATGTAGTAGCTACCTTAGGAGGCTATTATGAGGAATAAATGAGAATCCCAGTCAAGCCCTTAGAACCATGTTCTCATTCAAGCATAACTGGGACTATTGAAGGTCAGTCTTAAGAGAAGGTGAGGGACATCATGGGACCTTAGTCACAGCACCTGCGCATCAGAGAGCTTAAAGCTCACAGAGTCATCAACACAGGCCTGGCAGCACCTGACCCATGAATTCCCGCGTGCCCTCCGAAACCCATCTCTCATGGCACCTCAGTTTCCCCATTGTCAAAATGAGGATAATAACACCACCTGCCTCACAGGGTTGGAGTGGGACCGGATGGGCTATAATTCACGTACAGTGCCTGGCAGGTCGTAAGCACTTAGTCTGTGCTTTCTACTATTATTACTATTATCCCCAATGGACTGCAGGTTCCTGCGTCTCTCTTGTTCACTGCTCTTGCTGTTTTATTTGATGAATAAATGGATGGAAAGACACATGAACCCCATCCCCCGATGGGGACCCACCCCTGCGGAGGATAACGGAGGAGGGGCACTCTGATGGGCGTGAGTGTCGGGGTGGCCCCCGCAGCTGCTGAAGTCCAGCCACAAAACTGCAGCTTAAAAGGACCTTGGAGGTCACCTTGCCCAGGCCCTCCACTTCCTTTATGTTTTTTTTCTTTTTTTTTTCTTTTTGCAGATGTAGTCCCCCATTCAATCTGGGCTGCCACAAAGACAGGCAGAAAGCGGGGGGATTTTTTTCTTTCACATCCTAGTGCAAACCAAAAGAACAACATCGATTGTTCAAGGTCCATCAGTGGATGCAGTATCCACTTTCCGATGCAAGAATCCTGGCCATGCAGCAAATGCCTCCAGCCACGGGGAACTCATCATCTTCTGTGCATTCGTGTCCTTGCAGGTGGCCTTCTGCCCTTCCCCCACCACACGCACACAATGTTCTAGGCACCATCCATTGACTGAGAATAAGACTATCCCCTCCCTCCAGCAGGCATCCTACCTCTATTAATATAGCCTATATTTACATTGGCTTCTAGGCAGCCCCACCCTGGTAACTCATGCTGAAAGGAGAGGCAACCCGACACCAACCATCTGTTTCCCCCTTGCTGACTGTGGGTTTTTTAGCTCAGACACAGGTATTAATTGTTCTCTCTGCCATGTTACATCCTCTTCAGTGGGGCAGAAAGGGACAACGTAGGAGAGTAATGAAGAGCTGGGCTCCAGAGTCAGAGAGAGGTTTGAATGCGTGTCCCTATGTGACTTTGGGCAAAGCCACCTCACCTCTGTTTTCTCCTCTGGAAAATGGCCATCACTGGATTGAGTAAGGAAGAAATTGTGTTGTATTTGCAAAAAACTGAGCTTGGGCCCTGGCAATAGGTGCTCAGCCAACATAATCTGCTTTCGGCTGGTGCAAATTTACGAGGGCCAGTCAGGCAGTACCGGGAACAGGGTGCCAGGGGGCGACGGTGAGCCTGCTCCAGCGGCCCGCTCCGCCTGGGCAACCAAGCGGGCTTTGTTTCACCAGGAAGGCTGAGAGCGGCCCAGAGTGGAACGGCAGATGCGGGGTGAGGCCTGAGGCTGGCACCTGCAAGAAGCAGCCCTGAGAGACGAAAGCTGCTTCCTCAGCCTCCCTCCTCCCAGTTTCACCTTTAATGAGGGAAAGAGAAAGGGAGGCAGACGGCAGTTCAGTCCAGGGCAGAACCGGGGACCCTGCAAGACAGTGAGCTCCCCAACCCTGGGAGTGTGTGGGCAGAGCACAGATGAGTCGCAGCTGGGCTTAGAAAGGCCCCTAACTTTCCACGGAAGACACCAGTCCCTGGTCCAGGAGCGGCACAAAAGGACTTTTGAAGTGCCAAGAATCAAGGATTATTTGAGATCTAGAACGAAGCTCAGAATCAGACAACCCCAAACTCCAGTTGCTGGAAAGAGCCTTCATCCACTTATTTTATAAGCTCCTTCTTCTTGTTTAATGAACTGAGAGAGGTTAGGTGGCTTGCCCAAGGACACGGAGCTCATTGGGGACAGAGTGGAACTGAAGTCCAAGTCTCCCGGTGATGCCCTGTTGCCTTCCCATATACCCTGCCCCCCTGCACCTCAAGGCCCCTGCTGGCCCGGACCCCAGAAGGCTCAGATATTTCGATCACGCACCTATGTCGGGGAACCTTTTGAACATACTCCTCTTTATTTCTAAATTATATGCACGTGCTACTCTCCTGGTTTATCATGAACATCATGAAACATACATACAAAAATTTCAGGAATTCATAAAGAATATAATGGAAACATTTATAAATTCTAATATTGTCATCCTGAAACCCCAGTGGTCACCTTGAGCATCACCCGACTTCGGAGACCACTGCTAACTCCCAAACCTCCCTGCCTCCCCCACTTTCTCAATTCTGACCCCACACATCTCTCACGACCCTGTCGCCATGCCTGCGGTCCTGCCGTTAGCCTCCCCACCGCCCCTCCTGAATGCCCTGTGACCCCAGCGAGGGGAGGAGGGGGAGGACATTTGTACACCCTGATCCACAGGGGCCAGGTGCACCACCCTCACCACCCCCATGACACGCCCATAGCCCGGGAAAGGGACTATTCTTAATCCTCCCACTCCCATTTCAAAGATGAGGAAGGTGCGACTCAGAGGGGCCCAAGGCTTCCCAGCTTGTAATCTGCAGAGCCAGGATTCAAAGCCAGGCTGAAGGGACCTAGAGCCCATTCTCATCGCCTCCCCTGCCCGCCCATCATCTCCCAGCCTCCTGGCTCCGCCCGAGGCCTGCCCCCAGCCCCACCCCCCGTGGAGTCAGAGGCAGACACCCGTCTCCTCTTCCCTCCGAAGTCACCTCTCCCTCCGGCAGCCTGTTTAAGAAGCAGCAGCAAGCACTGCTGTTTCTATTTTGGTAAAAAACCATCTGTGTTTAATAACAGGCTCACCCTTCACCCATTTCACCTTCCCAACAATCCTGCAGCGGGAGGGAGATGGTTCTGACCCCATGCACCAGATGAAAACCCAAGGCCACACAGCGAAGAAGGGAGGAACCAGCCTCAAGGTCACAGAGGCTGACTCACACCTTCCCCGGGCCCCTAACCTTCAATAAAAACACCAGTCCCCAGTCCAGGAGAAAGGTAGGGGATTCGGCTCCCTAGGAGATGGATTGGAGAACAACTGACACTTATTGAGCACCTACTGTGTGCTCAGATCTGTACTCACAGGTTTGCATCATAAACCCCTAAACCCTGAAAGAAAGGCAATGTTTTCCCAGTGTTACAGAGGAGGAGGTGGAGGCTCAGAAAGGAGGACTCCCAGGCTGTGTCATGTGGCCCGGCTGGCACTTGAACCCTGGTGCCTGTGCTCCCAGGGTCCAGGGCTCCACTCAGAGCCAAGAGGCTGCTCTGGGCCCCAGCCTCTGGTCCCACCAGCCGTCTGCCCATCCTTCCTCAGCGCTGGACACTCAGAGCTCAGGACGCAGCAGGTGGAGCCTGACGGGAGGCCTCCCCCACGGCCTCACTGCCATCCTACCATGGCCAGGTCCTGGCTCCTCCTAGGCCTCAGTTTCCCCCCTCCAGTCAACGAGCCGAGTCACCCCATTTGCTCCCAGGGCCACAGGGATGACTGAACACAGGAGAGTCGGGGGAGTGGAACTTTTGCAAATGAGGGCACGTCGTTCCCAGGCTCCCAGCTCAGAGCTGCCTCCTGCTCATCAGACGGCCTTCAATGCATCATCCGAGAGTCACCCAAGTCTAGAACCAAGACTCATTTGCATTTCTGGAAAAGTACCTGGCTTACCTACAGTGTCTGCTGGGAGAGGCCTGGAATCCCCAGGAGTTCAGATTTCCCAGGTCCTTATTTTCCTCTCATCTCCCTCCACTGCCCACCCCACACCCCCGCCCCCAGCCCCCGGATTCCACCTGGACACAGCACTGCCCTCACCCCGAGCTTGGAGGGCCTGGCTGGCCCAGGACCCACACCCTGCTGGAACAGCGCTTCTGTCCTCCTGCAAAGCCCAGGCAGACAGCAACCCCCTTGCCCACCTGTTCCTCCACTATAGCGTCCCCTCACTCACTATTCCTTGATTCTCCACGGGAAGATCATGTGGTTAAGAGCTGGGGTGCTGGATTCAGATGGTCCTAGGCCTAAGCCAAGTTCTATGCCTTTGAGCGAGCCACTAACCTCTCAGAGCCTCAGTCTCCTCATCTGGGAAATGGGGGGAATAACCGGACCTGCCACATAGGTTGCTATCAGGTCAAATGGCAGCTGTACAGATCCAGGTGTACAGCAAGCACTCCGTAACTAACACGGTTGGGCAGCATTCATTAATCTGTGGGTATTCATTCTTTCCCTTGTTCGTTTGTCCAGGAAGCACTCTCTGAACCCATACCACCTCCAGGCCCTGTCTGGATAAGTCATTAACCCTGCCCTGAAGGTATTGAAGTCCCCAGGGGGAAGCTGCTGGGTGCCCAGTGTATTCAGAGCCATGACAGGCAACACGCAGCGGGTTTAGGGTCCCTGGTGAAGGAGCGATCGCCGCAGCCTGGAAGACTCAGGGAGGCTTCCCTGACAGATGGAAACGGTGGAGCAGGGCTTTGAAGGATCAAGAGAATTTTTCCAACCGAGACGAGAGAGAAGCATTGCGGGAAGAAGGAACATCATGTGCAAGCGGCTGGAGCCTGGCCGTGCAGACCCAGGGGACTGGGGTGCCAGTGCAGCTGAGAGGGGATGTTACCAGGGGGGAAATGAGGCTCAGACAGAAGTAGCAGGCAGCCCAAGGTCACACAGCAAGACTGTCGCAGAGCCGGAGCCAGCCTCACCTCTCCAGAGGCCAAGGCTGGGCTCAGGCTGCATGACTGTGTCAGCGCAGGCCGTGGCCAGCGCCCTCCCCCACTCTTCATTCCCCTTTTTACCTCTTTTTTCTGCTTCTCCCTGGTTTCTGTTCCCACTCTCACCCCAACCCTGTTCCTTCTTTCTGAATAACAAGCACAACTTCCCTAAACTGAGCAGTGGGGCAAGTGGCCAGGATGCCAGGAGAGACTCGCTATTTGTTTTCCTGGTGGCTCCAAGGAACAACCAACCGCTTGAGATGAAACAAGAGGGGGACCGGGGTTTGTAGGAAGGGAGGAAAGTCAGGGCAGGTGGGGGCCACGGGGGCGCTATTGGATACGGTGAACATAGGCGGAGAGGTTTTGGTCAGGTGAGGCTGACTACGGTGACCGTGCTGAGAGGTGGAGACCGGCTGGGGTGTCACTGGGTTTAGCATGGCGGTAAGAGTCATGATCATGTGAGTGGTGATCATAGAGGTGACAGTGGATGTGGCCAAGGCGATGATAAACTAGTGAGTGTGCTGGGAAGTGGCAAGTAACTGCAGAGATCACACAGCCTTGATGCTGCTACAGATGGTGGCAGTGGTGGGGACATCAGGATACGACGGAAGTGATGAAGACCAATGTGACACCGGACCCCTCGATTCTGAGGTTCAAATATCAGCTCCCTCTTCAGAAGGTGGGGCCACTCTCTCGGACCTCCTGGGAGCTCAGGACCCAGCCTCTCAGAAGCAGGCAGAGACCCACCTACTGAGATTTCTGGGAATAAAACTGACAGAGAGCACAACCCTCAGCGAGCACCGACTATGTGCCAGCCGGTGCGATGGCACGGTCCTATCCATGAACACCATTGTCCCCTCCTAACAAGTCTGTGAGATCAGGATTGTCCCCTCAAGTTCCTGCGAGGAGAGCAGGAGCCTGTGTGTGACCCCGAAGAGGCTGCACAAGGAATCAGGCCCAGGCTCGCCTTCAACCCTTCCCCTACGGATAAAGCAGGTTTCCAAATGGGTCCCCAGTGCACACCCCTTCCTGTCCCCTCTTCCTTTTCACCCTGACCTCCCGCACAGAGGGCCTGAGGCTGAAGGGCTCATGCACACTTAGGCCACCCTCATTATTATTAGCAACCTTGTCCTGAAGCTCATTCCTCTCAACCTCCCAGGCTTACTTTGTTTTCCCTGCCCATGCGCCAGCCCCCACCCCCCAAGGTTGTCTGGGAGGAAAAGAAGAGAATCAGATGTGTCAGTGGCAAGAGGAAGCTCCCCTCCCCAACCCTCAGCCTATACTTCCTGTTGCAGCTTATCAGGGGGCAGCCGGGCGGGGGGCCATTCCGCAGCAGGGCTGTCTCTGCAGTCACATCCCGAGCAGCTCAGATACCATCACGACGCCCCCCTTCCCAGAGCCTGGGCTCAGCGGCAGCCCCAGCCAGGTGTCTGCACCTGCCCCGGAGCCCCGCTTCTCCCCCGAGGCCACTGCGCTGCTGTCCTCCCATCCCTGTCCATGGCCACTGTACTTCACTGTGCCTCAGTTGCCTCATCTGTAAAACAGAGAGAAGGATCTACCCACCAGTAAATGGTTGTGAAGGGTAAGTGAGGCAACATATATCTGCTCCCAAAAATAAAGATTCAGAAAGATGGACTGACCAGCAGAAGCGCTTGTGTGTGGAAGCCAAGCCGTAGATCCCAGTGGCAGTGGCTGCTCTATTCATAACTGCCCCAAGCTGCAAACAGCCCAATATTCCCTCCCCCATCAAACCGGGAAATGCATTGCTATATATCCCTGAAACAAAGTACTTTACGGGTGGGGGCAGGGGGCGTGAGCTGGCTGCACACAGCAGCAGGGCGGAAGCTCGCAGACTTGGTGTTGAAAGAAACCGGCACAAAAACGCACGTGCTTTACCCCCATCCCTCTGCAGTCTTGAACCACATACTTGGGGAGAAGTCGGTGGGGCAGGGTAGTGATGAGGGGGCCCCTGGGGATCTCTGGGTGCCGGTCCTGTCCTATTTCTTAATCAGGGTAGAGGTCGCACAGGTGTTTTCACTCTGTCAAGGTTCATCCAGATGTGTACTTATGATATGTCAATTATACCCAATAAAAGGTTTACAAAAATAAAATGAAATAGAGGTTGGCTGGTCCCTACTCTGTGTCAGACCCTGGGCATTACAAAATGAAGCAGGCCGGCCAACCCCTGGATGAGCCTCCAGGCCGTGAGCACGGGGCCACCAGAGCTGCAGGTAGGGCGCTGCCCTGAGGCAGGGGTAGGTGCTGGGAGCTCGGGTCCAGGAGTGGGGACTTCAGCTTCTGAACAGTGGTAAGTCTTAAAGATTTCTCCCAAAGGCCAGTGGGGAGGGTATCCAGGCAGAGCGAATGGCAGGGGCAAAAGCAAAAGTGGGTGCGATGCATCCAAGAAGCCGTAAGAAGTTTCCCTTGGGGAAATGTGAGTTGGTGTGATCCATGTGCCAGGCACACCGTCAGCCTCCAGGAAATGGTAGATGCCATGTGGCTGGGCTGGTGGAAGTTTGTAGGAGATGCTGGGTGGACACATGGTTTTACAAAGGTGGTGAGACTGGGGCTGGAAGGGACAGAAGAAAAGTACTGCAGGCAGAAAGGACAGCTCATGCAAAGGCCACAGGATCACAGAGAAAGGCCAGGATGACGTTTCCCCTGCAGCACAGAAATCACCAGGACAGCGGCACTGCACAGGGAGCAGCTGGCTCTGGCCCAGGGCCACCTGAGAAGGCCAGCGTGTCCTTCTCAGAGCCCCGCCCCTGCCTGTGTTCAGCCTGTGGCAGCAAGGCATGTCCTCTGCCCCCTGTCCTTCCAGACTCGCCCCTATAAAAGAGGACAGGATGGCAAGGAAGGGGGGTGCTGAGGGTCAAGTTCCTGCCCCGAAAATGCCAGTTGTCTCTGCCGCTCTTGGGGGTGAAAGTAGGGCAGCCGTTTGGGGGCACAGATTCAGATTCAGCCTTCGGGCTTGGCCGAAGCCCCATCCTCTTCCACCTCCTGGGCATCAGGGAAGCAGCCTGCGCCCTGAAAGCTATCCCGTAAACTGTTACTTCCCTATTTACATTCAGAGCAAACCTGCCTCCTCTCTCCGCCAGGATACTGTTACAGTTACTGCTGAGCATTTAGGAGAGGCCGGGCCCTCCTCTGAACACTGACACATCATTTCCCCCTCGCCTCAGCCCCGCAAGGTAGGCGCTGTTATCGGTCGCAATTTTCCCCATTTCGCAAATGAAATCAAGACTGTCTTTCCATGAAAGCTCCACGCTAGTAGGAACAAGCTTCCCTGAGTAAGAGGTGCCAACTTCCAGTGATAAAATAAACAAGCCACAGGGAATGTAGTCAGTAATATTGTGATAACTTTGCACGGTGGCAGACAGATGGTCACTAGACCTACTGCGGTGATCACATTATAAGGTATATAAATGTAGCATCACTATGTCGAATGCCTGAAACCAATATAATATGCATGTCAACTATACTTTTAATAAAAATGTTTAAAGAAAAAATGAATAGGACAAGGCTCCCAGATATAACAGCTCACGCCCTTCTACCCCAACCGCGCCCCACCACAGTCTGGAGCAGCAGAAGAGCCTGGCCTCTCTGAGCCCCAGTTTCCTCTTCTGTCAAGTAGGGGCTCTGGTGGCAGCTGCCATTTGTGGGGCATTCATAGGTGCCAGGTGTGTCTCCCACCTGGGTTCTTTCAAGTCTCTGAATGATCCCGCAGGTCATGGTCACTGGCCCCATTTGACAGGGGAGAAAACTGAGGCTGGAAGGGAGGCACGGGCCTGCAGCAGGGCCGAGGGCTGGAGGGGCAGGGAGCCAGCAGTCTCGCTCTGCACGGCTTTTTGGGCAGCTTCACGCCTCATTAGGCGCTCTGTGCCCTCCCCTTTCCCCCGACAGGGTAGGGTCCCCTGGGAGACCAACACAGGTCTCACAGTGATCTCAGAGCAAAGTTCTAGTTCCAGGCCACTACCCTGGGCTGAAAATAAAAGCCTCACTTCCTGGGAGCTAGGACAAGGTGGTGACAGAGAAGCTCCGCACTACCCAGGCCCTGCCCTCCAGCCACAGGTCATTCTGAGCCGGGCCTCAGCCGCTGAACCAGGGAGGACCCTCACCCAGGCTAGCGCTGCCCCCAGCCATGGCCTGCTCACAGCAGTGACTCTCTCCAACCAAGGGGGCCCCCGATGACTGGGACCACCACCCGCCTCCCACTCCCGGAAGCCTCTTCCTTCCCTTCCTTTGGGCCTGAGAACCAGGAAGCTGGGGAGAGGATGAGTCCCAGCCTGGGTCTGACCCACCCTTGCTCACCTCCCACAAGTGACTGCCCATCATCACTCAGCCCACCAGACCTGGTGCAGTTCACAGAGCCGTTCTGCGCCCACAGGAGGCCCTGTGTGCCTTTCCCCATTGGCCTAGCAGGTCCTCTGATCTAGTGGCTCTCCAGCGTTTTATAAGCTGGAGGGTGGGATGCACGCCCCAGAGATGAGCAGCACACTCAGCTCTCTCAGCCTGGGTGCTGGGGAGAGGCAGAGACCCACCCTACCCCACCAGCCTCCCCACCCTTCCAGGAAAGGCCCAGACCCTGAGCAGCAGCACAGAGCCAGGCCCCTCTGCCCCACATGGGGGCACCAGGCATGAAGACTCCTCTGCAAAACATGGGAGCATCAGGCGTGAAGGCAAAGACTCTAACAGATTCTCATCCGGGGCTTTTCCCACCTGACAGTTGGGGCCTATTTTAAGGTTCCAAACAGCTGAGAATCGAACAGAAGGGTGGCCCCTATAGTCTGCTCTCAGAGCCTACTCCGGGCACTTGCCTGCCAGCTGCCCACCGCCCCACACTAACTCCAGTGAGTCCACATCAGCTCGATACCCTAAAATGGTTATCCCTGAGGCAGGAACCATAGCCCCATTTAATGGATGAGGAAGCTGAGGCCCAGATAGCAAAGGTGCCTACCTGCTCAAGGCCGCATCAAGACTAAGTGATAGAGAGAAGTCTGTGATCTTCCCTAACCCGAAGGGGAGCAGAGAGAGGAGCCCCTGGAATTCTAAGGAGGACAAATCGGCGGGGAAGCTTCCTGGAGGGGGAAGCTTCCTGGAGGGGGAAGCTTCCTTGTGAGCTGGACCATAAAGAAGTGAAGGGCCTCCAAATCCTCGGACCACCCCTGGCCTGCGAGCCAGGTGAAGAATTCATTTGTTCATTCGCTAGCTAATTCCACACACCTTCTGTGTGCCAGTCCTGGCGGCCTGGGGCAGGCCCTGCCCAACCTCCCTGTGCAACCTGGGGCAAGTCAGGGACCCTCCAGGACCGCTGTTTTCTCACCTGTAAAATGCAAGAATTGGGCCAAGCAGAAGCCTATCATTTCAGCTACAAGGCCTGAAAAAGCAAGGGACTTGGTCCAGTCCCACCCCCGTTGACCTCTCTGGCTTCTCCTGCCACACCTCACAGCCACCCCTCCTCCAACCCAGCTTTATGAACTTCCCGGGCTTTGCCAATCAGCACGTGGCCTCCCCTCCTCCAAGCCTTTGCTCAGCCCTTCCCTCCACCCACATACCCTTTCTTTCCCAACATACCCAGGCGAAGTCCTGCTCATCCTTAGCACCAAGGCCTCCTCCAAGGAGCCTTTCCTGAATCCCCAGCCTCTACCCAGGGCTGAGCTAAGATCCCTGTGCCCCCACACCAAGCATCGCTGTCATCCATCACAGCCACAATCACAGTTGTTCTTGGACAGACTAGAACCCCGAAGGGCACAGGCCATGAATCAGTCAGGCCTGGATCCTGGCCTGGCGCCAAGCACAGAAAATGAAGACACGTTTGAGAACGCATCTGCACTCACTGCAGAGTCCTTTAAATAAAAGAGGTTGCTTTCGTGTGTTTTTTTTCCAATATAAAAAGTAGCACACCTGAGCAACCACATAAATAAAATAGCATTGGATTATAACCTAAAGTAAAAAATAAACATCCATGAGTCCCTGCTGATAAAAATGTAAATCAATCATTTATTTATATAATAAACAAGGAGAACAGGCGAACCTACTGTGAAGAATGTGAAATACTTTGTGTGGCTGCTCTGCCCTCAGGGAGGGGAAGCGCACCCCCCCTTCCTCACGTGGGGGTTGTGCACAGTGACTTCCTTCCAAAGAGGACAGTATGGGGGCAGGGGAACAGGAACTTTATGGAGAAACCTGGTGATCAATGTCAACATCAATGTGATACCTTACCTCTGGGGTCTTCCTCCCCCAAAACATGTTACTCAAGCCCAGCCACGCAAACACTATCAGACAAATCCCTTTGAGGAACGTTCGACAAGATGCATCACCCATGCCTTTCAAAACTGTCAAAGTCATCAAAAACAAGAAAATCTGAGAAACTGTCTCAGCCGAGAGGGACCTAAGGATTAAAGGTAACATGGAAGCCCGGATGGGATCCTGGGACGGAAGAAGGGCATTAGGGGAAAGCTGAGGAAATCTGAGTGACATGTGGGCTTTGTTAATAATAGTGTACATACAGTATCAATGCAGCAGTGGCAACAAGCATGCCTTATTGACGAAAGAGGGTCACAATACGGGAAACCTGGTGTGGGCTGAGCGATGATGGGCAGGAACTCTGGACTATGTTCAGAGTTGTTCTGTAATTTCAAAACCATCCAAAATATAAAGTTTATTTTTAAAAGTAGTAATGCTCATTGTACCAGATGTGGGGAATAGGGAAAAGGAGAAAAAAATTAGAGCTCACAACCCTATCACCCAGCGACAGCCAGGGCCAGTGCTCCGTCCTCCCTCCTCACGCAGACCCTGCTGCTCTGTGGCTGCGATCACCGCAGGGGTCAGCTTTTCACCAGGCCATGCACTTTTCACAGAGTTCAGGGTGCCTTGGAGAAGAGAGGCCAGGGAGCAAGATATTTCTGGGCAAGGGAGCCTTCCAGGGGTCTCCACCTCCTGCCGTTGACTTAAGGACATGCTTTTGGTGGCCAGACAAGCCACTTTAAGAAAGTTCTCTGACTCCTCTACCTGTGCAAGTTTGGGTCAGAAACCATTTGTGACCCAGGAAATCTTCTACCCAAACTCAGCAAAATCCCGAGGAAGGCCCTCCAGCCACGGACACTGGAGGGTCCTCCAGCCATCACGCTCCTGATGACTCCATAACATGTTAGCTGTCCCAAGACACCAAGAGCCCGATTTAACCCTCCCCAGAGGGGCCAAGTCCACAAATAGCTCTCAGTGCTTAGGGCTGTCACCCTTGACTGGCTGCCGATTAAGCTGGTGATGAACACATCTGGAGAGTGGCTTCTCCTTTTCCATCCAGATGTTCAAGGCTCTGACTGCACACCTGCCGCCCGACTCCCGGGCCACAGGAAAGCCCCCAGCCCGGCCCTTTCCGGGAAGGAGCAGAAGCCTGTCATGGAGGGGGCAGGAGGACAAACTCCCCTGGAACCAGCTAAGGGCCCGAACCCTCAGAGGACTGCCTGGGCCAGCTGCACAGCTTCCGGGCTTCTCCTCTCTTCTCATGCCTTTTCCTCTAGAACAGGCCCCCCGTGACTCCCATTAGACAGTGTTTCTCAACTGAGAGCAGTTTTGCCCCCAGGGGACACCAGGCAATGTTTGGAAATATCCTGGGCTACCGCAACTGGGGGCGGCTACTGGTGTCTTGCGGAGCGTGGCCATGGATGCTGCTGAACACCTTACAGCGTACAGTTCAGTCCCCACAACCAAGAATTCTCCAGCCCAAAATATCAACGGTGAAGGTCCAGGCTCTTTTGCTTGTCACTCCAAGCCCCTACCACCTCCTGCTCCCCAACCTGAAGCCTCCAGGTTGGTCTGTATAGTGTCACCTGCACAAGCCACTGTCCTTCAGCCTCCACATTCCTCCCTCATCCGTACTCCCCGCAACCCAACTCTATGCCTCTGCCAATGGCACCACCTCCAAGAAGTCTTCCCTGATCTTCCCCACAGATTCTCCAGCTCTGTGGACGGGCACTGATGTCACTTAATATTATATGTCATGTCACTGATATCATGTACAGGTGAGGACCTCAGACGGTGTGATCAAGAAGAAACCTTGAGAGTCACAGAGTCTTGAGTTCGTGGGGCAGCCTCCTGGCCCAGGTAGCCTGCAAACGGATTCAGCATGGCCTACACGGGGATTTTCTTTTTAACTTTGAACCAGTCACCAGCCTGAAAACATCAAAGCCCATGTTCCCTGCTTCTCTAAACACCCGAAGAGCTGCTGCAAGGGCCCACATTCCTTCTTAGCAACAATCAGCGGAAACAGAGGCAGCTGCCAGAGTGGACCCGGCGTGGACTCCCCAGGTCGCTGCGGGTCCAGCTGCCCCCCCTCACTATCCTCACTCACTGTCTGGCCCCTGGAGGCACTGGAGTTTGAGACCTCCAAGCCAGTCCATACCCCCGACACACCCTTCATTTTATAAATGGAAACTGAGGCCCAAGAGAGAAGCTTGTCCAAGGTCACACAGCCAGTTAGTGGTGGCACACGCCTAAGGATCTGGGGCCCTGCTTCCCACGGGGCCTCCTCTGAGCACCACACTGGTCTTCTGAGAATGTTGCACAATCTCAGAGCTTAAAGGAGCCTTAAGGATGTGGTGTGGGAACAGTCAAAATGCCCATTTGCTTCTCTCAGCATCACTCTTGCATTGGCACAAGCCAGGCAGGGCAACCTCTGAGCTCCTCCCAAAACCAGCGTCCTGGGGTCTGACAGTTTGATTCTGGGTGTGCTGGCAGCAAGCTCCATGTCTGATGCACTGCTAATAAGAAGGCACTCAGCTAGGTGTCAGGCACTGTCTTGCAGATATCAGCGCCCTTGATCCTCTCAGCCAGCCTCTCAGAGGTTGCCGTGATGCCTGTTTACTAAAGGAGGAAACTAAGATTCAAAGAGGTTAAGCCAGTAGCCCAAGGCTGCGCAGCTAGTAGTGGTGAGGCCAGGATTTGCACACGGGTCTGGATCGAGGCGGTGTGCACGGAGCAGCAACACCCCTCCAGGAGGCTGAGCCCTCGCCGCAGCCCTGTCCGCCCAGCCTGGGACAGGAAGCAGATGTAGCCAGGTCTAAGCCTCCACAGCAGCCCACCGCAGCATGCGGGTTCAGGCTCATTTTGAGGAAGCCCTTCCCAGCCCATGAGAGAAATGTTAACCACAGCCCATGAGCCACCATGGGAGGAAGGCGCCAGGGCCTGGGGGTATGGCTTGAGTTGTGGGGTGGGGGAGGGGGGCCTGGAAGGACAGAACAGAGACCCTGACCTTCTGCCACTGAGATGGGACGACCTCTGGCCCCAGGGGGCAGGGAGACCGTGACTCACCCAGAGTCAAGGCTCCACACCCGGGAGGTACACACCAGCCTCCAAAGTGGAACCCCGGGGCCTCTTCCCCCTTGGGTTGCCCCACAAGAGGCTGAGCCAGGCAACCCGCCTGTTCACTAGCACAAAGCCTCAGGCTTTCTTGGTGGGGACAAGGCAGTGGTTCGCCCACACTGTAAACGAGGAGGACTCCGTCCTCCCTCCCGTTGGAAGCCCAAAGGGTGATTCCCTCTTGTGAGCCCAGGCTGCACGGTGAGGAAGAGCTGGAGCTGGGCCTGCGACCTGGCCCCGTATCCTGGCAGCGTCCCAGCCCCCGTTTCTCCCAAGATTCCTGGCTCCCAAAGCACTTTCCCTTCTGGGGTTCCATTTGCATCAAGTTGACTTGGAGCTGCTATTTTGTCCCATTTTACAGAGGCAGAAACTGAGCTTCAGAGAGAATGTGAGTTATGTTCTCTTGCAACAAGGGCCCCTAATTCCACTCTGCCTGCCCCACCCAGGAGGCTGCCACAGGGTCCCTTTCCCCCCAGTAGACAGAGCAGGAGACTGAGCAGTGGCCACTAGTTGGAGGGGGCTCAGTAGATCAGGGCCACTCTCTCACACCCTCACACGCACACACGGTCTCCCTGGGCCCGCCCCCCACTCACCACATGGTAGATAGCCAGGGCGGTGGTGGCGATGCGGACGTTGAAGCAGCAGCAAGTCTGGCGGATGGCCATACTGGGGGCCATGGTGCTGCTGTCCCCTCCTCCGAGACACTGAGGGGGAATAAGCTCAGCTCCTGGAGCAGGACAGAAAAGGGGAAGCTGCCCTTCTCACTTCCTTCCTGTCCCTCAGACAGGCAGGGGCAAGGTCGTCACCAGCAGGGCGGGGCCGCTGGGAAGGGCCACAGCCTGCCTGGGAGCACCACAGCTGGCCTCTGCCACTTCCAGAGGTGCTTCCCGGGGAGCGCTGACCCATGCACGGGGCACCGTCAGCACCTACCTCCCGTGTGCCAGGGCTGGGGTTTACGCAGTTTCTGGATGCTCACCACCACCCTTGGGAGCAGGGATTGCTACCAAACCCACTTCCAGAGAGAGAAACAGAGACCCAGAAAGATCAAGGCATTTGCCCAAAATCACACAGAAGTTAGTGCTGGTGGTAGGATTCAAACCCAGGTCTGGCAGGCTGCAAAAATAACTATTATCTACTAATTCCTACCTGTTCTAAGCGTGCTCCTGTATTAAATCCTTAAATCCTCACCTCAGCCCTTTGAGGGAGGTACTATCATTACCCCCATTTTACAAATGGAGAACCCGGGACACAGAGACAGGAAGCGATTTTTCCAAAGTCACACAGGTAGGATGTGGGGAACAGAGATTTGGACCAGGGCCGGCTGGTACTCCAGGCTGCCCCATGGAGCTGGTGTTCCCTTCACTCCCCCTCTAACCTCAGAGAGAAGCATGTTCTTCCTGAGCTCTGCCCAAACCAGAACAGAAGAATAATTACTAAACAAATCTATCAACTGTGTGTCAGGCCCTGATCTAGGCTCTCCCTACCTCTGGGTCATTAATGCTTCACAGCAGTTTGGGAAGCCCTCAGTAAAACTGCACTTCATGGACCTCCAGTCCCCCGATGCTCACATGCATTCAGGGATTTTTTTCACCTCATTCTTGGGAAAAATTGGAATTAATAAACCCTGACTATTAGGCAAGCAACACAGGGATCTATACTCCCTGTCAGATGATAAATTATCTATATTGCAATAAGGGAAGGGAATATGAGACCCTTGCAAAATTCCTGTAGGAAGTCTGCTCTATCCAGATGCTGAGTTCACTTGCAAAGTAAAGCTTCCAGTGGAGAACAGGTCAGGACCTGCTCTGAAATCCCACTCACAGATGAGCTCAAGAGTTGGGATCGGCCACTTTGGCCACCCATCATTTCTGCCCCAGGGGAGATTATAAAAGGTCTCTAAGCTCCTCCTCCTCCTCCTCCTCCTTGACAGGAGTTGCTCTATTGGACCCATAAAACTTGTCTGGTGGACTTAATCAAAACTTTCTCAGTTTGCCCGTGAGATCAAGGAGGCTCTGCCCTCATGAGGCTCCTGGGTGACCCAGCCAATCCTTTCCCTGCTTCATTTCCAAACCTGCTTATTTTTCATCATAGGCTTTGCTGAGACCAGACATTGTAGAAAGCTGGTGTAGTGTAATGGTTAAGCACTTGGGCTCAAAGGCCCACGGCCTAGGTTCAAATCCTGGCATCTTGTGGCTGGACAGCCAACACAGCAAGATAATTTCTACTTTGCTCAAGAGCACCAGAACCAAAGTGACTGGAGATGAGGGAAGCGGGGCCAGTAGGGCCCTGAGGCTGTGCTGAAGAGTCTGGATTTAATTGTGGTAGGAAGCCATTTGGAAATGTAATACCATAATAAATGACCGCCATTGACAGTGTAATGATCTGGTGAAACTGGTGCAGGTTTGGAGCCAATTCCCAAAGAGAAAACCAAAACCCACTGCTGGTATACGAGAACCATTTTATGTGGTATACAGATGAGCACTTCATTTTTATGATGATAGATTCATTTTAATGTGCATTATAAAAATACACATAACCAGCTCATAAATTCCATGATTTCCCGTTTATGGGAGTAATATAAAGTATCATTTTAAAACAGATACATTTAAGTTAAGAAAAAACATAACTTGATTTAAAGAAAAACATCAAGGCAGCTGCAGGCCGGGAGGCAGGCAGATGTGGCAAACAGCCACTGATGGGCATCACTGGTTTAGGAATCCTGGTGGGTAAGAAATGCCACAGCTGCTGTGTGATCTCAGACAAGATGCTTGATCTCTCTGAGCTGTTTTTTCCACATCTGCAAAACAGAGGCAGAAGAAATGAGGTCACGTGCAAACTCAACGTATTTGTTTCCTCTCTTCCTGGCCCCCCCTGCTCCCCTCCCCAGCCATAACCACCCTCAAGCTGCTGGGAGGAGGCAGAGCTGGGATTTAGACCCTGATCTGTCAGATGCTGAGTCCTGGCCCACATCTTCAGGAGGTGCCAGTGACCATGAGGACAGAGTCTTCCTGAGCAAGCGGCGTCTCCCAGGCACTGCCTGTCTGCGAGAAGCACAGTTCTCATAGACCACGTGTTCCTCGCTGTGTCATCAGCCTCCAGGACAGCTTGTCTCTTCCTGGTGTCAACCTCAGTCACTTTCTATGGCTGGCAACCCAACCCTCCTCATTTTCTTCTCCTCCAGACCTCCTGAGAAAGGGACGTCTGCTGTCCCAAAGGTCAGGCCCCTTGTCAAGACTACTGTGGTAGGCAGAGTAGAGAACCCCACCAAAGTTACCCACATCCTAACTCCTGGAACCTGTGATTGTACATTGCCTTACCTGGCAAAGGGCTTTGCAGGGGTGATTAACTAAAGGAACTTGAGATGGGGAGATTTTGGATTATCCAGGCGGACCTAATGTAATCCAAAATGTTCCTATAAGTGTAAGAGGGAGGTGAGACTATCAGAGTCAGAGATTAAAAGAGGCCAGCCTACGGACTCTGAAGATGGGGAAAGGGGCCAAAGGCCAAGGAAGACAGGCAGCTTCTAGAAGCTGGAAAAGGCAAAGGAATAGATTTTCCCTGTCCAAAAGGACACCTTGATCTTAGCCCAGTGAATCCCCTTTTGAGTTTCTGACCTGCACAAGAGTAGATAATGCATTTGTGTTGTTTTCAGCCACTGACTTTGTGGCTAATTTGTTACAACAGCAAGAGTAAACTCATACATCTGCTCAGCAGAGGTCATAGTGGAATCTGAGCTTCTCTGACACCAGAGCCCAAGCTCATCCCATAGAAGCCACAGTCCCCATCCTCATAAGCTCAGCCCTTGACCTCCTCATGTGTGACCTTGGGCAAGTTGTGGACTTCACTGAGCCTCAGTTTCCTCCTGTGCGGGCTGGGAATACTACTATCCCATGGTTTGTGAGGGTTCAATTAAAAAAATACCCGCTGTGGGCAGCAATACCACATATGCGCCTTACTCCTCTTCTGCCCTTTTCCATTACAAATGACAAGTTTCGAGCTCCTCCAGACTACTTTTTAAACACTCTTTCTTAACTGGCGGGCCCTTGAAAGCTTCAGACCTTTCGAACTTCTCAAGATAAGGAGGAGGAAATGTTTCACTTTTCTGCAGTCATAGCCAGGGAAAAGCAAAATCACTTGTGAAACTGTCCTCCTAAATGTTACTTCTGACAAAGGAGTCTTTTAAGACCCACGGACTTCAGGGGTGATTCGTATAGTTCAGAAAGTCATCTTTAATCCCAAAGCAGTCTGCAATGCTGGCTGGCTGTCTTGCTTAATAATTTGCTGCTGTGGTATATTAATATGTCAGCAGACATCTCTGTTTCCTCCAAGGAAGTTACTTATGAGTTTTCTTTGTTAAGCCAGAAGAACTTCGCCAGAGCTTCCCTCTTCACCCACATGTCTGAAGGTAAAAAAATAAAACCCACACCTCTGCCAAGTTTCATATTTAAACAAAGAGTTAGAGAGTCTTGTGTCCTGTCAACTAACAGAGGGTCTGGCTCAGAGTCAGGACTCTAGGAACAATCTTGGTTACGATTGCTGCTCTGGTTATTTCCGTCCTTAGTCCTGTCCCCGCTCGCAGCTCACCTGGGCCTGCCCTGCCCCACCCAGACAGGAAGGCAGCGAGGAGGCGTTGGTCTGTGCCTGGCAGGTCCGAGAGGGCAGCGGCCTGCCACCGGGCAGGCACTCATCTGGTCAGCGGTGGAACGAGAACACAGGACCCGCTCCGAGACAGTGGTATGAGAGGCACGTGAGCGGTGCAGCCCGGGGAGCTCCTAGGTGCTCTCTGTCCCTTGCCCAGGCCAAAGGTCAAGCTTCATGCCGGACCACTGGCCCGTAATTCCCTCCTGGCTGCCCTCACCACCTCCCTCCCTCCTTTGACATTTGGAGCTGCAGCCTGGAAAATACAAGCAATCACACAGCACTCCCTCCCCTTGTCCAGTCCCCAGCCTCGCATGCTCCCCAGGGGCTGGGACACAAGCATGTGACCTCCGGTCCCTCCTCTATTCCCCTGTCCCTCAGAGGGCCAGCCTAGCAAGGACAGCCCACAGGCCCGGGCTTGGGCACAGCAGGCCCTCCGGCAACCAGGCAGTCAGTCCCCGGTCAGGCAAGGGCCCCTGAGGCTGTCTGTGCGACACCCCATTAAGGGGGCTGCCTCCCGCCAGGCTGCCCCCAGGGCCAGCTGGTGCTGTCATGGTTCTGAAGGGAGAAGACCCCCAGGCAGGAGGCTATGGAGAGAAGGCACCACAGTCGGAAAGGGCCCTGTCTCTGGGGAACTGAGCAATGACTCTGGAGCTGGGAACCCCACTCGCCTCCTGGCCCCGGCCACCCCCAGCCTCTGCCTCATTCTGCAACTCCAGAGTGGGAATTCTCCACTGTGTCCAGGGCTGCTGTGTAGCCTCCCGCCTTCCATCTGTTAACCCCACCTTTGGAAAGAACCTCATAGATCCAGGTCCCTGAAAATTTGGTGGCTACAGTAGCACACCTGCCATTAACGCTATAGTAAGAATGACCGCATTAGGGCATTCCCCTCAGAGAGGGAATTTCTACTTAATCAAATAAAAACAATAACAATCACAAACAACAAAAGTGGTAGGAGCTGCTAAGGGCCATGGCCCTGGAAGAGGTTAAAAAAAAAAGTCAAAGCGCTACTATATATTTCTGATTTTGGCCAATGTACTATTAAGGGACTTGTAGGAAATCTATGGTTAGCCTGACTTAAAATGGACACACTCAATAAGGGCATGCGTTCTACCTTTTGTCCTAATTCCCCTATTCCTGCTAGGAATGCAGGCGCAATGCCCGGAGCAGCAGCAGCCATTTAGGAGGCATGAGGACAAAAGCCACAGCCTAAGGATACTGGAGCAGGAAGATAGAAAGAGCCCATGAGGCAGGGGAGCTTTGATGGCATCATGAAGTCTCTGAACCCCCTTCCTCTGGACACATTGTAATGTGAGAAAAAGAAACCCAACCAAGGTCTTCTGACTTCATTCATTCATTCAGCAAGGGGTTTGTGTTAGGTGCTTGGGACACAACAGTGGACAAGCTAGGCCAAGCCTCTTTTCTCGTGGTGTGAACATTCTAGTGAGGAAGATAAACAAGGACCCACATAAACAAGGGCATTTCACCAAGTGAAAATATCAGTTGCTATGATCTGATGCCCCCAAGGGCCTGGCTTCTGGGCTAAACTGGAGAACAGACTCACTGTGGAGCTTGGGGACAATCACTTCCCCACTCCAAGCTCTGCTTCCCTGTTTGTAACATCCGGGAGGGGTCCAAAGCCATACTCTCTGTTCCCTGGCCCCCTCTCCGCCAGGCGCTGGGGCCAGACAGGTTATTTATTCTGAGCAGCTGTACCCAGTGCCTGGACCCTCTCCAGCCTGCATGGGATGTTGCTGCCCTCAAATTCCTTAGCGCTGGGTAAACAGCTGGGAGGCTCCATCAACCAGCCCAGGCCTCCTGACTACTACCCTTTCAGGGATGCCAATAAATCTTCAACAACTGCTGAAAGATCTGTCCGCAGCCGGCTGCAGGCTGAAGAGCCCAATTGTGGCCAAGTCCCCTCCCTGCCAGACTTGGGCATGCCGGGGGCCACGGGGCCAGGCTGTACTCAGCAGCCACCACTACTGCTGTTCCAGGGCCTCCATCCCTGCTCTGGGCACCCCAGCTACCACGAGCCCCCTGCCCAGGGCAGCCGCTGGCCCTCTGGTCACGGGTACCTGGGTCTGTTCCACGGTCCTCATCAGGGAGTAGAGGGCACACATGCTCATCTGACAAGTGGTTGCATCATTCATTTATTCATTTAACAAGCATTGATTGTATGCCTACTATGTATCAGGCCTGGGCTAGGCATTGGGGCTACAATAGTGAACAAGGCCAAGGTTTGACCTGCAAAGGGCTGCCATTCAAGCAGGGCACCCGCTAGACCCAGCCCCCACCAGATCCCAGGCCCCACTCAGAAAGTTTGGAGCAGGACTTCCTGCCCAGTCGGGGAGGCCTTGAGGCTGAGCAAGACTGGGTCCACAGGTGGCAGCCCCTGCAGCCCAGCAACACCTGACTGGGTAAGACAGAAGACAGTAATAGTCACAATACCGGTAATCGCATCACTGGACCGGGGGTAACAATACCACCTCTTAGTAAAAGGAATAACAGAGATGAAACTGGTGGTCTAAAAATAGCTGGCCCCTCTGTAAGTGGGGTATCAGGTGTAGGGGAAGTCCAGAGATCCTAACAGGGGACAAACCTGGGTTCACACCTCACCTTTGTCCCTGACAAGCTGTGTGACTGAGGTCCAGTCTCACTGCCTCTCTCAGTTTTCTCGTCTCTAAAATGGGCACGTCAATAGGTCGGCCTTTCTTGCAGAATTACTATGAAGATTAAGACGATGGGGATGTGCCCTGGACACGTGGCCTCTGAGGCATCTATTCTCCCTTTACTCATCACCTTTCCCCCTGCCAACCATACTGCGTAAAGGCCGACTCTGAGCAAGCCCTGCCTGGCTCAGGAACTTTCGGTGGCCCCCTAGGGCCTGCAGGACCCACTCTTTGGCACCACCAATCAGGGGCCACCACTGTTTGCAACTCCCGGGGACGCCGAGGCCTTCTCAGAGACAGGCCTCTCCCAGATCCCACAGAGCAGGGCAGCCGAGAGGCCCAGAGGTCTGCAGGGGCAACCTCCACCCCCAACATGACCTTGGCCAAGAGGGTTTGGGGGTATCAGACCTGAAGGTGTCACTGGTATCACCAGCCTTAGCCCCACCCCATTACCCCAAAACCCCGTTGTGCTGGAGGGAAACGTGGAGGTGTTTGTGGTCGGAGAAGTGTGCTATTTCCCATCAGGCTAATCTGATGTTGACATTTTCCGCCCCGCCCCCCAGCGGCTTTGCTAAGCAACGCGGCTCTGTGCTCCTTCGAGGAGGTGAGACTGAGCCCTTTCCCTCCAGGGATTCCCAGGAATGACGAAGGGCAGTGCTGATGTCCAGGGAAACGGAAGGGGCGGCGCCCCCACCCTCCACCATTCCCAGGGAGCCTCTCGAGGGTTACAGAGCACCTGCAGAGGATTGGCCTTGCACAGGCATTGTCCCATTTTAACTCTGTGAAGGTGCTGTGCTTGCCCCATTTTACAGACTAAGAAGCTGAGGACTCCAGTGGTAAATTGGTTTGCTGTGAGTACACTTAGGATTGGGGTTCAGGTTTGAGAGCTTCATACTTTCCACCACACACCACAGGACCTCCTGATGCTGCTCAGGACTGAACGGGAACGTGGAGATGGGTACAGGGTGCAGACCTGCTCCGCCCTCTTCACGTCTTCTTTTCACGATGCCTGAGATTCTCCCATCAGCCCTTCTCTGTGCGGGTAAAGCAATGCCCTTGCCATTCAAGGTTTTGCAATTATTTTTGAATAGGTAACAAATGTGCATGGATATAAAGTGAAAAACTGGTATCATTCTACTCCTGTCCAACAGCTACCCCAGTACCCTCCCCTGGAGCCACACTAATACTGGTTTCTGGTATTTCCTTCTAGAGATTTCTATGCATATTCAAGCACATATCATTACCAAAAATGATACCTTACCAAAATGATACCAAAAATGATAAGGTAGCATACCTTATACACGTTCTGTATCATGAACTCTTCATTGAGCAATATGTTTGGAGCTTGTTCCATTTAACTACATAATTATTATGGCTGCATAGTAGTCCCTTGACTGGGTGTCTCATAACTAAACAAACTTTAACCAGTGTATGTTAGATTGTCTCCAATTTTTTGCAATTACAAATGCAACAGTGATTGATGTCATTGTGTAGGCTTTGTTTTCACATGTCTAAGTGAAACTTCTTAACAGTGAAGTTACTGGGTTACAGAATGCAAGCGTGCCAATCTTAGTCAATACTGACAAACTGCTCTTCATCGAGGTTGTGCCAATATATACTCCTACCCACACTGTAAAAGAGTGTCTGTTTCCCACATCCTCACTAACATAATGAGTTATCAAACTTTTTTATCTGTACCAGTATCATAGATGAAAAGTGACTTGCGTTGCAGTTCAAGTTCCTTTATTAGTAAAGTTAAGAATATTTTCATGTGTTTCAAAGCCATTTGTATTTCCTTTTTTAGAAACAGTCATATCCTTTGCTCATTTTTTTTTTCTCTTGGCTGGTGACCTAGTTCTTATTGATTTCAAGGTGCTTTTTACATATTAAGGAAGTGGATCTGTTGTCAGTTATATAAGTGGTAAGTATTTTTATACAGTTTCTCCTTTAATTTGCTAATGGGTTTTTTTCACTGTTTTTAAAAGGTACTTGATTTTATTGATATCTTAAGTTACAGTATCTGTTAAAATATCAGGTTACAAAAATATTCCTCAACCCTTTGTTGGGCATCATCCTGCAAAGAGAAAAGTCAACAGTTCAATTCCCAGTCAGGGCACATGCCTGGGTTGCAGGTTCAGTCCCTGGCCAGGGTGTGTATGAGAGGCAACCAATCGATGTTTCTCTTTTACATTGATGCTTCTCTCCCTCTCTCTCTCTCTTCCTTTCCCTCTCTCTAAAAATAAATAAGCAAAACCTTTTAAAAAATATTTCTCAATGTCTTTTACTAATACTTTTATGCTGTTGTTTCTGGATCATTCCCTCTCCTGAGTTACTTATGTGCTTCAGTTAGTACCCTTTTTCAGGCCCTGGTTATGCCATCTTTTCATCCTGTTTATGTGTTAGGAGTGGAAACAAGGCTTACCCAGGCCAGGGTGAGGCTGGGCACAGAGTGGGTACCCATAGATATTGCCCACAGGCCGCCTAGGGAAAGCGTGCAGGCCCAGGAAGGCAGGTGCTGTGCTGGGAAGAGCTGGGAGCTCGGGATGAAAGGGGAGGTGTGTGCTGAGCCCCTGCTTTGCAGCGCACTCTCTTTCCTTCACAACAACCCAGTGACCCCCTAAGACTGGATTGCCTCACCCTCCCATTTGACAGGTAAGAAAACTGAGGCTTTGAGAGGCTGAATGATTTGCCCAGGATCCTACAGCCAGTGAGCAACAGAGCTGGGACTCAAAAGCTGACCTCGGGGGGAGTAGAAGCTGGTTCTTGGCTTCTGGGACGGCTGAAGGGGGTTGGAGAGGCTGTGTCAGGGTGTGGGCAGCGGTTGGCGTTCAGTGACCCTCCTTCATGGTAAGAGGGTGGGTGGGGGAAGCAACTGGAGTTGGGAGATAGGAAGCCAGCAGCCACAGATAAGGCAGGAGGTGGGCGGGTGATGTGCACATCCCAGCAGCTGGAATTGAGATGAAATCTTGCTAGACCAGCACAAAGGCTTCTGGGGCCCAGGGCTCAGAGCCAAGGTGTACAGCACCTTGGGATGCTTCCCCGGGCCTGGGCACTGCAGCCCCAGCCAGGCTCCCCCCTCCGCTGTGGGAGGGGAGGTGACAAGGAGGAAGAGCAAGTGGCCCGTCTTTCTGTCTCACACCAGCAGGGCCTGCAAGCTGTCCGTGCTTCCTGTGACCACAGGGTACGTTGATCTTGTTGCTGTTTTACTTTGAACGCCCTCCTGCAGGGGCGCACCTTCCAGCTCCCCAGTGTCCTCCCCTGTCCCTATCACCTCACCACAGCTCACGTCACACATCCGCCTTCTCTACCTGGCCTCTAACAACTTGTGCGTTTACAGGCCTGAATTAGTGCGGCAGATGCACTGGAGGTCAGGGTTTACAGTTTGCAGAGAGTGGGGACCTCTGAGATAAAGGGAGCAGTAACGTCTCCAGAGTCACGCAGCAGAACTGGGCAGAACCAGGACTCAAATCCTGGAGTCCTGACCCCCAGTCCAGCGCTCGCTGGCCCGCCCTCTGCTGCCTCCCAGAAGCCACAAGGCGGGAAGCAGGAACACTCAAAGGAAAAGAATGGAAAATACAAGTGATGGCTGGGCCTGCCGCTCACACTGTGACCCAAGGCAAGTCCTTGCGACCTCCAGGCCTCGGTTTCCCCACTCACACGGAAGGAGCTTGGACCAAGGACGGGAGGGGCTCCTGTGAGCTCCCGAGGCCACCCGCCCTCTCCCAGAGGCCACAGGGGACACGCCGCGCATTCCTCGGGCCTGTTCCGCACGAGCTAATATTGACCGGGGGCTGTTTCCTTTGGCCCCATGCGTGTGGGGCTGTGTTTGCTCTGGCGGCAGCTGTGCTGGCCGCGGCGGGAGGCTCCAGGTGGAGGGCACGAGCCTCGTGGGCGCGGGGGCGAGGCCCGAACCGCCGGCAGCCCAGGGCACAATCCCATGACACCCACACCCAGCTTTTAAAGCATCTAGTGTGTTTTTTAAAAATAAGAACAGCCCAAACACAGTTATAAAACGTCTGGGGTATTTTTTTAATGCTGTATTTAATAAATAAACTCTTTTGACACACATATAACACACATACAATACAACAACTGTATGTTCTACCTCATTTGGGGATCACATGGAAAACTTAAAATTAGGCTCTTTAAGAAATGGCCAGTTCCAGGGTCGGGCTCGGGACAGAACGAGATAAGCCCAGAACATTTTTTTGTATCGGAAAGTAAGGAAGTACTCAAAGAACGGTGGGGACCCAGGAGCAGCATGAAGGGGCTCCCTCCAGCCCCTTCGGAGCATCAAAAGAAAAAAATGATAATACCACATCATCGTCCATTGACTAAAATGGGAAACGGTAAGTCCATACTGACACGCATGAATGAACAAATGATTTAAAAGTTCAATGAGGGACGGGCCGTTCACATTGTCTCGAAGCAACCTCCCCGCCAAATGCCGTTTCATCACCAAGGGGAAAAGAGCAACTTGACAGTGGAGAAGGCTGAGGGCCGACTCAGTCCAGGGATCCACGTGAACTTCACCAGGAGAGGGAGCGAGTTTAAAGCAAAGGCCACATGGAGGATGCAGGCGGGACCCAGCATCGCTTCTGAGGCAGCTCAGTGAAAGGCGTCCTTCGCAAACCTAATCAGAGGGAACAACCCCCAAATGAGGACACTCTACAACGCAGCTGGCCTGTCATCTTCAACAGCATCAAAGCCACAAAAGTTAAGAAGAGATGAGGACATGGGAAAGTACCAGTTCCAGGCTGAGGACGACTGGAGCGACAGGACAACTCCATGTAAGGACATTCCTGGGACCACGGGATGACCTTGGATGGCGCCTGAGGAATGCCATAGACATGTGTCAACATCAGTGTCCTGATTTCTCTAAGTTCCCAGCCAAGGAGCCCGGGAGCAGCCAGGAGGAGCAACAGGCTGCCTTGAAGGGATCCGGCTCCTCCTTCCTCCTCTTCTTCTTTCAAAGCACCTCCAGCAAATGAAATGAGAACAGGGCATCCAGAGAGGGCACAGCCCTGCCTGAGGCCACGCGGCGTGTGGGGCAGCCAGGCACCAGCAGCCCCCTTCTCGCGCTTCCCTCTCCCTCAGGCTTTCTGAGGCTCCTCAGGGATTCTGGGCAGCAACTGGTCCCTAGGGGCCAACATAGACAGAGAGGGGAGTCCTGCGTTGCGGCCCCCGCTCTGCGTTAGGTAAGCTTCTCCCTCTCTCTATGCCTCTGTCCAGGCGGGTCCAGAGGACAACAGCTCAGTCTCTGTGATGTTCTCACTGCTGGCTTTCTGTGGTGGGAGTCAGAGCCTTGGGTTCAGCCAGGTGGGTCTCTGACCTGCTGGACCATGTGAGGCAGATCACTTAGCCTCTCTGCATTTGTTTCCTTATCAGCACTTGGTGGGGTGACACGTTGAAATATTCACCAATGCCTCTTTCCCCAGAATTTCCTCTGTCCCCTTCTTCCTGTCCCAGCGCCCCTGCCCCCAGTCCCTGCAGCTGAGCACGCCGCTGTCCTCAGGCATAGCACAGGAGAGTGCAGGTTACGGAGGAGTCAAATTCACTGCCTCTGAGTCTCATGGTATAGAACATGTGGGAGCCCATGTGACGAACCAGAGAGGTCCTCCTGGCCCAGGAGACCAGGAAGATTTTGGGGATGAGGTATGAGAGATGAAAGGAGCAGTAGAGAGGGCTGGGGGGCTGGGAGTCTGGGGCTCCGGAGGCGCAGCTGGGGCAAGGGTTCTCAGCCGGCTCTGGAGACACAGGAGAGAGGAAACCCCCGGCCTGTGGGGACCTGTGGGGAGAGCGGAGCTCCCTCCTGGCACAGGAGCCAGGGACGCTGCGCTTCCTGTGGGCGGCACAGCAGCCAGAGCCCCTCCCCCCAGGACCTGAGTGCCCTCCCCACAGAAGGGCAGGTGCAATGAAATGCCTCCCCTGCGCCCACGGGCACCGCACCAACACAGCCCCAGGGAGCTGGTGGCTCTGAAGGGATATTGTAATCAGGAATGAGGAAGGACTCAGCAATGCCTTGCAAGGGCTAGACAAGAACAGGGACAATTCGCGAGAAGTCTGCGGATGACAACGTTGGGGGCTAATGCGCCCCTCCCTACCAGTGTCCCAGCACCACCTAAACTCCTTGGCCTTAGATAACCCTGGGGCTGGGGCCAGAGGACCAAAAGTGACAAGATGACAATGGGTTAAAGGCATCAAACAGAAATTAAGGTCAGTTCAGAAAGTGTTTAAAAAGCTGCTTTCCTCACACACCCAAGTTTTCACATTGGGATTGCTACTCACGATGTGTTAACCAAGAATAAGAACAGGCCAGCAGCAGGCAGTCCCCTGGCTTGTAAGGCCAGCTGTGCACGGGTGTTCTGTGTTCAATGACCTTACCAATAGGTCACACTGGAAGTATTTACACCATGGAAATCGGCAAACACTACCAGTCAGTAATAACTGTTGTTTGTTCATTTCATTTTTCAGAGAGCCTGTTCACCGACACCCACCTGAATAGAATCTCCTCCCCAGGGTTATCTTAGGCATTAATGAGATTGTGTAGAGAGCTGGTATCAAACCTGGCACATAGTAGCTGTTCTGTAAATGGTGGCTGCTGCCACTGTTGTTGCTCTAAAAGAAAGACAAGGAGGCCTGGCCTTGCCTCCACAGCAGGGAGGGGACCTTTGAGCCCTGTGAGTCATCAAAGCTGTCCTGTGTAAAGAACCCCTCCCCCACCAAAGGCCCCAACAAAGCCTTGTCTTGAGGAAGCTGAACTGGAAGACTTTGAAGCACCCAGGACTACCCCGAGGACAGGGGGAGCTGTCTGGCTCTCCTGGGCCAGCTGGGAACAGCTGTCTCTGGGCAGGACCCCATACAGAGCTAGGGGCAGGGTACGAGCCCCCGGTTTGGGGGGAAAATTGACGATGAAGAGGGAGAGGGACCCCTGGACACCCACTCAATCATAGCCAACTTCGTAAGGGCTGAAGCACTCTTAGTGGAAAAATTACAGAGCTGTTTTGCCCCATCCCATGGCTGTGTGTGTGTTTGTGATCAGCTGACAGGAAAATGGTTTTCTTGCTGGTCTGGGCTGTATCGCATGCCTGTCACACACTGGAGGCCTCACAAAGGGGTGACATTAGGATTGTTTATATTTATTTTATTTTTATTTTTAATTTTCTTTGGTTCAGGATGCCCCTGCCCAGCTCAGAGACCACAGCGCCATTAATAGGTCAGGACATTTTAGGGGGTCCTGTGTCCCCGCTCCACCCAGCCAGGGCTTAATGAATCCAAGGCACACACCAGATTCCGGCCGCGAACCAGCCCCGGAGCACAGCAGGGTCGTAAACGAGAGTGGGTGGGAGATTTCCGGGCCTCGCTGGTCAGGATCAGTTTATTTGGTGGAGAGCAGACAGCACTGGTCAGGGTGTCCCAAAATAACTCACGTGGCCAGGGCGTAGAGCCAATGGCTCCATGGAAATTTTAAATGAATTCTTCACGGCTGCAAGGTCCAGGCCCCCAGACAGGCCACCCAGAATCACCTGATCACCAGGGTTCTGATGGCTCTAGAAGCCTAAGGGAGCCAGCCCCCTGTCTCCGGGCTCCCTCATGCAGCCAGGGGTCGTGGTAAGAAAAGGGTGACCTGGCTGCCAACTCCTCAGACCCTCAGGACGCCACCCCTTCCAGCACTGTACCTATGGGGAAACTGAGGCCAGAGAAGGAAAAATAAAACCATAGAGAAGTGACGTTTGTCTAGTCCTTGTAGGTACAAAGTGCAGATTAATCCTGAAGAGAGCAGCTGAGTGAAGGGTGGGGAGGGGCAGGGCGACAGATAAATGAGTAGAATGCGGGCCGCCCAGAAGGTAAGGAGTCTTGGTAGAGGAGATGGGCCTTGGGGACCTGGCCGACGCCATCTGTGCCCCGGAAGGAGAGGAGGCAGAGAGGTACTTCCGGCAGTAGAAACAGCATAGGCAGAGGCAGAGAGGTGGGAACACACTGCCCCGTGCACCACTTTGTGGACCACAGAGCACCCAAAGTGCCGATCTGTTTCACAGTCAGGAGGCTGCCCTTGGGCCACGCGATGGGAAAGAGGCAAGAATAGGAGCTGGGGCCCTCGTCCCTGATCCTGAATGGCAAGGAGGCCTATCCATGGCCCGAGGCTCCCCACTGAGAGTCTGAAGGAGCCGAGAGTCAGCCCCAGAGATCCCCCACCAACCTGCATGTGGGCATGTAATGCAAGGTAGAAGTATTGGAGGGACCGGGTATGGGCCTTGAACATTCCCTGGTCCCCAGGCTCCTCAAGGAGAAAGAGCCTGGGCCTCTGGAAGGGTTCGGACTTCAGAGTCAGACAGATGGATCTGCCCTAGGGTCGGCTGATAGTCATGGTCAACGCCGCTGAGCTTCTCCCAAGTGGTACAGCATCTCATTTAATCCCTCTGCAGCCCTACAGGAAGCACTGGTATCCTCCCCATTTTACAGATGACAGGACTGAGGCACAGAAAATAAGCAGGGTGCTCAAGGGCACACAGTATTAAGTGGCCAGCCCAGGAGCTCAGCCCCCGGTTGCCTGACACCAGAGTTGTCACCAGCTGTATGCATTTCTACGAAGCTTCTAAACCCCGCCTGGCCCCCTACCCTCACAGCCACGGTGACTCCTGGTGGGGGAAGTGAGAGCGGGAGGGTGGTCAGGAGGAGAGTCAATGAGATAGTGCCTGTCAGGGACCTGGCCCCAAAGGCCCCATCCCTGTGACCTTCCCTGGGGTCCCTGGCACCAAGGACATGGCCCGGCCTCTCTGGCTGGCAGAGCAGTGGGGCTCAGGAGAACTGGGACCACTTGGGAGCTCAGGTAAGGGCAGGGACCAGGCGGCCAGGGGAACACAGGTCCATTTCATCTTCTGTTCAGCCAGCTGGATCCTCCCTGTCCCTTTGGACCCGCTGGGGACTTGGGGTTTTCATGCATCTGATTAGCATAAATTAGCAGCTGCCGGCAGAAGGGAGGAATGCAGCATGCCAGGGGCCCAGTCTTGTTTTTGGAAACCTTATCGAGTTCTGCTGAGGGCTCCCCTTGTTCACAGGGCCACTGGACGGCAGACTGGTGTTTGTGTACCCAGCAGAGGCCCACCCCGGCCCCTAGTGAGCCCACGACCCACAGGCTCCAAGGATAACACAGAGGGAAGGCATGAGATGCTGGCAGGGGGGCACGATGCCCTAGGGGAGACTGGTGCCCTCAGACTCCAAACCTGACCCTGACCCCCGGCCCCCACCACCTGGGGCTCCCTGTACATTGAGCGAGACCTCTCTCCTGGGTGGTGGGGATGCAGAGGGAGGGACAAATGACAGGCGGGCTCCTTCGGCACTTTACAGGCTGACATTATATCCACACAGCCCTTTGAGCTGGGCACACCAACCTGGTTCTTTGAGGAAGAAGCTGGCCTGCCTGATTTTCCAAAGAAAGGGAAGGAGAGCTTCCATCCCAAAAGGCCCACTGCATGCCAAGTCCGCGGCTGGGTACCTACTTCGTCATCAAAGGACCTGCGGTGGTAGAACAGACGTGAATGGCTTTTGTCGGCCAAGCAGCCCTTCCCTCTGCTTTTGACAACTCTACACCTTTAGAGTGGTTCTTTAGATGAACTAAGAACCTGAGGTCTGGAACCAGACTAAGCTTAAATCCCAGCTGCACCACTCACCAGCTGGGTACCTCTCTACCTCAGTTCCTTTCCCTGAAAAATCGGGTCCTCGTTGTGAGATGCCAATGAATTTGTGCACTTAAGGAGCTTAGAACAGCGCTGGCACGTGGTATAATGTGTTAGCTGTTAAGTGATTGCCTTGATGCCACCCCAAGTGGTTCTGGTGAGGCTGTTAATCACAGAACCCCTCCTCTCAAACCAGAAGGGTGGACATGTGACCTAGTCTTGCCAGTTGAAATGTCTCATATCAGTTGGCCACAGTACTTGGTCCAGGGATAGAAAAGCCCAGCCAATCAGACTCTTTCCCTGGGATTTTATATGTGGATAGTGATAGAGACTCTCTATTCCCCTGGCGTGGCTAAGCTAGAAAGACATAGCCTAACGCTGCCTGTGGCCCCGCCCTCCTGTCCTCACCTATCACATCAAGCAAGGCCATGGGCAGTAGTAAAGAGTGAGGCCACCACCTAGAGATAAGCAGAGCCAAGAGCGGTCTAAAGGCAGACTGAGAATCCAAGAGGCACACGGAGACTGACAGAGTGGCAGACAGAAAAGGCCACCCATTATTTCCATACTTGAGACCAGCTGTATCCTTGTGCTTCCCAGACTGAAAATCTTGAGTAATCCAAGGTTTATTGTCTCTATCATACAAACGAGAACACTGAGGCTTGAGGAGGAAGTGTCTTAGTCCATTCAGGCTGCTTTAACAAAATACCGTAGACTGGGTGGCTTAAAAACAACAGAGATTTATTTCTCACAGTTCTGAAGGCTAGGAGTCCAAGACCAAGTGTCTGGTGAGGGCTGGCTTCCTGGTTCATAAACAGCTGTCTTCACGCCTGTCCTCACATGGCAGAAAGACAAGGGAGCTCTCCGGGTCTCTTTTACAAGGGCGCTAATCCCATACGGGCCTCTGTTCTCATCATTTAATCACTTCCCCAAGTCCCCTATCAACACTATCACCTTGGGGGTTAGTTTTCAACATATGAATTTGGGGGCGGGGGGACACAAACATTTCGCCCAGAGCACAGAGTGAGCTTCCCACAGGGACAGAGCTAGTATGCGCCGGAGCCAAAGGTGGACAGTCTGGTCTCGAGGGTTCAAAGACGGCGGGAGGCAGGGAAGCACCTCTGCCTTCTCACACTGCCCGGCGGCCCTAGGCTTGGACGGCTGTCTGGGAGAAGAGAGGGAACCTGAGTTTGAATTCCAGCTCTGCCCTTTTCTGGCCATGTGAGCTTTGGGCACCTCACTTCCTTTCTCTGAGCCCAGTTTCCTTATTTTCAACATGGGGACAATATCCCATACTTTATTATGCTGACATAAAATAAAATGTCACATTGAGAACATGCAGCACATATTTAGCACCTGGTAAGTGAACAAATAGAAAAATGTTCACTTTTCTATTCCCCCAAATAGAGCATCGTTCATCGCAGCCCTCCAGAAAGCCAAAACGCCTCAGACTTGAAGGGTCTTTCATGTCCTCAGTGAATCCCCAAGGCCAGGGTGGTAACCCCCTATTTGAGAGATGGGGAAACTGAGGCCCAGACTGGCTGAACAACATGCCCAAGGCCACACAGCTTGTTAGTGGGACCTCTCCCTGAGTCCCTGAGTTGCCCACCCTGAGTCCCTGCCTCAGGGTTCTTTGCAGTCAACAGCTGAGAGTCCAGGTGGGAGACATAAGGGTCAAGAAAGTGGTGTGGGGCTGATAAGGGGTGACCCCTGAGGGTCCTGCCTGGCTCTCAAGGGCTCCTGAGCACTGTCCTTCCCAGTCCCTCCAAGCCTAGGTTCTGGGTTCTGGGTCAAGAGCTCCCCCTTCCGGCCATGCAGGGAACCCCCACTGGGGCTGCTGGTAAATCCCAGGGAAGGCACCACACAGGCTGTTTAGGGACTTAGAGCTCCTACTCCGTGTGACTTAGGCGAGGGCCTCCACTTCTCTGAGCCTTGGTTTTCTTAGCTGCCAAGTGGGGATAACAACAATAACAACAATGTAATAAGTGAAATAATGCTGTAAAGTGCCTGACGCAATGCCCAGGCCAGAGGTTCTCAAAGGTGCGTGGGCACCAGAATTACCCAGCGTGTTGGTTAAAACCAGATTGCTCGGCCTCAGCCTCAGAGTTTCCAATTCAGGCGACCCTTGAAGGAGGCTGAGAATTTGCATTTCTAACAAGTTCTTAGATGATGCTCAAGCTGCTGGTCGTGGAAAATAAATGCTAGTTAAAAAAAAAAAAAAGACAAGTAAGTATGTGAAAGGATGTTTAACCTTACTAATCACTAGAGAAATGTAAATCAAAACCACTTCAATAAGATTCCACTTCACACCCACTCGGTTGGCTACTATACAACACAGGAGTAAGAGGAGAGACAGAGAAAGGAAGAAAGAGGAAATAAGAAGTATTGTCAAGGATATGGAGAAATTAGAGCCCTGTGTGTTTTACATCACTGATAGAAATGTAAAATAGTGCAGCCACGGTAGAAAATGGTATGGAAATTCCTCAAAAAACCAAACATAGAATTACCACATAACCCAGCAATTCCACTTCTGGATATATATCCAATAGAATGGGAAGCAAGAGTTCTAATAGGCATCCATGTCCACATAAGTGTCTAATAGGCAGACACTTATGTTCACAGCAGCATTATTCACAATAGCCAAAAGGTGGAAGCAACCCAAGTGTCCATCCACCGATGAATGGATAAACAAAATGTGGTAGACACATGCAATGGAATATTACTCAGCTTTTAAGAGGAAGGAAATTTCCACATGTGGATGAAGCTTGAAGGCTTTATGTTAAGTGAAATAAGCCAGTCACAATGGACAAATATTGCATGATTCTGCTTATATGAGGCACCTAGAATAGTCAAATTCAACCTAGAGACAGGAAGTGAAATAGTGGCTACCAGGAGCTAGGGCAGTAGTTATTGTTTAATGGGTACAAAGTTTGAGTTTAGGGAGATGAAAACATTGTGGAGCTGGATGGCGGTGACAGCCACACAACAGTGTGAATGAGCCCAATGCCACTGAACTGGACCTTTGACATGCTTAGAATGTAAATTGTGTTATGTACACTTTACCATAAAAAAATAAAACCACTTGAGCTGAGACCTAAAGGATGGAAATTCTTTAAAAAAAAAAAAAAAAAAGGAACAGTGATTGTGCAGAGGGAAGTGTATGGGTCCAGCAGGGGAGCCCAGAGCCCTCAGGACATCCCAGGACAGGCCCGGTCTGAGCCCTGACTGGTCAGCAGCAAACTGCTCCTAAGGCCCCTGAGACTTAGTCCGCTCGCCCACAACACAGGGAGGATCCACTCACCTCACAGAGACAAGTGCCCACACCAGCTCTCCAGAAACAAGAGAAAAACAGCCCAGCCAGGACCTTGGTTTCTCTGAGGTGGGGATGTTGGTGACAGGGTTTCATTTGGGGGCCCAAAAGTTTCCAAGAAACTGTAGCGATTTCACTTCTACCCACCTTTCCCAAAAGGGAAGAAAGCTGCTTTCCCTAGTTCCTCCTGGCCCTGCAACCCCCCCACCCAACAGAGAGGACAGGGAGACCCGGAGACTGGGGCCTGGACGAGCAGTGTTCCAGAGCAGCCACCAGAGGGCGCACTGCACGCACGAAGGAGCCCGGCGTGTCTTCTCTCTGCTCTGGATTGAGGGAGGTCTATCTTGGGGCTCCTCCCTGGGCAGGGGGCTCCCAGGTCTGTTGAAAGCTCCCCCTGGGTGGGGGACACTGAGTCATGAATTCATAGTCACAGAAATATCCTAGTTTGAAAGAGATTAGAATGGGAACCTTTTTACAGTGGTGCGAAGCCCAGAGAATAGAAGGTACCCACCCATGGTCACATGGCAGGTAGGGCAGACTGGGACTGGAATCCCATGATTTGAACCCCCAGCACACTCACACCTGCTCCTTCTCTCAAGGCCCCCAGAGAGCTCAGCCCAGACAGAGACCAGGGACCAAGGCAAATGGAACTGTGGGGAATGGGGCTCTAGCACTCCCACCACCTCCTGTTCTCCCAGGATGCTGAGTCACAAGGAAACTGAGGTCCAGAGAGGCAGAAATTGTGTCCCTCTTGAGCAGGCCAAGGCCCCAAGGCAGGGTCCCAGTGAGCCCCCTCAGCTCCCCCGCAGGTGTGGAGACAGTGCTGCGATGGGCCAAGCAGGCCAGGCCACTATGGTTGCTGGCTCGAAGCCCAGAGGAGAGCCACTGATGGGGCTGCGGTGGGGAGGCCAGCAGGGGCAACCCATCCCAGGCCTGCAGAGGATCGGCTAGCCGATGGGTCCCTCGGGCCATCTCTGGAGGCAGCAGGACCTGAGAAGAAGTGAGGCGGACAGTAAGAAACTAGGAAAATTCTTTAGCAAATGGAATGAAGAAACAGCTGAACAAGCTGGCTGAGCAGTTTACAGCCAGATACAGAAGGTCGCTAGAGCAGAAAGCCCCAGGTGCCTAGCAACGGGCCAAGCTCCTGTGGGGCCTCGCCCCCAGGGTCGCCTTCCCTCCCCGGCGTACCACTGGCCGTGCAGTTTAGGTGCCCCCCACCCCCAACCCTTCACATTGCTGGTCATTCGGTTTAGAGCCCCTGGCCTTTCCTCCCTCGAGATGGCATCTAGGTCTCAGCTATATTTCAGTTCCAGGCCCAGAAAAGCAGCAAAACCAGGCAGGCAATGCCAGGACCAGCTGCAGTGACTAATGACCCCCTGCCCTGAAAGAACACAGGTAGAAAAGCTCATGAATATCCACTTGAGAGTCTCCCCTAACACCTCCTCTAAACCCCCAGGCTTTACAACGCTCAAGACAAAGGACCCAGCCCTATTCTCCCTGCTCTACCTCCTAGAAGCAGCCGGCACCTTTCTCTTCCCCTTCTTCTTCCCTCACAGGTGTGCATCTCCTAACCTCTAAGGGGCCCCATGAGACTTGCAACCAGGGGAACAGTGGGTCATGGCAGCTTGTCCCGGGCTGACCCTCTGAACCTTGTCCCCAAGGCTCCCTTTTCTCTGACTCTCCCGTAGGCTCACAGCAGCCTGGCCTTGGCTCACTTCCTCCCGTAATGTTTCTAGAGCCAGAGCAGCTCTGCCGAGGCTCTCCTGTTGCTTCTTCTGTCCTTGTTTCATTGTCCCCAGTTTAATAAACACACTCTCAAAATCACCTGGACTCGTACTGAAATCTTGCCTGCATGAAGCCAAGAATCTACACCCACACGCTACTGCTACCCCGCAGACCCGCTGGGGGCCCACAGACCTGCTGGGAGCCAGGTCCCTTTCCCGAAACAGGGATGGGGAGCTCCACCAGTCTCTGCAGCCTCCCTCCTCTCTACCAGCTCCTGGTCCCACCTCCCTCTTCAAATCACTGCTGAAAACAGCACCTTCTCCCTGTGGAACCGGAACTTCCAAAGGGCCTCGCCCTTCTAGGAAACTGTCCCAATCTGTCCAGGAAATCAGTAACAGAGAGAGGCCCGAAGCACTTTGGTACATCAGTACATTTAATCCTCAGATCAACCCTGCAGCACAGATAAGGTTAGTTCATTCCTGTTTTCCAGCCGGGGAATCGGAAGCCTGGACAAGGACAGCGAGCTGCCATCAGCACACTACAAGAACACCACACGCCACCTTCCGCGCCCCAGCTGCCACCTTCCACGCCCCAGCCTCGGTGGCCCAGGCACTTTGTGCATGCTGTTTCTAATCCTCCAGGCCACGCTGCCAGGCAGGTGGGTTTAAGTTCACATTTTACAGATAAGGAAAATGAGGCTCAGAAAACAAGTTATCCTGATATGCAAGCTCTCTAAGCTCCCTTTCACTGCCCAAAACCTGGATGGCTGAGCCACCTAAAAAGTCCCTTGACTGAACAACCTCTGCAGGGGACATTATACAAGTGCTGAAGGGACCTGCATGGAGAGACCACAACAGGCCAGGCAGGTATATGGGTTGCCTCCCACACACACACATTTCCTAGCCACTCCTCCACTGGCTTCTGAAACTCTAGAAGTTTGAAGGCTGTCTCATTTTCCTGCGTTCCAGCCAAAGTAGCCAGAGGTGTGTTCTGGCCAAGGGGATCTAGGTGGGAGTCTGCTAGGAAAAGATGCACTTCCCAAACAAAAAGCAAAGCCTCCCAAGGTGAAGACCTTCGGACTGTCCACTGTTTTTCTGACTGGAATGCAAATGTGAGTGCTGGAGGTATGGCAGCCCCTTTGGAACAGTGAGGGCAAAAACTACACAAGTTAGGGACAGTAGAGTAGAGAGAGCCTATTCTCTGACAGTGTTGCTGAACTGCTGCACCAACCCTAGCTTTCTCATTATGTAAGAATGATAAACCCCTAGTCCTTTCAACATGCTAAGTTACCTGTTGGTTGCATCCTTCCTGGTTTTCATTTCCATCTGATACAGAGCAGCACTGAGTAGGGGTTAGGAGTTCATGCTTAAATTCTTAGCCTACAGATTAGCAGCTATACAACCTGGAGCAAGTAGTTTTGTGGTCTGTTTCCACATCTGTTAAATGCGCACAGGTATAGGGTTGTTGGGAGTTCTAAATGGGACCCTGAGCACTCTCATCCTGGGACAGAGCACATCCACATTAAGAAAGGAGAAGCTGTTATTAAGAAAGGAGAAGGGGCAGTGAGAGGAAACAGAGGCTAGATCCCCTCTCCTCAGGAAAAGACGTTAGCAAATGAAGTTTGATTGGGGAAAACTGAACAGCGACTCCTGAGAGAGCAGTAGCTCCCTGAGCCCCCAGACTACCGACTCCTCTCCCCTTTAATTAAGTGCGAAGCTTAGCAGACTCCATGAACAGGCCCACCAGGCAAGGGAGCTGCTTCTCAGTCAGGGCTGGCCGAACGCACTGAGAACGTGAGAAGCACCCCTACCCATCCAGCTCCAGCCTTCCGGGCCTCTCCTCTAATACCGGTCACTTTCTACTACTTAGAATTCACTCCTTTGGCTATAAAGGCTTAAAGAAACTCAGCTCAAAATCTCCAGAGTGGGACTCAGGGCATGGGCCTTTGTGCAGCTCCCTGGTGCTTTGGGCCAGTACTGAACCACCCTTAGGAAATGCTCCAGAGGCCACCACTGAGGTGTAAGTGACTTGGAACATGTCACCCCAAAGCTGGGGTCAGCAATGGCCCCTGAGAGCAGGGCCTTCCCTTGTACCTTGAGGCCCTGCCCTGCACCAGACGCTGCTGAGCACACGCAACCCTCACATTTTTTAGTCAGCACAAATTGGGGGTTTCTTGCCACCAAGAGGAGGGAAAAAAGCCCCAAATGAAGTGAGGGACTTGTCCAAGGTCACATAAGTAACACCAAGGAGCTGGGATTCGAACCCAGGCCCCTGTGTTCCATGTCACAGCCCTGGTTCCATGGAAGACTGGCTGTATGACTTGGACACCTCCCTCCCCCTCTCAGGGCCTCTATAAAGTACAGGGGTTCCAAGTCGTGATCTTGCCTGAGCCCACCAAGTCGGCCACTGCCTACAGCCAAGACCCAGACCCACCCTCTTCCCGTGAACTGAACCCCACTGTGCCTTCATTTGCTCATCTGTAAAATGGGGATAATAACAGTCTCGCCTCCACAGGGTTGTGAGGATTAACTGAATCTATGCTTGGAAAATGCTCCGGTTTTATCTGGCACATAGTGAGTTCTGATACGACTATGACTCTCATCTCAATCACTCTTCGGTGGTGAGACCCCAGACGGGTTCCCTGAAGGATGAGAGGCAGGAAGCAGGGTTGGGGGTGGCTCAGAGCTGAGCTGTGCGATACAGAGGAAAGCGCTTTCCAACCACTAATAACAATGTCAATGACATAATAGTTACAAAGGTCTGGGAGAGCCCAGGGCTCTGAGATCTTTGGCCCTCCGATGGTCCCACAAAAACCTGGTGGATAAATCCCAACTCCTCACTTCCTGGCCTCTCAAAGAGATCCTTTGTCTGGTGGGTATCAGAGGCCAGTGCTGGCCCCACTAGGGCCTGATCAAACTGCAGCGCCGACCAGGGGACAAAGGGCTCTCACACTGCCGGACCAGCCCTGGCTCTGCCCAGGACACGCCTGCTGGCCCCCAACTTCCGCGGCCCGGGTGGCCAAGTGGGGCCCAGGCACGCAGCCTGGAGAGATCAGAGGCAGCAGGGCCAGAGGCCAGGGCCCGCCGGGCAGACAGGCGAGGGGCCCTAGATAAGGGGGCAGCAGGAAGGCGCTCCGCAGGGGGTCAGCATCAAAGGCTCCTAAAGTTCCTCCTTTGGAGCCAGAGAGCATTTGAAAAATAAATAAATAAAGTGCTCAAAGTCCTCATAGCTTCCCATCACCCTCCAGACTAAATGCCAGCCAGCTGCTCCCCAGCCCCAGGGAGCTCTGCCCACGGCCGCCCGGGGCGACAGCCCCCGCCCCCACCCCACTGCTTGATCTCCAAACCCAGCCCTGCCTCCTTGGAGACTTTGCTCGCTGTTCCCTCAGCCTGGAGAACTTTCCACCACCATGTCCTCATCCCTAGTTCCCTCTTCTCACTCAGGCTGTGCTCAGAGGCACATCTCCTGACCCCTGCGACCGGCCTCTGACCCCTGACCCTTCTCTAGCACTGTCTCTGATCCCTCCTGTCCCTTTCCCTCTGGAGCCTGCTCGAACTAGATTTTGTCCCCACTGCTCTCGCCAAAGTCACCAACTACCTGCCTGCTGCTGGGCCCCACAGCCGAGTCCCAGTCCTCGGTTTATGTGACCGGCCAGGGGCATGGACACGGGACCATGCACGTCTCCTCTCAGACTTCGGGGACAGCTCCTCTCTGGTCTTTCTCCTGCCTTCTGGTGACTCCTCTGAATGTGAGAGTTGCCTCCTCCACCCCGGCTCCCTCCCCAAGGAGCCCCACAGCCTCTGGTTCTAACCTTCTTTCTGCTGGCGATGCCCCAGAACTCCCAATTCCTGGGTCCACCCTGTCCCCAGGAGTCCACGTGACTCAGCAACTGGCATCTCAAAGTCAACAAGCTCAGTCCCAACCCCAGGGCGCCCTACCCCCCACCTGCCTCCCAGTTTGTGCGTGACCACATATGTCCCCCCTCATCCTCCCCCTCCCTGTCCCCGGCATCCCACTGGGCAGATCCTGCCCCTTCTGCCCTCAACAGAGGCAGAATCTGAGCCCTTCCATCGCTCCCACTGCCATCACCTGCATTGGTGCCAGAGCCTTCCAACCACTGTCCCTGCTCCTGGCCCTGTGCCCCTCACCCATGTTCAGGGACAAGACCAGAGAGCGGCCTGCGTGGTCCCTCACAGCCCTCTGCTGCTACCCTCTGACCTCCATGCCAGCTCTTCACCCCTCGCTCCAACACAGGGGTGTCCTCACCATTTCTCAAGCATTCCGGTTCACTCCCCACTCAGGGCCTTTGCATTTGCTGCTCTGCCCGCCAGGGGCCCCCATCCCATAGGTTCATCCGGCTCACTCCCTCCTCTCCTTCAGGTATCAGCTAAAATGTCACTGGATCGGAGGCACCTGCCCTGGCTGCCCTCCACGGCTCCCCGCCTCCCCCCGATGACTTTCTCCATGGTGTTTGTCACCCTCTGGCCCCCTCTCTATCTGCTCCCTGTCTCCACCCCCTCCCAGGAATGGGCCTCCAGGAGAACAGGAACTTCACCTGTTTGAGTTGATGCCAGCACCTAGACTAGTGCCTGCACATAGTAGGGGCTCCAGAAATACTTGCCGAATCAGTGAATGAATGAGCCGAGTGTTGAAGGGCAGGGGTGAGTTTGCCAAAGGTGTTGGCGGGAAGAGATGCCGGGCAGAGGAAGCAGCATGTGCACAACTGAGACATAAAAAAAGAGGCAGTTCCAGGAGGCAGCAAGCGGAGGCATGCAGGGTGGCTTGGTGAGATCCTGGTCCTGAGGGCATATGTCCGTTCATTCATTCATTATTTCATTCATTCATTCATTCATTCAGTATTTATTAAGGTCTAAGTGGAGCGTGGCCTTCTGGGCATCTAGGGCTGAATCCTGAAGGTCTGAGAGCCACTGAGAAACACAAAGCAGGGGCAGCGTATGTCGTTGCTGGTCACAGCGCTCCGCGCTGTGGAGCCCCTGTGCAGCCCTGGGTCTTCTTCCTTGCATGTGGGGTGCACACTCTGCCACTGCCTGGGCTGCAGGGCCACCCTGTGGAGGCCTGGGGAGAGCAAGCCCACCGAGGTTTCTCCTGACAAGGCTGAGCAGCCCCTGAGACCCCACGTGAGCCAGCCCGTCCGCCCATCACGCCCCCACTGTGCGGGCCCCCACAGCCTGTAAGGAGGCTTGACCCTCCCAGGCTGGAAGGACCTCAGAAGATCCAATTCTTTCCTTTTCTAGATGGGGCCACTGTGGCCCCCAGAGCAAGGACTTCTTCAAAGTCACACTATCTATCAGTCATACTCTTTTATTAACAGATAACAAGCGCCCAATTCATGTGGACTTGAAGACGGAGAAGGAGAAGGGGGAGAAGGGTTTGGCTCACATAACTAGAATACTGAGGGGTAAACTTCAGGCGCAGTGGTATCCAGGCCTGAAACAATGGCTGGCCCAGCATGGGACACATGCTACCCCGTGAGCCAGTCCCTGGCCCAAGGTCTGCAGAACCCTCAAGAGCCAAGCCTGAGTATAACATGCCCTGCCCCGGAGTGGGGGGGAGGTGGGGGGCAGAGTCAGGCCCACAGGACACCCCAGGACCGAGGAAGAGGCCAGGCAGAGTCCGCGAGGAAAATCAGGGTGCTGATGCAAGAAAAGGGGCTACAACAGCAGATGCCCCCCGTACCCAGGAACTCAATGAGAGCTCCCCGACCAGAACCCCAGCCACCTGACTCCACACCAGCATCCATCCCGTTGCCCCGAACCACGTCAGCAAGGTGAGCTAGATACCAGCGTAGGGGACGGACAGGGCCAGGGAGGGGGCGGCGGGAGCTGGAGCGGGGGCCAATGAAGAGGTCATCGAGACAGAAGTAACGAGCCCCTTGACAGAAACTAATTCGTCTTCTAACTCCCTGCCTCACTTCCCACTTCAGATTTTGCTGAGGAAAACACCTGTCACTTCTTCAAGATGAATAATACACCAACACCATTATTAATGTATTTTTAAGTGGTGTTTAGAATCCACTTCATTCTAAATAAAAGAAATGACATAGATCTCTCCTGACTTGTTTAGACCCTAGAGGAGCTGGAACGACAGGGCTGCTTACGCAGTGACAGGTTCCCCGGCGTGATGCACAGGCTCGCTGCACCGATAGAAGGTGAGGATGCAACCCCAAGCAAGAGAAACCAAATGCCGGGGAGGGCGCGCGAGATGGTAACTTTTGTCTGATGCTGGTGGGCGTGTCCGTGCTATTTTTCGGGAAAGTCATTTAGGAAGGTATCTTATTTCTTGAAGATCCTTTGGCCCGCTCATCCCACTTCTGGGAAGAGCTTTTTCACATTGGAGATGTGAAACAGAGCCCCAAGTGCTGAAGATGTTCATCACGACATTGTTTATCACAGAGCATGGAAATAACCTCGATGTCCAACCAGCAGAGAACGGTTGTGCAAACTAAGGTCCACACAACAAAATGTTCCCTGTCTATTCCAAAATCTATGCCTGCAAAGATTATTGACTTCAGGTAATTTGACTGGAAAAAGTGGAAACTTAAGGGAGCTCTAATCAAAAGAGGAATTATTTTAAGCATCATGGGAATTTCCCAGAATTCAACTGCCAGCGGCACAGCACAGAGACAGGAAACCCGCCAGGTCCTCAGGCAGCATGTATTAGTCATTTATTGCCGCATAACAAACACATGCTCCAACATTTAGTGGTTTAAAGCAGCATTTGTGGTGACTCATAGCTTCAGAGACAGGAAACCTGCCAGGTCCTCAGGCAGCATGTATTAGTCATTTATTGCTGTACAACATGTGCCCCAACATTTAGAGGTTTAAAGCAGTATTTGGGATGACTCATAGCTTCAGAGGGTCAGGAAGGAGGGGCAGCTTAGCTGGGTCGTTCTGATTCAGGGCCTCTCACGAGGTTGAAATGAAGATGTCAGCCCCAGCTTCGGTCTTCTGATGACTCGACGGGACCGTTGGCTGGAGGATCCGCTTTCAGATCGCCCACCGATTGCCCGTGGCCTTGGAGGCTGCACGCAGGCTTCTCCATCAGGCTGCTCACGGCAGGACAGCTGGCCCCCAGCAAGTGTCCATGAGTGCAGCTGCCATCTTTTCTAATCCAGCCTCAGAAGTGACACACCATCAGTTCTTCCTTATGTGATTGGTCACACGGACCAGTCCTGGTACAACGCAGCAGGGGGCCACACCAGGGTGTCAGCACCAGGAGGGCAGATCCCTGGGGGCACCTTCAAGGCCAGTTAACACATATAGAAAAGTTCATTCTATAACCATGATCTATAACAAAGTGTATGATTTCTCACATGCAGATCAAGCAGGGTGAACATAGTCCAAAAGAAAGCCTTTTTTGGAAAATAGCGTGCGTTTGATTCCTTCTACTGGATAACAGAGGACCTGACTGGGCCCGAGCTGGCACTGACACATCCAGGGCACGGGGTTGAGCAATGCTCTGCACCCAGTCGCCCACAACCAACCACCAGGCCATGCGATGGTGGCAGGACCAGAGCGCTTGGGCTCAGACATGCATAAGGCACGAATGGCAGACTAGAGGCAGGTACCTAATAGACGCCAGGAAGCACTGTCAGGAACCAAAGGAGGAACTCTTCGTAAAAGAGCACAGAGCGTGGGGTGGCAGGGCAGACCCAGCAGCAGGGGCCCCGGAATGGAGGGAGCCTTGGGGCTGGATACGTCCTGCCCAGCGGTTCCTGGACCTGCTGCAACCTGGTCCGCAGCCCAGGAGGCGGAGGCTGAGTGCAAGCAGAGGGCGCTATCTTGGGGGTCAGCCCAGGCAGCCTTGCGAGGGGACCCCACCTTTGAGAAGCGTTCTTTCCCTCATTCACCCCAAACAGGGAGTTCCTGCAGTGACAGGGGGACCATGAACCCGGAGGCCGGGAAGGCAGGACCGGGTGGGACAGGGCCCTGATGGAGAAGTTGAAGGCAGCAGTGGTGGTGATGACCAATGGGGACAGAGGACAACGCAGGTGGCTGCCTCCTCCAATTCATCCACACAGAGGATTCGCGCACACACTTGAGAAGAGAAGAACTCACCCAAGATGTGGGGTTCCTGCAGAGGAAGGTGGGGTGTCGGAGCCAGCAAGATGCGGATAGTAATGGTACTCATGAGGCTTTCATCACACACGGTCCTTAGAACCACAGGCCAGAGGAAGCTCATCAGAGAGCTGGCCCAACCCCCGCATGAGGCTGAATCCCTTGTCCGCACCTCGACCAGGCTCTCCAAGCCTTGCCCACTCCCAGCGACGGTGGCCGCACTGCTCCACCAGGAAATCCGTTCCGTGACTGGAAAGCTCTGGTACAGAAAGTTCCTTCCAGAACTTGAGACAAAATCTGACTCCCTATGGATCCCTCTGATTGGCCCCAGTTCTGCCCTCTGGTGCCTCATAAAAGGAATCAGCACCCACTCTCCACCCCCTCCCCTGGTGGCAATATGGTCACCCTTGTCATTGTGCAGGTCAGCTCTTCCCAGCCCATCGCAGGCCCACAGAGGCCCCTCGTTGTCCAAACTGTCAACAGGAGCCATACTCAATACCGCCCAGTAGCACAGCTGAAAATAGAGACCAACCGCACCAAGGGTCGGTGAGGGTGCAGAGACACAGGCTCCCCTGCTCTGCGGGTGGGGGTGTCAATGGCAGGACACCCATTAGGAAATAGTCCCCATGACCCAGCCTTTCTTTTACTAAGTATTCACCCAAAAGAAATGAAAATATATGTCCATGCAAAGACTTGTGTATCAGTGTTCTTAGCAGCTTTATTCATAACAGTCAAAAACTGGAAATGACCCAAACATCCACCCAAAGGTGCATGGCAAACCAATGGTGGCACATCCGTACCACAGAATACTCCTCAGCAATGACAAGAAACGCAGGACAATAAGGACAAATCTCGAAAAGATTATGCTGAAATGAAGATTATCTATGTCCTGCATGCTTTCATTCATATAAACTTCTAGAAAAGTTGAAGTGACCTTGAGTGACAGGAAACCGCTCAGTGTTTGTCCGAGGATGGGACTGCGGGGGGGGTGGGGGGGGCCAAGGCGGAGGAGAAAACTCAGAGCGGGCACAGGAATGTTTACAGCGACCGCGGCGCTCTCGCCGGCCGTCCATCTCTCACCGCTCACCAGACTGAGTACTTTGAATAAGACCAAGTTGTACACACTAAATATGTACAGTGTATTTGAAGTTGTTTCTTTAAAACTCCAACATGCCATCCCTTGACTGAGTAAGATAACACCCCGTGGCCAAGCCGCAGGCCCTGGATCTGCTTTGACGAACCTTCTGTAATTAGGACGAGCTTGATCGATGCTCGCTGGACACCAGCTCCCTAGCAGGTTTAGTCCTTGTTCGCCTATGACTCTGGGAACATTTTTCCAATACTCCTAAAGGCCATTCAGCAAGTTAAGGACAGCACCAGGATTCAGGCCCATGTCTCCCAATTCAACAGGCCAGCTCTCCCTCCCCACAGCCTAAGAAGAGAGAGGAACCCGTGCTGTGGGGTGCTTTGTGGTTCTCCAGCTGCCTGGCATCTGCAATATCGTCTCCTGCATTAATCCCATGCAACACACCAAGCGTGTACTGCATAAGATGGAGCTGGGAAAACATACAGTTGTTTCTTTCTGGCAGGCATCTACGCTGGTGGCTAGGGGCCAGGCCAGGCCAGTGTATGTATCTTGAATAACCCTCCTGGCTTAAGTGTTCTGAGCTCTGGAGTCAGACAGACTTGGGCAAGAACCCAGGCACTACCACTTACTAGCGGGAGACCTTGAGCAAACAGTTTAAGACCTCAGTTTGCTCCTCTGTAGAAGGGGAATATTAGCAGTAGCTGCCCCGTAATGCTGCTGGCAAGATTGAATGGATAACAGCATCCAGCACGTAAGAAACGCTCAAAGGTTGGCAGCCATCATGAGTGCCATTATTACTATTAATCCTCTTAGGAAGCAGGTCCTCTTATTACCCTCATTTTACAGATGAAAAACCCACAGCTCCAGGAGGCAAAGTGAGTTGCCCCAGATAAATAGCGCCTAGGTGGCAGAGCCAGGATTTGACCTCACCTTCCCTGAATTGCTCCAAAGCCCCCTCTGGCTTATGGTACCACACATCACTTGCTTGGGTAGCAGAAGGCACAGCAGGGGTTCACAGATGGAAATGTATGATGAGAGTCCCCTCAAAGCCCATTGTTGGAGCTGGAGGAAGCCGACGCCTTGCCAGGCAGGCATGGTTAAGGTTAGAACAGGAGTCCCCTCTCTGGACCCTGCACTCTTCCACTTTGAAAAGCAGGCTCCCCAACCCCCACACATCCCCGAGAAGGACCAGGCCTGCTCTATCTGCCAATGTCCAACCAACAGAGGCAGCAGAGTCTGCACTCACAGCTGCCATAGGGCCCCAGTGTGAACCTGCGCACATCCCTGCCAAATGAGGACCCACAGCCAGCAAAACGACCTGCAAAGGCCTGTCCAGCTCAGATCACCTTAGTGTCCAGTTGCTGGGATGCCTGGGATGCAGGTGATGCCCATCTCCAGGTGGGATGGAGCCCTTGAGGTACAAAGGGGTATCCCAAGAGGTGCGCCCACTGGAGAGAGGTCCCAGCCCCAGCAAAGGGTCACTGATGATCTGAACGGCGGCCCAAAGAGGCAGGGAGAAAAGCAAGCCTTTGGAAACAGCAGACCTGGATTCAAATTCTGCTCTGCTCTTTACCAGCTCTGTGAGCTTGGGCATTTTAGTGCCTGCCTCAGTATCCTCATCCACAAAATGGGGATAATCATGTCACTTCATAGGGTTATGTAGCAGTTCATCCACAGAAAACTAAAATCGTTTCTCTAAAGCACCTATAAATACTCAGTAAATGGTGGTTGCTTTAATTACTGTTTCCCAACGTCACCATCAGAAGTGGCATTCAAAAAGCTTCCCCAAGGGACTGAGTCCCAGATTCCAGGGAAGTTCACATGGAAGTTCTTCCAAATATCAGACCACAATCCTCCCTACTGCTATTGCTGCTTGAATTCACAGACCTGGAACAGGATCAGGATCAAAACTCAAGGGGAACTCAAGTCCTGATGCATGTGACTGAGGCTAGAAAATGGTCACCTGGAGAGTGAGGGTATCAACTGGGAAGGAATAGAAGGAACCCCTGGGTCCAGGTGATGGTCACACCATTGTTTATATATGTTTCCCCCATGGCCAAGCACACATGTGGGCACATGCATGAACACATGCACCTACCCATGCACTCAGGCAGCCCCTGCCCAGATGACATTGCCCACATACAGGCACCCCGACAGTGGACACCACAGTCCACCTGCAGATATGCTTCCCCAGGTTGAGACACAGATGCCTGTGCAAACTCACCCTCACACCCAGCAACCCACACAGAGACACGTGCCCACCCGAGCACACACACCTGAGCACCTTCACACACAGTCTCTGTGCACCAGGGGATTTGCAGCAGGGGCTGCTGGAGAAATACGGAAAGTCAACAGCTGTTCTGCTGACACCGGGTCTAGCCAGCTCCCCTCCAGGACTTCCCAAAAGGAGGAGACACTTCCTCCCACCTGTGGCTGGACTGTGGGAGAGGTCATGGCTTCAGTGCAGCTTCGGCAGATTTCTCATCAAACCAGCAGGTCCCTAGCACAGCCTGCAGCACCAGAAGATCTGGAAAGAGGAGAAACCAGGGTCCCTGGGAGGAGGAGCCTCCTGCCTGGCTCATCCTCCCTCTGGGCCAAGACTGTGCCAGACCAGCCTTGGGTCAACTATCGAGTGGGTGAGGCCCCAGGAGGCCAGGATGGAGGAGCCTTGGTGAGCAGGAGGCTGGACAGGGAGTACCAGGGTCATTGTGCCAGCATTGCCTGCCACAAGTGAGCTCTAGGGCAGAAATTTGCTTTGTCCCCTAGCTCTGCTGTGTGACCCTGGACAAGTTATTTAACCTCTCTGTACCTCAGCTGCCCACCTATCGAATGAAGATGCTAATATTACCTAATAGGATAATGTTACATGGTAGAGATACTGGGGTGGGGGATGGAGAGCAGTTAAATGACACCACACATGCCCCTGGACACAGTAAGCACTCAACAGTGTGAGCCATTTTTATCAAGGGCCCCAGGATGAGAACAAGCCCCTAGATATTGGGTAGCCCAGGGATTACACAGCGACGCCCACCAGCCCAAAAGCAGCCCACAGACAGGCTTTGTTTGGCCCAACAGTCTTTCTTTTTAAATTGTTGCCAAAATATAAAAATCAGATTTCACATAAAAATCCAAATTTTCTGCTTCTCTTGAAAAGTTCCAACATTTGGCAATCCCGGGCCCGCATTCCCACCTCGCAACTACCATTTAGAGCGGAGCAGGCGCTGCCCCGCTGCCCCCAGGTCCCTGTCCAGCCCTGGGGCACTGGAACTTGCACCCCTGAACTGGCCTTGTGCCCTCACCTCATGCACATGGGGGAAATGAGGCTCCAGAGGGGACAGAGACCCACGCAGGGCCACACAGCAAGTCAGTGGTAGAGCGGGAAGGAGGACTCGGTCACCAGATCCATCCCAGTACTTCCAGAGCCCCAGTGAGATGCTGAGGGAAAAACCGGCTGTGGCCCCAAAGCTGCTGCATCGACCACCTGTACTGGAGAGACAAGGCACATCCCTGGGCATGTGACTGACTTCTCTGCACCTCAGGTTCTTCATCTTAAAAGTGGGATAACAACAGTTCCTTCCTTGGGGTGATTGTGAGGACAAAATGGATTAAATAAGCGGGGATCTTAGAGCAGCACCTGGCGCACGGGAATTGCTTGGTAAGTGGCGGCCATTATATTGTCAGGAACTCCTGACAAGCATGACGCGGTGCATGGCTCACTGATTCCTCACACCAGCCAGGCATCCCTCCACTTAGCCCCATCCTACAGGTGATGAAACTAAGGCCCAGAAGCGAACAATGCCTCCTCTCATCCTCCCCGAACACCTGCGAGCTCCAGCTCACGGTCCCTGTTCGTCCGGCAAGGGCGCTGAGGGTCAGAGGGAGGCAGAGGCTAGCCTGAGCCCGCCCTGCTGGAGAAGCTGGGGGCAGGCCTGCACTCCCCCCTGAACTCTAAGCCAGGCTGACTCCACCCAGTCTGTCAGGGGCAGAGAATGGGTGCCCGGGCCTTGGTGTGTTCAGGGTAGGGACCATAGAGTCACTTCCCAGCCCAGGCAGGCCTCTGCCTGGGGCAATGAGGCTCTCAAGGCCCCACCTCTGGTAATGCCAAGCTTCCAGCCCACGGGCAGGAACATGCACAGCATGCACACAGAGAGACGCCTGTGCGCATGCACACACACTCACATGTGCACGAGAGCCCAGGGGCAAGAGATGGTCAGGAGGAAACAGTACTCTCCGTAGGTAATGAGTTCCAGACACCAGGTGACTGCGGCAGGCCCCGCCCACACACTCCCCTTCTCACTGAGGAGTACAACCCCTCACCCAGGCCTGGCAACTCCCATCTCCCCTACAGCCCCACTTCGGATCTGCTACAAAGCCTGCCTCACTCCCGCTCCAATCTCCATCTTCTTTAGACCCTGGCTCTTGAGGCAGGAATCTTTCCTGCTCTCGTGTCCCCTCACCGCACTGCCACCACCTCATGCTGGAGGACCAAGGCCCAGACAGCGGTGGCAGCTTCCGGGGACCAGAGTAGGGGGAGGGGTGTGCAAACCTGTTTAAAGAAAGACAAGTATCAGTACAGTGATGTCACCAGCCCAGGGCACCTGCTGACGAATTCTCTCTCTCTCTCTCTCTCTCTCTCTCTCTCTCTCACACACACACACACACACACACACACACACACACACACACACACACCCCCCTCTCGAGTTCCCATTTCACGGCTATCAGGTTACAGTGACGCTGCTTCAAGACAAAACAGGAAATCCCATGACCGACCCAGCCAGATGGGGTGAGGGGCTGAGAACCTGAAACCCCCACTGCTCTCTGAGATCACCCCGCGTCCCCCCTTCCCCCAAGCTGGAGCTCAGCTGCAAGGGACCCTCCTTGGGGAGGAGCTCACCTCCCTACTCCAGGTGTTGACAGAATCGAGTATTGGATTCAGGACCCGGAATTCCTGCTCTGTGCAGGCTCCCTGCCCCACACAGGGCCTCCGGGCTCCATCCGCAAGGCATGGGTGGATGAGCTCTGAGGGTCCTCCCAGTTTAGACACTCCACCTTTTATGGACATTTGGTTCCCAGAGCCAGGGGCTGGGAGTCTCCCAAGCCGAAGGTGCAGTGAGCATAAAGGCCAGCAGGGGGCGCACACACCTTGTACTGGCGACGGAGGCGCTGGGGCCCTGGAAGGACGCTGAAAACAGAGTCCCTGCTTGGACTCGCTCTAGTTTTGTAGAGCTTCACAGAGTTGCAGGGCCAGGCCTCTGTGCCTTTGCACATGCAGTACCCCTGGAAGCCTGTCCCCACACTTCTGGGCACCACCTCTTCAGAGCGGCCGTAGCTGGATCCTTGGTGCCTATTGCAGACCTGGCCCTAGACCGGACTGCCACCTTGGTGGGTGGAGGGAGGGATGGAAGAAAGCCAGCTACTAGCAGCCCCTGTCATTTTCCAAAAACAAGTAACATACGGTGGAAAACCCGTGGGGAGGAAATCATTTTTTTAAATAAACACTTACTGAGGTCTAAAAGACTGGGTGGATGCTTGTGCCTGATGTAATGACCTTATAAATCCTTACCAAGCTCCACTGGGGAAGGTAACAACACCCTCGCGTTGCAGATGGGAAAACGGAGGCTTAAAACGGGCAAAGTCACCCAGCAAATAAGCAAAAGAAGCAGGCTTAGAACTCAAGCCTATTTCACTCTCCATTCTGCTATTACCCAAACACCAGCTGCGAGCTCACCCACCAGAACTTCCGAGCAGGGTCTGGGTGGCCCCAAGAAGCAGACAAACACAGACAGGCTCTGAGCAGATGGGCAGCCCTGGTCCTTGTTTCCCATTAATTCTGTCCTAACTCTCAACTCAACCCACATTTCAGAGAGCCTCGCTCTGACCCCGCTGATAAAGCTAATACTTACAGAGTGCCTGCTGCATGCCAAGCACTTTAGATGAAATACTTGTGATGCTCACCGAAAGCCAGCATGAAGCAGATTATCCCCATTTTCTAGGTGAGGGAAGGAAGACCCTGAGAGGTTCAATGATTGCCCGACGTCACACAACTAGCAGGTAACAGAGGCAGGAGTCAAACCCAGGGCTGCCCGTTTCCATGGCCCAAGCTCTTCCCTGTTACTTAAACTTACCTTCTCCCAAACTCCAGCCTCTCTGGGCCGAGCCTCAGTGGGACTCTCCTCCTGAAAATATGCTGACCCGCTCCGGGCCCCCTGACAACAAGAGTCAGGCCATGGCCCCAAGCCCAGGCTTCAGTTTGGTTTTCTGGGGTTCTCATCCAAGCGGGGGAGCTTTGATGAAACTGAAAGTAGGCCCTCTCCTCTCCTCTCCAGAAGCATGCGGGTCCCCAGACCCTCGTCCTAAACTGGGCTCTGAATCACAGAGACCCTGGCCATGCCACCAACTCTCTCTGAGCTTGGGAGGGTCCTTCAACAGCGCTAAGTCTCAGCAGTTTCCCTGTCTGTAAAATGAGTTATGATCAAGCTCCCAGGGCTGCTGGAGGGACTGCTGGCACGTTCAGGGGCTCACTCCATGCTAGTTCCCTTCCCTTGAACCTCCCAATGCTAATCTAGAGACCTAGCCATGGGAGACCTCTCATGCATTCATCCATCCATTCATTCAGCCGCTGGGCACAGCTGATCCATACTGGGCTCTCCTGGGAAAGAGGAGGCAGCAAAGAGGTCGGGTTAAGATGCTTACTCGGCGGCGAGACCAACTGCGCCACTGTCGTGCCGTGCGACCTTAGGCAAGTCACTCCAGCTGTCTGCACTTCCATTTATCACCTATAAAATGGGGGTGAATGTGGCACCAGCCTCCAGGGCTGTTGGGAAAACCATCAATCATGCAGGTAAAGCCTTAGCACTGTCCCCACACATAGTAAGAGCTCAATGGTGGTGGCTATTGGGATACGAACTGAGGAGATTTCAAAGTCTGATAGGAAGGAACAGCTAATCAAATAATTGTCATACAGTGGGGATCACTGCTAATACTAAGCTGAACAAGGTGCTGCAGGGACACAGCCCTGCCTGGGGAAGTAAGGGAAGGCTGCCCAGAGGAGGGGCCGTTGTAGGGCAAGTAGGATTTCACCATAAGGATGAGGGAGGAAGGGCATGCCCAGCAGGGGGAGCAGCAGTTACGGAAGCTCAGAGGCTCTTGGAGGCACAAAGAGATGCTCAGTGAAGAAGTGGGTGCGCCTGTGGAAGTTGTAAGACACGGAGCTGGGAAGGGAAGTGATGATGAACCACATTTTTGGTCTGTCTCGGGAATGGGGACCCTCTCCCAGGGCAACAGGGGACAGGAGAGAGAGAAGATCCAATTTGTCTTTGAGGAAAATGATCCAGGTGGCAGGGTCTAAGAGGATGGCACAGGGGCAGAAGGGGGGCACCTTTGGTGGTACAGGAGAGAAGGGAAGCAAAAGGTGTTAGTGGACGGAGGAGCAGTGTTCAGACGCTAAGCCCCCAATGTCCCTGTCAGGAAAAGGGGGCGGTGGGGGTGACTATGACCCCGGTCAGCCAGGACCAGAGCTGAGGCTGGGGTTGGGAGGGGGCAGCTGGCATGCTGAGTCACTCCCTCGGCTCATTGGAGTTCTAAGAAATCGGTCCCCTCCCCTGTGCTCCATCTTAGCTGCATTGTCAATCACCTGAGGAGAAAGAACCCAGGCAAGAGCAGGAATGGGTCAGGTGGGAGGTGGGGGGCGGGGGGAGGGCAGGAATGGGTCGGGTACGGTGAGTGGGCGGGGGGGGGGGGCGATAGATAATGGCCTTGGGAATGAAGGGCTGGTGTTCAGGACCCATCACCCAGGGAGGCAGGAAGGGGAAGTGGTTGGGGGAGTGAACGCTGGAACCAGCCAGCCTGTTTCAAATCCCAGCCCTGCCTTTGAATGGCTGTGTGACCGAAGGCCCCTTCCTTAACCTCTCTGTGCCTCGAGTGGGAATCATCATAGGGCCAGCCTGAGACAATGGGCTGTTCTGAGGATTATTAAGTACCACATGTCAAGCGCGGAGCACCGTGGGGCCCCTGGGTGGCCCTGCCCGGAGCGTCCTCACCCAGCCGCCCTGACTCCCTGGCGAACTCCTTGTTTCTCCAGTGGGGCCGCAGCTCGGAAATCCTGTCCTCTGCGGACGCCTTTCCTGCCCCAGCCACCCCCTACTGGCAGAAGTGGCTCCCTCTTCTGACCTACCACTCGGAGCACGGGACTAACATTTGCCATTTATGGTTTCCATGTTTGCTCCCTTACAAGGCTGGGGACCCCCTGGGGGTGGGGATTGGGTCCAAATTCCAGGGCCCAACACAAGGTGGGCATCAGCTAACAGCGGGCGGCTAAATGAACACACAAGCACTCACAAGCCCGGGCATAAGCTTCAGTTTAGTAAGTACCCCTATGAGGCAGGCCTCACAATTGCCGCATGAAGCAGGGAGCACCGTAATGCCCCCCTAGAGATGAAGACATTGGGGCTCCATGTGGAGCGACTGTCCAAAGCCACGCAAGCAAGAAGGGGCCAAGCAGAGAGAATTCAGGTCTGACCCGCCCTCGGCCAAGGTCATAAGCACTGCCCGCCCGGCCTCGCTCCGGAGGCTGGCTCCGGCGCTCCTCCTCCTCCGTGTCCCCCAGACCTGCCCCGCCCTGTAGCTGACAAAACACGCTGACAGGTGTTACCTCCTTTGCTGGGAAAAGCCATATAGAACCGGAGGGACTTCCCTGCCAACCCTGGCTGCCCAGGTTCCTGGCTGTGGGACTCTGAGCAGGTTGTAAGCAGGGTTACTGGGAGCTTAAGTCCAGCAGAGAGGGCAGGTAGCACCCTGCGGGGCTCCCCTCGTGGGAGCTGACCTTTTCATGGCTGATCTGCATAATAGTCATCTAAGACAGACATTCGCCCATCTTAGAGATGAGGAAACCGGGGCTCCAAAAAGCCAAAGTGATTAGCACAAGCTCACATGTGTAGTAAATGACAGGGCAGGGGCTCAAACCACTGCTTTCCGCACTAAAACACGAGGAGTACCATCCCCCAAATCACTTTCAAAACAGTTCTCGCCCCTAAAGTAATGTAAGTGCATCGAGGTGCCAGTCCAAGCGACAACCTCCAGCGCTCAGAGAACACTTACCGTGGGCCTGTTCTAAGTCCTTTACTTGGTCTACATGTAACTTCACAGCAACGCTAATGTGGGTGCTACGATTATCCCTAATTTATGGGGGCAAACTGAGGCATCCATAGCTTAAGTGATTTCCCCATAATCACACAGCTAGTGAGAGGCTGTGCAGGGATTAGAACAGAGGCAGGCTGACCTCAGGCCCAGCTGCAGGGCAGGAGTGAGGTCGGTTTATGGGTGATCGAAAGTCCAGGCCCAAAGTCCTCAGGGTGCAGGAAGAGGAAGACCGGGATCCCAGCCAAAGGACCTCCCCCGCGTTCTGCTAGTGACGGCCACGCAGGGAGAGGACCCCCGAGCCCTTGCTTCCCCTCCGGCATTGGGGCCTGGCCATCTTCCTTCCCGATGAAACATCAGCCCCCTGGGACTCATCCTCATCCCTTCCCTCCCTCCCCAGCCTTGCAGAGAGCTGAGCAGGAGCCGCCCCTGCAGCCCCGCCCTCGCAGGCTCAGCGCACAATTACCAGGGTGCGAAGGACCGTAAGGACCGTGGTAATGAGATGAACGAAAATAATAGCTCACGTCTGTGCTGCGCTGGCAGCAGTCACCCGCCGACAGTGCTCGCGCCATCTTCCCCCACAGCACGCAGAGGGGGAGCCGCGCTCAGCCCCATTCGATGGCTGAGGAACCTGAGGCCCCAAGCCACCCTCGATTAAGTGGTGACGCCCCATTTTCTGGAAGTTTCCTCCATGCTGAAGGGGAGCAGCTGCCATTTATTGAGTGCTGACTTCATTTTAAACCTCACCGCCCTCACTGAGAATCAAAGAAAGTTAATGAGTTATTCTATTTTTTGCCTATTAAAAATCCTTATAGAAATGACTCTTCTCTGCTCATAGGAAAAAAAAAAAAGGAGATAAATGATATCTCTCTTCTACCACTGAGGAAACTGAGGCCCTGGGAGGTTGAAAAAACTGGTCAAGGTCACACAGCAGCAACTACCCCCCTCTCCCTCCCCCACTGGGATCTGCACAGCAAAAGAAGTCGCCCAGAATTTGAATCAAATCCTCAGTTCAGGATTTGAACCAAGATTCACCTGACGACAAAGACCATGGCTTTCACGGCCGCCCCAGGTGCCAGGGGGGGATCCATCACAATAGCCCTTCTCCTTGTTTTTGCTTGTCTATAAATAACATTCAGCTGAACATCGTGGTGCACAACACTTTACCATAGTTTACATTCTTTCCCAAGACTGATCCCCAAATAAGATTATTGGTTCCACAAGTATGAACGTTATTATGGCTTTTGATAAATATTTTTAAATTGCATTCGAAAGGGTGGGACCATTTTATAGTCCCACCCACAACATGAAGAGAGACACGTTTTCACTGGATTCTCACCAATTTGTTTTGTTTAAATCTCCCAAATGCCCAAGACAAAAAAAAAAAATGGTATCATATAGGTGTGCTGGTATTTTTTATTGTCATTACCAATAAAGTTAAGTATTTTTAAGGGATGGAAACGTAAGGGGATTTGTATCGGAAGCCCCGGCTCCAGGGTCAGGTGTGAAGGCCCCCAGAGCAGAGAACGTTTGTTTCTGGTTGGATGGCTGAGAAATGGGGTGCGGGAGGGGAGGCTTTGGAGCCTGGGGGCGGGCTCTGGCACTCCCTCTTTCTGGAGCACTCATTCCTGGCTCCTCCCCAGCGAGCCCCTCCTCCCTCAGCTGTCAGCTCCAGCGTCTGCCCCTCGGGGAGGTCCCCCCTGACCCTACCACCTGATGGTGCCGCCCTCGCAGCCTCTCTCTGATTTACTTCCTTCACAGCCCTCTGCACACCTGATGTGCTTATTGTTTGTTTCCTGGCCTGTTATCTGCCTCCGGTATTGTGAGCCCCTTGAGAACAGGGCTTTTGCTCCTTCATCCGGCGCCTATATCCCATGCCTAGAACAATGCTTTCAATGAATTAATTAAGTGTTTTCACCTGTGGGTCACCTGCTATCCAGCAGTACTATTCCTGTCGTTATCACGTTGCCGGAGGCAGAACTGGCCCCTTTTTTGCATCTTCCCCTCCCCAGCCCCCTCTCTGTCCCCCAGCACCACTTACAAGGCCTGTGCGCCTCGCAGCCTCAGCTTCCTGGGAGTCAGGGCTCAGAACTCCGTTCCCGTCACTGTGTTAGAACGAGTTCACGCTCCTCTCCGACGGGCCCCTGGACGCCCACCAGCATCCCTGCTCTCAGAAGGCCCGTCCTCTCCAGGTCGCCTGCAGAGCAGCAGGTCAGGAGACAGGCCAGAGACAGTCCAGTGCCTTTGCTCCCTCTCCCTCCCCCACCGGGCTCGGTGCAGCAGAGGAAGTTGCCTAGAATTTTATCTCCCCATGAGATGACTTACACCACGACCTCCCCTTGCCCAGCCTTAGGACCAGAGCAAGAAGTGGTAGAGACGGTTGGGGTCTTAATAACCATTTTTTTCTCTCTGATCTCGAACCGTATCCGTCTGCAATAACCACCCCATCATAGCATGTCTCCCTTGGAGCCTCCCAGGAGCCCCGTGTGTGTGCGCAGCAGCTGTCTCTCTGATTCTAAATGGCAGGTGCCTTCCTCCTTCTTGCCAGTTCCCCTGTGGGCAAGGCCCTGGCACCGCTGTGGAGGCTCCACTGCCAACTCCACCGAAATCACCAGCCGGTACTTGTTGGTTGCATCCAAGTTAGGATGACAGGCCCCAGGAAGAGGGCTTCGGGGAGGTTCAAAGGGGCTCCCATGCTCACAGGGAGAAAAGAGTGTTACCTTTAAGAAACAGATTGACCTGAATAAGTGGTTAAAACTGCATGGCAAAGCCAAGGAGTGATTCCACGCTAATGAGTATTGATTACAGAGAGGAAGCGGGTTAATTGAGTGAGTTGGTAAGCTGGTTGCTAAGGTAACATCTTGCTTGGAGTAAAATCATCACCACAGAGTGTAGACTGTATGTACCTGGATAGGGACCAGAGGTGCAGCCAAATCCTTCCTGTTGTTGGACCAAGAACATGAAACATGAAAACACTGGAAAGTCCTGGAGAAGGGAAGTTTAAAGTCTTCTCTTAAACCAGGGCTGATTCCTTTCTACGAAGAAAATACTGGCCCTTGAGCTTGAGGACTGAAGGCGTTCCCTTCTTTGGATCCCACTGCACACAAGACACAAGGGAGAAACCTGGGGCGCCTCTATGTGGTGTGTGGGCCGGTCGCCAGTTCTCTGCTGGAAATAGTGGAAGCAAGAGAAAGGAACTGTTTTCCTGAGATTTAAAAGAAAAGCCAAGATCTGTTTGCGCAAAATTGATAGTAGTTGGGCTTACGAGAAAGGTGAGAGTTTATGCCGAAGGTTTATATTTCTTTACATTTTGCTCTATGTTAAAGCATAGTAAATGCTGAAAATAGGCCACGGGAAAGCTCAGAGCAACACTGACATCCCAGTCTAGCAAATATCCAACATCTTGAGGCATGTGCTTTATTTGTTAACTTTACTCTTTTTGTCTTATTTTCATATCATTAGCTTTTCTTCACCCTGAATACCTCAATTGTTTTTATCCTATTATATTGGTATGTAATTTGATGAGCTACCGCAAATGCGTTTTGAAATGAGATGAGTAGAGATGAATAAAATCCAGAATTTCTGTAAGGCATTGTAATGATGTACATTTTAAATAGAAAAACCAAACGGACTGACTCTCAAGGTTTATAGCCTCCCTCTTAGCCATCTCTGCCTGGGGAAGACCTTCCTAATACACCTGTTACATTGTTCTCCTGGTTGCAATTAACCGAACCTGGGAGTTAATATCTAAAAAGATAGGACAGACCTCTATTTGCAACTGTCAAGGGAATGAAACTGTCACAGCCTGTAAAAATGTGAGAAAGTATTGTTCTCTGAATGGGTAGCATCTGGCTGCAGCCTCTGTGGGAAGATCAGCAAAAATAAATAAATAAATAAGTCAGTGGGATAAATCCGTGTGAATTGACATGGACGAGGTGCGATTTAATTATGACAGTCAAAGTCATGCTGGATTAGAGCGCGGTGAACTGTGAACAGCTGCTCCCCACACCCTCTGCGGACAGAGCCAAAGGCGGGAGGGCACCTCCTCTGTGAAACACTTCCGGACGCATAGGCAAGGTTTCAAATAACTTCAATTGTTTTATGCTTGCACACCCCAGTTAACACCTTGGTGATAAAAATTCCAGATACAAACATGTCTTTTATCTAACAAAAAGGAGTTATAGCATGTGCACCTTTTGGAAACTTGCTTTTATATCTACGTAGCAATACATCATGAACATCCATGTCAGTGAATTACCTTCTACAACATCATTTTAAAGGCTACACAGAAATCCATCCTGTGAACAAACACCTTTTATTTATTTATTCACCTATTGTTGTACCTTTAAGGTAGAGGCTTTTTTTGTTTGTATTTGAAGGGTTTTGTTTTGGGGTGGGTTTTTTTGTTGTTGTTATGATAAACTTCAAAATTATCCTTGTAATTAAATCACTGGCACATCCATGATTATTTCCTTGAATAAATTCTAAGAAGTGAAATTTCTGGGTCAATTTGTATGCAAATTGTAAAGCTTCTCATAGATATTTCCAAATTGCAGAAAGTTTTTTTAAAATCCAATTTACATCTAGAAACTATGTCTTTAAGAAGGTAATTATTTAAGTATATATAGAGAAAAATCAGAAAGTAATATGAGATAAAATATGAAAGTCAAAATCACTCAAAGTTTTACCGCCCACACCTAATGTCTGTTACTGTTTTGGGATCCACCACCTCTCTTCGTCTCTCTCCTTCTATCTTGCTCTTGATCTCTTTTTGTCTCTCTCTGAGTCTCTGTCTCTCTCTCTTTCCCTCACTCCTCTCCCAAATCTAGCTACCTACCTATCGATCAAGCAATCGATCCATCATGCATCCATCTACCTGTCTCTTCCTTTCTTTCTGTGTCTCTTCCTACATCTAATCTCTGCCGTGTCTCTGTCTTCTGTCTTTCCTGCCCTCTGTCTTGTCTATCTCCTCTCTCTCTATGTATATATATACACACATATATGTGTATAAATATGTGTGTGTGTGTATATATATATATATATATATGTGTGTGTGTATGTTTTCTGTCTCTGTCTCATTTTGTCACCATCTCTCTCTTTCTTTCTCCCTCTTTTTCTCTCTCTCAACCAAACTGAGGCCACGCCTCACTCCAGGTTCTGCAGCCTGGGCAGCACTAATCACTCCTCACACTCGGGCAGAACCTAGGAGCTCACAAAGCATTTTCACATGTTTTTATCACCCTTTTCCAGGTGAGACCCCAAGGCTCAGAGCGGCCGGTCGCTTCCTGCCCACAGCCCCTAAGAGTGTCTAGGTGAGGCCCTCCGGGCCCCTTGCCACCCCAGCCCCCTGTCTAAGATCACACGCGCACGTCCATGCTGCCCCCCTCAGGGGACGTGTGGCTGCCTGGTAAGCAGCTGAACTAAAACATAGCCCCGACTGTTTCCAGGATGCAAAGGGCCCCACTCAGGACCAGGAGTGTGAACAGAGAAGCTGCCAGAACTTCCCAGCTGTTTCTCCCCCCGCCTCTGGGCCGCAGCCTGCTTCGCTCATGTCTCTGCAGTCTTGCTTCCTCCCCTCTGCACCCCTTCCTACCCACCCTCCTCCTCTCCTCTCCCTCCTCACCAGGGCAATGCACCTGGCAGGTCTCAGCCTCCAGGTTGCCTCTCCCAAGTACAGTATGGCTCCTTCCATAAATCAGGTCAACGTACCAGAATCTACGTAGAACCTTCCAATGGTTGCCACTGCCCTTAAAATAAACCACACCGTCCATCCCAGCCTACGAGGCTTTGCGGGATCTGAACCCTGCCTGCCTCTCCCTCAGTCACCACCTCCAAGCTCCTCTGACCCCTTCCAGCCTCAAGGACACACCAAACCCATTTCCACCTCCAGCCGTTGTCCACCCTGTGCCCTGGCCTGGGCCTCTTCTCCCTCTTGCAGCTGGCTCTTCTCTATTCAGGTCTCTCATCCTTTGTGTCACTTACTCAGAGAATCTTCCTTGACCACTCACCCTCTCTGAAGAATGCCCCTCCATTATACTCTATCTCAGCATACTCCTTATAACAATGAGTGTTATATTTATTTCCCCTTCTTTCCCATCTCTCCTAGTAGAGGCTCCATAGAGCAGAAACCAGGTCATCACATGGTAGGTGCTTAATCAAAATTAACCCACCAAATAATAAGGTGGTTAAGAGTGCAACTCCAGGGTCAGGTGAGCCTGCATGCTCTTCCTATTCTGCCATGTGGTCCGTACGTGGCCTGGGACAGGGTCCGACATTGTCCGTTGTAAATCGGGAACCCTGTCTCATGGCGTTGCTGTAGGAGTTCATGGGATGGTAAGTGTGGTTCTTAGCAAAATACATGCATTCAAAGCACAACAAATAAGTGCTCAATAGATGCAGATATTTCTCAACACATTTGTTGGATGAAGAACCAGCCTTATAAAGCATATATTCGGAGACATGGAATCCAAAGCTTAGGAAGAGGAAGCGACTTGCCCGAGATCACGTGGCTAATGGTGAGAGGCTAGGGTCCCCTCCCAGGTGTGTCCAACAGCAAGCGCGTCGCTAGTGCACCAGTTCTCCAGAACAGGGCATGCATGGGGCCGTGATATGGAGATGGTGGATTGAAGAGAGCAGAACTCAAAGACCAGCAGGGCCAGGGGAGAAACAGAACGAAGAGAATACAGCTCTGTGAGTGGAACAGACCAGAATTCAGGGACAGACAGGCGAGACATCAAGAAGTAGCCACATAAAGACTTGCCTCTGATTTGCTTAAATATACAGGAATTTTGGTCTCTGTATCCTGAGTTTAATGTTGGAACCTGAGCCATCTGTGAGACCCTGCATGCTGGAATTACCACCTCTCTGACCTTGGGAACTCTCCTGTCCCCATCAAGGTGGAAGGGTGGGGACTTAGGTGGCAGAGTGACACCAGAACATCTCCTCAGGATGCTGAGGCCATGGAGACAACGCATCAGCAGGTGGGCTGGAGTTCTGGCCCATCCTGGAAAAGGCCGCTATGAGTTTCCATGGAGCCCATCACTATGGTAACCAAACCTCAGCGGCAGGACTCCAGCAGAGCCAGGAAAGACAAGCTCCTTTCTTGTCCATATCCCAGGAGTCTAACCAGAGGGGGCAGAGGAAAGTGGGGACAATCAGGCTTTCTGAGCTGGGATGGGAGTGGGGGCAGGGAGAAGGAGAGGTCGTCTTCCTGTTCAATGGGCCAGCCGTAAACTACCGGAACGAACGTGGCACCCTATTTCACGCCTCTGTGCCTTTGCTCCCACTGTTCTCTCCCATGGAATGTCCCCCCTCCAGCCCTGTCTCCCTCGGTTGCATGGAGTGGTCATTCTGGTGGAAAAGATACAATACCCAAGATAAATAAATAACGGTGTGTTAGCCATAAGCACTAATGAGAAAAATAAAGCCAGGACAAGGGACTATGAAGTATTGAGGGGTGTAGGAGGCACGCCAATTCCAAAAAGCCAAGTAGGTGATACCTGAGTTAAGACCTGAAGTCATCAGGCCATGCGTTCACCTGGGGAAATAGCATTTCAAGTGGGAAACCACAAGTGCAAGGGCCCTGAGGCAGGAGTTGGGCTGGGGAGTCCAGAATCAGTATGGCCAGTGTAACTGGAGTGAAATGAGAGGAAAGAAAAAAGTTGGAGTAAGATTGGAAGAGGCTGGTGGGGCCCGGGCCTGGGTTGTGAAACTTCTATGCGTTCTCAAGACCGAGGGGAAGCCAGTGACGTGATGTGACATGGAAGGTAAAGCCTCCTGGAGGAGGGGCCTTGCGAATAGCCAACCCTGAAATTAGACAGACTGAGCCTCCTCAGAGCGGCAGAGCCAGCCCACTGAGGCCACCCAGAGGCCAACCAGCACTAGCCCCTCTCCAGCCAGACACAGAGAGGCCCAGAGGGAACCGATCTGAGCACACTCTGTGACTCCCCCCAAACTTGTCCAGCAGCTCGAAGGAGTCAGGGTGCGGCAGAGGGAGACTGGGGAGTCTCCGTAGCAGATGCTCTTCTGCTCCTCTCCTCCCCACTACGAGCAGTTTGGTTATAAAAAGGCTGGAAATGAGTCTGGCCCAGGTGTCCAGCGGTGGGGAGCCTGTGCGGTGCTGGGCATGCGCGGGCTTTTGTTGTTAATGTCAGCACAGTCACCAGCTCCCTTCGGTGGGAATAATAACCCTTCAGGTCTGCAGAAAAGTGTGATGGGCTTCCCATTTAAGGAGGGAGAAACTGAGGCCCAGGGAGAGGAAGCACTGGCCTGTCGCCTCCGATAGAAGTGATGGAGCTGAGGTTTGAACCCGGGGCACTCACACAGGCCACCACTGTCCTAGATACTTTACATCTAATAACTCATTAAACCCCATAACAACCCCATGAGGTTGGTCATGGTATCATTTGTAACTTACATTTGAGCCTAACGGACACGTAGAAAATCAGATAACTTGTCGAGGGCCAAACAGCCAGAAAGGGATAGAGCGCGATTTGAAACAGGTTGCCCGCCTCAGGGTCCTCGCTTCTGCCGATGTAAGAAATGTCCAGACACGTAGAGAGTTTTTATGAGTTTCTTTGAGCCAAACTGACGACAGCTGCCAGGAAGCAAAATTTCAACAGATCGAGAAAAAGCTTCCGAGGATGGCAGTTTTGCAGCTTATTTTATACATCAGAATAAAAGGAGGAGGAGAAGGAAGGGGTGGAGGGTTGGGGTCATGTGATAGCCACTGTTGGTAGATGAAGGGAGCAGCAGACAGCCAAGGGAGAAACGGCTGGGTTTGAATCCAAAGCAAAACGAGAGACACAGACTTCTTTTACATCGATGGGTACAGGACAGTTACCAATTACAACACAGAGGTGGCCGGATGACAAGATGACAATGAGGGGTTCTGTGGTCTCTAGGGTGGTGGTTGTTCCCTTAGGAGCCTGGAAAAGGGGATTGCTTGACATGCCAAGGATACGTTATCTGAGATACAAAAAAGACAATAGACAGGCTCGCTTAAGGTAAAGACTGACCTTTGTCAAGGATGCTGCCTAAGGTGGGACTACCTGCCATGACTCCTTTTAGTTAGTAATTTTTGTGGTCAGACCACCCAATGTGGTTACTTTAGGTCACTGAGTTTATAAGGCTGCCACACAGGCCTTCCCTGAGCCTGTCAGGTTTAGTGTGTGGCCCTTTTTCATCCACACTCTTGACCACTGGGCTAGGAGAATATATTCATGATTAATTCTTATGAAATAAAGATATTTTGGGGGGGGGGGTGAGGGGAGGGAGGATCCCCTTTTGTGTTCACTTTTTGCTCTGGAAGCCTTTCCGGGGCATTGGCCCAATACAATATGATGCAGACTTGCGAATGTGCGTTGACTTTCCTTTTCCAAAGCACATTTGCAGGCATTCTATATTTTGATGGCCCCGGTGTCACCCTTCCCCCAACCCATGCTCCGCTCAAATGAATTACTTTGCAATTTAATTCAATGACACCTACATTTATGAAGTCCATATCTTGAACCAGTCGGCAGGCTACAGCCTGAGGACACAGAGATGCTGAGACTCTGAGACCCTGAGAGGAAGTGACCTGCCCAAGGGTGAGTTAAAGGCAGAGCTGGGGGCCGATTCCATCTCATGCTTTCAAATCTGAGGACCTGCAAGGTGAGCGAGGAGAGGAAGGTGGCCATGCAGGAGCCCCGGCAGCGGGCTTTCCTGCTGTGGAAACCCACAGGCCGGGAGTCAGCCCGGAGTCTGATAGTTCCGGGAGGAAGGACTCCGAGCCGCGGCCTGGCAGGATTGGGGGAGGGGCGCGAATGTCCAGGCGGAGGGCCAGAAGCCACTCCGGCTCAGACCTGGGCCTTGGCGCAGCCACCGCCTGCCTCCCAGCCAGGCACCTTTCCTACCAAAGGGGCCATCGCTCCAGGCACCCTGGGAGGCCATAACCAGCAGTCTAACTCCCCGCCGTGACTCTAATCTAGACTTTTATCTCCAAATGGGGTCATGCACGCAATCCCTCTATCTTTGTTCAAAATATTAATTTATAAATGTGAACACATAAATAACCACCATTTTTGTTACCTTGTTTTTGGCACATCATTTCTTTTCAAACCACAGCCAGAAGTCTTAATAAGTGGCCCAAGCCTCTCTCCACCTCTGAGAGGCTCTGCTGACAGATCAGGGGGCACAGCTCAGAGAGGAAGAGGGACTTGCCCGAGGTCACACAGCAAGCCAGTGTCAGAGTCCACATCAAACCCAGGACTCCTGACCCCTCGACAGGTCTCCATAAGGTTCTAAAGGACACCCGCACCTGAAAAACCTGCTCTTAAATGTCCCAGTTCTTATGTGGCCTCAGTAGCCACCTTTGTGCTTATGACCCCAACCCAGACCTCGCCCACAGACAGCCTCACCTGAGCCTTTCACAGGCACCTCAGTCTCTATGGATTCTACTCCAAATTAACCACTTTGCCCTTGACATCTGCCCCTTCCTGCGATCCCTCTCCCTGACCCCACCCTCGGCTCTCCAGCCAGAAATGTGGGTGTGACCCTGGGCACCCCCTCTCTGTCACCAGCGCAGCCCCTCGTGGACCGGGAAGGTGCATCCATTCTACCGCTTCTCCACCTCCTGAGCCCACCCACTTCCCCATCCCCTGCACGGCCACCCAAATGCCGGCCTCCTTACCTCACCCCTCACCTGTCAGAACAGCCTCTGCCCCTCCAGGGTGTGCTTTCCTTCAACCAATGCTGGAGCTCCTGCGGTGGGCTGGCTCCGTGCTGTGCGCCGGGACTCAGCACAGAGCGACACAGACGACACCCCAGCTGCCAGGGTGGCTGTGGGGAGACCCACATCTGATTACGCCCCTCCCCTGCTCAGATCCCTTGTGTGGCTTCCCATCACCCCTGGGATCAAGTGCCAACTCTCCATCCGGGTACCCACGTTCCTGGACCCTCTACCCTGTAGGGATCTATCCAGACTGGTCTCTTGCCTTTTTGCACCACCCAGGCCTATCCAAATAAACTAGTGGCCATTCTCCCAAACACACCAGCTCAAAGGTCATTTCCTCCGTGATGTTTCCCTGTCTGAGCCCTGCACACACCTGGCAGAGTGAGGTTTGTTCTCTTTGGAAATCCCATCAAAACCCAGGATGTGCATGACTGGGCTGTGACTCCTAGAGCCCAGGGGACTGAGCCAATGCCGGCAAAGAGTCTGTCTGGCACCGAGAGGCACCAATATGTTGTGCCGATAGATGGACCAAGAGATAGGAGGGGTGGAGCAGAAGTCGAACCACTTTTTTCACTAACTCATTCCAGTGCCTACACATTTGTTGTTTTCTGGGAGTTCCTCCAGTTTTCTAACCCAAAGCCCTCTGCTGTAATTAATGAAGTGTATGCCTATTCTTCCTCAAGTCCGTTCTCTCTGCCTTTCCTTTCCCCAAAGCACAGAACATCCCGCCTTCCCCTTGACTGGGTGACGTGCCAACAAGAACAAAAGCCTGGTAAGACAGGACAGGAAAAGGCCAGCCCAGGCCTCACTGCTGTCTCAAGAACTGAGCCCCTGTGCCAGAGCTTTCCAACAACTCCGGAGGAAGGTGCCCCGAACTGGCGAGAACGGCCTTGCGGTTTGAAGCACTGAGTCACCGTCTGGCTGCTAGTCAAGGAGCTCTCACTGCGCCCTTGTTTGGAGACGGCACCGGTCAGCAAGACTGGGGGGAGAAATGGACAGGGAAGCAGAGATGCAAAGGGACAGGGAGATACACTTAGAGACAGAGGGACCTCAGCGCAGAGGCAGAAGGTGGAGAAGGAGTGATGGAGACCCTCAGGGAGACAAGCCCAGAGAGAAGGACCGAGACAGGCGGAGACAGGAACGCGGCGCAGCGATGAAGGTGACAAAGGCAGACGCAGACACAGCCGGGGCAGAGGGAGAGGGGGCAAGGCAGAGCGGGGCGCACGGCGCGGAGGGCCGAACGGAACCGACCCAGGGACGGACGGTCCCGGAGCTCCACGAGCCCTCTCCACAGCTGGTCTCCCACCCGCAGCTCCAGCCCGAACGGGAGCCGAAGAGCAGCCAACGAGCTGCAAGATATGAGCATTACCTCACCAGAACCGGCTGCTATTTGTTGTCCCAGCCGCCGGGGCGGGCTGTTGCTATGACAGCTCAGGCTGGCGCAGGGCAGGAATGAGAGGAGCAGGTTCACTGGCAACCACTTTTCAACCTATGGCGGGACCCAGGGACGCTTATTCAGCCCCAGAGACTCCTGCTCAGCTCCCAGGGGGAAAGCCAAGCTCCTGCAGCCCCTGGACCCAAACTCTTCCAAAGGTGCCCATTCACTCCCCTGCCACAGCCCGGCCCCCAGTCCCGGGAATGAAACACCCATCCATTCACCTGCAAAAAGCGGAGAGCACCATCCACCTGCCGGGGTCTGCCCGGGTCTGCAGACACAGCGAGACGTACACCTTCATCCCTCCCTCACGGAGCCCGTTGTCTGGGGCCTGTGGGAACACAGGGGAGGATCCCCGCTCAACCTGCCCGGCCAGGAAGGCTTCTGGGAGAAAGGAATGCCAAGCTGGGACCTGGAGGAGTTAGCCAGATGATGAAAGGCGGGGAGGGTGGTGGGAACAACCTGTGCAAAGATTGGGAGGTGAGAGAAAGCAAGGAGCACCTGGGGCACTGGGGCAGGAAAATAGATAATGGGAGAGGAGGAGGACCGAAACGTAGGGTGAGTTCAGGGTAATGCTGAAAGGGGAGGCAGGAACAAGACCCCCGAGGGCCTGAAAGTCATTCCATAGTATCTTGGGCCACACTCCCAGGCAACCAGAGGGATTTCAGGGGAGGAGGCTATGATTAGGTTTGGATTTTAGGAAGATCGCCACTCTTGCTGCTCTGTAGAGGATGGGCGGGCCAGGGCTGGGAGGTCCCTTATTGCATGGACTGGTAAGAGTTGGGGGCGGGAGGGACTAAGACCCTAAAGTGGAGAAGGGAAGAACCAGATTCAGAAGGGAGTATAGAGAGGATGCGGAGCCAGGGGTCTGGCGGCGGAGGGAACATCACAGCCTTACCTGGGAAGCTGGGAGGGTTTTCCTGGCTACCAGATGGGATCGCCACTCTCCTTTCCAAATGACATTGATGTCCTGTGTATGCAACTTTTGTATGGAGAGTCATGCTGCACTGAAGAGATGTCCGTCTCTTTCCATGCCTTCCCCTCCCCACCACGCACACCCAGACTTCCATTCATCTCTGTATTCCCAGCATTGGGCACAGAGCCTCTGCCAAGTACAAGTCCACAAAGCTGATCGGAACCCTCAAGTCCCCCACCTCATGACCTTCCCCACCCCCACCCACTTTGACATCTTCCATGTACCTCTCTCCCCTCTCATATAGTTGTGTTGTAGTCACCATTTAGAAGCTGAGGCTGGTTCCCCTCTGCTACTATGTCTCTCCCCGCTCTCACCCCCAAGTGGGGAGGAAAGCTTGCCTATCTGTTGCATCAGATTTCTGAAGACTGATAGGGCCTATTTTCTGGTTAGCAGGGTCATTATAATACAATCACAGGGTTGTTATTGAGAATTAAATAATATTTGTTGCCTGGCACATCATAAGTATCCAATGAATCAGCTATCATGATGGCATTATTATTACTGAGTGTTGTAGGAGAATGGCAAGGCCCAGCCAGAACTCTAATATGACACAGCTTTGCAGTGGGGTATGGGGTGCTTGCTCAGCTCATCACGAAGTGGTGTTTTGACATCTCATTTATCATACACTTTTATACACCCTCTTGGGGAAAACACAAGAATGATGGTCAGACAAGAATCCTGGATTTTGTCATAATGCCACATTAATACCATCAAAATCTCACCTAAATCCCTAATGCAATGGTTGCAGATGTCATCTCCCAAGGAACAAGGTAAAACAACCTGGCAGCTCCTTAAACCTCAAGAGAATCAATCCATATCTTATGGTCAACGATGTCAGAGCTGGTTGTGCCCTTGGAATCCTCTTATTCAACCTTTGGCTTCACAGATAAGGAATGGAGGGCCAGGAAAGGGAAGCGATTGCCCAGAGACACACAGTTGAGTTGTGTAGTAGAACCAGGAGATTTTTGAGGTGCCCTGCCTTCCAAGTCACTACATTTTTCTAACTCCGGTCTGTCTTACAATTGAACACTAGCTAGGACACCCTCCAGCCCAGGGCATACCTGGGGCCTTCACGTACATTACTGCTTTAGACATTCATGATAACCCTGCAAGGTGGGCATTGACTCACCCAAGACTATACAGCACTACTGGATCGAACCCAGGTCTGCCAGATTCCCAAGTCCATGTTCTCGGCCTGGCAGGATGTTGACGGTAGGACCACTCGGTACGGTTTGTTTGGAGCATCAGAGAGAGCTGCCAACATCATCACTGACAGGAGAAGAGGTAAACCCTCTACCCGACAAAACCAAAAGAGGTCCTCAAATCTCTTGCCCATTTGTTTTTACACGCCTCCCTTGTTCTCTGGATCTATAGGGGACTGGCTAGGAGGCTGAATTAGAGACCTGGGCACATTTTCAGACTGAGACACCACGCCCACATGCTTTGAGTAGAGGACTCTCAGAATGAAATGCAGGAGAGTAAGCCTTAATGAGGTCTCTGCATGAGTTTGTGGGTCTTAAAGTGGTAGTAGGTTCAGGGTGTCATAGAAAAAGGGCCAGGATCATGAGAACAAAACAGCCCCAGGGACAAACCTGACTGGTAATGTCATGTCTGTGGAGCCCCCCAGACGCTGTGGCCTCTTCTCTGCTGGCAGAGGACGGGCTGGGTCCCTCGGTCCTGGAGGAGATGTTGTTTGTTTTTTATTCACAAGAAATGGCTGGTGCTCCATCTTCAAGAGGTTCTATTTATAGCTCTGACTGTGGATCGGGGGAGAGGATGCTGTATCTAGCTTTAGCAACGATGTTCAGGGACAGCCTCCTTTTGGGATACTGGAGTTGGGACCTGAATGAGGAAAAGGAAGAAGCCATGGGAAGGTCTGGAATGAGTACTCCAAACGCTTCTGTAATATAAAGACTCTAGAGGGGAGAACGTGCCTGGCCAAGGAAGCGAAGGAGGCCAGTGTGGCCAGGGCGTGATGCACAGGGGAGCGGAGGGGGTCAGAGAGGTTGGCAGGGGAGAACCATAAAGGGCCTGTAAAGGCACAGGAAGGTGTTCGGGTTCCAGCCTGAGTTCAGTGGTGGGAGCGTCGTACACGGGAGACAAGAACGTGGAACATGGAGAGAGTCAGGAGCTATTGGAGGGCTCCAGGCTGGAGGTGACGGAGACCTGAAGCAGTGAGGAGGCAGAGTTATTGTTCTAATGTTTCTTAGGTTCTGATGGTAGCAGAACAATGGACAATGACTCCCAGAGGGATGAAATGCGGAACTCTATTCCTTGCAGCTCTGAACCAGAGAAGACTGCCACACAGGCCACGCAGGCCACGCAGGCCACGCATGCCACGCAGGCCACGCAGGGGGCTGCATCAGGAAGAAGTAGCAGTAAGCTGGGAGGAGGTGGCAGCTTACATGTGGCAAGCAGGGTGGGGTTAGTAGGTTTCGGGCTTTCTGTGAGTAGGGTGTTTGAACAATTCTGTGGGCTCAAAATAAGGGGTCACCCTTAGATGTTTGGCTCCAAGTTCTCTGGTAGTTCGGTGTGTTGTCCCCCGGGTTATGAGAATCCAACAGCGAAGAGGTGGGGTGCATAGCTTAAGCCAAGTGCCCATGAATGGGAACTGAGAGTTTTTAGCCAGGATCTCAAAACTGGATTAAGACAGCACTTGTGACCTATTATATTACAGGATGACAGCTAGAGAGCAGTGGGTGGGGCTGGGGTCTGTTTTAGAAGCAGAGCTGGTGGGACTTATCGATGGGTGTGCTGCATGTTGGACATCAAAGTGAAGAATCTTGAATGACCACAGACTTTCAGAAAAAGAGAACCAGCCTGCCTACTGAAAAAAATAAAGATGCTTGGTGAAAATTTAAAAGCTGCTTCTTCAAAGCAGTGACGAGCTGACAAGATGATAAGAAATGACCACATTGGAAAGAAATATAAGAACCCAGGGGAGAAAGTGATCAAGAGAGCCACTTTGCCCTGAGATCATTGACCGAGACTGATACAGAGCAGGCACAAATAAACAATATCCAAAATAGGAGGGGGGAGGGGAATCACTGTGGGCACTACAGGCATCGAAAAGAACATGGTGGAAATTCTCAGGCCCGGTAGATTGGAAATTTTAGGTGAAGTGGATAAATCCCAAGAAAAATATAGCTCGCCGATACTGACTTAAGAAAAAACAATGCTATGACCACTTTAGAAAGGAGTTTGGCTTTTTCTGGGAAAGTCAAAAATAGGTATACCCTGTGGCCGGCAATTATAGCTCTAGGTATATACCTTAAATTCATGCATTTGTGTATCATAAAAATGTATAAGAATATTTTTAGAAGTACAAAAGCACTGTTCTTAACAGCTGAAACTTGGAAACAACTCAAATGTCCATCAAGAGTAGAATGTACCATATGTATATAGAGGAATAATATGCACCAATTAAAATGCATGAACAGTTACAGGCAACAACAGGATGAATATTGTAATGTTGAAAGAAAGAACAAAGACACAAAACAAGGTATTCAGTGTGACTTCATCGATATAAAGCTCAAATATAGGCAAATCTAAAATATTTATGTATACATTTGGCCCTTGAACAACACAGAAGTGAGGGGAGTTGAACCCCACACAGTCAACGATCCGTGCATAACTTTTGACTCCCTCAAAACTTAATTACTAATAGCCTACTGTTGACTGGAAAACTTACTGATAACATACACGGTCAATTAACATATTTTGTATGCTCTATGTATTATATACTGTATTCTTATAATAAAGTGGGCTAGGGAAAAGAAAATGTTGTAAGAAAAATACATTTACAGTTTTTATTGAAAGAATTGGATATAAGTGGACCCACATAATTCATTTCTGTGTTTTTCAAGGGTCAACTGTGTGTGGGAACAGGAGGGTGTTGGTAGATAGACAGGTAGTTGTTTTTTTTTTCATCTCCAAGAAACTTTTGAGGGCTGACAATGTATTTCTTGGCCTGGATGGTAGTTGCATGGGTATTTATTTGTTAAGTCATGCATTTAGTTCTATGTACTTTCTATATGTAATTTATCTTCCACAATATTAAAAAAGGGGTTCAAAAAGGGGGCTAGACAACTGCATGAAGAATAATGCCCATTTCTTATTTGGAGATAGTTTCCATAGGAGGGGTGAAGTGGGAAGAGGAAGAACCCAGAAATGAGAGATCCACTCTGTCACATGGTTAAACTTGCCTGTTAAATGCTTAAAAGGTGATCTTGAGTTTTGTAATTGGGTAGAGGACTTCAGAAGGAAGACCCAGACTCTTGATCTCAATTGAGTAGAAGGAGATATGGACAACAGACATATCTGACAAAGAACTCACATCCAGAATTCATAAAGAACTCTTGCAAATGAACGAGAAAAAGCCTTGTAGAAAAATAGGCAAGGGATAAGCATACTAGGTTTATACTGTAAGAAATTACACACATGAACAACAGCAGGGTGATCGCAGATGGGAGGGGGGTAATGAGAAGGATAAATGGTAATGGAAAAAATACAATAAAAGTGAAAAATCTTTAAAAAAAGAAAAGAAATTACACAATTGGGCCGTTTTGTGGGAATGAAGTACCATTTAGTGGCCTGGAATGGCCCTCATGGATTTGAGAGACTGGTCATTTCCAGAAAAGGACCTTAGATGCAAGAAATTAAAACATTTTATTGGTTAAGTTCCAGGCAAAAGGCAAGAGTTTAGAAAGTACTGATGATGTGGCCAACAGAACCTTACCATCAGGTACCAGAAAGTCCATCCATGATTAGGCCTCCGTTGGTCTTGAGCATCTTTGATTGGTGTCCCAATCAAAGGATTGATATTCAGGATTCAACCAAATAGAGTCACTCCTCCCTGTCATGGACCTGAGTTTCTGCCAAGAACCTTAGCTTTAATGCAAGGTAATAATGTGCTTCATTTTGATGGAGTGAGAAATTTATAGCTTGACCCTCACATATTTCTTTTAACATAACAAGATGTTAAAGGAATGAATAATAATATTGATACTTTTGTATATAAGTTGTGTTTACAGTTGCAGTAAGAAATTGTATAATCATTGTTTTCTTTTTATATTGTTCTGCTTGTTTGGTTTTCTTTTTACCACGTGTGAAGTAAAATCTAAACATTACTTTTATGTCTCTTTAGATTTACATAAGTTGTTTAAGTGCTTAGGAATAATTTGTTTGTCATATTTGTAAATCTCCCTTGTCAGGTATTTGAAGCGTTTGAATCAGATAAAATTAATTTTGTAACTTAGTTTGAAATATCTAAAGGAATTTGCTTAATTAAATGCGTAAATGGTGTTACAAGTTTATGAGGATTTAATCTATCAAATTTATAAGTTAAGTGAATATGAATCAATGAACAAGTAAATGTGATCTTGCTTTTATGTAAAATTTACTAAGTTCATGAATAAAATATCAAGATCCATAAGTTGGAAGTAAAAGCTGAAGAATGAGCTAGGTTCTAAGATCTATATCTTTAATAAATTAAATATTGATTGAAATTTAAGTCATTGTAATTATCCCTCACTAGCTGAATTCTCATATCTGAATGGCTTCCCAAAAAAATAGTGCCCCAAGCATACTAAACAAATAGAATATATGCAGCAATTAATACACATGTGTTCACTGTTGGAAGCACTTAACAATGCACACAAGTCCAGGTGGGAGAATGTGGCGTGAGCGGCAGGTGAATCTCTGCTGTTCTCCTATGGGGATCGGGGTTTGTGCCTGATTACTTTCCATCCATATTCCTTGCTTCTGCCAGACACCTGGGGGCACTCCTGCCCAGATCCAGTCCAGAAGGGCTTGAGCATCTTTAACCTCTCCCTCACCGGTTATTGACAATGCAGCACGTGATCATTGTGGTGCAGAGGGCAAACCTCCCTCACATCCCACATTGCATGTATCAACGTACAAACCTATCCACTGCTTATTCTTGCAGGGTTAAATAATTGGCTGATTTTAAAATAACAACAAAATATATATATATAAATACAATTAAAATAATAAAAAATAATAAATGATCATTTTTATTGATGTCAGTTTAAGATGTTTTATTCTAAGCAGAAATCCTTGAAAAGTTGTTGTATACATGTTTACCAGTGTTTTGAGATATTTGAATTAACTGGCTGGGAGTTTGGATGGGCCAGGAAAACCGTACAGTCTCCAAAGTGTTGCTTTCCAACACATCTTCAGGAACAGACTCGGTGTGACGAGAGCGGCTGCGCCTCCCTTCTGGGCAGGGAGCCCTTCTTGGACAGAGCAGGCAGCCTTTACTGCTCCCTTGTCACTGGGACACTTTAATTTCCCATCTGTGTTTCATCTTTGTACCGTATAGGTGCCCAGAAAATCTCGAGGGAAGAGGATTGATTAGCCAGGAGGTGTCCTCCGTTCCCAGGTCACCATATTTATGCCACGAGAGCCTCACCTCACCCTCCGACAAGATGTTGATGAATGTCGTCACAGACGCTGAGAAATGATTCCGCTCTCCCCGCCCAAAGCACGGGCTCTGGGGCAGCCTTCTGAAGGCCAAGGTTCAGTTCATAGAATGTTAACACATGTCAGGGCTGGTGTGGATATTAATTGTCATCATCTCTTCTAACCCTTGAATGTTACAGTGTGGGACCTTGAGGGTCAGAGGACAAAGTGGGGTCTCCCCATTAGGGCACCCCATTAAGGAGTGTTGGCCCCCAGACAGGCCAGTGCTGTTTCTCCTCACTGCCCTCATTGTGTCTCACATTTATCAGAAGGTTCCTGCTTCCCAAGAACTGTGCTGGGAGCTTCACACACAGGGTGCGCTACATGGTTGTCATTTGTCCGATAAGAAAGCTGAAGCACAGGTGGGGTAAGTAGCTGCCCGAGGACCCTAATTTGGGTCTGATGATGCTGACACCTTTCTTCGTTCCAATATCCAGGTCCATTCACTCCTATTTATTTAGGGCACGTGGGCAGGTTACCGAAAAGTGACCGACACAATGATGAAAGAAGAGGTTGATGCTCCAGCTGACAAAAAAGGCTCTGAGGTCCTTGCTTTTAGGTTTTCTTTTCCCCTCAAGGAGCTTTCACTCTGACCTTGAGGGCCTAGAACTGGATCACCTGGAGACGTAAACCACTTCCAAGTTGATTTGTGTGGCTGAGATGTGATGAGCTTTGCCGTCCTCTATCTGGGGGCTGCGGCCAAGGAGAGTGGTGTTCGATGGGATCTCAGCGTGGCTGTGGAGACCCTGAAATGCCGAGCAGCCCAGACACCCTTTGCCTCTGGAGGAGATGCTGTTCCCTACTCTGAGCTGAGAGATGATCCTCCATCTTGATTTTTTTTTTTTTTTTTTTTTTGGCTACCTCTGGAAAAGGGAAGTGGAGGTGGTGGCGGGGGCTCTTTCTGGCTTACAAAAATTCTCAGCCCTCAGCTCTGGAAAATTCTATTCCCAAGTCTGGGAAAATGTCTGTCCATAGCTCTGAAAAACCCTCCATCTTAGGTCTGGAAAACGCTCCATCCTTGTATTTGGAAAACACTCCTTCTCGAACACAGGAAAACACCTCAGTGCGCGCTCTGGAAAATATTGATCGCAACCCTGGAAATCACTCCATTGCTGCTCTGGACAGCACTTCATCCTAAGCTACAAGAAACACTCCCTATGACCATGATAAAATACTCTGCCCAGGGCACTAGAAAATACAATATTAGAAAATGCTTTTATCAGAAGATCTGCCTCAGATCATGGCTGAGGAGAATCCCCACCCCTAAATCTGGGGGCCCAATTTTCCAGCTGACTCAGGAATGGAAACGGTTGTTATTCAGGCAGTCTGCCCCTCAGCAGAAGGGGTCCTTAGGGAAGGAAAAGGGACGATGCATTTTGATGGGATATCAGGGTGAGTCTGGCGGTCCTCAGATGTCCCACAGGCCAGTCAGTATAGCAGGGGGTGAAGGGCAGGGAAGGGGAGTGGGTCTGGCTACCATGGAGGCATCTGAGCCAAAGACAGATTTACATCAACCAACCTCACAGTCCCCGAAGGGCTGGCCAGGACACCACCCAGTTGGGTAGAGAGAAAACCTGCACCCTTGGGTCAAGCAGAGATGCGCGCTTGGTGCTGAGCAAAGTAACATTCTACCCTTCTAGGCCCAGAAGACCCCCCGCCTGTGGACTGTGAGATTGTAGCTCTGAACAACGCCCATCACCAGCCCTGGAAAATGCTCGGTCTGTGCTTCTAGAAAGGCCCTGCCCTGTCTCTGGAAACCTCTTCCTTCCTCAACCTCAGGAGGAGCCCTCACACAACAAACGTGACCTCAGGGGACTCCCTGCCCTTGGCTCTGGGGAAGGCTCTAGAGATGATGCTCCATGTCTGTACTTTGGTCTCTTGCCTTTGGAAGGCTGTTCCTGACAAATGTAAGAAAAAGCACTTTGTAAAACTAAAAAGCTGGCCCTGGCATGCAGCAGATGCTCGATAAACGTGTGTGGAATGAAGGAGTGGTCCTGGGAGATCTTTGCAAACTGCAATGCACAGCACGATCTTCAGATATTATTCTTACTGTGACTAAATAAAGCAGTTATCAGGGGTATTATGGGAAACTCCATATTTCTCCCTAATGAGATCTTTTTCTTGTGAGCTCCCACCAGACAGGAAGCATAGGGACTGGCTCACAGTGGGCATCAATAAATGTTTGATAGATGAATGGACGCATGGATGGATAAATGAGGGGTATATAGATGGATGAATTGCTGTGTGGATGGTGAGTGAATGGAAAAGATGGATGGAGTGGCTGACACATTTGCCTACTCATCAGCCACCTCCCTCTTCCCCTGCCTTCTTCCTTACTAAATGAATCCCAATTTTATTCAAGACTTCTGCAGCTTAGCAGGAGACTGGGGCCCCAAGCAACTCATCTTGTTTCGTTCGAGGACATCGTGGTCACTTTCCCCTGCCAGAAAGTGGTTTGGGGATAACCATGTGATGTATTTCCGACCCAGGAGACATGAGAGGAAGTCCACTGGGGATCCTTCAGGAAAGTTTTCCTCATTAAAGGAACACAAAGAGAGGATGTTCTCTCTTCTGGCCTTTCAACACTGATGTTTGAGGATGAGATGCTGCAGAGATGCTGCAGCCATGAGGTTAGGATAAAGGACAAAGGTCTGACATTCTGAGTACCACAAAGCAAAAACATAGAAAGAGCCGGGGTTCTTGAAGAGTCTCATTGAACCACTGAATTAATCAATGTGTGTAGATGGGTGAGTGGATGGATGGATGGATAGTATTTCGGTGGATGGATAGTATTTCGGTGGATGGATAGATGGATCTGTAGGTGGATGGAAAATGTTCATGGGAAGGAGGATAGATGAATTGGATGGATGAACAGACAATTAAACAGATGGATGGATGGATGGATAGGTAGATGGTTGGGTGGGTGAATATATGAATATATATGTAGGTTAAAATATAAGTGACCATTATAGTACAATTGTCTCCCTCTAACGAACACTCATTCCAAGACACTCAAGGTCAGAGCTGGCTGAGGAGCACTGAACTTTTCCAATACTTTCCTCCAGGCCTTCTTTCCTGTTCCCTGTTTCATGTGTCCTGGGCCCACCTGTCACAGCCAACAGGTGCCTTCAGTATCTGTCACCTGGCTGGAAGGGCTTGCGCCCCCCCAGACCCTTTCCTGCAGGGCCTTACCATGCTAGAGGTGTTTGGTTAAGAAGCTCAGGTGAGGACGGAAGGCAGCCTGGCACAGTGGCCTCAGACAATCCTGGATCCAAATCCTGGTGCTGTTTCTAAAAAGCTGTATGTCCATAGACCAGCCTCCTAACCCACCTGAGCATCAGCCTTCTCTACAAAACGGGGATAGCAGTGCCCCCTGAATGCTGCACTGAGTGAGGAGATCATGTATAAAAGTGCCCAGCACCCTCTGTACCCACCCCCAGGATGTCATCAACAAACGCCAAGCCCTCCTGGCTTCTTCTAGCCAGCTCACCCATGGCCGGGCATGCACAGACTGCGGCCAGGCTGCAGCCAGCATGCGGGTGCAAAAAGGGGCCCCCGCCGGAAGAGCAGCCTGTGCCCCACCCGCCCCTCCTGTGCGAGGCTATCCTCAGGCATTGCTGCTTGAGCCAGCACAGGGGTTATGGAGAGACCAGAGGAAACCAAGCAAACCAAGATTGCTTCCTTCCTTCTCGTGCCACAGGGTCTGGCAGGATGTTTTGGTGACCCAGGAGCCTGAGGAGCCTGCAGGTTCAGAGCTGACAGCGGACAGCTGGCTCAGCAGGCTGAGGTGGGCCAGCCCAGGGTCACAAACTCCCATCCTGCAGCTCCCAGGGCCCTCTCGGACAGAGACAAGTCATCCCAGCGGAGCCAAGGCTTCCTTCACCCCCAAGCCTTGGCTCAGGCCCTCCTCCAAGGCTTACCTATTCCTCCTTACTCTGTCCCTCATCCTTTGATTGAGGGCCCCCTCTAGACATTGATTTCTGGCTCTGAGAGTTATTAACTGTGTCCTTGGGTAAGTTACTGACAGCCCCTTAGCCTAAATTTCTTATCTGTCACTCATTAATTCAACAGACATTTATGGGGAATCTCCTGGATGTCTGTCCCCTGTGCTAGGAATGCCAACATGAGTCAAAAATTACCTTGGCCTTTGCAGAGTTCAGAGTTCAAGCAAAGAGATGGCTCGCTCAACCCCCAGGAGAGTAAAGACTCCGCCAAAGTCTGGGAAATGGAGGTATAAAGACAATCTTCTGGCTCAACCTGGGAGCTCCAAGGAGGGCTTCCTGCAGGAGGTGGCCTTGTGAGATATGAAAGGGATTTCACATCATGTGTGAAAAGGCTGGATACAGCATCAAGTATACAGTAGGAGCCTTCTGATGAGTCTCCGGTTTCCTTCCTTCCCAGTGAAATGAGCAGGGCAGGGAGCTTTCCCATTTTCCGCAGGAAGAAGCTAAGACCCAGGAGGGGAAGAGACAGACTCAAAGCCCCCGCACACCAGAAGCAGGGCAGGAGCCAGAACTCACCTGCTCATCCGTGGGGCCCGGGGGCCTCTCCAGATGCCCCCGCTGGTTGGCCTTCTGTCCTGCAGTGGCTAGGATGCCAGTCAGGGCCTAGACCACCCCAACTCCACAAAGCTCTCCTGAGACACTTCATAATCACTCTTCATTCTGAGTTTGATAAATAAAGGTAATTGTGGGACAATTAGATTCTCTTCTCTTCCAACATCTTAATTGGAGCAAGATGCATGAGTCTTTCTTGCACGTCACTTTGCCAGGTGCATTTGAAGCCTTTCATCTGGGCCCCCTAATGCACAGTAGGAAGAGTGATGGCTCGAAGCCTCTGCAGGGACACGCCAGGAAGCCAGCACGTAGTTCCCACACGGCCCCTGACTGATCACCATGGATGTCTCCTGTCACATGCGGGGAGGTCCCCAAGTAGATCATGGCTTTGTAACCACAGTTATCAATCACATGGCCGCGGTGCTTTCTGTAGAGCCTGTGCAAGTGAGAAGCACATGACTTCAGGAATCTGAAGATGAAGTTCAGATCCCAGCTCTGTTACCAATTCACTGTGTGACCTTGGCAAATTAGCTTAACCTCCCGGAGCTTCAGGTGCCCCAAATCCAGGTAATCACCCTAAGGACTATCAAATAAGGCAACGTGTGTGACAATGTTTCCTAAAGGACTGGGAAGTTACCACCTGTGTGCCGCCTGTCCCCCCGCCAGCCTGTCTCCACATAACTGGCAAAACGAAACCTGACTGAAGATGGACAGGCCCTTGTCTTGATATCAACAGCTCCAGATTGCACACTCTAACCCAGATGCACAGAGGAAAAGTCAATGTAGCTTTCTTACACTTCTTAAAAACGATCCTGTCTCATGCTCCCATGCCTGTCCCACTGACGGGGGCTGGGGGCGGGGGGAGCTGTTCGCTGGCAAGTTCATCGCCAATCAAATATGACTCTGTCCCCCTCCAGTTTCATGTGGTGTCTCTGGAGTTCAGTTGCCTTGGCGTGAATGCTCAATCCTTCAGGGTTTCCCTCTTCTCACTTCCCCTCCAAATACAGTGGCCAGGAGAGACACAGGTCGGGGAAGCCGGCCAGGCTCCTGAGAGCAGGGAGATGAGGCTCTCCCATGTGTGTGTGGCTCACCTAGTCCACACTGGCACCGTTCAAGGTGCCTCTTCCTGCTTCTCCAGCCACCGGTCACAGTCCGCACTGTCACCGCTGGTGATGGAACGAGCCCCACCTCCACTGCAGTGGCCCAGGGTTTCCCCCATTGTCCCTGGTCACAAGGTGCCCTTGTCTGCTGGTCTTTTGATCCTGGAGAGCTGGAATTCTGGACCTCCTGGTCGCCCCACACAGGTCCTGGGGGCCCAGCAATGCTAGGTCAGCCTTTCCTAACCAGACGCCCCTCCCACCGATGCCATGTTCCCCGCCCCCCGGCAATCTCATCTCCTCCCCCGCGTTGGTATGTGGAGCATCAGCACTGCTGTCCTAGTATCTGTGGTCTCGTCTCACCCCCACTGTTGGCTGATGCCCAGGACGGCAGGCTCCTGGGTCTCTTCTTGGGACCCAGGCCATGTCCTCACCCTGGTGCCTCCCCCAGAATCCCCGGACCCCCACTTCCTCTCCCCCCTCGCGGGAGTTTCCCTCTCCCCATCTCCCCCATCCTCTGCACGCTCCTCCTGTGATCTCAGAGGCAGCCAGGCTGGGCTCTTGATGTGCAAAGAGGACTTAGAAAGCCTTTCCCTCTCTCAACAAAGCCTGGCTTTCAAGACCGTTATCTGTCTAAGGACCGCAGGATCCTATTCAGTCAAAAGCTGAACATCAATCCTTCCCTTTTGTATTCCCGACCCCTGATCCTATTCCTCTTTAAGACCCTGGATGCCTCTGGCTGAAAGGAAAAGAGACACATGAAAGCAGTTAAGAAACACACAGGTGCATTAAAAAATGTTATCGTTCCTGTGACACCAGAGTCCCTGGATGTCAGAGAGGAAAAGAGTCCTTGGAGGGAGCTTCCCCCACCCCTCCAGAGGCCCAGAGAGGGCAAAGAGTACCTGAGGCCACACAGCAAGGCCACGGCAGGGCAGGCACAGGAAGCCCCATCCTGAGGCTCAGTCACAGGCCCTTGCCACCAGAGACTCCAGACTCCACTGGGGAGGGGCTGCTGGAGACCTTCATCTCTGGGGCGTCCTCTGTCTGAACACTTTTCAGCCGCTCACTGAAGCAGGGGCCGCGTCTTCCTACTCACCAGTACATCCCACCCCCCAGCCCAGGTGTAGAATATATTGATGGAGACTTCCCATCTCATGTCACACTGCTCCCATGGGTGACACTGACGTCCCGTTTTCCTTCTCTTCTCGGTCGCGGTGCATTCCTGTCCCCAGGGGCCTGAGGCTCGGCTGTGCTCTCCGCGCCTGCGCCTGCATTTGTGGGGTGGGGTGCTGCCTGCTCCCTGCCGGCCCCCCTCCACGCGAGGTGCTGTGGGGCCCCTTATTCCCACTCCTGCTGCCCTCGGCTTGAGTCAACCATTGTCTGTTTTCCCACCTTTATATAAAAGAGTTTGACAAAACGGTGGCTTTTTGACATTTTTTAGCAGTGGAAACACAGAGCTATTCCTTTTAAGCAAAGAGATGGGGCCCTCCCATAAATATGCATATCTACACATAGACGTTCAGTGGTTTTGCAGGTCTCCCAAAGCACAGATGCAACACAAAATTTGAAAATCACTGAACTAGATATTTCCTCAGCATCCTTCCAATACCAGCTTGATTAGAATTTAAGACTAGACACAAATACGTCAAGAGTAGCTGCAAGTAGCAAAGTTAAAAAGAAAAAAAAACCCAACGGAACTGGGGCTTAAACCAAAGAGGGATGTCTTTGTTCTCATCTAACAAGAAGTCCAGAAGGAGGCAGACCCAGGCTGAGAGAGGTGCAGCCAGTGCCTCTGGGCTCCTTCCCTCCGTCCTTCTACCCAGCCGTCCTCAGCATGTGGCGTCAGCCTCAGACCTGTGGCCTCAGCATCACAAAATGGCTGCTCCTGCTCCATCATCTGGTCTGTGCTGTGGGTAGAAAGAAAGGGACAGGTAAAAAGCGAAAAGCCCACCCAGTTGGGTGACCTCCTTTGAAAGACTCTTCTGGAATCCTCACACAGGGAATCTGCTTAGATTTCAGGGGCCAGAATGTGTCACATAGCACCCCAACATTCTAGGGAGGATAGGAACATAGTTTTTGTCCTTTAAGTTGGGCACACAGCCACCACGAAGAAGGCCTGGCCCTGGGAGTAAAGATGAAGAAGAGGACAGTTAGGCAGCTGTCAGCTACAGGACCCCTGGGGCTCCCTTCACCACGCCAAGCCTCACCCTCCCCTTTTCAAAACAGGAGAATTGGGCCAGATCCACTATCTTCTAGCTGTGGGACCTGGGGCAGCATAGTTGACAATGCTGCGACAATGAGGGTCGCAGAAGCCGTTATGTGTAAGGCACGCAGGTGAGCCTGACAGGAAGTCAGAGGCCGGTATCTGCTGCTGCTGCTGAGCTGCTGAGGGTCACAGGCCTGGAGCTCCACTGCTGCCTCCCTCTGGGCGCTGTGCAACCTGGGGCTCGTCTCTCTCTCTTTGGGCCTCAGCAGCTGCTCTATAGAATGAGGGAGCAGATGCTGACCTGGGCCCCAGCAGCTCTGAGGGTTGCTCTCAGAGGCTGGCTGGGCTGTTGACAAAACAGCAAATCCCTTCCTGTGCTGGGACAGGGTTGGGGGGGGGCGGGGGGGTGGGCAGCTGGTTTCCTGTGGCCAGGGCGGTGACCTGGGCAGCATGCACTTCCTGTTTCCCAGAGGGAATCCAAGGTCACCTTGTCCTAAACTGTCCTAGGGCAGACTTCCTTGTGTCCATCCGCTCCGGCTCCAGTAACAATGGCCCTTTGTCTCCAGCTCTGCCCTACCCACTCCCCGCCCAGTCTTTCGCCAGTCTTCCAGATGGGGAAACCGTGGCACAGGGAGCTGAGGTCATTTGCCCACGGTCATGGGGCTGGTGAGAGGTAAGGCTGGGAGTAGAGCCTGAGTCTTCTAAAAACAGGGGCCGGCTTCATCCAGGGCCCTGAGCACCCAATGGACATGCCCTGGATGCTGAAAGAGCATAGACCTTGACTGGCCAATGCCTGATGCCCCACGATGTGACTCTTGGACCACTGCCACCTCCCCAGGCCAGCTCCCTGAGACACAAAGCTCGGGGTCTCCCCCTGGACCCCCTTGTCTGCCTTTAGCATGCACGCATTGAGCAGCTCCCTGTCTCTGGACACACAGAGATCCACGCTGTGGACCATGGGCTCACATGACCACAAAACAAGGTATGCCACTGGCTAGAAGCAGGGGCTTGGGAGCAAAGGAGTCCCAGGTTCAAGCACTGACCTTAGTACTTGCCAGCTGTGTGCCTTGGCCTGGAGACTTAACTTCTGTGAGCTCCCATTTCTTCATCTGTGACATGGTGCCGTATTCATCACCTAGGGCTGCTGCAAACACAGTGCTGCACGCTTGATGACTTAAAACGGCAGCTGTAGCCCCGGCTGGTGTGGCTCAGTGGATTGAGCACCAGCCTGCAAGCCGAAGGGTTGCCTGTTCGATTCCCAGTCAGGGCACGTGCCTGGGTTGCAGGCCCAGTCCCCGACAGGGGGCGCGTGAGAGGCAAGCACACGTTGATGTTTCTCTCCCTGTCTTCCTCCCTTCCCCTCTCCCTAAAAAATAAATAAATACAATCTTTTCTTTAGTAAATAAATAAATAAACCGACAGCTGTTTATTCTCTCACAGTTCTGGAGGTTCAAATCTGAAATCAAAGTAACCGAGGGCCGGTTCCCTCTTGGGGGCTCAGAAAGAGAACCTACTTCATGCCTCCCTCCTGGCCGCTGGTGGTCGCCAGCACTGCCGGGCACTCCGCGGCTGTGGCACCTTCAGTCCAATCTCTGCCTCATGGCCACCTTCCCCTGTGCATGTACGTCCAAACTTTCCTCTTACGACAAGGCACCAGGCATTGGATTGGGGCCTGCCCTCATATATCGTGACTTCATTTTAATGTGATTACATCTGCAAAGACCTTATTTCTAAGGTCACATTCACAGTTAGCGGGGGTTAGGACTTCAGCATATCTTTTCAGGGGACATGACCCACAACCAGGACTGTGAGTTAATACTTATGCTTCTGGATTGCGGTACAGATCGTGTAAGTAATTCGTGTAAAGTGCCCAACCCTGACTCACAGACAGACCTCACACAGCATATGCTCCTATCCTCACTTTGGTTCTCCGGTCCGAGCACCCAGCTGAGGCTTGATTGTCTGCCTGGTGCCCAGCACCTGTGGGTCTGCAATCCTGACTTGTACCCATCAAACCCCCAGAGGTTGCACTAACAATAAGATCCAATGTCTACTGAGCACTCACTCTATGCCAGGCACTGTCTGTGCATGAAATGAATATCATATCACGCTGTCCTCATGACACTCTTATGAGGTAGCAACTACTATTAGTCCGATTTTAAAAAAGGAAGTAAAGAGGTTCAAAGAGGTTCAAAGAGGTTCAAAGAGGTTAAGTAACTTGCCTGAAGTCACCAGCTAGAAAAAGCTGGACTCAGACCCACCGCATCAAACTCACTCACCTACACAGCTTTCCTGCTTCCGGGACAGCAGACCTGGTGTCCAGGCCCTGCCAGCCACCTGCCAACCAGCCCATCCCTGCCTGGTCCTCCTCTTAACCCCGCTGCAAGTTACGCTAAGCTTCTTCCTGGAGGGAGGGGCCTGTCCGGACTCCTGTTCCTGTCCCTTCCACTGCTGAACCAGCCTGGCCCTGGCTGCACGCGTCAGCTCAGGCGCAAGGCCAGCCCCGCAGCTGGATCCCGAGGAGAGGCTGCATTTTAAGTGGTGCAGCTGGGGGGCAGGGCGTCCACCTGGGGCAACAGCCCAAGTGAAGGTGTGGAGCCTAGAATGGGGAGCGAGTGGAGCCCCAGGGCGGACACTGAGCAATGAACAGCAGGAGGTGAGGCAGGAGGTCAGTTTGGGCCTGGTGGTGGTGGCGGGCAACCCTGAAGGCCAAACTATGGCATCTGGATAGGATCCCGTGGGTGTGGGGCACCCAGGAAGGTGTGAAACAGGTTTAGGCTAGGACTGTAGAGACCATCCCTCCAGCAGCGCAGGCTGGGAGGGGTGGCAGCGATAGCCAGGGGGCCACCTACAGAGAGAAAGCCATCACCAGCCAGCTGCAGGGGAAGGGCACACGGGCTGATGTTTCCAGCATGTGGCCCCTCCACCGCTGTATGTGCACACACCACCCCCCCAAACACACACACGCGCGCACACTGCCCCATCACCGGGACAGTCCCCAGTCTGTCTGTCTTCAGTGGTCAGGAGGACGGGCAGGTGTGGACGTGACCTAAGACAAGGGGGCCCTGCCCCCATTCCTGCCCTGAGCCAAGCCCCTCAGGAGTAGGACACTCACCAGCCATAGCTAAAATAACATTTACTGAGCGATGTGCCAGGTACTGTTTTAAGCATCCTGTGTGGATTGACATGTTTACTCTGACAAGCAACCCTAGGACGCAGGTGCTATTATTATCCCCATTTTAGAGATAAGAAAGACTGAGGTTAAAAGATTTGTTAAGCATGTGTTGGAGCTGGAGTTGGAGCACATACCCAGGGCCAGAACATTCCCTGTGCCCCCAGAAGGGGCCAACAGAGAGCCAGAGCTAAAAGGCTCAGGGGTGGCAACAAGGGTCAGCGTCACTGTGATGTATGAGGGCTGGTCTCAAAGGCCAGGCAGGAAGGAGGGCATCTCCACGGGGCCAGTGTGTGGCAACGACAATCCGGGGGGGGGGGGGAATGGTCCCAGCCCCAGCTCTTGCCATGACAAAAACAAACTCCTCTGCCCCATCTCCCCAACCCCCAGCCAGGTAAGAGGTCCCCAAATAACTGAGATTACATTTTTGCCATGCTCATTGAAATGGGGGCTCAAAATATAAATCCAGGTTAGTGATTTTTTAAAAATAATTACATTCCTTATGAACTGATTTTGTGCCTTCATGGCTGATACCTTGTCAGACCCATTGCCCAGATGAGAAAACTGACTTAGGATAAGGCGTGCAGATGTGCACCAGGGACTTCCTGGCCCCAGGCCCTGAGTGCAGAGCTCACTCAGATCAGTCAGAGTGAACCTGGATGTACAGCTGGGACAAGCTGGGCCTTGATAATCCGATAGTTTCTGGGCTCAAATCCTGTCTCTGCTTCTTGGTGGCTGTGCAACCTTGGCCAAATTGCCCCCCTGAACCTCAATTTCTAGGTGCCTAAGGTGGAGCTAATAATAGCCTCCCTCTTTAATTCACGCCACATGTATTTATTGAGCATCTACTATGTGCCAAGCACTTAGCTAAGAACTGAGGCTACAGCAGTGAATAAACCTTTTGCGGTATATATCTGGATCCACCTAATAATTAACAGCCCCTCCTCCACCCCTGTGGGCATGCCCTGCAGCCAGGTTTAAGGCCCTGCACTTTCAGATAGAATAATACAAATATAGGTCACTGTGGTTCTAGGATGTTGTAACAGGAGACTGTGGTGCTTGAGGAGTGTTGCCGAAAAGAAAGACAGCTGGGTGAGAATTCCCCTTCCAAGGCTCCATTGTCTCTGTGTTTTCCAGAACTATCACCCTGCAGGGCAGACCTGCTGCCCTGCTGTCAGAGGTGTGGCCACACGATGTGGCGGGGGTGGGGTGGGGGGGGTGGGGAGTGGAAGACCCAGGGCGGGGCTGGCTTCCAGCTGCTGCTTGGGCGCAGGAAAATGTCCCCGTCTGTGGAGGGGAAACCCCAGGGACCCATTCCAGCCAGCCTGCCCCAGGCGAGGGCTCTCAGGCTTCCTTCCACAGGGCAGCCCCACGCAGGGCCAGCCCGAGGCAGGGCCACAGGAGGTCCACAGACAGCACTCTGGGGCTGTGTGTGTGTGTGTGTGTGTGTGTGTGTGTGTGTGTGTGTATGCAGTAACGAGTGTGTCTATTTCTGTCTATCTGTGTCTGTATATGTGTTCAACTGTGTGCCTATGTTTGCATGTATTTATACCCCTGTGTGGGTCTGTGTGTGTTTGTGTGTACACCCCAAGGTTATCAAGCCCCAGAAGAGAGCGGCCCCTAGGCCATCCTATATACACAGTCACAGTATGACAGACACACAAAATCCCCCTATTAAGTCTCCACACAAACATACTACACTTCCACAGTCTTATACACATAGGTGAACATATATGCATAGACACGCCCATAACCACAGACACACACAAACATATTCATATGGAGACATATATATAGACACATGCAGGCATGCAAGAGCTGGCAGGACCAAAACTTGGGGGAAAAGTGCCAACTAAGAGAGGATAGATATGGGTTTCAAAAGGCTCACAGCCTAAAGAGACACAGATACATGGGTCCCTCACTGGAGCACAGGGTGAGCTGTGCCAAGATAAACACCAATGGCAGGAATACAGGGCCCAGAGGAGGGGGCCATCAGCTCTTGCCTTCTGGGGAGAAGTCAAGGAGCGCTTCTGAGAGGAAGTGGCAGAGTATGCTTTAGAAAAAGAAGCTTGGCATTTCTCAGTCCATCAGCTCTCCTAGAAATTGGTTTGATGATTCTTTCCTAACAATTGAATACAACACCAAGAGCCCAGAGACAGGGAAGAAGAGACTGAGGGTGCATTTAAAGTGTGCTCCCTGCTGGGGGAGAGGCACGGAAAGATTATTATCTCAAATATCCATCAGCCTCTCCACCCCTTTGGCCTTCCCACCCCCATCCTCAGTCATTGTCTCAAATTCCCCCATGAGCTCCCTCTCTGCATCTGTAATCAGTCATTTTTTTAAAGATTGTATTTATTTATTTTTAGAGAGGGGGTAAAGAGGGAGAGAGGGAGAGAAACATCAACGTGTAAGAGATACCTTGATTGGTTGCTTCTCACACACCCCCAGCTGGGACCTGGCCTACAACCTAGGCCTGTGCCCTGACTGGGAATCGAACTGGTGACATTTCAGTTCACAAGCAGACACTCAGTCCACTGAGGCACACCAGCCAGAGCTGTCTAGAGTCATTCCTGATTGCTGTTGTCCACCCAGAAACCCTACCCCTAGTCTCCAGGTGACAGAAAAATCATTCCTTCCTTAGGGAAATTTCTCCTTTCCTCCCTATGGGTGGCACGATCCCTGGACCCTAAGCCCCTTGGCTGGACAAGAGATCCAGGCCTGGCCATCATAGCACCCAGCCCCCTGACCACAGCGATTGGCCATGGATGGGCAGGCGACCCCAGCCGTGTCTTCCCCCAGGATTCACATGGGGCGGCTGGAAGAAAGAGGCTCTCAGTGAAGCTGAAAGGATGCAACCCCAAGCTGCCTGTGGCCATGTCCACTCTTACCCCCATCATTGTCCAGAAGGGCTGTCTGGAATGGGAGAGAATGAGCTCAGCAGGAGAGGCAGCGTGGAGGGAATAACAGCCCCAACAACTTCGTTTGAGTCTCCAATTCAGGTGTGCTCTTCCCAGAGCTGAGAGCCAGGGAAGTCCCGGTTCTGGCTGGGTCTCTGTTACCTGCCACTAGAGGAGACCTGACTAGCACAGTCCGCTCTCCCAGTCTTTCTCCCCATCTGTCCTTGCCCCATCACCATCCCCCACTCAGGCCCCCTCCCCCCACAGGAGCTTCCCCACCCACCTCTCATTCTTCCCGAAGCCCTCTGCCCCCCACCCTCAGCCCTGCATTAGCGACCCTCCCCAGAGTAGCTGTCCTAGGGCTCCCGTGGCAGCTGGAGGCCAGATGCCACAGGACTGATTTCCAGGCCTGGGCGAGGAACTGGCCCTTCCTCTGTCCGCGGGGACAGGCAGAGCAGGCCTGCTCTGGGTCAGGCTGGGCTATCTCTGCCCCGGTCTAAGGCCTCGCCCACCCCTCCAGTCTTCCTGCCTCTGTCCCCCTCCCCTCCAACCCATCCTGCACTCTGCTACCAGACACATCTTCCAAAAATACAAATCTGACAATGTCCCTCCCCTCCCCCCAGAACTCCAAGAACTCTCTGTGCCGGCTATTAGCCGTGTATAGGTTTAGTTCCTAAGGCAGAGGCCTCAAAAAACACTGACTAAAATTATGGAGAAGTCTATTTGTCCCACATATAATAATTCACACATAAACCATCCTGATGCCTGGTGCTCCTTGGCATCAGGGACACAGGCTCCTTCCACCTTGCTGCTCTGTAATTCCCAGGCCATTGTCCTCGTTCGCATGTTCCAAGATGGGACCTGTTCACCTTCCAGGCAGTGGGAAGGGCAGAAGATAGAGGAGAGGGCACACCACTACTCTTTAAGGAAACCACCCTGAAACTGCCTACAATACTTCTGCTCCTATCCTGTTGACCACATTAGTCACATGGCCCCACCTAGATGCAAGGAAAACTAGGAAGTGTAGTCTCTCTTCCAAGTAGCCACGTCTTCCTACTGTGGACAGGAGAGTGGATATTAGGGGAGAGCCACAGCCTCTGCCACAGCCTGGCATTCAGGGCCCTTCACAGACAGCCTTGTCTGGGTCTTCTTGCCTTTGTGCCTGCTGTGTGCCTTTGCCCGCCCCTCCTTTTCTACTTTTGATTGTGGAAGCCTTCCTGACCACCAGTGCCCCTGCCTGGATTAAGGGTCTCAGAGTCCACTGACCACACGGTGTTGCATATAAGGGTCCATCATCCACACCAGATTGAGAGCAACTCAGGGCAGAGAGCACAAATGATTCAATTCTCTGTCTCCCTGGCCAACACCAAGCCTAAAGTGGGGTAGGCATCAGGGAATGTAAAATGAGGGAATGAAGGAATGAATGAGAGAGTGAACTACCTAAATTAGAAATGTTTAATTGATAAATGATTACCTATTACATGATGGCTGAACCTGGGAGGCACTTGAGCATTGGATGCTGGGCTGATCAGGCAGGCAAGAGCTCGACGGGGACCTCGCATTCACAGGGGCCACTCTCTGCCGGAAATGCTCTCATCCCTCTGTGACAGTCCAGCTCCTGCTCAGCCTCTGTGACTCACCTTAAATGTTACTTCCTGAGAAAGGTCTTTCCTGACTCACCCTCCTCTCCAACAGCACTGTAGCCCCAAGTCAAAGGCAGCCCCCGCAGCAGCAGGCCCATTCCACATCCCACAGGCCTCTGTCCTGCCCTTTGGGGTGCTTAGTCCCACTGTAAGTAAACAATGTGCCCTGCACTGATTTGTCCAGAGACTGAAAACTTCACAAAGACAGTCTGTCTCTCTCATCATGTGTCCCCAGGGCCTGGCACAGTGCTTGACATACCATAGCTGGCCAGTGAAGTTAAAATGAGTGAACCTGACCTCTCAGAGTGTACCCAAAGGGGTTGATGTTCGGGGCCAATGAGGGTCAGAATAATGTTTGTGGCATAAGTGGGTAGGTGGCAGCCTCAACCCTGCATGGCTGGTGGCACCAAGAGTCTGCCCAGAGGTAGGCCTGACTGAGGGGCTAGTGGGGAACAAGGGACAAGAAGGAAACTACCTACAAGCCCCCAGTCACAGAGCCCTCAACTCAGTCTGCTATGGAGAGAAGTACAGTTTGGGGACCACACCTTCATCTTGACTGCAGGGAGGAGAGGGGGCCCAGTGGAGGCAGAGGCATCATGACATGGATGATAAGCTACTCAACTACTCTGTGCCTCAGTTTCCCCATTGTGAAGAATAACAATAGTACCTTCCTGGTTAGGTTGTTGTGAAGATGAAAGGGTTAATCCACGCACAGTGCCAGTTCAGGGCTCACTCCACTGTAAGTGTTTGCAGGTAACATTAAGCAGCAAGGAAAATGCATGTTCTGGGCTCAGGCACGTGTAAGAGGACCCCAGGCCGCCCTCACTGAGCCTCAGTTTTCCCATTTGCAAAGTGGGGGTGCCAATACCTAATCTGGGGGCTTGGAGAGATGCAGTGAGACAAGGATGTCGTGGGCTCGGCCCCATGCCTGGGACCAGGGAATCTTCCCCCCTCCCCCCAAGACAGAGATGGAGAGAGAACAGAGAAGAATGCCTGCCTGCCTCGCCTATCCCAAGCCGGAGGCCTGGGGAGGGGGAGGCTGCCTGGCAAATAATCTCGTTAATGGTAATCATCACCCTGATGCTTGTTAATATAATAAGTCTGGGCTCCCAGCCGCTGCCTGGCTGGAAGCTGGCTCCTCAGCGCCTCTCTTCTCTGCCTGGCGGGGGGCTCCATAAACACTCATTACACTCCAGTCCCCAGAGAGGCCGCTGGGAGCCGCAGCTATTCTGGGAACATGGCTCAACTCTGGGCGGCAGGCTCTGCTTCTCATGAGCACCATCGCACACACGCAGGCATGTACGCGCACGCACACATACTCGCACTCTTCACACACACCATTGTACGCACGTCCCTAGCTCCTCGCTGACCACGCGGAACAATTGTTCACAACGACGGAGCCTTACGTGAGAACAGTGATAGTGGGCACTCATCAAGCACTTCCCACCTGCCAGGCACCGGTCTAAGTGCTCCGTTGGTATTAACCCCTTTACTCGAAATGAGTGTTCCTGTTGTGTCCATTCACAGCTGAGGAAAATGAGCTGCCTGTCGGTTATGGGACTTGCCCGGATCACCGACCCATCGAGCAGCCACGTTGGGACCTGAGAGCAGGAAGCCTGCACATCATGACGCCTTAGAGAGCGTTAACTCACTCGGTCCTCACGGCGGGTGGGTCCTTGTCCTCCCCGGTGCACTAAGGAGAAAACGGGCCCAGAAAAGTGACGTCGTTTGGCTAGGAACACACAACAAGGACCTGAGCTCCCTGGGCTGTCTGACTTCAGAGCCTGCCACACCCTACCCTGGAATGGGAGCAGGAAGGGAAATACTATTCTTCTCCTAAAGATGGAGAAGCTGCGGCCCAAAGAGAGTCAATGACTTGCCAAGATCGCACAGGTCTCGATGCAGAGAGCCAGGGCTAGCTCAAAGGCCCGGCGCCCTGGGTGCCTCCTCCCTGCCTCCCACACTCACCCCCACCAGTGAGCCCCTGGCTCAGAGACCTCGTTTCAGCCGCAGAACCAGCTGGTTCAGCCACAGGGAGATTCAGCGTCAGAGGGCCTCCGCGCACCTGGGGTCCCCTCTGGGCCACTGCTCTTCTCTGCCGCCCCTTCCTAGCTCCGTGTCCCTGGGCAAGGGACATCGCTTCTCTGGGCCTGAGTTTCCTCCAAACAGAGACACCAACGGACACTTGGGGAGCTTTTACAGCACCCCAGGACTGTCCTATGTGCTTGCCATGTAACGTTTCAATTTATCTTCACCTCGCCTTAAAAAGAGGGCATTTAAAAAGCCTACGGCTTTTAAGATTCTGCTATCCTACAGGATTCTATGATTTCCACAGGGTCTACCATGAAAGATTTCATGTTCCTAAAGAGATTCCATTATTCTGGGATTCTCAGGTGCTAGAAGGTTCCATCCATCAGTCTGTGGATCATGTCTTTGCAGGTTTTTATGAATTGATGATTTGTTGAGCCTCAAGAGCGAGAAGCAATTTGTCAGCCCTCAGCCAGCCTCGAAGGCCATCAGTGTCCACCCTTGCCCCCTCCCTCAGCATGACATCAGGACCAGCTGAGGCAGAACAACCTGTCTCTATGACATAGCCCTGAGTCCAAGGCCAGCAGGGAGTGCTTGGTGGGTGACTTGCAAACAAAGGGCTCATGGACCCGCCTCCGCTGCCCTAGCCTGGCCTCACACACAATGGAAGGACCTTTCCAGGCTGCACCCAGCCCACCCTCCCTCAGCCAGGGACACCCAGAAATGCAGCTGAGTTCAGTCTCAGAGCAGGCCCGCCCCTCTCAGAGGGGCCTTGGCAAGGAGGTGGGGAGGGGAGAGACCAGAAAGGCAGGCATTGTCACTCTTTCTCAGCCACCGATCATTCTAACCTCTCTTCCTCTGCTTGTGCTGTTGCTCTGCTTGGCACACCCTCTCCTCCTGTGAGTCAAGGACCAGCTCAAGTCCCACCTCCTCCAGGAAGACCTGCCTGGTTACTCTCACCCTCACTTACCTCCCCCTTCCACAAAGCCCTGTTGCCTTTCCTCTCCAGTCTATCCTCCCTGCTGCCACCAGAGTGATCTTTCTGGAGCATAAATGTGACCTTTTCACTCTCTTCCTATACATCTTGACTCTCAGGCATGACATTCAAAACCATGCCCAACTGTGGCTCCACACTTTCTGTCTGGCTTCTTTTCCTGCTTCAGATCCACACACTAAAGCTTGACCAGGTGAAGTGGAAATCTACCTTCCAAACATCGTGAGCACCTGGGCAGCCCTTCTGAGGCTGGAGCAGCTGGGACCCTCCCTTGATCCCAAAACAAATGCTGCGTCCCCTCCCCCACCCATCCTATAATCCCCAACGCATGCACAAACCAAGCTGCCACCAGGAAGCCCACAGCTTTGCAGCCTTAGTGTTCTCTAGTACCACGGACAGTGCCGAGGGTGGGGGTCAGCTGGGGTGCTCTTAAAATCTGCGTGCACGCAGACGTGTCCTGAGGCGTGCATAAATTTCATACAGCAGGCATTTGTTGAATGCCAGCCGCATGCTCCACCCCTGCTAGGTGTTATGGGACACACCAGAGAGGAACAGACATTGACTGTCACTGCCCCCAAGGAACTTATAGTCCAGGAAATCAATTGTCCTGCCACCAGCTGCTCACCTACCTCCCTGGAGGCTGCCGGAGCCCTGTTTACAACCCACAAACCTGACCGTATCCCTCTCTGAAAAGCTCCACAGCCCTCCACCTCCTCATTGTTTATACAGTAAACTCCAAACCGCTTTGGAAGCCATTCCAAACCTGCTCTGACCCAGGCCCAGGTACTCCCCTGCCCTCGCCAGCACCGGGGACCTCAGCACTCCGGCCCCCCTTGACTTCTGCCCACCCCCAAACACCCTGTCGTGCTTTTCTCGCTCTTTCCCCCTCCTTTAAGGAATGTCTGTCTTCTTTTCACAAAGAACTCCTACATAGCTTCCAAAACTCAAATCAAATATTTCCTCTTCCTGGAAGCCCCAAAGTTCGTTGCTTTCTCCTCCATACTCTGGAGCTGTATGGCCGGGCGTCATGGAATTCTGACCCCCATGCACCCCTCCTTCAGAAAGGAGTTAGCTCAGCGCGGCTGGGCCAGTGAGAAAGGGAGAGGCAGTTACCAGAAGCGCAGGGGCTTTCTAAGAACGGTGGCTGATTACCCACAATGCCAGTTAATACATTTCACAACTTCGGATTCACTTGGAAACCTAAAAATAATGCCAAGGCTGTGCTTTTTATGTCAGTTTTTCACTCTAGAAATCTGTTTGCCTTGTCTTTGGGAAGAGAGATCACTATTATGTAGACCATATGCCCCATAACTGTTGCAGTAGGATGAACTAAAGGAGCCTCTGATGGGTCTCACACAGCCGGGAGGCTCAGCCCATGCCTTCCATGTCATCAGTAGTGTCTTGGGTGCCTGATTCCAGGTCTGTCTTCCCCACCACAGCCTGTGCGTCCCCTGAGGGCCAGGACTGTGCGTCTTTTAATTCCATGTCGTTGGCACCTAGCACACTGGCTGGCACACAGTAGGCATCTATCAATATTGGGTGAATGATTAAGAAACTAGAATGAATCACAAGGGCTCCAGGTCGGGTTGCCTGGGTTCAAATCCTCACTCGACCACGTGATAGCCATGTAAATTTAGACAGGTTTTCAATGGGTCTGTATTCTTATCTGTAAGGTGGGCATATTAACAGCATCTACCCCATGGGGTTATTACATTTAAATGGAACACTGTATCTAAAGAACCAGGCCTAGAACCTGGCCAGGAGTAAGTGCCCGATAAAGGTTCATCATCATTATTATTACTGGTGGGTTGAATTGCATATTTTATATTTAAGCTCATCAGAACTCAGAGAAAAGAGAGCACCATGAAGTGGAATTAAGTCAAGATGACTATTAGCTAATATGTACTAAGCATTTTCTATGTTCCATGTATTAACTTACTTAATAACATCAGCACCATTCTCTCAGATGGGTACTATGATCACCCCCGTTCTATCCCCATGAGAGACTCAGCCGTGAGAGGCTGAGTGGCATGCTTGGGGGACTTACACAGGAAGAAGAGGAGCCAGGGCTCCAATGAGACCGGCTTGGCTCCAGTCTATTTCTTAACTTGTGCGCACACAGCTAACTTCGAGAAAACTGGAGACTGAACTGAGCCTTGCAGGACAAGCCACAAAACAGAGGCACCCGCGGTGGGAGGGACAGGAACCTTCCCCTTCACACGCTTCCCAGCAGCCGGCCCAGGGACTCTCTCTCAAGCCTCTGCCCGCCCTGAGACTCTCTCTCTCTCCCACCTACCTCACCCAAGCTCCTCCATCAGGCTTCGTCCTCTCCTGATCTTCCACGTGTCCAGATCTAAGTACTTCCTTCTGGCTTCTCTTCCTGCCCTTACCAGCCGCAAAGACTAAGGCTGCCTGGGAGCTCCCAGAGGCGGTGAGGCTGGAGTGGGGCTTTGGAGGGTCCATGGGAGTTTACCAGGAGAAGGGTGGCGGGGAATCAAGGCTGACTGTACCCTTTCCTCAGTCAAAACTTCAGTCTCCTCAGAGCCTCTATGCCTCCGTTTCCCCATCTGTAAACATGAGAGTAATAAGAGTGCCTACTACCTCTTATGGTTTTTGTAAAAATTAAGTGTATTTGTCTTCTCGGGCTCTCATAACTGAATAAAACTGGGTTTACCGGCTTAAACAAGAAGTTAATTTTCTCACAGTTCTGGAGGCTGGAAGTCGATTTCAGTATCTCCAGCAAGGCATGATAAAGGTCTGGACTTGGCCGGAGGCTTGAACATGGGGGGAAATGACCAAATCCAGTGTCCTTCAAAGTTGAAAGAGTCATCCCCAACCAGCCTAGCTCCCAGTTCTGACATGAACAGTAAGCACGACCGCAATGTCCCTGGAACGTGTTCTGTGAGCCATGACATGCTGCCCGCTGGCGCCAGGTGTGTCTGTTCCTCTCTCTGGTAAAAGACAAACACCCCTGGGGAGGACAATAGCTGGTGCCACGTCCCTCATCACAATTTCATAAGCGTTCTTCCATCAGAGCCATTTGGGAGAGTCCGTGTGTGCGAAGGGGGTAGGGGGGGCCCATGAAGGTGCTGGCCGTCTGGAAGGGAATGACGTGAAGCCGGGGAAATAGGACATTGCAGAAGCCCACGGTAGGGACGGCGTGAGGGCTTGGAGTCAGAACCCCCAGCTCGGCATCCACTGGAGGCGAGCCCTGGCACTGCCCCCGTGCCCCACTGGGAATCAATCTCCTTTTTTTATTTTTTTTAACATTTTAATATGAGGAATTTAAATTTTAACTTAGAGTGGATAGAATAGTATAATGGACGCCTTATGTGCCCATTACTCAGCTTCTGTAGTGATGAACTCAGGTCCCATCCTACTTCCTGTTTTTCCACCCACTCCTCCCAGACCGTTTGCAAGCCAATCCCAGACATGCTGTCGCTTCATCTGCAAAGATTTCAGTTGGTATAAAGATAAGGACCCTTTTTAAAAACCGTAACTGCAGGGCCATTATGATAGCTGAAAAACATTAACAATGGCTCCTTTATAAGAAATATTCACTCGATGTTCAAGTTTCCACTTATGTCATAATTAGCACATTAATTAGTTAATGTGCCTTTTAAGCTTATCTATAGATTCTCCATTTCTTTTTTTTCTTCCTTACAATTTATTAATTGGAGAAACTGGGTTGTTCGTCCCATAGAAGCATCCATGGTGTGGATTTTGCTCATAGGGCCAATGTTTTTGTTTGTAAAACAGGGGGCTGACCATGGAAGGCACCCCACTGACGTCCTGTGTTCATATATCTTCTGAGCCTTTCGATACCCTGTTGCTTCTGTTTTTCTGATGATATAACTGAGGTTCAGAGCGGCTTAGTAACCTGCCCACACTCACACCGCTTGCTAATAGTAGAGGGAGGAAATGGCAGGATGGAACTAAGAGAACTTTGACTTCAGGTGAAGACCCAGGCTCAAACCCCACAGTCCCCTTATCACAGCTTTAGGGCCTCACATTTCTGCTCTTTGAACCTCAGTTTCTTCACTTTTGAAAAACAGCCAGCAGGCCAGATCTGTGTGCGGCTAAAAGGAAATACTAACACGAGAAGCGTCCCCATGGGGCGCCTGGCACGGTTGGCACCTTGCCACGCGACTTCTGCAGCCCTGCCTCCATCCTCGCTGAGAGCGGATAAGGCGCGCAGCTCTGGTGGGGGTCTGCCTGGACCCCCGCCTGCCCCAGCTCCTCCTCCGGCCAGCAGAGATGGTGGGTGGCCCTCGGGGGCTGGGCACACTCTGCTCCGTTCTCATTCTCGGGACAGCTCCGGCAGGCGGCTGTGACCTCTACAGGAAACAATCAGCTATTCTTCCTCCTTCCCCCTCTGTTTTGCTGCTCATCCCTGGGGCTCAGGGGTCCAGAGGGAAAGGCTCTCCCTGGCAGCAGTGCCCAGCCCAGCCCTGCAGCCCAGACGCACGGTTTCTAGGCCTGGCCTCAGCTCAAACAAGCCTGAGGCAGAGTTCCGACCAGAGCAGACACCCCTGATTTAGTGTCTGCTCAGACCCAGTGTCACTCATTCACTCAACAGGGAAAATGCTGGGCCCTGCAAATAATAGTAACAATAATAATGGTAACACTAATAATAGCCCAGACTTACAGAGCACCTACCCTAGGCCAGGCACCGTTCTAAACGCTGTGCATGTGAGGCAGGTACTACTGCTCCCATTTTACAGGTGAGGGAACCGAGCACTGAGAGTTCGAGTCATTCACCCACAGTCACACAGCCAGTCAGTAGCAAAGCTGGGATTTGAATAAAGGTTTGTCTGAGAAAAGACAGACGCTACAAAGAAGGGGATTTAAGTTCGGCTGTTGGCTGCTACACATGCCAAGCTTCTCTGCTGCTTCAATCCTCACAACAGCCTCCAAACAGCCACCTTATTGTCCACATGTGCATGTAAGGAAACTGAGGCTCAGAGAGGTGGGACATTGTGCCTAAGTGCACACACGTGGGTGCACCTGACTCCACGATCGTGCTCTTCCCAGGAGCTCAGAGGGTGGGAGTCTCTTCCAAGAGCTTCCTGGGTGAGGGGTCATGTCGAGAGCCGGGACTAGAATGGCGGCAAGCCCACTCCGCGTGTTGAAGTAGGTTCCTAACCAGGGCCCAGCCCTCCATGGGGACCTCAAGGTGGCAGGGCGGCCCCCTCGCCCCAGTTTACAGCCACGCAGACTGAGACCCCCAGGGCACAGGCTGTCTGAAGTCCCAGTGCAAGGCCCAGACCTCGGTGCTCCCTCCCTGAACTGCCTGGTAGTCGGGGGCTTGGAGGTGCTGGCCGACCAGCTCATTACATAGTCAGGAGACTCCGGTTGTTGTCCGTCTCCCCAGCAGGCTGCGAGTGCTCTGAGGGCAGGCGCTGGTCTCTCTTGGTGACCTCTTGTCATCCAGTTCCAAGCACAGGGCTTGGCATGGCGGGGGGGACACTAGAGAAACGTTAGTGGAGGGAGGGAAAGGGGGAGGGGGAGGATCTTGTACCAAATCCAGGGGCCTCAGACTCCAACCTACCCCAGAACCATCAGGACCCTGTGTGAGTGTCACATTTCAAGAATAAATTTGTAGAGAAAATATTTGTGGGACACGGAGGGGTCGCCCTTGGCAGAGGGGAGTATTTGATGGTGACATTCACACCAAGGGGCTAGCCCGTGACAAGGGCTCAGAGCCCCACGCACCCTCAGAGAAGAATGAGGACTGGAGGAGGGAAACCCAAGAGAAAATATGGAAGGGCCTCCCATCAGGAAGTCACCCACTGGTCCCAAGATGCATCAAGCCCCTGTCACAAGAGGTGTTCGCGCACAGCGAGGGCAGCCTCAACTGAAACCCTGGAGAAGGGACTTACGCCAAGGGCCCAGGGCTGGCTCCGAGGCGCTCCCAGCTCCCTGGCCCCGGGATCCCAGGAGTCAGTCTGTGGTTGTGGGCACAGAACTCCTCTTGTCCCAGGGCTGTTCTATTCCAACACCATCCTCCAGGGCCCTGTGAGCTGAGGCTGGTTGTGCCCGGCGCGGTGCGAAGTGTTCTTTCTCTTATAATCCTTGCCATGTTCCATCTCAAAGATGTTCTTTATTACTGGCCCATTTTACAGGTGAGAAAGTTGAGGCTCAGAGAGGCCAAGTAGCTTCTCCACAGTCAGGGCGAGGAAATGTCACCTGGGCCTGAAACCAGGCCAGTCGGATCCCAAACCCATCCCACCTCACCAGTCCAATTACAATATCCTGTGGTCCCAAGATTCACTCTTTGTAGCCTGAAACCATAGTTCCTCCCCTGGGGGTGGACCACAGTGCCCCCAGTGCCACCACAGCCTGGCCCCTGCCCAACCACAGCCCCACTCCGTGGTTTCCCAAACACTCTCACAGCAGCAGCTTTTACCATAATGGTTCCCACAAGGGGTTGCTGGTCAATTCTCCTTATTTGATTCTCAATTTCTTTTAAAGCAGAAGGTGGCTGCGGTCCAAGGGGGACCGTGGGAAGCCCTCCCTCAATGACCTCTGTATTTATCTCACACTCTGGCTACAGTGCATCATTTCAGCTTAATTTTATTTCCTCTTATAAATGGGCACAGCACGGGAAGTGTTAAAAAAGAAAACAAACAAACAAAAAAAAAAACAAAGCAAAACAAACAAAAAAAGCCCAAATAGTTCCTTCTGGGACAGATGAGCACCCACAGCAGGGCAGGTGCCTTGGTCGTTTTCCCGTCTTTTCCCTCCATTCTTAAAGTTTTGGCCATGAACTCAGGACAGGTGTGGTTAATAAACAGGTTATGGGGAGAGAGGACAGGGAAGGCCTGGGGCAGAGGAGGACAAACTGCCACCCGCCCCTGGCCAGGTTCTTGGAGGGCTCTGTACAGGAGAAAGGACGCACGGGAGGGACACTGTCTTCAGGGGGCTCTCTGGAGCCACACTGCCTACAAAAAATATGTACATGCATTCGCCACGCTGGGGCTAGGTGCGCCGAGCTGCCGGGGGGTACCTGGGCCATCAGCACTTAGCAACTCCAGGACCCGGTCTCAAGCATCTCTGTAAATCTGTACAGTTTGTGAGCTTCTATTTACAGGCAGGAGGCCTGGGGAAGCAGGTCTGGGGGGGCGGGGGGGTGGCTGTCAGAAGAAAGTCAGGCCACTCCTGCCCGAGAGACAGAGATGGGTTTGCTCCCTGTGCCCAGGGCTTGGACCGATGCCTTTGCCAAGCCCAGGAGGTCCCCGCCTGAGCTCCCCAAGCCACTGCCCGCAGACCTGCCAGGCCCAGCCTTTCAGAAGAGGTACCCCCTCTGACCCCCCGGGGAGATAGAGCCTGGCTCTAGAAATTGCAACTGGGCGTGGGCCCCACCTGCAACCCCCAGCCAGCCTCATGCTCCCTGGCAGCCCAGGCCCTCGAGAGGTTCTTACCCCTGCGAACTCCCTCTCCTTTGGCATCGGCCCTGCTTTCAGGAAATGCCAGGGCCCGCTGGACACCCTCCCCAGGAGCACTGGGGTATCTGGGGACCTACTGGGGCTGGCCCTGCACCCACATTGCACCTAGGAGAGCTCCAGCTCGTCCTCTGAACCGACCTCTCTTGGATTGCCTTGCCCGACTCGGGCTGGCCTGAGAGGATGTGGCCTGGTCGGACTGTTGAACTTCATAAGGATAAAGCCTGGATATTTGTCTTGGGTCCAGGGCTCAATGAACGAGGGCCTTAGCCTTTTCTTTCAAAGGCTAAGGACACAGAGAAGAGGCCGGCGCCAGAAGGCAAAGCCTCAAGTTGGAAGCCAAGCTGGACCCACGCAGGCCACGCCAAGCCCACTCCAGCCAGCCTAAACCCGAGTCACGCATCCTGTGCTGGGCCCTGCCCCCCGCCGTGGGTCTGACCTGGTCCCAGCACCTCTGGGCCTCCCGGGGGGGTCCAGGTCTTCTCTGCTCCGTGCTCTCTGGTTTCTCAGCCTCGGCCTGCCTAGGCCTTCTCACCAGAGCTGCTGCCTCAAAACAGCAACCCACCGGGGACCAGGGGAGAGGGAGGCTGGGACTTCGGTGTCCTCTACCCCCGTGTCCCAGCCCTTCAGCTCCAGAGGTGACTGAGGTCAGGCCACCTCCAGCAGTTCGTGGGCCCGGGATGCCTCCCCCCAGTCCCGCCCCCCCCCCAAGGCTGGGACCACCTGGGTTCCTCACAAGCCTCCAGGCCCTGCTGAGAGGGGCATGGGGGTCTGTGAGATGGAGCCCCAGGCTGGAAGGAGGGTGGCGGAACAGGCAGGCCGTGGAAGGCCCTGGAGCCTGGCCCTCGCTGACTCAGGCACTCTCACCCCTCACCCAGCGGAAGTCTGTTGCCAGCGCATCTTGAAAAGGAAACAAATAAAACCTGGGTTCCTGGCTTTAATCCGGATGGTAGGTGAGGGGTGGGGGTGTGAGCACCAGCCTACTACTGAGCAGACCACGTCTCGGGGCTCTAGATGCCCCTGCTGAGGGCACCTTCCCCAAAGGTTTGTGACCCCACATTTAAAATAGCCACAGAAGTGGCCCTTCTCGCAAGGGTAAAGAAGGGGGAGGCAAGTGGGGGGCCCGTGACACCCCTGCCCCGACCTGCTCTCAGCCCTCAACCCCGGGCAGTGTGTCTGGATGGGCTGCTTCCAGCTGCAGGTCCATCTGGCTGCAGCCAGGGGAACCGCCAAGTTGTTTGGCCAAGTAAGTGGGCAAGGTGTCCACGGGGAAGGCCCAGGGAGGACCCTGGGGCAGGGCTGAGGTGGGCCTGGCGAGGCCAAGGGGGGAGGGTGCAGAGGGCCCAGGCGGCAGGGCCCACCCTCACAGGCACTTTGGAGACTTGTGTCCTGGGAGGCAGAGTCGGCCCCTCGCTCAGAGCAGGAGGGGGCTGTGGGGAGACCAGGAGCCAGTCCGCAGGCTCCCTCCCCACCTGGGGCCTTTGGTCCTGGGAGACCCAAGTCCCCTGCCCAGCCAGAGGCCAGCTTCCAGGAACTAGCCTGCCTTCCTCAGCAAGGCTCCCGGCTAGTGGGGGACTGGCCCCCAAACCGACCCCTCGGGCTACAGAGAAGAGAGAAGCAGGCGGGGAGGTGGGGACGTGCAAGGCCTTGAGGCAACGTCCTCCCACACCTCCCTCTGTGGGAAAAGCCAGGGCCCACCTGGTCTCCTCCAGCGTGAGAGTGGGCCGCGTGGGGCAAGACTGTGCATCCACGCAGGATTGTGTCTGACACGCGGGGGCCAGTGGCAATGCGGTTGGTGGGGGGAGCGCTCTGGTGAGGAACTGAGCATGACAGGGCAACTGGGGGGACCCAATATGGGCTGACTGTTCCGGCTTGACTCCACCCTCCCCAGGGAGCCCGAAAGCTAGAGGACAACGTGTACGCTGCCGGACCATGTGTGTATGTGGACGGGGGAGAGGCGGTGAGAGAAACAGGCCACGCCGTCACCACGGGGTGACAATGACTCGTGACTTGCATTGCTGTAAACGTTTGAGGGTGCATGAGAAACGCATGAGAAGAAACGCCTTCGGGGGAATGTGTGTGCGTGACGAGCCTGGACTGCCAGGGTGGTCAGGATTGCACATGGTTTTGTCATTTCGTGCTTTTGTCTTTGGGCGTGACCATACGTGTGACCTTGCGGGGGACGGTGTCTGTGCAGAGTCCACTCGCAAGAGGGAGGTCCGGGCAGCCCGGCCAGCCCCCCTCACCCGTGGCTGCCAGGATACTCTTGGGAAGCCAACTCCTCAGGGACAGATGGGGCAGAGGTGAAACCTTCAGGTGCATGTGCAGTGGGCGGGGCAAGGGAGAGTGACCCCACAACCTGGGGCAAGCCAGGCGGCAAAGGACACACTCTCACCGGGGTAGAGGGGCCCTGGGACAGAAGCAAGAGGTGGCAGTGTCTCGATTTCAAGGTTGAGCTTGTAAATGTTTATCCTAGGAACCAGCCTGAGTGCCTCTCTGCCCTTAAAAGAAGACCTCGGCCAGCCCGTGGGGCCAGGTTGGAGTTCAAGCCCATCTCAAGCCCCACCCTTCCTTCCCCCAGCCTCTCGGGAGCTTCTTTCCTCCTAGCCATCTGACATGAGGTCCTGAAGCCCCAGGCTGGCGGAGGACGAGAGATGAGCTCGGAAGAGCACAGTCCAGGGCAGATAGCGGTGCACCTGTGCCTTGGGGAAGATCAGTATGAGGCTGGCGGTCTGGGCAGACCTTGGGAGGGTGGGCAGAGGTGAACTGGGGCCAGGCTCCCTCCCCGGCCCGGTCCCCTGGCCAGGGCTGGTGGGACAGGCCAGGGACTGGGTGGAGGGTGACGCTGAGGCTCTGAGGAGGCACTGTGGCTCCGCTAGGCGTAGAACTCCTCCTGCTTGTCAGGCTTCTGGTACGTGACGCTCGCCTGCTTGGGCTCCTCCAGTGTGTAGCTGCCCTCGTCCTTCTTCTTCATGCGGTAGATGAGCAGGGTGACCAGGAAGGCGGCGAAGAGGGCACCCACCACCCCGCCCACAATCACGGCTGTGGAGAAAGAGGGCAGAGGTCACGGCCCAGAGGAGGGGATTGGGGTGGGGGGTGTATGGCTTGGAGGCCAGAAGGCGGCCTGGGGAGAAGAGGCGGGGCCCTGGGGGTGGGGGCAAGAGTGGGGAGAGGGCTGGAAGGCTGGAGTTGGAGTGACTCTAACTGCCACCGCCGATTACAGCCCCCACCGCAGCCCAGTCAGCTCTAGTCACCTAACGCACACTAAACCACGGAAGCCTCAGGCGGCTCAAGGGTGATGCTCTGGTCCCCATCCAAGGTAAGGGACCATTAGACGGAAGATGCTCCACTATTTTTATATGCCATTAGGAAAGAAAACCTCTGCCAACTAAACTGTGACCCATACCAACCAGACGAGTTAACTTATGAACAGATGTGCACTGAGGATTGATTAGTGCAAGATGGCCATCTCTGCTCTACAGGTGATGAAAGAGGAGCCTTGGGAGGTGAAGGACCTGCCCGAGAACACACTGCTCCCCCTCGGTGGGGAGCGGGGGTGGCGGGCAGACCTCGAGCCTAGGCTCTTCAGGAGACTCAGCGAGGGCATGATCCTCAGTTACTGGGCTCAAGGGTTGGGCCAGATCAAGCCAAAGAAAGGACTCAGAAATGAGGACCCAGGGGGTGAGGTCCAGAAGGGGTCAACCAGCATGGCCCAAGAAAGCAGGGGTCAAGGGAAGAGCCTGAAGAGGGGTCACAGGGTGCTGAGGAAGGTGCTGGAGGTAATATGAAGCACAAGTCAGACTCTGGGATGGGTGAACGTCAGCGGACAGAACAGAGGGTGGGTTCTGGGAAACTAGGCTCCTAGGAAACTCACACCCTGAGTTCCTCCAGGGCAAAAGAAGGCCGGACCAGCTGCCCCACCCAGAGCTCCCCTGGGCCCAAGCCTCACCTACAAGCACCTCCTTCCGCTCCAGGATGCTCTTCTGTGGCAGCTGAGCCGCCGAGCTGCCCGACTCAATGGCATTGTCCAGGAGGCCAGGGCCTGGGCGAGCACCCTTGGGCAGCGTCCCGGGCGGAGGCGATGGCTTAGCCGCTGCCCCACCCACTGCCACCACCTCATTGGCTGTGTCTGGCTGCGTGGTCTCTTCCTCCGGCAGCTCAAAGTCCCCGCTGGGCCCCCCACTCACTGGTACCTCTGGCTCATCCCGGATGGTAGTCAGGAAGGACTCTGGAGTTGGGGTCTGTAGGGAGGAGGGCATGAGCCCAGGAGTCAGACCCCAGCACCCCCTGCCACAGGCAGCCCCCCGCCCCACGCACATGCACAGCCCCAGTGGGTTAACACTTAGCACGCACTCACCTTGTGCCAGGCACTGTGCTAAGTGCATTATGGGCATTCTACCTTCCCAACATTCTCCGCAAAGGAATTATTGTTACATCCAACTTACAGAACAGGAAGTAGGCTCAGAGAGGTTAGGTGACTTGCCCAAGGACACACAGCTAGTTAAGTGGTGGAAGCAGAGCTAAAATCCAGATCTATCCAACTCCAGCATCTGGGTTTCTAACCACACACTATGCTGCCTCTGTTCTCACCAGAGGGCCACGTACTGTCCCCATCCCATCGCCGTCACTCCCCCTCCAGAAGACTCCTGTCACATTTCTGTCAGGGCGTTGCTGGGTGCAGCTGTCACACACTTGGGCCTGGCCCCCAGGGCTCATGCCTGGGGCAGAGGTGAGTCCCTTATCCTGGAGGCCAGTCCCGGAGCACAACTGCAGAGTAGGATACCCCTCGGGGGCCGCGTCCAGGGAACCAGCCCAGCGACCATGAATCTGGATGGCTCCTGCCGTGAGGGGCAGGCCGGAGCCGGAGCCAGGGTCAGGGCAGGGATACAGAGGCAGGGCATGGAGAGGGCGAGCCTGGTGTCAGGGCTGAGAGGCCACGTGCAGAGGCTCTGTCAGTGACCTGGGCCTGGTCTCATCGCTGTCCCGGCTCCCTGCTCAGCCAAGCACCTGCAAAACACCAGGCTGCCCGGCTGCTCGGAGGAGTGGGGCCTGCCCGGCTGGGGCTGGCTGGGGCCTCAGAGGGGCTGCCACTGACCCGAAGGCAGGCAGCTTCGCGGCCTGCGGGCCCTCCTCTGCGGGGCTGGCTGCACAGGGCTTCCACCCCACTCGGTGTCACCAGGGACCTTCCCGGCCAGCGTACCCCGCTAGGACCAGGCTACTTCTCCCATTTCCTGGACCCCACCCATCCCCAACATGCTGACATCTCCATCCTCTTCGCTTCAGTCCCTCCCCATCCCCGCCACACCTGAGCCCTGGAGCCCACTGCCAGGTTCGCACCCTGACTCTGCCATCGCTGGCTGGGAGGGCTGGGGAAAGGCGCCCCACCTGGAAAAGGAGGACCACAGTGCCATCCGGGGGCAGGTGTGAGGAGAGAGGAGTTGGCACCGGTAAAGTGCACAGCACCGCACCCGCCACCCAGTCGCTAGTATTCCTCTCGGACTAATAATAATAAAACAATGGTTATGATAATAACAATACCAAAACTTTTGAGTTCTGTACTATTGCCAGGCATGGTCCTCAGCACTTTGGAAATGTCAGGAAACTTAATTCTTTCCACACTATGATTTGCATTCTTATTTCCTCCTTTTCACAGATAAAGAAACATAGGTATAGAAGGTACAGAAAGCACTGGTGACTTCCTGAAGTCACATGGCTAAAAAGTGGCAGTGGAAAAATTCCCACCCAGACTTCCTGGCTCCCGAGTCTGTGCTGTTCAACAGAACACACAGGCCCCGGCCCCGCCCCCGCCAACACACACGTCACCCCATTCCCTCCCAGCACCCCAAGACCCAGCCGGGTCTCCCTTCCATCCCCATCCATCTCAACCTCCATCCTCATCCTGTGACTCACAGCCAGCCCTGGCCTCCAGCCGCATGCCCCGCTCGCCCTCCCCATCCCTGCCCGGCTCATCTCCAGAGCCTCCCGGTCCTCGCCTCTGCCCGGCTCCATGCTGCCCAGACCCTGACCCGCCCTCCTCTGCTCTCATGCCTGCCCTCTCCCAGCCCGCCTACCTGAGCCACCTCCGTCGGTCCAGGGGCAGTGGTCCCCAGGGGCAGGGTGCTCTTCTCAGGGGTGTCAGGCTCCTGGGTGGTCGCTGGCCTGGGAAGGGCACTTGGCCTGGAGGTAGCTGTACTGACTAGCCCGGGTGTTGGGGCCTCTGTGTCCAAGACAGCCACCGTGGTGGGAGGCGAGGGCACCGCTGGGGTGGTGGCCCGGGTTGTGGCTGCCGTGGTCAGTGGAAGAGGAAGAAGCCTCCGTATGCCGGTGGTCCTTACGACAGAGGTGGTGGCCGAGGAAGGGGGCGCCGCAGGGATGCTGGGAGCGGCGGTGGCCACTGTGGCAGGCACCAAGGCCACGGTCGGGGCCCCTGTGGTCGTGGCAGCAGTGGTGGCCGTGGGAGTGGAGATGGTGGTGGCTCTCTGGCTGGGCTCTTCTGGGACCTCTGTCACCACCGGGAGGCTAGTGGCCGGCTCTGGGGTGGGACGCTCAGAGGGGAGCTCTTCAAACGGGGTGCCCACGGGCTGGATGTCCATGGTAGGTAGCACAGCAGGCGTGGTGGACACCGCCAGGGCCACGTCTGTGCTGAAGCGCATGGCCGTCTCAATGCCTGACTCCTGCTCGAAGTCTGAGGGGGTGGGGGAGAGGAGAGAGCTAGGGATCTGGGTGATTGTGCGCGGCGCAGGCATGAGGATCCCAGGGAAGCAATGGCCATAAAGATGATCCTCACTCTTTGCACAGTTTTCCCAGGACAAGGTGAGGGAAAAGAGGAAGGCACAATCTGGCCAAAGGTTACCAGCTGGCTGATGGCTGGTGGATGTTCCCCAACTCCTCTCCGCCTAGCCAACAATTCCTCTAGGGAGCCGCCTCTTCCAGGAAGTCTTCCCTGACCATCCCAGCCCACCCAGCCTGGAGCTTCTAACAGGTGGAACCCAGGCAATGACAACTAAGGGTCTACTGGCCACAAATCGCACTAGAGGGTTGGACAGGGGAAGGGCATTCTGGGAAGAGGCAGTGGGTACACAAAGGGCTTCCTTAGGCACAGGCAAAGGGCAAGAGGTAGAAGACCTTCCTACAAGGAATGCCTGAGCAATCTGGAGGGCTCAAACCAGGTCAAGTGAAGGGACTTGGGAGGAAATGAGGAGAAAAAGAGAAGCTACATCAGCTCATAGGGGGCCTGAACCAGGCAGAGCAGTGAAGAGAAATAAGAAGGATTTGGAAGTAGAGACATGACCCATCAGAGATGACCTTAATGAAAACTAACTCGCAAGAGGCTTTAAAAAGTGGGCTAAAGTGAAAAAGACTAAAGGCAGGGGGCTGCGAGTGGCCAGTCTGTGGCACACAGACCATCCCATCAGCCTTGCCCTGTCCTCTCACTGGGCTCCGATCTCAGCACACACCCCCATTTTGAGCTCGCTCTCTGTGCCAGACCCTGAGGATTTATACTGAAGCCTTCCAGAGACTCTGAAAAGAAGGCAAACTTATCACTGTTCACTGATAAGAATACAGAGACTCTGAGAGGGAAGGCAGCTAAAGGTGGCACAGCTGTTAAGAAGCAAAGCTGGGATTCGAACTCACACAATCCGCTGGCCTTTCCCAGAGCGGGGCCTCAGACCCAGCTGCCCAGCCCCCACCTGTTTCCATCAGTGCCCTAACCCCGCCCCAGCCACAGCTGATTGGACCAAAGGTGTTGAGCCAATTAAATGGCCTCCACTGAGGATTTGCTCAGCTAAGTTCCTCCAAGTGGTTGGAACAGAACTGAAAACTGGGTGACTGAGGGATGTCTGTGTTCCCACAATGCGGGCTGGAGGTCTGCACAGAGGCCCAAGCCGAGCACACAGAGATAGAGCCGTGGGGAGTCCTGGGCTGGGAGGCCTTAGGGCCCTCGTTCCATCCCCAGAAGGATGACTGGTCCTTCTTGTGCCTGAGGTCCATGAGCTGCCCCTGGCTGACTCCCCCTCCCCCATGCCACCCCTGAAGCGAGCCCCCATGGGCTTCTGTTCCCTGAAATCAAAGCCTTGCGTGGGGCACCAGAGGCAGACTGCTGTTGCCAGCACGACATGCACACACACGGAGGGAAAAGCAAGGGGAGGCACTTACAGCCCGAGCCAGACCCCGAGTACAGGTCGTCCAGCTCATCATCAGGGAAGGAGTCGTCGTCCCCGGAGCCCTCGAGGTCCACGGGCCTCTCAAAGTTCTCACTGCGCCAGCGCTGAGTCTGGGGGAGCAGAGACGGGCACAGGGCTTAGCACCTGAGGCCAGCAGCCTGGACACGCCCACAGGGACGACAGGCACACTCATGGACAGAGTGATAACGGAGGGACAGGCACACTCGTGGACAGAGTGATAACGGAGGGACAGGCACACTCCTGGACAGAGTGATAACGGAGGGACAGGCACACTCGTGGACAGAGTGATAACGGAGGGACAGGCACACTCCTGGACAGAGTGATAACGGAGGGACAGGCACACTCGTGGACAGAGTGATAACGGAGGGATGGCATCAGGTGTGGCCTCCAAGTGGGCAGAGCCAGGGTGGGCCTAATTCCCACTCCCCACGCACCCAGGGGCCAGGGTAGAAGCCCCATCTTGCTGACAGCCACCACCACTGAGGACCGAAGTCACTCCCCTGACAGAACTGCAGAGTGACAGAGCCAGGTTTAGAGCCAGAATGCTGGATTTGAGTCCCCACAAAGGATCTCAACAGCAGAGTCAGCTCAGGGCCTGGGGCTGCCTCGATGGTCTCCAGGGGTCAGGAGCGCTGAGAGGGCCTTCTCCCAGGATCCAGCGCACCAGGCCAACCCCTTCCTACTGTCAGGACCTGGGAAGACAGGGAGCTGGGGTTCCTGGGCCCAGACCATCCCTCCTTACTGCACCCCTGAGCTGAGTGCCAGCACCAAGGACATCCAAGACTGAAGTGCAGAGCCCCTGGGAGGGGCCGGCTGGGCCCTGCCTCCAGCCACACCCTGACCCTGATTCCCGACTGAGCCCAGCCACAGTCCCTGCGCCCTGAGGGCTTTCAGAAGGAAGGCAAGATTGACTCCGGGTGCTCAGATCTGAAGATTAGCCAGTGAGTCTTAACAGCTGAAATAAAGAAAGGCAGAGGGAATAGAACACCCAAAGGCTCCGAGGTGGGGAAGAGCAGCCGGTGGCCCAGAGCCAGCCCCGCCCCGCCTCCAGCCTCACCCAGCCTCCCTCAGGGCCCCTTCAGTCACTGGGTTCCAGCCACCCTGGCCCCTCTCCGTTCCTGGAGCAGGCCTGGTCTCTCCTGCCTCTTTGGTTCATGATGTTCCCTCCACCTAGAACACTCTGCCTTCCCATCCCTTCATCCTCCAACTTCGTGCCAACTCACTCCTACTCCCCTATCACTTCTTTCAGGAAGCCCTCCTGCTTTGATCTGCTAGAGCACCTTGTGCCTCTGAATTCACATCCATTACTACTGTGAGCTGTGTCTGCTCAGGCGTGCACTGGCGTGGGCCCTGTGCTCACTCCCACTAGACTACACCTCGAAGGAGGCAGGACCGTGTCTGGCACATAGCAGGTAGTCGGGAAATATGTCAGGGAGTGGAGATGCAGTTGGAAGGTGGGACAGGGGTAGACAGGGGCAGGAGCTGAGGCTGGGGAAGCCCATCACCGCTTTCGGTGTCCAGCTGACGACTTCAGCTGAGGATGAGTCTGAGCACATGCACTGTTTGACGGGCGTGGAAGCCAAGGAAGGCATTTGAGCAGGAGAGGGGCTGGATCAGCCTCTCACACCCCACCCCTGACAGGCCCCCTTCTGGAGCTCGTACAGCGCTAGAGAGAGGATCCCATCGCTGGCTTCCTGCCCCCAGCCTCGACCACCTGCTCCAAAGCCCTACCCAGGCAAGTCAGGGCAGGGGGCCAGGGCAGGGGGCCAGGAGAGTCCCCTCCCCCACCCCCATCCTCGTTAACACAGACACACACACACACACACACACACACACACACACACAGAGTCTCAAAGTAATGAATTAATCAGTATTTACTTGCTACCAGTGAGTCATGGAGTGGAACAATTAGTGTAATTGCTCCCGTGACTAATTGCTGGGTCTTCCTCCGGTTTAGACATTCCAGGAGCCCAGAGCAGCCATGGTCCAGCTTTCCCCAGCTCCCACCTCCCCCTATGCTGCCCAGGAAAACAGCCCCCCAGGACCTGAGGTGAGGAAGCTGGAAGGTTCCCCACGTGGCCAGCACCCAAAGCTGGGCCAGCAAAGCCAGCATCCCTCGGAGACTCTGCTCATTTCTTAGGCCAACCGCCTGAAGCCAGAGGCTGCAGCCCAGCCCGGGGCCACCAGCAGGATGCGGACTGAGCAGGGGCCAGGGCCCAGCCTCCACTCCTGGGCAGGGCCGTCCTCACTGTCTTTTCCATCCTTCCAGGCTGGACAGGGAGGCCTTGAACTGGGAGGAGAAATTCTAATAAGTCTATGGCCCCTAGGGACTCGCAGACCGGGGTAAACGTGAGGGCCAAAACAGGGAGTCCTCATGATTCCTCAGTGACAAGTGCCACACAGCAGCTCCTGACACCCTGCTCCCAGAAAGGCCTGCGGAAAAATCCAAAGACCCCCCCCCCCACTCCAAAACCACACAGACCCTTGAGGTGACACACCCAGAGACACAGAGAGAACATATATAGACACACCCTGACACACACTCACCTAAAGGCAACCACAAAAGGTACCGTGTGTTGGTGCCTCCGGGTGCAAAGAGGCCTATGCATGGGGGGGCGGGGGCCCGGCAATGGGCATGTGCTGTGTAACTCTGAGGCTCAGAGACAAGCATGGAGCCTCCTGTGAACCCATCAGCCTCCACTCAGGTAGCTCTCACCTAGATACTATTCATCCCAGCTCAGTAGCCATTGACATGACAACCGTTACCATGACGACCATCTCCTTCATGCTAAGGACCAGAAGCTCCAGCTCCCTATAGAGGTGGGGGAGTAGGAGAGGGAGAGATCATGGAGGAACAGAGGATGACAGGGGAGGAGAACAGAGTCATGGGACGAAGAGGCAGGGGCAGCAAAGCCAAGGGGTCAGAGGGGCGCGGGCAGGGAAGGATTCACTGTGAGGGAAAGACAAGGCGAGAGTGGGAGGTGGAGGGAGAGAATTCTCTCACATCTTAATTTAGCCTCACACTCATCAGACAAAGCTGGGGAAGGGGCCACCTCGGTCATTTTACAAACCTGAATCCAAGAGATCATTCTTTCTGAAAAATAAGCAGCACCCAGATGGGATGGAGGGGGCGGGCCAACAGCCAGTCACCCCTGAGCTCACCCCGGGAGGCTAAATGCTGGGAACCCCTGAGACCCGTGAGATGGGAGGTGGGGTGCAGAATGCCCTCGTGCCCAGCAGCTGCCCCAAGGTGGCTGAGCGCCAGCTCCACCCCTCCCTGGGCCAGCTGCGGAACCGGGGCTCAATGGGGCCCCGCCCAGGAAGACTGCAGGGGGCTGCTGGTGGCGGCAGTTCCCAGGGGGACTGAAAGGAGAGGGGGAAGAGGTGGGGGTGGGGAACTTGGCCTGGGAGGCAGCAGGGAAAGCCTGAAAAGTCACAAAATGCCAGAGAAGGAGGGTGACAAACAGCCTATGACCCCCAAACGACCTCCCATCTGCATAATCCATGCATAATTAGCATAATTATCCATGCCATTCCCTTAAAGGAGAAGTGAATCGGAATGCCCCAGGACCCTTTGGCCTCCCCCTGACCCTGACTGCACCCCTCCAGGTGAACTTACACCCTCCTGTGCCTGATGAGCGAGCACACGTGCACACACTGCAGCTAACAGAAAATCCAGCAATGTCCCCAAGCACACACCACACATCCCAGCACAGACAGCCACACCTTACAAAACGCACAACTGTACACACACACCCCAGCATATACACGATGATGAGTGACATTTACTGATCCTAACCTGTGTTCCCACCTTTGCTCATGGACAGCAGCACAAACCACTTTACACTCACCCATTTTCTACACCCCTAGCAACACGTGTACACACACACACACACACACACACACACACACACACACACCCTGCTCCTCATCTAACGCACCCATGGATGCCCCAAACTCCAGAAAAGCCCCATCACCACGTGGGTGGCACACAACTCGCCCAGGGTACACACTGACCCTGCCCCACGTCCAAGTGCATCACTGCACGCATCCCCACAGCAGGGGCAGGGACACCACGGGGCTCTGACACAGGGCTTGCAACTTGTAACCACCACTGCTCCTGTCTGTATCTCCCCTGCAGCCACCACGCACAGACCCAGGCGCCTGCGGGAGGACACACCCACTGCAGAAGCCCCTGAGGCTCTGCTTCCAGGCAAGGCCAGTCCCCGGAGCAGACGCCCAGCTGAGCAGCCAGGGAAGGTCTGAGGTCCCCAGCAGAGCCACTAACGGGGCTCCGGGGGGTTGTAGAGACCTCTGCCCACCGCCGCGGAGGGCCTGGTCCCGGTCAGGCACTGGAAGCACACTGCCTGCGCCGCCTCCCCCAGTCCCCACAGTTTTATTGTCCCCATTTCACAGATGCGGACACTGAGGCTGGAGTTTAGATCTGAGACATGAACACAGGTCCTCAGTCTCTGGAATCCTTGCCCCGCCACCCCCAAACCGCTGCTCATCCGGGACTCCTACCCCATGACCCGTAGCCCCACTCACCCCCTGCGGGAGCTCAGCCCAGAACTACCCGGAGCCACGTCACACGCCCGGTGTCCACCCACCCAGCACACGGCAACCACACCACATGCCCTCACACACCATTCCACCCACGCGGCCCTGAATGGGCGCCCATCTCTCAGATGCCCCCCGACAAGCCCCTGATACCTGCATCCCACAGTCCCCTCCACACACGTGCACCATGCACAGCCCGAGGCACACCGTCCCTCCTGGGCACACATCAGCACACACGCGTGGCACCCTTCCCAGTGGGCTGCCACAGCCCTGCCGTTTTCCCTCGCTGTCCCCCGTCTGCATTCATCTTGAGCTGACGCGCGCAGCTTCACCTCAAAGAGGCACCTCAGCCTCCCGCAGTAATCAGAGGGTCTCCCTCACTCCCCACGCACCCCTACCGGACGCTCTCCAAAGAGTTGCACGTGAGGCACCCAGAGTAGCCAGATGTCAGGTAAACCTCCTCGCTTCACAACCACTCTCTGAGTGCGGAGACGTGGCCAAGGAGGAAGCCAAGGCTCCTCCCTCTGCCCTCAGCCTTCTGCCAGGACCAGAGGTCTTGCCCAGCCCCCGCCACCAGCCCTTTCCCAACAGGAGCCTTCCCAGAGAGACGAGACAGCCCAGGGGTTAAGTCAGAATGGATCAGCGCCTCCCTTACCGCCGTGAGAAGGCAGGCATGCCCCCTAACGTCTGGCATCCCAGTTTTCTCATCTGTAAAATGGGGGTGATAATAACGGGACAGTGCTCATAGAATTGCCAGGAGAATCAAATAAGACCATGCAGGTAATGAACAGAGCACAGGACCCAACACCTAGAACTGGACAAATAAATGTCATTGCGATTTTTGTTAGTGATATGGTAATATTTCTGCCATGATTATTTCTGAAGACTTTATCTCATTTAATTAGTCTCGCCACCCTCATGAGGGCAGTCACATCAGAATGACCACACCCACGCTGCAGATGAGGCTTACAAAGGCCCAGAGAGGGTCAGAGTCTTTGCCAAGGCCACCCAGCAGGGGAGAGCGCAGGGAGAGAAAGAAAGAGGCTGGATGAAGGGAGAGAAAGGGCGAGTTGCAGACACAGACGCACGAATTAGGTCAGCTGGCAGGAGGCCAGGCGCCTGGCACCCCTGGGCAGTGCTAATCATGTTGCAAAAGCTTAGAATAAAATCGAGTGTAATTAATTCTGCCCAAGCTTCCTCCCCTGAACTGGCCAGACTCAGGCACTGCTCTTCTGGTGACTAGACACAGTGTGACCAGGTCTTGGGGTCCCAGCTTTAGATTTGGACAGTCTTGGGTTCAAGTTCAGCTCTGCTTCCTGGCTCAGTGACTCTGAGCAAGTTACTTAACCTCCCTGAGCCTCTATTTGGTTAAATGGGGACAACAATCATTCATACCCCACAGAGCTGGTGTGAGGACCAAGTGAGACAACGCACCAGGGGCGCGCATGCTGCCCAGCTCTTGGGCGACACTCAGCAGTCGCGTGCGGGTGTCACCGACGGCACGTTTCCCACAGCAGGGCTCTCTTAAAGCTACACCTTTAGCCCTGATGGCGACTGAGTTCCATGGTCCCTTCTTACCGATGTGGAAACTGAGGCCCAGAGCAGGAAAAGACTTGCTTTATCCCCCCGCCCCACATAGGAGGGGTCAGTGGTGGAGAACTGCCACACCAAGTAGCACTCAGAGAAGTAAAGTGACCTGTCCAAAGACACACAACTTAATGACCAGCTCCTGGAAGGAGGGTGGTCTGAGCAGAGCCCTCTGGATCCCTACAGAGACTTCGTCCCCGCCAGTCCCTGTCCCCAAAAGGCCCTCGGTCCTGTGAGAACTCAGTGCCCCTCACGCTCACCGGTTCCAACCCGGAGACCCAGAGCGCCGCTGCAGGAATGCGGGCCGGGGCCAGGCTCTGGGCAGCAGGACAGCCGAGGGGGCTACACAATGAGAGCCTGGACCAGGCGGGGGAAGCCTCGGCCTCCACCCCGAACCCGTCCACAGCTGCCCTGGCTGGGAAGCCAGCGCCCACCACACTCACTTGCTGCTGGAGGGGGTGAGGGGCACAAAGGCTGCATCGGCTAGGGAAGGGGCCACGGAACCCGGGTCCCAGGGAGCAGAAGGGCCTGGGGGAGAAGAGTGGGGTGGGGGAGGCGGGGCAGAGCAGACCTAGGCCGAACTTAACGACCATCCCACCAAGAAAAGATCAGCAAAGCCCAGATGCACACTGTCTCTAACACCCGCCCGCCAACGCAGCTCTTCCACAGGGCAGCTCTGAGGGCCGGAAGCACCGTGGGGCCCATCTCATCGCAGCCAGCTGTTCTGCAGAGGACGCCCTGGAGCAGAGCCCTCCCTACCGCACACCTCAATTCCACCATCAGCTCCAGTCCCCGCTCCTCCCCCCACTTTCCCCGCTCCCCACCCCTGTGCTCCCACAATCCCCTCCACCGGGACACTGCCCTCCTCCACACCCACCCTGGGCCAGACAAACGTCCCACCTCAGGGGGCCACAGCCTCTGGGACCCAGACAAGTCCCCTTCTTCCTTCTCCACACTTCCATCAACCCCCTTGTAAAATGAACAGTCGAGCTGGATGCTATAAGGGCACTTCCGATTCTGAAACTCTCAGCATCTAAAAATTCAGCCCGCAGGCCAGTAGAACTAACCTCCGTTCCCAACGGCAGGGGGCTGGTTGAATAAGTTAGGGCACAACCCTAACATGGAATATTATGCAGCTATCAGTAATTGGGTTTTCACAAATCCAGGCTGTTGAATCGGGTCTTTAAAAGGCATAAATGCATAATGGAAGCCTTTTATTTTTTATTTGTGTCAAAGGATATTTAAGGGCATGAGCAAACGCACACACTAATACAGCAGGGCTGTTCAGAGGCTCACGGAGATGGCCCTGCCTCTCGACACCCGGGTGGCCTTGGGCAGGTGCTTCACTCTCTCAGCCTGGCTTTCCTGGTAAACAAAGATAGGCACACCTGCCTCATGGGGTTTATTGCAAAAGACCCCATGTGCCCACACATTAATGAATTGCTCGATTCCTGTTGGCTATTAATACTAGCTTCATCAAATTTTAAAAAATAGGTTACCAAAAAATATATAAAGAACTTGCTCCTATTTTAATGAACTCACTACCAAAGTGAATTTCTAAATGCTGAATTCTACTAAAGGTTCCCAGAGGCTCTCTGTGGGCACTGGGATTACAGACAGTTTTTCGTTTTTTTTCCCCTCAGGACTCGTGTATTTTCCAATTGTCCACAATAAACTGAGAGCATTTCATTATTAGGAACAGCGCATTCCCTCTGAGGGCCCGCCTCCGCCCACCCTCTGCTCTGTGACATTCCCTGGCCCCTTCATTCTGCCCAGACACCATTGGGGCTGTTCCTGAGGAGACTCAGGAGTGAACAGGGGAACCAGCGGAACAGGAGACAATACGAGAGCCTCCGGGGAAGCTGGCAGGGCCCGAGGCCCGGGGCCGGGGCGAATGCTGTGCCTCACCGCCGACTGCGGCTCGGAGCCCCGCCCTGGCATCAACCTGGCAGGCAGCCCCGTTGTATCTCGCACCCACGGTACCTAGATGCCCCACCCGTCTGCTGTCACCTCCTATCAGCCCAGCTCCTGCCCTGCCATCCCCGCCAGTCCCTGTCAGGGTGTTGGCTGGCCACCCTGGAGCTGCTCACACGGTCACCTATGCCCAGCCAGGAGATGACAATGCAGCCCTGGGAAAACCAGCCCCTTCCTCAACCCAGGACTGGGACCCCTCCCCATCCCTGCTCCACCAAGTCCCAGCCACCTGCCCTCTAGCGACACCCTCTTAGCCACCCGGACTCACATTGCTCATTTATTCCTGTCCCCAAGCTCGTGCCTGAGAGCAGGACCACCCACTGAGGCCCAGGTCCAAACTCTTGCCCAGCGCCCCCTACCCCCCCACAGCGCCCGCTCCTCCACAGCAAAGCCTGCAGAGTTCTGGGAACTCAGGCGCCTTCAGGCCTTCCACGTGCTGTTCCTGCTTCCTGGAGCACCCTTCCCCATCCCTGCCTGGCCAGCACTCCCTCGACAGGTTGGCCAGCACAAGCAATGTTTGTTAAGCACCTACGCTGTGCTAGGCACTATTCTAGGCATGCAGGGCCCACAGTCAGCAAGGTGTGTACGTGCTCCGCCAGCTCAAGCGGCACCTCCCCTGCGAGGCCTCCACACACCGACTGCCCGCCTGCTCTGAATCAGGAGTCCCTTCTCAGAGGCTCTACCTCCACCCTGTTGTCATTCAGTGGGGAAAGAGGGGACACCAAGCATGTTTCCATCACTCAGATGGGCCCCTTCCACCACGTCTCACTGAACCTACTCCCCCACCTGGGAAGCAAGTGCCGCTGTCCTCACCCAGAGCTGAAGACACCGCGAGGTCACCAGTGGGGCACAGCAGGATCTGAGCCCTGGCCTCGCGGACACCAGATCCAGTGCCCAGTGAATTCCCGAACCCCCGAGAACGCGCGCAGGCTCCCACGTTGTGATACGACCCTCGTTTCGCGGGGCTTTTTTCCAGAGGAGGCCTGGGCCTTTCTGCCCCTCGCCATGAACAGTGGTAGCACTTGCTCTGTGTCAGGCTCTTCAGCACGCACACTGCCTCGTGGCCCTCCACACACCCCTCCCCCATGCAGGGTTGTTGTCCCCATTTCGCAGATGGGCCAACCAAAGTTCAGAGAGGTAAAGCACTGCCCCAAACTCACACAGCAACGGGGCCATACTGGAGCCCAGGATCAGGCGAACCCTAAGGCCCACGCTCTTTGTGCTGCAGTGCGCGCCCACCTCGGCCCTCACCCGGACCCCCACCGGAAGCTCCTCGCCCTGTGAGGCACGCGTCAGAGTCCACACAGCCCTCCCTTCCCCTGCACAGAGACAGACAGACAGACAGCCTGTGAGTGAGCAGAGAGGGAGGACAACTCCTGCTCCCATGACAAGGGGCCTGGCTCCGGTGAGCAGCTCCATCCAGGACTCCATGACGCACCAGCAGGTGACTGGGATTGAGCCTCTGGGCTCTGCAACCTCCTCCCCACCCCCCACACCCCATCCCCCGACAACACACGGGCAAGGGCCCGCCCATTCCTGGGGCCAGTGAGCCTCCAAAAACAGCGCAGCGTGGAGGATTAGGTGTTCCGTCCCTCCTTCCAGAAGACTCGGTCAAGTCCCTTCACCTCGCTGGGCCTCAGGCTGCTCTGCTATGAAACAGAGATAACGATTCCCAATACGGGAGACACCGGCTATGATGTGCCGAGCAGTCACTGCACTTCGTAGGTGCTAGGACGTGACACAGTCTCCCTACTCAGAGTTCACTTTGCTACCTGAGCACCAAGTGCACCCAAATGACCTCCCACCCTCCCTGTCACTGTCAACACCAGCGCTGTCTCATAGCTCCCCGCTGCCCGAAAGTAGCTCAGCGACTCACCTAACGTCAGCCTCCCCTCCAACAGCTCCCGGGGGTGGTGACCGGGCCTGCCGAGGCCACCCCTGTGTCCCAAGGGCCCAGAAGGTTTCTGGGACAGAGTCAACCCCCATCAATATTTGTTCAGTGACTACTATGAGTGGGATCCCCCCTAGAGAACCACATCGCCCACTTCCTGCGCCCAGTCTCCGTGTGATTCCGGGCAGGGCCCTGTCCTCTGGCCTCAGTTTCCTCACATACAAAATCAGGAGCTTAAACAAAGGTCCCTCCAAAACCCAACCAGGAAGAACTCCAACTGAGCTGGGAGGAGGGAAGAGAAATTGAGACAGATCCCAACATAGTTTTTCCCCCATAAAACTATGGAAATTATATGCAAAACATGCAGATTAGCAGGCTCCCAGTAGAGCCTACAATTCTAGCTACTTTACAACCATGCCTGTGCTGGAAGGAAAGCAGTACTTACAGAGCACCTACTAACCGCCTGGCCCCGCACTGAGGGAGCCCGGTGAAATGGGCCTCCTTCCTCCACAGACAGAGGCCGGGCAGCTGGCAGAGCATCGCAGAGAGCCTGGTTGGAGAGTCAAGGCCGAGGCAGGTGGGTGTGGTGCCTGGTGGTGGGGAAGGGCGGAGAGCAAGCAGAAGCCCCAGTGCCATGTGTCTGGTGCCCATGCCCACAGGACCTGAGGGATGGCCAGCCCGAAGGGCAGGAAGATCCCGGGGGCCACCTGAATCCAGGTGAGGGGGCTCCAGGGACCTCGCCAGCCCTGGGTTCCACTATACTGACTCCCACCCTCCCCCAGGAAACTGAGCAGCCCCTGCTGGAGTCAGCCCAAGACAGGCCCAGCCCCCGCAGCCGTGTGGGACACCGCAGGGCCCTGCCATCCTCCCCAAAGCCTCCCCAGGCACATGCTGGCATCACCCTGAGGTCACACAATACTCACACCTAACTCCTACAATGTCCCTGCGTGTGTGTGCGCACGCGCACGCGCCCCTAAAGGCCCAGCCTCCTGAGCAGTGGGGCTGTGGTCCCCCTCGCCTTCGCAGTTGCTGGGTTATTTATAACCAGCACGAACTAACACAGGGTGGAGATGTGACTCCCCACCCCCGGCCCGAAGCTGTCCCGCTGGCTTCTGAGCTGCTCCACTTCGAGGGACAGAGCAAGCCAGACTCAGTGAGCCACGGGCCTCCAGGGCCGCCACCACCTCCGCCCAGATGGGAAACTGAGGCACAGAGGAATGAGTCAGAGGGGAAAAAACTGGGGAAGGGGTTGGCAGAGCCCCCAGAGACTGGCCTGAGGCCACACTTGCCTCCCAGGCCACCACCAGTCCCAGATGACACGCTGTGAGACACTGGTGGGGTCAGGAAAGGCGGGGACGAACTGGTGCTGCATTTGCCCCAGCGGCCCCCCGCCCCGCCCCCGTCACCTCCTGGTCCTGGGAGACAGGCGGGGCCTTGGCAAACGTAGATGGCCCATAAACACCTGCAGGACGAACGGCTGCAAGCCCAACCGTGGTCCCAAAGTTGGAAAATGACAAGCGCCGGTGAGGCTGCGGAGAAACCAGAAGCCTCCTACACCGCCGGTGCGAATGGAAAATGGCGCAGCCACTTTGGAAAACAGTCTGGCAGTTCCTCAAAAGCTTAAACACAGAGTCACCATATGATCCAGCAATTCCACTCCTAGGGTATCTATCCAAGAGAACTGAAAACATATGTCCACACATTTTTAAAAATAGCAGCATTATTCATGACAGCCAAAAAGTGAAAACAACCCACACGTTCATCGACTGATGGATAAATAAAAGGTGGCAGGTCCATACAATGGAATATTATTCAACAAAAAAAGGAGTGAAGTACTGACACACGCTGCCACATGGATGAGCCTGGAGCATATTACACTCAGTGAAAGAAGCCAGTCACAAAGGACCACACACTATAGGATTCCTTTTATATGAAATGCCCAACATAGGCAAAGCCATAGAGACAGAAAGAACATCAGTACTTGCCGAGGCTGGGGTGCAGGGTGGGGAGAAGTGGGGAGTCATTGCTATTAGGTACAGGGAAAAAATTAGAAATAGGTAATAAAAATATATAAAATTGGTGATGGTCGCACAACTCTGTAAATATACTAAAAACCATTAAATTATACGCCTGAGAAGAGTGCATTGTATGGTGTGTGAGTTAAATCTCAATAAAGCTTTTGTTTAAAAAAAAAATGAATGTAAGCTTGAGATTCAGAGAGGGCAAGAAACTTGCCCAGGGTCATGGAGCAGAGCCTGGACTCCAATGCTCAGCTGGGAAGGGAGGTGAGACTGACCCCTGCCCACCTCCTCTCCCGTCTGAGTCTCCCCCAACCAAGCCCCAGGCGAAGCCTCCCCAGCTCCCACCTCCAGAGGGCAAACATTGACTGCACACCACAAGTGGGAGCGGCCGGCCCCAGCAACGGCCTCCTCTGCGCTTGTCAAAGGCCACTTTGTCAGGTGGGACCACTGGAGAGGACAGGCTTGGCCCAGCGTGACCCAAGAGAAGGGCGGCAACCCTGGGCTAAGGCTGACTGCCATCTCCGTTCCTAGGCCCTGTGTCCCAGCCCCGCTCCCAGTGGTCCTAAAACGCCCCCAGCAGGCCCTCTGTTCACATGGCCGGGCCCTGGCTGCCCTTAGGAACACACGTGAGGGTATGTCCCTGCCAGGCAATGGGGCAGGACAGCGGCAGGGCCCCGCCAGTGAAGTATGTCTGAATCTGAAGACAAGTCCGTCTGTCCCCTGCCCCCTGTGGCTGTCTAGGGCAGCCGTGAGGACAGACACATCTCTGGGGCCCAGCCCTCCTGCCCTGTCCTGCCACCACTTGGCTCCTGGGTCCCGGCCTCCGCCCAGCCCAGCTGGCCGCCGCCGAGCCCGCGGCTGGTTTCCGCTCTCTAATTCTCTGCTCAGAGGCCCGTCTGTCCTGAGGGCTGGGCTGGGCCTCGTCTGGCAGGTGCTCAAACCCCAACCAGGACAGACTCAGGTACGAGGCCTGTGCCCCTTAGTCTCTTGCCTCCAGTCCACTGCCTCGGAGACTTTCCCCATCCCTGGTTCTGGCTCTAGTCCCCCGCCTTGTCACTAAGAGGGGAAGAGGTGACCTCACAGAGCCTTACGGAGCAGACTTCAGGGCCGGGGCCACAAAGGATCTCCAGGTGAGGAAGCCATGAACTCCACAGGGACCCTCCAGCTGCTCAGTCCTGGCTGCGCGGTGGAGGGAGCCACAGAAAACCCCAGAGCCCCACAGCCTCCCCGACACCCACCGACATTATCCTCCGGCCTCCTGCGGGGCCAGCACATCCTCAGCCCCACTGGCTTTCAGAAGAGCTCCCCTCCCCAGCTGGGCTCAGCCAGAGGAGTCCAAACACCCGCAAGGGATTTAGGGACCCTGAGTGTCCTGGACCCTGTGCCCTGCAACCAAGGGGCGGGGCATGCCCTCCTCTCCTCACATGTCATTTAAACATGGCTTCTCTGACCAAACCGTCCTTCAGATCTCAGCCCACCCACCACCTGCCCCTCCCCAAGCAGGGTCAGAGCCCCATCACACAGGCTTGCCTCCTCCCTGCAGGGGGCGCCCCCAGGGCCCCAGGGAGGTCCGGATGCAGGAGCCCTGAGCAGTCCAGCCCAGGAACTGGAGCAAGCAGGGCGTGTGGGGAGAAGAACCGCACTGGAAAAGCAGGGCTCAAAGCTGGACGTCAGCAAGGGGTTGTTACTGGAACCCAGTCTTCTCCTCCAAACTCCAGGACAAGGACAGGGGTGGTGGCTGTCCCACTGTGGTAACAGAGGCCTCTCGTTTCCACTGCCCCCATTATTATCAGTACTGGTCACAGCTCTGGGCACGGCGACATGCTGGACCCGGGGCCAAGGAAGCTCTAATGCTTGCAATGACCCCGCAGTAGAATGGTCACCGTCCAGCTTTACAGAGGGGGCATGAGTCCACTGAGCCACCCGAGGCCACCCAGAAGACAAGCAGAGGTCGTGGGCAGAGCTCAAGTAGGGCCGCCACCCAAACCGCGCCCCTTGTACCACTTCTCCCAGCCACTCCTCATAGACACACCTGCAGGCCCTGGGTATTTCCAGATGCCCCGGCGCTGACGCCGTCAAAACCCAGCCCAGGCCCCACTTCCTCCTGGATGCTTCTCGTCCCAACCTGGTCCCGGTGCCCACCCCCCTCCCTGCTCAGGACCCCCAGTTCATCATCTCCTCATTGGGCCTCATCCTTCCACTGGGCCCAGAAAGGCTCTGAAACAGGGCCCCAGAGATCAGAGTCCCCAGGATGCCTCATGCTGCAGGTTCTGACTCAGGCAGGTGGTTAAACGAAGGGACCGTCTCCCCTGGCCTCTCTGACTGTCACTTTCCTCAGGGACACACAACCACGCCCCCTCCCCAACATGTCTGCACCCAGGGTCTGGTAAATGATAAGGGAATCTCTGAAGGAACCCAGCTTGAAATCTGAGGTGTCAGGCAGGAGACAAAGCTCCGAGGTCCTCTGTACCCTGCCCTTAATCACTGCTAAGGCGGCAGACGGCCAGCTGCCCCTCTGGCCTTGGCTCCCTAGATTCTTGGATTAAGAGCTGGGATTAAGGACGGACACATTCCTGCTATCTTAGAGCCCCAGCAGCGTGTGTGTGCATGCGCACATGTGTGTGTGTGGTATGTGTACATGCAGGCACATAGGTGCACATGTGCAAGCACATCCAGGGATGTTTCTGGGCATGTGTGCAGGTGCATCCATATGTGTACACCTGCAGGTTGTCAAGTGGGTTTAGACGCCTGTGTCGGTCTGGGTGTGTTCAGGTGAGTGCACGGGCTCCATCTCTGTGCCTGGTATATGTGCACCAGGGGGAGTGTGTGTTTCTGTCTGTGTGTGCCCATGTGTGTTCAGGTATGTGTGTGAATCTGTCTTTCCACATGTGTGCACAGGACAAGGGTGCGTGCTCAGGTCTGCGTGTTCCTTCAGGTATACAAACAGGCCTGCAGGTATGAATATTCCGCCATGTGCCTCAACTCTCCTGAGGTAGGGAGAATGTCTCCCAACTTCCTCCACCTTCTTTCTCCCAGGAGCTGCTAATATCCATAGCCACCCATGTGTTGGGGGCAAGCCCCCTGCAGCTGAGAAAGGGAAGAGACAGCATTCTGGGGGACTCCTCCATCCCCCTGGCCTGGCCCCACGCCCGAGCCCCTGAACCAGCTGAAGACAAAGGAGGAAGCCACAAAGGTCCTTCCCTACACAGACCCCAGGGTCCCCATACCTGCAAAGACAGCAGCTCTCACACACGTGCACATGCCCGGGTTTGAGCCCAGCCCTAATCAGAAGCACGGCCCTGGCTCCCCATGGGAAAAGGAACACCCTGGGCTCAACCTCAGCCTCAGAGACCGTGCCCCCTACACAGAGCTGTGACCCCTTCTTCTGGATCTGACACTGTCCCCAAAAGCCTCCTAGCCCCACTACCTCATATGAGAACAGGATTCAGCCAAGCCAGGGCTCAGCCCCCAAAGGCCAGCTGGGGGCCACAGCCCCGGGGTGGACTGGGGGGTTGCTCTGCCACGCACCACTGGGGGGTCCTGCATAGCCGAGCTCTACCCTTGCTTTCAGTGTCCTCATGTGAACGGCAAAGTGAGGGGCTGGTTTCCTGTAGCCTGGTGCCCTCAGCACTACACTTCCCGAGGGGGGATGAAGGGAGTGAGGGGTTCTGGGCCCAGGAGAGCAAGGAGTAAAGAAGAGGCCCTCTAGCCCTGACCTAAACCACCTGCTCAGCCCTCATGGCCCCTGTCCCCCGGGACTCTTCAGCGCCTGGCCCCACTGAGCGGCAGCCAGGGAGGTGAGAGGTTCCAACCAGCGAGAGAGTGAGTGAGGCAAAGGCTTCTGGGGACCAGAGCAGGAGGAGGAAGAAGAAAAGAGGATGGGGGGGGGGGCGCAGAGGAGAGGACTGTGGTAGGGAGGGGGGTGGAGGACAGAGGGGGATGATCTCTTATAACCAATCCTGAGCCTCCAGAATATCATGGCCTGTCCACCTTCCAGAGAAGTTCAAGAGAGCCCAGTTCACCGTCAATTAAAGGAGGCAGGAACGCTGTGTCCCTTGAGCCCACAGCTCCCTGCTGCCAGCCTCCACTCTCCTCTTATGTAAGCCTGGGGGATTGCAGCAGCAGCAGGGGGTGGGGGAGAAAGGATAAAGTGTGACAACTGGGGAGAACCAGAAGTCAAAAAGATTGAGGATGTGTGAAAGCGTGCAAAAAAAGATACAATGTAGCAATGTCAGAATCTGGAGAAATGAAACAAAGTAACATGTGTGAGGGCTAAACTGGGAGATGATGTAATTGGGGGAGTAGCTGCTGCAACAATGTATCTAAGTGAGGGCTCCAAGGAGATAAGGATGTAACCCTTTGGGGAACCAGACACTATGGAGCAATGTAACGGAGTTCAGGTTTAGCACAGAATCCTAACATGTAGAAGGAAAGCCCTGCCTTGGAATCTAGAAGAGGGAGGAGGCAGGAGAGAAGGGGCTGAAGGGCTCACTGTGCATGAGGAGAGGTCGGTAAAGGATCCTCAGAGGAGGGGGCATCTGTATGGGGTTTTGGAGGATAAGTAGGAGTCCACAGGAGGAGGAAACAATCCATGGAGAGTGAACAGCACATGGTTAAACATGAAGGCAAATGAGACAGTGTTGTAATGTATACCCAGGAGTCTCGGGTGGAAGCCGTGAGGGTTGTCCAGGGCAAAGGGATCAGGCTGGAAGAAGGACATTGAATGAGCTGGCAAGGATCAATTTTACATGGAGTTTTGGGCATGAGTACAGCTGGGCCTGCAGTCTGGGCAGAATGGAAACAGGTAAAGAGAAAAAATATGATACCAGGGATGGTGCCCTGCCCAGGAGTCAGGAGAGAAAGTTCTTAGTCCCAGATTAGCCACCAACTTGCTGCTTTACTTTGGGCAAGCCATTACACCTCTCTGAGCCTCGATTTCCCCACATATAAAATAAGAAGGCTGAGCTACCAGATCTCAGAAGATCCTCATTATGACTCCTTTGGCCTCAGTTTTCCCTTCAGGACAATGAACAAATGGGACAAAAGTGTTTCCAAGGGCCCTTCCAGCTGAAATTGTCATCAGTCCTCTCATCTGGCCTCAGCCCATGGCCCAACCCGGACAGAAAACATGCAACAGAGAATAGACCCAGCAGAAGCCCAAAGCCCCCAGCCCTGGGTCAGGGCCTCCCCCACAGCAGCCGCACAGGCTCAGGTACCCAGCAAGACCAGAATGGCCTTAAAGTCATCCTCTCGGGGCACCACACTTCAGAGGTTGCAATACACGCCATCGCGTGGAGCAATGCTCATGCCCCAGACTGGACTCCAAGGCACACCGCTGGGGTTCAAATCCCAGTGAGTGTGCCACTTACTAGCTCTGTGACCTTGGACAAGGTGCTTAACCTCTCTGTGCTTTGATGTTCTTTTTTTGTAAAATCTAGGTAATGTGGTACCCGCTTCCTAAGGTTGTTGCAATGACTGAGTTGTTATATGTAAGACACCTAGCAAAGTATCCCGCACGTGGCAGGCGCTCTCCAGGCATAATTCAACATCGACATTACTGCGTCCATGCTCGCGGTGGCCTCCCGTGCCAGCCCCTCAGAACAGCGGGGCTGCACCCATTTTGCAGATCAACATCCCCCACCTGCAGGATGGAACCCAAAGCTTTGCTCTGGACTCAAAGCCCATCTTGTGAGCCACTGGGGTCTTTCATGCCGAGGCCCTGGGGGGTTCAACCATCCTGCCCCATGGCACGGTGCCAGGTGCCCAGTGAATGTCTGTTAAATGCAAGAAACAACATACTCTCACTTGAAACAGTCGCCCCCTCTAGCAATGGCTCCTTCACCACAAAGGGAGATATGTTCCTACCTTCACCTTTGACTCCCTCCCAGTTGGGAAGTGCTACTTTTAACCACACTTTATTTCCCTAATATATCATGACCTTTCCCACCTCTGAGCCTTTGTCCACCCTGGTCTCTCTGCCTATCCAGGTGCTGCCATCCTTTAAGGCCTGGGACAAAGGACATCTCCCGCATGGAGCCCTCCCTGGTTTTCTGGAGCCAAATCCAACCTCTTGTTCCCCTGACTCATGTCCTCAGCTCCTCTCCTGCGCTGGCTCCCTCACCCAACTGGGGACTTCCAGGTTGAGCCCCCTCCGGCTTCCTCGTGCTCCACACAGGCCACACAGAGAGCGGGCATCAGCAAACAGTGGCTAAGGTGGCTGGCAAGTCAGCAGCAGAGCGCGGACAAGGACGCAGGCACTGGATTCCCATCCCCAGTACTCCTCCTCCGTCAAGGAAACCAGGCTTGCAGCCCCGCCCCCCACTGGCCTGAATTTGACTGATCACATCTGTGAGAGCTGGGAAAAGGAGTGGTGCTCAGCGTGATGGGCAAGGATAGGGAAGTCCCCACCCCCCAATCCAAGAGGAGGCACAGATAGGCCACGTGAAGGACAGGCGCACCCCAGCCACCCCCCCTGTCCAGCAGGCACGCTCTCCCTTCCTAGTGGGGTCACCTCAGGTCAGGCCCTGCCCTCTCTGGCCTCAGAGATAGTTCCTCAAATGGGACATCTGGAAGGGTCTCTGCGGTCCCCAGTCCAATCTTCCCACTTTACAGATGCAGAAGTAGAGGCTCGGAGGGGAGAGAAAAGCTGCCCACAGTCACTGGACAAGCCAGGAACAGATGCACCTCTGAGGCATAAAATCTTAGGGGAAGTATAACAATGAAAATAAATACAAGAAAAGTAACTTATCCAGCAGCAGCTTCCTTTTAACTAGCGGCCAACTAACTAGCTGCCCCTCCCCTCACCCTACCCCTCACCACAGCCTAGCCAGTGAGGCACTGCTTACTGATCACCGGCCAGAGGAGACTAAGGCGGTCAGGGAGTCGCTTGCCCGAGTTCACGCTGCTTCTTGGCGGGGCTGGGACTCCGACCTGTCTCAGAGACGGAGGCAGGGCCTCCTCCGACACCTCACGCAGGCACAACACAACCCCCACAGACACACCCCCGTCAAGGAAGGCCTACCGACAAGGCACAGGACACACACGAAATAGCCTGCACACCCACGGCCCCCAGCACGGGGCCGGCATACAGCGGGTGCTCAGGAAGTGTTTGCAGAATGGACAAATGAGTCAATCAAAAGACAGGCCCCCATGCATGTGCACACACAGCCACCCTCGGGTCCCCGGTGCCCCCGAACAACACAGCATCTAGGGAAGCGCAGACTGCAGGTTGCTAACTGCCTCGCCTCGGTCACACTGCTTAGCCTCTCTGGCCTCTGAGTCCCCATCTGAAAAATGGGATGACAATACCTACTTCATGGGGTCATGGTGAGAACTGAGATAAAGCACGTGAAGCACTTAGAACTGTGCCTGGTATGTAGCATGCACTAAGTACTGGTGGGTATCATGTCATCGTTGTCACCAGCTGTGCCTGTTTCCCCACCACAGAGAGCATCTTGAGGGGAGAAACCAGGAGGAATTCAGCTGCAGACACTCCCACACCACCATCAGCGGCAGCCTGGCACTGAGGAGGTGGCAGCGAATGCGGGGGATGGGCAAAGGCAGAGAGAGACACAGGGACCCCACCCCAGTCATGGGCCCCAGAAAGAGTAGTGATTTTTGGGTTCTGCCAGACACCCCAAGAAGCAAGACTACCGTTCCCCTGCCCCCAGTATAATAGCCCCCCAGCTCTCCAGGAGCCTCACCTGGTCAGCTCCCAGACAGCCCCCCTCAAACCCTGACCCAGGGAGGGAGACTGGCCCCGCGAGCCGCCCTGATGCCCACAGTTGAACTGGCAATCAGTTTGCTGCAATTAGATTTTCCACATCCCGCTGGTGATTGATTCTAAATTACCCCTATTAAAGTCTGGGCTGGTGAGCAGGGCTGGGAGGGGGTGGGAGGCCTCGCTGACAGCGCAGGAGGTTCGGGGAGCTCTAGGCGGCCTTGGACGAGGCTGACGCCAGGTAAAGCAAGCCCGTGGCCCATCCTGGGAGCAGGCTGAAGGCTCTAACCAGCATTATCACCCTCGCCCCACCCCCGTCGCAGAAAACTCTGGCCCTGAAGGGGTGTGAGGACAATGGGACAGAGAGGAATCCAGACTCGATGCAGGGCAACTGAACACAACGCCACCAGTACCTGGCCATGTGAGCTCCGGCAGGTGGCATGACATCTCCAAGTCTTCTTCTAAGTGAGGAAACACCACCAGCCTCCGAGTGGCTGCAAGGCTCAATGAGACCACCTAAGGCTGGAGGACCACGCCCAATCCTTGGGTAAGGCCCAGGCCGTCTCCGGGCTTCAGGCGGTGGGCAGCATGACCATCTCCCCCATCTGGGCTCCCACGCAAACATCAACAGTCAGCTGCTCAGAGCCAGGGCAGGTGTGGGAGCCAAACTCAGCCACGGTGCTCCCAGCTGGGAGGCAAATGAAAAGAACCTGGTGTCACGTGTCCTGGGCTGATGCTGCAAACAGCAAGGTCTCTCTGGGGTACAGGGACTGGGAGAACCCAAAGAGTCATCGAGTCCAATCCTCCAGCTCCTGAGAACCAAATTCCCCAGGAACTCAGGACCACGAGAGCCAGGAAAGCGCTTCCTCCAACCCGCCCGAGCCCTGCATGCTCCAGTCGGAGGTCCTGGCCAAGTCCTCCCCAGGGACGGGGCTCCCAACCCCAGGGCTCTGCTTTGGGCATCGTGATCATTCCAACCTGGTTCCCACACTCTCCAAGGGAAGACTTTATCTCCGCCCTGAAAAGCATGTGCTCAGGTGAGACCAAGAGAGGCCCAGGAAACAGGCAGCACGGAAGCAGGCAAATGGGAGAAATCAGCACTCGCAGGAGCAGGAGTGGCCCCCTCTTCACGGGGCGCTCGATCATGTCATGTCGCTCATTCCCAAACATCCCCAAGGCAGAGGTATTCCTGGCTCACTCTGAAGAAGAGGAGACTGCGGCTCAGAGAGGTGAAGTGAAATTGGCAAGCAATTGGCAGAACCAGGACATCCACCCTGGTCTGGTTGGCCCTAGGGTCCCTGCTCCTTCTGCTACCTCAGGTTTGGAGAACCCATAACAGACAGCACCAGGGCCCAGCTGGGGCGCAGGCATTGGAGAACACGCACCCCCTGGAATAAAAGGCCAGCTGTGCCCTCCACCCTCACCAGCCAAGCAGAGAAGGGCCCAGCGCATTTGTCCGGGCGGCCCCCGCCCCCATCCCCAGCTGGGCCCTCAGCCATTGCTGCTCAGACTCCCCCTGTAATCATGGCTTCCTGTTTGGCGCTGAGAATAGGCCTGGTCAGGGGGGGAGGGGAGCGGCCGCCCCTCTGGCCAGGGCCTGCTCTGGAGGGAGAGGGCCGGAAGTGAAGGCTGCACAGCCTCCTGGAATCTTGGAAGGCGAGGAGCCAAGGCAGGGGGGTGGGGGCGGGAGGTGGTGTCAGTCAACAAATATTTACTGGGCACTGGCCTGATGCTCCCAGGATGAGGTGGACCATTAGAGAGCACAGCAAGCTAAGCCAGGTGGTCGAAGACCAGCCCAGACCCTAATCCCTACTGGGATGGGGGTCGGGGTGGGTGGGAGCAAGAGGCTGGGTTTGGGACAGTTTCTGGCTCCGGCCACTCTATCCCCCCAGACACAAAATCACAGGGCTCCAAGCAGCTGGGCTGGAGCCCAGAGCCACAGCACCTCTGACCCACCCAGATGTGGTGGCCAAGTCTCAGCGCTCAGACCGCAGGCTCGCCCCGTGCGGCCCCTGGCACCTCCCAGCCCATAGGTACACGCCTTGGGCCCCGCAGGATACTGCCAGGCTCACTCTGTCCCCCGCACCCTCCTCCTTAGGAGAGAACACAAAGCCTCCGGCTGGGCTCCAAAGCCCACATTCCTGGCTTCCTTCATTCATTCACTCATTCATTTGTTCATACCATTCGACTCTGGGCCAGACACAAAGTCTGAGCCTCCGTGGAGGCTCAGCAAAGGACAAGGCACCCTCTGGCTGCACCGGGGAGCTCACGGTCTGTCAAAACAGCATCCTCATGCTGCTCCTGACTGCTGCGTGACTTCCAAGTCGCTCCTCTTCGCCGCGCCTCTGTCAGTTGGGCCAGAGGGAAGCTGAGGGGCAGTGGGGCCAGGACTCAAGAATGGGGCTGCACGGATGTAAACCTGGGCGCCCCAAGACAGCCTTCTCAGGGCCCAAGGGGACTAAAGGCAGGCCTGGCCGCCGCCACCGGTGACACCCAGGACACGTCCAGGGGGAATGTGGCTTTTTAGACCACTCTCATCCTGAGGTTCTAAGCATTTCCCTTGCTGTGCCATGGTCACATGGCCCAGACATGAGCCCCGCCCCCACCCCAATTTTGTTGACAGCGCTGCACAGTTTACAAAGAAAACTCTCCTGGATCCATCCCCAATGGCGTTCACAGGAGCTCATTTAACAGATGACAGAGCCCTGTGAGGTGGTGGAGGAGCACGTCCCTTCCCCCACCTAGCATCATGCGCCTCCAAGGCCGAGGTGAGAATTAAATGAGAACAGATATGGGACGCACCTGGCCGAGGGCCTGGCTGGGAACAGGCACTTAGGAAACAGCAGCAACATGGGCATAATCTGGGAGGTAGGCAAGCCCCAGAGAGGGGAAGCGAGTTGCCCAAGATCACACAGCAAGAGGGGACGAAATCAGGACGACAGCCCAGCTTGACTAGCCTGCCAGGCCCAAGCACAGGCCAACGCTGCCACTTTCCAGCTGTGTGTAACCTTGAGGAAGTCATTTGACCTCTCTCTATGACTCAGATTCCTCCTTCATAAAATGAGGGTTCCAATAATTCCTACCTCCCAAGATGATCGTGAGGATTAAACAAATGCTGGTTCTGTTATTCAGCCCTCAGAGGCCTGGAGGCTGCCTCCCAGATCAAGCCCTCAGCCCCTGTCAGGCTGGGGAGATGGAGACTTGGCCACCCCCCCCCCCCAGCTGCCTCAGTCGGCTCCAGCCTCCAGGAATCCCATTCCAGCCCCTCCTGGAGTGACCGGCCCCTCTGCCCTCAGCAGCTCCAGTGGGAGGCCAGGGAGGGAGGCCGGTCCAGGGCCTGGCATCTGGGGGAAGTGCTGTCTTGTCCTTCTTCTCCTCCCAGGATGCCCCTTGCACCCTCCCCACTGCTGCTCTGGCATTTTCCAGAGCCCAAGCCCAGAGCTACCCTGCCCCGTGTTGCCAGTGGGGGAGGGGTATGGAGGTGGGGGGAGGGCCCCCTAGGGCCCTGTGTCCCAATCCATGAAGTGGAAAGAGCCATTTATTTTCAAAAGGCCAGAGTCATTTTCTCCAGCAGAGCCCAACCCCACACCAAGCCCCAGCACCTGGAAATGAACCTGCTGGATCTGCAGCTGGAGGCAGGGAGCAGAAGGCATCAGGCCCTAACTATGCCCCAGGGATGCTGTAGCCCCCAATATAGGCCTGTAAGTATTTGTCCTCAGTTGACACATAAGGAAAAAAGCCAAGGGTCAGGGCAAGCTACAGCTGGCTCAGTGTCACAGGGTGGCCACTTGCATAGCTTGGCTCAAACCTCCTCCTCCGGATGCCCCCCTTGACCTCTCCGGGCTTCCTCCTGGAAAGGTCCCAACTCCTGTGCGCTCACTACAGAGCCCTGCCTGCCGGCTCAGGCTATTTGAGGAGCTCATTACCTCATCAAACATTTCTGCGAGGCTGGCATTGTTACTGTCCCCATTTTACAGACGAGGAAGTTGAGACACAGAAATCCTTTACCTGAAATCACACGGCAAGTGTCTGTCCCCAGAGCCACTGCCACCTTGGGGGCCAACAGGCAGCAGATCCCTGCGGTGTCCCTGTGTCAGGCCCTGGCCTGGGACAGCCCAAGGGTCCCCAACTTTTCATTTTTACAGAGAGGACAATCTTGCCCTGGTAATATAACACTCGAGTCAACAGGAGTAGCTGGAGGGGAGAGGAGTAGGGAGCCCAAGTGATTGAAATGATGGGGGTGGGGAAGGAGCAGGAACTGCCAGCCATGGGGGTGGGGCTTCAAAAGAATTTCCTAATTGACATCTTCTCCCCATGGTCCCTCATCCTTCCCCTCCCCACCCCTACCAACCACAGAATTGTAACCTTGTAAAAGAACAAGAAATTAACTTTTGTTGAGTATTTACTATGTACCAAGCATTGTGCTAAGAGCTTTACATATGAACCCCTTTCATTCTCATATTCTCCCCCATTTTACAGTGGTGGAAACAAAGGCACAGAGAGGGTAAGTAACTTTCACAAGGTCACACAGCCACAAAGTAGCAAACTTCCATCACTGGGAGTATTCAAACAAGACTAAGGGGCACCTAAAATAGCAGCCCTGAGCTCCTATTATACAACAACACGTTTCAAAGCTCAGATTTCCAGGATCCCCACACTCCAAGGCTTTCTCAGTGGTGACTTAAGTGCAGCAGCTGAGGTGGCCCTGCAGGCAGATGTCCCTTAGAGTTATAGTCACCTGGCCTCTCAGAAGAGAAGACTCCCCAAAGCAGATGCCAGGACACACACACACACACACACACACACACACACACACGCCACCCAACTCACCATCTGCAGCATGAATGAGACCTGTTATCCGCACTGAGGTCTCCCTGGAAGCTCCCCCATTCACACACACACTCCCTTGCAAGCTGGAGGGCAGACTGAGGGGGGCCGCCTTGTCCCGCCCCTGCCCTAAGCCAGCCACGGCCCATCCCAGTGATGTCCTCAGGGGACCCCCTGTGGAGGCCACTCCCGGAGCCGTTCCAGCGGGGGCTCCTCAGGCCCAGCTCAGTCCCTCCCGCGGTCAGCATGGCCCTTTTCCTCCCGTGTGGCACCCCTGGCACCTGGGCACCACCCATTAACTTTTTGCCTCCCGGGCCAGATACGGAGATGCCGCTCCTCTAAGGCCCAACCCCAGGAAGGTGTGAGGCCCGGAGGGACTCCCCAGCTCCCACTGGAGCCTCACACCTCCCCTCCTTCTGGTCAAGCCCAGCCGCAGCCACCTCCAGGCCAGAGCCCCAGGTTTGCTTGACCGGCCCCCCAGCACTGGGTCTGAGTTGTACCCCCAGATCCAGGGCACCCTGCCTCGCCGAGGCCCCACTGTGCACCAGGGCCTGTGGCTCACTGTGCTCTCCAGTCAGTTCCTCCCACCTCCTCCAGGGGAACGGATTATCAGTGCTGGTTTCTGAAGAAGGAACAGTTGTTCAGAGACGGATGCGACTTGCCAGGGTCACACAGCCCAGAGATTCCTGCGGGGCCTCCACGTCTGAAGACTTGTCCGGAGCCCCTGTTCACTCACCTACACACCGAATGCTCGCTGAGCTCCCTCTGAGGAGGCGCTCACGCATCCTCTCATTGGAGGAGGGTGTTAGAGGCCCATCTCACAGATGGGAAAATAGAGGCCCTGAGAGGGGAGGCGGCCTGTCCAAGGTCCCGCCACGGGCCCATGGCAGTAGCAGGACTGGAACCCAAGGCTGTGGGGTTTCTAACCCTGATTTCAAAGATGGTCATCCAGAAGTGTAGCTAAGGCAGTGACCGCGCTGCTAAGATGGGCTGGGGCTCTGACCCTCCCAGGGACGTCTTCTCTGCACCTCACCTCGGGGAGTGGGGTGGGGAAATGGGCTGAAACATGCAGCCCCATGCAGGGACTTCCTGGGGCATCCAATGCTCCCCTCCCCCCTCACAGTGCCAGACGGGGAAAGCTGGTGAGCAGCCCATCTGTCCAAGAAGCGGCCTCTGAGTCCCCGCCTGCCCTCCTCCCACTTTAAAGGCTGGCTGACTGAGGGCCGAGGAGGCTTGCAGGGGGAGAGTGGGTTCTGGGTGGGGGCGTGCCTCCCAGGCCTGGTCCATTGCAGACTGAGGAGCAGGGGACGGCAGAGCTCCTGGAAGAATCAAAAAGATTGGGCCTAGAAACCCCTAGCTCATTTGCCGTCCAGGCTTCAGACATGTGCCCGCCGCGGAGCTCACTTGGAGCCTGAGCCCCTCAAAGTGGGCAGGAGGCCCTTCCTCTCTATGCCCCCCTCCTTCTGCTCCCTCAGTTGGAGCTGGGACAGAGCTCAACCCACAGCTGCCGCCGCTGCCGCCGCCACCGCCGCCACCGCCGCCACCGCCGCCGCTGCTGCTGCGGTCACTCAAAGGGACACTCAGGAGTCATCTCATACATATGTACCCACCCCTACCTGCACACACTTGGCCCCCCTCAGGGGGACATGCCCCATGCGCAGCCACCCAAGCACCTGCATGCACACACATGCACACACCCCCATGGGCCCCAGCACACGCCCACCACATAGGTCTCTCCGCCCCACACGCTCCCCTGCAGGCACACACAGCCATGGCCAACAGTCACCCAGCCCAGCTGCTGGCACCATGCACAATGGGTCGCCCTCACACGACCAAACACACAGGTAAGACATGGTGGCACTCACCCATCCCTTTCACCAGTGCACACACCACAGGTTCCAGCACCCTTCACTGAAGTGGACACACGCGCACGCACACACGGTCACCGTCACTCACCCCCTCAGGTCACCTTCACACAAGTCACCCTCCGCCCCTCCCCTTCTCTGGGCCCCCCACTGTGCTCATCAAAGCGACCCTGGGAGGAACCAAATGCACACCCTCCCCCAGTAAGGGAAACAGACTCGTTTCCCTAAAAGTGGCCGTGGTCTCGGCACACCCACGAGCAAAATCCACGTTTACTCCAGACCCAAGACACACCCAGCCGTGGCCCCGAGCGCGGCGACCCCCAGCCCGCCGTCAGGCCCTCCCCGCGCCCCTCGTCCAGAGCGGGGACCCCGCTCCGCTTGCGGGGCGGCGGATTCTCAGAGCCACCGGGGAGGGGAGCACTGCTGGTTCCCGCCGGGCCTCCCTCTGGGGAGCTGTGCCAAAAGGAAGGGGAACGAGCCCCTAGAAGGCGACCGGCGGCGGGAATGGCCTTCCCCCACCGATGCCACACCGCGGGGTGAGGGGGGGGCCACGGGAGGGGCTAGGGACGCAGTGGGGGAGGGGACCGGGGTATAGCGAGGGGGTCCCGGCGCGCGTCACTCACCCCCGCGGCGCGCCCGGCCAGCAGTAGCAGCAGCAGTGGCGGCAGCAGCAGCCCGCGGGCCCCGGGCCCAGCCGCAGCCCCGGTCCCTGCGCCTGCCCCGTGAGCGGCCCCGGCTCGGCGCGGTGGCCCCGGTTTCATGGCGGCGGCGGCGGGCGGCGGGCGCCTTTGTTCCCGAGGCGCGGCGCGCGGGGCTGCTGCTCGGCGGCGGCGGCGCGGCCCGGCGGCTGGACCGACGCGCGGCTCGCTCGGCGTTCCCGGCTCAGCGGCCCGGCTCCGCCTCGCGGCTCCGCGCCCACAGCCGCCGCGCCCGCAGGAAGCGTGCGCCGCCGCCGGGCCGCCCCCAGCACGGGCGGGGCGGGAGGAGGGGCGGGGCAGGGCCGAGCGCGCCCCCCGCCCGGTGATCCCCGCCCCTTGCGCCCCCGGTCCGGTCTGCGCACCCCCGCAAAGCCTCCAGCGCCCCGGCTCCCCGCCCAGAGCCCGTGCGCCGGGGTGCCCCCGCGCGCCGCGCGCCCCGCGCCCTTGCACAGGTAGTCCACGCCGCAGTGGGGTCAGCGGGACAGCGGTGCCCAACCGGCTGCTGTGCGACCTAGGACGAGGACCCTGTCTTTCTGAGCCTCCGTCTGGAGAACGGGGATCCCTCAGAACGCGCCTCCTTGGGCTGTTGTGAGGGAAGGGAAGGGTCCCGAGTGGGAATGCGGGGTCCGGAGGACCGGCCTGGCCCCTCTGAGGGTCGAGTAGCTGGGTCACATTTATGTGATCATTAGTAGCCTCCCCGCAAGCGCCCCCTTCACACTGTTCTTCCAGGACCTGTCACCCACTCCAAACCCAGGTCATCCAAGCCCACTGGACACTCATGCCCCCAGGGCACAGATGGGCTGGATGACCTCAGATTAGGTGCGGCCCTCGCTGGGCCTCCGTCTCCCCTCCGCACCTGCGGGGTGCTGACTTCTGGGCCCTGTCACTGGATCTGCAGAGGAAAAGCTGGGCACACCCAGAGCGGAACGTACTGCTTCCCCAGGAGCTGAGTGGCCTCAGGCGGCTCACTGAGGCTCGGGTTCCTCAGGTGGCACAGAGACCCCCCCCCACCGGGGCAGACGGTGTGAGAAGCGTGCTGCTGAGGCCGTCCTTTCACCCTGCGTGATGCCGTTCGGTTGTCTCTAGGCCCTCACTCCCACCCGATGAGCGGCGCGCTTTGCTTTTCTATGTGAGTCTCCCACCACTAACCAGCACTTGAGCTCCAAGAGGGCAGAGGTTGGGGTGGTCTTGTTTGCTGCTGTGTCCCCAGTACTAGCCCAGGGACTGGCACATAATGGATGCTCAACACAAATTTTTTGAGGCAATAAATGTGTTTCCCATTCACCTGAGCTCACCCCACCCAGGCGTTTTGGGAGGAGAGGGGTGACTATTGAGCCCTAACTATACGCCAGGGGTGGCGCCAAGTGCTTTACATGGGTTGTCTCATTTCATTCCCTCAGCAACCCATGAAGTAGAGGAGGTCGGTCGGTGTCTCCACCTCCTCGATGGGAAACTGAGGCCCCGAGGGGGAGGTTATTTGCCAAAAATGGCAGGCTGGATGCCTCTGCTCTCAGCCCCTGGGTCCTGGCACCCAGTGAAGTCCCTGCCATCAGAAAATAGGAACTAAATTGAGCTGAATCTGGAACAATTCCCCCAAGGAAGGGGGAACTGAAACCAGAACGAACAGAGCCAAGAGGGGAGTGGGCCCGGAGCAGCAGCCAGGCCATGGGGCAGCAGCCGTGATCTGCGGGGGTCCGGGAGCCTGGGCGTGTGCTCCGGGGCCCTTGGAGGGAGGTCCAGAGGACAAACATAGCTCACCATAAACGGGAGCTGCATTCGAAGATGCTCCCTCAGAGGGCGTGAGAGCCCATCCCTAAAGGCTGCGTAAGTCCAGGCCAGCCACCCTTTGGCAGAGCTCCTGGAGAGGAAGGGAGGGAAACATTCCAACCCCAGCCTTAAAATTCCCTAGGAATTCTGCCCTGGCTAGTGAGCTCAGTGGGTTGAGCGTCGGCCTGCAAACCTAAAGGTCGCCAGTTTGATTCCCAGTCAGAGCGCATGCCTGGATTGCAGGCCAGGCCCCCAGCTGGGGGCATGCGAGAGGCAGCCAATGTCCCTCTCACGCATCCGTGTTTCTCTCCCTCTTTCTCCCTTCCTTCCTCTCTCCAAAAGTAAATAAATAAAATCTTAAAACAAAAAACAAAAACAACCCTAGGAATTCTGAGGTCTCATCTGAGGTCCCATTCCTAAATTCCCTTAGGAATTCTGACCCATGGGTGCCATGCGGAGAGGGGTGGGAGGGGCTGAGGGGGCCCAGGAGAGGCCCAGTGTTAGGGGAGCTGGTTGTAGTGGAGGCAGTAGAGCTTGGTGTGAAGAGCTCTGACTCGGAGTTGGGCAAACACCTGGATGTTTTGACATCCCAAGTTCTGCCGGTTATGAGCTGTGAGACAGTGGGTGAGTAACTTTACCTCTCCCAACTGTAATAGGGGAATAATGAGCACGCAGGGTTCATTCATTCACTCATTCTCCAAATATCCCCTGAGTGCCTGTGTGTGCCAGCTCAGCGCCAGGTGCCCAGCTGTGAAGATTAAATGAGCCCTTCCCAGCCATTGTACTGGGGGTTCAATACAGGTATCTGGGATGACGCCCATAAAATAAGGGACCTGGATGGAGGGATGATCACCTCCCGGGGCCGTGGCCACAGGCCCAGGGAGCAGACTGGTTCTGAGGAACTCCCAAAGGGCAGAGTTAGGGCCGGAGTCCGCTGTGTGTAAGGAGGGATGTTGGGGAGTAGCTGGAGCCGGCCTCAGGTGGCAGTGGCCGCTCTGAAAGCTAGTGAGCACTGTCTCAAGAGGCACGCAAGGCTGAGAGAACTAGCTCTCCTGCAGGCCATTAGGACGGTCTTCAGGCACAAGGTGAGTCCCGAGCATTGCCCCTCTTTAGGGGTTCCCTCCAGCCCTGAGACTTCTGGGGGCGGCCGCCACTCTTCCCTGACATGCTGAGTAGAGGTGGGGGAGTGTAGAACCTCCAGGCTGGGCAGGCCAGGAGCGCCACCTGCTGTTCATCAAAGGTACTGGTCACAGCCAGAACCAAGCCTGGTCTGGGCCAGAGTCTCACTCTGCCCCTCACCCCCTTGCTTTTCTTGGGGATCACGCATTCACCTGCACTCCAGCACACAGTGCCTTCCTACAGCCATCCTCCCCTGCGGCTACCTGTGCACGCGAGCCACATGCCAGCATCTCAGGGTCTCCCTTCGCCTGCCATCGCTGCCCGCGCAGGCAGCGGCCCCCCTGCCAGCACAAGGACCCCCGGACCACTTGACACGTCAGGGGAGCCTTCCTGCGCTCTCCGGCAGGGCAGGCCAGTCCCACCCCTGCCCTGCACCCTGGGCAAGGCCCATGCGTGCACTCCCCACCGTGCTCTTTTTATTTTTTAATTTTTTAGATATGTTTATTTAAAAAAAATGTATGTTTAGAGAGAGAGGAAGGGAGAGAAAGAGAGAAAGAGAAAATACAAAATCATCAGTTGGCTGCTTCCCATAAACACCAAACTGAGGACGGAACCCACAACTTAGATAGGTGCCCTGACCAGGAACTGAACCCCCAGGCTCATGGTATGTAGGATGATGCTCCAACCAACTGTGCCACACAGGCAAGGGCCCCCCTGCCCTGCTGTTTTTGGTCTCTACTGTCTGTCTCCCTGGAAGTGGGAGCACTCAGGGTCCCCGATGTGCAGTAATCACAGGACTCGAGCAGAGCTGACTATATGGCAGGCACTGCTCTAAGAAATGCACACTGGGGTCACCAGTTTAAAAGTGACAAACCAAGGCACAAAGATGTTAGGAAACGTGCCCAAGGTCACACAATAGGTGAGTGAGAGCTGAGGTCCTGACTCTTAACAGTTACACTCCAAGGCCAGGTCCAGGGGAGTGTCAGGAAGCACTTGACGAATGGATTAGAGCCATCAAGGGGATTCACACTGTCACATGGACACATCCAACCAGCAGACAAACTCAGGTGAGCCTGGAACGCAGATCACCGACGACAGGCGCACCTAGCAGTCTTGCCTCGCCCCCTACCATCCACCCCGGCAGATCTGCCTCTGCTCCTGGCGGGGCGCCTGGCTCTAACAGGGCGGCAAAGGGGAAGGGGGACCTCAGCCAGCATCTCTGAGCTCCTCACCTGAGGCTCTTATTCAGAGTTGTGTCTCCACGCCTGGCACACAGTAGGTGCCCAGTAATTGTTACCTGACTCTGCCAGCCCCCAGGGGTTTGGCTAAGCAGACCGGCTCTTTGGAACCCAGCCTTGGGCACATCACTTTAGACACAGTGATGCAGCGTCAGGAGCCCAGGCCTGCCAGGGGCTTCCTCTCTGCCCCGCGCAGCTCTGGCATGTGCCAGAAATGCTCTCATTCGTCCCCACCGCAGTCCTGTGATTTGGAAACAACGAACACACTTGCCTCCCAGGGCTGGTGACCTGTGGACCACAGGAACTGACTCTTGGGCACCCTTTGAGCCCAGCGGGCACACGGTAAGCACAATGCGTACACTGGCTCTTCACTTCATCCTGCTTTATAGCTGGGGGAACTGGGGCTCTGGGAGGCTGGGCGACTTGCCCCAGGTTACACAGCCTTGTTGTGCCATCCTCTGTGGGCACAGGGGGACTTTGTGATCCTAACTGGCCCTCTGACTCAAGGTGATCACAAGCCTTGGAAACAAGTCGCTGCCTCCCAGGGTTGCCCCCACGGCCACCCTGCTCCCTCCCGCCCACCTTCTCCATCCCAGCTTCTGGTCTCACCCGAGATTCAGGCCAGCGCCAGGTGTGCTCCTGAGAAAGTCTGAGTGAAGGCTGCCCTGAGGTCGATGACCCCCAAAACTCAGGAACGGAAAAGCATTCTGGCAAGAGCGTTCCTGCTCTAGAGCCCACGGAGGGAACCTGGGGGGCCTCAGGCTGCCCGGGAAGCCGGGGCGATCTGACGAGCTGCTGGGGGGTCCCCGGGGCCAGCGGAGGAGCAGGGCTTGACCTCCGTCCAAGGGGGCCTCCATCTGCGGGGAGGGCCCCACCCACCCTGACCATGTGAAGGTCTCCCGGGCCAAGCCTCCAGCTTATCCTGAGCCTCCCTGTGTCTAGCAAGTCCTTTCACAATGAGAGTGGGAAATGTCCCCTGGGCACACAGCTGCTGGGCACAGGGTCGTCATTTGAACCCAGGCCTCTCCTGGGTTTGTGAGCTGGAGGTTTGCACAGAAGCCCCTCAAGGCAGGTGTGTGTAAGAGGGGAAGGAGTAAGTCAGATTTTGTTTCTGTCGAGTGGCCTGTGGGCACCGACTTGGCAGGGCTGGCCTCGCGGCGGGGGAGGAGAGGCGGCAGAGACACAGGAGCCTTTGCCCAGGCCAGGGCCGCCCAGGTGCCGCAGGTGGCAGGGGCGGGGCGCCAGGCGGAGGCAGGATGGGAGGGGGGGAAGGGAGGGCTCTGGCACCTCAAGCTGGGTGGGGAGGAAAACAGGAGGGGTCCCAACCCTGTGGAGCTCGCAGTTACGCAGTTACGCAGTTTGAGGGCATCAGAAATGCAAAAACAGGAACCAGGCCTTGGATAGGGGGCAGCAGGCTGTGCACGTGGGAGGCCCTGAGAGCCCACAGCCCAGCGGTTTCTATCCCACCGGGCCCAGCCAAGTCCTGGGGTGGGGGGGGAGTGTGGGCCGGGCAGCGTCGGGCTCACACCACCCTGAGGGCCTGCATGGCACAGAGCGAAGCTGGCGAGATGCAAGGGTGGCGGCGACATGCCCGCTAAGCCATGGCAGGCGGGCCGTGGAGAGTGGGTGCTCTGATGGGGTCACGCCGAGGCTGAGTCCGCCCAGGAGGGGCCTCTGAGGCCCTGAGCTCTGGCTGGAGGCACCAGACGCCAGCGCTGCGGGCAAGGGGCCTGCCCGCTCTACCCTAGAATGGAGCGCACGTGGGGCCTTGCATTGCTCTCCACACCCCACCCACTCCAGCTACCCATTTCCGAAGTGAGAAAACAGAGGCACCAAAAGGGGAAGAGACTGGCCCAAGGCCACACAGCACGGGGCAGAACAGGGCTACTTAATCCTGCCCAGGGGACATTCTCTCACCCACCCCCTTCTTCTAGACCAAATGCCCTATTGTTTGGAAAAACTCAGGGGAGGGCCCTTCCCCACCCCCCACAACCAAGGCGCTCACTCAAGGCTTTCCTTGGGTCTGCCCACTCTGGCCAGTTCAAGGTTGCGGGGCTAGGAAATGGTGGTGCGGGGGGTGGGGAGGGAATGAGAGGGAGGGGCAGCAGGGATGTGGAGGTGGAGGAAGAGGGGGCGAGGGCAGGACGGTGGGGGGGAAGGGCATCACCATCCCAGAAGCCATCCCTCTACATCCCCCTGTGCCCCCGCTCCTGGGAATAAATCACACATTTGGAGTCATTTTCCTGGAAGAAAAAATTCCTCTCTAAAAATATTTTTCCTTTCTCACCTCATGCTGGGGCTGGAGCAGCCCAGCTGGTGACAACCAAGGAAAGGGGTTGGGGAGAGTGACATGGAGCCCAGGGTGAGGAGGGATGACAGGCCGGGGAGACCCCCTGTCCCCGAGGCCATGGCATCTGAGAGAGCACGACTGTCACTGATTTACTGAATGTGTCGTGTGGGATTCTTTTTTGGGGGGGAAGGGATTTTTGAGATTTGTAGAGACTTGCATTCAAACCTCACCCTCTAGGTACTGAGGCCTCTGTGGGCCAGATCTGGGGGCCCAGGGAGCGGGCACCCCTGGGCAGATGAGCTGCATTCACGTGGAACAGGCTCTTCCTCTGTCCCTCACCATCTGGGCGGCCCTGAGCAGCGGCTCCCCTCGCTCTGGGCCTCAGTCTCCTCAACTGTAAATGGGTCCGAGTGGGATGTATTCCCAGCACCGTGCAGGTGGCCCTGGGACGGGGCCTGGCTGACAGCGAGAGCCAGGAGGGCTCTGCTAGCCTGAGCCCTGAGGAGAGGCCCGGGGGACTCGCAGGTCAAACCCTGTGCCTGCCACTTCCTAGGCAGTGACCTGGGGCCTCTTCCCTCCCATTGAAGTTAGAGTGACCGGTGCCCCTTTCCCTGGGTTTGAGGGAGGTAAACGAGGTAACACAGGGTGGCACCCAACTTGGGGCAAGAGCCACAGCGGCAACCCAATGGGCCGTCACCTCCAGTCATGGGGACACTCCAGGCCTGAGGTAGGTGGGCAAAGGCGCTCTCCACAGGAGACAGACAAGATGGCTGTGCCCTCCTGGGAGTCCCTGGTCCTGCCCCACCCAAGACCTGCCTCCACCCTGGGCTCCGAGGAACACCCAGAGTTCCCGGAGTCCTGGCGAAGGGCAGGGGCGAAAACAGGCCCTCCCAGGTCAGCACAGACTGGCGCAGCACGCGCCTCCCAGGAAAAATGAGAGCCAGGCCTTCTGATGTGCCTGGGGATAGGCCTAGGCTCTCCGAGGTTCTGTGCTGTGTGTTACCTATTATTGTGTAACAAATTGCCCCCAAACCTAGCCGCTTACAGCAATAAACATTGAGTATCTCACCCAACTTCTGTGGGCCAGGGGTTGGGCAATAGCTGGACTGGGTGGTTCTGGCAGGGGTGGGGGAGGACGTCTCTGGTGAGGCTGGGGTCAGGCTGTCAGCAGGGTAGCAGGCATTGAAGGCTGGGAAGGTGGGGGGGGGGCGCGGTTCTCTGCTTCCAAGCTGGCTCCTTCGACTGGCAAGTTAATGTTGGCCAACAGCAGGAGGCCTCGGTTCCTCCTCATGCGGACCTCGCCCTACTGCCTCCCGGAGAGTGACCGAGTGATCCTAGAGAGAGCAAGCTGGAGCTTGCAGAGTCTTGTGTGGCCCGGCTTCGGAAGTCACAGTCCAGCCTTTTCACAATATCCGATTGTTTCCAGGCGGCCCTATTACACTCACACAAGGGCGAGAACACAAGGAGGCGGGGCCGCCTGGGAGGGCAGACGCCACATGTGGTAATGATTTAGTGCATCCGCTTTCATGCTTAAAAGTACCCCAGTTTGCAGGATAAATTAACTAGTCGCCCTAGTGAGAGCTCTAAGGACCCCAACACAGCAAGGAAAACTGGGAGGCAATAATAATAACAACTCCTATTTTTGTCTATGTGCCCAGCCTTGTGCCAAGTGTTTCGAGTGTACCCTGTGAAGTAGGACTATTATTATCCCCATTTTCCAGAAGAGGAAAGGGAAGAATAAGAGCACAAATGACTTATAAAGGTCACCCGGGGCTAGAGGAACTGGGATTTGAAGATAGGCAGCTGTGTCATAAAAAGACTTGGTGGTTTTAGTTGTTTGAAAACTTGGTGCCTAAGCTAAGGATGTGGCCCCAGAAAAAGACACCAGGGATTCAGGTCACATTAATGGAGGCATGGGTCTGTCCTCCTCGGCCCCAATCATTTGACTTCATACCACCCTGTGAGGGTCAGAGGGCTGGGCTACCCCTCCAGGTGACAGGTGGGGAAACTGAGAAGTCAGTGATTCGTCAGAGGTAACACAGGAGTCGAAGGCAAAGCTGTGGCCTATAAACCCGATCCATGACCGTACTCTGCCACCCCAAGCCAGAGTGAGGGACTAGCCCTGTGTCCAGGAGCAGCTGGGGAGGAAGAAGGCGGGAAGCTTAGTCTTCGGGCAGATGCCAGACCTCTGGTCTCAGTGAAAGCCATTCCAGCCCTGACCTCAGCACCTTGAGCCCTCAGGCCTGTATGTGTAATATTTCCTTTAGGCAGCAGCACCCTCGTGTGGCTACAACTGGTAACTACATGAAGTCACAAGTTTTCCCCGCCTCAAATGCTTCACTCTCCAGTGCCTCATACACATCTCCAGCTTCAAGAGAGGATAGTTACTCCTGGGGCTGATGGAAGCCGGCAAGAGTACGATGACATGGAGAGAGCACTGGGCTTGGAGTCAGGACCCTTCTGATGAAATCCATATTTGGTTAGTGATTCACTGTGCGGCTTGGGTCTCAAGCCCTTTGTATAATGGACTGATAGCCTCTCCACTACTTGACTCCGTCAGGTTTTCACGAGGCTCAAAGGAATCACAAACATGAACGTGCACTGTAAAGTACTGTGATCAGGTGAAGAGTTGTTAGAGAAACTGCGTGAGGAGCCTCTTGGAGGGATTCTGCAAGAGACCAAGAAGGCAGGTGTCTGGAACGTGGCAGACTTGGCAGCAATGGATGATGGCGTCCTGGCAAACAAGGGCGTAGACGCTGAGCGAGTTCAGCCTACTCCGAGACTCCCAGTCCTCTGGCGGGAGGTCTCTACACCAGGGGAGAGCCCCAGGCCTAGCGTTGGTCTGGTCCAAAGACTTGCATCAGAACCCAGAGCCTGTTTCTGAATCTATGAGGTGGAGATTAATAACCCCATTCCTTCCAGGACTGCTGTGAATAATGAAAGAACCCATAAAAACCATCTCTTAGGTGCCTGTGCAGAGGTGGTTCAGGATCAACGACTTTATGTAAATTTCTTTACGTAACAGACAAGGATTTTGTTCACCAAAACCTGTGCAGAGCCATTGGGCGAGCGATGCTAAAAAATCAAAGATGTTAACTACCATTCATTATACCGATGGGCCAGGTGCTGTGCTGAGCTACGGCATTTCGTCCCCACAACCAGACTTTGACATAGGTACTAATATTTATTTCCTTCATTTCACAGAGAAGGAAACTTGGCCTCAGAAAGATGATCCAGGTTATAAGAGGCAGTTGAAATTAAACCCTGTTATTTGTCCGACTGAAAAGCCACACAGGCTTGAAATAAGGGGGTTGAGGGGATGATCATATTTCTAACCAAGCATCTTGCTTTGTTACTGCTAAAAATAAAAATCAAACCAAAAAAGCACAAAACCAAAACATTTCCTGAAAAGCTAAAAGTATTAGGGAGATAAAAGCCTGAGTGAAGTATAAACAGAAAACCAATATCTAAGTGCTTACTATGCACCAGCTGCTTGGCATTTATTAACAATTCTATCCTACCACCGCTCGAGAAGGCATTAGTCCAATCTCACACGAGAGGAAACAAGCTCAGACAGCCTCTTCCAAGGGCACAAAGACAGTAGGCAAATGGGAAAGAAATCCAAGCCCCCCGCCTACTTTGCCCACTGCCTCTACAAGGGTCTAGTAAAACCCTTATCTAGGAAACCGTAGCTTCCCCTGACATGGTATGAGAACCATTTCGCGTGTAATATATTTTTACCTTCAATCCATTTCCAGCAAGGAATTTGGTGCAAGAAGAGGATACACCCAAGCACACACAAGGAGTGGTGGGGCCCATATTTGCACCCAGCTGACTCCAGAGCCACGGTTCGCAATGCCCAGCATGCTCTCTGGTGGGCCCCCACTGCTACCTCAGCAGGACCTGATTTACAGCCCCTGATGCAAAACCAGGTTCTGAACTTGAAACCTGCATATCTCAGCTTCCTTTCCCTCTTTATTCCTGGGACCCCAGGGCCTGCTAGTGACCGTCCCTTATCCTCGGGAGGGGACCACGCAAAGCTTCCTTCCACGACCACCCTGAGGCTTCACGTCCAGACATGAGGTCGTGTGGCTCCTGCCTGGCCTCCCTGACCCTGTAGTTGCCAATACAGACCAATGTTCTAGTAGCAGTTTCTCTCAAAGCAACTTCTGGAGAAAAGGCTATCAAGAAGGGAAGGGGGGCACCCACAGGCATGACGGTCACCTTCGTGACCTAGAGCCTCCTGCACGGAAAGCTGCAAGAGGCCCCCAGCCGGAGGATAAGATGAGCAAGCTAGGGTTCTGGGCCAGCCTGGGCCGGCCTCAGAGCACAGGCTCAGTGGGCAGGGCAAGGGCAGCAGCAGCCCAGAGGCAAGGGGCTCGGGAGCGGGGCCTGGAGGCCCGGGCAGCCACCCAGATGCCTTACCTACAGCCCTGCCTCGGAATCTCAGGGGCCCCAACGCTGACCTCAGCTGGTGACGTGTCATTGACTGCATTCTAATCTAGACCCAGGGCTCACAAATACTGCCGAGTCCAGGAGACGGCAGGGACGATCACCAGGCACAGAAGTAGGCAATCCACAGGGTCAGGCTTTGTCACGATGCTCCCTGCAATTGGTGTGGAGACTTCAGGCCCAAGGAGGCAAGTATCCTCATTTTTCTTTTCTTTTTAAAGATTTTATTTATTTTTAGAGAGGGGAAGGTGGGGGAGAAAGAGGGGGAGAGAAAAATCAATGTGTGGTTGCCTCTCAGCACCCGCTACAGGGGTCCTGGCCTGCAACCCAGGCTTGTGCCCTGACTGGGAACTGAACTGGGGACTTTGGGGTTCGCAGGCCAGCACTCAATCCACTGAGCCACACCAGCCAGGGCTCATTTTTCAATTCAAGTTGGACATCTGGATTAATATGGAGTGTCATGATTTTGAAAGCACTGGGCAGCTAAAGCCAACCTCTCTGGGTCACACTGGGCTCAAGAACCAGTTTGACAGGCCATCTCTATCCCAATTCTCTTTCCCTCCCTCCCCCAAACCCCCTACAAAATAGAAACAAGCAAGCAAGAAAAGAGTCACAAAGAAAGGGCTGAGGGCTGTCCTGGGGCACTGTACTGGGCTAAACAAAGTTAAAGCAAAAACTCAGATTCCAAAGTTCTGTATTTTTCAAAATAAAGATCACACATCGTTTAGAGACAATCTACACAAGAGTTACAAAAAATAGTTGCCCAGGCATAAGCATACACAGGTTTGTTAATTATACACATATGGTTACAAGTGTGCTTGCAAAAAAGTTCATTGGAAATATACACAAGGCTCTGGAAATGTACACCGTGTAGTGTTACAATTCTATATTCAAACAAGGAAATTTGACAGTATGTTACATTCACTTACAAGTAGACAAAATGCAAAATACAGTTCATCTTCTGTACAAAAAGGAAGGGCGATTCACACTTTACAAGGTGAGAGGGGCTCTGATTGTAAGGAAAGCTGGGGCAGGGTTGAACTTTGCACGTCCTTTTGACTGTCACAAAATAAGCAAAACATTACTTTTTTAGGATTAAAAAAAAACTACTGTGAACTGAATCATCTTGAATAACATTTAGAAAGATCTTGCTACAGGTCTGACTAGGTGACAAATAAAACCAAGCTATTTTTTTTCTTTTTAAACATATAACTAGGCTGTATAAAGAACATTTATTCCTTCAAAAGAAAAAATTTACTTCTGGTTGAAATTACAATTTACAATATACAACACTCTATGCTACGACCATAAAAGGTGTGAATATACACTGAATGCACAGGGCTGGCTAATTCTCTTCTTACCAAAAAACGGGTTTATGTTGATTCAAACTTCTCCACATTTACATTACAGGTATACAAATGTACAATTGTACAATCAAAAGTATGTTCGACTACTAGGGTACATTATAGATACAGATTAGACATCAAAACAAGAAAATACTACAAATTTGTATATATGCAAAGTCTACACCAAGTATACACTATATATTTATAGAAGCAAGACCAAAAGCAGAGTTGGATTTTTTTTTCTCATGCTAAATAATCAAGATTTTGCCTTTCAATGTTAACAGAAAAAATCCAACAGGCAGTGAACAAGCACACCTGCCTGGCCTTGAAAGACATCCTGGGAGCTCAAGGCTCCCTATCACAAAAAAGCCTCCACCATCTTCTTCAGCATAATAGTCTCCAAAAAAGGCAATTTTTAGAAGTTTCAGAAACTTAATGTAATAAAATGAAGCTTTAGCAACTCTGAAACAATTTTCATTTTATACATACATATTTTTATAAACAGCGTTAAATGCCAGTATGGGGTCATTTAACTAAAATTCAAACTTCTCAGGTTTTTTTTTGTTTATTTTCATTTTTTACTAAAATGAGGAGGTGGGGAAGAGCTATTTGCAAAACTTGCCAGCAAGGCAAATGAGTTAAAAACCTTTTTTCTTTTATTTTAAACTTTTTTTGTTAAACCAACCACCCTGAAAAGTTTGCACATGTGGAATATAGATACAACATTGAACAAAATATGTGGCCTCCCATGTACATTGGTTACCTATGTACAAGTGTCCTATACACCAGTAAAACAATAGGGCAATTAGTCAATTAAAAAAAATAATTAGTACATGTTATGTGTAATAAAATTAAATTTACAAAGGCTTTTCCACTTGTGGATTTGATTCCTTTTTTTGGAGAAGGTAATCCTGGCGCAACCATTTACCCCTTTCAGATTCTGCACTAGAACGATTCTGGTTGCTGGTTGGATTCACCAGTGGGCTTGTGAGGTCAGTGGGAATGAGGGGACAGGTGAAGGTGCCTCAGATAATACCGTTAGGGGGGCCACAGATGGGCCCTAAGTCAACACCATTCTTCATGTAGTACTTCTCTAGCTTGGCCAGAATGTGCTTGCCGTAGGTGTACTTGCGAAGAGTCGCGATGTGGGGCCGGATCTGGGGAGGAAGCACAAGTCTGTGTCACTCGAGTGGGCGGGCTCCCAGGCAGCGCCACATGCATACAAGAACGCACAGCCCGAAACAGTACCTTTGGCTGGTGTGGCCCAAGCAGCCGACTTCTAGAGCTACACTGACCCATAGACGAGGCCAGCAGCTCCCACCCTGCGTGCTCATGCAGGACATGAGGGCTCTAGGGTGGAGGCTGGGCAGCCATGGACCACTCCCAGGACAGCGTGCGGAGGAAGTCCATCCCGATGATCACACTGCCCATGCCCACGCCCACTCTGCAAGGAGCCTCCCCGGGGCACGCCTTCTGCCCTCCCGGCCCGCACCTGGCACCGTGGCTCTCCTGCGAGGGGGAGATTCAGGGCACTGTGGACCCTAACACACCGCCAAACCCTGTCTTCCAGTTCACACAGGATCACAGAAAGCAACTAATGACAATAAAAATGACTCACATGAGCCAGGCTTGTTAATTTAAGCCTCCCAAAGGAGGTGTGATAATCTCCATTTGACCGATGAGAAAGATGAAGGCATAGAGGTGAAATCACTCATCCAAAGTTAAATAGCTAACAAGGGACAGCATGGGTATTTGAGCCAACTGGCTGGCTCCCCCAGAAATTATCTTCCTCCCCACAGGCTCCCTGGCACTGCCTGCTGTGCTGGCTGCACCCGCCCCCGCCCCAAGCCACGCTCCGCCCAGCTCTCCCAGCCTTCTCCTCGGGTCCCCCTCCCGGGCCACGCCTGCACTGAGGAGTCCCGCGTGTCCCAGAGAGCCAGGCCACGTTTCCTCTCCTGTGAGCTCATAGCGTTTTCTACACACATCAGCTACCGCATGTAACCCAGTGTTCACAACCATTTGTTTGACCATCCATCCCTGCGCCGACAGCTAAGAACCATGCCGTTTCCCCATCCACACCGCACTTGCATTCTCAGACACTCCGGACAAGCTCTCTAGATTAAGAGCTCTATGAGGACAACTGCTTGTCTCTTTACCTGCGCCCTCAAAGCAAGGAAGGGCCAGGTGGCCCTAGAAACCAAAGACTCATATCAGCTATGACATTCTCACTTAGAAGCCTATGAGGAAAAATTATTATTAATAAGTTATTAGCTCGAATTCTGAGGTGGGTGACCAAGACATCTGCCTAACCTCCTGAAACTCATCTGTAAAAAAGAATGTGATAATGCTACACGTTTGTTTGGGTTGTAGTGAGGACTGTTTGCCTGGCTAACGCTTTTGTCATTAGTGCATGAAGTTCAACCCCCTAGCCTTTCATAGCCCTCTCTGGGATTGGCTGATCGATGGGTCCAGCCACTAAACCTTCATGCCTCTCCTTTGCAGGACAAAAAACCTGAACACCCATGAGGATGCATGTGTATTACATTATGGAACCCCACTTTTTACTTATTTAAAGGGAGGTGAAGGGAGGTGATTACCTACTCCACTCTTAATATTTCCTCTTGCTAAAAAGCATACAGCCTAGCAGGGAAAGAGGTCACAGTTCTTAGGTCTTTAGATGCTTATGACCCAACTCCCTCATCCAACCAACTGCTAAGCCCCACCTTATCCCACCCCCCCTTCAATCCCACAGCCGCCATCATCTTGGCTTAACTGTCGCAGCAGTCGCCCACCCCGCCTCCGCACTGCCTCATCTGCTTCCCAGTCCCATGTTACCCACTGGCCAGGGCTTTGTTTTTGTTTTAGATTTTAGTCATTTATTTTTAGAGAGAGAAAAGAGAGGGAGAGAAACACCAATGTGAGAAAAACTGATCAGGTGCCTCTCGTACACCCCAACAACCCAGGACCTGGCCCGCAACCCAGACATGTGTCCTGACTGGGAACTGAACCGCAACCCTTCAGTTTGCAGGCCCACACTCAGCTCACTGAGCCACACCAGCCACGGCCAGGACAACTGTTTGAAATGTGAATGTGATTTTTGCACCACAGTCCTGCTGTAATGAACTTGCTCCTACTACTTCAAATACACTGTCTTGTCTCCTGCTTCCAAACCTTCACATGCCAGGTACCCTCTGCCTAGAAAGGTTTTCAGGGCTTTATTCAAATGTCACTCTTGCAGGGCCTTCTCTATACCCCATTAGAAGAGGCACCCTGCCAACATTTTCACAGGGCTCTCCCTGATGTATCCCTAGCATCACTGTAACTATTTGTACATAATACTGTTGTACTCACCAATACAGCAGCCCTGTCAAAAGGAGAGCCTGCTATAGAGTATGTGTGCTTAACGGGCATCTGCTGGGTGAAGGAAGAGGCATGCTTTAAACTTCCGCACGTCTCCTACATTCCCTGTGCCTTCACCAGCCTCCTGACCTGCACTTCTATGAGTTTCACAACGTAAGGACTTTGGACTCCCCCAGCCTTCCGCCACCATCGCTAACACCAGTGTGGTGTTTCGTTTTGCTCTGCTTTGAACTGCAGGTGGCAGGTGCCTCGTCTGGCTCAGAACTTGAGTCCATAACAAAGATTCTCATTACCGAACTTTGTTCTCAGTGAGGGCAAGTGGCTCATCATTGCCAGGACGAGGCCATCCCCGCCACTGTGAAGGGCAGAGTGAGTTCAGAGCCCAGAGGCTGAGGGGCCCAATCAGAAGCACCCCAGGGCTCACAGCGCAGAGCTGCAGCACACCGGCCCGGCAGTGCCCTAGGCTTCCTGGGCCCTGTGGTCTCTGCGGGGCTGGGTGAGCCTGGCGGGACCTGCACCATGACTGCGTCTGACGCCGTGGGCCGCGGCAGGGGCTTTCTGGGTCAGCGCCCACTCACAGCACCCAGCACTTCAGACTTCTCTCCCTCTTCTGCCTGACTCCTCTTTAGCCTGGACTTCTCCTCCTGCAAAGCCTCCCCTCAGAGACTTGGGCCACATGCTCTCAGCCCCCTGCAGGCCGCTGAGCTGCCCCGCACTGTGTTCCGGGGGCAGGGAGGAGTCTGCCATCTCTGCACTGGCGTCTGGCACCGAGTGGGCATCAGGTCTGTGTGCCAGGCCTGCCACTGCACTGGGCAGGCACTCCTTCGGTAAATGGTGGTGGGGTGAATGAGAGGGAGGAGGGAAAAAAGGAAATAAGGCAAGGGGGTTGATTTGCTGGACTGAGAAGCTGGGCTCCTGGGAGGAAGTGGATAAAAGCATGGCCTGAAGATGAGGGAGGGAAAGCCCTCTCAAGGGCTGAGTGTAAGACTCTCTCACAACACTGAGCTTTTGATAAAGGAGGGGTGGCAAACATGGGGCAATGATCACTCCATGTAAAAGGAAAGGGGAACACAACGTAAGACATAATCCAGTGACAAATTCTGCAGAAAGAAGCAAGATATTCACCCTCTTCTGCATTTCAGAAACATGAAGAACCCAAGGCCTCGCACACTTTTTCTCTGAGACCTGCCTCGCCTGGCCTACCTTATGCATGACTATCTTCCGCTGGGCTGGCTCTGCCACATCGATCATCTTCTGGACCACGTAGTTGGCGTACTGGTCCTTCATCATGGTGTATAAGGCACTGTGGGGACCATCGTTCATGGTGCATACCTCATCGATCAGCACAGCACGCTCCGTGCGGGAGGCATGGGTGACGCACTTCTCCACAACATTGCTGTAATGAGACAATCCAGGGACAACTCTTAGAGAAAGGGATCCAGTGGTTGTCTGGTCTCCGCCATGACCTCAGGATCAGCAGCAAGAAATCTAACATTTCTGAAAGATTAATTCATCAACTGTTTGCTTCTGAGACCCTCTACCTTTGCCTTCTGTGGCTTCCAAAGTGAACCATGCCCAGGTAAGTGAAGGGACTTAAACACAAGGTTCATAAGACTGGTTAACAGCCAGACTAGTAAATGAGCACACTTTCCACATAAATCAAAACCTATTTTCACTTCTGTGGCTTACTGAGACCAGGAACAAGTCTTCCTTATGTCTATATCCCTACTGCCACACTCTATCAACATATGGAGTGAAAGAATATATCATATCTGGTGAGCTAACCTATCAAATCCAATTAAGACAAGAGCCTCTGGATACAGTGATACAGGACAAATTTCCCCCCACCTTCCTTCTTCAGTACCATGCAATTCTGGCGTGAGCTGAAGGCGCAGCACAGTGGAAACGAATCCAATAGCCACTGGCTTCTCCCTTTGCAGAAAAGGGAGTTATGCTCTTTCTGGGCTGGTCCCGAGAGCACGAAGGCAGCCACAAATGTTCATAAAAAGAACTCAACACTTTTCATGACTGCTTGACTGGGTGCATCTTCATCTGCTCCAGGCCCACCTTCTCTACAAAGGGGCGAGGATTAGAACACGATTTTCTGTTAAATGGGTTGGGGACAGGACACTCATTCTTCTGGGTGGAGGACTCAATTCTCAGCAGCCTTTCAAGAAAGCAAGCAGGTAGATCAGCTACCACTATGGGATCCCAATTGGCCAAAGGCTTCCACTTGATCAGTATGGGTTCAGTCTTTAAAGTTTATTCTATTGTTTCTGAAACTGTGGTTTCTAGCCCATTTGTGGGGATAAAATCAACTTAGCGATTTGTGACCAGCTTTATTTAAAAAAAAACGAAACTGAACAGTTAAGTATCAGAACCAGTCATGGACAACACAGGTTCAGTTACATGTGTGCACATGTGCTTGTGCTGCAGAGTCAATAAAAATTTACTCTGTATTCTGAATGACCACTAAAAATGTCAGAAAGTTGCTAATCTATTTTTTGGTTTATTCCTACTGATCTATTTTCAATTTTAATGGTTCCTTCTTCTGTTTCCTCTAATTTACCTTTTTTTTTAATTAGGAAAGTATAGACTTATGAAGATTTGATTTATTTTTAGAGAGGGGTAGGGAGAGAGAGAGAGAGAGAAACATCGATGTGTGAGAGATACATCGATCAGTTGCCTCTTGTATGACTCCAACTGGGGATCTAGCCTGCAACCCAGGCGTGTGCCCCGACTGGGAATCAAACTGGTGACCTTTCGGTTTGCAGGCCAGCACTCAATCCACTGAGCCACACCAGCCAGGACTCTAATTCACTCTTAAGGCCATATATTAAATGTTATTTTAGAGGATATATTTCATTTCCATTTTGTTTTCTTTTATAAGAAAGCTTCTAATTCTCACTAACATTTGCTATATTTTAATTCATTACCAGCATATTTCCCTTTATATCCCTGAGTATAATTAAAATAGCTACTTTATAATCCTCTTCTGCTAACTCCAACATCTGGGTGGGTTTTGTTTTGTTTTCATTTTCTTTTTATTCTTTTTTGTTGAGCACAGGTCACATTTTCCTGTTATATAGACACAGAAAATGACAAACTGTAGAAACTGAGTTCTTTTATGTTCCTCCACAGAAGGCTGCTTCTCCAACCACTTTTTTTAGTGGACTTAAGTTGACTGAGCTCAAACTGTGAGCTTCTCCCATGCAGCAAGCAGCAGGTGAAATCTCGGTCCATTTCTTTTAGGCTTAGCTGGGCTGCCTGGAGTGCGTCCCATGTAAATGTAACTGAGGAGTCAACCACATATTTGGGAAGTTTAAACACTCCCTCCCATAGTTCTCTTCCTTTTCAGGATTTTTTCCCTGTCATTTTGTCACTTCTATTGCCATGATTTCCCAAAACTCTGCCTTCTGGGAATACTGGAGATTTTCTTCCCCAACCTAGGAGCCCAGCTTGAAGCAGACTGGGAAGAGTCTACAGGCTAAAAGCCATTAAAAATAGAAAATGTCCTGATTACAGGCAACAATTCTGTATCATAAACTTCAAAGCTGCTAAGAGACTAAATCATAATGGTTCTCAACACAATAAAACCGTAATTATGTGACTGATAAAAAGGTAGCTAACACAACTGTAGTTATCATAGTGCAATATATAAATGTATCAAACCAACACATTGTATACAAAGTTGCACATTGTTATATGTCAATTATATCTTAATACAATAAAAAAGTTTTCAAAGAGGAGGGAAGGCAATTTCCCAGTGCAATTACTTTCTTCCAAGTATCAATAGTCCCACTCCCCAATCTACCTGCTCTTGGTCATTCCTTAATGCCTTCAGATTTTTCTTTTGGCATTTTGTCCACAATTTATCATTGTTATCTGTGGAAGAGCAGGGTCTACAGTAGCTGTTCAGTCATCACCCGACCAAAAGTCTTTGTAATATTAACACTTACACTATATCCAAGGGTGAGACAGTAAATACAATGAAGAAAAAAGTAAACTGGACAGTGGCCAGGAGGAGAGACCTAAGAGATTCAGGTACCCATTTCCCTGGTTGGGAGGTAGGGCATGGACGCAACACAACGCCTACAAGATAACCCCTGATATGATTAGGCTATTAAGACTCTGGATCTATGGGTGCTTTTAATTCTTTTCTCCATTTTCCATGCTAAGATGTTTTAAGATTTTACAAACTAAAAATAAACTATTTAAAAACATCAAGATAATGAGTCACACATGCCTTGCAATTTGTCCTAAAAACCAGAGAAGAAAAATATAGCCTTGGCTGGTGTGGCTCAGTGGATTGAGCGTCAGCCTATGAGCCAAAAGGTCACTGGTTCAACTCTCAGTGAGAACACATGCCTGGGGTGTGGGCCAGGTCCCCAGCTGAGGGCGAGTGATACAACTCAACTGTTGATGTTTCGCCCACACATCACTGTTTCACTCCCTCTCTTTCTCTCTCCCTCCTCTGCTGTCTAAAAATAAATAATAAAAATAAAAATCTTATAAAAAAGAGAGAAATATAAAGTACTGTGTTACATGTATGGCAGATTATGCAGATTCTACTTAGAAGGCCAAATCACTAAGCCATTGGAGGGCAATCAATTTCTTCTCCAACCTATGCTACTTGCAAGTTACCTAAAACATCTTTCACAACCTGAGAATAACTAGTGCATTTTATACTTAAACTGGTATAATCAGAAGACTGAAAAATCGCTTCTGAGACTACGAAGGCCTATACATAGATATGGTACACTGCCTCTTAATTCATGTGCCAAAGAGAAAAGTGAATAAAGAACATTTTGTAATTCTAAACAAATAAGTTAATGAAATGTTGAGTTTACCAAAGTGCAAAACTTATATATATTTTTTAAATTATTTTATTCTCATTCAGGGGTTTGGGGTGGAACATTGATACAAGAAACACCGATCAGCTGCTACCTGCATGCACCCCAAACAGGGATCAAACCTGAACCCGGGCATGCGTCCTGACTGGGAATTGACTGAACTGGAGACCTTTCAGTTACAGGACAGTGCTCCAACCAAGTCGCACTGGCCAGGGGTTGACTCTAGGGAAATGAGAAACCCACTAACGGATTTCTTATGTTTATGCTTTGTAGTAGAACTACTTGACTTTTTAAATTATGTATACTTTAAGAAAAAGAAACATTTTTTTAAAATGAAAATTCTTTCCTTCTCTTTAGACCTAAAATACTATTTAATCCTCTCTTCTGGGAAACAGAGTATGTAATTCATAGCCCATACCTTGCAAATTTGTGCTGGCTCAGTACAAGTACATTGCCTCGAATTTCTGCTACGATTTTACTTTTATCCTCAGGACGACCATGCTCCAATACATGTTGGATTACATAATTTCCATATTGATCCTGTTTAAGAAATAACAAAAATAAAATTCATGTAAAAATGAGTTCATTTGTGGGGAGGCCTCAAACAAAACAAAACAAAACAAAACAAAAAAACAACAAAAAACTCACAGACACGGACAATACTGTGCTGATTGCTGGGGGAGGGAGATTGGGGGAAGTGGAGGGGAGGATGGGGGGTAAATGGTGATGCACAGAGACTTGACTGGGGGGGGTAACCACACAATAATTCAGTGCGATGTGTTGTAGAACTGTGTACCTGAAACCTATAGAATTTTGTTAACTCGTGTCACACCAATAAATCCAATTTAAAAAAAGGGCTATGGGGGTTTATACAATAAAAATAAATACAAATTTTTTTTTTAAAAAAATGAGTTCAGAGGTTTCCTAGGTCTTTTTATCTAATCAACTCCTGTTTTCCTACAACACTCTGATGTCTGATGGCTTTTTTGAATACTAATGAACACGTAAGAATTTTAAAAATAGGTAATGACAATTTCTCCTATGATTACAAAACATGAACACATTGCTACTAGACAATGGAATATTTTTATATATATTTATTTATAAATATACATATTTTTATATATATTATATATATGTTACACACACACACACACACGCATGCACGCCCAAAGAGCCTAGTTGGGTTCTTTGTAAAATATTATACGCAAAAACAAACAAAAAAAGGATGGTAGGTGGCAATAAAGAATAGTTTTCTCTGACAGAAATGTACAAATAGTTACTGTGCCTATCTACAACAAAGAAAAACTGGAAACAAAGTTTACATCGAACAAAACAGACAATTCCTAATTAAATAACACAGCAAGCATATAACGGACATCCTCATTCACCTAAAGTGAAAGACACTTTGAAAAAATAAACGTGTGTAAAGAATTCTAAAGGCAAAAGTATGGTTTTTGTAAGATGTAAAAAATTAAAGGCATACAAGTAATATTTTTTTAAAAGTGCCAATGCCAAGTATGTTTCCTTCTGGATGGCAGGATTACAAATAATTTCTTTTGTTGTTACTTTCTGCACTTTCAAGTTCTTCTACAATGAATATTTAATACATTTACAATATCACACTTGCCACCAAAACAAAAAACAAATGCTAACCCCAAAAAAATTACTTCAGGACATCTTTGGGCCTTTGGACATTTTTAAAGCCTTAAGCATTTTTAATAGATATAAACTCTGGCTTTAAGAAAATTGCTTCAGTATAACATACTATACGCAGAAGTAGTCAAATGGTTAGTATGACGTGGGAGAAATTTGTAGTGGTAGATGCAAAAGAAAGCATCAACGCTAGAAAGAAATCAACTAATCTACTTAGTTAATTTGAAATCATAAAACTGAGATGGAGACAAAACGGCCTGCCCAAAGTGACACAGCTGGCTAGTACACAGCAGAGCTCCAGCAGGCATAGCTCTGTGCTCCAAGGCCAGGCTCTAGTTATTACCTGCATTCACAAAACATGAACCAGGCTGGGGTAAATGATAACTTGCCCAAAAGCTTCAGCGGGCATTTTAAACACATTAACATTATCCTCTACTGGAATGGATACCTGTGCTGAGAAAACACACAAGCTCTGGGCCTGCATGAGCCCACAGGTGTTTGCAGTTACTCTACTGGCAACTCCACTACCTGTACAAGTTGCTCTGTGTGCTGGTGAAGCTCCTCTAAAATAGGGAGTGTCTGGTCAGGGAGGCAGTGCTCCAGGATCCTCTGAATCACTCGGCAGCCGTAAGGATGCGTGGACAAAGCAAACACCTAGGCCAGACAAACGGTAAGAAAGCCAAAAGTAACAGCCGTCACTGTCAATGCTTCAGATTATTAATTACATTACCCCACTAATCTTCACAATGACCTTCACAGACAATCATGGTTATTCTCTACATACAGATGAGAGAATGGAATCTCCTATAGTTTACATAATGTGTCAACAGTCATACAGATAGTAAATGGCAAAGCCAGGATATTATTTTCTAGTGTGACTCAAAAGTTCAAATTATAAATATAACATTAAGTTCTCTCTATAATAAGGTGCGTATGTATGTTTGTATGTAAACCCTTTTCTTAACTATTCTAGGAATTCAGAGCTGAAAAGGACTTTTCCAAGGAGCCTAGAAAGGAACAGAATTCGCTGAGGTCATGAAAAATACACTTGGTTTAAGAGTTCACGCCAAAGAACGGGTGAAAACAGAAAAAGGGCTGGGGAATGAGAAAAACAGAAAAGTTATGCTTTCACATAATCATAAGGTAACATTCTGAATTGACCTCGGGTGTTTTCTAGCAATATGCCAGAGAGGCTCTTTTGTTGAGTCTGGTGCAAGATAAGACACAGGCTTCAAGTCCAGACCACCGGATCTTGGTTCTGCCCTTCCTAGCCAAATGACCTGGATCAACTTGCAACTCAGGTTTGTCATCAAGAATAATGACAATATGCCCTGACTGGTGTGGCTCAGTGGGTTGGGTGTTGCTCTGCAAAGCGAAAGGTCGCCAATTTGATTCCCAATCAGGGCACATGCCTGGACTGCGGGTTTGGTTCCCAGTTGGGATGCGTCAAGAGAGGCAATCCATTGATGTTTCTCTCCCTCTTTCTTCCTCCCTCTCCCTCCCTCTAAAAAATAAATAAAATCTTTTAAAAAAATGACGATAATTGTAAAAACCTTAACAATACCTAATACTTATTATATATTTAGAAGTGTTGGTCACTGCACTATGTGCTTTATATGTGGTTTTATATATGTAGGGTCATGTGTACAACTACATACTTAAACAGTATACTGCATGGTTCTGCTCGATTATAACTACAGAAATGCTAAACATAACAGTCTGGAACAACTTATTTCACTCAATTTTATGTTTCAAATATTTATTTAGAATATGGTGGGCTTCTGAAGTTTACTCTGTATAGCTGTACAGTATAATGTTCAGTAAGTATACAGGGATTTTATTTTAAAATTTTTCATCCGATTCTCTGCTAATGGACATCTGGATACTTTAGTCTTTTCCTACTAGGAGGATAATGCTGCTTTGAGTATGTCTAAATATGGCCTGTGATGTACATCTGCAGATGTTTCACCTGGTATACACCTAGGCCAGGAGTGTAAGTCACAGAAAATATAAGTGTTGATCTTGAAAGATGATACTAAATTTTCCCAAACAGTTGTGCTAATATCTATTCCCAGCAGCAGTGGATCACATCCCACATTCTGCCAATACATCGCAACCAGTGGGTAGAAAGTAGTCTATCATTTGTGGCTTTATTTTGCATATTCCTAATTACTAAAATGTAATTATTTTTTCATATGTCTACAGGAAATTTGTGTTTCTTCTACCTATCCATGCTTTTGGCTCATTGTCACATTAATTTATATTGTTCTCTTTGATTACAGGGATTCTTTATATATTCTGGTTATTAACTCTGGCAGTTTCATCTTGAAAATATTCTTTCCCATTTAGTTGTTTAATGTTACTTTCTCAGTTACATATTTCAAAAAATATTAAGATCTTAATTTTGAAATAAAAAGATCTACTTTTTTTTTCATTAACTCAGAAAATACCAGTTACTCCCTGAGTTAATATCTGTAATTTACATTCCCCTGCCATATTTGAACAAATCCCAAAACCTAAAAAACTCTAAAATCTCATTTCAATCTAGGCTTAGCAGTACACATAACTTACACCCGAAAGATCTGCTTATTTCCCTTTTTTTTCCTCTTGTGAAAAAAATTTGGGCACACCCAAAAAGCGATGTTTCACTCTCTTGTCCCATCTGGCTTGGGAGGGGTATGAAGACTTGGGGGTGTGAGGGTGGGGGTGTGTGTGTGAAAGAAGTTAATGACAATAGTGAATTAAAGGGCAATTCTAGAAAAACCATAGTATAAGAAAACTGTGCTTGGAAACTGGTGCTAAGAGCATACAGGCTCTTGTGACATACAGCTAAATAAAAATAAGTAAATAAAAGCTATTTCTAGCTGTGCTGCCGCTTAATAGAGTTCATATCAATATGATCACCACCCTACCCACCTCCACAAAAAAATTAAGCAAGAAACCTTGTTATTTTAAACATATATTCACATATAACCTGCAAGATTAGTTCTGAAAATGGCTTGAATTTAAAATGATTAAAACTTTTAAACATCAAGATAAACAGTACTTAACCAAAGGAAAAATTTATTCTTCGAATATGAGATTTAACCACAACAACTCTGATGACTAGCTCATCCCAACATGAGCAGACATCTGCATTAATGATGGAGAGAAGATCCACAGACAGTTAAGAGGAGAAAGAAACTTCGGTACACAGAGCCAGGTGTCTGACACCACTGAACAGAGCTGCTGTTTACTGGAGCACTTGAGAACACTCCACAAATCCTGTCCTCTTCTCTGATCACAATGGAAACATGTATCAATTTGTTTCCCTTATTTCTTTCCTAAGTCACTTACCTGTCCCTTAAACGCATCAATGATAAACTGCAAAGATTGAGGCTGCACACATTCAATGCATTTCTGAACCACGTGATTGCCATTCTGGTCTTTCACACACTTCAGGACGTGGCCATCTAGTTCCCGAACCATCTCATTCTATTGGAGACAAGGAAAGAAAGCACCACCAGAATCACAGCAAGCAAACACCTGGACAATCAATGTTCACCTTACCAAACACAAAAGCACTGAGCAGGAAGGGACTCCATGATAATGAAAGTGAAACATGTCAAATGTGGCATTATGGTAATAAATGATAAATAGAATGTTTCCATGTTAGCAAACTTCTTGTAACAATAACCAGTCTTTTAAAAGCTACTAACTTGTAAAAGTCCCCTGGGAGATTAAAAAATGTAGACATCTTCAAATAGAATGGAACCTATATGAACTATACATTACAGAATTTCACATGCAATTCAACATGTTTCTATTAAGACAACCCTGTAAGGTGCACATTATCATTAATAGTTGTTCATCTAGTGCTCACTATAGACTAGGCATACTTTTAACTGCTTTATATGCACTGACTCAATGAATCCTCGTAGCAATCCTATGGACTACACACTATTACAGGTATGGAACCAAGACAGACAAATTAAATGACTTGTTTAAATCATAGACCAAGACTGGCAAGAGACAAATACAAGCAAAATGGCTCCTGTATATGGCAAAACAGTGTGTGTCAATAAACCACCTGTCAATTACATTTTTTTATCCACAACCCCTCCATTCATATATAAAGAAATTGATTCTAAAAGGCATTAAGTAATGTATCTAAAACTACAGATAGTGACCAAATCTAGCCTGGGTCTGTGACTCCAACATGATGTTTCCACCAGGCCACAGTGACTGCGATGTCAACAGAACAGTCCTCTCAGTGAATTAATGAATAGTGTCCAAACTCAGGTAACACACAGGGGAAACACTGAGGGGTCTGTGTATGTATAGGGCATGGGTGAGAATGACCAGGGTATATAGAAAACAAGATGAGATTTTTTTTGACTGGACCCCTTCCCCCAAATTTGCTCCTTCAGGTCTCTTGAAGCTGCATACCTGTACCATGCATGTCTAGGAACCTGGTACTTGCTACCCAGTTTCCCTGCTGTATCCAATCTCTGTATATTAGCTCCACTGTACTGACTCCCTATGTATGGTGGAAGACTACAAGTCAGTATAAAATGGTGACATTTATGAATGCAAAGTCTTAAATTCTCAAGATGTTGAATATGTCAAACCATCTAAGAAATGCTCTGGTTTTTAAAAACCAGTATTACAATGCCAGGGACAAGCAAAGGGCAATAAACTTGGGAAAGTTACCTAAAGCAATTAATCAAATGTTAGGGAAAAATATTTATTCTGGAAATACAATTATGGAAATGATAAGTAGAGAATGATGCCTATATAAAGGCAAGAAACACCTATAATTGAAATGAAGGGGAAGTGGCTTCCCTAAATATTTTCTTAAGTCCAAAGAAACCACTAGAGATGAGTTCATTTCACCAAAATAATAAACTTGTATTTAGAAAACAATAAATTATTCATAGCAGGAGAAGTTCAGGCCCAGAATAAGATGTCAGACCAGATCAGGAAAAAACAAGGACAAGACAGGGTAGAAAGAACAAGAGTTGGGGGAAGGAGAGGGAGGTGAAAAGCTACAATGTTGTGATCCAATCAGAAAATAGTAAAACCTGAAAAACTGGGAGACAAAATCAACATGTCATCACAATCATGGGAGAGGGCAAAGAAAAAAATAATTTCTTGGAATTTGTAATATTCCTGGTATCTTTCAGTAAATGGGCATTAAGGTCAAAAGCAGGAAGAAATTTCCATGTTATTAAAAAAAAAAAAGAAAGAAAGAAAGAAAGAAACCAGAAAATTAAAAAGGAAAGATTTGACCATGTTATTTTTATCCGTGAAAATCCCGGGTAAAATTAAAACTGATAAATTATGAACGTTTTTTGTTAGAAAACTAAAAGTAGTAGCCTCACCGCTGCCTCTAATTGCTTTCATACAACACCACTGTATCACTGTGCCATCCTCTAGTACTGAGCACTGAAAGAACAAACTCCAACCCTGCTGTGCGTCTCCAACATTCCGCCTTCACGCACTTCTGAGTCTCACAACATAAGGACTTTGGACTCCCCCAGCCTTCCGCCACCATCGCTAACACCAGTGTGGTGTTTCGTTTTGCTCTGCTTTGAACTGCAGGTGGCAGGTGCCTCGTCTGGCTCAGAACTTGAGTCCATAACAAAGATTCTCATTACCGAACTTTGTTCTCAGTGAGGGCAAGTGGCTCATCATTGCCAGGACGAGGCCATCCCCGCCACTGTGAAGGGCGGAGTGAGTTCAGAGCCCAGAGGCTGAGGGGCCCAATCAGAAGCACCCCAGGGCTCACAGCGCAGAGCTGCAGCACACCGGCCCGGCAGTGCCCTAGGCTTCCTGGGCCCTGTGGTCTCTGCGGGGCTGGGTGAGCCTGGCGGGACCTGCACCATGACTGCGTCTGACGCCGTGGGCCGCGGCAGGGGCTTTCTGGGTCAGCGCCCACTCACAGCACCCAGCACTTCAGACTTCTCTCCCTCTTCTGCCTGACTCCTCTTTAGCCTGGACTTCTCCTCCTGCAAAGCCTCCCCTCAGAGACTTGGGCCACATGCTCTCGGCCCCCTGCAGGCCGCTGAGCTGCCCCGCACTGTGTTCCGGGGGCAGGGAGGAGTCTGCCATCTCTGCACTGGCGTCTGGCACCGAGTGGGCATCAGGTCTGTGTGCCAGGCCTGCCACTGCACTGGGCAGGCACTCCTTCGGTAAATGGTGGTGGGGTGAATGAATGAGAGCGAGCAAGTGAAGGAAAATAGGAGGTGGACTGGATTAATGTTTGCTTTGTTGGAGTGGTCAGTTCAGGCTAAAGAAAATGACAACTTACTAGTATCTTATATCTTTCAACTCTTGCCAAACAAAAAACCCACCTGTAAAATTGCAACTACTAAAGCCTAAGTTGTTGTTGAAGAGAACGAAGTGTCTAATACCCATGGTTTTAACAAGACACTTCATCTACTATAAATTTACAAATTGCACAGTTCACACTTGCCATGCACAGAAAGGCAGCCACAAGCACCAAAGAAAAATTGTAAAAGAAAACTAAAACCTGACAATTTACAAGGCTCACCACACGTACCATGGAGAAACATCAAACACCAAGAGAAAAGTTAAAGGGGAAACTTACAAGTACCTGCTGGTCTGAGGGAATAAATTCAAGAGCTTTCTGGATAACACGGCAGCCATACATCTGCAGTGCCAATGACAGGACATGACCTCGAATCCGTTCTGCCAAAGCCAGCTTCTGTTCAAGGCTGCCAAACTAGACATAATGTGTGGGTGAACACCATTACTTAGGTAGAAGGAAAGAAACCAGAGAAAGCAATGCATTCATTATTCTTTATCAACCACTGGCCCACCCCTTTTAGCCCAGTCACCTAGTATTAAACCTCTTGTTTAAAAAACCTGCGTTTCTTCAACAAAGTAGTTCTCGGTCTCTTATTACTAGGAACTGTTTCTAATGTTAAAAAGTTTCTTGGCTACCAAAAGTAGTAGCTTCACTATTAATATCTGCTAAACGTACTTAGAGCTCAAAGTTGCTATTAATTCATTAATACTATTTTAAAAATCTATACTCAATTAATTACAAGTGCATCTGTTCACTCTAATAATCCATATGGGAAACGTTGTTTATTAGGGCTTTAGCCAATGCCTGGGGAAGATTCAAGGACTCCTACAACAAATCAATAGCACTTCAGGTGTCTGAGGACCAGACAAAAAAGTTCTTCAATTACATGCAATTTAAGCCAAAGCATATATGGACACTGTTTCGAATTAGTGTTTTGGATCTTTAGAAGAACTGATATTATCTATTATACAAGGCAACAGAGTTGGGGGGAAGTAGAATCAAGAGGTACTGCTGTACCATGTTAAAATTCTTTCTAGAATGATTTTCCACCTCTGGATTTTTTGTTTTGTCTGAATAGCATAATCACAAGACTGAAGAGACTTTATGCCTAATCCACTCCTTTTCTACACAAGGGAACTAAGGTCCAGGAACTTTCTCTTACTGAGGGAATTTCTGTAGCTTGTCCCAAATCATATGACTATAATGCACTATTCGTTCAGCCACCACTAGCTACTTTAACCTCTGGAGCTGGAGATATCTGTATTTTTATATCTGACAAAACTGCAGTGAAAAAATAGTCTAAGTCATGTTTAGATTGATTTCTTAGTTCACGGCTGGAGAATCAAGTCTTTAATCAAAAATTTGTTTTTATGAGAAAAGTTAGGAAGATATAGCCATTTTTAAAATCTTCAGAGATCAAAAAAAGTAAAATAAAGTAAAAAATAAGCCCTAGCTGGTGTGGCTCAGTGGACTGAGTGCCTGCCTATGACCAAAGGGTCACCAGTTCAATTCCCAATCAGGGCACATGCTTGGGCTGCGAGGCCACGTCCCCAAGCAGGGGGCATGGAAGAGACAACCACACACTGATGTTATCTCTCCCTCTCTTTCTCCCTTTCCCCCGCTCTAAAATAAGTAAAATCATAAAATCTTAAAAAAAAAAAAAAAAAGACATATAAGAAGTTGACAAATTTCTTTTGTGGCAGGCTGGTACTGTATAGTTTCAGTACTTCCCCCTCTACTTGATTCTTCACCTCAATGCTTCATTCCTTTATGGATTTATACCTTGGGGTTGTAGATCCCAGTGCACCAGGGCTACAGTGGTAAGGCAAGAATTCCTGCCTTTCTGCCAGTTTAGTTCAGTAAGGAACAGACACTCATCCAACAATCTCATTAATTCTTTCCAAAGGCAATGATAATAAAAGAGAATATCATTCACATTAATGGAGGAAAACAAAGGAACCAAAGCCAAAGGATGACCCAAGACGCATTCAGGAATCCTCACAATTGCAGTTTATGATGAAAAACACTAGAGTTCTTGTTCAAAGATAATTCCCTATGAATCTTTAAAAAAATATTTATTTTTCAAAACAATTTATTGTGATACTACTAAAGTTGTCTTACAAGAATTATTTCCCCCCCCAAATGACATGTTTAGTGAAACTACTATAATGTACTGGATTAAACAGGGACAATGGTCCTCTAAACACATTTCTAAAATAGACTGGCATCATCTGCTTGGGCATTTACACGAAACACTGCTGCAAATGAATTGGAAAACTTTCAGAAACTCTGTATTTCCAGCTATAAAAGAAGTGAGTTCTGGGAATCTCGTAGACAACAAGTAGATTAGAGCTAATAATACTGTATTATATATTTAAAAGTTGCTAAGTGAGATCTTAAATGTTCTCACCACACACAAACACAAAAAGGCAATTATGTGACATGATGAAGGTGTCAGTTAACACTACAGTTGGAATCCTTTTGCAGTAAGTGTATCAAATCAACACACTATATACCTTAAACTTACACAATATTATATGTCAATTATATCTCATATATAAGGAGTAGATACTTCCCCCCAAAAAAAAGAAAGAAAGAAAGGAACTCTTTAAAAAGACCACACATACTTCATTTTGAGGACCAGAATGGGATTGTAATTCTAAAAACATATAATGAAAATCAAAATGCTCTGGAAATTCTCTAAAGTCAAATGACAGAAAGAACAAAGGCTTACTTCAAAGAACTTCTGAATGACATAATTTCCAAACACATCCACCATTAGCTGGTAAGCGGCCTGGAGGATTTCATTGAAGACAAGCTGACGTTCAGCTGGTGTGGCACGCTCTAGTTTCAGTTGAATGAATCTGAAGTACAAAGTAAAAAGGGCAATCATAGCACTTTAAGAACTTGGAAATAAGTAAGAATGAGCTCAACTTATATAATGTATGATTTCTGAACCTATGTATGTATTGTTATGTACGTTCACACAGGCACAGATGCATGCGGGTGCACAAACACACAAGTATTATTCAAATGAATCCCTTGAGCTCACTTAATTGAAGAATTTTTAAGAAGAGAAAAATATTTGTGGTATACCCTAAATCAACTGACCTTTTAAAAGTAGATTTAGCCCTGCCTGGTGTGGCTCAGTGGATTGAGCATCAGACTGTGAACCAAAAGGTCACCGATTCGATTCCCAGTGAGGGCACATGCCTGGGTTGCAGGTCAGGTCTACAGTTGGGAGCATGCGAAAGACAACCAATCGATGTTTTTCTCCTTCTCTTTCTCCCTCCCTTTCCCTCTCTCTAAAAATAATAAGTAAATAAAATCTTTAAAATTAAAAAAAAGTAGATTTAAGTCTTAGCATATTTCTTTACAGGACATACGCACAAAATTTTTATATGGGTTTGAGGGGGACAGGAAAAGAGAGAAGGGGGTGAAGGCAGGCACATAATACAAGGAGAACTCCACCTGACTTTTTCCTTTAGAAATCTTTCCCACATTAAGAGGCTCAAAGCTTATGGTCCTTACTACATTCTTTACCTCATATGCATATGAAGCAATAGTCATTTAGGATACGGAACAGTTGTTATAAATGTCTACAAGGTATTCTGAAGTAGTAGCTACTCAGTTTGCCTTTTTTAGTTCAGGTGACTACCGGCATGTTGCCCTGGCTGGTGTGGTGCAGCTAGAGCACTGTCCCATAGAACAAAGGTTCATAGGTTCAATCCCCGGTCAGGGCACATACAGGAGGCAACCAAATGATATTTCTCTCCCTCTCTCTCTATAATCAAAGTATGTTATTGGGTGAGAATTTTAAAAAAAAATCATATTGTCTCTCAGCCTGGTTTATAGGCTCTCAATATAAGAAATCCTTGCTGAGTAGCAAGCTGGGAGAACTTAATGAGAAAGGTCTTCAGAATTTGTTTCAGTGGGCACAAAGAGAAAGAGAAAAGTAGGTAAGTAGGAAAAAAGGATGAGTAACATCATAATTATGCTTTCTCCCCAGGACCAGGGTCTCTTTCTGTGAAGCCTACTGGAATAGTTAAACAGGGACGGATAAACCAAGCTAAAGTCTGATTTGTAATAGCTTCTCTCTTACCTCTATGCAGACTCTCACTTCTACAGAATGAAACAACAAAGAAACATGGTAGAGTTGTCTTACTCCTGAGCAGCAGAATTAGAAACTTATATCTGAATAATTCTTAATAGGGATTAAAGCAACAAACATGTGCAGATACATGTCTTTGCCTTAGTGTTTCTGTTTCTTACATTGTAGCCATGTTGTGGGGGTCTCCTGAACTAGGAAACCAGATCAATCTTTCAGAAAGGTAAAAAGATTTCTTTAAAAAAAAAAAGTTTGTTTTAATTAAGCATTTGATCCCAATTTCTGAAAGGCTCTTTTTAATCACTTGTGTATCCGGAGATCCTCGTAATCCACATTTCTCTGAAATAATGGGGAGTATACTAAGAGGCAAACTGTTTTAATTCTTTTTATGGCAATTTACTTAGCACATACTCTCATCTGAGGCATGAAATTTAAGGCATTAAGATTTCAGTTACCTTAGCTCCTAAAACCAAGTCCTCACCTGGACCCATGCTGGTCTTGGGAAAATTCCATTATATGCCCAGCAATTTCCCGCAGTTGTAAATTGGGATACCGGTTATTTCGAAAATCTTCCAAAAGCCTGCTCCTGCCAGAAGGCATGACATCAGACATTCCATATCGCAAACGGGAGGAAGAAAAAAGGGTGCTGCTGGGGCTGAAGAGGCTGGAGGCACTGCTCGCACTGCGGTACTTGGCTTCAGCGCCGGGAGCAGCAGAGATGTATCTTCCACTGCCATTTGTGAGTCCTCCTGTTGGTTACAGAACAGGAGAACTCAAGACTCATTCTTAAGGAACTCTGTTCAAGAGTGGAAAAGCATCCCACACATGAAAGCTTGCTTCTAGTTCTGATTCCTCTTCAATTCTATTGCTTTTGTAATAAGACTCAATTCTATTAGTGCCACGGCTTCTGTAAGGACAAGTCAGTAAGCTGGAAAGAAAACTTTTGCACAAATATTATCAGGGGACTGCTTTTAACCACTGAAAGGATACTGCTAGCAAAACCGAAACAATAGTTAGTATAGCCATTAGTAAGTAAAATAATGAGTAAACTGCCTGCCGTGTGTGATTCTAAACCTAGGCACAAGGAATCAGGAAACAAAAAATGCATGGAAACTTCACTTCAGTGGTTTTCCACCCCAAGCTATGGGGAGAGTGCTGCGGTTAGGGAATAATCCCCACTCCCATCTGAAACCCTCCCTTAAAACAAACAAACAAACAAAAACAGGGTTCCCAAATGTGCCTATTATATAAAGGGAGCTCCCAAAAAACTTTGAAGGGATGGTTTGCCACTAAATATGTCTTAAAATCACTAATGCACTCCAGGCTAAGGATTACACATAAGGGTTAGGAAAAAAGGACATGTGCTTTGAAAATGGAAGGTTTTCAAGTTCTTCATCAGGAATGGGCAGTTTTTAACACCTGTTGAGACAGAGCCTGAAATGATTGCCGTAACAACAATTTTCATGCCACTGATAGTGTTGCTGTGACTGGTGACAAGGGAACAATAATTGTGAATTCCTAGACAGGCAAAATAGAAATAGTAACAACTGGCTTTTCAAAATGTAAAGCAGAGCAATAAATTATAATGAGTATATATTCCCAAAAGTCTTATTTTTTACAATGGTGGATTTTTTAAAACTTTAAAGTGTACTATAAAAAGAATGCGAAGTTGCCCTGACTGGTGTGGCTCAGTGGATTGAGTGCTGGCCTGCAAACCGAATGGTCACTGGTTCGATTTCCAGTCAGGACACATGCCTGGATTTCAGGCCAGGTTCCCAGTTGGGCACATGTGAGAGGCAACCACACATTGATCTTTCTCTCCCCTCTCTTTCTCCCTCCCTTCCCCTCGCTCTAAAAATAAATAAATAAAATGTAAAAAAAAAAAAAGACTGCAAAGCCTTTTTTGTCCATCTCCAATCCTTTCAAACAAAAAAGCAAAGGAGATAAGAAATACACATCAGCCAAAAAAAAAAAAGAGTATGTATATGAATAACAACTCAGGGTCCATGAGAAGTCACTTAAGGTGAGCTTCTTCATGAGTTTTAATGAATGTCTGTTTTGGAGATTAACGGTCGCTACCAAAATATACCCAGCTTGGATTTCTCTACAGAATTCTAGGGCTCAGCTTCAAAGGTCTGCGTCTTAATGAAGGTAATGAAGCCAACTGGAAAAGGCTCCATATTAAAATTTGTAAAACATTTACTGAGCCTTTGTCCTAAGCCAGGCTCATAAGAAGCATTTTATACACGATTTCTATTAAATTCTCACTGACATTTTTTGTTAACAGAAAATTAAGGCCCAAAGAGGTATAATGCTCATCCAAAGACACAAATTACCATGGCGAGAACTGTCACAGGACTCGACTCCAGAGTCAGTGCCCTTGCAACTACACAAGTCATTTTCAGATTCAGCTATATCAGCTTTCTTATTCTAAAGAACACTGTTATTCTTGTCAAATTCCACAATATTTCTTAACTCAAATGGAAAACATTTCTTTTTGAGAAAAGGGAAAGAAGGGGCTTATATAAGAGAACAGTGGCCATATGCCTGCTCTTTCTTCCCTGACTTGAGATTGGGGGAAACTGGGCAAAGAGATGGTAATCAAGTAGGTCACAGGTACTGGGAGAGTATGAAAATAGTAAGGAACATGCTTAAGGAGAAGGAATGGAATGAACACACAATATTTTGAAAATAATTTAAAGGTATTTTAAGAAACTGGTCACTAACAAGAACACTTAGGGAAAAGTTACACATCAACAGAGAAACAGAACCACACTTCTAAAAGGCCCAATCCTTATAAAATGGAAGGTAGCTAGATCCTTTGTGATAAGGCTGAATGACAGGAACCAACCCTGAACGCTGTACTACCCCTACACTTACATAAGCCAATGGACACATTTAATGTTTACACCACAATTAATTTGATTTTGTTGCTGTTGATCAAAAGCATACTGACTAATCCCTAACACTGGACGCAAATACTGGAGTACATCATGGGTAAAGCCTACAATAAAGATTTATACATTTGTCCTACGGTTTTGATTTGGGGTTCTGGTCTTCTTGGATGCCAGACAACATACACAGGCACACATAACACACACTCACATACACATGCGCGCATACACACACAGTTTCTGTTACTGAAAAAGTAAACAAATTTGAAAAAGAAATTTTCCCAGACACTACAACATAAATGGCAAACTAACGATTCACAGGCATATTTGCTTTTGCCAACTAATTTTTCTCTGAACAATAAACCAATGCTTAAAGTAGACTTTTGTTTAAAACTGTAGTTTCCTCTTTGTGAAAAGGTACCTGGAAAATAGCAGGCCATCAGTAAGTATCACCCTCAGATGGGGAATATGCAGAAATGTGTTTTCCAGTTCACTATGGTTTACACATCTACATAGTCTTGACCCTAATAGTACTTGAATTTGCAACCCCTGTTTTAAAAAGAAAATTTCACAGAGAGCCTCAAATGGAGCCTCTTAGTGATCTTGTAAGGTTTTCCACATTATTTGACAGTGGTGGATTTCACAGAGCTATGTCCCATGACAACATTCCACAGACATTAAGGGTTTCAATATTTTGTTTAAATTAGTATGCAGGTTTCCAGTTCCACCTGTAAGAAAAATGGAAGTCGCACTCCATCCCAACATCAAGTATAACGCTGAACAGACTGAAAAATCAGCAATTCTTATTGGATTCATAAGACAAGGGAGGACACAGAGCAAAATACTTTCCTTAAAACTGGAGAAACAGACAGACAAATACAAGTCATACCACAGCTTATCAGAACAGGAACTCAAACAAAAACCACTGACAACCAGTACCGAATAGGAAAACCTGCCCTGTAACTGACAAATTGCTAGAGCTTCAGTATAGACAACTCTGACGGTTAAAATATGGGGAAGGGGGACTCGGTTATATGGTGAAGGAGGAGGCATGTGCCACCATAAATATCAGAGAAAATTTTTCTCAGGTTTCCAGCAGTGAAGAGAAAATAATATTGAAATATGCCAGAGCACTCTATCCTTAATAACAAAGCCCCCTGGGGAAACTAGATAGCCAGAGGCTAACTGACCTGGGGAGAGGAAACATGTAAATCCAGCCTATTCAAAGCATCCTGTCCCATGGGGCGGGGGTGGTGGGGGGGGACAGGGGGCACGGGGGGGGGGGGGGGGGCACTGCGCCAGCCGCAGCGGGAAATACTAAGAAACACTAGTGAAGTTGGCAGTCAAGAGGCATAGGCTCAGTAAATGAATGAGCTATGGATCACATGACTTTCCTGACACCTTACCACCACAGTACTAAAGGCTTATTTATATCAGTTCCTTTTAACCAGTAATCAATCAGACCTGGCTATTTAAAAATAGGGAGGGAGGGAGTCAGGCAAGCATGGATAACCAAAATGCAAAAAACACAATTTGAAGACAAAAAGCAATCATCGTAAATAAACCGCAAGAATGTCAGAATTTAAAACAACTCTGATTAATATGCTCAAGACTCTAATAAAGTAGACAGTATGCAAGAAAGATGGGCAATGCTAGCAGGATGGAAATCCTTGTAAAGAACTGAAAAGAAATGCTAGAGATTAAAAACAAAACACCGTAACCAAATGAAGAATGCCTTTGATGGGCTTATTATCAGACCAGACACAGATTAAAAAAAAAAAAAAATCTGAGCTGGAAGATGTATCAATACAATTCTCAAAAACCAAAAATGAAAGAGAATACTCCAAAAAATTAATTAATATCCAAGACTGTAAGATAACTACAAAAGGTAGAATGTATATGCATGATGGAAATATTAAGAGAAGAAAGAAAAAAGAAATAGAACTATCTAAAGGAATAATGACTGAGAATCTCTCCAAATTAATGTCAGACCAAACCACAGATCCAGGAAGGGAACACCAAGCAAGACAGATGCCAGAAAACTACAGTTAGGCATATCTTCTTCAAACTGTAGAAAATCAAAGATCTAGAAAAGTCATGAAACAAGCTATTGGGAAGGAGGGTTTTTGGAAACCTTACCTGAAGAGGAAAAAAGATAAGAATCACATCCCACTTCTCAGAAAAAAATGCAAGTAAGAAGAGAGAGGAGTCAAATATTTAAAGTACTGAGAGGAAAAAAAATCCTACCAACCTAGAATTCTATACCCTGCAAAATTAACCTTCAAAGATGAAGAGATATTTTTCAGAAGAACAAAAATTGAAGAAATGTGTTGTTGCTAGACCTGTCTTGTAAGAAACGTTAAAAGAAGTTCTTTAGAGAGAAGGAAAATAATATAGGTCAGAAACTATGATCTATATAAATAAAGAATTAACACCAATGAAACAATGTAAAGAAAATAAAAACTTTTACTTCTCTCATTCTGAATGGATCTGACAAGTGTGTCAAAATAATAGCAACAATGTATTCAATTATATTATATATGCTTATATGTAAGTTAAATGAATAGAGAAATTAGTATTGTTTTATTATAAGGTATTTGCACTACACATGTAGTGGTACTGTCTTATTTGAAAGTAAACCTGGATTAGTTGTAAATGTGTAATGCAAACTCTAGGGCAACCACTGAAAAAATTTTTAAAAATAAAGTATAACTAATATGTTAGGAAAGGAGAGAAAAAAGAATCATATAAATGCTCAATTAAAACCACAGAAGACAAAAACAGGAACAAAGAAGAAAAGCAACAAATAGAAAACAGTAACAAATATGGTAGGCATTAATCCAACTGTATCAATCCTTTGAATGTCAATGCACCAACTGAAAGACAAGGGATTGTCAAAGTGGACCACAAAACACATCCCACGCATATGTTGTGTACAAGAAACCCACTTTAAAAATAAAGACATATATAAATTGAAAGTAAATGGACAAAAATATATCATGCTAAATTAGTATGTACGTACTTCAGTTGTTTTATACAAGTCTATGAAAGGGTTTTTTGCCAGCAGCCATGCCGTCTGGCTATGTGGAGCATTTTCATTCACTTGCTTTTTGTATTTGTAGATCTAACAGATGCCTAATGGGCAAAGGCATGCCTTCTTCAAAAATGTCCCAAGACTACCAACATCTGGCTATGTATTTAATGCAGGAAGAGACAACACTGTTTACTATGTTCTCCTCAATCCACTCCCTAATACACAGCCAGGTAGCCCTAATTAAAATAAGCATAAATTGTCTTTAGTGCATAATACTGAGCCCAAGTTCATTTTCACATGGTTAGTCTTACAGATGACAAGTCACTTTCAGAAAACCAGGTGAGAAATCAAGAAACACTCCATTTCTACTTAGATTGGAGAAGTACCTAAAGGCATAGCAAGACTAGTAAGCAATCTGAAATTAGTACAACTTACTGAACAATGAATTAGAAACATCTACTGCAGGAACAGAGATAACCATTTGATGTTTGAACTTTGCTTTTCTTAAAGGACTAAGGACACATATAACCTTGAATTTAAAGGACAGGAGGAATCAATTTTAAGAAGACAGGAAATCTATCACAATAAAACTAAATGCTTGTATTCTTTGCCCTGGACATTGTGAACTTCTGAGGGGTTTTTTTGGTTTGTTTTTTTTTTGTTTTTTTTCCATATTTCAACACTGTGGTAATTAACAAGCACAATACTTTTTTACCAGGGCACATGAAAAGGGCTGGGGATTGTCACCATGTATATAATAAATTTTATATATACTTATGGAATCTTAAGAGTTTAAAAATGATACAATCTGAAAATTAAGACAAAAACCATAAGCCTGAAGGAGGATTTCAGGGAATGGGAAGGAGGAGAATTTAGGATGGAGAAAACTCTGAGTAGGCAGGCCATGAAACCATTAAAGAATCAGACCTGGGACACTCACATCTACACCCCTTACTCTTTTTCTTGTTGAGGTAAGAGGTGGAATTTATTAGAGATGCATGCTTTAGGTGCAGAAGAGAGCTTAACAGCTTCATCTATTCCACATATAAACCACCAATAAGGATTACAGATCTAATTAACATTATTAAATAATATTAATAACTTTAAAAAGAATACTTTTAAATTGAGAAGTATAACATTTTTTAAATTTTTTAAAAAATTTTCACCTAAGGATATGTTTATTGCTTTTAGAGAAGGAGGGAGGAAAGGCGATGGAGAAGGGAGAAGGATAGACACATCAATCAGTTGCCTCCCGTACATGCCTCAACTGGAGATCAAACCCACAACCTAGGTATGTGCCCTGACTGGCAATCAAACTCACAACCTCTTTCGTGTATGGGGACAACACTCCAGCCAACTGAGCCACCCGGCCAGGGCAGAAATAAACATATTAAGCCAAGTGAAATAAATATTTGCAACACCTGCCTTGCTTAGGGTCATAAAAATTTTAGCATATGCATATATATACAGTTATGTATGGGAGAGATGGAAGGGAAAGACTGGCAAAGTGGGAGAAAGATTTCACGTTTTAAAAAATTACCACCCTATGCCAACGAATTTGACAATTTAGATGAAAAAGACCAATTCCTAGAAAGTCACAAACCACCGAAGAAGAAATGAAAAATCTGAACATATACAACGTAAAGAAATTTAACTAGCAATTTAAAATCTTCTCACTAGTAAACACCCAATCTAGGATGGCTTTACTGTCGAAGTGTATCAAATGTGTGAAAAAATAATACCAATACTTCACAAAATCTTCCAGAAAACAGAAGCTATTCCAACCTATGTTATAAGGTCAATATCACCGTAACAAGTCAAACAAAGATATCACAAGAAAGGAAAATAACAGATATCCTTCATGAATATAGATGCAAAAATCCTCAATCGAAACATTTACAAACCAAATCAATGCCAAGTAGGACTTATCCCTGGAATTGGATTAACATCCAAAAAACAATGTACCATGCCATATTCATAGAATAAAGGATAAAAACCACATGATCATCAATAAGCATAGAAAAAGCATTTAACAAAATCCAAAACTCATTCAGACATAACTCTTAAACTTGGTATAGAGGGGAACTAAACCTAATAAAAAAAAAAAATCTATGAAAAACCTACAATGATCACACTTAAAAGTAAAAGAGGAACACTGTATTCCCAGGGTCAGGGACAAGGCAAGGATGTGTGCTCTTCACCTGTTCTATTTAACACAGTAGTGGAGGTTCTAGCCAGTGAAATCAGGCAAGAAGAAGAAATAAAAGGCATCAAGATTGGAAAACTGTCTTTATTCACAAGTGATATGATCCTATATATAGGAAATCCTAAGGAACCATCCAAAACTATTAGAATTAATAAATAAATACAGCAAATTTGCAGAATACAAGATCAATATACAAATATCAATTGTATTTCTATAAACAAGCAAGGAAGAATCCAAAAATAAACCTAGAATACAATTCAACTCACACCAGTGAACAAAGTTAACAAAAGACACATAAGACATGTACACTGAACATCTCAAAAGTTTGCTGGGGGAAAACGATGCATGCAAAAAAATGAACCATCACCTCACACAATAACTAATTTAACCAAAAAAATCATACACATAAATATAAGAACTAAAACAATAAACCTTTTAGAGCAAAACATGTAAGAAAATCTTTTAAGACGTTGAGCTGGCCACAGAATTTTATACCAGAAAGTACAATAAACTGGACCTCATTAAAATAAAAAATTATTGAACTTCCAAAGACAACATTTAAAAAAATGGAAAGACAAGCAAAAGAGCAGAAGATGACATATGCAAAAACATGTATCTGGTGAAGGATTTGTATCCAGAACATATACAAAGCTCTTACAATTCAATAATAAAAAGACAAACAACCTGAATCAAAAAAAATGGACAAAAAACAGGAGCAGAAATTTCACCAGATATGTGAGTGATTAATAAGCACATGAGAAGATGCTCAACACCGTTAGTCATTAGGGAAATGGAAATTAAAACTACAGAAATCCTCACACACCGCTTATGGGAATGTAAAATGGTACACTAAATTGGGAAAAAGTCTGGCAGTTTCTCATAAAGTTTAACATAAAAACAACATACAATTCAGCAATTCTACTCGTAGAAAAATGAAACCATGAGGCCACAGAAAGACTTGCATACAAATATTCATAGCAGCATAATTTCTAATAGCCAAAAACCATAACCAACAAAGTTCCTCCAACTGGGAGTGGTAAGACAAAATGTGGTACACCATAAAATTGAAGACAATTCAGGAAATGAAACAAACTACTGATACACATTATATCAAGGACGAAATTTCAAACACATGAGAAGGAAGAGATGCCAAACAAAAGAGATCAACATAATTGTATGGTTTTATTTATATGAAACGTCCAGAAAAGGCAAATTTAAAAACAGGAAGATTAGTGGTATGAATGGGGATTAACTATAAATGGTCATGAGGAATCTTACTGAGGGGATGGAAATATCCTACAACTGATTTACGATGATGGTTGCACAATTCAGAAAGTTACTAAAAATCATTGAATTATACACTGGAAATGACTTTTACGATATAATTTTATGGTGACATATAACTCGAAGTTGTTTAAAGTTGTTTTTAAAAGTTTGGTATTTAAATAATGGGTAATGGAAAAAGCACTGAAAAGTTTTAAGTAGGCACTCAACAAGTGATTGCTGAATAAATAAGGAGAGAAAAATAACTAATCAGGTCAACAATATTTCTGAGAACATCCTAATATATATCTGACTACTGAGGGGAAGTGTGAAAACAGTACCATGGAGAAAAAGATCCACAGTGGGATAACAGAGATACAGACTGGAATGTCCATTCAAACATTTACTAGCTGTGTGGTATTGTGGAAGTCACGAAACCACGCTGAGTTCAAGTTTCCCTGTGTAGAATGGCCATTTGAGTATTTAATGCGATGAGTAAGTGTTTAGTATGGTTGTTAGTGATCCAAGAACTGACAGCTCGTGGCAGCAGTAAAGTAGTATTAATAGTAGAAGCTATATTAGGTGTGGCCGAATATATACTTAGTAAAGGAATCTTAAGTTTCTTGGACCAAAATGTCTTTAGAGCCTTCGTATGGACACTGGTAGAAACCAAGTACCACACCTTTAAGACTAAAGCATACAAGAACTCTTTTCTAAAGGAGACTAAGCTAAAGCAAAGCTCTAAGCAATCAAAATACAAAGTTCCTCAAGAATAATATGTATGATTTTGGTGGACATGCAGCAATGCAAGCCCAATACAAATACATACGACTACATTGGTTAAATGAGGTAAATTTTTTAAAGGGGGAGGTATGTTAAAAATACAACTAGGCAGAAAGTAAGGGTCACTAAGAAATAACTCATACCAATAGTTTTTCCTACTTCACAGAGGGAGCATGAATTAAGAATAAGGAAGTATTTCATTAAACTGCTAACACATTGGAAAGAGGAAAGGCACCATGCATGCAAGGAATGTTTCCAGCTCCATTTTCCAGCACCAAGAGCCACAGCTTTTAGTTCAGGGGTTGACAAGCTACAGCCCACAGCACAAATCTGGCCTGCCACCTATTTTTCTAAATAACATCTTATTTTCAAGAGTAGAGTTAAATATTCACTATAGAGACCATCTGACCTGCAAGACCGTCTGACCTTAGACATTGAGTCTGTTTAGTACTCAGTAAGAGCTGACACAGTTAAAATATTTAAACTGAGGAATTTAAAAGGTAAGATTACTGCACCTGATAATGCACTGGTTTAAAAGATAACCTGGATACATCATGTGACATGATATACACTGATAATTGCTGCTTTAGAGTCAAAAAGGTTTGACACTAAATCTGTTCAGATATGAGTAGACCTAAGGCAAGATATTTAGGTCAGTTTCCTCACTTCCGTATCGTAGGCATAATATGGTACCTTCCAGTTTTATATAACAGCACCCAAAACCATTTGTAGTATCAGGTAATAACTAGTCAATAAATGTTAGTTCCTACCACCTACATGCTGAACTGGTACTTTCATCTATTCCTTATGATTCTGCATTAACCCTCAGTCTTTAAAGCAAGGCATTCTGTCACTAGAAAACACTTTTGTGCAATGTACTCGATCCTCTTAGATACCTGATATGGATTTAGCAATCTTTAAGGTCTCTCCAACTTTTGTAAAGTAATGCCCATATATAACCTGAGACAATGAGTTATACAACTATACAGTTCTTGCTGCATGAAATTTCAGGATGCACACACACACACACACACACACACACACACACGTGTATATATCTACTTATATAGATAATGTTGCCTCAAAACTCATCTCTCAAATTCAGAGATAGCATGATTAGTTCTAGGACAACTGTATCACCCTATCCCCTTCAAGTCTTATTTATTTTTATAAGTCATTTCTAAGTCTTTGTCTTTCCAAATGAAAGAATACTATTCATTTATAGTCAGTTCCTATTTCTGAGTCCGTAAAGCCACTTTTAACCTTGCTGGTTAAAAAGTAAAAAAAGTCCATGTAAACTACAGCCTCTGGATGATAATGATGCATGAATGTAGGTTCATTAATTTTAACAAATAAAGGTACCACTCTGGTGGGGGATATTGATTTTGGGGAAGGCTACAAATCTGTGGGGCAGAGGGTACAGGGGAAATCTCTGTACTTTCCACTCAATTTTGCTAAGAACCTAAAAGTGCTCTAAAAAAATAAAGTCTAAAAAAAAAATAGTAACAACAAATAGAAGATTAAGAAAAAAACAGAATCTTCTAGACAAAGTGGCCATATGTGATCATTTTTCCCAGAGCAGTCCAAATTTAGGCCTGTCATCATGGAATAATAATTAACAGCATCCCCAACTCACTCTGAAAAGTGTTCTGGGCTGCATGATAAATTATATGGTTATTCTAATTCTATGCTTCTACTTCTGCCATCTAATAAATAAACCAGTGCTTCAAAATCCAAACCTGATTAAAAAAAAAAAAAACTGGGGGGAAAATAGTGTACACCATCTCCTATCCCTTCAAAGATTTATAAATTTGCCACTGAAAGTGAAACAAGTGTTTTTACATTCTTACAGTCTGCTGCTTACAGGAGCCTCTTTATCCTCCTCCTTCTAGGATCTAGATGGTAACATTTTAAAATCCCATACATAACATACAATTGGGAAATACACACCTATTACTCATCAGCATGCTATACAGTTTAAAAATATATATACAAATATATTTTTAAGGATCTCGCAAAACTTTTTGAAGTAAAATGCTTTATGTGAAAAAGCTGTTAAATGTATACATGGGGAGAAGTCTGACAAATAAGGCAAAATAATAATCACGGTATTATTTCAGTGGAAATACTAGTTGAATACATTCTTTTTCTATATGTCTCTGTTTCCCAGCTTTACTCAAAATAAATCTGTACTGTGTTTATAATGAAAGAGTCTCACATGTAGCCAAAGAACAAGATGTTTGTACTAAAGCTGAAGTGAATATACAGGAGATACACCCAAACTTTAATAAATCCAAAACTGCTATGCTATCTAGGTACAGCCTAAATAACGTGAGGTACTCAAGGAAGGCACAGAACACCCAGGACACTTCCAGGATAAAGGGACTGTCCTTTGCATATGCAAAGTACATCTAATGGCATCAGTGGCAAGAGATTTCTAGAGTTCAAGGTGGTGGTAGAGTAATGGTTCTTACCCAGGTTTAAGCTTGAAGAGGATCCATGTGAAGAGAGGGAAGGAGGTGGTGTCTGTGAATGTCCTGGTCCCTGACTAGGGAGAGGCATGCCCACGGGTCCAGGAGAGGAGGAAAAGCTAAGGCCGTTATAAAAACTGTGTCCAATGGGGGTCAAGCTGCTCGATGTCCTCTTATAAAGGTCACTGCTGCCAGTCAGGGAGTCACGGCGGGAGCCACTGCCAGTGTTGGAGTTTGCAACTAAAATGGAATTAAAACAATGCAGATAAGAACAGGCCTGTTCTTTGACGAACAAGCCCAGTGACCTGTTCCTAACACTTTGATCCAGACTCCTTACCACTGCAAATTTGTCAGCAGAGACGACCCTAATTGTTCATGTGGCAGTTCTAGGGGCAGGTAAGGTAATAAAGAGGACATGGCTCAGGTTAACATGAAACTTTTGTTCAAACCATTACACATATGCCAAATTTACCTTCCCTTTGTGTCATATATTATGGGGTGGGGTGGGTTAAAAAGCTCTGACGGCCACATAAGCTATGGAAAAGGTGAAAGAAAATGGGCTAAAAAGAATGCCTTTCATCAACCCAAAAGTTCTAGTAGAAAAATGGAGTACAGAAAACAGATGTGTAAATGGGGTATTGCCCCATACACAAGACATATATGAAAGCCTGTTTTCTCAATAGGTTTGTTCAATCAAGAGTTATTACTAGACCCCAATTCCAATGTAAGATACCTTCTCTCAAACACGCCCTTCTTTTTGACATCACACTGTTTTACAAACACTGTAGTTATCCCATTGTTTCCCTTATTGCTTTCCTGATTTTTTCTCCCATCAAAATGTTAAAAATATCTTGATCTAATTTCCTTCCTCCCATTTTTCCATAATATCCACCTTAATTCTTCTCAAGAGACTGCAGAAAACTCATGACTTTTTAAGGCCTGGAGATTGTGGAGTCCACTACCCTGTGATCTTTGGTAAGTTGTCCTCCCTGTTTTTAACATTCACATTTCTATGTTTCCCTCCATGTTCTCCCCAATGCCTGCAAAAATCTCCCCTGCTTTTCTAATCCCTGTGACAAACTGACTTTGAGATACAAATAAGCAGCAACACGAGTGTAAACCTGAAACAGGCCCCAACTGTGTATCTTGACTTTAATAGTCCATCATCTCAGAGATATGTGGGACGGCTGGATTCCCACGGGGCTCGGTCCAGATCTGCCTGTGGTATCTGTCCATGGTTCCATGCATTGTCAGTGTTCCATAAAGATTGCAAAAATAATTAAAATTCAGTTTTAACAGCACATCAGTCTGATTTCTACCTGCTGTTCCAAACCCTCCAAGGGCTGATCCCAGGGTGGCGCCAAGAGAACTGCTACTTCCAAATCCCAAGGATGTGTTGGCAGGCTGGGCAGAGCCCTGAGAGAAGAGGGAGCTGCTCTGGGAATTGCTGCTCAGAGAGTTGTTGCCATAGAAAGAGCTGGATGCCAGGTTGTTACTGGGCTGCTGCTGGGGCTGGGGTTGAGGCTGCTGGGTGCCTAAAGGGCGAAATGGTCCGTTTGTTGTTCCAGCAAGACCACCGGCTGCTCCATTTGCTGAAGCTGCGGCCGCTGCAACAGCTACAAAGAAGAAAGCAAACCACTGAGCTTTACAAGGGATTGGCCACATTTCCAAACTACGTTGTTATCTTTTTTTGAAAAATCTTTTAATTCTGCTGTATCTTTTCAAAGTGACACAAACCTTATAAAGAACTATACAGACCTGTCTTTGATCCCTTCATCTGAAGTTTTATTTTCTATTTCTACTTTGAATTGCTAACTTTAAAGAGTCTGTAGCTTAAAACAGGTACAAATATCAAATATATCCATTTTAAATATAACTATTTCCCAAAATCTCATGTTTTACAAATATCTATGTTGAAGACTTTTTTTTCAGAACCACTGTCAATCATATATTAAGTCCCATAAATTCCTAAGACATTTAAGCATGTTGCTCTCTTCTAGATCTTCCCACTATTATTCCTAATTACATAAAGCTTAAAATCATATCTGCTACCGCTCCCAACCAAAATTTATTGTTCTGTCACGTCTCTATTCCTCTCCCACTTCCCACCCCTGCCCCTGCAAAAACAACCAAAAACAAAAACAGAAAAAAACCTACATTATTTTCAAATAATGACATGGATGTCTGTGAAATTAACCTTGAACTTCTGCCAATGGTACCATTTTATATAAGTAATCTAACCTCCTAGGTTTGCAGTGGAATAAGTCCTTGCTGCTAACCAACTGATATAGGCCATCAACAAAATCAGAATCTATTGATGTGATTTTCTGCTTCTGATTCCCTTTGAAATATTACAGGGTAGAATTGTTATATTGAAAACTGTCAAATAAAATGCATTTCCACATAGTTTAAGAATGTCATTCATCACCCTTTTAGATCTCTGACGGAAGCTCACCTGCTTGTGCGGCTGAGGAACTAATGATGACTGGGGCAGGAGCTACAAGTCGTACAGGAGCTCCAAGGCCATTTCTCGCTCCTGTGTTCACGACGAGGGCTCCAGTTTGGTCATAGTAAGCAGCAGGAGCCAAGACCGGGTAACCTAGGAATAACAAGCAAACATATAAGTATATATAAAACTAACAAATGTCTCCTGGGCACCAGCACATTATAAATAGTCACAAACTCACCTCTGGGTACAGACAGACCTAGATGTATATGCTGGCATCAACACTTACATAGCTGTATGACCCTGAATCTCTAATTATCCATTTCCTCATCTATAAAATGAGGATAATAATAATACCTGCCCCCATTAAGTTCTTGTGAAGATTAAGCTAAAAGATGAATGTGAAAGATCTAGCATGATATATGACAAACTAAGACTAGTGTTATTTATCATGCACTAGGTGTTAGAAAGGAAATTTGGCATGACAGAAAATACCTATACTCTTCAAAGTGCTAACCCAGGTTTATCACCAGCAATCATACACTGAGAATTTTTTAATGTTTTCTTGATTATACAAATAACAGAGGGTACAAATGATTACAATAATCATAGTACTTCCATACCACATATTAATCTAAGCATAAATACGCTGCAAGTCAGCAAGAAAAACACAGACAGGCTTCAATTAACAGGATCTTTTAATGCCATGAGATGGAAATCTCCAAATCCTACTGACCCATGTAAGAAATTACAGCTGACTTCTCAGTAAAACATAAATGCTTAGTAACTAACAAAACAAATAATTCAAGTTAAATGTACTAAATTCATAAATGAATCAGTTAATTTGGCTATGCTCCACAGTCAGTAAGATACATAAAACTTAGGCTGAGGTCTCATAAAGACCTGCTTCAAAGGAAGAACCTCAAACTATATCCAGTCCATGAAAACAGGACCAGGTGACAGTGAGCTAAAATAACATATATTCAAGATATATATTAATCATACATAAGCAGGCCCAAAGCATCTCTACTCTTGGTTCAGAAGCGATCCCAGAAATGTAAGGGAAGACACTATCAAGAAATACCAGGAATTTCTTCCTATTAATGCTATTCAAAAACATCAGCATAGATACTAAAGCCTTGGAGTAATCTATCCCAAATCCTGAAGGAGAAAATAGATCATACCAACAAAAATAGCACATTCTAAGCAATGTGTGAAGATGTGCGTATCTCCACTATATTAAGATTAAGACTGGCTCAGAACAATTAGGTGCTCTCATCAACGAAATGTGATCTAAGTGAGGGCAAGTATATGTCATCCTTGCCAGTTCCCAAATCATGACAAGCCTAGGCGAGCTAAAAGCACCGCCCATTCTCTGAATCTCTCCCAACAAGCCAACTTTTTTCCCCTCAAAGTATAGGAACAACAATGCAGCCTCACCTGGCATGCCTGCAGCCAGTCCTTGTCCAAAAGCAAGGGCAGAATTCACTGCTGCAGCTGCCACTAGTGGATCTGTTTGCTGTCCCTGCTGATTCTGATTTGGGGTCAAAGGACGCTGGCTGGCTCCTCCACGGAGAACCTGGGAGACAGAAATAAATCAACTACTTTCTTCTCATTAGATATATAACCCTCCACAGGCTTAAGCTGGGTTGACTTTTTTAAATTTATTGGGGTGACATTGTTTAATAAAATTATATAGGTTTCAAGTGTACAATTCTATGATACATCATCTTATATTGCATTGTGTACCTACCACCCAAAGCCAAATCTTCTGTCACCATATATTTAACCCCCTTCACCTTTTACTAACCCCCCAACCCCCTTCCATCTGGCAACCACTATACTGTTGTTGTCTGTGTTGAGTCGACTTTTAAGAACTGGTGGTTGTAAAAACATTTTTCCTATAATGGCATTTATTATATGTCATAGCTGTTAGGGTAAAAATTCAAGTAACATTTCATATAATGAAATTCATTCTACCACTCTTGGTTTAAACATATTACCTTTATAAAGCAGCCAAAGGCATATAAAAGTGATGATTCATTCATTAATCAAATGCTTTTAATGCCTACCATCTGGCAGGTACTAGGAATAATGCAAAGAATGAGAAAAACAAAACCCTTGCCATCTTGGAGCTTTTATTCTGTAAATGAGACAGACAATAAACAGTAACTCTATAATATAATGTCACTGGCTCTGACAAAAAGGTGAGTGAAGAAAAAGAGTATGATGGAGTTGGGGAGTGGAGGATTTAGATAAAATGAAGATAATTTACCCTCAAAATTAAGTTAAAATATCCGTGACAAAAAACAACACACAAAGGAAGCTATTGATAGATTTTCTTTATGGAATATGAGAACATCTTCTCTACCCTACAACACTATTCCCATTCATCAAAGCCCAAGTGAGCTCACCAGATTGAATTTAGGAGGCTTCTGACCTATTTCTATTTCTCCTCTCATAAATTCCACAAACACACAGCTATCTAAATGGAAATGAGTATTAGTCAAAAACACTGACATTTTAGTGCAAAATACCAGTTCTGCCACTGTAATAAAGGGTTTACTTTTTAATTTTTTTTAAAAGATTTTACTTACTTATTTTTAGAGAGAGGGGAACGGAGGGAAAAAGAGGAGAGAAACATTGACGTGGGGGGGAAACATCTATGTGTGAGCGATACATCGACTGATTGCCTCTCACATGCCCCCAACTGGAGACCTGGCCCACAACCCAGGCAAGTGCCCTGACTGTGAATCTAACCAACGAACTTTTCAGTCGCAGTCTGTTGCTCAATCCACTCAGCCACACCAGCCAGGGCGGATTTACTTTTTATTAATGAAACACAGATATCAAGACGCTAGATGAAACTCAGAGATCATCTTATCCTGAATATTCTGAAGAATCTATATACTACAGCAAGTAAAAATGCAAGGTCCACAGACCAAAGTTTATAAACAAATACATTTTGCAATGTTTTCAAAGGCAAAGTGCTTATCAGATCACTTTCATTATCATTCCGCTATTTTTAACAGTTAGACATGTGGTCAAGAGCCTGGGTACAGATTATTCTTGGTACCATTTGGTAAAAAAACTTACGAGAAACACCACTAGGAATCAATTAAATATTTATTAAATGAGCATAAATTGAACAATACTGTCTATAATGGCAAGAAGAGATGTGATGACACTTAATTTACCCAAAGTCTCTTATTTCCTTATTTGTAACTATAGTAAGAGTAACAGCTTATCTTGCAAATGTGTTGAAAGTATGAGAATTACTGTCTGCAAGGCACATACCTAGTACATAGGAGCTAATTAGTAACCAATAGCTAATTACTATAAAACTATCAGGCAAGGTGAGTGAGTGGGCCACGACTTAGAAGATGCCTAACCAGCAACACAGAAGAGTTTCACTTTGGGAAAAGTAAACAGCATGTACAGAGATATGGCAAATGCTAACAGTTCAAAACTACTGGAGAACTAGAAAACATCTATGCAAGCATCGTTTTCATTGCACATAATAAACTATGCTAATGTTTGGTTAGGAGTTGTACAAAAGCTCAGGGGCCAGAGGAGTGAACAAGGGGTCTGAAGAAAAAGGTGGTCCAAGACTACCAAATCCTGTATTAATGAGAAGCAGCAGGTTTCAGTATGGTATACTCTCTAGAAATCGATACAGTACTTTGTTGATAAATAAAAGTTCCTAAGTCAGCTGCCAATACTCATATATTTTAATTTCATCAATAAGTAACAAGTCTGGGTTTTATGAAAACATATATAAAATTTCACAATTAATATTTTAGCATCTAATAAAATCATTCAAAAATGTCTGAAAAATCTACTTGTAAAACACCATCGAAGGAGTTAGTTTACTACCTATCTTCATTATACAAAAGCTGTTGTTGTAATTTCAAAGGTACCAATTTAAACAGTGTTTGAAATTTAATAATATTTAATAAGCAATCAGATATTCCATGGGGTATTTTAAGTAATAATTATTCATCCTTCCACGGTTCACCATGCTTGATAGAATCCATATCTACAGTCTCCCCTAATCTAGAAAGTTCAGAAACCACTCTAAGCTCTCCTCTCTCAAAATGCTATCTGTGCTTGTATTCAACGCAACACTCAGGATTTTTCTTTTCTTTTTTTTTAAACAAGTATTTTAAAATAGAAAAGAAAAAAAATCTATGAGGTGTCAAAGGAACCTTCAAAATGGATAAAAAAGAAATCAGAACTAAGTGGAATGGATGGACTTTGCTGACTTTGCTGAGTTCTAGCAATTAGATTTGGAACAGTGTACCTAGAACACAACAAATGCTTTCCAGTAAAACATACAGTCCAAAAAGGCCAAAAGCAAAGTTTAGAAAGAGCCTCTCACTTCAATGATTATGACAAAAGAGTTCACCAAGAAAAATTGTATTTTCTGAAAATAAATGAAACCAAAACTGACACAAAAATAACATTAGGACTAAAATATGGCTGCTTATTAAAAATAAGGCTAATAACTTTTTCATAGTAGGATTTATAATTGTAGAGGACAAACAACTCTGAATTGCAAATGATTATCATGCTCATTTTATAGCTAAGGAATCTATATGCAGAAAAGTCATACAATTTTCCCTAGTTGCAACCAGTTGATGGTTGAAGAAAAACCAGATCGCAGTTTTACATAACTCCAGACATCACAATACGGTCAGAAAACAGCACGAACTGTGAAATTATAGACTTGTGTTTAAATCTTAACAACTGAATATTTGTGTTATCCTAGGCACACATACTCCATTTCTTCAATCTTATGATGGAGACTCATATAATCTATAGAATCAAAGTAAGTTAAAAAGAAAACATTATACATAGAGCACTTAGCTTTAAAGAGAAGGTTTTCAAAAAGAAGTACTTATTACTATCTTTGTTGCTCACCCTATCAGAACTAATTTTAAAACACAGCAATTACTTTAGTCTTTCAAATCCATTAGGATTTGGCAGCCATTTAAACACAAAGATCATCACAAATAAATACAGACTATCTACAAAGAGTAGCTATGAAGAAATTAATTAATAGGGATCACCCTTTCTTTCTGTTAACAAATTCTCTGCTGAATTCCCTTACATACTTGATAGTAGAATTTTATCTATTGCAAAGAAAATCAGGCATTAGCTTCCCAAAATTTATCTTACTATAGAAACACTGGCCCAAGATAAACTAGCTGGAATTTCAAAACCTGTGTTTTCCTATAATTTAGTGAAATCTAAAGAAATAAACATACCTTTTTTTGAGAATGATAAAAAGCAGAGGATTTTTGTTTGGATTATATCATAAAAATATATATATGAGCATGGTGTTTCACCTCAAAAGCAAGTTTAATTTGATAGTACGTATCAGAAGCTTAAATACTCAATTATTTTACGTAGAGAAAAAAATCCACATCTAGGAATTTAGCCCATGGTAATAATTTGCAAAGGACTTGTGCAAAGCATATTTATCAGTGTTATTTAAAACACCAAATTATCGCTAAGTTAAATATCGAATAATAATGGATTGGTCAAAAAGTATACAATATTCTTTGATGGATTTAAATTTAACCAGTAAATGTTAAATAACATGGAAAACTGTAAAAGCAGGATATAAAACCATGTGAACAGAATATTCCATTTTATAAAAACTTCATTAAATAATGCTACAATAACAGATACCAAGCATTAATATTGGTTTCTTCTTATATTAAAAATAATATGTGATTTGGTTTTGAGTTTTCCAGTTCACCACAATACTCAGCAATAGGTATTATTCTAGTACAGAGGAGAAAATGGTCTATTTAAATTAAAAAGACAGCCCTGGCTGATGTGGCTCAGTTGGTTAGCGTCATCCTGTAAACCAAAAGGTCCCAGGTTTGATTCCTGGTCAGAGTACATGCCTGGGTTGCAGGTTCCATCCCAGTAGCAGCCTTGTGAGAGGCAACCAATGTTTCCCCCTTTCCTTCTCCCTTCCTGCCCCTCTAAGCATGTCCTCAGGTGAGGAAAAATAAAATAATATAAAACATACTCAGTTTTAAATTTTATTATCCTTTCCCAACTCAATTTAAAAGTTCTTATTACTATAAATTAAAACAGACATAATAGGTTTAAGATCTATATGCAACCCAATAGATATTATAATTTAACAGTCTTAAGAACCAGTACTTCCCTCTTTCGTAGCAAGCTATCTGTTAAGAGAGACAGAGGTGATCTGAGAATGGTGCTTAGCAGTTAACTGCAGTATTGCAAAAAGAAAATTTACTATCACTATGATACTTTGACTCTTGCTAATGATGTATCCTTCACTGGACACTTCTCTAAGCAGTTTTCTTACATATAAATTGTATAATATCATTATTTACACTGACTAGTTACACTGACCATGAACCTGATTCATAAATGGGATTAATAAGCATAGCTAAGTCTGAGCCTGAACTCAGATACAAGCATGAGAGGGAACTCGCCCATTCAGTGTTCTCTATTTGGACCAACAATACCTTTTAATTACATGTAACTAAAATGCACACTTATACAGGATAAATTTTGTTAACATTTACCTGCTGCTGCCCTTGCTGAGCCTGGGGGGTGGTCTGCTGGTTAGCAGAATTTGTGGCCGCAGCAGCCGCAGCAGCTTGCTGCTGAAATAGACTGGCAGGGTAGACGCCCCAGGGAGTAACTCCATAGTACTGGTGAGGGACCACAGCCGGGCCTAAAAACAGCAAGAGAAAGGGGGAAAAAAAGTTTAGATTGGTAAGACTCATCTCTGGGTTTCCAAAGACTACACCTGATTCAGCAGATCCTCCTGTAAAATATTAATTTAAAAATACAGCGATTCATTCTAGTTAATCATTAATTCTATGTTTTTAAATAAAAAATATTATACATGATCCCTACACCAAAGTCTTCTGAAGTCAGTAATGTACTCCAACCCTAGAGAAAGAAGCCAATGAAGGAGGGAACACTGGACAGAGCAAAAAGGAGCATAACTCATAGAGGCAGGAAGGAGTGGGTTTAAGAATACATGGAGGCATGGCTGGTTTGACTCAATGGATTGAGTGGATTCACCCTGGCAACTGAAAAGTCACTGGTTCGTTTCCCAGTCAGGGCACATGCCTGGGTTGTGAGCCAGGTCCCAAGTTAGGAGACATATGAGAGGCAATATAGATCGTGTATCTCTCACATATTGTTGTTTTTCTCCCTCCCTTCCCCTCTCTCTAAAAGTAAATAAATAAAATTTTAAAAAAAGACTACAAGGAGGAATTAGCTTTAGTCAGGAAGAAAGCAAAGGCATGCCTTTCCCCAAGAAAGAAAGGATATAGGAAAGATACAGAAAAAGTGTTGTTACAAGGGAAATGAATGTAGAGTTTATGTGCCTAAAGTGATGGAAAAAAACAAAAAATTAAGTTGTACTCTGCTTTCAACAGTAAGGATGGCACCAGAGGTGATTAATAGGAACAGTGGTCCTGGTGCTTCATCAACTCCAAAAGCATGAAAATCCATCAGCCTTCTGAAAGCAAGCCCCAGACACTCCACTGACCCTCCACTGCTCAGTTTCTGAGAGGTTTAGTTTTCCTATTTCTATTTTTAAAGTGTCACAAAAGGCACTCAACACAACTACAGCCAGACATTGATATATGAAATTTTAAATTTAAGTCAAAGTTGAAAATAAATAAAAACAAAAAATATAACACCTTAACTTCTTAAAGACCTGCTCAGGCTCCTGAACACAACTAGGCTTTCTGCTTTAAACTGAATTATCTGTTCACTTTCTTTTGCAACAGCTGCAGCTGCAGCCTTTGCCACAGAGTAGGTAATAGGGAAGTAACTGAGCTATACAGGCAGCAACCTAGATGTGGGAGAAATCTAAACCACAGAATTCTCTGAAGCAGGTAGCAAGAAATATCAGGGCTGCCTACTTGCCAACCAAGACAAAGGCTCAAAGCCAGCTCCTCAAGTCCGCTTGAACACATCTCCAATTAGAACTTTCTTAAAGAACAGAGTTTAAAATATTTACAACTTGATTAATAACCACACCTTACAGTGGAGTTCCAAAGAGCTGTTTCAAATATAGTTATTCTAACATTAACCCTATAGTAACACATACTTCATTAATAGACAAAATAAATTGCTCTGTCTTTTCTGTTTTAAGCTTCTAAAACACAAATAAGTCAAATTACATTGTTCTGACATTTCTAATTTGGCATTTTCTGTACCAGTGGGCTCAGCCAAGAACCGGAAGCACTGTTTATAATGGTGCCCCACTGTGAAACACCACAACTGCCTACAAAAGCCATGTTATAATTCAGCAATACTACTATAAAAAACAAATGGGTTAAAACATTTTTATCAAAAGCCATACCTACAAGATAAAGAGAGTGACTGGCCCCCAAACTCATATGGTTAGTATTTATAAAGAAAAGTGGTTTTGGCCATTTAAAGAAAAGAATGAAGTAAGAAACACTACAAAGACTCTATGCCTTAGTTTCCTCACATGCAAAATAGGTGTAACACATGTTAGGGTGTTCCCACACCTTCCTTGAAAGGTTAGGTTGCAACCTGCAATAATATCCCCAAGGTCCCCCCAAAAGCCAACAAAGCAAACCTCTACGGGGCACTGACTGTTGTTACCATAAGCATCTGAACTGACCTCTGTATTTTGTTTAACTGACATTCCTACTACTTTTCCCGCTCGTGTGGCCTATGACTGAGTTTAGGAAAATACCCCAGAGTGCATCATTACTTGAACTTGATTCATCAGGGTGTCTGTTTCAATTCCTGCATGACTGACACTCCATAAGAATGTAGTTTCACAGTTTGGGTATTTAACAGTCCAGTTCTGCATGAAAGCACTTAAAGTCATTCTCAGTCTGGTTTAGCTAATGAGTCAAAAAAGCAAGATTCTTATCACCAAACTGTGATCTCAGTGAGGACTGAAAGTCAGGGAGAACTGAGACAAGTTTTCTGTTTCAAATAACATAGTAAGTTAGTAGAGGAAAGAAAGTACCGAAAAGATATTTTAAGATAACATAGATATTAGGCTGGTCAAAAAGTTCGTTTAGTTTTTTCCATACGATGGCTCTAGTAGTGCCAAGTTGTCTTTAACTTTGTTCAAAACAATTTTGTTATATTGTACTATGACAGCTGTCATATCAGCATGCATTAAAAAAAACTTATCAAAATTGGTGAATTGTTGTGCAGCCATTTTAATATTGAAGAAGAAGAAGATACACCACATTAGGTATAGTATGCTTTATTATTTCAAGAAGGGTAAAAATGCAACTGAAATGCAAAAAAGATTAGTGCAGTGTATGGAGGTGTTATGACTGACTGAACATTAAAGAAGTGGTTTGCAAATTTCTTGACACTACTGACATTCTAGCCAAGTAATTTTTTGCTGTGGGGCTGTCTTATACACGGGGAAATGTTTCTCAGCACCCCTGGCCTCTTCAAACTAGAAGTCAATAGAGGGGGATAGCTGACACACTCGAAATATCCAAATCAATAAAGTTATGGGTGAAAATGAAAGCCGTGTCTTTTATTTTACGGAAAACACTAAACAGACTCTTTTGGCCAGCCCAATAGTATAGTGAAGTGCATGCATGGGCTTTGAGTCAGAGCTGATTCAAACCCGCAACTCTACATTTAAACATGTGATCTCAAACAAGACAACTCTCTGGGCCCCAAATTCCTAACCTATAAAATTATCATGTAGCAACCCACAAAGCAAAAACCCTCAGTATTAGGCCTGGAAAATAGTTAATAAGGGTTCAATAAATATTAATGGTAGTTTGCAAAGATCATTCTTAGGAAGAGCTTTCTATTTCTCCCCCAAAGGCCATGGGTGAGCAGGGGAACTGCATTACATATTCCCACCACATCCCATGCCAAAATGTCAACAATTCTAAAGAAAATAATGTGAACTTCTACAATGCATTTGAGTTCATAATTGCAAATCACATGCTTTATAATAAGTGAAATCTTAAAAATGATATGTAGTCATGATTAATATGACTTGGAAAGATCTGTCCCCAAGAATACTTTGGAAGAAATTTAGTTTGCCCTAATGTTGAATTCAATCTACTATACATTTATGACCCCACTATGGTAGCAGCAACTATGCCAGCGTAAAATAATATAAAAGAGCCTGCCTTTGAAAGAGTTCAGTTTCGGGGGCAGGGGCAGCAGGGGGGGACGACCCACTCATGTATACATCCACAAGCAAATATATGCAAAAAAATAATAATAAAGAAAAAATAGAAAAGGGTTATTAGCAAAGGAAGGCTTTCTAGAGGTGGCATTGCCAACTAAGGAGCTTCCCAGGTAAAGAATAGGAAGAGTTTACTTGGGAGACCACAGTGTTCCAAAGACACCAAGACCTAAACCACCATGGTACCTACAATAAGCTAAAATCAGTTTAGCATTGCTAGAATGTATGGTGTGAGCAAATACTAGCCAATCTGGTGTTGAGAAAGTGGTGCACATGTGAAGGCATCAACGTACAAGCCATTGATAATATGGATTCCAAAGAACAAAGCACCATCACCACCCAAGTAAGTTATAATGATCAGCCATGTTTGATAACCACCATATGAAACATTAGGCTACATAAGACAGAAAGCAATGAAGGGTTTAAACAGAAGAATAAAGAGATAAGGTTTATGCTTGAGACAGTTTTCTTAAACATTTTTAGGAGACAGAGGAGGGGGATGATGCAAGGAAATTTAGTAGGAGGAACAGCTGAAAAAGTCTAGGTAAACCATATAAGGACCTGAACTTTGATAGGCTAGAGATAGTAGGAAGAACTGGGCAAGCGGAGAAATTTTCAAAATACTGGTGGTTTCATGGAAAAAAACACCTATACAGGAGGTGGCTGATTCAGTTAGCCTTTGGGCATATTCAAATCTGAGGTTACAGCTGAGCAGAGCTATCCAGCTGGCAGGGAGATGGCAGTGGAAGTCAGGACAAATCCCCACTGGAGGTATGGACTTTGTGAAAGGATACAAAGAACACAGGCCCAATATAAACGATGTTCAGCAGGTGAGAAAAATCCATCATGCATCAGAATGTCTCACCTAGTGTCGCTGCTGCAGCCAATCCAGCTGTGTAGGGGTCCGTCCCTGGAGGAGCAGCGCTGATGATGTATGGATTGGGGACAAATGCAGCGGGAGCTAAACCTGCTGAAAACATACCTGTCAGTAAAAACAAACTTGACTAAAACTACAGCCCTATCAAATACCTACATAGTTTGACTATTCATTCCAGGCTGTAGATGAGGAAAAATAAAGATAGGATAGGTAGAAACTAAAGAAAAAAATTTTTAAATAAATGATCTCTATACTAAAGATTATGGTGACATTTATCTTTTGTTTTTTTTTAACCTTTGTTAAAAAATTACAATTAAAACTATTTTGCAGTTTTAAATTCAGCACAATTTCTGAAAGAGAATTAAAGCTGTAACAAGCTAAAACAAAGCAATATAAAAGACGCTGTAGAAGAATGAAGGGAAGAGCTTATTACCATTTAATACAATTTTCCAAGCAGTTTTTCTCAAAGAAAATGTATGAGTATTTATAAAGACAACTATCTACAAGCATAAAATACCAAACCCAGACAAAGGCCTCTATGCCTGGCCTTAATATATCTAGGTTGGAAGCAAGTCTTTTCTTCCACAGCATATCACAATCTGTGATTGGCAATCTCCTTTCTATTCAATCGTGCCACTTTAACACATTAGGAAAGGAAAGGGGAAAAAAAAAAACCACCTTCTACTTGTGCTTGTTAAATAACACTTTGTTTCAGAGACCATAAAAATGCCAGGGATGGGGGTCATCTAGGCAGTAAGACAAAAATATGCACAGCAAATCAATTGCTATAGAAGGGAAAACTACTTTAAAAACAAGTCTTTATATAGAATGCTTTTAAAATGCATGCCACTGGGAAAATGGATTTATTGGTACTACTTGCTTAATAAGAGAAGTTGATACATTCAAAGTCTGTACATCCCCAGTATGGACAAAACTACTGTTATTTAATCGATTTCATTCAATTGTACCAACAGAGTTGATGCTAGTCACCACAGTAGTAAATACTGTAAATCCTGGAAGAGCTGAGGTAGAGCACCAATAGCTAGATGCTAAGAAATCTCATCAGTTAAGGTCTGGAAGGTGTGCCAAAAATAAGGAATGTAGCTAGAGACAACTGGACAAGAGGAATAAGCCATTCATCTTGAGAGATGTGTCTGAAACCCAGTCTACTGGGTTTCACAGAAGCCAGTACCCAAAAATGGTGGCCACGCCGAAAAAGGAGAAGGGACAGGCTTAAGGACTTACCGATGTGAGGTTGATGAGCAGCTGCAAGTGCATACTGCTGCTGCTGAGCAGCTGTCAACTGCTGGACAGCAAGCGCATTAGGTCTTTGGAACAGCTGAGGTGAGAAAAAGACATACATGGTGATGTTAGAGAAACTGTTTCATGAATCATTTAAAAATCTCTCTGAATAAACATTTCTATATGCCCCATTAAAGCATGATACTGAATCAAAAAATGTTCTCATGCTCTCCTCCATTCACATGGTATTATTGCTATGCTTCATAGTTCTCTTTTCCCTCCTTCTTTACCTTAATTTGATGCATCCAGTTCCCATGTGCTGACTACGTCACAGATTATATATCCCTGAACCACATGCATACATACAAATGCCCTACTGCTTGTCAACAGGTCTGAGAGGCTCACCTGATCCAAGGCACACAAAAATTAAACAGGGGTACTATAAATTTATTTACCACGCTGCCCATAGTGCTATTATCTCCCTTGAGTTCTTTTTAGACCCCCATATGAACTTTGAATTAATCCTCACCTACTCATATTTTGGAAAGCAAAAGGAAAAGCATTTATTTTGTCCTCTGGCTGCCTCTTCTCAGGGAAATTATATTGGGTATTTTCCTCAACTAATGGCTTATCATAATGAATAAACTGGACGAATGCCCTACTTTTGGGGGCTCCTGAAATCCCGGGATACCTATTCTTTATACGTAGGAACATAAGTACAGTTGCTACTAACAAAACTTGGATTATGGGCTCAGACCTAGCACACTTCTTAGTTCCCACAAAAAGAAAGGAATTCAAAGACCCTTAATACAAAGACGATCATTCACTCATTCATTCTAAAAATATTTATGAAACAAATAACCTACTAGGCACTGTGCAAGGAACTAGGGATATAACAATGAATCAAATGTCCACATACTTCAGTATGAATAGTACTGGTACAAAAAAAAGGAAATGCCAGTAACTTTACGTTAGATGGCCTGACAAGCACCCTTCTGCAATCACACTGAAGAGACCTTTACCCGCTAGAATGAGAGTGAGAGTACTTACAGAAGGGACCCCCCTTAAAAGCACATTCAAGCTACCTGCTCTTTCTAAAGTGCTTTTCAACAGCTCAGCTGACATCACTGGATGATATATAACACACCCCATACATCATAAGTTATAGATGTCCTCATAAAGAGACTCCATTATTTCAGACTTCAGGAGATAATGACATTACACCTGCTTAACTTTCAATGTAAAGACCTGGTGCTGATTTGGCTACCTTCTATGTCTCAAATATATGAGTAGATTGATTTTAAATAAAAGGAAAACAAAAGGTGAATTTTTGAACATACTTGCCAACTTCACCCCTTACTTCTCTATATATTTATCTTTCTAAAACCCAGAGTAAAAGTTATTCTTTGCTTTTACAATATGAATGTCAAAAATAACCATGTAGAGCCATGGCCAGGTGCTTGGTTGGCTGGAGCATCATCCTGTACATCAAAAAGTTGCAGGTTAGTCCTGACAGTTTTGTGGCTCAATTGGCTGAGTGTCATCCTGCAAAGTGACAGGTTGCTGGCTGATTGTGAGTCAGGGCACATGCCTGGGTTGCTGGGTCCATTCCTGGTTGGGGGTGTGCAAGAGGCAACTGATTGTTGTTTCTCTCCTTCTCTTTCTCCCTCCCCTTCCCTTACCTCTATCTAAAAATAATAAAATCTTTTTTTTAATTGTTGTTCAATTACAGTTGTCCCCATTTTCCCCCCATTACATCCTCCTGCCCTACCCACCCCCGACCTTCCACATTCAATCCTCCCCCAAACCCTATTGTCTTTGTCCATCGGTCCTTTATACATGTTCCTTGACTTGACCCTTCCCCTTCTTTCCCCCGTTATGCCCCTCCCCCCACCCCTCTGATCACTGTCAGTTTGTTCTTTATTTCCATGTATCTGGTTATATTTTGCTCACTTGACTGTTTTGTTAGGTTCCACTTACAGGTGAGATTATATGGTATAAAATCTTTTTTTTTTAAATGGCTTCTAAAAGTAAAGCAATGAGGCAACATTTAAAATAAAAAAGATTACAGGTTCAATCCCCAGTTGGGGCACACATACTAGACAGTTGATTTATGTTTCTCTCTCACATCAATGTTTCTTTCTCTCTCCCTCCCTCAAACCTATGAGCATATACTCTAGTGAGGATCTAAAAAAATAATAATAATAATGACCATGTAGAGATTTCAAAAATACTTCAGTTGTTTTTCAAAGGTTAAAGAAAATTTTCACTTATGATGCTGGTGAAAAGATAACACTACTTTATAGGGATTGATTAAATACTGAATCTTCACAAGAAATATAGGAATATATTGAAAAACACTGTTCACGCTCAGGTACGGAGCCAATCAGTACCACTGCATTTTTGCGAGGTTGGTTTCACACTTCTGTTTCATCTGAAGGACAGTCTCATAGAACGCCTACCAAAAGGAAGCACTCTACGCAAGAAGGGCAGCCAGGAGGCAGAAAACATGTAAAATTGTGGAAGGTTGATTTTTTAATTTTTGAAGGTCATAAAAATACCTCATAGTTCCACTATATATCTACTGTCTCTTTGATGGGACTCCAGAATTTTCCTAGCCTAAAACATTTTGAAATATTTACCATCTGTGACATTGCTCACAGCTAACCTCTTTCCTCCACACTGCTATAAACAAAATAATTCAATTCATTTAACAAACATTTTTTTGAGCACATTATTAGCTAGAGACTGTGAGATGGGAAATAGAGATGGTCCGTTCAGAATAAAAATCTTGAGGTTTTCTTGAGTTATTAACCAAAAACCGTACCCCAATGCCATTCCACATGACTTCTTGCTTTGTACATTTTTAACATTACATATAACTCATTACAGGTATGTGTACTGTATCTGTAAATATACAAATAAGCAGTGTGCGAATACCATAAAAGTAATAATTTCACATAACATGAGTTTGTGGTTCTAACCACCATGTCACCACACTTTGAGAGTAAGAAAGCATTACGTTTAATTTAAAAATATAGTCCCTACAAGAATTCCCATATATCTTGTATTGGAGAGTTGATTAATAGACCTCAGATGATTATGGTGACCAGAAAAGGAATTATTTTTTTTAGTGCATTTTTGCAGTAAACAATTAACAAAAGTAAATTATGCATCTACAGCAGGGAGATTTGATTACAGATTACAGTAATTCTGGCATTCTCTTTATGTAAATGGTCCAATATTAACTGGAAATACAGGGTATTCAAAACAAAATTAGGTAATTGGTAAGTGATGGATTCCAAACATTCCTGAAAAGCTCATACAAATGCCATCTGCTGGGCAAAACACTTTTTACAAAGCATGCTTTGATTTCATGATTTTCACAAAGCATGCTAATCATAACTGAGAAACACAATACTGGGAGATTTGGAGAAAATGTTTATTTTATTTTAAGATTGGTATAATGATAAATGTGCCACTATTGATTACAATTTATTTGGGTAGAATTTATAAGTTATTCAAAAGTCTGATTGCAGAGAAAAATATATCAACTATTTTAAGATTTAGGAACTCACAAGAAAGCTGGTTTGACTCCCATCTCTACCACTACATGACCTTACAAGAGACCTCTGTAGGGTTTTTATTCCAGAAAAAAAAAATGTGGGCACTCAAAAACAACCAACATAGTGCCTGACATATAGCTGGCATCTTATAAAATACAGCTACTACTATTACTGTTATTATCAGTAATTGTTGAGTTTTCAGAATATGGCATAGTAGTATGTACATATGGATTTGGCAAATGTAAAAGACTATCCTCCTTGGCTCCCCATTCCCAAATACAATACACTGCCAGCCCTGGCTTTTTTACCAGTTTAAGGCTATACACATAGTGGATAAGAGGTAAGAGCAGAGCCTGGAGCCAGAAAGCCTGGATTCATACCTCAGCTCCACCACTGACTTTCTATGTGACTCTGTGCAATAAAACCTCTGTGCCTTGTTCTCCTCCTCTAATGGAGACAACAAAGATATGTCGAATTCATAAAGTTGTATTAAAATTAATACATGTGAAGAGCTTAGAACACTCCTTTATGTGCGATGAGCACCCCCACACAGACACAGCACCTCTGTAAATTACCCCTTACAGCTTCTCCCCCAGCAAGGAGGCCCAGGAATGGGGGAAAGAGAGGGCAAGGCTCTTCAGAGTCGATGTCAAAGTCAAAATCCCACTGAGTTCATGAGCACCAACTGCTCTCCACAGGTCACAAAGATAACAGGGAAAAAACATTTTTTGTTGTTGTTGATGAGTACTTTTTTACAGTATCTCCATGCAAGAAAAAACTATGAATGCAGCTGATTTTGAAGGTGAGATGACTCTACATATCAAAAGGCTCTGTGTTTCTAGTACCAGGTCCAAAGGAAACAGCTTGGAGCTAGAAACTCCAAAAGCAGATGTTTGCATAACTTACAGAATATAACCTTCAGTGAGTCTTTTAGCTTCATGATATCTTAATTTTCTTACCTGTAAAAATATAGTAGCTGCCCTACTTCACGGAGCTGTTGTCAGGATCCATAGAAAAATGCCGTTTAAAACACGGAAAGCACTGTATTCTGCCATGTATAATGTGCTGCCATGTATAATGCATGCCTACATTTTTGGCCCCAACTTTAAGAAAAAATATCTTTCATTTTAATTTTTTAATTCATTCATTCATTCATTTACATTTAGATGCTTGTTTTTTGTATTATAAAGGAATTTTAGCATTTATTTTTGAACATGTTATGGTACAAGAAATTTTATGTAACAAACTATTACAAAATATAAGAACAGATACAAGATAGTTCAGGTACTAGCCATGTATAATGAGCATCCTTAATTTTCCCTCAAAAATTAAGGTTAAAAGGTGCATATTATACATGGCAAAATGCAGTACTTCATCAATGGTGGGACTATAAATTTTTAATAAAAGTATATATTGGAGCCAGCCCTCAGTACATGAAATTTGTAAAAGTTTGCTACTGTTTAAAAGCTTCTGGGTCAAAGCCCACTTTTGACCAGGTTATTTGAACTACTTAACACTTAACCAGGTTAAATGACCAACTAGTGATTACAATGATTTCTGATTTAACAGGTACATACAAACCATGCTGCTGAATTTTTTTTAAAAAAAGTTCTTTACATTTCTTTAACAGATGAAGAAACTCATTCCATAATAAATGATGTCTATGTAAGGTCGGGGGAAGCGCATATCCTTCCTCCAAGTAAATTAATATCTTTTGAAAAAATCACATTATAAAATTTCAACAAAGTCAAATAATATTAAAGGTAAGTTTCAATCAACCAAACTACTAGCTAACGTGAGCATTTTAACAGTGATTATACACGACACTAATAGAATAATCCTCTTATTTGTAAACTGAAAAGCAAGCCAAGAGTATTAAATTCTTATATTAAAACTATACACACACTTGGCCTTATAAGAATGACATTTAATCACTACCACACTTTTAAAAGCAATGCATGCCAACTTCCTCTCCCCTCTGAATAGGGTTATGAAGGAATAAATACAGTATATTTCAACTCTGACTTCCAGCATATTTTTCTGTTAAAATTCATACTTTACAGGTGAGAGTTTTAGTGAATCAGTATGCAATTTTGTAAAATATGCTACATTAGGCTATTTTTAGATTAACTAAATTCTAAATAAAGAATATCAACAATTAATCTGATTAATCTATAATGACATAATCCTGGCTTTAGTTTCTGCTATACAAGATTATAATTTAATGAAACCTAGTAATAATTTTCTAAGATATACTTATGGAAATATAATAGTTGTATAGCTCTTTATTAAAGTAAAATAAATCTCTCTCTCTCTCTCTCTCTCTCTCTCTTGCATCATAACACCAGATGGTGTCAAACACTATACACAAACTGTTCACTGTGTTTTCCAGGATTGAGGAGAAGAAAATACACAGAAAATGTGAGTGAAAAAGGAGAATGCTCTAGAAATATCAATGAGCATTTCAAACTACTCTGAATTAGGGCTTTAGGGCTTCTAACCCCAGATCTTTGTATTTGGGGTAGGTAAAATTATCTTTATTTTTCAAAAAATTTATTGGGTCCTTCAGTTATGATTACAAGCAACAAACCAGTCATCTCTGATACAAAAATCACGTTTTCATGTTACTTTGCAATTGTTAGACACTTCAAAATCCTGTTTATGCTCCTTAAGATAGGTAGCACACCTAACTCTTTTTCGTGCATCATGTGATAAAGTACATACATCTTTAAAGTTGTTGTTAAATACTTCCTTTGTAATCCTACTTACACTCTACATTTTAAAACATTATTCTGAGAATTCAGTCCACAGATTTCACATAACTGCTAAGGGGTTCATGGCACAAAAAAGGAATCCCTACTCTAAATAAATTTAGAAAAGTTAAGTTTAGGATTAACAGTGACAAGCCCTGCGAACCAAGAGGTCACCGATTTGATTCCCAGTCAGGGCACAAGCCTGGGTTGCAGGGCCAGACCCCCAGGGAGGGATGTGCGAGAGGCAGCCACACATCAATGTTTCTCTCCCTCTCTTTCTCCCTCCTTTCACCTCTCGGAAAACAAATAAAATCCTTTTTAAAAAAGTGACTAGACAAGTACCATGAAGTTTGTAATGAACTAAATGAAAATTACCTCTTCTGTATTTGTAGACTATTTTTATATTATATATCTCAATATAAGCTGAAACCAACTTACCACACCAATCAAAACATTGATTTAAAGGAAATAAGACAGATCTCCTCATAAAATCACAAATCAAGCTACCATACAAACTGTAGCAAGTAACTCAAAACTAAAAAAAGAAATAGGTTTAGACAACCATTTAAGAAAGCCAAGACAAAAGGACAGAATATACAGAAAGATGTGTGTCACACTAGATTATTTGGTTCAATGCTCACAACCATTAATGATGTCTGGGGCTCAGGCCTGGCTCGAAGGCCTCTGCCACCCAGACTGTAACCAGGTACGTATCTCTGTTTCCCGTTCTACCTATATTCGGTTGGCCAAAAAGTCTGTTTAGTTTTTTCTGTAAAAAAAGATCTTTACTAACTACCATTAATATTTATTGAACCCTTATTAACTATTCTCCAGGAATTATGCTGAATGCTTTTGTTTCGTGAGGTGCTATGTGATGATTTTAAAGGTCAGGAATATGGGGCCCAGGGTGCTGTCTTGTTTGAGATCACATGTTTAAATGTAGAGATGGGGGTTTGAACCATCTTTGACTCAAAGCCCATGCATGCACTTCACTCTATTGCAACTATTCACTCTAAATGCAACTATTGGGTTAGTCCAAAGGGTCTGTTTAGTGTTTTCCGTAAAATAAAAGACACAGCTTTCATTTTCACCCATAACTTTATTGATTTGGATATTTCGAGTGTGTCAGCTAACGCCCTCTATTGACTTCTAGTTTGAAGAGGCCAGGGGTGCTGATAAACATCTCCCAGTGCATAAGACAGCCCCACAGCAAAGGATTACTTGGCCAGAATGTCAGTAGTGTCAAGAAACTTCACAAACCGCTGTTGACACATTCGCTCAGTCAGAGCACATTCTCCATACACTGCACAAATCTTTCTTTTTGTGTGTGTGTTTCAGTTGCATTTTTACCTTTCTTGAAACAATAAAGCATAATATGTCAAAAATTGTGGCATATCTTCTTCCTCTCCAATATTGAAATGGCTGCACAAAAATTCACCGATTTTGATATATTTTTTAAAATGTACACTGATATGACAGCTGTCACAATACAACCTAACAAAATTGTTTCAAATGAAGTTAAAGACAACTAGGCACTACTAGAACCACCGTATGGAAAAAACTAAACAAACTCTGGCCAACCCAATACCTTCTACTCCTGTCAGCCTATAACCACACCCCAGTCATTTCCATCTCCATAGCTCTGCTCTCTTATCTGCAGCAATGTACACTCCACCTGTCTTTCAAGCCAGATATATGCAACATAGGTCCTCATCAAGCCCTCCCCTGGTCTGACAGCATTCCTGATCAACCAATTTAGCACTTAGTTCCTCAAATGTTCCACAACTGTGTCATGCAAGATAGCCTTATGATGAACCCCAGCTCTGTTCACTATGGGCAGAACATGAGGTTCCTGGAAGGACACAACAGTCAACAGTTAACTGATTAATATGGGTAAAAGAATGTCTAAAACTGCTAGTAAACTTAACACTCAGCACAAAAAAAGTAACTAAACCATAATAATTAAGTCATTCCTTCTTTAAAATGTCCTATCATTGCCTATAAAGCAGCACAGCGAAGTCAGTAAGATACATAACACTATCCATGCAACCTCACCTTTTTCCCAGCCTCAACTACCACGTAGGATAACTGCTCTAAATTATCTACTGAACATGTACCTGTTAATTTCTAATTTGAAGCCTTTAGTTTTACCATATCCTCCACATGAATTTTTATTTTTTTCCTGATATAAACAGGTCTTGCAAGGCATAGCTCAAGATTCACCTCTTAAGTCCTTCCTTCCCCAGAGAACACAGTATGGTCTCCCTTGTGTAAGGTTCCCAGGACACGGGCATCAATGATCTTATTACTTGTCATCGAGTACTTCCTTACAATATTTAAATGACTAAATGAGTCAAAGTAACTAAACTGAGAGCCATGGGATAAGGGGAGCCCATTCCATTCATGAAAGATCTACTTGGCGAGAGGTGAGAACAAAAAATGCGAATAAAAGTTTATAATCTGTGGTCCAAAGATCTGGGATTTCCCTGAATTTATCAAAAATTTTGGTATCAAAAGAATTATGTTCATTTTATTAAAGAACCATGGCTTTTGATCACATAGCAATAGAGAGATGTCCAGGAAGTAATTTCCTGGATATTATACAGGTTTAGTTATCTGTGTATGAGGCACAAGTTAGTGAGCTAGCTCTAAAGGACTCACATATTAGAATATATGCTAGGCCTCAAAAAGTGGCTTCCAGACCTCTTAGAAGACCAGCTTCAAATTTTAGTTTTAGGAGGCATATTAATCACAAGGGGGTGGTTCTGAGATATTAAAGAGATAAAAAGCTCCCTGAAAACTTGGTCTGCTAAAGCAGAGCAGAAGACACAGAGAGGACAAGACCCAGGCCTTACTCTCAAGGAGCTTACAATCTAGCAAGGGCTACTTAGTAATCACAACACAAGGCAGAACATAGTGACTTTTTTTTCTTAAGCAAATTACAAAGCACTATGGAGTCCAAAGGAGACAGATGTGACAATTTTTTGATTTGGAGATCAAGAAAGTTCACAGCACTGGACCCTGAAGGAGAATGATTTAAATTAGTAGAAATGGAAAAGGGAATAAAATGTAATGAAAAGCAAAAGGGTAAAAAAGACGGTAGGGATAAAATGTAAGAACAAAACACCAATTTCCAATTAAAAAATGATCCTTCCTTCTTAACAACTACTGGCTTTTATGTAGTAGCCTTTAGGAAGTTAAAAGGTCTAAAAGGTACTCAGCAATTTTGGGCCAACGGTTCCCACTCATGCTATTAGGGTGTTCTGTACAAGAATGTGTAAAACAATCTACTCAGAAAAGCAAGAATTATAAGCCCATGAGATAAACAACAATGATCACAGCATATCATGGTGCTATCTCTGAGGACCAAAGCCCCAATGGTGCAGCAACCAAGACATCTACGGAAAGCCAGAACCCAACAAGAGTTTAACTTTCAAAATAATACTGTTCACTTTCAAAAACTGCTGAAATGGGATTCTTGGTGAAGGCACTCTGGGTTTTATAAATTTGAGTAGGTGTTATGTTTGATGTGATCATGCTAAACTACTTGTGGTTGTACAAAAGTATATTTCTGTTGTTCAAGTTCTAATAATTATCCAGCCTCCCAAAAAATTGGTAAAATTTTGAAACCCGAGATCAATAAATCAAAAGAGAATCCCACCTCTGAGTATGAAGTAAAGAACATGTAAATGAAAGAGAATCAGGTTTTCATTCATAAGACATTGGAGACAAATACTTCTTAAATAACAAGCAAAAGGTTCCATTGTGAATGGAAACTAAGAACCACAAGTAGCCACAGTTCTAAGAGTTGCTACAGAAATTCAGACATAAAAACAGAGCAAAAGAATTCATATAAAACATTTTTTTGGCAGAACAAAAAGTTTTATTATTTTTTCTTAATTTTCATTATTGACATTATTGCAGATGGCCAGATAAAACTTCTTAATATTAACTAGGTTAAAGGATCTGATTAGGAATAGCCTATACTCACAAACCTCAATTTAGACAAAGAAATTGCTAAATTAATTTTCTAAACTGGACGAGTTGAATTCTACACAAAAATATCATGTACCTGTATTTGCTGGTGTGGCACAAAGCATTTTGAAGTCTAGTATGTCTTCAGCACCTGAAATAATTTCTGGCTTCATGCAAAACTGGTGTTTTGAGGATTCATTGTGAAATAGGGCAAAACCACGAAAGACTATTTCTTATTAAGATGATAAAGAACACAGCTGATTCTTATATAGAAGAGGGCGTATCTACAGGGAACTACAGGAAAAACAATGTACACATTCAGTTTACTCTTGCTAAAAAAAAGTTCGGAATTAAACCTAACATATCCACCTGGTATGAGCAAAGAGCGTATGCACATCAGAAAATCCCTTAAAGGGGTCTCATTTTGTAGACTTCATATGGTTGACCCTATTTCCAGTAACCTATCAATCAAAACTCATTTAAAATTAGCTATTTATGACAACTAAAAGAACAGTACGGTACAACTGATCTCCTAAGACCATATGTCAATTTCCCCATCGATAAAGAATTTGTAAACTTCAAAGTAAGATGTTAACCTTTCGCACTGAGAAGTTCACATTTATATTCCAGTCCAAGATTAAGGCGTATCAGAAATGTAAGGCCCATCAAACGGCTTCCAGCCACAAGGGAGAACTTGTCAACAAGATTGAGAAGCTTCCAGCCCCCTTTTAGTAATTCAAACAACTAATTTTCATTTAAAAAAATAAAAAAGAATCAGTAAACCCTAGAGTTCGTCATACCATGCCTTCAAAACCAGAAGGTTCACATGCAATATTTTCCAAGCATTTATGAATAAAAGAGCCAAGTAATTTCATTGTAGATTCTCTGTTGATTTGTGTGTATTTTTCCCCTAATGAAATTCTAACTCTTCTGAAAGGTACTAGTTTTCAAAATGCAGTAACTCAATTAAAAGACATTACTAATAAGACGACCTAGCACAGGACTCCTGACAATGGTAGATAACAGAGTTTTTACTATTTTTAAAGCAAAACAAACCAAGAGCATCACAATCACGTTACTCTTCAGAGAGATTAAATTAGCATTCAAGAGGATTGTGTCACAAGAGGTAACATCACCTCACCCACTCTCCAGGCCCTGGGATTTAGCGATATAGGAGCTAAAGAAAACACTAGTAGAGAAGGGTGGTCTCTTGCCAACAACCTCAGCATGGGAATCAGCTTCTTGAGGGGAAGATATAGAGGCTTTGCAAACCCACATCACTGCTGGGCTAAGAAAGGATGGCTATCAATAGCCTAAAATAAGCCACCCTCCTCCCATTCCCCCCATTCTTAGTTACTTAAATAATGTGCTGGCTACAGGGAGAGTAGAGAGAGTGACAGAGACACACACAGTACCTGTTGTTGAGAATTGTAGTCAAAAAGTCCCACAGTTGCTGCTGCTGAGTCCACAGGTACCTGCGTGCCTGAATAATCAAACTGAAGAGGCTCCATGCCCACATGTTCCATGGGGTCCAAGGGGACACTCTGGGACTCCATGTTGGAGAAATCCTCCACAGGCTTGGCACCATTGGTGCTGGTCAGCTGGGCTAAGCCCTCAGAACCATTCTGGTTTGAACCCAGAAGATCCACTTCATTAGCAGAGTTCTGGCAATTACCAGGGGTACGGCTAAACAGAGAAAGTAAAGGGCATTAAACCTTATTTTGAGTGGGGAGGGACACTATAGCAAGCCAAGTTTAAGGACAACGTCCGTGACATAGGTTATTATCAATAATACTTAAAACTATTTTCTGCAAAACAACCAAGACCATTTATGGTGTTTCCATGTTATATCCTATAAAATGACTCTTCTATTACTTGCCTTCCCACCACAACCCAACCCTTAAATTTACATTTACTGCTGTTAATTTACAATCCCTTTAACCAAGGGACTCAGATTTGAGAAACACTGGATGAACTACCGAAGTCACTACTTATGGCATCCATGAAAACAGAGACCCCAAAATGCAGATAATAAAATACGTCCTCAAAATCAACATCTTGTTAAACACAGAAACAATAGAAAAGTAGTTTCTAAGGGGGAAGTTCCACATCTGAAAATAATTCTATTTTAAGAATAATAATTTTTATACAGGTAAAAAAAGTCAATGTTAAAACTGTCTCCCCTTCTCCCCTTCTAAAAAAACCAGAAGAAGTAGACCATTACAAAATAGTACAAAATATATTCATTATCTAGGATATGTCCCTGGTAAGGAGATAACTCTAAGAATTAAAAATAATATGGGGATATAATTTATCATCCAAACCAGGACACTCCTAAAGCAAAAAGGGGCACTATTAATACATACCCTGGGACACAGGTATAAATAAGTACTGTCACCCTACGCAAAAGGATTGCAGGACTATATGATTACAAATCAGACTAATATAGAGTAATATTATAATCTAGTCAGAGGAGTGTAACCTTTGACTATATTATATACATTTTATCTCTAAAATCCTACAACTGGTACAATTTAAAGCTAATGTTGTGTCCCTTGACACACACAAGCTCTACCACCACCGCCTGCCCCAAAGTCAAATACCACAGAACACTGCTACAGGCTGCTTGAGATACAGGATGGAGCGGCTACCCGAACTCATCTGAAAGACCTTAGGTAACTCTCTATAACTCTCTGCCTCAAATTTCTTCGAAAGACTTTAATCCTTTACACTCACAAGATACAAAAACTAGATTTGAAATATTAAGCAACTGAACACTGCTCTACAAATAATGACCCAAAATATATCATAATTTTGACATTGGTAGATATTAGTGTAAGATACATGTATGTGGTCAGACGTGCACATATTAGCTTTAGACTAAATTAAGACTATTCAAAATTAAACTATCTATACATCACTGACCAAGGATTTTCAGATTTTTCTAATTACATATCATCACTAAAAGTTACCTACTTAAATGAAGACTACTTGCCAAATGTAGAAGACAAATATGCAGCACCATTTTAATACAGCGTATAGTAAATTATAGGTTAAACCCTATAGCAAATTAATCATGACCAGAGATGGAATGAGGTGCATCCATGGAAAGATATGTTTAAGAAAAGTCATTTAAGCTGCATCTCTGGTTCTTTAAAATAAGGAAAATGATATCTGACCCACCTACCTCAAAGGGAGCCTGAGTCTTGGGGAGCTTATGAGTCTCAAATAAGTTCTCAACTGTTTTTCCATCTACTCTAACTTGCCAGAGAAACATGACAAATTGCCATTAGTAACCATGGTTTCTCCCGAGACAGTGATTTGGGAGAAACTTGGAAAAAGTCCCAAGTTACCCATCCCAGGTGATTTTGATATTTGAGAATCATGAAAAGCATTTATGAAATCAATCTACAAATTCAAAGTCTGTTGTTTTGGCAAAGCACCAGGCATTGGCTGCTCTTAGAAAATTCATCCTTACCAGTTAATTTATAATCTTTGTGGTATGGCCTACACTAGACTCAATTCTTAAAAAGGACACATAAGGAAGGAAAAAGAAAACTGAAATCAAAATAAAACTAAATCAAAACAAAAACCCGTAGCCCCCATTCAAAAATCGGAAGTTTAAAACATACAAACCTAAAATCTTTGACGTCTGCGTCAATCCCATTCTGCACTGGTAAACCATTGGTCTTGTCCATCACATCACCCTCCTCCTTCAAATCTCCTAGCTTATCTCCATCAAACGTACCCTTGTTCTTCTTTTCACTTTTGTCGTTTTCATCACTGTCTGCATCCCTTGGGCCCTGTTTAAAAAATAGCTTCAGCTTCACTAATCATCAACTAATGATAGTGGGCAACCACTGTGGACACCAGACTATACTAAATTCTAATTAGAACAGGATAGTGTCTGCCCTTTTAAGACATTACAATCTAATTAACAGACAACACAGCGGCAGGAACACTGCAGAAAGTCTTGTCAAATGAGGGAGACAGACATACATTTATGTTACAGAGTTTAGGACAGTCTTACCACGCCCAATGTCCCACCATCCCTTTTTTTTCCTTTCTACCAGAAGCCCGGCCAAAACTTTGTATCTTTTGTCCCTCTTCTCTACTCTCAAATCTAACTCTATGTAATAGCGTAACTCCTAAGAAGCTCCTGGTATTGTATCTGGAAGTATAATTGGAAAAATGTTAAGTCTACAAAAAAAAGAATCTCCTACTTCAACACTGCCTATGTAAACTCCTCCCTTACTTCCAAATATTGAACTAAGTGTGGCCTGACATCATTCCAATTCAGTTACTCTTGAGATACACGCCTTGCCAGTTTGCACTACTCCCACCCCTAGTTCCACCCTGTACCTCACAGCGTATTGCATCTTCACCAATAATCCTTAACTTCGATTTTTTTATCCTTCAAAACATGTTAAATCTAGCTATGATATTCTTCCACCAATCTCTCTATCTATCTACCCATCTCTCTGCCTGTATCATATTAGATTATTTTAAGATTACATGGAGTACGTTACATTGAATCACTGATGCAGCAGAATTTATCTTTGAAGTGTTTCAAACTGTGAATAATGAAGGACTGGACCTAAAAGAACTGATGTGATGCCAAGCATGCTGATGTCCTGTTTTCTAAAGAAATTAAATCTGTCTCCTCTTACCAACATTCTAAGTTAAGACCTGGACATATGAAGCTAATGTGCCTTGATTTCCAAAAGGAAAAGAAGATGTAGTGGTGTGACATGACGTGGTACAGAGAGTTTGGCACAATCTTACCAAAGGGTAGCTACTATTTTTGTTAAAGTAGACAGAGGCAAACTCCCTTGTCCCCCACCTCTGACTTCTGGTTTGAGGAAGAAACAAACAAACAAACAAAACAAAAACCAGATCAAATTAAAGCTCCTGGTAAAAGGCAAAATCAAATCAGAAGATGATGAGTGCTGCTGTACAGCATCTCCAGCCACCACAACCAAATTTCCTTGGGGAGAAATCAATAATGGAGGCTGGAGCAGCAAACAGTTGTAAACGGGTAGGCCTCCAAATGCAAAACATACAAGTGCTCTCAGAGTAGTTCTTAAAGATCTCTGGCTAGAAAAGGGGACTCATGTACCATGATATGTTTAGACCTTTCAACTACCAGTTCAGAGTCCATTGTACTTTCAAAAACCACTCTCTGTTCAAATGCAACACAGAAAAAGAAAGATGTCGTGGCTAATATGAACAAAGGAATATATACAAGAAGAAACTAAGGATATATAACTTAGTTTCATGTGGCATCAAGATGATATATCACAGTCTTGGCAGCCACTGAGTTGTGGCTTTCACAGCAGAATCTTCAAAGTATAAGATTGTTGGTGGTTCAAAAGGAGTGAGTGGCAGCTAATTAAGCACCACAGTGAGATCTCAAAGCAAAGCTGAAAATATGACAGGTTTCTTAAGACAGAAAGTTATTTCAAAATGTCCAGAGACAATAGCTCCCTCTTACTGCAAAGGTAAAACTGACAGAAGCTCTTTCATTTTCATATCCCCAGCATTAAATACAGTGCCTGGCAGAAGCTTAAAAACTATCACAAAGAGAACTGTATTATAAAAAAAAATTCCTATAAAATTTAACTCTGAAAAGAAGAAGGATCCTCTCCCACTGTCTTTAGATGAGAATCCCAGAGGTGGAAATATTAACTACATAGATTAGACATGATCAATGTTGATAATAGAGCATTAAAAGGATCATACAACTAACACACCTCAGTCACTTTCCACAAATCTACAAATGAAGTCACTGGCTTAGAAGGAGCAGCTAAGCTCCAACATCTCACAAGGAGTTCACAAGGTCTGTGGGCCAAAGTGGGAAGATGATGGGATAAAGTAGTAGTAGGAGGTTTCACCAACAAGCAAGAAATCTGGTGACAGGGAGACTCACTCGTCAAATCAATGCTCTGTGTTATCTTTCCTCAGTGACCCTTAACAAGGGCTTGCTGAGAAGCTTTTTGGCCAGTCTGGAAGCAGACTGCTGTAGCCTGAAAACCTGGCCACTGATACTTACATTCTCAATTATATAGCTAAAGGCTAGGTTTTCAAAGGTAGCCCTGGAGGTGGGCTGCTTTTCACCTATACAGCCCAGTCAAATAAAATATAGCTGCCTGGTTTTCTACTCCGAGTAGGTTATTAATGCCTCCGCAGAACAGTAGGTTCCTTCTATTTGAAAGCGGGGGGGGGGGGTCCCAAGGGAGTCTTCCATTCCTTGATATAGATGTAGGGGTGTATTCATTTTGTAAAAATTCATGAAGATGAACACTTACAAGTTACAAACTTTTCTATACATAGGTCATGGTTCAATATAAGTTTACTTCAAAGGAAAAAGTTCAGTAAATCAACAACAGGCCTAAATAAAAATATTGACATAAAGTCTGATTTCTGAATGGTACCAAAAGTCAAAAATCTAAATTATTATGAGAATACAGGATTCATGATCATAAAAATGGTCCTTCAGAAAAGTGAAGACTGGGGGTATAAAAAGACGGGTACATTTTACGGAATTGTTTTTAATTGTTTTAATGTTTAAGATAAGGTGTGTTCACAACTACACGGTATTTAAGAAAGTACTAACTCAGACTGCACAGAATCTATATTCTATTTCAATTACCTACACATACTGGTCACAGGACTTTGAACAGGTTATTAAACCTGAGCCTTAGTTTTCTCATCTCTAAAGAGTAATTTTGTTTAAAACACAGTAGTTCCAAACATTTATGAAATAATACATGTGCGAAAGCTTTGTAAAATATAAATCATTTTATACAAAAGTAATGTTAGTAAAAGCTATGCACTAGGAAGGTATTTCTTATATAACATTATCTGTGATGTTAAGATTAAAATCTTAAATGCCCCAATTAAGTAGTTTAACTTTAATATAGGCATATATAGTTAATATGACCCTACTAGGGACACTGTCATTTTCACAATGCAATGGCTCTATGATTAGTCTGAGTATCACAATCTTTTTAAAATTTACGAGTGTCTGGGCTTGCTCCCAGAGATTCAGACTTAATTAGTCTGTACAAGTTCCCACAAATGTTATAAAAGAGTTCTGCAGTAACTCCAATTAAGCGGTCACAACTGAATACCACTGTAATTAATTCCAACATAAACATCATAAAAGCAGAGTTTACATTTTGCGTTTTTACCATACACTACCTAGTATATAATAGTACTGGAAAAGTCTATTTAGCTAAATGAAAGAAAAAACAAAAAAGGGTTAATAGCATCTTTTTATTGTGGATTTCAATGTCAACCCAAGCCTGTAGTATTCAAATACAGGCTTCAGTAAGGGCTCAAAATGTAAGTGGCCAGGCCCAGTCAAAGTCTCAAGAGTTGGGCCAAGAAGGGCTCTGTGAGACCCCAGATCTACAGAGGCAGAGGAATGTTCCATTGCTAGATATTAAAGAACTGAGAAAAAAGCAGACAGAGGAACTATATATTTTAGAGATCATAGTACATCCACTTATGACTCAGCTTCCACAAAAGTCTCATATAACAGGAGGAATATTTCAGGGAATATCAGTTAATTCTGAGTGAAGTTGAAGAAATGAGAATTTAATTTGCAATAAGTTGCAAATGATCTTATCACAAAGCTCCATATGGCACAAGTTATATTTAATGAAATTAGTAACTTTCCTCTCCTCTTTTTAAAAAGGCATATTTAACATATCTGATTGACACACTGAGTCCAGAAACCCTAACATTAACTAAAAAATTGTTTTCTCCTGCATATATTGTGTTTTTTACAAAATGCCAAAGAACTGAAATGTCAATTTCCTTTAAAGTTCAGCAGTTTATAGCTCCACCAATAATAAAAAACATTTTTTTTGAATTATTAAAAATGGTGTGGCTCAGTCGACCCGCACCAACCTGCAGACCAAAAGATTACCAGTTTGATTCTCAGTCAAAGCACATGCCTGGCTTACAGGCCAGGTCCCAGTTAAGGGTGTGCGAGAGGCAGCCGATCAATGTTTCTCGCATATTGATGTTTCTCTCCCTCTGTTTCTCCTTCCTTTCCCCTCTCTCTAAAAAAATATTTTTAATAAGTATTAAAAAATGAGTAAAAGTTTTGAAATCACTAGCCATGTGAATTGAATTACTCTTTTAAATTGACCTATTACATTCTATGAGGAACTCAACTAATAAACAAACCAGTATGACATAACAGAAAGCAATATAGTTAAGAACTGAAATTAGAACAAAGTTGGAATCCAGGCACCATCCCTTTCAAGTCTCATTTTTCTCACCTATAAATTCAACAGTTACCTCAAAGGGTTGTTTCAAGGATTAAATAAGACAATTCATGAAAGAGCAATTCTTTTTTTAAAAAATTCTTAGCAGTAGTCTATCCAATTTTCATTTTTTACCACTGCCTTTTTTTTAAACACACCGACCCTCACCTCTACTCCCCCAAAGCTTCAAATTGCTAGACATCTCATGTTTTCCTCACTGGAAAGAAACTGTTAGGGTTCTAATCATTAGATTCTTTGTCCCACTGATTTTTTTCTGAGATATGCATAGAAAATCCACCACCAACTACACCTCATCAAATCTGAGACACCATCAATTTGTAAGACACACAATCATTTTACATGCTGCTAAAAAGGAAACACTGGGCATACTGTTATTTGAAAGATGCATCCCAACTTCAAAATGAACAAAGTAAGGAGGTGTGCACTTTAGAAAGAGTGGAGCACAAAATACACCAGGCACTGTATATATGATCACCAAATTCCTGGTGTGCAGAAAGCTAAGTGTTTCAGTCTGTTGTGTAACCACTAGATCCAGAAGAAAAAAAATATATCTTAAATGTGTAGAATGGTATTGGTTATTACAGAAATCAAAACCAAAAATAGGTTTTCTAAAAGTTTCTTTTAACTTTTTATCTAGCCAGTGTCTAAAAACTTGACACTGCATGTAGATTTCACGGAAGCTCAATTCTGAATGAACTCCACTCTGTAAAAAAAGTTTCTGTATTTGATCCGCAACTTCCTGGATAATTTAAACTTCCAAGGAAATCATGTCTTATCGTAGTATTTAACAGACTTTAATATGCATACAAAATCATCTAAGGGTCTTGTCAAAATGCAGGCTTTGATTTAATAGGTCTGGGCTAGGGTCAGAGATTCTGTATTTCTAGTAAGTTTCCAGGTGATAATGATGCTACTGGCCCACAGACTTTGAGGAGCAAGATTTTACAAGGTTTACAAAGCATTTTCATATATATTACCTAGTCATATGAATTAGACTTTTGGGTTTTTAATTAACCCCATTTCTCAGGTAAGGAAATTAAGATCCAGTTGAGACTTAAAACCAACTTTTATCTTCATTATATAGCATAAGTTGTTTAAACAAAGTAAATTAAAGTCACACTAGTCACTTAAAATAAATGCAGTAAAGACCAGAAAAGCAAGTCATCAAATTTTATGACCCAAATGAAGTGCTGCGAGTATACAAGCACCCTCCAGGTCAGAAGGCAGGCAGTCTGCACAAACAAGCAGAAAGGCCTCCCACGAAGCTTTTACTAAAAATCTTTTCTCTGAGATTTGCGTGGTCTTCACCCTAATTGAGGTTTACAGTGGTCTTTCTCATTTCACTGGGTACCATAAACCAGAAAAGATAGAAATTATGAAAGACAGACGTTCTGGCTGGCTAGCCTTCAATCTATTTGAAGATCAACCAGTACTAAAAGAATCAATTCTATAGCAGTCCTTAGAAAATTTTACCCAGTGGCCTCAAAATATCATAGTTACATGTGATTTTGTAACCATTCTGAACCATGATTTTGGGGGGATGGGAGGTTTATTCTAGGAATAAAATGATAGAGAAATAAATTAATTAAATGAAAATAAAAGACGACCCTGACTTAACTGGTATTCTGAGGTTTCCTATTCTGAAACTGCTATCCTGAAGTTTTTGTTTCCTATGTGGAATACTACCAAAAAATTTATAGTGCCTGCTAGGAACAAAATACTGCTATCAAATTCTAATTGTCAGCCTGAAAGTATTCTAATCACAGAAGCCAAAACTACTAAACTGAATCCGTTTCTACAATCAAAATGAACTTTGAAAAGCTAGACAAAGAGTTAAATATACCTTCATTCCAGCTGTAGCCAGAAAACATTACTGAAAATGGAAAACCACTCTATAATGAGTAGATTGCTTTGATTCTAAACCAAGCCTTCTTTAACTGAAAAGTTAATCAGAGTCTGGATTACCTGCTGTCAGTATCCGAGGATATGATCCCTTAGTATTTGTTTTGAGGTCCACATTCATTATGCCATCAGAAAGGATGTTTTCTGCTCTAGGGGATTAAAATGAGGCTTTTCCATGGCTTAGTGAAGGTAATGCTGGTACAGCCACCCAAAAAATAAAAACATCTGAGTGTTCTGACCCCAAAACCACCAATTACCCACCCTTTAGTATTATTAGCTATAAGAAACTTACTGGCCTCTGAATTCAACACTTTGAAGGACAGACTAGATTTTTTTAAAAAGCTCACCTTTTCCAAGAAGAGGCATGCATATCATGACAATCAAAGTGATTCAGGTTTCCATGACCAGAGCTTTGGTCAGATGTTATCCTAACCAACAGGCAGAGCAAAGCCAGGTTGGGCATAAGATCAGCAGGATACAACCACAAAGTGATAAAGTAGTTTACTGATCCTCAGGCATCCATCCACCAATACTGAATATGCCAATGTGATAGCTTGATGTCCCTGACCAGTCCCTCCCATATTACACTTTAGATGGCACCCAGGTCAAACTAGGGAATAATATTTCATTACACACAAGCATCCTTCTGAGAAGAAGCTGGAACACAGTTGTGCAGAATTTTCATTTATCTTAATGCAAACCTCAGAAGCTCAGTAAATCATCTGATTGTTAATGTTCAACTTCACGACCTCTGTCCTGAGGTCTTAACTTCTGGTGACAATACCGTTAAGAGCTAAAAATCACCAGTCTCCCAAAACAACTAAGGATGGAAGTTGTCTTTATAAATACAAATACAAGACATAGTGCAAAAGGTATAGCTTTGTCATAAGATTAATTAATGAAACAATTGTTTAAAAAGAGAAAATCAGCCCTGGTCAGGTAGCACGGTGGTTGACGCATTGTCCCAATACGCCAAGGTTGCGGGTTTAATCCCCCGGTCAGGGCACATACAAGAATCAACCAATGAATGCATAAATAAGAGGAACAAAAATTGGTGTTTCCCTCTCTCTCTCTCTCTCTCAAATCAATAAATTAAAATATAAAAATAAAATATATTTAAAAAAAGAAAAACAGACCAAAAAAATCATCCAATCCTAGCATTTTATCTTTCTCCCTATTCCAATTATTTTTCTGCCTCCTGCAAATTTCACTATAACTCAGGCACACACCTCGTGAATAATATACGATAATTAGAAACTGATGCATAACAGAGAATTCATGGCAAGAGTCCTCGGGTTCCAGTTCACCACACTAACAACTTACCTATACACAATACTAAGTTTTCTCCTAAAGTAAATAACTAAAAGTTATTGGCAGAAATTAGAAGGCAGCAGTTCCTATGAGGAATTGTGCTCATGAGATAATATGACAACAAAAAAAGAGGTAAGCTGGGGATGTACTAACACCATTCTTCCTACAGGACAATAAGCAAATGATCATTTTTGCCTGATCCCATTCCCCACATTCAAAGGGTAGATCTTGTTTCCCAAGCAGCCTCTTGGGAAGGTTCAAATAAAAACTGTCTTTTCCTATCTGGATCCACAAGCCACTAAACCTGACCAACATCAGTCAAAAGACCCAAAACAATCAGGTCAGCTTTGGAATGGCTAGCACTCAAGACTAAGACAAAAGCCCCAGATTAGTTCCTTGATCTTCCTATGGGTTGATCCCCTTCTGGCTAAATTCCTCACACTAAAATTCTAGATGTGGAGATGGGAGAAATCCAAACCAGCCTCTTAAATAGTTCATTTCACTTCATTCTTTTCTGGTTTTTCTGTGTGATTAAAAGCTCCAGGCATGTCAAGTGCCAATGTCAGTGGAAGCATCGCCTTAGACATGCCTAGAAGTACAGTTCCGTGTGGACCTGTTCTCTTCATGCCAACAAATCATTCATTTAATATCCACTAACATATTAAAGAACTGTACTTCACACTTGAGAAAGCTGCACCAAAAATGAACTATTGTTATTTTAAAGAAGTTTCGAGTGGAATGGAGAAAATAGTACCAAGACTCTGACACCTAGCAACAGATGTATACCAATAAAAATACTGACAACAAATGCTGTAAGATAAAGAAAGCTATGGAGGAAAAACTAATATGTTTTGGGGGCAGGGGAGGTCTCTTAAATGACTGCTAACAAGTAGTATTAGCCCAAAAAGACTTGGGGGAGAAAGAGCTTCGAAAAGGTATAAAACAATCTGAGTTGCGGACAAAAGAGGGAAGAGAAATTCAGGGTGCCTCTCATGGCCTTCTTATCTGTGACTTGAATATAAAACAAGTCACAAAATGCTAAATGAGAAAGACTCAAATATTTACATCTTAAGATCTAGAAAGTCAATGACATAAGAAAGGACCAGTTTTAAGAAAGGCTATCAAAGATGCTTGAGGAGGACTGCTTAGACTTAAAAAGAAAGAGCCTGTAGACATAGATAGAAACTGCTTTGGTTAAAATATGGCATCAGAGAAATCAATGGTAATGAATTTGAAAAAAAAGTACAGATATAGAATTAACAGAATTTCTAATTTTCTGACATGTTGGGTGTGAGAAACAAAGCTGTTCAAAAAAGGTCAGAGATCATTCCATAACTAAAGCCTAGCTAGCAAAACAAGAACGATCCTACGTAGCTGATCCATTTTAAGGATTCTTGGGTATATACAAATCACTGTTGTCTAATCTATTCACTAATACCCCAGTTTCAGCTTTATTTTTTAATTCCTATGCTTTTTATACTTTTTTTAAACTAAAAATGGTGTTTTCTGGTAGACCAATGAACTGAGACCTAGATTTCAGTTCTTACCTCACATTACTATCAATATGTCCCCCAAAAAACAACATTTCTCTACTTTTAAGTTTGTTTTTTTACATCTACTAATTTCAGTAAGTGTTTCATAATACTCTGTCATTAGTGCTGTGAACATCTAAGGAAACTAAACAGGCATGTTTTGTTTTAGGGGATAAAAAAAAGAGAGAGAGATAGGAACAAGTTCCTCAAGCCAACTTACAAATCCTCCTTTTCTTAGACAGGAATCGCCCGGGGATGAGCTCAACACATACTCCACCATGCTAACGCCTAGTCCCCCACTCTCCGACCGTGGGGACAGTACAGAATTGACCTCACTGTTCACATGGAAACTCTGACCAGGTCTTCTCTGCACCATGATTGGCTGGGAAACTGAATGATCTACAAAAAAGATACACAAGCATGATACAGTGCAGCCAGAGGCTCAAAACAAATTACGAGTGATGTCTCATGGATAAACCAATGACTGGGAATCAGGAAACCTGTCATGGTCAGTTGAGCCAAAACCTTCTATTGTGTTTTTCCCTAAGTATAATATTCTAAATAGCTAAAGAAAACGGAAGACACCCCTCATATATCCAGGACAGCAGAGCAATTCAGCAGTTCACACAACTTTACCTAGCTTAGTTAAATAGTTTATCTAGCTTGGTTTAATCTAGCTTAGTGGATAAATTAATGTTTACCCCTTTCAGGTAGCAGAATTTCTTTTTAATACATTTTATTGGTGTTACTACTAAAACAAAATATGGTTTTACTGCCCTTTTTAAAAACAACATAATTTGATCTTTTCTGATGACTTGCTGTTATTTGAGGTTCCATTCTTACATTGTGTTTTAACAGCATATCAGCTTTTGGGTTTTCTTCCTTCCTCCCTATGATCTGTCATTTCTTTCTGTGGTCAGTGTGTTCACTTCTACAAGTTCTCCCCATTCCTCTTCAAGGGTAGTGTGTCAGAAGAGCATCTGTGCCCAGTGACTTAATTTGGCCCCAAACACATTCATAGATAATTCATCTCATACACATTACACAGGTGCAAGGGGAGGAAAAAGAAACATAACTTCAAATGGCAGGCATGGATTTTCTACTTCCAAGTATGCTGACAGCAGTACAGAACAAGAAGTTATAGTTGAAATTATGGTCATTTCAAATAAGACCATTCCCCTGAGGCTAGCACTTCAATAAAATATTGAAGATTTGATTTTGTGTTAATTATGTTTTAATAAATTACAGCATATAGCTCCTTCATGGCAATTATACTACAGGACAGGACATTGCTTGACATGCTTATGTCACTGATATAAAATTCATGACTTGCCAATTGCTGAGGAAAGGAGCTCTAAGACAGGCATAAATCACAGTACAGATGCTAGATCTAGATTACCTGATGTTCCCCAGGCACTGTCTCGCCATTGATCACCCAGGAATATTCCTTTTGGTCCATCTTTGCTGGATTCATCTGTTTCCCAAAACTTTTTACCTGGCAAGAGCTGCTGCAAATTAAAAATAATAGATGCTTTTAAAGAATTCATAAAGGATGAAAGTACAGCAGTCAACACTTTCTTTTAGACAAGGGTACTGAAGATGCTCATGTGCCCTGAAAGTCTTTAATCAGTGTTCTGGCTACATAGGTCGTGGTCAGAGCACTATTGTACATTTGGCAAAAAGTCAGAGAGGCCTAAGGCAAGGGTGGAGGGGGAAAGCTGCACAGATCAACCCATCACAATAGAGGCTCTGCTTAAATTTCTAGATTTATTCACTTAACCTATGCCAAGGTTTTTAAGGGGGGGAGGGGAGACTAATAGTACATCTATTAGCTAACTGCTTACTAAGAAGTCTCTTACTGAAAAAAGTATTTACAACTACTAAAACACTCCTGCCTACATGGGTAATGACCATACAAAGTTACTCAAGCTAGAGTATGAACTCAGACCCCACCTACAGAATGCTGGAGGCAAAATCCACCTCCTTTATATACCGAGATTCTGTTAACCAAAACACTTTCATCACCAGAAAGGAAGAAAAAAAAAAAGTTTCCCAACTACATCATTAACTTATTCCAAGATTTTGGAAGGACAGTACAGCTGTCTTTCCCCATTACTGGAAGAGAAATAAAAATCTCCTAACCTCAATTAATTTTAACAGTGCTTTGTAATGCCATTAACGTGACTTCACAAAACATTCTATGCTTCATAGAAATCCAGGCATCATGGCCCTAAACCAATACGAGAACTTTCAACAAGCTTCAACCAAAGAAGTGCAAAGTACCCTTCAAGCAAAACACCGTATAATTTTGCAAAAGATCAATCAAAGCATTCATAACCAGAGTTACAAAATAAAATTCCACTAGAATGTCATCATTCTTCATTCTCTTGTCATCAGCTTTACCCACTGAAATGTCCCTCTTTATTTCTTCTAATTATGTTTTCATTTCAGCTGCTACTAGTCAGACAAGAAATTCAGGTGTTTGAGACAGTACTTAATCACTGCTTTTGAACATAAAAGAGCACACCTGCAGAGCTGAATTTCTCAGAGAGAGCGCAAACCATTTGCTCTCCTCCACAATATGTTTACCTTTCCTATACAAAACCCATCACCCAATGAAAATGGAGGAATAATGCAATCCTGTCCTCACTAAAATGAATTTCAACTTTCCAAACCTAAATTTTAGGTTCCTGAGCATAATTTTAATCCAGTTCTGTAAATCTATCTGACAGACATGGGTTACTACCTGGACCAAAGCAGTTTCCCACACGCATTTCTCTTCAGGTCCTTTTTTCTAATCCAACGAGAGCATGACAGATTACAGATTATGGTCTAGCATCTAGTTACACAGAAGCATAGGTTTACTTCAAGATGAGTAGTTATAAGCAGTCAATTCCTAGTGAGCCTCTCAGGTTCATTCTCTGAGGGAAATAAGGAGACAGCTGGTCTGTTAATTTGAGAAGATCTGAGAAGGCAGGGAAGGAACAAACAGGAGGAAGAGTCCAGACCATATAGGTAAGTAGTAGAATAAGGAAGCCCTGGACCAGACAACCTTCACATGTCCTAGGACAATCACCGAACTGTCCTGGGCCTCATTCTCTTTGCATTGATGAAGGAAATCTTTTTCAAGCTGGTGTGGTGATTTAGAAGTATTGTTGATGAGTGCCTAGCACAATGCCTGCCACATAGTAGTTTCTCAATAAATGTATTCAATGGAATCACAGCAGGCAAAATAGCTGTAAGTCACAGAAGGGATACTGAAAATTAATGTGAACTACTCAAGCACAATTCAAGAACTCTTGTTTTTAAACAACTTCTTTTAGTCTCAAAAATGCCTTCTCACAAGATTACAAATAGAATTTATTTCCCTTTTGGTTGTCCCCTTTCCAATTAACACTCTGATTTATTTTTACCTCCTATAGTTTGTAGGGAGTGTGAGCAAACAGGAGCCCACAACTACTTACTTCTCTTTGGTGTGCCAAAAGAAAAAACATCAGCAAAAGGGGCACCTCACTTGTTAATGTTATTCTCCATGTAACAGTGGAAAGAGAGCTAAGGTGATCAAAAATATTCATTTTAGCGCTCATCCCTCTCCACACAAACTGGGAAATCTTTATTGAAAGCTTAAGGAAAAGCTCCTATAAGTATCAGCCTCCATGTGCAAAATACATATTATCCGCCCATAAATTGTCAAATTGCTTACTGAAAGCAGTCGTCCTTGAATTCAAGGCTTCCAAAATGACTTCTTGGAATCCTGTCATCTTTCACTGTGGCTTACCAGGCTGTCCTAACACATAAAGCCAGCAAAAGCAGCTGAACATACAAGCAAAGCTATATACAAGATAAATTCTCTCAAAAGGAAACAAAAATACAACATGTAGAAAGGCTCTAAAAAATGAAGATTCTATTTCAAAGTGGTAATAAATACAGGTCTCATAGGAATACACACCGAAAACCTCAAGACCCTAGTCGGACACCAAGAGGCCATATATCTCCCACTATCAACAATCAGTATACATAGAAATCCTAAATAGATGCTAGGAACAGCCCCCAAAGAACTAGAACTCAATAAGCTTTGGCAAAGTAGCAGCAAGAAGATCAATCAACTATTATCAATGAAAACAGCAGGGACTGGAAAGGCAAGTCTGTAAGAGATAAAGGTGATAGGAGAGAGGGGGTGGCAGCACGTTGACTGCTGGAGAAAAAAGGTAGAAACTATGGATTGCAAGGGTGCCCTGCAAATGGGAAGGAAAGAAAAGTACTGTACGAAAGTACCTGAGCAAAGACAGAAGCAAACTTACTAAACTCCTTCAGAGTCTCTGGATCTTAAACAGAACTTAGTATTTCTTTCTTCTCTCCAAAATGTTCCCATCTCCACTCCTCAGCTGTGTGGGGAGAAGCATGTGAAATGACTCCTCTGGTACTCATGCCCTTAGTAATACCTGTCCCCGACTGTGGGCTTGCTTCTAAGGAATAACACAAGGCAAAAGTGATGGATTTTCACTCTCAAGATTATGTTTTAAACAATGGACTTCCATCTTGCTTCTACTCCTCTCTTGCTCTCTTGCCCTCATCTCTCTTGTCTGCTCCATGCAGATAAAGCTAGCCGCTATGTTATCAAACCATGAGAGGTCACTGGACATCAATTCATTAGGAATGAAGGCCCTCAGTCCAATAACCTGTGAGGACCTTAATCCTGACATCAACCATGTTGAATATACTTGGAGGCAGACCCTTCCCCAACTGAACTTCAAGACCGCTGCAGCCCCAGCTGAACTCTTGACTGCAGCTTGAGAAGGACCCTGAAATACAGGCTACTGCAAAGCCATGACTGGGTTCTTGACCTCTGGAAACTGTGGGGCTCAAACTGTGTAATTTTAAGCCACTAAATTTTGGAGTGATTTGTTATATAGCAACAGGTAACTGATATAGTTGTGAGTATATGGGGGAGTTTTCTTAGATTCAAGAGACTTCCTTGAGTTTGATTTCAAGAAGCACTTCTTGTTTCATTTCTAATATCTAAAATGCAAGTTAACTTTTGAATTTGGAAATAAATTATATCCATTCCATTTCATGTTATCACCTACTCTGTCTTATAGATCTTATTTAAAAGATGACTGGCTTTTTAAAATTCTCTAAAATCAAATCAACTCAGACATGTTAAGCTTACTGAAAATTAGTAGTAATCACATATTCAAGAGTCAACGGAAATATGTTAGTGTTCAAATCTGATCATATTAAAAGTATAAAATCTACTGAATTATAAAACAAAGTGATATTGAGTATCCAATTGTTATTTCAAAATCAACAGTAACTGATCTGGAGGTAAAGTCATTGACAGCACTGGCTAAAACATGCTGGGGTTCACCAACCCACTGGCATAAATGCCAGCAGTTGCCAAACCTTCACTTAAACCACATCTAAATTCAGTCACCAAAGACTGAAGTGCACCTAGTGGATGAAAAGATAGTTGCAGTTTGCCTACCCCACCAAGAAGCTGGAAATAAATGCTGTTCCTTGACAGCACAAAAAAAAGAACAGATTACAGCAAAGGTTTACAAAATTCACTTAAAAAAAACAAAACACTAGGCAATAAGAGGATTAAAACATTTGATAACTCTGAGAGAAGATAACAAGAATTAGGAATTGGTCCCACAAAAGCAAGATAGGCCCAGGGAGTCAGATGTAAGCAGTATTATCCACTTGGCAGTACTGTAAGTCTATCCTTATTAAAAAAACAAATCAACAACAACAAAAAAAAACACCAATGCATCAGGCTAGACAGGAGCTTGACTACAGTAGCCTAAAACATCCAAGTAACTTCCCTGGTTCAGACTCTGCTTACGAAGCAACCTTTGTATAAGAACTTGGCTTCCTCCAATAGCCAAGCATGCTGATCACTGGACGCAATTATCCTGTCAACTTGAGAGTTATTATTTCTCCTTATAAATTAGTAAAATGCATTACATTAGATTTTTTTACATTAGTCTCTTGTGGTTCTGGTTAGTGTGGGTTAATATCATAATCCAATCATCTCTGAATTAATAATCGAAGTCCCTGTTTGAAGACCTATGAAACTGCAAACAAGGACTTGGGAAAACCTATATCCTCCCCAGCAACACAACAGACCTGAACTCTTCCTTGCAGTATCCCATTAAATAAGATTTCTAATGACCCCTTCTAATGGTGACTATTCTCAAATCCTTGGGAGAAACACACACGATTATCCCAGCTTGAATTACAGGTTTGTAAAAGAGAACGCTTAAAGAGAAAATCAAGTAAGCCTATTCATGGGCTTCTGGAGAACAAAACAGAAATCAAGCATTGGTTTACAAATACTGTTATCCACTTGGGAAACCTCTAAATTTTTATTGGAAATGCCTTTTTTATTTTATCATCCAACAAAAGAGACAATGCACAAAGCCACACTTTTACAATCAATCATTATATTAACCCCTCCTAAGACCCCTTTAAAAGAGGTGGAGATAATAAAGGGCTGAGAATGTCAAGAACCTCTAGGCTTATTTTAAGACATACTATAGTGGTAAAGCACACAGGCGCTCTGAAATCATTTACAAAAAACTGGTTTTAAATACCAACTGTGTGAATTTAACCCCTCTATATGCCTCAGTTTTATCACCTACAAAACAAACTGTTACAAACATTGAATGAGATGATGTATAAAGAACAATGCTAAACACAGAGCAACCAAAGAATTAGCTGCTAATTCTTTGTTGTTAAATAATACTAACAAAGCTACTGACTGGTCAATGAAATGCTCCCATGTGCCCAGCCAACAGATGTGAGCACAGCATCACTCAGCCCTCTTCAGTGCAAATCCCAAAAAATTAAGAGCCCTAACAAAACACTGCAAGAAGAACCATGACTGCAGCTTTGCAGAAACTAAGAGGCAGGATGATTTATTAAGGACTGGGCTTGTTTGACCATACCAGCACTAATATTTGCATAGGGAAGTATCAATGAAGTTTTCTGATGGTCTCAACACTACACACACACTCCAACAAGTACTCTGTACTCAAAAGGAATAAAATATTAGATCACTGCTTATATACTCAGCATAGGCTGCAACAGAGCTGTCTCTCAGAGCAGAAATGTGGCTCCTTAAGAAGCCCTATTCACAGGAATGCTACAGCTCTGCAGGCAATGATCAGGTTTGATCATGTTATCTGGCAATGCAAAATTCCAACACAAGCTTAGTTTCACTGGAATGTAGCCAATGCTCAAGTCAAACACCTGACATTTTAACTAGCTGGTAAGATATAGGCCCTCCCCCACATTTTTTTAATCTCTTAGTAATAAATATCTAATTACATTAAAAGAATTTGGCCTTAACTCAGAAAAAAACACTTCAGAACTGACTGAAATGTAAAGTATTACCAGTTAGTGCTGATAGTCACATGTTCTAGTCAGAGCTCTAATGCGTGAAAGTTTTCAAAAATCCCTTCTCAAAATCTTCGTGCCCTTACAGGGCTTACCTAGCCCTCCACACTGTAGATGGTGGTGGTGAAATCAAATGATTTCACTCATTTTGTGAAAGATACTGTGAAAGTACAAAGCACTTTCATAAATACTATGACCTACACCCATATAAATTATTAGTAAAGATTTAACAAGAAACACTTTAAATATAAAAGTGTAAATCAATATCTTTTAAAGGCTTAAAGAAAAGGTATACCGATTACTGTTACAATTCTTTTGGACAATTCATTTCATATCAGAAAATATATATATACATTGAGTTATGTTCATTCCTGAGAATTTATCTCAAGGATTAAAAAAAAGAAAAATTCTATATTCAACATACAAGAGCAAAAAAGTTGGGAACTAAATGTTCAATAAGGTAGCTATAAGTACCACAACAATGTAAGCTGCTCACCCAAAAGAGCCATGACTATATGTAATATTTATAAAATAAGAGTAAATTTTAAAAATAAAATATTCATGTAAAGACTGCTTCTCCTCTTCCCTTTGGGATCAAGATTGGAAAGAAAAATAAAAACTGAAATAGGTACTTGTTGGTGTCATGGCATTATGGATGACTTGTTATAAAATATACTATTTTTTTTAATCCACACCTGAGAACATTTTTTTTAAATTGCTTTTAAAGAGAGAGGAAGGGAGAGAGAGAAAGAGAGAAACATCAATGCAAGAGAGAAGCACTGACTGGCTGTCCTCCGTGCCCAGACCAGTGGTCAAACGCGCGGCCCTTCCACTACCAGGCTACACAAAAACCATCTGAGCCACACCGGTCAGGGCTACAAAATACACTTCTATTATGACTTAGAATTGATATTCTAATAAATAAAAACTGACATTATGGTGGTACTAAATTCACTACAAATAAAAAAGGCTTCTTCTCTTAAGTAGAGACATTTCACTTCATAATTTTAAAATGACAAAAGTCAGTGCAATTTTATGAGGAGAGCTCATAACATGTTTCAAACATTTTAAAGTAAGCAGATAATAACTTCCAATCCACTTCAAAAACTATAGCTTAAATAAGAAATGTTCAAAGTGCTCAATGATTTAATCACAAAGATGGTTTCAGGAATATGATCTAAATTCTCACTTTCCATTTATATAGTATCTACGAATTAAGGAGCTATCCTGCCTTCTTTTTAATCAGTTGCTTAATACATATATGTAAAGATTATTTTTATTTTAAAATTTTATTTATCCATTTTTAGAGGGAGGAGAAGGAAGAGAGGAAGAGAAATATTGATGTGTGAGAGAAACACTGAGCAGTTGCCTCTCACACATGTCCCAAATGGGGACCAGTCTGCAACCCAGGCATGTGCCCTGACTGGGAACAGAAAGGGTGACCTTTCAGTTTGCAGGAAGATGGCTACAAGGGTCAGGGCAAGATTATTTTTAAATATTACAACATTTTTGTGCTATTCAATTCAAATCACAAAAAAACTTCCTAGAAATAAACATTTGCTATAGTTTTTCCACATTTCTCTACAAGGCAGCATCACAACCTGACATGTCGTAATTACTTCTTAACATTTTCAGCTTATATAGCAAGATAATTACTACTGAAAACGAATGTCCATATTAATGGGCCCTTAACTAAATATGTCTTAGTTGAAATTGAATACATTCTTCAAAAAAAAGTTTCATTTTTACATAATTATAATTATGCAGTATATAAAATTAACAGATTTTAAAAAATATTTTGCTAAGTCAACTACTTTTCATAAGCACTGTTAATAGTTGTATCTAATGTCCTTTAATAACATTTCCACCAATAAGGATGAAATCCCATGAATCACTTAGGCTTGGACAATATGAGGCAATCTGATCTACTCTTCCACATCTGGAAGACCAATACTACATTTCTGTCTACTGAAAAAATTGTAAGTTTCAACATCTCAAGCATCACTGATATAAAAAGTATTACTTGAACAACCTGCCTTTAGCCACTACTGGAATAATTAAAGTAGTAAAAGGCAGCAAAGAAAAACCTACTAGAAATCAAATTGATACATTTAGGAAGCATTTTAAGATAAACACACTAACAGTGTCGTACAGTTGTTACACTTCAAAACCCACTACAAATGAAGAAAGGAACAACAACCTAGGATAGGATTGGTCAAGGAATGTCCTAATGGGGGTGGGGATGGGGGCGACGCGCGCAGAGGGTGCATTGAGAGAACACAGTGAAAAGGACTTTCCACAAAGAGCAAAGGTAGAAATTAAAGGAAGCGGGGCAGGTGTCCACCCATAAAAAAGAGCCTGGCGTTAACACAGGAGAGAAGTAATGAAAGGGTGTAAAAGCACAACTATTCCGGTCACCAGGAGCACCAAGGAGCTGGGCTCTAATCCAGCAGGGAGTAACATCATAAAAACTAACTTTAAAAGATGAATCTGACATTCTTCTATAAAATGGGGTGAGGGAAAGCACACGGATGCTGAGGGCTAGGCGAAGATCACTATAGCAACCTAGGCAAAAAACAGTCAGAAAAGGAACCGGTGGAAATAGGGGCAAGGAAGGCTCAAACTATAGCTTAGATGCCTTTCTCAGGTTTCAAAGCATTAAAAAATAAAGCTATGGGATTTCAAAAGTGAAGACCCATAGCCCATTAATATGATCAAGAATGATGTCACTAGGTATACATAAGCCAGTCTACCACTGAATTTCTTTTAATCGGCTATCTATTCTATAGAGTGAACTAAGTGCAAAAGCTAGATGAAAACAGGATACAAATATAAGAATATGGTGTTGCAAATTAAAGTTTACAAGTCCAACAGTGAAGTTTTAAGGTTGTCTTGAAAATCCACTGTGGGTTGCTGGGAAACAGTAAAAAAAAAAAAAAAAGGAATCAAAAAGGTAAAAAAAATTTGGTAGCTTGTAAATTTTAGGACAACCACAAATTAGATCGAATTTCAAACAGTTCTTCAGTAATGATTACTGTTAAAATGCATTCTCTTCAAAGAAGCACAGGGGTTTCCAAGTGTTCTTTACCAAAGAACACAATCATTGTTAACAACTTCATCCTTGAAAAGAAACACACAAAAGATATTGGCTATACTTTCATAGAGCATGCTCTTCAAAAAAATTCAAAGTCACTGTTAGGACCTCTATCTCCATGTTATTTTGTGATAAATTAACCTGGGGCAAGCTCCACAGTAATCCTTTCTTCACTACTGAATCCACTAAAGTAAAATTTTCTTTATACCTTCCCACTGAAAGTTACTGGACAGAGCCGAAAGAAACTTTTCTCTCCTGTCTTCGTAAAACTTGATAGACTAACAGTAAAGTATGTTCAAAAAAATGAAGAAATGCCCAGAGTGACCCAGGCTTTTGCTGCAGGATATAGGAAAAGCATGTAGGGAAACAGAGGACTATGTCACCTCTGCAAGTTACCTATACACAAATAAGGTCATTTGTTTTCATACATGTATAAGCGGTATGGTTTGGTCTATAATATAACCACATTCTTGTTATACTACATCTAGACTTTAATAATTATATAAATGATTCTTGTTATAGAGTTCCTGAGAGCCCAGTGCACAAAAGCTAAGCCTCCAGATTACTTAGGAATCTGTAAAGCTCACAAATAAAACCATGAAAACATCTAGATTGCTTCATGATATATTCCCAAAGCAGAAAGCAAAGAGCTCAATTAAGAGAGGGGAAAAAGGTCCTTTGCCTCAAAATAGGACCCAGTATTCAAACCCATCCCCATACCCAATCAGCCTCCAAATATTTTTAATTATTAAACTGACAAGACAAGACTCTCAGTATGCCAGGTATGGACAAGCTCCCCTTCTCATGCATTCCAGGAGATGAATATTTCATAGATGGCTACTCTATACAGGGAAGAGCAGTACAGAAAATAAACTACTTTTTCTACATGCTTTGTTATGAGAACCACAGAATGCACTAATTAACCGAGACAAATGTTAAACTGTTCTGATTCCTCATCAAATAACAATAAACAAGAATTATACACAACAGAGTTTAATACATGTTTAAACAAGAAATATAACAAAAGTAATTTCAGTTTTCTAAATACCATTATGTCTGCTTGTGTATATATAAGGAGGAAATTTCCATGCCTCAGCAAATGACCCAGAGAAACTGTCCTATTCATTTGGTTACAATTATATAAACAAAAGTAATTAATAGTTCAAAACTATAAAAATTTGCAGAGAAGGTTGAATAAATGCTTTTCAGTTATGTCTGTTCCTCATCCTCCCCTTCACACCCCCATATCCCTGAGGGTAAAAAAGTATTCTGAACAGAGAATATTTACAATAAATATTTACTGACTTGAATTGTTGTCTCTTGACAGGAGACAAGACCAACTTCTGAAGTAAAAAAGAAGAAAAAGGGGAATCCATGCTTAAAAAAGATATTTACTGCTATAAGTAAAGGTCTCATTCAATAAGGTTCATTCAAAAAAATACATTAGGCAGCCACTGCTTACAAAGTACATTATTAGCTGAAGCCCAACCTCAACAAACTTAAGTATAAGCAAACAGAAAACATTTACACAAATCACTATGTATAAAATAAATTGGGGCTATAAGAATGATACAAAAAACTTGCTACTTGAATTTGCCTTCATAGCTTCTAACTGGTGAGAGCAAGAGAGCTTTTATAGAGGAGCTGATAATCTTGGCTGGATTTTGAATAATAGACAGACAGTAAACATGAAGAAGTGAACAAAAAAATTTGGGATTTGGAGAGAGATCTGGGTTCAAACAGCAGGTTCATGATTATGTTAACCTCTAAATCCCTTTTTGCCTGGTCTACAAAAGGGCATCATAATATTGAAGAACCACTGTGAAGACTGTAATGTATATGAATTCATTAGCATAATACCTGGAAATTATATATGTTCAATATATTGCGGCTATTATCATTGGATTGGCCAAAAAGTCCGCATGGTTTTTTTCCCATAAAAATAAAAGACACCTCTTTCATTTTCACCAGCGACTTTACTGATTTGGATATTTTGAGTATGTCAACTATGTCCCACATGGTATAACGCTAACTATTCTCAATATGTCTCAATTTGATCGCTATAAACTTCAACTGTTCTACCCAAGCATGGAGCATCTTCCAGCAGGAAACCTCCAGCACGAGGCTTCACAAACCACTTTTGACACATTTGATCAGTCACAGCACCTTCTCCATACACCGCACAAATCTTTTGTGTTTCAGCTGCATTTTACCTTTCTTGAAATAATAAAGCATAATATGCCAAAAATGTGGCATATCTTCTTCCATCTTTAATATTAAAATAGCTACACAAAAATTCACCAATTTTGCTTAAGTCTTTTTTAAGTGCACGCTGATATGACAGCTGTCACAATATAATCTAACAAAGCTGTTTCAAATGACGTGAAAGAAAACTAAGCGCTACTAGAGCCATCTTATGGAAAAAAACCAAACAAATTTTTTGGCCAACCCAGTATTTCTAAGCCTAGTGAAACAGAATTTAAAGTCAATCCAACATCTTGAGACTTGACCGTAGCCTGGAATCACTTGACCTCCTAAAATCATTTTCCTAATGTAAAAAAATGGCACTAATATCTCACAAAAACTTGTTGGGCGATTCACATAGGTAATAAATTCAATGCCAAAGCGTCTTGAAAGTGTTAATGTTTAATTGTAGTCTATTTAGTTAGATTGCCTTCACATAAAGCATACTTATGTAGACGAAAATAATGAAAACATTTTAGCCAAAGAAGGATCAAAGGGGAGAAATTAAATGAAGACAGATTAAGTAGTATGCAAATCAGATATATCCTGCTTCAAAGGAGCATGTTTTATTGCATTCAAACATTCCAAGATAGCTCAACATACACGGTGGGAGGTCTACCTCGTCTGCTCAGTACAGGATAGAAGACAGATATTGGAATGAGCGGGTTCCACACGGGTCTCAAAGAGACAGGACAGAATTGGGAAGCAGGTTCCAAATGTCATTTGCATCCACACTTTCAAGGTCAGGAGACAACTTCATCTTATCTTGTTCTTCAAAATGCCCAACTCCAATCCCGAAACTATTTCAAGATCCCAAGAACTTTCCCAAACAAGAATCATGAAGAGGTCACTTCACCCCTAACGCAGTCATTAATCTAATACAGGGAAGTTATTAACCGGGATCACATTTCTCCAGATCACATGGCCTGGCTTACTATGTTTTCTCTAAGTAAACATTTCATTTTAATAGCAAGATGTAAAAAAATGCCCAACAACCAAATGGCATTAATACAAAGTTATGGAACTAGGCAGCGTTTACCATTCCTATCAGTACTCAAAAGCTACATATTGGAAAGAAAATGATTTGTTACACTGCTTGGTCAGATATTTTTCTATTAATATACCACAAGGCAATATTAATCTTTCCTCCCATCTCCAAGAAAGACTGCACGATCTTGCTGGCAGACAATATATCTCCTTTCCCAAATTCCACTTTGGAGTCAACTCAGTTCCTCTCATGAGACTCTAATTGCAAGGAATTGCCAGTGTGAGGCAGTGCTGTAGATCCTAGAAGTACTTTTAGCTACCCCAAGGCCTCCAATTCTATGAGCCATTCTGTTTGTCATGATGGAAAGATGTGGGGGAAAAATTGTAACAGACTTGGTATCCACATTAGGCTCCCCCTTGCCTTGATTTCAGAATTACCAACCCACAAGCCATAGTGGACAGACACTTCAATGTCTTAGGCAACTGCAGAACTTTTATTAGAGAACCCAATGAAAAGTTATGGAACCTGAGGGCAAAGACACTTAAAAAGGCATCTTTTCAATACCCTGTACAATGTCCTAGAAAAAAAAAAAAAACAGAACTATCCCTGATTTTTAGATTTTTAAAGATAAAAGTATGAGCAAAATCCAAGAATCTTAGACTTGAAAGGATCCTGGGAAGCTATCTAGTCCTACTTTGTCTCACAAATGGAAAAAGCAAAGTCAAAACAAGATGAGTGTCTGAGCTCAGACTGGAAGCTGTGACTTCAAAGTTCTGGACTAATAAGATCTCTATGTCACCAAGTTATACCTTTCTTAGGGTTACCAGCTCTCCAAATCACTATCAAATTCCTTCCTCTACAAACCACTGTGCTGTCTCACACTTGTGGATAGAATTCCCATGTAATGTCTGATGAGAATCTAAAGCTGTGTTTTAAATATATCTCACCGTATTCTACTTCCAGGGAACATGTTAGGATTCACTATTACTCCATATACAGAAGCACTTTCCAGATTTCCTTCCTCAGGTGTACAAACTTGTCTATTACCAAGGGTAAATTTCTCTGTGCTTCAGTTTTCTAAGACAAAAGATGAAGGGCCACATCTAAATACATTCGAGTACTCCAAAAATAATCACTACAATCTTAACTTTCCTTAAACTACCATGTCAAGTTTACCACATATAAAACATTAAGAAATCTTGAAAAAAAAAAAAGCTCTTGTTTTTTAAAAGTTAGAAAACCAACTCTGCAGAATAAAATGCCTTTTCTGTCAAAGGCTCTCAAAGTACTTTCCAACCAAAATCCCTCTTCTCTGGAAATCCACTCCTTTTAGTACGTGAACAGTAATAATGCAGCCCTCCTACAGGTGGAGCAAGCCAGTCATGCAAGATCACAAACCAAAACAATGCAGAAGCAGAGCTCAGAAACCCAAGGTTAGTGAGCCTTCCTCAGTATTACAAAGATACATTCTTGAATACTCAACTATCAGACTAATCTTTTCATATGTAAATAAAGCTACTCAAATATGTGCCCTAAATTTTTCAGAATTTGAACTTTAAGTTGAATGAAAGCAGTGGATGAAATTTGAAAATAATTTGTGGCCCTAATCCTGAGATATTTTCCTATCTTCCTTCTTATGCTGACTTTCTAGAATGGGGGGGAAGTAAAGCACTTGTACTCTTTAGTCCTTCAGCTAACAACTGTACTTCAAACAACCAGCAAGGTTTGAGGGTGATGTTTTAAGAAGCCACTTCTTCAGCAAGATTTCTACTAAGACAGGCTCTAAATCTTACGAAGTGACACCAAGAGTTCTGTAGTGACTTCGATGAAAAAAAAGTAACAAGAGTCAAGCAGCCTGAATGTTACTAGAGATCAATTACTTTCAATGTGGCCAGTTCTCTGTGACTCATAAAGATCCATACCTTCGTATACATAAGTACTGTTTACTCTAATGAAGTGTCCCTCCCTTCTTCCCCCACAACACACAAATACAAATAAAGTAACTGCAGCAAAAATATATTATGCCTAGCTTAAAAGTCCATGCAATTTACTTGAAACTTTCGTGTTTATATGGATGAAGGCTATGTTTACAAACATTGCCTCACAGAGATGTTTTACTGCTTAAAGGGAAATTTAACGAAGTTTAACTAGAAGCTGTGCATTTTTAAATTTTTATTACAAAAGCTCATTTCCTTTATTTCTCTTATGCCAACCTCCCTTCTATCACTAGGAAGAAAACAAAACAACCAACCAACATTCTATTCTCCCAGTTGGCACCTGTACAAATCCTAACCACACTAGATGATTCCCAAGTCTTATGCCTCCCCTCCATTCGAGTAATCACAAATTAGTCCTGCTGATACTGATCACTCCCTTTTCTAAACTCAAACCATACATACAAAACACGGTGCACTCTGTCATTTGCTTCTTCAACTAGGTGAAGAAAGTTCCTTGAGTACAGAAACTTTACTCCATACAGTTTGTCCCCTTTCGTGCATACGCTGGTTATGCTTTCAAAAAATAATTTCAGTAAGTATTTGGATTTTGAGAAGGGAGTATATTAAGCATTTTTTAATCTTTCACAAAATCAATTTTCATAAAGGTTACTAAAATGAAATTTTTACCATCAATCAGCTTACAAGTATTGGCTTTGTTTATTCTAAGGTCACATGGTTTGTAGAAGAAGCCAAGTCGGAATCCCAGCCCCACCACTTACTAGTTATGTGACCCTCTGCAAATTAGTTCATTTCTATTGGTCTTTTTACTTTTCTGTATAATAGCAGATAGGGTTATTGATGAAATAATGCATGCAAACCCCTTAGCATCTGCATCATCGGTGGTTAACAAACAGCAGTTGTAATTACTTGGTGAATAAATAATTAGGAAAGAGGGAAGAGTGACACCCTATTACTATTGTACTGCTGGATGGAAAGCACTTTAGTTATTTCCTATGTTTAGATACAGGTCTGAGGAATTCTATATATATTATCAAAAAGTGGAATTTCTAACAAAAATGAAGATGAGGTTTGGAGACCTTGAGAAAAAAAGGCATTTTTGAACAAAAAAAATTTTTTAAGTATTTCTGTTAGTGTCATTTAAATAAAATTCACTCTCTAGTCAATTCTGTTCAGAATCTCTATTAGAGATTATGAAGTCTTGATTACAAAACAGCAACAGGGCCCTGTTTTTATTTTGTGTAATTGATTTTAAAAACCTGGGATTGTATTTTTGGTGGAGTGAACCAGGTTAGAATCACAGAAGTGAAAAGAAAATAAATGGAGTTTCCCCATCTATATGTATTATGAGACATATCTATTAACTCTGTTCAAGCTTTGCTCCAGAAATTAATTTAGAAAATCTTGTATCCTAATCCATGTAGGGTTTATTGATGTGCACTGTTTCAATAATACTAAACAAGCACAAGAAACACAATGACACCAATCTTCTCTTAAAGTGCTAGGGAAAAAAACAGGAACAGACCAAAAAGCCATGAACTTAAAATGATAGGACACTGGACTCTGACCACAAAAGGATTCAGAAAAGCTACAAACAAATCTTATAACAAAGGAAGTAAGAATCTCAGGACCAAAAGAGTTTAACTATTTAATATCTAACCACAAGGTACATCTGCAAATATTTCTTATAAATCAGGAAAGAAATTATCTTAATTTTGAATCCTCAGAACCTAGCACAGTGCCTGGATCACAGAATATTGGCTAAATCAAAGAACAAACATATTTAATGAATGGTATAAAAAGAATCCAGAATACACCTATTATCCCTTCATTTAAAACATTAAAATAGATATGGGAAATTTTAAATATTAGATACACAAAAAATAAAACAGAAGAAAAAATATCTAAGGTAACTCTCTCTAGAACAAGAGAATACAGGTCAATACTCCCAGTTTATGAACCTGTAACATCTTTAGCAATTCAAATTGTATGTTCTACATTATCATCAATACATTCTTATTGTCAACAACCAGAATCACCAGAAGTTGACTACTTCTTCTATACATCCCTTTCTTTTAGAATCATAGCAATCTTCCCTACCAATGTAATGGATGATAGCAAATTTTGTTTTTGCAAATTTAAACATTACAAACCAAAATTCTTGTTTCTGAAGTCTATGTAAATAAGGGATGACTGGCTCAGCCTCTACTTCTGGAATTATTTAATCAGAAACCTAACAACTTCCTCTTCACAATGGAGCTCTAAACAACTTCCTCAAAAATGGCACTGCTCTATAAATAGATTATCAACATACTCTGATTAGCAACCAATCTAAGTCTTCTTTCGACAAGCAACGGGATGTGAAACAAAGATAAGGACATTTGATGCATATAAAATTAAATTATTTTGTAAAATTGTAATACCTCAACTTACAACTGACTGGTAAATATTCAATAATTTGTGCTCATATTTTGGTTGCTTTGTTTTGTTTTTAAGACTTTAAGCTAAGATTAGCATTATTCTTATAATGAGATTGTTTTAACAAAATTCTGCAACATTTGATTCCTATCATGAGGAATGGCAACAAGGAAAAAGCAAGCACATACTTCTGGAGACTAGATTTGGACACATCTGATGAAAGACAGCTCCAGCCTTCCCTTAAAAACAGACCCACTTTTCTGACACACCAGTTCACTTACCTCTCCCATCGCTCTTCCCTCCAGAGCAAGTGCTTGAAAATCATGATTCAGTTCATCCATAGAACGTACCTATTGTTCAGAATAGAGGAGGGGAAAGTTTCAAGTCAGCATCTTGAACTTTACATACACATTAAAAACAACTGAAAAGCTTTTCTATGTTGACTTTCAGATATTGACAAAGACAGTAACAATTTTCAAGTGACTGAGATTAAACATTCACTTACCTTTAACCATCAGGATTCAGCAAACACCCCTGCTTTCTCCCCTCCCATTCCCTTTTGTTTTCAAAACATGAAAAGCACATAATCCAAAAAAAGAAAAAGCAAATTACATCACATGAGAATTATGTTAGCTACTTTTCATACATTTGATTTAATAAGTAAAAACCAACATACTAAATGGTAATCATATATGAAGATGATTATGTAACGTAAACCTGGCTGCTGAGCCGGGGGTGGGGATGGAGGTGGGGTTGGGGTGGGGGGAAAGAGAGAGACTGATCGATTTGTTGTTCAACTTATTTATGTATTCATTGGTTGATCCTCGTATGTGCCCTCATGGGATCAAACCCACAACCTTGGCATATTGGGATGACACTGTAACTGACTGAACTACCCAGCCAGAGCCAATCCAGTACTTTTTTTAAAAACCTCAGGGAAAGGTGCTGCAAATTTTATAACAGAGTGCCCCAACATTTCTCCATACTGGAAGATCTTGGGGAGACTGCTAGAATTTCAAAATCAGAGGGGGAAAAAAATGGCACGTATCACAAGAATTCCTTCCAACTTTACCTGTCATTAAATGTACTACCCACATTATAACAATCTTTTCTAGACTTCAAATTAACTCATCCCCACCATCATTATTACAAGGTAATGTTAAGATTAGGCTGAAATATGAAACAGATTATTAAAAACAATCAAAATTCAAAAACACTTTGCTGTCATCTGCTGCTCCTCTCAGTTTCCAGCAGCAAGCCACCTCTGCTGCCTTAGGTTAGAGTACCGTTCCTTGTTTATTAAAGAGCAAGGCTATTCTCATCCTGGCTGGGTAGCTCAGTTGGTAAGAGCATTGTCTCAGTATGCCAAGGTTACAGGTTCGATCCCTGGTCAGAGCATATACAAGAAACAACCAATGAATGCATAATTAAGTCAAACAACAAATCTATCTCTATCTCTATCTCTCTCTAAAAAGCAATTTAAAAAAATGAAGAAAGCTATTAAGCCTACCTGAGAAAGACTGCTGATTACCTGAGGCAGGACTCTCTCAAACCCCATCATCTGATCATCACTGCCTCCCAACATAGGCATACAATTATCAGCAGTGGGCATATGCAAAGAAGGTCAAGCTAGGGCCAGGCAGGGAGAAGGAAGAGTATGGAAAGCATGAACCACAATATAGCTCAGGGAACCAATTTAAGGATTTTATTAACATGCTACCTGTATATCACCCAATAATCTTAATTTAACAACTGGCATGACATAAAAATACAGTTGCATTGTTTTAAATCACATTATTTTCAAAACTCAGAGCTGATACTATGCTACAGGTGACACACGGGGTCACTAAGATGTAAGAGCTTTGGGATGCTTGCTAAAAATATAAATTTATAAAATTCAAAATGAAGCTAAAATTCAGCCATAAGAACAGAGACAAGGCTTGTTATTGTGGTAAAAGTTTGAAAAAGACCTTGAAAAAGAAGATACGACTATACTCTAAAGTGTTTATTTAGGTAAGCATACTGAGTAAGCTCCTAAACTATACGGAGTAAAAATAAAGGGGTGTGTGAGGATAAAGACAGGATGTTAGCTGGTAACTCTACATATGTCTACATTTTGAGCCTTCAGGTCAGAGTAAACATTTACAAAGCATGTAAATCAAATGCATAAAGCACTGTATCTTGACTCTTTCTGTGGACTCTAATCATACACTTAGTAACTATAGCTAGATATTTCTTCCAAAAATCTACAAATAGTTTTAACCAAGAACATTGGAAATTCTATTTATTATTTCCAAAGGAAAATGCAGGAGGGCTAGGCAAAGACAAAACAAGCAATACACATATTTATGCAATCATCAAAACTTAAATGTCATTTCCCATTTAAGAGATTAGAAAACAGAGCCTTGGAGAAATGACTTCCCTAACCATTTTTAAGTAGGAATGAGGACCTAAATGGCATTACTAGGATCTAAATCCAGGTCTTCCAATTTAAAGAGCAAGATCCTTCCTCCATCGCCAAGCTGCCTAGGCAGCCACAGGAAGTTTCTACCCCCAGATAAAACTGCCTCTGTCTCTGCTGTAGGCTTTGAAAGTACGCTCCTTTGGTCTGTCTTTGCTTTCCACTGTCTCTTCCCCCTACCTTTAAATATGTCCACTGTCCCCTTGTAGCAATCTCCACTATCCTATCTTCCCACCCACCATTCTCTCTCACCACTTCCTTGCTCACTAGCTCACTCTCTCAGGTCTCCTCTCTCTCTCTTTAGCTCTCTCTTCACCTCCAGCCCTCCTCCCTCTTGCAAGGTGTCTCCCTCTGCCTCACTTTTGTACTACCATCCTACCTCCTGTAGGACATTTGAGAAAACAGCTGCACTTTGTGAAGATTTGGCTAGTCCAGAAACTCTAATTCAACCATTTTGTCCATAGTTGACTACACCAAAAAAACACGAATCATTCTCACAAACTGTTTTTAACTAATAAGGAACTTAATGTTTAAAATGAGAGCTACATCTGGTATGGTCATCAATACCAGGCAGACTCTCCAGACAAGGTCCTTCCTAAGAAATAAAAACAACAATCAGAAGATGCTCAGACATCAAGAGAAATCAAAGAATGAAGATGTAGACATGTAAGAAATATTATAGGCAAATAATAAAAAGCCTGTTCTATTATAAAGGAGAAACGCTGGCTGTAAACTATAATCAGAGTAAATGCTCCCATCAAGACATTAATATTTTAAAGTTCCTGTACCCAAACTCTCCTTTCTCTAGAATTCAATTTGAGTGGCCGGTCAATGTTAATTTCTAGTACTACTTATTATTTCTTTCATTTTTGCTAAATGTCTCTAAGACTCCTTTGCACTAACTAATATTATCTATCTCCTCTGATTTCACAAAATTATTTCCTATTTCTCTCTTTGGGCTACTTGCCAGGAATTACACTTTCTCATGCCCACCCAGGACTTTCTCTAGGGCTGCCCCCCTCCCTAGAAAGGCATCTCCTGCTCCATTTATTAAAGAGTCAAAACAAGATGACTACTTCAGTGCCTGACCTACCTCAATATTCTTCTCTTCATCCCACCCAATGATAGCATCCACATAACATGACCTATGCTTCTGAGTTTCCCTTCCCTTTCCCAGATCCCAGAATTTTCTTTTGTAAGCCTTCTAACAGGGTTTCTGACCTAACTAGAACCATAGTTTAGCAAATTAAGCTGGTACCTTACCATATAGGAAAGTTATAAAATCAAAAGAGATGAACCCAGAACAATACATCAGATTTGGAAAATAAAACATTAAGCAAAAGCATCACAAACCTTTATTTTAAGAATCATATTCTAGCCCGGGCCTGTGTGGCTCAGTGGATTGAGTGTTGGCCTGTGAACCAAAGGGTGGCCCATTCAATTTCCAGTCAGGGCACATGCCTGGGTGGCAGGCCAGGTCCCCATTTAGGGATGTGCAAGAGGCAACCTCTCTCCCTTTCTTTCTCCCTCCCTTCCCCTCTCTCTAAAAATACTGTATTTGACAGTGTATAATGTGCTCCTGTGGATAAGCATATCCACGTTTTTGGTCCCAACTTTGCCAGAGGAAAAAAATCTTTCATTTTAATTTTTTAATTCAATTTTTTATTTCTATTTAGGTACTTGTTTTTTATATTATAAAGGAATTTTAATACTTATTTTTTAACACATTATGGTACAAGAAGTTTTATGTAACAAATAATTACAAAACACAAGAACAGTCGCAAGGTATTTCAGGTACTACCCATGTATAATGAGCATCCTTATTTTTCCCTCAAAAATTTGGGCAAAAAAGTACACATTATACACAGCAAAATACGATAAATAAAATCTTTTAAAAAAATCACCAATGAATGATACATACCTCATTGTTTTTGCATATGTAAAACTGACATAATGGGCTGCTTTTACAAGTTTGATGTAATGATTAAATGAGACAAAATGTCCAATTTAGTAGGCATTTACTCAACTGTATCCACCTCAAAGATTAACTTCTTTAAGCTACTGAAATGCCTCTTCCACATAGTCATCCCTTCTTTCCCTACCCTCAGTTAGTACAGGGCATGCTTTGCTCATTCCTGGCGGGGAAAGGTTGAGGGCGGCACGAGGCTCTGTTTTGGCATTTTCATAATCAATATATTAGAAGTACCTAGATATGTGAACATCTAACTTATTTACTACTAGTTAGCATTTCAGAGTACATCCATTTTTCTCTCTCTCAATTCCCAGATAATCAATTCCCAGAAACTTCCATTATTTATTCTCATCCATTCAGAAACTTTTTAAAAAAATCATCACTAGCTGAAGCCTATATTCTTTCAGTTATCATTTTGTTAAAAAGAATCTCAGTAATGTCATCTAAAATTCTTTCATTCCATGACTTCCATACCACTATGGTCTCCTGATTCTCCTCCTACCTCTGTATTTAGATTTTTGTTCCTCTTTTTGCCAGCCAACATTACAGTCAAATAAAAAAAATTGAAACTCAGACTTAGGCACAGAGGAATCCGAGTGTAAGAAGTGTGATCCAGCCCTAACTGGCGTGACTCAACTGGTTGAGCATCATACTGCAAAGCAAAAGTTCATCGGTTCGATTCTTGGTCATGGCACATGCCTAAGTTGCTGGCCCTGTCCCCAGCTGGGGTGTGTTACAGGCAACCCTCTTTTTCTCCCTCCCTTCGTCTCTCTCTAAAAATAAATAAATAAAATCTTTTAAAAAATAAAGAAGTTAATGATCCAAATACTTTATGAATTATAATTTATCAGTTTTTCAAGCAGATATTATTGGAACATTAAACCTCAAAGAACAAAATAAAACAGATACCACGGCAGCCCATCCAGAATAAAAGATCTAAGAAAGACAAAGTTTGGATAGCATTCTAGTTCAGTTCTTGCTTGGCCGTACTTCGTTAGCACTACCGTCCATGGATTACTGTCCTGTAACTGCTCACTATGTCTTGACAATGAATGTCCCTTTAGTTGAGCCAGTTAAACCAGTTCTCTGTTGCTTATACAAAAGAAACAAACTCGGACTCAAGGGTAACACTGAATTGGTACTTATTAAATAACAATGGAAGTTTATATTTTAAAAGAGTAACTCATAGCTATATATTACACTTGGAAAAATAAAATTCAACAAATCAACATTTTAAAAATTATTTTCTGTAACAGACATGTTCTAAGAACCCTGCCTAAAAAAGGGAAACTTTGTGATTTCCACAGCCTCTGGCCACATACAATTATACTAAAAATATTTCCCTATTATCTGGTTTTAAAAAAAAAGTGATACGCTGACCAAATCAGATTTCTCTCTTAGTATCTGGGCAAGATAGCAATGGTAAAATAAACTGAAATTTCCTAAAGACTTAGCAGTTGCGGCTGTCATTTTGGGTCAAGTATAACTTGGTAAATAAGCAGATGATGATGATGAGCAACATAGAGAAGAGAAAGAATGCACTGAAGAAAAAAGCAGCAGACAAGAGACTATGGAAACAGAAAGCCTCCCAGTGCTCTGGGGTTCAAGGAGAATCCCTGGTCTTCAATTTAATGCCCTGAATTTTTGCTAACTAGAATAGATTTCTATACCTTGAGACTAAAGCTGCTTTTACTAGGATATTTATTTCCCCAGCCTCTGAAGCTAAATTGTCAGGTGCTTTTCCCCTCCACACCTGCCTTCTTTGTTCTCCTGGGGGATTTTTGGCACAGGCAAGCCTAGATCATGATGGCTCCATTTCACAAACATAGATCCAGAACAAAATCAGCAGAAGAGTCGGTGCCAAGAACCACTTTGCAAAGGAGATACCAGTGAGAAAAAGCCAGGCAAAAGTAAAAGAAACCTGAGCAATGAGAAGACAAAATGCATTATGAGAATTAACCTAATTTGAATTTAATCATTAAAGGGAAAAAAACCTAGTAAGTCTGTATCACAGCATCTTCTGCCTCACTATGTATCTGTATTATAAACAATAACAACAATAATCACTGAAACTGACTTAGTGCCAGGCCCTGTCCTATTAATTCTCCATATGCTTCATCATGATCTTCTTAATAGTCTTAAGGATCTGAAAATGCAGGTGGTTCTTATCTCTATTTTGTAATCCCTATATGATTGCTCGAATAAAATATAAATAAATTAGCATTCTTCTTGATGACTGGAGAAGGGAAAAGAACGAAAAGCTTCTCTTTTGGCTTACTCTACTACATTGCAAACTCTACTACATTGTCTTACTTATGAATTTTCCATATGCTCTCAATAACAATACTAAATACCAGCATTTGCCGAGTTTCAAGGCACTGTCCCGCAAAACAGACATTCTATTTTATATACGGGGAAACCAAGGTCCAAAGACGTGATTTGTCCAAATTCATAAATACAGCTGATAAAGACCAGAAGTGGATATCAAATTCAGGTCTGTATACCCTTTACTACGTTTCTGTTCTCATCACAGGCACACATAAAAGCTCCACCACACCTGGGTTAAACAGTTGTTTGTTCAAGATCACTACGCTATTTTTACACTCTTCCATGATCGGGGGCGGGAATGAAGTCACCACATCAGCCAGGATCAGGCTACACTTCCAATTTTTTATTTATCATTAAAATTGCTACTGAGCCCTGGCTGGTGTAGCTCAGTGGATTGAGCCTCAGCCTGTAAACCAAAGGGTCACTGGTTCAGTTCCCAGTCAGGGTACATGCCTGGGTTGTGGGCCAAGTCCCTGGATGGGGATTCGGGGTAAGGCGGCCACACATTGATGTTTCTCTCCCTCTCTGCCCTCTCTTTCTCCCTCCCTTCCTCTTTCTCTACAAATAAATAAATAAAACCTTTTTAAAAAATTGCTACTGAAATTGCTACTGCCTATGCACTTCCAGTGTTTTCCCCCTCTTCCTCCCTGCCCCCCAGGAACATTACCTTTACCTTTCTCTCCCCTAAGCTTCCAAGGGCTCTACTTTTGCCTCTGTAATTCGTTTCCTGAGTCAATTTGTTCTACAGTTCACTTCCTCTACCCCTTTGACCTTCTAAATAAACTTTTTCTTATTAAAAAAGATTGCTACTGCCCTTAGCAATTAAAGTAAATATGTACTATGAAAGTTACAGATTATCTAATGTGTTGATGGCATTCTGCTAGGATGGCTAATAGACCCAAGTGATAAACCATAATTAAATTATCAAACCTTAACTTTGCTAAAAGACTAGCAAAATATATACATCATGTACAAATCACAACACTGCTGAGACATACACAATTTAGAAAGTAGAAAGAATGTATTTTCAAAATAAGTTAATAAACCTATGATACTAGTGACCTTTAAATATAAAATCCTCACCACTGCTGGTTCGAACAGCCTTTTTCTTCCTTAATTTCACCAATTATGATCAAACTAAAATCAATAATGAGGACAAGGCCATTTTAACTAGAGAGAGAAACTATTTTAATAGATAGCAAAGAACCTAATAAAAAGTGTAAAACTCAAGATAATGATAAATCTTATCTTTGCTTGTCTGGAAACTACTACATATAGCCATCTAGTTGAATGGCATCTCCTTGACTTCCAAAAGAACCAATTCCAAAATCATGAGACTCCTACCCAGCTATTCAGAAGATCATATTTATATTTTAAAAAAGGGTTATTTGCACATGGAGAACAGATCAAAAGGTCTTCATGAGCAGTAAAAAGTTTCATTCCGAAATACCAATCTCAACAAATGGCATATAAAAAAAAGGAGGGGAAATTAAAAATGTTCATCTGAAAGTTCTTAAATCAGGTGTGGTAAATCTGAAAATATCAGGCTATTTTCAAAAAATGAAATGAAATTTAATATATTTGCCATCAACAGAACCAGGAACAATCTTACTAGCAGAGTGCAGGAATCCATATAAGTAATGTGAAAGTAATAAATATGTGTCCACAAATAAAGGCACAGAATTAGCTTTTCCAAAGTTTTTTGAGACTTACTTGTCATCGCTTGGGTTCACTAATGGACATGTAATAGTAGGCAGAATAGCTTTATAAGAACCTCTACCACAAGAAGTTTGTGAAAGAAAACAAATCATGCACCTCCACAGCCACCAATATAAATTTTCTACAAATAAGACAGTGAATATTTTCTAATAGATGTACATCTCCGACCACGAGAGAAAATGACAATTCTGATATATAAGTTCAGAGGGAAAACTATCAAGGCATGTCCATAGTGTAGTCTCTGTGTATTAAGGCAAGGCAGGGTGAGCTGGCAGATACACAAAGACTAATTTGCTCTCCCTGAGTTGGAGAAATGCAGATTAAGGTTCAAAGACCATGCACACATGCCTTAATGTTCTCTCCTCAAATAGCAAAATGCACTTTATCAATAGTGCCACGGTGTTTTGTCTTATCTCCCTAAAAGTAATCTCCATAGTATTAAAAACATGACAGGCAATACATACAAATATTTGTAATATGAAAAATTACCCTTAGTCTTAGGAATGATAAAATAGCAGAAATGGAACTTCTAGAGCAAGCTTCTTTGAAATGGTTCTTATCCTGCTTCAAAGAATACTTTGTCATCCTTTTCCAATCTTTTCAATAAGGAATGCCAATATGCACCAAGTTTTATAAGTGCTCATGCCCTCTGACACAGTTAATTCCACATCTATGAATTTAGCCTAAGCAAATAATCAGATATAACGTAAAAGATTTGTTATCAAAAGATCTTCAACCTGGTACTGTAATGGGAGAAGTGGAAGAAGTTTAAATATAACAGAAATGATTAAATATACCATGTATTCATTTATAAAATTTTATGCAGCTATTTAAAATGTTTTTTTCAATTTCTAAACTGAGGAAAATATATATGCTTAAGGATTCTAAAGTAGGCTACAAACCTGTGTATATAAAAAGACATGTATATATTCCCACATAGTGATACACACAAAATTAGATAGGAAGGTAATACACTCAAACGTTAACTTAAAGCTTCTTTAGTTTCTACATTCTCTATAATGCCTATGGAAAAAAAAGCTGAAAATCGACAACTTTAAGTCTTCAAAATATTAATATCTTTCAAACCCATAATCCTCTTCCAGAAACACCTTTTCTTAAAAAAAAAAAAAAAAAGATTTTATTTATTTTTAGAGAGAGGGGAAAGGGAGGGAAACATCAATGTGTGATTGCCTCTCATGCGCCCCTAACTGGGAGGCTCTACCTGCAACCCAGGCATGTGCCCTGACTGGGAATCGAACTGGCAACCCTTCAGTTCACAGGTCAGCACTCAATCCACTGAGCCACACCAGCCAGGGCCAGAAACATCTTAAATACCAAAATAAAAATAGGTTTTATAAGCAAAGGTGCTCACTGCACAATCATTTTTAACAATAAGAAATGGGAAGAGGGATAGGATATCCAACAATAAATAAAAAGGTTAGCTATTGGTATAATTAGAAGCAGTTTCCATAGGGACAGCACTGTGAAAAAGAGGAGAAATAGAATGAGCCTTCTATGCCATACATAATAATTGTTATAATGATAAGTACTTAATAGCTATGTCCTGGATGGAAATGTGCGTTAGTTAATTTTCAAACTATGAAATAATTCCTAATTATCCCCCTTCCCCTCCCCCCTCCCATTTTTACAGTGGAGGAAACTAAAGCAGAGAAGGATTAAATAACTTGTCCAATGTTACACAGGCAGACTAACTCCAGAGTTTGACTCTTAACCAATGTCCTATATAGGGAATCAAATGTTTGGGTATTCCAACTTGTAGGCAAAAAAGACAGAAGATCCATCTAGACCAAACCAGAACTAGATTAAAGCCTGCTAGAAACGCTAAAGAAGAGAAGGAGCCGTGCATGTTACCCTGCCACCCAGCTGTATTATGTGAAGCTACAACAACAATCCACACAGCCCATCTGTGGCCAAAACTCTAGGACTCTTCTCTATTAATTCAAGGATGAGCAAAGGAAATCAATCATGAAACTATAGGGAGAAAACCACTTAACCAGGGAACGGAAATTTCATCCTGAAAGCATAAAAGAGAGACTTCTGAAAAGTGATTTATCTATTGAAGAAGAGAATAAATATAGATATATATACACAAAAATTTCTAGCGAAATTAAAACCCACAAGGCAGTACAGAGTAGTAAGCCAGCCCTGGCCCAAGCGGCTGTTAGTTGGATCGTCCTCCCTTGAAACAAAAGGTCAGGAGTTAAATTCCCAGTCAGAACACATACCTGTGTTGCAGGTTCTCTCCCTTTCTCCCTCCCCTCTCCTCTCTCTAAAAATAAATAAAGAAATAAATCTTTTTTAAAAAAAACAATAAATAATGGCTTTTTGGTCATTCTGAATTTTAAAAACAATAAATCCTCGCTGCAAACATTCTGGAGAGTAAACAACAAAATGTTGATAAAAGCTATTGAGAAAATTAAGCAGGGAAGTGGGACAAAACTGCAATTTTTTTTGTTTTAGATTTTATTTACTTATTTTAGAGAGAAGGGAGAAAGAGAAGGAGAGAAACATCTATGTGCGAGAGATACACAGATCAGTTGCCTCTCACATATCTGCAAACCTGGCCCACAACCCAGGCATGTGCCCTGACCGGGAATTAAACCACTGACAGGCCAGCACTCAATCCACTGAGCCCCATCAGCCAGGGTCAAAACTGCAATTTAAATAATGTTCATGGAAGGCCTCACTGAAAAGGTAACATTTAAGCAAAGGAAGGAGGTGAGGGAACAACTTTTATAGATACCTGAAAGAGGAACATCCAAGCAACTAGAACTGCAAGTCAAAACCTTGGGCAATAGGGGATGCTGGTTATTCTTTAACAATTCTTTTACTATTCCAAATCTCATTAAAATACAATAATTAAAAGTCTAGACCTAAGCAGAAAGCCGATCAGTGCTTGCTGTTGGGGGAAATTAAAAAGGGCCAATGAAACTTCTGGAGAAAATGGGAATTATTAAATTTTAGTGATGTTATCACAAGTGAATATTTTAATGTCAAAACCTGTCAAATTATATGTTTAAAATGCATGCATTTTGTTACATCAATTACAGTTTAATAAAGGTATTTTTTTTTAATTCTAGCCCTACAGTAAGAATAAACACAACAATAAAAAGAAGAGTCAAAACAGATCCACATACACAGGAAGGCTTAATGTATTATAAAGGAGGTCTTTTCAAATCAATAAATGGTACTAGGATCACTAGTTACCCATTTGAGAAAAGTAAAATTACATTATAACTTCTTACATATGATATACAGAAATAAACTCCAAATGAATTAAAAATGAAAATATAAAAATAGAACTATAAAAATATTACAAGAAACAGAAGACTGGGTGAGGGATGACTTGTGAACACAAAGAAGTCAAAAGCAAAAGACCAACACTTATGATTACACACATTTTAAATTCTGAATTGCAAAACAGAGTAAACAAAGTTAAAAGACATATAAAACAAGTCATATCAATCTAGGAAAATAATATACAAGGTCTGTCCAGAAAGTAGAGCCATTGTTTAATATAAGTAGAATGGTTTGCACGACATTATGTAACCTGGCGGCCAAGGAGAGTAAACTGGAATGTGTATGCGTGAACAGTAATGACTTCACTGTACTAGTCAGCAGGGGTGATAGGCGCCGTTTAGTGAGCAAGTGTACTGTATGGCCATCACATTCAAAATGACTGAGTGAGTAGAGCAATAAATCTGCATTAAATTTTGCATTAAGTTGGAACATTCCTCCACGGAAACTATTCAATGATTCAGAAGGCCACAGCTATGGGCAACTGGTGATTGGCAGCTTCATCACGACAACGCACCCACCCACATCTCAAGCAGAGTTTTTTGGCAAAATGTCAAATCACTCAGGTGATTCAGCCCCACTGTAGCCCAGATTTGGCACGTTGCAACTTCTGGCTTTTCCCAAAACTAAAATCACCTTTGAAAGGGAAGAGATTTCAGACCATCAATGAGATTCAGGAAAACAGGAGGGAACAGCTGATGGTGACGTGGGAGAACTGTATGAGGTTCCAAGGTGCCTACTTTGAAGGGGACTGAGGCATCACTGTCCTACATACAATGTTTCCTGTATCTTGAATCTTCTTCAATAAATGTCTCTATTTTTAATATTACATGGCTGGATACCTTCTGGACAGACCTTGTACACACCAACAGAAAAAAATGGATAAAGAATACTCAGAGAATGTCAGTGGCACTTTAAATTGGTCCAATCTAGCTGGAGAACAATGTGGAAATATGTACCAAATTTTTAATTACAGCCCTGGCTGGTGTGGCTCAGCGGACTGAGCGCCAGCTTGCGAACCAAAGGGCCATTGGTTGGATTCCCAGTTAGGGCACACGCCTGGGGTGCGGGCCAGGTCCCCAGCAGAGGATGTGCGAGAGGCAACCGCACATTGATGCTTCTCTTCTTCTCTCTCCCTTCCCCTCTCTTCTAAAGATAAACAAATAAAATTTTTTAAAAATGTTTTAATACATTCTTTGTTTGATCTGTCAATTTCATTTTGTAAATATTTTACCTCTAAACAAATTACTCCTGAGTACAAAAATATAACTATGATATTGTTTAAAACAGCATTGTTTAGAATATCAAAAGCTGAAAAAAACAACCTAAAAGTCCACCACTCTAGGATAAATCACTCAAAATAAATTATTGTACTCCTACACACAAATGGCCCTTAAGAAGGATACAGAGGTATTTACTGACCTGAAAGGACAGCCAGAAGGGCGGAATCGGCTACCATACAGTGTACAGAGACATGATGATCCCACTTAGTTTAAAACTACAACACATTCATGTATTTATTGTATACATATGCAAAACCCCTGACTGGGTAGCTCAGTTGGTTAGAGGGTGGTCCTGACATGCCAAGATTATGGGTTCAATCCCCTCGATCAGGGCACATACAAAAATCAACCAATGAATGCACTAGTAAGTGGAACAAACTGATAGTTCTCTCTCCCTTCCTCTCTCTCTAAAATCAGTAAATTAAAAACTTAAAATTAAAAATTATACATGCACAGAAAACCTGGAAGGAAATAAACAAAACTGTTTAAAGTAGTTAACTCTGAAAAAACAGATTTTTGAAATACTTTAGAACAATCATGTACTATCAAAATTTTTTTTCCATTTTAGACAGAAAGTAATTAGTGGTTGCCTAGGCCTGGGGGAATGGGGGAAGGAGAAGGTGACTGGTAATGAGTGCGGGGTTTCTTTGGGGAGTGATGAAAACATTCTAAAATTTGATTTGTTGTGATGGCTGCATAAGTCTGTGAATATACTAAATAAACCAATGAACAGTACATTTTAAATGGGTGAGTTGTATGGTATGTGAATTATATCTCTATAAAGCTGTTTTTAAAATTCCACTTTAGAACAAAATCCACAACCATAATATAGAACAAAAATTTTGCATTTTAATAATGTAGAAACCTTAAACCCAAATATCGTCTCTTAAAAAGCTTCTAATGAGAAAAGTCACTAGTCAAAACAGCAGTTAACCACTGACAATAGAGGTAAACTACAACCTTCCTTCTATCTTCATAAGAATGCTACTTTCTTGAACTATTTTGGTTGATAAAACTCACTGCTAGGTGGGGGGAGGTAGTAAAGGATATAGGGGGATAAACAGTGATGGAAGGAGAGGTGGACTTAGTGTGGTAAATGCACAGTACAATATACAAATAATGTATTATAGAACTGTACATCTGAAACCTATATAATTTTATAAACCAATGTCACCCCAATAAATTCAAAAACTAAAATAGAAATCTCTTCTGAGAACAGGAATGAACCCTGAGAATTTGAAACAGTTATGGCACTGTTTCCCAATATTTGATGTTACCGGGAACAAAAACAAAGTTTCAATGTTTTACAAATTCAGGAAAGTAAACCTTGTTCCTACAGCCCCTTGTTTGCCTATCTCTGATATGGTTTCAAGAAACTAAAAAAAAAACAACAACGCAGGGAGGGGGGTTGTAGCAATTACTTTACTGACAGCAATTACTTTAAAAATTTAGTGTAGCCCTGGCTGGTGTGGCTCAGTGGACTGAGCACCAGCTTTGAACTGAAAGGTCACTGGTTCAATTCCCAGTCAGAGCACAAGCCTGGGTTATGGGACAGGTCCCCAGTTGGGGGCATGGGAGAGGCAACTGCTCCATATGTCTCTCACACACACTCGATGTTTCTCTCACTCTCTCTCTCTCCCTCTTCTTCTCTCTCTAAAAGTAAATAAAACCTTTTAATTTTTTTTTAATTTTTTAATGCAACTCTTCAAAAATGCTCACTGGCTCCTCCTTTCCTTCAGGCCCAAAAGCCTCTCAGTATTCCAAGGCCCTACATTCTGATCCACCCTATACCTTATCAATTCAAAATTCATCTTAATAGTCTTCAAAATAAAACACTCCACTCAATAAGTCTCTTCAATATGTCCTGATGACGTAATGTATTCATTCATCATTTATGAGGTACATCTGCCAGGTGCTGGAGACAAAAGGCCGAAGCCATCACAGTGGGTCTTAACCAAGGTATACAGGGAGTGCTTTTTAAAAAATACATGAACTGCATCTCATCACTGGAGACTTTCATTCAGTAGGTCTGGACTTAAGCCCAAGAATCTCATTACTGAAACAGCTTCCTACCACCCAACGGTGAAGGGAAAAGTAAACATTCAACTCCAATACAAAGAGCTGAACGCTTCAATTAGATGTGTACTAAACATGATGGTGGCACCAAAAGAGGACACTCAACCTTCATGAGAAGGGGGAGTTACAGGGGAATGTTTACCAGAGATGAAGATATTTTTAGTTGAAGTTTCAAAGACAAGGGAGTGGCTAGGTGGATGAGGAAGGAAGATGATTCCAAGCAGAGAAAACTACATAAAAATAAAAACAGCACAACTACTGTGTTGAGGAATTGCACAAATTATAAAAGCAGCATGTGTGTTCAGAAAGTTACAAATACTTCAGTACAGCTGAAGTGAAGTGCCAGTATAGCCTGGAGAGGTAAGCTAGTTCAAAATACAAAGGGCTGACATGCTATGCTGAGGAGCTCAGAAGTTACCTAAAAGCAATTAGAAAGCAAAAAGTAAAATTTAGGCAAGGGTGTGACATAAGCAGATGTGTCTTCAAAAATACCAAATTGGTAGCAGCACAGAATAGGCAGAAGGAAGAAAAAGTGGGGGATGGGGGAGAAGGTTACAGAAAACCAACCAGTCTGAAGATTACTGCAAATGTTCTAGCAAGAACTATAAGCCTATCAAATAAGGCAATATGAATATAACCCTGGAACTACTGAATGTGGGAGGTAGGAATCTAAGATCCTAGGATGCCTGTAATGGAGATGCCATACACAGAAATACAATATAGGGAATGAAGGAAAGTAATGAGTTCCATTTTGGAAAGTATCATGCCATTCACTGAACACCTATTTTGAATCAAGTACTGGGCTCCTATAATTAGACATGCAAACTCAATTCCACTGGTGTCCCTAAATCATAATATATGAGCAGCAAGCAGGGCTTAAAAAGCGTAATGTGTAAAAGAAGCCTATGTGTGTGTTCTAGGGAAAAGTTGACTACATGTCTCCAACCAAGTCTGGTGGAAAGAGCATGAACTAATCACCTTCAACATATATCATCTATGACAGCTTAAATCATAGTACCTATCTTTTCTGACCCTACATTTCCTCATCCATAAAATGGAAATGATAAAATCAACAGAGTTACTGGGGGGGTCCAAATCATATATAAAAAGACTATTAACAGTTCCAGCACACCACTTAAAGAGTACTAGTCCTTATTACTTCTAGGTACATTATGGAAGTATTCAATAATAAAATAAAATTACGTCTAGATCTCACTGGAAACACTTGACCAATCCTAGTAACTTCTGTTCAACACTTACTAAAAAATTTTTTAGAGATTTTATTTATTTCCTCTTGGAGGGGGAGGGAGAGAAACATCAATGTGTGAGAGAAACAGGTTGCCTCTCACATGAGCCCCGTCCAGGGACAGGTCCCCAAGCCAGGTATGGATCCTAACCAGGAATGGAACTGGAAACGTTTACCCTTGCAGGGCAATGTTCAACCAACTGAGCCACACAGGTCAGAGCTAAAAATTTTTTTATTAAAATAAAGATAATTAATGTAAAGGAGATCACTGCACTGGAAAAAGAGTTCAATGATTTCCAAGATCTTTTCCAACCCCAAAATTTCACTGGAAATGTGTCAGTCTATTCACTTTCATTCAATATGACCAACCAAGCTCTTAACAGAAGGTGTAAGGTCTCTTTTTTCTTTTTTAACCTATAAAAATGTCAGTTAGAAATTTGGAAAATACAAAATGTACAAGAAACCAAATTACCTGTAACCTCCCTATCCACACAAATAAAAGCAGTATTTTGTTATATTTCCTCCTAATCCTTTTTTCATGTACATCACTACTCATAAATACAGAGCTTAAAGCGATTTAATAGACAATATTAATAAATGAACTATAATATAAAATTCCTCACTCTATAGCCCCACTGCAGCACCCATTTCAATATAGATACTCACTGAAATTCTCATTTTAAAACAACTTTCTTTAAAATTTCTTCCTCCCTTCATGAAACTAAGTTTCTTCAGAGAAAGAACAATACATTAATTTCATCATTTTGCATTTTGCTAGGCTTCTGACCCATATAAGTTGTGTCTTCCTAATTTGGACAACTGGGGGGAAAAAGAACGATTTGATTCAATAGCTCAGCAAATTAAAAGACTTTTTTTTTAATTAAGAGCAGGTATGGTGGTTTTAAATACAATACAATAACTAGAATTAGGTTAATGAACTGTTCCCTTGTTGAAGTTCTTAGGGAACTTTCTTTAATAGGGAAAAATTATTTGTCATTAACAGATCAATTGCCTGTATATTCATGATATCTAAACATAAGCTTCCTGAAAACACCTGTTCTCTATAATTTAAACAATCCTCTTTCCAGGACTGTAAACAAGTTATCTATGCTGTTAAACCTTAAAAACCTCTTTCATCATAGATGGAGAAGAAAGTTACATTAGCCCAGTAAAATCTGTCACTTGGACAAATTCCAAATGTTTAAAGTTGTAGATAAACTAACCCTCCCTATCTCTATTTCTAAAAAGCATTAGCACCACTGAAGAAATTTGTTACTCTGTATCTGTACATTAGAGGCATATGCACCTTTAAAAATCTTTAGGTACTCAAAACAAGTGCAAGCATATGTCCAAACAAAAACTTGTACACGAATGTTCACAGTAGTACAGCTTGTAACAGCCAAAAAAAGTAGAAACAACCCAAAGGTCCATCAACTGATAAACAAATAAATAAAATGTATATATCTACATAATGAACTATTATTCAGCAATAAAAAGAAATTAGGTACTGATTACATGCTAAAACATGAATGAACATTTAAAACATACTAAGTGAAAGAAGCCAGTCACAAAGGACCACATATTATATAATTTCATTTGTATAAAATGTCCAGAAGAGACAAAACCATAGGCACAGAAAGTAGACTGGTGGTGGCCTAGGGCTAAAGAGCAACTGCTACTGGGTACAGGTTTTTGGGGATGAGAAAAATGTTCTAATATTGACTGTGGTGATGACTGCACAACTCTGTAACACACTAAAAACCACTGAATTACATATTTTAAATAGGCGAATTACATATCAATAAAGTAATTATTTTAAAAATCTTTAGGACCCCCAATTTCCACAAACTTTAAAGTTTTCCTGATGAGATTTGTAAAAACTTATTAAAGAAAGGTACTTTAGCCCCGGCCTGTGTGGCTCAGGTGGTGTTGCCCCTCAAAGTGAAAAGTCCCTGGTTTGATTCCTGGTCAGGGCACATGCCTGGGTTGCAGGTTTGGTCCCCAGTTAGGGGACAGATGGAAAGCAAGCTCGCTCACATGGATGTTTCACTCCCTCTCTTTCTGCCCCGCTTGCCCTCTCTCTAAAAATAAATAAATAAAATAAAGATACTTTAACCATAAAAGAGCATTTATTAAAGGCAATAGACTAATCCATGCCTGCTAAATTTTCTGGAACCATTAATAAGACACTTTAAAATCAACAGTTCTCAAAAGATACTACATGAAAAAAAATATGAAGAACATTTCTCTGGAGAAGGTCCAATTAACTCCAACTGCAGGTTTTATCACCAGCGTACATCCTTCTGGCCCAAGTTCTTAAATCAAATTCCGAAAATGTTAAACTCCCCTACTGCCAATCACTGACCACCACATCTCACAATATTCAAAGCAGAGAGCAAAATGCCCAAGCAGTCCACTAGGCTGCAGCCATACCCCATACTGGCTCCTACCTATACCCACAAGAAACTAAGTGTAAAAATAGGGAAGAGGGGGTGAGAAATCCCTCAACAAAAACAACAGCAAAAGACACTACACTATCCCCAACTCTCTTGGCATTGTGTTGTCAGTCCTACCTTCCTTTGAGGGTGTTAAGCCATTTCCCAAGAGTGAACAGATAGCTTCTACTTTGTGTTTAAGTATTCTTTCCACAATACCCAGAAGCAAAATTCTGTACGCAGGCCCAGCCTATAGGAAGTAGTCAGTAAATGCTGTTGCCTGAGAGAAAACGGACACATGTACAAAAGATGTATCTCTTCCACAAGTACAGAGAGGTGTGACGAAAAACACTATCATGTCACTTTACGGTTTACAAAGCACTTCAACCACATCCCTAACTAAAATCTGAAACATAGCTTTTCCTAAGTAACTACTGTTTTTCTCTCACTAAAAATCACATGATTCACCCCATTTCCCTCTTTTCTTTGGCCACAGGGAGACCCAGAGAAAATTCTGTAACTCACGACACTCTGGTAATATTTCTAAATTTTATATTTACCCCTTCTTTTCCTGACATACCCTTATTTTCCCACTGTTACATCTTGTACTGCCAATCCCATAATTTTTTCCTAATTCCACACCAAAATCTTTGAAACAAACAAAAATATATCCTAAACCTCTGCAAGTTGTCATCTGGTAGGCACATACAATCAAATACCATACAGCATCCGAGTGAATACTTTTAACACTGGAATCTTATTCTTAAAATTGGGAAAGTTATAGTCAAAGAAGGCCTACTGATGGTCCTTTTGACCAAGAGCATAACGTTAAGCCTTTGTTAACACCAAATACAATTTGTTTAAAGGCTCTAAGAGTACAGATGTAAAAGAAAACAAAATATGAGAGCATGAATTACTCAGCTTTATCACATGATGCTAACTGAATGTCCTGGCCCAGTGCTGGGGGGTTTTAGCAATCTACCTGGAAAGCAAAGAAACTCATGGTCTAACAGTGATCCAGCAGGAACAACAGAAAAGGATCTCCAGGGAATGTCAAAATTCCCAGCAGGGAGAGAGAAGACTTGAGCTCCCTCACAGTTTAACACAGTATTTATGAATTACAAGTGTAAGGATTCTCTCACAGTCATTGGAGAATAAGGACAGACATGTCAAAGATGGGTGTCAGAATACCACTAGAAGATGGCAACACCACATGGGAAAAAAGGGGGATACATATAGAGCCTAAGAGAAGAATCATCCACAGAATTCTGCCTGGCTACACAGAATTATCTCCCACCAGCTGTCGATTTACAGTGGATACTGATACATCCTAGTACCAAGACTACAGGCAAAACTGAGAAAGCTCTGTGGAGTTGCCCTCTAAATTTTCTTTCTTCCAAAACTGAGCTTCTACCTGTCTCTGGCCTTAAAATCCAGTAGAGACCATAGTTCAAGCGATCTGATCGACCTTAAAATGTTTTCCCTATTTCATCACTCACTTTATCTCACAGAAGTTTACAGAGAAAACAGATTTCACAATAAGAGAATAAAACTATCATAACAAGTCAAAGAGTTGACCTTGGCCTTTGGATAATGAAACCTTTAATACTATTCAGAAAAAAAAGTTATAAAAAATACTGGTAAAATAAATACATACATTTTTTGAATGTTTTTATTTATTGATTTTAGAGGGGAGAGCAAGAGAGACAGTGGGGGGGGAGAGAAAGAGAGAAGAAAGAGAAGGAAAGAGAGAAGGAGAAACACCAATTTGTTGCTCCACTTATTTATGCATTCATTGGTTGATTTTGTATATGCTCTGTGGATGTGCCCTGACCAGGGACCAAACCCACAACCTTGACATATTGGGACGATGCTCTAACCAACTGAGCTACCCAGCCAGGACAATAGGTAAATTTTTTGTAACATTTTAATTATTCACTTTGTTAAGAAGGAATATTGTCTAGTGTCCTGTAACTTTTTTTAAATTTTTATTTATTTATTTTTAGAGAGGAGGGAAGAAAGGATAGCAAAAGGGTGAGAAACATCAGTCAGGTGCCTCTCACACCTGCCCCAACAGGGGACCAGCCCACAACCCAGGCTTGTGATCTGACAGGGAATCAAGCGGGTTTGCTTTGCAGGAAAATGTCCAAACAACTAAGCCATACCAGTCAGGAATAGTGTTCTATATCTTGATCCACATCCACTGTCTTATCTACTATGGGTAAATTTAACAGACAAAAATAAATACATTACTTTTCCAATAAGACTTCTTTCCCTCACCTCCAAAGACCTCAATTTAGCCCAAAAATGGACACTTTTAAGTTTCCAAGTACACAAATTACATTTTTTTTTGTATTAAAACAAGTGATAGCCCTGGTTGGTATTGCTCAGTGGATTGAGCATCAGGCTTCGAACCAAAAGGTCACAGGTTCAATTCCCAGACAGGGCACATGCCTGGGTTGCAGAGCAGGTCCCCAGTTGGGGTGTGTGAGAGGCAGCTGAACAATGTATCTCTCATATATCTCCCTCTTCTTCTCTCTCCTTCCCCCTCTCTAAAAAAAAAAGTAAATAAATAAAATCTTAGGAAAACAAACAAACAAATAAGTGATAGCCCTGGCCAGTTAGCTCAGTTGTGTAGGGCATCATCCCATTATACCAAAGTTGAGAGTTCAGTCACATACAAGAAACAACCAATGAATGCATGGATGGATGGAACAACAAAACGATGTTCCCTCTAAGAATCAATAAATTAAAAAAATAAATGAATATATAAAAACAAGTGATACTTAATGTTTATAATCTTAATGTAGGAAAAAAATACAGAAAATCCAGAGTTTGCAAAATGTTACAACTTTTTAAAACAAACATACAAATTTAAACACCCTTCCTCACCTCAAAATACTATTTTATGGTTTCTAAATTTCACCTAATTTTAAATCTCAGTTTGCAAGATTTTTAAAGTACTGCATATTACCTCAACACATGTTCTCAACCTGTTAATGCTTTAAATTCATTTGATGGCCCTCATGCTACTTATCTGTCAAGTTTCATACTTAGAAAATAAAACTTAAATATTAAAAATTCAGTTCATACACACACACACACACACACACACACACAGAGCTTAAAGAGGTCACTAGTAAAGGAGGAGAAAACTCAGACACTAAGAGGATTTCTACATCAGGCAGGAAAATCCTAACTTCAAAAGGTGAAAAATGTTTTAGGGTCAAAAACTGATTGCTTAGAAATTGGAGTAATACTGAGAGAAATGAATGTAAAGTACCTGGCATAATGAATAGTACCCTTCCCTCCAACACTGCTGGCTGGCATCACAGCCTGTGATATTTTTCGCCAGCTCATCAGTAAAAGTATTCTGACAACCTGATCTTAAATTCTGCTCCATTATGCCAAAAGTCTTTTTTATTTTTTTTTAAGATTTTATTTATTTATTTTTAGAGAGAGAGGAAGGGGAAGAGAAAAACATTGATGCATGAGAGAATCATCAACTGGTTGCCTCTGGCATCACCAACTGGTGATGTGGCCTGCAACCCAGGCATGTTCCCTGACCAGGAATCAAACCAGTGACCTTTCAGTTAGCAGGCTGTCGCTTAACCCACTGAGCCACACCAGCCAGGGCTAAATGGCTTTTTTCAAAGACGCAAAGGAAAGAGGCCCACCAAAAAGGAATAGTTCAGTGGTACTGAAGAGTGTGCTGGCAGTAAAATCACTTTATATTGACTCATTTTGCCTCAATAGAGATGTTTCCCACAATTACTACTTGGAGTAAGAATACACATATAATAAACATAAAACTGGAAAAAAAAACAGAACATTATTGCTCTTGTGGGAAAATAAGGGGGGGCTCTTGCAATTATAGGAGAAAAGTCAACAGTATTTGTATTCATCTCCTTATTATCAAGTTTGTTACTCTAAAATTCAAGGAAAATCATTCTTTGAATATGTTACTTAGAATGTGTTATTTTGTTGCAATAGTTTGGTTTGGTTTAGTTTTTAAGGCTAAAAATACTCCTAGGAAGGCAGAAATAGACAGAGAGCATGGGTTCTAATTTCAAAACCAGGTTCTACCTGATAACTACATTTCATTTTCCCATCTCTCAAGAAAGGATATTATTTCCCTTATGGGATTGAGGATTAAGTACAGAAAATACACAGCCAGTACCTAGGACATAAGTGCTCAGTAAATTTATCTGCCATCATCAGTGACTCTCAGTCTCTTTTGTACTCCCACCTGACAGAGAAACACTCTTAACTCCAATCAGTAACAGTGACTGGCTGATGAGGGCAGTGATTCTCCACCTAGAGACAGGCCTTCAACTACACTGTAACACTCACCACTGCTGCTTGTCCAAGCAGCCTCTACCTGTTGCCCTGTACTTCCCAGCAGGACAGCTGAACTCTAAGTTCCACTACTTTACCTGGTGCAAATCTCAAGAATTTGTGTGGTCTTCCCTCATTCAATCAATACAAAAATTTCTGACACCTCCTGGGAAGAGGATGTGAAAAACACAAGAGTCTCTGCCCTAGAACAGTTCAGTTTTAATCTTAAGGAGGTGAGGTCAATACCAAAACCAATAAATTATAGCCCTGGCTGGTGTGGCTCAGTGGATTAAGCACCAGCTTGTGAACTGAAAGGTCACCAGTTCAATTCCCAGTCAGGGCACAGGCCTGGGTTGCAGGCCAGGTCCCTGGTCCAGGGTGTGCAAGAGGCAAGAGATGTTTCTCTTTCACATGGATGTTTCTCTCCTTCTCTCCTTTCCTTCCCTCTCTCCAAAAATAAATATATAAAATCTTTAAAAAAAACCAATAAATTTTAATACACTATAATGACTGCCAGGGAGAGAACTGGTGAGTGACCAACATCTGCAACATAGCAGTTACCCTCAGTTCCCTAAAATGCTGTTCATTATATCATGTGTCCAGCCCTACAGAATCGCATTGTGATGGCTTTAGTTTAGCACCTCCTACCTTAGGGGGGCGGGGGCACCAGGGAGATCCTGACTGTCTGTCTCTGTCTGTCTATGTGTACAGCTGCGTAAATACCAAACTCAACATGTATACTACTAAATTTAATTACTTCGTCCCCAAACTGTATCTCCCACTGTATTCGTCTTCCTGTATTACTTCATTTTCCCAAGGACCTTAAGAGTGCCATCCACACCTTCTTTTCCATTGCTCACACCAAATCTATTAAGAGTAGTTATTCAATTAATCTCAGCCTTTACCTACTCCAATCCCTTATTGCCTGCCAATTCAGTCTTCCCAAAACACCACTAAAAGCCACCCCACACATAAACACTCAAAAATCCTACTGCCTAATGAAATAAATCTAAGCCTGGCATTTAGGCCCTATATCTTCATGACAGTGCCCTTTTAACCCACTTTTATTTTAAGGCGAAAGGATTAAGAACTCACACATTCAATAAATTTCTTCTCAGACTCTATTATATGCCAAATTCTAGGAACTGGGATACTGAGATGAATAAAATGTCATCCCCTCCTCCAAGACTCCAAGCAAATCAGAAACAAATGCCTTACTAGGTACATAATAAACATAAAAGGTGCCCTAAGTTTCACAAGAATCCCCCTATATCTCATACTTGTTAGTATCCCTCACCTACACAAAGTAGATCCTTATGAAGCAGCACTGATATTGATGACTGTTCCAGTACACTAAAGACCTAGGATCAATGTGCTCAATAAATTTCTGTTGAAGGGACAAGGGAAGCACAAATGAGAACTCAGATTTGCAAGTATACTTCTGCCTAATTTGTTTCCGAAGCAGAACAGAAGCAGGAGAGGCCTAGTGACAGATGTCAGTTCTTTTTGCAAGTCAGTATTCAGATAGTGGCAATAAAAAATGAACCTTTGCAAATTCAACCTATGCCCAATTTCAAATAGCCTGTTTAAAACATTCCAATCCTTTCATCAGTATCAGGATGTCAGGAAACACCAGGCTAAACTCTTCTCAGTGAAATATGCTGTATTCCCAGCTCCGGTTCTAGGTTAGTAAAAGTTAGTATGTTAAAAGCAACCAAGTAAAACAAGTTTTTAGAATAGGATAAGATGGTTAAAACCTAAAAGCCACATCCACTTCTCTCTGACACAAAACATTAGATATATATCAGTTCCATTTCAAATAAATTTCACTCGAGCAGCTGATTTGTAATCAACTTCCTACTACTTTCTCAACTAGTAACATCTTAAAAACAAAAGTCACCCACACCCAACAGGAAAGGCTCTAAAATAACGCATCTGGCCTTTAAACAGCCCAGAGTTCTTAAAAGAATATGTTAAGAAAAATGTATTCTTTGTTTAAAGAAGTATACCCAGAAATGTAATGTGCACATTAAAACAATCTTAAGCCTTTTTTAAATGAATTGGTCATTTATTATTTAACCCCACAATGATATATGACCCAGTGACAACATTAAAACAACCATCCTTTAAAACAACTGACTGTTAAATTTAGAATAATTGAAATTAGCAATTTAGGCTTTTGAAGACATTCATTAAAAGCAGATATCCTAAATGGACAGCAATTAAAAGAGTTTCAAAGCTGAAATAGTGAACTTTTTTTTACCTGATGTTCTGCATGAATGTTATCCCCAGTTGGCCATCGATGTTTGCTATTATTATAGCCGCCTCCACCACTTCCTCCTCCCCCAAGCTGCTCACCATGCTGCCTCTGAAAGAAGTAGTCCACCATAGCGTCGTCCTGGGAACGGCCTGCAACTCCTATGGATCCTGGGACAGGGCTGGAGTGTGTCCCAGCTGCAAGAGCCTGATTTGCAGCTGGTTGTGGCTGCGCTTGCGACCCTGTTCCAGATGTCAAAACAACAGGCATGTTGGGATTAGCTGGTTCTTGAGGGTGATGTTTCAGGTGGGGGCTGAAAGAGTCCTGCCAAAGCACTGCTTTTCTCTTCAAGACACATGCAACGCTCATTCCACCAACACCTAAGGGCAAACAAGTTACAAACGGTTAAAATTTGCATTTTTATAAAACATTACTTGACATATACCAAGATAAAAGTAAGCTCTACATCTTTTGCAATATGTTACCTACAACTAGTTTATACCAAACAGCTAAATATTTTAAAATACTTGTACATAACACAATTTACTAAACTGAAACCTCCATTTCTAAGTTGTTGAATGTGTGTATGGAAACAAATGTAGTTGGTGGCAGGTACCAGACAATGTATGAAGGTCAGGCCTCAATACAGCAACTTCAAGGAAACATGTTGTTATCAAAGATAATAACATAGGTTTAGACTTCAATCAATGGCTCTACCCAACTTATTTATACCTTAAGCCAAATGTGCCAAGTACTTTTTAAATGAACAAGAGCTTTATAAAATATCACTTTACAGCTCAAGCAGACATAAGGCAATAATTCAAACAAAAATCCAAACCCCATACATAATTAGCAATGACTCAGGACTGTGTAAAACTTGACAGGACCTTTTAAAATATTCAACATATTCATAGGATGCTCCTTAAAGAAAAAATAAGGCCCCATGACCAAGAAGAGCAACTGAATGTTCTTAGCCTGAAACTTGTCCTCAGCTGCTATTGACTGGGGGGGAGGGGAGGAATTCAAAATTTTTACCAATAACTTAAAATTATAATTGCAATCACATCATTATTCCACTAGTACTTTGACTCCTGTTAAGAGGATGAGACCAAGCCAGAAACAAACACTTTGCTAGAGAGTTTCACTGTTTAAAAAAAAAAAAAGCCTCAACAAAATAATTGTGCAGTAAGTATTACAGATATTATCTAATCATCCCTTTATTACAGATGAAAACACAAAGGTACAGAAAAGTTATGTGATGTGCCCAAGGCCATTCAGCTAGTGAGCTGCAGAGAAGGGATTCAAACCTAAATGTCTGTACCCAAACCTACATCTATCAACCCCTTGCTACAGCCCAGTAAATCAATACGAAACATCTCACCTACATCTGCTACTCTTTCTTATCTGGTTCAACAAAGGATCTATAAAATGTTATTATGAAACATTACTATTTAAGTTTCTTAAAATCAAAAAATACATGTATACCTAAGATGTAACACTTGTCACCATGTAGGTGCTAAAAAATTGCTACAAAGTAATTAGTGACCAATTAGAACACATCTGTCCAGACACCAGTCTACTTTCAAGGCTTCTCAGTGCTACAAATCCCTTATCTCTCCCTAGCCCAACTGTGACATTTCAAAAACAGACTCACAAGATTTATAAGAGACCTATTATTTCTTTATAGAATAACTAAACCTCCTGATAAAGATGTATTTGCTTCTCACAACTAATTCATGTTTTGAAGCCAGAAGTAAAACGACACAATGGCATTTGTAATTTGTTCAAAGCCTAATTCGGAAATGCCTGGTCTCAGTTAACAATTCCAATCCATCAGAAGCTTACCACGGTCCTGAGTTCTTCTAGCTTCCTAGACTTCAGTTTCTGCTTTCATGAATTGAACTGTATTCATGGTTAAGTGCCAAAATCAGAAAGTCACTGCTGTTTACCATAGGTCTTTGCAAAGTGCTAACCATCCCAATGCTTTCAGTTTGATTTTCAAAAGAACTCACTGCCCTCATATTACCAACAGTAGCCAATTCCATTTTCTTATACAAGGGAGTATCAATCTAACAGTCTTTGTCTAGAGCAAGCCAAGAATCCCAAATCCCAAGTTTTACCATTAAACTGGCAGCCTCTTTGAGCCTGGTTCCTCCTGTAGAAAATTTGGGGGTGGGGTGGGAGGAGTGGAGAATCCTTCCTCTGTAGGTCACAAGTTTGTTTTTTAATCAAAATAAAAGAGATGTAAAAGTTTTTGGTAAACTAAAATCACTATGCTGAGACACAGGAATTCAGTTACCATCAGTGAAAGCAATGGCACTCCTTCCAGTCCCTGAGAGGATTCCTAAAACAGCAAATGCAATCTTTTCTAAAATAAAAGATTAGCCATCATACTTATTTAACCAACATTTCCATATGAAAAGGGCGTTTACCACTGAAACACACTGAACACAACTTCACTTCAACAGGGGATGAGGGGAGAGATTCCTGTAAAAATGTTCAAACAAAACAACTGGCTTCTGTAGAGCTATCTGTGTGCCCTGAGACTTCCTGCTTTCCCTAATGAGGCAAGGCAGTTTCCCCAACAAGAGAAAACCTGGCAGAAAGGACAGTTTGAAAGTAGCAAATACCTAAGCAATTAACCTGTGTCGTGGGTAGTTTTGTAATTAGTATCTTGGCAACTATAACACAAAACTTTTTCAATCAGCCACTTAAATATTAGAAAACATTGAAACTGCTGATGCCTTTTAGAACACTCTCAAAGCCCACTAAAAGTTATGTATAGCATTTGAAATGACTTTTTGTTTTCCAAATGGAACATTGTAAAAATAAGTATTTTACAGCAATTTAGAAATAAGGGCTGATTCTAGTTACTCTTCCACAGTTTCAAACTGTTTACATCAAAGGTTTTAATAACACTACTAAATTTTATTTCAAACAAAGGAACACAATTTAATCTATTGCCATGGCTCACCTTTTGTCCTAGAAAAGTGCTTAGTATTTTAAAATGTGTTTATTCTTACGAAACTGAGAGAGAAAAAAAAAACCCTATGGTCATAAATTTATTTTCAAACAGTTCATCTCAAACCCAAATTAAACTTCAAACCCAACTTCAGAAAACTGTAGCCTTGGACAAAATGAATTCAATTGCGACTACAGCACAATACTAACTCAAAGTTCAGAACCCACTATTTCCCAAAGATCCAGATAAACAATCAAAAGCCCCCAAGAGTGTTTTATAAAGTTAAAATTAGCAATGGATCAAATGTTTGATATTTTGCTTACTAAAACTGCAAGAGCCACGTATCTTGGAAGCTTGTGTTGGTTGAGTTTTTGTGTTTTCAAAAATAAACAAAGAGCTAAAGGTACAAACCTATTGATACAAAAGTACGTAACTTTTAAAAAGAACCCTCCAAAAGTCTCATAAACTACCATTCCTAATCCCAGGAAGAGTATGAAGGAACGAATTGCTATCGACAACTAAAAACAGTCCCTTCTTAATTGAACAATGAAAAGTAACAATCCTTCACGTTATGATGAGGATAAACCTTCTCTGAATATGGGTGTGTGCGTGTTTTTGGGTTTTTGTTTGTTTGTTTGTTGTTTTTTGAGGGGGGGGCTATAGAGGGGAGAAAAGTTACAGGAACGGATTCCCCGCTCGACGTTGGGAGTGGTACTGACAAGTATAATAAATGATCTATGTTTACCAAGAACGTTTGTGAAGACTAAAACTATCTGGTACAATGTATCTGTTTTCCTACTACCGAGGGGTGGACCCCTCTTTGAGTTGAGACAGACACGCACCGACACAGGGAGGCTCAAAGAGGAAGAACCCACCAAAAACACCAGCTCTCGCGAAAACAAAAGGCCACAAGCACCCAGGAGCCTAAAAACCGATCTGAAACTTCCTGATCGCCACTTCTCCACATTTACGGCTCGCAAAGTTCCCCCGCGGTGTGTCTCGCCCATAGACAAGGGCCATGGCTGCTTCTAAAGCGATTTATTGTTCCTTCTGCTTCAGCGCTGCCACGGAAGCTCAAGAAGTCGAAGAAATCCAGGGTGGCACGAAATTACACTTCATGGCCACAGAGAAGACTCGAGGCTTCATAAACCCATCAAAAAAGCAACCCCAATGGCAACATCAATTTTCGGGGGTTCCAAAGAGGCCGAGCACAAATGTAGACGGACGCCTCTGCCCTAGGCCTGGACCTAAACCTCCGGCATTTTCCTCGTTTCGACCCCGCTCCCCACCCCCTCCCTCCTTTGATAACAATAGGGGCCTTGCTGCTGACTCCAAAACATGTACGAGTAATATCGAGTGAGAAGCCTCAGCCAGGGCCCCGGCGGCTTTTCTAAAACCCTTCTCACTCCCCAACCGCCCTCAAACACCAATACAATGGGACATTCTGCTCGCTGGGGGTCCGGAGCAGCATTTGGGGCCGGCGGGGTGCGGATACTCACGGGCGGAGCGGTAGGATGCGGATGGATTTCAGCCCCCCGATCTTCTCTCTCCAGCGCTCTCGCTCCCCCTTTCCTTTCACTCCGACAACATGGCGGCCCACTGGGGACTGGGCTGGCGCGGAGCATCATGGGATAGGCTCTGGCCCCGGCTCTGGCGGTGGCGGCGGCATGTGCGGAGCAGGCAGGCGGCTCTGGAACAGGTTGCCTGGTTGCCATGCCAACCCGAGGCCTATGTGAACTTGGGGAACTCGCAGGCAACACGACCGCAGCTCACGCGAGTGCCCGGCTGCTAAGCGAGCGCGCGCAGCCGCGGATAGAAGGCGAAGTCCCGGGGGCCAACACAGGAGCGCGCGACACGGAGCTGGGCACGCGGGGTCAGGACAGAGACGATCCACAGAGTGAACTAAGGGAGTTGAGGCACAGCACCTCCTACCCCTACGCCCTCCCCTTCTTCACTCCCAGGTTGTACCAGGCTGCAGCGTAAATGGGCGCTTACTCGCAAGGTTCTGGCGTGACAGGTAGCTGGGATCAAAACCCTTTGCTGCAGCTCTTTGGTTCTGTGGCTTATTTAATCTTCCTGTCTCCATGACCCCATTTGCAAAAGGAAGAGGAAAATGAAAACGGCTACCTAAAACTGCCATGAGGGTTAAGTGAAATGATGTACGTAAAGAGCTCACTACAGTGCCTGGGACTTGTAAGCAGAGCCTCTCTACATAATTTGCGAGGTCTGGTGCAAAATGAAAGTGCGGGGTCCCTTGTCCAAAATTGTTAAGAATGTCAAGACTGCAGTAGGAGAACCTTAAACCAAAAACATAGGGCTGACCCCGTTTGTGAGGACTCATTCAGTGCTAGCCGTTGTCATTCTATCCAGTTTCAAAAATGAATAGAAATTTGGCCATTTTGATGACCATGATCTTTCCAATCAGTAGTATTTGATAAAATATAGTTATTCTTTCTCAAATTAAACCCAAGATGGATTAAAAGCTTAGGCAAGCCACAATATTCTAGAAGACCAGAAAAAAAGATATAAGGGGGGAAAGCTTTATAATTGGAGGCAGGAAATGTTTACGATGAATCAAAATCAATGTCATTTTTAAAATTAAAAGAAATTTAAACATCTTTACAATATGAAATGCCAGCGACAAAGAACAAATGAGAAAATAGCTTTAAAATATTTACATATACATGGTAGACAAATAGTAAATCTTCATGATAAATACAGAACTTCCTAATCAATTAAAAAAGACTAATCCTAAACAGACAGACATAAAAATTACTAATGGCCAGTAAACACAAACGATAACTAACCTGGGGCTTGGGGGTCGACGGGATGGAGAGGACTCCTAGTGGGGAAAAGATGGGCGGTTTTTTTTGAGGGGGCGGCGTGTGCATGTTGAAAAAGTCTTAAAATTATATTGTAATGATGGTTATACAAGTCTGAGAATATACTAAAAACCACTGAACTGTGCACTTTAAATGAGTGAAGTGTTTGATATATGCAATGTTTCTCATAAAGCTATTAAACTGCGAAATGCAATAAGAGAAATGCAATGTTGAAATAGAATATTTTCATCTATTAAATACATCGATAAAAATTTACATGATTATTAACTCCCTGTTTTAGCAAGTTTTGTGAGAAAATTAGCACTTGTATTGATTAAACTGCATATATTTTTTAAAATAATGTTATTTTTAATTTAAAAAATCAAATAGATTTTTATTTCTGGAAGAAAAGATAAAACAAGACTTAGAACAAACATCCTGAACTCTGCTACTTCCTGGCTGTGTGACCTTGGTCAAGTCCCAGAGTCTCAGCTGCATAATGAGGATATTAACACTCTTCTCACTGGGTGGTTCCAAATGGTTAAATGAACTAACAGATCTAATATGCCTGACACAAAATTAGCAGTAAGTAAATGTAGCTGTTTTATTGTAGTTGCAGTCTTAATATTCACTTCTGAAAACCCAGATACCAACATAGTACAGGACAAACGGTCATTGCTCATTAAATGTTTGTTAAATGAATGAATTCAGCAGCCATTTAGAGTGTCAACGCTCAAATTCAACAACCCTATAAGAAATACCTTGTACACGTAGATCCAGCTCTTAAGCCAGACCAGAAATAACCTCTCGAAGCCTCCATTTTTTTTTCCCATGGACACATGAGATTAATAATATAACAGCACTAAATGAAACAATGTAGATAAAGCATTTAGCCACATGGACAAGGGCCCTGGGAAGTGCTGAGTAGCTATGATGGGAAAACATGTAAGTGGAGGAAATAGAACAGACATGAGAAAATTACAAAATTTCCAGAGTTTTACCAGACACTGTGCTCCATGATTTCATTCTGAGATTCATGACTAACTCCTTAGTTTTAAGCTTTAACTTTCATTACTGGAATGTAGAGATTCTAACATCAGTTTATTTACAGCCATGTGGTACCACTCCCTATTCAGGCCCGTCCCCAGTCAAATGCTGTAATCCCAACAGAATACTAATTACCCATCCCTGGTCTCCCAAAATAACCCTATAAGAGTATCACTTCTAGTCCTGGTCGGTGTGGTTCAGTTAGTTGAAGTGTTGTCCCGTACATTGGAAGGTCACTGTTTCAATTCCTGGTAGGGGCATAAGCCTGGGTTGCGTGTTCTATTGATGTTTCTCTCCCTCTTCCTCCCTCCCTTCTGCTCTCTCTAAAATCAATAAGCATGTCCTCCCCAAATACCTATGACATGGACATTACTAATCTCATTTTTTAAATGAGAAAACTGCCCTAGCCTGTGTAACTCAGTTGAGTTACTCAGTTGAGGGTTTGATTCCCTGCCAGGGAACAAATCGAGGTTGCAGGGTTTGATCCCTCCCCCGGCCACTTATGAGTGGCAACCAATTGATGCTTCTCTCTTGCATCGATGATGTTTCTCTCCCTTCCTCTCTCTCTAAAAGCAATGAAACAAAAAAATGTCCTTGTATGAGAACAGGGAAAAAAAGAGAGAGAGAAACCTGAGGTTTAGGAAAGTTAAGGAACAGAATTAGTATTTACCCAAAAATGTATCTAAGGCTATTTGCTGAGATTGAAATCATCCCTGAAACATGGAATCCTCACAATTTGTCTGGTCGAACCCATACCCATACAAACAAGACTGAAGATTAGGGTGGATGTGAGAAGGATGTTCTAACTCTAATCAGTAGAAACCCAATTCATCCCATTGTAATCTAATCAGAGAAAGACAGAGATCTCAAGACAGAAAAATGTAGTGAAGGTCATTCAAAAAAACTTTGGTTCAAGCCCTGGCTAGTGTGGCTCAGTGGACTGAGTGCTGGCCTGTGACCCAAAGGGTCGTTGGTTCGGTTCCCAGTCAGGGCACATGCCTAGGATGTCAGCCAAGTTCCCAGTTGGGGGCATGGAAAAGGTAACCACACATCAATGTTTCCCTCCCTCTCTCTCTCCCTTTCCCTCTCACTGAAAAATAAATAAAATCTCTTACAAGTTTGGTTGAGAATGTAAAATGTTACCACTTCCTTCACCACTTACTTCAGTAGTGGTTCTCAAATTATGGTCTCACTGTTGAGTCTACCAACCTGGCCATTATGTGACAACTGAAAACAAATACCAGAATGAATAAACACTGTTCAATTCCACACTCTTACATTCTCTCTTACAGCCAACTGCTATTGGTAATGTGGTAAACTGACTGTAAACATTCTCAAAGTCGAAATACTCCCAATTATCTGGAAAGATACTCTGTTACCAGTGTTTGTTTGAACTGCTCTTTCAACTGTGTTACACTTGTATTTTTGCATATTTATAGAATCTCTCTTGGGTGGCACTTTCCCTTATTGTTTTTGGGGCTTGGTAATGGTTACACTGTTAACATTTTCATTGTCATTTTGTTTCTTAGCAAATCTTAGTTATTAGAGTGTTTTTTCCATAGCAAGACAGGAGTGAGGGAGCATTTGGGGCTCCAGTATTGGTTACTAGGTAATTCTGACCACTCAGCCACTGAGGAAAATTGGTAAAACTAGAAAAACCATTCAAAAGTTAACAAATTAGTGAAGAATTACTGAGCCAAAATCTGGGAAAGGAGAGAAATTGAGAAATTTTTGCCCCCCACTTAAGACTTCTTTTCCAGGTGGGGTACTTCCTGAGCCATAGTGCACCCTGGGCAAATGGCTCCTCATCTCATGCACCAAAAAGGTTACAGGTTCCATCCCAGCCAGGGCACATACTCAGTCCCAGTCAAGGTGCATACAGAAGGCAACCAAATGATACATACTCTCCGACCCCCACTACCTGCCACCGGCTGCACCTCCCTCCTTCCCTTCCTCTCTCTCTAGAATCAGTAAAACATATCGTCCTGGCTGGTGCAGCTTCAGTGGATTGAGTGCTGGACTGGCAACCAAAGGCTGAGTCTCCCAGTTAAGGGAACACAAGAGGGCCACACATTGATATTTCTCTCCCTCTCTTTCTGCCTCCCTTCCCCTCTCTCTCTGAAAATAAACAAATATTTTAAAAAATAAAACATAGCTTTGGGTGAGGCTGAAACAAATGAAAAATTGTTCAGCCCTGGCCACGTGGTTGTGTGTCGTCTCCGCAAACCAAAAGGTGGCTGGTTCAGTTGCTGATCAGTCAGGGTGTGTGCCTAGGTTGCAGGTTTGGTCCCTGGTCAGGATGCCTAAGAGAGGCAACGCATTGATATTTCCTTCTCACATCAATGTTTCTCTCCCTCTCTTCCTCACTCCCTCTCCTTTTCTCCAAAAAATAAATTTAAATATTTGTTTTAAAAAAGGTTATTCAAAACTCAGTTTCAAACTACCTCAAAGCCTTAAAGTGTATTAAGGTGACCTCAGAATGTTATGCCCCCAGGTACACAGCAAAAAAACAAAGTGAGTCTTCTCTGGTTAATGGTATCATCATCCTAGGCTTCAAATTATTACTGTGAACAATTATTCAAATACAATATTCAGTCCACAAGCAAAAATAATCACACACATTAGAAGACAAAATAACATGGACAAAAACCTACAGCAACAAAAGGTAGGTGTCCTGCCCGAGAATCAAATTGGTGACTTTTTGGTTTGCAGGGTGATGCCCAATCTACTGAGCCACACTAGTCAGGGTTCTGTAATTTTTTTTAAAAGTTCTGCAAGATCGTGTCATTGACCATCGGCATTCCACAAAGTGTAAGAACAAAGAAATCTTTTGCAGTTTTAACTCATTATTATTTCCTTATTATTAATTTTATTATTATTATTTTCTTCTTATTCCCTTAACTTTTATAGGAACCGCATGGTTCTCCTTTAGTTTTCATTTGGGCTTGCTCTGTAATTTGTTCTAACTTCTTAAGTTGGATGCTTGGCCTGTTCATTTTGAACAATTTTATCTCCTTAAAAATATTAAAAATAAAGTATATTTAAAAGGATATATTTTCATCTAAATACTGTTTTTGCTTTACCCCACAAATGTTGACATGTAGTGTTTTCCTTATTATTCATTTATAAGTATTTCCTTTACACTTTTATTAATGCAGTGGTTACTTAAAATGTAATTTAGTTTCAAAGTGTACAGGATTTATCATTTTCAACAATAACAAACAACGTTTTTAATTTCTTACCTCATGGTTGAGAAGCATGGTCTATATGATTTTGATATTTGGGAATTTGTTGAGGCTTTTTATAGTATTATGCATGTCCTGTTTTTGAAAATATACTATACTTGTTTAAAAAGTCTATGTTGTTTGGGAATAGACTTCAACATACAGCCAGTATATTTAGCTCATTAATTGTCTTGTATATTTCTACTTATTTTTTGTTTCCTTGATCTGTGTATTTTGAAATAAGTTATGTTTAGAATCTCCAATTTTGCCCTAACTGGGGTGGCTCAGTAGATTGGGCGTCATCTTGCAAACCAAAAAGTCACCAGTTCAATTCCCAGGCAGGACACATACCTGGGTTGTGGGCCAGGTCCCCAGCTGGGGACATGCAAGAGGTAGCCAATTGATGTTTCTTTCACACATTGATGTTTTTCTCTTCTCTTTCTCCCTCTCTTCCCCTCTCTCTAAAAATAAATAAATAATTTTAAAAATTATGGAAAATCACCAGACAAAACTACCTTTTCATGATCAAATATGCAGATAAATACTGCTATTCAGTGGACACAGTGACTCTACTTGTGACATGGAAGGAATATTTCCTAGAATGCATTACAATATTGTGAGGGAAAAAATGAAAAATTACACAAGTATTTGTCTTTTAAAGTGAATGTAATAATGTATGGGAATGACAATATTTAGAAATGTTTTAGGGATCTATTTGCTAATACCTAGGCTTTTATAGTCTATTCAGATGATAAAATTAAAGCGGATTATTTCTCCATGTGATCACACATTTGAATGAGACATTTCTCCAACATTAACCTTATCAATGGCCTCCCACTGCTTTTTTGTGGTTATCAATCTGAAAGAATATAACTGATATCACCATCAAAATGTGGCTACCATTTGCAGAGTATCTAATTACTGTTATCACGGTAGTCACTGCAGGGACAAAGTTGCTACCATGGAAGTGGATGAAACTTCCTTCTTTTAGTTTGACTGAGCACCCAGCATCATTTGACTGGTGCATCCCTGACTACTTCCTATAGGTAGCTCCTGGAAAAACCTCACTTTGAATCAGATTATATCCAGAGTGTGTAATGTGTTATTCTTCTGAAGAATAATAATCTGCATGTAACAAAATTGAACATATGTGGGAGTTAAAATTTATCATGGACCAAAACTTCCCATAACTATGATAATTACTTAGCAAAACCTGAGGCTAAAATTCAACACACCATGTCTGAGAGATATCACTTCCACAGTCCATTTGCCTGATTATTTATTTGAGTTAACCCTTTTATTCTGGATTGTTTAAAAGGAAAGGTTAAATAACTCATTTTTTTTGCATTTATTTCTAAATTTTAATTGAATTATTAAACTGGCAGGATTAGAAGAACATTTTAAAATAAATTTAAGGGAAACACAATCTAACTTCCACTTTTGTTTTATTTTAGTGGAACATATGAATAACCTAACTGGAGAGCTAAAAGATTCTTCTTGGAGCTATGTTGTCAAAACATTTAGCGTGAGTTCCCTATTTAGGATAAAATGATGTAATGTCTGGGATCTGATTCAAAATAATCTAGGGTGGGGGATGTATAAGAGGGTATAAATGAAACAAAATAGTACAGGAATAGATAATTGTTGAAGTTGAGAGACAAGTATATGGTAGTTCTATATTATTGAATACTATAGTAAGAATAAAAGACCAGGAACAGTCAAGGTTCTAAAAATCTTTTTAATGCAGAAATTTCAAATATATATTATAATTTTAAAAGTAAAATTTGTGGCTATTTTTGGTTTTCTCTTTTTACATATATTTTTCAGAATCAACTTGTCAATCCAGTACAGTCTGATTTTGATTAAAAATCTATCGAATCTTCCCTGGCTGGTGTGGCTGAGTGCCAGGCTGCCAACTGAAAGGTCGCTGGTTCTATTCCCAGTCAGGGCACGTGCCTGGGTTGTGGGCCAAGTCCTCAGTTGGGGATGTGCAAGAGGCAACTGACTGATGTTTCTCCTGCACATTGATGTTTCTCTTCCCCTCTTTCTCTCTCCATTCCCCTCTCTCTGAAAACAAATAAATAAAACCTTTTTTTAAAAAAAGAAACACTCTTATATGAAGGTGGATTTAACAACTTCTCCATATAGTTGTATTTTTGGTTTTGTTTATGCTATTTTATTAGGAACATATATGTTTAGGATTTTTACATCTTCTTGGTAAACTGAAACACCACTATATGGTGATCTCTCTTTTTTTTTTTTATCCCTGATGATGTTTTTATCTTAAAGTCTATTTTTCTTCTGATATAAATTTATCTATACAAGATTACTCTATAACCAGATTAACTTTTGGTTAATCTGATGTCGCCATGAAAATGAGGCTACCAGAACAATGCTCCAACCAACTGAACTACTCAGCCAGGGCCTCTCTCTCTTTTTGGAAAGGTCTTTTTTTTTATTTAAGTCCAATCTGGCAGACCCTAACTTTTAACTGATGAGTTTTGTCCTTTTAAATTTATTGCAATTATTAATATATTTAGACATTTCTACCTATATTATTAAATAAATGTTTTATTTAATTTAACCTGTTTTTTCTTTGTTTTCCCTTCTTTCTTTTTAAATCTGACATCTATATTGTTCCTCTAATAAGATGAGAACTTTCAGCCCTGGCCCATTAGCTCAGTTGGTAGAGCGTTGTCCCAATATGTCAAAGTTATGGGTTCAATCCCTGGTGAGGGCACATACAAGAATCAATCAATGAATGTATAAATAGGTGGAACAACAAATCACTATTTCTCTTTCTCTGTCTCTCTCACTCCCTTCCTCTCCCTAAAATCAATTTTTAAAATTTTTTTAAAAAGATGGAACTGTAACATACTTTTATGTTTCTTGGCACCTCTTCACTCATCATAAGATATTGTCTGAGGGGGAAGGCAAAGACAAATGTATTTGAAAAAATAAATTAAAAAAATAAGATATTGTCTGAAACTTTAATTCTGGGTTGTTATGAAAATAATTTTTTCTTTTTTGGGGAAAAAAAGGTATTTGGTTTTTGTTTTGTTTTGTTGTTTTAAGACTACAGCAAACATTTCCAAAAGTTTTGATAACTTCACTTATCTCTTACAGCATCTCTCTAATTTGTTTTTCTTCTTGAATTCTCCCCAAGAACATTTTCTATGTGAGTCTTTTTTGTGGCAATAGTTTGCACGCCTGAGACTATTTTTATTATTCCATGTTCACATTTGAATTATTATTTGAGTAGTTCAAAATTATGTTCCTTTAACCCCTTAAAAGATTTATTCTATTGTCACTTTGTATCTATTTTATCTACCATAATATATTTAGCACAATACTATTGTAGTGTTATGGTTGAAAAGTACAATTTCAATCCTATTTATCCCTTTGTAAATTCTCTGGGGTTTTTTTCTGATTTCCTCATTTGGAATAATATTCTTAAATTTTACTAAAATTTATTTAAGATTTTTAAAGTTTCTTTTTGACACTTCACAAGCCCTTTCCATCTGATGTCTTTCATTTTATTTAATGTTGAAAAGTCCTTTCTTTAAAAATATTTTTTCTTTAATATTCCTGAATTACAAATGTTGGCACTTCTGCTTCTTTCCTCCATGTTTTATAATATCTCTTTTTCCATTTTCCTTTACTCTATCCTTTCTTCCTTCCTTTTTGGAGTCTTCCTCAAATCTGATCTTAAATCTCAATCACTCACCCTTCAGCTATATCCATCAACCACTTACGTCATTTATAATGTCCTTTACTTCATCTATCATGTATTTTTCCTTGGCCAGTATTTTCACTTGGTTCTATTTTATTACTGTTATTTCTTGTTTATTTTTCATATTGTTAAGACTTTTCTTGTCTCTTTAGTATATTTACTTTTTTATGTTAAATCTTTGTGCCCTTTGTTTTTAAGACCTCTGCTTCTGATAATATGGACAGTCTGGCTTGTCATTTGTTGTTTGTTTTTTCTTTTGAGGTAGTTACATTCATAGGATATCTTCTTAATTTGCCCTATCAGCTCATATTCTCCTGGAGTTTTTGACTCTGCTTCCTGGAAGTGCTTCCTGAGAAAGGGAGAAGGGTGAAAGGTTCGCTCCACACTCAGTCAGTCCCATTAAACATCACAAAGCCTGTTTGGCTTTCCCTTCAAACCTCTGAGAAACAAACTGCAACTGCATATGGGAGGTCAAATGGGTGGGAATGGAGGAGTCAATGCTCAAGGCTGCTCAGACACTGTCTGTTTCCCACCATCTTTTTCTTTTTCTTTTCCCCACTATCTTCATTTGACCCACTGTCACAGGCCTGGGCCATGAATCCAGATTTCTGTAGCACGTGGCCGGGGAACAATGGAACCGAGGTGGTGCTGGAGGGGAGACAAGAACAGAACTTAAACTGCCTTTTACTAATTCATCCTTTCATAGCCCTGCAGGCTACCCTCTCTCTCAGGCTGCATGTGTGTGTGTATACAAACCAATTAAAAATAGTCTTCCCGGGGGGCTACTTACTGCCCTTTTGGTTCCTTTCCTTCTGGATCTGTTTCAGTTGAAGTTTCTTAGTGAGGGGGACGGCACTTGGGGAGGAAGCAACAGCCCAGACCATTTTGCTATTTTAGTAGAAAGTGGAAGCACATGTATAATCTTGATTCCAATCTGCGGGAAAGGTAAGTTCTTCAAAAAATTAAACACAGCATACCACGTGACCATCGATTCCTCTCCTAGGAACATACCCAATAGAGCTGAAAACATATGTCCACATAAAAACTCACACACAAATGTTCATAGTGATATTATTAATAGCCACAGAGTGGAAAAAACCCAAGTGCTCATCATGTGATGACTGAATGAACAAAATGCGTCATATCCATACAATGGAATATGATTCAACCATAAAATGAATGCAGATACAATGTAGATGACCTTGAAAACACTGTGTTAGATAAAAGAAGCCACAGAAAGTCAAATATTATAGGATTCCATTTATATGAATTGTTTACTAGGCAAATCCATAAAAAGAGAAAGCAGGTGAGAAGTTACCAGGGGATGGAAAAAAAGAATAGGGAATAACTGTTAATGAGTTCAAGGGTTCTCTCTGAGCTGGTAAAAAACTAGAATTAGATAGATAGTGGTAATGGCTGCACAGATTTGTGACTATACTAAAACACACTGAAATGTATACTTTACAAGGTTGAATATTATAGTATGTGAATTATATCTCAACTTGTAAAAAGTTTAACGTAATCTAATAAAGGAAGAGGAAAAGCTATTTTCATTTGTAAATGAAAACACAAATGCATAAATAAAATATTAGGTAACCAAATCAAAGTCAAATAATATAATGTAGTAATTAAGAGTATGAGGCCCTCGTCAGTGTGGCTCACTTGGTTGGAACATTGTCCCATATCAGAAAGCTTGCAGGTTCAATCCCCGGTCAAGGCACCTACAGTAGACAACTACTCAATGCTTCCCTCTTGCATTGATGTTTCTCTCTCTCCCTTTCTTCTCTTTTTCTCTCTCTCTAAAAGTCATGAAAAAAATGTTCTCAGGTGCAGATTAAAAAAAAAAGTGGGGACATTTGAGATCTTACTACCAGGAATCGTTGTCAGTTTGATTCAAATAAACTCATAAAAATTCTCTAAAACAACAAACAACAACAACAAAATGAGTGTGGACTCTGAAACCAGGCTGCCTGTTACATCCTATGTTCCATCACTTCCTGAGTGACATTGAGCAAATCATCTAACCTCCATATGCCTCAGTTTCTCCATAGGAAAAATGGGTATAATAACAGTACCCATCTCATAGGGTTGTTGCGATGATTAAATGTAATAATATTATAAAGTACTTAGAACTTTATGTGATTGATACATAGTAAGTGTTAATATATTAATGATGAAATAGATTATCTCAACAGATGTTGGGGGGGAGTAGTTTATAAAGTTTGCCTTATTATTCTAATACTTTTTAAACTCAGCAAAGTAAGAATAGAAGGGACTATCCTTAACTTGGTCAAGATTTTATACCAAAAATCAACAGCAAATATTCCACTTAATTGAGGCTTTTTAGTGTGTTCCTTTTAGAATGGGAACAAAACTAGGATGTCCGGTCACTGCTATTGTTTACCACATTACTGGAGGTCTGGCCAAGCCTATTAAGAAAGAAAAAAGACTTAAGAGGGGTGAAGATTCAAAGCAAAGAGATGAAATTACCACTACTTGCATATGACATAATCATCTGTCTAAAAAAGCCAACAGAATCATCAGGAAAAACTATTAGAATTTATTAAAGAGCTCTGCAAGGTTGCTGAGTATTAGCCTATCAATATCAATGTAATTTCTCTCTACCAGCAATAACTGACTAGAAAGAATAATTTTAAAAAATAAGAAACATGCCCTGACTGGTGTGGCTCAGTGGATTCGGCATTGTCCTGTGGATCAAAAGGTCATCAGTTCGGTTCTCGGGCAGGGCACATGCCTGGGTTTCAGGCCAGATCCCACATGCAAGAGGATGTTTCTCTGCCTCTTTTTCTCCCTCCCTTCCTCTCTCTCTAAAAGTAAATAAATAAAATCTTTTCAAATTAATAAATAAAATCTTTTTTTAAAAAAACACACAAACTCTTTTGATAACATTAAAGTAGAGTATTTCTATTCAAAGATGATATAGACAAAGTTAAAAGGCAGAAGACAGAGTGTAAGAAAATATTTGTGATGACTGAGAATGACTAAAACTGACAATGACTAAAAAAACAAGAAATGCCTGCCAATCAACATTGGCAAAGGATATATGAGCAGGCAAGTTACAGAAAAGGAAAAGCAAAAGGCTCACAAGCATATGAAGAGATGTTCAGGCTTATTAGTCATCTGAAAAATGCAAATTAGAGCCATGGTGAGATACCACCTCATACTATTACAGTAGCAAATAGTAAAAAGCCAAATAATCTGAATGTTGTCAAAGAGAGAGGCATATAGGATTGCTCGGGCACTGCAGCCATTTTAGGGATTAATATATCTGAATTTGACCAGATTAGGATTAAGACGATCCCACGATGCAGCAATTTACCTCTATTTTATATTCCAAAGAAATGTTTACCAGGGTCTGCACATCGTACAAGGATGCTTATCATGGCCTTGTGTGTGGCCACAGACACCATTAGCTACCAGGTGTCCAGTCCTGGGGATGTGAGAAGATGAAACGCGGTGGATGCCGTCCGTGGAGGGCTGTGCCTCCATACACACAGCACCATGAATGGATCTTCATTCATTTTTTTATTGAATTTATTGGCCTTACATTGGTCAATAAAATTATATAGGTTTCAAGTGTACAATTCTGCACTGCATCATCTGCATGTTTCATCGTGCTCACCCTCCAAATCTAGTTTCCTTCCGCCACCATTTAACCCTCTTTTACCCTCCTCCACTTGCCCCACCCCCCTTCCCTCGGGTAATCATCACACTGTTTCATCTCAGTGAGCTTTGTTTTTGTTTTTCCGCTTACTCCCTTCGCCTATTTCACCCAGCCAGCCAGCCCCGCTCCCCTCTGACTGCTGTCAATCTGTTCTCTGTATGAGCGGATCTTTAAAATATATTGTTATGGGGAACAAATTTTAAAGATTTTCTTTCTTTCTTTATTTATTTTTTAGATAGAGGGGAAGGGAGGGCAAAGGAGAAGGAGAGAAACATCGATGTGTGAGAGATACATGGATCGGTCGCCTCTCACACGCCCCCAGCTGGGGACTGGTCTGCAACCCAGGCATGTGCCCTGACTGAGAATCGAACAGGCAAACTTTCTGTTCGCAGGCCGGTACTCAATCCACTGAGTCACACCAGCCAGGGCTGTTATGGAAAAAATTTAAAGTGAGAAACACAGTCCTATTTTCAGAAATTAAACTCAAACACACAAAAATATTATTATTAAAATATTGTTTGAATTTACAATATATGTAATTATAATTCCAAGGATATATATGAAATGATTGTCCTTAAAGGGAAGGGAGAGAAGAGGATGGAACTGGGGGAAAGAGAGATGCCATTCAGGCCGCAGTGGGGAGACTGCATCAGAAAGCAGCCAGAATGAAAACAAAGAAGTGAGAAGTGTGACGCGAAAATCTGCAAGGCAAGAGCTCTGCTGCCAAGGGTGTGTTTGGATCTTTTCCAAGTTGTCCCAATAAGCAAGTGAAACTTTTGACTCTGTCTGGGCCTTTAGGTAGAACGACCATATATATGCCTGTTTGCTGGGGAGAAGTCTTGGTTTATACTCAACACGTCCCAGAAAACAGCATATGATAAATGTGTATGGTCACTATACCTTTGGGATGCGTCAGTGAATAAAAAAAGAGTTTTGTCCCCAAGGGAGCTTACATTCTAGTATGGAGAGAAAAACATTATGTAGTAAATATAGTAAGTTATGTAGTACATTAGAGAATACTAGTGCTCAAGATAAAGGAAAAACCAAACACAGATTAAGGTAAGAGGACTCAAGTGTGTTGGGCTGGGGGAGGGCAGCGCAGATTCCAGTGTTTAAAGAGGGTGGTCAGGGCAGGTCGGCCTCCTCCAGAAGACGACATGTGAACAAACACTGGAGGGAGTTCGCCAGGCTGACACCTGGGGGAAGAGTAGTCCAGAAAATAGGGACAGCTCTTGCAAAGGCCCTGGGGTGGGAGGCTAGAAAGAGCAAAACAGAGAAGAAAGAATAGGAGAGGAGGTCAGATCTCTAGGACTGGGCTGACCGTGTAGGGCCTCAGGAGTCACCGTGAAGGCTGAGGTGAGGAGCCATTGCAGGATATTGAGCAGGGTCTCCACACAATGTGACCCATATTTCTAAAAAAAAACAAAAAAAACAAAAACAAAAACAACACTCTGGCTCTTGTGTCAGGAATAGCCACAGTGGGGCAAGTGTAGAAGCGTAGACACCTCCTTGGAGGCTGTTTACAGCAAACCTGAAAAAGACATGGTTGGGGCTCAGACAAAAGTGTGAGCGGTCGTCTGTGGAGGTGGTAAGAGGCTGGAGTCTGGATTTTCTTTTAAAGGTAGAGTTAATAGGATTTACTAAATAAAGGAATGAGGTGGGGGGCATGGAGGAGTGAAAGAAATAAAAGAAGATAGAGTACTAAGGTGGTGGTCATGGGGACGAGACAGGCCTCTGGATTTAGGCAATAAAGAGTAAGGAAGGGCATGCCTTATCTGTAGAGAATTTTTAAGTCATAATAAAGTGGACTAAGATATTAGTCTGCTGACTATTATCATCATGCACCAACAATTTTAAACAACGTCTAAAAAGTTATAAAATACTCCCTCCCCACTGTCCGTCCCACGCTCCACACCCAGCCTCGGTCTGCCACTAAGATCAGGGGTCCCCAGCTTCCAGGCCACGGACTGGTGTCGGTCCAGGTCTGTTCGGAACGGGGCCGCACAGCACGGGGGGAGCTTGAATATAATGCACTTGAATCATCCCCAAATCATGCCCCCGCCCTGGGCCGTGGAAGAATGGTCTCCCACGAAGCTGATCCCTGGTGCCAAAAAGGTTGAGGACCACTGACTTCGATGACTTGAGGATTCTGAGGCCTGAGTACTGGAAAGCTCTTCTCATTTTGGTGCGGAAGTTTATGGAACGAGGAAGGTGAGGGGGTTGGGGAGGGAGAGATTAGGAGTTCTGTGTGAATTTTAAATTTGAGATGCTTATTCATCACTCAAGCAGATTCAAGCAGTATTGGTGACTAGACAGAGAAGTAAATTTGGAGTTCAAGAAAGAGGCCTGGCTAGAAGGATAAATTTGGAAGTTGATGGCATGCAAATGATCATTACATCATGCACGTGGGTGAGATTAGGAAGGGAGTGAAAGTAGACAAGAAAAAGAACAAGCTCGAGCCGTGAGCCGTGGAGCACTCCAACTTTAAGAGGTCAGAGAAAAGGGAAGGGACCCACAAAATGGGAGGTACCCCAGATGATGTGGGGTCCTGGACACCAGGAGAGGAAAGTGAATCAAGAAGGAGTGAGCATACATGCCAAACTAGAGGAAGAATGAAATGTAACCACTAACTTTAACAAAGTTGATGTCCTCGGTGACCTTAATTAACGAGAGCAGGTTCAGTGGAATGCTAGGGACAAAACCCAAGTTGGAATAGGATTAAAACAGAATGAGAGGAGAGAAATTAGAGACAGTGAACAGACACAACTCTTTGGAAGAGACTGGCTTCAGAGAAACTGTAACTAGTGGAAACTTTCTCTTAAAATGTAAGACATGACAGTGTGTAAACTGATAAGAATGATCTAGTAGAGAGCAAAGGCTGATGATGTAGGAGAGAGAGAAACTCACTAGAGCAACAGTCTCGGGTCTAGTCACGCAGAGGAGAGATTGACTTTAGACACAAACAAAGAAAATTCATCTATGTAGCTGATGGAAGCATGTACGTGGGTGCAGACTTTGAGATTGCCACTCTCTCCATCCGGACCATTTCTTTAACGAATTCCCATCCAAAGTCAAAACACATCGGCCAAAGTGTTATGCTCAAATAGAGCAAAATGTTGGGCATTTAGCAAGTGCTCAATAAATGAGAGATGTGATAATATTCCTAGCTCTTCATTTTCAACAGGCTTAAGACAGATCCCATTGGCTACTGCCTTATCTCTCTCTTCCCCTTTGCAGCCAAAATACTTGAAACAGTTGTCTGCATCAAGATTCCCCTTCTCTGTCTTTTATTCATTCTTCAAGCGTTGAAATCTTATTTTGTTGTCATCACTCCAACTAAAAATCTCTCAATGCTAAATCCAGGAAACATGGCTCAGTCCTCATTCTCCCTGACCTCTCATTTGACCTTGATGACTATGGCCTACTTAAAACTTTTTCTTCCCAGAAAAAAAAAGAAAGAAAGAGAAAATTTAAAAAAAGAAATACAATTTTTTCTCTCCTTACTTCCAGTAATACCACCTCTTGCGGGGTACACTTTCTACTCCTTGACTCACTTCTTTCTCCTTCCTGGGCATAGATCCATTGTCTGTGTAATGGGCATTGGTGGCTTTTGCTTACCCAGGCTCATCTCCCCCTTCGACTGCTAAGAGAGGCTCCCTTTTCCTGTGAGGAACTACCCTTCCGTCCACCTTGGCTCAGAGGGCACTGATCTCACCCCCAACACAGGAGTACGCTTATGGCCCACGTCTGGCCAAATAGTCAAGGCTCAGGAAATGTCCAGTGACTCAATATGGACCAATGAGAACTACCCCTAGGAATTTTGCTGGAACTACCCAGCCAGACTGTGTCCGTCCTATGGACTTTGCTAAACTGTTAGGGTATAAGCCTGGATCGGCTTATTGTCATCTTTGCTGAGTTGTAGGAAGAGCCTTCCTGTGAAGAAAGCCAACCCAGAGGAAAATGAAGCCAAGGCATGGTGGCAGCCTGAGGACACCGAGGCCATGGTTCTAGCCATTCCCAAAAACCAGTCCTCTTGAGTCAAGAAATTCTTTTTTGTTTTGTTTTTCCTTAAGTCAGTTTCATTGGTGTTTCTATTATTTACAACTGAAAGAATCTTGGAAGATATAACCTGGATACTTTGTGTTGCTGTTATCCATGTTTTTAATTCTGAATTTTCTTTATCAGTCTTTCCTTGGATGATTCTGTTTATGGAGCTTATATGCTAATTATGATCAAATTTAAGTGTTTAGTGCAGATTTCTCTCATCGTCACCAAATGTTTATTAGACTTTTCCACATGGATATTCCAAAGATAATAACCCACTTTGTCTAGACCTTTACTCATCATTTTGCTCCTCCTCCACAAACCTGTTTATCACTCTGTCTGTAAGTGGCACCACTGTTTACCCAGTTGCCAAGAAAAATCATCCTAGACTTCCCTCTGTTTCATCCATTTAGTCCAGAAATCTCAGGTTATTGAACCTCCTTTACCCACATTCTTTCCTCCAATCCACTACTGAGTGTGTTGCAAGGGTTAAGTGAGATAACCCATGTAAAGTACTTAGAACGTGGTCTGAAATATACTAAGTTTATCTGACTGTGTCTTCCACTAGGCTCAGAGACCAGGGACTATGACCGGTCCGTCTTCAAATCTCCCGTCTAGCACAGGCCTGGTATGCTTATTGAATGAATGAATGAATCAATGACAAGATGGTATAGGGAGAAATACTAGAGAAGCGATCCAAAGGTATATCATTATGGTCTTGAGAAAGGTAGGAAGAAAAGCAACTTCAAAGTTTTAAGAGGGAATAGATGAACCAAGGCAGTGCTGCATTTCAGAAAGCTAAGGCAGGAGGAAGCTTCAGTAAGGACCAGTTTGCCTATAGGGCTCAGCTCTTCAGGTCAGAGAAAATAAGAGTAGAGAGTCTATATATGTAGCCCTCCTCTCATCTCTCTTTCCATCCATTCCTGGCAGTAGTTGTCAAGGGATTAAGATAAAATAATGCCCCTTATCGGAGATTAGTGTCCCCTCCCAGGGCATTAATCACTGTCTCCACCTGATCACTGCCATAGCAGATCCCCTGGGTATTCTTGTTAAGGTTGTATACTACACTCCACCACGGTATCTAAGGGGGCGTCATTCAAATAGTAAGTATCGTTGCTATTTAAAAAATGTTTAATTGTTTTATTATCATTTTGTCACCTCCATATTAGTTATTTGTATTACAACAATGTTCAAGCACATATTGAAGTGTCTTTTTCTAACGAACTCACCATATATCACACCATTCTTGACAATAATAAAAAAATCTTGTTGCTCTAATATCATCTAAAATAAGTTAAACAAGAGCTGCTATGTTTTTACTACAGTATTGACCAGTAATAACCTTTAGAAGAAAAAGGAAAAAATCCCATTGGTATCATTGCTCTGACCAAATAAGATATATACTTATCCTCTGACCAATGTGGCTCAGTTGGTTGGATGTCAGCCCACAAACCAGAAGTTCACAGGTTCTATTCCTGGTTAAGGTACATGCCTGGGTTGCAGGTTTGGTCCCAGGCCCCTCTTTTTCTCCTTATCTTTCCTCTCTCTCTAAAAATAAGTAAATAAAATCTAAATATATATATATATATATAATTTTAAAAGTCGCACCATCTGCTGTTTCTGTACAATGAAGTTACTGTTGAGTTTCCAATGAAATTTAATAGTACTTTCATTATGACACAAACTACTATGTAATAATTAGCATGAGTCTACCATTAAAAATCTATAAAGAATTACCTAGATATAACTTAAAGTGTATTATATAATGATCCACTAATTGTATTATATCAATTAGCAATGTGTTAGTGCTTCATTTTTCTAAAACTAGTGCCTCTAAAGTGTTTTCTTCTGGCAATCCATCTCATTTTTCCAGAAACCCAATATCAATTGTTTATTTGTTGCTATGGAAATTTCATTAGAAATAAGAACTAAAATTAAAGTTTATTAGCATGTAACATTGATAATATTTTATTATATTTTTAAATTTATTTATTTTTAAAGAGAGAGGAGAGGAAGAAGAAAGAGGGAGAGAAACGTCGAGGTGTGAGAGATACACCAATTGGTTGCCTCTTGCACTCCCCTAAACGGGGACCTGGCCCGCAACCCAGGCCTGTTCCCTGAATGGGAATCGAGCTGGTAACCTTTCAGTTCACAGGCTGGCACTCAACCCACTGAGCCACACAAGCCAGGGCACATTGATAATATTTTAAAGTGTTATAAATAAGATAAAATATTGAATCATGAAATTATTTCTCTCCAGATACTTGAAAAAATAGTGTTTAAAACATCATGAGATTTAGAAGAAAAGAAATCAAAAAGCTATTAAAGAAATTTTACTCACTAAAAAAATGTATATGGGGGAGAGGGATATAAGGGGTTAAATGGTAATTTAAACAAACAATAAAAAATTAAAAATTTAATAAATAAACAAAACATCTGTAGTTGTCTACAATGATCTAAGCAGACACTGTCCTAAGCATTTTGGCTCCACCAGCTAGCTATACGTAGAGACTCCTCTAGACGACTGGGTTTCTGGAAAAATGAGATGGATTGCCAGAAGAAAACACTTTAGAGGCACTAGTTTTAGAAAAATGAAGCACTAACACATGCTAATGGATTGATTGGGCAGAATATGAGTTTACCTTGGACTTTGACACTCCATAACTGAGGGAATTCAAGAAATAATAGGTCTGGGATTTCTGGTCAAGGTGGCGGCATAGGTAAACAAAGCATGCCTCCTTGCACAACCACATCAAAATTACAACTAAATTATAGAACAACTGGCTGGTGTGGCTCAGTGTATTGAGTGCCAGCCTGCAAACAGAAGGGTCACCAGTTTGACTCCCAATCTAGGGCACGTGTCTGGGTTGTGGGCCAGGTGCCCAGTGAGGGGCACACGAGAGGCAATCACACATTGTTGTTCCTCTCCCTCTCTTTCTCCCTCCCTTCCCCTCTCTAAAAATAAATAAAGAAAATCTTTTTAAAAAATGAAAAGAAAAGAAAAACCATCACTCAGACTGTCAGAAATTAAGTTGAATGGATGTCTGACAAGTACAGAACAGAAGAAACCACATCTATCCAGACTGGTAGGAGGGGTGCAGATGCAGAATGGGCTGGTCCCACATCCACACATTGTGGATGAAAACTCAGCAGGGATATCTCAGGAGCGAGGAGTCCCAGCCCCACACCGGGCCCCCCAGCCCAAGGTTCAGTGCTAGGAAGATAAGTCCCTGTAACTTCTGGCTAAAAAACCAGGGAGGGTTGAGTCAGTAGAAGGAACTTCTGAAGCCCCAAGCAAGTTCATCTTAAATAACTCACACATGTACTTACTAAGACTCATTCCCTCTGGGCTCCAGCACCGGAGTAGCAGCTTAAAGGCACCAGTGGCATACAGGGAGAACCTGAAGTGTCTGTCATCAAGGTGAGAGCGGAGGGGCAAGAGCTGAGGGACAGCTTTATCCCAGACAGAAAGGTAAGCAGAGGCCATTGCCTCTTTTCTGAATCCTCCTCCCAACAGAACCACAAGCTGGCAGGCTGGTGCCATATCTGAGACTCCATCAACCTGGCTAACACACTGTTTGCCGTGCCTTGGAGATCCCCTGAGACACCCTCCCACCCAACTTACGGGCCCACCCAAGCTGTTAACTGTGACTTTTCCATGTAAATGACTGGTCTTGGCTCATGCCTCATAACTTCCTAAATCTTCTCAAACAAGCAATAGCTGACCTCAGGCTTCAGTGAGCCTCCAGCCCCTCTACCTCTTGCTAAGTGGCCCCAGGCCTGGCACTAGCAGCAGCCAGCCTAAACTCACACCTTTGCTTCACCTGGGAAGCTCTAAGCCCAGCACAAGTAGCAGGGATCTCAGATTGCTTTACAGCCCAGGCAGGGTGGCCCCAGGCAAAACACAGGTGGGGACTGACCTTGGCCTATACCACCCAGGAAACCACAGAGCCCATGCACCCAGTGGACAACTACAGACCATGTCAGAGGACCATCACCCTGCCCCTGCAGAGCTGATCCTCCACGGAGGGTGGAGGTAGTGGCAGTGGTCACAGCCAGTCCTTGCAGCTGACTGGCCTGGGTAAATCCCTCCCACATACCTGCCAACAGCAATCAAGACTCAACTACAAGAGGAGGGTTCACTCAACTCACACAAGGGGCATACATAGAGGACCCAGCTTGGGTGACAGGGGAGGCTGTGCCGCTGGACCCCACAGGACACCTACTACATTAGGCCACGTTACCAAGACAGGGAGTCATAGCAGCTCTACCTAATGCAAAGAAACAAACAGAGGGAGGCTGCCAAAACAAGGAGACAAAGAAACATGGACCAAATGAAAGAACATATCAAAACTCCAGAAAAAGAACTAAACAAAATGGAGATGAGCAGTCTATCAGATGCAGAGTTCAAAACACTGGTTATAAGGATGCTCAAGGAACTTAGTGAGGACCTCAGCAGCATAAAAAAGATCCAGTCAGAAATAAAGGATACATTAATTGAAATAAAAAACAATGTACAGGGAAACAACAGTAGAGTGGATGAAGTCAAGAATGAAATGAATGATTTGGAACATAAGGGAAGAAAAAATAACTAATCAGAACAAGAAGAAGAAGAAAGAATCCAAAGAAAATGAGGACAGTGTTAGCAGCCTCTGGGACAACTTCAAGTGTTCCAACATTCACATCATAGAGTGCCAGAAGGAGAAGGAAAAGAGCAAGAACTCAGAAGTCTATTTGAAAGGATAATGAAAGAAAACTTCTCTAATTTGGTGAAGGAAATAGACATACAACTCTAGGAAGCACAGAGAATCCCAAACAAGATGGATGCGAAGAAGCCCACTCCAAGACACATCATAATTAAAATGCCAAAGGTTAAAGATAAAGAGGGAATCTTAAAAGCAGCAAGAGAAAAAAAGTTAGTTACCTAGAGGGGAGTTCCCATGAGACTGACAGCTGATTTCTCAAAAGAAACTTTGCAGGCTAGAAGGGTTTGGCAAAAAATATTCAAAGTTATGAGAAGCAGGGACTTAAGGCCAAGATTGCTTTACCCAGCAAAGCTATCATTTGGAATCAAAGGGCAGATAAAGAGCTTCCCAGACAACAAAAAATCTAAAGGAGTTCATCATCACCAAACCATTATTACATGAAATGTTGAGGGAACTTATTTAAGAAAAAGGAGATCAAAATTATGAACAATAAAATGGCAATAAATACATACTTATCAACAATTGAATGTAAAAAACAAACTAAGCAAACCATAAAAACAGAGACAGAATCATGGATATGGAGAGGGTTTTGATGGTAGCCAGAAAGGAGGGCGGTGTGGGGGAATGGGTGAAGAGGTGAGGGGATTAAGAAGTACAAATAGGTAGTTACAGAATAGCCATGGGGATGTAAAATACAGTATAGGAAATGGAGAAGCCAAGGAACTTACATGCATGACCCATGGACATGAACAATGGTGGGGGAATGGCCTGAGGGAGTGAGGTGCTGGGTGGAGGGTAGAAAGGGGGACAACTCTAATAGCATAATCAGTAACATAATTTTTGAAAGAAAATTTAAAAAAATACTAGAAAATTGGAAAAAATGGCAACAACAAAAGACAAAAACAAAAACTCCATTAAACCAAATGTACTTTCTGCCTATCAGGAACCGGACCACATAACTTGCTGTATTAACAAGGCAACCCAGGTTTAAATTATCTATGTCAGGTAAGAAATATTAAGTTCCAAGAAACAACAACAGAGAGAGAGAGAAAGAGAGAGAAAAGAAGAAGAAGGGGAGGAGGGGGGAAGAAGGAGGATGAGGGAAGGGGGAAGGAGAAGAAGGAGAAGAAATAAATAAATAAATAAAATTTTTTGAAAAGAGATGTTAAGTTTCCAGATAACAAAAGAAATGGAAAGTTTTTAAAACTTAATACTCATAGTTATTGAGAAAAGAAATACTAAATCCTGGTTATTTATTCTACCTCAAAAGATATTTTACCTACATTGTAAAGTCTTAGGGGTTAGAAAAAAAATCAAATCAACACTAGAATGAGAATGAAAGCAAAGATTGGCAGCATTTACTGCATATTTCTAATAATCATGAAAAAAGTGAAATGCACACTAATTAAATTGAAATCTGATTCCAAAAATATATTATATCCATGTGAAAATGAGAAAAAATATTGGGTGCTATTTTTGAACATGTGATACTTATGATTCACTTTTTGCTGAGGATCTAGCTAAGTTCATCCAAGAAAGTTAATGAGTGTGAATGGGAAATGTTCATTATTGGCAGGAATCATAGCATAGATTTTATATCATTGTGTCAGAACATTTATGCAAAATATAAACATTGACACAAAATAATATTACACATTGTTTAAGGACTAAAAGACAAAACTAAAACTAAAAGACATTATTAAAATGATAGATGCAATTAATGAGATCATGTTAAATAAAATAAGAAATGTTAGGTATTACTCCTTTATTTTAAATACAATTCCAGGAGGAAGCTATGTTGAATACATAACAGTTATTTTAGATGTGTTGATTTCCAAAATGCAAATGTTTCTATATGTGATATCTTGGGGCATTTTGTTTAGCAGGTAACTTGATCAGGGAAGGATTTTACCTTCTCAGTAAAATATTACAAAAACTGAATCTAGAAAAAAATAACCAAAAGAGCCAGAAATATGACAATGCAACAAAAATACATGAAAAACTATAATGGACTGTAACAAAAGATCCATGAAAAATAATTCTAGGAATATCTTTCATCTTGGTTTTGTGTATTCTTTGAACTTGATAGAAAATGATGTGGTAAAAAGTTTTTTTTTTACAGCACTGAATTTTAAAATATTGTCCAGAAACAAACAAAAATATTGTCCAGGGACTACCCAGCAAAATTTTAATTTTGATGAAAGGTTGGAGTGTTTTCAACATATATTTTTTCTTTTCTTTTTTTAAGATCTTACTTAATTATTTATTTTCAGAGAGATGGGAAGGAAGGAAGAGGAAGAGGGAGAGAAACATCAGAGTGCAAGAGATACATCCATCGGTTACCTCTAGCACACCCCAGCTGGGGACCAGGCCTGCAACCCAGGTATGTGCCCTGACTGGGAATTGAACCAGCGACCTTTTGGTTCACAGTGAGCCCACTGAACCACACCAACCAGGGCTTGAACATACATTTTTAAACACAAATTTTCAAATGTTGAACTGACAATGAGAAAATCAAGTGTATATGATGTTACTAAAAACTCAAAAGGTAGATGCAAAACCCTTTTTAGGAACTGTTAATTATATTGATGAAGCAATAGATTCTGTCATGCCAAGAACAGTCTAGCAAACTTCAGCTTTTAAACGTATTTGCTCAGGGCTAATATGAAATGATGTTTAGGTAAAATATTATAAATAAATCATACAGGAATGAAAAATTTAGTATATATAATGTCCTTAAAAACACTGAAAAACTTAAGGCATTCTTTGTTTTAAAAAGGAAGCGAGATTTATGAAAAATAGGTTATTGATGCCAAATGACAGAATTTCAGCATTGATGCCATTACTCATATAGAAAATGCAATGAAAAAGGAGGAAGACTCGTTTTATTGTGATTTCTAAGAACCAAAATTAAATTTCAAAATTATTTTATTTTAATTTGCTATACTAGACCCACTAATAACATCCTTAAATGAAAGAATTATGATACTGCAAGAATATCATGGCCTTTTTAAAGTGTTCTAATCCAGACAATAAATCTAATTTGAAGAATTATAAAAAATATGGGACAATACAACTCTGTAAAAATTTACAATTGAAATCAACTACAAACAGAAAAGGAAGTGATTTTGATGGGACATTAATGTATTAAGATCACAAAATCTTACTTGATTTGACTTCTAAAATCAAATATGATTAGCATTGAAAAGTTGCAATATACAGCATGGGGAAAAAGCAGGTTTACAGTTGTTCATAGGGAAAATAATACAATAATTAATACATAATAAACTCTATTTCATGTACTCACAACTATAAACCTACTTTTACCCCACCTGTATTTGCAAACAGTGATAATTTTCTATTATTTTACTTTCAATATTTTTAATTTGTGTAATTTATACAGAATGACTTAATGTCTGTCATAATTGTAATTATTGAGAAATAATCATCTAACTTAAAAAATTCCTTACTGGAGAATGAGGCAACTTTTTCCTGATTCTTCAGAACAGGGATCAGTAGCCCTGGATGGTGTGGCGGAGTAGATTGAGCACTGGCCTATGAACCAAAGGGTCACCAGTTTGATTCCCAGTCTAGGGCATACACCTGGGTTGTGGGCCAGGTCCCCAGCATGGGGCACACGAGAAGCAACCACACATTGATTTCTCTCCTTCTCTTTCTCCTCCACCTTCCCACCTCTAAAAATAAGTAAGTAAAATCTTTAAAAAACAAAAACAAAAACAAAAACAAGGATCAGCAAAGAATAGCCTGCAGACCTAATTCTTGGCCTGCTCCCTGTTTTTATATGATCCCGACAAGCTAAGAATGGTTTTAATATTTTTATTAATGTTTTTAACTTATTGATTAGAAAGAGAGAGAGAGAGAGAGAAACATCAATTTGTTGTTCCACTTATTTATGCATTAATTGGTTGCTTCTTATATGTGCCCTGACTGGGGATAGACAGTCAGGTCTACCTTGGTGTATCAGGGCGATACTCTAACCAGCTGAGCTACCTGGCCAGGGCTGGTTTTAACTTTTTTAAATGGGAAAAAAATCTAAACAAGAATACAATTTATGACACATAGAAATGATTTAAAATTCATATTTCATGTCTATCAATAAAGTTTTGCTGGGACACAGTCATGCTCATTTGTTCATGTATTGTCTGTGGCTGCTTTTATCCCCAATAACAGAGTTAAGTAGTCTCAGCAAAGACCATATGACCTACAAAGCCTAAAACATGTAGCATCTAGCCCTTTAACGAAAACCTTTGTCAGCCTCTGCTCTAAAAGTTACCCTGTGAGTATGGGGCAGCCCTGTAGAGACTTGAATCCTCCGGTTCACCCAAACACCTAGCTGCCACCTGAGCATCTTGCCTTGACGGCCCACAGATAGCTTGAATTCAGCATGGTCCATACCTTCCCACCATACCCGCTCCTTCTGGCACCCCTATCACCCGACTTGCTCTAACCACAGTTATAGGTTTACTCTTGAATCTTCTCCATTTGGACTTCCCTGTTCCATTAATCATTTCCTTTGTATCTTCCTAACCATTCCCTTCTTCATACACATCAGCATTTCCTACAGGATGATTGCACCAAGGTCCCCACTGGGGATCCTGGCCCCCACGCAAGACCCTCTAGTACAATCTCCACCAGGTAGCCAGTGATCTTCCTAGAATACAGATCTGACCTTATTTCTCATTTCTCTCCTTAAATCCCTTCCATGGCAGAGAAATAGACTATTTGTCTATCCATGACCTCTTCCAGTCACGGCGTCATCTTTCCTCTGGCGTCCACCATATGGGTGTGGCAGAATTGACAATGCCAGCAACTGGCCCCATGGGCCACCCCTAGATGAGCACAAGTTGCACACTGAGCCTGCTCCCTCTCCCATGAATTTTAATCTTGAGCGAAGATGCATAGAAACGCTGAATCAATGCACATGGGAGTTAGCTTTATAGGGTAGAGTTTCAGGCGTGAGCTCAAGAGGCGTACTGCTTAGATTTTAATTTCAACTCCACCACTCATTAAACGGTGTGACTTTGGACAAATCATGTAACTGGGTCCTGGTGTCCTCATCTGCACAATGGGGATCAGAACAACAGGTCACACTAACTGAGGTCTTGCCACTTGAGGATTAAGTAGGCTCATACATGTGAAGGGCTGAGAGCAATTCTTGGCACATGGTGGGAGCCTAGTAAAGGAAGCTGTCCTTAGTCCCTAGAGCTAGCACACAAATTCCTAGAGCTGTGACTCCCTCTTCTTCTTCCCTGGGCCTGGTTGTTTGTCTCTTGTTAAGAGAACCCTTGGTCTTTCTTAAAATAGTTGGAGTGGAATTCTGTGGCCTTTAACCAAAGAACTCTAGCCAATACTCTCTGTAGCTTCCCATTGCCCTGGGGACAGAGGTCAGAAAGGGCTCAGGGTCCTAGGTGTCAGCTGTGCCAATCTCCTAGCTTCATCTCCAGCCATTGTCCCTCTCAATAAATATCTACTCCTTCCAGCTCCTTGTGTGGCCACAGATTTGCTAAACTCTCCCTTTGACCCTCAGGGCCCAGATTCTCTGTTTCCTAATCTGGAGGGTCCTCCCCGATCCTTCAGGTATTAAATTTTTAACTCCTCCCCATTCAGGTAAATAAAAACAGGTCACACCACTCTTTCCTGATTCGCCTCTGAGAAGGGGCAAGGCCTGGCTCCCTCCCACCCTGACCAGGCTTGGGATCTCTGATAAGAGGAGGCTTGTGATAAACTCAAGGCTAGGTTTCTTGACCATTTTACTTACCATAGTTTGCATTAAAAATAAAAAAGTCTTTGTTTCGGATTATGCAAATGAAAATGCTATTATAATATATCATATTGTTTTTCAAATGGTCTACACATATCCTGGGGTTCTGCTACATGCCCTTCTTTCTTCTCTCCTTTCTCACCTCCCTGTCCCTACATTCCCAGGGTGCCCCTTGGTCACATTCATTGTCTCTTACCTCCCCTTCTCCCCAGTGGGCTGAGAGTTGTCTGGAGTCCCTGGACTGCCTGGGAAGCCCCAGGGCCTGAGCGGAGGGGGTGATCAGTTAATCTTTAACAAGTGAGTGAATAAATACATTTTAAAGGAAGCTGCAGGTAAACAAGGCCTATGCTCTGCTCTCTGGGAGCCTTTCCACTGAGTCAAGGAGTCCAGATGGAATCTGGTCAATTTAATGTTCACAACAGCAGAGTCACAAGCTGACACTGGCCCTGGCACTGGTCCTGGTTCTGGTCCTGGCTCAGCCTTAGCTCCACCAACACCGGGGTGAACCGCCCCAGACCTGTTACATTAAGTCCACTGCCTGGTCCACCCTGCAGGGGGTCAGGGATTGAGAGGGGCCCCTCATCTCATAGGTGTGAAGTGACAGGTGGGCTGTGTACCCAGCCCACGGAGCAAATAAACGTCACAGGTGTCCCGTAGCCCGAAAGGAGAAACAGGCTGTTCACAAAAAGGTTGGCTGGCCTCTGGCGCGGTGAGTAGCTTCATTTTCATTTTGTGTTTTCCATTTCATGCCATCTACAACATGTGTTACCTTTCCAAGCAAAAGCCAAACCAGAATAAATATTGCTTTCAAAGCTGTCTTTTTGTGCATGTGTTTTGATTTTGTGGCTTATTATGCTTTATCTTCAGTTGACTAGAAGCAACGCTCCTTTCCCCAATGCACACACAGATTCTGCACACATACGAACCCCAGGAATGAAATCCCTATGCAAAATGATGAGGAGGAAGAAGAGGGTGGGGGAGGACCCCAGTCCTGGAAAGCTCTGGGTGTGAAAAGGCCTTTGGGTAAGAATAGGAACAGTTCCAGTTCAACCAGTGGCCTCTGGACTGTTGTGACTGTTACCTCGCTGCAGGCTTTACCGCCCCGCCGCCAACGCCCCCGCCCCCCGCCCGTCGCCCCCCGCCCCCCGCCCCCCGACCCCGGTCCCAGAGCTTGGCCACACCTGGTGAAGGGGTGGGAAGGGGGGGCAGTGGAGGAGCGAGGAGGTCAGGGGTGGGGGTGGGGCAGTAAGCGTTGGGGCAGCCCATAGGAAGCCTCAGAGTTTAACCACATCCCCTCCGTGACCTCACTTAAAAAAGAAAAGAAAATCAAAGAAATGATTTCCCAACTGCTCTTTTTCTATAAGCATGTAGTAAATATTTTTTTGAAGCAAAACAATTAAACTATTTTAAGAGCATGCTTTTCAAAGCAACTTTGCAGAGGGAGCTCTCTTTCACTTCTTTCCGCGCCAGGCCGTCCCGGCAGGGCCAGGGTCTGGGGGTGGGAACAGGCGGGTCAGGGCCTGACCTGCGCAGCCCCGGCGCGGCCTGCTTCCCGGCGCTGGGAGCTTAGAGGAAGGCGCCGCAGTCGCCTCGGGCCGAGAAGGAAATGAGCCGCCCCCACCCCCACACACACAAAGCGCAGGACCCCGAGAGCAACCGCGCGGGGTCCTGTGCAAATTCATTTTACAACCAGCATAAAAACTCTGAGGATTTTGGAGTGTGGAGGACTGGCTTCTAGTTTTTAAGGCTGTCTCCTGCTTCATTAAGGAGGCAACGGCTGTGCTCAACAGCTGAAGAAACACAGGAAGGATCTGGAAGGGGAATTCTCCCAGCTCCACAGCCCCATGCTGCCCCCGAGTCCAAGGGAAAGACTGACTCCCCAAGTGCGGCCGCCTGGGAGGACCCGGCAGGCGCTGAGGCTCCGGCGCTGGAGCCGAGCCCACGGATGCGGGCGTGGGCCCCGGACGGCTTGCCTCGATTTCCTCATTTATAAATTTGTGCCAAGCACTGCCCTGCAGGCCTGATACGTGACAATTCACTTCATCCTGTCCACAACCCTAGGCGGGAGTTGCTATTACTATAATTTTACAGAGAAGAGTGAAGAGTTACTAAAATCACACAACTAGTTGATAGCAGAGTTGGGATTTGAACCCAAGCGGTTTGGCACCACCAAGTTCTAGGGCCCCTATGAGGAAGGCACATTTACTGGACTCGCCTCGGAGAGCCTCTACTAGGGTTAAAGGAGACACAGTATGTAAGGTGCTTTGCTCAGAGCCTGGGGCTCAGTCAGCTCTAAGTATACACAGCCCGTCGTCATCGGCGTCATACCCCGTTGGCATGCTGAAGCAGCCACAACCTTGACTCTGGCTGCGCAAACTCAATAAAGTCCTTATGTCCTTAAAAAATTAATCCTTGTGGATTTAAAAGGAAGAGGAAGAAGAATAGAGAAAGCTAATAAAGAAGAGAAGGGAGAAGGGATAAGAACCCAAAAAACAAAACCAAAATAGGTGCTGGTGATGTAGACAGCAGCTAAAAATTGCTGTTTAGGGCTTTCATTTTATTTATTTATTTAAAAAATTTTTAATTTATTTGAGAGAGAGAGGAGGGGAAGGGAAGAAAGAGAGAGAAACATGGATTTTGTTGCTCCACTCATCTGTGCATTCATTGGTTGCCTCCTGTATGTGGCTCCGACATGCCTTGATCTGTGCCTTGATCCGACCCTCAACCCTGGCTGTGGGGACAACATTCTAACTGAGCTACCCTGCCAGAGCTCTTTAGTCTTGTATTTTAAAATAACATTTATGCTTCTTTATTCTTTTTAAAGTTATCATTCTAATATGTGCTCATTATAAACATTTCAAACAAAACAAAAAAGTCACTGTCATTATGGAAAACATTAAAAATAGTACTAACGCATGATCCAACAACCCCAATTCTGGGTATTTATCCAGGGGAAACAAAATCAGGGTCACAAAGAGATATTTGCACTCCTGTGTTCTTTGGAGCATCATTCACAATAGCCGAGATATGAAAACAATCCAACATCCATTGACAGATGAATGGATGCTATTTCTCTATGAGAAAGAAATCCTGCCATTTGTGGCAACATGGATGAACCTGGAGGACATTATGCTAAATGAAATAAGCCAGAGAGAGAAAGAAAAATACTATGATCTCACTTATATGGGGAGATATTAGTCAAAGGGTACAATGTTGCAGTTAAAGTAGGATGAATAAGTTAAGAGGTCTAATGTACTGACATAATGATTAACTACACTTAATATTATTATATTGAGCACTAAAAAATGCTAATAGAGTAGATTTCAGGTACACTCATCACACACACACAAAAAGGTAACTATATGAGGAGATATTTTAATTAGTTTGACTGCAGTAATCCCTTCACTAGGAAAATGTCTATCAAATCGTAGTATCATACACCTTAAATACATATAATTTTTATTTAAACATATATAGATAAAGGAAAAAGAAAACCAAAGAAGTGAAGCCTAGAAGTTCTCTCTCTCCCCACCATCTGTTATTACACAGTTTATTTTTTCACTTGATGCAATATCAGACATATGTTCAGCTCTACTGCATTCCTTTTACTAGCTGCATAGTACTCCATATGGAATTTTTTTTCCTCCATGCATCCCCTTATTGGAGAACGTTTGTTTGGAACTTTCTTTTTACTACCTCATATAAGGCTTCAATAAATATTTTTATAGAGATATCTTTGTACGCTCATGAAAGCATTTTTTTTTCCCTTAGAGTACTGAAAAGTCAGAAAAAAGGGGACCTTGGAGACAGGTGAGGGGTTAGCTTGGGACAAGCTGCTGCTGCCCATCACTGCCCTGGTTCCAAGTTTGTGGGGATCCTTAGAACTTAGAACTTAGGGAGGAAAAGCATACCTGAGAAAGAAAGGGTGAAGAATGGCATGGGTGTGCTAGAGAGGGAGTATTTTTTAAAAGTAAGGTTGTTTAGCACATTTTTTTAAATTTTGTTGATTCATTTTTAGAGAGAGAGAGAGACATTGACTTGTTGTTCCACTTATGTATTTGTTGCTTGATTCTCCTATGTGCCCTGCCTGGGAATCAAACCCACAATCTTGGTGTATTGGGACAACGCTCTAACCAACTGAGCTACCCGGACAGGGCCAAAAGTATTTTTTAATGATAGATTTCCCCAGAACAGAATTTCTGTGCCTAATGAAATGTGACCTTTCGTTGAGTGAGTTAAATATTTATCAAAGGTGTATTATGCCATGAATTCTCGCAGGCACTGGCAACATAATAGTGATTATCACAGATAAGTTCCTTGCCACCTTCATGGATCTTACATTTTTGATGAAGAAAACAAATAACTCAGGTGTTAATACATACAGTGAAATTACCCTCCACGATAGTTGCCCAACTTCAAGTCTATTTGTAAAATATAAGGGTGCACAAATACAAACATTCTACTCTCACACAGGTTATCAAACTTTTTTAATTTTTTCAGTCTGGTAGGTGAAAACATTATACTTGTTCATTGGATTTTTTCATAATTTTTTATAGCAGGGGTTTTAAATATCTTTTTAAGTTCCTCAGCCATTTCTTTTGTGATTTACCTATCTGTAGTCTTTATTTTTTATTAAGTCATTTGTTTTTAGGTGTGCTGGGCTTAAACTGTATATATCACATATATTTTATAAATAATTACTCCCAATCTGTCATGTTTTTAAACTTAGTTTTGGACTGTTTTGCAATACATAAATTTACATTTTTTTCCTCATTAAATTAATTAATCTTTTACATCACGGCTTCTGTGTTTGTGTTTGTTGGGAACACCTTCCTCAATTCCATGTTATAAAATTATCCCATATTTTGCTCCTGAATTTTCATGGTTTTAGGTTTAACATTTAAATCTGTAGGAAGCTAGACTGCATCTGGGCCACCATCCAGCCTCTCTCTGAGAGTTGTCCCTCCCAACCATGAGGGGCTTGCTGGGACTTAAATGTTTTGGCCCTGACTTCCCTGCTACAGAGGTTGACACTAGGTAAGCTATCCTCAAACAAAGAACGCTTTTCCTGATAATACTGTGGAAAAAAAATCACTGCTAGCTGTGGGAAACTACCTTCCCGGTCTGCCCTCCGGCAAGCTCTACTAATCCAGAAAGCCTACCCTTTGTTCTGGGTGCCTGCTTCTCCCTGTGTCTCTGTCACCCTTAACTGACAATTAGAGGTTCACATTCCCCAGCTGGCCCTGTCCCCTACACACAGGATTTCATTTCCACCCTCGCCCAGTGAATCACACTGGGAACTTCTGCAGGGTTCAGGTCCCAGGTACTCGTTCTTGTAACCAGGGCCTGGCAGGCAACAGGTGCTCCCTAAATGTGTGTTGAATAAATACATAAACAAACAATTAAACTGAGTGCTTACTATGTGCATGTAACCTTCATATGTATATATGTGACCTTCATCTATGCATACTTTCCTACTTGCAAAGTAATATATGACTATTATAAAATATTTACAATCAACGGAGTCTATGAAACATTCCTGTGCCCCGTAATCCTGCCCCTTAGTGATAACCACTGAGAGCAACGTGACATACAAATATTATTTTGGATTCTTTCAACCGGCTGCTGAAGATAGTTTTTATTATCCCATCTTCCAGCTGAGGAAACTGAGGCCCAGGAAGCTGCAGCAACTTGGTCAGGCTCACAGACCTGGGAAGTGGTTGAGTCAGGATTGGCGGGAGCAGCTGTCTGGCCCCAGAGCCTTAGCCACTTTCACTGAGACTTGCTGTTGCACCCACAGATGAGCATATGAGGATCCTGAAGTCTTTTGTGGAATTAAATGGAATAAAGGGAGCCAAGCAGCCAGCAATGCCTGGCCCTCAGAGGACGCCTAGGTTTCCCTTGGGCTTGCCACTTTTGATCCTCCAGGGCTTCTAACATCCTGTTCTGGGACTTGGTGCACAATCCAGGATCGCATGTGGTGTTCTCTGAGGGGTCATGTCCTGGATGATGTGGTCACCAGCAGAGGAGGTCACAGACCTGGACCGAGACTGAAAGATACTGTGATGGGGGGGATGCACCCTGGACAAAGTTCAGGAGACTGGGGCCCTAATCCTTTCTGTGCCACACACTTGCGGTGTGACCTTGGGCAAGTCACCTCACCTGTCTGAATTTCCACTTTGCTTTTGTAGAATAAAGATGGTAAAATCTGCCCTCACTGAGTCACAGGGTTATGGGGAAGGCGATGAGCATGAAACTGGAAGTGTTGGGGGACCTCCTGCTCCCTAAGTCCCTTTTGATTTTCTCTCCCTTTGTACTTATCATCTTGTACTGGGAATATCTTTTTACTGGTCTGGCACCTCTGAGAGGAGAAAAGGAAGCAATCATACATACACGTGCCAAGTCCTGCATGTGCATTAGGTCTGTTGGATAATAAAGGGTTAAGCTTGCAAACTCCAGAAATAATCGCCTGGATTAAAATTCCAGCTCCACCAATCCATAATTGTGTGAATTTGGGCAAGTTATTTAGCTTTTCCAGAACTCAGTTTCCTCGTCTAAAACCAGGATAAGGACAGCGCATACCTCATCCTATTCATGGGAGGATTCATTGAACCATTCATTACACTTAATGTGTTTAGAACAGAGGTCGGCCAGTTATAGCCCAAAGGTCAAATCTGGTCTGCTGTGGATTTTTATCAGCTCATGAGCTGAAAATGGTTTTTACATTTTTAATTCCATCAAAATAGGAGGGGAAATTTGATTTCTCTTATGTTAGATAAGGACCTATATGAAAGCTTTCATTTCTGCTCTTTGCCCGTATATCTTAAAATATTTACTATCTGGCCCTTCACAGAAAGTTTGCCAACTCCAGGTTTAGTATCATAGTATCATCCCTGACCCCTGCAAAGAGCCCAGTGACTGTTAGTTATTTATTACAATGGTAAGAGAAATATTTTTAGCCCTGGCTGGTGTGGCTCAGTGGAAAGAGTGCTGGCCTGCAAACTGAAAGGCTGCCAGTTCAATTCCCAATCAGGGCACATGCCTGGTTTGCAGGCCAGGTCCCCAGTTGGGGGCGCTCCAGAGGCAACCACACATTGATGTTTTTCTCCTCTTTCTCTGTCTCTTTCTCTGAAAATAAATAAAATATTTTTTTCAAGAAGAGAATTATTTTTATTTCTATTTTTACAGATGGTAAAATCAATGTTTAGAGATGGTTAGTGCCCCTGGTCACATCTCTGATTCTGGCAGCACCCCTCCGGGATGTTTGGGAGTCTCTGACGGTGGCAGGAAGCCCACCCATACAGACGACTCCTCAGTCATCATGTCCGCTCCTCAGGCTCCGTGTTGGAAGAGGTTTAGAGGATCCTGGCCTTGACACCAGAGGTGAGGCACAAATACCCTTCTCTAGGTGGACTTCTCCTCAGCCAGTCTGAGGATTTCAGCAACCCAGCATCATGCACCCAGCACACATTCATAAAACAAATGCTTATGGAGAAGCGCTGGGCTTCGCTGTTTCCCTGCTGGGTCTGAGGGTGGGACAGACGGGCAGCTGGTGGGCTCTTGCCCAGGGCCTCACTGCTGCAGCTCAGAATGGGACAGGAAGCTCCACCGGAGCAATGACCGAGGGAGGAGGCCCAGAACAGCTGCAGAGACAAGAGGCAGGGCCGCGTGCTGACCCCAGAACAGAGGTAGGAGTGCCCATGAAGGAAGGCTCCCTCCCCATGAACTGAGTGTCGTAAATCTGTACTGGATTAAAAGCTCAGGGTTTGGAGTCAGGCCGACCTGGTTTGGAATCCCAGCTCCAGTCACTGTTGATGTGGCCTTGGGCCAGCCATTTCCTCTTCCCAGGCAAGGAGGCAGAAGTGACCTTGACAACCATCCAGGCAGAGGCCTTCATTCTGCAGCTGAGAGACTGCTACAGGTTAAACTGTGTCCTAAAATCCACATGTTGAAGACCTAACCCCCAGTACCTCAAAATGTGATCTTCTTCAGACATAGGGTCTCGTGACAGAGGTCACCAGTTAAAAGGAGAAATTTGGAGCCAGATATGCCTACATAGAGAACACTATATGAAGGCGAGGGAAGAGATTGGGGTGACAGTTCTATAAGCCAACTATCACTAGTGATTGCCTGCAAACCACCAGAAACTAGGAAAGAGGCAGGGAACAAATTCTTCCTCCCAGCCCTACGACGGAACCCACCCTGTTGGCACCTGGATCTGAGTTCCGGCCTCCAAAACTGCCAGAAAACACGTTCCTGTTGCTTAAACCTGCCACTTTGCCATTCTTTGTTCCTAGCAAACGGATACAAAAATTGAAGCTGGGAGACCTATATTCTAGCCCCAACAAAATTCGGATGTGTAACAACACTTAGCCTTGTCTTTAGATCAGTTTCCTCATCTATAATTTGCAGCCAGGGTCCTACCAATTCAACAAATATTTCAGTCACTTATTATGTTCCTGGTCCTTGGAGTTCAGAGATAAATGAAACCCAGTTCTAGCCCATGAAGAGATCACAATGGGGGCACAGCTGGGTCTGTTGTAATTTATAGTACAGTAAAAGATTATCTGCGGGTTGTTAGAAGTCTGCACGGAGTGTAGTAGGAGCAAAGAAGAAGGAAAGGTCAGTTCTTCCTAGAAGGTGCAGGTGACACATGAGCTGGGTTTTGAAAGATGGGTTGGTGTTCCCTAGGCTGAGAAGGCAAGGTAGGAAGGGGCGGGGGAGGTATTCTGGGCAGAAGGAGCAGGTTGGCAAGAGCCACACTGGACAGGGCAGCAAAAAAACAAAGAAATGAAACAGCAAGATGTGTCTGCAGGGAACTGCAAATCATTTGATAGTGTCAGTCCCCAAGAAAGTAGAAAGATGGGCAGAGGGCTGCCCTGAGAGTTAACTCGGTCAACGGATTAGAGTGTTAGGGACAAGGACGCTGGAGAGCAGGTAGACCGGGAATCGAATTGCCTCCTATCAGGTATCCAGTATGATCTTGGGCAGGTTACTCTACTGCTCTGGCCCTCAATTTCCTCACCTCATTTTTTCTTTTAAGATAAGATTATATTTATTCATTTTTAGAGAGAGGGGAAGGGAGGAGAAAAAGAAGGAGACTCTTTGCATCTCTCACCGGGGGCCTGTTCCACAACCCAGGCATGTGCCATAACTGGAAATCGAACCAGCAAGCCTTTGGTTCCCAGGCCAGCACTCAATCCACTGAACCACACCAGCCAGGGCAGACATCCAGAGTCTCTTAAGAAAAGTTCACACTTAAGACACTTCCAACTCTTATGAAGAGTCTCTTAAGAATAGAACAATTCCAGTTCTGTCTCATTGGCCGGAGCATCACCAGGTGTCACATTAGGTACAAGGAATTGTGGGAAATGTAGTCTCTATTCTAGGTGGCTTTGTGCCAAGTTGTATATTAGGAATTTTATTACCAGAGAATAGAGGACAACCAGGAGACTCTGCCAAGCAAATACAGCAGGAATTGCATGGAAAATTCTCTGGTGTACTGATTTGGGATTTCACCCCAAAGTGGAACAAAGAGGTACTGAGTGCCTCAAATTCTTAAAAGAACCACAATAATTGAGGAACCTCCAGATAGGGGTGATTTTAGGTGTATGAACACTGCAGTTTCATAAGACCCCATCCTCAGAAGTGCCCCAGGCTTGATTTAATGCTCTGTTGTCACCACCTTGAAATTATTTATTTATTTATTTATTTGAGAGAGGAAAGGAAAGATTGGGAACAAGTGGGGGTGGGGGTGTCTGGGGAGAAGCATTGATTCATTGTTCCACTTATTGATGCATTCATTGGTTGATTCTTGTATGTGCCCTGACCTGGGGATTGAACCTGCAACCTTGCTGCATCAGGACAATGCTCCAACCTACTGAGCTACCCAGCCAGGGCTTGGAATTCTTGATAATTTCATCTTTGAACTTGTGCTGGATAAGAAATCTAAGAGGATGATGGAGCCTGTACAAGAACAGAGCAGATAAACATGCTGTGACTGCCATTCCTTGCTGCCCCTCGTTTGCATTTAGTGTTCAGGAGGCTGTGAGCACAGAATTCTAGTGGACCCACGATGTCAGAATTCAGTGAGACTCAAAGCAAAAGCAAAGAAAGCAAGTTTACATCTATGCCTGAGGAAGTGGGAGCTCTGATAATCCCAAGAGATCATGGTTCCCATTCAAACCAGAACTTGCATCAAATGCAGAGAGAAGACGATGACAATCTAAGAAACACAAATGACCAGGGGACCCTATCATATCCTTTCTTATTCATATTAGTTTTCTGTATTAACCAGCCACTTATTCTGAGACAGGGCAACTCACAGTTCATTTTATTTCATATTCATCAATTATTATTGCTCATGATAATTATTAGCAGTGATGATTATTAAGATTAACATTATTTTTAGTAGTAATTATTGTTCCATTTCCTTTCTTATTCATCAGTAAGCCATGTTCATAGAAGAATGTGTGCATATCAGGAAATGAAATAAAAGCAGCCAAGTGAGGCCCTGGCCTGATAGCTCATTGGTTAGAGCATCATCCTGCTCTGCCCAGGTTTCAGGTTTGAACCCTGGTCAGGGCACATACAAGAATCAATCAATGAATGCATAAGTGGAACAACAAATCGATGTTTGTCTTCCTTCTTTCCTTTCTTTCTCTAAAATCAGTAAATAAAATTTTTTTTAAAAAGGCAGTTGAGTGAGTTTGGTACAGCGTTTCCATTGTTTTGGTACATATTTTTGTATAAGCTATTAAACACAAATTGTGGCAATTTGGTGATTCTGCATAAGAATTAAATGCTCTCATATTCACATTTAAAGCCAGAGATTTATATATAATATTCAGAACAGAATTATGATGTTTGAAGGGACTGAGAAAGCATCAGTGTTGCTGGAGCCAAGCATGTGTGAGAGGTGAAAGGAGCTGCGTGTTAAAGCGTCTTATAAATCAAGCTAAGGAATCTTAAGTTTGATTTTTAATTCTGATAATGGGAAGCCGTAAAAATATTTAAGGATTTCAGAGCTGTGTTTCAAAAGGATCAATCTTGCTGCATAGACACCTCCACCTATAAAATGGAAAAGTAGTATCTACTTCCCAGTGTTGCTGTGGCAGTGAAATACAATTATGTTCATAAACCACTTAGCACAATAGTAAATACACAGTAAAATTGTCATCAGTAGAAGTAATAAAAGTGACCCATAAATCAGATGTGATTAGACACCAAAGGGAGCAGGTAAATCAGAAATAACAAATGTGGCATTAAATCATGTTTTATTTGGCTAGGATAGCTATTTACATTTTTAAAAATTAGTTGCCAACATTTAAAAATCTGGAATTTTTACATAAATTTTAGATTCCAAGCTTCCCCTAAAAACAGAAAATCTATAAACAAACAAATAAGCAAAACAAAACAAAAAAAGGAAAAGGAAATAAAAACAGAAGACCTGGCAACTCTGGTCACATAACCACATGTCAGAGATCCTAAGAGCTGTCTGGGGACAGCTGTCCCTCTCAGAGGCACACGCCCTCAGCTGGCCCCAGTCTCTGCCTGGCCCACTTCGTTCACTGACGATATCAGCCTGATTCCTCCAGGTACTTAAATTTGAGAATCAGGGATTAACTGCATCCCAGGTGACCTGGGAGTGCGAGCCAGCCCCCTCATTAACAGTATTACAGTCAATTTGCGAAAAGGCTGAGGGAATGTGTGGGGATCCTAAGCCTAGAGTAAAGACATAAATATTGACAATGTCCCTCTATCATAAAAGTGTTTTAGTTACAAGTAACAGAGGCAAATTTTAGCTCCTTAACCAGTAAAGGGGGCTTTATTAAAGAGTAATTGGAGAGGCTGTGGTTTAGGATGGCAAACTGACCCAAGCATTATGTCCTGTCTGGAAAACCAACTACAAATATTTAAAAATTGTATATTTGCATTTGAAAAGGGGGGATTCCTTTTTCAGTGACCTAGAGGTTTCACAGGCTTCAGGATGATGGAAAATGATGGCAAAGAGTTAACTGCTGAAACACACTGGAGAAAACAGCTAATTTGAATATGTGAGGAGAGGGCTGCAGGAAGAAAGAGAATCTATTAGTCTCACAGAATTCTAGAGAGGTTCCTGACTGGGAAACGAGGACTGGAAAGAAGAGTTGGAGCTGGAAATGGGCTGGAAATGTAGATACTGATTGAATGTCCCAGCCAACACCCTTCCAGGAAACAGAACGGCAAGCTGCAGTGTGAGGGCTCTTCTCTAAAGCAAAGGAAAAAGCCCTGTGGAGACAAGGAGGATAGCTAGGGTGGAAGCTACTGTCCCATATAAACCTCTCCTTTTGAGCTCTTCCAACCATCACGGTCCCTCCCCGTCCTCCAAAGCTGAAGCCTTCAGTCAGAAAACCTCCAGCAAGTTCACATGAGTCCCAGAGAGCCTTTACATTGCTGCCTTCTTAGACATGTACACCCAGCAAAGCTTGCCAGGCATTTGAGGAAAGCCTGCCATGCAAGAGCGGAAGACCAAAATGTGCAAGTAGGAAAAAAGAAGACCTCAAAGGTAACAAAGATATCATTTAAGGGACCCAGTTAGTATCTTAGAGAAATTTGAAGTTATTGCAATCCATTAAACAGCAATAGCATGCTTTTAATGAACAGAGAACAAGAATTAAGGTTGTTTTTTTTAATGCAGTTGGAGGATTTTAAATAAAAGGCAATAAAATTTCCCAGAATGTGGAACTAAGAAGACAGGCAAAAAATTTGAGAGCTAACGCAAGAATAGACAACTTGAATCACCGACATCACCAAAAAGAGATTGGGAAGTGCTCAAAGCTCTGTTTAAAAAAAAAAAAAGATTTTATTTATTTAGTTTTAGAGAGAGGGGAAGGAAGGGAGAAAGAGAGAGAAATACCAGTGTGACAGAGAAACATCCATTGATTGCCTCTCGTATGCGCCCCTGACACCAGGCGCCGCCGAATCTGCAACCCCGGCCACCTGGAATCAAACAGGCAACATTTCACTTTGCAGGATGACGCCAAACCAACTGAGCTACATCTGTCAGGGCAAAGCTCTATTATTTTTTTAAAAGGTATGAGGCCAGATGTTCAATGAGCAACAGGATATTTAAGTGGCCTCACAGTAATGTCCCACAAATATTTATTCATTACGAATTGAAAAATGGTAACTTTGCAGTAAAGAAACTAGGAGGGTACCAACTTAATCAAATGATCAAAGTTAACATCACCATGATTGGGAGAGCTGACAGTTTGTCAAGGTACTAAGCACTGAGGACACAACTCACTTCTGTGACATTCCTGCTAAAAATGCCCAACTTGAACCTAATCATGAGGAAACATCAGACAAACCCATCTGAATGACATTCTACAAGTTAACAGCCTGACTCTTCCAAAATGCCAAGGTCAGAAAAACAAATTAAGTCTGAGGAACTATTCCAGATTAAAGGAGATTTTAAAAAGGACAATTAAATGCCATTTATGATCGTGGATTAGATCCTGGCCCTCGGGAGGGGGGAATAGCTCTAAGTGGCATTGCTAAAACAATTACTGACATTTAAATATGGGTTGTATATAGGTAACAATAATGCAGTAATATTAAATTTCCTGATTTTTATAATTGTTCTGTGTCCATATAAGAGAATGTTCTTGTTTTACATGGAGAGAAAGACTTAGAGAGAAAGAGAAAAGAAGAATTATAATGATATAGAACAAAATGTAAACAATTATTGAATCTGAAATACCTTGTACTATACTGTTCTTAAAACTTTTCTGTACATCTAATTTATATCAAAATTTCAAAAAGTCATTTATAAAAAAAGACATCAGATCAAATGATTTCACAGCTGTATGCTCTCTAACCATTAAAAATCAAATAAATCTAATGCTATTTTGATAACAAAATTGAAAAACTCACAACTTGTTTGTTTTTTTTTAAAAAAAAGATTATTTATTTTTAGAGACAGGGGAAGGGAGGGAGAAAGAGAGGAAGAGAAACATCGATGTGCGAGAAATACATCAATCAGTTGCCTCTAGCCTGTCCCCAACTGGGGACTTGGTCTGCAACCCACGCCTGTGACCTGACTGGGAATTGAACTGGTGACCTCTCAGGTCTCAGGCTGGTGCTCGATCCACTGAGCCACACAAGCCAGGGCATCACAACTTACTTGTATAAAATTAGCATAACCTTAAAATGTAAAGTTGATAAAGAAGCACACAGAAGTATGTATCAAATTCACATTATATAGATGTTAAAGCTCTTAATAAAATCTTGAGAATTCAAATTTCAGCAACATTAGAAAATAATGCACTCTGGTCAAGTAGACTTAATTCTGTGTAGGTGAATGCATTAACTCTGAGGACGTGCGCTGATACAAATTTAAAAAGAAAACCCATAAGTTTATATAAACTGAAGCTAAAAAGGCATGATCAGTTGTTGCTAGTAAAGACTCATAGGTAAAATATGAATTAATGAAATGACATGCTTGTAGCAGCTTTACTAATAACAGCCAAAAAATGGAAATTGTGCAAATATCCATCAATAGGAGAACTGAAAAAAATATATGTTTTATATTTATATAATGGACTTTCATAGAGCAATGAAAAAGAATCAACTCCTGTTCTACAAACAGCCTAAGTGAATGTCATGTTGAGCAAAAGAAGGCAGATGTTAAAAAGTACATATGTACTTTATGGTTACATTTATATAAAAAATGTTAAGTAGGTAAAATTGCTCTACCATGATAGAAAGCGATGGCTTTTGGAGGGATATTGTTGGGAGGAGTAAAGGGAAGCTTCTTACATGCTGGAAATGTTCTCTGTTTTGAACTGAGAGATGGTTCCAAGGATATGTTCATTTCTAAAATTTAATGAGATATACATTTAAGGTTTGAGCACTGTATTTTATCTCTGTTATACTTCATTCACTCTTTTAAGTATGAATAAATAAAAAAATACTTAAATATTATTTTTTAAAGCCCAACCACTTACTTTTCAAAATTCAACAGCAAGCATCATTCTGAATGGTTGACCCTTAAAACAATTTTCATCAAAATTGGCAAAACATAGGGGTGTCTGCTAACATGTTATTATTCATTCAACATTGTTTTCAGAGGTTTTATCCAATTCAATTAGGTGATAAAATGAAGTAATCAGTATAAATATTGGGAAAGGAGAAAATTATTTTTTTCTTTTTAAAATTATTTTATTTCATTTTTTAATTATATTTTTTCCCATTACCATTATGTCCCCTTATACCCCCCTCCCTAGCAAAAATAATAAAATTATTATTTCCAGATCCCTTGAAAGCTTCTACACCACTTCTCTGGTCTGCTTAGATCAAAATGTCTCAAAATAATTTTTCCAAACTTTCTGTCTCCATTTTTCCTCCTCCTATTTTTTCTTAAATCTATTCTAGTCAGGCTTTTGACCCCATATGGCCACTAAAGCAAGGTCACTGATGACCTCCACACTGATAAATCCAATGGTCAACCCTCAGCCTCCTTTGACTTGCCCGGTGAGCAGCCCAGTTGACCACTTCCTCCTCTCAGAAACCCTTTCTTCATTTAGCTTCTGGAACATCACACTCTGGGTCCTCCTGCCTCTCTGGCTTCTCTTCCTGTGCTTTCTTTGGCAAACCCTTCCTTCTTTTCTAACTCTAAATGTCGGAATTCCCCATGACACAGTCCGTGGACCCCTTCTTATCTACCTTCCTTTCTACATGATGTCATTCAATTCCATGGGTTTAAATTCCATTTCTATGCTGCCAACTGCAGCTCCGACCTCTCCCCTGCACTCCAGACAAGGGATTCCATTGCCAGCCAAACTTTTCCACTTGGCAGTCCAAATAAGCATCTCGAATCTAACCTAATCAAAATGGAATCTTGATTTTTCTCTCAAAGTCTGCTCCTATCCCGGTCTTCCCCCTCTCATCAACAACAGCTCCAGTCCCCTAGTTGTTCAGGACAATAATACTATACCCTTTTTGATTCTTCTCCTTCTCTTGTGTCTCCTCTCTCCAATCCATCAACAATGCTGTCAGCTGTCTTTAAGATATGTCTCTAATTTGGACCCTTTAAAAAAAATTGATTTGAGAGAGAGAGAGGGAAAGAGAAGCATCAGTTTGCTGTTCCACTTACTTATGCATTCATTGATTGATTGTGTGAGTACCCAGACCCTGACTCGAGATTGAACCCATACCCATGGCGTATCGGGATGATGCTCTAATAACATGACTGCCTGGCTAGGGCCTAATGTGGACACTTCTTTATGTCTGTCTGTCTCTCTCTCTCTCTATTTTCTAGTGATGGGAAAGGAGGGAGAAAGACAGGAAGAGAAACATCAATGTGTGGTTAACGTGGATACACCTCACACCCCCACAGCCAGCTTGCCAGTGCAAGCCACTATCATCTTTCTCTTCGTATATTTAATTTGGCTCCTAATAGCTTCTACCTTTGTCCTGGCCCCATCATCCGTTCCCCACTCAGCATTCAGAGCAATACTTTAAAAACTTGTCACTTTTCTATTTAACTCTTTATCTCCAAAACACATCAAGCACACATTCACGTCGGAACATTTACCTTTGCCAAGAATGTCCTCCCAGTGATTCACATGACTCAAACCATTTCTCAAGTGTCAGCTGATCACAGTAGCCTTTCCCGACCAATGTACCTAAAATAGCCCTTCTATCACTCTCTGTGCCTAAGCTTGCTTTGTTTTTCTTATAGAAATTATCATCCTGATTTATTTTATATTTATTAGTTGTAATTTTCTCTCTCTCCTCACTAGACTGTTGCTCCATAAAGTCAAGGATTTTTATATGTTTTGTTTATTAATGTGTTCTTAGCACCTAGAACCCTGGACCCTTAGTAGTCCTTAGCCCATAGGAGTTGTACGAGTATTGCTGGTTTAATGAATGCTGAATGATAGTTTTATTTAATTAAGAAAACTCAATAAATTCTAGTTGAAGAAAAAAAAAAAAAATCCCACACCAAACTACCTGCAGTAGGTTGAACAGTAGCTCCTTAAAAAAATATGTCCACCTGTTGATGACTGTGAATGTGACCTTATTTGGAAAAAAAGTTTTTGCATAGGTAATTAAGTTAAGGATGTTGAGACAAAATCATCCTGGATTATCTAGGTAGGCCCTAAATCCAATGACAAATGTCCTTATAAGAGATGCACAGAGCAAGATGGACAGAGAAGAAGAAAAGGCCGTGTGAAGACAGAGACAGATACTGGGGTTATTCAGCCACAAACTAAGGAACGCCTGGAGCTACCAGAAGATGGAAGATGCAAGAAAGGACTGCCCTCTATAGGGCGTGGCCCAGCAACCTTGACTTTGGACTTCTGGCCTCTAAACTCTGACAAAGAAAATTTCTGTTCTAAGCCACGAAGTTTGTCATGGCGTATGCCATGGCAGCCCTAGGAAACCGATACAATTTAGTAAGAAGTATGACTGCAAGGTAACTATGACAAAATCAATGTTTTTTCTTTGTATTCTCAATAATTAGAAAAAAATAATTTGGGAGAGCCTGCACTTTCTTATTTCTTTTTTTAAAGATTCCATTTATTTTTTACAGGGAGGTGAAGGGGGGAAGATAGACAAGGAGAAAAACATCGACTGAATCCCTCTCGCATACCCCTAACTGGAGACCTGGCCCACAACCCAAGCGTGTGCCCTGACTGGGAATTGAACTGGTGGCCTTTCAGTTTGCAGGCCAGCACTCTTTCCACTGAGCCACACCAGCCAGGGCAAGCCTGTATTTTCTAATTTGTCTGAGTTAACTTCAAATCTCAGAGGAAAAAGACAGAGATGAGTTCAGAAGAATTCCTAGTATCTAAGCACCAGGAATCCCAGAAAGAGAATAGAAAGAGAGAAGACATGTTATTCCTTAGAGAGAGTCTAATAACACTGGCTCTCAGAGGGAAGGGGTTGGGTCTCAGTCTGAACATCCCTGGAATGCAAATTTCCTTCTGTCCTCCTGTCTCCATCCAGACACTAATTTGGAGAGGCTCCCACATCAGGCCGCAAAGAGTACATTCACACGCATATATACACAAACACACAGATAGCAGGCAAACCAGCCTTATATTTATATAACTAATAGGGGTGACTCCAGGAACCCTTCCCTGGACAGCTTAGCCCCTAAGTGACTTTCTGAGTTCATCTAGGCTGAGAAGCAAGCAATTTAAAAATACCAGCTTCCCTCGCCAAACCAAAAATTAAGGTCTGTCTCACCAGGCAGCCTACTACATTATTAATGGCTAAGAGACCGTTAAAATCTGCCTGGTCTTGCCCTACTCCGGTCCTGCCCCACAGCCTGGAATAATCAGAAAGCCCCAGCTAGAGGTTCTATCAGGACCCTAACTTGATATGCCTTGGCTTGCCCCTTCCCTTGTTTACAGCGACCTTGAGCAATGAACTCACGGTCCCTCATCCAGTGACGATGCACTACCAAACTCAGATCAGACGCTCATCGCCTGTGCATTTTTCACTCCGCTGTTTAGGCTGGCTTATCTGACTGTCAATGATTCTGCACAGAAAAGGGTAGTCAGCATGACAGATGTCACCAGTGGTATGCTGGTAATTGTCAAACCACCCACTGCTGGGGAAAAGATAGTTTTGATTTGTAACATTTGTTGATTTCCTTGGTGTGAATGCTCTCACTGTGGCTGGTTTCAAGCTGATTTCCATGCCGACATCAAACTGCAAATTGAACCGTGTGCAGTCAGGAGCAGAGGTGAGCAGACTCCGACACGCCATGGTAAACTCAGGGCCCTTCCAAGGACATGCTACCAGGCTTCTGACACCTTGTAGGCCATCTTGCCTCCATCCCACCTTGACATTTTTTAAAAATGTCATTTGTAGGGATTTACATTGAGGCAATGTGAGCAGAATGGGGCAGAAACTTGGGAGTCTAAGAGCCTTGGTTCCTAAGAGATGTCTCACCACCTATGACCCAAGCCCCCGGTTAAGCTGCTTCACCAGGCTGAATCTCAGTGCCCTTACCTGTAAACTCGAGATATTGATACCTGACACGGTGGTTGTGAGAAAGAAATAAGATAATATTCATGAAGACAATCAGTCAGCATGACTTCCTTCCATATATTACCATGAACAATTGCTTATGATATAACACTATGTGCAAAAATCAGAATATCAAACACTTCCTGTGCTTTATGATCAGGGAGGACTGGTTGCCTGGGATGAAGGCAGGGAGAGTAACAGAGATGGGCATGAGGAACCTTTCTAGGGAGATGTAAACATTCTTTAGCTTGAGAAGGGTGAGGGTTACAGAGGTATATGCCTCTGTGAAAATTCATCTAACTGTACACTTAGGAGCTGAGAATTGCATTTTATGGAAATTGTATCTCTATTAAAACATGAAAAAAAGGGTGGGGAGGGTGCATGGTTATAGATTACAGGTGACTTTAAGGAACATACAAATTAAGTGGATATGAGGATATCAGAAAGAGTTGGATGAGCAGGCTCCCTTGGCCAGGCTAAAGCCTCCTCCTGGACTGGCCCGGCCTGGCCTCTCTAGCATGGAAGTGTCCAGGCAGCTGCTGATCACAGTGACCGTGGGGGTGCTGGGCCTAGGCAAGGGTACTATGTTACCAGGCATCATCGCACACCACCTAACATCTTTCCAGCAGGCCAGTACTCCAAGACCACCTGCTGAGGGAGCCGGAAGTCAGAGTTTAGTTACGGATTTCATTAGTCAAGGGATACCTAAACCAGGCCATGTGACTCAGCTGGAAAATCTTACCCTGTAGAGCTGGCTGTTAGACCGTTTATCCAACAGACATGGTAATCCACCCGAGCACGCCTTTGAAGACTATTAAGCAATGCCCTTCTACTTCCTGGATTCCTACAGCCAGTGCCCCATGTCCTGTGCTGAATTTGACCCTCCCCAACCCATTGGCATCTGTGATCTGACTGGAGACTGTTGCCAAGATACCAAAAGCTTAGGAAGCCCAAAGGAAACCTGTCCTGCAATATTAAGAGAAGAAAGAAAAAATATATATATCAGAAACATTCTCTCAAACAGAAACCAGTAAGATCTGCTCTCTTTTATCTCCTTTCCTACCCCGCAAAAGTGCCGCATATAAGCCCAAAAGCAGCTGAAATGAAATATGAGTAATTAGTAAGAGGAGCAGAACTCCCTTTTCCTGCCATTCATAAGATAGTTGGCCCAAGATGCTAGCAAATATAAATTCTTTCATATCATGTTCCCGTTTCATTTCTACGAACTTTAATCTGGATACCAAAAGATGGGCAACAGAGTTTAAGATTAAGATATAACTTCTTAAAGTCTAATGTGGTTTTCAGTTACTTGTCTCCTGTGAGTGAGCAAATAATATAGAAATGTCTAAACATATAATTATACAGAACTTAAATTTTTTTTTTACAGTAAAGAATTGTAAAGAGAAATGGAATATTATCTCTTTTTATCTGTAAGAATAGTGTGTTTATAGTGTTTCCCTAATTTTCTGGAAAAGCAATACAAACTACATAACACTAATTTGGGGGAAGTATCTCAATGGGGTTTTTGGGCCAGTTGATGCCAAGAAACTACATTTCTTACTCCAGGACAAAATTCATGATGTTCTGTATCTACAAAATGCAATTCTGAGTAAAAACAACTTGACTTGCAGATTGAATACTACAGAATATAAATTCACTACTGCCTTCAAAATCAGAAACTTGTAAACAAATTGGCTACGTATACTGATTTAATTTTGTTGGTAAACACACTTTTGGTTTACCTGTTTCAAAAATAACCCAGATAGAATTTTCAATAGTCGATCTGCTACAAAAGCTCATCAAGCGACATATCGGAAATTATTATTTTTAAAGGACTTGTTTTTATTTTTCCTTTGAAAGCACAGGTGTGTTGAGAGTTACGATTTACGCTAGAAATTGATGCCGTGATATGACAGCTTGAGTAAGCACCAAGTTGCCCGAAGTTTCCCCAGGCGCAAGCGGAGTTAGACCTTGTGTTATTGGAAGTTACTCAGCGTAAGAACCGTGTGGGTTACAGGTTTTCTTTCTGCCCCCAAACGTTATGATGGCTAACAGAGCAAAGTACAACAAAAGAAACAAAAGATAAGCACAGCACTGGGTCCATCCAGCATTCTCTGTAGTTGAGAAATAGAAATATCGATACATTGAGCAGGTATGAAAAAAAAAATAACTTGACACAAATTACAGTCGTAATTAGTAAACAGGAATGGCAATAAGAAGACTTTACATGGTTAGGGTCACAGGTGGAGGAGGCCTTGGAAAGTAATTAAGTTTGCTGCAGAAGGAGCTCTGTTCCTGGGGAAAGCAGTGGGTACTGGCTGGCTTTCAGGGCCGTCCCATCTCAGGGCCCTTGAGTGTAATCTGAGAAACCATTACATCATCATTAGGGTACTGGATTCTTAAGTGAGGCAAAGGGGTCAGTGTGTGTGTCAGGCATGGGGCCGGCTGGCCTGAGGATCAGCGCCCTCGAGATGGAGGGCTCACTTGGCTACGTATAAAATGGCCCATTTCATCCTTCCTTCCCTTTGGGCTAAAGCACATAAACATTCACAAGCTGAATGTTATTCCTCGCCATTGAAAAATTGTTTCGCCTCATAATACTTTACTGGAGGCACTTAGAACACAAATGCTAGCAAATGGTTCTCATAATTTTTTGGTGAAACACATTTTCCCCCCATACTTTTAAAATTTTAATTCACTGTCGGTCTTTCAAAATGGACAAGACTTTTAAAAGGATTATGACCACATTTCACTATTAACATTTGTTTCTTTAGAAAACCTTCTAAGAATTACATAATATCAGGTACTTTCCAAAATTGTGAAGTATTAGACTATATGAACTGTCAGGAGTCTTGAAAGCAATCTTTATTCCTCTATTAGAGCACAATCAAATTTCAGGGGGGAAAAATAAAAATAATACTAATAAGATGAACCAGAAAGGAAGGAGAGGAAGAGAGAAATTAAGTGCTATGGAGGTCAGACTGAAAGCATCTAATGAGCCTCCCAGGAACTGAGAATGGGACGAATGGCAGTGTAAAAGGGCTGAGGATTTTTCCAGAATAGAAGAAAGACATGAGCCTTCAGACTGAAAGTACCCAAACACTGAGCAGCTTCAATAAGAATAAGTCATCAAACTGATAGCAGTAGTAACCACTGAAAGGGTTTGGATCAGCACGTTAGTCTTAGTTATAATGCATGATTTTTTTTTTTTTAATAAGGAGACTAGATCTGTGTATTTCATATGCAGCCAGGAACTATTTTTAAAAGAACCTAATCAGACTTAAATGTTTAGCTTCTAAGTGAAAAGCCAGTCAGTTGGAAGCCAGGGAGAGAAGTCTTGAGTGAGCAGGCATTTGGATCATCACAGAGGGTATCTGCCCACAAGATGCCAATGCCTGGGGGTGGGGGTGGGCGGGGAAGGAGACAGTCACAGAAAGTACACCGTGAAAACTCTCAAAATAGATGGAGACATCAACTGCTGGCGGCGGCAGCTCCTGTTTGTAGTGTACTGATGATAATGCCAGGTGCTTAACAAGCAGTAGCTGATCTAAATCTCATGACAACTCTGTGAGGCGGGCTGTTATTTCCACATTATAAAGAATCTAAGGCTTGCTCTGGCTGGTGTGGCTGACTGAGCACCGGCCTGTGAACCAGAAGGTCACCAGTTTGATTCCCAGTCAGGACACATACCTGGGTTGCAGGCCAGGTCCCCGGTTGGGGGCGTGAGAGAGGCAGTGGAGGAATGTTTCTCTCCCTCTTTCTCTCTCCTTTCCCTCCTCTCTAAAAATAAATAAATAAACAAACAAATAAAATCTTTAAAAATATATAAATAAAAAGAATCTTAAAAAAGAATCTAGGGCTTACAAGGGTAAGTTGCTTGCTTGATGACAACATTATATGTTAAAAATCACAATAGTTAATACTTATTATATGATCACTATAAAGCAGGCAGCATTTTAAGAATTTGTTCCATATATGTATTAAATAATATAATCCTCACAAAAATCCTATAAGGCAGTACTAGTTCACCCCATTTTGCAGGTAAGGAAACTGAACTCCAGATGTGTTAAGACCCTTGTCCAAGCAAGAAAGTGGTAGAGCTAGGATTCGAACCTCACCTGAACAGAGTCCGTGCCCTTAGTTTCATAACATTTTGCTTATGTGGTGAGATCACAGAAGAGGCTAGGAAATAATCCACCTTTGAGGATGAAGGGTTCATGATGGAACAGGGAGGGACACTTTTGAGTGGATCTTGAAGGGTGAGTAGGATTCTGCCAGGCAGAAGTAGGGAGAAGGCATTCGACAGAAGACAGCTCCAGCAAGGTGGCAAGGTGGGGTGTGGCCTGGAGGGAATGAGAAGAGGGGAAGTGTGGGCAGGACTGGAATGTCCCGCTGAGGGGAGGGTCTCTGGTGGTCTTTTAAGTGCTTGAATTTTAATCCCAGACCATGAAAAAGTAACTCACATGCTCTGTCCTCGGTTTCCTCTCTCAAGGGGCTACGGCAAGGATTGAATGAGATACTACACTAAAAGCATTTGCACGCTGCTTGGCACTTTGGAAGTCTCCACATGTGTCAGTTATAATTACTGATGATTACACAAGTAAGTACAGTTGCTCTCTTACATTTCTGTATTCAGCACAAGTCTTTGTTTCCGGTGACAAATGTTTCTAGTTTTGTTTTGGAAGGCTCACGTCACCATGGGAAGTGCAAGGGCCTCACTTGCACTGGTTTCAGGAACAGCTAGATCCAAGGACTCAGACACTGCCAAGTCTCTCATCTCCGCTTCTCTGTCTGAACGCTACTGTTTCAGCTCTATATTGGAGACATGGTGGCCAGCAGCTATAGAATCTCCCATTTTTACCGCCTAGCAGGAAGGCAGTCATTCTCTCTAGCTCTAGTTTAATAACCATCAGGGAAGCTCTGATAGATATAACATGGCCAGAGACTTGGGGGCCTGTAAGACTGGGGAGCATCCATTTGAAACACAGGGTATATGAAGTGTGTCCAGAAAAAGCCCAGCCACTTTTAATATAATGAGAACAGTATGTGCAGCATTGACATAACCTGGCAGCCAAGGAGAGTGGACTGGAATGCGCATGTGTGAACAGCGATGACTTCACTGTACTAGTCAGTGGGGGTGGTAGAGGCTGTTGAGGGAGTATGTGTACTGTATGCCCATCACAGTCAAAATGATGGAGTAGAGCAGTGAATCTGCATCAAATTTTGCAATAAGCTTGAACATTCTTCCATGGAAACTATTTGAATGATTCAGAAGGCTGCAGCTGTGGGCAACTGGTGAATGGCAGCTTCATCACGACAGCATGCCCACTCATGCCTCACGTCTCAGGCAGAGTTCTTTGGCAAAACATCAAATCACCCAGGTGAGTCAGCCCCCCTTCAGCCCAGATTTGGCACCCTGTGACTTCTGGCTTTTCCCAAAACTAAAATCACCTTTGAAAGGGAAGAAATTTCAGACTGTCAATGAGATTCAGGAAAACATGACAGCTGATGGTGATTGAGAGAACTGTGTGAGGTCCCAAGGTGCCTACTTTGAAGGGGACTGGACTGTCATTGCCCTATGTACAGTGTTTCTTGTATCTTGAATCTTCTTCAATAAATGTCTCTATTTTTCATATTACATGACTGGATACCTTCTGGACAGACCTTGTATGAGGGGGAGAGAGGGACAGAACCATCTCCTGGAAGAATGAGATATAGACCAGCGCAGACAAAACAGCAGAGTACACCCCAAAAAATGCATTCTTACACATACTGCTTCCTGCCTAGTGACAGAGTCAATGTCCTTGTGTCTTAAGATTTAACATCACAATCAGACTATGTGTGTGTGCACGCGCATGTACATGCCTGTGGAAAACTTGTTTTTCTCTTTGGAATTTTGTAAGATCGTCTTTTTGTCCCCATTGTTCTAAAATTTCCTGCCGATGTAACTTGGCATGGACTTGGCAAGTTAATTTTCTGGGAACTCAATGAACCTCACTGTGGTAATGAATGTTCTTCAGAGTTCTTGAATTTTTTTTTTTGTTTTGTTTTTAGGATTTCCTCCGTTGTTTCCTCTGTTCTCTCTGGAACTCCTAAAATGCAGGTCCTAGACTGGCCCCCTAGTTTTCTGATAATATCTTTTTTATTTTCCACCTCTTTGTCATTCTGCTCTACTGTCTGTGACATTCCCATAACTTTATATCCAACTCTTCTGTTCTAATTTAATCGTTATTATCATAACCTTAATTCGGAGAGCTGTTTTAGATGTGCGTGAAACATCACTTGACACAGAAGAAAGGTCTGAACTTCTTAAAGCATCCCCATGTGCAAAATAAAGAACAAAGTTCTTTTTGTGAGACTGATTTTCACAGTATCAGGTCCAGCTCAAGAAGCTGGTTTTCAGCTTCAAACAATTAATGGCTAAAACCAAGATGCCTCTGTGCAATTGCCCAAGTGCTGGTTTGACTGGCTTATATGGAGCTAGTAAACATCTTGGACCAAAAGAAACACCATGTTTGGAAGCAGCGTAAATGGAAAGGTGCCACCTTAGACTAATACTGGGCCATTAGTAGGCACATAAACATGTTGGATGATTTAGCTTCAATCTAGAAAACTGTTAGGTACAATAAAGCTTTTATTGTAGATTGATAACCCTACAGGCCTGCATAACTGTTCCCCAAAGAGAAATGTCTGAAAGAACATCTGAAGTTCCAAGATTATCTGCTGGGGGTGCAATATTCAAAGTGGTAACAAATACTTTGAAAGACATGAGATATTTTGGAAACACTGTAAGGCTGAGTAAGAGGGCTCAGACAGGAAGGTGTGCAGCTCTCCATCAAGAATTCCTTCTAGGGAACCAAAGAGTCAGGAAATACTTGTATTATTTGTACAGAAGCTTCCCTATGTAAGCATGCAGATGTTTGCCTGTGGATCTGAATTCCACATTAGATGAGGTTATCAAAAACAATTACTCTAAGTAATACAATTTCTTCTGTTTAAGATCAGAATATCACTTCTGATGCAGTTATTTTATGTTAAAATGCATGTGCTTCTAAGGGAGTTTATGGCTTCAATAAATACTATCAATAATTCTTACTTTTCCATAGTGTTGAAGATTTTATTTTCCTTTTTAAAGGTTTTATTCATTTGACATATTTTTGAGAGCCTAGTTGAGCTTAATCAACAATTTCAAAGGCTGCATGAAAATAATTAACCAGTACTGAAAATGTTCACCAGTTCAAGACAAAATTCAACTTTGGGAAACCGAGATAGAAAATGATGTGTTGGTGGTATATGGCACAGGAGAGGGATGTGAGGGTCTCACTCTCCTACAACAGAGTGTCAACAAGTCCCCAGTTCCTAGCCCCATCCTCATGCATGGGCCAGGGCCATGTGGTCCTACCACCTCCTGAACTTTGGGGATTTGTAGAAGTGAAGTCAGGTGGCTTCTCAGCTGGGCCCCCGCTGACCTTAGGGTCCCCCTCAATCACCTTCTCATTTTAGTGAGAAGGAACACATACAGTCTGCCATATTGAGCTGGAAATGAACGGTGAGTTTTTTTCAAATGCTTTAAACCAGAGGACCTTCATTATTTTTCAGTGGGAAACCACCTGGAAGTCCAATACATTAAAGAGAAAAAGCGGAGCTGCTTTGTTAGGGTGGGAATGAGGTGCTCTCCACATGGGTTGTTTCCTATTTCTGAGTCCATTAATCTCTAGACTAACGTTTCACTTGACTTGACTTGTCTCAACTGGCAGCAGTAACGTGCTTTTTCTCTGCCAAGCCCTGCTTCTCAGTTCCTGAGAAGGCAGATAGGGACAACAAAGTCCCTGCCTTCAGGGAGCTCATGGTCCAATGGTAGAGACAGACATGCATATAAAGAATTATGAGGTTTCAGGCCATGGAAATGAGAAATGGAGGGGGAATCAGCAGGGGAGTGTCTTTCGGCTGCTCTGAATAGACACCCGTTCAAGCCGGCCTAAGCAGGACGTGAGAGGGCTCCTTAGAGTGCCTATGCCCACTTCCCAGAGCAAGATGTGCAGACAGGCAGGAGGCCAGGGACCCAGAAAGCAGCAAGGCCACTCCTCTGTTTGCAGCTGTTCGGTGGCCGACACACAGGCCCTGTCTCCTCCTCTAGTCACTCTTAGAGTCATTTGTTTTCTACGCCTCTTTGCAATCTGTCAGTAAGTTCTGCTGGCTTTACTTTCAAAATATACCCAGAATCTGACCCTGTTCACCATCTCCACCGCTGTTTCTGATCCGAGCTGCCCCCCCTCGGGCCTGGACTCTTGCCGTGGCCTTCAAACAGGTCTCCCTGCGTCTGCCCCTGCAGCCACCTGACTGTCCACGCTTTAGTGGGCAAGTCAGATCATGTCACTCCTCCACTCAGAACTTCCCTACAGCTTTCTCACTCCACAGAAAGGCCCTGCAGGTCCCCCTGTGGCTTCTCTGATTTCACCTCACACGACCCTCCTCTTTCCACTCAGTCCCTGCCACAGTGGTCACCAGACACACTTTTACCTCAGGGCCTCTTCTCTTACCGTTCCCTGTCACTGGATTATTCTTTCCCCAGGGCTACATGACTTGCTCCCTCTCTTCCTTCAGATCTTTACCAAAATAGGACCTTCTATTTTTTCCCCCAGATAGGACCTTCTTAGTGAAGACTTCCTAAACACCTTAGCTAGCATTTCAGTCTTTGCCCTCTCCTGTTCCACTTCTCAGCTTTATTTATTTTTTCTCCTTAGCTCCTATCACCATCTAACTTAATTTTTCTTGTTTATCTTGTTTTCCGTCTCTCCCCCACTACAGTGTGCTCTCTAAGAGAGAGCAGGAGTTTTGCTTTCATGGTTCACTGACATATTCCCAGCACGCAAAATATTGCCTGACACATTGCTGTTGTCCACCAGATATTTATTGAACAAATGAAAGTGTGCATCCCTCTTTTCTCTCTGTAGCCTGTGTTCTCCTTCTCCTTCTTCTTGCTTTCTTGGGCATCTGGTGGTAAATTGCTGGGTCGGTTCTGGAGCTCTGTGGCAAATTCTAAATTCTCAGCACAAGAACTCTGATTGACCCAGTTTGAGTCAGGTGTTCGCCCCTGGGCCACATCAGCTATGACCGCTGGACAAGATCATATCCACGCCCTTCTCTGTGGTAGGGGTCAATTCCCAGAGCACCAGGGCTGGACAGCCAGCCCAGAATGGCTCCGTGAATGTGAAGAAGCAACTTACAATTTACCTAGGAAGCAGAGGTTGCCATCGCAGTTTTTTAAACAAGGGAAAAAAAAACCCTCTGTATTTTTAGTTCCTTTTACATTTGTGACAAAATGCCAGTCAAGATTTCCTGACACTTTCAACTTCCCCTCTGAGTTAACCTGCTCCGGCTCCCACAGTCCTTCCTGCGGCTGTCCTGGCCGGAAGCGGCGGGGAATGGCTGGGATGGGTCCCTGGTAGTGGGCTCCAGTGCAGAAAGGCCCTGGGGAGGCAGCCACTAACTGTGAGTGATGGACATTGGTCTAGAGAAGGCGAACGCCGGAGGCCCAAGAGCAAAGCATTGCCTCAGAGAGAGGGCAATAAACACTGCCTGACAGCTTCATTCCAGGTCTTCCTGTCACTTAGGTAGCAACCATTTGTTGAGCCTCTCGTCCCTGCTTGGAACTGTGTTGGTCCCTAGGAATGTGGATGAACAAGACAAAAGAGGGCCTTTTCTTGTGGAGCTTGCAGTCCAGTTGGAGAGAGAAACATGAAATGGTAGTCATTATGGATGCTTATCCATTAATTAGAAGCATTCTTGCCAATGGGAATTAATGACAAGACTAATTAGTTATTTACCAATGTCCCAAAGGTAAAACACAGTGTGCTGTAAAGAGGTATGGCAAGGGATATGACCCAGCCTGGGGCCTCAGGGAAGGCTTTTCAGTTGGCACTTCAAAGATAAGTAGGAGTTAGCTAGGCAAAGCGGGAGGGGGAAGAATACTTCAGAAAAAGGAAATGGGTTATGCAAAGGTCCTGAGGCAATTAAGAGTATAGCACATACAAGTGGCTAAGGGGGGTCCAGCGTGGCTGCAGTGTGCTGTGCAAGAGGAGATGAGTGTGAGATGAGACAGAACTGGTGGGCGGGGCCAAATCAGGCCACGCCCGTAGCTGTGGTAAGGGGTTTGGATTTTATTCCAAGTGCAGTGGGAAGCATTTCTACAAGGGCCCTAAGTAGAGAAGCAGCATAATGTCACAGGAGGCTTTGGAAGGTCACCCTGGAGGCAGGTCTAGATGTGCTGACATGGAAAAATATTCAGGACAGATGCTTAAAGAAAAAAAGCAGGTTGCCAAGTGAAACATGCCGAGCGATCTCAGTTACAGAAAAAACAAGCAAACAAAACACAAGTCTGAGTGAAAACACGTAATTAGGGGCCTGAGAGGACACCCATATAATTAATAACTCAGTTTGCCCTCTCAGACAGAAGTGGACTTGAAATGGGTAAAATTAAACATTGCTTTGTGCTCAGTTTTTTACTATACTTGATCTTAGCCAAAAGGCCGAGAAATGATGTGTGCTCAGGTTAAAAAAAAATTATGGTTATAATAAAGTGACCATATTTCTTGTTTAATTAGACAAATGACCAAATAAATAAATAGAGATGTCCTGTTTTAATAAAAGCAAATAAACAAGTAAGTTGTTTTTCCAGAAGTAGAGGCCAAGAAGAAGATTCTTGTACAGGTGATTTATTAAGAGAGTGCTCCCAGGAGACCCTGGTAAGGGAGTGTGGGAAGCAGGACCGGAAAGGGCAAACAAGGATGTGATTTCAGATAAAATCCTGAGGCAGTTGTAACAACTGCCTGATCCTACCGGGAATTCCGGAGTGGAAATACTGAGTTGTCTGGAGTCTGAGGCAGGGGAGCTGGGCTTCCATTCCATTCTGATGGGTCACTGGCTAAAGCATGCGCAGTGGGTGGGGGTGGGGTGTGGGCAAGGGATGGAACTTAAACTGCAGGTGCTTCTAGGTCTCTGCAGTCCAGTCTTCTGAAGGAGACTCTTCGGGGTGGGCCTTTGGAAACTAAATCACCAGCTCCAAAGCCAGGAGAGGGTCACACAGGGAGAGATAAAAGAGGTCCAAGAAAATCTGGATTGATCAACAATAATGTCTGTTACAACATTAAAAAAGTGTCATAGGTAGCCCTGGCTGGTGTGGCTCAATGGATTGAGTGCCAGCCTATGGACCAAAAGAGCAATGGTTTGATTCCTAGTCAGGGCATATGCCGGGGTGTGGGCCAGGTCCTCAGTAGGGGATGCTTAAGAAGCAAACACACATTGATGTTTCTCTTCCTCTATTTTTCCCTCCCTTCCCCTCTCTCTAAAAATAAATAAATAAAATCTTTTTTAAAAAAGAAATAAATGTTAAGGAATGAATAAAAGGATTTAAAAAATTTAATAGGTAATATATGTACATGGTTAAACAAAAAACTCAGTAAAAAATTGTTTAGTCTGTTCCTAGACATTTTTTCTTGGCCTCAGAAGACTTGTGCATCTCACTTTGTCATTTCTCACTTTGCTTATTTCACATCTTGGAGATGGTACTATGACAATACATTTAGACATACTAATTCTTTTCAGTGATTGCTTAGTATTACATTGTCTGACTAGACCTTACTTTAAGCATTCCCTTATTGAGGGACATTTAGATTACACCTAGTCTTTATGACAACAAACTAAACTGCAATGAATATTCTTGGTATATGTCTTTGTGTACATGTGCAGGTATATCTGTAAGTCAGATTTGTAGAAGTAGAATTATTTGATCCAAGGTTATATGCAGTTAAATTTTTTTTTTAATTTTTTAATTCTCACCTGAGGACATTTTTTTTATTGCTTTTAGAGAGAGAGAGAGAGAGAGGGAGGGAGAAAGCAGGGGGAGAGAAAGAGACAGAGAAACAGTTATTCAAGAGAAAAGCATGCAGGATAGAACCCACAACTTAGGTATGTGCCCTGACAGGGAATCAAATTGACCAATTCTTGGTTACAGGACGATGCTCCAACCAAGTAAACCATATTGGCCAGGGCCGCAGTTAAATTTTATTTATTTTTATTTTTTTAAAAAATATTTTATTTGTTTATTTTTAGAGAAAAGAGAAGGGAGGGAGAAAAAGAGGGAGAGAAACATTAATGTGTGGTTGTCTCTTGCACGTCCCCCACTGGGGACCTGGCCCACAACCCAAGCATGTGCCCTGACTGGGAATTGAACCGGCGACCCCTTGGTTCACAGGTCGGTCCTCAATCCACTGAGCCACACCAGCCAGGGCAAAATTTTAAAATAGATATTAGTAAATCATCTTCCATAGGCTTGATTCTGAATTCGACTCACACAAAAAATTATGAATATTCTGACAGGCCCTGGTCAGGTAGTTCAGTTGGTTAGAGTGTCATCCTGATACACCAAGGTTGAGGGTTCAATCTCCCAGACACATAAAAAAACCAACCAATGAATGCATAAATAAGTGGAATAACAAATCCATCTCTCTCCCTCCCCACCCCCTTCCTCTGTCTCTCTAAAACCAATCAATAGAAAAAATAATAAAAATTTTTTAAAAAATGTGAATCGGCTCATATGACTCCTTTACCTAAAACCTTCCGATAGTTTCTTAAAGTAAAATCCAACCCCCTCTCTAGGGCCCACCAGGCCCCTCCAAACCGGCCTTTGCCTGACCCCCTGAACTCACTTCTCCTTGCTTCTCCCACCCTATTGCATTGGTCTTCTTTACACTGTTGGGGGCCAAGAGGTCTTTCTGCAAAGAACACACCCCTGTGGCTTGCCCCCTAACTCCATTAATAACTCTACTCCTGTGATCTCATCTCTCCCAGGCTTCCATTCTCACAATTCCAACTCCAAAAAGAAGAAAGAGCGCTCTCTAGCCCAAAAGTTTGGACACAAGCCTAGGACTGGCTTTCATTGCCCCAAATTGTACTGGGCTGCATCCCTGAACCAATCACTGTTGTCAAGGGGCTGAGATGATCTGATTGGTTAGGCTCGAGTCACAAGCCCAGCTGGAGCTAATGGAAGTGAAAGCCGAGTGGAGGAAGCCAGATTCCCTGGAGAAAAACTGAGGTCCTCTTACCAGAAGGTGAATAACGCTGGGCAGCAAAGATAACAGATGTCTATTTTCTGGTTTTGCCCAGTGCCTGACATAAGAAGTGTTTGGGGAAAAAAAATAAACAAAGAAAAAAGCCAGCTTGCATTGCCTGCAAGAATGCCCCAGGGGATCTTCTTTCTCAACATTCATTCATGTAACAAATTTTTATTAATATCACTCAGTTGCAGGCTTCATCCATAGGGAACCCTGCTACTCTTTTTGAATAAAAAATGTGATAATGTAATAGGTTATATGATATATCTAGAACAGTGCCTGGCATTCATTCAACAATATTTATTGGGCTTTCATTAACGTTGGAGAGGAGCTCAGATCACAGCTGTGAATACAGTAGGTGGTTCCTCTCCTTCTGCGGCTTATATCCTGAGAGAAAAATGACAGTAAAAAAAGAAAGTTCATGGAGACAGCCACTCAAAAGCTGATCTGTTCTAGCAAGAAAAACTAAATGGCCTGAGCCACTTCTTTTTTCAAAAAAATTTATTTTATTGAATATGCTATTACAGTTGTCCCAATTTTTCTCCTTTTGCCCCACTCCGCCCATTACCTACCTTCCCTCCAGCAATCTCTACCCGTAGTTCATGTCCATGGGCCATGCATATAAGCTCTTTGGCTTCTCAATTTCCTATACTGTTCTTAATATCCCCCTGTCTATTTTGTATCTACCAATTATGCTTCTTAATCCCTGTACCTTTTCCCCCATTCTCCCCTTTCCCCCTCCCGCTGATGCTCCAAATGATCTCCATGTCTATGATTCTGTTCCTGTTCTAGTTGTTTGCTTAGTTCGTTTTTGGTTTTGTTTTTTAGATTCAGTTGTTGATAGTTGTGGGTTTGTTGTCATTTTAATGTTCACATTTTTCATCTTCTTTTTGTTAAATAAGTTCCCTTAACATTTCATGTAGTAATGGCTTGGTGATGACGAATTTCTTTACCATTACCTTGTCTGGGAAGCACTTTATCTGCCCTCCCATTCTAAATGATAGCTTTGCTGGATAGGTAATCTTGGCTGTAGGTCCTTGCTTTTCATCACTTTTTAAAAAACTTTTTATTTTATTTATTTATTTTTAGAGAGAGGAAGGGAAGGAGAAACAGAGGGAGAGAAACATCAATGTGTGCTTGCCTCTTGCATGCCCCCTACTGGGGACCTGGCCTGAAACCCAGGTATGTGCCCTAGACTGGAAATCAAACCAGCAACGCTTTGGTTCACAGGCCGGTGCTCAATCCACTGCGCCACACCAGCCAGGGGACTTTTTATCACTTTGAATGCTTCTTGCCCATCCCTTCTTGCTTGTTAAGTTTCTTCTGAAAAATCAGCTGATAGTCTTATGGGAACTCCTTTGTAGGTAGCTCCCTTCTCTTGCTGCTTTTAAGATTGTCTCTTTATCTTTAACCTTTGGCATTTTAATTATGATATGCCTTGGTGTGGTCCTCTTTCGGTCTAACTTGTTGGGACTCTCTGTTCTTCCTGGATTTGTGTGTCTATTTCCTCCATCTAATTAGGGAAGTTTTCTTTCATTATTTTTTCAAATGTTTTCCATTTCTTGCTCTTCCTCTTCTTCTGGCATCCCTATGATTCAAATGTTGGCACTTTTGGAGATGTTCCAGAGTCGTCTTATGCGTTCCTCATTTTTTTAAATTCATGTTTCTTCATTCTGTTCTGAGTGAATGTTTATTTCTTCATTATGTCCCAAATCCCTGATTTGAATCCCAGCTTCTTTCCTTTCACTGTTGGTTCCCTGTGGATTTTTCTTTACTTGACTTTGTGTAGCCTTCATTCCTTCCCTTATGTTTTTGCTGTACTCAGTGATTTCTCTGAGCATCCTTATCACCAGTGCTTTGAACTCTGCATCTGATAGTTTGGCTATCTCAGTTTTGCTTAGTTCTTTTTCTGGAATTTTGATCTGTTCTTTCATTTGGGCCATATTTCTTTGTCTTCCCAACTTGGCAGCCTCCCTGTGTTTGTTTCTGTGTAGTAGGTAGAGCTGCTTTGACTCCCTGTCTTGGGGCACCAGTTAAGTTGTAAGGGGTGGAGCCTTAGATATTCGCCAGGGCAGGGCCACCCACTTCACGGCTTTGTGGTGCTGTGTGTGGGGGAGGGTTTGGAAAGGGGACAGTGCCACTGCCTGACATCCGGAGGCTTGCCAGGCCCTCATTCTGTTTCCAGTCACTTTACCCACTTCCTGTATGCGACTGGAGCCCTTCTAGCTGCTGCCCTGGTGATGATTCCCAGAGTGGGTGGGTTTGTGTATATTCTAGGACCATGAGGGCCCCTTAAACAGACTCTCCTGAGTTTCGTCCACTGCCCCAACCCCCTACTGGTTTTTACAGCGAGCTGTTGTGAGGCTTTATCTTCCTGGCACTGAAACCCTGGGCTGCGCAGCCTGGCTTGGGGCTGGGATCACTTGCTCGGAAAGTATCCCTCCTGATTTTTGTCCACCACATGTGAATGTGAGACTGCCCATTCTGCTGCCACTTCCTCTCCACACTGCACTGCGAGCTCTCCACCCTGGCTCCCCATCTCTACCCCTCCTACTCATTGGGATGAATGTGGCTTTAAATCCTTGGTTGTCGGACTTCCATACAGTTCAATTTTCTAACAGTCCTGGATGTTTTTTGTTTTGAGGTTAGTTGCGATTCTTCTTGTGGTTGTGCAAGGAAGTAAAGTATGTCTACCTACACCTCCGTCTTGATTGGAATTTGGGCCACTTCTTTACTGAATAGCTTTTTGTATATTTAGAATTATGTACTTGTATTAATCATTTACAAAATATTGATTTATTATTTTAAAAGTACTACCATAAGGAGATATACTAAACCTATTAAAATAGCTAAAGTAAAAAGATTGTCATTGCCAAATGCTCAGGAGGATGTGGAACTACTGAAATTCTCATACGTTGCTGGTGAGAATGTAAAATGACATAACCACTTTAGAGAACTCTTCGGCAGTTTCTTATAAAATTAAATCTACAACTACCCTGTGACCCAGAAATTCTACTCCCTTACCCAAGAAAAATAAAAAGTCATGGCCACAAAAAGATTTGTGTGAAAATGTTCATAGCTTAATACTAACCCCAAAATGAAAACAACCCTAATTAATCTCCATCAACAGAAAACAAATTACGGTACAGTTATATAATGAAATGTTTGTTTTAAAAAAAAGTATTTACTTATTTATTTTTAGAAAGAAAGGAAGGGAGGGAGAAAGAGAGGGAGAGAAACATCAATGTGTGGTTGTCTCTTGCACACCCCCTTCTGGGGACCTGGTCTGCAACCCAGGCATGTGCCCTGGCAGGGAACTGAACCTGCGACCCTTTGATTTTCAGACCAGCACTCAGTCCACTGGGCCATACCAGGCAGAGTGCTCCTCAGTTTTTAAAATTTGCTAATACACACACCAGAATGGATGAAAATCAAGAAGATTATGCTGAATGAAAGAAGCCAGGCTAACAAAAAGTACTGTATGCTTTACTTTATATTAAATTATAGAACAAACAAAACTTATCTAGGGCGACAGAAGTGGGAACAGAGGTTGCCTTGGGTAGGGGTGCCATTCATTGAGAAGGAACTCAGTGAACTTTCTGTGCTGCTGGATATTATCTGAGCCTTGACAGAAGTGTGAGTTACAGGGGTGTTTTCATTTGTCAAAACTCGTAGAACTGCATGTTTAAGATCTGTGCATTTCGTTGAGTGAAATTTACACCTTAATTTTCAAAAAAGATATTTGACTAGGGAAAATTCCTGCATATTATGGAAATGGGCGACACGATACCTGTACCAGGGTGTGGGTGTATGGGAGAGATCAAGGAACGAGACTGTGAGGTTTCAGCCTTTAGGAAGAGACAAATTATCCCTGCAAAGTAGGATGATGGAGGAGAGCGAACTAATGTTTACTTTATACCTGCAGTTTCCATTATTTGTTTTTGCGTTTAGTGTCACAATGACCCTTCGGTATCAGCATTTTGGCTCCCATTTTACACATGAAGAGACTGAGATTCAGGGAGGTCAAAGGATTTGCTCAAGGCCAACTACTAGGACATGGCAGGAGCCAAGGTTTTAGGGATACATATTAGGTTTCCCGAAACAGCCTGAAACCGTAACTGCAGTCTGTCCAGGTTGGGAGGGCCGGAGCAAAGGAATGCTTTACAGAACAAAAGAAGGGCTGGGCTGGTGAGCTTGCACCTCCCACCTCCCCAGGCGCCAGCCTCCAGGTCTCCAGAGAGAGTGGGGTGGGGTTAGGGGCGCCAAAGTCTGTTTCCACTTGGCTGAGTCAGCGGCTCACAGGACCTCGGCAGGTCGGCTCTAGAACAAAGAGTCCCTGGGCGTGGGGTGGGGGCGGGGCCCGATCCGAGGGAGTGGGGGCGGGGCTCGAGCCCGGGATTAGGGCACGGCGGGGTCTGGCGCGATTGGGGCGGGGCCCGAGCGGGTGCGTGAGGGAACTGGAGGGCGGGGCAAGAGGTTGTGAGGGCGGGGCCCGATCCCCGGAACAATGTGGGGCTGGGAAGGGGCACTCCTCCGCAGCGCAGTGGGTCAGAAGACGAGAAGAGGTGTGGATGGAGACGGTGTCCGAGCTCGCGGAGACTGGGAAGGGGAGCAGCGGGTCCGGGAGAGATTCAATAGGGAGAAACCGGGCGGCTGGAAGGGGCTGATCCCGGAGCAGGGGCGGAGGGGTTTGGAGGAGGGAGCGGGACCGGGAGCGGCGGGCGGGGCGTGAGGCAGGACGCAGAGTTTGAGCGCTGGGTGGCTCCTGGCGGCTCCTGTTCGGGACTCGCGCCGCAGCCCCGCCTGCCGGCCCTCGCTAGTCCTGGAGCAAGTCTTTCCCCGACATAGGTCCCGTTTCCTGTTCTGTGAGATGACGATGACCGCTCTTGTTTCGCAGGATCTTTGGCGAGTGGGTTCAGAGAATGGAAGTGAAGAGGAAGGCTTGTTGTCATTCCCTTGACAAATGTATTTTGTACTTGCGAGGAAGAACTGTCTTCATGGCAGTACTAATACTTAATACACATATTTCCATTTATTCCACAAACCTCCCGCAAATATTATTATCCCTGTTTTCAGCTGAGAAAACTGAGGCTCGGAAGAGTTTTGTAGTGTGCCCATGTTAACAAGCTAGTAAGTGGCAGAAGCACTTAAACCTGAAGTCCGAGACCATATGGGAAGACCCAGAGATTACATGGAGAGGGGCCCAGCTGAACTCAGTCTCATTGCTTGTGTCACCAAGGCACCAGGCACGTGAGTGAAGCCTCATGGATGTGTTGGACTCTCCGACCAGACTAGTCACCCCCTAAACATTGCCAAGTGACCCCCCGTTGACGCCCAGCTAAGCCTTGCCCAAATTCTGATCCACAGACGTGTGAGATGTATTAAAACGTTTTGAGCTCCTATGCTTCAGGTTGGTTTGTTATACAGCAATAGATAGCTAGAACAGATGGAACAGGTCCCTTGGGAACCAGACTCAGGATGCTGGCTGGACAACCACCAGGACTTGGGAGGGTGGGTAAGCGTTACCCTGGTGGGAAAAGGAAAGCAGTGAGAGCCTATTTGCACCCTGGCAGAGTTGTGGCTGGAGGGACAGGCAGTGCCCACCTCTCCCTGGCTGGCCATTGGTGGCGCATGCGTGGCCTAGGCCTCACAGTGAAAGTGTTGACTTAACTCACATTGATGACATGGGGCAGAAAGGGCACCAAAAAATTGAGCTCAGTGATACATGGCTCTTCACAAACCCTGTGCAACACACAAACACACAGGGATAATGGGTCTGCATTTTACAGGGGTAAAAGTGAGGTTTAGACAGAGTGAGTGATTTGTCCTTGGGGCAAACAAAGCTCCAGCTATGAAACTGTGGCCTGGCCAAGTCAGAGGGATTAGAGGGCCTTGAAGATGTCATGGCAGTAGTGACCCCATGAGGCTGGATGGGTGGTCCACCAGCACCTGTGCATTAACCCTGGAGGAGGGGCTTAAGTGCAGAGGAGGTCTTGTATGCCTTTCCCAGGAAGAAGAGGTAGGGGTGTGGGGAGCCCAGGTACCCTAAAACCCAGGGAACTAGTCCAATTCTTGCTATGCCCATGGAGAGCGTGAAATGCTGCAGGACCGAAGTAAAAAGGCGGAATCTCCACAGGTGGGAAAACAAGGACTTTAGAGTCCAGTCATGGCTGTGTGACCTGGTGAGGGAACAGGCACTTAGCTTTATTATGCTTTGAGTTCCTCAACTGTAACAAGCTTTCAGGATCCCAAGTACCTACCCTGCTATTCTTTCATTCCTTCATTAATTCATTTATTCATTCACTTACTCAGCAAACACCTATTAAACACCAACAGGAACAGGCTGGATACCTAAGGTGCCCCGCCCAGCAGTAACATGCCTGCCTATAAGATCCAGACCCCTGGTCAGTCCGTGCAGGCCATAGGGGAGGGAGAGATGATGGACCCCAGACCCGGAACAATCCCTTTTCCTTCCAGGGGCTCTGTTTCCACCTTTAGGCAATGGGAGCGCTTATCCAGTGGAGCCTTGGAGGGATTTCCTGGGGTCTCTGGGCAGAGGCTGCAGAGAGGGCAAGCAGATCATAGGGTGGAAAGAAGGCAGGAGGAGGTGGCTGTTTCTCAGGACCAACTTCGGTGACAGTGAGCCAGGCCCATTGCCCCTTGCCCATTGCTGTCCCAGGAGGGCAGGCTGGGGCTGCCGCGGCTAATGGAGGGGGTGGGGTCTGGCAGGAACGTCTAAGCAACCTCCAGAGCTGTCCCAGGCCAGGGAGGCCTCTGTACGCCATTTCCGGGGGTCAGAGCTCAGACTCAGGTCCTTCCAGAAGGCTCCAGAGTGCAGTCTGGAAAGGAGGCCTCCGGCCATCCAAATTATAATGAGTTCTTCCCCTGTGTGCAGCTTTTACAATGTCCAAAGCCCTTACTATTAACTTCTGTGGCCCAAAGATATGCATTATTTGGGTCATTTTAGAGATGGGAATATTGAGGCTCAGGGCTGTACGCTAACCTGCCTAAAGTAACTCATTAAACTGAGGAAAGAACACATGTTCTCAGGCACTCCCATGTTCTAGCTCAGCCCCAACCCTTCATCTACCCTCTTCTTAGGACCCTGAAACTCCCTATCCCCATCTGCGGTGATAGAGGAGCTGCCCTCTTTCAGGAAGGGTGAGGTGCCAGGGAAGGGCAGGGATTCCAGGGTTCCGAGACTGGAGTTGAATCCTACTGTATTACACTCTGGCTCTAGACAAACAGGATACAGTCGTATGTGTACTCCTCCCTGCTCCGCCAGCTCCCTCCACTCCCCTGGAAGCCAGGGGAAGGGAGCTCACACTTCATATTTTCCATTTACAACCACCTGTGATTCTCATGGAACCATGCTTGGTGAGACACTTTACAAATGAAAGGGGCTTCTGAAAAATTGTAACACTTGGCCAAGTGGTAGAGCAGGGACACAGACCCTGGTCTGTCTAACTCCAGAGCCCAGGACCTCTCTGAGACTGAGACAAAGAAAGGAGAGGGAGAGGGAGGGCACTGGTTGGGCAGCAGGATGGCCAGGCATTCAGGAGCACAGGGACTCAGGGGTCCGGAGGCAGGGAGTCTGACTGACTGGCAGGGAGGCTGGTCTCCCAGCCTAGATGTCTGGAGGCCTCGCAGATGCAGCACTGGCCAGCAGGTGTCGCTGTGACAACCACGTTCCTAGGTGTTCTGATGGAAGGAGTTCGAGTGAGAGGCTCAAGAGCAAGATTAAGATTGTGAAAACAAGGAAGAGACAGCAATGGGAAAACAGGGGCTGTACCTCTGCTGGATATGGTGGGGAGGATGAACCATATCACTGCTGAAAAGGGTCTGGCCAGGTGCTTAACAATCAGGCATTGTCTTCCCACTTTACCCCCTGTGAAATCTTAATTTCTCCATACCTCAGTTTCCTCATCTATAAAATGGGAACACAACAGTTGCTTTACTGGGTCACTGTGAGGGTTAAGAGAGTTATGTAATTCTGGCACATTGCAAGGACTCATGAGTGTTTGCTGTTGATTCTTTTCCTCCTGTCAGTAGCAACCCGCCCTGCTGGGCCCCAAGGCTCTACTTCCTATCATCCTCGCAGACCCCCAGTCACACCTAGGACACTCCCTGGACACAAGGCCGGTGTACCAAGACGGTGGACACAGACGCATACAGGGTGTGTTCACTGAGAGGGTGAGAGGGTTTGGAGGTCAGTGTCCTTGGTAGGTGATATCATGGTTTGAACCTCAGTGTCCTTGTCCATGAAACTATGACAGTATCTGTGAATGAGCCAGTGGCCTGTGGGAGACCCCTGGCCAAGTGCCTGGTGCTGCAGCCACGGGACTTTGGGTGCTGGTGTTTTGGGCTTTGGAGTCCCTGCTCTCTCACAAATCGCCCACAGATTTGTGATTCTTAGCCTGATGCTTGGGAGTCTCTGAAGGCAGAAAGGGGTCTTTGTTCTGCCGTGCTATTTCTGAAAGCCAGAGGACCATCCCACGTGTAAGTGAGAAGAAGTTGCTCAAGCTGACAGAAGAGTCTCTCTTCTGGGCTGGAGTCGCCAACTTTCCAGAAGGTCACATGGCGAGTCCTGCCCCACGGAGCTGGGACAGCTGTCCTGGCAAATGGGAAACAAATTAATAATTAATCAGGGCTCTGTTTTCTAAAATGGGATCTGAACGGGGATGATAATTTTAAAAGTTGCAAGCCGCGGAGCTAGTTTCATTCCTCTCTTCACCCCAATGCTGTTTTGTGGGCAGAGGGCACAGAGGCCCGAGTTTGGAGCCTCAAGATCACAGTCTTGGAAGTGGCCTGTGGTTTGGTGAGACTGGGGGTCAGGGGCTTTCATTCTTGTGCTGCTCTGTAAAGAAACTAACATTTATTGGGGTCTCCTGTGTATCAGGTGCTTTACAGGAATTCTCATTCATTATCACAATAATACTTTGAGACGTTATGCCATTTTACAGATGAGAAAAATGAGGTCAGGGACTTTACCTAAAGTCTCATTCATTCTTTTCGATGACTTTACTTACTTTATGTCCTCTGTGTAGAATAGTGGTTCTTCCTGGGGGGTGATGTTGCTCTTTGGGGACATGTGGCAATATCCAGGGACATTTTTGGTTGTCACTACTGGGGCAGGGTGCATCTTGTGGGTAGAGCCTAGGGATGCTACTAAACCATGTGGTTTACAGGGCAGTGCCCCTGCCCAGGCGTTATCTAATCCAAAATGAAAATAATGCTGTTTGAGAAACTCTGACCTGGAGAGCTCCATGCCCTGCCCTCTGGGTCACTCCAGGAGGTCAGCCTTGCATCCCCACCTGGAAGAGTTGCTCCTCCTGGTTGCCCCTACAGTCACCATTTGTCCTAACAGGGCGCTGACTGTGCTGCCTCTAACCAGAGCTCTTTGGGCAAACGGTATTGGGTTGATAGTCACTAAGTACTTGTTGGCTTGAAACACAAGGTAGTGCCTATCTTTCTATCGATCCCTTGCTTTAATTAGACTGGTGGCTCCTGCAGGACTGGAGTGTGTGTGTGAAAGACACCACATTCCCTGGGTTCTTGCCAGAGAGGTGGTATGCGTCTCGTCACTCCATGTGTGCAAGCAGAGGTTGCATGACCACTTACCAATGCAGGCATAGAACAATGCAGAGGTTAAAAACACATGTATATTAGAAAGATCCTGATTCAAATCCCAGCCCTGCAGCTTATTCAATGCGCAAACTTGGGTGGGCACTTTTCTGAGTCTTGGTTTCCTCTCTTATGAACTGGAGATAATAATAGGAATCACCTTATAGAATTGCTGTGCGGATCAGATCTGACAATCCATCCATATCGTTTAGCAGAGAGCCTGGCAGATGGCAGGCATCCTGAGAATGTTAGCTATTACTATTATTAGGAGATGCAAGCAGCGATATGCCTTCCCTCACATAATACTGAGGTTCCTTCTAAATGTGAAAGTCCCCAAACCTGTTAGGCTCTCATACCTCTATGCCTTTGAAGAAGCTGGGGGGTGGGGGTTTGTTTGTTTGTTTGTTTTGTTTGTTTGTTTTAGCCTGGAATGCTATTCTCTCTGCACATGTCTTCCAAATACACTTCTCTTTATTTTTCAAGTCTCTGTTCAAGTGCCACCTTCTCTGTGAAGCCTCCGATGGTCCTCTTCTCCTCTGCCTTCACCATGTTTTTTCACCTCCTCCTCAAGTCATACTGCCATTACAGGTCTTTGGTATTGAATTTTTTTGTATTAAGTTCCCCCCTATCCAGTCTGAGGGCTCCCCCCAGGGATAGGGACTAGGCCAGATCTATCTTGCACACCAGCACCAGACCTATGGAAGCAGCAAGAAACATCCATGGAGTGAACCCACTGGGTCTGATTACATGAGGCCCTCCAGCAGGCTGCTCCCATAGCTATTTATCAAGCGTCTACCACATCCCAGGCACCGCACTCTCCACCGGTGAGCAGATCAGATCTGCTTTCCCCCAGTGCTCCAGGTTTTGAGCTTTTGAATCCAGAAGGTCACAAGGATGAGTGACAGGAAGGAAACTGACCATCTATTTCTTCTAAGCATCTGTTTGTTTTCTTAAAAATAATATGAGTATTATAACAATAATCAGAGTCCCTGTAGGGGTTTCAAAGTATGTCTACAAATTCTTTGACAACCCTCTCCTCAAAAGGTGGAGGGAGATGAATTGCTAACCCTTTCAGTGTGGACTGGACATCGTGACTCACTCCTAATGAAGAGAATGTGGTGGAAGTGACGGCCTGTGACGTCTGAGATAGGTCTTGCTAGTCTTCCTCGCTCTCCCTCTCTCTCTCACCACTAGATCTGGGGCCTGCTGGCTGCCATGTGATGAGCACAATAGCCATGTTATGGAGTCAAGCAGTCCAATGGAGAGGTCTGTGTAAAGATCCGAGGCTTCCTGTCAACAGCCACGCGATTAAGCAGTCTTGGCGGAGGAATCTCCAGTCCAGCCAAGGCTCCATACACCTGCAGTCCTGGCCGGAGTCTTAAGTGCAAGCTCATGAGAGACCCTGGCCAGCACCACCGGGCTAAGCTGCTTCCACATTTCTGACCCACAGAAACTGAGACAAGGTTTCCTTAAGCCGCTAGGTTTTCTTGCCAAGTCTTAGAGCAGTGGTTCTCAACCCTGGCTGGGCATCAGAATGCCCATGAGGCAGTGTGGTCACTGGCTAGAGAATGAGCTCAGGGATCAGAGTGGCTGGGTTTAAACACTGACTGTTGCTTACCAGCTGTGTCACTTTGGATAAATGACTGAGTCTCCCCCAGCTTTAGTGGTTCCATCTATATAAGATGATGGTAATAGAATTTACTTTTTTTGATTGTTAGGAAGAGTAACAAGAAAATATGTCAATTCTGCCTAGAAGAGAAGCTGGAAAGCAAGCCAGGGCCTTGTCTGTCTTGTTCATTGCTGTAACCTCAGTGTCTAAAACAGTGTCTGGAGCATAGTAGAGGCTCAGTTAATATTTCTTGACATAGAATGAAATCTGTAAACCTGGAAACAACTTAGAAATGCTAGTTCATATCAGCAACTTGGTTTTCCTACCTAGCCTTCTCTGCTGGTTCCTCCAACTCTAAATGTGGAGGTGCCCAGCACCCAGTCTTCAACCCTCATCCCTGTCTACGTCTACAGTCACTCGCTGGTGACTTTATCCATTGTCAAGACTTGACACACCATCCCAACACCAGTGATTCCACACTTACTATCTTCAGCCCATAACGCTCAGCTGTCTCCTTGACACCTCCACTTGAATGTCTAGCAGGCATCTCCAATTTAACGTGTCCAAAACCAAAATGTTGAAATCTGCCCTCAAAGCTTCTCCTCCTGCTGTCATCCCTATCGTAAGGGCAGCTCTCTCCTTCTACTTGCTCAGGCCAGAAAGTGGGGGGTCCTCTTTGGTTCTTCTCTTTCACTCACATCTCACATCCAATCTACCAGCACGTCCTGTTGGTCCTACCCACTAAATAGACTGGAATCCAGCCACTTCTCACGTTCCCCACTGCTGCCGCCCTGATTGAACCGCCAGCATCTCTCACCTAGATTATCTTGGTGGCATTGGACCTGGTCTCTCTGACAGCCTTAACTTCCTAGTCTATGCTCCACATAGTATCCAAAGGGATTTCCCCCAGCACTGTGTTATATTCCTCCAGTGGCGTCCCATCTCATTCCGATTAGAAGCTGGCCCGTATCATGTCCGTTAAGGCTAATACAGTGTCTGACATGCCTCCCCTGTCCCATCTCTGACTTTATCTCCGACCAGTGTCCCCTTTCCTTGCTTTAAACCACACCGCCCCCCTTGCTTCTCTCCAATATTCAGGTGTGCTCCCACCTCAGGACCTTTGCACTTGCTGATCCCTTTGCTTTCTACCTAACCTCCGTCAGGTTATCAAAAGCCCTTCTCAGTGAGACCTTCTCTAAGTGACCTAAAGTCCAATTTAAAACTAGAATCAATCCTTTTCCTGCATTCCCTTCCCTGCCTTGTTTTACTCTCTGACACTTAGGTGGTATGCCATAGATTTTGCTGGTTTATTTATACGTTTCCTCCCAACAGATATCCTCCCAGAGAGCAGGGATTACTTTCTGTCTTTTTCACTGTTGTATCTCCAATTTTTGGCATATAGTAGGTGCTTAATAAAGTTAAAGAATTAATTCAGGTGCTTGGGTACCAATGATTTAGAACTGGTATGTGAGTGGAGCCCAGACATCTGTGTTTTAAAAAGGCAACCCAAGGGGTGAGAAGCGCTTCCTCAGAATGTCAGCAGGAAAGAAGTCATCATGCAAAGTTCAGCCCTCTTCTCTCACCAAAGCCAAAGGTGGGAGGAGTTACCCCAGGCCCCAGGTGGGAGGGGCAGAGGAAGCAGGAGAATTCAGGTATTGGACAGCCAGCACAGGGCTCTCGCTGCAGCTCTGGTCTGTCTGGGCCTGCCCAGTCGGATTCCAGGGCCTTCTGAGCAGGAACTGCTGAGTCAGTGGAACCTGGGCTTAGGGCAGGGTGTGGCCCCCAGCCCCATGAAATCGAAGGTGCACTCACCTCCTCCTGGCGACTGAGGCTGGGAGGCTGGGTGGTCCTGCCTTTCCCCCGACTAACTTAGTGGTGAAGTTACAGCAATGGTTAAGTTCAAGAGTTGATCAAAGCCTTTGAAATGCCCAATCCATTAAAAACATTTCTAACACATGAAATTGAGCTTTGGGGAGAGAACTAGAATCTAGCTCTGACAGGAGAGCCGACAGGCATAATTTGGCGGGGCCACCATGACATTGGTGTAAAGGAAGATTCAGCAATGTCTGCACGCCTCTTTCCCGCGGCCTAGGATTTACCAAAGCTGGGTCGCCTGGGCGCACCTGCGAGGAAAACAATGCAGATTCCTGTCATTGCCCAGGTGTTAGGTTCAGAAATTTGGATTTTAATGGACTTATGTTTGCAAGTTTGAGAAATACTGTCTAGCCCAGTAGCCTGTGGAGTCATGAATCATGCAAGGCAGCAAGGCCTTGGCATCGGGCCCTCCCTCATTTCTAATCTGTTTAGAAACCGCAAAACCCGATTCCAACATGTTAAACTCCAAGTATGTCTATAAATCCCAGTAGACTATTGTGCTTGTCAAATGCACCTTGGAGAATTAATATTCTGTTGCTTCAAAAAATGCTTTGAGCACCTTTGTGACTGAGCCGTTACCGATGGCCTGCCCTGTCTGGATTATTCTGATGTGCAGAGGTTGCTGGGAGGTGGCCCCCGGGGACGGCAGGAGCTGGGGGCTTCCCTGGGCTTGGTGGAAAGACCCGCTTGTCGGGTTCCAGAGTGACAAATTTGGACCCACGTATGCTGGCATTTCATGCTCTTCATTACTGTACTAGCCCCCCCTCACCCCACACCAAGTTTACAGTTCATGGTCACACACATTTACACAGCAAAGAAACCCTACGCCTCTTCCAAAAAAACACTGCTTCATGCGTTCCTCCTCCAACCGCCCTCTTCGGCCCTACCAGTTCTCTCTCGAGGACAGCTCTAACTGGGTAGCCTCTGTTCAAAATCCTTCAAGAGTCATCACATCAGGCTGATGCACCCTGGTGTGACGTTCAGGGCTGCTATAACCCGGACACAACTACCCTGTGGAAGGCAGAATAGTACGGTAGCCCAACGTTGTCCCCAGTCTAATCCTTGGAGCTTGTCAATGTGCCACAGGGATTTTACAGATGTGATGAAGGACTTTTGAGATTTTCCTGGACTGTGTGGATGGGCCCCATCTAATGCCACAAGGCCTCAAAAGCGGAAAGCCTTTCCTGGCTGTGGTTAAGAGAAAGATGTGATGATGGAAGAAAGGTCAGATGTGACATTGCTGGCTTTGAGGATGAAGGCTGGCCACGAGCCAAGAAATGAGAGCAGCCTCTAGGAACTGGAAAAGGCAAGGAAGGGGATTCTGCCCTAGAACTGCCGGGAAGAAATGGAGCCCTACATCTTGATTTGGACCCTGTGATACCCATGTGGAACCTCTGTAAGGTAATATATTTGTATTTTTTTAAAGACACTAGAGCTGTGACAACTTACAACAGCAATAGAGAACAAGAAGTACGTTTCCCATGGAAGCTTCCTCCAACTAGCCAGTCAGTCTCTGGCTAGTCGTCCTCCAGATCCCATGCGTCTTCCTCCCCCTACAGCTCTGCTCACGCTGTTGCCAGTCAGGATACTCAGGGTATCTCCCCCCCCCCCCCCGCCAGAGCTACGAGCAACTGTCTTTCACTCTACACGGCTCTCAGTATTGGCCACCTGCTTTCAGCGTTCACCCTTTTGCCTGCCCATCCTGTGGGCTCCCCTCTAGACCATAAGCTTCTTACAGGTAGGGTCTGTGACTTATTTTCCTCTGGACTCCACAACCAGGAGCGGTCCGTGGGGGTTTGCAAAATGGGCCCGGGGCATCCTTTTGCAGAAGCCCTGGTTCTTAGTCCCTAGCTCAGGATCACCTGGGGATCTCTACAAAACCTCCAATTCTACCAAATCACTGTGGAAGAAGGGAAGACAGCTATGTATGAATTATTGGGGGAAGATTTCCAAGATTCAGAAAGTGAAAAAAGCAGGGAGTTGAAAATAAGTGGAATATGTTGTCATTTGTGTGAAAAGGGGGAAAAACAAATATTTATATAATTAAAAAAATTGACTATCACCCTGGCTCAGTTGATTAGAGCATCGTCCCGATATGCCAAGACTGCAAGTTTGACCCTGGTCAGGGCACAAACAAGAAGCAACCAATGAATGCATCAATCAGTGGAAAAACATATCAATGTTTCTCTTTCTAAGATAAATAAATTTAAAAATTGACTATCTTTGGAATGCTATAAAAAAATAAGAGAATATAACCCCTTGCAACTTTCTGAATTCTGTACCATATACACATAATACCTGTTCACACATGTAAAATTTAAAAAATTCAAAATACTGATTCTAGTGTATCTCCAGAAAGGATCCAGGATGCCCCAAGTGGGGCACAGGATTTCTTTCTAAAGCATTGCCTGCCAGCTCATTCCAAGTCAGGAACTGAATGTCAGGAAGAGGGCAGAGCCAAGAAGCAAAGGATATTTGGAAACGTAAACTGAAAACATACTTAACCAGAAAAATAAACAGAAAGCTCTTTAAGGGATTGGAAAGCCCGGGCAACCCACTGATTCAGTCCCATGTCTGCATTTTACGGACCAGGAAAGAGAGGCAGAGTAACTTGCCCAAAGCTACACAGCCAATCAAGAGGCACAGGCCAGTGCCCCAGGAGTGTCTGACAGTGAAAATGACATTGACTTCCAGCCCCACCCACCCCCATGCAGGGACCCTGCTGACTCACAGGGCAGGACAGGAATATAGAGAACAAAACACCATCTTTAATCAACCCACCTGCACAGAAACCAGGGGAACAGTCCCTGCTGTGCAAGGCCCCAGTGAGAACTTGGTCGCCTTGCAAAAACCGTCTTATAAAAACAAAAGGCTTTCAAAGCACCAGTGGCTAAACCCCTTGAGTAGAAGGGGGTTTGGGGAGTGGATGTGAGATGACAGCTGGCTGCAGGTGGGAGAAGGCGGGGCTGGAGAAGTGGTAGGGCAGCAGCCAGGCCTGAAGAAGACTGCATCCATCGGTTAACTGGGCTGACCACATTAGACCTCGGTGCCTTGGTGACCAGAAGAGCTCCTGGGGCTGGTTCCTTGGCACAGAGCTGCAGTTGGGATGGTGGGGTGGGGTCTTAGCTCAGGATATTTTGGCCTTAGACAGCAGGGACCACTAGACTGGAGGGTGGAGAGCGTGGAACAAAGTAGCCACTATGGACAGGCTCGGGTGTGCAACCCGTCTGCGCTCCCTCCCGTTCCCTGATGCCTCCTGCCCTCCTTCTTTCCCCAGGGCCACCCCTATTTCACAGACTGGGGGGGCTGAGGCCTGATCCTCTCGCCCTTGGACTCACCAGCCAGGGCACAGGATGCAGGGTGCTCAGGGATGTCTGTGGAAGGAGGTGGAAAGAATGAGCTCTCATCTCTCCTTGCTCTCAAGGAAGCGTGTGGGCCCTCCTGACCCCTCGCCATGCCCCACGCCTGCATTCTGCATCTTCAGAACTCCCGGACACTGGAGCAGTCATAAACACTAGTGATCTGCGAGCACTGGTGACCAGCTGTGCTGACCAGCGCTTTTCCACTTTTAAACCATAGGTCTTCCAAATGGCGAGGTGGATGGAGCCGTCAGGCGTTGGTGGGGTTGCTGAAGGGGTAGGATATCATGGGTGTAGCAGCTTCAGGGACCTGGAAGGGGGTGTGGTGACTCAGTTGTGGACCCCCTTTCCTGGAGCTAAAAATGTGTGCCAAGGGTGGAGAGAAGCCAAGTCTAGCAAGGCTTCCCTGAGGGTGGGGCTGAATTCAGGGCTCTGGGCTCTGTATGTCTGGTTCCCAACAAGAGAACGGGTGTATTGCTTTAAGAGAGGCATTGGCAAGCGGTGGCAGTGATGGATCAATGTGGTGTAGGTCACATGGATTCTAGAATGTCCAAGCTAGAAAGGGGCTTGAAAATGGAATTCAGAGACCAGACACTGGGTTTTGGAGGCTGTAACTACAGAAAGTACACTGCGTTCAAGGCCTGCCTCCACCAAAAGCCTAGCTGTGTGGTCTCGAAGCAAATCACTTCACATCTCTGGGCCTCAGTTTCCTTATCTGCAAAATGGGAATTATAAAGATTATAATCCTAGCCTAACCCAGGGAACTGATACTCAAATGAGAGAGAAGGCTAGAAAGAGCTCCATCTGCTAAGGGATAATTTTAATTATTTGAGGTGGGGAAACTGAGGACCAAAGAGGGCAAGGGTCTTGCCAGTCGTCACACAGAGAGTCAGTGTTGAAGCTGCGATTAGAACCCAGGACTCCTGCTCCTAGTTCACAGTAACCTTCCTCAGAGCTGGTGAATGGGCGTGGTGAGATGGGATGAGTCTGTCCATCTTGCCTTTACTCTGGACAGTGGACAGATGCTGCGTGATGGCTGAAAGGGAGAGGCTGGAGAAGGGAGGGAGGCCCCAGCGCAAGCCAAGGCTGAGATAAAAAAAATACAAACCTCGAGATTCCCCTCCCTTGTCCCACCCCGCCCCACCCCTGAAGTCCAGGCTGTGAAGGGCCAAGTCCAGGCCAGCGGCAGACCCAGATCGAGCCCCGCAAGCTGCAGTCGGTCCGCGAGCCGCCAGGGGGCGCGCTTGCCATCTTGGCCCGAGCTCGTGGCAGTGGCTGTCAGTCTAGCCACAAAGCACGCGGCGCCGGGGTGGGCGCGGGGCAGAAGCTACCCCGACCTGCAGGAAACAAAGGCAGGTTAGGAAAGTGGACCCCTAAAACAAGGGAGCAGATTGTCCCAGCTGCTCTTCCCATTCCCCCTCCCGTTTGTTCCCAGACACTAACGCCCAGGTCCCCCACCCCACCCTGCTCGGCGCCATGACCCACGTGTACAAAGGCTGCAGTTGTAAATGTGACGTCTTCTGGGGCGCCTGGTATCCATAGGAATCAAAACCACCGATGAAGTCAACTGCACAAGGGGAGGTGGCACATAGTTAGGAATAGGCCTGTTGCGGGCGAGTTATACGCGGCTGGGCTTTGAAAGGGAAGAATCTGGGGGCACATCACGTTAGGGGCCTTAGGGGCGGGGCCCTGCTGCCCGAGGGATGGGCCTAGGCGGGCGGGGAAACAGAGGATCTCCTCCAGTTCCCAGCCTAAGTTCCAGGAGTGTAGAGAACCTGGGGGGCGGGAGGAGGGAGGGCGGGGCATTATTAAGGGAGATGCCTCTTGGGGGCAGGGCTTGAGCCACTTAAGGGAAGGAGATAGAGGAGTGGAAACGCTGGGAATGGGCAGTGTCTCACAAGGGCCATCCTCGTGAAGGCCCTGCAAGGGGCAGGGATTAAGAGACAGGTAGGGGGCGGTACTGGGGCCATGAACTGGTCTCCTGGACGACTGGGTCTCAGCCCAAAAGGGGCTGGCTATGCAAATCCTCACCCACCCCTGCCTCCTCTTCCTCTCTCTTTGAGGGCCGACCAAGGACTCCCACTGAGGCCGCTCGGGCCCCTGTCCAGGGTGCTGAAGGCGCGCGGAGGCCCGCGGCCAGGTTTTACCGCTTCCCTAAGGGACGCCGCACACTCACAGCTGTCCTCCTCCTCCAGGAACACTTTGCTCACGTAGCAGGCGAACACAAAGCCGAACAGCTGAGGGAGGAAGGGAACGAGGAGAGGGAAGCTCTTCCTGCACCCTCTGCCTGGCCCTGCCTAGCCGGACTGGAGGGTGTGCTAAGATGAAGGCAAACCCGTAATGAATTCAGGTTAATGACTGGGCCTCAAAAGTCAAACATAACCTCGTTCCAATCTCCGTTCTGGGAGTGTGACTTTGGACAAGGAATTCTTTTACCTCTTGGAGCCTCAGTTTCCCCAGTTGGATCTGGGCACTACTTTACTGGCTTGTTAGGAGTAAAGAGAATCATGTGGCTTTGTATGTGTGAAGTGCCTGGGCAGGGCTGGTCCTTCTAGAAATGAACTATGACTAACTGGAAGCCATTCTTATTGTATTTTTACAACTTTTGATTGATACTGTCATTCCTCTTTTTTTAAAAAAATAATACACAATAAGCATATTTTATTTCTTTTAGTTGATTTTAGAAACAGAAACATCAATTTGCTGTTCCACTTATTTATGCCTTCAGTGGTTGGTTGATTCTTGTATGTGCCCTGACTAGGGATTGAACCCACAACCTCAGCATATTGGGAAACACTCTAACCAACTGAGCTACCCAGCCAGGGCCTGTCATTCCTTTTTTTGACTAAGGAAACAAGCTTGGAGATGGCAAGGTCGCACAGTGGGTATATGGTTTGATGCCTCACCCTATTCATTAAATCTGCATATTCTCTGAATGGGGACAGCGGCATGGGTGGAGGGAGGAGGTACAGGACACAGAAACAGAGTCAGGCAGAAGCACAGGCAGGCTGGAAGACCTAGGTTTGGCCCTTCTTAACTGGGCTAAACAAAGGGGTTTGCAGACTCCACTTTTGGGAGTGTTGTGAGGTGGGGGGACAGGAAGACTCACAGCCAGGAAGATCTGCAGGGCGCTGCTGAGGGCTTCAATGTAGGGATAGTCAAGCAGGCAGCCAGTGACAGAGATGACATGGTGGTCCTCCAGGGCCAGGCGGGAATTCAGTACAGGTGTCACCAGGCAGCCTGGCCCGTTCTCCATCCACCAGGAGCGGTGCAGGGATGTGTTGAAGGTCATGATGAAGTCCCGGTCCTGGGGCAGAGGCCTAGAACGCTGAGCTAGGGTTGGGGAATCCTCCCCAGGTCCCAGGAGACTGTATATAAAGCCTACTTAATATCTGGACTCCCCTGGCTTGATTTGTGGAGGGCATGGTAGTTGGGGGCGGGGGGGAGCCTGTATCTGCAGATCTACATCTGGCCAGTAGGTGGCGCCCGGTGACCACGCAGGCCTCACTCTTCTACCAACGATGGAAGGGGCTGGTACGCGCAGGAACCCAGAATTTCAGGGCTGGAAAGGACGTTAACAGTGACCAGGTACAATTCTCCAGCCACTGCTGAAATTTTCAATACAGGTCCCTTCACAGCCCGTTCAGTCTCGCTATGTGTGATCCTGGGCAAACTTCTTCCCTCTCTGGTCCTCAGCCTCCCCATTTGAAATGAAGATGCTATCCATGGGGAGCACCCATGCGTTCATCAACCCACCCACTCACACCAGCCGCTAACAAATATTCACTGGATGCTGACACGTGTCAAGCACTGAGATGTGTGATCCTGTTGATCCCCTCCACAACCTAAGGAACTTGGAGTTGTTCTTATTTGCATTTACTAGATGGGGAACTGAAGCTCAGAGAGGGTAAAACACTTGCCCAAGATCACACAGCTAGAAGTATGAGAGCTAGAATTTGAATCTAGAGGGTCAAACTTCAAAGCCAAATGCTGTCATTCATATCCGTTGCCTTCTTTATATCTAAAAATGAAATTTGTGCCCTCTGGGCTTGCTCATCTCGAAGCTAAATACTCCTACTTTCTTCGCTATTTCTCCACATGACATGGTCTGTTCAATTTTTCCTGAACGAACTCTACCTAATCTCCTTCTCTTCTGAAAAATAGCGATTAGCACTGGATCAAATTTTTGTGATCTAAACAGTACAAAGTGCATGGGATTTTCACTTCCCTTGCACTGAACATGCATGGGGCTTTCGGGTAGCTTTCTGGGCACCACACACTGCTGGTTTCTGCTGAGCCTGTCATCAAGTGGGACCCCAGCCCATCTTCACACAGACTGATCCTCACCCTTATCTGCTCCATCATCATTTGTGTCTGAGAAGTGCAGAAGGGGCCAGAAACAGAACTGTGGAGTGGGGGATGGGACACAGATCATCTGGGTGTGTAAAAGGAGGTTTCTTCAAGAGATGATACGCCCAGACCCACACCACCCTGGGAGCCCTTAGGGTGGGGGACGGGAAAGGTCAGGCTCTGCCCTCTGGCGCTGCCAGGCCTGAGGCTTACCTGGGACAGCTGCCCAACCTCCAGGTAGAAGCAGATGATAAATGCATTCCAGCCAACCCAAAGCACCAGCCAGGCTGCATACTGGGGAAAACAGAGGTGGCGTCAGGGTGGGGCCTGGGGGAGTGTGTGTGGGGTATGTCCGTGGAAACAGAGCTAATGGACTGAGAAGACATTTGCAGGGGAAGTTACAACAATATGTCACTTATAGAGCACTGAGGGTAGTTTACAAATCATTTTTATACCTATCCAGTCTTTACAACAGCCCTGCGGGGAATGTCTTCTCTTCAGAGATGACTAATTTAAGGCCTAGAAAGGGTCTTTTTTCCAAAATCACACAGCTAGAAAGAGGTAGGGCTGGCATGCAGACCAAGTCCTTGGGTAGCTAATACTATCTGTTCAGCAAAGAGCTGGAGGAAAACTGGCTATTTCCACCCAAGCACTGTGCCTACAATTCCAGTGGCCGCCACCTGGCAGCCACTGGTCTACACTGGTGCCTGGGGCTTCCTGAGGACTGGAGGGAAGGACTCTCATATCTCGCTCAGACAGAGAAAACTCTGGAAGGGCCCTGTTCGCCAGGCTTCTGAGCGCTGAACCCGTGGGAGGTGCGGAGAAGCCCTAGAAGGGGTGCCAGTGGTTCCTGGTGGCAGCAGGACACTATGTGTCACTGTTATTGTAGGTTTTGAGCATTTCTGTAGTAAATATGAAAAGGTTTTTTCTTCAAGAAAGGTGTGTGAATGGGTCACTGAGGGAGAGCAGGGGACAAAGCTGAGCTGAAAATAGGAGTTTGACAGAGACCATCAAGGACCAGGACTTAGAAAAGGAAGCAGGAGGAAGGAGCCAGGGACACAATCCACTTGTGGGATGGGTGTACCAGTACGGTACTCACCTCAAAGCCACTCTCAACCATATTTTTTTTTTTAATCCTCATCCGAGGATATGTTTATTGATTTTAGAGAGAGTGGAAGAGAGAGAGAAACATCCACATGACAGAAAAACATGGATTAGTTGCCTCCCTTATGTGCCCCAACCAGGGGTCAAACCTGCAAACTTTCTGGTGTACAGGATGATGCTCCAACCGACTAAGCCACCTGGGCTAGAACATATTCTTCTTCTTCCTTTTTTTTTTTTTTTTTAAAAAGATTTTATTTATCTTGTTTAGACAGAAAGGGAGGGAGAAAGCGGGCGAGAAACATCGATGCGTGAGAGTAACATCGATCAGCTGCCTCTCGCACACCCCCACATGGGGACCTGGCCTTCAATCCAGGCACGTGCCCTGACCAGGAATCAAATCAGTGACCTTTTGGTTTGCAGTCTGGCGCTCAACAACTGAGCCACACCAGCCAGGGCTAGACCATAATCTTGATGAACACCAAGGGACAAAGCCAAGCTTTCCTGAAACAACCTAAGAAACTAAACAAGACAAGGCTCCCTCCTCCCACTGGCTTTCTGACGCAGTTGGGGGATGTGGCAGGAGCCTTCACTCTGGATCTGAGGCTCTAGTCCTGGCTCTGCCACTGATTAGTTGTGTGACCTTAGGAAGTGTCGTAATCTTTCTGAGACTCATTTCCTCATCTAGAAAGTGGAGATGGTATGATATACCTTGTAGAGCTGTTGTAAAGATCCAATAAAGCATGTGAGACTCTTAGCAGAGTGCGTGACCCATGGTAGGCACTCACTAAATAATATATCATGTTAATGTTTGGATTTTTTCCCTAGGAAATTCTTCAGGAAAAATATCAACCTTGTCTCTGCCGAACAACGAAGCATTGGCATTTGGGTACTCCTACTAACTAGGCTGGAGGCAAAACAGAGTAGGGGTCCTGGTGCCCAGGGTGGGGGGCAGTTCCGGCTGGAAGAGTGGGGCAGATGGGTAGGGGTGAGGAGAGGGGTTGGCTAGGGAGGGAGCCAAGCGAGCCATACCAGAATGAGGTACCGGGAGCGGTACTGCACCGTGCCAAAGATGCCCAGGATGACGGCCATGATGTGCAGGAAGTTGGCTAGGATAGGAGCCCATTGGTAGCCCAGGAAGTCAAAGATCTGCCGCTCCAGTGCAGCCACCTGTGGGAAAGAGCAGACTGAGGCCACAGTCACTCACTAAAAGGGAAGGGCAGTGACTCCTCCTTGACCTTGTGGAGAAGGTGATACCAGTTATTGTGGTAATGAGGCACCATGGCCTGATTATGCACAAATCTTAGAGCCATCCCAGCCCACACAACCAAAGGGATGCTGGGAGGTGACGCAAGTCCGTGGGGTGGGGGTGGGACTGAGCCCGGATCATGACTCTGGGGTGGGCTGAAGGGAGGCGAGAGACAGGGTTCAGAACACCTACCTCCCTGCCAAGAGGCCCTTCCCACTGGCACCTTCCTTATATGGAGTTCTCAGGTGGTGGAGTCAGGATCCAGAGTCCACCCCCAGCCCTGCCCAAGGGCTAAGCCCTGGCTCTGGGGGCCCTAGGGAAGCTGCTGGGTCTGAGTCATGTCTTCCAAGGCCCCCTCTCTGGAGGCTGTCTTGGCTTACGGGATCTATGGGCCACAGAGATTTTTTTTTTTCACTCTCCCTCCCCAAGACTGCTGTAGTAGACTGCAAAATTGTCCTTGAATTCTTTTTCCTGTTTCCATGTTCTTTGACAGAGCCCAATCACGCTAATGCTATACCTGGTCACGTGATTTGCTTTATCCAATGGGAGCTAAGCACACTCCAAGCAAGTGAAGGCTTGAAAAATGCTGTGCACTTGTGCAAATGCTTGTGAGCTTGCTCACTTGCTACCCTTGTAAAACAGAGCTGACCTGCTGGATTATGAAAGGCTACATGGAGGGGCACTGAGGCACCCTATGTGGCAACCAGGCAACTACCACAGTGAGGCCATACTAGCTCATTCAGATGCTAGCCAACCCACCAGTTGATCACACGCAGAGCCCAGACCAGAAGAATCTCCCGGCTGACCCACACAATCATGAGCTGAATAAAATGGTTCTTTTAATACATTTTGGAGTCATTTGTTATGAAGCAAAAGCTAACTGATACATGATACTATCAACACTCCCTTTCTAGCAGCCCCTAGTTCAATCTTTCAGCTGATACACTTAGGAACAAAGGTGCCAAAGGCACCTATTGATCTTAACTGACCAATATCCCTTCTTCTGGTGACAGAACCCACGTCTTTGTTTTGGGAGCTGCCTCCCACATACTCAGTCCATGTGGCTTGGGTGGGGCTGAGCTCACTTCTAACTTCCACAATGGGCTTGTGACTGAAGCCTAACCAAATAATCCACACACAGTGATCTGTTCAGGGATGGGCATGCACTGTGTGCCCTGCTCCTGAGAGTCACCGAAGCTAAGGGACAGAGAGAGTGAGGAAGGAAGATGAACAAGCAGGGAGAGTGTTCCTGGGGACATTATTAAGGAGCAAGCCATGCCTAAAACTAATTGTCCCTCTCTGTACTTGTGATTTCTGTCACTTGCCACCAAAAGTCTTGAGTAAAATAGAAGGGGAGAGAAAAGGGTCTGGGTGGAGGGAGAGGAGGGAGATTCTGACCAAGTAAAAAGATCCCAGAAGCTTCTTTCCTGGCAGGGAGGCAGGAGGAGGTGGAGCTGATGCTACCACACAGATGGCAAGGCTGGGCAGAAACCCAGGAAGCTGCGGGCTCAACCCTGGCACCCACCCACATGGCGCCAGCATGTCTCTGGTTGGTGATTCTCATCCCAGGGCCCTGCAGATTGTAAAGAGCATTCCAAGTTCATTTCTCACTGGATACTCCTTGGCAGAGGGAGAGCTGAGATCATTATCTCATTTTGGAGAAAGAGACCATGAGGCTCAGAGAGGGGAAGTGACTTGCCCAAGGTCACACAGCAGGCTGGTGGCAGAGCCAGGCAACCATTCTGCCTTTCTCTGCCACCTGTCTCATCTTGGCACCAATACACAACCTTTCCCAGGTGGCAGTGGCCTGGGACTTAAGGGCTGTAGTTTTGGTTGAGAGTCTGACATTGACCATGGGTGACCTGGGGTGGGCCCCCTTCCTGCGGGGTCCTCTATACATAAAGGTCGCTGGACTATATGGCTTCTAAGGGCCCTTCTGGTTTTGACTCCAATGGCCTGCCGACCTTGGGGGGGAAACCCCAGGCTGCCCCCTCCAGTGCCCCCTTCCTTTTCCTTTCTACCCTGACTCTGCTAGACCTTAGGGAGCCTGCTGGTTTGAGGTCCAGCTTGATGCTCTTTCAGCATGGCTGGCACATGATTCTGGCAAGGAGGCTGCCATCAGAGGGTGAAGGGCTGTGACAGAGTTGCCCAGGCTCAGTGTAGCTGGGGAGATACTCTGCCGGGATATGGCTACTGATAAAACACAACATCACCCCCACTCCCGCCCCGGCCCTTGCTCCGCACTCCTCTGTGCTCTCAGGGACCTCCCTGATGGAATGAGCAGCATGAAATAGTTACCAAAAAAAAAAGAAAAAGAAAAAAAAAAAAAAGGCAGTAGCTTTGGAGTCACTAAAACTCAGGTTCAAATTGTAACTCTGCTGTGTGATTTAGGGCAAATTACATTCCCTCTCTGGGCCTATTTCTTCAAGAGTAAATAGGGACGATAATGCCTCCCCTGAGAAGTTGTCAAGCTATGGAGACATCACATAAACAGACAATTAGACTTAATAAATGGTGCTAATTAGTAGAAGACCTAATAGTCAAAGCTTCTTAGTTTGGTATCGAAGGTTTATTAGGATCAGTTTAATCCCTTATTCCAGTTCAGCTCCTGCCCCCAAGTGGTTGAAATAACAGTTGAAGTCCCATCTTCATTTCCCTTTTCCTATATCCAAATCCTCCTTGGTCTTCAAAATACAGCACAACCCCCCACTTTTCTAGGAAGGCGTCTTGACTGGCCCAATCTGCTTCCACTGAATATGGAACAACAGCTGTTCTTGTCACTCTTAGCCATCCCTCCATCTCCACACACAATACCCTCACTCATTCATCTACGCCCCAAGCACATCCATTTATCCATCCTCCCGACATCTGACATGCCCTCATCCGTCCAGGATCCATCCATTATTTAGTCACAGAACGTTTAGTCTGAATCAGGCCCTATGCTAGCACTGGGATGCAGATGTGACGCAGTTGTGCTCCTCGCCCTTTGGCAACTCAGAGTCTGGCAGGGGAGTTGGATGGAAAATCGGACAGTTACACACCAGTGTAGTCAGCGTTGTAACCCAGGCCTGAGTGATGTCGCCTCTCCCTCCAATGGTAAGTGCAGAGATAGATTTAATGTTAATATATATAAACATATATATGGTATACAGTATATTTAAAATTGAGATTCACTGTCTTATAAATAATCAAATTTTCCAAAACTCCTTGTGCTGTAGTGATGTGCAGCTAATGGACAAATACAGATGAGAACAACAAAATAGGAGGAATAACTTCCCCATCTCATTGCACCTGAGGGCTCTGGTGACTGTTTGTCATAACTGGCGTTGGTGAGTCTTTTGTACTTTGATGACAGGAACTGTGTGGAGACAACAGAAACCTTTGCCAAAATTTCAAGTGCACGTGCGCTGAGGGACAAAATCAATTTGAGGGACATTTTTACCTGGTCAGCCTATAAGCCAAGTCAAGCTGGCTTCTTGAGTCTGTCCCCTAAGTGGGCCGGTACAGGGGCTTCTGGGGGCTGCCGATGCAGCCTCCTCCTCTCCCAGCTTCTGGGAGGGGGGCTGGCCACCTCTGTTGAGTGCCCTTTTCAGAATACGAATCTGGCTTTGTCATCAAGGCAGCCCAGAGAGTTTGGGGTGATCCCTACAAGCCTCAGAGTCTCCCAAGTCCCCAGCCATACCATACCCCAGACAAGCAGGCTGGGTCCCCAGAACACAGTCCCAGAGTGACAGATGGGAACAAGATCCTCTCTGGGTCTCACCCACGGAGTAAGTCCTGCATGCCTGCCACACAGTCCTCTCCTCGCTGCATGTCCACAAGGCCTTGTGCTGCCCCCTCTGACTCAGCTGCCCTGCCCCTTTTCTGCAAGTCCCCCCACAGCGCTAAGTCCTTCCCTGCTGTGGCATCCCCCAACCCCTTACATGTTGCACCTAAGGGTGCTGCTTTTTCTGTAGTCTTCTCAAGTGACTCTGTTTCTCTTCTCTCACCTCCCGTTCCCCAAGCTCAAAGATGACGTTGGTGTCCTCTGGGGTCCCCAAGCTGCTTGTGGAACTGTACAGCCCGGTGGCCTTTGCCACCCTCTCCCACTGCTGGCCTCCTCATCCACGGGCCTCCCTTCTTTGAAAGCGAGTTTCATCCACGCATCACTCTGGTCCACTCTGACATCTGCAGCCCCTCCATCTGGCACCCCAACCTCTCAGTCTCTCAAACTCCTCCCCCATGACCTTTCCCTCCATTCCGTCTCATCTTATCATCACCCCTTGGATTGTGTCATCAACTGTAACTGCCTCGCCTCCAAAGTCACCAATTCAATAGCCCCACTCAAGCCACCCAGGTAGCTTCCCAACATCCTTCACAATGATGAGCCCCGCCTGGTGCATCAGGTCCCGGCCCCACCCCTTTGCTCTACCCCATTCCCAGGTTCTTCACGTCCCAGCTCTTAACCTGCTGGGATCCCACAATCCCTCATTCCAACATCTACTTTGTCGGCAACCCAAACCGTCGTACTGCTCTGCCTTTTCATCCCACACGTCAGGAAAACCCACATCTAGATACACCCAATGAATAGCTTTCTGTGCTTGCAAAGCATCCGAGTGCTGTTGGAGGAAGCCACTCCAAGAAGGCAGGCTGGGTCCATTGTAGATCCGTAACCATCGACCTCGAGAGGTGCCCCGGTGCTGTCCCACTACCCTCCTGCCTTCTCTGGGGAACTCACTCTTCTCAATGACTATTATCAGATCTTATCACTGTCCTCAACCCTCTTGGGAGGACCTCTCTCTCCCGTCCAACCTGCTATATCTAAAGCACTGACCCCCCTCCTAACCAAGGCCAATCCCTCCTCCTGTGCACTGAACCTCATCTTCTGTCTTCTCACGTGTCCACACCATCCATGGTCCCTTCTCTCCTGTAAACTCAACCTCTCCCTGCCCACTGGCTCCTAAACATGCCCAAGCCTTTCCTATTAAACAAAGTCCACTCACCCCCTTCCCGCTAGTACCCTATCTATCTCAACGCTCTTATTTCAAGGTCTCCATAGCCTGACACCCCCTCCTCTGCCCACTTGCGATTATAATTCGGTCCAGAGGTTAGAAGCAGAGCCAGGGTTAGAATCTTGGTGCCACTGGTTTTTATACTACTCAGCGCAAGTCACTTAACCTCCCTGTGCCTCAGTTTACTCACCAACAAAATGGGTGTGATTCACAATACTTTCCTCATACAGTTGTGAGGAGAGTATTATTTAAAATTATACTCCACTGCAGAACTCCCTTCCTCCTCACTTGTTTGATTTTTTTCCCATAGCACTTATCATGGATTAACATACCGCCCACTGCTTATGGACTGTTTGCTGCATTAGAAGGCAAACTCCATGAGAGCAGGGATTCCTGCCTGCGACGTTCACTGCTGCATCTAGTGGCTAGGGCCACGCCTGGCACACTGCAGGTGCTCAGGCTAACCCCACCCCCCACCTTCCTGACGGCTCCAGTGCGGCTCATCCTCCCATGCACTCAAGGCCCTAAATATCAAATATCCAGTCGTTCATGCTCCGCGAGTCTCAGCAAACACACACTTACCCAAGCTTCGGGGACTACCCGCTCATGTTTCAGCCTCCAGGCCCTTCATAACCAACTACCCATCAGGTGGCTCATCATGAACTTAATATGCCCAAACCTTGTCCATTCCCAGTGCTTTGGGGCCCCAGGATGTGTCCAGCTCCATGAGCTAGAGAGCTAAACTCTAGGTCCTGGTCTCCCTCCTGCTCCCTCACTTCCATGCTGGGCCTGCCATCAAGTCCTGGCTCGCTGGTCTGCTGAGTCTCTTCCACACCTGGCCACTTTCCTCCCCCTGTGGTCTTCTCTCCGGGGCCACTGCAAAGCCTGCACCCACCACTGCCCCGCCAGCCCATGCGCCTTCAAGCCTAACCCACCCTTCTCTTTCCAGAGTGAAGCCTCCATGAGGCTCCCCTGCTGCCCCTCCCCCTTCCCTTCTCTCCCCACCCCCACTCTGATTATTTATTTATCTGGTAGCTGCCAGCTAAGGGGGATGCAGTTGCCATGGGAACCTTCAGCCCTGAGTCAGGGCTGCCTCTGTTCTCAGTAGGATGCTCTTGTCTGTCTAGACGCCAACCCCAGGAGCCCAACACCAGGTGGGGGGCAAGGAATGAATAATGGAGGCGGGCGCACCCCAGCCCCAGGAAGCTGGCTGGGGAGAGGGCAGGGCGGGGGTCGGGCTGGGGGCCACCGAACCCATCAGAGGTCTCTTGGGCCCAAGCCCTTGCCGCCAATTCTGCGAGTCAACTACTTTCCTGGCCAAAATTCCAGGCCTGTCGTCATGGGACTTGGACACATAAGTCAGGCTGTCTGAGGAATGATGAGGGAGAGGCCCTTGAGGTTCCTAGAGGATGGTTTGGTCCAGCCTGGTACTATTTTTTTACTGACTTTAGTTCTCAGAGGGCTGCATTGGGAAGAGTTCCCCATTTGGGATCAGGCAGACCTGGGTTCCATCCCAGCTCAGTCCTGCTGTGACCTTGGGCAAGTTCTCTCCCTCCCTGAGCCTAGAAAACATGCTGAGGATTCGGACAGGACACCTAGAACTCTCAGGCCGGTGCCTGGCACACAGTCGGTGCTCAGTATATGGCAACAGCTTTTTCTGCATCCCCAAACTGAAGCCCCGCTTTTCCCAATGGATTTCTGCGGCAGCTGACAAAATTAAACTCGACTCAGGCCCTCATCCGTGAAATGAGGGAGGGGGATTGAAGCCACAGCCAGCAGAGCTGGAAGGGCCCCTGCAGATCTGCTGGCCCAGCCCCCGCACTGGGGAGGTGAGCGAACTGACAGCAGAAGGGGGCAGCGACTCGGCTAAGGGAAGGGTCTTCTCACCCTTCCTGAGCTGTGCCCCCATCTCCCGGGGCCATCTGGGAGCTTTTTGAGCAGGAGTTGAAATAAACACCCAACGAGAGACTGAAAGAGGTACAGTCATGGAGACCAGTTAGTCTTTGTTAGGGCCAGGGGAGAGGGGCTTCGCAGGGACTCAATTCGCTGAAAAAATATTTCTTGAGCACCTACTACGTGCCAGTCCCTGTGCAGGGTATGTGGCCATGAACAAGTTGGTGTGGCTCCTGCCTCAGGGAGTTCAAGTCTAGAGACAGATACCACAGTCCTCTAGGAGCCGATGAGGCGGGTTTCTCTGGCAGGTTTCTCTCTCTCTCTCTCTCACACACACACACACACACACACACACACAGACTCAGACACCCCCCCCCCCCCGCTTTGTTCTCCAGGGCTCCCACAGCCCTTCTGTCTCTCTCTGTCCCAGCATGGGTCCTGCTGGAAAATGGCCAAAGCAGGAACTGTTAAGTGAAAAAACCAAAAAAACAAAAAAACAGCTACAGAACAATATGATTCCATTTGTGTTAAAAAAATAAAAAGAGAGAGCGACATTTACAGTCACACACATCATGCAATGTGTGTGACTGTAAACGCAGTCAGGAGCCAGGGAAACACAACACATGATAATGAGAAGGTCTTTCTAGGAAGTGGGAATAGGGAGATGGGGAGACTTACTTTTAAATGTACACACTTCTGTATTTCGGACATTTTTTTTTTGCAATCGTTTTTTTTAAAAAGGATTTTTATTTATTTATTTATTTTTAAAGAGAGGGGAGGGAGGGAGAAAGAGGGAGAGAAACACTAACATGTGAAAGAGAAACAATGATTAGTTATCTCTCTCATGCCCCCAACAGGGGACGTGGCCTGCAACCCAGGCATCTGCCCTGACTCGGAATTGGACTGGAGACCTTTTAGTTTGCAGGTCAATGCCCAACCCACTGAGCCACACCAGTCAGGGCCAAAGTTATATATTTTTTTTCAAAGAATGTTTTTAAATGTTGACTCATCACTTAGACCCTGTAAAAGAGGCGCTGAGGCGGCTCAGAGGGTCTGCAGTCTCCTCCTCCGAGCCTCAGTGTTGTCATCTGTACTGCGGCGGCATCTGTCGTCCCATACCACTATCTAGGCCTGGTGGTGGCTGCTGGGAGGACTGGCCTTCGGGTCCTGTGACCTCTGCTGAGAGCCGAATGGCCCTTTTGCCCCGGAAGTGGCATCTGCCGGCCCCTGGTACAGCCTGTCACCAGGTTCTGCCTGAGTCATCACAGCTCTGCTTCCCCTACCTGACTATGCCCAGACCCATCGCCACCCTCCTGGAGGTTCTACCAGCCAAGGGTGCCTTCTCCCCACAGCCCTCGTGCCGCTGCATCAATATGAAGGTTCCCCTTTTCTAGAGGGGACTCAGCGGTCATCTGAATCTCCTGAAATCACTCAGACAGAAAGAGGCAGAGCCGAGATCTGAGTCCTTGTCTCTACACCCACTGCTCTTCTACACCTGTCAGCCATCTCTCCAGAGACAGGGGCACAGGAAGGGACAGAGAGGAAGTGGGGTAGAGCCTGCTCTGGATCAAGCGCCTCCCGTGAGTCACCGAACCCAGCCTCCCGTGGGCAGTGATGTAACAGCGAACATTTATTCATCTCCAATTAGCGCCAGACACTGTTCTGAGCGCTTCACATCTGTTCATTCATTCATTCTACAAATAGTTCTCGAGTGCCTTTCGTGTGCTGAGTGCTGAGAACTCAGTGGTGAATAGTGACAACCCAGCTCCTGTCCTCATTGATGACAGTTCCCTCCTCAGTACACACAGGACACCTGCCCCCGCGCAGACAGCAGGGCAAAAAGAGGGTAAATCCTTCCCCATTAGAAAACAAAACATATTCTCCCTGAAGATTAATACCCTCTCTCAATGGGTCTTACAACTAGAGACTCATTTATTGAGCACCTATTGTATAGGACCCCTCATACTCAAATCACGTCTCTTAATCTTGCCCCCGCTGACAGACAAGGCGCAGAGAAGAGAAGGGGCTCGCCCAAGGACACAGGGAAGAGCTGTGGCTCCAACAGTCAGTTTGGGGCCAAGGCCTGGCCCTTCCCTACCACGTAGCTCCCTGACTTGCTCTGGAGCCTGTTTGCATGCCCTTGCATTTGGGAACCTCACCCCTTACAGTCCTGCCCCCTCCTCAGGACAGCTCGCCACCCCCCCCCCAAGCCCCCGGGCTGCCATCTGTCTTTCCTCACACCCTCCCACTGTGGCCCAACCCTCCACCTCAGTGGGGCCTGGGGAGCCAGGGAGCAGCTGGTCACCACCTTCCGGGTAATTAGTCCTCAGAGGCCAGCTTGGAGCTGTTAGGGAGGCCCAGGACCGTCTTGGAGGGCTGATCTGGCCAGCCCCAGTCCTGTCGGGAGGCAGCCACTAGGGCTTGGCCTCAGTTTCCATGGCAACCCCAATTCAGTGACTGCTTGACCCATCCCCAGCGGGAGGACTCCTCAGGCCCCTTCTGGGCAGATCTATCCCATTGCACCCCTGAACTGGCAGCTCCGTTAGAAAGAAGGGATTGGTAGTGGTCTAATTAACATATATCTACATTAATTTACATAAACCCTGGGCCTGGCAACCCAGGGTGATACCAAGGTCAGTCTAAAAAAAATCAAAGGGTCCCTCCATCTCACAGGGCTTATCTCCTTATGCACCATCTGGTCCAAACCCACAGGCTGCACAGTGGGAGGCGGCATGGGCAGCGCAGAGGACCTGCAGGCCAGCAACGCTCTGTGGCACAGGCTCCTCCTCTGCAGAATGGGACAGGGTGTCTACTTCACGCAGGTGTTCAGAAGACTTGAGGGGTCTTCTCCATCGTTCCCGAGCCCAGGCCCTGCTCTGCCCCCACCAACCCCTAATCCCCACTCCTGCAGCTTCTTGCTTCCTGCCTGCAGGCAGACCCCTCTTACAGGCCCAGAAAAGCCAGCAGGAGCCCAGCAGAGCATGCACCTTGGATCCTGCCACCCTCCTCTTACCAGGCCCTATTCCCCCACTACTTTCTGGGTTCTGGCAGGAAGCGGATTAGAAACTGGAGGCTACCAACCTTGGCCTTTCATCACATCTCTGGGCTTTGCCCTTGTGCTGATGCACAGCCAGGGAGCAGGGGGCCTCTGACCTGCACTGCCCACTCCAGTGCACTCTTTGGAGGCCGTGCGAGGCAGTTGAGGGGATGGGGCACTGGGGGGCGCTCTAGAGTCAGACTGCTTCGGTTTATCACCCAGAAGAGCCTCAGTCTTCCCATCTGCATAATGTAGATAAAGGGCCTCCACAATTCCTAGAGTTAGTGTTAAAGTTAAATGAGATAATATATGTCAAGTCCCTGACACAGTAAGCGCTCCATAAATATTAACAATTATTATTACAGTAAAGACAGTAATGAGAAAAAAACCTGGGACTACCTGCAAGGTCATGGAAGGGTTTATAGAGGAGGTAATGTTTACATTTGGCCTTGAACTGACTATAATAATGAAACACTGGAAACACTCTTGGTGTCCCTAAGAAGGACTCACAGTAAATTACGGCACCTCCACAGGACGGAACACAACGCAGCCACTTACGACGGGGTAAGGAAAGAGGCCGAGCGGGAGGAGAGGGCAGGCAGGCCGCAGGGCCACCAGAGTCGTGTGATCCTGTTTTTGTGCATGAGACACTGTTAACTCTGGAGAGTGGGACTCGGGGGAGCCAGAGATATTTCTGCAAGGTTTCACATGGAGGGGTAATACTTTTATGAGAAAACAAAGTAAAGAAGGAATTGCAAGGGAACAAACGAGCATGGACAAAACCCTGAGGTGTGAGCGAGGTGACCGACTCTCCTGGTTTGCCTGGGACTGTGCAGTTCCTTAGGGTGCACCACTTTAAAGGATGAAATCCAAAGTGCCAGGCAAAGCCCTGGCCAAATAGCTCAGCTGGTTTGAGCATCATCCTGATACGCTAAGGTTGTGGCTTTGATCCTCGGTCAGGGCACATATAAGAATCGACCAATGAATACATAAATGGGACAACAGACCGATTTTCCCTCTCTCTCTCTCTCAAATCAATTTAAAAAGAAATAAAAAATCCCAGGCAAACTTGGACGAGTTGGTCACCTCGGATGTGGCAGGGCATGGACGACTTTGGGGGTGGCTTGAGTGACTATGGGGAGTGGCAGGGGGGTGAAGACCTGCTGCTGGCCCGCAGACCCAAAGCTTTATCCCACTGGCCCCTAGGAGCCAGGGAAGGCTTGAGCAGAGGGATGTGGAGGCCGAGCGCTTCCGCTGCGGTGCTCTCTGGCAAGGGGGCAGGGGAGTGGAGGACGAGTTGGAGCTGGGACATCAGGTGGAGGTGCCACGGCCTTCCTTGCTTGGGGCCCCGCTCTCCCAGGACTCCCGCCTTCTTGGCAGTGTCCGCTCTGCCTCTGCGCATACCTCCACGTCCAAACTGTTGGGGCAGTGCCAGTCTCAGGCCCCAGAGGCTGAGGCTCCCAGCAGGCTCTGGGGCGGGCAGAGGAAGAGGGAGCCCTCCAAGAGGAGCATTTCAGATGGGGATGAGGGAGCAATCAGGGTGGAGAAAGCCCAGAAAAAAACAGGCTCTCCCAGGAGACGCTGGCTGCAGACAAATGGACATTTGGAGAAATAGAAAGGTGATGAATCAGATCTCCTCCTTAAGCACCATCAATGACACTATATAATTAAGTCAAAAACTCACGGTAGAAAGCATTTTTTTTTTAAGATTTATTTATTTTTTGAGAGAAGAGGAGGGAGGGAGAAAGACAGGGAGAGAAACATTGATTGGTTGCCCCTTGCATGCCCCAAACCAGGGACTGGCTGGCAACCCAGGCATGTGCCTTGACTGGGAATCAAACCCACAGTCTTTCAGTTAATGGGATGATGCCCAACCCACTGAGCCACACCAGTCAGGGTGGCAGAAAGCATCTTAATGGAGCACTTAGGCAGGAGAATTAATTAAGGAGGCATTGAGAGTTTAAGGGGCGGCTATAAGGATGGAGTTGGGGTGGAAAAAACCAGAAGGTAGACAAAAACAACTGGGTGTTAACATCTGCCCAGCATGGGACCAAGGTCTGAGCCCAGCAGTTACTAGCTCAGGCTCTGGGAGTCAGGCAGACCTGGGATGGAGTCCCAGCTCTTACTTATCTGTTTTGGATCTGGGAAAGTCATTGCCTGAAGCCTCAGTTTCCTCATCTATAAAATGGGAATACTACTGCTAATAACACCTGGGGTTGTGTGAGGATTCAATGAGGTAAGGTGAGTAAGGGACTTGCCATATAGTAAGTGCTCAGTAAACTATCGTTAATTGAACAAGCCACTTTCTCTCTCTATATCTTAATTTCTCACTGGCAAACCAGGATAATAATGTCCTGTCTTCTTCCCAGAGAAATTAGAGATCAAGTAAGATCCCAACCATGAAAGCAATTTATATACTCTAATGTGCTTTTTAAACTGTAAAGTTCTGTGCCCACATTACTAGGATAATTATTAAGTCCTTTGTTTCATACCAGGTCAGATTCTTGCTGCTTCTTCCCTGAGAAGCTATAGAATGTAGTGGTTAAAAGTATGGACTAGGAGGCAGGCTATTAGGACTTGAGTGCTACCTTTAACACTTCTTGGCTGTGTGACCTTCAGTGAGTCACTTAACCTCTCTGTGCTTTAATGCCTCCATCTATAAAATGGGGATAATGATAAGAGTACCTATCTCATGGGGTTGTTGTGAGGCCTCAATGAGGGAATATGTGTAAAATGCTCAGGACTTTGCCTGGCCTGGAGCCACGGGTAAAAGCATGGGTAAAGGCTGGGTTGCTGGCTGGCCTCCAGTTCAGGGTATGGAAAAGGCAACCAATCATGTTTCTCTCGCACACTGACATTCCTCTCTCTGTTTTTCTCCCTCTCTTCCCCTCTCTCTAAAGATAAACAAAATATTTTTTTAAAAAACAACAAAAAAAGATGCTTTCTACCATGAGTTTCTGGCTTAATTATATAATGTCATTGATGGTACTTAACGGGGAGATCTTATTCATCACCTTTCTATTTCTCCAAATGTCCATTTGTCTGCAGCCAGCTTCTCCTGGGAGAGCTTGGATGATGTTACCCACAGTGAAGATTCTGGGCTTGAGTCCCCCACCGAGGACTTATGTTCTGAAGAGGCACAGATTCCTGGTGTGCAGGCCCCTTTGAGGCCTGGTAGAGTTCCCCCCACCTCCACCTGGCTCCTTGCTCTGCCCTTTCTCTCCTTACCCACCCACCAAGCATTCACAGCACACACCTCCGCGCATGGCACAGATGATGGACTTCAAGTGTCAGTGTTGCGCAGGCCCCGAGAGCAAGGGCTTCCCTTCGGGGACTGGCGTGGAGCCTGCCCTGTACAGGCTGCCTATGTCCTCTTCATTTACTCCTCTCAACTATTGAGCAGGGTCATTTCCATATGTGGAAACAGAGGCCCAGGGAGCAGAGCAATAGATCCTAGGTTGCACAGTGGGTATGTGGCAGAGGCAGGATTTGAACTCAGACCTGCGGGCTCCGAGGCCTGCCCATGACCACCCCATATTTCCCTATTAGCTCTTCTGGTCCACCAATGGCTGCTGGGCCCCCACAGCCTGACCCCCTTACTGCCGAAACCGGCAACCTTCCTAAGGAACGTGCTAAGGCCACCGAGGGCATGCTGAGATGTGTTCTGTTCAGATCTGTCGTTCACTAGCCATGTGACAGCCAGGAACCGTCTAAACGGCCCCTAAGCCTCAGTTTCCTTATCTATAACAAAGAAAAGATTAAAGCCTACCTTTCAGAGTTGACATTAAAGGATGCAAAATATAGCACTTGGCAGAGAAGGGGCACCTGACAAATGCCATTCTTTCATCAGCTCTCAGGCCAATCCTCCCTGCCTCCTCCTGCCACTCTGCACTCCATGCTCCTGGAGACGTGTGCTCTGACCTAGCTCAGCTGCCGCTGAAGCTTTCTCATTCCTGGCTGCCTTCCTTTGGGGAAGGTTTCTTTTTCTGAAAGCTTTTCTTCCTTGCTCATGAGAGAACACAGACAGCGTCCTTCCTGCAGCCCTTTTGCTATCTCCTCAAGCAGGGTGCCTGCCTGCTTCCCAGTACTCGTGACTGGGCCTTAGGGCTCCCTCCCAAGGCTCCCGTGAAGCTAACATCGGGCTCCCTCATGCCCGCCAGCCTTTGGCTGTGGTCAGCCCTGGCCTGGGGCAGAGGCACTCCAGCAGATACAGGACAAGATGCTGCCCCATGGAACTCTCCTGACTTTCTGTGCCACCTCCCAACTCTGGCTTTTCCTTCCTGGGCTCTGGTGTGCATCTGGGACAGCCTGTCTGACTCAGAATTATGTTGCTGAGACCTTAGGCAAACTGCATGACCTTTTAGGGCCTCTGTTTTCTCATCTGTAAAATGGGAATTATAATCCCTACCCTTCTTGCCTCCTGGGTTAAGGGTGGATCCATAGGATAACTGAGATCAAGGAACCATCAAGCTATCCCCTCATAGGGGAGACCCTCAGGACTCACACTTCCTGTTCCAACTGGGCCCAGGGTAGCAGCACAGCAATGCTCATGCCCCGCCCCCTTCCCATCTGAGTAACCCCAACAGCTGCAAGAGAGGACTCTTCTGCAAGTCTGTTTTATCTTAAAAGAATATGCATCCAGCATTCTGCTCTGAAATAGAGCCTCCTCTTCCGTTCATTTCCCTGGAAATCAGGATAGAGTCAACGCTCTGCATAGATGCACAGCATCTGTATCCTGTGGCTTAATGTCCTCCTTCCCCAACCTGGCAGGTAGGGATCTGCAATCTGAGATGCTATCAGACTGGGTATGAATCCTGCCTCTACCACTTACAGGCCACATGGCAAGTACGCCACTCAGCATGGCTGAGGCTGTTTTCTCATCTGAAATGGGGATAATTTATACCAGAACTTAAATCTAGGCCAGGGTAAGGCTGAGAGGAGTGAGAAGAAAGGATCCAAGCCTGAGGTCAAGAAAGGACTCCAGCCATGGCTGGCTGGAGTCACTGTAGGAAGGGTCTTGAGAAGACTGGCTCTATTGGCCATTAGTTGTCACAACCCTGGGTATTGGAGACACAGTGGCGAGAGAGCAAAAACACACACAGCCCTTTTCACGACATAAACACTCAACAAAATGGGAACAAAATGGGAAGGGAATTTTTTCAAACTGGTTAAAGGCATGTATGAAAAACCCACAAACATTATATTCAATGGTGCAAGTCTGAACGTGTTCACCCTAAATTTTGGAACAAGGCAAGAATGTCCACTCTCCTCACTCTGTTCAACATTACATTGAAGGCTCTAGCCAAGACGATTAGGCAAGAAAAAGAAATCAATCAAAGGCAGCTGGATCGGAAAGGAAGAAATCAAACTAGATCTATATGCAGATGACATGATCTTGTATATAGAAAACCCTAAAGAATCTGTAAAAAACTTAGAGCTACTAAGTTAGATTAGCAATGTTGCAAGATCCAAGATCAATATACAAAAAAACAGTGGTATTTCTATACATTAGCAATGAACAACCCAAAATTTATTTGAGAAAATTCCATTCACAATAGCAGCAAAAAGAACGAAGTGTTTAGGATAAATTTAACCAAGGACATGAAAGATTCATACACTGAAAACTATAAATATTGTTGAAAGGAATTAAATAAATAGAAAGGCATTTAGCGTTCATGGATTAGAACATAATATTCTTAAGGTGGCGATATTCCCAAATTGATTTTATAGATTCAATACAATCTCTGTCAAAATTCCAACTACCTTTTTTTCCCCCAGAAATGGATACACTGGTCAGAAAATTCATATAGAAACACAAGGGACACAGAATAACCAAAATAATCCTGAGAAAGAACAAAGTTGGAAGACTTACACTTCTTGATTTCAAAACGTATGATGACACTACAGTAATCAAGACAGTATGCTATTGACATAAGGTTAGGTAGATAAATTAATGGAATATTTAGGGTCCAAAAATAAACCCATATATTTAGAGTTATTTGATTTTCAACAAAGGTTCCAAGACCATTCAATGCAAAAAGCAAAGTCTTTTCAACAAGTTGTGGTGGGATGTCTATGTACCCACATGCAAAGGAATTAAGTTGGATCCCTACCTCAACCATATACAAAAATTAACTCAAAATGGATCACAGACCTAATGTAAGAGATAAAACTGTTGGAAGAAACCATAGGCCTAAATCTGAGGGACCTTGCAATAGGAACGGTATTTTGCCATGTATAATATGCACTTTTTTGCCCAAGTTTTTGAGGGAAAAATAAGGATGCACATTATACATGGGTAGTACTAATTACATAGCTATATAAATGTTTTAAATTCCTTGTACTTTGTATGTGTTCTTGTGTTTTATAATTGTTACATAAAATTTCTTGTATAATATATTCAAAAATAAATTCCTTTATACTATAAAAAGCAAGTATCTAAATATAAATAAATTAAAAAATTGAATTAAAACAAAGATTTTTTTCTTGAAAGTTTCAGCCAAAAACATGGGTGTATATTATACACTGCAAAATACGGTATGTCTTAAATATGATACCAAAAGCACAAGCAGACAAAGAAAAACTAGGTAAATTGAACATCATCAAAATAAAAAAACTTTTGAACATCAAAGGATACTATCAAGATAGTGAAAAGTCAACCCACAGAATGGGAGAAAATATTGCAAATCATAGGTGTGATAGGTGTCTAGAATCCAGAATATGTAAGAACTCTTACTGCTCAACAATAAAATAACAAACAACCCAATTAAAAAATGGGCAAAAGATTTGAACAGAAATTTCTCCAGAGAAGATGTACAAATGGCCTATAAGCACATGAAAAGTACTCAATATCATCAGTCAATAGAGAAATAAAAATCAAAACGACAGAAACTATAGTACACCAACAAGGATAGCTAAAAGAAAAAAGGCAGATAATGACAAATTTGGGTAAGGACATATAGAAAACAGAACCCTTTGCATTGCTAGTGGGAACATAAAATGGTGCAGCTGCTGTGGAAGACAGGCTGGTTCCCCCCAAAATTAAACAGTTATCATATGGCCCAGAAATTTTATTTCTCGGTGTAACACCTGAGAACTGAAAACAGAGTTTACACAGAACTGCTACAGGGAGGTCCACAGCAGCATTATTCACAGTGACCACAAGTGGAAACAACTGCTTAACTGACAAACAAAACGTGGTATGTCCACACAAGGACTATTAAGCCATAAAAAGGAACAAAGTATGGGCACATGCTACAACATCAACAAATCTTAAAAACATTATGTGAAGTGAAAGAAGCTAGTCAGAAAGGACCACATATTGCACGCTTCCACCTACGCACGATGTCCAGAATAGGCAAATCCAGAGGGACAGAAAGTAGATTAGTGGCAGCCAAGGGCTGGCAGGTGGGGAAATGGGGAGTGATTGCTAAAGGGTTTCAGGCTTTTTTTGGAGGGATGAGAATGTTCTAGAGTCAGATGGATAGTGGGGATGGCTGCACATATCCTGTGAACATACTAGAAACTGCCGCCTTTTATACTTTCAAATGGTGAATTTTATGGTATATGAATCATACCTCAATAAAGAATGAGCAGGAGGAGGAGGAAAACCTCAGACACAGCTCTTGCCCTCATGGAGCTTTCATTCAGTGAGGGTGGGGGGGAGGGAAAACCAAATACACACTCACACAGAGCAAAATGCTGTTGTGTTACCTGCTCTGAAGGAGAGGTGCCAAGAATGAGAGCCATCATGCAACTGGTCAAAGAAGACTTTCTAGAGGAAGTGATCTGAAGGAAGAGGGGCTATCGAGGGAAAAAGGTTGGGGAGGAAGAAAGAGTGTGTGCCACGTTCTTGTGATGGGAGGGAGCTTGGCAAGTAGAAGGATCCAGAAAAGACCTCTGTGGCTAGGGCAGGGGAAAAGAGAGGGAGAGGGGCAACAGAGGGAAGGGCTGGGAGGGTTTCTGTGTCCCATGGCCAGAGGCCAATGTGGCAGTGTCGGAGGCTGCGCAGGAAAACAGCTTATAGCTGGAGAGGGGGCACAAAGCCCCCTGAGTGCCTCCTTCGGTCAAGCGTCATACCAGAGGTATCAGGTCAGTGTTTCCAGTCAACATCTGGAAACAAGCTGGGAGGTCATTTCTCTGGGCTGAGCCGCTCTTGATGTGACCTGATAGAGAGAGGAAAAAATCCAATTCCCTGACTTATTTAGTGGCACCTCCTGTACTGAAGCTCGCAAGAAAATACTGATGAAAACCAGCCTCTTTGCTATGGCAACAGCAAACACTTCTGACTTCCCTGACTAAAGGCCAGGTGGGGAAGTCTGCCTAGCAACAGTGGTGGGCATCAGGAGCTCCCCTAGGGCTTCCGGATTCCCCTTCCATTACCATCCCAGCCTTGGCTCCCATCCCAGCTTCCCCACTTCTCCTTCCAGTGGAGAATCACACAGCCACCAACATTTAAATAGGCCTTTGCAGCTCAGTTTGTGACTTATGCTGCGTCGTAAGGTGGGATTATAAGCCCCATTGGACAGATAAAGACGCTGAGGTGCAGAGAGGCGAAGCGGGGGCCTGCCAGCCTGGACCCTTCCCTTGGCACTGCCCTTACTCTACAGCATGGTAAAGGTTCTGCTCATGTATGCAGGTCTCCTGCCGATTCACCTGCAGTACAAAGGAATGAATGAATGGAAGGACTATCACCCCCCTACCCTGTCTTCCGCTTTCCTTCCTTGTAATCTACCAGTTCTGGGGGGCAGGGGTGCTCTGTTCTGGTCTAACCCAAAAGAAGGCCAGGGGAGGGTTCATGTGGTGCCTGTGAGAGCCAGGGCAGTAAGAAGGGGTGAAGGAGAGGTCCTGTGCAGGGTCCGGCCCTGGCCCCTGAGCGGGTTACCCCCTCCCAGGGAACTGGGCTGAAGTATTTCCCTTCAAAATGCCTGCACCTGAACTTTAACGCTGGTATTAATAACGATAGCTAATATTTTGTGCGCACTTACTGTTTCAGGCTCTGTGCCAAGCACTTTGCGTGCGTCATCTCATGTAGTCCTCAACCACGAGTGAGGGATGGGTCACCGCCCCAGTTCTAGAGAAGGGAGCGCGGCCTAAGACATCAGAGCTGGAGGGGGGCAGAACTGTGGCAAACCCAGGTGGGTTTGACCCCAGAGTCCAGGCTCTTAACAGATACTGCAGCCTCGCCTCCCCATCCCTCTGCCCCCAGGCAGGCTGAAGATTACAGGGAGGGCAGAGGAGCCCAGAAGAGGGAGGGGAGCTGACTCCTGCAATCGCTTCCTGGCCCTGGGCCAGAGCCTGCTGGAGGAAGAGGTGTGCGGTGGTAACAAGGGGGGCGGGGCCCTTCCTGAGAACCGGGTCCCTGCCTGATCTCCAGGCCTGGGGTTCACGGGAGGAAGGAAGAGGAGGAAACGGTTCCTAAGTGCCTACTATGTGCATACGCAGAGCATTACACTTTACAGGTGGCCTTTCATTTTATCCTCAGAGGTAATAGCTAACACATTATATGCCAAGTATCTCTTGACTGATTAACAGGCTTTGATTCATTTAATCCACACAGAAAACATGCCAGGTAGAGACTGAGATCATCTTGGCTTCCCACGTGGGAAACTGAAGCCCAAGGAAGAGAACTGCCAAAGGTCATGTGGCTGCTAGGGATCTGAACCAGGTCTTCTGGCCTCAGTGTCCATGAGGAATGGACTCACTGTCCTGCTCGGGGAGCGGTGTCCCCGTTTTCTGGAGGCGGAGAGTGAGGCCCTTTCTTGAGGTCACCAGGTGTCGAGTGGGGTTTGAGCCCCATCTCATGGGAATGTATGTGGCATCATGACATATTTAGTGGCACCCCCTGAACTTATGAGCCCCCTTTGCCCCTGCTCCTTCACCATCTGCCAGGAAACATCGAGACCAGGGGAAGGGCTCTAGCTGCAGACCTGCCCACGGCTGCCCAGAACTGAGCAGAGGAGCTGACCACTTCCACCCACCTGGGGGGGTTTATTTTTGCTCAGGGTATTTTTGCCTGAAATCACACACCCAACTGCAATTCTTTCCAGAAATGGCATCGGCCCACTTTGCAGAACAGTCGCGAAGGGCCCTGATGCTCGGCACAGGGGTTGGACCTGTCTGTTCAAATAAAAGGTTGAGGGGATGTTCCCTGGGGACCCTCCTGGCTTCCAAAGTCCAGGATCCTCTGCCAGGACGCTCTCCACTCAGCAAACAGTCCTGACTATGTGCCTTTTATACACACCACCTTCCGGGGGTTGGTGCGTGATCCCAGCTAGCCATAATTACAGCAGCTACGGCGTCCTCAGCATTGGCTAAGTGCCAGGTGCTGTGCTGAGAGCTTTTCATGGATTCTCTCACTGAGTTTGCTCAGTAGCCCTAAGAGGCATCTTACAGATGAAAAAACTCGGCTCAGAGAGGCTGAGCAACTTGACTGCACTCACACTCCTAAGGAATAGCAGAAGTAGGACGCCCCAACATCGCCTGGTGCAGGCCTTGATAAACCATGCCCCGCCCTGCCCCGCCTCCCACCCCAATCCTGTCCCATTAGGCCCGGGGTGGGGGTGACCAGCCCAGCCTGTCACAGCTGACAACCACAGTGTGATGCCCAGGATCAGCCCCAGACAACATCTCACTGTAGTGGGGGACCCATGTCCCTGATGGCCTATCTTGGGGATGACAGCTTGTAGCAGCTTGGGGACAGCAGCCTACTCAGGTGGCACACAGGGCTGCTGACAACAGACAGGCAGTGACAGGCTGGAGCAGCCGGACCCGCCGGAGGCAGATCAGGCACGTGGGGGCCTCTGCCTGTACCCCACACCACGTCCAGACCTTTCTCTCTAACGCTGGGGGTCTTTGGGACCGAAGCAAGGGTGTCTAAATATTTAAGTTACAAAGTAAGCTAACAATCTCTTAAATAAAATATGTTCTACCTTCTTACCCAGGCATAATGGTCTGGAAGGCCAGGCTCTGAATTTAAATTTCTCTGACTCCTTCGAGTTCTGTGCTAGAAGAAAGTAGCCCCTTCCAGCTCCAGCCAGCACTGCCCCTTCCGGCTTCCTTCTGGGCAAGGGCCTCACACACAGGTCTGGACACACTGTGGGCAACACCCACACCTGCCCTCCTCCCCCACACAGTCGGTAGGCTTTTGACCCTGGGGCCTGAGGGTGCTCACGGTAGCCACGCAGGCTGTCCTCTGGAGAAACCCTGGCAGGTCCTGAAAGTGGGCTTGGGGCTGACTGGGCAGGGGGCCCTGGGATCTGTCATGAGTAAACTAGTAAATCCTCACTGAAGACAGGTTCCCAAACCAGAGTCTCAGGCCACACAGGGGGCTGAGGGCAGCACAGGGGGACAGAGAGAGCTTGGGATTTAGCGTTGGAATCCCGGCAAACCACAGCTCTGCCACGTGGCCCTGCGAATTCCCCTCTTGGGTCCCATTTGCTCATCTGTAAAACAGGGATGACAGTTTCTGCCTGGTAGGGTTGCAGTGAGGAGTCAATGCAGAGAGGTCTGCGCACAGGTTCGTGCTTTGCTTGCAGACTGTTCAGCTCTACACTGACCACCATCTCTAAGAAGCCCTCTCTGTAACACCCAGATCCTTCAACACCTTCTTCTCCTGCATAGCACTGGCCACGTCGCAACTAGATCGCTGATAGCATCTAAGCCCACAGGGGCAGGGACTGTGCCTCCCACACCACTGAACCCCCAGCGCCTAGTACAGTACCTGGCCCGGACTGAGCAACAATGAGTATCTGACGGGCTGAGTAAATGAAGCTTTGTGGCTATGCACCTGGGTTTTCCATCGGCTTGTGGGTTTCATTCAAGCACCACACATTCAAGGAGGGCCTTCTGAGGGCCAGGCCCTGAGGTCCAGATGGCTCACACACCTTTCCAGGCCTCAAAGAACTCAATCAAGGGAGAGAAAGTCCATGTGGAAACAGGAACGCATTCCAACAGTATGGCACCTGCAGTAATGGAGGCGGTGGGGGCAAGGTGCTGCCAGAGCCCAAAGGGAGACATCACTGTATGGGTGGGCTGCAGAATCCAGAGAAGCTTCAGAGAGGAAATGGTGGGTGAGCTGGCCTTGAAGAGATGCGGAGGGGAGAGGATTTCCAGAGGCCAGAATGGCATATGCAAAGGCACTGAGGTATGAGATGCAGCCGGCCACCCGAGCTCAGGGACCAGAGGTGGTTAGCGTTAGGGATGGCAGGCCCGCTGGGCAGCCCCGTGTCCACTGGTTAGACTGCTGAGTCTCAGTGTGGCCCCCAGACCAGCAGCATCAGCAGCACCTTGGAACTTCTTAGGAAAGCAAATTCTCAGACCCTGTCTCAGACCTATTAAATCAGAAAACATGGGGCAAGGCCCAGAAATGTGTATTTTAATAAGCCCTCTAGCTGATTCTGGCGCACATGTGAGACTGCACCCCCACCCCCTGTTAGATTTCCTCCTGAAGGCAAGGAGGAGCCATAGACAGGTTATAAAATGGAGGGGGGTGGGTAAATCAGAACATCAGAACGGCACCTATTGTGACCACTGGGCAGTCCTGGAGGGGCCGGTGAAAGGCCCACATCTGCAACTCGCCCCACTTGGAGTTTCACCTCCAACTGGTCAGAGCTGCTTGGTGCGGCAGTGGAGGAAGGGGCCACTGGGAAGTCAGAGACCCCTGCTGGGCACAAGGCCTGTTGCCAGGGTAACCACCTGTCACTGGGAGAAAAGGGACAGCTCCTTACAGAGGGTCAGTGAAGGGGAACCGGTTATCATGGCAACGTCCCCTCAGGTGGGGCAGGATAAGGGAAGAGGGAAGCCTGGCTGCTCCCGGGTACCCCGTCCCCACACCCAGGAGGGAGCCCCACTGGGCCCACAGCCCCTCTCTGGCGGCATCTGGCCCTTCATCCCTTCCTCTGTCCATCTGGGCCCTGGACGGCAGTTTCCCATCATGAAGCCACACCTTCCTTGTCATGGCCTAAGGGCTGGGGTCTATCTCCTTGGTTACAGCAGGGGCTCCTGTATCCATGGTGACCCTCTCTCAAGAGGCCCGAGACCCTCAGCTGCCAGGCCTTCACTTTCCTTTGCCAGGCTGGTTCTGGGGGCGGTGACCCAGATCAGTGGCAGGGCTCTCCCACTCTCTTCAGCTGACAGAGAGACAAAAAGAGGAACAAGAGGATTCAATGTGTTACCTGCAACCAGGAGGCGGATGCACTGGGCACATTAAACGGCCCAATAAGGAAGCTCAGAACAACTTGGGCCAAAACTGAAGCTCAAAGGAGAGCAAACTGCACTGCCAAACCCAGTGAAGCATAAAGCGTGAGGGTTCTAGAGTCCAAAAGGCCTGATTTGAGTCCTGTACCAGGACTGTGTAATCTTGGGCAGGCTTTGTCACTTCCTGAGCCTGTTTCCTCACCTGTATATCATGGATAATATTAGTATCTACCACCTAGGGGTCCCGCCCAATTGAGGAAATTCATCTGAAGTGAGAAACACAGCGCCTGACACCTCCCTGTGGCTTTTGTTTTTCTCTTTCTCAGGGAGAAGGGAGGGATGTGGCTCCTGGGTGACCTCTCTCTGCTGGTGGGACATCTGGTGGGGAAGAGCAGTAGCTATGGGGTCAGAAATGCTCCATAAACATCAACTGCTCATACTGTTATTTTACTACTAATCATCTGGCTATGAATGGAATCCTGTCTGGTAAATTGCTTCCTCGTGGTAATTTGCATCTCCTATTGTCATGGCCGTCTTCACTCACTACAACCTGATACAAGGATGTTTTCTGGAAAGCAGAAGCCATGAGCTTCTTAGTTTTCCTGCAATATCCAGCCCAGGCCCTGGCAGGAAGCACCCAAGAAGCTCAGCATGAAAGGGACTTAGAAATCATCTACTCTAACTTAGTATGCAAGCAGAAAACCCTGCTCCCTAGCCTTATCAAGCGCTTGGATACCTCTGGGGATGAGGTCCTCACTCCCTGTTGAAGGTGGACTGGTGCCCAGGACTCGAGGGGGGCTGAGCTCCACGGGGTGAGCAGAAGCTGAATGGGCAGCTGCTGGAGTTGGGGCTGGAGGGGACTCCCAGGGCCACCCCCACGCCCTAGCAGCCCCGCTTCCCCTCCCGCTGAGAGTTGATAATAGAAGTGATTCTAATTATGCTCTAATTGCTTTCTTCCAGGCAGTTTCTCTGGAGCCAAGGAGTTCAGAGTTCATGAATAAATGAAGAGGGAGGAAGCGGGAAGGGATGTTTATTGATCCACAAATCTCTACGTGCTGGTGTCTGCCCCACAAACGCTGAGGCACGGAGCTGGGTGCAGTTTTGAATACATACACAGAAACACAAACATACACACCACAGCCCCCCATCCCCTCTCTCCAAAGGATGGGTGGGGATATAAAATGAAGGTAACAAGTGCCCTAAATTGGCTTTGAGTCCCAGTCCCAACTCTGCCACTGACTTGCACTGTGGTCTCAGGCAATTTCCTAGTTTCCCTGGCTGCAGAGTGGGGGCAATGGTAATGTCTGACAGCCCCCTTTCAGAAAACCAAGACGTCTGGATGTCAATGGGGGAACCATCCGGTTAGAGAGAACCCTGAGCTGGGCCAGGTGGGCACTGTCCCTCTCACCCTCAGACTGCCCTTTCACCCAGATGCCTCATTCTCTAAGAACGGGCCAAGCAGCCGGGAGATCCAGGGAGTGTGGCAGGGAGAGCGCCCATCCTCCATGCTGGCGGACACCTGCTGGGAACGGGCAGGGGCCCTGGGCGAGGAGGCGTGCTCAGCCACTCACCAGCTGGGAGGCCCTGGGCAAGGCGCTTGAGCTTCTTGAGCCTCAGTTGCTTCATTCGTTAAACGGGAATGACAAACTATACGTTATGAAGGTTCATCCAGGGCCATGAAAATGAGGCCAAAATTTCCTTCAAGGTCAAAGCAAAGTGCTGGGTCTGAGGGACCTCCGGACTCCCTGCTTCCGCAGCTACTGGGGCCAGGCCAGGTGGGATAATGGGATCCTTGGTATGTGCTTGTGGAAGGGAATCTTTTTACCCCTTCCTGATTTCCACTAAGAAGTCAAAGTTAGGAATTTGGCACTGCTGTGTGACTTTCTGCCAATGACTTCAGTTCTCTGAGCCTCAGAGCCCTCACCTCGGAAAGGGGATGATAATGGTCCACCCCTGGGGCTGCTGCAAGGGAGATATGAGATGACATGGGTAAGGCCATATGTCAGGTGCTCGGAGTGGCGGCCTCGAGTTGGACTGCCTGCAGCCCCAGGTTCTGCTTCTACGCATAAAGGGACAGCGAGGGTGGATGAGCCACTACAGGTGAAGCCGTTACAACAGTAGGCAGTGTGCTGTAAGTGCTCAATAAATCTCCTCTATTAGATACACCACGTGCAGAGGCCCTGCAGTTCATCTCACACGATGGGAAACAGAGCCCCAAAGAGGTGAGGCCTTGTCCAAGGTCCGAAAGCCAGTTCACGGCAGGCCCGGGCCTACATGGGAACCAGCTGCATGCGGGGCCCCCTGTCCAGACCTCGGCTTGCACGGATGATCACGAGACCTTTCACAGCACCTGGACCATCCGACCCAAGGCTCGAGGACTCCAGGAGGTGGGGGGAGGCTGGAGTTCCCCTCTCCTGCCCTCCCTGGTGGCTCCAAAGCTGGCCCGAACCAGTGGGGCATGTCAGAAGGCAGGGAGGACTGACCCACCTTTCTGGCCCACCTGGCTGGCTGCAGAGGCCTCAGAAACAACCCAGGGACCCAGACCGGAACACCATTTGTCAGCCCTGCATGGAGGTGGCGGGCTCATCTCCATGGCAACAGTGCAGTGTGAAGGCATCCTGGCATCATTAGGGAGCGCACTGAGTAGTATAAACAGAGGCTGCAGTAGATTACACGCCTATTATGAGCAGTCTCGGGCTCTGAGCACTGGTAATTATGCCTAATTGTGCATTTAATTGTGTAATTGAAAACCCACATATCTGGTTCAGGCTGGGGCTGCAGAATCTACCCCCCCAATGTCTAAAAAAAAAAAAAAAAAAAAAAGAGGCTTAAGAACTATCCCTACCCTAAAAACCCCTGAGCTGCCTTCCATTCTAGGGCAAAAGGCAGCCACAGCAGTCCCAGGGAAAAGCGCCTATAGACTCCCATTTCCCCTACTTCCTGTGCCAGGTTCTGTGATTTGGGGTGGGGGTAGGAGGCACATGGTTAGAGCACAAAAATGCTTACAATTTTAATTATTCATACTAGATACCATTTTATGCTATTGCCACTGTCCTCTCAGGACCCAGAACCACATCCAGTGGCTCCAAGGGGTCCATTAGGTCCACTGCATGTCCAAGTGGTCATCCAACCTATATATAAATTCTTTACCACTGCCAGGGACAGGGAACTCACCACCTGTCAGTCTGCCACTGCAGAGCCTCTGTAGACAGTGTGCAAACCACTGTAATGCTCTCTCCTCCATCCCCCAGTGTCCCAGACCGGAGGAAATGAGGCTCAGAGAGAGGCAGAGCCAGCTCAAAGTTGCACAGCAATTGAGTAGAGAACTGTGGGGTTTTGGCTTGCAGGTGAGGGCATATTCTATACCCGAAGATGAATCAGCACTTGGGATTATACCCAGGACTTTGTGGGCTCTTCACAAATATTTGCTGAATGCAGCTCCGGGTAGGAACAGCTGGTGGCAATTCTTACTCTCTGACCCAACGGTATTTCGCTTTTCTGGAGTTCAGGGAGCTCACCTGTGGCGGCCAGGGGATAATGATGAGTCAGGAACTCCTGCTCTGAGACTTTATTTTACTACCAAACATGCCACATGGGCATTTGGGATGGGGACGGTAGAAATACTCAAACAGAAAGAGGAAAGGTGTCACCTGGGTCCCCAAGAACCTGACACCCAGATGTAAAGCCTGGAGCAGGCCATCGAAGGTGGAGTCGCCTCCTCTGTCCAGAGCCTGACACTGCCACCAGTGGCTGCTGCCTGCAGCAAGGTGGGCCCGTGTGGCAGCAGCTCTGATCTCTGCCCGGGGAGGGACAGAACTCACTGATGACTCAGAGCTGGAGGCCAACCTTCTCTCTTTACAGAGGGGAACACACAGGGTCAAACCTCTCTCTCAGATTCCCTCTGAGTGAGCGCCGGGCTCAGTGCCCGCTCTCCCTGCATTATCTCAGGTCACTCTCACTACAGCCCCCGTATTATGGAAAAGAAGACCAAGGGGCAGTCAAGGCCAAGGTCACAAGGCCACCATGTCCCATTTCCTACCCCCACAGTATTCAGATTCACTGAACCTGCTTTCTCATTTCCGGGACATTCAAGAGTACGAACCCTTTGTGAGCTCCTACTCAGCATATATTTTTTAAAATTTTTTTTAAAAGAGAGAGAGAAATATTGATTTGTTGTTCCACTTATTTATGCATTCGTCAGTTGATTCTTATATGTAACCCGATCAGGGATCGAACCCACAACTTTGGCATGTCAGACCACCACTCAGCCAGGGCATACTCAGCGTATCTTACCTCAAAGGAGCCTCCTACAACTCTTTGTGGCAGATGATTATTATCCTGATTTAGAGAAATGCAGGTGGAAGCTCAGAGAGGTTAAGTGTCTTGCCCAAGGTCACCCAACTACAAAAAGGCAGAGATGGAACTCAAACACCGGCCTGATGCCAAAGCCCAAGCTCTTCCTGGTCAACCTCCCTGCCCCAAGATTCACCACCTGCTTTGAGGGGAAGGAGTCAGGAGGCCATAGCAACCCATTAAAACCTGCAACTACAGTTACTAATCTTCTAAAACCTTGGTGCTCGCTGGCAGAAGCATGTCTCAGGGATGTTGCTTTGCTGTCTGAGACTCTCCCTCAGTTTCCAAATCACCATCCCCCTCCCTTTCCAGATCAAGGAGGGAGGCCAATGGCACTGGGACTGGGGTTCCCAGGGCCAAAGGCAGCTCCACTCCCTGTGGCCTAGAACTGGCTTTGAAAAAAAACACATGTCTGGTCTCAGCCTGCTCTCCCAAGACCCACCTCTTCCTGAAACTAGAGGAAAGAAAAGACTTCAATTATTACAGTTTGGTCCAGATTTTACAACTGTCCTCAAATCCTTACCCCTTGATCACTCATTGGAGGCCTAGACAAGTGTCTTGTTTCCTTGGTAATAAGTCACTTCATTCTTCTGAGCCTCAGCATGCTCATCAGTGAATGGGTATAAAAAACATACCTACTTCATAGAGTTGTCATGAAGGCTGATAAGTCTTCAATATGGGTTAATTTCTTCCCTGAGTAACTTTTTCTCAACCCACATCATAGTTTCCTTAAACCCAAAACAGGCCTTGGGATGAGGAGAAATGGGTATGGGGTAGAGGTAGAGGTTGGATGAGTAGAAATGGGTACAGGATGAGGGTTGGTGGTATAGAATATCTGGTATCTAGTATCAACCCCTAGAGGCTGAGGAAGGATTTAGATTTCTCCATTGGCTTCCACATCGCAGCATCCCCACAATCTTGCAGGGGGAGCCAATGGGCCAGGCAAGGTAGAAGCTAGGAGTCCTAGATCTGGCTTTGAATCCTCATTCTGTCCCCACTAAATACGTGGCCATGAATAAGCCAGACAGTAACAAGAGACAGGTATACAAAATGCTCAACACAGTCCCTGGCTCAGAGCAGACACCGAATTAAAGAAGTTGTTTATTATTGTTTTTGTTATTATTATTTCCCACCAAGCCATATGTTTTCCATATAAAGAAACTAAGCCCTGGCTGGTGTGGCTCAGCAGACTGAATGCCAGTCTGCAAACCAAAAGGCTGCTGGTTCGATTTCTGTTTGGGGCACATGCCTCGGTTGTGGCCTGGGTCCCCAGTAGGTCGAGGGTGTGTGAGAGGCAACCAATTGATGTATCTCTCGCACATTGATGTTTCTCTCCCTCTCTTCCTCCCTAACCTTCCCCTCTCTCTAAAAGTAGAAAGAAAGAAAGAAAGAAAGAAAGAAAGAAAGAAAGAAAGAAAGAAAGAAAGAAAGAAAGAAAGAGGGAGGGAGGGAGGGAGGGAGGAAGGGAGGGAAAAGAAAAAGGAAGGAAGGAAGGAAGGAAGGAAGGAAGGAAGGAAGGAAGGAAGGAAGGAAGGAAGGAAGGGACTAAAGCTTGCTCTGACTGGTGTGGCTCAGTGGGTTGGGCATCATCCGCAAACTGAAAGGTCATGGTTTGATTTCTGGTCAGGGCATATGCCTGCATTGTGGGCCAGGTCCCTGGTTGGAGGCATGCGGGAGGCAATCAATCGATGTTTCTCTCCCTCTCTTTCTCCCTCCCTTCCTCTCTCTCTAAAAATAAATAAATAAATACCTTAAAAAAAAAGAAGAAGAAGAAGAAGAAACAAAATAACACTTGAGAAGCTTATGGGCATGACTGATCACTAAATCTCTAATCCATGCAAAGATGGGGACAGAAGTGACTTGTCCAAGCCTCAAGGCAAATAAGAGCTTGCCACCGGGAGTACATCCCCTCGGCCAGGCACTGTGCTCTTCGGACACTGTCCCATGGAATCCTCCAAACTGCCATGGGGTAGGAGCTGTTGTTCTGACTACTTTATAGGAGAGAGGCAGAGGCTCAGATAGGGTAAGGGACTTTCTGGAAGTCACAAAGAAAGGCAGCAATGAATGTCTGATCTGAGAGGTGTTGCTCTTAATCCCTGTGCTAGCTTTTACAGCAGCTGCCATTTATGGGGAGCTTATCTCAAAATCACCCACTCACCCCTGCCAAGGAGAACCAGAGCCATCACCCTGTCCCACGGAGGCCCCTTCTCCACTCTACCCTGTTCTGCCAGCATCACAAGGGTCTTGAGAGCTGTTTGGCCTCAGTCTGTTCATCTGCAAAAGGGAGTTGATCATCCCAGCCCCCACCTGTCTAAAGGGGTTAGCGGCCTGGACAATTTCATGCTCCTGACTCTGAAGCCTGTAAGCACCCAGGGCAGAGCCAGCCACTCCCCAGGAAGCCATGAGCTTGCAGACGCAGCTGCTTCAGAGTGCAGGCCCCCACAGGAGCCGTCTCCCTCCGGTCTTCGCCATCACTATGGCTAATAACGACATCAATCAGGTTGACCATGTTTCACACCATTACTCGCAGCTCAGCAGGAAACTACATATTTTCCCCCTCACCCACCACCTTCCAGAAAGCAAAGAGCATTCCAGAAGGGAAGAGAATGAAAACTGACGTTTTTCTGAGGACTTACTACATATATGGCACCTGGCTAAGCCCTTTTTACCACTGAGAGGTAGGGATGACTCTCTTTGACAGAGGATGACACTGGGGTCCAGAGGAGTGAATGCATGTGTCCAAGGTCACACTCAGCTAGGACAAAATCAGCTATGGCAGTGATGTATCACCGGCACTCACTGGCTCACAGTGCCAGGCACGAGCATGATCCGATTGAAATATTACCATTTTCATTTTCAGATGAGGAAACTGAGGCTTGAAGCAATGAACAGACCTGTCTGAGGTCAAACACCGCTTAAATGGGAACCGCAGAGTGGCACAGGGCAGAGAGGGTGGCTCTGTTCAGGGAGAGGAGTGCCCGCATCCTGGTTCCATCACTAACTAGCTTAGTGGTCGAGGGCAAACCTCATCACCTCTCTGAGCCTCAGTTTCCTCATCTGAGAAGGGGGATAACAACATACTTCCCATTGTATGGAATAAGAATAAGAAGGAGAAAAATGGTAAAAGAGCTAATGTTTAGCGATCATTGAACATGTCCCAGGCACTCTGCCAAGCACTTTATATATGTAAGCTCATTTGGTTAAATGAGGTAATGCATATAAAGTGCTTAGCACAGGACTACAGAAATAGGAGTAATAATGGCAATGATGAAGAAATTGATGATGACTCCCTGGGGCAAATCTCCTCGGTGCATCCTCTTACGGGAAGAAGAGAGTGGCCTGTAAAGTTTCAGGAAGGAGGTGGACTAGGAAAGAAGGGCAGGGTCTGGACAGGAGAAGGGAAAGGGAAACATAAAAATTAGGGACTGAAGAGCAGTAATAATGTCAAGATGATACATCAAGTAAGGATCCAGGAAAGCAAGGGACCAAATATGGTCTACAGAGCAGAACCTCCAGGACAGCCCAGATCTCCCCGCAGGGTCCCAGGTGGGCGGAGCTGGCAGGACCCTGGAGACACAGACTAACGGTTCTTCCCATTTTACAAATGGGAAAACCGAGGCTTGCAGTGAGGAAAAGACTTGCCCAAGTTCACAGGACATCAGTGGTAGAGGCGGGCTTGAAATCCAGGCCTCCTGCCACTCAGCTCAGGGCCCGGTACTGCTATGCACGACAAAGGGAGAGTACAAAGGGGCACTGGGAAGTTTGGGCCACAACTCCAAGAAAGCACTCCGTGGTGTGAACATGACAAAGATGCTATAGTTTTGTTGACTCTCACTCCGTGCCTGGCACAGTGCTAAGTTCATGAGAAGCATTTAATCCTCACAACCCTAAGAATTGGGAACATTATCTCTATTTAACCGATGACAAAACTGTGGCTCAGTGAGGGTAAGCAACTTGCCTAAGATCACATGGCTAGAAAGTGACAGGACTCAAACCCAGTTCTGACCTGTCAAACTCCGGAGCCTTGTCCCTATACTTGTCCACCTGAATGGGACAGCGCCCACCTGCTTCTCCTACTCACCAGCACACCCTCTCACCCTATTCCCTCACGCAAAGCAAGTCTACCCCAACTGCAGAAGAATGTTTAGAACTGGTTTTGTTTTAATGATCAAACCCCACTCGAAAAAGGAAAATGACACAGTTCGTCTTATAAAGTTTTCAGCCAACAAACCCACAGCCTCTTCCTTCTCTGCCCCTTTCCACTGGGTGAGAAAACAGGCTCCCTTTTCCCTAGGATGATGTCAGGTTGGTGAATTCCAGAATCCAGGAGCACATTACGGAAGGTGCCAGTTAGCAGAGGCTCTTGGGGGTGACAACTGAAGGGACCCACTCTCCAACCAGCCCAGACAGAGCAACAGAGTCAAGAGACCGATTTTCAAATCCCTCTTCTGAGCACCTCCTCATGTTATCTCATGTAACCCTCACGAGCTGTCCAAAGCCACCCAGCCAAGACATAGAAGAATTCAGAATCCCAGCCAGGTCATGTCTAACTCCAGAAGACCTTGTTCTGGTGAACCCTCTATGTGGAGGGGCGGGTTCTGCTTAGCTGGTGAGAGCTATGGAGGCAGGTGAGGGGGAGGCAGGGAGACTGCTTCCATCCACCCACCACCATCAGCTCTCTACAGAGAGTAGCAAGCACCTCCCAACGGACCACTGACTTAATCAGGGCCAGAGCTACTTATTTTATAACCAAGAAGGCAGCAGAGGATGCTGGTCAGCTGCCTGGCTGCAGAGCCTGGCTCCTAACTGTAGAACTTTAGGGAAGTTACTTTTTAGGGTCATTATGAGGATTCACATGGAAAAGTGCTTACAAAGGTGCCCCGCATCTAGTAAGTGCTCCTTAAAGCTAACCCTTGTTATTATCATTAACGGAATGAGCATGGGACAAGCTAGTAGTAGTGCTTACCTTTGGGGCATGGAACTGGGCATGGAGGGAAACTTACCTTTATTTGCTGCTCTGTTTGAATATTTAGTGATTTGCTCATTTTTACAATATGTGTATATTAGTTTCTAATGAAAAAAAAGTCCTAGTTTAAAATTTAAAGATGAACAAACACAGAAAAAAAGAATCCTCTGTTTCAGCACTTCTTGGCATTTTATGTTCCTCAAAGTACATAAAGAAGGGTGTTTCTACTGTGAGGCAGGAGTTGCCAAAATAACTGATTCATTCATTTATTTTACAAATATTAATGGAGTGCCAGGCACTGTTCCAGCTGCTGGGGATTTAGCAGGGAACAAAACAGATCATTTCTACCCTTCTGGAGTTTCCATTCTACATGATCTTAATTAATCTCCTCCGTAACCCTCAAGGATGAGCAATTTACAGATAGGCACACCAAGGCGGTCCAGGGAAGGGAAGTCATTTGCCTGCATCCCACAGCTGGGAGCAGGGCTACAAACACCTAGGCTGGGCTGTTTCTACCACTGCCCAAGAGGGCAGGTCTGTGTGTGGCAAGTTTGGAGCTGGTGTCCCCAAGAGGTGAGAAGCAAGATGAGCGAGGAGGCCTGCACATCCAGGCTCAAAGCTTTTCTCTGTATTACCGTACGCACCTAGGGTGAAGGGGCAACGGTGCAGGCGGAAGTGGAGACTCAGATCAGCGAGGCAGGCATAACTCACACTCAGACTTGGGAGTTTTGCCCATGGAGGTCCCCATGCATCTCTATTTCGAGGAGCAGCACAGCTTCAAAAGCCTCTTGTTGTTGGGCCTCAGCTGTAGGGTAGGCAGGACCCTGGCCTCTCCTTAACCACCTTCCCAAATCCACCTGCCAGAGACTGAATTGAAGGACAGTCAGTCCCCTTCAGCTTCTGAATTCATTCCACTAGCCTCCCTGTGACCACAGCCTGAGTTCCCTGGGCTGGGGTTAGGCATAGTGTCCTCAGACGCTCCCATCCTCCCCAGAGCACCCAAGTATCCCCACCACCATCAGTGTCAGCCCCGGGCAGAAGAGCTGTTCTGCCCGCCCTCAGCCCCGATGCTCTGGTGGACCTGACAACGGACAGAACACCCGTGGCCACAGTGGCCACAGAGAGCAGGGAGGATAGTGCAACACCCAGTTTGTCAGACTGGCTCGGTACCTGGCAGCTCCTTGTGACCCTTTCCAGGGAGGAGGCTCTCCTTTCCCGGGCCTGCCCAGTCAGGAGGGTGAAGGGAGGCAGAAACAACACAAAGGAGTGAACGGTTCTTGGAGCCTATTATCCCAACAAGATCCCAACACACACAGTTGTACATGGACGAGAAACGGTCAGCGATCTAGAGACACATACCAAAGAGAAACCCGGAGAGAGAGACACACAGGAGCAGAGACTTTTGTGAGAAACACTCACAGGGGCGGAGACCAAGAGGCAGAAACCCAGAGGAAGGGAAACCCATGCAAACGAGTGATCTAGAGGAAAACAAACGGCAGGGACCTCAAGGGCTCCGTAAACCAGCCCCGGGCACACCCGCAGTCCCAACTAGCCACAGTCCCACAGCGCACCTCCCAACAGGAGGGCACTGGTACAGTGTGGGCCAGAGCGTGGAGCCCCAGGCGCGAGGCGGGCCGGGGACTCGCGCACAGGGCGCACTCCGGGTCTGGGGAGCGCCGGGCGAGAAGCGCACACAAAGAGACTGCACGGCCAGCAGAAGCAGGCTCCGCCTGTCCACTCCTTGACTCCAGACCACCTTCCCCACGCCGGCACTCTCACCGGACCCACAGAGAGAGACACAGCACCCCACCCGCACGCCCTGGGACCCCGCCCCGCCGCGCCCCACCCTGCTCCGGCCGCCCGGGAGCGCGGCTCTCACCAGCTGCAGGCAGCAGAAGGCGACAAGCGTGCAGCGCCCGCTGCACTTGCCCATGGCTCCAGGGGCCGCGCAGGCCGTCCGCCTCGGCGCCCCTCTAGCTCAGCGGCCGCCTCCTCCTCCGCACCGCGCGGGCTCCGCGTTCTTCCCTCTGGGCGCCCCGGGCGGCGGGTCTGGGCGCCTAGGGCCGGGCCCGGGAGCGCCGGGTCCTCAGGGCTGAGGCGGGCCGCCTGCGCTCTGAGTCCATGGTCCGTCCACCCGCGTGCTGGCTCTACCAAGCCGCGCCTTCTTTGTCTGACCGGCCGGCAGCCAGACGCGCCTCCTGCCCCGGGGCGGCTGGCGGGGAGCGCGGAGCGGGGAGCGGAGATACCGAGCGCGGCGCAGCGCAGCGCAGAGAAGCACTGCCCAGCTGGGGCAGCCGCCCGGGCGCTCCGCGGCCGCGGCTTCCCGGCCCCACCACGTGGCTCCGCCGCTGCCGCCGCCGCCTGGGAGGGAGGAAGGGAGAGAGGGAGGGGAGAGGTGGGGCGGGGCGGGAGCGGAGGGGAGGTGGGAAGGGGTAGGGAAGTGCGGAGTTGGAGGGGAGAGGCCGGGAGTAAAGTGAGAAGAGAGTATGGGCTTGGAGGCTGAGAGCCTTCGGTCAAACCCGGACTTCACTGGTTGCTCACTCTCTGTGTGACCTTGGGCAAATCGCGTCACCTCTCTGGGCCTCAGATTTCTTAAACAAAGTAGGAATAGTAATGTCTGCTTCAGTGTTGTCACGAAGATAAAATGGATTTCTGTGAACAAAGCACTTCGCCCCGCGCCTGGCCTCCTGAGGGTGCTGGAGCGTCCCTCTGTCCATTCTATCTTTAGGGTCTTAGTGTTCAAACCCAGGCCCTCCATTTCCACGCCAGTCCTCAGATCTGTTGCTCCGCACCCCAGCTTCCCTCCTGAATGCCTGGTGCCATTTTCTTCCTTCCCTCTTTTCTCCTAGCATTTACTGAGCCCTGACTACATACACCTGGGAGTCCTGGGATCCAGAGATGAGCCACGCTGTTCCAGAACCCACTGAAGGAGCTTCTTCCGGGTCAGACTCCTAGGGGCAGGTCGGCAGAGGTGGGCTATGGCCAGCCCCTAACCCAGGCTGCAGTCGAGAAGGGAGTCAGGAAGGGCTTGCCAGCGTAAAACCATCTTCTCTAAGACGCCCTGGGAAAGCACTTAACCCTCAAGCACACCTCAAGTCCAAATCACTCGGCTGGGAATCCCCATCCTCTCTCCACGCTTCTCTATCCCGTCTGACCTGTGAAGTGTACCTCTAGCCAGTATTTATGAAATACCTACAATGTGCCAGGCTCTCTGCTGGAGAGAAGAGGACACGCCAGCACTGTGTGCACTCTCTGTGTGCACTCACAGAGAGAACAGTCTAGTGGGGAATTGTCAGTTAAACAAGAAAACACACACATAAATACATAATGACAAATTCTGATGAGTGTCATAAAGGATAACAAGGAATGAAAGAATAAAGGGGCATAATTCAGGTTTGGAGACCAGGAAAGACCTCCTTGAGGAAATGACGTTGATACTTGAGAAGACAATAGGAGGGAAGGAGACAGCCGAGAAGTGGAGAGTAGTGTGTTCCGGCAGAAGAAACAGAACATTTCTTATTCTTGCCCTTCCTCTCCACTCTCACTAGCCCTCTTGACTCAGAGGGCAGTATAGTATCGATTAAGCCCATGATTTGGACCCAAACAGCCTGGGTTCCAGATCCAGCACTGCCACTTGTAAGCTGCTTACATAGTAAGCACCCAAATGCATTATCATCTGCTTCCTAGGACTGGCTACATGATTTGTGAGGTCCAGTGCAAAATAAAAATGCAAGGCTCCTTGTTACAAAATTCAGAGTGATGACAGAGCAGAGCATTACACCAAACACAGGGAGGGCCTTGCATGACTAAAGGCAGCCCTATCTTCTCCCTGGACTATTAAGATGATCTCTTCACTGGTCTCCCTCCTCCACCCAATTCCTTTGTGTTCCACTTGGTATTTTAAAGCAAACAGGTTACTCATAGAATTGAAACAACATGTTCTGAGGCTTTCACTTGTGATAACAAGGTGAGATAATAGTGGGAACTTTTCTCAGCCATGCTTGGGTGAGAAACAGCTGTGTCCAACCAGGTTCCATGAGTAGCAGGTTCCCAGGAGTCTATGAAGTCCCTGAAATATGCAAAGCTTCCTACGAGCAGATGTGCCTTTTTCTGGGGAGAGGGTCCACAGCTTTCATCAAATTCTCCAAAGACTTCATTTCCACAAAAGAACAACAACCACAAAAAGGATCAGCTCAGATGGAACAGTTCTCTACCAGATCCTCTTACGGGGCCTCTTCCAGACAGAGCCTCTGCCAGTTGCCGCTATGACTGCTATTGATGCAGTTCAGTAACAATAACAGCTACCATTTGTTGAGTGCTCTCTCTCAGCTAGGCACTTCACATACACTATCTCATTTAACCCTTATAATAACAGTGGATTCCACTGGGGCTGTGATTAGCCCTTGCCAGGCTTTTGGCTGTATTGTGGGCCTGTAACACCTGTTCTAAGGCCTGACTGACTCACTCTTAAGTCTGTCCTATGGGACGGGGGATGGCCTGTCTGACCTCAGCAGAACTAGCCTCTGGTCCTGGGTCATTCCCACCTATGACAAGTCTTCCTTAACTAGGAATTCTTGTCTGAAGAATTCCTATTTAAATTTCACATCTCAGCTCAACTGTTGCTTCCTCCTGGAGGCCTTCCTTAACACTGTGGGGGGGGGTAGCGGGGGAGGGGCACGGGGAGTGTCCTTCCTTTGGGCTCACATGTGGTTTGTGATAGCTTTATTATAGCTTTTACTGAGATTTACTGCACTTGTCTGATTTTGTTTGTTTCCCCCGATAGACTGTGAGCTCTACGAGGACAGTGACTGTGTTATAAATTACCTCTACATCCAACAGGGCTTGGATCATGTCAGGAGTCAGCAAATATGTGGTGAATGAATGATCTTCCCAGCCTCAGGGCCCAGTGTATCTTGTGCCCTTTTTACCACCTGGATGTCCAGGGTTCAAAGAGGGAGGGCGATCTAATTATAGGAGCAGATGGGATGGTCTTGGCAAGAAGTTGGACGGGTTTAGGAGCTGGGGACAACATGGGTGGGTGGGTGCTGTGAGTCCACACGAAGGATGACTAACCCCTCAACTAGGGAAAGGTTGTGGGGAAAATGAAGCAGAATTTAGTAATACAGGACAGAGATGATTCAGAACGTACCCACGCCTCCTGAGTAAGAAGGCAGAACCATGGTCAGCCCTAGAGAGGCACAGCAGGAGCCGCTGAAGGGATGACATTCGTAGGGTGTGAAGTTCCTCCCTTGATCTAAACCAAGGCTAGTTGGTGTTTGGATCTTCGTCCCTCTGGGGGTTGAAACACTTTTGAGAAAGTTTACTCAGAAGATAGTCAAAAAGGTTAAACCTATTCCCCTTCTTCCAAGTGAGAGGACTGAATGTACTCATTAATTATACTTTCTGGAGTGTTTTTCTTTTTTTAAAAAGATTTTATTTATTTATTTTTAGAGAGAGGGGAAGGGAGAAAGAGAGGGAAATATTGATGTTTCAGAGATATATTGATCGGCTGCCTCTCACACGCCCCCATCTGGGGACCTGGTCCCGAAACCCAGGCATGTGCCTTGCCGGCGCCCAACCCACTGAGCCGTACCAGCCAGGGCCTAAACAGCCTGGGTGGCAGTAACGCCTGTAGAAAGTTTCTTCCCCTTATCTGGGCCCGTGGGGTCCAGAATCCCTAGCACAGAATCTTCTGACAGTCAAGACAAATCTCCCTTCGCACTAGTCTTGGAAGCCACAGGGCTTTCGGTTAAATTCTGCCCTTAGGCCAGCTCAGCTGGGGACATTGAAAGATGATAAGCAGTCCCCTCCAATTGGCCCCATACCTCGCTGGCCCTTTATTGTGCTGTACTGGGCTTGTCTGAGGGCCAACTGGGGAAAAGAAAGCAGCTCACGGCGGCTCCTCCAGCAGGTCCCAAGTGCCCTCGTAGGATTCTCAACCTCCTGCTGGCTCCCCCGCCCCTGGTTTTCCAGAAGCCCTCACCCAGGCCTCACTCACAGCCAACCAATTCGTCTAATCCTAAAATTACCATCTTAGAGTCTCAGGAAAAGACCACAGAGGTCCCCCTAATCAAGCGGCTCTCAAATGGTAGTGTACAGACCTGCACCTGAATCAGGGCCCCACGCCAGCCCAACTCAAGCAAACTCTCTGCAGGTGGGACCTGATTATGGGTATTTTAAAAATTCGCTGCGCAGGGATTCCGACGAGCAGCTCTAACCCTCCACATCGAGACAACACAGGCATTCCTGCCGAACGGCCACCCAGCTTCTGCTCGCGCGCCTCCGGAGGGGAGGACACCGCACCATTCTTGGACACCGCTGATTCAGCTGCTCTCTCTGCCGAGTGAAAACCGGCCTCCTTACACCTCGTCTTGGCTCTGCACTTTGAGGCCTCCCAGAATGAATGGTGTCTCTTTTCCAAGATAGCCTTTTGATGTTTAAAGACAGCAATCTCAACTATCTTCCCTACTTCCTACAACCATTCCCCACATGATCTTCTCAGTGGGCACTCGGAACCAAAGCGTCCTCAGGAGTGGTCTTCTGACCACAACCAAGAAACCTCTGCTGGTTCTCTTTCCAAAGGACAAAACCTGGAGCTGCCAGCCCAGCTTTGAAGCCCCTTTGCAGTCAGGTTCCAACATTTTTCAAGGTTCCTACTCATCTGTCATTCCCCCAATATGCTGTTACCCCGTGTGCTGCGTCATTTTTGAATACACCAGATTTGATCTGTGCTCATCCTTGTTTCTTATCCATGTTTTTTCTACCCCAAGACTGTATTTACCCCCCTCCTGTCTCCCTCCCTTCTTCCTAATTTCCACTCATCCTTTAGGACTCACTTTAAGTGTCATTTCTTTAGTAAAATTTTCTCTAACTGCTCCTTAGGTACCGCGTCCTAGTTTGTTGGTGTACCTCCGACAGTATGGATTAGATTGTATTTGAATTGCTTATTTATATGTTACTAAAACATGTACATGAGAAGACACAAAGCACAAATAAATGTGGTACATTTTTCTGGAGTGTCAACTCTACTTGGTGCTCAGTGATTTAAAACACTTAGTAATGTAAAACAAGCACAACTATTTTTATGAAGCAATACACAAAACACATATTTAAATAGTCAATTTCACCGGGAAAAAGAGGTAGGGGGACTACTTTAGATTAAGAGACACCAGGGAGACAGAATACCAAATGCATGAAAACTGGATTGATTCTAGATTGAAAAATGCTATAAAGGCATTTTTGATACTGAAGAAATTTTAATATGATCATTAGATATTATGGAATCAATGTTAATTTTCTTAGGTGTGGTAATGGTATTGTGGTTATAGAAGAGAATGTTCGTAGTAGGTAACTGCTGGAGTATTTAGGAATATTTGGGAGTAAAGAATTACGTCATCAGCTTACTTTCAACAGTCACTGAAAGTTATATATACCAGCACGTGTGCATGTGAGACAGAGATTACGGAACCCAGATGGAATGTACAGATGGGTTTTAACGCATCGCAAATTGAAAATATCATTAAGTCCAAAGGGCACTTAATACTACACTCTGGAGGGTCAGTTGTTTACCCTCATGACTGCGTGGCTGACTGGGAGCTGTGGCTTGCTGCCCCTGCCCAACATCACGAGGGAGTTCCTTACTACATATTGCTAGTGCAGGAAAAGATCAAAATTCAAAACTGGAAGTATACTTACTACTGAACATGTATTGCTTTTGTACACTGTAAAGGGGAAAGACGAACCATTGTATGCCAGGGGCTGTCTGTGTATAGATAATTATGTTTGAAAAATTTCCAGCTAAAAAGTTGTGGGGTGGGAGAATCATCCATTTTACAAATTCACGGTAAAATTTCAAAGTTATTAATTTCAGGAGTCCCTCCTACTGGCTCCAGTTCTTTCTCCTCTGCCAATTAAGGACACTTGCTGGAGAAGCGTGAGAAGCCCTCTTTTTTTTCTCCCCACCATTCTGTTCTGTGAGCTCCCAAAGAGCCTAGGACTCAGTCTGTAATCTCGGAGCCCAGTACAGTGTCTGCCATAGAGGGATGTTGAATAAATGCTCCCTGAATATCACGAACTTATGTGCATGTGACCTTGGCAAAACTGCACCTAGACCGTCTCCCCTTTTGTAAAAGAAGGCTGGACTAGATGACTTAAGGTCCTTTCCGGCCACAGCACCTTCGGATGCTATACTTGAGGCTTTGAAGGAAAAGTCAGCAGTTTTCTTTCTACACAGAACCCCCAACTCCCACAAGGCAGAAATGACCAGTGAATCAGCCTCTGCTCCCTGGTCAAGCCCCCAAGTTTTAGGTCAGCCATGGGCTTTGGGAGAAGTGTTCTTAGCCATACAGAACATGTGATAAGCAGGGGAAGCAACTTAGCTTTCTACCATCCTCTTGGTTATAGTCATAGCCATGGCAAATACCAGTGTCCTCCACCTTGGTTGCACATTGTAATCAGTTAAGGAAGCTTTAAAAAATACTGATTTTTACTCCAGGGATTCTGATTTAATTGGTCTAGGGTACGAGCCAAGCATCTGGATTTTTAAAGGCTCCCAAGGTGCTTCTACGTGCATTCTAGGACTAAAAACCACTAAGGCCTACATCATAGTGATGGGCTAAGGGCTCTCGCTGGGTTTGCATCCTGGCTTTGCCATTGCCCCGTTGGTTGATCTTGGCTGTTAGTTCTTTTTGAACTTGTTGACCCAAATGTGACAATCCAGTGAGATAATGCATACAGCACTAACCCCAAAAGAACAGCTATATAGTTAATAAGGACAATCATTAATGAGTGACCAGGAGGTGCCTTTGTGGCTCTTCTTGGAAAGAGGAAAACTTTCTCCAACTTGTATCAAAATCACTTGAAGACTTGTTAAAACAGATGGCTGAATACCTCCTTTCCCCGAAGTTTCTGATTCAGTAGGTCTCAGGTGGGGATCTAAAATTTGCATTCCTAGCAAGTTCTCAGGTGATGCTGCTGCTGCTGTTCCAGAGGCCACACTTAGAGGATCACTGTTCTAGAGCAGAGGGTTCTCAACAGCACCACTAAGGACATTTTGGAGCACCTAATTCTTTGAGCGCTTTTGGCCTCTGTCCATTAGGTGTGCATAGCATCTCTCCAGTTGTGATAATCGAAAGTGTCTCTAGACATTGCTAAATGTCCCTTGGGGGGCAAAAATTGCCCTGTTTTAAGAACTACTGCTCTAGAGGACAAAAGTGACAGAAAAATCTAAGAGCCTACGGGGTTTCAGAGGCAAGTGAGAAAAAGACGTTGAAGCCTGAAGAAAAGTTTGGGTAGCTCAGGGCTTGATGCAGAGAATGGGTGCCCACCTGGAGCTTTTTTGGAGACAGATCATTATGGGTCTAGGGTACAGAGACAACTGACCAGAGGGCAGGCTCAGAACTCAGACCTGGCTTCGTTCGGTTCCACAGGAATAGGGGCTGTCTTTCAAGTGTGGCTCCTCCCTCTGTCCTGGGACACAGCTGTCAAACCCTAAGTCTCTTGGAAGGAGCCATCTTGTCCCAACTCAAATGGCCCGACAGCTTTCCCCTCAGACTTTGCTGCCTGCAGCCCAAAATTGCCCAGAGCCCTCACCTCGGTCTCCCAATCACACACCTTGAGGTATTAACAAGCAGCAGACTCCAGGTCTACCTGTGAGAAACAGCTCGTAGTTGCACTGTTTAGAAGCAACTCTGACAAAAGCCCTGGCCTGTCCAAACCCACCTGACAATTCAGTCCACAAAACTCAACCAACCAGTGGCAAAAAAAAAGACTTGGCTCTTTTAAGTGCCAACAGTATTAAGTGCTAGAGATGGGAGAAGTCATAAAGGGAAATTAACTGAAAACCAGAGATGCCATTACTCATTCGGGAGCAATCTATCTCTCCCAAAGTGAGAATACAATTTGCACCCTCTGGGGATATTTTATACTCAAATCTTTATTCCCCAGGCTAGGGCCTCTATTTCCTTCACATTCTAAGTGGTGCTATTTCCTGCTAATGGCCTCTACCCAGCCTCTGTAGGCACTTGGCAGGAGTGAAGAGGCTAAGGTTGGAGGAAAGCCCTTGCAGTCTCCAGGGCCTTTGTTCTACCATATCGCTGCCGATTATTAATTAGGTTTTTAAAAGTGCAATGTTAAGGTTCAAGTCTTATTTTAGCCCAAGCCAAGAAAGATGGGTGAGCGGAGGGCACTGGACTAATTGCGAGGTATGTGGATCTTAACAGGGATTAGGGAGCAACCTGCGATGGTGTGAGAACTATGAATAGCAACTTGCAAAACATCTCTGGCCAAACCTCTCCTTGTTAAAGGCATATATATAATTATTGCCCACACCTGAAACCTGAATCACCATTCTCTTCGAAGATTCTACTATACTTTGTATATTAAAGGCTCTAGGCTGTTCTGCAGTAAAGAAATCTGTTTCACTGTATTTAACTAGGCTTTTTCTCATTTATTTGAGCAAGAAATCTTTAGGCCCCAATGTTGCTAACATAGCTGGGAAACAGTGTTCTGTGGAACGTACTTTAGGAACGCCAGGACGTGGCTCCTACCGAAGCCTGCAACTTCACTGTCTGCTGCTCCCCACCTCTAATGATGCTGAAGTTCAATGCACATGTTCTTTGCCCACCTGGCAAAAGCCCACTTATTTTTTTAGTCCCAATCTAAGCATAATCAAGTAATCTGTGAGACTGCCTCAACTCTCCCAGGCACAATAAATCGTTTCCAGTGGCCTTTATTAAAATTTTATTCACTGTATTAAAAGTAATTGATTTGACAGCTTTATCATCCTGTTAGTTCCTTCATTAATGAGTTAAATACTGCACATGTGCTCACTTAAAACCATCTTCTCTCTTATAACTTAAGATACACAGATGACTCGGGTTTGTGAGCTAAAGTATAAAACCAAATGTGTTTAGAAGAGGTTGGAGTTGTAAAGGCCTCTGTGTTGAGATATGAGATTTCAGAAAAGACAAACTCCACTCTCCAGTGTCAGATGGAATCCACCGGTGTGTGCTCAGCACAGTCACCCAGTGATCCAGGGAGACAGTAACCTGTCTTGGGGGTAGAGGACAATTAATAGCATTTCTTAATACCATTGTCAATTTAGGAAAGAGAGACAAATAAGCAGAATCATAAAGAAGTCCTAATGTCATGGCCCAGTTACACCAAAACTTTCTCATATTCCTTCTGAGTTTGATGCAGCCTTTCAGCCAATGTTGTCTCTGCCAGTGGAGACTGGCCCCAATATGCCCGCTGCAGGAACCCTGGGTCTAGAAACCACTGCTCAGGAAAGTTTTTGTTTGTTTTTTGGCAGGATGGGGAGCTACAGACCCTGTTCATTAAAGAGCATGTAAAAGTAAACAAGATTCTTTCAGACCTTACAGATCACCTCTTTATGCTATGGTTCTAATAGGAGAGCAGTATCTGTTATCTGTAATTATTCTGTCATTTTCATGGAGTGAACCTAAAAATACATACAAGGGGAAAAAAAAGCCCAAAACATTCCAATAGACAGCTTCTTGGAAGTTTAACTGAATTATATCACGTGTCCATATCATGTCCTGCTCAGATTTATAGTGATCAAGCAAACAAAGGACAGCAATAAGTCCAATCTACATGGCTCTTGTAAAAAGGCATCTATTTGGTTTTTAATACAAAATGACTCAGAGAAACACAGAAAGAAAATATACAAGCCAGTTATTGAATTAAAAAAAAAAAATCCCCAAACAAATTTCATCACATTCTCTGTCTTCGGTCTCGATTAGAAAACAGGAAGCTGCAAACCAACCAATGTCTGTCCCTTTGAAGGAATATTAAAAAGGAAAAAAAAAAGTAAAGAAGAAAAAAAAAACAAACAGTCCCTGAAATCCGGCAGGTGGTTCTTTAGAGGCCACTGTGAGCTTGCCTTAATCATCCTGGTGAAATGAGATACATGTGGTTGCTGGAATATGGCCACCTCCTACTAGTTTCTTGATCTTTGTCTCGAGGGAGGGTGCTGGCCTGGCCACCACTGGATGCCGCTGATGCAGCCTGAGGTCAAGCAGCCCTGGAGTCGTCCACTCCCCACTCACTGAATCTCCCCCATATACAGTCTCTTGTCACTGGATGCTGAGAGAACTGAGGTAAAAGAACAGAGAAGAATAACTGGTTATAATGAAGGCTCAAGGAGACCTGGTGCTCAAGGGCTCTTATTTCAAGAGCCGATTTTGGTATAAAAGAGCAATTGGATTCAGCTTAAACCCCCCTCCTTCTGAACACCATTCACTGGTAATTGTAGTCTGGCTTTTCAATCCACATCCTCTCAGAACCATAAGGGTGGACTGTGCTGTAGGAAATAGCATTATCAGGCTCCAAATCCTGATGTATCCTGTCAGTCAAACCCTAAGAAAAAGATCTCAGTCCTTCCAGAAAACAAGAATCAATGTCTGTGCCAGTCATTTTCTAAGTGCGCTTATTAGCCCTAGAGACAGTCACATTTTCTCCTTAATTTCAAGGCCCATTATTTAGTTTACAAAATGACTGGCTAGCCAATAAAATGTGAGTGAAGTTATAATTTAAATCTGAATACTAAGAAATATCATTCTTTTATCCAAATACTTCACTGAAACACACTTGAAGCAAATAAACTCACAAGAACTAGACTAACCAAGATCGCTCTCAGATTGAGAAGAAAATGAAACACTGCTCTTACCCTCACCACTTAAAACAATGGTGAGACTGCTGATGACACCCATAAAGAATGTTTGCACGGACATTCTCAGAAAACAGACAGCCACATATGCCTCTGTATTCTCAAGGCTCCCTTTGGGAGATTCCCCCATCTCCCCTTCCCCATAGTCAGGAAGACTTACTGATGGGCTCGTCGGGGTGGAAAGCCACTTCGTTGATGGAGCCAGCATGGCCAGGCAACTTATACAAAATCCTCCTACTTGTGGTATCCCACACGTACACAAACCTGCAAGGTATCATGAAGAACAAAGCTAAGGCCTTTCAGAGCTGAGGATAGGGTGGAAGTATGGCTTTTTAAGGGAAATGGTTGTAACAATTATTTACTCACTCCATATTTATTGAACTGTATTCTGAGTTTTAGAAATTACGAATACAGATTTCGAATAAGGCATGGACCTGCCTTGAGCAACTGAGTGGAGAAATAGAAGTAGACAAAAATATAAGCATGACTGGTATTTTCAAACGCAAGCTTAAGAAATAGGAAAGAAATGTGGAGGAGAAAGACAGTTTTTCCTACAGATCCCCATATGGAAATCTTTCTCAAAGACCACCCCATGTAATTAGGCTGCAGTTATTAACATCATATGCATCCAGGAATGTCTTAAAGGTAACCCGATTCACGGTAGGTTGGGAATCTACGTTGTAGAGGCATCTGAACTTCTAATATAGTATTTAAATCACAGAGCCAGAGGAGGAACAGGAAATTTGTGCTATATAAACATAACCCAATATACACTTGACCCAAATCTCGTACTGAATTCTTGGGCAGAATACTGAATTCTAGCATGGGAAGGGGCCAAGAGAAATCAGGTAGTTTGAACTCATTTTACAGTAACAATACTATGGTACAATGACTTTTCCAAGATGATACAATTCATCAGTGGCAGAACTAAAATCAGAACTCTTAATATATTCCAGTGTTCTCCCTTTTGTCTTACCACCCTCAAACACCTTGTCTCCCCATCTCCCCCAAAAGAAGTTCCTTTGATCCTCAATCTTGCTTGGGTCATTTTAAGCTAAAGGTAAATAAAGAGATATTACCTTTATATGACCATGCAAAAATAACTTGTTGGTAAGTTTAAAGGGCTTATGGTTTTCAAATAGGTTGCATGAATTATTTATACATTAATTTTGTTTGGGCAACACCTAAAAGGGCACACTCACCAGTACTTGATTATAAAATGCCTACTTCTTATGTGACAGTCTTGGGTTGCCCACAAAGTCCAACCCAAGATTTAGTTTAATCCATGAAATAAAAGACATTTTTCATTTTCACCAATAATTTTATTGATTCAGATATTTTGAATATATTGGCTCTTTCCCGCCATTGGTTTCTAGTGGGTAGAGGCCTAGAGTACTGCCCAACACCTTCTAATGCACAAGATAGCCCCACAGCAAAGAATTACTTGGCCAGAATGTCAATAGTACCAAGAAACTTTGCAAGCCATTCTTGACACATTTGATCAGGCACAGCACTTTCTCCATACACTGCACAGATCATTTTCTGTGTTTCAGTTGTGTTTTTACCTTTCTTGAAATAATATATTGAAAATGTGCATTTTCTACCATCTTCAATATTAAAATGGCTACACAAAAATATTCACCAATTTTGATGTGGTTTTTTTTAATGCATGCTGATATGACAGCTGTCACAATACAACCTAAAAAAATTGTTTCAAATGAAGTTAAAGACAACTAAGTGCTATTAGAGCCATTGAATGGAAAAAACTATACAAACTTTTTGGCCAACCAAATAAACACTTTTGGTCTAAAATGGTGAAAAAGTGTATGAGTTCTGGAGTCAGAAAGACCTGGGTTCAAGTCTCAATGCAAGTATTTAACAGCGAAGTAATGTTAGACAATTATTTATATAACTTCTCTGAGTTTCTCTTAGTTGTAAAGTTAGATAGAAATAATACTGATCTCACAGTTTGGCTGAAAGAAATAATAAGATAATGTATGCTAAGTGCCTGGCACACACAATTAATTACAGCGATTGTTCTAACAAATACATTCATAATCAAAACAGAATCACATAAAATCAAAAGGTTGAATAAATCACTCAGAGTAGAAAGACTGGTAAGTCTTCCTGTAGTCTATGATACTAACAAAAAAAAAAAGACTTTAAAAAAGTAGTTAATTTTTTTATTGTATTTTTTTTCAATTGCCATTTTATCACCCTTACACCCTCTTCCACCTCCACCCACCCACCTCCCTCGCCACGATAGCACTTTTGAAAAGTTTCAAGTCTGAACATGAGGAGGTAGATGATTTGCAAGTAGAGAGAAAAAACTGGCCAAATCCAGGCCAAGGTGAAAGGCAGTTTTCTAAGGAAGATTACATTTCCCAGGCACATAAAGGCCAGCAGAACCCCAGATCTCCAAAGGTTTACTTCAAGGCCTCACTCTCTATGGCTGCCAATTAGATGCTAAATTTAGAGGTTCCATGCCCTCTCGTTACTCTGGCATGGCAATATTCGGCAGGAACCAGGCTCTTTATGTAACAGAGCTGCTTGCTGACTTCGGGCTAATTGGTGAGGAGGCTTGTGATATCTGGCCAACCCCCAGCAGGTAGACAAGCAGACTTTCCCAGGCCACAGCCATGCTTCTACATGTAAGGTCTAAAGGAAAAGAGAGAGGAAAAGAGGGAAGAGAGAACACTGACAGGCAGGGCCAATGTTGAAATAAACTGCTTGGAAGAAAAGCTTAGGCAAATATTTAAAAGCTTAATTACATAGGAAAGATAAAATATCTCTACCGAAAATAATGTAAACATACTTAGAATGGTTCTCATTCTGTCAGAATGCATGACACCTTATGCTGTGGACCTGTTAAGATCTTCTTTAGCAATTTGAACAACAGAAAATCTCTTAGATTCCCTCTTTGAGGCAGCTCTCTAAACCACAAGGCCTCAAACCATCAATGTGACACTTTTACCTGGACCCCCCCCCCCCCCCGAAAATGGCCAAACATTTGTTCATTTTTCCTGGCATTAAATGTGCCAGGATACAAAAGCCAACTCTGGAACTTTCAGGTATGCTCACAAATAGAAAGGTGTGGGACAGACCAAATGAAGCTTATCTATGGCTTTGCTAGGGCCCCAAATACGACTGGAACATACTGAAAGCCTAGGAAAGGCTTCGTGTTTATGGGCTGGTGCTTGTTTCAGCAGGATAGCAGGAAAATCTCTAAAGGCGAAAAAAGATGGGAGCCAAACCCAAAGTCTGTCACCAGAGGGCTTCCTCATTCTGTACCATCCCACATCTGTGGCCCAGCAGAGGTTGATTATAATCAGCCTCTGACTCCCTCCCAAGTATAGGCCACCATATACAGGGTAAAATTTGATTGCCATACTTGAATTAGGAATTCATTCTGAGCACTATTCACTAAGTGCTCAGATAGGTCAAACACTACCTTGGGTTCAGAGATGAATACAACTCATTCTCTGACCTCTACGAGCAAATAATGTACTGGGGGTGCCTCACTGTTTGACAATAAGATGTAATAAATGCTAATAAAGGTTAGGTGTAACTACAGCATAAGACAGAGAAATTAGTTATGCCTGAGAGGTAAGAGACAGAGAGGGCCAGGAAAAGTTTATAGATGTAACAAGAGAGAGGTGATCACTAGAGAGAGATATAGGAGTTTGAATAATGGAGTGTAAAACAGATATTTAAATAAACTGAAGCATGGCAGGAGAATCTGGTTAAAAACAAAACAAGACTGGAGTCAGATTATGAGCCTGAAGTGTATTATGATGGCAAAGGTAATGGAACAGAATCAAAGAAATTATTTATCCTCCATGTCTAAAACATATCCAAAGAGGGTAGAATTGATGTGTTTGTCTGATATGACCTTTAAACCCTACATAGTGCATATGGTTTCATCTCTGAGTACAGCTATAATTCTATGTGTACTCTAGCTCCGTGTCCACACTTAATGTATTAAACATTAGAAGATACCTACAGAGCTCCATCATTCTTTACCACACACCCTGTCACCCTTACCTGTCGGCTGAGCCAGCTGCTATCTTGCTTCCATCAGGTGACCAAGAACATCTCAGAAGATTCTAAAATGATGAATAAGCAGGAATCCACTGAAGACAGTAATGTACCAAGTCCCCCTTTATTAGACTACAGACTCACTAAGAGACTTTAAATTTAAGCAATTTTAATTTTTCCCCCAGAAAGATGATCAGCAATGTATTTTATATTTTGTGACCCAAAATAGCGCATTTTATAATTTCATTATATAAAAACCAACTGTAGAAAATGCTTAATTTACAGTAAATCAGAGTGGACCTGACAACAAAATTTTGTTCTGCCTACAAATGGAGGGTCCCTTTGCTCCATTTACCTTGATCCTCATTAAAAATTGTTTACCTTGAAGAAAAGGAAAAGCAGAACCAAATCTAACAACAAAAAAGATTTGATTTATAAAGTGAAATAATGGGATCTCAAAGTAAAACCAGTAGTCTCTGTTATCAAATTATCTGGAGGAAAGCTGCTTTCAAGAGCTGACCTGGGATTTGAGAATTAGAAAAAATTTCTCTCTCTCAGAATCTGGGCCACGGTGCTTGCTGAGGAGAGAGATGTACCATATTTTGCCACATATAACGTGCTCCCATATATAATGTGCATCCTTGTTTTGGGTCCAAACTTTCAGGAAGAAAAAGTAATCTTCTGTTTCAATTTTAAATTCATTTATATTTAGATACTTGCTTTTTGTATTATAAAAGAAATTTAGCATTTATTTTTTATCATATTATGGTTCAAGAAATTTTATGTAACAAATAATTAGAAAACACAAGAACAGCTACAAGGTATTGCCTCAAAAATTTGGGCAAAAAAGTGCGCATCGTACATGGCAAAATACAGTCTTCTTGAGGCTCCAGTAGCTGGTCACCAGGAGGGGCAGGCAGTCCTCTTGGTAACAGCCATGGGAGCTGGGGTCCCTTTTCAAACTACAACCTAAGAGGGTCAAAGTCAGCAAAGAATTAAAAGGATAGAAGTGAGTGTTTTATTGAAGTTGGAAGTCCTAAATTGGAGGGTTGGACCCATCGCTGTTTATCTGTGTGACTGCCTTCTACCCTATCCTATTAGTTTTATTTCTAGGAAGAACAATTTTGATGGACAACAGTGTTACTGGAATGCAGTTCCTTCTTAGTGGAGATACTGAGCTCCCTTTTTTAAATAAACTGAGATAAAATTGATAGAACATTGTATTATTTTTAGGTGTACAGCATAATGATTTCATATATGCAGATACTGCACCTTAGCACTCTTTTCAACATTTCTTTGAATCAAACTCATTTGCTGTGCAGAACTCACCTTTTCAAAGTTGTGCACATTTCCTTGAAATATTTTTACACATCTCTCTTTGGGAGCAAATGGCCGGACATCCCAGACCCGCACTGCAAATTCAAATGAACAAAGCAAAAGAGTTATCAGCCAGAGGCCTCTGAGAACCCACCTGAAAGCAGTATCAAGTTAACAACAGAGGCTATTTCCTGGGAGGAGAGCAAAGAGAAGGTCAACATGGTACATGGTAACCTGTTAAGACTCTTTTTGTTAAGAGGAATATAAAATGCATTCCAGTTCCATTAACTGGGCCTAAGGGTATAGAGGAAACCGGAGGGGACAGGAAGGAGAAATGTCAAACACAATGCTGGGGACTTGCAACAGAGAGTAGTTGGGTGTAACATTAATTTCAACAAAACATTTTGCAAATGATTCCTCTGCCAACCCAAAGAGTCACATCTAGCAAAGCTTTGATATGGCAACCTAACCATTACTGACTACTGTGACATTCAATCTATAAAAATCAAACTCAGGACTAACCTTTTCTAATTTTGCTCTGAGGGGCACCTGACAGTCTAAACTTGAACAAGGTCAAATATCTGTATATATCAAAAGAGCACTGTATCAAGACTCAAAAAATGAACTGATTCTAATTTTAGTATATATATATACATAGTATATCAGATAAATAGTGAGGTCCTTTGGGTTTTGGGCTCCTCTGTAAAAAGTGAATACTATTTGTTCTTTTTTCTTTTTTAAAGCAAGAGTATTTTAAAAATCAAATAAGATGACATATGTGAAAGGGCTCTAAAAGACTGGAGGCAATTAACAAAAATAAAGAATTTGTAATTTTATTCTATAACCTGTAAGAAATTCTCCTTTTTCTCCTTATTTTAATAACCATTTCGGGAAGCTCATTTTTCCTTACTGTGAACAACGGTAGAATTAGCCGTGGCTGGTGTGGCTCAGTGAATTGAGCACCGGACTGTGAAGCAAAGGGTTGCCAGTTCAGTTCCCAGTGGGTTTCAGGCCAGGTCCCCAGTAGGGGGCACACGAGAGGCAAGCACACATTGATGTTTCTATCCCTTTTTCTCCTTGCCTTCCCCTCTCTCTAAAAATAAATAAATAAAATCTAAACAAAAACAAAAACAAAAAAATGCTTGTCAATGGTATTTCTGAAGAAATCACAATGTATGTGCAAATACCCACAGTGAGCACTGGCTATAGCTGTCATTTTATTTTTTAAGAATCAGAACTTGTAACTCTTTTATTTATTTATTTTTAGACAGAGGGGAAGGGAGAAAAGCAACAATGTGTGGTTGCCTCTTGCTCACCCCCTATTGGAGACCTGACATACAACCTAGGCATGTGCCTTGATTGGGAACTGAACCAGTGACCCTTTGGTTCACAGGCTGGCTCTCAATCCACTAAGCCACACCAGCCAGGGCTATAGCTGTCATTTTAAATGTAAAATAAAACAAAACAACACAACACCACACCACACAACACCTCTCTCCATCCCAGAACAACAAGAACAAACCCAAAAAATAGTCCTTGGAGTCAGAGAAGCAAAAAAAGGCAAAGCTATGCATAAAAGTTTGCTATAAAGCTGACAATATAGTCAGAAGATAAAGAATGTTCATTCATTCAACAAGTATATTGAGCGCCCACTGAGTGCTATTTTCATCATAAAATGTCTATGATGAAAAAACACTTCAGCTCTTGACAAGCCGATGAACTTGTACACCAGAGGGACATTTCCAAAAATATTAAGCATATAATCCAACATGTGATCCTCCTTTTCTGCTACACCCATCCTCCCACCCAACAACTCAAAAACAGGTAAAGAAAAGAGTGTGTGTTTGGGTAAATTCCGAGTGTTGAGATGTTTTAATGAGGTCCGGTTGCCACACCAATGCTTTGGAGCGGGAAAGGAAGACAATGGCAAAAAGAGCACATTTGAGATTCAATAGGTCTATTGATCATCCGAGTTTGGTGCTCTGAAAATGCCTGAGAACCGCCTTGGATGGATCTCCAGACTCTCATCTTTCTCAGTAAAGAAATCATCAAGAATTTCTTGTATCCTGCTTGAATCCATAGCCTTGAATTCAGAGCACACCAGAGCTAAAATGGGCCTTCTAAGTAAAGACCAGCCCTCTTTTCCTTTTCAAATCAGTGTAGAAACTGATGCCCAGAGAGGAGAAATGTTATGAGCAAAGTTGCTCAGGGATTAGGTGGCAGATCTGGGACTAGAATCCTGGCTTTTTGACCATCTCTTCCAAATGTTTTCTATTACACATTCTCCTAACTGCCCTGGTGAAAATCTGTGAGCTGTCCTGACTCTTTCCTTGAACCCTCATTTATCCCAGCACACATTTCTAGCACCCAATGACCCCTTTTCTTTAGGGTCCACAGTGACTGGGCATTTGGAGCACTTTCCTTTCCAAAGTTACCTGTATTGTCCATTGCATTGGACAGGAGATAAGAGCCTTCAGAACTTAAACTCAGGCCAGTCACCGAATCTGCATGGCCTCTCATGGTGTAAGTCAGCTTGTTTTGGCGCAGGTCCCAGACCTGCAAAATAAAAAGGTGCCCCCAGAAATCAAGTTGTGAACAGCAAAGGAATAAAATTACTGTACTGAAGAGTCAACCGACTGGAGAAATTGGTATCCCTTCTTAATCTGGCTCTCGACTAGGAATTACTTTATCACAAACTACAGAATTTCTACCAAACAGGAAAAACTCTCCTCTTTCTGAAAAGGGAGTCAAAGTTACTAATATATTTGATTAGATACAAACAAATCAATGTCAAATATTAAGGTAAAGTTTAACAAAAAATAATGGAATCAATAGAGGTTATTTCCTAATCATAACAAAATATATCAGAATTTAAAAAACTAAGTAGCATTTAAAATGCTTCAACTATGATTCTTAGCAAATAAAAACACACTATTATAACAATATAAAAACAAGGAAAAATGTAATATAAAGAGGCATTATTATGACTGCAAGTAAATTGTATATGAGATAATATGCAAAGATACAGAGCTCTAAAATTTTTAATTAAATGTCATAATACGTACATTTCAGTTGAAAATAACCTAATGTCAAACAGGGGAAAAAAACATGGTTTATTAAGTTATGGCTCATAAACACACTGCAACACTATGAGTTCTCATGGCTCGAGGTAGGATAGCAGAGTGGAAAGAGCAGAAATTTAGGGTCAGACTAAACCAGTCTTTGCTACTTAAAGAGTTACGTGTTACTGGCCACTAACCCTTTCAGAGTCTGTCTGGTCTGTAAGATGGGAATAGCAACATTTACTTCTTGTGGTAGTGCCAGGATGACAAATAGAATGCTTAGAAATATATGCCGGGCACATAGAAGGCCCCCAATAATTGGCAGCTTTCATTAAGCAACTCCTAAAAATAACTCTGAAGCTATTGAGCAAATATGGAAAATACAAAAGAGTATTCACATTTACATAGACTATAACTATGTGACGAATACATTGAAGCCAACAGAAATGATCCGAAATGCCATAGGAAAAGACAGCACCATGGCTGGTGTGGCTCAGTAGACTGAGTGCCGGCCTGTGCACCAAAGGGTCGCCAGTTTGATTTCCAGTCAGGGCATGTTCCTGGGTTGCGGGTCAGGTCCTTGGTGGGGGGTACACAAGAGGCAACCACACACTGACGTTTCCCTCCCTTTCTCCCTCCCTTCCTCTCTCTCTAAAAATAAATTAAAAAAAAAAAAAGAAGACGGAAAAAGAAAAAAAGAATACCAATTTCATTAGGGTCATTGGTATTATACATAATTTCCTCCAAATCTGATTTAATATTGCCATTTACCAATAGTTTTTCTAAGATTAAAAGAAAAAATTTGCTGTCCCTTTAAGCAAGGCACTTTCCTCGTCTAGAAATGAATTTGGTGTTCTATGTCCAAGCAATACACAAGGCAGACAACTCTGCTTCCCTATCAAGAGCTCATTCATGTGTGTAATCCAACATACTTTACATACAATCATTTTTTTCTATCAAGATGTGTACTGCATCAATAATCAGGAAAATTTAAAATGGCTGACATTTTTAAATTCAAGCTGTTGTTCCTCTTCTTCAGAGAAGGAACTGCTGAAACATTTAGCTTTGTAACAACCAAGAGAGAATGAAATTCACCATCCCTCTTAAGTGCTTGGGTGTTATTTCCAGACTTTCTCTATTAAACCCTGCACATATTGTTTGTACAGGGGCAATATGTATTTGGGGTTTGCCACAGAAAAAGTGAGTAGGGCACAAATTTAAGCAAAATACTTTGCAAATGTCTTAATCGACTATTTAGTGAAGATCTGGACATCTCATTAGTGGAAGGCACATGGAGATTAAAAAAAAAAAAAAGCCACAATCCCTGCTCTCAGGGAATTTTCAGCCTTGTAGAGAAAACAGACATGTAAATAAGTGATGAGAGGTCTGTACAAGGTGCAAGAGCAAAGAGGGCAGAGGGATTAACTCTCTTGTGGAACAGGGATGGGAGTGAGAAATGGAAGGTTTCACGAAGAATGAAGCACTTGGGCAGGGTATGAAAGAAGAAAGAAGAATTTTTTAGTTAAACAAAGTAGAAGAGTATTCTCAGGCAAAAAAAGAAAGGTGTAAAAGCAGAGGAGAATGAAGAAATTGCTGGGATATAGGGAATTTGACAAAGAAAGGCAATAAACAATGTCTGAGAAGTAGGCAGGCAGAAGCCAGATCATGAAAGGTTTTGAACACCTGGCGTGGACTTGATCTTCCTCACCAGGAACCACAGAAGCGTTCAAAGTAGTGGAATGAGTTGGTCAGACTTGTATTGCAGAAAAATGCTTCTGGCCCAGACAATCAAAAAGATGAGAGCAAAGGGAAACTGATGAAAATCTATTCGAACCCCTTAGTGACTACATTAAAAACAATAATTAACAACAACAACAACGACAACAAAACCCCATTAATTAAACTCCCATTTTGGAGCTCAGGATTATAAGCAATGCCAAAGAATTGCCAGCTAGCCCTTTATGCCATTGAGGAGAGGCACACTGTATTTTTTTTTTTTAATTCATTTTCCTGATACTCCAATCCTATATCCAGAGAGTCCACCCCAGGAGGTTGGGAGAAACAACATATTTGTTCACACACACAGACATGTTCCCCTCAGATTTTAAAAGGGGCTTTCCTGTTCCCTATTTGTTCCCACTTTCTTAGAATAGGTGGTATCGTCTAAGAGACTAAGAAGCAAACAAAAACCAGGTTCTCTCAGGATCACCTCCGAATGTAGTGAGGGAGTACACTTATTTGTCAAACAAGTCCCCAAGCCTAGTACCAAAAGTTACATATGGTATGATTCCATTTATATGATATTGTAGAAAGGAACTATAGGACAGAGAACAGATCAATGGTTGGTAGGGGTTAAGGATGTGGAAAGGGTTTGACAGAGAGGAGCACTGTGAAATTTTGGGGGGTGATGAAAGTTGTTCTGTACCCTGTTTGCAGTAGTTGCACAAAGCTACGCAGCATTAAAATTCATAGAACTGTACACTAAAAAAAGTTAATTTCACTGTATGAAAATTTAAATACTGACAGTAATACTAGTAATAATTTTAAAAGTACAAAAATTATCATAACTTAATGACACTAACCTACTTTAATGTGTATAAGCAGGCTTCTAGCAATTCTAATGCTAATGGGCTCCCAAACCTTACTCTGGGAAATACTGCATTAGCTATTAAGATGATCTAATTAAGTTCCCATGTTCTAATTCCACATTTTCCATATAGTTATAGGGTGGAAAAGTTGAATTTTTGAAATGGTGAATTCTGAAGTACTTATGAGACATCCAAATGGGGGATGCTGAGTAGCTGGTTGTATAGAGGGGTCTGAAGCTAAAGATCTGGTCTGGGAGTATGGTATAGTCATCAGCCAAGAGGTGACAAAGTCATGAAGTAGATGAGAACTTCCCAGGGAAAAGGTATGGAGTGAAAAGAACCCCTAGGAAATAACTGTGAAGAATGGTATTTAAAGAATACACAGAGAGACTAGCTCACAGAGGTGTTTGGGAAGAATATGTAAGAGGAGCAGAAGATTATATTGTCACTACCAGTTTAATTGAAAAAAAAAAAAAAGACTAAAAGAATTTACTGGATTTTTAAAATCCTTATCTAATATGTGTATTGATTTTAGAGAGAGGGGAGGAGAGAAACATTGATTAGAGAGAAACATGGACTGGTTGCCTTCTGTACATGCTCCAACCAGGGATCAAACTCACAACTTTTGGTGTATGGGGACAACACAGCAACCATTGGCAAGGAAGGATTTACTGGATTTAGAGATCACTGGTAACCTTGAAGAGAAGAGGGTTAATGAAACAATGGAGACAAAAGCCAAACTGCTGAGGAGTGATTGAGAGATACAGAATTGAGGAATGAAAGGGAGATAGGAATTAAAGACAGTGAGAGTAGAAAAATCCTCAGGGGATTTCCCACAGATACTAAAAGCATGACTCTCGAACCAAACTCTGAGGTTCCATTGCTATTAGCTATATAACCTTGGGTTAAATTGCTGTCTCTCTCTTGGCTCAGTTTCTTCCTCTATAAAATGGCATCAATGTACTTATTTTATAATGTTGTTGTGAATTATTAATTAAATGAATGAATAACATAAAGCTCTAAGAATTATGCTGGACAGAAAGTATGATGTAAGTGTTAGATGATCATATTATTATTATTATCATCACCACCATATTATCTTTCAAAAAGTTTGGCTGTGAAGGGGAAGATGGGTAGGACAGTAACAAGAGAATGCAGAACTGAGAGAAGATTCTCCACAACAACCCTGAGGTAGATTTATTATCATTACCCCTGATACACACAAGGGAAAACCAGAGGCTTAAAAAAGTTAAAGGACTTGCTTGAAGTCACAAAAAATTAGAAATGGTGGAACTGGAATTAGAAGCCAAGTCTTGAAAGCTTGAACTGCACTGTACTGCCACATGATCTACTGCCCCTTTCTACAACAGCATTACTGTCTCTCATTCTCAGTTACATACTCTCCACAACTCCCTTCCCATAGTTTAAAAAAAAAAAAAAAAAAGACACACTGAGAGATTAGGGTAGAGAAGCACCCTAACTGATCCACTGCTATCTCATTAGGCCAGTGGCAGTTGAAAAGAAAAGAAGGAAAAAAAAAAGGTTTTGCATGTCTTTAGGCAGGAAATGCGCTCTTCATTTTCAGAGTGACTCCGCAGGGACTTCACACTTCTCATTAACTGCCTGGTCCCTGACAGCACTTCATATGAGCAGCCCTTGTGTTAGGAAGTCAATGAGGATAGGACAGAAAGAAAACAAGATCTAAATTACTATCTTCCTTTTCACTGGGACTAAGTGCATGCTACCACAATCTCAGAGGTTTGAAAAGATTCACCTCTGTGAGTAAAGATAGTGAAAAGCAAATGTAACATAAACACCAAACATACCTTGATATCATTGTCTATTCCACCAGAAATAATCTGGTCACTTGTGTCATTGAAGGTCACAGCTAACACCTGGTAGGTATTCTGAAATGTCTGGATGGCTGCTTTCTTCCGGATGTCCCAAAGCTGAAGCAAAAAAGAGGAAAGTCTATGTTAACAACACTCCAAGAAGTAACTGCATAATATACTCCTTGGTCCAAGGACTTTAAAGAGGTGAACCCATTTCTAGAAGCATCCAATTCAGAAACTTCTCTGGGTATCCTAGTTACACGGTGAGAAGTGACCACAATTTTGCCAGGGTATCTATCTGAAGGTTGGTGAAACAAATCATTTTGATTATATCTTCAGAGTCCTCTGTTAAAATTTAAATACATATAGTTAATCAAATCCTCTACCTGCTCAGTTCATATATCCTTAGCACAGCAAGAATATCAGACCAGTGCTTTTAAACAGTAGATCCTACCTTATTAGTAGGCTGCAACTTACATTTAAAAATATATACACAGAGAAAATTACATCAGCAAAAACTGCAGAGTAGGAAATACTAAAAGACTGTCCCTCTACAAAAGCAGAGAATTACCTACCAAAACAACTAGCAGAATCAACTTTATCAGAACTCTAGAAACGAATCAAAAGTTTACAGCAACTGGGCTATTAAAAACCGACAACAAAACACAAACCACCTGAGTCTTAGGAAGAGTTTGTAGTGTTTTAACTTGCTTTGGTTCTATCTCCCGAACTCAGCAATACCTTTAAGGACAATAGCCCATATTCCCAATATAGGTTCCTGGTATAGGAGGGAACAGAATGGACCTTATTCCTTAAAGAACTGTAGTTGTTTTTACCTGTCTGGTGTCTCCCTGAAGAATGGGCTCAAAGGGTTTTCCTTTATTCTGCCTAACCTGGAATTCTCCTAGGCCAGAGGTGTTTGTCCAAAGCATTTACAGACAAATGCCATCAACCTCTGCTGGCTGGGGCAAACAAAAGGCAACCAAACAGCCAGGGAGGAAAGGTAGAGGAATGAGACAATTTGGAAAATGAGGGAGACTTTGAAAAGCCTACATGTTCCTGGGACTTTAACAGGTAGTTTGCATACCTATAGCTGGGCACATGCTCAGAAAAAGACCTGAGAAGGCCGTATGCTCTGACCCAGACTCTGTATAAGCAGGAAGAGAAGACTACTGCAGAGTCGTAAGCTGCCAGGCTGCAAGGTGAAGGCAGGCCCCAACACACACACGCACACACGCGCGCACACTCTCTCTCTCACACACACACACACTCTCTCTCTCTCCAAAGACTGAGAGAGTTTCTTCCCCCCCAGGTGATTAAGGAAATCTTTGCTGAACCATTAGCAAACTACTAAGCTAATGAAACAGAGAATTCAGTGGTCATACACAACTTTACAAAATTATATCAGAAAATGCATTAAACAAATAATGGTTTCAAAAAGCATTAACAAACCTTGAGGAGAATCTAATTTCCAAAGTTGCCATATTATCATATTCAAACATCCTGTTCTCCACAAAAAAAGTATGAGGCATGAAAAAAGCAAAAATCTATGGCCTTTCAGTAGAAAGAAATGAACATCTTTTCAACAAAGTGTGCTGGGACAATTGGATAACCACATGCAAAGAAATGAAGCTAGATCCTTACCTCACACCATATGCAAAACTTAAGAGTTGGGTCAAAGACCTAAATGTAAAAGCTAAAATTATAAAATTCTTAGAAGAGAACATTGGGGTAAATCTTCATGACTGTGGATATGGCAATGAGTTATTAGATGTGACACCAATATTTTAAAATATTTTATTTATTTAAGAATAAAAAATTACCCAAGATTAAAGATGAGGACAGAATCTTAAAAGCAGCAAGAGAAGAGGAGACAGCTACCTACAAAGGAGTTCCCATAAGACTATCATCTGATTTCTCAAAAGAAACCTTACAGACAAGAAGGGGATGGAAAGTAGTATTCACAGTCATGAAAAGTAAGGACCTGCATCCAAGATTATTCTATCCAGCAAAGCTAACATTTAGAATGGAAGGGCAGATAAAGTGTTTCCCAGATAAGGTCGAGTTAAAGAAGTTCATCATCACCAAGCCCCCCCCCCCTTTTTTTAAAAAAGATTTTATTTGTTTTTTAGAGAGAGGAGAAGTGAGGGAGAAAGAGAGGAGAGAAACATCAATGTGTAGTTTCTCCTCATGCACCCCCTACTGGGGACCTGGCCTGCAACCCAGGCATGTGACCTGACTGGGAATCAAACCAGTGACCCCTAGTTCTGCAGGCTGGCAATCAATCCATTGAGCCACACCAGCCAGGGCTCCAAGACCTTATTATATGAAATGGTAAAGGGATTTATCTAAGAAAAAAAGGAGATTAAAACTACATACAGTAAAATGACAACAAACTCACAACTATGAACAACTGAATCTAAATATCACAACTGAACCTAAAAAAAACAAAACCAAAACCAAAAACTTAGCAAACAACTAGAACAGGAACAGAAACACAGAAATGGAGATTACATGGATGGTTATCAGTGGGGAGGGGAAGGGGGGAGAAGGAGGGAAAAGGTACAGGGAATAATAAACATAATTGGTAGGTACAAAATAGACAGGGAAAATAGTTAAGAATAGTATAAAAAATGGAGAAGCCAAAAGACTTACATGTATGACCCATGGACATGACTAAGGTGGGGGCGGGGATTGCTGGAGGGAAGGGAGTACAGGGCGCAGGTGGATAAAGGGGAGGAAAAAATGGGACAAGTGTAATAAATAATCAATTTATTTATTGATTAATACTTTTAAGAAGGGGGGGAAAACTTGTACATCAAAGGATAGACTCAAAAAAGGAGAAAATATTTGCAAATCATGTATCTGATAAAGGTCTAGTATCCAGAATAAAAAACTCTTATAACTCAGCAACAATACAAAAAGCCCAATTAATACATGGGCAAAGGACTTGAATAAATTTTTCTCTTCAGGAGATGTAACAACAGACAATAAGCCCATGAAAAGATGCTCAACATGATAAATCACTTGGGAAATACAACTCAGAGCAGTAATTAGGTACCACTTCACACTCACTAGGATGGTAATAATAATTACAGACCTACATAGAAAAATAACCAGTGTTGGCTAGGATGTGGAGAAATTTGAACCCTCATACATTGCTGGTGAGAATGTAAAATGATGTGACTGCTATGGAAAACTTTGGATGTTTCCCGAAAAGTTAAATATAGGCCCTGGCTGCTGTAGCTCAGTGGCATGAGTGCCACCAAGGGGTCTCTGGCTTGATTCCGGTCAGGGCACATGCCTGGGTTGCGGGCTGGGGCCCTGGTTGGGGGCATGCAGGAGGCGACCTATCAATGCTTCTCTCCCACACATTGATGTCTCTCTTTCTCCCTTCTTTCCTCTCTCTCACAAAAAACCAAAACAAAATCTTTAATAAAAAGTTAGCCCTGGTTAGTGTGGCTCTGTGGATTGAGCACCTGCCTGCAAACTGAAAGGTTGCTGGTTCAATTCCCAGGGGACAAGCCTGGGTTGCGGGCCAGGTCCCTCGTTGGGGGGCATGCGAGGGGCTACTGATCTGTGTATCTCTCGTGCATTGATGTTTCTCTCCCTTTCTCCCTTCCCCTCTAAAATAAATAAAACCTTAAGAAAAATAAAAAATAAAAGTTAAATATGTAATTACCATATGACCCAGCAATCTCACTTCCAGATATATGCCCGAGAGAAAATAGGTGTTCAGTTATACATGAATGTTTATAGCAGCATTATTTACGATAATTTTTTAAAAGTAGAAAAAACCCCCAATATACATCAACAACTGATGAATGAACAAACAAAAGGTGGTATATCCATACAATGGAATATTATTTAACTGTAAACGGAAAAAAACTAGAGGATACAGAAGGCCACATACTACTTGATTCTATTTACAGGAAATGTCCAGAATCAGCAAATCCAGAGACAGAAAGTACCTTAATTGTAGGCAGGGGCTAGAAGGTAGAGGAAAGTAGTGACTCCTTAATAGCTACAGGGATTATTTTGGGGGGTGATAAAAATGTTCTAGTACTGGATTGTGGTGACAGTTGCACAACACTGTGAACGTACTAAAAGCCTCACTGAATTGTATGCTTTTAAACGTGGTTATAATGGTAAATTTTATGTGAATTTTACCTCGATTTTAAAAAATGATAGAAGGTACCAGAGAATGTCACATTTAGAAAGAGGTAGTTATTTAAGTAGACGTAATAAGGGGGATATACACTGGGTCATAGTACAAAAGGTATTCCTTAAAGTGGATCATTACTTTAAGTGTTTAGAAGTTATTGTACTTAGACCATCTCATTTAACCTCAACTTTTATAGATGAGAAAACTGAAGCTCAAAGAAAATGACTTACAGAGCCCTTAGCGAGTCAAGAACAAAGGGACTAGAATTTAGTACTGATTCTGTTAATATTGTATTAACTTAAAAGTATTAGAATGTGGGAATTATAATTACTATAGTAATATATGCTTATTTTAAAATTAAACATTTATTTAAATGGCTGCTTGATTTATTAATAATAGGTGAGGGAGATGAAGATTAGGTATAAAAACTCTAGAACTCCATACTCTAACTAAGCAATTTGGTTCTATTTTTAAAAAGAACTTGTAATACAACATGGGGCCACACTTCTAAAGTGCATACAATAGAGAGGGCCTACAGATGTTTCAATAAATGACTGACAGATTTGAGAAGACAAACCATGAAGAAATGTTTTAGGAGCATGAGTCATTTCATTGAAAGAGGTCTTTGTGGGGTAGCTGTTCCAAGTTTTAAAGGGCTCTCACAAAAGAACAGGATCAGCCATGGACTCTTAGTAAAGGCCATGGGTTTAAATTTAATCCTGTGGTAAACAAGTAGAGTCTGAGTTGTCACTGAGATGCCTCTTCTTCCCAATTTTTGGAATTTAAGATGAATAGTGGCTTCCACTTCATTCATGGAAACATGAGCTATAAAGGCTTAGGTTGCTGTCACTCAGGTAAGTCCAAAAAGAGTGCTTCATTCCTCTTCCAGAGACCCAACCGCCAGCTCCTGCCCGTCTACTCCTCTGGCTACAGAGTCAAGTTCAAATGTCTTAGTTTAGAAATGAAGGCCTTGTTAATCTTGTTCCAAATAGCTTACCAGACTTACTACGAGCTTTGTCTTAGGAATCTCTACTCAGGTCAAATCAACCTTTATCTAAAAACTATGATAAAGTCTGATTTAAATATTTTAGAATTTTAGTTCCAGACAATCATAATTTTTTAAAAAAGTATTTTGAAATATTCACCAACTTACAAAAACATTGAAATTGAGAGAACCTTTTTCTGCCTAAATCATTTGAGTGTTGCTGATGTAATGCCCCATCACTCCTAAAATATTTTATTGTGTTTCTCTTACAAAGATGTTCTACATAATCTCAATACAAATCAGAATTAAGAAATTAACACTGATACATTACTATGATCTGATCCTCGGATTTCATTCAAGTTTCACTACTTGTTCCAATAAGGACACTGAAAGTTCAAACTCGTATGTTGAATTTATCTGCCATGTTTCTTCAGTCTCCTTCGGCCTAGAAGAGTTTTTCAGACTTTCCTTGAGTTTCATCATCTTGACACTTCTCAAAATTACAGAGAATTATTAAGAATGTTCTTCAGTTTGGGTTTACCTAATGTTTACTTATGATTAGATTTAAGTTATGCATCTTTGGAAGAAATATCACTGAAGTGATGTTGCATTTTCACGGTACCCTATTGAGTGACTCAGAATTTTGATTTGCCCACTGCTAATAAAGCTCAATTTGATCATTTGATTAAGATGTTCTTTTGACAAGCTTTCTTGCCTAAGAAATTTAAGGTGCATCTAGTATGTTCTTGTCTGGTCCTGAAATAAGAAGTCCTGGTTCCTTTTAGTAGCAAAATGGTCTTTAAAGCCAAGACCTGGACAGTAGGTATGCTCATTGCTCAGGGTGTTGTGATTCCTAAACCCTCTCAATGGGCAGTTAGAAAACATAGGTATACACACACATCTCCATCTATTTTTTTTCTATACCTACCTGCTTGTATATTGAATGTCAGGAGTTCACATTGATACTTTCAATTTGACACCAACAACACAAGATGTATTTTAGTTCTCTCTTTTAGGATTGGTAACTCCTTTCTCTAATAGTAAGAAATCTATCTCCCATTATACTTACATGTATTTATTTGATCAAGCTTCCTGTATGCAACCAACCTCCCATATCCTCTTCCATCCTTCCCCTGCATGGATTTCCTCCTTTTCCTGCTTGAACTGTGATTCCCATTCTCGGCTGACTCTATGTGGACCCCTTCCCTCACCCCACTTAGGTCATCCTTCTGTATGAACGAACATTCTCTTCATTCTGCTCAGGCTCTAATACCCTCTCTACCCCTCCCTTCCCCAGGGATGCCATCTTCATCCTGCCAACCTACAGACTCCCTACCTGAACGGTTTCCACCCTTTGTGGGCACCATCAGCTCAGGCTCTTAAACCCACATTGTCTCCTCAAACAATGTGCAGGTGATCCTTTTACCCCACTAGGGCACTGACTCTCCAAGCTTGGCAGTTTCCATTCCACACACCCCCCCACCCCCGCGCCAATTCCCCACATTGAGATACCTATCCCGTGTTGTGTGGATGCCCTCCTTATCCTACTCAGTCTCCGTCTCCCTACACTGGACTGCCCTGTCCTGTGTGGATGCTCTATTTAGCTCCCCTGGCTCTTACACACTACTCTGGGCCACTCTGGCCCACGCTCCACCTCTCACTCAAACATATTCCCTGCTTTGGTCTACATAATGAAGCTAGGACTGAACTGTTTGTGAAATGGAACAATTTATTTGTGCACACACATGATTTCACTTGACTGCCTTATTAAAAGACAGAATGAACTGCTCAAAACAGCTTGAAAACTACTAATATGGATAATGCTCAGGATACCACGTCTAGACTGAAAATGCAAGACTTGCTGAAACCTTTGCTTTCTATTGAGCACTCTTACAAGTAAAAAGCAACCTGATGTTTTTCCTTTAGATAAGCGGCGGTTACTAAATTCCTGTACTTTTAAACCTAGTGCCAGAAAATAGTAACACAAAAGCATTCCAACTTGACAACTAAAAAGTCTATGTAAAAGACAGTGAAGCATTCATTATAAATATGTGGAAATTTAAAATAAGGAACTGGTTAAAAAGCAGTCACCTTTAGGCAATGTGACTTACTGCCTAAATAGTCAATTGATCTTTGACAAAGGAGCAAACACAATGGAGCAAAGATAGTTCTTTCAATAAATGGTGCTTAAACAGCTGGATATCCACATGTCGAAAAATTAATCTAAACACAGACCTGACGCCCTTCACAAGAATTAACTCTAAATGGATCACAGATCTAAATGTAAAACATAAAATATGAAACTCCTAGAATGTACCATAGGAGAAAACCTAGATGACTGTGGGTATGGCAATGACTTTTTAGACACTATACCGAAGACACAATCCAGGAAGAAAAATAACTGATAAGCCGGACTTCATTAAAACTAAAAACTGCTGCTCTATGAAAGACAGCATCAAGAGAATGAGAAGTCAAGCCACAGACTGAAAGTATCTGCAAAAGACACACCTGATAAAGGACTGTCTATATACAAAGAACTCTTAAAGCTCAATTATAAGAAAACCACCAACCTGATTAAAAAAATGAGTTAAAGATCTTAACAGATGCCTCACCAAAAAAGGTATACAGATGACAAACAAGCATATGAGAAGATGATCCACAGTATATGTCAAATTAAACTGACAATGAGTTACCACTACACATCTATTAGAAAAGCCAAAATCCAAAAACTTGACACCAAATGCTGATGAGGATGCAGAACAACAAGGACTCTCACTCATTTGCAAAATGGTACAGTCACTTTGGAAAATAGATTGGCAGTTTCTTACAAACTAAACATACTCTTATCATACGTTCCAGCAGTTGCACTCCTTGGCATTTACCCACAGGTACTGAAAATGTAGGTCTACACAACCTGCACGTGAATGTTTACAGCAGCTTTATTCATAATTGCCTACTCTTGGAAGCAATAAAGATGTCTTTCATTAGGTGAATCCATAAATAATGGAACATTATTTAGCACTAAAAAGTAATGAACTATCAAGCCATGAAAAGACATAGAGGAATCTTAAATACGCATTACTAAGAGAAGCGAATCTGAAAAAGCTATATATACTATATGATTCTAACTATATGACATTCTGAAAAGGCGAAATTAGGGAGATAGTAAAAAGATCAGTGGTTGCCAGGGCCATGGAATGGATGAACAGACAGAGCACAGAGAATTTTTAGTGCAGTGAAAATACTCTGTATAATACCATAGTGACGAATACAGGTTGTTATACGTTTGTCCAAACCTACTGAATGTACATCACTAAAAGTGAACACTAGTGTAAACTATGGATTTTGGGTAATTATGAGTCATTGTAGGTTCATCAGCTCTAACAAATGTACCACTCTGGTGCAGGAGGATGTGCATATGTGGACAGTGGGTATAGGGGAAATCTCTGTACCTTCCCTTCTATTTTGCTGTGAAACTAAAACTGCTCTAAAAATAAAGTCTTAGTTTTTAAAAAACCTCATTTCAGATCTACTGAACCAGAATCTAGGTATTTTTTAACATGTTCTTCGGCTGATTCCGATATGAACACAGTGAAAATCATTGGACTAAATGACCTTTGAGATCCCATCCTGTGTTACTAAACCACATACTGACATTTTTATATACTGACTAACTTCACAACGGCCTTGTAAGATGTGTATACCACTGTCACCACCGTAAAGATTGAGAAACTGAGGATAAGAAAGGTGAACTGCCTAAGATCACACAATTAAGTAAACCGCTTAGCCAATAATCCAATTCAGGCAGTCTATTTTATTCCAAATCACGATGGTCTGATTTGATTTTAATATTATACTGTAGGATACATAACGTGTCTATTTTGAGAAGTAACTGCTAAAACAAAGTTGTGGTGAGAATACAGCACAGAGGGTAAGGCAAGATAGGGTTCATATCATGTCACCTCAGAAACTGCAACACTCAGAAAGACAACAACACCCACCTTAACTGTACCATCATCACTGCCAGTGCAGACAAGCTGGGGGCCCCTCCTGGCCGGGTAACAGGAATTCACAAAGGAGGTATGTCCCTTCAGCCTTTTAACCCTTTCGCCTGTTTCACTATCCCACACTGCCACAGTTTTATCTGTGGATGCTGAGAAGAGCATACTAGAAGGTAAGGAAGAACAAAAAAGAAATAAGTGAATAAACACCAGTAGTCTATCTTTCCCACTTACTAAAATGTACCAAATTCTTTAAGATCACTGACACGTTGTCCTCTGACAGTTAGGCACACAATGCTAGAATGCCTGCCTCATCTTCCCAACCAAAATCCTACTGGTGCTTTAGACCCCGGTTATAAGGTCTACCCTAGTAAAAAAAAAAAAAAATTTCCTTCTATCAGTCCCCAAATGAAATAGTACCCATTTAATACAGCACTTTTGTCAATCTTTTCCTCCTTCATGAGAGACACCACTTAAACATAAGACAATCTCCCACTTGGAAATGTTTAATTACTCTTTGCTGCGTAAGTAAGAGGAACTAGAAATTCCTAACCCAATGGCTCAGCAACTCCGACCCTTTCTCTAAAAATCAAAGTTTTAATTTTGTCTCTGAGGATAATTCCTAAGTTATTTTATAAGGCTTTCTTTACTCAAATATTAATAGGAAAAGTGTATACAAGGCTATGCACCAGCTGATTCAGGGGACCCTGAGGTTTTAGAGGTCGAAGGTGTAAAACATTGACTATTTACTGAAATGTCTAATGGGATTAGATACATTTGTATAAACACATTCCTGTTATCTGGTTATTCTAAAATTATGCATTCATTAAAATGTTTATAATAAATAGTATGTTAAGACAGATATATTAGGTGAATAGGGTTTAAGGAAAAAAAGCAGCAGCAAGATTGTAAACATAGCTCATAAAAACCACACAGTTTTGAGTAGGAAAAAAGGCTTGAGAAAAATGTATCATAATTTTAACAGTGATTATCTTTGGACTGGTAGGAATATGGCTTATTTTTTCATTGTTCTGTTTTTGAACTTCTCAAAACAGTATTTTCTTACTTTTATGTTAAAAGAGCTAATTTCTACATAAGATTATTTTGCCTTAAGAAAACAAGTTTGTTTGCGATGTTGATATGATAGGTGACAGAGGTGATGTACTGATAAATGCCTACATGGAACAGTAAACACCTTTCTTGGCGTGACAGTGATAAAAATCAAGTAATTTCCCAAACATAGCAGTTTTTGAAGGCATGGTCTCCTGAGAGAGAAAACTCAAGGATGAAACGTGAAAGGATACCAAGAAGAATTAGTGGAAGCAGCAGCTGTCATTCCACCATGCAGAATACTCACCTGCCATCTGTGTTATAATGCAGTTCCATCACTGCTCCACTGTGTCCCTTCAATGTTGCATAGTTATCACAGTCACCATAGACATTCCACAACACTGTTAGGGAGACAGGGGTTCTGTGAGCATTACCAGGCAAAAAGAAATTTAGTACTGGCCATGGAAGGGGTACTTAGGAATTTACCAGAACAACAGTTCTGAAATGACAGTCCCCTGGAACACTATTGGTTCTATCAGCTGGACCAATTTTCCTGATGCTGTTAACACAAATAATGCATTTTAACATTTTATAAGGTACAACAGTTAGTGGATATAATTTTTTAAACCTTAAGTTATTTTCCTATAATATTTAAAAAGTTGACACTCACTCTTGCTTGTCTCTTACAGTGGCGCTTATGGAAAACCTAGGAAGCTGCAAATGACTTGAAGGTCACATGGCCACGGCTATATTACAATTCAATCCACATGTACTAAGCACCTATAACATACCAGGTGCTGGGGTAAGATGAGATAAATGAACAGACACAGTTCCTATCCTCAGGGAGCTTGCTCTAGCAAGGAGTAAAGTTTAATGAGAATTACTAAGGAGTACCTCTTTACATAATAAGGTACATATATATAGTAGTTTTTTTTTCTTGCTAATATAACAATTTCTAGTTTGTTCAATAAAATGAGGCATATCAATAACTCAAGGAAGTTCTGCAAAGATACTTAGGCCTTCCAGATGCTTGACCACCAGAAAAGTTTAAGGGTCATAGAACTAGAACACCTAAATCAAAACAGTGAACACCTAAACTACAACACTTAAACAGTTATCACCTACCCTGAGGTAGGGTTACAAGCAAAGAGCTAAAGGACTCATTTCATCTCACAATGCAGCAAATGATGCCAGAAGAAATAAAGTCAGAGGCCTCTTTTGTTATCTTCTTTGTCACTTTTTCTCACGACTCTCCCAAAGTGATTTTTTCCTACTTATTTCTTGAAAATGGGTGTTTCTGACTAGTAGCTGGGAATCTGGTAGCAGATCCTAATGATGTACAGGTAGACTGACCAAGTGAGTTGCCATTTTAAGATGCTCCCCTCCTTCCCATATGCTAAGATTCTAAGAGTGAATCAAGAGGAGGGCCTCTCACCTTTGGGGAAAAGAAAAGTTATCTCTCTCTCCACTACTCCCATTAAGCTGTTAAACATAGAATTCTTTTCTTGCTTAATCAGCTCAAGAACTGCCTCCATGAGGAAGATATTCTCAAACTAGAGCGATTCACTTTCCAACTAGGAACATAATTCCTTCTGTATTTACCAGTTGGACCCCAAGTTCTACAACCAAGACCATTTGTATTTTCATGACCCTAATTTAACATGTTAGCCATGTTATGTGATCAGACTGGTATCTACTGTGGCACCAAAGATTTAAAAAAAATAATCATTATTTGGCAGAGAGCGCAATTACTCCAAATTCAAGAACGATGCCTTACATATCAGTCGGTCAAATCCTGCAGATGCTAAGGTGGATCCACTGGGGTGAAACTTGCAGCAGTACACTTCCCCTTCATGTCCTGAGAGAAGCATGATTGGGGCTTGAAGAGAGGAACACCTTGGAGGCCCCTAAACAAAAAAGAGACATACAGAGTAGTTATTGGATACCAGGAAAGGAAGCTGAAAAACTGGGGGAGGTGGTGTAGGAAAAAGACAAGGGAAACAATGAGTGGATTTATCTGGATTTAGAGAATTACAACTCTTTTCACATGTGTGCTTCCATGTGCATGCTCTCCTGCTGAAGTTTCCAGTGTCTGCCTATTTCAGTAGCTTCCCCCCCACCCCCCCGCCGCCCTCACTCAGCTCCTGTCCTATAGTCGATCTTTAACTGCTCCAACATGTTAAAACTCATTTCTTAAGGACTCATGGACAAAACCAAAGGGGAAGAGCTGAGGGAGGGAAGGTGGGAGGGGGCAAGGGAAAGAGGTGGGGGGGAGGCAGAGACAAATGTATTTAAAAAGTAAATAAATAAAAAATAAATAAATCATCATAAAAAAAAAAACAACAACTCATTTCTGTCTCAGGATCTTCACACGTGTTGTCCCTGACAGGAATCCCCTTCCCATTAAATCTTCCTGTGTTCGGCTCCTTTCAAATGTTTCCTGTTCAGAGAGTCTTTCCTCACTCACTCAAACTCAGGCAGTACCCATTCTCCCCTCTGTACCCCTCTCACCCTACTGTATCCCCTCACAGTACTTCTCATGACCTGAAATTACCCTCCTTCTGTATGTGTTTACATATTTTGCCTTTTTTCTCACCAGAAAAGCTCTGCGAATAGAGGGATCCTGCCTGTGGCACTCAACACTATTTTCCCAATCTCTAGCTCATTTAACAAATGAACAATTGCACTGAGTTTCCCAACAACAATGCAGGGGACAGATTACTGGGAAAGGTCCTTTTGACTAGGGTCTTGACATTAAGTCTAGGCTTGGGCAATATGCTGGAACCTGGACTGATATTCTTACTTGCCAGATAGACGAACAAGTACATTATCGATAATCCCCAAATCTCTTTAGTAGTTTCCGGTTTATTCATTTATTTTTAAAATAGTATGTGCCAGACACTGGGAAAATAAACAAAATTTGTGTTCAGTGGATTGCAGAAAGAGGGAGGGAGAGAAAACAAGTAAAGCTTACAGATGGTGGTATGTGCTACGAAGAAAAACAAAGCAGTACTATGAATTAGTGGGCACAGGGTATTGCAATTTAAAGGGGATCAGGAAAGCCCTAATTAGAAGTGGCATTTGAACAAAGATTTGGAGGAGCTGAGTATGTAAACCATATGAACACTTGGAAGAAGAGTATTCTAGCAGAGGGAGCAGCAAATGCGAAGGTTTTCAGGCAGGAACATTGAAACCAGTGTGACTAGAACAAGTGTGAGCAATGGAAAATTGGCAGATCAGAGAGGTAAAAGCAAAAAGGACAAAAGGTTGTAAGGATTTTGGTTTTACAGTGAGTGAAGTGGAAAGCCACTTCAGTTTTCAGCAGAGGGTAACATAATCTTTTGTTTAGAAGGATTCTTCTGGCTGGACTGAGAGCAGGTTGACCATATAAGAGCAGGAACAGGAATACCAGACGACCCTACTGCAATATTGCCAGGCGAGATAGTAATAGCTCAGATGAAGAGCTAAGATGGAGGTGGTCGAAGTGGTAGCAATTGTAGCTATCTTTTGAAAACGGTGCCAGCTGGATTTGCTGACTGGCTGCTTGAGGAGTTGAGAGCCAGGACATGTATTTCTTTAACTGAGCCTAATAGCACAGGAGAGGTGTGATCACTACTTCTATCTTACAAGAAATGCAGTAAAGAACATAGGCTCTGGGTTTTAAATGTTTCTATCATTACTAGATAAGTCTGTTTTCCCATACACAAAATGGATAACAGTTCTACTAACTCTTTAGAGTAATGGAGTTTTTTTGTATTTTTTTTTAAAGGCATTTAGTACAAAGATTCAATGAATGCTAACTATTCTTCCGCTGTTGTTAGTAATAGTGTAGGAAATAAAGGGAAAAGCAACTTGCCCAAGGTTCCAACGTGAGCTAGTATCATTTCCTTCCTTCCCTTCCCTCATTCATTCATTCACTCATTCTCCATCCACCCACTCTACAAACTTTTCTGAATGTTTATTTTACGCCGAAACCCCGGAAGACTGAGAATGCAAAAACCATGGTCTCGATTTTAAGCTCAATATCCTTAACTTTAATTTTAACGCCACCTCACAGGAAGGTCGAGACGCTGAAAACGGGAGTCAAACAGGGAAGGACGGAATATCCGCAGGGTGTCGGCCACTTTTACAGTGTGTTTCTGCTCTAACTCCAGGTAGAGATTCTCGTTCCGCCCTGCAGTGCGGGGGAAAGGACCGGTGTGGGATCACCCTGTGCAGCGCTTAGGAGAGAGATGGAAGATGAGCTGAGGGCCGAAGGCCGCCTACTTCACTCACCGCTTGCAGCAAAGCTCCCGGCGCCGCCTGCTGCTGTCCCGCTCCGGGGCCCGACCCCGCGGCTCCCAAAAGCAACTCATGCCGCTGCCTCTTGACTGGAACCAGCGGTAACTCTGGACCCTTACGCTTCTGTTGTTCTATCATGGCGGCAGCCCTCTTCCCAACACCGCCACGGACCGCGCTGACACTCTCGGGCACCGCACGATTGGTTACGACTTAGTCCTTCCCCTAGAACTTCCGGCTTGGAGAAACCAATCGGCTTCCCATAGTCCCCCTTGCAACGCCGCCCTGGATGGTCTCCGGTTACTGGTCAACTCTTTCTGATGTCACCTTAGTACAATTCCAGGATTGGTGGAGGGAGCTGGAGTCCCGCCTGGGCACGCTGTGTCTTGTGGGTGGAAGCGCGCTGACTGGATTTTGGCGTTCCGAGCAATGCTGCGGCGGGGAGACCGGGACCGGACGCCCAGTAAGTGTGAGGAAGGTCGGGGGCGGGCGGCTGCGGAATCTAGAGGCGGTCCCTCGGTTGTGCGGTGTGAGCCCGGACCGTCTCAGCTGAAGTTTTAATTGCAACGGGTAGAGGTGGGCCCAGGTAGTCCAGCTCGGGTATGCGGCAGCCTGGGTTGCCCTTCTAGGCTGGAGCAGCGCTTTGGGGTCTCTGTGGTTGTCGGCGGCCAACGACGGCCGACTTGGGCGAGCGCCTACCGTGCTCCGCCGTGTGCCAGGCGCTCCCAGGTAGAAAAGGCCCGTCTCCCAGCTTCCATTAGGGTCCTGTTTGAGGAGGCCGACTTGTTTCTGCAAGCCTTTTACTAGGGCCTGCGTTGTGCCCTGTGAGAGACAGAGAGGAAAGAAATGTTCCACTCCTGTCTCTCCAGAGCACAGTCTCGTTGAGAAATTTAGACTCATGCCTGTGTCCTGCGCCTTCTCCTTAGTGGTCCAACTGATATTTATTGCGCAAAGCGTGAAGGATACATTGTGGACCAAACATGGTCCCTGACCTCAGGGGTTTGAGTCTCGTGGGGAAAACATGTTAAATAAAGCATTTCACTAAGAAATGTGACATACGTGCGACCTAGGAGAGGCACCTGATGTTTTGAGTGCCTGAAATAAGGAGGAAGACTCCTCCGAGGGAAGGATACCTGAAGAGATACCTGAAGGAAGAATTCTAATTAGGCCGGTGAAGAGAGGCAGACTCTTCCATATAAAACAACGTGTGCAGAGGCGCTGTGACAATGGGAGGACACTGACCAAAAAGCACAGAAGCCAGTGTGACCAGTACGAAGAGAATGAAGGGGAAATGAAGGGGAGTACGGTACAAGCTGAAGCTGGAGGCGGGTAGAGGTCAGACCTTACAAGACTTTGTAGCTTTTACTAGAAGATTGACGCGGGGGCGGGGGCGGGGGGCGGGGGAGTCGTGGGGGGTGCGTGCGTGCGTGTGTGTGTGTTTGGCTTATTTTTGATGAGGAGCGGGTGGTGTGCTGAGGGAGAGGGCTTGATCCCTCAGGGGCTCAGCAGTGTGAATAAATGGAGGAGAGATAGATGCATTTAGGTGAGAGCTTTTGGCAATGAGGACTGAGATATTGGTGGAACTGCAGAAAGTTGGACAGATTCTAGAGATTTATAGGAGTTAAAATCAAGAGCATTTAGTGATGGATTGGAGTCAAGGAGTGAAAAGAGAGGACTTCCATGTAACTCCTAGGTTTCTGGCTTATGGCAATTGCATAATTGTTTTGGGGGGGGGTGCATGGGAAAGGAGAGGTCATCCTGACGTCCAGAAGGCAGTTTGAAATATGGTGTTGGAGCTTAGGAAAGAGATTTAAAAAAAAAAAAAAAAAATATATATATATATATATATATATATATAAATAAAAATTTGGGAGTAATTTGGATTTGGTGGTAATTGAGCCATAGGTGTGAGTAAGCATCTAAGTCAGAACCTTGAGTAGTTCTAACAACTAATGGCCAAGAACAGGCGCATGAGCCTACAGGAGAGAGAGAAGAAAGCTAGAGAGCAGGATCAGAGGAATGTAGTCAGAAGCCAGGAGATGGTCTGTGTCAGAAACTCCTGGAATTTGTAAAGACGGTGGGAGGATGTGGAAGGGAAAGGGGGTGGGGGTCACCACGGATCCAGTTGAGAGTGATAAAGAAATTGAGTTCACGGGAATGGATGGGATCCAAAGTGTAGTTACAGGGAGCAGCCTTAGGAAGATGGACAATTTCTCCATTTAACAGAAAGGAAGCAGGAAATGAAGGCAGTAGATATATGTTGGCTGTTTGTTTGGTATTGGTGAAATGAGTTCTTTTCTCATGACTTTTATTTTCTCTACAAAGTACAAGATGGACTCATACACTTAGACAGGAGGTCAGAGATTGGAGAAAGATTGGGAAATCATAGAGTGTGGCAGAATAGTTCACCAGAGAAATGTAGATATCGCAGAATTAAGAGCCCATTTGAAGTTGGAGATCATAATTTTCTTCCAGCAATATTAGGCTATTTTGTGCAGTCATGGAGACAGTATACCCATGTATGGAAGGGACTGTGGATTTGATTTGCTTAACACACATTCCCATCTCTAATGTGCCTTCTCTTACTGAAAATTCTGGGATACTAAAAATAATCTCTGGGACTCCTTTGCACCTAAGATGGGAATTGAATATTGAACTGAGTTAAGTGTGGAGATAAGGGTGAGAAGCATCCAGTTTTGCTGGCAGATACCAAAGCAGAAGCGGTGAGTTTTTGTAGTCAACAGCTTTCTAGTTTAGTGACTTTATGCAATGATAGATATGACTTTCTTAATTGTGGCAAAGACTTTTTTTTGTGGATTAGGAGTTGTTCCTGAAAGTTCTATTAGAGCTTGTTTGTATAGCTCTTGTAGTAATTCTGAAAGCTACATTAATAACTGGCAGTAAGTCCCTTTCTGCTTTACTTAGCTGGAATGTGTTGTAATGTCTGCAGCTGCACCCCGCCAGTGTAAGGGTAGTGGTGTATAGGCTAATGATAGAGACAGAATTAAAGGGAGGTCAAGGTCACCATTGTTTGAATAATGGACTGTGGAATCTAATCTGGATGGCAAGGAAAGTGAAGAAAAAGGAAAGGGCTGATAGAGTGGAAAAAAATAGACAACAATGAGTATTCTAAGGAGGTCAAAGAACAGTGTTGTCTGCCAGCGGACTCTCATTTATTCTTTTTTTTTTTTTTTTTTTTTTTTTAAGATTTCACTTACCTATTTTTAGAGAGCGGGGAAGGGAGGGAGAAAGAGAGGGAGAAAAACACCTATCTGAGAGGAAAACATTGATGGATTGCCTCTCAGTACATGGCCCTACTAGGGACTGAACCTGCCATACCAGTCAGGGCCTTTCATTTATTCTTAATCAAAAGTTGTCACCTTTCAAACTTTCCTTCTTTTCCCGGGCCATTCTTCTTCTTCTTCTTCTTTTCTTTTTTTGTTTTCTTAGTATTTTGAACCGAGTCACTATTTTAGTTCTGATCGTACTGCATTATAATTGGTCACCATTAACCCTACTAGACTAGGAAGTCTTTGAGGACAGGGACTATGTTGAAAAGGATGATTTCATGGTAAGTGTAAATGGCCCTTGGAATGGCCTAAGATTTGTCTCTTTCTACGTATGAGTTTTGGGCAAGTAAATTCATTCTTCTAATACAGGGCTATCTACCTTGTAGACTTGTTTTAAGGATTGAAAGGAGGTTTACGAAGTGCTAGCAGATGGTCTGACGTATAAACATCAATAAGTGTGCTGAATTGATGAATTTAAATTAATTTAAAATAGAGTAAAATTAAGTACTTCAATATTTGAGTAGACAGTTTTAAATTTATATGTGCTTTACACTGTGCTAGGCGCTGGAGATTTGAAGGATATGCTGATATGCAAAATAAGGGCATGCTCAGAAGAATTTCATAACCTAAAAAGGGAAAGCCATGGCTGGTGTGGCTCAGTGGATTGAGCACCGGTCTGCAAACTGAAAGGTCTCTGGTTCTATTCCCAGTCAGGGCATATGCCCGAGCTGAGTGCAGGCCGGGTCCCCAGTTGGGGGCCTGTGAGAGGCAACAGACCATGTATCTCTTGCACATTGTTGTTTCTCCCCCTCTTTCTCCCTCCCTTCCACTCTCTCTAAAAGTAAACAAATAAAATCTTTAAAAAGGGGGAAAAATGTTTGTAAATAGGATTCGAATCATGATTTTTGAGCAAGTTACTTAGTCTCTCTGTGTCTTAGTTCTTTCATCTGTAAAATGGCAGCAAAAATTGCCTATCTTGTAAGGTGGTCAAAAAGGGAATTAAGTTAGTTAAGACAAGTAAAGCTTTTAGGTTAATACATGGCAAATAGGAAGTACTAAAAAATTAGTAATTATTATTAGCAACTTGGAAGGGACCTTCAGGATTACTGACTGAAAGAACAGTGTGGAGTAGTTGATTAAGTACTAGTCTTGGGGTCTAGTACCAGCATGGCTAACTGTCAGCAGCCTTTATCAAGTTATTTGATCTCTATTTATTTTCAGTTAAATAAGAGTAATGGGCTGAATGAGCTCTATAATTCCTTGCAGCTTTCATAGTTTATGAGTCCATTTTTTTGTGTGGGGTTTTTTTTGTGTGGGGTTTTTTTTTTTTTACTTTTTACTGTTCTTTTTCTTTCCTGCTTTTTACCATTTTCTAACAGATCCATGACTGGAGTTCAGGAAAGATGTAGTGTCTCCCTAAAACAATCACTCTAGAAATTGGGTGGGAAGAAAGAAGATTGGGACCATCAGTTTGGCTTTTGAAAGTCTCCTATCTTCTGATCTATCCAGCATATTATGTGGAACTCATTTGCTTCTTCATTCTTTAGACCAGAATGTTTCCTTTCTTCCTTCTTTCTCCACCTTGGTTTAGCACATAGAAAGGCTCTATTCATTCATTCAAGAAAAGTTTGGGTAACTACTGTGTTCCAGGCATTGGAAACAGAAAATCAAATAAGAAATGGTTCTTGGGTACATGTTTGAATTAATGAATCCAGACCTGGCTCATTGTAGCCTCCTCCATGAATAATGTCCTTTTGATTGCTCCTCATTGGGACCTAGTTAGTGTTAGAGCTATACTCTACAAAGTTTAGGTGTGGGGTGTAATTTCTTTTTCAGGCAGTGTAGAATAGTGATTAAGAATGCAGACTCTGTAGTCGTTATTCTCTCTCTGCTCATATCCCAGTATTTTTACCTATCAACTTATCTCTTCTTCATTCATATACATAGGTTAAAGATGGATTAAAATCCCGTTTAACTCTCAGAGTTCTATCCAGTTAGTACTGTTACGTAACAATAACAAATCTAAATCCAAACAAACTTGAAAACAACAAAAATCTTGGCCAGATCAGTAAGGCGACACATGAAATGAATGTTCCAAAGGGACTATAAAGTGTCTTACCAATTTAATATTTTTCTATGAACTTGTCATTGCTTGAGAAGAGGGAGGACAGGATGTGGTTATTTTTTTTTTTTACTAATAGCATGCATATTAAAAAAACTTTGAAACAATCATAAAATTATGGAAGTACACTACAAGTAACATTTTTTTATGAATCATTTGAGAGTTTAGTTGTTGACTTGATGCCCTATCGCCCCTGAATACTTTAGTTTTCCTACAAACTAGGACATTCTTCTCTATAACCACAATGTAACTACTAAAATCAGAAAATTAACATTGCCTTACTACTGCTAATACTCAGGCTCTGCTCCATGCTTGGTCACTGATTCCCTCTTCACGCTGCCGGACGTGTGGATGACCTCATCACCCCACTCCTCCCCACACTGGGTCGCTCTTCTTTGTGGATTTCCTCCTTACCCAACATAGAGTTTGGTTTACTCTCCATCACCATTCCCTTGCTATACTTCCTATTCCCACATTATTCTTTCCTTCCTCCGCCCCTTGCTTTGGGAAGGTAGTGTCCAGTAATTGGGTCCCTATTGCTTCCCTACATATTATAGTTGTTTAAAATATTCAAGTAAAATGAAGTGCTTAAGGAAGATTTCCTATTTCCAGAACTATTGCAAGGCAATGCCAAATGGTATTTCTCAATCCCTATCAATTTACTTGCTTTTTCTAAGTCTACAGATGTGGTCCTCTCTGACCGGACTGTATTTCAGTGTTTTATAAACCCTTTTTTAAAAAAAAAAAAGATTTTATTTACTGATTTTTAGAGAGAGTGGAAGGGAGGGAGAAAAAGAGGGAGTAAACCATCTATCACTTGCCTCTTACACGTGCCCTGACTGGGGACTGAACCCACAACCCTGGCATGTGCCCTGACCAGGAATTGAACCAGCGACCTTTCACTTTATGGGATGTCACCTAACCAACTGAACCACACTGGTCAGGGCTAATATAAACCTTTTTGAAAGCAGAGGAACTTTTTTCTCCCCAAATAGAATCTTATATAATAGCTTAATAGGTAAGCCAGATCAAAGCAGAATATACTGTTAAAAATAGTTCCTTCTCCTGTAATCTCTACTTCTTGCTACCATGGCCCACCCAAGGCTGGGAGGGCAAGTGTGAATCAGCAATAATTGGCCTCTGCCTAATTTTCTTTTTCTTTTTTTCCCCCTTTAAATTCTATTTATTATTTACTTATTTACTTACTGATTGATTTTAGAGAGAGAAACATCGATACATATTGTTCCACTTATTTATGCATTCATTGGTTGATTCTTGTATGTGCCCTGACTGGAGACTGAACCAACAACCTTGGCATATTGGGATGATACTCTAATCAACTGAGCTACCCAGGTTTCCAAATGGCTTTGAGTTCGACCTCCCCCAATTCTGGTTTCTTTGAAATTCTGCTCCTTGCACCTTTCATATAGAGGCTCTCTTCTGGTTGGTTGGCCTAGAGCCCTTTTTCTTTGGCCTTCTTGAACCCTGTGGCCCTTAGATATTTTAGAATTGACTTTTTAAAAATAAACTTGAATTGCCTAAGGAGCTTCTGAAAAACTACCATAGAATTCTAAGTTTCTACAGAACATAGTAGGAAAAAAAATCTTTTAATACTATTTAAGAAAATGGCAACCCTCTACTTTCCTGAATTGTAAACATATGTTGTTACATTTCAGTGCTTCCCTAAAAAATGCTGCTAGTTTCCTTCTCAAGGAATTGTGTAGGATTTCTTAGGCTACTGTTCTACAGAAGGAGCAAACAAGAGAGCTTTAAACTTAGCTGATCATATTCTTATCCCAGCAGAAATAAGCAAGAAACAGCTTAAGACTGTTTCCACTTTTATTGTTCTTTCCACAATCTTTTTTTTTTTTGAGGAACAGGTAGACGAAGATAGGGGTGTTTGAGCTCAGTTAGATATCCTACCTGTGGATGCATGTGTGGATCCTGTACTTCAATAATGCTCTAAGAGTTGGAGGGATGATAAAGGTTTTTTGATAGAGCCCTTGACCTCAGGTTAGTAACTTCTGTTCTAGGATGTGATGCAAGAGATGTTGGGCAGAGGGAAGGGAAGGACTCGAGTTGAGAAATGGAAGGAAGGATTCAACCAGGCTGTGATACTTGGATTTAACCTGTGTACTATTAGTAAAGTAATAATACACACCTCTGGCTGACCTAACCCGGAAGGGGCAAGTTTATGGTAAAGATACAAGGTTGTCTTATGGAACTCAGGACAGGATGTTCCTGGGCCTCTGGATAATACTAGAACCAGGATTTGGAAGGCTGACAGGATTTTCTTTCATTTCTGTTTCAAGTGAGACAGTGTAGTTAATGGATGGTGATTGTAAATCAGAAAGAGTTCAAAAGTAGGGCCCTAAGTCATCATCTGAAAGTGAGGGGTTGCAGTTGGAGTTGAGGAGAGAAGAAAGTATTTGCTTATGAAAACCTAAGGAAAATAGTCTCAACTCTCAATGGTGTCAAGTATAATTGGGAGGAAAAAAGAACTGAGGACAGTGTTGTTAGATTTATCTTTATGTAACAGTGATCTGTCCAGCAGAATAAAGGGACATGGTTGAGAGCAACTAGATTGCTAATTTCCTCTCTGTTTAAAACCAGTTAGCTGAGCAAGAGCACCTCTAAGGAACGTCCCATTCAACTCCAACGTGGAAAGACTTGGTACCAAAGGCAGCATAAGTATCACTTGAGAGCTTGTTAGAAATATACAGTCTCTAGTACCACCTCAGAATTGTAATCTATTTTAACATGATCCATAAGTAGTTAAATGAATTTGGTATATCTAACAATGGGTTATTATGTAGGCATTTATAAAAAGATATGTGTGTATATTTGTATGTATGTAAGAATTGCTAAAATATATTAAGAAAATGGCTGTTAATTAATGATTAATGATTCCATAATTCCATTTAAAAAACAACTATACATATAAAAAAGTCTAAAAGTATATACACAAAATAGAATCATGAATTATTTTCCTCATTATTAATGTTTTGTCTGACCTTATAAAATGAGATGTGTATTTTTAATTTTATCAGGACAAAAGTAAGCTATTCTCTCCCTTTTGTTGTCACTTTAGATTTAATACCTAGCATAGTGGTTAAAAGCATGATCTCTGGTGTCAGCCATAGTTTGGCTCTACCATTTCCTAGCTTTTGACATAGGCATAGTAATTTGACCTCTGGAAGCCTCGAATTTCTCATCTATAATATGACAATATTAGAACCTATATCTTGCTGCTTTTGAGGATTAAATGAGTGCTTAGCACAGTGCCTGGGCATACTAAGTGCTTGATAAATGTTAGCTCTTATTACTATTGTTTGCCTTTCTTAAAGATCCATTTATACCACCCCTCCCCCCAAACCTTCCCTTGGCAAAAGAATACCAACAATAGCAACTGAAAAACAAGAAACAGCAGTAGACTAATGGCCTTGACTAAGTATAAAATTGAAAAGAAATAAGATCAAGGTTTCCAAAACTCCACATGATTAAAGCAGACAAAAGAGATTTAGATGAAAGTACATGGTGTTAAATCTATATTAATTATTCTGTAGAGACTGAATTGTCTGCATTTTTCTTCCTTAATGTAGATGCCTCTCAAATTGTTGTCTGGCTTATTTCTTTGTGACAGGACACTTGAATTAGCTTTAGCAGAAGCGATATGGAGGAGCCATAGAACATTAAGGATGAATTCAGGAAGACCGGAGACCATGGAGAACTTGCCTGCTCTCTACACTATTTTCCAAGGAGAGGTATATTCTTTTGTCTTTGAAAACTAACCTTTTGTGTTAAGCATAGATTGAAGAAAAACAGCTGGGTTTGAAGCTCCTATCCATTTGAGAATGTCGTGAGCATTACAGTTTAAACAGGAAGGGTTATTGGAGCATCTGGCTATCACCTGGACCCCTTCCTAAGCTCCAGACTTTTAGCTGCATACTTGACATCTTCATTTGGCTACCTCACAGCATCTCTGATTTATGTTTTAAACTCAAATTTTTATTTTCTTGCCAACTCTGTTCTAGTCTTCCTCAGCAAATGGAACCACTGTCTATTCAGGTACCCACACTAGAAATCTGGGCATCATCCTTGATTTTTTTCTCTCAATTTGATCTTGATTTTCCCTCCCTCTGTAGCCCATTAGCAAGTCCTATTATTTCTGTGTCCCAGAGGTATATCTGGTCTGTATACTTCTTTGTTGTGGCGCCCTGTTCAGGCTCTGCATCTCTTCCCTGGCCATTACTGGGAGCTCTGCTTCTGTCGTAGTCCCTCTCCAATTTGTTCTTTACATCATAGCCAGAATAACATTTTAAAAACAGATTGGACAGTGCTGCTTTCTCACAGCTTTCCTAGGCTTCTCATTACACTTGAATACATCTGGACTTGTTTTTATGACCCTTTTATAACTTAACGTCTACCTGATATGATGGTGGTGTTCTGCCCTACTATACTTGTCCCTAGCCACTCCGTCCTCCTTACAGCTCTGAACATTCCAAGCTTGCTTCCTTCTCATGACTTGCACATACTTTTGCTTCTAAACACATTTTCCCACCAACTTCTCTTTTAGGTCTTAAACATAATGTCATTTCCTCAGAGATTTTTTTTTTTCCTGAAGTAATAGACTTATCCTGCATTTATTTGTGTACTTATTTAATGTGTCTTTTTTCCTCACATGACACTAAGCTCCAAGAAGGCAGAGCCCTGTCTGTTTTGTTCAGTGTTGTCTATCTTTAATCTGAGGTATGTGGGTAGAAAATAATAGGTTCTCTATGTGTCTTGATGACTGAGTGAGTGATCAAACTTTGAGTGAGAAAGCATTATATTTGTTTTTAGAGTAAAGCTTTTGAATAAGACAAAACCTAGATTCCAGTCCTAGCTTCTTACTTATTGTGTGATCCTTAAGACTGTCACTTGATCATCTGAGCCTCAGCTTTCTTATTTATTAAATTGAGAGAACTACTTCCGTGGGATTGCCATGATGATTAAATAAGCTGTCGTCTATAAAAACACAATGCCTGAGACATGGTAGGAATTCATTAACATTATCTCACTTCTCTTGAAACAAAAGTAAAGCCAAAAAATTGTTTTCAGTGTCTTATGAATAACTGTAGTATTTTAACTATATCATCTTTATGGCATTTATACTTGCTTTGTAGTTGACAAAAGTTTCACCTAATAATGTAAGGCCATTGATGATGCACTTTGTGACTGTCCGTTCGTTATAGATAATTGTGGCTCTTGACTTGCATTAAGTTGATCCCGTCTTGTAATGTAACAGTCATGATAGAAAGGGTAATAAATTCTAACAAATAGCAAACAACTCCGCTTACATCCTCTGTCCTTTAAGGTGCATAGTACCCCTAAAGGTTAAGGTACCAGATTCAGGAAAAGGAAGTGGTAGTATTGGAGATGAAATTGATTTTTCCAATCATGAAATCCTGACTTGTCAGGTGTTACACAAAAGAAAGAGAGTTCTCTGCCCTCCACAGACTGACTCAGATTTCTAGTAAAGTGCCTCCTGACCTATACAGCTTTTTCTTATATGAGATGAGGCTTGTATTAGTGTAGGTTTTATGTTTTACTATCAGAATGGATAGGCTAGACTAAAGTTCAGAGAGAACTTTATGGTTCCAGCTTAGTATTTCAGGAGCACATTTTGAAGAATGATGGTTTAGAAGTTACTGGAATTAGGGACAGAAACTTCATGGTAAATTGGAAATAAATTTTTTCAGAATATTCATCCAAGAAACATTTAATGAGTGTCTAATGTTTACAAAGAAGACCATATTAAAATTCAAAAAAAATTTTGTAAGCCTAATATAAATCAGCACTTTTACACATTCTGTCATTCACTTTTTCCTAAGAAATTGTTAACCCCATTTTATGGATAAGGAAGCTCTTCTCAGAAGTTAAGTAATGTCCAAAATGGTTAATAAATGGCAAAGCTGGGATTCTGAAGTTCTCTCTCCAAGTCTGCTTTCTGCTACACTGCAGCTGGGATTGTTCAACTGTACATAAGTGCATGGTGGAACTGAAAGACTTACAAGAGAACTCTTGACTAAATTGAACTATAGGAGGAAGTTAGATGGTAAATCTGCTTGTTCCACAGTCATTTGTTTGTACCTCTATTATGGTATGAATTATAGTCTGTCTTATATATGTGTATGTCTCCTCCACCAGATTGAGTAACTGGAGAGCAGAGGCCATGGTTGTTCATGTATCTCGGCAACTGCTTCAAATTCATTTTAAAATAGGCTGGGCATCTCTCTCTCTCTTTTTTTTTTTTTTTTAAGTTTTTATTTCAAAGTACCTGACATAGCATCTTGCATATAGATGCTCACTAAATATTTGATTTAAACTGATCCCAAGTCTCTTAAGTTCTATTGTCATTGAAGACAGTGGTGGCGCTGCCCTTATACTAGCAGTTCTTGTCGTTAGCGGGCTGAGCAGGGCAGAGGGGCCCAGGGACCAAATAGCGGAGAAGCCAGTATTCATCTTCCTCTTGTCCGTTAAGCATGGTAGGGGATACAGGCATTGCAATGGGACTTGGGATTTGGCTTAGCCTAGCCATAACCAAAGAAATGCTGAGGGGAAATTGGTGTTGGTAAGTGGAAATGCACTGAACTGGAAGTCAGAATACTTCTGTTCCCTACCTAGCCATGCTACTATCTTTGTGACTTTGCACAAGTAACTTATGCCCTTGAGCTTCATATTCCTCATTTACATTATGGAGATAACTAGTTTCAAGGCCAATGCAACCTCTAATCTGAAGATGGTAAATTCATTTTACCCAAGTCCTTAGTCTAGTTATGATAATTACTGAATTTTTTTCCCTTGAGCTATTTGACTAATTATTCTGAGGACACCAGGGCAGACTGTGTAATCATCTATAGCAGGTGCCATTCTGTTCATTTCAACTCTGTCTGCATCTTAGGAGACACGGTGATGGGAACACCTGGTGCTGGATATAGGCAAGAATGCCTTTTCCTAACTGAGCTGTTGAGTGCGTCCATTCTGGAGCCCATTAACCTTTCCTTTGGGAGAGGCCAAATGAAGGTCTGTTACAATATCTCCTCAAAAGATCAAAATGTGACACTGGAGCTTCTGGATTCAAAAATGAGATTGTCTTAATTTATAACAGCAGGTTGGTTTGGGCTCCTACTTCCAGATGCTATTTTTAAGTTTGTTAGATAGTTATGCCCTTTAATAATGTTGTTACACAATATGAGACATCTTAGCCCTTTTTTTAGAACCCTGGAGCAAAAGCCAAAATACCTTTGGTGGGTACAGAAAGAAGGGATTTGCTTTTATTGTAATTAAAAATTAAAATCAGCCCTGACTGGTATGGCTTGGTTGGGTGTCATCCAACAAAAGTGAAAGGTTGCCTGTTTGATTCCGATCAGGCCACATGCCTGGGTTGTGGGTTCGGTCTCGGTATGAGAGGCAACCAATCGATATGTCTCTCTCACATTGATGTTTCTCTCCCTCTCTTTCTCCCTCCCATCCCCTCTCTCTAAAAATAAAAAAATACATAAAATTTTTAAATTACGATCATCTTTTTTATCTATATGGTCCTATCTTACAGAGGACAAATTGCTTTGTAAACTTGGTTAAGCACTTCATGTCTCTGATCTTCACTTTTCTCATTTGAAAAATGACAGTATTGGTCCAGCTAATCTATAAGATCCTTCCTCCAGTTCCACCTTGCTTTGATTTTAAATGCTAGTATCTGGCCCTGGCTGGGTAGCTCAGTTGACCAGAGCATTGTCCTGATATGCCAAGGTTGCAGATTCCGCCCCTGGTTAGGGCACATACAGGAAGCAACCAATGAATGCATAAATAAGTGGAACAACATATCAGTGTTTCTCTCTCCCTTTCTCTTTCTCTCTTTCTGCCTCTTTCTATCTAAAATCAGTAAAAATAAAAATAAGTAATTAAATAAATGTTAGTATCTGCCTAATTGTACGTTTTTTGGGGGGAAGGGGGCTTTGCTGTCTGGTCCCTACCTCAGCGTAGCATGTTCATCTGTAAAACAGGAGTTTCAAGTTTTTGGTTCCTAACCTATTGTAAATGCTCTGTCTTAGAGATTTGCTTCAAATGCTCTGTCCCAATATCTCCATAACAAATGAGGAGAATGGAAGTTTTAATCTATTTTTATCCTGACATTGAAGTGAATAGTGCTGCTATTTGGTGAAGTAGGAGACACTGGGCTACGAGTCATGTGATCTAGGATCTGTGCCTACCTTGTATCTAAGTTAGTTGTGTGCGTTTCCACTAGTCACTACCTTTCTGTGCTTCATTGTCTTGGACTATTAACTATTAAAAAGCTAAAATGTGTTGAATGTACATTGGCTGCCAGATACCAGTGCCTGGTGCTTTATGTACATCATTTGTTATCCGCAGCAGCAAAATGAGTACAAGGGGAACTTAGGCCCTGAAAGGCAAGTTGTGTTCAAGATCCCACAAGTAAGAAGTGGGAGAGCTGGGATTAGAAGCCACATCTTTCATTCCAAAGCCTGTGCTCTTTCCACACCTACACTATTTTACCCCATGTGCAACATGGGAACCTACCATCTGTACTTCCTAAGGTTATTGCCAGGAGCAGAGAAGATACCAACTGTCACACTGCTTTTGGCTGCTAGAATTTTATAGTTAAAGACAACCCAAGAGCAGCTCTAATGAGTTAAAAATCCCTGGGTTCAGATCCCAGCACTGTTACTTACTAACTTTGAACATTGGTCAGGTTACTTAGTCTCTCCATGGATCAGTTTTGTCATCTATCAGATGAACATAATAGAATAGTACCAACATCATACAGTGTCCTTATGTAAATAGAGTCCTTATGTAATCCTTATGTAAAACACTTTGAATAGTGTTTTTGCATATAATGGGTATTCAGCATGTACAAGGGGGACCCAAAAACCCCAAATTATCTTCTGGAGATCATACCCTTATAGTACAGGCTTCCCCCCTAGATGAATGTTCCAGGAACTCATCTGTATTCGTGTACCACCTGGTGGTGGTTGTGAGACGCTGCGTTCAGCTTCAGTAAAATTTTTGTTGGAAAACTTTCATTGTGTTTGCCATTTCATTATGGGTGACTTATGAGCATACCTGTCCACGCTGTGCTGAGTGTTCAGCAGTTTTTGACCAAAAACAGCATGACCCACACCCCCCCCCCCAACCCTCCCTATTGATCGGCTCTACCCCTGACCAAGTTTGCTAATGTGGAAGAAACGAAACAAAAAAATGGCAGAAATACTAAAAACATCAAAATCAACGAGTTCAAAAACTGTTTTGAGTTGTGGAAAAAATATCTTGATAGGTGTATTGCATCAAGTGGAAAGTACTTTGAAGATGAATGAAGTTTAAACATGGAAGAATAAATACACAATTTTTTATAAATAAATTATATTTTTTTGGATTCCCTCCTTGTATTAGTGAATAGCAGTCCAGCAGGGATTGTTTTATTCTATATTCCCTTGTTGTAGTTGTGAAGCTGAAACAGTGAGCAACTAATTGAAGTCACTGAAAATAGTAAAATGAATGTGTATAAGATTGTATTGAGCATTTTTCAAAAATAATACTGAATTTAGGATAAATACAGTATGTAGTGACAACTTGAATCCCAATCCACAGGTGAAGGGAGTAGTCTAGAGGAGAGAGGAGGAGAGGGATAGTCTGGAGTAATAATTTATCTGGCAAGGGATCTGGGCCACTCATTACGATTACATATTACAGAGTACATGTAGACTGATCAAACCTCTAACCCCTTCATCTTAGATCAACTCTGTGTAAGACTTGAGGACAACTTTCTCATTATATCTTTTCAGTTTCTATCAGATGTCTTTGTATTGGCTTTTCTCTCTCTCGATAAAACTCAGACTCTTGTTTGAAGTGAACTGGAGCAGGCTCTATGGTCTGGTTTGATTTGAAATTTAGGAAAAAGGGATGTTTTACATGATCCATCCCAAATTATTAAAGTTCTCTGTATTGGGATTGGAGGCCTCAATCCCAGCTAATATAAAATGTAACTTTATTACCTGATTTTCTGCTGTTCCTTTTGTTCGTATACTTTTGGAGATTTCAATAGGTGTTGGATTTGGGCATTCCTAGGTATTATACCATATGACAATAGTCCAATCTCACCAATGTTTTTAATGGGTTCACACATGCCTGTCAGTCTCAATTTTAAAAAGAATAGAAAATCTTTGACAAAACATCACTGTTAGGCAGTTTGGCAGCAGACAGAGAGAGGCAGTCAATATCAAGTAGAAATTCAGGGAGATTGGTTAAATGCTACAGAAGAGAGTGTCATCTGTGTGACACTGATTCTTTTATATTTTTCCTTTTTTGTCTTTATAGGTTGCTATGGTGACAGACTATGGAGCCTTTATCAAAATCCCAGGCTGTCGGAAGCAAGGTGGGAGCCTATAACCTGAAATTCAGCCTTCCCATTCCACCACCACATCCTAATTAGAGGCTCTATGTTTTTAAGTAGTTTCTTTGTTTTTGTTTAGAGAAATGAATACAGGCAAGTGATGACAGTTAATTTTTAGCTTGTCTTAGAAGAATGGTGTTCTCTTATTTGCCTTCCCCAAATTTCACGTGTGACCCTCGGTAAGTCACTTGACCTCTTTGGTCTTAGGATCTGGGGAAAGGCAAACTACTTACTCCCTAAGGCTAACATTGTGAGTTTTTAGTTAGGGCACATAGAAAGGAAATATTATAACCAATACAAATATATGTGTTATATATAATACTTCAAATTTTCTTAGTATATTAATAGACATTTGTTGACATTTTTGAAGAATCTTTTTCAAGTCTATATTCTTGTTTCTCAAAACAATTATGGTAAGCAGAAAAGGCAAGTTTTGCAGGCTGGTAGCCTGCTCAGAGTGATTTACCTAAGTAATGGCATATCCAGGACTAGAACCCAGGCCTCCTGATTTTTAGACTCGTGGGCTCTCTACTATCATACTCCTAGTGGATCCAAAGACTCAAATTGGTAATTTCTTGTGCTAAAATAAATTAAAAATTTTAATGGAAAAGTGCAACCATAAGGATGTTGTTAGAAGAAAATAAAATAATATTTGCATAAAAGTCAAAAACTTTATTGCAAAAATTACCAAAGCAGAGTTGAAACAATGAATCTGTAGTACTATAACAAAGGACTCGTAAAAAAAGGGTGAAGTAGGAAAAAGGGCCAAGGATATGAGAGGACTTCACAGGAGGGAAAAAACAGCAGTTGATCAGTAAGTATCTTGAGCCCTGGCTGGTATGGCTCAGTGGGTTGAGCGCTGACCTGCAAACCAAAGGGTCACCAGTTCGATTCCCAGTCTGGGCACATGCCTGGATTGCGGGCCAGGCTCCCCAGTAGAGGGGGACACAAGAGACAACTACACATTGATGTTTCTCTCCCTCTCTTTCTCCTTCCCTTCCCTTCTATCTAAAAATACATAAATAAATAAATAATCTTTAAAATAAATAAATATCTTGAAAGGTGCTCATTCTCAGTATTGATTTAAAAAATAACTTAAACAGTGGTATATCCACACAATGGTTTACTACTCAGAAATGGAAAGGAATGAAAATGAAGTATTGATATGCGCAACAACCTGGATCAATCTTTAGAGAATTAATGGTGAGTGAAAAAAAGTTAATCCTGAAAGATTGTACACTTTACTATTCCATTTATATAACATTCTTTTTAAAAACAGTTTAATGAGATATAACACATGCCATACATTTTACCCACTGTATAATTCACTAGTTTTTAGTATGTTCACAGCGTTTTGCAAACATCTCTATCTTCTAGTTTGAGAACATTTTTGCCACCCGCTCTCCAAAAGAAATTCTGTACCTATTAACAGTCACTCCACATTTTCTATTACCATCCCTCTTTCCTTCCCAGCTTTAGGCAACTGGCATTCTGCTTTCTATGTTTATATATTTGTACAGGTGGTCTTTTGTGATTGTCATCTTTCACTTAGCATGTTTTCAGGGTTTATCCATTTTGTAGCATGCATCAATACTTCATTTCTTTTCTGTTGCCATCCCAAAATGTGGTATGGAATCAACAACCAGTTCTCCAATTCTCTGATTCTTTGATTCCAACTTTGTATCCTAAATTCAAAACTGACACTACCTGAAGGTGGCATCAGGTTCCGCAGGCTTTAAGGGCTTAGTGACACAAGACAGCTGACGCCAGTCCTGGGCTACAAATTTAAAGGTTTCTGCACCATCCTCAAGTTTCAGTAATTTGCTAGAATAACTCAACTCAAACTGATGTTATGCTTACTATTATAATTTATTATAAAAGACACAAATGAAGTATAAAGAGTGAAGTCCAAATGGTCCCAAGTGGAGTTGAGGTGCATCACCCTGTCATCATGAGGATGTATCTGCCAAGTCAGAAGCTCTCCAGACCTTACTGCTTAGGGCTTTTTTTTATGGAGGCTCCAGCACATAGGCATGATTGATTAGATCGTTGACCTTAGTGATTTAACTCAATCTCTGACCCCTCCTTTCTCCCTGGAAGCCAGGGAATAAGGCTGAAAGGTCTAACCTTCTAATCACATGATTGGCTCCTCTCAAGATTGCCAGCCTCCGTCTTGAAGATCTCTAGGGGCCCACCAGTAGTCACGTCATGGCATAAACTTGGATACGGTTGAGAGGGGCTTGTTATAAATAACAAGACTTTCCTATCACTTAGGAAATTCCAAGAGTTTAGAAGCCCTGTACCAGAAATCAGGAAGAAAACCCAAATATATATGTATGTATGTATTTTTAGAGGGGAAGGGAGGGAGGGGGAGAGGGAGAGAAATATTGATGTGTGAGAGAGACATCAATTGGTTGCTTGTCATGTGCCCCCACCTGGGGGTCTGGCCCACAACCCATGCATGTGCCCTGACCACGAGTTGAACTAGTAGCCTATAGGTTCATAGGCCAGTGCACAATTCACTGAGCCCCACCAACCAGGGCCCAAATATGTATTTCTTATATCGTGTATCAATGCAGATATCCTGGTTATGATAGTATACTATAGTTTTGCAAAATGTTACCATTGGAGGAAACTGGGTAAAGGGACACATGGTCTCTCTTTCAACTCTAGGTGAATCTAAAATTATCTTAAAATATTTTTAAAAAGTAATTTAAAACACTCTTAAGATCTTTGAGATTAACAAATATTTTTAAAAATTGCTATTAATACCCACTATTGGAAATGGGTATTTCCAGCAATAGTTTTACTTATTGGGAGCATAAATTGTTACATATTTTGGCAATATCTGTTAACATTTTTTAATGTGCTTACCCTTTAGCAATTCTTCAGAGAATTTAGTTTGTAATACACCATTAGATAAATTATGTGCATCTATGCAGTAGGCAATGAAGATGAATGATAGCTGTATTCTAAGATCCTTGGATGCTGATGTTGTCCTCATTTTACCACCAGACAAGGTCAATGGAAAGTTTTCATACAATTCTACCACACTGATACCTGGCTGATGGCAGTTGTAAAACACTATTGATTATAAGAAACATTCTCATTTCAAAGATGTTAAAGTGTGTATGTGGAAAGTGCTTCTCAGAATCCTTGAAACAGGGTAGATCTCATTGTACTGAAATGGAAAGATGTCCAAGATAATAAAATGAAAAAGCATATTGCAAAAGAGTTTGTATAGCATGACTCCCCTCCTTCCCCTTTTAATGTATGTGTACGTACGCCAGTGTATTTTAGAAATCATTGCATACAGGGGTGGGCAGAAGTAGGCTTACAGTTTTAATACAAATAAATAATACAAGAATAAACTCTGTTTCATGTACTCATAACGGTAAGCCTACTTTTGTCCACCTCCTCTGTGTTTAGGAGAGTATGGAAGGATATGCAACAAATTATTAACAATAGTTACCTCTGGGGAGTTTGGTTTGCTTAGGAAGAGATGTACATGGGAGAAGGATTTACATTTTCTGCTTTTGTGTGTGTGTGTGTGTGTGCGCGCGCGCGCGCACACAACTACTTCAGTTCTCTAAAATGAAATTTTCTTTAAGAGTTATCTATAGTTCAAAGCTCATTTCTATGAGATGTCACGTCCATCACCCTTTTAAAAGACATTATGAAAGGATATCACCAGAGGTGACCTAAACATTTCAGCTAAGGGTTAAGATATAAATGTTTTCACAAAGATACCCAAAAAAGGACAATCAGAATGAAACAAGTTCCACGTGGTCATTCAAATCTTGGTAGAGGAACTAGAGTGGAAGCCCAAGCTGGTGAGCAAGTGTTTGAGAAGAAAATAAAACATGGTTCAACTAGATTGCATGAGGAAACCCAGACAAATGCTGGCGTTGGCATTATCTAGGTAACCCCTATTTTTTTGTCATAGATGACTCTAGTAATAGTCCTGTTGTTACAACACCAGTCTAAATCCTATCAAGTTAAAAAGAAGTCCCTCAATGACTTGAGTGTAGGTGGTAACTCATGTCCTCCCACATCAAGAGAGATCAGTTCTGGCAAGAAAGTTCCAAGGTGCCTTGATGGTGCTGTTGCTAGGATGCCTCAGGCCAGGCATGTCCCAGTGATGGTCTGGTGGCTGAGATACAAGGTGGGAGGAGAGTAGGCCTTATTACTGAATCAACTTCTTGGCCTTGAAGAAGCAATGAAGGTAGAACACCTGCCAAGTGGCTAGTCCAATGAGGCAGATCATTGAAAAGATGCTGAAGTACAGAACCCGACTATTTGTTGACTCATTAGTGTTGTGCATCTCCTCCTTTTGCTTCTTCATGTAGGCAAAATCATTAACCATAGATTCTGAAAGGTCTTCTAGGCGTTGGAGCTCCACCTCTAAAGGTTTGAGCTGCTCAGCTTTTGCAGTCTCTTCGTAATCGTAATTTTTCGCCTCCACTCCACGCTTCATGTCTGGGATCACTAGTTGGTCAGGTATCTGCCCTGTTCCCTTGCTCTCAAAACACAGTTCAAATATGTCATAATCTTCAGTGGTAAAGGCACATTTCCCCTTGGTTGTGTCCTCTTTGGAGTACAGTATATGGCCAGCAGGATCTGTGATCTTAAGGTGGGTGCGCAGGCCGCCAATGTCAGCAGACTGGTCAGTGATTTCGTGTGCGCCAGTCACCAGCAGGTCCTTGTGGATCTCCTCACGGAGGCTCTTGGGGGGAGATAACAGGCAGATGGAAGGAGATGGCGAAAACCAAGCTGGGGCCGAGCAGGAGTGACAGCAGCAACGCTAACTGGCAAGGCCCATGCTTGGTTCGTGGGCCAGACAGACCAGACACGGTGCCGGAGACTGTTCACCACCCGGGCCACTCTGCTATTTTTAAAACAAAAAATTTTTAAATAAAGTCTGACAGCTGATCTGTGGTTAATAAAACCATGGTCTAGCCTGGGAGACTACTATGCTGCAAATTGCATTTTGGCGTTATAAATGGCTTACCAGTCGTTTCCAAGCTAGCAGTAAGCAATCTGTAATAAAGTTTCTCATTTCATGTTGACTGGGATTTAATGAGGTGGAAACTCATCCTGGTGCCCATAGGGCATGCACCTCTTTTGGGCTAAAGACAGATTTTCTTGTTTACTTGCCATAGCTGCCAGAATCTGAAAGTCCCATCCTTACTTGAGCATTTGTGTGACAATTTGGGGACTGTATGGGGATTAAAGGCCTGCCACCTTCCAGCAGTCAGTCACCTCACCTGTGTGCATGCCCTGTCAGATTATGCTTCTGATTGTGGCTGCCAGCTTACAAGTGAATCTGTTAGTTTGCCAGCTCTACTGAGTGAGACCAGTCTTGGAGGGAGAGCTCAGGGAGCCAAATAATTAGGTGGAAACTCTGTAAGTTCGAATCCTGGCTCCTCTGTAGGTTTATTGGATAACTTGAGCAGTTGACTTTTCCTATAGTGTATTTTAGATTCCCTGCTCTTAAAGGGAAGATTATTAAGTCCCACCCTGAAAGGACTGAGCTATGAAGTAACTCTGGTCTCCAGATTTTAACATTTTGAATCAGAAAGGTAGACTTTAATCTGACTTATTTTTCTCAGACTTCTTTCCTCAGAATTGTTTACTACTGAGTTGAAAGTCCTTCCCCAGTATTCAGATCGAAACTAGATTTTCTTTCTCTTCATGCTATTGTCCAAATAGAACTTTCTGTGATTATGGAAATGTTCTGATTCTGTTCTGATGTTGTTCTGACACCAGCCAGTTCTCCTGTTCTCCAGACACCAGCTGGGTGTCAATTGACAGTACAGTTCATTTCTGACACCGTCTACCTGGGTTAGTTTCAGATCCCACAAGCAAAGGAGGACATTCTCACAAGACACCAGTTGCAAGTTCTAAGCCACCTGTATTTCCAACTGGCTATGAATCAGAGGGTCCCACCACCCTCTCCACAAGTTTGATAATTTGCTACAACAGCTCACAGAACTCAGGAAAACACTTTTCTCTTGTTTGTTGGCTTGTTATAAAGGATACGATCAGGAACAGTCAAATGGAAGAGATGCATAGGGAGGGTTATGGGAGAGGGACACACTGAGCTTCCATGCCCTCTCTGGCACACCACCCTCCCAGCAATCTGATGTGTTCACTAAGCCGAAGCTCTCTGTATGTCATTGTTAAAGAAGTTTTGTAGAGCTCAACTTCTAGCCTGTCTCCCTCTTGTAGGAGGGCTGCGGGGTTGAAAGTTCCGACTCTGTAATCACTTGGTGGTTCTGGTGACTAGCCCCCTGCAGAGACTGTCTAGGGACCCCACCCGAAGTTACCCATTAGTCTAAGTTCTGATGTGATCAGAAGGAGCTCATTAGGAATAACAAAAGACACTCCTATCATAGGGGAAATTGCAAGGAGTTCTGTGCATGGACTGGGGACAAAGGCCAAATACGTTTATGTTATACCACATCTGTGGTGTCTAGTACAGTAGCCACTGACTTTTTAAATGTTGTTTATTTAAAATTAAATATAACAGTTAGGTGGCTTGTGACTACTGTAGTGGGCAATGTAGCCCTATACATTTATGAAGTTCTTTTTCTTATCTTTTGCTCACCAGCACTAAACTATGAAATTTTGAGGGCAGAGATTGTTTGGTGTTACACTTTTAAAGTGCCTTGCTTGTGGTAGACACTCAAATATTTTTAGCAATAAATTCAATTTAGCAAATCATTAAGGAGTTCCATTTTTCAGTCACTGTGTTAGGTGGGAACACAGATAAGAAAACACAGCTTGCTGCTCTCAGACAATTCACAGACTAGAGATGTAAAGAAATTACAATGTAGTGCAATAAAATGAGTGAGGCTTTAGTTAATCCACTGAGCTCTTGAATAGTTAGGCTTTTGGGATGAGTCAGGTCTGCATACAGTGCCTGAGGTATAGTGAGCGTTTAGTAGATTTCATTAAATGAATAACTGAATTCTAGTTCCAACTCCAACATTTCCTAGCTTCTTGACTATACAGCAAGGTGCTTAGTCCTTGAGCCTTATTGTCCTTATTTGTGAAATGAGAATGATAAATGTATTTTAGAGCTTCTTGACTGACAGGATCATGCTTTATTCATTTTTGATTCATCTTTGCTTATGATATGGTGAATGGACATTCAGTAAGTGTTTGGATGAATCCATAATCCCACAAGATAAAGGATGTGAAAGCACTTTAACTTATGTGCTTACATATTGTCATATACCATTGTTTGGCGAAAATATTTGCAAAGTCTGGAGAGGGAATTTAGATCCCCCAAAAGTAAAGGGAGTTCTTTTATTTTGACAGTTTTTGGCTGTAGCTGTCCTCTGATGGTTTGTAATTTTCAGCTTTTATTACCAGTGGAAGTTGTGAAGGAAATTAATATTGAACCTAACACAGTTGAGACACTACTTTTACAGGTAGTTTAATAGGCTAGCTCTGTCTTTCTTACATGCTAGCCCTTTCCAAGTTGTCAGAATTTTCCCTTTTTTTTCCCTTTTAATGAGCAAACACTCAGATGGGACTCATTCTGTTTAAGTGTCAATAATGGATTTGATATGGCCTCTGGGTGTTTATGGCTCAATGTCAGAAATCCAGACACAAGCTGCCCTGAAGCACTCCTTTCCATGCGCATAACAAGCCAAGTGTTTTTGTTTCTGTTTTGTTTTGGAGCATGTGCTAGAGCAGAATTAGATGCCTTTCTGTTGTTTGTAAATGATATCATCTTTCTCCTTTTTTGAAAGATAACACAGATCAATAATAAGTAAAAAAATGAAACGATATCAGTATAATTTTGGAGACCTGACAGATGCTCATATTTGAATTGTCCTTTCTTTATCAACTGTGACCTTGGGCAGTTTATTTAATTTCTGAACTATTTCCTGGTGTGAACTTCTGTCACAGGGTTGATGTAAGGATTACATAAATGGGTTAATACTCTGTTTCTAGTGAGGTACTGCACAGAGTGAGGGAACCTCAAATGTTCTATTTAGTGCCCTGTATCTCATACACTTAATGCACCTGTTGGTGTGTGTGGGTGACAGTTGCCCAAAAGCCTACTTCCCAAGAATCAGAGACTGCTGATTTCTGTCTTCTGAAAAATAAAACTAATGATGATGAATCCCCTATACAGAGTATAGGATTAGCCATAGATATATACCAGGCGATTGCCTATAAATTGTGACTGAAGAGATGGGAGCATGCAAGACTCAACAAGATAATCTGGGTATAAATCCAGGGAAAAGGCATTGGAATGAAATTGTAATTTAGGAGACTATAATCTAATTGATTGTGTCATGGTTTGTCTAGGAAGAGATTATATGAACAGGTTGGGGGGTTGTCAGCCCAGAACACAGTGAAAGAAAGCCCCAGAGTCTGAAGTGTCTGTCTTGCCTCATTTAGGGCAGAAATGAATCTGATGGCAGGAGCTAGAGAGATGGATTCTTTTATGAGGAAGTGATAGCCTGTTAAGCTTTTGTAGACTGGAAAAATATCTCAAAATATTTGTCTCCCTTTTGTTCTAATTTCATGTTGAAGCAGTTTCTGATCATGAGTCCAATTTTTCAGGTATTTGATACTGGGGCAGTGGCAGTTTACCTAGGTAAGGACTGGGAACCTTCCAGGTATAAGACAAGAATACCCTCTATTGCAAATTAGTAAACTGGTAAATTGTGTCCACCCCTGAACCAATCACCAAATTGACAATCTGGTTAATATATTTTAGTATTATAAGCATCTGCATGCTGAAGACTCCTAAATATATTATCTCTAATTCATGCCACTCCTCTGAGTGGCAGATTGAGATGTATGAGTGCTTACTTGACATTTGCATTCAAAACTGAGGGCTAGCCCATTTCCCTTGTTTAATTCACCCTGTAAGCTAAGGCCTTTTGGTAATAAGCCAGTTATGTCTTAACTATAAAAATCCTACACCCTAGGATAAGTATTTTGGTATTTCCTTTTGTCTGGTCCATATGAGACATAGTTTTACATAATTTCAATTATAGTGTACATTTCATTTTACATTTTGCTTTTAAAATGTTTTTATGATTGCATGCTTATTATAGAAAAATAAGGAGAAAACTACAAAAGAAAATGATCTTTGTATGATATTACTACCACACAGATAGGCACTGTTAACATTTGGTGTGTTTACATATGTACATAAAATGAAATGTTGAGATTAAGATTATACTATATATATTCATTTTGTATCTTTTTATGCTCTTTGAAACATAAACATTTCTCCATCTTTTAAAATACTTTTAATAAACATTGCAGTGGCATTATTCTATCATTCAAGTGTACCACATGACCTTTTGTTTCCAGTTTTAAACTATTTAATACTTTGAGAAGGGTTTAACCAGGAGAGGTGACCAGACCAAAAAATAATTTGCTTAGAGATCAGATTAGAGGACAAAAAATGGTCAATGCCATTATTTCTTTGTTTTTGGTACTCCAATACGTAGACCTTCTGTTTCAGAAAAGAAAAAAAATATTTTCTGAAGTATTTAGGTTGGTTTTTTTTTTATTATTATTTAGTTGATAGTGATACTGATGAGCATATTTTCCATTATGAAGTTTTTATGTTACGAAATATGAAAATTGAAGTGTTTAGGTTTAACATTAATTTCCTTCACAACTTCCATTAGCAATTGAGGACAGAAGTGAGTTTTAGAATTAGAGGACTCTAGTAGCCAAAAATGTCAACGTGGAAGGTTTCTCTTTCCTCTAGGACCCCTGAATTTCCTCTCCAGACTTTTCAGTTAGGCTGGTCTGCTAACTACTTCATCATAGCATTGGGGGTGGGAACCCCATCTCCTTGGAATTTGCCCAATTTGGAGATTATGTAATGGTCTAAAATTAAAAATGTGGGGTGTATAAAACACTTTGGAGGCACCAGAGTTATTCAGAGAGATAGGCTGTCAACCTCCAGAATCAGCTGAAGTAGCTGTAATGAGGTCCAGTAACCATGGTAACCGAAGGGTCACCGGTTCGATTCCCAGTCAGAGAACATGCCTGGGGTGCAGGCCATGTCCCCAACTGGGGGCATGTGAGAGGCAACAGATCGATGTGATGTTTTTCTCCCTCTCTTTCTCCTCCTTCCTTCCCCTCTCTTTAAAAATAAAAACATAAAATCTAACAAAAAAAACAACAGCCTTAAAGTCAATGAATAAAGTGAGCCATGTTTAAAAAAAAAAAATTGAACATAAAAGAAAAAAACCTGTAATTTTATACCCTAGTTTAACCAATGTCATAGCATTTTGGATCATTTCTTTGTAATTTTAAAAATCTACTTTAAGCCTTGGCAATCGCATTATGCAATTTTGCATTGTATTTTGTTATTTACATGGAAAAATGCTAGTTGCTTATAGTACCTGACACATAGTAGGCACTTAAGTATTTATTAAAAATGAATTACTGACATTTTTATGTAATCTTTTAAACATTGTTTTTAATGTAGCATCAAATGGCTATACTATAGTTCATTTAACCATTACCCTGTTGTTGGCTATTAGGTTGTTTCTAATTTTTTTCTCTCTTAAAAACACATTGCATATTTTGATGTAGATAGCTTTCCCAGATGCATCTAGCTTTTCCTTATGTATAAGACTGTTTTCTTAGGACAGAGTCCCACAGGTGATTATATGTCAGATTGTTAGTCAGAACTCTTGGTGCAAGGGTAGAAGCACAATTGAGAAATGTTTTGTTAATTTTGCTAGGGAGTGCAGGATAAATGGAGCTTCCATCAGGGCTGTATCAGTGATTAGTTTATGTCTTCAGGGATTTGTCTCTTGATTGCCAGTGCTCTTCTTTGCTTCCTTCTGGCTGACTTTTGCCACCTGGTGGTAAAGATGGGCATTTTTAATTTTTGTAGTTTATAACCCTGACAAAAGTCTTGAAAAAGATTTAGCTAATGTCTTTTGTTTGTCCCTGAACCAATCAGTTACTGTGGCCAGGAGGGTGAAGTTCCTTGATTGGCTAAGCCTGTGTCTGGGCCCACAGTTGGAGGTTAGATCAGCTCCAACCAGATTACATGGGCTTTAGAATGCAATGAAGGTGTTCTCCTAGGAAAGGACCTTGGGCAGACAGGAAAAGAGCATCTGTTGTAAATATGTGATTGTGTCATTATTAAGCTATATAATAATTATTACATGTTGTAATTATTTAAAAATTTTATTAAATATTTTATCACTCTTGACATGCTAGCCCTAGCAATATTTCTTGTTTTATTATCATCAGCTTTGAGTATTGTTATTTTCTAAATATTTTGCTAATTTAATAGATTGAAAATTGTACCTTGTTTGGATTTCCTTTTTTCATTTAACAGCTATCATAAATATCCTCTGTAACTGTAATTTGAATAGCTGCTTACTCTTGCTTTTGATATTTACCATAGTTTACCAAGCTATTTTTCAATTATTGGTCATTTAGGTTATTTTATAATTTTTATTGTAACCTCTGTAGGTAATAATATTGCAAGTATTTTTATATGCCCATAGGTTTTTGCCTCTGAGGTTTTTTCTTTTGAAAAATTTTAATGATATTTTTGCATCGAAGCTATAAGCATCTTTATGCTCTTTGCTTTAAAGATTTTTACCAACTTGTATTTTTACCATATTATATAAGTGTAGTTGTATTAAATTTTACTAACATTGAGCACTATTTTAAAGAATATTTGTTGATTCGATATAAAAAGTGATCTGAAATTGTTTTAATTTTCAATATTAAATCAATGAACATTTTTTCAGTGAATCCCCAACTCCCATCTTCTTTCTTTTTTTTTTTAAGATTCTATTTTTTTAGAGAGAGGTAAAGGGAGGAAGAAAGAGGGAGAGACACATTGACATGCAAAGAGAAGCATTGATAGGTTGCCTCTCACATGCCCCCAACTGGGGACCTGGCCCGCAACCCAGGCATGTGCTCTGATTGGGAATTGAACCAGTGACCTTTTTGTTTGCAGGCTGGTGCTCAACCCACTGAGCGACACCAGCCAGGGACCCAGCTGCCATCTCATTGTTATTTTGTTGTTCAGAGTATCCAAACATAGAGTGTAAGGCCAGACATATCTTGTTCTTTATTTCTTTTTCTTGTGCCCAGGTCTGGTCCATCGAACTCACATGTCATCCTGTCGTGTGGATAAGCCTTCTGAGATAGTAGATGTTGGAGACAAAGTATGGGTGAAGCTTATTGGCCGAGAGGTAAAATTCCATGCAACTTTTTCATCTGGTTAGAAAGGATTAAGAAAAGCTGGGATTTTCTTGGTATTTCATTATAGTGAGGTATAGAATTTCATAAATTCTGTATGTTGTTAACCGGGCTGAGAATCTTATTTAGAATCTTGCCACCATTATCTGAACTGAATTTAAACCTTCTGTCTGGCTCTTCTGCAGACTCAGAAGGAATGGTATGAACTTCAATAAGTGTGGTGCAGTAAGTGCATGTTTATAAAATTTCCCTCCCTGAAGTTTACCCAGTTGGTGGATGTGAAGAAAAACCAAAAAAGAACTAAAAGGAAAGAAGGAAACTTAATCTATGGAACTAGTTTTTAATAGTCTTTATCATAAACTTTAAAGAATTCTTGCCAGCTATACTTCAGTTTGAACCAAAACAAAAAGAACGTTAAGAGTTTACAGTCATTTTTTCCTAAGACCTGGCGCCATGAAGCATGAGGGAAATGAGAAAGCTCCAAAGGACCCCGTTAACAACTCACTTGAGGGTATGTGGGTTGTGTGTGTGGGTAGACCACAGGAGAAATGTGAAGATGCACGGAGGCCCGCTCTTCTACCAGTGAATGCCCGGGAGTCAGGCCTGAGAGAGATTATTCAACAATATTTGAGTGCTTAATATGCACTAGGTCTGAAGTGCATACAAAAGTGAACCATACATAAATGACCCCAGCTGTTACTGAGCTTATATAGAATATAACTGGAAGAGGCAAAGGTAAACAAATTAAAATAATTTAAAATGATTACAAATCATGGTAAATACTATAATGGGTCCAAACAATGTGAGAGGTAAATTTAGATAGAGTGGTCAGGAGTAGGCATTATGAGGAGATGGTATATGAGCTGAGACCCAAAGTAAAAGGAAGTAGTCATGAAAAGTTGGGATAAGAATATTCTAGGAAAAGAAAATGGCTGGTACAAAAACCCTGCAGTGAAGAAGGGCTTCAAGTGCTAGCGGAAGCATAAAAAGACCAATGTGGCTAACAATAGTGTTCATGTTTATAGAAGCTCTAGACTAAGTCCAAAAGGAGATCTAGTCTACTGGAATGTTCTGAAACCCATTCTTGGTTCATGGATCTCTGCATTGATCATTATGCTGAACCTACCTAGAAGAAACAGCTTTTCTTTGCTGCTGGGTTACTTCTACAAGCCTTGGATTTCTGAGCAACCATTTTTGTCCCCCCACCCCCACCCCAAGAGGAACAAAAATGAGATAAAAACCATTTCCTGAAAGTCTTCTGCCACAGAATCTGCCTATTATGCTTAGCAGTACCACCAATGCTGTTAGCACAGGACCTTGGCCATTAAAGGAGTTCACTGTTTGTTGTGATGACAGAAACTTTGATTCTTAGATATTTCTAGACCAGAAGTCTAAATGATGTACTGTGAGCTCTTGGTGACTTTGCTTTTGTCTTTTTCAGATGAAAAATGATAGGATAAAAGTATCCCTCTCCATGAAAGTCGTCAACCAAGGGACTGGGAAAGACCTTGACCCCAACAATGTTATCATTGAGTAGGTAAAAGGTTTGGAAAGGCTAAAATTCTGCTCCTGAACCCATAGAATGCTGTAGCGAATCAGGCTGACCTGGAAACTCTGCCATTTACAGACTGTGATGAGTACTATAACCTTCATGATTTTTGGTTTTTAGAGAGGTATAAAGTATTATAGATAACACTTCTAACATGCAAAGCTCCCAGCACAGTAGTGATCCATTGTTGGTTTTGTTTTCTTCTCCTTATTCTTTTTCTGTTTCTGTCCTTTAACCAGTTAGCCAATAAACATTCCTGAAGTACCTGTTACTTGCTTCTCTCCTAGCACTGGGACTGAAAAAAGTAGAGACCAAAAAGGAAGGTAAGGTAACTTAGAAGCCACTCCATTGGGGCTTAGATGCCTGTATCTTTGGGTGCACTGTATTCTGAGCACAGTTACTTTCAGTTCTTCTGACCTTTAACTTAGCTGTGGAAGATTTTCTGTTTATATAGAATAATGTCTGGTGATATAGGGAATTTACCATCTGTCTCAAAGTATTTCTTGAATATATGCCAGTGATTTCTAACCAGGGGTTCCTAGATCCTTAAAATCCCTTGTAAAGGAGTTTTAGGGGTTTTTGAACTGTTTCCAGTATTTTAAAAAGTCAACCAAAATCATACATTTATCCTCAGGTTAACTATGACATCATTTTGTTGCTTTTGATGATAAAATACCCCATTATTTATCTCATGCTAATCAGGTGCTCTCAGTGGCAGTTATTAATTTTTAAAAAACAAACAAAAAATGTTATTTGAGTGGGATCTTGGTGATGAAAAGTTTGGAAATCCTATGTTTATTGTTCTCAGTGAAATGACTCTGGATATGGAAGGAATTGTACCTAAAAGGAAGGGAAGTGATATTTATTAGATATATACTATGTGCTAGGTATTATACAAGTCAGTTTCTGTACATTAGTACATCTAATACTCATTACAACCTGCAAAGACGGGGTGTTCTTTCTAGTTTCTAGCTTGATGCTTAGTAATAACTTGCCTGTGATTATAATTATAATTTGCTATAAGCAAATTATAGTGGGTTAGGATCTTTAATCTCAGTCTCTCTGACATTAAAGCTAATGCCCTTTTCACCACATGATGCTTCTAACTGTTGCATGTGACTCACAGAGTTTTTCATATCTCTGTAGTTTGGTCTCTAAATATTGACATGTTTGTAGGGCTGATTATTGACAAAACACTTTCCAGTTACAGTAGAAATCTTTTATGACTCAGCTCAGAAATGTTCTTTAATTCTGGCCTTTGCCGATTGCATTGTAATAAATTGCTTCTGCTCCAAATAATTCTATGCTGTAAAGACTCATTAAGAAGCAGTGACATTTCCCAAAGCCATCCTTATAAGGGTAAAATACAAAAACAAGTAAGATAAAAAGAGCTACTTCTCTTTCTCAAAACAAGGGTAGGGAAGTGAAAGAGCTCCTTGGGTTTATACTAGATATGTTTCCATGTATATATTTCTAGTAATAACCAAGGGGCTGGACAGTAACTTTTGTTGTAACTATTTCTAGAGCTGCATCCAGGAAAGAAGCATGGCATAGTGGAATGATGACAGGTTTTAGAATTAGACTTGAATCAGATGAGTCCGAATTCTGTCCCATATGTGCTAAGATTGAAGTGTGTACAGGACATAGCATATGACCTTGAGCAGATTACCTAGTTTCTCTGAATCCTAACTTCTTCACTATAAAATGGAGGTAATGACACCTACATCTCAGAAATGATGGAATGATTGAAATAAAATCTTGTTTGTAAAGAGCCTAGCTTATTGTCCAGTCTATAATAGAAACTTAATTTATAATAGCTATTTGTAGTTACTATTTTATGCTTCTTTGTTTTTCTTCTAACATCCGAGATTATCATACCTTTTCTTTTGAAAGAATGTATAAGGCCACAAGAACAGAGGCTGCATCTTACCTTTCTTATCTCCCAAAGTGTCTGATGTATAGCAGTCATTTAGTTAGTACATCCATTTATTCCTTTATTCAAGAACTATTCATTGGGTTCATATTCTACTTGAGGTACAATGGCAATACCAAGTTTTCTGCCTAAGGACCTTACTGCCTAGTGTAATGAAATAATTATGCAAATAACTTTAATATAAAGCAACATGTAATAAATGCTAAAAGAATAGTTTAAAGAAAGGATTCTAGGAATTAGCTTGAAGAGGAAGAGTTGATTTAAAGCCCCGATGATAAGAGAAGTGGCACTTGAACTAGGTCTTGAAGACCTAAGAATAACTAAGGTCTTAACCATTCTACATTTCTTTCCCTGACTATATCCTATACCCACTTCAGTCTTAGCACATATCACACTTTATTGCACCATATATTTATGTTTCTTCTCTGGACCATGAGCAAAATTTTTTTGCAAAATTTTACTTATGTTTGTTTTTCTGGCACCTTAGCCAGGAAAGGATAAAGAGTTTGTCAGGCAGCAGGGATAGGAATGGTATTCTGGGCAGAAGAAATAGTTCAAGGAAAGACATGAGGCAAAAAAGCACATGACACATTCAGGAGTCTTGTTTAAGGAAAGGTGAGGGTGTAGTCAAGTACTAGGGTGTAAACCTTGAAAGATATATTGGGGTCAGATTGTGAAGAGCTTTGGATATCAGTCAAAGAATGTGGATTTTTTTTAAAGTCTTTAAGTGGAAAAGGCTCCTGATCAGACCATCCTCTCCAGGTGTTCCATTCTCTGGCCTTGCCCTGTTATGCTCAATATCGTCATGCTGCCATTGGCCACCCAGATTGTCAGCTACCTTTCATTTTCAAACAAAACCTAGCTGTCTTATATTTCATTCCCTCAGGCCCCAAGGACTTAACAGGGTCATCTAATAAGTGATTCTGCAAATGGGAAGGGGTTAAAGTCAGTTTCCAATTAGGTTAGACAGCACAGTATAGTCTTTAGAAAGAGCATTTATGATTCACCACATTATTATTATCTGTTTATATATCTCCCTCTGTTGCTAGACTGTCAGCTCCTTCAGGAAAAAGACCAGGTTCTATCATTTTAATATACTTATGCATATCACTAGTACTAGCTCTGGTGCTTGCCACTTGCTAATTCAACTGAAAAAAGAAGGATTAATCCAACTATGTGTGTTGGGTAGATTGGAGGCAGAGAGATCAGTGAAAGTATTATTACTATTTAGGTGAAATGTAATGAAGCCTAAGCCCTGGCTGGGTTGCTCAGTTGGTTAGAGAGTTGTCCTAATACATAAAGGTTGCAGGTTTGATAACCAGTCAGGGCACATTCAAGAAGCAACCAATGAATGGATCAGTAAGTGGAACAACAAGCCAGTGTTTCTCTTTCTCCCTCTGTATCTCTCTAACATGCACTTTTACATGCTCTCTTCTTCCCTTTTTCTAAAATCAATAAATAAAAATATAAAAAATAAAAGAAATGTAATGAACCCTAAACTAGCATGATGGCAATAAGGACAGAGCAGGAGACATGTGATGAGTGACACATTTATTGAATTGTGTTAGGTGTGATTTGGTTTGTAGTATGTTAGAATCCACAGAGTATTGGAATTTATTATAATGAGGGTTTGCTTAACCTTCAGCTCACTTGAAACACAGCTCTACAAATAAGGCCATGTGAAAGCCATGGAGCTGGTGACTACTCAAGGTATGTCTTCAAAGACCCTGCCCTATTTTTTAAAATTTTATTTTATTATGGTGAGACTACAACATCAGATCTACGTGTTGGACAGCTTTTTCAGTGTACAGCATAGTACTGTTGACTATAGATACAATGTTGTACATTAGATCTATAGAACTTGTTCATCTTGATTAAACTTTATGCCTGTTGAAAAGTAACTCCCTATTTCTCTTTCCACTCCCCCTGCCTTTGTTTTTAGTACTTAAGCTTCACCCTTTGAAAGGACCCTCTCACATGATTCATATCAGACCCCTATCATTTGAGTAAGATTCTCCTAGGGTAAAAAAAGCTAGGGATTTGAGCAGACATTTCAGAACTTAAATCATATGCTTGTTTGTATTGTCTGAGTAGGTAGCCATTAGTCACATATGGCTATTTCAATGTAAATTAATTGAAATTAAATAAAATTTAATACCCAGTTCCTCAATCAGTAATCACATTTGAAGTGCTCAGTAGCTGCAGACATAAATAATAAAAAGTACAGACATAACTTTGTAGAACATGTCCATTATTTCATTCTGTTGGATATAGTGTGCTAGACAGTGCTCCCTGCTTAGATATAGAGAAGAATAAGACATAGACTTTACCTTTGAAGTCCTGTACATGTTATAGAAGGTGAGGTGAAAAATCTAACAAAATAAAATGAATTATAAACTCTGCAGGTGGTAAAAGGGAGAATTTTATGGAAGACGTAATATTTTAGCTGAACTTTCAAGAGTGACTGAGACAAGAATATGGAATATCTTTGCTCTCCCCATTTCCACTCCTGAGCCTGCATATATCATGAAAATGCTGGCTAAGCTTTGTTCTGCTTTGATATTGTCATCCTGCATTTCTCTGGGTAATGTGACTCTTTCAGCAGAATATTTCTGTTTTGTTGGACTCCATAGAGACTCAGTGAATAGTTGGAAAATCTTAGGTAAAGTCAGAGTTTAAAGTTAAAAGAGATTCAGGTAAAGAAAGAATAGTTTAGGTAAATAGCAAACTTTTATTGATAGTCATTGCTTGTCATGCTTTGGGTTAAGGTGCAAGGAAAACAAACACAAGTAAAATATTGCAAAAAGTGCTCATGATCTGGAGAAGAAACATAAATATGTGGTGCAATAAAGTATGATATGTGCTAAGATTAAAGTGTGTACAGGACACAGAGTTTGAAAGAGAGTGACTAAGGTGATACTCTTCAATTAAACATTTCCTGAGAACCTTCTCTGTGCAGGTATCATGTGTTATAGTAAGGGTAAAAAATTAGAGCTAAGATAACTGGGGTACTTAGGCTCTGCTGATAGGAGCGTAATTGTTAAGCACACTGTGGAAAACTGTCTGGCAGTGTCTGCTAAAGCTGATGCCCACAACCTGGTAGTTCCACTCCTACCTGGAGCTAGGCATTTCCCATTAGAAATGCAGATAGTATATATATGTTCACCAAAAGACATGTACTAGAAAGTTTATAGAAGCACTGTTCATAATAGAAATTACCCAAATACCTTACATCAACAGCAAAATACAGCAAATTAGAACAAACTACACACAACAATATGAATGGATCTCACAAGTGGGGAAAAAAAAGATACAGAAGAGTCCATATTTTATTATTCCATTTAAATAATTTACAAAAATAGATAAAACTAATCTATGCTGTAGGAAATCAGAATAGTGGTTACCACTAGGGGAGGCATGGTAACTAGAGGAGCTTCTGAGGTGCAGGTAATATTCTGTTTCTTAATCTGAGTACTGGTTACTTGGGTATGTTCAAATTGAAAATCAGTCAAGCTGTATGCTAGGAACACTTTTCTTTATGTATATTATACCTTGGTCAAAAGCTTGGAGTTTTTAAATGTGCTATGGGAATGTGAACAAAGATTAATTCTGGCTGAGGGGTTCAGGGCAGGAGACTTGGTAGAAGGAGAGGTGGTAATTCAGCTGAGCCTTACTGTGTTTGGGTTTAGTGAGGTGGGAGGAAAGAGGAGAAGCAGAGCATTTCAGAGAGAACTGCATGAGCAAAAGCAGTGAACCTTCTGGAGAAGGTAAAATAGCCTGGTTTGGCTAAAGCATATTGTATAGGTAAATATGAGGCTGGAAAAGTAAGTTAAAGGAAGACAAACTATGAAAGGACTCAAATGTCAAGGTAAGGAATTTGGACTTGATTTTCCAGGAAGCCTTTGAAGGTCTTTTCAACCCAGGAGTGACCTTGTAAGGGTTGTAGGGGATTTAACGAGGGGAGTAATTATGTCTTTATCCTCTGTGCATCAGTGAGATGAAGTCTAGTTTCGTTCATAATTATTAATTCAGAGCCTTGTCCTGAATGAAAGAACTATTTCACCTCATTGCTTTTATTGCCCATCTTCTTATGCCCAACACTTTTCCTTCTTTCTTCCTTCTCCTTGCCAAAAGCAAAACAAAAAACCAACATATGGCATTACCGTGTAGTATATCTGGCCACATCTCTTAAGAGAGCCAACAGACACAGTATCCTTTTTGTGACAGGCAAGAAGAGAGGCGGAGGCGGTCCTTCCAGGATTACACTGGGCAGAAGATCACCCTCGAGGCTGTCCTGAACACCACATGCAAGAAGTGTGGCTGTAAAGGTAAGGTGAAGCCTCTGCTGTTTCAGACTTTCTCTCCTTGGAGACAGACCCTTTACTGGGTGAGCAGCCTAGTGAGTTTAATTCACCCTCTTTTTAAGCCAAGTGATTGCCTTACTTATTCATGCTGTTTTTCCAGCTAGACTTACATAAGAGTTCATGCCTTGCTACTTTTTCTGTTTCTTCTTCTGAATGCTAACTCTGCTGTTGGCCCTGGTTTATATATTATCCCTACCTCTTCCCCCACTCTGCATCTGGTGCCCCGCCTGGGCAAGGCCCCAGATACCATGCCAGGAAGGTAAGAATGTTGGATTATGACTAACACTCTACATTTTATCTTCAAGGACCATTATTGTTTTCCTGCAAGAATTAAGCATCTTAGAAACATATTCTTTAAGGATCCAAGTTAAACCCTTTCTTGCTCATCTCTTTAAACTTCAGAGTTTTGAATACAATATCCTTTTAATAATAAAGAACGCACGCTAGTCATTTCCTTTTAGCTCTATTTCCTCAGGTTTCCTCCAGTCTTACCCAGATATTAAAGAGCTCTTTCAGCCTGACTTCCTTGTTGGAGTTATAATGAGAGGGATTGCCAACTTCTCATTTTCAGAGTGACCTCAATTTGTCACCACCTCTCCCTAGCCTTCCATCTACCTAGTCTTGTTGATTTTTCTACAATGACTGGTGGCATACTTTGTGCCCTGGTTGAGGTTGTGGGATTTAAGCCCCTATTTATCATTAATGTAGACGAAGGAAGGGAAAATAAAATTGAGAGAAAGAATACCTCCTCAGTGGAATTGTGGGAACATTCCATATATTTGGAAAATTCTATGCTGTATTCCTCTTCCAGGCACCATCCAGCTTCTGGATTCAGAGTTGCAAAGTAGTTTACATACTGCTTGTGATGATTTTATCCAATTCTCTGTGCCCCTGAGGTAGGATCTACAATAAGTTCAAGCAAAACCAGCTGTGTAGCATCTGTTAAAGGGGCCTTTGATAGCACTGTAGGCTCAGGGAGGGTGGGGTCTTCTTACCTTTAACTTGTGTCCACCAGGTGTTACATGAGGCAGAGAAGAATAATGGGAGATGGAATTTGACCCAGTCAGCAAAGGCTGGGCCAAAGGTGGTTGGTTTTGGTGCAACAGAAAGAGCGCAGGGCAGGGAGGCACAAGACCCCAGGTAAGTTTTAGCTCTGTTGCTATCTGCGTGACCTTGAGCTACTTTCTACTCTGGGCCTTCATATTCTCTGCAAATGCAGTGTTGGATTTGATGATCTCTAGGGCTCTTGCCAGCCCTGACAGTCTGTGAATGTTGACTGCTCCTAGGTGACTCTGACTGTCTCTCTGTGTGCTAGCTTGGATGCTGCCTTCCTGCCAGCTGCCTGAGAGCTGTCTTTCCTTAGGGTCTTGGCCTGCCCCTTGGCTCCTTCTGCTAAGCGTTCTGCGCTCTGGAGCAGCCTTTTGTTGTCAGGAGTAAGTTCCAAATAGATCTTTAAAAATTATTAAGTTCCATTGCTAATGGAGGGCAGCACCCGCCTGCATCCTCATATCCTCTGCCATTTCCAAAGCAGCGCCAGTGTTTCCCACAGCTTTAGGACCAGCTGCTAGCCTGGCTCTGGTTGAGTGAGTAATGCCTTCTTGAGGTGACAGAAAATCTACTCTGAATCCAATAGCTGCTCTGAATGAACTCAATAATAGCTGCTGAACCGGCTAGCCCCTTCCAGGAGCCTATGGGGAACATCCACCGGCTGAGAGGAAAGACTGATTCTTTCTCTCTACCTTTTCTGCTTCTCTTCTGCAGGCCACTTTGCAAAGGATTGTTTCATGCAGCCAGGCGGGACCAAATACTCTCTGATACCTGATGATGAGGAAGAGAAGGAAGAGCCAAAGTCAGCAGAGTTTGAGAAGCCTGACCCCACAAAGAATTCTAGAAAAAGAAAGAAAGTGAGTGCTATCTTGCTTTTATTTTATCTTTTTTTTTGTTTGTTTTAAAATGAAAATGTACTTTTTGCAGAAATGTTAGAAATACTGAAAAACCTAAAGAATATTAGGATCTTCGTAATCTTTCTACCCAGGGAAATTCTTATAGTATTTTTGGTATATTCTAATCTTTTTTCTAGGTAATAATTTACACACACACACGCACACACACACATACACACACAATGATACTACATATACATATAAACACAAAACTATGGTCGTACTAGGTATAGTTTATATCCTACTCTTTTCATTATACTTATCAAAAGCATTCTCTAGTATACTTAAGTGTTCTTCAAAAATTTGATTTAAGAGCAACATATGGTATTCTGTCTGTTCTGTGGCTGTATGATGTTTTATATAATAATTTTTCTGTTGTTTTTGATTACTTCCAATCTAAATTTTGGCCACGTATCTTACTGTTTTCTTTGGATAAGAATGTCTTGTCTCCCATCTACTACTTATAGGAGAATTTATTTATAAAACAGATGTGGTGGTGCAGAAGAACAGTACATTTGTAATTAGTCACGTACTACACAGGAAATGAAAAAAATGCTATAGTTTGGTCAGAAAATAGTGGTTTTCATGTTGTATAGTATTTTTCAAATTGTGGCCAGTTATTAAGTTTTAGAGTTTTGTTTTGTTTCATTTAATGCTGCGCAAACTTTTATTGCAGTCAGCTTGTCCCAGGCACTGTAAACCTAGGAATACAAAAATTGTGATAAAGTCCTTGCCCTCAGTGGGCACTATCTACAAATTAAGTATTATATCCATTTTATAGGTGAAAAGACCTATTTTAATAATATAAGAATTAGCCAAGTATATGAATAATAATTTATTGATCTGTGTGTTCTCTCCCTGGGTGATCACATCCTTCCTAGGACTTTAGCTGGCTCGGTGACTCCCACATCTCTAACTATTATCCTACAGGCACCTCACACTTTGGCTTGAAGTCCATCAGACTTCGGTTTGAGGCTCGTCTGTGCTACTTTCCAGCTTTGTGACTTTGGGCTAATTTCAGTTTTTTAATTTTCACAATGGGATTGTTCTGATCTTTGATAATAGTGTGTCTCCCATATGTGCCGTGGAACAGAACCCAGAACCCTTTTGCTGGATGATGCTCAACCAGCTGAAACCCGCACTGGTGCTTTATTTATTTATTTTTTAAAGGTTTTATTTATTTTTAGAGAGAGAGGAAAAGAGGGGGAGAATCATCTCAATGAGCGAGAGAAACATCGGTTAGTAGCCTCTCGCACGCCCCCAACTGGGGATCTGGTGTGCCCTGACTGGTAATTGAACTGGCAACCTTTCAGTCTGTAGGCTGGTGCTCAGTACACTGAGCCACACCAGCCAAGGGATATGTTGCTTTATTCTGAACACAGGATTTAGCCTTACAAACCTTTCTTTTTCTTTTAATCCTTACCCAAGGACATGTTTCCACTGTCCATGATTTTAGAGAGAGAGGAAGGGAGAGAGAAAAATACTGATGTGAGAGAGGAACATCAATTGGTTGCCTCCTGTATACACCCTGGGGATCAAACCCACAACCTAGGTACATGCTCTGACCAGAAATTGAACCAGCAACCTTTCAGTGCATGGAACAATGTTCCAACCAACTCAGCTACATGGCCAGGGCTCATGCCTTTATTTCTTTTCTTTTTTCTTTTTTGTTTATCATGCCTTTATTTCTTGATGTTAGTGTTTCCAGAACCTCTCTTGTAGCGATCCAAAGACTTGATTTAAAGAGGGAAAAGGGAAGTTTCCACTGTATAACCACATTGTTGAAATATAAAACAAAAGAAAGGCAGTCCATAATCTGACCACTTTACCAGAATTTATATTATTGTGGCACATATTTTCTACCAGCTGTTTTTAAATGTTTTACCTAGGTGTAATAAAAATATATGTACAATTTTGTTTCCCACTTTTTTACTTCATCATAAGTATCTTTCAATTTTTGTCACTTAGTCTCAGTACCGCTCATTTGCAATGGCTGTACCATATTAACATCAGGTGGATGCTGAGGAATTGCATTTTTGGAGGCAGTAGAGGGTGGTAGTTAAGAACCTGGACTGATAAGACAGAGAGACTGCCCAGGTTTCATCCTTAGTTCAATCCTCTAACAGTCCTGCTTTGAGAATTAAGAAATTGAAGTTAGGCTAATTACTGAACTTCTCTGAAATCTGTTTCCCTATTTTTGAAATGGGAATAATAAGCATCTACTTCATAAAGTTACTAGAATGCATGTAAAACTCTGAGCACAGCACCAGACATACAGCAAAGCCCAATGTAAGTCAGCTTCAAGTAGCTGTTGCTTAAAAGCAGCAGGCTTGTGGTCAGAGACTGGGTTGAAATACGGACCTTGGGTTCAAGGTATTCTTTATGTATTCTGGACATCAATCCTTATTAGTTATATGACTTGCATATTTTTTTCCTATTCTATAGATTGCCTTTTCACTCTGTTGATAGTGTCCTGTTTTGGGGTTTTTCTCAGGTCTACCTTTTTTTTAAAAATTGTGGTGAAAAAACACATAAAACTTGCTATCATAACATTTTTAAATGTACAGTTCAGTTGTAGATAATCACATGACAATGTCTTTCGATGCACCCAATTTTTAATCTTAAATCCAACTTAACCTATTTTTTTACTTTTGTTTCCTATACTTTTGGTTTTACATTCAAGAAATCATTGCCAAATTTAATGTCATAAAGCTTGAGAGTTTTATACTTTTAACTTTATTTAGTTTTTTGACCCTTTTTGAGATTTTTTTTGTTTTGTCTTTTGTATGTGGTACAGTAAGGGTCCAGCCTCATTTTTTTTTTCACATGTGGCTCTCCAGTTTTCCTAGCACACTCTGTTGAAAAGACTGTTCTTTCCTGTTGAATGGCATTGGCACCCTTGTTGAAAATCATTTGACCATATACCTGAGGTTTTATTTCTGACTCTATTCTATTCCATTGGTCTATATGTCTGTCTGTATGCTAGTCCAACACTGTTTTGATTATTCTTACTTTGTATTAAGTTTTGAAATCAGGAAATATGAGTCCTCCAACTTTGGTCTTTTTCAAGATTATTTTGGGTATTTGGGGTCCCTTGAAATTTCATATGAATTTTAGGATGTATTTTCTATTTCCACAAATATGTGATTGGGATTTTGATAGGGTCATATTAAATCTATGTATTGCTTTGTGCATTATTGACATATTAACCAACCCATGAACACAGATGTAGATGTTTTCCATTTATTTGTATTGTCTGTAATTCCTTTAAGCTGCATTTTGTAGTTTTCAGAGTACAAGCATTTTTGCCTCCTTCATTAAGTTTATTCCTAATAACTATTTTGTTCTTTTCGATGTAAATGGAATTGTTTTCTTAAATTTTTTTTTTTGATTGCTCATTGTTAGTGTATAGAAATACAGCTGATTTGGGGATGTTGATTTTGTGTCCTACAGCTTTGCTGAATTCAGTTATTAGTTCTAACAGGTTTTTTTGTGGAATATTTAGGATTTTTTGCATATAAGATTATATCTGCAAACAGGTAATTGTACTTTTATAGTAGAGCTAGATCTTTTTAACTGTGATTCTATTTATATGTTTCAGGGATTTTTTTCTCTTTCGACTTTTTAAAAAATTTTTAAGTTTTTTATATTTTAGAGAGTGGGGAAGCAAGGGAGAAAGAGAGGTAGAGAAACATCAATGTGTGGTTGCCTCTCATGTGCCCCCCACCAGGGACCTGGCCTGCAACCCAGGCATGTGCTCTAACTGGGAATTCGACTGGCAACCGTTTGTTTCACAGTCCAGTGCTCAGTCCACTGAGCCACACCAGCCAGAGCCCAGTATTCTTTTTTGTGTGTGTTTTGTTTTAAATTGATTTTCAGAGAGAGAAAGGGAGAAAGAGGAACATCAGTTTGTTGTTCCACTTATTTATGCATTCACTGGTTGCTTGTTGTATGTGCCTTGACTGGAGATTGAACCTGCGGCCTTGCGAATTGGAGACAATACTCTAACCAACTGAGCTACCCAGCCAGGGCCCCAGTATTCTATTCAGTATACCATACTTCAACCATTAATTCATTTAGCTCTTCAATTACTTATTTACTCAACAAATATGTATTTAGTGTCTCACACAGATCTGTTGTGTATTGTGTTAGGTGCTTGAATTATCAGGACTTACAGGGCCCTTTTTTTTGCTAGTTTTTTGCCCTGTCACCAGCTACCCATAGCAGCCATTTGATGTTTATTTTATTTTATTTTTTTTAATTCTCAACTGAAGATATGTTTATTAATTTTAGAGGGAGGGAAGGGGAAGAGAAAGGGAGAAACATCAATGTGAGAGAGAAAAATTGATCAGTTTTCTCCTGTACTTGCCCTGACTGGGGAATCAAACTGGCAATCTAGATATGTGCCCTGACCTGGAATTGAACCTACACCCTTTTGGTGCTCCAACCAACTGAGCCACCCGGTCAGGGCTGATGTTATCTTTGATCTATTTCTGTTCACAATCATAAATCAAGACTCTGGGCCTCCTACCTATTTCCTTTTACACTCTAAATTGTTTATTCCAACAGGAGGTTGGCTTTCCTTATGACTAAAAACTTCTACCTGAGATGGCTATTTTGGATTGTGTAAGAGTGGCAGATTTGGTTGCCCATTCTAGCACAAATTGACTGAGAACAAAAATGGAACCGAGTAGGTTCATCTGAAGGAGAATGCCTTCTGCAGTCCATGTTGCTGAATAGGATTGTGGGTAGCAAGAATGCCCAGTGTGTAGAAAGCATATATGATGGACAACTCACTTACAGTGAAATAAAGGTCATACATAGCATCTGCACTCAAGCAGTTAATAGCATAAGAACAATAAGCAGCCAAAGTATGGTGGCAAAAGACAGAAACTCACTTCAAGAGGGTTATTGGATCTCATAGAAATCCAGTGATAGGAAGCAGAGTATGGCTGGGCCACCCAGAACTAGAACCGGAAAGGAACAGGCTATTGGAATCTCATCTCTGCTTCTTCACGTGACTGCTTTATTGTCCCACTTATTTCTGCAGTCTGGTGGAAGGAATGCCTAATATAAAGCCTCTAAGGCAGGAGAAGGTGCTAGGCATGTTGGGGAACCAAGAAATGGCCCAGGATAAAGAAAGAATGTTACCAGCCCTGGCTGGTATGGCTCAGTGGATTGAATGCTTGTCTGCAAACCAAAGGGTCAGCAGTTCAATTCCTGGTCAGGGTACGTCCCTGGGTTTGGGCCAGGTCCCCAGAAGGGGAGGCATGTGAGAGGTGATCACACATTGATGTTTCCTTCTTCCTCCCTTCCCCTCTCTCTAAAAATATATAAATAATTTTTTTTTTAAAAAAAAGAAAGGACGTTACCTGTTTCAAATAATGCCTGCCACATAATAGGCATGCACAAGCTACCTTTGAAAAGATAGACTCCATAATCTCTGATATCTGTAGCTCCTCTGGTTCAATTGCTCAGTGAGACCTGCCCTCAGTTTGAAGAGTTATAGGGACTCACTCCTACTGCTGCTGGTAGGTAATAATGAAGGGAGCAGGGGCAGGAATAAGAGACCTAGCCCTGATAAACCTAGAATATAGTCAATAATAATGTAACAACTCTTTTTATCAAGTATGCATGCCCTTGTCCAAAAATCTAGTATGCATTGGTTTAGTTCTGTATACCCATTTGGTACCATGCCAATTTTTGCCTGAAAATTGTAAGTCATTTTTGTTGGGCATAATTAGAACAAGAGGAAACTGTTGCAAATGGAAATGGATATGAAGTGGTTGGCAAAACAGGAATAGAAATTTTTGTCGCGAAGCCCTGGATAATTTTCCTCTGAACCTGTGGTCGGTGCTTTGCTGGCCTCTTTCACTTATCATATGCCATCATAGGTCTTTCTGAGTCAGTGTTACATTATGAGGAAGCATGTGCCTTGGGATCAGGCTGTCCACAGATTATAGCGAAGTTTAGTTATATTTGACCCAGAATGTAATTTTCTCCTTTTGATAGGGTTACTATAATTACTCTCTTCAGGACTATATATAGGAGAACAGAAATAGGAATGTCATCCCGTGGCTGCAGTGCTGGCTCTGCCCTGTTGTCCAGAAAACTTCTGGAGCCTATCTGAGAAAGAGAGAGAGAGCGAGAGAGAGCGAGTGAGAGATTGCCAGCCCCGGGCCCATTTGCTCGAGCACAGAGAGTTATCCAGTGTAGTCTGTGCAAAAGCTTTCATTCAGTGAGTCCCCTTCTGTTGAATAAAGTCTAGATTCCTTTAAGATTCTTCACAATCTTAAAAAAAAAAAAAAAAGACTCTTCACAATCTTTCCAGCTTCCCAGCATCATCTCTCACAAACACTGTATTCCAATCTGATTTCATTAAAAGAGCGTCTACTGTGTGCCAAGCTCTGTTCCAGTCATTGCAGGCACAACAGTGAACAGAACAGGTAAAATTCCTATCTTTGTGTACCTACATTCTAAGGGGATCACAGACAATAAACTGGTAAACAAAAGACAAAGTAAGTTTTATGGAGAAAAATTAATTTGGTTAGATATATGGGGAGTGCTGGTTTGGAGACAGGTAGGATAAGTGACTTGGCATTTTAGGTAGAGTGGTAAGGGCAGACCTTTCTCATTAAGCATCATTTGAGTGGATATTTGAAGGAAGTGAGAAAGCAAGCTACACATAAGTGGAGAGAAAGCATTTCAGCCAGTAACAATAGCCAGATATTGGGAGTGACCTTGGCATGTTTAAGGAACAGTAAGGAGGCCGGTGTAGCTGGAGTGAAGTGACTGAGAAGAAAGGAAGTTAGAGGAAACCCAGGGCTGTCTAGGAGAATATGAGGACTGCACCCTTCCCTTAGAGTGAGATAGATGTCAATAGAGGTTTTGACTAGAGGGATGACATGTTCTAAATTACCTTTTAAGAGAATTATTTTGGCTGCTATTTGTAAACTAGATGGTTAGAAAGCAAGGGTGGAAGCAGTTAATGGCCAGCATTAATAATCCAGGTGAGATGGTGGTGACTTAGACTAGAATGAGAGTGGAGGGAGTGGTGAGAAGTGTGGCCCTGTTTTGAAGGCAGAGCTGACAGAGTGATTGGATATGAGGTAGGAAAGAGAACAGTTAAAGATGACTAACAGGAAGATTTGAGTTAAGAGGAGAAGGAATGCAGAAGTATGGGAGTGGGGCTTAGTTTTGAATTGCTGTCTATGAAGAAGGGAAAGAAAGCTGGAGGAGAGTAGGTTTGGGAGGGGCAAGGCGTAGGAGTTGAGATGCCTGTCAGATATCCACATGGAGGTATAGAGGAGGCAGTTGGATGTATCGTTCAGAGTTAAGGAGAGGCCCAGGTAAGAGATAAACCTAGAATATAATCAATAATAATGTAACATCTTTGTATGGTGACAGAAGGTAGTTGGACTTATCATGGTTATCACCTCATAATATATATAAATATCGAATCACTGTGTTGTGCATTTCAAACTAATATAATATTATAAGTCAATTATACTTAAAAAAGACATAAATTTGGGAGTCATCTACATATATAGATGGTATTTAAGTTCATATATGAGATCACCTGGAGAGTAAATACAGGGAAGAGAAGGGGTTTGAGGGCTTGAGCCCTAGAGTGTTCCAGCTTCTAGAAACTGAACCAGCAAAGAAGACTGAAAAGGAACAGCCAGAAAGTCAGCAGAAAAGTAAGAGAATGTGGTGGAATGTGGCCCAAGAATTGACCACAGACCTGGCCATGGGGAGGTGATTGGTAACTTTGACAAGAGCTGTTTCAGTAGAGTGGTGGGGTAACAACCTGGTTAAAATTGTTCAGGAGGGTTTTTGTTTGTTTTTTGTTTAGGGATGAGCCAGTAAAAAGGGGAAAATTGATGCACAAGAGAAGGGACAATTCCTGGACCGATGTTGAGTAGGAGAGAAGGGATGGGATCCAGTACATGATTAATAAGCCACATGAGATAATTTGTCACTCTTGAAAGATCTTTCAAGCGGTTGTCTCATTCCGTCTTCCCTTTGGCTGGAAGGCCCGTGCTTCCCTTCGTCCGACAGCACCGCCACCACCACTCCACCCGCCAAAACCATATTCATCCTTCGAGAGCACCACACATACCTGTCCTCCATGCAGCCATCCTCAGAGTCCTTGGACATAATTGATTTCTTTCCCTTGTGTGTCCAAAGCCTGTTTTTTGTACTTTTCTTACATCACTTCAATGGACTGCCTAGTATCTTAATTAGTTATTTTTTTCCTTGCTTAGATAATTTGTTCCTTCTAAGCTCCTGGTCCCTAATTTCTGACCTCATTCAGCTATTATAAAAAACACAAGTTAACTAATAGATATTTCTGGCTCGTAGAAGGTACTCAACAAATATTTGTGGAATAAAGGTACTGTGTGATTGTAAGGAGTTATTTCCCTTGTTTGACGAGGTTGGCTTAGGTTTGGACGAATGGTGCCAGGCTCCACTCAATGAATGTGTTTACTTTGCATCTCCTACTAGTGCAAATACTACTCTCTGTTTGTCTGAATTCTATTAAAAAATCTGTGTGTTCTCCTAAGAAACATTGTATGTAACTGTGGGTCTCTAAAGTGCTGTGTAGGTAGTAAAGTTCAGTAAATATTTGTGAGTTGATTAATAAAACTTTTTTTGTGGTCTTACCTTTTCCAGTCTATGATAAACTGGTGCCCTGTGGGAACTTGTGGCCAGGAATTACCCTCTATCCTATTTCCCAAAAATTCATCCTAGAGATCAATTTGAGAGTCAGATCATCTCTTGAGAATCAGTCATTTCTTAAGAATAATTCTTAGCCCTGACGAGGTAGCTCAGTTGGTTAGAATGTCATCCAGATACGCCAAGGTTGTGGGTTCAGTCTCCAGTCAGGGCACATACAAGAAGGACCACTGAATGCATAAATAAGTGGAATAACAAATCAATGTTTCTCTCCTTTTCTCTCTCTCTAAAATAAATAAAATTAGTTAAAAAAAAGAATACTTCTTAAGAATAAATAAAAATAGTAAGTGCTTGTTTGCTTGATTTCTGCCCAAATAAGTGCCTTTTAGTTGGGAAGTACTAAGTTAGATACTGCCTATCATCTAGACAGAGCTAAAAAGAATATCCACACTGGGACCCAGCCTGAGTCAATACGGGTTCTACCGCTTGGACAAGTCACTTTATTTCAGTCAACCTTTCTGAAGTTATAGTTTTCTTTTCTGAAAATATAGGGAAAATTATGTCTACTTAATAGATTTGCTGTGAAGGTTAGATGAGGAATGTGTGAAAAGTGTCAAATTCAGCATCTAGAAAAGTATGTACTCAATAAATGTTAGTTGCTGTTACTCCCCTTTCTCAGTTTGTGATTTTGTTTTTCTCTTACACTGGGTTGCTGGTATCCTGTTTCAGAACTGCAGGGAAAACGGGTGGGCTAGCTGATGTGGCCCGAGGTGTGTGGTTTTTCCTAGAGAGCTTTTGAGCCATGGCTTCTTTACCATGTCCCTCCTGGCCTGCCTGCCAAGGGTCACATCTCTGGGTCATTTCTTTACCCTTTATCTTCTCTTCTCCCTTGAATGCAGTTGAGTGACCAGAAGGTAGTTTCACAATCGGCTGTCCATCCTTTTCCACTGCAACTCCCAACTTTCCTTTTGAACTGCAACTTCTGAGGTGATTGTTCTTTGTTCTCTGGCTGAAAAGTTAGACACACAATGAAAATGGTATTATCTGCTAGAGGACTAGATTTTCTTTGCTCAGAGTTGCAAAAGAGCTTTTGTGTCAAGATTGAAGTCTAGGGAGTTCTTGCTAAGTCGAGTACACGTCCTGGCACGCCAAAGTTGTCAACTGATTTGCTTTTCTCTTTTCTTCTCCTGAGCCTGCATCTTTGAGAGAGAGCAAAATGGAAATAATGCCCAACTCTGAGTAAGAAAGTACCACATTCTTATCATGACAGTGTGCATCAACTCACTTAATGTACTTTTTCTGAGTTGCCATTTTCTCGTTTGCAAAATGGAACTAATAATTCCTGAATTTTGACCTTAGCAAGTTGTAATAGGATAAGGGATGCAGAGAACTTGATGAACTAGAGTGCTACTTAGATGTAAGGAGCATAATTACTTTCCTTCCTCATTTTCCCAGGCTGGGCCAGGCTCAGCATTTATGCTTATTTCCCTCCCCAGAACCCTGCCTTATCTAAGGGACAGAACCTGTTGAGAGTCCCAAGCCCACATAGCCTGTGATGGGCTTCCATGTTCCTGCCACCCAGGAAGGTGCAGTAACGTGGGCCAGACCAATGAGTTGCCAGCTCTCAGCTCCTCCCAGCCATGGTTCCTATAGGTAATGTGGACCTAGGAAGCTTCCCCTCTTTCTACTCCATTGGAGACTCCAAGAAAAAAATTTTGGTTTAATTGCCTCTCAGAATTTTGACTTATCTGCCATAGATGCATAGCCAGATTGTCAGAACATTCTGGATTTCTCTGAAATGAGAAAATAATGCATTACTTCTAGCTACCCTTGAGTGTCTACCATATATCAGGCACTATAATTAGAATTTATATTTAATGCTCATAGCATCCTTTGAAATAGATATTATGTGCAATTTACTGAAAAGAAAAACTAAGGTTCAAAAAAGTTAAGTTTCTTGTTCCAAGTCACACAGCTAGTAAGTGGTAAAATTGGAATTTGAACTTACTTCTTATTCCAAAATTGTTCTTCTGATCATACCACGAGGCCTGCCAGCACTATATATAGAGAGGGGCTGTGTGCTACAGCGGAAAATTCAGGAGATTTCCAGTCCTGTGATCTGCAGGCAGATCCCAGCCTGCCTGTGCTATCTGAGGCAAGTGGCTGTCAACTTCTCCAGCCGCGGATACTGTCTCTGTCCCATTAAATCTTAATCACAACCACATGACCCCTCTTTCTCTCCCCTCCCCCCCTTTCCTTCCTCCGCGCCCCCGCCCCCCTGTTTCACAGTGGAGGAAACTTAGTAAGGTGAAATAGTGTGCCCAGGATTACAGAATAGTAATGGTAAAGCCAGAGTTCAGGTCTGTGTGTGCTACCTGCTTTGGTGTTCTGTCCACCATTTGTCACAGCCAGCCTCTAAGACCTGGTGCATCACTCAGGCAGACTTACAGCTTTCAGGATGCTCGTTGAAAGCCTATAGGAGCAGGAGCCTCACCCTCTGCTGCTGTTCCTTTCTCTTCGCATAATCTTTCTTCTTAGAAACCTCACTAAGGCAATACAAACATTTGAAATTTAAGGAGAAGGTCTGTGTAAAGCTTAAAAACTGCCCAGAGCCTGGGTATCTGCCTCCCATCCTTTGTATGAGTTTGTGCTGCTATCTGGCAGCATGGTATAGTGGGTAGTTTTCAGAAAACTCTTTCTGAAGTTTTTTCTTTATCATATAATCTTGTAAAGTTGTTGTGAAGGTTAGAAATGATAAATATTCAGGGGCAGCAGGTAGAGCCTTATTAACTGGTGGCAGTTATTTACTCTGGCCATGGGGTCTAATAGAAACCAGACTGGGAGTCAGGAGTCCTAAATCTATTATTACTTTCTCATCCTGTGACCTTGGGCATGTGAAGCGCTGTCTCTAGATTGACTAGGTGATCCCTAAGGACTCCTTTTAGCTTTTATATCTGTGCTTTTTAAAGATGAAAGTAATAAATGTTTAAAAAATTCGAACTGGACAGAGTTATATGAAGTAAAAAATGAAAGACCCCGTCTTTCCTTATTAGATACATTCCTGAGATACTTCTACTTTGTGTGCTTTCTGTTGTTTTCTGTGTATTGTAAATATATACAGGTATATGTAAATGTATGTATATATACACACATTGTATACTATGCATGTATGTGTGTGTGGATAAGTACATGCACATGTATGTTAAATACACTAGAAACTAGAATTCATACCGTATTATGGCTTGATCCTTTACTTGCTTTGGGCATTTTTCTTATTGATAATTGAAGATTTTTTTAATTAATGTTTTATAATTTATTAAGTGGTCCCCTATTGATTACATGTCATGATTTTTTAAAAAGCAAATATATATACACAATGTTGAGTTTTCTAATATGCTTTTCAGGAAAAGAAGAAAAAGAAACATAGAGACAGAAAGTCATCTGACTCTGACAGCTCAGACTCTGAGAGTGATACAGGCAAGAGGGCAAGGCACACATCAAAAGACAGCAAGGCAGCCAAGAAGAAGAAAAAGAAGAAGAAACACAAGAAGAAGCACAAGGAGTGAGAGTGCAAAGAGGAGAGGGGGTGGTTGAGAGAAGAAGGAACCAGGAGCCTTGTGCCCTGCAGCCCTGGCTCCTAAAAGACCCAATAGTGAGAATGTGGCCTCCCACCCCATGACTTCTCTCCCATGGGAGATGGCTTCCCCTCAAGCAGCAGACAGGTTTGGGAGTTACATGTCAGAAGCATCTGCCTGAATGAGTTGTCTCCTTGTCACTCCTCGTCCATTTGCAAGTGACCCCTGCAGCTCTCTCATCCATTCACCCAACTTCTTTATTCGGCAGGAGATTCTATTATCCTCTCCAGCTGCCACTGCCAGAGTCTGATTCCTGTACAGGAGTCCAGGCTAGAGCCACAGTTACTGCTGTGGAGGTGAGTCTGGCTTGTATTTGGAGAACAGAGAGATTGGCCCCTCCGCGGTGGTTTGCCCTGGGCTGATTGGTCGGTGATCTCTGCTGCACCCAACCAACACAGGGGCATATAGGCAACTGGCAGTCTGAAAAAGAATGTGGTAGGAAGTGGTGCTCGCTTTTTCCATTTTCCCTAACGTAATTTGACTATGCTAGAAGTTACAGCCAGTGGTTGCGGCCAGAAAACCATTGTCCACAGTGACTGAGCTTGTGTGTGACAGTCTGCCAGGCCACCAAACCAGACGACGCAAGCCAAGATCATTGCTTTACTTTGTGTTTACTACTGTACGAGTCAATTGGTTCCACTTCAGGTTTCTGCTTAAATTCCTGGCACTAAATGGAAGTGTGTTTGGTTTTAAACTTACTGAAAGTTCTTATTGCTACAATACTTCTTCCCAGACTTAACTTACAGACTTAAAAGTCAGAGTCTACATGACTTGACAGGAAACCATTTAATGTGTTACCTTGGACTGTGGAGAGGCCCAGCTCAGGCGCAGAGCCAGATGTACTAGCAGGTGCTTAGATCACTCATAAGCTCCCTCTTCTGTAGTGCTCAGATGACCTCTTCTCCCAGAGTTGACTAGAGAACCAGTGAGAATTTATAACTGAGTAATGGCCTGAGGTATAGGTGGGAGCTCAGCAGTCATCTAGGCCAGTGGGCATTTTCTCCCACCACTATGGCACAAGCCTGGATCCTTTGTCCTGAGCCTGCATTCTGGAATGAGAGAGAATGCAGCACTGCACAGAGAAGAGCACCTGCCCAGACCCAAGAGCATTCAATACAGACAGGCCTGAGGTGATGGTTCAGTAGCCAGGCCTAGGGAAGCCCTGCCGCTGATGGATTATTCCAGGATGGACTAGCTCATTTGGCCATGGAGAGGAAGTAAAGGCAAGGTATAGGTACAGCTGTTACATTATTGTATGTGTAAGGTGGTCAGCTACCACTGTCCCCGAGACTGTCCATTTCAGTCTCATCCAGTGCTTCTTCCTGAGTGACCTTCACACAACTGTTTCTGCCCAGTCTGACAGGGAAACTGAGACTCCCGGGGTCATGTCACCAAAAGCAAAAAGGCAACGGGTGGTCTTGGCTCTGCTTTATTGACCTCAGAGCACTCTTTGGATGTAGTTAGAAAAACAAACACAATGGGTACTGGAACTGGATCCAGGATGGTGCACCTGGCCCCAGAAGGATTTCCCCAAATGAGGTGAATTTATACAAAATGCCAGAGGAAAAAATGAGGCAATCTGGTGCTGAGTCCAGGGGTAGCCAGGGGGCAGAGGAGCAGTCAGTGAAGGTGCCGGCAGGTCACACCTCTTTCTCGTAAGTGCGAGTACAAACTGCATTGCCATGGGTGAGTGTCTGGAAGGAAAAAGAGAGGCAGATTAGGGCAGGGCTGAGGGCACAAACATGAGATCGCTCCATTCTGGTGGGGAGAACCCTCTGCCTTCATCCTAATCGTCTTCATTTATTGGCTACCTGCTATGTGCCAAGCACTTTACGTGTGTTGCTTTTTTCTAATACTTCTACCAGGTCTTTAAGTTATGCATGTAACCCCACTTTTAGAGACTTAGGAAAATGAGTCTTGAGAGAGGAAGTAACTTCATCAAGATCCCAGAGTGTTTCTTTTTCTCACATCATTCTTCTCCCTTCACCCTTAATGCGTGGGATGGTGCCTAACATGTAGTAGACAAATAGGTGAATACAAATATCCAGAGACTCCTAGGGAAGGACTGTGCCAGGCCACCAGCTCTTCTTTCCTTCCCTAACTTGGAGTAGGCCCAGGGCTGGAGCCCTGAGCCCCTACCACCCAGCCTGCCATCGTAGAGCCAGGCCCATGGTCTCCCCGTAGCCGACTGTCCAGCGACTCCTGTATCTTACGTTTCTACCAAAGGCAGGCACCTCATTCTTGACTCTGCAGGGCCCCTGCTCTGTAAGTGCAAGAATGCAGTGAGCAGGTTACACTGACCCAAGAGGGTCTGCCTTGAAGATGCTGAAGTGAAAACCTGAGGCCCTACGGAATTAGGAGGTAGAGACCATGAGTGGCTGCTATCTCCGCTTGTGGGCCTGGGAGTGTTCAGTCAAGTCTACATTCTGACTGAAGTCCCCAAGTTTGTCCCTAAACAGACAGATCTGCCGGCCTGGTTGTCACTTCCTACCCAAGCTGTCTACTCAGGTACTTGCAATAGGCCAGGCATGAAAGGCACTGAGAGCAGCTGGGGCTGGAATGAGGAAAGAAGGACTGTGCTGTCAGTCTGTGCCCCAGCCTGTCACTGCCTACAGGGTTTACATGTGGTACAGTCCAAGGGTGGAGGGGGAAAAGGAAGGCTGTGATAGGAGGCGGGAGCCTTTCTTAGGGACTCGGGGTCAGAACTGGCCCTGTTTTTTCCCTCTCGGGTGAGACAAGGCAGCAACACAGGAGGAAACAGGCTGTGGAGCACCCGTTGTCTTCCTCCCATGTCAGTGATGCTTTGTGCTCTGCATCCACTGTGTCACTCAGACGTCCCAGCAGCCCTACAGAGGTGGTGTTACTAGTACCTGTTTTTACAGTGGGACTTGAAGGTGATGTCCAAAGTCACACGGCCTATAATCTGAGATTTGAACCTCAGCCTGAGATGTGAGTCCAAAGCACTACACAGAAAATTCCCACTAACACCACCCCCACCTCTTCACTCTGCATTGTCCCGGCTCCCGGTGCTGCCACGGGAAGACTTTGGCTCTTTACAATGGGCTTGGCTGAAGGGGCAGCAGCAGTAACCAACTGGGTTAGGCTCCAAAGTGCCCGTCTTACCAGGATGAGTTTTCCATCAACGAGCTCCCGTACAAGTGTTGTTTCTTGCCCATCCCATTTCTGCACGTGGACAAGTTTGCCTCCATCCAGCGTCACAGTTGACTGTGGAAAGAGGGTAGTGGCCTGAGATATGACCCGAGCCAGGGTTGAGACAACATGGGGCCTGGTCACTGGGCCTCTGGCCCAAACTAATGATGGTGCTGGGCCCAGAGTGCAGGCAGCCCACCTCCAGCCTCGCTCTGCAGGATGTCTAGCTTCCAGCCTCTGCTCCACTACTGCCTGGTGGGGGAAGGGGCCTTCAGGGGTTGGGCAAGTAGGAGAGAGAGGCAGTGTGGTAGAGCCAGAGAGCCTGGCCCTGAGAAGCGCCACCAGCATTCAAGATGGGCATTTAACCCATACTCTTGAGTGATGCCATAGTCCCAGTGCTCCTAAGATAGAAGGGGCCTGTGCCAACATATCCCTAGGAAAGGCTGGTGAGGAGGGGGGAGTCCTGAGACTTCCCAGCCTAGTGGTGATCACATATGGTGTCTAAAAGATGCTTGGGGATGGGGAGTGTTAGGAAATTAGACCCCCCCTCCCTATATTCCTACTTCTCTTCTTGGTTCCCATCATATGACCCCTTCAGCTGACAAGTGGGCAGCAACTGCCAGGTCCTGGGTCGGAGTGCCCTTGGAGTGTTCCCCAGCTCTGGCCAAATGCCCACTTGAGTCTGCTGGGTGCTACCAGCCTGTATCAGCTGGTTCTCACTTGGCAGCTCTCCCAGGTCTCTCCTCTAGGAATTTGGGGACTCTAGGCCAGGCTAAGGGACCCTTACTGAGCAGAGTTCAGTGAAAGAATCAGATGGTCGTATGTTTGGGTGTGCTGCGGGGTGGTGTATCCTTAGCACCTCCTCATTCCTTATTCTCATTCCCTTAGTTTTGGCCCACTCACACAGCAGGTTATTTTTAGCCAGGCATCCCAGAAAACTTGTGGGGTTTGCCCCTCAAGAAAGTGGACTGGTTGAAGGAGGTAGCGGCATATGGTTGGGGCAGCCACCTCTCCCAGGTAGGCTGCCATCTTTGGGCACCACCCCAGCTCTCCTGCCAGCCTCCCATGTGATCCTGGGGTGGGCTTCAGTTCTCCCCACAAAGTAGAGCCCAGACCCTCCCTTGTCCTTCCTCGGGGCAGCTGTGAGGAGGAGGAGGAAACCGCTGAAGCGCTGAATGACGGGCTGGTCCAGGGAGACTGCTGCAGAGCCACCCTGTAGAGATGAAAGCCCCTTTGTTCTCGTGTGCCTAGCTCAGAGGCCTGAGGCAAGCTACTAAGAAAGCCACTGCAGGGTGACAGCCCCTGAAACGAGGTATGCGGCCTCTCCATCCTGAGGAGAAGGTGGACTAAGACTTGGTTAGAAGACACTAAAAACATACCCACGGCCATGCCCTGTTCAGATCACAGCTTATCCTGCCTGTGGACTGGCAGCATTGGAAATACTTCCTCAGGGTCATTGGCCAAGCCTGGGAGACGGGAACTGAGGAGGAAGCCTCTGAGTGGGTCTCAGCTCCTTGTCCCCAGTTGCCTCCTTAGTTGCTGGAGGCCAGGGATGACCTACCTGCTAATTCAGTGGAGGGCCCTGCCTTCTGGGCATCATTCCTAAAACACCTGAGGTAAGAGCCATGGCTGTTACCTGGTCCCCATCTATGGAAGGGGAAAGGAACCCAGAGCTAATGCATGCTATGCACAAGGTCACCCTCCAGCCAGAACAGTAGACACAAGTCAAGAACCTCCTGGGCTCTGCTGCCCACTCCCAGAGGCAGGTTGTAGATGCTTCTCAACCATGGAGGGGCAAAACAAGTGTATGGGACCAACACGCGTTTAGCACTGGGACATTCCAGCACTGCTCCTGCGATGACCCTTGTTTTATTTCAATCCCCCATAACAGCCTACCCCGCAGGGTGCAATAATAGGATGCAAGACTACCAGTTTATTCCCCTTCAGGGTCTCACAATTCGCATTTCCCCATGTCCCCTCCTTTTACTCACCTTCACCTTCCTGTCATCTGCTGTCGTCTCATCAAACTCCACCCCTAGCTTGAAGCTGACCTCCGTATTCTTGAAGGTGCTTTGGGTTTTTATGGTGATGGTGTCCCCATTTACTTCGATGATTGTAGTAGGCTTGGTCATATTGGCCACCTGCCTGGTAGCAAAACCCACACCTGAGAGCAGAGGGAAGGTTATGCGTATGGAGCAGAGAGGCAGGGTATAAGGAGCTCAATGAACAACTCAGGCTGGCTGTGGGAAAAGGAAGAAAAGTAGAACTTTCCAAGGCTTTGCATGGACATACGCAAAGGGACAGGCATGCCACAGCAAGTCGGTTGCACAGTAGAGACTAGAATAAGAAGTGCTTTCTGTGTGGTAAGAACTGTACATGTGTTATCTCATTCAATCCTTCCAGTCTTCCTAAAGGGTCGATTTATCTCCACTTTACAGATGCAAAAACAGAGTTAAAGCCCAGGGTCACAAATTTGAATCCTTTGACTGCAGAGCTCACTTAACTGCTCAGCTATAGTGTCTCTCAAGGCTGGAGTACAGGGTTCCCTTCCAGCAGCACCTGGGCAGCTTTCAAGCCACAGGCTAAGGAGAGAAATGTGGATTTTGCCTTAAAAAGCCCTGGAATGAGTGTTCCTCCTCTGGAAATTTTTACCCTGAGACACAGTGGAGCTTATCGCAGACCTCGGAGGTAGGCAGAGGGCACGTCTGCCTCATTGTACAGATTTAGGAGAGGCCTAAAGTGGTAGTGCAGTCAGGACTCGAATCCAGGTCTCCTGGCTCCTAGTCTTAAGGCCCGATGGGGGCCCCCAGTCCAAGTATGGCTTCCCTGGGTGCTGGGCAAAGCCCGAAGTGTCCTGCAAGGGAGTGCAGAACGAAGAGTTCTTAGGCAGTCTAAGGTGTGTCCCTGCAATCTGCCCTTTTGCCTCCAACCTCCCGTGGCTGCCTGGCCACTCTGCCCCCAGCAGCCTATACTGAGCTACCCCCCAGGGCAGAGGCAAGGCAGGAACAGCCCAGTGTAGAGAAGTCTGTAAAGTCCCCATAGTGCTTGTTGGCAGCTAGCCCATGCCCTCCATGGGTTATTGTATTTGAAATGCTCATAAAAGCCCTGAACGGTAGGTTTTATTATCCCCATTTTACTTATTATAAAGAGGTTTGGAGAGGGAAGTGACTTGCCCAAAGTCAAAGAGTAGGTGACTGACCCAGGCTCCAAAACTTTGCTGTTCCTGCCGGGCCGTCCTGCCTCCTGTAACGTGTGCCTGCGATCGCTGGTACCACCTTTGCCCCCTGAGAACCGTTGGCCCAAAATGAAGGGCACGAGCAGCTGGCCCACCCTGTTTGGCCAGTGAGGGACTTTGGCCTTACCCCCCAACAGTCAGAGTGAGTAGGGCCAGTTCCACCGCCAACAGAGATCTGGGCGTTATCACTGCACAACAAGTTCTGTTTGCACTGGACCTACCTGGAGGGGTGGAATATTTGAGGAAGGAATCTGGAGAGGGAGGGAGGGGCTGAGCCAGGAGAAACTGAGAATGAAACTGGGCTGACAATTTAGGAGACTTGGGAAGAGATAGGTTTTACTTTGAAACGAAGCTGAAGCTCTTTACTGAGAACTGAGGAGGGGCTTTCCTCCCCCACCAGCCTCAGCCTTTCTATCAGAACAACTAGAAGAGCAGATTGGATGGACTCAGCCCCCTAGCCCAAGTGGCGCCCGATAAGGAAGCAGTGGTGGTAAGGATGTTGCAGCTGACTTCAGGGAACAAGTCTTCATTTGGAATGTCGGCTGTGGGAGGTCTGGGAGGAGGAACTAATGCTGGGCATTCCAACTTCCCCAACAGCTGCCCAGGAGTCACTGGACGTAGTGCCCAGCACAAGGCAGGCCTCAAAAGCCAACCCTTGCCCCTATTTCAGGAATGGGTTAGGAACAAAGGTGAGAGGTGCCTGGAGCAGATTTCCTCCCTCCTTTGGATATCTGCAGTAATCCAGCCCACCTACCCTGGGAGGAAGGCAGGGAATACTTTCCTGGTCCCACCCTGGAGATCCCAGGTAATCTCAGAGCTGGGGATTTCAAGTCAGGCTATAACCCCGTCCATCCAAGCATGAAGCACATACCAGGAGGGGAAGGGCTGAGGCCAATTGTTAGATAAGCAGTTCCAATTACTCCCACCCACAGGGCCCATATGGAAGCTGATCTGGGTTGCAGATCTAGAAATCTAGGTTTTCTGCTCTGCTGTGGAATTTTTGTAAGTTTCTACTTTTCTTTGGGTTTCAGTTTCTCCCTCTATTGAACTAAGCAAGTAATGGGGATCTCCAAGGACCCTATGAGATTCTTTGAATTTTCACCCTTTTGCATCCCAACACCACACCCTCCTAGACCAAAGGCCCTCCCTTCCCTTAACAAGTCTAGTCCTTGCACTAGGACCCCTTTGCTGCACCCTGGAAACCCAATGGCTTTCTCCACCGCATCCTTCCCTGATGAGTGGCAAAGCCTCGGGTTGTAGCTTATGTTGGGGCCTCTTACCCCACCTTACCACTACAATTAAAAGCTCGTTACAAACCACTGCAGGACAAGGTCAGAGACTGGCTGGTGAGAAAGAGGGTGTCCTCCAGGGGAAATCCTTTTCCCCAGCCTGACATGGAGAAGCAGGGATTTTGCTAACTGTGTGGACTCCTAACTCACCTACTTCTCAATATCCCACCATTGGGGTTACGCACTCTTCTTCCATCTCTCTTCCCCTGGAAATTCCTCAATTCTGTAGGCCATAGTACAGTCCCTATCCAGACCATTCCCTTTCTAGGTCCACAATTTCCAATTCCTAAACCTCCTGTGCTGCTGTTCTCCTCCCCTAGCTACCCTCCCACTTTCTTGGATCAGTGTTCTTTTTTTATCCAAACTCTCCAGAACATAAACCCCTCTTCCTCGAAAGCACCTCTCAACCCCCAACATGGACCAGCACATCTGCTTCCTTATGCTTCCCCCCACCTGGGAATCCTCGCCAGGTTCAGACCATGAAACGCCCCTCCCAACAGGCCTCGGATGCCCTAGCCCAAGCTGCCGCCTTCTCCCCGTTCCTCATCCCCAACCTTGGCCGGGAGGGATGCCGCAGGCGCCCAGGGTACCAGCCACAACGGGAACGCGGCGCCGGTTGGGCACGCGGCCAGCCCCTCCGCCGCCTAGCATCCCGAGCCCTGCTCACCGAGTGACTTCATGTAGTCATCGAAATTCTTGCTGTCCACTAGTTTCCAGGTGCCTGCGAAGGCTTCCACCATGATGAGGCTGGGCTGCGCTAAGATGAAGCGACAAGGATGGCAAGGACGGACTCCGGGACCCGCGGCTCTCGGCGCGCGCGGCCGCTTTAAATAGCTCCTGCGTCACGTGAGGAGGCGTGGCCCACCCCTCCCCCCTTTCTGCTCCCGAAATAGGAAGCCCCAGGCTGGCCACTCACCCTACAGGGGGTGGCCGCCCATCCCCCCAGCGCACCAAAGTGGAGGGGGACAGCCGGTGGTGCCAGGCTAGCCTGTGTCAGCGCGGTGCCTGGCCTTCGAGTCCTTTGCTCCGGGAGGCAGGACCGGCTCCCTTCCCTGGCCTCAAGGCCTTCTTTGGAATCTGAGAAGGAAGCAGCTGGGGGCACGGTGCCCGCGAGCTGGGGCGCACTCCGCGGACGTCTTCCATCCCCCAGTTTCTCCCTAGGCTGGAACTAGAGCAGGGAGGCACTAGAGCACAAAGGAAACTTGCCCTTGGTCTGATGACCACGCCCGGAAAGCTCTGGCTGACTCTTCGTGAAGCAGCAATCGTGGTCCCCCTTTTACAGGTGAGGAGACTAAGAGGGGGAATTGACAAGGTCGCACGAAGAGAGAGGGTGACTTGGAGCCCAGATTGCAAGCCTGGTTTAGCTGGCTCTTCGGCCACTGTCCCACTGTCCGGTGGCCGGGAGAGTTACCAGGGGCACCCTCAATGGCTAAGCTGCCCCTGTGCCCTCTGTCTGCTCCTGCGAAAGTGGGACCCTGCCCACCATGCGCGCCCCGCACGTGCTCGCCCCTCCCAGCGGAATGTCTGCTGCGCGCCTTTCCGCCGAGCCATCCAACTCCCCGTCCACCCTGCCAATGCTCCAGGCTTTTCTGACCTCGACGCACAGCTCTGGGCATTTGCTGCAGTCCTTCCCCCTCATCCTCCTTCAGATATTCTGTTCCTCATCTGCCTGACCGCAGCCCCCTCATCCTCATCTGCAGCCCCCACCTGCTGCTCTTTCTCTGACCTCTGCACACCGGCAAGCAGTCAGTCACCTCCTTTAAAGAAACACTCAGTGCTGACACTTTACAGTTCACAAAGCACTGTGAATAACAAGGTCCTCCTTGTAACTGACATTTACTGCATGCTGAGGGCATTAACTACAACGCCTCATTGAACGTTTAAAACAAAATCCATGATGTAGATGTTATCATTAACCCTGCTTTACAGATTTGCAAACCAAAGCTTAGGGGAGCCATTCATATCAGTTATTAAAGCACCTACTTTAAGCCAGGCCCTGGGCTAGGCTCTGGAGAGACAACCGCGAATAAGACACACACGCACCTCTGGGTGAGCAGACACAGAACTACCGTGGTGGCTTTAAGGGGAGGCCTAGCCCGACCTAGGGGCTCAGGGGAGGCTTCCCGGAGGAAGTGAGTTTAAGCAAATTCCTGACAGGAGGCCCTGCATAAGGTAGTGGTGCCCAACTGAACTTCAGCCAGTAGAGGCCCCCCTGGGGGGTGTGCAGGAGCTGCAGGCCCAGCAGCTGGGGCTCCTGCCCCCCTGCCCCACACTTACAGTGTGGCAGACCCCCCTGCTGGACCTCTGTCTCTCCATGAGGGAATAGTGAGCGTCTGCCCTTACCTCCCTTTCCCAATCTGGGAAGGGGGCCAGGGAGGAAGAGCCCTCTCTCCCCCAAGATCTCAGTTATTTTGAATAAGTCCGCTAGCCAGAAGACTGAGGGGCCTATTTCTGCCAAAGCTACAGGGACAGGCCCTCAGGGCTGGGCATGGAGCCCTGGTGACCTAACCGCCAGAGCAGTTGCCAGGGGAGGAGGGGAGTGGGATGATTTCTAACTCAAGGTCACAGCCTTTAGACACGGGGCCTCCACTTTCAAAGGTGGAGTAGCTGGAGACCCAGGGACCAGAGCTGCCTCCCTACCAGGTCTTCATAATGCAGAGGCCACGGTCTGGGGCTGGCTGACAGACCTGTGTTCCAGTTCTGATTCCGTGGGGTTCTAGCTATGTGGCTGTGGGCAATTCACTTAAGCCACCCTAAATCTTCATTTTATCTTGAAAATGGAGGTAATGACAGTATTTACCCCATAGAGGTGTTTCGGGATCAAATGAGACAATGGATTTAAAATGCTGAGCATGGCAGACTTAATAAATTATGTTCACTCCTGCTGCTGCTGTTATTATTTCTTATTATTATCTCCATGGATAGAACAGGAGTCCTAAGACCCGGTCACAGCTCTGTCCCTCACCTGTGCCGCCCAAGGCAGATTGCTCTGCTTCTCTACTCCTCAATTTCCTTATTTCTGAGACAGGATTAGAAACTGCTGCAGCTGTGAGGGAGGAGCTATAGAGACCTTTGGGATGGGGGATACTGCCAGAAAGTCCTTTTGCTCCCTCTTTTGGGCCCTGCCTATGTTGAATGGCATGGTGCTCTGAGGAACTCTAGGCAAACCCGACACCCACTACTCTTGCTGCCCTACACCCATCTCCCCACCACGCTCGGACCTGAGTCACCAAAGTGGACTCCTCAGCCGCACCCTGTCTCCTTTCCACCTGGTTCTCATCTTCCTTTTAAACTTTGTCCAGTCTTTTCCTCATTCTTCTGATTACCTGCATCCCCCTTGCCCTCTTGTGCTCACTACATTTAGGGAGAGAGGGGCAAAGAGAGGGAGTATGAGCCCTGCCCCATCTTCTGCTCCTTTCTCTTGCTCTTGACAGGTCCAGATGTGGATATAACATCTGGCAGGTAGCAGGAACAATCCCTGCCAAGAGCAGCATTTCCCCAGCCTTAGCCCTATGGTGATGTCACTGTTCTCTGTTTCCATGGCAACCACAGGCTGGGAAGATGGAGAGGAGGAGAGATGAACAGCCAGGAGAGAACCAATGAGAAGGGCCGCCAGCACCGGGTGATCCATGGGGCCATAGGAGGGGGGAGAAGGAGGCCTACTCAGCATCTTCAGCTGTTCTCTCAACCCTCCCTACCATCTGGACACCTCCACTGAGGAATGTGCTGCTGGCACAGGGAAAGATGCCAGAGGTAAAGGCCAAAGAAGCTGAGCTGGAGTCTCCACTGACCTGGGGACATGGAGACACCCTTTGCTCCTTCCGGGCCAAAGTCTGTGAATGCTGACCAGCCACACCCCACCCCCAAGTACCTGAAACTGAGAATTTTTCTCTTTGGCTGCGAATGGTGGCGGGGGTTCTGTGTCTCTGCCTGCCATGGAATTGTCGTGTTTCTCCACACTCTTTAAACCCTCCCTTGGTGCATGGTGTACTTGGAAGCAGTATCTTTGGAAAGAGTCCTGGCTCTAAATCCCAAACCTCCCACTTACTAGCTAGAGACCCAAGCAATTCCCTTCCCCCTTCTGAGCCTCCTTTCCTCCTAGATGGAGGAAGACCATGGCTTCCCTGGGCTGTTATGAGGATGAAAAGAGAGAACGTACGGAAAGGCTAACATACACTAACACTCTGAATGGCAACTCCCCTTCTCCCTTTGGGTCTCCTTCCCAGAAGTGCACAAGAATGAGCCAAGTATACCTCCTCCTCATTGAGATCACCGAGAGCCTTCAGATACCGCAGAGAAGGATCTTCCTCGCTCCCTTTCTCTCCCATTAAATAATTCATGGGTTCCCCCAATCTTAACTGAGCGCTGCCTATACCAAGCCACTGTGCTGGGCTCAGCGGGGATCCAGTGTGAATAGGAGAGCTGTGGCCGCCGCCCTCTCTCAATGTAAGAAACTGCCAAACCCGTAGAGAGTTTTTGCAAAAATCTATTTGAGCCAAATAGAGGATATGCCGGGTGTTAGCATGGCCAGTGATGCAGGCTGTGAAAGAATTCACAGAGAGAAGAAAGTGCAGAGAGCAAAGTTTTTTTATTTTTACCTTCCCAAGGGAGGGAAAGGGCTCGATACGGAGACATGCGCCTGCGCCTGCACGGGGTGGCTAGGGCTCTGAGTCTCTATCGGGCAATGGGGCGGTTGTAGAGCAGGATGTTTCAGTCAGGCTGCAACCTGTTTCGATGTTATCTTTGGGTGCAGGGTCCAGTGGTCACTGAAGTCTGGTATGTCCTGTTTCTTAAGTTCCAGGGGCCTCTGTGCCTTCGGGGAGCTTCCAGAACTTTTCTAGTCCTGAGGATAAAACAGTTAGGGTCAGTCATGCTTTCTGGGGTCCAGCCAGCTCTGGGAAAGAGGACCTGAGAAAGGGGCTTATGTCCGCTTACCTGGGAGCAAGATTTCAACAGCCTGAGATAAATGCTTTTGAGAATAAGTTTGCAGTTTATTTTGTGCTTTGGAGGTAAAGGAGGGAACGTAAGGAAGATCCCATGAAAGTGGGAGAAACCAAGGTGGGGATGGGATTGGAAAATAGTTAAGATTATGTGGTTTCTTGAAGGTTGTCATGCTTTGGAAGTAGGGGTCTGAGCGGGCGGTCGTACATTAGAATGAGGGCCTGAAAGGGGACATTGCAAAGAGGCATTAACCTGGATGCATATGCCAAGGGCAAGGCTCGCTGAAGGCAAGGATAAGCCTTTTGCTAAAGAAGCTGTAGGCCTGGGGCCTGACTACCCAGTGACTTGCCCAGTTTGGAATTTATGTTCAGATCCCCGGATGAGATTACTTTCCAGAGAACCCCTTTTCTGTCCCTGAGCTCACAATGCCAGGACAGTTGCAGCCACAGTGGGTGGAATGGAGTGTTCTTCCTGCCACTAGGAAGTCACTTCCTCGTTCCCCAAGGATTCTAGATACTGTGGGTCTGAGAGAACAAAAGATGGCAGAAGACAGAGGTGTACTCAGCACCGATTTGCTTCCAAGAAGCAGCTGCCTGTGGCAGAACAGTACCTGGAAGGAAAACAATGGTTCTCCCTGCCCCAGGAGGAGGGCCTGCAGCTCAGAGTGGACGGGCAGTCACCTCTGCCTTCCAGAAACCGGCCGTCCTATCTGTTGCTGAAAGAATAAAGCCCAAACTCTTTAGCCTTGTTTTATCTGTTTTATTGGTCTACTTTATTACTGAAATCTGACTCCAGGACAGTACCAGGCAGAGAGTAAGCATGAATGAATGTTGAATGAATGAGTGAATAAATCTCTCCATCTCTGCAGCTTTAGGGCCTCTCGAGTGAGACCCTCTTCGGTTCCAGTCCTGCCTCTGTTACTTATATCCCAGGGGTATCTTTGGGAAAGGCATGATCTCTCTGGGTCTCAATTCCTTTTTCGGCAAAAAACCCAGCCTGCTGCCCAAGGACTCTGGGAAGATAAGGTAGGAGAAGCCTAGGGGTGCCGTACCAAGGTTAATTGTTTCTCTTCTCAGCCGCCTTCCCTGGCTGCCTAGGGTCCTCAGCACAAGACCCCCATCCCTTGCCTCTCGGCCCTTGGGCTCTGGCCCTGCCCCACTGCCCCTCCCCCACCAAGCTCTCCACCCTGCAGTCACTCCACCCTTTTAGTACCTTGAAGCAGCTCCATACCTCTCACTTGCCTGCTTGGAATACTCCTCCACCCTAGCCGCTACCCCTTCCTCCAGGAAGCCCCGCCTTCCCTATCAGAGCACTTACCCTGCTGTCATGAGGTCCTTTTGCTTCAGAGTCTGTCTCTCCGATTACACCAGGACCCGGGTCATGGGGCTCTGTGCTATGGCCACAGGGCCTAGTACAGGGCCCAGCACAGATTTGTGGAGTGGACGAACAGTCTCTCCAAAGCAAAGAACACCACTTGTCTTCTTCAGTGTGCTCTCTGTTTGAAAATTCTACTACCTATTCTCAGCTTTCCTCCGGCCAAGGTATCCTGTCTCATGGCCTCTTTTTCACTCCATCCACCTGGGCCATGAGACTGGGCTATTTCCGGTGTGAAGTGGGGCCCCAAGTAGTCCCAGGTGAGAACTGCCTTTCTGGGCACATAGGTGTAGCCTGAATCTCAATGGTAGCTCTCAGGATGTGAGGGTGATCTGGCTGAGACAAATGTCACCCCATTGATTGCCAGGATTGATTCAGCCGATCTGACTGGTTCTGTGGGTATCCCCTTCCTCCCTCGCTGCTCCACGTGTAAAGAGGGTGACCTTCCCAGATAGAAGAGAGGACTGTTCTTCAGTCAAGGGTATATGAGTAGCAGCACTACCCTGCTAGAACCTCCAAACAAGCTCTCCATGGCAGCTTTCTCTGGGGACAGGGCTGTTTCCCAGGAAGTGATCAAACCAGGTCTCAGACTCGGGGCTGCCTCTGGCACCTTCCCCAAATTACTGCTCTATCAAATGAAAAATTTGCCTGTGCAAAAATACAAATAATATTAGATTAAGTATAATTAGAACTAATGGTTCAACAGTCACTCCCCAGAGTACACTTCATTCAGGAGCAGCCTGCCGAAGATTCTGGGAAGACTTCCAGGAGGCCTGATGAGCCAGGTTGGTTTGGACAGGTGATCACTGTGTATCCTTAGGTGAGGAGAGTTGGCCCGCCATGCCGGGGGGGCCTGGCAGGGAGAGGATCTTGGCCTCAGAAGTCTGGGGCCAGGTGTGTTCCAGGAAGCAGATATGGAGCCAAGGCTGTTAACCTGACTTGATCTGTTTTTAGGGACCTGGGATTTGGGGGTTAGCTGGGAGTTAGTGGGGAGCAGCATCCTTGGGGGGCAGGCAATAGTCAGGAAGGAGGAAGCTCTAGGGGTGCTCCAGGGCTAAGATGAAGGACATTGATACAGCACAGAGACCCTGTTCTTAGACCGGTTGTTCCCACTTTCTGGAAAAGCACTAAGTCACGGTGAACCATGGATGCACCTGCGCAAAAGATGCAGCATGACCCCTGCTTCATTACAATGAATTAACATTGTGGGACTCCCTTCTCGGTGGCCAATCAAGGAAAATCGTGGGAGACCACACACGCAGTAGCTTTAAAGTAATATAACTACTTGTACATGCACAATAAAACCTTGCCAAAACTAGCCAGGAAATATCTGCCCTATTAGAAGCTCTCCAGGCCCTGAGGTCAATCTCTGCTCAGAGTTGGCTTGCTCCCATGTTCTGTGGAGTGTACTATTGCTTAATAAATCTGCTCTCTCTCGTTCTCTATAAACTCTCTGTGAATTTGGTTCAGTTCTTTGCCTGGAATCACCAAGAACCTGGTTACCTGTGTCCGCCTGTGACACCTGGGCTCTGTAGTAAACAGAGATGCTAGATAGGAAAAGGAAGGAGTCATTTGCAGGAAGGACTGGGTGGGCTGGGAGTGAACTTGGACAGGAGTCTATGCTGCGAGATTTCCCCTTCTAGAGGTGGGAGGTGGGAAGATCAAGACATTAGAAGAATGGAATCGGTCAAGAGGGGATGATGTCAGATGGATAAAATTATCCTCCCGGCAATGGGGTCATCCAGTGTAGGGCTAAGAAGAGCTCAGGGCAGCATCAGGGCCCAAGGACTGTCTCTCCATTTGCTCTCTGGTCCTCTCTCCGTTGAGGAACCGGTCTATGAGCCATCACTGCAGCAAGGAGGAGGTGGAAAGACCGCTGACAGGGCAGTTGGGAGACACGATACCAGCTGTGTGAACTTGGCCCGTCAAGCTCTCTGTGCTCACATCCTCCTCTGTGTGAAAGGGACAGTGATGTCTACCTCTCAGGGTTGTCGGAAGGAACAAATGAGATGGTAAGCGTTGAGAAGCTTTGTGTGCCGCGAAGTGTGGCACAGAAAATGCTTGCGAACATCAATATAGCACTTATCAAGTGCCAGGGTGGACCTGGCAGCTTTCTGTCTTACCATTCTTACCTAGTCCTGAAAGTAGCCCAGTGAAGGAGGTACTATTGTCCCCATCCCTAACTGATAGATGAGACCCGAGGTTTAGACCCAGGAAGACCGGCTCTAGATCTTGTGTGGTTAACCACTGTTCCACATCGCCTTTCTCTGTGATAGTCTTCACTCTGCCTTCCTCTGCAACCTTGGGCCAGTCTCTTCCTTTCAGTGTTCCCATCTCCATGGTATGAGGTTGGCCAGATGGTCCCTCTAATCCTTTAAGCTGTGGCATTTGGTGGTTCAGGGAGAGAACTTCCAAGTGGGGAAGAGGGTGAGGTGGGGTCGGAACAGAGAAAGAACAAACTTTTCCAGGGCCCCTGCCCCAACCCTGCCCCCTCCTCAGTGGGTAGACTGGCAGCCTCCCCTTTGCCCTATAAGCTATGAGGCCAAGGGAGCAGGTGACACTCAGCCCCAGCCTGAAATACTCCCTGGTCACTGAGGTCACTGAGGTTTGAGTGCCAGGACTGACCGCCAACAGTCTGACAGGCCCATCTGCCTTGGCTAGCGGACCCCAGAGGGCAGCAGGGTCACAGTCTGCTTGAGCCACACCTCTTAGTCTCTACCCCCCTATCTTGGGCTCCTACCCCCTCACTCAGGGTCAGTTTACCTGGGCAGCAGGCCTGGTCTAGGGCTCAGAATGAGGCTATTTCTAGATGTCCTCCCTGTCTCCTTGGCCTGAACCTCCAGCCAACCCAGGAAACATGCACGCACGCACACACACATACACACACATTCTCTTTCTATCACTCATTAAACTTGACCGTCGCTGGCTTGGTGCCTGGCCCTGTACAGGGTACTGATAACCAACAGATGACCCAGACTTGGTTCCTGCGCTTATAGAGACAGGAGAGATGGACGCGTCTACAGACCATGACAATACAGAAAGGCTATCGCTGTCCCAGAGGGCTGTGCACAGACCACAGAAGACGAGAGGAGGGAGCTGCTCAGTCTGCAAGGAGAGTCAGGAAAAACTTCCCACAGGAGAAACCCCTTTGGGCTGGGCCTTGAAGGATACATAGGAGTCTGCGAGACTTGGGAAGAGAAATTGGGAAGGCAGAGGATGAAAGATTGTTAAGGAAGGAAGAGGTTTTCTAAATTTTTTTTTTTTAGATTTTATATATTTATTTTTAGAGAGAGAGGGGAAAGGAAGAAGAAAGAGGGATAGAAACATCGATTGACAGGTTGCCTTTCACGTGCCCCCAACTGGGGACCTGACCTGCAACCCAGGCATGTGCCCTGACTGGGAATTGAACCGGCGACCTTTCTGTTCTCAGGCCAGCACTCTATTCATTGAGCCACAGCAGCCAGCGAGAAAGAGATTTTCCTGGTGATTCATCTGGGATGAAGGCAGAGGATAAAAGTGGCAAGTAATGAGACTGGGAAGACAGTTTAAGATCAGACAGGAAAAGAGCTTGCCTGTCTTCTGGAGGCAACGAGGAGTCACTGAGGGCTGGGGGAGGGGAGTGGCCTGATCTGACTCATATTATGATAAAGAGTTCCCTGGCTGTTGTGTGGAAGCTGGACAGGAGACCGGTGAGGAGGCTGTGGCAGCTCTCCCAGTCCGCTCACCGGTGCCTGCAGCCAGCAGGAAGGGGAGCACGGAGGGGCGCGCCTGTCCTAATGAAAGGCTGACCTTACAGATGCACACGCCTCTCTCTTGGCCAGAAATTAGGTGCATGGCCACATCTAGCTGCAGGCGAGATTGGGAAACAGTCATTATTCTGGACCACCTGTTAGCCTAGAAAAATGAAGAGAATGGAGGCCTCTAACAGTGGTTAAAAGTCTTTCTCTGAAATTAGATTTCTTGAGTTTAAGTCCTGCCTTACCACCAGCTGTGTGAGATCGTGCCCTCTCTATGTGCCTCAGGGGCCTCATCTGAGGGTGTACAGTGAGCTAACACACCGAGACTTAGGGGAGGGCCTGGCATGTGGAGAGGCCCAGGGCTGTGTTTACTTTTCAAAAGGGGTTGTTCTGGGGATGGTTTCTACTAGAGTTCCTGGCAGGCCTGAGGCGCCCCTATGAGGGCAGGTGTATGGCTAAGGCAGCCAGGACTATTTAGCCCCATCCCTTAAACCAAGGGTTTATTTTTTTTTTCGTTTAGTTTTTGAATGTATAAATCATGTTTATTCTATTACAATTGTCTCAATTTCCTCCCCTTGGCCCCCCTCCACCCATCCCATCTCCACCCCCCCCCCCCCCCCAGTCAATTCCCACTCGGTTGTCCATGTCGATGAGTCATTCATACATGTTTTTTGTCTAGTCCCTTCCCCTTTTTTCCACCGTTGTCCTCTTCCCCCATCCCCTTTGGTCACTGTCAGTCTGCTCCACGTTTTCATGCCTGTGGTTTATTTTGTTTGTTAGTTTATTTTGTTGAATAGATTCGACTTACAGGTGAGAGCATATGGTATTTGTCTTTCACCAGCTGGCTTATTTCACTTAGCTTAATATTCTCCAGTTCCATCCATGCTGTCGCAAAAGGTAGGAGTTCCATCTTCCTTCCTTCCTTCCTTCCTTCCTTCCTTCCTTCCTTCCTTCCTTCCTTCCTTCCTTCCTTCCTTCCTTCCTTCCTTCCTTCCTTCTCTCTCTCTTCCTCCCTCCCTCCCCTTTCCTCCCTCCCTCGACCCTTCCCCCTCTTCTCCCCTCCCCTCCCTTTCCTTCTTTCCTGGTATCCGGCAAAGGCAGGGAGACTGGGCTAGAGACTCCCGAGGAAAGACTGGGGAAGGAGGCCCCAGGGAGAACACTGAGAGAGCAGCCAGTGGGATCCCGGCGCTGACCCAACCCCCATGCGGCAGCGGCCATCCCGGTCAGGCGGAGACCCAAACCAAGGGTTTAAATGAGGGAAAGGATGCTGGAAGTAGGCATGGTGGATGGTGTCCTAGGAAGAGAAAGGTCGATTTTGGAAGGAATTCAAGGATAAGCGGCCCAAGAAAAGATACCCCTGGGCCTGGTAGTTTCAGAGGCAGCGCAGCCCATAGCCCTTCCTCTCACAGGACAACCCATCTCCCAGGACCAGGAGGAGGAGGTTAATTTTGAGTCAAGGGCACTGGAAGCCAGGCTCAGACCGGTTGCTGTGTGAACCCAGGTCTCCAGCCACCACTGCCCATCTCTGAACCTGGGGATCATTTATCCTGCCTTCCGCGGCGACGTAACTGCAATGATTGCATGTTAGTCCAGGCTCTGGAATTGGTTGCGCCTGCAGGGCTGAGCGCCAGGGAGAGATGGGTCGCAGCAGATGACAGCGCGCCCCCTCCTGGGAAGGGGAAGCATCGCAGCTCCGTCCTGCTAAGCCACTTGCCTTTGTCCTATGCTCTCCTTCACTTGGCCTTTTCCCAGCCTAAGGGCTTTGAAACAGGGTGAGATAAGAGAACTAATGTGTGAAGGAGAGTGGAAGAGTCCAGAGAACTCTTCCCTCTGAATGTAGGGAGGGAGGGCGGAGTGCGGAGGAAGATAGAGCAATTTCAGGAAAAAGGCCGAGTGGTAAGACAGGGCTCACAGGCAGGGAAAATACGAAGTGAGAAAGGAGGAGTTTAGAGTTAGATTTGGAGGAACCCATTTTTCCCATATTCAGGCCCAGATGGGGAGCTTGCTGAGGGCAGGAGCTGTGCCTTATTCACCCCTCTGTCCCCTTCCCAGGGCACAGCATAGACACCCAGGTTGGCTGTCAGAGTTGGTTGGTTGGACCCCAGAGTTGCCCCCTGCTTGGACCTTCACGAAGCCCTCCACCCAGGCCCTGCTTGGGGAAAAGTCTGAGAGGCAGCTTTGGGGAAAAGGGAATGCACCTGGGCAGCAGGAGACCCGGTCCCAGGCAGGCGAGCCTCTCTCATTGCCTTGCTCTGTGACCTGGGGCAAGCCACTTGCCCTCTAGAACGGTCTCCCCTTTGAAGCATCTGTGAGGAGGGCTGTGGTTTGAGAACTATTTTTCCACGAGAATTTTTGAGAATTCAAACAAATTCTTAGGTGAAAGTCCAGGAGATGAAACAAATAAAAGGGAGCTGTACTAATGGAAGCCAGGCCTGGAACCTGCTGGTGTGGTCCTGGTGCTTACATGGCTCTCTGGGTGGCCCCACTCCTGCCTGTTCTTTCTGCAGCCTGGGGGCAGGGGCAAGGTAGTGGGGGGGATCAGTATCCAAGCAGCCTTGGCAAAGAGCAGGCAAAGTCCCTCTCCAGTTGCCCTTCTATTCCTGGGAGGGGGCACCACCCCCTACCCATGAAGACACAGAGGGCCCACCCCAGATCCTCAGATTCCAGGTCCTCTGGGTGCTTAGCAGAACTTAGAGTAGGAGGCTGAGGAGAGGAGGAATGAGGGGAATCATGGGATTTGGTCCAGGAATGCCTACCTGATCCAAGTGGGCCAATCAGATCCTTTGTCTGGGGATTGTGGATCCAGCTGGTCCCTGACCTAAGACCAGGTCAACCTGTTGACTGTAAAGCAGCTGCCTTCCTTTCACTGCTGTTTGCATAACAAAGAGGCGGGAAGTTGGGTACAGGGGAAGAGGAGAAGGAAGTAGTGATGACTTGGTACGTGGGGAGGGAGCGGGGAGTTGCTTGAGCTCCTGGTGATGGCCAGGAGTGCTCTTCCTCATACATTCATCCTTCGGATAAGTCCTGCTTCTGTTTCAATTGGCCTGATAAATTGCTACTACTTGCAGCCCAATAGCCTTTTTTAAGGCACTTACATTGAAAAACATCAAAGGAAAGAAAGTACCACAAAGCCCCTAAATGTGTTGGTTTTATTGTCATTGTTGAAAGTGACATATCCCACAGCACAGAGCTGTGTCCTGGGAGTGTCCCCAGTGGTAGCATGAGGTCATCTGTCACTTTGTCCTGAAAATACTTTGCCCAATGAAGAGGGCTTTTCTAAGAAAAAAATTTGCTTCAAAAAGAACTTCATTAAACTTTCATTTGTCCCGTGGTGTGCTGGCAGATATTTGACAACTGGTTCTTCAGAAATCCAAATGTATACATTACAGATGTACATATGTTTGTTATAAACTTTACTGACATAAAGGATGTGTAGCACACAATTTACAAACAACAACTCAATATATGCATTCTTGATTATAAATCCCATGTAATCAATTAGTTCTCACAGAATTCTTTCGTTAATTTTTGCCAAATTCTTGTATCTGTAGTCAACCTATGGTTGTAATTCAACAAAAGTTTGCAATGGAGTCTCATTCTAGTCTACTAACTCTTCTAAATACATTTATCGTCATTAAATCTGATGCACAATTTACTGTTACATTATTTGTTACTTTCCAGCAAGTGTAGTCATTGAACTAAAATCTCTTTCAGTTCAGCTAAAATTTCTTCAGTTTCAGCTTTTCAGTTTAGTCTGCACTATTAACATTTTGTCCATCACTTTCTTTTTTTATTTTTATTTTTATTTATTTTTTTGTCCATCACTTTCTTTAGCCTAGAAAGTAAAAAAAAAAAACAGTTAAATTCTGCGCACAGAGTTGGGAAGATACATGCAGAAGCACGCCATATGTCAAAGTCACACTGTGCAGATACAATAGATTTGGATGATCTCAAAAGAATAGAAAATAATAAAGTCTCTAGGAAGTGTGGAGTTTTGAGTATTTTCTTTATTTTAATACAATTTAATTGTAAATTTATGCAATTTAATTTTTTTAAAAAGATTTTATTTATTTATTTTTAGAGAGGGGAAGGGAGGGAGAATGAGAAGGAGAGAAACATCGTGTGGCTGCCTCTCAAGTGCCTCTACTAGGGATCTGGCCCACAACGCAGGCATGTGTCCTGACTGGGAATTGAACTGGCAACCTTTTTATTCACAGGCTAGCACTCAGTCCACTTAGCCACACCAGCCAGGGCTGCAATTTAATTTTTAATAATGACTATTCAACAATTGGTGTGCAAAATTTCTGAAACTTTAGCAACTGGCTCTTGTGAGCTGGTGTGAGCCACCTCTCTGCACTGCTGGACTTGTCCCAACCCCAAGGCCTGCATGGGACATTGTCAGCAAGAGGCCCCATGACAGGAAAGACAGTGGTGAAGCCATTTGCTCTGGGAAAGTTTGAGCTGGTTTGTGCCACGGAGCACAGGAAGAAACTTGAAGCAATGGCTCTATCAAATTCAAGGGCAGGACACATCACCCTGGCTATTTTGGCACGACCATTTTGGTTTCTCCACATCAAAATGTGACACTGTTGATTTTTATTATTAAGAGCTCAACAGACATCCTGACCCTTGGCCTCACTCTGTGTCTGAGACTCACCCCACTCATCACGGTTAGTAGTTGCCTGTTTTCACCTCAGGCACCCAAGCAAGAAGGGGCAGCCCTTCTTGTTTGCTGGATTTTTCTATCCATGTTACAACTTGCTTGTCCTCTTTTCCAGGGAGAGGTAGAATTTTCACTAAGATCAATATTTTTGCGTAAGTCAACGGGAAAGGAAAAACTGCTTAATTTTTTTAAAATGCAGTGCCTTTTATACGCCTTTTCATCCCATTCACATGTCACCTCCTGGCACCAAGTATTTTCTCAATAAATATGTCAAATTAAAAAACCTGAATATATGTTCAACTCCATGAGATGATTTTAACCCAACCCTTCCCTCAAGGAAGCTCTCCTTGGGGCCCTTTGCTTCTCCTCTTAACCTCCCTAAAGACATAGTTCCCACGCGGACCCCTGATGGTCAGAGCCAGAGGGGTCTGAGGCCATTTGGTCCCATCAGATGCTAACTGAGGCCCAGGGAAGGGCACACAGCTTAAAAATAGAATGAAAACAAAGCTTTACACCTCCAGATAAGGGAGTTTGTGATCTCCCTTATTAGAGACAGGGAAACAGGCCTAGAGAGGCAGGTGAGCACAAACTCAGCAAGTGAGGGGCCCGGGAATTCTGGAAAACCCAGGGCTCCTCAGGACCTTCCCCTTTCTCTTGGGGCCTGGAAATGAGACTTGCACTCAGGGGAGAGGTCAAGACTCTGCAGGGGCAATTCCATGCGTCTCAGAGCTGAAGGAGGAATACACCGATTTGCCCACGAGGGGGCACTTTAGAGCCCACACAGGAGAATGCTCAGCTCACAGAGCTTCAGCCTGGGTTTTTCTACACTTGGGCCAGACAGGAAAATCCCAGCCTCGGGAGGAGAGGGACTCCCCGAGGCCACCCTGAGAGCTAGAGACAGAGCTGGCACTCGACCCGAACCTTCTGACACCAGTCAGGCTGGCGCAGTCCCGGGGTGGCTGAGCATGGACTGAGAATGTGGCTTCTCTGTCCCTTCAGGATCTGCACCCCTCAGTGAAAGCCCTCCTGGGTTAGACTGCGCTGAGCTAGGCCCCTGGCTAGCACGGCATCGCACCTCTGCCTGGGGCACCCACCCGTGCTGAGCCACACCCTGCCTCGCCCCTGTTCTGTCCGGGGGACCCCCACCTTCCCTGCTGCCCCCTGTCACCACAGGTCTTGGTGGTTTAGGAAACATTTTGGTGCCCTCTGCTTACCTGCTTTGTTTGCATGGAGAAGAGGGTGGGACTGGGGTTGGACGGGGTGGGCTCCAGCCAACTACTCAACCTCAGACCAGGCTCGTGTCCCTCTGCGCTGCATTTCTTTACCTGTGAAGCGGAGATTAGAGTAGTCCGTGTCTCGTGGAAACTTTCTATTAGGACAGACACCTGCACCAGCATCCTGGGAGAGAGGTGAGACCGAGAAGACAGGTCTGAGGCTCAGGGAGGTCATGCACTGGGCAAACCTAATGTATGCTCGCCACGCCACGACTCACTGGGGTAACAGAGTTTTCTTTTTCGTCAGTCCAGGGCTGTGTGCAGATTGGGAAGGAGATGATTCTGTGTAGAGCTAAGGCTTGGGTGGGCCCGTGCTTTTCCCAGTCATGTGTCCATATCGGTCCCCTTGGCAACACTATTTTTCCTTTTGTTTTTTAAAAAATAGTTCATTTTTTATTGTATTTTTTTCCCATTACCATTTATCCCCCTATACCCTCTCCCACTCCCTCCCCCACCCCCCATTCCTCTTGCTTTGAGTGGCCTGTGCGGGGCCATCGGTCTCCACTTCCGGGTTACCTTGGAGGACACAAGTATCATTCTGCCAAGTTGGGGGTCACACTGTGGTTTGGGGTCATTTTAATAGGTCCCCCTCTGGGCTCCGGCTGCCATCCACAGGGCCCTCACCACTAGCTCCATCCCCCGTCCCCTTCCAGCCTGGGGGAGCCTCTAGTCAGCCCACAGACCGCCTGCTTGTATTGGGAGGGGGGAGAGAAGGAAAAGGTCAAAAAACCGGGAGAGACACAAACAGATCAATTACAGCAGTACACATTTCAGGAGTGCCTTTTGTGTACCAAGCACTGTTCTAGCCTTAAGGTTGCAGCTGTGAGCAAGCAGACACAGTCCCGTCTCTCAGCAGGGGGCTGGAGGGACGGTAGGGGCTGGTTGTGATGGCCACCGTTTATGGAGCTCTACGCTGTGCCAGGTCCTGTGTCATTTCATTCACACCTTCCAACAACATAATGGCGTAAGTGCTGCTATTATCCCCATTTTATAGGTGAGGAAGTAGAGGCGCAGAGAGGTGCAGGGACTTGCCCATGCTAGTAGATGAAAGGGGTAGGAGGGGTAGATTCTGACCCCGACAGTCTGAGAGTTAAACAAGGCCAAGGGGGAGAGAAGGGCTGGCTCTGCGTCCAGGGGCACCCACACAGCATTTCCTTGGGGAGGAGGCGGCGTGTGAGCTGAGACACCCCTAAAAGCAAGAAGCCCCTGTGTCTAGATGTGGGAGATGCGCAGTGCAGGCAGAGGGGACAGCAAGTGCGAAGGCCCTGAGACAAGAGTGAACTTGATTTACCAAAGACTGGAAAGAAAGTTGCTGTGAGCAGGAGGGGGTGGAATGAAGGAGGGAGAGTGGCAGCGGGTGAGCAAAGGCACAGAGGCACCAGCGCTGGCAAGCTAAGACTCCGCGGGGGGTGGGCAACCCCTGGGCCTCTTTCCTTGAGCTGGGTAGGGCCAAGCCTTATGCCCATAAACCCAAAGAGGTCATTATCTCTCTGCCCCTGCGGGCGGCTGGGGTGCCACTCCTCGGGCCTCTTCTAACCTCTCATTGGTCCTGGGACCCCGATGACCATCCAGCTTCCGGGGAAAAGGGGGCCAAGGGGTAGGCTAGAGTGGAAGACAGGAAGTGCTGACCCTTGAGTCAGAGCTCCTGAAGTCTGGCCCAGTGGTGGCAAAGGCACTTCGATTGGCGTAATTAAGGTCGCCCGACCTTGATGGCCTGGTCCTGAGCCAAGCTGTCCCAGTGACTTCCCTTCACTTCCTGGCTTAACCTCTCAGGACCTCTGACAGGAAAGTCCCCTCTGAGGACACTGATAAGCACCCTTTCTTCTGGATTCCCGGGCTTTCTCCCTGCCCCCAGCTCCTTCCAGATTCCAGGCATGGCCCCTACGCCTACCCATCCCCCAGACCCTAGGGGTTCAGCTGAGACCAGCGCAGCCACATTGCCCGGGACCTCCTGGTCCTGCCCATAAGGAGTTTGCACAGATGGGTGCCTTTGTCCGTGCTGCTCCCTCTGCGTGGGCTGTGCTTCCAACTTCCGTTAACATTGGAAATTCCTCCTACCTTACTCTTCAAGGTAGAGCAGATTAATTCCTTTTCATTTTCCTTTTTCTCTTACTTCCTTTCTTTTTCCCTCCCTTTCTTCCTTTTTACCTATTCATTCATTTCATTCATACATTTTGGTCGCTCATTCATTTAGCTTCTGCCAGGCACTGGGAGGACAGGGAAGGGGTGGGGGGAGGACAGACCCTGGGCCAAGGAGAGCACTGTCCTGGGTGAGGCAGAAAGCAAACAAGCAGGACCAACTACATAATTGGCGGGTCCCTGTGCAAAATAAAAAGGCAAGACCCTTGTTAAAAAATTATTAAGAATTTTGGCCTGTGAACCAAAAAGTTGTTGGTTTGATTCCCAGTCAGGGCACATGCCTGGGTTGCAGGCCGGGTCCCCAGTAGGGGCAACCACACATTGATATTTCTCTCCCTCTTTCTCCCTCCCTTCTCCTCTCTGTAACATTAATAAATAAAATCTTTAAAAGAATTATTAAGAGTTTCAAAACAGCAGAGCAACAGCAGAGGATCAGACCAATCAAGGGCACTTTCTCAGTACTGGCGCACTTCTACAGAGGTTCCATGACCATGAAACTGTCCCTATAAATAAGTGATTCCATCAGACCTGTGTGGTGGCGGGTGAGCCTGGGAGGCATCCAGGAGGAGGTGATGTCCACACACCACCAACTTAAATGTCTATCAGCTGATGAACGAAGAATCTGAGTGTACTATATTTATATAATAAAATATTATTTCGCAATTAAAAGGAACAAAACACTGATACATGCCACAGCATGGAAGAGCCTTGAAAACATTATGTTAAGTGAAAGATGACAAAAAATGTCACACTGTATAATTACATTATACAGTATGTATACTATGTACAGAAGAGGCAATAGAGACAGAAATAGAGACAGAAAGCAGATTAGTGGTTGCTAGGGGCCATGAGGGAGAGGGATGAGAAGTGACTGCTTAATGGGTACAAGGTTTCTTTTGGGGGTGCTGAAAGTGATCTGGAATTAGGGGTGGTGATTGCCCAACCTTGTGAGTGTACTAAAAACCATTGAATCGTACACTTTAAAATAGGTGGATTTGCCCTGGCTGGTGTGACTTAGTGGACTGAGCGCTGGCCTGCAAACTGAAAGATTGCTGGTTCTATTCCCAGTCAGGGCACATGCCTGGGCTGCGGGCCAGGTCCCCAGTTGGAGGCGTGTGAGAGGCAACTGATGGATGTTTCTCTCCCTCTCTTTCTCCCTCACCCCAACCCCAAAAGTAAATAAATAAAATCTTTAAAAAATAAAAGAGGTGGATTTTATGGTATGTGAAATGTATTTCAGCTGTTTTTTAAAAAATAGTGGATACAGTATGGCATAGGATTAGGGTAGCCAACTGTCCCAGCTTGCCAGAGACTGAAGATTTTGCGGAGACAAGAGACTTTTTATGCTAAAACCAGAAAAGCTCCAGGCAAAACAGGACAAATTGGTTACCTTGCATAGAGTGCAAACTTTACATTCATTTTAATGATAAAATATGAGAATTTAAAGGGATTTTCTGCTTTCAGTCCATTAGTGGTACAGGAGGAAAGTTTAAGGAGCATTAACCTAAATTCCAACAACAGGAAGTAAATTCATCATTCATTCATTCTTTCTCCATTAGAACAGAAGGTCTGTAAGGGCCAGAGCGTTTTTTGTTTGTTTGTTTGTTTGTTTGTTATTGTTGTCTTTTAAGATTTTATTTATTTATTTTTAGAGAGAGGGGATGGGAGGGAGAAAGTGAGGGAGAGAAACATCGATGTGAGAGAGAAACATCAGGACACACTCGTCAGGGCAGGGCCAGGGTTTCTGTGTGTTGTCCCGGCTGCACTCTCGGAGCCTAGCGCTCCACCTGGCGCTCTCGGTACGTAAACATTTCTTGTGGGGAGAGGCATGTGCTAGGTGCCAGTGAGCTGTGCATGGGTAGCTGCTGTTCCAGAGCTTAAACCACCTCATGGACAGTTTAATAAGCAGACAGACAATACATTAGCAAAAGGATAAGCGAATAAGACAATTTCAGGTAGTGATAACTGTTATGAAGAAGATGAAGTGATGGGGGACAAAGGCTTATTTAGCCTCACTGGTCCCAGGACCCTTGCTAAGAAGTTGACTTCTGAATGGAGGATGTCCACTAACAGAATTAAGAAAATATTTTAATGGCACGAAAAATGCTCATGATGGGATGTTCTGTTCCCGGCCCAGGAGGCTCTCTTGGCCAGAGCATCCTCCCAGACACCAGGATGTTGCCATTTTGATTTTCGGTCAGGGCACATACCTGGGCTGCAGGTTTGAGTCCTGGTCGGAGCACTTGTGGGAGGCAATGGATCAATGTTTCTCTCACAGAGCAGTTTCTATCTCTGTCTCTCTCTCTTCCTCTCTCTCTCCCTAAAAAAAGAAAAACAAACAAAACAAAACCCTATCCATGTAGTGCAAGTCCAGATTGTTTTCTGAAAAATATTTAAGTGTTACAATAGATTAGAATAAGATATATCAGAGCATGTTGAGGGGCAGAATCCATCAGTGATTTCTCTTTCCTTTTTTTAAGCATTCCTGTATTTTCCCAATTTCCTAAAATCTGTGTATTCCACCTATGTGATGTCCTGCTTCATACAAACCTGGGAGCTTGATCCTGTGGGGAACCAACTCATGGAGCAGATACAATTTTATAATTGGGAGACATGAAACCCAGAGTAAAGTTATTTTTTTCAATAGACAAATAAAATTACTTTAGTAGATGTGCCCAAAAAAGCCAGCTGGAAGCTTCAGTCCAGTTAGGAGCCTGTTGCAGCAGCTGGGCAGCCCACGGGTGGGGCAGGGCTTGCTTGGCAAGGAGCGGAAAGCCAGGGAACGCCTCTTAACACCTGCTGTGTGTACCGGGGTAAGTCCCTTCCCCTGTCTCGGCCTCAGTTTCCCCATCGGTTAAATGAGAAGAGACATTAGCTGTGGAGTTTTGTTTGTTTGTTTATTTTTAATGACTTCCCATTTCCCGTTCACCCCAGGCCCTGAAACTCCCATTCTCTCTCTATGGATTTTACTGCTCTGAGAAGCTCCTCTAAGTGAATCATGCAGTATTTGTCTTTTTGTGTCTGGCTAATTTCACTGAGCATACCGTTTCAAGGTTCACTCATGTTGTAGCATGTGTCAGAATCTCTTTCCTTTTAAAGACTGAATAATATTCCACTGTACGGATATACATTAGGTGTTTTTTGAGCTTCCTTCAGCTCTACCATTGGAGGAGTCTCAATGCATATGTCTCTGTCCTCTGTGGGGCCAGTGGCTGCCTGGAGGGGTGGGGGCCCTGGCTTCTGGGAGACTTTCCCTCCTCTTGTGTCATCCCAAACCCAGCAGCCCTGGAAATAAAAGGCTTTGGATAAATACCTGCCGCCTTCTCTCTGGGGCTTCAGCAGCCAGGCCAGGCCATGAGATGGGGCAGGGGTGGGGGAGCTAATGATGGCCTGCTGGGGGCCTGCTCTGATTACAGGGAGCCCGTCGGGCCTGGCCTAGAAGCAGCCTCCGCACACTCGGCTGTTCTGGAGCCCCTGCTGAGAGAGGCGGGCTGAGGAATCTAGGGTAGCAGCTGCCAGGATGCTTTGGCTTTGGCTTCGGTTCGGGGTCTGAAACAGCAGATGCGAGGCACGGTGAAGCCAGCGGGCTCATGCATGGCTCATCTCCGGGGTTAACTACTAATAGGGACCACTGTTCCTTGATGTTTTAATATACATATCACGTGCCAAGCACTGGACATGAATTCTCATTTAACCTCACACAGCCATCTGAGGTTGATATTATTACCCCCATTTTACAGGTGAGTAAACAGGCTTGGAGAACCTTGCCTGGGACCACACAGCCAGACGTGGGCCCTGGTTCTATGCTGAAGCCTGGTACTTATCCACTGCTCTCAGTCGGGTGGGAGTCTCTTTGGGCAGCTTCTTGGTGGAGGGCAGATGAGGGAGCCAGTGGAGAGAGATTATCTGCCTCTCCTTCATTGGGCCAGGGCAGCAACTCTTATAGTTACCTGGGGTTTCTGCTTCAGAACATTATGTGGAAGCCGCAACTGTAGTTCACCTCATATATTTTACAGATGGAGAAACTGAGGCCCTGAGAGGGGCAGGGAGCTGTCCAGGTCTCTCTGACTGGATCCAGGGCAGAGTCGGGATTAGAAGCCAAGTCCTGTCTCCCAGCCATGTGCTGTTTCTGGTGCCCGCGTGGCCTCCTGGATCCTGTGTGTTACCCACACAGGCAGGAGAGCAGCCTAGGGCCTTACTTATTGGGTCTGCTGGGCTTGGCCCCCCGCCTTCACTGGCCGAAGGGGGAGATGCAGAGGTGGCAGGCTGTGGGGATGGAGAACAGAACCTGGGCTGGATCTCAGTTGCGGCTCTGCTGCTGTGTGGCTCGGGCAGCTCCATTCTCTCTAGGCTTCAGCTTCCCCATCTGAACAATGAGGGAGCACTCACAGGTCAGGCCTGAGGGCACTGGGCGGAGGAGGAGGAACGGCCGGACCGGGGGTGATGCGTGTATGGGAGGGGAGGGAGGGCCTGCACGGCTGCAGCAGGGCCCTGGACATCCTGCCTTTGCCTCACCTCCCTCCAGGCAACCCCTCAGTTTCAGCCACCCACACTCCCGCTGCTGGCGCAGGGACGCAGGGACGCCGCTTGGCCTGATTGAGCGTGTCCACGCCTCAGATAACAGAGTTCTTGGTCCCCAAGGCTGCCCTGGGGCTGGTAGCTGCCCTCCCTCAGCCCTAAGACATCCTCTCATCCCGGCAACAGTGCTGGCCCCTGGGTGCTCGGAAGAGGCCGAGCTCCTGGCGTGGGCGCACACATTTCTCCCTGTGCACATACATGCACACCCACGTACATACCTCACACAGCAGGGCCTCACACAGGCCAGGAGAGGCACAAGCCAGTTCTGGCTTTTGAGGCTGCCAGCAGTTAAAAATGAAGAAATGTCACAATTGTGGTATTTTTACATGTTTTTATTTAAAAATAAACATCTTTTAATACACATTCTCACAAACAAAATCAATGCAATTCAGGGATTCAAAGGATGATTACAGGAATTATAAAAACCATAAATTCATAGTGCTCTGTGGTCTGTGATGGGATATTCTTTTAAAATTACATGAAGACCTTTCTATTCTTTCCATCTCATGCATGATTTTTGGGTCTAAACATCTAGCCTCCTCTGAGTTTACATTGTTTCTTAACCTTTTACTATGGAAAATTTCAAGCATCCAGAGAGGCTGAAAGAATCGTACAGAGAGTACCCATATCCTCACGCCAGTATCTGCAACGCACATTTTGCAATACAGCATTGGCTTTATTGCACAGCCATCCCTCTATCCATCCTTCTTTCCTTCCATGCACCAGTCCATCCAAATCCATCCACCCATCTATTCATCTATCTCTCCCTCCGTCCATCTCATTTTTTGATGCATTTTTGAGGCTGATGAATGTCATGCCTGGGCCAAATGACACTCTCTTCCCTCAACCTCCTCCCCTACAATAACAAACCCTGCCTCGCACCCACTCACACGTATACCTACATGTAAAGCCCCCATGTGCGCACACCACATATGCCTCACTCATGTCCTGCAATTCACACATGTCCACCCCACACACCACACATGCACACACGCAATAAGCTAAACACACACACACACACACAGTGCCCACGTATGCATTCATGGCAGACCCTTGATGTCTGTGAGGGAAGCATCCGGAGTCCTTTTAGAATCCTCAGACCTGTCGTTCCCACGGAACCCGTGCCAGGTCCTGCCTTACTCTGCACCCCTCATAACCGGCCAAGTGTCAGGGGCTCCCCTGCACCGCCCCACCCCACCTATCTCACCTCTTTCCTTTCCTCCCACAGTCTCCTCATCTCCTAGCACATCCTACCAAGAAAACCTCCTTCACATGTCCCTGGTAGAGCGTTACTGCATGTGGGTACGAAGCCCACCAAACTGTGGCTCCAGTAGGGCAGGGAGTGTGCTGTGCTGGCCTTGTCCTCACCGCATCCCCAGCGTCTGGCACACAGTGAGCCTGTCTGTGCTGACTGTAAAAGGAACAAAAGCAGCACAATGGTGCATACGCTGGGCATCCTCAGGGCCACCCTTGTCACACGTGCTTACTGTGTGTGCATCTATGCTCACACGTGCATCAGGTGTGGGTGCACATATGTGTGAATACGCACTCTGTGCACCCACCTATCTGTCTGTTCTCCACTCTCCAGAAGAAGTCCATTCCAGGACCCCTGTCCTTTCCCAATGCTTTGGTCACCTAAGATCACAGTGAGCTCATCCGTCAGAGTGTGAGATTCAAGTGTGGCCCCCTGACCATGTGCTCAGGGCTCCCAGGCAGCAGGGGTTCAGAGGGCCAGCTTTGGAGTCCGATAAAACCTTGCCTTCTTGGAGCATCAATTTTCTTATGTTAAATGGGAAAAACAGTTCCCACCTTAAAAGCACCTTACAGGAGATGCTCTTAGCTGTATGTCTGGTATGTTGTAAGCACTTAAAAATAGTTATAGTGGATATTCTTATCAGCTTTGCCCCAAACTCCCATGCAGCCTTCTGGAGGGAGGGCAGCCTCAATGGGGGGCTGAGTATGGAGAGAGTGGGTGGGGGTGGATGGTGCTCCTGTGACCGCCTCTCCCAGATCCTCCTCCAACCTCGAGCCCTCATTATCCCACATGCATATTCATAAGGGATCATTTCAGTGCTGCCTTGTAAATGCATCAGAAGTCGGAAGCAGAGGCCAGTGCAGAGAGTGAAGCCCAGGGAACAGGAGCCTCAAAGCCAGAGTCCACCTGAGTCCCCATGGATGGGAGGATGGTGAGAAGGGATGGGGAAAGAATGGGTTGGGGCTTTTGGGGGTCACTGGGGGCTAGAGCAGAGGATAGGTCCTATGTTACAGATTTGAACATAGAGGCTCAGTGAGAGCAGATTAAAAGAATCCTTGGAGTGACTGGCCCAAGAAGCCAGAGCCTGCTTCCTCGGGGTCCTGTCGAGCTGAGCATCTGTCTGTGCTCAGCTCGACAGGACCTGATAGGCACCGGGGCATGAACCAAGTAACCCCTGCATATTTCTCTCAGTGGACGCAGTTTGCATGGCCATGCATGGTTGGAATGGCTGCAGCGGTCCTGACTCTCAGCCCTCAGCGAGGCTCAGAGAGGCTGGGTGACTTTCCAAGAACGCACAGTTACTGACTGGTCTTGCCTTTGGAGCACGAGAGGCAGTGCTCCAGGCCCCAAGCAGGAGGTTCAAGTCTGGGGGAAGCTGATCAGGACACAGAGAAATGAAGCTTCTCTCTCTAGTGCCTCATTTCATCTCCTCAAAAGTCTCCTGAGATACCGAGAGCACAAAACGATTATCTCCATTTTACAGATGAGGAGCGTGAGGCTGAAAGAGGGTGAGTCACCGGGACAAGGGCACACAGTGAGTATCTGCAGAGCACGCTTGCCCCTCCATGTACGGTGACACACGGCGGGGGGATATGAGAGCCTCTGCCACCTTGGTCTTGGGCAGGGTGAGGCCAGGACAGTGGCAGTATGTTGCTCTGCCCTGGAAAATTTCAATCTAAAGCCAGAGGGGGCTGTCTTCTCTGCACTTGCAGTTGGCTCCTCACTCCTTTCAGACAACTGCCCATTTCTTAGAATGTTTTCTCAATGCTCACAACTGCTCCGTGAGGTTAAGCAGGATAACTACCCCATTTCAGGGGAGGGGATGGAGGTCCAAGAAGGAGGAGTGGTCCCCAGGATGCCAGAGGGTGTGAGAGGCTGTGACAGAACGAGTGTCCGGTGTTGCCCTGCTTGGTCTTGGGCGCTTTCTACTTGACCAGCTCATGGGAAACGGAGGGGTGGAGGGATGGAAAATTCGGCCCTTGGGACAGAAGTGTCAAAGGGAGTTGACTCTGGGGCGAGGCTGTGAGAAGGCTGCTTGGTGGCATTCCAGGCACAGAACTGCTAGGTGGGAGGGGACCTCATTCGGGCTATTTTTGGGTTGGTCAGTCCCAGCAGGATGAGGAAACTGGGCCTGAGGCAAAAGTTCAGACATTCATGTATTCAGCAAGCGTTTACTGCCTTAGTGTCAGAGGTGAATCTGACAGTCCCTGAGCATCTCGAAGTCTCCTAAGGGCCTTGGACTAGGGAAGGACTGCACATATTATTGGACAGGAAAAGAGGTGGACTGGATATTGTCACCTCTGCTTTCCAAGATAGGCAGTGACATGTCGGGGACAGGCCTTGGGTTTAGATCAAGCAGGTTGGGGAGGTCTTCTGGCTCTGCCCTTCTGAGCTGTGTGATCTTAAGCAACAGTAACAACAGCATAATCACAAGCAAAGTTTAGCCAGCGCTCGGTTTACATATAGGCGTGCCGCTTTCCTTCTTCCAGTCTCAGTTTGCTCACCCATAAACTGGGGTTAGGGGGGGAGTGAGTCGTCTTTCAGGGTTATTGTGGGGCTTGAATGGGACCATGTAGGCGAAAGAGTTTGGTACATGCTGCAGCCTTGTGGTAACTTGTATTATAAGCGAGGCCAGCATGGAGGCTCATGCTGCAGAAGCACACGGACCTTGTGGGGAAGCTGGAGCAACGTTCATTCCTCAACGGCCAGAGAGAGTTTTGGAGGTGGTGGTGGTTCTCTTCATGGAGAAAATATGGGATATGTGAGCAAGGCTTCAAAGGGCAGAAATGGGGATAAGGGGGAAAAGAGCTTTCACAAAGAACGACATCGTCTGGGCATGAGCTGGGGGAGGAAAGCGTGGGGAGGATTTGGACGACGGTCCTGGCACAGTGAGTGGCTCCGCTTGGCATCGCCTGGATCTTTCGCTCTGGGGCCATCTGTGCGGAGTCTGGATTTCCTTTCCTAACATTATCCTGTCCAGAGTTGAGTGAGGAGAGGGCTGGAGGGTGAGCAGTGAGTAATCACAGCGCCAGTTTCTGGGTCTCCGCCATCTATCCCTTCAGGACTGCACAGCCTGCCCAGAATGGGACCCACCTGCGGCTTCTGACCTTCTTAGCTGGGGGTCAGGGTTTGGGCATCCTGAGGACGGATGAGCCACTCAAGAGGGTGGCTCTGGGGCGCGCTTGTGGCCTGCGGCTCAGTAGAGCTTGAGGAACCAGTGGATGGAGGGGAGGGCAGCTGAAAGTGTGCAAGGCCAGGGTCTTAGATGAACGACGGGGAGCTCACATTCCTCAAGCCATCTGCTATGTGTTGTAACAGCCCTGTAAGGTAGGCATCCTAACTTTACAGATGGAGAAACAGACTCAGAGAGGCAAAGTGACTTTGTTTATCCAATCATTCATCCTCAACACCTTCAACTATTGGGCAGAGGCTCTGTGCCAAGTGCGAAGGAGTTAGGGGTGACCACCTCTCGGCTTCTGACGCCTGCAGGGGGACAGTGTTTTGAGGTCGCACTGTGGCCTCGTGAGACTCGAACCCAGGTCCCAAATCCTCACTTGGGACCAGGACACGAACCCCCGCCAGAATCGGGACCGGTTGCGCGGCTCTTTCAGCCCCGGCAGTCACCGCTCCACCCACTTTCCCCACAGGCTCCGCCCAGTGCACCTGCCCTAGGTGAGTCTCGGGAGGCCCCGAACGCCGCCGGAAAACGGCGAGCGACTTTGGCAGGTTGGGCGGGGCTGGGGCGGGGCCATGGGGCGGGGGCGGGGGCGGGGCGAGGCCAGGGCTCCGAAAGCCCGACCGGATCCCGCGGCCGGCGCCCCTCTACCGCACCCCGCTCCCGCGCCGCCGCCGCCGTCATGGGGGCCTGCCTGGGCGCCTGCTCCCTGCTCAGCTGCGTGAGTCCCCACCGGCACCCGCCGCGCGCCGCCTGCTCACTTTTGTCCTGTCTTCTTCCTCCAGTTTCTTCGTTTACCTTCCTCCAGTTTCTTCGTTTTCCTTCCTCCGAACTTGTCTTTCTGGCCCTACACCCTGCCTCCCCGCCCCTCGGTCAACCTCCGCCTACCCCCAACCCCAGCTTGTGCCTGCAGGCGCCGCGGACAGCTGCTGTCCCGGGCTCGGGTTACCGCGGGGGAGGGGTCAGGCCACGCCGGGGCGAGGGAGGGAAGTGCCCTCAGCGGGCACTCGTCCCAGGGAATTGGGGAGACTGAGGCCCATCGCCCGGGGTGGGGTTGGGCGTTGTCGCCCCACCGCGCTCAACTTAGAGACGTCCTCGGGGTGCGCCTTTCTTTGGTCTCTCTCCCGGACGCTCTCTTTGTGTGGCCTGCCTGGTCCCTGTATCTCTCTGTCGTGGGTCCTTCTCTGTCCCTCTCTCTGGCAGTCTCTCCGTCAGTCTGTCTGCCCCTGCCCGTCTGCCTCAGTTTGTCCATTTGTATTTGATATCTGTTTCCGTCTGTTCATTTGTCCGATTGTCTTTGTCCCTCTGTAGCTTCTCTATCTGTCATTGTCCACAGTTCGGTGTCTGTCCATCTGTCCGCGCATCAGTCGGACTCTTTGCGTCCTTGTCTCTGCCTCTTTCAGTCTGGCTCAGGCTAACTCCTGGGCACTTCTCCAGACTCTTCCTTTCTGGGCCCCGGAGCCGAAATGGGGAGTGGGGAGGAAGTCCCTGTCTGCCTTTCTAAAGCGCCCTTAAGTGAGGTCTGCTAGGGTTGCCTCCGCCACCTGGGCCCAATTCTGGGCTGGAAGACCCAAGAACTGAGGGAGGTTAGGGTGTATGGGGGGAGGGAGTACCTGGTCGCCTGGTGGACAGCCGGTCTCTGTTTTGGGGCTGCAGCCAGCGTAGGGGCGGAGCTTCAGCCAGACCCCCAGCTAAGAGGCCCCTTCTCCTTTTCCTTTTCCCCTCATTAAATCCGAGGCTCATTCAGGCAGCCCCTCCCCCTCTGCCCCACACAAAGAGGAGCAGAGAGGAAGAGGGAGGTCTGGTGGCTGCTGAATCTCAAGGCTTGCTTTCCTTTGTGTGTGTTAGGATGGGGGTGTAGGGGCGGGAGCTGGGGGATCTAGAGATTTACTTCACAGCCATGTTTTGAGAACGGTATCTGAACAGAGAGGCTGCAGAGTGGGTCTCTGGACAGTCTCTTGTCCTCTCTGAGCCTCCATTTCCTCATCTGGGCGGGGGGTGGGGGGGCGGCGCAGTTGCTGCGCGGGGAGGGGGAATCAAGAGCTGGTCCATGAGATGCCTCCCTGTCCAGTGAAATAAAGGTTTGGGCTGGGTCTCTGGCCAGGAAGAGTTTGCTTCCTGGTGGAGGAGGGAGACTTTCCCTGGAGTTGACCAGATCTGGCTGGGCTAGCCTGGGGGTAGGGGATGTTGAGGGGAGACCTGCCAGTGTCCTGTGCCTCTGTCTCCCCATCTGCCTCCCCCATAATGGTATTGGGAAGATTAAAAAGTGCCCCGCCCAATCAATGGCATGCGCTCTAAATGGGAGCTGTGGTTATTATCATCTTGGAAAGGTGGGTGGAGCATTTCCTCTAAAGCCAAGTGCTTCTGACTCATCCAATCTTACCATGCTGAGACCAGAAGGGACCTGACCGGCCTGTTTAAACCCTCATTTCACAGAGGTGAAAACTGCAGCACAGAAAGGTAGCTGAGTTGCCTAAGGTTACACAGTGTTAAAGGATGAGGAACTGCAGTCAGGGTTAAAATCAGATTTGTAATCCACGCCTCTTCCCCCATCCTGGGTGCCTGAGAGACAGGGCCGGCCCAGGGTCGAACTGAGTTTCACTTAGTGAGAGTCTAATATCTGCAAGGGACTCCCTTTCAGTGGCCTCCCCCGAGGGTTCTGACCTCTGACATTTGCTGTGCACCCACTGCACGCCAGGCACCGTGCTGAGCGCCTCACCCATGCCAGTTCAGTGGCTCCCCGCAGCCCTGTGAGATGGTTATCCTACTCTGGATAACGATACCAAGAGAAGCCACTGTGTATGACGTCCTCACTGTGGGCCCAGCACTCACTGCCCAGAGCTCTCCAGAGGCGGTGCAGGCCCAGCTGCAGGCCAGCGGCTGCAGTGATACTTTGCAGATATCCTTGCATTGAATCCTTCCAAGGACCCCAGTGAGGCGGTTAATGTTATTCCCATTTCACAGACGAGGAAGCGGAATCAGAGAGGGAAGCTGAATCCAAAGGACTGATACCAAGGAAGAGTCAGATTCTAGAATTCTCACTGGGTCGTTAGCTCTTATTTATTCCCTCTGACAAGGCCACTCATTGAGATTGACATCAATAGGATTATATGTGTTAGGTATCCATTTTAATATGTATCATGATTCTTAAATTACAAGCTCCTTGAAGAAAAAATGTTAAAATAGTAAATTTTATGTTATGTCTGCTCTGCCACACAGTATTACATGGTGGTGTTGTTGCTACTGAACACTGATAACAACCTGTTTCAATGGAGATTTGCCTCCCAGGAGTGAAGCTCCAATACGGGGTTTTCCGGCATCCTTAGTGGGGAACATGGGTGGGGGTGGGGTGGGGAAGACTTCTGTACCCGTCCAGCATGAGGCATTTGCACCTGCCCAGCATGGCCCTCTGGGTCAGCATTTGTACTCAGCTGAAGGTGAGTCTGGCCTGGACGAGGTAAGACGGATGGGGGCCCGCAGAGAGTGGGAATCACCAGGCAAGCCAGCCCACGGTGAGACAGATGGTGAGCAAATACGTATTTAGGGAGGGCCTTCTATGTGCCAGGGAGTGTGAAAGACCTTTGGGTCAGACCGGTTGGACTCAGAGCCCGGCTTGGCCCCCTCTCTGCTACGGGATGTGGGCAGTCACTTCCTTTCCCTCCTTGTTTGTTAAGCGGAGAGAACAATGGTACCTGCCTCTCAGCACGTTCTGGGGATTCAGTGGGACTGAGATGGGCACGCCAACATCTTCAGCGTGAAGCTGGCACTCTGCAGACACCTCAGAGAGGCACATTTCTCTAGAGTACATTTAAGGGAGCGGTGAATCGGCAGAACCAAGGCTGTCTGAAGTACAGCCTGGGCTCGGGACCACTTTCCTATTCTGCCCAGGAGCCCATTTTATGAATGAAGAAACTGAGTCCCACAGAGGAGAAAGCAGGATTGTCTAAGGTCATATTGCAACTTGGTGGCAGAGCCAAGACTCCAGGCCCTCTATTCCTAGCAATGCACAGGGGAAAGTAATTGTGCCTGAATACTTTGGGGCTAATTTCTTCTTCCTGCGTCTTTCCGGTTCTAGGCTGGCTCAGCCCATTACAGAGTTGTTCACAAAGTCTCTTGAGGGCGTCCCACCCTTGCCGGGAGCAGTGTTTTGTTTAATTACAGAAAAATAGACATGACATAAAATTTACTGTTTTAACTTCTTTTTTAGTCTTCAAGGAGCTTGTGATTTTTAAGAAACATGATATATATTAAAATGGATATCTAACAAAAATATAACCTAATGATATCAATCTCCATGAGTGGTACTGTCTGTTATTGCCCAGCTCCCCTGAAAATACAACATTCCTCTCAGCTTTGCTTGCGTTGTTCCCTTTGTAGGAATACCCTTCCCTTCCTCGCTTAGATAACTGACCAGTCTTCCTTGAAAATTCTCTGTCCCCTCCTTTTTTATTTATTTTTTGCTATCGTAAAATATACATAACATGAAATGTACCATTGGAACCGTTTTAAGCATGCAGGTGAGGGGCACTGAGCACACTACACATGGTAGTGCAGCCATCACTGCCGTTCATCTCCAGAAGTTTTCGTCTTCCCCCAAACGGAGACTCCTTACACAGTAAATAAGAATTCCTCAGTCCCTCTTCCCCAGGCCCATGGGGAACCGCCATTCTGCTTTTTGTCTCTATGAATTTGACTGCTCCACGTACCTCATATCAGTGGAATCATGGTTTATATTTTCGTGATTGGCTTATTTGACTTAGCATGATGTCCTCAAGGTCCGTCCATGTTGTAGCATGTGAGAATTTTATTCCTTTTTAAGGCTGACTAATATTCCATTGTACATATGTACCGCATTCAAAGATCGATGGACAGTTGGGTTGCTTCCACCTTTTGGCTATTGTTAACTATGCTGCTATGAATATGGGGGTACAGATATCTGCCTGAATGCCTGCTTTCAGTTCTTTTGAATAATACCCAGAAGTGGAGGGCCAGTTTGTTTTAAACAAAACAGCTTTAAACTGTGGCCCCAGCCCTCAGCTGCCTACCCCACTCACCTAGTGCCCCAGAAATGGTTCTAAGAACCTATGTCCTGGCTCTGGCAACAGCCAGGGGAGTATGAATGACTCAGCAATAGCCTGTTTCCACCATGCCAAACCACGTGCTGCTCCAGAGCTGTCTTTAGTTCCTCGGAAGGTAGTGAGCTCCTTGTCATTGACAGTATGCAAGCAGCAGAGGATAGCCGGCTGCCTTACTGGTGATTCTGCATTAGAGAGAGGCTGGACTGGTTGCATGCCAAGCAACTTTACAGCTGGAAGACTCTAAGACCCAGAGCTTCCTAAGTTCTGAGTTCTCCGTTCAGAGAACCTGGCTGGTGCTAAGGCTAGTATTGTTCTGGTGCTTTTCCATTGCTGAGTGCATTTGGTGGGGGCAGTTTCATAGTTGGCCTCAGCCTTTCACATTGCATCATAAGCATTGGTCCAGGTTGCTCTGCGTGTAGTGACTCATCTTGCCTGTCTCTATAACATCCATGGAATAAATGGGCCACCCCTGGTTCCTGGGCACTTAGGTCACTTGCAGACTCTTGAGATTCTAATAAGCTCATAAAACCTAAAGGTTTGTGCCTATTTTAGTTTTTGTTCCTTAATTGAAAATTTTCATTTTTAAATAATGAAACCAGCTCTATTGAGGTGTAATTTAATGTATTTAGTTACGTGTACCCATTTACATGTTACCTCCCCATCTGCTCCCTTTAGCAGACATATCCCTCTTAGGAGTACCGTGATGTATTGCTGGGCATTTATTTTCAATCTTCCCCTATTATTTCCCTGGTGTGAGTAGTGCCAGAGTGGACTTACGAGCGTACTGGTGTGCCCACATCTGCGCTTCATCCCGCCGCTGGTACTTCTGTAGGAAGAGGTTCTTACAGGAGAGATTCCAGAGGTGGAGGGACTGTCGGGAGGTGTGAATGTTCCAAGGCTGCTCCGGAAGCAGCTGGGAGCTGGTGTGTGTTTTTCTCTCCCTGATCTGATCTCTGTGGCTGCTGGCTAGGCCCTTGGAAATCCTGAGGTTTCAGGTGTCAGGAACACCTGGATTTTGATTTCCAAACAACAGAGTGAATTAAAAGGCCAGGTTCCCTGACTGCAGTGGGGCAACTTTTCTTGCATCTCAAATGTCTTAAACTGAAATAGTAACAAGCCAGAGTTGGGCCCTGCCCCGGGCACGTGGGCACCTGGTTCCTGAGGTCAGTGCCTGTTCATCTCCCTTGGTTTTCTCTGGCACCGGCGGGCTTGTTCTCATCACTAGAGTCCTTTGAAGTTCGTGGACTTCAAAAGTGCAGGGAGCCCTGAGCCGAACCCCAGCTCCCAGCTTACTTGCCATGTGGCCTTGGTCACATTACCTCTGAGTCTCAGTTTCCGCATTTGTAAACGGGAGGTTACAGCACACTTACATCATGGTGCCGGTGAGGCTCAATGTAGATATAGGGCGCTTGCCACAGCGCCTGGGACAGGCGGCTCTTCATGCGGGGAAGCTGTCACTATCATGGCTTGACTCTCAGCACTGCTGTCTGCTTGCTGTGTGGCAAGTTTTTTAACCTCTCTGATCTCTGTTTCCTCATCTATAAAATGGGGGCTAATAGCCAGCTCTACCTGATAACCCAAATGCTCTCTGTGGTTTACAGAACACTTTTATGGCATTTGCTTATGTCCTCACCTCCGAAAGGTGGCTGTGGATAGGAGTCAGAGCTTGGGGTGGGGGCTGCAAGTTGCTGGAGGGGTGAACTGTTTCAGTTTGGACCACAAGGGAGAATTTCATTTTGCAAGCATGTCATTTAGCATTCCTGTCCTTGGCCTTGCAGGTGAAAGCTGGGTGAGAAGGAGCATTTGCAGGGGCATTTCCAGCCTGGGGGCAGGAGGATCCAGGAAGGCAGATACACCTCAAGCAGAACGTGCCTTACACCTTGTGCCCAGTCCAGAGAGCAGGGTGCTGGGTCTCAGAAGGGCAAGGTCCCTTTGTAACCTGTTTGCCCCAAAGCTGATCATTCAGCATAAGGCTGTTCCGGTCCACCCTGCTTCAGCCCCCTGAGTGCGTGCCTGCTGTTGTTAAACTCCAGGGTTTGGCACATGGCTGCCAGGCCCTGCCCGCCTGGCCGACCGTGCCACTCGCTGCCTGTCATGAGGCTTTGGCCATAAGGTCCTTCTTTTTGTTCCTCCGTTGCCCAGCTCCTGCTGACGCCACCTCGGGCCCCATTCCCTCTGCCTTCGGTCAGGAGAGTGCATCCTCGTTCGTTAGCTCTCAGCTAAATTGTCACTTCTTCAGGGAAGTGTCCTGTCAACCGCAATCTAAACTAGGCCCCCATCCGCCACTCCTGGTGGCACACAGGCACACACGTTCCCATTCCCTTCCCAGGTGCTTACCTTGATGGGTGTGACACCTTGCTGAGGGTCGTTTCTGCCCTTGGAAGCTCTGTGAGGGTGGGGCCTGTGCCTTTCTAGACTCTTTGCTGTCTAGGCTCTTAAATACCTGGGTGACGAGTTGGCGCTGTTTGTGGGAAGGTAAACAGTTTAGCAGATGTAACCGGAAGTGGGCCCTTTTCCTCAGAGGCTGGGCTGCTCGACCGAGCTCCTGGGAGAGGTGAGGCTCTTACCGGGGTGCCAGCTATGAAAAGCGTGGTATCCCCAGCCCCTAAATGATTACAGTCAGCCCCAGATGGGGGAGGGGCCAACGCCAGCTTGGGCCGAGGAGCCTGGACAGGGAAGGGGTCAGACCGCCACTGCTGTCCCTAACCGGTCCAGGCCCAGAATGGGAAATCCCAGCCACTCACAAGTCTTCATTCTGTTCATTCATTTGACAGGTGTTTATCATGTGCTTTTCTGCTCTTTCCTGAGGTCTTAACGTGTGTCTGGTACTACACCAAACACTTTACATTCATTCATCGGAAAGTCACTGAGCTCCTACTATGTGCTAGGCACTGTTCCAATTTCTGGGAAACAGTGAGCAAAGCAGACAAAAATTGGTGCCCTGGGGGTGCTTGCATGCTAGAAATTGGAGGCAGACAAGCATATGAATCTACACAGATGATAGTCAGGCAAGTCCTATGGAGAAAAAGGAAGCAAGGAAGGGGAAGGGAGTCTGAGGAGGTTATGACTGAAAACTTCTGTTTCCTTCTTACAACTGCCATGTGAGGAGTAGGTACCCTTCTGATTCCTGTTTTATGGGAGAGGAAACGGAGGTTCAGAGAGGTTGGATGAGCTGTATAAGGTTGCACAGGTCATCAGTGATGAGCCGGCCTTCTTGATTTTTAAAATTTTATTTTTATTTGTTTCCTGCTCCGATTCCCTGTAAGTAAGAAACAGTGTGACCCAACTCTCTCTCTCTCTCTCTCTCTCTGAAGCCACGGGAATCCCTGAGACAGACCTAGGTTTGAATCTGGGTTCTTTTCCTCGCTGGCAGTGTGACTGTGTGTGACCCAGCCCCTTCCAAGCTTGGCGCCCCCCCCAGGCTTGGAAGTTAAGTGGGCTCACACTTGCCTGGCGCGGCACAGGCGGCTCGGTGCCTGTTTGGAGGCATCGAATGGGCAGTGGTGGGTGCTGCGGGCTTGGGCACAGACTGGGGAAGGAGGCAGGGAATAAGGGTGCCATCCCCGTCCTCCCTGTAGGCGTCCTGCCTCTGCGGCTCTGCCCCTTGCATCCTGTGTGGCTGCTGCCCCTCCAGCCGCAACTCCACCATCAGCCGCCTCATCTTCACCTTCTTCCTCTTCCTGGGGGTGCTGGTGTCCGTCATCATGCTGAGCCCCGGTGTGGAGAGTCAGCTCCACAAGGTGAGCAGCCCCCGGGGGGAGCGTGGGGGTGCGGGCGGGGTGAGCAGACGGAGCAGCCTGTGGGACCTGGCCTCTGGGGACGGCTCAGCTGCTAAGGGGCCCGGGCTTGGGGTCCCAGCAGATCAAGAAGAGGGGAGTAGTGGGCAGGAGGGTTCCCGTGCGTTTCTTCAAGTGGGAAGGAGGGATTGAGCCTCACACGCAATTCTTGGTTCTTGTAAGCCGTGGTCCTTTTGGAAAATCCTACTAATCATTATTGCCCTAAAACACTGGCCTGGGCAAGCTGTCCTCTCTTTAATGCCCAAGCCCAGTTTGGGGGCCCCAGCTGGCCTGGCATAGACCCAGTGGGACATTTAGGCCAGGGGTTGTGACCTTTTGGTGTGCATAAAGGTATGAGTCCCCTGGGGATGTGCTGGAAATGCAGTCTCAGACCCACCTTGGAGACTCTAGTTCTGTAGGAGAGGGGCCTCAGAATCTGTTTTCCCCAAGAATCTCAGAGGATTCTGGTGTAGGTGGGGGGTGGAGTGCACTTTGGGAAATCCTGCTTTAGGCAGTGCCATGCATCCTGAGACGTGGGCAAGATGGCAAGAAAGTGGGCCCATAGGAACAAGTAAGTGGACCGGCTGTCTGGTGGGGGGGCCCCACTCCTAGGACTTCAGCCCAGAGGTGGGAGGCCCAGCCCCTGCTGGGAGAGCCTCCCTGGGCCGGGCCAGCAGGGCGGGGCCGCGCCATCAAGCTGCTCTGTCTGTCTGCACAGCTGCCCTGGGCGTGTGAGCAGGGGTCCGGGACTCCCATCGTCCAGCTGAGCCACATTGACTGTAGCTCCCTGCTCGGTTACCGAGCTGTCTACCGCATGTGCTTCGCCACAGCCGCCTTTTTCTTCCTCTTCATGCTGCTCATGATGTGCGTGCGTAGCAGCCAGGACCCCAGGGCTGCCGTCCAGAACGGGTGAGGGAGGGGCTCCGCCTGTGTCCGGACCCTTCCACAGTGGTTTCCCCGTCCCCTGCCCATCTCCAGATGCCTCCAGACCCCTGCAGCAGAGGTCAGCTCATTCAGCTCTTTCCATTTCTCAGAGGAGGAACTAAAGCTCAGAAAGGGCAACAACAATGTAAGGCCACACAGCATTTAGGGACACAGTAGGGGACAGAACCCTGGTGACTACCCTCCCCCCTACTTGGTCCTTCCCTCTGCCCCTTGGGGCTTTTTCTAGGGCTAGGACAGACTTCCTGTGCCCATCAGACCATTGGAAAAGTCCCTTTTCACCCCTCCCAGTACTTGCTCTTTGGGGGGTGAGGCTCTGGGGGTCGGGCCTGTTCCGCTAACCCTGCTCAGCTCTCCCATCTGTCCTCATCCCCACCCTGACAGGTTTTGGTTCTTTAAGTTCCTGATCTTTGTGGGCATCACCGTGGGCGCCTTCTACATCCCCGACGACTCCTTCTCCGACAGTAGGTGGTCTTGGAGGGGCGGATGGAGGCTACCAGGAGGGGAGTAGGTCCCTGAGGGAGGAGCGCTGGTGGCGGCTGCTCTGGGCCCTGGGCCCAGACCCCAGGCTGCCGCCTGCGTCCTCATCCTAGTCAGGACCCTGCGCTCTGGTGCTTGGCCATGTGGCCTTTGTGCCACTTCGGGTGGGGAGTGGAATGAGGGGACCTGCTTCTTCCCGGAGCCATTCCCTGCCACACTCTGTCTCTGTGCAGGGCTCAGGGCTCTCTGAGAGTAGGGACTTTGCTTTTTCTCAGTGTGCCCGGTGCAGGGCTTGGCACAAATGACTGTGGAATGAATCAATGTGTGTGTGAGAGGGGCCGCCCCAGGAACCCCCGGGAGCCTGGTGGGTCAGGGGCCCTACAGCCCAGGCTTCTGCCCCGTGGCCGGACCAGCTCGCCTCACTCCCCTCTCCCCACCCAGTCTGGTTCTACTTTGGCGTCGTGGGCTCCTTCATCTTCATCCTCATCCAGCTGGTGCTGCTCATCGACTTTGCGCACTCCTGGAACCAGCAGTGGCTGGGCAAGGCCGAGGAATGTGACTCCCGTGCGTGGTACGCAGGTCAGTGCCACCAGCTGGCCTCGTGCAGGGCTGGAGCTACTCGAGGAATTAGGGGCGTCTTTGAAGCTTGATGAAAGCCTGGAGGGCATCTCAGGCAGCCCCCGCCTTAGTGTAGGCATTGAACCTCCGAGGCGGCTGGAGGGAAGGGGGTGGGTGTGGGCAGGGGCAGCCGAGTCCAGGGTGACTTCTGGGGATCAGAGAGAGCAGCTGGAGAGGCCTCGGAGGGGCCTAGTTCAGCAGTTCCTGTGGAACAGGCCACTCACAGCCAGTCCAGACCGGACTTCAAGTGACACTTAGTCATTGAAACCTCAGTGGTAGCCCTGGCTGGTGTGGCTCAGTGGGTTGAGCACTGGCCTGCAGACCGAAAGGTTGCTGGTTCAATTCCCAGTCAGGGCACTTGCTTGGGTCGCGGGCCAGGTCCCCCGTTGGGGGCTTGAGAGAGGCAATCAGTGTTTCTCACACATTGATGTATCTCTCCCTCTCTTTCTACCTTCCCCCTCTCTAAAAATAGATAAATAAAATATTAGAAAAGAGTTGCCTCTCTAATCTTAAAAACCAAAAAACTTAAAAAGATAGAAACCCCCCTGGCAGAAAGCGTCCCTGTCGGAGTCTCTTTTGGCTCTTCTGAGTCCATCTAAAAGGCTCACTGAGGCGCAGGCTGGGTTTTCACTCCTCTCCAACCTTGCTGGTCCCCCTGACAGCCGGAGGTGGGCCTCAGCAGATCGCCACACGTCTAGTTCACTTTTGTCTGTTTTATATTCGTTGTGTTTATTTTCACGGTTACTCTGTCTATGAAGAGTGAATCATTTTAGTTCGGGATGGGGCAAAAACTCACAAAGGGGTTGGTGAATGATACAAGTTCGGGAGACACGGATGTCATTCCTTGGATGAGAAAGTCGAGGCCTAAGACAGGTTTGCGCCCCCTTGAGAGAGCGGGGGTTCCTGTGCCTCCTGACCCACTGCTTGCTGCCCTCCTGCCCAGGCCTCTTCTGCTTCACCCTCCTCTTCTACTCGCTGTCTATTGCGGCCGTGACCCTGCTCTTCATTTACTACACCCAGCCCGGTGCCTGCTCCGAGGGCAAGGTCTTCATCAGCCTCAACCTCACTCTCTGTGTCTGCATCTCCATCATCTCCGTCCTGCCCAAGGTCCAGGTGAGCTTGCCAGTCTCTCCCCGGCCTGAAAGCAGGCCCGCTGGGGTGGGGGATGTCTTGTGGGAACCTTGGGGTCCTGGGGCAGGGCTGTTCACCACAGGGGCTTGGGCTAGGAGTGTGGGCTCGCAGGTCAGCCTCCCTGGGCTAGCGTCTTGGCTCTCACATCTACGTGCTGGGTGTCCTTGGGGAAGTGCCTTAACATCTCTGTGCCTCTTTCTTCTCAAATGTAAAATGGGGATAATAATAGCTACTATTCAGAGTTATTCTCAGGATTGAGATAGTACTTGTGAACACTTAGAACAGCGCCTGCCTTATAGATACCCATCAGACATTGGCTATCGTTGTCATTATTGTTGTTTTTATGTAAATTAGGAGAACATTAGGGAGGGTCACTGAACAGTGATTCTTAGACACCTGAAGAAGTGATGTTAGGAGGTGCAATTCCACAGTTTCTGATTCCAGACCATCTGGGGTAGTGGGTGGGGATTCCCAAATAATTGTTTGTTCTTCAGAAAGAAAGCCTTTGGAGTCAGTGGTACTTCCCAGTTTGGGATCTGAGCCCATCAGGAGTTTCAAAGGGAGCTTAGGAAGTCTTTGGGGGTCTTCAGCAGAAAGTTTTGAAACCTCCCTTCTGGTCAGAGTCTGCTTTTCCCATTGAGAAAATGGAAGCTCAGAGAGGCCGATGCCTCCGTTTCGGGTCACACAGCAATCAGTATTCATGCAGCAAGCACCTTTTGAGCCCTTACTGCGTGCCGGGCACCCTTCTTGATATTGGGGACGCAGCTGTGAGGAAAAGGAGGAAGAACAATCATAACAGCTAACAGTTAATGGCACCTATCACATCATGTAGTCCTTGCACCATCATTGTCCCCACTTTACAGATGAGGAAACAGAGGCTTAGAGGAGTAAAGAGACCTGCCTAAGGTCACACAGCTGTAAGGGGTAGAGCTGGGATTGAACCGAGGCAGACTGGCCCCAGAGCGTATGCTGTTCATTACGCAGTTTAGATCCGTATTTTCAAGTGTGTGTGTGGTGAAGGGCGGGGAAGAATCATCAATAGAGCGGGCAAAGTAAGGTGGTTTTGGATGAGTGCCGTCTGGGAAATAAAAGAGGGCGTGGGCTAGAAGGCAGGTAGGGCAGGGCTGCTCTAGGCAGGGTTTTCAAGGCCTTGTTGGGGGTCTTGTTTGAGCCGAGGCCTGAAAGCTAAAGAGGGGCTGCCCGTGCAGAGATATGGGAAGGAACGTGTCGGGGAGGGCGCGGTGAGTACCGAGGCCCTGAGGTGGGACAGGGCGCAGCGCGGTCCAGACGGTGCGGGGACCCCTGTGGCTGGGCTGAGGTCAGCAGGGAGGAGCGCGGGTGGGGGTGTCTGGTGGCGATGAAGGTGGGACAAATGAGGGAGGGCTTTAATTCAGAGGGCGAAGGGACGCCACCCTTGCAGCGTTCTCAGCAGAGAGGCAAAGGGGTAATCTGTTAGGAGGAAGAGTCAGGACCCCACCTTTGGGCAGGCTAGGTGGGCAGTGGGCGCCCTGGGTTGTGTGTTTTCCCGAAGGCTGTGGCGTGCATGGCCCTCGGGTGGAGGGGCTTCTGTGGTCCCCTTGTTGGCTGAGTGGGGGTGTCCCCGAGCCTGGCTAGGCTCATACTGACGGCTGCTCTTCTCAGGACGCCCAGCCCAACTCGGGTCTGCTGCAGGCCTCCGTTGTCACGCTCTACACCATGTTCGTCACCTGGTTGGCGCTGTCCAATGTCCCTGGTGAGTACAGGCCTGAGTTCGTGGAGGCCTGGTCTTGTTCTTGGGCTAGCAGTAACCCTCTGGGAGGGTGGGGACCCTCAGAGGTGACAGGGACATCCCAGCCCCAGCCCATTCTGAGGCTTAGTCTTTCAGGGAAGTGGGAGGACCCCATCTGACTCCGGGGCTGTCTCTTGTTTTGTCTGCTAAATGCCACCTGTCACTGGGACTGGATTGGTGCGTGGTGTGTCTGTCTGCCTGTCCATTTGGGTTGGCTCTCTGCCCATCCTCGGGGCTAACTGGGCCCTCGGACCTGGCCTGCGTGGGCTGAGGGTGACCGTGCTCCTCTTCCCAGACCAGAAATGCAACCCCCACTTTGACAACGGGACGATCCTGACAGGCCCTGAGGGCTATGTGACCCAGTGGTGGGATGCGCCGAGCATCGTGGGTCTCATCGTCTTCATCCTGTGCACCTTATTCATCAGGTAAGGCAGCGTCTGGTTGCTGGGGACCCAGAGCCGGAAGTGAAGGGAGGATGTGGGAGGCGAGCCACCAGGCTGGAAGCAGCATGTCCAGCCCTTGCGTTGTGCTAGTGGGGAAACAAAACCCCTCAGAGAGCACGGGGTGACTGGGCAGCCGAGGCAGGGCTGAGCCCTGCCCTGGGCCCAGGGCCCCTTCCCGCACACTGGGCTGCCTTGTGCTCAGCTCATTTGGGTGCAGGCAACTATGAGGTCAGGGGAAGAGCCTGGCCTGGGACCAGCGGGTCCAGGCTCCATCCCTCACCTGCTGCGTGGCCTTGGGGTAAGTGGCTTCACCTCTCTGAGCTCCAGTTTCCTCCTTAGTAAAGGGAGGATGTTAACCTCCAACGTCCAGGTGGCTGGAACCCTACACTCTCATCTGAGAGAGAGCAGCTCATTCTTGAGATCACATGACAACTTTTTTTAAAGAGGCGTCTTAGCAAGTGCTTCTCAGGAACCTGACTGCCTGCATATGAACCCGGCACTGCCACTTACGAGCCGTGTGATCTTGTAAAAGTCACTTACTTTTCCTGTGCCTCAGTTTCCTTACCTGTTAGGGATAAAAACAATACCTACTTCATTGGATTGTTGTAGGGTTGTAGGTGAGTTAATATGTAGTATAAGGCACTTAGAAAAGAACTTGACAAGTGGCAGCCACCAAATAGGTATTGCTGCTAATTGCAAATAGCTGTGAACCTTTGCACAGCTGGGCGTGAGTGCCTGTTTTGTAAGCTTCCCCTTGCTGCCCCCCACCCCGTGGTAAGCTCAAGTGTAACTCTGCTTACCCGAATCTGGCAGACTCGATGTCGCCTCTCTGTGGCCCAGCCTTTCCCCAGGCCCCGCTTCCTTTGTCTGCCCTGTGCCCCATGGAGGGCACCTCTGCCCCGCTTCTCCAGGGGCACTGCCCCTGCCTCTGTGCCCTGGGCTAGAACGTTCTGAGGCTGTTTCACATTTCGTTCTGTGAGGGCCTCTTTGAAAACATTTTCTCCAAGTCAGGTCTGGGCAGTTTGCAAACATCTCTGGTCTTTGTCACCTCAGTTGATTCTATTTCCAATCTGGGATGGCCCATATCGCCTCCATTCCAGAGGCAAATGAGGGTTAGTGTTGAGCAGCCACTTGTCTGAGGCCGAGTGCACACAGCGGCCGCGGGCTTGAGCCCACCCAGGCACCTGTGCTTCCTGATGCTTCTCATACTCACACCTCTCTGACCTGGGGTCACTGGACAGCACCCTGAGAGCCCAGGGGATTGTGTGTTCTTAGCTCTTAAAACATAGGAAGCAAAGAAGCAAAGCAGCTTTTACCTCAGGGAGATCGCCCAGCTGTGAGCTCATGTGTAAATTGTTTTGGTGAGTGGGGTCAACTGCAGCCCAACAAGGTGGATTTTCAAAATTGTGTGTGCGTGCAAACTGTTAACTGTTAACAACATCAAGACCTCATTATAGAAGAGCAGTGACTGAAAATTCATTACTCTTATTATTTTAAAAATTATAAACATGAAGGGGAGGTAATTGGTAAGATTACTTATCTAAAATAATAAAAGGACAACAAACTTAATAGCAATTGAGTATTGTTAATTATTAACATTATTAAAAATTGCAGTTCCTGGTATGGTGCTTTGCAGTACAAGGTACTCAATACATGTTAATGGAAATGGCAAATGAACAACCAGAATAACAGTGATGGTTTATTTATTTATACTCTGTACCAGGCACAGTGCTAGGGACTTTACATCATTATTCTGTTTAACCTTCCCAGCAACCCTGTAAGGGAGGTACTGTTGTACCTGATTGAGGCTCAGAGAGGTCAAGTGTCTTGCCCAAGTTCATGAAGGGAGTGCGGGTAGAGCTGAGAGTCGAATCAGTTTGTTAATTCCTGGGCACAGGACATAACCACCAGGCCACTCAAGGCCTGGGACCATCGTGCCCATTGTTGTTACGTCTAGGGCAATGGCTTGCGAGGCCCCCTGGCACCGCATACCTGCCCACCTCAGAGGCTACCGCCCTGACAGCCCCCGCCTCCCTCCCCCGCAGCGTTCGCGCCTCGGACCACCGGCAGGTGAACAGCCTGATGCGGACTGAGGAGTGCCCGCCCGCCGTGGAGGTCATGCAGCAGCAGGAGCAGCAGCAGGTGGTGGGCCGGGCCTTTGACAATGAGCAGGACGGCGTTGCCTACAGCTACTCCTTCTTCCACTTCTGCCTGGTGCTCGCCTCCCTGCACATCATGATGACGCTCACCAACTGGTACAGGTGCGTGCAGCCTGGCTCGGTGTGGGCAGAGCCTGCAGTGCCTGGGGCAGGGGACGGAGTGCCACACATCTCTGTTCTGGCTCCTCACTGGGGTTTTCCTAATGCCTGCTCAAGGCTTGGGCATGGAGGAGTCTATCTAGGACCCTCCATGGAGCCTGCCCCATCCGTTACCTGGTTTCCCTGCCGGTGACGGCTCAGCTCCTGGTACCTCCACAAGTGCCTGAAAGGTGGGGATCGCAGGAGGTGGGCCGGGCCTGTGCAGGGCAGACCGTGTTTACAGGTCAGGCGTGGTGACTTGGCTTATGGGGTCAGATCTGGGATTCATGGTTGGAGGGTTGGGATTCGGGTGTGGAGGTCAGAATCAAAGTCACAGGGTTAAGAATAGGAATAATGAAGTCAAGAGTTGGAATTGGGTCCATATAAAGTCACAAATTTGGTCATGTAATTAAAATTGAGGTTAGGAGGCCATAAAGCCTGGATTGAAATTGCCAAGGCAAGGGGCTAAGATCAGAGTAACAAGGTCAAGGGCCAGGACTGGGGTCACAGGGTTAAGGGCCAGAACTGAGGTCAGGTATCAAAACCGTGGTCATAAGATCAGGGGTCAGAAATGGGGTTATAGGATTGAGGGTCAGAGTCAAGATTAGAGGTCAGGATTAAGGTCTAGAGCCCTAGGGCCCCGAAGTCAGGGACCAGAAGCCAGGTCACAATATTATGGTCTAGGACTGGGGTTGAGGTTGGAACTGAGGTCAGGCAGTGTCAGTTCTGTGGTACAAGGTCAAGAGCTATGTCTAGAGTCTTAAGGTCAAGTGTCAAAAACACGAGAGACAGGGACTAAAGTTACAGAATCAGAGCCAAAGTTGAAGTCAGGGATCACAACTGGATCATAAAGTCAGGGCCAGGACTGAGGTCCCAAGACTGGGGACCGGGCTCACTGCAGGGTGGGGGGGTGTGTTCCAGGCCTGGGGAGACCCAGAGGATGATCAGCACCTGGACTGCCGTGTGGGTGAAGATCTGCGCCAGCTGGGCCGGGCTCTTCCTCTACCTGTGGACCCTGGTAGCGCCGCTCCTCCTGCCCAACCGCGACTTCAGCTGAGGCAGCCCGCTGCAGCCTGCCCGCCTGGTGCCGCGGGGCTCAGTGACAGTGAGCTAGGCTGCCCCTGCCCCGCCTCCAGCACTTGCCCTTCAGCTGGGCGCCTTATTCTTAGTGCCTTCAGGGATGAGGAGCATCAGGCCCATGCCTGAGCCCTACCCTCTGCTGCCCCTGAACCTCAGGGCTTCCTCTTCCTTCCCCTTGTCCCTGGTCACCTATGCTCCCCTTCTTGGGGGAAAAAGGGCCCCTCGTTCCCAGGCTCCCCAGGAGAGGGACCAGAAGGAGAGAAATGCTCAGGGCCGCTCACGGGAGCACTCACTACGATGGGCTGCCCAGCACTGAGGCACTGGTATCCTGACCACGTCCCCAGGGCGCCCCTTACCTTCCTAGAGTCCGTGCCTTACAGAGTCTCTAAGACTTTGCCCAATAAAGAAGCCACAGTGTGTGCCTCCATGTTCTCTGCCCCCTCATTCTTGGCGCAGCCCCCCACGGGGGGTGGTGTGGTGGTTGGGAACGGAATGTTGGGGCTGAGGGGCCAGACGACAGGGAGAGGGGCCTGGGCTGTTTCCTCTGGGTCATGGGGAGCCTGAGGGTGGGGGCTGTGGGGGAAGGAGGGCTTTGGATAAAGAGACTCTGGGGGTCAGGAAAGGGGGGCCAGGAAAGGGGGTAATGCCCACATGAGGGAGGTGAGGCCAGAGTCAGGGTGGAGAGGGGACCATTAGGTGGCTAAGAGGGCCGTCTCCTAGTGTCTTCCCCGAGGTCCTGCCCACTTCCGTCTCGTGCCCAGAGTCCTGCCAAGGAACTTGTCACTCTTCTCCCCTTCTTCCTGTCATAGACATTAGCACCTGCTCTAGGTCAGGTGCCTTGGCAAATGGGGAAGAACATGCTTGGGAGTGGCCAAGGTGGCCTGGATCCTCCTGTGGGGCCCTGGCAAGTCCTCCCTGCCTCTGGACCCTGGCTCGTCATTCGTCAGATGGGAGAGATGTTACCCCGTCCCAGGGTGTGGCGGGGCTTGGATGAAGCAGCCTGCCCTTCTCCGGAGGCGCACAGTGACGTCAGGGTGGGGGCGCATAGGCTCCAGGCTAGGGCCCCCAGCCTGGTCCTGATGTCGATGAGCGACCACAGGCTGTACTGCCTGGCACAGGGCAGGCGTCTGTAAATGTTTGCTGTTATTCAAGTACGTGGGAGCACGCTGCTGAAAGGCCAGAGACAGTCCGGTGGAGCAGGCAGAGGGCTGCTTGCCCAGTGTGGGAGGGTCCCTCATGTAAAACTCCCTGGAAGCCTGGTCACATGTCAAGTGGAAAACATGAACTTTACCCCCTGGGGGGCCTGGCTGGGATTTAGGCCAATGCCATGACTTGCAGTATGATCTCGGGCAAGGGACAGAACTCCTCTGGACTTGCTTTTCCTATTAAAAAAATAAGGCAGTAGGATTGGACTGTTGGGCAGTTAAAGCCTGTTTGCTCACCTTGGCTGAATGGCCCCGCAGAGCTCTGGTCCAGGTCCTCACAGAGGAAGTGTCTGTGATGGTCTTTGTGATAATGCCTCCTTCCCTCTGGTCTTGATGGCCCATTACTCCCCCCAACTGCCCCCCATCACACACATACACATATATACACTAGTGTGCACACAATTGGGCACAATATGACCCATGGGCTCAAATACAGAGACATGCAAATGTGTACACAGCACATACATATGCATGGACATACACGCATGGACATAAGCACACGCATGCATGCACACGATGATGCATGTGATGGACTGCACTCGATAGCCATTCACCCTTCTTCTCAGGGCCTGCCTGCAGGGGCTAGAAAGCAGAAACCGTATTTCCTGGACTCCCTTTCAGCCTGGGTGTGAGGTTCAGCCAGTTGGAGAAACTTACACGGCCTTTGAAAGGTATGAGTTTCTGCAGATAAATATTGTATGCAGACTTTTGTTTTTTCCTACGGCCAATTCCAGAGCATGGGCAGCAGGTTCAGGAGGGCAAGAGGCGGGGCTGGCAGTGCGTCTGCGGGTGGTGCCCCTTGGCTCTGGCAGGTGGGGCTCTCCCTGCTCCCAGTGCCTTCAGGCGGCGGTCCCTTGGTAGCCCTCTTCCGCGGTGTGGTTTTGGGAGTTGCTCCTGAAAACTCAACCTCAAATTTGTTTCCGTCAGGTCTCCAGATTATTTATAACACTTAACACTCGCAACACATTTCTTCCTCTTTAAACCAGCTAGAGTAGGGTTTTCTGTTCTCTGCACCTATACCCTTCAGGTTTTCACTCAGATGTCCTGACCTCTAAGCTGGACCGAGTCCTCTGTTCTGCGCTTATTTTTCCATGACACCTGACATCTGACATCTGACCAATGTTCATTCTCTCAAAGCCTGGATTACATGCACACCCTCTCAACCAACATTTGGTGGGCACGGGTGAGCTCTCTTCTTGGTGCTGAAGATAAGAGCCATTCATGTGGTGGGATGGAGTAGGAGCTCAGTAAATATTAAGGAGAAACACATTAAACAGGTCACCAAATTAATAAATAAGATAATTTCAGATCGTGAAAAGCATTATGACAACAGGACATAAAGGAATGGAAAGCTGGAAAGATTTCTATGGCATAAGGGTGGTTAAGGAAAGCCTCTTTCATGGGGTGACATTTGAGCTGGGACCTGAAGGAGGAGCCAGTCGTGGGATGGTTTGGAAAAAAAAATCCCAAGCAAGTGCAGAGACCCTGAGGCTGGAAGGGGCTTAGAGTGTTTGAGGAAGAGCAGATAGGACGGCGTAATGGGGCAAGGGGGAAGGCATAGGCTGGGTTCCATGGGCTGCATGCGGCCCAGAATAGCTATGAATGCGGCCCAATACAAAATCATAAATTTACTTAAAACATTATGAGATCTTTTTGTGACTACGTGTCACAATGTATTTAATGCATGACCCAAGACAACTCTTCTTCCAGTGTGGCCAAGAGACGCCAAAAGATTGGACACCCCAGAGGGTGTCAAAATTAATAAAAGGAAACTTCACTAAAATGCAGTCAGAAGCCAGCAGGGGGAGCTCTCACACAGTACCACTCCATGCCAATTGCTGGAAAAATTTTGTCAATTACACACCCCAATAGAATAGTCAATAGCAGAGAATCATAGGTTATAGATCCCAATAGGAAAAGATGTACGTTGCATCTCCAACAAGAATTTGACTACCCTAGCAGCTCAGCCAACGAGAAACTGTCACATCCCTGAATTCTCGCTTTTCTTCAATGGACTTTCTTCCAGAGCAACCCCTCCTGGCTTTGAATCCAGCCACCAGTACTAACTTCTGTGTGATTTTGGGCAAATGCCTTGATCTTTCTGGGCCTCTGTTTCTCTCTCTGGAAGTGGGTTTGGTAGCAATCCCTGCTCCCAAGGGTGGTGGTGAGCATCCAGAAACTGCGTAAACCCCAGCCCTGGCACACGGGAGGTAGGTGCTGATGGTGCCCCGTGCATGGGTCAGCGCTCCCCGGGAAGCGCCTCTGGAAGTGGCAGAGGCCAGCTGTGGTGCTCCCAGGCAGGCCTTGCCTCTTCCCAGCTGCCCTGCCCTGCGTGAGACGACCTTACCTCTGCCTGTCTGAGAAAGAAGCAGGGAGGCCAGCAGTTGGCTTGCCCTTTTCTGTCCTGCTCCAGGAGCTGAGTCTATTCCCCCTCAGTGTCTCGGAGGAGGGGACAGCAGCACCATGGCCCCCAGTATGGCCATCCGCCAGACTTGCTGCTGCTTCAACGTCCGCATCGCCACCACCGCCCTGGCTATCTACCATGTGGTGAGTGGGGGGCGGGCCCAGGGAGACCGTGTGTGCGTGTGAGGGTGTGAGAGAGTGGCCCTGATCTACTGAGCCCCCTCCAACTAGTGGCCACTGCTCAGTCTCCTGCTCTGTCCAGTGGGGGGGAGGGGACCCTGTAGCAGCCTCCTGGGTGGGGCAGGCAGAGTGGAATTAGGGGTCCTTGTTGCAAGAGAACATAACTCACATTCTCTTTGAAGCTCAGTTTCTGCCTCTGTAAAATGGGACAAAATAGCAGCTCCAAGTCAACTTGATGCAAATGGAACCCCAGAAGGGAAAGTGCTTTGGGAGCCAGGAATCTTGGGAGAAACGGGGGCTGGGACGCTGCTGGGACGCTGCCAGGATACCGGGGGCCCAGCTCCAGCTCTTCCTCACCGTGCGGACTGGGCTCACAAGAGGGAATCACCCTTTGGGCTTCCAATGGGAGGGAGGACGGAGTCCTCCTCGTTTACAGTGTGGGCGAACCACTGCCTTGTCACCACCAGGAAAGCCTGAGGCTTTGTGCTAGTGAACAGGCGCGTTGCCTGGCCCAGCCTCTTGTGGGGCAACCCAAGGGGGAAGAGGCCCCGGGGTTCCACTTTGGAGGCTGGTATGTACCTCCTGGGTGTGGAGCCTTGACTCTGGATGAGTCATGGTCTCCCTGCCCCCTGGGGCCAGAGGTCGTCCCATCTCAGTGGTGGAAGGTCGGGGGTCTCTGTTCTGTCCTTCCAGGCCCCCGCCCCCACCCTACAACTCAAGCCATACCCCCAGGCCCTGGCGCCTTCCTCCCACGGCGGCTCATGGGCTGTGGTTAATATTTCTCTCACGGGCTGGGAAGGGCTTCCTCAAAATGAGCCTGAACCCGCATGCTGCGGTGGGCTGCTGTGGAGGCTTAGACCTGGCTACATCTGCTTCCTGTCCCAGGCTGCGCCTCCTGGAGGGGCGTTGCTGCTCGGTGCACACCGCCTTGATCCAGACCCATGTGCAAATCCTGGCCTCACCACTACTAGCTGCGCAGCCTTGGGCTACTGGCTTAACCTCTTTGAACCTCAGTTTCCTCCTTTAGTAAACGGGCATCACGGCAACCTCTGAGAGGCTGGCTGAGAGGATCAAGGGCGCTGATATCTGCAAGACAGTGCCTGACACCTAGCTGAGTACCTTCTTATTAGCAGTGCATCAGACATGGAGCTTGCTGCCAGCACACCCAGAATCAAACTGTCAGACCCCAGGACGCTGGTTTTGGGAGGAGCTCAGAGGCTGCCCTTCTTAGCTTCTGCCAATGCAAGAGTGATGCTGAGAGATGCGAATGGCACCTTGGCTGTCCCTGTTGCCATAGACAGCCAGGAAAAGCTGGGGAGTCTCCCCCACTGGCCAAGATGCCATAGGGAGATCCTTTCACTGAGCCTGCCGAAAGCTAGAAAGATGAATGGACAGGGCCAAAAGCTAGCAAGATAATTGGTTAGGAAAAAATCTCTCTCCTCCCTATCACTATAGGGGTTTGAGAGCAAGGTGGAAGGGCTGACCTTTGAGAGGGGAGTCCAGCGTTCTCCTAGGTTGCAGCACATGAATAAATCTCTTTCCTTTTGCACCTGTACCTGTCTCAGGAGTTTGGCTTTCATTGTGGCAGGAAGCTGAAATTGCATTTCTGTTACATCCCCACACCAAGTCCTTAGGGCCCCTTCAAACTCTGAGATTGTGCAACATTCTCGGAAGACCAGTGTGGTGCTCACAGGAGGCCCCGTGGGAAGCAGGGCCCCAGATCCTTAGGTGTGTGCCACCACTAACTGGCTGTGTGACCTTGGACAAGCTTCTCTCTTGGGCCTCAGTTTCCCTGTATAAAATGAAGGGTGTGTCGGGGGTATGGACTGGCTTGGAGGTCTCAAACTCCCGTGCCTCCAGGGGCCAGACAGTGAGTGAGGATAGTGGCGGGGGTGGGGGGCAGCCGGACCCGCAGTGACCTGGGGAGTCCATGCCGGGTCCACTCTGGCGGCCGCCTCTGTTTCCGCTGATTGTTGCCATGGAGGAATGTGGGCCCTTGCAGCGGCTCTTGGGGTGTTTAGAGAAGCAGGGAACATGGCCTTTGATTTCATGTTTTCTGATGTTTTCAGGCTGGTGACTGGTTCAAGGTTAAAAAGAAAATCTCCATGAAGACCACACTGAATCCATTTGCAGGCTACCCGGGCCAGGAGGCTGCCCTTCAAACTCTAGACTCCGTGACTCTCAAAGTTTCTTCTTGATCACACCATCTGAGGTCCTCACCTGTACATGACATCAGTGACATGACATATAATATTAAGTGACATCGGTGCCTGTCCACAGAGCTGGAGAATCTGTGGGGAAGATCAGGGAAGACTTCTTGGAGGTGGTGCCATTGGCAGAGGCATAGAGTTGGGTTGGGGGGAGTACGGATGAGGGAGGAATGTGGAGGCTGAAGGACAGTGGCTTGTGCAGGTGACACTACACAGACCAACCTGGAGGCTTCAGGTTGGGGAGAAGGAGGTGGTAGGGGCTTGGAGTGACAAGCGAAAGAGCCTGGATCTTCACCGTTGATATTTTGGGCTGGAGAATTCTTGGTTGTGGGGACTGAACTGTACGCTGTAAGGTGTTCAGCAGCATCCATGGCCACGCTCCGCAAGACACCAGTAGCCGCCCCCAGTTGCAGTAGCCCAGGATATTTCCAAACATCGCCTGGTGTCCCCTGGGGGCAAAACTGCTCTCAGTTGAGAAACACTGTCTAATGGGAGTCAGGGGGAGCCTCTCTTCTATGAGAAGAGAGGAGAAGCCCGGAAGCTGTGCAGCTGGCCCAGGCAGTCCTCTCAGGGTTCGGGCCCTTAGCTGGTTCCAGGGGAGTTTGTCCTCCTGCCCCCTCCATGACAGGCTTCTGCTCCTTCCCGGAAAGGGCCGGGCTGGGGGCTTTCCTGTGGCCCGGGAGTAGGGCAGCAGTTGTGCAGTCAGGGCTTCGAACACCTGGATGGAAAAAGAGAAACCGCCCTGCAGATGTGCTGATGACCAGGTAGGCTTCATCTGCAGCCAATCAAGAATGGCAGCCCTAAGCACTGAGAGCTATTTGTGGACTTGGCCCCTCTGGGGAGGGTTAAAGTGGGCCCTTGGTGTCTGGGGACCTGAAAGATGAGAAGCCATCCATGGGAAGGGCTGGAGAAAGCACCCAAGACAGAGGGGAGAGCCACTGCACAGGCCCTGAGGTGTGGAGAGGTTTCAAGTATTCCAGAACAGGAAGGGAGCCTGTAAGGCTCAAGCTGACTTCTCAGACCGGGGCTGTCTGGCGTCTGCTCCTCCTCTTCAGGAATGGCCCCTCCCTCAGTGACTGTGACTTCTCTCTCAAGCTCTGGTCACACAGTCGGTGGCAGTCTACTTTCTGGCTTTCTGCAGTGACTGCCTCACATTCCTCTAGCCTTCCCCAAACCTCAGCTCCCGGGTACTCACCCTGGAGCCTGAGGATCCCGCCCTAAAGCCACAGATGGCCTCAAGCGGGGAGCAGCGTGCGGAGAATGCCAGGACCTTCTCCAAGGGCTGTGCTTCCCGCTGCTTAAAGAGCAGAGGCAGTCAGATGATGAAGTGAATGAAACCTAAACCTCCAGGCCTTTTACCCTATTAAGCCCCTTTTGAGGATGGCTCTCACAGCAATTTTGTATTTCCCTCCTTAAATCTTAAAGAAGTCCCCCAAGCTATAAAGCTTCAGATTCCACAAAACCTCTCAGGGCTCCAGGGGCCTCAGGAGGAAACCGAAGTCACTGTGGGCCTGCAGTTGAGCCACTGACAGCCTGCGGGCTTCCTGGATGGTCAGAGCACTCGCCACAGCCAGAGCCCGGCAGCCCACATCAGCTTCCAACCCACAGGCCCCCACACGGGGAGCCCCCTGTCCCTGATGCGGCACCGCTCCTCATGGGCTGCTGGCTCTAAACAAGCCATATTCCCACCTGAGCCTTGATTTCCACTTCAAAATGAAGCCAGAATGAAGAGACAAATGAGAGAAGTGGCCGCCTTAGTTCCCCACGGCGTTCCGATTCTTAGTTGCTCTTCCTGGGTTCCCTGAGATGCCTCACTTTCCTGCCAAGAAATCCCCTCTGAGTCTGTTAGTGTGAAGGTGGTTTTCTTACAACCCACAGAACTCAGGCTGATCAAAGCACTGCCATGTCTTTGAGCATCTAGACCTCTGGTGCTGCAGCGTGTGGGGGACAGCGGCCACGTGAGGTCGGCTGACCGGCGCTCAGGCCGTGGGAACGTGCGCTGCTTGTTCAAGTGGTGGCTTTCTTAGAAAAAAGTTGGAAAGGTGGAAAGGGTTTGTAAGCTTGAACTGCCTTATCCCATTTTGATTTGGTTTGGACCAGCTTGAGCTGTTTTTCTCTGATTGGACCCAATTCACTAGAGACTTAGCAGGCAGAGGAAGGCCTGGCAGGTTTGGACCAATTTTTGCCATTGAGAGCTGACTGCTCATCCATGACATCCACAAAAACATATAAAGTAAGAACCCTTGGGGAAGGATACAATTTGGCAATATTTATTAAAATTAAAACTGCACACACTCTTGGATCTAGCAACCCCGCTCCTAGAATCTGTGTCACAGAAATGAAAACCCAAGCACTGAAGGGTTTTACTACAAAAAAATTGTTGTTGGCAGCACTGTTCATGATAACAAAACTAGGAACAACATGCATGCCCATCTGGAGAGACAGAGTTAGTAGTTAAACTAACGTCTCCTTATCATAGAATATTATGGAAGCATTAAAAACAGTAAGTCAGAGCTAGACCTGTTGATTTGGTGGAATTTTCATGCTGCATTGTGAGACTAGCAAGACACAGAGAAATGTCTATTTTAAATATGATCTTGTATTTATTTTAAAAAGGCAATACATTTTATACATGTATAATTATAATTCAGAGTATATACAGTTCTAGTGACAAAATATTAAGTACCTGCACTTGTTAGATTCATAAAAAGATACATGTAAGGCTGATCCCAAAACATAAAAGGTTTTCCTTGGGGAAGGGCTTTTGGGTGTTTTTTACTCACCTTCTTTTAATTTTCTGTATTGTTTAAATTGATCACAGTGAGCGTGTACTATTTGCATTAGCCAAAATAGTGGAGAGCTATTTTATTGTGGAAGAAAAAGAGATGCTATAGTTTTAAATTCAAAGACTACCCTCAAGGCTGTTACTTTTCCCTCCTTCCTGGAGATGAGCAAGCAGGAGCACGGGGGCCAAGGCCACACGACTGAAAGGGGTGGAGGGACCCAGGCCAGGGTCCAACACCGAAGTCCAGGCCGTCCCTGCTCTCTGCCTCCCCAGAGGGTAAGTTCTGGTGCCAGACAACCCTGAGTTAAGTGCTGGCTTTGCCATTCATAGCTGTGTCATTTGGTTGTCACCATGGGTGGGCCATCATTGTCACAGGCTAAGAATCACTAACTTTTCCTGGTCTTGACTGATGGCTAGGTCATAAAAACATTGCCAGCAGCCAGTCTTCCTCCTTCCTGATCCCCTTTGCGTGACATGAGCTCTGTCTGGCCAAGCGGTCCTTACCTGGAGGCTGCCCTGGGTGGACTTTGTACCAGAGGAGTCTCGGAAAAACCGTTTCAACCCGTGTCAGTCCACACTGTTTCAGAAGAGCGAACTGGGGTTTATCTTCTGTCTTCTGTCTGAGTTGCATAGTGATTTTATCTTGCTGTGTACAGGCAGGGGAGGTGGTGGGCAGGCATTTTCTCTGTTCTTTCCAGATTGTAAACGAGGGCTGCTTCTGCTCCCTGGTGTCTGGGACAGCTCGTGTTATCTCTGAACACCTATGTCAGAGGCACCCGTAGACCTTCCTCAGCAGGAGGGAGTTACAGGGAGACGGCGGTGAAGCCAGGCCCTGTCCTCGGTCTTTTATGTGTACTGGCTCATTCAGTCCTCACAACAACCTTAAGGAGTAACGTCTGCCATTATCCCCACTTGACAGACGCACAGAAAAGTCAAGTACTTGCCCAGATGGCAGCAGAACTGGCACAAACCTTTGCAATCTGGCCACAGAGTCCAGGAACCTCACTTCCACATTCCACATGGGCAAGTCATCAACTTTTTGAACTTCAATATGGTCATCCATAAAATAGAGACAATAATCCCCTGCCCCGCACTGCCCAATGAGTATGTATATTGTTTTAAAATTTTTTTAATTTATTGATTTGAGAGAGAGAGAGAGAGAGAGAGATTGATTTGTTGTTCCACTTATTTATGCACTCATTGGTTGATTTCTGTATGTGCCCTGACCAGGGATCAAACCTGCAACCTTGGTGTATCAGGATGGCGCTTTAATCCGCTGAACTACCTGGCCAGGGCAAATGTGTACATCTCTGACCTGGGTCTGCTTTAGCCAATTCCATTCATTTCTCTCCCCCTGACCCTGCACACCAGGCCCCGGTACAAAGTTGTATTATGTCGTGTTTGCTGACATTGAAGTCAGCAGGAACAGGCCCCAGAAAAGCCAGGACACACGTCCTGCTTGGGTGGAGTCGAGGGGGGCAGACTCTGTTCCAATGGGACGTCTAGGCAGAAGTGGGTGCGGGATGTCCTCTCTGGGATGACTTTGTCCCCAGCCTCCTTGAAAGGGTGTGTTATGTAACTGGGATCATAGTGTTTACAGGGATACAGGCCTCACCCTGAGGATGTCCCTGTTCTGCTGTGTGTCAAAGGAGGGTGTCTCTGGACTGTGACACCTACTTTCTTTATGACCTTGGGCATGTTTCATGTCCTCCCAGGTGAGAAGGAGGAGGCTGGGGCAGTGGGTACTGGGGGTGTTTGACCTAGGGGACGGCTGGCTGGGGAGCTGTGAGCCCTGTCTGTAGATGTCTGAGGGGCTGCTGTGGGGAAAGGGGTTTTTCTTTTTGCAGTGTGTTCATTTTTACTTTTAATTTATGTTGTTTTTTCCTTGTCAAAAATGTAATCGGAAATAATACAGATATACAACTAAAAAGAAATTGTGCTGGAAGACATAATGAAATCAGGGGGTAACTGCTCCACACTCCTCATTCCACGGGGTGATGGTTCTTAAACTTGTCTGCTCACTTTGGGAGATTTTAAAAAACACTGCCCCGTAGGTGCTGACATAATTGGGTTGGAGCGGCGCCTGGGCATTAGGGTGTGTAATGGCGCCGGGGGTGGTTGCAAGTGCAGTCAAGATTGAGAACCATCGCCCACTCTCTCTACTCAGAGGCAAGCTGCTTCTTCGGTTTCCTCCATATTTATGAAGTACACTTTTGTGCCATTCTGTCTTGATTAATCACCTTCCGTATTATTGTTAGATGACCTCTGGTTCTGTTAGTTGACTCTATTAGTTAAGAAGATTTCAGCTGCAGGTAACATAACCACCCCCAACAGTGACTTGAACAATAAAGACACTTAACAACCAGGGTTGGTTCAAGAATGTCATTGAAAATTCAGGGTCTTTCCACCCTGCCACTGCCCTCCCTCAGCACGTGGCCTCGACCTCTCCATATTTGTTCTCTCGCCTCTGAAGAACTGCGCTGACCTGTCCCTCAAGGTCTGGCTTAAATGCCCTCTGCTTTCCAAGACTTTTCTCGCTGCCCCAGCAGTCCACCTCTCTCTTCTCAGCAACTTGTTGGAAGGGTCAGTGTTTCACTTACCCCGTTGTGTTCTGAGGCCTTTGGTTCTTCAACCAGCTACGCTAGAGGCCAAGAGCTCCTGCAACCCTGGGGAGGAGCTGTTAACTGTTCGATGTCCTGTACATGGAAGATGGCAGTTGTCTCCCTCATGTCTGATGAGCAGATTAACCAAATAGAAGTTCTTCCCTATGCCATTTTGTCTACATCTCATTCAGGTTTCATTGATAAATTGGAGAACCTAGCTCAGTGAGTGGTTCTTAACCTTGATCTACCATTTATATATATGTTCTTCTGGAGCAAGGATTCACGCATTTTGTTGGATGGCCAAAGCTCTGATCTTGAACAGTTTTAAGGACCCCAGATTCTCCTTATCTTTAAGGTCTTTTTAACTCTGATATTATTATCCTCAGTAGCAACAGCTATAGTTTACTGAAAATTTACTGTATCTCCTTGAGAGAGAAGTGTGTTTAAAAATCTCCCACTGAAATTGTGGATTCATCTACTTTTTGTAATTCTGTCAATGTTTGCTTTCTGGGTTTTGAAACTGTGTTTTAAGTGTATACAAATTTAGAACTGATATAGCTTCCTGACAAATTGAAATGTCTCTCTTTACCCCTAGGAACAATTATTGCTTTCAAGTCTACTTTGGTAGTCATATTGGTTTCCTTCTGGTTAGTGTTTGCTTGGTATACACATTTTCATATTTTTATTTTATATTATTTTTAGATGACTTCTGGTTATGTTAGTTGACTCTATTAGTTAAGAAGATCTCAGCTTCAGGTACCATAACTACCCCCAACAGTGTCTTGAACAATAAAGACACTTAATGATTGCACACCTGACCAGGTTTTCTATAACTGCATTTTAGTTACAACATTTAGTTGGGTTTGTTATTATTTTTATTCCAATCTGGCAATCTTTGTCTTTTCATTGGAACTTTAGTCCACCAACATTTATGGTAATGTCTGATACATTGTGGTTTAAACCTACCATCTTACATAGGGTTTAAGACATGTTTAATACATGTCTTGCCTGCTCTGTATTCCTTTCTCACTGCTTTTCCCCCCTTCTTTTGGATTGATTACCTTTTATTATTCCAATCATCCCCCCCCCCTCCATTACTTTGGAAGTTTTACAGTCTTATTTTGTTGGGGGAGTCACTCTGGAGATTATATTACATCCTTGGTGCATCAAAGTGTAACAGTGAATAGTTAATTTACCCTCTTTCTTATTATACAAGATTTTTAAATACTTTAAGCTGCTTAAACTACCCTCTCTCTCAAATTGCATGCTATTTTGTTGTTATGAATTAAAAAAAATACATCTCAAATTCCACTAGATAATATTATTTTTTAAAAGTCAATATTCATTTAGATTTGCCCACACATTTACCACTTTCATTTCTCTTCATTGTTTTTTCATCTTGACTTTTCATCTGGGATCATTTTTTTTTTCTGCCTGAAAAACACCCTGATTTTGTGCTTTATTGTGGGGTCTGCTGGTGATGAACTACTACACCTTTTGTTTGAAAATGTCTTTTTAACCTTTATCTTAGCTATTGATTTAAAACTCTTTATTATGAAGATTTCCAAACATCTACAAAAGTGGATCACTTTAAATTCTGTCATGGTCTTTGTGGTATTTACTTCACTATTTCCAGATAACAAGTTTGTGATACTATTTCATGACTTACTGTATTGCTTTAAACATAAAGTATGAACTTTAGTTCTTATATATCTATTTCTCCTCTTTTCTCGCAATATGTTATCACAGTTTTGGTTAAATTAATAATCAGTTCTTGCTTTGTTAAGACGATGCAAAATATTGTTCTAGTCTTTTGCTTATTACTTTAGAAGCCAGTGGGTATACCTAGAGATTTCTGTTGTGTTAAAAAGATCAGATAGGATCTCAGGAGACTGAACGCCTGCTTTTGCTCTAGAGACCCCGCGGTCCATTGCCCACACCATCCATCCCTGCAGATCTGACCATTCCGATTGCAAGAGGGCCCTGCTGTCCATTGTGGTAACTGTATCACCTCTGGGTCAAGTGCTGTTACTTGGCTTCCATGATGCTCCAGGACCTCATCTCATCTTTCCTGTTGAAACCAGAGAGTCCATTTCCGTATCAGAGTTTTCCTTCTTTATCTCTGGCTAACAGAGGGCTTTCAAGGATGCTGGTGATTGCTTTCCTGATGTGATTCTCAATGCATTCCTTAGTCTTTGGAGGAGCTGTGTTCTTCTGAACCTCACAGATAGCTGTTTGAATGTATCCTAAACCTCTGCATTCCTCCCTCTGTATGAAACCAGGGAATTTATGGCATTTGACCTCATTTACCCCTGCCACCACTGAGTTCAGGTTCAGCTAATCAACAGAGCAAACATTTAGAGCCTCTCCCAGATGTTTGAGATAGCTCCCAGATGGCAGAATATGGGTAAGAATATGGATAAATTGGTCTGATTTTAAATGATGTTCCTCCCTTCCGAGTCTAACACCCTCAGCGTCCATTCCCATGCAGATTTTACAGGTTTTGTTCATGTGAAGGTGTTAAAACCTTTATTTTAGACTCTCTTGCCATATCCGTTCCCCTTCTACAGTTGGACTTGGTAACTGGAGTGCCCTGGGAAGTTCTGTTAAAGAACTCGAGGCCATGGGGGATGGTGAGGTGGTTTGTGAAGACGGTGGCTACAGCTCACACCCCTGCACAACTCTATAACAGGGATCTTTAGACTGTTGGGAACAGCCTCATCAGCCCAGGAATAAAGGGTTAGTTATGCTGACAAAAGATTCTGAGGATTTCAGATGCTCTGAAACTTCTAAAACTTCCCATAGTTCCTTATTACAGTCCTTAGGATGCTCTCTTTCAAAGTCAGTCCTTCAAGTTCCACATGAGATCGGAGGCCTGTTATGGCTATATAATTTCTATAAGTGTACAGCTGAGTGAATTTATATGCTGTATATATACACACAGAATATATATTATATACACATATGAATACATATGTGAAAAGGTGAATAATTTTATATATACATAAAATTTTAGTATTACCACCACTCAGAACAATATACGAGATAGAAAACTTTTCCAGCACCCAGAAGGCTCCCTCATACCCCATCTCAGGCAATAATCCCCTACTCGAGCTCTTGACTCTTCTGACTACTGTCAGCCTAGGTTACTTTGTTTTTTGAATTTCATGTAAGTGGAGTCTTAACATATGTATATAACATTATTTGGGATCTGACTTTTTAACATTAGGTATTTGAGATTCACTCATGTTTTTACATTTAGCCTTAGTTTGTTCTTTTTCATTGCTATACAGTCTTTTATGATATAGACATGAATTTATTTATTTTTAAAAGAGTTTATTTATTTATTTTTAGAGAGGGAAAAGGAGGGAGAGGAACATTGGTGCATGACAGATACATGGAACTGTGGCCTCTGACACGCCCCCAACTGAAGACCTGGCCCGCAACCCAGGCATGTGCCCTGACCAGGAATGCAACTGGCAGTCTTTTGGTTCACAGGCTGGTTCACAGGCTGGAGCTAAATTCTCTGAGCCACACCAGCCAGCATTGAATTTATTTATTAGTTCCATGGTTGATGGACTTTTGGATCGTGTCTACTTTGGAGATGTTGTAAATAAACTTTCTGTGAACATCTCTGTACATGACTTTGGTGGACATATTTCTGTTGGGTATTTCTAACTTCTCTTGGGTGTACAAGGCCTGTCCAGAATGTATCCAGCCATGTACAATGAAAAATAGATTTATTGACGAGGATACAAGATACAAGAAACATTGTACATAGGACAATGAAACCTCAGTTTCCTTCAAAGTAGGCACCTTGGGACCTCACACAGTTCTCCCAACTGCAGCACAATGTTCCTCCGCTCTGGTAGCAGAAGCCGCAGGACCAATTTTGCCATGACACGTTTCGTGCCAAGATCCCTCGTCAAAAATCTCAGACACAGTAGTTTTTGGAATCCCCAGATCGGCTTCTCGTTCTCGCACTGTCAGTCGCCGATCTCTGTTGATTGCAACCCACACATGTTCCACATTCTCAGGTGTTCTGCTTGTTGCAGGCCTTCCAGAACATGGATCACTTTCAACAGCTTCTCAACCATCTTTGAAGCATTTGTGCCACACTTTTATTTGTGCCGCATTCATTGCATTGTCCCCAAAAGCTTTCTGAGTCATCTGAATAGTTTCTATGGAGGACTGTTCAAGCTTAATGCAAAATTTGATGGAGATTCGTTGCTCTGCTCGCTTAGTCATTTTGAGTGCGACAGCAGCAAGGTACACATGCTCACTCAATGGCATCTGTTGTCCCCACAGACTAGTAAAGTGAAGTCGTCATTGTTCATGCTTGTGCATTCTAGCCCACTCTCCTTGGCTGCCAGGTTACATTGATGTCACGCAAACCATTCTCGTTATATTAACAATGGCTGGACTTCCTCCAGATAGACCTTATAGACTCTTAAATGGAATTGCTGAATCATAGGTTAGGAGTATGTTCAGCTTTAGGAAATAACTGCCAAAGAAGTTTCCATGTGGCCTTACCAGTTATTCTCCTGGCAGAAGGGATTAGAGTTTCAGCTGCTCTACATCTGCCAGAACACTTGGCGCTGCCCACCTCTTTACTTTTACCCACGCTAGTGAGGATGAGTAGTGTCTCACTGGGGTTTTATTTTGCACTTCTCTGATGCTGTTGAGTTTATTTTCATGTGCTTGTTGACCATCTGATGCTGTGTGTGTGTGTGTGTGTGTGTGCGCGCACACACACACACATGTGTATGCAAAGTAAGGTGTGGCAAATTGTATTCTTAAAGTCTGATTTTAGATTTTGGCTCCTTTGGCTCTTCAGTTGCAAGAGACGACATAGTTCATAGTTCAGTCATAGTTGAGTTTCAGAATGTTTCTGATCCTCTGGCCATATCTTGTGCCAATATGATATGACTTTGAGCTTACCCTTTTATGTCTCTAAATTCTACAGAATAGTTGGAAGTCACTCCACCCCCAATTCTTGTCTTTCATGTCATTCTATGGCAGCAAACATTGAATCCCAAAAGCCTTCCTTCCAATGAGAAGTTCATTAGAGAGGAGAACATGTAAGAATGTTATTAACTACTATTTTACCACTTGGCTGCTACAGTCACTTTTATAATATCAGCTGGTGCTCATGCCTTCAAATGACTCTGAGCCCAGGTCACAGTCTCACACACGCTGGACACGAAGCCGTCTGGGAAGGCTGATTTATTGCTTCCATGTGGTAGCGGGGAGGGACTTAGCGGAGGGGTGTTCGGAGAGCTGGGCATCCACAACATATAACAAATATTTATGATAGAGTCTGTATTTTAGTTTTTAAGACAACATGTTTAAAAATCCCCAGTTTAAGATGAAAGTTTAAAAGTCTAATTCCCTTATAATGTCAATGCCATTATTATCATGGACTAAAGAGTTCTTAACCAGTGACATGAAGGTATTAGATATAGGTTTTACAGTAATTATCTCATTCATTCTCCGTGATCCTGTTCAGTAGTTTCTATTATTACCCCACCTCTCTGTGCCTTGGTTTCATTGCCTGTAAGGTATGTGCAACCTAGAGTTTTTGTGAGTGTTTTGATACCTAGCTCAGCACTTGGTCGTGAGTAAGCATTCAGTAATGACATTATATTCACCACCACCCTAACTGACACCCCTCTTAGGTTAACTCATACCCCCAAATTCCTTTTTGAATGCAAGGGACACAGGATGTTCTTCCTTAAGCTGCCCCAGGGGTAGAAGGGCTAAGGGCCTGGGCTCTGTCCCTGAGATTTTTAGGGCCCCCCCACCCTGGGCTGGGGCTGGTAGGCCCAGAGACTCAGCCTGCAGCTTTCTGGTGTCCCCTCCCCAGGCAATGTCAGGACACCTGGAGGCCCACGGGGGGGGGGCAGCCTGAAGGAAGAGGGGCTTCCCAGTTTGGTGGAGGCAGTTAGGAGGGGTCAGCAAGTAACAGAGTGAAGCCTTACAGCCTGCAGAGAGAGGGAGCTGATGAGAGGAGAGCACAAGGAGGGGGAGGGGCATCGGAAGAGGGGAGGGTGCAACCCAGCCCCATGGACTACTAATGGGGTACAGGTGACCTTCCCATTTGGAGGGGCTTTCAATGAAATATTTAAACCCATAGAAATATTTAAACCTCCACATGAGGAAAGGCCAGTCCCTGCTCCAGGACAGCAGAACCGGAACCGGCTCAGGATCTGCCATGTGCAGGGGTGGGCGAAGAGCAGGTGGGCCCACCACCAACTTTCTGGAGGACCTGTCAGCTTTCCAGGGTGGGAGGGGAGGATGGTAAGGAGTCCAGGTGCCTTCTGGTTCAGACAAGGCTCTGGTGGTCACACAGCGGCAAGAGTCCAAGCTGCCCTGTGCGTCTGTCATTGTGGGCAGGCGACTTACTCTGGAATGTAGGTCTGAAGTGGGGAGTCCAGTTTGGGCCCCTGCTTTGTGCTGATCTGGGCTGGGTCAGCTCTAGCTACATGGATTTGCCTGGAGTCAAGGAGTTGGCGTCAGGCATGTGACCCCACAGCTTCTCAGGGCAGGGCACGTTGGTAGCAGTTCCTACGCTGGGCCAGCGGCACCACAACACGTTGGGCAGATGACTCAGCAGCAGCCACTTATCCACCGTTAATCCAGAGACTGAGCTCATCCTGGTGCTGAGGCTGCAGTTCCTCGTGGACTGCCTAACGCAGAATCATTTTGTCCTGAGCCCCGCAGGCTATGTACCTGGCCCTGGGTAGAGCCTACCTGATTGCTGCTGTGAAGAGAAACTGAATTACCCACGTAAGGTATTTAGCATAGTGCGTAACACTTCTTTGGGGCTTGGTACTATTGGCTGTTATTGTTGCTATCATTAGTACGATTGCTATTACATGCTGGCACTTCGCAGTTCTTCACAGGCATTATCTTGTTTCATCTTATTTTGTCCTCACAGCCACCTGTGAGGTATTGTGGACACTATCCCCATGTGGCAGATGATGAAATGGAGGCTCTAGGACAAGAGGCCATCTACCCCAAATCTTATACACCTAGAAGACAGAGCTAAAGAAGTCAGTCCTATGTGGACCAGTGTGGGACAGGTGTCGGCGTGGGTCTCTGTAAAAGTCACGGACTTTACCATTTTGTTTGGGATCAGAGCCCAGAAGGCCTTCCTTTTCTCATTCTTCCCCTTTCCATCATTCTACGGATGGAATTTATGAGGCCCCTGAAAGTGGAGAGATTTGCTCCAGATTTCCCAAGTCCCCCCTTCCAATCCAGGCCCTTCCTGTTGTCACTTCCTAGACTTTTGAGTCCCCGGAGCCTGAGGCTGTGTTCAGGTGGGGCGCTGGCCCCTGCTGGGAGGGCATGGGGTTGGAGGCCTCAAGCAGGAAGATGACAGACAGGGCTAGTGGAGGAAAGTCAGGGTAGCAGCAGAGGCCTGTTGAACTTCCTTCCAGAAACCAGAGGAGGGCGAATGTAGGCCTGCAGGGATTAGCAGTGACATGCCAGAGGCGGAGTTGCCCTAGCGGGTGGCTTGATCCTGGGCAGGCCGAGAGAGGAAGACCTCAGCAACGCCTGTGGGGAGGGAAGGTGGAGAGAAGGGAGACTATTACTATTACCGAACACCAAGTGATGACGCAGAAGGCTCACTTCTCCAAACAGAAACCCCCACGGACACATTTAAATGTGCAGTGGAGGCAGGGGCCAGCCGCGGGAGAGAGGAGCTCCTGCTCTGGGCAGCGGGGCTGCAGCCCGGGGTCAGGTTCTACCCCAGCTCCACTCCTGCTTTGCTGAAACATCCGAAGATCTCTGGGCCCCACAGTTTTTATATCGTTGAGGTGAGATGGGTGGGTGACAGCGTTCCCAGTGTCCCTCTGCTCTGATTGCGGCTGATGTCCTCTTATAACCGAGGTCTGACTTCACCCTCGGGCCTGTTGTGTGGGCCACCCAGGGCCTGGGAGGCCGGGCTGAGTGGGCGGCGTTGGCCGAGGTTTGGAGGAACAACCTTCAGGAGTGCTTCCCCTGGCCCTGAGACCTGGGCCGAGCGCTGTTCTAACACAGAGATTTCCTGGCAGCCGAGGACGCCACAGGTCCCGGTCCCCTGGGCTGTGCCTGAGGAAGCAGGTCACCATCAGCACCGTGCTGGTGAAAGGAGGCCACCAGAAACTGTTGTACCAGCTCAACGAGGGCCCCTATGGCATCTTCCGAATCTGCCTCAGGGAGATTGCCCCCAGGATGCCAATCGTGGTGGGCTCTTGTGTGGCTTTGGCACCTCTCAGACCATGAGAGCACTCAGTTCAGCCCCCTTCCCTGCGAGACGGGGGTCCCTTTGTGAGGTAGAGGCACAGGGTCTTCGGTTAGAGATGGCTTTGCAGACTGACATACCACGTGCTTGCGTAAGGATGTGCACAGGCGTGCCTGTTTATATTTGCATGTCACCTCTTTTGTGGGTGTGGCTTTATGTGTGAGCATGCTGATTACACCTGCACAGGTGGGTGTGTGGGCAGGTACATGGCTCCGTGTGGGTGTGTGTGCAGGCTGTCTGTCTGGGCTCCCATGCGAGCTCTCTGTGTGCACTGTGTGGGGGTGTGTTAGCAGAATCCTTGAATGTTGGAGATGCAGGAGACCTAGGAAACAGAGATTCTCCAACACTGTTTCACAGTGGATTCACCTGGGAAGTTTTCAAAGACCTGAGCCAACCCCCAGATGATTGAAATCAGAACTTCTCATGGGTCAGGACGTGACATCTGTCCTTTGTTAAAACTCCTCAGTGTGATTCCCATGTGCAGCTGAGTTTGAGGCCCAGTATTTTGAGTGATTATTGACTAAAAACTTTTGATTTTATAGAAGGGAAGCTGAGGCCACATCTGTGTCTGCCCATATAAATTGGCAAGGTTAGACTGTGTCACTTGAATGACATGAATAAGCTCCATGAAGGCGGGGTCAAGAATAGTGCCTACCATGTAGGAACTGCTCAATAATTGGTTGGTATGGCTGGCTGCCAGTTTCCTTGCTGGTGTCTTCCCACTTATGCCTGGGGATGCTCTGCTGGCCTAGGGCATGGGCTTGGAGGATGGATTGGGGGGAAGAGCTCTCCCGTCTCTGATTCCCCATCCATGTGTCCCCACAGGAGCTCGGCTCAAAGCCGCCCCTCTTCCCCTGCATCCCCTATGGCCCCACGTGTGATGCCTTTGACAAGCTCTTCGAGAAGGAGGTGCAGCTGCCCGAGCTGGACGTGGGGACCTGGCTCATCTTCCCCTCCATGGGCACCTATAGTTGGGTCATGAGCTCCATCTTCAACAGCTTCCTGTCCACCTCCATCTCCTATGCCATGGGACCCGAGTTCAGGTGTCTGGGTGGAATGACAAAGATGCTCTCACCAGGATCTGACTGGCACAGGGATCTGGTGGCTGAGCTCTGAGTTCCCAGATCCAGGAAATACCGTACTCCCCTCTCGGGCCCCAGGAAAGGTCCGACTGACATTAACACGGCCTATGGGGTTGACCCTATTACACCCACTACCCAGATGAGTCCAAGGCAGCCCACCCGGGCGGCTCTGACAGCTCTGAAGTTTAGGTGCCTCTGTGCACAGCAGCGGGCAGAGCTATGGCCCGAGCCCTTGGCCAAGCCCCGACTCTACTCTGACCATTTGTGGCTGTTTCCCGGTTCCCTTATCAGACGTCCCTTCCCTACCAGCCTCAGACTCCCTCACAGCCTCTGCCCAAGGGCCTTCTGTAAGCCCCACACAGGGTTCACCCCCCGAGGTTATGGAGAGGGCTCTAGAACACCCTTTACTGGTACAGCCGTTCCACAGTTGCCTGCTGGAGACAGCACATTCAGCTGGGACCTGGCGGAATGGAGTTGCTCCAGGCACTTGGGTGCACCCATGTGGGAAAGCTTGGGGGTGGAGGTGGGGGTTGGGAAGAGTAACATGTGGGGAGCAGAGGTTTGGGTGCTTCTGAAATAATGAGACAACTTTTCGGGTTCAAAATGGCCTTTTCTCCCAAAGTCAGTCTGAAGCATAGGCTGGCTCTTTAGGGCAGTCGACCCCACCCTCCCCACTCCCAACGCCCTGCCCCTGGGGTGGGGTAGAGCTGAGAAACTAGTGTCATTACTACACGTGCCCTGTGAAGGCTGTATCCTGGAGTGTCAAGCAACCTGCCTTGGCCGGTACCTTGGGATTTTTTTCATCCTTCCTTATACCCAGTTAATGACCTCTGTGTTGTTCCAGAAAGGTTTACGTGAACTCTAGGCCCCGTTCTAATGGCGAGAACACTGGCTTTGGGGTCCGGCCTGGAATGAATCCAGGCTCCACTACAAACTGGGTGTGATGAGAGCCCCAGTTTCTCCATCAATGGTGTGAAAATGATGTTAGTGCCTTCCTGGCAGGGCTGTTGAGGAGATTAAGTCAGGAAATGCACATGCTCATGCCCAGAGCCCTGCCTCAGGCTGGCCCTGACCCGGGGCCCCTCCTGCTCAGAGACCACCCCCGACCCCATGGTCGGGGCGTCCTCCGGGAGCGTGCGTTGCATGGGCCTCACAGCTCACAGGCCAGGCCTCTGGGCGCCTGACCCGGCCTTGGCCTTCAGAAACACTCTTTTTGGGAGGTGGGAGGACAAGGAGTAGAAATACCCAACTCCAAAATAAGGTAGATGCCACTTTGTGTCCCCCAAGGACATTGAAACTTGAGAAACAGTATTTGGGAAATTCTGAGCTGGAAAAAGAGAATGTGTTCCACAGGCGAGGACATTGGCAGAGGTGCAGGTAGGGACACATTAGTATGACTGGTCATGTTCCTGCAGCGAGTGAAGGTGGAGTGGGCCCCAGAGGCCAAACCCAGTCACTTCCTGTGTCCTGTGCCTTTTCAAATGTCACCTGATTTGACTTCTCTGATCCTTACCTTCTGCAAAGGGTCCTTGTCACCCACCAGTCAGCCACACCAATCTTAATGCTGCCTCCACCACTCAGCCACGATCGGAGGTCTTTTCCAGCATCCTTGTGCCAAAGAGATTCTCCGGACGGACACCTGAGGAGAAGGGATGAGCAGATGCCCCTGAGGAAACCCGAGGCCTCGGGCAGCCATCCGATCCTGTTACCCGTTCCTCTACTCCCAGGTCCGGAAAACTTGGGGTGGAAATAATAACCACGCTTGCCCTCTCAGAGGTGTCTGAAAGTACAGATATGAGTGGGCTTTAGGTAACCATAAAGTTATATTCATAGGCAAGAGTTGTTGGAGTGTTTTGTGTTTTGCTCTATGGATGCAGTCCTGTAGAATTCTCAATATTAGCCCATCCATCCATCTATTCATCAATCCTTCCATCCTTTCATCCTTCCATCTATCTATCCATTCACTCATCCATCCATTGACCAATCCATCCACTGATCCATTCATCCATCCTACCTCCATTCATAAAACAAAACGTGAGAGCCTAGCTCGTGATGGCATTATTCTAGGCAATGTGACACATGGTGAATGAGATGTGCAGAACCCACGCTCATGGACCCTAACTTCCAGCTGTGAAAATCGGAGCAGGAGCAAACAAAAATGATAAAATAAAGTGGAAGCAACAAGTGTTGTGAAGAAAAATCAAAACAGGTCAAGGGGATAGGAAAGAATAAAGGACGGTCCTATTTTAGGTAGAGGGGCAGGGAGGCCTCTCTGAGGACTTGGGAGGTGAGCAGAGACCGGAAGGGAGCTGTGTGGTTAGCTGGGTCAGAGTTCCAGCGCTGGAAACAGCAGGTCCACAGGTCAGGGATGGAGAGTGTTTCAGAAAAGGCAAGGGGACCTGTGTGGGTGAGCAGAGTGAGTGAGAGGAGGTATTGGAGATGAGGAAGGAGGAGGGTCCAGGGCTGATGTCCTCAAGCCTCCTGGTGAGTCAAGGCGTTGACTCTTCCGAGGGAGAGGGAAGATCCTAAAGGGTTTGAACAGGTCAGTGCAATGAGAAGATGCACAGAGAACTTGAGGGGCTCCTGCCAACCCCTATAAATGCTGGGTGGTCATGGTGTGGCTGGTAAGAAGGTTCAGTCTCGAGGAAGACTATAAAAGTTGAGTCAGAAGAATTTTCTGAGGGGTTAGGTGTGGGGTATAGGCAGAGAGGAGTTGGGAACGACTCTAGAGCTTTTGGTCAGGCCAGTCCGCAAATGGGGACATTGCGGGGTGGGGAGCAGGTTAGGGGGTTCAAATTGAGAGGAGTGAGATGTGAACATGGGAGAGAGGCATGAACAGGGGAGTGAGGTATGGACATGTGCATCATACCATTGGCTGGGCCTTACATTTCCGGGGCTGCCCAGCCCAGCCCGGAAGTGAGAGTCCATAGAGAAGACACAGGTAACGGAAACTAAGAGAAAACAAGTTTCAGGGAGGAAGGAACCTTCAACTGTGTGTGGGTGAGGTGAATGCTGAGGACAGAGTTGGGAAAATGGAGGCCACTGATGACCTTCACCATGGGATTTCAATGCCAAGGACGGTGGGTGGAAGTGGGGTCCAGAGAGGGTGGCGGGGAGGGGCGGGGGGTGTGGAGGGTGGGCTCCTCTTCCAGGGAGCTGTGCTGTAGAGGGGAGCAGGAGACAGGAGGGTGGCTGGAAGGTGTTCTTGTAGGGTCACCAGGGTTTAAGAGGAGAAATATTAGGTCTTGTTTGTAGATTATGGGACTGATTAATAGACGGGATAATTACGATGCAGATGAGAAAGGAAAGAATCCCAAGAGAAAAGTCCTCGGGTGAGTGGGAGGGGTTAGTGTCCTGTGTGTGAGGAGAGGATGTGCCCCAGGTGGGAGCTGGGACAGAGCCTCCAGGTACAGCAGGAAGGCAGGGCACACGGAGGGCGCGGTTGGTGGGAGAATGTGGGGCTCTCTTCTCAGCGGAAGAAGAAACAAGGCCAAGCGGAAGGAGGTGGGGGAGGTTCTTGGTGTTTTGAGGAGAGGCTTGTTTCCCCAGAGGGAAAACCACAGGGGTGGGGCACTGAACGGAGCGGTGAAATGGGCCCCATTGCCAGCCCAGGTGCCCACGTGAGGTTTGCAGGTGTCAGTTTAGAGTGAGGCTGCTCACGTGGTGCTTTTCTTCAGCTGCTGGGTGCAGGTGCAGAATGGGTGGGGGTGGTGGGAGTGAGGAGAGTCAAGGGAGGAGGGGGCTGCTTCCAGTGGGGGGAGCTCATGGGGGTCTCTGCAAGTGCAGGCTCCGCCCAGGCCGTGAGCCCCCTGCAGTCCTCAAAGCCCGTTCTTGACCCCGCAAGCTGTCCTTCCACATTCTTTATCTGCTGTGAGCTCCGAATGGCCTCCACTCACAGAAGTGAATTCCTCTGGGCCATGTAAGGGGCCGAGCTGGGATCCAAATTAAATTGTCCGTTCCTTGTTCTCCTTTCTGGGCAGCAGGGCACTGTGTTTAAGAAAGTCTTGCATTTCCGATGGTGAAAATAAACAAGCTTGGCTGTTGGGAGATTAAACGTCAGGTGTTTTGTGCCAAGGGGGCCCAGTCTTGTCACGATTCAACTATAGTATCTTGCTGCCACCCACTGGTCACTGTCAGCGTTGCACCCAAAAAGAACGGATTTTGCTAAGCTAAGGATCGTATCTAGGGCCAGGAATGCATGGCTGAAAAGGGCCACAGGGGAGTTCCCACCCCTTTTGACAAATGAGGAGATAGAATTCCAGAGAGATGACTTCAGAAATCCATCTGCACTTGCCTACTCCATCCATTCAGTTGTCCACTCATTCAATGAATATTCATCGAAAACCTGCTCTGTGTTGACACTGTGGTAGGCACTGGGAATTAGACAGAGGCCATTGCTCTTCTAGAGCTGCCATTGCTCACGGGGGGTGGGGGGGCAGGGGGACGGATGCTAAACAAGTAAATAAGCCACGTAATGGTAAATTTGATAGAAGCCGTGAAGGAATTAAAAGAGAGAGAGCGAGTGGAGAGGGTGGTCAGGAGACGACATTTGAACCGGGACCTAATGTCTGGGCGGCTGGGGAAAGGCGATCCAGGGCAGCACCGCCAAGGCCCCGGGGCTCTGAAAAGTCTGAGCAGGTTCCAGAGCAGCTGGAGGCCCCTGATGCCCCAGCCCACGGCGGGGATCCATGTGGAACGCGCAGAGGCCAGAGCAGAATGTTCTCCCACGGGGGCCACACCGCTGACCCTCTCTTAATGAGTCCGCAGCGCCTCTTGGCCCCACCTTACTCTCACAGCTGACTGACCACTTCATCCCTGGAGCTCTCTCCTCCCTTGGCCCCTGTGACCCCAGCCTCTGGAGGTAGGAAAAACCATGATTATTCTCCTGTGAAAATTAAAGCTTCACAATCAACACAAAAATGTTCCTGGTCTGAAGGAACTCACTGAATGTTCGAAAGCTAGAAAAGGAAATACTGGCACACAGAGTCAAAGGTCAGGATCGACATTTCCAAGACCTGGGACAGAAGCACATAAGAGAGAATTGCTTGTAGCTGCTGCCATTTTTTTTAAACATTTTATTTATTTATTTTTAGAGAGAGGGGAAGCGGGGGGAGAAAGAGAGGGAGAAGAACATGGGTAGGTTGCCTCTAGCTTGCGCCCCAACTGCGGACTAGCCTGCAGCCCAGGCACCTGCCCTGACCAGGAATCGAAGTGGTGATCTTTTGCTTTGTGGGACAATGCTCAACCAACTGAGTCACACTGGTCAGGGCTGTTGCCATGTTTTAAGTATGTTTGTGGCCATGTCCACCCCTAATGGTGACCCATTCTTGCAAATAAAATGATTATTTGTAAGTTTGCAAACATAGTATGAGTATGCTTAATTCAAATCCTATGAGTGGTGTTTCAAGAAATAATATGCTTTGGAAGCAAAATAAATCCCTACATGAGCAATTTTGGAACATTATTCCAGTACTATTCCAATTATGCTAGCTGGTAAGGACTGAGTGAACAAAACAAGATGAATTCATTGTAGCTAAGCTGACCAAAAATGGAGTCTGTATAATGAAGCCAACAAAACTGGTTCAGATCAAAAGGTCAGAAGCATGAGAAATAGATTTTATTTTACCTTAACTAGTCCGAGGACTTAAACTGTTGAATTTCTCAGTTGTGCGTCAGTGCCCAGAGATATATAAATTCCTGTAGAAGTACTTTGGAAAGAATGCTTACACGTCCAGACTGCAGGGCATTCATTATCTGGACCACAGGTCATCTGGAAGATCATCATCGTAGACTAATCGAGAGGTGAAGAATGCCAGACTGATTCTTTTCAAGAATGTGCTGTTTGCTTATGAGAGCTCTCAACTTTTCTGTTCGGAACCCTCTGGGTGTTACCTGGTAGTGTTTCTGATTCGCAAATCCTAAGACCCTTATATAAAACTTTGCCATTTTTAATTGTAGCAAAACCTCCTGATTCATTTGTGTAATGTCAACGCTGGCATTTTCCAGTGTTTGAATATCTGCCCTAGGCTACAGTTCTTTGTAAAATAAAATATTTCATCATGGAAAAAAAAAAAAGGAAGATTATAGGAAACAACATGTCCCCTAACACTCAACTTGAGGATGTGTTTGGACACACTCTTAACTTGACCAGCATCAGTGCCAAATGGAATAAGTTTTTCTAAGTTTGAAATATTTATCCTAAAAACAAAGACCAAGGGCAATTAATACCTTATGTGTTTTAAATTTCCATTTTTAAGAAAAACTTAGAAATAATAAACATTTGTGATATTATCAATCTATTTTCAAAATAATTTTTATTTGGTCTTTATTATGAGTTAATGTCTCCCTTTCTAATGATTTTTACTATCAAATATCTTTATAAAGTAGAGGTCATTTTAACATTATTGAAAGATATCATCTTTCATATCATCTTGTCATATTATATTGGCTGGTAATAATAACAAATCATGTGTTATTATTTTTTTTTCTGAATTTCTGAAATGTGTAGTAGAACCCTCTTACGGAAGAATGTTCACTGTTTATCATGGTCCATCTTTTCTTTTTTTCAAAACACATCAAAGTGTTAGGGAAAAATACAGAATAATTATGTTTTCAGGAATTCCTGAGAATGTTTTTGGAATTCTAGTATCTCATACTCAGATCCCAAAGCTTAATATCAGGAATGTAGAAATGCTTTTCAAAGTTTTAACATTTCTCGACTCTGCCTCTCTGTCAGATTTTCGTCATTTTCTCTGACCTATGAGTCAGCCTCTGAGCTCCTCTAACTCCTCCTCCACATGCCAGAGAGACCTTTCTAAAGTGAGAACGCAGCCTGGCCTGGCCTTCCTCCATGACACCCTTCCTGGGCTCCGCAGGACCTTCGCTGGTGTTTCTCACAACGCGTCCTCTGATAACTGCGTAAAAACGTCTGGGAGTTTCTTTAACGTGATTCCTCCTTCAGCTACACTGAATCAGGATCTCTGGGAGTTGAAGCCTAGGAATAGCCATATTTAACACATCTTCTGAATAGTTAAAACAAAACAAAACAAAACAAAACATTTGTATGGTTAACAAATACAGAAAGCCACATAAAACAAATGCACAAATTATAGAACCATCATAAGACCAACACCCACATCTGAAGGCAAAACCTTGGCACCCACCTCAGAACCTCTCCTCGTGCTTCCTCCCAATCAAAACCTTTTTTATCCTCCACCACCAAGGGTGTTCATCATCAGGAATCTCATTTTGCCTGTTTTCTTGTTTATTTTAATGTCATTAAATTTTGTTTAATCTTTGCCCTTCTTTCCGTCTTTTTTCTTCTTATGATTCATTTGTTAATGAAACGAGATCATTTGTCTTACAGAGTTTCCCATGGTCATTGCTAATTGCATCTCCAGGCAGCATGTTTCCTTCTCCTCTGAATTTCCTGTTAATTAACAGATGAATCTAGATGCTTAATCCAATTCATATTTCTCTCCGTTTTGTTTTTTTTTTCTTTTCACAAGCCTACTTCTATACATGATGTGAGTTTGTCATCAAGTGGCTCACATTTTTGTGTTTTCTCTCTCGAATCTTGCACATTTCTTGCCCCGGGTCTGAAATCAGCTCATATTATTTTGGGTAAATACCTAGGAGTAGAACTGCTAGTTCATAAGGTAAATAAGTGTTTAACTTTCTAAGACTCAAACAGTTTTCTGAAGTGTTATACTTATTTACGCTCCCACCAGCAATCAAAGTTCCAGTGGCTCTAAATCTTCGCCTATATTTAATATTGTTAATTTAATTTAATTTAATTTCAGCTATTCTGGTGATATGAAATGCTCTTTTATCATGGTTTTAATTTGAAGTTTCCTAACAACTAATGATGTTAAACACCTGTTCATGGGCTTATTGGCCATTTATATCTTCTTTTGTGAAATGTCTCTCTAAGCCTTATTTCAAATATCTATTACAGTGTAACAAACCACCATAAAAATTTATTTGTGCCCTATTTTGAATTCTGATCTGGACTGATCTGAACTCTGACCTGGACTGATCTGGGTAGTTCTTTTGCTCCATGTGATATTGGCTGCAGTCACGTGGATTCTCAGCTGGGCTGAAAATCAAAGGTGGCTTAATGCACACGTCTGCCCCTTCGGCTGCCATGGATGGAACAGCAGGAGGCTGGCCAGGTATCTCTCTCTACAGGTCCCTTACTGAGGTAGCCAGATCACTTTACAAGGTGACTCAGAGGTCCAAATGGAACATTCAAAGGCAAAACCCAATGGGCAGGAGTTTGTCTTCATGAATCATACAAGCTAGTGCACCATAGGCCAAGATAAGTCACGTGTCCAAGTTCAGAGTCAATGAGGAAGGCATTGGGCTCCACCACCATAAGTCTACCACAGATCTGCTGCCCAATTCTAATTGGATCGTTTGTCTTTTTAATATTGCATTACTTGTTTCTATACTCTGAATGCAAGTCCTTCATTAGATATAAGTTAAGTACTGTGAGTGGTTTGTTTTTTTTTTAAATCTGTGGCTTACTAGTTGGTATTCTTAAAGCTGTCGCTTGAGAGCACAAAATTTTAATTTTGATGAAGTCCAATTTATAAATTTTTTTCTTTTATGGATAATGCTTTTAGGGTTCTAATAAGCTTGTGCTAACCTCCAGGTCCTATTCGCTGTGTTTTCGTCTAGGGTCATTATGGGTCGAGCTTTTTCATTTGGATTTATCATTCATGGCAAATTAATAATTATTTATAGAAAATGACAGGGATTGAGGTTCCTTTTGTTCCACAGGGATGCCCGTTTGCTCTAGCACCATGTATTGTAGACTTTCCTTTTCTGACCTTGGCACACCGGTCAAAAACATTTGACCCTCTATTGCTATTATAAATAGTGTCTTTATTTTATTTTCCAATTGATTGTGACTAGTATACAAAAAATGAGTTTTGTATATTAACTTTGTATCCTACGAGCTTACTAAATTCACTTTTAATTTTAGAAGGGGTTTTCCGTTGGGGGAGGGGAGTGTGAGGGGAGGGAGTAAATCCCATAGGGTTTACTATGTATGCAATTGTATGGTATAAAACAGTGAGCATTTTACATCCCCACCCCCCAACCTTTATGCCTTTTATTTCTTTCCTTATTGAACAGGACTTTCAGTATGGAAGGGGTAAGAACAAAATACTTTCTCCAGGGGATGTTCGCTATTTTTCCATTACATATGATGGGGGTCTTTTGATGATGATTTAAGTATATAGATTTTTAAATAAATGTATTTTATCAAAAATTACCTTCTATTTTTCTACGTATTTTAAGATCAGTGTTTGAATGCTGTATCTCTTTTTATCTTTTTATTTCACCTTTATGTGTTTTTATATTTTCTTCTTAAAAATATAATTGGGCTTTAAAATTTTTATTGTAATATCTGTCTTTTATACAGTTTGTTTAAATTATGTGCATTTAATACAGTTACTGATTTACTTGGGTGTAAGTCTGCCATCTTGCTATTTGTTTTTCTGTCTCATCTGTTTTTGTTCATTTAATTCCTTCATTATTTTCTTCTTCTGGACAATCAAGATACTTTCATTATTCTATTTTTTTCCTCTATGAGGTTCTAGTTATACATTTTTGCAGACTTCTTTTAGTGGTTACTCTACAGATTTAAATATGCATCTTTGGCCCATTACTGTATGCAGATAATTCAGGCTGCTGTGCCAAAATACTGTAAATGGGGTGATTTGAACAACAGAGATTTATTTTCTCACAATTCAGGGGACTGGGAAGTTGGAGGTCAGAGCGCCAGTATGGCTGGGTTCTAGCGAAAGCCATTTTCCTGCTTTGCAGACAGCTGTCTTCTCGCTGTGTCCTCAGGGGAGGGACAGAGAGCGGAAGCATGCGGCCTTGCCACTCTTAGGAGGGCACTAATCTCATCATGAGGACTCCATGCTCATAACAAAATTACTTCCCAAAGGCCCCATTGCCAAATGCCATCACATTGGAGATCAGAGTTTCAACGTATGAATTGTCGTAGGATAGTATGAACATCCAGTCCACATCACTGTATCACAGTGTCGCAGACTCACTGTCGTATTGAATCGATATGTTTACCATTGTTTGAACACTATAGGAAACTCACAACAACTCAACTTCATTTACTCTTTCACCTTTTGTGCTATTGTTGTATATTTTATCTCTCTGTTATAAACCTTGTAAGACATTTCTACTATTGTTTCATTAATCAATTCTTTCATGTTTATCCCCATGCTTGTCCTTTCTAGTGCCATTTATTATTTCCTGAGCGTCTGTGCTTTCATCTGGGATAATTTCACCCCAACGTGAAGTGTAGACTGGCCAGCAGTGAATTTTCTCAGTCTTTTTTTTTTTTTGGTACAAAAATGTCTTTGTTTTACCTTACTTCTTAAAGGATTCCCGCCTTTAGTATAAAGTTCTAGATTAGTAGGGTCCCTCCCCCTGCAAAAAGAAAACCCAAAAAAAACCCTTTAAAAATGTCATTAAGCCCTGGGTGGTGCGGCTCAGTGGATTGAGTGCAGGGCTGCAAACCAAAGGGTGGCCAATTTGCTTCCCAGTTAGGTCATGGACCTTGAGTTGTGGGCCAGGTCCCCAGTAGGGGGCGCGCAAGAGGCAGCCACACATTGATATTTCTCTTTCTCCTTCCCTTCCCCTCTCTCTAAAAATAAATAAGTAAAATCTAAAGAAAAAGTCATTGAATTATCTTCTGGATTTGTAGTTTCTGTTGAAATGTGAGCATCAATCTTGTTTTACAAATAACGTGTCTTCTCTTACCTAGCTGCTTGTAAGGTTGCCTCAGTTTTCAGCTATTGACAATGGTATGTCTTTTGTTTTATCTTTATCCTACTTGGGTTTCACTAAGCTTCTTGAATTTGTGAGTTGATATCTTCCAACAGTTTTGGAAAATTATAAGCCGTATCACTTCAAATGTTGCTTCTGCCCCAATTTTCTTTCCACCCCATCTACACAAATGTTAGACTTTTTTATTATATCCCACACGTTTCATGCTCTGTTTCTTCAACTTTTCCCCATGTTTCAGCTTGGATATTTCCTATTGAACTGTCTTCAAGTTTTCTAATTCTGTCATTTGTCCTACTGCTGTACCTGTCTTCTGTTAAACACATCTAGTAAGTTCTTAATTTCAGATGTTGTATTTTTCAGTTCTACATAGAAATTTAATTATTATTTTTATAATGTTTTAAAAAATGGTTTCTTTCTTTCTTTCTCTCTTTCTCTCTTTCTTTCTTTCTTTCTTTCTTTCTTTCTTTCTTTCTTTCTTTCTTTCTTTCTTTCTTTTTACAGACAGGGAAAGGGAGGAAGGAAGAAAGGGAGAGAAACATCGGTGTGTGGTTGCCTCTTGTGTGTCCCCTACCAAGGACCTGGTGCGCAACCCAGGCCTGTTCCCTGACTGGCAATCGAACTGGTGACCTTTTGGTTCACAGGCTGGTGCTCAGTCCACTGAGCCATACCAGCCAGGGTGAAATTTAATTATTTTTAAAAATGAATTTCACTTCTTTATTGACAATCTCTATTTTTTAAGTTAATTTTATTGACTTTTCTTCTATGTTCTCCAACATATTATCAGAGTTATTTTAAAGTTCTTGTCTGCTAACTTTACTCGTGGGTCTTTGTGGTTCTGACTCTATTACCTACATTTTGACTCTTGATTACCAGTCATGCTTTCCTGCTTCTTTGCATGTCTGGTAACTTCAACACATGATATTGTTCCCATTGTAAATTATCCCAACATGATGAGTGAGTAGTGGTATCTTATTGTGGCCTTAATTTGATTTTCTTTGATTACTAGTGAGGATGAACAATTTTTCATATATTTACTGGCCAATTTTGTGAGGTGCTTGTTCACGATTTTGTAAAGTGTCTGTTACCTATTATTTGATTAGGTTGTCTTTTTCTTATTGATTTTTATGTGTATATAAATTAATATATCCTATTATTATACAATGGTCTTCTCTATTTTTAATAGTACTTTTTGCCTTAGAGTCCATATTTGGTTAGTAGGCCTCACCAGAGGGGACTTTCACTTCCCTAACTTATTTGAAAATTATTAACTATTGGTTATTCTAGAGGTTATAATCTGCATGTTTAACTTGTTTAAGCCTAGAATTACTCAACACATTTACTCTACTCCAAGATAATACAAAAACCTTACAATAATTGCATTCCATTTATCCACCCTTTGACTTATTATTTTGTGATGTATTTTATATATATATTTCCTGTTTCAAATACCACAAGACATTATTATGGTTTTATACAGTCAGAGTTCATTTAGATTTGCCTGCGTATTTGCAATTTCATTACTCTTCATTCTTTCTAGCATTTCTGACCTTCCATCTGGGCTCTGGCATACTCTTTCAGTTTTTGTTTATCTGAAAATGTCTTTATTTCATACTCATTCTTAAAGGACTGTTCACTGGGTATAGAATTCTAGGCCAGCAGTAATTTGCCTTTATCATGTTGAAGATAAACCTCTTGCTTTCTCTGTCTCCCACGGTGGCTTCTGGGAAGTCACCTCTCAATCTACTTTAGTCCTTTGAAGATAATGTCTTTTTTTTTTTTTTTCCTGGCAGCTTTTAAGATTTTATCTTTGTCTTTGATATTCCGCTCTTTCACCATAATGTATCTGGTTGTAAAAATTTTTTTAATTGATAAACTTCATTTTTAAGAGTGGTTTTACGTTCATAGCAAAAGTAAATGAAAAGTAGAGTTTCCACATGACCCTTCCTTCCCCCACCACACCCCCCCGCCCCACTAGTAGCCCCCTTGGATGTAGTGCATTTGTTACAATCAATGAACCAACTTTGACACAGCACTATCAACCAAAGTCCATAGTTTACGTTAGGGTTACTTGTATTATACATTTTATGGATTTTGATGAATGTATAATGATATATATATATCATCATGGAATCATACAAAATAATTTCATTGCCCCCAAAATTTCCTGTGTTCTGTTGACTCATCCTTCCTCCTCCAAACCCCTGGCAACCACTGATCTTTTTATTGTCTCTATGGTTTTGCCTTTGCAGAATGTCATAGAGTTGGAATCAAACAATATATATAGCCTTTTCTAAGTGTAAATTTTTAAACATTTATTTTGTGTAGGATTTATTGGTTTTTTGAATCTGTAAATTAATACATTTAATCAGTTCTGGGAAATCTTCAGCCATTAATCCTTCAAATATCGCCTCTGTCTCATTCTCTCTTCGCTTCTGGGTTTCCAATTAAATACATGTTAGATGTTTTTTATTTATTCTCCATGTCTTTTACCTTTTCTTTTGTATCATTTCTGATCTTTATGTTTTCCCACGCTCGTTCCAGATGGTTTTTTCCTGACCTTGCTTCCAAATCACCAATTCTCTTTTTAGCCGTGTCCAATCTGCTCTAAACTTGACATTGACTTCTTAATTTTGGTTATTGTATTATTTACATGTAGAAGCTCAATGTGGCTCTTTTAAAATTTATTGTCTTTTTTCATAGTTTCCTTATTTCGTGCTAATGTTTCAAGCTAGCTTTTCATTTATCTAAATTCTGTGTAAACTAATTCCAGTGTCTGATTTTTTTTTTGAATTTTTTATTGCCTTTTATTTCTTCTGGTTCTCGCTGTGGGGTCTTATTTCCTTAATTCCCTAAAAATTTATCTGTGTGATTAATTTGGAACCTAGGTTAAGGGTACTTACCTACAAAGATGATCTGCATTTGCTTTTTCCGGGAGGCACAAGCAGTCTGGAATCACCTCCATCCAAGTTCAAGGCTTGGGGTTACATCAGCCAGCAGATACAAACTAGGGCTATAAATCTGTACTAGGGCTCATTTACCTCTGAGAGTCACAGTTGATGTAGACTCACAGTCTGAATCCCAGCTTATTGTGGGGCATATTTTCCATATGATCCTTTACCTTGTCTTTACCTTTTATTTGTGGCCCTTGCCCAGGGAAGTCAGCAACACAACAGTTTCAGACTGGCCAGAATTTGAGGAAATAGCCTCAGAGTAAAAGTAACCACCTTGCTTAATTTATCTATGTTTTGGTTTCCCCTTCAGTTGTGTTCTCAAACAGCTTACTTTCTGTTTAGACCACTATGTCATCATTTTTACTTTTCTGTGGGAAAACTGCTCTGAGTAACTTAGCCTGATATGATCAGAAAACAAAATGAGTTTGCTGGATCTCAGGCTCCTTTTTACAGAGAGGGATATGGTGGGTCGGGGAGATGAGACCATTTTCCTACCCTCTTAAAACCAGTCGGAAATGGAGCCAGGCAGTAAACCAAGGGCTCTTATACAAAGTCTAGTGCGCTCTTCCCCTGCATCCTCTTTGAGACTTGGTTTCTCCATATGCAGTGAAGAAGTCCAACCAGATGGTCTCTGAGGGCCCATTAAACTCCGACATTCTCAGAGCAGGATTCCACGGGTTGTCAATTGCCTGAGACCCATTCAGCCTCTTCCCACCTTCGGTTCGTAGACTTGCTCTGCTCAAACACCTGAAGCTAGACATTGACGATTCCCAGATCAGCCACAAGGTGGGGAGTGGTGTGCAGATAGCGCCAAGTTCTGAGACGACTGCACCGCCAAGGGCTTCTTTCTTCCTGGAGGTCCTTGCTTCTCACAGTCAGAGCAAAGTGAAAATGATTTAGTCTTGGATCAAAGCCCCATGTATCTTCTGCTTCGTTTAATTCACCAATTCTGGCAGATGCATGGAGAAAAGTCATTCCAGCCCTACCTTGGAGGACCTTATGGTCCACTTAAACCCTTCTTCCCAAGCTAGCCTTTTGGCCCATTTTCCCACTTCCCTATCTTTGCTCCTGTTGGTCCTCTTCCCCCATCACTGCATTGCATTTCCCTCATTCTTCAGGCTCAGCCCAGATGCCATCTCCTCCCTGGAGCCTCCTATCAAAATCCCCATCTCCCTCCCCCATACCCTCAGCCTTGGTTCTGTATCTTGAATTCCCCTCTGGCCGCGTGCTTTTCATCCTCCTCAGGTACACGTTTCCCTGGACACCAGGCCCCTGTGCTAGCCCAGGAAGGGAAGTGGGAGGGTCTCCTGGCTGGGATTCCTGGAAGAGCTGAAGGAAGTCAGGGCCCAGCATCCAGAGGCATCCGCCATGGCTGCTCACCCTCTACCCCAGACCCCAAGCCTTTTGGGTCCAACTTTGCACTTGCTGCTGAGGAAATGACAAGAGAAGCTTCCAGTTCCAAGAACCAGTGTATAAAATGAAACCATAAAAGCGCCAGAAGAAAATATGGGAAGGTTTATGATTAACTTTGGAGTTAGACCTCTCTAGGACTCAAAACCAGAAGCCATAACAAAAAAGAAATATAAATGGCTTTTAAGCTTTTGAAGAAGTCTTCAGCCTTATTCATGAGATGATAACTACAAATTTAAAATACACTGAACCCTGGCTAGTGTGACTCAGTGGATTGAGTGCCAGCCTACAGACCGAAAGGTCGCTGGTTCCATTCCCAGTCAGGGCATGTGCCTGGGTTGCAGACCAGGTCCCCAGCTGGGGGTGTGAGAGAGGCAACGGACTGTTGTTTCTCTCACACATTGAGGTTTCTCTCCCTCTCTTTCTCCCTCCTTTCCCCTCTCTCTAAAAATAAATAAATAAAACCTTTTTAAAAAAATACACTGAGATTCCACCCTAGCTGGGTAGCTCAGTTGGTTAGAACATCTTGATAAGCCAAGGTTGTGGGTTTGATATCCAGTCAGAACACAAACAAGAAGCAACCAATGAATACATAAATAAATAGAAAAACAAATTGATGTTTCCCTCTCTCTCTTTCTCTCTCTCTCCTATCCTCTCTCTGTCTCTGAAAATCAATAAATAAAATTTAAAAGAATACATTGAGATTCCATTTTTCACCTATCAGACTGGCAGAAATTCAAAAGCTTGATAACATTCTTTAGGTGACTTTGGGGAAAAGCAATCATGCTCATCATTGCCGGGGGAAGGGAAATCCGTCAGCACAACCCTTGTGGGGACAAGATGACACTATCTATCAAAATTATAAGTGCACTGTGTTAGGCAGAGTTCTCAGGTGACCCTCCTTGGCTTTCACCTTTGGGTGGTCCCTTGTGTGGGGGCAGAATCTTTGAATCTGATGAAAATAGGAACTCAGTGATTATGTCCCAGTCTATGACAAAAGAGATTTTACAGATGTAAGTAAGATCCTAAATCAGTTGATTTTAGGGTAGAGAGATGACCCTGAGGCGGCTGGACTTGGTCAGGGGAGGCCTTGAAAAGCAGAGAATTTCCTCTGGCTGATCTCAGAAGTCAGAGGTTTAATGTGTGAAGCATGAGAAGAATTTGTTGTGCTATGTGGGGGGAGTCACATGACAAGGGATGTACGTGTCACCTAGGAGCTGAGGAGGCCCCCATCTGATAGCAAAAAAACCAGAGACCTCAGTCCTACAACCATCAGGAACCAAAATTGGCCAATGACAGCAATGAGCTTGGAGACCAACTTTCCCTGGAACTCCCCAATGAGAGAGAACCAGGCCTTACCAACACTTCAATTCCACCCTCAGCAGAGAACACAACCACACCAGGCCAGACTTCTGACCAACAGACTGTTAGCTAATAAATGAGTATTGTTTTAAGCTGCTGAGCTTGTGGTAACCTGTTATGTGGCAACAGAAAACTAATACAATACCTGCAACCTAGCAATCCACTTTGGGGAATTGATTCTACAAATATACCTGCCTACATATGAAACAATACATACATCATTGTTGTGATACCAAAAGAAAAAAAAATCTAGAAACCACTCAAATGTCCATTAATAGGGAATTGGTTAAGTAAATTATTTCAACTTCTACAATAGAAATCACGCAGTGATATGAAAGGAGGAAGCTCTGTTTGCTGATAAAGATCTGTAAGACGTGTGACTGGTAGGAAAGAGGCAGCATGGCATATGTAGTTTGTTACCTTTTATGGGAAAATGGCATTATGGATATATATTCATCTTTGTACTTTGCATAAAGAAACTCTGAAAGAATAGCTGAGATACTCATAGAAAGTGGTGGCCTGCAGGGGTGGGGGTGAGGACTCCGAAGAGGGTAGATGAGGCATCCAGGACGGGGTAAAACTTTTTGCTCTATGCCTATTGCACAGATTTTTGAGCCATGAGAATGTGTTAATCAATTTAAAAATCAAATAAAACGAGTTGTTTTAGAATGAATCAGCGGGACACTTTCTCCCAGTTTCTTTCTGAGCCTGAGCCCATTCCTGGGCCCCGTCCCAGCCAGTTGCTTCTGGGGCACGTCCTCCACGTTCTCCATGGGACCCTTGACCTCCAGCATTCCATTCTCAGTCTCCCTTCTGCCCTAGGCGAGCTGGAGACAAGGGTTCAAATAGCTAGATCTGAGTGAGTCATCTCTCTGGGCCTCAGTTTTCCCATCTGCAAAAAATGGAGATGATCGCCCAGAGGGTGGTTGGAGGATGAGCTCATTCATATCAAATGACCAGCCCCTAGAAGGTGCCTGGCCCGGCGCAGATGCTGTTAAGGCATTTTGCTGGCCCACATGCAGAGAGAGCATTCCACACAGGGGACGTTTATGAAGCACACAGTAGGTGGACAAGAAATGAGGGGTCCCTTTATCTCTGCTCACTTGCTGTGAGACTCTGGCCCAATGCCTCCCTCTCTCTAGGTCTCTGTATTTTCCCTTGCAAATGACAGGGTTGGACTGAATGAACTCTATGTGATTTCTGAATTTTAGAGCCCTTGGTGACAAGGGAAGGCTCCCTCCCGAGTCAGATACTGGCTAGTGAGGCACAGAGAGAGTGGTGACTTGTTCAAGATCACATGGCATGTGAGAGGCAGCGCCAGGGCTGGTATTCAGTCCCACCCAGGCCCTTGACCTGAGACACCCCTCTCTGCCCAAGCAGCCATGTGGTGACACAGAGGAGACTCTCCTTATCTTCCCAGCCTCTGATTGTTACTATAGAAGAGCTGCTGTCTCTCCAGCCTTGAGTTTAGAGGACTGGGTTCCCCGAGTCCCTCCCCAGCAGCTGTCCCCACCAGCAGGAGACACAGAGTGACACAAATGCAGCACAGGTGTCCCTTGGAGACAGCGTCCCTGGAGGTGGGGTAGAGAGGCTGGGAGATGGGGACTTCCCATGAATTGAAGCACTTGTGACCAGTGGAATGAGCTGCCCCATGACAGCCTCTAACTTTGGTCTGTCGCCTGAAACTCCCCACCTCCCAAGGGCATGCCTTACCTCATCCTGCTACTCACGGAGCTTCTGGCCTTGGGGCAGTGACTTCCCCTCCCTCGGCCGGCAAGAGCGGCCTCGAGTTCTGAGAGCCTTCCAGATCCCCATGGACTCTGATACTGCCCTTCTTGCCTCTGGGTTTTGTAATATTCCTCAGGATCCTGGAGCAAGATATCAAGTCCCTTGTCCACTTAGTGGGAGAGTGGTTCCTGGTCTGAGCCTTGATTGGACATAAGAATTTGAGTGTTTCTTTCAGCAGATGTTGACTGTGTGGCTGACAGGGAAATACGACTTGGTCTGTCTTAGGTGTGGGCTTATTCGCAAGGTCCTCTGCCTGTATGTCACCGCTCCCTCCTGGGAACCCTGTGGGACGTTTGTTACTCTCCCAGCTGATGTGCACAGAGAGGAGAGAGAACCCTCCAGTGTGCATGTGTGTACAGACCCCAGATCTGTTCCAGGCCTGTTTGAGCTCATCTGCTTTTCCTGAGGGTTGATCCAAGAGGTTTGAGAGGGTTTACATTCACCCTCAGGTAGTTTTAACTGGCTTGACTCACTTTATGTCATCTTCAGCACTTTTATGTCTACTAGGCTATTCTGAGCTCATTTGTGGCTGTTTTGATTTGGGTCAGTTGACTGATAGCAGAGCATTGTTGAGCCTCAGTGCTTTATATATATTACCTCACATAATCCTCACAACTCCCCTGCAGGCAGAGACTGTTATTAGGGTCTCCGTTTCTCATATGGAGAAACCGAGGCACAGAGAACTTACGAAGCTTGCCCCAGGTTTCACAGTTACTGAGAGATGAAGCCAGGATTTGAACCTACCTCATCTGTCTACTGAGTCTGTGCTCTCAACCTCAATATTATGCCCTTATCACTGCAGGCGAGTGCTTGAACCACTTGGAGATGAGTAGGCTTGTTGGAGCCAGTTTGTTCTGCTTTTTCCAGCATAAGCAGCTTTGTGGGCTCGATCTGCAGATTGTGTTGAGTTCAGCACAGTCCAACGGACACAGAGATTCCAGGCCTGTGCATCCTCGAAGTGGAAGGATTTCCACTGTATGCATTTCCGAGGACTGCTGTAACAAACCACCACAAACTTGGCTACTTTAACACAACAGAAATTTATTTTCTCACAGTTCTGGAGGCCTGGAGTTCAAAATCAAGGTGTCTATACAGCGTTGTTCTCCCCCTGGAGGCTCAAGGGGAGAATCCGTTTCTCGCCTCCTCCAGCCTCCGGTGGGCCCAGGCATTCCTTGGCTTGTGGCCGCGTCACTCTAATCTCTGTACCCGTGGTCACTCGGCCTCTTCCTCTTCTGTGCCCCCATGTGTCTCTTGTAAGGAGACTAGTCAGTGGATCTGGGGCCCACCCAGAGATCCTTAATTTCACCTGCAAAGACTCTTTCCAAACAAGGCAACATTCACAAGTTCCAGGGATTAGGACATGGACATATTTTTTTTCGGGGGTTTTGCAACCACTAAGGCCACATCACAGTATTTCCCCCTGAGGATCCAGCTCTTAAAAGTGACTCTTTCTACTGGACTGGGATTCACCCAGCTATTGGGGTCTTACCACTTTCTGCTTAGGGATTAAAATGTAAAAGTGTAAAATGTGCTTGAAGCTTCCTGTACTTTTCAAGACCCATTTATTAATACTTCTGGCCAGGAAAAATCAAGACTTCCTGGAAACGTCAAGTGAGGTACGGAGATGTTTCTGTAATCAGTCACTGGAAGATAGTGCCAGCTTTCTAAGATGTTTGTTGGTAATAACACCAAGTTTACAATTCCTGGGGGCATTTTCTTTAATAAAAGTAATGCTAAGTTGGAGGAGGGCAGATAATTAAGAGATGGGGGTGGGGAGCTATTAACCCCAAATATCCCAGCATTCCTAGCCTGGGATTGAAAGAAACTAGCAATTCAGATACAGATGGAGATGGAGAAATGGTGTCATTGTTCAGCAAATAGACTTTGCAAAGAAGCAGCCCTTAGGGGCCCTTTGTGTTCAACTGGCCCCCAAACACCAATGATCCGCAAACATTACAGAAAAGGGAAAGCTGTGTTTCTTTCTACGTTTCCCCAGTTGTTCCGACAGCTGAGAACCAGGAGCGCTGCTGGGCATGAGAGTCACTTCAGCCCCTGCAGAGGTGTGTCCCAGGTATGGGCTCCAGATCCTGTTCTGCTCCCAACAGCGGTGCGACCTTGGGCAAGCCATCAAATAAACTGGGAGACAAGAGTCATTACAAATCCATCGCAGCTTCAAATGGTCACCCCGACTGCCGGAAATTCTACTCTGTGTCTCTATTGGCCTTTAATGTGAAAAGGATTTCATACCTAATCCTTTTCTTTTTAAAAAGATTTTATTTATTTTTTTTTAGAGAGAGGGGAAGGGAGGGAGAAAGAGAGGGGGAGAAACATCAACGTACGAGAGAAACGTTGATCGGTTGCCTCTCTTACTCTCCCAACCAGGGACCTGGCCTGCAACCCAGGTACATGCCCTGACCGGAATCGAACTGGCGGCCCCTTGGTTTGTTTGTGGAATCATGCTCAATGCACTGAGGCACACCAGCCAGGGCCACACCTAATCCTTGATCCTCCATCCCCTCCTCTTTCCCCACCCTGCTCACTCTGTCTCACTGTTTCACTTCTATCAAAGGCCAGCTCTGTCTTCACGTGCTCTGGATACCCTCCCCTTTTGCTTTATCAAGGGCTTCGCTCGCTCCTGGGTAACCCTCCTCTTCCTATTATCAGTTCCTCCCCTCCTACAGGTCACTGTCATTAGCATAGAGACCCAGTTTTATATCTTCCATGTTTGGACAAAACCCTCTCTTAACCCCTCTATTCCCAGCCAGTGTCCCATTTCTCTGCTTCCTTCTACAGTGGAACTTTCTAAAAAGTTACGTATGGTTGTTCTCGCCAATGTATTTGCTCCTGTTTGCTACTCCAGCCATTTCAATCCAGCCTCCGTACTGGCTCTCCCATTAACAAGGATCGCCCCAGTGTCCTTGTTGCCAAATCTACCGGACATTTCTCTGCCCTCAGCTTACTCAGACTTTGGGCAACATTCCACAACGGTCAGCACTCCCTCCTTCCTGAAATACTTTCTTCTACTCACTCCTGACAGCTCTCTTGCCCCGCTTTCCTCCTTCCTTCCCGCCACTCCTGCTCAGTCTATTGTAACATTCTCTCCTCTCTGTCCAGCTTCCAGGATGGGATCCTCCCCAGGGACAGTCCATGGGCACGTGGTACTCGGTACTCACGTGCTATATGGTCCAAGCAGACCCCCAGCCTGCTCAGATTCCGGGGCGGGGGTGGGGAAACAGTTCCACCTCTCAGTGGGAGGAGCAGAGAATTTCCACCCACCAAGCTAGATGCCCAGAAGTCCTCCTTCATTTCTCCTCTCTCTCACCCACCACATCTGATCCTTCAACAAGTGCTGTCTTGAATAGGCCCACTTCTCTTGGTTTCTGCAGCCGCCAGCCTCGTTCAAGCCTCAGCATCTCTCGTCTGGGCTGCACCGGAGCCTCCTACCTGGAGTCTGAATCCACTTTTACCTTGCAGTCTGCAGAGCAGCCAGAGCGGGCTTTTGTGTTTGGGAAGTTCCTCAGCAGTGAGAAGACAATTCAAGCTCCCTGCTACTTACTGCCTGAGGTCCTGCCTGATGTGGCTCAGCCTGCTGCCCAGCCTCTTCTTGCTCCTCTGCCCCGTCCCTTTACAGGGCAGCCACTCTGGGTTTTCTTCTGTTTGTCAAACACAGACTTGTGTCTGGCCTCATGCTGATCCAGCTTCTCGGACCACCCTCCCCTGGGCTCTGGGAATGGCTGCCTCCTTCTCATCCCGTAGGCCTCTGCTCAGATGTCATCTCCTCTCTGAGACCTCCTTGATCACCTCATTGCTCCAGGTTCCTCTGCCCTGTGCAAATCTTCATAGCACTGCGCATTGTGGAATGACTTACCATATCTTTGTCTGCTTATTTATTTACCTGTCTTCCCACTGGGTTGCAGACTTCACTGCAGCAGGGCGTGTGTCTGCTTGGCCCAACCCTGAACACAGCACCTAGCACAGAACTTGGCACGTAGTAAATGCACAACACATATTTGTTAAATGAATGGGAAAATCAGACAGTAAAGCACTTCCATGTAACCTCTAATCTTATCTCCCACAAGGTCCAACACAGTACGGCAGAGCAATAGTCTGCCTCTCACACGGCCCTGCAGGAAGTGCTTGGTTGCTTGCTTGCTTTCAAGATTTTATTTATTTATTTTCAGAGAGGGGAAGGGAGGGAGAAAGAGAGGGAGAGAAACATCAATGTGTGGTTGCCTCTTGTGTGCTCCCAACTGGGGGCCTGTTTCACAACCCAGGCATGTGCCCTGACTGGGAATCGAACCAGTGACCCTTTGGTTCTCAGATCAGCACTCAGTTCACTGAGCCACACCAGCCAGGGCAGAAGTGCTTTCTATAAGGGAACCCAACAGGCCCCAGGAGCCCGACATGTCACGATACGTTCTGACACCCACAACATCAGGCCTGGCCTGGATCTCATGGTTAGTCCCAGGTATCACTGCTCCAAGTTCGAGACACATCCAGCTGACCACACTGGGACATGAGGGACTCCCTGCCTGAACCACGGTGCCATTTGGGACCCAAACAGCTGAGTCTCCAGGCCTCAAGCAGTGGGCCCTTGGCCACAGACCTGGGTTGAGTCAAGCACAATGGGCCTTTCTCTTCCCAGGAGGCCCTGCTCAGCCCTCAGAGGAGAATGGCCCATTCTGAGCCCCCAGAGCAGCTGTCGCAGGGAAGGGGGGAGCACTGGACTCCTGGGGAGAAGAGGAGGCTGGGGCCTCTGCTCTGCTGTGTGACCTAAGGCATGTCACTGCCTCTTTTTAGTGTCACCCCCTTTGTGGAAAGAAAAGAGCATGAAAAACTCCCAAGGAAGCATGTAGGTACCGATGGGAAAGCAAGTCTCAGAGACAGGCAGTGTTTGCCCAGAGCCGCAAGGCCAGCTGAGCCCCAGGCCGGCTGGAGGCAGAGGGCTCTCAGAGGAGCCTGCTGTGTCTCCCACCTGTTGCTCTGCCTCAGGCCCTTGCACAAGGGTAAGACAGAGAGGGAATGAGTCACCAGGAAGGAGGAGGCCATGGAAAAGGAAAGCGGGGTTCCAGTCCCCCTCCCGGAGCCCTGCCCTTTCCTCTCCTCTTGGGCCAAGCAACCCAGTGAGTCACGAGATTCCACTGGGCTCAGTGCCAAGCTCAGGGCTAGAAGGGACCCCCCTCCCCCACAAGCCATGCTCTTGGCTCTACTGTCTATCCCTGTTCTATGTTCCTGCCTCCTATGCACAGACAGACAGATAGATAAGGACCGTCAGACAGCCAAAATCCCCAAACGGACACAGATACCTCCACAAATACATAGATACCTAGTAAACAGGCAGGGACAGTGGCACAGCAATATGCATGGACATACCCACCAACCAGCACACAAATACAGGCAAACGGTGCACTGACAGACAGACAGACAGACAGACGGGCTCATGACCAACACAGAAGCAATATCCAGACAGATACACAGGCACATAGCAGACTCAGACAGACACACTCAAGCAGAATCGCCCCCCACACACAGTACACAGATACAGACATGAACACTTAAACACACACACACACAACACAGACTCAGATGGGTGGCCTACAGAGGGTGATGTGAGGCAAAGGACAGGCCAGCTGTCCCTGGGCCAGCCCTCGGCCCCAGGACCCAATGGAAACTGATCCATGAAAGCGGGTCCTCTGGGCACCGGCTCTGCTGGAGGCAGCCTCCAGCACCCGCCCTGAGGATGTGATGGTTACCAATACCGAGAGGCCCACCATGCGGTCAGACGGATGGAGGTTAGATATGAAAAGGGACTTCCCAACCAGGAGGGCGTTGAGGCCTGTAGTGGGTGACAAAAGGGGACTAGAGGGAAAGGAGTAGAGCAGTGGCAGGCAGGAAGCCCGCGTACTGGCTGTGCCACCTCAGACACAGCTGATCTTCTGAGCCTCAGTTTCCCATCTAGGCTTTGTCCCAGGTCCCTGCAGGGGGCAGATGGGCCATCTCCTCAGTATGCCGGTGCCAGTGCTGGGCCCCAGGGTGTTATTCCCCCACCCTCCACCCCTTTCCCCCGACTAGAGCAGGGTCCCTTTGGTGACTCACTGCTCAGTCCCCTGGCAGGGGGTAACCCAGTCACAGATGCCTGCTTGTCCTGGTCCCTCCCCTCCCCCAGGAGCTGGCCAGCTGAGGATGCCCCTAGGCTGGGCGAGGGGGAAGGGGAGGTCAGACAGAGGGCAAAGGGAATCCCCAAGCTTGGTGCTGGGTCCCCTTCGCCACCCCCAGAGGCTGCTTTGAGGCCCAGGCCTGGGGAGCGGGAGCTCTGTCCAGGTGTAGAGTCTTTCATCCTCTCTGCTGTTAGAGTCCTCTGGCCTGAAACCAACCTGTTGGAAGAGAGGGGATTGCGAAATGAGGAGGTAAAAGGTGACGGCAAGCCTGGCGGGACAGAAGCCCCATTGTTTGGGGCCCAGGACACAGCCTGGGCAAAGGAAGGGCTTATGCCCTGGGGCAGGAAGGGGGGCTCTGCAGGGGAGGGGGGCACCAGCTGGTGGGACTCCTGCCATTGGGCCCTGGAGGAGGACAGGTGCCAAGCAGGATGCCCTCAGGATTAACAGACAGACGGGGCCGTGCCTGGCGAGATGCCTCGACAGACCCAAAGAGGGGTCGTAGGGCAGGGAGGCAGCCCCTAGAGCACGCCCGCCCCGCCCCCTCAGGACGGTGAGCTGCTCGAGGAACCTGCAGGTTCGGGATTCCAATCATTCCTAGGAACCTGGCTCGGGGCGGCCCCGAGTCTACGGGGCACTGAAAGAGGGGTGTGCACGGCTGTTTTCACTACCGAGGGTTCAGAAGGGGACTTAGAGACGCTTGCCGCCGGCACCTTCTCCATGGTCTCCCAAACCTGGGCCCAAACCTCGGAGCTCCACCGCCCACCACGTCCCCTTCTCCGCGCCAGCCTCTGAGCCCCACGGTGACGCCCACGGGGAAGTCCTTACCGGTATCAGACCACAGGTCGCTCTTTCGGTTGGAGTTCCGCCCCCTAAGGAAACAGCGTCCACCGGAGACCAAGCGAGAAAAGTCCCGTGTCCCTCGCAAGTCCCAGCTTCGGAGTTACCGGGCTACCCCAGGTGCGGGAGCCGGCTCCGCCCCCTCGCCGCCCGGCGGGGCGGCTCCGCGGGTGGGGCGGTACAAAAAAGCGATCCCGCCCCGCGCTTCCCACTTGACTTTGAGTGTCCAGCGGTCACAGGAGTCGGTCACAGGAGTCCGGAGGCGGCGCGTGGGGCAGCCTGGGCCAGCCCACACCCTCATCAGGTAGGGACGCTCCCCTGCTCAGGAGGGAGAGGGTGCAGTAGACAGAAGGAAGAGAGAGAGCAGAGGGGACAGGCAGAGGGACATGACAGATGGCAGAGAGGAAGTGCGGAGTGGCCAGAGGGACACAGAGCACAGCAGAGAGGGGCGCCCACATCAGGGATGGAGGCTGAGGCAGGAGCAGAGGGACCCAGGGCAGGAGAGACCTCTGGTCCCAACTGTGGGTGTTGAGTGGGGGGGGTGGAGGGAGCACCAAGAATGCCACAGTGCCCACCTGCTGTCCTCGAAGTTCCCCAAGGAAGCCAGGAGGGACTTCTGCTCTCGCCCAGTCCCCTCCCCTCTATGAGCCACGGCACCTAAGCTGTGGCTCCTCTGCCATTTCCTGCCTAGGGACACACGAATCAGGGTCTCTGATCTTGCTAACCCCCCCTTGGACTTGCGGTCCCAGGAAGTTGGGATATCAGTCCCTGGGTGCCTGGGAGTCTCTGCTGCCCACTGCCTTGGACCCCTGACCTCTGCCCTCCCTGGGGCCCAAGAGGCACCATGTGGAAGTGTCCACAGGGGCTGCTGCTGTTGCTGCTGCTGGCTGAGTTGGCACTGGGTGTCCGGCGGGGCCGTGGGCGCCGGGAGCTAGCACCGGCTCTGCACCTGCGGGGCATCCGGGATGCGGGCGGCCGGTACTGCCAGGAGCAGGACCTGTGCTGCCGAGGCCGCGCCGACCACTGCGCCCTGCCCTACCTGGGTTCTACCTGTTACTGTGACCTCTTCTGCAACCGAACCATCTCGGACTGCTGCCCGGACTTCTGGGACTTCTGCCTCGGCGTGCCACCCCCTTTCCCCCCCATCCAAGGTGGGCACCAGACATCCACGGGTGGGTTGCTTTTTCAGCCCCGAAGTCAGCAAGGCTCAGGAGCAAGGCTGATGTATTGGCATTTCCAGGGGAGGCTTTATAGAATCTGGGAAGGAGGATCCACCTCTCTCTCTGCACCTCTAGGAAGTCCCCTCTCTGGTCTAACTTGAATCTCTGCAGCAAGACTGAAAGACAGAAGATCCTCGGTCAGTGGGATTTTAAGTTGGCCCAGGAGAAAGGCAGCTTCCTGCCCTTTCTCCCAGTCCTGTTTCCATATTCCGGAGATGGAAGGCGCAGGCCCCGCCCGCTGACTCACTCTCAGGCTGATAAAGTGCACAGGGGTTGGTCAGGGTCACCTTAGCCATTCCTCTGCCTTTGCCCAGGATCCTCGACCCTTGAGATGGCTGGTCACACCTGGGAGATGGGTCAAATCTGTTTCTGCCTTCAGCCTTTGCCACTTTCCTTTCCCATGCACTTTTATCCAGCAGGAGAGTACTTAAGTTCCTTACCCCAATTTCCTGGGACTGTGTGTGTGAGGTTGCATACCTGGGTTATCATCCCCAAGTGCTGTGTTAGTTTAGTGGAGTCTCTTTCCTTCTCTGGGCCTCAGATTCCCCATGCATCCCCACCCCACTTCCCATCTCCCAGCTCCAGCTCATTTAAATGCAAAAGATCCAGGGAGCGTTGTGGCTGGCAGCAAGGGAAGCAAGAAAGACCTAAGTTGGGGTCACTGATGAACTGCCTAAGCAGCAGGTGTTGTGTGACCCTGCGGGAGATGTCATACGTTCTAGCTCGCCTTTAGTTTCAGTGAGGGCTGGGATGTGTGTGTGCCTGTGCATGTCTCTAGACACCTGACCTTTGGGGACTTGGCCATCTCAACTACTTCTCTTTTCCTCTTCCCTCCCACCAGGATGTATGCATGAGGGTAGAATCTATCCAGTCCTGGGGACCTACTGGGACAACTGTAACCGTTGGTGAGTGTTGGGGGCTTGGAGAAGGCATGCCTTGTGGGCTTTGTGGCTGACAGACTTGGTTCAACCCCCAACTTGGTCACTCACATGCTGGGGGCAAGTCCTTTCCCTTCTCTGAGCCTCAGTCTCCTCATGGGGAACATGGGAATTTTTATACTGCCTGTGTCAACTTATGTAAACAACATTCTAACAACATTCCCCAAGGATGATCAACCACGGATACCGGACTCCAGGTGGGGCCCTGAGCAGGGAGTCACTCCCGGCCGCTCCTGGCTTGGACTGGGCTACTGCCCTCCTGACCTTTCTCCATGTCACCAGAGTCCGAGAAGGGGGCGCCAGGAAGGAAACCTCTGACTGTAGCATCCGCTGCTCCGGACCGGATGAGGGTCAGGGATGGCTGAGTGGGAGGTCAGCGAGCCTGTAACAGGGACTTCCCTGGAATGCAGCCCCTGTTCCTCCTTCACCCCTGTTCTGGGCAGGAGGATGAAGGGGCCCAAACTTCCCCCCTACTTTAATCTGAGGCCTGAGATGGGAAGTGGAGAAGGGCTGGGTACGAAGCCTTGAGTCACTTGATGGAAATAATGGGGACCCTGTGACTTAGAGGAGGAGGCCCTGCACCTACTCCAACCCCTGCCCTCTTTGCCCAGGAGGCCCCAGGGAGAAGCAGACTTTTTGGAATGCATTACGCATAGTGTTTCCATTGCCTCACTGGTGTGAGGGGTGCTGGGTGAGAATGTGCCTGGGTGAGTGTGTGTGTGTGTTCAGAGCGCGCCTGCATGGTTCCGCCAGTCTTCATAGGGTGCCTGTGGACACGGAGGGGTTAACACTCTCTCCACACCTGTCCCTGGGCCTGACCATCCCAAATCCCCACTGGAACACTGGGACTTGCTGTCACCAGTACAGTCTAGACCTGGTTGAGCAGCCCTGGGGGCAAAGAGGAGATAGCAGGAGGACTGACCAGCCTACTACCTACCCCCCCCAGGCCAGCTCTGGACAGCTGTGTTCCCGTGCTTGGCACCTGAGAGTATCAGGCAGTGCCTGTGGGCCTTCTAGGCTGCGTGAGCCCTCGAGGGATGAAGGATGCTTCCAGGGGAAAGAAAAGGAGAGCCTCCCTGCCCTGCAGTCTCTTCTGACTCTCCCCGAAAGTGTCCCCGCCCACTCCTGGGACTGGAGAGTCCAGCCATACTGGGTCTTGTTTCCTCTTGAGGCTCCTTAAAAGGCAACATTGGAGGCGGGAGCCTCGGGCAGGCTTGGAATGAGGCAATTTAGCATCCTGTAATAGTTATGAGCTTGTAAAAGCATCGAAGAATTCATAGAATTCAGCTATTCAGTGGACACCTATTTTTTTAAAAAAGATTTTATGTATTTATTTATTTTTAGAGAGATGGAAAGGGAGAGAGGGAGAGAAACCTCACTGTGTTGTTGCCTCTCGAGCGCCCCCTACTGGGGACCTGGCCCACAACCCAGGCACTCGCCCTGACTGGGAATCGAACTGGCGACCTTTTGGTTTGTGGGACGATGCTCAGTGCACTGAGACACCAGCCAGGGCATTTTTTTTCAATAAATATTTTATTTTTAGAGAGAAGGGAAGGGAGGGAGAAAGAGAGGGAGAGAAACATTGATGTAAGAGAGAAACATTGACCGGTTGCCTCTCATATGTAACCGGACAGAGCACCGAACCCACCACCCAGGCACGTACCCTGACTAGGAATTGAACCAGCAGCCTGCTGCTTCATGATATGACATCCAACAAATGAGCCACACTGGTCAGCACATACCTTTCTTTTAAAGACCTACTATGTGCGGCCAGAATGCACGACAGGTCCTTGTCCTTTGCACTGGAGCTTCCAGTCTAGTGTTAAAGAACCAGACATACAAACTAATGTGTCACTTTAACCTCTTGCAAGTGTGATGGGAAAACAGAATAATGAGGGAATCCTAGTTTAGAGTGGGGTGGTGGGGAAGGAAGCCCACTCAGGAAAGGACACTTTTGCTGACCCAGGTTATTGAGAGGCCCGGGAGGGAAGGTGGGAGGGAGAGCTTGTGGGAAGGCCAGGAGGTGGGACCCAGCGCACTGCAGCCGGAGCTGTGCAATGGGAGAGGCCCGGGGGTGCAGCGTGCGGGCGGCTTCCCATGGGGCTCATAAGCCCTGGCGAGGATTTCGTATCTTGTTCCAAGTGTTGTGGGAAGCCACTTAGAGAGCACGCACTCTGATTTATGTTCTCCAAAGATCTCTCTGGCTTCAAAAAGGGGTGTGGGGGATCACAAAAAGGTAGGGAGCCTGGTTAGGAAGCATTTGCCATCGTCCAGGCGAGAGGTGAGGAAGGACCAGAGTACTTGGTGGCAGTGGAGGGGCGACAGGCAGATAGACTGAGTACTTCATGGTGTGACTTCCTGAACCCAATGACTGGGGAGCCGTGGGGGCTGGGGGGTGGGGCCAAGGCACCGCAGACCACCCAGCGTTCTGGCTTAAACACCTGTGGGTAGGGGCCATAATCTGAGTTGAGAGTGTTAGGAGAGGTGCAGGTTTGGGGAAAGCGCGCTTGGCCATTTTAAGTTCAAAGTGACTTTTACACACCCAGAGGAGCTGTCAGGAGGCCAGCTGGATCTGCGTCTGAAGCTCCAACGGGCTGGGGCGGGGTTCCTGTCCTGAGAACACTAATGGTCAATAACAATCCCAGGGCACGTACGATGGACCCAGCCTTGCCCTAAGTGCTTTGCAAGCCTGCCACTGCATCCCCGAAAGGTGGTACTATTATTGTCCTCATTTTACAGCCCATAGTTGAAATAACTTACTGGTGGCCACGTGCCTCATCAGCTAGGACCGGAACCCAGATCTGACTGTCAGAATCCATGCTCTTAGTCACTTGGTTATGCTGCCTCATTCATTCACTCAACAAATATTTATTGGGTGTCTACTAGGGGCTAGGCTTTGTTGTGTAGGCGCTGAAATATCAAATAATACCTGCCCTCAAGGACCTTAGAGGCTATGAGGAAACAGGTGTAAGCAAGAGAAGTATCTAAACACGCAGTATGTCAGGTAGCGAGGCCATGCTAAGGGGAAAGAGAAAACAGGGAAGTGGGATAGGAAGGGTAGAGGATGTTGAATTGTAAGATAGGGTGGCCAGGGCAGGCCTCCCTGAGGTTCCATTTGAATGAAAACTTGGAAGACATGAGTGAGCCGTGGGATGTTGAAGGATGAGCAGCTCAAAGGCTCTGGGGCAGGAGCACGCGGGGGTGAACAGTCAGAGGGTCGGCCGGCCGCGGCCCCGGGAACCAGGCCTGAGAGGAAGCGGTCAGAGAGAGCCCAGGAGGGCAGACTGGGGAGGGCCTTGCTGGCACTGAAGAGGCTTTGGCTCTTAGTCTGTGATGTGAAGCCAGTAGAGGGTTTGAGGCAGAGGAATGACATGTTATAAGTTGGTTTAACAGGATCTCTGGCAGCTGTGTTACAAATATACGGGGGGGGGGGGGGGGGGGGGTGCAGGGCAGAAGCAGTGAGTGAGTGAGAACAGTGAAGAGACTACAGCATAATCCAGGTGAAAGGTGCTTGAACCACGGGGTCTACGGGAAAGAATGAGGCGGGGTTTGGATCGTGGATGTGTTTTTAAGGTAGCGCCAACAGGACTTGCCAATGAATTGGATCAGCAAATGAGAGAGAGAGTCAGGCTTTTGGCCTGAGCTCCAGGAAAGATGGGGTGGCCATTTTCTGGGGACTGTGGGAAGAGCAGGCATGAGAGCAGGGGAGACCAGGAATTAAACTTGAGGTGTGTTAAGTTTGACCTGTTGTTAGGCACCCCAGTGTCTAACATGATGATGAGTAGCAGCAATTTTCTTGAGTCCAGTTTAGGGAGACATCTGGGTGAATACAACCTTGAGAACTGAGAACTTGAAGTTGACATTTAAAACCACCAGGCTGAATGGGATCGTCTAGGAGTCTCGCCATAGACACTGGTACCGAATCTCAGGCCCGTGTTGACCTCTGAGGCCTCCTCCCTCAGAGGCTGCCTAGCGACCCCTCACCTCTTCCTTCCCTTCTGTTCTCCCAGCACCTGCCAGGAGAAAGGACAGTGGGAGTGTGATCAGCAGCCATGCCTGGTGGACCAAGACATGATCAACGCCATCAACCAGGGTGACTACGGGTGAGAGGCCCTGGAAATGCCCTGCTGGGCGCACCTGCACACACACACACACACATTCTGCCAGAGAGGCATGTCGTGCCAGGCATACCCACACTCAGATCTCGCTTATGTGTATGCTCGGCCAGTATATGTCTCTCCCACCCACACATACATACCTCCAGGACCCTCAGCCTTCGCAGGTCTGTCACTTCCATCCCCTCTCTTGCAGGTGGCGAGCTGGGAACCACAGTGCTTTCTGGGGCATGACCCTGGATGAGGGCATTCGCTACCGCCTGGGCACCATCCGTCCATCTTCCTCCGTCACCAACATGAATGAGATCCACGTAAGTCCATTCTTGCCCGCAGTCCTGCGCTCTCATGGTCTAGGAGCCCAGGGATCCTGGCACCCTCTGCCCTATTCATCCAAGGGCCTGGGCCTATCCCTCTCCAGCAGACTGTGTGACGCTGGACAAGTCGCTCTCCTTCTCTGGGCCTTCGGTTCTTGCCCATAACAAGATGTACTACACCAGGAAAACTGATGCTCAGATTCTGTGTTGTGGTTCCAGCCTGAGCCCCTTCTTGGCCTCCCCAGACTGGAAAAAATGCTGTTGGTCCCAGCTGGGTCAGAGCCCAGGGGACCAGGAGGTCACCTTGGTATTTTGAGAAGGGAAAAACAGACTCCTCCAGCTCTGGCCAGAGAGCAGCAATTCTCGGAAACAGCTCAGAGGAACCCCAAGGGAAGAGGGGGCTTCTCCCTTCCCACTAGTGGGACCCTTTTGGGGGAGAAATGAGAACCAGACCCAGAACAGCTCAAGGGTGAGAAGGGTTACTGTAGCAGGACAGGGCTGGGGTCCACCCTGGAGGCTCCGTCTCTCAGCCGTAGGCAGGGGCTGGCCGGAGTGGCCCTCCCTGAAGAGGGACTTCAGCTCAAGGCTGCCCATGTCCTTACTCCCTGGGGCCTCTGCTATTTGCCTCCTGCTGTTTGCCTTGGCAGCCTGCTGCGTCACGGGACCTGATTGCTTCTTCCCTCCCCTGACCTTTGCGGCCTGACGCCCAAGGTCCTGGTGGGAAGGAGGATACAACAGATTGGAAGGTGCAGAGGAACACGGCAGGGGTTGAGGATGAAAAGCAGGGCGACTCTGGCCTGGCCACTTCCCTGTTCCTGGCCTCAGGTGTCTCATCTGGAAAACAGAACTAGTCACCCCGCACGTGACACTAGGGAGGCACTAAACGGTGCTTGGGTCTTCCGCTCGCGTCAACATGAAGGTTACTGGAAACCTTCTGCAGTGGGAGGGCTCAAGATCAAACTGTAGAAGGCCCTGGACTCTTCCTTGGTGGCCTTCCAGGGCCAACAGGCCTCTGAGGGGCAGACAGGGCCGAAGCAGGAGGCAGCTGAGTGACTTTTGCCTTGCAGACAGTGCTGGTCCCAGGGGAGGTACTGCCCACAGCCTTTGAGGCCTCCGAGAAGTGGCCCAATCTAATTCACGAGCCTTTGGACCAGGGCAACTGTGCAGGCTCCTGGGCCTTCTCCACGGCAGGTACGTCCAAGGGCAGAGGCTGGCTTGGTGGGGAGGGTGGGCCAAGGCCTAGCTCTCTGACGGCACCTTCTGCTTCCTTCCACCAGCCGTGGCATCTGATCGCGTCTCAATCCATTCTCTGGGGCACATGACACCTGTCCTGTCACCCCAGAACCTGCTGTCTTGTGACAAGCGCAACCAGCAGGGCTGCCAAGGTGGGCATCTCGATGGCGCCTGGTGGTTCCTGCGACGTCGAGGGTGAGCAGCAGCAGGGGGTGCGGGCAGGAAAGAGGGCATGGGGCAGGGGGCCTTGGGGAAGGCCATGCTCACTCTGCCCTGGCTCCTTCCTGATGCCCCCCCAGGGTGGTGTCTGACCACTGCTACCCGTTCTCGGGCCCGGAGAGAAATGAGGCTGGCCCTGCGCCCCGCTGCATGATGCACAGCCGGGCCATGGGTCGGGGCAAGCGCCAGGCCACTGCCCGCTGCCCCAATCACCATGCCCATGCCAATGACATCTACCAAGTCACTCCTGCCTACCGCCTTGGCTCCAGTGTAAGTCTGCACATGGGTGGCGGGCAGAGGGAGAGAGCTGGAGGCCTGGCCGAAGGCTGGAGCCTCTCCTGTAATGGATGCTCCCTTCCTCACCTCCCTCCCTGCAGGAGAAGGAGATCATGAAGGAGCTGATGGAGAATGGCCCTGTCCAAGGTAAGCACCCCTCATCCGGCTCCCGGACTCCAGAAGCTTTTGTGTCTGCTTAAAGCTGGGCATAACAGCACATGTGGTCTGTACGGCCTTGAGCAGTAAGTCCATTGGGGCCGGGAGTGGAGGGACCATGTCCCTTCCCCGCAGGCAGCACCTGGAGGGGTACTTAGATTCTCAGTAGGAGAGGCTCTGGAGCCTGGGAATGAATCTCTACTAGGGCTTTGGTGCCGCTGCTGATGGGCTGAGCCACGCCTACCTTGACCTCTGTCCACAGCCCTCATGGAGGTGCACGAGGACTTCTTCCTGTACCAGAGTGGCATCTACAGCCACACACCAGTGAGCCTGGGGAGGCCAGAGCAATACCGCCGGCATGGGACCCATTCCGTCAAGATCACAGGGTGAGGGGCTTTGGGGGGTGGGGACCGCCGAGCTTACACCGGGGGCTCTGAGCTGCCTAGAATCTAGGCCATCTCCCTGTAAAACACCATTTCAAAGAGAAGGAAACTGAGACTCAAAAAGAGGAGGGACTTCCCCTGGCCACACCAAGAGCTTAGTGCCTTTTAAGGTTCTTGAGGGACTGCTCCTTTCTTACACTCAGAGATAAAATAATTCCAATGAAACACAGACAAGGGTTCAGGAGTTGCTCTTCCTCTCCCCATCTCAGCGCCTGTTCTCAGCCCGGCCTGACTCAGTACCTCACTTCCCCAGCCTTCAGTTTCTCACCTGAGAGAACAGAAGTTAGAGTCACTGATTTCAATTGCCCTGCCAATGAAATGGACTTTGCAGTGGGAGTTCGGGGCCTCTAAGTTACCCGCATTCTCAGTCTCTTCCTTCTGGTCCCTGGCATCCACCCGCCTTGGCTCCCCAAGTGAGGAGGGAGGACAGGCAGAAGTGTGAGGCTCCGAGAACTGGTCCACAGGATGGGGGTCTCTGGAGGCCAGGGGTCCACATTCCCCCTTTTCTGCTCACCCCTCAATTATCGCTTCCAGTGCCTTTCCCCACCCTGGGAGTGGGTACACAGACTTAGAGATGTGGAGACTGAGGGAGGCGCAGGCAGGGACAGAGACCTGCCCAGGTCTTAAGGGTGTACCCAGAAGGCAAGAGGCGCCTGGATAGGGAAGGCCTGAGGGTGGGGCCCCTGAAAGCAGGTGGAATCAGCGCCTTGGCCCCTGCCTGGTTCTGGCCTGCAGGTGGGGAGAGGAGTCGCTGCCTGACGGGAGGACGCTCAAATACTGGGTGAGTCGCTGCGCTGCCCCGCCTCCCGCCCCCGCCCCGCTTCCCCCTTCCCCAGTGTCTCCAAGCCCCTGCTCACAACCCGCCTCGTTCTCAGACGGCAGCTAATTCCTGGGGCCCAGCCTGGGGCGAGAGGGGCCACTTCCGCATCGTACGTGGAGCCAACGAGTGCGACATCGAGAGCTTCGTGCTGGGTGTCTGGGGCCGTGTGGGCATGGAGGACATGGGTCACCACTGAGGCTGTGGGCACCATGCCAGGCTGCAGGCAGAAGAGCCCCCTGGGGGGTGCCCCCTGCCCCATCTGCCTGCCCAATCATGTGCTCTGGACGCCGGCAGGCCCCAGGGGCCTAATCCTTGTGAGGGTTCCGCTGACACAGCGCCCGGCCTGGGAGCCGCGGGCAGGCGAGGCTGGTGGAGCCCCCAGTCCTCCCAGCGGGTACGGGACAGAGCCTGGCCTGGGAGAAACCAGCCTGCAGGCCCCAGGCTCCCGCATCCCCATGCAAGACCACTGAAGCCAGGACACCCCCAAGTCTCCAGCCCCACTACCCCATCCCACCCTTGTGCTCTTATTCTCCAAAGATATTTATTTTTATTTTCACTGTTTTAAAATAAAAACAAAGTATTGATAACTCTAGCAACTCAGAATTTATGGAAGTAGAAAGCCAGGCCAGAGTTGGGGTGGCTTATGTTTAGGAAGCAGAAAGGGCTGCTGCGGCCTCGCAGGTGGGCATGGGTGGGTGGCCTAGATGTCTTAGTCTCCACTCAGCCCTGCTTGTTAGTGGCCCTGGGCACTGACACACTTGGATGTGGAGCACGGATGGCATGACTTTTGGCCCCTGGAGAGACATGAACCCGTGGGAACCATCTTTCAGACGCTGAGTCAGCACCGCCTGAGAAGGGAGGGTGACCCACCAATCAGCGGGACTGGCGCCAGTGCCCAGCAGGCAAGGGGGGTACGGCCCTGCAGACGCTGAGCCTCTGTCTCTGAGGATCAGCCTCTCCCAGCCACCCAGGCGAGGGGCCCCTCTCTTTCCCCTGCCCCTGGGCTCAGCACAGCCTGCCTCTCCAGCCCTCTCCCTACCCCACCTTCCCAGGCTCCCAAAGCCAGCACAAGCAGCCTGGGTCTCAGCCTGGCTTTCACAGCTGCCAGGTCCCGCCTGACCAGCATCCTCATCAGCTTCTTTACCCTGGGCACAAGCAACTCCCGAGTCCTCACTGGTCCTCAGGTGACCACTACCCATGCAGGCCACCGGGCATTTGGACATGCTATTCCCCCAGTCCAGGTTCCTTCCATCCTATCCCCCTCCTTTCCCCTGTCCAACCCCCAGTCCAAAGCTAACTCCAGGGTTCCTTCTTTCAGACAGTACCTGTGGAAGGCAACTGATGTTTCCCCAAACCACCGCAACCCCAGCCTAGCATGGCTTAGACACCCACTCCCTGAACTCACCTGCACCCTGCCCTCTTACCCAGGATTTCACTTATTTGGTGTGTTCCTACCTCCTCCCTTATGCTGGCAGTCCCCTGAGGGCGGGGATTGGGTCTGGTTCCTTAGTGGGTCCTGGCCCCCACACGGGTACCAGGCATAAGGTGGCGTTACAGCCTGTGAAATGGTTGAGTGGGTATGACCCCTTCTTCCCCTTCCACTTGCCTCGGAGACCTGGACGCCCACCTCTCTAAGATCAGCTGTCGGGAGGGAGTCCTGCCTTTCCAGGAGCCCAGGGAGGCTGTGCCCGGGGAGGAGGTATCTTCGGCATGCAAACCCGCGTCACTGAGCGGGAGCCAGTCACCGAGGGGAGGCAGACGGGGGTCCTCCTCCCTGCCAGCAGCCCCTCGGGACAGGCGCAGTCCCTTGGCCTTGCGGGAATCACCTGGAAGGAATGCGGGGCCGATAAGGGGCCGCCTTTGTTTCATTTCCTGTTTGCCAGCACGTCCCGAGCCCGGCTCCCCTGGCGCGCCTGCCCATCCCAAGGAGCCAAGGCCAGCCTGGGGCCCTAGGGACGACCGCGGGCGGGGACCCTCACCAGGGAACGCGGGGACTGCGGCTCACCATTCGCTCCGGCTGCAGCCGCCTGGACGCACCCCGCCGCTCCCACCCGGCTGGGAAAACCCCGTCCCCGGGCGGGGCGAGGCTGGAATTTTCTTCAAGGACCTGCGGCGGAAACTACAGGCGGTTGGGAAAGGGAGGGGCGCAGCCGGGTTTCGAGGCTTCATCTCCTCCAGGCCTGCGGACCTTGGGGGAGTGAGCCCAGCCCTTCCGTAATCCTGTTCCGGGATCAGGGAGCCCCGGGCCCGCCCAGCCCTGGAGTGGGACAGGGTTCGGGTGGGAGTGCGGAGGATTTAGCCGCCCCTAAGAAACCTCCAGCCATCCCTGGTTCCCCGATGTTAGTAACGGCGTGCTGTTATAAAGAGCTACGCAAACCTCATTCCGCGCCCCCACCCCTCCCCGCCAAATTACTACCCCCGAGTCGGTCCAGGAGAAATCCCAGTACCCCAGCCCCTTGCCGTGGTGTGTCCTGAGACTAGTTTCTTCCTCTCTCTGGGCCTAGGGCATGGTCATCAGACAAGCCTGGGTTTGAACCCTGCTCTGTCTGTTCCCCACACTGGCTATGTAATCTTGCCTTTCAGAGGCTGTGCTCTTATCTTTAATGGGGATAACAGCACAGTCCTGGACACCTAAGAAGGAAGCTCAGTTCTGAGAAACTCCTGAGGTGATTTCCTCATTGTGTGAACATCATAGAGTGCACTCACACAAACCTACGTGTTCTAGCCCACTGCACACCTAGGCTGGGTGCTACAGTCTATTGCTCCCAGGCTACAAATCTGTACTACGTATTGCACAAAACAACACGAGATTAAATCAAGCAGAATAGAAAATGGTGCAATCAAGAGACCTGGTAAACAAGAGATGAGGCTGCTGCTAACACAGCACAATGACAGCAAACTTTTTTTTTTGTCATAAGATTTTATGCAATTGTTTTGAGAGATTGCGGAAGAGAGGGACAAAGAGAGGGAGAGAAACATCTATGTATAAGAAAAACATTGATTGCTTGCCTCTGGCACACTCTAACCAAGGACTTGGCCCGAAACCCAGGACTGTGCCCTGACTAGGAGTCGAACTGGTGACTTTTCAGTTCGCAGGCCATTGCTCAATCCACTGAGCCATGCCAGCCAGGGAGATAGCAAGCTTTTTTTATAAGTAGAAAGAGTACACTTTAAAATAGGATTAGAAGTACAGTAAGCACATAAAGCAGCAACATAGTCGTTTATTATCATCATCAAGTATTATGCAGTCATTGTTGACCGAAACATCATTATGTGGTGCATGACTGTGTTCCTCTCCTGGAGTTGTGGGAGGATTACATGCAGCAAAGCATGCTAAGCACCATGCTTGCAACTTAGGGGCTCAATAAATGGTAACAGCTACAACATTTTAAGGGAATTAGACTGACTTAATAAGTAAAGGCTTTTCTTAATAAGCTAAACATTTATTGAGTATTTAATCACAATGCCACCACATTGCTCTGACTGCTTTACATATTTTGTCTCCTTTAATACTAAAAACAAACAATTTCTTTATTTTGTAGATAAGAAACACAAGTATAGAAGAGTCTAAAGTTTGTTTGAGGCAGGATTCAAACCCAGACCATCTCAATCCTCATATTAATCAGCTCTGTACCAACAGTGGTTGATTGGTAGTGATAGTTCAGTGTCCCTTTCCAAGTCCTTTCCCTGTATAGCAAACTCTTATTTATCCTTCAAAACCCAACTCAATTGCCCCTTCTCTGGAAAGCCTTTCCTGGCCTCCATCTTCTGGACTTCAGCATATATCCCTGGCACAGAGGGAGCACCTGCTGACAACTCTTCCTCCCACAAACGGATGGAGCAGGAATTTTTTCTTAGCCCCATCCTTTTCCAGCCACCAAATGCTCTGTTTGGGCCTTCATTCTGGTCCCCTGTGTGGCTCTGCAGGGTCCCGAGGCACCTGACTCTAGTTTCCCAGAAGCTGCTAAGTTGTATCACTTCACGAGGGTTGATGCCTCACATCTTCCTGGTATCTTGCCAATCTCCCATCTGAGCCTGGTGCCCATTAAGGGAAAGGAATTCGTGCCTACTGAGCCTGCAGTGGGCCAGGCGCTGGCCTGAGCTCTCCATATACTTTAGCTCATTTGATCCTATACACACCCCCGTGAGATAGTATATCATTAGAAACCAATGCCAACCAGCGAGGTGACTCTCAGAATCTAAGGAAGGAAGACCTTCCAGATGATGAGCAGGGCTAGTGGACCCAGACACAGCCGTAATCAGAGACAGAAATTATGATTCTCTCTCTTCCTTTCTTTCTACAGACTAACTCTGCCATGAGGAAGGACATGTGGCCAATGGCATGTGGCTTCCTGAGCTTCTCAGCCCACAGCCATTTTCTCAGTTCTGATTCAAAACAAAGCCAAACAGAACGGGGAAGGCTGCCGACTGGCCTCGTTCTAACTAGGCACCCACCTGTGGGCCGAGGGGGCAGGGTCATGGAAGCCATGGCAGCCGCTGCTGGGGTGCTGTTTGGAGAGAGAAGAGATCCCCAAAGAAGGAGGGGGCTGCTGTTCCGGGGTAAAGAGGGATGCCGAGCAGGTGGCAGAAACAGGCCCACAGCAGCTCGACCCTGCTCCGTTGGACAGCTAAGGAGACCGTGGTCAGAGAACGGTGTGACAGGTGAGGTGGCACAGCCAGTGGGTGGTGGAGACAGGCACAGCCCACCCTGCCTCCCGCTGAATTTGTGGGTCAAGCCAGAGAGATACCCTTTGCAGGTGAAAGAGTGAGGGATTCCTCCCCTGGGTGGTGCCGCTCAGTGGATTGAGCATTGGCCTGTACGCTGAAAGGTCACTGGTTTCATTCCCCATCAGGGAACATGTCTGGGTTGTGGGCCAGGTTCCCAGTTGGGGCCGTGTGAGAGACAACTGCTCGATGTTTATGTTTCTCTCACTCATGGATGTTTCTCTCCCTCTCTTTCTCCCTCCCTTCCCCTCTCTTTAAAAATAAATAAATAAAATCTTAAAAAAAAAAAAAAAAAGAGTGAGGGATTCCTCCTCTGCTTCTCCCTGATGATTCCCTTCTGAGCCCTTGGAGATAACTTGCCTAGAATTCCACACACTTTGGGAAAACCCTGGGGTCAGTCTTCCCAAAGTGAAGCAAAGCCCAGTCTGAGCAGGCCTTCCAGGCGAGTATTCTGCTCCCTGCACACAGCACGCTCCCCACCAGGGGATGCCATGAGGTGGTTAACAGGATGTGTTGTTTGTAGATCAGAGAGATGGGTGCCAGGGGAGCCATACTGAGGATATGCACTCTAGCTAAGGACTATTATTACCCTCATTTCACAGGGAGGAAACTGAAGCTAGGGGTAGGTGTGAGGGAAAGGGAAGTGACTTGCTCAAGGACATATTGCTAGACAGTGGTAGGGACCCTCAGTTGCGAGGCTCCAAAGGCTGGGCTTTCCCTGAGCTATGTCCAGGTGCACTCACATTCCCTCTTCATCTTGTACCCCAGGAGGCTCTTTGGCTTCCACCTCTGTGCAAGGATGTCTGGGACCTGAAATTTGGGGCTCACAGAAGCTGGTGACCTGGGAGGGAGGGGAGTTATGAACACTCCGGTGGGCTTGGGCTTCAGGGGGGTGTCAGAACTGCAGAGTGGGAACCCAAAACTGCTCATCCTATAAAGTCAGGTTCAGCCCTGGCTGGTGTGGCTCAGTGGATTGAGCACCGGCCTACACACCAAGAGGTCAGGTTCGATTCCGAGTCAGGGCACCTGCCTGGGTTGCGGGCCAGGTCCCCAGCTTAGGGTGTGTGAGAGGCAACCAGTCAATGTATTCCTCACATATTGATGTTTCTCTCCCTCTCTTCCTCCCTCCTTTCCCCTCTCTCTAAAAGTAAATAAAAAAAAAATTTTAAATGTCACGTTCAAAGGTCTTCTCCTTGAGAAGCCTTCCTGACCTCTCTGTACAGCCATTATCCATCCTCTGAGCCCCAGCCCCGGCCCGCTCGTTCCGCCTCAGTGCCCCTTGCTGACGGCAGGCTTTTTGAGAACAGGGCTGTGCCTTGCTGTCTCTGCTCTCGGTATTGCCCAGGATGCTACTAGCCTGGAAGAGACACAAGAGCTGTTCTTTGGGAGAATAGAGGAAAAAGTGAATGATGGGTGCACACATGCAGAGGGCTGAGAGGTGCTGTCAGTCTTGGCAGCAGGGCCCCCTGGTGGCTGAATCCTCACCTGCCACAGCCTAGAGAAGTCGGGAAGAGAAGGGACCTGTGCAGAGTCCCAGCTCTGAACAGCTACTATGGACCGCGTGTTGTTGTTGTTTTAAAAATGATTATATTTATTTATTTTTAGAGCGAGGGGAAGGGAGGGAGAAAGAGAGGGAGAGAAACATCAATCAGTTGTCTCTCACAGGGAATTGAACTGGCGACCTTTCAGGTCACAGGCGGATGCTCAGTCCACTGAGCCACACCAGCCAGGGTGGGCTATGGGGTTGACATACATTCCTAGTGAGTCCTCATAACTGCTCCATGAGGCCTGGACACTGGACCAAGGGGACTAAGCAGGAAGGGGCAGAACTGGGGGTAAATCTCAGTCTGTTGAACCCAGACCCCAGCTGGTTGCTGTGGCCCCCAACTCTGCACTCCCCACCCAGATGTTGTACCCCAGCCTGGCCAGGAGAGGGTCCCCGTTTGACTTTGAGCTTTCCCTCGCCTGTGGCACTGTCCTTCACCCATGCCTCCACTCAGGTTCTGCTCTCTGCCCGCAGCATGCACACACCTCTGTGGGCAGTCGCTCAACTCAGGGACGGGCAGAGTCAGGCTCAAATTCCAGCCCCACTGGACTCCCTGAAGCTCACTTGCCTCTCTGGACCTCAGTTCCCCAGTTTGTAAAATGAGAACAGTGATCTCTGTTAACTCCGCGTGCCCTGGACTGAGGATTTCCCTAAGAATGCGAAAATAAAGGAAACAAGCCAAGCCCACAAAGAGATAGACAGAAAAAATTGGTACCTTATGAATTGGTGCAGAGATGTGCACAGTCACCTTAAAGGCCCAGGCTAACTCTGGGGCTTGCAGAAGGTGACAGTACTAGGTGAAGGTATTAACCCATCTGAAGTAGTGAAGCATCTTCAGACAAAGGTGAGTCTCGGTGACCCCAAGCTGCTGAGTTGGTCCAGAGAGAGGCAGCTCTGGCTGTTGGACCAGGGGCCTAGCTGAGCCTGAGTGGAGACGGAAAAGGTGGGTGTCACTGGTGGACAGAGTAGTTCCTTTCGCCACAGCAGGATGGTTCTCTGGAGACCTGGGTGCATGGGCCGTCTTAGCCTGGGGCCATGTACCCAGGGTCTCTGCCGTCTCCGCTCCAGTTGACTTTGAGACAAAGCAGATACGAGAGTGAGCCAAGAGTGTCAGAATAGGAGGTGGTGGGGCCTGAGTCCAGCTTGTACGGCAGAGTGCACATTTGCCTAAAGGCATTCAGAATCAATGACTTTTAAAAACACAATGCCAGCCTGTATCATGCAGGATCCCAACAGGAAACAGATGGCATGCTCTAATGAGAGTTTGGGCAGAGTTTATTTTCAAAAGGATTAATAACAAAACAGGGTGTAGGGGAGTCACAAAAGAAAGTGCAGCGGGCCAGGGCTAACAACAGCACAGTTATCGCTGCCGGGGCCTGTGAGGCCATGGGGCAGGAGAGGTAACCAAAACCCGGGTGGAGGGGGTCCTGTAGAGCAGAAGTGACCTCACAGAGAAGGATCTGGGGGTTAAATACTCCAGCCTCACTATCTTCCCTCACTCTCATCTCCTGCTTGGCTCCCCATTTACCAAACACCACGTGAGCTGCGGCTGTAGACTTTTAAATGAACAAGAAATAAACTTCTGTCTTATTTAAACCGCTGTTTCTAAGGGTCTTGTGTAACAGCAGTCTAACCCTTACCAGGACACTCGAAGGCATACTTATATCTGCCACGAAGATAGAATAATCGTGAACTTATATGTATCATGAATTTATATTCATTTTGGTGAAACATACAAAGCAAATCTGGCAGAGCTGCAGAGAAAGTCACAAATCTATAAACAAAGTGGGAAGTTTTAATTAAACTTTCTTAAAACCAAGTAGCAAATCCATTAATCAAGTTACCCATTGTTTTCAAGTTCACGTAAAACATTTTTTAAAATACCACATATGTGGCTGTTCAGGAAGGCAAAATTTTTTCACGGAATCAGTATCATTCAGTCACATTCTCTAATCCCAACATAATAAAATTAGAAACAATGACAAGTTGGCCAAGGAAAGTATATATGTTTGTTAACTTAAAAATACGTTTCTAAATAATTCATGGGCTGAGGAGAACATTATCATGGAAATAATAAGATATTTAAAACTGAATAACAATAAGCTAAAGTGGAACTTGGAGGGAAAATTATAGCCTTAAATGCATTCATTAAAACAGGAAGGATTGACAACTGAATTAAGCATCCAACTCAGGATTTGAGGAAGAGACCGTCAGAAAACACAAAGAGAGCAGAAGAAAGCAAATAATAAAGATAAAGCAGAACATAGTGATACAACAAACAACAAAGAGTTGAATTAATGCTTTTTAAAGCCATAGGAAAATAAACAAATCACTAGCAAAAATACACACTATTGGGAACAAAAAGAAAAATATGACTAGAGGTGCAACCAATATATTCTTTTTAATCACTAAAAAACACCATAGGGATCTTTGGTTCTGGCAACATATCAGATTAAGATACTGTGAACAACTCGGGAAATAAACCCAGAAGGAAGAAGTAACTTTCAAAGAGAAGAGGGAAGAAAAAAAATTAAGCGAAGGAAATTCAGAGAAGCATGGACGTTATTTAAAAAATTTAAAGACTGATTTGGGTGAATACAATAAACAAGGAAGATTAAAAACTGGAAAACCAATCAAATTGTAGGCAGGAAGCTATGATCAGAGTTCAGGGGCATTCTAAGCTCTTCGGTTGTTCTAGAGGAGGATATTGATTAACTCTAGACTTTGTTAAATGAAGTATGTTAAAAAATTTAAGGATGACTAATGACAGAACAGAAATAGAATGTAATCTAAAGCAGTAGAGAGGAAACAAAAGGCATAAAGACAGTCCAATCAGTCTACCTGCAGGCAGAGGATGACAAAAGAAGCAAAGGAAATCTTGGTGCTACGGCCAGTTTCCAAGATGGCCCCAGTGCTCTCTGCCTCTGGGGACTCACTCCAGTGAGTAGTCCCCTCCCACAATGTGACTTGCTACTGTCCAATAGAACCTGGTAGCAGGGAGGGTATGTCTTTTCTCAGCAGGGTTGGCTGTCTGGGAGGGCAGCTTGTGCTCTCCCATACAACACTGTCCTCAAAACGGCTCCCTGTTGGTTTAAAGCTCTGCTTTCAATGACTTGGAATTCTTAATAATTTTTTAGTAAGGAGCCTCACAAACTATGCAACCAGTTTCACTTCCAAGATTAGGTTACAAAATAAGGTTGCTAAATTAAATACTGGAAGCCCAAACAAATCTGAATTTTGAATAAGCGATGAATAATTTTTTAGTGTAAGTAAATCCCCTGCAAATATTAAATGATCTGAAGTTTAGATCCAAGTGCACATCCTGTATTTTTATTAGCTAAATCTGGCAATCCTATTAGCAAACCTGCAGCTTCCCTTTTGGTCGCTCTCTCTCTCTGGGGTCACTTGATTGTAGTCTCCCAGACTCCTGACCCTAAGAAGTTGTGTAGAATAAGAAATATTTGTTGTTTTGAGCTGTTCAGTTTTGGGGTAATTTGTTAATAGCCATTTATAACTATTGATCATACACAGGTAAATAAAAAACATAAAACAAGATTTATAAATGAAATTTTAAATGCTGGTAATCACACAAAAAATGGAAATGGGCTGATTTCACCAGTTAATAGAGTATCAGCATGCAGTAGAACACACAGTCCAGCTGTATGCTATTCATGAGAGACACACTTAAAACAAAAATATGGAACTCCTGGAGGTAAAAATATGAAAAGAGATACCCTGGGTATAAAAGACACTTTCTATTGTCTGACTAACAGCATGCTCCAAGCCTTTTGCACTTTGCTACAGAATCCTGATTTTTTTTCTTTTCAGGTAGTAGGCAGAAATCTGTTGGTCCCAGGAGGAGTGGCTATACCCCAGCCCCGGGTTATTTCTTGCAACGTAAAAATACCAGCCCTAAAGGATGACTCGGGATTTGGTCCAAGCCAACCATGGAATCTCATTTCTGTTGGTCAGTAATTAGGGAAAAGGGGCTCATGTGTCCCAGTTCTAGAAACTGAGATGCAGAGGGAAATCTTCTGGGATGTGTTCCCTTCCTTATTCCTTTCTTCTGCCTGGCCCAGGGACACAATGCCCTGAAGGTGCAGCTGCCTTTTATAATCTATTTTTGGAAAAGATTTTATTTATTTATTTTTAGATAGAAGAGAATGGAGGGAGAAAGGGAGGGAGAGAAACAGTGATGTGAGACAGAAACACTGATCAATTGCCTCAGGTGCCTTGCACATGAGCCTGGACTAGGGACTGAACTGGCAACCCAGGCCTGCGCCCTGATTGGGAGTTGAATTGGTGACCTTTTGCTTTGTGGGACACACCGAACCAACTGGCCCACACCACGAAGGACAGCCTTTTGTAATCTTGACAATCGCAGACGTGAATCAAATGCCCACGAGCTAATGCTGAAGAAACAGAGCAAACCTGGGCACCTGATGGCATCACAGGGCAGCTAAAACAAGACCAACAATGGCCTGACTGTGGTTATTTAAAGAAACAGATCCCAATTTGTCTCAGCCACAGTAGTTGGGTTTTGTTATTTGCAGCTAAATACATTCCTAACAGGCACATCAAAATGGACTTTAAGTCAAAGGTCATCTTTACAGATGAGAGGATCATGACGTAACGATTAACGAGGAAGATGTTACCAGGGAGAGGTGATGCTAAACTCCTTCGAACCCAACAGCATAGCCCTCAGATTGCATAAAGCAGAGTCAGCACTCTTGTCCTATGAAAGGGCAGGTAGCAAATATTTTAGGCTTTGCAGGCCATGTGGTCTCTGTCTCCCAGACTCAACTCTGCTATTGTAGTGAGAAGCAGTCACAGATAATACATTAACAAAAGAACAGGGCTGTGTTCCAATAAAGCTTCATTTATAAAAGCAAGGAGTGGGCCATTGTTTGATGACCCCCGATAAAAGCAAAACTCGAGACAATTTCAAAGAAAGATGAATAAATCCATAGTTCTTCTGAGGATTTTATCCTTTCTCTCTCTGTAGTTACTAAATCAGGCAGTTATAAAATTAGTAACTATGTGGATTATTTGATAACACAATTAAGAAACTTGATCAAACAATCAGAAAATTGACATCTTTTCATGCAATAAGGGAATATTTATAAGAATTAATCACATACTAGGTCATAAGTCTGTCTACGGGATGAAGAATTTATATTATAGAGGTCACCTTCTGTGACCACGATACAATAAAACAAGAAAACTATAACAAAAAGACAAATTTGTGTCTGAAAACTAAAATCATACCTCCAAATATTTAATAGGACAAAGAAAAATGAGAAAATATTAGGAATTGGTTGACAAAGAAAGTCACAATTAATGAGTTGAGCATCCAATTTAGGAAGTGAGAAAAAAACAACATATGCACTCTCCCCCAAATAACAGGAAATAATAAAGATAAAAATCAATAAAAAAGAAAACAAAGAAACAATATAGATGATCAATAATACAAATGACTAAAAAAAGAGATGTATTTCTAGCAAAACTATGGAAAAAGAAAGAAGGTCCCAAAAATAATTAAGAGAGGGAGTTAACTATAGATTTTTTTAAACTAAAAAAATAACTTGATGGAAACAAATATGAAAATATAGATGTAATGGTAAGTGTTTATGAAATATAACTTCTCAAAACTGACTTAAGAAATGGAAATGGGAAATAAATGATAGCATTAAAGAAATAGTTGTTCAGATTGTTCTGCTTTTATCTTTTAAATTTCTCCTGAATCTGTAGTTAGTATATCCTTTTCATTCTTTTTTTTTTTTAATCCTCACCCAAGGATATGGTATACGGGACAATGTTCCAATCAACTGAACCACCTGGCCAGGGCTCTCTTTCATTCTTAATATTTATTTACCTGTGCCTTTTCTATTTTTATACAAATCAACCTTAGAGGTTTGACTATTTTTATTAACCTTTTCTAAGAACTGACCTTTCGCTTCCTTAATTCTCTCAATTGTCTTTGTTTTCTTTTTCTTTTTAAATTTTCGTTCCTATCTTCATCATTTCTTTGTCCTACATTCACTGGGTTTATTTCATTGTTCTCTTTTATTTCCTAAGTTAGAGGAAGATACAGAATTTTTCAGCATCCCAGTTAGTGATCGCCTCAGAGGTAACCACCATTCAGACTTTTATTACCATGGATTGATTTTGCCCACTTTTGAATTTCATGCAAATGAAATTATAGAGTATTTACTCTTTCTGACTTCTCTCACTCAACATTCCATGTGTGTTTCTCCCATCTTGTTGCCTGTTACAATAGTTGTTTGTGTGTGATTTATTTCGGTGTGTAGTATCCCATGTATGAATACACAACTTATTTATCCATTCAACTATTGATGAACATTTGAGTTGTTTCCAGAAGTGTGTTATTAAATTTCCACACATGTCCAAATTGTTACCAGTTCTTACTTGCTTTTTGCTTAGAGAATCTGGTGTATATGACTGATTCTTGACAATACGACTTGCTTTATGGCCTGATATGTGGTCAGTGTTTATGAATTTGCCATGTATGTTTGGGTAGAGAGCGTTGGGTGTTGGCTTCTCTTTGTGTTAATAAATCAAGCTTGTTAACTGTGCTGCTCAAGTCTTCCTTGTCCCTTTTATTTTTTTAAATTAGAAACATCAATCAATAATGAAGAGAGGTGTTTCAGACTATCTCACTTAGAACTATGTATTGTCAATTTATTGTTATTACTAATGATTTAGTTTTCTGTACTGTTTTACCTTCTGCTTTCTATTTGTCCCACTTTTGCTTCTGCTTTGTGTTGTCTTTTCTTAAAAGTAGACTGAGTTTCTGCTTTCTTACTTCACTCTTTCTGTCTACTGATTTAGAAGCCACTGACTCTCCTCCATTGGCTCTGTTCTCAGAGTGGCCATCCTTAGGATTTTACACTGCACCCTCCATGAAGCTGGGCTTTCATACCCCAACCCTCCTTCCAAACACTACAGAACCTTGGGCGCTCCAACGCCAGGGGCTGCTCCCTTTCACCCTGCTTTCAAGTTTCCCTTGAGTCTGTCCTCTCAGCCCACAAGTTTGCCATTATGATCACTATATTCTACATGGTTTAGATTTATCTACAAGTTTATCATTTTCTTTTCTAAGCAATCCTTGCACCTCAGACTTGTCTTCTTTGATCGTTTTTCTTCTTTCAAAAGCACATAGTTAGAAGTTCTTTTATTTTAGTTTTTAAGTTTTGTCATCATTGTATCTGAGAGCTAGGGAGAGCCACTGACCTGGAGCCACTTTAACACACTTCCGGGTCCCTGTTCATGTAGGAATCTCAAACCCAGGTCCTCCAACTTGCTGTTGGCCCCATCAGTGCCCCTGAGTGCTATGCTCCCCTTTCTGAATGTGTGCCCTTCCTAGGTCTGGGCTCAGCTCACAATTTTGTTTTGTTTTATTTCCTCTCCTTAGAGATTTCACTCCCTGGAAAACAGCAATAAAATTTTTAAATTACGGGTTTTTTATTAGTTTGTTTGTTTTTTGCAGTTCCTTTGGAGGGGGAGGGCCTTTCTGAGTACCTATCCACCATACTGCCAGAAGTGGATGTCTTTTCTATGCAAGTTTGTATAATTTTGCTCCTCTTGCATGTATCCTTGAACAGTTAATAGCATTGCTTTGCCTGTTTTAAAACTTCCTATAATGCTATTATATGGTACATATCCTTCTGTCTTTTATGTTCTATCATGTGTGAGATTTGTCCATGTTAACATGCAGCACCTCACTTGGACCCTGGCCCTCTTTCCACGGGTGAAGAAGTCAGTGCCCACCCTGAACCCTTCCCTTCCTCTTCTAAGCCACGGTCTGAGCCCCAGAACCCTGAATTCCCTTGATCCAAGCACCCAGAGTCTGTTTCTAAGGCCAGAGCAGTCATTTCCTTAGGGTTCCTCCTCTGGGGGACCATGAAACCACACATGCTTAATCCTAAGGGAGGACAGGGGTGCCTGTTTGCGGCAGATGGGTAAGTAGACAGGGTTTGAACAAATGGGCTGAAGGGTCCACAAGCCTGCCCCGAATATTTCTGAGGCCAGGATAAGGGTAATCTAGAGGCTCAGGGCCCATGTCTTCGCATTCTGGCTCCATATCACACAGTGGACCTCCGTGATCTTTGCTGCAGAGGGACATGTTACTTCATTATACTGGGCAGCAAGCAAATCTGCCTTCTGTTCCAGAAGGAGACACTCTATATCCTGAAGATAGTGAAGGAGACACTCTATATCCTGAAGATAGTTGACATACAAACATCCTTGAAAAGACTGTTTAAAAAAAAAAAGGCAACAAGTCCAATATAAAAAGGCAGTGAGAATTTCTGCAAGGCATCCGGAAATGGAGCAGACCCATGACAATTTGTCTCTTAATATGAATCTTCTCAATAGTTTTACTAGTTTTTCTATAGAATCTCTTCAATTTTCTAGGTAGACAGTCACATGATCTACAAATATAGGATGATCTTTTTTTTTCCTTTTCAATGGTTTATACCATATTTTTCTTTTCCTTATTACACAGGCTGGGAAATTCAACACATCTTGGAACAGAACCAGAGACAGTGAACATCTTTTTTGGTTTCTGACATTAAAAGAAATGATTTTAGTTTTACCATTAAGTGGTATGTTTACTGTAGGTTTTAGAAAGATGCCCATTATCACATATCACATTAAGAAAGTCCCCTCCTATTCCTAGTTTGCCAAAAACTTTTATAAACTGCTTAATTTTATCAAGTGCTTTTTCTCCATCTGTTTTATATGATCATTGGCTTTTTGTGTTTTTTAATCTGTTAATGATGAGATTTAACAAGACAATTTTCTAATGTTGAAAATATTCTTGCATTCCTGGAACAAACCCAACTTGGTCATGATACATTTTTAAAATATATTTCTGTATTTAGTTTGATAATATTGATATCTGAGTCTCTGTCCATAATTGAGAATGGACCTAAGATCTTTCTGTCTTAAACTGCCTTTATCTAGGTTGAGTATTAAGCTTCCACTAGCCACTGAAAATGCAGTGGGTAATTTTCCCTCTTTTTCCATTTTTTGGAGAAATTTGTATAAGATATGAACTGTCTGAGTCCAAGATACTTCATTGTCTTAGCCACATGCTCCCACAAGTGGATGGGGGAGGTATGACCGAGGCTGAGGGCCACCGCGTGTGAAATCAGCCAAGCCATCTTCTTCAGCAGTCAGCGACAGCCATGCTGGAACTTTAGTTAGCAGATCCTTTAGCTCTTACCCTAAGCTAAGGCCTCCCACTTTACACCACCAACAACTGACGTGGTATTTTGTCTTCCATAATCCTTTTGCTTTATTCCCAAGAGCGTGTCAGAATCAGGCCGAGGAGGAGGAGGACTATTTAACGGAGACCTCCTTGGAGGCCCAGGCTGGCAGGTACACAGAGAAAGCTCAGGCAATTGACTGGAGGGTAATTAACACAGTATTTAATTAAAGACATGTTCCCCAAAGTATGGTAGATGTACCATCGCTGTGGATAATCTTTAGTGGTAAATAAAAAGCCCTTTGTTCTCTTAAGAGCTATTTGCTTATTTTAACATAGATTAGAAAATGTAACTATATAGTTGTAAACAATAAGAGATATAAATAGAACATCAAACTTGCAACTTTACAGATATATTGTAAGGCTAGGGTAGTCAGTTTAAAGAAAAATATTACCGTAAGTAAATATTAACACAGGTAATGAGAAGACATGGCAAAAATTGAGACAGTGGCATGAGAATAACCGAAGTTTGGGAAATATTCAAATAAAAGCCCATTTAGTGAATAAGAAACCAGCATCTGCCACCAACTTTCCCCTGCAAACATACACACCATGAAGATATAGAAAGGGGGAGAGATTAAAAATGAGAGAGAAATACTTTCTAAAGAAATTGAGTGATCTTTCTCAAAAGGACCAGTGTTCCTACTCAATGTTGGTGTCTAGAGTAAACACATCCTTATCTTGGCCCAGGGCGGAAATGGGGCGGGGGCAGGGGGCATCTGCTTGCCTATCTGCACCCCTTTCATGTGCCTTAAAGCAAAGCTTGCTGGTTAATCTCAGTCCGTAAGCAAGCATTAGGGCGAATTAAAGACATTTTCAGGCATTCAAAAACTCAGAAAGCTTTCCTTCATGTACTCCTTTTAAAAATGCTACTTGAGCTCTGGCTGGTGTGGCTCAGTGGATTGAGCACCAATCTATGAAATAAAGGGTTACTGGTTTGATTTCCAGTCAGGGCACATGCCTGGGTTGTGGGCCAGGTCCCCAGGAAGGGGCATGTGAGAGGCAACCACATGTTGATGTTCCTGTCCCTCTCTTTTTCCCTCCCTTCTGTCTAAAGATAAATAAAATCTAAAAAAAAAAAAAAATGCTATATGAAGATATACTTTAGCAAAGCAGAACCCAAGAAAGAGAAAGATAACAGATTCACAAAACAGTAGAATTAACCCAGGAGTTCAATGAACAGAAAATACCAGAGGTTCATAAAACCATCAGTCAAAATTAGAACAGGAAGTCAGAGGGTTTGGAGAAGAATGTTTTTAAGAAGAAAATGGGCTTCATTCAACAAATAATGTAATTAAGAAGCTGGAGGATTTTAATGACCTGATTTAAAAGGCATGTGTTTCTTTTCTCAAAAAGAAAAGAGAAAAGCAATTAGAAACTCCAGTGGAACAAAAAGTTGTATAAGGAAGTCATGCTCCAAATATGAAGCAAATTAAAATTTAACATGACTCTGAGTATTTGAGGGACTGTAAGAAAGTACACTTGAACTTAAGGCCTGGAACATTTCCCTGTAAGCAGGATTTAAATCATAACATATAGTTCCTTTTACATGGGTCTCAGAATGCCAGTTAGCTCTGCAAGGAATAATGTTTACATAACCATAATTTAAAATTTTTTTTGAAGATGTTATTTCTTTTTAGAGAGAGGGGAGGGAGGGAGAAAGAGAGGGAAAGAAACATCAATGTGAGAGAGAAACATTGTTAGGTTGCCTCTTGTGCTCCCCCCACTGGAGACCTGGCCCACAACCCAGGCATATGCCCTAACAGGGACTCGAACCAGCAACCTTTCGTTTTGCAGGCCAGCACTAAATCCACAGAGCCACACCAGCCAGGGTTGCATAATCATAATTTTTAAAAACACTTAGCCCTGGCTGGTGTGGCTCAGTGGATTGAATGTCGGCCTGCAAACCAAAGGGTTGCTGGTTCAATTCACAGTCAGGGCACATGCCTGGGTTGTGGTCCAGGTCCCCAGTAGGGGGAGCACGAGAGGCAACCACACATTGATGTGTCTCTCTCTCTCTTTCTCCTCCCTTCCCCTTTGTCTAAAAATAAATAAATAAAATCTTTAAAAAATAAAAATAAAAAAACATTTAATTGATTTTCAAGTTTTGAAATTCAGAGATAGACAACACACAAAACCAGGACATTTTAATTATGTATACAGAATGAGAAGCAAATGAAATGGTTCATTGAGAAGAGTTAGGAGGAGGGAGGGTGGGCAAGAGGATAAAGGATGCCCTATCTTACACAGTAGGGAGTCAAGAGATAGCGCATAAAATTAATGGCACAAGAAAGAGGATCTGGAAAACATGTATCTATTCAAATTCTGAAGGGAAGTTACCTTTGCTAAACTCATCTTTTATATTAGGAAATTGTGCCAAACACTGTTAGTTCAGTAATCACCTCCCCAGCTTCCTTTAGTCACTGAACCCTTACATTTTGCTGCTGCACATAGCTACACACACACACACACACACACACACACACACACACGAGTTTTTTCCTGGCTTCCCTTGCAGCTACATATGACTAGGTGACCCAATTCAGTCCTACTAGGTGTAAGTAGAAATGATGTGCCTCTCCACTAACTGGAATATGGATGTGACCAGGCCAAGAGTTTTGCCACAAATAATAAGAGCTCACACTTGTATGTATACTAACTATGTGTCAGGCACTTTTCTAAGTTCTTTGGGTACATTTAATAAGAATGTGTATTAATTTCTTCTTGCTGTTGTAATAAATCACCACAAACTTAGTGGCTTAAAACAACATAAATTTATTCCCTCATAATTCTTGAAATCAGGAGTCTAAAATCAACATGCCAGCCAGGCTGCTTATTTCTGGAGAGTTGGGAGAATTCATTTCCTTGCACATTTGGCTTCCAGTGGCCACCTGCCTCTTTGGCTCATCATGCCCCTATAATCTCTTGTTCCCATCATTATATAACCTGTTACTACTTGACGTCCTGCCTCCTTCTTATAAGGGTTCTGGTGATTTTATTGGGCCCACCTGGGAAATACAGGCTAACATCCTCATCTCAAGACCCTTCATGGCCCTTATCGAAGCTGCAGCTGCTTCCACATAGATGCTGCGGTCAAAAGGGAGCCCAGAGTGACAATTTTCCTTGACGGTCGCCATTCTATTTGCTTCGCTGATCTGCAACATTTTGGGAATAACAGTTGAAAAAAAAGGCTTCATCACTTCTGCAAAGTCCTTTTCGCCATATAAAGTAACATTCACAGTTTCTAGGGATTAGGACATAAACATCTTTGGGGGGACATTATTCTCCGTATCAGATTGGTACCAAATTATCTCCATTTTACAGATGATGAAACTCAAGCACAGAGAAATTAAGTAGACAGCCCAGGATCACACAGCTCATCATTGGCAGACCCACTATGTAAGCCAGGGCCTGTGCTCATAGCCAGGATACTCTTCTATCCTGGCAGAATTTGGCTTTCTGAGAGTTGGAGAGACACGTCGCTAGCTCCAGATGGTCTGCAGAGAAAAATAAACGTCCATCTTTCTAAGCCACTGTCATTTGGGGGGGTCTTTATTGCAGTAACTATATTCTAACACAAAAGTCAATAGCTACTCCACAATCTAAAAATAATAATTTCCCCTTATTTTATTCTGAGTGGTTTGACTCTTTTACAAGGAAAACATACTCTTTATTCATTTCAAATGTGTGTAAGTTGGAGGGCATGACGGCCAATCCGTCCACATCGCACACTTGCTTAAAGCTCCCGTGCACCCTACTTCCTGTGGAACTGAGTCCGAGATCCTCAGCCTAGACTCAAGGCCAGCCCTTCACCCACCTTCCTATTTCTCACTGCTCCTCTTCATGGAAGCACCCTCAGGCCAAACTAGTATGTACTGTGGCCCCAGAACAGCCCCTTGCCATGCCCACCCCTAGCCTTTGCTCATGCTGCCCTCTCAGAAGTCCGTGCCTGGAACCCCATCCCTTCTTCTTCTCCTGTTCCTACCTACCATGTCACTGAAAGCCCATCTGTGGACTCCTATTCCTTTCTCAAAACTCAGCCCAAGTTGCCTCTGGAACTTTCGTTCTGTTTATCTTGGTCTTTGTCTGTCACAATGAAGATTTTCCCCAGATGTCTGGTGATCCAGGTCGTAGTTAGAAACCCACCAGTGTACACACACACACACACACACACACCTCCCAGGAAAATCAGGCCTCTCCACACACACACCTCCCAGGAAAATCAGGCCTCTCCTTTTCCTTCCATTTGGGTGCTTCTGTTTCAAAATGGCCATACCACATCATTGTTTATTACTAATATTACTTATTATTTTATTATTTAGATCTTTAGCAGTCTCCTGTACCATATAAACTCAAAATAAAGGCAATACAAAATGACAAGATAAGCATAAGGATGTCTGATATAGTCCTGATTCATCGAATGATGACCACTCTGATTTTTAAGACACATTAAATGATATTTACAGAAGCATGTATATGAATATGTGAGTCTCTGTATTTCTGGTGCCCAGCATCTGCTGCCCCACACATCTGCTGTTTGCATGAACCTTTACACAACTCAACATGGCAAAGGCTCCTGTGGGTCTTATAACCAGTGAGATGAGACACAGAGGTGCTGTACAAGAGTCCTATGGCTGCTATTAACAGATATCACAATCTTAGTGGCTTCAAACAACACAAATTTTTTTCTCTTCCATTCCTGGAGCTTTGAAGTCTAAAATGAGTATTATGAGGCTAAAATCAAGGAATCGGCAGGGCTGCCTTCCTTCTGGAGGCTCTGGGACAGAATCTGTTCTTGGTCTTTTCCAGCTTCTAGAAGTACCCACATTCCTTGGCTCATGGCCCCTTCCAGCACTGGCTTCACTCCAACCTGTGCTTCACCCTCACCTCTCTTTCTGACCCTCCTACCTTCCTTTTATAAGGGCCTTTATGATTATAGTAGGTCCACCTGGATAACCCAGGATAATCTCTCCATCTCACTATTTTTAATTTAGTTACATCTGCAGAGTTCCTTTGGCCCTGTAACATACTCACAGGTTCCAGGGGTTCAGATGTAGGCATCTTTGGAGCCATTACCCAGCCTATAACAGAGATTAAGTGACTAGTCCAAGGTCACACAGCAGGAAGCATGGAGCCCGGAGTCTAACCCAGGCCTTTCTGGCCCCAAAGCCTGTGCCCCTAACTGCCTTCCAACACTAGACTTAGCAGACAGGAGTGACTGGCTTGTTTTTCCTTTGGGTTCACATGCATTACCACTGTGGGCTTCAGTCCCAACCCCTCCACCCCACTCCCTACCCTGCCTCCACAGGCTCCCATCCTAATGCATTTCATACCCACCCCAAGTCAATTGCTTACATGGGGTCTCCCCAGCCTAACCAGCAGGGCCGCCATCTCTGCAGCCCACCTGCCAGTGTTTGTTGAATGAAGATCTGATTGAGTGAACAGACAGAAGACTACTGTCTTCAGCCCCTTCTCTCTTGCCCCTCAGAACCCCCCTCTTCAGGCCCTTAGCCTAGTCGCTGCTGGCCCTCCCTCACCCCACCCCACACGGCTGCTTGTTTTTGATCTCTCTTCCTCTGGAGAGCACCTCTGCTCTGCCCAGAGACTTCCCATCCACATCCCAGGCCTGTGGCAGCATTAGCAAGTTGAAAACCCAATTACATTTCAATTACTCTAGTCCTAGCCAGACAGGGGTTACTGTAAGTCACACTGGAATTGGAAGGGAGAGGAGATAGTACCTGGTGCCAGTGCCGGGGCTGACACTCAAAGATGGATGTGACAGGGATCTATGGCTCAGAGGCTCAGGATTAGATCAACATGAGGTCATGTGGCCACCGGGTGACAGGCAGCTCTGGCAAACCTCCCTAGGTGGAGGAGGTGCTGGCCTGGGGATGGAGGACATGAGGTTCCTGGGTCCCTCCATGGACATGGCACCCTGCCAGGAGCTCCCAGAGGCCGGTGCTGTTGGGCCCAAGAACCAAAACACTCCAGCTCCTGGTGGGCCTTCCATAGCATCAATGCCCGCCGCCTGGGGCTCCAGATCTTCTCTGAGCGTACATCTGGGCTCTCTCCCTCATGCCATCTAGGCCAAATACCTGGCCTATTTTACTCTCAGGCCATGGCCGAGGGAGCCAGGCTCCGGACCAGGGGGACCTGGGGACATAGAGCCTCCAGTCTAGCCGGGGTCTGACAGAGGAGAAAGAAAGATCTGCTGCCTTGGGGTAGAAGGAATCGTTCATGATCTTTGTCCTGGGGAGCACCATCTCTGGGCGCCAAGGGGTGAAGAAAGGGTTTGGCAAGGAGGTTCCCTCTTAAGGAGAGATAGGACTGGTTCTGTAAAAGTGGATATTGTGGGTGAGAGGGTGGATTCTCAGCCATGACTCCTTCCCCACACAGACATAGGCACCCCCTGTATATAGATCTGGGGGAACCTGGGGACCCCCTTGCTCACCCGAGCCCAGGGAGCACAAATTGTAAGGCTCCGAACCATGGGCTGGGTTCCAAGCCTGGGCTGTGCTGGGCTCAGCTGGCGTCCTCCGCCCACGCAGATACACATGGTGTGCACCTTTCACGTCACAGCTGCACCTCGGGTGCTGCAGTTGGTCGTTTGAGTGTTCTGCACCATCTGCCTCCCATCCCCCATGCCCTGCACCCCCCTCCCCACCCCCTACACAGCAAACAGTTGGAGTAGCTCTTGATGGGGGCGGTAATGTGGGGAGGTTAGATGAGTCATCTCTGTGGGGGCAGAAACACAAAGCCCACACACGCACACTCACAGAGCTGTGGACACAAAGGCAGGCCCACATTCCCATTCCCGCTCTCACGGTGAACACATGGGGGGCCAATGTTCATCAAAGCCGCAAACGCATATCCAGACCCACAGAGGCAGACGCCCACACACACACACCTACACACACACACGCCTACACACACACACGCCTACACACACACACGCCACACACACACACACACACACACACTCCCCATCGATACAAATACCTATACACCAATACACACAGGCGCCTGTCTAGACACATCCCACACAGGCTGACTCCTCAGTCATCAACCCAGAACCTGTCCCCTACCCCCATGCACCCTCAGAGGCACAAACACACACACGAGACTCTCCCAGACACACACTCACAGCCCTTATTTAAACACAGGCACTCACACATGTATGCGCAAGTGTGGGGACAGGTGGATGCGCGCGCGCACACACACACACGCCCCTCCCAACCATTCCTTTCTTGTATCGCCTCATCCATTCCCTACCTCTGCCAGCTCACAGGGCAGGCAGGACAGAGCTTTGCAACCAGAGGGACGTTATGACACATCACCCGCCGTGTGGGCACCATGCCTGCCGGAGAGTTGGCCTTAGGGTTACCTTTGCTCCTCCTTTCTGCTCTGGGGAGGTGAAGGTTAGGTTATAGGACCTTTCCTGTGATGCCCAGGCTCTCCTCCCACTCACTCTGCCTAACAGCACGGCTGCAGAGCCTTTGAAAGGGGGCTGTGGCTGCAACAGGGAAGGTAGAGGTTACATCTCAGGCATCACCTCCCGGGAGGGCAGAGTGAGTCTCTGAACAGGAGGGAGGAAGGTGGGTCTGATGTGATAGGCAGGTCCTGTCTTGAGGCACCTTTGCACCTGCTGTTTGCTCCACCTTGAATTCTCTCTGCCGTTACCACAATCCCCTTGCAGGGCTCTCTCCTCATTCTTCCTGTCTGCGTGTGCAGGCTCCTGTTCTAGGAAGCCTGTCCTGATACCCTGGCTGGCTCAATCTGTCCTTCTGTGTCCCATGGCCGCCCCAGGCTCCCTCACAGCTCTCCTCACCCCATAGAGGACTTGCCAGGCAGTGAGCCTCTCCGCCTCCCACAGCCTGGGCACCTCTATCTGTCCTGGGGAGAAGCACAGGCTTCAATCCCAGCTGTGCCTCTGCCCTGGGACCTTGGGCAAGTCACTGAAACATGTGAGTGCAGTGTTCTCATCAGGAAAATGGGGACAATAACAACGACCTCACCAGACTGATTAAATGAGATCATGCATGGCCAGGACTATACAAATGGCAGCTGTATTATTGTAACTCATTGCCCCGGCGTACTGCTTAGTAAATGTTTGCTAAAGCAACCAGCCCCTCTGACTCCACACTTCCTACCCCCACCCACCATCTCTGTCTTAGGAGGGGGGAACTTAGGTATAAACAAAAAGGATTGCGGGGGGGGGGGACAGATAGAATGGGGGCTGGGAATGGGCGCATGGCCTCTGGCATCGCTGGAGGCTAGCAGCTCCAGACGCAGCCAAAGCTTGGCCGGAGGCGGTGCAGGCGTCCTCTCTTCACCCCTATGACCCACCTGTGCCATCCTCCTCCTCAGCTAGGTGAGACAGCGAGGAGGGGTGCAGATGGGACCCCCTCTGCACTGTGACTCCCCGAAGCTGACCCGGCAGGGCCCGCCGGCACACAGTAGGTGCACTCTGGATGCGGCGTGGCAGAGGCAGAAATGTTGAATGACTGCGAAAGGTATGAATGAACGGATGGACGCATGAATGGAAGTGGGATGGGAGCGTGAAGTGGGCGGCAAGGAGGGATGAGCATCTCCCTCCGCCCTCCGGGCCTCGGGTCTCGAAGCCGGGAGACTTGAAGAGAAGACTGGCTGGGGGGCTCCCCTCTCCGCCCTGCCCCTCCCGCCAGGGCCACCCCTCCCGGCGGCGCGCAGCCCAGCGGATCCCGCGCCAGCCACAGCCCGCTTTGGAGCCAGAGCACCCTCAGGAGCCCGGCCTTCGGGGCAGGGAGACGAAGTCCCCGGTTTGCGGTCCGGGGAATCAGCAACCGAGGACGCCGGCGCCCCGGACCAACAGGTGCGGGCCGTGGGGGACCCCAGGCTCAGGGTGGGGGTTCCAAACGACCCTCGGCGAGAGCCAAGAGTCTCGGGGGATAATCTGGGTCCTGGGAAGCTGAGTCCCTAGGATGCTTTCCTTCTGGCAGGCTCTTGCAAAACCCCTAAAGGGCTGGCTCCCCCCTACCCGCGCCCCGCCCCGCCCCGCCCCACCGCCCCTCACAGCTCCCGAGGTGCAGGGAGGTCCCGCTCAGGGAGTGGGTCCGCCGACGCTCCGTGGGTCTGAAGGAGCCCCCTCCCCGTTTCCCGGGGGTCTCCAGAGCCGGGCAACCCTCCCACACAAGTCCGGGGTCTTCCCTGCCCAGCTGGGGAGAAGGAGGGGTCTGAGCCAGAGAGGAGGGGCGGGGAGTGAGGCCGGGTTTGTGAATGGAGGGAGCGCCCCGAGCGTCGGCTGCCAGCGACCCCTGGCGGCCTTCCGGGCGCAGGGAGGCCGGGGGTTTCAAGAGGCGCTAGCTAGGGGCGGGGGCTGGGCGCCCCGGCCGTTGGGCCTGGGACTGTCTCCCCACTTCCAGAGAGGTTGTCAGTCTCTCCCCGCACCCTTCTCCCGCCGCGCGCGCGCGCGCGCGCGTGTGTGTGGTGTGTCCCCACCGGGGAGGGTCTGGCAGGTCTGGTGGGCGGGTCTGCGTCTCTAAAGCCTCTCTTGATCTTTTTTCCAACCAAAAATTCAGGCCTGTGAATTGATTCAGGGGAGAGTATTTGCAATCGGATGGCTTCCCCTCTCCTGGCACAGTAGCTTTGTGACCTTGAGCTAGAGACTCAACCTCTCTGAGTTTCCATGCCTCCTCCGCAAAGCAGGGTTCCCCGATGCTGAGTGGGGGAGCCAGCTTCCCGCGCCAGTTTCTGGGTAAAGCACTAGGCATGCCTTAGAGCCCATTACTCCCCGCTGCGGTCCTGCGAGGTAGGTACGGTCGTTACTCCATTGAGTAGATGGGGAAACTAAGGCACAACAGGGCGAAGTTGTCCCTCTCCGCCTTAACCCACAGCACAGCACTATGAGAATTAAGAGGGAGTTCACTGGAAATTGCCTGGCACACTCCCTAATGTTTCCTTGTTTCCTCGCTCCCTCCCTTCCTCAGGAGTTTTGGGGCTGGCACTCCAAGAGACCTGGGCGCAGGGCTCCGGGCTCCCCGAGGGAAGTGGGCTGAGGCCCGGCCCGGCTCTCTCCCTCCGCGGAGCCCAGGATGCCTCTGGGCCTTAGCGGCTCCTGAGCTCATGGAGCCCTTGGCCACTGCAGGGACCCAGGCGGGGGTCCCCCATGGCAGCGGGGACCCGTCCCCGGTGCCTCCCGACTACGAAGACGAGTTTCTCCGCTATTTGTGGCGCGATTATCTGTATCCGAAGCAATACGAGTGGGTCCTCATCGCAGCCTACGTGGCTGTGTTCCTCGTGGCTTTGGTGGGCAACACGCTGGGTAGGTTCCTGTGTCCCCCGGTGCTGGGGGACTCCCCTGGGGACTGGCAGGGGTCCTGGGCCTTTCCCCAGCCTCAACCTCTGGGCGCTGGGTAATGTGGGGCGGGGCTCACTGCTGGGGAGCATGGCTTCCCCTCATCCCTGCCGCTCTGCAGTCTGTCTGGCCGTGTGGAGGAACCACCACATGAGGACCGTCACCAACTACTTCATCGTCAACCTGTCTCTGGCAGACGTGCTGGTGACAGCCATCTGCCTGCCAGCCAGCCTGCTGGTGGACATCACCGAGTCCTGGCTCTTTGGCCATGCCCTCTGCAAGGTCATCCCCTATCTACAGGTGAGCTCTGCCCAGCGTCCCTCATCACCGTGCTGTCACATCAAGTACAGAAACCGTGGCCTTACCTAAGTCTCAGTGACCCTCAGCCTTGCCTTTCAGACAGGACACGGTGGCTCAGTCAGTACTTGTGTGGTGTCCTCTACTGTCAGCAAGGGCAGGCTATCAAGCCCTCCGCCGGAGGCCACAGACACAGCCCCACATACTCACATAGAGGTCCCACCAGTCACTCGCACAGACTGACAGCCATGTGTGCGCACATGCACAGTCACCTCCGGGTACACGGCACAGGGTGGAGGAGAGAGGCGCAAGCCCACAGCGACAGACACGAATGCACGCTGGGCCTGCTTCCTGATCCCACGGGGGTAGATGCGAGAGGCCCTGCGGGAAAGCCTCCTCCCCTGCCCGCACCCCTTGCCGGGACCTTCCGTCCTCCTGTTGGGAATCAGGATGGTCGGACTGGGTTGCGGTCCGGGTGGAAAGAGGCCTGAATGTCCCCTCAGCTGCCCCCCTGAGCCTTCTCCCTGTAACCCAGAGGGCGGGCTCTCCTGGAGGCAGCGCTCACCTCAGGCCTCAGCTCTTGTTTGCCTCCCGGAAGGAGGACCGTTCCCTAACAGCCTGGGGGAGGGATGGCTTCCCGGGGCAGGGAGAAATGCTTCCTGAAGCTCCCACTGTTTTGAGGTTTTCCACTCAACTGATTAACTCTAGCAACCTGAGAATAAAGACAGGCAGGGGAGGAAAATCACCCCCAGAGAGGTATTGAACCTTTCTGTGCCTCAGTTTCCTCATCTGTAACATGTCCCCGCCTCCTGCCGCTGAGGTGAGGATAATGAGAGCAGAGCAGGGCACGTAAGTAAGTTCTGTAAGTGTAAGCTTATCATTCACCGCAGGGAACACCTACTCGGTGCTGGGTCTCAAGCTAGACATTTTCTCTCCATGGCTGCATTTATTTTCATGAGAATCCTCCCAGGTGAATGGTATATTCCCACTCCACAGGTGAGGCCGAGAGGGGGAGTGATTTGCCCAAATCTACACAGCCAGTAAGTGCAGTCAGGATGTGCACTGCACCTGGCTGTCTGGCATCCCTGGGCTGAGAGCCCCCTCCCTCACTCCACGTCTCTGGGTGGCCCCCAAAGGACTGACAGGGTGTCTCCACGGGGCAGGCCGTGTCTGTGTCAGTGGCGGTGCTAACTCTCAGCTTCATCGCCCTGGACCGCTGGTATGCCATCTGCCACCCACTGCTGTTCAAGAGCACCGCCCGGCGTGCCCGTGGCTCCATCCTGGGGATCTGGGCTGTGTCGCTGGCTGTCATGGTGCCCCAGGCTGCTGTCATGGAATGCAGCAGCGTGCTGCCTGAGCTGGCCAACCGCACCCGGCTCTTCTCTGTCTGCGACGAACACTGGGCAGGTAATGGCAGTAACCTTGGTCAGGCACTCCTGAAGTGGGCACATCTGGGGCACAGTCCCCTTGGGCAGGCATCTGTCAGGACACCCAGGGGGAGGATCTCCTAAGAGGGCACTTCAGAGAGGGTATCTACAGAGGATACCTTCAGGGTGGATACCTCCTCTAGTATAGGCATCTGCTAGGGGTCCCTCAGGAGGGACACCTGCAGACTGGGCAGCCCCAGGGTCTCTGTGCCATGGTGCTGGTGTGGGGCCCAGCTGCTTGCTTTGGCCCTACCTGCAGCCAGGTGGCATCGCTAAGCAGGACAGGCTGGGGCCCAACCTTTGCGTCTCTTGGCCCCTGCAGATGACCTCTATCCCAAGATTTACCACAGTTGCTTCTTCATTGTCACCTACCTGGCCCCGCTGGGTCTCATGGCCATGGCATATTTCCAGATCTTCCGCAAGCTCTGGGGTCGCCAGGTGAGGCCCACTCTGGTGTCACTGTCTGGGCTGGGAGGGGATAGTGTGCTGGCCTAAGAGAGTAGACAGCCCTCTGCCTTCACAACATGCCATCCTGGCTGCAACCAGGGAGAGGCAAGGCCCAGGGACTTTCTAAAGTACTAGAGCCATCCCCAGAACTGAATAGTATCAATAGCTGCCATTGATTATACCACGCACTTCCAGCTAGTGTTGCATCCTCTTAGCCACCATATATTATCCCCAACTTGATATATGAGCAAACAGGCTCAGAGAGGAAAAGCAACTTCCCCAAACCCCTCAGCCAGGGAAGGGAAGGTCAGGGACTCAAACGCTGATTGGTGGGATCCAGTGCTCAGTTCCGTGCCACAGCAACAATGGCGCCTCCATGTTGCTTGCCAAATCATACACTTTGCTCACACTGTTTTCACGACTATCTAACCAAAGCAGCAATGTGGCCCACTTTACAGACACTGAGTAATGGCAACCAACTTGCCACAGCCAGTGAGTGGCAGAGACTTTCTCGTTCCAGGGCCTGCCTTCTTTGCTCTGTTACAAACTGACCCACAGTAGGTGTTGTGGGATGTTTTGTGGGGGCGGGGGGGGGGGGGGGGTGCTCAGAGGTCCTTCCAGGAAATCTGTGGCTGTTCCAGGAGCCTGGACCCTGGAGGGCGCTCTGAGGCTCAGGCCATTCCACGCTGTTCACGGGCTCACCCCTTGCCGAGGCTTCCCCGCAGGCAGGCCTGGGCAAGGCGGAGGCACATCTCACCTCCACCCCACCCCCATAGATGGAGATGGTGATCTGAGGAGATTGGATGGGCGCTGGGAGGATGTTGCCAAGGGTCCCCTGCCTCGCTGAGTTTCAGTTGCCAATGATACCTTCCCCAAAGGCACGTTGGGGGTGGTCTCACAATGAGCTAATGGAAAATGAAGGTAGGTTGTTCATCCTCAGTGCAGAGTGTTGGTCTCTATCATGACTATTAGGTTCTTTTCTATCGCAAAAGTTTGTTCCCTTCGCCCACCTCCCGAAGCACCCCTCCCACCACCGCTGTCTCTGTGTGTGCTGGACAGATCCCCGGCACCACGTCGGCCCTGGTGAGGAACTGGAAGCGGCCCTCAGACCAGCCAGAGGAGCAGGGGCAAGGCCCGGGTGCAGAGCCCCCGCCTCGGGCCCGCGCCTTCCTGGCTGAGGTGAAGCAGATGCGCGCTCGGAGGAAGACAGCCAAGATGCTGATGGTGGTGCTGCTGGTCTTTGCCCTCTGCTACCTGCCCATCAGTGTCCTCAACGTTCTTAAGAGGTGAGAGCACTCGGGGAGAGGTCAGGGGTGAGGGGGCCGTGTGCGGTCAGAGGAAGGAGCTCTCTCGCCTTTGGAGAAAGACCTGGCTCCACCCCAAGGCAGGTCATTTCTCTTCTCTGAGCCTCAGTCCCCTCATCTGCACATGTGAATATTAACAGGCCTGGCCTCCTAGGGCTACTGTGAAAATTCTTTCATCCAGTCACAGTTGTCAGATGGGTGGGCTGGGAACACAGAACAGTGCACAAGGCAGAGTCCCTGCCTTCGTGGAGGCTACATCCACTGGGAGAGAGAAATAAACATACATCATAATGCCAGGCAGTGGTAATTGCTATGAAGAAAAATAAAATAGAGAAAGTGGATAGACAATGACAGTGATGGGGTGATGGGTTTTTTAAAAAATCTTTTTAAAAAATATATAATGGGTTAAAAAAAAAGGCCTCTCTGAGGAAGCGACATTTGGCAGAGACCTGAAGGGAGGGACCAAGCCCGCGGGAGGAGCCCCACACTAAGTGGGAGGAGCGCAGGGGCTTGGCAAGCGAGAGGCCACGGGGTGCCAGGAAAGGCCACGGGCTATTTGACATAAGCAATCTCAGCAGGAGTTTGTACTTGGCCACTTCCTGGCTGAGTGATCTTGGGCTTGTCATTTGACTTCTCTGAACCTTAGTCTTCCTGTTTGAAAACAGATGGTGTCTGTGCTCATCACGTTGCTGTGAGGATGGATGAGAGTAGGGATGGGGAGGCTCCAGGGATCAGATGGCCGGGGACTGCGCTGATGTGCCCTCGTGCCTGTCCCTAGGCCCACTCTAGTCATACGCTCTGTGCTCAAGACCCCAAAACTGTGGTCAAGACCCCAGACCCAGAGGCCCGGCAAAGGGCCACGAGGTAGATGGAAGGGGCAGCGGGAACTCCTGCACTTCACAGCCTTGTATCTCGAATTCTGTGAGCAACGCCACATAAATACATACACGCATCTGCCCCATTTCTTTTTATCTTTTTAAAAAGATTTTATCTATCTATTTAGAGAGAATGGAAGGAAAGGACAAATAGAGGGAGAGAAACATTGACGTGAGAGCAAAACATCAATTGGTTAAGCGCCCCAACTGGGACCAAACCCAAAACCCAGGCATGTGCCCTAACTGGGATTCGAACCAGTGACCTTTCGGTTTGTGGGATGATGCCCAACCAACCGAGCCACACCGGTCAAGGCTGCCCCATTTCTGACTGTCCCCTCTCCGGTCCTAGAGTGTTCGGGATGTTCCATCAAGCCAGCGACAGAGAAGCCGTCTATGCCTGCTTCACCTTCTCCCACTGGCTGGTGTATGCCAACAGCGCTGCCAACCCCATCATCTACAACTTCCTCAGTGGTGAGTGGACTGGGGAGGCAGAGTGACGGAGGGCAGCGATAGCCTTCAGGACAATAGACTCTCCACCCCAATCCAGACCGATAAAAGATGGCAGGGGGGACGAGGTACCTGCTCCTTCCTGGGAATCATGGCCCTGCTCTGGTAACCCCCGCTCAGGGGGAAGACCTCACCCCACCCAGGCGCCCTGGTCTGTGTGGGAGACTGGCCACTCTCTCAACTGTGGCCAAAGAAAGCTGACCCACATCTGCAGATTATGCACACCAGTGAGTGGGTAGAAAGGGCAGCAGCTAGGCCAGCTCATCTCCACGCCTGCCAGGTACACGCACAGCAGGACCTCCACTCAGCCTGTCTGGTCAACACCGGCTCCAGTGGGAGCCGGGCCTGAGGGGTGACTGCATAATCAAGGCATCGGGACAAAGGGAGGGACACAGCCAGAGGCCTCCCAGGGTCAGGAGAGGGCTTCCCCGTGCCCAGCTAGACACACACTGGCAGAGGGGCCAAATTTGGGATCTATCCCTAGATCCACCCTCCTCCAGGACCAGCCCTCCTGCTCCCCCCTCTGGAAATCCCCCACCCAATCCCCCACCTCAACCCGCCCCTCCCTTCTACTGTCCCACAGTTCCCCACCCTCCCTCTACCTGCGTTTCAGAGCGGGCATGCCACCCCCTGCCCCCCAACCCCCGCCATTAGCCCAGCAAAAGTGCGACTCTCCTGATCTCTGACTCTGGGACAAGGCCTAAAACAGTTCCAAATGACTGTTCAAGCCTGGACGCAAATAGTCTTCAAGAAAATGTTCAAAGGGACCAGTGGTTGATATCATAGCCCTCAAAGAGGCTCAAGAATTACTCAACAAAGGCTGGCTAGGTGGTTCCCAGCTCAGAGAGGAGAACAGAAGAGATGAGTTCTGTCGCAGAGGACACGCTGCATTCCTCTCTTTGGTCTACATTTACTGAGCGCCTACTGTGTGCTTGGCCCTCTGCTGGGCGGGGGCTGGCAGGATGCTGAGACATGATCAAGGTTTCAGTTCCAGATAAAATGTTTCCCTGATGTCCTTTGTCTGGACAAGGTGGCTGTGGCAGTCCCGCCTTTGCACTCTCCCTTCCTCTTTAAGGGCTTTAACGTTAGAACCGGGGCTGGGTTAGAACTCCAAGCTGGGTGACCCTGGGCAAGCCACTGCACAGCCGTGTGTCCCATCTGTGAAGTGAGGATCAAGGACCCCAGCCTCTCAGGGTGCTGAGGCACCTGGCACAGTGCCTGGTGTGAGAGCTGCTGCTGCTGGCACTTTCATGACCGTGGGACAGAGGTGGGGAAGCCTGGGTGAGCCCTGAGCCACTCCACCTACACGCCAGGGAGGGCAGAGATGATCGGAGGCCCCTGAGCCAGACACCAGGTTTCGAGCTGGGCTCAGCACCAGAGCAGTCAAGGAATCAGATAATTGCATTTCTCCTTGGGAACCTGCTTGGGGGCCTCTGCTCTCTCTCCCTGGTGGTGACAATGTGGCTCTGGGGCTTTCTGCATCCAGCACCACCCTTCCCTCCTGGCCCCTCACGGGCAGCTTGGCTTGAACTGCATGGGTGTCCTAGGGCCCAAGGCCCCTTCTTGCTGCAGTATTTGTCTCCTTATGGCTGTGTCTCTGTCTCCCAACCAAGGCAAGTTCCGGGAGCAGTTTAAAGCCGCCTTCTCCTGCTGCCTGCCTGGCCTGGGTCCCTGCGGCTCTCTGAAGGCCCCCAGCCCCCGCTCCTCTGCCAGGCACAAGTCCTTGTCCTTGCAGAGCCGGTGTTCCATCTCCAAGGTCTCAGAGCACGTGGTGCTGACCAGCGTCACCACAGTGCTTCCCTGAGCCAGGGCTACCTTAGTCGCTCCAAGGGGCGCCACCTGTCCCCTGCCTGGGTTGCCCCTCTGGCTCCTGGGGGACCAGCCCTGACTCCTTGGGGAGACTGCCGAGTGCAGCGTGAGGCCAGGGCTCCGGTCCGCATTTTCTGCCCGTTTGACTCTGGGCAAGTAACATCCCTTCTCTGAGCTGTGTCCCCTCCACAGGATTCATGGGAGGATTACGCACCCTCAAGAAAGTGGAAAGCTCTGTAAATTGTAAAGTGTTGTGGACTAGATATCATTGTATTCCCCTCACTTGGCTATACCTCACAGTACATTGATCCTTATCATCCTTCCAGAGCTTGGCCTTCTTCCCAGAGACCCCTCTCCTACCCAATTACAGGCCTTCCCTGGAGCCTGCTGTAAGGGCCCAGCAGCACTTCCATCCGGCCCAGCAACTCCCTCAAGCCCAGACTGCCCTCAGCCAGCCCTGCTCTGCTACCCGTGTAACTCATCTGGGCCCAGCCTTTCCCCTGGGGGAGCACAGCCGCACCCTCACCAGGTGCCGAGCGCACACCGCACTATAGACTGGCTCCTTTCGGCTTTGTGGTGTGATAAAACCCTCTCCATGTGACCACTTGGTGTGGAGGCCAGCAGCCCAAAGCAATTGTAATTAAAAGCCTGGCACCGAATGTTCCCTTTCCTTGTCACTGCACACAATCTGTGCTGCTGAGGTTAGGAGCGAGGAAGGTGGGGAAGTCGGTGTGGGGGTGGGGGGGAGACAAGGAAGCACTGGGATGCTATCTGCTGACCACTCCCACCTGCCATCCCCCGACACACTGGGTCCCAGGTGGGCCCCTAGCCAGGCCTCAGAGCATGCCTGGTGCTGCTTCCTCAGGCAGCGCCACTTCTCTGATGCCCAGGACCTCAATTCTTGGCACATTTGTCTGCTCATGGGCCCAGTGGCCTATGGAAGGTAAGGGGGGTAGGGTGGGCAGACAGCAGAGCTAACAGGCTGACCCACTATTATCTTCACCATCTTAGAAACCAGGGCTTGCATTTATTCTCTATGAACTCACCGAATAAAAAGAGAAAGCCACAGACTTGGCTAGATGCGCTTCGTCCGCCGCCGAGATGATTCGGGGGCTGCCAGAGGCCCTGACCCTTGTTGCCAGAGCAGGAGGTAGAGGAGTCTGAATCACTGCTCTGCTGAGAGGAGCGGAGACGTCCGGCAGAGGCCAGCCCGGCTGTCTGCTTAACCTGATTAATGAGGCTGCGGGTTCCCTCTGGCCTCACCAGGCAGGAAGTGGGCAAAACCACGGCCCTGCCAGGCGCCCAGCCCGGGAATGCTTAAGCACCCCTCCTGTTAGGCACCACCAGGGCAGGTGGAAAGTGTGGTCTGCCACCCTTCTCTCCAGATGACTCACCAGCCCTGCTCTCGTGGACACTTCCATAGATGGCGGGCGTGGCCAGGCGGGCTGGCCCGTCCTGCGCACTGTGCACTCCTGGTTGGCCTTGGGATCCAAAGCTGCCTGTCAGGTTCGTAGCCAGGCTTGGAGGTGCGGCGTTCAGAGTGAGGCGTGAGGGCTGGCCCCCAAGCTCAGGACCAACCATGCCCACAGGGACCGACCCAGATCCTGGGCGCCCCAGCAGACCACAAGGGTGAGATACGAGTGGCCTCGTTCTAAAGGTGGGTTTCTATAGACACGTGGCTGAGTGGGAACAAAGAAACAACAGAAGCTTCCCCCAAGGGCAACAGCTGAACCCGGTGCCATGTTGAGCCTTAGGCCATTTGGGGGACTCAGATGAACTGTGAGAAAATTCAGGGGAGGTGACCAGTATGACAAGGGGAGAGATGCTCAGTGAACAGTTGCCGAAGAGCCCAGGAGGACTTGGGGGAAATATGGTGGCAGATCTCCGTATCTAGAGGGTTGGTGTGCAGAACGTGTTACCCGGAAAGGCACTGAGTTCGTCATGGGAGGTTGTCAAGCGGAGGCTGGACTCACAATGGGGCCACGGAGGGGACTCCAGCTCTGGATGGTGGCTGGCCTCTGGGCACTGATTCCGTGTAATTCTACGACTAGTCTACAGAGAAGGGGACTGAAGTGCGGAGACCGACATAGCTGCGGGGCCTCCCAGGGCTGCCAAAGAGGCAGTTTCCTTTCCCAGCCATCCACTGCTTGGGGCCTGCAGTTCTCATCTTCACTGGCAAAAGGATTATCACACCATTACCCATGACAAGGTCTCCCAGGTGAACCAGGATGGCTGGTGTCCTCACTTTTGACTCGAATCTTGTCAGTTCACCATAGACATTTAGTGTAGACTGGTTATCATGCTGATCTGAAGATCTAGCAGACAAGGACAGATGTCTGTGCTTAATAAAAACGGGAGAAAAGTTACGCAGCTTGTCTGGACGATAAAAGTAGGGCTTGAGACAATGATAAGGCCAGACTAAAAAGTTCGGGGTGGCTGCTTCCAGCCCAGAGTGCCAGCCCTAAAACTTGTAAAACACACAGTCGGGTCCTTGAGCTGACACCAGGCCCCTGCCTTGCAGCTCCACTCTGGTACATGGCAGCAGCCTCACGCGGACTATGCCCCCCGCCACGTCTTTCTGCGCGGCGTGGTATGCAGTGCGCACGTCAGTATTTGTCGGATGAAGGAATAAATGAGTAACCGAATGGATGGGCATAGAAACCTGTAGCTGGGCAGGCACGGTAGAAAATGCGGAACAGAGTTTTATCCTTTTATTGAAGCTTACAGTTTCACTGAACTTTTGGCCCCAGATGAAAAAAAAATGACAAAAAGGCATTGGCAGTGGGAGGTGGCAACTGTCCCCCGGGGATGGAAGCTGAGCAGAGAGTGGTGGGCAAGGGAGGGGTCCGAGCTGCAGAGTGCAGTGGCCTGGCCCAAGACGCCCAGAGAACAGGCTGTCCAAGCTCCCTGAGCAGGGACAGCCCCCAGGCAGCTAGAGGTTCACACACACGGACTTGTGGGCATGAGGGTGGTGGCGTCTGAGCCCCTGGTCCCTTGGGCAGATCTCTTTTATGCTTGGTCAGATTCCACTTTGGAGAAACTGGCTTCGTCTAAAAGGAGAGCATGGCGGAGGGGACATAGCTGCTAATGGTAGGAGGCTGATGACCACTTACCACCGGCGCTGGGGGCACGGCAGACCAAGCTGGAGGCTGGAGCCCAGCCCATTTCATTGGACATGAACTCCATTACAATGGCTGGCACCTCCGGCTCTAAGGCTGTGCCACTTAAATGCTCAGGGCTGTAAGGACATTTAACTTCCAGTCCTCTCCTAGGTCAGGCCCCTGCCTGGATGGCCCTGGCCCAGGACCCCACTATTTGGTGGCTATGACACAGGACTCCCAGCCCTCTTGGGGAGCAGTGCTGCATCAGGCAAGGGAGGATCTTTTTCGATGAGGGGCAGGAAAAAGAGAGGTCCACATGCTTCTCCCACTCTAAAGAGCCAGGAAAGGTCACCTGGTACATGCCACTCTCTACAGATAAGCTGGGTCATAGCAGCCGAGACGCTGTCATGGTAACAAAGTCCTCGAAGCTGAGCCGAATGTTGCCTTGCACAGCTGTGTCCTTCTCCCGGAAGGCCTCGGTCAGCACCTGCAGCTGGGTGCACACCTGGATGAAGCGGTCCAGTTGCATGCCAGGATTGGCGGAGCGCGGGCAGTAGCGGGAGACCAGGAGCTGGGTGAACTGTGGGCTCAGGTTGTAGCCCATTTGGGACAGAGCTGGAGAGGAGGGCACACAGAGCAGAAACGAGGCCTGTCATGAGCACTGCCATCGACCAGCCCCACAGAGCACAGCACTTCAGGGGATGTCGAGGGACTAAGCACCGAGACAGAGAGGACGGAAGTCCCGCGGGTCTGTCCAGGGTGGCAGCAGCACCACAGGGGCTCTGTCTGGGTGCTCCCCTTAGCTGGTGGGCCTTGTCCCTCTTTCTCCAAATCTCCATCATTATCTGTTCAGTGGGGGATCCCAGAATGACACCAGGCCACCCATGCTCATCTCTGACCGGTGTGCGTTACGGAAGGAAGCCCGAGCCCCACAGATCGCCCGGACCAGTGCGGACACCAGAGGCGGCCACAGCAGAGGGGTTCCGGGGCCTGCTCTGGAGTCAAAACAGCCCCTCGGCACACTACTTCCCCTTGCTCGTCCTCTGACTGTCATCCCTAAATGGGGACAAATGACACTTACCTGGTGGGTTTTAGTAAGGATGAAAGGGGGTCAGCACAGCGCTTGGCACACGCCTGGCACCTAACGGGCGCTCAGTAAGCGTTGCCACAGTAAGTGAAATCATCCTCATCTCCCCAGGCGAGGCGGCGGGGCAGCTCCAAGGTCACAGCCTATGTGCCATTGCCCATGTCCCTCCACCTGAGAGGCTTCCTTCCTTCTTCTCAAATAATCTACCAGCCCAGCCTAGTCTCGTCTCCCCTTTTGCTATGTGGCCTGAGGCCATGTTACCTATACCAAGCCTCAGTTTTCTCATCCATAAAAGGACAATCATAAGGGACGCTTCATCTAAGCCAGGGGGGTAGGAGGTGGCGAAAAATAAACAGTACCTATCACACGGGGAGAATGACTGATGTAACACAACAGAAGTCTTATTATAGTGCTTGGCACGTAGCCAGCATTCATTCACTAAATTATTAGTTTTGTTGTGATAGTATCACCCTTACCAATATGCATGATAGAACCCTGTAAAGGAGTCGGTGATCAGTACAGGTCATCTCCTCTCCCTTTTACCAGGGCGCAGAAATGGTGAGCTTCCCCCGCCCCCAAGCTCCTTAGCACGGCTGAAATCCACGGCCAGGACAAGGGGCTGGTTCGCTGGGAACCCTGTCTCCCTCCCAGACGGCAAAGCTCCCCGTCAGAGTCTCATCACCTCACTAACCACCCATCCTCTACAGTCAGAACTGGAACCAGACCTGCAGCTGTGGCCTCGGGTCACCTTATCCGGCTGCAATGACGACAGTGGTCTGGGCCCCAGAGTTGGGGAGGTCACTGCCTTCCAGCAGAGCCAGCAACAGAAGCCATCTTTCTGAGCCCCTGTATGGGGCTCTTTCTACTCTGCATGCTAGAAACCAGAGCAAAGAGAGTCTCACAGTGCCCTGGGCTGCTACATTTCCACGCCCAAGGCTCCCTGCAGGCTGGGCCTGTCTCACCTAGCACTGCCAGGGGTCCCATCGCCAGGAGTGCAGCCCTGATCCTGGGCTCAGGTGGTCCCCTTCACTGGATCTTGGCTCCAAGCCCCAGCCAGGCCCCAGAGCGGGTGGAGAGCAACCTGCGCCGAGGGCGGCATGCTGCGGTGCAGCCGGGCACTCGGCAGCCAGAGGCTGGGGGAGAGCCCTTGCTCGACCTCAGGGAGTACGGACAGCGCTCTGGCACTGGGTCCCTGCCCCGGCCCTCACCTTGCTGCAGCTCCGTGTAGCTAATGGAGCCTGAGTGGTCTCGGTCATACTGCTGGAAGAGGTTTTTCCACTGCTGGATGAACTTCCACAGCGCTGAGAAACCGTAGACGTCAATGCGGCCTGACTTGGTCTTGTCGAACATGTCTTGGGGAGAACGAAAAGGAAGAAAGGAAGGAGGGAAGGAAGGAAGGCAGGCTTCAAGACTGCAGGCCAAGGGTCCTCGGGTGGCCCTTCTCCGTGGAGGGCAGCCCTTCTCCCCAGGCTGGACGGAGCAGGAGACTCCACAGGACCACAGGCCCAGGTGCCCATACCTGAGACATACCCTCATTGAGTGCCACGCCAGCCCTGACTCCTGGCCACTCTCTCCGGAGCTGCCATTTCCTCTGCAGGCTTGCCAGGTGGCCACCCCCCGCCCCCGCCATCTCCTAGCAGAGCATGCAGAATGGGAAATGGGTTAGCCTGCAACTCAGCAGGGCCGAGAACTGGCGAAAAGACCTAAGGGGAAGAGCTCTCAGCCTAGATCTCACCTTGAACCCAGTCTCCTGCCTGAAAGCCTCCCTGGCCAAAAGATTTTCCTTCAAAACGGTCGCCTGCCCACCTACTGTCAGCTCTCAGGCCGCTCTGCCCCAAGCCCGGGCCCCTGGGGAAGGGCGAGCACTCACTTATCATCATGAGGCATGTCTCGTCATTGAACGAGGACCAGTTGGAGTTGACCAGGGCCTGCTTCAGCTCCTTGATGGAGATGTAGCCACTGTGATCCACGTCTACTGACTGGAACCAGGAGTAAGCCTCAGGGTCCACATTGGGCGGGACGCCTCCTGCAGGAAAGGGTGCAAACCCCGGGAGTCAAACGAAGGTCTCCAGGCCAATCTGCAGTCCAGGTGCCTCCCTGCCCACGGGCTCGCCCTGCCCACGGTCTCAGACCTTCAGTGTACCCTCACGGGCACTCTGTCGCTTTCCGCTCTGAATCCGCTGGCTTTCCCTACAGCGCTCTAGTCACTTCTCTATTTGGTTTTCAGTTTCTAAGGAACAAGGACCTGCCCAGTTGATTAAGAATTCTCTGGAAGGAGGGATTATCTTTTCCTCACAGACTGGAGACCCAAAAATGTTTGCTGAGCACCTGACCCGGAGCCCTGAGACTGTGCGCGTTTGAGAGTCCCAGCAGGAGGCAGCTCTGGGGGTGGGAAACGGGCGGAGGGCCCGGGCGCACTGGAGAGCTGACGGCCTGTGCAGAGGGCGGGGGGGCCACGAAGCTCCACCTCTCGCCCTTCCCCAGCACCTCTGGTGTGTGATGTGCGTGTCCCCATCTGTCCTCTGGAGACATCTCATCCCACACACCCAGACAGCTGTCCAATTCTGTCAGTTGGCACTCAGGTATCTCCTCCCCTGTTCCCCCTGCGCCTTCCCAAGTTCAGCCACCTGTCACCTGCACTGCTCTAACCAACCAAACAGCCTGACCACACGGTCCTTACAGCTACTCCCACCACCCTTCACCCGCTCCTGAGGAACCTCCATAAACTTCAACTCTGTTTTCACCCGTTACCCCCCACCTCAACTCAAAACCCTTCAAAGGCTCCCGCCGCCTACAAAATACAGGCCAGCACCCTTACAACGGCATTCCAGGGGCCCCCAAATGGGGTCCACTCCTGTCAACCTCTCCCACTTTGTCCCCACTGTCCCCCTCCCACGCCCAGCCCAGCCCAGGTGAAGCACTGCACTTACCCACACCCGCGCCTTCCCATGGCGGGGCCTGTACTCAGCCGGTTCTCGCTGCCCTGCGCCCCTCCACCCTCATCTCTCTGCATCCATTTCCTTGCACCTTTCAAGGCCCAAGTGAAATGCTGCTCCCTCCGTAAAGCCTACCTATTCTTCTGTCCCTGGAGAGGCCTTCCTCCCCTCTCCTTTCTATGCCTTCTCTTTTATGGCCCTGTTCCCTGCCCTGTATACATGTTTTCAGGCCACCTTCCAGGTTAGACTTTGGAGTGACCTGCAGGCAGGAGGCTGGCTCACCTCTGAATCCCCAGGGGCTATGGCACAGAGCCTGGCACAGAAGGGGAAGGTGTGCGCTTCATGTCAGAGCAGGCCTCGGTTCCAGTCCCCGCCCCTCCGCATATTACAGCCCTGCTTAAGTTATTTACATTCTCTGTGTATCAGTTTTCTTATCTATAAAATGAGGGCAAAACAGCACCTACTTCATCAACTGCAAAGATATATGAAAACCCTGAAACCAGCACCTGCCACAACCTAAGCACTATACAACTGCAGATTAGTAGTGTAGTTGTGGTTCATACAGCTTTGTGTGAATGTCGGGAGTACGTCTGCAGCTTTTTGTATACGCCATACAGGGGGGAAAGGATCGTACACCTGGAAGGATATGCAGAGTGAGCAGGAGTGTAGGGGAAAGGAGACAGGTGAGAGCAGAGAAGCGCCGACTATTTTAGGGAAAAGCCAGAGCTATGCACATCGCTGAACCTACTTTACCGGCCATAAAAAGGGCTCCTTCACACAGAGGGTATCAGGGACAGCCATGTCTGCTGTGGGTGCAGAAACCGCTGTCCAGCCCCAAAGGTGAGGCCAGAGGCTTTGCCCGACGGAGGGACTATCTGACCGCCTCGAATGGGAAACCAGGCAGGCCCCACCGTCCTTCCTCAACCAGCAGCTCTGCCACAGGGGCGTGGGGGCTGCAGCCCCCAGAGGGACAGTCTTTGTGACATGTGGTCCCTGCTGTTTGCATAGAAGAGCTCAGGCTTTGGAAGCAAATAGCCTCTGATCCTTGCTGGTTTGTGTGACTTTAGACAAATTGTTTCATTTTCTGAAAACTAATTCCCTCATTTCTAAAATGGACCCATTTCCCAGGGTAGTTGTGATGATTAACCAACAGCAAAAGTAAGTTTTAGCGAAGGGCCTAGAATGTGTGCAGGCCCGTTGCCACAGAGGAAGGAATATTTACACTGGATCTGAAAGGACGACAGAGTTGTGGCTGGGAGCAGAAAAAGCACACGGCGGCAGCACAGAGTGTGTTCAGAGTACTCCCAGGGGTCTTGGGTTGACGGGAGGGAGGGGCAATTCAGGTGAAGACGCTGGAAGGGCCCGTCAGGTCTGGAGTGCCTTTAGGGTATTTCCTGTGGGCAGTGGGGACCTTTATTGGTCAGACCTGTCTTACAGAGCAGGGGTGCTCCAACCCTAGGTCGTGGGGTCAGTGGGGCTCACGTGGGGCTTCAGGTGACCCAGGCAGGTGATGAGTTGCTCATGCTGTAAGGAGCAGTGTTTCAGGAGGCCAGCAGCTACCCTGGAGAGGGGCCCCGGTGCCAGGTGATAGAAAGCTACAGAGGGTGAGTAGCTAAGAGCCTAAGGCACACCTTTCCTTGCCTCTGCGGCCCCAGAGAATATCTCTGGCCTCAGGCCCTGGAGGCTCCTCACAGCCAGGGGCTCCTTTCCCTGCAATGACCTCATGGAGGCTCAGAGACAAGATTTTAAAAGGATAAGGAAATCCACCATGAAGCTGCTGAGCTGAAAGCAAACAGCCAGAAGCTCTGGGCTCTGGCAAGATAAATGCCACCCCGTTTAGAACCCCCGAGATTTGCACATCTCCCTCCGAGCCTCCTGCCTGGGTGTGTGTGCTAAGATGCTGCAGCTTCCCAGCAGGCCATTCCTGGGAGGCCCGTCGGGTGCACCAGAGTGGTTCCTGGCGCCGTGCTGCTGGCCTGGTCTCCCGGGACCAGCACACCGTGTAAGCGGCTGCCTGCATCTGACTGCATGAATTTCGGAGCGAGCAGGGAACCGGGCGCTCATCCTCCCTGACCCCTGTCTGAGACCACTCAGGAGTCTTCACTGAGCCCTCACCCAAGATTCTCTGCCTGCACTGAATCACCAAGCCCCCAGCCACCCCCCAACCTGTCCAGTGCTCACCTTTAGAATCTCTGCTCTTTACCCCTCCCCTAGCACGTCCCAGCATCCTGCTTGCCTCAGCATCTTTCAGCCACGTCTGCTGTCACGATAAATGCTGAATACCTCTTTGCTAGAAATGCCCCAGTACGAGTCCTCTCACAGAATATTGATTATTAAGCCCCTCCCCTGCGCCGGACACTGTTCTCATGTTTACTTGCATATTCTTATCTTATCCTTACTAACAATCTTGTGAGAGACGGTCACCCATTTTTACAGAAGTAAATACCGAGACTTAAAGAGGTAAAATAATTTGGTCAGTTCAGTAGGTGATCTGATCTCAGAAGCCCAAGATTTTAACAACTACACCATATTGCTTTTCTACACATAGCAATCAGACTCCCTTACACAGAAATGGGGCTCCCCCAAGACGGACTACATTGTCTTCTCCAATTACTTGCTAATTTCTGCTCCCACCTCCACCACCTTCCCTGTGAGGGCACTGCACATCCTGGCCACTGCCTGGCAGCCGCAGAGCCCTTCCAGCGGAGGAGTATCCCTTCCCATCCTGTTGGTATCAGGCTGGACTACGGGATGGGGTTAGGGGATGAGGTTAGGTGATGTGGTTTGGCCAATAGCCCACGAGTGGAAGAGATACAAAGTAATTGAAAGCAGAAGCTTTAAGAGGCATCATGCATTCCTTCCTGCTGGCTCTCCTGCTCTTTTTTTTTTTTCTGCCACAAGAACTTATCTCAAGTGGGGGCTATTCCTCCAGCCTGGATCCTGGCAAGAAAAGACATGCGGTGCAGAACCTCAGCAGCTGAAACCAAAGCTGTCGACATGTAAGCCAGACTAAATAAGTGTGAGCAAGCAATAGAAATAAACGTTTCTTGTTGTAAGCCAGCGAGACTGTGGAGCTGTTGTTACCACAGCAAAGCTAACTAACAGACTTTCATTTCGCTGATGCAAGCTGAAGGTAGAAGTGAGGTGCTAAGGTGTCAGAGACCGGGCTGCCTGCACATCCACACGAAGGGCAAGGATGGGCCCTGGATAACTCAGAACAAGGTCAGAGGCACCTGCAACCCAAAGTCCCTACTTACCTGGAGGAGGTCCCTGTCCATAAGGCCCACCGTAGGCATTTGGAGGCGGCTGCCCATAGGGGGCCCCTGGGGCCATACCACCATACGGTCCTCCTGGAGCTCCAGAGGGGAGCCTTCCAGGGTTGGGGTGTCCATAAGGCCCTCCAGGGGCAGGACCTCCACCGTAACCGCCACCAGGGGGTACCCCGCTGCCATATTGCCCTCCACCAGGGTAGTAGCTCCCTGGAGGGGCTCCGGGTGCTTGTCCTCCAGCTCCTGGGCAGCCCTGCAAGAAGAGCAAGGTATCAGTCAGACGATAAGGCCAGAAACTAGTCACAGCATGGCACCTGACAGTTATAGGCACTGCCACCGTTATCCGTTCAACTGCTCCTCCAGGCAAGGCTGGAACTATGACCCCATTACTCAGATGGGGGACCTGAGGCTTCTAGAGACACAACCTAGCCAAGGTCATAACCTACCAAGGACCTACAGTCAAGGCTGGAATCTGACCTTCCCGGCTCCCCTTCCCTGCACCCTAAGGGGCCTCCTCGAGGGCTGGGGTCATGCCTGGTTTGCCGTTTTATCCCCAGCCCCCAGCGCACAATGGATGCTCAGTAAACATTTACTGTATGAACGAGTAGGCAAACGAATCAAAGAGAATTGCAAATCTTCGCCTTGTGGCACTGCCATGTCTATCTGCAAATTCAAAGTACAGAAGTGACCCTCTTCAGTCACAGACGATGTATCCATCGCATGGAGTCATCCTTAGCATGCCTTCCTTACCCTACTTTAGCTCATGACGCAAAAGCACTTTCCCATCCTCACTCATGGATCTGTGAGACAGGCAGGCACGACCCTATTCCTAAGGCAATAACAATAGTGAAGAGACAAAAAGATTAGTTCAGGTTCAGGTTCTGCTACTTACTGACTAGGCTAAGGACTTACCCGCTCTAAGCCTGCCTACCTCCCAGGTTGGTACGTGAATGAAATGAGACCAGTCACAGGAAGCACTCTTGACGCAGACCTTGGCACAGAGTAAGCACTCAATATACATTAACTATTAATAATAGCACCCTTCTATGGAGCAGGAGACTCAAGTCTAGGAAAACCATACACAGACTGTGTGGAGGGGCTGGGGCCAGAACCCAGGTCTCCTGGCTGCTAAGCCTAGGCCATTTGTACATGAGGGCACAGGGCAGGGCATTCCCTCTCTTGTCCATGTTCTCATGCCTCCAGCCCAGGACCCCTGAAGCCCAGAGTGCTCAGCTCCAACTCCCTGAATGGCCAGCAAAGGGCCTGGCAGAGCACAGCTCCAACAGGGCACAGCCCCAACACTCCTGCAGACAGGCTGAGCTCAGGAGCGCCGAGAGCAGCTGGGCCCGGCTCTGAGGCTGCGAGGATGGTAACACCCAGACATGAGCTGGATCAGCCTGCAAGTCTCACCAACAGCCTAGCCACTGAGAGCCTGGACCTCCTCTTTTTATTGTTTGACAGTTTCTGGGACAGTTATTCTCCAGGCTAAGGACAAACTCGCGCTTTGTCTAATGAGGGTCTGCTTGCTCAAGGAAGGGAGGCTTCTTAAGGAGGGACAGGAAGCAGACCCTCCGCTTTCCTCACTCAGCATCCTGGAAGCTCTTCCACCCTGTGAGCAGCCATAGCATTATAGTGAGACTCCTTCACCACAAGGAAGTCGCAGGCAAATCTCAATTCAAAACTCAGCTCTCACCAGCTGAGTTCATGACCACGGGCCGATGGCTTAATCTCCCCGAGTCTGTTTCTTCACAAGTAAAATATAGCAATCCCTTCCTCAATGAATTGCAGATTGTAACAAATAAATGCAGAATTTTGTTGGTTTAATTTTGAGCTGAAGAATCTTTTGATTAAATAAGGTTTTAAAAACTGATAAAAGAAAGTTGTGGGGCTCCAGAGCCCTCACCGTGAGGCACCCCTCCCTCTCTTGCTAGGTAGTGGGGAAGCTCGGCAGAACACTCATTGGCTCAAAAGACACTTTGAAAACCATTAACATAAGAAAAAAAAAGTTCCTACAATAGTGTCTGGCATAAAGGAAATGATCACTCTATCCTAGTGGCTACTGTTATTATTATATTACTATTATCAGAAAAGCCCTGGGCCAGGAAAACTCGGGGCGGGGATTGAGGGGGGACTTATGGGAGAGGGGACAGTCCTGAAGGAGCTCAGTTAACAGGAGAGGCAGGGAGATGCTCTCTGGACACCAAACAAAACAGCATGAGGAAACGGGTGTTTAAAACAGTGCATAAGTCACGTGCCACGGGGACACAAAGGAGACAGAGTGAAACCAGGGAAGGTTTCCATAAGAAAGCAGCACTTGGGCTGAGACTTGAATGAAAAAGATTCCCAAGGGAGTTGTAGAGGCAGGATGGGAGAGGTGCCCCGCGGACCAGCCACTGAACTTCACTCCTTCAGCTTACAGATGGGGAAATTAAGGCCAAGAAAGGGTAAGAGGCTTGTTCGTGTCACACTATGAGTTAGAGGCAGAGCTAGATCACCCCCCCACCACCCACTCCCAAGTCCAGTGACTCTCCCTGACTCCTGCTCCTGGCTCCTTCCATAAGCAGTAGGGAGCAGGATTCCAGGGTAGGGCAGAAAAGGGTAGGGGGGACTCTGCAGAGTCCAGTCTGGGCACACCCAAAGAACAGGCTGAATACCAAGCCAGGAGGAAGCTGCTCCACAATAAGCCCTGTGAACAAAGCCATAAACTGCATCCGGCCTAGGGCACCCTGGGAAATGTGCCCAAGCCAACAAAGGAGATGCCGCCAGCCTGACCTTCCCTATCACCTTCTAGGGGCCTGGTGCAGCCTGGCAGCAACGAACCCTTTCCTTTGCATCCTACATTAAAGCCTTCCCGCACAGTTTACAAAGCACTCTCTCACACACACAAACACTACTGGCAGAATCCTGTTAGCGCTCCTCTAACAGAAGGAAGGAAGTAAGTAGTGGGCCCATTTTCACATGAAAAAACGGAGGTACGCAACCATTAAAAGACTTCGTCCAGCAAGCATTTACAGAGCGACAGTCTTGTGCTAGGCCTGGGGACACAAAACTAAACAGGGTCTGGCCTCAAGGAGCCCATAGGTAATTATGACACAGTCTGGCCAGTGCCATCATAAAAGTCTACTTAAACACTACCAAGGAGGCAAGAGCAGAGGACTCCGTTCTGTTAACTGAATGGTAAATTAGCAGTAACATGGACAAATGTATGAAGTGGGTCAAGGAAGGCTTCCTGGAGGAGGCAGGACTAATAATGGAGTTGGCAGTGAAGGATGCAAGGGCCTTCTATAAAAGGAAGGCAGAGAAGGACATTCCAGACAGAAGGGAGAAGAGACAAAGGCACAGACCTATGAACAAGCATGGAGTGGTCACAGAACAGACTAAAAAAGCAGGGGGCAGGGGCAAGATCAGGAAGGCAGACTCTTTACACACGCCTTGTCCAAGCACCTCTCCTGCTGCCTTGCGGTCGGCTGCTGAGTTGCTGGTGTCTTAGAGCAGTGTCTGTCCATGGCCTCCTCCACCGTGCACCAGGGAGCTCCCCAGGGCAGACACTGGGCCCATTCACCACGGCACCGCCGGGTCCAGCACAGCGCCTGGCACCTGCAAGCCTCCATAAATATCTGAACAAATGAATGCCCCTCTAAATGCCCCTCGGACTCGATCCTGGAGGAAACAGAGCCCCATAGAAGGGCTTCCAAAAGGGGAGGAACACGATCAGAGCCTTGTTCAGAGAATTAACCAGCAGCGGTAGGGAGGATGAGCCAGCGGAGGAGGCAGGAGGCTGGGCGCCGGGCAAGCAGGGCTTGAGCCAGACAGCAGACTTGGAGACGGAGAAAACAGGATGAATTCTGAAGCTATTTCAGAGATAGACTAGACATGACTTGGCAACTAATTAGGTTAGGGAAGAGCTGGAGGGAGGAGGAGTGAGGAAAGGGAAATGTTTGGAATGACGCAGGTCTCTAGCTGCACCAGAATCTGAAGGAAGTGGAGCCACCGGACTGAGGCCGAATCCAGGCTGGGGAAGGTGGTTTCCAGGGTCAGTCACCTCACTGTTAGTAAGGGTCTGAATCAGAAATGAAAACCAGGGTCCCTGGCTCCAGGTTCTTTTATACTGCTCCATGCTGCCAACCTTTTTGAGAGTATTTCCAAGACAATTTCATACTGATAAACACAAGATGGTAAGAGGAAAAAAAAAAAAAAAAAGACAGGAAGAGTTCAGTAACCCCGGTTTCCAAAGCATTACAGAAACAGTGGGGTGGGGGAGGGGGCAATTAATATTTTATTGGGGCTCTGTTAAATGCTTCCAGTTCAGGTGGATCTCACTGATTCTCGTCTGTAATGTGTTATCTCCATCTTACAGATAAGAAAATTAAGGTGCAGAGTTTAATACTGTGCCTGTGGTGATGCAGCTAGAACAGGTGAGCTGGGGTTCAAATCGGGGTCTGTAAGACTCCACTGTACCACCCCCTGCTGTGGGTTCCCTTGATAAATGCGTGGGTGGCTCCTATGTGCCAGTGCCAGGCACTGTCCTAAATATATCTGTTCAACATGATGGATTTCTACAGTAGTGGGCAGAGCAGGGGGAAGGGCTGGATTAGTGCTCTTTCAGAGGCTTCAAGCCCAGTCATCAGGGAGATTCAGAAGAATCTTATCCTTTTTTCACCCCAGCTCCTAGAGCCAATTTGAAAGGCACAGAATTGTTAAGAGATCCCAAAGACCCTACGGTCTAACCTTTTGGTCAGTTTGGCATCTCTGGGATCTCGGACTGTATTCCTGCATGTGGTGGGGAGCTCACTCCATCCCAAATAATCTACTCAGAAAGTCACGTATTTTCTTTTGGCTCTGAGGGCTCATTCTTCCACTCCCAAGACCTGTGTGAGGCTTGGAGGGGTCAAAGGTTGGTCCCACCGAGTCCCGGTGGGGAAGAGAGCAGGCTGCGTTGCCAGGACAAGCCTGTGCTCTAGAGCTGCCCCTCAAGTGCGTGCTGGCGGAGGCCAGAGTCTATTCTAAGGGGTTAAACAATCGCAAGACAGAGGAGTGGTTTGGACATTCACCAGCAGAGCCTCCTAAAATATTTAAAGGCCAGAAACCTACAGCAAATAAACAGTGAGAAAAGAACTGTCCCAAGATTTCAATGGCCATGTCTGTGCTGACACTCCAAATGTGCCATCTGTCCCTCCAACTTCATCTCATCTGAACGGCACTCACTTATTCAGCAACCTCCTGGACCTTCCCCCCACATCTGTTCCTCTCTGCGTCGGTGAACGGGAATCCCTGGTGCCCTCCTGGCTGCCTCCTCTTTCCTCCACTCCAACACCTCAATTAGGCACCACATTTTCTCAACTCTGCCTCCCCAGTGCTTCTCAAACCATTTCACCATCTCACTGTTCTCTCCAACCTAGATCAGTTCAACAGCTTTGAAACTGGCCTCCCTGCCTCCAGTCTCTCCTGCTTCAACCCATTCTCGCAGCGCCCCGTGGGAATAGCTCCAAAGTACAAATGGGAGAAAACTCTCCAGCGGCTCCCTCACTACTCTTAGGACGAAGTCCACACTCTTCAAAAAAGCACCTGATCCTTCCCTTTCTATCTCATTTCTTACCCTTTTTCCCTTTTCCACAGTATGTGAACTAATCTCTTAAATTCCTCCAAAATACTGGGCTGTCTCACTTGCTTCCTGGCCTTTGCGCATATGATGCCCTCTCCTGGAATACCGTGCCTTTCTTCACCCAGCTCACGCCTGCTGGAGATTCACTTTTGGCCTTCAATGTCACCTCCTTTAAGAAACCTTCCTCCCCCAGAGACCGAGACAGGTATCGCCCCCGTGCTGTCCTCGTACCTTAAACTTCCTCCCATTTAATATTTACCACACTGACTCCACAATGTACATATCTGTATCACTCTTCCACTTGGAATATTTACTATATGCCAACACACCACAGCAAGCGCTTCATATGGACTATCTCGCTTAATCTTTACAGTAACCCTTGGGGTAGGTGCTCTTATGACCCAATTTTATAGAAGGGGAAACTGAGCCCCAGACTTTCTAAGAAATTTTTGCAAGGAAATGGCAGAGCAGGAATTTGAAGCCAAATCTCTCTGGCTCCAGAGACCAAGCTCATAAGCACCGAGACACATCAGGCTGGCTCCTCCACAGGATCAAAGGGTACTTGAGTTTTACTGCTCCCACACCCAGCACATGCTTGAGAGCCCTGGGGCTACAGGTGGTGGAAAACTAGTTTTGACTCCTAACAATAAGCTGCAATCCTCCGGGCCTCTGTACCATGTGGAGGGGAGGTAACGTGAAGCCCTTGGACGCTTTAAAACAACCCATTTCCTTTCTTGGGGCATCATGGACCAGGAGCTGAACAAGACAAGGGTATGAGGAGGGAACGAAAAGCACCTCTTCTATTCCAGACATGTCTCTCTCTGTATCCCTTTCCAACATTTCACTGAGCATAAGCCCAGGCAGCACTGCATGACAACAGCAATCATAGCAGCAAGAGCTTTGCCACCGTGCACGGGCACACGCTATGTATTAGCATCGTGCTAAGCTCCCTATAGGTTTTATTGTATTTCATCCTCATTTCAGCCCTATGAAGTATTAGTCTTCTCTTTTTACAAGTAGGAAACTGAGGCTCCAAGCCCTTGGATAATCTATCCAAGGACATATATCTAAGTAGTAGAATTAGAGTTCTAGCCTCATCCTGTCTAATCTGAAAGTTCTGGCTCTTAATTTCTATGTCACTTCTTCTAGGATGCATACAAATTACCTCCAAGAGCTTATTGAAATGTAGAACCCTTCCTAGGTGCAGAGCAGGTGGAAGGTGGAACCTCAAAGTGGGCCTTTTTAATAAGCTCCTAGGTGATGCAGTCCACCCACTAAGAAAAACCACACTATGGCAATGTTTACCAGAACTTTGTTTCTCAGGAATATTAGTGTTGCCAAAAAAAAAAAACAAAAAAAACCAGAGGTTAAAAAAAAAAAAAAAAAAAGGACGGGGGAGGTCCCATAGTTAAGTTTAAGAAATACCGCACATTCTATCCCTCTTGGCATATTTACAATGTATATAAACAAATTAAGAATTCTGAGATGCCCCGTGGTGAACTTACTCAGCTCTATTTAACAGAGTATTCTTCAAACTTACTTAACCACAGAATCCTCCTCCATCAGCAATGTCTATTAACATTTCACAAGACTCAGAGAACTGGACGGAGCTTGGGCAACCCTGCTAGGTTATGCTTCCTCTTAACTCCAGCCCAAGCTGGCCTCTCTTTTCTACCTCTGTATGCAATGAAAGGAATTTAAATTCTAACCCTGGCCTCACCCCCTCGCTTGCTACGTATGACCTTGAGCAAGCCACTTGGCCTCTTTGGGCTGGTTCCTCAGCCTTACTTTGGGGGTAATACTCCCTGATAGCATGTCTACTGGGCCTTCATGATTGAGATAATGGAGGCCCCGATACTGTGCACAAAAACTGTACAGGGCTGCACTCCCTCAAAGGGTTCTTGTTCCATCTTTTGGTATGTTAACTATACTCCATTTAGCGCTTTGTAATATCACATATGATCTTGTTCAACAATTTTTCCTGCATGTGATCTTGCAGGAAACTGTGATCTTGGGTAACTCAGGAGTCCTCTCTGGGCTCAGTTTCCTCCTTTTAAAATGAAGGGACTATTTTGAAGGCCCTCCCAGCAATGACTTTCTAGGAGTCTAATAAAAATCAAAATACTACAAGGTAACACCTGTTACACTCTTAGTAGTACCAAATGGCTTACAAGCATCACTTCATTGCTCTTCATACCAGCTCTAGCCAGTAGTCCCTACTATTTGGCCCTCTTTTAGAGGAGTAAACTTCGGCTCAGAAAGGCGAAATACCTCGCTCAAAGGTTCAAAACTATTTAGAGGATGGAGCCAAGGCGTGAACCTTCCCGACGCCAAACTATCCTTAATCACTCAACCACTCCATCATCCAGCAAAGGAGTCTGGCCACAGAACCACCTTGCTGTACTGTTCTTGGCTGGATCAAAATGGGTTGGCCAGTGGAGAAGCAGCATTTGCTGACAGCTCTGAGATCTGCTGCCTAACTGCCTGGTGATTTCAAGTTCTGTGTCTTCTCTGGGTTCACTTTCCCTATGTGTGAAATGGAGGTGCTGGGCTAGCAGTCAAACAAGCTCACTTTTGGAGCCGGCTAAAACCAAAGATTCTCTTGATTGTTTGGATGCAGTACATCAGGAGTGTATGTTTTACCGACGCCCCCAATGACACCGGCGGACCAGCACTCTAAACATTCTGTTGGCATTGATGACCCCGCCCCGGGGTCTTGCGGGATCGCTGGTAATGAACAGGGCCCAGACCAAGCCGACTCTGAGTCTGCGGGGTCAAAGATCCCCAAATCCTTGCGTGCGCAACGTCAAAGGGGGCGCGACGCGACCTCCGAGGCGTGCAGTCCTTCGTGACGTGAGATGGGCGCGACCGACCATCCCTTTTCCCTCCTCACTCGCCCGAGACCTCGCTGAAGCCAACTTCAGCGTTGGAGGGGTACGGAGAAAGTGGAGAAAAAACAAAGCTGAGGTCCTCAGTCTGGGCTTAGCAAGGCCCCCGCCTGAACGCGCCCGCCCCTCACACACTCACCTGCCCGTAGGGATAGCTGGCCATGGCGATTCTGACGTCACACATCGGCGAAGGGGCGGGCTTCCTGGTCTTAAACCCGCCCCCGCCTGGGCATGGGGACAGCCCCGCTATTGATTGAGTACGCTGTCTGTCAATCCTGGGCGTAGGTGTTGACGGAAGTGACACTATAGGACGGTGGATGGTGCCACCCCGGAAGTGAGGGAGGAGCTAAGGGTCGGCTAGGAGTTTCCGGAAGTTTTGTTCGGCCCTCCCTTTCCTACGGTAGGGTGGGTCCCAGAGTGAGACGCTTCGGTGGGGTATTGCGGCGGTGGCCATGTTTTAACCTGGCAAGTGGGACACAAGATAGTGGCCTAGTTGCTGTCGTCACTCCAAGTTTCCGCCGGAGGTGTGGCCAGGCAGTTACCATGACGACTGGGAACTGACCGAGGCCTTCTGGAAAGGACAAAGGAATTGGCTGAACTACTTCGCTCTAATGTCAAGACACCCCGTTCCAATTAGTAGCTTTGGTGTGGGATCTGTCCCAAACTTTCACAGTAGGAGAGGAAAATTAGATTATATGGAGCTTCTTTCCTAAGTGGGGAAACTCAGGTCTAGAGAGACAGTGACTTGTCCTATTTCATAATGGGCTGGGGGCAGAGTGCGGCTTACAACTGGGATCAATATGTCAACTGATGGTCATTGGTGCCAAATCAATGCCGAGGATCCCCAATTTGGGGGCGCAAGGAAAAAGGATACTTTATTTATGGCTGTGAAAACTGTAGAGCTGTAGAACAGCTCTGGGGCCAGGCCCTCCCCAGCTGGACAGCTCTGTTCTGCTCCAGGATGGCCTGTTCTGGCTCTGCCAGTTCGCTTCATGCTGCTCTCCCAAGACATAGTGCTTGGTGTTTTATCTCAGCCAAGGGGAAGCATAATTCTCATTTTTCTGGAGAGGGAGCATGCACTTCCAGAGCCACAGAGAAACTGGTTTGTAGGGACAGAAGTCTCCCCCCCTGGCTCCTGATAAGGTCGGTTCTCATGCAAATTAGGGCTCCAAATCCTCGCAGTTTGATTGGTTTAAAGGGCACTGTCCTGATTGGCCAGAATAGAGCTTCTCTGATTGGTCAGGGCTGCACAGCTCTGATTGGATAGGGAAACCCTCAATCTTATGGGTTGAAGTAGGATTCCAGGAAACCTTTGTAAAGGCTGGCTTAGCCGCCAGAATAGGCAGTTCAGTGCAGGCTTTTCTGGTAAGTGCCCTTTGGATGAGATAACCCTGTGCAGAAAGGTCTGCTAACTTCTGCCTTTTTAAGAAAAATGTTATTTTGGAGAGAGAGAGAAACCTCAATTCGTTGTTTCACTTATTCATGCATTCATAGGTTGATTCTTGTGTGTGCCCTGACCGGGGATTGAACCTACAACCTTGGTATATTGGGGCAATGCTCTAACCAACTGAGCTAGCTGGCCAGGGCCTCAGCTCTACTTTTTTGTTTGAGCCCCGTTAGCCACCAGGAGCCCTTCTTAGTAAGTGTCTTTTCTTTTCAGGGTTCAGGAATGGATGCCGAGTTCTCAGTAGGGAAGTCTTGATTGGTCCCCAAAGTAGGTCAGATCCTGGTTTCTAAGTGACTTCATAGTCGTGTACTAACTTGCCGCTTACTGGTTCAGGCTCTACACTTGTTGACACATCTATCTGATTAATTTGTTAAATTCTTCCATATGGGCACAGATTGTGTCTGGGTTTGCTTATCATTATATCCCCAGTACCTGACACCGTATTTTAAATAAATAAATAAATAAATAAATAAACAAGTGGCCCTGGCTGGTGTGGCACAGTGGATTGAGTGCCGGACTGTGAAGCAAAGTGTCGCCAGTTCGATTCTCAGGGCACGTGCCTGGGTTACGGGCCAGGTGCCCCATGGCGGGGCCCATGACAGGCAACCACATGTTGATGTTTCCTTCTCTTTCTCCCTCTCTTCCCCCACTCTAAAAATAATCTTTTAAAAAAAACATTGTAAAAAATAAATAAAAAATAAACAAGTGAATGGTGTTAGGAGGTGTTATCCATTCCAGCTTATCTATTTAGTCAGGCACTTTGCAAAACCACAGTGCTGATCATGCTACTTGCCCACTGGACAGCCCCCTCTACAGCTACAATGTGACCCAAACTCCATTCTGGCACTCCAAGCCCTTCGCAGTTTGGCCCAACCTCACCTTTCCTATCTTATGTCTTAACAGCCCCTGTCTTTCTTCCACTCTTGTTCTCCTATGTTCAGTTTCACCATTTAGCATTCTTTCTTTGGAGTGAGAATATTGATTTTACCACTTTCTAACTGTATGACCTTGGGCAAGTTATTTAACCTGAGTCTCAGTTTCCCCAGCTGTCAGAAACAAATATGTAGAGATTTGAAAAATGAGTTTACTTCAACTGCTTTTGTCCAGACTTATGTTCAAACCACTCCTTTCACCGGACCAGCATTGCTCCCATTGCCAGAACTTCACAGCTCAGTTCCAGTCCCATTGTCCACCTAACCCTCTCCCATTCCCTCCAGCTCCAGAGTGAGCCGCTCTCTTGCCTGCCTCCCTTTGCACTTGGTACAGTCACTGCTGTATTCCAGCCAGCCTTGTATGAGTTCTCTTGAGGTAATTCCCCCCAAAACCATTCCTCTCCTTCATCTCAGAAACTCCAGAAAAACCGAGGAGCATTCTTGTGTGGCCTCTGCTTCTCCACACATTATTCCACCTCCATTTGCCTGAGTTTGAAAGTAGACTCACACCTGCTCTTTTTTCCTGTGTGCACTATCAACCCAGTGCAAGATACTACCATCTGTGGCCTGGATCATTACCATAGCCTCCTGACCAAAGCTTCCCCTGCTCTGACTCTTTCCCCACACTCCATTTTGTTTTTAAGTCCTCATCCAAGAATATGTTTATTGATTTTAGAGAGGGGAGAAGGATTGGGGGGAGAGAGAGAGAGAGAAACATTAATTTGAGAGGAACATCGATCAGTTGCCTCCTGTACACGCCCTGACCAGGGACTGAACCTGCAACTTTTTGGTGTATGGGATGACACTCCAACCAACCAAGCCACAAGGCCAGGGCCCCCACACTCTATACTTCATAGAGCAGCCACGGTGATTGTCTTAAGTGTAAATCAGATCATGTTAATCCTGGGATTAAACTCCCCCAGAGGCTTCCCACAACTCTTATGATAAAATTTAAGTACATCCTTATGAACTTCATGGCCTTCTATGACCAAGATCTGTTGACCTGTCTGCATCTCCAGCCACACTTCCTGCCACTGCTGTTCTCAAGTTCATTCCAGCCATGCTGGTCTGGTCTTCAGCCTTGGGACACACCAAGATCATTCCCACCTCCAGATTTTTGAATTAGCTCTTCTGTCTGGAATGCTCTTCCCTTGATTCCTCACTGGTGGCTCAGATTATCACCTTGTGGGGACATTCCTTGACACCACATCTAAAGTAGCATTACCTTCTCCCTTCATTCTTGTCACCTATCACAGCATGATGTATCATTTTTTCATAAATCTTGCCACTATTTGAATTGTTTTCTTTAAAGTTTATGTGTATATTGTAGGACTGTCCTTTTCTTCTTCACTCCTCTATTCCCAGTGCCTAGAACAGTACCTGGTATGAATTCAATAAATGTTAGTAGTAGTAGTTGTTGTTACTCTGTATTGAATGCTTACTAGGTACCAGATATTGTGGTAAGTACCATGTGTTGTTTCATTTTCACCGCAATCTTTTGAGAAGATACTCATTTATAATGAGGAGATGGAACTAAGTGATTTTTTCTACTACCAAAAAGATAAATGGAGAAGCAGAGATTTGAACCGAGGTCCACAATCTTTTAACTACTCAGCACTTAGTATTTAGTAGGTTTTGTCGTCTTTACCTTTGTAAACCAGCCCCCTCCCAATCCAAAAAATAGGTAGAATTGAATTGCAAAATCTCAGAAACTAAGAAGTTTTGCAGTCTGGGCTAAAGGTCAAGAGATATCTGCCGGCAGGGAGAATAGTGACACCTGGCCTGCAAACTGGAGTGATGTGACATATGTTCATTCCACTAACATGTTAACCTACCGAGGGCCCATCACTTGCCAAGCTCTTTCTAGGTGCAGAGGATTACACTGCTAAGAGAATTTCACGCCTGAGCTCCCTCTGCCCAGGAAAGGGCTCTGAGGAGAAAATGGTCTGTTGGATGTCTGTTCTGTTTGGGTGCAAAGCCATCCAAGTAAGCTCTCAGGCCTTCAGAAACCAGCCAAAGCCAAGCCCAGGGCTGTGCCTCTGAGGAACTGCAGCAGGCCCAGGTGTGTTTATTTTGGGGACAGATCAATGAAAGGGAGATCAGGATCTTCCAAAGCCTGAAAAACAATCAACTCATTTCCAAAACCTCAACTACCTGAAGAAGACAGAGGTGGGTGGGGAGGTTCCTGTTATTGTTTCAGATCTAGCCAAAGAAGAACGCTTGGATTCCAGCCCTTTTTAGAGCACAGAGCACTTTCCTGAGTTCATGGAAGCCCTGTGGTTGACCCGTTAGAGGTGAGGCAGAGCTTAGTAATGGAAGGCCCATCCACTGGAAAACATCTCCTCCCCCAGAGACACATCATTCCCGCAGGCATCCTGGCTTGGCACTAAGCTCCAGTATCGCTTACCGGGAAGGAAGACTGACACTCTCCTCATTATTATGGAATTAATTCTCTTTGATTCCAACTAGAGCCAGTTCAAAACTTAAATTCCAATTCGATGCTGTGGATCAGAGGGTGATTTGCAGCTTTCCACAGAACTGACAGAAGAATGAGAACAGCAGACGTGGCAATCTGGCCATATTCTCCTTCCATTATGGAATCATATGGAGTGCATGAGTATGCTCTATTCCCATGAACTACTCAGGATAACAGCAAGAAGATCTAGTCTGGTAAGAGGTTAACAGACCATGTGTGAAGAGTCTAAATATATTCTGTTGAGTTCTGGTGATGGGAGAATATGACAAAAAGGAAGATTTAAATTCCAGAAGGCATCACGTTTTGGGATTTTCCTCTGCAGAATAAATATGCAGCAGCCTTTCTTCATCTTACAGAGGGTTTCTCAATCCATTCTTCACGCTGCCATCAGTGAATTCCACATTAGGCGAATCTGATTCAACACGCCCTCGCAGAAAACCCGTGCTTCCTACTGTCTCCCCTGCTCACACTCCGCATTCCAACCACACCGCGCTGTCTCTCACCACTCAGCGCATTGTGCTCAGTTGTCTCTGGACCTTGGCACGTGCTGCTCCCTCTGCCTACATCGATCTCTGTCTAGACACAGTTAGGTCCCTTGGCTTGGTGCTCCCCTAGTGCCTGGTACTGCCCCCTCATCCCACTTTATTGTAATTGCTTGTTCAACTGTCTGCTCTCCCCACAGACACTGCGGGGGCAGGGACCACGTCTGTCTAGTTTGCCTCTGAATCCCTAGACAGTTTCTGGCACAAAGTAGAGAGAGGAAATGGACTCATCAAGTTAGACTTTGCCAATCTGAATGATCTGTGTGTTGCCTTAAAAGCCTGGAATATACTAAGAAATGAAGACAAAAGACTAACAGGGGCGGAAATGTGAGAAAGCTGCCTAAAAGCAGTGAAAGGCATGCGCCTCCGCCTTCCTTTCTCTTCAGTTTACCCAGTTCCTGAATTTATGAGCAAAATCCCTGGATTTTTTTTTCTTTTTTTCTTTTTTTCTGATCACGGTAACAGAAGAGATTATAAATTCAGCTTTCCATCTGGTTCTTCATGGTCCAAGAAAATACAGCAATTTCAAACTCCAGGAAGATGAGTCCTCTTATCATGAAAGCTTAAGCCTAGCCTGTCATAAAATGTCCTAAGAGTAGTGTGAATCTGACTCAAGAACAAAAGTGAAGAAAGTATCACTTACTCTGTAAGGATCGATGCCTGAGTGACCCTCGAATGTTTTCTCATGGCGACTTTCCCCTCTGGCCTTCAAAGCCAACCTGCCCGATTCAACAGCTGGTCCTTGCTTCTCTTTCTTTCTACTGGTGCTAACGGGCTCCTTGTCATGAGGCTCATCATCAGTTAGTGCATCACAGAATGGGCTGAAGGAGGGAAGCTGGACGTCCAAGGGAGCACTTAAACATCTGTCCTCATCCACTGTCCAAAACCTGCTGCTACTTCAATGCAAAGGTGATGGGTGTGCTTTTTAATGTCTTATGTTAGAACCAGGGTTAACTGAGAATTGCTGGTGAGAGAGAAAATAAGAACGGACTCCTCCTATACCTAAAAACATCACGTGAGACACTCAGGCATGCTCAGGAGTCAGCCTGATTTTGTTCGCCTGGCCCTAGGCACTCCTCTGCTCCTGGCAGGAAAAAAAAATAGGATAAAGGTTCTGAAAAACCATCCACAGGCTGGTCTCCTGGTATTTGGGGTCAAACTGGAGAAGGGAATTTTTAGAACTGTGCTAGAAATACCAGCTCTGGAGAGATCAGACAGCCAGTTTGAAAGTTTTGGGCAACTGGGATAAGCATCTGGACTCTGGGTACATTTCTGAGCCTTCTTTGGGGTCCCTCTGAAGTTTATCCAACTTGAATAAACCTTCCAAAAAGCTGGGACCATTAAAAAGACTTTCTTTGGAAGTCCCTTGGGATGTGTGTGCCCTGCTACTTTCTCACAGGGCCGCCAGCCCATTCGCATAGGGATCTGAGAAGGAGAGGAAGAGAAACTTGGGACGGAATGTTTCTGTAATATTCAACTTAACTTTTTCTCCTTCCTAGCCTGTTTACGTATGGAAGAGACAGGACATAGATCACCAGGCTCCCAGCCGGCTTTGAGGACCATAAGCTTAGATCGGATCATGGCTTGCCTATGACCCCTTTGTCCGGATGCAACCTGTTTCTGGAAGCCTAGATACCTGTTAGATTAACAGAATAACAAAAGCTGCCATTTGCAGTCCAGGAGAGCTGGTGACAAGGCCATGCATCAGTCCAGGCAGGAGGTTCCATCCCACTTCCCAGAGAAGCATTCCCCAGTTGCCTAGGCCAGGGGCTGCCTCGTCTCTTTCCTCCTGTTTCACGGGCTCTTTAATCACAGAATTACTGGAGCAGCAAGAAGAGGCTGAGTCCCTGGAAGTGCTGCCAGGCAGACGAACACACTTCTGCACAGGATGGCATTTCCCACAGTGCAACCTGGATTAGCTTTGGGTCACACTCAAGAAATGGGAAGAGTAGGTGGGGTACCACACTCATAAAGGGAAGGGCCGTTATGAGCAGGAAGTGGGTCTGCAAACCTGCTGTTGGCTCACTGAAGGGAGAGGCTGAGTGAGGCCCTTTCTCCAGCTCTGAGAGGTCTGCTATGAAGGACATGCGGTCCAGAGACCAGAGGACAGTTCAGAAGCGGCTGGAGAGCTGAGCCGAGGGCACTGGAGACAGCAGTATCCCCCAGCTCCACCGCTTTGCCACAGATGATGAGGGAGATGCCCTTTTGACCCTGGGACCAAAGGACAAAGGAGGATGACAGGGAGACCAGCTGTAGCACCAGAGAAACCCCACTGGAAGTGGGACTACGGAGAGTTTTGTTTTTTATTTATTGATAAAAAAATATTAATAGCAATTAAAAAACAAAACATTCACAACCCATCACAGATTCTTATAAGTTTTAGCCATTTGTTCCCAAAGGAGTCCTTCATCTAACGGAGACGGTGATTTCAGCCAAAAGGCCCCTTCATGTTTTTCATGGGTGGGTACTGCTGCTCCATCGGCATGGCCCCAAAGCAGTCAGAGGGGCTACAGTGGCCAGCCTTGCCCGGGGGGCCCATGGGACCCGGGGGGCCAGGGATGCCAGGAATGCCCTGCTGGCCCATCGGTCCAGTTGCACCCATCTTGCCATACCCTGGAGGACCTTGAGGACCTAGGGCGGGAAGAGCCAGAAAAGGAAAATTGGGAGATCCAGACTTTAGAAGAAAGAATGGTCATAGTCAAAAATACCTTACATGTGACAGATACTTCTCAGGTTACAACACCTTCTCATGGAGACCTGATCGGACCCTTACATTAGTGTAACAATAACAGCAAAACTACTGGCTCGTTTTATGGAGGGCTTCTCTGTGTCCGGCACAAGGCTGAGTGCTTTGTATGCATTATTCATTGACTCTTCGCAACAATTCCGTCAGAAAGGCACTATTACCTCATTTTGCACATGAGGACACAGGCTCAGAGAGGTTGCACATGTGCTAAGTCATGAAGCTGGGTCTCAGAGCCAGGTCAGCAGGCGCCGGTCATTCTCTTTCAAGCTATACAGCCTGGCTTAAGTGATCTGGTCAAGATCATACAGCCAGTGAGATGCCAAGCAGAACTTGAACTCACGTTCCCTTGTCCCACAACATCCAACTCTATTCCACTGGGTCATGCTGGCCCAGCGTAGGACCTGAGGGCAGACACTGGGTCTTCCACTCCCCACACATATGCCCTAGCGTATTGTCTTGCTCATAGTCATGTTACTATAAATGTTGGTTGATAGGCCTGTAGTTACTTGAGGTTCTACATAACTGTGTTATATAAGGAGAAAAAAGAAAGGAGATCTCAGCTGCTCTAGATTCCTGGTCTTAAATGCTGGCTTTTCCTACCTGGAGGGCCAGGGGGTCCGCTGTCTCCTGCGATGCCAACACCAGTGTCCCCCTTTTCACCTTTGGTACCAGGCAATCCTGGGACAAAAGAAATAAAATAAGAAGTCCTATTCCTGAGAGAAAAATGACACACTCAGTTGGATTATCAGTAACACACAAACATGCACAAACATATTCACAGCTGGCCTCATACAACGCTCACATGTGCCCCAAAGAACTATGGGTGCGCTTCGGCAACCAGAGGGCAGGTTTACCTCTCATTCCTGGCAGGCCCTGCCGTCCTTCTCTGCCAATCTGACCGGGGAGCCCAGGTGACCCGGGAGCGCCTGGCCGACCGGGAGCACCATCCTTCCCGGGGGGCCCTGGTCGTCCCGGAGCTGCCGCCACCTCCATGGGGAACTGAATCCTGGAGGTGTAGTAAGCCATCCGCTCTGTAAGAAAGGACAGGGACAGGTCATAGGGCACCCCAGGGACTCAGACTGACCACAGATGCTGCAGAAAGGCTGTCAGCATGTAGTCCAAAGCAGCTTTTCTTCAGAGGGACATCAGAGCAAGGACCGTGGGGGTTTGCTAAGGGGCCTCCGTGCCCTGGCCTCCGTGCCCTGGCCTCCGTATTGCTTTTCACGGTGATCCTTCTGCAGCACAGATCTAATTACAGCATCTTTTTTCTCCAACACCTTTCGTTAGTTCACCACTGGCTTCAGATGAAAGTCCAGACCCCTAGCTTGACATCAGAGGTCTGCTCCCCAGTCACAATGTCCAGCCCCCTGAGGATAGGGTCCCTGTTTTCCCCAGTCCCTAGTATGTCAATGCTGGACGAGCAAATGAACAAGGAAAAAAGCTTAACATGAAACCACACCAGCCATCTTACAGTTGCTGCTGCCCTACTATTTAGAGCTCACTTCATGCAGACTCATTTGATGTCAATTTTCTTGTCTGTCTCCTTTGCTCCAGTGGGGGCTGGGAGAGGGCAGGAGGGAATCATTTTATCTCTGAACAGAGCATGTGACAAGAAACATCTGAAGTCTTATTGAACATATGCTGGAAAGGGGGGGGGTGGGAGGATCAGGGGTAGGATATTGAGCTTTAAGGAAAAGGAGGCCAGGGCAGGTCAGAGAGGCAGCTGGGAAGGGTAAGCAGCACCCAGTGCCACCCAGTGGCTGCCAATTACCATCAAACATTTTAATGATCTCTTGTCTGATGAATCTCTTGATTTCATCGTAATTCACCATGTCTCCCTGAGGAAAGAGAAGAAAACCTGCCTCAATCACACTTCCAAGCCTCCCCTGGGAATAGATTTAATGGAAAGGAAGGATGGGGAAGGAAGCAAAGTTCCCAGGAGCCACCCACAGATACTTAATCCTAACCACTTCCCCTAAATGGTCCAAAACATTTTGTGCTTCATTATATTTTTCTGGGGAGAGGGTCCCAACCTGCACCCCCCCGCCCTACCCCGCCAAGCCTCCCACACACAGTTAAGAGCCACTCATATGGGAATCACGCTCTTTCCTGCAGAATGTCAGCAGGAGGCTCTAAAATAGTCCGTGCTCCACCCTCCATGTCCAGACAGTGTCTGTGGCTGCCAGCCTCCCCTTACCATGGAGCCAGGCACCCCGGGCAACCCAGGGCTCCCCGCAGGCCCTGGAGATCCAGGGTGGCCTCTCTCTCCTGCAGGACCCGGTGGCCCAACAGGCCCCATGGGGCCACTCTTCCCAGGTCCACCAGGCATGCCAGCTCTTCCTTTCTCTCCTGCCTGGCCCTTCTGTCCTGAAGGTCCTGGATCGCCCTGCAAGGACAGGAAGTCACAGTCCAGCACTGCCAAGTACTATCAAGTCCGCCTCACGATGTCTGAGCATCTGCCCCTCTCTCCATCCTGCCACCAGGCCCCCAGCATCTCCCTCTGGACTGTGGCCATGGCACCCTTACAGGTTGCCTCACTTCACTGCCAGGACAGTCCCTCTGGAAGACAGCTCTGCCGGTGTTACTCTGTACTTTATTTGGGCCCTCCAAATAAAGGCCCAACTCCTGGGCCAGGCGTTCGGGACCATTCCTGATGGGTCCTGATCACATCTTCTCCAGCCCCAACTCCCTTCCCTTAGACCTCCCTCTAGGCCTCAGAGGTTATATTCTCTGATTGGACCATACTGAGCCAGTCTGCCCTGCCTGGATGCCCTTCCCCTCCTCTCTACCCAGTGCACTCCGCCTACCCAGCTGACATGTTCCTGTTTTTTGTGTGGCTTCCCTGGCCTCCAAGCTGGGTTGGGTGTGCTTCCCTCTGATCCCACAGCACTGTGTCTAATTTTCAGTAAACCTGCCATCTAGTATAAGTGTGACTGAACTAAATGAGCACTTACTGTTTAGGGACCTCTTTTTACTCAAGGCAAGGACAGAGGGCCTGGGATAGAAGCAAGATCAAGAGCATGCTTGCAGAATGAATGAATCAATGACCCAATCAATCAATGAAGAAGAGAATGAATTTGAAATTTACATTCCCCCAACGATAACAAGAGCCCTGGAACAGCCCCATTTGAGAAGTTTTCAGAGATGAAGTTGCTTCAAGCTCTGCCCACTTCCCCCCCAGTCTACTGGCCTTCCTGTGGGTCCCTTCCATGGCTAAAGTCATAGCTGCGAGCCAGGATTAACCAACTCGTGAGCTTTTCCTCTCAAACCCAGCCAGTGCCCACTCACCTTTGGACCAGGGGATCCATGGAATCCCTGTTTTCCAGGGGGTCCCTAGAGCAAAGCAAAAGTCAGAGGTCAAGTCTATGCAGCATCTCCAAGCCACCCAGGGGAGACATGTCCTATGAAAGGACTACCTTCCACAGCCTCAGGCCCCTATGCTGGGCCTAGCTGGGTTCTGTATAAGAAAGGACAACAGCTTCTCTGTTAACAAGATGGTAAACAGCTGGAAAGGAAACTGGTGTCCCCTAGGGCATGGCCTTGTATGATTATGCTGGTTGGGTCCCTTGTCACTAAAGAAAAGAGGTGAGCCCTGGCTGGTGTGGCTCAGTGGATTGAGCACCAGCCTGCAAACCGAAAGGTCACTGGTTCAATTCCCAGTCAGGGCACATGCTTGGATTGTGGGCCCGGTCCCCATTTGGGAGCGTGCAAGGGGCAACTGACTGATGCTTCTTCTTTCACACATCGATGTTTCTCTCTCTTTCTCCTTCATTTCCCCCCCTCCCTAAGAAATAATAAATAGAATCTTTTGAAAAAAACATTTCATTTTTTAAAAAAAGTGAGAAGTCAGAATGAAAGGGCCAACCTGCAGCCTACGGGAGGGCCTGGCAAGCACTGTGCCCAGGAAATGTCTGTTTGGAATTTATTTTTATTATTGTCCCTTTTAGACCAGATACATGGTTAAAAAAGTAGTGAAAAACAAGTCTCGCTCTCCCCAGAGCAACAAGGGCACCAGTGTCCTCTGTATCTGTCCAGAGATAGCCTGCATCCTGAGCGCAGTCACTGAGCAAACGAACAAAGAGGGGTCAGGGCAAGGCCAGGAGCAAGAAGTAGCGCTCCCACAGGAACAGGAAAAATCAGCACAAACGGTACCTCTTTGCCAACGGCGCCATCCGCACCAGGCTCACCCTGGGAAGTAAGAGCAATAACGATGTGATGAGTGCCAGCCCAGCTTGATGTCACATCTCACCTTGCCCACCCAGCATGCCTAGCCCCGCTACCACCAAGGGGTCATGACCGCCCCCTCCCCATCAGACACTCCGGGCCCAGGCATGGAAACTTAGACCTCTACCCCACACTCCTGTCTCGTCCCGGAGCCCCACACTGACAGCTGCAGGCTGCCCCCTGAGTGCGCCCTATGAAGGAAGAGCTGACTACACCTCTCTGCTCTTTGCTGGAGATCTAGCATCTTGCATACTCTCTGGCTCTGAGTATATGTTACATGTTTGTTGAATGAAGGTGTGAACCAGAGATCTGGTCAGGTGAGCCTGCCCCCTCCCTAGGCCAGGAGGGGCTTCGTCCTGGGCCCTGCCTGCCCACTTCTGGTGGGTGCTGGGGAAGAGGAGTCTGTGATTGCAGGGCAACCTGGCAGATTCACCCAGGGGCCCTGGAAGCTCCTGTGCAGGCAGGGAAGGCGGAGGGCTGGAGGGACCTGCCTGCCCAGGGGCCCTGGCAGGAATCAGAGTGAGTGGGAGGCGAGACTTGGCCCTCTTGGCACATGGGCTGACAGGTCACCTCTGCTGGAGTCATACACACCCCATTCTAGGCCACCAGCCCCAGGGTCATTGCTACTGTTCCCCAGAAGAAAGCTTGCTTTGGTGGAAAGTGCCCTGACCGGGACGGGGGGTGTGGGGGAGACCTGGGTTCCTGCCTCAGCTCCATCCACCGACTTTCCACCCCTGAGACTGACAGCAGTTCCACTTGACATGGTTCACCTGTCTGGAACCTTTAGAAGAGGGAGTACTGCAGTGTGGCTAAGTACACAAATTCTGGAATCAGACAGGCTTTCCCACTCACCAGCTGTGTGACTCTGCACAACCTACTTAACCTTGCTGAACTTTGGTTTCCTCATCTGTATAATGGGGACCATCAGATCAACTAAATACGGTTGCGGGACAGATTAAATGACAAATGTCAAGCACTTAGCGCATCATTCAACACATCAGCAGTGGTTTCTGAGTTGCTGAGAAAGCTTCAGTAATAGCACTGCATTTCTAGTTCCTGACATTTATAAATTTTCTGTGGTTATCAACGAGCTCCCCTGGAGAGGGGTGGGGGAAGGGTCCAGTGTCCCCTGACTGACACCTAGTGGAGGGAGCTCTCCAAGTGGCACTGGCACGTGGTCAGAGGCAGTGGCCTGGTATGCAGTTGGCGCAGTATCAGCTACTGAGCTTGTCCCTTCTTCCAAATATGATGGGATCCTCAAGCACAAGCTCATGCTGCCCTTTTCCACACAAACAACCTCTCCTCCCCCGGAGACCCCACAGTGCAGTGCTGTGCCCAGCTGACAAAGCCGACTGCCTTTCCCCTGGGGCTGTGCTCTAAGAGGCGGGGTCTTACCGGGGGACCAGGGTGTCCAGGTGGGCCAGGCTGGCCCGGAAGGCCTGAAAGGCCCCTTTCTCCAGTGGCTCCCCGGTCTCCTTTTGGGCCCTGGAGAAAAGGAAGGAGGATGGGGAGAGGGGAGGGGAGAGACAAAAATGAACTTGACAAAGTCAGAGGCAGACATTGTATGCCGGGGACCACACCCACCACCCCCAGGCCCCACAGGGGGAGCTGGTGCTTCCTGGACTCGAGGCAGGACCCTGGGATGGCCTCCAGCCCTCTCAAAGGCCTTCACCGCGTGCTGGCTGGGGAGATCTCTGGAGACGAGAGGTTGACTGGGAAAGGAGAGGGATGGGGACAAGCTGTTCTCCACCCCCAGCTCCCTGCAGAAATCCCGCAGCAGAGCAGGGTCAAACTTCTGGGAGGGAGGGGTGGCGGGGGCCTGTCACTCACCACTGCAGAAATCCCAGCTGGGCCTGGCTGGCCGGGAGGCCCCGGTGGTCCCTAAAGATAGACAAAGTCAGTGGGTTGAAAAAAATCTCTAGTAACAAGGCCCCTGGGAGGTGTGGAGGGACGACAGCAGGAACAAGCCCTAAACTTCATCTTAAATCCTCCTCCCCTTCGGGCTTTGCACTTAAGCGTCTGCCAGAAGATTTGTGCCGGAGCTGAGGCCTGGGGGCCCCTGAGCTCACCGCGCCCTTGCGCCTGCTGCACTCACGGCGGAACACCTGGGGCTGTGCTGAGGGATGACCTGGGAGCCAGGACCCAGTGCAGGCGGCAGAGGCGTGAGGGGCTAGGGTGTTTTCTGAGCCCCCCACCTTCCTTCAGTACTGTGGGAGGAGCAAAGAGCAGAAGCTGGGGGTCTGCACAGCAGGGTGTGAGGGGCAGGGGCTCAGCACCCACCCCAGGCCTCCCCGGTCTCCTGCTGCTCCCCTACCATGGGAGGACGATGAGACTCGAACACGCAGGAGTGCTCCTGCCCTGCCCAGTCTGGCCCTTGTCCAACTGCCCTCCTGCATCGCTCCACATCTTCGGCTGAGGCACAGCTCCAAGGTCACCTCCCTGAACACAGCTACATAGAGCTACTCAGGGCTCCCAGGGCACACAAGTCTCTCTCAGAGCACACCCCCTGCACACTCCCAGACGGAACGTTCTGGAGGCGTGGTTTCTGCCCTACTGTTCTGAAGTCTCCTGGGCAGGGATGTCCAGCACTGGGACTGGCGCCCAGCAGGGGGCTGGGCTGGATGGACAGAGGTGAGAAGAGGAACCTTGCGCCCTCCTTGTCCCTAGATCCTGAATAAGTCTCCAGTGGGAACATGATTCAGAGTATGTGACTCCTCCTTCCATCTGTAGCACTCGGGGGTTTGAGGTAGGCCTGGGGTCCCCAGCTGGGGGTCTCTGGTACCCCTGAGACCTCTAAAACTAGTGCTGAAGACCCGAGAGTTCCATTTCTTGGTCGTGATCTATTATTAGCATTTCCAAAAGCCTACAACTCTACAGCCAGCCACAGTAGGGCTGCAATAAAAAGCCAGTGTACGTATTTGCTTTTCTCTGAAACTCTACCCGCTTGCCACACTCGCACTGATCAAAGGCGCCCATTGGCAGTCATCTATGTTACTATGGGTAAAATACATGGAAAATCCATTATTGCTTAATAAATGTCCTCTCCAAGTTGTCCTCTCTCAGTAAATAGACCACCCACTTACCCAGCTACCCAACACAGGAGTCACCCTTGATTGCTCTCTTTCTACTCCTCCCTGCATCCCCACCCCATGCAGGTCATTAGCAAGTCCTCTGCCTCTAAACACACGCCAGATCTGTGCACTGCTACCCCGCTACCCAGCCCCGCTTGCTGCCCACCTCCACTCGCGCTCCGCCCTTGCCCGCACACCATCTGCATCATGTTCTCTCCAAGTTCAACTTTCCAGTGTCCACTCCCATCCTCCTTGAACTCCACTCCAGCCAAGATGATGTTGGGCTCCCCAAATCCACCAAGCCCCTCCCCGACTCAGGCTCTTTGCATCACCTGTCCTCCCGCCCCCCCCCCCCCCCCCCACGCAACCTGGAAGCTCTTCCCCGAGACTGCTGGACAGCTGGCTCCTTCTTGTCAGGGATTCCTCTCAAGTCACCTCTAGTACCGCCCTGTGACATCACGTCACTTCTGAATTAGTTTGTCTGTCTGTTGTGCCTGCACAGAAGCTCTGGGATCAGGGGAGCATGTCTGTTTTCCTCACTGCCTTAGTCCTAAGCCTGGAACCATGCCTGGTGTGGCGCAGGTGCTCAATAGTTATTTGCTGAATAACTGAATGATCTTTGTTTGATAAGTAAATTCAAATGTACCCAGAAAATAAGAAAATGGCAAAAAGCCTGGGAACCACTGGGCTGAGTGAGCCAAAGCCCCTCATAGCTCTACGCAGCTGGGGGCTGCGCCCACGGTCAGGTTATCACTAGCTCTCCTATTGCCACCCAGCTCCAACAGAATCCCAACTCTTGTAGGGGCAGAGACAAAAACAGTGAACTCACAGCGTGGCCAGGGGGGCCGGGCCTTCCCTGGGGTCCCATGGCACCAGGCTCACCCTGCAGGGGCCAGGAAAAAAGAAGAAAAGACATAGAAACAGAATTATACACAGTTGGCTGTTAGGTGGAAGAGGGCTGAGAAGAGCAGGTAGAACACCAATAGTCCCAGGAACCAAAGTGGGCCCTGGCCCAGGCCTAAGCCTTCCAGGGCCTTCCAGGGCACCAGCCCTCCCTGTGAGTATGGTTAGAGAGCCAAAGCAGAGGCCCCAGCCGGAGATGTCCAAGCCCTGCCTTTGTAGGCTAGTGACCCAACACCACACAGAAAGGGGAAGCAGTTACAACCCTTAAGAGGAGGGCAGAAGACAAAATGTGCAGTGTTGGGCAAAACCTTCCCAAGCAGGCCAAGGAGAGAAGACAGCCACTTCACCAGTGAGCGAGAGGAAGTGGCTGCATCCCAGCTCAGCGGAGCCCGGGGGCTGACCAGAGGCAGATCCCCAGCGCTTACCTCCGCTCCCGGCCGGCCGCTGCTCCCCGGGGGACCCGGCTGCCCACAGTCACCCTAAAAGACAGAGGGAACTGGAGATACCACACTGCCACCTGGCTCCTCCCTAAGCTGGCCCCACACCACAAGGTCCCGGCCGTGTGCCCCAGCCCTGACCCGAGGTTCTCTGACACCCTCAGGCTGGTAGACGGGAGAAGCTCTGACGCAGCCTGCCCGGCAGCAGTGGCCTCAGGAGGCTTCGGTGCTGGGATGGCATCTCAGCCAAGGGTCAGGTGGTATGTCCACTCTGTCTGGGATGCTACATCTGCCTGGGGTCAAGCTTTGACAAGAGCCAAGAAAACCTGCCTGGCAGAGGTCACCAGGCCCTTACCTTTGGTCCTGGGAGGCCAGGAAGTCCCGGTTTCCCCTTGAAACCCTGGAAAAAAGGCAGGGAGTTGCCATGTTCCACACCTCTACCAGAGGCCCCTTCCCATCCTCCTTCCTCAGGTTAAACAAATTAGACCAACATATAGAGGGTCTGAGCTGCCCCACGCACCGAGGCAGAGCTGCACCGACTCAGCTTTGGCACCTCCCAGCTCCCAGCCCCTCCCTGCAGCTCAACTTACTGGGGGTCCCATGAGTCCAGGTGGGCCAGTGAGACCGGGGTCTCCCTAGGGAAAGAGATCAGGGGCATTGAGACAGGAGCTCTGTCCAGCTTGTACCCAACTCATTCACCAATGTTTTCTCCCTTCTCCCGCCCCTCCCCCAGCTGTCCCAGGGTGGAGGGAGGCCCTGTGGGGGCAGAGGAAAGACTCCCTGCCAGGCTCGGCGCCTGGCTGGCCGTGGCCCCTTCTTGAGTCCCATCTCATTCTCTGGGCTTCAGTTTTCCTTCTTTTGTGTACAGTATGGGGTTGACCTGGATGCTCTGCCCTTTGCCATGACCCCACCCCTTTCAGATTCCCCAGCAAAATCAGACCCAAGGAGCCAGGCTGGCTCTAGTTCTTCTGTGTCTGCAATCTGGTTTCTAATGACACTAGCCTAGTTGGGTCCCTTGGGTTAATCCATCCACTCACAAGCTGGGAGCCTTGGTTCCAGACAGCAGGAGCTGCGGATGGGGCCAGAGTCCAGGTCCCTTATGCTGCTGTGACCATCCAGGCCACCCTGCCTGTGCAGGCTCTGAGCCAGGCACCCGACACAAGTGGGGCCCCAAGGGACGCTAGTCCCTTCAGTTGTCTGAGTTTCTAGATAGGAATTTACTCATGTCACTGTCCTGCCTTCAATGAGGCCTAGCTCCTCCAAGCTGGCTAAGGCTACCGGAGAGCTGAGATGCAAAGGCGGTCAGGTGCAAGGGGGGAAGGGGGGCTGGGCTAGAGGCAGACCTAGGGAGCGGGCGGGCACCCTCGACAGAGGGGGGCCACTTCAGTTCCCTTCGTTGAGGGCTCCCTTGACTTTGGCTCTTAGAAGCGGGGGTGGGGGGTGGGGGCCATCCCTGCCCATCATCTTACCCTCAAGCCGGGCTTGCCGTCCTTCCCGTCCAGACCATCCAGGCCGGCAGGGCCCTGGGAACGGGAAAGAGGCGTTTCCACATGCTAGGCTGGAACCCTCAGAGGGGGAGGCCTTGCCTGGCCCCTCCAGCCTCTGCACCTCTCACCCATCTCCCAGCCCTACCAAATACACGCGCGTGCACACATGCTTAGGCACATATAACCCACGGCTGTCAGGCTAAGGGTGCACACACTCACCTGAATTCCGGGAGGTCCTGGTGGTCCAGGGGGACCAGGCATGCCTGACGGGCCTCGAATCCCTTCACTGCCCTGGAAACAGGCCCCCCAAGGAAGTCAGCAGGGCCTCATCCCATGCTGGAGACAACAAGGCCCTGGGCTACACGTTCAGTGACTATAGCAAGTTGGGAGAGCTGGCTTCCGATCCCCATTCTGTTCTGGGCTAAGTAGGTATATTTCACACACCACTCCCCCAGGAGGACCCATCTTTATCTGCAAGGCATTCCTCACTGCTCTGAGAGGAAGGGACAGAGCCTATGAAGTCCAGTGTCTTCTTTAGGGTTGACCGGGGGCTGGCATGGTGGGTGCTCAGAAGCGTGTGTCAACTAAAGGCAGTCAATTCACATCGGTCCCAACAAGGCGCCAAGCACTATCTAGCCTCTGATTCTCCAAGATGAAAGCAGAGTGGCTCCTATTCTCAAGGAGCTTGCAGTCCAGTGAGAGTCACAGGCTCACAATCAGGGGCAAGACAAGAGTCCCTGCGCTCTGCGAGCTCAGAAGGAGAGGCTCACTCTGGCCAGGGTCAGGGAAAGTATCACTGAAGTGTCCCCGGATGCTAGGCTCTGAAGGATGTCCAAAGTTTGGACAGGCAGGGAGGGAGAAGAGGGCATGCCAGACGGAACTTCAGAGAGGGGTGAGGACTTGGAAGTGGTCATGTGCCTGGCCTAGCCCAGGGTGTATCGGGAGCCTGTGTGTTGGGTGGGAGAGGAGGCTGGAGACGTTAGAGCCTGGTGGGCTGTGGGCCCTGAACACCATGCTCAACTTTATTAAAAAGACCTGTGATTTTCAAACTGCACTCCTCAGAATCGTGGGGGTTCCTGGACGGCCTCTGGGCTAAGGGCACAAAGTGGGGCCAGAAGGTGGGACTCAAGGACACTCTACCCTTGCCTTAGCCAGGGAAGCTCCACTTGTATCTGTTTTAGAGATTGAGGGCTCACATGAGCTTTTTGTGATGGAAAGACTTGAGGACTACAAAATAAAGCGGAAACTACTGCTACAGGCACTGGGGAGCCATTAAAGTTTCAAAGAAGGGGAGTGATGGGAACTGCCGTTTGAATTAGAGTGTTTACGGAAGAAGGGCGGGAGGCAGGCATCTCCGTGAAGAGGGCTGCTGCGTCCTCCGCTGCTCTGGAGCAGCTTCTGTGGGGTGGCCAAGGGGCAGGGACCCCAGCACAGAGAGAGGAAAAAGAGCTCCGGGTGGCACTGCAATGCCACCAGCCACCAGGAGGGGTCAGCCCAGCCCCAGAAAAATGTCAGCTCCACAGGGAACTGGGAAGGCCAACCCCTGGCCAGAGGTTTGGGACTGTCTGCAATGACCCACCTAAGGCAAGTAGGCAGCCCTGGAGTGTAGAGCCAGCACAGAGGGCTCTGGCAGTGGCTGCCACGCAGGTCCCTCCCAGAGAAGGGCAGGGGGGTGGCCCCCACAGCTGCCTCGACCTTGGCTGGTAGGCACTGGTTCTGGGAAGCCTGGGGGGCTCTGCTCGGCTGGGAGGGGAGTCTCAGCTTTGCCTCTAACTTGCTACGTGCCCCTGGGATGCCCTGGCCTATCTGGGCCTCATTTCCTTACTTGAACAGTGAGTACTTAGGCCAAGACAAGCCCTTCTACAAGTCATTTCTGCTGTGCTGGGTGGGCTCCCAAATGAAAGAGGGTCCCCACGAGGATGCTCACAAGCCATCTTGGGGCCTCATTACACCACCCACCTGTCACATCTGAGAAGCCCAGAAGTTGGGCTGAGACAGGGACATCAGCCCTCCCCAGACCAGGGCAGCTTAGCAAGCCAAACCTGGGGCAGTCAGTGTGGGGGCTGCCCAGACTACTGCCCCCTCCCACTCTCGTCACTAGGCCACTCTCTGGGCCCTTGGGGACAACGCCTCCAGGATAGCTTCTTCCTGCTCTTGTCAGGCCCAGAAGGCAAATGCCCAGGGTCCTCCCTGCTGTGGGACTTCTGGGGCTTCCAGGGCCGGCAGGCTTCCTCCTCCCCTCGACTCCCCACCTCCCCCAGAGGAGAGGAAGCTGGCCTCGGCCGGCCTGTCACATCCTAGTCTCCCAGCTCTCACTACGCCCCTCTGCATGCTCCCACCCACCCCTTTCCATCAGGCAGGGACCTGGCCTCAGAGGCTGGCGGGAGTTCTGGGCCCATCCCTAGGAGTCCACTGGTTTGCCCTGGGGCCCCATTGCTAGGATGGGAGTTGCTGGGGCCATCCTGGAGGGCTCCCATTCCCCTCCCTGGATGTGACTGAGGCAGTTCTTGGGTTTCCGAAGGCTTGCCGCTATGGGTAAAGCAGGGGTGTGGGAGCCCAGTGGCTCAGATCTGTGACTATGGCCAACCGGCGGTCCTGCTCACCTTTTCCGCTGGGGGGCCGGGTACGCCAGGTGCTCCAGCTTTGCCTGGGAATCCAGGGGGACCCTGTATCAACAAAAGCACAGGCAGGAATGAACATGGGGCTGGAGGGGGAGCTCCCCCGCCTTCTTCCTGCTGCATGTGCTTTACTGCTGTTCATGCTTTCTAGAAACGCCATCCAGGAGCATTGAGTCCGCCGGCCGGCTGGGCTGGGGCCCACCCAGGAGGCCTGCTCTCCAGGTCCCGGCTCCTGGAATCAGGCCTGGCCACCCAGGCTGTTCCTCCCGTGCCTCTTCCCTCCCCTGCACAGGCCCGTCCTGCTGAGTCTGGCCTGGCCAGGCCTGCCCCACTCCCAGATGGGATCACATCAGAGAGCGGGCTCTGATCCACTCACCGGTGGGCCTGGAAAGCCTGGCTGGCCTTGAAATCCCTGCGGGAAGAAGTGGGGGACAGTTTTCTGCACTGCCCCTCCTGTCCTACCTTGCCAGGAGGTAGAAAGAGTGACGGGGTGATATTGCTTCTAGACATGAGGCCTTGCCTTCCACTCTGCCCAAGATGGCCAGCAGGTGAGGCTCTGGGCATGAGGTGGGAGGTTACACCTCGAGATGGATTGGGGCTGGGAGGCTAGCGCTGGTCCCCACCGATGGGAGGACCCAGCCCCCCATCCCCACCCCCCACCTCCCCCAGCCATCCGCTGTGGTCAGAAAGGCGAGCCACTCACCTGGTCACCCTTCTCACCCGAGCTGCCTTGGGGTCCTCGCTCTCCTCGGGGACCCTGTCATCACAGAGGACAATGCAGCTGGAACTCATCATTCCTACCCTCAGATACCAGGGCAGGGCAGGACAGGGGCCAGGACCAGGGGTCCCCAGGTCCACATTTCCCCGCTCCTCCCTTACTCACCGCTGGGCCTGGGGGACCTGGGAGGCCTTCGGATCCTGGAGGGCCCTGGGGACACAGAAGAGAGAAGTCCATCACCCTGACAGGAGGAAGTGGGCAGTGCGAGGATGGGACAGGGAGCAGAGGCAGGAGACGTGGCGGGAGGCCTGCCTAAGCCGGCAGGACTCCTCCCCCTGGTCCATTCAGGCTTCCCCTCTCTTGTCTGAGCTACTGGACTAGCCTCTTAACTAGTCCTGCCCCCTCCTGGCTCACTCCATTCCAGCCGGCAACTGGCTGTCATCTCTTCTTCAGCACAGCTTGGGTTGTAATGCTCTTGCTTCAAAAACTTCCATGGCTCCCGTCTGCCGACCGAATGAGGAGCGCACCTGCCACCAGCGCTGGGTTTGAGGTATTCTGTGATCCAGTGCTGACCCCCCGCCCCTCGCCCTGCCCCTTCATTTCCCTCTTCCTTTCTTATCTTCTGCCTCGCTTGGTCAGCCCGCTGTTCCCTGAACACACTCCACATCCACACCCGGGGCCTTTGCACAACTGTACCCTCCACCTACCGTGCCCTACACTCCCTGACCCCTTCTAGGTCTCTCAATCATTAGATCATTATATGGCTCAAAGCTGCTCCTTCAGTGCCCCCTGCCATGGTCTCTCCCTCTGAGGTTCCCCAGTACAGACAACCATGAGCCTCCCTCCCCCACTTCATTCAGACCTGAGCTCAAACACCACCCCTTCAGAGGCCTGCCTGACCCTGTGTAACAGTCCAGCCCACTGCTCCTGCCCCTCTCCAAATTTCATCGGTCTCTCTCTCATTATTTGTATGTGTTTGTTTATTCATCTGTTATTTGCCTCCCTCACTGGGATGTAAGCTCCATGAGGGCAGGGGACTCAATTGCCTGTTTTATTCACCATAGCACCCTCAGAGCCTGGCGCTGAGCAGGCCCATGAGAAATGTTTGTTATTGAATAAATGCACAGCGGGGTTGGCCGCACCCACTGGGGCCTCGCTGACACATGTGAGGGGGAAGGTAAGAGCAAGGTTTGGGAGGTTTATCACAAACAGACTCAGGGTTGCATGCAGGCTGCAACCTAACTCATTCACTAGCTGCGGGGCCCTGCGGGAGCCACGTCACCTCGAGAGCCTCAGTGTCCTCCTCTGACAACAGCCCAGCCCCTGCGCTCAGCGCAGGCCTGGCTCTGCAAAGGGTGGACCTGGGCTTGTGAGGGTGCAGCTGGCCAGGTGGCCAAGCTGGGTCTAGATCCCAGGCCCGGGCATCTCGGGCCCACCCCGTCAGCCTGCTTTTGCTGGAGTGGGAGTGGGGGGTCTCCTGTCAACTGACTCCTGGTCCCCTTCCCCTTGGCAACCCGCGCCATTGACTCCATGAATCCTGTTGAGATTCTCCTCACAGCTCCAGCCACCAGCCTGAGCTGACTGCTTGAGATGCAGCTGGAGTGACTCAGGGGGCAGGGAATCAGGGGTCGTGTCCCCCGCTCCGACAGGCTCCTGGGAAAATCTCTAGGGGCAGGCAGGGCCCGGCTCTGTTTGAAGCCCTGCTCCCACCCCTGCACTGGGCTGCGATGCAGACTCACCGATTCTCCCTTCTCTCCTGAGGGCCCAGTGTAGCCGCGCTCTCCCTTGAGGCCCTGACAAGTGAGCAAAGAGAGAGAGTGGAATTAGGCCCGTGGCCTGCTTGTCATGACGCTAATGTGAGGGGTGGAGCCTGCAGCCGGTACCTGGATGGCCTGGGAGGAGAGGTGGCTGCTCCTCACCTGTCACTGTGACCCTCAGTGGAAAGAAGGGATATGCCCACCCAGCAGGCTCCTGTGTGGGGTGGCACCTCTGCGCTGTCCCTCCAACTCTCAACACCCTGCCCCCCAACCAAAGCACATCTCAGTCTTGCCAGGTCTCAGCCTCCCAGGACACTCCGAGATCTGGCCCTCGATGTGCAGTGACTGCACTGAGCCCCTACAGCGAAATGGTGGCACCAGGCCATACTACCAAGGGGACTTCCAGCAGGGGGTGTGCATGGGCGGCCTGGCAGAGGCACGGGCTGAAATGCTGCTGAGGGACCCCCAAGCCTGGTCCTCTCCTCACCGCCACCCCAAGGTGCCAGCAACCCCAGAGCCAGGGTTTCTTACTCACAGGCAGTCCCGGTGGGCCCATGGCACCTGGGTAGCCAGGTTGCCCTGGAGCACCCTGCAAAGAAAGGTGGACATGATCAGCCCCCTAACATTTCTGTTCCTCCCTCCTGGGAAAAAGCCTGGCCCAAGCCACAATACCTGGAGCTGCCATTCAGCAGGCACCCACCTACTACAGCCATCTCCCCAAGGCCCAGGTTCACTAGGCCGTGACTCCCACCAAGCCCCTGAGAGCTGAGCCAGCGGAGAGGGCCCAGGGCAGGGGCCGATGAGGACCACAGAGGGGCAGCAGGAGGGGGCTGCTAGTGCTGCAGCAAGAGGAAGGGAGAAAAGCCACCAGGAACGTTGGTGGAAACCAGGGGGCAGGGGTGTTTGTCCCTTACAGGGAGTTGCGGCACATGGAGATTGGCCTCCTTTGATCATGGCGTAAAGACCCCCATACTGAGGGAATCGGGGCTGAGGGGCAAGAGTTTCAAAAGCAAGCGTCTACCTCCCATCTCCCACGCAGCCGCCACCCGGGGCCGTCTCCCCCTCCTCGTGCCAGCCTCCTCTTACCGCTTCCCCCTTCTCTCCCGTCAGGCCCCTGAGGCCGCGCTCTCCTTGAAGACCCTTGGAGAGAAAAGCCATGAGCAATTGCAGGGGAGGGCCTGCCCCACCCAGCCCCTGACTCCTGCCCATGCCCCGCAGCCCTCTGTTTCTGTTCCAGGCCAAGGTGGGGGTTGCTGCTGGCCCTCTAGGGCCCCCAGCACGGTGTCCATAGGGCATGTGTCCTAGAGGGGTAACTGTCATATATGGATGCCTCTCAGAAGCACAGCCTCTAAGACAGGTAACTACAGAGATATGTCCCCCAAGGTGGGTGACTCCCAGAGGGTACCTCTGAGGCAGGTGACTGGCACTGGTGTGCCCTACTATAGTAATTGTCTGGGGGGTACCTTTAGGAGAGTGACACATGTGTGCTCCACCTGTGATGGCAACTGTCATGAGAGGTGTCCCTAGCGTGATGCTCCCACTAAAATGTGTCACTGGATACACAGCACTTACCTGTCCAAGTCCCCCTCCCTCCCCCAGTCAAAATCACCTTCTTTTGGGGATACAGGGGAGAGACATGGGAAGGCTCCCTCCAGAGCAGTCCCTGTCACTTTTGGGGGTAGAAAGGGATATCAGTGTCAATCAAAGCCAGAGTTCCCACCCCTACTCCTCACCCTGCCCTTCGCACATTCGCCACACCATTAAGGGGCCGCGTCTGCCCCTTCTCCCTCGTGCCCACAAAAGACGGCGCCCAAACCTTCCACAACACAAGACAGATGGCTAGACGGACAGATGGCCCCTTCACCCAAGCAAGCAGAAACAGACAAGGTCCGGCCAGGATGAGGGCGTGGGACAGATGCGACTGCGACAAGGAGGGCCCCTGCTCCCTGGGCCTTCATCGCCCGGCCAGGGAGGAGAGGGGCCAGGCCCCAGGAGCACAAAATCTGACAAACAGGAGGTTAGTTTCCATGACCCAGAGCAACAGTGAGGATGGGGATGATTCAAACACACTTGCGACGATGATGAAGGCAGAGCAATTAACGACACCTGGCAGAAGGAGTGGACCAAGATGCCGGGAACACAGGGGCGGGGCCCCCGACTTTCAGAAACCCAACTGGCTGGCATCCCATGTCCAGCCTCAGAGCAGACTGGGACTGGAGCCAAGAAAGAGGAAAGGAAGAGGAGGAAGCTGAGAGTTTCCTCCAGGACGATGGGAAAGGTGCAGGCGCAGTCACCTTCTGGTCCCCGGGGTGCCTCTGGACAGTCCTGCTGAGCAGCAGGGCAGCAAACCTGTGCCAGCCTGCAATGTGAAGCCCTAAAGCTTTGGCATCTCTGCCAGGCTCAGTGCCAGGCGCCTGGCAGGACCCCAAGAACGACTTTCAGCAAATCTTCAGTGAACACCGAAGGTGGGAGAAGCAGGAGGCAGAAGTGAGAAGGGAGGAATAATGAGGGCCCCTAGAGGCACGAGCTTAAAATAAGAAGGTAAAATAGCTCCAGAGGACTTACGGGGAGTGATGTGCGATTGTGGGAGAGAAAAGGGAAACAAAGTGATGGGAGGCGGGTAGAGGGGAAGAAAACAAGAGAAAGAAAGCAGGATCAGTGGCAGAGGGGGAAGGACAAGAAGGCAGACACCAGGAGGATGTCCCAGCTGCAGGGACCTCAGGGAACCTGTGTCGTTAGCTACCATGCCTGCAGGAGACAACGACAAACACGGAGGATGGAGGTGAGGGCACGACAGGGAAGGAGACAAGCAAAAGCCACAGAGACCTGGCTGGTGAGGGGAGGGGAGGTTGAGCAGCGCTAGGTTCTTACAGGCAATCCGGGGGAGCCAACGGCACCAGGAAAACCTGGGGGGCCCTGGTGGGAGAAACAGGCAGGTCACATCTCACAAGCACAGTCTCTCTGGGGCACAGTCTGGGGCTGAGGGGTCGTGGGACAGGTCACGGGAATATTTCAAGGCAGCTGGAGAAGAGATTGGCTGGAAGTCTTGGCCCAGAGATGGGTGCTCCTCCCCTTGGCTCCAGGAAGAAGGGCCCCGCCATCAGCAGAGATGAGAACCAGCCGCCGGAGTCAAGCAGCCCTTCCCAAGCCTTCCCAAGTCTAACCGAACCGCCTTGCTGGGGTGGAAGCCTCTCATGCCTGTTACCTGACCTCCAGAGCCCCCAGGTGGGTGGCTCCTGCTTCTAAGATCGCTCCCACCAGCCATTTTTTTCTCCAAAGAAAGCATTTTCAATTCTCCCGGCCTTTTCTAATCACTTCTATTTTCCTGCCATATCACCACCGAGGACCCAGGAGGATGCCCCTGGTCTGGCCTTCGGCCTAGAGATGGTCCTACAGAGCAGCGCAGGGCAGCTCCACCTCAGCTCCTGGCCCCCGTAGGGATGGTGTCAGGGGGCCATAGAGAGATCTGGCAGGGTTGCCACATGCTTTCCTGGCTGCTGAGACCAAGAGCCAGCAGCCTCAGCACCCCCCTGCCCAGGGCAGCCTGAGTCCCTTATGTAAAGCACAGCAGGGATGGGGATGGGTAAACAGAGGCGCCACAGAGGGCCCCGTCTAAGCAGGACCACAGGCAGAGCAGGCCAGTCCCCGGGGGTTTGGTGGTGCCAGTCCATGGTCCCCATAGATGCTCTGACGAGAGAAAGGAGCGGACAGTGGAAGTTTCCTCTTTCTGCCCTGTGCAGCTTCCTGGACACAAGGCAGCAAAATGGTGTCCAAGCACTAGGACCCCTCTGAGAGCTTCTCAAGCAGGCCAGGAGACCACGGATACTTACAATAGGGCCTGGAGGACCTGGGGAGCCCCTCATGCCAGGCGGACCCTGCAAAGGAAGCCAAGGGAAATGGATGAAGAGGCCCAGGCCCCACAGAGCCGGGGTCTCGGCGGCCCTCCTCCTGGCTCACCGCAGCCAGAGTCTATAGGCGGCGGATGTTAACGCTGATGTTAAACCTTTCATTCAGTTCACTCAATCATTCAACACATATTGACTGAGCAGCTACTATGTACCAGGCACTGGTCCAGGTGCTGGGGACACAGCAATAAACAAAACACAATAATTTGAGCCTTTAACGGGGAGGTGGATGGTAATAAATGGAACAGGGGCCGGCATGTAGCTGGTGCTCAGTAGATACCCGTGGAATGCTCTTAAATGAAGGAAATATACAGTATGTCACACAGTGATGAGTGTGATGCAGACAGAGGCAGCAGCTAGTCCCGGGAGGGAGAGTGTCCCGTGGACCGAGAGCAGCGAGGAGGCCAGTGCGCAAGGAGAGCAGACGACATCAGAGCAGTCCGGGGCACCAGCTGACCTGAGTCCTCGGAGACCCCTGAAGGACTCCCGAGAGGCAGGGAGCCCCTGGCGGGCCCAAGAAGACATTTGGCAGGAATGAAACTACCCTCAGGAACGAAGGGTCACTGCATGGATGAGGGCCCAGCTCCTGGTCTTACCTCTTCTCCTCTCTGGCCCGGCAGCCCTGGGGGACCGGGCAGGCCGGGGCTCCCAGCACAGCCCGGATCGCCCTCGCTGTTGTCTCCCTGGAGTGGATGGAGATGGCGGGAGTGAGCAGTTGGGGCCCCTCCCTGTGGGGCGCAGGGCAGGCGGTGAAGAGAAGGCAAAGGCCCACTCACCCGGGCCTCCTCAGCTCTGGGCCGCTCCCGCTCGGCGAAGCACTGTGAGGGCCAATGGGAGGCTCTGTCAGGTGAGGCCACTGGGAGCTCTCCCTGCACCAAGGCCACCCCTGAGCCCAGCCTCCTACTTACCCGGGCACAGTTGTCAAGGCCTGGCACGCCAGGGATGCCCTGGTCTCCCTTCTCTCCTTTCTGCAGGAGGGCTCCCGGGTGGGCCGCCTGCCTCTGGCCACAGTCCCCGCAGAGGCTCTGAGAAGGAAAAGCGGGAGACAATGGGACATGAGTCTCAGATGGCCGGGATGGGCCCAATGGAAGAAGCCCTGTCTGAACTCAGTCTGGGCTCCCTGCCTGGCATGCAGTCCTCCACCCACGCTCTCCTGCTCCCCAGCCACGTCTCCGCAGCAGCTCTGCTCCATCTTCAGGGGACCCAGCCCAACACTGGCTTTGAGTTTCCTCCAAGAAGCAGCTCTGGTGGGACCCCGTCAAAGCCACTTTCCAGACAGGCATGTGGGAGGAGGCAGAGGGCCCACTGAGGGACCATCTGTCCCAGTTGTTCCTGCAACCTGCACCCACTGTGAGGACGTGCCATGAGGACTGAGGCTGAAAATGCCGGCTCCGAACAGCTTCCGTAGGAGCAGAGGAAGCAGCCGCACGAGCTTCCGGGCCTTTTGCAGATGCCCTCGGGGACGGAGCCTGCCCTCTGTCCCCAGCGGGTCCCAGCCATCATAGACTCCTGTTTGCTGGACCTGGCAGTCTTCCCCACAAGGAGACCCTCCCCTTACTGGAGGATTTTAACCTCTTTGGGTCACAGAGACCTCTGAGGATTTGACAGAAGCTATGGATCCTCTTCCCAGAAAAATAAAAGCCACTAGTAAAAAAGTAGACTACAGTTGCAGAGGACTGGGGAGCCTGGGGTCTATACAGGGCCTGGTGGGGTATCCGTGAACCCCTAGGCGGGAGCCCCTGCTCCACCCTCACCATTCCCTGCCAAGCCGAATGATAACAGTTGTCATTTGCTCAGCACCCACGTGCCAGTTATGGTAATAGGCCTGTGCACATTATCACACTGAAGCCTGACAGCACAGCGAGACAGGTCATCTTATAAGCAGTGTGGAGATAAGAAAGCTGACACTCAGAGACAGCGTGACTTGTCTAAGGGATGGGGGAGCCCGGACTACACCCTGGCTGGTCAGAGGCCTGAGCTGCTGCTCGGCCCACAGGCCCAGGCTTCCTCTGGGCTGTGTGCGCATGCGGCTGCAGGGGCTCCTGGTCAGCACTCCCCGGGCGCCATCTGACACCTCTCCAGATTACTGCTCAGGGCCCTCTGCAGAGCACTTGGTTGAGAAACCATCAGGTGCCGTGATACAGAGAGAAACGTTAAGCCCACGGGAGCTTCACAGTCACTTGCCCGGGGCGGCACTTGGAGGAACCCTGGGTTGCCGGAAGCCTAAGAGAGAAGAGCTGAGGTTTCATTGCCACAACCCCGCTGCGATCCAACATGCAGCTGCTGCCAGGGGCTAACCTGGCCTCAGGCTACTTCTGGGGACATCCGCAGTCTAGAGCAGCGATTTTCAATGGTTGTGTTGCAAGAAATTTTAAAATATGCACTACCTGGCTATGTAGTCGGGGGCACTGACCTCTTTTCCCTTGGATTGTCAAATGATAAATGACAACAGCCAACACAACAATAGCCGTCCGGTGTGAATGAATCAAAATTATGCCTGTTTTTATGTCAGATCAGCAAAAAATATGTTTTTTGGTGTGCTGCAGAATTTTAAAATTAGTTTTTGTGTGCCATGAGGTGAGAAAGGTTGGAAATCGCTGGTCTCGAGCAGGGCAAGGACAGGCAGTCCCCACGCTGTGCTGACCAGGACCCAGTAGGGTAGTGGGACAACCAGGGCATGACTAGCCAGTGCTAGAAGGTGGCCAGGACAGGGGGCTCTGGTGGCCAAAGTTTGGGAGGGACCTCTGAGGATGCAGCTGAGCTGGAGGAGAGAAAAGCTCAGGTCTCATCTCTCGAGGCGACTGAGCAAGGACGGGTTGTGTCACCCTTGGTTCCCAAGGGGAAATCTCAGCTCATCTTGAGAGGCCAGACCAAGCCAAGTCCTTGGGTGTGATCTTGATGCTGCCTGCAGGCCCCAGCACAGGCTGACTCTGCTTCTAGGCTCCAAGTCCCCTTTCCTCTCTAGGATTGCTTCTCAAATCCCATCTCCTTCCTGGACTCTTTCTGGATTGCCCAGAGGTGGCTAAAGCCTTCTTCAAGGCCCACACCCAGTCTTACCATAGAATGCAACACAGGTGGGCAGGCCTGAGATCCCACAAGTGCATTTCCCTGGTCCCTGCTCCGCTCTGGGAGCTGCGGGACCCTGACCTGGCGTGACCAGGGCAGTAGAGGGCCTCACTGGCTTTGGGGTTGGAACTGCCAACAGCATTCACCACTTCTCAGGGTTCCTTCAGACAGTCACTCAGCAGGTACTGACCGAGGGTTTGTTAGCGGCTGGGCACCGTGCTGGGCCCTCTTACACGTGCTTGGAGCACACATCGCCCACAAACAGCTCCATCAGCAGCTCTCTCTGCCACCCCCGCCAGTCCCTACTCCCTCCCTCTTAATCTCTTACCTGAAGGAGGTGCTGTTCAATGGGTAAGGATCCCTGCGAGAGACAGACAAGAGGGCTCAGGTGTGGGCAGGGAAGAGAAAAAGGGGAAGGAGAATTATGGTACCAGGTGGAGCCTTGGAAAGCCACGTGCCATCCAGGTTTCTCCCAGCCTCAGAAGGAAAGGAGAGGGACCACCCCCACCAACGCCACTGCAGCCTGGGAAGGGCAGGAGGCAGCTGGACAGAGAGTCCTGGCCCGTACCTACCAGTTCTGCAGGCAGCCCAGGCTGTCCAGGCAAACCGTTGTTTCCAGGCACTCCCTGCAGCCAGGAAGAGACACGAGTGAGTGGGCCCACTCCTCTTCCCAGCCCACGGGGCACCCTGCTTCATTCCCACCATCCCTGTTGCCTCTCCCTCATCCTGCAAAGCCAAGCCCGTACTCTTAGCTCAAAATCCCCAGATGCATTTGTAAGAAAAGCTGAGGAGGCCCGGCAGGGGGTGACTCCCAAAACCAGACCAATAGGGTGTTTTTTTCCCCGTGTGTCACAGGAAGTTAGGAATTAGGGCAGAGGATCTTCTACATAGTAAGTAACCATTGTTTCTTTCTGTGCTAAGTCCTTCTATATTTTCTTCATGAATCATCACAATTCTATTGGTGACCTACGTGTTATCTTCATCTTAAAAACAGAACACGAGAGGGTAAGTAAATGCCCAAGGGCACAGGACAACAAGGCGCACGGGTGAGATTCCGAGTGAGGAGAGCTGGCTTCAGCTCCCCTCTCAGCCACCACTCCAGCGTCCCTTCTCAAAAGGCACTCCCAAGAGCACTCATACACACAGCAAGGGGAGGCTGGGGAGTTGGGCCTAACTAGGTGCCAATTCCTATATAACTGTTGGCAGGTTGGTTAGTGAAAGGAACAACCTCTGTGCCTCAGTTTCCTTATCTAGAAAACAAGGTTAGTTTACAGTGAGGCTTAAAAGGAGACCATAGCTGTAAGGAGCTTAGTACACAGCCTGGCACATGGAATGCTCACGTGAAATGTTTGCCCCCCAAACTCTCTGTCCCCCTTGCAGACTCTCCACATGCATATGTGTATTAAATACTCCGTGGAAGCAGGTGGTATGCTCCCCTTGAAATCCCTGGCGCCCGGCAGGGAGGAGGCATGCATGGAATACATGTGGCGTGAACACACCGCTGCTCACCCTGCTCTCCCGGCACAGGATTTCCTGGGCCCGCGCTGAGTTGGCCTCCCTTCAAGTCCCAGCTCCCAGCAATAGAACATGCGCCTTCTCCCACCAGCCCACCCTGCTGCAGGCCAGGCGCCACCAGGTCTGGGTCAGGCCCCATGTCAGCCTCCCCGCCTCCTCTTGCACGACATGTCATTGCTCTGCCCTGCTCATTCTGTATCCTAAATGAGCTCAGTGGGTAAAGTGCTTAGACCAGTGGCTTGGGAAAGGGAAAACACCTTGAACATGTGAACTATAATTATGCCCTAAATTATTATTCACCCCCTGCTCCACTCTCCACTGCCCGCGTATGAGTTCAAGCCTGATTATTGGGCTTTTCTTTTCCTGTCCTCCCAGAACTCAGAGGCCCACCTATTGCTCCACTGCAGATGCGAACAGCTAGTTACTCACTGTCTACTAGCTCTCTAGCCTTGGGCACATTTCTTAACTCCTGTGCCTCAGTTTCCTCTTCTGGAAAAAGGGTGAGGATTGCATGATAAAATCAAGCAGTGCCTTGGACCAGTAAGTGCCGTTTATCTCTGAGCCAGTTTCTGAACATGAAGGAGGAGCTGCAGGAGATGAGCCAGCCTGGGGGCAGGACTGCGCCCTGCCGGGCACAGGGCAGCTGCCTGGTAGTGGCAGCCTCGGCTTTGTCTCCAGCACTGGCACTGGAGGAGGACTCCGGCGCCGGGGGCCACCAGGCTCAGCAGGCACGCCTTTCTGCCTCATTCCCCCAGCACGCCTTGGCACGGTTCACCCGACATCAGCGTGAGCTGGTTAGTGGATCACTGTGAAATGGCTGTCATGCTTCCCCTAGCAAACTGCAAGCTCCCTGCAGACAGATTCCTGTTCCCCGGCAGGAGTGTAGCAGGAAGCCCAGGCACTTGGTAAATGTGTAGCTGCCCCAAGGCGACCCAGAATTGGCTCTACATCTGCCTCTGGATGAGACAGAGAGAACTGTGATTAGAGTGGAGACTCCTATCAGCAATGGGAGTGTGTGCATGTGTGTGGGGGGGGGAGGTTAAACCTCCAAATCACCAGGGCCATGGAGAATACATGGTTTATAAAATGCTTCCATGGGATTCTGCCCTCCTTCTTCAGGGGGAAATCACTCTTTCAGGAGCTGAGAGCCCACATGCAGCAGCCACCGTCTGCGCCCGCTGGGAGCTCCGGAAAAGGTGGCCTGGTGCGCAAACCACTGGGGAACTGTCCTGAGAGGCGGCACAGGGGAGAAGAAAGAGCTCTGCACTGGGAAGCTCAATCCAGCGCCACCAACCCCTAGCTGGGTGACCTCAACCAAGATTCTTCGCCTCTCAGAGCCTTGGTTTGCCCAGCCGTGACTCAGGGACACCGCTGCCTTCCTACTAGGGTTGGTGTAAGGCTCCAATGAATGAGAGAATGGATGTAAACTAATAATTGTAGATGTTATCATAACGAAGGTGGATGCCTTCTGAGCACCTACAAAGTGCCAGCCACAGTTCTATACATTTTGCATGCGTTAACTTGTTTAAAATTCACAATAGCCCAATGAGGTACATGTGGTAATTATCTCCGCATAACAGATGAAGGACTGAAGACACAGAGAGGGTAAGTAACTTGACCAGCATCACACAGCTAGCACATAGCAGAGCTGGGACTCAAAGTCAGGCTGCCCGGCTCTGGAATGAACACTCTGATCACAATGCAGTGGGGATCTCAACTCCAACCACTCCCTCCTCGTTATCTCTGGCCTCCTCGCCAGAGGGGGCACGTCCCCTCCTCCGGGCCTTTGCACCTGCTGCTTTCTCTGTCGGAACTGCTCTCCCACGGGAGTAAAGGACAGTGCGGTTCACTCCTCATGTTCTTTAAGTCTTAGTTCAAATGTTACCTTCTCTTCAACATTTTCCCCACATTTCTTCCCTGTCCTCCTCCCATTTTCTATCCCCACTCCCTACTTTCTCATTCTCCTTAGCATGTATTATCTCCCAACATACTATATTTTATATATTTATCTTGTTCATTGTCTGTCCCTTCTACTAGAATGCAAGCTCCAAGAGAACAGGGATTTTTATTTTTGTCCACAGTTTTATCATCAGCATCTAAATTTTAAAAACAAACAAACAAACAAACAAACCCAGTCCCTGGAAAATAGCAGGTGTGCAAAAAACAGGTGGAGCTCTGTACCAGTGGAAAAAATGTTTTATCTGACCCAGATTCTGGGCTCCTGACAACTGGCCAAGGCCCGGGCCTGGCATGGGTGTCAGCAGGGTGCCTGGGCTAGCTCACAACGCAATGTTCCTCGAAAACAGGCTGGGGGGTGCTCACAGCCTGCCCTAGAGGCCCCCACGCCGCTCTGGAGAGCAGGAGCACAGAGGAGTGAGAAATGACAGGTTTATGTGCTCGGCAGGGGCACAGCACACCCTGGGGCCCAGCACAGAATGTGTGCCTTGCCTCCCAAACTCATTCTCGTATCCCCATTTACCTGCAGCCCAGGCATTCCAGGGGGGCCTGGTGGTCCGGGCACACCTGGGGGACCCTGAGGGAGAGGAGAAATGATCAGACCCAGGACAAAGCCCTGCCCCATTGCCAGGGGCAGCAGCGTGAGCCTGGGCAAGCCGAGAGGCACTGGCGGACAAGAGGAGAAACAGAGGAGACAAGCGACACACACCTGCGGGCCCGGCTGCCAGGAGCTGCCCATCCAAAGTCCCGGAGCACCCTGGGTGGGAGTGGGGGTCGCAAAAGGGGAGAGGTTACAGACAACGTCCACACCAAGCGCAGGGCTGCGTGGGGAGGCGGCTGGCTGGGGTGCAAAGCCCTGCGGGGCTCTTGCATGTTGGGCTGTGGCGGGAAGCCAGGCCTCTCCCCCTGGCTGGGGGCAAGGCTCGCAGCACCACTTACCGGCATGCCAGAGAAGACAGCGTCCCCTCGGGAGGGACAGGAGCACTCCCCGGGCTCCCCCTGGAAAGACAGGGGCCTTTGTCAGAGGAGGGCCAGGATGGAGGACCTTCTGGAAACTGACAGCTGGGCGGTGGCACAGGCCCTGGGATGGAGAGGCCAGGGTTTCCATCTAGGACCTGCCTCTTATGATTGTGCACTTGGGGAGTCTATTCGAAGACTAGAACTTCAGTCTCCTCGTCTGAAGGTGGGGGCAGTAATATCAAACGCAGAGGCTGTCATGAGGATGGAATAGATTGGTGCATGTAGCGTTCCTGCCCCATGGCAAGCACCCCCCAAGCAAGGGCTGCTGCTATTCACTGCCATCTGCTACAGCACAGGTGTGCTCGCCTCCAGTGGCGTCGTGGCAGCTCCACACGGCGGCAGCCCCGCTCCCCTTGGCCTGGCCTGGCTTCTGAGCCCTTCTCTCCCGGTCCCTCTCATCTCAGCCCTCTCACCGCCAGTCCTTCCTGACCTAGTCCCTGCCCTATCCTCTGACTCAGCGGCCATGTCCATTTGAAAATGCAGCTGCCCCCTGCCCCGAGCGGGGATCTTGGAACTCCCTCGGTCTCCTGGGATCCCAGTAGGGGCCTGGGTCACACCCGGGTAAAGCGAGGAGCAACTGGGGCTCCTGCTCTCTGGGACCAGGGAGCTGGTGGAAGGCAAGGAGACCAGGGTGATCCGTTTTCCAGGCCAGGGCCACTAGCATGCACGTAGTGATGGGACGACAGGGGCTGCTAATTTCCCCTGAGGGATGGGACTGACCTTCTCTCCCTGAGATCCTTTTTCACCCTGCAGGGAGGAAACACCGGAAGGTGAGTAGGTAAAGGTGCGGAGGGAGGGCCAGCTGCGGCTTCCTGTTGCCTCAAGACCTTGTACTCACTGGCATCCCTGGAAGTCCAGTCTGTCCTTGCTGCCCATCAGGTCCCTTGAGAGAGAGAGAGCCCAGGGTCAGTGGTTAGCGCCACACCACTAGCAGCCAGCCATTGGCCTGCCTGCAGGGAGGGCTACGGGACAAAGAGGAGGAGCGCCAGCTCCCCTGGTGCGCGTCCTGGTGCCCCTGGTCTAGAGGACAAGACTGAGACGTTAGGTGACAAGGAGAGGGGAAACGCGGAAGAAGCCTGGCGTTCCCTGACCGCCTTGTGAGGGTCAGACTCCAGGCCAAGCGCCTGTCAGGGAACGCCGAACGGAATCCTCACCCCAGCCCTGCAGGACGGTGCTGCTCTGTTTTACAGGTGAGGAAACTGAGGCTGAAAGAAGTGTTGTAATAGACCCAACGGCACGACTGCAGCAGGCCTGTGAGGCCTGGAGTCCCTGCTCTCCCCTTTGCCCTTCAGTGTTGGACACACATTCTCTCTATCACAAAGGTTATCTCAGTTGATCTATTGCAGCTCCTATTCTATCAACAAGAAATGGGAAACTGAGGTTGTCGCTTGCCCAAGGTCATAGCTAGTGAGTGCGGGGCCGGGACTGAGGAGCCTCGTGGATGAGATTCGGCTCTGGGGAGTCCAGCCTGGCCACACGGGCATTCTGATGGCTGCCTTCCTGTGGGACGTGCCCCTGTCACACATGGGACTGGAAGGTCCCCAAGGGTGAGGGCCACCTTCACCTTTACCTCCGTTTTACCCTGGGAGCCCCTGGGACAGACAGGAAAGGACTGTGACGGTCAGCTCTGCAGGGCAATACAGACTGGCTATATAGACCTGGGCCAGTCCCTGGCCCCTGTGAGCTCCAGCGCACCCTCGAAGGAATCCATCCGTGATTCCCAAACTGGAACTGGAATTTCTCTAGGGATCCACAAATACAGAAAAGATATGGTACATGGGGCTGTTTTCTACATTACCAAAAGCCCATGAAAAATTTCTATCATTTGCCCCCAATCTGGCATGGCCCACGCTGGCTGAAAGGTAGCATTTTTCTGAATTGTGTCGTGTGCAAAATTCTAGTGGCTTCATGTGAAGCCAACTGTTATACAGGTCTTTGATGAATGAAAATGAGGAAGTGCATTTAATATTACTTAATCATGCAATTCGTTAGATAAACAATCTTTTAGGACATGGGACTCGGTGGGACAATAATAAGGGGGGTCTTTGAGGGTTGGAAGTATTGCTGGTCTAGATAGATCTGTGCTGTCCACATGTAGCTCTTTCGATTTAAATTAATTTTTAAATTATTTTAAAAATCCTCACCCGAGGATATGTTTATTGATTTTTAGAGAGAGAGGAAGGGAGAGAAACATCAATGTGAGACAGAAACATCCTCTGCTATGTCCCTCAACGGGGGATCGAACCCGCAGCCTTTTGGTGTACAGGATGACACTCTAACCAAGCCACCTGGTCAGGGATAAATTTATTAAATTAAATGAAATTTAAATTTTTGTTTCTCAGTGACACTAGCTACACTGCAAGTGCTTGACAGCCACACGTGGCCGGTGGCTACCGTCTCCGGCAGTGCAGAGCAGCATGTTTCCATCGCTGTAGGGCACTCCCTTGGGTAGCACTAGTTTAGATGACCCCTAACTCCTCCCCAGCTTGAAGTGAGGGTGGAGGAGTGAATATATGGGCTTCGAGTCAGACAGAATTGGGTTCAAGTCCTGGCTCTGCCTCCTCACTCCCTGGCTTTCAGTTTCCTCATCTGTGAAATAGGATCAATCAATAATAGCCATTCCCTTACAGAGCTGCTGTGAGGATTAAATGAACCACACAGGGCCTCAGCGCAGTCACCGCACAAGAGATGACGGGGATCAGTGCTGTCATTGCTCAGGTGCTCTTCCTTCTCCAAGACTGGGCCGAGCTGAGGCCTCTCCACTCTCATCCCCTATGCTGCTGGGATGGGCAGGGTCAGCCCCATGCCCTGTTCCCAGCAGCAACGTCCTTGGCCCCAGCAACACCCCAGCATGGAGCATAGAGAGGACCCTTACCGGAGGCCCAGAGACACTGGCACCAGGAGGTCCCATGGGTCCAATGGCTCCTTTCATCCCCGGAGATCCCTGAAGAAGGAACACAAAGATCGCAAGGTCAATCCAGCAGGTGCGACACCTCAGACCAGGCCTTGGGCAGCTCTCTGATGGGCATCACTCAGTTCCCATGTCCGCTGTCCCCAAGACCAGGCCACACCGAAGCATTGCAGGCCTAGTGCCTCAGGGGGCAGAGGCTCACCTTGGCACCCTTCTCCCCAGCAGGGCCAGGTGGTCCTCGAGGTCCGGGGAGCCCCTGCAGATGGAAGCATAGTTAGTAATCCCTTCTCCCAGAGCAGCCCCATCCCCTGCCAGCCTCCTCCAGGCCCAAGGCAGACGTACCTGGATGCCAGGCAAACCCTGGGCTCCAGGTTCCCCCTGCAAGTCAGAAAAGGCAGACTGGGCCACACCCGTCCCAGCCAACCTGCCCCACTGGCCCTGCCCTGCCGGCACACCTGGTCTGGGGTGGGTTGTCTGCCAGCCCTCCGAAGGGCACCCCAAGGAGACCCTGAGGGTCAGAGAGGCGGGGGTCAAAGCCAAGGTCCCCGACAGAAGCAAGGCTGAGGCTGCTGCTGCACAACTCTACCCCAGAGCTGTGCCCTTGAGTACTTGGGGGAGGGTGGAGCTTTGTGGTTTTCAGGGTAGATGGGAGTGGACAGCTGGCTAGTGGAAGTGTTGAGGGGGGTTGCCAGGCAGGCAAAGGTAAGGCTGCAGACTCACCTGGGGCCCCTGGACTCCTATTCCTGGAGGCCCAGTTTCTCCCTGAAGAGGCAGAAGGACATCCTTGGCTTGAGAGCCCCACTCACACTTGACCGTTCCCACAGCCCCTCCTCCTTGACCTCCTCCACCTTTTCTCCCTTCACTATAGCTGATCTCCATCCCCCACTCCAGCCCACTGCCCCCACGTATCCCCCCACACCCCCCTCCACCCTCACCCATGCATACCTGCAGCTCAGGTCCCCCATACTCACACCTACCTGTACACCCTTCAGTCCTGGGGGCCCTTGAACTCCTGGTAGACCAGGTTGGCCCTAAAAGGCACAGATGGCCCATGGGTCCCACAGGGGAAAGGAGAAGAGAGGGAAGCCCAGGCAGGAAAGGACTAGAGGACAGACAGGCCAAACTCACCGGTTTCCCAGGCTGGCCCACGCCTTCTGGACCTGGCTCTCCTTTGGGGCCTGGTTTCCCAGGGAGTCCCACCGCATCAGTCCACGCCCCCTGCAGGCTGGGGCAGGCAGTGCAGCCATCACCCTAGTCACACATGGGCATGGCCAGAAGTGGGTGAGCCAGGGTGGCAGTCAGGCCAGCAGGAGGCATGAAAAGGGGGGGACCCTTGTGCCCCTCTGAGTGCTCTGCCCCTCCACTGCCCCCACCTCAGCCTGGGAAATCAAAACAGGCACCCAACACTCCTAGCTCTTCCCCTGCCTCAGGGAAGAGTGGGGGCGCCTCTACCCAGCGCTTCTGGTGTCCTAGGAGGCTCACAGCCCAACTCCACAGCCTTCCCCCCTCGTACTCTTGGTCTGATTTCTTTTTGTTCATGCAACAAACTGTCCCCGCATGACTGACCTTCTCTCCTTTTGGCCCCATGGGGCCCCGAACCCCAGGCTCTCCTGACAGTCCTGGCCGCCCCGAGGTGCCAGGCGTTCCAGGGTCTCCAGGATTTCCTGCATCGCCCTGTAAGGAGCAGGGATCAAGGAGGACAGAGGTGACCCACGTGTGGGCAGCCTGCCCTCTTGGGACCCGCCGGTACTCAGAGCCCTTCACTGGGTCTAAGGACTGGGCCGGGAGTAGAGACTGGGCTCAGAGCAATCAGGAAAAGAAGGCAGAGAGGGCATCTGAGGAGATGGGGTGCCCACCCATGCCCGTCGAGGCTTTCTCACCTTCTGCCCCTTCAATCCACGCTCTCCAGCCTTGCCCTGAGGAGAAAGCATTTCCAGCACCCATTCACTCATACCAGACACCCCCAAGTGGCTGGTATTACTGTGCTGGACCCAGGAAATGCAACAACATATAAAACAGACCCAAATCTGCTCTCACATACTGGATAGATTGAGAGAAAAGATTTGAGCCAGACTCCTGCCTGGGTGACCCTGGGCAAATTACTTAACCTCTCCATGCCTCAATTTCCTCACCGGTCAAATGGGGATGATAAAATAGCATAGGTTTCTACATGATAGGGTTCTTGTGAGATTAGATGAGCTAATATACGCGAAGCAGTGTTGGCACATTGGGTTTATTATCAGTGTTTACTGTTATCAGTGAAGCGGTAACAATAATAATCGCCACAGCGGTAACTATCGTTTCCTGAACATGTACCGTGTGCCGCTAAGTGCTTCACGCACATGATTCCCAGGCCTTACACCACCATACCGTGCACAGGAAACAGGCACAGAGAGGAAGAGGAACTTGCTCAAGTAAAAAAGCTGGTAAAAAGCAGACTGGACTTTGAACCCAGGTCTATCTGGTCCCAGGCTGGAATGCTCTCAGCAAATCCTACCATCCTGTGTCCCAGGACAGAGGGCAGAGGCCTGTCAGGACAGCCCTCTCTGCGGACAAAGGCACTGACCCCCCCACACACACTCCCACCTACTCCCTGCTGTCCAGGGAGCCAGGGGACCCAGGCGGGGTCCCTAGGCTCTCCTGAGCCCGGTCTGCAACCTGCTCCAAAGGCCCTGGGACTCACCTGTTTTCCTGGCAGGCCGAAGCCTGGAGGCCCGGGCTCTCCCTTTTCTCCAGGAGGGCCAGGCAAGGCCACCACGTGGCTCTCCCCAGCCTGAGGCTTGGACAGAGCTGAACATGGCTCACAAGGCTCCCCCTGCCGAGCAAGGACACAGGGTTGGGGGCCCCAAGCCAGAGCTGGAGGCTGGGGACTGTACCCAGGCCTGAGATATGGCACCTCTACCAGGCAAGGGATATCTCAGGAGAGGTTGTGGAAACATAGGTAAGAAAAGAAGGTAAGGGCCAAGTCATAGCACTGGAACACCATGCTAAGGGGTTAGCTATGACCCTCAGACATTGGGGAGCCTCGGAGAGTTTGAAGGAGAACAAGATGAGTGTGTGTCTGGGTAGTCAACCCGGGCTGCGGTGCGGGGAATGTCTCCATACTCACCTTCTCCCCTTTGATGCCTGCGGGTCCCACGGGCCCTGGCAGTCCCTGTGCGATAAAAAAAAAATGTGCGGTGCCCAGCATCTGCCTGGGCCATGCCGAGCCACCGTCCAGGCCCGTCACCGCGCCCGGCAGTGGGCAGCGCCCCCCACCTTGTCCCTTCCCAGAGCTATGGTCGTCCCAGGCACACTTACCGAACTGCCAGCTGGCCCTGCCTCCCCGAAATCGCCCTGAGATCAAAGCAGAGAACAGAAGGTCAAATGGGGCTGCAAAGCTCTATCTGAGAAATGACAGGGGTGGTTTGCTTGGTAGAGCCGAGTCTGAACATAGATTTCAGAGTTTCTCACACTTGAATACTCATACACCCACAAAACCCCTCATCTGAGTCATGCTGCATTGTAAGTTCAATGTTGCGATTTGTCTTTAATGCAACCATAATACAAATGTTAACACGGGGACTGAAATTGAGGGAGCCAGCTGAGAGGTGAAGATTACAGAATCTGGAGCCAGACTTCCTGGGCTCAAACCTCACTTCTGCACGCAAGCACCCATGTGACTTTGTGCAATTTACTTGGCTGTTCTGCGCTTGTTTTCTCATTTGTAAAATGGGCATAATGAAGCCTCTACCCCATAAGGTTTTAAGAGAAGGAAACAAGTTAATACATGTAAGAGCACTTGGCACAGTGCCCTGCACATAATAAGTAGTAAAGAAGTGTTAATATTATTATATTATTATATTATTATAAGGCCATCCCGAATGCTCTAAATTGTTCTAGATTATCAATAAATTAAAAATACAACATTAAGAAATTCTCTTAGAGAACACGCACGCTCTCAGAAATAAATGCCTCGACTTCTGTTTGTAAAACATTGGCGAATTTACTTCACTGTGAATGTACAGTTTGATCTCTTGTCTATATCGTCCCTGCTGCCTACCCAGGGCCCTCTCCCCTGTCTCCCTGCTAAGCGGCCCTGGTGTCTCTGACATCTAACCCAGGTCTCACCTTCTCTCCTTTCAGCCCTGCTGGCCCTGGAGCCCCAACTTTCCCCTGAAAAATAATCAAGTTACAGTCACAGCATCTTTCCATTCCCATCCCTCCAAGACCCCATGGGTCCCAGTGTCCACCCAGAAAAAGAGTTACAACCCAGAATTACAAATCCCACGGCCCTGCAGGTAGCTGGGCAGTTATTTCTGTTACACAGCTGGGCACTCAGAGGTTCTAAGGGAGTTCCAGGGGCAAGTAATCTGGGGCAGTGCAGGGATGGAGGAGGGACCAGGTCGCAGGCTTGGGACACCTGCCCCAGGGCCTCCCTCCTGGTCTCTGCCTTGAGATACAGGGGCCAAAGGAGCCAGGGAGGCCAGCATGGAGCAAGGATGGTATGGACTGGGCTGTGCTAGGAGGAAGCAGTCGCTCACCGGAAGGCCAGGCAAACCGAAGCCAGGGGGGCCCGTGCCCTCTTTGACCCCTGTAAAAGGCCCAAGATGCTGGGTCCCCACAGCTGGGCTGCAGGACAAGCAGGACTCCCCCTGGGGAAGAAAGAGAAGGGATCAAAAAGGCTCCCAACAGTCAGAGGGGGTGGATAGGTGACTGGGGCCCCCTCACCTTTTCTCCTTTTTGGCCTTGGATTCCAGGGTCTCCCTGCAGGGAGAAAAGGTGTATGAGCTGAGACTGGGCATGATGGGACACCCCAAACTTCCTGGACATGTATAAGGACAGCAATGTCCCACACCACAAACACTTCACACACCCAAGGGTTCTAGGTAGCTGAAGGTCAGGAGCACCCCAGAACCAGGGCTCGTCAACCCACGTGACAGATGGAGGAAATGAAGCCACGCTAAGCTATCCCACCAGAGGGTTACTATACATACCCGATCGCCTTTTTGTCCAACAGCTCCCAGGCCCTCCTGAAAGAAAGGGTCTGTGAGGAAGTGAGGTGGGGCGTCCAGGCCCAGACCCTAACCCAGCACTGCCCACTTCTCTCCATCACCCCCAGCCAAGACCCAGTCCCAAGAGGAGGGCACAGCTTTGCTTACTATAAGGGTTGGCTCCACACCAGCTTGCCCAAAAGGCATTTTAGCAGTTCCTCAGGAACCCTGGGAGGTTGCCATGGAAACCTGGGGTGGCCTTCTAGCCCAGCCCTAAACTCTATGGTTCAGCCCCTACCCATGGAGCTAAGCACCTAGACCCTCTGCCCAGTCTCTCTATGGTCATAAGAGGTACCCAGCCTCTCTGCCCAACACCTCTCTATGATCACTCCCCACATCTTTTGTGGGGTCCCTCCATGACTACCATAGGCACTCACCCCAGCTGGTGCGGGATCACCGGGTTCCCCCTTGGGCCCTGGCCTTCCAGGGAGCCCCACGAAGTTCTGGAACCCTTCAGGCAGCGTTGGACACACTTCACAGGGGTCACCCTAGCCGAATGAAGAGACCACAAATGGACAAGATGGGGCTGAGACCCAGGGGGAAACAAACAGCTGCAGATACTGGGTGGGCCAGTGCCTTAGCCCCAGCATCAAACTGGACAGCAAGAACACTGGAGGGGCTTTCTGTTCAACTGACTCATTCATTCAACTAACGATTCTTGGACATCACAAAACTGCATCCTCACAACCAGCCGTAGAAAGCACTGTATCCCATCTCCAGGTGCGGAAGCTTGCCACTGTCGTAAATCATGCGTGACTGGGGCGGGACTTGAACCCAACTGTGTCACTCCCCAGCCAGGCTCTTTATCTGATGATCACACACACACACACACACACACACACACACACACACTGTAGTAACAAAGAAAGAATGAGGGTCCCCACAGGAAGGTCAGCACCTTTGTCCACTAGGCCCTGGATGCTTAATGTCACCTCCAGAGAGGGGCTCCCACTCCCACCCCAACCTGGGGTAGCCCGGTCAGGGACTCACCTTTTCTCCCTTCAGCCCTGGCACCCCTGGCTTCCCCTGGAGGAGAAGCAGTGGGCATTAGTACTAGGGCAGAGGGACCAGTGTGCCAAGACGGCCCAAGGACCTAGCCCCCACCTCCGGAGGCCTTGGTAGGGCAGACTTGGGCACGATGGGCAGCACCCTCCCCACCCCCACCAAATTGGAGTCACTCACAGGCTTCCCGCCAGGACCTTCCTTTCCCGGCACCCCGGCGCTGCCCTGTGGTCAGAAGAAGGCTTAAGAGGGGAGGCTCCTGGCTATGTGACCTCAGCCCATTCACCCCTTTTTCATCCAGTCCTCTCTCTGGACAGCAGGACAATCTCTGCCAAATCTCCCACCTCCTCTTGCTGTTTGCTCAGCAAAGACTCCCTGCCTGTTGCCTGTCCTCCATGTCTAATGCAAGTCCTTCTGGTTGCAAAGGAAGGGAGGACATGAGGCCTCTGTGCCCGTTGCCCGCATGTAGTAGGTTGGAAAACGATCGGGTTGACTCCAGAGGAACAATGGACAGATGAACGTTTCCAAGGCTCTCTGCTTGCTAAAGCACAAGGCCCTACAGTGAACTTGGGCCCTCCAGTTAGGGCCACCCTGGTCATTATTAGACTTCGGCCTGCACTTCCCTAGGCCTTGGAACCCAGGCCAAGGCTCCCATGTCAGCAAGCGCTGGGATGGGGACACTTCCCACGGAGGGGCCTGACTGAGCAGAGCCCAGCCTCCTAAGATGAATGCCTGGCCCCTACTGCTCCCCGCAACATACACGCCCACGACTCTGGCTGCCCCCAGCCCCATTCTTCTCTCTCCTTCCACCGAGCAGGGGGCTCCCCCATGTGCCCAAGATCTAGCCTGTGCTTACCTTGTCTCCTTTAGGGCCTGGTGGGCCACCTGGGTCCCCCTGAGGACAGAAACAGTGGCAGGTAGAGGTTTCCCGGGGGCCTTGAGTTACAGAGAGCTCCTCTAGCCCCTTCCCCCAACCAGGATCCTAGGCCTTGTCTCCCCACCCCTGGCCAGGCAGGGGAAGGGTCTCTGAAGAAAGGATGGCAGGAGGGGCAAGGGGTACTCACTGGGGTCCCAGGAAGTCCTATCCCGGGGGGTCCAGGTCGGCCAGGTGGCCCGGGCTTTCCTGCCAGCCCCTCAGGTCCAACAAAGCCTGGGTCTCCCTGGTCAAATGTGGTGTGGGTGTGAGAGAGCTGCCACCGTAGGCCAGCACCCACTCTCCCCACCACAGACACCCACAGCTCACCTTCTGTCCTTTGGGCCCCATGACACAGATCTCTCCGGGCCGGCCCTGTAGGGGGTATAAAAATGGCCAAGGCTTGGCACATACCGGGGTGGCAGCGCCCTCTGGGACAGGTGCAGACCCACTGCCCACCCAACTGTCCCTCCCCAAAACGAGACTCTCCTCGGTGCCCCAAAGTCATCAAATGTCAACCCCAGAGAATTAGAGGTCAGGGGCTCTCAGGCTGCGAGTCAGGAAGCCCCCTCCTTGCCATGACCCCTAGGGCACAGCCCTCCCCTCCCAGGTCTCCGTTCTGCCTGAGCAAGGCTATCAGAGTAGCTTCTGATGGTTAAATTCGAGCATTCCGAAGTCCCTGCTGAGGAACATGAGGTTGTGGAAGGGAGGGGCCCAGGCGCTGCACTTACGTCTCGGCCTGGCTTCCCCGTAGAGCCCTTGATGCCTTCGCCTCCCTTCTCTCCTTTCTGGCCCTGGAGAAGGCAGAGACAAAGTGACCGGGATTGAAGGAAGGGCCTGGAAGAACCTGGGCAGCTCCAACTGAGGGAGAGACAACTCTGTCTCCCCCAGATTAAGTGACTTGAGTCACCACAGGAGGGTAGACAACAGGAAGAACTCCCAAACCAGCCAGGCCACTCCCTCTGGGGTCTGTGGTGTTTCCCTGTAGGTCTGGTGGGAATTTGGACACAGTGGGATGAGTGGGAGTGTTGGGGGGCACTGCCAACTCTGTGCCCAATGTCGCCTCCCTCCCCCACTCTGTAGGGCACACAGACCCCTCTGGCACCCACCCCGCCAAATCCAGGCCCATTACCTTCTGGCCTGTGGAGCCCGGGGATCCTGAGGGTCCCTGAGATAAATTGGAGACACAAAAGAAGGGGCGATAAAGGAGAGGGAGGCTGGGGGCCAGGACCCCACTGCCCCTGCCCTATCCCTGGTCCCACACTCACCAAGGCTCCTGACTCCCCCTTCTCTCCCTTCAGGCCTTCTGAACACTGAGCAGGGAAATAAGGTGTTGAGAGGGGCCCAGGGTCACCCTGAAGGCTGCCAAGGGCACAGCCCCTTCCCTAGGGTTGACCCCATATTGGCCCTAAAGCAGGCCTCGCCTCCAGGTCTTACCTGAAGCGGGGCATCCGGAGAGATCCGGACACAGTCACTGCCCTGCAGATGGGAAGCAAGGGATCAGGGGTGGGATCTCCTAGCAGAGCCTCCCTCGACCTGTTTTGAAGAGGATGGGCCAAGGAATCCCACACTCCTAGGTCCCCCTAGAAAATAGAGGTTTCTGCCCACTAACTCTTAGAAAGATCCTGGCCTTCATCTGAGCCAGGCTGCCAGTTTCCAGCTGAGATGGAGAAATGTTGGTTCCCATCCCAGCCCACTCCCAGGGCGCAGCTGGGAGGGGTCCTGCAACAGGCATGGCTGGGGCACTTACCCGGGCTCCCTTCTCTCCTTTGGGGCCTGATGGACCAGGCAGGCCCTGCTCACCCTTCCCTCCCTGTGGATGAGACCAAAACAGGTGCTGGGACCAGAGGGGGCACATGAGAACCTCCCCACTCTGATCTCCACCCATCCACCCCACATGGGTGTGGAAATGAGCACAACCCACCCTAACCCCCACCACACGCACAGCACATGGATTCCATATGCATTCAGCCCAGGCCAAAAGGCTGTATCTGGCCATCTATAGTCTCATGCCGAGGGAATCTCTCTCCCCCCACTCCTGCTCAAGCACACTAGCTTACACACACCACACCCAGGGGTACAGGGACACGTGCATGGACACAACCATGGAGCAGCAGAAACCCATGATGGTGCGTGTCCAGCTGCCTGAGTTCAAATCCTGCTCCCACCACTTTAGTCTCTGACTCAAGTCATATGGCCTCTCTGAGCCTGTTTCTTCACCAACAGGGTTCATGCCAGCACCTACCTCAAGGTGTGATGCTACAGGAAGAATATTCAGCACAAAGCCTGGCACTCACTCTCCTGGCACTCAGCACTCACATCAAGAGTTAGATCACATCCTCAGGCACACACAAGCTCACATTTGCATGCATGCGGCCTCCGCATCACTCACAAGCTCTGCTGTCCTGTCGAGTATATGAGTTCAGCCCTCAGTACCACTAGAGTAGGGTGCACACATGCAAACATGTGTCCAGAGATGCATGTAGCCACATGCACGTACAATCACTCTGACATGCCCGGTCACACACGTGGGCACAGCTCGGTCTCAGTCTTCCCTGAAGTGAAATGATAGTACCCACCCCACAGGGTACTTGAGGGAGTTCAGGTCATAGATGTACATATGTGTGGCCCAGGGCCTGATGTGCAGCGGGGACTCTGAAAAGGGCAGTTCTTCACATTCTTATACACACCCAACACCCGCTCTTCCCAACACACACGTCTAATCGCCACACACACATATGCAGGTTTGGGTAGCCCTGATAGAAACACAGCCATGGGGTCACATGCTGTAGGATGGGTTGGGACCACCGAAGAGGGCAGGAGTGTCCTGCTCTCCATCCGGGACTGACCTTGAGGCCAGAGGGACCAATTGTGACCTGAGGGGACAGAGGAGAGAGCATTATACCTCAGGGGGGAAAGGAAACCAAGGGTCCAGGGACAACAATCTATTTAGCCAGGGTCACACAGCATGGGGGCAGGACCGACAGACTGAACCCCAGCTGTTGCTCGCCTCCCAGGCCAACCAGGGGGCTGTCGTTGTATCGAGTGGGGGCTGTCAAACTTGCTGAGGGGTCTAACCTACCTTCTCTAAACCTGCCTGGCTTTGACTAGCTCCACCCCTCAGTTGCTAGGATAACATGGCTGTTCGGTTGCCACGGTAACCCCTGTATATCTGGGGACTATCAGAGTTATCAGATTTGGTGGGGGACAGAATGGAAACAGGGGCAGGCAGCAGAGGGGGTACTTCTGATGTCCCCCAAGGGTCTTGGAGCTGAGGTTGTAGCCTTTGTGGACCAATGAGACTTGTCAACTCAGAATGTCAGGCCTTGATAAAGTGGTGACTCATGCTGCTTATGGAAGAGGCACAGTTGGGCACCAGCTGGGCTTGCACTGAGTCCCTCTCCCTTATCCTTCTGGACCCCAGAGGGAGGGTGGGTCAGGGCCAGCTAGAGATGGATAGGAGGGGAGGCCTGTACCAACACGTGTTTGTGGGGCCAGTGCTGGGCTGGTCACCCTGAGCCCTTTCCCTCTCTGAAGATGATGTGTGAGGCCCTTGAGCAAAGCAGGCCTGTATCCCGGTGCAGTGCAAAGCTGGGTCCTGATCCTCCCGGTCACCAGCCCATTCCCATTCCACCCGGGATCCGCATACACTGCCCCGATCACAGGGCATGAAGCTCCTTCCATGGAGCCCTGGCTCAGTGAGGGTGGGGGTGGGGTCAAGCGCAGCTCTGGGAGATGGGCAGGGAGGGAGTGCGAAAGTGCACAAAGACCCGCTTGTCTTTAATCAGGAAGCTGTCAAGCAAACCTCTAAGCAACACCCACTCCCAGCCAGTGCCGACCCCCAGCCAGTGCCCACCCGACCCTGCACATCTTCTATTCACTCACATTGCTTTCCTGGGCACCGTGGGCACAGGGTGGGCACTGAAAGGGAAGAACAGGCCAGAAGGTCAGTTCTGAGAGCCCAGGCCCAGCCTGCCCTACCCCATTCCGCCCCACACACACCAAGCACGCAGAACATCACATATGTTCTGGGTGGAATCTGAGAGAGCATGAAGATAGGAATCCTAGCCAACAAGCCTCGTCCCTTAATTCCTACCCACCCAGAGCCACGTCATTTCTCAGATGAGGAAACTGAGGTCCTGAGGGTAAGAGCAGTGGACTCTGGGTCACACAGCATGTCAGAGCAGAATGAGGCCCATAATCTGGGGTCCCTTGGCCAAGGCCTGGGCTTTCCCCATGGTTCCCATGGCCACTTGCTGTCACCTCAGCCAGAGTGTCCAGGGCTAAACCCTATCTCCCGCCCCCTTAAGGAGAGGCAGTGGGCAGACAGGGCCCAGTGGCGAACCCCAAGGAATGCTGGGAGCTGTGTAGCCATTTCACACCCCCATGCCTGGGCTCTGGTGCCCCAAGCCTTATCCAAAGGGTTCATGCTGGCACCTCCTCAACCGAGCTTTTTGCCAGTCTATGTGGGAGGCTTACCTCATCGGGAGCTATCTCCTGGTGGGCCTGGGAAGAGGGAGGGGATGGGGATGGACAGGGAATGGAGAGGATGAAGTACTGCTTCTCACACCCCTGCCCAAGAACCACCAGGAGCAGGTACCCTCCATGGTGCCGGGTACTGTGTGTCTCACTCCCATTCACCCTTCCTTCTCAGAGCAGACACCTATGTGTCTTAGCAATGTCCAGGAGTGGGGGCAGGTAGGAAGAGCGTGGGAGTGGAGTCTCTTATGCAAGGAGTTTACAGAGGGCATGGAGGGCAGACTGAGGGCACCGTGGGCTCCTCCCCCCACCCACCGTCTCTACCTTTGTTCTCCTTTCTGCATTCTGGCTGATTCTTCCTGCCAGCTGGGCATCCACCTAGGCAGACAGAGTGAAGGGAAACTTTTGAGGAGGGGGCAGCTCTGGGACCCACGCTGGAAAGGGGTACTCAGGCAGAGGCATGGACCCCAGGTACCCCTTCAGCCTGATATCTGGCACCTCCCAGGACATCAAGACCCTGTTCAGGCCCCTGGCATCCCACAGACCCCCTCCTCCTCCTTTTCCCCCTACCCACGTGATGTCGGAGAAAACAAGGCCATGAATCAATGAGATCCTGTGTTCCTGTAGCCAAAGGCTGGGCACAATGCCCAGTGGGCAAGGGAGGTTGCCCAGCCAGAGGGTGGGGCTAAGAGAGGAACTGGGCTTCCCTGCTACCCCTAAAGAACCTGCAAATGAGCAGGGCAGCTGGCCATGGTGCTGGGCGCAGAACCAGCCTGGCATTGGCCTGGGTTGGGCCCAGGAGAGTGCGCCAACCGCGAGGGGAGCAGTGTGGCCTGGCCTCCTGCCCCAGGTACCCCCGTCCTGGAGAAATTGCCTTTGGGTACAAGCCTCATCCTGCCCTCACCAGGAGGCTCTGGGGCAGCATCAGTGAAGGTCTGGGTAGTGCCAGATCTAGATGGGCACAACTCAATGCCGCAGGCAGGCACAGGGTCAACCAGCAGGTTGGCTTTCTGCCTCTCTAAATCCTATAGGATGGGTACACAGAAAGGCAGTGCCCTCTGTGCCCCAGGCACAGCTGATCCTGGGGGCAGGCTTCAGCAAGGTTGGGAAAGGGGCAGCCTCACCTTGTCTACCTATGCCCACACCTGTCTTCCCTGCCCACCCACCTTGCTGGTTTGAGGTTCCTCCAGGCAGAAGCAGCGGGTGTAGACCTTGCCCTCAGTCTGTGGATTGATCTCGATGAGCTCATTGCTCTGGGTGTCCCGACGGGCCTTGGAGGTCTCTGGAGGGCACTGCCCAGTGTGGGGGAAGGGCTGGGTTCAGTACAGAAGGCAGACTGCCCCCCGCAACCCCCGCTTATCCTAAGATCTCTAGGCACCCACTTCCTGGTTCCCATCTCCAGCACACTGTGCCCCTGGGTAGTGCCCCAACCCACTCTCTCCCGACTGTGTGGCGGCCAGGCCACTCACCCCTCCTGGTAAAATCTCACAGCAGCCCTCCTCGAGCACAAGATCTGGGTCACAGTAGATGTGCGCCTGCTGAAGGTCAAACTGCAGGGGACAAACAAGTCACCATCACTTCATTGTAGCAAATAGCTCCGTATCCTGGCCCCCCGTGAGGCACAGGGATGGCTCTACCCCGGGAGTTTCTAGCCTGGCCTCGGAGACCATCAGGAAAATAGCTGTCACCAAAAGGAAAACAAACTGCGTGTGCAGAAAGAGGGAAAGGAGGGAGAAATGTTCACTTTGGCCCAGAGAAACAGGGAAGGAAGAGGCTCCATTCCAGCTGGGCTTGAAAGATCAGTAGATATTCAAGAGATGGGTATGCAAGGAAGGGCATTCCAGGTGGAGGTCACAGCACAGGCAAAGGCATGGAGGTGTGACGGTACTAGGTGAGGCGGACGGCTGGAACGGAATTGACCAGAGCAGAGCTGCACGGGGAGAGGCAGAGGAAGGTGATGCCGCAGACATTTATAGGGAGCAGATCATAAAGGGTCTTGAACACTAGGTTAACATGTTTAGGCTGCTTCTGGAGGGTGATGCAGAACGATGAGAGGATTCTGAGCAAGGGAAGGACCTAGGCAGAAACAGACTCGAGGGAGCTCACTCAGACTCCCAGAAAGTGGGAGCAGGGGCAAGAGTCCGACCTAGCACTCACCGAGACGGGCTTGGCCTGCTCAGTGTCCAAGCCCAGAAAGACATGCCCCACAGGCCGAATGGGTTGCCGGGGCCCCAGAGGCTGAGAGGAGGCTGAGGTGCAGTCCACATGCACAGAGGCCACGCGTTCTGCCACACTCAGCAGCAGCTTGTGCCAACGGAAGTCAAAGAGCTGGGGCAGTGAGAAGATGCAGGACACAAAGTCGTTGTCGTGGCCCCGGGCCCGGAGTTCTAGGCTCTGCTCTTGTCTGTTGACTTCCAGAGAAATCTGTGTGGAGTTGGAAAGGATGCAGGACAGAGAATCAGAGCCCCAGGGCCACAGCATGGCAAAGTTAAGGGCCCTCAAGCTCATTTCACAGGAGGGGAAACTGAGGCCCAGAAAGGAAAGAACACTGTCTGGGGTCACAGCAGTGCATCCTTCCAGAAAGAGATAGATGCTGGTGGGGGGGGGTGGCCTCGAGGGTGGGAGCAGAGAGGCCCCAGAAACCCCAAGCTGGGACAGAAGCTGGGCTGGGCTGGTACTGCTCTCAGCCCCAAGAGCAACAGGGGAAGGAGTGCAGCTCACCTGTGGGTACCCATCTCCATCGGTCACTTGAAACAAGTACCATGTGTCCTGGCGGGTGTGCTTCTTCAGCAATACGGTCAGCACCAGGGCAAACTCATTGGGGAGACCCCGAGGGAATACTCGTCTGGGGACAGAGCAGGGAAGGTGCCCTGAGGCTAGGCAAGAGACCACTTAATGCCCACCCTGGGACCTCAGGACTGTTGAACCTACGCAAGGTAAGTGCACACCTCCAAACCAACACATACCTATACACGTCCATCCATTCTATAGACATTTCTTGAGTACCTACTATGTGCGAGGTGTGGGTCTGGCTGCTGGGGATGGCAATAGAGGGGACATAGAGAAGGTGCCTGCTGTCATGGAACCTTCAAGTCTGACAGGGAAGGCAGTGGGGGGAGCAAACCATAAACAAAGAATCCCCAGAATGATATTTCACCATCTCATAACAATAGTGCCAAGTGCTTCCAAGGGATTCAGGATGTCCTGGGGAGAGTAACTGGGTGCGGGGTGGGCCGGGGGGAGGAGAGACACTGAAAAAAGATGAAAACGGTTCCGTGGAACTAGAGAAGCAAGAAAGAAAGATAAACATTTTGGGAAGTGAGGCTGGAGAGGTAAGCAGAAGCCAGAACATCCAGGAACTTGTGGGAGCGTGGGCTTCACGCACAAGGGCAACATGCATGCATGCGTGTGCACACACACACACACAAAGACTCTTCCCACCCCCATCCTGGGGTCCTCATGATATCCACAGGATGCAGACCTGTCCCCAACCACTGTAAGCCAGAGGTAGAAGAGGGACAGAGTGTGGGCCTGCCAGGCCCCTCCTCTTTGCCCACCTTGCAAACCCCAGGGGTGGAGTCCAGAGGGTGGGATAAAATGACCCATAGGTGCTGGTAGGCTTAGCACCTTAACACCCAGAGTTGCTGCTGAGTGTGGCTGAGGTCAGTATTGACTCCCAGCGGTCACTTTGGGGCCTTTACCGTGTGGGCTGTGTGAGTGGGGCAGCCCCCAGCCGCAGAATGAGAGGCCCATTGGGGTTGCGGATCTTCTTGATGGCAGATGTCTTCATGAGGTTGAGTCGGCGGATGAGGTTGAAGCCTTCGGGGGAGACACCAGGTAAAGAGCTCAGCTGGACAGATGAAGAGGGGTACAGGCCACTCCAGTAAAAAGGTTGAGAGGGGACAGGGGGATGAGATCAGCACTCACCAGTCACATTGGTCGATAAGTCACTTCTGTGTTCTAACTTGAGTCCTTCTTGCTGTGAAGATGGGCACTGCTCACCTGGAAGAAACATGGGCAGCGGGGCACTTGGTGGGCTCAGGCTGAGGTAGCTGCAGAGCCAGGCTCTTGGGGATCCAGGAAGGGGTTAATAGTCCCCACTCTGGACTTTTAGCCAGGCCATGCCTTGGACCAGCTATCACATCCTGCCTTCTGACCCTGGTCAACCTGGGAGCCAGGAGGAGCATCCCCCGCCCAGTGTCCAGATGAGAAGACTGAGATCTAGCCCAAGGCTATGAAGTGAGTTCACAGTAGATCAGGATCAGAATGCCTAGAACCCAAATCCCCCACGATACCACATCAGGGACCAGGCCAACAAGAGAAAGAATGAAAGAAACTCTGGGAAGCCCTAGAACTCAGTGGGGAGATGTGTATATGCATGTAGTCCCTCCATGACATGCACCCAACTTGGGGACAGAGCACTTCAGGGGAAGGAAATGTCAGGTTCATGCACACTTGTATCACACACAAGCTTGTGTGTGTCTCTGAGCACGTGTGAGTTGTGGATGCTCGTGCCACCTGGGACATCATACGCAGCTGGTACAAGTGTTCTCAGCAATGGGTTGGGCTCTACTTCTCACCTCCAAAGCTGAAAAGCAGGCCAGACACACATCTGAATCAACAGACTGACATTTCCCCTGGATCACCAACTAGTGAAACGGCAAAAAGAGACTGTGGGCCTAAGTGGACCACAAGCTCAAGGGAACCACCATGTCCTTGGGGCTCCAGACAAGGTCTATTAAGGGAGTAAAGGTTCCTGGAGAAGAGAATAGCTTAATTCAGGTCTCCAAAACCCTGAAGGGACAGGAGAGCACCATGGGCCTGCCTCCTCCCTAGGCCTGATGGAGCAGAAGTGCTGGGAGAGGCGTTACAACAGCAGAGACAGAAGCTAGAATCGCAAAGGCCTTCCCGTCAATGCAGATGTGGTATCTGGGACAAGGCAGTGAATACAGCTCCTAGAGGCTGGGCTTTGGACTCCCTGGCTGCCTGGCTGGAAAAAGGCATCCTGGATCCCTAGGCCCGGTGACTCCACTGGAGTCTCCCTCTCCCAGGTCTGCCCAGAAAGATTATCACTGCAGCAGCAGCAGCAGCAATGGGTGACTCACCCCATGGCAAAGGGCCCAGATTCCTCGCAGATGTTGAAATTCTCTGCCCCATCCCCCAGGGAACCCAGTGAGGGGAAGGAGAGCAAGGCACATGTGTACACATGCAGAAACACATATGTGCACACAATTCACAGGCAGTCACATGCATCCAGGTGCCTACCCCTCCCGCATCAGCACGATGGTTTTCCTACCCCTTTTGACTGGCTTGGGTTCTAGGAGTTCTATTTCTACTCAGCTAGGAGACTAAGCCCAGAGGGCACCCAGCAGGGCAGGGCAAGTTGCCCGGTCAACTTCCTCTGGCTTTGGGCCTTGGAAAGCTGCACCTCTGTCTCATCCAGTGTCTGGGTTTCAAGGCGGGCCCTTTATCTGAGATCCAGGGCCAGCCGTGGTGGAGGAAGAACACGTGGGCTGGAGGATGGATTCTCCACCTCGGAAAGGATTGGAGGGGCCTGGGCCTCTTTCAGGATGCAGCTTCCTTTTGTAGAGGTTTTAATCGCCTGCTCCTCCCTACCCCACTGGCCCTACCAGCACTCTGCGCACAGAGTGGGTTAATGTATTAGGGAGGGGGTTGTTGTCTCACACACAGACATGGGAAAGTGTACAGATGCAGAGACAGGCCCAGAGACACACAAATATGCAGACATAAACACACACACACACTCTAGATCACTTCACACAGGCTCACATGCACAAACATCTCAGGCCACCCTGCGCCCAGCCCCCAGACTCTCCTATAAATGCCCACATGGCTCAGGCACATGGCCACATGGGTGCATAGGACCTGGCACCTCAGGGAGCCTGTCATAGGCCTGTGGCACCCTGATCTTCGGGTCTCATCTCACCTGTACTTGCTGCATGACTGCAGGTGGCCCAGAGACCAAGCAGCAGCCACAAGCCTGGAGCCCAAGATGCCCACATCCTGGTTCAGAGAAGCTGGCCACAGCCACAGCACCTGAAAATCACAGAAACCAGGAAGGTGGACTCCTGAGCTCCCACAGCACAATTCCGCATGTGGGCAAATAGCAGCCAGCCGGTGGGGCACAAGCACTGGTACTAGGGTGGCCAGAGGTCTGGTTGGGCATTAGTCCCTCTTGGAGGCCCAGCCACAGGCTTTGGGCTACGATTTGGGCAAGGGTGATATTCAAAATATTTAACCACCGGTATGGCATGGACACCAGCCAGCCAGAGCAGAATGCTGGCTGGAGCACCGAGAGTCCGAGCAGCATCTGACTGTGCCAGTGGAGAGTTGCTGGACTGAAGAGAGCTTTAGAAGGTCCTAGAAGGCCAGGTCGCTTGGGACAGTGAGGGGGCTTGAGGCAAAGTCTATTTATCAATATTTTATCAACCTGTGTGCTATATTCACATATAATAGCCTGGTACCTGACTAGCTGCACCCAGCTCAGGCAGGAGGCCCTGCTAGGCACCCAGAAGATCAGGGGCTGACGACTGGGCTGAGTCTGTGACGACTGGCAGGCATCACAGGGTTGTATGTGCACCAAGGAAGCTTCCCCCACAGGTACAGCTGGGGAGACAGCAGGTCACCAGGGCTCAGGACCTCGTTGCCAACCTCCAATGCTGATGGATGCTCATCTTTTAGTTTTATTAAACCCTGGATGGATGGACCCAGAGAAATCAATGCAGACTCAGCAAGCAGCCCAGGAGAGCCATACATCATCCAGCCTCCTCTGAGACAGGCAGTTTGCACGCACACACATAGAGTCATGCATGTGTCAGCATGACACACACAGTTATATACAGGCACATACACACACAGACACATATATGCCAGTGTATGCGTACAAGCCTACCTGCACACAGGCATGCTCACAGAGATCCATGTTCACCAGTGTACCCAGATACAATAGCTTGCACATACACACGTGCACATAGCTAGCCTATGAATGGCCTTCCTGCTGGGAAGTTCTTATGCAAGTCTGACCTCATTCCTTCCAGCTGTAATGGAATTCTACTTCTCCTCCCTCAGCCCTGGATAGGGAATGAGAACAGAAAGGAACCCATCACCTCAATAAATATTTTGGAGATAGGACCCTAATCCCTTTCTGCCTGGGGCAGAACTGTTCCCCATCTTATTCATCATCCCCCACTCTAGTAGTGTGTGCATCTCATCTTTCAAACCCTATCCTGGCCTCTCCCTCCTGCCAGTCAGTGGAAGGGCTGCCAACGATTCGAGACACGTGAACGCGTGTGGAGGCGTGAACATCGATGTGCTTGTATCCCTTTCCTGCTCCTGATCTCTGGCCTCCACTCCCCTGGCCCCAGCCAGAGCAGGGGCTACAGGGATAGAAGGAAGAAGCTTCCAAGGAGATGATCCCACCCAGTACAAAGGAACAGATTTGGGAGCAGGGAGAGTCAGGACTGGGATGCAGTTTAGAGAGCTCATCTGCCTGTAGAGAAAGTGATCCAGAGAAGGAAAGTCACTTACCCCAGGTCACACAGCAAGTAGGGGCAGAAGGGACACGCGGCCCAGGGCCTGGAGGCAGCCCACTGCACCCCCACCCCCCACTTACCATGGCTGGAGATCCCCCTACCTCACTTGGTAATCCAGGCAGCTCAGTGCAGCCAGCCAGGGGAAGCGGAGCCTGGGTTCCTCAGGCCCACACGGAAATCCTCGATAACTTCTGGCTGCCCTCAGGTTTCCAGCTTCCCAGGTCCTAAGCTTTTGGGGCTGAATGCTGCCCTGCAAGGCGCACGAGCCTGCCGCTGGGACTACCGGCCACTCCGGGTGGGGGAAGAGGGGGAGGTTCCAGGGGGCTGGGGACTAGCCAGGGCTGCTAATGGAACACAGCTGGACCCGCCCGCCAGGCAGGAGGAGGGCGGGAGGGCCGGGAGGGGGCTCGGCATCGGCACAGGCGGCAGACGGATGCACAGCCCCGTTCCTGGCCTGGCTGTCCTCCCAGGCCCGCCCTCCCAGTTCCCGCCAGGTGAGCCAGTCAGCCAGCCAGTAAGGCGGGACCCTGCGTGCCCAGAGCTGCCCTGAAAGGGGGCTCTGGGGGCAGGCGGGTGAGTGGGGAGGCCGGCCCTTTAAGGGCCAGGCCTGGAGCTGGAAGGGCCTCCCCTGTGCCACCCGCTTCCCTTTTCCAGGCTGGGCCTCCAGATGGCTGGGGTATGGGGTGGAGACCCTCCCCCCAAGTTCTATGGCACCCATGACGTGGCTGTTGCCCAGGCCTTCCTGGTCAGCCTTTTCCTGTTTTTTGGCCTAACGTTTCCAGTTAGTGTTTCTAGGTTTGTATGAATTGGGGCGAGAGCGCCGCTCCGAGGATGGCCCCCGAGGAAGCGGGGGGGGGGGGGTTTAATTAACCCCTTCTGCTCGGGCCTCTTTCCCTTATTCTTCCTTACTCCAGGAGATTAGAAGGGCTCCAATCCCTGTCCCCTGCTCTGTGGCTTCAAACATGTTGTTTAGCTTGGACTCCATTTTCTCATTTGGAACATAGAATAATGAATGACCTATATGCCGTACAGGGTTGTTGTGAGCAGGAGACGAGTTAAAGTCTGTAAAAATGCTTACTGCAGGGTCTGGCACAAGAGAGGAGCTCAATAAATATTCACTGTTATAATCGTTATTATTGCAAACCAGGCAGGAGGTGGGGGTGGGGTGAGGGGTGATGCTGGGATTCAAGTGTATACCCAGCGATGGAGAGGCGTTGCTTTATATTCACGATCCAAGAAAGCAAGAGCAATTGAGGTCGGAGGAGAGATTGGACTTCTGAGGAGAAAAGAGCAGGTAATGTGCCCAGTCTGTCCAGAGGCAGGGGAATGATCAAGGTGATCCTTCCAAGGGTTTCCCCCGGGAGGCAGCAAATTTGGGGGCAGCAGGAGCTACAAAGAAGTTCTCAAGGCCCATGAGTGGTAGGAATGGGTGTGGGGGTGAGAGGCAGCAACTGGAATGCTCTGGTTTGGGGGGCTTCCTATTGAAGCAACATGGCAGAGCCCTGGCCCAGCGGCCCCATCTAACCCGCCTCTGGAGCCAGAGGCGCTGAGTCAGTGGAAACCCCAACCACGGCCACAGAGGCGCCCCCGCTGTGGTCCCTGCATGGAGCCAGCCCAGATGTGGCTACGACAGTGGTGCGGCCTGGGAATCGCTGAGCTCAGCATGTGGGAAGTGGAGGGGGTGGAGCTTTCTGGGGGCTCTGGCCCGAGGGGTGGGTAGGCACAGGCCCAGCTTGGCCACAGGGGGCTGCCCTGGTGGTGGGCACTTGGGAAATAATAGGCAACACAGCTAGGTCAGGCTCCTTTCGTCCTCACAACCACCCCAGCAGGGAGAACTCGATTCTTATCCCCATTTTACAGATGGGGAAACCTGGAGCATAGGAAAAATACAACTGGCCCAGGATCACATGGTTAGCATGGTCACATGGGTAGTTGGGCAGGGACCCACGGCCAGCTAGCCTGGACCCACAGCGTAAGTTCTTAACCACTGCGCCATCCTGGGCAACTCCTGCCCTCCCCCCATTCATACTCCAGACTCTCCCCAGCAAGAGGGGATGTCTGGACCCAGAGCTGGAGAGGCCTGAGAAGCGGGAGTCCAGATACCTTCCAACAGCACCCCAAGGTGCTTACCAAAACAGCCAAGCCTGGGGTACATTCGAAACCTGGATACCCTATCCTAGACACAGTCTAGAAATGTGCCCGTGCCCCCTCCTCCCACTGACACGTAGGTACATACATCCAGCAGTGTGCATGCAGTCAGATACGCTCTCTCACGACATACGTGTGTAGACTCCACATGTATATGGAGGCACCTATGCTCATACAGACACATGTATACACATAATACTCCATCACATAAACAGACACACAGAGACATAGACTCAAACCCAGGTGCATAATTCTCAGAATGCATGCACACAGCACTGCAGGTACTTGTGTATGCACATATGCATGTACACACAGACATGTACATGCACAAAATACAGCCAGAAACACACACATGTGCCCACAGGCATAATTACTCATATAAGCAAGCAGAGAAACTTGCAGACCTACAGCACATACACAGGTAACCATACAGATACAAGTGGCTCTCACAGAAACCCCCACTCAGACATGCACACATGTACACACATGTATGCCTGCAGGGAGGCTGACACATTGCATTCATTCAGTCCCAGAAAGCCCTGCACGCCAGCAAGCAGGGTATCCCCAGGGGCTGGGCTCATCACCCTCACCCCAGATGCATTGCCACGAGGTAATCAACACTGCTAATCACCAACAGCTGCCCTGGAGCCTGCCTGCCGCTGCCGGGAGGGGTTACCAAGGCGTCCTGGGCCTGGGGTAGCATGCCCAGATGTCGGCAGTGCTCAAGGGCCAACCCACCATTCCGCCCCAGCTGGCCATTGGGGAATCCCTATCTGGCAGCGGCAGCCCCTGGGGCTGGAGGGAAGTGAGAAGCCAAGACAGGGCCTGGTCCCACATGAGGCCCAGGAGCCCCCATGCAGCCAAGCAGAGCTGGTCTGAAGCCCCATGTGCACGCGCACACACCTGGGCCCTAGCGTAGGCGCACACACACAAACACTCAGGCGTTTTGCACATTCAAAACAGACCTCTTGATTATTTCTTGATTATTTCCCCACAGATCTCTTTCTCCCGTCTACCTCATTCTAGTAGTAATTCACTTGGATGTTCAGTCTGAAAACCTAGTCATCATTGGCTCCTTCCTTTCCTCTACCACCCCCACTATTCTATCAATTCTACCCCAAAACACAGCCCGCATCCCCCCACTGCTTTCCATGCTCACCCAAGCCACCACCGTTTTTTGCCCCGATTGTGCAGGAGCCCCCCAACCTCCACTTCCCACCCAGCAGCCATCAAGACGTCCCCAAACCCAGAGATGTTGATTTCACTATGCTGCTTTAATTTCCGGGTCTCATTTCACTCACAGTACAAGCTAAAATCTTCCCCTTGGCCTTACCAAGTCCTTTCTGTCCAGCACCTCAACCCGGAAGCTGCGGTCCCGCTGGCTCCTCAGTCCTGAATTTGCCAAGCTAGGTTCCTCTACGGGGCTTTTGCACCAACTCTTCACTCCTCCTGGAAGGATTTGTCCCTGACTCTTGCTAGGCTGACTCTCTGACAGGTTTCACCTCATAAGTCACCTCCCCAGAGTGGCCTTCCCTGACCACCAGATCGAGAGGAGCCCTAAGTCGCTTGCTATGACATGACTCCGTTTGAAATCTCTGCATAGCTCTGGCACGTGTTTGTGTGTTGTCCTCTACTAAGAAGCAAGAGGCTCCACGAGGGGCCCTGTCCACTAGTGCTCACTGCCCTACAGCTGAGCCCGGTACCCCTGGGAAATGAGCATCCACTGGGGAATTAGTGGACCGATGTACACGAGCACTGTCCACGGTCTGAGCTCAGACACAGACGTGCGCCCACTGGAAGTGTGACATGCAAGCACGAATGTGAGTGAACACATGTGCAGAGATACACACACGCACACAGCTTCTGGGTCACAGAGAAGAGACTGAGACCAGAGGACCAAGGTGTCTCTCCACCTCCTTTGGTTTCTCCGGTATCTTTTTGGCCTGTCTCTGTCTGACACCAATGCCTCTCGCACCATCCCTCTCTCCTTTTCTCTGTATCTGTCAAATCTTGGGTCTTCCAGCTCTCTTTCCTCCTCCTCTGCTACTCTGGCTCTTCGCCAGCACTCTCTTGTCTTTGTCTCCCTGTTTCTGACCCGTTTCCCCATTTTTGGATCTGAGTCTCTAACTCTGCATGTCTTTCTCTCTCTCTCTGGCCTTTGTCTTTTGCTCCCACTTCCTGTGTCTTTATGTCCCTGTTTCCTCTCTCTGCTCTTTGCTTCTCTCCACCCTGTCTCTGTCTCTGTCTGCTTGTGTCTCATGTCTCTGTTTCTGGCTCTGTGTCTCTGACTCTCTGACTCTGTCTCTCATTCTCCCTCCCTCTCCTGGCCCTAAATCAGCCCTGCCACCATGTCTCATGGCCGTCTGCATCCTTGTGGCAGAGAGACCCATCATTCACATGAGATGGCAGCTTTATGGTCTCAATGGGCAAGCTGACATGCCACTCCACCGATGCCCACCTCCCCTGCAAGGCCACGGTGAGCCGGCCCTACACCCTTGTCCCTGGCAACGTTGGCCTCAGCAACATTTTTAGACGCCCAACTTACTTCATCTTACTTCGGTAGCTCATGGCACCAGGCACCTGCTCAGTTTGATCACCATGGTGCTCCTGGAGAGGTAAGCTCAGACTCTGGTGGGCACTGCTGTGGATGTGTCAATGGCCAGACAGGCAGACACGGGAGGAAAAAGGGAGGAGGATGTCCTGGGCATCAGCTCGGTTGTCCCCTGGCTCTGCCCTCCTGTTCTGAGCGATCCGTGGAGAGGTTACATGCACGAGAGCCTTGGATTCCAATCCTGCCTCCACCACTGGGTGACTCTGGGCCCAGCCTCCCCACCACACCATGACATAAACTGTAGGATCCCATGTTAATGGGCCTGGTGTGTTAGAGCACCTAAGAGCACCTTGCCTGATTACCTCAGTAGTTCTCCACCGAGGCAGTTTTGTTCCCTAGGGGGCATTTGTCAAAGTCTGGAGACATTTTCAGTTGTCACACCTTGGGGGAGAGGGCTCCTGGTCGCTGCAGGATAGAGACCAGGGATACTGCTAAACACCTGGCACTGCACAAGAGAGTCCCCACAGTACAGAATTATCTGACCCAAAATGTCAAGAGCGCCAAGATGGAGAAACCCTGCCGCACCCGAGAGGGAGGATCCTGCTCCTCAGACCCCCGCGCTCTCTTGCCTCCTTTAAACTCCTAATCATACTCTGTCCAGGCATGGGGGCCTTTAGAGGACACCAGAGTTTGATCCTGGCTCTGCCTTTAATAACAGTCCCTAACATCTGCTGAGCCCTGCCAAAGGGCTGGCTGGCACCACACACACAGAAATGCGTTTCATCTCAATAACCGTGGGAGGTCCAGGCGCTCCTTCGTTCCCCATTCTAAGCACGAGGAGGTGGGCAGAGAGAAGGTGAGTCATTGACTCGAGGTCGAACAGGTGGCAAGGATGGAGCTGGATCTGAACTGGCCATTTGGGGACACACCCACCAGGCAGAGTCCTCCCTGGGAAAGAGCCCACACAGAGGAGGTGTGGGCAAGTCCTTTTCCCTCTCTGAGCCTTTATTGTTCTCATCTGACTCTCACCTCACCTGGCAACAATTCTAGGAGGCAGGTTCTGTTATCACCCCCACTTCACAGGCTAGATAGGCAAAGATTCAAGATTTAAGTCTCAAGGTCATAGGGCTGGGAGGTAGTGGAGCAGAGATTTGAACTAAGCTCTGCCTGACCCACGGGCCCATGACCTTAAGTCACTTGTAGCCCCCGAAGTGCTATAAAGCAGCAGGTGCTATAAGTTCTTGAGCTTGGAGGGCTTGAACACAAACTGCCAGGCCTCACCGCAGAGTTTCTGATTCAGTGGTTTGCTTTTTGACCAAGTTCCTGAGCAATGATGATGCTGCTGGCTCAGGGACCACGTTTGAGAACCCTGCAGTGGAACGTGGTGTTAGATCGCCTGTACCTGGGTTCAAATCCTGCCTCCAGCTCTTGCTGTCTTGATAGGTTTGAGGTATTGCTTAACCTCTTCCTCTGAAAAGCAGAAATGACAGCAATATCTATCACTTAGCGCCTGCTGACAGGATTGAAGGAGATAATGATAAAGGGAAAGATCTTCTCACAGAGCTGGCACCTAGTAAATGCTCTAAATGCTCACCTGCATAAAGATCCCCAACACAGGCAACTCCCCCTCTTCCCCGACAGACTGAAAGCTCCCAGAGGATGAAGGACTAAAACTTCCCCTCCCCCTGACTACCGGCCACCTCCCCGGGCCTGCACAGAGCAGGGCACAGAGAGGACAGGCATAGGCCAGGCGGTGGGATATAGCCCACACCTGCCAGCTACCCTGTGAGGCCTCTGCCGCATGGCGCCGGGCCTGCGGGGCAGGGCGAGGGCAGGGCCTAGGCTGCACTGAGGACACCCCCAGCCTTCCTCAAGGCCCTGCCCCACCCCCAGTGATCCCTTTGGGGGCTGCCGGGTGGGCAGTGGAGCTTGGGGGGCCCCTATACATCTCTTTGACTACCAACAACTCAAGTCAGTCCTGACATGCTGTAGGGCCTTGAGCCAACACCTAGGCCTCTCTGGGTCTTAGTTTCTTTGCCTAAAAATCAAACAAGAACTCAGCATAGTGGCTAAGGATGGGGCCTTCAGCCCCAAAATAATAGGCTTCAAACCCCATCTCAACCACTCACTGGCTGTGTGACTTTTGGCTGATCACTTCACCTCTTGGAATGAGTTTCATTTTCCTTGTTGGTAAAATGGAATTGTTCACAGCCCGCAAGGATGCTGGGAGGGTTACTTGAGATGATGCATCTAAAGTGCTGAGCACAGTTCCTGGAACTCAGTAGATGCCAGCTACTCCATGCATATGATGAGAAAGCGTAACCTCCCTGCCACAACACACGCAATGTGTCGGCAGCCTTCCCTCCCCACCTGCCCCCTACCCCAACCTTTAGCTTGGTGACTGTCTTAACCTTCCTTACCACTAGGGGGTGAGAAAGGCAGCTGGGAACAGTTTCCCAGAAGGGGCACATCTGAACAAAAGCTTGGAAGAGGGAGGGGTGTAATCAATTATCAGCCACTGATTTATTTGAGCATCTTTGTGCCCTGCTAGACTGCATGCCATGAAAAGAACTGCTTTTGCTACCATTTTATCCCCAGAGCCTATGACAGAGACTAGGCACTTTATAAATATTTGGTGGGTGAATGAAAGAAGGAGCTCAGCTCTTTCCAAAGACAAACTCCCCTCCATGGAGGGCAAACTAGGGAGTGTCCTGGGTGAGGTGTGGCGAGGAGGGGAGCATTCAAGGACTCCCAGATTCTTTCCTTGCATGTAAGAGACCGAGACACTTGGACTCGTAATTCCTTCAAATCCTGGAATCTCAGCTTTGGCAGCTACCCAGTAATGCCCCAGGCTGGGCTGGCAGGGGGGGCCTGACCACCTAGCTGGAAAGGGAGCCTGAAAGACAAAGTTCAGGGTGAAAACCCAACTTTTTCATCAAGGCAGAAATAAAATCAAAGATCTGAGAGTGTTTGATCCTGGCTCCTCTACTTCCTGGCTTTGTTCTCTTAGGCAAATTTCTTCACTTCTTTGAGCCCTGCATTTCCATATCTGTAAAATGGGGTGATAGTAACCCCTAACCACACTGTATTTGGGGGAGGAGTAAATGAGATAATATGAAACTAAGCCCAGCTCATAGTAGACACCCAAAAGTGTTCATCATTACCATTATTATTTTTGAGGGAGAGGTCAGTAATTCCCCATGGACTCTTGCCCTGCACCTCACACCCACACTCACCTCTGGGTCCTCCTGTCCCACTTTATTATTTACATACCTGATTTCGGGTACCTTTGAGAGGCCAAGGACATTTCTGACATATATAAGATAGGGCTCCCCCCAACACACATACACAAAGTGACCTAAGTAGCAAATAATATGTTAAAGAAATAACACCCAGTGGAATATTGTCAGCCTTGACCATTCAGAAAAGGTCTGACACTGGTGCTTGAGTCGAAGAGGAAGGTGGTTGAAGGTAGAAGGAAAGAGGTCGGGACTGGGGACTTGGGTTCAAGGCCAGGGTCTGCCTTGATGCATCATTTGCCTTCAGGGGGCTCCCATTCCCTTTGGCAACAAGGGAAAGCTAAACCTGGGGCCCCTTCCATTCCCCAAGTTTGGTGGTGACTCACTTGCCAAGCTGGGATTGAACCCAGGTGTACTGTAACTCCCAATGTGCCTGTGCTTTTTAAAAAATAATTTTAACCATCAGGACAATCCTAAGTATATGTCATTATTCCCATTTTACAGGCACATGGGTGTCATCCTCACCCTGAGTACTTGAGAGTAAGACATCAGGCCCTAAGAAGAGGCTTGCTAAGAGGCAGGGCTGGGATTTGAATCTCTGCTGTGCCCCTTCCTCTCTTTGGGGCTCAGTTTCCTTATCTGCAGAATGGGGATGTTAGCTGCAGAATTTCTAAGATCGAAGTTGGGACTTTTTGTTCCTCCAAGCCTAGGTCCCCACCCAGAGAACAAGCCCTTGGGCCTAGGCGGGGCAGTAAGGCAGGTAGAGACGTGAGTGTCCCGCCAAAGAATAGGGGTGGAGGGAGGGTTTGCTGTAAGCAGCCACGAGACACAAAAACAACTAAATAAATCAGGGCCAAGAACTCCTAATCCTTCCTGGCTGTGGCTGCTACTGCTCAGCTCACCGGCCTGGGCACCCACGGCCTGAGCTGCTCCCTGGTGACATGGCACAGCCAAGAGTGCAGAGTCGGGCCAACAGAATGAAGCCTGGCCATCAAGGCAGCCGGGGCTCCAGAGGAGGCGGGATGTCCTCCCCGCAGGGTGACTCAGGCCTCCCAGGCCCACTCCTGGGTGGGCCCATTCCACGCTTTGGTCTATTTTTAGAGCAGGCTCCAGGCCTGAGCCCCGAGGGCAGGGGAGGGGGGCCTCGTTGGGAGCGCAGGCGCCTGAGCAGCTTCTCCAGCTGACCATTTAGAAAAGAATGGGAACACATGGGGTGAGGAATCACAGGGTTGAGGTGCAAGCCCAGAGACTGCAATCCCTAACCCCTTTTCCCCGCCTCTCCTCAAGGCCTGGCAGTTCTAGGGAGCTGGGCACGGCCTCCCGAGAAACGACGTCTGTTAAGTGGGCCCAGACAGTCGGTCTGTCCCGCTATTGAACTCGGGTCCAAAGCAGGCGGGGCTCCCGGGCGACGTTAAGAGGCTTCGGGGTGGAAACCCGAGGAAACTTTCACGTTCTGGGGATCTGGCCCCAACCCCGCCCCTGGCCACGCCCTGGCCCGCCTTGGGCTGTACCCATGACCAGGGTGCTTTCCCTGACTGCACCCCGCCTCTTATCTGGCTCCGCCCAGCTCCGTCCAACCTTGATCGCAAGGTCCAGAGAGGCCTAGATGCCTGAGGTCTAGGGGACTGGAGCTGGGCCTGCCTCTGGGGCCTAGGACAGAGTGAGAGGAAAGGGAGCCTCCTCCCCCATCGTGGGGTCGGGGAGAAAGAGAGGAGAGCGTCGGCGGGGGCGGGGGCGAGGGGTAACAATGGCGCCGTTGACGGGGAAGCCTCTAGGCTGAGGACGCATCTGTGGGAGCCGGGCGGTTTTCCAGGTTTTCCAGGCTGCAGTGGCCGAGGCACCCCCGAGCACGGACAGCCCTGTGTAGGCGGGCACGGAGCGGCACACAGAGGCCCCTGGGGGAGAGGTGTCTGGGGTGATGCTCCTACTACTGGACCCTAGATGCAAAGGTCACAGTCCCGAAGTGTGGGGACAGCTGATGGCCCCAAATGCATGGGCTCGCCTGGCAAATTCAGGGACTTGGGGTTGGGGGTTAGTGAAGGCCCATCCCACTGGGGGTGAGGGGCGGAGCCTGGGAAGAGGAGCCGGTCTCCCAGCACCAGCCCTCCATCTAGTGGGAAGTTTAGGAATCTCGGGATGGAGAGGTGGGGTGGTGGGAGGGCTGCACCCCGAATCCTTTCTCTCCCTGGATGTCCCACTGGCTCCGACACATGGGTCCTGCTCAGTCCGCTCCATCTCAAGGATCCATCCACGTAGTCATTTGAAGATCTGTCTCTTCCCCCAGAACCACAAGTCCTGTCCTTTCTTCCTCATACTTACCTATGCGGATAATGTCCTCTGTCTCCATCACCACCATGCCGCCAGTCCAGGCCGCCACCATCCTTGGCCTGCAGCTCCTGCCATTGGCCTCCCGTTCCTCCAATTTTACTCTCTCCATCCATTTTTTTTTTTACGGCTAGCCAACTAGTGTTTCTAAAGCAGAAATCTGGCCATGTCACCTCCTGATTAAAATCTTTCAGGGGCTTCTCATAGTCAAGGTGAACTCCAAACCTGGGCTTGGGCCTTGGGAGGCCACACACACACACACACACACACACACACACACACACGTCCCAATTCCTTCAGTCCTATCTATTCTCACAGGGCAACTGTCTGTTCCTCACTCCCCCTGTAGGTTCTCATCGTGAGGCCTTGACGCCAGCTCTTCTCTCTTCCTGAAACACTTTTCCTTTCTGTCTTCAGGGCTCAGTTTGGCAAAAACTCCCCTCCTTGGGAGGCCTTTCCTGACCCCCAGGTGTGAGTGTGGTACGGCCCCCCCGCATCTGTGCTCCCACAAACCTCAGCACCTCTCTGCCCCTCTCATAGTATCACTGCCTGGGCCTCAGGTCTATCCGCTCTGGTAGCAGGATAACCCCTCTGGTAGCAGGATAATTTACTGAGATGTTAATTGTTTTGCTTTCCTCCCAGTGCCAAGCTGGTAGCCAAGCCCTTTGATTTTCCTAGCCTCGGGGAACTGTGCCGGCTGAACACAAAAGCTGCTTGAAGTCTGATGGCTCATCCAGACTTTTGAAAAAGCTAACTCCCTGGAAGTGACTGTGCTAGGTGTTCCCAAGGGATGGGGAGAAGAGGGCAGCCAATGGGGGTGGAGAAAGGAGAGAGAGCAGCCAGCTGAAGACTGAGCAAAAGGAGCGGCTCTGTGAGGAGCCGGGTCCTCACAGCAGGTGCACCTCCTGTGACAGGTGACCAGAGCTGTGGGAGGCCGGGGCCCACGCGCTGGGGCACTAGCCTCAGTGTCACCAAGTGGCAGAGGAGCGGCTGAGTTGCTGAACCTCAAGGGACTCTGTGGACTAGGACAGTGGGGCATCTCCATGTGACCAATGTAGACCAAAGACAAGGGGCCTAGTCCCGGGTGGGACAGCAGGTCCTTGCACAAGCCTCCGCAGGGAACCCCAGTGAAGGCTGAGCTTGCATTTCCTGCTGACTCCTAGGAAAGGACTTAGAGTGAGTCAGGTTGGAGCTGATTTAACGAAAATAGAGAAATGGGGTATTTCCTGGGTTTGTGTGCCAAGCTTCCCACCTGCTACACCTGTCTGCTGTATTCACACTGCAGGGCTGAGATGTGTGTGCATCATTCAGAACTGAACCCCCTGGACCCAGCATGGTGCTTGGCACATAGTAAGTGCTCAGAATGTATTTGTTGAATTCGCTTTTCCTTGGTAACTACAGAAGTCATTGTAAAATCCCAGGCAGCTTCAGTGGTTCCCCAGCAGTCCTCAGAATAAAATCCAGAACCCCGTCATGGCCCACGAGGCCCGCTCTGGTCAGAACCTACCTCCCCTACAGCCTCATCACATCTGCAGCCCATCCCTCCTCCCCGCACTCTCCTCTGCAGCCAAACCACCCGATTTGCAATTCCCCAAACTTGCCAGGTTGTTTCATGTCTCCTGACTTTGCTTACGTGGCACCCTCCGCCTGCAGTGCCCTTTCCCCTTTCTCTACCTGCTGAGCTCTCAATTAGTTTTCAAAGCTCAGCAGGAGACTCCTTCTCTAAGAAGCCTCCCCCTAAAGGCAAAGGAGACCCCCCCTACTCATGTCCATGTCTGTCTCCCTCTTCCTCCAGCCCCGTGTCCTGGACTGTGGGCTCCTCTAGTGTGGCAAGTCCGCATGCCCAACACAATGACAGGTACACATTTGGCTCTCTGTAAATGCTCACTGTCCTCTGAGCGTCAGCCCTGACCCTCCATGGATTCATGATGTGACCTTGAGCAACCTCTCCCCTCTGTGGGCCTGTTTTTCTCTCTGCACATTGAGTGGGGGATGAAGCTCAATGGTCTCTAGGGGCCCTTCCTACCCTCAGTTGGGTTTAGAAGTGATGGCATGTAAAACATAAGTCACCCGTGTGCACTGCAGGCCAGCTAAGGGCAGAGCACACTCAGATATGCAGCCGTACATGTAGCACCCGTGCATGGCCACCCCGGAGCATGGCTTCCGTACATGGCTGCAAATGATACTCTCACAAAAAGTGTACTTGGCCTTCTGAACTTGGATGCTCTGCCCTCCCCACCCCCATCCCTGATCAACCATTTGCCTTGACAGTGAAAAATCCAGCAGCAGTGGGAGCTGTCAGTCCAGCAGCAAGTTAATATGCAAGGAACCAGCTTCCTGCAATAGGCATGCCCTGAGGTTGGAGTCCTTTGGGGCTCTCCCCTCCCCAGGCCAGCACCATCCCCTACCCACTCACCAGAACTAGACACAGACACAGCTGGCCAGTGGCAGGGCACTGAAGGCCAGAGATGTAGCTCTGCTTCCAAGGTCCCCACCCTTTCGATGTCCTGTTGGAACCTTAAGCACTGCATTCATTCGTCATCCATTCAACAATATCTTTTAAGTTCCTATCATGTGCCAGGCAATGGCATATATGTCAGTGAATCTAACTTTGTTCTGCCCTCAGTCTCACAGTCTAGTGACAGAGACAGACAATAAAGAGGAAACAGGTGCTGTAATTTCAGATCGAGAGAAGCAGTGCTAAAGGATTGGAGTGATGTGATAAATAATGACTGGGAGGGGCAGTGGGTATGCAAGGAAGGCCTTTTTGAGGGGGTGGCATTAGAACTTCAATCAAAAGTCGAGGATCCAGACCTGCCAGGGCATGGCTTAGTTGGCTGAGTGTCATTCTACAAAGCGAAAGGTTGCTGGTTTGATTTCTGGTCAGGGCACATGGCTAGGTTGCAGGCCCACATGCGAGAGGCAACCAATTGATGTTCCTCTCACACATCGCTGTTTCTCTCCCCTTTCTCCTTCCCTTCCCCTCTCTATAAAAATAAATAAATAAAATCTTTAAAAAAAAATGAGTCTCCAGCACAGTAGATAATCGGGGAAGAGTCTTTTAAGTGGAGGGTACAGCACACGCAAAGACCTTGGGGCGGGAGACACCGTGTAATGTTTGGGAGGAGTCGAAAGGAGGTCACATGGCTAGAGCCCCATCAGTGAGGAGAGTGGAAAGAGACTCAGTCAGCACTGTGGCAGGGGACCAAATCAGGCCCCACCCCTTAGGCCACAGTGTGGAGCCTCAACTTCATTCTAGAGCAATGGGAGGTTTTGGAGAGAGGAAACAAAATCCATCCCTTCCCCCTGCTTCCCTCCTCCTTGATATACTTCCTAGAGACCATGTCTTCCTCATTTTTACCTTGTCAGTATCCGGCTCAGAGCCTGGCACAACTTGGCCTCAGAAAATGTTTACTGAATAAATGAATGACTAAGTCAGGTTTTTCTGGTTCACAGCTTGACTGAGTGGCTCAGAGAGGGGTCAGCTGGGGCTGAGAAGTCCTTGGGCAGCTCAGGACGGGAGTCATCTGGGCCAGATTAAGACATTTAGATGCTTTACCCATTCAAAAGAGCCTGATGTTCCCCACAGACAATTCATAATAGGAATGATAGTAATCCATGAAGCACAGTATGTACATGTATGCTGAAATGAACCAACTTCCTTTTGGGTTTTTGATTGCAAAATTCTGGATAAGTTCATCAAAGCAGAATGTCTTTCCACTCGTGTGTGTTTACATGAGTTGCTGCCACCTTGCTCGTGCCCCAAGCTGGACTGCCTGCCCATTGGGTCGGCCACCCAGTGGTACGTGGCACGCCTGGCCCAACTGTCCCCTCAGTGACGTGGCCTTGGCTCGGGAGCTGGAGATGGTGAGGAGCGCCAGGGGTGCCACGGTGGCCAGGACTGACAGCGGACAGCCCCACAGCATTGTTGGCAGCTCCTCGATGCCACAGCAGATCTGGCAGCTGCTCCGTGTGAGGACTCTGGGGAGCGCTGGTTTGGGCCCTGAAGGCTTACCGCTGCCCATCCCTGAGGCTCGGAAAATGGTACAAAATGACCAGGGTCCTAAAGGACTTCTCAGAGGAGGAACCTAAGGCTCAGCGAGATCACTTAACTTGCCTAAGGTCACTGAGCATGTTGGGGATGCAGCTGTTATTTGAGCACAAGCCTGGCCCCCAAAGCTGATGCCATTCCCTTCCTGAGGGTGAACGCGCTGGGCTCGGGGCAGAAGCCAAGGTCCCAGCTTACCCACCCATATCCTGATCCTCAGAACTGACAAGAACAAAGAGTAGGGCTGGACAAAGTCCAACCTTGACACAGGCCCTGCCTGTCGCCCCCCATCACTCCTTCACCGCCCCCCGCCCACAGCCTCATTCACTGCCCAGCTGGGCTCTGAGCCTCTAAGCCCAAGGCATTCCAAGGTACACTTTGGGACCTAGAGGCGGACCTTTGCCTCAAGGTCCCCATGTGGGTTCCACAGCGCCACACAGGCTCAGCACTAGGCACCCTGGAGAGCTTCCAGAAGCCTGGGCTGGCACAGCCCCTGGCGTCTCACCTGTCTCCCAGGTGTACTCCACAGGTTCTAGCCTTCCCTCTGCCATTCAACCCCCAACCACACCTGCTCTGTTTCTGGACCCTGCAGGGAATAAGACTCAGCCTGCCTGGGAGGAAAGTGGATTTTCCCTCCCCACATGGCACTGCCACCCCTTCCCTGTCCCCTCCCTCCCTGGAGACAGGGCTCAGGAAACTCAAATGAAGCAGATAAGTGATTCTGCGGGAGAAAGAAGGCTGGGTAGCTCAGGGCAACATCTGCACGTGGAGGCCGGTTTCCCCAGGCCAACCCCAGGCTGAGCTCTGCTTCTACTGAGTTCAGGCACCACCCCCACCCCCAGTAGGTGGGAAGTGACAAATGAGCTTGAGAAAGTGGCGGGGCGGGGGGGAGTCCGTAATCGATGGCATTAACATGGTGCCCAAATTAAATATTGACTTTCTTGGTTGACTCTAGGGATGCCTGGATTGATGGCTGGGGCTCTGCCATGCCATCAGAGGAGATGGGGACATACCAATGAGGAGCAGGACTAGTGGGGAGCTGAGACTTAGGGGGAGGGCTTACTTCTGCTCCTGCCTGGTCAAGAGAAGTAGAGGTAAGGGCTGCAGAGAGAGCCCAGGGCACCGTGCCTATATATCCATCTTGTACCCTGGGTGCTCCTCATTGAGCCCAGAGTCCCCTCCTCCCAGAGGGTCTGAGGTTTTTTTGAGTGCCCCACCCCATCCCCCCCTTGCCCTCTTCAGGGAACAGTGGCTGGCCTGCAGCCCAACAATGAACAGAATCAATTTCTGTGATGATTTCTAATACCAAGTCTCAGGACCCTGCCTCCCAGGATGGCAGGGCTGGTTATTTTTGGTCTGTCATTGCGTAGGATCTTGGGGAGGAGTTAAGACTCTCCATTCCTGGAAACATTCCATCATCCTCTCCAGTTAATTCACCTTCAGAGCCTACAGTGGGCCCTGAGCTCTTCCTCCATCTTTTCACAGCCCATTTCAAGGATCGTCTACACCATCTTCATTCCCTCCCATTCACTCTATGACCCACTCCAGTGCAGCTTCCTGCCATGCCAGTGATTCCGGCCCAGCCCTTCTCAGTTCCAGTCCTGTCTAATCACCAAGTTCCCTATTGAAATTTTCCCTTGACCATCTCCAAGGTATTTCAAGGTTAACAAACCCAAGACCAAAGCTGGTCCTCTTCTTGTCCCCCAAATTCAATGGCAAGGTCATCCATGCAGGTGTGTAAGGCACAAGCCCACAAGTCATCCTTGGCCCCTTCCCTACTATATACATATAGATGCCATGCTCCTACTATATACATATAGATGCCACACCTACTATATACATATAGATGCTATGCTCCCTGCATGGCACCCCTTCTAGTTTAGTTTCCTTCATATGAATGTTCTCCTCACTGGTCTCTCTACATCTACCTTCACTCTTCAGCAGCCCTCCCCAATCCATTTCTCATCCACTCAGAGAACTATTAATATATAAGATCATGCCACCCCCTGCTCAACACTCTTCTTGACATCCCACTAGTCTGAAGTCCCTTACTGGCGTCTCCCCTGCCCTGCACACTTAGCACACCTTAGGACCTGAGATGGTAGAGGTCTTCCTGGGATTGGTAGCCTTGTCGGAGTACCAGGGAAACAATGGGGGTACTGGGGAATGGCCCTAAAATCCCCAAATGCGGACCCCAGGAGCTGCTGTGTTGGGCAAGAGAAAGCCTCAAGGAGAATCAACCCAGAGAAGCAGGAGTTGGCAGAATCCCATGACCAGGTTTTCCCTCAGGCCACCTAGGCCACCTAGGCCACCTAATTTCCTTTTAATTGGTACCTAATGGAAGTAAATTAAACCCAAGTGAGTTTTAATGTGTCTGTTCAAGTGCCAGTCCCAACCTACCCCCCTTCTCCCAGAGTCTGGGACTACAGGTGGGAGGAGGGAAGATAGGTCCTGTGGGTGGTTGTAGAGGCTGGGGAGGGAGTGCAGCCCCACAGATCTCAGGACCTTCTTCTGCTTCCCCTCCCTGCCCACCTGTACCCCCTAATCCCTGGATTCCAGGAACACTCACTTAGGGCCTACTTTGTGCTGGCACTGGGCTGGGGACCTTCCCTACCTCACCTCCTTGAACCCTCACCATGACGCAGTGATGCAAGGTAGGACTTGTACCTCGTTTTCACAGAGGAAACAGCATCGGCTTGCCCAAGGTCACTGCCTTTTTTCTGTCTGGAGCTGTGCTGTCCATACAGTAGCCACTAGCCATAGTGGCCAGACCGAATTGAGATGTGCTGTACATGTAAAACACACACCTGATTCCCAAGATGTAGAACAAAAAAAAGAATGTGGAGTATCTCACTGGTGATTTGGCTATGTGCTGAAATGATGGCTTTTTTTGATATATTGCATTAACCATATTATTAAAATGAATTCCACGTTTTGTAAGCTTTTCAAAAATGACTACTAGAAAATGTTAGATGCAGTTTGCATTATTTTTTTTATTGGCTTTTCCCTGGGGTCTGGTTTTATGAAGGTTGGCTGTTTGCTCACCCATGACCCCGCCACAGTCTGGAAGGCAAGAAAAGGCTGCAGGGGAGCTTGAGTGAGCCTCTCAGGCTTTCTTATCTCTTGGGAGGGCAGCGGGTCTTTTTTCAGCACCCTGGACAGCACCTAGGACTGGCTTCCCACTTGGGGTCCTAGGATAGCACCCAGTGCCAGGAGGGAATGACTGGGGAGGGGCAGATATCATCTGTAAAATGCTCCCCATGAAGAGGCTCACATCACGCTCCAGATACCCAGTAAGGAAGGCTGGGTAAGAGTTATCATTACCCCCATCTTGCAGATGAAGAAACTAGTATCTGGGGAGATTTGCACGTTCCATCTGTTCACTCAGTGAAGGTTGGCTGATGCCTGCTTCCTGAGGAGCCCTCGGCTGAGTGCACCAACCAAAACCAGGCTGACATAGATGACAGCAAGTTCGCGTGAGCAGTGCGATAGTGACAGTGCGTGCCAGGCTGTGGGGGCCCGGCCAGTGCTGGCTGCTGGGGAAGGCAGTTCGGGACGTCTGCACAGAGGGGCCACTTGAACTGAACCTGGAAGGATGAAAGGGACTTCGCCAGTGTAAGTGGGAGGTAGTTCAGGCAGAAGTGGCGTGTGCACAGGTGTGAAGGTGAGAGATGGACCAGGAGAGGTGGGCAAGGGAGGGCCTTGCATTCTAGGCTAATTCTAGCATCCTCGAAAGGTGTCTGAGCACGACCGCAGCCTGGCCAGATCTGCATTTTGGAAAGATCACACCTGGGCTAGGTGGACAAAGGACTAGGTACTGGAGACAGAAAGAATAAGGACAATGAGGTGAGAAGCTAAAGGCCAGGAAAGAAATGACAAGTTGTTAGATGTTACCCAAATGGAAGGGCTATCTGGCATATAGATAAGGAAACTGGAGTCAGACAGGATCCAGTGACCTGCGCAAGGTGACATGGCAAGTCAGTGCCTGGGGGAATGGGGGCCCAGGGACAGAGAGGAGCGCAGCCCTCAATACAGGAAAGCTCTGCCCCTGACCACGTTGGGGAGCTTCTGCTGCGGCTGTGGTTGCCATTTGAGCAGAATCAACACAGTACATGCCAAACTTCCTTCTCAAACCAGATACAGAGCAAGAAACTACCAGAGGAGACGGGAATAAGCTTTGCAGCTCAACCTCAGAGAGATCCTAACTGTGGCCAGTGGAGCCCAGGGAAGCCAATGTGGCCTTCCCAGGTTGGGAAGGGGACAATAACACAGCTACCCAGAAGGCTCTTGGTGGTGGCTCAGGTAAAGGCCTAGTCAGGGATGTGGGGTAGGGTCTGTTCTCAGAAGGTCAGAGACAGGGGCTCTGTGTGTCTATCATCCTTCTGGGAACCTACAACCTCTCCTCCCCTGAGGTTCCCAAGGGGGCTGCCAATCACAGTGCCCTTCCTTGGGGGTTTTCTAATTGGAATTCAAGAGAAAGTTTCTGGGGGCAAAGTTGAGTGATGAGACCTGGGAGATGGAAGCCTGGTGGGCTGAGGGGAGTGAGGAAGCTTGCCTACAAGAATGGAGCTGACGGAAAGCAGCTAGAAGGGATTGAACATCTGGTGGCACTGCGACCCTGGGCCCCATCAGCCAAGGCCCGCCACACCCACCTAGTGAAAGGCAGCCAGGATCATCCAGCCACTGGGAAGGCCGGCTGCATGGGGCCCCGCCCACATTCCCAGTCCGTTTACTCTAGGCCCCTCAGGGAAAGAGGTTTGTCCAAGGTCACCCAGGGATTCAAGGGCAAAGATGGAGTCAGAGCCCAGGTGCCCCCTCCCAGTCAGGGCTGGTCTGACCCCATAACACAATTTAATGAGACCAAGTGAGGGGAACCAAGGAGATGAACAAAGTTGGGGCCCCAGGGTCGGACCTTCACCTGGGAGAAGCAAACAGCTCAGCAGCAAAATCCACAGAGTGAAGTTTATTCCCAACAAAGTTCCCCTCCCCCCTCCCCAGCCCAGGACAGGGACAGAAAGGCTGGGGCAAAGACGGGGCTCCAGTGGCTGAGGGGCCTCTCAGAAACAGGAAAGGTCCCTGGCCCCCCAGGCCACGCTGTGTCCTGCTCCTCCGGCCCAGCTGAGTCCACTGCGCCTCCCTGCCCAGCCCTCGGGAGAGGGGAGGGGGCGCTGGCTCCTGGGTAGTTCCAAAGTGGAGTGTGAAAATAGAGAGATATATATATTTATACGCAGTGGGCAGTCCAGCGTGGCACTCACACCTCTGTCTGGAAGTCACCATCCGGTGGTTCTGTGGGCTCCCAGGCTGTTGCCCGGTGCAGGGCCAGCCGTTCTCGGGGCTTGGGGGGCAGTGAGCCCAGTGTCATAGACTTGAAGGTGCTCCAACTCTGATGTCGCCGCTGTTGGGACAAGCTAGGACGCTCCCCTGGGCTGGGCTTCTCCTGTGGAGGGAGCAGGAAGGGTCCCTGGAGGTGGGACACCGCCTTCTCGCCCACTGTACGAAAGAACTGAGGGAGCCCAGAGCGAGCCAGGGATGCCCCAAGCTACCAAGCAATCAGGTGTCAAAGCCAGGTTCAAGTCCAGATCTGCCTGGCTCTGGAGTTGGGGTCCTGCCCCCTAGGACCATGTCTCCTGAGCCTGCCCACCCTCCTCAAGACCCTGGGGGACCCCGCATCAATGCTCCCCCTCCCCACACAGCCCCAGGGCCGCTGCTTGTGCCATGGGTAGGCCCTCGGTGAGGCAGGCTGTTTGCCAAGGAAGGGGAGGTGGACAGGGAGGGAATGAGTCCCTCAAAGTCCCCTCTCCCCCACCCCGCCCAGGGGGACTTACGCTGGACAGGTTCCGTTCAGTCGCCCCACCCGAGGACACACTCCACCGCTTCTCCCTCTGTAATGGGGGCCATGGGTCAGGATCTGACCCAGGGGCCACTGCGCCAGGCTGGGCCCTGAGCTTCAGGCACAGTGGCCACCGGAGGGACCCTCACCTTGGCTGTGGACTGGCTGCGGTAGCGGTCAAAAGTGTGGAACTTCTGGTTAAGCTCGTGGTAGAGTTCTGAATGCCGTTTCCGGGTGTGCATCACCTTCTGGGAGCCACAGGGCGTCAGAGGAGGTGCTCTCCAAGGGGCAGTGCCGTGAGCCAGCCCCCAACATGGGGCTCTCAGCGTCCTGGGTCCCCACATCCCTGCCTGTCGCTGGCCCCTCTAGGACAAGGCCTGGCACTCTTCACCCCAGAGTTAAGGGATCGGACAAGGAGGGGATGTTGGGAAGGTCCCACAGAAACACCACAAGCTCGTGGGATCAGGCTCTGCAGTGGGGCTTGGTCTAACGTCAGGAGTGGACCCTCCAGGGACAATCCGCACCCCCCCAACACACACACACACACACCCCCCACACACACCCCGCCCCCGCCCCCCCACACACACTTACCTCAAAGTCCAGGTCTGAATACCGTAACTTCTTTCTCTGGGAAGGAGCAGCAAGGAGGCAGTGAAGGAGAAGAGTTTCTTTTACCACATGCAGGGACTTTAGAGCCCGGAAACCTGGTACCCCAGGGTCTGCCCCCTTCCCAGGCCCAGGAGTTGAGAATCCTTAAAAGGCAGCCCCTGGGTTGTGCAAAGAGGGGCTGGAGGATGAGGAGCCACGATGCCACCGCGCCACGGACTGCAGCTCAGGGCCCAGGCCCACACTCACTGCCACCCCCACACCACACACACACGCAGGCAGACGCTCACAGGAGGCACGCACTCTGGCACCCGCGCAGACACGCAACTGCACAAGGTCCAAACGTCCCAGTGCAGACTTACGACATGGCAGGGACATGGATTCCCAATCGGGATCAGAGAGCAGATGTTCATGCCTCTGTGCCCTGGATTGCACCCCTGTGCCCCGTCTTGCCTCCTTCTTACTACCAGCCACGGGCCTCCCTGTCCCTACAGTCCCCCACCCCGACTTGTCCTGCAAACACAAGGACTCAGGTTTTTAGTCCTTCCTTTGACCCTGTCTTGCCCCTTTTCCTGAAAAGCCAGGCCCTGCCTCTCTGGCCTCCCCACCCCCTCACTGGCCTTTCTGGGCCTCACTTGCCTAACGTCACCTCCTCCAAGGCCCTAACAACCTGCTCAGTGTCCAGTGCCACTCAAGGAGGAGGCCTTAGAGTCTTAGAATGTTGGCATGAAACCAAGGCCAACGTTCTCAGGTTACATTGGGGAAACGAGGTCCAGGAAGGAGAAGGGACTTGCCCCAAGGCCCTCAAGGACGACGCTAAAACCACCATCTAGATCTCCCAAGTGCCAGGCGCGACAGGCACACTCGCCACCACTGGCCTTCATGACATCACCCTCCTGCCCCCCTCCCACCTCCCTGCCCGCTCTTTCTCCACCAGCCCCCCCGGCTTCCCCAACACCAGGCTCTGCAAGCTCCACCCAGGCCTTCTCCTGCCGTCCACCATGCCCGCATGTCCTCCCTGTCCGCAGCCACACCTCTATTTCTGGAGGCAGCACACCTCTCCCTGTCCCTGTGCCCAAAGCAGTGCCCAGTGAATAAACTCAGAATCCCCCCCCCCCCGACACAAACCCACTCCACCACCTCCACCCCACTGCAGTTTTCCACACCAGAATTCTGGATGTCACCCTTGACCCCTCAAGATGGTGCCACATTCCTTGCCTCCTCCCACACAAGGAGCCCAATGCTGCTGGGGTTCAAGCACAGGCAGGTGTCCACAGACCGAAACCATGATGCTGAGTGCACCCCCCCTTCCCAGTGCTGGTGTCAACTTTTGTCTTTGTTACGCCTTCCTGTTTTTGCCATCTGCAACAGGAGCGGGCACCAAATGTTCAAGAAACATTTTGGGGGAAAAAAAATCCAAAATTGCAAACTTCCTAGATGCTAACTTCATTTCCTTCGTGCGGAGGATGGGGAGCAGGATTCTGAGGCTGAACATGAGCAGCCAACAGGGTCTGAGCTATGACTCTTGCCCCCTTCCTTATCCACATCCTCCGCATCCCTCCAACTAGAGTTCTAGAATGTTCCAGAGTTCTATAGTGGGTCATTACCACCTGCCTGTTCCCAGTGATTCTGGACAGGGAGCAGATCTGAGGAGACCAGAAGGAAAGTGGGGCAGAGAAAGGGGCTTACATTTTCTCAGAAAGAGGAGCGTCAATTACCACAGGGCTGTGAGCAGTGTTGAGGCTGATTTCAGGGATGATAACAGCAGCAGTTCCCAATTACCTGGCACTTTCAGAGATTAATGTTTTATATCACTCAATTAGTCCTCGCAACAACTCTACAAAGAAGCTGCTCTGTTATCTTTTACAAATGAAGAAACTGAGGCTCAAAGACATGAAGGCTGAAAGAGATGAACTGACGCTCAGAGAGAGATTCTGCTCAAGATCAGCAAAATCTGATCAGCGGCATCCTGATGGCAACTCAGGTCTGTATGACCAGGAGACCCAGGCTCTCGGCACCTGACCGGAGCCACTGGGCCCTTAAAGCAAGATCCATCCTAACCATTCACCCAAAAGTAGGGACTAAAGCAATGTGAATGCGTCAAGTAGGGCACCCTCAGCGCATGAAGTGTGAGCCCCCTTGAGGAGTTCAGAGGAGCCAGGATTTCCCTGGATTTGCCGCCGGCACTAACAGAAGGCGTGACGCACAGCGTGTACACTCCCAGCAACTTGCCACAAAGATGCTGCTCTGGGGTGGTTGCTGGCTGCCCCTTCGTGGCTGCTGCTTGGGACTTAATTAGACCCAGTCTCAGCTCAGGCCTATGGGGGCAGGCCTCCCACGCCCACTTCGTGTTCTACAGCCCCTCACCTCCAGGGAGCCCAGCTTCATGGTGGAGCCGGGCACAGTGCGGGGCATGGTCCGGCTGCGCTCCCCCGGCTCGGGCACTTGGCGGGCGCTGGGTGTTGGTGGTGGCGGTTGGAAGGTCATCCCGTAGGGGTTCTGCAGAGACCCATAGGCAGGGCCCAGCCCCAGGCCCGAATGGTCCACAGACAGGAAGCTAGGGTAGCCTTCGGTGTGGGCCAGTGCCTTGGCAGCCCGTCGGGGAGTGCCCTCAGGCCGGGTCCTGGGGGGATCCTCACCACCTCCACCCCCGCCGCCAGGCTGCAGGCTCAGAGTCCTTCGGGGCAGCACCATGTAGTCCCCCTCGGAGCCTGGCTCAGCTGGCCGTAGCCATGTGAGGTCCAGCTGCCGCAGGCTGCCCTCCCCGCACATGTACACGGGGTTGGCCTCCTGGGGGGGCGGCGGCTCCCCCAGCCCTGGCGAGGCTGCCATGGGCATCAGGATATTCCCAGGCAGCGGTGAGAAGCTGAGGCCGCCCTCAGGACCCACAAGGCAGGACTTGGGCTCCTCATCCTCATCCAGGGACAGGCGGGACAGCGTGCCTGTGATGGTGGATGGGTTGCAAGTGTTGACCTCCTTGAACAGAACTGGGGACAGGAGTGGGAGGGAGGTAAGTTCTGGGGAGCAGGAACCCCCAGATGCCCTTGCCCAGGCTGGGCAGGTACCAACCCTCTAAGCTCAGACAGGGAAGGAAACTGAGTCCTGGAAAGACAGCTGGGTGATTGGTACTCTCTCCCACACCAGAGGGGTTAAGAAGACAACTGGCCCAGAGACCCAAAGCAAGGCAGGGCAAGGAACAAAGGCCCAACTCCTTCAGGTCAGCTCTTGCTCCAAGTCCTGACGTCTGACCCCACAGCCCTGAGGCCATGAAAAGGGCCTTGCCCCTCCCCCTCCCCGGGGAGCTTCCCAGGAGACAGAACTGGCAAGAGATTCTGGTAACAATCAGGGAAATGATATAATACTGTAACAGCCACTATGTTCCAAGCACCCTGCTAGGCACTTGATGTCCTTTAATTCATTTAAGGCTCAGAAAGATAGGCTGTTCACCCAAAGTCACACAGTAAGCGTGTTCATAGCCTTCAGTCCACTAAGGGCTGTCTGACTCAAGCTCAACTCCACAGTCAGACCCCAATCAGAGCCCCCCACAGTGGGGCTGCGGGACCTCCCTTCTTGCCCTTCCCTGGGGAACATTCTCAGCTCCGTGCTAGCAGACTCACCTGTCTGACAAGCCAGATCCACATCCTTTTCAAAGTCTGACTATAGGCAGAGAGGGACAGAGCAGGCAGGCAGAGAGAGGATCAATGTATCAAGGTGGAGGGGGAGCTCAGTCCCCTCCCTACCCTCCCAGAGGTGCTACCCACAGCACACTGCCCAACAGAGCCCACGGGGGCCCCAGGCATGTCTATTCCCAGCCCCACTTGGCAAGTGGGAAAATTGAATGAGGGAAAGACTTGCTCAAAGCCACCCAGCGGCCAGTGGCTGAGCCTGAATCAAGCCTGATCTCTGTCCCCTCCTTGCCACGGGTGTGGAAAGTGAGGGGCCAGGGGCAGGGGAATGGGGGGTAGGGGCATGCTCAGAACCCACCCGTGTCCTGCCCAGGCCTCCTCACTCACCAGGATCTGCAACTGCCCATTCTTACACGAGTCAGGGGAGTCCTCGCTCTCATCGGCCCGGCACACGCCCATCTGGCACTTCACCACATCCTGGACCTGGGGGCAGTGGGCGCCTGCTGGCCTGAGGCCACCACAGGGCCTCTGGCTACAGCTGGCTGAGCCTCCCACCCCAGGCACCCAGGCGGGTTTGGAAAGACAGCAGCACACCGGGCCTAGGGGACGGCTGAGGGGAGCAGGAGCTCCAGCAGGCCAGGAGGCCGGGCTCACGGCTTCCACACCCAGGGCTGCCCCGCTGGGGGCCTGACCAGGGCCTCAGCTCCCCCTGCCCTCGTCTGCACAGAGGGGAGCAGTGAGAGTGCTGGCCTGGTGGGGCAGGTGGGTGCAAAAGGACAGGAGGAGGGCCCAGCCCCACCTCTCGGCGCAGGAAGCAGTGCACAGCTGTGATGACAAAGCCTTGCGCAGAGTTGAAGACAGCGAAGAGGGCCTGGAAGAGGACGGAGCGGCGGTCTGTCATGGCCAGGACGGCGGACATCCAGGTGAGTGCTAGCAGGGGCAGCACCACGCAGGAGCTCCAGAGTGAGGCCCTGAAGACACAGCAGAGGGCTCATCAGGGTGACCCCCTGGGAGGCAGGGTGGGCTAAGCCCAGGGCCTGAGCTGAGCCGGGGGCCCTTGATCAGCCCAAGACTGGCAGGGCCCCAAGCTCCCAGACCTCAGCAGAGACGGGCTGAGGACCCAGAGTCAGAGAAACAGAGAACAGAGACAGAAAGCGAACTATGGAGCCAGAGCAGGGGCCAGAGAGGTGGGAGGGACAGACACACGGACCCAGTGGGATTGAGCCACATCCTTCAGGGGACATAGATGGAGAAGGTAGAACAGAAGTGGGAGGGAGGAGGAGAAAGGAAACACAGCCAGATGTTGCGACTTTCAGCTCCAATTTGCACAAAATCACAGGCCGGGGCCACATCTCCAGACATTCTGGGAGAAGAGGAGAAGCGGGACAAAAAGAGATGACACAGTGAGAGAGCGAGCCAGACAGAGACACACGGACAGAAAGACTAAAACAGACAGAGCCCACAGAGGACGTCAGAGAGCACAAGTCTTTGGGGAAAAGACGGGGCCAGGGCCGGCGCAGCAGGCTCGTCCCCTTCAGTTCCCCAAGGCGGGCGCCCGGCTCCCAGGGGCTGCTCCGAGCCCTGGGCAAGAAGATCACGGTTGGGGCTGGGGGTACAAGCTGGGATCAGGGCCAAACCCACACACACCCCGCCCTCTGGGCAGGGGAGGGCAGAGGAAACCGGTAAGCAGGCCCTGCCTCCAGGCGCCAGTGCCAACCTGCCATCACTGGCTACAGCCCACGTGGGCACCGGAAGGCAGTCTTACTCTACTGGGCCCGGTGCCACCCCCAGCCCACTCTGCCTCATGAACACCTCAGGTGGGAGAGTCAGGCAGGGGTGGGCACAGCTCCCGACAAGGCAGAGAGATGGGCAGAGGGTCAGGACCTGTCCTACGAAGAGTGGGGGAGGGGGGTGCTCTGCCTGGCGGGGGCAGGCACAGTGGTCTCCACAGCCCCTGGGGGCAAAGCCAAGACTGAAAGAGGGCCTAATCACAGTCATAAGAGCTGCCATTGATTAACCACTAATTCGCAGCCAGGCCCTACACTGAACACTTTACATACATCGGTTCACATTGTGATCAAAACAACTTCAATAAACAGGCATGGTGGGGATTATTATCCCAATTTACAGATGAAGAAACTGGAGTGCGCCCAGCTGGGCAGAGAGAGGCCAAGCTGGGATGCAAATCCGGTTTGGCTGCCTCCAAAGCCCAAGCTTTTAACTGCTAGTTCTGACAGACTGGGTCAGAGAGGCAGCTGGCAGCCCAAGTGACAGTGAGCTTTCTACTCCACAGAGCTTCCCAGGGACGGTGCCAGCCGCCTCCAGAGGCGATGTGGAGCCTGACCCGAGAGTGGCGCAGATAAAGCTGGACTCCTCTGGTCAGGGAGGCCCTGGTGGGTTTGTGCATGGCTGAAATGTAAAAATTCTCAGCCACCAGGGACAGGGGTGTCTCAATGGCATAATTCTCTACCTCCAAGATTCTCTGCCTCCCTACTGATTGAGATTCAATGCCTCTAAAATTCTTACAGATTCCATGACAGATGATAAGATCCTACAATTCACATTCTAACATTCTCGGCTTCTAACTTTCTTATTCTAAGATTCCATCATTTTAATTCTGAGGTTCTATGGGCTCAAACATTCTAAGGACCTGAGATTCTATGAGCTTCTGTAGGTTCAGGTGTAAGGAGGGGTCTTTAGCTAAGCTGGCAGTGAAGGCAGGGGCTGGAATGAAGGGGTGGGCACAGGAACCCAGCATTTTCCAGGAAGCACAGACATTCACTCCCGATGCCCTCTGTCACCTTGACACCAAGCCCTTGGCAGGACAAGCTTTCCAGGGCACTGGGCTGATATCCCTCCTCCCCCCACCAAGGGCACTGCCCCCCATTCTTTTGTCCCCCGCCCACCGCCCACCCCCCAGGGGGCACAACTAACATGGCGTTCCTGGCCGAGGCTGAGCTGAGCAGGGGGCTGGGGACCGCTCCACACGCTGAGCAGGGGAGGAGCAGCCTGGCCCAGGGGCACCGCTCCGACCTCGGGGGCGGCACAGACACGGGAGAAGGGGGAAACACATGGGAAGCAGGAGGAGAGGGGCAGCATGAGCCCCGAGCAGGGTGGGAGGGGGAGGGCAGGTGAGAGAGAGAGAGGTGGGTTAGGGTGGGCGAGGGGCTGCGGCTGAGCACTCCGAGTGCCCACCTTGCCTGCACCCTTGAGGCACCAAGGTTAGGGAGCCCGTCAGTCACATCGTCGAGCCCTGACTCCAGGAGGGACCACAGCCCTCCCTCCCTGTACCATGTCCCACAAGGCCACGTCACAGAGACCCCCCACCCTTACCCGGCCCTCTGTTTCTTGGACTTGTCTGAGATGCCATCTCGAGCCATGAGCTTGTTGAAGACGATGATTCCGATGAGCATATTCACCTGGGGGCCCAGTGGAGTGGGGTGAGGGAGACAGGATCACTAGGTGCCCTCCTGGCAGGGAAAGCCCTGGGTGGGAGCTGGAATGCAGGGAGGAGTAGACCCCCTGGGCCACACCCCTCCCAGGACACTGAAGAGACACGTACCAGGACAATGACGGCTGCAGGGCCCACAAAGGCATAGAGCAGGCCACCCTCAAGAGAGAGCCAACAGCTGGGGGGTGGGGGAGAGGGAGCGTCAGACACCCAAGCAGGCTCCTCCCCACCCTCACACACCATCCCTCAGAGCCCCCCGGGCTGCCAGGCCCACGTCAGCAAGACGCCGAGTGCCAGACAGGGTGAGAGGGAGCCACTGGCTGTTGCTGAGCCTCAGTTTCCCCTCTAACAAAAGTGAAGACCATCAGGCCCAAACAAGGCTGATCTCTGAGATAAATGGTCCTCAGAGATTATCCAATCCCAAAACATCCTTTTACATTCAGGGAAACTGAGGCTCTGACATGGGGAAGGATTTGCCCGAAATCTCACAGCAGGCGTGGGCCAGAGGTGCAGACTGTAAAGCCCTCAGGCCCAGCCTGAGGCCCTAACAGGTTCAGTAACCCCACAGGAGGCCACGTACTAGCTGGAGGTACCGTATCCTTTGGTGCGGGTAAAGCCAACAGACACGGCCACCACCAGGGCAGGCAGACCTGGGGAAGTGGGGGAGCCAGAATGAGATGGCCAGTTCTCAGGGTCCTCTCATGCTCCCAGACCCCAGCCCAGGTGACCCCAGTGCCCACGAAGCGGGGCCAGGGCCGAACCTGAACCTGGCTGGCCGCCCCTGCCCCCAAAGCCCACTGGCAGAGTCCAACATGGGCCCTGCTCACCCCAGCCCAGGCAGAGGAAGCGCTTGCGAACGAGGCGGGTGCGCATCCGTCCAATGACAGCCAGGTAGGACTGCCAAGCCTCAGTGAGCACCCAGCAAAAGGAGGAAAGGAAAAAGAAGTGCAGGAAGGCTGCTGTCATGGTGCATACACCCTGCAAGGAGAGGAAAAAGGAGGGAGTGGCCCTGAGCAGCCGCCAGGCTTCCCACACCCGCTGCTGGGTGCTGCCATGGCCACCCACCCAAGCTCCGCCCCCCACAGAGCCCTACCAGGCACCCCCGTCTTCCTGCACCCACACACAGCACGACACAGGCCTGGTGACATGCACACAGCATTCAGCATCCGAGAGGCTGGCGGGCAGGCTGCCCACACACAGACAAGGTTGGCAGGGAGGGGGACAGACAGGAGCACCTGCCATGTCACGGCCGGGTGGGCTCCACACCTGGCACTCACAGTGCTGGCACTGTGCAGAGAAGGCTGAGGGGGCATAAGGAACGGCCAGCACAGGTCATCCACAGGCAGAGGGCACAAGAGGCCTTGCTGGGGCCCCTACATGTCCACAGACATGAGAAGGCCCAGGCTCCACAAATGCCACCCGCCCACACACGTGCATGAAGGCGCTCGGCTCACGTAGACGTTCACAGATGTACATATTCACAGATGTACATAGACACTTATCACTTGAGTACACACACCCCTCCTCTCTGACGCCTTCACGTATGCTCACACACTATCACCCGCACCCTCACCCAACACACGTCTGGATTGTATACAAACATCCGTCACGTAGGTACATGCACACAAACACAAACACCGCCACCTGCAAACATTCTCCACCTTCGCCCCCTTCACCCCACTCTCACTCCCTGACACCCCCGTGAGCCTGCACCTGCCTTGCTCAGCACCCGCGACTGGCCCACGAGGATCAGGATGTTAGATGCCAGGATGGACAGGCAGAAGTTGAGCAGGATGATGGAGCGTTCAGATTTTATAAACCTGAGAGGACAGAGTGGGCAGAGGCAGAGGAGCTGGCTGCCCGGGCCCAACCTGGGATGACTGGTCACTCCCGCCCCGTCTTCGCAGTGTCCCACCTACCTCCAGAAGGCAGCATAGATGGCAAGCAGGGTGAGCAGCGCCATGCAGGACACAGCACAGCCAATCACAAGGGGCACCGAGGGGGAGCCTGCCATCTCAAGGGTCTAGGGAAGATGAGCAGACATTCAGATGGGTCACTGCGAGAGGGCGGGTGCAGGGGTGCCCTCGGCCTCCCTACTTCCTGTCTAGTAGAGACGGGCACCTGCACCTTTGCCACAGCCACACACAGAAGGGGATGCACCACTGTCCTCACAGGTGCACAGAGCACACCACGTGGAGGTGCATTTGCGCTCGGTCACCCACTCTTGCACACATAACCAGAAACGCACATGTGTATACACACGCACAAATACCCACTGCCACACCCCGCCCCCAGGCACATCAACACTGTGAGCACCACCTCGAAGGTACAGATTTCCATGTGCAATCCCAGAAGTGCAGCTGCTCAGACACACATGCGGGATCACCAGCTTCCTGCTGACACTGTCAGAGATGGCCGCTGGCCACCCCGGCGCCTCCTCCCTGCCCAGCCACGGCACCGTCCCACTCACCAGGTCCCTGGGCGGCTGGGCCAGCACGGCAAAGGTGGACGGGTGCTGGCACTGGCAGCGGGTGTGGGCTGCCTGGGTCTCCAGGGTCTGGCAGCTCTCGGTGTCCCAGTCCCCTGAGCTGGCGTCTCTTGGGTGGGGGAAGAGGTGGAGTGAGGCCCAGCCCAGCTCCGCAGCCCCACCCCCAGCACCGGCCACTGCCCAAGAAAAGGAGAATCCAGGGCAAGGCCACGGCTGAGAGGCAGCAGTTGGGACCCGCAGGATTCGCCCTTCATCCTGGCCTTCCCGGCAGATCCCCCCCCCTGAGGAGAGGTCCTAGGGCTGCACTTTTCCCCACACAGAGCCCTTGCCCAACTCACGCTCTGGAGTAGTCCCAGCTGGCACAGTGGGGGTCTGTGGTGCCCTGGAGAGCAGAAGACATGAGTGCAGTGTGGGCTGGGGACCCCGCCGCCCATCCTACCAAGCACGACCCACACAGACCACAGGGTCAGCCTGCCATCGGGCACACCGCCTCCCCATCAGACAGGCCTTTGGTCGCCCGTGTTGGGGTATTCCCAAGGCCCCTGCCAGGGCCCCCACTCACATTAATGATGTAGGAGAGCTCCACTGTGATAAGGGGCTCAGCTGGTGGCTGGGTAGGGGGCCGCACAGTCACTGTCATCACCCGGGATGTGACGGCCAGCGGGGGCCTGGGGACAGGTTCTGAGGTCAGCTCCTGCCAGCAGGTGCCCAGACCCAGTCAGGAACCCTGAAGTCACGTTGGATGGGGGCAAGGGGCTACCCGGGGTCAAGTCCAGGGAGCGGCCCAGAGCTCAGTGGGGCCCAAAACTTCAGGTGAGATCTAGACCTCAGTCCAACACCCCCTGGACCACGGCGAAGTCTCTGGGAGCTTCACGGAGATCTCTGAGAAGCACCTGTATCCAGAGCCAGGCGAGGGTTCCCCGCAGCTGCAGGAGGATGCAGCTGAATCTCTTGGCAGCCAGCACAGGCTCAGTCCTTCTCTCACCTGGAACTCTCTGGACCCTCCGAAGCCCCATCCACCCTTCCCAGAGGCTCACCTGGGGGGTGGTAGGATCAGGCCCAGGGTGCGGTAGAGCACAGCACCAATCACAAAGTAGGAGGAGGAATCCTCGGGGTCTGCCGGGAGGAGGCGCTGATGGGAGTAGCCCGGGCCAGGGGGCACCGTTCCTGGGCCCTTCCCCCTGCCAGGACTGCCTGATGCCTCAGAGGCAGCCATCTTCCCTGGGGAGGAGAGGCTGAGCACCTCCTTAGGCAGAAAGAGGCGGTCCTCCGAGTGCCGCACCCAGTCCTTCATGCCACGGCGGCCCCGCATGGGGAATGTGATGTCGCTGGAAACAGCGGAGACTGGCTCTCGCTGAATGCTGATCACTGCAAGGGGATCAGGGGTGGCAGACCACACCAAAGACAGACAGACACACGGAGGACGTGCGTAAGGGAAGAGAGAGATGTCGGAGGACAGACACCAGGAAGGCAGCAGACACACCGAGGTTGGTACCAGCCCAGAGGTGTGGGGACACGTATACAGAGTAACACAACACACAGACAGAAGCGAGGAAACACGGAGAGAAAGAGACAAATAAGGAGTTAAATAGGAAAAGACAGGGCCCCAAGAGAGAGAGAAACAGGAACAGCCTCAGAAACCATCCCTCCCCAGTCAGGGCCTGGGTTCCACATCCAGCTCCCCCTCCCTGCCAGCCTCCTGTACCCAAGTTGTCCGTGACAATCAAAGAGCTCTGAAAGGCCTTGAGAGCATCGCCCACGAGGTGAATGAAGTCCTCCACGACCCGGAGCAGGTGCACAGAGCCAGGGGATACCTGGGGACAGAGGATGTGGTTAAAGGTCTGAGACGGAGGTGCGTCATGGGGAGGAAACCTAGAAGCCTGGCCCCTCACCTGCTGAGCATCGTCCCACTTGTCCTTGTTTTCTGCATCCACCATGAAGCTCACCACCTGGAAGAAGCGCTGGGGAGAGAGCCGTGACTATCAGGAAGTCTCAGCCCCAGAGACGAGAGCTTCCCCAACTCAGCCACACTTGTTGTCCCCAGAAGACTCTGATGGGGACCCAAATGCCCCCCTCCCACTCGGTCTGGAGCATCTGCGATCTCCGGCCTCCCTCCCCTCAGCAGGGCAGGGAGGTACCTGCACATCATCAGCTGAGGGCACATAGGTGGCCCTCTTGAAAGTGTCAGTAACATTTCTCAGAATGTCCACAGAGAAGAGCAGGTCCCCGCTGTAGTAGGTGCGCCGGGCCAGCAGCTCCTGCAGGCTGCGCACCACTTGCGACATGCCCTCTCCTGCCAGCATGCGCTGCCCCTTGGCCAGGTGCTCCCGAAGCTGCAGTTGACAAGCGGGCTGCTGTCATCAGAGTGTCAGGATCTGGGACCAGCCCCTGGCCCATCCCACTCTAGTCCACCCACTGCTTGCATCGAGAGAAAAGAGGGGGAAGAGGCAGAGATGCTCAAAGGGACTCATGGGGAGACAGAGTTCAAGAAAGAGACCCATAGAGAGAATCTCTAAAGATATTTTTAAAAGCCTGAAATAGAAATAGCTAGAAAAATAAGGTGCTCAGATGTACATATAAAAGATGACAAGCAGGGTACAAGGACCGGGTACTCCCCTATCCCAAAAGGGTCATGCACACTCTGGAGTGTAACTCATTCATCTTCCTATTCTCTCTCTCTTTTCTCTCTCAAACACACCTTCCAAATGCAAATACACAGCTAACACCAATTACAGGCAGACAAGTACACCCAGGTCACATTCACTGACAACGTTCTTACCCCAAGACAGGCCCTAATCTGGGCGTAAGGGACACAAAAATAAATTCAATTTTGTCTCTGGGCATCAGGGAGCTCCCAGTCTGACAGGCAGGACACAGACATTTTGAAGAGCACTCACACTTAATGACTGAAAAGCTCAGGGGGCTGTAGGAATACAGAGGTAGGCACGAGAAATATGGAAATACCCTTGAGAGTTAGGCCTTGAGGTATGAATAGGAGTTTGACAGACAAGGAGAGGCACAGCCAGGCAGAAGTGGGCACACATATATGCCAAGACACATGGGCCTGAATGAGAATCAAGCTCCCTTCACCCCCTACCAGCGTCTGGGGCAGATCTTGTGTTGCCCCAGCCCAGCAGGGCACACTCACTGACAGATATAGGTAGCGGTACTCGTGGGAGATGCAGCGGGCAAAGCTGGGAAGCCCCCAATATGCCACGCCCTGGGCACTGAGGAGACAGCGGCGGCTGGCAGACCCTGCAGGGGACAGGACAGAGGGTTGGGTGTGGGGGATGAGCTTTCACCCACTTCATTCCACACCTCAGGATGGAGGATCAAAGAGGCTGGAAGCCCAGAAGGAGACAGCAAGAATGACAGGGGTGGTGGCCTGAGGAGACAGCTACCCGCCGCTCACCTGAGGCATTGGGGGGACACTTGTTGTAGATGATCTCGCCAGCAGCTGCCTTCTTCCACGTCATCAACATCACATACTCATCCCTGCACATCTCATGGAAAGCTGTGGGTACAATGAAGGGGCTCAGCCAGGCCCATGTGCTTGTCCCCCAAACCCCCAGGGTCCTGTGAGCAGTACCTGGACACCTCTTCTCACTGCAGGGCTTCACCTCCTCTCCAGTGCCCTCGCAGGGATAGCCCTGGGTGCCCGAGGCCTGGCACATGCGGAAGCGACGCTGCCAACCTGTATCACACGTCTTGGAGCACAGGCTCCAGGAGTTCCATGGTCCCCACTTGCCATCTGTGGCTACAGGAGAGGGCGGGCATGAGTGAGCCCAGGTGCCCCCCGGGGCCAGGACGGTCACCTGCTGCCCCTGCAAGCACTCACCCGGGCACTCAAGGTTGCTGCACTCGCGGGTGTCGGTGAGGGCACCCGTGCACGAGGCCCAGGCTGGACCTGCCACGCTGCACTTCCGGCTGCGTTGCTGGGTCCCATTGGCACAGGAGGTGGAGCACGGGCCCCAGGGACCCCATTCTAGCCACTGGCCTTCCACTGCACGAGAAGACACAAGCAGGGGTGGCCGTTGAACAAGGAGTGTGGGAACTGGCAGGGGCAGAGCACTCGAAGGGAGATGGCAGAGCCTGCTAAGCACTGAGGCTTGAGCCAGGCCAGACCCACTGGAGAGGGGTTGATGAAGGGGGGCAGGGGGCTGGAGTGAGCAGGTGGTGCCTGGGCTGGGTCCTGCCTGCTTGTCACCAGCTCCAGAAACACAGGGCACCTCTCCACTCTGCATGGAGGCACACGTTCTCTTTTGGCTAAGGAAATGGGTCACCTTCTGATTAATCTCTGTCTACATTTAAGCCCAGCTCTGTGTCTCCTCACAAACCCAGCTGGCCATGAGCACCAAAGTGCTATGAACAGAAAGGGTAACCCAGGGCTTAGGGAAAGGGGCACCGGCAAGCAGCCCTCACTGGACAGGGTCACAATGTGCCAATTCCAACTCTGCTGGGCCAGGTCACCTCCCACGCTGACAGTCTCCCCATGCGTGGTCAAAGTTCAGGGGGCTCCCCAGGGGCAGGGCACCGGACCTGACTGTCTCCTTTAAGTCTCCCGACCCCCACCCGGCTGGGCAGCGCCCGCCTGGAAGCCCACGGGCGCTACTGACCCGGGCAGGCAGCCATACTGCAGAGCTTAGTCTGCAGCTCGGGACCCTCGCAGGCCTTGCCGCCGTGCTGGGGGGGCACGCAGGTCCGCATCCGGCTCCGGGACCCCCGCCCGCAGCTGCGGGAGCACAGGCTCCAGGACCCCCACTCCTCCCACACGCCGTGCACTGCAAGGAAGCACGTGGCCGGTGGCTGGGCCGCACCTTGGCCCCGCCCACTGCCCGTCCACCCACCAATCAGGAGCTCCCGCAGTTCTGCGCCCACTCCTCATTGGCTCTGTCCTGGACACCAGGACTCCACCCTTGGGGGGCGGAATGTGGATGACACGGGTTTACAGTCCAAACTCACACAGGACACCCAGACAGACAGAATAGAATCAACCCAGAAGGGGAGCCGGGGGTCCTCCTCTCCTGGGAGCACAGAAAAGCCCAGGATAGAACTCAAGATCTACCCCCACCCTGCCCTACTTTTTCCCTTCCCCACCCTCAGACCCAGAGCAGGAAGCCAACACAGCAGGCCAGGAGCAAGAGAAGAGCCCCTCTGCCCGCAAGCACACGGACACACAATAGACAAGAACCTCTATATGAACACTGACACAAAGAGCTCACACTCCAGAACACAGCTTTGCCCCAGCCCTTTGCAAGCTCCTGCCACACCCCCAGCTCTCAAGACCCCTCCCAGGTAGCCCTACTTCAGTTCCACAGCCAGGAGCTAGCCAGCCCTAGGCACCGCGGCATCCCCTCAGGGCGTCGGGGGCAGGACTGGCAGAAGCTGCCCACCCCTCAGACTCCCTGTTCCGGGCAAGCACATGCACATTCCCAACTCCATGCTGCACTGAGGAAGGCTTCAGGGTCTACAGGAGGCTTCCTGGGGAATGGGATGGGGACTCAGAGGCGGGAGGGGATTGCTCAGGGAAGGTTTCATTTTTTACAAAGTGACATTTGTCTCAGATCTTGAAGGACAGGCTGAATTTTGATAGCCCAGGTGTGGGGGGTGGAGGTGGAGCTAGAATAAGGGAATGCAGGGAGGTGGGATAGTGCAAGGGGTGCTGGCATAGCCAGAGCACAGGGACCATGGAGGGCAAGAAGGGTAAAAAGATAGGCCTGACTGCCAGGCCTAGACATCCGTGCTCCCAGTGCCCTGGGTGGGGCTGGGCACAGTAGGGGGGACAGTCAAGTTTGCTGAATGAAAGAAGGTAACCGCCTCTGGAAGATTAACTTGCCCAAGTCCCAGGCAGGACAGAACCTGGCAGGCAGACCAGTCGGGGAGGAGGGGCGTACCTGGGCAAGTGGCCGAATTGTTGCAGGGCCGGGTCTCCCGCAGGGGCCCGCTGCACAGGGTCCCATAGGGGGAGGACACACAGGAGCGGGTCCGCACCTGCAGACCCTGCCCACACGTCAGGGAACACACGCTCCACGGGGACCACTCCTCGGCCGCCGGGTCACCTACAAGAAAGGGACAGTGTCGCGGCAGGGGGCACCTTTCAAGCGTTCAGTCTCATAGGAATCCTCCTACCCTGACCCCAAGTGACAGGCCCTTCAGGAGGCAGCCCAGCCCTACCCACAGGCCTCACATGGCAGAGAGATGCGGCTGAGCTCCAGGACACAGACACAGACAGGCACAGACGGTCACACGCCAAGCACACATGCTACCAGACGCCACATAGTCGGGCTCCCGCCACAGAGGAAGGGAGGCGGGCCCGAGTTACCTGTCTGTGCCAGGTATACCCCAGGCTCATCTGCAGACCTTGGCCACTGGGTTTTCACCTTTGGTTCCTCTTCCGGCTCCTCACCTGGAACACGGAGGTGGTGGCAGGGGCTTAGCCAAGGCCAGCTCTGTCCTGCCAGAGTGGCACAGAGAAGGCAGCCTTGCTCACCCTCAGCCTGAGGGTCTAGAACTACCTGCAGGTGATGCTGAGAGAGCATCAAGTCCTGCCCCCTGCCCCATCACCGCCATTTCACAGATAGGGAAACTGAGGCTCAGAAGGCCACACAGGACTCGCCCACAGCCTAACAACCATCTTTTCCTCCTCTTGCCTCAGGCCCACCAGGGGAGACTGGAGAGGAGTGGCCGCTCCTGTTCATGAGCTCTGGCAGACTTCTGTGCCAAGTGCTGTCCACACCTATCTCCTTTAATCCTCCCTTGGGAAGTAGGGACCCCCATCTCTATGTAAAGATGAGGAAACTGAGGAATAGAGAGGGGAAGTGACTTGGCTAAAACCACACAGCTTACTGAGCCTGAAGCCCAACTTCTTCCCCTTCACAGGGCTCACAAACACCCAAGCTGGGCAGCTGCGACCACCCCCTAGCCTGCCTCAGGGACATGGTTCATGCCAAGCCAGGGGCTGATCTTGGGCCTGGATCTGGCTCCCCAAGCAGCACCGGACTGTGACCTGGAGACGCAGGTCAGAAGGCTACCCCTGTGAGACCCAAGGGCTCAGAGCAGGGGCCTGAATCCAGCAGACCCTTCTTCCCACTGCCCGTCTGGTCGCGAGAGCAGCAGTCCTCCAGGAGGCCGACGCTGCCTCGGCCCCAGCCTCACCGGGCTCTCGGCTGCCCAGATTGACGTGTCTGGTCCAGGCCTTGGAAGCACCACCAGTTCTGGAGGAGGGGCTGGGGGCTCCTGTTCTCCAAAGCCAGGCCCTCCTGCTCAGATAGGAGCTCACCCAGGCCCTCCCCGACAGGCTGAGTAGTAGGGATGGGGGCAGACAAGAAAGCAGAGGGGAAGAGGCCAGGCCCGTGTAGAGGCCGCTGGGCAAGTAGGGCTGGGACAGCATCTGGGGACAGGGCTCAGCCCATGCTGTCCCCAGACCAGAAGGCACTCCCCTCCCCAACCCCCGGGCCCTCTCCCATTGCTAATAGCCACGTCAGCACAGAATAGGCGCTCTGCGTTTGAAGGAACCCAAGAGGGCTGCACCCCTGCTGCGCGGTCCGGGCTCTGTATCAGAGAAAAAGCCCTGAGGAAACCTGCTGTCCAGGGGACCTTCAACTGCCACTCAGCCTAGTTTCTAATCTCAACGCTCAGGCCCCTCTTGCCACTTCAGCCACCAGTCTTAAGACCTGCTCTACATCATCTCTGGAACTTCTCCACCACCTCTGAGACCTGGGCCTCTAGGACATCTTTGGAGTCAGGCAACCTTGGATCCCAGCTGGGGCGTGGACACTGACCAGCTGTGTGACCTTGGGCAAGTGTCTCTGCCTCTCCGACCCCCTTTTTACCTGTATGAAACAATACCCGACTACTCCCCGACGGTAGGCCACGGAGCCCTTAGCATACTGCTTGGCACATGGCAAATGCGCAGGAGGCAGGAACTGCCTGGTTTATTTTCACCGTCTCCCCTCTTCTCCCAACCTCCACCCCTTCTGCACCCTCACGCGCCACCCTCCAGCCCCCAAGCCCCCTGTCCTGGAATGGCATCTGCAGCGCCCCCTGGCCTCACTTTGGGCCCTGCCTCCTTCAGGACCACGGAGAAGGTGCTGGTGCCACACCTGTCAGCTCCTGAATCTGCTCACCCGGCCCTTCCACCACACCCGCTCAGCCAGTCTCCCACCCCAGAGCCCGTGACAAGCCGCCTTCGCCACGACCACGCCCGGACTGCTGAAGAAACCCACAGCTGTGCCAGCTGGCCCCACGACAGATTCAGGGCTGCCCATCCGCGAGGCACCCAGGCAGCTCGGCAGCCCCTCTCGGCTCCCTGCCTTCCCCGTTCCCCACCTTGGCCGGCTGCACCAGACCTTGACCTCTCTCCTCCAGCCCATCTCCATCCAACCCTTCAGCAACAAGCTCTGTTGCAGAGAAAGCAGAAGCTATGATACAGGAGCCTCCTCTCCCCACCAACTTCTGGTCCCACCCCTCCAACTCCCAACTCTCCTGCAGATCTTCTCCCGACAAAGGCCAGCCCCAGCCTGCTCCTGCATCCCCCGCCTCCTGTCTTCTCAGGAGGGCTCCGCGCATTGCCCGCTCTCCCATCAGCGTCCCGTCAGCATTTTCTCCTCATCGAAGCACATGCACGTATCTGGGCCTCCTCCATTCCGGGGGGCCAGGGGGGGGACTCTTCTTTGACCCTCCTTCCTCCTGCAGATACTGTCCTCTGGCTTTTCTTTGCCATCAATGAGTGGTTCACAGCTGGCACTCCAGTTTCTCACCTGCCACTCATGTCCTTACTCAAATGTCACCTCGCCTGGTAATCCACGACAGTCTAGCTTTTGACCACATCTTTGTACTCAAACCATTCTTGACAAAGTCATCAGCGCCCTCCTGGCTGCTAAATCCTATGGATACTGGGTAGGCCTTGCCTCACCTGACCCCTCGGCAGCATGTGGCCCTGTTGCCTCTCCCTTCCTTGAAACACTCTCTTCCCTGACATCCTGACTCTCTGGCTCCGCAGCCCCAGTCTTCCTGCTGGTCTATCTTCCTGCTGTTTCAGGCATTCACACTTTATACTGTTTTCACAGGACACTTTACATCCTTCTCCAGGCTTAATTATCCCCTCTGAATGGCTGCTCCGAGTCATTATCCCCAGAACCTCCCCCCCCAAGTCCTGTCTAGTCTCCTGCCTCCTGAACAGGTCTCCTGATGGGAGGCCCTCCAACTCAGCATGTCCAACACAGGACCACCATCTCCTCTCAAACCTCCACCTGCTTGTTCCCCACCCTCTTTGCCTGGAAAACTCCTATTTGACCCTCAAAACCCACTCAAATGACCTCTCGTCTGCGAAGTCTTCCTTATCCCCACCACCCCCCCAGGCAGAATTGGCTGCCCCTTCTATGTGCCCTCTCATCACAGATGATTCCACCTTCTGTCTGTCTAAACTTCCCCCCACCCGAGAGCCCTTTGACGGAAGGCTGTGTGTGAGCCAGCTCCCTGACCGCAGTGAGCGCCCACAAAGAATCGGGCCCAGGGCAGTATCAAAAAACACCAATGAACATAATCCTCCTAGCTTCCTCTCCCCCGACCTGATTTGGGGGGCGGGGCAGGTCACTGGAAACAGTCCTTTATAATCTCAAGTATCAGCTCCGCCCAACAGCCCTCTACCCATTCATGAATAAACATTCTGGAGATGTCTTTGACCTGTTGAAAATCCAGCCAAGAGTCCTCTTATCCAGCTCCTGTTTTGGTGTCTTGACCAGCATCGTGTCTGTGACAAACTCCCACCAGCCTGGCATCCGGGAAAACTGTGAAACAGGAACATGTGACAGACCAGCCTGACCTGCTGGTCGTGGACTCACACTGCTTCCTGTGGTCTGCAGTCCGCTACTAAGGCCTCGCCAGCTGTCTGCCGGCCAGCCCCACAATGCAACCAGAGGTGATGTTGGTGGTTGCTCAAATCTACCCTAACTGAAAATCAGAGCATGTCCCAGGTCCAGCTTCAATTCCTCTCCTAGCTTCCTGGGCTGGGCCAGAGAGGGGAAGGAACAAGTCCAAGGCCACACAGCTGGGGCCTGCACTGACTGCCCTCCCCTCCACCCCTACCCCCCTCCCTCAGTGCAGTGGCCAGCAATTTACTTCGCCCCACATGTGAAAGCCAGTTCTCCCTGAAGGAGGAAGGCGACAGAGAAGACCAGAGGTGTCAGAATAGACAAATGTTTATTCAGCATCGACCACGGGCAGGCCCCGGCTGCTTAGGGCACAGAACAGGGGGAGTGTGAGAGGAAGCTGGGCCAAGAGGACAAGGAGGGCTCCAGGAAGGCGTGTGAGCGCCCCCAGGACTCCCGAGTGTCCCACCCAGTGAGTGCAAGGCCCTCCTGGACCGGGGGCTCTTAGGCTCACAGGCCTGCAATCTACCCGTTTTCCCACCTGGCGGCCTGACGTTAGCACGCACAGACCTGCTGCCCGGGACAGGCTTCCCAGATCAACCCTTGAACAGTTCTCTTTTGTTTTGAATAAGGTGACATTTACTGCACAACTGCTACGTGCCAGTCCCCATGCATTCTGCCTCACCTCATTTGATCCTCATTAGGAGGCGTTCCCCCATTTACTAGTGAGGAACAAGGTTCCAGCACGCTGGAGAGAGGCTGATGGGGATTTGAACCCAGGCCTTTCTGACTCTGGGGGCGGTGCTCACCCCACTGAGCTGCACTGGCTCTGACAAAATGCAACTCAACTTGGACCTTCTCAGAGACACCTTTCCTAATTCCCATGGTCCCTCAAGCCACTCCCTTGCCCCACCAAAGACCCCCAGACGAAGTGCCTCTATTATCCTGTTTTCACACCCCTTTCTAAGTGTTCCTTTGTACACCTACCCCCTACCCCGAGGTGAGCCTGACTGTCCTCTGCAGCCTCCAAAGTGACTGTCTAGCAGTCTGGCTCCAGACACACTCCCCTGCTGAGGACCTTCAGTGGCTCCCCACTGCTACAGCCACAGTGCCACCCTCTGAGCCTGGCATGCTCCGGCCCCTGCTGGCCTGCCCAGTCCTGTCCTCCCCTCCCCACCAGGCAGCCAAGCGCACTGGCGGCCATATAAAGAGTGGGGCCAGGCAAACGTAGTTCTAATTCCCAACTCTGCCAGCCACAGTCTTGCTGTGTGCCCTTGGGCAAGCTGTCTCGCCTCTCGGAGCTTAAAAACCTTCCACTGAAAATAAAGATGGCACTTCTTACCACAGGTTCATTGTGAGAATTAAAGAAAACAAGAGCTATGGACCACCTGGAGTGCAATAACCTCCCAATGATAAGGAGCTGCCACCCTTTCTTGTTTTCCCTTTAATATACAAACGCTTTTCCCCTTCTACCTGCTTCTGCTAATGGTGTTTCCTCTCCCTGGAATTCCCTTCTTCCACAGCAATCTGATATCTTCTACATGTCAAATGCCACCTCCTCCAGGAAGCCTTCCTAGGCTGACCACACAGGGGTTTGGGTATGCTGGTCCATTTTCCTGTGGCTTAGACCCCAGGCTGCCTCCTGCTGCAGTTCTCATGGGCCCCGAGGGAGGGTCTTAGTCTGCCTCTCCCTTTGTGTTCAGAGGACCTAGCTCTGAGCAGCTAGACACAAGACAGGCATTCAGCAAACATGGGCCAGATATCCTTGAGGGCGCTTCCCCCCAGCCACACAGGGGCCATTCTTGTCTCACCCCGGCACTGGCAGGCAGGGTGGGCACAGACCCTGCCTCCCCCAGACTCCACACAGTCCAATCCCCTCAGCCTCTTTTCTTGGGAACTTGTTAAAAATAATCAGGATAATCATCACTTCCACAGAGAGGGCAGTGTGATTTACAAAACGGCCCCCAGGTTCTCTGCATCCTCCCTGAAGCTGGCCCCAGAGCCCTGGGGAGGCACCAGCCGATCTCCTTGACACGCGGCTCCCAGCCCCAGCAGTTTTTTGTTCCCCATAGTGCATCAGACTCCCAGTGGGGCAGGGACAGAGAGAGGTGGCTTCTGAAACTTCCAGGCTCTACCTCTGCAGTTCACTGCAACTGGGTGTCCCTATGAGACCAGAAACCCAGCTAGAATGCCAATCTCCCTCCAACGACTTCCTCCCCAAGCTGCTGGCCTATGTGCCCAGCCTCCCAATGAAGCTAACTGGGTCCCTGTCACCACCCCCACATGGCCAGGAGCTCCTCGAGAGCAGGGACCATGTCTGACTCACCCTGTCTCCCCGACGACATCCATCTTCTTGCTGCCTTACTTAAAGCCCTCGGCCATCTGGGTAAGGTCCTAGTATTTTGGGATGGCAGTCAGAGCCTTGGCCTTATCTCCCACCCCTGGCGGGGGGCACTACCATCCAGGAATGCCATTCGTCATATCTCCCTGTACCTGGCACGTTCACACCTCTATGCCCTTGCACAGGCTGTTCCCTCTACCTCGGAAGCCCTTTCTCCTGTGGGGTTTCTCCGAGCATGCAACAAGAGATGGCTTGGGGTGGCTCATGAAAGTGCCATTAAATAACACTGGACCGTGGACGGAGAAACTTACCCCCTTCCCAAGTCTCTTTCAATTAGGGTGACTATTTGCCAACCTGCCTGGGATAGTCCAGGTTGCACTGTCGCCCTGGTGTAATTAACAGTACCCCCTACTCCCTTTATAACCTCATAAAAGTCCCAGTTTGGATGATGAATTATATGGCACCTTACTTTTCATCCTTCCAAATGCATGAAAGATGAAGCCTCTGGGCTTCCCAGACGTTAACACCTCCCCGAGCACGTGCTGATTTCTCTTTCTAACAAATTGAGAAGAGGGATGAGCCCTTCGCTAGCATTTGCTAATATCGCTTTGTTTTCACTGTGGTTGTTTCCTTGGTTATCTTCTATTTCAAGTAAGTGTTATACTTTTTCCATCGATGATATGAAGTTTCTTTTTAATACAATGAATTTTAAAGGCAAGTCAATTTAAGGAAAAATTTCACAGGCTAGTGGATTCCTATTCACTCCTCAAAACCCAACTCAGATTCCCCTTCAGGCTGCCTTCTCACCCCTTTGTGGCTTAACCCCTTACTCGTCCTCCTCCCCTGACATCGGTCCATGTATTGCATCATAACTATTACACTAAAGCATGACAACAGGCAACTATTTATTAAGGATTAACCATGTGCCAGGCACTGTGCTAAGCACTTGCCCACATTCTCTTGCTTAATCCTCACTATTATTCTGTGGGACAGCTCTACCATCCCCATTTTATGGATAAGGAAATGGGGGCAAAGAAACTTGTCCGAGGTCACACAGCTCATCATCAGTGGTGGTGTTAGGCATTGAAGCTGGGGCTGGGCGACTTCAGCCCGTGGCCTTAAACACTGTACACTAGTGGCCCCTCTCCCCCACCAGAGGGCAGAAGGGATGTCTGGTCTACCCCGGAACTCATTCAGGCTCTGAGGATCTGAAGTGGCCCAAGGCCTAGCACAAACTCCACTCCAAGGAAGACATGAAGATGTATGTGATGGACGGGCTGCGGCTCAGTCCCTGCTGAGGTACCTGGGGGAGTCTGTGCCCCCCTCTCCAACACATGAGAGAGCACAGAGCTCCAGCAGCACAGATCTGGGCTGGAAGGGTCTTCCAGGAAACACTGCGCATGCTTGGTCTTCCTCCATGCCACCCAGAGAGAGGCCCTGCCTCCCTGGTGTCTGAACCCTACCTAAACAGGCAGGTAAAGCCACACATCCTGCCACCAGACCAAGCCGGCCAAAAGCAGGGCCGGAGTGCTGAGAGGGGAAAGGCCAGTCTAGAATTGGGCTGGGCAGGTCAGAGGCAGCTTCCTAGAGGAGACAGGGCTTGAGCTGTGCTTAGAAGGATTCAGACGTTCTGTATAACCAAGGGCAAAGGGCATTCCAGGTGAGGGAAACAGCTCAAGGAAAGGCAGAGAGGTTAGAAAGCAAGGAGTTCAAGGGCCAGTTAGGAGCCCTGGATGAAAGGGCAGGAGGGAATGAGAGGGAACGCTGGAAAGCACATGGGGTTAGAAAGCCAGGCCACAGAGGAGTTGGGGCCACAACGAGGAGTCACCAGGGGCTGTATCAGGGAAGTAATAGAGAGAGAACTGGGGCCTGAGGTTCAAAAGGGCAGCATCTTGTCCAAGTCATACAGTAGCAGTGGCAGAACGGGAATGCGAACCAGCTCTTGCCTCCCAGGCCCCACGCTCAGGAGACCTCAGGCTCACCTGATGGCTGTGGCTCAGGAATAGAGCCCAGATGATAGGGAGGATGAGCCAGCAGCAGCCAGCAAAGAGGGGGACAGGGCCCCTGGGGGGAAGCAGGGAGTGTGGCAGAGGAGGGAGGGGGACTGCAAGAATGAAAGACACTTTCTTCCAGGTGTCCCTTTGCAGAGCCATCCCTATTGGCTGATGCCTCCTCAGGACTGGAGGGTCAGTGGGTAGGAACTGCAGGTTGGTGACGACCCCCGGGAGCTAGGCTTTGCAGCTGGCACCACCTCTGCAACCCACCTTCCTGCCCCAGCCTCAACCAGCCTCCGTACCAGTCCTCCACCGAGCTCCTTCCTGCCTGTCTTCTTCCCTTTCTTCCTTTTCCCCCACTTAACAGATTGCGGCAGCAAGATGGCACAAATTTATGGCTCAACTCACCAAAAATAACAAGAGATCTATCAAAGGCAGTTTGCGTGAAATTAACAGGCGCCTGTACACTCCTGTCAAACGCACTCAGCTCTGAGGCGAGCCCAGCCACTCTGCTCCGCCACTACCCACCAGGTCCCAGCCTCATCGCTCGCTCTTCCAGCACCACTCAGCTCCACCCCACCTGACCCTGCCGGTGATCCTGCTTGGGGTGCCCTAGAGAAGGTGAGCACAGCTCCCTGCCTCAGTACCTGGCAAAGGAGCCAGGAAAGTCCTGGTCTTCCTGTTCACCACCGTCCCTACCAATCTTGTTCTCAATCTGGCAGCCCTACGTGCCAGCCGGTTCTCCTACAGTTTGTACATGTGTCCAGCTGGCCCAGTGGGGAGGAGGTAAAAAGAAGCATGGAGATGAAGCCAAGGGCTTGGCAAAGGTGGTGCTGCCACCAGGCACAGAGCGCCCTGGGCCCTGATGATGCCACTGGCCCTCAGACGCTCCCCACCACGTGGAACAAACTGAGTCTTGCCCCAGAGAGACTGGGCACAAGGGAGGAGGTGGCGGAGAGGAAGGAAGAGTCTCTTGCTTACCAGGGGAGAGGAAGAGGCTGTGCTAGCCCAGCTGTGAACCCCAGTGCGCTGTGTGAGCCCACTCATGATGGCTGATGCCCCATCACCCCCTGCAAATCCCCCCAGGGCCCTCCTGCAGGCAAGCCGATGGAGCAGCCTGGAAACATGCCAAGCAGGACAAGGGGCATAAACAGAGGTCGGGCTTGGGAACAGCTGGGAGCCCAGGGTTCCCTGCTCAGAAGTGATACCAGGCCTCCTGTCCAAGGATAATCAACATCTAATCTCCACCCATGCTCAGTCATAGAGGCTGCTGCAGAGTCTTTGATGATAGTAAGGACAATGGTGCCCTTCCCTAACCAGTCCTCTCTGATCCCCAAAGACACCCAAGCTACCAACCAACCTGTTTCCGGCTTCAACCAAGCCCAGCTGGCAGCTTCTGGCTCTGTGCTTTGCATGGCAGCCTGCCCAGATGGTGCCTGCCCAGGAGGGCAGAGCCTTGCTCCGTCCACTACAGACTACTGGGCTGATGGACTACAGGGAAAGCTAGGCAAAAAGAACCCACCCCCTGCTGAGCATGATGGAAGCCCCCAGAGAGTGACAGGCAGTGGCAGCCAGGCCGGAAGAACTATAAACCTCCTGATATATGCCTGGCACTCTCCTCAGATGTTCGACAAAGAGGCGAAATTCAATTTCTTCCTGCAGGCACTAAATCCCAGGCCAGCCTCCAGGGCCTGTAACCTGCCCACGGCCTAGTTGTCACTGGGACAGCTTCATCGACTACTGCTGAGAGGCCAACCTGGCCTAGGAGAGAGGCCAGAGCAAAGCCACTGGGCACTTGTCATGGTTGGGCAGGATGCCAGATGTCTCACAGCAGAGGCTGAGAAGGCCCTCCCCCAAAGCACTGATGCCTCACATGAGACCCTCGGCCTCCTTGTAATGCTCTGTCAGATCCAGATGCCCCTTCTGACTTACATCCCTGCATGACATCCTCATGATACTCAGCTAGCACCTGTCGTCCCAAATGGGGAAACTGAGGCCCAGAGAGGGGAGGGAACTTTCTGTCAGCACCAGAGCTGAGAAGCAGATTCAGATCTGCCCCCTCCCACCCCACTCCCGGACAGGCCCCATGGCCAGCCCCTGGCCAGCACCGTTCAACAGGCACGCAGCTGAGCAGCTCGGGGCCTCAATGCAGCAGGAAAGGAGGGCTGGCAGAAGGGAGCTGGGGTGGGAGAAGGAGCAGGCGGGACTCAAGGGCTCAGAGAGGTTTTGCCCAGTCAGCAGGAAGCTCTAGCAGCTGGCGGCCTCAGTCCCAGAAGACATGGGCCCGGAGCAGGGAGACAGTGGACGCCGGGAGCTGAGCCAACCCAGCCCTCCAAGGCAGGCTCGAAGCTCGGGCCTCTTCACCCAGGCACATTCTTCTGTGCCTCCTTGTGCCCTGACCCTGGGGCCACTGCCAAAAATCAGTGACCTATGTGGGCAAGAACACAGCCCTGCTTCCTGCCTACTCCAGCCTCCAAGCAAACTTGTCAACTTGCAGCGCCAGGGCCTTCCACAGTCACTCCCAGCTTTGGGCCTTTGCACACACTGCTCCCTCTGCCTGGAATGCCCTCACCACCCCTTTGGCTTGGCCTGCCTCTGCTTGTCCTTCAGATTCCTGCTCCTGTTTCACTTCCTCAAGGAAGCCTTCCCGGACTGCCCGATTAGGCGGTCCCCTCCCTGGGTTTATCATGATACTCTGTCTGATCTGTGCCCCCATTCATCCACCCAGACTGCAAACTCAAGGGGGAGATGTGACCCTCATCCATTTTGGTGACCCCAACATCTAGGTGAGGCTGGGCACAGTGGGGACATGGGCGAAGGGCTATATGAAAGGCCCCAGGACCTGCCAAGATGGGCGCCAGCAGGCACCATCAGCCCCCTGGACTCAGGCAGCCCACCCAGGCCCTGCTTAGACTCACCATATCTCATCTCAGTTGTAAACAGGTCATTGCTGCTCCCTGAGTGCAAATCAGCCTCAGCAGATGGGGCTGGGCCCCCGGGCACCAGGGCATTGGACAGGGTGTGGGCAGCAGGGGGACCTGGAGGTGTGGTGGTGGCAGGGTTGGCCCCCGCCTCACCAGGGCAGCTGCAGCCCGGCTGGGCAAAGCCACAGGCCCTGCCGGCAGCACGGCCACACTCCTCACTCCAGCGACAGAGCACACCGCAGGTGAACTGGCTGGAGTTGTTGTTGTTGATGAGCAAGACCTCGACAAAGCGGAAGGCCAGGGCCGTGGGTGCCAGCAGGCGCCGAGCCTCCGAGGGCTCAGCCGACAGGCACAGCTGCACGAAGTTCTTGTCGAAGTGCAGGAAGGTAAAGGGGCCTGAGCCACCGCACAGCTCCAACCCTGCTGCTGCCTCCTCCTCCTCCAGCCGCCCCACCTCCGACTCCGCCTGGGCCACCGCCTCCTCCAGGCTAGGCCGCAGGCAGGTAAAGTTGACCAGGTAGTGGTCCAGGGGCAGCAGGCGGGGCGCGAAGTGGGCGCACACCTCCTCCTGGCGGTTGAAGCGCAGGTAGAGGGAGTACTTGGTGGGGTCAGGATTCTCCAGAGTCCAGGAGCAGCCCGAGGCGATGGTAGGAAAGAGGTCCTGCAGCGAGAAGGCCCCGTAGAGAACACCAGAGGCCAGGGCAGAGCAGGCACTGGGGTCGGGGTCGAAGGCGGCGGCCAGGCGCAGGGACAGAATCACAGATAGTAAGAGGGGACAGGCTGGGGTCATCCTATGTCCCTTGCCCTGTGGAGAAAGACAGTGTCAGTGGCCCCAGGCACAGCCAGCATGGGCTCTGAATCCCTTGTGGCTAGCTGTAGGTAATGGGCCTCATGGTTAGGACCACGCCTATATGATCTTAGACAAGGGAGCCTTAGTTTCCTTACCTGTAAATGAAGACACTTGGGAGAGTGCCCGGAATCTTGAAAACCCTTAAGAAACATTCATTGCTGTTCTTGCTATTATCCTACGGTCCTTGGTCAGTTCTATTAACCACAAGCACCTCAGCTTGACAATCAGATCCAGCCCCATCCCCACCAGCCAACTTGTATTCCCCAGAACTGTGGCTCTCAGTCGCAGTGTGTCGTGATCAGCTGTGGGGCGTGTCATGCGTAATCCAGCCGTAATTGTCAAAGCAGCGATGTTTGACAACGGTTTGCTTTTTTATAAATCAGAGCAATTCAAGGTTATTCCTGCAACAATGTCATTCTCACTCACTTGCTTTACTGAGTGGGAGAAAGAGGGGAGGCGTTATCACCAGTGTGCCAGGGACTGCGCACAACCCGAGCCATGCGCAAGGGAGGGCATGGCAAGTATGAACGTCAAGGGTGTTGCTGCTGTGGATTTCCTGGTGGACACAAGCAGGAGAGGCACCTGCAAAATGGGTGCAGTCATTCCTCTCGAACCCGTCTTCCCCTCCTGCCATGGGGTTATCTTCCAAGGCTTGGCTCAGGGCCTGGCACTCCCAGCGAGGCCACCATGCCATCTCTCTGCTCGTAGCTCCCACGGCCTTGGCCTGAAAGTCTGTACTACCCATTCGTGACCTCTGACCCTTGCTATTTCCCCAGGGCTGGCTCACACATCTCATGAGACTTCAGGTTCCTAAGAGTGGAAACCAGAGTTCCCTGATTTCCACCTCCTCCCTCCCCCTGCCAAAGCGATGCCCTAAACTGAGCTCCCAGAAGGTGTGAATGTCCTCCAGGTGTGGGAGGACGGCAGGGCCCAAGCCCAACAGTGACAGGGACACCAGGCAGTCAGGCCACCGGCCAGGACACAGCCACTACCCGCAGCCTGCTCAGCCCCACTTCCAGCCCTGCCCCCAAAGCACTGCCTCCTCCTCCATGTCCACAGCACAGCTTACAAAACTGGATGGGCCCCTAGAGCCTGCTTGTTCCACATTAGAGGAAAAAAGATGAGGCTCAGAGAAAGGAGGCAACCTCCTCAAGATCACACAAGAGTAGCCAAGCTGGGACTGGAGTCCAGGACCTGAGGCCCCAGCGTGGGTTTCTCTCTCATCCACCAATAGCCTCTTGTTTCATCCCCTCCCTTCCGCAGGCTTTGGGCCCCATGGACAAGCCATTTGCTCTGGGAACTAAATCACGGACGTAAGAAAACTCACAAGTGTGGCTAGATTTTTCCAAGACAAAGCTGCTCCCCAGGGACAGATATCCTCTCAGCTGTTCAGGAGTCTAAATAGTGGCCGGCGGCGGAGAGGGGGCAGGAATAAGAACCCCGGAATTCCAATCCCTGTGCAGCATCCACCGAGCTCCTCACTGCCCCAGATCCCACATGCTACAATACTGAGCCAGGCCCAGGCCTAGCCACAAACCAGCACTTGCCCCTCCCCAGCCAAGCACTAGGCAGTCCCGTTTACTGGGGAGGAGCCACCCCACCCTCCTCCAAGGACCCAGCTGGAGTTTTTCAGCAGAAGCTAGAGAGGCTGTGTCTCCACTGCCACCCTAGAGCTGGAAAAGGAGCCAGACCCTGCTCTTCCCCACCCCACATCATGCCTGTCCTAAACTGTTCCGCCTGCCCAGCCTGCTGTGGCACCAGCAAAGCCAGCGGCTAGTGATGAGTGACATCCAATCCCCCCACTGCCCCCAATTATTTTTAAGCAGCCTGCAAAATTCAGGCCATGGCTGGGGCTCCGCGGAGGGTAGGTGGGAGCTCATTATAACTGGCCTCACCTCCCCCCACTTAAAGCAGGTGGAGAATCTCCCCACACAGATACCAACACACATGAGCCTGAACATCCCTGTGCCCTGCAGGCATGCAAAGAAAAGCATGTATGCATAGATGCATATTTAAACAGGCGATCACAGGCATGCTGTGTGTGAAGAGATATGCATGCACATAGATGGGTGTAGACCACCGATGCGTGAATTCACATGCACACAGGGCGGCACACATTCACATGTAGGAGGGCGTAAAGAGCCAAATGCCTGTTAGCATATGCAGGGATGCTAATGTACTCTCTAGTGTGAACACACACAGGTATTTGGTTCTCTGAGGCTCTGCATGTGACAGCTAAGAGTCAGGCTGCTACTCCCTTTGTGTTCCTGGAGCCTCCTGGGCCTCTACTACTGCCCACTCCATAGCCCCGGCCCACGAAGAAGCACTAGGTCCACAACCTTGGAGCCACAGCCTGGCTTCTCTAGCATGGAGCCCCTCTTAACCCTGCCCAAACCACCCTCTACTCATCTCCTTCAGACACCCCCTTCCCATCAATTCTGGAATTTCACCCTGAGTATGTATAACCCTCACTGTTCCTGCTGTAACAAAAGACTTTGGGGGTGCCCTTCTTTATATCAGTCCCCATTCACAAATAAGGCAAGGAGCCCAATGCCAAGCTGGGTCAGAGCGCACCTCCCCTGGGAGGGGACCTAAAAGAATCCTTGCCTCACAGGCAGCCTGAGTGGTTATTAGCCATGATCAGCCACCCTGAGCCTCAGTTTCCCACTCTGTGGAGTGGCCCCCTGCCCTCAGGACTGCACCCACCTTCTCCTCCAGCCTCCCGGAGGCTAGCACAGAGAGGGCTCCCTTCCCCTCTGCTCAGAATGGCGCAAACTCTCCCCTCTTTCCTGCTGAGGTCAACTGCTGCCTCTGGGAAGGCTCTTTGGGTTGAACCACAAGAGTAGCTTTGCCACCTAAAAGCCCACAAACCCCTCCATGCACAAGAGCTAAACAGGAGGGGCATGAAGGTCAGCGCTGAGGAAGCACTTCCTGGGTCAGGAGGTTAACGGAGAGAATAATGAAAAGGCCTCCTCCCTCGGGACCTCACTGGGCTGAGATGGGGGAGTTGCTGGATGGAGCAATCCGAGTCTCAGGGACTCCCGCTACCTTCACCGCACGTCTGTCCAGCAAACCTGGGAGTCCCACCCCCTGCCCAAGCACACTCAGGCTTGCCCCACATCCACAGTCTTGCCCGGCCTCCGGCTTCCCTCCCTTCTGCACCAATGAGGGAATCGGAGGCTTTTGAAGCAGCTGGAAGGGCCAAGACAAGACTGGTGCTGGGGGGCGAGAGGAAGATTAGCAGAGCGGCGGGGTGGGGCACCGCAAGCCAAGGGCTGAGTCTCAGAGGGTCCCCAGGACCGACCCTATCCGCCCAGCCGGCTAGCACCAGGGTAGCTGGGTTGCAAGGAACCGGAGCTCGGCCGCAGTCAGGGGAGGGGCGGCAAATGGGGGAGGGGGCGCGGCGGTTTCTCCACCTGGCAGCTCCAATTTGCCCACCCGTCACTCACCCTCCACCTCCCTGGCGCTCGCTGAGGGCCGGAGCCAGGCCGACGCGGGCGGAGACCCCCAGTCAGGGCATCTGAGTCTCCTGCCCACGCACCTGCGGGGATCGGGGTGGGGGCGAGGTCCTCAGGGACCCCGCTCCCGGAGCTCTGGCATCCAGTAAGGGGCACACCCTCCATCCATCCTCTGAGCTGGTGGGCAGAACCGGAGAGAGAGGGCGACCCCCAGGGCGGCCCCTCCCTCCAGACTGGCAGAATCGCTCCACCTCTCTCGAGCGAAGGTCTCTCTGTCCCGGGAGGGGGGCTCAGGGAGCCTCCCGCACACCATAGGGATCGGGTGAGGGGCGGCCCCCAGCCCCCCTGGGCGGGTGCCGCGTGGGCGGCGGGGGAGGGGGCGGTGACTCAGCCGCCCTCCGCCCGCCTCCCCGGAACTTTGCAGCAGCTGGAGCCCGCCGTTGCTACAGGAACGGAAAGCTTTTGTTCCCCAATGTCTGGGCTGCCAGGGCAAGAAGGAGGCTGCCACTCCCAGGTGAGATCCAGGCCTGGCCACACTGCCCACAAGGCTTCCAGCCCCAGAGAATGTCACAGATTCGAGCCCCTTACCCCTCCCTTCACTCATGCCAAAGCCAGGTTTCTTAAACTCTTGGGGCCCTCAGGCCAGGTCGTGCTCTAACTCTGATCTGGAGCGCTAACTACCCGAGGAAAGTTCCTGATGGCATGTGATCTCCTGGGTGGGGGACGTAGAGATATCTCTGTGCCGTGTGTGCTCCTCTGTGACTAATTTCCCGCATGGGCCCTCCCTAACAGGTGGCCTACCTTGGGGGACCTTGACTTGGGTTTCTTCTCTGTACTTGTCTCACCTGCGAGCCTCTACACTTGAACAAGGACCTCAGGGACCCTGACCACAGCTGATCCCAGAGAGGTCCAGTGGGATGCTAAAAGGGTGGGTGAGGGACAGGGGAAGTAAGAGGCGCAGGCTCCCTTGACCCACTATGGGGGGGCTGAGGTATTTTCTGGCTTTATTATTCTGGGAGTTGTAGTGAAGCCACTAGAGCCTGTTCTGCATTTCTCCTCTGGGATTAGGAGCAGTAGAGAGGGGCCTGACCTTGGCCTTGAAGCGAAACAACCCAACACACCTACTATTGTTGAGCATTATTAGGTGCCATACACTCTACACAATCTAATTTCATTCTCGCAGCAACTCTGAGGCAGTTGTTGTTGACCCATTTTATAGAGGACCAACTGAGGCTCAGAAAGGTGATGTAGCTTGTCCAAGTCACACACCTTTTGAACCCAGGTCATCTGACCAAAAGCTGAGTACCAAACTACTTACTCAGTTCCACTACCTGGGGGTTGGAAGGGAGGAAAGAGTGCAGAGACAAGCCAGGACCTCAGTTTGGTGCTTATCTAGACCTATTCCTTTCTAAATAGTTGGGGGTTGGGCAGAGGGCAGAAGAGGGGAGGAGAAGAGGAGCAAATCTCTGCCAGTCTTGGGCCGGGTAAGACCTTCTCTCATGCTTCCACCACCACCAGGGCATACCCTGTACTAGTCCACACTGACCCCCGACCACTGTGGCAGCATAGTGGACACTTCCCAGGTGCCTGCTCCGTTCCAGGGCCAGGTGGATTCACCCATGCCTACTCTATGCCCAAGCCAGAAAGAGCCCACCTCCGCCCCCACCTCCCACCTAGTGGGGTGCCCTGGGGTAGACAGATAGAAGCTCCCTGGGGACACCTGACCAAGCCCAGACAAGCCCAACCAGACCATCTCAAATCTAGGGGCCAGTCCTGGTCTGTGCCGATTGGATCAAAGGGCTCCTGAACTGCTGCTAGGATGAGCCCTCTTCCCCACCCTCCCAACCCACACCCAAAGTATATGGCCTGACAACCAGAGCTGTTCCAGCAGGGCTGGCAGGGCTAGCGCAAGAGAGCACCGGGCTTCGCCCACCAACCTCCTCTCCGCAGGGACTTCCCAGCGCTAGTCCCGCAGCCACCAATGCTGCTCGGGCTGCGGAAACCTGGGGCTGCCCGCTGAAGAAAAAGGGGCAGCGGGTCCAGGGCGGGCGGGCAGGGGGCGCCAGAGGACGCCCAGGGGCCCGGCCGGCAGCTGGCAAGGCGGGGAGGCAGGCAGTATCTCCCGGCCCGGGAGCCCCTCCCCCTCGGCAGTACCAGACCCTTCGCCCGCTCGGCACCCGCCGCGGCGCGGAGAGCTTCCCTCGGACCCAGCCGACCTCCTGAGTGGCCGCCAGCTCCACATCCTACAACCCCCTCCCCGCCCATCATTCCAGCCCCCGGGGCTGCGGGAGGGCGCGTTTGGTGCCTGGCTCTACGCCCTGGGGTGGGAGGAGAGGGATGGGGGTGGACGGATAGACTCCGGCCAAAGATGGACACGAGAGCCAGGGATGCAGGGAGAGTCGAGATCCCGCTGGAGAGGAGGGGGCTCCGAGGAGACGTGGGGGACACGGCTCCAAGTCCAGGCTGAGGGGGAGGGGACTTGCAGCAGAGATTGGCGAGGGATAGTGAGACTCCGGACAGATATGGGGGAGGGGGCAATCCGGACAGAAATAAGAGGGGAAGCATGGTCGGGGGACTCGCGCGGGGAAATGCTGTAACTACGGGCAGAGATGAAGTGGAGGAGAGGAGCAGGGTCCCGGTATCCAGACGAGGAGGGGAGATTAAAGGAAGGGACACGGTGGAGCTGTAGGTTGGAGAGAGGGTTTCTAATGAAGGTGGGGGGCGCACTGCCCGGTTCCCAGCTGAGATAGGGAGAGACTGGAGATTGTGATGGGGGTAAGGTTTGGGTCAGGGTTGGGCAGAGGATGGGGGCGCTTTAGCAAAGATGGGTAAGGGGGGAAGGCAGAAAAGGGACTCACCAGAGCTAAAGGGGACCTCGGCTGCAGGCTTGCAAGTTCCCAAAGAGATGAGAGTGGGTAGGTGCTGAACGAAGTCAGTTCGGGTAGGGGAGAATTCAGCAGAGGTGGGTAGGGGAGCGCCCCGAGTGCAGGCTGGTGCGGAAACTCCGGACCGCGCGGGGAGGGCTCGGTGTGGGGCCGATTCAGAGTCTGGGGCCGAACACTCACCTGGGCGCCGTCAGCAGCAGGAGCGGGGGCCGGCGCTGGCGGAGGCGACCAAGGGGCGCAAGTTTGCCATCCCTAAGGCGGGGGCCTGGCCGAGCGCGGGGTAGCTCGTAGCAGCCGCACGGAGGGCCGAGGTTCCCGATCCGCGGAGCGGCGGGTGCAGAAAAGGCGCCGCGGAGCAGCGCGGGGCGGGCGGGCGGGCGCCGGGCCAGGCGCGGGCTCCTGCCGCCGCCCCCCACCCCGCTCCCCCGCCCGGATCACCGTCCGCGTCTCGCACCGCCTCCTATTCGTGGGCGGCGGCCGCAGCCCCGGACTCTGGGAGTCGGCGCCGCATCCTCCTCGGTCTCCAAGCGTCGCTGCCGCTGTCGAGGCCACCGCCTCCTCCGCCGCGGAACTGGGTTCCTCGGGCCGCTCCGGCCGCCGACCGCAGCGCGCGCCGGGCCGAGTGACGGCCGAGGCTGGACGCGGCGCCTGCGCGGGCCGGGCCCGGGAGGGGGCGCGCGTCGGGCTCGGCGCGAGGAGCTGCCGGAGAAGGGGCGGGGGCGACGCGCGCAGCCTCCTGTTACAGGGGGAGCAGCGCTAGCCGAGCCAAGCGCGCCCTCCCTCCCCGCCCTGGGCCCCAGGCGCCGGCGCGGGAGAAGCCCCGGGTAAGCCCCCTCCCAGGCCGCAGCCTCCGGGACCGCAGAACGAGGCGATCCGCGACGCCTCTCCAACGATACCCGAGGCTCAAGGCATGTCACTCAGCCAGGGTCTCAGGGACCCCGGGGACTGAAGTATTCGCTTACCCCCTTCCCCCATGTACGTTGCAAATTGCATATCCCTGTGCATGCAGGTGCTACTCTTGTGCGCTGAACTTTGCTTATCCTTATGCATACAAGTGCCTTATGTGTGCACTGCAATGTTGACTGGCTCTGTGCATGCAACTGCTACACACATGCACAGTGTTTGTTTACACGTGCTCAGGTCCTGAATGCATGTTGCTTGTTTCTGTAGATAGAGATGCTATTGTGTGCAAGCTTACAAGTGCCACATATGTGCTGAGTGCTGTGAGTCACTTGTATGTAGGAGCCACACATGTACACTGCAGTGTAGTATGTTTGGTGCAGACTCTGGTGTAAACTCTGCAATGTTGCATGTCCCTAGGCACGGGGATGCTACACGTGTGCAGTGGGTTACGTGTTTCTGAGAGCCTGCCTAATCCCACAAGTGCCTTTCCCTGTGCCAGGGGCGCCCCCATATTGCATCTGTTTGTGTAGAGGCAGCAGACCCGCCCCCTCCCCATCCTGGCATTGTGCCCAGGGACATTTGGGTTGGGCCAGAGACCACATGGTAAAGGCAGTACCCAGGGAGATGCCCATGGCTCAGGGCCCTGGTTGGGTGGTTTGTGGCCTGGGCATGTTGCCACCAGGAAGATGGGCAGACCAGGGACACACCACCTCGGCCAAAGACAAGTAGGTTAATCAGATGGCTCTGGTCAGAGGACGAGCCAGCAGGGGGGCAGCGCAGCAGTGAGGGTGAGATGGTTTCAGGAACCCTACTTTCTGAAGGTTCTCTTGCCAGGAAAGGGCCAAGCCTGGAGAAGACGGAAGTCCCCAGTCCACCCAACCCCAACCCCACTCTCCACTGAAGCCCCTTGAGTTGTGTCACCCTGGAGACAGGGACACGATGAGAAGACTTCGCCTCTCCCTAGGGCAGGACCAGGAACAGACAGAGAAAAGCCCCTTGTTCTCTCCTTCTGTCCCTTCCCCCTCCGGTAGGCTCGGTGACATTTGTTGTGAGTGATTGTGAGAGATTATCGACTTTAATGGAAGGAGGTAATAAGGGGCGATGAAGGAATCTTGCCCGTCATCTTAAGGGAATTTATGAGGCTGTATGAGGCAGTGAGAAGGGTTGGCACCTTCCCTTTCCCAGCAGGGGCCCAAGGAGGCCTGTGCTTTGGGTCTAGCACTGGCAGGCTGGGCTCCTGGCTTCTTTTGAACACCTTCAAACACACCCCCTGGTCTCTGGGTTTGGAGGCGCAGCCCCAGCTAGGAAAGCCAAGCCCGACAGCCTGCTATCTGCATGGTGTATTGAGAGCCACCCCAAGGGCAGTGGGAGATCCCAGGCCTCCTTACCTGGGCACTGTGAGGGACAATAGTGTTGCTGGGGCCTTAATGTAGCGCGACCTTAAGGATGTGGACAAAGGTGGGGAGAAGGATCAGGACATGGGGTTCCCAGGAGGATGTGAGGGCAGGCCCTCCAAAGCCTCCAGGAGCTTGTCCTAAGGAGCTCCTGCCACTTCCACTCCTACAGAGAGCTGCCTCCCTCTTTATGAATATTCATGAATTAGCATATTAGAGACCCAGAGCCCAGAAAAACTCCCAGGAGGTCTCCTACAGATGTGATGCAGCTGGATCCCTAAGGCCTTCCCCTCCCCTCCAGAATCCAGCTGGGTGCAGGGTAATAGGAGGGACTGGCTCCAGAGAGATAGCAGCATTTTGTCTGTTTCTCTGTCCCTTGTTAGCCCTCTGACTTCTTGACCCTATTCTTTCAGCCACAAAAGTGTAGGCCCTAGGAAAGACAGGTGGTCAGACAGAGCAAGGGACTGACAGAGGTAGTACCCTGTACCAGGGGCTCATGGTGGCAGAGTGAGGAGATCGGCAAGACTGTGGGAGCTGGGTAGAGAGGACAGGGCCTGCTAGGGGTTGCGCTGAAGCAGGCTCGATTAGGGCAAACCTCGGGAAGCCTCTCCCAGAGGTGCCCCCTCCCCCTGCCCCCGGCATCAGGGTTTCCCCACCTCCTTTCCCGGGAGCCCCTGCCCTTCTAGACTCACTCTGGTGATAATGCCGCCCGGGAGGACTCGGAGTAATTACAAATCATTTCCATAGTCAAATCCAGCTGGTTGAAGAGAAATTACTTCTCCCACGGCCCAGGAGGGGCTTCCAAGGAGCCCGGAGCAGGGACTGGACAAGGGAAGGGACACCAGTCAGATCCTGAGCACAAAGGGCTTGGGCAGAGTGGAGGGACATCCCTCCGCCTGCCTCCTCCTCCGCAGACTGAGCACAGGACCCCAGCCCTTTTGCCCCATTGGGCCCCCTCTGGAACCTCGGTTGGATGGAGGGATCCAATCCCACAAGGGCAAGCAGAAGTCAGGCTCCTGCCCTGCTCTCACACTGCCATGCCGGGCGACCTTGAGAAAGCCCCTTTGGCATCCTGAGCCTCAGTTTCCTTATCTGCAAAATGGTATAAATGATCTCACCTGGGTGTAAACAATGCCTCCAGTAAGACAGACGATATGGATTAGTCGGAGTTATTGCTCTGAAAGAGATCTTTTAAAATTATTTTTTATTACAAATTAATGTGTATTTTTGTTAGTAGTCACAGCCACTGGTGACCCAATCTGGAAGCAGCACAGACTTCATGCGGCAGCTCAGGGGAGGAGGGCAGGTCGGGCAGGGAGCAACCCAGCCTTCCCTGCCTGGCCTCGGCCCTGCTTCCCGCTGGGCTGGCCACTGCTATGCTTCGTTGCTCTTTAAACAGATGAGAAAATGTTCTTCTTCCCTTCCCAGTGATTTACTTGGCCCAGAGCCTGGGCAAGTTTCCTTCTAGCTGGTGGGACCCAGGAGTGCCCCTCCCTCAGCCTCCACCCTCTGTCGCCACTCAGCCAGGCACCCATAGCCACCCAAAGTTGTGGGTACAAAGGTCTCCTTTCAGTCCTCCGCCCCCACCCCAGGCACCTCTCAGGAGCTTATAACATGTCCCTAGAGACACCCTCTTCTACCAGGGTCTGCCCTAGAGCTCATATGACAAACTTCCACTGTTCTGGATGTCATGGGTTCTAGAGGGGTGTCCTGGAAAGGGTGGACTGTCCTTCTCTGCCTGGGGAAGTCCTACATGTCTAGTTTCCATCCTTCCTGCTACAGATGCCAAATGGGTTAGCAGCCTGGGGCAGTTTGACATTTTCTTGGTGGTATAGATTAGAGAGAGAAGGAAGGACTACTTGCTCCCTAGCTGAATATTCCGGGAGGCCAGCACCTGCATTCTCTGGTCCCTGGTCTTTAGGGCAGAGGGTAGAAAAGACATTTAAGATCCTGGGTGATCTTCATACACATGTGTGATACTTGAGGGTGGACACAAGAGCCTGGCACTGAAAACGTGCTTTCAGTCACTCACGCATACTCTCAGAGCCTTGGTTTTCTCTTCTGTAAACTAGAAATAATGATCCTAACCTAGCAGAGCTGACTGAGTCACATGAGATGATAATTCACTTCTTCTCACAGTGCCAGACCCAGGGAGGCATCAACTGCATGAACGTGGGCCCCTTTCAGACTCACTCAAGGCTAAAGGCTGTTCCAGATTCTAGAGTCATGCAGATGACTCAGAACGGGCCCCTGACCTTAAGGCCTTCCCAGTGCCCCCGCCCTCCTTGCACTGCCCCCGCCCAGAGAGGCACAGCAGCAGGAGCTACCTGCTGAGATCATTGCAGCGAAGGCAGCAGCGGGAGCCGCGGTGTAACCTGGACAGTGTGTGCGTGTGATCCCTGCAGAGAAACTGAATTTGGACCCACTTCTCCGCAGCACCTCCTCTCCTGTTTGGAAGCCGTCTTCCTCTCTGCCTTCCTTGTCTGTGTAAACACACACATGCACTTACATGGATGAATACAAACAAACCCATACCACACACTTATACAGTGGCTGGCCCACAGATGTGTGCACTTGACTGGGGTACACAGGTTTATAAATAACCGCGCACACATACAACCCCAGGACACAACCACCCTCCATTTTTCTGGTCCAATGAAATAGAGGCCCAGCTCCCTCACCCAGCCGCAAAGCAATCATGCCGGGTGAGGGGGCTGGGCCTCTATCTCACTGCCAACCCTGTCTGGCTTATCTATCAGTCCTGTCACCTCCCGCTTCAGACTGAGGTCAGACACAACTCCTCCATGTTGACAGGAGTTAGCCCAGGCATCCCCCTTGGTAAATTCTCCTTGAGATTCAACCCTGCTGCAGGCTTTAAGGGCAAGGAGCCCTGGCCACCGCTCTCGACACCCAGGTATGAAAGCACTGCGCCCTGCATCTGTATCCCAGGCCAGTGGACGTGTAGGAGGGGGGGCCTGAGAAGAGCTGCTCCCAGCTTCCTGCCTGATGCGGGGGGAGGACAGGAGCCCCTCCCCGGACGTTTGGCAGGCTGGGGCGCACTGGCAGTGGTGGGCCAGTGTGTTCCCACCATTTGGGATGCCCCAGGTTCTCTCCCCTGGGCTCTGTGCCACCTGGATCCTGCTGGACTGGGCTTGTGCCCAGCGGGACACAATGAACATAGCAGGCAGCGGTGGGGGTGACCTAGAGGTCTAGAGGGACAAGCTCATCCTCTTGAGCCTCTCTGTGGGCCTGACACTGTGCCAGCTGCTTTTAACTTATTGTCACAATTAGGCCTCGGAACAACCGCTTAAAGTAATCTGGTCACCCTCCCCCCATCTCACAGATGAGAAAACTGGGGCTTAGAGAGAGACAGAGTCAGAACCCCTGTCTCCCCTCCTTCACTGAGGCCCTGCCCTAGTCCCGGCTCATCCTTGTCCTCCTTGCCACCCCCAGAGTACAGACCAAGTGCCAACCACAGAAAAAAAATTATTTCAGAATTAGAGCTGATCTTCCAGAGAAGACCATCTTCCTTGGGACGAGAGATTTGAGGGGGTCAAACTCCCAGGACCAGGCTCCTGCAAGGAGAGGCTGGGGCTGGGCACCCAGGTTTGGGGGAGGCAACCAGGATCACTGAGGGCGTTGGGAAGGAATCACACTAGGATCGCTGACACCCACACACCTCCCTGGCAGGCACAGCCACTCGTTGACACCACTGCATGCTGACACACCCCAGAAGGTCATCCTTACCTGAATGCACTCTACCTCCTGCTGGCGGCAAAGCTATCCTGCTGGGTGAGGGGGCGGGGCCTCTGTCTCACTGCCAACCCTGGCACAGCTCTGACCTCTGGGGGTCCCAGGCTTGGGGGCGAGGCCTGTGGATAGGGCAGGGGCTGGGAAGAGAAGGTTCCTGAATGTTATGGTTGGAAGGGAGAAGCCCCGGGGTGCATCACCAAGCCAGTGTGCTGTGTGTCGGAGTGGGAGTGAGCAGGGCTGAGCTCGGGTACAGGTGTGGGTGGTTGTGTGCGTCAGTGTGTGGGGGAAGAGCCTGTGTGTGTGTGTGTGTGTGTAGATGGCGTGCCTGTGCACAGGTTGTGTGTGTGTGTCTGCCTAGGCCTTGTACGTCAGAAGCCTGGGCCCGGCTCTGGGGATCTCTGCTCTGCATGTGCGGGAGCGTGTCTTTTTATGCAGGGTGTGTGCCTTTTTCATGCATTTATGTTTCTATATATGGTGTAGAATGCATAAATGTGCAAGACACTGGGGTTTGAGTATCATTCGGTGTCTGGGTGAATATGGGGCAGCATTTGCCTGTTGTTGGAATTTGTGTACAACCAGGGTGTGTGGTGTTTCTTTGTTTTCAGTGTGCGCTTCAGCCTGTACATGGATGTGTGTATCTGTGTGCGTAGGGGGAACTGTTTTCAAGCCTGTGTGTGTCTGTGCCTTTGGGGGGTGTGAGTCAGGGTGTATGGCATTTGCAGGTCTGCGTGTGACTGTGTCTCTGTGTGTCAGCGTTTGGTGTGCATCTGTGCCAGCCTGTGGTGTGTGTCCCTGTGTGTGCTTGGGGATTTGGCAGGCCTTCAAGTTCAGGTTGTGTGTATGTGTGTGCGTGATACTATTTGGTGTGTGTCTGTGGGTAGTCGTGAGCCTGGGTACCATATATACATATGTATGCGCTTAGAAAAGGGGTGTGGATTAGTGTGCTTCCTATGTCTGCAGATCTGTACATGTGACATTGTGACTCTTGTCTTTGGGGACTTTCCGAACTGTTTTCCAGGTTGCGCCCCACCCCTTCCCCAGGCCAAGGCCTTGAACATGATCTCCACTCCCAACCAGCTCGGTCAGCTCCACGCCTGCCTTGACCCAGAGGGGAAGAGACTGCCGGCCACCAAGGGAAGGTCTCACGGCAGGACGCACAGGGGCTCCTTCTCCTACAGGGCCCCTCCCGGTGCCCATCTCACCAAGGGCCCTGCCACCGAGGCTGCCATGCCCCCTGCATCCCGCCCACGTCTCCCCTGAGATGTATATTAATTTCTGCTAGGGGCTGGTGGCCATAATGAGTCCCCAGAGCCAGTAGTGGCTGGGCAGAGGTGCTGGGGGCCCACAGGCTGCAGGGGGAGGCAGAGCAGCAGAAGGGATTGTGGATTTGAATTTCAAAGGTAGCTGGAGCCCAAGGGCGTCCTGTGCGATGGTGTGTGTGCAGCTCTTGTGTGTCTGCTACTGCCTGCCTGCGTGTGTGGCGTGTGTCCGGGTGACTGTGTTTGTGGCTGTGCCTCTGCAGGGCACTTGTGTGGGCTGTGAGTGTAAGTGTCCGTGAACGGAGTGTTCGGGGTCTCTGTCACTGTGACCATCCACAAGAGCATGTGGGAGTGTCTGTGCGCGCTTGTTTGCATCTGCGAGCATGGATTTTTAGGATGAGTCTCTACAAGCTTGTCTGTATCTGCGTGTTGTGTTCCAGGCCCTGCCTGTGCTTGGGTTTGGGTGCCCTCTGTCCTTGTCACTGAGTGGACATGTGCAGGGATGTGAGGGTGTGTCCCTGCGTCAGTGCACACATATGGATGGGCATTTGCACCTGTAAATCTGTGTGACCATGTGTTTATAGGAAGGAGTCTGTCTTTGTGGGTCCGGTTCACAGCCCCTGAGTAGGCCTACGACTGGGTCTGTGCGTTTTTGTGTGTCATTGTGTGCCTGCGTGTTTGTGCCTGCAGGTGTTGATGTGTCTGTGTGAGGGCGCACCTGTCGGGATGGGTGTGAGTGAGCAAGTAGTGGGGGCACAGAGCACTGGAGCACAAGGTGTGGGCAGGCTAAGCACTCTGGCACCCCGACTGGCACCCCCCCACCCCCAACCTCTGCTGTATGTGAACACCGCTGCCTCTGCCCTCTCTGGGCGCCTGTAGGGAGCTGATTGAATTGCCTCTCCTCATGGGGACCCTGAGTTGCAGCCAACTCTAGGCACACCCCACCCCTTCCCCAGCAGCCGGGCTTGCCAACACACAGACACTCAATGGGCTCTCAGGCACTGGCCAGGGAGGATGGGCTGTTAGCCAGTGGGGTGGAGCCGCGCCGGTTCACATTCCGCTTTCCCGAGGGTGTGGGGGTAGTTCATCCGGCTTGGGCAATGGGTCTGCATGGCTATGAGACCTTCCTGGCCGCGCGGCTGCACGGGAGGCTCAAGTTAGAGCACAGGAAGGACCGCCGGGTCCCCCAGGGGGTGCCGTCTCATATCAGGCACGTACATGCATGAGCCCTAACTTAGGCACGCCCGGGCACGATCCCAAACGTATGTAACACACACTGGAGTGGGGGACAAACCCCTGACATGGGGCTCTCTCTGGGGACAGCCCCACTGGTGCCTACCCAGGAACACACATACACACTAATCCGGAGATACAGGCAAGTTCATGGGCACATTTCACACTCAAACAACCTCACCCTTCCCTTTGGTGTGAAGAGGGCTGAGGCTCAGAAGTCCCAATGAAAAGGGACAGCCTGAGTCACTCGATGTCCCTTCTACTCTGTCAGGACCAGGCTGGGCCCTGGGGACCTAGAAGAGCTTCACCCTGCATCCTCTCTCCCAGGAGCTCTAGAGTAGTGGGTGGGAGGATCCAGCCCCCAAACCCAGTTGTCCCCAGTCATTCCCATCATGTGCCTTCCTACAGCCAGAGGCAGGCAAGAGCCAGGTGCTGCCTCCTCATGGGGGCCCCAGAGACCTGGCTGGGCATCGGGAGGTGACGTCAGAATGCCCAAAGGACAATGAAAGGGAACTAGGGACAGGATGATGGTTTCAGGTCCTGCTTCCCTGCCAGATCGGGAGCATTTTGAGAAGGGATGGGGGCTGACTCCTCCTAGTAAGGCTTGGCAAAGTGCCTGGCATCAAAGGCTGCTCCAAAAACACTTATTGACTGCATGAAGGAAAGAAAGAAATGAGCCAGAGAACGCAGAGGACCACCTAAGAGCGGTGGAAGCACCATACAGAGGTAGGAATAGTATATCCAGGCTCTGTGCTTGACCCTAGGTTTGTGTATGGGGGAGGGGTTGATATTTGCGGGAGGACACGTGAAGCCGGAGGTTAGGCTGGAAATACACCATTAAGAAATTTGTAAGCTAAACCAGAGGTAGATTTTTATTCTGAAAGCAACAGAGACCTGTAAGGGGTTTGGACAGAAAAGAATCATGGTTAAATTTGTTTAAGGAAAGAAAACTGGGGCAACTGGAAGGTGGATGCGAGGAGTCAGGACTGGGGAAGGGGACTGGTTAGAGGCTCATTCATTCGTTCGCTCAGCAAATGTTTACTAGGAGCTTAGTGTCTGGCACTCAGTGAGTAAAACAGACACAATCTGGGACCCCAAGGAGCTTCTAGAACTTGACCACATAACTACTGTGCTTATGCGGAGTTTACTTTCTACATGGGCAGGGGAGGCACACACATACATATATATGAAATGTTAGTATTAATAAGTACAAAGAAGGACAATAGTGTAAGGTAAGGGGGCAGGAAAGAGAGGATCGGGGGGGCTATTTTAGGTAAGATGGTCAGGGAGGATGTCTCTGAGAAGGTGACATTTGAGCAGAGACCTGAAGGGGGTGAGGGATATTTAGAGGAAGAGCTGTCCAAACAGGGGAAATTGCAAGTGCAAAGGCCCTGAGGGGAAGCGTACCATTTGCTCAGATGGGGAAAGACTTGTGGGAAGTCAATGATTTCTATTTTGGACGTGCTGCATTGAGGTGCCTTCAGGACATCCAGGGATGGTGACCAGAAAACAGGAGAGGTCTGGGTAAAGATAGGGATTAGAGAGAACGGAACCTTGCGAACGGACGCAATAGGATGGGGAGTCGGGGGGGGGGGCATGTGACTGTAATGGCACCCCCAGCATGGCCCTGGTTCTAGCTGCCCCTCCTCCAGACCCTGCCCAGACCCACAGCCTCTCCTTACTTGCCAAACCACTCTGCCGCCTGTGAGACAGCCAGGGAAACAGGCTAGGTTGTTGACAGGGGCCTCTTTCTACATGACCTCCTATGGTCCCCAGGGCTTCCTCTGTCCCTGCTCCTGGTCACCAGAGCCAACCGGCCCACCTTTAGTGCTTCCTTCCTCTAGCTTGAGGCTGAATCCTCAAGTAACTCTGTGGCCCCTCTGCTACTATCAGTCCTGGGGAGCAAGGGAGCCTGGACTGAGAGTCTGGAGGGCCACAAACTTCCCAGATGGCTCCTGAGCCTTGGTTTCCCCCTTGTGTTGGGATTTGGAGAGACAATGTCTCAGCACGACATTCCAGCCCCGACATGATCAGAATCTCTGGGGCTCTTTCCTCCCAGTCAGATGGTTTCTGTGTGTGTGGAGAACTGTTCAACAACTGGCTCTAGTAGGGAGCGGGGAGCAGTAGCCTTGATTTGTGGCATCTGCCAATCTCCGAGGTGTAAATCCTCCCATGATGACCAGTTTAAACTACCAAAGTGAAAGCAGCATTCCTAAACATTTAACAGTCAGCTCTCACAAGCTGGTATGAGCTGGCTCTGACACCTTTTCCAGGGAGACGGAGAAGTGCAAAGCCTGGGATGGGGCTTAGGGGTATAAGGAGGGAGAAGAGCTGTGCTTTCAGCCCCGCCATCTCCCTTCTCAACATCCAAGTCATTCGCCAGGGAGAGGCTCAGAGCCTCTTGTCTGTCCTCGTTGCCCCTCCGACCTTAACCGTTTGGCAGCCTTCCCAGGCCCTCTACCCGCTGTACTTCCAACTCAAAGGTGGGCTGGTCCCCACAGCCGCCTCCGCTTTTCCTGCCTACCCCCAAAGGGGTTCCTTTATTTGGGAACAGAGGACAGACAGCCATGAGCCACGCCATCCCGACCCGCAGCCAGACCACAGCTGTGGTCACTGTAGACAAGTGGCCTGTGTATCGGGCCCAGCTCTACCACCAGCTCCCAGGAGCTTCCTTCCTCTGCCTGTCCTCAGTTTCCCCCTCTCTAAGATAGAAGGCAAGGCCTGGCCTCTCCAAAGGCCCTTTCAGCTGTGAGTCTGCCATTTCTATCTGCCTTGTTTCAGCCCTGACAACAGCTCCGAGTCTCCTCTCAGACCCATTTCCTCCCCAGCCTCCTCAGACCCTCCCTGCTCCAGCGGCCCCCCACCACCTCTGACTCCCCAGGCTCCCTGATAAGGGGCCCAACTAATTACATTAGGATTTCATGCCAATTAGCAAACAATTACACGGGCAAATTGGTGCCTAATTTGGAGCACTAATGACAGCTCCTTTGGCCGAGGTGAGAGCTGCGGAGAGGGCCGCGCAGGAGACCTGGCCCTCCATGAGCCCCCGGAGGGCGGGAGCCTGCCTCCGCCCTGACCTGGGCCAAGGCCTGCAGCTCTCCTTTGAGGATCTTTAAGCCACTGTTTATGCTGATGGCATGATGTGCTCAGGCCTTTTTGCTAAGTGGAGGGTATAGAGGAAGGGAGGAAGGGTGGGTTGAGGGGACAGAAGGGAGCTAAAGCAGACAGGACTGGCTTCACTGAGGAGGTAAGACAATCCTGGGAGGCAGGGAAGAGGGAAGACATAGGGGGCAGTAATGGACATGAACAAAACTGATTCTGGAATGAGCCATGTGAGCTCACAACTAATGGAGAAAGCAGTTGGGCCAGAGCACCGGATGGTGTGGGGGAGCTGAGGCAGCAGAGGTAGGTAGGTAGGCAGGGCCAGACGGGGAACACCATTGTAGGGGATTTTAACTTTCTCCCGGAAGCCTCAGGAGCACTGGACGCTCAGGGTGAGCGGAAGGCATTATGCCGAAACCCATCTTGGGCTCCAGGCCTTGGGTCACCAGCGACCACCTATCCCACCTCAGCTGCCATGGGGTCCCATCTGTTCTGCCCTCCTAACCTCTCTGGAACCCACTGCCCTGCTCAGGACCACAGAGACCGTAGCAGTAGCTGTCAGTCCTGTCACCATCCCCTGTCCTTATTTTCCCCAAGTGATCACCCTAAAGACACAACTATATTCCTCCCTTGCTTAAACCCTCAATGGCTCCCCATTACTCTCAGGATAGTTAAACTCCCTACATTGGCATTCACTGTCTTTTACCATCTGGCCCCTGAAGACCTCCCAGCTTTCCCTGTCTTCCCACCTCCTCATCCACCCTGTGCCAGGGAAGGACCCCAGTGCCCAATCGCCAGGCTCTGTCTCACCTCCCCGCCTCTGACCATGCTGTTTCCTCCGCCTAGGTTACTCTCCCAACAGCCCTTCCTTGCTACCAAATGTATCCTTCCAGCCTCCTCCTTTGCTTCCCACCCTCACAAAGTTCGGACTATCTCACTTCAACCCACTCTTCCCCAGGCATTTTCACCTCTCCTTTCAACAAATGAGATAAAGAAAGCCCCTACTAAGCTAAGGATACCCCCCAAAGTAAAGGCAGCTTTCATGAGGGCAAAGGCAGAGCAAATTGAACTGCAACATGAAAGACTATGGGCAGACTCAAGGAGGAACCTCCTGACCATCAGGGCTCAAGGCCTAAAGTAATCCCTAAAGGAATGACCAATGGGGAAGGGTGGTGGACTTGGCCTATCTAGGGGAGACCAAGCAGAGGCCAGAGATGGAACACATACCTTCCCAAAGGCAAGGGGACAACCTGGCTGACTTTCCTGGGAGCTCTGTTCTCACTTAGGCAGCTGCCACTCCATCTTAAGGCCCATCACTCACGTTAATTACCAAGAAAAAGCCGATTTCTCCTCATTTCCAGACTCCAAATGACAATATCATTAGGCTGGTAATGTGCAAAGAAATTATGCGTGTCTGTCTTGGAACATGTCCTGAGCCAGAATGGGAGAGGGCACCCCCCAGCCAGGGTTTGTCTCCCAGGCGCCTCCCGTGGCGGAGGGCCAATCTCAGGAAGAGATGCTGTGCCACCAGGGTGAAGGTACTCTCCCTCTCTGTTCAGTGGACAGCACTGGCGGTGGCAAAACCACAGCAGGCAAGGGCGTGGGTAACAGCCCACAGCACACAGACCCTCGCAGACGTAAACAGAGCCAGCAGTTCCCCTCTCAGACTTACACAAGGACACAAACACCCTTGTCTCAGCTGAACTTCAACTCAAGCCTGTCCACAGCTACAGCCCTTGTCCATACCCTTTACTTTGAGCACCCTGCCCACCTCTAGAACAGGAGGCAACTGGGCACCACCTTTCTCTGGAAGGGGAGCTGGCCATTCCTGCACATTCCTTCCTGCATCAGCAAAACCAACTCCATGAGTGTGAGCAGACCACAAACAACAGCCACTGCTCACAGCCCATTAGCTTTTCACACTCTTCATTGTGTTCAATCCTCATTTGAACCCATTTAACATATGAAGAAACTGAGGCCCAAAGAGGCAAAGTCATTTTCATGAGTTCAAGTCTCAGAGCTCAGCTTGACCCCAGGTCTGCCCAAGGTCAAAACTCAGGCTGAAAACAGCCTTCAGTTCCATCCCCGCCATACTCTGGGGACACAGCCTCTGCCTCTGCTCTTGATACAGAGAATCGAACCCAAATAGGCGCTGCCCTGCAGAGCTGAGGTCGGTGAGAGAGGCAGGATGTAAAAATATAATTATAGCCCAGTGTGATCTGTGCACAAAACAGAAGAAGAGATACAAAAGGTTTATCCTCACCAGTAATCAAGGACATGCAAATTAAAACAATATGTGGTTTTGCCTACTGAAATTAATAGAGGTTTTTTGGGTTGTTTTTTTTTTAAAGACAGCACCAGTGTGTGTGAGAACTGAAATCTGGGGCACTCTCTGATCCACTGATGGACGGGTAAATTAAAACAATTTTGCTGGAAGGCCACTGGGCCATGGTGTCAAGAGCTTTAAAAATACACTGATCTCGTGGTCGTGTTAATCTACTTTTAGGAGTTCAATCCAAGAAATAACCAAAGACATTGAAAAAGAGCCATACATAAGGGTGTTTATTGCCATTATTTATAAGTGCGGAAAATCACAACCAACATAAATGTCCAGCAATAGAGGGTTGGTTAAATAAATTATGATACATCCATATATTAGAATATTATGCAACCATTAGAAGTCATGTTCTTGAAGAATTTTTAATAACCTGGGAAAATGCTCACTGTATAATGAGAAGTGAAACAAAGCAGGAAACAAAACTATACATATAGGATGTTCTTAATCATATGAAGAAAATATTTAACCAGTTCATTTAAAGAAAGCTTAGAAGGAAGTAAATTTAGAGTTAATCTGGGGGGATTATGGGTGATTTTTTTTGTTTCAATTAATACTTTTATGTTTCTTCTCAATTTTCTGCAAATTTTTTGGGAAAAAGTCATTAGCAATACATGTAATCTGTGTGTGTGTGTGTGTTTTTGTGTGTTAGCAGGGGGAGGGGGGCGTATCCCAAAATATCCTGAGAACACAGAAGCTCCTAATCCAGCCTGGGGGCAGTCAAGAGAAGCTTCCTGGTGGAGGTGATGCCTGTGCTCAGACTCAGAATGTGTAAACTTTACCCAAAGGAGGATTAGTTCTAGTCTAGGAAACAGTATGTGTAAAAGGCACAGAGGCCAGAGAGATTCTGACCTCTTCCATAAGCTCTCAGTAGCTTCCGTGGCTGGGTGCAAGGACAATGGGCAAACCCAGACGGGGTGCAGAGCAGACTGGAAGATCAGGTTGAGGAGCTAGTGCTTTGCCCTGAGAACAAAGTGGAACGTTAATGGCAGGAGATGTCACAAGATCCGAGTTATGTTCTAGAAAGGTCATTATGCCACAGAATGGAGAGGGGATAGGGGTACAGGAGGTGACGTGAGGCAAGAAGTGGAACCCAGAAACATGGGGAAAGCGTGAGGAGACTGCCACATCTTCTGGGTGAGGCAGGGGGTTGGCCTGGGCTGGGCAGTGGTGGCAGAGAGAGGAGGGCCCAGCTGGAGCGGTGATTAGGGGGAGACTCGACAGGACCTGGGGATTAATCAGAGAGGGGAGGCGGGCGGGGGAGGGAAGGCCCCGCCTCTGACTGCGATTAGAGCCCCTGCAAACACAAGCGCGAGCTGAGAGATTTAGATTGCAGTTTCAGGAGTGCCATTTCCCCCCATACTCCTCCAGTCAAAGGCAGATTTGGGGCTTACCTGACATTTGGCTGCAGACCCTGGAAGAGGCTGACCTTGGTTCAGCCACCACACCTGACCTCTGGCTCACCCTGGGCACCCCTGTCCTCTGTACTCCCAGCCTGAAGCTCCAGAGAGTGGGAGTGGGCAGCGCTCGAGGAAAGCCCACCGGGAGCGGGGAGAGGGGCACGGGCAGGGGCAGGCCGAGAAAGGCCAGAGCTACGTCTTCCCTCAGGACAGAGATGTGCACTCACACATGGACCTGGGTCCACAGAGAGTGAGCACAGTCACCCATGGGGACTCTGAGCACCGAGTCACAGGCAAAGATGTACACAGAGACACAGCCTGATGTCACAGGCCTTGTCACACAGTCAGACAGCCTCTAGCACAGTTAGTCCCACCCCAGCCTCACACTCAGGTTACTGTGCTCAGCTGGGTCCCCCAAGGTCCTCCTGGCTGCTCAGCCCCTGGCCCCACACCCACTTCTGCTTCCCCAGGAGGACAGGACCGAGGGCGGGCAGAGGGGCCAGCAGCCAAACGGGGCAGCCGGCAGCCAGGAGGGAGGCCTCTGAGAAGGGGTTGCCAAGGCAACAGGCTTCTGCAGAACCAACCAGGGGCTTAGATTCTCTACTTTTATTTTTAGAAGTTGGGCCTGGGCTGGTTGGGCCAGCCAGTGGGCCAGACCCCCCCAGGCAGTACACGAGGGCGTAGACGACATCCTCAAGCCCTGCCCCCTCGGGGTTCCGGTGGGCGCTGCCCTGTCCAGGCTTCCTCCACAGGCTCCAGCCTTCTTCCTCAGAGTTGCGTCCTGGGCAGGGTCTCCTACTCCCTCTGTTTCCACACAAACCCAGGGTCCTTCTGCCAGCAGTACCCTCCACCCTCCAGGCCCCAGGAATGAGGACCCAGCCAGCCCTCCCACTGTAGCCTGTTGATGTCTGTGGCTTAACTGATCTTGTACTAGGGCGAGGGGGAGAGGCTTTGCCAGATTTGTGCGGCGGTGTGTGTGAGGCTTGTGTCCAAGTGAGTGTACATAGGTGTGCATCTTAGAGGAGACTCTCACCCTCACAGTTCTTGTGCCTGTGAGTACGTGTGCGTGTTTATGTGAGTTCCTATCCTACAGGGGTAAAACAGAGTTCTCCCTCTTTCCCAGCCCCACTCACAACCCCCGCTGTAAACTCCACTCTTGCCTTGATCTCTTAAAAGTGGGGGTGGGGGCAGAGACCTCAAGCTAGAAGGTTGGTGGAGGGCCTGGGCCTTGGTGTCCCCCCTTGTCCAGACCGGCGTCTGAGCAGATAGCTCCTGCGGGGCGGGGGCAGGGGCGTGCGGGCAGAAGAGCAGTGGTAAGGACAGAGAAGGACTACCAGGGGTGTCCAACCTTTTGGCGTCTCTGGGCGACACTGGAAGAAGAGGAGTTGTCTTGGACCATATATTAAATACATTATAACACATAATCACCAAAAAACCTTATATGATTTTGTGTTGGGCCGCATTCAGAGCCATCCTGAGCCACATGGGGCCCGCAGGCCTCAGGCTGGACACCCTGGCAGGCAGTGGAGACGGACAGGGGCTGGAGGGGGTTCCAGGAAGCTCCTCGAGTGAGCTGAGCCGACTTGATGGTGACTCCTCCAGCTGCTGGGGATTTCTCTGTTAATCTGGGACTGCTCCGTTTGCATCTCATTTGCCTATATTTGCATAACAAGGGCCTGGCTGGCACCAGAGATCAAAATTCCTAGCTTGGGTAATTATGTGAAAAAGCCTCTAGAGACCTACAGAGCAGGAATCCTGAGGGAGGGGAAACAGAGGCAGGGAGCTGAATGTCAGCAGTTGTGGTCCCTGTTAAATCCAAGGAGCCTCCACTTCTCCCCGATCCCTGGTGCCACAGGGGCGGGGATGTCAGGAAGAATCAGGTCGGAGGGGTGACAAGCCCCTGGCGCCCAGACGGAGCTGGGGAAAGAGCATCGCCATGGGTGGGAGCGGCCTGGAAGTGGTAAGGGCAGAGCCGGGAGAAGGGTGGAGAAGTACAGCTCAGCCACTGGCGCCCCTGTCAGCCCCAACCCCCTCGGTGCCCCCTAGTCTGGTTAAGAGCTGACTCCAGCCAGAGTGCCTGGGATCATAACCCGGATCTGCCACTCACTAGCTCTAACACTCTCAGCCCCAGGCAACCAGGCACCTGACCGGGGCCGCCCACTTTAGATGACACCACTTGGGCCCTCTTCGGCGTGGGGTTCACAGGGTTGTGCTCCCCTGGAGCTCCAGCCCCCTTCTGGACCATACCCCAGCCCAGGACCCTGGAATTCCCTGCGCCACGGCTGGGGCCCAGCTGCCAGGGCCTAGGCAACTGCTTTCCCTTTCTCCTTAAGCTCTAAGTGTGGCAGGAGGGTGGTTGTGTGCCAGGAGTGTGGACAGAACAGAAACTCAAGTGTTGGGGCATCCATTCACCAGCGTACAAAGCCCCTCGTGCAGCCCCCTGGAGCCCAGGGATGAAAGGATGGAAGGGGTGGGGTGGTGGGGTCGAGGGGGAGGCCTAGGGGCTCCTTTTGTATTCCTGCTCTAGGCTCTTTAGACTTTTGGGTTCACTCTGACAAACTATGACCTTGGGCAAGTTATTTAACCTCCCTGTGCCCCCAAGCAGGGATAATAGCAGCTGCTTCGTAGACTTGTTATGAGGAAGAACCGAGCTAGTTCACGTTAAGCACCGAGAACAGTGCCCAGCAGAGTTGAGGGTGCTATTATTACTTATTATTTTGGGACTTGGCTTTCTTCCTTCCTGCTGCAGGAGAAACACCTTTTCTTTGGCTTTGAGAGACTAAGGAAAAGGTAGAGAATGGGGACACACCCTCCACTGCCTCCCCCTCCTCCCTCAGAGCCCAGGCCCCCCTTTTCTCCTTCCCCAGTTACTGCACCCCCAGGCCAGGATGCCGAGAGGGCGAGAGGGCAGCCAGGTTGTTGAACTGAGTGTACTGATTTGTTTAATGTCTTTATTGTTGGTCACATGAATGAATGAATGAATGACTAAGAAAGATTGAGTGAATAAAAGTGAAACAGAAGGCTGACCAGCAGATGTTTTGACTTCGGGGCCCCTCTGATCTGTTTCCCTGAACCACATCACCATTTTCTGTTTGCTTTCATTAGACAGTGGGAGGCAGAGGGTGGTGAGGGGCCTGGCCAGGCTCTCTGAAAATCAGCCCTGGCTTCCGTGAGAGGGCTCATGCCTGTGAGTGCTAGAGAGGGAGTACCTGCCTGAATCTGGGTCCTTTTGTGTCCTGTGGAAGTCTGAATGTGTGTGGGTGTCTCCATGTGCTTCCAAGTGTCCCTGTCTCTGTGTCCCTGCTCAGGAGCTCCTTCCTGTCCAATAATAAGAGGCCCTGGGGCATGCTGCTGCATCAGGGTCTGGGGTGGGGGGATGCTGGCGAGGCTCATTACCTCTTTATTGACACCCCTGCCCCCCTCTGATAGAGCCAAGCCTCAGAGCGCCCGCCTGTCAGCTGGCGGGTTAGCTGGTGATGGAGAGCTCTCATAGGGCCTGGCAACCTCAGCCCTCTGGCCAGGCTAGTGTTGGGGAAGGTGAGGGACCCTGTTGCGGGATGCCCCCCAGACCCCCAGGCTTGGTGCTAGGCTCATCTCAAGAGTAATGGGAGTACAGACACGTGGGAGCACAAGTGTGTGTGTCACAGCACATGTGCCAGGGTGTGTGTGTGTGTGTGTGTGTGTGTGTGTGAGAGAGAGAGAGAGAGGTTTTGTGTGTGTGGTGAGGCTGTGCGTGGGTGGCTAGGTCTGAGTACAGCTGTGGGTAGGATTTTATGTGTTTGTATTCACGACCATCAGTGTTTGTGTGTCTGCGTGACTGTCTCCTGGTGGTCTGGGGCTGCTGTATAGGACAGTATGTGTCTCAGGCTGCAGGATAAGTGCATGGTCTGGGGGTTTTCCATGGAAGCTCTGAGGTGGAGGCAAGAGTGGGGAGGGCCCAGGCCCAGTGGGGACTGGCATTGCAGTCTTGAGAGGAAGGTGCCCATTCCCAGTGAATTCCTGCCTCTGCTTTCCGCTGGGAGAAACTGACTCCCAGGCCCATTTCTTTAGATGCTGTCCTCATCTCTCTCCTGGGCAAGGCCCCATAGCACTGAATCCCACTGGAGGGGCTGGGACTCCCAGTGAGGGAAACCACGGTGTCCCCAGGCCTTCTAGAGGATCCCGGGCTGTCCTCGAGCCTTGTCTCCCAGGGGTAGGCGCTTGTTTCAGGCACCCTCGGAACTCCCAGGCTTCCTGGAAAGCACCTTGGAGGCACTCCCCTCACCTGCCCCAGCACAGAGACAAGTCACACGTAAAGCCACTTTGAGGTAGAGTCAGTCACACGATGACACAGACGTGGGCACTGGCACAGCATCATGTCATGACAAACATTCATTCAGGGACACAGATACACAGGCACATGCATCTTCACACACAGGAACATGCTTATATGTTGGTAAAACACACGCTTTGCAAGGACATATGTGCTTAGAGCGACATGCCTGCAGACATGCTTTACTGTGTGTTCGCACGTGTTCCGCTCCTCCCACCCTCGCGCCAGCTCTCGGTCCGGCAGGCTGCTGCAGCGCTCACCCGCTGCAGATGGCCCTTTGTAAGGTGGGCATCAAAGGAGGCCGGATGCCCTATGCAAAGGGGGCCCTACGAGTAGGTTGCTGTGTGTGTCTACTTTAGTGTGTGTCCAAATTTGTGGCTGTCACTCTGTGACTGGTAGCCTGTGTGGTTCTCCCTCTGTGTAAAACAGGGAAGTGTCTCTGACATTGTATTTTTCTGTGCATGCCTGTATGTATTTCTGGCAGGACCTATATATAGCTTTGTGTACCCACTTACATGAATGTGAGTGTGGAAGACAATGGAGAATTCATTTATGTCTATGACTGCATCGTGTGGACTATATATCTGAGCATGTCTGTGTATGTATGACTGTGCACATTTGCATATATGTGTGCTTCTCATGTGTTTATGGCTCTGTGGTCTGGAAGTCACCTAGCTGGGCTGTCTCCCTTCCCAGCAGAGGCTGTGGTCTGGGGTGGGGTCAGGTGGGACTGCACGGAATCCCTCAACCATTGACAGTCGTATTTACAGAGCTCAAAGTAGAACATAATTGCTTCTATTAATCTTTCTCTGGTTGTTAATTGCTCACTTATCGGGTTGTGTATTATGCCGACTGTTGCTCTTAATTCGCCTTCATAGCTGCAGGTGTTCAGTGCCTTATTAACTGTTAATCAGCGCCGCTAGGGATGGAGACATAATTGGCCCCCAGAGTGGGACACAAACAGGCCAGCAGGACACTGCCAGGCTCTCAGCCTGTCCCTGGAACCCTTACCTATGGAGCACAGGTGGCTACCAGAGAAGGAGTTGGCCCATTGCCGTTCACGAGCAGATATTAAGTAGTCCAGCATACAGCAGTAAGGGTGACAATTACAAGGAATGGCCCCTTCCTCCCAGAAGCCAACCTACCAATTAGAATCCAGCTCCTATATTCCCTCTCATCATGAACAATCTTCCTCTACCCAGGTAGGAGCCAAACTCATCTATTTTAATGATCTGAACCTAACTGAGACCTAAGAAACCAACACTGCCTCCACCTCCCCTCTGATCCTGGCAGTCAAGGCTGATAAGGTAACAGAGACACTGGGCGAAAGGAGGGCAAGACGAAGGAGATTCTGGCAGAACAGGAAGGTGAGCTCAGATCCAGGAAGGCCTTCCCAGCATTTGAAGGGGCCATGTGGAACAATCAGAGTCCAAATAGGAGTAAGAACTTCCAGGAGATCTGCTGCTCCATCCCAGCCACCCTCGAGGGGTCCCTCTCAGCCTCTGCTTTCACAGCCCCCACCTCCCTCTGGCGCTGCTAAATGGCTGCAGCAGTGAGAAGTTCTCCATATGGAGCTGACTTCTGCGTTTCCTTGCCCCAAGTCACAGCAGAGGAGTCCCAACTGTCCATAATGGGACGCTGAGGCCCAGAAAGGGCAACGAAGTGACTCCAGGGTCCCTGAATCCTCTCTGATAAGGGCTCAGATATGTGGGTGTCCAAGCAAAGTTTCTGCCTTCCACCTCTGCCTAGATCCTGCTCCATCCCAGACATCTCAGAGCTGGAGGGGACTTTCTCTGTCACTATCTTCTTGGCTCTGGTCTTTAGCCTCTCGAGCTCAGCTGCCACAGCTGCAGTTGCCTCACGCTGCAGACAGGAATGCAAGGTTTCTGGAAACAGCTGGCCCCAGAGACAGACAAGTGTGTTAAGTGTGTGCACATGTGGTGGTGGTGAAGCGCTGGGGATGGGGCGGGGAGGTCCATGCTTCACCAACCTGGTGTGCAACCTCCAAGGACAAACAAGCAAACTAATAGTCCACATCCTGTGCCTCAAATCCAGTCTGCCCTGCGAGTTCTGGGAATTCATGCTCATGTTAGTTGTCGTGTCTTTAGCTGCAAAAGAAGATGATTGCTTTGGTTGGGTCCTGAGAGGAGCTGGGCCCTATGGAGAGAGGGAGGGAGCTACCATCCAATGCCTACTGTGTGCCAGAAGCAGCAAAAACTATACGCAAGAGTGACATCTCACTCAACCCTCACATAGCCTGATGAGCTAGGGATTAATACCCCTCTTACAGAGAAGGAAATTGAGCCACAGAGGGAAACTAAACTTGACCAAGGTCACACAGCCAGGAAAGGGTAGAATTGGGATTCCAACCATTGCCAGGAGGGTTGGTTGTCTTCGGTCCGTGGTACCTGGATGGATTCATGCTAATGGTTCAGTCAAGTGACCAGGGCCTAGAACCGGTGGTCGCTATTACATTTTACCCACCCAACCCACGTCTGGGAACATTAATAAGAAAAACGCTCACGCATGCGCAGCTCAAGTGCTCATCAGGCGAGATGAAAAGAAGCAAAGGGATAGTTGCCCAAACAAGTTCCGGCCCCGCCTCTATGTTAATGACATGCAGATATATGTAAATTTGCGCACGCAACAGCTCAAACCTTTGGAAGCAATGGGGTGACCCAGAAGTTGCTATGGAAACCTCAAACGACACCCCCTCCCGCCTCACTGCACAAGCAATCACAACGACCTGTGCAGAAAGACCCAGGGTTCCTCGCTCAGAGCCCAGAGGATCACGGAGTCGCGGGGGGTGTGAACCGGAAGGTCCGGCAGAGCCGGCGTCCAGCCGGTGAAGCTGACGCCTGCAGGAAGTCGCGGGGAGAGCAGCGTCGTGGGGCACCTTCCACTAAAACCGAGGGGAGCCTCAGAGCCCTTCCAAAACCTGGCGACTCCTACTCCGGCCTAGCAACGTGAGCCCCGCCCAGCGTTGCCTAGAAACCTCCATAGATCCTAGCAACTGCCAGCCTCGCCCCCTAGCAACAGCTCGCCTAATCCACTGTCCTGGCCTCCTCATCTCAGAAAGACAAGGGGCTTGTGAACTAGGTCCAAAAGGTGGATGGGCGTCATGTTGACCAGCCCCCAGCCTCGAAGCCGGCTGCAGGATTTTGGGGCTCACCTATAGCCTTCTCCTCACAGAGGGGAAAACTGAAAGGAAGTCCCAGCCCTGAGTACAGAGCTTGTTCTTTGCTGAGTGCCCCGGGAAGGCAGCAAATGCTGTCGGCTCCCTGGAAAGAAGCCCTGCACCTCGGGGGAGGCAGTGCACAGCCGTCTCCTGCTCCAACTCCTCCAGCTTCAACTGCGTTAGGAAAATGACCCAAATTGCCGACTTGGAATAGAGCTGTAGCTTGCATAGTAATTTGTGTCATTTGCATACAGCACAGAGGCTGTGGTGCTCACAAGCTGCTCCGGGCCGGAAAAGTTCCCGAAGGAGCCCCGACCCCTCCGCTGGTTTACCTGTCTTTTCCCTTCTCTCTCTGCGCCCCCCGCCCCCGCGCTGCCCCGTTTCCAATCCCTTCGGCTAAAATCCCACGCCTCGCCCCACCCCCTGCTCAGCCTCCAGTCTTGCCAGCCCCGACCTACATCCCAAGGCCGAGGGCCCCCTCTGCTGTCGTCTGCGGGTAGGGCAGTAGTAGAGCAAGGGGCCCGAGAAGAGGGCCTCCCCTCCAACCAACAAACACCCTATTCTTCCCAGCCTAGCATTGTCCAGGGCGAGGCTGGTACATAAGCAGACTTTGAGAAGGGGTGGATAGAGGTACACCCCTTTAGGCCCGGTTGAAGGGTGGGCCCTGCCAGAAGTCCTCCAAACCAGGCCCTGCTTATCCGTGTGGGTTAGGCAGCCAAGGGCAGCTAGTCTGCAGGTCAGTCCCCAGACTCAGTTCACCCAAGAGACACCCCACAGTGATATGCTTTACAATTGTAGCTGCTGTTAGTAGCTCACTCCAGGCCCCAGGCAAAGCAGCACCATCCAACACTAACACCAGCCTGAATGTCCAACTGCCAGGCCGAGACCGTTGGCTTTCTCCAGTCCCAATGTCCGGAAGCTGGCAAGAGATAGAGGAGTCATCCTCTATGGATCTCCCAACTTTCTCAACAGACACCCACACACAGATGCACACACACATGCTCACAGACCGATGCACACAGACAAGGACACATAGGGACTATGGTGGTAGCTCCCCACCCCCACCCCAACTATCCAAAGGAAAAATCTTGGTAACTAAAAATTTTTAACAGCATTGTAACTTGCTCTCCCATTTCTCCCTAACAATCTGTACATGCCTATGTCCCTCAAAAGCCTAATTCTCTCTCTCTCTCCCACCCTAGTCCTGCCTTCTCTTCCATTATGTCTTCTTCCCCCTACTTCAGAACACTTGCAAAATGCTTCCAGAACCCACCATGGCAAGAGCTGTGACCTGGTACAAAGTGACGGCTAGGAACCTCAGACAGGCAACTGGCAAGGTTGCTCCCTCCATCCCAGCACCTTAGCTTTGCTACTATACCTGTGCACAAAAAGCTAGCAGACACACCCACCCCAATAACACCTGGCCCGGCCCAAGGTCTCTCCTGCCCAGCCAGCAGATGCACAGAGTCTCAACTTTGTCAAAATCTTTATTGAACCAAAAATCAACACTAAGCAGTTTGCAGAACAGGAAACTCAAAAGGGAGAGGTGGATTGAGCTGGCCCTCCCTCTGCCCATCTCTCCCTGGGACAGCTCAGGGTTCTGGTCTGCTGAGGGAATCAAAACCCCTTTTCTGGTGGGTAATGAGGGCCACGTTTCCTTAGGGAGGAGACACTCAAGAGCCAGCTCCATCTGTAGGTCCCAAAGAGGAGTCAGGGGCTAGGCTAGGGGCCTCTGGAGCTCCAGGTGCCTGGCCAAAGAGGCCAAGGATTCCATGGACTGCAGGGCTCTGGGGAAGGAGCTCCTGGCCTGGGGACCTCAGGGAGGCTTGGAGCTGGTGGCTCATAGTCACCAGGCATTCAAGATGCTGGAGCAGGGCTTGTTGGGGACAGGAAGCCCTGTGGAGGTGGTGGCCATGACCAGCTGGCGCTGCTGAACAGGGGTGCCAGGACTGGCACCAGCCTGGGTTTGTGGTCCCCTGCCCTTGCCCAGGACTCTGCCGGGTCTCTGGCTCGTCCCATAGTCTCCCCCTGCCTCTAGAGGGCCTCTGCCAAGCACAGATTCCCCTTGGAGCCAGGCTGTCTTTGCCCTGGCTTTCCGGAAGGGTACTCCCTGGGGGAGGGGTCTCCTGGGCCACATCCGGTCTCTTGTCCTCCCGCTGGTAGCATCTCATCTCCACTTTCTTGTTGAAGGAGACCCTCTTGCGAACCTTCCCCAGCAAGGGGCTGAACTCTGCTGTGTCAGGAAGCCCTGCCTTGGGGAACAGCACGGCCAGCAGCAGGCTTGAGTGAGTGGTCTCCAGGCCTGGGGAAAGGGGAGGGGAGAAACCAAAGGCTGGTAGGAAAGAATGCAGAGCCCTGCAGAGCTGCATTCTGGCTGTGGCAGGAGGTCTGGGACCCCAAGAAGAGCTTTCTGGCAGTGACATGGGGCCCATGAGATGCTGGGAAAAGTAAGTGGAAGGGTGAACCTGTCTCGGAAGATTTGCCCTGTGTGGGAAGGGTGCATCTGGCTGAAGGTAGGCATGGATGGTTTGACCCTACCTCAGTTTCTTCATCTGCGAAATGAAGAAACTAATAGTACCATTCGGCTAGGGTTATTCTGAGGACTGAATGAATTACTGTAAGCTTTCAGAATACTGTATGCCATGTAGTAAGCAATATACAGCTATGAGCTACTGTTGTTATTGTTATCACATTTTCCTATCTCAGGAGTTCTGAGACATGCCTGCGTTAGAGAGACATGGGTGACTGTGTCAACAATGCCACATCTGGTCACGAAGTGAGGGAAGGCAGAATGTGGTATGGGCATCGGGATACTCACCTGGGCCTCCAAGAGAGCGCAGGCTGGAGGGCAGGGGCTGGAAGGCGGGCAGGGGCATCAGGATTGCCGTCACGTGTTCCACAGCGGCCAGGCCGTGGCACTGCTTATTGTTGAGGTAGGAGTAGAGCACGCGGCAGTTCTGGGTGTCCCGAGCCCCCTGTGGGCACAGTCTGACCACACAGACGTCCTGCAGTTGCAGGAAAGAGAGCAGCTTTGGGAGTAGTCATTCTTCACCCTTGCAACACCCCTGCTCTTATCGAAGCCCCTGTGAGGAAGTAGGTCCCCATTTTCCAGAGAAGGAAACAAACGGACTTGCGCAAGGTCACACAAGGAGCCTGCAGTCACGGTGGGAACTCAACCCGAATATCCTACATCAGGCTCTGCTCCAGAGGGAGAGGGAGGGAGCATGCACAGAGCTGGGGGTATGGTGCTAGCAGAAGAGGGGGTGCCCCAGGGTGGGCAGTTACCTTGGCCTTGGCTGGGCAGATGCTGGCCAGAAGGTCCCAGATGGTGCTGGGAGGGATGCAGCCTGCTGAGCGGATCACCTCGGGCAGGGCCTGAGGGCAGGCAGCATGCCCAGTCAGCACCCCCGATTCACATCCACTTCCAGCAGACTAAACACCAGCTACTCGAAGGCCACAGTTTGTGGCAAAGAGGATGGGCAGGCGATCTATCAGGACCTCCAGTGCGCAGGAAGCCCTAATTGCCCCTGGAGTCCTACAGCTTGTCATAGCCAATCTCCTACAACTTCTCAGAAGCCCCTTACTCCCTCCGCTAACCTCCTGCTGTCGTCCCGCACTTTAGCTGATCATTAGTCACTGAACAATCTCTCCTAAAATCTCCTCTGGGCCAGGGAGCCATAGGCTCCTCTCCTGGGTCCTTCTTGCTTTATGCCTTGGGTCCTTTGCTCATCTATGTCTCTGCAGGAGTGGGGCTAGCATCTCATTTGTCCCCATGTGTAGTACAGAGCCAGACACAGAGAGAATCTTAGAGTGAGTGAGTGAGTGAGTGAGTGATGGTGTGAGGAGCTGACTGGGCTGGTCAGTGTGTGACTCCCTGAAGGACAGGGCAGTAGTACCGTGATAAGGTGAGAGCTGACTCCTGAGACCAGCTGGGCCTTGACCCGGAACTGCTTGATGGAGAACATGTGCAGAGCCCCCTCCCAGGGTGGCGGGTTGGACAGGGCCTTTGTAGGCCCAGCAGGCATCTGGAGCCTACAGAGGGTGACAGAGAGACAGGACCAGGCAGAGCAGGACATCAGGGCTTCCCCCAGCACCTCCTTTCAAAGAAGATCCCGTGTCCTCACTGGGTCCAAGCATGGCCTTATGCCGGGGGAAACCAACGGGCCCGAATGATTAGATCCACTGCACAAATGGGGAAACTGATACCCACAGAAGAGGTAAGATTTGTCCAAAGCCCCACAGAAGAAAAGCCCAGGCTATGTCTCTCGCCCCAGGGGATGGCTTCCTCCACCTCCCTCCCCGCAGCTCTGCACCTGTCCTGGGGCTCCGTGGAAGGTTTCTCCCCGGGCTGGGGCATCTCTGGAGAGGACACAGAGGCTGGGCTTGGGGCTCTCTGGAAGACATTGTCCTCCACCCTTCGGCTGGCCTTGGGGAAGCCTGGTAGCTCACATGAGGACTTCCAGTCTGGAAACAGTGGAGGCAGGAACTGAAACAGGGGCAGGCACCCAGGCTGAAGCCAGCCCAGGGCTTTCCCCGCCCTGCCACCTTCTTCCCAGGTCACGCATCCGCATTACTGCAAACCCCACACTCGCTCCAGCCTGCCCGCCCTGCCCCCCATGCTGGACCCTTCCTGTGTCTCCTACAGCCCTTGCAGATGTGGCAGCTGAGGTCTAAGAAGTGGTGCTCATGCCGCTCCACGGGGTCCTTCTGCTGCTCCGCAGGGTCCTTTGACGTGGCAGGCAGGGCCGGGGGGCTGCAGTCGATGGACACCATGGGTTCCTGGGAGGCACAGGAGGAGAGGGCGTGGACTGGAGCAGAAAGCCCCAGGGATGAGGTTTTATTTTTCCAAATGCTATGTGCTTTCATTACAAAAGTACTGTGAACTTGTTGAAGAAAATTTGGAAAACACAGAAAATTCAAAAATGAAAAAGAAAAAAAAAACACCCCTTGTCCTCAGAGACAACTGTTGATATTCTGGGTATTCCTTTATAAGCTTTTCAATACACAGGTTTTAGGATCCTTTTACTGAAATAGCTAGGATCAAATATTCAACCGTACAGGTGTACCTCAGAGATGTTGGGGGTTCGGTTCCAGACAACAACAATAAAGGGAAAATTGCAATACAGTGAGTCAGATGAACTTTTTGGTTTCCCAGTGCATATAAAAGTTATGTTTATAATATTCTGTAGTCTATTAGGTGTTCAACAGCCTTATGTATTTTTAAAAAATGTACATACCTTAATTAAAAATACTTTATTGTGGTGAACACAATATACAGGTGATGTATTCTAGAATTGTACACCTGAAACCTATATAATTTTATTAACCAATGTCACCCCAATAAATTGAATACATTTTTTTAAAAAATAGAGCAAAAAGTATGAAATATAGAAAGACAATATTCCTATTGTATGAAATATGGGAAGGGTATCTTAGTGTTCCCAAAATAAATTTTAGGTTCCCCCAAATAAAACAAAAAAAAATACTTTATTGTTAAAAATCCTGGCCATCATCTGAGCCCACTGGAAAAATTGTGCCAATAGACTCACTCGGCACAGGGTGGCCACAAACCTTCAATCTGAAATAAACAAACAAACAAACAAACAAACAAATGCAGTATTTGTGAAGCACAACAAAACAGGGTACACCTGTATTCCTATTTAGCCCATGGATTCCCGCAGAGGCGTTGGCCACGTCACACAGTCCCTGTAGATGTTACGCAGATGTGGTGGGTGGCCGTGTGCGTGCATCACCTTGGTTGCTAGATGATGGGCTCATTCTCAGGTTTTCACTATTACAAATGGTGCTGAGGATGTCCTGGTGCAGAAAGTATTTTCCTAAACTTTCAATTATTTCCTTAGGACAAGTTCTCAGAAGCAGATGACAGAATCAGGGAGAACGGATATTTTTAAGAATGCCCATTGCCAAATCACCTTTCTTCCTCATGAGAGAAACAGCTTTAAATACAAAACAAGCATTGCTTTAGGAGCATTCAAGAAGATCTTTAAAACCCTACTCTTGCCCTTATAAGCTACCTCCAGAGTAGAGCCCAGGCTCAGGCTCTGGAGTCAGACAGCCCGGCTTCAAATCTCAGCTGCCCCTTGCCAAGTTGTTGACCTCGGGCAAATGGCTTCAGGTTCCTCACCCAGGAAACTGGCATCAGCTACCTCATAGGTCATTGCAAGATTTGAGTGAGGCATTGTTTGTAAACGGCACACATAGCGGGTGCTTCAATAAGGAGTAAAGACTGTTGTATGTCATTTTCCCTCTCCTACTCCGCCACCCCCTTGCTCTTCCTCGCTCTCCACTCTTCAGGCCTCCCGTGCTCCTCCCCCTCCTCTTACACTCATCTATTCAGGGAACACAGATTGGTGGGGAGTGGCCACCCCCTCGAGGGCTCCTCCCTGCACAGGCAGCAGGTCTGGTTGTTGGCCTGGACACGGTTTGGAAGGAGAAGGGGTTTTGTCTGTTGTGTGCACTGCCATTTCCGCAGTGAACATGGCTCAAGGGGCCCTCCCTGCACTCACTGTCCTAGGCGCACAGCTGAGACTGGTGTGAATATCTGACTCACAAAACATCCAACAAAAGCCAGAGCTGCCTTCTGAGAGCAACTGAAGGGAGCCACAGAGGAGTTCTGATAGCGGTAGGGCGGAAGCTGATGGATTTAGTGACTGGAGGGCTGCTGAGCCACCTTGTCAGGCCATGTGCAAGAGGGAGGGGCCAATGAGGAGGAAGGAGCAGGATGGACATGAGGACAGGGCAGATCCCCAGCGATACAAGGATACTCTGCACCAGGTGCCCTGCGATCTGGTGGTTCCCGGCCTGGAGTATACCTAAGTCCTTCTGCTGAATAGAGCGGGTCTCTGTTTCTTACATGCACAAAGACACTACCTCAAACAATATGGCCCTCCTGCTTCCCTGCTGGGTATCTGATCAGAAGGTCTGCGATTTCGGGGTAACTGCGGTTCAAGGACCACTTACATGGGGTCCCTTGGGGTTAGGCGAGAAGGAGGGGAACGAGCACTGAGATGGAGCTGCCAGGCCCTGGGCCGGCAGCCATCTTGCCCCATGCTCATCTGGACCGCGTGTGTTAGGTCATTACCCGGTTTTACAACAAAGACTGCGGGCCTCAGAGTAGTCAGGTGATTTTCCCAAGACAACACTGCTGGTGAAATAAGGAGTGGGATCCCTGGGCACGGGCCCTGCCCAGCTCCAGGTCAGGCCCCCGCTTACCACCAGACCCTCCAGGGTTAGCATTTGGTCCGTATCCCTCAGGATCTCGACTTCACCCTTGTGGGTCAGTTTGGAGGTCGGCAGGCTGCAGGACTCCTTCTGCTGCTGCTCAATGATCTCCAGGCCCTGGATGGGTGGCACAGCCCGAGTTCAGCTGCTCTCAGGGGTCTCTGGCCAGCAGGAACCCAAGTGCCCATTGTCCTCCGTTGAGGCCGCTCTCCTGTGGTCCTCTTCCATGACAGACCTTTCCCTCCTCCACTCTTGCTTCTGCCATTCCCTTCACCCGGAAAGCCCTCTACCCTCGGCCCTACCTCTCCATATTCCACTCATTCACCCTCCAATACAAGCTTTGCCTCCTCCAGGAAGCCTTCTTGAACTTTGCCTTTACCCACAAGTCAATTCTGCTTCCGACTGCACCCCCTGCCTCCATCCTGGGGTAAGTGCCAGCTCTGGAGTGCCAGCTGGGCCATTAATAAGCCCCACATGATAGTGTGGCCTTGGGGAGGTGCTTTACTGCTCTAAGCCTCAGTTTCTCTGTTTGCTAGGAATTAAATTAAGGGAATTATGTTAAACAGCATATGTAGAGTGCTTAGCCTGGAACCTGGCTCATAGTAAAGGCTACTTGTGATTATTACTGATAATGCCATCCCATATGAAATGTTTCCCAAAGCCTGTCTCTCCCTTTGCAACCACGCCCTGGACAGAGGCCCTGTCCTCCCGGGCAGTGCTGGTTCACAGGCACGGGCTCTGGTGCAGCTGCACAGGGCTCTGTTTAGAAGGGCCCCATGCTTAATGCTGCCGCCACCTTGAAATTCTTAACAGTTGTTGGAAAAAATGCCCTGCATTTTCATTCAGCACCAACTCCACAAATTATGCAGCTGCTCCTGCTCGCTGGCCCCCCACAGCGCCTGGATAAAAGTTCAGCCTTTAGAGGACACGTTCCCCTAATGGATTCTAGTAATTAATTCTAATCAGTGTTTACCAGCATCTACCAGAGCAGGAGCCTTAGCACCCACGCCATCCCACTGGCCCTGCTCCCTAGATCAGTCCTTCCCTCTCTCACTGAGCCACGAAAACCACGATGCAAATGCCCCGAAAGCCGACTCAGTGCCCACGCCGACCCTGCCCCTGATCAGTCTCCAGGAGGGGGAGACCCATGGACGTGGGGTATATGGGGCTGTAACTGTGAAGTGTGGGCATGGCGGGGTCCCTCACCCAGCCTGGGGCACCAGGAAGACTCAGCCTTTTCTGGAGCTTCTAAGGCTGGAATGGGAACAGAGGCTCCCCAGGGGGCCTACTCCCCATGGACGGCGGATGTCAGTCATGGACTTCAGAGTGTGCACCATCACTCCCAGTCCCGCCCCCCCGCCCCCCTCCATAGACAAGCAAAGGGAAGACAAAACCTCTTGGGAGCACCACTTCTCTACCAACAAAGCCCTCCATCCCTGTTCCATTTCATTTCTGCCTCTTTCCCTCATTTTTTCTGTGGAGTCTCTCCGGCTCGCTCCTTCTCTGCCTGCTCTCTGTCTCCTCGTTTCTACATTTCTCTCTGTGCTCCCCATGCGTCCCACCTTCCTCCTCACATCTGCCTCCCTTCCTGCTCCACACTAGGGTCGCCTCTCTGCTCCCCCCACGTCCTGTCACCTACCCTGACCTGACCCAACAGCTCACCCTTTTCTCCTCCTGGTCCCGCCAGCGGGCCAGCTCTTGGGGGGCCAGCTGAAATGAGTTCATCCGCACCAGGCCGTGGGGGGTGACCTCTCCATGAACCACTTTGAGAAGCAGGTCCTGCAGGGGCAAGGGGCAGGGGGCAGGGGCTGCACCACGCCGCTCTGAGGCCCCCACCCCAACATCCTGCCAGGGTTTGGTGCCTCTGAGAGGGGCCTGGCCCAGCCCAAAGTCCCGCTCACGTGGTTCCTGGGGTCACGTAGGTTGAACAGCAGGCTGCGGTACTTGTTCTTGTAGTGGCAGTTGGTGGCTTGTGTCAGGTCGAAGAGGGCTGCCTCAATGCCAGCAGCGATGCCCTTCACCACCCCCTCACTCAGCACCGGGTCTGGGAGCTTCCGAAGGCTGTGGGGGACAAGGGCAGGGCCGCGGCAGGGCACCGCGAGGCTATCCAGGGGCTCAGCTCAGGAGCGAGAGATGGGTATGAAGCAAGATCCTGGCATGTTCTTACATGAGCCCATTTATTCTCAGCCCAGCTCTGTGAGGAGTAAATATTATCATTCTCCATTTACAGAAGGGGTGACTGAGACTCAGAGAATATTACTGGTTTGCACAGGCCACGTGATTCGTGGCAAAGCAAGATCTGACTGCTCAGTTCACGCTCCATCCCCGGCCAGTGGAACTGAGGCATGCGCAAAGGGGAGGAAGCCTGGGGCAGGGTAAGGCATTAGCCACCGCAGAGGTCGGGGCCTTGGCCCTGGTTGTAGCCTTGAATCTGCCACTGACTTGCTGGGTGGCTTTTGCAAAGCCCTGCCCTCTCTGGACCTTGGTCTCGCCTTTGGTAAATGACAGCTCTGTGCTCAGATCCCTGACATGCTCCCACCACAGAGACTCACTGTGTCTGAACAATTTGCTGTGGGTGACATCCGAGAGGACCTGAGCAGATGCTGAGAGCTGCAGTGGCTTAACGGGAAAGCATGACCCTGAGGCCAGAGAGACCCAGGATCGAATTTCAGCTCCCTTCCCACCCTTTGTGTGGGCAAGTGACCTCATGGCTCCAAAATGGATAAATCACACACAGAGAAGCCCTTGGAACATGGCACGGCCCAGGGAGGTGACAGTAGCCCTTCAGAATGCCAGGGGTGTCAGGGAAGGGGGGACAAGGCCTTACCGACTCCACAGCACGTTCTGCATGACACGGATCGCAGTGTCCCGTATCCCGGTATCCAGGGGTAGCTTCTCTTTTGGGCGTGGAAGCTGAACTGTGGGAAAAAGGGTCACAGGTCCAGGGGACGCGCAGGGGCCAGGGAAGGGAGTGACTCCATGCTGAGGGGCTTAGGCAGGCAAAGAAGGGGCCCCACTCCCAGAGACCTGGCCCCCATATCTGTCTGAGAGCTGAACCCAGAGAGCCACCAGCCCCTACCTCTTTGGGGAAGGACTACAAGCTGATTGGAGGAGGGCAGGAAGGAGAGAAGATATAGCCTGTCTTCTACGGCCCACTGCGCATGAGCCCCCCTCAGTCCCCACTAGTTCCCACAAGACAGGTGAATGCTGAGGGCACCTTCCACACCCCTCACCTGAGTGTTCTCCCCAGTCCTGCTCACCAGGCCCCTCCTCTTCAGCCTCCACTGGGCCGCACTGCGAGGGAGGCGCAAGGATCTGAGGCCTTGTCTCTGAGTCCAGCCTCCAGGCCCCACAGGGACACTGCTTCCCCCAGCCACACCCCAATTCCCACATTCTCCCTGACCCATGTTCCAGAGATGGAGGTCACGTGAAAGGGACAGACGCACTCACCCCTGGGTACTCAGCACGGGCCTCCTGAAGAGGAAACCCCTCCTGCAAGAGGAAGAGTATGGGAAGGAGAAGGAAGGTCCCAGAGGGTCAGGGAGCCACTCCCAGATGGTGGAAGGGTCAGCAAGGCCGCCACAGCCCCCTACTGTCCCTCTGGAGGGAGGCCGCTAGAGGAACTTGGGATCTCCAGGAACAAGGGTGGGTGACTGCTCCCTCTCCAGATGCACTAGGGGCCCAGCCCTCCCTCACAGGAGCAGGAGCATGCAGACCCCCAGGCTGGCCAGCCAGGTGGCGGTCTAACCCGCTGGCTGCTGCATTCTGTGTGACCACAGGCAAGTCACAGCATCTCTCTGGGCTGCAATGGCACCTCTGTGAGCCGGGTATGAAGGTCTCTCTCAATAGCATTGAGTGACATCGCCTGTGTAAAGAACCTGCTGTGTACCTGGCACCCAGTGGGGCCCCGGGCCCTGGGCCTTTCCTTCCTTCTGGGCCTTTGGGCGGGTGAGGCTGAGCTGACCTCCATCATGTTGTCCAGGGGCTCCAGCTTTGGAGGCTGCAGCCGCGCTGCCTGGCCAAGGCTGATGGCCCCCAGGAGGTGGATCGCTGTCCCGGAATCAAACTGCAGGGGAAACAGTGTTTCAAAACCGAGCAGCGTGAGCAGCGGCTCTTCCCTCCCAGTGCTCACCTCACCTGTGATTGCTTATGTCACCCTGCCCCCGGGACTGTAAACTCCATGAGGACAGGCAACATCCTCGTGCCTACAAATGCCTGGCACACAGTAGGGTTCACTAAATGCTTGCTGGCTCTCTGGCTGGTGTTCCGAAAAAGGAGCCTGTCTTCATTCCAGCCTCTCATTTTCCCCACTCGCTCTCAGGTACGTTCAGAGTTAACTGGACCCTTTTCACCCTCTTGGCCAGAGATGCATCTCATCAGGTGCGGAGTGGGCTTTTGGTCTTCATTTTTTAAATAATTTTTTATCGATTTTTAGAGAGAGAGGGGACGGGGGAAAGAGAGGCACATTGATCTGTTGCTCCACTGATCTATACATTCATTGGTTGATTCTTGTACGTGCCCTGACCAGGGATCAAATCGATTACCTCGGCATATCGGTACAATGCTCTAACCAACCGAGCTATTCGGTCGGGGTGGTTTTGGTTTCTAATGAGCTACAGAATCTATCCCGCTCTCCTTTTTGCTATGGTTGCCAGGAAGCTCAGTGTAAACTTCGAGCCTTGCAGTTGTACCTTTCCCAGGCTGGTAGAGGGGGAGGGGTTGTTGTAACAAGATTTCCCTTTCTCCTTCCCTTTTTCTTGCTTTCATTAGGGTTTTATCCCATTTTAAGTATGTTTTGATTCATTTAATTTATTGCAAACTATGGGGAATTGTTTTGAAAGCAAACAGGGTTGAAGAGTAACGGCCAGGTTCCAAGGTCTGGGAGAGATGGGAAGTCTGAGATTCAGCGTCAGAGGGAGCAGGGAGCACTAGGGTGCTCCGGAGGGGAGACAGGCAGGGGGCCTGGGACTGCCTCTGTTGTGAAGGACCCCCCACCCCACCAGACTTGGGGAGAGGGAGGGAAAAGGGCAATAATAAAAAGTAAAAAACCTACGTAACACACATGCTTCACCCCGTGGGGCATTCTCATTTCCTCCTTGGAGAGAAAGAGGATGCAGAGATTAGAATGCAGAGGACCCAGTGACCCACTGCAGGGAATTAATAAGAAGACACTCACACAGAGGTGGAAGATATATGTTCCGTGTTCACTCGGTTGGCATTTATAATCAAAATAAAATAAGTGCAATCTAATGTCAATCAAAGGGGGACGGTTAATAAATACTGGCACATCATACTATGGATCCTGTGTGGCCATTATAAAGGATGAGTCATAAAAGCTACCATTCATCAGGGGCTGAGAAGGTAACTGGCCCTGGAGGAAGCACATCACATGTGATTTTATGAAGGCCTCAGAACAACACTATGAGGTATGTGCTATTTCTAACCCCATTTTACAGATGAGGAAACTGAGGCTGGTAGAGGATCCGAAAAGTCCCATAGCTACTAAGCAGCAGGGCTAGGATTAGAACCTCGTTCTGTCTGACTCCAAAGCGCAGACACTTAACTGCTGAGCTCTGCAGAAGCACTGGCTGATGTGCAAAGATGTCATGGTGTACTGGTAGGACAAAGAGAGAAAGAATAGCTGACAGAATCTGTTACATAAGCCCATTTATGTAAATATATATTTATAGCTGCATAATAGAGGTTATCTCTGGGGAATGAAATTCCAGGGGGGACTTTTGCTTTCTACTTGTAGACACTTGGGTATTCATGCTATTCAAAATGAGCACGTATTTCTTTTATAATGGGAAACATATTTTTTAACTAAAAAACAAGTTCAGAACAATGTGTGTCGTGTGCTTACCACTTGCATTAAAAAGAGAGAAAAATAATTTTTAAATTTTTATTTGCTTGAATCTGCATAAAGTATCTCTGGAAGTATCCACCAGAACCTAATAACCGAGGCTGCCAATATTAGAGGGGCTGGGAGCTGGGAAGAAGGCTTTTCACTTTAAAAAATAAAATAACCATGGGAATGAATCGGCCTTTCAAAAAAAAAAATAAATTGAGAAAGAGGGGGGAAGAAAGAAAACAGACATCTGGAAAGGAAAGCAGGAACGGTATTAAGAATAGCCCTTCACAATTTAAAACCTTTTGGCTGGCCTCTGTCCCAGGGATCTGTATAGCAGCATGATGAGGCTAGACAACAGGCAGCAATCAGGCCGGCAAAGACTTTAGATACTGGGTTTCTCAGACCAGAATACAAAATATACACGTATAACATGCTTAACAAAATAAAAGGAGTCAAACGTCTGAGCAAAAGACAAAAATAAAAAAAAATGTATTTTTAAAATGATCAAGCAGATTTGGTTGAGAACCAAACACAACGTCTGGGAATAAAAAATATGATAACAATAACTAACATTAAAAACTCACTGTATAGGCTTGATAGCATATTAGACACAGCTGAAATAAGTTAGTGAACTACAGTAAAAAGGACTAATTAATCTAAAGTTCCAGGAGAGGGGAGAGAGAATGGGACATAGGTAATATTTAAAGATATATGGCTAAGAATTTTTCTGAATTGATAAAAGACAACAATTCACAGATTCAAAAAGCTCAGTGAATTTCAAACAGGATAAGTAAAAGTAAATCCACATTTAGACAAATCATGGTAAAAATGCTCAACACCAGTGATGAGGAAATCCCAAAAGCATCAAGAGAAAAAATAACAGCTAACACTTGAAACCTGAATAGCACTGAAAATGTGCTACCACTGTTCAGTATGCTTTACATGTTAGTTCATCTTATCCTCACCACAACTCTATGAGCTATGTACTGGTATTATTACTAACCCCATTTTACAGAAGAGCAAACTGAAGCATGCAGAGGTTAGTCAGCTTGCCCAGTGTCAGCCAGTGAACCAAAGAGTTGGGATTTAAATCCAGGCGATCTGAGTCCAGAGGCCACACCTTTAACCGCCACTCTATAAAGGCCCCACCAGAAGACGTTCTACCTACAAGGGAATGGCCATTAGACTAACAGCTAACTTCTCAACAGTAATATGGAAGGCAAAACATAGAGGACATTTTTCAATGTGCTTAAAGAAAATAACTATCAATTGTGGACCCAGACAAAAACTCTTCTGAGAATGAGGATAAAATAAAAATATCAGAGAAAACTGAGTTATTATTTTCCTTGATAATTTAATTTTTACCAATAGACAAAATGTTAAGGGATGAACTTGAGGCAGAAGAAAGGAAAAATGATCCCAGATAGAAAAGCTGAGGTGCAAGGAGGAATTCTGAGCAAAGAAAATGATAAATATGTTAAATCTAAAAAACATTGATTTATGATACTATCACAACAGTGTGTAAATTGTAGGATTAAAAAAAAAATAATGTAGGACCAACTCAGTGGATAATAACAGCACATAAACTGCAAACGTTCATGCTTGGAATTAAAGCATTCCAAGATCCTTATATCATTTCAGAGGAAGGCAAAGATAGTAACTACCTTTACACTTTAATAAGTTAAGTATTCATGTTCAAATTTTTAAAATAGCCACCAAAAGAATATAAACAGGGCATAGAAAACTTCCAACATACTAGAGGGATAAAAAGGAATAAGAAAAAAATCAATCTAAAAGGAGGGAAAGTACAGAAAATGCAGGATATAGGCAAAGCACAGAATAAGACAGTAGGATGAGAGTCAAATAAATCAGCAATTACAACAAATATAAACAGACTAATCCTCGAGATAAATAATTATCAGATGTTTAACAAAGAAAATCGAGTCATAAGGTATTCATAAGACCCATTTCTAAAAGACAACAATGCAAAAAGATTGAGTGCAAAAAATGGAATAATATGTGAACAGTCAACTACCAACCAAAATACAGGTTTGTAGCTACATTAATATCAGATGAAATAGATCTTAAGGCAAAAACACCTAGAAGCAAAGACCTTACTTCATAAGGCTCCAGCCTCCCTCCTGCCTCCAGATTTCTGCACATGCTCTGGCCTCCTCTTGGTATACCCTTCCCACCTTGCCCACCTGCTAAACACCTACTTCCTCTGTCCAGACCCTGCTCAGAGAGCCCCCACCCCTGCCCTGCCCTACCTTAAAACCTTCTCACCCGTCCCTCCCCAGGAAAGGCTGGCTTGTCAAGTACCCAGGATCTGCATATTGACTCTCCATCTGTGTATTGACTCTCTGGTGACTTGTCTCCCACTTCCTGCTTGTTGAAAAAATTATAATAAAGTCCCATTAAAACCCAAACCCCTCAGCCAAGCCTTTGGCAGCTTGCTCAGAACATGGACTCCTGAGTCTTACAGACCTGGACTGAAATCCTGGCTGCATAGCCCACTTGCTGTGTGACCCTGAGTGAATCACTTACCTTCTCTGATCCCAGTTTTCTTAATTGGCAAAGCAGAGGTATCAACACTGACTTTTAATGCCGCAGTGAAGATTAAATATGAGATGGCAACATATGTGAAGCTCCTCGTATACAATAAGAACTCAATAAAAAGAGCTATTCTTAGGTTGCCCATCTGTTGGAAAGACATGGTCCTCCCTCACACACCTCCTGACACTCTGCAGCTACACACAGGACACCTGAGGCTGGGAACCAGGGTGGGGGGTGGTGCGGGGGGGGTGCCAGAGGAGCTCTGCGCTTCCCTGGTTGCGACGGGCAGAGCAGGGGCCTCTGGCAGAGCTGCCCTGCCCATGTCCCCTGCTGTCCACAGAACAGCTCCAGACCTCGCTGGCCACTGCAGGGCTCAGGCCAGAGAAGAAAATGGCATTTCAGTCACCTCCACACACCCCTACGAGAGTCTCTACTTCAAGCCAGAGGGACACAGCCCAGTCAACCTCACATGTCAGATCCTAGCAGTTCTGGGGCCCAGCCAACTCCCCCGCTTCATAGAGGAGGAAACTAAGAGTCTGAGAAGAGACCTCTCTCATCTCAAGTTGCCCTGTAGTAAGAAACAGAGCCTGACCTTGAACCCACCTGTCTGCCCCTGGCACAAACCAGGCTGCCTCCAGAAAGCGCTAGGGCCCTAAAAGGGGATCCAGACCAGCCGGACATTATGCCAACACCCCCTCAGCCCTGTCCTCAACCACCCGCCCGTCCCTGTCATGCCCAGCCTCAATTCTCCTGTAGCTGGCACTGGTTGCCATGGCAACGGGTTATTTGGGAAGCTGTGGGACGACGGGCTGCGCTGCAGAGTCAAGGATGGGGCCTGGAGGTGAGAGCGGCCGTGGGCTGCTTCCAGTCAAGGCGACTGGGCCCCTGGCTCCTCCCCAACGCTCACGCTAGCCCCTCAACGCACTGTGGACCCAGGAATCCCAATTCTAGGCAGCTGGCCCAAATCACGGATGTGAAACGGGGAGCAGCCAGATGCGCAGCGATGTTCACCCCAGCATTACTTAGGGCAGGGCAAAACTGTATGTCAACAGCAGGTGGCATTTTTGAGTATTTGCCTTGCACCAGACCCCTTGATAAATGCCATGCATATGTCATCTCACGCTCCTCACTACCACCCTATGAGATATACCAGAAAGGTGAAGTCCTGATATGTCCCCTAGAGCAAGGGACATAAAGAAAAGATATAAGCATATGGGACTTCCTCAGAGTAAAAAACTTCTGCATGGCTAAAGAAAGCATCAGCAAAATGAAAAGAGAACCAACCATATGGGAAAATATATTTGCCAATGATATCTCAGACAAGCGGTTTGATCTCCAAAATATATAAAGAATTCACACGACTCCACTCCAGGAAGACAAACAATCCAATTAAAAAATGGGCAAAGACCTGAACAGACACTTCACCAAGGAGGACATACAGAGGATCCAGAGACATATGAAAGGATGTTCGGCATCACTAGCCATCAGAGATGCAAATTAAAACCACAATGAGATACCACTTCACACAGATCAAAATGGCCATCATAAACAAATCAACAAGCAATAAGTGTTGGCGAGGTTGTGGAGAAAAGGGAACGCTACTGTACTGTTGGTGGGAATGCAGACTGGGGCAGCCACTGTGGAAAAAAGAGTATAGAATTTCCTCAAAAAACTAAAAATGACCTGGCAATTCCACTGCTGGGATTATACACTAAGAATCCTGAAACACAAATTCAAAAGAACTTATGCACCTCAATGTTCATAGCAGTACAATGTGCAATAGCCAAGTGCTGGAAGCAACCTAAGTGCTCATCAGTAAATTAGTGCATCAAAAAACTATGGTACATTTACACAATGGAATACACAAGGGAATACTATGCAGCAGAAAGAAAGAAGGAGCTCCTACCTTTTTTGATGGCATGGATGGAACTAGAGAGCATTATGCTAAGTGAAATAAGCCAGGCAGTGAAAGACAAATACCATGTGATCTCACTTAACCAACAAAACAAACAAGTAAGCAAAACATAGGCAGAGACATTGAAATAAAGAACAAACTGACAGTAACTGGAGGGGAGGGGCGAAAGGGGTATGGGGGGAAAGAATGGGAAGGGTCATCAAGGAACATGTATAACAAAGGACCCATGGACAAAGCCAAAGGGAGTTAGGATTGAGGGTGGGAGGTGGGGGTGGGTGGGGTGGGGGGAAGTGGTGGCAGGAAAATGGAGACAACTGTACTTGAACAACAATTAAAGAACAAAGTGAAGTCACTTGCTTAAGTCACTCAGGTAGTGGCAAAGCCAGGACCCAATGCCAGTCTGTTGGCCACCAGGCTTCATGCTCTGAACCACACTAAAGAGGGAGGAAATGAGAAAAGGAAGTCCCAGCCCATCCTCTAGCCTTTGGCAGGGCCTGTGACAAATACGTCTGTAACTGCTATGATGCAGGACTCAGGGATTCGCCAGAACAATACATACCAACTTGGAAAAACCTTCAAATACTACAGAGCATGAAAAATAAACAAAGTACAAGTCCCAGAACAATGAGATGTAGTATGAGCCTATTTATAGATAAGAAGGCACATTATGTAGGTGTTCGCATATGTATAGAAGTTCATAGAAAGAAGACTGTTAACAGTGGTTATCTGGGCCTGGGAGGCATTCAAAGGGATTTCTTCATTCTGCACTAACAGTTAATTGTAAAAAAAAATTTTAATACCAAAAAATCAAGTTATAAAATCTGGCATATGTGATCCCATTTCTAAGCAAAGAAAAGCTATACACACATAGGAAAAAGATGGAAAAAAGGACATATACCAAAATGTCAACAGGAAATAGCTCTGAAGGTTGACATTATGGGGATTTTTACTACTTTTTTATTTTCTATAATAAACGCACATTAGTTTTTTGTTAAAAATTAATGGTTTTGAGCGATGTTTACAATGTAACCACATTCTAATGTAATTATAGCACCAAATAGCCGTAAATCACACAGGCAGCTCACTGGTTCCTATGCCAGCTCTACTGATTTGCTGCTTGGCCTTGAACCAGTCATTTCACCTCTCTGAGCTCCAGTGTCCACATCAGTAAAATGGGTCTATATCAATGGCATCTACTTCATAAGGTTGTTGGCAAAACTAAAGGTAAAGTGCTCAGCACACAGAAGGCAGGCTAGATAGTATTGCTGATAGTAACAGTAGTAACTCCTCCTCAGCAGGGAGGACGCACAAGCAGGCAGTGCCATGAGCTCTCAGAACACAATGTCCATGTTCATATCCTGGTCCATTATTTACTCATATGTGACCTGGGGCCTGTCACCTTACCTCTCCAGCTTCATGTGAAGATTCAGTCAAAAATGCCTAGCACACAAGTGTGATAAAAACTCAAATATGTTTTACTCTATGTATAACAACTATGTTATACTCTAAAAACAGGCAGTGCTATCTTCTGCCTTTGGTATATAAACATGTTTGCTATGGTTGTTAATAAAATGAAAATTATAATATGTAAAAGAACTATACAGAGAACTGACTCCCTCGCTGTATGTGAGCTTGGAGAAGTTTGTGAACTTCCCTGAGCCTCAGTTTCCCCATCTGGAAATACGAAGCCAATGTCCACCTTATAAGGCTAATGAGGACATAAAAGCAAGAGCTAGTTTACATAAATTAAGTAATTTACCTTGTACTATATGCTGTGCTAGGCACATTATTTTACACCATCATCTCATTTAATCCTCAGAGCAACCCCATTAAATTGGAATTAGTATTTCCTTTTTTACAGATGAAGAAACAGAGAGGTTAAAAAATATTACAAGTTCGCTCAGCTAGGAAGTGGGCAGAGGTAAAGATTTGAACCCAGGACTTATCAAGTCCAAAAGATACTGACCCATCACAAGATGTTTATTTTCTGTTTCTTGACTTGGTGGACCTTGGTTTAGTCATATATAAAATGGGCATGAAAGATAACAGTCATTAAAAGTATATCCAGCCCTGGTTCATATGGCTCAGTGGATTGAGTGCCAGGCTGTGAACCAAAGGCTTGCCAGTTCGATTCCCAGTGTAGGGCACATGCCTGAGTTGCAGGCCAGATCCCCAGCAGGGGGTGCTCGAAAAGTAACCACACATTGATGTTTCTCTCCCTTTCCTTCTCCCTCACCTCCCCCCTCTAAAAATAAGTAAATAAAATCTTTTTTAAAAAATTAAAAGTCTATCCAGCTTAGAGAGACTGGGCTGGCCCTTCCTATCCCAACCTCTCAGACTCAACTTACCAGTTCGGGGAAGCCCTCTGGGCTGGATGCTGCTCGCTGGTCCTGGCTGAAGCTGTCTGTGCTTCTGCCTGTGTCCTGGTCTTTGGCAGGGGGCACTGGACCCCTCCCCAACGTAGCACACCTGGATATTTTCTGCCCCTTGAATGGGCCTGAGAGAGCCTTGCTGTCTGCAGACTCTGGGGAGCCCACAGGGGTGTCAGTCGGAGCAGCGAGTCCTTGGCCCAGGTCCCCCCTAGATACTGGCTGCACCTTGACCTCCAGCCCCTCCTGGTTGGGTGAGGCAGCAGGGCCATCACCACCGCCAGCCCCTACAATGCCCTGCTCAGCTTCTTGCCTCTCTGTGGAAGCCCTTCCAGACACACCCAGGCACAATGCAGGGCTCTGTGCGGGACCCTGGGCGGCAGGCCCAAGGCACTCCCCTCCATTGAGCAGTGAGAACTCGACCGGGTCGTAGGGGCTGCCTGGTTCGGCCCCACCCCCTGCAGCAGGCATACATCTGAACTTAGTTGCTAAGGCACATGCCACACAACTTCCACCTGAATCTCCTGGCCCGGACCCAGTGTCCTTGGGAGAAAGAGGCCTGCAAGGGCCTCCCATTGACGCCAAGTGAGCGCCTTGTGGGGGATCTCCCACCCACTGGGTGCTGTCCCTACCAGGGCTCCGACCAAGCCACAAGAAGTCACCAGCCCCCTCCCCATCCTCTGAGCAGGTCTTACACTTCCTGCTTTTCTTTCTTGCCTGCACAAGGGCTGAGCCTACCAAGGACCATAGCTCCGCTGTGGGGGGTTCCTCTTTAATGAGGGTGGGGCTCCTTCCCTGGCACCCTGGAGAACGCCTCCCTTGTTCTGTGACCCCTCTGGGCCTGGGGCAGCCTGTCTTCTCCACCCCTACAGGCCCCTCCCTGCCAACCAAAGCTCTCTCTGGGAGACCCACAGACGTGCCACCAAGATTCTTGGCCCAATTTTCATCTAAGATGTGTGGAGAAATCTGGAGCCCCTTGGTGGCCTGAGCCCTTCCCTGAGCAGCCAGTGCGGGGAGCCGGATGTTGAGCATAGGGCCAGGCACCAAATCTTGGCTTTGTCCCGCAGCTTGCAGACCAAGGACTACCAAGTGAGCCCTGGCCTTCAGGCTGGCCCCAGAAGCACCCCCAGCCTGAGAGCTGGCACCTTGATGGGCCTCTTCATTGTGCACCCTCTTTCTTCTTCTGGCCCCAGTGTGGACCCCAGAGCTTTCCCCAGGCAGGTGTGGGGCCAGGCTTGACAGGGAGCGAGCGTCTTCCATATCCTCCTGGAAAAGCCCACAGTTTCGTCGAGGACTGAGAACAGGGTCCTCTGTGCCGGAGCCTTCTGCAGCCCCTTCCTGAGACATGTCTGTCGCCCTAGAGGGGCCAAAAGCAGAGCGAGGGCCCTGTGAGGAGACAGAGAAGAGACTTCATCATGGAGGGTCTGCTCACCAGCCCATTCAGCACAGCAGGCCATTGGGAAAGCGAAAGACAGCCTCCCTTCCCGGTGCCACCCCCAGGCCCTGCCCACTCCTGAGGCCTGGAGGCCACAGAGCCCTGAAACAGCACCCAATGAAGCAAGCACCCCAGCAGGACCTGTGCCCCAGGTGAGGAAGAAAAGGCCTGCTGCCAAACAGGGTTGAGCTGCAGCAGCCCTGAGGCCTTCCCATCCCTGAGGGTTTACACTTCTGCTTAAGCAGGATGTGATATTCAGTTACCAGTTATTAATTACTTTCTTTTATGCATTATTTCATTTCACACTGACAGTGAGGAAACAGAGAGACTCGCCAAAGGACACGCTGACAGGATGGAAGAGCCCGTACCCTCTCCCCAGCAGAAAGCCCAGCTCTAAACCACCCCTTAAGGAGCAGACACCGAAGGGGGTTAATGCCTATCACCTCCCAACTCCCCTCACCTGGGTCCGGGTCTGCTAGACACCGCAGCCAGGTTCCCAGGCCTGACAAGGACAGTCTCCCACTGCTCCGGGAACCGGCTCCAGACCGTCCAGAAGTTCTCACCTGGAGTTCCCCCGGCTCCCCCTTTCAGGTGTCCGCCTCCAGCTGGGAAGGGGCTGGAATCACGTGATGCGGGATGCCCTGAGTGAGGGGTGGGGGCGTAATCTCCGACGATACGCAAAGGGCGTCCCCCAAGACGTGCTGATGTCTTGGCACCAGCAGAGGGCGCACTCTCCCTCCAGAGGACTTCCCGGAGGAGGTGCATATCCCCCGGGCTCCTGAGCAAGAGGTAGGTGAGCGCCTGAAGCCAGAGGTCCGACCAGGAAGGGCTTGGAATCTTGTCTGCGAGTTTAAACTTGATCCTAAGGTGATGGAGAGTTACTGAAAGTACCTGAACCCGTAAGGAAATGTCAGAATCAGATCTACGTTTTTGCCTAATTGTTATTTTAATTATCTCAAATATAAAAATAGAATTTATATATTTAAAAATGCACATCCAAGCCCAATATAAAAGTTAGAAATAATTTTAAAATGTCCCCTCACTTCCCAGCTCGGGAGCAACCTTGCTTTTTTCTTTCTTTCTTTTTTTCTTACTATGTTGTTTTAGTTTTTTCTTTGTGCTACTTTCGTTACTGTGAATAATGTACTCACACTCTATTACTTGATTTACTAATGTTAATAGTATCTGTGATTCCCTGCTGTGATGATTTCATCAACCATCCTTTTCCCTTTTCTCATTTCCAATTTTTTTATAGTCATATTTTAAGTTTTTCTATTGGTTATGATTCTGATTTTGAATAATAGGCTTAAATGTCTATTTCTTCTTTAGACTGCATCTTTTGATTCTCCTCTGTGTGAGATGAATAATCCCCCCCCCCCACGTTTGCTTTCCTCTATCAACTCAATTTTTACTTTTGCTTTGTCAAGGTTTGTAACATGCACATTCTATTCTATAAAGGTAATTCGGTTTGCCATACTTTGCCTGGAGACTGATTCTTAACATTGAAAACCAGATGACATTTATAACATTGCTACCATGTGAGTATTTTCACTGCAGAATTCAGGATTTTATAGACTCACTAAGAGGAAGATGGAATTCCCAGCACTAAAACCTGTGCCATGTGAAATGATGAGAAGTTTCCAGGTGATTGGAATACTACACTGCAGTCAGAATGAATGTTAGATCTATATATCAACGTGCATGCATCTCAAAGACATAATGTTGAATTTAGAAGGCAAGATAATGTTAATAACAAGAGAAACTGAATGCCAGGTATTTGGGAACCCTCTGTACTTATCTTCCATTTATTTTTTCATAAGTCTTTTCTTACAAATAAGGTTTACTACAAAAAAAAAAAGAAAAGAAAAAGAAAAGAAAAAAAAAAAGGAAGTTGTTATGTAACCCATATTAAAAGCTATCATGATCTGGCTGCCAGAGTCACAAATTAGGTAAGAGTTGAGACTGGATGTCACCAGTGACATCCAGCTACTGTTCTGAAGAAATAATTTGTGTAAGTGAAAAGACCTCCCACTATGGAATGTCCTGCTCATTTTGGCAGAGACTTGACCGGGTCCCCTGAGACCAAGGGAGCTGTTGTTCTGGTCCATTTGGATAATGGAGGTCTCCCCACATTGGGAAGAGAAAGGGGGAGCAGAGGCACTATCCGCACCATGTGGTATTGGGGTTAAGTGGGCAAGCGATAGCTAACACACACAGTGCTACTTTGAGCCAGGGACTGGTCTGAATGCTTTACCTATCTTAACTACCTATATTAATCCTTACACCAAGTCTATGAGGAAAGTACTGTTATTATCTCTATGTTACAGATGAGGAAATAGGCATAGAGAGATTAAGTCACTTGCCCAAGATTTGTATGTGGTAGAGTTGATTTAGGAACCCCGTCTCTCTATCTCCTGACATTCATTGTCATAAAATGTCTCATTGTCATAAAAAGCAATCAAAGTAAGGTTTTGCCCACATTTCGGCCCAGTGCCTTTTACCAGATTGTTTGCCAATTCCTATCATGACAGCACCTCTCTTTCGCAGCCCTACTTATTTATCACCAGGATTTCCCTTTTTGTTGTTGTTCCTGGTTGCTTCTTGCATTAAACTCCTTCCACAGAAGATGTGAAACTAGAGCTGGAGTGAACACATGAGAGGCTGCAGGTGTGATCCAGGTGTCAGATGCGTTCTCTAACAAATGCTTATTGAAATTTTACGAAGGGGTGGGATTTTTGTATACCATCTCATTGAATCTTCATATCAATACTATGAAGTATACTTACATCATAACTCTCTTTTAACAGGAGGAAAACAGGTTTTAGTAGATGAAGTGACTTACCTGGGGTTATGAAATATGGTAGAAACAGAGCTGAAGTTCAACCTCAAGTCCAACTCAATCCAAAGCTCCTTCTCTAAATTATATTCTCATGAGGGAAGGAACAGACTGGGTCTGCCTCTTTGGCCACTTTTACTCACAGTGCCCAATGTGGTGGCTGCCTTTTAGTAAGAACACACACGTAGGAAGAATATAATGGCACAATGTCATGGAAGCCATGGAGAGTATTTGGGTTTCGTCGGGGGGGGGGCGGGTTCCTTCTTATAAATGGTTTCTCTAAATAAGTTTAGGCTCCCAGAAAAGCTGCAAGTATAATACACAGAGTTCTATATACCCCTCACCTATTTCCCTCCTCTGGTAGCAGCTTCCATTATCGTGGCATATTTGTCACAACTAAGAAACCAACATTGATAATGTCACTATTAACTAAGCTACAAGCCTTATTTGGGTTTCACCATTTTTCCCATTGATGCCTTTTTTTCCTGTCTCAGGATCCAGAGCAGTACCCTGAAACGGTTTGCGTTTGCCTGTCCTATGGTGCCCTGGTGCACATTGCAATTAGCTGTCATGACTCATAATCTCCTCTGGTCTGTGACAGTTCCTCAGGCTTTCCTTGTCTTTCATGACCTTAATGGTTTTGAGGAGTAATACTCAGGTATTTTGTGAGATGTTCCTTGATCTGGATTTTTCTGATGTTTTTCTCCTGATAAACTGATCTTAAGGGTTTCAGGCAAGAATGCCACAGAGAGCAAGAATGTTAACTCATAGCAGGGACATTTGATAGCCGCATGACATACCAGGTGATAATAACCTTCGTCACATGGTAAGATAGTGTTTTCCAGACTTCTCCACTGCAAAGTTATTGCTTTGAGGATTTTAAGATGGAAAGAGATAATATTTTCAAAGAATATTCAATGACGTGAACAAAATGTCACATGTGGTGATGTTAAGCATGGGCTTATCACGGGAGCTTACGTGGATTCAGCTGGGGGAAGCGCTCCGTCTTGCCTCCCTGAGATGGACTGATTTTTGTAAATTGTGCTCTCCCGCTGCTGGGGAGGGGGATGGAGGACTAAAGTTCACTTCCCATGGGTGTTTTTGTGTACATTCTTCACCCTGGGTCACTGCTGTGGAATCAAGGGAAAGAGGGGGCTGATCTGGACCACACTGAGTGAACAACACCAGGGAGGAGAACAGAAAGTCCCTGGGGATCAGGCTTCCCCAGAAGCACCCCCTGCACTGCCAGTCAGCCACGGGCCGCTCGGCCGGAGGTCACTTCGGCTGTCCACAGCTCCGCCGAGCAAGCCTGGGCCTGCCTCTGACGTGCGTCCTCTGATGTGCTGAAGAACACGTTCGAGGTTGTTGACCTCGTGATCTGGGAAACCAGAAGCAGACCCTCTGGGCTAAAGGCAAGAGGTTTCTGAACACAATGTCTGTGACTCAGTGTCCCGAGTCTGGGCCCCTGCCTAAGATGGACACTGTTGCACCTCAGGGGCTGGTGTCCCTCTGACCACAGCTGCCGGGGCCTCCTCAAGACACTGTTGTTCCCCTTCACTAAGATCATGCCCACTGCCACTGGACAATGCGAACTGTGTTACAGCTGGTGATCCCGGTCAAGTTCAATGGGCACGGCTGGGCCTCTGGCAGAGCCCTCCTGAGATGCTGCTGAATGTGACTGTACCTCTAAGTCCTGGGCCACAGCTGAAGTGATTGGATTTCCTGTGCCTCTGAGTGTCTAGTAACTGAGGTGACAGCAGGTGCTCCAGGGCTCCTGATCCCAGCCCCTCAAGGTCATGGACAGGCACAGCCATGAATAAACAGGAGCTGTGGCTGTTTCGGGTGGCTATGCTTGTGTTTATGAAAAGCGGACCTTTTCCCAGGCTGCCGGGGGCTGCTGGCGCCCTGATGGACACACATCATCTCAGCCTGACTCATGATGTTGATGTCGACCTGGCCACTGGCGGAGGTGCTGTTTGCCAGGTCTCTCCCCTGGGAAGGCTCCTCCGCCCCTCCCTTCCACACGGTACTTGCAAGAAGGAAGTCACTACGTGCAGCCCACACTGAAGCAATGAAGAGCCACGCCACCTCCTTGAGCATAGACCATTGACATAAGTAATTTGGAATTTTTCCTGGGACACCAGGTTCTTCCCAGTCATTCATTTATATCATTTATTTAATCACTTATTCAATCATTTATTCACATCATTTAGTCAATCATTTATTTATACCAGTATGGACTCATGGATACTTATTTTATACTGTGGGTTGTAACACAATGCTACTTCACTTATTTTGTAGCTCACACTCTTCCAGTGTGGGCCACTGGGAGCTCTTTTCCTTGGATCCTGTGTCTCTTTGTCATTTTGACATTGTTGTTTGGGAGGTACATTTCCTACCTCCTTGGAGACTTTTGACTCCACTGATGTCCGATGTTGATGCAGGTGAGACTCAGACTGAGTCCCTCTTCGGTCACCGGGGCCACTGGCCCCTGGGCCTCTGCACCCCAAACCTTGGCTGTGCCTCTGATCATGAGGGACCTCAGAGCTGCTGGACACACTGAACTTCAGATCTTGCCCTTTTCTTCCTCCTGCAGCCACTGCCCTGAGGAAACAGAGCCCTCCCCGAGCTGAGTCTGCCCAGTTCTGGCCCCAGGAAAGCTTGGTAACCTCAGTAATGTAACTATATCCTCCATGTGTGTGAATAAACTTATTTAAAGGATGAAACAAAACAAAAAAAAAAATCTGCCTCTCGATTATCTTTGAAACCGACCTTATCTTCTCCATTCCTGGACTTCAGATCAATGTCCTTTTGCCTGAAACTGTTTTTATTACACAGCCTTCCATCTGGCCAATGTAGCATCAAGGTCTTTGGAGTCACCTAGACTCAGATTCCAATCCCAGTGGCTCTCGGAAGTCACTTGATCTCTCAAAGCCTCTGTTTCCTCACCTGGAAACGAGGGATAATAATAACCTCCAAATAGCTGCCCCGATTGAGCACCTGCTAGCTGTATTAGGTGATAACTTAGGCAAAGCACCTCATAGGATGCCTAACACACATAGTATGTGCTCAACAAATGGAAACTATTATTACTATTAGTAGTCATGGTAGGTAGGATAGATAGCAAACACAAAGGCAGGGAGAAGGAGGGAAACATGTCCCACCCACTGACTCAGCAGTCCTGGAAATTCTATGTATCTCCCATTATCTGGGAAAGAAAGCCTTTGAAACTGTGCCTTCATCCCAATGCCTGAAAGGCTGGAAAGGACCCATAGTGCCTAAAGGAAGAAGCCCATTAATACCTTTGGGTTTTCACTCCCCTGTCCTGGAAAGCTAGCACCACCTTGGCCTGTCAGTCAGTAGTAACTTCTTCGCCCTCCCCATCCCACCAACTATAAGTCTTCAGAACGAAGCCTCTGTGCTCTTGCCTTTGCCGCCCCTGCCCTTGTCACCTTCCTCTTGCCTTTCCCCTGACCACCACAGCAAGGCCAGTTCTCTTCCATGAGAACACATCACCCATAAACCCTGCTTGCACCATAATTAACGCACTGATCTGTAATTCTTTACTGCACTGGTGAGAAGAACTGAGTTTCTGGGAGTTTCTCCCGCAGCAGTTTTAAGAATGCTGTAGTCTTTTTCTCCCTATTCCCCCTCAAATCCATTCTCTACACTAAAGCTCAGATGCAACATTGTTACTCTTCCACTCCCGATCCTTGGAGAAGCCAGAATTCAGAAACCCCCTGGCATTGGAGATCTTTGGTGATATTGTCCTGCTCTATGCGCCTGGCCTCACCTTCCTTCTCTCCCCAAACTCCACCAGACTAGTCTCTGTTCCCTGAACAGGCCTCACCTGACCCCTCCTTGCCTTTGCCTGTGCTGTTCTCTCTACACACAATGACTTTCCAGCCTTTCTACATCTGGGGACTTCCAGTTCCAGGTTTCTGTTCTCAGTGACAGAAACCAACCAACCAGCCGGAGCTTATGGCTGCTCCCTGCCCTGCAGCACCTCCCTAATGGAGTAATTATGTGTTGACGTGTTCCCCTCCCCCCCAACCCCTTCACCGATCAGGCTTCCCAATGGTCAGGGTCATGTTTTATTAGACCAGGTGGTAAGGAGGAAAGGGCATGGACTTGGAGTCCCACAGACCTGGGTGTGATCTGCATTTGGAGCTTATCAGCTGTGTGGCCTGAAGCGAGTTCCTAACCGATGATAATAAGAATAGTTATTTCAGAGGAATGCTGTAAAGATTTAAGTTGATAATCCATATGAAACCCTTCGCATAATGCCTAGCACACAGAAAGCACTTAACAAATGGTCACTTTCTCTCTTTTTATTAATATCAGGCAGCCAGGAGTTGCCTGCTCTGCCAGGCTCCATTTATTGATGGATTCAAGGCTAAAAATAGAACTGCAGCCTTGAGGAGTAGTAGGTCCTTCAAGAGCCAGGAATTGATGCCCTTGATACTGTGGATGGGGAAGGAGCCTGCTTCTCTCCCCAGGGACCCCTCAGAGAAACACAAATCTTGATGCCTCTGGCCTTTTTCCCGTTGGTGTCCAGGGTGGGCATGCAGAAGCCAGCCTAGATCAGGCTGATGAGCGATCCTAGCAGAGGGCTTTGTAATCTGACAAGCTGGTTTTTAACTCCAGCCCTGCCATTCACTAGCTCTGTGACCTTGGGCAAGCCACGTTCCTTCCCTCTCTGAGAATCATTATTATTCTGTAGCCTGGGAAACTAACAATGGTAATAACAGTTTGGAATGACAAGCAGCGTACACACACAGAGGCCTTGAGGCCAATGACAAGCTCTGGGACTCTAGATAATGACAGCCCCTCTCCGAGCCTCAGTTTTCTTTACTCTGAAATAGGCACAGTGGCCCTGAACTTGCAAGGCTGTGTGAGGACCAAGCAAGGTCACGGGCAGCAGTTGCTGACAGCAGCATCACCTGATGGGAACCTGAGTTATCTAATGGCCCATCTCCTCATCTGAGGGGATGGGGAGCAGAGACAGAAATTTATTTTAGCCGTTTGTAGCTATCGATCCACCAGCCTTGGAAAATGCGGAGAAATGCATCCAACAAGAAAAACACCTCTCATCTTCAGCTGCTAACAGCAAGTGGATAAACCACTTCTGTGTGATTGACTTTCCCTTGCTCTTGGAGACCTGTTTGATCTCCCAGGACAAGATGCTGATTTAATTAAAGCAGATCCTAAATTGTGGACAGGAGCCCCATTTTCCTTTCTACAGCCAGTCTTAGCTGTGCTGTCAAAGGTCATAAATCTGGCTTCCAGGGGCACTGACCCAGCCTCCTCCATGGAGACAAGCAGAGCTCAGATTCACCACCTGAAGGCCATACATGCTGGACAGTTTCTCCCCTTCTTCCCTTCCTGGGAGAGGTCTGGTTGGGCTCCAGCCCCTTGCTCATTTCTGACCATGAGACAGATTCAGAATTGCATGACAATAACATTGATAAAAATATATTGCTACGACCCCATCACACTGTAGTCCTCTAGGGGGGAGGATAGTACAGCGGTCCCGGCAAGAGATCAAGAGCCTTGGGCCAGGGCATCATGTACAAAGGACCTCTGCCCAACCACCGGCAGCCTGTGCCCCTGGCAAGGGGAGAGGAGATCCATGTTCTGCCCAGGCTGAGGGTAAAAGGAAGAACTGTCTGATCATCTCTGGGTGTCAGCAAGCCTTGGGGGTGTCCATCCAGCAGCATCTAGAATGGGAATTTGGGCTCTGGATTCTCATTCTCCTGGGTCTGGATCTCAGCTCTACCCTGGGAGGCCCTGGGTCCGTCTCCTAACCTCTCACCCCTGAATTTCCTCAGTGTCTATTTACGTGTTTGTTTGCATATTCATCCGTTTTCTCGCTTGCAGACACGAGAGTCCACTCTGGCCAGTTTAACGAGATTAGGAACTCACATAAGGATGTCAGCCTCAGCGGGTGGTGGAGAGACAGCCTCCAGATGCAGCTTTCGGAAGCATCTCTAAGAGGCACCCTGCAGAACCAGACTGACGCGGGGGGGGGGGGGGGACAGCTGCTGCTGCTCCTGCCCCCAGAATCACAGCACGTGGGCCACCTCCCGGGCCAGCGAAGGGATGCCCACACGCAGCCGTTACACACAGAGCCCAGCTCCTTCTTGGTGTCTCAGGCGGGTGAGTATGATTGGAGGGAACTAGGTCACACACCTGCACACTAGCTGCAAGGGGGCCCGGCTTCTGTTTTGAAAAGGAAGAACTCAAGATATAAGGAATAATCAAAACGTAGACAGGGATTTTTTAAGTTGTTGGATAACAAAGAATGACCAGTGTTCGGTACATCTTCTTTCTTGTCTATTTCCCTCACCTTGAATGAAAGTAATGAAAGTTCCACAGGACAGGTATCTTAAATGTCTTGTTCACCTCTATATCCCCAGCACCTAACATGGAGCCTACAATGAATAAACAGATAAATCAAACGTGGGTAATAAAAGAACCACCTAGACTTTGAAGCCACTCGCCTATTTATAGTTTCAAGGACTGTAGTTCCATGAGTTTGGAAAAGTTTCTCCTTTACAAAACGCCCTGCCTGATGGTGAAGTTGTCTCCCTCTTTCAGTCCTCAGCTTTGACTCCCCTCCTCCTGGAGGCCTCCCGTGGTGTCCAGCGCTATCCCTCCCCGCACCGCGGTCACCACCGCAAACACCCTGCCCTCCTGAGCCAGTTTAGTACAGCGGTTAAGAAGGCAAAGTCTTCTAATTGGTGGATTTCAAACACTGGCCTCAGCTCTTACTAGCTGCGGGAGGTTGGTTAAGTCATGTAATTCCTCTGAAGACCATTCTCTTCATCTATAAAATGAGGATATTACAGTATCTAAGTTGTAGAGTTGTCGTGAGGTTTACACGAGATAGTGTGTGCAAGTTCTTAGAACAGGCTCTAAGGGAGAGGGAGCTGGTGCAGAGAGATAACTCGACTGCTGCTGTTGCGAGCCTTGCCCTTCTAGTGCTTATCTGGACAGTATTATGGCCATTTTCGTGTCTATATCCCCAGCTTAACTGATACCTCTGGAAATTAGGAACTGGGGTGTCCTATATGCCCCCACATAGCTCTCCATGCATTAGTCATACAGATTGGGTGCTCACGCGCTTTGTTGGATAAACAATTACCTCAATCAGAGAAATCACAAATGCAAAGACTGATAGATAAAACATTTAAAGTTTGTATATGAGAAAGGTAACTAAAATTAAAAAGTCACCCGGAAGTGGGGAGAATGGCAAATGGCTAATGTAAATATTTCATTCATGCCAATAAAATATCTGAGTTGTTAATATCTGGACAAAGGTCATGAGCAGGCAATTCAGGTGAGGAAATAGAAGTAGTGAGTAAACATGGAAGAATATTCAAACTCCAACAGGGGAAATAAAAATGAGATACAAATGAAGGCAACAATAAACAGAATTCAATACCAAATTACTGATAACCCTAAAAAAGATCCAGTAGCAAAAGAATGGTTACACAAATAATGATACATTGATTCAAAAGCATGGTGCTCCACCATTAAATAATTATGAAAATGTTAAAACAAGGGCTTGTGATATAGTAAGTTTATAAGCAGACTGCAAAATTTAATTTAAAGCATGATCACAAGTGTGCAAAATGTTCATCTGGATTTAATGAAAACTTGGCAGAAAATACAAGAAAATGCAAACAGTTCCTTGATAAAGAAGAGAAAATTTATGGAGTGCCCACCATATGCCAGATACTATGCCAAGGGCCTCCACATACATGATCTCACTGAATTTCCCAGTTCTCCCCAAACCGCTAAGAGGTAAGGGCTGTCCCCATTTATAGATAAGGCAACGGAGGCGTGGAAAGGGCAACCGCCCGCTGTGGCGGCACAGCCGGGAATCGGCTGAGAAGGATGCCAGCCCTGGTGCTGGACTCCAAGTCCAGTCATCTTTCCAACGCATCAGATGTGTAAGATGGATGGAGTCCAGTGGTTTTTCTTTCTTTTTAAACATTGCCATTAATGCTGTTTAAATGTCATCTGTGCAATCAAAACACAATTAAAAGAACAACGCAAGCTGTCTCAGGAAGGCAGTTCAGCTTCTATCCCTCCACAGAGTCCATAGACCAGAGCCCCACCCTGTCATTGGCCGACGCCCGTGGTTTCGCCCAAACAATACTAGGAAACAACCCTGCTGAATCTCCTGTCCCTCTTCATTGGTTAGAAGCCCTGGCATTTCCCCCACCTTCCCCACTAAGACACTTCTTTCACCCCAGGGTATCCCAGGGACTCTGGGTGCCTCTGCAGGGGGGATCCCAGGACCTTTGCACATGCCATCTCCTTGCCTGGAATGCTCTTCTCTACTCTCCATGTGTCTGGCTCCTCCTCATCCCCTCCTCAGAGAGCCTCCCCAGTTATTCTTCATCTGTTTTCATCTCTGCTTCCCTGGATTGCTCAAGTTCTTATTACTAAGTCATACCCCCTCCGCCCCAGGGGAAGATGCTTCTTGGAGGCTCCTTAGGCCCCATGCAGATAAGCCCTGGGGTGTCCATTCCACCAGGTCATCGTGTTGGCCCGTCCCTGCAGGCTCTGCAGCCTGGGTTCTATTGGACACCACCCTCCTTTCCTTCAGAGAGACAAAAAATAAAGCACTTGGGAAATTCCAACTTATTCTGCACCTGGAAGCAGAGGGCTTCTTTCTCAGGACAAGTGAGAACCCCTCAGGGGCTCACAGAAATACCCCCCTCACCTACTTCTCTCTAAACTGCCACATCGAATCATCTATTTATTCAATTTTAATTTCTTGAGCACTTCTCATGTGCCTGGCCTGTGCTAAGTACTAGGTATACACACCACAGCAGGTCACTCACTGCACAAGAGCACCTAATTGAGGGACAAGTGGGGACCAAAATCTAGCTCATGGAGCAATCGCCAAACTGTGGGCTCACAGAGCTGTGTCTGCTCAAAAGACTGCCTCTTTCTAATTTCCCTCAAAAGCACCGTATGGGTTAGAAGCAGCCTAGCACATGTGTGATTTAAACCCACTTGGCCCCTGCCCGTGTGGAGTTAGTCTAGCGAAAGACAGACAACTAATTAAACAACTGAATATATAATTAGAATTTACCCTTATTTTCCCCGTGAGGACACTGGGTTTCTGAGAAGCTAAGTAATTGGCCCAAGGCCACACAGTGAGTGAGTAACAGAGTCAGGGTTCAGGTTCCGGTCTTCTGGCTTCAAAGCCACGATCTGCCCTTCACAATGAAAGAGGTGTTTTAGCCGCATCAGTATTCAAGTGACGCTTCAGTCCTGTCCTCCAGCGTCTTGGTTTCTCCCTCTTCCTGACCCCTCTGATGATAAACTCAGCTCTCTCTGATTCGGGGGGTCCCTCCTCTTGACCTGCTGGCCCCTTCAGCTCCGCTCAGCTCAGCTCAGCTCACGAGGACCGACCTGCAGCCTAATGCTGAGGCTGTAAGTGAAATGACTCATGCAATTTTTACTTCCTGTCCTGTGTCTCTGGACCCAGTCATTCATCCCAGGGGCTTGGCCGGGGACAGGCCCGGGCGACTGAGCAGGTGCCCTACTCACTCTTCCATTCACAGTGGCAAAGAAAGCCGTCATATATCTAGGAATGCGCTGATGTGAATAAAATTATAAAACTTTACTGAAGGACATAAAAGGAGATCTGAATAAATGGCGAGACACACCATGTCCTGGATAGAAAGACTCAGCATTGTAAAGATGTCAGTTCTCCCCAGAGGAATCTATAAATTTAATGTAATTTCCATCAGCATAGCGAAGACATTTTTTATGGAATTTGACAAGCTGATTCTCAAATTAAACTGGAAGAAAAAATCCAGTAAAATACAAAAGAATAGAAGAATATCAAAAAACTTTTTTAGGGGTTTAAGGATATTCGAATTGTCGTGCAGCCGTGACCGCCATCCATCTCCAGAGCTTCGTCATTACCCCAGACCCCAAACTCTGCACCCATTAAACAGTAGCTCCCCACTTTGCCCTCTCCCCCAAGGGGAAAAAATTAACGCATAAAAATAAGAAGGAACTATCAAGCCAGGAATAAAACTACTTATAAAATAAGAGAAATTCTATAGACAGTGTAGAGCAAAAGTAGGCTTACAGTTGTGAGTACATGAAACACAGAGTTTATTCTTGCCGTATTATGTGTTAATTATTGGATTATTTTCCATATAAACAACTATAACCTCCTTTTGCCACACCCTCTATGTATGCGTCTATCATCTATCGATCTATCTGTGTATCTATCCATCTCTCATCGTGAGAGTAGCATTTTGCATCCATGAGGAAAATATAAACTATTCAACAATGGCATTAGGACAAATGGCCCCCAATGTGAAACATTTAAAATTTGAACTCTACCTCCCACCAGACACACATACAAAGTACCTTTGATTTAAACAACAAAATGTAAGAAACGAAATGCCATAAAAGCATTCGAAGAAGAGTAAGAAAGGTGGTTAGGTTTGACGATATAAAAACATTTAACTTCTGAATGACAGAAGACGATATGGGCAAAGTTAAAAACAAGTGCCGCTCTGGGAGAGCAAATCTGCCGCACACGTACAGGAATGCAACAAGAACATATCTCAAAATAAAATTTTTGCTTTTCTATTTCCCACTTCTTCATGTCAATCAGAGCTTCTGTTTTACCTCCAGGAGAATTCGTGCTTTTACAGCAGGAATATAAAGCAAGAGAAGCAGCCAACGCTCAGATGTCATTGTTTTTAACTTCTCAGATAGTCTGCTGAAGCCCACATCAGAAGTCACGCTTTTGAAAGGCAGAGCCTTTGATTTGCAAGAGGCTGCTTTTGCTGAGAGAAGAAAATGCTCTTGAAAATTAAAAGGGTAGGTCTTGAAGAAAGCTGGAGATAGAGCTTATGCCTTAATTATAGATTGAAGAGAGAACAGAGGCAGCCCAGACCATGTGCCACCTGGGGAGGGAAATGGGGTCCTTGGGTTGGGAAGAAAAGAACATGGGACGAGGTGTGACCTTGGAAGAGGTCAAGAGGGCCTGGGATGAGGGAACTGGACCTGCAGGACCACAAGGAGGGGGAGGCAGTCAATGCCCAGTGCCTACTAAACCCCCATCATCACCACTACCAGGAGCCCAGGGACGGAGCTGTCACCAGCAGATCCTCCTGACCTTTTACATGGGCGCCACAGTCCAGCTTGGCTGAAGAGCTGCATCAGCCATTCAGGTCCTCACTGGCCTGCCCAGGCCTTCGCTGACAGGTGTCTGGCGTGCTCAGCAGGAGTGATGCCCACCCATGTTGGACGCTCTGCTGAGAAGGCCCATCCACATTTATTCCCATTAATGCAGCTCCTTTTCAAATGGCTCAGGACATTCATCGACCTCCCAAACCAAAGGGTGGGATGTTCGACATCCATAGAGACCCCCTGCAAACTGTATTTGGCTAGAACTAGATAATGGTAAAATCTACCCTGCCTAAATAGATCCACAATATGTAAAGAACTCCTATAAATCAATAAAAATAAATCAATAATCCAATAGAAATATGGACAAAGGATATGAAAAGTAAAATTCACAAAAGAAATACCAACATCCAGTAAGTATATGAAAAGACGTTCAGCGTCAGTTCTAAGTAGGAAAAAGCAGGTTAAAATAATATGATACCTTTTGCTTAGCAAATTGGCAAAAGCAAAATTAGAAAGGCAGATAAGCATCGTGAAGCACTGCCATATGCCATTCGTGAAGACTTAGTAAAGGGCAATTTGGCAATTCCCTAGAAATTTTTGATGTACATTTTTAAATGCACACATTTAAAACCAGCAATTCCACTCAATCAAAATGTCCCACCAGCGGATGGTTGAGAAAAATTACGGCTTGTTGTCAACATTGTTATAGTGAAAAATTGGGTAATAGTTTGGAAGTGCAGTCGGGGGTGCTGCTCTGTAGGTGGGGTGGGTGCCGCTTGCTTGACTGAGAGAGTAAGCCTTCTGGAAACCCTTGAGGGAGTTGAGCAGGAATGCATGCCAAGTTTTGGGACAAGGCATTCCAGGCAGGGGGGACAGGCCAGCGTGAAAGCCCTAAGGGTGGAGCATGCCCAGCATGTTCAGGAAAGCCAGGATGTCACTGCGGCTGGGACAGAGTGATGGGACGGGGACGGGGAGAGGGGTCCGGGAGGTGACACACCAGGGTGCTGGGTGGGGGGCAGAGTGCGTAGGCAGCTCATGTAGAGCCTTGTAAGCCATCGTAAAGGCGCTTTGGTTTTTGCTTTAACTTAGATTGGAAATCACTGGAGGGATTTAGTATTAAGATTAAAAAGCAGAATATAAAATCAAATTATAAGATGGTATGTTTAAAAACTCATTTAAAAAATACTGAAAGGAAATAACCAAAACAGACCACAGCCGCTGAGTTAGAGTGAAGGGATTATTAATTTTTTCCTCTGTCCAACCTCTACTGTCTCTTTATAGTATGTTTGTGATTAAAATCTTTCTGTATTTTTTCTTTAAACTGACTCCTTATGTGAAGGCAGAAAACGATCATGAAGGAGGAGGAAGGATACAAAGAACACTGGAGAGTTAGAGATGGAGGTCAGAGGCCAAGAGAGAGGCAGAAACAGGGCCGTGGGAGGGAAACCAGTGCTGAGGTGGGAGGGAGACGGGGATGCGCAGGAGAGGCGTGAGATGGTGAGATAGGGAAGGGTGTCAGAGGGGAGACGGTGACCATGACAGGGACAAGCGCCTGATAGGGCCCAGGGCAGAGGCCAGGCCCTTGCCTCAGCGTGTGGAGGGGCCCAGCCCCGTCACACCCCCATCAGGCCCTCAGTACCTCCGTCACCACACCGGCCCAGCGGCCTGACCCAGGCAGCTGAGCAGCAGCCCATCCTCCACCTCATTCCAGCATCTCAGGAATCCCGTGGCTGCTTGGATGATCTTCAGCAAGGAAGTGACATGACTGAACTTGAGTGCTCACAGAGCCCATGTCTGTGAGGGGAAATGGGCCAGGCCCACACCAACACTCTGAGAAGCACCTGGTGCTTCTGCGAGTGAGGCTGGGCCTACACATCGCCTTCACACCACACACACCACACACCACGGGGGCCCTGCACATCCGTTACGGCTGCCGGAGAAATTCTGGTGCATGCTGAAGGCAGGGCGTATCTGCTGGAGGTACCAGTAGGGCAGTAGCAGCACTTGGCAGCAGGAACTTGTTTTTGAGCCCACGTGAGAATCTGCCAAGACATTTACAGATGCTGGTGGTTGCCCCTCCTAACATCCCCTTGGCCCGACAGCTGGTGGCAGCTGGGGAGCCAGTTTTAAGCAGCTTGCCCCCAACCCATTCCAAACGTGCACTGTGGCTCCTGTCAGTTCTTCTGCCTCAGAGATTTCTCTTTAGTGGAGGAAGGCCGCTTGGCCTTGGAAGAGACATAGTTTGGAAATGCAGGAAGCTAATGGCCCTGGGGTAACCCTCAACGGTGGGAGGCTGGAGTCCCAGATAAACACCTCCACTTTCTGCCTGAAGTGAGACAATCCTGAGGCCCGTTCTTCCTGGTTCCTTAGAGGGGCCCCAGCAGGCTGAGCCCAGCTGTCTCATGTAACCAGCTCAGATAGCATCCATGTACAACAAAGCATTTGTCCTATAGAATGTTCCCATTCTGGGTTCATCTACTTGTTTCTTTGTGGCATCATCTACCTTGTTTCCTCGACCCCTCTATTTCCTGTAAATAGAAGTCAGCCCCAAGTTCCAAGGCTCCGTAGCAGGTGGTGTGGTGCCTGGCCAATGCTTTGGCCAGTCCTGGAGGCCACGTGCAGATGTGCTGGATCAATCAGACGTTCTCCTGAGTTTTGCAACCAGAGGGCATTCTCTGGTGCTGAAAGGAGCTGGGGAGCTAACACCCCTGGCGCAGCCTTGGATCTGTGCAGGGAAGGAGATGGCTTCATACCCCAGCTTCCTTACCTGTCAGATGAGGTTTCTTCACAGACTCGGAGGGTCCTGGAGGAACTGGCCCCAGCTACCTGAGTGGTGATCCCCCTCCCTTAATTCACTTTTTATTGGCTTCCTTCCTTCCCTGCCTCACCTCTCCACTCCCTTAAAGATATTTTTGGGAACATCACCCAGATATACTTACTTGCACCCAAATCCTTTTCTTAGGGTCTGTTTTTTATAGGGGGATCCAAACTAAGGCAGATACTTCATAGAAGGGGCCATGCACATCTTCTAATCTCACATCAATGTGGCACACACAGTAGGGCTAAGATTGATCAGTGGGCTCAGGCAATGTGACAACCTGATCCCTTCATTAAAAAGTTCCCCATCAACCTTTCATCCAATCATCTCCTCCACTGGTGATTATTGTCTGGATCCATTATTGTACAATATTAAGTGTTGTTTTAAAAAATCATCAAGTGTTTTATATTTGTTAGCTGGAATTTTTTTGTAAGGAATTTCCCCTCAAACTAGAGCTTTTAGGTTGAGATGAAATAGCAGAAGAATGGCAGGAGAAAGCCTTCACTCTTTCCTATTCATTGCTTCGTCTCAGGGTGGGGAGGTGTGCCCTCGTTACCTCTAATGGTATTTAATGAGCTCTGTTTAATTGGAGGCTCACATGTGCACACACTCTGTGTGTGTGTGTGTGTGTGTGAACAAATGAGTACTTCTATATTCAGTGTGTTTCAATCATTATCAGTTATCCTGTCTGATGTTCAAATTATCCCATCTTTAACCAGTGGGCATCTCTGTTTGTTGGCTCCTAAATGACCTTTGGACGTGATCTCATTACTTTACTCTTGGACGATGTCCTTGTTTTCTGACCCAACAAGATGTCCCAGACTCATGTTGTCTCTTTCACACCCCAGACCAGGAATCAGCCATCTCTCCAGCAAGCCCTGTTCTTGGTAGTCGGAAAACACAGCCTGGACATCAGGTGAGCTCATTGGTGGCAGGTTACTATTGCTTCTAAATGTTTCTGTGGACAGAGGTGAAAAACGCACACTTTTGAACAGAAAGACAAAAGGGTTGTGAGTTTCTGCTAATATTTCAAATTCAAATGTAGGATTTTACATTTTTTACTTAACTTCTTTGGTCTTGTTCTCATATCATTGTTCTTGGTCACTGAAGATCTTAGATTTTAGCATTTGCATGATTACTAGTTTGTATTATCCTGGTATTTATATAAAATGGTTTCCAAAATAATGCCAATATTTGCACTAACAATATGACTTCCAAATGCATTTTTAAGATTTTCTTTGCGGCTCTTTTGTCCTTACAAAATACTTCTTTTAAAAAAAGAAGGAAAAATTTCTTGAAGCGCTCACAGTCAGCATGTTGTGAAGCCCCTGGAGAGCGTTCTCTTTCCCTGGGTGTTTATATCACCAACTTGCTATACCTTTAAGGTCCTTCGTTTCAGATTGTTTTCAGGTTTTGGAGATGCTTTTTTCCCCTCCTTCCCTTTTAATTTAATGTTATTTTTTAATGTAAACGATCTGATTCTAAAGTCAAAACCATGCAACAATACATACTTAGAAAAGTTTGCTTCTATCACTGTTTTTCCCCTCTATTCTCCCCCCCGCCCACAAATAATCATTTTTATTATTAGTTTGTTTTTGTGGGAGGTTTTTTTTGTTTATTCTTCCAGTGTTTCTTTTTGCAAATATAAACAGTTTATATACATATTTACACCACTTCTCGCCCTGCTGTTACACAAATGATAGCATGCTTGTGTTTTTCACTTAACAATATATCCCGGAGCTCATTCCACTGCACCGTACCTTCCGCGTTTCTCTTCAAGGCCGAACAGTGTTCCACTGTATCAACGGGCCACAACTTACTCACCCAGTCTCCCAGTGATGACTGCCTGGATTGTTTCCAATCTTTTCTTATCTCAAATAATGCCACAATGAATAACCTTGTGCATAAGTCATTTTAACATTTTTTCCAGTACATCCTTTAAGTTAGAATCCTGGAAATGGGATTGCTGGGCTAAAGGTAAATATATAAATAATCATGGACTCTTAAAAAGTATTGCCACGCCCTCCCCCCTCAAAGAGTTGTACTATTTTTGCATTCTCTGTAATAAGCATTTTTCAGTCATTAATTTACTAAACACATACTGAAACAGTAAAAATGATAAACAGGGTCCCTGTGCTCAGGAACTTACAATCCGGGAAGGAAGTGAGAGTGAACAGATAATCGCACAAATAATCACTCACGATGTATAATGAGGAGCTGTATCAATTTTACAAGAAGAAGCCCTCACCTGATTTGGAGGATCAGGGAGACTTCCCTGAGGAATAATGTCTAAGCTGAAATCTGATGAACGAGAAAGAATTAGCCAGGAAGAGTGGATAGAGGAAAATACCTGGGTAAAAAGGAAATAAAAACAGAAATTATAATAATCAAAATAAGAAAAAGAGAAGCCTCATATCAAAACTTACGGGGTACAGTGACTTTTATTTGGAAGATAATTTATAACCTCAAGTTATTTTATTTGTTTAAAAAATTCTGAAAACAAATGAACTAAATATGCATGCTCATTTATTATACAAGACCTAAAAAAAGAAAAAATAAAGTAGAAGAAAATTAATAAAAATAAATGAGAAATTAACAAAGTAGAAAGGAAAGAAATAAGAAGCAGCTAAAAGTGTAAATAGAAACTGGTTCTTTGAAAATATTTTTAAAGTACCAAACCACGAGCAAGCTTACATAGAGAGAGTGAGGGGACAGGCGGAGGGCGATATCTCTGGATACAGATGTGGATAGAAGAATTTAAAGATAAAATTATGGCAACAAATGTGTAAGTCCATAGGATGATGACAATCCACCAAAATATAAATTACCAAAATTGTCTCAAGAAGTAGAAAAGCTGAACAGGCCAATAATCAAACAAAATATTTAAAAGATTATTAAAGAACTACCATCAAACACAGCATTCATAGTTCTGCCTCCCTCTTTCACTCTCCCTCCCTCTCAATCTCACTACTTTTATTTGTATGTCTGTCCCATGCCCTCATGTGGCACAGTCTCTGTGTGACTTCAGAGGCGACCCACTGACAGCCTACACCTCATTCCCCTGAACAACATAAGAGTACATCTGTCCTGTTCACTATAATGGTAATAATAATAATAACAACGACGACGACAGCAATAAAGACTCCTGACTGATGGCCCAGCCTGGGTCCCAGGGTGAGTCAGTCACAGGACGAGCCTGGCTGGGCCTCGCTCCCTCGCTCCACAGCGGCAGTGGTTGGGGACCGTGATTGATAGCAGCTGCCCAGATCACATGGCATTAGGAGGAAACCCCAGAGAGAGTGGTGTCCTGGAAGCCGTGTCTCCAGGAAGAAAGAGTGATTAGCTGTGTCAAATGCTGCTGATGGGTCAGGTAAGATGAATGAAGGCAATTTAGGTGTGTGCTGGGAGAGAAGAACTCCTTGGAGTAGCTTTAGGAGAGACTGGGCGGGGTGGGGGGAGGAATGGACAGCAAGGACAACACTTTTGAGGACTTGTGCTGCAAAGGTGAGTTTTTAAAAAAATGGGATGATTGCTGGCAGGGGAAACCTGGTTTAAAATATTTATTTTGTTGTATCTTATAAGAGAGAAGAAATCACAGTATGTTTGTTTGCGGGTGGAGATAATCCAATAAATCGTGAGGCAGGTCACTGCTGAGAATGAGATGGGCAGGAGGTGCTGGGAGGTTGGGAAGGGAGCAGAGGGTATGAAATAGTCACTTAAAAGCCCGTGAGAGGGAAGGGTCTGTCAGCACAGAGCAGACGGCCAGGCGGCCTGCAGGGCCCACTCGAAGTTAGTGGTCGAGAGCTGTGAGGATTACACGAGCTAACATATAATACATGAAAAGCACTTAGAATCTGGCACATAGAGAATATTATATAAGTTTTAGCTACTATTATTTAAAATTAAGAATAGAAAGAAACATAACCATACCATTAACAATCTTATGATAAGAAGAAATCTACTCATGTTTGCTATTCTCTTGTATTTGATCTATTAGAATAACCATGTAACTCCAATTTGAATGTGCAACTGAGTAATTGATTAAAACGTATGATTACGGGTTGAACTCCTGCTAAAGACTGAAACGCCTAATTGAGTTTTAGGCTCACCATATTTATAGTTTAATTTTCTAGATTGATAAAAATTATTTTGTGCTTAGGGAGGTTTTGTTTGTTAAGTGAACAAATTGAAATACTTAAAAAGAAATCAAATATATTTAAATTTATCAGTGCAGTTTTACAATAGTGAAGGTGTTTAATTAACTGAGTTCATAAATGGGACCGAACATTATTGGAGTAAAATAAAAATTAAAATTAGTCTTAAAATGTATTAGGCTTCTAAATAGAATAATAAGACTTGTAAACTGAATATAAAGGCCTGAAGAAGAACCAGCATTTTTAAATTTGTAATTTTAATAAACTGACTCCATTTTTAAAACCCAAAATAAACCTTCTTAATAGCCTTCTCTGCAGACAAAAATCTCTGCACCAACGACCAACAACAAATTCCTGGCACAACTGCTTCTTGTGGGAGAAGCAACCAGAGCACAAGACAAACTGCCCTGCTCGGGAGGGTCCTGTTGGGGGCTGAGCCAAGAGGGGCACAGTGTGACCAGGAAAGGGAATGGAGGAGGGAGGACTGGAAGGAGAAAGGCAGTCACCCAGCTGTTGAGCATGAAGGGCTGAGTTTTCAAGGCACCTGGAAGGTCTGTGAGTCCGACAAGTTCAGAGGGAAAGTACAGACTATGTAAGGTCCTGGTTTAGGAGAATCAGGGGTCTCTAGGCAGAAAGCTTACTACTGAGACCGTAACTGAATGCAAGCCTGACTGCCGGCCACTGCCGAAGCCAATACTCGAGAGGCAAGTGCTGATGTAAAGGAAAGTGTTTTATTCACATGCCAGCCATGTGGAAGATGGGGGGCTCACGTCTCAAAGCCCATCTCCCTGGGAAGGTGGAAAACTCCCATCTCAAAGCCCATCTGCCCCTCTCAGTGGAGGCCTAGGTTTTTATAAGGAGGGAGAGGGGAACAGAACAAAGAGATCAACTGAGGGGAATGAAAAGGTCTCTACGTGCAGACAAGCACAGTCTATTCCGATAAGGACAGTGATGGTCTGGCGTGCATCATCCTGGTTTAGTCATCCTGGCTTCTCGTCATCTCGGCTTTATGTCATCCTGGCTCCACAGCTGAAGGTCAGCAAATCTCCTGGAGGTAGGATGCCTTGAAGGTCAGAGTCTGTATCTTTTGAAGTTAGTTCCTAGAATTTTTATACAAACATGCTGTTAGTCAGAGCCAGTATTTAACAGAAACAATGTCAAAATAATGGTGGTATGGGTTACAGTTCCCTACTGTTACAAAACCATCCCTGCGTCTCTGTCCTGGCAAAAGGGTATGGAATCCAGGGGGCACCCGGGAAGCGGGTCCTAAGAGGGGTGCTGCTGTGGCCGGAGACACTTTCTGAGGCTTTTCTGCAGCTGGAAGGAGACATCTCAGGACTGCCCTTCTCCCTTGACCTCACTCCTGGGTCACCCAATAACCTTCCGGATTTTGTTTTGTTCTGTTATTTTTCAACTGTTTATTTAGTGTTTACTGTGTCCCAGGCACTGTAACCAGCTCTATACACAATCATCTTGTTAAACCTTCATAACAACTCTGGGGGGTGGGGGACTCTGCCCAAGGTCACTGGCTTGTTAACTTAGACCCAGAACCCAGACGCTTAACCACCATGCTATGCTGCCTTTCTTGACCAAGTTTGCTTCCCAGGGACCTTGATATCAGGCTTAATGCTGGCAGATCTAAAACTCAGTTTCCTCAGATATTACATGAAAATGACACATCCTCCATATTGGGCAGTTTACATTAATTACCAGGGAAAACAGGTACAGAGGAAAAAGAAAATAGTCCTGGTTTTCTCTAGGAAGACTCTGTCCCCCAAACTCAAGGATAGTGCAGAAGAGGAAAAGGATAGACCAACCTCACTTACTCATATTGATGCAAAACTTCCGAATAAAATTGTGACAGAATGAGAAATGGGATTTTTTTTGTGCAACTGAGTTTCTACCCTTTAAAAAATATAACAAAGAGATCTGATAGTGTATTGGGAGATGACTATAACAAGATCAAGTGGCATTTTTTATAAAAATGTTAAGCTAGTTCAATATTAATGAATCTATTAATATAATTTATTCTAGAAATAGACTACAAATAATAGTTTAAAATAAAAATATACCACAACCAAGTGGTATTCTTCATAGGAATGAAAAAATAGATTAATACTATAAAATGTATTAATATAATTTATCTTATTAATAAGTAGAAAAAGAATATTATTAAAAGATAATAAAAATGCATTTGATGAGTTTCATATCTGTTACAAAATTTTTTTAATCTTAGTAAAGTAGAAATAAGATACTTTCTTATGATTATTTTTTTTAAATGTCTGAAACCTACTTTAAGCATTATGCTTCAAAATGAAACTCTAGAGATAGTCCCATCAGATAAATAACAACAAATGATCCCTGCCACAACTCATAATTAACATAGTTCTGAAAGCTCTCTTTAATTATTGAAACACTTAAAAAGAGGTATAAATACTAAAAAAAAAAAAAAAAAAGAAGAAGCAAAATAATCTTTATTTAAAGTTAATATGATTATATATCTGGAGATCCTCCCAAAATTTATTAAAAGTATTAAGTGAGACCAGGGACACAGCCAATTACAAAATAATATACAAAAATCAATAACATTCCCATCGAACAATAAAAAGCAGAAAATGCAGTGGGGAAGGGTTTTTATTCATAATGTCAATAAAGACAAAAAATAACTAGAAATAAACTTACGGAAAGTGTGCACATTGACAGACATGGAAGAAGACTTGGAGATACATATCTTGTCTTGAATAGAAACATTCAATGCTCAAGATCCACCTATTCTCCCCAAATTAATTTTAAAATTTACATATTCCAACTCAAAATCCCCAGAGGCCTTATCTTAAAACTTAACAAAGCAATTCTAAAGTTAATTTGAAAAAGAAAGCTGTAAGACTGTTCAGGAAAATCTGAAACAGTAACCATGAGAATGGACTTTCCCATCCATTCACATATTACAAAGTTTTAGAAATACGTTGTTAAAATATGGTACCAGCACAGATGTTTCAAAATGTACCTGGGGTTTTGTTTTAATCAGGCAGCGTCAGGTGACAGGCACGAAGATGAATGCTTTTGAAAGAAGACTTTATTATTTGTGGTTCCCAAGAAAAGGGGGTATGCCATCCCATGAGGGGTCACATGGGGTAACACCAGGGTCAGTCAGGAGGCAGGAGTGAGGGAAAACACCGGGCCTGGGCCTTTGCTGTGGTTTTCACGGGAAGGAATGTGCAAGGCAGAGTAAGCAGCCAAACAGGTTTAGGAGTGGTGGCTCAGGGCTACAGGCGTTGTCTGGTACCTGGCCCTGGGGCGATTTAGGGCAAGGGGAAGAGTGGCGTGCTCTGTGAGAGTTAGATTTTTTTTAAAAAAATTGTGGCTATGGGATTTGGGTTCGTTGCTTTGCATATGAAAGGTGTGATCATAGGGAAATTGTTTACTAATTCTAGGAATTAACTAGCCTTGCGAGAGGCAGCCTCTCTAAGATTAGTAAGGCCCCACGATATCAACGCCTCATAAAATATAGAAACAATTTTTAATGATTAATACAACAGAGTAGACAAATTTTCGATGAAACAGAATAGAAAGATAAAACAGAAGTGTCTAAAAGAATTTGATATATGATGTAGATTGTTTTCCAAATCAATGAGAAATTGTTAGATTAGTCTATAAATAGTTCTGGAACAACTTCCTAATCATTTAAGAAAAAGTTAAGTTAGAATCATATCTCACGAAATACATGGGAGATGGCTTAAAAATCTAAATGAAATGATAATGTGCTAGAAACATATACAGGTGAATTTTTTTTATAACCTTGGGGTAGAGGGAAATGTTGCCCGCTAAAATGCAGGATAAGTATGCCCCATGTAATATTTGGGACATACTTATGCTTAAAAAGTACTTCTTGTTATCTGAAATTCAAATTTAACTGGGCATCTTATATTTTGATTTGCTAAATCTTGCAACCCTGGGGAAAGGAGATATTTCTAAAAAAAACAAATAACCAATCAACTGCACTGATGATTTGATACATGAAAATAAAAATGAGAAGGCATTTTTCCTATTAGATAGGTGAAGATTAAAAATTGGCCAGATCACCCTGACTGGTGTAGCTCAGTTGGCTGGGCATCGTCCTGCAAAGCGAAAGTTCGCTGGTTCAGTTCCCAGTCAGGGTACATGCCTGGGCTGCAAGTTCAGTCTCAGTTGGGGAGTGGAGGAGTTGGGCACCACCACTTTGGAGCTTTGATTCAAAAGAAAAAAGAAGTCTGAGAGCTTTGAAAATCTGCTGGTGATAGAAGCTGAAGGAGGTTTCAGAGAAACCCTGTGTCTTCAAAGCCCCACCGCTTTTCTGTATTTACTGGATAGTTAACCCTTCATTTCTCCCTGGGCTCCCTCACAGTACATGATATGGCAGTGCTGGCAGGGACATTGGCCTTCTCAGGATGGGACGTGACCGTGGACAGGGCTCTCCAAAGACCATTCCAGTGGGTCCCAGTTGGAAGAGAGCTTATTGCTGCATGAGGACAGTAGTTTACTAATTAGTTTGGGGAGCCTTGTACCAGCAAACTGGCTCCAAAAACAAATTTTTTTTTTAATTTAAAAAACCATCCTGATTTGTAGCATTTGCTGATTTCCATGGTATAAATACTCCCACTGTGGCCAATTTCAAGTTACCACAGTATAACAGCCAACTCACAGAATCCTTAAATGTTTAACAACCAGCTCTTGGGAGCCTGCACATGCCAACTCTTGCACACCACTCCTGGGAGCCCTCCTTCAAAGACTCTCAGAAATAACTGGTCGGCGGGGGGCTCTGAGGAAAGACTAAAGATTTGTCATCACATGAATGGAGGGTTAAGTCATTTTAAGTTGCATATGTAAAGGTAACCAGACAATTAAACGCTATTTCATAGTAGCAAGCTGATGAGGTTAGGTACTTGGGCTTTATTTGCATTAAAATTTTTTAATATGTGTTCTCATAAAATAAATAACCATGCAAATCCATTCATTCAACAGGTATTTATTGAGAACCACCTCTGTGCCGGGGACTGTCTGAGACACGAGGTCTGAATAGAGTGAATAAAGTATAGTCTTTGTCCTCATGGAGTTTACACTCTAGTGCCTATGAAATAATACAGGTAGTTATAATTATTATGAAGAAGAGTAAAGCAGAGAAGAGGATAAAGACTGGGAGGATTTTACTTTAGAAGAGGGGTTCAGGGACACCCTTGCTGATAAACGAACATTTGAGTAGAGATGGGGATGAAGTGAGGGAGGGGGCCAGGCTCAATCTAAGGGGAGCGCTCCAGGCAGAAGCAAGAACACATGGAAAGGCCCCAAGATGGAGACAAACTGGGTGTGAATAAGAACAGCAGGATTCCCGTGTGGCTGGAGCTCAGTGAACAGGAGAGAGCATGGTGTGAAATGAAGTCCCAGAGGGAGAAACCACACCATGCACACTATGCAGAGAGTTTGTGTTTTACTCTATATGTGATGGAAAACATCAGAGGGTTCTGAGCAAGGAAATAACAATATCCCCTTTGCACTATAAAAGGATATTGGGTCAACATCATGTGGGTGGTAAGAGAGGAAGCACAGAGACCAATTATAAGGCTATTGCTACAGTTTGAGTGAGAGATGATGGTGTTCTGAGCTAAGGTAGTAGAAGTGGAGGAAGTAAGAAGTGGTTAGAGTGAAACAGAGTTTACAAGATTTAACAAAACTGAATATGAGATGAAGGAAAAAGTAGATGAATCAGATAATCTCAGTATTTTTGTGCGTCCAACCCAAATTCTTGGGATCGCTACAGAAGGGCAGGTTTGGGGTGGAAAGAACTAAGAGTTCACTGAAATATAACTTTATATTGCCTTCATTCTTGAAGGATATTCATGCTGGACGTAGAATTGTGAATTGACTTTTTTTGGCATATTACACAGCTAAAAAGAAAAACAAGTATAAAAGTGACATTTTCAGACCAAAAAAAACACCAAAACTGGAGCAGTTTGCTACTAACAGATCCCATAACCTAAAGACATTCTAAATCTTTTATAATAGGCAGACAAAAAATAATCCCAAGTAGAAGGTCTAAATGCATATTGTCTGTAAATAATACTAATATTTTGAGGTTTAAAAAAATAATTATTCCAGTTAAAAAGCAAAGATTGCCAGAATGAATAATAAAAATCCAACTATAAGCAATCCATCAAAAGCATAAATATACCAAAAAAGATTGAAAGTAGAAAGGTAGAAAAGGCATGTTATGAAAATACTAAACAAAGGGAATATTGACATAGCTAAATTACTGATAGTTACAGAATAAAATAGACTTTAAAGCCAAAAGAATTATAATGGGGGAAGGTCATTTCATAATAATAAAAATTCTACTAGGAAGATATAAGTCTAAATTCATGTGTACCTAATAACATGCTTTTTAAAAGGTATAAATAAAGCAAACAAAAAAGAAAGAAAGAAAGAAAGAAAGAAAGAAAGAACAACAAGGAGAAACAAACTATCCAAAATCATAGCAGGAGATTTTAACATATTTCTTTCAGTAATTGCTAGAACAAGTAGACCAAAACAGTAAGAACATAAAAGCTTTAAATGATTAACAAGCTTCACCTAGTAGACACAGGGAACATTAACAGAAATCAACCATATCCTAGGCCATTAAGCAGATCAGAACAAATTTCAAAGTATAGGAATCATACAGAATATGTTTTTAGGCCACAGCACATTTATGTTATCAGTTAATAAGAAAAAGTTAACCACAAAATCCCTATATATTTTGAAATCAAGAATTATACTTCTGGCCCGGGCTGGTGTGGCTCAGTGGATTGGATGCTGGACTGTGAGCTGAAGGGCTGCCAGTTCAATTCCTGGTCAGGGCACATGCCTGGGTTACGGGCCCGATGCCCAGTTTGGAGTGTACAAGAGATAACAGATGGATATATCTCTTGCACATTGCTGTTTCTCTTCCTCTCTTTCTCCCTCCCTTCCCCCTCTCTAAAAGTAAATAAATAAAATCTTAAAAAAGAAAAAGAATTATACTTCTAAATAATCCATGTTATTCACTGACTACATAAAACCATGATGATAATGTTTTCTGGGGGTTAGAAAGAAACATAAGATAAAGTTAAAATAGACAGCAACAATAGTAAAAAAGTTGGAGACTGGTTAATGGAGTTTTAAGGTCAATGCAACGTTCAGGGGAAAAAGACATTGATTAATTTTAGACTTTGATAAATCAGGTTGCAAGTTGAAATTACTACGGTAACTACTACAAGAATAGAAACGGAAAGTACTTTCTGTAAACTGATGGAGGGGGAGAAAGGACAAGATAAAATAACAAGCCTCTCTCATAATTGATAAAAGAAGCACACAAAATTCTAAGTAAGAATATATAGGATATGAACATGTGTGCACTTTCATATGGATAGCAAAAATGTGTCTGGGGACTGGAAAGGATGGTGGCTTGGTGTGGGAAGACTTAGTTCACCAGTGAAATCTGACCCCAGAAGTAAGGGTACCAGGATGTAACAGACACGGTTGGTTCCCCACCCCATCCCCAGGCCCCTCAGAACACACCACTTCAGTCTGTTGCAGTCAGCTTCCATCTTCCAGTTTCTGCATCTCATTCCCTGCAGGCTTTTGCTAAAGCTACGAAAGATCTCTCTGCCCTGAGAGGGACTGATGGGGTAGGTGTAAGCATAGCCCAGCTCCCTCGCCCCTGGGGTGAGATCACACCGACACATTCAACAGTTTCCCGTGGACGTCAGCTCCAGAGTAGTGGCCTGCATGATCACACGCCCTTCATCAGCAGCCTTCCCTTCTCTGTATCACATCCCCGCGCCCCTGCTCGTGGTCCCGCACTACCTGACCAACTGGTGCACTCGTAACATCTATGTCCTACAGGGTTGGCCTTAGCAGGAAGCAGGTCTTGTGTTAACAGTGGCAGTTGCCCAAGTGGTTACGGTACAAAAACCTCCTCTTCATGGCTGCTGCTCCTGGGTGTGTACTCTCAAGGAAGCCACAGACTTCTCTGTTTGACAGGGAGGCACATGCTTGCGGTTGCCCTGGCCAGTCACTAGGTCTCACCTGGAAAGAAAGCTTGGAGGACCCACTGCTCTTCTCTCAAGAACGAGATAGGATTTTTATGTGGATTAAATTATATAATTCTTGTAAAATTCTTAGCATAGTATCTGGTACATAGGAAATAATCAATAGATGATACCATTATTATTAATTTGCCACACGCTTGCTTATAATAACAAAAAGTGGAACCAACCTAAACGTCTATCAATGGGAAAATGTTAAATAAAGATGTCACATCACATATACAGTGGGATTCTGTGCAGCCATGAGGATCTATATAGTGGTCCCTCAGTATCTGCGGGGAATTAGTTCCGGGCTGCCCCATGGATATAAAAATCCATGGATGCTAAAGTCCCCTATATAAAAGGGGAGACTACTGGTATATAACCTATGCACATCCTCTTATGTGCTTTAAATCATCTCTCGGTTATTTATAGAGATGATTACAATGTAAGTGCTATGTAAGTAAATAGTTATTGTACTATGTTGTTCAGGAAATAATGATAAGAAAAACAAGTCTGTACATGTTCATTACAGAGGCAACCACTGTAGCCCTAACTATATTACATGCCAGCAACAACATAATTTTTTTTTAATTTTTCAACCCTTGTGTGGTTGAATCCACAGAAACCATGGACACAGAGGGCTGACTGTACTTGTTATTGTATAAAATTTTTCATGTGTTTATCATTTAGTAGAGAAAAGCAGATTTTATATCAGTATATATATATATATCAGTATATATACTATAATCTGATTTTATACAAGCTTATAATCTATTCAAATGCCAATTTGTATTAATGTACATAGATGTATGTGTAATTATATGTATAAATGCTTAGAAAAATGTTTGGAATGAGATACAACAAACCATTAACAGTGATTAGTACATGAGTACATGTGTAGATTTTTTTAATGCTTATCTGTTTTTTAATTTTTAAAATGTTCATGTGTTATGTGTGTTATGAAAGTAATAATAAATAAAAAGATTAAAATTTTTGGTCCATATCAAGAGGGAGCTCCAAGTGAGGTGAAAAAGGAGTGAAAATGAAGCTTTATCCAGCTTTTCTTTATTGTGATGAAATATACATGACATAAATATACCATTTTAACCATCTTTAAATGCACAGGTCAATGGCTTTAGGTATATTCACATTGTTCTGCAGCCACCGCCACCACCCATCTCTGAATGGAAACTCTGTACCCATTAAATAATAACTCCACATTCCTCCCTTCCCCCAGCCACTGCAATCACCATTTTATTACGTCCCTATGAATTTGACCACTGTAGGCACCACATGTAAGTAGAGTCACACATTATTTGTTCTTTCGTGTCTGGCTTATTTCACTTAGCACAATGTCTTCAATGTTCATCCATGTTGAAGCGTGTCAGAATATTTTCTCTTTTTGACGCTGAACAATATTCCATTCTATGTACCTACCACATTTTGTTTACCCATTCATCTGTTGATGGGCATTTGGGTTGTTTCTGCCTTTGGCTGTTGTCAATGGTGCTACTGTGGACATTGGGTGCTTTATCCATTTTTTTAATGGAAGATCTCCACACATCATTTGGTATCTGGCCTCTCTCCAATTGCTGATTATGTTGAGATTCAGCTAACAGTTTTTAAGCAGCTACCAAGCCCCAGGAACTAGGCTAAGTGCTTTTAATTTACAGTTTTATGTAAATCCTCAAAACAACCCTGTAAGTGAAGTGAGCACCATTATCACCATTTTACAGATGGGAATACTCAGGCTCAAACAGGTCAAGTAACATGTCCAAGGTCACTCATCTGAGAGGCTGGATGGGCTAGGTGATTCTGTAATTACAGATGACTCCAGCCCTGGCTGGCATGGCTCAGTGGACTGAGAACAAAAGAGTCACTGGTTCAATTCTCAATCTAGGGCACATGCCTGGGTTGCAGGCCAGGTCCCCTGTAAGGGGCACGTGCGAAGCAATCACAACGGACGTTTCTCCCCGTCTCTTCCTCCCCCCCTTCCCCTCTCTAAAAATAAAGAAATAAAATCTTTTTTAAAAAATGACTCCAAAATCTCAGAGACAATTTTTTTCTCTAAAATATATATATTTCTCCCTCTTGTTTATGTCAACGTAGGTCAGCTTGTCTCTACTCCATATTATCTTCGTTCCAGGCCGATAGAATGGCCCCTCTCAGGGACATGGCTGTACTCTCAGTGGAGAAAAAAGAAAAACATGGCAGACCACAAGCTCACTCTTAACGCACCTGCTTAGAGTGGCATGTCCATTTACACCCACGTTTCATCGACCAAATCAAGTCCTATGGACACTCCTGTTCTGCAGGGCAGAGATATATAACCCTGTCCTGGGACAGACAGTGAATAGTTTGAACGGAACTGTTATCCACTGCAATCCCCCCTCTGGGGGAGCTCCTGGACCTGGGAGCAGGGCTGCAAAGCTATCGGGGAAGCCAACGGGAGTTCCGCGACACTCCTGTATCACAGAGGGTCCACTTTACGAAAATAGAAATCAAAGCCTGTGAGAGCCCCAGAAGTGCTCTATCTCCAGAAAACTGACCCACATTAACCTAACTCAGAGAAGACTGCAGACAAACAAGAGGTCAAGATGTTTGTTTACAGTGAGCATTAGAAAGGCCACAGGGATCAGACACGTGGGTCCTCTGGGAACACAATGTCTCTCCTGGATAGAGGCCTCCTGAGGAGCCCTGCTGTAACCAGGAGGCCACTTGGTGACTCTGCAGACCCAGCAGCAGCAGGTGGATCTTGAGGTCTGGGCCCTCTCTAATTTCCTGAAATGCTGCCATCTTTTTGCTGCCAGGTAGAAAAAACAAGCCAGTGTGTGGGTGGCATTGTGCTGGCAAAAATCCCCTCAGGAGCCTCCTTGGAGCCCTATGAGTAAAGACTACTCAGCCCATTTTTCGTAGGGAAAACAGGAGGGATAGACATGCACACACATACACATATATACACACCCACATATTACATGTACATTATGTATAAATTGCATACATAATTATATCTGTATATATAAGTTGTATTTACATAAGGAATTTGCCTGCCTGTTTTATATGTGTATTACATATGACATATGTTATACATGATATATATATAATATGAACTTATTATGTATGTATTATATATGTGTATATATATAAAATACATGCAGCAAAGATCAGGAAGAGGTCAAGAGGTTTATTCTGGTGATACGATTATGGATATTTAGATATTTTAAAAATGAATTTCCAATCTGCATTGAGCATATATCAGTCTATAATTAGAAAACATTTATTAAAAATTAAAACAATCTAAAAACATTAGTGGGCTGAAGAGTTGCAACAGATATGGGAGTTAACCTGGATTTTCTACCCAAACCCCTGTGCAGGAGTTTGCTGTGAGTCCGCTGTCCGCCCAGACAGCAAGGCGTTGCACCTACAGTGGAGAACAAGATGCAGATGCATCCTCACAGAACTCAAATGTGGACAAGAAAGACAATGAATGAGCAGTTTCCATAAGGTGGTTGGAGACCCAAGAATCTGAAAGTGGTTAAGAGCTTGTCCCAAAATTGCCCAGTCACTAAGTGGTACTTCCCACAGCATTTAAGAACAATGGCTTTAGACCTGAATTCAAAATCCTGCTTCCATCCCCGGAGCTGTGGGACTCACCTCCCACAGGAAAATCACTACCCTCTCAGCCTTGGTCTCGCTCTCTGCAAAATGGGTCATTATACGGTTAAGTGAGCTAACTGTAAATCCTGAGCTCAGGTGTCCGGCACACAGTGAGTGAGTCACTGAGATCTAAGAAGGCATTTGGGCTCCCAAATCCAAGGGTGTTCCTGTTCCCAGGCTTTTGCACGGCCTCTAACTCAGGACCAGGCGCTCTTCCTCAGTCACAGTGGTGCTCCCTGCAGTTGTGATAGGGACCTGTGTCTCTTTAAAGATAGTGAATGACAGGAAACTTATCTCTAGAGAGAGAACTGGAAAGGAGGGGTGAGGAGACTGCATATCCTTTTGAACTGTCTGAAAAAAAATCCCTTCCTTATTCATGAATTCTTTGCGGGTTTAAAAATATGGGACTGCAATTATTTTAATAATTGGAATTAATGAACTATTCAGGTACTCCTTCACTGTAAAGCTCTTTCCTCTGCAGAGCACGGTTTTCCTCACAGTTGAGTCTGAGGACTGCCTTTATTAGGATTCCGCGCTCTCCCCACCGCCAGCTCCAATGAATCAGAATCTCTGGGACGGTGGAGGAAGGGGGAGCCTGCTAAGCCTTCCTTTAATTAGCTCCCCTGGTAATTCTTCAAGACACCAGACTTTAAGAACCACCTTTATGAATCCGTTAGCATATGAAGTACTTAGAAGCGTTACCTTCCCTTTCAGTTTGCCTTCACCCAGATTATATTACAGCTCATTGTCCGAAACTGTCACTATTTACTGTGCAAACTAAAATTATTCACTCTGTCATCCCATTGTCCTATGAACACCAGTGGTCAAAGGCTGCCTCAGCAGGTTAAATAAGTGTAATGGAATACTAAATACATATAAAAGAAGAGTGAGCAGGCTCTTCTCACTGAACTGTCAGCCAAGCTCTAGGATAACGTAAAGTGAAAAAAATGAAAATGTACCACAGTGTGTTTAGCCTGCTAGCACTTGTATAAAAAGTGTTACACACACACTATATATATACGCGTACAATATGTACTGGTATACGCAAATCATCTCTGGAAGAACAGAAAGGGAACTGGGGATAAGGAAGCATGTGGTAGCCTCTGGGAAGAGGAACTCAGTGACTGGGGACATGGGTAAGACCAAGACTTTTCACAGTAGTGTACACCCACCCTAGCTCTTGAATATTGAACCATCGGAATGCATGTCTTTTTCAGAATTAAATTAAACTCAAATGTAAAAGCACGCTGCCTGGGTAACGCTGTCTTTAAGCTGTTCTGAATGCACGAGCCTCATTCTCAGCTCATCCCTGCGGCTCCCTGTTTCAGGCTGTTTTCATCTAAGGCTGTCCTTCCACGCAGTCAACAACTGACCTTGTCCATCCACACACACATATTTTGATAAGACTGTTAAGCCAGACAACTCTGCCGGCACTTAACATTCCAGTCCAGAGGCAGCAAGCGCACACTTGCAAGAGATCCCATGATTCTAGACTCTGGCAAGAAGCAAGAGGTCAGCGTGCTTATGTAAGCCAACACTGCTTCTCAAATGCGACGTGCTCAGGAAGGGGAGGTGTGCCCTCAGCCTGCCACAGCCGCATGATTTGCACAGGAACGGAGAGGGGTACCTCAGAGGGGTCAAAGGGACCAAGGTTTAGGGGTGGAGACCGAGTCCCAGTCCTGCTGAGGGAACTTGAGCAGTCCTAAATTCATTGGCTTAAGCAAAAAAGAAAATATATTATTAAGAATAAAGGAAAGGTAACATATGACCCAGCCTTTCTATGCCTAGGTATTTATTTACCCATGAGAAAAAGAAATACTATGTCCACACAAAGACTTGCACATGGATGTTCACAACAGCTTTATTTGTAATAATCCCAAACTGAAAACCACCCAAATGCCCAGTGATAAGTGAATAGATAAACAAATTGTGGCAGATCCATCCACTGGAATACTACTGAGCGATAAAAAAGAATGAACTATTGATATTTGCCAACAACACGGATGAATCTAAAAATAATTATGCCAAGTGAAAAAAAGCCAGACAAAAAGAATACATGCTGCATGATTCCATTTATATAAATCTCTAGAAAATGTAGGCTAATCTGTAGTGACAGAAAGCAGATTAGTGGCTGCTCGAAGAGGGAAGGATTACAAAGGAACAGGAGGAAACTTGAGGGGCGAGGGAGATCTTTGTTACCTCTATAATGGCGATGGTTTCACAGGTATACACAAATGTCAAAACTTGCCAAATTACACACTTTAAATATGTGTAGTTTATTGTATATGTATCTCAACAGAGCTGTTTTTTTGCAAAAGAATCATGGGGTATCTCAAGAAACAGGTTATGCTTTGGGATTGGAGAAAACTTTCTGTGTCTGGATTGTGGTGGCAGTTACACAACTGTATACTTTTGTTAAAGCTCATTAAATTGTATACTTAAAATTGGTGATCTTTGTTGCATGTCATACACCTCAATGAAATTCATCTTCAATGAACAGGACATATACATGGGCACGAACACACACACACACACACACACACACATGCATGCACACACAGAACAGGTTAGCAACTGGCCCCCAGGAACACCTGGTGCTCACCTGCCACTGCTGCAAAGATGCTCTCTCTTCACCTTTCTCTCTGTCTCAGGTACTTCATATGTTTACCTCATTCTACTTTCTAACTTTCCCATTGATTTATTCCTTTCCAGTTCTCATTCAGCTGCCAATACTTTCTGACCTCTAAGTCCCATGTGTTAAAACAACAGAACTGGTCAGAATGGTGGCATAGATAAACATGGCTCACCTCCTTGCACAACCACATCAATATTACAACTAAAATATAGAACAACCAGCACCCAGAACCATCAGAAATAAAGATGGATGACAGTCCAACAACTATGGAATTAAAGAAACCACACCCATCCAGACTGGTAAGAGGGCCAGAGACGTGGAACAGGCTGGTCCCACATCCACATATGGTGGATAGAAGTGCAGGAGGGATATCTCAGGAACAAGGAGTCCCAGCCCTACACCAGGCCCCCCAGTCCAGGGTTCCAGTGCCAGGAAGAGAAGTCCCTGTAACTTCTGGCTGCAAAAATCAGTGGGGATTGAGTCGGTGGAAGAAATTTCTGGAGTCCCAAGCAATTCCCCTCAAAGAACCTTTACTCAGACTCACTCCCTCTGAGCTCCAGCACCAGGGTAGCAGCTTGAAAGGCACCAGTGAGGTGGAGGAACAGAAGTGTCTGGCATCAAGGTGGGAGCTGGGGGATAACTTTCTCCCAGACAGAAAGGCAGACAGAGACCATTGTCCCTTTTCTGAGCCCTCCCCTCACAGAGCCACAGAGCCAGCAGGCAGGTGTCATATCTGAGGTTCTGTCAACCTGGCTAACACTGTTTGCCCCTCTCTGGAGATCCCCTGAGACTGTATCCCACCTAACTTACGGGCTGACCCAAACAGTTAACTGTGACTTTTTCATATGAATGGCTGGTCTTGGCTCATTCTCCACAACTTCCTAAATCCTACCAAATAAGCAACAGCTGGCCTCAGAGAGCCCCCAGTCCCCATACCTCTTGCTACAGTGGCCCCAGGCCTGACACTAGGGACAGGCAGCCTAGACTCACAGCTTGGCTTCACCTGGGAATCTCCAAGCTTAGCACAAGTAGCGGTCATCTGCAGATTGCTTGGTAGCTCATGCAGGGTGGCTCCAGGCAGAACACAAAAGCTACTGTTTAGAATCAAAGGGCAGACAAAGAGCTTCCCAGACAAGAACAGACTAAAGGAGTTCATCTTCACCAAACTATTATTATATGAAATGTTAAAGGGACTTAATTTAAAAAGAGATCAAAACTATGAACAGTAAAATGGCAATAAATACATGTCTAGTAATAATGGAATCTAAAAAACAAACTAAGAAAACAAGAACAGAGACAGAACTATGTATATGGAGAATGTTTTGATGGTTGTGATGGGAGCGGGGTGCGGGAGAATGTATGAAGGGGTGAGGAGATTAAGAAGTATGAATAGGTAGTTGCAGAATAGCCTTGGGGATGGAAAGTACAATATAGGAAATGGAGTAGCCAAAGAACTTATGCGCATGACCCACGGATATGAACCATGGTGTGGAGACTGCCTGAGGAGTGGAGGGGGCTGGGTGGAGGAGGGTAAAGAGGTGAAATTGGGACAACTGTAATAGCATAATCAATAAAATATAATTAAAAGGAAAAAAGGTGGTGGAGACTTCTGAGTGAGTCAATTTGCAAAAGCTGTGAGGATTCTCATTGGTCCATTTGGAGCTGTGTGTTAAGCCTAATTCACTGGAATAAATAAAACATTGAGCAGCACCTGCAGGCGTTGTGCTCGGCCCTGGGATTCCATGGAGAATGAGACTAACGATGTTGCCCCACCTGAATGTCCCTTACAGCCTCCCGAAGAGACAGACAAGGAAGAAGCAAGCAAATCAACATGCCCACTTCACACCACGGTAAGTGCTTTAAAGAACAAACAAGAGTAAGGCAAAAGAGTGATGGGTCATTAGATTATTTTAGATCAGGTGGCTGGGGATGGTCTCAAAGGAGGTGGCATTTGAACAGACACAAAGGATAAGAAGTTAGCTCTCCCAAGAGCTGGCTGAAGGGAAGTTAGGTCCAGATAGAAGGAGCAGCAGGGGAAAGACCCCGAGGCAGCTGTGCGAGGCCAGTGGGGCTGGGGCACAGGGAGGGCAATGAGGGATGAGGCCAGATCAGATAGGGCCTTGGAGGGCAGGGAGAGGAGTTTGTATTTTATTCCAGCATCTTGAAAAGCCTCTGGAGCAGTTGAAACAGAGGACTGCCTTGATGTGATTTAAAAAAATTCCTTTGGCAGCTATAAGAAGAATAATTTTCAGTGAGACAAGGGTTGGGGGCAGGGAACAGATAGAAGGCACTTACTGGAGGTACAGCCAACAGGACTGGCTAATGGGTTGGGGGTTGGGGAAGAAAGGAGGAAAGGTGGTGGGCAAGAAAAGAAGGTATAAAGTGGATAAATGTGGCAGGGCTGGGGTCCTGCTTACTAACAAGGCATCTCCCACCGTGATCACATAGTTGAAGGTGGCGATGGGGTGAACAAACAATCAAAGTAATACGTGTCGATTTCCAGTTCCCTCTCTGAGCCTCAGTAACCTGGGCCGGAAAAGGAGATGGTTGGAATAACTTCAGTGGTTCTCCATGGGGGTGGAAACACCCACTGCAGAACACTGACATTTAGAGGAGGGGACCAGGGATTCCAGACATCCGGAAGTATGTAGGATGTCCCACACAATACAGAATGGCGCTGTGTCCCACTTTTAAATGCCCCACAGTCCATTTACAAAAAAGAAAAAACTGTAAAATTATCTGACCTGGAATTTAACTCCATTTTACATAGAAGCATGATTTCTAAAAATACTTCCAAGGAATGCAACTCTAGGAGAAAATCAAAGGATTTAATCTGTTTAGAAACTTGCCCAAGAACTGATTTTTGGAAGAACGTATCAACAAGAGCAACGCTCATAGTTTTTCAAGGGCAACACACTTGTATCAGTCTGCGTTTATAGCTGCGGCATCCTGTGTGATTCTATGTGGAGGTGTAAACTTCTATTTCAATCTCTTCTAGCATAATAATGCATAGGTATTTATAATTTTAAAATGCATTGTATCATAAATTACTTTCCTTTTATTTCTTCTTTTGTTTACTGTTGATATTATAATCCTACACTAATTTAATCCTCCAAACAATCCTTTGAGGAAGACACTGTCATTGGCCCCATTTTATAGATGAAGAAACTGAGACACAGATTAGGACCCCAGTTCACACAGCTAAGAAGCAGCAGAGCAGGGATTTGAACCCAGGAAGTTTACTCCAAAATTCATACTGTCTAGAGCACTACATCGCATAGACTTTAGGTAGGTTATCTATGACTTTCATTCAGGATAGTTAGGCTGTTAATAAATATCGGTCTGATAAGGATGCAGTCCAATGGCCTAGGCGTTCTCTGGGTCTCTCTTGCTCTAATATCTATCTACTCTGGCTGTGTCCCTAGACTGCTCTCCTCATTTGACTTAACCCTATGCTTGGAAGCACGAGGAACTTTCCGAAGAGAAACAGTGTTATGGCAAATTAGTGAAGAGCCTAATGCCCAAGCCTAGCAAAGACACAATACAGACTCTCGAACGTTGTTGGTGGGAGGGCAGTGAGTGACAGTTTCTCAACAACAATTCAGCGATATGCTACATCCTTTGACTCTGACTTCACTTCAGAAAATCTTTCCTAAGGAAATGTTTCTATTTGTGTGGTAAAATACACATGACAAAATTTAGCATTTTAAAGTGTGCAATTCGGTAGCATTTAGCACATTCACAACAGTGTGCAACCAGCATCACTGTCTAGTTCCAGAACATTTCATCGCCCCAAAGGGAAACTTTGAGCCCGTTAGTCACTCCCCAGTCCCCCCTCTGCCCCAGCCTCTGGCACCACTAATCCGCTTTTTGTCTCTAAGAATTTATCTACTCTGGATATTTCATGTAAATGGAATCCTACAACATGTGACATTCTGTGTCTGACCTCTTTCACTCAGAAGAATGTTTTCAAGGTTCACCTATATTGTAGCATGTATCCGCACTTCACTGCTTTTTCTGTAGAGGTCAAATTCACATAAGATAAAATGAAACATTTTTAAGTATACAATTAAGTGTCTTTTATCACATTCAAAATAGTGTGTGATTGCCATTCTATCTAGTTCCAAAACATGTGCATCACTGCAAAATAAAACCTGTACCCATGAAGCAGTTAATTCCCATTCTTCCTTCCCCCTATTCCCTGGCAACCATCAATTTGCTTTTCATATCCATGGATTTATGTATCCTGGATATTCATATAAATGGAATCATATATTATCTGACTATATTGTCTGGCCTCTTTCACTTAAAGTGATTTTTTTCAAGCTTCATTACATTGTAGTATGTATCAGTACTTTATACCTTTCTGTGGTTGAGTAATATTTCATTGTATGGATATACCACATTTGTTTATCCATTCTTCCACGGATGGACATTTGGGTCGTTTCCACCTTTTGATTGTTGTGAATAGCACTGCTATGGGCACTTGTATGCAAATTTTTGTTTTAACACTTATTTTTAATTTTTTGGGGGTGTATACCTAAGGGTAGTGCTATGTGATATGAAACTCTGTACACGCGTAAGTCAGGGAACAACCAAACTGTTTTTCCACAGCAGCTGTACCATGTACCATTTTATATTCCCAATAGTAATGCTCCAATTTTTCTCTTTATCCACATCATCTCAACATTTGTTTGGGTTTCTTGTTTGTTTATTTTTTTATGGCCATCCTAGTGACTATGAAGCTATATCTCATTGTGATTTAGACTTGCATTCCCCTAATGACTAATAACAATGAACATCTTTTCATGTGCTTGTTGGCTATTTGTGTATCTTCTTTGGAGAAATGTCTATGCAATCTTTTGTCCATTTTTAAAAACTGGGTTGTTTGTCTTTTTGTGGTTGAGTTGTGCCTAAGGAAATCATTTTAAATTTTAAAAAGTATTTAAACATAAAGATACTCCTCACACATTATTTATCATAGTGAAAAGATTTTAAAAAATGACACTAATGTCAAATAATAGGGAATATAAAGACAGTCCCTGTCCTCACAGGGCACTCTGTCATGTCAACAAAGCATAAGAAAAACAATTAATTCAGTAAGTCCCACGTTTAGGGTGCGCCCAGGACACCAAGGAGCTCAGAAGAAGGGTGCGGAGGGTGTCAGCAGAGTCTTTCCCAGATGGGCGGAAACATGGGAAGGTGTGTGTGTGCAGGGCAGGAAGCATGGCCTTGACAGAGTTGTGAAGGAGACTGACACACTTGGGAACTATAATCAGTTTGGGGCCGTGGTGTGAGGTTCAGTGTAAAGAGGGGGGAAGAAGCTGGAGCACAAAGTGTCTTTGGTGCTAAACCTTCACCTGAAAGCTCAGGGAGCTTCAGAAGCAGACGGCATGATTAACTCCACGTTTTGGAAAGATCACTCTGACAGCCACACAGAGAGTGGACGATGGTACAGCCAGAATAGGGTCTGGTTGGGAAGGTGGTATAACAAGACAGAATGAACTAAGACAGCAGCTGAAGGGTGAAAGGAGGTAACAAGGTATCAGACATAATCCTTCTATCATAGTTCCCGCCTGTTATGGGTTGAACTGTGTTCCCCACCCTCACCCTCAAGGAAAAAAACAACATGTTAAAGTACAGACCCCCAGTACCTCAGAATGTGACCTTATTTGGAAATAGGGCCATTGCAGATGTAATTAGTTAAGATAAGGTCATACTAGAGTAGGGTGGGCCCCTAATCCAATATGGCTGGTGTCCTTATAAGAAAATAGACATGTGAAGATAGGGACACACAGGGAGAATGCCATGTGGTGGTGAAGGCAGAAATTGGTGTGATGCAGCTGCAAGCCAAGGAATGCCATAGATTGCCAGCAAACCACCCAAAGATAGGGAGAGGCAAGGAAGGATTCTCCCAAAAGTTTGAAAGGGAGCAAGGCCCTGTTGACACTTCGATTTTGGACTTGGAGCCTCCAGAACTGTGAGATAATTTTGTTGTTGTTGTTTAAGCCACCTAGTCTGCAGTACTTTGTAATGGCAGCCCTAGAAAACTAACACACTCCCACTTATTTAGGATGCTCTCCTGGCATAATAATTATGGTATTTATGTACATAAATACCAGGAGCTAACACTTCTTTGTTCACTCTGTGTCAAGCTGTGTTTTGTGTGTGTATGTATGCTTACAATATCGCAATAAAATTTTATTTATAAAACCAGGTGGCTGGCCAGACTTGGCCCACAGCCAAGCTGTGTTTTAAGACTTTTACTCAGAGCAACTCATTTCATCCTCTCAGTTCCCTGTGAGAAAGATTGTGTTATTAATCCCACTCCATACGTATTTAAGAAAACTAAAACATAGTGGTCAAGCAAATTTCTTTTTTTTTAAATTAATCCTCACCTGAAGATATGTTTATTGATTTTCAAGAGAGAGGAAGGGGGAGAGAGGGAGAGAGAGAATGGGAGAAACAGAGCGAGAGAGAGAGAGAGAAGAGAAACATCAATATGAGAAACATCTATTGGTTGCCTCCCATATGTGCCCTGCCAGGGATCAAACCTGAACCTAGGTATGTGGCCTGACTGAGGACTGAACCCACAACCTTTTGGTGTACGAGATGATACTCCAATCAACTGAACCACACCAGCTAGGGAGCAAATTTATCAAGATTATAAAACTACATAAATGGCAGAGCCAGGATTTGATGCGTGACAAGCTGACTCCAAGCTCTGGTGTTCTTACCCAACATACTATGCAGCCATTCTACTAAGTGCTGCAAGTTTCGATGGATGAATGAATGAACGGATGGATGAATGAATGAGTAAATCTGTATTTGGTACCAGGGTGAACGGTGGTGCTGATGAAGAAAAGAGAGGAATTAAGGATAACTCCCAGGTGTCTCACTCAGAAGACTTAGTAAATAAAATATCTCCATTTACTGAGGTAAGAAAAAGAGAGACAAAATCAGATTTGGGGGTAGAGGTTGGAGGCTAGGGAAACAATGCATTCTTAAAATGCTGAGTTTGAACTGCTGTGAAACAAGCAAGTGAGATGTATCCAATAAACTGTTGGACAAATGAATCTGGAGCTCCAGCGATGGGACGATAGATTTAGGAGCCATGAGTGTACTGAATGTCAGGGATTTGAATGAGACCACCAAAGCAAAAGGTATAGAAAGAGAAAAGCAAAACCACCGAAGACAGAACTCTGAGACAAACAACAATTCTGGGGGCCAGTGATAGAAAAAGGAAACTTTACTTACTACACAAAATCTATCATGGAAAAGACAAAAATCAGGTTGAGGAGTGAATAGAAAATGAATCAAAAGGTAAGTATATGTGCTTCGGGTGAGAAAGGGAGAGAGAGGGGTCGATGAGCTGTAGTCAGAGAGAAGGTGCAGAGCTGACTACATGTACAAGGTGGTGTGCTGGGGGAGCTCCTACCGAGTGATAAACTTCAGGGATTTTGCAAAGTGGTTGTTAAACAGTCATTATTCGAAACTTACAATTAAATAAATTATATGTAAAGACAAAGGTCCTAAGTTCTTAAGACTCATCATTTCCTAATTATTTAACTACATTTTACTAGTATATATATATGCTATTCTTTTTTTCTTACTACTGCTTTCTTTTTTCTTTATTTTTATTTTTGATTAAATTTATTAGGATGACATTGGTCAATAAAATTATATAGGTTTCAGGTGTACAATTTTATAACACATTATCGGTATATTGCATTGTGTGTTCACTGCCCTAAGTCATGTCTTGTTCCATCACCATTTTCCCCCTACACCTACTTCTACCTCTCCCCGCCCCCATCTATGCTATTACTTATTGCCTTTGTACAGTGGAAAAACTGTAATGATGTGCTCACTGCACATCCTGTTTCAACTCTCTGTTCACTGATGTCAATTGATAGCTTGAAATTAGCCATGGCAGGAGTATGTACACCACGGCAACAAGCAAACGCTATAGACCAGAGCTTGGTTTACTGTTTTGTTCGTTGTCCACACTTGGGAAAGTAGTGGAGAAAATGTTAGTAATGCGTATTAAAAGTGCATCAAGTCTGTAGCCATTACATTGTAAACAGCACCAAAAAATTGAGGAAATAGCCTTCCAGTATTAAAAACTATTATCCAGTTCTGCAAAGAAGTCACTCATTGATAAATGGGTGAAGTTATAACCTAAGTCTTCATAGTTTTACTGCTGGATCTTTACCGTAAAGGAAAATATCAACCAACATTTATGGGTTGTCAATTGCAACCCAAACTTGGCTAGGTCATAAGAATTTGGCAAAAATCAACAAAAACATTCTGTGAGAATCAATTGGCTATACAGACTTTACAATAAAGAGTAATGCCTATTTTATTATTTTTAAATTCTATGTTACTCATCCTTTATATGAGCAAAATGCATAGTAAACTAATATGTGGGTATGTTTATATGTAGATGTGAATAAACACACAAACAGCTGTTTTCCCCCAGACTCACTCAGAGGCAGGGCAGCATTACTCTCATGGGAATGAGTCATTAGGGTTAAGGTAGTAAAGGCCTTCAGGGCTGAGGGGCTGGGAGAGGCACTGAATTTGCCTGGGAAGAAAGAATGACTAGGGGTGGGCCTTCAAGGCCCAAGGATCCACAAGGGTCCGAGTGAAGAGGAGGGTAGCAGAGGACAGCAGCAATGAAGGGCAGTGGTTGTAACAGCCTGATGACAGCCAACTCAAGGACCGAAGGGCAATGGTTTGGCGTGGCCATGGAGAGCTGACCTCTCGTCTCCCACTGGCCTGTGTGGCACATGGGTCTTGGGACAATGAGTAGCCTCCATTTTTGAGGCCACAGACAAGACCATGTCCTCAGGGGAGAAGACGGTTTCAGCTAATAATGATAGCTTCCGCTTGTTGAATGCAACGGGAGTGTAGAGCCTTGGTATGACCCGGGTTTCTGAGTTAGACATTTCGGGTTAGAATTCTGGCTCTGCCACTTACCAGATGTGTGATACTGGGCAAGCTACTTTCCCCTTCCTGTGCTTTCCCAGCCTAATCTGTAAAATGGAGATAATGTCACCTACCACTCAAAAGATAATATACTTAAAACACTAAGTATAGTGCCTGGCACATGGTAGACTTTCAATAAATTGTAAATATTTTTGTGGATATGTAAGTGAAAAAGCAAGATACATAATTATATAATCACAATGACACCTTGGGGTGAGAAAGGGAGGTCAAAGGAATACATAACTAATGTTAATAACGGCAGGCCATTGAAGGTTTTTTCCTTACATCCTCTGTATTTTCCAAAACTTCTACAATAACCCTATTTTTAATTTTATTCTGGGGGGGGAAAAAAGTATTTCTTAAAGCAAAGAATATGCATAGGAAGGAAAATCTTCTTTTAAAAAAAAGACCAGTGTTGTCTCAAGGCATTTGAAAATAAAAAAGTCTTCTGCAGGACACAGAGGCCTCTCACGTGGGCAAATTATTGCAAAAGGCAGAAAAAAACCTTTGCAGAGTTTAGCATTTCCAAGTCACCTTTTTTTTACTACTGAAAAAATTGATAAGTTCAAAGGCCATCTTCTCTATTTTATCTCATCCTGTGATTATTTTAGATTTCAAGAGGACTGGTAGTAATGAATAAAGGCCCTATAAATTAATCTAAACACCTGGAATTCAAATCTTTTATTTATGTAATTCTTTGAAAATTTTACCTGTTATCAATCTTAGGGTTCCAGGTGTTAATGGCAACTCTAAATGAAAGTCAAATATAATCATTTGCATAAAAGCATAGAAGATGATTAATTGGTATTTTCATGCAGCAGTGATCTATTCTGCACTCCCAGTGCTGAAAAAAAACCTTTTCACTAAAAAATATTTACCTACACTAATCTTTATGAAATTGCAGAACGTTCTCCAGGTTTTCATGTACACAGCTACATTGATAACATTCTCATTTTAGGGTCCCATGTCATAGTTCCTGATTTTAAAAGACATTACAATTGGGCACCCTAGAAAATAAGGCTGATTTCCATGCCATTCCTTGCGTATTTATATATTCCGTCCCAACAGAACAATAGAGGTTAAATCCACTCCTGTTAACAAATTTCCATGGGTGTGTTTTAGCATGGTTTGTAGACCTCCCATTTCTAGGGGGTCTACAACTGAGGAGCCCTAAAAGAAAAGTAAGTCACAAGACTTAGGTAGGAAAGTCTTCTCAGAAAAGTGATTTATCAATGCTGAATAAAAGCTGTAGCCCTGCCAGCTCAGATCCAGTTATGATTGCTAAAGCATGTCCAGACAGGTTACCGAATGCCTCTGCAGGAATTTAGGCCACACATTAATGCACTAAAGATAAAACCAATTTGAAAATTTCTTAAATCAAATACCACTCCTGGAATAATACTGTATGTGCAGGAGAACCAGCCAACAGTAATAGGAAGCCAATTATAAGCTATTGGGCTAGCCAAAAAGTCTGTTCAGTTTTTTCCATAAAATAAAAGACACATTTTTCATTTTCACCAATAACTTTATTGATTTGGATATTTTGAGTATGTTGGCTATCTCCCGCTATTAACTTCTAGTTGGTAGAGGCCAGGTGGGCTGCTAAACATCTGATTTTTAGAAGATGTTTAGCAGCCCCACAGCACAGAATTTTTTGGCCGAAATGTCAATAGTAACAAGAAACTTTGCAAACCACTTTTGACACATTCGATCAGTCACAGCACCTTCTCCACACGCTGCACAAATCTGTTTTTATGTCTCAGTTGCATTTTTACCTTTCTTGAAATAATAAAGCATAATATGTCAAAAATGTTATGTATCTTCTTCCATCTTCAATATTTAAATGGCTGCATAAAAATTCACAGTTTTGATACATTTTTTAAAAATGCATGCATCTATGACAGCTGTCACAATACTATCTAACAAAATTATTTTGAATGGAGTTAAAGACAGCTAAGCACTACTAGAGCCATTGTACGGAAAAAACTAAACAAACTTTTTGGCCTACTCAATACAAACCCCTCTGCTTCAATGTCCTGGCTTGTTACTGATAGGGCCCATTACACAGAGTTTGCACAAGTTAAATCCACTGACTACACAGAACTGTTATACACACACAGACATATGCTCCACACACGCACGAGATTAACAAAAATGCAGCTCAAGTAATGGGGGCTCCTATTGTGTACAAAAACCCACAGCCACATCCCGAACAAAACGTCTTCCCATTCCACCATACCCGTACAGCCAAGCAGATAAGTATCTATTTTAGAGTCAGATGGGTCCAGATTCAAACACTAGCCTGACCACCTGTTTGTTATTTCTGTTCTCAGTTTCCTCCTCTATAAAACGGGGTTTGCAGTGAGTAGACTATGAAGGTTAAATGAGATAACACAATAATAAAATTTTGAGCACGGCCTTACTCGGCAGATGTTGGCTAGTGTTTGCCCCTTATTCCTCCATCTTCCTAACTGCCCTGACCTCCACACAGCAGAGGGGACAGAGGCATCACACAGTCACACTTGTCAGTGAACTCTTCCAGGGTGGTTGGCAAGGTTGGAGGCAGTGAGGTATTCTAATTGCTTCTATTTGCATTGAGTGATCTGTGGGAGGACCCAAGGTGGGGGTGGTTTTACAAATCTCTTCCCCTCCACTGGCCAGATAACCCAGTGGAGGTAAATTAATCCCCTGAAATATGAATGCAGATATACTGGTATCTTGTCATGTAATCCGGGCTCTGTTGGCTAAAAGGAAAGATAGTCTTCTACGCTATTCGTCTGTCGCTCCCTTAGCTGAGGCCCCAACACCTCGGTGCTGGCCTCCAGCGAGCCTTCATCAACCTGCCGTCCATAAATGGCCTCTCAGTTTCTCTCTCCAATTCATCCTCACTCGTGCCACTGGTATGTATTGCATGCCTAGCACACATCAGGCACTGAATTTGCATAACAGTCATGGCATCTAATTTAAGGAGCTTCTTGACTAACTTTTTTGAACACAGATCTGACCATGTAGCTCCTGTGTTTACCAACCGTCACAGGTTTCCCATTGCCCAAAACGGAGATTCCCAGCTCGAGACCCTGATTCAAGATGGCCTTGGCGGTGCCTGGACATAGACATTTTGAATAAGCCGCATAGGTAACTCTGATGTTTCCTCCTGATTGAGAAACCATAAATAAACTCTTAAACTTCTTGCTATGATACATAATACCCTCTGCAATATGACTCCAGCTTTCCCAGCCACACCAAATCCATTTGGTCTCTGCCCAAATCTCGCCTTCACTCTTTACCACACTCCAGCCATACTGCTGCTGTCACACTGCTGCTCTCTGACATAGCAAGCTCAATCGTCCAAGCTTACGCATCCTGTTATACATACTGATTGGAAAGTGCTTCCTCCATCTTCACAAAGCATTTGCACAAAGTAGGCTCTTTCCCCTTCCGTGGAGACCTTCCCTGACCTTTCCACTGAACTCCATACATAACCCCAATCATTAGCCCCTTACAAGTTTTACTTCCATCCTATCTTCCTAGCACTAATCACTATCTGCAATTGTTGCTTATTACTGTTCTTGTTTATTCCACATTTATTTCTTTTCCACTGGTGTTGAAGCCCCGCAAGGACAAAGTTGGTCTCATTTTCCACTATATCCTCAGTGCCTAGAATAGCGTATAGTATGTGGCAGGTGTTCAAATACTCATCAAATAAGCCATTGCTCTTTCTATAGATACTTCAGTGCTATTTGTATAGTCCCCACAAATCGAGTTTCTGTTGGCTATTAAGAAAACGACTCAAACTACTTTAATCAAGGGGGTGAGGGAAGGGGCAGAAACCACTGAAAGGGCTCTGGAAGCACACACCTGGACCTCATGGGGAAGTGGAACTCAGAGTCAGCTGGAGCCAAGGTATTTCTCCCAAGTCTCAGGCCCCGGTCTCTCCAATTTGCTTTCCCTAGGCTGCTGCTCTATCCTCCTCCCTCTGTCCTGATTACTCATGTCACATGGGACTGAACACATGCACTGGCCCTACTGGCCCCTCACATCCAGAGTCTCCCTGAGTTGAAACTGAGAATCTGGCCACTGGTTAGCTTTGGGCCAACTGTCTACCTCTTACCCAATTAGTTGTGGCCTTGGGGATTGAGAGGGAGGCACAAGGAAAGAGTGTCTAGCACTCTGCCTAGAGTCTCATGACAACCAACCCTGCCTGGCACAAATCCATGCCTTCTAGAGCCCAATCATGCCACTTTCTCCCAAATGTGCCTTGCTCTTTCACGTTCCCTTACCTCATTTCTTCTGCCTGAAGTTTGCTTCCCCCACATTAGCCTTATTTATAAGTGTACAATTCAGCGGCACTTAGCACACTCACAGTCATGTAACCATCACCACTAATTCAGAACACTTTTATCACGCCCAAAAGAAACCCCATATCCATTAGCAGTCACTCCCTATTCCACCCCACGCAACCACTAACATTCTCAGTTCTCTCAGGTATACAACTAGAACTGGATACTGAAAAATCTGGTATTGCTGGGTCATCTGACAACTCTGTATTCAACTTTTTGAGAAACTGACAGTTTTCAAAAGCAGCTCCACCACTCTACATCGTCATCAGCAATGTATAAGGATTCCAGTTTCCCCACAGCCTTGCCAAAATGTGTTATTGTCCATCTTTTTTTATTATAGCCAGCCTCATGGATGTGAAGTGCTAACTTCCTAACATGTTCCAGGATAGGTTTAATTACTCCCTTCTCTGTAGTACCATCACTTATGCCTCTATTAGTGCCCATTCATGCAACACTTACTGAGCACTCAGTACATGTCAAGCACCGTTCTAGGTGAAGATACAGTGAACAAGACAACAAAAAATCTGTGCCCTTGTGGAACTTATTCTGGTGGAGAGGGACAATAAAAAGTTTGTGACAGAGAAAGACAAGTACTGTATGATTTCATCATATGTGGAATCTAATGAACAAAATAAACTAACAAAATAGAAACAGACTTACAGAGAACAGAATGACAGCTGTCAGAGGGGAGGGGTTGTGCAGGGCTGGGTGAAAAAGGTGAAGGGATTAAGCAAAGAATAAAATCTCAGACAGACAAGAGTATGGTGATTACCAGAGGGAAAGGGGGGCAGAGGAAGGTAGATCAGGGTAAAAGGGAGATAAATGGTGATGGAAGGGAACTTGACTTGGGGTGGTGCACACACAATATACAGATGATACATTCCGTAATTGTACACCTGATACCTATGTAACTTTATTAACCAGTGTCACCCCAATAAATTCAATTAAAAAAATTTAATCTGAAATGGTGGTGCTATGGAGAAAACTAAAGCACGGCAGGGTGACAGAACATGCCGGTGGTGTGGTGGTGGCGATTCTAAATAGGGTGTGCATAGAAAACCTCGAAGTTAACTTTGAACTGAGACATCCACAAGAGATGTCAAGTAGGCATTGGATAAGGGGTCCGGAGTCAAGAACTGAGTCCAAGTAGATGGAGCTGAAGAGGAGAAGCTAACAAGGAACCAGAAACTCAAACTGAGGTGTGGCTGCTAAACTAGGCAAAAACTTGATGTGGTATCCTAGAAGGCAAAAATCTGCATTAGTTTTCTACTATTGCTGCAACGAATTAACACAAATCTCTTGTTAGTGGCTTAAAACAAAAGACTTATCCTACAGTTCTGTAGAAGTCCCACTTGATTTTAGGGGACTAAAATCAAGGCGTTGGCTGGCTGAATTCCTTTTTGGAGGCTCTGGGGGGAGTTTCCTTGATTTTTCCAGGTTCTTGAGGCCCCCTTCCTGTCTTCCAAGTCAGCAACACTGCATCTCTCAAACATTCTTCGCTGGTCACATCTCCTGACCTCAGCCAGGAAAGATGCTCTAAGGACCCGTGCAGTTAGATCAGACCCGCCCAGATAACCCAGGATAACCACTCCATCTCAAGATCCTCAACATAGTGATGACCACCAAGTCCCTTTTAAGATATGCATGTATTTACAGGTTCCAGGGATTAGAAATGTGAACATCTTTCTAACTGAAGACAGCACACAAGCATAGATGCAGATAGGTAAATAGACGTGATGGTACGAGCCTGTGGAAATTTTATTTCCATTTTGTTTAAAAGAAAAAAGGTCATAAACTGAGAGTGAGGATGGGAAAGGTGTTAAAATGTAAGAGCTTTCAGGAAGAGTGAGAGTGTATGGGAGAAATGTAATTGGATTGTCAGGTGGTAAAGCTCTACTTTAAATCCAGTAGTCATGACTTCAGAGACGAGCCAGCAAGTTCACTTTCCCAAGTGCATGAGGAAAGGTGGCATATTGAACTTAACCAAATGGAGTTGAGTCAGGCAAGTCCGTATAATAAAGCAAGAGATGAGGCAAGGCAATTTAACTGTGTAGCCACGAGTGGCTGTAACTAACCATGGGACACTGAATTGAAGCTGGACAATGGTCGTGAAGTGGAAAATTAAAGTGAGAGGATCGATGCATCATGTCACATTGTACTGTAATCACTCAGTTTCTGTCTACACAAGTAACTCCTCTTCTAGACTGAGGTCCTTCAAAGTGGGATCAGTGTCTTATCTTTTCACTCCTTGTCCTTGAGCATGTAAGTTTGTTATCTGAATGGATAGCTGAAATGCTTACCCATGGATTAAAGGAAATTCCCCACTTCCAATCCTATGATATATAGAGTTCCTCCTTCCTCAGTTCTTTTAACGGTTCAAGTAAAAAGTTTCAATGCTTCATCAAAACCTATGGTACAAGCAAGTCCTTTGGAATGAGAAAAGATGTTGGATTCCTAGTGCTGTGCCCAAGAACTGAACTAGAAAATGTAGCAAATGCACCCCAGTAAATTTGCCCCTACTGAACACACCTGGATGGTATGAAATCTATGAACCTCCCAAACCCTAATTATTTCACCTCCTTGCAGTAATTAGCAGGACCCAAATCAGACCTTGAGAATACCAAGTTTTCTAAGGAGAAAAATGAAACTTAGCCTGGGGGTGGAAAACAAACACACAAACAAAGAGCATGTAAAATATGTTTATTGTTCTTTAAAAGGGTTCAGGGTTTGGTTTTAAATCAGGCTGCACACCTTTCATCAGTCTGACATCTGTCTCACCATGTCAAACTGGCTTCAGCTAGCAATACTTCATTAAATCCAAAAGATAAAAAAACTTAATTTTGAGGAAGAAAATCCAGTTCTGAGAACAATTAACATTAGTCTGTAATTTAAAACAAAACGAGGGCTAATGTTTCATGTTGCTTTATACACCCTTCTCCTCATACAGAACCAGGAATGTAATTTTCCTAACTCAGGCAGGCACTGATACTGGTGGGCACTGCACACACACGCACACACACAAATGTTTCTTTCTGTCTCTCCCTCCCTACAAACAACAAAAATCAGAGCATGTCAAAGGAAAAAGGTTTGTTATGGTATTGATCAAAACCCTTGGAGTCAATAGACAATCTATCTGAGCTCAGAGAATATTCTGTTTTGATCTTGAGCCTATGTTCTGAAATAAAGAATTTTGGACAGTACCATCATTTTCTACTTTAAAACCCTAGAAACAATTTTAAAAAGCATTATTTTGTTTTGTTTTCTGGAATGGGGAGGAGAACATCTACAGATTTTCATTTAGTTAAAGAGCAAAACAACTCTGGCATAGGAGATAGGCAGTTCACATAGCCAGCCAACATCTGAGGTATCACAACAAGGTCTCAGTCCATTCCTACTGGTCTAGCTGATCCTAACAAAATGGGAAGTTTATGGCTCTGCATATCAAATTCCAACAAGACAAGATGACCCTAAGCTTTTATTTAAATCCTCAGAAGCAGAGCACTAGGAAGTGTCTAATATTTAAACGAAGAGTGCAAAAGCCCCTGATGGTGTATTTCAACTTGCTTTGTCAATACAGCCTGGTCAAACTGCCTTCTACAAAATAGCAGAAAAAGTTTTTCTAGATCAGCACATTGAACCCAACAAAGAATCAGCAAAAATGACACTACACTGAATTTTACTAGCAACATAGTCCTTTCGCTACTGGTTGTGCTGCTCTATGTCTCTCTCCTACCCTGTTAGGCCTGTGGACATGTACTCACTAGGCATTGTTGGTTTTATCTCATAAAGAACCTAGTAAGAAAATAACAAGGCAATCAGTGGTTAAACTGAACTGTACATATGGGGGCAGTTTGGAAAATACCCATAGCAGGCATTTCTCAAGTCCAAGATATTATATCTTTGCTCCTACTCCTCTGTTCCTGAAAATTCAGAGTACAAATAAGTCCTAAAATAAAAATTTTTAACTACCAGCATTCTCTGACATAATTAGACAGAAAATCAGAGTAATGCTACATATAGCCCACAATTCTACAAGGTGTAGAAAATGCACTAACTCTCTCCCTGGACACATCGTTAGTGATGAACTGGAGTACTCCCCTTCAGAAAACAGAATTTTCTGGGATACCCACTTAGCTTCATTGGTTGGAAAAGCGAAGAATTCGACTTACAGCTAAGTTCTTTAAGAGACTCCTCTTGAAATGCCATTTCCCCGCTAACTTACCGAAACAAAAACACAAACAAAAGGCTCTTGGTTACTTTGCCTAATGTTGTAGAGTTTTCAAGAAAAGAAACTAACATGAACACCCCATCATCAGTAAAGACTAAAAACCACCTGGATCATATAATATATATGCCTTTTTTTTTTTTTTGGTGTTTTTTTTTTCCCCCTAAAAGTGCCCCAGGTGGGCTTAAGGCTGCCAGACTGCACGCACATCTACAGCAACAAGGGCTTCTCCTATTCCATCTACAACTTGTATCAGGAGAAAAAAGAGGGATAGGGAAAAGGAGAGAAGAGAGGAATATTGTAGCCCCCACCCCCTACCCCCAAATAAAGAAAAAAGAAAGAAATCACACAACATGGAGATCTATGTGCCAAGCATAATGGAAGAGTGTGCTCCCCAAACAGATGACTCTGCACAGGCTAATGTTCTGCTGGTTTTCCTTAGAGACCTATTTTGAAAAAGTTAAAAAAGACAGATTTTGAAATAATTCAATCCTGGAAAAAATTCAAACTTTAACACTAAGAGCAAAATCATTCTCCACTGAATTAATCCCTTTTTTCTTTCTCTTTCTCTTTTCTTAAACATTTTATTCATGTTAATAGAGGGATTTCCTTTTTGTTTGCTTTTTTCCAATCATTAGAAGAGTGGTTGAGGAGTACTGAATCCATCACTACTTTGATGACACAGTCAAGATTCCAGATTCACATTTCCAGGTACCAAGAGTTCCCTCTAAATGCCACAATCAAGTCAGCCTTCGTTTATATTTCTTTCTACTGAACACAGCAATGCCCATTGGTATCTCTGAAGCGTAATCGCATCTTAGGTCGGTATTTCTCCAGGTAAAGCAGCTGTTTGGAATTGAACGCTCCCCTTCTTTTTCTGAAAAATACAAAAATAACAAATTTTCTCATGTACAAAAAAGAGCTGCCTAAGTAACTGAAACACACGACTTATGGCATACAGCCTTTCTAACACCACAAAGCTGAAAGTCAACATATTTCCCATACAACATCACTGAAGTTGAAACATGCACTTTCTGTGCCTTCTGAGAAGGGACAGACCAATTTTGTTTGCTCTTTTTAGTCTATTAAATATTTTTTTAAAATCAGAATGATTTATCCAGAGACATCTGAATATATTTTCCAATTAGATTAAAAATATTCTTCATATTAGAACCGGTAGCAAGTATTTAGGATGCATGAGAGAGTATTTATGTAAAGCAACAGGCACAGATGGCGTTCCCTAAAATACGTTAACTTCCTGGAGCTGCTACAATTCACTGCCCTGTCACAAAAAGTCTTCTTCTTTTCCTCCTCTTTTTTAAAGAAAAGAGGGAAAGGCTAAGAAAATAACTGCCAAAGAATTTTGGACAGCAAAATAGCATGGCCCATTATTCCAGACTGATGCTAAGACTCTGTCTGGGCACTACCATCCTGATTTTGTGCCTAAACTTATGAGTCCTCAGTGATAACCTGCTCCTCTGTAGATTCTGGCTTGCCTCTTGGTTACAGACAGCTGCGTTTTGAAAGTACTTTAAACATCCATTAAAAAAGACACAAAATCACTAAGACTCTTCTACCTAGCTATTCATTTTAAAGATTCCTAGATATTCAAGTTATATACTGGACATACTCTACAATGTCCACATTTGCGATGTAAATTAGAAAATCTTTAAATCTGGGAGCCAGTAGTCTTGAGTCTCTTTATCACTTTCTTTTTGATATCCTCAAACAATATTTTAAGCCAAAGACAAAAAATTACTCCAGACTACAAATGTATACTTTCCGTAATTCTTTCCTCTTGTATGATTTTGCATTATGTGTTTCTGAACATAAAACTTCATACTTACTGTCTTATAAACTGAACTGCATCTTCATACTTCATTCCACATTCAATCAAAGCAAGTGCAACCAGCACAGGTGCCCTGCAGAGAGAAACTCCTCTGTAAATATCCACACATCTTTGGAATTAAAGAATTTTTTAAAACCCAGATTACATGTTACCAAAATTATCTCAGATTTTTGTTACAAGTCAATTTTAGTATCATTTCCTTATCAAATACAAAAAAGACGCTAATTCTTTTCATAATCTAGGAGAAAGTATCAGAGAATTGGTAATTAGGAACAGTCTCTTTAAGAGAGAGAGAGAGAGAGAGTGTGTGTGTGTGTGTGTGTGTATACACACACACACACACATATACATATATATATATATTTTTTAATTTTATTATTTTTAATCCTCACCAGAGGATATGTCTGCTATTAGACAGAGAGGAAGGGACAGATAGAGACAGAGAGAAACAAAACATCAATGTGAAAGAGAAACACCAATTGGCCGCCGCCCACACATGGCCCAACCAGGGATCAAATCTGCAACCTGGGTATATACCCTGACCAGGAATCGAACCCACAATCTTTTGGTGTATAGGATGACCTTCCAACCAACTGAGCCACTGGCCAGGGCTAAGTATATTTTTTTAAATATATTTTTAATATACTTTGTTACCTCCAGGAAGGTAACAAAGGAAATGATTCTTTTTTAATGTCCATTACAGGGCACTGACTTTGGACTACCTGAAGTACTTACTAGTTATAAAATTAATCCAAGCCAAATTAAAAACACTACCTTCGTCCCTCAAGATAAGAACTGAAACTTAGAAACTTTACTGAGCTATAAAAAAGAAAAACAGCAAATAAAAGGGCTAAGCAGAGGTAAGAGCCTGAGTCACCACTGCCTGTACTAATGTTTTGAGTCATAGTACAAACATCATAAATTGACATTTAACCTGCTGTGGATGAGTTGCAACACCAATCCATGCAAAGCTCAAGGATAAAGGTTTTTTAAAAATCAAAGTTAATTTTTGTTCTCCCTACATCTCCTTTCACGATTTTAAAGTTTAGCCACCTGCTTTCCATCTATCAAATTCCCATACATCACAATCCAAAATTAACATACAGATTTTTAAAAATATTTTTGCCCATTTCAAAGACCTGAACCTTTGGTTACTTGAAATGGAAAAAGAAAAAAACATATGGAATTAAGACTGCATTTTTAGCCCAAAGATAAGGTAGTTATATTAAGTCAGTTTCAAAACAAGCACTGACCATCATCCACTAAATCTGGTATGGCGATAGAATCAGACAACCAATGAAACACAAAAAGTAGCTCTTGGAAATCACATGCAAGCTTTTGCTCTCCTTTCCTTTCCTTTCCTTTCCGGCAACTTAATATTTAGTGTAATAAATGCAAATTTCTGCCAAGTGAAATATTTGATAATGAATTCACAAACAAAAGGGTAAGAACTTACCTTCCCAATCCCGCAACACAATGCACTGCAACACAGCAACCTGGCTCTTCACGAAATTTGGTTTTTAATAGGTTTAGCCAATCATCCACTATCTGATTAGGGGGTGGCGCACCATCATCAAATGGCCAATCCTGGAAAGAAAAAAATCTCTTATATTAAACCAGTATTTCCTCCAGGATTAATATCTTAATGCAGAACAGCTGTGTAATGCACAGGACAGGCCTAACTGAACTAACTATACCATATATACCCATGTTTAGTAACACAATTCTGGTCACTGGTGAAAAATGATCCAAGATCGAAATTCAGGTATGCCAAATAACTTAGCCTCCCCTCAATGTCGCTGGTGTCTAATTTTATCTTATGGATATTTCCTATCAAAGTGGTAAGAAATTAGTGTTCCTCAAATATTTTATCTGAATAAATCAGTAAACAGACATGGGGAAAACTGTATTTAGAGCCAAGACAAAGGAGGAGAGGATGTAACACTTATCAATATGATTTAAAAGTCCTCCCTGGCAAAGTAGTATGCCAACTGGTATCTCATTGGTCTCTACAAATATTTGTGAGGATTATCCCCCCAAATAGTTCTAAGATATGATGTCTTTTCTTTAGTGAAAGGCTCTCTGGTAAGAAATCTCCAATAGTTGGTATGTCATAACAGAAAAACACTACCATCTTTGTGCTTACTTTTTTTAAAAAAGCCAAGTAGCAGATATTTTTAAAACTCTACCAAAATTATACATATCCTATTTAACAAGCACAGTGCCACATTATAGAGTCCCTAAGTAAACAAAGACCTTTTTCTCAAATATCCCTTTCTCTTTTTACATTCATCAAATTGGGCTTTTTTAAATTTTATTTTAAATTAAGACCAACCCATGTGCATTCACAACAGAGACAGGTGTTCATCTTCCTTGCTACGTTGCAAGAGGTTCTAAGAAACCAATACAAATTAGCTTTGAAGAAAGGGGAAAGGGAACTAACATTTTACATGCCCTAGTTTCCATCTAGCTTCAAAGACAGAAATGTAAAAACACTAAGAATTTTTTTAAACATAAGACTATTCTAATGAGATTGGATAAGGAGACTTTAAGATACTAGTGGAGGAAAAAGAGAAAAGTGACAGAGCACTAAATTGATTCTGCACTCATTATTGGCACCACTAGAACACTTCATGCAGCCTATTAGCCATGACAGAACATTATGTCTGATTTGTCAACTACACCTCATAATTAAAGGGCTGTCAGTGTTATCATTATAAATGTCACTAGAGTTTAACTGTAAATAGCAGTAAAACCAGTAAGTACTTTAGCTGAGAGTTTACTTCCTCTAATACTCCCTAAAGTGCACCTAGTTAAGAAACAATAATATGAAACACGCTTCATTTACTCATATAAGCAGTTTCTACCAAAAAAAAAAAATCATTAAAGTAACAATTCTGAAGCATCTGAACTTCAAGCTGACATAGCTGAAACCACCATTAGTCTTTTTCAATGTGTCTCTCATTTGTAAAAGCATTGGTCAAAGCACTGAAAGGTCTAATTTGAGGGATATTCTCTCAAACAGTATCCCAAACCCTCTTCCCCTAGCAAAAGTAAACTAACAATCCATCTTAAAATCTGTCTGGGAAAAGGAAAGAAATTCCAACCTCAATTTCAAATGTCCTTGTTTTCAAGTTTAAGTTAGCCCTTTAATTTTATCTGATTATAGCTATATAAAACAAAACAAAAGCCTAAATTTAAGGCCTGGAATAAATCCCAGATCTACCACCATCTTCTACAAACTAGTTCTTTAGTTCATTTCTATTTTATAAAGGGGTTTATCAATATTACTGATGCAAACAGACTACAGTCAATCCACAGTTAATTTTCCCATCCTGTAATCTGTCAAAACAAATTGATTTCCCTTCTACCCACTGGAGAACATACTCTAGCCCTCCCTTACCCACATGGATACGTTCCAAGATGCCCAGTGGATGCCTGAAACTACAGATAGTACAGACCCTGTGTATAATGCTTTTTCCTATACATACAAATCTATGTTAAAATTTCACTTATAAATTAGGCACAGTAAAAAATTAATAATACCCAATAATAAAACTGAACTATAACAATATACTGTAATAAAAGTTATTGAAATGTGGTCTCTCTCCAGTAATTTTTATAGTTTTCACTCCTGAATCTGTGTAACCATCTCTTACTTGTTTGCTGTCACCTGTTTCAGGAGATCCCTTGTTGAAATGACCATATAGGCTTAACACTTCCTGGTGCAACATTTTGTTGTCAATTGAAACGCATTTTCTGTGCATGTCTTCCACTCACAAACTCAATGCATTTTCCATCTTAACTAAGCACTTATCACATACTCTGGCCATAACTTTTGCAGTCTGAGGTGCAACAGCAAAACTAGCACAAATTTCTTTTTCCTACCTCACAATTTCACAGATAGAAAACTCATGCCTACCATGGTCTTAGCAACCTCAGCACACTTTTTCCTTTCCTTAGTAAATTGAGAACTTTCGCCTTTTCACGTAAAGGAAGCACTTTATGGCATATCCAAATTGCCAGCATCACTACTCTTGCATTTCAGGGCCATCATTAAGTAAATAAGGGCAACTTGAACACAAGCACTAAAATACCATGAGAGTCAGTCTGATAACTGAGATGGCTACTAAGTGACTAATGGGCAGGTAGCACATACAATGTGGATACACTGGACAGAGGAAAGAGTCACATCCCGGGCAGGACAAAGCAAGATTTCACCACATAACTCAGAACAGTACACAATTTAAAATTTATGAATTGTTTACTTTTGGAATTTTTCCATTTAATAATTTAAGACAATGGTTGACCCCCGCACGGTAACTGAAACTGCAGAAAGCAAAACTGCAGTTAAGGGGGTACGTACCACTATATTCAGCCTAGCTTCAGAAGTTAAAATTCTCTTTTGTTTATTTAAACACAGGGCTACATCAGAAGTTAAATTTTTTTTTTTTAAACACAGGACTACATTTTACACATGTTTATACTTATCCCCAGTGATTTCCAGCCAGGAGAACTTAAAGTCATTTAGAAATGAGAATGCAAGCAAATTACTACCATACCATACTATTCAAATACATTTGAATACATAGTATGTTTTAAAAACATAATGCTTGGCTACTTAGTTTTTCTGTTTTCACCAAAATGAAGGTGAGGAAACCTTAAGAATCAGATAGGAGATGACTGCCTTACCAATAGGACGTTTATTTTCCTTGTTTGGACAGTCTTGCCAACTACTAGCCAATCCAGTAAAGACTAAAGAATTATCTCTCAATAAAAAGTAGGAATATTTCACTGTACAACTATCTTATTTTCTTCATCAACTACTTAAAAAAAAAAAGTCTCCAGGTCTCATCCTCCTTCACTGCCTTCCCACAATCAAATCAAATAGTTCTAAAACACCTAAGACTACGAGGTCATTTCATTACATGCTCCCATAATTTAAACAACTATTTAGGGAAGTATAAAATTTTACCTAAGGCTCCTGTTTTGTATAATAAAATAGCATATACGGAGGCTAGGGAGGATTTTAAAGTAATTCTAATCACTTTTTCTTCAAACTGAACTATGAAAGAAATCAAATCACACAAAAGCCTCTTAGAAACCTAAAAAGTATCAGAAACTATGCTGATAACTCTGGACTGGGATGCCTTCTCCTTCTCCCACCTTTTTGTTCCATACAACAGGGGAGTCCAGCCCATGGCCCACGGGCCACATGTGGCCCAGGATAGCTATGAATACGGCCCAACACAAAATCGTAAATCTACTTAAAACATTATGAGATTTTTGTTTGTTTGTTTTCATTAGTGTCTGTATATTTAATGTGTGGCCCAAGACAACACATTTTCTTCCAGTGTGGCCCAGAGACACTAAAGTATTAAGTAACGAATTTGTACTTCCAAAGTGAGGGAGAATATTTTCATATGACTTAAGAATGTCCGATGAAAATTACTTTCTGTTAGATTCAAACCAGTAACCTAAAAACAAGCTAACTATTGCATTAATTTCCTAGAAAAAACAAAATGCAAATTTCCATTTTCTTAAAAAAAGTGTTGCCTAAATTTTACTTTTTATTTATTGAAAATACTCTCCCTGCAAGTGTAAGTGCAGGCTTTAAGGCACAAATGAACAAAACTGCCAATCCAAAAGAATTTAAAGGTTGCTATGAACACTGTATTCTCCCAATATAAGCTCAAAAAGCATAATTACTAGTACCAAGTTTTATAAATATCTATGTCTGAAAGGTATGACTTATTTGTAGTGAAAAAATTAAACACTACACACTCACTAGAACGTGGATTCCTTCTTTTTCAACTGGAGCTTTATCATATGTAGCATCACAAACTCGAACCAAAGTTGTCACTCCATACTTCTTAAGTTCCTTTAAAGAAAAAAAATATTAGGGAATTTGCTTTTAGAATCTGCAACCAAAGCTTTAAAAATGTTCTATCATTATACAAATTGAAACAATGAAACATTATTCTTCAACAAAAATCAAAATCATTCTCATTGTGACAATATATATTGTGTAATAGAAACTCTTACACTCTCAGTAGAAGCAACAAGACTTCACCTTTATAAAGAGCAATTTAGTAGCACACACAAAAACTTTCAAAGAACACATAGAAATTCCACTTCTGGGATTTGTTACTAACGAAATAATTAAAGATATGCACCAAGATTTAGGTGCCAACATGTTCAGCACTGCTTGGAATGGTAAAAACCTGGAAAACATCATTAATGATGCAAAACATGGGAATGATTAAAGAAAGTATGGGCCATCCATACAGAATACTATGACAGCTATAAAAATAATACTAAGGAGGTTAAGGGAAGATTTTTTTTAAACATAGAGTGTGATCCTCTCTATATGTGTATTTACAATATATGCATATATGCAGAAAAAAAAATCTAAAAGCCAAGTACTAACAGTTAAGTATTTTTAAAGTGTTTTGCTTATCTATAGCTTATTTTCATGAAGTAAATACTTATTGCTTTTTATTACACAAAACTTACTTTGAAATTAAGATTAAAAAGTGGTATTATATTACAAAACCAATTAACACACAAATAATTATAGCCAGAAGCCTTGCTCCTTTAAAACTTTCCTACAGTAATGCCTAATCCAGGGACCTATCTTCAAGGAACCACCAACATCTTTTTATAGTTGCCGGAGGACAATGACTTCTGCCACTTTTGGGTTCTATGGCCAAGGAATCTACAGACTAAAAGTAGTATCACGTAATTAAGCCAGGCTTAAAGGTGACTGAACAACCTAAGGGCACACAAGCTTAGAAATCAATTTGTACACTGTACATACAATGTTAAGAAGCTCAAGGACTTATTAAGTATAAACAAGCAGGAAGAATGATATCCTCCAAGAAATGTCCATCATTTGGTTATCTAAAAAGTAGTTATTTTAATTGCTAAAGGACTTATTTTTCACAGAAAGGCCTTCTTATAAAATACATTCAGGAAAGTTGTTAAGTATTATAATGAGTCAGGAATTTTAAGACATTTCCAAATACAAATAAAATCCCATTGAAATGAACTTCATAGTAGCCATTTATTAAAAGGTTACAGCAGAATTTCTTATGGTAAATATTTGTGGCCTTAAGCAAGTCAAAACCTCTTTTGAATTCCATTTTGCCATCTGAAAAATGAGAGGGATCGGGGATGGATTTAGAATCCCGAGTTCATCCAGCTAAGTCTACTCTATAAAATACAAATACATCAATAGAAATCACACTCAGACTGAACAACCAGAGAATGTATAAAAAGATTACATTCAAATGCTTGTTGAATAAGGTACAAAAAGTTCCTCTACTACTACTATCAACAGAAAAAAATTAAAGATCTAAGAAAAATGCTACTTATAATTCTTTTCCTTCCCTTAAGTTTCTGAACCCTTGTGATGGTTACTATTGCAAGTAGTTAGTTCCCAGGTAGCTTTTCATCAAAAGCAGTTAGAATACCTGAGGGGGAATATCTGAGGCAGACATGGGTTTTAGTGTCAGAGACAGTTCTCCCTCATACTGTGTGCTTTCAGCAAATGATTAAACCGCTCTGAATTTCAGTTTCTTCATCAGTAAGCAAGAGGTAATAATGGTATCTATATCTCACAGGGTTATTGTGAGGAGTAAATGATATACTGCCTAAAATTGCTTATTGTAATGCTGGATACAAAGTGTTCTATAAATGTTAATTATTTTTATTATTGAAAGTATGATAAAAGAATTGCTAATAATATTGAAAGAATATAAGAAAAAAAATAGTACTAGATAATCTCTTAGGTCTCCCCAAATTCCATAAATGTTCTTTTGAAATTAAACCTGTTATAATTATTCCATTTTAAAAGACTGGTAGGATGACCATCCATACTCCAATCACAGAAATAAATGGGCTTTGTGATAAGAGATTTCTTTATAATGGTGTTAATTTTTAATAGGATTTTACCTATTAAGAACTTATCAATCCAAAAAGTACACCATGCTACAATCTTACCTCTGTGAACTTGTTGAGGGTAGCATTGGTAGGGTTGTGAGTTATGAGAAAACGCATATTCTCGTAGGAGATCTCCACAGGGGCTGGACGATTCATTATGGCAAATAAAAAGTGTGAGCGTGCGTGTGTGAGTGTGATGGGGAAAATGAAAAAAAAAATCAATAAATCTTGAAATGTTTCACAGCAGAAAACATTAAAAAGACCACTAAAATGCCTATTATCAATCAGTGTTTTTTCTATTCAACTTGTTTATCTTTGAGAAGCTTCTCTCTTCAAGATAAGCAGAAGTATTTAGAATCCACTTGAATCCAAATTCAACTTGGGCCTCAATGTCTGCAGATGGATACTTTCGGACTCCAAAAAAATCCAACTACATACAAAACTTAAGTAGCCTTTCTACATTTAGGCACTAGTGAGACAAGTTAAAAGTGTAGGTCACTTTCCACTTTTGTTTACTTGATGATTAATTTTACTGGAGTCATTAAAAGAAATATGTTTGCAATTTAAAAAAGCCAACTATTTCTGAGGCCAGTCTTGGTGTCCAGAGTCTTCAAGGCAATGTTAATTATGGCACATAGAACCCCCAAGCTCACTTGTCAGCAAAAACGCTGTGCTGAGCCTGGCAGAAGTCTGCCCTCACACTCAGAATCGCCATAAATGTGCAACGTATATTCCAACAAAAAACCTGGAAGAGAAAAACATAAGCAAAATGAACTGGAGGTTGATAGCATCATAAACACAATGCTCAAAGACAAGAACACATTCTTTATGAGCCCGAAGACATCGGAAATGTCACAATTCTAAATTATTGCCATCTATCAAGAATAGGGTAAAAGTGTATATACCAGGAGTTTTAAAAGCCTGAGATTCGCAAGTCAAGTATGTCTTTCTTTTTTCAAAACAGGATCAAATAATCAAAGTTTCTGTGCTAACAAGATTATTTTTAACTCAAGTCATTTTTAAACAATTAAAAGATCCTTAAAGAAATCTCCTCTTCATGGACTCTTCATAAAGTTTACAATGATCTCCTTTTTTCTGCTCTGATGATTAAGTCTTTCACATATACTCTTAGCTTAAAGATTATATATAAATGGGTGGAGGATATTTACTAAAATTCCACTTAACGGATTTAATTCTTTCTATCCAAAGTATATGCACTGGCCCCCAATTAGAATACTAGTCCATAAAGCACTGCTTTCAAAAAATTATCTTCTTTTCCTCACAACTCTGAGTAGTTACTACCTACAAGGAATGAGGAAAGAGGATCAGAAAAGTGAAGTGACTTATCTAAGGTGAACAAATTGACTGAGGCCAAATTCTAACCCAAGTCTTCTGTTAGTTCTGTGTTTTTTCCAATGTACCATGTGAGCTGACTCAACCAATGTATGAATCCCATCCTGTAATTTTCTAGTCCAATTTACCTTTTTACTATTTTTCACATCACTACCTCAGAAGTACAAAAGCATTTAAAGGTCAATGATTCATACAGCATTCTCCTGCCCAAATATTAATCCCTACCAAAAACAAGGCAAGAAAAGAGAAGTGGTAAAATTTTAACATTATTTTAAGCCTGCTACTTTGAGACACAGTAATCTTTATAGCTGGCTCAGTCAGAGTGTCAACATAATCATAATTTCCCCTGGAAACAGGGCCAAAGACAAGTTCTTTTAGTTGCCTCTTTCTTAAGCTTCAAATGAATGCTTATTTAGAAGTCTCTAAAAAAGATAATTGTGATCCAAAAGAAAAAGACATGAAAGATAATGACTATAGAATCATTTGCAGAAAAAAGTGAAATACAGATGAAAAAGAACCTAGGCTTACAAACTTTTAAGCCTATTCATCTATCCTCGAGTCTTATTTTTACAATATTCTTATGGCATTTTATTTTGTAGTTACATACTTGTGATATTATCACCATGGACACAAGCACAAAACTAAAACATTCCTAAAATATGAAAGATAAGAAATTCAAAATGGCATTCTAAGAACTTCAATACCTCAGCAAAATGAGTTACCCACTAAAAACGCAAAACTTCTACACTCAAACTAAGAAAAATAAAATACACATACCACCAATCTTCCTAACTCTTAATTCTGTTAACTCCAAAACACAACCACCTTAGATTACACATTTCACATACTCCCTGAACAGTCAAGGAACTGTAAAGCTAGAAGAAACTTAGAAATCAAACTACTCTGGCCTTTAAAAATAAAAAATGATGATGATATTTGGGATCCATAGAGGTTAAAATGACTTAACTAAGACCACACTACTAATTAGTGGCAGGTCAAGGACAAGAGCCCAGGTCTCCTAACTCCCTATTTATTTTTCCTCCAATTTTGACTAATGGAGGTACCCACATATTTAAGTCATAATCTTTTTCATATAAGTGTAACTTTTCAAATGTTTGGCTATTCATCTGCAACTCTGTGACCTTATAATAAGTGGAGAAAAGATAAATAAGGTAACTACTCAAAGAACAATGGTTTGCATACAGTGCAGAGCAAAACACAAGGAAATTCTAACCTGTTTGAATCCCTCTGGCTTACTGATGTTATCACAGATGATTTTTGTGTCAGCTGAGCAGAGGCACTGAAAGACCTACATTGTAATGATGGCCAGGTTTAAAAAGTTAGTTCTGGCATTAAGTTTTCTACCTAGTCTCCAGTGTTTGCCTGCTCAGCAAACAGAACAATCTTTAGCCCATCTTATTCTTCCAAGCTCATTTTGGAAAGACAACTTCCAGGGATAAGAATAGTTCATCACTAGATTTTCAATTCTTTTCTTTTTTAATCCTCACCCAAGGATATGTTTATTCCTTTATAGAGGGCAGGGGGAGGAAGAGAAAAAGAGAGAAAAACATCTATGTGAGAGAGATACATCAACTCGTTGCCTCCTGTACATGCCCCGACAGTGGGTCATAGGGGATCGAAACCACAACCTTTTGGTACAGGGGATGATGCTCCAGCCAACTAAGCCACTTGGCCAGAGCTTCAATATTCAATTCTTAACACCATATTGAGATCCCCAGCAAAAGAATTTCTTCCAAATCAAACAGTATGTTCTATCAATGTTAACAGATATATGATAAAAGCAAGCTTCTGCTCCTTCCCCCTCCCCCAAGAGTTCAACTACACATCAACAGTTAAATGTTCTTGCACCTGTCAATTCTGATAACTAATGTTCATTCCTGTGAAACCTATAAGAATGCAAAGCAAACTGTCTGTAAAAGAATGGCAAACAACATATCACAGCTGGAAGGTACAAGAGTTACAAAGCCCTGTATTTTAGCATAAACTCAGCACCTGTACCCCTTACAGAAAAAACCTTCTTCTAAAGATCTCTCTAGCATTACTTCTGCTCTGTCTACTTAAGTGAAAACTGATTCTTGCCTTAATTCACCAGGTGATGGAAGAGGCTTCTTGGTTTGTTTAGTTTACCTGACATATAATAGCTGCCAAATTCAAATATCCATCCAAATATTCTCTCCACCCTTTTTTCTTTTCTTTTTAATCCTCATCCAAGGACATGCTTATTGATTTTAGAGAAAGGGGAAGGGGAGGGGGAGAGAGAGAGAAACATCGATCGGCTGCCTCTTGTACATGCCTGGATCAGGACCAAACCCACCACCTACGCATGTACCCTGGTAGAGAATCAAATCGCAACCTTCTGGTTTACCAGACAACTCTCGAACCACCTGAGCCACACCGCGAAGGCCACCCTTTACTTTTATCTTTATGGAACCTAACTTTTAAAATGTTGAATTTAGCCCTGGCTGATGTGGCTCAGTGGATTGAGCACCAGCCTGTGAACCAAAAGGTGGCCGGTTTGATTCCCAGTCAGCACACGTGCCTGGATTGCAGGCAGGGTCCCCAGTTGGGAGCGTGTGAGAGGCAACCAATCAATGTATCTTTCACACATTGCTATTTCTCTCCCTCTCTTTCTCCCTCCCTTCTCTCTCTAAAAATAAATAAGTAAAATCTTTAAAAAATAATAAAACAAAATGTTGAATTTGGGACATTTCCCATTTTAACAAAAAAATATAACTTCACTGGAGGATTACAAATAATGGCCTATGACAGAGAAATCATTTTAAATTGAGGGAAAAGAGGACGGGAAGGAGAAAAGGGGAAAAAAACAAAGGAATCGGCTGAAAGAACAGCAAGTAAGCTGAGGCCTACCAAGCTAAGACAAGATTAAGTCAATAACACAACAGAATACTTAAAACTCTGAAGAGGACTATGGTAGAGTTTAAATGTCTAGTGTCAATACTCTACAGCTAACATCAAACTAGATGAGAATCAAAAACCAAAATGTATGAAATAATTCAACATCCATCATTTAATCATGGCACATTCCTAAAATGGAAAACTATGCAGAGGTTAAAAAGAATAAAACAGATTCATATGAACTGTTATGTAAAGATGGGTAAGAGACACAAGTGAAAAGAGCAAGGTATGTAACAGTATATACAGAAATATTTCTGAGTACCATATATGCTTTTATACCCATGAACCATCTGGAAAATTAAGAAGTTACGGTTGCCTGGGGGTTACCTGGGAACTAAAGGCCAGGAGCATGACTTACTTTACCTTTTGAACTGTTTTAATTTTTTTCATGTACATAATGTTAGCTTAATTTTTTTTAAATTCTGCAGTGATAAAGATTTACAATTTCATTACTTTCTTAACAGTGTTATAACCATGGGATTACGAAGAATCTCAAGAGGGCTAGTCCCTCTGTTCCAGGAAGACAGTGTTTTTTGTTAAAGATACTAAACTATCGAGTAAAATTTAGGTACTACTTTGGCAACTGTAATTCTAGTTCAAATATAAATATAGAGAATTCAAGGGCTAAAGGAACTTTACAAAATCAGTCCTATTTAATGTAACCCAAACTCACCTCTTTCTACTTCCAAATTAAAGCTAATGATACAGTAAATCCTCTAATTTGATGGGTTATGCCGGTATGCACCAAATTAAAACAGCACATCATAATATAAATGCACAATAAAGTATTCTATATCTAAGAAAATAAAAATCTAAAAGCAAAGACCTGATAAACAAGTAAGCATACATTTACTGTTACTTTTCTTAATCAGAAATTCTACAGGAAGTCATGCAAATTTGAGTTAGCTTGGTTTCTCCAAACAGGCATCATGAAAGCATAATACTGTATATAAGACTAAAACCTTGTATATAAGACAATTTTTTCCTAAGACAAACTTATTTCACTTCAATGAAGACACCTTAAAGTATGAATAATCTGTCAAAAGTAAAAAAAAAATTTCATTCTCTGAAGTTAGTTTTTCCTTACAGTTTGGCTAGTTAAGAATTTATTAATTCAAATATTTATTGGACATATGTTATGTGTCACATAACTCTTACAGTTGCAGCAACAGCAATAAACAAAACAAAAACTCCTGTCAGGATGGACCTTGTATTTTAGTAGGTGGAAAAAGACAAATAAAATATGCAACTGCTATGGAGGAAAATGCAAAGCAAGGGAATCTGCAGTGCCTCCAATTCTAAATAAGGCTATCAGGAAAGGCCTCACTGAAAAAAGTGACATTTTATCCAAGACCTGGGGGTGTGAGCCAAATAGATATTTGAGGGAGCACTGTAGGCAGAGGGATTAGCTGTTGCAAAGGTTATGAGGTAAGGCCAGGCTTGGAGTGTTCTAGGAACAGCAAGGGGGGCCTGTGCTACCAGAGCAGAGATGGCAAGGGAATAAATAGGGTCAGAGAAAGAAGAGGGAGCCTATAGGCCAATATTTGGCTTTTACTTGAAGAAAAGTTAGATTTCAAGCAAAAGTGACAATTTATGCTTAAAAGCCTTACTCTAGCTGCTATTTGGAGACACTGTTTGAGTAGTAAGGGTGGAAGCAGGAAGATCCTGTTGCTATAACCCAGGAAAGGGACAATGATGGCTTGAATAGGGTAGCAGAAATATAGAATATAAAAAAAGCGATCGGTTTCAAGATATACTTTGGGGTGGAACCCAAAAGGATTTGTCCACAGACTGGATATGGGGTGTGAAAAAAGTCAAGGCTCTGAGTAACTGTAAGAACTTGTAAAAGCCTCACTTAACATTCAGAAACTATTCGGACAACAGAGCATAAAATCTTCACAGCTGGAAGCCCTTGATACTTGCAACCAAGGGAGCAGCAAGAAGCAGCGGCTCATCCTGGGCTAACCCCCTGAACCTATATCCACGGCTCCCTTTTCTCTGACTTCCCCGTGAGCCAAAGCAGCCCAGCTTAGGCTCCCCTGTTGCTTCTTCTGTCCTAAGCCCTTCATTGTTTCACTGTCCCCAGGTATAATAAACATCCCATCTGAGTGTGGGGGGGAAAAAAAAATCTTCACCACCATCAAGGAAGTCGGGAAATTCCTCTGTTAAGTACTACTTTATCTACTGCATTTTGACTGTTGGGGGTGGGGGGAGCACCTTAAGATCAGTAAACTCTTTAGAGAACTTAACTTTGCTAATTAAACACTCCTCTTCTGATTAGCGGGGCTCAAACTGAAATTTCACTCATCTTTCATAACCTACTCCCAACTCATCAGAGCCCTGTAGAAACAACAGCTCTACTCTCTTGTGCTACTTATCTTTCTTCATGCCTCTACTGTTGCATTTATCAAACTAAAATTGAATACATCTGGATCCTTGAACTTTGACAATTCTTATTAATGTTAGTTCTCCTGCCCTACCGACTACAGTCCTGGGGAATTAATAAAGAAAGAGGTATCCATTAAATTCTACACAAATTAGGATCCAAAATGTCTGTAAACAAGCTAAAAGTAGCAAGACGCTTCTTTGCTGCTAAAAAAGAAAAAAAGGTTTCATAGTTACTCCCCTTGGTTATTCCCACTTTTCTACTTCCTCATTTAAGGAGGGAACTTAAGAATCAAGTTCCAGTACAGAAATCAACAATCAATTCTATAAAAAGAAATTATGACCTTGATGGTGGGAAAATATCTTAACATTTCAGAACCAGCAGGAGATACATGGCCTGCCACTCAGAAAGGAAAGGAAAGCAATTAACCAACAACCACACCTGCTTCTGAGAACAGTGACAGTTATTTACTGAAGTCCTGTGGGCCCTGTTCCCACTCAAATGAAAAGGGAGTGGTTTTCAAGTTTGTATGTACCCTGATGATTAGAAGTAGTTGTCCTTTTCAAGTAACTCCTATTTCTACAAATAACTATAAGACTAAAATTGCATTGAATATTTTCATGCCACACTTGAAAATATTTACTTTTCAATTTTGTACTCCATTGTTCTTTTAAAGATTAGCAACTCTGACTAAATCTTGTCCTTTTTTTTTTTTTTACATTTCTTCCTTTCATTAATAAATTTAAATAGAGATAACAACACTATAGCCAATTTTCACTTTTTCAAAAAAGTTATTTGAATACTAGCAATAACATTAAAAACACTAACAGCACAAATCTAATACTGGGCATTAATCTTATTGTTTTCAATAAATCTTTTAAAAATCAAGTTAATTATTAGCTCCATTAAATTGGTTATGTTCATTCATACTTTCATTTCCAGGCAAAGATATCATGACTATCCTCTCCATAGACTTTAGTTTATGTGCATTTTAAGATTCCCAAGCCTTATTAAGTTTAAGCACATTCTTCTTCTAAGTAACTGTTGACCTCCTTTATACAATAAGAACTATCTTAAACTCGGCTGTGTTCCCATAAAATTAAATCCTAATGTTTGTTTTCTTCTTTCCTTCCATCTTTCTGCAATCTCAAAAGGCCAAGTAATTGTCCTGTAGAACAATTTAAGTCTTAATCATCTTAATTTAGTTTCCAACATCACTATACATACATTAACCCAAGAACCACTGAATCAATTATTTCTTTAATAAAATGTATTTGAGATTTAAAACATCAACTGCAATAAAACAATTTCAGTAAGAAAAAATCCAAAGGACACCTGGATTCACCCTGTCAACACCACTGTGAAATGTTTTCTGACCTGTATCAGGACAGTCTGAATGACTACAACAGCTGCAAGTTCCCTGAGGTTGCAAAATAGATACTTGGGAAAAGGTTATTTGAATCACCTTTCAAAATAACCTACATCACAGGAGCAGCATGCAAAGCAAAAACTTCCAGGCTATTGTTAGCATTATTTAAAATATATGTTTCAGAGCTTAGCAGTTTATGGGTCACCTTAACTCTTTCATTTCCCTATTTTGTCAAATGTATCGGTACTGTCCAAGTATCTACCACCAAAAGGCAAGGGAAGGAAGCTCTCTCTATCAGGATACGGAATAAAAACATTCCAAATAACATCTTGTCAGCACAAATTCTTTTGTTTGAGCCCCAGAAACTTTTTTGCTGTTAGGGCATTTTGGCCCAAGTTTCCCCTAAAACCGGGTAAATTACACTTCACTTCCTCTCCTAAACTTGCTTTTTATAAATCACAGTATACTTCACAGCCATCTCTCTTCATACTTAGTACAAAATAAATAGACAAGAACCCAAATCATTCTACTTGGAGCTGCTGGTGGCCTTCTAAAATGTCTCTCCACTGTTTGTCCAATAATGGCTTGATGTTTATTTTCAAAAAACACAACATTCACAATCTTTACAAATCTTACAGTTGTTTCATATTACATATGAATGTGAAATAAAAATGGTGAAATATTCTATAAAGCCATGGCAAGGGGCTATTATTCTTTGCTTACTAGCTTAGTTCAATTTCCACATGGATTCCCCTTCCTTCTCTTCCCACTTAAAGAATGTTAAATTTTCTAAAAATGTAAAATTTAATCTTTTTTGTTCTCTTCCTCAAAATAGGTAAGGGACAACATACCACCTCTGAATAATATTAAATTGCAGCACATCCAATTTTATAAATACCTGTGGTATTCGGTGTGCACATCATACTAACATTACCCAGAATCAAGATCCTAAAATAATCAATGTAAGTGGAAAAATATTTGATGATGAAAGCCCTGGCGAGGTGGCTTGGTTGGTTGGAGCATCATCCCATACATCAAATAGTTGCAAGTTCAGTCCCCAGTCAGGTCACATACCTAGGTTGCAGGTTCAATCCCCGGTTGGGGCGCATACAGGAGGCAATCAATCGATGTTTCTCTCTCACATTGATGTTTTTCTCTCTCCCTTCCTCTCTCTCTAAAATCAATAAAACATATCCTCAGTTGAGGATTTAAAAATATATATATTTGGTGGGCATTAAAATTTTATATTAATACTACATACTTTGAAGATACAAAGTAAGCATGAGTAGAATGGAGTAAGATTGATTAAGACTTCTGAGGAAAGGTAAAACTTTTATGACAAGACTGGAAGAAACAGCAAAAAGCCAGGGTAGCATAACTTGGGAAAGGACCTGAGTCTCTCGTTAGGTATCTCTGCTGAGCCCTTAACCATGCTCAGAATTTCAGACCAATTCAAATGCAATAAAAGCTCTTAGGAATTTAAAGGTAGAAGAGTAGTCAGGAAGCAATTCTTTGCTCTCTGAGAGAAAACAAATACCGTTGACCTTGAACAACATGAAGGTTAGGGGCACCAAACTCCCCCACTCCTTGTTAAACACACACACACACACACACACACACACACACACACACACGCACACACCCCCCCCCCCCCCCCGTGTATAACTTCTAGCTCCCCAAAATCTTAGGTGGTCCCTCAGTATCCAAGGGGAATTAGTTCCAGTATCCACCCCTTCACCCCCCACCACAGATACCAAAATTCTCAGATGATCAAATCCCCTATATAATATGGTATATATACATCAATGCATATGTTGGCCTTCTGCATCTGCAACTCCCAACCATGGATCAAAACCAGTGGAGGAATTTATTTTTAAAAATCCACATGTAAGTGGACCCACGCAGTTCAAACCCGTTTATTCAAGGGCCAACTGTATTGACATATTGGTAGGCATTTCTTATCTTCTAAGCAACTCCATAATTACCAACAAGCTTCACAATAAAAGCCTCTCAACTTACTAAATCCTACCTGATAAATTGTTTTTCCTAGTAAACAAGTGAGTTTAACTAAATTTTACTTGCTGATGACCTCCAAACAAAGCTCTCATCTCACTAGAAAAACAATTCATAGTCTATAACTTAAAACTTGAAGTACTTTTTATCCAGAAAGATCTAAATTATCTGAATTTAAACCAATCACCAAAAGGAAACTTGTTTGAAATTACACATGTGGAAAGAAGAATAATGTCACTACAATCTATTGTTTCTCCATCATATCCTTCCCAGTTTGCTGACAAATCCTGCTGATGACTCATATCCCTTTTGCACTAACCAGTCACTCTGTTCCCTCATGATACACTTTTCACCAATAATGGAAAGTAGAAAACACATCAATTTGTTTTGCCACTAAAAACAGTAAGTATCACTGTATGTATATAAATACAATTTACAAATACTGTGGTGGCACAACATAATGAATATTTCCTATAAAAGAATGCAAAAAAAAAGAAGTCATGCTTTAATCTCAACTAAAACTAAAGGACAACTAGAAGAAGGCAGACCTGATTATGAATTTGAATTCTTGTCAAATGATACATTAGTATAGAGCCAACATTTTTGACCACTGCAGAAATAAAAATATAAAGCAATTTATCTGATCTGCTAAAGCAAATATATCATGTGTGCATTTTATGCCAAAAGAATTAACATTTTCTGAGAAGAATGAAATTTCAACCCAAAAATACTATGAAAGGAATTAAATACACCAATTCTCTAAAGGTAAAGACTGTTCTAATAGTCAAAATATTTTTTCAAAGCAGGCTCAACTAGCAAAAAAAAGGGTCGCAGAAAAGCTTGATCTTAAAATTCTCTAAAGTTTAAAATGGCAATATTGTACAATATAAATTTATATTCAAATGATGAAATTGAGTTTCTAAGCCACTTAAAACAGAGTGGATGCTGTGTTACAGAACCTATGGGACAGAAATTCATTCAGGCAAACAAAAACCATTCGTATTAAAGTCACATAAAAATTGTTGGTATAATCTGTCAACTCCTCATAGTCATTTTTCAAGGAAAGATGTTGTGCCCTGTAAATCTATACTGATTGAACAGATAGTGCAGGAAAAACCACCTAAGACATGCAAAAGAAGATTCGTTTTCTCACCTGGGTCCTGGTAACTCCACAGGACAACTGTGGAAAGTAGACAAAGCCTGCAGTGCTGTGATGCTTCATTTATGGAGGTGTTAAGAGTAGTGACAGTTTCTGATACAGCCTAGACCTCTGCAACTCTAAGGAGCAACAGATTTACATACAACAGCCACTTGAACTCCACACCAAGCAATCTAATAGGATTCAAGTCCTAACAGCAGCCAGGAAGTCAAAGGAACTAGAAAATATGGTTCAGTCAATAAAACAAAGGATAACTTGGAGAAAGCTAACAGACGCCTCTATACACATACTAGTTCTGAAGTGGAAAATGGATAAAAGGCTCTTCTAATATTCCAGATTAACAGACTCAAATCACACTATCCAAAGTAACTATAACTGGTGGCATCCACTGTTCATTTAACAAATCCAAGGTACAAATGATCTGAACTGTAACATCAAGGACTTACTTTTTAAACTTGGAGATTCATCAGTTTCTATATAACCCAACCTAGCATCTTGAGAAAAACCTCAAAGCAGCAACATCCCCGAAAGAGCAAAAAAAGTATGCAAGTACCTGAAGTATTCTTTAAAAAAAAAAATTTTAATTCATGCAAAAAATGCCAGCTTCCTTAGCATCTAATTAACCTCTACATAGCTCCCTGTAAACTGACTACAGTTAACTGAAAGAAAAAAGTTTAGCCAGAGATTTAAGTACTTTAAGCCCCAAGGGGAAATTTTTTTTAATCTGCTACCATTTGTTTACTGATCCTGTTTAAACTGGATTCCAAAACCTGGGATTCAACAATTAGTTTATAAATCAATTTCCTTATCTGCAAAAATGAAAGAATGCCACTTAAAGGATTATTATGAATTGTAAATGAGATGATTTGTGATTCAGCATAAAGGAAATGATCTCAAGAAGGGAATACTGAAACCTAAACATAACGTTGGACTTTACAAGTATTCTAAGACTTCAAGAACTCTACCACTACCCTTCTCAATAAACACAACTAAGTCTACCATGTTAAACTATGGATCCTGATTTCCAGTTGCTCAAAATTTTTTAAATCCTCAACTTCTCTGAGTAGTACAGCTAATGGTATAGCACTTTAAGAAATCAACCTAACTTTGGTTTCACGCTTCCAAGTGCAACAGCTAAAAATCTATGTACTGCTCCTCTGCATCTTATTTATAAATGCTTTTCCTAGAGTGTTCAATGGTTACCAATTCCACATTCCAGTAACAAAAAGTACAAACTCTGTAAAATAAATCTACTAAACTTCTTTTTCGTGCCTCAAAATCGTAAGTGTTCTGTAACTACTAGATACAAACATGCTACCTTTGAAAGACAAAATGAGTAAAAAGTTAAAACTTAAGACACACAAATCTTACCCTGGCCAGGTAGCTTAGTTGCCTAAGAACATTGTCCAGACACACCAAGGGCACACACAAGAATCAGCCAATGAATGGAACAAATTGATGTTTCTCTCTCACTTTCTTCCTTCCTCTCTCTCTAAAATCAATAAACTTTAAAAAGAGAAACATGAATCTTTTTTACCTGGTATGCACAAATGTCTTTTCACATAAAATGTAATATGGGGTTTTCAGACCTTTTAAGAAAGGTATGTGCAAAAGCATTCAAACATTTACCCTTCCCCAGTGCCACCAAAGTTCAATGAGGTTGTAAATAGTTTCTGCCTATAAATTTGGTTCATTTAAATTAAATATTACTTGACTGACTCATGGAGGGAGTGGTTTGACTTTTGCTGTTCTGAGTCAGAATATGTCCGGTTCAGCAGTTTTAAACAATTTCTCATGTGTATAGGTGTTCTAAAATGCTAGCCTTTTCCAGCTACTAAATATAACAATTAAACTGTTGCATTAGGAGAAAAGTCTTAATGGCAATTAAGACTTTTGAATCTGTATTTCAATTTATAATTAACAAAGTGCTTTCATATATATCTTCTCACTTGATGTTCACAGTCTCCTGAGGAAAATAGTGCACACAGCTGAACAAAAAGACTTTCACAAAGAAATGACAATTTCTGGCTGACTCTTAGCCCCAATAAATACACTCTTCCTCTTCCTCCAAAATAAAAATCATAAAAGGCTGCTGAGTTTCTTTAATCAGACTTTCCTCTCCAGACATATCCCAGGTGCCCCATAAAAATTCTGTCTCAAAGCATACACCCTGGGGCCCCAAGAGAGTTTTAAGGCAGAATCTCCACCTACATGAAACCCTTGCTTAGGTCCCAAAGAGCCTCCAGTCAGCATCTCCTAATGATCCCCTTGCCTCCAGCCATTCAGTCTTCTGCTTTAACTTAAACGTCTCTCACCTGCACAAGCTGATAGGTCACTGGCAAAATAGCCCAAAGTGAGGCAACCTAATGTGAAGGTAGTAATTATGTAGTGGAAAAACCAACAACTTTGGAGTCAGACAGACCTAGGTTTTTAATCCATCTCCAATTCCTATTACTTGTGACCTGGGACAAGTTACTTAACCTCTGAGGCTCTTCATCACTTTAAGTCAATGAGGGCTCATCACTGTATCCCTAGTGCCCTGCAAATAGAAACCACTCAGTGTGTGCCAAAAAAATAAAAATAAGGACATTTACCACCTTTTACTAGCTGTAAAAATTAAATAAGAGTGTATAAAAAGCACCTGGTACATAGTAGGCACTTAATACTATTTAATCCAGTTCCCCACTAAATAGTAACAATAGTAGTTACTATTTTCAAAAACAGGGCATGCTAGTGATTGAGAAAAAGAATGCACTGAGAAAAATATTATTTCTGATACATCACTGCTTTTACCTGTGATTCTAATATGTCTACTATCAAAAGAACCACTCTACTCTTTGCTTATCATATTGAAAAACTCCCAACTTCTAAAAAAAGTCCCATCATTAAGGTGTAAAATCCCTATCAAGGTACTTTTTACCAAGTACCCCTACCTCTGTTGGTGTGGCTTAGTGAATGGAGCACTGGCCCTGCAAACCAAAAGGTCGCCAATTCCATTCCCAGTCAGGACACATGCCTGGGTTGCGGGCCAGGCCCCTACTTGGGGGCATGCGAGAGGCAACCAACTGATATTTCTCTTGTACATGGACGTTTCTCTCCCTCTCTTTCTCCATCCCTTCCCCATTCTCTTAAAAAAAATTTTTTTTTAAAGTACTTCAACACAATAATCTGGGAAAAGTCCATGACAGTGATTAGTCCATTTACTATCCAATATGAAGCAACTTTTAAAATGCCAAAATCAGAATACTGGCAAACAACTTCTCACCATCTTCTCCAACATAATGGTATGCTGGCAAGCGACTCTAAAGCCTTACTAAAGTGTCATTCTGTAGCCCTATTTTCGTTTTGCACATTGAACAAAGCACAACTTCACTCACTTCCTGTCTGAAACTACTCTGTAATATAGAGCATGCCAGCAAATAACTACCATATTCTAATCCAGCAGTGGTTGTCATTTGGTGACTCCACACAAGCAGCATTTACTAAATGTCTACAGTGATGCTAAAACTGCTAGCCACTTTATATATCTCTTGACAAATTCCAGAAAATAATAAACTAGCCTATGGTTCTCCTTCCATCATCATTACATCATATCATCGTCATCATTATCATTATTTTTTAATAGTTTTTCTCCAGAAGATTAGAAAAGAGCCACAATCTACAAAATACGACTTCAGTTTACCTAAAAATAAAATCTTTCACCTCACCTGAAAAGCTAACTTTACAAAAGAGTACACGTTTCTGAAGACTCTAAAGCAAGAGCAGAAGATCCTGAGCAACAGACAAGTTTTAGTTAGCTCTCACATCCCCAGACTAAAATGTGATGACAACCATATCCTTGACAAACTTAGAATTTTATGTCGATGACATGGCGGGGGGGGGGGGGGGAGGGTGCTGCCAAAAAATAAAAATAAAAGCATATTTTTTTTAAAAAATCCCAGAACCAAAAGATGACTGTCACAGGAATATACTCCTACACCCTTTCCTCACACTTGAACCCAAGAACCCACGGACAAGACGCTCCTGGAAAGAACTCCCTAACCTAGAACACCAGGAGTCACTATGGCCATACACCAACGATCAAGGGGAGCCTCCAGGGTGTCTGCTCACGCTCTGGACAGACGCTGGCACATCCTTCCACATTCCCTCCCCTGCCATTCACCTTCTCCCCAACCTCTCACACCGCACCCATATTCTCCCCACACTCTCTCATTCCCATGCGCTGCCCCCACGCTCACTTTCCTCCAACTCATACTCTCCCCCAACACACTCCCACTCTCCCCCCGTACACTCTCCTGTACACTCACCCCACACTCCTACACACACTCCCCTCCACACTGCCCCCAACTACCCTCATCCGCACTTTCTCCTCTCATACTCCCCCTTCTCTCACCCACACCCACATGCACATATTCAGCCCTCTTCAACTCACACTATTCACCCCCTTCACACACAGGCACATTTTCCCCACCCACACTCCATATTCTTACACACATTCGATCCCCCCTTCCTCACCCACCCTGCTTCTCCACGCTTCCCGGCCACGCTCCCCCCTCCCTGGGTCCCGGCCCGGCCCTCCTTCCGGGGACGTGTCTCGGGCCTGCACTAATGGCTGCGGCGCCTCCCGCCCTCCCCTTCCCCGAGGCCCCGGGTGCCGGCGCGGGGCCGCCCGGGAGCAGCGCACTTACGCTGTCGAGCTGGGGACTGGGCATTGACGTCCGGCGGCGGCGGGAGCGAGGAGGCGCCTCTCTCCTCAGTCACCTCGGCGGCGGCGGCGGCGGCGGTAGCGGTGGCGGCAGCGGCGACGACTCCCCCCCAGCCTCGGCGCGCGACACCCGGCCCGGCCCGGCAGCGGCGGCGCGTGTCCACGAGTCCGTCTTGCTGCTGCTGCTGCGGCCGCTGCTGCGTCTCCTGCTGCCGCCGCTGCCCCCGCTGCCGCCGCTGCCCTGTGGCGTCGCCTAGCGCCGTGCCCGGCTGCCGCTGCTGCTCCAGCCACTACCGGACAGACGACGGTTACAGCCCAGCCGATCGCGCCTCCACCACCACCGCTGCGCGCGCAGCCGGAACCAGCTCTCGCCGCCGCCCCTCAGGGGGCGCTGCGGGGCGCGGCGCGAGCCCGTCGGCCCGCCCACCGCACCCGCTGACTGGCTGGCCGGCTGGCTCGCTGGGCAATTGGGCCGCCCACTGCCCCGCGGGGCGCTGACCCACTGCCCTCGGCGCGTCGCCCGGTTCTCCTGGCGCTTCGTTCCGCTTCGCACTCCTGGCTGCAGAAGCTCATCCATGTGACCGAGGAGTGGGTAGAACAAGACCTAGCTAGTAGTTCGCCCACGCTCCGGTTCGCCCATCCGCACCTGGCCTGGGGCAAGGGCCAGAGGCCACCCTGTGAACTGCAAGGTCAAAGGGCTCCCCCCCCATCCTCCGCGGTGGGGTCCCCGGTCAGATCCTGTTGGAATGGGGCGGCGACCAAGCCCTTTGCTTGGGGATTTCCAACTCGGAAGTGAGAACCAGTGCAGCTCAGTTCTTGGCTGCCCTTCCTCGAGGCCCCAAATAAATGGCGTGTGCGTCTGCAATTGCAAAGGATGTTTCCGTGCCTCCCCCCACATCCCCGCCGCCACACACCCAGACCTATGAACCCTCCGTGACCAAAATTCAAACTTCCGGGATGTAGCGTCTTGGGCAAGTTATTTCCTCTCTTGAGTGTTCTCAAGTATTAAAATGGAAATAGTTACCAGCTACCTCATGGGGCTATTTTCACATACCAATAATATTATTATGAAAAAAAAATACCTCATGAAGAAGCAACCCTGAATTGAAAGGTTTCCAACCTTAATGTCCCCTTTAATGACAGGGATTGATTATCCTTGAAATTTGAGAGGCGGCCAGAAAAAAATTTTTAACCTCACTCGGGGACATGCTTAATGATTTTAGAGAGGGGGGGAAGAAGCGGGGAGGGAGAGAGGGCGAGAAACATGTGAGAAACAGATTAGTTGCCTCTCCTACATGGCTCCAGGAGCAGAACCTGCAACCGAGGCATGCGCTCTGACTAGGAATCAAACCCCGGATTCTTCGGTTCACGGAATAACGCTCCAAACAACGGAGCCACACCAGCCAAGCCCAGAAATTTTTTTATTCTTTATCAGACTATGGAAAATGTGGTCACCGGTGAGCTGGGAGACTGGTCTGAGCTACTGCCAGATGGCAGCCAGAAAGAGGCACTAGGGGCTGATTGGGACAAAGACTGGGAGCTTGCTCATAAGCCTTGAGCAGAGGAGGATGCTCTGTCTTCCCTATCCACCCTGGGAAGTCTCACCTACCCTGAACTAGCACCCATATAGAAGGGATTACTGCCCCTTTGACTGCCTCTCCCCCAACCTACTCACCACCGCATACCTGTTCATCTGGCCCTGAAGAGGGAAACACTGCTCAGTAGCCATCATGAGGCCTTCCCTACGAGGTAGGGGCATTGCTCCTGACCAGAAGGCTTCCATTAGAACTTAGTAGTAAAAAGAAAGGTCTTATGACTCAGCCACATCATGCCACAGCACAGAACCCAAGATGTTCACCACCAGCAGGTGGCCCAGGAGAGGGTATTCCAGGGCAAGGCTGGCTGGCAGGTCTGTGTGGGAGTTGAGAGGCCTTGAAGCAAGAGGAACTGAAGATCAGATTCACGGTCCTTGGGTGAAGAATACAGGCTTAGCCACACCTGCACTCCACCTGCCTCCAGCAGGCAGCATTTTCTACTTCCTCCAAGCACAGACCTGAATTAGACAACTATCTCCTCTGCACAACTTTTGCTGAGTCTCCTGGTTATTCCTTTCTTCTGCTAAAGTCTCAAAACACCTTATGCAACCACGTATCTATCATAGCATTTATCACATTGTTTTATAAATGCCCATTTTCATGATTCTCCCCTACTTAAGCTGACCTCCTTGGGGCAGTCTAGTAGCCTGTTGAACAAATGACTTACTCTTTCCTCCACCCACCTCTCAGCCTGGCCCTAAAATGTCAGTAAATAATGTAATAACAACATAAGGGTAACAATAATGGCTATGATAATGGCTACCATTTATGAAGCATCCACTCTATTCTATTCCAAGCCGTGGGCAAGGTGTTTTAAAATATATTATCCAGTTTATGCTTCAAAATAACCCTATGAAGAAGATATAATTTATTCTCATTTTAAAAGGGACTGGAGGCTCAGAGAAATGAAGCGATAGAAGCAGGATTCATTCAGCCCAGGTGTCTACCTCTGAAGCTCAAATAAGCATGATGTTAGTCTCTGGCTCTAGTCAGTAACTGATGTCCCTCAGATTCACCTGGAACCCCTTCTGAGATGCTAAAATACCCACCTTTGAGAGCAAAAGACCTGAGAACCATGGCACCACCAACTCCCCCCACCCTAGGATAGCAAGGAAATGCTCTAACCTCTGACATGAATGACCTCATCCAAATGGTTTCTCAAGGAAGACTACACATCTCAAAACAGATCAGGAACTGGGCTGCAGGCACCTAATTACAGCATGAACACCCTTGGTAGTAAGTTTTACACATAATATGCACCCTGAGTTTATCCACCTCCTTTGCTGAAGCATTCCAAGTGCCATTGGCTCATTAATCCTCCCAGTGCCCATGTGAAGCAGAGCTGGCAGTATCCCTGACCGATTTTCTAGAGCAGAGCATTACCTCCTTGAGAGCAGGAGCTGCGTGGGCCTGCCACACACGGGAGTTAGAGAAAGAAGTAACGGTGGTGTGACAAAGAAACCAAAATCCTGGGAGAAGTGGTTTGAGACAGAAGTGGGGACACAATCCAGGTGCCTAGTTCATACCATGGGACTCCAAGCTGTTTCATCAGGCATCCTCGCATTGCCATTTAGTTGCTGTGTAACTTTGGGAAGGTACTTAATCCAGTCTCAATTTCCCCATCTGTAAAATAGAAAAGGTAACAGTACTCAGCTCATGACATAGTTCTGAGCATTACAGGAGTTAGTGTATATAACTCAGGTAGCACCATACTGGACACGGAGGAAGTGTTGAATAAACATTAGCTATTTTTTAAAAGATTTTATTTATAAATGTTAGCTATTAATACAATTATTAGAATGGTACTTGGCACTGTGGAATGAATAAATGGAATGGGCTTTGCTACTCCTGGCCCTCTAGAATTTATTTAAAGATTGTAGGCTCTGCTACTCACTATTAGCTTTGTGACCTTGGACATGTGGCTTAACTGCATGAATGAATCTCTATCGTCATCTGTGAAATAGGACTGCTCTGAAATGAGTGTCTTCAAAGTGCTTTATACACTGTCAAGCACTATACTAACATTAACTGTGGTTTGTAGTATGACTGTACAGGAATCCCAGGTCTGCCCCTTAAATTCCTAACCTCTAAAGTTTTCCTCGTGTGTAATATGGGCATGGTGATCACATCTATCTCAGGGAGTGTTGTGGAAAAAATTAAATCATTCAAGACAATATATTTAAAGTACCTAGCAGTGTGGGAGGTAGTCCATACCTGTTACTTCCCTACATCCTAACAAGTTGTTTATCCATGTCCTAAAGTAAAGGAAGCCACAGGGTGTGGTGGGAAATTAATGGAACCAATGGGGGGGGGGGGGGAGGGTACCGGAGCTTAGTCCAGGCTCTTCAGCTGTGTGGCCTTGGGCAAGTTAACTAACATCTCTCAGCTTTCAGATTCCTAGCCTCTAACTTATTCCTTGGATAACTTATGGCAGGATTGCAAAGTTTTAGGAAGATAACACTGACTGACCTAGTACAGACCTTACCTCACAGTAGGGGCTTGCTCAGTAAGTCAATAAGCAGAAGCCACTCTCATGGAAAGGACCCAGTTGGAAACAACGACCAAAATTCCCCAACCAGAAACCAAATGGGGTCATGAGCTGCAAAATAAGCGATCCAGGCTTTACAAAGTTCAGCTGAGCTTGGGAGGGTCCTGAGAGGGTCCCACCCAGCACTGCTTAGCTTTTCTGGACCCTGCCAGTGGACTGGTCAAGAGAAGGCCATGAGAAGACCCAACCCTCCCATAGTGATAGCCCGAGAGGAGGCAGAGGGAGGAAGGAATGTACTGATTCACCGCCCCACCCATCCCTTGCCTCTAATCTCTCTTCCGGAATTTTACAGCCCTCCTTTACTGGGGTGGAGGCGAAGGGGGGAGGGCGCCGATTACCAAGGGCTGCAGGAAGCCCTCTTGCCAATCGGCTTCTGCGGGAAGCCCCTGGGAGTCTGGCACACACCCGGGCAGTTTGCTCTTAGCTGCCTCCCTATGTGGAGTTCGGGGAGCCCAGCAGGGAGGGAGAGGAGCCGTGAATGTGAATTCCGGGAGACTTCTTGCTTGCTCCGGGGGTGGGGCCTGGGGCGGAGAGTTCCTCTCCTCCCGAGTGCAGGTAGGAACTGGGAAGCTGCGGCTGAATCTCGGTTTGGGCCTGAGTGCACTTGGGAAGCCCGTGACCTCTTTCGGGATCCTTCCCGCGGCCAATCAGCTATGAGGATCCCATCTCCACCTCCGTCAGGTGCAACTGGATTTCAGCCAGAAATCCAGAGCAGAAACGACCTCCGGAACTGGGAGCGAGGGAAAGGGAAAAGTTAAAAAACATGGCTATATATATAAAATAAAAAGCATGGCTCAACTTCCTGTTTTAGTTTAATAAAGATGTGGCAATTGAGGCTGGGAGAGGCGGGGATCTGCTCTGGGAGGTACTGAGAATCAGCAGAGGACTCCAGACCCGCACTTTAAACTCTGGTGTTGCACAGCCCTGCCTGCTGGGTTCAGTTCGCAGAGTTGTGCATACCTCCAGACTTGGTTTCCCCTTTTGGAAGCTGGGAAATATAAAATAATGTATTAACTGAAACAATCAGCTGGAAATGAAGCAGCAAATATCCCTACACAACGAAGAGATTAGGAGGTAATGCTGTTCACAGGTAACATTTACTGAGCATTTACTATGTGCCAAGACTGTTTTGTGCACTTTATGTGTACTAAGATAATTTCACAACAATCCTAGGAGTTGTAAATTATTATTACCCTTATTTTACAAATGGGAAAACAGATTAATAACAGCAGAGCCCCTCTAAGTGAACTTAACCAAGGTTACCTAGATAGTATAGGGTAGAGGCAGGATTTGCACCCAGTAAATATTTGTCCAGGACCCCCCACACACACCACCAACCACTGTGCCCTCTGCTTCTCAAATGAGAATGTGGTTGCAGTCTATCTACATTCTGGATGTTGGTTTAAGAATGCCAGCTCTTTTCATTATAGCAACCTGTTTCAGAGTGACTTAGATTATCTGTTTGTGTATAAATGTTTAATATATGCTCTCTGCCTGTGATAATGTTTCTACACACTGAGACAGCAAAGCACCAGGTTAAATAAGGCAATCAAGGTCACAATGTGAAATTGAGAGCACTCCTTCCCCAGCAGGTGCACAGTTGTCTTAATTCTGTCAGGTGCTATGACCAGAATCTTGACATTCTCTCCGCAGTGGGTCCCAGGTTACCTAGTAGTAACCTTGAGTACCCAACTCCACACCAGTGATTCTACCTTGACTACTGCTGTGTTTTTCAAGGATACTGAAGAGTGCCCTGCTCCCCAAAACATATCACCTACCCCATCTTCAGGTTGTGTACATATAAACTGCACAATTGCAGGTTTCCTTTTTTGGTTTAAAGCCAAGTAATATATTTCAACTTTTGTTCAAATGAATACATCACAAGAGATAAAAATGAAACTGGGCCTCACCAGACATATTCACGTAATTAGAACGAAATGATCAGATCCTCCCTAAAAATGAGGTATTGAGGGTTTGGGGGGGGGGGGGGGGGGGGTTTTGGGGGGGGTCATTGTTTATGCTATTACAGTTGCTCCTAAAAATTAGTTTTGGTATGAAGGAGAGCAGAAGGAATATGGACTCACTCAAATTAATGTCTGAAAGAACCTCAGAAGTCAGTTAGTGCAACCCCTCCTTTTATAGGCCTAGGTAAAGTAAAGTAGTTTTCCAGACCAAGCAGAGCTATTGAGAAGGGGGGGGGGGAACCCATTGTGAGGAAGGGAACAGAAAGCAGGCAAAGAGACAAAAGATTGATTAGCTTCAACGTCAAAAGACTTTCCTTCTAGTTGTATTTTAAAAAATTTTCCCTGCTCCCTAGCCTTAAAAATGGTATATGCATTTTATGATATATAAATTATACTTTAATAAAACTGTTAAAAAAAAAGACGAGCTTCTTATAAAATTTTTTAATTACAGTGATGAATGCTTAGGAAAGTAAAAGTCCCCAATGATTATACCCAGAGAAAGAACCACAATAAACAATTTGTATTATATTGTTCCTCCAAATTTTTCTCTGTACATTCACACCTTTTCTATGTATTCATATATATGTACACATGTGTGCTTAAAAGAAATGGGTTTCTCTTAGTATGTCTTGGACAGTTTCCTATGTCAGTCCATTTATATCTACCTTATTCTTTTAAAGTCTGCCTACATAATATGGCTGAACTATAATTTATTTAATAGGTTCTCTAGTGATATTTGGATTGTTTCCAATATTTTGCTATTACAAGCAGTGCTGCAATAGACATTTTTGCATATACATCTTAGAACCCTTTTAAGAGAATTCTGTAGGATAAATTTTTAACGTAATATGCTTCATAAATTATCCTTTCTATTTTATTCTAAACAGCCTAACATAAAAGCCCATTCCTGATCAAAATCACATAAAGTGCTTAGGCTATAGTACATACTAAGTATATGTTAGTTATTTTCATGATCATTGTGATGGTTATTTCACAATATCATTAGACCTGGTGGATAGAAGTTCATTCCTTCCATCAACAGTTATTGGTGAGCCTCTGCCATGTGATGGGCCTGAGGATCCTACAGTGAAAAGATGTAGACCCTGCCCTCAACAAGTTGACAGTCTCATTGTCGATGGATGTTAGCTGGCAATTACAATACTGTGAGATAAGAACTACAAAAGTGGTCACCTGGGAGGAGATAAGGAAGCACAGAAAAGGGACATTAACCAGCCTGAAGTAGAGCAGACAAAAGCAAGAAAAGGGCAACGAAAAAGAAGCAACAGCTTGGATTATCCAAAGAGATAAAGCAGTGAGAGCCCCAGCCACCAGAGGTATACAGAGGACAAGACACCATCTCCAAGAAATATTGGTAGGAACGGTAAACCAAATTAGTGGTTTTCAAATGTTCACCCTCAGGCTGGTGCTAGAGCCTGGGAAAAGGAGACAAATAAAGACATAGAGGTGACTTTTGCTAAAATTCAATTTAAGGGATAGCCTTTCATTCTGAGAGTATACCCTTCCTACTTTTGGGGGGGGGGTAACTAAAATGTCCTTCCTTTTATGAAGCAGTGGTTGTAACATGATAGTTATTTCTTTAATGTTCTTATTTGGCCAAACTAAAAGCTGGCAACCATATCTTGGTGCCCCTTTCTCATTTTTTGAATTTTTGATCACTAATAATGTCTAAAAGTCAGAGGACCTCTAATCTAGGTGACTTCCAAAGTTATTTCCATCCCTGTGGCCTCAAGATTCTCTGCTCAATCATGATTAAGGCCTGAAGCTAAATTAAGTTTGGAATCTGTGAACCAAATCCTTTTCAACAGACCCAGGGTAAAAATAAATATGTACGTCCGTGAGTAAGTAGAAGAAAGAAAAACAATTTGGTACCCTCCCAAATACTTTTATATTTTGGCTCCCAAACCACATAAGAGTACCTTAAGTTTCCATATAGACTTTCTCTCCTGCCCCTGGGAAATGCAGCAGTGAAGAGGAGAAACCACAAAAATAACAGATAGAAGTGATATGGAAAAAATCAATTTGGTGCAGTTTTCACAAACCTTTAAAGCAGAGCAAGCGATTTCAGTGATGATGGGTTTCATGACTGGCAGCAACAGAGCCTCTGATAGGAATGCTGGTGTTTTTCTGGTGTTTCTCTGAGTGGGTGGGAGGGGAAGGAAAGTGGGGTTTTTCCTCCCCTTTCACTTATAAGAAAATGGAAGCAATGCAGAGAGAAGTCTCCAGTAATGTCCCATTAAGAGAAACAAATTAAATGCAGTTCCCCTGTAGCCAGAAAATGCAAGCCCTCAACCAGGCCACTGCTGCAGGAACTAAGTATTTGCCAACACACCTGGCACTGCTGTTACCATGGCGACTCTCACCTTTTTGCATTCCTTGACTTGGGGGTTGAGACTGGTTGAGGGCACATTTGAGTTTTCACGTTTCTCCTTGGCTTCTGAAAAAGAAAAGGGAAGGAGAGGGGAAGGATTCTAAGTCAGTTTGCCTGCTGCCTGGCTATTTGCTTCTCAGCTTGTATCATTTGGTCTCCCTGGGTGAGAAGGCCCTGACTCAGGTAGGGAATGGAAATGGCTCTGGCAGAGCCCAAAAGATCTAGGTTCAAATGCCAGCTCCTAATGAATCCATTTATTCATTCAAACAAGTCCTCCTATGCCTCAGGCACTGTTGACTACAGACAGATGACTGAATAGCCAGAGTTGGCCCTCAGAGAGCTGGCAGACCACGGGGAAGGCTCAGGCAGCAGGTGACCACAACCCAAAATGCAAAGTGACTTCACAGAGGCAGCTGCTGATTCTATCAATGCCTAGAGATAGGGAAGGAGAGAAATGATGTGCACTGAAGACAGTCTTAGGAACACTCCAGTTATGGTTCCTTCCTCTGAAGCCCACTGTAGTTCAGCATGAATACATCAAATTAAGGGTGACAAGAATTGAGACTTGCACCTTGAGCAAGTCACTTCACTTTCCTGAGCATCAGTTTCCCCATTTATAAACCAATGCTAATAATAACTGCCTTTGTTGAGAAAAATTACATTGATTAAAGAAACAAAGAGCAAAAACACCCAGGTCCATCACCTGACTCTCCAATGACCACCTGAATGACCTTGGATAATTCTGAACTTTAAGCCCTCTGAGTCTGAGTTTCCTCACCTGTAAAAGGATAATCATAATCACGCTAACTCTTAACAGTGTTGCTAAATTAGCACTGACCAGGAGGGTTGGCTCGGTTGGTTTGGGCGTCATCCTGCAAGGTGAAAGATCACCAGTTCGATTCCCGGTCAGGGCACATGGCTGGGTTTCTGTTGGGTCCCAGTCGAGATGGATGCAAGAGGTAACCAATCGATGTTTCTTTCCCTCTCTTTCTTCTTCCCTTCCTCTCTCTCTAAAAAATGAAAAATCTTTTCTTTAAAAAAGAGTATTGCTAGAATTAGATAATGCATGTAAACCACATAGCAGCAGCATACAATAAAATCCTAGTTGCTTCTTATTACAGAACTAGAGCTGCTGTTCCAGTGCCTGACTTGTCTTGAGTCAGATATTATTATTATTGTAATATGGCGCCTGGTTGGCACTCTGTAAATGTTACTTTTTTGCCTTAACCTTAGTCTCTCTCCTGCGCTGAATGAAGGGGAGAGGGCCTGGGCCTGACCCCATGGGGCTCCTCTGGAGACTGATAGAGAAAAGGCAGAGGGAGTGCGTCAGCCCTGATGCAATCGCAGGCTCATTGCTTGGCCCACTTCCTCCCCTTTGGGTGTTTACCGGAGATTGGATTCCACAGGAACCCTTGGAAGTATGCACTAACAGTGGGGGCGGGCAACACACAAAATTGTCCCTGCTTCGGGGACAGTTTAGGAAGAAAGTGATACTGTGCCTGTCTGGGCCTCACACACCCTGGGCTCAGGGACACAAGAAAAAGATACTGGGTGTCGAGTCCAAAAGGAGGGGCAGGGAAGGCAGACTGGAGGAGGGAGGGACTAGCTTGTAGACCCAACTCTGGGAGGCCCAGTGAATAGACGCTTTATCACTGAGCTTAGAAGCTTGGGCGGGAGGGAGCCACAGAAGGGGTCTCAGGTGACCAGGAGCCTCAGAACAAGTTCAGAGGATCCTGTCCCTTCCTTCCCAGTAGAAATCCTAGCTGAGAGAAGGTTCTTTTAAGAACCTTATTTTCCAGCCATTTTCCAGGGATCTTCATCAATCCCACAGTATTGCTGGCTCCTGTAGAGACACCCTGAGATGTGCAGTGTTGCAAAGTGGTAAAGAACATGGGCTTTTAGAAGCCAATTTTCAGTTCTTCCAGTTACTGAAAGAGTCATGTCACCTCTCTAACTCTCAACTTCATCATGGCAAAGGGGATAATAAGAGCACTCAGTGACAGAGGTAAAGCCTGTAGGTTCACAGAGCAATACCTGATAATTATAAAAGCACTCAGTAACTGTTATGTATTGTTATTTTTATTAAGACTTAGGGAGAGGCAGAGAGGAAAAGCATCCCAGTATCAACTGTTTGCTCCTAGATCCAAGCACTAGAGTTCTCTAGTGCTTAGAGACCCTTTTTATTTCTTTTTCAAAAGCTGGGGCTAATTGTCCTTCTTTCAATGTCTAATGACTGTTTCTCAGTTATCAGGAAAGAATCACATTTCCCCTCCCCCAGAGCTTTGAAACCCAGTACGCAAAGGTTGCTCAAGCTCCTGAGTCATTCAGCAAAACCAGCCCAAGATAATCAGTGGATCAAGGAAACTAGATGCAGAGTGGGGAAAACCCAGCCACAAAGCTGGGCCTCCTCTTAGGGCAATTCCCTTTGCTGGCCCCTAGGATGAGCTTTCATTCCAGTTCCACAAACCAGACAGCACCTGGCAGCTGAGTCCTTCCTAGGCCCTCCCATACACATACACAGAACAAGACATTAGCTCTACCTGGGTCTCTACTTGCAGTGGACCTTCCCACGGAATCTTGTTTGACACAAACTCTTTGCCCTTGGACAAGCTCTCTACTTCCCTCCACACCCCAGTCCTAGTGAGAGTCAACACCCTGTCTCCCATCCTCCCTGCCCACTCATTTCTCAGTCCCTGTAACTTCTACCCAACCACTCCACTCCCATCACACTCATCGATGATCTCTGAATTGCCAAATCCAAAAGGCTGTCTCCAGGCCTTTCCTTCTTCTCCTCTCTAAATACCTGTTGAGCCCTGGCCCATGTGGCTTAATTGGTTGGGCATTGTCCTGCAAAGCAAAAGGTCACCGGTTAGATTCTGATTAGATTCCCAGTGAGAGCACATGCCTGGGTGTCAGTTTGTACCAGGTTGGGGAGAGTATGGGAGGCAATCGACCAATCGATGTATCTTTCCCTCTCTTTCTCCCTCCTTTCCCCTCTCTAAAAATAAATAAATAATTAAAAAAAAAAAAAAAAACACACGATGACCACTCTCTTCTTTAAACTCTCCTTCCTGGAATTCTGAAGCCACAGCCCACTGGTTTTCCTTCTCCTTCGGTGACCAGCACTTTTTGGTACATTACTGGCTGCCCTCCATCCCTGAAATATTGTTCCATGGTGATTCTGCTCTTATGCCTCTTCTATTCCTATTCTTCATGCCCCCTCCCAGGTTTAATTGCTGCCTAAGTCTTTTAACATCCACCGCTTTGCTGGTGACTTTCGAAACCATATCTCCAAGCAAGATCTTCCTCCAAATGCTACCTGCCTACTAAGCAGCATTACTTGCATGACCCCAAGCACAACAAGCTCAACATGCCCAGAACTGAACTCTTTTTCTACCCCCCAAACCTGCTCTTCCTCCTGTGTTCCTCATCTTGATGAATAACACTACCTTTTACCCTGTTACACAAGCCAGAGGCTCAAACATCACCCTTGCTCTCTCCCTGCCCTGCCTACAAATCACCATGCTCTTAACATCTTATAAAGCCCCCTCTTACTCTTCCATCCCCACTGTTTCTGCTTCATTTGGGACCTTCATTATGTCTTGAAGCCTAGATTATTACACACCTTAAAAGTGAGTAGTAATTTGAACTTCTTCCTCATTTAGGGGGAAGGCCTGAACTTTTTCCCCCTTTCTACTAGACTTATCTTGGAGTATCTCCCAACTACAGTCCTTTTTCTGAGAATCCACGGTTGTCCCTACACCTTGCTGAAGAGGTACCCCTCGCTTCCATGTTAACCTACCTGAAGCCTGCCCTGCTACCGCCATGGTGTTTTGAACCAAAGGTGCACATTTGACCTAAGCTGGACTGAACTCTATCTCCTGGATCTCTGAAATGGGACATAGAGACTCTAATTCAGATGCCCCCAAGGGACATCAGTAATGAAAATGAGTGAAACAACCCAATGAGAGACAATGGGGAATGGGCAATGTGGCAAGTGGAGAGAGTATGTCTTGTCTAAAAGTATCAGCTGCTACTCTGCTCTAGCAGATGGTTGCCATGGGAATATAGGTCCAGACTTGACAGATATTCTAATTTTTTAGATTTTTTTTTATGTGAAATTTCCCAATTTTTTAATATTGGGCACTAATTCATTCTCTTAACTGCCACAGACTAAGAGTATCTTGTGCATCATATTTGGCCTCCAGGGCTGCCAGTTTATTATCAGCACTGGAGAGTCAAGCTTAGATACTGGACCCAAAGCTGGGAACAGCCACTTTCTGCAATTTGTATGAAGAAGCAGAGAAAGCCCTCTGCGTAGAGGGAAAAACAAAGCTTGTTCTTGCAGGCTCTTTGCCCCTCAGGTATACCACATGCCCGTGTGTCCTGACCCAGCATCTCCTGCCCTTCTATTACATAGGCCTAGAACGATGTAACAGTTAAAATTATGGGCTTTGCAATCAGACAGACTTGGGTTCAAGTGCTGACTCTGGAACTCCCTGGCTGTGAGCTCTTGGGCAAGTCACTTCAACTCTCTGAGCCTCAGTTCCTTCCTCCCTCAAATAAGGTACTTTCTTTATAAGGTTGTTAGTAGGATTAAAGGAGATTTGCTCAGAAATCTCTTAGCTCAGGGCCTGGCACCCAGTAAGCACTGAATGAATGTTAGTTATTATTATTGCCATTAGTAGTGGTAACAATATTGCTCCTCAGCCCAGTCCTCTCCCTCAAAGCACCTTCTTGTATAATTTTCTGAGCATTTACCATTTGCTCTTATTACTTATCATGATTTTTTTATTTTTTTGCTTTGGTATATTATAAGCTCCTAGAGAGAAAGGCCATATTTTCTCTCTCTTTATATGGAGGTGGGGAGGAACAGTATTCTGTGCACAGTAGGTGCTCAAGAAACATTTATTTGTTGGTATAGTACTGGAATTTAAGCTCCATGAGAGCAACGATCTTGTCGCTTTGATTCATTGTTATGTCTCCTGAGCCTAGCGCAGTGCTGAGCACATGCAGAACCCTCAATAAATGTATATTGAATAAAAGAATGAAAGGCATCTCCTCACCCTTCCCCAGGATTACTTAACATGTCCTAGGAGATTAATGGTGCAAATTTCAATTCGCTGTTTTAAAATAGTTTCTAGAATATCTGGTAATAGCACCCCATTCTTCCTTTGGGGAACTGTCCTTCCTCCACTGTACTCATTGTGGTTGAACCGTGTCAGCTCTAGAAATGGTCATGTGACCCCGGGCTAGCCAATCAGAGGAAACTATCCCCCGGCCACGGTGATTGGTTAAGAAAGGGCTTATAACTCAGTCAAAACCAATCAAAACTAAAATGATTGGAAAGGAGAAATTTGCTTTCTATAGAGGAAGCTAAGACATGAGAATAGAATCCTGTATTACCACCACAAGGAGAAAGCCCACCTCAGAAATGAAGCAAACACAGACAAAGGTCTAACTGAGAAATGGAAACAGATAGGATCCTAAAAGTATTTTTTGAGCAAGTGGATCTAGCTGTGCCGGAAGCCACGTCCATGATTATTTTGTTAGACACGATAAATTCCCCACCCCCTTTTTTGTTGTTTATGTCATCTAGAACTTCTGCCACTTATATCCAAAAGAGTGATTAACATTTGGATTTTATAGGTACAAATTCATAGTAGACAGAGACATACAATTTTGTAGGCATTTTCCCAGCGCACAACAATCTCCTATTTTGGAGGACTGCCCCTACACCCAGACTAGACTAACAGCCATTTTTATGCTTCTGAGCCCTATGCCCCAAGGCCACAACTGGTTGGACCAGAAGTGGACACACATTGTGGTATAATCAGATCAGATCCTCTCTCCTGGGGTTTCAGGTTTAGGACTGAGTGATCCTAGTTCAGTCTTGAGCTGCATGTTTAAACTGAGCAGATTTAAAATTGGGAGCTGGAAGAAGGTCACATTCATGGAGCGGCAGAGAAGCTGATCTGCTGAAGGAGAAGAATGAGGCTGACGCACACAGTGAAGCAGGGGCCGGAGGCTATGATTTCCCAGAGTGAGAAAGAGAAAAACAAGATAGAAGAGAGCAACAAAGAGAGAGAGCTGCTTCCTCATCCCTCATGAGGCTAATTACTTCTCCTCTTGGGTTCCATGAGACTTCTCTCTGTGCACAGAATCCTCTCACCCACCATAATCCTCCCTTAAAAAAATAGCTTTAGTGTTTGTGGTTGTTTGGTTTTGTTTTGACTTGAAACTGAAAGGTTTTTAGACAGCTGTCCTAGGAACAAGTCTACAGCCAAGGTATCTTATTCACTTGGCTGACAAAGACCCTGTCTTCCTGAATCAAGACACCCTCACATCTAATTACTGGCCATGTAACCTTGGCCAAAACACCTGGGTTCACTATAGTGGCTCCCACTCTGTAAAATGGAATAAAAATGCTTAACCTCCCAGGTTGTTGTAAAGGCTAAATGAGATAAAGTGGAAAGGAGAGCTTAGCACAGCACTGGGCACCAAGAAGCCATGTAATCAGTATGTGATGAATGCTGAAAAGGGGCTGGGTCCAACCCTAGAGCCAGTCCACCATTATTAGATCCCAGCCAGGACTAGAAAAGGAAGCCTAAAGGGACAACACCTTTTTCCATCAGCTCCCTTTTCATCTCATTTGTGTCAAGTTTTCAAAAGCATTGAGGAGTAAAGGAATATCTTTATTTTTAAAAGTGCTCATTTCAGCCCTGACTAGGTAGCTCAGTTGATTAGAGCATAGTCCTGACATGCCAATATTGCGGGTTCGACTCCTGGTCAGGGCACATACAAGAACCAAGCAATGAATGCATAAATAAGTGGAACAACAAATTGATCTCTCTTTCTCTCTCTCTCTCTCCCCCCTCCCTCCCTCCTTCTTTCTCTAAAAAAAATTTTTTTTAATTTATTTTAAAGTGCACATTCTAGACTCTATTCCAATGATATATATACTCAGACAGAGGAAATACATATGCATAAGGATGCTCATTGCAGTAGTGGTTATAGTAGAGAAAAATTGGAAATGACTTAAATGTCCAATACTGTGTTTTGCTCTAATAGAGTATACATAGAATGTTAAGAAGATTTAAAGGAGAAAAGACAATATTTTAAAAATAAAAATAAACATGGTGTAGAATGCAAAATGTAATGAGGTAAAGCAATATTTGTCTGAATTTTTAAGGTAAAAGCCCAATAGTGTCAAAGAAGTTTCTCCCTCTCTCTTACATTTCAGCGCCATACACTGTCTCATATGCCACCGGCCCAGCAATACATTCATTCATCTTCTCTGCCTTTGGGCTAACACAGGTAGAAAAATATAAGAAGCATTTATGTACATACAAGTCCTGAGGACTCGAACATTAAAGGTATTGACATAGATAGATGTCCACACCTTCCAGGTTAACAAAATACAGGTTTCAAAAATATTGCCAAAAATGTGAACAGTGGTTATTTCATGCCATGGGATTTCAGGCAGTTTTTTCTCTTGTTCTTTGTACTTCTATGTATTGTTTGAAGTTTTTATAGTGTGTGTGCATATTTATGAGAAAAAAACAAAGCTATTTTCATGGTGGGGGAAGCTACCTTGATTTTATTTTCTCCTAAATTATCCTCAATGCACGTTATACCAAATTTCCTCTATCACATCTTCTTTCTTCAAGAGTAAAGAGATTTACCCGGCTGCCTGGTTCTCCCTGGAGCTGTTCCAGAAAGAAACAGTTTGTACTGGGAAAAGAGCCTTCCATGAGCCAGGCAAAAGTGCTAGGCAGCTTACTACTGCCCTCTCCTGGTCAGAGGAGGTCAGAGCCTGATCTAGCTAATCAGTGGCACCCAGGACACTGTGACAGTCAAGGTCATCCCAGAGGCATGACTTTTGTCTACTCCTGCAGTCGTCAAAGTGTTGTACACCAGCATCGGTAGCTCAGCACTTGCGCCTAAACTAGGCCATTACCTGGGCTCAGCCAGGCTGAGCCCAATAACTGCAAACCCAGCTGGACAGTGCTGTCCAGTCCAAGCCAGAAACTCCCAGGAGACACTATTCCAACTGCTAGAGCAAGTGATGGAGAGCTTTTTCTTTTTTGTCTGCAAGAGAGCACTGGTGGTCAAGTCTAAGGGTTCCAGAAAGTAGAAGGTCGGGTTGCAGAAAGATAACAGCAATCCTCTTGATGATAAAAGCCCTGTCCTTGTACTGTTCTTTTAATTTTCAAAGGATTTCCCAAAGCAGCTTGTCATGTACAAGTAAATTCATACAAGAATGTTTGCTGCAGAATTTTTTGAAACAGCAAAAAACTGGAAACATTCTAAATATCCTTCAGTATGAAAGCATTTGGACAAAATGGAACAGCACGCAGCTGTAAAAAAGAATGAGGTAGATCCGTATGTGCAGCTGCAGAATGGTCTTTAAGATTCATTGTTACATTTTTAAAAAAAGCAAGATGTGTAACAGTCATTAAGTCTGAGTGTGTGTGTATGCGTCTTAAATAAGGATCTTATAACTATAGACATATGTATTTAGTTATGTATAGAACATATTGGAAGGAAATGCCAAAAACTAATAATAATAACTGCCTCTGGGGTTGGTGGTACTGAGGGCACAGCAATAAGAAAGAACTACTTTTGTTTTGTATCTTTTTGTACTGTTAAATTCCTTGCCATGTGCATGTGTTGTTTTTCAAGCTAAAATTGAAAATTTTAAATATTTTTTAAAAGACAGTTTGATATAATGGAATCATAAAGACTTGGTTCAAATCTAGACTCTGAGAGTTACTTTAAAATTGTTTAACTACTTTGAACCCCACTTTTCTCATACCTAAAATGAGATTAGTAACATCAATCTCATGGCATTGCAAGAATTAAAGATAAGCATTTGGTATCAGGACAATTTTGTTGTCTTCAGGGGGCATTCCTCATATTGTCTTCTGTATGACTGGTGCTCTCTGGAAATGAGCCTTGTAGTGGCCCTATTGCATACAGGGGCCTTGTACCTAGTAGGTGCAGGGAAAATAACATAATTTACTTACAAATTACCTCATTTTTATTTGTCATTTCTTCAAAGAATTTTGTATCTCAAGAAACGGGAGTGATTCAGCAGCCAAAAGTGGCCCCAAACACAGGCCTTCAAATCCTACTCCAACTTGAAAGCAAAACACTAGAAAGATTAGCCTAAAGGCTATGTGTGAGATGAATTAAAGACAAGGTAAGAGTCGGGGATTGTGGCATCTAGATTGGAAAGTAAGAAATAAAACTATCTAATTGCAGATAGCATGCTCTTATTTATAGGACATCCTAAGGAATCCACAAAAAGAAAACTATTGGAAGTAATAAATGAGTTCAGCAAGGTTGCAGATATAAAATCAATACACAAATAACAGTTGAATTTCTATACACAAGTCCATTTGAGCTGTTATAATAGACTACCATAGAGTTTTAATAACAGAAATTTATTTCTCGCAGTTCTGGAGGCTAGAAGTCTGAGATCAGCGTCAGCAGGGTCAGGTTCCGGTGAGGGTCCTCTTCCAGGTTTCAGACAGCTGTTTTCTCCGAGGTCCCTTTTATAATGGCTCTAATCCCATTCTTGAGGGCTCCACCTCAGTGACCTAAACACCTCCCAAAGTCCCAACCTCCTAACACATCACATTTTGAGGTTAGGATTCTAACATATGGATTTTGTGGGGACACAAACATTCAGTCCAATGAACAATCTAAAAATGAAATTGAGAAAATAATTTCATTAACAATAGCATCAAGAAGAATAATATACCCCCTGGCTGGTGTGGCTCAGTGGATTGAGTGCCAGCCTGCAAAGCAAAGGGTCGCTGGTTCCATTCCAGTCAGGGAACATGCCTGGGTCACCAGCTGGGTCACCAGCCAGGTCCCCAGTAGGGGGTGCACGAGAGGCAACCAAACATTGATGTTTCCCTCTCTCTCTACCTTACCCTCTAAAAATAAATTAATTAAATATTTTAATTTAAAAAAAGAATATACTTAGGAATAAATTTAACAAAAGATGTACAAGACTTAATACACTGAAAGCTACAAAACATTGTTGAAAGAAATAATAGAAGACCTAAAGAGTAACATACACCTCAATGAAAAGAAACCTCATGTTCATGGACTGGAATGAACAGAGAGCATTCTGGGAAGTAAAATGGCAGTGGTCCCCAAACCAATCTACGGCTTCAGTGAAATGCCTATCAGTATCTCAGCTGGCTTTTTTGCAGAAATTGACAAGCAAATCTTAAAATTCATGTGGAAATGCAGGGGACACAGAAGAACCAAAATAATTTTGAAAAAAATTTTCCAGCCCTGGCCAGGTAACTCAGTTAGAACATCATCCCACCAAGGTTCCGGGCTTGGCCCCCCGACACACCACGGTTGTGGGTATCCACATGCAAAAGAATGAAACGCACACCATATAACCAACTTAATTCAAACTGTATCATAGACATAAATGTAAGAGCTAAAACCATAAAACTCTTAGAAGAAAACATTGGAATAAATCTTCATGACATTGTATTAGGCAATAGTTTCTTGGATATGACACCAAATGAACAAGCAACGATAGAAAAAATGAATCAATTGGACTTTGTAAACATTAAAAATTTTTGTGTTTCAAAGGACATTGGGACAATAAAATATCCTGGAATTGAAGTGTGCTGGTTGCACAACTCTGTGAATATACTAAAAACCACTGACTTGTATATTTAAAGAGTGAATTTTTGGTATGTGAATTATATATCAATAAGGCTGTTTTATTATATTTTTAAAGAGTTGGGGATTGTTAAATAAGAAACACTCATCCTCATTGTTTCCTCAATGGGAAAGTCATCCCCAAAGGAGAGAAGTGACTTAAAGGTCCTGTGAGTTTGGGAGAAAGAGCAGGTATTTGCAGCTCAACACGATCGTCTCTTCCCAGAAAAGGCATTCTTCCTGTTTCTCTGTGCCTTAAGTTTTACAGCATCAAGCACTGCCAACAAATGAGTGGTAAAATCGGTCCAATTCTAAGATCAATAGTATTAGGAGGCACATCTTTTCACAGACATAAGCCACTACCTTAGATATCAGTTTTATCATTAGAAAGGCTGCTATTGTGGTCTCCATATGCTTTATTCCTTTGTCTTATTTCTCAAATGACTCAGAATTTCTTCAAGCAAGGAGGGTGCTATTTACTGACTAATCTTCAAGAACCCCAGCAGCACTGGAGGGCCTAGGGTGAGTACCATCAAATAGCTACTTGTGTATCACAGAGACATTGAGTTTGGAGAGGTAGCATGGAGCAATAAAATAAGTCAACAGACCTCATTTTTCCTTGTATGTTCATTTATTCATTTAGTCAACAAAGAAATAAATAAACACTTATTCAAGACATACTTTATTAAGCACCTAGCACATGTCAGGCATTTTTAAAGGAGCCAGAGATTCAGCACTGAACAAAACTGACCGGAAACCTGCTATAAGGGTGCATACATTTGAGCGGGAAAACTGACAATGAACCAGAATAGATACATTATCTTAGATGGTGATAAATCCTAAAAAAATATATATATATACATATATATGTGTGTGTATATATATATATATGGAAGAATAGGAAATACCAGCTGAGGGTGTGAAATTTTGCAGAGTACCCAGGAAAAGCTTCACCAAGAAGATGGCATTGGAATAAAGACCTGAAAGACATTGGGAAGCAAGTCATGTCGGTATTTGGGGGAAAAGATTTCCAGGCAGAGTAAACAGCATATGCAAAGTCTCTGAAGTGAGAGTGCATGGTCTGAGGAAAAGCAAGTGTAGCAAAGTGATGGGGATGGGGGAGCAGGAGGCATGGAGACTGCAAATGAGGTGAGAGAAATCTCAGGAAACTCAGAATACTATTTGTAGCTCAGAATAAGGACTTTGGCTTTTACTCATCAATTTATCCATTAAAGGGTTTCCAGCATAGGTGTGACATATGACTCTGTCGTGAATAAAGAGGGCAAAGGCAGAAGCAGGGAAACCAGTGAGGAGGAAGGCTATCACAATAACCCAGGTGAATAATGATGATGGCTTCATTAGACTACAAAGGGAGCAGTAGAGAGAGTGAGAAGTGGTCAATTCTGGAGGTTATTTTGAAGGCAGAGCTAACCAAGTGCGTTGATGGATTAGAGGTAGAGTGTGTGAGAAAGAGAGAAACTCAAGGTTTTTGTCCTGAGCAACTGACAGATACAGTTGCAATTAACTGAATAGGTTGGGGGAGTGGACACCAGAAACTAGTTCTGGATGTGTTAATTTTCAGATTTCACTGGACATTCCAGAATCTGACATATTTGACAGCATATGTCAAATAGGCAACTAGAGGTGTCCATCTGGAGTTCAAGAGACAATTCCGAGCTACTTACTAGCTTACCATTTCATTATTTGCTAGCCTTGTGACCTTAGACAAGTCACCTAACTTCTCAAAGTCACACTTTACTCTTCTGTAAAATAGGTATAAAACATGTAGCTATAATACAAGGTTGCTGTGAGGATTAAATCCAATGATCAGTAAAGTAACTGGTTCACAGGAGGCTCCGAATAAATTATCACTATTATTAAGTCCAATTAAACACACATTTAGTTGCTGGAAACACAACAAAATGAAAGATACAGTCCCTACTCTCAGTCCCAATGAAGAAAACTTAGTCAAAGCTTTCAACAAAGGACCTCTCAGGCAACAACAATCATTTGGGAGAATCATCAGGTCCTGGAACCTGACTGCACAAAGACGACAGACAACTAGCGTCAGGGTGAAGGCAGTCCAGGGGACTGCAGCACAAACCAGAATGTGTATCTGGCCTTCATGACAGCTTTCTGGGGAGCCTCAGACTTGTCAACTCTCTCTCTCTCACTTCACCAGTAGGGTAAACCCCAGCCCTCCAAAGATGTTTAAAAGTGCCCAAAGCTACACAGGAAAAAACACTGATTGGCTGGCACTAATCCATCAGCTCACCATACCTATTTTCCCACCTTCCCTCCCTGATTGAACCCAGCCCTCCCAACAGGACTTCAGTTTCTTGCACGCCCTGAGCCTGATCTTTCTCAGCTTCTAAGTAGTAGGGAAACAGCTCAGAGACCCTGTGCAACCTTAAAGAACATCTATGGCCAACACTGGGGAGATACCTGAACCAACATGAAGAGAAAAGTCAGGGAGCATAAGGGGAGAAAAGCTACCAATGAGTTCCTACTGAACTAGGGGCTGTACTAGATGTTTCCAGGGCTGAGAGAGTTGTTGCAAGGATTAAATATGAATCCGTGTAGAATATTTGGCTCAAGCCCTGGCTCATTGTAAGAGTACAATTAATGTTGGCTTTATTACTTTACTTATATCTATTTTAATCCTCACAACAACCTGCAAGTTGGCCTCCAAATCACGTTACTGAGTCTTGGTTTGCTCATCTCTAAACTAGGGAAAATAATAGTACCCACCAAAGATTTATGTAAAATCCTTAGTGTAACAGCTGGCACATAACAACTGCTCAACAATCATTAGATATTCTTAGTACTCTTCAAGAAGAGGACACAAAAGTTTCAGAGGTTATGTCATTTATCCAAATTCACAGTCAACTAGAATAGACTCGTGGTTTTGCCCTACTCAGCATCCATGTCTCCTCTTTTGGTTAGAGTACCTTTACCTTCTTTTGGGAACCACCCTCCCCTCTTCTCAGGCTATTTGATATGAGCAGGATTGACACCTCTATTTCAAGCTCCAGGGGAGAGTATGTGACCCAGGTCCAGCCAATTGCTTATTTCATCTCTCCAATCACAAGGATTGGTTTGAGAGTGGACTTGTGACCCATGACAAGTCAATGAGAATGCTGGAACTTTGTTGAATCTGTTGGGAGAGATGGACCTGTTTTGAACTTGACACTGAGAGGGTAAAAGCTTGGAGCTACTATGGATTCCTAGGTGGCAAAAGTGCCTGAGTGCAAAGTAAATTCAAAGGAAACAGGGCTAAAGGATGGAAAGAAACTGAAGCCTGCGAACTTTGAGCTCTTGCCTAAACACTTGAACGGACATGTCTAAAGTCTGTACCTCTAGTTTCATGCATATGAGGCAATAATGAGGCAATACTTTATATTCATATTCTCTATCCCTGCCACCTCTTGAGGGAACCAAAAGAATCCTTATTTGGCAAGTGTATCAGTCAGGGTCTCAACTGAAATTAGATGGCACTCAAATTAGAATAATTTGAAGCTGGTTCATTTATGATGGTATAGGTGGTGTAGGAGAACCCCATGGGACAGCATGGTAACCCGGGGCTGGTAACTACCAAGGAGCTGTCACCACCCCTAGGCTTGAAGGGACAGAGGAAAGAAGGTTACCTGAACCTGGAGGGAGTTTTGGAAAAGCAGCCTTCTTAAGAAGATCAATGAGCATCAACCAAGGCACACTGCCAGCCTGTGGAAGGAACCAAGGGAAAAAATATCCCAACCTTCTCCTCTTGCCTCTCATCCACAGACTCCCATTGGCTGAGCCCAGCCTGAAGACAGAAGGCAAAGGAGTCTGCTGATGTGTTAAAAACAATTCAGACCCAGAACAAGGTAAAGTGTAGATCTGGAGGGGCAGAGAGGACATACCTGGCCTAACAAGAAAGCAGCAGAGCCTGGTCTGGCTGTCTCTCTCCCAGTCCCTTGATGACCTCTTGGAAGCTCAGACCAGAGTTTTAAAACTCTTTGAGTTCCCTTTGGTGTTCCCTGTACAGCGCTCTCCTTTCTTTCCTAGAGAAAAGCCCATAAGGATGATACATAGGAGGACAGGGACTCTGAACATCTGGGAAGAAGCCACTGATCCAGCCCTGCTAACTCAGCTGGAGTTAAAGAGAGAAAGAAGCCTCCAGCCCAGCTGTCCACATGACTAAGGAGTCCTGGGCTGACCCTCAGGCCCTCACTCTGCCAGCTCCCTTTCTCACACAGAAACTTGTCCACAGGCCGGTTTGGCCCCAGTCTCAGGCACCACCAGACCACAGCTCCATGACTTCCTTTCTCTCCATGGGAGATGTCTGTTTCCTTCTGCAGCCAAGCCAGAGAAGCTTCTGGGATTCCCCACTATTGGCAGGGGCCCAACAGTGCCCTGAGGACAGGGCTGAGCTGCATCCAAGTAGCTCATTTTGATCACATAGACACCTGTTCATTCCTCTTCCCGCTCAAAACACCCTGATTTTTGCAAAAATAGGTTCCTTCCCACCTTTCGAATCCAGTTCAAAACTTAGAATCTCCTCAGAAAGCCTTCCTCATTAACTCGACTCTACACTCCTCTATTATGATGTTGATTATCAGAAGTACTTCTCCATGTAAAATAACTAATAATAGCAACTCATACTTACTAAGTGCTTTCTATGTGCCCATCGCTGAGCTAACTGCCTTACAGACAAAATCTCATTTAATCTGCACAACTACCTTGTAAAGTAGATGCTATCAATGTACAGCATGTGTTGTGATTGGCAATCCTTTGATTGTGCCAGGAGACAAACTTAGGAGCAATTACTTTATCCATTTCTACAGAGGAGAAAACGGGGGCTCAGTGAGGATAAATTAATAGTTTAAGTTCACACAAGCAAGCAAAAAGCAGCAATGAGACCTAAATCCAGATATGACCAACTGCAAAGCCCATGCTCTTAAAACAGCAGTGTTTTACTATCTCCCAGCTATGTGCAGTTCCACGATGTGGTATTGGCTGGAGGAGTCCCTAACTCTTCTCTGTACGGTAGATATCCATGTGCTGGAATCACAGAAGTTAACTTATTATGCAAGTGAAATAGACACTTTGTACAATACAAAGAATGCAAGTTATGCAGCAACCACCACCATCATCCCTTTGTGGTTACGGGTAACCCACTGGCTCTTGAACCCCAATGAGATGCCAAACACATTAAAATAATTTCACTAGTGTTGTCATTGTGAGATTAAGAACACTTTACAGATAAAATAGAGGAAACTCATTAGAAGTTACTGGTTAAGACGCTCAGGCTGTAACTCTGCTGCATTTCCTGAAACTAACTAAGCCATTGTTAGTTACTCGGAAAACTGGCCTTGTTTTCACTTCCTGTGTGAAATATCCCATGTGGGACTTTCCCACAGTGTGATATCATCTTTTTACATTAGTCAACTTATTTAATTCTCATAACAACACACTATAAAGTAAGTACCATTATCATCTCCATTTTATAGATGAGGACTAAGGCACAGAGAGATTAAGTAATTTTCTAAAAATCACACAGCTGGTAGTGCTTGGATTAGCCTTCTGAGTTAGCCTTCCGAGCTTGTGCTTTTAACAACTACTACTTTGTAGTTTGATAATAAATCTAAGTAAAAATAATTACTAAACCCATCAAAGCACTAAAAATGCAAAAGAGTTGTAGAGGAGCACTGTTTTGTAGAATCTACATGCTCCAGTAATGTGAAGGAGAAATCTTCCACCTAGAATGTATGGTTGGTTGGATTGATCAGCAAAGAGAATCTGGAAAACAGATGGCTGAGAAACAAGTAAACTTAAAAGGAATCAGGAAGCAGAGATCCATGGCTGAGAAAGAATGAGCCATGCTCAGACCAGCCAAGGTAGACCTGAGAGTGAATGGCTGGAGCAGTATCTGGCAGGAGAAGTCAGGAGGAAGGAGATAGCAAAGTGAAGAGAAGTCCTTCTGGTTTTGCTTCCTTAAACCCCTTTTTCCTGAATTCTTATTATCTGCCAGGCAGAGCTGCCTTTATGGAGTTTGTGGTCTAGTGGGGGGATGTATTAGTCAGCATATTTTTTGTTGCAAGTGACTGAAACCAATTCAAATTGGCTTAAGTAAAAGGGAATTTATTGGCTCACTTAACTGCAAGTTGACTGGTAGGATGTACTTCAGACTCGTTGATCCAAAGGCTCAAAATATCTCTTTACATCTTAACCCTACCCTTCTCTTGATTCCTCCATTCTCAGGTAGGATTTGTCCTTGTGGTAGCACGATGGCTGCCATTGGCGCCAGGAGTTCATCTTAGCCTGTCAGTAACCCTCTCGCAAAAAGAATGTTTCTTTTCCAGTTGTTCCTGTAAAAACCCTAAGATTCGCTCTGATCAACAACCTTGATACCATGCTTAACACGGACCCAGTTATGAAGCTTAAGGATGGAATATGCTGATTGACCAAGGCCTGGGCAACATGCACAGCCTTCTGTGCAGCCCCACCCAGACCACATAGATTGAAAACGGAGTGATGGCTCCCAGGGAAAATGAGAGTACTAACTAAGGAGCGGGGAATGAATGCTGAGTAGGCAAAGACAACAGATGTCTGATTTGGGGATTCAGGCAATGATACCGGTAATTACAATACAGCATGATAAGTAACATGATGAGAAGGAACTGGTGCTGGAGGAGTGCATAGGAGGAAGTGACATGTGAGATGAGACTTACAAAGGAGGTCTCAGGGCAAGGAGGGGAGAGATTGGGAAACAGAAACAGGGCGTGCAAATTTCTTGAGAAATGTGAGATTGTGGATAGGGGCAGTGGGAATGAACATCATGGGCCAGATCATGAAGCAGGCCTCGGAGGAGAAGAAGGAAAATGGATTTGGGGCTGAAGAAGAAATAAAGATTTCAGTTGGCATGTTGATCTTGAAGCACATATGGATCATCCTGTTAGAGTTAACAAAAGCCAGTTGGACATGTGGTGTTGAGTTTAGGAGCAGGATCTCTAGAGGCAGCACAAGGATGTGATCAGCACAAGGATGGACACAATTGTGAGTGAGACATCTCTGGGTGAGAAGATGAAGATTGAACAGACTCTTTGAAAAGCATATCCATGTGGCCGATGAACATATGAAAAGGCCAATAAGCACATGAAATAATCACATGAAAACAACATCATTACTTACTAGTGTAAACATATGAAATCAGTAAGATACCATTACACAACTACCAGAATGGCAGAGATTAAAAGGATTGATAATACCACTTGTTAACAAGGAGGTAGAAAAACTGGAACTCACACACATCACTGATAGGAGTGTAAACTGGCACAACCACTTTGGAAAACTGGCAATATTTACTGAAGTGAAATACATGTATCCTCTATGACTCTGCAACTCTACTAATATATACATATATATGTATATATTAGTAGAGAAATAAACACTTGGCTATATAAATGCATGAGAGAACATTCATAACAGCCTTATTCAGAAGAGCTGGAAACAAACCAAATGTCAATTGTTATATGTTCATTCAATAGATGCTATACCATAAAAAAACTAAGCACTGACATGGATGACTCTTATACAGCTTGAGTGCAAGAAACCAAACCTAAAAGGATACATATTGTGTGATTCCATTTATAATTATAAGAAAAAAAATCTGAGATGCTCTAAATTAAATTATAGTGGCCGGAGAGTAAGAGAAAGAGACAAAACTGTCTATTTGTTAATGGCTGCAGGCCAGCTAACAAAGGACTTCTCATATTCCTGTTTTGCCTGCTGGAACTTCGGATTGATTTCCAGATGGCTATTTCCACAGATTATTTCAGCCAGGCACCATCTAGCTTCAGGAGCCTCCGCTTGCTTACAGGTGGGCTTTCCAAACTGCTGCCCACAGCCATGCTACATAAGCAAACATTTTTTTATGGGGCCTCTGTAAGCTCAGAGCTGGCTCATTTCATCTTCTCCCATCCTTTTGCCTAAAGCTCATGTAAATTCTTTCGGACTTCTCTCTTCCCCCTTAGCCCTACTTGATGTATCAAAATGCTTGTAAGAACTCTGGAATGATGGACATACTGTCTTTTCTACCTAGCCATGCTGCTGATGGTTTAGACTCCAGGCCCCAGTATTGGTCTTTTGGGTAGCATTTTTGGCTCAATAAAACCTTTCTTTAAAAAAGACTTTAATCATGGAAGTTAAAGATGTTTATGTTCAGTTGGTTAGAGCATTGTCCCAATACGCCAAGGTTGCAGGTTCGATCCCTGGTTGGGGCACATACAAGAATCAACAACAATGAATACATAAATAAGTGGAACAACAAATCAGTGTTTCTCTTTCTCTCTCTCCTTTCCTCCCTCTCTCTGTCTCTCTGTCTCTCTCTCTCTCTCTCTTAAAAAGCAATCAATAAATAAAAAAGAATTTTTTAAAAAGTTGATGGTGGTAGAGGTCAGAAATAGTGATTTCTATTTTGACAGGGGCTATACTTGAAAATAGGTCAACAGAGCCTTCTAGGTGCTGGAAATGTTTTGTATATTGATTTTGGGGGGGATTATAAAGGTACATACATGTGTACAAATCCATTCAGTTGTTCATTTAAGATTTGTGAACAGTACTGTATCTATTTTATCCCTAAGCTGGGGGAGAGCTTATCCCTTCCCCAAAAGACAGAACAACCAAAGAGAGCAGGGACTATACGGGTATTTTTCAGTTTGTGAAATGATATGACATTTTACAAGGCCCAACCTGATAGTGAAGTCCCCCAGGGCCAGAAGTCTTTGTTTAAATTTTAATCTCTACTGTTCCAAAACATCTATATTGGGGGTCTCACAGCAGACCCACAATACCCATGACTCAATATTGGCTCAGAGCAGCATACTCAGAGCTCTTCAGTGTTCAACTCAACACTCATTTCCTGTGTATCTACTCCATGTCAGGCCCTGTGCTGAGAGCTGGGAATATGAACACAAGTAAAACACTATTTCTGCATTTAAAAGCTACCAATCAAAAGGTGGGTGCTCCAGGATGAAGGATAGGTTCTTTCAGCAGCCAACTCATCCATCAGCACATGTAAAAATAATAGTACCAACCAACCACCATTTGTGAACTGCCAGGTGCTTTATGTGTATAACAGATTTTTTTCCTCTTAATTGCTATTTAAAACCACAACTGCCTGCAGCTACTTTTGTCTGTTAGGGGAGTGGTATAATTTTTCTCCAAGTAGATGGTTCTTTGTTTAGGAAAATACTTAGTAAGTTGCTTTGGCAAGAAGAATGAAGCTCCCCAGGGATAGGGCAAGACAAAGGGAACTGACTGGCTTTGCAAATTAGAGAGTGGGAAAAGTGTGGCAGCAAGGGAAGGGAGGGGGGTCTGGAAACAGGAGGAGGGGAGATATCAGGAGGTATAGTTAGGGAGATCTATACAGTTTTTCTTTTCCTAGACTCTTCCTTGAAGAACTACCCCTTTGCCTTCCTATTCTCACTCATTCTTCAGGTTTTACCTTTTAAAAATCACTTCTTCATTCAAAAAGAATGAGGCCAAATTCTCTCTAGTGACATGGAAAAATGCACTGGATATATTGTGAGATGAAAAAAGGTAACCTGCAAAATGGGTGCACAATACAGTTCTGTTTTTTTTTTTTTTTCTTAAGGGCATGCCATATATATGTATTTACACTTGGCTTTACATATGGAAAATGCCTGGAAAAGTACAGGACACTATATTAACAGCTGTTACCACGAGGGAGGGTGGTAGGGAATTACAGGCTTCTATTTTTAATTTTTGCCCTTTTTACCTTTAAACATTTTACCATGAGATTTCATCCCTTTTCAAAAGTCTCTTCCTCCAAGCAGCCTTCCCTGACTTCTATTGTAGATCAGGTTCCTCTGGTATCTTTCCTTCCTTTGTTGTGACATTCAGCACCTTGGTGATTTTCTGCTCATTACCTCTCCTACCCCTCCACCTCCTGCACCCACCATGCTCGCCTCAGCTCCAAGAAGATAGGGACCAGGAACTCTAGCAGAGTGCTTGGCACAGTTGTTAAGCAAACAAATGAATTCTTGCACCTTCCAAAGAATTTTCTCCTGCCTGTTTTGAATCTTCCAGAGAGAGGTGGGAGCAGCTCAGCTCCATGTGTGTGCTGCCGCCCAAGCTGGCCTCACAGTGTTCCAGTTAATTCTCTGCCCAGGGCAGGGTGAGATGGGCTCTCTCTTGTCAGGGACAGAAGTGTAAAGCAGCAGCTCCTGCCCTCTTTATCTCCCAGAGGGACGCCAAAATACCTGACACCGCAACAACCTGTGAGAGGGGAGGTAAGAGCAGGTCGGGGAGCCAATTACTGGAACAGGCCAGGGCACCCTGGCTGACCTTGGAAGAAGCAGGGACGGCTTCCCTTCCATCTTCCTTTGCTTTCTAGCAGTAGGGGAGGAGGAGATGGAGGAGATGGAGGCCTAATTGCTTTCACCTTGAGAAAAATCTGCTACTGACCATATGCGGAGAGAATCACTCAGTTATGGACAGAATCACTCAGTTATACAGCAGGGGGCTGGAAATTAGATCAGGAAAGCTGACATTTTCCCTGAGGCCTTCTGACTAATGACCAAGGGGAAGAGAGGCACTTGGCCTAATGGCCCCCTCCTTGCTCTGGCCTACCAATCACAGTGTCAACTGAGCTCCTGCTTATTTCTGCCCAGAACCCCGCAGGGAAATCTCCATGTCTGCCTCCTCTCCACACAAGCTCCTGTCACTAAGAGTGTCTTCACTTGGTCTTGTCCAGGCCACAATTAAGGTTGCTAGAAGGGAATTAGAGCTCTGTCTCATAGGCCTCTGACTGCCAGGCCTCTATCCACCCAGCCAGCCTCTTCCTGCTGAGTTCAGTCAGGAAAAGTGATGTTGGCCACTGGGACTGCCAGGCAGTGGCACCGGCCAGCCACAAGTGCCTGATTCTGCCCAAACACTTCTAACAATTGAGGCAGTAAATGAACTCTCGTGCTTTCTCCATCCCTGATGAAAAAGCAAGTTCAAAAACCACATACTGGTCTCAATCCCTAGAGTAAGGCAAGGAATGTGATACAGAGAAAACGCTGCAACTCAAAAGAGCAGTCTTGAGTGATGCTGATGCTAGCCAGAGAGTCTGCCACCAGGAGCTCAGCATTCAAACCACAGAAAATCACCCTGGAGGCATGTGATACTGGCTTTACACAATTACTGATTTATAGAGCTTCGGCACACTAGCTAGTCACCTGTTGGGTCCCAAATAGATTTCCTTTAAGAAATTCTTGAGGCAATAAAGCCAGCAGCTTTTTTTCTCCTTTTATTGATTCTAGAGAGAGGGAAGGGAGCAAGAAAGAGAGGGAGAGAAACATCGATGTGAGAAACATCGATCAGTTGCCTCTTGCCTGCCGCCAACCGGGCCCAGGCATGTGCCCTGCCAGGAATCAAACAAGCGACCTTTTAATTTGCAGGACAACACCCAACCAACTGAGTCACACTGGCAAGGGCAGAAGCCCACAGCTTTATACATAGCTTACTTCAACCACTTTCTAGCTGTGTTACTTTAGTCATGTCTCTTAACCTCTCTGAGCTTTAAGTTCCCTATCTGTAGAACGGGATTAATAATACCTACTTCAAATAAAATAAAATTAATACACATAAACTGCTTAGTATAGTCCTTTGTGCCCAGGAAGTGCTCGTGAAATGGTAGCTTTTGATATTATTATTGTGGCGCCTTCAGGGCACAGCGCAGACACAAAGTAAGGTAGAAAACGGTGGGGCTTTCAGGAGCATGCAAACCTGGTTTGAAATCCTAGTTCCATTACTTCCATTATGTGACAATGGGGGAGTTCATTAATTTCTTTGAGCTTTGGTCTCCCTCTCCAAGAAGACACTGATAATGCCTGTCTGGTCAACAGGATAGAGTCCAGCTCTCACCTGAGCCTGAGCACGTAAAAGATGCGCAGGAAATATTAGCTGCATTGGTTCAGAATCATTACGCCCTTTCCAGTATCCTTCACCTTGTTTTTTTTGTTTTTCTTGGGTTTTTTTTTTGGGGGGGGTAATTTCTACTAAGAGACAAAAGCCTGCTTAAAGTGGTTTATTTTGAGGACCATGTCCAGATAGCTCATTTGGTTAGAGCATTATCTTGATACACCAAGGTTGTGGGTTCAATGCCTGGTCAAAGCACATACAAGAAGCAATTGATGAATGCATAAACAATGGAACAACAAACCAATGTTTGTCTCTCTCAAAATTTAATACATTTTTTAAAAGTTATTTACTTTGGGGTAGTGTATTGATTTTCTCAAAGTCAGTGGCCTCTTTCCAGTTGTGATTTGTCTTTCCATCTCTGTATTAATTGACCTTGGTCACCTGTCTTTTTTGAGACCTTCCTCTCTCCCTTGCTTTTCTTGACTCTGTGATGCCCCATTCTCTCTCTCCTGCTCCCTCTCCCTCTCTCATTCTTCCCAGCCTCTTATCTTTATCCTCCTTCACTTATTTTTCTGTCCTTTGCTCCACATTTTACCTGTTCTCCCTCAGAGAAAGGCCACACACAGTCACCAAAAGCAAGTTCAGTGTGATTTCAAAGGTATCATTACTCTCCTGGCCACCCACACATCAAATCCCAGATTCTTTTTCCTTTCCTCTCTTTTAGAATGCAATCAATTGCCAAGCATCTCTACTTTTTTTTTTTTTTTAATCTTTATGGGTGCTTTATTCAGATGGCTAGCAATCTGAGAAGACAGCAGGTTATGTACCCTCAGGAGCCATCTTAACATCTCATTTCAAGCTGACCTTTTTTTAAGGAGAAGAAAGGATAGGTAAGGGGTTTGGGAAAAAGGTTAATTGGGTAAGAGTTGCAGTCTGGTGATTTTCCTAGTACTTCTTTACCTGCTGATCAACAATTCTTTATCTTCATCATAGCCATTCCCTCCCTGGAACACAATGGCTCAGATACCCTTTCCATCTATTTTTTTTTTTTAAACATTCTCACATCCACCTCCTTCTATTCCATTTTTCCTCTTGCTACTCTAGGCCAATGTCAACCCAAATCTGCTCTGGTTTAAATGGCTAATTGCAATCCACCCTGAATATTGCAGCCTTTCTAAAGATCACTTTAAGCATGCCTTTCACCACCTACCCATTTTCATTCAAAATTCTATTAAGCCCTTTTCCTTCCTTCAGTAGATTCAAGAGAATTTCAAGCCTTCCATATCTGATCATCTAGATCTGACTTTTTAAAAAATGTTTGATTTCTTCATTTTTAGAGAGAGAGGAAAGGAGGGAGAAAGAGAGGAAGAGAAACATCAATGTGTGAGACATCAATCAGTTGCCTCTCACACACGCCCCAACCAGGGACCAGGCTGCAACCCAGGCATGTGCCCCAACCAGGAATTGAACTGGCAAATGTTCACTTTGCAGGATGATGCCCAACCATCTGAGCCATGCCAGTCAGGGCTAGATCTGACTTTCTATCAGGTCCCAGACCAGACTTTCCATTCCATGCATACCTTTTCCATGTCTATCTTGGCTTCTTTGCATCTCTTGCCTCCTCTGCTTGGAGTGTCCTCCTTCCGTTCTCATCTCTATTCAAATCCAATCTGTCTTTTAAGGCACTGCTCAGCCCTGGGTGGTGTTGCTCACTGGTTTGAGCAGTGACCTGTGAACCAAAATGTGGCTGGCTCGATTCCCAGTCAGGACATATGTCTAGGTTGCGGGCCAGGTTCCCAGTTAGGGGCATGAGAGAGGCAATCATGTATCTCTTGTGCAGTGCTGTTTCTCTCTCTCTTTTTCTCCCTTTCTTCCTCTGTCTCTAAAAGTAAATAAATAAAATCTTTGAAAAAACAAAAAGACACAGCTCAAAATTCAACTTCTTCCTGAAGCCTTCTCCACCCACAGTTATCACTTTCACAGAGCTTCCTTTGATGATGTTGGTGTGGTGGTGGTGATGGAGCTACCTGTCTGAGAGGGTGGTCAGTGCCTGCGGGCACATCTGCATATGCCTTCAACTTATACCTGAAGGCAGAGTTGGTATCCCCTACATTTTGAAATCGAGGGTCTCTGTAACTTTGATTAAATTAGTTTTAAATTCTAGCTCTAAAAGTCATCTCTCTCTCTTTATACCTCTCAGAAACCAATCCTTTCCCCTAGATAATCAGCAGCCTGTGCAGCAGCAGAAGACAGTAGCCCTGACTGTCACCTGGCCCAGACCTCCTGCACACTAAAGATAACATCTTGACGTAATTACGTTCAGCTCCTGAGCCCTAAGGGTGGAGCAACACCCTAGCTATTTTCCCGTGAGACCAGGCAGAGGGTAAGAATTCAGAACTGTCCTCAAGAGCTGAAAAAGTGATTTATTACCTTTACCTCACCTCCAACAAATCAGCTCCCAGCATGACACTGAACTCCCTAACCCATGGTATCTTGTGATTTTCCCCTATATGATCTGTAACCTACACGCCAGTAGGGAGTTGCGTTTTTAGAGCAAAAGCTCCCCATCTCCTAATTGACCAATTCAATATTAAACTATTTTTTTCTTTCTATACTGCAAATCCCTGCTTGTGCATTTCTTTGAGCCAGTGCACAAAGGCAGGTAGACTCAAGGAAAAAACACTGGGGTTCCAGTAACAATACCCCTGGATGACAAAGCGTAGTGTCGTAGTGGTTTGGAGTTGGACAGACTTGCATTCAACTCCTAACCTGTCACTTTCCCACTAGTTGCAAGGCTAACAAATGACCTAACCTTTCCAAGTCTCACTTTTCTCATCTAAAAAATAGGGATCATGCCCTGGCTGAATAGCTCAGTTGGTTAGAGCATTGTTACAATATGCCAAGGTTTCAGGTTCAATCTCTGGTCAGGGCACATGCAAGAGTCAACCAATGAATGCATAAATACATAGAACAACAAGTCAATGTTTCTTTTCTCTAAAAATCAATAAACAAAATTTTTTTAAAAATAGAGATCATAATGACCTCATAGAGTTGTTGTGAAGATTAAATGATAATGTATGCAAATGACTTGGCACAGCTCCTGGTACCCAGTCTACATTCAATGAAAGGTAGAGATTATTATAGTTCCTGGCAACCTGTAGTCTAAACACTTCTGCAACCCTGCTCATTTGCATAGCCAAAGTATAATTTACATAGACTGTGATATTTTACTATAGGTATATCTGCTTTCAAAACAGCCCTCTTTTTCCAACTTTCCATTTTTATAAATGGCACCGCTGTTCCAAGGCTCTCAGGCTCAAACATTGGCAGCGTACTCAGCTTCTCCTGCTCTTTCATGGGCCAAACCCGTTGGCACTTAACCATGGGCTCTCTCTGTTTTGAGAATGTCTTAACTCCCCATTGGGAATGTAAATGCTTTGACAGCAGGAACTAACTTATACTGCCTTGGTATCTGATACACTGGCATAGGGCAGGGTCTTAATACGTACTTGTTTTCTGACAAGATGCTGTCAACAAATTAATGTACAGGGGCAGGTGTGAAAGAGGTGCTACAACAATCTAAAATAAGGATAAGATTCTCTGTGATTTTGTTTTATCCTCTCCATTTTCTCTATTCCTACCCATTCTCTAATGCCCAAATCAACGTCCTCTGTGAGACCTGCCATGCGCAGTATTTTCTTTCTCTTTGCTTTATACTACATATTTAATTAGAGAGTTTTTTTACCAATTTTTTAAATTTAAAATTGAAAAAAATTAAAATGATATAGAAAGATGTACTGTGGTGATGAAATTTGTCTCTTATTCCCATTTCTCAAAGATAAGAACTGGGAACATCCCTCCAGATCTTTTACGGTCACATTGGAGACCAATATCCTACACTAAGACAGAATTTGAAAATAATCTTTTAAAAATAATAGTGTTTCTCTTAGATTTTTACATGGCATTTTCTGGGCCCAGGGAGAAGCGGTTAAAATAAATCCGAGGTGTAAAATGAATGAGTAAACTTCAAATCTGTCCCATAGCACTTCAACAATTCTATTACAGAGCACCTATCTCACTGCAGTTTGTGTGCACCTCTGCCTTCCACTGGCTTGTGCACGGGGGCAGAAACTGACATTAATTTTGATATTCCCAACACATAATTTACACATAGGAAGCACTCAGTAAATATTTTTGTAAAAAATGACTTCACTTTCATCTCCCACCCTTCTTAATAGGATTTTATGGCTAGATTTATTTTTTAATAATAAACAGATTTAGTCCCAGAATTTTGCATCTCACCTATAAATGAGTGATCTATCAATCAGAGTCTCAGCAGGAAACTGAATTAAACTCAGATGACTCAAGAAACTTTAATGAAGGGACCATTCAAGAGGTGTGGGCACAGTTAAGGGAACCAAAAAAGGAGGTTGAGGTGGCCAGAGCTAGTAACAGCAGGAAGCTGTGACCATTGTTGCGTGAAAAGCAAGGGAAGGAAATGGAGTTTCCTGAGCCTAGTGAGACCCTGAGCCGTGGAAGAGGGGCTGCTGACAGAAGCTGTTGTCTTGGAAGGAAGGAGATATTGCCGGAAAGTAAGAAAATGTGGCCCAGAAAAGGAAAAAACCCCAAACTCACTCTCCTTCTGCAGACCCATCTCTTGCTAGTGCCTCCCATTGGTGGAACCCAAGTGAGCAATAAGCCTGGATGACACAGTCCATGGAGCTAAGCTTCCTGGGGCACAGGGCAAACCCAGAAAGAGGATGGTTGGGGGTGGGCAACAGAGGGAAGCACAAAATTCATCAGTTACTAAACACAGTGTAGCTGAATGACGTCATTTCGGTCATTCTTCCATCCAGAACCTAAATTATGAAGTGTTTTTCATGCCAGATAGTAGGGCATGGGGAGAAATACAGAAGTGGGGAGGGAGAAATAACCAATGAACACAGGATCCCGCCTCAGTAGGTGATCATGAGGCTAAGCTGGTATTCATAGCTGCCTGCTTCCACCGTCTATTCCATGTCCCCCTGACCTTCTGCCAGCACGTTGGCTGGAGGAGAGTCTTTGCTTGGTGGGATGACCCAAACCTTCATTTCCATAGGATTCATTTCTAGGTGGTCCTGTCTTTTGTATTGCTTTGCTACAGTTTTACATTGATGGTTATTGGCTATGGGAGTACTAAGTGATACCCTGGTGAATCCACTGGGAACAGGTACAATTCTTCTTGCCCCTTTTGGTAGCGGCAACCTAATTTCCACTTGACAATCAGGATCGATCACCCTAGCCAATATTGAAAACCCTTCTTCTGCCATTGGTTCAATTGCCTGGGGAGCCCAGAATGACCAGGGGGAAGTCTCAGCTTCCAATTTAAAGAAATTAATTTAATGTCTGTATTCCCTGGAGGAAGCATTCCTTGGGAAATAAGACTTCCAAACCCACTGAACTCAAAATTGCAGGGAAAAAAAAAACCCAAACATTCTATAAGTCAGTTATTAAACATAAATGCGAGAAAGATCACTCCCACTTCCACCCAGGACCCTTGTATTCCAGCCATGGAGAAGATGGCACCGTATATGAGTAGCTCTTTAAAGGTATGTACCCATTCTTTGACATCACCCCAACTTTGCAGGTTGTTGTCTCGTAGGTGACATTTCCAGGAACCACCTGGCTGTGATACACTAAGCTATTTCTATGCCGTCCAGAATCTGTTTTAAGGTGTGACATCGGAACTGGAAGTTTTTGCTGATGGCTTTACCGTCTCTCTATGAAAGGGATATTTCGGTTATTTGAGAATGCCTTGCATTTTTATCACTAAAACACACAAAACCAAGAAAATAAAAACCACTCTTATTCTATAATGATCTTTTTAGGTTCTGCCAGCAGAGCCTCCCTGAGATACTTGGCCTTTGCCATGCTATTTAATGCCTAATTATCACTCATAGCTCAGCTCTCGTTGCCTTACCCCATCTAGTGGAGGATGTGTCCACTATGTCTGTATCAGCCATTTTCACAGAAATATTTTAGATCTTCTACTAAGAACCACTGCTAATGACAACCTGGTGATTCTGTGGCATTCAAAAGCTCTCTAGCACATCCACAAAGTGTCAAGTGGGCCCTGTGTTGAGGTCAAGAACAAAAGATAAAAGCCTCTAATGCTTCCCAGATCATATTTTGATCTGATAACAGATTAAACTGAGGAGTGTTTTGGAATGAAAAGTCTGACTTGTTCAAAATTATAGGAGAAACACCCTTATTGTAATAATCATTCTCATACATTTAAATAAGTATCTACGTCTTAGAGCAAATCTCTACAACAATTTGTAGTCTAAGAGCTTAGACTTTGAAATTGAACATCACTAAGTTCCAAACCTTAATTAACCACTTATGTGAGCTGGGAAAATGATTTAAATTCTCTGACTCTTGGTTTCTTCCTCTTTGTAAAGTGGGTATAACTAGAGTCCTTTCTCCTAGACTTACAGGCTTATACAGAGCCCAGCATACGCTAAGTTCTTTACAATGTTAATAATTATGATTTGTAGTAGTTATTACGTACTAGGGATTATAGACATTGGGCTCTAAGGTAAATGAAAAATTTCAGGAGTTTCTGTTTGTAATAGGGAAATTTACCAAGAGGAAAAGACTCCAACTTTAATTTCCTTTAGACTGTTTTTTAAGAATGTTGGGTTATTCTCCCTCCTTCCCCCCACAAAAGAAAATAAAAAATACTTGATAAACCTTAAGAAAGAAGCACAATTGCTTTACATTATATATATACTGAATTCAGTATATATATATATATACACACACATATATATACACACACACACACATACACACACACACCCCCAATTTTATAGAACTAGAAGGCAAAATTTACTGATTTATATAATATTAGGGGTTTATGGTTGTTTCTTTGTCCTAATAGCCTTAAATCTGTCATACTTATGGCAGAGAACTTAAAATTTTGGGCTATCAAGACAGAGTACCTGGGTTCAAATCCCTAGTAAGTTTGAGCAATGGACTTAGCCTCCCTATGCTTTTATTTTTCCAACTACAAAATAGGAATAACAGTACTAGTCTCATAGGACTGTTGTGAAAATTAAATAAACTGAACACATGTTGGTGTTGGCTATTATTACTTATTACTTCTGTGGCTCCAAGTCCCTAGTAGGGAATACATTGTGGAAAGAAGTGGGAATGCTCTATCCTATCAAAAGAGGTACCTGAAAGTCTTAAGTGCCCTAGAAAGCTTGTCTCAGGAAAAAGTCTGATTACTCAGGTAATGAACCACTACCCCAAGACACGCAGGTCAACTGTACTAATAAGGAATCTACTTTATGCACAGCTACCCCAGAGGTTAGGGACAAAACTAATAAGTCAGCTTGTTAGAACATAGAATAGACCACCTGGTCCTGTTTTTGGTTTTTTTGTTTTTGTTTTTGTTTTTGTTTTATTTCCTCCCCCCCCACCACTTTCCCTTGCCCCCTCCCTCTTTCCCTCCCTCAGCTCTTCCCCTTTGGTTTTGTCCATGAGTCCTTGCTATATGTTCCTTGACTTTCCCCTTCCCTTCCTTTTCCCCGCCCCCCCTCCTTCCCTCTTGCCTCCGTTGATTTCTTTTCCTTTCAGTGTTGCTGGTCTTATTTTCCTCGCATCTTTGTATTGTTGGTTAGGTTCCGCTTATAGGTGAGATCATACGGTATTTGTCTTTTGCCCCCTGGCTTATTTCGCTTAGCATAATGATCTCCAGTTCCATCCATGCTGTCGCAAAGTTTAGTAGTTCTTTTTTTCTTTCTGCTGCATAGTAGTCCATTGTGTATATGTACCATAACTTTTTGATCCAATCATCTACTGATGGGCATTTAGGTTGCTTCCAACACTTGGCTATTGTAAATTGTGCTGCTATGAACATTGGGGTGCATAGGTTCTTTTGTATTGGCGTTTTGGTGTTCTTAGGGTATAGTCCCAGCAGGGGAATCACTGGATCAAAAGGCAATTCCATTTTCAGCTTTTTGAGGAAATTCCACACTGCTTGCTGCACAGTGAAGCTGTTTTTTGATAAATGGAATTCTAGAATCCATAAAAAAGCTTAAAACATGCCTCAAGTCTATTTTCCACACTGTACCCCTGGCTGTAGCCTCACAGATGGTGGGATCTAAGTAGTCTCAGGTAGTTTCCTGAGTAGGTCTTTTCTCTTACTCAGAGAGTAGTGATTTTTCTTCCCTCCTGTTTCTTTTCATCTAGTTAGGGGAGAAAAGAGGTGTTCAACCAACATGCTCTTTTTAAATACTGAGTATAATGTCAGGTTCAAAGCTACAACTCAACAAATTATCATTAAGACTGAGTGAGGTGATTAGGAAGGCAGTTGAGAGTTGGACAGACCCCTGAACCAGGTCATTTGGCTACTGAAAAACTTTTGAATGCCTTTCCCATGTAAACTTGAGACTTATTTTTGTTTTAAACTTAAGGCTAATTTTTTTTTTTTTTTTTACAGGAAATATACCTCTGAGATCCAGCCACGCTGAACTACTTGTGGGTCCTCAAACTCACCAAATTCTCGCTCATCTCTAGTCCTCTCAGTGCCTGGATGTCTTTTTACAGCCCTTCACCTAGCTAATTTCTGAGGTCCAAAGTTCAGCTTAAAACACACCTCCTCCATGAAGCAAGCTTAACCACCCTCCCGCAGACTGGTGACCCTCCTCTGTACTATTTTATTTTATTTATTTGAGAGAGAGAAAGGAAAGGAAGGAGGGAGACAGGGAGAGAGAGATGTCAATTTTTTGTTCCACTTATTTTTTTTTAAAAGATTTGATTTCCTTGTTTTTAGAGAGAGGGGAAGTGAGGCAGAAAGAGAGGGAAAGAAACATTGATGTGAGAGAGAAACATCTATCGGTTGCCTCTAGCTCTCCCCGACCTGGGCCCAGGCATGTGCCCTGCCAGAAATGAAACAAGCAACCTTCCGACCTTTTGCTTTGCAGAACGACACCTGACCAATTGAGCCACACCTGTCAGGGCTGTTCCACTTGTTTTTGCATTCATCAGTTGCTTCTTGTATGTGCCCTGACCAGGGATCAAACCTGCAACCTTTGCGTATCAGGACAACGCTCTAACCAACTGACCTACCCAGCCAGGGCTCCTCTGTACTCTTATAGCACTTTGTACTTACACTTATTCTATCATTTACACACTGATGTACAGTTGTCAGTGTACTGGTCTGTACCCCCCTCTGCCATCAGCAACCTGAGAACAGGAACCCACATCTTATTCACTATTATGTCCCCAACATCTCCACAGTTCCTGGCACACAGATGTTCAAGAATTATTTGTTGAATATTTACTGTGACAGTTTCCTAATTAGTCTTTGTGCTTCTGTTCTTCCCCAGTTTCTATACAACAGCCAGAGAAAAGTTCTAGCAGCCTACATGGCCATCCTGTATTCTGATCCTACTTACTTCAACCGTCTCACTTCTATAGCTAAACCCGGTGCTTACTTTGTTCTCCAACCATTTGGCTTTTCTTTGTCCCTAGAATTCACTCAACCAGTTCCTGCCTCAGGGCCCTGCACTTGCCGCTCCTTTTTTCCCAGAGTGCTCTTTCTCTAGCCCTTGCCCTGGCTGGCTGCTTCTCCCTCAGAGAGACTTTTCTGGACTACCCTACTCAATTCAACCCCTCCCCCCTCACTCACTCTATCACAACATCTTGTTTTATTGTCTTGCTAAAACTTATGTCAACCCTGTTAGAGTACTTGGTGATTATCTCCTCTATTTAGAAAGCAGCACAAAAGTAGGAACCCTGTCTATTTTGTTTACCACTTACCTCAACCCCCAAAGCAAGGTCTGGCATCTATTAGGTATTTAATAAATATTTATTTATTAAGTGAGTGAATTAATGAATGCATGCATGATTGAAACAAATGCTGTCTTTGAAGTGATGGGTTTGGGTGACTGTGTTTACCCTTGTTCTGACAGGGCCACCATTGCTCAAAATTATCTGGGAACCTCATCTTTCAGAATTGACTTCAGGATCATGTTAAAAGTTATACAAGAAAAACAGATTCACTAGTCTGTAGTCACACCTAATTCTTTTTTCTCCCCCACTTGATATCTGCCTTATTCGCTACTTTGGCTCTGAATTATTCGTCTTCCAAAACAAATAATTTGTTTTAAATTATTTTAAATTAAATTTAATTTGAATTAAATTCACCCTCAAGAATAAAAAATTTGTCACCTTTGATAATAGTCTGAAAAATGGACTTTAGGCTCTGGAGATAATTTGAAAAAAGGAATCCAAAAACCTCTCATCTGAACATGTAAATTCTGGGCGTTGTGTTGATTTCAAAATGATTACCTTATTTTACTGTGAAACTTTATACACTGGGGCAGAAGTGTTTCACCTGTGAATTGGTTTCTCATTTTAGTTATTTTTTAAATAGTTCTATTTTAGAGACTTCAATTTCTATCTTTAAAAAATCCACTGGTATTTAGGTTAAAAGGTAACTTAGAATCTAAACAATTTTCTTCCCTCTCTTTTAAAAATAATCACTCCAACCCAATATTTCACTATTCCTCAAACATCTCGTGTATCCTGTTCTCTCTTCTGCTTAGAATAAACCTTGCCTTGGCCAGGTATTGCCATTGGTTACAGTGTCGCCCCAATACACCAAGGCTGCATGTTTGATCTCAGGTCAAGGTACATACAAGAATTGACCAATAAATGTGTAAGTAAGTGGAACAACAAGTCATTGTCTCCCCACCCCTCTCTCTTCTCTTCTCTCTCTTTCAGAATAAATAAAAAAATTTTTTAAAACCCTTCTGCGCTGTCTGGTGTGGCTCAATGGATTGAGCGCCAGCCTGTGAACCAAAACATTCCCAGTTTGATTTCCAGTCAAGTCACATGCCTAGGTTGTAGGCCATGTCTCCAGTTGGGGGCACATGAGAGGCAAATGATTGATGTTTCTCTCCCTTTCTTTCTCCCTCCTTTCCCCCTCTCTGAAAATAAATAAAATAAAATACGATAAATAAGGATTTAAAAAAAAAAAAACAACCTTCTATGTTCCAACCTAAGCCCTAACAAAATTTTTTCTTCCTTCCAAGCCCAGCTCAAATGGGAATTTGCCTTCCAGAATTCCCATTGATGCAAACCTTATTCAGAATTAATTCCATCATCCTCTGATCTCCCAAACCCCCTGGTTATAAGTTATATGAGGGCAGAGGTCATGTCGTCTTCTTCATGACTATATCATCAGCACCTGCCACAGTATCCTGTACATGGTAGGTGTTCAAAATATAATTGTTGAATAAATGAATTCTATTCTATTATCTAGGACATATTATGTATTAAGTTATTTAAATGTCTTCTTCTCCCACAAGACTGTCAATTTCCTCTACAGTAAGGAGCATGGTCTTACTCCTTCGTAATCTTAGACATGGAGAGGGCAAGGTGAGCCCGGTCTTGCTAAGATTGCTAAGGTTGCAAGGTTTTCATTCATTTACTCTTAGATCAGCCAGGATTTCAGCACATTTCCCATTTTGTTTTTACTTCTCTTTAACTCAAAGCAAGCCTCTAATGATAGACAGAGGAGCGCTAGATACTGAAATTTATTCCCCTCCCCCACCCCAAGCCTGGGGCCCAACTAAGTCCAGATGTAATACCTCCTGAGTCTAGATGTCTCCAATTTGAATGTGAATTCCCTTCTCTCCTTTGGTTCCTCCAGCTGCCATTGCCCTTCCTCACTCACTCCAATCTCTTCTCCCATTCCACCACCAGAATGAACACCCTAGAACTGAGTTACTAACTTGACTTAGAGAGTAGGCTGATCGCAAAAATGCCTGGGGAGTTAGAGGTAATGCTCTCTGAAGGTGGAAGCTGATTACTTGGAGAAATATGAACCTGGGGTTCCTAGGACATCTGATGTTTCAAGAAAAACGAGAAACCCAGAATTTGTTTAACATGTGAGATCTCCCAATGTTTAAGTACTAGCAACTATTTCAATTTTTTTAATTAGCCAGGCCAACTAAAACATATACATATACAGGCCATATTTGGCCTGTGAGTCCCTGGTTTCCTTCTCTACTCTAGTGACCATGTCATCTCAAATAATGACACGAAGAAGCAAATTGAAAATGTGACAGGTGTTAAGAATGAGCCATGAGAGCACCTAACAATGAGAACTAAGCTGCCTGCCCTGGGGATCTGGGAAGGCTTCCCTGAAGAAGAGACATTTTTATACACTGCATCTGAAGAATGTGTAGGAATTACAGTACCTAAGGAAAGGGGCCATTGGGGCAGACAGGGGCTGGGTTAAGGAGAGGAGAGCTGTGATTGGAGTTTTAGGTAAAGGGAACTAGAAAGTGTGCGGTCTGGAGAAGGCAAGAGTCTAGCTTGTTTGAGGAACTGAAAAAGTCCAGGGTTGCCTAGGCAGGAACTAAGGAGAATGACATGAGATGAAGGAGGAAAGCCACGCAGGGCTAGCTATTCAGGCAGGGCTCAGTCAGACATGATAAGAGAATTCTGGTCTTCATCCTAAAGACAATGGAAAGTCACTGAAAGGTTTAATGAGGGGTGTGTGTGTGTAAGAGAAACAAACAAGCAGAAAGCCATGATCAGATTTACATTTTGAAAATATTATGCTGGTTTCTGCATAGAAAATAGAGAAAGGGTGTTGAAGCGGGAATAGAAGCAGGGGACAAGTTCAGAGGTCACAGAAGTTCGGAAGTTCAGGTGAGGCATTATGGCAACTCAGATGGGACTCAGAAGTAGTAGAAATAGAGAAATATGGATGGAATTTGCAGTATTTATGAAGTGAACAACAGCATGATTTAGCCATGGATTGTATATGGCAGGGATACAGAAGTGAGGCAGTGGAGAGAAGGTTGAGTCCCAGATTTCCAACTATGTGATGAATTGGGGATACTGTTCCTAAGGTGGGGGACACTGAATGAGGAGCACATCAGAGGTAAAAGCAACAGGGAGAATGAGGGTATAATTATTTTGCTAATATTTACAATGCCTGCTCTTGTCCAGTCTCTATATATACAAAGACAGAAATGTTTCCTTCCTATGGCCATTCACCTTCTGGTTGGGAGGACAGACAGAAAAAGAGATTATTATAATCCAAATATCACACAGGACTGCCAACCTGGGGAGCCAAAAACCCCACATGAACAGTAATCATCCTGAGTTCTTGTTATTGCCCCTGCAAAGTCCCTTTCCAGGATTTTTGGGACACTACAGGGGAGTTTTCCCATGAGGCTATAAGACAAAGCAGTGGGGCGCACCAGCTCTGCTCCAACTCCCTCCATCCCTCCCTCCACTACCACCAAAGGTGCCTTCTGTGGGATTGCTAAGAGCAGCTCATGACTAGACTGAGATAAGCAAGGAGAATGGCCCTGTAAGTGCATGCCTCCTTAAGTTTTTCTGCTCTGGGTGCCCTGAAGATGCTGAAACAGGCATGGGTCCTGAAAAAGAAGCTTCTCCCAAGCCCTGAGCTATATTAAGTCATCTGGGCCCTGAAGGCCCACTGCTAGCGTCTGCAATTTGAGTTCTATTAGGACATGTTGAGTTTGAAGGGCCTCTGAGACATCCAAATGGGGATACCAGGGATACACTGGGCTATCTGGATTTGAAACTAGGATGTTTGGGCTAGAGATCTGAATTCCAGAGCACTGCCCCAACTGGTGTGGCTCAGTGGATTGAGCACCGGCCTGTGAACTGAGAGGCTGCTGGTTCAATTCCCCGTCAGGGCACATGCCTGGGTTACCAGCCAGGTGCCCAGTTAGGGGTGAGCAACAAGCACCCAAACAATGTTTCCCTCATGCATCGATGTTTCTCTCCCTTTCTCCCTCCCTTTTCCTCTCTCTGAAAATAACTAAAATCTTAAAGGAAAAAAAAAAAGTAAATTCCAGAGCCCTGACCTGGAAGAAGGAGTATAGGCACAGGACCAAGCTCTGCTCAACTCCCAACGTTTAAATGTCCTCCCCACCCCTCCATTCCACCTGGCAACTTCTCAATAATCCAACTTCCCTAATTCACATCAGCAATTGGTCAGTCACTTCTTCCTGTGCATTCTCACAATTTATACAACGCTCTAACACTTCTCACACTACTACATGGTTACTCTTGGTTTACATATTTGTCTCCTTCACTAAATAGTAAGCTCCTTGAGGGCATGAACTCTCTTACTCCATGTTGAATTTCATGCCATTTCAGCTACCACATTGATGAAGACTAAAAAGATGGGAAAATATTCAAAAGAACTTACACATCCCAATGTTCATAGCAGCACAATTTACAATAGCCAAGTATCAGAAGCAACCTCATTGCCCAACAATAAATGAGTGGATCAAAAAACTATGGTACATTTACACAATGGGATACTATGCAGCAGAGAAAAGGAGCTACTACTCTTTGTGACAGCATGGGTGGAACTGGAGAACATGATGCTAAGCAAAATAAGCCAGGTGGTGAATGGCAAATACCATGTGATCTCACCCATAAGTGGAACCTAATCAACAAAACAAGCAAGCAAGCAAAATATGACCAGCAACATTGAAATAAAAAACAAACTGACAGTAACCAGAGGGGACGAGGGAGGCGGATAATGGGGAAAAGAAGGGGAAGGGTCAAGTCAAGGTACATGCACAAAGGACCCATGGACAAAGCCAAAGTGGGGAAGGATTGAGGGTGGGAGGTGAGGGTGGGTAGGGCAGGGGAAAGTGGTGGTGGGAAAATGGAGACAACTGTACTTGAACAACAATTAAAAATAAAAGTAAAAAAGATGGGAAAATAATGCCCAGAATTGACTGATGAGGTGGGAGAAGAGGATGCTGCCCGTCTTCCTGCTTGGCACAGCCTTTTTATGTCATTTCTAGGAGTCATCCTTATATTTTACATTATGCACAAAGATGTTCTGTATGGTGATGCCCATTGCAGTATGGTTTGCAACACTGAAAAGCTAACATCAAACTATATTTCTATCAGAAGTGAAGTTAAGTATGTGTGGCTGGGGAATTCATGTGGAGGTCAGAGTGGAAGTAGCCGATTGCCAACTTGCTTGCTACTGTCGGTGATGGCTTGATTGAGCTGCATAAGCTGGAAGCCATAGAGGACATCGCATACCAGCTCTCACACTCTCGGAACATCACCTACCTGCTGGCCGGGCCATCGGGTCTCCTCCAACTACCCCAGTGAGGCCTGTCCCACCTGCACCTCCTCAGGCCATGTAGGCCACAGCCCTGAGGATTCTTTTTTTTTTTTTTTTTTTTTGTTAAGATTTTATTTACTTTTAGAGAGACAGGAAGGGAGGGAGAGAGGGAGAGGGAGAGAGACATCCATCTGTGAGAGATACATTGACTGGTTGCCTCTCACATGCCCCAAACCAGGGAACTGGCCCAGCAACCCATGCATGGAAGGGAAATCAAACCGGTGACCTTTCTGCTTTGCAGGCCTGCGCTCAATCCACTGAGCCACACCAGCCGGGAGGGTTCTTACCATCACCTTCCTTCTCCCCTCACATCAGAATCACCGTGAAATTTCATGATTGGAGTCAAGTGAAGGAAATAAAAGTAAAATCACTTCAGATCTTTTTTTTTAAAGGGGGGAGTGAACTGGTTAAAAGAGTACAATGTAATACTACATGATCATTAAAAAAAATGGAGTAGATTTATATTCGTATACACTGACGAGGAAAGGTGGCCAGAATATTTCACTTAAAAATAAGTCAAAAACTGTTTGTATAGAATGCTAGTTTGTGTTTAAAACAAAAAGGATAGGCTTGCATATAGATGTGTTTAAAATGGCTGGAAGGCTACACAAGCAACTACTGAATAGTATCTTTAAAGAATGGCAGTCAAGTGAAGGGGCAAGGTTTGGGGGGAAATTTTACTTTTCATTTTATGCCTTTATCATCATTGGATTTTTCTTAAGGCTAAAAGTATGTATTTTTGTAATTAAAAATCTTAGGAAAACACTTGAATGTTGAATCTTGGTCTCCCTGTGTACTTCTCCACCGTCCACATATTTGGCACCAAGTAGGTGTCTAAGGTTGGACAGGCAAACTACATTCTTGAAAGAGAAACTCTCCTGCCCAGCCAGGCCCGGAGCCCGTCTCCTGGGAAGTGGCTGTGAAGCAGGAGAGGCAGATCTGTGGTGATCACACAGGTTAGGCAAACTTTCACCCCTTCCAGCCTGCACGTTAGGGACTCACTTGAAAGTGAAAGTGTGAAATAAGGTACTCAATACATGTGTATAATCATAATAACAATGGCCTCTATCGCTTATCAAGCACCTACAAATTGCTAGCGCCTGTGCTGAATGCTTCACAGATGCTTTCTCTTTTAACGCTATCAGCCCTGAGGTAGCTATTGTTATGAGTCCTGTTTTATCTAGAGGAGGAAGGAGAGGCTGAGCACGCAAGCTTTCGCCCTAACTCCTGCACCCTTTGCCACAGTAACTGAGTTATGGAAGGAAATAGGGTACAAGAAACTTAAGTCTTTATGGAACCTGGCTGCTCCAAAACAAAGTCTAGCTATAGTCAGTGAAAGCAATAGAGATTAGAGAGGAAGGTCTTTCAGATTCACAAACATTAGCACTCAATACTCTCCATTTGGCTCTAAATGGCATAATATTGTTATTTCTGCTTACAAGCCTCACTGTCAGGTTTACACCGGTATTTGTTAATGTACACAACAACAGTGCAAGGTAGACATCGTTACCTCCACTTTACAGAGGAGGAAACTAAGGCTCAGACAGGTTGTGGTCTTCCCAATGACACACAGCAAGGACAAGGCATTGGTGGATTGAAATTTGTCTGCCTCACTCCAGAGTTAGTTTTTTCACAAGGTTGTATCATTAATACCTTCAGGAGAGCTTGAGATAGCATACCTTGAACTGAACTCCAGACCTCTAGGCTTTCAGGACAGGAATTAATTACTCTTCCCTACCTCCAGGGAAGGGTTCCCCATCCCCACCCACTCCAACCTTCCTCCACAGTGGAAGGCTCCTGCACAACCATCGATTCAAGGATTGCCTACCATTTGCGTGTCTTACCAGAAAAAGGGTTCAATCCTCCCCTCAACCCAACAACCTTCAGTGAAAGTAATAAAGATTTGGCAGCCATCCTGTAAGACTGTGGATTCTAGTCCAGAAACCCACAGATCTCACTACCCATCTCCTTCTGGGACACTTCTTTATCAAAGTTTTATTAGGCCCAGCTCATCGTACTTCCACCTGGGCATCTCATTACAGAGCAAGGACACTTCAGCCATTTGTCACACCACCATCCAAGCAGAATTTTCAAGGCCAGCAGCAGAAATGAGCTGAAAGAGAGCTATAAATCTCCTTGCCCTCTTTCCCCTCCTGCATGCACTTGCTGTCCCAACCCACCTATTTCTTCACAGTTGCAACTAGATTATTCTCATTCTTAAACGGATTTCTGACAGTCTTAACCTCTGCTCATTTATTCACACTTCCCTTTGCCTGGAACTCATTCTCCCCTCTCCGAAATCTATCTTGTACTTTGAACTCCAATCTCACTTAATATTCGCTTATCTTTTGGCACTTATCACATTATACTCTTTCATTACAATTATTTAAAACTTTTATTCTCCTACTTCACTGTAAACTACTTTTGTGACCTCAAAGTACTGCATCAGACACTGGAAATATAGCTGTATACTTTATATGAGATAAATTATGGAGTTATTTGTATTTTGTTCTAATTTCTGTGGGTGATTTCCCCCTCCCCCAGGAAGGTGGCCAGACCTTAATATCTTCTAATTGAAGGCGGCTAAATTTCATGTCCAAAAATCAACTTTCCAGGCACTCAAACAACAATTTTCAGAAATGCTTTGAAAAGCGTGGGCATGTTTGGGAAACTGATTCGGAAGGAAAAGGGATGGTAGTGCTTTGACTGGGGGAAGCAAAAATCCGTGGAAAGAAGGAAAGGTTAGAGAAGGCACCACGTTTCTAAATTCGTGCATATAGCACCCCAGAATGAGGAAACTGGAAGTCTGTCCATTATATACCTTGGCCTCGAGAACAGCGGTAAGGGTCTCTTTGAGCAAGTCTGGAATATGAAGAGCCCAACAGAGACAGGGAGATTAGCACTCACATAAATAGGCGTCACCCTAACGATGCAGCCATCATGGATTAAGGACCTGCCTCTACCCCACTTTTTTGGCGGAAGAATCTTAGTTCAAATCATCCAATAGCCTTCAGTCTTCCTACTGTCGTGTCCTTCCTCAAGTTCTTTCTCAAAGCTTCCCTTCTCCATTTGCACCCTTCATCCCTGCGTCAGCCTCTCCCTTAGCGGTCCTTTCTGCACCCCTCCCCAGTGTCCTGTCTCTTACCCTCTCCCGACTAAGGCAGTCTCTGTCCCTCCTATTTCCCAGCCCAGACAACCTCACTTCTTTCTTCTTACCACCACCACCCCCGCACCTTCCACCTCCGCGTCCCCCACGCCAATCTGCTAGTATTTCCATTATCTCAGTGACAACCCCCGCCACCCCCAAATTGAGCTAAGCCCCACTCTGTGGCTTAGCTGTTGGAGGGGGCGTGGCCCCTCAAGTAACAGGTCTCCCGCCCCATACTCCGCGGGCCTGCTCACAGACAAAGACATTCCACAGCCCCCGCCCCCTCCGCTCACTGTGGGAGGAGACACGTGTCCCGCTAGCACTGAGTCACGTGGAAAAGAAAACGAACGAAGCCCGCGGCCATCCGCGCACGCGCACAAATCTCTAGCCTGTTGTGCTCGGAGGGAAGAGGGGAGCGGAGAGGCGACTTCTACGGCCTCCGCGACGGTGCGCAGGCGCCGTGGTCCGACTGGGGACTTTGTTCTCCGCGGAGAGACCCAAGGGCGGCGCCGGTGACTGGCTGCGCACGCGCGCCTCCTCATTTCCGGTGCTCTCTTTCGCTGGGTCGCTCGGGTCGGCTTCGGTCGCCGTCGCTCCCGCTCTTCCACCCCCGCCAACCGCCGCTCGGGCCTCTGCCGCGGCCGCGTCGCTTTCTCCATTCGTAGATCGCACATCCTCTCCGATGCAGCGCCGGGACGACCCCGCCGCGCGCATGAGCCGGTCCTCGGGCCGCAGCGGCTCCATGGACCCCTCAGGTGCCCACCCCTCAGTGCGTCAGGCGCCGTCTCGGCAGCCACCGCTTCCTCACCGGTCTCGGGGAGGCGGAGGAGGGTCCCGGGGGACAGCCCGGGCCTCGCCCGCCACGCAACCGCCACCGCTGCTGCCGCCCTCGGCCACGGGTCCCGACGCGACAGTGGGCGGTCCGGCGCCGACCCCGCTGCTGCCCCCCTCAGCCACTGCCTCTGTCAAGATGGAGCCAGAGAACAAGTACCTGCCCGAACTCATGGCCGAGAAGGACTCGCTCGACCCGTCCTTCACTCACGCCATGCAGTTGCTGACGGCAGGTAAGCGGGCCTCTCGGGTCCTTTTGGGTCGCCTGGCCACCCGGGAGCATGGGTGGCAGCGGCTTTGTTTCTCTCGCTTCCCGCCCCTTGGGGACAGAGGCAGTCGTGGACTCCCCTTCTCTTCTCATACTCATCTTCGGAAGCTTGGATTTCATAGTTCCATCCTGGCCCAGAGTGCGAAGGAGGATGTCTGGGCTGCAGTGGAGGCCCGAGGGGGACTTGGCGATCTCTTAGCGCAAAGATGTTGATGGATAGTGCTAAACTCCCCGCCCCTTTGCCGACCCTTCCCCCTCCCACCTTTTGCAGCTGCCCCACGCTCTGAGGGCTCAGATTCTTCCAGAAATGAACCTTTATCTCCCCCTTCCCTCAGAGGGAAAGCTCTTTTGATTGCTGGTAGCGGTAGGCGCCTGAACTGAGAGTGTAGGAGGTGAAGACATTCTGAGCGGGGAGGGACTACGGGAGGGAGGGCCGAGGTGAGGTGGGGTGAGGCTGGAGTGCCCTGTCCAGCGCCCCGCGGTCGCTGGTGCCGAGTCGGACTTAGCGGTAACTGGAGCTTAAGTTCCTCCGCGCTAGGAGCAACCTGTGGGAAACGACACTTAAGGTGTTCCGAATCAGATTCCTGACTTCGACAGATAAAATAGTAATTGTTGCAGAGTCGGAAGGTTGGACCCCATTATTTTACAAAGTGAGGTCTCCATCATTCAAGAAGGAGGAAGATAACCCTAGAGATAGTGAACTTGGGCGGAGAGAGGTAAACGGTGGTCGGTTGCACGACACTCCCCAACGAGGTGGACAAAAAAAAATTATGGAGGTTCTACGATGCTTGTACCTGAAAAGCTTCGTCTTTTTTTTTTCTTTTTGCCTCAGTAGTGAAATAGATTAGAAATAGTAGTCTTTGTTCTCTCTCGTCAGTAGACTAGTGCTCCTTTCCTGCTCCGTACTAGCCAATTACCTAATCGCTCTGATTTCTCCCTAAAGCCCTCTGTTTTGCCCTCACTTCTGGTTGAAACATTGTTTTAATAAGTATTTCTTACTACAGCGAAGCTTCATTAAGTAAAAATTCTCGGTCTTCAACACTAGACTCAGTAGTTGGACTCTGGCAGGTTGATATAACGATAGATCGTTATAAAAATATTTCTCTTCCTTTGTTCTCTATCTCCCATCATTGATTGGTAAGGGGTCTTTAAACGGCATAAAGCACGCAGGGGTCAAGGATAAGAGCATTTAAAGTGCTTACATTTTCAACTCAGTGCTCTGCTGGTCTGTGACACAGTTGAATTGCTGAAGCGTTACTGTTAGTTGTGTTCTTCAGGCAAGCTTTTTGAGAGTAAGGAATGCTTTTTGTATTTCTCATTGTCTTGCATGTAGCAAACACCAGGTGTTTGGATTTGAAAGTAAGTACATCCAGATTTACGAATGTCAGGATAAGTACTAAAGGTTTACTTGGTAGTCTTATTTTTATTTCCTCAGATCTTTAATTGGTCCAAGTAAAATTTATGAGACTAAAATAACAAACTTTAGGACTTTTAAGCAGTTGATTTGAGTTCAAAATTCTGAGCCTTAGTTACATACTCTTGGGAAATATTCTCGACCTCAGTTACCTCAACTGTAAAGTAGGATGGTGAGTTGCAAGGATTAAATAATGTATAAAAGCACAAGCACAGTTCTCTTTGACCTGTAATCATTAGATAATCTTGGGTTGGCACAAAAGTTCTGTTTTTTTCCTGTAAGATGGCTCTGGTAGCACTTAATTGTCTTTAATTTCATTCTAAACAATTTTTTTTAGATTCTGTTGCGACAGCTGTCATATCAGCATGCATTTTTTAAAAAGTTACCAAAATTAATGAATTTTTGTGTAGCCATTTTTAATATTGAAGATGAGAGAAAATATGCTTTATTATTTCAAGAAAGGTAAAAACACTGAAAGAAAAAAGGTTTGTGCAGTGTGTTGAGAATGTGCTGTGATTGATCGAACGTGTCAAAAGTAGTTTGTGAAGGTTCATGCTGGAGATTTGCTGGACGATGCTCACTGTTGGGTAGACCAGTTAAAGTTGATAGTGATCCAGTTGAGACATTAGTTGAGAACAATCAACATTATACCATACAGGAGATAGCCAACATACTCAGTATATGCAAATCAATAAAGTTATTGGTGAAAATGAAAAATGTGTCTTTTATCTTATGGAAAAAAACTAAACAGACTTTTTGGCCAACCCAGTATATTTCTTAGCAAGGATAAAATTTGATATATGTTGGACTCAGCTTTTAAGGTATTTTTTAATTATCTGGGAACAAGATTGTAGTGAAGGTAACCAGCTGCAAGGAAGTATGAGATTGAGAAGACAGAATAGTAGTATTTAGGCTCTGATTACGTGTAAGAAAAATATAGCTAACACTGTGACAGGTACTGGTCCGAGCATGTAACATCAAATATTTAATTTTCAGAACAGCATTATGAGGAAGTTTCTCTTATTATCCTCACTTTTACAGATGAGGGAGTCATACATACAGAGATGAAATTGCCAAAGTAAACAACCTAACTAGGATTTGAAGTCAGTCGGAGTCTGGATCCACACACCTAAGCCTCTCTAGCCCTCTATTATATTACCTTTAACAAATTGTACTTGAAAAAATATTTTGTACTCTTGGACAAAATATTACAAAGTCCATATGAATGTATCAGAGTGCTAGCTAACAGGACAGTGAAGATGACAAGGCCAAGATACGGAAAAAGGAAACCCACAGACCAGAGCCTAGGAGCTTGAACTGAGGCACATCTGCCCACTTCCAAAGAGATGCCACAAGAGCCAGACCACTCTTCCTTTAACGTTCATATAGTTCTCCCTGTCCCTTTCCCGGCTTTATTTTGCACTTAGCAGCAGCTGATGCATCATATATTGTAGTTATGTATTTGCTGATCACCCCTTCTTCACAGCTAGAATGTCAGCTCCACCATGGTAGGGATCTTTTGTCTGCTTTGTTTACCAGTATATCTCCTGTTCCTTGAAGAGCGTCACACAGAGTGGCCTCTTACTAAATATTTGATGAATGAATAATGATCTTCATTGCATGATGGAAAAAATATCAACACAATTCTAAGGGATTTATGTTTCAAATATAGGCTTCTGTATTAGCAAAATTAATATTGAACTGTGATGACAAGTAAATGCATTTGCAGATGCAAGAATTCAGTGTACCCATGCTTGAAACAAAAATAATGTATAATTTGTGTTAAGTATTTACATAATATATATGCAGTGCTTTTAAGTGTATCACTATTTTTCTACTTTTTATAATTAGGAAACTATAAGTTAGTATAAATAACTCAGGAATAAGTAAACATTTGAATAGATTAACATCCCCAGAAGATCGAGAGGATACTCAGAAATCCATCTTCCAAAAGCATTCAGTGGGAAACATTTTCAGTCTGTTGGAACTTCAGAATAATTAACTCCTTTATTTCATTCACAATATTTTATAGAAACATATCTAGGTGTACCCATTTCATTATACATGGCTTAAAGACCTATTTAAACCAGAAAGTGGAATTGTGAAGAAATTATTGATCAAATACAGGTGTAAGTATAAATATTAGGAAAGGCAGAAATTACTGCTATTCAGAACAAATCATGATTGTTTACCTAGAAAAGTGGTCTGTGATATAGCCAATTTACAAGATAAAAATGTACAGATCAGTAGGTTTCTGATCTACCAGCATTAGCCAATTAGAATTGAAAAATCTCATTTTTAGGATAGTATCAAATGCCATGGGATAAGCAATAAAAATCAGTTCAAAATGTATGTGAATAATCATAAAAAACAATAACAATAATATCTAACCTTTGTGGAGCATTTAACCTGTGCCATGAGGTGTGCTACTCATAATTTCATCTTCCTGCCCATTCTGTGAGGCAGAGAGAATTTTTATCTTACTATTAAAGATGAGGAATATTATGATCACATTGTCAACTTAAAATTTTATTGAAGATAAAGGAAGATCTAAATAAAAAGAAATATGTCCTGAAGGAGGGAGTGTGGAGGAAGGGAAGAGGAACTGGTGTTATAAAAATGACAGAATTTTTTAATTAACATGTTGATTTTTTGCATTTTCCAAACTAACTCTAACTGGATTTATATTTTCAACTTGACGTGGTGAATATAAAGTAACTTTAAAGAGTAAATGATGATAAATGAGAAAAATTTTGGAGACAGGAAAATGATGAAAACCTGCTAAATTGACAAAAACTAAGTCAAACAAGACTGAGGGCTTGAGAGGATGTGAATTAGAAGGAACTGAAACGTTGCTGGTACAAGTGTGAATTGGTACAACCACTTTGGATAACAGTTTGGCATTTTGAGAGTTGAACTTTCAAATTCCTTAAAATTCAGCAACATCATTCCTAAGAATAAGCCCAAAGGAACTTGTACGTGAATGCTTCACTCACAGAATGGTGAGCCTTCTTCACAAAATCGCACAATTTATTTCACTGTTGATTGGATACTATGAGATTTTCAAAATGAAATAGTCATATAGCAATGAAAATGAAAAGAACAGCTACATGCAACAATATGCAGAAGTCTTAGAAATCTAATATTAGGTGAAAAAGTAAATGCCATAAGGCTTCATACATACAGTACAATACTATTTTTATAGAATATATATTAGTAAGATTAAACAAAATATTAGTATATGAGTTCTGTGCTGAAAGTCCAACCATTGTTAATAAAACAAGAATGTTTGCATGACATCGATGTAACCTGGCAGTCAAGGAGAGTGGACAGGAATGGACATGTGTGAACAGTGATGTACTAGTCAGTGAGGGTGGTAGACGCCATTGAGTGAGCATGTGTACTGTGTGGCTGTCGCATTCCAAATGGCCAAGTAGGTCAACGAATCTGCATCAAATTTTGTGTTAAGCTTGAACATTCCTCTGCAGAAACTATTTGGATGATTCAGAAGGTGGCAGCTTCATCACAACAACAGCCCGTTCATGCATCACATCTCATGCAGAGTTCTTTGGCGAAACATCAAATCACGCAGGTGACTCAGCCTCCCTATAGTCCAGATTTGGTGCCCTGCAACTTCTGGCTTTTCCCCAAACTAAAATTACCTTTGAAAGGGAAGAGAGTTCAGACCGTCGATGAGATTCAGGAAAAGACAACGGGGCAGCTGATGGCAACTGGGAGAACTGTGTGAGGTCCCAAGGTGCCTACTTGGAAGGGAACTGAAACGTCATTGTCCTAGGTTCAAAGTTTATTGTATCTCCTTCAATAAACATCTATTCACAGTACATGGCTGGATATATTCTGGACAGTCTCCGTATATGTCTGGTAAAGTTTTAACAAAATTAAACATGTTTACCACCCATTAGTTGCACTCTTGGGCATTTATTCCAGAAAAATTAAAATTTAGGCTCACATAGTACTTGTACATGAATGTTCGTAGCAGCTTTATTCACAATAGGCAAAAACTGAAAACAAACCACATATCCAATAGGTGAATAGTTAAACCATGATATAAATGAACTATTGATGAATGCAAGAATTTGTGTGTATGTCAATAGAATTATGCTGAGTGAAAAACAATATCAAAAGGTTACATACTCTAATTGCACTAATTTAACATTTTTGAAAAGACAAAATGATGAGATGGAGAACAGATTATGGTTGCCAGTGGTGAGGGAGATCTGGAGGGAGGGGACTGTGGCTATAAAAGTATAGTTTGGGGAAACCTTGTGATGGAACTGTACTGTACCTTGACTGTGGTGGTGATTACATGAATCTGATTAAATTGCTTAGAACTAAAGCCACACCTAAATCAGTGCATGGTAAAACTGGTGAAATCTGAATGAAGTCAATAGATAGTGTTAATGTTAATTTTCTGATTATGATATTATATTGTAGATATGCAAAATGTTATAGAGAAAACTGGGTGAAGTGTATATGAGATCTCATGTTAGAACTGTACATGAATCTACAATTATTTTGAAAATTTTTTTAAGAAAAATAACCCTAACCCCTAAATTGTGCCATAAGAAAGAGATTTGGGTGGCCATGAGCAGTATGCCATAATTCTCTTTAAAAACAAGAAGGGAAAACTAAGAACGTCACATACAAAGCTTGTAGCAGAGGTGGAAATCAAATGCAATTATGTCTAGCTTCAAAACTCATGCTCTTTCCTTTGAAACAATACATTTAAAAAATTTTCATCCTTAGAAGCTACCAAAAATGGAAAGATTAAGTTATAGTAAAAGAATAAAGGAAATGCCACAAGATTAATTGAATTTGCTCTGACTGATGTAAGTAGTGACATGGGTTTAAGTACCTGCTCTGTCACTAATTAGTTTTGTGATTTTGGACAAGTTACATAACTTTTCTGAGTCCAGGTTTCTCCAGTTGTTAAATAGGGATAATCCTGATTAATAAGACAAAAATGAAACAATACAAAATTCCTGACACAAAGAAGGCATTTGATATGATTATTAAAAGTGTCTGGCAAGGAAACAAATGGGTCACTTCTCTGTTGTTTACACCTTAGCTTTTTTTTGACCCTTGGGACATTTAAGGCCTCCGGAGTTCCAGGCAAAGATCATTTAAGGGAGTTAGTTACAAAAACGTTGTCTAGAAAGTACTTTTGCCTGAGGGGAAGCCATTTTTAGGAAGCTTCTCTTTGAATTTATTTTCCCTGTTACATCCTGCTCCTAGCTCTCTGAGAGAAATGAGGCTGAGGACAGAAATACAGATTAGAAAAAGAAAAAAAGATAAGGCAACAGCATTTGAGGCATATGCAGAACCCTTTTATTGCCTTTAGCTGCATGGCAATGTTTGAGGTTTAAAAAAACCTGAATTTTAATCCTTATTTTTGGTACTTTACTAGCTTTTGTGATTTATCGATTTAACTTCAGAGTTTCAGTTTCCTCAATTTGAAAATGGGGATTGTACCAGCTACTTCACTGAGTTATTTTTTAGGGTAAGTGAGGTAGCATTTGTACAATATTTGATACATGGTAGGCACTGAGTAAGTGTTCAGTCCTTCCTCTTCCAAACATGGAAGGTGACCCTTCTTGAAGACTCAAGTTGCCCTTTAGTCTTTTGCTTTCTAGGCTGACCTCCTCTGATTCTTTTCTTTTCATTTCTCAGTTTTATTTAAATCGTCATTCTTTTCTGAATTCTCTAAAAATCCTTTATTATTATTTTTAAAATTGTGAGATTAATTGGACAAAGGGATTCTAATTAAGATCTGACTAGTTCAAAATATAGAAGGATACATGTTGTAGAAAAGCCTTAAATTCACAGGCCATTTTACAGCGCATATAAACAAAGCTACTGGGTTCAGTTTTTGTAGTCCCTCTTCTGATAGGAGTACAACAGATTAATAGACTTTGAATCTCCTTGTACTAATCAAGTAAAGTTTCTGGAAAGTGGTATAAAATACAGCTGAAGGCCCTAACTAAATAATAGCAATTAAGAAACACTGAGGGACATAGATAAAATGAAGTATGTAATTTGTTCCCTGTTTTTAGAAGCTCCTCACTGATGTTTTTATATCAATAATGTGGCATTAGAACTTTTGAGGATTGGGTAGCCATTTTTCCAACCCAAAAACTCAAGGAAAGATGTATTTCAGAGATGGGAGACTAAAAACTAGTGACTACAAAAAGTTAATGTTAGCAGTAGGTGGGAGAGGGTGGAGGTTAGGATATACCACTAGTAAAAAGGCAAATAAATAGATGTTCAATGAAGCATTTAGTCTGTTAATTTTAAGGTCATATTTGTTTTCTATTCCAAGCAATGAAACATAGGTGTATGAAAAGCACTGCCATTTACAGTTCTCATAGAAGTAAATGTTTAGTTAAGAATACTTAGAATATGATTAGCAGTTTTGTCATAAAGCAAGGGAGTATGTACTCTCTCAGGCAGAAGTAGGTCACTTAGCTCACTGTATACTATAACATCTGAAATTAGGCTTTTTAATAAACAGGGGAAACTTTTTGTTTGAAATTCTGAACTCCTAATTAGCAAGTCTGTTAAAGTCAAAGTAACTTTACTTCATCTGTGTACTTTATAGTTGGACTTAGTCTAAACATTTTTTAAAACTGTTAAAATTACAGATTTGCAGAATGTCTTTGAAGTAGTATATTTTTATCCTAAACCAGCGGTTTTCAAAGTGTGGTCCCTAGACCCACAATATCAACATCACCTGGTCACTTGTTAGAAATGCAAATCCCTAACACAAATACCACACTGGGGTTTGAACCCAGTGATCCAGTGTAATAAGACCTCCAGGTGATCCTGATGCATACTGAAGTTTGAGACCCCCACCCCCTTGCCTTAAAATTAGAGATAGAAACACTGTGAAAATATTATATGAGAACATACTGTGTTACTTAGAATGTTCCACTGATTTTAGGGATATCAGTTTATTAACTTTTCTCAGTGGACCATAGAACCTTATAGTTGCTGTTCATTACCTACACACTTTGCTCCCATCTCTGTTAGTATTCCTGTCATAGCAGTTAACTGTACCTCATTGCTGACTTCATTGACTAGGGACTGCAGTACGTAAACATAGTGAAGATAGGGACCATATCTGACTTGTTCTGTTGTGTCACCTATACTTAGGATAGGTTCTGGCCCTCAGTATGTCTCACATAGTGATTAATGATTATACCTGCATCTCTTCTTTCATCTGCCTCTTTTTTGGAAGAACTCAAACACTGGCAACAGATGGATAGATGAAATTCCCTAATGATAAGAAATATTTTTGGATAAGGTGCTCTATTTGATGAAACTATCTTAATCTGCGAATTAAAGTACCTTTGTGCATGTTTTTCCTTTAAGACATTGACTGAATTTGGGCTAGCTACTGTAGACACTTCCGAAGAAGTGGGCTTTAATTAGCATGTGTATGTATGTTATTCTATTCTGTTTTTATAGCAACCTCATGAAGTAAATACTGTTGCCTTCATTTTATATTCTAAATGAGGAAACCAAAATCGGACCAATTAAATAACTTTTCAAAGCTCACACAACTAGTGAGTGGCAGAGTAAGAACCAGGTCTTTCAAACTCTTAAGGACTGCTACTGTCCAAAGTATACTGTTGCCCTGTCTGGGTAGCTCAGTTGGTTAGAGCGTCATCCCAACACGCCAAGTTTGCAGGTTCAGTCCCCAGTCAGGACACATACAAGAATCAACCAGTGAATGCATTAATAAGTGTAGCAACAAATTGTCATTTCTCTCTCTCTCTCTCTCTCTCTCTCACTCAAATCACTACATTAAAAAAATTTTAAAAAGTACTACTGTCACAGTGGAATTTTAATGGGACTCTATTGTATATTCTTCTTCTTCTTATTGTAATTGGTATTATTTTAATCACCTGAGGATATTTACTGATTTTTTTTTTTAATAGCGGAAGGGAGCTTTGAGAAACATTGATTGGTTGCCTCCAGTATGTGCCTGCAGCCCTTCAGGGTACAGGATGAGCTCCAGCCAGTTAAACCACCTGGCCAGGGCTCTGTTGTATACTTAAATCACTAATTTGTTTCGCCATGTGTGGTGTGGCTCAGTCAGTTGAGCACTGAACTGCTAACTGAAAGGTCGCCAGTTAGATTCCCAGTCAGGGTACACGCCTGGGTTGAGGGCCAGGTCCCTGGTTGGGGCATGTGAGAGGCAACCAATTGATATTTCTCTCCCTCTCTTTCTCCTTCCCTTGTCCTCTCTCTAAAAAATAAATAAAAATTTAAAAATAAGTAAATTATTGCCTTATTTCTTCATTAAGGTATGACTTTGCACTTTTTCTTAATGCAGATTACTTTTATTTTTTTAGTTCATTTATCCCCTTTCCCCTTTCTCTCCCTATTAGTTTTGTTAAATTTGTTTGTTTTAAGAAACATTTGAATGTTTCTGATACAGAGACATTCAGGTGGGGGTGAAAGAGCAAACTGCTCTTACTAGAAGCAGGCTTTGGGTTTCCCAGTTAACTTCATTTAGTGTTGGTGCTTTTATTCACTGCCTGAAACTAACACATTCATCTGCACCATTTGGTGTCATTACATGGTACTTGATGGTGTTGCTTTATGCAGACTTGGAAATTTGCCTTTATTCTCCAGAACAAAACTAAGTTAAATTCTGTTTCTTTTATTCAGAAATTGAGAAGATTCAGAAGGGGCTTTCAAAAAAAGATGATGAGGAGAATTACTTGGACTTATTTTCTCATAAGAACATGAAGCTGAAGGAGCGGGTACTGATACCTGTCAAGCAGTATCCCAAGGTAAGGCAAAAAGTGCCTCACTTCTCTATCTTTGTAAGCGTGAGTTATAGGCTATAATAATGACTTCAGAGATCATGATGCATGAAAAATGTAAGCCTGTGAAGCTTCTCTTCATTCCTTGTGTACTTGTTTCTGGCAGTTGAAACAAGTAAGTCCATAACAAATTGTATAGCTGTACCCAAGAAAGAAATGTAATCCTGTTTTTATTATCAGAAAGAGTTTTTTTCCTCCAATGTGTTTTCCAGCTCAAAGTTAAAAAAAAAAAAAATTGAACCCTAAAGAACTGTTCTGTCAAAAGATTGACATGAAATCCAGATAAAGGAAATTACAACATAAATCTTTAATGAGATGGAGTTAGTTTTATTTCTTACTCAAAGTTTTACCTTTATTTTAAACTGTCTTTAAAAAAAAAAGATTTCATTTATTTTTACAGAGGGGGAGGGAGAGAAAAACTGATGAGCGAGAGAAACATCGATGCACGTCCCCAACCAGGGACTTGGCCCGCAACCCAGGCATGTGCTCTGACTGGTAATCGAACTGGCGACCTTTCAGTTTCCAGTCTGGCACTCAACCCCCTGAGCAACACCAGTCAGGGCTCAAATTTTTACTTTTAAATAAATGCTTTCTCCTCTTCTGCCTCTTTTCCTTTTTCCTTTTTTTTCAGGGAAGCAATTTGTTATATTTAGTTTACAAAAAAAAAAGTACTTAAAAAGGATGCCATATGTCTGTTCTGAGGTGACTTCCTTAAAAATGTTTACATATGTTAAAGTACTAGGAGTTGTAGTGTGATATGGAAAGAGCATCAGACTACATCAGGAATTCCAAAATAAAGCCTATGAATAACCACTTTCATAACCTTAGGCTAGTCTCTTTGTCAGGACAACCTCAGTATATCCTCCAATAAAATGGGAGTGGAACTCTACCTGTTTTACAGGATTGAAGAAGAAATGAAACAATAAATGTGGAAATGCTTTGTAGGAGTTTGTGTATTTAGAAATGTGTTTTTATTTTTCTGTCAGTTCAATTTTGTGGGGAAGATCCTTGGACCACAAGGGAACACTATCAAAAGACTGCAAGAAGAGACTGGCGCAAAGATCTCTGTGTTGGGAAAGGGCTCAATGAGAGACAAAGCCAAGGTAAGCTCACGTAGTGAATCAAGAAGACACCCTAATGCCTTCTTGTAGCTCAGGTTCCAGTACAGATGCCTTATGGAAGCTAGCACTTGTATATATATAGAATGTGACTCCTTTAAATTTGTACTGGATGTAAGAGATTATAGACCAAGTTAGTTTACTTGCTTAGTAACCCTTAAAGAGCTTGTATGCACCCTGGCGATTGTTTTCTTTCTGACTTTCGACTGCATAGTAATGGCAACAGCAGTTGCAGCTATGGCATTAGATAGCTTATCTATGAAAATGTGGAAGGGGAACTGTACTAAAATTTACCCAGACTAAAAACACTAAAATATGAATAGCACATTCCCTTTTCAGTAACATGGAAAAGTGAGAGCAATAGTGTTGTAAGTGCAGGTAAGTCTGAGGATTAGTTGTCTGGTTTGTTTTATAGCCAGTTGGACTCTGAGACCTGCTAAAAGAAGGCATGAGTAATCCTGACAACAGAAACTAATGCTTTTTTATTTTCATGCCATAGCCCCATACATGTTGTACTCTTTGTAAGTACCAAGAAACTTCCTACCAAAACAGAATAGCCTTATAGTCTTAGCCTTATAGGGTCAGGTTTTAGATGAGACTTACCTGCTGCAGTCTTAAAGCTTTCTTTCAGGCCTCCTTTTATGCAGCCTAATTGATGAACATTGTTTTCTCACACCTCTTTGTCCACTCACATTTCTCACTAGAAGAATACAGTTAGGGCTAACGTATGTTTTTCTAGCTAATGAGATTTACATGAGATTTTCTTCTCTCTATCCTAATTTCTTTCCTCTAGAACTTTCCAGGCCACGTAAGCAGATAAGAAGGGCTGGTTATTAACACCTCTCCCTGGGATTTAAAAGCAAATGCCTGACAATGAATGATTCAGAGATTGACAGTGCAGAGATTCCTCAAAAAATTAAAAATAGAGTTGCCATACAATATAACAATTTTTGAGTATTTATCTGAAGAAAACAAAAACACTAATTTGAAAAGATATATGCACCCCTGTGTTCATTGCAGCCTTGCTAGTAAAAGCCAAGATAAGGAAGCACCCTAGATATCTATCAACAGATAAATGGATAAAAAAGATGAAGGGTGGGGGGATGCACATGCACACACTGAAATATTATTGCACAATAAAGAATGAAATCCTGCCCTTTTCAACAGCATGGATGGACCTAGACAGTATTACCCTAAGTGAAATAAGTCAGAAAAAAGCTACTGTGTGATCTCATTTATACGTGGACTCTAAAAACAAAATGAATGAGCAAAGCAGAAACACTCATATAGAGAAGAAGCTGATGGTTGCCAAACGGAAAGGGTGAGGGGGTGGGAATTAAAAGTTATTTTACTGTACTTTTTCTTTTCACTTTTATTTGTCAAAAAAATTACTAAACATGAAAATTGTTGAATGTGACCCATGACCAAGGAAAAAAATCAGTTGATAGAAGAAGACCTGGAAATGATAGAAATTTGGGATTCACAGACAAGATTTCTAAAATAGTTACTACAAATATAATAAATTTGTTCAAGGATGTAGAGGAAAAACAGAGAGATGGAATTACAGAAAATGAAAATATAATAGCTTCCATGCAAATTTCACTGGATGAGCATAAGATAGTATAAGATGGAAAGAAGAAAACTAGGATGAAGTAGAAATCAGAGAACCTAAAGGCGGGACTATTGAAGCCAAAGTATGAAGATAAAAAAGACTGAAAGAAAATGAACAGAGTCTTAGTTGCCTGTGGAACATTATCATGCAATCTAGCATATGTGCAATTGTAGTTTTAGGAGAGGAGTCAGGGACAGAAAACAATTAAGGAAAAAATAAAAATAAATAAAAGCAAATGCTTGGCAGTGAATCAATGATTGGCAGATAGCCCTGACCCATGTTTCTTGGTTGGGTGTCATCCTGCTAAGCAAAAGATCGCTGCCAGTTTATTCTCAGGCAGGGCACATGCCCAGGCTGTGGGTTTGGTCCCTGGTCAGGGGCACATATGAGAGGCAACCAATTGATGTTTCCCTTCCTTGCTTGCTTCCTTCCTCCCTCTAAAAATTATTAAAAAATTTTAAATAAATGATTGGCAAACAGCTATTATCTGAATGGAGACTGGAGTTGTGTTTGTCTTTTCTATATCTTCTAATAAGAGTGCCAGTGAATACACCAGGGATTCAACACAGCAGTTAACTTTTAGGAGCAACCAATTGCAGGTATAGCAGGTTGTGTAAATTACTGTTCTCCAGAGCTTGTTTTATTTTCTTCTTGTGCTTTATACTGTGTTCCTTAAATGTTACAGTTATTTCTTGCTCTCCCTTTGGCCTTCAGGTAAAGGTGGCATTAACTCTCTAACCAGTGTGATATGTTTTTTCATTTTTCCACAGGAAGAAGAGCTGCGCAAAGGTGGAGACCCCAAATATGCCCATTTGAATATGGATCTGCATGTCTTCATTGAAGTCTTTGGGCCCCCATGTGAGGCTTATGCTCTTATGGCCCATGCTATGGAGGAAGTCAAGAAATTTCTAGTACCAGTAAGGAAATTCATATCCTGTATCTTTTGAGCAAGAGAGAACTGGATCTTGTGCTATTGCTAAGAAAGGGGTTCTTAACCAGGGTCTCTTTATAACCTGAAATTACATAACAAATTCTGAACATAACATTTATTTTCCTGAGGTGGTCTGTTACTTGTTCCAAGTTTTGAAAGCACCCTGCCCCAAGGCCTCTCTACCCATCTTTGTCTAATATGATTTAGGTTATATATCAATATATTAGGTCCACAATGTGTCTGGCATTCTAATATCTGGTTAACAAAGATTTAACAGGATCTTTGCTTAGCTAAGTTTTTTGGTACTAGTGTGGAATCAAGAAGTTATAATAGAAAAGTGACTAAGATGGTCAAAAACCCGTTGTACTCAAGGTTTTACATTCTAGAGAGTCTAGAGGATAACAGAAGTTTCTAGTATCCAGTTTTAATGGATTAAATTTGACCTGGATGTATTCAGGCCTTTTTTGCCTAGAGGAGTTTATTTGAAAGAGACATGATTATTATAGACTTGACTGTTGATGATATTAGAGTGACGTGCAACTCTTTTTTTCTTTTTTTTTTTTTTTTAATTTTTATTTACTGATTTTAGAGAGAGGGAGAGAAACATTGATTTGTTGTTGCACTTAGTTATGCATTCATTGGTTGTTTCTTGTATGTGCCCTGACTGAGGATCAAACCCACAACCTTGGTGTATCGGGATGACACCCCAACTCAGCTGCCTAGTCAGGGCTGGTATATGTAACTTTGAGAATGTAACTGAGGCCCAGGAAGAGTTAGGATAGACAAGGTTACTTGTCTTGCTTATTACTACCTGGTCAGAGGGTCCATTCTTTGAATAAATAGAAAATGGTGCAATTTTTGCCTTTTAGCAAGGCTTTAGTAGTTTTTAGAATTAACATGCTACTGTTGACTATTTAATAACCAAGGTTGAATCTGGAACCTTAGAAAGCACTTGAAATATTACTCAACTGGAACTGAGTAAGCATTGTATTTTCGTCACTGAAACTAAGAGGAGATGAGCTAGAGTTCTTGGTTTTCTTGAATATGTAAAATGAGTGAGTTAGAACTAAATGTGGCATCAGAGGATGTGAGAATTAGTAGAGCAAAAATTTATAAGCAATGCATACCTATAATGCTGAGCCCCAAGGATTCCAACACTGTCTCAAATGTCTCAGCAGCTGCTGTGCTTCCAAGTGCCTTGTTTTCACTACAAGGTTGAACATGAAACAGCCAACTTTAAATATGCTGGAGGAAATTTACCAGAGCTGGTAAACCTTCCCTTAAGGAAATTCTTTTGACTCTTTTTGAAGCGTTATTTTGAAGCATCTTGAGCCATCCAGTTTCTGAAGGATGACGTAGGAAAACCCATCTTCTCTTTATTGTTAATCTTAGCATTTTTCTCAAAAGGAATCAGTTTATAAGACTTCTATGTAAGTGGATCTTCAAAAAAGATGCCCATCAGGGAGATTTGGGTTTCCTTGGTGTTAATGTGGTTGTTGGGAGACTCTAAGCAAATTGGCTGTCATTGGTTACTTGATTCTCCAGTGCGAGTCTTAAGCAGCAGTAATGTGTAAGGTGGTAGGAGGAAGAGGTGAAGAGCTATGATGGGGCACTCTGTAGAGACAAGAATTTTCTATTCTTTTAGCTATATCCAACTGGAATGTGTAAAAATGCATCAAGTATTAACACTGAATGGCTTTTGTCCCTAGCTGGATAGTTCAGTTGCTTAGAGCATCGTTCTGAAATGGCAAGGGTTGTGGGTTCAATTCCCAGTCAGGGCACATAAAAAAATCAGCTAATGAATCAGCTACCAGCGTAACTAAGTGGAACAACAAGTTGATGTCTTTCTCTTTTTCTCTCCTGGTTCCTCTTTCTAAAAATCAGTTTAAAAAAAAGAAAGACTGAATGGCTCTCATCAGGAAATATGTGAAAAGGTTGCAAATGATTCTTCAGTTCTTCCCTCTTGGAAAGAAATAATAGTGAGCTTATTTTTGCATCCTTGACCAGAGTTGTTCATTTCCCCTTAGAACCATTAACTATAATCAGAGAAACTTCCTGGTACAGTAGGAAGGACACGACTGCGAGCTTTATCTGTGTCATCTTGAACAAATTATTATTTCACTTTTCTGAGCTTTGTTCATCTCAAACATATGTTAAGTATCTGGTAGGTGCCTTGGGTCTGAAGTTACAAAAATGGCTCCCAGCAACTCACAGTCTAATGAGAAAGACAGACAAACAATTCTAAAATGATGTGGTAAGTGCTTGGGTAGAGAAAATTAACGTGCTGTGGGACTGGGGATGGCATCAAGTGGAAGTTTTTCAAAAGAGGTAATGTTTTAGATTAAGTCTTATAAGAGTGGGTGAGAGTCCTTCAGATGGCCAAAAGAAGGGCGGAGGGGCATTATAGTCTAATTATTCAAAACCTAGATTTTGAATTCACATCTAGAGTCTGGCATTTACTAGCACTATATCCTTAGGCTGGTTTCTTTATACTCTGTGAATCTGTTTTCCCAACTGTTTAAAAAAAAGAAAAAAAGAAAAAAAGGAGGATCTGCCTACTTACTTCAGGGTTATTTTGAAGATTAAACTGAAAAATCTGTATAAAGCTTTTTATATAATGCCCAGTGCATACAGCTTAATTGATGGTAGTGGTTTTTATTATTCTAGGAAGAGGAAACTATTTGCAAGAATGAATGTGTAAGACTATGCCAGGTTCTGAACTCCAAGTTGTTCAGCATGGCTTGAAAGGAGGTTATACCTAGAGGGAGGATGGACGTGATGATCTGGAGAGCTAGGCAGGGACCACATCATGAAGAGCTATGACATTTTAATGAAGATGAGGTACTTGCCTCAAAGAGGTGACAGGTAGGGTGCCATTTGACTTCAGAGAATGAATGACTTTTGAGACTTCATCTGGGCTTTCAAACCTTTTCTTAGTATTCAAGGCTTATGTGGGCTAGATGACTTCCCAGCAAAAGGTGAAGATGTTGTGCAACACTCCTTCTCATTATCTTTCATTTGCAGGACATGATGGATGATATCTGCCAGGAGCAATTTCTAGAGCTCTCCTACTTGAATGGAGTACCAGAGCCCTCTCGAGGACGTGGGGTGCCAGTGAGAGGCCGGGGAGCTGCCCCTCCTCCTCCACCTGTTCCCAGGTAAAAATAAAGTAGACTGCCAGAAAGAGGGTGTAAATTTGACTGCTAGTTCCATCTCTCTTAGTTGTGCTCTTATCTCTAGCTTAAAAGGAGACTCTGAATGTGTATCCTGCATCGAGTGGAATTCTAGCTCTTGGGCACTTTGGCCATAGTCAAATGCAGAAGTCCTGCTGAAACTTTTGGTCTTTTAATTTTGAGCAGTGCCAGTATTTTTTAAATGATCTCTGACTTTAGAATCTTACCTTTTGTCACTGTTTCTTTATGGAGTGTAAGACTCTTAAGGCATTCCGCTGTGGGACCTGGTGAATCTCCCATTATGGGTCTTTTATCTACCCATACATTCCTCTGTTTTAATAATGGTCTTTTTAAGGCATCATAAAATCTAGCTAACTCCAGAGTTTGTAAACAAATCTGACCATGAACATAGGCTGTTTATTAAAAGTTCTATTTAAAATAAATCTTTTTAGATGATGTGTTGTGGAATTATGCACCTGAAACTGTATAATTTTGTTAACCAGTGTCACCCCAATAAATTCAATAAGAAAGAGGGGAAAACTTTCTTTTTTCAGGGGCCGTGGTGTTGTACCACCTCGGGGAGCTTTGGTGCGCGGTACACCAGTGAGAGGAGCCATCACCAGAGGTGCCACTGTGACTCGAGGAGTGCCACCCCCACCTACTGTGAGGGGTGCTCCAGCGCCAAGAGCGCGGACAGCAGGCATCCAGAGAATACCTTTGCCTCCACCCCCTGCACCAGAAACATACGAAGACTATGTAAGAAGTTTGAACAATGTGCCATTTCCCCCTACCTAGAAGGTTGCCAAAGGAAGTTGAATGACAGGGCTTTGGCCCTTGATGTGGGTGTCAGGGACTGCCTGTAAGATTTAGATTCTGCCCTTTTCTCTTGCAGTGAATGTTAACCTATGGGAAGATTTCTCCATTTTAAGTATGGTTTACTGCTTTATGTATGTAAATTAAACAGGAAATAAGCTGTGCCTTGATGTACAGTGTTTTACTAAGGGGTCTCCCACTACCACTGTTACTAAAGTTCAGCTTTGTACCTTATTTCCTACCCACACATGGTTTTCTGTTTTTTGAGGGATTTTTTTCTTTATTTGGTTTCACTTAAAAAAAAAACAACCCTTTCTCTCTTGACTATTCTACAATGCATATTAACATTTTGAGGGGAAATTTCATGTTCTGTTAATGTAAAAACCTGCCATCCTCCCATGGGTTACAATTGTCTCCCCTATCCTCTGTGATTCTCACTTTCTATTTCATTTTATTTGTTCTAGGGATATGATGATACATACGCAGAACAGAGTTATGAAGGCTACGAAGGCTATTACAGCCAGAGCCAAGGGTGAGTCAGGCAATAGTTTCTTGTCCTAGGGATGGATGGAGGGACTGAGAGATTTAGGCAGCACAAATCTAAGGAGCAGTATGGCTTAGTTTTTGAGGGTATCTCCTAGTTTTGGACATCTGTAAGGTGAATACTTGAATCTACAAATTGGATAATCATGAATTTTAAATTATATTGTAGAATCTGAGAATAGCAGATGAAAATTTCCTGAGCTGTCACTACACAGAAATAAAGGAAAAATGCCTTTAAATTAATTTGATTTATTATTTAAAAATATAAGTCACATTAGAGTTGTGTAAAAGTTGAAAACTATAATCCCACTGCAATAACTTAGCTTTTTTCCTGCACTTTAAAAACATTTTTATGTATATGTATCTTGTCTGGTTGACTGAAAAGGCATCTCATTAAATTCTACAGTGGGAGACAGAACAAGTCTTTTCATGTCTGTTTATTCTCTTCCAGTGAGCCCTATGTATACACATGTGTGTACATTACAGTCAATTTGGGGTTGTGCTTTTTCACTTTAAATTGTATGTATCCATTTTTCTTTGCTATAGTTTTTAACCTTTTTTTAAATAAGTACATAGTTATACATACAGTTTGAAGATAGAAACTAACATCTTCCTGAATTATACACACAGTAAAGTGATTGAAATATGAAAGTATTTGGGAGAAAGGTGAAACTGAAACATAGTTACTGTATGGCTCTCTAACACTGTGTCTTTGGCTTTTAGGGACTCAGAATATTATGACTATGGACATGGGGAGGTTCAAGATTCTTATGAAGCATATGGTATGTCTTTATTTCTGTGGTGGGGCAAAATGTGTAAGTAAGTGCGAGAATGCTGGATTATTGAGGATCAGTCACATACCTGAGAAGAACCCTTTAAAGGCAAAGATGTTGGTAGATGTAATAATAGGAATCCTACTCTTACTTAAATTTTGTGGTGTGCAGTAGAGACAGGAGTACTGTTACTCTTGGAAGGTTAAGCAGGTGTCCTAAACTAGGCCTCAGATCCAGCTTGGCCTGGTTGGAACAGCAGATATTTAGGCTGATGTTGATTGATTGATTGATTGGTTGATTGATTGATTTCCCCCCTACTTTAAGCCAAGAGATGGCTAGACCTAGGTTATGTTGCTGGGCTGGGCCTTTGTTGCTGATACCTAGGCCACCTTGGTGGATAATAAGAATTTAATTATACCCAACTCTACCTCATTTTTTTAATGATTTTTTTAAAAAGATTTTATTTATTTTTAGAGAGAGGGGAAGGGAGGGAGAAAGAGAGGATGAAAAACGTAGGTGTGTGAGAGAAACAACAGTTGGTTGCCTCTCGCACACCCCCAACTGGGGATCTGGCCCGCAATCCAGGCATGTGCCCTGCCTGGAAATCAACCTGCAACCCTTTGGTTCACAGGCCGGCGCTCAATACACTGGCCAGCATGACACCAACCAGGGTTCTACCTGACTTTCAAAAACAACTGTGGATCTCATCAAAAAGAATTCCAGTGTGAGGAAATAATAGCTGAAAGGGACTTAGATTGCAAGTACCTAGCCAGAGCAGGTCAAGGCAAGAATAACACATACTAGACTTGAGTTAGAGGCTGTAGAGGCTGGAGCCAATTCAGAGCAGTACTGGCACCAAGATCCTCACTGTCTTAAAGACACCTCAACTCAGTCCTTGATCCAGGAGAGCTATAGGGGCTGGAGTGGCTGTATGACCAAACTACCTTCCCTGAGGTTTGGTTAAAAACACATTACTCAAGAGTGTCGTCAAGAGCCAATTGATGGCCTCATGTTAATGAGCCCCAGAGGGAGTACCATGTGGCAGTGGATGCAGAGAGAGAACAGCCTTTTAAATGTGATGTATTTTAAACATACCTGAAGGAATTTCAGAATCCTTGGCAAGGGATTCAGCAATTGACAGTTCTTAAGATACTAGTTGACAGTCTCCCCCTACTCCTAGCTGAAAAGGGGGAACCTTGTTAGAGCCTCCCACAGATGGACAAGCTGAGCTCAACTCCTCAGCACAGTTGCCAGTCAGCTACTTGTCCAGGGAAACAGTTTTTACTAGTTCTAGCTAAATGGCACTGATCAGTTGCTGTCAGTAACACTGCACTGCTCTACTCATATGCCACTGCTTAGAAGGAGTATTTCCCTCCATCAGTGAGGCAGCACAATGGGGCCTCTGTATGTGTTGTCTAAATTGCATTTCTGTTTTACTGGATAAAAGACTGGACTGAAAGAGGCAGACTGTTCCTGGTATGATGTTGCCATGGTTAATCTATTCTGATTTCTGCCTTTATAAACAGAATTAGAAAAATAAACTGTATTGTTGGTTTCCAGAAACAACTTAGAAAGTGTTGGACATATCTATTACACAGTGCATAGAAATAGGCTTAGATAGGGTTCTGTGTGACTTTACGTCCATATAGGGGATTTAAACTTACAGTTATAGAGGCAGATGTTTGTGAATGCATGCAGCTGGGGAAACACTTAAGGAATGAACTGGCATAAGTCAAGTATAGATAGCAGTGAGTGGGAAGAATAAGCTTATAAACACAACTCATTTTTATGTGAGGTCAGCTCTAGAAGTGAGTGATTCTCTTCCTCAGTTTTTTCCCTATCAAGAAGGAAAACCATTTGAGGATGTCACCCATGTTGTCTGGTTTCTCTGGACTTTTGGCATAAGAAAGGGAATAATGAAATCTAATCAGTGCTCTGAACACATTTGATTGTACTTCCCTTTGTCAGAGCAGGGGACCTCAGCTCTGCTGTTGGAGAGTCTCATGAGAAATGGTCCTTGCTTGTTTTTCCCAGAGGGCCAGAGGACACATCTCCATTGGGAAAGCTTACTTGCTATTGTGCATGGAAAGGGAGCTAGCTGCTTCCAGTCTGAAAGACTTCATAAGTTCACCTTACCTGAGGCTGTCTGATTGCTTTGGGAATAGGAAAGGGCATTGCAGCCCCACTGAAGTTGATTTCCTCACTGTATCAGCAAGTGTTGGGTTTATCAAAGTTTGGGGGCTGGAGTGTAGATCATGTTGCCTGTAGAGAGCCTCTTTGCTAGAGATGACACCAGGCCCTTTCTGAGCTGTTTCCTTCTGTCTTTTGACTCAAAACTGCACTCCAGTTAGGAAATTGTCTCCGCTGCTCAGGAGAGCAAAGTCGAGGGAAAAGCATGGACCACTGGGGAGGTAGCAAGGCATTAGAGGCAAAGCAGTGTGTTTTTTTCTTTTTAAAGGTTTTATTTATTCACTTCAAAAACTTTTTTTTAGATTATTTATTTCAGAGAGAGGGGAGCAGGGTGGAGAAAAAGAGGGAGAGAAACATAAGTGTGCAAGAGAAACATCAGTTGGTTGCCTCTCGCACGCCCCTACTGGGGACCCAGCCCGCAACCTAGGCATGTGCCCTGACAGGGAATTGAACCATTGACTTTCCAGTTTGCAGGTGGGCACTCAATCCACTGAGCCATGCCAGCCAGGGCTATTTACTTTGTAGAGAGAAGGGAAGGGGGAGAAAGAGAAGGAGAGAACCATCAATGTACAAATTGTGGAACCTGGCCCTGGGGGACCTGGCCTGCAACCTAAGCATGTGCCCTGATTGGGAACTGAATCAATGACCTTTGGTTTGCAGGCTGATGCTCAGTCTACTGACCCACACCAGCCAGGGCCCAAAGCAGTGTTTCTTTACCAGATGACTTAACCCTGCTTATCCCCAAATGCCATTAGCATTTGATTTATAAACTGTTCTTGCTTTCCCTATAGGCCAAGACGACTGGAATGGGACCAGGCCATCACTGAAGGCCCCTCCAGCTAGGCCGGTGAAGGGAGCATACAGAGAGCACCCATATGGACGTTATTAAAAACAAACATGAGGGGAAAATATCAGTTATGAGCAAAGTTGTTACTGATTTCTTGTATCTCCCAGGATTCCTGTTGCTTTACCCACAACAGACAAGTAATTGTCTAAGTGTTTTTCTTCGTGGTCCCCTTCTTCTCCCCACCTTACTCCATTCTTAACTCTGCATTCTGGCTTCTGTATGTAGTATTTTAAAATGAGTTAAAATAGATTTAGGAATATCGAATTAATTTTTTTAAGTGTGTAGATGCTTTTTTTCTTTGTTGTTTAAATATAAACAGAAATGTACCTTTTATAATAAAAAAAAAGAAGTTGAGTAAAAAAAAAAAGCCACAAACATGTTAGTTTCAAAAGTGACATTGCTTGCTTAAAGGTTCTGAAGTTAAGGCTTGTTAACTTTATCTTAGTTTTGATTTGAGGCATCCCGTATAGTTGTAGTTGCAGAATCCCAAACTAGGCTACATTTCAAAATTCAGGGCTGTTTAAGATTTAAAATCACAAACGTTAACGGCAGTAGGTGCCACCATGTAAAAGTGAGCTCAGACGTCTCTAAAAATGTTTCCTTTAAAAGCACGTGGCGGTTGAATCTTAAGGTTAAATTTTAATACGAAAGATCCTCATGAATTAAATAGTTGATGCAATTTTTAACATTAATTGACTTAAAAACAACAACAAGATTAGGTTTGTAAAAATGACTTTTTCATTATGTGGGTTTTGAAATCTAGCCCCAGGCATACAGTGTTGAGAGATACTTATTCAAGAGTAGATTTCAAAGAGGTTGATTGGGGGAGAGGGGCTGGCCACTTAAATTGAATTTGATGCAGAGCTTTTTAGCCACAAACTGTCTTTCAACAACAGTACTACTAATTAAAATTTCAGTATTTAAAAAGACATAGTATTTTGTCCATCTGAGATCCTGCACTCCATGAAAAGCTCACGTGGACACTGGGGCCAAAAGCTGATGATTTTCTTAAGTTGACTGTTGTCAATACTGAACTGTTCCCAAGATAGTCGAGTATGTCTCAACACTAGCATGATATAAAAAGGGACACTGCAGCTGAATGAAAAAGGAATCAAAATCCACTTTGTACATAAGTTAAAGTCCTAATTGGATTTGTACCATCCTCCCATTTTGTTCTTGGAAGATTAAATGCTACATGTGTAAGTCTGCCTAAATAGGTAGCTTAAACCTATGTCAAAATGTCTGCAGCAGTTTGTCAATAAAGTTTAGTCCTTTTTTAATCAAAGTAAATGTGATGAATTGTCATTTTTGTGGGTGGACAATAAAATAGTTTTCTCTTTCAAATAAACTTAAATTAATTCTAAAGTTAATGGGCTTGTTAAAAGTTGGAGACATTCTTAAAAGTGGTGGTGGGGATTTTATTTTAAGTTTACCAAAAAAAAGTTTATCGAGTTGTTAAGTTTTAGTTTAAAAATAACCAAAGCTTTTTCACCCCCTGGAAGTTGTTGAAAACAGTTTTATCTAATCCTATCACAAGATCTAATTTCTGAAGAGAAAAACCCAACTAAACCAAAACTTGGGTTGGTTTCCATACAGAGGTGTCAGTCAATATTTAAAGTGCCAGCTGCCCTTGTTTGCACCTCCTGTAGAGCCCCTAGGTGGTCCTAAAAGTGACACCAAATAATCTCTGAGTTTGGAAAGGGATAGCACCTGCTTGTGGAGATGACAATTCAGCAAACTCTGGGTGCCCTTAAGGGTTTCCCTTCTAATCCCAGAAACACTTAATAAATCAGCTGGGCTGGGGCAGGATCTGGTGTGATAGGCTGGCTCTGTACTCCCTTCTGAGATCAGGAGGAAATGATGAAATTGGTTGGCCCTGTTTCCACTCTTACGTCGATTTTCAGGGTTCAAATGCCTTCTCTAAGTGAGCCACCTAAAACTGCTCGGGGGTGAAAAATCCTCTTGTATGAAGTGCCAAGCTGCCTGCAGCAGTGCATGATGGACTTTTTTTTTCTTTTTAAAACACACCAACAAAAAAATGTATTTGTAGATTGTGATAAAGTGTAAATAACTGAATTTTCAACCATGGTTTGAAGTCAGCTTTCAGGGCATTATGTCTTGTTTTGATGAAAAGAGATCACTCTATACCCCCCTTTTTAAAGGAAAATTATCGCAAGAGAATCAGGATGTGTAAAGCTAACATGCATCGCAAAAAACCAAAGGTAACCTAAATGTCTGATTTTAATAGCACATATTTCTCTTTTACATAAACTGTGACAGCAACTTGCATAAACAATTCTTTAGCTGTTAATTTTAATGTTAAAACTTTGCAAAACTTGTTTAATAAAAATAGCTGTAAAAAGAAAAACCATATGCTGCCGCATAAATTAGCCATAACTCTTAATAATCCTGCCCATCACAAGTGAACTGTAATGTAACCTGGGCACAAAGTCTGACATTTTAAATGACACAATGTAAAATTTCAATGACTGTAGATTAGATCTGCTCCCCAAAGTAAAGCTTTCTGCTCAGCTATTTTAAAATGTACAAGGATGAGCCCCTATAGGTTCCCATATTGATATTCACAATGAAATGTTGCTTAAAATTTCCTTAAAAGTTGCATGTTTCTCTCCTGTAATGTGTAACTGCATGCAGGATCTCTATCTTTTATTTTGTATGTCTTTAAAACTGCCTCTTCAAAAGACTGATCTCTTAATTCTCCATTTGCAGGTCATCGAAAATTCAAGATACTTCCTGGAGTAGAATGGGTAGTGAAGACCCATGTCAGGTATGTTAAGTGGCTTTCTATTAAGGATGTGGGACTTTTATCCTAACTATCAAACAGTTCGGCCAAGAGGTGGACTGGGAGGTGACCAATGGATGAATTTTTCTTGTACGTCATTTGTATCATTAAAACATGACTGTTTATATGTTTGTTTATAGTACATATGAAATTTACTTGTAATGACTAGAATGGCCCATTCTTTTCTTCTCAGTAACCTAATGCAGTGTTTCTTTTGTAGTTCATCGGCTATAAGCAACAAAATGACAGGCTAATACAAAGAAAAGGGAATTTATTAGAAGGATGTTAGAGACTTACAGATTGTGTAAAGATTAGAAAAATCTGGCTTAGGATCCATAGTGGCTGCAGAGAACTGAGGCAGGAGTGGTCCTGGAGCAGCAGTAGCTGCTTAGGCACTATTGCTGGAATAAGTAAACTCTAGCCATGTTTGGTTTCTTTCTCCCTCAAGATTTCAGTTCTAGGAAGGGAACATCAGGCTGGATTAGCTTGAGTCAACATGCCTGTACTTTAGCACTATGCAATAAGAAAAAGGTCATTCCACAAAAGGAAGTCAGGGTGTTATTAGGAAGGGGAAATGGGTTCTGGGAAGCCAAAAAACAATTGTTCAGTAATATCTGTATTTTATAGAAGTAACTGAAAATTAGATGAAGTAACTTCCCAGGGTCCCATATGAAATTCTGTCAGTTGTCACGTATCGTTAATCAAGCCCAGGTTTGTGTCTTGTCAGAACCTAACATCTTGACTTACACAATACTGTACTGCTTATAATCTAAGGAAAGCAGTATTTCTCACACTGAAAAATCCCTAGCAGGGATATTATTTTATAGAAGAAAGGACATAGACCTTTCTGCTATGACAAAAACCCAGAGTTGAATCTGTTAGGTATGTTTTGCTTAGTGATCTAAAATGAATCACTTACCTATTTCCACATCTGGGAAGGAAGATAGTAATAATGTACACCTCTCGGTGGCTGGCAAACTGAAAGCTTTTATATATATGCGCCAAGCAATTACATGCGTTATACATAGTAAATATTACTGCTCTTTTCCCTAAGAAAGTTTAACCCCCTTGTTTGGGTAGTTGGGCTCATACTGTTGCTTGAATAAGCCTACCTGTTGCTTGAAGCCATCAGGGAACTAACTGGATGGTTTTTCCCTCTGCTCCTGAATGACTTGTTAGGGTTGTGAATGCAGTAAGGAGACAAGATCTACCTAGGTAAGGCAAAGGCACTTAAAGCCTTTGACAGAGAAATTTGTGTTCTTAGACACCACATCTTCCAAGCCTCCCTCTTAGCTAGGAGCCTCTGAGATTTGGAGACTTTAAGGAGGGCCATTTGTCTTGAGCATGGTTTAAGGGCACCTAGAAAGTCCTGAATATGATTCTGGTCACATGAATTGTAGGAAAATTTAAGGGAAAGTCCGTGAATGCAGAGAAGTTAGTCTCAACTCTACCTAGGGTAGTCTTAAGAACAGAATTTTGGGGAAACATCTTTCGTCATTTGGCCTGTAGTTTGTGCTTGGAAAAGCAGGTTCCATTGTTGGCAGACCAAGGCCTGTTTTGTGGTCTGCCTACTCTGGGTGTGTAGTTTAGTCAGTTGATCCCAGTGATTTCTGTAATTTTCTGTCACTACCCGTGAACTTACTACAGTTCTATATGCTAATTTAGAGCCAGGCAAGACTGGGACATGTCCTGGCTCTGCCTCATCATAGCATTTGTCTTTGACAAAAAGAATACCCTTAACCCCTCTCATTTATCATCAAATGAAGTTGATAATAATAGCTAACCTTTATCACTATGTGCATCATAATATCCTAAGCAGTTAATAAAGATTATCTCATTTGATCCTTTCTACCTTTTTCTTTTTTAATTCAGATAAAATTCACATAACATATACCACCTTAACCACTTTTGAGTGTTCAATCCAGTGGTTTTAGAATATTCACAATGCAGTTCAACCATCATTGCTACTTAATGCCAGAAAACGTCTATTACCCCCAAAAAACTCCCATACCTGTTAGTAGTCACTCCTAATTCCTCTCCCTTCCCTACTCCTGGACAACCATTAATCTATCTTTTCTATTTCTATGGATTTGCCCATTTTGAACATTTCATATAAATAAAATTGTAGCCCCTGTTGGTATCGCTCAGAAGATTAAGCACCAGCCTGCAAACGGAAGGCCACAGGTTCAATTCCCAGTCAAGGCATGTGCCTGGGTTGCAAGCCATGTCCCCAGTTGGGGGCGTGCAAGAGGAAACCGATCGATGTTTCTCTCACACATCAATGTTTCATCTCCTTCTCTTTGTTCCCTGCTTCCCCTCTCTCCAAAAATAAAATGTTTAAAAATAAATAGAATTGTATAACATATGCCTTTTGTGGTTGGCTTCTTTGACTTTGCATAATGTCTTCAAGGTTGATCCATGTTATAGAATGTGTCAGTACTTCACACTCGTGATAGGAAACATTACTTCCAAAAACAGCACATTTCATTTCGTACAGTTCCAAGTATTGGAAGTTTTCCCTTATGTTAAACAAGTCACTCCAGAAACTATACTGGTTCTTCTTTGAACTCCTGAATATCCTTTTTAGCATTCGAAGATCATTTTCATTCATGTTTCTTTCCCAGCTCCAGAGTTTTTTATTAGATTTGCTAGATCTGATTTAAAGAAAAACTAAAACTTGGATTTTATATACCAGTTGTTTAATATTTGTTCAGATTTGTATCAGACCCTGTTAAACATCCACTACAAGCCAAATGCTCCTTGTTGCCTACCCATTTGCAGCTTCTGATTAGCTTCTATTAATATAAATTAAGGACATGTTAGGATTATTGAGATATTCATATACTACACTATTCACCCATTTAAAGTATGCAGACATTTTTGTACACCAAAATCATTTTCTATGCTGAAAGTATGCTGCTTCTCTAAAATACTGCATTGACGCTGAGGCCATTTATTATAAGATGTATTATTAAGTACTGAAAAGAAAGAAAAAAGACTACCAATTAAACTAACACAATGGTTTCTTTTTATATTGAATGTAAGATGCATCCTGATTTTAAGACATGTTAAAATATGAGAAAAAGTATGTCTTAGCTACTATGGCATTTTGTCAATTCTAACATTCTTCACTGTGTGCCATGCGCTGTCTTCTCCACATGTAGAATAGTTATTACTATCCCATTTTTATGCAGTGATGAAGCTGAGGCCCAGAAAAATTAAATCACTTATCCAAGGTCATGCAGCTGTTAAGTAGCAGAGCTGTGAGATTCAAGCTCAGGCAGTCTGATTTTAAAGTCTATGATTAGTCTTAACTACTAGATTATATTGGAATTGAGAAGTTTTACCCATCAGCCAGAATAATCCCAAGGAGCATGTACAGTCATTCTGTATCCTGGAAGGAGGTTTATTCTGCAAAAATATTATTACTAATGCAGTGAACATTTTTTGAGGTCATTTAGGTTCTTGTGCTGGTTGTGTTCAGTCTACAGCAGCTCATAGTCTCAGCCTTCAAAAAACTCAGTCTAATGGGAGAGAGTCAGTCTTACATACGTTAAGGTAGTATGTGATCGTTTCTGTTGCTGAACTGAGTATCGGGGCCTGCAGGAACTGCTGAGAAAGGCATAGGGAGTGCTAGAGAAGGGGAGTGACAAAATTTGAGTCTTAAAGTATAAGAATTTACCAGAGACGACATTTAGCATAGCACTTTACTATGGCTTTAAACAGACTTAATTTCAAATTCTGCATCCTCCAAAGCTATTAGGTTTGGAATCTTAGATGAATTATCCCCTCCAAGTCTTAATTTCATCATCTGTAAAATGGGATAATATTCATTTTACAACATTGCTGTAATAATTGAATGAACTAATACGTGGAAAACATTCAACATGACATGTAGTAAGCACCCAATACATTTAGCCATAAATAGAGACTGGAAGAGTAGGTTCGTGCCAGTTTTGAAAAGGTAAATGTTAAGCAAGGAGTTTGAACTTTATTCTTAAAGTTTAGGGAGCTATTGGAGGCTTAAGAACAAGAACCCACCTGTGTTTGCCATTGTTCTGGTGAGGTAGGGAAGTAAGGGAACCAGAACAAAAAGCCATCTCTAAGTGGCACCGCTCCTTCGTGGGAGAGTGAAGGGGATAGTCTCCCCTCACCTTGCATTTCTTCCTATCTTCCTCTTGTCTGAAAGACTTTTGGTTCTTCAGAAAGGAAAATCATCTCTCCTCTCATAGTATTTGGGCTACATGAGGGTGGGATGTTAAGCCTTCACCATATTTTGATAGTCTTCCCACATCCTGTCCCTTTCACCCACCTTGTGGATTGGAGACCAAAACTCTGAGTCTCCACTGATAGAAACTTTGCTCTCACCACTCTGTTCTAAATGAATGAAGACTCTGCCAGGCTCTTAATTCTGTACTCTGTGCTGGGAGTTTCATATACAGCATCCCATTTAATTGTCACAAACAATCCAGTGAAACAAGGATTATCCTGGGAAGCTGAAAACTGATAAGTAAAGGTCAGGATGACCACAGGGCCCAAAAGCTAGATCTTAGACCCAAGTCTTTCTGCTCCCACTGAGCTGCCTCGTCTCTGTATAGAGTGGCAACAAGAAGATCAATTTACACTGAAAGTAGTTCCCAGCTTTGGTGTACAGTGTACTCCTGACTTGGTTTCCGTATTCCTGGACTTAAAAGAGTTGATCCTTCTAAGCGCATATTCATATTCTCTCTCTCTCTCACTACCCCCACAACCCCTTCCAGATCCTTATCTACCTCTTGCTCTCCAGATTAATAGTCGTTGCATGTTTAAAGTTAGCCAGCATCTGATGAATATTTAATAGCCTTGATCAGACAGGCTGGATACAGCTGTCTTGAGACAGCAGCTGTTGGGGGGAGGGGAGGAAGTGTGCTGTGCTGCCTAACTACTTCTTTTGTTCCCTGGCCTAGCCCTTTCAGAGCAAAGGCCTATGGTGGGCACTGCCCCCTAGTCCTATTGTGGCCTGATTACTGCCCTGGGCTCCCAAGCATGTTACCTTCAAGTAGCAGACCAAACCCCTTTTTTTAATTTTGGTAACGGGGAGCAGATTATGTTCCCTGACATCTAGAATCAGTTTTCCAACTCCTGGGCCAAAAGCCGTCTACTCTGGCCGGTTCTGGCTGTGGGACAGATAATATGTTCTCACCCAGTTCTGCCAACTGGAGCTCTTTTTTTCTAAAAGGAGGGAGACTTGTATCGGGAAGGGACCTGAATTTTGTAACTGTGCTGCTGCTGGGGTATAGCCTCTTGACATTCCATGACTACAAATGCAGTAGCTTCTAAGCAGTAAGTGTCCTACTCTTCCCTGGCCTAAGCTGTGGTGATTGTCTTTGGCTGCATCTCAGGCAGGCATTAGGCCAGGGGGCCTCAGACAGGTACGAAAGCTATCCTTATACTTCCCTTGCCTAGACCTAGGGAGCTTTTTGCCGCAAGGAGGTCTTGCCACTTCCAGGGCAAATTTGGGCATGTCACGGGGACTCCTGAAAAAAGACAGCCTGTTTGAGATGTTTCTAGCCAGGACGTAAGCCATGGCCAGGCTATTGCCCCAGATTAATCAGCTAAGCAGAACACGACAGAAATTTAGACACTGTTTCTGTTCATACTGTGTTCAGATAAATAAGTTGTTCCCTTGTCAACTTCTAGAGCCCACCTTGGCCCACTGCAGGATAGCCAGTCTCTTCCCCACCACCTCACTCCCCAGCCCTCCCCAGGCACCGTGCATGAGAACTTGAGAGAAAAAACATTTGGGTTCAGATACAGGGGTAATACTTTTCTAGGGTCTTCTGACTCCTGCAGGCTCATGCTTCCTATTCATGGCCCAGCTTTAGGTAGAGAATGGTTCCTACCCATCTCTCAGGCTTTCCAGGGTAAAAGTGTAGGAAACAAATTGCATTTGCCCTGAGAAAGAGAAATGTCTTTGCTCTGATAGGATTCTTCATAAGCACCTCTCCTGGTATCGGTGTACATGGTCCCTTTTATTCATTTTCCTTAATACATTCACTCATAAACCAGAACACCTACTATATGCTCCATAGACACTGGAGAGTCAGTGGCAAATGAACAAGATCAAATTGGTCCCTGGCCTCATGGAGGTTACAGTATCTTTGGGGAGACAGACATTAAACAGATAGTACTCTCAACTATTAGCTGTGGTCATCAGTGCTATGAAAGAAAACGAACAGGGTGTTATGGGGGCACAAAACGGAACTAACCTAACTTTGGGGATTTCCTTGAGGAAGTGATGTTTAAGCTGACATCTAAAAGGAAGAGTTAGCCAGGTAGAGGGCACTTGGGAAATGGTTTGGGGAAAGGGTATGGAGTACATTCTAGGTAGAGGGTATGTAGGACTGAGGCAGGTTGAAGGTGAGGGAAGAATCTGAACCTTATTCTGTGGTCATCGCTGAAGACCACTGAATCCAGTATTGAGGGATGGGGAATGACATCTAATCAGATCTCTGCTTTTTAAATTTCATTTGCTTCTGAGTAGAGAATGGATTATAGTCCAGGCAAAAAATGAAAAAGACCTCTAGTAGGGTGTGAAAATGTGGAAAAATAAATGGATTCAAGAACTTTTAGGAGATAGGATGAAAATCATTTGGTGATTGATTAGATGTGGGAGAAGAGGGCTCGCAGGTTACTGGTTTGAACAACTGGGAGAATGCCAGTGCCATTTTGTAAAAGATGGAGAGCACTGTGACAGGCTTTGGCATGCCATCAGGACCCTGCCCTGAGCCACAAGCTTAGAATATATCTCTTCTGTGGCTAACCCTGGTTATTTGGGACTGGGATGAACCCTTCATAAGGCCAGAAGAGATGGATCCCCTAAATCTAGGACTGAGTACTAAAAGATGTCTATTTCCCATTCCCTTTCCTCCAAAAGCTTTTAAAAGCTCTTTGTTCATCTATTTTTTTCACATCTCTGAGAGCAGACAGCATTTTCCCCTTTGTATAGCTGAAAGTTCCAAAGCTTGTATAACTAAAAGCCCCAAAGGTTTAGTTGATTCTGTCCTTGATCACTCAGCACAGGCATGGTCAAGCCTGGGAGATACGAGGTGTGAGGGTCCATTTGCCTGACTGACATGAAAAGAGAGCTCATAGGCAGTGGACTTCTCTTTTCTACTCATCTGTGTACCAAGAAACCTTGTACTGAATGAAACAACTGCAGTTATGCCATGGGGTGGGGAGATTATAAAGGAGGCAGCATGGCCATATGGGAGGCTGGGAAGGCCTCTGATGTGGCAGCTTCATGTTTCTTAATTTTCTGCCTGTGTCTTTGCAGCTATCAGAGGACTGTGGAAACCGGGAGAGCTGCCTGCTGTGTCAAGGCTGGCCTGAGGGCATTTGCTGAGCACAGAGAAACCCGAGGGAGATCAACAGTCTTTTCTCACCCACCTCTTTGATCTGTCTGATTACCCACAGAAAGCCAGCCAGGATCCCCTCAGAGTTTCTAGGCCCAGAATGGAGTGCTCAGGGCTGCAGGAGACTGTGATGCTCACAATTAAACATGCCCAGAACTTTAAAGAGTTGAGGGGGACTAACGGTATTCTCAGCATGGCCTCCTAAATCTGAATAAACTGGCAACTCCCACTGTGTCATTCCCAGTTTGCCTGCTTCCCCTTAGCCTCCAGCAGAGCTGTCTGGAACACCCTACCAACACGCCCGTACCTCACCACCTATTTCCCTCCCTGCCTTGCCTGCGTTGTGGGTGCCAGCCTCGGAGCCCTTGGGCACTTCCAGAGGCTCCTGGAGAGAAACTGGGCCCCACCTCTAACAGGCTGAGGAAAATCAAGTGAGACAGTTCATTTATTTGGGCAAGTTATTTAAACTCTGCACCTGTTTTTCTCTTTATTGTTGATTCCTGAACTTGTTCAAAAAGCTCTTTAAGGTAGGGCTTTACCTCTGTATCACTTCCCCAGCAAACACCTGGCACTGAGGGGCTCAATAAAGGTTTGGTCAAGTGATGAATGGTCCCACTCTGGTAGCTTCTATCAACTTTGGGAGAGAGCCAAAGCCACCCTAGTGTAGTTCCTACTTTCTTCCAGTTACGTTAGGCTAGCTATTTACCCTAATGTTTTCTCTTGAAGGATTGGAAGGTCAGCTTTTATTAAAGACTTCTGGTTTCTTATGACCTAATGTCCTAGGCTGGTTTTACACTGAGCTTCCTGAGAGGTTTAGGGACCTCTCTTATTGCACTCTTCCCGTAATGCCTTTGGCTGTTTATCCTAACAAAGGATCCAGGGGAAGGGCTGAGTTTGGGGGGAAACCTGTTTGTTTTTTTTTGTTGCTGTTGTTATTGTTTTTATTAATGATTGATTTTAGAGCGGGAGAGAGAAACATCGCTCTGTTGTTCCACTTATTTATGCATTCACTGGTTGATTCTTGTGTATGCCCTGACTGGGGATTGAACCCACAACCTTGGTGTACATGGGAACAGCACTCTAACCAACTGAGCTACCTGGCCAAGGTGAGCCTGTCTGCCTTTTAACTGAGCCTGGCACATTCTAATAAGCTTAGATTTATTCTTAGCAGGAAAGGGATATTGAAATCAGTTGGTTTACTTTGGGCAAGTTATTTAACCTCTGAGCACAATTTTATCTTCACTATTGATTACTATAATAGCTAATAATTTATTGAGTGCTTTCAGTATGTACCAGCTACTATGTCAAGCATTTACATTCACTGTTTTACTTAATCCTCCAATCTACTATACTTTTTTATCCATGAGGAAACAGGTTCAGGAAGATAAATAACCTAAGGTTAAGAAGGGGGGCTATCAGATTTTCATAGTCCCTGCTTTTGACCTGTTCGTGCCTCTTCTAGCTACAACTATTCTGAAGTAGTAAAAAAGCATTGTTTTGTGTACGAGATTTGTTAAGGATGGCACACTATCGGGTTTACCCAGAACTGAGAGGTTTCCTGGGATGTAGAACTTGCGGTGCTAAAACCAGGAAAGCTCCAGGCAAATTAATACATGTTTGTACTCAGTGCAAATCTATGTTTGCACTGAGACTGAGTCCAGGATTGACCACTGAGGCTGCAGTTACCTTGGTTTCTTGGTCTCCTAGGCCTTCCCTTGTGACCAGAGTTCCTTTACTTAGCATTTGAAGACCTGCTTCAGTTTAGAAGGCTGGCAAGGAGTTTGGACTGAGGTGACATCCTGGTCACAAATAAATGGAGCCACAGAGCTTGGGGTCACTGTTGGAGGAGCGAGCACTAACGTTCCTAGGCAGCCACATGCTCAACCTCCAAATGCAGGGTATCTACTTGGGAGCCAAGGAGTTTTTCAGAAAACACAGATCTGGATTCATATCCTTGTCATCACTGACTGTGTATTTTTCTGGGTCTGTCTACTTTGTAAAAGTAGGATAATGATCCCTACTACTGAATAGGATCTGAGAAGTAAATGGAATCTGTGTAAAATGCCTAGCACAGGGTCTATGCTTAATACTGCTCAACACTTGTTTCCTTCCTCCTTTTTTCTGACTTGTGTTTTCTTACCCAGTCCTGTCACCTGTCACATCTATCACATACAGACTCCTCCCTGCTGATTAACACTTGCAGCCTTAAGGAGCTTTCTTGGAGACCCCTGACCTATTGCCCACACACCCAGTTGCCTTGCGTGTCAGTCACCTCCCCTGCAAGCAGAGAAGGAATGAAATCGAACTTTCCCTTCCCCCACTGGAAGCCTCTGGACTGTTTTGAGCCATAAATATTTTAGCTGGGCTTTTCTCTGGCTGTTGCCAGGTTGATGGGCTCTCAGGGGACTGGGGTGGGAGTGTGGGGGCTGGGCTGGCAGCCCGAAGCCTAGCAGCAGAGCTGGTCCTGGAGGGGCGGTATGAAGCCTGGCATAGAGCCCGTGCTTGCTGCGGCAGCTCTGAAGGCTATTGCTTTGTTGGCCTGCCCTCCCTTTCCTGGGCCCCTCAGAGCCACTCCTGCCTGCTTCCAGGCCCAACTCTGCCCTTGAGTGCAATTTGATCTTGGGTAAATTGCTAAATGTATCTAGGTTTTCATTTTAACATCTGCAGCACAAAAAACCCCCTGCTTAACCCAGTGTGAGGAAGTGGAGAAGACAAAGGAGGTTTTGTAAAAATCATGAAACGCTGGGTTAGTAAGTAGTCATGATTGGAGAAGCTAGACCCCATAACCTTTTCTTGTAGTCCTACAGGCTGGAGTCCCGGGGCAATGTCAGAGATGGCACTGCCTCCCTTTCTCCTTCCCCCTTCCTCACACTGCAGCCCTGCTCCTTTTCTAAGGTTCCCAAATCTAGCTAGACTACCTGACCTGGCATCAAATATTTTAAGGAGCTGGATTCAGTGGTTTACAAGCAGAGTTGGTGAAAGCCCCTTTTACCTGAGATACAGAAATTGAGGCCCCCAAATTAGATCTGGCCCTCATCCTCTAGCCCCCCATCCTGGAGATCTTACACCTGGCTAGCTGCTAACCTCTAGGTTGTAGCAGTATGCCCTACCCCTGTACTTAGGATGGGTCTAAGAAAGAAAAGGGGGCCAAAGAGGGGGCACCTATACCCAGGCCCCACCCTTACTATTGAGGAGCTCCAGGATTCCACATCCCCACCCAGACTTGCCCACCACAATTTTCCTGTTGAGCTGGGAGCTCTGATTTCTTTGTATTGAGCTCCCTCTGGTGGTGGCTGATAGGTATCTTGCAGGAACATAAGATTTCAAAAGGGAGACAGGTTGGAATGGTTTGTTCTATACCAAGGAAGGATTTTTATCTCCAATTCATAAAAGTCATTCCATTTATTTATTTGTTTTTAAGATTTTTTATTTGTTTCTTTTTAGAGAGGGGAAGGGAGAAAAAGAAAGAGAAAGAAATATTGTTCATTTGCCTTTCACATGCCCCAGCCAGGGGTCTGGCCCACAAACTCAGGCATGTGCCCTGACCAGGAATTGAACGGATGACCTCTCGGTTTATGGGATAATGCCCAACCCACCAAGCCACGCCAGTCAGGGCCATTCCATTTCTGATATAAGCTATTCCATCCATCTCTTTGCTTCTCTCTGTCATTAATCCTCACAATAATGAGATATAAATTATCCTCATTTTACAGATGAAACAAGCTTAAAGAGTTGAAATCAACTTCAAACTCTTCAATGTATGTAACATTCAAGATCCTCAAGTGATATAAACTTAACCTATTTTTCCAGCTACATCTTCAATTACTCTTAAGCGAAAATGGACTTGCTCTTTTTGGAACACAACCTCTGAACCTTTACTCATGCTGCTCCTTCTATCTTCATTGCCTACCCCCCACCAAGTACATTACCTAACAAAACCCTATATTTGAAAAACTGAAGGAATTGTTATTTTTTAAAGCTTGCATATATTTTCTTTGTAATAATCAAGTACAAGGCATGGAAGGCAAATGTCTGGATGAGAGTGGGTGGGTGGCCCTAAGATGTGGAAGGGGAGACTAACATACACATGAAGTGAGAATGGTCCTCGAAATTAGAAAAACATGAATTTACCTGGATTGTCTCTTGTAGGCTCTTATAGTAAAAATCTGATGTAAGTATTTTTTTAATAATTATTATTTTATTTATTTTTAGACAAAGGGGAAGGGAGGGAGAAAGAGGGAGAAAAACACCAATGTGTGGTTGCCTCCTGCACACCCCTTACTGGGGACCTGGCCTGCAACCCAGGCATGTGCCCTGACTGGGAATTGAACCTGCGACCCTCTGGTTTGCAGGCTGGCGCTCAGTCCAGTAAGCCATACCAGCTAGGGCATAAGTATTCTTTTTTAAAGAATATAGTTGATATCCCTGGCCAGGTGGCTCAGTTGATGGGAGCATCGTGTTGTGCATCAAAGTTTGCAGGTATGATGGCTGGTCAAAGCACGTGAACTGGAGGCAGCCAATTGATGTTTCTTCGTAGCATCGATGTTTCTCTCCCTTCCTCTCTAAAATCAATAAGCATATCCTCAGGTGAGGATTAAAAAAAGAATATAGTTGATATACAATATTAGTTTCAGGTGTACAGTATAGTGAGTCAACATTTAAATACCTTACAAAATGATTACATTAAGTTTAGTAACCATCTATCACCATACAAAGTTATTACAATATTATTGACTATAGTCCTTACGCTGTACATCACATCCCTGATACTTAATTATTTTATAATCGGAAGTCTGTGCCTCATTCCCCTTCACCTGTTTCACCCATCCCCACTCCCCTCTGGCAACCATCATTTGTTCTCTATGGCTCCGTTTCTATTTTGTTCATTTCTTTTGCTGTGTAGATTCCACTTATAAATGAAATCATACAATATTTGTCTTTTTCTCTGTCTGACTTCACTTAGTACATTACCCGCTAGGTCCATCCATGTTGCATATGGCAACATTTCATTCTCTTTAATGGCTGAGTAATATGCTACTGTATATCACATCATCTTTATCCATTCATCTATCATTAGACACTTAGATTGCTTCCATATCTTGGCTATTGTAAACAATGCTGCAGTGAACATAAGGGTGCATATATTTTTTTGAATGAATGTTTTCATTTTTGGACAAACACACAGAGGCTGATTTGCAGGATCGTATGGTGGTACTATTTTTAATTTTTTGAAGAGACTCCAAACTGTTTTCCATAGTGGTTGCTCTAATTTACATTCCCACCAGAAGGGCACAGGGGTTCCCTTTTCTCCACAGATGTAAGTATTCTTGCTGGCAGAAGAAAGTGAGAGCAAATCTCTGGGAAGCTGGGTCAGAGCTGCAGGTGACATTTCTTCAAAGTCTTGGATCTTAAACTAGTTTTCTCTGCACTTCATAATATATCCATGTTTTAACAGAAATAGCTAATACTTAAATAGTACTTATGCACCAGGCACTGTACTAAGTACTTTGCACAGACTAACTTAATTTTTACCATAATCTTATAAGATAGGTACTGATACTACCCTCATAGTTTGAGGAAACTGAGCCACAGAGAGGTGAAGTAATCCTAAGGCCATGCAGCTAGTACGTGGTGAAGCCAGGATTTTAATTCATCCAAGTCTGGCTCAGGAGGTGCTCTGAATAACTATGCTTTAATATTGAAAATACTGTCTTTCATTTCCATGAATTAAACTGACACTCCAGAAAGCAGTATTGTCTTTTGTCCTGTGGTTTCAGCACCCCCACTGTGTACCACCAAAGGTCTGTGTATTCCAGGTTGAAAACTAGTAATCTAGAGGACAAGCATGCCAGCCTTGGCCCCCAAATAACATGACCAAGGAAGAGATTCTAATTCCTGACACCCAATGACACAGAACTGGCCTAGAGCCAGTGGCATTTCCTCAAAAACTCTGTCTCCTGAAAGAGCCAATAGAGAGCAAGTTAACCCAGAAATGACACAGAAAAGGGAAGTGAGGGCTTTAAGGTCACAAAACAGCTGAGATGTGTGGCCACAGATCTGGAGAACAGAACCTAACCAACATCCTGCCATCTTACAATTATTTTCCCCAGAGAGCCTGTAGGAGGCAGATATGAAAAGACTAGACGCTAGATATTTCTGCCAGAAACTGTGATAGAAGCGTATATTCTGGATTGTTGCAGATGCAGTTGTTAGACATCAAACACAAACTGGCTTTTTGTAATAGAAAAGTCCATAAAGGCTTCCGATATGGCTGTCTTTCCTTCATTGGCAGTTCAGTCCCTAAAAATAGCAAGATACCACCAAGAGTTCTACACCTATATCCTATTTGCTTAGCCATTCCAGAAGTTAAAATTATTTCCCAGTACTTCTAGCAAAGATCCTAGGGTTGCATCCCATTTGGCCAGCAGTGGATCACTGGCATGCCCTCCCCTCTTCCCACAACCAGTCACTGTCACTGGGGTGGCAGGCATGGAATGCTTGGATTCACCAGGCCAGGCTCATCTACCCACACTGGAACTGCAGTGTAAAGCACCCACACAAAACCACATGAACTGAGTGGAAGAAAGAGTAGTTCCCCACGGGAAAATAACAGTGTTCTTACCAGAAGAAGAAGGAATGAATAGATGCTGGGTAGGGAAAATCAATAGTCACCCTGTACAAGGTGGGCAACAGCCACAGGTAGTGGGTCACTCATTTGAGTGAACTCTTACCCTGGGTTGTATAAATGCCCTAAAATCAATTTGGAAAATATTTCCTGAGTATTCACCACGTACAATGTTCAGCACCTTCCACATAATAAATGCATAACAAGACATTCCTCTGACACCATCTCCAGTAAGACAATTAGCAGACACAAGCTATTGCTTCCTCCCATAGGAGTGTAATGGGCACACTCCTATTCAGCTCTCAGAAACCAGCTCTGATTTTATCTCCCACAAAGCCTTCTCTTGCCTTCCAGCGCTGTCAAGAGTTATTCGCATTCCATCCACCCCTGAACTTGATACATACTGAAAATATCACACTGTACCATAAAAAAAAATCATTGATTCTTCGCTTCTCTCTGTCTCCCCCAGTAATAAGGGGCATCTCTGTATCTCTAGTGCCCATGATATATTGGATGCTTGAAAAAGTTTTTTGACCTGAGTTAAAATGAGTTCCCAGCTATGGCTTGTCCTCAGGCTTCTACAGAATATTCCTAAAACCATTTAGCTTCCCTTCCCAATTGGCCTTCCTTTCAAGAGTCAGTTTGCCATTATCTCAATTCAACCGAATTAAAACTTACTTTGAATGTCTATCATATGCCAGGTAGTAGTATGCATTGAGGATTCAGAAATTAATTCAGAAACTAATGAGATACATTTCAAACATTACTCTAAAGGAGCTAGAACCAACTCTTCTACCAGAATTTCTTTAGCTTGAGAGGGGAAAAAAAAATCTCTTGCCCTGGTTTCTACTCTGCTTTGTTATCTGGTTATTCTTCTCCCTCCCCCAGTCCCTACCACTTCCAGGGTTTGTTTTTGTGTTTTTTTTTTTCCCCAGAAGGGAAGCCCTGACTTGGTGTAAAATCAGTAACAGATGTTTATGTGCGGAATTAAACTCTATATTTCCATTTGCCGAAGCTAAAAACCTTGGAGTAATTCTTGATCTTCTCTTCCACACATCCATCTGTCAACAAATCCTGTTGACTTTCACTTCAAATCCAAAATCCAGTCATGTCTTATCACCTCACTCAATCTGGTACCAACCCTTAACATCTCTTGCTAAGGTCATTGCCATAGGGTCAGATCTGATCTTGCTTCCACCCTTGTGCCCCTACATTCTATTCTCACAGAGCAAGCCAGAGTGAGTCTTTAAAAATAGAAGTTTAAACCCTCCAACCGCTCCCCATCTTACTCAGAATAAAGCCACACAATCCTATATGGCCCATCCTTTCTCATGTCCTACCCTCTTTTCTATTCTATCCCAGCGACACTGGCCTCCTTGCTGTTTCTATTTTTTTAAGACATGAAGGTATGCTAGACTGGGGATTTCTTTGTTTAATTAAATTACATCTTTTTTATTTTTATTTTTTAGATTCTATTTTTTTAAATTACCTCTTTTTAAAAATGTATTTTAGATGATTTATTTTTTAATAAGAGAGAAGGAAAGGGAGGGAAACATCAATGTGTGAGAGATGGTTGCCTCTTGTGCGCCCCGCACTGGGAGCCCTGGCCTGCAACCTAGGCGTGTGTCCTGACCAGGAATCAATCTGGTGACCTTTAGGTTTGCAGGTCACACTCAGTCCACTGAGTCCACTGAGCCACACCAGACAGGGCTCCTTGGTGTTTCTAAACATCTGGCACGCCTGCTTGTGCCTGAGGGCCTTTCCACTGATTTCTTCTGCCTGGAATCCCCCCTTTCTCCAAATATCTGCATAACTGACTCACTCATTTCCCTCAAGTGTTTGCTCAAAAGTCACCTCAGTGAAGTCTACTCTGACTTCTCTGTACATAACGGCTACCAGCCACCCAAACCCCCTTTCCTATTTCCTCCACAGCAATCATTCCCTTCTAACATACTACAGAATTTACTAATTTAAGATGATTAATACAGCTTATAAGTCTTACGAGGGAAGAAACCATAACAATTAGTAGTAGTACCTCATTTATTGAGGTACCTTCGTGTTAATGCTTGCCATACATAATCATCATAATGGTGGCTACCGTGTATAAAATAGACTCTGTTCTACATGCATTATCTCATTTAATCCTCACCAAGACATAACGTGAATATTACCAGCCTCATTATAAAGGGCAAGAAACAGTATTTCAAGGCTGGAAAGTGGCAGAGGTAGAATTTGAACAGGTGGTGGAAGAGTAGGGTCAGATGTGAGAAATATTTAGATCCTAGGGTTGGTAAGACTAGGTAAAAGATTAGATGGGGGTCGAGGGTAATGGGGAAATAACTCCCAGGTTTTGACTGGGGTGGACCAAAGTGCAATAAGGCAGAAGAGAAAGGTGACAGCCCAGTTTGGGAGGTGTTGAGTTTGAGGAGCCTGTGAGCCACTCAAGGATACAGACCATCTCGGGCAGGAACTGAGTTGAGAGGCGGCTTCCAGACCTCTCTCCCTCGGGCCTGAGGAGATGCTGGGAGAAGGCACGCACGGAAGAGCAGGACGTCGGTTTCCCTGACTCGGGTTTCTTCAGGAGGAGCTGCAGGAAGGGCGTGGGGGACTGTGAGACAAAGACCGCGCGGGCCCCGCCTTTGTCCAGACGGCCCCTTTAAGAAGCGCGCCCCCATGCTCTAGCCCGCCTTGTATGCAAATTTAGCGGCAGGTCGGGAGCGCGCAGCAGATACACGGGGACTGGGTTGGGGCGGTTAGTCCTCTCCCGGCCGCCGTCGCCTCCGACATATTGCCCGCAGGAGCTGCGGCGGCGAAGCGGAGAGCGCCGGGGGGAGGAGATGGGTGAGCGAAGCGGGTCCAGGTCCGGGGACGGGTGGGCGCGGGGATTGGGAGGGCCAAGCTGCTAATTGCTCCCTCACGCGGACAGGACCCCGGGGAGGGGAGGGGGAGGGGATTCGAGCGCGGAAGGACCCCGCCCCCTCCCCTCGTTGCGGGGTGGAGCCTCTGTCGTGGGGGCGGGACACTTGGGTGGGGGGCGGGACTTCTAAAATGAAGGGGGCTTGTGGGGGACTGGGCTTTGGTAAGGATGGGGCTAGGCTTGGGGGGGCCAGTCCTTAGTGCTAGGGGCGGAGCCCTCGGGCTGTGGGTACAGGGCCCAGGGCGATCTTTCTGAGGTGTAGGGGCATTTTACCGGCGATGGTGGGGCGGGAAGGAGACCTTCTAGACTATAGGAGCGCATTCTGGAGCGGGGCTTCTGGATAGACACAGCTTTTATTGGCTTGTGGGCGGGTTTTCTGGACTGACAATCGTGTGTAGGCGGGACTTCTGGGCTGAGGGTGCTTGTGTGGGTGCAGAGCTTCTAAAGAGAGGAGAGCAAATGTGGGCAGAGCTTTTGGACTGAGGGTGCTTGTGTGGGATTTTCTAAGCCAGGTATAATAGTATGTGAACAGAGCTTCTGGGCTGGGGGCTGTGTGGGGGCAGAGTTGGTGGACAAGTGCTTTGTGGAAACTGGTGCAAAAAGCTTCCAAACTGAGGAACTAGGGCAAAGGGTGTGTGTTGTGTAGGCTGCTGTATTGCCCTGAAGGGGTATGAACAAGGCTATAACCTTAACCGGAACTGGGGTAGGACTTATAAGCAGGATGGTGCCTGGGAGCTTGGGCTAGACTGCCAAAGCTGGAGAAACAGATTGTGGGTCCAAGTTTTGGTCCACAACCACACAGTTCTCCCAAAGCCCACATCCTTTACCCTGTGCTCAGGCCCGGAGTCCTGCCCGTAAGACACCAGGATGCCCCTTGAACTGGATCTCCAGTCCTCAAGGAAAAAGCTTCGAGAGTGCCCAGAATTATAAGCCTACAGAAACTGTGTGGTATCTGAATGGGGCAGCATACACCAGACCTAAGAGCACAGGACCCAGACCCCCAAACTACCTGTGACACAATATATACTCAGTTTCCTAATCTGTGGAACACCTACCCTGCTGGTTTTATTCACTCATCAACATACGCTTATTGGGCTTTCACTTAATGCTGGGTGCTGTGGGAAGGGGAGGTGATACAACAGAAAAAAAACGTAGGTGTAGTGACCTCACTGACCTTCCGTACTAGTGAATAAGACAGACAATAAATATGTTAACAATAAATAAGATAAATTCTAAGGGCGAATTGTTTGGGAAGAAAAAAAAGAATAATGGAAGCAGATTCTTCAAAAATGGCAATCAGGGAAGGGCCCTCCAGACAGATGATACAGCAAGTACAAGAAGTAACAACAAGCTTGGTTTACTTAAGGAGAGAAAGGCCAGCATGGCTGAAGCATGGGGGCGAGGCAGAAAATAGTATATGAGGTTGAAGAGCTAGGCAGGAAACAGGCCATAGGTCTCTGTGATTAAACAGTTCAAGTGAGACACCAGGTAGTGTCGGTATCATTGGTGTTATCCTTGATATATGCCCTCTCACTTGAGCATCTACCTTATGTTGAGCCCCACAGGAGGACGAAGAGGTCCCAACAGGACATCTTACTGTCGTAATCCACTCTGTGAGCCAGGATCCTCCGGAGGCGCTGGTGGGGGCCACACTTCCAGCACTTCAGTCACTAGTGTCCGTTCCCGTACCAGGTAAACCACCTCTGTCTCTAGCCTCTCATTGTGGGCTCACAGGGGCAGTATGGACAAAGCTGTCCCTGACTGGGCTCTAGGATGTGAGACCCCCATTCCAGATGGGGGCTCAGAAGGCAGTGAGCAGCAGGAAAGACCCAGAGGGTGGTCATTTGGGCAGCTTCAGTGAGACATAATGTGATAAGCCCAAAGGCCTGGATTCTAGTTACAGTTTTGCTGCTGATTTGCTGGTGCCTTGGATAAGTTGTCTCCCCTCTTTGGACCTCCTTTTCCTCATCTGTAAAATGGACCTAATAATTTTTTCCTTCCTGGGAATTGTTGGGAACCCTGAATAAGATTAGGCATAGGAAAAGGCTCTGTCGACTCCTTTGTCTGACAGGCAGGTTAGGGACTCCGATCTTGCCATGAACTGCTTTTACAATCCTACTCCAGAATCCTGCGCCCCAGAGCCCTCCATAGTAGGATTTTCAGACCAGCTCCCGATGTTTCCCCTTTCTACCCCCAGGAGCAGTTCTGGGCCGGGTCTCTCCAGCCCCCCACTGGCCACCCAGACGGTTGTGCCCCTGCAGCACTGCAAGATCCCCGAGCTGCCAGTCCAAGCCAGCATTCTGTTTGAGTTGCAGCTCTTCTTCTGCCAGCTCGTAGCCCTCTTCGTTCACTACATCAATATCTACAAGACAGTGTGGTGGTACCCACCGTCCCACCCGCCCTCCCACACCTCCCTGGTAGGTGCCCAGCTAGGACCAGCTGTGTGTGTGTGTGTGTGTGTGTGTGTGTGTGTGTGTGTGAGAGAGAGAGAGAGAGAGAGAGAGAGAGAGAGAGAGAGATGTTTGGTTTCAGCTTAGTATAGCTTACCTAGCATCTTGTACACTTGGCTTTATGTGGGTCAAGGGAGATGTAGAAAGAACAGGAAACTGGTGACTTCTGAATACTCACCGCTAATGTGCTTAGCACACTAGGCAGCATAAGAGCAGAAAAGATGAATCTGATAGATTTTGCCTAAAGGAATACATTCTTAAGTCCTGTGGGTGAGATGAACCACAGGCATACATGAGTGTTTCAAGAAGTGGAAAGATCTCCATGCAGAAAGGGATTCAGGGACAGAGGCATGGGTGATCAGAGCAAGAGGACTCACACACCACTGTCTTATCTCCAGGGACGTTCCCACTTCCCTCCTCTGTGTCCTGTTCCACTCCTCTAGGTAATGTCCTGTCCCGACTCAGCTGGAGGCCTATGAAGGTCAGAGAGTGGGGACAGTCCCTATGGAAAGGACTGGGCAAGGGGAGGTGGGTATGAAAATAGCTTGTCTATGGGCAGGGGGCCCACATGACCCCCAGCCTCTGCCCCCGACAGAATTTCCACCTGATCGACTTCAACTTGCTGATGGTGACCACCATCGTTCTGGGCCGCCGCTTCATTGGGTCCATCGTGAAGGAGGTGATTGGTCCTAGAGGCTGGGGACTTTGGGACTCCCTTTCCCCTGGGGTCGCCAAGGAGACACGTGGAGCCCTTCAACCCTGAGGCATTTCCTTGGGGCTCCCTTTGGACTTGGTTAAAGAACACTACTCATCCCTTCAGCTGTTGGAGTTTACTGGGTGTCGAGGACTCACCTTGCCAGGTTCTGCCTAGCTGCTGCCCCATTTTTCCCTGGGTGGGTTCACAGGCCATGCTGGGAGGGGTTTGGGCACAGCCCCTGTGGCCTTCATCCAAGGCCCCATCCCATCCTGTCTCGCCCTGACCCAGGCTTCTCAGAGGGGGAAGGTCTCCCTCTTTCGTTCCATCCTGCTGTTCCTCACCCGCTTCACCGTTCTCACGGCAACAGGCTGGAGTCTGTGCCGCTCCCTCATCCACCTCTTCAGGACCTACTCCTTCCTGAACCTCCTGTTCCTCTGCTATCCGTGAGTACCCCTTACTTTACCCTTCACTGCCTAGCACCTGACTCCTGACCTTTGTCCTGGGTGTAGCTGAGTTACCAGGCCCCCACACCTGGAAGACTCACGGGCAAGGCAACAGCAGGACCCCCTCACGTTGTCTCACAGTACCCCCTGAGATCAGAGAGGTTAGCTGCCTTTTGCAGGAGCAGAAACTGAGATGGCATAATTTACCCAAGGTGCCACCACAAGGGAGGTCAGAATGGGGCTCAGATCTGAGTTTATTACCCAAAAGAAGGTCCCTGAGGGAGAGTGCACGTGCTTTGTCTCCCTCTCTCGTCTCTTCTGTCTCTCTGTGTATGTCAGTGTTTATACAAGCTCTTGGTGCCTCCCATAGGTCTGTGCACACGCATGTTTTCTGTGGGTGTCTATGCATGAAGCACATGTGTGTAGCTGCGCTTGCATGTGTATATGTCTGTCTTTGTGTCTGTTTTTGTTGGTTACTCTTTCTATCCTGTTGAACCCAGACGGTTGAGGATGGAGAGGTAGCGTCTGAGAGGAGCCCAGCACTACCCCTTTCTGACCTAGAAGTGGGGAAGACTTTGGCAAGGTGTTTGCTGTGGCTGTTCCTGAGGCAGCCTCCTGGCTGCCCGGGCATTAACAGTTATTTCCCAACCACTGAGCTTTCTGGTCTATGAGCTTCCCTAGGTTGGGCCAGTCCTGTTGCCTGGGAAGCTTCAGAGCCGGACACTCCTCCCTCCCTACCCTGCTTGACCAAAAGAGCACTGTCATGGGAGGAGCACCATCACTGTTGCTTCAGTTATATCTAGTTTTTAATTAGAAGAATAACACATACCATATAAAAACATTAAACTTTATAGATGCTTTTAACATAGAAAATAAAAGTCTACATAATCTCAGTCCCCCAGAAAACCATAATTTACAGCATATCCTTCCATATTTTCTTTTTTAATGGAACAATTTCTTTTCTTTTTTCAATCCTCACTGGAGGACATGCTTATTGATTTTAGAGAGAGGTGAAGGGAGGGAGAGAGAGAGGGATAGAAACATCGATTGGTTGCCTCTTGTACGCGCCCTGACCAGGGAACCAAACCCACGACCCAGGCATGTGTCCTGACCAGAAATCAAACCTGCAGCCCTCTGGTTTACAGGATGATGCTCCAGCTGAGCCACACAGGCCAGGGCCGTGTCATGTATTTTTTTGTGCAAGAACACACACATACACATCTTTAAAAACAAAAATGGGATTATACTATGTATGATATGATACAATTTATTACATTTTTTACATAATCAGATAACTTGGATATTTTTCCATGGCAATACATGTGGGTCTGCCTCACTTTTTTTAATGGCCTCATAGTATTCCATTGTACAGATTTTTCACAATTTGTTTTGTCTTCTATTTTTAGATTTTTGAGTTATTCCTAGCTTCTCTCTATTTAAAACAATGAGGCAGGGAACATTCTTTTGCATATACTGTTACACATTTGTCCAATGTTTTTATACAGCAGATTCCTAGAAGTAGAACTTCGGCACCAAAAGTTAAGTCAATTTTCATTTTTTAAAAAGATTTTTATTTATTTTTAGAGAGAAGGAAGGAGGGAGAAAGAGGAGAGAAACATGGATGTGCAAAACATACATCTATCTGTTGCCCCTCACATACCCCCAACTAGGTACCTGGCCCACAACCAGGGCACGTGCCCTGACTGAGAATCAAACCAGTTCACAAGCTGTTGCTCAATCCACTGAGCCACACAAGCTAGAGTTCTATGTACATTTTTGACAGATATTAGCAAATGGCCCTCCAAAATGGTTGTACTGATTAAAATTGTCAACAGTCGCCTTTATTTGACCCTTTCTGGTTACTCTCTGGTAAGACCATTCTCCTTGGATACGGACATCATTCAGTGTTCATATTTTGCTTTATTTTTTAATTTTTAAATTTTTATGAACCTAATACATGTACCTCATTAAAATATCAAATCCAGCCCTAGCTGGTGTAGCTCAGTGTATTGAACACCTGCCTGCTAACCTAAATGTCAGCAGTTTGATTCCCAGTCAGGGCATGTGCCTAGGTTGTAGGCCAGGTCCCCCTTTGGGATCTTGTAAGAGGCAGCCTTCTCTTTCACATTGATGTTTCTCCCCCTGTCTTTCTCCCTCCCTTCCCCTCTCTCTAAAATATAAATAAAATCTTAAAAAAAAAAATTTTTTTTACATTTTACATTTACAATTTTAATACATAAATAATCAAATCCAGCAGGCTAAAAGCTTGAAATGAAAAATTGGCTCCCACCCAACCAACCAGAGTCTTAGCCCCACTTCTCAAAAGCAACCTCTGTCACTGTTTCTGGTTTTAAGTGTTTTTTGGGTTACCTCCATAATTCTAGTGTCCTTATACTTTTATTTATTCCTTTTAAAAATCTGTTGATTTTAGCCTTGGCTAGTGTGGCTCACTGGATTGAGTGCTGGCCTGCAAACCAAAGGGTCACTGGTTTGATTCCCTGTCAGGGCACATGCGTGGGTTGCAGGCCTGGTCCCCAGTAGGGGGGTGCATGAGAGGCAGCCACACATTGATGTTTCTCTACCTATCTCTTTCTCCCTCCTTTTCCCTCTCTAAAAATAAATAAATAAAATCTTTTAAAAAAAAGTATTGATTTTATTGTTGGGATAATAGGCTTATGTAGTTAAAAGTCAACAGATATAAAAGAATATGAATGAAAAAGTCTCCCCATGACTCCTGTTTCCCAGCCACCCAGTTTTCCTTCCAAGAGGTAGCCACCAATGTTTCTGGTTTCTTATATATCCTGGAAATAAATGTTCTTTGCATATACAAGCATACCACGCACTCATACACGCACATGCATACAGGTGCACATGCAACATAAAAGGTTTATTTCATTTTTCCATCCCCACTGTTTTCAGTGTTTGATAACTTATTATTTTTAGTTTCCTATTGGTTATCTTTTTACAGTAATATGTATGTGCCTGTATTTTCTATTCTATCAATAACAGCCAGTATCTTAATCCCTTTTATGTTAGAGGAGAAATTAGGAACCCTGCCCATCCACTTTTTCTCCCCTCTTCCTCCTCTCTTCCTGGCAGCTAAACTCTTATTGTCAAGCTTGACATTCACACTAAGCACATTTAAGTTCTTCATTCTTTGTCAAAGGCTAATTCTAAAAATTAAAAGCAAATGCCGCCTTGTGTTATAACTATGAAAATACATACTACTTGGCCGTACAGTGTAGGGCCAAGTAGTATGCATAAATGACATTCTTTCTCTGTAGTTACTGAGTTATAATCTTGGGCCTCTTGAAAAAAGAATGTGCTAGTGTCAAGGTGAAATGGTTTCTCTTTTATTACATTCCATCAATTGCCTAAAATCATGTCATGTTTTAGTTTGCTTCATATTTAGATTGTAGCTTTCTTACACAGCTTTTTATTTATCTTGACGTTTCTAATTGCCTTCTTTTTTCTTGTTGACAAAAGAATGATGGGCCTTCAACATATCCTCAAGTTTATCCAGCTTCACAATCATGCTACCAGTTGCCTGGAGCTCATTCCCCCCACCCCCAAAGCCATCCCTCCTGTAGCCCTCCATCCTCCTGCTCCAGTGTCGAGTGGGTGCTCTTTAGGTCTGCTGTGCAGCTCTCAGCCTGGGACTTCCCTGCGCTGCCCTCCTGGGCTGGATCCACTGTTTCCTGGATCCCATGTCTTCCTCTTTCTTGGTTTTCTCCTTTATTTTGCTGGAGTGCATTACCAGGTAATTTTCTTAACCGTGGGTATGTGGGAGTCATGTACATTCTGAGTCCTTGCAGGTATAAAAATGTCTTATTCTACTCTCATGCTTGACTGATGATTCAGCTGAATGATTTCTAAATTCAAATTCATATTCTCACAACTTTGAAGGTACTGGTCCATTGTCTCTAGCATCCCATGTTTCCAAAGACTCATGCCAGTGTGATTCCAATTACTTTGTAGATGACGTTTTTTCTTCCTGAAGGCTTTTAGGGATAGTCTATTTATCTTTTTGATTATTTGAAATTTCAAAATATGTCTGGTGTGGAACTTTTCACATTCATCTTATCAGTACTCTAGGACTTTTTTAACCAGGAGATTTAAGTATTCTCGCTGGCTGGTATGGCACAACGGGTTGAGTGCTGGCCTGCGAACCGAAAGGTTGCGGGTTCCATTCCCAGTCAGGCACATGCCTGGGTTGCAGGCCAGTCCCCTAGTTGGGGGTGTGCAGGAGGCAGCCGATTGATGTTTCCCTCGCACAATGATGTTTCTCTCCCTCTTTCTCCCTTTCCCTCTCTTGAAAAATAAATTTTAATAGTCTTTTTTTAAAAAAAGAGATTACTTGCCTCAAGGAAATTTTCTTCTGTTATTTCTTTGATAGGCCTCATAGACTGGTCATCTGCTCCTCTTATATTTTCTCTCATGTTTTTCCCATCACTCTCCCTTTCTCCCTCTCACTGCTTTCAGTCTTTCTTTCTCTATCTCTCTTTTTACTTTGCCTTAGGGAGATTTCCTCAACTTTATCTTCCAGCTTTTTTATTGAGACTTTTTTCCAGCAATCATATTTTTCATCTCTAAGGCCTCTTTCTTATTTTCTGGCTACTCTTTTTCCAATAGGATTCTGTTCTTGTTTTTAAAATCACTTATGTTCCCTCAATTTTGTCTCTCCACCTGAGTCAGTTTTTCTATTTCACATTGGTAGTTTTCTACATATAGTTAGTTTCTTTGGTTGTCTATTTATATTCAAGAATGAAGGACCTAGTAGGCTAGTGTGCATTTTCTCTCCCTCTGCCATTGTACACAAAAATAGGAGAGTTGACTGGGAGTCCTGAGTATGTGGGCAGGGCACACTGACTAGCAAACTTTGCTTTGGGATAATTGAGTAAGGTACAAGTAGTCAGGCTACGGGCCCCCACAGGCCAGAAAAAGGGGGGTGAGTGTTACTCTAGGATGTCCAGATTGGAGACCTCAGTTCTCGGACACTTCGTTCAATTTCTTTAGAGAAAAATCCTTCAGGGTGCATTGTATGAGGTATGTAAGAGAATAAAGGAACCGATTCATACGTGCAAACCCAGATCTTTGTTTAATCCCACTTGTTCAGCCCTTCTTCTCACTTCAGCCATCGATCACATGTGCCTGCTTCAAGCTGGTCTCTCTTGGGTCACTCTTGGCAGATAAGCTCCTACCCCCGGTACAGCGCTCTCGTGGCATATTCTAGACCTATGCCACCCAGCTTAGTAGTGTCTAGCCACCTTGTTATTGAACATTTGAAATAGGCCAATTTGAATTGAGAGGTGCTATAAGTGTAAAATATACACCAGGTTCTAAAGACTTAGTACAAAAAAAAAGTAAGTACAACATATTATTCTTAAACAATGATTATATGTTGCAGTGATATTATTTTACACATACTGAGTTAAGTAAAATAGAATATTTTTAAATTAATTGTATCTATTTTTAATGTGGCTATTAGAAAATTTTAAATTACTTATGTAACTCTCATATTTCTATTAGACAGCACTGCTCTAGACGATGGCTTCCTTCCTCATCTGTCAACATGTTTCTGTCTGCTTTCTATATTTGTAAAAATCACTTGTGTATTGGTAATCCCACCCATTCTTTTTGCTGATAGGGATTTATTTCCTACTGTCACATCTTGGGTGGAGAGGACAGGAGGGAATCCACCATCGTGCATGTGAAGCTGCTTCCAACTTATGACCTATCAGAGCAGTCACTCGCTGTTACTACGTAATTTAATTGAATCTGCTGTTCTTAGAGGCAAAGCTAGGGAGATTTTAAGTCCTTGCCCTTAAGTTTGACTCTGAATCCCTTGTGTGTTCATGTAGGTGCCCCACCCCCTCACTCTCACAGGTTATCCTTCAGAGTGTTTTGGGAACCCCATTTCACTCTTCATTTTTGTCCCTTAGAATCACTGGCGTATTTCTTTTCTAAACAAAATTGTATTGAGCTGTGGCTAGTGTGGCTCAGTGGATTGAGCGCCAGCCTGTGAACCAAAAGGTCGCTGGTTTGATTCCCAGTCAGGGTACATGCCTGGGTTGAGGGCCCGGTCCCTATTTGGGGGCATGCAAAAGGCAACCAATTGATGTATCTCTTGCTTACCAGTGTTTCCCTCCCTCTTTGTCCTTCCCTTCCCCTCGCTCTAAAAATAAATAAATAAAAATGTTAAAAAGAAATTGTATTGATATACTCTGAGCCAGGCACCATGCTGGCGGTTGTTGCAAAGATTAAGAGAATATTTGTGAAAACACTTGCATAATGCCTGGCTGAGCACAGAGAATTAATACAAACTATGTAACTTAAGGCAAGTTAAGGAAACTGAGGCTCTTAGAGGTTAAGTAACTTGCCCTAAATCACAGCAATTAGTAAGTGGCAGAGCTGAGATTTTAATCCTGGCCTATTTGACCCCAAAGTTTATTCTCTCAACCAAATTCTCTCAATTATCTTACTTGACCTTACCCCAGGGAGAATGATAGCATCCCCATTTTATAGAACAGAAAGGAAAAACCCAAAGAGGCAAATTGCCCAAGGACACTCATATTTATCTTCTTGCAACCTCAGAAACAGGAAAAGAGGAAATTACTGTTGATAAGAAAATGTAGCGTTCTCATTGACCCTAACTTCTAGGGGGCAGTCCAGGGATCCTTCTGGGTCTGTGTCAGCGGATGTGGGGAAATTGAGAGACCCCAAGCTAAATGAAGGAGTGCTTGTAAAGAGCACCTACTGTGACATTCCATGTGCTGTGCTTGGCACTTCCTCACTTTTTATAATTATCTACCCTTCTGGGCTATGGGTTTGTTTAGTTTTCTTCTCAAACAATGCCAGCCAGACACTCAAAACATCCCTGGACTAATTAGCTCCAGCCCTAACCTAAGGGTACCACTCAGAGGAAAGGATTTGTACTGTTCAAAGGTGTTACCCATTTCAGTGTGTGGATACCACTAAGAGCTGCCTCTAACATAAGTATTCATAGCAACTTATACCTCTCCTTTGTGGTGCCTTATACATTCTAAATTAATTACTCATAGTATTCGTTGAATATCTGTCCTGATCTTTGGTATCAGACTGCTCTAAGTTTGAATCTGAGCTCTATTACTTCCTTACTAATTGTGTAACCTTTGGGACTCTACTTCACCTCTCTGAGCCACAACTTCTTCAGCTGAAAAGGGCACAAAATAATAGTACCTAATGCACAGTATTCTTAGAAGGGGAAAAAAAAGAATGCACATAAAGGACTTAGTACGGTGTCTAGAACATAGATTGTGCTCAATTACTGTGGGCTGTTAAGATTGCTGTTGGTCAGCAATAGACCGTAAGGGCAGGGACTTGTCTCCTGCTTCCTGCTGTATCTCTGAAGCTCAGCACACGCAGTGCTAACACATGTGTTGAGTGACTGACTGTTGGGTGGGAGGATAAATGGATAGAAGGATGGGTAAATGCTCCCCTCAGAACAGCCGGGAGAGTTAAGGCCCGTGGAAGAAAAAAGGATTTCCTCAGTGGCTGAGGGTTGGGATCCCGGCCTTGGGGCACAGCTGCCCTCACCACTGTATTCCCCAGCAGGTTTGGGATGTACATTCCGTTCCTACAGCTGAACTGTGACATCCGCAAGACAAATCTCTTCAGCCACATAGCTTCCATGGGTCCCCGGGAGGCTGTCAGTGGCCTGGCACGGAGCCGGGACTACCTGCTGACTCTGAGGGAGACATGGAAGCAGCACACAAGGCAGCTGTATGGCCCAGAGGCCATGCCCACCCATGCCTGCTGCCTGTCGCCCAGCCTCATCCGCAGCGAGGTGGAGTTCCTCAAGATGGACTTCAACTGGCGCATGAAGGAGGTGCTGGTCAGCTCCATGCTGAGTGCCTATTATGTGGCCTTTGTGCCTGTCTGGTTTGTGAAGGTGCGTAGCTCATCCTAAGATGGGAAGGGGCCTGCCGAGGGTCTTACCTCCTCCCTGCTCCCCAGGAGACCTGCCTGCATAAATAACTCAGCTGTTTCTGATGAGACTCTGTTTGTCCTTTTGAGGGCTACAGTGACTGCCGCCTCTGTTCTAGAGTAGGGAGCACATTGAAAGGAAGAGAAGTGACCTGCACAGGATCCCCAGCCAATGAGAAGGACATGGCATTATTGTTCATAATAATTAATAACAAAGAGCAGTGACTTGTATTTCAATTTGGTTGTTTTGGCACAGCCATGCCACAATGTCCTTAAGTTGAAAAGGCAGGATTCATCCACCTGTGAGCGACTGTGAAGGCCTGTGCTCTCTCTCTGGCTTGTGTGGCCTCCTGGGAAGGTGTCTCTCTGCCCAGCTGACTGTAGGATGGACCACACTGAATAATTTGAGATCAGAAAGACTTAAAGTCTTTTGAGCACCTACAATGTACTAGAGCTTTCATGAGTATCGTAATCCTCCAAATGCCTCTCAGAGGTGGTTGGTGGTTACTCTGATCCTCATTTAACAGATGAGGAAACCAGAGCATAGAGCAGTGAAACGACTTGCCCACAGTTACATAGTTAATAAGTGGCAGAGCCAATATTTGAACTCACGTGTGTTGGACTCCAGAGTTCGTGCCTGTACCCTAGAGCCTGTGCTCTGGCTCAGAGTGGTGGGCAGTAGGAGCAGTTTTTCTTCATAGAAAACTAAGTCGTAGACACACGGTCTCAGCCCATGATTAAGCCTTTTTGTTAGGTGTTAAATCCTTGGTTTCAGGTCACCCTGAGCTCTCTCCAGCGTTGTCCTGATCTTCGAGGCAGATAGAATCATGGAAGGGGGATGGAGTTAGGCCATTATGGGCATTCCAGGCCTTATCCACCTTTTCCTGCCTCCAGAACACACATTACTATGACAAGCGCTGGTCCTGTGAGCTCTTCCTTCTGGTATCCATCAGCACCTCAGTGATCCTCATGCAGCACCTGCTTCCTGCCAGCTACTGTGACCTACTGCACAAGGCCGCCGCCCACCTGGGCTGCTGGCAGAAGGTGGACCCAGCGCTGTGCTCCAATGTGCTGCAGCACCCGTGAGTTGCCCTACCCTTCTCCACCCAATCCCAACCCTCCTGGTCAGTGTCTGGAGTCGCTCACCTCCTCGTTCATCAACTCTTTCATTCAGTCAACACACAGTTAGGAGCATATCTTGTATCCCGCACCTTGTGACCACAATGTGGTATGGCAGGGCTCAAGACTCACATGCTCCCTGTCCTTAGGGAACTTGTAGAGTACTAGAGATGAGAGGGGCGCAAGCGGTAAATTCATACACTCGTTGACTTTCTCATTTATTAACTCTTACTCACTCATTGACTGATTTGCTCATGCATTTATTTATTGCTTCACTCCCACTGTCAACTGCTTACTCCCCCATTCAATCATTAGATCATCTGCTCTCTCAGCAGACATTTATTTCTACATAATCCATACCATACCTGGTGCTTTGTATTGGACAAAGAAGTTTGGCTTTGACCTATAGGCAGAGGAGAGCTATGGGAGGTTTTGAGTGGTGGAGGGACCAGTTCCAAGGTGTGTCTAAGGAACATCAGTCTGGCAACAAGACATGGCATTGTGTTAGCTGATGGTGAACACTGACCAGGGAAGAAAAGACACAGGGAGGAAATGACTGAGACAAGATTCTTGAGTTCACAGTCTGGTGGGGGAGGGGGGTGATAGCTACGTCCACGAATAGTTAGGATGAGTGGTACAAAAGAGGCCCGGCTGAAGCATGGTACTGGACCCAGAGCAGAGGCACAAGTGGCCCAGCCCTGAGGAACTAGGCTGTCCCCCGCTCAGCCTGGCTCATTCTCCATGGTGCCAAGCATTTCTACAGCCTTTCACCACAGTGCTTTTCACCCAGGTTATGCTAATTTTCCTGCCTGTATTGCCCCATTACACTGGAAGCTTCTCAAGCTGGGGCCACTCCTGTATCACATCTGAATCTTCGGCCCAGCACAAGGCCTGGCAGGGAAGAGGCCAGCCACTAGGACAGGTTTGTAGAGGTAGGCCCACCTGGAAGCAGAGATGCAAGCGGAGGCCACAGAGGCCAAGCCTCCTGGTATTGGTCCTTTGTACCAGTCAGGGTCCTTCTTAGCCTCTGTCTAGGTGGTCCAGGAAAGCTGATGGGTACTGCCAAATGGGCCAAAAGGGGGCTCACCTTAGCTTTCGGCTCTGAAGGGAGGGAGGAGTAGAAAGATGGAACATGGCTAAATATGAGGATAAACCTGTCTGTAACTCACCGCAGTCTGCACATAAGATCCAGGCTCCTTCATATGGCTTCCCAGCCGATGAACTGGGTCCTGCCAGCCCTTTCTACCTTCTCTCTTACCATGCCCCAACTCATACTCTGCTCTAGCCAAAGCAAACCTCTTTGGATCCTTAAATTCTGTGTGCATTTTTGTATCTAGGCTTTTGCACATGATGCATGTGTTGCCTGCAATGCCCTTTCCAACTTTCTTTTTCTGATTAATTTCTATTCATTCGTTAGCACTTGACTTCCTCCAGGAATACTTCCCTGACCATCCAGGTGCCCTTCCCCTGTGCCCCTACAATCCCGTACCACCAGGATCATTGCACCTAACACTTTCTGCTCTGTTTGCTTAGTGACTTGCCTGTCATTCCAGGGCTAAAGCTCCCAGAGATTAGGCTCCTTACCTGTCAAGCACTCAGCCGCGTCCTCATTCCTGGCAGAGCGCCTGGCTTATAAACTAGGTCCCCAGCAATCTTATTATATTTTTTTGTGTATAGTCTTTTTATAAGGTAAAATTTGTGTACAATGAAATGTATAAATCTTAAAGTGTATAATTCTTTGAGTTTTGATGAAGGTATATACACCCACGTAAGCACCTTCTATCAAGATACAGAACATTTTCTAGCCCCTCAGAAAATCCTCATGGCCCTTCCCAGTGACCACCCCAAGTCCCATTCCACTTTCTTTCACCATAGTTAGTTGTCTGTTTTGCCACTTCATATCAATGAAATCTTGGGTCCAGCTTCTTTAGTTCAGCATACTGTCTGTGAGGTTCATACGTGTTATTGCATATAGCAGCATAACTGTGTTTTAAATGAATTAATCAACAGGGCAGGAGCGTGAGGTTAAGCTTCTGGCAGACAGTGGTTCTCAGTCCTCTAACCCAGCACCCTCACAGTTCCTGAAAAGGTCTTGCAGGACATAGGAAGAAAGCTCACTGGTTCCACCACTTCATTCACATGCTCACTGGGGCATCTGTGTGCCAGGCTTTGTGGCGTGTTTCAAGAACACAGAGATGAACTGGACACCATCCCTTCCCCTAAGCGCTCCCAACATAATGAGGATACAGGGAGATAAATGTGATTCAGGAGGGGTTAAAGGATACTGAACTCTGTGAGGAGTTAGAGGAAGGCTTTCTGAAGGATTCTAGGTTTGAAAAGATAACAAAGAGCATGCCGAAAGGACAAGGCATCAGGAAGGGCAGCCCAGTTGGAGGGAGCAAGTTATACAAAGACATGAAGCAATAAGGTACGCTGGAGAAACTAGAAACAATTTGGAATGGCTTGAGCATGAGCTATATGGTGGGAATCACAGAAGGCCATGCCAAACTGGGGACCTGACCCCACCCAAGAACCTTCGGGGAGTTTTGAGCAGAAAATAGTCAGGCTCAGTTTGGTATTTTACAAAGACCTCTTAGGCAGCTGTGCCATGGACCGATTAGAGGCTATAGGTGAGACCAGATGAAAACAATGCCCCTAGAAAGGGAAAAGGATTTTCATAACCATCCCTCAGACATTAATATCAGCCCTGGACCTTGTGACTCCCAGCACAGTGAATTTCTCCTGATTCTTACCCCATTCTAAAGAGTAGGCATCTGACACCCAGCAAAGGAAAGTCTAGGAATAGAAATGGGGGTAGAGCCCCGGTAGGCTCTTCTCATGCCCAGTCTTCTGGTACCTGCTTTTGTGGGTGAGCTGGGAGTAAAGGGCATTGTTGGGCTGTGCCTCCAGGTGGACTGAAGAATGCATGTGGCCACAGGGCGTGCTGGTGAAGCACAGCAAGAACGTCTACAAAGCAGTGGGTCACTACAATGTAGCCATTCCCTCTGATGTCTCCCACTTCCGGTTCCACGTGAGTCTCCTCCCATGGGAAGGAGGGGTGGGTCCTGATCTAGAGGGCAGGAGGTTCAGAGGGGCAGGAAGCTGATGTTATTACAAAAGAGCTATTTTTAGCATTACCCAAATCGAAAGGAAGACAGTGTACACATGCAGAACAAGGACAGCCATACCAACAACCAGTTCATAACTGCAGATCACTGGAAACACTGGTGGAAGCACTCCTTCCATCAATCTTTCCTGGAACCTTGTGTACAGGGGACATGCCAGGGCTCTCCCCATTGTCAGATACTAAAGTCAGCTTAGAGAGCTGAACTTGTTCAAGGGTGCTTGCCTGGGAAACTTGGAAACTGATGGCCGTGACACTATGGGAAAAAAGTCTGTTTAAAATCATCTAGGCTAGTGGTCTCCATTTTATTTCTTCATTTTGCTATCAGATCCTTTGCCTGTGGGGAAAAAATACAAATACGGATTAAGTTTTAAAAAAGAAAAAAAAGAAAGTTTGAGAGAATTAGAAAAGAAAATCCTTTGTCCAATACAGTCATAGACTAACGTCCAATGTATGGGACCTCATGGCACTGCTCTATCTGAAAGGGTTGGACCCCCTTTCACTTCCCACTCACCACTGCTGCAGTCCCTAGAATAACCTCCTCAGAATCTGGTGCTCTAAGAAACACAGTTTGAGAAATTGATCGGGGTGATCTCGTCATTTCACAGTAGAGAAACGTAAAGCCCAGACAGGGAAGTGTCTTGCCCAAGGTCCTGGAGTCTGTCAGTTGCAGAGCTGAGCCTGGCATGCTAGTGTCTTAGATTCTCATATCATCCTATTTCTCCCATCCTGTAAGCAGCTCTTGAGATGTAGAATCTAGATCCCTAGACATTGATCACTAACTTTTGAACTGATCAGAACATTTTTCTTGAGCCCCTATACTTTACCTTGCCCTGTAAACACCAGCTAAAAGTGAGGTGTCGCCATATCCCCTTGGAAGCTTCTGGCTTAGCTGGCAAGGCTACACATGAAGTAGTGGGTAATGCCGACTGTAGAATCTCTAATAGCTTTCCATGCCTACTTCTTGAGATTCTAATTTGTTCAGGTCTTACAGTACCCAGGAGGATCATATATAAAAAGGTGTTGATTTTAGACCAGAAAAAGCTTGATAGAGCAAGCAAGACCTCTCAAGAAAAGGTTCCTGGGGGAGGCAGAAGCTGAACAGGATCTTAAACAACTTATGTGGGAAGTAGTAGTCTTGACTGAAGGAATACCACAAGCAAGGCAGAGAGGTGGCAAAGTCTGTGCCCAGCCCTCCGAAGTCCTTCTCCACACCCCAGTCTGCATGGGGCCCCAGGAGCTTGTGCCCTTCATTGGCCCCCCAAGCCCAACAAAGAGTCAGGTTTCTGGAGCATACCTTCCAGTCCATGCCTACCATTTCCTGGTCAGTTCTTTTTCAGCAAACCCCTGCGGATCCTCAACATCCTTCTGCTGCTAGAGGGTGCTGTCATTGTCTATCAGCTGTACTCCTTAATGTCTTCTGAAAAGTGGCACCAGACCATCTCACTGGCCCTCATCCTCTTCAGCAACTACTACGCCTTCTTCAAGCTGCTGCGGGACCGCCTAGTACTGGGCAAGGCCTACTCCTACTCGGCCAGCCCCCAGAGGGACCTGGACCACCGGTTCTCCTGAGCCCCAAGGCGACCCAGGCTTCAGCCAGGGGATACCTGGGAAAGGGCTGTGGGGAGGGATGGGTGAGGTGGGGGGGGGACAAAAACTGACACACACACAAAAAGTCCACCAGAGCTTTGTATTTTTGTTACATACTGTTTCTTTCTTTGATAATTGATATGATTATGAGGAAAAAAAGTCCTATTTTTATACTCCTAATAAGCCTGTGTCCTGTCTGTCCTTCCCTTCTTGCCTGTCAGGCAGAGTAAGAGTTATGGGGACTCTGGCCAGGAAGTCTCACATGTGTCTTCTGGGGCCTGTGAGCTCTGCCTTCTCCAGTGGAGAGGAGATGAGGCACCAGAAGGTATGGTTAACAGTGAAAACTGCTAGCTGAATGCTCAGTTTACCAGATGCTGCTTTATGTGTATTACAGGCCTTGACTTAATCCAACTTTTATGACAACGCTAGGAGGTGGGTACTGTCACTCCTAGTCAGTAGAGGAAAACAAGCTCAGAGAGCTATAGTGACTTGCCCAAGGTAACACAGCTAGGATAGAGCTGGGCCAGAACATCTCCAAAAGATGATGACACTACTCTCCTAGCAGAATGTGATGTCCTGATTCAGCATGGAGTCACTGCAACCGTGCTCTGTCCCAGGTGTGGCAGATGGTGAGGATGCCAAGACACAAACAAGTCATACTACAGTGGGATGGGTATAGTAGTCACAAGGCACACAGTAGCACAGGGGAAAGAATGTTTAATGTTCTGTGGACTTCTTGGGACAGGGAGGTAGCATGAGATGTATTGGCCACTTCCTAGATGGATAAGAGAGGAAAGGCACTTCAAGCAGAGAATAGGGCATGTACGATAGCACATAAATTTGGAACATCCTGGTGTATTTGGGGAGGGTAAACAGGGTGTGATTCCTAGAGCTAGAAGGATAAGGAAAGTGGGGTAGAGGTGGAGGGGAGCTGGGAGGGTATGCAGGGCCTAGGTCAGGGAGGATTAATGGCCCTAGACTAGAGGGTTTGTGAGCAAGGCCAAGTGATAGAGTGAAAAGGCAGCTGCTTGGAGAGCCTCCTGGTTCCTATGGTTCCTATGGGGCATAGTTTAGGGGCTGGGAGGAGCAGGGACAATCACAGCTGCTCATCTAGTCTGCCTGTGTTCCCTGGGCCCTTTTTGGCCACAGGATGTGCAGATGAGTCCACAGAGATGTATGGGAGACAGACGCTGCAACCAGTGTTTCTTGTTGCCTCTGTTGAGGCAAGCATTGTTCTAAGGCACTGGAACAGATACAAGATGAGGAAGATACAACATAAGAATGTCCAAACCTATAGAGAATTTTTTACATATATAGGATTTTTGGGAGCATTTGAAATTCTGCTTCTCAACATATGTTGTCAGTTTGACTCATATAAACCCTTACAGATATGCAGCATTTGCTTTATCTCATTTATGTAAAGGTTGAGAATTTTTTAAAGATTTTATTTTTAGAAGAAAAGGGAGAGAAAAGCTAGAGAAGCATCAATATGTGAGAGAGACGCATAGATCAGTTGCTTCTCACATACGCCCAACCCGGGACCTGGCCCGCAACCCAGGCCTTTGCACTGACTGGTAATAGAACCTGTGACCTTTTGGTTCACAGGCCAGCTTTTAATCCACTGAGCCACACCAGCCAGGGCAGGTAGAGAATTTTTATAAGACTTTATTTCATCCAAAACTAATGACAATACTGGGAAACAAGATCTCAAATGCTCTCAAGAATGGTAGTTCTGCAGTTTCTATTATACATTTGTAATTAAAAAAGGAATGTAAAGATTACATGAAGGTAGGAGAAAGCAAAAGTACAGGATAATTAAAATCATGTAATCCCTTGAGAGTGGTTACCCCTCCAGAGGTCTGAAAAAGAAGACTACTCTGGCATGTCAAACCTAGATGCATAAGAATAATAGACAATAAATGGCTTGCTTAAGGCAAAAATAAGCCTTTTACTAAAAAAATTGTATGGAGCATGACTACCCACCATGACCTGCCTGTCCAGTTAGAAATTTATAATCAGATCTCCCTGTGAGGTTATTTTTGTTTAGATTTATTACAGTGTCCCTTTTGGTCCACGATACTGGCCCTTCCATAGACAACTTTGAGAAAGAGGCAAAGCTTGTGAGCAAATGAGGGTGCTAAGTGCTGAAGAAAACGTGTCCAAGGCACTGGGGAGCAGAGAGGATAGATATCCCTCACTCTGAAGAAAGACAGGCTTTTTCAAGGTGAGCATTGAATTGGGTCTTGAAAATGAGTATTTCACCCCATGGTCAAGAGGGAAGGAAAGGCATTACATTCCAAGCAGAGGACACAGCATATTCAAAGGCACAAAAGAAGATAGTGAAACCAGAAATGCCAGCGTTCATGCTGCCTGTCACTATGCGAACCAATAAGCAGAGACAGGTATTGAATCTTTATGGGCACTTTATTCAGATGGCCAATGATCTAAGATAGCGGGTTATGTACCCTAACAGACCATCTTACAAGATTTTATTTATTTACATTTAAGCAGATGGGAGGGAGGGAGAAAGAGAAGGTTGCCTTTCACATGCCCCCAACTGGGGACCTGGCCTACAGCCCAAGCATGTGCCCTGACTGGAAATCGAACCAGCGGCCGTTCAGTTAGTAGGCCGAAGATCAATCCACTGAGCCACACCAGCCAGGGCTAACAGACTGTTTTAAATTCCATTTTAAACCAACTATATAAGGAAAAGAAAAGTGTAGGTAATTGGTTTAAAATTCAGGAAAAAAGTCAATCAGATAAAAGATGCAGCATTCTTTCATCTGTGTCCTGGGCAATGGAGAACAATGGCTCAGGTACCATCTTGAATCGCTTGCAGCCCTCTTGAGTCACAAAGGTGGAACTGCTTACGGTCTCCTGGAGTCAAGTGGGCCATACCTTCAGTTCCTGAAACAATAGCTTTTACAGGCATTGATTACTAAACTTATTAACTGTTACCTAAATTAAAATTTTCCAGCTCTTGTGTCCCCCATCGTTCCTCCACTGTTAGTTTAAACTATCTTATTTCTGTGAGATGTTTCATATAGAAGTATTCATTCTGTTGTTGAGCACGTATCTTAAATTGTCTGGTAGGAGGCTCAGGAATACATTTAATTGCAGCTCCACATAAGGGGGCACATTGTATGTAACAACACGCTATGATAAAGCACAAAACAGTTTTTAGCACAGGTGACAAAAGTTGCAGACTCTCCAGCTGGAGCTATATTAGTGGCTTTTAAGGAAAACATTTCTGCATCCTTTAGGGTTACCACAGCTCCCCAATTATAAATATCGAAGTAGGTTATTTTCTTATTGATATGCTTAAAGTACAATTTTGAAGGCTTTCCAGTGGGGTACAAACACCTATAAAACATGAAGTGAAAGTTTGTTCAACCTAAGTTCCTCCTGCAAGACAAAATTCAGAGACGTTTAGAACATTTTTGCTAAATATACCCAAATATTTTCATCTCATTTGAAAGGAACTAGTTCTCCATAACATAGGGTTAAACAAAAAAAATAATGAAAAGAATATGTGTCGCTGTTTTCCAAAGGTGACTTTCAGGTCTTCTTGAGGTCTAGTGGGCCATTGTTCCCTAGTGCTTTCTTTACTCTTGTGTGATGAATCCAAGGTTTTATTTCTGCCAACTTCACCGCAGTGGGGGTGGTGAGGAGTACGTCCCAAGCTTCAGTCCACTTTTCTTCTAGTTGGCTCTCTGGAGATCCTGTCTTCCAAGTCTTGAGTAGCACTTCGTCTCCAGGCTCAAAGGAATGTAAAGAACATGTGGGAGAGAGGTCTCTAATACAAGCAAGGTCATTCATTACAGCTAAGGTCTGACTTAAATGTTGTACATACTTCTTTACCTTTACTTCTTGATCCATATACATATCTGTCACCTAAATCAGAGCCTGAAATGATCACCTGTACATAATTTCATAAGGACTCAGTTGAATCCCATTTTGAGGAACCACCCTTATCCTGAACAGGGCAATAGGAAAAGCTTGATCCCAACAGAGATGAGTTTCTTGACACAGTTTGGCCATATCTTCCTTCAAGCTGTGATTCATCTTCTCTACCGTCCCAGAAGCCTGAGGTCTCCATGCCGTGTGGAGTCTCCACTTGATTTCCTAAAAATTTACTAACCTTCTGTGTTATTTCTGAAACAAAAGCAGGTCCATTATCACTCTGGATGCTACTGGGTAGGCTAAAGCGAGGAATAATTTCCTTCAGTAAGTCTTTCACCACCTCTCAGGATTTCTCTTTTCTAGTGGGATAGACTTCTACCTCTCTTGAAAAGGTGTCAACAAAAACTAGCAAATATTTCCACCATCAGACCTTTGGAATCTGGGTAAAGTCTATTTGCCAGTCCTCAAATGGGCTCTGTCCTTGGTATTGTTTTCCTTCTTTCTTTTGGTGGGGATCTGTCTTGGGGTTGTTCTTCCAGCACGCAACATATCTAGCAATTACTTTTCATATGGCTTTAGAAATTCCAGGACCTGTGAGCCACAGTTTAATACATGTAGTGAATAAGTCCCTTACATAGTGAGTGGCCTTATGCAAATACCTCATGACTGGCTCTACTAAATGTTCAGGAAGCAGTATAACTCCTTTCTTATTCTTTCTCCATCCACTATCAGCACCTTTTTCATCAAAACTCCAGCTGTCAGCTTTCTCTAAGTCTGTAGTAAAATAATCAGGGTCAAATTGTGACAAGTCTAGAACAGGTACCAAAAGCATTATCAACATTCCTTTAGCAGCCTCTTTTGCTGCGATCAGCCGGATTACTTCCTCTAGCCACTTCTGTGTCCTCTTTCTGATGACCAGGGCAGTGCATAACTGCCATCTGTAACAGTACCTGGACAGCCTCTAATAATTTTAAAATTTCTGCTGCATGATTAATTTCCTTTTTATTGGAGGTTAACAGTTCTTTTTCCTTCCAGGTGGAACCATGTGATTGCAAAATTAGGAAAGCTTACCTAGAGTTGACATATATATTCACTCTCTTTTTGTGTAACAATTCCAGTGCCCTCATCAATACAAACAACTCAGCTTCCTGAGCAAAGGTTCCTGGCAGCAAGGCCTTGGCCTCCATTATTTCTTCCAGAGTCACAACTGCATAACCAGCCTTTCTGTTTCCTTGGTCCATATAACTTCTTCCATCTATATATACAGTCCAGCCTGCTTCTTCTAGAAGATGGTCAGTTTTGAGGGAGAAATTGGGATTGTCGAGAAGAACGGCTTGGTTCTGCTCATTCTCCCAGCAGTGAGCCACAGATTTCCCTTCTGCTCCAACAGGCTCAGCACTTGGTGGGGTGTATAAATGGTGATAGACTGTCCCAAAGAAAATTTTTCAGCTTCCTGTAAGAGCTCGCAGGTGGCTGCTATAGCTCTCAAGCAGGTTGGCCACCCCTGGACAGTGTGATTTATTTTAAGTATGCAATAGGTTGCAGAATGTCACTAAGCATTTGGGTGAGGACCCAAATGCTTGCCTTTCATGAAAGTATAATTGAGCGGGCTTTAGTAAGTTTGGAAGCCCCAAGGCCAGTACAAGAAGCCAGGTGCACCTTCAGGGACTCAAAAGCCTGAGTACACTCCTTTGTCCATTCTGAAGGGATATATTCTGGCCCTTTCAGAGTTTTTCCAGCTTAACAGATCTGACATAGAAAACAGAGTATGTGCCTAATAATATCTAGTGGGCTGGTCCTCTGTCTCTGCTCCCACTGGAAGTCTTCACAAAGGGTATCACCCTGCCCTGGTAGGGATTGTCCTCCATCAAATTTGTTCCCTGATGGGTTTGAGATGGCGAAAAAAGTTCAGGCTCACTTTCCCCAGTTCCCTCAGCCAAGTAAGGAGGAAGATCCCCTAGGTCTGGAGGGGCCGTAGCCATGCTCACAGCAGCCATAATATCTGGATCTTCCTAAGCCCTCCCCTCTGAGCTTCTGCTGTCTTTCACAGGCAAGTTCTTTTTTCTCTGGACTGTTAATCTATCACCTTTTAATCCTGCATCCTTATTATGTAAACTCATGAAAGTTTCTAGGTAAGGCATTTTGTCCGACTTCCCTGGTCTTTGACAAAACAACTCTAATTGCAGTATAATACAGTAATTTCAGCAGCCAATGCTCTTCTGAGTCTAGATTATACAGTACATAAGCCAAACAGTATTACAATAAAAATCACTTTATTTTTAGTTACAGGTTTTTAAACAGGTGGACCAATCAGCCAAAACTTTCCGCAAAGGGCAGTTTTCTGAAATGGAGGTTTTTCCCCTCACTCTACCAGAAAGAACTCTGTAATATCACAAAAACCAGAAGGCACCTTAATTAAAGCAGAAGACACCATTTTATGAGACATAGCTCTGTAAACCAGAAGGCACCTTAATTCCTGATGGTCTAAGTTATGACCTGGGATTGTAACCTGAACCAGAAAGCAATAATTCAATCAAAAGTGAAGACCACGGGAGGTAGCGAGAGTTGGAGGAGAAAAGTCCCCAAGTGAAATCACTTGGCAGCTGCTAGGGAGTCTCCAAATCCAGCGCCCCCCCCCGCCCCCCCCGGGGCTTCCCACTCCAAGCAGCCAATGAAACTCCACCAAATACTCAAGCTTACTGGAGAGCCCCAAAGTCTGTTCTGGAGCAGTAGCCAGAATATGAAACCAGAAGAGCCTGCATTCATGCTGCCTGTTACTACCAGAACCAATAAGCAGAGACAGGGATTGAATCTTTATGGGCGCTTTATTCAGATGGCCAGACATTTGAGAAGACAGGGGTTTATGTACCCTAACACACCATCTTAAATTCCATGTTAAGCCAACTCTTTTTATAAAGAGAAGAAAAGTGTAGGTAAGGGGTTTGCAATTCAGGGAAAAAGTTAATCAGATAAAAGGTGCAGCATTCTTTCACCTGTGTCCTGGGAGGAGGTGGAGGTCTCAACCTGGAGTATGGCTCAGATACCATCTTGAATTGCTTGCAGTCCTCCTGAGGCACAAAGCTGGAACTGCTTACAGTCTCCTGGAGTCAAGGTGCGTCATACCTTCAGTCCTAGAACAATAGTTTTTACAGGCATTGATTACTAAGCTTATTAGCTATTACCTAAACTAAAATTTTCCAACCTTTAAATCTCACATCAATAGCATATCTGGGGAAAAGTGGTCTCCTAAATATGGAACCCGGAGTAGCCCAAGAAGCCAGCAAGGACCAGACTGTGTGTCAGATTCAAATTTTGGGGCATTGCCTCAGAACAGACAGTAGGAAGTTTCTAAGCAGAGGTATCACGTGATAAGGTATCTGTTTTAAGGAGATAGTAGGTACAAGGGGGAGAGCCTGAGGCCAGGTAAAGGTAGGCAAAATAGACCAGGAGATAATGAAGAGGTCCAACCTCGAGCAGGGGCAGTAGAAAGGGAAGGTTAGGACTCCCTTTCCTGACCCTGAGTTTTAAAAGGTGGCTTATTGAGTTGTTTCCCTTAACAGAGAAGGCACACAACTGGAGTTGGCAATTTGTTATGACAGGATCTGGAAGCCCAGGTCCTCATTCTGCTTCCAAAAAATAGTTCCCTCCTGGAACCAATGACTTAAAGTCATAGCTTTCCTCTGTGTGTTGAGGTGAGGAATAGAAGGCATGGCCTATCATTATGCAAAAAGAAAGGCCAAATGTATACCAGCCATAAGTTCCATGATTCAAAAGGCATAAGAACACGCAGTTTCAATTTTCTCATCCCTAAAAAGAGAGATCATTTCCCATGCTTTGTGTAACTCACAGACCTGTTCATTTGTTTATTCATTCAACAATTATTTATGGAGCATATACCATGTACCAGATCCTGTTTTAGGTAGAGTGATGAAAAAATACAGAACTGACCTCTGCCCTCAGAGAGCTTGCTGTGAGAATAGGTGAAATAGCTGTCAACTATAAAGCACTGCATTGGTCTAATTGTTCTACTTTTATCTCCCAATAAGATTGTAATCGTGTTTACTTTTGACTTCTTCATTTCCTTATCTCTATATCCTTGAGCAAGTCAACTCCCCTCTCCAAGTGAGTCCTTAGTCATATCCAGTTCAGGGTCTACGATTGGCTCAACTATGAAAGCAAGGATTACTTTCTGGGAGAAAAAGTTTGTATTGGAGGAGACTGCACTATAAAGAGGAAATAGAGACAGAAAAACCTGAGAACGCCTAGGCGCGCTTTCTTTAGTAGGGATCTCTCCCAATCTCCACCCGTCCCTTTCATATTCCGTCCCTACTCCGCGCCTTTCACAGCTGCGGTCTCTTTAAGTGCGCTTTTCTGTGTAAACTAGGCAGGAAGGCTGAGAGCGCATTTCTTCCTGGGGTTGAATGTTAAGTTGTTTGTCCGTCTCGGGCTGCCGTCCCGCAGACCCGCCATATTGTCTGCTGAAGCTGCCGCTGAAGCTGCCGCTGCTGCCGCCGCCAAGTAGGAGCGAGCGGAGCCGCGATGGGTGAGTAAGGATACCAGGCAACTGGGGACTCGAGCCGAGGCAGTCTCAGGGCCTGGGGTCTGGCGACACCATGTCTCCAGTCTGCAAAGGGTGTCTTCGGCCCCTCTAAATAGGTTTTGGGGAGAAGCCAGACCGGGAGTGCCGCTCAGGCCAGTTTGGGGCCGGCCAGGGCCCATGCGGGGAGCAGTCTTCGGGGGCTGGTTCAACGTTGCCACGCCTGGAGCCCCCCACGTGGTGGCCCTGGGCTGGCGCCCAAGCCTTCCCGGGGGCTAGAGAGGGGCCGACCCTCCGGCCTGCGCCGCGGAGACTAGGGCGGGGGGACGGGCTCCTCGCCGCAGGCCCGGGCGGCGCTAAGGGAGCCTCCCCCAGGCGTGAGACTGACCGACGCGCATCTTGATTGTATTCATGGTTCCCCTGAAGTCAAGGAAATCGTACCTACGTCGCGGGTAGAGTCTTCCCGTGAGGGAACGCCAGGCGAGCAGGCTCCAGGCCCGGCACCAAGGGCAGCCATGCCACAGACAGCCCCGGCGGTTGAAGGCCGGGAGAACTTCCCGAGCCGAGGCGGAAATGCGGTGGTTCGGCTGGGCTCAGAGTGACAGCCTTCGTAGTGGTAGAAAACCAAAGGCCAAGTAAGACCTGTGGCCGTATGTAGATCGGGGTCTTCAGGTTTCTGGGCCTGGCCCTGGTTAGAAAAGGAGCGACCTGTTGCTCTTTCTGAAGGGACTCTGGCTGACAGGGCTTGTGCTCAGGGAGACTACGATGGCAAAGCTTTTGGACCCAGGGACAGAAACATCAGTGGTATATACTGTCTGGCAAAAATAAATCAATTTGCTAAGCGCTTCCTACATGTAGGTGTTCTGAGTGCTTTACATGTCAGGTTTTACTTAATATACACAACCTAATGAAATTGATACTGCTGTTATCCCTACTTTACGGATAAGGAAACTGAGGCAAGAAAGATAAAGTAACTTACCCAAGGACACACAATGCCTAAAACAGGGAGATTACTCCAGAGCCATAGTTTATAGGCCGGCCCCCTAGTGTCTGGGCTGGAAAAAGGGGAAAGCTTTTAACCCTAGGCAAAGTTGTAAAGGTGGGGTTTTTTGTATTTGTTTGTTTTTTGGGTTTTCTTGTTGCTGTTTTTTGTTTGTTTGTTTGTTTAGTTGGTTGGGTGGGTGGGTTTTTTTGGCTAGTGGGCCTACTTAGAAATCCTTAGTCGGAAGGAAACTGAAAATGTGCAAATTGAGTTGCTAACCCCAAATACTGTTTGTGTGTGTGTTGGGCTGGGGGCGGGGGGCGCAGCTAAATGAGACTCGGGGGTTGAGTTTTGTGAGGTTCCTGATCCTGAGGAAACAAATTATTCCCTTGAGCTGCAAGGCAATGACTGTAGAGTCAAATCTGGTATAATCTTGCCTGCTGCTTCCTAGCTCTCATCCAGAGAAGTCACATTGATGTCAAATGCAGTGATACATATGGAAAGCATCTAGTGTAGCCTCAATAAATGTTATTTTTCTTTTTGAGTCTTCATTTCCTCATCTCTAGGAAGAGGAGAAGGGGCAATGTTCTCAAGGTGTTTGAGAACAAAAACTACAACACAGTCTTGGAAGCCTAGTAAGAGGTCTAGAAATGTTGGAACAGATCCTTTTCCACCTTCGATAATGTTAGTTCCTTTCTCTTAAGTACTCTGGTTTCTAGAGTCCTCCGTTAAGACTGATAGGCCTGTCTTTGTAACAGCAGCTTTAGACGTCAATGATAAATTTTAGGTGCTTTAATACTACAGATTTTGTATTGGGCTGCAATTTCAGGAGCACTGGTGCCTCAAAGGGAATGAGGTGATATTTAGTTTACTAAGTTCAGTGAAATAAAATTGGTGGTGATTTACTTAGTTTTTACACGATTGGGAAACTACCTCAGAGCAGATAAACACAGTAAGCAGCAATGCCAGAAATGAGATTCTTACCCATTTTGCTGCATATAATGGGTAACATAAACCTCTTAGAAGACATAAGGTGTGAAGTAAGGTAGTCCTTTTCTGGTAGACTTTGAAAGTTCTTCAGTGGGGCAACAAAACCTGACCAAGGTCCTGAAAGAGAGATTTGGTCTGGTGTCAGACTGCCTCCCTTTTCTTTCCAACTTCATTTCAGGTACCTCTCCCCATTCCACCCTGTCTTTCTGACCATCTCAATACTGTAGGTTTTTTGTTTTGTTTTTTGGTTTTGGCTGATCCTTATACCATGGGAGTGAAGATAGTGTAAGGATACATTTAATTCTAACATTGAATCTGAGGTAGTTTTGGTTTTCCTCATTTGTAAATGAGTAGACTGAGGCTTTGAGATTAAGTGACTAGTCCAGGACTGGTGGCCTGCACCACACCAACATGGATCGGGAACTTGCTGTATTTTACACCTCTCGTACTCTTCTTGAGCTCTGGCCTATATCCTATGCTCTTTCTCCTGTGCCAGGCTTCACTAGCCCTAACAGACCTTTGTAGTAATTTCACTGCCATAGGAGCCCTGGAAGTGGTTCCTGGGATTGCAGTCCTGGAAGTTACATATTCTATCCCTTCGTAGCAGAGACCACAGCCTCTCAAGACTGTCTTGGTAGACACTGGTGGTGTTTTTTGCTACTGTTCTTGTTGTTACTGTTTTTGACCCTGGTGGTTTTATCACCATTCCTTACATCTTGTTAACCAGGAATCTGGCAGCCCCTCCCCAGTCCTACAGATAGGTCTTGATTAATATAAATTCAAAACCAGTCATTGTAATTCCAGCTCTCTGGGCAGTGATTTAGGCATGGGCAAGTGATGCAGTTCTGGCTAATCAGATGTAAAGAGAAGTGTGGGTAACTTTGGGAAAAGACTTTCTAACTTATTTATTTCTATTTTAGTTATTTTTTAAAGATTTTATTTAAATTTTTTTTTTACTTTTAAGAGAGGGAGAAAAACATAGATCAGCTGCCTCTCACACGCCCCCAACTGGGGACCTGACCTGTAAACCCAGGCATGTGCCCTGACTGGGGAACCCTCAGTTCACAGACTGGTGCTCAGACCACTGAGCCACACCAGCCAGGGCCTTCCTTATTTAAAAGAAATTTTCCAGGTTTTATTTTATTAATTTTTGCTTATATGTGTGTGTAACCCTCACCTAAGGATATGTTTATTGATTTTAGAGAGAGGGATAGAGAGAGAATCAGTGTGAGAGAGAAACATCGATCAGTTGTTTCCCATACATGCCCTGACTGGGAATCAAATGCACAACGTTTTAGTGTACAGGATGATGCTCCAACCAACTGAGACACCTGGCCAGGGCCCAGCTTATGTTTTAATGCAGGTATCACCGAAGTATGAGAACCTCAAAAAAAAAAAAAGATTTTTTTAAAGTTATAATAATAGCCAAAAAATATAGAACTTCATATGTGCTAGGTACTAAGTAATGTAATATTTTTTTTGAAGTCTAATGTCTAAGTACCGTAATATTGACTCATTTAATTCTCAGACTCTCATGTTCTAGTTGATGAAAATGAAGCACAGAGAGGTTCAGTAACTTGTGAAGGTCAGAGATAGCAGATAGAGGAACCATTTACTCAGGTAGATGGTTCTAACCAAAATATGGGCTATTTGAAGGGCAGTGGTTTGCCTCTGGAAAGGAAAGCGCCCTTTCTGACCCTGAAAGTGCCATTAACAATTCTGGGATCATGAGGCAGAATTTATAAGAGCAGGCAGTTCTAAGTGTGAGGGTAGAGAAGATGGAAAGATTTTGATCTCTTCATTATATTTTTGAGCCACTGAATTAGCCACTTCTGTAACTGTCCTGTCTTTGGCCTTAAATAGTATACTAAAGACCATGCTAGTTTGCTTTTGGGTGCAAGTAACCTTTATAACTGATTATCCTTCTAGGTCAGAAACTAATTTAGTCCATTTCTTTTCGTTTCCCTCCAGCCTTGCCCACCCACCCCACAGTTCATAACAGCTACTTGCAGAGAAGGCACTAAACCGTCAGTCACCACCTAAGTATCTCACAAGCATCGAACTTCTTGGCCTGCTTTTCCTGCATTTTTGTTAATGGTTGTGCCATTGGACCAGACAGTAGGGTGTAAGCAGAAATCATAACTATCTTTAGTTTCTCACTGTTTTCTTTCCTTTCTGTATTGGCAGTTGTTGGATGATGCGTGATCCTGTTACTGAGACCTCCCTAAATTGCTTTGTGTGGGTTTTTCTCACGAGAGTCCCACAAAGAGTATTAATTCCGTGGTCTTCAACCTTTCTGAGTCTCAGGCTCCTTAAAGTGAAAATATGGGTAATACTATTTATTAATGTTGTTAGTGAAGATTCAGTGAATTACTAGATGTCAAAAGTATTGTAACTTATAAAGGGGTTACAATGCAAGAAGCCCTCCAGATCTATTCTGTAGCCTCCCTACCACTACCAGTTCTGCTGCAGGAACATTGCTAAAATACCTGCCCCATCTTGTTACTCTCCTCCCTACTTTAGGAACCTTTGTTGATTCCTTATTGTCTACAGCAGGGGTCCCCAGCCTCCTGGGCCCGGACCTGTAGCAGTCCGGGCCTGTTAGGGACAGGGCTGCACAGCAGGAGGTGAGCTAGACTATAAAGTGCTTGAATCAGTCCTGAAGCCATTCCCTCCCAACCCTGATCCATGGAAAAATTGTCTTCCACGAAACCAGTCCCTGGTGCCAAAATGTTTAGGGACCACTGGTCTACAGGGTAATCATAACCCGTAAGGTATGATATTCAAGGCCTTCTTCTTGATTTTTATCTTATTCCATTTAACATTTATCTGCATATCCTGCATTCTGATCAGACTACTACCTTTGTTCTTTTCCTATGGAAATATTGCCTGTTTTTCAAGATCTAGTTTAAATGCTACCACTTTTATGAGCCTTTCCCAAATACTTTATGCCTTCCAAACTGGAAGTGAACTTGCCCGAATTCTGTAGTACTTTGTTTTTGCCTTTCATGTACCCCTTTTCATACTCATTCTTGTGTGACAGTTATTTCATTCTATAATAGAGATAGTTCTTATCCTGTTACTTCATCTCCAGAGCCTCATATTCCTCATCTCTAAAATAAGGATAATAGTAAATACCTCATTGGAGTGTATGGTGATTAAGTGAGCTAATGCATATAAAGCATTTTGGTATTTAATGTAGTAAGTACTTAATAAGTAATAACTAATTGCTGTTTGTCACTTAGTCAACAAATAAAGTGCTTACTATGTGTCAGGCCTTATACTAAATATAAAGATTAATCATTTTATCTTTGAGCAGAAGGCAGAAACATCATGAATATTTGTCAGAAACTCATAGTTTTATGGGCCAGGCAGGCAACATTTATTAATTTCAGCAAATGTTCATTGAATGCCTATGTGCCAGGGACTGTTCTAAGGCCCTGGAAGTACAATGGTAAACAAAATAGACAAAAATCTTATCTTTTTGTTGAAATCCCCAGAGTTTAAATTATAGTAGGTAATTTAGTGAAATCAATGAAGTGGAGACTGGCAGCCAACTAGAGAGCCCCATGAAACCTACCGTTCTCTCTCCAGTTGTTGCCATGGGAGAATGTAGGTCTAGTGGTGCCTTATGTCTTAATTTCCCATCCCTTTCCATTATCCCTCTCCCTGTTGAAGTTGGAAATCTGAATTTTCATGTGATGTTGGTGGATTAAACATTTGTAAATGTTACAGGTTAACTTTAATATCTAAAAACATTAAGCCAACCAAAGATAAGGATATTTGAAGTGAAAAATAGCCCAAGAATGGCCTGTCTTATTTATAAATCTTGCCTGAATTAGTATTCCATGTTTTATAAAATATTTATTTTTAAATTGATTTTAGAGAGAGAGGAAGGGGGAGAGAGAGAGAAACATTGATTTGTCATTTCACTTAATTATGCATTCATGGGTTGACTCTTGTATATGCCCTGACAGGATTGAACCCTCAGCCTTGGCTTATTGAGACAATGTCCTAACCAACTGAGCTACCCGCACATGGCTAAAATATTTCTTACATAGTCTGTATTTTAACCAAATTCTATGTATTTAAAAATACATATTAAAATGATGAAGACCAGTATTTTTAAACATCTTGCTGATTATGATAGCTTTTTTTATTCAGTAGGTTGGGTTTTTTTTTTTAAGCATAATATATGTTGGAGTAAGATAAATAAGAGATGGTAAGTCCATATTTTAAATAGTCTCCTAGATAATTTAAACTTTTTGGCTGACTCAGTTTTGATTAGTTGGTTGTTATATTACTTCGTTTTGTCTTACTGTGATATAACAAGTGAAATTTTGGTACTTAGGAACTCATACATCCAAAGACATCAACTCTGCTTTTTTGTTGTTGTTGTTCCTTTTGTGATTACATTATTAAATTGTCTTCCATTCATTTTTTTGATAGGACTCAAAAGCATTTATCCATTTTGTGAATGTTAATTTAGTTAAAATTAGATAAATTATAAATCCTCTTATAACTAGGCACACAAACTACAGTATGTTGCAGTAAGTTAAATGTGAATGAACCAGTATCCTCACCTGTTTGGTATAACTCTCAGACTTTCTTTAGGAAAACTTGGCCATCTGACCAAAATTGCCTGGGTTGCAGGCCAGGTCCCCAGCAGGGGGCGTGCGAGATGCAACCACACATTGATGTTTCTCTCTTCCTTCCCTTCTCTAAAAATAAATAAATAAATCTTTTTAAAAATAAACAACTTTATGAAGCTCTATTTACTAAAAGAAAAACAAACTTGTTTTCAGAACTCTTTTTTTCCCCCCAAGAAATTCTATCCTCTTTTTTTTTTTTTTTTTTTTTTTTTAAGATTTCTTTATTTTTAGAGAGAGAGGAAAGGAGGGAGAAAGAGAGAGAGAGAGAAACATCAGTGTGTAGTTGCCTCTCATACACACTCAACTGGGGACCTGGCCCACAACCCAGGCATGTGCCCTGACTGGGAATTGAACCTGTGACCCTTTGCTTTGCAGACCAGCACTCAGTCCACTGAGTCACACAAGCCAGGACTCAGAACTCTTTTGATTTCAGAATTCCAAATAAAGAACTGTGGACCATGAATTAAGAATTAAGAAAAATGGCCCTGGCATGTGCAGCTTAGTTGGTTGGGTGTTGTCCCATAAACCAAAGGGTCCTGGGGTTGATTCTCTGTCAGAGCATGTGCAGGAGGCAGCCAATCGATGTTTCTCTTCCTCTTTTTCTCTCTTCCTCCCTGTCTCCTTGGAATCAATAAAAGAAAAAAAGTTTTAAAGAATTAAAAATGTATAAGGAGGAGGTTTATGGAGATGACAACTTTAAAAATTTTTTTTAAAAAGCATATGAGGTGCTTATGGGACATGAGTTGAGAGAACCTCTTGGGTATCAGGGATGGACTGCAGGTATAGATTCAGAAGTCCAACGAGACAATAATTGTCTAGTGAGACATGATTGGAATTGCTCATCTTGGGGTAAGGTGAATGGTTGAAAGTGGATTTTAAAAAAAAATTCTGGCTTATTGGTTCTTACAGAATAGCTTTATAGGGAGTGAAGATGGAATAGAAAGATAAAGACTAAACCAAAAGAGCTAGTATTAGGAAGAAGAAAAAAAACTACCTTAATAGAGAGCAAGAAAATATAGCTGTCATCTTTGACCCACCTTCCTAAAATTGCCCTATGGGCAATTGAGGCCTTTCAGAGTAGGAGCTGAGAAGAAAAGGGAAATAACCATTGATTTAGCATGTATTTTAATTTGTTTATTTTTATTAAATTTATTGGGGTTACAGTGGTTCATAGGGTCCTGTAGGTTTCAGGTATACATTTCTGTGATACATGATCTGTATACTACATTGTGTTCCTGCCACCCAAAGTCAGATCATCTTCTGTCACCATATATTTGGTCCCCTTTACCCGTTGCTTTGCCCCCTTTCCTCTGGTAACGACCATGCTATTGCCTGTCTGTTGATTTAGCATTTAGGCCCTAGACACTTTCACATTACCTCACCAGTCCTCTAGGGCTATGAAGTTTATTCTCATTTTATAGTTACTAGAAATAGTAACTCTTGGGCTGTAGCTATCCTTAGTCCTCTCCTATGTCTTTTGCCACCCCTTACCTCCCATCCCTAGGTCTGAGCATTGTGTTTACATACAGATTCAAGGGCTAAAAGGACGAATAAATCCTAGGAGGGAATTAGGACTAGAGAACTAAAGCACTGGGGCTATCAGTTGTCTGGTTGATTTATACCTCATTGTGCCATACAAAGTTTAGACCCCAAGCTTTGAATATATAGGTGTATGAGCAGATGATAGTTTTTCCTACATGGTCTTTTAGGCAAATCACCTACTTTATAGATTCAGATTTGTTTTCCAGAGTGATCCCTGTTTAACCCAGACCTATGAGGATCTGCTAGAATATGAGCAGCCTTGTTATGGCCCCATTGGAACTGACCCAGTTGTCCATAGAGGAGTCTCTCTTATTGTCTTGGTAACTGGCAGTTCTGACAGGCTTGCAGGTGACACCCTGAGCACCTCATGTAGCCAGACCTGTTTCATGTTCTTTTCTTGTTTGCAGTAGTTCCATGTCATGAATTTCTGAGAGAAATTCCAGAAGTTTGAAAAGCTGTTACCAAACTTAATTCTACCTTATCAGCACAGCATTTAACCATTTTCAGAGTACTTTCATGTATTTTCTCGTTTGATCTTCACTGTAACTCTGAGGTAGACAGGGTAAGGGTAGGAAAATTGAGATACAGATAAGTGACATGCAAAGGGGTACATTTATTAAGTAGCAAGGTCAGAAATCTCATTGCCTGGCTTTGTAGGTCCTTTCCGTGATACCCCACTTTTCCCAGTGTGCCTGTTCATTGTCCTTCCAGCACAGCTGCCTTCCCTCGGGCTAGAGATTTCTAATACAAACCCTTGAAAATATTCCATCCATCCACATAATGCTGAGGTTTAAAAAGATTTTCAAACCCTTCACCAGACTTAAATGGCATTTATCTCAGCTCATCCTTTTTCCCTCAGCTTTGTATTTACTTTAATGCAGCTGCTGCCATCACCAGTTGCTCCCTACACACATGCACGCGCTCTGCAGAGTGGTTGCCACAAAAACAAGAACAGGAAAATTTAACTCAAATGTTTTTTGTCTTTGAAGTGGCAGACAAACTTCAAATAACTATCTGACCACCTGCCGGTCCCTACAGTTTTCTGCTTCTGTTCATATCAGTGTTGGTATTATATGATATTTGTATTCCCTATTCTTGGCAAGAACTCGATCACACCTTATTTGAGGTACTGAGTCAAGCAGTGAAACATTGACACACCTTCCAGTGGGTTCCCCTGTGGCTGTGCTGTTAAGTATTATGGAGAGAGCATTGGCTTTAAAAAGGCATGATTAGAATCTCCCACTTACTAGCTGGGTCCTTCTGCAAATTATGCTGAAGTTTCTCCACCTCTAAAATAGGGGTTCTATATGAGCTTAGACTTAAAAGCTAAGCAGATCATTAATCTTTTAATTTTCCCTGGGAACATCCCCTCCATAGAAGTCAGAGACTGCCTTTCGGATATTTGAAAGATCTTTCAGAGGGGTATCTTTGTTCTTAGTCTGGATTTACTAGATGCAGTTGTGTGCTGCTTAACAAGGAAATGTTCCGAGAAGTGCGTCCTTAGGCAGTTTCATCATTATGGGAACATCATAGAGCGTACCGCACAAACCTAGGTGCATAGCCTACTGCTGTAGTTGTATGTGCTGTACTCTTGTACGACTGGCAGAACAGTGGGTTTCTTTACACTAGCATCACCACAACGCATGAGTGATGCTTGTGCTATGACATTGTGAAGGCTATGACATCACTAGGTGATAGGAATTTTTCAGCTCTATTATAATCTTATGGGACCACCATTGTATTAATAATAATACAGCTTGTCATTGACCAAAAAGTTGTTATGTGACTTATGACTTGTAATACCTTCTCACCATGTCCAGATACTTTGGAAAGCATTCTGGACTGAACTTGAGAAGACGCTTTCCATCTAGCAGGAAGGACATAGATGTGTAATTTTCTTGGCAGGAGTACCATGATCCTTTTAAACCTTGGTAGCTGGTGCAAGCCTCCTAATAGGACGTGGAAATACTGGGTTGGCCAAAAGATCCATTTTTTTTTCCCCATAAAATACACATTTTTCATTTTTACCAATAGCTTTATTGATTTGGATATTTTTAGTATGTTGGCCATCTCCTGCGTGGTAGAACTTTGATTGTTCTCAGTGTCACGATTTGATCACTATCAAGTTCAGCTGGTCTCCCTGACCGTGGAGCATTGTCCAGTGAGAAATCTCCAGCACGAAACTTCACAAACCTCTTTTGACATGTTCGATCCAGTCACAACATCTTCTCCATACGCTGCACAAACCTTTTTTTTGAATTTCAGTTGCATTTTTACCTTTCTTGAAATAATAAAGCATAATATGCTGAAAATGTATATTTTTTCCATCTTCCATATTCAAATGGCTACACAAAAATTCAACAATTTTGATGTTTGTTTGGGTTTTTTTATTACATGCTGATATGACAGCTGTCACAATACAATCTAACAAAATTGTTTCGAATGAAGTTAAAGACAACTAAGTACTACTAGAGCCATCTTAGCAAAAAACCAAATGAACTTTTTGGCCAACACAATAAGTAACAAAGGAACTTGTATCTACTGCAATAGCTTATTTGGTTTGATAGATTGCTTTAATCATAAAAATAATTAACTTTGAAGGCATCTCAATTAAAGATAAATTCAAGGAAGGACTTAATGTGGATGATTGGTTTATTTTATTATCTTAATGTTCTAATTGCTATATAGAATGCCTAAAAAGAATGGGTATCCATATGGAAAACAATGAACTTGGACCCCAGCCTCACACCATATGCAAAAATTACCTCAGTGTATCAAAGACTTAAATGTAAAGATCTAAAACTATAAAACTCTTTTAATAAAACATAGGAGTAAATCTTAATGATCTTAGATTAAAATAACAAATATGATAGGAAAAGCACAAGCAACCTTAAAAATAAAAAGGGTAAATTGGGCTTAGTCAAAATATAAAACTCTTGTGCTTCAAAGACCACCATCACCGATAATGAGAGTTATGTAAGTGCTCGCTCGTGTTGCTTTATTTTGGCTGTCAGGTAGACATGTCAAAATGCAACTCTATTTTAAAAGAGGGGAAAAAAGGGAAGAAAAAATGCAACTCAGTTTTAATAATTAAATGATTCTTTGGGTCCTACTTGTCTGCATTCATCTTTTCCTGTTTTCTATACAAATTTGTATATTCCTATTTCAGATTTTTATTTTGTTGAATTTAGTATAAGCCACTTCACATCCTTTAGCAAATTGAAGTTTAGAATGTTCACTGGAACCCTAGCCAGGTAACCCAGTTGGTCAGCCATCATCCTGATGCACCATGGTTGTGAGTTCGATCCCCAGTCAGGGCCCATACAAGGATCAACCAATGAATGCATAAATAAGTGGAACAATAAATAGATGTTTCTCTCTCTCTCCCCTTCTCTCCAAATCAGTAAATGAAAAAAAATTTTTTTAACATGTTGAATGGAACATTTGGGAGCATATGTGTGCTGTGCATTGTATTGTAGACTCAGAGATTCTTGCTCAAAGATTTAGTGGTCTGGAAGAGAGAGGTGATGAGTGAACTAAATTCAGTTGTGAACTAAAACAATATCATTGGAAATTATCAGTAGGGACCCCTTTGGGGTAAGAAGTATCAACAATAAACAAAGCCAGACATTAGGTGGTAAGGATAGATTTTATTGCAATAGGGATAAGTATGAACTGAATTCAACTTTGATTTGTACAGTTACCAGAGTGTTTTAAAGGGAAGATTGGAAATAGAGGTGGGAGGGTAAGAGGGGGCTCAGAGAAATGGAAAATTACAAAATTTGAGGAAGGGGGTTGATCCACATGAAACTCACCAGGATTTGCTAACTGGTGCTTGTCCCTTGTCCTCCCACAGAGCCTGGGAGACAGGCACACTATTTTCAGGTGTTAGCTGGAACAAAGGAAATTCTTCTGGCAGCTTTGCAGTTTTCTCAGGCAGGCACTGTAAGGAAGAGCTAGGGTCATTCTAGTGATGTGACCTTGAGCTGTTAGAAACTATGTTAGTGTTTTTGTTCAAGTCTATCTTTTAAAAAATTTGTATTTACTTCTAGAGAGAGGGGAGGGGTGGGAGAAAGAGAGGGAGAGAAACATCTATGTGGGAGAAATACATTGATTGGTTGCCTCTCATACACCCCCATCTGGGGACCTGGCCCACAACCCAGGCATGTGTGCTGACTGGGAATAGAACTGGTGATCTTTCGGTTCACAGTCTGGCACTCAATCCACAGTCACACCAGCCAAGGCGGGGTTTTTTTAGATTTTATTTACTTATGTTTTAGAGAGAGGGGAAAGAAGGGAGGAAGAGAAGAGAAACATCGATTCATTGCCTCTCTTACATGCCCTGACAGGGAACTGAACCCACAACCCAGGCATGTGACTGGGAATCAGACCCAGGGACCTTTAGTTTTACAGGACAATGCCCAACCGAATAAGCCATACTAGTCAGGACTTGTTCAAGTTTTTATAGGCCAAAGTTGAAGCCTTATTGAGAAAGGGTTCAGAGGAGACCGGATAGAATTTGGTAAAGGAGAGAATCTCTGGCATAGGTAAAAGTCAGTTTACAAACCTGTTGTCTTTGGGAGAGGTGAAAGTTTAGGCTGACTTGAGGACCATGTGAATGGTAATAATGGCATTAATTCTGAACTAGGAAGAGAGGAGAAGAAACTGGTTTAAGGAGAAAGTGAGGTAGAGGTAGCAAGTAGTCATTTGCAAATGTACTTTTAGGTAGGAGATTGTGACTGTAGGGATTTGGTACTTGATCTGAAAGTGGAGGTTGAAGCTAAGGGAGATTGCTTGGGGAGAGGGTTGCTCCTGCGAAGAGGACAAAAAGTAGAATTTTGATACACACTGACATTGTAAGATTGGCTTTGGAAGAAGAGCACGGTAATGAAACCCGAGGAGAAGTGGCTGAGAAGGTAAGAGAACTGGGAGAGCGTGGTACTGTCCAGAATCATGGGTAGAGTTTCAGGAAGGTAAAAGTGATCGTCAGTGATAAATTAGAAAGTCAAATAGAGTGAGTACTGACAATGTCACTGGATTTAGCAGTCTAAAATGTCTTTTTCTGAGGCATCTGTGTCCTGTAGTCTTACAACAGAGTTTTTAATTCAGTTTTCATAATCAATTCTGGGGGAAACCCATGGTTTCTGGCTTTCTAATAAGAAACCCTTAAATCTTCCTTTGGAAGTTCAGCTACACTCCAGTCACAAAGAAGGTTGTTGTTTGTTGTTGTTTTTTGGGGGGTTTTTTTGTTTGTTTTTTGCTGTATAGTTTTTCACTTACCTGCAAACATTTAATAAGCAACTGTTACAGGTAGGCCTAGTGCCTGGGACAACACAGATGTTCATTAAGTATTGAATAAATATTTGAACAGTGATTCATTCAACAAGTACTTGTGAGCCTATGATATTATAGATGCTGGGCATACAACCTATGGAGAACAGACACATTGTGCATTGTGTAATGGAGGAAATAAAACAGGTGTTCTGACAGAAAATAAAGTAGCTTTCTTGGTGTTAGGAGGGAAGGATCAAGCAATTCTAAGAGCAATAGGAAGAAAACAACAAGTGTGAAGACTTCAGCAGGAAACAGCTTGATGGGTTCCAGATACTGAGAGGGCCACTGCGACAGGAGCATTTGACGAATGAGGGTAAAGCGGTGAATGAGCCCTGCCAGGTAGCTCAGTTGGTTAGCGCATCATCCCAATACACCATGGTTGTGGGTTCGATCCCTGGTCAGGGCACATACAAAAATCAGCCAATGAACACATAAATGAGTGGAACAAGTTGGTGTCATTCCCCCTTCTCTCTTTCTCTCAGAAGAATCAATTTAAAAAAAAAAACTGAATGAGATGAAGATATAAGCAGGACCATGAATTGTGAAGATTTATTCTACATGGGAACAGTAGTGAGCTCTGGTTTTATTGTTTGTTGATGGATTAGAGGTGGAAGGGGAGGCAAGAGATGGTAGTGACTTGGATGGGGTGAGGTCAGGAGTTGAGAGAGTGTTATTTTGGAGGTAAAACTAGGACAGGATTTGGCAGTAGATTAGATGAAAGAGATAGAGGACACTCTCATGCAAACATCTTCCATAACAGTTTTTCCATTGCTCCCTGTTCATATGCACTCATTAGAGATTTAATTGCCAGGATTCTCAGGTTAAAATGACTGATTAAATAGATCAAGGTAGACACAATCTAGTCTAAGGGCAGGGGCCAAACTGAATAGAATTTTATGTGTCTCGTGAGGATGGAAAGTTTTCAGAAGCTGGATGAAAAGAGGCGTTTGGAATTACAGGGTCTAGATTGGAGTCCACTGTCACAATTTGTGCAAGTCACAGCACCTCTGAACCTGGTTCCTTAGCAGTTAACTGGATGTGCTACTAATTGACTGATCTTTCTGATTGGTTGTCATATGGGTCCACTAAATCCTGTGTATGAAGACATTTTTTTGAAACAAGCATGATGCTGGGGTTTATTTAACTACTTAACAAAGCCCCTGTCAAATTTTGTTTGGCTGGCACTATGTAAAAACTGAGAATGAGAGCAATCCCTGCTGTATTATTGTAACTGCCCTGTTAAAAAATCATTAACCTCTTTACCTTTTAAGGTATTTGAGTTTGTGGTTAACTGAAGTTCTGGGATGTGAGCAGATTTGTTTCTTATTTGGTGACGGAGCAGTCCCAAATCCACAATACGGATGGACTTGCTGTTACCAATCACTTCTCTTTTTAGGAAATAAAAAGAACATGGAGTTTGGGGACCAAACAATTTGGGGTTGACTTTTTAGTATCATGGCCATTACTTACCCTCTGAGTCTCATTTTTCTCATCTGTAAAGTGTATTCTCAGGAGTGTTGTGAAGATTAGATATTATATCCACAAAAAATTTGACACATTATCAAACAATACTAGCTTGCTAAGGCTATGGACTTACACTCTATCTAACTTCTTTCTTTTTAAGTTAACTAGCATGTGGTCGTGAGCTCCTAGTGAAAAGCAAGAGAGGCCCCTGAAAAAACGTCAAGTCTAGTCTGGGAAGAATTAGGTTTCCAACATTGTTGAAGGAAGAGGTCTTAAACTGGGAAATAACAGTATATCTCTTTTCTCTTCCCAGTGTCATTAAGTAACTTTCAGTGCATCCCGATAAATTGTGAAACTTTCTTAACTGTATATAGCATATTCCCAGTAGTCAGTCTGCCTTATTTAAAGCCTTAGCTCATTCTCTTTGCCTGAGCAGCTACAATAACATTTTATTAGAAAGCCCCCCTTCCTCAAAGAGGAGCACCCACTCAGTTTAGCACCAGGACAAGGTAAGTAATTTGAAAAGACTGACTACTTCATAGTGTTGAAGGGCCCATTTCCTTGAAGATCGTCATGTCATTACCTAGAAAATAAGGCTAAGGCTACTTCCCTTATCTCCGAAATATGGCTCTTTTAGGTTCTTTACGCAGATGCCTTCAAGTGATTGCTTGGTAACTTTTGAAGTACAGGCCATGAACAGAAGACTTTTATTTGGAAAGTCTTATAGCCAGCAGATGTCTAGAATGTGAGCTTGAAGATGTGATACTATGATTCCCATCCCATACACAGAACAGCTAGCTATATCATGTATGCCTTTTTCTGAGAAAACGTGCATGATTTTAAAATTTGATGAATCTCAAAATTTTAAACATACCAATGATTAAATGGAGTACTACCATAATTTTGCTACTCACCTAGTGTGTGACCTGAGACTCAAAGTCTTCACCTGTCAATTAGGGCCTGTATTAATTTGCTAAGGCTACCATAACAAAGTATCACAGGCCATGTGGCTTAAATAACAGAAATTTATATTGTGATTTCTGGAGGGTAGAGGTCTGAAATCAAAGTGTCAACAGGGTTGGCTTCTTCTGAGACCTCTCTCCTTGCCTTATAGATGGCTGTCTTTGTGTTCACATAATGTACTTCCTCTGTGTGCAGCTGTATCTTAATCCTCATGTTGGATTAGGGCCTTACCCCATTATTAAGACCCTACTATCTCCAAACACAGTCACATCTTGAGGTACTAGGGGTTAGGATTTCAATATATGAAGGGGGAGCATAATTCAGCCTGTAACAGAGTCTGTACCTATTTTGTATTATTATTGCTAGCCACTTGGTTCTGAAGCTTAGAAAATGCATGTCAATATTAGACATTTATTTTCTAGAAATGGAAGGTATAACTTCAGGGATCTATTTACTTTGAGAGGGTTCCTTGACTAAGATAACCCAAGACAGGCAGGTGCTAGAAAAGGTATGTTTGTATTGTGGATTTCTTGGCCTAGTGCCAGTAACCAAGGGAGTGCATGATGAAAAAAGCCCCCTTGCTTGCTGGTCCCCAAACAAGAGTCCAGCCTTCCTTTGGTTGCTGATTCCAGCTGTGCTTCTGCAGATGTTCCTCCTTCCAATCTAACCTTCCCTGCCTGGCTTCTCCAGTGAAGTCATAAGCAAATATTTGTGATAGTTTCTTGTCACCATGGTGACTAAAGAAGCACAAACTAGTTCTCCTTTCAGCTTCACTGTTAGCTCTGCTGGAAGGAGAGGACAGCCCTCTGGGAGAGCCCAGACCCAATTCATGAAAAACCACCTGTCAGGTAATGTTGAACAACAGTCAACAGTGTCGACTTTAGGAATCTGTCCTGTGCCTGTTATTCTCTAGGCACAGAAGCAATTAGGGACCCCAAAGGGAGGCTACTGCAAGTCCTCTAGAACTTTTTTGTTTTGTTTGTTTAACAGTAAATCCACTTGGGCTTTGCCAAGTGGGTATGGGGACTTGCACATTCTCAGACCCAGCTGCTGCTATTGGTTTGCCAACCTACTTTCTAGAATGACCAGAGGCACCATCTCTGAAGTTTCATTCCCTCAGTGTCTAGCTCCAGAGTTCACCTCTCTCCTCAACTTCATTTTTATTTCTCTTTTACTCAGATTTTCTTAGTAGACTGCTTTCTCCCCGCCTCACATTTATTTCATTTCTACCCACAAGGTTCATCTCCTACTTGAAGAGCCCATCCCAAGTCTTATCCTTGGGAGATGTCTTTTTTTTTTTAATTTTAATTAAAAAATTTTTTTAAAGATTTATATTATTTTTAGAGAGAGGTGAAGGGAGGGAGAAAGAGAAGGAGAGAAACATCAGTCAGTTATCTCTTTTAAGTGCCCTGACTGGGGACCGAACCTGCAACTCAGGCATGTGCCCTGACCAGGAATCAAACTGGCAACCTTTCACTTTGCGGGCCCAGCCAACAGAGCCACACTAGTCAGGGCAAAAAAAAATTTTTCAATTATGGTTGACAGTCATTATATTGCTTTCAGGTGTACAGCATAGTAATTATACATTTTATATGGGCAGATTTGTTTATTTTTGAGAGTACTGTATTTTGCTGTGTATAATGCATGCCCATGTTTTTGTGTGCGTTATACATGGGATTATATCTATTTTAATACCCATGGTATGTAATCATCATATCCGTGTATAATGCACACCCTTACTCTTCCCTCAAGAATTTGAGCAAAAAAAGTACACATTATACACGGTAAAGGGCCTAAGGTAGAAGAAGCAACAGGAGAGAGCCTAAGTAGGGCTGCTTTGGCTCTAGAACCTTTAGGGAAAAGAAGTGAGCCCAGGCCAGGCTGCTGTCAGCTCACTGGAAAGTCAGAGAAAATGGGGCCCTAGAGACAGGCTTTGGGGGTTAGCCCAGCATGAGCTGCTGCTGCTCGTTAATGTCCTGCTTTCAAGTCTGTGGGGTCACTTAGAGTTTAGGATAAAATTCACCGGAAAAGGAGATTCAAGTGCCCCAAAGAGGGTGTGTGCCAGGAAATTTCTTTTCTTTCTATTCCTCGCCTGAGTATATGTTTCTTTATTGATTTTAGAATGAGGGAGAGGGAGGAGCATCATTGTGAGAGAGAAACACTGAATGGTTGCCTCAGTTCGCGCCCCAACGGGGGATAGCGCCCACAGCCTAGGTAATGCCCTGGCTGGAGATCGAGCCCAGAACCATTTTGGTACCAGAGAACACTCCAGCCAACTGAACCACCTGGTGAGGCCAGGGTTTGTTTTTCAAACTCTCATCACAGTCACCCCAACCACTCCAGAAAAGGACAGTAGAGTTTTTCCTTTCTGTGTGCATATAACTTATTATTATTTTTTTTTTAAATATGGAACGCTTCAGGAATTTACGTGTCATCCTTGCTCAGGGGCCATGCTAATCTTCTCTGTCATTCCAATTTTAGTATATGTGCTGGCGAAGTGAGCACTAAAACTCATTTTTATTCCTTTTGCAATACTTTAAGTAACTTTCAGATTAGAAATTTAGAGTAAAAGAAATTCTTATAAAGGGAGAACTAAAGCCTCCACTACTCAGACTTAATGCAATCAGCTTCACTTTTATCAGTTTTTGAAATACAGAGATTGTTTTAAAAATATAAATTTTGGGTAAGGTATGATAAAGTCACTGCAGCCACGGGAAGAGACAAGTGTAGGATTTCTGAAAGCAAGTGAAGGCAGGGCAGAATAAACAGTTTAGGATTAAGCTAGTTCCAGTAATTCCAGTGGATTTAGGCTATAGGAGTAGTCTCTGGTTGCCTGCTACCTGGCCACAGCGTGGGCGTGATTAAAGCAGAGGCCTCCTGGGGTCTGTGGCTCTGACTGGTTAGTTTGCATATCAAAGGAATGCTCTTAGGAAAGTTATCTTTAGGAATTAGTAGGCCTGAAAGGAGCAGTCTCTCCCTGGGTTTGTAAGGCTCCCAAATACCAGAACATCGAGAATTTAGAAAATAAGAAAATACAGTTAAAATAATTGGTCCTGTGATGATGAATGCAAATAGATGAACACAGAATCTTAAGAAAACATAGTTAGAACAGGGATTCTTTGTCAAATTTAATTCGATGAGTTATGCTGCAATTAAAAATTGTGTGTGTGGTAAACTATAGCAGAATTTACTATTTTAACCATTTTGCAGTGTACCATTAAGTAGCATTAATTAAATCTACAGTGTTGTGCCACCATCACCACTCTCTCCAAACTTTTCATTACCCCAAACAGAAACTCTTTCTATGTACTTTCTATCTAATCTACTTTTTGTCTTTATGACTTTGACTACACTAGGTACCTCATATAAGTGGAAATAATATATTCGTCTTTTTGTGTCTAGTTTATTTCATTATCTTCAAGGTTCATCCATATTGTAGCATGTGTCAGACCTTCATTGCTTTTTATGGCCGAATAATGTTCCATTGTATGTATATGCCATATTTTGTTTTTCCATTCATCTTTTGATGGGACACGTAGTTTTGGGGGGGGGGGTTGATAAATGTTTGTCAAGGGTTGTTCTTATCTTTTGGCTATTATGAATAGCACTGCATTGAACATTGGCATATAGTATCTTGACTGAGGTCCCTGTTTCCAATTCTTTTCGATATACCAAAGAATAGAATTGCTAAGTCACATGATAATTGTTTCATTTTTTTTGAGGAACTGCCATACTGTTTTCTTCAGAGGCTATACTATTTTACATTCCCGAGCAGTGCTCCAGGTTCTAGTTTCTCCGCATCCTTGTCACACTGTTACTTTGTTTTCGTTATAGCCATTCTGGTAGGTGTGAAGCAGTATCTCATTGTGGATTTGATCTGCATTTCCCTAAGACTAATTATGTTTAGCATCTTTTCATGTGCATATTGGCCAACTGTCTATTCAAATTCCTTGTACATTTTATAAGTGGGTGGTTGTTTGTCTTTTGTTTTTGAGTTGTAGAAATTCCTTATATATTTTGGATATTAAACCCTTATCAGATAAATGATTTGGAAATAATTTCTCCCATTCTCTAAGTGGTCTTTTCACTTGTTAATGTCTTTCGGTGCTTATGCTTTTGATGTCATAGCTAAGAATCCATCGCCAAATCCAAGATCACAGAAATTTACTTCTGTTTTTTATTCTCAGAGTTTTATGGTCTTAGCTTGTATATTTAGGTTTTTGATCCTTGAGTTAATTTTTTAAAAGATTTTATTTATTTATTTTTAGGGAGAAGGGAAGGAGAAAGAGAGGGAAAAAAATATCCATTTATGGTTGCCTCTTCCGCACCTGGTACTGGGGACCTGGCCAGCACTCAGTCCACTGAGCCACACCAGCCAAGGCTGAGTTAATTTTTTTATATTACAGGATCCAACTTTATTCTTTTGGATCTAGAAATCTAGTTGGCTCAGCACTATTTGTTGAAGAGACTATTCATACCCCATTTGAATGAACCTGAGACTCTTGTTAAAAACCAGTTGGTTGGCAGTAGATGTGTGAATTTATTTCTGGTCTCTTGATTCTATTCCATTGATCTATGTGCTTATCATTCCAGTACCACACTGTTTTGATTACTGTAGCTTTTAAGTTAAGTTATGGAATTAGAACATGTGAGTTCTCCAACTTTTTTAAGAATCTGTTGTTTAGCTCTGGCCAGTGTGGCTCAGTTGGATGGAGCATCATCTCATAGCCAAAAGGTTGCAGGTTTGATCCCCAGTCTGGGCACATACCAGAGGCAACCCATTGATGTATCTCTCTCACATTGGTGTTTTTCTCTCTCCCTTCCCCTCTCCTTTCCTCTCTCTCTGAAAGCAATGAAAAAATGTCCTCAGGTGAGAATAAAAATTTTAAAAATATTTAAAAAAGAATCTATTGTTGTCCTGACTGGTGTGGCTCAGTGGATTGGGCGTTTTCTTGCAGACCAAGAGGTCGCCAGTTCAATTCCTGGTGGGGGTACATGCCTGGGTTGTGGGCCAGGTCACTGGTGGGGGACATGCAAGAGGCAGCCAATCAATGTATCTCTCACACATTGATGTTTCTCTCCCTCTCTTTCTCTCTCCCTTCCCCTCTCTCTAAAACTAAATAGAGTCTTTAAGAAAAAAGAGTCTGTTGTTTAGGCCCTGGCCCTATAAGCTCAGTCAGTATCATCCTGATAACTCCAAGGTTGCGAGTTCTGTCTGTGGTCAGAGCATATACAAGAATCAACCAGTAAATGCATAAATAGGTGGAGCAACAAATATCTCTCTCTCTCTCAAATCAATAAAAACATATTCTTGGATGAGGATTTAAATAAATAAATAAATAAATAAATAAAAACTACCATAATATCCAGCAGTCCCACTTCTCTGGAGTGAAATCACTGAAATAAAATCACAACATGGATGAATTTTGAGGCCATGATGCTAAGTGAAATAAGTCAGACAGTGAAAGACAAATCAAATATAGTTGACCCTTGAACAACATGGGTTTGAACTATTTAGGTCCACTAACAGGAGTTTTAAAATATATGCAGATTCATTTTTTTAATCACTATTAATGGGCCTACACAGTTCAAACCCATGTTGTTGAAGGGTCAACTGCACATTTTTATGTGGAATCTAAAAAACAGAACTCCTAGAAGAAGAGAGCAGTAGACTGGTGGTTGCCAGGGGCGCAGTGGGAGAAATGGACAAAGGTGGTCAAAGGGTACAAACTGCCTGTTGTAAGTCCCGGGGATCTGACGTACGGCGCGGTAACTATAGTTATACTGTATTATGTGCTTTAAAGTTGCTGAGAGTAGATCTTAAAACATTTTACCACAAAATAACAAAAAGATAACCATGTGAGGTGATGGATATATTAACCAACCTTATTGTGGTAATCATCTTTCAATATAGAAGTATATCAGATCATCATTTTGTACTTTTTAAACTTACACGCTGTTATATGTGAATTATATCTCAATAAAGCCAGGAAAAAATTTTAAGATGTTGCTTGCCATTTTCACTGCGTTGACATTCGTACCGATGTTTTGAAAGCAATGGTGGGTAAAACTGTTGGTACCTTAGTACAAATCAAGACAGTGGCACCAAACCGTTCCGGTAGTCCATGTATTCTTCAGCACCACTCACTCACTGTTGGGGGGGGGGAAATATGCTAGTTTCACTTAAGAATGTCCTTGATGTAATAGTATAAATTCAACCCTTGAAAATGTGTCTGAAGGAAAATCACCTTGTGGGCTTAAGTAACTAGCTAAACGAGACATGTTTTTAAATTGACACAGTTTTTACTTGAAAGAATGACTGACAGAAAAACTCATTATTCAGTCTTAGGTATTGGCCAGACATGTTCTTAAAATGCATGAAGTCAGTCAGTATTTGTTGCCAATGATAAAGTTTTAGCTTTCAAATGAAAATAGAATTTCAGAAAACTTGTATATACCACTTAATGCTCAACAATTTTCCAGTAGGTTTGTAATAGAATAAAACGGGGGGAGACCAACATAAAAAAGGGTTAAATTATTATATATTTATACAGTAAAATAATATAATAGGAAAAATGAAATACAGCTCTGTGAAAAATATGGGTGAATCTTAGAAACCGAGTGGAGTTGGAGGCAATTCTCAAAAGACTAAATACAGTATTCAAAAAAAGACTAAATATTGTATCATAATACAATGTTTAGGGATATGCTTATGTGATTAAAAACAAATACAAAGATGACAATTCAGGACAGCAGTTTTCTTTTGGCTTGAGTTGGAGTGGAGATGAAGGCATAAAGGAAGAGCCCACAACTAAATTCAGGCATATTGATAATGTTCTTAGATTTGGTTGTGGGTTTACAGATTCTCATTGTATTATTTTGCTTGGTAACAAAATTGTTTCTTTTTGTATATATCAAATATTAAAGATTAATTTAAATTTTTTAATTAAAGAAATGGATGGTGGGCATATGGATCATTGTAAAAAGGTATATCACATTCTGCTGAATTGGATATACTATAATTATTTCACCTGGCTAGGTTAAATATATTTGGGTTTATTAGGAAAGTTATATAACTGTTTTCCCTCTTGTCATGGAGGTGATCGTAGCACTTGAGCATTTACCGTATGCCAAGCACTGTTCTAAGAAGTACTTCATGTGTATTAACATATTTAATTTTTCTAACAACTCTGTGAAGTAGCAACTATTATGTCCCTGTTTTAAAGATGAGATCCTGAGGCATAGGGATTAAAGCAACTTATTGAAGGTATGCACAATTAAGAAGTAGAAGAACCAGAACTTGAACCCACACAATCTGGCTCCAGGGCCTGTACCTCTAACTACTATGTTTAGTATCAATTGCTATAATTACACTTACAATAATTAACCAGCTTACTATGACTAAAGGTAACTGTGTGTTGGTAGTATTAGAGGTGTCGGGTGCTATTATTGAGATTATTAGGCCTCCTTGAGAATCTGTGGTCTCCCTGAGTAGAGGAGGAGGGTGGGTAGGGACAGAAGCCTGGTGTGGAGAAAAAATGCTGTCTTAATAAGAGCCTTTACAAATGTGTTTGTATCCTCTCTTTTTCTAGAAACCATGGCAAGCCCAGGGAAAGACAATTATCGAATGAAGAGCTATAAGAACAATGCCCTAAACCCTGAGGAAATGAGGCGAAGAAGAGAGGAAGAGGGTATTCAGCTTCGGAAGCAGAAGCGGGAGCAGCAAGTGGGTTAACCGAGTATTCTTAACTGTACCATTTAGGGAAAGGATCCAGCTGCCACAATTGGCCTCCACCTTGCACTCTCAACCTCCCTTTAAGAAAGTAGCTAAGCTGCCATGTTCGATAGTTTCCTTTGTTGTAAAGAAATGTTGGAAGCCTTGAGAAGGAGAACATCAATGCCTTATTTTTCCATAATTTAGAACAATTTAGACATCATTTGTATCTTCAATATAACATTCTAGTTCTAGCCCTTGTTGCGTTCTCTCTTCCTTACCCCGTAGTCAGTGTAAGCCTAGTCTTCGAATCTCAGCTCCAAGCCTGGCCTTTTAAGAGGTTCATCAGCCATTCTGGGCTGCCTTGCTTCTGTTTCTTGGGTCCATTCTTTGTAAGTTACCCTAGGCCTGAGAATATATTAATGGCTCATAATTTATGCTCTGCCACACACCCACCAAGTTGGTGCCTTGCCCAGACCTACATGCAGTCACTTAACCTGCTTTTGCCTACCCTCCTTTTTTACCATTATTCCTTTCCTTCAAAGCCTTTTATACTCCTCACTTTTTACACAAAGGGCATTAGGATCTTTAAAGATATTTTTGTTTATAAAAATGACCCCTTTGCATGACCAGGTAACAAGCTGGTTAGAGCATTGTCCTGATATACCAACGTTGCCGGTTCAATCCCCAGTTATACGAGACAACATACGAGAATCAACCAATAAATGCATAAATAAGTAGAACAACAAATTGATGTGTGTGTGTGTGTGTGTCTCTCTCTCTCTTTCTCTTTCCCTCCCCCTCCCTCTCTTACCCTCCCTAAAATCAATAAATAAAATTATTTTTTTCTTTAAAGTTAAAAAAATATTTAAAAAATGATCTGTTAGCCCTAGCAGGGTAGCTCAGCTGGTTAGAGCATTGTCCTGATACACCAAGGTTGGGGGATAAATCCCCAGTCAGGGCACACATGAGAATCAACCAGTGATTGCATAAATAAGTGGAACAACAAATTGATGTTTTTCTCTCTCTCTCCCTTCTTCTCTCTCTCTAAAATCAATAAATAAAAATGAAAATGATCCCTTAAAAAATACAATCAATTAGATATAATAGAAAGTAAGGCCCTTGAATATCTTTCCATGTCAATATCTTAAACTTGGCATTTTTTCAACTATACTAGCGTTTCCGTGACAGTTATGCCATAATTTAACATTGGGTCATTCTTTGTTTTTGTTTTTGTTTTCAGTGAGTAATCTTACTACCATCTCTTCTGTTTACTTGCAGCTTTTTAAACGGAGAAATGTGGAAATGATTAATGAAGAAGCTGCCATGTTCGATAGTCTCCTCATGGACTCCTATGTGAGCTCTACCAGTGGGGTAAGGCCCTTGCTTCAGGCAGGCCTGGGAAGTGCCTGTTTCTGCAGAACAAATTGAGCAGTTCACATCATCCAGTAGTTTTGCTGACAACCATACTAAGCCCTTTCTTCCATGGGCCCTTTTGTAGCTAGTCAGCTTTAAGAGTCAATAAGATTTCATCTCTGAGACACCTGGGGAAACATTTAAGGAAAGCCATCAGTTGCCTCAGAAGTTAGGAATCATTTTCAAATGTCCCAACTTGAAGCAGCCATGGACTCAACAAACGCCTCCTGAGCCTATCTATTACGCTGTCCTCTTGCCCTCAACTCTTTACAGAGCAGGATGCCACACAAGATTATGTGCTCATATCTGGCTCTAGTGTTGATTTGCAAAGCCTTGAACCTCTTTTATGTTCTAGGAGAGTGTGATCACAAGAGAGATGGTAGAGATGCTCTTTTCTGATGACTCTGACCTGCAGTTAGCAACCACACAGAAATTCCGGAAACTGCTCTCCAAAGGTACAAAGCCTGGTCCTCCCCAAAGAGACTCCTTACATGATTTAGTGTCTTGTTTCAGCCTACTCCCATTGACTCATTCTGCTCTAGTCCTACTGGCTTTGGTGTTTAGGTAAGCCAGGCACATTTTTACCTTTGCACTGGCTACTCCTTCTACCTGATAGCCTCTACTTGACATATCTGTGTGACAACTCCCTCAGTTCTGTCATCAGATCCTACCTTCTCAGTGAAGTCTGCCCTGACACCCTATTTATAATTACAGGCCATTCCACCACCCTCGGCATTTTTAAGCTTTTTACCCTGCTTTACCTGTTCTTTTTCTTCCTCCTTATATTTATTACCTGTTATCATAATAGAATGTCTGTCCTTACTAGGATGTAGGCACTTTGAGGACAGAGACTTTTGGTTTTGTTCAGTACTATATTCTTAGTACCTGGAATTGTGCCTGGCACATTGTACATGCTCAGTAAAAAATTGGTAGTAAAAGTACTTCTTGCCTCTGTATATTAAGCAGTCCTCCCAAGAAAAGAATGCTGGTCTTAGAAGGAAAATGTTTAGACTAGCATTGCTCATCCCTTAGGCTTTCTTCTCTCCCTTACTTCCTTACTTGCTGTGGTAAGTAAGGTTACTTACTTGCTTAGGTTCAGTAATCCAAAGGTGAGCATAATTAAATTAGGATGGGCTTTTTTCTTTAGCATGCCAGCTGTACCACACAGTTCAACAATGACCAACTGTTGTTAAAACCACCTCACCCGAAGGGAGTTTGAGAATGTTTATAAGGGTGGTCAGAAGTGTATTGGAAGGATGGTGGGTGGACTCCGGTGAACGCACCCGCTAAAGCCTATCCTGACTTTTCCTCTCCTTCCTTTCTCCCTCTTCCAGAGCCTAGCCCTCCAATAGATGAAGTTATCAACACTCCAGGAGTGGTGGATCGGTTTGTGGAGTTTCTGAAGAGGAATGAGAATTGTACATTACAAGTGAGACCTGGGGTAGAGGGGTACTAGATGAAAGCCCTCCTTCCAAGAAGTTGCAGTGGGATGCTTCTATAGACATATCTCTCAGGAAATAGACAAGTAATATGAGGAAACATTAAGAGACTCTATTGCTATCAGTTTGTTGCTTCAGGAGTCTTGGCCTCAAACAAGAGAGCCCAGATCTCTTCCCTGAAATAATCTCAAAGGAAAGATAAAAGAATATTACAGATTGACCGTTCAGTTGTAAATCAGAGGTTCTAGTCCGCTTCCACATTACCTGTGTGACCTGAGGCAAATCATTTACCCTCTCTGGGTTTCTCTTCTCAGAAATGGTTGATGAGTCAATCTTTTAGTAGTTACTAGAAACTCAGCTGAAAGACTTTGAGAGCTCCATCCCACTCTAATCCTGGTTTCAGAAATGAAAAGTGAAGCTTGGGAAATAAAAAAAGTGATTTGTTAAAGGACTCAGGGGTGCAACAGCAATGCAGGAATAGTCCTGGACCATTGAAACCCAATTCTAGTTTCCCATTTTGTTATATCACTATGGATACCTCTTCCTACCATTTAAAGGGGGAGAGGAAAAGACTTGTGTTTTGATTTTTGTAATCAAGAGCATGAGACTTACTGCTGTGAGCCAGCTGGTAGGCAGGGCTGCCCTGTTTGGAATGACTTCAATCATGGCTTAATCTCACTTTCAGTTTGAAGCTGCCTGGGCTCTGACGAACATTGCCTCTGGAACCTCTCAGCAGACCAAAATTGTCATTGAAGCAGGGGCTGTCCCCATTTTTATAGAACTGCTTAACTCGGACTTTGAGGATGTACAGGAACAGGTAATGCTCAAATTTGGCCTAATTCTTTTAAGATTTTATTTATTTGTTTATTTATTCACTTATTAATTTTAGAGAGAGGGCAGGGGAGGAAGAAAAAGAGGGAGAGAAACATCGATAGGTTGCCTCTTCCATGCCCCTAACTGGGAATAGGGCCCATAACCCAGGCCTGTGCCTTGACTGGGAACTGAACTGGTGACCTTTCGGTTAGCAGGCTGGTGCTCAGTCCACTGAGCCACACCAGCCAGAGCTCAAATTTGGCTAAATTCTCGATGGGACCTGTGGTATATAAAATACCTATTTGGTCTTTGCCTCCCGTCCTGGGAAAGAGCTTTTAAAAACCTTAGAATTTTCTGAGTGATAGTAGTGTCTTTTGTTACTTATAACAAGCCCCTTTGGAACACACCTGAGTCCATGTTGACTCGATGATTCAGGGCGGGGCTCCCAGATAATCTCAGAATTGGGGGTGGGGTGACCGGTCGGTCATCAGGAAGACCAAACATAGGATTAAGTGGTTGAAATTCTTCAGCCCCAACCCTTCCATGCTTCCCTGCCCCTCCACCCCAACCTCCCACTTTCATTTAGCTCTTTGTGAGCTGTAGCCATTATAAATAACTGGTACCTGTTGTTTTCCTGAGTTCTGTGAACCTCTAGTGAATTACTGAACCTGAGGAGGGCTTTGTGGGAACTCCTGAATTTGTAGCCAGTGGGTTAGAAGTACAAATGGCACCTGGGAATTGCAGCTAGTGTCTAAAGTGGGGGCAGTCTTATGGAACTGAACTCTGTGGGATCTGTTCTAACTCAAAAAGTTAGAATTTAATTGAATTATTTGGCAGTTGGTGTCAGATAATTAGTTGTTGGTGGAAAAAACGCCGCACGTTTGGCATCAGAAGTGGTAGTGGAAAACAGACACCACAGTACCCATTTCTCAGTACCTACAGATCGTAGAGATAAAGACACAACCTCCATTTCTTCCACTGGACTTTTGCTGTTTGGATAGAAGTGGAGAGTGGTCCTGGAATGTTTTTTTTTTCTCCATTACAGTAAGGTCGGTCCCTTGAGGCTACAAGAATGAAACCTTTTAATCACTTTCTCCTTTTCTGGGGAGTGGGGATAGAGAGGTCTTGGTTTGATTTCTCTGGCTGCAATCCAAAGATCAGTCTTTCTTTGCCACTGATCCAGGAGTTCCCAGAAGAAAGGCCCTCATAGAGCAATTGCTCAAAAAAGATGTCAGCAGGGATGGTATCTTAGCTAATTAGTGTGTCTCAGACCTTGATATTGTTTTCATCTTGATTACTGGGGTGTTCTCACTCTGTAGTTGTACGTATAAAGTACCCGAAGAAGTCACTAGGCTCCATGAGTGACAGTTTCATCATCCCGTTTTCAGGCAGTCTGGGCACTGGGAAACATAGCTGGAGACAGCTCCGTTTGCCGGGATTACGTCTTGAACTGTTCCATCCTTAATCCGTTGTTAACGTGAGTAGTTAATGGTCATCTGTACCTGGGACATCTGTAGGGCAGCCGTGTGGCAGGTATTTTGGGGGAAGCTTACCTTATGATGATACAAAAATGCTAAAAGTACACTTTGATTGCCAAAGTAAAAGACAGCTATCTTTTAAAAGCAGGAATATTATGCTGCTGGTCTGTGCCAAGGCAGACTTTGTGCTTCCTTACTTCATGGCACTGTGGAATTTCATGTTGGTCATACCTGCCTTGTTTTTGAGCCAGGGAGAAAGGCAGGATTAGCCCATCTTGAAAAATCCAACCTTCTCTACAGTATACATTGATTTGCTTATGAGTTTATGCATAGGAACATTGGAGAGCCTGTTTCAAACCTCAGGTCAAAGACCCCTTGAAAGGTCATCTAGATCCTTCTCCCATCCCTCCCTCCCATACCCTTAAAGTAGAACTACATTACATCTAAACAAAATAGAGGGACAAATTGTTCTTCAAAGATCACAATCTCATAGGCTGCTGCTATAACTTTCTTGGGCCCTTCACAGAAAGTGCACATTCAGCTTTTATTTCCAAAGAGAACAAGTACTTCGTGTTTAGAACTTGTGGCTGTAGGTAGCACAGTATATCCTATCTTTAAAACTTTGTAGGTTTACTTAAGATCCAGCCCTCTGTTTGCCTTATTAACTATGGTCTTAACTAACCATAGCTGGTCCTAATGCTCTGGGCCAAACAGGCTTACTTAACTTGGTTCAATAGGTAGAAGAAACTAAGGCTGCTAGAGTCTTAGGGGTCTGGTTAAATTTGCTCCTGGGATTCATTGCCAACAACTCTATGCCAAGGACATGATTGCTCAGGATCTGGTTTTGCTTTTTCTTCCAGACTCCTTACAAAGTCCACACGACTGACAATGACACGGAATGCAGTCTGGGCCCTGTCAAACCTCTGCCGAGGGAAGAACCCACCTCCAGAGTTTGCAAAGGTGAGAGAGCTTCTTACCAGTTCCTGAGGTGGGGGTAGCAGGTTTCTTCATATGAACGAATTTTTGTATAGGAGTCTTCAAGTCTTTGGAGAACCCCTTAGAGTTTCTTAATCCATGGGAAACAGAAAGAGGCGATTGTCAGTGAAGTAGGTGATCTCGTGCATGGATGACAAAGTGAAAAGTTAGGCCTGCTGGTTTAATGTAGTAGGGATCTCCAGGGCTTAGAATTACTTGTAAAGGAGGGGACAGCAGTGTTAGTAGTAATAGTAGAGATGATGTAACTATGAGTCCCTCTCACTCTGTTTCCCACAGGTGTCCCCTTGTTTGCCTGTGCTGTCTCGCCTTCTCTTCAGCAGCGACTCAGACTTGCTGGCAGATGCTTGCTGGGCCCTTTCTTATTTGTCCGATGGCCCCAATGAGAAGATCCAGGCAGTCATAGACTCTGGAGTCTGCAGGAGATTGGTAGAGCTTCTAATGTGAGTAGTCTCAGAAAGGTCACAGATTCCCTAATCTCCAAGCTCAAACTAAAGAACTGCTGCCCTATGCAAAGGTTTGGAGCAATGAGAGTGCTGTTAGCTTGGTGGTCAGCAGGGCTGAGTACTGTGTGCTGACCCTCTACTCACCAGATCTCCCTCCTCTGCAGGCATAATGATTACAAAGTGGCGTCTCCTGCCCTGAGAGCTGTGGGTAACATCGTCACTGGGGATGACATCCAAACCCAGGTAAGGAAGAGGAGAGCTACTGCAGACAATGCCCTTCCCTACCAAGGACGATGAGAGGCAGTGTGGTCTAGGAAAGAAAACATGGGCTTGAGTGAAAAATTCCAGTTCTGCCACTTAACTATAAAATCATCAGCAACTTAGTTGCTTTCATTTTTTCTTTAAATTGGAAGCAGATCATCATCCATTCTGTGCCTTTGAAGAACACTAAATTAACCTGACTTAGTACCTGGAACATCGTAAGGTAATTGTTAACAGTCCTTGAGTCCTGGTTCCTTCAAGATACTAAAAGTTGTGGAACCTTACTCTTACTTCTAGACCTTTAGGATCCCATGGACCTTACCTCATGTTAATCTTGTATTAATAATGCCTCCAGGGAGGGCACAGTAAACAGCTCTTCTATTCAGAGGCTGGAGATCTGGATATTCTTTGGGTCTTGAGTAGTTGGCATAATTTGGGGGGATTCTTGACATTTTCTTACAGGTGAGAAATCTAACTCAAACCCACACTCTCATTTTCCAGGTCATTCTTACATGTGCATGCATGAATAAATATTCATAACATAAAATTTACTTTTTTAATGATTTTCAAGTATGCAGTTCAGTGGCATTAAGTGCATTTACATTGTTATTCAACCGTCACCTCCATCCGTTTCCACAATTTCTTCATTTCATACTGAAAATCTGTATCCATTAAATAATAATTCCTTATTTCCCCCTCTCCCCTAGCCCCTGGGGAGAGAGGGGGAAATACTTCTTCTAAGTAGAACCATATATATTTGTCCTTTTGTGTCAGTTTATTTCATTTACCATGTCTTTGAGTTTCATTCATATTGTAGCATGTGTTGGACCTTCATTCTTTTTTATGTCTAAATATTCCATTGTGTGCATATGCTCCGTTTTGTTGATCCATTCATCTGTTGATAGACACTTAGGTCGTTTTCACCTTTGACTACTGTGACTACTACTGCATTGAACATTGGCGTTCAAGTTATTTGTTTGAATATCTGCCTTCAGTTCTTTTGGATATGTACCAGAAGTGAAATTACTGGATAATATGATCATTTTGTGTTTAATATTTTAAGAAACACGCATAGGGTTTTGCATAATGTCTGTACCAATTTACATTCCCACCCTCAAAGTACCAGGTTCCAGTTTTTTCCACATCCTTATCAACACTTGTATTTTCTGGGTTTTTTGATAGTAGTCATCTTAGTAAGTGTAAAGTGGTATCTCGTTGTGGTTTTGTTTGTAATTCCCTAATGATTAGTGATGTTTGGCATCTTTTCATTTGTTTTTTTAGCCATCTGTAGATCTTCTTTGGAGAAATGTCCATTCAAATCCTTTGCCCATTTTTTAAGTTGGGTTTTTGGTTTTTTACTGTTGAGGTGTAGAAATTCTTCGTATATTCTGGATATTAATCCTTATCAGGTATATGATTTGCCTATGGTATCTCTCATTCTGTGGTTTGCCTGTGCACTCTGTTAATGGGTCTTCTGATGCACAAAAGTTTTCAATTTTGATTAAGTTCATTTATCTAGTTTTTGTTTTGTTACCTGTGCTTTTGGTGTTCTAGGTCATTCTCAACTGTTCAGCGCTCCCTTGCCTCCTCCACTTGCTGAGCAGCCCCAAGGAGTCAATCCGGAAAGAGGCCTGCTGGACCATTTCAAATATTACTGCTGGCAACAGGGCTCAAATACAGGTAGAACAAACAGGAGGGAAGTCAGGGAACAGGGATGTCAGGTGAGAAGGCATGGGGACATGAGAATATTTGTTTCCCTTTAGAAATTGGGGTCTGTGTGTGTATTGGTCAAAGATTTTGTGTAGCAGAAGCCACGTTCCCCTGTAGCCTCTCAGCTATATAACAAGAACAAAGGAAGGCTTCCAGGAAAGGATGATGTCTAAATCTTAGCTAATTTTTGGGCTAGATTTGATTTCTGTTCTTGAAATGAACTTACTTATTCCTTCTCACCCCACCCCAATCTCTCTCAGGCTGTCATAGATACAAATATCTTCCCTGTGTTGATTGAAATCCTTCAGAAAGCAGAGTTCCGTACAAGGAAAGAGGCAGCCTGGGCCATCACCAATGCCACATCTGGAGGAACTCCTGAGCAGATCAGGTATCACCTTTTTTATCCATTGTCTTGAGTGATATATGTACTCTCCCTCTTGGCTCATGGATTACATGTGACCTCCAAACTGCTTTTTTCTGGGATAGTCTGTCCTGTCCAGCTACAATAGGTTTTAACTGATAAACTGCTAGAGTAGCACTGGGGTCTGGAACAGATACCTGTAGACCATGTACCTCTTTTCCTTCTGGAGAATAGAAACGTATGACATGTACACCTCTCTCTCCTGTACCTCTTCCTACCTGCCAGAGAATATATGTAATTGTCAATTGTTCATACAAATGAAGGAGAACCATGCTGTGGTTCATTCAGCACAGGTTCTTTGGGAGTGATACATGGGATACATGGGAGAAGCAAATAGAAAGCTGTGTGTGTTTGTTCGTTCTTTGGGAATGATACATGGGAGAAGCAAATAGAAAGGGGGGGCGCGGTGTGGGGGGGGGTGTGTGTTGGAAACTGGGCAAGTGTCTTGCCCTCAGCAAGGGAAGTATATTCAGTACAATCATATACCACTTAATGACAGAAATACATTCTGAGAGTTGGCGATTTTGTCATTGTGCAAACGTCACAGAGTGCACCTACACAAACCAAGATGGTCTCGCCTAGGACACACCTAGGCTGTATGGTGTAGCCTCCTTTTCTAGACTGCAGGCCTATACAACATGTTACTGCACAAAACAACATGAGATGAAATCAAGCACAAGAGAAAATGGTGTGATCAAGAGGCGCAGTAAGCACGAGATGTATGACACTGCTGTCAGCATAACACAGCATACCAACAGCAAACATTTTTATAAGTAGAAAGAATACACTTTAAAATGATGATAAAAAGTACAATATAGTAAATACATAAAGCAGCAACATGGTTGTTTATTGTCTTCATCAAGTATTATGTCTGCTTTAATTTTATATAACTGGCAGTGCAGATTTGTGTACACCAGCATCACCACAAACAAATGAGTAATGCATTGCACTGTGACATTATGATGGCGAGGATGTCACTAGATGTTAGGAATTGTTCAGTTCCATTATAATGTTATAGGACCATTGTCATATACGAAGCCCCTTGTTGACTAAAATTTTGTTATGTGACACATGACTGTATGTTTACAGCTTTAGGTGAAAAGGTATCGTCATTAAGTTAATCTTTGAAGGATAAATACAGGGTTGTAAAAGGCCTTTAGCCACTGAGGCACACCAGACAGGGTGGCCTTTTGGATTGGAAAAGGCATAAGTAAAGGTACAAGAGCCAGACACCAGGAGACCTTTACTTGTTTGACTGGAATATAGTGTCCTCAGAAGGAAATGATGAGAAGTGAAGCTGGAAGAGGAGGGTAGGAGCCAGATTGTAAAGGATCTGTATTGTCATTCCTATAGAGCCTGGACTGTGAAAACTTTTAAGCAGGGAAATGATGTGTTCAGAATGGTAATATTGCAGCAAAGAGACATTAGAGATGAGGAGGAGGAATCTCTGGCAGACTTCTCACATGGACATGAACAAAACCAGCAATTTTCAACCAGTGTGCTGCAAGAATTTTTAAACATGCAATACCTGCCTATTTAGTCAGGGGCACTGACCTCTTTTCCCTTAGATTGCCAAATTAAAAAAATGACAACAGCCAATACAACAATAGCCAGCTGGTGTGCATGAATCAAAAAAAAAATTTTTATTTTATCAGATCAGCAAACATATATATATTTTTGGTGTGCCACAGAATTTTAGTAATTTTTTTAAAGATTGTATGTATTTAGCCCTGGCTGGTGTGGCTCAGTGGATTGAGTGCCAGACTGTGAAGCAAGGGTTACTGGTTCAATTCCTAGTCAGGGCACATGCCTGGGTTGCAGGCCAGGTCCCTTGTAGGGGATGCATGAGAGGCAACCATACATTGATCTCCACCCCCCCCCCCCCCCCGCCTCCCACTCTTTCTCCCTACCTTCCCCTCTCTCTAAAAATAAAGGCAATCTTTTTTTTTTTTTAAAACAGAAATCAAACCAGCAGCCCTTTGCTTTGCAGTCTGGCGCTCAGTCCACTGAGTCACATCACCCACAGTGGAATTTTAGTAATTAGTTTATGTGTTCCATGAGATGAAAAAAGTTGAAAATTGCTGAACAAGACCATTAGCACTGGGAAGGTGGAGAGATTCACATACAGGATGGGTGGTTAGGAAGGCTCAGTAAGGTTGGATTGCTCAGTGTGTTGACATGTATGAGGGAGACCCACATGCATCACATTACCTCCCTTGCCCAGCATTAATTTAGAACTTTCCTGGTGTCTGGTCCCTAGGTACCTCGTCTCACTGGGCTGCATCAAACCCCTGTGTGACTTGCTGACTGTGATGGATTCAAAGATTGTGCAGGTGGCTCTCAATGGACTAGAGAACATCCTTCGGCTCGGAGAGCAAGAGGGCAAGCGCAGCGGTTCAGGGGTTAATCCCTACTGTGGCCTCATCGAAGAAGCCTACGGTATGTGCCTTCTCCCCATCGTCATCTCTGCCTTAAGTAGAGAGGTTCTAGGGTCAGGGCCTTGGGACTGTAAGCCTCCAAAATTACATACATATGTGGGGGTGTATGTTCATTAGAGTCATCATTGAATGCAAGGTTCTTTTTTTTTTCTTAATTGATTTGAGAGATTTGTTGTTCCATTTATTTACACATTCGTTGGTTGCTTCTTGTATGTGCCCTGACCAGAGATCAAACCCACAACCTTGGCATATCAGGACAGCGCTCTAACCACCTAGGCTACCTGGCCAGGGCCTGAAAGCAAGGTTCTATCCCACCAGTTCCTTTTCCCTCTGAGGAGCAATAGATCTGTTCTCTTTCTGATGGACTCTACCCAGTAAGTAGGTATGATAGAGATACAAAAAGAAAGCTCCAGAACTGATAACAGAGTCAAGCACTGGAGCCATGTTTTTAGCTGAGTTTCTAGCAAGTTCCAATTAAGTGCAGAATAGACTCATAACTCATCTCTTGAGAGATTCAGAGAGGCTAATGATTTGCTGAGGTCACACAGGTAGTTAAACACAGAATCAGGACTAGAACCTCTTATTATAACTGACATTTTGGTCTTTTTCCTTTGAGGTTATGTAGTTAGGAGGGAAAATGTTGACTTTCCTCTTCCACAGCAAAAAGAGAACCAATCATATTTGTGTTTATAAACAGCAACATATCTCAGGGAAAGAAAAATAGATAAATGTTTCACAGAGCCATAGAAAAGCACTTGTGAAAGTTTACTCTGCCTCCTTCCTTCTTACCACCATAGGCTTGGATAAAATTGAGTTTCTCCAGAGCCATGAGAACCAGGAGATCTACCAGAAGGCCTTCGACCTCATTGAGCACTACTTTGGTGTAGAAGATGATGATAGCAGCCTGGCTCCCCAAGTGGATGAAACGCAACAGCAGTTCATCTTCCAGCAGCCTGAGGCCCCCATGGAGGGCTTCCAGCTATAATGTCTGCCTCCGGGAAGGGGATGGGATGGGAAGCACCACCAACCAGCGGAAGAGCAGCCCTCTGGTCGGGGGGAAACCAGCCCCCCACCATCAGCCACCACACACCTCTGCTGCCCTGGAAACTGTGCTCTTGACCTGCTCCACCCCCTTCCCTGGAGGGAGCACCCTCTGGACAGACAGAACCATCTGAGGCTCACATTTGGGTTTTGTGACAAGAAGGGGATGTGTTGGGTTTTTCTTCCTCACACTATATTTTGGCTGCACATATGTCTTTAACCCAGGAGCCCAGGGGTAGACAAAGGAGGACTGAGGTAATCAATTTTGCACCTTTTTTATTTTTATTTTTTCTTTAGTGGTGACTCTGTTCCCTTTTATCTTCCTTCATCCTTCCCAGTTCTCTGCCCTGATCTGTGTAACTCTTATCTTGGGTACTTGAGCAGGTGGAATATTCCAGAAGTGGGGGTGGGAGGGGAGGGGAGAAATCCAAAACAAAGTGTTCTTGCTCTGACAGAATATTAATCTTGTATGCTTTGATTGAGTTATTTAATTTTTTTTTCTTTTGCACATTTTTCTTGTATTAAGATTGCTCTTTCCAAGAACCATGAGTTCCTGGTTTTAGGAATCCCAGCTGCCAGCATTGTCTGGGACTAGAGGCTGGGGTGGGGGGGTGCCGTCATGACACAGAGGCCCTTCTCTCCCTCCCCTCTAACCCTTTTCCAGACCTCTTTAGTTTGGGAGATCCCCCTCGCTCTCCTGGGGCAAGTACACCAGTGGGAGTGGAGGAGTGGAGCACAGGCCTTTCAGACGGGGCTTCCCATGTGTCGCTACTGATCCCATGTTTCCTACCCACCTTCCAATGGTGCGACCCAACTTCATTTGTTTACTTGAAAATTCCCCTCAGAGTTGAATGAATCTCTGAGGTAGCTGTATTTTCTCCTAAGCATGAGACAGGGGGCTGTAGTCCTTCCTTTCTCCTGAGGAGAAAGTCCTTGCTCTGGTGACCCATAAGTTGCAGAGGAGGTTGGAGTGAGAGTGTCATATATTGGGATAGCCAGGGATCCCTGCCTTTGGCCTTTCTTCCTCTTCTTCCTCTTCCATAGTTGGATCATGTATATTTTACTTCCAAAGGAGAGAACGTCAAAAAGTTCTGTATTTTTTTATATTCTATATATTAAGTAGGTCAATCTTAATTGGTTTTGAGAGGAAGAACTGTTATAATTTCTATAAGTAGGATACTGTGAGGAAGACCAAAAGGAAATGTAGAAGCTCCCTCACTCAGGAGGCCTGAGCTTGATCTTTTTCTTCTCTGCTTGGATTCTGGGCCCCACCTGGGACCAGCCTTCAGCTCTGGAACCTTTATGTAGCAGGTCAGCCTGGTCTGATTGTCCCAGCACCTGAAGGAAGCAAGGATGACCCCAGGGTGTGTGGTGAAGTCTACCACTCTAATCCCTACTGCTGAGCATCCTGCTTGCATCGGGAAACCCAGAAAGCAGTCTGCCTTCTCAGATTTGGTCTCAAAGGCCCTCATTCACATAAGTTAATGTACATGGTTCCTCTATTACTATTACAGAAAGGTGGCAGCCTCAGGACTTTTGTGAGAGCTGTTGGTATCTTCCCTATTAGGGATCCTTGTACCTGGTTTGGGTTTTGCCCTTCCTTATGACAATTAAAATCATACTATCTTTTTTTTTCTCTCTTTGAGTAAAGCTAATGCAGTGCCACAATGTCCTGCTTATGTTTTGATAGATTACATATGAGATTAAAGGCCAGTTCTTGGGGGTGGGGGTGGAGAAGGTTGTCAGCTAAGTATAGACCAACTGTGAGAAGGCACAGGCTGCCTTGCCCCCTGCATTCCAGCTATGGTCAGTCAGAGGTGCCCTGCTCCAAGCTGTTTTTTCCCTCCCCCAGAAACAGTGCCATTCTTGTTCCCATTCCTTCACATCTCCTCTGGCTCAGGTGAAATCCATGCCTCTCTGCTTACAGATCTAAAGTTCAGGTGCTCACTGTCAGCCATTGGTCTTGCATTCACCCTCCTTCTAGTGTGACATCCAACTCCACAGCCATTTTCTGAGAAAGGTGGTTTGTGGCTAAAGCTTTTCACTGAAAAGTCACACCAGTGCTGTACCACCTCAGTGGGTCAGATGCTACTCTTCATCTTGGGAATGATGACTGTCAACCCCCAGTCTCCCAGGTAGGCAAGAGGCAGGACCTTTTTCACTTGGCCTGCAGACTCCATTACAAAATTATTCTACAGTTCAAAGAAAAATTCCACCCTCACCCCCACCCCCACCCTTGTTCAAAGGGGAAAGCACTTTAGTAGGATCTACTTCGTACATCTCAAGCAATAGTTAAGTCCCTGACATTGGGGCCAAATTCTTACTATAAGACATACATATCCTGCTTTTCCCTACTATTCCTCCAAAATCTAGTTTCCCTTCAGATCTGGGCCTTGTACCAGATGGAAGACTTTTGATCCTCAAGCTGCTGCTTAAAGTCAGTTTTCTTTAAGGACTTCAAAGACTGAAGTCTCCCAGGGCACAATATGAGGACAGATTTCTTACCAGATAAGAGTGGCCTCTAGGAGCTTTCCTTTATTAGTGTCTTCCTCAGACTATGTTTTCCTATAATCTTCCTTCAACCCATTTCCATCACAGGTGAAGTTCTTCCAGCTCATAGAGGGAATGACATCATCTTTTGAGTCTCCTCCTCTCCTTTTGCCATCTTGGGAAGCAAAATAGTATTTCTTTAACCCCGGCTTGACAGCCACTCTTTATGGGCAGCTCCCACCGGACGCCCAGACCCAGGCTAGGTGAGGTCCAAGGTTTTCTGGTAGATCTCTTGAGTCGATGTGGCAGGGATGTAGGGCTGCCAGCCTGTTGTAGGGAACAGCCTGGTAAGACATGGTTTTGGAATCTTCATGTGCTGGCACATGGCAGATATGTCCATTTTAAGATCTCTGGTGGCGGTGGAGGTGTGGATTAAGGGGACAAGGAGTCTTTTTTGTAGCTAAAGTATTCAAATACTGTTTTGAATAATACCAGCTATTTATTGCCAGCCCCTCTGGGTTTTCCTTCTCTAATTCATCTTCTAGTACTAACAGGATCTCTCGTCTTAGAAGCTTGCCTTCAGTTCTGAGTGATCCCCAGGGACTACCTGGCCTTGGCATTGGCTGCACCTTCTGATAGGACCATGTGGGTCCCACCCTCAGCTGGCCAGCCTGGTTATTTGGGTCATTGGGTACAAATGACCCAAGGAACAGGTGTCGATGACTTCAGCTTTCAGAGAGCCTTGTTCCCCCTTACCTGCAACCCTTAGATCTATTCCTTCTTATCTCTTTGCCCTGGAAGCTACTTTCCAAGAGCCCACATTTTTTGGAGCTGAACTGCACAGATTATAGCTGCTACTGTACTGAGTCAAGGAAGACAAAGGAAGGCTCTTAGGCACAGACTTCCCATTTCTCTCAAGCCAAACCAGCTTAAAAGGAAAAACAGTTTACAGAGTGAAATGGATTTCCATTTTCTTGCGCCTGCCCACCTTTTCCCTACATCCTATAGTTACTCCTGTTTCTAGCAAACTAGAAAGGAAGATGAATGCTGGGCAATACTTCCCTCCTCATTCTATATACCCTCCTCTTTGAATGCCTCAGCTCTTATGTTCAGGCCACATCTCTTCCTTCTGAGACTCACGCAGTTCGATGTCCATCATCTTGGGTATTCTGCAGATTCATCTTATGGGCTTAGATTCTAGATTCTCAGTTGAAAACAGCCAGATTCTGCAGGTCCCTACAGGCACTGTGGGGACCTGTAGGGAAACTAGGCTGGCTGGGGGCCTCAGGAGTGTGTATGACCACCTGCCTTCCTGGCTGGCTGGGGGAGAGCACACTGAACTACAGGAAAATGCTCATAACCAGTAGCATTGTCTTCCAGATAGGACTATCCTAGGAGTGAGCAAGCGTGAGACTGCAAAAATTGCTCAGAGTAGGTTTTTTTCATAGTCGTTTTAGGATTCTAAACCAATCTTGTCCAGTATTTTTTCTGTCTTGTCTTTTGAGTTCTTTTGTTAGACCAACAAGCTGAGAATTTGGCCCTGTGAGGATCCCTGTTGTAGGCTAGCTGCTCTTTGGCCAAGGCCTTCATAAATGATTCAGTCATCCTATTGTCTAGCCCCTAGCCCCCAGCCCCAGCCCCAGATTAAGACCATAGCAAGGGAAGAATTTGTGGTTAGCACCAACCAAGCCTGAATTAAAGCTGTTATTTTTCCTCTGAGGGCATTTTGCCTCAGGTCTGGGCTCTTTGCAGAACCAAAACTGAATATGAGAGAAGAGGCAACATTAAATTTTGGGCCCGAACACCGTGGGAGAAAGGTTTGTGTAGTATATGGTTTGGGCCTACCTCGCTATTTCTGGGCCATCCTGACTGCTGAGGTCACGTTAGAACATACCTGCACCCCTCTGCTAAATGCTAGCCCTGCTTCCCCTGTGTAGGTCAGATTTTCAGCCCCTGGGTTTGAAGACAGAAAATCTTGCCATACCCTGAAGGAAATCAAAGCTCGGATCCTGAGACTGGCTGGGAACCTCAGGCTCAGAGGATGGCCTTAAAGAGGCCACCTCTGTGAGAACCCTCAGGTCCTGTAGTTGGATATTGGCTCTTTTAGCCAATTTCTGTGGGAACTGCCTTTGACTGAACCACTAAAGAAGTGAAAGGGTTATGAGGTCCCAACCACCCAAGACAAACTGGATATCCCTCAAAAGCAGCTTGGGTTCCCAGCTACAGACCCTAGGAAGGTGAATTGAACTTTTTTTCTCACTGGTTTTTCTTTCTGGATCCATTTGCTTTTAGTTTTCAAAGAACTATAAACAAACTCTGGCTATTTTCTATATTCTCAGGACCCCTGGGTAGACAGACAAAGCTTGATTTCAGAGCAGACAGAGGCCAAGAAACCGTGGCATTGAGTGTGCTGAGTCCAGACAAATGATATTTATATACACATCCAAATTTGAAGAGAAAATGTATTTCTTTAGGTTTCAAACACTGTAATAGATATAAAGCAAAAATAAAAACCTGTTGCAAAGTTCTAAATTGTCTTCTTTGGGACGATCCTAGACTGGATTTTTTTAAAGTGAATGAGGAAAGGGTACTTAGACTTGTGGCCTAACAATGGAATTAAGAATTGCAACAGCCTACTCCTACTATAAAGATGTTTTTAAAAATCAGCTTTATTGAAATATAATTGACATACAGTAAATGGCACATATTTTTAAAATGTATGATTTGATAGGTTTTGACATATGTACCTGTGAAACCATCACCTCAGTCAAGATAGTGAACCATATCTGTCACCTCTAGAAGTGTATGCATGTCTCTTAGGAATCCTTCTCATTCAACCCCGAGCAACCACTGATCTGCATTCTAGACAACCGAGACGTTTTTCCCGTGAACAACTTGGTCAAGAACCAAACTGTTCAAGAATTAAGATGTTTGAGAATCAAGGTTTGACTGTACTTGCTATTGGTTTAGATCAATTCTTAAAGCAGGGATTAAGGACAAGCAGCCAAAAAATTGATTCAACCCAAAAGGAGAATTTTGGTTGCCTAATAGTGTGGTTAAGTTTTAATATGTTGCCAATATTTTAAAAAATAAAGATAGAGCTCTGGCCGGGGAGCTCATTAGAGCATGGTCAAAGTTGCAGTTTCGATCCCTGATCAGGACACATACTAGAAACAAGTGGATGCATAAAAAAGTGGAACAACAAATTGATGTTCCTCTTTTTCCTTTCCTCCCTCTCTCTAAAATCAAATATAAAATAAAATAAAGGTATCTATCTTGAAAAATACCTGGCGCTACCAGGCCTGAGTTTCTGCTTGAAAATCTGCAAGAGCTCTATTAGACCACAATTACCACCATTCCCAATGGTGTCCCTCATGGCAGATTTTAATATTGTTGCTCTTTTCTTTGATAGCAAATGAGAAAGTAACTTTTTAACTCATGTTTAGCCAATTTTATTCCTTGCCTGCTTACGCCACTCACTACCCTGATGGCCCCTGTAGGCCACTGTTGATCCTTCTTGTTACACTACTCCATCTCTCACTTGGTTCTTGCTTATTAATGTTCTTCACTGCCTAGAACACCTTCCTATGGAAATCCATCGTCCTGATTTATATATTACTCAACATATTTCCAGCATGCTTTTCTGGAAATAATCAGGCCTTGGTTTCCAGAGACCTGGATTCCAAAACTTCTGGGCTTGAGTTTCACCATTATATTATACTATGTTACCTCTCAGTGTTACCTGGTAAACCTGAACTTGTGCAGCCTAAGAAAGGGAAAGACCACTGCCCGGGAGTCCGTAACTGGGAAAAAAATACTTAAAATCTTTTTTTTTCTTTCATTTTATTGAGAAAGTTATTTTTGTTGCATTTTAACTTTTTATTAAAAAAATTTAATTGTATTTTTCCCATTACTATTTATCTCCCAAAGCCCCTTCCACCTCCACCCACCCACCCCTGCAATCACTGTTGTCAAGGAATAATACTTTACATCTTAAGAGCCCTCACATGATGCTGATTTGCACAACAAAAGTACAGTTAGAGCAAAACTACTGCAGAGGGGATGGGGAGGATTGGCTGGAAATTGAGGTTAAGCATGTATGCATTAAATCCCAGGTGTGTGGATTGTTGGTTTTTATTCTATTATTTATCTATAGGCAACTGGATAAAGAATTGTTATCTCACTTTTGGAGAAAAACTTGGCTTTTTTCACCTTTATCCCCAGTGCAACAGAGATTCTTTGTGAAGGGTGGACCAGAGAAAAGGGTCAGGAATCTGCTGAGGCTAAACGTGCAGGGTCCCCTCAGCCCCTTCCTAAGAGGCACTCGCCCTGGTAATGGAGAGGGGGAAACATACAATCTACTTTTAACAAGTTTTTACGTTGACTCCTCAGACGTGAAGGTTATTCCTTCTGGGTGGGAGGCAGGGCTGTCCAGGAGTTCTGGACTTACTGCTCTAACCACTCTAGGGATGTGACCTTGGAGAAGTTATCTTAACAGTTGCTTCACCATCCTCAGCAGTAAAGTGGGAATAACAAATAGTACTTATCTTAATGAGTAATTATGAGTGTTAAGCTAGTAGATAACGGAAAAGCACACCTTCAGCGCTCAGAGAACTGCTATTGTTATTAAAAGCTTCTCTTTGAATACGGAAATTGCGGCTCTAGGAGAGAAAAGGCCCAGTCACAGAGCAAATTAGTGAAGTTCAGACTGCAATACAGGTCTCCTGCTTCCCAGCCCAGTATTCTGCCCCTCGCCCTCAATTCTCAGATGGTCATATATGTTCACAGCAGAGGGGAAGGGTTTGTGGAAGTGTGTAAGGAAGAACAGCCAAGCGTAAGTCTTTCGGAGCTGAAGCATAGCTTCCGAACGATAGAAACGAGGTTGACATGAATCTTTGTGCAGAATGATTCGCTCCATTCAGACCTCCTGAGTATCCAGCTCCTGGAACTAAAGCCCTTTCTATTGCATTTTGGGAATTGGGACTCATCCCTGGTGCATGGCGGGACATGTAGTCCTTTCCCCTCTCCTCCTTTCCAACTGGCCCGCCTCAGGCCGCTTCGCTTCATCTTTCCCAGCAAGCCCCGCGCGGGCGCCGACTATTGATTGGCTGCGGGGAGCAGGCGGCTCTGCCGGCAGCAGTTACCCAGGGTTTCCGGTGAGAGACCAGAGCGGGCGAAGCCATCAGGACGTCGGTTGTGGGGTCCGTACCGCGAAGCCTAGAGGGACGAGGCTATCAGAGGGTCTGTAGACCTGAGCACTTTTGGCCAGGAGGGAGAATCACGCAGATTCCGCGCGAGGGCTCAGGCCGGGGGGCAGGGCTGAGGCTTGTGCGCATGCGCCGGAGGGCGGGCGGCGCGCGCGGTGGGAGGGCGCGCGGAGCGTAGGTGGCGGTGCGCGCGCGGGTTGTGCGGGCGGGGCGGGGGGGCCCACGTGGAACCCGGGAGGCGGGGGAGGGACCGGGAATCGAGCGTTCCGCCACGTCAGTCACCGGCCGTGAGCCAATCCCACGCTCAGCGGATCTTGAGGGGACCGCATTGTGCCGGGAAGAGGCTTCAGGAAAAAGGAGGCCTTACCTCCCCGGCTCCTGGAGCAGCTACCCGAAAACTTGACATAGCACACCAGGCTCCCCTGACCTGCAAGAGACCGGGAGAACCGTTGGTTCCCGCCGGAGAAGGCCGGCCCGTTTGTTTTAAGAAGCTTCGTGCGTCCGGTATCGGGATTTCTTATCCAGGCTGAGGAGAATTTCGAAGTCTGGAAAATAGCAAGAGTGCTTGTTTCTATAGGATCTGCTCCTCACCTGGCATTGCAAACCACAATGAAGAACCAAGACAAAAAGAATGGGGCTGCCAAACAATCAGGCAGTACTTCCAACCCAAAAAGCAACCCGGGGCAAGCGGAAGCAGGACCAGAGGGAGCTCAGGGGCTGCCCAGCCAGTCGGCCTCTGCGACAGAAACTGAAGGTTCCACCAGCCAGGCTCCAGGGAATACCGAGGGTGTGTGCCAGCTCTGCTTTTTCAGCGGGCCAGGGGAGGCGTTTGTGGTGCGCCAGTCTAGCCTCTGGAGTTAGAGGGCCCTTTTTACCCAGGAAGAAAAAATGTGGAATGAGGGGATGGCAGTGCTGAGTGTGAGATCCCCACCTTGTCCTGGGGATGACAGGATTAAATCGGGCGGCAGTCAAATGAGACACCTAACCTGCAAGTCCAGATTAGAAACACCTCATGCAACAGTGGGCAACTACTCTTTATACTTGAGGCATTTCTGGAACTTTTTTAATATCAAGAAATGATTTTCCTGGGGAGGAGAAGGGTATTGACTAGATATTGAGGTCCTGCTACATGCAATCCATATGTGCTAAATGCTTTACTTATTTGGTTTCTTTTATACTCACAACAAACATAGTTGAGTGGTAGCGAGGAATAGTCATGTCATTTAATAGGTAAATAAACTGAGGCTTTAAACAGTTAGGCAACATTTAACTCAAACCAGTAAGTCTGGGCCTGAAAAATCCCTACCTACCAGTGGAATAACCATCTTATTTCACACTCTGCCCCTCATCCTCTCCTGCCCTAGGAGCACAAGCCAAAACTGCTCAGTCTGGGGCCCTCCGTGATGTCTCTGAGGAGCTGAGCCGCCAGTTGGAAGATATCCTAAGTACGTACTGTGTGGACAACAATCAGGGTGGCCCAGGTGAAGATGGTGCACAGGGTGAGCCTGCTGAACTCGAAGATGCAGAGAAGTCCCGGACCTATGCCACAAGGAATGGGGAGCCTGAGCCAGAGACTCCAGTAGTCAATGGTGAGAAGGAGACCTCCAAGGGAGAGCCAGGCACAAATGAGATCCGAGCAAGTGATGAGGTGGGAGACCGAGACCACCGAAGGCCACAGGAGAAGAAGAAAGCCAAGGGTCTGGGTGAGCAGAAGGCCACCTCTTATGAGGCTGGTGAGGGGAGGGAGTTTGGATCTGACATCCCTTGGGCTAGCCTGCTCTGCTAGGATTAAGAGGAAACCCTACTTCCCAGAGCGATGTATCCCACTAGTTCAATCATAGCCAGGGCCGTGGGGCCGTAGGACAGAGATGTGATGTTTACTGCACAAGAGCAAATGAGAACCAAAATCCAGCCTGCCGTCTGAGAAAATGGAAAGCAGGAGGCCAGGCCAACTCCTGTGCCAGCCAGCACAGCACCATTTCTAGCCTGTGCAACCTTGGGCGAGGCCTTTCTCCTCCCTGGTTCTTAGTTGTCACTTCTCTACAATGAGAGAATTGGATTAGACCAGGGTTGAAAACTCAGATGAGTGAAGCTAGCCAAGAGTCATCCAAAGGGTTGACTGCCACTTGGTCCCAGCAAGTTGATAGCATGCAAACTACAGGCTTAGTCTAGACAGCAGCCGCCGCTGCCTCCTTCTTTTTTTTTTTTTTTTTTTTTGGCCAGTTATGTGCAATTTCTAGATTTTTAACAGTTGGCAACTGATATGCTAGGAGCCATGCAAAACCTATCTGTGGGTTGGATTTGGCCTATGTGCCAGTGATTTGCAGTCTCCACACTGATCTCTTTGAGCCTCCCAGAGTCTCCACTTCAGAAGCCTGGTGCTGTGCTATGTATGGTGGCCCTCCAGGGAGACAGGGAAGAATCTGACTCAGGAAGAGGCAGTGGGGTAAAGTCATTTGGGTGAGGGTAGAGGTAGGGGGCTAGTGTGTCTTAAAAGATTAAAGCCTAGTAGTATTGTACCCATGTCTTAGTCCCTGCACACCCACCAGCTGTCATCCTAATTTAAAGAAAGTTTTTTTGTTTGTTTTTAATTTTAGGATTAAATATTGGAAGGTATATTCAATTGAAGGTTCCCTGTTTGGCTGCCTCTGTTGATAAAATAGTTCTAAAGGAGACCTATTCCTTTTTGCATCCTTCCTCTTTCAGAAGGGCCTTCCTTGCATTGAGCAGTAGTAGTGAATTCACAGGTGGGACAGTTCTTAAACCTGTTGGTAGAGCAGGCAGTTTTGGGGGATTTTTCTCCCATTTCTGGTGCTCAGCAAGGAGATTCCACAGAGATTGTCATTCATTTAGTATTTGTTGAGCATGTCCTCTGTGATGGGCACTAGGGGCAGCACTGGGCTGCGGTGATAGAATGGAGGTGATCCCAGCCCTCATGGAGCACACAGACTAGCAGGGAAGGCAGCCAGTTCAACAAATATAAAATATGATGGGAAGGTCTGCCTCAAGGCAGAAGAGTATGGGCCCAAGCCTGGAAGGGACTCCCAGAGAAGTGAGTGCATGCCTTTGTTCCCTGTACTTTGCAGGAAAGGAGATTACGTTACTGATGCAGACATTGAACACGCTGAGTACCCCAGAGGAGAAGCTGGCAGCTCTGTGCAAGAAGTATGCTGAACTGGTCAGTTCTCCCCCTTCTCCTTGCACCATCTGTGCCTTGGGAAGTCAGCACACCACCCAGCATGGGGTTGAGGGTACAAGGACAGATAGGTGGCTTAATTCCTGTTCAACCTCTCTAAGCCTTTTCCTTATCTAACTTAAGGGTCAGGTCCCAGCCAGCCTCTTCCAGGCTGATGCTAAGAGGAGAAATTTCACATTCCAGTGGTAGAGACCTAGCTCCTTGCCTGAGTCCCAAATGTGCTATGTCACCTCTCCCCTGTGTTCTTCAATATGCATCTCCCCCAAATGTGGAAATGCCTGTTGCCATCATCACACTTAATGAAATTAGTCACATAACATTTTCTTAACACCCAGTCCCTAGTTCTATTTCCCCAGTTGTTTAAAAATGTCAAGTTTGATCGAACCAGGGTCCAAAGGAGGTCCATTTTTTACATTAGGTTGTTACGACATTTTTTTCCCACTTTACTCCAAGGCAGTTTTCATCCCTATGCCCTGCTCTTTTTCCCGTAACATTGACTTATGGCAGGTCAGTTGTCCTGTAGAGAACTCCACTTTTTCGCTTTGTGGTGGCATTTAACTTATTCCTTTACCTCCTTAGTTCAGCTCTAGAAGTTTGATCCAATTCAGCTTGTGGATGTTGAATTCTTTGTGGATGGATCACTGGAGAAACAAAGTGTGATCATCCCATTGTTAAGAGATGAAAGATTGTTCAGTGGGTTCAGATGGCACCAAGCTGGTCCCTCCTTTGTAAGGTTCCCCCGTCAGAATTTGAATTAACAGATTCATCCACTGAAGGTTATTGCCTAATTACTTAATTTTAATTTTTTTCATTCTATTCACATGTATTACCTGGAATTCTCCTGTAGGGAACTTTTCTCATCTATAAAATGGGGGAAATCATACTTGCCTAATGGGGTTATTATAATGATCAAATAAAGCAAAGGATGTAAAAAGATATTACCCTTTCAGAATGATCCAGCCATGGAGAGATAGATGGTGGCAGAAGAGGAGAGAGTGAGTTGCTAGAATGATGTTCTTGAGTAGATGAGAAGAGATGGGGTCTGTTACACCAGGAGAGGGGTTTGCCATGGTGAAAAGCAGGGCCAGGTCCTCGTGACAAGAGGACAAGGGTAGGTGGACTGGCAGGTATGAAGCTTGTGCCCCTGCTCCTCTGGTTACTTCTGTGCCCTCAGGGAAATGGAAATGATAATTTTATCTGGGGCAGGGGAGATTTGAAGAGAAGGATGAAATAGTTGTCTATATTAATATGAATAATATGAGAGTTATAGTAGAGCTGCTAGGCAAACCAGGGGGCGGTGGTGGTCGTGAATTTTAAAATGAGATTTTTTTTGTCTGTTTTTTTTTTTTTTAAGATTTTATTTATTTTTAGAGATAGGGGAAGGGAGGGAGGGAGAGAGGGAAACATCAATGTGTGGTTGCCTCTTGAGCGCCCCCTCCTGGAGACCTGACCCACAACCTAGGCATATGCCCTGACTGGGAATCAAACCAGCGACCCTTTGCTTTGCAGTCTGGCACTCAATCCACTGAGCCACGCCAGCCAGGGCTAAAGTGAGATTCTTTAAGCAAGGGCTGCTTCAGGACCAGTGTAGGGTAAGCAGGAAGTTGATATACTAGGATTGGGATTTTTCTGGAAAAGAGGGACAAAAACGTTGAGGGCTTAAGGAATCTAAGCTGGGTGAGAAGGTAAGTGATTCTTTAAAGGAAAGTGAAAAGCCCTGACCAGCGTGGCTCAGTGGGTTGGGCATCGTCCCACAGAGCGAAAGGTCACCAGTTCGATTTCCAGTCAGGGCACATGCCTGGGTTGTGGACCAGGTTCCCAGTCAGGGTTGGTGAGAAGCAACCCATCGATGCTTCTCTCCCTGCCTTTCTCCCTCCCCTCTCTCAAAAATAAATAAATAAAAATCTTTTTAAAAAAATAAATGAAAGTAAAAGGATGGTTGGGTCAGTAGATTAAAGGTCCAGTAGGGTAGTAGATCTTCTGGGGCCACAGATATTGCTTAGAGGAGATGAGCTAGGAAGATAGGTGGTGCTGCTGGCCTGGGGAGAGATCCTGGAGGTGAGTGCAGTTCCAGGTGATGACAGAGTGGCTGATTGAAATCTGGCTCATCTGAATCTGGGTTCGCTTTAAGTATAAGATACCCATTGGATTTAACAGACCTAAGGGAAAGGAAGACTGTAAAATATCTCAAATTTTTTTACATTGATGCCAGGTTGAAATTATAATATTCAGATAAAAAAGTTAATTTCACCTTTTATTTTTTTCTTTTTTAATGTGGCCACTAGAAAATTTTAATTACATACTTGAGTCATGTTTTGTCTACATACAGCATGAGTAGGCTCATGGGAGTTGGAGCTAAGCTAGGAGAGGATAAGGTCCGAGGGGAGGTTAAGGACTATGAGGCCAGGGAGTCAGTCAGAAAGACTGTCTATCGATAATGAATGAAAATGCCAAGATGATAAGAGGAGTCATGTTGGAGAAAGAAATGGTGCACCGGTGCTAAAAGTCTTGGAGGAGGGAGTGATGGGGTCTGTTGATGAGTACAAAGAGGGGTAGCAGGTGGTCTCATCTGAGGGCCTGAGTGTCCACAGAGTTGGGGGAATGTAATGGTCTGAGAGTTTTGCGAGCTTTGTCTCTGGGGTCAGAGCAGGGAGAGAAACTGGGATCTGCTGGCTACATACCTCTGCTTGTCTTGTCTGAGTGTCCATTTGTGTATCCTTGAGGTAAGGGGCCACTGGGTTATTGTGAGGAGCAAATGGAGCACCTGCAGTGTCCGGCCTGAACTATTATAGCTGGAGTCAGGGGAAAGGGCCAGGTCAACTCAGGAGACGCTGGATCCGCATGGGCAGAACCTCACAGGGCACTTAACCTGCCCTCCTGTCCCCAGCTGGAGGAGCACCGGAACTCCCAGAAGCAGATGAAGCTCTTGCAAAAGAAGCAGAGCCAGCTGGTGCAGGAGAAGGACCACCTGCGCGGTGAGCATAGCAAGGCCATCCTGGCCCGCAGCAAGCTCGAGAGCCTGTGCCGGGAGCTGCAGCGCCACAACCGTTCCCTCAAGGTAGACTGGCTGTGCCCCCTGAGGCAACTGATTACCTTGACTTCCACTTACCTTTGGTGGCTTTCCCTTAAAAACTAGCACAGGCTTTCAGAATAGAAATAGATTTCCCCGGTAATGCCCTGCTTTAGCAAGAACTACCTGTGACCATTTGGCATGTACTTGTATTAGGTAAGATAAAGGCTAAGGAGCAAAGAGAACCCCAAGTGCAGGCCTCCGGGAGTTCTTAGTTCCATCACAGTCCCCAGGTAAGCTGGGGTCCAGCGCCAACCTGCAGCCCTTCTCCCAAAGTTGGTCACGCAGGAATGTGGGGCCTTTATCCTGTCCTGCCTCTCCTAGATCAGGGTCACTCTGGTTAAAGCCTGGTCACTGCTCTGACGTCCAGGTCATTTTTGTACGTATATCGTTTATATACTCTTCATACAATTTGGATCAGTAAATATATCGTATTTTTCAACTTGTTTTGCTTGTTTTTAGTTTGCCTTTTAAAATATTACAATTTTAATATAAATTTGATACAAAGGATTCAAAGGTGACAAAAGCATAATAAGTTAAAGGAAATAGTCACCCACCATCCTGAACCCCAGTGCCCAGCAGAAGCCACTGGGAAGTAAACCTACTAATACGTAAGTTTAAGTACAACCTTTTAACGTTCCGGTCGACATATAAAATCTTACATACAATTTTTAAAATGTAAGTATTATACATGTGTTGTCTCATATATGCCATATCCTCACTTGACACAATGCCTTATCTTTCCCTGTCAGTTTATATAGGGCTATCTCAGTCTTTTTAACAATGTTGTTGTATGGACATATTGTATTTTATAAGTGTTTTTAATATTCCCCTATTCCATAAGGAGAGCTACAGTGAAAATTCTTGTTATATATATGCCTGGTTAATTACATAGAATTTATCTGTATGATAAACCTCAGCAGTGAAATGTCTGGGTCAAAGAGTATGCAAATTTTAAATTTTAATAGATTTTGCCAGATTGCCTTGAAAAAGAAAAAGGGCCCCCCCCCCAAAAAACCCCCCCCCCCCCTCCCTCCCAACAAAAAAAAACTCCCATTAACCGTGTCTGAGTGCCTATTCTGCACAACCTTGCCAACCCTGGGTATTACTGAATCTTAATTACTTGGTTGGGGGTGGAGGGGATCAAAGATGAAAGCACATTATAATGAGACTACTTAACAGGTCTGGAAGAACAGGCTTTAGGAGATCCAAAGTTCTTTAGAATGGCACTTACATGTCTGCCTGCATTTTCCCAGGAGAGACTCTCTCACTTGATGTCACCTGAGATACAGAAGGGTCCATTAGGAGTCCCATTGCTTGACATCTTGGAGCCTGGTCACTCCTCACTTCTGAGAGCAGGGAGGGCTATTGATAGGGATCATCCTGGGCTAGGTGGGGGAGCCTTGGAAGGCTGGCTGGGGAACAATAGATGATGGAATAAGGGCTGACTTCTCTTCTCAGGAAGAAGGCGTGCAGCGGGCCCGGGAGGAGGAGGAGAAACGCAAGGAGGTGACCTCGCACTTCCAGGTGACGCTGAATGACATTCAGCTACAGATGGAACAGCACAACGAGCGTAATTCCAAGCTGCGTCAGGAGAACATGGAGCTGGCTGAGAGGCTCAAGAAGCTGATTGAGCAGTATGAGCTGCGAGAGGAGGTGAGGTGGTGCAGACAGCCACCATAGCCAGGGAAGTAGGAGGTTCTGGGTGTGTGGCAGGCGCCAGGACAGCACTTTATTTTATTTTATTTTATTCTTTTAAGATTTTTACTTAGAGCGGGGAAGGGAGGGAGAATGAGAGGAACAAAAACATCAGTGTATGAGAGATACATTGATTGGTTGCCTCTGGCTCACAACTTAGGCACGTGCCCTGACTGGGAATTGAACTGGAGACCTTTCAGTTCGCAGGCTGGTGCCCAGTCCACTGAACCACACCAGCGACAGCACTTTCCAGGTTTCCTTCCATTCTCCCATTCTTCCTCCTCCTTCCTTGAGAGGGGACCAATGATGTACATTCTGAGGTAGATAAGGAATTGAGAATGGACTACAGCCACATGACCACAGGTTCATAGTATCTGTTCTAAATACCAGGGCCAGGCATCTTGTGGAATTAAAACTGTTCAAGTGTTAGAATGGAGATAGGTTCACATACTGTGTATTACATAGCACAGCCCCAGCCTGGCCTTGCTTGTGGCAGCACCCCCAAATCAGACACACTAATATTTATGCAATTTCAGAGTTTACGCACCTAGATCGTAATTAGCCACACAGAGGTTCAAGTCAGGTTCATCTGCCAACTTTTGACAATTTCAGTTTTCAGAATTTTTTAGAATTTGAAATCACAGGGGAGGAGCTGGACATGTGGTCAGTGACCAGCTCCAAAGGCTACATCCTCCAATTCCTTGCTGCTCTGCTGCCCCTGCCCCCAGAAAGGGCAGGCTGTCACTGCCTTGGCTGATGTTGGCCGCTTCCCAAGGCACTTGAATTGCATTCTTTGGGTCTCCACATGCCAGTCACTTGGCTGTTCTGGGCTCCTGTTTCCTTGTCATGAAAAGGGAGACTAGCAGCTACCTTACAGCTGCAGACCAGGCCAGTTCCTAGGCCCTGGGGCTGTGGTGATAGCTAGGGGGTGGCTGGGATAGGCAAGACCCTGCCCTCTTGGGCTCACAGTCCAGTGTGGCAGTCACTGTGGGCAGGGCCTAGACGGGCGTCCCCTGAATCACCTTGCCTTGCACAAGGCTACTTGTGATAAAATCGGTTTGAGAGGAGTTAGTTTGGTTCTTGTCCCTTAACACTCAGAGACCTGGAGGCTTCCTGAGCCACCATAGAGTGAAGCACCTACTTCAGGAATCTGTGGGCTCCCTTCCTCTCATGCCCCGCCCCCCGCCACCCTGCTTCACCCAAGGCAAAAAGTAAGACTTTTGGCACTGTCTGTGGAGGTAGAGGTATGGAGCCCCCGGCCCTGTGCTGCTCATTTACACCCCACCCCCAGTCAGAATCAGGCCTTGCCGTCCTGCCCCCTCTGAGCCTCTGGACTTCAGATCACAGGCAACTGAAATTCATCATGTCCCTAACGGGACACATCCCAAGCCACCTTCCCTTTCAGATTAAAAAAAGCATAACAATGCCTTACATCCCATTTTGCAGTTGCTTTTACCTCTGAGGTAGCACTTGAGTCCATCACCTTTGCTCTATCTCTGTTCTCTCGCCCTGTCCCAGTTCCCAGGGCTCCTACCGCAGTTAGGACAGCCAGTCCTTGGGACAGCAGATCTTCACCCATAGGTAGAGTAGAGCTCTGCTGTTAGGGCTAAGCTGTTGCGTTAACAGAGGTGTCATTTTGGCCCTTTTAGCCCCACTTACAAGGGAGTCAGGCTACAAAAGTGAGGGTTGTCAGCCCAATGGATTGATCTCTCTTGGGACTGGTGATTTCAGTATTTTTTACTTGGCTTCCTGGTAGCTGATTTCATCCATAAACCTCTGTTCTCACCCAGGACTGACTCAGTGGAAGAGAAATAAGGTGAGGTTGGGAAATAGACTTTCCAGGGACTTGGGGCCCACATCCTGTGGTGCATATGGGAGTCCAGCACATCAGATTGAGATGGAAGGCTAGGCAGGGTGTCTATAGCCACTGGGCTTCCCTGAGAAAGGGAGCTCCTGACAGGTGAACCCTCCCACCATGCTTTCCTGCAGCATATCGACAAAGTCTTCAAACACAAGGACCTACAGCAGCAGCTGGTGGACACCAAGCTCCAGCACGCCCAGGAGATGCTGAAGGAGGCAGAGGAAAGGCACCAGCGGGAGAAGGATTTTGTGAGGCTCAAGCCCTGGGGGTGGGGGGTCTTGGAAGAGATGGGTCATTTCTAACTTAGCTCATAGTCAAGTGTGTATGGGAGAGGTTGCTCCCTGGCGAGACCAGGGCACTGCTTCCACAGACACCAGTCAGAGAGCAGAAAGCCTCAGTGGGTTCTGATGTATATGGCAAAATACAAACACACACACACACGCACCCCCACCCACACCCACACACTCCCACACTCCCACTCCCTTGGGGCTTCTGACAGGGTCTGGTGTCCTGTCTTGAAAATAGCTCCTCAAAGAGGCAGTGGAGTCCCAGAGGATGTGTGAGCTGATGAAGCAGCAGGAGACCCACCTGAAGCAGCAGGTGAGACAGTGTGTATCCTGACCCTTTGTTTCCAGTACCCCCTCACCGGGCCCCATCCTGGGGGAGCAAAATGGGACCCTCATTCTAGGACTGCTTTGACTGCTCTGTGACCTTGCTGAGTCTTTGTTCCCCCTGGACCCACCCAACACCTGTGTGGTGGTGATCAGGTGGCTATGTGAGCTTGAAGGACTTCATTCCTAGTGGAAAGTGTTGTGCTACTTTTGAAGAGGTGGAGACAGATGATGATATTTAATTCTATACATTATACTTAATTCCAGAAAAAACATTTGAAAACAAACATAGGTTGGCATATCTTTCCACACCATGCCCCTCTCTTTTCTTGGAAAGTGAATAAAAACTTTCTAAAAAGGAAAGAAAGAAAACAAAGGCAAAATATGTCACCCCAAATCCTCCTTTCTAGGCTTACATAAAAAAAAAAAATGGTATCTAAGAATTGTTGGGTCAGAGGGCTAAGGATGGGCCTGAGTCTGTTGATGAGAAGTGCCCACGAGGGAAGTGTGGTCTTACCTGTGGGCTTCTTTCTTACCCAGCTTGCCCTGTACACGGAGAAGTTTGAGGAGTTCCAGAACACTCTTTCCAAAAGCAGTGAGGTGTTCACGACATTCAAACAGGAGATGGAAAAGGTAACACTGGTCCAGTCTGGGTGTGGCTGCAGGGGCACAGGCAGCTTCATTCAGAATGGGTGCCTCACTGGGAGCTATTTACAGTGACAGTGTGATTGAGACCAAGGGTGGGGCTGTAAGGAGGGATCACAGCCTTTCCTCCCTGTCAAGGAAGTGCCAGTGTTAGGTGCACCTTCCAGGCTTTCCCAGAGAAGGGGCTGTCCTGTCATTTCCTGTTATTGGCGGTTGGTGTTTAACTTGAGAGCTCTTAAGGAGGCACAAAAGGCACTGATTGTGTCCTGCGATAGCCTGACCATTTCCTGCCTGTCACATAACCCAGATGACTAAGAAGATCAAGAAGCTGGAGAAAGAAACCACCATGTACCGGTCCCGATGGGAGAGCAGCAACAAGGCCCTACTGGAGATGGCGGAAGAGGTGGGCTGAGTGCACTCTGCAGGCGGGGGTGGGGTGTGCAGTTACCAAGCATTGGGCTATTTTCTGTAGCTCTAGCAGTGAGTGATGCACCTAGCATGAGGTGGAGCTGGGTGCATTTGGCCAGGTCCAAGGCACAGCCAGCTCTCTCCCCAGGGGAAGTGGGGAGCCCAGTCATAGGCCTATGGTGGAAGCAAAGAAAAAATGGAAGGAAGGAAAAAAAGAGCAGGAAAAACAAGGGGTGCCAGTGATGCATGTAGTTTGTATGCAGTGGCCCTGATTGTTTGGTTTTGTGGCTGAAGATGGAGAGGGAAATAACTCAGTGCTAAAGCAGCTACTGCAGCCAGGCCTGCTGAACATCTTCGGTAAGCCCTTTCATTGAACCTTCCCTCAAGATCTCTGAGGTTGGTGTTAGTAGACAAGTTGAACAGATAAGGAGATAGGCTCAAAAGCCAAATGCTTTGGCAAGATCATCTGGTGGATAAATGGAGGAATATGTAGTCTATAAGCCATGCCATTTCCACACCATGCCCCTCTCTTTTCTTGGAAAGTGAATGTGGTTATGCTAAACCACATTGTCCTCAACTGGCAGCCAGATCTTAGCATAAACCAGGGCTGTTTACTTGAAAGGAGCCAGCTTTGAACTCCTGCCTGCTCCCAACGTTGTTAAAGTGTGAACATTTTCTACCAAGTGGCAGTGTCAGGTGGAGGGTTGATGGCAGGACACTGAAGGGCCCCCTTTTTCTCCCTAGAAAACACTCCGGGACAAAGAGCTGGAGGGCCTGCAGGTGAAAATCCAGCGGCTGGAGAAGCTGTGCCGGGCACTGCAGACAGAGCGCAATGACCTGAACAAGAGGGTACAGGACCTGAGTGCTGGCGGCCAGGGCCCCCTCACTGACAGCAGCCCTGAACAAAGGCCAGAGGCTGCCACTGCCTCCAAGGAGCAGGGTGGTGAGGGGTCCGGGGCCCAGGCACCTAGCTCCCCAGGAGCCACAGAAGCCCCTTGCTGCCCTGGAGCACCAAGCACAGAAGCATCTGGCCAAACAGGGCCCCAGGAGCCCACCTCCGCCACCGCCTAGGGAGCCTGGCCCTGGGGGCATGCTGGGAAGGGAGTCAGCAACCCAGCCGGGCCTGTCCCGGGCAAGGCTCCCACTGCTAAGCAGTTCAGTGCTGAGGCCCAGGGTGCTCTGACCTCGCTAGCATCTGACACTTTGCAGTTTGGATTTTGTGGGTCAGTTTTACGTATGTAGGACATGTGCAAGGCCTCATACATTTATATCTCTTAAGAGTAAAATAGGCTTGCGTCGGAGGTGGGGTGTGTACAGATGAAGTCAGTGGCTCTTCTGTGAGCTGAAGAGACTTAAAGAGGAGCTGTCATCTGTAGCCGCCTTCACAGTGACCTGGCAGGACAAGTGACTTGAACATTTCCCTGCCTGATATGAGGCTCAGACCCCTCCCTCCCTGCCTTTCAGGGATCATAACAAGTGACACGCCCAGGCCTTGACCGTGTTTCTCTTGTTAGCAGGCCTTGGGCAGCTCTGGCCCTCCCAGCTCCCCTGGAAGCTCCTTTGCTGTTCTTAACCTAGAGAGGGGTCTCCAGGCAGAGCCTTGGTGGGACACTCAGAGATGGTGATCAGACCACGTCCTGCCTAGGACAGGGACCTGGAGAACGTTTCTCTGTGGGGTGATGCGCTGGTAGGGAGCCCCCTGGGCACCACCTCTGCCCTCTGTTAGTGTCAGGACCAGGCCAATGATGCTTCTCAGTAGCCTTATCATTCACAGGTGCCTCTCTAGCCTGCACAAACGATTGACAAGAGATCACCCAAAGGATTCCTTCTGAAAGTTTTTGGTTTTCGCTTCTGTTGCACGTGACAGTGTGTTGAGGATTGTGTGAGGGAGGGGTGCTCTATCAGTGGTGCCTGGGTTCCTGGCCTCTGGGGCCGCACCACCCGCCCCATCCCACATGGCACCTCTGTCATGTTGGTGCTTAGGTTTCCTGTTTGATGAAATCAAACTGTAGCAAGAGAAAGGAAAGGACTTCTGATGGTCTTACCATGAGCTTACTTATGGGTTTCAGTCCTGGAAGGCCACCGCCAATTCCCATCACTGCGGTTTCCATGCAGCAGTTGCTGAGCCCCATGGGACCAGCTGTTCCCAGTGGCTCTATGAGTCTTTTCTGCTTCCTGCCCTACCCCCAATATGCAGTCCTTGAGATTTGCTCTGGGTCCATTGTCCAAGGAATAAGCTGAGGTATGTCCTTGACAGCCCTCTTCCTGTATGGGAGCCTCAGCTCTCATCTCACAACTGATGGATAAGAATGAGACTCAACAATTGACTGAACCCGAGAAATCCACAAAATGGCTGCAGATATTTGTGTCAGTCTCCATCATATACCCCACACCCTCCACCCCTTACATGTTACTCTATATTCTGAAAGTTTGCTGATCGCAAAGTTGCCTAGGGTGTTAGCCAGTCTGAACAGAGCAGTTTTCTGGAACAGCATAGTCTTGGATCAGAAAACAGGGCTCTGCTGGGCTTGGCGTACTGCACCCCAGCTCCATTTTCCTACAGGTCCTTTTTCATCTTCCACAACCAGTCCACTCTTTCAGCCCTTAAATCTCTCATAAAATAGGTTCATGAAAAGTGTTAAGTACTCCTAAACCATGTTCTGACTTAGACCAGAGATGGCAAATGCAAGGTACACTATTTCTTCTCTGCCCCCATAGTAGGTACCACTAATCTGCTTTGGAGTATTTCCTGCTCATTCCTGGTATTTCCTCATTTCTCAAGGTTCACTCAGCAGCCAGTATAAGTGCTGAGAGCTGTTTACCATCCCTGGCTAAGATACTGCTCTCCTGTGGAGAGAGAAGTGTTTCCTAAGGTCTTCTCCCCTCTGAGATGCCTGTGTCTAGAATGGTCCCTGAATATGCCTCTTCCTGTTCCAGGAAGGTTCCCTCCCCCAGGCCCTGTGCCGGGTGGAGATACACAAGAGCTGCAGCCCCATACAGGGTTTGCTGGACTGTGGAACACAGGGAAGAGGCAGAAGCTCCTGCCCGCCCCCTTTAAAGATCAGGTAGGCCTGCAGTGGCCCACATGATTGCCTGCCTATTTCAGCTACCTCTTAAAGCCCATGGGGTTAGGGGGGAGGGGGCTGTTGGAGCCCAGGGTGGTGGGGTGGGAACTCAGCAGGCCTCTGAAACCAAGTCGAGCTTTGTGGAGTTACAGGGAGCAACGTGGCCCCAGTTGGTCAGAAATAATAGGCCCTGAGCAGGGTAGATAGAACCTTTGCTCTCAGCTCTGGGCATCCAGGCCCGGCTATAGGTGGGAATCCCATTGCTCTAACGCCATTGACCAAATCTTAATCACTACAGCTGCTCTGCTTGCTCTGCTTTCCAAAGTCAGCCCAGGTGCCTGGGTGCTATGCACAGCCGCCAGGATCCTGGGCCAGGTGCAGGGGAGGAAGCCTATCTGAAGGCCCGTGCCTTCCTCACTGGGGCAGGTCCCATGCACATGACCTCAGTTCTAGGACCAAGAGCTGTGCTGGTTTCTTAGACTGCTAGCTTTTCCTCCAGGGGACCACTGCAGGTGAGACTCACAGCCCAGAGCCCTTGGCGCTGCTGAGAGTAATTTGTGTTCAGCACCATGCCCGGCTGAGAGCCTCATGTGCGCCAGATTGTGAGAGGTGTTGCAGCACTTTTTTTTTTTTTTTTAATTTGTTTTTCCATGAGGTTTTTGGACCATGGGCTGAGCTCAGGCACTTTTCTGTAAGAGAATGTTACGTCTGTAAAGATGGTTATTTTCCCTCCTCCACCCATCATGGTGGCCTTGTTGAGGGCTAACCAAGAGGCCAGTGGAGCTGCCCTGGTATCTGGGGGAGGGCTGGGGCCTGCTGAGCTGATTCTCCAGCTGCTGCTCCAGCCCTTCCACCGTGCACAGTACAGAGGGTCACCCCAGGGACAGCCAGGCACCTGCCTGGGGGAGGGGTGCTGCCATCTGTCCCTATAACTGCTTCCCTTTGGGCCCAACCTTACCTTACCTCCCAGATTTATTTGAAGCTGTGCTGACAGCTTTGGGGGTTTTTTTTCTTTTCTTTTTTTTTTTTTCTTTTTTTTTTTTTTTCCGTTGGTGTCATTTTGGTATTCACAACAGCCAGGGATTTGATTTTGATGTATTTTAAACCACATTAAATAAAAAGTCTGTTGCCTTACTGTTTCTCTCCTGACTTGTCCTTTGGTGCTCCTGGATCCATCCAGGCATCATTGATTTGTCCAGATCTGCTGCCAAGTCTCTGGCTGTTCCCTGATACCTGCATCTTCCAAAGTGCCCTCCTTCCCTCCAGCTCAGGGTTCACTGGAGCTGCCTGAGTGGAGCCCTTGGCAAAGTTGGCATGATGCTCATATATATACAGGAGCACCAGAGGTGATTTTCACTCATTCAAAAATTGTCCCTGCCTTCTGAGGGTTCACAGGCTGGTGAGGGGAAAAGGAACTTTGAGACATAGAAAGGATAGTGGTGCTAGGGGAGTAAAGAGGAGGGAGGCCCTGTCCCTTTCAGCAACGGACTACAGGTGGGTACCTGGAAGGGCTTATAGCCCACAGGGCAGGTGGAAGTTGAACAACTCCCTTTAGTAACTGGTCCACCCAGTAATGTAGGTGCACTGGCGGGTGGTGGAGGTGAGGCAGGGCCCAAATAATTCACCAAGAGCCTAAGTGCCAGGTGAAGAAATCTGGGCTAGATCCAGAGGGCAGGGGGCCCCATTGAAGGTGTTTAGGTAGGAGACAGGAAGGTCTCCGAGGAAGGCAAAAATCAAAGACATCAGAAATCTAGGCATACACCAAGTGAAGTCCAAATTAACATGAGTGGACATCACTTTTATCTGGAGCTGTCTGCGTGGCAGCATCTTTTGGCACTGGCCCACTGGGAACCTCCAGGTTCTGTTGATTTTGTGCACTCCTTGGCAAGACCACATTCTGCATGCAGTTCTTAAGAATAAACCAGTTTCTTGCCCCAGTCAGGTATCTCAGTTGGTTATAGCGTTGTCTGGATCCCTGGTCAGGGCACACAGAAGGCGCAAACAATGAATGCATAAATAAGTGGAACAACAAATCTATTTCTATCTCTTTCTCTAATCAATTTTTTTTTAAATGAATTGGTTTCTCACACACTCCTGTTCACCCACTCCAAGCCTAGGTGTGAAAGTTGAGGCTCCTGTATGGGAGACATCCTGGACTCCTCACTCAGCACCCTGTTCTTTCTGGGGCCTGGGCTGGTCTGGCACAAAGGACCATATGTGAATGGCCAACAAATGACAGAGAAAAGTGTCCTTCCCTCCAGGCCTCCACAGGCAGATGTGTCCACACTTGGCTGTGAGTCTCCACAGAACCTCTGCCTCTTCTAGTCAGGATCCTGAACAATTGGTATTTTTCTGTGCTGGCCACATTGTTTCCAAAGAGCCATTGGAGGAGGTCAGAGGAGGCCTCCACAAGGCTTGGAGCTCCAAGCAAAGAAGCTCTGAGACTATCTTTAACCTCAGAGGTGCTCCTGGATCCTCTACCACTTTCCTAGAGGAGCCCTGGTGCCACTAGTAGCTCTGGTAGGGGGAGGAGAGGGACTTGAGCTGTCTGTCCTTTCTGCCTACGCAGACCCCTCCCTCAGGTCCCTGCTTATTGAAAAAGTCCTTAGTTAACGTCCCTCCTTCCGGAACAGTTAGGGCGCTGAAATCACCAGGAAAAGAGTCCTGCTTGCCTGGAGCCGGCAGAAGCAGTGTCTATCCCTCCCTAACTCAGCGCCAGGCCCAGGCCCAGGGAAGCACCCCCGCCCAACGGGAGGGGCAGCTGTGCGCTTTGCCCTGAGGCAGTTATTTGAGACAGCAGGGCAGCCTGGCTGAGAAAATGCCTGTCTCCTGTTGCAGCAGATGCTTCCCTGAGGACCTGAGCTGGAAGCCTAGGCCAGGTCTTTAAATAGCTGCCCCATTGATCTGCCCCCCTCCTCCCACCTAGGGCTGCACCAGCAGCACAGGGTCAGCCTTCGTCGCCTGCTCAGGTTTCCCCAGGGGGGGACTGGGGGGGGGGGTGCGGGTTGCAGTCAAGCACCTGGTAATCACACAGGTTTCCACTCACCTGAGGCTCCCCACATGGGTGTCCTAGGCCTGGGGGTGGGCAGGGGGCCAGGTCTGGTCCCTTCACTTCATCAGTGACCGAGTTCAGCCCCCAACACTTACCAGCGAGAAGTTGCCTTGGGTGTTGTGGAAGGAGTTGTACTGCCCTAAAAGACTATTGTTGACTTTCGGTAAAACGAGGCGATGACAGTATCTTCTGTCAGGGTTGTTATGAGAGTTAAATGACCATAAAGTGCTTAACAGGAGACCTGGACTCACTTGATAGATGATTGTCTTGAAGTTTCTTCCTGCTGCTGCCGCTGCTAATTCTGTACTTACGTGCTTTTAATCTTTTTCTCTCTCTGCTCCTTCTTTCCATTCTTCTTTCTGACAAAGCCACCACCATTTTGTGAGACTGTAGTTTTTCTCCAAAACTGATGGGAAAAGTGAAAGGGTTTTGAGATTGCCATCACACAGCCATCGAAGTCACCTCGTTCAAGTAGGGAGGTGAAGTCATGAAAGGGACAGCATAATAAATGTGGGGATGCTCTCCCATCTCACTCCATCCCCAGCGCTAAAGGTCACTTTCTCTTTAAATGCAAATTACCTCCTGCCAGCTAGGCTTCCACCCCTTCTGTTCCCCAGTAGGAGAGTGCTAAGGGCGGAGGAACCCGCACCGAAGCCTCACTCCAGACCCCAAACCTCCAGGTCAGTTGCCCCGGGGTGGGGAGGGTGGAACAGGAGGGGAGAGGGGCGGAATGACTCGGGTCTGACTCTCCGTTTAGGATCCTGTCTCCCGAGCTGAACGATCCCTTTAGCACACAGCTTTGGGAGTAGAGTGTGAGAAATAGATCCCAGGTTGCCCCCAGCGGTTCCTGGGGAGCAAAGGCTCCCGCTCCAATTCTGCTATCGAGTCCCTAATTGGGCCAAGCTGCCGCAGGTCTCCCCTCCACCACACCCCTCAGTGCCAGCCACCCTTGTGCCAATTTAAATGCTTATGTCCCCAGCACTACCACCGGCCTAGAGTGCAGAACCAGGCTTGGTGGAGACAGCTTGGAAGGAGCAGCTCCGGAAAACCCCCAGAAAGGGCCCCCAGACTTCCCTCGAGAAGGCCTCAGCAGACCTGGGCTTGCAGGCAGGGTCGGACTGGAGGCTGGGCAGTGCCAGTCACAGGCCAGCCATTGTCCAGGCCAAGGCAGCCAGCTTCTGCCCGCCACCCACCCCAGCTGAAGCCAAGCAGGGACTTTCTGATTGGGGAGGGTGAAGCAGCTGGAAGTGTGTCCCAGGGAACTTCTGGGAGTCGCCTGGTGTTTGCGGTTGGGGATGGACGGAGGCATAGGAGTGTCAGCGTCCAAATGGGGGAAAACCCACTCTGAGCCCCACCCTACACGCTATGGCTTCTCCCGCTGTTACCCATCCACTGGTGGTTGGCGCTTGGTGTACCCACACCTTAGTCACCTCCCATGTAGATGCCCCAGGTTTTTTAGCAGTTGATAAATAGAACAGTGCCTGGCTAAGACACCCCTAATCCTTTTGAGCTCCTGCCAGCTCACATCCACCCACTCTCCCTCCCTCCACAGTTCCTCAACCAGCTCCGCCCCCTCAACTACAGGGGCAGTAAACTCCAGCAGCCTCAGGAGAATCATACCCGGTGCAGTCCTCTCGGGCAGCGCTGGAAGATGGAGCGGGGGCAGGGCGGGGTGGGGGGAGAACCTGAGTGGGCCTCGGAAGGTCCTTCAAATGCAGATCCAAGTCCCCAGCAGTAGGCACTGGCATCGGGCCCCGCCCATGCTAGACAGCTGAGGGGACAGAGATCCTGACAGGTGTTGAGGGGTACTTGGAAAGTCCCAGGGCCCTTCCTTTGCAGCTCTCAGGCGTTGGCGGGCAAAGAGATGACTTTGCCCCTCACGTCTCAAAGGGGCTGCCTCCCACTCAGGGCCTGAGTCCCAGCCAGAATCAATGGAGGACAAGAAAAAGAAAAGGAGTCCCAAGCCCTGCCTGACCCAGCCGGCTGCAGCCCCAGGAACACTCCGCAGGGTCCCTGTGCCCACCAGTCACAGTGGCTCCTTGGCCTTGGGCCTCCCGCATCTGCCATCCCCCAAACAGAGGGCCAAATTCAAGAGGTGGGTACAGAAGGAAAGCAGGACAGGGAAGGAGGGACCCTAACTCTGGGCTGAGCCCTAAGGCCGGGAGGTACTAAGCAGTAATGGATGCTTTCCTTGGAGTTGCCCCTGAGCACACAAATGCTCAGACCCTCTGCCTACCCTTCAGTGTGTGGGGGAAAGGCCAGTGTGATTACACACCTCACAGCAGGGAGCGAGCAGCTGCCTGCCAGGAAGTCACAGCCAGAGAAGGCTAGTGGGCACCCTGGACAGGGAGAATGTTCTAAGGGGCTTGCCTGGCATAAGCATGGAAGAAAAATACTGCCTGGAAGGTTCAGGGAACCACAGGTGGCTTGGTGGCCCTGGAGTGTCATGGGGCAGGAAGTGGTGAGGCGATACTCAGGTGCACAACTCAAATTCTTTGCTTAATTTTTTAAATTAAATTTATTGGGGTGACATTGGTTAATAAGATCATATAGGTTTTGAGTATACACTCCTATGACCCGTGATCTGTATGTTGCATTGTGTGCCCACCACCCAAAGTCAAGTCATCTTCCATCGACATATATTTGGGCCCCATTACCTGTTACCACCCCCGCTTCCCTCTGGTCGCCACCATGCTGTTATGTCTATGAGTTTTATATCCCACATATGAATGAAATCATACAGTTCTCGGCTTTTTTAAAAAACACTTTAAAAAAGATTTTATGTATTCGTTTTTAGAGAGCGGGGAAAGGAGGAAGAGAGGGAAACATCACTGTGTGGTTGCCTCTCCCGCGCCCCCTATCGGGGACCCGGCCTACAACCCAGGCATGTGCCCTCATGGGAATCCAACCAGCAACCCTTTGATTCGCAGGCCAGTGCTCAATCCACTGAGCTACACCAGCCAGGGCTCGGCTTTTTTTGACTGACTTATTTCACTTAGTATAATATTCTCAACATCGATCCATGGCTTAATTTTTTTAATGATTGGGAATCTACATCCTACCCTATTACGTGCCCATATCCATTTGTGTTCTTTCTCCAACTGCTGTTTCTCTATGGCTTTGACACCCCCTGCCTCACGCGCATATTTGGGGACAGCCACAGTGGGTATAGCTGAAGCTCAGGGCTGGGGAAGAAATGCAATAGGAGAATGGGGTGGAGGGTGGGGGCCAGGCTGGGGAGGTCCTTAAGTGTTATCCTGAGGGCAATGGAAAATTCAATACAGTTTTTAAATAGAAGAGGGGCAGAAAGATATTTTGGGGAGAGATAAGATGGCTGTACAGCACTAAGGGAGTAACTGTCCCCAAATTCACTGTGGACCAGTGAAAACAAGTGATCGTCACAGGAGGAATAAGCAGGTCCCTTCCAGGCGTAGCTCTGGCTGTGTCATCGGCATAAAAAGACATTTTGACTTCTTACCCTCACCCCTTCCTCACCTGCTACGTTGCCCTTACCAGTTCTGGCGCCCAGGGTGGGGCCACAAGAACAAACATCCATGTATGTTGATGAGTGCATAGGAAGATGAATTAGTACACAGATGGCACAAAAGACCTGGGGGTACCTGGCTGCCCCCACCCTGTGACCTTGGTCATGTCCACCCTCCCCAGGGTAGGCAAGGAGAAGTGCCGCCCAGTGCTGGCTGGAGGTGGGGGTGGCTCTGCTGGCACCCCCCTGCAGCACTCGTTCCTGACTGAGGTGACCGATGTTTATGAGATGGAGGGGGGACTGCTGAATCTGCTCAATGATTTCCACTCAGGCAGGCTGCAGGCCTTTGGTGAGTCCTGGGAGCTGGGCTTAGAGGGTGTATGGGCGGGGCTGGAGGACCTGGTCTCTGGGGCGTGGCTGGGACCAAGGTCCCAAAGTCACTCCCAGGGCTCAGTCAAGTGCCATCCAGGGAAGGAATGCTCCTTCGAGCAGTTGGAGCACGTGCGGGAGATGCAGGAGAAGCTGGCCCGGCTGCACTTCAGCCTAGATGTGTGTGGGGAGGAGGAGGAAGAAGAGGAGGAAGAGGATGGGGTCACTGAGGGACTGCCTGAGGAGCAGAAGAAGACCATGGCTGACCGAAACCTGGACCAGCTGCTTAGCAATGTGGGTCAAGGATGGGCGCTTCAGTTCCTCGGGGGCATGAAGGGGTGGGGGAGGTACATGCTCCTAAGGCCATTCCTGGCGCCTGGGTGAAAAGCTGGGGGTGCATGAGGTTAAAAGCCCTGGGCACCTCAACCCCCACTAGAAGATAGCACCCAGAGCATCTGGGGTTCAGCTTGGTGCCTCTCCTGACAGGAACTCCTCTTTCTCTCTCTCCGCAGCTGGAAGATCTTAGTAATTCTATGTATCCTTTCCAGGGGACCTGATAGTGTGTGTGCGTGTATGTGCCTCCCAGGGACACCAGTTTCCTCTTCCCCACCACCAGCGGGGAGTATTTACATACCACCAACATCTCCACACCCATCTGTCCTACTGAGTCAGAATTAACCACCAACTGCCCCCACCCAAGAAAAGGAGTGCAGGAAGAATTTCCCAAATATTAGGAGAAAGGTGGTTGCAGGGAATATGTTTTACCTACTTATCAAAGTCTTTGGAGGTACTTAAGCTGACACTAATCCATAGCAAAGTTTGTCTAATGTCTTCCTATTCTTTCAGCACTCAACAATTATTTTCACCGATTTAGATTACTAGTCCTAGTCAGAAGCAGTGCTGGTGCAAACACCTGTGTGGTTTAGACCGAAAGAGAAGCCAACTAGCAAGAATGGCACGTGAGAACTGTAACCTCAGACCACGGACCACCCCAGAGTCCCTTGCGCAGCCCCTTTTCGCAGTCTGGGAAACAGCCTGTGCAGGATGGGAAGATAGGGCTGGAAAGGCAGGTCCAATGTATCCTATCCTTGACTGCCACAGACAGAAGCTGCACCTGGCCGAGAATGCGGAGCCTGAGGAACAGGCAGCTGTGTAGGTGTTGGACCCAAGCCCAGGCTGCCCCTTCTCATTTCCTTCAAACTGTGACTGTTTACGAACTCGACTGCATATTCCACAGCCCCCCAGGTGCTATGGGGAGGGGGGCATTAGATGGAATTAAACCAGAAAGAAAGAATGCGGCTTCGTGTCCTCTCTCTCCTGCGTCTTTACTCGCCTGGGGCGCCCCGACCCCGGCGAATATACCCCTGCGCAACAGACTTTCGGTTTGGGAGGTCAGGCTCGGGGAGTCTGGAACGTCGCTTGCAGCTCCGGGGGTGGGGGCAGGCGCCGGGACGCCTCCAGCCTAGGCGATCTGAGATGATTGCCGTGGAAACGGCGGGGCGGGGCCCGCCCTCGCCCGCGCGCGGCTCGGACTAATGACGCACTGTGTAGGCGCCGACTGCCTGGCCGAGCAGTTGGGGCCCGATGGAGCGGGAGCAGTTGGTGCGGAAGGTGGTCGTACTGCAGGTGCGGGGTGGGCGGAGTGTGCCCATGCTTACCCCCATGGGACCTCGGACTGGGACCTTCGAACGAGATGAGGCTACCACGTTTAGTTACCTATCCGCGTGCCCACCTCTGGAGATACCGACCCACCCCCCACCAAGCTGAACAATGTTGGGACTCAAGGGCCCTGAACGCCCCCACCACCCACCGCTCCCACCACACGCTCAAGCAGCAGCATGGAAATGGTAGGAAGGGCTTTAAATCGAAGAGAGGGATCCAGTCCAACATGCTCCCTTGAAGCCCGGAGCACCAGCGCAGAGCATCACCTATCCTTTTCCCGGGGCTGGTTCCCCTCTTGCAACCACTGGGATGACCTCCCCAGGAGAATCCCTAAAGACGCCTCCACCTTCGCAATCATGAGTGTTTTCTTTCCCCTCCTTTTCCACACCAGGCCTGCGTCCGGGGTTTCCTGGTCCGACGTCAGTTCCAGCGTCTACGCGCTGAGTATGAAGCTATTGTACAAGAGCTCGAGGATGATCTGGGCACGCTACAGTGGACTGAGGGCTGGATTCCCAGACCTCAATTTCTCCCGCAGGTAGTACACATCCTAGGGGGAGAAGGGACCTGGGTAGGGGACTCCAGGGAATGATAGAATCCATCCTTCCTGCTGACAAGCTTTTCTCAATGGAAGAGGCAGCAGACTTACCTCCTCATGCCTCAAGCCTGAATCCCCACAAACTTGTAAGCTAAATCATGGCACTCAGACACTTAGAGGATTTAGCGCTGGGGTTCTCATACCTCTCTGACTGATTTTTCAGAAGGCCAAATCCCATCGGACCTGGAAAGCCGGAGGGAGGGTACAAAAGCCAGAACAGGAACTATGGAGCTGCTTCTCACATAAGAGTCCTGAGAGAGAGGTCATCCAGGAGGAGAGGATGCTGAAGAAGTCAGGAGAGAGCTCAGCAAACTCAGATAGTCTTCCCTGCATAGATGACAGCCCCTGGCTTCAGGACGAGCAAAGCAGGAAAACCAGGAAATCCAGCCAAGAGGAGACCAGAGATAAGTCAAGGATGGAGAACCCAGGTTCATCTCTGCTAGATCAGGGCAAGCCCCTGAATCTCTTGGGGCTTCAGCTTTCCCACCTGAAAAGTGAAAGGCTTTTTCTGGATAAGCTGCATCCCTTTCCTCCTTCCTTCTGTCTGGTAGAGGGCAGCTCATGAGTGGTCAGGGTGAGGGTCCCAGGGTTCACTGCTAAGCCAGTGCCCAGTGTCTGCCCCTCATGGCTTTCTCTTTCTTTCCTCCCTCCTTCACAGAAGCTGCAGGCCCAGGACTGCCCCGCAGCCCAACTGAGCTCCAAGAGCTCCAGTACCGCCGCAGCCACTTGGCCATGGAACTGCTCTGGCTACAGCAGGCCATCAATAGCCGTAAGGAGGTGAGCACTGACTTGGAGTCCTTTGTGCACATATAGGGTCAAGGGGGGCAGTTAGAGAAACGCCTCCCGCCATGCCCACACAGGCCTGCCTGGTACAGTGTCTTTTCTCTTCCCCAACAGTACCTACTTCTCAGACAAACACTGGGATCCCCAGAGGCAAGCCCAGACCACAGTGGACAGGCCTGTGAGGGAGCTGGGTCACAACCAGGCCCACCAGTGGAAGACCAGTGCTACAGAGACAGGACCACTAGAGAACCAGGTCCTGCAGACGACTCTTGCTGGAGGCTCCAATCACAACCCCACAAGTCCCCAGAGAGACTGGCAACTACAGATGAGACTACTGTTGGGAAGAAGTACAGGAACCCATGCCACAGGAGGGCTCGACCACAGCTGCCCATACCATCAGATAACTGGGCCATAGAGAAGAGGCTCACCAAAGAGCCACACCATGGGGACCACACCTTTGCAGGGACGTGCCTGCAGCTGACGAAACTCCTGGAGGACGAGACCCCTAAATGCCTCAATCCTAAGGGCCACTGTTCTGGAAAGGCCAGAACACAGCTGCCTACACTCTGTGTGGACCCAAACATTGGAGATAGGTCTCCCCGAGGGCCAGACCACAAAAAGCCTGAGTGCCAGAGAGTGAGGCCACAAGAGCCGGACCACTGCTCAGAAGACCGTGTCATCCAGGATGGAACTCTGACAGAACACGGTAGCCTGGATCTCTGGAAGACTAAACCACCCAAGGGCCAGACCCCCAGTAGTAAGAGCTCCAGAGACAGAGCTTCCAAGGAGCCTGGCTCTGAAGGATGGAAAAGCCAGAGGACTGGATCATGGAGATCAAGGCCACCTGAAAAACCGTCTTCCACACGGTCAGACAGCATGGGAGAGGACCACTGGAGGGGCAGGCTGTGGAAAACAGGACCACCAGGCTAGTCCTTGGGGAGGCTCAGGTTCCAAAGGGGGATGCTATGAAAGGGCAAGGAGACAGACAGGTCCTCCTCCTCGATCTCTGGTACCACCTCTACCTCTTGCCCTGCCCTGCCCCCCCTTGGTGGCCAGTGGAGCCAGGAGAAGCTGGAGCAAAAAGCTGGCACCAGTACAGGGAGAGGGGGGAGAAGGACATGCTTTCATCCTCTGCCTGTGGCTTAATCCAAATTTCAGGACAGGGGAGTTAGCTGGTTAAGTGGGAGACCTAATGGAGAATAAAGGTTTTTCTTGGATTCTGAGCCTAGTTGCATTCGTCTTGTGCCTATGGTAAGGACAGACGCGGGGCCTCCCTGTCACTTCTTTTTTGTTTTGTTTTTTGGGACCACACACAAAAAAATCTGTGGGGGGAGGGAGTATAAAAGAAAGCAGCCCCTACACTGGGCCCTACTCTGGAAGCTTCTTCCATAGGGTTGAGGACTTTGAGGAAATAAAAGTTGTTTGGGAAGATCCAGGTGTAGTTGCTTACATTTGATGAGTAGAAGGGATGCAGTGAAGTGTGAAGGCCCCTCACACCTGCATCTTGCCTCAGACTATTTCCTGGAGCCCTGGGGCGAAGAAAGCGCCACTTTCATTCCTGCTTCTTGGCCATGGCCACAAAGTGATAGAGAACGACAAGCAGGAAGAGCAACATGCCCAGCATGTTGGCGAAAATGGTGAGCTGCACGACTATAATCCTGACCAGCTGGGCTCGGCTCTTTCCTGTCACTTCTTAGTGGCCTGGGGTATCTGCCCCAGAGCTGGCTGGGAGCAGACTAAGCATTCTTGGGGCAACAGCCTTCAAAGCTGATCCTCCATTGAGCTCAGCCTCTGGGCTATATGGTGGCAGGGAGGTTCTAAGAAGCCTCCCTCTGTCCAGTATTGGACCATCTGTATTTCAGTGTGATCTCTGCCAGTGCCTCTCTCACTGAGCCCCCGCATCTTCCTTTGTATATAGTGATCACACCCTCTATACTCCTGTGGGGCCCACGAAGGGCAGGTTGAATGAGACCCTGACTGTAGATGGGTGTTCCTGCTGAGGCTCTCCCTGCATTCCTGAGAGGGCAGGCCTCCACCTTTGATTGGCACTGCTCCCAGGCCTGCCTTAGTTGCCTGGCAACAGCTCTGCGTCTCTAGCTGAGAACACACTATGGCAGCCAAGAGGGTAGTGGTATACCGGAATGGGGACCCTTTCTGCCCAGGTCGCCAAATGGTGGTCTCTCAGCGCCGCTTCCCCACCATGGAGATCTTCCTCAGTGAGGTAACGTCAGTTGTGCAGGCCTCATTGGCTGTGCGTGCCCTCTACACGCCTTCTCATGGCCACCCTGTCACTGACATGGCCAACCTGCAGAACGGAGGACAGTATGTGGCTGCTGGCTTCGAAAGATTCTGCAAGCTCCAGTGAGTGGGATGAGGTTGGTCAAAGAGCCTAGGGAGGGAGGTAACAGCAACAGCAAATGTTCAGTACTTATTGTGTGCAGGGACTTTATACTTTATCTTGGAAGGCAGCATCCTTGTGAAGGGGCTGGTCTTGTCCCCATCCTTTAGAAGGCGAAATCAGTAAAATTAAGGAACAAATAGTGGAGCCAGAGTTCAAGTTGAAGTCTGACACTGGCGTTTATACTCAGCCCAGCAAGGACCTGCCCGTGGGAAGGAAAACATTCTGCAGGCTGAGCCCCTTTTAACTGAAGGCTCTTCCTAACTGGATCTTCTAACACCACCAAACACTAAACTCATCCATCACTCTACTCTGCCCTGTCTAGAGAGGAAAGAGAAAGTGTGATTTCCCCTTTCTAGGATGGAGCTGTGCCTTCCAAGATGGGAGAAGAATTTGGGTATCATTTGGGTATCTGAGCTCCCAACTCAGATCTGGCTTCCAGGTCCTACTCAGCTCTCCGCTGAGGTTACTTGCTGTGATATAAGGAGCAAGGGGTTGGGTGCTAGACAGACTTAGAATCTGGGTTTTGTCATTTCTTTAGGTGATTCACTTTGAATTTCATACATGAGATAAAACCACCTACCTCATGAATGAGAAAATTTCTGTGATCAGTAGGATGCTTAATGAACTAGTTTCTCTCGACCTTTAATCTTATGGTTTGTGTCAGCCTAACTCAGGACACTAAGGCAGGTTCAAGCGCCAGCATCTGTTTCTGGACTGAGATGACTGGAACTGTTCCAATGGGGAGGGATGGCTGGTGAGCTGGATCCAGCCCCAAACTCTGGCAGCTACGAGGCTCCCCAAGATGACCTGTGACTACCTGTCCTTTCAGCTATTTACCCCCTGGAGGGAAGGCTCGAGGTCGGAAAAGCAGCAGACTACCAGTAAGTCTTCCCACCCTTCCTGGGATTGCCCCCAATTTGGTCTGGGCAGCCAGCGGCCCTAGAAAGGGCAGAACCTGCCAGTCCCATGGGTGGGGCGCAGTCTCCACAGCTACTCTGAAATAGCTGCTATGCTTCCTGGGTGTAAGATTTCAAGGCACTACCCGCTTGCTCTTTTCCCAGCCTTTCACTTTATCTCCAGGCTGTAGTCCCCAAAGAAAGAGGAAGCTGTGAAACACATGGGGCAAGGGGTGGTAGAATGTGACTTAGGGAGTTCGAAGCACCATTTGGTGAAGGTATGGTAGGCTTATTCCTCCTTGCCTCCTCTCCTGCTGCAATCTGGTTCTTTCCCGGTATCTACCCGCCTTGGACTGCCCCACCCTAACCAAAGGCCTCAACTCTCACCTGACTTGGGTTTCAGGGCCGACCTGTCACTCAGCACCCAGGCGATGGGGGCCTTGGACGGAGGCTACCTGCAGGGTCCCCCTGCTATATCCAGTAAGTGCTGGTGCTGGGAGCAGGAACATAGATTTTCATTTCAGTGAGACCAAGAAAATGTGAGTGGTTTGTTCCAGGAACCCCTGGTCCCTGGATATAAAAAGTCCAACATGCCTGATGGGTGAAAATGGGCCAATGCACTGGTTCTTGAACCATCTTCTGGCCCCTGTGCCATCCTTCTTTCTTTCACACGTAGAAGTTCTGGGGACCCTTTCCTTTACCAGGCTGCTCTTTGTCCCAGTGTGTTCAGGAATGGGGACCTATTAAGTCCCCCATTTGACCTGAAGCTGACCCAGGCTGCCAGCGAGGACTGGGAAACAGTGTTGAAGCTCCTGACCGAGAAGGCCAAATTGCAGAGTGGGGCTGTGTGCAAGTGAGTACAGGGACTGAGGAGCCCCAAAAGTCTCCAAAGGGAGACTCCTTACTGGTTTTGGCCATCTTTACGGATGAAAAGGCAAAAAGAAAGCACATTTCCCCAAACGGGATCTCCTTCCGTGCCATGGGGAGAGGCTCCTCCAGCCCGGTTCTGGGGGCCAGGGCAGAACCTAGGTGACTGGCCCCGGTGCCCAGAGGGCCAGTGGCCAAAGGGCGCCTTGGAATAGCTGGGTCCACCCCTCGCAGTCTGCCGAACACGAAGAGCATCTTGTCCACCAGTCCTTTTCCACTTGCCTCTCTCCCAGGCTCTGCACCCCGGAGGGGCTCCCAGTGTCAGCAAGGGAGGCTCTGGTGAGCGGCCAGTACTATGTGGCTGTTGGGGCAGAGGAGTTCAAGGCCCTCCCCTATCTGGAGCTGCTGGCGCCTAGTCCCTCACTGCCCAGGGGCTGCTGGTATGTATGTGTAGGTGCAAAGGGTAGCTGGGTAGAGCAGAGGAAGCCACCCTGGCTCTGTGTGCTCCTTCTGCCCACGACAAGCCTTTCCTTTTTCATTGCAGGCACGCCCGAGACCCAAAGCCTAGGCACCACAGGCAGGAGGTAGGTGATGTGAGAGGCCAAAGAGGGTGGGGGAAAGGAGGACAGTGACTGGCCGACTCCTCCTCCAGCTCAGGCTCTGTCCTTATCTGACTGCATCCTCTCAATAATCTCATGAAAGAGAGTTTTTTTAGATTATAAGAGAAAGTTTATTTAGAAAGTTACAAAGGTAATAGAAGGGCCCTTCCTGGAGCTTAGGAGAAAGGCAGAGGTAATACGCCTTGGGGGAAGACGAGGTGGAAGGGAAGGGCACAGGTGTGCTCCCGAGAGGGAGAGGGCACGGAAAGAGAGATTATTATTCCCGTTTTCCAGACCAGAGACTGAAGTTCAAGGGAGTGAAGTAATTTGCTCAGGGTGGCACAGATATTGAGTGAGTGGTAGGGGCCAGACCAGAATCTGGTCGGAAAGTCAGCTCATCCAGGCTCTGCGAGGACCTTCAGGGCTGACTTCCTGAACCCAATGCCTTCTTGCCAGGTTTGAGACTGGCAGAGACAAGTGGCCTATCTGGTATAGCAGGGTCCCAAGGAGCTTATCTGCACCCGCATCTTATCGCAGGCCTGAGCTCTCCCATGAGATGAGCCAGTGAGCATCGGACGGAGGGCAGGGCGACATGGCGTGATTACCCTGGACTTCTTGAGTGCCACACACCAGCTGCTCTGTCCTGGACAAGGCAGCCTGATGGGGGGAGGGAGCAGGGAGGGAGGAGGCAGCCTGGGAAGATGGACCGCTTCTCCTCCCACAGGCACCAGGGGCATGCAAACCTGGACTGGGAGTAGAGAAAGTAAGAAGAGCCAGTGTCCATGGCCCAAGCTCAGTGTCCCGTCCACAGGCCCATGGCTCTAGGGCACAGGCAACCCAGCCCTCTCCAAAGGAACTAAGCCAAATTGAGCCATCTGCTTTCTATGCCAAACCCCAGCAGGCTACTCAGCTAAGAAGCGTGGTCCCCTCTTTCTCATTTCCATCAGGTGAGGGGACCTCGGGACCCTGGCTCTTTTCAGCTACCTTCTCACTGGGACTCAGGATGGTCCCTGCTGTTGCGGGGATGGTCCATGGGGGCAGAAGTCCCAGGTACAGAGCTAGCCCTGACCTCAGCTGTCTCCCATGTGCGAAGTCCAGTTCCTTGCCTTTTTACAGGGATGTGGCATATGAAAACAAGCACATGGAAACTCAAAGAAATGAGACTGCAGGGGTAGGATTTGGAAGGGACGGGGATGGGGGCCAAAGGCCTGTTTTTGAACTACCCTGCCATGCTCCAAGGTAACGAGGAATGTGGAGCAAAACTCAGGGGAAGAGGCTGACAGAGGGGGCCAAGGGAAAGAGTGCAGAGGGCTGCTCAGCCTGGGCCTTGGCTAATGCTGCCCCCTCCCTCAGGAGTCAAGGGAGTGTACGGGGCTCCCCGCCCAAGAAAGGAGACAGAGGGGGCCCAGGAAGTAGCAGATGATGAAGACACCCAGACAGAGGAACCCTTGGATCAGGTGGGCTGGGGCTGGACACATTATGTTGGGGCAGGAAGTATTCTGAGCTGGAGAGAAGCTGTCAGCCCTGGGTCCCAGGAACAGTTCCACCCCCCAGTTCTTCCCCTGTGACTGTGAGCAGATCTCCTAACATCTCAAAGCCGCACTTCTTACCTTGTTCAATAGAGAGCAGATTCTAATTTCTTTTTCTAAAAATAATTTCATTTATTTATTTTTAGAGAGGGGAAGGGACGGGGAGAGAGAGGGTGAAAAACATCACTCTATGGTTGCCTCTCCCATACCCCGCACTGGGGACCTGGCCCGCAACCCAGGCATGTGCCCTGACTGGGGATTGAACCAGCGACCCTTTGGTTCACAGGACTGCACTCAATCTGCTGAGCCACACCAGCTTGGGCAGATCCTAATTCTAAAGTCTCTTCCTTTCCTGGGGTTGGAAAGCTTGGCTGAGGGCTGGCAGAGGGACATGGGATGCTAATGGCCCCACTCTGTACGGCCTTCCTCCTCCTCTAGAGGGCAGCACAGATAGTGGAAGAGGCCCTGGAAAACCAGCCTGGGGCTGGGGCAGCTCTCTCAACCTCCACACCTGCTCTGCCATCTTGAGGGCCAGCAGTCCCAGCCAGAAACCGGGGACTGCCACTCTGCAGCCACATTTTATCCTCAGCCCCCAGCAGCCTGTATAGGAACCAGTGTCTCCCCTGGGCTTGCAGGGTAGGCTTCAGCCCCCTCAGACCCTCCCCAGTCTTCTGCTCCTAAACCCACAGCCCAGTCTTCCTTCCCTCTGAGCAGAGCAGCCCAACTGACGGAGGTCATTTCCTTATGGGATTCTCTGGCCAGAGAAAGAAGTAGCCACCTGAGCTTGGGGGAGAGACCACAAACTAGGGAGCATGTCTGTCACAATAAAAGAATACTTACTAACCTCCGTCTGTTTACTACAGATTTATTACAGCTACTACTCACCAAGCATTATGCAAAATGCTGGAGTTAGGCAGTGCCAGGGCTCACAGGTGTCTATCTGTTTGAGAGGGGCAGACCATGGAGGATTTCTACCCACCTCATGGGTGGGCAATGCAAGGCTAACAGACAGCTCATCTTCCCTGCATCTGCTATTCTGATGCACCTTCCTCCCCTCGGTTTCCCCACAGCCAGCGAAGGCTTTCTGACTGAGTCCTGGAGGCCTGCTATTTCCATTTCTGGCCCAAAGACTGGAGCTGACCCTGTCCATTCAGCTGGGGTTCTGTAGTCCATCGACCCTGCTGCTGGGATAGTCAAGATCAGGTCACAGTAACAGTGGCTGGGCTGGGGGCCTGATGTGACAGCAGGAAGAGAGCCGCTGTGGCAGAAAGGTTGCTAAGAGTGAGTGTGAAGTCTGCTGTGCTAAATCCTAGCCATTGAGCAGCTCTTGAAAGTTACAAAACCCTTTCACTCTTGTCCTCTTATTGTGATCCACGAGGTAGCTATTATCCCCATAAGAGATGAGGAAGCTGAGGCTCAGAGTGGGGAAGTGCTACGTCCAGCTGCTCACTGGCTGCACCTCATGGCCCAACGGACTTCCTGGAGACAGCAGAGCTGGAGGGTGGTGTTGGCCCACTTAAAGGGTAGACGGTTGTCCCTGGGTCTTGTTCATTGAGCTTGTGATGCAGAGTGTAATTCCGGCTGTGGTGAGCACCATGCCTGCGAATGTTCCTGCGGTAATGGGTAGAATTCGAGTGGCTCTGAGCCCAGCCATGCCAGCAGAGCTGGTGCAGGGCTGGGGGAAGGTCCTCTCCTCACCCGCCCATGGGAGATGGCTCCAGGAAGGAACTCCCCCAGTAGCTGCTTTCCCACATCTATGGCGGCCTGACTTACGTTTTCCACCAATGTCTTCTCCAAGGACCTTCCCGACAATCAGTGTGAAGACGATGGACAGAGAATTACTGATGGGCACAGCTAGGGTCAGATCTGAGTGATCAGATTGAAAAGAATTACTTAGGTGCAAAAAATGCCTGTCTAAGCACAAAACACTTTCATTTCATCATCAAGAGGGCCTTTTAAAAAAGGTGTCCAATGACCTCATTTCCCAGGTGGAGGCAGGTCTCCTGACTCCCAAGTTCAGTGCTCCTGCAGGATTCCGGCATGAAGATCTGAACTACAGGCTTCAGACCACCCTGGTTTGCTGATATAAGGATGAGATATTTGGACTCAAAGAGAGCTCCCAGATCACAAGGACATCTTGGACAGACAGGCACCCAAAGCCCAAAGGATGAAGCAGAATGACTGCAATAATGCCAACCACAGCCACCATTTATTATGCTAGGTGCTTTGTGTACATGTTGCATTTAATCCTTATAACAACACAGCAAGAAAAGCATTATCACTGTTTTGCATAGATAAGGAAACAAAGGCCTAAATAAGTCACATAAATTGAGGCAAACTGAAGACTTAAACCAAGCTAAACACTAAACCAATGTCTGCCTGACTCCAAAGCTGTGCTCTTACTGAACTAATGGGTATGAACAACTCAAAAGAACATTTTGAAGCACATTTTGTCTGTTTCAGCTCAGGCTTGGGCATTACGGAGTTAAAAAAGAGAAAAAGGTATCAGAGATAGGAGGCCAGGTATCTGTACAAAACAGGCCTCACAGGGCTGGACCTTAGGTAGAGGTGACCAAAGCCCAGGATCTGCTCCTTAGTTTTGAAACTCCAAGGAACCGACCCCAACAAACAAACTTGAAGACTAATGGAGTTAACAACACGGTTAACTTAAAACGTATTACATTTAAATTTTGCACTCTTAAAACTTTCTAAGAGGGTAGATTTCATGTTAAGTGTTCTTACTACACACATACCAAAACAAAACAAACAAAACACTAATGGACAGATCAGAAGCTACTTATTTACATCAAGACTCACAATTGCCAGGAAGACTGGGATGCTCATGTAGGCTCCTCAGCACATGCTTTCCCAGCACAGCCAGGTCTCACCTGCTTCAGGTAGAGGAGGAAAGAACTGTCTAGCTGCTCATGCCCTCCAAGGCCCCACCATAGCTGGCCTTACCCATCCAATAAAGTGACACATCTCCTATTTACTCAGAAATGCTTCCTTAAGCTTACACACCTTCCACTGAATGCTGTGGCTGCTAAAGACTGGTCTGCAAAAGTAGATGGGGGAGGGAAGCAATATGGTCAATGGAAGAGCAAGGGCACCAGAGTGAGGCAGACATCGGTTTCCTTATGTAATCTTGGTTAAGTCACTCACAATCTGAGCTTGTTCCCTACATGTAAAACAGTGATAGCAAGATAATATCTCCTTACAATAAGGTTGTTGTAAGATGAAATACGATAACGCATATACAGTCCCTGGTTGAAGCTGAAGTAAATGCTTAATAGTAACCACTGTTCTGATTATTAGAATGGGTGGATGTTAAAGGACAGAGGCAGAGTAGGCGATGAGAACCGGATCCTAAAGATACAATTTGCTCGAAACCTGGTAAACAGCTTAGTGCAGTCAGCTGGCCAGAGGGTTTGGTATTGCTGGGCAGCAGCGAGTGCCAGAGGCTTTCAAACTTTCCTTTAAATGAAGCATTATGAGGAGCCCAAAATATAAAACAGATGAAAGTAGAGTGGCTCTAGCTGAAGCCAAGGCGGCAGGTCTGAAGTTTAGCCTGTCCCCTCATCCTTCTTCCCATGGATTCTGAGGGGTTCCCCGAACTCCCTTCAAGTCCCTGGGGGACCTGGGTGGGACTCCAGGGGAGGTGAAACTACAACAAGGGGACTTCTCATGGCAATTTCAAAAGCATAAACTTTAGATAATATATGGCTTCAAAAACTTCTACACGGACATACTAGGTAGGAGTTAAGATAGATGAACCTTTCTTTTTCCTCTGCTGCAGCACAAGACTGCCAGACTTCAAACCAACTCTAGTGTCTGGCAGTGGACTCATTAACCAGCCCGCTGTGCACCACAGCTCGGAGAACAGCATGCAAAGGGAGAACCAGAGACAGTGGGCTCTCCTTCACTCGTGGAAACAAGATGTTACGAGCACCCTCCCCAAAGCGACTCATGAGTGGCCTCCACCACCAAGCACAACAGTTCTAAGCCAGAGACCCACCTGTGGATGCCAAGATGAGGTAGTAGAGAAGGGAGCCACACTGGTTGAGGAAAAAAGGCATCAGGTACTGGAAACAGAAGAAATCTGAAGTCAGTGTGACTGCTTGACTGAGTAGCGCTGCCATTTTTGAGCTTCTAGAAACGTCTTTCCTTGGACAGAGGAATAGCTATAAGGGCCCAGAGAACATGAAGCCCTTTGAAAAGGGCCCTTCCAGGGCAGAGGGAAAGTTCCTGACTGAACTCTGTCTTCGCCCTGAAAGCCCTCTCCCTCAGCGCTGCTAGTTCCCATCCTCCCCATCCTGCAAGTCCCTGGTCTGTCAATCACCCTCCAAGAGGCCCTCGGCGGCCCCAGCTCCAGCCTTCCTCCTCTGAACTCGAGCAGGACCTTATCCGTACCTCCCTGAGCCCTTAGCCCTGAGAGGTGGCCTTGTCTCTCTTGTCTTTCCCACAAACCTAGTCTGGCAGCCTTGGGATCGGAGGTAATTCTCCATATCCTTCCTTATGCTCCCTCCCCAGGGAAATTTGAGCCCCAAGCCCTCCCTCCACAAAGGTCTGTTGAATCACCATGATAAAATATTAAATAGCAACCATAGATTGAGCACTAATTGTGTAGTAGGCCCAAATGCTGTTATTTATGGGCTTCACCTCCATCTTCACAACTGCCCTTTGAGATGTTCACCACTATTATTCCCATCTTACAAATGATGAAACTGAGGCTCAAGGAAGACAAGTGACTTCTCCAAGAGCTTTCAGGGAGTCAGTGGTTGGGCGCAGATTCTGACCCAGACCTGCTTGACTCCAGAGACCAAACTCTTAGCGGCTACCCCTGAGAGGTCATTCGCAGACGCACCTCAACATTCAGGAAGAGGGTCTTCATCTCCTGCAGCAACTGCCTGACCCAGGTCCGCTCGTGAACCGGCTGCAGGCGGGAGGAGGCCCGCTTGAGCAGCGGCTGGGTGCCGCCCCACAGAGCGGCCACGAGCACCAGCGCCAGCACCTGCCCTGGATGAAGATGTGAATGACCCTCTCCCCGCCACCAAACGGCCGTTTGCCAGGCCCCGCCAGCCTCCAGCTTCCCATCCCCAGCAAGTCGCCCCCGCGGCCCTCCTTCGCTCTCGGATGAAACTGGCCGGTTGAACAGACCCCGGAAGGCCTGGGGGATGGATCCAAGAGCCCGGAGTTTGGGGTTGTAATAGAGGTCTGAGTTAGGTGATGGAAACGGAGTAGGAAATGTACTCTGGGATAAGGGGATTTAGGGGAGTGAGAAGCGCACGGAGGGGGTGGGTCGCCTACACACCAAGAGACGCCGCCATGGCAACGCCGCTCCCTTCCACTTCCGGGAACGAAAGGGCGGAGACCAGCAATCCGGAAGTGGCCCTAAGCCCCTTCCGGTCCTACTCACGTTGCTTCTTTCCTGGCGTCACCGCAGGGATGGTGAGTTTCACCGAGTTGGAGGTGTTATCGTGAGGGTTCGGGTCTGGGGCAAGGGCTGATTCTGGGCGCTGACACTCCCGTCCTGTTCCCCTAGAAGCCGATCCTGCTGCAGGGCCATGAGCGGTCCATCACGCAGATCAAATACAACCGCGAGGGAGACCTCCTCTTCACGGTGGCCAAGGACCCTGTGAGCGTCGCCCGGAGGGCGGGGCGGCGGGACTCTGTTGAGGGCACCCGGGAGGGAGCGAGTTCCTTCTGCCAGGTTGATGGGGGGACAAGCTAGTTTTGCCGCGAGCGGAAAACCAAGGAACGCCCCATTCTAAGAAGAAGGGAATGACCATCCCGGGGGTAGATGGGCGACAGCATTCTACCGGGAATGGTGGCAAAGAACTCAGTTGTTCGTAGAAAGAAGTAGCTGGGAAGAAGAAAAGCAAGAGACCATTGTGGAATTGGGGCGGGACGAGGGTCAGTCCGTTTAGGGGGCCTCAGGGGGCCAGAAGGAGACTATGCTGGGGAATATCAGAACTATTCTACCAAGATTTATTTCATTTGACTATTTCTAGAGGGGAAAGCTGATCTTTGGGCAGCGAGGGACACAGAGGACTTAACGAAGGTGCCCCTGGACTTGTTTCAGTCGGCCCTTCTGGGCTCCAGCCTGCCACTCACTGAATGCAAACAGTCCCTCACGCTACTGCCTTTTGAAGTACTTCCATATGGAGAAAGTGAACTCTAGTGGCTTACAACGGAGGCTCTGAAGCCAGACCTAATTTGAATCCTTACTCCTGTATCCACCAGCAATGTGACTTTGAGCATGTCATTTAACCTTTCTAAACTTCAAGTTTCCTGTTTTATAAAATATAGGTACTAATAGTACCTCCCTCATAGGGTTGTCTTTAGGATTAAATGAGATCATTCAAGTAAAGAGCGTAACACAGAACCTGCATCTGAGCACCTAATTAATGTTAGTCACTTATATTTTAAATTCCTTAGACATAATTTTATTGGAACAGCCTCACAACTATCCTTTGAAGAAGGCATTATTGTCACAGCCTTTTTACAGAGAGGAAAACTGAAGTTTAGAGGGGAGAAGCACTGTATTTGAGCTAATACAGTGCGATAGTGGCAGAACAGTGGCTGAAACCCAGGCTTCCCTACTACCAACAGGTCCCACTTGAACAGAACACCAAAGTTTTTCTGGACTTATACTCAACTTGACCTTTTCTTCTTCTGTGGGTTTAGGAGTCTGGGGAAGGACTGGGACAGTGGCAAATGGAGACATTTTTTTAGGCTGTCTTACTCCCCTGCCTTACTCCCCTTACGTGCAGGAAGGGGGAGAATTCAGGAGTTAATCTTTTTACCAGCAATCTGCTGTTTCCCAAGAGATGAGCAGGACAAGGCAGAATCTGACCTGGCTAGAGGCTGCTGAGGGTTTCTAAGGCAAAATATGAAGCCATTTCTCTGCCTGGGTGTGTACCATCCTGTCACATTGTCTTTGACTCTTCCAGATTGTCAATGTTTGGTACTCTGTGAATGGTGAGAGGCTGGGAACCTACATGGGCCATACTGGAGCTGTGTGGTGTGTAGACGCTGACTGTATCCTTGTCTTTGCTCTGAGTTTATGTTCCCAGGGTCTGCCAGCAACGGAGAGGCTATTTTTGACTTGGAGCTGGGAATTTGGGGTGCTACTCTGGGGCTAGATACCTATCTCCTACTCCTCGATCTGTTGACCGGTTGGGAAAACATTTAGGACAAGTTTGTTTTTGGTTGATGAGATTAGAGTGCTCTGAGATACAAGAGTCTTTGAAGAGGTGATTCAGTTGGGCTCAGGTGAACTTGGTCATGTTTCTTAACACCCTCTGCAGGGGACACCAAACATGTCCTCACCGGCTCAGCTGACAACAGCTGTCGTCTCTGGGACTGTGAAACAGGTAAGCCTGGATCATGCTTTTTCAGCAAACAGTGAGGGCCTTCAGTGTACTGCTTAAGCAACTAGGTTCTGAGGAAATAGAGATAAATCCTGGGATGGTTCCTAGTCTAGGGAAAAAGAGACAGAAAAGAATAATAAGGAACACAGATTAGAAAGGAGGCAAGCCATGTCAAAGGAAGTATAGAGCACTGTGGAAGGCCAGAGACTTCCACATAAATTGATTGCCTGGAATGGGATGGGAGCAGACCAGAAAGATTTCCCAAGGTAAATGTCACAGAGCAGAGGCTTAAAGAATAAGAAAGAGATTATCACTTAGGCACATGCAGGAATGAAAGCATGGCAAGTGTCATGGTTAAGTCATCTGATCTGGCGGGAGCTCCTGCTTCTAAGGGAGTGAAATAGATAGTGAAGCAGATGAGGCAGGCTAGAAACAGAACACGCCTTGAATGCCAAACTCAGGAGCTTGGCTTTGTTCTATAATACTTCGCATGCTGTGGGGGTCCGTGAGCAGGGGAGAGTGGTGGTCTGTGTTAAGTTTTCTGAAGATCAGGTAGGAGGAGGGAGCATTAGAAGAACTGAGACTGAAGATGGGATCCTATTTAGCTGCTCAGTTTAGTAAATATTTACTGGGCACCGGATTCTGTGCCAGGTCTATGCTGGGCACTGGGGACATGCAGAGAAATTAGAACAGTCTTTGCTGTAGCAGAGCACATTCTGAGAAGGAGACAGTTGTCTTGCACTCCACTATGAGCAGTGCCACATTAGCAGGATGTCTGAGGAGAGACAGTGGGGAAGAAGTTCAGAGACTTGAGCCAAAGCACAGCAGGAAGGACGAGGAGGTTGGTGGGTTGGAGTCCTAGAGCAGGAGAAACAGCAAGACGTGATGATAGGCAGGTGTAGTCTCCTCCCTGTTATGGCAGTGGGCAAGGAATAGCCCAGACTCTCTCTGTCCCCAGGGAAGCAGCTGGCCCTACTCAAGACTAATTCAGCTGTCCGTACCTGTGGTTTTGACTTTGGGGGCAATATCATCATGTTCTCCACGGACAAGCAGATGGGCTACCAGTGTTTTGTGAGCTTCTTTGACCTGCGGGATCCGAGCCAGATCGGTAAAGGCTGGGTCTGGGACTGGGATTGAGGTAAAGGTTGCGTCTCCAAAGCCCCAGGCCTCATATCTGCTGCCCCACAGACAACAACGAGCCCTACATGAAGATCCCTTGCAATGACTCCAAGATCACCAGTGCCGTTTGGGGGCCGCTAGGGGAGTGCATCATCGCCGGCCATGAGAGTGGAGAGCTCAATCAGTATAGCGCCAAGGTAAGGGGCCGGGCAGGGCTGAGCTCCCCAGAATGATGCCCCCTACAAGAGGCAGGATTGCGCAGCGGTTAAGAGCGAGGGCTGGACTTAAACATAGATTTTACCGCGTGGGAGCTGTGTGATCTTGGGCAAGTTACTTATCTTCCCTGAGCCTGTTTATCTGTAAAATGTTACAAGGATCTAATAATTAGGTGTTTGAAAAACTTGTCACGGAGTTCTCAGGATCTGTTAATAATGATCACAATTAAGTATTTTCCTGCTGTCACTGAGTTCCAGGTCCCTGCCCCAGGAGAAGACAGTCTGGCAAACAGCTAGCACACGAGTCAGATTGTAAGTTGTGCCACCGTAGGGGTCTCGGTCAAGTGCAGAAAGTGTTCTCTGTCACAGAGGAGGTGGCACATACATTAAGCCATGGAGAATAAGTGGCGCTTCAAACAGGAAGATTCCATAGGCACAGTTAAGGGAGGGTGTGGGTTCTTCAGGAAATCTGGTATCACTGGTATATAGTATTGGGAAAGGTGGACAGGGCCTGGGTTTTTTTTTGAGCATCAGGAGTTTAGGAGTGATTTTCCTTTAGGCGGTAATGAATCTTTAAATGGTTATTGATGATCAGATTTCCTCCTTAGAAAGCTTTTGCAGGCTACAGTTTGGAGAATGGACATAAACTAGGCAATAGCTATGGGGCTAGGGACTGCCTAACAGTCAAGAGGTATTTAAGGGTGACCGATGAGGATGAGATGGATGCGGGGAAGAAAGGATGAGAAGTCCAGGCTGTCTGAGATTTCTGACTGGGGTACTTGCATTCCTCGGGAATGCTGGAATGTAATACCATGAAGGTTAGTCGATCACTCAGCAAGCACTGACTGGTCCACTAGGCACCAGGCCTGCCTGCAGGAAGGGAACAGGAACCAAGGTCAAAGGCATAAATGATGTTTGATGTTCACAAATAGTGGGACTGATCTGTTCCCCCAAGTAGGCCAGACTGCAAAGCTGGTGCATGTTCCCCAAAATGTAGGAGCCAGATATACCCCTACCATGTGTCCAAATTGATGGAGACAAAAATACATTCTTCCCTCAGAATGGTAGGAATAAATGAAATAAATGTTATTTAGGAGGCTGGTTAGAGTCTCACCCTTCTTCTTTCCCAAGTCTGGAGAGGTGTTGGTGAATGTTAAGGAGCACTCCCGGCAGATCAATGACATCCAGTTATCCAGGGATATGACCATGTTTGTCACAGCATCCAAGGACAACACAGCCAAGGTGAGCTTGGGCACAGGGTCTGGCAGGGCTGTTTCCACACTCCGGCACAACTCTCAATTCGTCTGACTTCCCCCAAGGAGGTTCCTTTTACAGATTTCCCCTCTGTGCTCTCTCTCCAGCTTTTTGACTCCACAACCCTTGAACATCAGAAAACTTTCCGCACCGAACGTCCTGTCAACTCAGCTGCCCTCTCTCCCAACTATGACCATGTAAGCGAATCCCACCCAGGCTGCCTGCTCAAGCATCACAGTTCTTCCAGGATCTACATGTTTGCCTACCAGTTAAGATAGAACTCGGGGGGGAAATGTGTCTAGCAGAGATTCCTAGAGTGTCAACAAGGCTGAAAAATTGAGAAGCCCCAGGGGATAGGGTAGGGGTTGGCTAAAGTACCTCTTTGTCCCCTGCCCTTAATATCCTCCCAGTCTGATGTGGGAGATACTAAAAGTTTATGGGGTGAGGGGAAAACCAGAAAATGGGCTTGCTTGTTCTTTCGGCCTGTCTAGAGTTTCTTCTTCCCTTCAGGTGGTGCTGGGCGGTGGTCAGGAAGCCATGGATGTAACCACCACCTCCACCAGGATTGGCAAGTTCGAGGCCAGGTAAAGGGGAAGGAAGCTCTTCTGCACTAAAACCTCATGGAGTATCTTTCATAATAGACACAAACCATGTAACTAAGGAGCCAGATTTGTGGCCCTCCTGTGACAAGTGTGTAATATAGCAAACGGTTAAGAGCTTGAACTCTCGGGCTCACTCACATCGTTATATTTCTCTGTGCCTAGTTATCCTTGGTTATATAGTAGGGGTAGTGATAATATACTTATCTCATATAAATTGGGCATATTTGCCCTGGCTGGTGTGGCTCAGTGGATTAAGCGCCTGCCTGCAAACCAAAGGGTCGCTGGTTCGATTCCCACTCAGGGCACATGCCTGGTTTGCGGGCCAGGTCCCTAGTTGGGGGCATGTGAGAGGCAACCACACATTGATGTTTCTCTCCCTCTCTTTCTCCCTTCCATCCTCTCTGTCTGAAAATAAATAAAGTCTTTTTAAAAAATTGTGCAGATTAAATAAACCAGTCAATACTTATTAAACTCTTAGAGCACTGCCCAGTACATCATAAGGAAGTGTTATCTCTGTATGCAGGCAGACGTTTCGGCCTAATCTTCCCCTAACAATGTTCACATTCATTTCCCCATATCCCAGTTTCCCCATTTCATAGTTTGTATTGGGAAGTGCTACCTCCAAGTATTTTGGAAGGAGATGGAAGGTGAGTTAACTGCCCCTCTCACCACCCTTTTTTCTCCAGGTTCTTCCATTTGGCCTTTGAAGAAGAGTTTGGAAGAGTCAAGGGTCACTTTGGACCCATCAACAGTGTTGCCTTCCATCCTGATGGCAAGAGGTCGGGCTGGGTGACGGGAGCTGAGTTCAGCCTGGGTCTGGTCCCTGCCCCACAGGCACACCCCTACCCCTTTCCCAGGCCCTGCCCCACAGGCCCGCCTCCCCCAGAGCAGACATCTGACTGGTCCCTGGCCATCTCTTTGCAGCTACAGCAGTGGTGGAGAAGATGGTTACGTCCGCATCCACTACTTCGACCCACAGTACTTTGAATTCGAGTTCGAGGCTTAAGAAGCTGGATCTCCATCCTGGCCGGGATAACAGGGCTCATAGAAATTTTTGGACTCTGAAAAATAATAAACTAGTTTGGAAATACATGATTTCTGGTCAGCTATGTGGTGAGGTCTGTTTAACCATTTTCCCTGCTCGGTGTGACACCCCATTGAGCTGATACCTTTATTATTTGGACCTCCCTACAGTTCGGACCCTTCAAACCTGGAACTTCAGTATTGTGGACTAGGGCTGGTTGCAGGCACCTCATCCAAGGTCCAAAGGTGCTGGGGGGCCTGGAGAGGTCTCAGGAACACCTCGGCCACTCTGTGAGATACCAGCACTTAGGACTGGGGCTCAGAAGCTGAAACCGTTGGCTAAGAGTCTTCTGTCTTCTTTTCTGTCACTATTTGCGACACCTCCCGTACTACCTTTGAACGCTCAGGTGGACGGGTCCAGTGCAAAAAACAGGCCTGAGGAAGAGGAGGAGGACAGGTAAAAGCAGAGAGGACAACTCCCTGGGGGAGGGTCACCTTGCCACAGTGGCAGGCTCTGGGGCCCACAGAGGGCCAGATAGCCAAGGACTGAGGACAGAGCAGGTTCCTGAGTTTTTGCTGCTCTTTTGACTGGTTGAACTCAGACCACAAGGAGTGCGTTTCAGTTCTTTCTTCACACAGGCATGTGGAAGGAGTGAGTGAGCTTCCAGAGAGCCATGTGCTTGGGAGCCCTGGGGCAGTGACAGCCTCTCCTTTTTCCTGCAAATGTTACTGCCAGTCAGAGCCTCCACTGGGCGCTAGAATAAAGTGGAACAAAACAAAGGCCTAGTTTTTAAGGAGTTCTGCTTAGCTTTCCCTGAAAGTGTCAGGGAAGGTTAATGAGGAACATGCTGTTTGAGCTGATTCTATCAGAAGTTTACCAGGTGTTCACTTAGGAGAGGGAACTGCAGGGGCAAAATGGAGAAAGTGGAAAAGAGGCCAATGTGACTGTTGATACGTCAGGACTGATGAGTTTTTTTAAAAAACTGATAAATGGACCTAATGAGAGCAGTGCAAAGGCTGTTCCTTCCCATGCAACAGTGGCTGTTGCATGGGAAGGAATGTGAATTTGGATTGGGGTTGGTAGAAGGGGCATTTGACAGGAGAGGACAGAGCTAGGAAGCTTTTAGGAGAAAGGCTAAACATAAAGGATGGGGGGAGGGAGGTAAACAAGACAACAGTTTCTAACCTGGAGGAGCCATGAGTGGCGAGTGGCGTTAGTAAGAACAAAGGGAATGGGGGCTAGGCAACAAAAGATAACCATCATCTTCCTGGAGAGGAGTGAGTCCTCCCCACGTGTGAGTCTTAAGAGAGAAAGATGGCTTTTTTGGGTTCATTGGGAGCATAGGCAAAAGGCCAACCAAATAACAAAAAGAACCCACTTTTGTGCCCACTACATGCCAGGCACTGTGCTAAGCACTTTCTGTGCTTTAACTCCACTAACCCTCTCCCTGTCCCCCGCCCCCCAATAGATTATGGCTGGGATTACGATCTCTTTGCTGCTAATGAGCAAACTGAGACTCAGGTTTGCTTTTGAGTATCCAGCAGGTGGGTAATGGCCAGACAATTGGATTCAGCTTTCAACCTCTATTCCTATACTAGAATCAACCCTGCAGTGTGGTAAAGAGCCCCAGAAATGATTTTTTTTTTTTTTTTTGGAGCAACTTTACCTTTCAGTCCTTGTTTTTAAGCAAGGGGTGCAACTGCTCTTGGCTATGGACTGGCCTTGGACCCATCCACCTCCGGGTTAAGTTAGGGGAATGAGTGAGATTTGCAGGTAGGAAAGGAGAGGACACAGGGAGTTTTCCTAAGAGAGAAACTCATCTGAAAGGGAAAGGTATCTTCTAAGGAAGTAAGGTGCTAATGCAGCAGGTATCACCCTGTCATGGGCCTGCCCCCTGACCCGCCTTAACACCCCTTTAGCTCACCTCTCCTTTTCACTTTGCAGAGGAAGGTGCCACAAGGGGAGGCACAGAAGTGCTCAAACAGTGCCAACAGCAGCCCCTCCCCAAACTCCAGCGACAGCGGGAATTGGTGGTTCAGCTGCCACACACAGTCCCGGAAGAGAAGGGTGGGTGCCTCGTGCTTAGGGCAGGCGTGGGAGAAGTCCAAGTGGGCACAGCACAGCTGGAAGGGGTGGCCGGCCTGAGGAAGCCTAGAGCAATGGACACCAGGAAGCGGGGTTTCTGGGTGGAGGGGGAGGGCTGGGCAGCGTGGCCACTTACCTGGATCCCCTCCTGCTCCACCAGTTCCCGGAATCCAGCCACGGTTCTGCTCACGGGTCCAGGATGAGTTTGGAAGACAGCGCCCTGCCTTCATCTCCATGTACCAGAATGCAGGCCCCTTCCCTGTGGGCTCAGGGCTTGTCAACATTGGCTAGTCCTTCCCTGCCTTGGAAGGCCAGGCAAGGAATAGAATGGTAGAGTTCTAGGCAGTATTTGCTTACTGAGATATGGTTTCGTGCCCAAAGATTGAGAGCCCTGCCCATCCTGCCCTGTTCTCTGCCTTGTAGGGTGGAGGGTCTTACCTTACCATTCCCTGGGCTGCTAGGCAGGCAGTGCTCAGTGCCTCCTTGACATGTCCCACCCAGCCAGCAGCAGCCTGCGAGTCGACTAAGCCCGCGGTCCATGCTCTGCTCCAGGTCCCCACAGGCCTCTCCCAAGCACACAAAGCTTTCCTGCAGGGGCCACCCCCCTGCATAAGTAGGAGTCTGTTAACACCCCCCCACAGGCCAGGCTCTGGTGAGCACAGCCTGGGAACAAGTGCTCCAGACCAAAGAGGAGCACCTTCAGAGGAGCCCACCTGACAAGAGGGACCCAGGACCCTTTGGGAAGCCCACCTAATCTATTGGAAATGATTCAGTATCCTTGAAGGTTCCCTAATCTGATGGAGGAGACCCATTCCCCTTTGGGGAGACCTATTCTGTTGGGGGGTACACAGCATTACCTGAGGAGGGGTCTCACAGTACTCTGAGGAAACACAGAATGCCCTGGGAAACCACCAATCTGATGGAAGTATCACGGTAGCCTTGAAGTACCCCAGTGCGATAGGAGGGGAACAGTGCTCCCTGGGGAGCACCATTCTGACAAAAGAAACATGACACTCCTGGGATTCTGGTGTCTGCTCCCACTTCCCCAAAACAGCCCTGCTGGAGATCACCAGTAACCTCCTGCCAGAAAATGGGTTTTTTTTAAATTTTTAATTACAGTTGACACAATATTATATTAATGTCAAGTGTATAATGTAGTGATTAGACTTTTATGTAACTTACAAAGTGATCACCCCATAAGTTTAGGACCCATCTGACACTTGAAATACAGTTATCACAGTATTATTGACTGCATTCCCTATGTTGCATTTTACATCCCATCTTTATTTTATTTTATATTTATTGATTTTCAGAGGGAGAGAGGAAAGAAGAGAGATCTATACAGAGAGGAACATCAGTTTGGTGTTCTACTTATTCATGCATTCTTTGGTTGAGTCTCATAGGATGCTCTGATCAGGGATTGAACCCACAACCTTGGTGTATCAGGATGATGCCCTAAGCAACTGAGCTATTCAGCTGGGGCTTGCATTCCCAGTTTAAAACCCTTCAGTAGCTCCCCACTGCCTTTAGGACAACGTCTAAGCTCATAATCATGGCATTCAAGATCTCAGCTCTGGCCCCTGTCACCTCTTTAGCCCCACTCTGTCTACCTCCACTTCACATGCTACTCTCCCACTATACTGAATGTTATTTGCAGTTCCCCAAACAGGGCCAATGATCAGGCTCCCAGCGCCTAAACACCTGCAGTGCTGTCCACATGGAATGTCGTTCTCCCACCCTCTGTAACTCCTCCTCCTTGCTCCAGTCTCAGCTAAAACATCCTATTCTCAGAGAATCTTTTTTCAGACCACCTATACTAAGAGAGAGGGGCTCCTCTGTGCTGCCGCTTATCATACTGAACTCTCACTGCCCACTGCCCATTTATTGCTGATCTCTCAGCCATGTCTGCACCAGCCACCATCTCAGGCTTTGTGCTCAATGTTGATTGAATGAATGAATAAACAGGGCTTTGTGTTCTGGACAGGGGAGCAGTGCACCAGTGCACCCTCTTCAAAGCACAAAACCCCCCTCAGGACCTCCTCTTGGTACGACCATCATCTGGAGACCAAGGTATAGATAAAGCTGGGCAGGTACAGTCCTCAGGGCAGGGGGCTGGGGCCAATGCAGAGGAGAAGTGTGTATGAGTGTGCTTGTGTGTGTGTCTGTGGTGAGGTTGTTCCTGGAAGACAAGTTTCAGTTTAATGTAAAGAGGTGCTTTTCCTTTCCAGCAGAGTCGGAGTGGGGTTGTGCAAGGGGGGATGCCCACCTGGCGGGTGGCTACCAGGAAACGCCTAACAGCCCTCAAGGGTCCTGTAAGCAGGCCCTTCCCCCTGCATTCCTCCTCCCCAATCCATGAAGAGTCCTGCAGAAGAGCCTGGGGGAGGGTGGGAAGCCCCGTTACCTCTCCAGGGGCCGGTGCTGCTGTTTCCAGCCAGGGTAGGCGGCCCTGGATTCCGTGCCGCCGCCGGTCAAGGAGGCCTGTTTGGCGGTCTGGGCCGAGCGAGTATCCACGATGAAGCCCGGGGTCCCAGGGCGAGCCCCCGCCTGCACAGCTCACAGCAGTTCCTCATCCTCAGCGCAGCGCCGCTTCTGCGGCCCCATCAGAGGCTGGCTAGGACGTAGCAGTGCCTGCAGACGGGGACTCAGCTCCGGAAGCTATACCCACCAGCCCTGGTTCAGGAACTTCGCTCAAAGAACCCCCGTGCCCGGTCTACACACTGGAGCGGGGCAGAGCTGGCAGTAGCGGGCTGGGGCACCAGGGCCTTACGAACAGAACTCTCAAGTCTCGGACCCGGGTCTGAGTTGCTGGTAGCAGATCGGGAAGGTACCCGAGGAGTAGACTGTGAGCAGGTCCTGGGTTGACAGCGAAGGGATTAGACTTCAGCGGCCAGGGGCGGGGCCCGGGAATTGAGACTCCGAAACCCGGGAGAGGGGCGGGGCCAGAATGGGGAACCTTGAAATGAGCAGGATGGGCGGGGCCTGTTGGAGGCAGCACCTGGCACTGCCAGAAAGGGCTGCAAGCCTGCAGCCGAGGCAGCAGCGGGGCAGCGAATTGCCCCGGCCAGTGCAGAAAAGGGCCCAGCAGGGACGCGGTTGGTCCTAGCGGCGAGTCCGGGGAGAGGTGGGATTCACGGTTCCGCGGGGAGCTTGGTGGTAGCTGAGCCCAGGGAAGCGGCCTCCCTGGCGGAAGCGGGCGCTGCGTGCCAGGGCGGCCTCGTCCACTGCACGAGGCACGATCACCACGCCGGGGTAACTAGGGCACAAGCTGAAGTCCTCGTTCACCTGACTCAGCCGCCACGCGTTGGTCTGCGGCGCAGGAAGGAGGGAAGGCCGGGTCTAGAGTACCCAGTGAGAGCCACGTCCCCGCTCTCCTCCCAAGCCCAGCCCTTCCACAGCCCCAGGCCCCCATGACCGCACCCACCCCGAGAACTACTCTCTTGTAGTAGCATTCGGGAGGGTGGAGGTGCCAGGCGTCGCCCAATCTCAAGCCCTTGGGACGGTAGAAGAAGGGATCGGAGGTGATGACCGATTCCAGGGAGGACAGCGCCGGGGAAAGGAAGTCAGGGGACCTGGGAAAGGTGGAATCATCTCACTCATGCCCTTCCAGCCCCTTGATTTCGCAGCTTCCGCCTCTCCAAGCACTGCAGAGCACTCTGCATCCCCTAGCCATCGGCTGTGCCCGGGGATAACACTGGCTGCTGAATACACTTGCTCAGTAGCCCTTGTTTACTCTCCTTGTTACAGGATAGGGGTAGCTTAATGACCTGGGGTGCACGGCGCACCTCGATGGGGCGGGCTGTGTCCAGCGTCCCTTTCGCACCCTCTATGTCCAGGTGTAGCTCGTGCAGGTCCTTACAGCGTAGTGTGATGGCACCAGAGTCACCCGCGACCCTAGGGATGGACGAGAATAGGCTTAGTATACCCCCCACCCCCACCCCTCAGAAGAGGAGAAAACAGTTTTATAAAAGTGTATCTAACGGAACAGCTCCAACTGTCTTTGCCCCTTCCACTCTCCCCGCGGAGGCGCGAGGTCCGCAACTCCTGGGTCGTCCCTTCCAAGCTCACCGTTTCTCGAAATAGTCGACGCTACGCAACAGCAGCAGCCACCACAGGTCTGGAGTCGCCTGGGGCTCTGGAGAGAGCAGCGGGTGGTGGCCGGTGACGCAAAGCGTGTCGCGCAGTGGGGGCGCCTCTGGGCCCCGCAAGAGCTCAGCTTGGGCCCGTTTAGTGCGGATCAGCTCCGAGAACTCTGTTCCGCCAGCGGTGGGCCTGCGGCCCAGCAAAAGGGCAGACTCAGGGACCGTCCGGCGGGGTAGGGCGCGCGGGCTCTGAAAGGGACAGGAACTGTCAGGGCAGCTGTTAAAGAGGCCCATTGGACGAAGGGATCACACAGTTGCAAAGGAATTTCCCCCTCTTACTGCCAGCACCTTTTAGCGAGAACCTCAGGCAGAACTTGTTAAGGAAACCTTAATTTCACCATCTGTGAAACGGGGAGAATAATCTTGCTTAAGCCCTTAACCTTGTACCTGATTCACAGGAGGCATTAAATGTGTTTGTTGTTTGTTTGTTTGTTTGTTTGTTTGTTTTTTGCTTCTTACCTCCCCACCCCCAGAATGTCTCACAAAACAGCAGAATATACCTCTGAATACCGGAGACAAAACCATGCTAGCTCTGTGAACTGTCTCTTCTCATTCAAATCCGTAAACTGCCACAGATTGACAGAAAGGGTATTTTTGATTTTTTAGACTGGAGTGCTGGCACCCTGTTGACTCAAAAAACAAAAAATACCATCTCTTCCCCTGGACCCTGGTGGAAGAGGTGGAAAGTGTGGGTGTAAAAAATTGGGAACTGTCTACTTCCTCCTTTACATTTGAGATTGGGTGGGGGAAATCCCTTGGTCCACCTTAAATACAAGCAGCTGTGCAGCTGACACCCCTCCCCCACCACAGCTGGAAGTCCCTGCAGGAGGGCTCCCTCTCTGGTGGCTACCCCTGGTATAGTCCAGAGTCTGGGGCCCCATCCCCTATCACTCCATCCTTTGACCAAATATGAATTGCCCATACACTGAGCTGGACTCTACATTTAGTGTTGGAACCAAAGAAGGACTGAATTCTGATCATAGAGTTTTCAGCCTGGCAAGAGTCACACTTAAACTGGTAATTTACATGAGAGTGAACCAGTTTGCTAGAGGATTCATCAATCCATCCATCCAATTATTCTTGCATTCCTTAAACACTGATGCCTACACTGTGTTCAGCACAAATCCCTTCAAATTAAAAAAAGAAAAAAAAAATCAGGCCCTGCCAGGGTGGCTCAGTTGGTTAGAGCATTGTCCTGATACACCAAGGTTGTGGGTTTGATCCCAGGTCAGGGCACATACAATAATCAACCAATGAATGCATAAAAAAGTGGAACAACAAATTAATGTTTCTCTCTCCCTTTCCCTTCCTCTCTCTCTCCAAAAATGTGATCAATTAAAAAAATTCATAGGTGGACCCCCATAATATAAACATAAAATTGGAAATACTATGTGGAAGAAACCAAACATAAAAGTGCAAATTATAAACTTCCAGACCAGTAGCAACTGCTGGGATGTGAATTTATTAGAAATGCAAATTATGCCACCCCTTCCCTACCCCACATGAGGCCTAGCAGCTTTTTTTTACAAAGAAATTTTTTTATAATTTCTTTTTTTTCCAAGATTTTATTTACTTATTTTTAGAGATGAATGGAGGGAGAAAGGGAGGCATCAATAGGTTGCCTCTCTCACATGCAGGCTCCCAAAGGGGAGGGCGGTTGTGGGGGAACAGGCCCGCATCCCAGGCATGTGCCCTGATCTGTAATCAAGCAGAGACCTTTCCCTTTGCAGGACGACACTCGGCCAACTGAGCCATGCTAGTCAGAGCCCAGCAGTCTTTTTTTAAACAAGTTTTCCTGGTGACACATGCTAAAGTTTGAGAACCACGAGAGAGTATTTTTATTTTTTTAAGATTTTATTTGTTTTTTAGAGAGAAGGGAAAAGAGGGAGAAAAAGAGGGAGAGAAAGTATTTTTAAAAAAGTCTAAACTAACCTGTGCTGTGAGAAATGAGGGTGGTATTACCCTTTGAAACGTAGTGACGGGCCAGGAGCACAAAGCATATACCGGCCTGAATGGTGGTGGTACAGTACACTGTTGCTTGATCAGGGTGCTGGTTACAAGCATGTTTAGTTTGGGAAAATTCATCAAGCCATGTATTTATGATATGTGACTTTTTCTGTTTGTATGTTATATTTCGTCACAAAGTTTACAAAAGGGAGCTGCTCTGGCTGAAGCCATGGGAGGGACCAGCCTAAAAGCCCATCCACAGCTGTGCCCTTATCCTCCACACAGTCCCTGAAAGATTCCCAAGGGAACCTAAAGTCCCTTAGAGCATAGCTTGAAATCAAAGATCTGTCCCAACAGAGAGTCAGTGACTTATCCAAGGCTCCACACAGCCAGCGCCAGAACCCAAGTCTCCTGATTCCTGGGCCAGGGCTCTGCCCACTTCCTTTGCTGAAGGGCCAGTGCCATGAGTGAGGACAGGGGCAGCTTGTCAGCTTCCAATCCCCTCTCCACTCCCTTACTTGGGTCTTGGGAAGAGGGCCAAGATACTGGTGTTGGTGAGCCTTTTCTCATCCTGGAGCAACTTCCTTTCTGGGAAACTGGGTGTCTCCTTCTGAGCAAAGACAATAAAATTCATCTGAGGGGCCAAAGGAGCAGGGCTTCTCCTGTCCCAAACGGATGGCATCACGTGGCTCCAAGGTCAGCAGTCCAGGAAAATCCCAGCCCTTGCACACTCTGTCTCCCACGCCCATCTACTCGCTCACCCTGACGTACTCAGCCACCCCAACCCACCTTGGACATTCACTGTCGCCTACTCCCTGGCACACTTCTTTCGCCCTCAGCTTCTGCCACCTCTCCGTGGGCAATATTGCCAGCCTTTCCCTAATCCCAGAGCTGCAGCCTTGTTCTGTCACTCACCCCAAACCTGTCCCTGTACCATGTCCCTGGGGCCACTGAAATTCCAGGCAGTGGGTGAAGAAGACGAGGAGGATGAGGAAGAAGAGAGCCTGGACTCTGTGAAGGCACTGACGGCCAAGCTGCAGCTGCAAACTCGGCGGCCCTCATATCTGGAGTGGACAGCCCAGGTCCAGAGCCAGGCCTGGCGCAGGGCCCGAGCTGGGCCTGGGCCGGGGGAACCTGGGGCCATCTGCGGCTTCGACTCAATGGACTCTGCCCTTGAGTGGCTCCGGCGGGAGCTGGTGAGTCTGGTGGGGTGGGCAGCCTTTCAGAGGGCCTTAGGTGTAATCCTCCAAGACCACAGGTGTGGAGCAGGGATGAGAAAGGACCCCAGCTGCAGCAACTGCCCATTCTTGTGGCTGTGTTCAGGCGCTGAGGAGCCAGGAATGCATTTATTCAGTGTTTTATTCAGGGAGACTTGCTGAAGGATTCCATTCAATCTATTGGCCTTGTGCTCCTGTGGTTGATGGGACAAAGCCTGCCTTTCAGGTCACCGGTTATAGATGGGGAGGGCCAGGGCTCCCCCACTCTGGGAATTGCTATACCCAAAGATACTGTGAAGTACAAAATGAGGCACTGACCACGCTGGAGGCAGAATCTGAGGAGGCGAATGTTGAATAGGTGGCTCTTAACTAGTACAAGTATCAAGAGGCCCAGGCTCCCAATTGGAGATTCCACTTAGTTATCTGGAATGGGGCCCCAGGCACCTGTTTTTGTTTAATAATGGCTTCGTAGCTTGTTTTTAGAACCACCTGGGCGGAGCAAGGACGGAGAGATGGGGAGGGAGGGGTTAAACTGGGATGAGAAGTGGTGTGGAGGACGCAGCCAGTGCAAAGACCCAGGGTGTTGACGGGAAGGAAAGAAAGGAACACAGCGCGGCTGAGGGCCGGTGCAGCCCGCTAATGCCCCCTCTCGACCGCAGCGGGAGATGCAGGCTCAGGACCGGCAGCTGGCGAGGCAGCTGCTTCGCCTGCGGGCCCAGCTGCACCGGCTGAAGGTGGACCAAGCCTGTCATCTGCACCAAGAGCTGCTGGACGAGGCCGAGCTGGAGCTGGAGCTGGAGCCGGGGGCAGGCCTTGCCCTGGCCCCTCCGCTGCGGCACCTCGGCCTTACACGCATGAACATCAGTACTCGGCGCTTCACCCTCTGCTGAGGGGAACCTGCGTGCCTACTGAGCCACCGGCTACCCTTTCCCCAGCCCACCTGGACAGGGGGAAGCAACGGGTGCCCCAGAGGCGCCAGCACCTGGCAGGGGTGGGGGTTGGTGGGTACACTCAGCTCTGGGAGCATCAAGCGCCAGCCAGCATCCTCTTCCTGCTACTGCCCCAGCTGTGTGACGGGAGGGGCAGCGGGGGTGGTGGAGTAGATTACAGGCCCCCAGGCTCCTCAATAAATACCCTCTCTGCTTCCCATCAAGATCTCTTTTCATTTTTTTGGGCCAAGGTCTCTGAGTGTCTTCTGTTGCTGGGACCAGGGTTTCCATTGCAAGAGAGAAGGTCAGGGTTGGGGGTAGACATGAACTAATCGATCCCCATCTCCACATCTCTAGCTCTAGCTTTCTGTCTTGTCAAGAGCAGAACTGGGAAAGAACTTAAAATCCTAAATGACCCCCGTGGAAGGTGACTTTGATAAATGGGTAGCTGAAGAATGCGGGATCTGAGAGACCCAGATTCAAAGCCAGCCCCGCCATTTATTTCCATCAGACCTTGAGGCGGTCCCTTAATTTCTGAATCTGTTTCTTTACCTCTAAAATACAAGTGCTAGTTCTTACTCCACAAGTAGGTGGACATATCTTAAGTGAGATGATGAGCAGCAAGCACTCTATAAATGTAAACTTTCAATTGCTAATCATTACTATCACCAGTGGTATTACTATGGTGCTCAAGTCCAGAGATTTCCTGCAAAGTGCTTAGGCTCATAACAAGGGGGGAGCTAGCTGGCTGAGGCCTGTAGCCCAGACTCTGGGCTCTGTGTCATTGTAGTTTTTGAAACTTTGTATCTCTTAGCTTTTGTTTCTGTGTTACCCTCTTTGTTTGACTTTCCAACTCAGGCTTCCTCTTCCCCCCACCCATTTCCTGTCTCCCCCTTCTCTCAGGCAGCTGAGGTGCACACAGCATCAGCTTCCACCTCAGAAACCCCAACAATGCTTTGTGGGCTCCCTTCCCCCAACCTGCTCACTCAGTGTAGCTCATGGGCTGGTGACGCATTCATACTTTATTCTGGGAGGGGTTAAGGCTCTTGGGCCACCAGCAGTTTCTCATAACACTATGACCTGGCCCTCAGTCTATGATGGGCGCTACTCTCCGTGTGGCCACAGGTTAAAGGGAAATTCTTGACCAGCTTGCTGTTCGAGACAAGGTTCCTGACTCCTGCTTATAACAGAAAGAGCTGCCAGTCTGCTGCCTGCACCTGGGTGCCCGGGAAGGGCTGTTTGATCTGTCTTCCACTTGTTGCAGGAGATGGTGCCAGGCCCCGCACCTTTAACAGGGTCTATGGCCTTGCCTCTACCTGAACTAGAAGTGATCCCCTACTCTCCGACCCTAATAGTGAGTGTTGTCCTGCCGCTTCCTTAAACAGCTTGCTGTCCAGCATTCTGTCTGTCAGGAGTGTTAGCCTACCCTCTGACTATAATAAAGCTATTGTCCTCTGCCCTGAAATGATATAGCTGTTATTTTGACTGCAGCAGTCACGTTAGCCTGACATCTGACTATCACCAACGACTTAGCAGGGATATTGGACTCTCCTCTGACTCTGAAGTGATGTTTCCATTGCCTCAGATTGTAATGAAAGGGTCCTTCAGCTCTCAGACCGTGACGACAGTGCTTCTCGTCTTTCTCTGTCAACAGTGTGTGTCTGCTTGCCTCTGTTCATTGGGGTTTAAAGTCTGCCCTTGACTCTCTTGTCCAGGTACACCCTGAAGGGCAAGTGGGAGAATCCATCAAATGTCTTCCCTTCTCCTCCAAGTGCCACCCTCAGCGTGAGCAGGGCTAGGCCTGGGGATGTACAGGACCCTCAGGCACTGAGGGATGGGGGGATATGGTGGCAGGAAGCTTGGGGTGCTGGAGGCTTGTGGTTGGGCTGCTGGGGCCCGGTTGGCTGCAGAGCCCTTAGGAGGAGGCAGGAAGTCAGGGTGGGACGTGGGCGCGAGGAGTCAGGTGGTGGCTACGACGGCGAGGGGAGCTGAAACTGTCTGGGCAGCCAAGCTAGGCCAGGAGGACCATGTGAATGGGGCCAGAGGGCTCCTGGGCTGGGCAGGTAAGGAGTGCTGGGAACAGGGGTCCAGGGCTGTGGTGGGGGACCTGACAGCAGGGGGCTTCATTTTGGCATGGGGCCAGGCTACCTGGGTATGCAGCAGCCCCTGAGGCGAGGGGACAGAAGAATCTTGCTGGAGGTCAGGCAGGAGGCGAGAGCTGCAGCCAGATCCTCTTTCCTCCGCGGTTGTTGGCTCTTGGTTCTGCCACGCTGCCCACGGTGGGCCGCCACCTCACTGGGAGGTCTAGCACATGGACTGTCAGGTATTTAAAATGCCTTCAGAAATCACCAAGTCCAGTGCTCACTTTGGCAGCACATACACAATCCCCAAGTCCAGTCCTTCGTCCCATGATGGATAAGCCACCTGACACCCAGAGAGGGCCAGACACCCGCTCCCTAGAGTCTCTCAGCAACGCAGTCGCAGAGCCGGGGCTTGGGAAGGAGTGGTGGTCTAGGCTGTGAGCAACCATGGAGCAGGGTAATGGACAGGCTTGAGCCACGGGACGCGGGAGTCGTTCTTGTTGCTGGGGGAGACCCCACTGACAAAAATCTCATGAGAGCCATCAGAGTCACCCAGAGCATCCCGGTGGACACGCGTGAGGTAATTTTAGCCTTAGTGGCCAGCATTGCCTGAGAGAGGGAGGAGTCTCCCTTTGGGAGTGGATGGATATGTGAGAACATATTTATCATCTGGGATGGGGCCTCCAAGGCGGAAATATCTGACCGGAAGCTGTGAAGTTGGCGCGGAGAGAAAGAGGGGAGAGGGAAAGGAAGGGCTATTTTTATCCCAGACAGGGATGCGGTTGGCCCTGGATGAGGAACGTCTGAACTTCCATCTGGAAAGTTGCCATTCCTGCCCCTGCCAAGTGTTGGGGATGCCCTCCCCTCTCCCCTCGCTTGCTCGCTTCCGCACAGTGCCTCCGCATGTGTAGGGCCAGTTGGTCCTGTGGATTCCTGCTTCAAACCCCAGTAAGGAGGAGGCCCAGGAAAGCATATTCAGCGACCTGCCCACCCCCTCACTGTCTCTCAGCTTTCAGATTATGGGGGGAGTCCCCACCTGCCCAAGACTCTCCAAGTTTCGCCTGCCATTGGAGTTTTTCTTGACACACAGTTTCCATCTAGTCAGCATATCCCAACCTTTCTTCTGTCCCTAGCTCCGAGACCCGCGGCCTTTTGTGGGGGTCAGGGAACACACCAGCTTGCCCTGCACTTGAGGATAAAGTGCACTGGCTCTCCCTGCACACCCTGGACAGGATAAGCAGCCCACCAACGCCCCTACCAGCCTCTGCTGGTAGATGACTCAGGGCTGAGGGTTGGATGTCCTTCTCAAAGGGAAAAAGGGCCAAGTGATGTGGCAAAAGGATAGGCTGAGGGTTCAGAGGATGGGAGAAGACATCACTTGGGCGATTTGGAGGAGACTTCCCGGAAGAATCAAGGCAGTTATGAGAAGGACAAAAGCTTGTTTTGGAGAGTACCCAAAACGTGAAGCCAAGGTCACTGTCCCGGCGTTCTGTTCCTTGGGTACCTTGAGAGCAGAGGCCTCAGATCAAAACCAAATGCAAGGGAGCTGGTGTGAAAAACACGCGTTTCAGAGGCAGGCAGTCCCAGGTGCAATTCTGGTTCTGCCATTTTCTTGAACAAGTGTTTTCATGTTTTCACCTCTCCAAACTCCAGTTACTCATCTGTAAAGAAGCGACAATGAATTGCTGCCTTACAAAGTGCTTGTGGCTACTTGAAGAGAAAATACTGACTATGCTATGCTGTGGGTAATACCTGACACATAGTGGGTGCTAAACAGAGGTTTGGTACTCTCTCCTCCCTCAAGTGTGCACCAAAGGGAGGGCAGTCCACACCCAGAATTTCTCCTGCTCAGCACTTGGCAGGCCAGCGAACCACCCATTCCCTCACGCATGTGGTGTGGCTTTGCAAGTGAGCTTGTTTCCTGAGTATAGTGGGTGTGAGGATAGTTGATTAGGCTACAGGTTTACCTTAGAAAAGGGTCCCCCACACAGCTACACACACACACACACACACACACACACACACACACACACGCACATACCCTCTCTATCTCAAACACCATACATATCATCATTGGAAAATGTACGTATGCGTGTATGTTCAGAGGCAGAGGTGGGGACTACACGTACAACACACATTGGACCCTATAAATCCATACACATACTCACAGGCTGATGGCTTCAAGGCCAAGCTTAATTCAGAGAAAACAATGCTGAGAGAAGCTGGTGTGTGGGCGGCATGGGGACAGGCAGGTCCAAGATACCATCCACGGATGCGGCCTCCTCTAACAACACACTTCGATGTTGGTTTCAAAGTATCTGGAGGTGCATTTCCAGTGCTTGTTCTAAACAATGCTAGTTCTATGAGGCGCCTGGAAAGAAAAGGGTTCTGAGGTCATATAACGTGGTCTCAGCTACAGACTTTCCTCTATTAGCTTCATGGTGAACATGAGCTTGTTGAAGTTCTGCCAGTCCCTCCTGAGAAGAAGACAGATTGATTTGGTCTGACCCAGTGCTCCCTAAACTCCCTTGATCGCAGAACCTTTTTCTTTCCCAGGATTACTTCTTCCATGCCTATTCCTTTTGAAACAAGGAAAGGAATGGAAGGGTGGGCCACAGAGTTGATCCTCCTCAAATGATTGTGTCACTTAGCAGAATGTTTGCATTGGTGATGGTCTTGTTGTTTTTTGTTTTTCAAGTACAAAATTAGCACAGGGTTTGAATTTTAAAAATTCAAATGCTATAGAGGCATATAAAGATTTTATTTATTTATTTTTAGAGAGAGGGCAAGGGAGGCAGAAAGAGAGGGAGAGAAACATCGATGTGCGAGAGATACATTGCCTCTCACATGCCCCCACCTGGGGACTTGGCCCACAACCCAGGCATATGCCCTGATTGGGAATCGAACTGGCAAACTTTTTGGTTCACAGGCTGGTGCTCACTCCACTGAGCCATACCAGCCAGAGTTTGGTACACAAAGAAATATAAGAAATGAAGCTCCCTTTGATCTCACTCCTGGAAGATGTTCACTGTGGACAACCCAGTGTCCATCCTTCCAGAATTTCCTACATGTGACTACTGAAGAGCTTCACAGTTATGGGCCTAGTCTTTGGAGGCAGGTAGACCCAGGTCCAATGGCCACTCCACCACTTATTTGTTTGTTATGAGGCCTCAGACAAATCACGTTACCCCTCATGGGCCTCAGTTTTTGCATTTGTAAAATGGGGATAATAATAGCACTTACTTCATAGGATTGTTATGAGAATTACATGAAATCATGCAAATAAAGGCTTAGCACACAACCCAGCTTAAAAGACTCTCCTATATATAAATATTTAAATACAAATAAGCTTATTCTCTATATTCTGTTCTGTTACTTTTTACCATGTTATATCTAGGATGTCTTTCCATGTCAATACAAGAAAATTGACCCCACCTTTTTAAGGTTTTAGCTCACTGTCGTTAACTTGGTAAGTGGGGAAGTTGTGGTGACTTTGAGATGCTGTTTCCTGGCAAGCATTTCTGTTTTGTATTGTCAGTGTTGTTGGGAGTCACAGACATTACCGATTAGTGAGCTGCAGAGAGGCCTTTTGGCTTCCTGTGAAAATGGAGTGACTCGCCAGAGGGGCACCCATCTCTGTCACAGAGGACAGGGCCAGGCGGGTGGAAGCTTCTCTCTTTGCTCCCTCTATGTCCCCAGTGCTAGATCCGAGCTTGGCACATAAGAAACACCTGTTAAATTTTATTAAGAGGCTAGCCAGTTAAGAAAATGGTCCCTTACCTAACTCACTGACAGCGGCCTAAGTTCGAAGTTGTCTCACAGTGCAGCATTTCCAAAAATGTGGTCTGGGCACCACTGATGTGGGTGAGTGATTTTAGGGGGTAATGAATGGACATTTACAAATGCAAACTTATATATTATATTATGTGTTTATTTTAATATGTACTGATTTCTGTTTATGGCTGGTGATACTAGTTTTCCATTTATTGTAGTCAAGTTTCACTTTAGGTAAATATATTCAAGGTGAAAAGGTGGTCTGTGAAAGTGACAAAATATTAAAAAGAAAAGAAAATGATTCATCATTTTAGTCTGGAAAATGTTTAATGCTGGTGTAATGAAATATTCATACTATCTGCAAATAATTATTATTCTCATTTATTTAGTCCTTACTATATGCCAAGCACTATGTAAAGCACTTTATTATATGGAATCATCTACATATCTTATGCAATGCTCATAATAGCCCTAGATGCAGGTCCTGTTTTTATTCTCATTTTGTAGAAGTCACTGAGGGAAGCTGGGAGTTAGTAACCTGCCCAAAGGCCCTCTGCCAGTAAGTGATTCGGAAGCCTTGGGATTGAACTTGGGTCACTATGACATGGATATGGTGAGCTGAGCCTCAATGACCTGCAGGCTCTCAGAAAGCTCAGTAAAGCAGCATTGACTGCCAAGCTGTAAGTAAGGCTTCGTCTTGATAAAATCCCCATAATGCAAAATGTTCACAGAGTACATAAGGGAGGGGGCTCATTACAAGGGATTACTAAGTACCTGTAAATTATTAGTTGGAGGGCCTCTGCCAAAAATACCAGCTTTAGAGTAATTGCTCTGTAGCCTTTGTTTATGGCAACAATTAACTAGCAGAATCAGTTCTATGTTCAAGCCACTCTTAGTTTGTGAGAATACATCCAACTTGTTTGCATGTTAAGAGACTTATCTTTTTGTTCTCTATTTTTGGGAACTCTGAACTCACAGAGTTAATTCAAAAGTGGTGTTATATTAAAAAGGAACACATGAAAAAGGAGGCAACTCGGGACACATCCCTGTTTTACCCAGCAGAAATTATTTACCTTGCCTGCCAACCCTGATTCTTGAGTACAATGACGAGGGTTCTGTGGGGGCATCCATAGCTAAAACTCTTCCTTGAACACTTGCAACTTTGCCAATAACCAATCTTGCAATCGTGGCCAAAGAAAAAGACCAAGAAAATGTTTAAAATTATTCCTGACTGATTTTGCCACCAGGCAGTCCAGAGTATAACAGTGGTCTGCAGTGGAATAGCCTGCCTGCTCTTGGCCTACAGGATTAGCCTGAGAAGCCCAGGCAAGAAACTGGCACACATTTTGGACAGAATGTTCAATATATAAATAGGTTTACAGATTAGGGGAGGAAAAGTGTTTCCTTTTTTTGGAAGGGGTGGGAACAAAACACATTCTAAGTCCAGCCAGGCCAGATAATGTCTACGGAGTTCATAAAAGTAAACACATTAGCAAGAATCAGCAGAACTCCTCCTGATTTGATTCCTAAACAAGCTTGGGATCAGAAAATCTAGCCCAGGACTTCCCACAGCCTGGGATTTTTTATCAATTCTGCATAGCAGGCCACTGTGTGTGCTGGGCTTTTTAGTGAGGGGCAAGAAGGGCTGGGGACTGAAATCTGACCTTTACTCTGCTCTCCTCATTTTTTAACGCCAGGGAGGGGTGGCCCTTCTAATCGGCACAAAATGCTCTGTGGACCATGGGCAGCCTTGAGTTTGACTGAGAACATTCCAGACCCTAGGCAGAGGAGGTCTAGAATCTACAAATTCCTGCTATTGACCTTGAATTCCTGAGTTGGGAGAAGAGAATGTCCTGTTTTATTCACCCCAGAATCTGCCCTTATTGCTGGTTCTGAGAGCCCTGGGGATTCCTTGACTTTTTTTTTTTTCTCTTCTTCTTCTTTTTTTTCAGACAATGAGAAATTTATATTAAGCTTTAATTTTGATTTTCTTTCTACTGACCTCATTTATTAACCTGGTTATACCATTTTGGCTACTCAGCAATATCTATCAAACAAAGACCAGAAGAATGAGACCCACTTTTATATAAAAGGACGTGTACATGTAAGATCTCACAATTACACAGGGACAAGCACAAACTATATATACCCCCATTTTGTATACATCCGTCTGCACCCACGGATTCATACACATGCACGGTTATGCACACATTAGCATTATGCTCACTGAATCATAGGCCTCCATATGCATCGATTTGCATTCACCAGTCAGATAAATGTACACTCAGAAACATACATTCTCGATAGAGGGAGAATCTTGGAGAGAAAGGACTTTGTTAACAGCACAATGATTACACTTTTGATGAAGAATGGACTCCACCCTGTCAGACCTGCCTCCCTGTCCATTTCTTCCATGACCTCTCAGCATACCCCACCCTCCTTAGACTTCCTGGGGAATAAAGGGCAGAGGAGAGTCCATTGATAAAGGAGGTATGGGCCTGATTTGATTTTCGCCTCTGTCAAGAGTCCTTCTGTGCTACTGGGGAAATTACTTAACTTCTCTGATGCCCTAGCTTTTCTATCTTTAAAATGAAGCTGTTGAATTGCATTAGTGCTCTAAACTCTTCCCTCCCAAAGACGCGTTTGCCCTTCCCCTGGTGTGCGTGCCCCTCCTCCCCTCCCCTTCCCCCCAATGGAGCTCACGATTTTGAACTTTTTGCCATTAAACTACCTCATTTACTAATTTTCTTGTTTGCTAGTGGACATTTTAATCAGAAACTTAACTAAGCTGGCACTAAAGAAACAATAATACAATTTATCAAACTAAGAAACAAATAATAATACAAGTTCCCTTCAGATTTTTAAAACATTGAAATAATCTGCAGGCCTACAGCATTATGCTGGGACCTCCTAGGAGCATGTCGCTGCCGGTGGCTTCTGCCCCTCACCAAAATAATCTCTGGCATTGACAGGTCCTGAGGTCTTCTGATTGCTGCCAGGCCCTACACTCCAAAGCCCACCTTTTGCAGAGAGCAGGGTCTGCTGCCTGCAGCTGAGGGGCTTCAGGAGCATAAAACAAGGCACAGAAGAAACACTAGGGATCAGATACTGGCAGAGTTAGAGTTCCCTTTGGCTTAATTTAACACAGCTTGACGTCTTCTCACTCATGGTCCCAGTCTTTATGGATGTCAGGTCTTCTCTGGTAGGCCCAGATTCAGTCCAGGATCAGGTCCTGCCTGCATGACCTCCTGGATCCTAACCCAAGGCATTGTGGCTTCTTTTCCCTTCCCAGGTGACCCCAGCCTGGACCAGGTACCAACCCTATGATTTTTAGTCTAGAAACTAAACTGAACTAAACTAAACTGTGGTTTCCCTTCTGCTGGCCTTTCCTCACTGCATTTTTTTTTTTTTTTTAAGATTTTATTTGCCCTGGCTGGTGTGGCTCAGTGGATTGAGTGCAGGTCTGCGAACCAGAGGGTCGTGGTTCGATTCCCAGGCAGGGCATGTGTCTGGGTTGCAGGTCGGGTCTCTGGTGGCAAGGCATGTGAGAGGCAACCACACATTGATGTTTATTTCCCTCTCTTTCTCTCTCCTTTCCCCCTCTCTAAAACTAAATAAGTAAAATCTTTATTTAAAAAGTTGCAGATTTCTTTAAAACATCAATCCTGCATTTATTTGTTTTTTAAAGATTTTATTTATTTATTTTTAGAGAGAGGGGAAGGGAGGGAGAAAAAGAGGGAAAGAAGCATCAATTGACTGTCTCTAGTATGGTGTGTATTTCACATGTCCAGACGGAGGATTGAACCAACTCAGGCATATGACCCCACCAGGAATTGACCCAAGACCCCTCACTCCACTGGATGATGCTTATTCAACTGAGCGAGGACTTTCAACCAGCCAGGACTTTCTCTTACCGTTTTCAGAAGCCTCTAATAATGTCAGGCTTGGGAGGGACCTTACTGACCTCAGTCCACGCTCCATCTTGTATTGGAGTTCTCACCACACTATAACCAACCTGCGGTTTTCCAAGGCCTATTTGAGTATCACAAACAACAGGATGCTCACGACCTTACTAGATAGCTCAGCTCTTCTTAGGCTGACTCTAGGTTCTCATCAATCCTTTTCTGGAGGCTTTTGCCACTAACCAGTTCCCTGCTGTAATAAAAATAGCAATTGAAAAGTCATTTGCAGCCACAGATGAGTGAATTGTGGTTGAACAGGATTTCTCAAATGTCTACCCCACCACTCTCCAGGATTCCTAACAGTAGGGGGAAGAATTAATTGTCCCTTTGCCTTGATTTGGTTTAAAATTCCGTGTATACTTTGCATTTTCCTCTCATAGATCTGGGTTTAACTACAGGAAGAAGGTCAAGGAAGATGCTCTGGGAAGATGCATGTGGGTGACTCATATCCCTGAGAAGTTATGAGTATCCCAGTGTAAGAAATGGGAGCTTGGCCTTGGCCAGATAACTCAGTCGGTGAGAATGTTGTCCTCATACACCAAGGTTGTCAGTTAGATCTCCGGTCAGGGCATATACAAGAAGCAACCAAGGAATGCATAAATAAGTGGAACAACAAATCAATGTTTCGCTCTCTGTTTCTCCCTTCCTCTCTTGCTCTGTAAAATCAATACATTTAAAAAAAGGAAAGGAAAGAAAAGAAATAAACAGGAGCTTAAAGCAAAGAGGATTATTTACCAGTACTATTCTCCCACATTCCAAAGCAGGGGTTGGTAGGGCTGAGTAGGCACAGGTGGAAGTCTTCCTACGCTCTAAAGTAAGCTACATTTATGTACGTTTATGAGAAAGGGATGACGATCCCCATTTAACAGAAAAGGTGAAAGGAGGTTTAGGAAGAATGATTTCAGCAAAGTCACACAGTAAGTGTCAGAACCAGGATTTGAACATAGGTATCTCTGACTTGACGGCCTGCCCTTGAGTTTTTTTATTTATTGATTTTTCAAATTGAGCTATAATTCACAGATGTGCTCATGTTTTGCTAACTCACACCTCCACTGTTTCCACTTCCATTTGGGCCCAGCATGGGTTAACAACTCTAGCTTTGTTCTACCCCCCAAAAATTGTGTGAATTTAAGCAGGCCTCTCTGGGCCTTTGTTTGTTCACGTAAAATCAGAGATTAGGCTTATGGTTGCTAAGACCTTTGCATGTGGGAGAATTTGTGCATATAAAAAAATGTTGTTCAAAAAGGAAAAAAGACTCATGGACATGGACAACAGTGTGGTGATTGCCAAAGGGAGAGGGCTGTAAGGGGGATAAATGGTAATGGAAAAAATACAATAAAAAAACTTCTTAAACAAAGGCCTGTATGGAGTTAAACATTTTAAAAAAATTTTCAATCGTAGTTGACGTTCACTATTATATTAGTTTCAGGTGTACAACATAGTGGTTAGACATTTACATAACTTACAAAGTGATCACCGCAGTAGGTCTAGTACCCATCTGGCATCAAACAGAGTTGTTATAATATTATTGACTATATTCCCTATCCTGTACTTTACACCTCAGTAACTATTTTATAACTGCGAATCTGAACTTCCTAATCCCTTCACTTTTTTACTCAGCCCCTCAACCTCCACTTTCATCTGGCAACCACCCGTTCTCTGTGTCTATGAATTTGTTTATGTTTTATTTATTTGTTCTGTCCTTTAGATTCCACATATAAGTGAAATCATATAGTATTTGTGTTTCTCTCTCTGACTCATTTCACTTATCATAATACCCACTAAGTCCATCCATATTACTAATGGTAAGATTTCATTCTTGTTTTTGGTGGAGTAATATTCCATTGCATATACTCATGGACTACATCTTCCTTATTCAATCATCTATTGATAGACACTTAGGTTTCTTCCAAATTGTGGCTATTGTATATGAAATATCCTCCTTTGTCTCTTGTTTTAGAGTTTGTCTTAAAGTCTATTTTGTCTTACATACGTAATGTTACCTCAGCTTTTTTTTTTCATTTCCATTTGCATGAAATACCTTTTTCCATCCCTTTACTTTCAATTTGTGTGTGTCTTTCCATCTGAAGTGGGTCTCTTGCTGGCAGCATATGTATGGGCCTTGTTTTCTTATCCATTCCGCCACCTTATGTCTTTTGATTAGAGCATTTAATTTATCTACATTTAAAATAATTATTGAGGGGTAGGCAGAGACAAATGTATTTGAAAAAATAAATTAAAAAAATTGTACCTGAAAAAATAAAATAATTATTGATAGGTATGTACTTATTGCCATTTTATTATTCGTATTTTTATCTTTTTTCTTTTTCTTAAACACGTGCCTTTAACACTTCTTGCGTTACTGGTATGGTGGCGACGAACGTTTTCTCATCCGGGAGAGAATCTGTGCATCAACCCTCTACGTACCAGTCAACATTTATTAATGACATCTAGTTCTGGGGACTGGGGCGTTCAGGCCAACAAAGCACAGGTTCTGTTCTTGAGGAATGCCCCCACCTCGTGAAGGGGCTGGAAGAGGCAGCGGGACTGACACATGAATCAGTCTAGTTATGGCCCTCAGTGCCAAAGTTGATGATTGTGCTCTGAGTAGAACTGTAGGAGCAAAGAGCGTTGGGAAGGCTTCCCAGGACAGGTGATGCTTGAGCTGGGCCTTGAAGGTCGAGTTCAATGGATGGATGAAAAAAGCGCGTTCCAAGGCAGGGGAATCACATGTGCAAAGGCATGAAGTATGAAAATGGTGTGGGGTGCTTGGGAGAGACAAGAGTAGCTCAAAACATAGGCTGGGTGTGTGCGTGGGTGGGGGTACTTGTTTGTGTATTTGTAGCAGAATAGACTGAGGAGGTGGAGTTGATCTTGATTTTAAAGGGTCTGGAACACATGGTAAGTTAAACTTTATCTGAGGACGAGTGCTTTCCAAGCAGTTCCAAGGAGCAGCCCAGGGAAAGAGGCGCCTCAGGGGACTCCTAGGGGCTTCAGAGCGAGGCCCCACTTTCCTTCAAGCAAAACAGCTCCATTTTTGCCTGCTTTATCTATCAGGTTCTGCTTGATTGCATCTGACAAAAAGTTTCCACTGCTAAAGCAAGCAAATAAAAAAGTTACCACCAATAGGGCCACTAAAGGATTTTCTTCGGGGGAGAAGCAGAAGGAACCCTCTGAAGGAGACTTTGTGTGTGGGAGGGGTGCAGGGGGCAGAGCCCTGATGGCTGACTTTTGGGAGCAGGTGTCTTTTTATTCAGCTTCCTGGGCTGGCGAAGGGAATTGTATTGGGAGGTGGGGCGCACATACCTCTCAGGTAGGGGGAGATCAAAACTTCGGTCTCCCCCGCCAGGACGGTGGGGGGGAAGTGTATGATCTCTGGTAGGTAGTCCCCCAACATGGGGGATGGGCGGAGAGAGAGAGGTTGGGGGAGAGGCAGGAAGCGGGCAGCTAGACTAACAAAGGTGCCTGTGGCGGTTTGCCCATCCCAGGTGGGAAGGCGGGGCCTAATGTGACTCAATTTGTGGCTCGGAGGCTTAGAGGGAGCATCAGTTGGTGGTAGCTTGGGCCTCATTTCAGCTTTTCTATGGCTGGTGAATGGGGGCCTGGGGAGGAGAGCTGGCAATCCCAGGTACTTCTGGAAGTTCCCAGGGCTAGGGAAGGTCTGAGAACTTCCTATATCTGATGTCGGGCAAGTAGTTCATGGGGGAGCCCTTTAAATCCCCTCTCCATTCCCCTAGGGACCATGGGCTGTAGCTGCAGCTCAAACCCTGAAGATGATTGGATGGAAAACATCGATGTATGTGAGAACTGCCATTACCCCATAGTCCCACTGGATGGCAAGGCCACGGTAAGAGGCAAGACGGGGCTTGGCAAGGGAGCTGGGTGGAGTGCACAACTCAGAAGAACAAAATGGACCACCACTATAGGTCATTGAAATAACAGAGCCGCCCTCTCCCCTGCAACACAGAAAGGAAAAGGAAAAAACATGGAGGGAAAAAGACTCTCCTAAGATCACACAGCAAGTAGTTGGCAAATTCAGGGATAAGACCCAGCCAGACTGAAGAAATGAAGAGCTGGGGGGCGGTGAAGGGAGCCAGGGCCTGACCCAGCCTCCTGCTCTGATCTCATTCTCATCCCCCACCCCGCAGCTGCCAATGCGGAATGGCTCTGAGGTTCGGGATCCACTGGTCACCTATGAGGGCTCCAACCCCCCAGCTTCTCCACTGCAAGGTGACCTCAATCAGCAGATAAGGATCCTTGGCTGTCCGCCTCCCTCTCCTCCCCACCTACCCTCTACTCTTGTCCCCAGTCTTGTGCTCTGCCCTTTAACTCCTGAACTCTATTCTTCCAACCTGTTTCAAGCTGGTTCTCCCTGACCTCTTCTTGTCTTTACAGATAACCTGGTTATCGCCCTGCACAGCTATGAGCCCTCTCACGATGGAGACCTGGGGTTCGAGAAGGGTGAACAGCTCCGTATCCTGGAGCAGTGAGTGCCCTCTCTCTGCCCCCGATCCTTGCCCTGTAGTAATGAGGGAGCTGGGATCCCCAGTACCGCAGCCCTCCTGCAGGTCCTGACTAGTTTGCGCCCTTGAGACAAAATGGGAGGCTCGAAAGTGCTGAGCTGGAGGGTGGGGGGCCCTGTAATAACTGGGGCTCTCAGCGGGGCGGGGGTGGGGCGAGTCTGCAGCCGAGTCCAAGGCTGAGCAGGCCAGACTGACCACCTGCTGTTGCTCAGGAACGGTGAGTGGTGGAAGGCGCAGTCCCTGACCACCGGCCAGGAAGGTTTCATCCCTTTCAACTTCGTGGCCAAAGCGAACAGCCTGGAGCCCGAACCGTGAGTGGGGACTCGTCGTGGGATGGGTAGGAGCCGGCAGATCTAGGGACCCCGCAGCAGAGGAGGGATGCTAGGGGTGATGGTGAATGTTTAAGGCTGATGGAGAAAGCACGTTCCAACAGACGACGGCTTTCTCTTCTGCCTTGCGCAGCTGGTTCTTCAAGAACCTGAGCCGCAAGGATGCGGAACGACAGCTCCTGGCTCCGGGGAACACGCACGGCTCCTTCCTGATCCGGGAGAGCGAGAGCACCGCTGGTGAGTGGCTGGGCGGGACCGCGGTGGGCGGGCCGCGGGCTGGCGCCTGGGAGCCCAGGTGCGGGCCCGTGGGCCCGCGGGGAGGGGCGCGGTGGACGAGGCGCCTCTCGCAAGAAGACAGCCCCCCTCTTTTGCTTTCGTTTACCCATTCTTTTATTTAGGATCGTTTTCCCTGTCCGTCCGGGACTTCGATCAGAACCAGGGAGAGGTGGTGAAACATTACAAGATTCGTAACTTGGACAAAGGAGGCTTCTACATCTCCCCACGCATCACTTTTCCCGGCCTGCACGAGCTGGTCCACCATTACAGCAGTGAGCGCAGCAGTACCCCCTCAAACGTGGGCATGAGGCTCCTTCACCTGTGCCCTATCAGCCTGCCTCCCCTAAGTCCCTCTCAGAAATACCCTCTACCCATCACTAAGGATGCTCCTTCATGCCGTACTGGGTGAGATGCGGGTGACAGCCCACACCTCCCCTACCAGTCCATTTCCCCTAGATGAGACTTGGTGGAGACTGGGTAGGGGTACTCGAGTCCCGCCATATTCACCGCCCTACTCCCTCCCTTGTCCTTGCAGATAATTCAGACGGGCTATGCACACGGTTGAGCCGCCCCTGCCAGACCCAGAAGCCCCAGAAGCCATGGTGGGAGGACGAGTGGGAGGTTCCCAGGGAGACGCTGAAGCTGGTGGAGCGGCTGGGGGCTGGCCAGTTCGGGGAGGTGTGGATGGGTGAGTGAGGCCCTCCAGGGCTGTGGGGAAGGGGGAGGGGAGGCATCCGCTGAGGTCGTGAGAGTCCCGCGACAGTCTGGGTGCCGGGCTCCGAGTGACTTCCTCCAACCCCTCCCCACCCCAGGGTACTACAACGGGCACACGAAGGTGGCAGTGAAGAGCCTGAAGCAGGGCAGCATGTCCCCTGACGCCTTCCTGGCCGAGGCCAACCTCATGAAGCAGTTGCAACACCAGCGACTGGTCCGGCTCTACGCGGTGGTCACCCAGGAGCCCATCTACATCATCACGGAATACATGGAGAATGGTGTGCGCCGCTGCCGGGCGCGGCCGCTGGGGGGCGCTGCCGTCCCCCTCTGCTGCTGATCTAGAGGGTGGAGGAGAAATCTTTCTCTGGCTCAGCACTGAAAGTTGCTAGAGTTTTCTGGGCCCCCAAATATTTGCCTCAGAGCTTGAGAAGAGAGCATGTCCTCTGAGTCTGTCTGGGAGCCCAGCCTAAGGCGACAGGCTCTGAAAGAGGATTCAGTCCCGATCTTCCATGACCTTCAGTACCTTTGCCTTCTTGAAAGCTCCACCTTGATTGATCTAAGGATGCTTGTTCTCAAGAAATGAGGGGTTCCATAATCCTATTTCTTTCCCTCCTGCCCCTGAGCCGTTAGAGGCCAGATCTGCCCCAAAGCCCTTTTTCATTTCTGAGTGAGTCCCTTCCCCTCCCTATTGGACAAAGTATGAGCCCCAGGCAGGTAAATAGGAATTTTCAGGCCAAGTTTTGCCACTGATTTGCTGTATAACACAGGCCAAGTCCCTGTCCTGCATCTGATGCTCAGTTTCCCTACGTATAACAGCAGAAATCTAAACGTTTCACCCAGAAAGAATACAGAGGTTATTAAGGTCTCTAGAGTCTGAGGGGTTGGGTTAGAATTCTGGCTTCACAATTCCATGGCCTTGAGCTAATAACTCCACTGCTCTTTGCCATGGTTTCCTCATCTGTAAAATGGTGATTATAATGCAGTAGTAACTTTTTCATAGGTCTTTATGGAGATGAAAGAGTTAATGCATATAGAGCAGTTAGAACAGTACCTGTCACATATTAACTGCCCAGTGTGTTATCTTGGTCTGATTCTTTGGGAGTACAAGATCTCTCCCTCTTTCAGGGAGGGGAAAAAAGCTGAACATTGGCTGATGAATTGTGGAAATGGCAAATCGGTTTTATCACATGAGCCAATTTGAATTGGTAGTTGTCTGGAGTTTGGTGTTGAGAAGGATTCTGAGGTTCACTGGAAGTGAGTGCTAGGATCGATTAGTAACGTCTGCCCTGGACACAAGGGAGGAATGGCAGTATATGTCACATATTTGCTGTATCTGGGTGAGGCGTTAATCTATGGCGACTAATTCAACACTCATAGTGGGGACACTTAGGTTGCTGTCATCGTCACACAGTTTTAAACTCTAGAGAAGGGACAGCAGCCACTAGCCCAATCCAGTAACTCCCAGCCTCTCAGGCCCCCAGGCATCTCTTTCCATACCCTTTTTAATGCATTCAGCACACATTTATTGCTGTTTACTTTTGGCCGGGCACTGGGAACACAGATGGACAAAACAAGGTGCCTGCTAATCAGGGAAATCTCATTTTAGTTATGCACAGTTGGAAACCCAGTTTGTGCCACAGGAAAGTTCCAGCATGCCACAGGGAATGTAGATGATGATGTAATTTATTATGTCTGGTAGGATCTAGAAAGGCTTCCTAGAGGAATAGTCTAGCTGGGCCATGAAAAGAAAAGTAGAATTTTTATCAGAGAGAGATGGAATAAAGAGACCGGGTGAGAGCCCACTGGTCTATGTGAAAAATGTCAAAATTGTCTAGGGTAAGTGGAGTAAGAGTAACAGAAGTGGGGGAGAGTGGAGAAGAAAATACAAAGCGGACCATGCAGGGCTTTGGATGCCTGGCTGAGGAGTTTGGGCTCTACTCTATTGGTGACAAAAAGCTTACAGACCCCTTCAAGCATGCCCTATCCTAGTCCCTGGGAAAATACCTTCCCAGGCATCCTCACTCTGAACACATACATCTCCATTTTCAGCCCTTACTTTTCCTTTTCACATGTCAGACACTGCCTCTACAACCCACCCCCTATTAGGGGAGAAGTGTCCGGGGGTTCCCTCCTGGGGCAACTTGGGTCAGCAGCTCTTGCTTCTGCCCACAGGGAGCTTGGTGGATTTTCTGAAGACCTCTGCAGGCCTCAAGCTGACCATCAACAAACTCTTGGATATGGCAGCCCAAGTAAGGAGACTTGGGAGGGCTGAGCATGGGCACAGCTCAGGGGGTAAGGATGTCTAGCCCATGACTGCTGACCTACCTATACCTGGCCTGCAGATTGCAGAGGGCATGGCATTCATCGAAGAGCGCAATTATATTCACCGTGACCTGAGGGCCGCCAACATCCTAGTGTCTGACACCCTGAGCTGCAAGATCGCAGATTTTGGCCTGGCACGCCTCATTGAGGACAACGAGTACACAGCCAGAGAGGGTAGGTGTGGGATATAGGGAAGTCTGGGGCCCACAGGGTCTGACCAAGCAGACCCAGGTAACCTCTCTCTGCCTCTCCCCAGGGGCCAAGTTTCCAATTAAGTGGACAGCACCAGAAGCCATTAACTATGGGACCTTCACCATCAAGTCGGACGTGTGGTCTTTCGGGATCCTGCTGACGGAGATTGTCACCCATGGCCGCATCCCTTACCCAGGTCAGGGCCAAAGACAGGAACTGAATAGGGCGATGGAGAAGGACAGCAAAATCCATGCCTTTCCACTAACTTCTCAGATTCACAATCTGAAAACTTTCTAGCTGCTCCTCCATCATCTTCTCAGAGATGTGATTCCAATATTCCATCATCAACCATGTTGAGGTACCAGTGAGGTATCACATCAACCGTGGCTGGCTTTTGTCTCTGTCTCTGGACCTTTGTCTCTCCCTTCAATAATACAGCCCTTCTCTTTGGTTCTAACACTGGCAGCCTAGTATGGTAGAAGAGGATGTGACAAGAGGTCTCCTTTTATTACCAGATCTGCCACGATAGTAACTTTCTGTTTGATCAGGTCATTCCTTCTTTTCCTATCTGTAAAATGTAAGGTTAAAACTTTATCTGGCCCATATTAAGCACTCGAGAATGTTAGATTTTGTTATTAATTATCACTTAGGGCAAATGAGTTTAGGCAAGTGACATCACCTGTTTCTTGATATGAAAAACGAAACTATTTGTGAAACAGTTTGACTCATAATAGACATTCACTAAACACTGACTTCCTTTCCCTCTGCAGCTTTCTGACTAAAGAGTGAGAGAGACATGTAAACAACCAATTCCCATCCTCTCCCACCCCGCCCCTTTATCTCCTGAACAAAGTCCTTTACCCTTGCATTTAGCCAAGACAAGGATGGAATTTTTTGAAAAGAACTTGCTAGGAAACTGGGGAAAGGAAATGGAACACAAAGACAGGGCACGGAGGTCAGGGAGCACAGTGGCCGGATTTGTAGAAGCTTACCATATCCTGAGAGCAGTGTGCACAGAACTTTGCTCCTAGGAAAGTAAAGACACGTTAGAATCAGGTGAGAGCCTGAAGGACTTCCCTGCCCTGGACTTGCCCCGTCACAGAGGCCAGGGACAGTGCTGGGGCTAGAAGCCCACTCTGGTCATCCTGCCAAGGGCCCTCGCTGCTCCTCCAGTGTGCCCAGAGGGGCAAATCCATAGAGAATGTCTCTGTTAGAAGAAAAAAGGTATTGAAATCATAATGATACATGGCAACTGACATATGGCTGCATGGTCGGGAAGACAGTGGGGAGTACTGGGGTCCTGGGTGAACTCGCGTCTGCTCCAGCAGACGGCTACCATTAAGACATGTGAGCCCAAAAACCAGGTTTTGTTTTTTAAAGAGAAGCCAAAACTTTGGAATATTTTGCCCAGTTCCAAACATTGGCAATTGATTCAAATAGTTTAAAAACGCTACAGAGGCCAAACCAAAGTAGGTCTGTAGGCTATATTTAGGCTGGATTTAGCCTATGGATTCGCAGCCTTGGCTCTAGCCTTGGTGTTTAGTTCCACGGCCGGTGTCCTCCAATTTGCTGATTTTGAAATGTGAGGGACCTGTAGCTGGAGGCCTCCTAGGGGCAAGGCCTGGGGAAGACAGTGTCTTTTGAGCAGGGTCCAGCCCCAAGCTTTGCAGGAGCGAAACTTCTATTTTGCCAGGACCCTGTAAGGGTTTAATCTTTGGGAAGTGCCTGTCAGTCTTCTCTTAGAAGACTGTAGGAGAAATAAGAGGTCCAATGGGGAGTTTAGAAACAGGTAGCCGTTCCTTCTGCCATGATCGTGCAGTTCTCCAGATCAGGTCCTCTTGGAGTCCACATGCTAGGAGCCTGCCAGGTGGGCCAGGACCAGCACAAAGGGAGGGGACTGGCCCCAGAATTACTTTGTCTGGGTCACCGAGGGACCTGGTAGGCCTCTGCCCCGTGGAGGTTCTGCTTGGCTGGGGCCCAGAGTCCATCTGGCTCCCTAATGCAGCATCTCATGTGCATGGTCCCAAAGCGAGAGAAGCCTCACCACTGTCTTGGCTGTGGGCTCCCATCCTTCCCTGGCCCCTGACCACCGTGTCCTTCCCCACATCATAATAATAGTCACAAGTATTATTTATGCAGTTCCCTTTTGGGCACTAGGTACTTTATAGGCACCATCTCATTCAGTCCTCACAACAGCTCTGTGAGGTAGGAGCTACTATTTGTTCTGTTTTCCAAGTGAGAAAAATGAGGCTCAAAGAGGTGAGGTGATTCACCCAATCACTCACAGCCAACAGGTGTGTGTTGTTGAGTATCTAAGCCATAGCAGACACTCCAGGGAGCACAACTGACATTTGGCAGGTACTGGTAGCGATGTCTTACCATTGATGAAGACAGAGATCCTTTTGGATTGGTGCTCACGCCGTAACAGTTAAATATCCTGAACATTGCCTCTGTTGTGGGCTTCCAAAGCCTGGAGCCTTGATGTCCTTTCTCCCCCCGGTCACCCTCCAGGGATGACCAATCCTGAGGTGATTCAGAACCTGGAGCGAGGCTACCGCATGGTACGACCTGACAACTGTCCAGAGGAGCTGTACCACCTCATGATGCTGTGCTGGAAGGAGCGCCCAGAGGACCGGCCCACCTTTGACTACTTGCGCAGCGTGCTGGAGGACTTCTTCACGGCCACGGAGGGCCAGTACCAGCCCCAGCCCTGAGAGTCCTAGCTGGGACCTGGAGCCCTGCCCTCATCTAGCCAACATGGCTGGGGAGAAGCAGTTCTTGTGCCACAGCCATGTGGCCTATGCACATAGGGAGTCTGTATGTGAATCCTGCCCACGTGTGACACATACACTTCTCATGACCTATACACTGGTTCTTTATTTGTGTGGGCTCTGCACATGTGTCTTGTATATGTGCAGCCTGTGCATATGTCTTGGACACCTGTCTAAGCTATCTCTTTCTGGGCCCTCCCACTTCCTGAGACTACCTGAGAAAGGAGAGAGGCCTGTGATTGACACCAGCTTCTGCCCACCCACTTTTCCTTCCCCCTAGTCATCAAGAAGCTCCTTGAGTGGGGAAACCTTATCTAATACCTCTTTATGCTCCTCTTTAGTGCCTGGCACACATCAGGAGCTCAATAAATGTTTGTTTGTTGATGAAGGTTGTGCATCTCTCTGCTCCCCACTCCTATTTCTTCTTCCTTGGGAGGGGAGAGTGGGGGTTCAGAAGATGATAACCATGAATTGGGGTGAAAGATGGGATGAGGGGATGTCTGAACTTTTTCCAGCCCTGCTGATGCTGGGGACCAAGGGGAGGTCCCTATGCTTTTCTGTAGCTCTTTAAACCCCTTCCCCAAAGGATTCAAGGCAACTCCCTATCCTTCAGAAGCTCGTAGGGACTGAGTGTGTCCCAGGACCCTCCCCCCTCCCATTTTATAGGGGCAATAGCAAGTTTTACAGCCATTGATTCAAGGGCTATATTTGGCCTCAGATATGTTTTGATTCACCTTCAAGATGTTTTTAAATCTTGAGCTAATCCACTCATTTAATGAATATTTATTGAATATCTACTGTGCCAGGCACAGTTCTGAGATCATAGGATATGCAGTAGATAAAACAAAGCCTCTGCCCTTGTGGAGCTTACATTCTAGTACAGGAAGACAGAAAATAAACTTTATGAAGAAGTAAATGATAAAATATGCTACAAGGTGATGAGTGATAAGGAGAAAAAAGAGCAGGATAAGGGGATTTAGAAAGGTCATGTTTGGGGAGTTTGTTACTTTTAAAGAGGGCGGTCTGAGAAGGCCTCTGAGAAGATGACTGAGCAAAGATTTGAAGGAGGTGAGTGAGCGAGCCACTTGTGGAGGGGAGGAGCCCATTGCGCAGAAGGTACAGCCTGAGGCTTGCTGACTACTTTAGGCAGGGGATAGGTTCTGTGGCACTGTGTGGTCTGTGCAGGAGCCATTTTGAGAAGATTTTACAGGGATTTGTGCGGAGCCATGACATGACCTGACATATTTTAAAAGGATGGCTCTTACTGCTCTCTTCATAATAGACTGAGTTAGTAGTTAATTTATAAAACTGAGATTTTGCATAAAACTCCAGATTTCTGCCTCTCTTTAAAAAAAGGAAAGGAAGATTTGGTTCCCTTGGGCTTATCTGTCCTCATGGAGCGAAGTAGTGGCCAACCCCTTCAGGTGGGGCACAAGCCCTCCCTTTGCCAGAGTTCCCTCCACTCCCTGTTGCTCCCAAACAATGAAACTGTTAGTAGCTATTTGTCCTTATATCCACACTGTTGTTCTTCTAATAAAGAGAAAAACGAATTTTTTTGTCCTCATATTTCCATTAAAAAGTGAGAAAATTAAAGATATCTTAAGATGGCAACATATTTGAAGAAAGACGGGGTGGGGGGAGGCATTTCTTTTTAGGAAAGTGAAAAAATTCAATTTTTAAAATATGCAAATGAAACACTTAAATCAGATTCATATATTATATATTATATATATGAATATATATTTATATTGCCTGCCTGACCTCTGTTGGCATTTGAATTTGTAATTTCTGTTCTGCATTTTATAAAATGCTGCCATATCTATGGTCTCGTTTGGGCACTGTATGCAGCTATTGAGTTGTCAGCTCTGTATTCTTAGTCTCTCCATTTTATAAAGAGGGATATGGAGGCCAAGAAAGATTCCTAGGTAGGGAGCAATACAGAACTGATAATAGAATTATTCCTTGGTTCTTTGCTGTTTCTATAATAGATCTGTTACCTTTATTTATAATTAATGGCCCAAATGCAGTTCCCAGGTGAGGAACATAAGTGCCCAAGCAACCTTTAAATTGTAAAGAGGCATAAAAATGTATTTTATTCACTATAGGACCACCAGAGTAACTTATTTGGCACACAGTAAACACCCACTAAACATTAATATTGTTGTTATTTTATTTTTAATAGTACATCTCAGTGTTTTTCAATCTTTCAGCTTATGACCAGTTGATTGAGTGATCTAGTACAGAGGTTCTTGAGGATAGGGTCAGGGGCAGTTTATACTCCCTCCAATCCCTTCCCCCCTTGCCCTGAGACATTGCATGTCTTGAGACAATTTTGGTTGTCACAACAGGGAGGGAGTAGAGGCCAAGAATGCTGCTAAACATCCTATAGTGCATAGGACCACCCCTTACAATAAAGAATTATCCAGTCCAAAACGCCAACAGCTTTAACAGCGTGAGAAGCCCTGCACTAGTATAATGGGACAGTTTCCTTCTGTCCAAAGGCACTCCTTAGCCCTCTTGTGTGACTGCATTGGGGAGGTAGCCTTTGGAGTAAGAAAGACTGGGTTCTGCCACTTTGTTACAGTGTCTCTGGTGCATAGTAGGCATTCAAAATATGTGTACATTGAAAACTGAATTTAAGTCACAAAGGTCTTAACTTCATTGTTAATCTGTAAAATGGGGATAAAAAACCCTCCTCTAAAACTGTTGTGAGGGATTATCAGAATAACTGAGATAACCTTGGTAAAGTATTTGGGCGACTGCACTTTCATTTCCTTTGTCAGGTAATTTCTCCCTCCTCCAAACTTGAGTTCTAATCCAGGTTCAGCCTTTTCACCTGCTGAGTGACCTTGTGCAAGTCACTTTTCCTCCCCCATAGGCTTCGGTGGATTCTCTGTAATATTACAAAGTTGGCTTCCGATTTCCAAGCACAGTTCCACCACCTAAATGTGAAGTTTACAGACCAGGTTTCTTCCCCCAAGACTAATGGTACCGTCCTTAAACTGCTCCCCCACCCCCCTGTTGCGGGCCTTGGTACAGGCCCAGGGGGCCCCGGGCTGCCTCTTCGGGCTGCCCTTGCCCCCTGCCGAGTTCCGGGCCCGTCCCTGCGCAAGCTGATTGGCTGGAGCAGTGCCCGGGCTGCGCGGCTATAGGTGAGCTCGGGCGGGGGGCGGAGCGAACTAGAGACCCGCCCCCTCCCCCTGGGTCGGACGCAGAGCGGAGCCGCGGGCGGGAGGCCTGACGGACCGACGGACGGACGGGAGGGACGGGAGGCGAGCAAGATGGCGCAGACACAGGGCACTCGGAGGAAAGTCTGTTACTACTACGACGGTGAGCACCGTCCTCGCAGCGGGGGCGGGGCCTGGCTGGGCCGAATCCGGGAGCGGGAGGCTGAGGAGACCTGAGAGGGGAGGCTGGGAGAGGCTGAGGCGTTGGGGAAAGGCTGAGAAAGGAGGCTGGAGGGTAAAGGAGCTCGGGGCTGAGGGAGGAGGCTGAGAGGAATGAAGTCGGGCAGAGGAAGGAGGTCAAGACTGAGGGAAGAGGCTCAAGAGGAAAAGAGACCGAAGCTGAGGAAGGAAGCTGAGAAAAGGAGGTCGGGCCTGAGGTAGGAGGCTCAGAGGATTGGGAAGGAGGTCGAGACTGAGGGAAGAATCTGAGGCAGAGAGGGTCGCTCGGGGCAGCCTGAAGTAATCTTGGTCGGGAATTCTGAAGTCTGATGGGGAGAGTTTGAGTGGGTGGGATTCCTAGAGGGGAGGCTGAGTCTGAAGGGAAAGGCAGAATATGATGGAGAACGTTGCAAGGGTATATTTTCCTGCTGAGAATACCAGGGTCCTTCATTGCCCCTCTCCTCCGTCATCCTTTTTGGGAAGACCCCTTCAAGAGTCACCAACTAGTGGTCGCCCTGTCCCTCCCCCAGTCTCTGAGCGGGGCCTGCATTTGCTTCTGGGAAATGGGGCCCCTGGGCTTGGAAGGAAAAGGATTCAACATTTTCGTGTTACAAAAATCTATCCAGCAGCTTACTCTGAACTAGGTGCTATTTAGGTGCTGGGGCTGGGGCGATGATCAATTCATTTCACATCTTCAGCTCAGTTTGGAGGCAGGGATAGACAGTGGCCGTGCTCTCCAGCATCTTGCTGGGATAAAGGAACTCTCAGTGTTACGGGGCATCGAGAAGAGGCACCCAGGCCCACCTTACGAGTTAGGGAAGGAGGTACCCTCTCAGTTAGGACCTGAAGAACAGGAGTTATTAGCCTGGCACAGGGAAGGCAAAGCTCACAGCAAGTTTAGAGATGGGAGAGAGGACAGCACCTTTAGAAAACAGCAGGTATATTTGTATACAGTATGTCTGAGGCATAAATTGGAGGACAGAGTGTAGAAGGTAGGGAACAGGAGTAAGGAAAAGGTTGCAAGTGATGAGCCTAGAGAAGTAAATGGGGACCTGATCATGAGGGTCTGGGCATACTCTCCTAAGGAAGTTGTAGTTTATTCTGGGGGCACTTGTGAATCATTGAAGGTTTATATGCAGGTTAGTGACATCATCAAATGTATACCTTAGAACTATCACTCTGGGGCGGAAATTAAATTCATGAATGTTGGGGTAAGGAAGAAGGCAAGGAGCCCAAGCCCAAGTTTCTGATTTGGGCAGTTTGATGCTGAGTATTTGCAGGAGATCATGTCAGTTGATAACTTCTTTTTTTCTTTTGTTTGTTTGTTTTTTTGTTTAAGAGATACTTGCATACTCTTTGAGATATCTGGGGGATATCCAAGTAGAGGTGTCCAGGAGGCAGTTTGACATTCTGGTCTGCACTTTAGAAGACAGAAATGAAAAGAGAGATTTTTGGCAGGTGTCAGCATACAGATGGAAATTTTATCATAGATGAGGATACAATCAATCATCCAAGAAGTATAGGGTGAAAAGAGAGGGGAATCCAGGGTGGAATTCTAAGGACGTGGACTGAGGAAAAGTCTAGTGTTCTTCATGCTCTGTACTACCCTGTCGTAGCACTGTCACTGTGTGTTGGAATTGTCCATTTATTTGTTCATACTTTCTACAGAAAGTAAATGCCTAAGGGAGAGAGACCATGTCTTACCTACTTCTCTATGCTCAGTCACCAGAACAGTGCTAGCTCCTAGTAGGCTCTTAGTAAATATTTGTTGACTAAATGAATAAAGATACAGATGGAATGGCCAGAGATGTTAGTGAACCAGAAAGTGTTGGGTTCCAGTAGCCAAAAGAGGGAGGGAATGGCCAAGGGTTGGCAAGAACTGTTTCCTGTGCAGGTTTTGAAACTAAAGTGGGTGAAGGGAAGACATCAGCTTGAACTCATTTTAATGAAGCTTGTCCAGGGCAGAGAGGATTGTTGATAAAGAGAAGATATAGTGGTTGAGAGTTGAGCGTATTCAAATTCTTATGCAAAATAGCCAGAGAGAAGGAAAGGTAGAAGATACAGAAGAGAAGAACTAGTGATGATGGAGTTTCATGAGGAGACCAGGTGAGATGCACAGCAGAGCACAGCAGGGACTCTAGCCTTCAAGAGGAAGTTCCTTCTCAAAGAAAGGGTAAGTGGCAAGGAAAAGTACAAATGCAGGCAAGTTTGATGTGGAGAGTTGAGGGAGTTTTTAAGGTGAAGTAGGAGAATATTCCTTTTCCTGAGAGTGGGGGAGGGCAGTTGATACAGTAGGAATCTTGAAGAGAGATAGTTGTTAAATAGCTGTTGTAAAAATGGGAGCCAGGAAAATAAATTTGGAAGGATTGCTGGGCGGTGATGAGGGCACATTTGAGGCTGGATCGTATACATTTGCAGCCGTATCAGTTTGCACAGTTTAGTGATCTCCACACTCCTGGTTTAAAAAGAGAAAAATGAAGCCCTAGCCAGCGAGCTGAGTTGGTTGGAGTGTCATCCCAATGCGCCAAGGTTGTGGATTCGATCCCCAGTCAGGGCACATACAGAAATCAACCAGTGGTTTCATACCTGGGTGGAACAGCAAGTTACTATCTCTCTCCCTCTCTCTCCTTTCCTCCCTTTCTCTCAAAATCAATAAATAATTTTAAAAAAAGGGAAATTAGGAAAAAAGAGACTTCTTACATTTTTTAAGTTTTAATTTTTTTATCGATTTTTTTAGAGAAAGAAACAATGATGTATTCCACTTATTTATGCATTCATTGGTTGCTTCTATGTGCTCTGACCATAGATTGAACCCACAACCTTGGCGCATCAGGATGATAACTAAGCTACTGGGCCAGGGCAAGACTTCTTACTTTTTTTAAAGTATATTTTATTGATTATGCTTTTAGAGTTGTCTTATTTTTTCTCCCCCTCCACCCTGCAGCCCCCCTCCCTCCAGCATTCCCCCAGCATTCCCCCACTACTTCATGTCCATGGGTTGTACATGTAAGTTCTTTGGCTTCTTCATTTCCTATACTATTCTTAGCCTCCCTCTGTCTATTTTGTACCTACCAGTTAGGCTGCTTATTCCTTGTAACTTTTCCCCCATTGACTCCCCTCCCCTTCCCCGCTGATAACCCTCCCTGTGATCTCCATTTCTCTGATTCTATTCTTGTTCTTGTTTGCCTAGTTTTTTCTGTTTTTGTTTTTTTAGGTTCATTGTTGATAGTTGTAAGTTTGTTGTCATATTACTATTTATAGTTTCTTTTGTTAAACTTTTATTATTATTGTTTAGATTTTATTTATTTTATTTAGGGGAAGGGAAGGAGAAAGAGAGGGAGAGAAATGTAAGTGTGTGGTTGCCTCTCACACACCGCCAACCGAGGACCTGGCTCCGAACCCAGGCACATGCCCTGACTGAGAATTGAACCAGCAACCTTTCGGTTTGCAAGCTGGCGCTCAGTCCACTGAGCCACACCCGTCAGGGCCTATTGTTCGTAGTTTTGATCACCCTTATTTTCCCTTGATAAGTCTCTTTAACATTTCATGTACTAAGGGATAAGTGATGTTAAACTCCTTTGACTTGACCTTATCTGGGAAGCACTTTTTCTGCCCTTCCATTCTAAATGATAGGTTAGCTGGATAGAGTAATCTTGGATGTAGGTCCTTGCCTTCCATGACTTTGAATGCCTCTTTCCAGCCCCTTCTTGCCTGTAAGGTTTCTCTTGAGAAATCAACTGCTAGTCTTGTGGGAACTCCTTTGTAGGTAACTGCCTCCTTTTCTCTTGCTGCTTTTAAGATTCTCTCCTTATCTTTAATCTTGGGTGATGTAATTATGATGTGTCTTGGTGTGGTCTTCCTTGGGTCCAGCTTCTTTGGGACTCGCTGAGCTTCCTGGATTGCATGTCTGTTTCCTTTGCCAGATTGGGGAAGTTCTCCTTCATTATTTTTTCAAATAAGTTTTCAATTTCTTGCTCTTTCTCTTCTCTTCTGGCCCCCTATGATTTGGATGTTGGAACATTTAAAGTTGCCCCAGAGTTTCCTAAGCCTCTCCTCATTTTTTTGAATTCTTGTTTCTTCATTCTGTTCCAGCAGAATATTTATCTATTCCTTCTGCTCCAAATCATTGATTTGAGTCCCAGTTTCCTTCCCCTTTACTGTTGGTTCCCTGTATATTTTTCTTTATTTTACTTTATATAGCCTTCACTTCTTCCTTTATTTTGCGACCATGCTCAAATCTTTTCTGTGAGCATGATAATTACTAGTGTTTTGAACTCTGCATCTGATAGATTGGCTATCTCTTCATCACTTAGTTTTTTTTCTGGAATTTTTATCTGTTCTTTCATTTGGGCCATATTTCTTTGTCTTTGTGCACCTGTTATGTTGTAAGGGGTGGAGACTTAGGTATTGGCCAGGGCAGGACAACCCACTTCCCTGCGCTGGGGTGCTATATGTTGGGGAGGCTCAGAGAGGGAACAGTGCCGCTTGCTCTCCTGGCCTGCTTTCAGTCACTTCCCCAACTACATACAAACGAATTGGGCCTTTCTGGGCTGATTCCCGAGTAGGTGGGTTTGTGTACGTTCTAGGACCCTGTGGTCCCTCCAACAGACTCTCCTGTGAGACTGGTAGATTCTCCTGCTGTGGCAACCCCCACAGATTTTTACAACCAGAAGTTCCCGCGCAGGAACCCTGGGTTGCATGGTCTGTCTTGCTTCCCAGTTGTTCCTCCCTGTTTATCCGCAGGTGAATGTGGGACCACTCAGTCTGCCAGCCTCCACCTTGCCGTGTGTCCTCTCCACCCCAGCTGCCTGTCTCCATCCCTCCTACCAGTCTGGATGAGTGTTTCTTTTTTAACTCCTTGGTTGTCAGACTTCCATAGAGTTTGTTTTTGGGCAGTCTGGCTGTTTTTTGTTTTTAAATTAGTTACACTATTTTGTCCTTCATTTGGTTATGCAAGGAAGCAAAGCAAATCTACCTATGCCTCCATCTTTGCCAGAAGTCAGGACTTCTTGCTTTTTAAGAAACTGTGAGGGGAGGGACGAGGTGAGGACTGGTTGAAAGAAGGTGAAGGGATTAACCAAAGAACATCTGTGCAGGGCCCATGGACATGGCCATGGACAATGGTGTGGGGGTTGCTTAAGTGAGTGGGGGGAGCTGGATGGAGGTGAGCAAAGGGGGAACAGTTGGGACAACTGTAATAGCATAAATAATATTTAAAAAAGTAAAAGAAAAAAGGAGAAATAGTTTTGCAGTGAGGTCACTAACTTGGGACTCAGGTTTGGCTCTGCTGCTCAGATGCTTTGCAGTATTAGGCAAGTCACTTTACCTTTCCAGCCTCAGGTCACTCTCCTGTGACATTAAGAAACCATGAGAACAGTGGGGAGAGTGCTTTTAAAGTTTAAAAGTAGTATCTAAATAAAAAAGAATTACTTCATTCGGAGTCTCTTAGCAACCTAATTAAAAATTATTAAGAGGATGGTATCTCTGGGCCCTGCCCTCAGGTACTTCCTAGCCTTCTAGATAAGGTATCTTATAATTGTGGAATACCTACATGCTTTGTTTGATACATCTTCCATGGAGATGTCAATGAATATAATACTCCCATCTGTGAATATTTTAAATGTTGAAATAAAAAATAAGAAATGTGAAAAAAATAGATAAGGTATCTTAGTTCTTTAGGTCTAAGCCTTGGCTGGATCCAGGATTGATAGGGAAGGGAGTTGCAAGGGATCAAGGCCCATACCAGAGACATGGGTAAGCCAGAATCCAATTATTTATCAAGACACTGGCCATGTGACTACCGACTGCCAACAAATTGGATAAGCATTTCACACCTCAGCCAATGCCTTGAGAACCTGTTTGCCTTGGCTGATAAGGTTATTTGAGGGGCCCTGGGAACAACTTTTTTGCCTGCCTTCCTTGCTACTGTATCTCAAAGTCTGTGTTTGTATGGGAAAAGGGTCTCTGTTGAATGCCACTTACAGGCTGTACTCTGGCTTGTGGCTCTGGCTGAGAGCATAGTCCCTGCTCTCAGAGGTCTCACTAAGATTAGGAGAAGAGGATGGAAGGACATCAGATAAAAATTAAGGAAATCTGAATTAAGTATGGACTTTGAGTTAATGTATTGATACTGGTTCATTAGTTATAACAAAAACTTATTTTACTAGTGTAAAATGTTAATAGAAGGGGAAACTGGTTGTGGGTATATGAAAACTCTCTACTATCTATGTAGTTTTCTGTAAATCTGCAATTTTCTAAAGAATAAAGTTTATTTAAAGAGAAATAGAAAAGAGGATGAGCTCCTATACATCCAGGTGTTTAAAAGTTTCTCATCCCAGGCCATGTCTGTGTCAAAGAGAATTGGAGTGTGGCTTGGATGCTGTTGGTGGCATTCCCCACAGTGCATTGATCCCTGGAATTAAACCTGTTTCTTGCACTACCAAACCAGTGAATAGAAGGTTGGAACCTTTTTTTCACTGGTGTCAAAAAATCTACTTCATCCTGATGGAACCCTAAGGAGAGATCTTTGGGTGTGCAGTTCACTAGATTTTGGAATATTGTTACAGAAACTTTTTACCAAGTAGACTCACAGAGCTGTCTAGATTAAGTGCAAATTGAAGTAGGTACTAAGGAAACCCAGTGTAGCTTTTAGCACACTGGATTCAAAGTCAGAAGAGCTGATCCCCAGATCACTCATTGTCTGTGCCATCTTGATCAGGCACTTAACATCTCTGTGTCTCAGTTCAAGTCTTTGAATATTTGTTGAGCCTCTGTGATATACAGAGTATATTTGTCCTTGCCTTAAAGGAGCATGTGGTGTTGTGGATATAAATAGATAAGTCAAGAATTCAGACATGAAACAAAATGAATTAAGTGCTATACAAATTGCACAGAGAGGAAAAGACCATTTATTCTGATCAGGAATATGTTTGGAGCTTGGGCTAGGCTTTGTAGCAAGAGGATCATCAGAGACAGAAGGACTTCCCAGGTCAAAATGAACAGTCTGAACTAAGGATATTTGGTGAAGGCAATTGCCATGTTCAGGATGCTGATAATAATCTAGTGTGTTTAGAGCAGATACTGGCAAACTTTCTGTAAAGGGTCAGATAGTAAATATTTTAGGCTTTGCATGCCATATGGGTGGGTTTCTGTAGCAATTTAACTACTCAGCTGTGCTATTATAATGTGAAGTCAGCTGTAGATGATACATAAACTCGTGGGCATGGCTGTATGCCAATAAAATTTTATTTACAAAAAGACAGTCATTCAATTGCATTTGGCCCAAAGGCTGTAGTAGTTTAGTTTGTCTACTCCCAGTTAGAAGATAGAAAGGAAGGGAGAGGGAGAGAGTTGTGGAGGAGGATGGTGGTTAAACTGGAATGGTAGATTAAGAAAGTCCTTGAATGCCACATTACTGAAGTGGTTTTTTGGTGTTTTGTTTTGTTTTGTTTTAAGATTTTATTTATTTATTTTTAGAGAGAGGAGAAGGGAGGGAGAAAGACAGAGAGAAACATTGATGTGTGAGAGATACAGTGCCTCTCACACACCCCAAACTGGGGACCTGGTCTGCAACCCAGGCATGTGCCCTGACTGGGAATCGAACCAGTGACCTTTTCATTCACAGGCTGGCGCTCAGTCAACTGAGCCACCCCAGCGAAGGCTGAGGTTGTTCTTTAATCTTCATCCTGTAGGGTATAGGAAGCCATTAAGGATTTTTGAGGGAGGGGGAGTGATGTTATCAGAGTTGTTTATGAGGGGAATAAGTTGTGACAGTAAAGCAGGTAGTTTGAATTGAAGGCAGAGGGACCAATTAGGGGGCTATTGCTATAGATGAAGCAAGAGATGATAAAAGTTTAGTTTTCTATAAAATGGGAATAAAACTCCCTGTCCTAACTATTTTACAGGGCTGTTGTGAGGATCCAATAAGAAAATGAATGTGAATGTGCTTTGACGCATAAAGTATCACAATGTGCAAGAGGTGAACTGTGGGTTATAATAATTTGGAGTATTGATGGTTATTTTTCTGTTGCGGGACTGGATTCCGTGGAGATACAGTGTCACTTCACTGGCCGCTGTTCCCAAGTAGCTTTGGAATGAACCCATCACATTCTCTAGTAGTGCCTTTGGGTCCCAGGGGAGGAAACTGGGCTAGACTGACATTCATCTGACCTCTCCAGGATTCCCTGCTTTTTTTTTCTTTTGGAGTTATCTTTCCTCAAGGTAGGTGAGAATTTTAGAGATTAGAGTGAACCAGAAAGAGGACTTTTTTTGTTTTTTGTTTTTTGTTTTTGTTATTTTTGATTTTAGAAATAGGAGAAGGGAGGGAGAAAGAGAGGGTGAGAGACACTGATGTGAGAGAAAAACATCAATTGGTAGTCTTCTGTACATGCCCCAAGGGACTGAACCTACAACCCAAACATGTGCCCTAACTGGAATTGAACCTGCCACCTTTCGGTTCACAGGACAATGCCTAACCAACTGAGTCACACTGGCCAGAGCCAGAAAACGTTTGCTTAGGAGTTTATTGGAAAAATTCCTGGGTTTTCCTGGGAGTGTGTGTCTAACTGTCACTGAAACTCACTCTTTCTTCTTCAGGGGATGTTGGAAATTACTATTATGGACAAGGCCACCCAATGAAGCCTCACCGAATCCGCATGACTCACAACTTGCTACTTAACTATGGTCTCTACCGAAAAATGGAAATCTATGTGAGTTACTGGGAGCTCCACCCCTCCCTAATCTCATCAGCTCTGGTTTCCCTTAGGTCATTTATTATCTTATTAATTTATTATCTTAAATACTCATTCATCAAACATGTGTTGAGTGGCAGACCCCACTGTGTAAATGATAGAAATTCTGTTTTTAAAGAATTCATTTTACTGCTAGAGACTGACATGTACACAGATAATTTACGGTGTGTAAGTTCTATAATTAAAAAAATGTACAAGATGTAGAGATAAGGAGGAATGAAGGAGGAAGGGAGCCTTGGGATGTTTCCCAGAGGTGATGTGAGGAGTTTCAAAGATTGAATGGAATTTAGCCCAGAGTTCAGGAGGGGACTGCTATTCTGGGCTAAGGGAAGAACATATACAAAAAGACAGCGGTAAGAACAAGATGGTGTGTTTGGGGAAAATATAAGTAGTTCATTGTGCAGGTATTGCTATAGTGTAAATTTTACAGGTCTAAGTGAGGGCAGCTAGAGCTGGAGAGGTCAGCAAAAATTGGATGTGCTGTCCTGAGGAGCTCTAGTGGGCCAGGGTCAAAAAATGTATGATTGGGACCTTGGCTGGTGTGGCTCAGTGGACTGAGTGCTAGCCTGTGAACTGACAGGTCTCCTCGGGTTCGATTTTCAGTCAGGGCACATGCCTGGGTTGTGGGCCAGGTTTCCAGTTGGGGGTATGTGAGAGACGACCTATCAATGCTTCTCTCACACATCAGTGTTTCTCTCCCTCCCACTCTCTCTGAAAATAAATACATAAAATCTTAAACAAAAACACCGCTTTATTAAGATTTTTAAAAAGTCTGAATGGGAAGAAAAAGAACAAAAACATGTGATTGGGATTGTTGAACTAGTACCAAGTCTCCATGTACTAGAGAGTATAGACTGACTAACCTCTTGACTCAGCTTTTAGTGATGTTTGCTCCATCTTCCAGTTTTTAAACAGAGGCTAGAAATGCAGATATTATGTAAAATCCCCCAACAAAAATCTCCAGCAAAGACTTGTTGGCCCAAGTGGATTTTTTAAAGATTTTATTTATTCATTTCTTTTATTTCTAAGATTTCATTCATTTATTTTTAGAGAGAGGGGAAGGGAGGGAGAGAAACATTGATGCATGAGAGAAACATCAAAGTTGCCTCTGACATACCCTCAACCGTGGACCTGGCTCTCCACCCAGGCATGTGCCCTGACTGGGAATCAAACTGGCGACCTTTCAGTTTGCAGGTCAGCGCTCAAACCACTGAGCCCCACCACCCAAGGCATTTCTTTTTTAAACCTGTACGAATAAAAACATAGTAGTACATCTGTGAACCAAATTTGGTCCAAAGGTTCCTAGTGTGAACCTCTTCTGGAGGCAGTAAATAATAAATGAAGGATTTTACATGAAAGACAGATAGGAACAGGCATGCATTTTAGAAGCATGGAGTCCATTTAGGAGGCTGTTGCAAAGGTCCAAATGAGAAAAATAAAGAGGATCTGGGGGCCCATGTTGCCTTATGGTAAGAGCATAAGAGTCTGTTGTTAAAGTGTGCCAGCAGCTTAAGTAACCTAGCAACAGCAGTATCTTTCCTCACCATTCCAGAGAATGAAAGGGGATGAGTCTTCCTTCCCAGATGGCCATGTCATGTCTCTAAGAGACCATAGAGGCAGCTGGGAAAGCCAGAGAGAAGGTAGACAGGAACAGATAGACCTTGGGACCAAAGGTTTTTCAGGTATAAAAGGCAGCTGGGAATGAAAAACATAAAAGGTAGCAAGGTTTTCAGGGACTCTAGAGAGCAGACTAGAATTTAGATAAAGAGAATACCTGAATGTGGAATAGTAAGTGCCAAGACTTTCCAGAGCTGTCTGTTGTACATCTACACCGTGCTAGTCTGTCCCCAATTTGCCTTCTTTACTGCTTCTTCCCCTTTAGCTCTCCAAGTCAATCAGATCAGGTTCTGCCTCTTTCCACCCTGTCCTGACTGGGGGAATTATTTATTGTGCCCAATCATATCTTACTCATCTTCAAGAGTCACCTCATGCCCTCTTTCAGCATATTTTTGTTGAGTACTGTCATGTCTTAGGGACTGTATTAACCTCTGTGAGAGATACTGAGAAATGTAAAAATGGATTCTATCTTCAAGTGAGAGGAAAAGTTAATAAATATTTATTGATGCTTGCTAGGTGCCTAGCCAGAGCCACCTATTATTTTATGTAATTCTTATAACAACCCTAACTTACAGATCAGGAAGCAAGCTCAGAGAGGATAATTAACATGCCCAAAGTCACATAGCTATTAATAGATGAGCTAAGACTCCAGTGTATATCTCTCTGATTCCAGTGTCTGTATCTGTCCATTTGTCCTTTTTTTCCTTCCTAAACAATCTTTTAACAAGGAGTCTAGAGGTAGATGGTCTCAGGATTTCTTTCTTTGTTTATCAGGGACCCAGGCTTATTCTACCCTTTTGCTCAGACATCCTTAGCTTATGTGATTTCATCCCTTCTTCTTTTGCCTTGGAAGTCCCATGATTGCTGTCTCCAAGTACCATGTCTTCATATAACAAAATCCAAAGAGGAAGGGGATAAGAGTAAATGGATCGCTGTCCACTGTCCCAATCTTATACTCCTGCTTTGATTAAAGAGATTAAAGAGGAAAACTTTCCAGAAACTTCCAACAAATTTCCCCTTTACATCTCCATTGGTTATTGCCATCCTTAGCCCATTCACCAGCAATTGGCTTAGACTAATCACATTTGATCCCTGGGGTTGGGTACATTAACACCTAAGCAAATTGGGATAAGCTACCAAAAAAGGAGAGAATGACTTTTTGGGAAGCAACCAACAGTGGCTCTCATAGAAAATAATAATATCTTATTGGAAATAATGTCATATGTGTGGTTTTCTTTTTGTAAACTTCTAAAGCAAAACCTCAGTATTGCCTCTCCTTCTGAAATCTCTAGACCTTGTTATCTTCAATGTGATCTTTTTCTCTGGCCCTACCTTTCCTCTGAGTATGAATCTTTGGTCGTATACCCCTAACATTGTTTATCTGCATTTATCTCTCTATCTTCTACTTTCTCTGGATTATGATCCTAGCATTCCTTTTCCAAAGCACAGGTAGACATTTTAGTACATATCCTGAAATTGATATCTTTTGAGAGTCAGCCCTGAAAGATACTCCTTAGACTTCTCATGGATGTTGCTGTATTATTTCTGTCTCTATACCTGAAAGAGACATGTTGAGGTCATTTTCAATTTCATTCTTTTTGGTCCCTTTCCCAATTCTGTCTCCATACATTTTAATTAATCTCTCCTTGAATCTACATCCCCACTTTTCATCCAGGCACCTTTCTATTTATATAATTAAAAATCTTGCTCTCTTCCTTGCCTCAGATGCTAATTTTGTATATTCCCAGGCTTCTTATTCATTGCCTTCTGTTCTTTTTTTTTTTTCTAAGATTTTATTTATTTATTTTTAGAGAGACGAGAAGGAAGGGAGAGAGGGAGAGAAACATCTATGTGCGAGATATACATTGATTGGTTGCCTCTTACACGTCCCCAACCGGGGACCTGTCCTGGTAACCCAGGCATGTGCCCTGACTGGGGATGAAATTAGCAACCCTTGGTTTCGCAGGCTGGCCCTCAGAACCACTGAGCCACACCAACTAGGGCTTTTTTTTTTTATTCTTTTTTTAAAAATGTTTTTATAAAATTTGTAGATACGAAAGAATTTTCATAAAATATGTGTAAAGCATTAAAAAAAGAAAAGAAAATATATATAAAGTATAATGACTCACATTGCAATTAATACCACCTAGTTGAAGAAAAGGGACATTTTCATGACTGCTAAAGCCAATGTATGCCCTTCTCTGACCCTATCTCCTTCCAGAGTTAACCTCTGCCCTCAATTTGGGGGGATTATTACTTCCTTGTTTTTCTGTATAGTTTTACCAGTATGTGTTCGTAAACAGTACATGTTTTAGTGTTACAGAAATGGAGCCATACAGTACTTATTATGTGACTTGCCTTTCTTGCTCAACATGTTCCTGATAGTCATATATGTTGATGCATGTAGCTGTATTTCATTGAAAGAGTATACTACAACTTTCTGTTTTATTATTGGTGGGCATTTGGTTGGTTTCTAGTTTTGTGCTAATATTAGCACTGCTGCTGTGAACATTCTTAAACATGTGTACATAGTTGGAGTTTCACTATGGGATTTACTAGGGGTAGAATTGCTGGATCAGGACATGTACACATAGTTACACTTACTAGATAATGGCAGCGTGGTTCCAGTTGCCAGCAATGTAGAAGAATTGCATTGTTCTAATTTCTTGACTTCATTTTGTTGTGTGTGTGTGTTTATTTATTTATTTGCCATTGTAAGTAGGTATGAAATTATGTCTTATTATTCTTTTAATTTGTATTTCCTTGGTTACTAGTGAGGCTGAGGATCTTTTTGTATGTTTATTGACCATTCAGGTTTTCCTATTGAAGTTCCTCTTCAAGCTTTTTGCCCACTTTTCCATTTGATTGTCTGAGTTTTATTTTTGTTTTAACTGGACCTCAGATACACAGAATAGGCTTAATCATTATCCTTGGCTCATAAGCATCAAAAGAAGGTCCGTGTTCTGCAGGCTTTTTTAAAAATTGATTTTATTTTCTACTTGTTAATTTATTTACTTAATATTTTAATAATGCAAGGAACATCTTGAATCCTACAGCCCAAGCACTATTCTAAATTTTGTGTTTATTTTCTTGCTCTTAAAAAAAAAAAAAAGGTTATCATATGCAGATGTGCCTAAACAACATGTAGTATTTATTTATTTGTTTTGAAATTTTTAAAAAATTTTCATTGATTTTAGAGGGAAAGAGAAAGAAATATCAATTTGTTGTTCCACTTATTTATGCATTCATTGGGTTGTTTTTTTTTTTAAGATTTTATTTTAGTTTTAAGAGAGGAGAAAGAGAGGGAGAAAAAGAGGAAGGCAAACATCAGTGTGAGAGAAACATCTATCGTTTGCCTCTTGTACACCCCCATCTGGGGACCTGGCCTACAATTGAGGCATGTGCCTGGACTGGGAATTGAACTGGCAACCTTTCAGTTTCTTGGACAATGCCCAGCCCTCTGAGCCACACCAGTCAGGGCGAGGAAGATGGGTTCTTGGAGCAAAATTTGCTTTTTCTTTGTAAAAGAGTTAGCTTTTGAAATGGACTTTGTCCTTCAGAGATTTGAGATAAGGGTAAATTTCATATTGTAGGAAGAGCATAATCAGTACACTGTTGGGAAGCTCTATAGGTCTTGTTGAAGAAGAGCTGTTTGTCTGGAGTATAATATTTATGAAAGAGGGCAGGGAAGAATTTGATTGGAAAAGGAAATTTGCAAAGTTCCTTAATTACCATGTCAGAATTTAGAATCTTTTTTTTTTTTAAGTTATTGACTTTAGAGAGAGAAACATTGATTTGTTGTTTCACTTATTTATGCATTCATTGGTTGAGGTTGATTCTTGTGTATGTCCTGACCAGGGGCTGAACCCTCAACCTTGGCTTATCACTACGATGCTCTCATCAACTGAGCTACCCAGCCAGGGTCAACATTTTTTCTTTTCTTTTTAAAGATTTTATTTTATTTATTTTTAGAGAGAGGGGAAAGGAGGGAGAAAGAGGTAGAGAAACACCAATGTGCAGTTGCCTTTTGCACACCCCATACTGGGGACCTGGCCTGCAACCCATGCATGTCCCCTGACTGAGAATTGACCTGGTGACCCTTTGGTTCACAGGCTAGCACTCAGTCCACTGAGCCGCACCAGCCAGGACTAGAATCTTTTCTTTTGTAGTTAGGGAGCAGTTGAATGTTTTAGAGCAGGACATTGACTTTTTAAGATTTTTGTAACACCATTACAGAAGCTGGGTTGGAAGAGGATAAGGCTGGATATAAATGGGACCAATTAAGAGGCCAAACATAATCCAAGTGAGGGTTTATTATGGCAACAGATATTTACTGAGCACCTGCTAAGTGCTGGCCACTGTGCTAGTTACTTAGAATAAAGACAGACCTGCTCCTGGCCTTCATAGTGGACCAAACAAATGCAATTTCTATGCACTTTGAATGTGTTAAGGGAAGTAAGAATTCTTAGGGGAAGTCACTTCAGTGAGTTTCTTTTCTTTTTCTTATTCATTTTAGAGAAGTAGAGAGAAGCATCTATTTGTTGATTATTTTATGTCCCCTGACCCTGAGGATCAATTTGCAACCTTGGCCTTATTGGGACAGTGCTCCAATCAGCTGAGCTAGGTGGCCAAGGCATCATTGAGTTTTTAACTGAGACTCTAGTGGTTAAGGACAGCATTCTAGGAGAATTAGCTTTTCAGTTGCAACCTACAAGCTGAGTAGAGGGGGTGAAGAGAATAGTCATCTAGGCTATAGCACGTGCAAAGTTCTAAAGATAAGAGAGGAGTCTCTTGGAGAATTGCAAGTAAAATTGTTCTTGGCAGAATGGTACAATTAATGCATGAGATTTTTTGTTTGTTGTAAGTACCAAGTTAGTTAACCTACTGGCTTTTTTAAGTGCTTTGAACTTGGTATTCATTCCCTGGACTAGATTATAAAATATTTAGAGGGATTCTAAAAAGGTGAGCAGGGACCAGGTTATTTTGGTTTCCCAAGCTAGGTTAAAGAGTTCAAACTTGATCTTGTGAGTAATGAAGCCTCTAAAGAGTTTTTAGAAGGATGTGACATGATTCAGTTGAATTTTAGACAGATTACTTCTGCTCTAGGGCTGTAGGATTGAGAACAGATTCACAGTGTTAATGTTGAGGGTGGGATACCAGTTAGGAGATTATTGCCGCAATCCAAGCCAAAACTGTGTTGAGCTGGGGATGGAAGTAGACAGATTTGATAGATACGTTGGCAGTAGTTTCAAGAGAAGTTGAATGCAGTAGTTGAGGAACAAGGAATTAGGGGTGATACTTAGACTTCTGTCTTGAGCAGCTGGGTGGATGGTGGTTAGAATAGGAAATCCAGGAAAGAGGAGCATAGGGGAAATAAGGTGGTGGATGCAATCAAAATTATGGAGGGATAATGGAAAAGGGACTGACAGTTGATTGAAGTGGAAGGCCAGAAAGGATGGAGTTAAAGTTGGCACCCAGGTTTTTGGCCTGCGTGGATGTTGACATCACAAAGTTAGTGAAAGAGAGGTTCTGGAGGATAGGTTAAATTTGGAGTGCCTCTAGGATTTGTGGATGGAGCTGGTTAGGAAGCTGTTGGAATTGTGAATGTGGAGCTTAGAATAGAGATAAAGATGGAGAGTTAGGGTAGTCATCTATCTAGAAGAGATAGTCAAAGTGGAGCTTTGACAGCATTGCCAAGGGAGTGAAGGGCTTAAAATAGTAAAAAAAAATCAAACAAACAAACAAAACTTGATATGTGGAGCCAAGCCTTTCTTCTTTTACTGTAGGTGTTTTTGTTTGTTTTTTTTTTTAAATAAAACGATATCTATCTTTCAGCCTTATATTTCTCATTATATTTAGTGAGAATTAAATGAGAATCAGATTGTACCTGGAGCCAGACCTTTGGGTTCCCAGATCCAGCTTACTAGTTTGTAACCTTGGGCAAATTAGTTAACCTCTTTGCTGTAGTTTCCTTACTGCAAAGTGAGGATGATAATGGTATGAAGTTTAAAAGGCTGTTGTAAAGGTCATGTGAGATAGCATATAAAGTGTTTGAAACAATAACTGGCACAAAGGAAACAATTAATGTTATCTGTATGTTGAAAATGCTTTATAAACTATAGAAGTATTGGTAATTAGAAAAGAGTCATCTTTGAAGAATACCTACCTTGATGGGATGAGGTGAAGAGAATTTTTTTTTTAAGGTTCAACATTAATAATAATTTTTTTAAAAGGTTTTATTTATTTTACTTTTAGAGAGAGGGGAAGGAGGGGAGAAAGAGAGGGAGAGAAACAGCAATGTGCAAGAGATACATCATTTGGTTGCCTCTCGCAACTGGGGACCTGGCCCAAAACACAGGCATGTGCCCTGATGGGATTGAATCAGTGACCTTGCTGTCCCTTTCAGTTTGCAGACCAGTGCTCAATCCACTGAGCCACACCAGCCAAGGCATTAGAAAGAGAATTTTTTAAAATTTTATTGATTATGCTATTACAGTTGTCCCATTTTTTTTCTCCCCGGCATTCCCCCGCTCCCGCCCCACCCCACCACACTTAGTACATGTCCATGCATCATACATATAAGTTCTTTGGCTTCCCCATTTCCTGTACTGTTCTTAAGCTCCCCATGTCAATTTTGTACCTACTATTTATACTTCTTATTCCCTGTACCTTTTCCTACATTCTCCCCCTTTCCCTGCCCCTCTGATCTCAGTTGATGGTCTTATGGTCACTCCTTTGTAGGTAACCGTCTCCTTTTCTCTTGCTGCTTTTAAGATTCTCACCATATCTTTAATTTTGAGTAATTTAATTATGTTGTGTCTTGGCATGTGCTTCCTTGGGTCCAAGTTCTTTGGACTTGCTGAGCTTCCTGGACTTGCATGCCTTTTTCCTTTGCCAGATTGGGGAAGTTCTCCTTCATTATTTTTCCAAATAAGTTTTCAATTTCTTGCTTTTCCTCTTCTTCTGGTACCCCTATGATTCAGATGTTGGAATGTTTCAAGTTGTCTCAGAGGTTCCTAAGCTTCTCCCCATTTTTTTGAATTCTTATATTCTTCATTCTGTTCTGGTAGAATGTTTATCTCTTCCTTCTGCTCCAAATTGTTGATTTGTGTCCCAGTTTCCTTCCTTTTACTGTTGGTTCCCTGTATATTTTTTTTATTTCACTTTGCATAGCCTTTATTTTTTCCTCCATTTTGTGATCATACTCAGTTGTTCCTGTGAGCAACGTGATTACCAGTGTTTTGAACTCTGCATCTGATAGGTTGGCTATCTCTTCATCTTCTCGTTCTATTTTTGGAGCTTTGATCTGTTCTTTCATTTGGGCCATATTTCTTTGTCTCAGCATGCCTCTTATGTTGGAAGGGGCGGAGCCTTAGGTTTTCATCAGGGCGTGGCAGCCCAGGTTGCTGCATTGTGATGCTGTAGGTGGGGAACAGGTCCAAGAGGGAACAATGCCACTTGCTCTGCCCTTGGCCAGCTTTCAGTCACTTCCCCCACTACCCACAAGCAAATTGGGCCCTTCTGGTGCTGATTCCCAGATAGGTGGGTTTGTGTACATTCTAGGGCCCTGTGGGTCTCCAACGAACTCTCCTGTAAGGTTGGGAGTTTCTTCTGTTGCTGCATCCCCCACAGATTTTTACAGCCAGAGGTTTTGAGGCTTTCTTTTCCTGTGCTGGAACTCTGGGTTGTGTGGTCTGTCTCGATCCCCAGCTGTTCTCCTGGTTTATCTGCACACAAATGTGGGACTACCTGGTCTACCAGCTGCCTCACCCACCCGGTCCTCCATATGTTGCCTTGCCGTGCGTCCTCTCCGCCTCAGCTTCCCGTCTCCACCCATCTGACTGGTCTGGATGAATGTTTCTTTAACTCCTTGGTTGTTGGACTCCTATACAGTTTGATTTTCTGGCAGTTCTGGTTGTTTTTTGTTTTTAAATTTTTTGTTGTCCTTCTTTCAGTTGTGCAAGGAAGCCAAGTGTATCTACCTATGCCTTCATCTTGGCTGTAAGTCTAGAAGAGAATTTTTTAAAAGAGACAAAGAGAAATCAGAAATCAGAATGCTGGGCTATCCAGGAAATTACCATGTCAAGCTTTAATGGGAATGATGCCATCAGAATTATTGGTGTGATGATGATTTAGAAAAGATTTTCCATCTACGAGGTCTGTCTGAAAAAAATCCAGCCATTGTTAGTATAACAAGAATAGTTTGTGTGATATAACCTGACAGCCAAGGAGAGGGATTGGAATGTGCATGTGTGAACAATGATGACTTCATTGTACTAGTCAGTGGAGGTGGTAGATGCCAATGAGTGAACATGTATACTGTGTGGCTGTCACATTCAAAATGACTGAGCGAGTAGAGCGACAAATCTGCATCGAATTTTGCGTTAAGCTTGTACATTCCTTCATGGAAACTACATGGATGATTCAGAAGGCTGTAGCCATGGGCAACTGGTGATTGTCAGCTTCATGATGACAGTGCTCACACATCATGTCTCCTGCAGAGTTTTTTGGCAAAACATCAAATCACCCAGGTGACTCAGCTCCTCTACAGCCCAGATTTGGTGCCCTGTGACTTCTGGCTTTTCCCAAAACTAAAATCACCTTTGAAAAGGAGATTTCAGACTGTCAGTGAGATTCAGGAAAATACTACAGGGCAGCTGATGGCGACCGGGAGAACTGTGTGAGGTCCCAAGGTGTCTACTTTGAGGGGGACTAAGGCGTCGTTGTCCTACGGACAATGTTTCTTATATCTTGTCTCTTCAATAGATGTCTGTATTTTTCATAGTATATGGCTGGATTCCTTCTGGACAGATCTCGTATTTTAATTATTAGTCATCCCTTTTTTAACTTCTGGAGCCATTTGGCCCATAATTATATATAGTCATTTAATATTAAAAAGAAGTAGTAATTTGGTCCTGGCCAGTGTGGCTTGGTTGGTTGGAGCATTGTCCCCATGACCCACGGTCTTTGTTTCTCTCTCATATCAATGTTTCTCTCAAATCAGTAAATGTATCCTTGGGCAAGAACACACACACAAAAAAGTGATAATTTGTAAAGTGCTTCACAATTTATAAAGATTTAACAATCTCATTCACTTCTCAACAACTTCCCTGTAAGGCAGATGTTATCTGTATATAGTAAATGAGGAAGTTGAGGCTCAAGGGGTAGACTTGCCTAAGCAACAGAATTTGAGTTGCAGTCTAGGTCTTCTGATAATGACTTTAATAATTTTAGTTGCCTAATTGGATTGTAAGTTTCTTGAGGCCAGAATCTAATCAGTAATTTCTTTTTATCCTTCACAGCATCTAGTTCAATACTGGGCAGTCATGTGTTCAGATTAGACCAAGAAGACTGGTGTGTAGTCAAGATTAACATGCCCTTTCTCCTCTCTGTCCTCTAGCGCCCTCACAAAGCCAATGCTGAAGAGATGACCAAGTATCACAGTGATGACTACATAAAATTCTTGCGCTCCATCCGCCCAGATAACATGTCTGAGTACAGCAAGCAGATGCAGAGATGTAAGTCCATTCTGTTCTCTCCCTACTTTCAAGCCCCCATTTGGATCTCCCTTTCAATTCGAGGGGCCTACCCTTCTTTCCTTTGTACCTCCCATTCAGCTGACACCTGATTTCCTTTGTCTTCCAAAAGTGCCAAAGTACTTCTTTTTTCTCAAGCCTCGATTTCTTTGTTTCTGATTGTAAGGAGTAGAGATTGAACCTTGTCCAGTTAGGTTCACAACATTTTGCCAAGAAAACTGTAGTCGTTGTAATGGAAAAAGCACTGACCTGGGAGTGGGGAACAGGAGATACAGATCCTAGTTCTGACAACTACCTGGGCAAGCCACTTCGCTTCAGATTTTTCTTTTGTAAAATGTACTCGATGTCACCCCATACAACTGACCATCTCCCACTGTGTTAGTATTAATTGAGAATTTAATGGACATGAACAAAGGTGTGGGAATTGCCTGAGGGAGTGGAGGGCACTGGGTGGAGGGGGAGCAAAGGGGGAAAATTGAGATAACCATAATAGTATAATCAATAAAATATAACTTAAAAGGGGGGGGGGAGAGAGAGAGAGTTTTAGCAGCCCGTTAGGACAGACTCTAGAGGATGTAATCTTTGAGTTGAGGTGAGTCTACCTACCCCGGAACCCTGGGACTTCAAACCCAGAACAGGTTCCATCTCAGAAGCAACACTCAATTTGTAGGAGTTATGGGGAATATTTTAGCTGTGAGGGGAAAATATGTTCAAAATTGGGAAGAACTATCATACATGACTTCTCCTTTGTGTTATTTTAGAAATTCTCACTTGCACCTAAGATCTCACTAAAGCAGTATATTGTAACAGCATTGTTCAGAAGAGGTTCTGATAGCTTATGACAGCTTATTTTGAAATATCAGGAAATTTGTGGTATTTGTTTATTACTACTGTCCATAAGGTAGTCTGAGTCCCAAAGCAGAAAGTTGTTTATTCGTTGCAATAATTGTGCAGGTAATGATTACAGAACCACAGAGACCTTCTTTGAAACATTAAGTTTCAGAACTCCAGGAGCTGCTGGCCCCTCTAAGTGAAGTATTTGCTCTTTGAATTAGCAGGGTCTTATTTCCTTTCAAGGTGAGACAGACTCATTCCTTTGCTCTCGATGGTTTTAGGGGTTTTCATTACCTATTTAGGCTAGCAGTCAGGCTCAACTGTCGGCAGAGAGGGCTCTTATTAGAGGAGCAGCTTGGTGTTAAGGCAAGAAAATGAGTTTGATGTCTTGGTTTGATTCCCTTAGTTCTGCCATATAGAAATGTGTTCAGGAGCAGGAGTAAGTCTCCTCGCTGCTCTCAGCCTGTTTTCTCTTCTCTAAAAAGAAGACAGTAAGTAGTGCCTATCTCATAGTGGAGGTTGGGGGCAGGGGATGAGTGAGATAATATATTCAAAACACTATCACTGAATAGTAGCTTTTGCTAGTATGACTTACGGCTTTTTTATTTTCAAATCTGTCAAGGCAGACGAAATATTAGGACCTCGGGAGTGCACATATGTTTGGCTCTGGTTCCCAGATTGCTCCAGTTTTCCTGAAACCAGCACTCTAATCTTATGCATTCATAAACTAGGTCTGGGATTTTATCTCATTGAAGATGCAGAGTAGGAAGAATGAGGCTCTTTGAGGACTACAAGGTACCTTATTGCCTTGACTTATAGGATTATAGAGAGATGTCACTTAGTACAGTGCTTTATAACCAGGGGTTTCTACAGAGGTACCAGGGATGTAAGAACTGAGCTCTTTTTAAATATTTACCAACATCTAACCTAGGAAATTGTACCTGTAATACCTGTAATAAGACCAACTAAGTCAGGTTTCCTTGCTTTTGGCTAGAGTGGTAAGTGCTTTGTGGTCACTTGAAGTTTTTCAAAACCTTGATAAGTGAAAATGGGAGCATGAATATAAATGCAGGTTTTTGGGCAGATAGTCTATCAGAACATGAGGCTTATGGTGCAAACATGATAAAAGGGATTTATGGTGGTAAAATTTGGAACCATTCTTGTCCATTTTATAGATGTACAAACAGACCCAGGGAGATAAAATGCTTTTGCCAGAGTCACATGGCAAGAATGAAAAATGGGCTCTGGCTGGTGTGTCTCAGTGGATTGAGCATCAACTTGCGAACCGAAAGGTTGATGGTTCAATTCCCAGTCAGAGCACATGTCTGGGTTGCAGGCCAGGTTCCCAGTTGTGTGGGGCATGCAAGAGGCAACCAGTTGATATTTCTCTCACTCATCGATGTTTCTCTCCCTCTGTTTCTCACTCCCTCCCCTCTCTAAAAGTAAATAAAATCTTTTTTAAAAAAGAATGGAAAATGGAATTCTCCACTGGTAGAAAGTAGAATGGAATTCTAGTCTCCTGATTCTGGAATGTTTTTAAATATGTTGCATATAAAAATATTTCAGACACAAAAGAAGTATAAAAAATGATATAAGAAAGAACATCCATGTACCCACTACTGGTCTTAGAAAGAAAATACTACCAGTATAGTTGAAGCCCTCCTGGGCACCTCTTGTTGATCACATACCTTTCTTTCCTACTTCCCTTTTCCTCCAGTACCACCACTGCCAAGGTACAAGCATTGTCCTGAAGTCAGTGTTTAATTCCATACATTTCTTTTTACCATACTCTTTTTACTGCCTTTCTACCCACCTCTGCTCCCCAATCTTTCACTGAGTATTGCTCACCCTCAGTCTAAAGCCAGCCTAAGACTGAGAAAAGTATTTATGGTAGGAAGAGGGAAAACCCATAGAAAAGTCCTTCCTAGCCTTACAGATTAGTCCAAATGAGGGTCTGCCTTTCCATTTTCCCCCTTTTCCATCTCTAATTACACAGCTTGTTGAGCTGGGAACAGTGGGATGGCCATTTGAGCCACATGTTGGTTTGGGGCCTGAAGGAAAATAATTTCTCCTTGTGTCTAAAGCACCCATTTCCTCCCATGGAGGCTCCACATCCCAAATAGGAATGCAGCAAAACTTGGGAAACCCAGGCAGGCCAAACCCAGTGCAGGAGGAAGCAGCCAGAGGAGGGAACTGGACGCCAGTAGATAAATAGCCTGGCCCCAGTGACCAAAGTTCTTATTGACACAGTCTCCCAGTGTTTACCCAGGAAGCTGGGAGGATAGCCACCCAGTGCACTCCCCCTTATACAAGCCACACTTCCTCAGAGCACTTGTGTTGGCAGGACATCAGATCAGGGCATCCTCCGAGTTTAGGGCAGTGCTGGAGTTGGTAACTCTTGTGGTTATTGCAAACCTTGAGCTTCAGCTGTGTCTCAAGAGGTTATCACAATCCAACCTGTGCTCTCCTATTCTCCTCATCCTAGGGGTCCTCCTCCTTGCTCTAATTTGGGAACTGCTATTGATAACAGTGGGTGCCATGGGAAGACTGGGACAAGAGAATAAGGCTATAACCCTACCCTTGCCTCTAACTTCCTGTATATCATTGATGTCTCAGCAGTTTTCCTTTTCTGTGAGAGACTTGGAGCCATAAGGTTCCTCTAGCTCTGTGAGTCTACAGTCTTCAGGTGTGCTTCTCTTCCTGTCTTTTCATTTCATTTGCATTATGGTTTGCATGTGTTTCATCACTATGTGTTAGTTTATACTTTTACCCCTTTAGGCCTGAAATAACTTTACTCCAGTTGTCACTTGTGGGTTTAGTAGAAAGAACACTGGACCGTGAAGAGTCAAAGCACCTGGATTCTGATTTTGGTTCTGCCATTGCCTGGTTGTATAACCTTGGGCAAGTCAATTAACTTCTCTGTATCTGTTCCTCTGCAGTGGGGTTGTTATCGGTCTCATCCAGCTCATGGGGTTGTCATGAGGATCAGATGAGAAATTACTGGGGAAAAGCCAGAGTATATTTTCATAGGCTTTTAGGACAGACCAATACTTCAATACTGCCTCTGCCAATTTACTAGCAGTTCACCTCTCTGAGCGTGTTTCCCCATTTATAAAATAGAACCAAATCTTACCTAATATGGTTGTGTGAGAAGAAATCATGTCAGGTATTGAAAGCATTTAGCAGTTTCTGGCACGTTGTTAAACATTCAGAGAATGATAGTCATATAGGTCTCTGTCCTTCATTTCCTTGTCGGTCAGCCAGAGTGAAGTCCAGGAACAAACCTAGGCTGAAAGAAGAGGCTAAATTTTTCTCCCTCCAGGAATGAATCAACATTTTCCAAGTACTTATTTGCAAAATGCTTCCCCATAAAAGATTTCTATTAATCTTCTCAACAATGGGGTGAGGTGGATATCATGATCGCTTGTTATAGATAATGAGCCAAAGCTGAAAGAAGTTAAATGACGTGACCCAGTTACACAGCCAGTAAGTAGTAGAGCCTGGACTAGAACCCAAGCCTTCTGGTCCCAAATTCTGTTTTTTCCATTAGCTTATAAATATATAAACACAAACTAAAGGAAATTGTGGAAAATAACCTTTCGCTTATGTCTTTCAAGTCAACGTTGGTGAGGACTGTCCGGTATTTGATGGCCTGTTTGAGTTCTGTCAGTTATCTACTGGTGGCTCTGTGGGTAAGGAACATACCTCCCTCCTTGAGGGCTGTGCTGGGTTATAATAGTGAGATCTATCTTTTAGGTCACTATTCTAGTAGGGCTGATCTGAGACTGTATGAAATGTCCCTGTGGGCTTTTACCTTAAGTCTTTCAAATGTCTTTCTGGTTCAGTCCCAACCAGGGCTCAGCCTCTGACATGGTACTGACAGGTGTCCTGGACTGTCCTCTCCTACCAAGCAATCTTATATACAGGAATTCCCTGCCAATCTTAGGGATTGTTGCGGTGCTATACATAAAAGCAATTTGTGAATTGCATAATGCTATAAAAATCGGAAGTGTCATTTGTGCCTTACAAAAGAGCATGGTAATTAAGATCAGAAATATGGCCTATATATTGCCCACTTCATTAGTAACTTCTAGATTACCTTTCGGATTACTCTAAACACTTTTTCTTAACAAGTATTTATTTTCTTTTTAAATTTTATATATTGATTTGAGAGAGAGAGGAAGAGGTGGGGGGAGAGAAACATCAATTTGTTGTTTAACTTATTTATGCATTCATTGATTGATTCTTGTATGTGCCCTGACTGAGAATCAAACCCACAGCCTTGGTATATCAAGGATAAAGCTCTAACTAACGGAGCTACCCTGCCAGGGCTTAACAAATACTTTCTTATGATCATTGTGTTCTCTCCCCCTGCCCACCACCCAATATAATCTCAGAAAACAAAGAAGTGCATGAAAAAAAATTCCCACAATCATACTGTCCATGGATAATCATTGTCACCATTTTGGAGTTTGTATATCCATTTGTTTTTCTATGTGTATATATCTTGACAAAATGTATATACATCTATATTTCATAAAAATGTGTTGCATTATATATATATAGTTTTGTGGCTGCATTTTTTTACTTAGTAAATCTTTAAAGTTTCCCTATCTGTAGTAGATACAGCATGAATTTTAGTGGCTACATGATTATTCCATGTTATGGACCTACTTCAGTTGATGTAATTGGTCCCCTCTTGTTGGATCATTTGGATTGTTTCATGTTTTTATTGCTGTTAAAATTACACTTTAACAAATGCCACAGAGCACTTTAACAAATGCCACAAATGCACTTGAACACTTGAGTGTGTATTTCTCTCTCACTTCTTGGACCTCTTTGTACTTTAAGCCTTTGCCACCTTTGGTATCTTCAGAAATTTTTTTATTGCAAACCATGGTAAGAAATACATTTATACATGTAATCCAGGTTGTGCATATATATATACACACACACACACTCCTACACTCAAAAACCCTTCCTCACTCTGAAGCCAGTTTTACCAAAGAGCAGTTACCTTTACTGTTATCGTCATATTTTTATTCTACTCTGTTTCATTTAAAAATATATATGCTGGTCATGACCCACTAAACCAATTTTAAGATATACTAAGGGGTTACCACCTTCAGTTTTAGAAAATAGTTTTTTTAAAAGTACTAATATTATGTTTACTCCCTGTTGAATGGGGTGGGAGGGAGAAGACTGGCTTGTGAATTGTACAATACAGCTGTTGAATGGGCAGGTCCTACCTCTCACTGGGTTCTCTGGGTTTCTTTGGAAGAGAGGGAGGGGGAGAGTGGCTTGGTAATAGGCTTATGTTCTCTCTTCCCACGCCCAGCAAGTGCTGTGAAACTTAATAAGCAGCAGACGGACATCGCTGTGAATTGGGCTGGGGGCCTGCACCATGCAAAGAAGTCCGAGGCATCTGGCTTCTGTTACGTCAATGATATCGTCTTGGCCATCCTGGAACTGCTAAAGTATGCCTGCCTGGCCTTGTCCTTTGGAGGAGCACCTTAGGCCAGGTTCCCACTTACCTTTCCCCAGGGCTTGCCTCCCTAGTTTACTTTTCCTAGCAGTGTGCTGGCTAGGATATGTTTGGTGAGTGTCTCTGGCCATTCTCTCCTTGACGGGGTCTTGATTTGATCTGAGCCCACGGCAAGATCAGGGGCAGGTGCTCAGGTGCTGCTCAGATCCTGCCTCCAGAGTGTCCCTGTGTGGCCGGAGTTGACCCTGGCTATAGAGTAGGAAGATCGGACTTGGTCGGCTTTGTCAGGCCTGTGGAGACACCCTGCCGCTCTTCCACCTTACTTCAGCCAGTTTCCACGTCTCTGGTGCTTAGAGATACCTGAGGGAGGCAGCCAGCTCGGTAAGCTGGGACCTGGCGCCCTTGGCGCGTGCCACTGTGAAAGAGTTCCCAGATCTCTGACCCCTTTTTGATCCTAGGTATCACCAGAGAGTGCTGTATATTGACATTGATATTCACCATGGCGATGGCGTGGAAGAGGCCTTCTATACCACAGACCGAGTCATGACTGTGTCCTTTCATAAATATGGAGAGTACTTCCCAGGAACTGGGGACCTACGGGTGAGAACTCCCTTCAGGGGCCAACCAGCTCACCTTCAGCTGCCAGCTCTAACTCTCCTATCTTGTGTCACCAGAAACTACTTCCTGTCTATTCTGCCATTCAGAGCACCATACTTCAGCCTGGGACACCTGCCCATAGTCTCCTTTCCTTCCTTATTCTGGAGGAAGGAAATGATGGGACATACAGGGTTGGGAGGGATAGGGGTCGCCTGACTCATGCACTTCCCTCCTGGCCACAACTGAATTGCATTGCACTATTCAGATACCCTGCATGGCTTGAGAAACACCAGGTTTTCTCCTCTGGGCTGTGAACTGGGACCCTTATGAACCATCTCAGGATTTCTTAACATTTTTAGGTTACTTCCCCTTTGACCATTTGACTGAAACATGTATTTTCCATCTGATATCGAATAGTTAATAGACACTTCCCCTTAATGATGTCCATCCATGGACCTGTAAGAATCCTTGGAAGCTAAGTCATTGAGCAGTTCTGTTGTTAGCATGAATACAGTAAAACCAGCCACTTTGTCATGCCAGTAGCCATTGGGTGAAAAAGTGGTACTAAATCACTTGTTTGGTATAGCAAGCATTAGAGTAACTGAACATTTACTATTTTGAAGAACTCTTTTTTCCTCTTTGCTTCCCCTCCATATCTCCCTAGAGAGGAGAGGGTGGGTGGGTAGAGGGTGGATGAGCAGTAAAGCTCTCTGGACAGGAAAGGATTGTTGTGGGCAGGTATTCTGTGACGCAGTTACCAGGCAGAGGTAGAGGTCTTTGTGCTGTGGAGTAGGGTATTTAATCTCTAGCCCCATAAACAGTTCTCAGTTTGGGTACAGGCTCAGTGATAGGCCAAGAGATGAGAACTAGACTTGCCATTGAGGGGGGTGGTACTAACCAAGGTGTCCCTGCTCTGTCCCTGGCCTACCTCATGGGCCCAACTTGTCCCTCTTAGAACCGCTGCCTCTTGCTTTAGCCTTCCAACCCCCAACCTTGAACTTCCTTCTTGCTTCATTGTTCAGTTTTACTTTAATGTCCCCCTTGATTAGGATATAGGGGCTGGCAAAGGCAAGTATTATGCTGTTAACTACCCGCTTCGAGATGGGATTGATGACGAGTCCTATGAGGCCATTTTCAAGCCGGTAAGTGGTTAATTCACCACTTGGGCTATAAACGGGGTTGGTCTAAGGGAGGGGTAGCAAAGCACCCTCACTGTATCTCGGGAATCTCTCCCCACTGAGAGGCTAGTTGGGAGATGTGTTTAAACCCTGGATTGCATGTCATGTGCTCAGTTCTGAAAACAAAATTCATCCAAATACTTGTTGATGTCCTCTGTGAGTCAGGCCCTTTGTTGGATACTAGAATATTTAAGACATGAACTGTGGCCTAGACCTCACAATCTAGGCCTGCAGGGGTGTCCAAACTTTTGGCATCTCTGGGCCATATTGGAAGAAGACAACTTGTCTTGGGCCACACGTTAAATACACAAGCACTAACAAAAACTGATGTGCAAAAAACGGTTTTAAGTATGTTTACGATTTTGTGTTGGGCTGCATTCAGAGTCATCTTGGGCCGTATGCAGCCTGCGGGCTGCGGGTTAGACACCACTGGTAGGGTGTGGGAGGCAGGCACACACCCAACAGCGTGTGTGTAGTCAGTACTGTTTTTAAGGGATGAACAGAGAGGAGTGAGAGTCAGACTGCTGCCTGGGCTGAGGAGAGGGTAATCAGATGATTTCACAAAGGTGGTGACATTTGGGCTAGACTTTGAAAAATGAGGAGTTACCCATGTGAAGAAGTGGGGGAGGGGAGGCATTCAGCAAAAGGAATAGTGGTGCCAATATGTAGCCTATGTAGCTGTATGTAGGCCAGGGTGATGTGTGGGAGGAGTGCTGAACGATGTGGGAAATGTATGTTGGGGTCAGTATTTCAAAGGGAGACTTGAATGTCATGCTGAGGAGTTAAATCTTCACCTGTAAGCAGCAGGAAACCTAATAAAGTCAGCAAACACCAAATGCCAACTGTGTGCCTTATAGTAAGAAGGAGAGAAGCCTGAGTTATGGTCTCTGTGCTCAGTAATGTTAGATTCTAGTTGTGAGAATGAGTTACTAAAAAGTGGCTCCTCATCATATCATGCTCAAAGTCTATAGGACCAGGTGAGTAGAACAGATGCAGCTAAGGGTCAGAAAAACTTACTAGAGGAAGTGACACTGGAGTCTGGGCATGAAAGAAGGGCCTCAGGGAGTTGCTGCAGAGGCCATTCTGGGTTCAATGTTGTTAATGCTAGGAGGCTCTTGGAAATCCTTTCTGATTGGAAAACTGAAATCCAAAGTGGGAAACCAGGACCCCAAGCTGATACTTCCTTTATCTACTACCCTGCATGTGAGAGAGTGGAATGGTCAGAGTAGATGATGAAGCACAAAAGAAAGTGCTGCACCCATGCTTTTTAGCCCCTAATATCACATAGCTTTTCTTGAGGCTGGTGGTGACTAGGATGTGTCCTTTTAGGTCATTTCCAAAGTAATGGAGATGTTCCAGCCCAGTGCGGTCGTTTTACAGTGTGGCTCTGACTCCCTGTCTGGGGATCGGTTAGGTTGCTTCAATCTGACCATCAAAGGTGAGGCCAGGTAGCATGGGGCTGGGTGGGCAGGGTCCTGCTGGGTGCTCCTGTAACCTAGCACCATCTTCTCCCACCAAAGGGCATGCCAAGTGTGTGGAATTTGTGAAGAGCTTTAACCTGCCTATGCTGATGCTGGGAGGAGGTGGCTATACCATTCGTAATGTTGCCCGGTGCTGGACTTACGAAACAGCCGTGGCCCTGGACACAGAGATTCCTAATGGTAATAGTTCCAGGGCCAGGTTGGGCTGGGTGGAGCTGGAGCTCATGTGTCCTCAAGTTCTCAACTCCTTTCCCACTGGGCATATGACCTCTCCTTTTCCAATACTAGTCACTGATTCTCCTGTCTATTCTCTTGTGATTGTCAGGTCATAGCCATCATTTTTTCCTGCGTACTTTTTGATCCTCTCTCTCTCCCTGTTTTTCTGTGAACAGAAGTATCGGTTATTTATAGCTTTGGAATTTCTATTCTGTAGGGTAACAGGGGTAGTAAGGAAGTGCTCACAGTGAGCGTTGCCTCAATTTTCTGAATTTGGGGCTTGGGCCTTCTCATAGTTAGAGAGAGAGATAGAAACACACACACACACACACACACACACACACACATCCCACACACACCCCCCCCCCGCCGCCGCGTGGACATTGTAGGATGGCATTAAAAAGGATTGAGGTACTATAGGCATCCCTCTCACTCTGTCTGGGAGGCATTCGTCTCTTTGATAGTTGGGCTGACAGGTCCACATAAACCTACAAATGCTTTTCTCAGGGTTCAGTGGTTTGGCCAGATCTCATAACTCTCTTATTCACTACCCCAATTAGAGCTTCCATACAACGACTACTTTGAATACTTTGGACCAGATTTCAAGCTTCACATCAGTCCTTCCAATATGACTAACCAGAACACGAATGAATACCTGGAGAAAATCAAGTGAGTATATCCCCAGGCACCCCTTGATTGAACATTCCAGGCTGTGGTTTGTCCCTAACTAGAGCCCAGCCACCCTCTCTACCATTGGCCATAGACAGCGACTGTTTGAGAACCTGAGAATGCTGCCCCACGCACCTGGGGTCCAAATGCAGGCGATCCCTGAGGATGCCATTCCAGAGGAGAGTGGTGATGAGGACGAAGAAGACCCTGACAAGCGCATCTCGAGTAAGACCCAGACCCAGGGTCCTTTACTTCCCACTAAGTAGGCAGCTTTGACTTCCCTCCACTGTTCCTGGTTCCACATTTCTTCCCAAGCTACCCATCTGTTGGGAAACCCAAGTTCCAAGTTCTGTTGCCTGTAGGAACAGTGAGGGAGCCTGAGTTCCCTACCCCTTTTTCTTTGTCTGCTTCCCTTGGTGTCTCTTGGAGGACACTAACAGGGAAGCACTGGGCATAGACCCAGAGATCAAGTCTCTCCTTCTCCCTCAATATTTCCCATTGCTTCCCAGTCTGTTCCTCTGACAAACGAATTGCCTGTGAGGAAGAGTTCTCGGACTCTGATGAGGAGGGGGAAGGTGGTCGGAAGAACTCTTCCAACTTCAAAAAAGCCAAAAGAGTCAAAACAGAGGATGAAAAAGAGAAAGACCCAGAAGAGAAGAAAGGTGGGTTTGGATTGAGCCAGGACTTGGGTCTTGAGCCCCAGGCCCTGGAGGATGATGAATCTATGTAGGGCACTGGGAGGAGGGAGCTGACTTGGGCCCTGCCAGCTCCTATGGGGCTCTTCCTCAGCTCCTTGGGCCTTTCAGTGGCTCCCAGAAGTTGCAGGGCTTACAAAAGAATGAAATCCGATTCGTCATCTCCCCTGGCTTATTGAGCCCTGCCAGGCTCCAGAGCCAGGGACATGCCTGGGCTCCCTGTGGTCAGGAGCGTGGCTCTCACATACCACCCAAGCCCTTTTCCTGGCACTTCACCCCAGTTTCCCAGGGGGCTGCCTCCTCCCACCAGGTTCAGACTCTAGCAGGTTGGGAAACCGGTCAGACCTGTTTGTTCTCACTGGGCTCACTGGGTGGACCTGGGATGGGCTTTTCTCTTTTTTTTTTAATGTCCAGTGAGCTCTAGTGTGGGGAAGGGGTTTCTGGGTAAATGACGATCCTGTGGGTCTTCCCAGAAGGGCTGTCCTTGGTTATCCCTGCACTTTTATGTTCCAGAAGTTACAGAAGAAGAGAAAACCAAGGACGACAAGCAAGAAGCCAAAGGGTGAGGAAGTAGCTGTCTGTCGGCCATCTCCCTGGCATTGATGCACCAGCCCCTTTGTCCCACTACACTGAGAGGGAAGGCTCAGGGAGAGCTGGTTTAGTTTACAAAGGCCTCTTTCAGGGACCAGTCTGTCTCTGCCGTTCTAGGCAGAGCTAGGAAGCCCCAGCCCTCAGCAGTCACCTGAGCAGCTGGGGTCCTGTGAAAATCACTGTACCCATACTTTTGCTTCAAGGCCTCTGGAGTGGGTTATCTCATACCAGTCTCTGCTCTTTCTACAGGGTCAAAGAGGAGGTCAAGTTGGCCTGAGCAGATCTCTACAGTTTTGGCTTCTTGCAGAGTCCCCCACCTTTCTCCTGCAACCCCTCAGATTTTATATTTTCTATTTCTGTGTATTTATATAAAAATATATTAAATATAAATTTCCCCAGGGACCTGACAGGAACCAGGGCCCCTAGCCCAGGGCACATGTGCTGGGTGAGCTCTTCTAATAGCTGCCTTACCATCTCTCCCCAATTCTTAATTTTGAACCATAAAGGGTGCTGGTTCTGGATGGAAGGGACTCTGTTCTCTTAAACATCCATAGGACAAAATCCTGAAATGCCAAATTCCTGCTCATTAGTTTTGGAAAGATGCCCTTTATTGAGCATTCTAGAAGGGGTGGCTTGGTCTTCCGGGACTGCCTGTTCTTTACAGGCTCCTTAAGGTAACATCAGCCATCTTTAGATTGGTTCTGTTCTCATACCTTCCCCACTTGCCCCCAGTGAGCCAAGACACTCACACTGCCTGACCTTTGTTCCCCCTCCCTCCCCCATTCTGCAGGTGGAGATGGGTAGTTTCATTTTTGAGATATTTTTTTTTGTGAGTCTTTGTAATAAAATGGTACATTTCTATACCCTCCTGAGCTCATCTAGCAGTATCCCTGGGTTGATTTTGTCTCCACCTCCCTGCCCTTTGGGAGGTCCATAAGGGTACCGCCAACTAGCTCCACAAACTCACCTGTCTTCTTCATGCCTCCCTCAAGGTTTGAGGTTAACCAATCTTCTCACCCTTCCCCCAGAAGAGACCACTCATTAAAAAGCACCACTAAAGGGACAACATTTATTCCTTTTCCAAATGTTACAGTAAAACCAGGTGGAAGAAAATGGTTTTAGAAGTTAGAAAAAAAAAGTACAAATCTGGGGTTTGGCCATTAAAAGTTATTTACAACAATGGGACGGGGAAAAGACAACAAGAAGTTGTTTCACATTACAGACCTTCCCCCACCCCAAAGCCTAATACTTGCTTACCAAGTCAAAAAAGACACAGTTGATTCACAAGCTGGAGGTTTGAACTTGAGTAAGACATTTATAAAAACCTAGACAGGGGCAGTGTCCTCCCCTAGCCCAGGTGCCACTTAGGCACAGCACAAGAGACTAAAAACTTAACAGGGGGAAGGCTGGACACTCAGGCACCCCACATCTGGCTCAGGGATTTGGGGAGTAAACAAAACCTACTTGGAAAAGAACTGGGGGAGAAAACCAGCAATTGCCTTCTGCAGGGGTGGGACAGGGAAAGGGAGGGGCAGGAGCATTTCACATCACTAACCTAACTTGGGAAACGGGAAGGGACCATCTTCAACTGGCCTTGAGAGGAAGACCAGGTGGATGATGGGAGAATCCACAGGAGGGAAGGAAAAGTGGAAAGGGATCGATCGTGGCTGGGAGGGGGCAACAGCCCCTTCCTTTCTGGGCACGGGAAGGCAGCCAGGGCACCAGGTCCAGGCAGTGACCTCACAAGGACAGCACAGTTTTTGCAGCTTAGAGATCACCCACCTGCCCCCACCCAGCTACTCATTCTGCTCGCTGGCAGGTGTTGGGCCACTCTCCGGCCCGGAGGGGGTGGACAGCTCTGCAGCCTGGGGCCCTGCCTCTTCTTCTGTGTCTCCTCCCTTGGAGGCAGTGCTAGCCTCTGCCCCCTTGGCCTGGGGTTCCTGGCTCTCGGGGGTGGCAACAGCCTTCCCTTCCTGGGCAGCGCCTTCCTCGCTGCAAGCACCGATCTCCCCCTGCTCCTGCTCTTCCTCTGTGGGCGAGGAAGCAGACGATTCACCCCCACCCTCCTTCCGATTTCTCTTGAAGGACAGGCCACTCAATTTGAAAGGCTTCTTGAAAGAGAATTTCTTCTTCTTCTTGGGGGTCTCCTTGGGGGGTACATCCCCCTTGGCTTCAGCTCCCTGGCTTGGGGGTGCTGGCTCGATGGCATCACCAGTGGCCCCGGTTGCCTCCTCTGTTCCGTTCACAGGGGGCGACTCCCCTTCACCCTTGGGGGATAAGTCTCCATTGCTTTTCACGTGGCCATTCTCCTGCGGGGCAGAGGAGACAGCAGTAAGGGTCAGGACTCTAGCCCCCCCCCCACCCCCCGCCCCCCGCCTGCCCCTGACCCCTTCCAGACAACGAGGACCCGACCCATTCTACTGCAACCGAGTCTAATTGTAGCCTCACCCCACACCCGGGATCCCGTCAAACATCTTCCTCCTGCCCCTTCCAGACGCGCTGGGGACAAGAACGGAGGCCGCGGCCGGCAGGAGGCGCTGGGGTCCCGTGGCCCCCCACCCACCTCCCCCGGGGCGCGCTCTCCATTTCGCGCAGACCCACAGGCGGCCGCGGAACCCTGGCGGGCGGGCGAGCCCTGCCAGCTGAGATTGGGCGGGAAGCCGCCCCGGGGCGCTGTTCTCCGCACCTGGACGGCCTATTTCCCCAGTTTCCTGCTTTGGGTAAACGGCCCCCCACCCACCGCAGGCTCTCCCCACACCTCGGCTACCCCTTGAAAAAAGGCCGTGGGCCACTGAGGTCGGGGATGCGGGTGGAGTGGTCGGAGGGTAGGGCAACCGCCCCGTGGCCCCTGGGCGCCCCCTTGGTGCGGCCCTTTGTTCCCCGATCGGCACTCGGGGCGGCCGGGGGGCAGCGCCGGGGGCCGGGGCGGCGAACAAAGAAGGCGGCGGGGCCCGGCCGGCGCCCCCTCCCCGCCCCTCCCCTTGCTTCACCCGCGGGGGCTGCGGCGCCGAGAACAAAGGGACCGGGCGGGGGAGGGGGTTGCCGCGTGTCCCGGGCCGGACAAAGCGCGCGGCCCCGGCCCAGGGCCCTAGAGGGGGCGAGGTACGAGAAGAGGGGGCCAGGGCGGGCCGTGCCCAGCGCACCCACCTGTCCGTTGGCCTTAGCGGGGGAAGCGCCTGCTGCCTCCTCGGCGGTCACGTCGCCCCGGGGAGCCTTGGAGCTCTGGCTGCCCATGATGGGGGTCTGCTGGGGGGCGCCCGGAGCCACCCCGGGCTCGCGCCGCAGGGGGTGGTTCGGCGGGGTCGGCCTGGCCCGCGAAGGGGTGGGGCTCGCGCCTGAGGGGGAGGGGTATCGGGGGAAACCGAGCTGCACCCCCACTCAGCTCCCGACCCAACAACTGCACCAGCCGCCGCTCTGCTCCGCGCCAGAATGCTGCCCGCCGCCCGCCGAGCTGCCTATATATATGCGCCCCTAGCTTGGGGCGGGGCCGGGCATTTAAATGAGCGCCCAATCGAGGGGCGGAGGCGGGCTCAGGTCGCGCGCCCCACTTGTGCAATGGGCGACGCTGGCGGTCTGGTCCCCCCAGCCCACACGGCAGGTGGGGTCTTGTGTGGGAAGGGGAAAGGCGGGTTCCTCGGCAAGCTGGGCAGAGGAGTGCTCCTAGAGGAAAGGGGAGAGAGCGATCATTCCCTCCTCTCACGGCCCATCTCTCAGCGAGCTGCCCCAGCATCTGGAGTGGCCCCCCATTACCTTGGTCCTGCCCTGGCAGTCCGTGACAGTCCCGGACAGTCTCCCTCTAGAACTCTTCGAAGGTTTCACGTGCCCAGGCGCATCCGAGGACTAATCCTGAGTTATGCTGAGGATAACGTGCTCATCAAAGATGCAGGGCCCGGGGCTAGGATCTGCACTCCCTCAGGTCAGAGGTCCCACCCACGTCCCTGCCGGCCTACCCCGGGGTCCAACCCACTGCGGGATCTCTTTGCTCAGACTGGTGAGGCCCATTCCTCATCCATCCTCTCAGTCCCTGGTGGCCAGTTATGCTGAGCGCCGACAGACAAGCTCACACTTGGCCTGTCATGCCCTCAGCCTAGATCCCACGTAAGGTGGTCCCATAATCTTGAAGGGTATCTTCATCTCCATTTGAAAGCTGAGGAGCCTGGGGCTCAGAGAGGTTGACACAGTATGTCTGACTTCTCTGTTGCCCTCCTTCCACATCGGCTCCCCTACCTCAGAACTCCCCACCAAGCAGGCAGAGAAAGCCCTGAAAGGGGATCAACAAACCTTAAAACACTCCAGTTCCTGAGGAGGAGGGGCAGGACCATCACCAAGGCTCCCTTCATACCTGGACAGGCCACGGGAACCCCAGAGTCCTGGCGTGCCCCATGGTGTGTGTGCGTCCAGCTGCCCAGGGTGAAGGGGTTGTGTTCATCAGGTTGTACAGGAGGAAGGGGCTGGGGGCTGGAGGAAACGTTGCAAAAGCAAGGCTGTGTCCTGGACAGCTCACTCAACAATGGCATCCATCTTCCCTTCAACCTACAATGGGTAGGGCCTCCTGGGAGGACTGAGGCTGTCAATTGTGGAGATACAACCCATCGCCCCAACCCGGGGCCTGAGAGATCGGGAACTCTGCACGGGTCTGGCCTCTTTGGGGTTGTGGGAGGGGCAGGCTGAGGTGGCGTCTACACTCAGCACTCACTCCTGTAACGTCCATATCCGTCCCCACTCTGAGACTATGGAATACTTTCAGCTTCATGAGCACCCTCCTATTTTACAGGCCGGGATGCTGAGGTTCAAAAAAGGAAAGTGACATGTCCAAGGGCATACAGCAGATACCAGTAGCTGAGGGTGAGAAAGAGCCGAGAGACCTGCTGAAGTGGTCCGGGGACTCTAAGGAAACCCCTGGAAGACTTCTCTGTTGAGATCTAGTGCTGCTTGGTCAGAGAGTGAGGCAAGAAGAGCCAGCTTTGGGACAGGGAAGGGGCACCATGCCCCACTGCAGCTCAGTGATATGACGGTGACTTCTCCACCCACTGCCACTAAGGGATGGACGTTGTGACCTGCATCTCTGTGTGGGTCACAATAGGGAAGCCACAATGCTGCCAGGCACTGCCCGCCCCGGGTTGGTAGGGCTTAGAAGGAGGGTGTGTGAGTTCTGGAGGGGTTTGGGTCAAAGGTTAAGAGCAGATCCCAGGGCTCCTAATTTCCAGGAACTGCCCTTTGGGGATGAGAGGCAAATTGCTTGGATAATCCCAGAAGGAGGGAGGAGCATCAGGGATAAAGGATCCGAGTCCCCAAAGCCTCAGAAGGAGCATGGTCCACAGAGGAGCCCCTGCATCTCCTGCCAGACATTGCTGGAGCGGGGAGGGCGGGCCGGGGAGGGGAAAGTCGGGGGCGGGGGCGGTGCCCGGGAGCCCAATCCCTCAGCAAATCCAGGTCCAGCAGAATCTGGCTTCTGGAGAGGGAAGAGGTTTAGAGGATGCTGCTGGGTGAAGGGGGTGGGGTACAGCAGCCCCACTGCCTCCTCTGTCCACACTGCTGCTCCTTCCTCCCCAGCTGCTGCAAGCCCAGACAATGTGCCCATTGTTCTGCGTCTCCAGGGGCCTGTGTGCAACTGTGTATGTCTGTTTTTCTCTGTGTGTGACTGTGTATTGCTCTGTATCTGTCTGTGTGTGAGAGACTTTGTGATTCTGTGTATGTGTGACCAGGTGTGTAGAGTTGTCGTTGTGTGAGTCTGCATCTTTGTTTGACTGTGTGTATTTAGGGTGACAGAGAGACTTGGTACTCTTGGTGACTCTGAGACTTTCTGGGTGTGTGATGGTGACTTGAGATTATGTGATGGTGACTATTGTCTGACTGTGGGTGTATGAGTATGAGTGTGTGAGGCTGTGTAAGGGAATGTCTATGAGTGTGTGGACAAAAGAGTGAATACTTTGTGTGCCCCAGTGGTGGTCAGAACCTTTGAGGTGTGGGCTTTGGCCAGGAGGAGTGGCAGGGAAAGGAGGAATGGGAAGGGCAGGGTGAGTGTGGGGTGGACAGGGGGAAGGGAAGCGGCAGAGACTAGAGACCCCATGTTTTCATACACCTCCACCTGTTCCCAGCTCTCCTGTAAGGCTCAGACCTCCATCTTGGCTCCGGCCTGAGATGCTCCTAGTTCCCATGGACAGAACCGCACGAACTTCCTTGGCAGGAAGCCTGGGACCTCAGAGAGACACAGGGTGAAGCTGAAGGTGGAAGAGGGCAACAGAGAGCATTGTCCCATAAAGGAGGTTGGGGAGCATTTTGGGATCTCTGAGGGAGACCCTGTGGTGGAGATCAGATCAGATGCCAGGTAAGTATGACTGGGCGCTATCTAGTCAGAGATGGAGGATGGGCCTCCGGAGCATCAGGAAAGGCCTGGAGGTGGGACAGAGACATCAGTGAATGGCTAGGTCATAAATGGAGGCCTCAGGAGCAGTGACTTGACACAGCCCAGTTCCCAGGCTCAGGGTCCCCGTCTCCTTCCAGGAACATTAACTGGGCCCAGAGACCTCAGTCCTAGCCCAGGTCTGCTGCCTCTTCCTGCTCTGTAACTGTGAGCCAGTCCCCTCTCTTCTTGAGCCTCGGTTTGCTCATCTGTGCGTTGAGAGCTTGGGCTCTATGATTCAAACTCACCAAGACTGGGGTGGAGTTCCTCCTGCTCCTTACAAGGCAGAGTGTCAGCTGTGAGTCACAGAAGGCCCTGCTCTCAGGGGTTTCCCACTGAGGGGAGAAACTGGCAGTGCCTTAGAGGGAGAAGAGAGACCAGGATCGGATGAGGGCTCTGTGGGCTGCATGAAGCAGGGTCGTGTGGGTGGGCCAGGGGGTGGAGGAAGAATTTAGAGCAGGACAAAGAGGGAACAGCAAATGGTTTGTGTGAGGGTGGGGATGGAGGGAGGGGCCTAGCCAAGAGCAAGGTTTAGGAGACAGGCTCCCAGGATTCTGTGACTGGCTGGGTACAGGGCTGAGTAGGGGGAAGACAGCGATGGAGCTGTGGCCCACATGTCTGTTCGGTGTGACAGTTGGCAAAGTGAATCCATTGAGACAGGGCATCAGGGGAAGAAAAGAATCAGGAGGGAGTTGCTGAACCCAGACTTGTTGAGTTCGAGGGGCCAGGGGAACATTTTGGGGGGATGACCAAGGAAGCAGCCAGACGTTTATATGCTTTCGCACATAGACATGGGATCACAAAGGCCAGGGCCCAACCTGGCTCGTGACCATACAGGGACAACACACTGAAGATTTTAAGTCAGAACTGACCCCACAAAATCTGAGCCTCTGGTCACTGCTTGAAACTGGAGCCTCACAGTAGGTGAGGTCGCCCAGGAAGTACCAAGGCAATGGGGAGCACTGCCATTGCAGGGGCGGGCAGCAGGAGAGGGCCCCAGGAAGGAGCCTGGAGGGAGCCAGCAAAGAAGGGGAAGAACCCCCCGCCCCGCAAGTACAGAATCATGGAGACCCTGGACCACTGGGGAGATTTTGAACAAGGCAGGAATGACCAACAGTAATAGTAATCATAGCTGCTAGCACTGATGACATGCTGTTTCCCATACATTTCTTCTAACTGGTGAGATGTGTATCATCTTTGTTCCCACTTCCAGAGGAGGAAACTGAAACCCAGAGGCAGAGAGTTTATGTGAACAGAAGGGGAAGAAGAAAGGACTAGCAGAAAGTGGTTTGCAGGAGCCTGGCAGTGCTAGGTTCAGCCATAGGCATCCACAAAGGGTTCTGATGCCCATGGTTTGGAAGGGGCAGGTGGGGACGGCGGCAGGGAGAGGCACGGCAGTCACAGCGCTGAGGCCCCGGCACGCTGGGTGTGCTGGGTGCTGATACTGTGGTCAGCAGGCCCCAGGCCTGCAGCCTCCCTGCCAGCCGCCTGGTCTTGAATCTGGATCTGGATACTGGATACTTGAGGGGCCCTTCTTTGGGGCCCATCATCTAATCAGTCACCAAATCACAGGGACAGGGATGGTGAAAGTTTACCTTCAGAATTTTAGGCCGCCACAACCTTTTATTTCTCCTTTCTCCTCCCTCTTCCCCTGGTCTCTGTGCATATGTGATGCATGTGTGTGTGTGTGCACGCGTTTGTCTGTGTGTGGGGGTGGGGGCAGGGAGGTTGGCTGTGTGAACTGGACAGGGCCCAGCCACTGTCTATCAGAGCTGTTTCTCTGGCTCAGTTTCCCCAATAGCCAAGAGGTATGTAATGCCCGCTAGCCTGCCTCTCTCCCCTAGGCTTGGTGAGGTCATTAGAAATTCAACCCAGTTTTTCTGGGCTGCCCTGAACACCTCCCCTCCACGTCGCTTCCCTTCTTCCCAACTTTCAGTTTCTTTTCAGATCCTGGCTGTCTTTGGGGAAGAGGTGGAATGTGGATTACTTACAACTTTCCAGCCAAAATCCCCACTGAGGGGAAGTCCCTTTAAAAGGGAAACTGAAATTCTCTCCTAGTCCAGTCCCTAGTCCCGCCCCTACCCCCTGCCTTTCTCTCCACGCTGCTCATTACCTCCTCTGTTCAGTCTCTTCCCCCAAATGATCTGGACCCAAGTACTGTTACCTTCCAACTTTGTGACCCCAACAAGTACCTTCCCCTCACCAACCTCACCATGCCCACTCTGTAAAACAAGGACACTCGGTGCCACTTCACGTTGTGGCTTGGGTTCAGTGAGGTGTTGTGTTGAGGCAACTTTAGTGATGAAGACCTGGCTCCATCACGTTCTAGCTTTGCGGCTTTAGGCTCTCTCTGAGCCTCAGTATTCTCATCTGGAAAATGGGAATGATAACTGCCCATTTCTTGGGTTACTGTGATAGATGAGCTAGCGCCAGCCAGCAAAGCTCTTGAAACCGAGACCTGAGGCACAGGGCACTTGGGACATTCAACAACGTTCCTAGATGTGATGACGTGACATGCTGGGCGAAGGCCTGACACAAAGTTAGCACTCACCAGTGTGCCCATTCCCTTCTCTTCTCTTCCCTGCCCTGGGGGGAGGGGTGGGAGTCTGGGACCTCCCTGGGATAACCTTGCGGTCCCTCCATCAACATTCTCCTGGTGCAAGTGGTAGAGGGACTGACCAGGCTGATCTGGACTGACCAGAGGCTTGTTTCTTTGGAGGGAAATTTATTCAGCTCAATCAGTTCCTTAAGTGGTAAATGAATCTGTCTCTCTTCAGAACCCTTTGGGTTCTCTCCCTCTTGTCTTGCACCCCAGAAGGGTCTCCCTGGGACCTCCTTTTAGTGCCTTTTCCCAGAAAGACATACTCTGGAGCCCCGCTCCAACACACACTTCATCTGCGGTCCCCTCCCAGTCCCTCCACAAATTCTCCTTCCCTCCCACTTGCACAAGGGGCCTGACACGGTGGAGGACCTCCCAGTGCTCCAGGCTGCGCCTCTGAAGGGTGAGCTCCTGGCGGCCTTTTTCTTCTTTTCTCCTCAGCCCACTGAACTTCAAATTCACTGGATTTTTTAGTTCTTCAGAGCACTGAGTTTCTCCCACCTCAGGGCTTTTGGACATGCTCTTCCTTCCACCTACAATGCCTCTCTCCACTTCTCTACTTGCTGGATTTCTACCTTTCTCTTAAAACCCAGATCAAACCCAGGTCTAGACTATCTAGATTCCCCAGGAGGAAGGAACAGCTCTCCCCACCACATAGTTGATACCTCGGGGCTTAGGGTTCCCACTCAGCCCCTTGCACATTGTACCTACTCAGTGCTGGGCGTTATGAGTGCAGCCTTGGACTTAAAGTCTGGCAGTTGATGGGTCAATAAGCCTGGACGTCAGCCTGGACTTCAGAGGAGTTTGGGGATGTCCCAAATTTGAAGCCACAGAACCGGACAGGATCCACTAGAGAGGAGTGATGCACGAAGACAGAGCCTGGAGGGGGAGCTAGCAGGGTGATTCAGCTGATGGACGGCAAGAAAGGGGAAGATCAGGAACAGGGATGCCCTGAAAGTTGGGGAAGAAATGGTTTCCAGAAGGAATGAATGAATGATCTTCCATGTAAAACGCCGCTGAAGGGTGAGGAAGATGGAGGGAGATGGGTATGGGAGGCATGCAGGGGGCAGAAGTGACAGGACTTAGGAAAGGACTAAGGATATTGGCAATGAGGAGGAAGAAGGACTGAGGATGGTGCCCAAGGGTCTGGTTTGGGCAAATGGGTAGAAGGCGGTGCCGACCTGCACACAGGAAGCCTAAAGGAGGAGCAGTGGGGTATACGTGGAAATGGAGAGGTCAGTTTTAGATAGATTGGGTTGAGATATCTTTGGAATGGCCTTAGGATCACATGAAGTCAGTAGGATCAAATGGTGTCTTTGAGTCTGGAGAAAAATCTGTCGGAGAGAAAGAGAAAAAAAGATCCCTCTGTCCGTTTCCACCTCCGCCCCGCTGCTGCCTTCTCTATGTGTATCTATGAGATAATCTATATGCTTGCAACTCAGAAATTACTATCTCTAGCCCAGATCCCTCCAGAACTCCAGCTGCCCTTGGAGATCACACCAGTGTCCTTCAGGGACCTGCAAGACAGAAGGGCAAGCCTAAGTGGACACAGATTAGAGGGGACAGCGCTGGAGGCAAGAAAACAAGGGAGAAGTCAATCAGACTGGTCCAGACAAGGCAATAGGGGCCTGAACTAGGCGAGGCCTGAGGGCAGAGGAGAAGATCAAATCCAGAGACATTCAGAGAGGCGACAGCACCAGAGGTGGAGGGGGGGACTAGGTTCCCTCTGGAGGGAGAGGGGGCTAGAGGAGGAAGGGAGATGGCTCTAGGGCTCCACTGGGTGTGGGGCTGCTCCGTAGTTACCTGTATGTGATGGAGACCCCACAAGGGCAGGGAATGGGTCACAAGTGGACCTTATGGGGTGAGGAAGGGGGGCTCCTGCTGACCACCAGGTGGAGGAGTCTGGGTAGCAGTCCAAAGACTCCTTCCTTAGCCATCAGCACCCTCTGCCCTTTGTAGGGAGGCTTAGGCAGGATCCACTCTTGGTCTCAGTCCTGAGTGGGACCTGGGAGAGTGTATAAGGGAGAGCACAGGGACAGGAGCCGGAGGCCTTGGACCTAGTGGAGGGCTGGAGACCACTCACTGCTCACTAGATGGCTCCGGGACCCGAGGAGGGCTCGAGGCCTGGAGTCACCGTAATGAAACCATGTCCCTCCCCTGCTTTAAATCTGTCCATAGCTCCCTACTGCCTCCTGTACTCCCTAGTTTGACCTTCAGACTATTTGAAGCTCCAAGCCCTGATTTTAGGCAGAACCCACACGTCTGCCACTCTCACCTGTTCCACCAGTGGAATGACCATTCCAGCCTGCACATCGCCAAGCCTTTCTCCATGCTGCCAGTTCTGCCTGCACCACTGTGCCACGTGTATGCCTTCCTTGTTCCTGCTCACCCATCAGGACTCAGCTCAAGGGACCTCTCCTAAGGCTTTTCTGACCACAGGAGGACCCACTGTGCCTTGTAGAAACCAACTTCACCCCCCTGTGGCATTCTACCGGGCTGGAGTATATCTCTGCCTTTCTCTTTCTATGGCATTCTGAGAGGTCTGCTTCCTCCAGTCTGGTTTACTTGGGGGTTTGTGGGTGGGAATGTGTACAGTGGGAGGATCAGGGGTGGCAGCAGATGCTCCCCAGCCTTTGAGTTCAGTCTAACTCAGGGTGTGGGAATGGGGAGAACTGTGAGAGCCAGAGAGAGGCAAAAGCAGCTTTATTTGGGCAGGGAAAGGCAGAAACATAGAGAGCCCAGGAGACAAGGCAGAGTGAGGTGATCTTCACCCTCTCAGAAGGGACACCGTATTATGCAGGGCTCCCAGGCCATCTTTCTGCTCATCCTGGCTTGGTACAAGTCAGCCCCAGGGCCATCATGCGATGAACCTGAAGTCTGTCTTCCCATATCTCTGGAAAATAGACATCTGTGTTACTCCCCTGGAACCCTATGCCATACCAGACTGCCTGGCTTCACATGCTGCTCTGCCATGACTAGCTGGTGTTTTTGGGCAATTCATCTAATGGCTCTGAGCCTCAGTCTCCTCATTTGAGGATAATGGGAATAATGATGGTACCCACCTCACAGCATTATGATAAGGCTTAGGAAAGATAATTGCATGCAAAGATTAAGCATGGTACCTGGAAGAGAGTCAAATGTGCAATAAATATTATTTGTTATGACTATTACTACTTTATCAAAAGTCCTGGGCTCCGGTCCCAGTTCTGCCATGTTTTTCTCTCTGGGTCTGCCTGAGTTTCCACCTGTAAAATGGGGTGTTGAAGGGTTAAATGAGATAATGAACTTGGCAGAGGCATCGAAGGTGAATGATTATCTCTGCCCCTCTTCACCTCCCTGGGGCTGACAGGGCTTATCAAACCCCACTCTGTCAGGTCTTTATTGAGCTCTCAGACCAGGCAGTACCTGCTGCCACAGGACCTTCCCATTTCCTCTCCTCTGCCCACAAGGCAAAATGAGAGGAAAGGGCTGACCAGCAGGGATTGTGGTTAGACAGGATGAAGAACTTCCTTCTGGGCTGCAGGATACTACCCTGGAAAGGAGCTAGAAGTCCTGGGACTGAGGCTGCTGGGGAGAGTGATTGCTTTGAGGGAAATGGCCAGGCTAGAAAGGATCAGTAGGGGTGAATCAGTTCTGCAGTGACATCACTTCCAGAAACCCTGAAGCCTGGCCCAAGGCTCCCAAGATCTCTCTCAGTGTCTCTCTCCCTTTCTCTCTCCCTCTCTCTCTCTCACACACACACACACACACCGTACAGAAACAGATACATAACAATAAGGATACTTGAAAACAGAGAGGCAGAGGCAAGAGGCCACCCACTAAACATACGATGTTCCCTCTGTCAAGAATACTCTTCCCAGCATCTGGAGTGGCTGACCCCTTCTCATCCTTCAGGCCTTGTATGGGAGTTAACCTCCTCAGGCTGCACATCCTGACCAACAAATACATTCATTCAACACTTACTGAGTCCCAATTACGAGTTAGATCTGTGAGCAAGACCAAGTCCTTGCTCTGTACATGTAAAGTAGCACGTGGCCCACCTTGTTTTTCTCAAACACCGAATATTTTATCTCTGAACTCTTTTTATTGTCTGTCTTTCTAACCAGAATATAAGCTCTATGAGGGCAGGGATTTCAGCTGCTTGTTTCACTACTGCGAACCCAGTGACTCAGTGTATAAACCTGGCACAAACCACTAAAATGTGTGTCCTTGATAAATATTTGTTCGATAAATAAATGGCCACAGAGACCAGAGATCTACAGATACACAGAAACAGAGTCATGCTGAAACGTGGATGTAGACATTCAGAAATTCACATAAATACAAGCATACACAGACACACACCAGATGATCACCAAGGCAGTGTCTGCCAAGTTGCCTCTGAGCCTTTCTGCCTTCCCTTAGGTTTTCAGCTTGGTCACCAGGCTAGGGGCTGGAGTCACTCCTGCCCTGGAGCTGGCCTAGTTGGTGCCCAAAGTCAAGTCCTATCCTGGTCCCCGCACTCCCCTTTCAGGGCACAAAGTTGGCATTGTTTAAGGAGCCCTATTTGGAACTCTTATTTTACTTTTTCAAGGGTCTTCTGATGAACAGAAATTTTAATATGGTTAAATCTTCCAATCTTTTAAAAAATGTTTGTGGTGGTCTGAGAAGGGCCACCGCCCCGCAGAGTCCCCCCGCCCAGTCCGTGGAGCCCTTCCCACTTCGGCTTGCCCCTCCTCCAGGCCCTGAAGCCTGCAGGGCTGAGCCTGCCACAAGGAGCACCGACCAGGTGCTAGGGCTTTGCCCTTCCCTAACCCTCCCCGGAGGCCCCGCCCTAAATCCCGCCCCTCTGTGGTCGCGCCCTCTTCTGGCCCCGCCCCTCACTAGTTCTCAGGGACGCAGAGGAACTAGATGTCTCTTCCTTTTGCCCAGGAACTGGTAGTTAATATTCTGCCACCGGTGCTTCCACCTGCAGGGAGGGAAAATTTGGCAGACAAGATGGGAGAAAGGCTCCCCTGTTCCCTCAGGGTGTACGCCCGCTCCACCTAGCCCAGCCCCCTTAGTTGGCTCGCAGTCGCCTCGGGCATTGCCCTTCCCCGTCCCGCCTCCTCCACCCGCTCCCAGGCGGCATCAAGCCCAGCCTATCCAATCCCTGACTGGCCCTCCGCTCTTGGGATCCGCCCCTTCTCACAGACAGACCCCGCCCGCCTCAGTAGCCCCGCCCTTTTCCCAGAGCCCCGCCCCGCCCCGGTCTTTTTCGGTCTCAGTCTCTGTTGTCTCAGTCTCTGTCGTCTCTCTCTCTGTCTACCTCTTTCCTTCTCTCCACTCCTCTCTCTCCCTCGCCCCCTCTTCCCGCGCTCACGTGAGGCGCGGGCGCGCGCCGTAGCAGCTGAGCCAGCGCGCGAAAGGCACATCAACCAGGCCGGTGGTCCCGGGCAGCAGCAGCAGATTGCACCCCGGCCAGCGCCAGGTGGCGCCCGGCGGGCGGCGGCGCTGCGGACTCGGCCAGTGGTCACCCAGGCTGCGGCGGGCGCCGGGCGCCGGCAAGGCCGGGCCCCGACAGCCCCAGAAACACAACTCCTGGTCCAGGCGGTGCGGGGGCGTGGTCCGGGGCCGCCTGCGGGGAGATGGGGCGCAGCCACCCCAAGAGGGCACTACGAGCGGGGAGGAGGGGCCGCCTCGAATCAGATGCGGCGAGGCAAGGGCCGCGGCCACTCCTGGTCGATGGAGGGACTGAGCGGGGGTTGAAGGGCCCCATCGGAGTCTTCCTAAGTTCCTGGGCGCCTCTTCTTCCGGCTCCCAGACCAGGACCCTTGTTACTGCTGGCGCCCTCCCCAGAAACCCCTCACCAGGACTGAAGAAAATTCACCACGAAGTGGGAAGTCTCGGTGGACAGCATGGTGTCCAGGCCGTCTAGCCCGGCTTCGGCTTCTTTTAATACCTGACCAGGCGTAGAGGGGGAGGCCTGAAAGCCCATAGTACCCCTGGGCCTGGCTGTTTTTATTAGTAGGAGGCTTCAGCTAGTAGAAGGGAGTGGAGGGCAACGCCTATTCCACTGTCTGACTTCACCAGCCACTTTAATGGGAGGGAACTGGTCATCAGATCTTAATGATCCCCTGAGACACTTCCCCCCAGGACCCTGGACAGAAGGGCAAGAACAGGAGGGCAAGGAGAGGCAGAGGCAGCAAGAGAGGGCTGAGGACAAGAAGGTCAGCTGCTGGCTGAATAAACCCTTCCGTATTCCATCCAGAGGCCTCCAGCCTGTAGCCATACACCCTGATGGTGTGCTCAGGTAGAACCCACACCTCAAAAGACCTCACTGCTCCCACGGCCCTTTTTTCCCTTGCTCCAGGGCACTCTTAAATGTCAGATGCAGAAAGCTTCTCAGCCAGCTCCTACTTAAAGAATTTTTAAAAATATTTTATTCTATTCGTTTTTAGAGAGAGGGAAAGGGAGGGAGGAAGAGAGGGTGAGAAACATCAATTGAGAGAAATATCAGTCTGTTGCCTCTCGCACAGGCTCCCCAGAGAAATATCAGTCTGTTGCCTCTCACACATGCTCCCCAACAGGACTGAAACCTCAACCCAGGCATGTACCCTGACCAGGGATTGAACTGGCAACCTTTCGATTTGTGGGCTAACGCCCAACCAACAGAGCTGCACCAGTCAGGGCGTGAATTCTCATCTGGAGACCAGGAATGAATTTCTGGGAGCTCCAGGACCCCCTAAACTGTCTTCAAAGTTCCAAACACAAATATATTTCTGGAAAGAATCTAAAAAGAGTCCCTGACACCTACCTCTCCATCCCTCCAAAAAAAAGTCCTTGATCTGGTCTAATGTACCCTTTGCAGAAAGGGAAACCAGTTCAGAGGTGGGTAGAGAAAAGCCAAAAGTAAAACTTGGGCTTCCTACTACTCTGCCTACCCCTACAAAGGGTGAAACAACTCTCCTGTGCCCCTGTCCTGCCCAGAGCATGGGGTTCGGGGCTCAGGGCTCGGAGCACAGGCTGGGCCCTGCTCCTTTTCCCACACTGCCAGTTTGGGCTATTCCCCACACCCCGTGACTCATACTGGCTGCTGAGGAGAGTGGGCAGCTGTTCTGAGCCCCCAGAGCTCATCCAGTACAGGTCCTGACTTGCCCCCTCCAAATGTGCAGCCATATTTGAGGATTTAATCTCTTTTCCTCTCCTCTCTGTGGGGAATCTACCTCTTGTCATTCCTTGCTCTTTTCCCTGTCTCCAGTTTCTCCTTCCCTGACAGCTCCTTCCCAGCAGCAGATAGGCTCTAGTTTTTCCTATTTTTGAAGAAGAAGAAAGGTTCTGTCAGTCCTGTGCCCTTCTCCAGCTCCCCTTCACAGCCAACATTCTTGAAAGAGTTGTGTACACACGCTGTTTCTGCTTCCTCACTCAGCCCCTGCAGTCGGGCTTCCTCCCCGACCATTCCACAGGGACAGCGCATCAAGGTCACCACTCACCTCCTTGTTGCTAAATCCAAGGGATGCTCTCGAGGCTTTATCTGACTTGACCCCTTAGCAGTGGTGACTTCGGCACAGTTAAATACTCCCTTCTCTTTGAAGGACTTTCGTGTCCTTGTTTTTTTTAGACATTATGCGCTCTTGACTTTCTCGCTATCTTACTGATTGCGGTGACACGGCACAGTTCTCATCCTTTGCTCACTGCCTAAACATGGGTGTTCTCGGGCCTGCTGCCGTGTGTCCCAAGGGAATCTCATCGGTTCCCATGCCTTTGGTGTCCACCTGTGTCAGAGACTCACTTCTCTCTTTCAGCCCGACCTCTCTTCCCTGCTCTACACCTGTCTCTTGGACCCCTCCCACTGGATGACCCACTTCACAGGACACATGCCCCACACCTGCCCTTCCTCTTACATTCCCCAGCTTGGCTGTTTTCTCAGTTGCCTGAACTAGAAGTCTGGGCTTGGGTCCAGACTCTACCCTTTCTCCACCTTTTCATATTCAAGCAGCTACAAAATCCTGTGTTCTCCAGGACCTATCAAAATCCCGTTGCTTTTCTCCATTTCCACTGCTGACACGTGGTCCCAGACCCCACAGCCTTTGACCTGGGAGGCAGCAGCAACCTCCTTAATTGTCTCCCTATTGCCACTCTCAATCTCTTAGGAGGTCTCTTCCCACAGAGCAGCCAGGGTTGTCTTTCCAAAACAGGTGTATGTCCCTCTGCACAGTGTCTTCAGCAAAAAGTTCACCCATGGTTCACACCAGTCCCAGTGCTGGGACATTTCCCACCCCAAGGTCTTTGCCTGGATGTCTGCCTCTCACCTTAGTTCTAGTGTCAGTTCCTTAGGGAAGCCATTCTGGACCCCCAGCTGGCTCTGCTTTTCCTTCTCCTCACAGCATCGTGGCCTCTCCTCTATGGACTCATCAGTCATTCATTAGCTGGTCTAATCTGCAGACATTCTACAAACTCCTGATCCCTCCCATTTTAGGCCCCGGGGATGTCGGGATGAATATGACACAGCCCCCATCCTCAATGCATCCCTGTCATAATGGGGTAGACAGCCATTCAACAGGCATCAAGGAATATAGGTAAGTACACAGTGGGACAAGTAGGCAAAAAACAGGCAGTCAGAGTAGTCTTCTTTGAGAGGTGGCGATTAGTGGAGATCCGAAGGGTCAGTGGGATTGGGAGGGAGGCTATTCCGGGCAGAAGGACCAGCATGCTTACAGGTGGGAAGAATGTTTTGTGAAGAGCTGAGGAGTGTCCAGTGTGGCTAGGCAGTGATGTAAACAAGCCATTGATGAGATTTATTTACTTTTAAATATTTATTTATTTTTAGAGAGAGGGGAAGGAGAAAGAGAGGGAGAGAAACATTGATCAGCTGCCTCTCACACACACCCCAACTGGGGACCTGGTCCACAACCCAGGCTTGTGCCCTGACCGGGAACTAAACCAGTCACTGTTTGGTTCGCAGGCTGGCACTCAATCCACTGAGCCACACCAGCCAGGTCCATTGATGGAATTTAAATAGGAGAATGACAAGGCTGGGTTTGTGGTCTTTATAAAACCAGTCTGGACTGGAAGAACCAAACAAGGAGCGAATCAGGGAGATTGGTTAGGAGGCTGCAGGAGTAATCCAGATGAGCAGCAATGGGAAGCTGGTGTGAAATTGGAGCAGAATGGTCTGCGGTCATCTGGAAAGAGGGGGAATGAAAATGATTCTGGCGCTCTTACTCCAAGATTAGGTGGAGAAAGGCCATGGAAGCAGGGACAGCCATATCCCTGTGGTGTCCAATTCGCTGATCTACCTGGTGCTGGGTTTCCTGATGTCTTCCCAGGGGCCCCCATTCATCCTTTATCCTAGGGCAGCAGGTGGAGGCCCAAGGGGTAGGAGGCTGCTAAGAAGACCCAGGATGAGACAGAGGGGAGGAGAAAAGGAAGTTGGGTCAGAGTGTGGATATGGTGGGGTTCCAGGGAAAGTAACATTTGGAACTTCCTCAGAGTCTGGAAATTCCAGTGTCTCTGGATCCACCCAAGACTCCCAAATTCTGAGATGTTCAACCTCTGGGGCCCAGTTCTTAGAAGTCATGGGATACTTCTAGGGGCTGTGAGTCTATATCTGAAGGACACCATCCCCTGACAAGTCCCTAGGATTCATGACAGTCCCTAACGTCAGGGTGCACTTCCCATGAGTTGGCCCAATGCCCATGATCCCTGAGATTGGGATCCTCACACTAACCCTGGAGGCTGGCAGCTTATGTACCCATATGGTACCCAGGAAGACTCCCAGGGCTTAAGGAACTTGCTCAAATTCATATAGTTAAGACGAGGCAGAAGAAGGATTGGAATCAAGATTTGGCTGACATTAGAGTCTGTGCTTTTGACTCCTGAACTATATTTAAGCCTCTTGACCGGAAGCTTTGTGGGGAACTTGCTTGTGGTTGGGGTGGCTGCCCCCGTCTTATATCAAGTGATGGGAAAGGGTAGTGCTGATGTCAATTGTTGCCGTGGTGATACAGCAAACGTTTCTCTCTGTCTCCATAGTAACTTGGGGGTCCATCTGTGTACTTAGCCCCCTCCTTCTAAAATGGGGCTCTTTAAGGAGGGGCTGGCTAGTACGGTGTCTGAGAGAGAAGTCAGGGAAGACAGTGATTCAACCATCCTTTTTTTCCCTGGGCCCCTGCTCATTCCTCAGGTCCAGACAATAAGGCTGGGATCTGGGAGTTCAGCTTTGGCGTCTGGGAACAGCTTTACTCTATTAGGTGAGGGAGGCAACTCTGTTTTTACCACTTGGGGGTTCCCCTGGAAATTCCCCCTACCAAGTTCCCAGGCTCCTGAGCGGAACTGCTGGGAAGTTGGCAGAGAGAGGCAAGAGGGATTCCCCAGTCCCTTCTTCAGGCTGGTCATCACCCAGCCCCTGGGGACAAGGCTGGCAAGCTCTCTGTTGCCCCTTGAGGCCAAATGTAGGAGCAGCAGCAACAGGCTCTAGTTCCTTGAGCGCCAGCTGCGCCAGAGATACCTTCCTGGTGCTATACTCACATGACTTACTGAAACCTTCCACCAGGTGTCATTAATGTCATTTCACAGATTTGGAAATGGAGATTCAGAGAGGCTAAGTAACTAGCCCAAGTTTGCACAGCTTGTAAATGCCAGTCAGGACTAAAATCCAAGACTAGAATTTAGGCTCCAGCAGGAAAGAAGAAAAAGCAACCGAGAACAGAATGGAAAAGAAGGTGAGAAACAGGAGAGAGAAGCAATTTAGATTGGAGCCTGTCATGCTCCCTGTAGCCTACAGAACAAAGTTCAAACTCAACGCCTTGACCCAGCTTCTCTTCTGTGAACTCATCCCTGGATCCCCTGAATTCTGAGCTCTGCAAGAACAAGGGATTAGATTCAGGCTTGAGCTCTCAGCACCTGGTGTGGCCCAGGTAGGTACTGGTGAAAGTTGACTGAGCTGAATTTCTTGAACTCGCCCTCCACTTTTCTGCCTCCAGCCTTTGCCCACAGTGTTCCTTCCACCTGGAATGTCTTACTCATGGACATTCTAGACCTAACTAGACTCAGGGTCTGGCCCCTTGGCGAGGTATATGTCTGCAGTGTCTAGAATCTTTGCATCCCTCATTATCCAAGCAACATCAGAGGAGGCAATAAAACTTTTTTTCAAGGAAAGGAGGGTTGAGAAGATAGCACAAAGGAAGGAAGAAAGGTGAAAGAAAGGAGGAATGGGAAAGATTCAGCATTTTGGGGTTGGCAAGGTCCAGAGAGATTAGCTGGTCCCCGCCCACAACTTTTTTCCCCCCCTAACCATTGAGGAAAGATTCCCTGAGGGAAGGGACTTGCCAGAGTGAGGCCTCCCAGTAAATCATGTGAGTTCTATGATTTCTATGTGAGTTCTATGAGGGTCAAGTTCACCATTGAATCCCCAGTGTTCTGCACAGGCCTGGTAGACCTGTATTGTCTGTGCCAGGGACAAAGTCTGAACTAGAACCCAGAGGCCTGACACCTGGTCACACTGCCCAAGGCTCCTCATTGCCATGGGACAGGGTTGTCATCCTGGCCCCTGTCACTCTTTACCCCTTCTTTTCAGGCTTCTTTTTCTCCCAGGCATAATCAATCTTCCAATCTTTGTAGAAGCTGTCCATTACTGTCTGGTGATGCTGTCAATTGCCTGGTTGTGCTTACACCTCAAAGGAAGGCTTACTTAGGGCCCAGACTGGTCAATTATAATCCCCCATCTCCTTGACAATGGTGATTGGCCCAAGGAGTGTACACATGATTTAAGAAGGGCCAATCGCTGCCCTTTCAAGGGTAGGCATACAGAGAGTGGGAGAAAACACCTCTCCCTTCTTGGGATTTCTGAGCTGCTGGCAATCCTGATGCCTCCGCAGGAGATAATCAGGAATTGAGAGAGGAACAAGGGGCAGTCCTGGTGGGGTTGACTCCTTTGTTCAGTCCCAATAGGTGCCCTGATTCCTACAGTTCTTTCTTAAATCGGTAGCTCATATCCTTTCCAGCCACTTGAAACAATCCTTTTTTTTTGTTTAAGTTAACTTCAGGTGCTCTCAATGGCTAGACCATATCAATAATAGAGCCCAGTAATTTTTTCTCTCTAAAATGACAATGGCCTCCTAAGGAGGGTGAATACTGTTTACAAGGAATGAGGTCATTTTTCTGCAGAACAGCATCATGGGTTGTTAGGTTGACTAGGGGCTACATTAAGTTTGGTGGGGATGGAAACAGCTGGATTATTCCACTTAATAGAAGAACGGAGAGTCTGTGAGGGGTTCTCCAGGCAGTAAGGGTGGAGGAGAAGAGGAGTGAAGGAGGAGAGGGAAGCCAGCACGAGGGCCTAAAGCCAGGGGTTATTCTAGTGGAGGGACAAGCTAGGTGTGGAGGGGCTCTCAAAGAGACAGGATGTTTTGAAGGACCAGGGGCTGAATGGTCATCTGAAGTCCTTGCTTTGAAGCAGACCTTTTGGCAAACATCTTCTCCTGTATAAGCCTACATTTGGCACTGCCTAGGAGAGTGTTTTGTTTAGATGTCTAGAAGTCACCTTTCAGATAACCATGGGATTTTGAAGTGCTCTAGGGACAGCTTGGCCTTCTACCCTAGGTAAATTAGGTAAGGAAAATTGAGTCAATTGCACTTAGATCTCAGGCGACAGGAGATTGAACCAGATCTTTGGCTTACATATATTTTTTTTCCAATATTAAATAATCCAGGTTCATTAAAGCAAAATTGGAAAGTGAAAAATACTTATTCAGCCTCAGTACTACACTTTAAGGCAAGTTTGTGCCAGAGGCTGGTCCTATGGATGGCTTTTAAGTCTGAGGACATTAAGTCTGAGAACATTGGAGGGTATGAGCATCATTTATCTGTTGGGGGACCCCAGGCAAGGCACTCAAGGCTCAGTTCCCTCACTTGTAAAATAGGAATTTGAAATCAAAGTTTTTGAAATGACTTCTCGAATTTTTTTTCTGGTTCTACCAGTTCTGGAAGAAACCAAGGTCAAGATGGACAGGGTACTCCCCCACCCCAACTCTTCCAGCAAAACCAAAGGTGCCCAGGGTCACAAATCAGCAGGTAGCAAAACGTAATGCCATCTTGGGAGAATTAAATGAGCCTGGAGTGGGTGGTCATTCTCTACTCTAATTTGCCTGCCGATCCCCTCCAATCCCGAGCTTCTCTAGGCCCCGGGAGTCCAGCACAATAATGTGACTTTCACTGGAGGCTGTGGGAAGAGATGGGAGAGAGAGAAGGATGAACACAAAGGCCCCGAGAGGAAAGGGTGCTGGAGAAGGGGGTCATGACTAGCAAATAATGGGGGAGAGGTATACGCCTGGCCAGAAGAAAGTGGGCCGGAAAAGATGAGTTCCTGGGGCTGGGAGGATTCAGAGGAGGCGGCAGACATAGGGAAGGCACTGTGGGATGGTGCGGAGCAGTCAGCGGGCCCGATACGACAGGAAAGACATACACGGCCAGACCGGAGTGGAAAGAACAGTTTATGCTGTGCTTTATTAAAATGTGCATCATTCTTTTATTTTAAAATGTGCATCACTGTCTCGTGTTCGGCGCGCGCGACGTGCTCAGGCGCACTCAGGTGGCGCGGGCCCGGGGGCTCCCGCCCATAGCCAGGTAGACGTCGATGGGCACGTGCAGCAGCGTCAGGCAGTGGCAGCCAGGGCAGCGTCGAAGCGGCCTGGGGGAAAAGCAGTGCGACAGGGGGCGCTGTTGAGGTCTTATCCGTGGAGTGCACCAGGAGTCTCGGAGGTTCCGGCGAGGATGTGGGCCCTCATCTGGGGCCAGGGTGGATGGGACTGGGGCCAGAAAGTGGGAGGACGACGACCTGGGAGCGCAGGAGGGGCCGCAGGCTTACCTGACCGGGTTGTGCTCCGTAGCTACTGGCTCTGGGCTGTCCTGGGACTCGGGAGCGGCGGCAAGGCCAGGGGAGTCGCCCGCCTCAATGGGGAATCTCCGACCCTGATGGGGCTCCTGGGCACTCATGTCCAGGCCCCGGGTCGCTCTGCGCCAGGAGGGGCGGGGCAGGGCCGTCAGGCCGCTCCCAGACCGCCGGGCGCACTCACCCTGCGCCCGCCCCCTGGGCCGTGCTCACCTGCCGGAGGCCAAGGCCAGTCCCAGGCTGGAAGCGGCTGCCTGAGCCCTGGCCGTGGGAGGACGCTCAGGTCCAGGCGGAGACGGGCAGGTGTCTGCGGCGCGTGTGGGCCCGGGTGTCCACGGGGAAGGCTGCATTGTGACCTGGGCCTTGGCGTGCTGACCTCACAGAACTCGTTCCTCCCTCCAGGGAACCCTTCCGCCACCCGACACCTAGTGCGGCAGTGCGCACGGAGACCGAGGGCTCCCGCCATGGCGCCTTGCGACTGGATGGCACAGACCTCCAGCAGCCCAATGGGGGCGCAGCGGCGACAGCAACCAGCTGGGAGGAGGCCTCGGCGAGGAGCCTGGCATTTTAGGAAGCTTTGGAACCCCTGAGCGTCCGTCCACACCAGGCTGGGCTGCAACTCACTCACTGCCTGGCTGGAGGGTGGGAGCGCGGCGATGACTTAATCGGTGCTAGGTTTGGTGGTGCTGTTGCTGAGGGTAGGCCATTTTGGCCAAGGGTCACACAATATTTACATCACAATTGGGCTGGAGTTGTAAAATGTCTGGTCCTCTACCTCCCCACCACCTGCGGCTGCTGTGCCCTGCGGAGAATGTTCTAGCGCTGGGGGCTGCTGTGGGTGAAGTCCTTGGGGGGAAAAGGTCCGGGCCAAGGGCGATGGTGGAGTAGAGCTGCCTCACAGAGGCAGCATGAGCTGAGAGGGTGATAGGAAGGAAGCGCTACGCAGCATGGAGGACTTTCTGCTCTCCAATGGGTACCAGCTGGGCAAGACCATTGGGGAAGGGACCTACTCAAAAGTCAAAGAAGCATTTTCCAAAAAACACCAAAGAAAGGTGGCAATTAAAATTATAGACAAGATGGGAGGGCCAGAAGGTGAGCAGGGGCCCCTTTGGAGGAAGGGAGGGCTGGTTTAGGTGGGTGGGGGGCTTCCTCCTCCCTTTAGTCTGGAACCAAGAGAGACAGTGGCTCTGGAGTAGGTCATTGGGGAACAGAGGGATGCTGGGAATCCAGGAACATCAGACCCTCCAAAACCAAGATTAAAGTGGCAGGTGAAGGGTCCTCAGAGGCAGAAGCTGGTGTGGAGGCAGGTAGAGATGGGTGTGGGCTCATGGAAAGAACTGTTGGTCACGAAGCAGGGGTGAGGAGCTGGTTACCCCACTGCAGGCAAATCAGGCCTTAAAGCTGAGATTCAATGGCTTTGTCTAACAGTCCCTCAAGTACTTGGATACCTAAGGGCTCACAGGCTGCTCACAACAGTCCCTGAGGTTGGAAGGGAGTGGTTCCTTTGAATATGTTAACTACAAAAGTAAGGTGAATATTCTTTGCACTGTCCAAGCACCTAGACATCTAAGACTGTTAAAAAGAATTTCACATTGTGATTAGTAGGCACCAGACCCAGCCAGACATGGTGGAGAGGCATGCAGATGTTGGAAGGCAAAAGACAGGAGGCAGGAGTTTGGACTTTCTGGACTTGACACCCTATCTCTTTGTCCTTTGTTTCCTCAGAATTTATCCAGAGATTCCTACCTCGGGAGCTCCAGATTGTCCGTACCCTGGACCACAAGAACATCATCCAGGTGTATGAGATGCTGGAGTCTGCTGATGGTAAAATCTACCTGGTGATGGAGCTGGCTGAGGGAGGGGATGTCTTTGACTGTGTGCTGAACGGGGGACCACTGCCCGAGAGCCAGGCAAAAGCACTCTTCCGTCAGATGGTTGAGGCCATCCGCTACTGCCATGGCTGTGGTGTGGCCCACCGCGATCTCAAGTGTGAGAATGCCTTGTTGCAGGGCTTCAACCTGAAGCTGACTGACTTTGGCTTTGCCAAGGTGTTGCCCAAATCACGCCGGGAGCTGAGCCAGACCTTCTGCGGCAGCACAGCCTATGCCGCCCCGGAGGTGCTGCAGGGTATTCCTCACGACAGCAAGAAGGGTGATGTCTGGAGCATGGGCGTCGTCCTCTATGTCATGCTCTGCGCCAGCCTACCTTTTGATGACACAGACATTCCCAAGATGCTGTGGCAGCAGCAGAAGGGGGTGTCCTTCCCCACCCATCTGGGCATCTCGGCCGAATGCCAGGACTTGCTGAAGCAGCTCCTGGAACCAGACATGATCCTCCGGCCTTCAATCGAAGAAATTAGTTGGCATCCATGGCTAGCAAGCACTTCATAAAAGCAATGGCAAGTCCTCCCCAATAAAACGGGGGGAGAAAGAAACCCCAAATCCGCTTCTAAAATGGTGATAAATGGTGATATATATTTTACACTTTAGGTTTACTTATCCTAAAACTTACCTACACCTTTCCCAGCCTTACTTCTCTTTCCCTTTAAAGATCTTCATGGAACCAAAGGGCCTCATTCAGACTTCCCTTTTATTACATCTGACAAGTGATTTTCATATGGGTATTTAACTAAAGTTAATTAAATTAGATCCCAGGAACATACACATACAGGGGGAGGAGAGGAGAGGGGAACAATTGACCAAGATCAATTGGAGCCACTGTTGTTGCAACTTCCTTTTCAAATAAAAGCAGACGCATTGGGAATGCAGAATTGGCCTCTTGACTCCTTGTCTTGGTGAGAAGCCTGCTGGGGGCCCTTTCCATTTCTCATCCCAAAGGCCAACCTGGCTGAGTCTAGGATGAGGATGAGGGACTTCTTCAGGACCCATGCTATCATTGTGGTGCAGGTGCCATGGGGGACAATAACAGACCCCCAGACACCTTCCAGCTTCTGTCGAATCTCTTTAATGCTGTTAACGCCAAGTCTGGAAAACGTTCAGGACAAAGTTCTTTTTTCGTTCTTTTTAATTACAAAACTAACAGCTGTTAGAATCTTTTTTTTTCCTTTTTTCTTTTCCCAGCTACAAAATACTCTGGGGAGATGCATTATAATTTAAAATATATAATATTGCACAAACAACCAAAAGATTAAACTAAAGAAATTACAAAGAGAAAACCCCCCATCCCATCAAAAAGATTCAGCATTCTCTCCATCCCACCCCCTCATTGAAGGTTTGAAGTGGAAGTGACCACCTCTCTTGGCATCCCTGCCTCGATCCAATTAAATCACTGAACACACCAGACTATGTACAAGAATCACCAGAGCAGCATCGTGAAGCACCAGGGTCTCCAGGGATTCCTGCAGCCCCTCATTTCCCCAAGAGAGGTGTAGCTTTTCCAGAGTGAAGCATAAGAGCCATAGGGATTGGGTCTGCCTTCAGAAGAAGAGCTTTTCCAGAAGCCTGGTGAAAATCTCAGGTCACCTCCAGCATATCCCTTCCAGAAGCAGAAGGGTTGAGGCAGAGAAACTGAGCTTACCAGGGATGTAAGTATTCAGCTTTGATCACTGCTCTGTACCACTTGGAGCTGGCTTGTGTCCTAAGATCCAGGTGACGTGTGTAGTTGGCTGGGCAACGTACCCCACCAGGCAATGCACAGAAGGGTCTGGAGAGGCCCCTCCCTTCTTGGGGAGGGGAAGAAAAGCAAGAGCAGTCTCTTGCAGGTGGCACAGCTGGGCTAAGGACTTGGGTGCATCTGACATGAACAAGCCCTGGGAAAGGCATTGGGGACATACCAGCCTGGACTGGATGCAAAATGGAGAACTCAGGGTTTGGTCTCTAGATTCTGAACCACGAGGAACCTTTCCAGGAATGGAAAATACCTGGGAATGGGATATTCCCAAGAGGGGCTAATTTCCCAGAGTCAAATGTCTCTTACCCACTGGAATAGGAACCAAAATGTGTTTGCCATGCCTGTCTAGCCAAAGGGAGGTGACATGGCCTTCCTTGCCTGCTTATGGGTGGACAGTGTGTTGACTTAGCTTCTTCCAAGAGACTGATGGTTCAGTTCCTGTCCCCACAGGCAGAAGGGATGGAGCTATTCCTTAGACCTTCCCAGCAAGAATCCCCAAGAACAGTGGGTATTCAGCAGAGAAATGTAGGCTCTTCCGGTGAGGGGGTAGGTCTCCTCCCCCTAAGGTCATCCTATGGTTGGCACAAGTCAGAGTTCTTGGTTTGGATTTTGTGAGCCCCCTCCCAGCTGTGAGCAGAGATCCACAGGGCCAGCAAGGAGCAACCCAGAATCTGTGCCTAGAGCTCTAGTTGATAGAGGCGATTTGGGGGACATTCTTGATCAGTGTCTTCCAGGGCTGGGCTGAGACGATCGAGTGAAATGGGAGGTGCTGTGGAGGGGGAGCTGCTTGCCCTGGCTCCCCTCATTCCCAGTCCTCCCACTCTACATCTTCCAGCTGTAAATGGGAGGAATAATGGAGAGCACAAAAAGAAATTTACTCCTTTAAGTCAAGCCCAGATTCAAGCTCCCCTTGCTGCCTCCATTTCCAGAGAGCCCTCCTTCACCCCCGTCACCCTGGGCCATACAGTGGCCCTGAGAGTGAACCACTAGCCTTAACGGAATGTATTTGGGGAGCAGAGTTGTCCTCTGCCTAAGGCGTGGATGTGCTGCTCTGATCATTTCAGACCTAAAGGAAATGCTTCCACCAACCAACACTGGACTCTATAAGGGGGATGCCTTGCCCACGGGAACCAAGTCAGTCAATTCCTTAAGGAAAACTGTCTCCTGCTGAACAGATTAAGATGGCGGCTCAGAGAGACAGAGAACTTGAGAGTGGCATTATAATTAGAAGCAAGTGTGGCCCTGGACTAGAGGCACTCACAGGCTCTTCACTAGAGGCTCCAGCACTCTCGTCCCCAGCTGAAGTCTTCCCAGGCCGTTTCTCTTGGCCTGCTGTCAGCTGATCCCTACTGTGACGGGTTACAGAATGACTCTGCTCAGGGACACTGTGCGTCAGGTTTTCAAAGAGGGCTTTTTAAACAAAAGCCGTGAAGCCCCTGCAGCATGACAGGGCTGCATGGGCCTTCCCTGCCGTGGGTGCCGTGAGATCACAGGTGCCAAATGCTCTTGCAGGTATCACTACCTCCTCTCCGGGCTTCAGTTCCCAATATGAAAAACGAGGCCCTTTCCGTGCCTCTAATCTGTTCACCTCGTTAGCAGGTTCATGAGCTATGTGATAGAAGGAATCACGTGGTTCTCTGTGACAGTGGACGTAACAGTGACTTGAATCGTATGTCTGGGCTGGAGCATCAGTCCTGTCACTTATTGGCTACATGAGCTTTTCTCCCAGCCTCTCATTTAAAATGACCCACTCATGACTTTGAGCAGTAGTGAAGAATGCGTACTAGGCCTCTGAGCTTATAATACCTAGACTGGGTCTTGTGGTGGTAACATCTACTAGTGCTCCCATGTCCCAAGCACTGTGACTGACATGTCTACATACATTGTCTATGACAGCTTATAAGCTCATAATCATCAATTCCAGGTTTCAGATGAAAAAACAGAGGCTCAGGTTAAATGATCAGCCCTAGATCACATTGTCTTTTGTCTGCAAGGCAAGAAATCTACTCAGGTCCCACACCGGGGGACCATGAGTCAGAAGATCTGGAGCAGGGTCTGGCATCTGCATTCTTTTAATAGTTCCTTGGTGATTTTGACACAGAGCTAATGTCAGGAACTCTCCCATTCATCCATCCTGGAACTGAGGGGCAGCAGAGCCTGCCGATGACAACTGCTCAGGGCCTGAGTGGGAGGTCCCAGCTCTCTTCCCTGCAGTCTGCCACCTCAGAGAGGCACAGGTATGCACCCTGAGGGGACAGTTGGGCTTGGTGGGGAAAGGCCTCAGACCCGGGCTCCCCGGGATCGCTTCCCTGTGGCCAGCCAGGCCCACTCACCTCACCCGAGGCATCCACTTTGGAAAGTGCCATCTGCACCTCTTCTTCGGTCATGTCCAAGTCAAAGTCCTTCTCCCAGTCTTCACTGATGTCTGTGCTTGAGCCTGGAACCACAACCCACAGTGGCGAGGTCAGGAAGGGATGTGTGAAGAGGTCGCAGCTGGGGAGGGGAGGGGCGGTGCTCCTTAAAGGGCTTGACAAATATACACCAGAGGTCTTCGCCTTCTGCTGCCACTCTAGCTCACTCCCTACTTTAAGGAATCTAAGGAATAATCCTAGATTCAGTCAAAAATTTAACCAAAAGAATGTTCACTGTAGTGCTGCTACAGTGATGAAAACTTAGAAAACCACCTCAAAGTCCACTGATAAGGGAATTACAAACATAAATAAGTGGTGTGATGGAATAGTATGTGACTTTTAAGTTTAGGCTGTAGAACAGTTATATACATTTAAATGGTACTAAACTATACTGTTAAGTGAGGCAAAGCAAGTTAATGAGTAATAGAGAAGCACTTTGGTCTAGGGGTCCCTTGGGAGCCATAAAAATCTTCCAGAAGAAATAAACAATGAATCTCTTCCTCTTCACTGACCACATTCTACCTGCACTGATCTTGCTACTCTGGAAACACACCAGGCACATTCCCACCTTAGGGCCTTTACGTGGGGTGTTCCCTTGTACCTGGAACTCTCAGATATCCATCCACAGGCCAACTCCTTCACTTCCTTTACACCTTTGCTCAAATCTCACCATCTAAGTATGACCTACCCTAACCATCCTTTTAAATTGCAACATATTCCTTATACTCTGCTCTGGTGGTTCTTTTTCTTTTTTCATTGTTTTTATCATTTTCTAGCATGTCATCAGATTTAATATGTTTATTGTTTAACAATATAGGAGCTGGAATGAGAGCTTCCTAAGGGCAGGCAGGATTTTTGTTTTATACTCCAAGTGACTAGAACACATAGTTTGTAATCAGTAAATATTCTTAGACCCTTTCTCTAAACCAGGGGTTGCCAAAATATGGTCCATGGACCAAATCCACCCTATCACCTATTTTTGGAAATAAAAATTTGACCCACAGCTATGGCCATTTGTGTACACATTGGCTACAGCTGCTTTGAGGCTACAGCATCACAATTGAGCAGCTGGGCCATAGACTGTATGCCCCAAAAAGTCTAAAATATTTGTGATCCGACCCAATCCAGAAAAAGTTTACCTATCACTGTTCTAGGTAATTCTAATACCTGTTGAAGTTTAATAACTACTGCTCCAAAAATTCATACTTGGTTATGATTTCTTACAGGCAATATTTAAAAAATGTACACTGAAAGTTATTACTAAGAACAAAAGTACAAAAATAGTCCCTGTTAAAAAAAGTATATGCAGTAAGATTCCATTTTAGAAATACGCTCACAGATGCAGCACGCGCACAGAAAAGGTGAGCAATAGCCCACAGAAATACTAACTATAGTTATCTGTAGGTGATGAGGTCATGTGGTAATTTTTCTTGTTTCCCCTCCTCCTAAAAGGAACATGTATTACTTTTTTTTTTAAGCACCTTAAAAAGCATAGGCCCGATTCCCCCAATAGCATGACCCTTGAATAATCTCCTTATTTCTCGTCTACCTTGCTCCTCACCAGATGCCTAGGCTCTGAGACCCCCAAGACTCACCCCCACATTCCTTATAAGGGGGTCTCACAGTGTTCTCTTTTCTAGCCACCTGGCTCACTAAAGAGCATGGTCTCTGGAAACAAGCAAACAAGCAGACCTGGGTGGACTCTCTATTCTAGTGTATTTAAAAGCTTGTATTTATTTTTAGAGAAAACGGAAAGGAGAGAGAAAGCGGAAAGGAGAGAGAAAGCGAGGGAGAGAAATATCAAGGTGAGAGAGAAACATCAATCTGTTGCCTCTTGTATGTGCCCCAACTGCAGGGCTGAACCCACAACCTAGGCACATGCCCTGACCGGGAACCGAACCAGCGACCATTTGCTTTGCAGGACAATGCTCAGCCACCTGTGCCACACAAATCAGGGCAGAATCTCTACTCTTTTTATCCATTATAGTTTTGGGGCAAGTTATTCAGAGCTTTAGTCTATTTATAAAATAAGAATAAAACTACACTCTTTGCAAAGAACCACTGAGGGAGCTTATTAGAATGCAGATTCCTGCTTCTCCAACCCTCTCATTCAGATTCAGCAGATCTAGGTGGTGTCCCAGAATTCTGCAGTTCCCTGGATGATTCTGTGTAGACCAGAGCCTGCCGTTTGATACATACCAGAGCTAATATCAGAGATGGCAATGTAAAGTGCCTATAACATATACACATAGTGGATATTTAACAAATAAAGTTCTTAGAGGCCTCTTCTCAAAGTTAAGTGGTGTTGCACATGGCCCCACAACTAGTCAGGGGCAAATCTGCAACCCAGACCCAGTTCTTCTGATTCCATATTTAAGTCTCCCTGTACTCTCAGGGCACTTTGGTGGCAACATACTTGACAGTCTGACAGTGCAGGCTTCCTGTGGGATAAAAGCCAGACTCCTGGCTGATTCATGACTTCGGAGGTGTGGCTGTGGCCATGACAGCTTTCCCTAACCTTGGGTTACCCTCTAGGTAGAATTAAGTGAATTAAGTGAAATTCTCTTCCTCAGGCTTAAATGCTAGGGCAGACACTTCCAGGGATAGAAAACAGAATATCAGCTGAACTTTTTAGAGCACGTCACATCTACCTCCTAGGGTGGGTATTTACAGTTCCGATTTACAGATGAGGAAATGAAGGCTTCGAGTGGCAGAGAAGTGAACCTGGGCTCTGCCATCTGCCTCGTCCCACCATCCTGTTCTGTCACATACAGAAAGTACTAAGATTTCTACAATACAGCCCTGGCTGGTGTGGCTCAGTGGATCGAGCGCTGGCCTGTGAACCTAAAGGTTGCAGGTTCAATTCCCAGTCAGGGCACATGGCTGGATTGTGGGCCAGGGTCCCTGGCTGGGGGCGTGTGAAAGGCAACTAATCAATGTATCTCTCTTACACTGATGTTTTTCTCCCTCTCTTCCCCTCTCTCTAAAACTGCATAAAATCTTTCAAGAAACTTCTGTTATACAGTGCACATGGCAGAACACTCATCTATGCAACAACAATTTTAAACTTCATGATGGAGTTTTTCTGCTTTTTGATTACTAACCTCAGGTAGGAAGCAGCTCTACAATGACGGATGGGGATTGCCCTACGACCTGGGAGTCCCCTGTGTCTAGACCCCAAGAGACTCTGTTGCATCCAGAAACCAAGCCTCTCTCATGTCACCTTAGGAAGTGACCATAAGAGGAAAAGGAGTCACTCTGTCTCTAAGTCTCCATTGTCCCTTTTAAGATTTACTCCCTCTACTCTGTTCCCGCTGTCCTACCCTAGTCTAAGACTATGGCTTCCCCCCACTGACTACAACTACTTCTGGTGGGCCTTATGCATCAAATCCCCAACTTCTCCAAGTGCATTAGACAGTAAAACAGAGTAGTTTAGTGCTTTCACTGCATCTTCCCCATTATCTCATTTTGTTCAATCTCTTCCACCCACCATTCATTTTTTCTGATCATGCTCTCTATTCAGATTCCAAACGGAACCTATAATTCCTTAGCCCTACAACTATTTCACTGTTATTCCCCACCTTATCCAGCTCAGATTCCACAAGCCATCATTCTGATCACTTCTTGGATGTACTTGGACTCTCTTCCTCCACTAACTTCATCTGGCTAAATTTGAACCTTGGTTAAATCCAACTCCCCACCTGCTCTGTGCCTGTACCTGAGCAACTGAATGTAGCTCGACAGAAGTGCGGAAGTGCTGACTGTGGCCTCGCAGTTCATGACCGCCACCTCCAGTGGGCCCTCGGTACCACTCACCAGCAACCCCCCACTGCCTACTGGGCCCATCACCTACCTACTCATCCACTCTCCTAAAGGACTACTTCTTACTTTTTTGAATACTTATTGGGTAGGTAAGTGATCTGTTTCCTACCAGTAAAAAATGGGGAAAATTGCACAGGTCTTTGTGAAGATTGAGTGATTATGCATATCAAGTGCTTAGCACAGAGCTACATGGAAAGTGCTCAGAGAATAGTAGCTCTTATCACCACCATCATTTCTCCAAAGCAGGGCTCTACTCAAATTTCTTCCCTGATCGAGGATCTGTCATGGAACAATTACTTTCAGTTTATAGAGCAATAAACAGAAGCTTAGAGATCAGTAAATTTTCTGAAGTCACATGGCTTATAAGCAAAGTAGGCACTTGAACCTGGAGCCTCGACATACAAGGCTCTTAGTATAGGCTGGCCACATAATGTAAGCAGCATGCCCTGCTGCTTTGTGGCACTAAGTTCCACCTTCTAAATTCAGCCTAAGTTCTTAAGTTCTATTTCTGAGCCAATCTGTCCCCCTTTCTTGTTCCTCCCTCTCCTAGGAGACGAGAGAGAAAAGTGGGCTTTGGTCACTAGCCTTGCAATGTGCCCCATGCCCTCTGCTATATGGACTTTATAGGCCTGCTCAGCCTGGACTCCTCTCCTGCACCTGCCCCAAACGCTCCAACTCTCCTATACAACACTTGTCTCCTCAGTGGAACACTTGCTGACGCCCAGAGGCTCCTTCTTTCTTTGACCTTCTCCAGTACCATGTCTGTCCCATACTGCTTCATGCTTCATCATAAAGACTGTAGCTTTTGCCCCTCCCTCCTCAGTGCCTCATAAAGAATAGGTAGGAGCTCAATGGATGACCTCACTGAACCAGAGTCAGAAAGCAAGCACTGTGTTGGAAACTAGATACCCTGCAGTTTCCATCAGGGAGTAGGGTAGGGTGTAGTGGAGCCCATTTCTCCAGTGGATTGAGCACCAGCCTGTGAACCAAAAGGTCACCAGTTCTATTCCCAGTCATGGCAGATGCCTGGGTTGCGGGCCGGGTCCCTGATTGGGGGCATGCAAGAGGCAATTGAGTGATGCTTCTCTCTCCCCCTTTCCCTCTCTCTAGAAATAAATAAATCTTTAATCTTAAGGTCACCCAGGAAAGAAGATCCTTGACATCAATCAGTGTCACAGGAATACCTACCCCAGGATAAGGTTAAACTGTACAAAAGGATACAAAGCAGTACAGTGTGGTAGGTAGTTAAGGGTATAGGCTTCAAGTCAGACAGACCTGGGTCTGACTCTGGACTTGCTACTTCTGGCCACGTGAATCAGAGCAAGATATCATTTCTAAGCTTCACTTTCTTTATTTATAAAATGAGAACAGTAATACTGACCTCAGGTTGTAAGATATGAGAAATTAAAGGCTATGTTACACACTTAGCACAGGATCTGACATAAACCTTATTTTTTGACTCTAAAATCCCAACAGTTATAAAATGCATCCTTATTTCTGAGAACCTGTGCATTTTGGAATTGATGGAATATGGTAATAAATAATATATAGAAGCCATCATCATCAGTATCACAAATGAAGGACATCTGCTTCTAGAACCCTCACAAGGGACAAGGAGGCGAGCCTCCCTTGTGAGGTGTCAACTCTCACCTGCTCTGCCCCATACACTCCCTGGGCTTTGGCCTGGACTTACCTTTCTTTCCATTGTTGGAGGGTGTAGACTTCCCACTGTCCGAGTTCAGCTCAAACACCCGTAAGTCTGTGAGCACCTCCTCCCTGAGAGTCTCTACTCTGGCTGGAGGCCTGGGCTCTGGGCCACTGGGGCGGCCAGCAGGGGTGTGGGGCTTCAACTGTGCTGGGGGCGGGGGTCCAGTCTCGCCCGCATCCACAGCCAGGCTCTGTTCCTCCAAAGATGCCTCTAGAAGCTTTTGGGACAGGTCCTTGGGCAGCACTGGTGCCTCAGGTGTGGTGGCAGGTTTGGCGATCTGTGTCACAAGGGAGACACTCTCACTGCTCTCTGACGGGGTCACTTCTGGTGGAGGCTCTACTGGGATCACCAGATTCTCTTCACAGGGACTCTGGGGGCCAGGTTCTCCTTCAAGGGATGTGGATGTTTTAGCCATAGGAGGCTTTGCCTCTTTCGGAGATGTGGGTGAAAGGCCAACAAGCTCTTCTGTTGAGAGACAAAACAGGGAAAACTGGTTAGCACAAGACAACCTTGGAGCTCTCTGAAGAGAGGCCTCAGGTTCCCTCTAAAGTTTACTCTCATCAAGACCTGGCCCTGGCCAGGTAGCTGAGTTGGTCAGGGCGGCATCCTGATACACCAAGGTTGCAGGTTCGATCTCCAGTCAGGGCACATACAAGCAGCAACCAATGAATGTATAACTAAGTGGGACAACAAATCAATGTTTCTCTTTCCCTTCCTCTCTCTCTAAAATAAAAAAAGAAAAAAAGGCTAAAGGCTGCCAGTTTCCTCACCATTTTCCATAAGGTTCTTCTGCAGATATTCCCTATATTCCCTGTCCAAGTGTCTACTGCCCTTGAGGCCTGGCACCTGTCTGGTTGGGCACCTGGCTGCCAGAAACGCAGCCCACAACGGTATTGTAGATTAATGAGCCCAAGACTTGTCAGTTTTATTTTTCCTTTATCTTAAAAAAAATTTTTTTTCATTTATTTATTTTTATAGAGAGGAGAAGAGAGGGAGAGAAACATCGATCAAGAATTGGGGACCTGGCCCACAACCAAGGCCCGTGTCCTGACTGGGAATTAAACCAGTGACCTTTCCGTGTGCAGGATGATGCCCAACCCACTGAGCCATACCAGTCAGGGCTATCTTTTCTTTGTCAGTCAGTTTTGAGTTCAGGTCAGGCTCTGCTACATCCTAGGTGTGTGATCTTGGGCAAGGCACTTAGCTTTTCTTTAACTTACCTGCCTCACTCAAAAAAGAGGGATAATGGAGTTGTGATAACCACCACACATATAAAGCTCTTAGTACAGACTGGCATATAATATAAGCACTTAACAAATGTCTTAATATTAAATCATATAGGCGCCTCCAACACACCGTCCTAAGCTGAGCTGCCACAGAGGATGTTCAGCTCCCTCCCTAAGCCAGCAGTTCCCAAGTCATTAATATTAATGAGCTTAGCCACAGAAACTTAAAAGGTGGGATAAGAGGCTCTGGAATGTCAATAAGCATCCCAGGTGACTCTAAAGTAGCTGGTCCATGGCTGGCAGGAGAACTGCTGCAACTGACACATGTGCTTTCTGTACCTAAGCCTGGGTTTCCACCAGCCTGAGGAAACACCTCCTTGTCAGCTCAGCCTGTCCTCAGCACGCACACACGCTGTACTCATTCCTTCCTCTCCCCTGGGGTGCCATCTCTCTCCAGGCTGCAGACAGTCCCCCAGAGGCAGGACCTGGTACCTGCCCATCACCTCTCCATACTTCTTACCTTCTTCCTCTTCCCACCCAGGCTCCTCAGTGATGCTTTGTTCTGCCCGCTGCTTCAGGGCATCCCTCCGGGCCTGTTCCTAAACGTGGGGGAACAGATGGCCAGGAGCAGTCAGAGCACTCTTCCCACACCCGGATCCTAATCCCAGAGCTCTTACTACCCCCGTCCCCGTCTTTCCTCAACAAAATCCAGCCTGCTTCTCCCGCGGCTGAATGGAGTGCCTCCCCAGGCTAGGCCAGCATACCTGCTCTAGTTGATGAACTTTATAGAAATAGCGATGCCAGAATTCTGAATGGGAAACAGCTGCTGGCACCTAGAAGGACGGGACAGCAGAGATGGGACGTTTGAAGTGGTTGTATGGGGTCTGCATCCCCAGTTTATCAGTCAGCTCCTAGCCACTCTAGATTTTAGACATAGTAAGAGGCTGAGCAGTGATTAAACAGGGCACTCTACCCTACCCCGACCCCTGCTACCTTCTTGGCTAGCTTGACCCAGGAGGGAGAAAAGAAATTCCATCGGGCTTTGCCAGCCCTTCCATTGCTCACTATGATGGCCAGAAACCTGGCAAATCAGTTTCCCTCACACAGATTCTTGGCTGGTTTGGCTCTACAGGGCTGCCCACTGCTCTCTGAGCCAGATACTCTGAAATGAATCTGGACTTGTCCCACCTCCCGACACCTCACGCTGGGAGCTGGCCGGAGGTCTTGCTAATTGGGCCCTCACCATCTTGGTGTAGAGGGCCCGGATGGAGGGGCTGCCTACAAGGAGCTCTGAGATCTCCCCCTTCTTCTCCTCCAAGCAGAACTGGGAAAGCCAGGCATCAAACAATTCCAGAGGCCCTGTGGAAGGACAGACACTGATGGTCAGAGATCCCTGAGTCTGGGGAAAGAACACTGGGCCTACAGAAAACACACCTAAACCAGGACATGGACAATGAGGAAAGCTTAAGGTCTTCTTCAAAGCCATTTGATCCAAGGTCGGGGGAAAGGCAGGGTGATGGGCTGGGTGGACCTTACTGTTGCCAGGGCACAGCACCTAAGTGATCTCCAGGGGGGGTTGCAGACTCCATTCTCTGCCATGCCTGCTCGCTTTTTAGCCCCCACTGCGTGAGGCCACTGAATCTCTTCTCTGAAACTGCTGTTCTCAGGCCACCCATGTTGCCAGATCCAATGGCAACTTCTCTGTCCTCTCTCATGCGACCAGTTCACAGTTTCTGACCCTGGGAGCCACTGCATTCCTCTAAAAGTCCTCCAGATCCTGGGGTCCAAGTGTCTCCTGGACACGTCTACTTGCACAGGTGCTGCAAACCCAACTCATTTTCTTTCCTGCCCAACCTGACCCACACAGTGATCCTCTGGAAAAGTGGGGACCCTCCTAGATGCCTCCCTATCCAGTCGCTCTGGATTCCACTTTCTTAGTGTCTCTCATATGCACACACTTCTCTTCACTCTTTCTGCCACTTCCTAGTTTCTGGCCCCACCTCTGATGTGAGGGCTGCTACCCAGCCTCCTAACCGGTCTTCCCATCTTCTCTCTCTCCCTCTACCTCATCCTTCACAACACTGCCCAGGGTTCTTTTATGAAATGTAAACTCTGATTACATCAGTCCTCAAAACCCTTTAACAGGCTTTTAAAGCTAGGGTCCAAAGATGGCCTTCAAAGGGTCAAGGAATTCCCATTTTGCATATGCAATTTTGTGGAGAGAGAGCTTGTCATTTTCAAGAGATTTTTAAAAGACTTTGTGACTTAAAAAAAAAAAAGTCAAGAAGCTCTACTTTGAGCATTTTAGGACAAAATTCAAACTGGTTAGTCTGACATCCAGAGCATTCCAATCTGGCTCCCTCTGTAGCTCCTACTGTTTTGATTCCCTCACATGCACCCTTTCCAAATGCCTAGGTCCTCCCTGTTCTTTTTGGACCTTTACGTGTCCTGTTGCTATGCCTGAACACCCACCCCCCACTTCTAAAGGTAAAATAAGTTTACTGCTAACTCATCCTTAAAACCTCCTTTCAACTGTCACATCATAGGTTGCCAGGCTGGGCTGCGTGTCATCCCTCTGGGTTCCCACTGCCCCCACTGGTTCTAGAGAAGCAGTCACTCCAAATCTACTATCTTTGCTTTATTTACTGTTTCCTGTGTCCTTCTTCCAAGAGCAGGCTCCTGGAGGTCTGGACCAGGTTGTGGGTTTGACTCATTTCTGAACTCCAGTTCCCAGCCTCGGGGTTTAGCAAACAGTCAGGGCAGCAGGGCTGGGAAGGCGCCTGAGCTGAGGATGAGGGAGAGGATCAAAGTCTCTGCAGACAGGGATGAAGAGAGCCTGGGTTCAGGGAGGAAAAGAGACCATCGACCCATCGCACCAGATCTAAGGTATACACTAGTCCCACTCTGGTCCCTTTACACAGTGGGTGCCTGGCCACTGCTATCAGAGACAAACAGGGAGCACAGACCAGATGCCCCTGGTCTCCTTGCCCTGCACGCCCACCCCCTCACCGCTACCCTCTCACCATCTGGTTCATTGCAGTAGGTCGCCGGATCTGACTGCAGGCTATAGAGACGAGCCTATGAGAAACAGAGAAGACTCTTCAATGAGGCAGCAGAGCAGCTTCTCCAGCAGACACAGACATGCAGATGTCTGTGAAGACCCTGGCTGGCTGGACCACCTCCCTCAAGGTTGAGCCCAGTGACACCACTGAAAATCAAAACTAAAATCCAAGACAAGGAAGGCATCCCACCTGACCAGCAGGGTCTGATTTTTGTGGGCAAACTATTGGAGGATGGCTGCACGCTCTCAGACTACATTCTTCAGAAAGAGCCCACCCTGTATCTGGTGCTTCATTTGCGGGGTGATCTCATTGAGCCATTCCTCTGCCAGCTCACATGTAAGTACAGCTGCGACAAGGTGATCTGCCACAAGTGTTATGTTCAGCTGCACCTCCACTCTGTCAATAGCTGCAAGAAGTATGGCTACACCAACAAACATGTGCCCCAAGAAGGTTAAATAAGTCCCTTCCACCACTTCCTTGGGCCCACAGGGTAGCATTGTGCCTGAACCCCAAGGCCGTGAGGCCTCAATAAAGTTTCCCTATTGCTGACTGAAGCAGAAAAGGAAGGGAGGGAGGGAGGAAAAAAAGAAGAGAAGAGCAGAGAAGAGAAGAGAAAAGAAAAGAAAAAAAGAGAAAAGAAAAGAAAAGAAAAGGAAAAGAGAACATAAACTCTGGGATGTTGGGCAAAGAAAGCACCCCTTTCTGCCACAGCACTCAGTCAACCACAGCCCAGCTTCTCCCCTGTTGGCTACCATATCCACAGGGCACTTGTCAATTAGTACCGTGGCTAGGGAGCGGAGTGCTGGGCTAGAAGCCCAAAACTGGGGCTCTGAGAAAAGTGATCTCTCACCCAGTATTCCACTCCTGGGAACTAAGAAAATACAGTGTAAACAGGCAACAAAATTATATGTATGAAATTAAATTATGTGAAACGTGAAAAATGCTAATGCAAAAATATTAATAAAGTCCAAAATTATGGACAAGTTTTGAAAGAATGTAACTTCTCTAAATTAAAACCATTCATCAAGAATTTCTTATCCCTGGCTGGGCTGCTCCGTTGGTTAGAGCGCTTGTCCCGATGCACCAAGTTATGGGTTCCAACCCTGGTCAGGGAACATGCAGAAATCAACCAGTGGGTGCACAAATAAGTGGAATAACAAATTGATTCTCTCTCTCTAAAATCAATTAAAAAAATTTTTTTGTTAAAGAATTTCTTAACTTGACAGCCATCTGCTAAGTGAAACTAAGCTGTGCTGCTATTAGGGCCACAGACATGGCAAATTGGAGCTGGTCAACAGAAAGCCCCACCTCCCGTCCTCGGCGTTATGCGAAGTGCGGGCTGGCCGCCTGCATCAGAGCTTCAGCAAGTGGTTTTGGTGAATCACTGCTTTAATTTAAAATCCTGTAATTTAAAAATTTTCACAATTCCACTTGTTCACTAAGTGGTGGTGCCAATTCTAATGCTAAAAACACACTTGAAAAATCAGTATGTTCAGAATGGAAATTCAATGTGGTAAAGTGCTGCGAAGGAGGCTAAATTGTTATGACACTGTGAATTTAGGAGAAAACATTCCATGAAATCCAAGAATGATGAGAAAATAAAATGCAGTAGAAATACAGACATTCTCCCCCCTGCCCCTTGTACATGTATTCCTATTAGGAACTAGCCTTTTTTAAAAAAATTATTTATTTATTTTTAGAGAGAGGGAAGAGAAGGGAGGAGAGGGAGAGAAACATCAATGTGTGAGAGAAACATGGATCGGTTGCCTCTCGCACGCCCCCAACCAGGGACTTGGCCCACAGCCCAGGCTTGTGCCCTGACTTGGATGTGAACTGGAGGCCTTTTGGTTTGTGGTATGATGCTCAACCCACTTAGCTACACCAGTCAGGGCTGGAAATTAGTCTTAAATAACCCAAATGTGGAGAAGATTATGCCTGTAAAGATGCTCCCTACAGCATTCCTTATTATGGTTGAAAGCTGAAGGAATCCAAATGTGCAACATTAGAGAAATCACTAAATAAATTATGCTATATTCATTTGCAAGAGTTTAAAGACGTTAAAAATGATGGTGGTTAGGAAAGGTGCTAACTTTATTGCAAATTTTTTAAAAGGTTACAAAATTACACATATAAAGTGCCTTTTATGTTAAAAAGAAGAAAACCCAAACTGTCTTTACCTATGTTTGTAAACAAAAAGAAATGAAAGGCTAAACACTGCCAAAAAAAAATCGGTGGGTTTTTTGAGTGATGAGATTATAGGTTTAGAAATAATTATCTTCCGGCTTATCGGTATTCTCCAATTTAGTTATATACATGTATTTATTTTGTAGCCTGAACATGTACTGCTTTTGTGACTACATGTAGGAAGCTGGAGCCCAGTGTTGTTAGGCAACCGCAGTGGAGGCCACTAGTGAGTACCTTGGTGCCATCATAGGGCTCAGCTGTGCCAGAGGGCGTGCCCATCAGGGTGATGACATCACAGTCGATGGTTTTGTCTGGTGAGGGAGCAAAGGTGTCGGAGATCACCCCTAGGAAGTCAGACAGACCCTTCTTCACTTTCTCCGTCGCCCCCGAGGAGCCTTCAGTCTGCAAAGAGAAGCCAGCAGAGGAAGCAAGTGGCCCAGGAGCAGGCTACAATCTGGGGTATGGGGCATGGAGGAGTGAAGTGTCAGGGGCAAAGCGTACTGTGTATGTGGGGACCAGGAGTGCTCATGACCTCACACCCCATCTCTGGGGCTGGAGAAGGAGAGGGAGACAGCCAGGGTTTCCATCCCCCAGGTGGGGGTGCAGCACAGGGCTGCAGTAGGCCTTGTAGGTCGGAGCAGGGCTTCGTGACTGGCTGTTCATCAAAATTTCAAGGCCAGCCAGACCGCGCAAAAACTGACCGGAGAGAAGCCATGCTATGGACATTCAGTGGGGAAGAGGACCTATGAGGAGAGTGATGAGAAAGGTCCTAGCTATGGGGTCAAACTTGAATTTGAATCCCAGCTCTACTACTTGTTGATTAGGAGACCTAAATCCTCCTTGAATCTCTGTTTCCTTATCTGTAAAATGCAGATACATATATTTCCTGCAGAGAGCTATTGTGAAGATTCAAAGAGATAAGACATGTACAATGCCTAACACATAGCAAACATTGTTTTAAAAAAAAGCAATACTGAAATATCACAATTCCATCATCATGACTGCTCAGGAAATAGATATTTTATATGAAGGCTGAGGAAATACGGGCAGGATTAGAACAGATAATCTTGCCTAGAGGAAAGCCTGAGACCAGCTGAGGGGCTCTGTAGAGACCTCACAGAAGGGGAGAAGTGGGACACCAGGCTTGAGCCACACTGGTCAGAATGCCCCCCAGCAACCAGAGATGAGTTGCTGAGTGACAGGGTGTGGCTCTAAAGACCTCATGGAAAACTACAGTATTTATGCCTAATTAGGCTGCCCAGGCACTTTAAATCTAGAACGTATCACAGTGCCTGGCACATGTTGGCATAGGTATACAACCATATTTGTTGAATGAAAAAAAGGAGTAACAAATAAAGAAACAAGTGCTGCTTCTGCTACTGCCTGGACTTATCACAGTTCAACAGGGTTCATGCTTATCAGGAGTTGGGGTTAGCAGGCAGCCAGTATTTTACAACATTCAACAAAACAAGCCTGGCTAAAAAATCTCCAAAACATGTTTTTCATAACATGGCCTATAGTCACAAGGCAACTGATTTAGCTGGCAATCAAATTAAGAAACTGCAGTCTGTCCCAATACCAAAGGAAAAATTGTAATATAAAACCAGTATACTGTACTTTATCATAAACTTGAGACTTGCAATGATACTTTTGATTATACACAATTTTCATTCGCACACTGACTTCAGAATCAAACTCCTTTCTCACAAGAGAATTCCACTGCACGTCTCTGAGTAATAAAAACAGGGCCAGTAAGAATATAAGTTGGTACACCTTTCTGGAGGACAGTTTTGCAATAGATATTAAAAGGCCTAAGACTGTACTGACCCTATGATCCCTTCCAATATTTTATCATGAAGAAAATGTTAAGGGCAAAGATTTAGCAATCAGAATGTTCACTGTAGCTCTGTTTACAATACTGGGAAAAACATGAAATAGCAAACTAGGAACTAGTTAAATCCACATAGTAGAATACCATGCCATTTGTGATGCTGCAGAATGAGGTCTGCAATAAGTCAAAAAGTAGGTTACAAGACATGGTATTTAGTTGATTCCAATTCTGAAAAAGAAAGTGTAAATAAGGGACATACTCCCCACATAGTAACAGTAGTTATCTCTGGGAGATGGAATCATGGGTATGTCTAGGCCTTTCTTTCTTTCACTTTTACTTGTATGTATTTTCTAAATTGTCTAGAATGAATGACTTCGATAACAGGAAAACATTTGCTAAGACAAAGAGAAGTGAGAAATCTTAGTATTACTTAATATATATATGTAGCTTGTTTGCTTGATAGACACAATTTTTTCAAAATGAGAGTCTATGGGGATAAACAATCACACAAAAAAAAAATTGGAGAAAGGTTGGGAGCGCCACCGCAGTCCCAGAATACATCACGCTGTGAGGGGCAGCCCCTTCGTGGACAGAGGTTGTACTCACAGCCAACTTCTCCTTGACCACGCTGGCCGTGGCTGCAATGGTGCAGGCTGTGTCGTGCTGCACCACCTGGGTGAACTCTGTCAGGTCCCGCTTCATGAACTCCAGGGCTTCGGAGGACTATGGGAAGACAGAGAGGGATGACAGAGACAGCTCTCTCCACCACCCTTTGTTCCTGTTCCCTGTGCTTCTTCATACCAGATAGACACATGGAAAACTCAAGTGACACGGGAGGCCTGAGCTCAGAAACAATGCTCACTTGTTCCAATTCCACAGCCTGGTATCTAACAACAGAGAGCGAAGAACTTCTTGCTGCTCTGAGAACAGGAATTGACTATCAGCCCAGACACGTACAAGCTAGGTAACCAGGAGTTAACTCTCATCCAGTCTTTGATTGCCTCCCAAAGGCAACCAAACTAGGGGACTAGATCAGTGGTTCTCAAGAGTGAACTGGGGAAGGGGACATATAATATGAAAACAGATTTTGTTGCATTGCTTTTATATGCTTTAAGACATGACATTTGTTTCAAATAACATGAAGAAAAGGTATGTGATTTTTTTTTTTTAATCAAAGGACAGTGTTTGTTTTTACTTTTTTTGTTATGGGGGGATTTAGTTGAAATGAAGCAGTATGTAAAATTATTTGTCTGAAAGGTTTAATAAATATGTTGCAATAATAATGAAGCTTTTATGATTAATTATTGACAATTTAATGCCAGTAAAAAGGTGTATTGATTTTTACATTCAACAAAGGGAGTGTTAACAGAAATATTTGACTGGACTCTCTCTGAGGCTTTCTCGGTCCCATTCATTCATAAAGCTTCTTTGGGCAGAACTGGTATTTGCTTCTGTTAGATCAATCTGCTTCTTACCCTGCACTCAGAACCAACTTAAGGCAGCAGGTGTTCAGCTCTTGTCTAAGTGTTGCCTTGTCTGCTTCATCTTCACCCACTAAATGATGCCTTCCTGAGCTAGCTCTGTACTCGCCTGCAAGCCCTCTCATTTTACACAAGGAAAGCCACCTGCAATTTTTTTAGCATGCTTTTGAGTATTCTGGTGATGTGTTTGTGGAAGGGTGCTGCTTAGTTTTCATCAGCATTGGAAGTCTCTGAGTGAGACAGTCTCATCCATCAGCCACAGGCTACTCTGGGGGTGGGCATTATGCCTCCCTATCAGCTTCAGGACTCCTCTATTGGGATAGAGAGGTTGTTTATTAATTCTCTCTCCATCCACACGGCCACCACCTTAGTCCAGGCCAACCTGGGCTCCTCCTAGGTGGCATCAGATGCTACTATTAAATTCTCTTCCTGATACCAGTGGGAGCGTTGTTAAGTCAGAGCAGAGAGCAGACCATGTTTAGTCTTTGATGGTTGCACAGCATCCTATGAGCAAGTATAAATCTTAACACTCACTTGCAAGGCCCACATAATCCTGCTCTGGCGGACTTTCATCCCCCACTGCCGTGTCCCTCACTAAGCCCCACCTGGCCTTCCTCAAGTTTCTCAAATGTTCTAGCATCTTCCCTACGTCAGGAGTTCTGTACATTATTCCTCTCCTTGACACACAGTTCTAACTCTTCAAAGCAAAGCACAGAACAAAGACAATGAGTGAGCCCTCTTATCTTGCCAACTCCTGTTCCTCCTTCAGATCTAAGCTTAAATGTCACTTCCTTGGAGCAGCTTCCCTGATGCCACCTCATTCTAGGATGGCTCCCCTGCTTCGTGGTCTAAGAGACCTGCACATTGTCTTAACATTTTTCATACTTTAGACCCAATGTCTATTCTCCTGTATAAGCTGTGCGTTCCATGAACATACAGCCTGTTCTTAATTCACTGATGTTTCCCCAAGTGTCTGACAAAGAGCTGGGCATGCAGTAGGCACTCAAAAAATGTTTGCTTGTTACATTTACATGTGACAAGGCAACTTTAATTATATAACCACCAGCATGATTACTTGATGAATGGTTATCTCCCTCACTAGACTGTGAGCTCAGAGGTGACAAATATGAATAAACATGTTGCTTGTTCTCATGAAGGTCACAGACTATTGGGGAAAATGCTCGCATAACAGTGCTAACAAGCAAGGAAAGACCAGTGACCAGAGTATTATGGGGAGCTTGGAAAGACTTGGATTGTGCCCTAAAAAATGGGCAGGAGTCAGCTAAGAAGCCTGGGTGTGGTGGGGCATGAGTTTACTGAGGCCTACAAGCATGTTAATCCTAATGAATACAACAGGTAAAGCAGAAGTGGTGAGGGATAAAGCTAGAGAGGTTGCCAAGGGCAGCCATGGAGCACCTGGTCAGCCCCGCAGGCGATGGGGAGCCACTAAAGGTTTGAAAGAGGGGGGAATGATGAGACTTGCATTTTTAATTGGTCATTCCAGGGACTGATACGGTCTAAGGGTGACAAGATTAGAAGAGGGAAGACCAGCCAGGAGGCTGCTGCAGGAAAGAAAATAGAAGAATATGAACAAGGACAGTGCTGATAAGGATGAAGAGGATGAGACTGGTTCAAGAAACATCAGGCGAAAAAGATGGATTTGGTGATTAAATAGGTGTATTGACTGAGAACAAGATAGAATCAAGGAAGAGCCACTGGCTGCTAGACTGGGTGATAAAGTTGATGCAGTGCTGCTAACTGAGAGAGAAAATGCTGAATGGGGAGCAGCTTTAGAGAAAAGATGATGACAATGACTCTGGTCATGTAGAATCAGCAAGGACTATGGGGTATCTGGAACTGTCCAGAAGCAGCTATTCTCAAACACAAGCTCAGAGAAAAGGACTCAAACAAGTCACCCTAACAAGAGAATGGAGGTCACCCAGAAGAGTTTATAAACAGAGAAGTGGACTGAGGACAAGGACCCTCAAACACTACACCTTTAAGAGGCAGGCAGAGGAAATCAAACTCCTGAAAACAGAGGCAAGGAAAGCCTGGCGAAGTATGCGGAGAAGTAAGAGACGGTCACGCCACAAAAGCCAAGGGAGTAGAGTTTCAAGAATGAGGTAGTGATCACTAGTGTCAAATGCAGCAGAAAGGTGCAGGAAGATAAGGGCTGAAAACCACCCACTGGATCTGGCAAGTGCTAGGTAATGCTGAGTGTGTAAAAAGATAAGTTTATACATCGTGGCTTCAGGGGTGGGGAGGAGTTAGAAGAGATCATGCTGTTGACCTCTAATTTTAAAAAGTAGGAGCTAACGCTGTCTCCCTGAAGTAAAAGGGAAATCGTTGACCAGGGGACTTGAGGGAAGAGTGAGGTTTGGGGAAAGTTTCTGAAGGCATGGGGAGGAGATAGAGACTGAAAATGCTTACCTGGGGTGCTCAGGCCCAGATGAGGTTGGGGAATCTATGGTAGGGCCAAGGAGCAATGGTGACTTTCTCTACCAGTGTCTGCGGCCAAGTGTTCTTGCACTCGCACTCTCTCTCTCTCTGACACACACACACACACACAATGGGAAGAGCAGAGGAAGGCAGATTATAGCACCACCTCAGAGCTAGTCTTTGAGGCAATGCATACTATGCAGTACAAGAAAATTGAAGGTGCTGGGAACTGAGTAGTCGAAATGGAAGGAGGCTAGGAAGAAGGGAAGCAAGGCCACGAAAGCACTGAAAGACCAAGAAAAAAATGGAAAGAAAAACGGACTAGTAGAATTTAAGAAGTTTCCCCAATACTCTCAGTACTTAATAAAATAGCCAACACTTATTATATCATATTTACTGTGTTCTAGGTATTATTCTTAGTGCTTTACATATATAATCATTTAATCCTGACACAAATCCTACCAGGTATGTGTCAGTATTCCCATTTTACAGATGAGAAATGGTGGCTTAGAGAGGTTAAATAACTTGCCCAGGTTCATGTAAAAGTAAGCAGCTAAAAGAGGGAAATTAAGCCTTCTCTTTACAAACGGGGACTTGTTAAAGGCAGAAACAACACTTACCTCTCCCACTTTTTCTTTCAAATGAGAGTTCTCCAAGAACAAAGATGGAAGGTTAATCAACTACCTATTTTTCATGCCTTATGGTAAACCCTGAGGGAAACACACGGGAGGCCTTCAAACACACCTGCTAATTGACTGTCAGACTCTTAGAAGGTTGAACAACCAAAAGAAAGCCACTCGGAGGTCTCTTTTATTAAATCTCAGTGTGAAACTCTCTTCCTTGGTTCTCATCAAAACAAACAGCTCAGGACATTCTCAGATCTGCTGGACTGGAGCTGAGAAGAGTACACAGGCCAGGGAGAATAAAAATGCTCCCAGAGTAGACAACTGACTTGACTGAGGCCAGAAACCTCCTGAAGTCTGTGCTAAAGCAGGGCTCACCCCAAAGGCTTGAGTAACTAGTTAAACAGTGACTAGTTTTCTTCCAGAATTCATTTGGGATGGTTCTGACAGACAAGCCCGCAATGAAACAGAAACACACAATGGCGCTGTTCACTGACAGAGTCAAGTCTCATTCATCCCACAGGGATTGCGGTCTCTCCACTAGACTGTGAGCTTTGTGAGGCCCAGGACTGCATTTGCTTGGCCAACATCGGTATCCTGAGAGCCGGTCAGAGAGTGCTGGCTGGGGCATAAACGCTAATATTTAAATGACTATAGGAGTAAGTTTCTATTGCTAGAATCCCTTATCTTCAAGGTTTACATCAAATGTTTTCTGTTCTACGAAGTTGTGAATTTCACGAGCTGGTATAAATTGCTCGTTCCTATGGGTTCCTACGAAAGGGTCTCTCCAGCCTTTAAAACAATCTTTACTTCACTGCCTATTGTCACAATGGTCTGAGTTGGGGTCTGTCCTTCCACAGACAGAAAGGGGCTAAAAGTAGGGAGAGTCGTTCTCACCCCTGAGGCCTGGCACCCACACAGGTCGGGCGGGGACGCTTCGACCAAGTTGCAGAGGTGTCGCCGGTCCGGCTTACCTTTTCCTTGACTGCCTGGTAGCTCTGCTGCAGCCAGCTCCTCCACCATCCCACGTCCTCCCTGTGGAAGACAGACACATTTGGCAGCCCTGCAGTGCGACTCTTGCCCGCGCAGTGATCGGGTCTCAGCCTCCCCCTCAGAAGTGGCCCCGCGGGCTGAGGCTTCGCAGACCGCTTCCCCACCCCCCTCACATTGAGACTCCGCCTCGCCCTTTCAGCTCCGTCCACCGCTGCCCTGGCCTCCTGTTCCCCACGGGGACCCTGGCCCAGCACCCCAACCCTGGGAAAATTCAGGCCCCAAAGCCCGAGAGTTAGATGACGGGCTCACCCTTCCGCCATCTTGCCTGCATGACATCACCACTATTTACTGACCTTTGACTTACGACACGGCACCGCCCCCTCAAGCACCGCCCTAGAGCACTCGGTCCAATCCTCGAGTGTACACCGTCTTCAGCCCAATCTCCTCCCTGCTTTATGATTAGGCTCCGCCTCCTCGAGCTTGGTCCATTCTCTGTTTCACCCTTAAACTCCGCCCCTGAAGGCTTGGACCAATCCACAGTTTTGTCTTAAGGCCCGCCCCCCCCAGCACTAGCTCCTCCCCCATCAACCTCATCTGTATGGATTTCAGCCAACATCCCCTACGGTGGCCGTTATGGAACTTTGCCGTCCCTTTGGGTGGGCAGTGGGAAACTGGGAGTAGAGGGAAGAGAGGGATCCCGGTGGGAGGGAGCCGGGCCGGAGCTCGTTCAAATGGATCCCAGAGTGCAGGGCTAGGACCGCCCCCCTTTATGAAACCAGCCGCGTAACAGTTGTTCGGGGGCTCTTCGGGCTAGTTCTACAAGCGCAGACCGAGGAGCTCCGGGCCAGCGTTTGGAGTTTTGTGGAGAAAAATTTAGGTGACCTAAATGCAGCCTCTGGAGATACCGGGAGATACACATTCAGGAACCTCTCAACTCTTGGTGGCCCAACTCAATAAATCGAGCTGGATGTGGTTAGGACAAATGCAGAGACAGCCTGGAGGAGGGGAATTGAGATGTTAGAGAGGAGAGGAGAAGAGACAGAATGGGGAGGGAACCCACATACTTTGCAGTCAGGGAACTTGCTGTTCCCTCTGCTTACAATGCTCTTACCCCAGATATCTATGTTTTCCCGACCTTTGCCTCCTTTTCCACTCAAATATCTCTTACCCACCCTGACCACATTATTTAAAATTGTATCTTGGCCCTGGCCAGGTAGCTCAATTGACTAGAGTGTTGTCCTGACACGCCAAGGTTGTGGGTGTGATCCTGGGTCAGGGCACACATTAAGAATCAACCAAAGAATGCATCGTAAGTGGAACAACAAAGTGATGTCTCTCTCTCAAAAAATAAAAAGCTGTCTCAAAGCCCCAGCATTCCCATTCTTCTCCCCTGCTTATTTTTTTCTCCAGTCACTTATCACCAATCTGAAATACTATACATTTTTAAGAAAATTGCCTGCCTCCCTCTGACTAGAAATGCGACTTCCATGAAGTCATGAGTTTTTGTCTGTCTTGTTTATCTGTCTACCCCTAGCACCTAGAACAGGTACCAGGAACAAAATAGGAAAAATTTATTGAGCGAACAAAAGAATAAATATGAGGAGAGCAAGGACAAAATCAGGACTAATTTGGAGCAAGCTGGAGTGACTAAAACGAAAAGAAAAAAGAAGATGGAGGTGAAGCTGTAAAGATCATTAACGTCTAAATTCCTTGGATACAACCTTGGATGCAGCACTAAAAATTCAAAACTAATTCGTGGATAGAGGGTCACCAAAGACTTTTTGAATAAAGAAGTGACTTGTTCTGTGAAGGTGACGTGACCAAGTGATCATGTACTACTGTTAACAGGTGTAATGGGGCCACTTATTAAACAGGTGAACATTTTACAAAATGTACCTTGTGTGATCTTCCCAATAGCCCTATAAGGTAGGAGCAGTTTTTAATCTCTATTTTATAGTTGAAGACACTGAGATTTCAGAGAGATGGAGTTACTTTCCCAAGGTCACACAGCTAGGAAATGGCAGAGCTCTGATTTGAACAGTGTTGTCTAATAAAATCAAGTTTCTGCACATCTTATATGTCTTGACTTCATTCAGCCTCATGTCCTGCCTTCACACCCCGATGATAAGCTGCAGACAAGCAAGGACTGTATCCTGTCCTTTGATATATTCACCTTATGCATTCTCCCATCCCCAAGCCTAGCACAGTGCTGGCCTATGAGGTCCTCAGTGTGTGTGGACTGAGACTCTCTGCTTGGATCTCTTTAATCTTCCCCACACCTTGACCCTTGGCTCCCTTAACTGACATCGAGAAGATCTGGATTCAAATCCTGCCTCAGCCACTTCCCAGCAATGTGATCAGTGTCTTCCTCATTAAAATGGGAACAGGATTCATGGCTGTTATGAATATTAAGTAAAATAAGTAAAACACCCAACACATTGTATGGCGAAGTCCTCAAAGAGCTAATTATTATCTTATCCCCTTACCCTGTCCTTAGAGGCTAACACATTGCTAGGCACTTGTAGAGCGTTAGTAAGTATCTTTTTATATTTATTTTATTGCATTTTTCATAACCACTTATCTCCCTTATAACCCCTCTCCAAATAAGAATATTTTGAATTAAATATATGTTGAAAAAAAACTGGACTGGGTGTCAGCAGAGGTAGATTTTCTTCCTGGGCTGAAGACATTGGTCACTTTTTCTCTCTGGAACTGTATTTTTTTCCACTGTCCTCAGGACCTCAAGATATCTTTTAACAATACCTTTTAGGCAAAATATGAATGCATGGATTCACCCCATCCTTGACCCTCAGACCCCGCTCTGACCCACATCCCCACTCCTGCACTCCTGGACCTCTCTTGGCTGATGATTTCTGTCCCAGGATACTCCTGCCTTAGACTCCCAAGAAGCCCTGACTCCCGGTTGCCACCAGGTGGTGCTGTGGATACATTCAGGTAAGGCTGGCTTCCAGGCTCCAGGCAGGGCTTACAGGAGTGGCCCTAGGACGACTTTCTGGCTCCTCTGGAGAGGCTGGGCTTCCCCAGCAGAAGGCAGCTAGTCTGGGAATGATTCTGGGAGGTGACATTCGCAAAGACTTCCCTATTTCTGCTGTGGAGATTCCAGCATAGACTTGGCAGCAGGACTAGCTACATAATCTGTGGGACCCATTGCAAAATAAAAATGCCTAAATTGCTGGTAGAGGTAGCACAAGGCATGGGTTCTGGTTCAGCCTTTTAGAGCTGACTGTTAAAATTACAAGAATTTTATAAGCTAGCTGTTTAGCACAGCCATTATTTTTGAAAAGTGGTATAAACTTCCCTGATTGGTGTTGTTCAGTGGGTTGGGTGTTGTCCCACAAACTGAAGGGTTGGCGGTTCAACTCCCAGTCAGGGCCTGGGTTGTGGGCCAGGTCCCCAGTTGGGGGTGCAAGAGGCAACTGATCGATGTTTCTCTCACACATCCCTGTTTCTCTCCCTCTTTCTTACCCTCCCTTCCCCTCTCTGAAAATAAATAAAATATAAATAAAATAAAAAATGATATAAACTTACAATTAAATAAATAAAAATAAAGGTAATATCCCAAACTCATTATGTAATTATTGTTATACATTTCATTATCATCTATGCTTTTGAAGTGACAAATTTATTGTATCTGTAGGGTTGAAATACTATGCTGTGTCTTTTACTGTACATCTCTTCCCAACTCTGCGTACAATGATGTCACATTGATAGTTTAAAATCGATGAAGGTGGGAGTGCTTACATCATCAAAATCTACAAACACTACATGTCATGCCCCCTCTTCAAGACAGTTATTGAACTTTTACCAGTACTCCCCTGGTCCTGGTTTTACTGTGTGATCTTGAGCAAAGTCCTATTCCTTCCAGCCTGATATTATTATAAAAGAATATGCATTCTTTTACAATCTACAAAAGGTGGGGACATCCTTTGTGTGCTGGTCACTGTTATCTCATGTAACACTTAGAACCACTGAGCAGGTGGATTATTGTGGTCCAAGGAGCAAAGGATGTTTCCCAGAAAGAGCTGATGACTTTGGCTCCCAAAAATTGCCTATCACTGAAGGCTTCCAGAAGGTGGTGCTGTGGACTGGTTCAGGTAAGCAAGCCACATTACCTTGCAGTGCCTCTTTTTCTGCATGGGTTAGATGATGATGATGATAACAATAATAATAAAAAATAATAGTCTTCCCAATGGCTCCAGCATTGTTTTTGGGACTCATGAACCATAAGCCTGCTTCGTGACTGTATCTGAGAGTGGTAGAGGAAAGATCTAGGCTCCTCTGCTTCTGCAGGAGGACACAGCAGTGAGAGATGAGAACTGGCATTTTCTTCTTACTGTCACAAGAGTAAGGCTTTTTCCCAAAAGGGGGGCTGGGGCTGGATGCTTCAGGAGTTCAGGAAATGCCAGCCCCAAATATGCTGCTTTGGTATATTGATTATTTTGGGTTGAAGTCACCTGAAAAACAGCAAGTTCAAGGAGAGGAACTCAATTGTCATAAATCCCCTCACTTGGAGTTCATCAACCTGGGAAGATGGACTCATCACAGGAGAGGAGATTAGACACTTAACCAGACAAACTTTGATGCGAACTATCATATCTCCCATCTATTTGTCTAAGGTCCCATCCATCTTTCCAAAAATTCATTTACGCTTACCCCTAAGTGGCCTACCTCTCCCCACCCCTTCCTTATTAAGTTGGTATATGAGCTTTCAACTCCCACTACTTTTTCTCCCTCTGCATTTCCCATGCCCATAATATTAACATGAATAAATTTGTATACCTTTTCTCCTGTTAACCTTCCTATTGTCAATTTATTCGATAAACTCAACTATTGAACCCAGAAGGGTAAAGCTGGAAGGTTTTTCCTTCCTTACAATGTGTATGGCCCAAACATTAACTGTTCTATGTATCCCACTTGCTGCAAAACACATACACCCTGCGTCCCAAACTTAGATTTTCTTTCCAGTTAGCAGAAAGCAGCTATCACTCCTAGAATTGAGGGAAAAAACACCTTAATTCCTTAGGAAGGTACCTCAAGGCGCTGGTGTTCCTCCTCTAGCTTTCTTGCAATCCTTCTCAAAAATCTGCAAATTTATGGCTAAATAGTGAAGTTACTCTCCCTAGGCAATCACCTAGATACAATAGTAGGGGAAGGAGAGAAGAAAGAGAAGAAAAAGTATTTGAAGTATGTAAATATATACTTTGAGGAAAGGAGTTCAAACACAGACTATCATCCTCACCTCCATACCGCATTCTAAGGCTGGTCTTGTATTTGCGACTTTTCTTCTTCACTATCTCAGGTTCCCTCTGCCTTCAGTCAGCAGCAGATAGTCAAATTCTTGGCCCACAGAAGAGATCCAGCCCTTCATCACTCCTGAGAGATCTGTGCCCTGTGAAGTTCTCTTGCATAGAATTATAGTAATTTTGCAGTAACTTTGATCACAGGATTTGTAGTAGGAACGGGTTCCTTAGGGATAAATTTGAGTCTATCACTAAGCCTCCCTGCCCCTATCGTATGGTAACAACTTATTTCCCCTTGATAGACAGAGTTTTTAACCCATATAATACCTTGATTTTTTTTTTCTTTCTGTTTAGAGGCATGAAATATTCAAAATGGTTGAGTGGCAGTTTCAACTTTCAGTTTAGTGGAAAAATTGTGTCACTTGGCGGAGGCATCCCTCCCTTGGACACTAAGAGCCTTTAGCATTCCTTCCCTCCCCGCAGTCATGGGGCTAAGAAACAAATAATTTTTGAGTGAGTCAAAAAGTTTTATTGTGAGAGGAGCAACTTTCTTACATCTAGTTTCTTGGTTCTAGATCTATGTAAAGGAGAAACAGCACACTGGTTCAGTGTATTACTGCATCTTGGTGGATGGCTATCTTACAAAGTGTTTAATGGAGGGTACCTTATCTGGACCTTCAATAGGCCTCTCCACTATTCTAGAAGCCTGGAGTAAAGGAGTACGTGGTAAGACCAGTGAATCCTGTGGGTGTCAGCTCCGTGCCTCATTTCTTTATTGTGAAGTCACTTCCATGATCAGAAACAATATTGTATAGGATATCAAGACTGTTTTAGTATATGTGCTGCTGAAGTGAGCACCGATGTCAAGATTGTTTAGTAAGTCCACACATGGAGGTTCTGGCAGGGGCATGTGAGGCAAATCCAAGTCCAGAGTAAGTGCCTCTTCTAGTGAAACAAATTCCTACCTCCATCACAAGGGACATGGTCCTATGTAATCAATTTGCCACCAAATAGTTGGCTGGTACCCTCAAGGTATGATACCAAATCAAGGGTGCAAGCTGATTGGTGCTATGGGCAAACTGGGTATCAATAGTGGTTGTTGCCAGCTTGGCTTTGGTGAGGGTATGTCCTTGTTCTATACTCCTGTCATCACGGTCCTTTGTCCATGAACCCACTGAACAAGTGGGAGCTTGTGGTGAGCATTCATATGGCATACCTGTTGCCTCATGAACTTAGACTATTCTAGGGAATCCATCTTTCCCAAACCTCTTTGTCGTAGCTTCTAATCTTTAGCTCTGAGTGCTCAAATCATTAGTCACTGAATGTGAACTACTGTAGATCTTGACCTCAGGCCATGTCTCCTTCTAGGCAAAGTGGACAATGAGATATATTGCTTACAGTTCTGCCTGCAGATGTAATTAGTTAAGATGACTTTTGTGCTGGAGTGGAGTGAACCCCTAAGCAAATATGACTGATGTCCTTATATTAAAAAAAGGAAAATATGAACACAGAAATATATACAGAGAAAATGCCATGTAGACATGAAGATGGCTAGCTATAAGCCAAGGAGAGAGGATAGGACAGCCTCTTCCTTCATATCCCTCAGAAGGAACCAACACTACCAACACTTCGATTTTAGACTTCTAGTTTCCAGAATGGTGAGACAATGAACCCCGCATTAAAACTAAATTCCCTGAGACCGGTAACCTGGTTTATCTTGTTCACAGCCATGTCAGATCCTGCCTGTACCATTGCTTAACACCTTGTACCTGTACCATTGCTTAACACCTCGTACTGTTATTTAAGTGTTTCATCTGTACATATGAACCTGAAAGCCTTTCGCGGGGTGGTGGTGGTGTGGGGGGAGTTAGCTAGTATTCTATCAAAACCTGTTGAGTAAAAAGGACTCATGGACATGGACAATAGTGTGGTGATTGCGGGGGCTGCGTGGGTGCGTTGGAGGGTATAAGGGGGCTAAATGGTAATGGGAAAAAAAACAATTAAAAAAAAACCTGTTGAGTAGATTAAACTATGTCACACATTTCCAGATTTTTTTATTTATTTATTATTTTTTTTGTGAAGAGTGTACGGATAAGTCATAGCTCTTACTCTCCAGGTTGTATTAATATGCAATGACGCGCTTTTAGCTCTCCGGACAAAGAGATCAATACTTCGCAGGTCCCTCAAATGGGACTCAGAGGACCGAAGGAAGCTCTAGCCTTTGGCAAGCGCTGGTTCTTGCCCCTTTTGGCATCTTGGTACTTGTAGTTTTGTCCACTATATCTTTCACCGAAAAACAAACGCTGAGACCACAACTCCCATCACCCCGCGAGCACTGGAGCCTTCAGAGCGCATCCTCCAGAGGGGGCGCGAGCGCCATTGACTAACCTGCTGGTTGAAGGCCCGCCTTCCTGGGCGCAGAAGCACCTATGATTGGTCATCTGCCCCGCTTCTCAATGGAAGGGGAGACAGGTGAATGAAAGGGGGGCGTGTCCGTGCTCTTAGCTTGGTGGCGGCGCTGCTGGGACCCGCTGGAAGGTGAGAGCCAAGAAGCGGGTTCACGCTGTCGCTTTCATTGGCTTGGGCAGGATCCGGGGACCTCCGAAGGTCGGCCCTGGCCGGGGGTCAGGGGGCAGGGAAGCCCTATCTCGGCCGGCCTTCTTCTGAGCGCCCGGCCCTGGCGACTCCCGGGATCCCTGCAGTGAATGACGGACCCTCGATTTCCCCTTAAGCGTGGAGAGGGGCGCCATGAAGGCAGATGCCCCCTATCCCTGGCATTGGGCTGCCCACCCCCGCGTGGTCCACCCGGGTGGTCGGGGAGTGGGCTCATCCAGAAGCTGCGGGGGCGCGAGGCAGTGCCCGCCGTAGCGATGGTCACTTCGTCCGCAGAGGCCACGGGAGGGGCAAGGCCTCGGTTCCCTACCCTCAGGGGCCAAAGACAGAGTCCAGTAACTAGTTCCAGTTGTCTGGATCCGGACGGGAGAGGACCCCCTTGTCTTGTGAACAATTTAGCAGGTGAACCAAAGACGTAATTCACCCTGAAATTCTTTCTGTGGAAGTGGAAACTTCTTCGTGTCCTTCCTCTCTCCTCCCTGTGTTGGGGAGAGCATGACTTCCCCATCCCTTCTCATTGTGTCCTGGAGGGTTTGGGGAGTCAGGCTTGCGTACTGCTTAAGGGTGTCAACTCTGGAGTCAAACCGACCTGGTTCCAATCCTAGCTTTGGGCATGTTATCTGTAAATCGGAACCGCAATTTTCTTCTCTGAAAAAAAGGATGTAATGATTGTGTCAACGGCACCGGGGTCTTGTGAGGTTTAAATTAATTAACGTTTGTAAAGGACTTGTACAGTGCTTCATGAGAAGTAGTTCTCAGTGAATGCTAACACTTGATGAGTGTTTTCATTATTCTCAGGTCAGCGAACCTGGAAAAGTCTTGTAGGAGTCAGTGGTTGTAATTCAAGGCTGCTTTTGGTGGCTTAATGAAGACAGTCTTGTGATTTGGCTAGGTCGGGTCCTGTTAGGGGAATGTGGCAGTTTATTTCAGGTGGTAGTATTGACATCTGCCCTCTCCTGGAGGATAGGCACTATATGGTAGTAGGTTCATTTTTCTATTCTTGGCAGCTTCCTTGTGTCAGGCATTGTTTGTAGCTAGTAACCGTTGAATTGGAGCTGTTGGGAAGGTTGGCAGGATCCCTGCCAGAGTATGGGTAAATATACTTCTGAGAGCAGTATGCCCTGAGAACTTCTTTTCTAGGAGAAATAGTGATCCTCAGCATGTCCCAGGAATGCAGAGCACCCAAGGCAAGAAGATGAATATGAATAAATAATTTCACATTATATGCCAAATATAGGGTCGAGGAAATGTTTGAAAAAAGTGTGTGGATAGGCTTTTGCAAAGTCATGGAGTATCTGCATAAGTCAATGGAGTTTAGAATATTTGCAGAGAGAAAGCCAAAGGCAATGGATTTTGGGTGCTATTGTTGAAAAGGAATATCTTCCCGTGAAAAAAATGGAAGTGCCCTGGGAGGAGGTTCTGTATATAAGACCATTCTGCAAGTTTAGAAGTATTGTGCCTACTTAGATATTGATCCTCCAGTTTGCCAACTTCTTACCCCTTTGCCCCTCCTCCTTTGTTCTCTTTGTTAGAAAAGAAAAATAAAAGCAATACAGGTGCATAGTGGAACATATTAACAGTACAGAGGTTGCAAAGGAAAAGGGAAGTTCCCACCACACATCACTTGCCCATATTCCCTCTCCTCAAAGGTATCTGCCTGTATAACCTTCCAGAAAAAAATGTATGCAGATACCAGCAAAAACATACACACAGATAGGATCATACTGTATATTTTGTTTTCCATCTTGCCTTTTTCTCTTTTATTATATCTTAATGTCCTTCTTTATATAAACACACTCAACTCTAGCTCATTAAAAACATGGTTGCCTAGTATTTCACTGAGTGACTGCACTTTGATTTAACTTCTCTGTTGGTGGACATTCAGATTGTTTTTACTTTTGCATTAGTACGAAAAAACCTGATGCAGTCTCTGATGTCTCTGAATTTATAATTTGATGTATTTTTTGAGAATATATCCAAAAGGGTAAATTTTTAGCAATGAAATTTCTGGGACAAAAAAATGTGTGCATTTTAAGCTGGTATAAATATTGCCACATTCCCCTTTAAAGTGGTGTTCAAAATTACATTCCCATCAATAATGGATATTATCCCATTAAAAAACGTGATTTTACCAGTCCCATAGGTTTTCTTTCAGTTCTGAGGTAGGATACAATGTAGCATTTAAATGTAGCATTTTCCTATATCTTGTTTTTCCCTTACCATTCTGATTGCCAAGGGCAGCAGCAGGAGCTGCTGGGAGGGCTCGGGTGGAGCAGCCTGAAGAGGTGAGAAGGGCGGTGAAACAAACCCTTAGTCCTGTGAAAACTTTCAGGGGTGATTTATTTGGAAAGAGTAGAATTTTTCAGACATCTGAAAGTTCTCTTCCTTTCTGAACCAAATGTTAATTTTAACTACTTTGGGTGAAAATTTCCAAAATTATGACATAACTTCCTTGAGTTTAAAACAATATAAAGAGCTAAGCCTTCTCGATGACTTATACCCATCTGTTATAGCCCTGGGCTATAATTTAGTGATGTCCTTAGGCCAGTTGTAGTATGTAGGAGCCCTTAATTCCCTTAGCTAAATGGCCTCAGGCTGATATTTTGAAAAAACTCATAGGTCTAGTTTTTTAGAATGGGTTTACCTTTTCCCAGCTGTCAGTTCCTCCCGTTTGTCAGTTTACTTGCTTAGAGAAGCTCCTCTCCACTTTTCTTCCTAATTGGTTCTCTAGTTTCCAAAGTCATTTGTTATACATATGTATAAAGTAGGTGTAAAATGCCCTTTAATAAGCTTGTTGTGGGTCTTTTATGAGTCAAGTCTGTGCAGTTATTGTGTTAGGCCTTTGGGAATCTACTTTTGCCAGTGGAAGGACCCTTTCTGGGGGAAGAGTGCCTGATTTCTGGTTGGGTAAGGCATTGTTGCGCTCCATTTGTAAAAAGAAAGAATGTCAAAGAGTTGTTAACGATGGTCAGCAGCTCTAACTAGACTTTCTGTGATTTCAGTAAAGGGAGATGATGTACTTGATTGTAGACCCTTCTCTGAGCTCTGTGGGTCAGTAAGTAAAAGGGGTGTTGTTGGACGGGACTGTGGTTTGTGTGAAGGGAAAGATGGAGCAGGGAGCTTGGGAAAGAAGGCAACTCCTGCTTATATAACCTTCCGGGAAAAATTCATGCATATACCAGCAAAAGCGTAAGAAACGGATCATAGCTTCAAAGGGCTTGTAGTCTACAGAAAAACAAGGGCCAAGACATAGAAATACAGAGGAGTAAACCAAAGGTAGTAGAGCCAATCAGTTAGGAGTCTCTCGCTTGCAAGAGATGGAAAACCCAACTCAACCCTGGCTGGAGTGGTTCAGCTTGTTGGAGCATCACTCCAGTAACTGAAAGGTCGCTGATTGATTCCCAGTCAGGGCACATGCCCTGTCACGGGATGAAACTGATTGATATTTCACATTGATGTCTCTCTCTCTCTTTCCCCCCTCCCCTCTTCCTCTCTCTTTCTAATAAAATAAACCTTGAAAGAAAGAAAGAAAAAGAGAAAGAGAGAGAAAGAAAACCTAACTCAGACCAGCTAAGCAAAAAGGAAAAAGGAACTTAATTGGCTTCTGGCACAGCAGAAATTGGGACTTAGATGGTGTCCCTGGGTCCATCTGTTACTCCTGCCTGAGCTGGATTGTCACCTTTGTTAGGCTGGTTCTCCTGGTGGCGGCAGCAGCAACCCTCACACCCCACCTGCCTGCAGAGCAGGAAAGAACATACTTTTTTGGAACTCCCAGTAAACATTTCATTGCTTTTCATCAGCTCTGACCAAGCCATGTGGCCATCTCTGAGCCAGTCACTGTGGTCAGATGGCGGAGCCTGGGGATGGCATCAGCTAGATGCAAAGCACGTTGGCCAAGAATGGGGAAGGATGGTTCCAACCAAAGCCAAAACGGACAATAAAACTGTAAGAATGGTCAATGCATGCTGGCCCAAGAATCTGCCAATGTTTCCACAAAGTGATGACAAGAGGTGTAAGCTGAGGCTGCTTGCCAGTCTCTAAGCTCTGTATTAGGACAATGTAGACTGAAGTATAATTCTTAGGTTTGGGTATTATCTATATTTTGAGCCTTGAAGAAAGTAGAGTGCAGTACATCAAAGCATGAACTCTGGAGGTTAACAGACCTGGTTTTGAGTCCTGGCTCTGTTACAGCTGGGTCATCTATCTTCTTTGAATCTCAGTGTCCTTATTGGAAAAATGGGGACAATATTGGTGTTTTGTCATAGGATGTTTCTAAATATTCACTGAAAGAATCAAACACCACATACTGTGTCTACATGCAGTTACCTCTAGTGATTTTTTTTTTCATAAATTAATATAATTGGACAACCTCTGATTTTTGTTAGATCCGAAACAGTCCATATCATCAAGACACTATCGAACCAGTGTTTTGGGGAGAATTATTAAAAAACATTAAAAATACCATGACTGGTGTGGCTCAGTGGATTGATTGCTGGCATGAGAACCTAAAGGTCACTGGTTCAACATTCAATTCCTGGTCAGGGCTCATGCCTGGGTTGTGTGCCAGGTCCCCTAAGAGACAACCTATTGATGTTTCTCTTGCACTTCCATGTTTCTCTCCCTCTTGTTTCCCCCTCTTCCCTTCTCTCTGAAAAGTAAGTAAAATCTTTAAAAAAAATAAATAAAAAATGGGCATCTTATTTGTAAGGCTGGAATTTCTGAATTAACTTTTCAAAAATCTTGGCAGAGATCCAGGCTACTCAAGCGCAGCAGCAGCTGGTGGAGAAATGGAGGTGCAATCCTATTATGCCAAGCTCTTGGGAGAGTTGAATGAACAGCGAAAGAGGGACTTTTTCTGTGACTGTAGCATCATTGTGGAAGGGCGGATCTTCAAGGCCCACAGGAACATTTTGTTTGCCAACAGCGGCTACTTCCGAGCCCTGCTCATTCACTATATCCAGGACAGCGGGCGGCACAGCACCGCCTCCCTGGACATTGTCACCTCCGATGCCTTTTCCATCATCTTAGATTTTCTCTATTCTGGGAAGTTGGATTTGTGTGGGGAGAACGTGATTGAAGTTATGTCGGCCGCCAGCTACCTGCAGATGAATGACGTGGTGAACTTCTGCAAGACATACATCAGGTCATCCCTTGATATCTGCCGAAAGATGGAGAAGGAGGCTGCTGTGGCTGCAGCGGTGGCGGCGGCGGCAGCGGCGGCAGCTGCAGCAGCAGCGCATCATGTTGACGGTGGAAGCCCCAGTTCAAGCAAGGAGGGGACCTCCTGCGATACTAAGAGCTTGGTCTCCTCTCCAGCTGAGGAAGAAGAGCGTGTGGACTGTCCAAGAGAGTCCCCTTGCGGGGACTGCAGAGGCTGCCACCCCCTGGAACTGCTGGTGAAAGACAGTCAGGGCAGTGGCTCAGCTGACAGCGACCTCTCTACCCTGCCCAAACAGATAGAGCCCAAGGTGGAGTTTGATGCTGACGAAGTGGAGGTGGAGGTGGGTGAGCAGCTACAGCAGTATGCTGCCCCGCTGAGCCTGGCCCACATGGAGGAGGGTTTGCCCAGTGGCCAGGCCGTGGACTTGGCTTACAGCAACTACCATGTGAAGCAATTCTTGGAGGCCCTCCTGCGCAACAGTGCTGTCCAGAGCAAAGATGATGTGGAGCATCACTTCTCTCGGAGTTTGGAGGGAAGACCAGATGGCATGGGAGGGGCCATGAGTTCCATGATGGACGTCCAGACTGACTGGTATGGAGAGGACTCAGGTGAGCTCCATTATCGTTCATCATCTCTGCTGGTCATGTAACACCCACCTCTGTGCCTTATAGTCTCCCGCCATCATCCTCATCATCATTGTCACTACCATCGTCATTCCCACCGTCCTCAATGCTGTCATTGCCGCCACTATCACTATCACCATCACCACGTTATTGCCACTGCCACTACAGCTAATAGGTATTCATCGAGTGGGTCATTGTCTCTTTGTACGTGTATTTTGCTTGTATAACTAGAGTGTAAGCATGTTGAGGGCAGTCTGAAGACATGGAAAGAACCTACTATCTTTCACTAACCAGCAGTGGGACTTTGGTTACATCATTAAATCTCTCTGAACCTGTTTTGTTCAGGAGATAATCAGCCCTGTCTTGACTTTTTCACAATGTTGAGGACGAAATGAGGAGGTTTTCGTAATTTTTTCCTCATATATATTCTAGACAGATAGGAAGTTCATTCTTCTTTGTGTCAACCATGGCGCCTGGCATAAAGACATTTGCTAACATGTCATGGTCAATGGTGTGATCTACTTGAGAAAATTTTAGAGGTGGCATTTGGCTTCATGTGAGTGAGTTTCTTTTATGCTTTGGTAAGCTTTTTTGTTATAAGAGAACGTGGTTGTATTCCTGAACAATTTTGAAAGATGAGTTAACTCTTCTCAACAGTGAGCTAATTGTGTGGTAAAGTATCTTGTAGGAGACAGAAATAGACTTGGCTGTCACCTTCCTGATGAAAGTACCCTGTAGCTTCCGGAACCTAAAGCCAAAAGAAATTAATGAATCAAATTCTTACATATCCTTCAGTAGGGAACAGTGAAAGTATTTTAAATAATGGAGATCAGCCGCTTTTATTTGTTACTAAATGGCTGTTTTTAAGTTTTTTTAATTTCATTTTTTTTTTTTTGAAGCAGAACACTGTGTATATCCAATTAAAATTAGACTTGAAAGACTTGAAAATGCTGTTTTGGTCCTCAGAGACACTGCCTTAACCAACATTTAGAAGGTAACGGCTGTTTTCGGTGAGCTCACTACGGGAACTGGTTGCCATCTCATTTCCATGGGTATAATAACCCTTCACAGACTGTGATCACTCTTTCTCATTCATTAGACTTTCATCATGCCTGTGAGTTTGGCAGAGGAAAGGTAGAGAAACTGAGACTCAGAAATGTTTAGTAAGTTTCCTAAGAATGCAGAGCTGGTAAGTGGCACAGCTAAAACTAGAAACCTGGGATGGCATCACTTGTTAAACAGACTGAAGGAGCACAGTTGGATAGAGGATTTCAGTGCAACTATTTTATCATTCAACACAAGCTGCCTGTAAGCACAAGTATCAAGGAGTAATTCAGCTGATTGCTATCTTCATTCAAGTCTTGTCTGTCAGTCTGTGAAGTCAGGTTTCCAAGTAGAAGGTGCTGTGGCAAGGCAGCCGCCTGGCCCCTGGCCATGCCTGGTGTCTGCCACATTTCGATTCCATTCACACAGCTACAGGCTAAATTTATTCCAAGTGCCAAGGTACAGAGTAGGACAGATTTGTAGGATCATTCATTTATTTGCTCAAGTATCTGAGTACCTTCTTGGTGAAGCTCTGTAGATAAGTCAGACATAGATCCAGGCCTCAAAGAACTTAGAGGGGATAAGACGTGTGTAATTGACATCACATGGTCCAAAGGTACTAGGGCTGGTAGATAGATGGAGGTGTGAATTTCACAGCTGTCCGAAAGCAAGAGAGCTGGCTTCCAACTGGGATATCAGGAAGGCTACATAAATGTGGCATCTGAGGGTAAGAAGACGAGACATAGGAAAAAATTGACTAGAGTCAGATCATGGAAAGTCTTGAATGCTAAGAGATGAGGTTTTTATTTGTAGGCACAGGGGGATTTTGGGTAGTTCCTGAGCTTGGGAGTGGACTGGATCTGTGCTTCAGGGAGTTTATTTTGCCCTCAGCACAGGATGATGTGCATGTGGGAGTCCAGGGCAGAGAGACAGTCAGGTGGCTGTTGCAATAGTTCTGTATCAATGTTGCTCATCCCAGCGTTTGCAGACACTGTCAAAGCGTAAGGTTCTGCTATAATCTCTCCTTCCCCGTCCTTCTAAACCCAGCTCTAGCACCTCCTATCACTTCTTGGAAACTTCATCTGCATTTGCTTCCTCCACTGTTTTGCTTCCCACTCTTTTCTCAGCCCACTGCAGCTTGGCTTCTGCCCCCTACACACCACCAGAACCTCTGTTGTGTGGTCAGCTTTATTGTAAAGCGTGGTTTTCAAGTGTTCTCTTACATGACCTTTCTCAGTAGTGGACTCTGACCTGTCTTTCCTTGAAATTCTTTCTAACCCTGGCTTCTGACACCATGAATACCCATTGCTGTTACCTCTGTCCATTCCTTTTCAGCCTCACCATGGGTCATTTAATGTCCAGCATTCCATCATCGGCTTGCTTCTTCAACACCTTCTCATTTCTGTTTGTTCATTCACCGAACAAGTATTTATTGAGCACTTACTACATGCCTAGCAGTGTTTATCACAGAGAACAAAAGAGTCCTGGTCCTCATGAAGCTGGCATTTCTGGTGTAGGGAGACAGACCATAAACAAATAAGTAAATATATAATATGAAGAAGAACTAAAGCAGGGGAAAGGTTGAAAGAAAGTGAAGGGGATGCTATTTTTTTTAGTGTTGACAAGGAAGCCTTTTCTAACAAGTTGCTTCTGAGCAGAAACCTCAAGGCAGCAAAAGAGCAAACTGTCCATGTATCAGGGAGAAGAACATTTTAGGCAGAGGGAAGAGCAAGGCACACAGGCCCAGGTGCAGGATCACATTTGAAAGGTGAACCAAAAGAACAGCTACGATGCTGGTATGGCTGGGGTAGAGTAAGCAAGGCAGAGAGTCCTGGGGGATGAAGCCAGGGAGTTTGGGTGAGGGTAGGCCAGGTAGGGTCTTGAAGGCCATGAGAAAGCCCTAGGATATTACTCTGAGAAAGGAAGCTGCTAGAGGGTCTCAGCCAAGTACAGTAAAAGAACACCCTTGGGTACTATGTGCAGTAACCTCCTAAGTGGGCCTCTTGCTTCCTCCCTTGCTCTCTGCCTATAGAATGCAGGGGAGCCTAGACTCTAGGGGAGTAAAAGTGGAAGCAGGAGGACCACTTCGGGGGGAGTTACTGCAATTCCCCAGGTGAGAGATGTGCTCCTTGACTCAGTGTGGTAGCAGGAGAGAGGACGATAACTGATGATGGAAGAGGGAGGGGCAGTTAACAGAGTGAGGGGAGAGGGGATCCTGTGTACTAGTGGAGGAGATGGTCTGGTTTTAGAGGGGAGGAAGGACAATTCATTCGCGGTAGTAGAAATGAAAGATCGTATGTATTCATATGGGAGGTTGGTGGGTGGCTGGGAGCCAGTAGGGGTTCTCTTCTGCCTGTTCCTCCTTTTCAGTTAAACAAGAAGCAAGAACAGAAGCTGCAAGCGAGGAGAGAGTAAGAGAGGTTGCAGATTTGGGCAGAGGGAAAGTGTAAAATAGACATTCAGAAGCGTGGGTGAGTGAATGAACCAGGGACATTTTTAGGATGCCTGAGCAGACCTAAGAGCTCTTTTGATGTCAGTGCCTAGATGGTGATGGTTAGATGGATTTAAAGTGACCAAAATACGCAGTTGTGTATTTTTCTTTGGTGATATTGATTTGCCTTATTTCACGTATGGAATAGGCAGAGAGTTGTATTTACCCAGAGTCTAGGTTTAACCAAGTGAATACAGATAGAGGGGGAGAGAGGACCAAGACGACTGAGGATGTATGTGAAGGAGTGAATTTATTGATGGATTTTGTAGGCACTGAACTGGGGAAAGAGGATTGAGGACTAAAGGAGGTGAATAGCAATAAAATGGCATTTAAGTCCATGGCTTGGAGGTCCCAGCAGATAAAGGGCCCCCGGGTGTGAGCTGAAAATGTAAGAGACAGTGATTGGGAAATGGGGTATTTGAAATGTAGGTTATGGAGCAAATATAGTTTAATGGCAATATCTAGAAATGGGGCTTGAACTCTCATCTCTGACTGTACATTAGAATGGGAAGGGTGTTTTTAAAATATGGTCCTTGAAATGGAGATTGGATATCAGTATTTTCTTTTCTAAGCTTTCCAGATTGTTGTAGGCAGAGGTGAGGGCTCCTGGTCCAGGACTGGGTAGCTGAAATAGGGTGGAGGAAAACGGGTTCTTTGGAGAAAAGGAGGTCAAGGAACAGAGAGACCACGGTGTTGGAAGGGTCATTTTTGGTATTCCCATGAATTATGCCAGCAGTTTCATTTGAAGGCAACGTGATCAAAGCTCTGAAGGACGATGAGATGACCGAGCGGCTCCTGGATTACTGTAGCAAGGAGAGAGGGCAGTGGCATCATCTGATGGTGTGAGCTTCAAAAGGTCTTAGGGTGTTTGAGGATAGAGGGAGGGACAGTGGACTGGAGATGACAGTGAAGCACAAGAGAGATCCCACTCACCTCTAACCCAGGGCTGTCAGGGCTCTGGGGTAAAGAGAGTAGAGCGCTCAAGAGAGAGGCAGGTCTCAGGTAAAGCAACCACTCCGATGTGCTGAGGTCTCTCATAATTCTGTTCTTCCCTTCTTCCCCTAAGCTCCAGATTTATCTATCTAATCCTGAAAGGCATGGATAGAAGGAACAAATCTCCTAATACTGCAATAAGGGTAACTCATTAAACTTGAAAGGAACAGTTTCTATACGTGTCACCTTAATGGTTGTATGAGCAAGGTGAACAAACCAAAAAAAAAAGATTTGGAAAAAGATTTAAGTGAATTTCTGGATATTTGGTAATTTCAGATATATAGAGTTAATATGATCCCAAACAATTGAGGTTCGCATCGTAGCAAACTCTTCTGTACATGCCCGGAAGCTATTCTCAGGAGTTACTGTCCAGAGGTCTGATCCATCATCTCGACCTGGGCTGGTGGAATCCCCAGCCCCAAATGCTATCCTTCGGAGGCACTGTTGTTGCTGCTCACTGTACAGCTAAATCAGTCCATTTGGTTTCCCAGGTGATGTGCTGGTGGTCCCCATCAAGCTCCACAAGTGTCCTTTCTGCCCTTACACTGCCAAACAGAAGGGCATCCTTAAGCGGCACATCCGCTCGCACACGGGTGAGCGGCCCTACCCCTGTGAGACCTGTGGCAAGAGGTTCACTCGACAGGAGCACCTGCGGAGCCATGCCCTGAGCGTAAGTGAGCTGGCAGTTCTCTTGTGGTGTGTGTGTGGGGTGGCTCCTGACATTTGTTTAATGCAGCAATTTTAAACCTGTGTGCCACAAGAATTTTTAAAACACGCGATACCTGACTATTTAGTAAGGGGCACCGATCTCTTTTCCCTTAGATTGTCAAGTAAAAAAATGACAACAGCCAACACAACAGTAGTCATCCAGTGTGAATGGATCAAAATTATACTGCCTTGTGGGGTAGCTCATTTGGTTATAGCATTGTCCTGATATGCCAAGGTTGTGGGTCCAATCCCTGGTCAGGACACATCCAAGAATCAACCAAGGAATACATAAATAAGTGGAACAACAAAGCGATGTTTCTCTCTCTCTCTCTCTCTCTCTCCCCCTCCCTCTCTCTCTAAAATCAATCAATAAAAACAAAAATTTTACCTAATTTTATTAGGCAAAAAAAATATTTTTTCTGTGCTACAGAATTTTAGCAATTAGTTTATGTGTGTTGTGAGGTGAAAAGAGTAGAAAATTACTGGTCTAATGTAAGGGTTAGAAGTGTCTTTCACATTTCTGTCCACTGGAGTATTTTTAGAGAATTTTAGACATGTTTCTTCTACTAAATTAAACTGCATTGGTGGTACTTAGAGAAAGTTAAAACTTTTTTTTTAAGGTTTTATTTATTTATTTTCAGAGAGAGAGGAAGGCAGGATTTTCAAAGACAAAGGAAAGGAGGGAGAAAGAGAAGGAGAGAGGGGTCCATATCTTGCATTCCCCCAACAGAGGACCTCAGCCCGGGCATGTGCCCTGACTGGGAATTGAACTGGTGACCTTTCAGTTAGCACGCCCTTCCGGGGTCGCTCATCTGGTTCGAGCATCATCCTGATATGCCGCCTTAGTTATCAGGCTGACTGTTGTGGTATTGCAGTGCTTACGTTCATGGAAGACTTATTTTACTTAATAATGGCCTAGTACCCAAGAGTAGCACTGCTAGCATTATCCAAATTGATACCATATGCCAAAGAGATACCATAAAGGGCTTCCTTTAAGTGAAAATGTATGTGTGTCTAGGAAAAAACATAGTATATGAGTCCAGAAGGAAACCAGCCATGTAATATGAAAAATGGGGGCATTTACTGAAGAAGATACAAGATACAAGAAACATTGTACATGGACCAATGACATCTCAGTCCCCTTCAAAGTAGGCATCTTGGGACCTCACACAGTTCTCCCAAATGCCATCAGCTGCCCCATCATATTTTAGTGAATCTCATCAATGATCTGAAATCTCTTCCCTGTTAAGGTGATTTTAGTTTTGGGGAAAACCAGAAGTCACAGGGTGCAAAATCTGGGCTGAACGGGGGCTGAGTCACCTGGGTGACTTGATGTTTCGCCAAAAAACTCTGCACCAGACCTGATGCACAAGCAGGCGTGTTGTCGTTACGAAGCTGACAATCACCAGTGGCCCACAGCTGCGGCCTTCTGAATCATCCTAATAGTTTACGTGGAGGAATTTTCAAGCTTAATGCAGAATTTGGTACAGATTCGTCGCTCACTCATTTTGTTTGCTTAGTTTGTTTTTTAGATTCAATTGTTGATAGATCTGTTTTGTCATTGTATAGTTCATAGTTTTCATCTTCTTCTTTTTTCTTAAATAAATCCCTTTAATATTTCATGTAATAATGGTTTGGTGGTGATGAACTCCCTTAGTTTTTTCTTGTCTGGGAAGCTCTTTATCTGCTCTTTGATTCTAAATGATAGCTGTGTTAGGTAGAGCAATCTTGGCTGTGGGTCCCTGCTTTTCATGACTTTGAATATTTCTTGCCAATCCCTTCTAGCTTGCAAGGATACTTTTGAGAAATCAGCTGACAATCTTATGGGAACTCCCCTGTAGGTAACTTACTTCTTTTCTCTTGCTGCTTTTAAGATTCTTCTCTCTTTATCTTTAACCTTTGACATTTTAATTATGAAGTATCTTGAAGCTGGGCCTCTTTGCATCCATCTTGTTTGGGACTCTGTGCTCCCTGGACTTGCATGTCTACTTCCTTCACCAAATTAGGGAAGTTTTCTTTCATTATTTTTTCAAATAGACTTCCAATTTCTTGCTCTTTCTCTTCTTCTGGCATCCCTATGATGTGAATGTTGGACCTCTTGAAGTTATCCCAGAGGCTACTTATGCTATCCTCACTTTTTTGGATTCTTTCTTCTTCTTCTTGTTCTGATTGGTTGTTTTTTGCTTCCTTATGTTCCATATCATTATTTTGATTCTCAGCTTCATCTACTCTACTGTTATTTTCCTGTAAATTGTTCTTCATTTCAATTAGTGTATCTTTTGTTTCTGATTGGATCTTTTTTATGCTGTTGAGGTCCTCACTAAGTTCCTTGAGCATCCTTATAACCAGTGTTTTTTCTGGAGTTTTGGTTTGCTCTTTCATTTGGGCCATGTTTCTTTATCTCCTCATTTTGGCAGCCTCCCTGTATTTGTTTCTTTGTATTAGGTAGAGCTGCTTTGACTCCCTGTCTTGGTAGTGTGGCGTAATATAGTAGGTGTCCTGTAGGGTCCAGTAGCACAGCCTCCCCTATCACCCAAGCTGGGTACTTGAGATACGCCCTTCATGTGGGCTGAGTACACCCTCCTCTTGTAGGTGAGCTTTGGTTGCTGTTGGCAGATCAATGGGAGGGATTTACCCAGGTCAGTCAGCTGCAAGGACTGGCTGTGACCACTGGCCACCAACCTCTGCCCTCTATGGAGGACCAGCTTTGCAGGGACAGGGTGGTGGTGCTCCGACATGGTCTGTAGCTGTCCATTGGGTTCATTGGCCCTGAGGTTCCCTGGGTGGTGCAGGCCAAGGTCAGCCCAACCTGTGTTTTGTCTGGGGCCACCCTATCTGAGCTATAAAGCAATCTGAGATGGCTGCTACTTCTGCTGGGCTTAGAGATTCCCAAGCAAAGGAAAGCTGTGAATCTAAGCTGGCTGCTGCTAGTGCTGGGCCTGGAACTTACTGAGGCCATCTGTTGCTTGTTTGAGAGGATTTAGGAAGTTGTGAAGCAAGAGCCAAGACCAGCCTTTTATATGGAAAAGCAGCTTGGGTGGACCTGTAAGTTGGGTGTAACAGTGCCTCTGGGGATCACCAAGGAGGGTCAAACAGTGTTAGCCAGATTGATGGAGCCTCAGATATGGCACCAGCTTGCTGGTTCTGTGAGGAGAGGGTTTTGAAAAGGGACAGTGGTCTCCGCTTGTCCTAATGCCAGACACTTCAGATTCTCCCTGTATGCCACTGGTGTCTTTCAAGCTGCAACCCTGGTGCTGGAGCTCAGAGGGAGTGAGTCTGAGTAGGTGAGTCCATGTAGGGGGTTTTTAAGAGAAACTGCTTGGGACTCCAGAAGTTTCTTCCACTGACTCAATCCCTGCTGGTTTTGTAGCCAGAAGTTGGGGGAACTTACCTTCCTGTCACTGGAACCCTGGGCTGGGGGCCTGGGGGCCTGGGGTGGGGCTGGGATGCCTCACTCCTGAGTATTCCTCCTGAACTTTTATCCACTCCATGTGGGTGAGGCACCAGCCCATTCCACATCTGTGCCCCTCCTGCTAGTCTGGATGGATATGGTTTCTTTAATTCTGTAGTTGTCATACTTTTCTATTCAACTCAATTTCTGACGGTTCTAAGAGGTGGTGGTTCTACATTTTAGTTGTAATTTTGATGTGGTTGTGTGACAAGGCGAGCCCTGTCTGCCTACACTGCCTACAATGACTTCACTGGAAGTTCCCTCACTCATTCATTTTTCAGTGCAACAACCATGCAGAGCACATATTCACTCAACTGTGTCTACTGCCCTCACTGACTAGTGCAGTGAAGCCTTCATTGTTCATGCATGCGCATTCCACTCCACTCTCCTTGGCTGCCTGGTTACATTGATGTCACACAAATCATTTGTGTTATAGTAAGAGTGGCTGGACTTTTTGCAAACAGGCCTCATATATATGGTTTGGTACTATCTGTGGTTTCAGGTGTCCATGGAGGGTCTTGGAACATATTCCCCGCAGATAATGGGGGACTGCTGGACAGTCAAGGAAGGAGTATAAGCCAGAATATATAGCTGGGGGACCTAACCTGGCCTGGAGCATCAGAGAAGCCTTCCTTGAGGGGCATTAGTAAGGGGGAGGGGTTGGCAATGGAAGGAGAGCACTTTCCAGGGATGTCCAAGGGCTCTGAGGTGGAAAGGACCTTGGTGACTCTGAGACTGCAAAAGATGGAGCAGGGGGGAGAGTGGTAAGTAATGAGGCTGGAGGGTCAACCAGGGGCCACATCAATGGGGCCTTGAAGGTCAAGATTCAACGCCATTTCTGTGACATTTACTTTGTCTACTTGTAACTTTAGGTCCACAGGTCCAACCGTCCAATCATCTGCAAGGGCTGCAGAAGAACCTTCACAAGTCACCTGTCACAGGGCCTGAGGCGCTTTGGGCTGTGTGACAGCTGTACCTGCGTTACAGACACACATGATGATGAGGACGATTTGATGCCCATCAACCTTAGCCTGGTGGAGGCTTCATCCGAAAGCCAAGAAAAGAGTGACACAGACAATGACTGGCCAATCTATGTGGAGTCTGGTGAGGAAAACGACCCTGCTGGCGACGATTCTGACGACAGACCACCCATTCGGCCCAACCTCACAGATCGCGAAACACTTCTGTAGCAGGAAACTGGTGGGGAGGAGGTTTTAGAATTTGCTATTGCTTGTTCTGTGGCTGAGAGCCACCATTTGTCTAGTTCTGTGGAACACCGAGAGGAACATTTTTTTCACTGTTAACATATTTGCATTTTTGTTTGACTACCTAGCAGAGGTTGGATTTTGTGACTCGAAGGACTAAAGCCTTTTTAGTAGGGTGCCCTTGGTTTGCTGGTGGCTTAACTGTCCTTCGAGTGAATCAGGGCTGGCCTCACGCTCCCTGTTTTTCCTGTTGTGCATCCAAACTCTGGTTAGGAGGACGGGAAGAAAGCCTCCGTGCTTGTTTTCGTATTGTCTCGATCTTCCGCATTCCTTCGTCATCATCCCCTTTTCTCTGGAAAGGTGGGCAGAAACATATTAACTTTTGAGATCAGTCTTACCTCTGCCTAACTTCTCCTGATGAATTCCATATTCTGATTTTCTGAAGAATTTCAGAGAAACCTTTATTGACATAACGCAGGCAGGGCTGCCTTATGCATGATTGTAAAGGATACTTTTTAAATCTAAGACTGCAATTTTAAAAGCTGGGGGTATTTCTGTGCAGGCAAGAACGGAAATGAGTTAAAAGCCTCCTCATGGCACTTTGACTTGCCCCATTGAATTAAATTTTAAGTTAGCCCTGGGAAGGGGCCTGGGAGCCCAGGTCTGGAAGGTTCTCCTGCTTAGTTTGGTATTTGATGATTCTATACACACCAATAACCTGTTTTGTGATCATAAAATGAGTCGTTTGGGCAAAACTAAAAATTCTCTCCTGCTTTGTCAAGCCATTTCCAAAGGCCATTGCTGTGTAACCTGGAAATGGAGCTACCACTGACATTCTTTTACTTTGCTTATGAATAGAACTTTAATTGGAGGGAAAGTGTAAGCCTATATAAACAAGTTATATTTCTACATTGCTTACCTTTTAAAAGATCCTCTGGAAGGAAAGGGAAGTTTAGCAGAAGAACAGGTTTTTAAAGTAGTCTGCCTTTCACCCACTTAGCAGCCATACAATTATTCTAACAAAAGCCTGCATTTCTTCAAAGGGCTAAAAAGCAGGAAATATTAGGGATTAAAAATATTTAAGGCACTTTCATAATTTTTTCTTATGTTAAGGTATCCGAAATGGATTTTAAAAGAAATCTCTAATGAAACAAATATGCAAACAAAACAGAGTTGCAACTTTGAAAAAAAAAATCCCTTTTTCTTCCTTTGATTTTGTATAGTTATATTTCAAGAGGTGGTAAAATCACTTTTCTTTCTGCCTCTCGAACAAAAATGATCATTAAAACATCATAAATTGGCTTGTAAATATTAGTCATTGTAGAGTCAAAAAGTGTTTAAACTGTATTTAGAAGTTAAATACTAGCTACGGCTGCTCAAACTGTGGCCCGCCCACCCGCGCGTACTGGCATGTGAGTTGTTTGATAACAGCCCACACGGTAGGACCTTGTATTAGTCTGCAGTAGATTGGTAATTTAAAACCTGGTCTTTTATCACAGATAGTTTAAAAATTATTGTTCTATATCAAGAGTTACACATAAGTTGAAACTTATTAAGGACCAGAAACACATTTCTTAATCTGAAATGACTATATTAGCTGATTTTTGTTTTTTTAAACAACTGTATTTTTTAAAATGTTTTATTTATTTATTTTTAGAGAGAGGGGAAGGGAGGGGGAAACAGAGGGAGAGAAAGAAACAGCATCAATCAGTTGCTTCTTGTAAGGGCAACCAGGCATGTGCCCCAGCAATCAAACAGGTAACCTCTTGCTTTCGGGGACAGTGCCCAAGCATCTGAGCCACATCGGTCAGGGCTAGCTATTGTTTTAAAAGATGGATCTTAGCAGAAGCCAATCCTAAATGGATGTATTGAAGCTATACTTTGCAAGGAGTTCTGTTTGATGTTTTTGCTCTTTCTGTTTAAAGTATTTTTGATGTTTTCATATGACTTTTCTACCTCACAGTTTAACTTCTCTGCCTACTTTCTTTGGTAGAGCAAAGAGCCTCTTCAGTGACCTCATGATCTATTCACATCCCTGGGTGCAAAGTAAAAAATTTTGCATTAGAGAAATCATTGTAAGACAGTGATCCTCAACTGAGGGTGATTCTGCCCCCCAGGGGAGATCTGGCACTGTCTGGAGATGTTCTTATTGTTACAACTGGGGCAGGGTGCTGCTAGCACCTAGTGGGTGGGGAAGAGGATGGTGCTAAACATCCTACAATCCATAGCACGTCCTCTTACAGCAAAGACTTGTCTAGTTCAAAATGTTAAGAGTTCAAGGTTAAGAAACCCTACTAAAAATTAGAATAAAAAAAAAAATGACGTTGAGTGAATTTAATTTTGTGTTATATTTTAGGCTACCATTTTCTGTCTAAATATTTGATACACCCTTATCCTCCACAAGTTTTGGAAAATAGTGGATGAGTAAAATGGGGAGTGAAGGCCAAATTATTCATAATTTGCCCAAAATCTGATTGGGTTTGTAATGTGGAAATTTGGAAATTCTGACTCTGAATCATACCCCTAGACCCATTCTAGGCTTTGATCATTTTATTAGATTTTGAAGTAGGAGACTCATTGGAAGGAAAACAGAACATGAAGTTTTAATATTTAAATAATTCTCTTTTTTCCATAATGTTTCATATCGTTGCATTCCTGGTTGGCTGTTTAGAGTTTGCATTGGCATTTGTAATAACTGGATCACTGAATTTTGTCACTTTTATAGGAGATCTTTGTCTGGACTATCAGATCATAAACTGTCCTGTTTTAAATTTATGTTTATATTTGGTGGTCAGTATTTATAATCTGCACAGTGTCTTTGAGGTTTAATTTGTGGAGTTGGTGATTTTTTTTTTTATAATAAGTAAATTCACAGTTGGGTCCAACAGACCATTAGTGATTTAGGTTATATTCTGGCATCTTTCTCGCACATTCTGTCCAAGTTCACAAAGGGATACCTTTACCTTATATTAGATATATTGCATGAATGGGAACAGGATTCTTACTTATAATGTAATTAAAGTGGCGTCGTTGGGAAGTTGTTTCGCTTGGGGGAAGGGGACAGGTTTCTTAGCAAGGGTGGGGGAGGAATGTAAATAAGGCCTGTAATTGTAATAAATTAAAAAATGATGTAGAGCATCATGACTTATGGTCATTTGGCAGAAAGATTCCATTCTGGTGTAAATATTTTGGTGGCCACTAGACTTTGAATATTTCTTAAGAAAATGACAGACCTAGTAGTCTGCAGAATATTGTGGAATTGATTAGTCTGGTGGTTCAGAATACTATGATGGCTTTTTTTGTTATTGTGGTTAATTGATGTTGCAACAAACCCCTTAGAAAGGCCACAGGAAGGGCTACATGTACTGATTCTGAGGGCAGTGGGGAAGACTGGAATGGCCTTTGGTCAACTCAATTCAGGCTGTTTCATTTGGACTTCTAGGTTTTTATTGCGTGTCCCTTGTGAGGTGTAGTATAACGGCGTAGGGTGGGGCAAAGGGTTGGGTGGGTGAGAAATTCCTATTGCGTTCTGTTTTGAGCATTACTGCTGTACTTCCTGTTGTTGTTGGTCTTTTACAGCTTGCCTGGTGCTTTCACAGGATCACACTATCTTTTGACCCAAAAAAGGGGACATTTTTTGCAGTTACTTCTGATGGGCAATGTTTTCATTGATTTTTTTCAATATTTCCACAATATCTCTTATTACTATGTTCTTCCAACCTGTCATTATAGGGCTGAAAATTTGAATTCTTTTTTTCAAATAATGCTTCTGTAGAGATAAATAAAAAGTTTTTTGTTTGGCAGGAATAGTTTTGTTGGTTTCTAACATGTCCTAGTTTTAAAAGGTGACACTAATTCACACCATTGTGACCAGATTATCTAGAACCTTCCTAATTTAAGAAGGATATTCAGCATCTCCTCTGACCCTCCAGGTAGATAATTTTACCATTGCCAATTCTTCATTGACAACTGTGATTTTTAGGAGCTATCCATCATCTGAGTTTTGGACAAGCAAATGACCCATACCAGGCAAGTATGGGAGCTATCCTGGCTTAAAAGCCTCTTATCCCGTGGGAGCAAATATCTTTTATAACAACTCCATAGACATAGCTTCTAGGGTCCCTGCAAGAGAAATATCTGCTCCAAGAGTCACTGTATTTAGAGAAGCCCAGAGCTGTGGCTTCTTATTAGGTATTTATAGTTCTCACAGTCTGGATGCAATTTAAGGGGTCATTTCTACCATATGTAATGTTGCCTAGCAACATAGTTGACATACTACTCTAGTAGGTTGTCAGGGGAACAGAGCTAGAGAGTTAACCAGAGGTCAGATTCTCACAGCGAACGGGAAAAGATTCTGTTAATCCTTTACCAAACAGTATGCTAAGCAGTTGCACAATAGACACTCCACCTAGTTTCTCTAAAATATAACCAGGGGAATTTGCTATTAAAATATAGCTACCACCAACTAACTTTTTCTCTCTTGAAGAGTGTTCATTCTTTGTGCTTAGCTGCTTGTAGTTAATATGCTGTTTGCAAATTTTTCTGAGATATGTGTAAGAGTTGGATAAATAGTCAAAATGGTCCTGTCAAAATGTCAAGTATCCTTTGGTGCTACTCCCAATAGGCAGGTATAGTATGACGTATTATAGGGACATTGAATGGAAATTTCTGGGGAGCCCATCAGTCACACTTTCAGGGGAACCTATGTCCACCTAGCAACCAAACACTAGGCTCCTGGTAATGGTGCCTCTTATTGCTATGTTATGTGGTACTACTCTTGCCTGCTTCTGTTGCTCCTCGGCAGATCAATAAGTGAGGATACTGGGTTATTTATTCAACAGTTATCCAACAGTTATTTATGTAGTCCTTATTATGTGTCAGGCGCTAGGGGGACATCAATGAATAAGCAAGATCTCTGTCCCCAAGGAACTTGCAGTGCATAATCAGGAAGACTAGCAATTAAGCAATACAGTTTTGGGTGTGACAGTAGGGACAAGGACAGGGCGTGCTGGGTAGAGCACCTGGCTCAGTTTTAGAGTGTCAGTGATGTGACAGAGAAACATCGACTGGCCTTCCGACCAGCCGGCCAGCCAGGACTGAACCTGTAACCCAGGCACGTGCCCTCTCTGGGAATTGAGCTGGCAGCTCTTTGCCTTGCAGAACAAGGACCAACCAACTAAGCCACACTGATCAGGGCCATAGAGGCTTTCTTGTCTAAGCTTGTGTTATTGTGATCTTTCCCATCCAGTGAACTTCTAGCTTTGGGATACAATTTATAAACAATTTAAACAGGCATTTCCTGCCTTTTCCAAACATGGTGGTTTTGGACATTAACAGTGTTTAAATTACTCATTTTATTTAGGTATGTAAATTTACTATGAGTGTTTTAGAATATCCCGGTCTTTAGAAAATATACCTTAGATGCTATGGTGTTCTTATTAAAAAGAAACAAACAACAACTTCCATTACCTTGATCCAGTGTAATAAGATAGAACAAAGATATTGTTACTGTGACAGAGATGGAGGAACCCCCACTGCATCTGGTTTTGGTCTTGGCTGGCCATGAAAACTAGTTACTACCCCAGAAATTGGGATAGATCTGGGACAGGACCATTAAGTCAAGGGTTTGGGAAATAGAAACAGTGTTAGAGATAGTCAGGTCCAACTCCATTTTATAAAGAGATGAAATGATTAGTTCCTAGTTCCTACACCTCTAGTTGGGATCAGATACCAGGTCTTGCCAGGACAATGCTGATAACAAACACGTTTGGGTAAGAAGCGAAGAGCATCTGTAGATAGCATTTGCTTCCTTGGGGTACCCATCAGACTGACACCACAGAAAAGGAAAATGCTGTGTTCACCTCACATAGCTTTGTGTAATCATGGCCTACATTCTTGTAATGCTTAGACAGGGAGGGGGGAAATCACGTGTTAAGCATGGGGGTGTTTATTTAATTTTTTTGCCAATAATATCCACACATATCTGAAGCAACATAAACCACCATCAACACACATGCACACACACACGGCAAATAAAAATCTTTATTGTCCACTTATTTAATATGTACCATGTATTTGATTTTAATATATTCCTTTTGTTTGTAAAAACCCCCAAAATTAAAAAAAATTACAACATTATCTTGAAATTACTTTTGCCAACCTCTCTGCCAATTTGCCAATTTGAAATATAAATTGGGCACGATTCAGGGAAGTTAACAAGGACAATCTTATTTGAAAAAACAACAACAAAAAAAACACCCTACATATATTTAAGACAGCAACCCATATAATATTATAGTATTGAGTGAAAATACATTTTAGGTATTTCTTGACTCAGTAAATTTTAATAAGTGTACTGCAAAAGGTAATTTTATATAAAGGTCTGTGATAATATATAACAGTTATTAGTAAAACAGATTAGCTACTTTATGATCTAAAAATACCTAGAAGCAGGGTTTCTGGTTGTTAATGAAATATTTATCAAGTTTTGGATTAAAATTAATGCAAATCATCTTTAATTGGTTCAATCAACCTCGGGGGGTAGACAGGACATAGTCTCAAAATAAATTTTTGTTTTGGTTTATATAAGTCAGATGGAGACACATAGGAACAGCCTCAGCCAGATTCAAGAAAAAGTCTTTTGTTCCTTTATTGCTTATTTTATCTTCAGAAACAAATGTAATTTAACTATTTTCTGTGCCTTCCAGAATTTTTAAATTGACCTAAATTGGATAACTGCAAATTTTAGAATGACTAAGGTCAAAATGGTTAAAACAGTTTCTTTAGAATGAATGAAACAAATTAAGGTTTGATTCCCGCACATGGATGAGTTAATAATCCTTCCTAATTTAAATTTAGTTAACTGTTTTTCTCCGTGCAATTATTTTATATGAATTTCTAATGAGGAATTTACAAATAAGATATTAGTTAAGGGGGAAGAAAAGCAAGCTATTTAATAGACCTCCAAACAAAAGAAGCTTCTGTTGAAGTCTTCCCACCTCTCCGACCACTGGAGTTAGGACCAATTACTCCCTTCCTTACACGACATGTTTTCTGGACAGAGTATTCCAAGCCAGAACATTTTAGATTCTACAAAAGAAGACTGACCACTGCTTGATTAATGGGTGGGTAATCATTCACGGGAAGCAATATAAGCAAAAACTAGTGGCAGGCAACACAAAAATCAGAAAAGACACAATCATTCTAAACTCTGAGTTTTATAGTCACACACTTTCCCATGACTCTTAGAAGAAAAACAGTAACTGACTTTATCTTTGGCTGTCAAGTTGCCAAGTGGATTAGTTCCTCTTACAAAGGCACTTGTCAAAACAGCTATCAAAAAAAGAGAAGATGAAGTTGGAAGGGATCCTGACCATTTAAACAATAGCAACAGATACCTTTTTTAAGGAGTGGGAAACTTTCTGCTTTTTAGAACTGAGTCAGTCTTTATGTTAAAGTGACTATGTACCAAGTCTGTTTATATGGTTCAATGTTGTCCAGGTTGTGTGTTGTTTTGCTATTTTTACTTTTTATATATAAAGACCTAAAAATAAAGTAATAAGTTAGTGGATATAATCTATATAATCTAGATCTGACTCTCATTTCTGTTGTCTTGGTATTCCATTTTTAACATAAATCTTTAAGAAGTGCCTATTTTTGTTTCAAAATTCCTTTCTGCTTAAACAACAATTTCAAATATTTATCTTTTGAAGACGGGAAGTTGGTTCAGTTTTAGCGATGTATTGATTTAATTTTACATTTAGAAAAAAATGTAGAGGTTGGGTTTATTTCAGATTGGCTGGGCTTACTTCAGCTCTTGAGAAAAGCATTTATAGCCTATAGATTGTTAAAAGATTCTCTATAACAATATAGAACTGCTAACACTAAACACTAAATATACTTTCCATCCCTTTGAAGACTCATTAACTTCATTTAGTAAGAGGGGGAAAAAAAGGACTATCTAAAACAGGGCAGGCCAAATCCTGCTCACTTCCTATATTTTGCAAGTAAAGTTTTGTTAGGAACACAGACACACCCATTCCTTTCCATATTGTATATGCCAGCTTTTGCACTACAGTGGCAAAGCTGTGGTGTTGTGACAGACGCCTTTCATCTGCAGAGTTCGAAATAGTGACTATCTGACACTTTACAGAGTTTGCCCACCAGTGATCTAGAATGTCGGTGGGGACAAGAGATCTGTTATTCCCTATGTAGGGACGGTGGAGGTGGGGTAGGTTGCACCATCTCAGCGAGCATCTCTAGGATTTACACCAATCTAGTATGTATGGACCGATCTTTGAGCATCACTAAAATTTAAACATGTCTAATATGTATGAAGGTCAGTGGAGGGGCAAAGCCGATCTGTGCCAAATTTTTAGGAGGAAGTCACTAGATGTATCTGACCAAGAGAAAAGATGGTCATGGCTCAGCTCCAGAGAAGTGTGCCTGAGCCTTCACTGTGAGCACTACAAAGAGAAATTAAAGAAGCGTGAATCCAAAATCTTGGTGAGATGCTGAGAGCTCAATGGGCATCATTGCTTTGAACATCTGTCAAAAGCATGAAGCACAGTGCAAGTGCTGGAGCCCTGGCTGCCCGGCACTTCAGCTCTATACATCCTCAGTGGATTCCTAGTATGGCTGTAGCTCAAAGCAGTAGCAAGAGAGGTTAAATCCACATGGGTGGGCTCTAATAATGCTCACTGAAGGCAGCTACGAATTCAGCAGCTAAACACCTGTTTTGGTCAGGGCACAGGGGGGTTCGGATGCAAATTAAGTTTAAGAGCAATTTTTCTAAAATTTTATTTATTGATTTTTAGAGAGAGAGGAAGGGGAAGAGACAGAAACATTGAGTTGCTGTTCCACTTACATATTTATGTGTTCATTGGTTGATTCTTGTGTGTGCCCTGACTGGGGATAGAATCCGCAACCTTGGTGCATCCAGATGACGCTCCAACCAGCTGAGCTATTCAGCCAGGGCTGAGAACATTTTTTCAAAAGGATTTGTGCCAAGATTAAAATGAGTGATTTCAGGAGCACCCTATGGGAGGAAATTGGCAGATCACCTGAAATTAGAAAGTAAGGACTGAGACTGGGCCAGTCCCTCATGGTCCTTGTCTATGCTCCTTTTCTGCTTCTCTCTGCCTGTGTGAAGTTCTCCAGCCTCTCTCAGAAGACTGGCTTGCGTCTGCCCATTCATCAGCTGTAGATGGCTGCCCCATCTCTGACATGACTATTGTCCTGTCCTTTGGTTAAAAACTTTCAAGGAAAACATCTCAGTTTCACCCAGCAAATGCTGGGTTCCCTTGAGTCAGATGGCACACCTTAGGTCAGGCAGCATGGGCTCTGGGAGGTAGCAGGGGTTAGGAGACGTCATTTAGAAGTTGGGGCTGGGTGGTGGTGAAGGGAACAGACCCTCTGAGAACAGGCCCTGATGAGGGCAGGAATACTGACCTGCATGTCTCCTATATCCTGAAAATTAAAGCAGACGGGACATTTTTCTGTTGAGAACATGCATGATACACTTTCATGCATGATACCTGAAATCCCAGAATCAATGAGGGGGGGGGGGGACTGCAGGTGTTGTAGGGTTTTCCATTAATAGGGGATCAAAAGTCTAATTTAGTTACATACCCAAAAGAACTGAATATGAAAATAGATGTTCAAATAAAAACTTGTATGCAAACTCAAACATTCATAGCAGCATTATTCACAACAGCCAAAAGGTGGAAACACCCAAATGTCCAGCAACTGGTGAATGGATAAACAAAATGTGGTATATTCATACATTGGAGTATTACTCATTCATGAAAAGGAATGAAGTCCTGATACACACTGTCAGATAACTTGAAAACATGACGCTAGGTGAGACAGGCCAGTCACAGAGGACATAATATTGTGTAATTCCATTTTTAGAAAATATCCAGGATAGACAAAGCCTTAGAACAGAAAGCAGAGTGGCAGTTAGGACGGGCTGGGTGGGCTGGAGGGAATGACTGCTGATGGGCGCAGGTTTCACTTCCAGGTGACGGAAAAGTTCCAGAACAAGATAGTGGTGATGGTTGCGTAAGATCATGAAAGTACTTAATACTACCGAATTATCCTTTAAAAGGGTAAATTTTGTTATATGTATTTAACACCACGTTTTTAAAATTACAGAATGCATTTTCAGTCAATATTGTTTCTGGAATTCTGTGGATTCACTAAAGGACTAGGGAGCAAAGGCTCCAGCGACAGCGCCCCGGGCTCTGACCACCCAGGCGACGCCCTGGCGGCCCCGTGCGGCCCGAGGCGCGGTGCGTTTACCGGTCCCTGGCCTCCCAGCCGGGCCAGCGGCGGGAGGAGCAGAGGCAAGCGGGCGCCATTTCCAACCCTGGGAGCAGTGACCGCGACGCGCCGACTCCGAGGGGCTGGAGATGATCACAAAGGTGGCGCAGGGCGCAGCCTCGGGGCGGTGGCCCGTGGTGAGAGGCGGGCAGCGCCGGGGAGCACCAGCTCCTGGGCTGTGCGCCTGTCTGGCCCGGGCGTCCCGACCCCGCCCCACCAGCGATCCTAGGCAGTGCGCCCGGGAGGATCTATGGGACAATGGCCGTGCTGTCGCCTCCCGCGACCGCCTCGCCTCCCTGCCTGGCGGCGGCGCGGGGATACGCGGGAAGGCACGCGGAGCCTCCCGCAGCGGCAGCGGGAAGGGGGTGCGGTGCCGGCGCCGGGTGTGTCTGGAGCCGTCGGGCTCCGCGGACTCCCGGACTCCCGGACTCCCGAGGGCTCCGCGTCTGGCTGGGATCCGATCGCTCAGCACGTGTCTGGCGGCCCGCCCATTGGGGCGAACGGGGGCGGACCAGCTAATTAGTAAAATCTTTCCCCTACTTGGTTTTGTTTCAAGCTATGCATTTCAGGCAGGACTATCACAGAAGTGATGCCGCGTTCTTCTCCCTGCCTCACATCAAGCGGCACACAATTTCAGCTAGTCAGTTTGTCTCGATGATATTCACTTTGATCCTTGATTAAGATGCCGTCTGCCACGCTTCTCCACTGTAAAGTTACACATTTTCCTTTTGTAATTGTTAAGTATTATATATGGAGGTACTTTAAAACTACATAAATCACCTAATTCTCATCAAACCTTTACAATTTTATTTATTTTTTATATCAGATGGACTCATCATGTAATCTGTTTTATCCATTGGGCTATACTATGTTCCTATCATTTATTTTAATGATCAAATTGTACCAATATGGCCAGTGGAAGCTCATTCCAGCCAGTTTTTATGCCGACTTGACATGTCCCTATTGTCACTTGAACACCTCCTTTCTTGCACAAGATGTGCGAGGCTCATCTTGTACTTTATCCCTGTGCCAGCCCTGGAATTAGATACTTCTACAAGGAACTTGGTTCTCTTTAGTAGAGAGCGGTTAGTTAGACACCAAAATCCAGATGCTAGATGTGCTTATTGCTTTTGAAGTGTTCTGCTTTCATGCTGTCTGGGGCATTTCCCATAGAGAGATAGCTAGTTAGGTAGAGTGACAGTTTTATATATAGATATGGACATATAGAAATAACTCCAGGTAAAAATCCAATACCATGGGAGCCATTTCTAATTTTCTCCCTCATCATGATTTTTGGTAAATGTGCTGTTAAGGTGAACACTACCACATTTATTCTTTCAAAAATTTTTATTTTCCTCATTAAAGGAAAATATTACCATCAATAACATGGGAAACTACAAAAAAGTAAAGGGAATAAATTGACCATAATCTCAGCATAACAATACAACTATATTTTATAGATTTACTTCTAGCCTTTTCCAATGTGTAGATCTCCTTTTCTGAGTTACAAAAAATTATGCTGTATATACAATTCTGTACACTTTGTTTTCCCAGTCAATATTGCAGGGAGAGGCAATTACAGCCCACAGGCCAAACCTGGCCTATTATTAGTTTTTGTCCATGAAGTAAAGCTGGTTTTTAAATTCTAAATGGTTAAACAAAATCAAAAGAGGAATAATATATGGTGACATGTGAAAGTTATATGAACTTCAAATTTAAGTGTACGCGAATTAAGTTTCATTGGAACACAATCATGCATATTTATTTATATACTGTCTATGGCAGCTTTTTGCTAACAGCAGTGTCAAATAGTTGTAAAAGAAACTCTACTGCCCCCAAAGCGTAAATACTATTTGGCCCTTTACAGAAAAAGTTTGTCAGCGCTTGAAATACTGTATCTGAATCATGTTATTAAATTGGCTGCTAGGTCTGTCCTTCAAAATGTTAGAGAAGTGATAACAATAATACTCAGCACATTTTAGGAGCTCAACAAAGGAATTTCTTCCAAATTTAAGAAGGGAAGGGATTAGGCAGAAAAGAAGGAAGAGGGATAATGATTTTTAGACATGTCTCTTTTCAGGCATCTGTTGAATTTTTTATTCCCAATGGAAAAAAATGTTTTCTCACTAGTCATTAAGAAGAAAGATAAGGTCTTTCATCAATCTTTCATGGCTAAAATAATAGCTTCCTAAATGTCCTTTTGAAAAGTTATTTGGGACCAAAATAACCTTGTCACTACCAAATTAGTAATACATCTAATTTTAACTTATCTTTGGAGAAGCTTTGGTGAATTATTTATTTATTTACTTTTAAAGTTTAAAAAAAAAATTATTAATTTAAGAAAGAGAGAGGAAGTAGGGGGAAGGGGAGAGAGACAGAGAGACATCAATTTGTTGTTCCTTTTATTTATTATGCATTCACTGGTTGATTCTTATAGGTGCTCTGACCCAGAAGCATATGGGGACAACACTCTAACCAGCTGAGCTATCTGGCCAGGGCCACTTTGGTGAATTTTCAAAACGGCCCTGTAACAAACTTGGGAAGATGGTGGGGAGCTGAAGAGGCCTCTCCTACCTTTGTCCCTCACCCCACCCCAGCCCTGTGGGCTACACCGGAATAAATGCTGACACCTTTTTTTAGATCTCTTCGGCCAAAAACCAGTCATAAGTTTATTATTTTTATGATTTACGTCTGCAGTTTCTTAAAGTGGCAGTATATTATTTTAATAATTCTCCTGTTGAGAGGTGGGCGTCTTTGTACTCTCCCTTTGAGTCTGGGTGGGCTTGTGCTATGCCCTGTGGAGTACTGCGGAGGTGATGTATGATTTCTGAGGCTAGGAAACGCCATGCACTCTCCACCTAACTTTCTTGAAATGCTGGTTTTTGGGACCTGCCCTCTGATCTGCTCCTCCGTGGAACCCAGCCACCCTGTGGCAGAGAGCATGTAGGTAGTCTGTCCCTGGCCCTGCAGCTCAGTTGTTTAGAGCATTGTCCAGATACACTAAGGTTGTGGGTCAGATCCCCAGTCAGGGCACATACAAGAACAATGCATAAATAAGTGGAACAACAAAAATCCATGTTTTTATTTTCTCTCCAATATATATATAAATGTTTATATATATTCTTCATGAATATATATATACGTATATATTTTTTTTCTGCACAACAGTCGAGTCCAGCCCTCAGCCTCTTCGGCCCAGGCTCAGCCATGTGAGCAAGAAAGCCACCTTGGAGTGAGTCCTGCATCCCCCACCGCTCTGGCTCCTACCTGTTAGTCACCAGCTGAGGCGTAGGACAGGGTGGACAGAGGAGAGCATCCCCACTGTGCCTTTTCAGATCCACAGAATCAATAATGAATTGTATGATAAAAATACAGAAATCAATAAAAAACATCAATGAGCCATGGTGGAATGGCTCAGTTGGTTGGCTTGTCTTCCATCCACCGAAAGGTTACAGGTTTGATCTTTGGTCGGGGTGTGTATGGGAGGCAACCAATTGTTTCTTTCACATTGATCCTTCTTTCTCTCTCCCTTCCTCCCTCTCTAAAAATCAATAAACATATCCTTAGGTGAGGATTAAAAAAATATCAATCATAAGCATAATAGAATGGTTGTTGTTTCATACCACTAAGTTTGGGGTAGTTCTATAGCAATAGTAACTGGAACAATACCATCTCAATAAAGGAATTTATATAACACCATAAAATAAGCGTAAACAATAAAAAGCAGAGGGGTAATTAAAGCTAAAAATAGTATATCTGAATATTGACTGTAGTTCTGAGTTTTCTAGTAGCCAAAATTATAAGCAGAGAGATTGCCAAATGTAATAGTTCTCATTTTATAATAATAAGAAAGATTATTATTTGTCAGAAGAAAGGAAGTTTTTCTGCCATTAAACTCTAATAGGACTTTATTAAACCATTTCCTCTATAAGGGATATTGAAAAATATAATGGGAAAATTTTTTATCAGCAGTTTTATAGAATTCACAAGGGCTGTTTCTAATATGGACCATCAATAAACTCCAAGTACACAACACTAAATCATAAACTAAGATTGCCTAAGTGTGTAGCTTACTTCTGGGACAGAGCTTGTAAAATCTAGAGGAACGAATGGTTAGCACATTCCTTTGACCCTCTGAGCAGTCATATCAACCAGGCTTTCAGCAAGGACTTGTCATCAGCCAATAAGTTAAACAATACATTTTCTGGGCCCTGGCCCAGTGCCTAAGTTGGTTGTAGTGTCCTCCCATATACTGAGAGGTTGTGGGTTCAATCCCCAGTTGAGGTACATTTGGGAGGTGACCCATAAATGTTTCTCTCTCAAACTGATTTTTATCTCTCTCTAAAATCAATTTTCAAAAAATTTTCTGGTGAATATATGGCTTACAGGAAGTCTGTCATGTTGATTGAAGGTAGTCTTTTCAGGCTTTAAAATACAAGAAAAAAGGCAGCAATGCCTACATGTCATGTGTGTGTTGGGGGGAGGCTATAGACCATAGGCAGGGCTACAATTTCTTTCAAAAATAATTTTGAAACTCATTAGAAACAAGCAACTCAATTTTTAAAAATGAGCAAAATATTTGAATTTCATCAAAGAAGATATATGGATGGCAAATAAACACAGGAAAAGGTGCTCAATAATATTAGTTATGAGGGAAATGTCAATTAAAACTACAATACAAAATAAAACCACCTCACACCTTTAGAAAGGATACAAACAAAAGCAAAACCTTATAATATCAAGCATTGGTCAGGGACATAGATCACTGGAATTCTCATTTGCTGCTGGTGGGAATGCAAAGTGGTATAGCTATTTTGGGAAACAATTTGGCAGTTTGTTATAAAGTTAAATGCACACCAAGTATATGACCCATAAATTCTCCTAAGTGTTTATCCAACTGAAATGAAAACATGATCACACAAAAATCCATATGTGAATGTTTAAAGCAGCTTTTTCACAAATTCCACAACTGGAAACAGTCCAAATGTTCTTCAGCTGGTGAACAGATACATGGGTAGTACATCCATACAATGGAATATTACTCAGCAACAAAAAGGAAGGAACTAGAGTTACATTAGAGTTACATGCAACGACATGGGTGAATTTCTGATATGTTAAGTGAGAGAAACCAGACTCAAAAGACTATTACCTAAAGGTTAAAATAGCAAATTTTCTTATATATATTTTCTCACAATAAAAAAACAAGACTACATACTGTAGGATTCCATTTATGTGTCATTCTGGAAAAAGCGAAGATATGGGGACAATAGGACAGATCGGTGGTTGCCAGGAGATGGAAATGAGAGAGGTGAACCACTGTCCACCATGGTGGTTAGCGCCAATGCAACCCCAACAGGGATCTTCAATGTGATGTGCAGTGAAGAAGGAAACTTTATTTAGCACGAACAGCTCAGTGGAGGGAATACAGCATGGCTGTGAGAACTGCACTACCATGGAACAGCTTAATTGTGCTACAATGCGACTGTGAAAACAGCACCGCCTTGAGGCTCTCCTGGGAACCAGGCCTGTCTTCACCTAGGCAGCTTCTCTCTAGCGCACTCCGGGCAGGTCTCCTACACTCTAGTGCCACCTGCACCGGGGAAACACAGAGTTCAACCTTCGGTGGCAAGCGCGCTGTTGAAACCACAGGGGAGTTGGCTTATATAGACAGAAGTATTTGCCCCTGGATCCTCATTGGTCAGTATAGAGCCCTCTGATTGGTCAGAGCTGTGGAACTGCAATTGGATGGGGAAAGCCTCAGTCCTACTGGCTGAAATAGTACTCCAGGAGCTATTGACTGGGAACCAAACCTGCAACCTAGGTACGTGCCCTGACCAGGAATTGGACCCACATTTTGGTGCACAGGATGATGCTCCAACTAATTGATCCACCCGGCCAGGACATTTAAAATTTATTTATTGATTGATTTGAGAGAGAGAGTGAGAGAGCGAGTGCAAGCAACATTGATTTATTCTTCCACTTGGCTAGGGTGAGTCTACATATTTTCGAAACCATCAAGCCATGGCTTTCTTTTGTTTAATAGTCCTTCCTTTAGCTTCTCTCTCTCCTTTCATAATTTACTACAGGTGGCCCCTTCCGTACTCTACTTGGAAATCTCCTTAGCTAGATCACCCAATTCATCAGGTACATTTTCTACTTTTCACTTTACTGCAGGCAATAGTGTTGCCAAATTTCTGCCAATACATAACAAGAACTCCCTTTCTTCCAGTGTCCAATAAGATTTTTGTGATTCTCCATTAAGCCCTCACTTGAAGCTTCCTGAAAGGTCATCAGGACTCTTATCTTTTGAAAGGTTCAAGCTTTCACTATTGCTCACCTCAAAGTCCTTCCAGCTGCAGCCCACTGCTCAGTTCCAGAGTCGCATGTTTAGGCTTTTGTTATGATAGCACTTTTGGATACCACAATCTGTATGTTTTTCTGCATAACAAATCACACCCACAACATAATGGCTTAAAACAAAAAACATTCATTACTTCTCAAGAATTCTGAGGGTCAGGAATTTGGGAGCATCTCAGCTGGTTGGTTCTGGCTTGGGCTTTCTCATGAGGTTTCAGACAAGTTTTTTGCTGTGCTGCAGTCAGCTGAAGGCTTGTCTGGGGCTGGAATATATATTCCAAACTAGCTCACTTGCTCACTCACATGGATGTTGGCAGAAAACCTTATTTTATTTCCACAGATTATCTCCCAGAAAAACCGATCTAAGACAGAGAAAGAATAAGCAGGAAGCTGCTTTACTTTTTATCACCAAGACTCTGAAATCACACTATTCATTTCTGCTTTATTCTAGTCTTTAAAAGCAAGTCACGCTAAGTCCAACTCACACTCATTAGAATCAACTTCTTGAAGGAAACAGGGTCAAAGAATATGTAGGCATTTAAAAAAACCCTTCAACTATCCATGGTTTTCTCTTTGCTTTCCAGTTTCAATGGGGACAATGAAGTTATCACTTTTCCTATCCAAAGTCTGCTCTTCTATTTGAGATTTTGATCTCCTCCCTGAATTTATAGAAATTTAACCACTGTTGTCCTGGCCAGGTGGCTCAATTGATTGGAGCATTGTCCCATACACCAAAAGGTTGTAGGTTCAATTCCTGGTCAGGGCACATACCTAGGTCGTGAGTTTGATCCCTGATCAGGGCATGTACAGAAGGAAACCGATTAATGTTTCTCTCTCTCCTTCCTCTCTCTCTCTAAAATCAATACCAATATCCTCAGGTAAGGATTAAAAAAAGTCAGCCTTATTATTTCTCCTGTATATTCAATATCTCCTTCTCGTCTTTATGCTTTCTCTCAGCATTTAAACATTTTTAAGTCTTTTACCCATATCCCTTTCTAGCTAATACCCTCTTTGCCTGTAGTAGTTTTTAAACATGACTCAAACTTCTCTGACATTCTTCCCATTAAGAGAGAGCAGCTATGTGCCCTTCTGCTTGAATCTTGGTAGGCTTGTGATTACACAGTAGAATATGGCAAGCGAGGCAATGCAACTTCTGTAGATGGGTATAAAAGATCACGCAGCTCCGTCCCAGTTCTCTAGGAATACCACCTCTTGGGGACACTCCCTCTTAGAACCCAGCCACCATGCTGCAAGAGCCCAAGCCACATGGAGAGGCCATGTGTAGGTGTACCAGGTGACAACCACAGCCAAACCCAATTTTTAAAAAATTAATTATTTCAAAAGCCAAATTTTTAAAAATTTTTTAAAATTTATCAATGAGAGAGAGAGAGAGAATGAGAGAGAGAGAGATAGTCCTGTTGCTCCTATATGTGCTCAGACCGGGGATGGAACCTGCAACCCTAGTGTATGGGGATGATGTTCCAGCCAACTGATCTACCTGGCCAGGGCACTAAGCCCATTTTTCAAGTGACTGTACCTGATCTGTGAGTGAAGAAGCCTCCAGATGATTCCAATTCCTAGCAGTTTGAGTTACCTGCCAGCAATTTGAGTCTCCTCAGCTGAGACTCCAGACACTGTGAAACAGAGAGAAGTCATCCCTGCTGTGATTTGTCAAATCCTTGATCCTTGGAATCCATGAACATAATAAAACAGTTCTTGTTTTATGCCACTACGATTGGGTTAGTTTGTTACATGGCAATAGTAACGTGAACATCCCGTTTACAACCAATTCTCTCAAAAGAGTTGTGAATTCTCATCTTTCTTCATCCCCTACTTATTCCTCTAATCTGAATTTTGCTCCCATCTTTCAAGCTTAATAATGGTCTCTGAAGTTAATGATCTCCAAGTTGCTAAATCTGATAGACATTTTTCTAACACTATTTAACACTAATACTTAACTCTATTGTCCAATTCTTCCATCTTGAATACTCTCTTCTAGTTTCTAAAGCACCATACTATCCCAGGTCTCTTCCTTCGTCTCTAGTTACCTCTCAGCCTTGTTTCCAATTTCACCTTCCTCTTCCCAGCCACTAGATGATGAAGTTGCTTGAGCTTGGTTCTAAGCTTTCTTCTCACTTTATATTCTATCCATTTCCCTGATTTTAATTCTCACCTATACAACATTGATGTCATTTTATCTCAAATAATTTTACCTATTAAGCTCCATGCCACAAGATCAGATGCCTTCTTAACATTTTGTACCATTCAGCGTTCTTAGGTGAGCAGAGACTGGCCTTGGCTGAAAGTATTAAAAATTCACAGAATCACAGGAAGGGCAGAGCACCGGGGGTAGAGCCCACGGTAAACAGGCAGGAGCAATAGCCAAGTCATGCCACAAAACTGGCCTCGTGAGGATACCAACACTGCTCTCAGCAAACAGAGACATGGCAGCTGTCACTAGCAACAGCATTGCCACTGTGGCCATTGGAGATATTATCTTGGTGCAACTGTCAACACTGCCAGAAAAGATTCTTTGAGGTTCTTGCTTTTTGGTGCCACAGCTCCCTTTTCAAAGTTGCTGGTGGGCACACCTGGTCCTCACATGTAGACTTTGACCATGTCCTAACTGTGAGAGATTCTGGGAAAGCAAGCTGTTGGCATTTCCAGGTTCTTTGCAGAAGGCAGATTGTACCTCCAACCAGTTAAGTATAATGTAAGAAATTCTCCAAATATGTAAATGAGTTTCAGAAGCTAAGACTGGGAAGCTGAGGAAAAAAACAAACAAACTTCCATTACCTCTTCCTTTCAACAAAGAGCTTATCAGTGATCCATTGTGCTCTCTTGAGGAACAAGGTTGTAGAACTCTGTTGTATGTTTTAATTAACAAAGGGTAAAATAAAGTCTTCTGCTATAAAAACGGATGGCCTTCCCTTGAGAATTCTCATGGGGATGTAGCAGAGTAGCCTAGGACATCCAACACTCCTGATCCTCATACCTAGTGATTTTCAAACACATTTCCTTTCACCTTTCTCATTTTCTTTCCCTTTTTTGTTTCATTTGTTGTTTCCTTTCTTTTTTTTCCATTTGCCTTTCTGAATATGAGGAAATGTGACTACCTAGCAAAACACCCTTAGAATAATGCAGAAGTGACATTAAGAGATAGTTGTGAATATTTTGTATCCTTCTCATATAGTATGACCCTCAAAATATATAACTAATTGTTAGTGAAACCAAAGGAATAAACTTTGCCCAATAGGACTCTATATATGACACAGGACAGGAATCTATAAAATAGAAAAACAAAATTTTTAAAAAATTAGTGTTTTTTTTCACTTACTTTACCTGAGAGTCCTTTTCAGTATCTTACCCTCATTATAAGGAACTAGAAAACTACCTTGGTTTATAGAATTAATGTTTCTGTAGTAACAGTGAAAATTCAGTGATTTAAGAATTTAGCAAATATATAACCTGTTTGTACTCCAAATATTAGGGACATACATATGTCAGAAGACAGGCTTGATATACAATACATTTTTGTATTTGAAAACACAAAACCTACTATTTTTACTGGTTTTCTATTTTCTCTGAACTTAACCAAGAATTATTTTCTCTTATCTCAGCCTCTCTGGGTTTTCCTTTGAATAAAATGCTTGTGACCTGTAGAGATTTAGAAAAGGTTTTCCCCGACTAAAATAAGTTCTTCGAAAAAGAGAAGAATTCTGTGGAAATCTCTTGCATTTGAAGTTGCTAAACTTAAGTACAATACTGTCACATGTACTTATACAGTAATTGTGGACACGCCTAAGTCCCTCCCTCTTTCCTAAACCAAATTCCCCAGATCCTAGAAATCCAGCCCTTCTGCCCTCCGGAGGCGCCTTTCCCAACGTAAAGTACAATTTTCAATTTCAGCTCCTGACTCCAAAATGGTTCTGTAGCCAACTGCTAGGGAATCTGGGCACCCCCGCGCCTCTGGAGGGTGCAGCGGGGTGTAGGCAAGGGCAGGGGGAGTGGGCGAAGCCGCTGGTTGGTGCCTCAAATCTGTGCGTTGCCCCTTTAATTGTGTCCTCAGCCCTCGGGCGTTTCTGTCCAACGCCCACGTCAGCAAATACCTTTTGTTTCTCTCACGTTGGGGCTACTTGTTTTAGGGCGCAAAGGACCGGCTGGGAAAAGGGGTATTTCCCCTGCGGAGGACCAGGAATCTGCCCCCAAGCCTGCGCGCGCGACCCGCCGGTGCGCCGCGGCCCGCGGTAAGAGGCTGCGGGCGGCGCGGGCGGAGGGCGGGTGGGGCGTCGGGGCTGCCGGGACCCGCGGGACCGGCTAGCGAGCCTCGCTACGGGCGGAGGCACGGGCGATGCGCGGGCGGCAGCGCCGCGGGCTCTGACCACCCGGGCGGCGGCGGCGGGATGCGGCCCGGGGTGCGGTGCCCCATACGTCCCCGGCCGGGCGAGCGGCGGGAGGCGCTGAGGCGAGCGGGCGCCATTTGCAGCCCCGGGCTCAGTGGCGGCGGCGCGCCGGCTCCGCGGGGCTGGAGACGGTCACAAAGGCGGCGCGGGCAGCCGGCGGCGGAGGACGCGGCCTCGGGGCGGTGGCCCGCGGGGAGAGGCAGGCGGCGCCGGGGCGCACGGGTTCCCGAACCCCGCGCCCGCCTGACCGCGCCGCCCCGCCTGGCCAGCGGGCCAACCGGCCAGCCCATCCTGCGCGCCCGGGAGGGGTTGCGGGACAATGGCCGCGCCGTCGCCGCCTGCGCCCGCCTAGTCGCCCCCGTGGAGCGCCGCGCCCGCTTCGCCTCCCGGCCCGGCGGCGGCGCGGGGAAAGGCGGGAAGGCGCGCGGAGCCTCCTGGCGGCGGCAGAAAGGCGGCGCGGGGACGGTGGCGGGCGTGTCTGGAGCCGTCGGGCGCCGCGGACTCCCGGAGGGTCGGCAGGCGGCCGGGCTTGCGCTGCTTCGCGAGTGACGGCCGGGCCAACGGGGCGGCGGGGGGCCGGGGCGCCTTCCCCGCGGCCGCGGGCACTTGCCTCCGCGGGAAGGTGGCATGCGGGGCGGTAGTCCCAGTTTTTCCGTACATCCTCCATGCTTTAGTTTTCATATTATGCGAGAGATCCAGGCTTGGAACGGAATGCACCTCACAAATATTGAGCTATGATTATTGTTTTATGACGGAACCACACGTGTGCACCTTCTACTGCCACTTTTGTAAGTGAGCTGTTTAGCTCCTTTCCATTAAAATGCGCTTATATCGTTGATTGTGCCAGTAGCCAGACTCCACATCTTTCAAAAACTGGAGTTTAAAAAAAATGAGATAATTGACATGTAGCATTGTAATAGTTACAATGTTATATGTTATGTTGTGTTTGGAAGCGATAAATTGTTACTTCTATTCTTAATAAACGTTTATATTTGCTGAACTTTATATAGTAAATTAAATGCTTTCACTTACTGAATCCTTTCACGTTCACGTAAAACCACCATACAGTCAGGCCGATGGTTATTCCACTTTCCAGGTGAGGAAATGAGTTAAACGCGGAGCTTCACCTCTAAGCCAGGAGGTGAACGATGGCAGTGTCCCAGCGCCTTTGCCTCCTGGTCTTGCTCTCCATTTCCTCCTCAAGTCACCTCCAGAGTCTTCCAGAAAGCAAATTAGTCACATCGGTCTCCAGGTCTACAAACCTGAACTGATCCTATCAGAAAAAAGTTCAAAGCCTCAGCGGAAAAATCAAGTGCCAAATTTTCTCTCCAGTCTAATCTCCGAACCTCTCTTATGGGTGGGTTTGTGGGACCCCAGGAGCAAGAACTCTTCGCTGATAACCAGGGATCTCGAATATCTTTATTCCTGGGAATTGACCTGGCCTCACAAGGGGTAAATGGGAAGTGACAATCTCATCTGCCACCCTTGGCCAAATGGGCACATATAGGTTAGGCTATGTCAGTAGAAGGCATCATGAACCCCTGGGCTCCTTCTATGTCATGTAAATTTCAGGTGCCAGGAAACAGGGCACCCTGTCAGATCTTATCTCCTGAACTTGAAATCACCAGCCTTTCTGTTGATAGTGATTTGGGCCCAGAAAAAAAAACTTGGGAAGATAACACTAAATTCATTTTATATAATTTAAATTGTATTTTCTAGATACAGAATTTTTCTCTAATAGACATAACTCTTTCAGTGACACATACATGTGTATAATAAAAAATTCGATATAAGTTTATTTGATTCCCCTTGAGGGAAGTTTTTGTCACTTTTTTGCTCAAAATTGGTCAGTGACTCCTTATTTCCCTCAGATTAAAAGTCAAAGCCCCCCCCGTGGGCTACCAGATCCTCTAGGAACTGATCTCAAGATGTCCTACCTGCCTCACATCTGCTTTTTCCTTTCTTCCTTTTTTTTAAAAAAAAATAATTATTTTTAGAGCGAGGGGAAAGGAGGGAGAAAGAGAGGGAGAGAAACACCTTTGTGGACCTGGCCCAAAATCCAGGTATGTGCCCTGACTGGCAATGGAACTGGGACCTTTCGGTTTGTAGAACTGTGCCCGATCCACTGAGCTACACCAGTCGGGGCTGGCATGCCTTTTCCCGACCCCATCCCTCATTGCTCTCCCCAGCCCTCTTTGCCCGCCCCTGCTCCGAGCCTCTGCAGGCACTCTTCCATCTACATGGAAGACTTTTCCACCCAGATACCTACATGACTGTCACTGCTTTTGGACTTGACTTAAATGCCATTTTCTCAGTGGGACTTTCCCATCTATGGTTTTGATTTTCTTAAATGTTTTTATACTTCTCAGTCTTTGCAGTTAAAAGATGTTTACCCACCAAAGAATATAATTACCATGTCGGTTGGCTGAATTTCCTTATGACCCCGGGATTTTTGCTAAGGAGGCTAATGAGATTTATTTCGGTGACTCTGATGGTGCACACTAAATTCTAGATTAATGACTATGTATCTTAAAAAAGAGTCTCCTAGACCACCAGTTTAATTCAAGTTACACTCATTTCCTAACTCTTCAGTTTACTCATAGAAATACATATATTTCCCTTCTGTTCCAAAGACCTTTGAACTTAATGGTTCCCGAAATATGCAGTTGTTTTTTCGATCCATCTTTTTAAAGATCTTTGAACTTAGTGGGAATCTTGAATTTTTTAATATTCTTAGGACTATTATAGATATTTAAGTCTCATAGATATTTAAAAATGTTTCTCATTGAATTTTGGATGTCTTGCATGAATTAGTATAACTTGTTTCAACTTTTATTGTCAATCTACTGAAGTAAGAAAAAACGTATTACTCATTTCCATGATTTAGTCACATCTTGAAAATAAACCTTTTAAAAAATTTTTTAAAAAAGAATTTGTTTATTTTTAGACAAAGGGGAAGGGAGGGAGAAAGAGAGGGAGAGAAACATGAATGTGTTATTGCCTCTCAGTGTGCCCACACTGGGGACCTGGCCCGCAACCCAGACATGTATGTACCCTGACTGGGAATCTAACTGGCGACCCTTTGGTTCACAGGCCAGCGCTCAATCTACTGAGCTGCACCAGCTAGGGCAAAAAGTAAACCTTTTTTGATGACTTAAGAGTACTGTTATGAATGCAAATTGTGTTAATGCCCTATAGAAGTAAGTGTTATCAAGTTATAACTGACCCCAATTTATAGAACAATTCCTATTTTCTTGGAAAACTTCCTGTTTTGCTCCTTTCTTTGTCTCCATTGCCTTAGCTCAGTTCCTCACCAGTTCTTGCTTTGACCTTTGCATTTAGCCTTTAAATTAGTCTTCCTGGCTCTGCCTCTCCCACCATTTCTCTTCCTCCATGCCGTCTCAGTTTTTCTTCTGGGTATACAAATTGGGTCATCATAACAGTAATACCTGTTTTTTATTGAGCCTTAGCTGCATGCCATGTATAGTGCTAGGTATTTGCACACACTGTGGTCAGAAGAACGCAAGACTTAAGAGTGTCAGTTTGAGGTCAGTTGGCTTGAATTCCAGTCTCTGGTCACTTGCTCCTTGTGCAGTCTTGGACATTTTCTTCTGATTTCTCTGTGCCTTAGGTTTTGTTGTTGTTGTTGTTGTTTTGTTTTGTTTTTATCTATACAATGTGGATCACAGCAGCAGAAAATGAATGTAAAATGTTTAACACAGTGCCCAATAAACATTCAAATTCTGTATCAAAAAAGAGGTTTGCTAGAAAGTAATCTCACAGCGTTATTTGATCATAAATTCCTAAATGGGCAGGTTATGGCAGGTAGTCACACCCCAGGCATATAACTTCTTTAGTAAAAGGCTTATCTTTTTTTTTTTTTTTTTTTTAAGGCTTTTTACTGCCTTAGGCAAGCCTTGACCATTGTTTTTGTGCATCTCGGTTATGCCCCTTTGAAATACCTTTTCTCAGACCCCTCCTTCTAAAAGGGTGACCACCCTGAAAAGAACAAAGAATTTTAACTATCCTGTAATCCCATCCCTGCCTTGCTTTCTCCCAGCATCATATAACCTTCCTTAGAGTTGGCAGGGAAACAGCACCAGAATGTTAGCAGCACTAGATGTCTGGCTAAGAAAGAATTTGCAACCTTGGCACTTGAGTTCTGGCTAAGAAAAAACTCAGAGGAAAGACCCAACAAAAGTAAAAGTTTATTTAGAAAGTCACAGAGATAGAAATGAGCCATAGGAGAAATGGGCTCCGAAAAGGAGAGAGGGAGAGGGAGAGGAGGGAGAAGAGGGAGAGGAGGGAGCGGGAGAGGGAAGAGGGAGAGGGAGATACCCTGTGGGAGGATCTCAGTGGAATAGTTATCAGCTCCCCAGCTGTGTCACCTCAGGGTTGCGGTTTCCACTGATTTGTCTGTGCCAAGTGCTAGGGAAGGGGGTCATTAGTCATTGCATCTGCTCCTGATGTCCACCATGGTGTTGCTCCACTGCTCTGCTCTGGTTTTGCTGCTTTCCTGGAGCCGGAGCTGAAGCACAACTGAGCTGGGGGTGTCCAACATTTTGGTGTCTCTGGGTCCCACTGGAAGAAGAAGAGTTGCCTTGGGCCACACATTAAATACATTGTGACATGTAATCACACACACACACACACACACACACACACACACACACACACACAAAATCTCATAATGTTTTAAGTAAATGTACGATTTTGTGTTGGGCTGCATTCACAGCCATCCTGGGCTGCATGCGGCCTGTAGGCTGCAGGTTGGACACCCCTGGAACTTATTTCTAAGGGCTTAGTCCTTAAGGGAGTGGTTGTGCAAGGGCTTGTATGGGGTTTGTTTGAGGCTCCAGCTCCCTGGTTTCTCCTCGAAGGGGCTCTACCACGTGACTAGCAACATGCAGGGGAGGGAAAGGTCACCGCAGAGACAAGGTGCTTGTTTTCCCATTTTGACCCTCATTTTACAAAAATGAAACTGATACTTAGAGTTAAGTAAACTTGACTAAGTCACACAGGGAGTCATTGGTAGACCTATAATCATGTCACTCTTAAAAGCCTTCGTAAGTGCCCTGACCCTACAAAGCAGAGGGGCTTCAGGATCTGGTGCCTACATATTTTTCTTTTTATCTTCCACTATCCTTCCACAGGCTGTAATCTCTAGTCATATCAAACTTTTAATCATTCCTGAAGAGGTCATGTTGTTTAATACTTGTCTGTACGTTTGCCTTTGGTGCTCTCTGTCTAGGATGCCCTTTGCCCTCTTTTTCATATATGAACTTCTACTCATCCTCCAAGACCCAACCCAACTGTTTACGGCCTTTTGGAAACTTTTCTGGACCCTCCCAGACACAGTCATTTGCTTCCCTGATTTTACAGTTCCCTTCTCCTAGGAGTATTTTCTTCATTGCATTGTAACTTTAAAAGCCTCACTCTCTCTCTTCCTCTCTCTCTCTTTTTCTGACTCTCTTTTCCCCTTATGGATATGGAGGTGTGCCAGAGAACTGACACACCTCAATGACAGGGCATCATCTCTTTGTATTCCCAGGGCCAGGGATAGCCTGGCACAGAGTAGATGAGTGAGAAATATGTATTGAATGCATACATTTTACCTTCCAGTTTGAATATCTGCCCTTGTCAGGAAAAGAAAAGATTTTTGTTTGTTTGTTTTTTTAAAGATTTTATTTATTTTTAGGCAGAAGTGGAGGGAGGGAGAAAGAGAGGGAGAGAAACATCAGTGTGTGGTTGTTGCTTGCAAGCCCCTTATTGAGGACTTGGCCTGCAACCCAGGCATGTGCCCTGAGTGGGAATCGAACCAGTGACCCTTTGGTTCACAGGCTGGTGTTCAATCCACTGAGCCACACCAGCTCGGGCAAGATTTTTACTTTCAATAGCAAAATAAAACATGTATAGTTATATGGAGTTCAGAACAGTATAAAAGTAATTATTGAATCAGAGGATGAAGCTGCTGTCTTTCAGTTTTCCTAATCTTTCAGAAAAAAGTCCACTCGGACCAGGTAGCTAAGTTGGTTAGAACAGGGGTCCCCATCCTCTGGACGTGGACAGGTACTGATCTGGGCCTGTTAGGGGCCTCACAGCAGGAAGGGAGATTGAATGTAATGCACTTGAATCATCTTGGAACCACCTGCTGACCACGGTCCGTGGAAAAATTGTCTTCCATGAAACCAGTCCCTGGTGCCAAAAAGGTTGGGGACCGCTGGGTTAGAGCATCCTCCCTAAATGCCAAGGTTGTAGGTTTGATCCCCAGTCAGGGCACATACAAGAATCAACCAATGAATGCATGAATAAATGGAACAACAAATCTCTCTCTCTCTCCCTCCCTCCTCGCCCTCCTGTCCCCCATTTCTCTCTCTCTAAAATCAATAAATAAAAATAAAAATAGCTCCCTAAGGACCAAAGCTTTGAAAATTCTAAAAGAAAGTCTCCACTGCTTTGAGTCCTCGGTTCTCAGCAGCATATGAAACATCGAGAGTTTAACAAACACCTGTGTATCAGCTTCAGTTTCCTCATCTCAGCTGGCACCAATGGATAAGGTGCAACATTAGGTTCTTACAATTTCAGAATATTTGAGGGAAGCTTTATTCCAAAATCTGCAATGTATTTTTCACCATCAGAAGACACTTCAGCACAGTAAACCAGGCCATTTTATCTAAAATCTTCTTAATACTACATTAAAATAGTATTTTAAACCTAAGTACTAAAATTTTAAACTTCTCTGCGATAACATTTTTCTTTCTTTTTTTTTTTTTTAGATTTTATTTATTTTTAGAGAGGGGGAAAGGGATTGGGAGAATCATCTATGTGTGAGAGATACATCAACTGGTTGCCTTTCACACGTGCCCAAATGGGGACCCGGCCTGCAAACCATGCATATGCTTTGACTGGGAACCGAACTGGCAACCCTTTGGTTCACAGGCCAGCACTCAATCCACTGACCACACCAGCCAGGGCTGTGATAACATTTTAAAAATATGAATAACAAAACAAACTGTTAACAAATGAATGGGTAAAAATGATGCGACCTATAAATGTGAGATATACACACACATGAATAATAATCAACCATGAGAAGTCCTGTCATTGTGCTAAATGAAATAAATCAGTTAGAGAAAGACAGATACTGCGTGTTATCATTTATACATAGAATCTAAAAGTCAAACTCATAGAAACAGTAGAAAAGTGGTTTTCTGTGGCTGGAGTCGGGGAGGGAAATATGGAGAGGTTGGTAAAAGGTATACATAGACTTTCAGCAATGAATAAGGTTTGAGGATCTGTATAACGGGTGACTAATTGGTAACACTCTACTATGTAATTGAAATTTGGTAAGAGAGTAGAACTTAAGTGTTCTCACCAAAAAAAGATAAATATGTGAAGTGATAGACATTAACTAGTGGGAAGAATTCTCTCTCAATGTATTCATACTGTATATCAAATCACCACGATATTCACTTTCAGTACTTTATAATTTTATTGTCAATTATACCTCAGTGAAGCTGGAAAAAAATCTGAATAACAAAGACCCTGGTTCATAAAGCATGATTAATGAGGTAACATTTGAAATGGGAAAATGGCAAAAATAGTTTCTAAAGAGTGGCTTGTCCTTAGGGTGAGGTCTGCAATAACTAGTTAGAGTAGAACTTTGATACCGTCAGGTACACTGTAGTTTTGGAAGGATCACTTTCTCTGGGTATGCAAATATGATGGAAGCAGTCAAATATTTTCTGTGTCCACCTTGTATAAGTTAGCATTCTCTAGGTCACGAGAAAAATGTGTGTAATAAAATTTTACAATGTTTACATTTTCTGCTTCATTAAAGCAGTATTTTAAAGTCATCTGCATAACTAATAATAGAAAAGAATATTATTACTATAATAATAGCTAACATCTATCAAGGGCTTGTTGTAAGGCAGATACTGTTGTAAGCACTTTACAAAGATTATCTTCTCATTTAATCATAACTCTAGGTGTAGGTATTATTACTATTCCCATTTTACAGATGAAGAAACTGAGGCAACAGGGAGGTTAACATCCCATGTTGTCCATTTAGTGGGTTGCAGAGCCAGAGTTTACACCTAGGTGGTCTGATTCCAGAACCTGTTCTTCACCACACTGCCCAGTACTGCTGCTCAGAGATAGACTACTCATCCTTCTGCTTACATTTTGAGGCAAATTATGTACTAGTATGTCATCTCAGCCCAGTTTCAGAAAAGAGAAACAACTCTAGTGTTTTAATTTGTTAACTAAAGGGAATTGAGTACTTAACAAAATCACTGGAAGGGCTGGAAGCATTGGGCTCCAGGCTGGGCCTTCAATTATTCTCAGAACCCGAGCTCCAAGCAGGCCCTCCGGGGGGAGGGAGCCCCTGGTGCTGCGGAGTTCCAGATGGCATTGCGCATGGCAATTCAAGGTTCAAGAAATTGCTACCCCGAAACTCTCCCTCAGCATCCACCAAGTGGTGAAGGCTCTCTCTACCAAACTTATCTCTTGACAGCCATGGAGCCCTGGGACACTGGCGTGCTGCTGCAGGGAGACCCGATGTTTCCACAAACGTGCTTGCCAGCATTAATTGCCAGAACAGCAGAAAGACAAGTTCCGCCTCGTTTCTGCTTTCCAGATTTCCCAGCACAGCCTCTGGGAGCTGGACCCCATTTCACATGGGGAAACTTAACTGTAAAGGAGTCTGGGAAATGTACTTTTAGTTTTCCATTTGGGAAGTTAGAAAGGATGCTTACACACAAATCTACCGTAATATCTGCTAGGGTAGAATTTGGTGGTTGTCTGTTAAAAATGACATTTCCTTTTTTTTTAAATACTTTTTTTAGACTTTATTTGTTTCCTTTTAGAGAGAGGAGAAGGGAGGGGGAAAGGGAGGAAGAGAAACATCAATGTGTGGTTGCCTCTTGCACACCCCCTACTGGGGATCTCACCTGCAACCCATACATGTGCCCTAACAGGGAATCAAACTGGCAACCCTTTAGGCACTCAATCCACTGAACCACACCAGCTAGGGCAAAAATGACATTTCATTACAGTGTAAAAACTGTTTAGGGCACAGACTAGATTCAGAAATCAGTTCTGTTAAAAAGCCACAGAATTAACTTTCCCTTGTCACTCAGTACGCTGGACAGTATTAATTAGTGAGCTCTTAAGTGAGTGAAACTAAAGCTATCAGAGTAAACACCCTTTGCCAAGTGCCCTCCTAGCTCAGTGGGGCTAGGAGATAGATGAGTTTTTGGTGAAGCAAGGAGTTCTAAAAAATTATTAATTTTGTGCGCCCAACTACAAAATCCTAGTTTATCCCTCAGTTTGATCCTGCTGTTTTAATGATGAATATATTTTTTAAAAATTTATTGATTTTAGAGAGAGAGCAAGAGGGGAGAGAAAGAAACATCGATTCGCTGTGCCACTACTTTCTGCCTTCCTTGGTTGATTCTTGTGTGTGCCCTGACCAGCGATCAAACCCACAGTCTTGGTGGGATGACACTCTAATCAGCTGAGCTACCTGGTCAGGGCCAAAGATGGGTGTTTCTTAAAATCTTTCTCATAGCCAATTTTATTCTTTCCTGAATAAAAATTTTTCTTTTATTCAATTTTTGTTTTTATCTTCACCCAAGGACATTTTTTCATTGCTTTTTTAAGATAGAGAGGGAGGGAGAGAGAAAAACAATGTGAGAGAGCAGCATTGATTTATTGCCTCCCATACATGCCTGAGCCGGGGATCAAACCCACAACCTTTTGGTTACGGGATGATGCTCCAACCAACTGAGCCACACTGGCCATGGTTCTTTACTGTCCTTTAATGTGACACTTAAAAAATGTTGATAATCCACTGTCAATGCAGCTTCCTACTTCCATCACCTTTCCTCTCGGCTTGCTCTAGTCCCCTTATTTAGATTATTTTTGATTTCTCTCATTCTTGCCAACTCTAGAGACCAAGAGACTTTAAGAAAAAAATGTCATAAGAAGTAATCACATTACATCTTATGGAATACTCAGATCGTCTTGGCTATTTTCTCTATTGGTTCATGCTCAAAAAATGTCTTTTAAATTGTAAATGTATTGGGGTGACAATTGATTAAAAAATTACATAGGTGTCAGTGTAAAGTTCTATAATATAGCATCTATATATTGTATTATGTGTTCACTACCTCAAGTCGAGTCTCCTTTCATCACCATTTCCTCCCCTCCGTTTACCCTATTCTTCCTCCCCCCCCCACCTCCTTTTCCCTCTAGTAATCACCATGCTGTTGCCTGTGTCTATGAGTTTTTTTCCTCACCTTTTTTACCCTGCCCTCCAACTCCCTTCACCTCTGACAGCTGTCAATCTATTCTTAGCTTAACTGGTTGGTTTAAAAAGCATCAAATTCACTTTTCCACTGCTTATGGGCATAAAGCGTTACCACTCTCTACATGAACAAAACTCAATGGTCATTGAAGAAACTAGTGGAACAGATTATGTTGTTGGAAGTGGTAATTAAAGTGGTTTGGAATATAGTAGAAACTGAAACTTTATATATATATGTGTGTATATATATATATGTATATATAATTTATTTATTTTTAGAAAGGATGGAAAGGAGGGAGAAAGCGAGGGAGAGAACATCAGCGATTGGTTTCCTCTCCCCTCCTCCAACTGGGGACCTGGGTCACAACCCAGACCGGAAGTCGAACATTTTGGCTCACAGGTTGGCGCTAAGTCCAGTGAGCCCGACAGGCCAGGGCGAAACTGCAACTTTTTTGTAGCAAGAGTCGTTACAGCTGCTGTTACAAATTGTGGTATACTCTGGTACAATCTGGCAGATCAGATAGAGTTATAAAGGACCTGGGTGACTGCGGTGGGGCTTTCTGAACCTTAGCAGTGGGATTTCCGCCGCGCCGCGTCCCCCAGCCCAACTTCTCTCTTAACCATACAGTTTTTAAGTAATGTTGATTTTTTCAAGTTGAATCTTTAATGCTGTTCTGTTTGGTTTTCTTGCAAGTCCTGTGGATGTCACTTGCAGGAAAAGGATAACAGGATACATGTTGTTGTCTTGGTGTTTCATCTGCTGGCCTGCTTTTGACTAGATGTTTTTGTAAGAAGTTTATTTTATTGTCAAAGTTAAAAAGTATGTTTGCTTTCAATTTGCCATAATATATCTTAATGTTGGAAATCTCTACTTACAGGTTGATATAATAACGTTCAGGTAATAAATAAATTTCCATTCACTAATAATCTGTGCCAGATTATCTATTTTTACATGCTAAAAAAAAATCTGATAGATGGTCCCATGTAATTTAAATCGATATTTATGATGTATCTTAGCAGACGTTTTATGTCTCATTACAAGAATACATTATAAATAATTATTTTCTCTCTACAGGGCAATCCTTCATACAGAGACTGTGTCTGACTTCAAATCTTCCCTTATTTTACTCTATTCAATTGATTTAGCAGGGTTTCAAGAGAAGCATTTGTAAGTTTCCAGGTATGAAAAATTTTAATTCTTGATATTATACCTAACTTAAATACATAGATAAAAAGTATAACTTTGCAGTTGTAGATTTTATGTATCAGAGAATGGATTTATTGCTTGAAAATTCAGTGTATAAAACATTTAACATTTGGATCTCCTTGGCCAGGTCTCGCTGTTTGCGTATTGCTAAATATTTAATCCATTGCCTCTTGTGTCTTCCATTCCACCTTAATCGAAGACTTATGTTACTTAGGGCTGGAGATTATCTAGATCAGTCCCCTCAATTTGCAGGGAAGGACATAAGCCTAGAGAGGTGAAGTTACTTGTCCGTGGACATAGAGCTAACGCAGTGGCAGCACAGCTGTCGGCACTGATCTTCCAGCACCCACTTCCCACCCCCGCCCCTCAGCCCTCACTGGTGAGGGAGTATAACTCAGTAGTTACAGGCCGCAGCTTGGGAGTCATTGTCTGGGCTAATACCCTTTTCTGTAAAATAGGGATAATAATACTACCCGCCTGATAGGTTGTTGTGTGTGAGGATTAAAGGAGACAGTGCATATCGCTACTATTGTTATTACCCATGGCCCTGTCATTTCTCGCCATATTGACCCCTTCACTGCTTCTTGAAACTCCTCATCCTTGGCCAGCATATTACAGGGCTCTGATTCTCCTTATAATATGGTCGCCAGCACTGGCTTCTCTCCCCTGTCCTGCCGCACAGTCACGGGCAGTCCTCCAGGATCTCACCTCAGCCCCTGTTTCCTCTGAGCCCGTTCATCTCTTCGCAGATACCTCCCACGTCTCTGTCTTCAGGTCTGACTTCTTCTCTGACTTCCGATCAGCATTCTCAGCGGCCCTCTGGCCAACTTTACCTGATTTCCCACTCTCCTCAAACACAGTGTACTTAGAACCAAGGTCATAATCAGGTTTTTTCTCCTGACTTTCTAATTTCTGTTAGGGATACTACTAACCATCTAGGTTTTAAAAATCCATGTGTCTCTCCCTTACTGGTGTGGCTCAGTTGGTTGGGCGTCATCCCACAAAGTGAAAGGTTGCTGATCCAGTTCTTGGTCAGGGCACATCCTAGGTTGTGCGCCTGGTCCCTGGCTGGGGCACACGTAAGACATCTGATCGATGTTTCTCTCCCTCTTTCTCCTTACTTTCCCCTCTCTCTAAAATAAATAAATAAATTTTTTAAAAAAATCACTGTGTCTCTTTACCTTCCACAGCCAATCAGCCATTAAGATCCATGGATTTATTTCCCATACAAATCTTTTACATCTTTCCATCCTTTCCATTCCTGCCGTAATTACTGGGCTCAGGCCATTAATCAGACCAACACTTGGAATAGAGTAGCTATTTTGTCACTTGGAAGTAGTTTGGTTGGTATTCTTTTTCTCTTTCTCTCTCTTTCCCAAGAAATCCAACCTCTTGAGTTTCCATAGTGGAATATTAACTTATCACTTGTTCATGTAGCACATGAATCTTGATTTAAAGATACAGAATATCATCATATTTTATTCTTCTCTTACAGCCTATATCTGGCTAAATGTGAGACTGAATGTTAAAATTTTGCCCACTTGTTTGACAAACTTTAAAAAATTTTATTTTTGAATATATTAATATGATTCAAAACTCAAAAAATACTTAAAAGTATACAATGTAAAATTGGTTGCCTGGCTGGGTAGCTCAGTTGATTAGAACATCCTTCCAATATGCCAGGGTTGCTGGTTCCATGTCCGGTCAGGGAACATACAAGATGCAATCAATGAATGCATCAATAAGTGGTGCGACAAATTGATATTTCTCTCTCTCTAATCTGTTTAAAACAATTTTTAAAAAAAGTTTGTCTCCCATGCTTCTCTCTTGTCTCCCAGATGCCACTTCATCTCCAATTGGCAACCACTTTTTTGGGTAAATATGTACACACACACACATACTCTCTCTCTCTCTCTCTCTCCCCCTCCCTCCCCCCCCCTTGCTTTTTAAAAAAGTTTAAAAAAATTCTTGCCCAAGGATATGTTTATTGATTTTAGAAAGAGAGGGGGGGGGGAGAGAGAGAGAGAAACACATTGATTTGTTGTTCCACTTAGTTATGCATTAACTGGTTGATTCTTGTATGTGCCCTGACTGGGGATAGAACCCACAACCTTGGTGTATTAGGATGATGCTCTCACTAACTGAGCTACCCGGCCAAGGTCTATAATTATTTTAGAGTGTACTCTTTCTAGTTAAAAAAAAATAAAATTTGCTGTCAGAGTATGCTGTGCTATGCTGGCAGCAGCCTCTTAGATTTTGTATTTACCATTTCTCTCTGTCTTTTCTTTTTTAATCCTCACCAGAGGACATGCTTATTGATTTTAGAGAGAAGGGAAGGGAGGGAGAGGAACATTGATGCGAGAGAGAAACATTGATTGGTTGTCTCTTATACACTCCCCAACCAGAGATCTAACCTTCTATCTGGGTATGTGCCCTGACCAGGAATCGAAACTTTAACCTTTGGTTTATGGACGACGCTCCAACCAACTGAGCCACACCAGCCAGGGCTACTATGTCTCGTGATTGTATCATTTTCTCTTGTGTTTGATTTAATCTTGTATTCTTTTATAAAATTTAGTGTAGCCTAAATTTACAGTGTTCATAAAGTCTACAGTAGTGTACATTAATGTCTTAAGTTGTCAGATTCACTCACTACTCACTCACTGACTCATCCAGAGCAACTTCCAGTCCTGTAAGCTCTATACATGGTATGTGCCAGTTTTTGATTTATGTATTTTGAAGTTCTGTTATTAGGTGCATAGGTACTTACGGCTGTTATAATTTCTTGATGAATTAATCCTTTTATCATTATAAAATATCTTTATAACTGGCATTACTTTGTCTGATATTTAACATAACCATTCCAGCTCTTTTCATGTTATACTTAAAAAAAGATATACACACACACACACACACACACACACACGCATGCATGCATGCACATATATATGGCCCTGACCAGTATGGCTCAGTTGGTTGGTCATCGTCCTGAAAAGCAAAGTCACGGGTTTGATTCCCACATGCCTGGGTTGCAGGCCAGGTCCCTGGTTGGGGGCATGTGAGAGGCAACCAATCAATGTCTCTCTCACACATTGATGTTTCTTTCCCTCCCCCGTCTCTAAAAATAAATAAATAATCTTAAGAATAAAACATAATTAAAAAATAAAAAAGATTTTAAATCTTCACCCAAGGATATATTTATTGATTTGAAAGAGAGAGACATCAATATGAGAGAGAAACACCAATCAGCTGCCTCCCATACATACCCTGACCAGGGATCAAACTCTCCACCTAGGCATGTGCCCTAACTTGGGATCAAACCAACTGAGCCCCCTGGCCAGGGCCTAATGCTGTACTTTTTAACATCTATTTGCTTTTAACATTTTTGTATCTTTATACTTAAAGTGTATTTCTTGCAGACAGCATATATTTGAGTCTTCCTTTTTTATCATCGTCTGCTTTTATAAATAAAGTTTTATTGTAACACAACCACTGCCCTTCATTTTAAATGGAATTCAGACTTTTCACAATTATGAAAATGATCAGTATATTTGGATTTAGCCCTAGCTGGATGGCTTAGTTGCTTGGAGCATCATCTGTGCACCAAAAGGTTGTGGGTATGGTCAGGGTACATATCCAGGTTGCAGGTTTGATCCCTGGTTGGGGCATGTACAGGAGACACCCAATCAATGTTTGTATCTCACGTCAGTGTTTCTCTCTCTCTCTCCCTTCTTCTCTCTTGAAAATCAGTAAACATATCCTTGGGTGAAGATTATATATATATATATATATATATATATATATATATATATATATTTGGATTTAAGTATACCATCTTGCTATTAATTTTCTATTTATACTATTTGTTTTTGTTCCTTTTCTTACCACTTCCTCACTTTTCCTTATTCTCTCTCAATAAAATAATATTGAGTAATTTTTAGTATTCTATTGTATTTGTGCTATTGGCTTATTAGTTTAATCTCTTAGTTTTATATTTAGTGGTTGCTCTAGGGGGGTTCACAGTATGCATTTTCCCCTATTACAATATGCATTTCATTTATTATTCATCATATATTGTACCACTTCATATATAGCAGGAGTTGGCAAACTACAGCTTTCAGGCCAAATCTGGACCATCGTCTGCTTTTATAAATAAAGTTTTATTGTAACACAACCACTGCCCTTCATTTACATATTGTTTATGGCATATTTTTGTGCTGCAGTGGCAGAGTTGAGTAGTTGCAGCAGAGACCACTAGCCAACAATGCCTAAAATATCAGCTATCTGGCCTTTCATAGAAAAAGTGTGTCAATCTCAGATATATAATGTAAGGACCTTAAAACAGTATATTTGTGTTTCACCTCTTTTCTTCAAATATTTTTTCTGCCCTTTTTTCTCGAACTTCAATTATAAACATAATAGGCTGTTCGATATTGTTTCACGACGTGTCTCTAAGGCTTTGTTCATTTTGCTATATCTTCACATTCATGGATCATTCTTCTGCAGTTTGCAATCAGTTATTAAACTCATCTAAAAATTTAAAATTACAGATACTGTATTTTTCGTTTCTAAAAATTTGATTATTTTTATCTCTTCTATGTCTCAATATGTTCACGTTTTTCTTTAAATCTTTGAGTGTATGTATAATAACTGTTTTTACATCCTTGTTTGCTAAGTCTAGCATCTTTCATTTTTGGGTCTGTTTCTAATGACTAATTATTCTTCTGATTTTAGGGAGATTTTTTTTTTCTTTTTCATGTGTCTAGTAATTTTTAACGAAATGATGGACACTGTAAATATATGTTTTTCAATGTCTGAATTTCGTTGTCTTTTTTTGAAGACTTTTGTATTTTGGTTTACTTGTTAATGAGCTAGTGAATCAGTGTGATGATTTTGAGACTTGTTTTTGAGGTTTGAGGCAGTTCCAGAGAGATCTTTACTGTTGAATTAGATTAGTCCAATTACTAAGGTGTTACTCTCCTGGGGTCTCTACTAAAAGCCCTGAGTATTCAAAAAAGATTCTTTACTCTGGCTGGTCTAAAGTTAAGTGTCTTCCAACCTTTTGTGAGCTCTGGGAATTTTTCTGCACGTGGTTCCCCAGGAGTTCTTTATCCATGCTCTTGAAATTTCACCCTACACTTGAACACATTAATGTTCAGCACAGGCTCTGGAGTACTCCTGTGAAGACGTATTGATATGTTTTGGGCCGAGTAGTTGCCTCCCTTGGTACTTTGCCCCACAACTTCCAGGTACCTCAACCTTCCTGAGCACCCACTTTGCCTGTTCAAGTTTGATTTCCCCTCCCTAAATACAGAAAACCAAAGTGATAATAGTCTTATCTCATTTTATTCCCTTCTCTCAGAGATCACAGTCCCAATTACTCCATTTCTTGGTCTGAAAACAATTTTTTCATGTATTGTGTCCAGTTCTCTAATTGTTTCTAGCAGAAGGCTAAGCCTAGTTCCAGTTACTCCAACATGGAAAAAAGCCCAATAATTTTACTTTAATAGTTTTCTAAGTTTACTTTTGCATTTTAATGATATCTAATATCACCTGCAATAACAATAACTGTTTCATCCTTTCCAGTATTCATATTTCATATTTAATTATTTTGCCTAATTCACTGGCTAACACTTGCAGGGCAATGTTAAATACTAGTATTGATATTTTGCTGGTAGTTTTCCCCAAGGGTAGATGGGAAAGTATTTTAATGAGATAACATCCAGAGTTAATGAAAGTGTTAGAGGAAAAGGGCACTAACGTGTTGGTAATGTTTTGGGAAGGTAATCTGTCTGTACCGACTTAGCAATTGTATTTCTAGGAATCTGATTATTTTACAAGTGCTGAAGGATTTATGTGCAAAGGTACTCATTGCAGCATTAATTATAATAGCAAAAAATTGTAATGTCATGACCCACTACCATATTTCAAATACGGAATTACTACATTTTAACTAACAGGATATTATAGTAAGGGATTGGGTATTGATTTGACACTTCTCCAGCAGTATTCCCAGGTGTCTTGTTTTGGCAGGTGTATTGTATGACATAACCCTGAGTATATTCCATCTCCTTTAACATAGTATCCCTAGTTTGCCTGTACTGAGAGACGTAATCATATACTACACAGCAAAATCTGGGTCTTTGGGCACATAATGACGTGAAGACCCCAACCTCTAGCTAAGTGATATATTCTTATTTATATAATAATTTCTAAGAGGCTTTGGATTTTTAAGCCTAGTAAGCCAGAACCTGGGTTACATTAAACATGGAAGAAATGTCATTACAGATATAACTCCTTATCACAGGTGTTCAAGTGTTAAGGTTAAAGTTAGTGTATGAGTACTAAACAGAAATATTATTTTGGATGTTTCTTTTTAAATTATTTTCTTTGTTCATTATTATTACATTTGTTTCCATTTTCCTGCCATATTTTGGATGTTAAAATGGATATTTTACAGTGACTTGAGCCAGGGGAATAGCTTTAAATAACTGATCAGCTGTTAAGGAGAGGTTGGTGGCAGACTTCCAACATAACAAAAGGTGTCTGAAAAGTTATTGTAGCCTGAGAAGAAATGACTCACAACTCGCTGAATGAATAAAGTTCAGAGAAACTTTGCCTGGAGGCATGCCAAGACTTTATATATGAAGGGAAAAAACTGCAGTATAACAACATTAGTAACTCTCTTTTAATGATTTGATGGCCTCGATTGCACTGATTCCATTAATATTCCTATTTATAAAAATGTGCTCTCCCTTCTAAATAGAGTATTCTTGAATGGGCCATAGTTGCAGCCTTGGAAAATGTCACATATGAGGAATAAATGATTCTTGGTCACCTAAATTTAAGCAGAAAAGGAAATTTTTTGGTTCATATAACTAAAAATCCCAAGGGAGCATTGGCTGTAAGCACAGCTGGACCTAGGAATTAAGAAAATCTCATTAGGACTCTCTCTAAAACAGTTTTTTCTGGCTTTCTTTTGTGTTAGCATTATTCCTTTGCGGGCATTCTCACTTGTTGAAGATAACTTTTTGTAGTTCTAGTCTTATGAGATCCTTAAGGCCCATGTTGTCATGCAGTGAGAACACTGTTCTTAGCTTCCATCATATATGCCAATGAAAGACTCAGGCCGATCAGTCTGGGTCTTTTGCCCATGGGGTCGAGGAGGCCAAAGGATGAATAACATCATCAAATTGTGGAAGGCAGTTCTCAAAAGAAAAAGAGGAACCCTACCCTGAGGAAGAGAAATGGATGCTGTGCAGGGAAAAAATAATGGAGGTCCAACTATGACAACAGAAATGGAAGGAGGCTCATGTCAGTAGTGCATCTGAAATATTATGGGTAGAAGGACTTGGTGCCTGTGAATTTAATTTTAAATATTCTGGGTGGGGAACATGAAGGCAGATCAAAGATACAAAACTGACAAAATTCGTGAATGTTCAAAATGGGTAGTAAGTATATGAGCATTCCTTATATTATGTACTCTGTTTTGGTGAGTGTTTAAATTTTTGCTAAAAAAGTTAATGACAAAAACAAAACACCAACAATAACAACAGCAAAATAAATGCAGTTTTTAATTGACTACGGTTGTTTGCAAGAAGTAAAAGGTAAGAGAGGTGCTGAGAGGAAAGAGTATGTCATTTATCCAGAAGGTCAAGTCTCAGGATAATAGACACTTTCAGCTGATTTACCTGTTTTTAGTGCTAGAAAAGGTATCAGTCACGGTCTACTCAGGAAGACAGAAACCACGCTGGGTATTTCAAAGAGAGGGAATTTAATATATGAAATTCGTTCCAAATGTCTAAGAAGGACTAGAACAGCAAAAGGGAAAAGCGGGGCCAGGGGACCTAGGAGAAGAATTCTAACAGATCAGGAGCTTCCGTGCCCTGGAGCTGGAGCCCATAAGTTTGTCCTTGCTGCTGTGCAGTTGGAATTGCTGTCACAGTCAGTTTGGGTCCTGCCGAGGAAGTGCCACTTGTGTCGGAGATGTAAAGTCCAAAGGATGGAAAGGCTACTGCAACCCGGAATCTGCCCAGGCCTGGTGCCATTGCACCAACAGCCAGCAATTGCTGCATTTCCGCCGCCCAAAGCAGGAAATATCTTTTCCTTTTTCTGATCTCCTATTAGTTCCTTCTATTGATAGAATCTAACAGGAAGCCAGCTGCAAGGAAGGAAGCCTGTGAAATAATCATTTGCAGAATTCCGATTCCATCAGTAGTAAGTAGATAATGGTGGGTGTTGAGCTGAGAGACAACAGGCAAATAACCAGCATAGTCCACCATTCTGGCTACTTGGCATCCATACTGCTTTTCTTGTATTTAAAACTCTAAACAACAAGCTTACGGGTCTGCCTGACAATATGCAGCTTTTCTCCATACAAAGACACCCTCGTGCTCTCCCCAGAATGGGTGATGTTAACTCTTCCTTTAGGTCTGTCGCAGTCTGATTTTAATGGAGCCATGCAGTGTTTCCCTGGCGCAAGCCTTCCCATCTTGGGAGTTAAGACCTCTAAAGGGACAGAAAGCAAAAATTCTCTTAGTAGCTTATTAGAAAAATAATAGTTTAAAAAAATAGTAAAGGAGAAAGGAGGGACTACCACTTTCTTTCCCCCTAGAGGTGGGTGTTCTATCTATGGAAAAAATAGCATTACATTATGGTAGTGGTTAAAAGTGTACACCACTTCCATTGGGATAGCACCCCAGTCTCTCAGGGTATCATCCGTCGGATAGGGCCATAATTGAATAGTCAGTTGGTTATTCCACCATTTTGTCAGGCAAGCTGCTTCTGGGTGATGGAGTATGCAGCGAGCTTCATAGAGGCTAGGGGAAAAGGCCAGCCAGCATCCACAGAATGGACCATCTTGTCCGTCCGATTTCTGGAGGGCCTCCTCAGCAGCTAGTACCCTTAATTAAGATTTCACACAACACTCTAAAACCTCATACCTTGTGCCCATTCCAAAAGGTATATCCATCTACCTTTTCTTCATATGCCTTTCAGTTACCAGTGCTTCTATCTATTTCTTTTTAAATCCTCAAGCATTTGGCCAACTTGTTAACCACTGTTGACAAAACGGAGTAAAAATCCATACTTGTGTCTATCTCTGTGTCCATGCCAGGTGGACAACCAGATGCCCGATGGGGTATTTCCCTTCCCATTGCCTTTCGGGGAGACTCCTGATTGGAGTTGTGATGTTTCAGCCATCCACTCCCAGCTGGTGCCAGCATATTGTGCGGAACCATCTCTAAAGGAGGCCTTAACTTTTTTCCCCTCTGTCAGCTAATTGTAGGTAACTCACCATAGGGCCATATTTGTGAGCTGAGGAAAGGCAGCCGGGTACCAGGAGTAGGTGCTATGGGAACTGTACCATTTGCTCGTGAACCTATTTGTGGATTCAGGACCTGTTCAGTCTGATCTTGTACGTAACACTTCATCTTGATGACAGAGTGCTGCTGCACATGCCCAAATATGTAATTTGGTGCCGTAGTAACACTCATGACAGGCAACTCAGGCATGGCCACATAGTGACCCATGGTCAGCATCAAGCTCTAAGAGAGCTTGCTAGCATTCCAAAAGCTCTTTTTCAACAGGAGACTAGCTGTCTGCTAGACCTCCAAATCAAGCTACCCGGCTGCAGTGTTCATGCTTATAACTATAAGCTGGTCTATATCAACTTTTATCTCTTTGACCAATTTAAACGTATATTAAGAATCTGTCAAGTTTTATTCTATTTTCTGAAATTCCTGGTGTTTAAATTCTCCTGTTTGTATGCCTGCTCATTCTTCATTTTCATTTTTTAAAAGTAATAGTAATTTTATTTTTTTAATTTTTAAATTTATTTATTGATTTTAGAGAGGAAGGGGACGGAGGCGGGGGGGAAGAGGGGAGAGAGAGAGAGACATCAGTTTGTTGTTCCACTTATTTATGCATTCATTGGTTGATTCTTCTGTGTACTCTGACCCGTCATTGAACCTGCAACTTTGGCACATTGAGACGTCGCTCTAACCAGCTGAGCTACCCAGCCAGGGCTCATTCTTTGTAAAGAATGATTTCCTTGTATGTTTTAACATTTTTTATTTATTCATTTAACGTTTATTGAGCATCTGCTGTGTACTTGAGTGCTGTTCAAGAAACTAGGAATGCATAAAGAAACAAAACAGGCAAAGTTCCTGCTCTTTTGGACCTAGTAGGTGAAAACAGTAAATAAATAAATAAGGGAATGGAGAGTGGGAGGGGTGCTTATATGGATGGTAAAGGAAAGCATCTCTGATAAGGTGGCACATGATCAGACACCTAAAAGATATGAGAATGTGAACTGTGTGTGTATCTGGAAGAAGAATTGCCCAGCAGAGGGAATAGCTGGTACAGAGGCTGCATGGCAGGAACATGCCTTTGAATGGTCAGGAATGAGCAGAGGTGATTGTAGCTGGAATGCAGTGCATGAGGGTAGAGCAGAGGTGATGAGGGCAGAGAGGTACCTGGAGTGGGAAGATGCAGATCATGCTGAGCGGTTTAGGTCGTGCGAACTTTGGAGCTGGATGGGGAACTGCTGGAGCATTTTGCACAGAGGAGTAACCTAATTTCGCTTAATGTTTTAGAAGGGTCACTCTGGCTGCCGCATTCAAACTAGACTGAAGTTGCAAGGAGACTAATTAAGAGGCTACTGAGGATAGGCGATGGCGACTTGGATCAAGGTGGTAACATGAGTAGTGGACAAAAGTGGTAAAGATTTTGGGTTGTTTTTTTTTTTTTAAGGTAAAGCCAACAGCATGGAATCAAAGATGACTTAATGTTTTTGGTCCCAACAACTGGAATAGAGTTACCGTTCCTGAGATGGAATAAGACTGTAGGAAAAACAAGTTTAAGATGAGGGTGAATGAAGGGTAATTTTTTGGATGTGTTGAGCTTAGGGTGCCTATTAAGCATCTAAGAGGAGATGCAGGTAAACAGATATGAGTCTTAGGTTCAGCGAAGAGGTTGGCGGCTAGATATGTAAATCTGTGAGTCATAAACCCAAAGATGGCATTTAAAATTGAGACAGGGCAGGCTCTCCTAGGGAATGATGTGGGTGGAGAAGAGGCTTGAGCCCCACAGCCTGAGGCATTCCAGCTCTAAGGGAGGAAAAATTTTCATTGACATTCCTCCTGGCTGAGTCTAAAAATTAAACTGACAAAGACAGATTAACAGGAGTAACTCAAACAAATTTACTTAATATAAGTTTTCCATGACACAGAAACCTTCACAAGGAAATGAAGAAATAGTTAGAAATGAGTATTTTTATGCAAGGTTAATGAAGGGTGGACAGCCACGGAGGACTCTGGTGGGTTAAGGAGTATGAGGTGAGTTTAGCAAACTGGCGAAACTCAGCAAAGCCTGTTGGTTCAGTTTCTTGTCGGTGTCCCTTTGTCTTCTGAGATAAGGAGGCACCTTTCCTTTGGGTATAGGGAGGGCACCTCTCAGGTGAGGGTTTTATGATGTGTTGCAGGGAAGAAAGGAAGGGGGTGTCAGAGTGACCTTCCTGCTTCAGTTCAAAATATCCAGTGTCCAAGGGGCCACATTGTGGCCTAGCGTGTCCTGAATCCCGCAGCACTTAGAGGCTGGGGAAATGGAAAACCAGCGAAGGAGGCTGAGAAAGAGTGACAACAGAAGAAGAACCATGAAGGAGAGGTGTTCTGGCAGCCAGACAAAAGTGTGTTAGGGTGAAGAGTGAGGCGCTGCGCCAGTAAGGTGCAGGCAGAGGAAGGACCATTGGATTTAACAATGTGCAGGTTGCTAATCTTTTTAAAAAAATGGTTTTGATGGACGGGGATGAAAACCTGATTAGAATAGGGTCAAGCAAGAATGGGAGGAACGTGAAGACAGCAAATGAAAAATACAAAACAAAAAAACTCTTTCGATGAATTTTATGTAAAGGGGGCAGAGAAATGGAGTAGTAGCCAGAGGTAGATGTGAAATCAAGGGGATGGTTTTGTTTGCTTATTTGTTTGTTTTTACAACAGGAGAGATTAGGCATCATGGTGGTACAATATTAGAGATGATCCACTCTGTGTAAAGAGGGGAATGATTTTGAGTTCAGCTTAAGCAGAGCTTATTTCCCCCTGGCTTGGGTTCTGGGTTGCCTCTTGTACATTCCCCGACCAGGGACCGAACCCGCAACCTAGCCATGTGCCCTGACCAGGAATTAAACCCACGACCTTTTGGTTTGCAGGATGATGCCCAACCAACTGAGCCACCCCAGCCAGGGCCTTCTGAGCAGTTTTGCATTTGCTTCTTCAAGATGCCCCACAGGCACCACCAGCACCTCTGATTCCACCAGAAAATTAACAGGACTAATTTTCTTGTTAATTTTTAGCCTTGAGGTTTCCCACACAAAGCAGGTAAAATAAATTTGGACTCCAGAACCTCAAAAGACACAATCTTGGGTTTGATATCTTATCTAGGAACAATTATTTTTCCCCAACCAAGGCCCTGCAAAGACAAACTTCCTTTACCTTAACCCTAGACTTATGGGCAAAGCTCATCAGCCCTTTTTCATTGAGATTGTGGTCCTTAGAGGATTCCAACCTCTGCTACTGATAAAAACCCAAGCCCACATTGCTGTTCTGGCTCTGTTCCCTCTCCACTTCTGCAACCTAGAGATTTCATATTCTTTCTTGCAAGCCCAGCCACACACATTTTAAAAGTTTTGGTTAATTTTAGCCAGCATCTCTAGAGGTCTGTGGCAGGAAAGTTTCAGCACTTTCCAGACCACTGTTTTTGCTGGAATCAGAAATATTCTCCCTTCATTTTTCACTTGGTGAATTCCTGGTCATCTTTGAGGTCTCAGCCTAAATGTCACTTCTCAGAGAAGTATTCCCTAACCCTCTCCATCTCAGTCGAAATTAGTTTACACTTTTCTACTTCCTGTAGCACCCTCTTTCTGTCTTAGCACGTAATCTATCATTTATAACTTCATAGGAATATTTGTTTAATGCCTGACACCCCCTCTAGATTGAAAACTACATGAAGACAAAAGTCAAGCCTGTTTAGTTCGTCATATAGCCAATGGCCTGATTTATAGATGATGCGAAATGAAGTTTGGTGACTAGACAAGTAATTGTTTAAAAATCTAAAAACTAATAATATAGTATTATGTGATATCCTGAAACCTATGATTCTTTGTGTCTTGGAGACTGTATTCTCTAAGAAAGTGGTTTTCATGGAAAAAAAGATAGAGGTTTCTGATTGGAATTTTAGTTGATTCATCTTAGAAAACAGTGTTACTTTGTGGTTGATAATCGCATGTGTCTTCTCCTCTTTAGAATGGAGATCTCCTCTCATCAGTCTCAGCTCTTGCAACAACTAAATGAGCAGCGCCGGCAAGATGTGTTCTGTGATTGCAGCATCCTAGTTGAAGGGAAAGTCTTCAAAGCGCATCGAAATGTATTATTTGCTAGTAGTGGTTACTTTAAAATGCTTCTTTCTCAGAATTCAAAGGAGACAAGTCAGCCGACCACAGCTACATTTCAGGCTTTCTCCCCTGACACTTTCACAGTTATCCTGGACTTCGTCTATTCCGGCAAACTCTCTCTTACTGGTCAGAATGTCATAGAAGTGATGTCAGCTGCTAGCTTCCTTCAGATGACTGATGTTATTAGTGTATGTAAGACCTTTATTAAATCTTCATTAGACATTAGTGAGAAAGAAAAAGATCGCTATTTCAGTCTCTCTGACAAAGATGCCAGTTCTAATGGTATAGAACGCTCCTCTTTTTATAGCAGTGGCTGGCAAGAAGAAAGCAGTTCTCCACATCCTCACCTAAGCCCAGACCAAGGAACAGGTGTAATAAGTGGAAAATCTTGGAATAAGTATAATTACCATCCGGTTACCCAAAGGAATACTCAGCAACCCTTGGCCAAGCATGAACAAAGGAAAGATTCCATTAAAAAGTCCAAACACTTGAGGTTGTCACAGCCTTCTGAAATTGCTCATTGTAAGTCAAGCAAGCGAGAAGCACGAACGTCTGAGTCTTCCAGCCACGCTTCCCAGTCTGAAGAACAAGCACAAATCGATGCTGAAATGGACTCTACTGTTGGCTTTCAGTATGGTCAAGGCTCTGATGTTACGTCAAGAAGTTTTCCAGGTACCCAGAAAGAGAGTCTGTCCCCTCACTCAGGTGTCCTATATAAATCCAGCCTACGCCAACATGCCCTTACTTTTTTTTTACATGTTATGGGCAGTTGAACTGAGCGATATTTTTTTTTTAAAGATTTATTTTTAATTTATTTTTAGAGAGGGGGAAGGGAGGAAGAAAGAGAGGGAGAGAAACATCCATATCTGAGAGAAACATCGATTGGTTCTGAGGGTCAAAATTCATGATTTTCTCATTTTACAAACCTGTATCTGTGGGTGATTAAATTACTGTTAAATATTTAAAGCTTTTTTTAAAAAAAATAATTTAAAAAAATGTATTTATTTTTGGAGAGAGGGGAAGGGAGGGAGACAGAGAGGGACAGAAACATCAATGTGTGGTTTCCTCTTGTGTACTCCACACTGGGGGCCAGGCCTGCAACCCAGGCACGCGCCCCAACTGGGAATTGAACAGGCCACCCTCTGGTTCTCAGGCCAGCGCTCAGTCCACTGAGCCACACCACCCAGAGCTAAAGCTCTTTTCTAAATGGTTCAGTTCCTAAGACCAACGGAGCCACACCAGTTGGGGCCCAAATGATTTTTTTAAAGTCACTTTTCTAATAAAATTTATTTCATAAAACAAAAGAGGGAGAGAAACATTGATGTGAGAGAGAAACATCGATCAGTTGCCTCTCGCACACCCCCAATCAACCAGGGACTGCAACCCAGGCATGTCATGTGCCCTGATCAGGAATCGATTCATCAAACTTGTGCTTTGCGGAATGACACCCAACCAACTGAGCCAAACTGGTCAGGGTATAAATGAAAAATTTTTAATTAAAGTAATATTGGGGAAATTTAATGACAGGTCAAAACACATGATTTTCTAAACCTGTATCTGTGGGTGATTAGATTACTGTTAAATGTTTAAAGCCCTTTTCTGAATGGTTCAGTTCCTAAGACACATGTTTTCATGTAAAATAGTTTACTTTTTTCCTGAGTATTCACTTGGGAAGAATATTTTTGTACAGAAAAGTTAAATAGGGCAAACATGTATAATTGCGAAGGTTCACAGATCCAATATTCAAAAGAAATTAGACTAAATCTGAATTTATTATGATATAAACAGAACTTTTAAAAAACTTAACATACAGCCAATAGCATTGATACTGTAATTCATGTGCAACAACTTGGGACATTTCACTTTTATGATAGTAGTACAATGCAGAGAAATTATGTAGGTTGAGAGTTTCAAAGTAACCTTCCCTCATCACTTAAGACTGAAGTAGAGAATGGAGATGAGAAATTCATACCATCCAGTCCCTCTCCCACCTCCCATTAATCAGCACATTTGCTTTATAGCTTACATGTGAATTTAAAGGAAAATTAGGATTCAATGAAACCCCTGCAGAGTAGAGGATTTGGATTATATATTTACAAATTTTAATTTTTGGAAAATTTCAGAAGTAAAGAGGATAGTGTCATTAACTTCCATGCCCCCAGTTACCCAGCCCCAACAGCGTTCAACTCCTGGTCAATCTTACTTCATTCATACCTCTGCCTCCAACCCCTCCCCTTACTATTTTTAAGCAAATCTCAGGCATCATATGTTTTAATCTGTAAGTATCTCAGAATGTGTCCTTAAAATATAGAATAAAAAAGACACTCCAATACTGTTATGGTATGTAAACAAGATCAACAAGTCCTTAATATCGCTAAGTAAGTTAATATTCACATTTGTCATATAAATTTCAAAAAAATAATTTGCTTACAGAGAACATATTTTTAAGTGATAGCAACCTGATTTTTACTTATCACATGTTTTATAGGATACTAACATGAAAATATATGAAATTGTATCATATTTTAGAGCTTACCGTTAATAACAAAAAATGGGAAATCTTTGTTTCACTTTAAAACAGCAATAAAGTCATCCTTTTTTTTATTTGGGTTCTGCCCTTTTATAAATCTGGGTTATTTAAGCCTAACTTCAGTAATGAGTAGCTCAATTAATAGCAGTTAATTTGATGAAGTTTGCCCTCAATCACAACTAACGTGTTGACTATGTGAATTTTAAAATAAAAAATTAAAGATCCCTTATGTCAACTATACTTTAATTATAAAGAGCTTTATATTCCAGAATAAAAAAAATTGAAGATCCTTGAAATTGTTTCACCTTTAAAAGTATTACAAGTGTATGAAGAATAAAGGCGAGGGAAATAAAAACATGTAAGTAAAACAAGTTACCTAAAAGCTTCAATATTAAATCACTTTACTTTTGGATTGTGTCAACAGTTTTAAAATCCAGTACTACCTTTTTACATTCAATAGATATTGACTCTATGACATTTAATAAAAAGGTAAGTGTGACAGTCTAAATTTACCTTGACTATAAATATATCAAATATTAATACTAAAGTTATAGTTCTGTACTTAGGGTTACCCTGACAATCAACTCTTAATAACATTTCTTCTCCTTTCTCCTTTTCAAGATTGGACACACCAACTCCTTCTGGATTCTTTTTGTTATTAGAATTGTTATTGTGAACTTCCTGGTGATTTAATCAAATTGTCTCCTAACAGACGATCTGCCCAGGATGAGGTTCAAGTGCCCATACTGCACACATGTGGTGAAACGGAAAGCAGACCTAAAGCGTCACCTTCGTTGTCACACAGGAGAACGGCCCTATCCATGTCAAGCTTGTGGAAAAAGATTTAGCAGGCTAGACCACCTAAGTAGCCATTTTCGAACAGTATGTATTTGATTTTTCATCATTTTACTTCTTAAGAAATAAGTGCATTGATCTGCTTTAGGATAATCTAATTCATGGCAAATCTTTTCCACAACTTCACCATATTAAAAGCTTTTTCAGCTTAATGTTTTTACTGTGCACGTAATACATAATTGTGTATATATATATATATATTCATTTATCTATTTATTCTCCTTTGAGACTTTGAAGTTGGAGATATTTTTTGAGTATTTATTTTAATGCATTTAGAATCTAATAGGTTTTATATACTGGTCTTTTTGGGGCCAAAGCCAATGTAAAATGTAAACATGTTTTAACTGTCTGAGTCAGGATCATCACTTCAGATACTCAGCATCCAATGGTGACTCAGTCCTTGCGCGGTAGGATCTCCAGTTTCTGCTGTCCAACCTCTCTGCACAACACCCCCTTTCAAGTGTCGCTCCGTTTTCCCTACAGTCTCCTCACGGAAGGCAGCAAAGTGGGCAATAGAACTACCGCCAGTAAGGGACTGGGCTGTCAACAGTCAGAAAAATCTCAGGGAACTTGCTGGTAAATGCTCTGGTGGTTTACTAACGTAGTGACATTGGAACATTGTTCTGCTGTTCATCTTGCAACAAAAATCTTTTCCAAAGTCTGTTCTATTACTCGTACTTCCATTCCACTTATAAGAGATCCTTTTAATTTTAAAGGATACTGGGTCCCTTAAGGTAATTTCTTAATGCATTGCTTTGTAGTTACTCAACAAATAAAACTGAGTACCTATTACATGCCAGACCCTTTTTTCTCTAAGTGCTAGGTGCACAGCAGTGAGCCCACATACCAAACGTCTGCCTTTAGTACTCTCATGAATCTAGATCACTGGTTTTCAACTTCTTTCTTCTCATGACACAACATAAACTAAGTACCAAAAGTTTGCGGCACACCAAAACATGTATTATTTTTGGATGACCTGACCAAAAAAAAAAAGTAGGTATAATTTTGATTCATTCACACTGGACAGCTCTTGTGTTGGCTTAGGGAAAAGAGGTCAGTCAGTGCCCCTCACTAAATAGTCAGGTATCGCATGTCTTAAAAATTCTTATGGCGCACTGGTTGAAAATTGCTGCACTAGATTATTATAAATCAAAACAACCTTTTATTATTACAAAAGCAGAAAACATTTATGATAAAAAGTAAGAAAATAGAAGTAAAAATAAGGAAATAAAAATAGTATATTTTTACCACCCAGATATTACCATTCTTACTACTTAATCATGCACACTTATGGTTTGGTTTGGTTTTTTTACTAAAACAAGATACTGCACATGCTAGTTTGTAACTTGCTTTCTTTAGTGAACAGTCTGTACCTATACATCCCAGTAAAATTTTGCCTAACACCCAGAACAATTTCAAATTTCCCCATAGTTCCCCAAATACCTTTTATTGCTTGTTTGTCCAAACCAGAATCTAATCCGGAACCATGTATCCCATTGTTAGCTCCCTTACATGTTTGTCAACTGTCATCATATTTCCCCCTCCCCTTTCTATTTCATAACACTGACTTGCAATAGATACTGAGCCAATTGTTTTACAAAATAATCTCCCTCTGGATTTTTCTGCATGCTTCCACATGATATCATCTAGCTCATTCCTCTCTCCCCCCTGCCTTTTCTTTAAAATACAAGTTTTGGGGGGTTTTTTTAGTTCTTTTTTTAAAATTTATTTTTAGAGAGGGAGAAAGAGAGGGAGAGAAACATCAATGCGTGGTTTGCACTGTGAAATAGAAGTTTTATCTAAAGCCTTAATGGATTCAGGTTAAGTACTTCTGACTACAACACATCAAGAATGAAATTGCATTTTTCATATTGTGTCCCATTAGGAGACACATCATACCTGGAGGACCCATCATTTGTGTAATTAAGATCAATCACTGGATGAGGGCGATGACAGGTGATGCCACCGTTGTACACCTAAAGGCGGCTGCCTTGTGGTTAGAAAGGAATCTGTGTGGAGCTATTTTGGTATCATGTGACTGCCTATTTCATCATCAACCATTCATTGAATGGTATTAACACCAACTGATAATCCCTGTCCAAATTATTAATTTTACTTGAAGTTGTGGACTAATTTACTAATTTTATGCTTCCTTCTACATTATCAGCAGGAATTCTATAAAGTGAAGCTTTCCTTCATCATCTGAGGCTGTTAGGTTACTTTGAAACAGGGCTTCTATAAGAGAAGCATGATAAATATTTAATTCTTTCCCTTTAATTAGCAATTCTCATAGTAAAGAGTTGATTTAATAGTAATCTTAAATGACTTGAGTTTTTATCTGTTTTTTTTTTATAAATAGCGTATGATTCCGTGAATTTTTAATTAGTCTATTATGTTTGGATCCATAACAGTTGTTCTTTCTGATACTCAGATTTTCAGTTTTGTACAGTGGGGACATCTTGAAGATGACTCATGTGTCCTTTTGTCATAACAAATTTTGGTGTCCTTATTCTTTGGCTCCAAAAGAGCCCTAGGCTCACCTTGTACTCTTCCTGCCACAAAACTGGAATCAGCCATTTGTCAAAGGTGCTTTGTTTCCTTTTAGTGGAGAATAAAATTTGAAACCAATATCTGGACACCTAGAGTGCTCATTGTCTTTATGTTGTCATTTTTTTTTTTAGACTGTTTCAGCAAACAGAGCTAGAAGATACATATTTTTAAAATCAAGCCCCAGCTGGTGTGGCTCAGCTGATGAGCACCAGCCTGTGAACCAAAGGGTCGCTGGTTCGATTCCCAGTCAGGGCACATTCCTGGGTTGCGGGCCAGGTCCCAAGTAGGGGGCGCAAGAGGCAACCACACACTGATGTTCCTCTCCTCTTTCTCCCTCCCTTCCCCTCTCTAAAAATAAATAAATAAAATCTTTAAAATATATATTTAAAATCATGTGTTCATGATATTTTCAATTTTAACATTATAGTGTTTCATTTAATTTCAACTTCCTAATTGTATTGGAATGGGAGGAAGAACATGAATGTGTCAGAACTTTGTACCAAGAACAATGCCACATGTGATAACTGTAATATTACTATGTCAGGAGAAATAAGGATACACTCAAATTGTGTGCCTCCAATATTTACTGATTAATAGATCAGTGGTTAGGCAAAAGATTTTAAATGTACTAAGTGATTGTCCCATACACTTTTTTAGATATTTTACTGGAATGCATTAGTTTTCTTTTTCTTTTTTTTGTGGCTTACTTCCATACTCTTCTTAATTCAACATTATACAATTAATTGTAATAATTTTTAGATTAGATCCCATAATCTACTGCTCTGAGAGCTGTTGAACTTGTTTATTATTAACTATAATCTATAATTATTCATCAAGTGCAGTTTTTTCTCCAAACATTTCATACATATTAACTCATTTTTTCCTCCCAACCTGAGTTGTATCCCCCTTAGTAATAAAGAAGTTGGCAGAGATAATAATAGGCTGATACATAGCAGAACCACCACAGTGGTTGTTTGTAACCAGTGTCCATTCTGATTGGTCAGGCTTCTATTTGGTTTGGGTGGTGCCTATACCTTACAAGTTGTTAAATAGTTTGACTATCACCCAGGAAGCAGGTTTATAACGTTCTAAATTACTTGCTTCAAGATACATGATTAGTAAACAACAAGGTTAGTAAATGACAAAACCAGGCCTAGAACCCAGGCCTTAAAATTCCTAGTCCACTCCTCTTTTTAGTAGATCGATCTTTCATTAATAATATTAGCAAGTAGTTGCCTATCCAAAAATATTTTTGATAAAATTAAATTTTAGACAGTATTTTTTTCTTTCTCTGGCAAAATAACAACAACAACAACAACAAAAATTAATACTCATTTGAAATGAGAGGTTCCCCCCTGAATTAAGATATATAAAGTCACTAGAATACTAACATGGCATATATCATTTGCAATTATTATTATTCTGAAAAGGCGTCCTGTGTTACCTCAGATATCAAAATACTATTGGATTAAGGGATATGTGAAATTACTGAGTATGTAATATTAATCATAAAAACATTTTAGCCATTATTTAGAGAAAACTATTGTGTAATATTTCTGTGATGTCAATTTATCACCTAAACCTGTATCTCTTTCTAATATCTAGATGTTAACTTAATATTAATGCTTGGCTTTAAACATCTTAAATTTATGAATTAGTACGTAGACTTTCAAATTGTCCTGCTTTTTAAAAATCATTTTTTATCATTATTTAAATCTCTATACAGATTCACCAGGCGTGCAAACTAATCTGCAGAAAATGCAAACGCCATGTGACTGATCTAACAGGTCAAGTGGTACAGGAAGGAACCAGGCGCTACAGACTCTGTAATGAGTGCCTTGCTGAAGTTGGCATAGACAGCCTCCCCATTGATTTGGAAGCTGAACAGCATCTTATGTCCCCATCAGATGGAGATAAGGATTCCAGATGGCACTTGAGTGAAGATGAGAATAGATCATATGTGGAGATTGTAGAGGATGGGTCTGCTGATCTGGTCATACAACAGGTTGATGATAGTGAAGAAGAAGAAGAAAAGGAAATAAAGCCCAACATTAGGTAGCTCTAATGTGAACCAACAGAGCTGGCATGTCTGCAACTTACATTGACCACGTGTATCTCTCTCTCTCTTTTCCATGATCAGAGACTGGTTAACAAATTATCAGACTGACTTATAAGTAATCACCTGATATAACTTGCATGCTTTCCAAACAGGCCATTGTATCCACTCTGAACTTTGTTGCCCTAAAATATGTTGCTGCAGTGGAAAGAAAGACCTAGCTTGAATTGGCATTATAGATGGACAATTAATCCTCTTCATTTTATTACAGAGATACCTTTTTTCTTTTAGTATAGGAAGATCTACTTTGCAAACATTTTTCAAAGAAAATATTTTAAATAAATTTATCACAACCAAACTTTATGTAAGATAATTTCAAGGTGTTTCAAAAACACATATTGAATTTTCATAGGGAACCAGGTAAGAGCACATTTAAGAGTCAGACATCCATCCTGACTGAACTAATAACACATTCTATTAGCTCAAGGTCCACAGCAGCCTATGATTTTCATAAAGCAGGAAACTAATACTGCCTAAAAGTCAAGGCCATTTGTGAAGATGTGTCAATATAGTTCTCTTCCTCTCTAAGGAAAAAGAAAAAAACAAAACAAGAAAACTGGAGGTTCTTACCAGTTCTTTAGAGCAATTTTTAACATTTATGAACTGCTTGCTATATTATTTATATAGAGAAATATTATTGTCTCTGATTTACAAATGAAGATATTAAAGTCAGAAAGTTTAAGTGGTGGGACTGGTGTCTGAACAGGTTTTGATTCAAACAGTCCTGTTTCAGCCTTTTCTCCTTATATTGTCCCCTGAAATGGCAAAGAACTGAAGTCACACTTTACCAATCTGCAGTAATTATCAAAGAAGCCTATCAGAATTAGAAAGTGTGAAAACGGAGGAAGTTAATCATCTTCAACGACGTATAATGTTTTGAACTAGAGTTATTCAAATAGTGCTAAGTAATGTTCCTAAGGTATCTATTGACATGTTTTTTATGTCATTATTTATATGTAAACTTTATATATAAAACTACTTGAACAAGTTATTCTCTTAAATGCTTTCAGCATTTTTTTGCTTATCTTGTATATGTAATTTTTCAGAATAAACTTTTCTCCTAGGATACAAAGTTAAGTTTAAACTCTTACCTGTTTGAATTATGAAACATTCCAAACTTACGGTTAATTTGAAGAAGGATTATTTTAGTCCTAAAGATGAAATCTGTATACCAGAAGTGAAGAACTGACCTCCATAAAGGTCTCTGCAGGTTATCACAATACAGCTTGATATAACTGAATTTAGATAGAGGCTCCATATATTATACTGTATTTTTAAATACAGCCTGACATACCTCAAGATGATACTTTTTATATTATCATTTTCTTATACTCTTTAATTAATGATCATCTTTGATCCCAATTTGTGGGCTAAAATGGTTAATTTCTTAAAAAAATTTTTTATAAATAGATGAATAACCACTTTGTTTTATGGTACTTAATTCTAGACTTTTTCAAGATTCCTCTGATGGTAAATTTCCAGTTGCTTCCAGACTAGATGGTGTGCATTGAGTTCATCGTTCTCCATATATAACTGTTCCTGAATCAGGAGTCTTAACAATTAAGTTGTATCCCAATGAGGGAGGAAACAGTTGTGATGTCACTCTCTAGTCTCACCAGATGGAAACATCTTTCAAAATTCTAATCTGATTTTCAGTCATTGGAGCCAATAGGAAAACTTACTGATTTGAGCTTTATTCATAGAAATGAAGTAGTGCTTGCATGTGTATACTCTTAACGCACTTTATGACCTAAATGTTCTTTTATGCTATTATCTTCTGCATGCAAACTTTACCATACAGCAGCATGAATGTCAGCAAAGTCCACTGAACACAGTGCCACCAGCACTTGTAGAGCCTTATCAGAAATAATGCTTTCTCATAATTGTTTATAACAAGCATTAAGCAATCCCCACAGAACAGCTATCAAGTTCACCAAACTAGACAGCACATCCGTTCTATCATCTTAGTATCAGAAAAGAAGAACATTCATGACATGTTTGCAAGTTGTAAATAATACTCCAGTTATCATCTCGTATGTCTCTAAGTCTTTAGAGACCAATCCTTTTCTAGAATGAAACTGTCTATTGGTTTCTGAGAAAATTGAATTCTTTGGCTTTTAAATGTGGGGAAATGTTACATAGGGGTATAATCTGTTAATATAAGCTTTATTTATGCCAAGGATTTTTTAAAACAATAATTGGACAATACTGGGAATTGGTTAGACCAGTTTGCTCTTGCAGGAATGCTGTTTATCGGCTTCTGAGCATTCTTTTAACTTTATGGTCTTTTAAGAGCATCTTGTTGATGGGATGAAGTTTTGCAAAAGTAAAAGCATCACTGCAGTCGTGCCTAGTATCTAGGGGAAGCAAAATAGGCTAGATCAGTGGTTTAAAAGATTTTTTTTAACCCAAGAAAACCGTTTCTTCCAATGGTTTTATAGAGAAGCCCAGCATTTAAGGAAGAAACTCTAAAATCAGAGTTGTTCTGGTTAGAGCTCCCTGTGAGCCTTTCCCTAGGCACCTTGGCAGAGCTCAGGAGTACAGCACTGAAAACCTTGGAACTAGGTAACTTTTTCATTTCTCTTTGAGCATTAGTCTCCTTATTATTCCTATTACTCACTGCACTTATAAGCCAGTAACCACAGGTTCTCTTAGAGCAGCCAATCATCCTTATACAGTGTTCCTTCTGTAGTTATATCTTTAAGACTTTAAGAACACATTTTTCAATGTTGTATTGTTGAGTGATAAAATCAAAACAGTTATTGCTTTTTTTTGGTGTGGCCAAATTACTGCTTAATGGATTACAAAAGTTTCTTTTTTCAATTACTTATGAGCTCAGAACTCAATTCATTAAAGTTATTTTGCCAAGTCATGCTAAGATATATTGAAGTTCCCACTCATATTATTTTTATATATATATATATATATTTTTGAGTCCTGAAGTTAATACTATGGAAAATCACTAAAACAATACAGCATAAGAAGATGTGTTTAACTGGGAAGGGTGATAATTGATCCTGGAGGACCAAAATTTAGATTATAAATGGAAAGTTCTATGTTATTTTATATTAAGAGTGAATCAGTATTACTATTTATCATTTATATAGCATTTTATATTTGCAAAGTATTTAATAATTTTTGTTATTCTTTACATATCTAGGAAATAGGGCAGTTATCCCACATAAGTAAAGAAATTGAGGCACAGAACAGTAAAGCAACCTACCTAAGACAACCCAATGAAACACAGGCAAAAGTAGGAATTAAAATGATCCAAATTTTTGAATCCTGGAATATGAGCATAATTCACTGAAGTGTGTTGTGTATTACTCTATTTTATAAGATGACTTTATACAAATAACAGTCAATTGTTTAAATCTGATGTCATTGTATGTGGATAAATTCTATACAGAATAAATATTATGTAAAGTATGTGACTTTAGTTACAAGAGTTTTAATGAAAAAATTCAGGTTTTCACAGAAATGGCACTGGTTAGCCAGCTTCTGTATGTCTTGTGAACTATAATATTTTATTTTGTTACAGGAGTTTCTTAACTATGCATTCATACCAGTGGAGCCACAAATATACTAAGAAAAATGGAATCCACAGAGGATCTAGAAACTTCATTTTCTAACATGTTGGTCTTCTCCCTACAGAACTTGTATTAATGCTAACAAAAAGTCAGATGTGTTAATAAAGCAATAAACCACACACAAAAGGAACCAAGGGACACAACTTTTAAAGACAAAATATTTTGAAATGTATGTATTTAAATAGCATGATAAACACTTTCTCCCATCCCTTTTTGTTTTTTCACAACAGCAAAAGTTCATTGGATATTTTATCACCTTTAGAAAGGAAACCAGTGACCAGGGTAATGCCAGTCACCTCTTTACTTCTGGGATTGACTAGATTATTTGAAAACATTACTACATTGAATACATCTTGTAAAGTACATTTAAGAATTTATTACATTTTGCTTTGCTCTTTCAGATTTCTAAATACAGAAATCCATTATATAGTTGTTGTATATTTTTAATCCTCACCAGAAGACATTTTTTTTCATTGCTTTTAGAGAAGAAAGGAAGGAGAGAGAAAAAGAGAAACATCGATTGTCTCTTTTACAACCTAGGTATATGCCCTAACCAGGAATCAAACCCACAGCCTGTCAGTTTGCAGGACAGCACTCCAACCAACTGAGCCATGTGAGTCAGGGCTATGCAGTTTCTTGATCACCCCCACTCCCCTCGAAGGTCTTTTAGTCCCTAGTTGATATTATTTACAACTACTTAATTTCTTTATTAAAGAGTAACTTATTTTTATTCAGCCTATAAGGGAAAAGAATGGAAAAACATTTCTGTGTAAATCGTAGTTCTCAACCTTGGCTGCACATTAGAACCATTTGTGAAGTTTAAAAAATATATAGATGCTTAAGCAAATTAGGATCTCTGGTAGGGCCTGGGCATAAGTATTTAAAACTAATCTTCCTAGCATTTTTTACATCCTATTCAAGGGTTCCCTCTTTCCTCATATAGATGCTAGGGATGGGCCATCAGACCATTTGACCTTCCAGTCCATTAGTTCTCAATCCTATCATTAAGGAAAACATTTAAAATACAGGTGCTCAGTTCAAGAAAATACAAATTTTGTGAAACTACAAGATACTGTGTATGTTCCCTTAACTAACATTTTTGTTAAGGACAAATATGAACACTGAACTAGTGGGTAGTCTTAAAATAGTCCGTTTTTGCTTTGGGATGCATTTGCCTTTTTTTGATTATGGGTATTACATTCTGGAAATTCACATAGTACTTCAGACTAATAAAAGAACTTTATTAGGAACATGTGACTAAAATACTATATCCTGAAATTTTGCGAGCTTTCATGCTTTTTGCTTTTAAAAAAGGAACCAGAATACTCTCCAAGCATTATGGAGCTTAATTGCTATATTTTAGAATTCCATCAATTAGTTGAATTAAATACTTTTTAAAATATCTCATTTATTTTTAGAGAGAGGGGGAGGAAGGGAGAAAGAGAGAGAGAGAAACATCCATTGGTTGCTTCCCACACTCCCAGCCAGGAACCGGGCCCACAACATAGTTGTCTGCACTGACTGGGAATTGAACTGGAGACCTTTCCGTTTGCAGGACTGGCCCGGATCCACTGAGCCACACCCGTCAGGGCTGAATTAAGTTATTTTTTAATCTAAGTTAAACATTGTACTAGAGAAATAGAACTCAATACTAAGATGTGTTATTTAAAGGAGATTTAAGACAAATTTGGAAACAAAAACAGCTTTACTATTTCAGGAATTATTAAAATTATTTCTTGAAAATAGCATCTTTTGAGTAGAGCACCATTCTCATTCCCGTTTAAGGTTATGTTTGCAATTCAAACACAAGTATATCCCTTCCATAGTATTGTATGTACAGACACTCCCTTGCTTAGTCTCCCCCACTCCCATCCCCACCCCAACACACAGTATCCAATAACGAAGCGGCACATTCTTCTATAATTCAAAAAGGTTGAATGCTGAAATTAAATAAAAATACTGTGCCTTTTGTTGCGTGAGTTGATCTAAAGCTTTTTTTTTCCCCCCACCCTGGAGGAAAAGATCCACGAGGAACACAGCAGTGAAAAGCAGTGCCTATAAGCATTGGCCCCAGACGCTCCAGTATTTGGGGGCATGTTTAAAAGTGAAAGATCGGTTTTTCATCCTAATTGGTAGCGACATTTATTCTTGCTCAGGTGGGTGACAGAGGAAGACTACACTGGCAGCTAGGGCCTCGGAGCGGGCCTTGACCTACCAGACGCCCGCAACACTAGAGTCTGGGTGGTGGAGGATGGGCGGGGTGGGGGGAACGACGTTCAATACAAATTTTCTGTAGTGCCTACTGGGCGCCCAATAAAGAGCCTGCATTTGCCAGGGATCTACTAGACCCTACTAGGTGCACTCGCGCCTTTCCCATTTAAAAACAGGAGGAAGCTGCGGCCTGAGAAATGACCCCAAAGCCACCAACCACTCCAAGCGTTGCTGGGATTCGAGCCCAGGTACTGGGATGCCTGCCGATGCCTAAAACCGTGGCCCTACCGGCGGGAGAGCTGGTCTATTCCATCCCCACTGTTACAGTGCTCTTATCGGCGGGACAAAGCACTTAAATACTTTGCGCATCCCTGAAATCGCCGGCGCCCCAACCCTCTTGTCACAGACGCTGCAGGGATCACGCCCCTGGCCTAGCTGCTCCCAACGGCCAATCAGCGCCTTTGGTGCTCCGGTCGTCTGAAGCCCAGCCAATAGGAGCCGGGGAAAGGCACCAGGGAGGAACCTGCACCAGCCTGTTTAGGGAATGACTCCCACTCTGGGATCGGACTGTTGACCAGATTCTGACTCAGTGTTCAAGTTTACCCAGGGTCCCTGCTCTTTCTAGTTTCTTCCCTTCCTCCTCTTCCCATCCTTTTTTGAGGGAGTCATAACTCTTTAAGAGACACTGACCAAGTTTTATCCTGACAGCCACGTGAGGTTGGTACTATTTTGGGGAATGAAGAAACTGAGGGTTAGAGTGGCGAGAACACTTGGCCAAGATCAGAGAAAGTTTCAAGAAGGAAATTGGATGCAGAGGCTTTGGCTCCAACCTTTCAGGTATATATATATTTTCTTTCTCTCTCTCTCTCTCTCTCTCTCTCTCTCTCTCTCTCCCCCCCCCTCCCTCCCTCCCTCTCTCTCCGTCCACATATTTTAAGGTGAGGCATTTAAAATGACTTCGGGAAATCACATGCAAGGCAGAGGAATGAAATGACGTCCTGGAGGAAATTTACATTCCAGGTGGAGAGACTTACATAGGGCTAATAATAATGTGAGGTAGAAAGTACCAGTGTCAGAAGTACATCCATTTATTTCTTCAACAAGTACCTTAGTATCTTCATTTGCATCCCCTTCCATCCAGTTCCCTAGAGTGAATTCAATTTGGGCAGGGAGAATATTGTATTTATTTTGTTTTTGTATAAAAACATACAAAAGTAACACAAACAGTCTTTAATCCAATATGCTGATATATTTTGAAAGATTTTTTTTTTTTTGAGGGGGAGGGAGGAGAGGGAAACACTGATGTGAGAAACATGGACCGGCTGCCTTCCGTATGCGCCCAACGTACCCACTGGTAAGAACCTGGTAACAGAACAGACAGTAGACTGGTGGCTGCCCAGGGCCTGGCAGTATGGGGGAGATGACTGCTTAACAATGGGTTTCCTTTTAGGAGGAAACATGTTCTAACATTGATTATGGTAATGGCTGCATATAATTGTGAATATACTAAAAACCATGGAACTGTACTTTAAATAGGGGTAACTGTATGGTATGTGAATTATAAAGTTGTTATAAAAATGAAGAGAAAAAGAATCTGAGCAAAAAAAAAACCACGGCAGACTAGTGAGTTAGGGGGTGTGACCTTTGCTGGTGCAAGTGGGTAGGCTGCTCTGGTACTGAAATCAGGAGAGGCCATTGGGATGATAAAGGCAGAAACAAAGTTGCCCGATACTTTGTTCATTTTTCTTCTCAATGTGATAACAGCCCTTGAATGTTTAATACTGTGAGTTACAAGGAGTCAATCAGGGACCATAAATGGAAGGGCAATTGGTTTGGCATAATGGAATAGGCACACCTTTTGAAAATAGACACTCAACTTGGATGTTACGAAGAAGTTGATTAATACAGAAAGGACTAGGAGTAGAGAAGGAGGGAGAAGCAGAGACTTGTGGCTTTGCTTGCCCTTATTATATGGAGACTTTAGGAGAATGGCACTGACTGCCACCAGGGTTGTCTCTAGGATGGTCACACCCCCTAACCAAGCACTGTGGACTTTAAAATTAAGGACAAAAGTAAGGGGGCTACTATAATTTGTTTGCCCCAATAATACTACGAGCCCTCATTTACTGAGCATTTACTCTGTCAGACACTGTCCTAAGAGCTTTATATGTATATAAAATCCTCTCAATGATCCTACAAGTACTAATGTCACTACTTAAAATTAGGAAATTGAGGCATAGAGAAGTTAAGTAACATGCCCAAAGCGGAGAATTAGTAAGTGGTTGAACCAGGACTAGAACCCCAGTGATCTGGTTCTGGTTTGTGCTATTAACCACTACAACCCCAAAATAAAAATGTCAGCACAGTAGTGTTTAAATTCCACAGCTCCACCCTGGCTGGTGTGGCTCAGTGGGTTGAGCGCTGGCCTGCAAACCAAAAAGTTGCAGGTTTGATTAATGGTCAGGGCACATGCCTGGACTGGGGGCCAGGTCACCAGTTGGGGGCACACATGAAGCAACTGGTACGTTTCTCTTGCACATAGTGTTTCTCTCCCTCTCCCTCCAAAAACAAAAACAAAAACAAAAAAAAAAAAATATATATATATATATATATATATATAATATATATATATCTTTTAACAGTGATTTTTAACTATCCTGGGGAAGCTGGGGACACTTGTATGCTAACTATACTTTAATAAAATATTTAAAAGTTTATGTGATAGGCAAACACAAAAAAGCCACCTTCACATAGTAAGAATAACATACTCATTTTTCTGCCATGTAGTATCTTCATTTTGGTATATTTATTTAATCCTCGACCAAGGGCATTTTTTTTTTTATTGCTTGTAGAGAGGGAGGAAGGGAGGGCAGGAGGGAGAAAAACGTCGATTGGTTGAATACACACACACCAACCAGGGATTTAACACATAACCTAGGTGTGTTCCCTGACTGGGAATAGAACCTGGAACCTTTTCGTGTATGGGACATCGCTCCAACGGAGCCACACCAGCCAGGGCCATTTTAGTGTATTTTAAAACCAACAAACTAATGTTTAAAATTGTATTAGATTATATACTTACTATAAAAACAATTTGTATTGCATAACAATGTCTGACTTGTTTTTACTGAACCCCATTATATAGCATTGGTGGTAAGAGAAATGTCTGTGCTTTTCCTCTGAGTCAGGCTGGTACCCTACTTGGCTTAATATATCCCAAGAGTCTTACTTTAGTTGTGGCTCTCATGGTATCCCTTTGTTTATTTTTCACATCAACCCCCCACATAGCCTATGATGTGCAAAGAGGTTCATGAAAAAAGAGCCCCACCTCAGTCTGGAAATTCATCCTAACAAAAGGTAGAGATTCTAGACATTTCTTGCTTGGAGGGCCGGAATCCAAACGTGCAAAATGTGCCTAAGATTAAAGAAGGTTATGAAGCACTACGCCATTGATCCCACTAGGTACTGAAGAGCCACAGGCGCTTCGCCCAGCCTTCATTAGCCTCGCTGTTAAATACCCAGGGAAAATAATGCAGTGCTCAGGAAGGACACTTGGAAAGCTCACAATCGCTTCCTCTGAGGTCGAGTTCAGCCTAATGTAATAATATTTAGCACTGCCAGTGGCAATCTCTCCTCACATTTGTGTGAATAAATAGCAACTTTGCAACCTTTTGTATCACAAGAACACACCAATTAATGAAAAGAATAATGTTGCAAGTCAAACCACAGCAATTTCATTTTTTTTAAAGTCATCTACTTTGAAAAGTTCAGATCATTTTAGTCATTTTCCTAGACTCCTGTCTCCTTAGAAATAAAGAGCTTAGGTAATTTTTTAAAAACAAGTACATTTTTAAAAAGTTCCGTCCTGGCTGTTGTGGCTCAGTGGGTTGAGCGCCTTTGAACCCAAATGTCGCTGGTCAGATTCCCAGTCAGGGCGCAGGCCTGGGTTGTGGGTCACATCCCTGATTGGGGGAGTGCAAGAGGCAATCAATAGATGTTTCTCACACATTGGTGTTCTTCTCTAACTGTATAAATAAACTGGTTTTAATATAAAATTACATGTTAGAAGGAAGGGCCCACTTGTGAGGGCATTACATTTTTCTTACAGGAAAACAAGAAAGTGTCCATACGGTCCATTCCGGGACCAGGCTGGAGAGCTGGCATTCCACCGGAAGGGTGTGAGGCCCCTGCTGCTTCAGCAGCGAGTAAATGAGGAACCATACTTGCCATGTGAAGAATTCTTTAGCATTTGAATATCTGGTTAACATAGACCAAGGCAATGCCTTCATTTCCCATTTGTGAAAGTTACACTTTTAAATCAAAAATTTGTTTTGTGTATCATTGTATATCATCAGACATTGTAGAATTTATATCATGGTATCTTTTCAAAAGGAAGAGAAAAACACAGTTCTTCATAGGAGATTTTGTTTGTTTTTTGTATCTTAAATGTCAATGATCACAAAAACTTCTGGCTTCTCTTCATACACCTGCATTGCTGAATATGTTATTGCCTTGACTTCAGTTCCCTAAAGTTGGGGTTAGAGAAAAAACAAATAGGAAAAAAAGGACATTGAAATCAGAATCATTAACTCTAGCAACAATTGGCAGAAAGTCAAAATTTTATTATTCTGAAAAACTAAAAATTCAATAAAAAGATTAGTTATCAAATTGGTATAGGATTACACACTGATCCAATAAAAACAACATATGCACCAAACTGCAGTGAAGGGACAGAACTCCAATCCTGGCTTTGTTTCCACCTGGGTATGGAAGTTGTCTGACCTCTCTGGGCATCAGCTTTTTCACTGATCAAATACGCTGAGTCAAATAACACAACACTTTCCTACTAGTTGCTTAGGGTTCCTTCTCAAGACTTTCTTTTTGCAGTCTAACCTGGGCCTGAAGAACTCAGTCTATTCTCTTCTCAGCTGCCAATACTCACTTTACGTTGAAGGGTTGTTTTCTTTCCACGTGTTTTCTGATACATGACAATGCCCTGCCCCAGTGCAGAAACACAGTATTTGATGTTCTTTTAGTTCCTTTTACAATAATTCTGTGCACTACAAAATGTATCAGAGACTAGGGGACTGGCATGTGCTAGCTCTATGGCACCAAAGAAATCTGAAGATTTCAGACGGATCTGAACGGCACCTGCCTCTTTTTCCCCTCCACCATAACCACCAGGGGAGACAACCACCTCAACCATATTCAACTTTCTGTCTGTGGCAGCACACACCATGCAAACTGGCACCACCTTAAAAGTCTGTCCACAATTCTCAAAAGGATACTCAGCACTGACCAGTAATCCGATTGTATATTTACCACAAAATTCACTTTCTCACTCTGAGGCCATGGAAATTTCTCATCTTTGCCTCTAGCCCCCCACTTCATTCTCACTCTCTTTCGACGGTGCCTTCTAGAGAAAACAAGAGCAATCAACAAGAACTGACTCATCTTCCCGTTAACAAATCTACCACCCTACTGTATCTGTATCCCACCAGCCTTTCCTCCTGTTGTAACGGCCAGTCTCTGCTCCTATGAGAAGGCCAACCTCACTTGATCACTCCATCTGCTCCCCCCACCCCCTAGCGCTTACCTACTTAAGGTTTTTGCTCTAAAATTACTCTCCCTCTCCAGCATGATCAATTTCCCCCCATGTACTAGATCATTTCCATTTAGCATACAATGGTGCTACAAAACCTTCTAGCTAATACAAGGCAAAGCACAACACTTCCTTATTGGCCAAATACCCCTCTAGCTATTATTTTTCGATCCGTATGTTCCCATTTTCTGCAAACTCTTCAAAAGAACTGTATCAATATACTGTCTCTAATTTCCCAACTCTGAATTCCTTCTTTGACCCACCCCAAATATTTCCATCATTCCACTGATTAGTAAATCCAAGGTCAATTCTCTGTCCTTACCTTTCTCAACCCCTGAGCAGCTTTAGATGTTTGGCTTTTGGGGCTGCCCTCTTCTCTTGCTCCCTCTCACTATGCTCTCCTTCCCCCCCTTTTCCTTTCTGGATCCAAATTTAATGCCCCAGGGCTCAGTCCTTTCTCCTGCTCTCTTAGCTACCGTCCTCCTAGGTAATTTTATCTAGTCCTATGGCTACAGATATCATCTATTCAGTGTTGACTGCTACTCTGTATTTCCAGGCACTCCTATCTCCTGAACAACTCATGCTATAGATAAATACCTATTTAGATAATTTAGATATATCCATTTGGATGTCTAATAAACATCTCAATTATAACATGTTCGAAAAAATCCATGCGTCATTTGTATTATAAAAATGATGTTCTCAATTCATATGTTCCAATCCTGGTTTCTCTTCATTTTATGCTGCTCTCTTCTGAGAATCCGGCACCAGGCTTCATTTCATTATATCATGGTTGAAGAAATGAGACCAGCACTTCCCAGACACCTCCAAGTAATTAGGTCTCCTTGACCCAAACACAGGGGTTGGCAAACCACAAATCACGGGCCAGCTCCAGCCTGCCACCTGTCTTCGTATAGCCCCACAAACTAAGAATGATTTTTATATTTCTAAATGGTTGGAAAAAAGAAAATTTCATGACATATGAAAATGGTATGAAATTCAAGTTTCAGTGTCCATAAAATTTTACTAGAACACCATCACATTTATTCATTTACATATTGTCTACGCCATTGCAGTGTTACAACAGAATAGTGAGGGGTGGCCCTTCCATCGCTCTACCCGCAAAGCTTGAAACACTATCTGGCCCTTTACAGGAAAATTCTGTCCACCCCTAATTCCAACAGATTTGACTAATACAAAGTGAAGCCGTACAAACTGGCAAATACAGAAAGGCACAGAAGGGCCTTGAGAAAATATCTAATCCAAAACCTTCATTACAGAGGAAGAAATCAAAGCCTGAAAAGGCAAGGGACTTACTTTTAAGTCCCACAATAATCAGTAACAAACCTGACTCTACTGGAATCCAAGTGCTGACTCTTAATCCACCAAACCAGATGTGTGAAATCAGTGTTTTAACAAAATATGTGTCCAGAGAGGTCAAAGACAGCTGAGGAAAACTTACCACTTTACACTAATTTATTAGAAGTCACTGAAATTTATTGTCACATACCTCAAACTTTTTGGTAAGGAAGTATAAAATGTTTTTAATGGCTAAAGTAAAAACATACCTGAGGGTGCTTGGACAATGAGAATTCTTCTCCCCACCTTGAGAAGGAAAATTAAAGCATAATTAAGATTTCCAAGATAAAATTATACAGGTTTTCAACTGCACAATCCTCTAACACATCATCTGTACACTGTATTGTGTGTTCACCACTCCAAGTCAATTCTCTATCCATCACCCTTTATCCCTCCATACCCTCTTCCACTTCCCTCTAAGCCCTCCCCCTATTTACATATTTTAAAATTAGCCTTACAAATGTAGGTAAGGTACTAGAAAGCCAAGAGATGGAAGGGGTAAGGAGCTATAAATTTCATTTTGATTGCCAGCAGATACAGCTACTGAAGGACTTGTGTGCAACAGCCATTTAAACAAAGTTGACAGTTAATCTTTAAAAAATGTACCCTAGTATAGTGTGCACAGATTCTCAATAAACATTCTTTAATGAATATTATTTCATAATAGGGTAGCATGTCCAAAATTTTCACTGTACTCAAGGATACAGAACTAATAAAATATGTCCCATAGGAGAAAGCAAAATAAGGCAAAATAATAGATTTTATACTATGGTCTGACCTTGGTTTGCATTTTATAACTTTAAAAAAAATGCCCTTGTCTGTATATGAAAGGCACTACAACGGGAGTCACTCTCCTAGAACTTGGCTAGAACTAAGTGTCCTCTCTCCCTTCAAAACTAATGTGGCTGAAGATCACAGCAGTAGAAGCACCAGTAGTAGCAGAAAGAGGAAAGTTTTAAAACTTTGTTCAACCATTCATTAGCTAAGTACCGTGGATAAGCCTATTTGCTCAAACCACCCGAAAAAGTGGTGATAATTAAAAACCTCACTTTACAAAAAGAAACTTATGAAATAAAATTCAATGTGAAATGGGAAAGATAGGCTTTATATAAAAATAACACAAAAGATATCATTGAGTGACTAAAGAAACTTGGGAAACACCAAGTGCAATCAAAGCGACCTAATCACCAGAGGGGATGGGGAATGGGGATAATGGGGGAAAGAAGGGGAAGGGTGAAGTCAAGGAACATGTATAAAGGACCCACGGACAAAGACAATGAAGGCGGGAGAACTGAATATGGGAGGTGGGGGGTGGGTAGAGCAGCGGAGAGTAATGGGAAAATAGGACAACTGTAACTGAACAACAATAAAAAGAAAATTTCTAAGACAAAGTGATCTAATCAACTATCAACAAACTCTGGAGGAAAAGAATAATTTAATAGAAGAAACTGGTTTGAATGGAGCCCAGGTGTGAGGATCTATGAGAAAAGACAAATTAGTATTTCCCATTGCCAAGCGAGGCTTTATGCATTTATCTATACCAACTAGCAATTATATATTTTTTTTGTGCTAAAAATCAACAAATTGGCAATCAGCTTTAACAACTCAAATCAAATTTGTCCTGATAAGTTTCTGGTCCTCCAAAGCTGAGGTGAGCTCTCCCTCCTAGGTGTCTAATGAAGGTTAACCTACTTAATCAATTGAAAAGCCCTCCCTAGTGAGGTGCAACTGGTCTTCTGACTTTCTTACTTTCTGTCTGCTAAGTTCAGTGAAAAATGTAACTTAACATCTTTCATAACTTGCTAGTTAAAAGATTTTCAAAACTTACCCAATTGACCGTAATTTGAAATTTCTTTGATCAATACTAAGTACTTTCACTTCCTAAAAAGGAAAAACATTTAATTAAAAAAAAAGTTCATTATAGACCAGCTACTAAACAAATGTCTAGGTAACCTCTTCTAGATAACAGCATACAACTTCGATTATGCAAAGATTAAAATGTTAACTAAAATAGAACAATAAATTAAATATACTTCAAGGAAAAAATGTTTTATTCTTACATATTCAAGGGAGGTATTCTTGAATATGTACAATATAAAAACAGGGTCAAAAGAACTTTTCTGTAAGACAGAGGAAGACTAAGATTTAATACTCAGCCTATTTTTATCAACTTTATTGAGGTATAATTGACAGAACTCTTAGTCTATTTTTATGTAATATTGCAGGCACTTGAACTCTGTAAGATGAATGACCCAGCTGGAAGGGTATGTGTAGTGGAACTGGTAAGGGAAAAAATGAGGAATTAGGGGAGCAAAGGGGAGCCATGTATGCTAGATAACAATGGTGCTGGAGAGGTATTTCCTTCCAGATGTTGATGGCAACAAGCAATCTCCCTTTGGTTTTTTCTTTTTCACATTCAGGAAATCTAAAAGAACCAATTTTTTAACTTAGGCCAACATGGCAGAGCTGCTAAATTTCAAATGGGAGAAAAGGAACATATAAATGGACACAACCATAGCTCAAACTTGGGAGACATAAAAAGTGCCAATAAAGAGAGTAAGTGCATTCTTATCACACAATCCTGATTAGTGACAAATATATAACGAGCTCTAAACACAAATGGCATATACGTAGGCAAACTCAGGTTAACCAAGAAGAGCCTATGGTCACGATAATCTCTGCAAATCAGTATCATTGTTACATATCTGTACAGCTTGGTTTTACATCACATGTTCTTCTTTAGATCACTTGCGCTGTATTAAAATATGAACTAAGAACCCATATGCTCAGTAAAAAAAAAAAAAAAATTCCTTGCTTACCCGGGGTATAAAGAATTCATCCGCACTGAACTTATAAAGCCACTCATCCAAAAAGTGAAACAGAAGAGATTGTAAATCATCTCCTACATAGGATCAAAAAGAACCATAATAGTACAATGTTTAATTAATTAATTAACTAACAAATAAATAAAAAAGGAAAAAAATAAACTGGTTACCTTGTGTTTCTACTTCCATTGTTTGGAGGGGCTCCACAGTCCCTGTATCTGTCATGTAACCAAACATGGCCATTGCACACTGCTCGAATGCTTCCTCCAGAGTATCTCCCCATGCGTGTAACCTAAAGAAATACATTCATGCCCTGTGTAATATAATCCACTGCAAGAGAGGAAACCTGACAGCAAAGTCAAAATAAAATCCATATGGTAAATACAAAACCAAAGGACTTATTTCAATGGTACTGTAACTGGGTGCTTTTAAGCCATCATTTTCATGTTCTAAGGGAACCAAAATAGGAGAAAAATGAAAACTGGGAACATCAAGCTTAAAACAACAGCCTTCTTATTTAAATACATGGTTTCAAAGGCATCAACTCCAGCTATACTCACTGGACATCCGCTGTATGATCCAAATCTGAGGGAGAGAGTGAAAAACACTGATAAGTAACTAAACTGGACTTGCTAATCACAAGAAAAGAACTCTACTTCATTTTTAAGAACATCAACCTTGGAGAGAGAAAATGTGGGCAGATCACACCTTCTGCTCTTCATTTACACAAAAGTTGGTTGCATTATTAAGGGTTACTTTTCATTTCTAAAATTTCTTCTAAGGATTTACAGTTGTCGGTTAATATGAATTAAATAAATGGCTAAAGAACTAACAGTAAGATAATATTAGCATGTTGATGTTGAAAGGTTATTTTTTAATCCCAAAATTTACTTCTAAAAGAAAGAATTTCTGGAAGGCAGCAGGGCACTGGTCTTCTAAGTGACCTAAAAAGTGTCTAATACATCATAGTTTCTCAATAAAAAAAGTCATTTCCTGACATGAGTTACTTTTCCTCACAAAACAAATGACTATCTACTGTGAGAATGATCAAAATTCTAGGAACTATATTATCATCAAAGATATAAAATCCCAGATTTCCATGCTTCACCTTTTCATGAACAGCTAGCCAAATCCTAGATGAAATAGTTTTTGGGTTTTTAAAAACAAGAGCCAAGTTTTTTTATCTGTTTACTTCTAGCATTTTGAAGAACTCCTTGATGTTGTAGTTGGTTGATAAAATAGTTTTAGAAAGTAAACTCTATAATATGTATTATGAGCTTTTTCCTGATATTCTCACAGGAATATCAGTAACAAATACTACTATACCAGGCTCCTACTGGATCTGTTACCTCAACATTTCAGTCTATTCTTCTTGTATTATGTTTATCAATTCTTCCCACTAGAGTCACAGAATATTCAGGATAAAAGGAAATCTTGGAGACCATTTAATATAATTTTTTCACTTACAAGAAGAAACCTGAAATCTAGAAATTGTGTGACTTGTTCAGGACTACACCACTGATTAGAGGTTGAGTTAGGACTAGAACTGAGATTCTATCTCCCAATTTAATTCACTTTATACCATAACACATGACCTTCTGGTGGGACCTGAGGTTCAAACTCATCTCTAATTTACTCAGATATATTACTGAGGACTTCAAATACTTCAGGCACTAAGGGGCTCATGACCAGCAGAGGTGACAAACTAGTTCAAAGAAAATGACTAGTATTAACCCTAGAGCATGTATCCACAAAAAGACACATAAGAATATTCACAGCAATTTTACTCCCCCACATTAAATACCCAATGTCTGTCAAGAGAACAAATGAAATAAACTGAGGATGCCCTAGATGGCGTGGCTTAGTGGACTGAGTGCTGCCTTGCGGGCAGAAAGGTTGCTGATTTGATTCCCAGTCCGGGCAAGTGCCTAGGTTGCAGGCCAGGTCCCCAGTCAGGGGGCATACGAGAGGCAACCAATCAATGTATCTCTCACACGCTGATGTTTCTCTCCCTCTTTCTCTCTCCCTTCCCTTCTCTCTAAAAATAAATAAAATCTTTAAAAAAAACAACAAACCCCGTGGAAAACAATGTGATACTACTCAGCAATAGGAAAGTGTTAACTACTGATATTTTATTAACATGGATCTCAAAAACATTAAGTGAAAACTACAGAACTCTCAGCACCTAACAACTTCATCCAAACCCCCCTGCACTGAGACCTGGCCAAACTTGAGCATGGCTTCTTGCAGCGTAAAGCCACCCACCTTCCTAGGATTACATTCCTTATCCCTATCCTAACCCCCGCCCCCCATCCCCCTTCCCGCTTACAATGCTTCCCCAAGAAATGCAACACAGCCAGAAGAATTTATTGTTTGTTCTAGCCAACACCTGACCACAGGCCCTTGACCTCCCTCTCTTAGAACATTTACTAAAAAGGACTTACATTGTGAATATTTTATCTTTTACAGCTCAGAAGTGTCTTTCTCAAGGGCTCCAGAGCCATTCCTTTGAAATGCAATCATCAGGAAGGACAGAATCCTAACTGGGTAACTGCCAGCCAGCAAACACTGCTGGCCTAACTGAGTTTACACTGAAACCAACCCAAACTTTTGTAATTTTTCCTTCTCAGTCTCCACTGAGCTCCCTCCTCTCCTCTCCCTCCATTCCTTTCTCCCTTTAAAAGGCCCAGTCACCCCTGCACGAATCAGAATGGAACTCAGCTTCCTCTACTGTCAGTAGTTACTGATAATATCCATTCATCACTCTAACGTCTGACTGTGTTTATCTTTAATATTGAGTGAGAAAGCCAGACAAAAAAGGATCTATACTGTGATTCCACTTATACATGAGTGGACTCTAAATATGAGGCTCTAAAACAGGCAAAATTAAGCTACAGTGACGGGAATCAGAACAGTGTTCACCTCAAGGTAAGGAAGGGCCTAGGGGAGTCACTGGAAAGGAGCAAAGAGGGAACTTTCCAGAGTGATGAAAATGTTCCAGAGCTTGACTGAAGTGTTGTTTACACAGATGTATCTGTTTTTCAAAACTCAACAGACTTAAGATCTCAGCATTTTTACCATATGAAAATTATACCTCAGTATAAAAAAAAACAATTTTTTACAATAACAGATTGCTATAGGGAAGTGGTTCTCAAATTTTTTGGTCTCAGAAATGCTTTTACTCTCTTAAAAATTACTGAGGACCTCAAAAAGCTTTTGTTTATGAGTAGTACCTGGCAATATTAACCAAATTAGAAAATTTAACTTAGAAAATTTTAGTAAAAATTCTAATTTTACTAATTAGAAATTAGTAAAAACTGATTTTAAATACTTATTCTTTTAAAAGTAACGATAAGCAGACAGACCTGGAAACAGAGAGCATGGAGCAGAGTCTACTCGGTAAAGCAGACAGGCGACATTCAGGAATGAGGCCACAGAACTCACTAAGGAGTAGTGAGAACGCTGGGTCCAGCTCAGAGGGCCTTGCACTGGGATGTGACGTTGGAGAACAAGACTCTGCTCTCCCTGGATGAGGAGCTCCCAGACACAGTGTGGGAAGAACCACTCCAACTCGCATCCCCCAAATGGCATTATCAGAAATGGAACCTGCATTTTCTACCTGCAAAGACAAGTCTCTCAACCATGACACTACATAAAGAAAGATATTCAGTCGTATATACTGAAAGTCCTCAACATCTGTCCTTCCCTTTACTGATGTCCTTTGCCATTTTAAATGATTTTATCTTTATAAATAATTGTAATTATAGCAGTTCATAATTATGTCTATAAATTTATTTTATAGGCCACTATTATGTATGACTAAATATTTAAAGATACAAGGAAGGTGATAATGCACTAACCATAAAATTCTATAAGAAAGATTATCTAAGACCTATGACTAAACATTTAAAGATGCAAATAAGATGATAATGCACTGACCATAAAATTCTGTAAGGAAGATTATCCAAGACCAAGTGTTGAGTTTATAGGGGCCAGAATGACTCAATATTCTGACAAACTCAAAAGATGCATTTGTCCCCACCCCAGGAACAAGCGTACAATGGTAGTAACCACAGAAATCTTTGTACCATAATATGGTCGACTGAGCTATACATTTTAAATCATGTATAAGAGACAAAACACTGTAAGCTAGAGGCTAGATTATTGATTACAAATGATATAATTAACAATGAAAAAGAACTAAATGGCAAAAAAAAAAGACATAAAATGTACAATACCGCCCTGGCCAGTGCGGCTCAGTGGATTGAGTGGGGCCTGCAAACCAAAAGGCCGCTGGTTCAATTTCCAGTCAGAGCACATGCCTGGGTTGTACAATGGTCTCCGGTTGGGGGCGTGTGAGAGGCAACCACACATCGATGTTTCTCTCCCTCTCCTTCTCCCCGCTAGCTGGATGCTGGACTGGACTGGACTGTAATATGGAGCAGAAACTCTGGAAACTGACTCACGCTTTGGCTTTGTTAAGGACAAGATTGGACTTCTTCCATGGAGAAATGGATGGAAACTGGAGGGCAATCCCCTTAAATTTACATCATCAATAAACCACACCACAGAGCCTCCTCTTCCCATGGGGTCTCAGGAAATTCTTCTCCTTGCGATACTGACAACATTATGATAGGAGAGCATAAGACATAATGGAACCTAGACTAAAGGGTGCAGGTAAGGATTCCCAAATGAAACAACTTAACACTTTAAACACCAGAAAACTAAGGGTAATCTGTATTTGCTTGCTCATTCTTTTATTCCCAATTTCTGCTCAGCGCCTTATCCACAGCTAGTTCTCAAAAATACTGAATGAATGAGATGACAACTGAACTGAGTCACAGAGGAAAAACAGGCCTCAGAGTGAAGGCGAAGGAACATCAAACTCGGCTTCAGAGCACCACACTAAGACTAATTTCAGACCTACCCAGGAATGCGACCCTAAACCAATCAGTGTGAAATTTCCTGTTCAATCCAGTGAGGTAGGTGATTTGCCTGACAGACCCTGCCGCCTTCCCCCCAAAGAAACATGCCCTTGCCTGGGACAGTCATGCGTTGCCTTTTGCGGATAATTTTCTTGTCAAGCCAGTTTCTGCCCATAAAAGCCTTCTTTTTTTATACAACTTTTCAGAGCTTCCTTCTATTTGCTAGTTGAGATGCTGCCCAACGCATGAATCATTTAATAAAGCCAAGTAAATCTTCAAGGTTACTCATCAATACAAGGATTCTGTACAAAATGTTGGCAAGTAAAACCCATATGACCTAGTAGGATTTATTCCTGGAATGCAAAAATTCAATTATGGGGAAATTGAAATAATATATACAAATGCACAGTCATCTCCATAGATATAATCATGATGCATAACATAAAAAAATATTATCAGGATTTTAAAGCAACAGGTTTTCTCTGCATAATAAATAAAGTTAAACTATTTTTTACTTTTTTCTCTCATTCTCACTTGCTGCATTTTACTGAATGTTGATATACATATATATATAAAATCTATGTTGAGATATATATATTTATATATATATATAATATATATAAAATCTCTGTCCTGGGTTCCTGGCACAGAGTTTCTAAATCCCTGGGAATTTCTTGAGTAATAGGAGTGTCTTGTTATTCACAATAAGCCCCTTTCTACAACACCTGAGTCTATGCTAATAAGGTGACCTAGATAGCCTTAGAATGGGGCTATCTCACAGAGTAGATGAAACAAATGATTAGAGTGGGAATTTCCAGCACCAACCCCCTACCTGGTAGAGGGAGAACCAGGAGGTTGGTTTATATAAACTTCTGAACAAAGAGAACATTCGGAATGGTGAACACATCAAGGTGTTGAGGGTGACATGCCTAGAGAGGGCATGGGAGCTCCAACCCTCTCCCCGTACACCTTGCCCTATGCATCTCCTCCACTTGGCTGCTCCTGAGTTGCGTTTCCTGTAACAAACTAGTATTTATAACTAAAGTGATTATCTTAGTTCTGTGAATTTTACTAGCAAATTATTGAACCTGAGCCTGAGGGGGGCTTACCGCAATGTTATTGTCGAATTACTTAGAAAAGAAAGGGAAGCAAAGGAAACTAGGTATCAGTTTAATAAAATGGGGAGCTCGAGCCTGCTTGCTTAGCCAAGAAGCTGCAGCTTTTCACACTCCAGGGAACCACAGCACTGTGCTCCTCCAAAGGAATTAACAGTCCTCCTCCTGCTCTGATGCTGGACCAAAGAGGCCTCTCAGTCTGACAAGAGAGTGTAAACCTATCCAGAGCCCATGAAAGCTTAGGAAGTTAACTGATTCTTTTGAAAAGACACCTGGTCCATCCCAAGCCCAAACTAATAAAATTCAAGGGGAATAAAGAAACTCCCCCCCACCCAGGGAATTAGCGCTTGGGTCGTGCGCCACCAAGTCTTATCTCCATGGCCAAGAGGCCTGAGCAGCTGCATGGCCCATGTCTGTGCAGGCTCCAGAAAGAAGTCTGACTAGCTCAGCACACAAACGGTTCGCAGCCAGGAACAAAAGCTAAACTAGCTGGATGCTGGACTTGGCTATATATATATATTTTTTTTAAGATTTTTAATTTATTCTTGGGGGGGGTGAAGAGAGGGATAAAGAGAGGGAGAGAAACATCAATTGGTTGCTTCCCACACACACCCCAACTGGGGATGAAATCCACAACCTAAGTATGTGCCCTGATTGGAATCAAACCTGTAACCTTCTGATGCATGGAATGATGCTCCAACCAACTGAGCCACCTGGCCAGGGCTGAGCTGTATTTTAATATGGAGCAGAAACTTTGAGCAGTGGCCTTTCTCCTGGCTCTACTGAAGACAATATTAGACTTTTACCATGGTGAGATAGACAGAGATAGGGTATTGGGAAGTCAGGAGAGGAACTCCCTTAATTTCATATCACCATTAAAGTTTACCATGGAATCCCATCTTCCCTTGTGGGTCTCAGGAAATTCTTTTCCTTGTGACACTGCAAGAACTTGTTTTCTACCGATAACAGGACCATCGGAATTTGCAGTAGGCTAAGCAGAATTGTGGGTAGCCTGGATTCCACATGTGGGGCTGGCGTCTGAAATAGAGGCAGTTTGTGGGACTGACACCTTAACCTGGGGTCTGTGCTAACTGGGGAGTTCGTGTCATAATTGAATTGAATTGCTGGACATCCATTTGGTGACAGAGAGCTGAAGAATTGCTTAGTGTCAAAAAAATCACACATGGTGTCAGAAGTGGCGCCAGAGGAAAGAAAACAGAGTTTTGTAGTGCATATGTTATAATAATCCAGTGGAATATATAAAATTCAGAGTGTATAATGAAAAAAGTTTGATGATGATTGCCCAAGAGGATCAACTGGTAATATACTAACCATAAGAGAATTCATTAAAGGCAGTATAAGAAATTATAGGACTCTATAGCTTTCACAGATATAATCAAGCACCTCAGAGATAATATGGAAGAAAAGATCATTTCCATCAGAAAAGAAAGAGATGAAGGTGCAGGCCAGTGGCACAATGGATAACACATCTGATTATGAATCAGAAGGAAAAAAAATAGATGAAATACCTAGAGATAACCTTAGGTTACACAAAGTAATATATTAAAAATGGAAAGGCAAACCTTATTCCTGGGTTGAGAAAAAGACAATATAAATACTAAAGCTTTAGTTCTCATTAAGTTTGTAATTAATGTGATTGAAAAAATACCCTGGATGGTGTGGATTGAGTGTCAGCCTGCAAACCAAAAGGTCACTGGTTCAATTCCCGGTCAGTACACATGCCTGGGTTGCACGCCAGGTGCAAGAGGCAACCTATTGATGTATCTCTCATGCATCAATGTTTCTCTCCCTTTCTTTCTCCCTCCCTCCCCCTCTCTCTAATAATAAATAAAATCTTTGTAAAAGAAAAAGCCAATAGTAATTTTTTGTCCATGGTTTGCTTTTCTTTTTTCAGCCCTCACCTGAGGATATTTTTAATAATTTTTAAAAACAATTTTCTTAGAGACAGAAGAAGGGTGAGGGAGAGAAAGAGACAGAGATGGAAACATCAATGTGAGAAACATCAATCAATTGCCTCCCATATGTGCCCCAACTGGGAATCAAACCCACAACCTTTTGGTATACGGTCTGATGCTCCAACCAACTGAGTCTTCTGGTCAAAGCTGTATGTGATTTACTTTACAGTAACAGGAAAGGGCCCTAGCTGGTGTGGCTCAGTGGACTGAGTGCCCGCCTGCGAAACAAAGGGTCACTGGTTCAATTCCCAGTCTAGGGCATATGCCTGGGTTGCTGGGCCACGTCCCTGGTGTGGGGTATGTGAGAGGCAACCACACAATGATGTTTCTTTTTCTCTCTCCTTTCCCCTTTCTCTAAAAATAAATAAATAAAATCTTAAAAAATAAAAAATACCAAAAACAAAAAACAACACAACAACAGGAAAGGATGTGAAAGGTGGCAGAATATATCACCCTAAAATATGCTACTCTGGTATAAAGATTGTTTTGAGCTGAAAACGACTGAGAAACATACTAGAAAAGCTCCCTGCCTGCCACTATCTACCTAAAAGGAGGACATAAATTTGTAAAGGTATTCCCCTTTGTCCTTCTATCAGCAAGGACAGAATTAATCACCAAAGAACATTCTAGACCCTAATCTGCTGAGTCAGCACCAGAAGAATCTACATAATAAACTTAACTAAACTAGTCCTTATCTTCTATTAGTTCTCCCATATATATTTACCTGTCCGCAATTTGCTACTCCAGATGTGAAAAGTGCTTTTCCTTTCTTATCACATCTCTACAAAATTGTTTCTGTAAGCTTAAGTTCTAACCATCTCTTTGAGTTACTCATCACTGAGTACAACTGTATATATGCCCAATGCACATGTAAATAAACTTTAAATTTCATTTTCTCCAGTTAATCTGTCTTTGGTCAGTCTAATTTGCAGGGCCCCAGCGAATGAGAACCTAAGATGGGTACAGGAAAGTTTCCCCACCACGTACAGGAGAATATGGATGGTGTTGAAGGTGAAAAAATACATTAGTTGATAATTGCTGAAGTTGGGTGATGTGTAAATGAAAGTCATCATACTAGTTCCCTAGCTTTGTATATATTTGATACTTTTAAAATAAAAAGTTTTTAAAAAGGAAGAATGTCAGGAAAGGGGCAAATACTGAAGGAGAGATTGTTCTATGACATTACAAGACAGAACAAAACCCCAATAATTAAAACTGTGCAACTGGCACATAAAAAGACAGAATGTAGTTCAGTTGGTGGAGTGTCATCCTGCAAAGCAAACGGTTGCCAGTTCGATTCCTGGTCAAGGCACATGCCTGGGTTGTGGGCCAGTCCCCAGTTGGGGGCATATGTGAGAAGCAGGTGATCAATGTTTCTCTCACACACCACTGTTTCTCTGCTTCTCTTTCTCCCTCCCTTCCTCTTCTCTAAAAATAAATAAATAAAATCTTTTTGTTGTTGTTGTTAAAAGACACAACAAAGGAATAGAACAGTAAATCCAACTACAGACCTTAATACAGGTAAGGGAATTCTGCATATAATGAAGATTTTGCATTTCAACCACACAGGGTAAGACTGTAGAATAAACATCTGGTAATAGAACACCTGGGAAGTTATATAGAAAATAATTAAATCAGATACTTTCCATCTTACCCTAATCCTGTTATAGTCAAGATTTAATGTGGGAAAAAGACCCCACAAAAATACTAGAAACAAGAACAATCTATAACTATCAACAAAAATATGGTTTACACAAATATGCACAAAACACTCTAACATAAAAGGAATACATAATGACTCCATTTATAGAATACATGATTCCATTTTTGTAAAAAAAACAGGCAAGGCTAATTTACAGTGTTAGAAGTTAAGCTAATAGAGAAGTAGGGAGAGTGATGATGATTGGAAAGGAGCATGAGAGGGGCTTGTAGGATGCTGTAATAGTCTGTTTATCAATCTGGTTACTAGCTATACAGGTATATTCAGCTTGTGAAATTTACTAATGATATGTAAAATCTTCTATGTGTGTTATACTTCAATAAAAGTTTTAAAGTAAAATAAAATTACTAGAAAAAAACAAGGGAGAATTATTTTACAATCTCAGGGTAGGCAAGGCCTTCCTATACATAAAACCCAGAAGCCATAAAAATAAATTTCTGCATAGTAAAAAAAAAAACCAAAACCAACAACCCAATAGAAAAATGAGTTAAGAATATGAATATACCCATTTCAGGAGAGGAAATACAAATAGCTCCAAATACAGTACATTATGTTCAACCTCACCTACACTAAGAACAATGCAATTAATATAAGATACTTAACAAATTAGGGAAAAAACAAAAAGTATGGTATACCAGTTAACTGGTGGGTGAGGCAAGAGGCATACCCATGCAATGCTAGTGAGTGGATAAACTGGCAAAACCTCAATGGAGAACAATTTGACAATAATTTTGAGGTTAAAAATGCCCATATTCTTTGACAAGGCAATGTAACTTTTAGAAACGTATCTTACAGATAGCCTTGCACATCTGTAAAACAATGAATGTACAAGAATATTTGCTGCTGTGTTGTCTAATAGTAAAATAGTGAAAATATTACAGATGTGCATCAACTGTATACTGGTTAAATAAAGTAAATGCTAGAACGTCTTTGCATGTAAACAGTTTGAACCTAGTGAGGACGACTAAGTTTCTTGGGATAACGCCTGAAAGACTTTTCAAGACATATTTGTTTAACTTTTTGAATTTTGAAACACATATTGTACCTATGAAAAGAAAGTTTTAAAAACTGTTTGTAAGTGAGAGAAAAATGAGCTAGGGTGAACCTAGCCACACTCTATCCCACTGTTGGAGATTATCAGGGGGTGACAATCACTCAAACACTTGAAAATACGGTTATCTCTAGACTTAATACACTAGTAGAATTCCCACAAAATAAATGTGATTAGGCATATGCAGGGAAAAAAAATCAAGAAATTGTAAAAGTGGGAGCCCATTTTTCCGACTCTCACAGACCGGGTGGTTTTTGCTTCAGCATTCCCCGAACAAATACAACTGAGACTACAATACAGGGTGAAATGTAATCATATCTGAAGCACCTTATGCGGGAAAGTGGTAAACGAGACCAAGAAGCTCCGGGCAAGGAGAGGAGATGAAAGAAGTGAGCCACCTACTCACACTCGTACTTCCGATTGACTGGAGGATACTTGGCCTTGATCGCTTTCTGCTCCTCAGTCAAATTGTAGTCTCTAACATCTTCCTCTTCCTGCGCCATGATTGCAGCATTGAGCACTCTACTTCCGCCTTTCATCAGTTGGACTTCGGCCCTGATTTACAACTTCCGCTTTAAACCCCGCCCCTTGGCATGCACCCTTAAAGCACCGGGACTTCAGGCGTACTTTATCACTTAAGACTTCCGTTCTAGTCCTTGCCGCTTGTAGAACATCTTTAAAAAGTCCATACCCCATTTTCTGGACTTGCTGCATCAATGGTTCTAAATACTAACGAAACAAATTGGAGGACCTGGGAGTAAGGGACACTCGAATTAGACACCTGTAGGTCTGAGTGATAGATGTCTTTTCATTCTGCCCCTGTTGGTAACTAGACTAAAATGCGTCCAAGTGTTCACCTGAGTACTTGGAAGTGGTGGTAGCCTAACAACCTTTAAGAAAATGGCTGCCCCCAAGAGAGTGCGGACTAAACGGCTCACGTGACCCCAGGCGGGCGCACGCCCACCAACAGCGCGCGCGCGCGCTCGGTCGAAGGAAGTCGGCCCCGGGCCTTGTCGAGGCAGGAGCAGAGAGCGCGCTTGCGGCTCCCGGGTAGCGACTTCGCGCTTCTGGATAGGCTGTAAACGCGGACTGCCCGCCCACTTCGCCATTCGGGGTGCACCGATTGGCCGGTGTTGGCGCGAAGGTACGCGAGTCAGCCCTCACGCAGGGGCAGCAGGAAACAATAGAGGCCGCGCGCAGAGAGCGAGCGCCCGTAGTCTCCCCGCCCCTCCCGCAACGGTAGACCTCGGGATACCCCTGGCTTGCCTGCCCGCCATGGCCGACAAGGAAGGTGAGGGTTCCGAACCCGCCCCAGGAGGACGGGGCGTGCCGGGCTTGCGCCGCGGCCTCCACACGGCCTAACTGTGAGAGCAGGCCCGATTCTGCTGAGTGCTGTCTGCACCATTGAAGGCGTGAAAGCGAAATCGCCCCTGGAGGCGGGCTAACGGCGCGCCAGTTCCTCTGGAGAGGAGGCCCGGCGCGGAGGGGTGAAGCTGGCGGTGGGGGCCCCGGCGGGTGTTTGATCTTTCCTCGCGCTCCCTGTCGTTCTGCCTGCCTCTCTCTAGTTCCGTCCTGCACCGCTTTATAACACCCAGGGGGTCGGTACTCGGGCCTTCTCGCGGGTCTCGTAAACTTAACCGCGTGGGAGAGCGTGCTTCCGAGGCCCGGCGCCGTCTCCCGAACGGCTGACGGAGTGTCTAGCCGGGATGACCCGAGAGTAGTTACGACCCGCGAAGGTGGAGGGGGTGTTGGTGCCTCCGCCTCGGGGAGGTTTAGACATACCTGCTCCGTATCAGGGCTCAGGAGCCGTAGTGGTAGTTTTGGAAGTGTTTACTCGATTTCTATTGTGTTCGCTAACTTAATTTGTTTTCAATATTTTAGCAGCCTTTGATGACGCAGTAGAAGAACGTGTGATCAACGAGGAGTACAAAATATGGAAAAAGAACACCCCTTTTCTTTACGATTTGGTGATGACCCATGCTCTGGAGTGGCCCAGCTTAACTGCACAGTGGCTTCCAGATGTAACCAGGTGATACAAATCTCTTAAACATTTTTTGGTGTGACCACAGTGTAGATTTATCACGTCTGTTTTCCCTATTTTTATCTCCAGCCACCCTTAGGGGGCATGTGATCGAAACCTATTGGTGACATTTTTTTCTAGGCCAAAAAGTGGGCAAAATGTAAAATTACTTTGTAATTTTTCCTGATAAGAGGAAACATGCTGTTCTCTTTTTCTGTTACTGGGTTGAATAGTCACAACTGCAGTGTACCAAATAATAATGGGAAACTGTCAGCTTTCAAACCAGCTCTTTTAATTTCACAATCATTGGTTGTAGCTGGTTAATATAAAGATGAATGTGACGTGGTACTTGCCTGCAAGGAGCATGGTCTGGTTGAAGCAGGTTTAACTAATAATTATAGTTGCACGGGCTCAGAGCAGTTTCAGAAAGCTATTTAGGATGCTTAGAACGAACACCTGAAGGTGGGGTGGTTTACATATGAGGGAATTATGCAGGGTGAGAGATTAATCGCATGTATTTCTTACTCATGGGTAACTTTGGTAGAGCAGATAAAAGACTATTTACTTCAGCTTACATTTACTGAGAGTCTAGGTGCCACTTACTAAAACACACAAGCTTAGATAAATATGTTTCTTCTCTACCTTGACTTGCATGTATAACCTGTAACAGTAAATTAACATCATGAGAGAGGCAAACATAAAATGATGAGATGAAGGAAAAAGTACCTCATCTGAGTATGAGGAAAGGCTCAGGTTTTAGCAGAACCAGTGTGCCTATTGGAATAATGAATTTCCTATTATAAAACTTCTAGTATTCAGAATAACATTGAAAAATTTTATGCGTGCTAAAAAAAGAAATTCCTTTAAACTTAGGTCTTTAGAAGTCTATATATGCTTCAGTTCAAAAAATAATAGAAATCTAATAAAAATGTTATTAAGAATGCACATAACTGGTTTGTGGGTTTGGCCTCTGGTTGGGGTGTGTATGAGAGGCAACCGATCAAAGTTTATCTCTCACATCAATGTTTCTCTCCCTCTCTCTAGAAAATAAATAAAACCTTTATTTTAAAAAATGAGACCATTACTTTTGCAGTGGCATTTAAAAAATAAATACCTAGAAATTTTGAGTTGGAAGCTTCTTCATGTTCCCATGTTCAACTGACCCATCAGAATCATCCATAAAAAAGAACGAGACCTTGCCATATGGAGCAACATGGATGAGCCTAGAGAGTTTTGTGCTGAGTGATATAAGTCAGAAAAAGACAAATACCATGTGATTTGACTTAAGGGGAATCTAGAAAATAAGATAAACAAGCAGAACAGAAACAGACTTATAGGTACAGAGAACATTTTGATGGTTGCCAGGTGGTGGAGGAGTCAGGGGCTCGGGTGAAAAAGAAGGGATTAAGTACAAATTGGTAGTTACAGAATAGTCATAGGGATATAAAGGACAGTATAGAGAATACAGTCAGTAATGTAATAACTATAGTACCAGATGGGTACTAGGTTTGTTGGGGTGTTCCTAAGTTATATAATGTTTAATCACTTAGTTGTACACCTGAAACTAATAAAATATTGTACATCAACTGAAACTGAAAAATTATTGCTTTGGCTGGGTAGCTCAAAATTATTGCTTTGGCTGGGTAGCTCAGTTAGTGTCATTCTGCCAGGGTTGCTGATTTAGTCCCCCATCTTGGCACATACAAGGATCAACCAATGAATGCATAAATAAATGGAACAACAAATTGATGTTTCTTTCTCTCCTCCCCCTTCTCTTTTCCCCTATCTCTGCCCCACCCCCCTCAAAAAAATCAATAAATAAAAAAAAATTAAAAATTACTAAAATGTGAAAAAAAAGAATTACTTGAGTTCAGTAGAAGTAGAGTTTTTTCTGACAGGAATTCTCGATGGTAATTCAAACCATTAAACTTATGGCAGAGTACTTGATTAGAAATACTGTAGTTGGTGATTACAGATTTACCAATCATCTGCTAAATTATATTGGACCAGTGTGTCTCAAATACTAGCCACCCCGTACTTACTAAATCATCCTGGAACCCAAAGCTTCCCGTATAATGTGATTAGCTGATTTGGGAAAGCAATGAATTAGACTAAATCCCCCAAGGCTAAAATCTATGTATCATAATGGTTTTTCTTTAGCAGATTTAGGCAAATAAACTTTTCTGTAATATTTGACATTGGTCCAAATACCTTGCCTTTTTTCTTTTTTAGTATTCACATATAACAGTTTGTTTTTTAAGGATGAGAGTTATTTATAACCAAGCATCTCTAATGCCAAGTGTTTAATTTTTTGTGTGTGTTCTTTTTTTGATATTTGTCCATATCCTTTAAAAAATAGTTCTATAATCGTTTCTCACTTCCTCTGGTTCTTTAACTTTGTAAACACAAGTGTTGTCATTTTATATTGACAGCTCTCCTTTTTTTAACTGTACTTTTTTTTTTTTTAATCTTCAGAGAGAGGGGAAGGAAGGGAGAAAGACGTCAGTGTGTGAGAGAAACATCAGTTGGTTGCTTCTCACATGCCCCCAGATGGGCCTGGCCTACAATCCAGGCATGTGCCCTGACAGGGGATTGAACCAGCAACCTTTCAGTTCACAGGCCGGTGTTCAACCCACTGAGCGACACCAGCCAGGGCTGCTTTTTCTCTTTAAGATGCAGATGTACATCACCTCTGCAGAGGAATTCCAATTGGATATTTTAGACCCAACTTCTGGGCTCTTCCTGAATATTCAGCTCCCTACTAGTATTTTCTCTGGATTATTTTACTGGCTTCTCAAACATGACACATTCTACCCTGGCTGGTGTGGCTCCGTGGATTGAGTGCCGGACTGCCAAGCAAAGGGTGGCAGGTTCGATTCCAAGTCAGGGCACATGCCTGGGTTGCTGGCCCGGTTCCCAGTGGGGATGTGTGAGGGGCAACCACACATTGATATTTCTCTCTTTTCCTCCCTCCCTTCCCCACTCTATAAAAATAAATAAATACAATCTTTTTTTTAAAAAAAAGTGAAACTTTCCAAACAATACATTTACATGGAAGTCCCACCACAACTTTCTCTTAGAGTTTGACTTTAATTTTTTTTTTTTTTAAAGCCTTCTCTCCCATTGTGTTTTCCCATGCCCAAAGTCAGATTTGGACTTGTTCTAGTTCTTTTACTTACTAGTGTGCTCTAAGGCAAGTTGCTTCATCTTTATAGTGTTAATAGTATTTAAATGATGCAAGGTATATGCAGTGATTAACACAGTGTGTGGTGCTTTTGTAGACCTTCCCCTTTGCTCAGTTCGTTCCTTCCTCAACATTTTTTTACTGCTTTTAGAGAGGCAGGGAGAGGAACATCGATGTGAAAGAAACATCGATCATACGTGTCCCACCTGGGGACCAAACCACGGCCCTTCAGTTATGGGACAGTGTTCCAACCAACTGAGCCACACCAGCCAGGGTCGATTCCCTTTACCTGGAATACCTACTTGTCTTCTGGGGCCCATGTTCCACTCTGCCAGGTTTTATCTCTCATTTTGAGACCTGCTCAGGTATCGCCTCTTCAATGAACACTTCCTTCATTATAGAATAATCTTTTTTTCCCTAAATTCTTGCATTATGTACCTTCTGTGTAGTTTATATTGACTTGTGTTTTAGTCATTTGTGTACATGCCTGCCTGATTCCCCTTGTCTCCCCTGGTTTTTTGAGAACAGGAATCATGTCTTAATCATTGCACATCCGTAGTATGTAGAGCAGTGTGTTTATTGACTACACAGTTAGGAAATAAGTGAAGTTGGTTTACCTAATGTTATTTCCTTTCCTTTCTTTTTTAGTGAGGTTAACCTAAAGTGTTAATGTACTCAAGTTGTTTTCTTTATATCCAACCAGTTGTAAAGGATGAATAGTTAATTCACATTTTATTCCTTTGGACTTTTTTTCTAAAGTAATTGTAAATTTTTCATCTAGTTAAATACAGCAGGTCCTCGAACAATCTTTCATTCATTATAAAGCTGATGGCAATACCATAAGAACTTAACTCTTGTTTTTATCAGTTAGCCGGTGGTAAAATTGGTTTCATTTTACATTGTTTTGCTTAAAAGTCACAGAACCTGTGGGTGATGTTAAGTGAGGATTTGCTGTATTTAAAAAACTAAGTGCTATGTAGTCTTCCTTATACTTGGCTCTATGAAAGTTACATTAAAAGTAGAAAATGATTCTCCTCTCAAGACCTGGTTGTGATTGTGCCTTTTGCGTAGATGTATGTCACTGACGTTGAAGTCTCTCTTACTGTTATTAATTTGAATAGTGACCATATATTGCTATTACAGACCAGAAGGGAAAGATTTCAGCATTCATCGACTTGTCCTGGGGACACATACGTCGGATGAACAAAACCACCTTGTGATAGCCAGTGTGCAGCTCCCTAATGATGATGCTCAGTTCGATGCTTCACACTACGACAGTGAGAAAGGAGGTAGGAGTCTTAAAAGTGAAAGAAGGAGTCTACGAGTTATATTTTTCATCTTTGAATTATCATAAAAAGGATGTACAGTTGATAAAAGCTTCATGGTAGAAACAAGATTTTAAGCTTTGGAAAGCCTGATTTTGCAGTAGATATATTAGATGTTAGAAGACATACATAACACATATTTGGTTCAGTGCCTTTTCTATAAATTTTCCTAAATTCTTGTATTATGTACCTTCTGTGTAGTTTATATTGACTTGTGTTTTAGTCATTTGTGTGACTTCCTCTAAAATTTGTACTGGGAGGATTTCTAGAATTGAAAGAGGCAAAAATCCACCATATATCATGGCTGTCAATGCATGCATTCTTACCATAGGAGATACTGTCCCTAGGGAGGAGTGGAAATTAGTTTTTGGAATAAGGTATGTGTGAAAACAATCTTATTCTTTGAATATATGAAGCAAAGATATACATAGCATATATAAATAGATATGCAGTGTATCTGGTATTAAAATTCATCATGAGTGTCAGGAAATTGTCTTACAAGGTTTCTTAGCAGAGCAATAATGGAAAAAAGATTGAGAAACACTGACCTAAATTACCCCTTTCCAGGTTTGAAGTAGCAAAATGACTCAACCATGGCACTTGCTACATGTATAAAAACTAAATGAGCCATTTAATTATATCCTATTTTAGGAGATAACCTAAGGGTTTATTTGTTCATGAAATACTCTTTCCCTTATAGAAGAGATGAAAGGAGTACATTTTCTTTATTGTTGTCCTTGAACTCAAATTATTACTGAGAAGTAGAAGATAAGCTCTTGTTGAGTTTCGTGCTTTAAAAAGTGGATGTTCAATGTTTAGTGTCTTATTTCACCTGATTAGCAGAATCCATTCTTTTATCTAAGTAATTTTGGGTTACTTATTTTCCAGGGTTGTAACGTGCAGTTGATCCTCCTTCCCTCCCTTTTTTTAAGGTATATTCCTGAGCACATTTAACTCAATATTTGGGGAACTCAGAGGTAGCTGAGGGACACTTTTTTGTAATCCTTGCCTGAGGATAATCCACTGACTCTAGAGAGAAAAAGGAGAGAGGGACATCAGTTGGCCTTCTGTACATGCCATGGCCAAGGATTGAACCCACAACCTAGGTATGTGCCCTGACCAGAAACTGAACCTGCAGCACTTTGGTACATGAGATGGTGCTCCAGCCGAGCCACTTGGCCAGGGCTGCAGTTTATCTTTTGATCATTCCACGTTTAGCTTAGGGTGATGCAGATTGCAAAATAAGTTCTTAGGATAAAGGTCAGCAAACATTTTGTGTCACTGACCCGAGTGTGTAACTATACGATTGATTAAAGTTCTTTTCTAGGTGGGCATTAGTGATGGGGGGGAGGGAACACTGAACTTAGCCTTTTATTAGATGAAAGTGATGAAGATAAATTCTCTTAAAATAGAATTTTTGGTTATTTACGCACAAAACAAATACTCTGGTAATGTAAGAAATTATTTTAAAATACCAAAGCAGCGTGGCTGATGTGGCTCAGTGGATTGAGCACTGACCTGTGGACCAAAAAGCTGCTGATTTGGTTCCTGGTCAGGACACATGCCTGGATTGCAGACCAGGTCCCCAGTTGGGGGTGTGCGAGAAGCAATAGATTAAAGTTTCTCACATCTGTGTTTCTGTCTTCTTTTCCCTCCTTTCCCCTCTCTCTAAATAAATAAAATCTTTTTAAAAATATCAAAGCAAATATAAAACAATGTGGGAACCTCCATAAATCTATTCCCTATAGATCACTATTAAATTGATACATAGTTTTCTCAATGATTTATCCCATTTATTGGAGTACTTATTTAAAAGATATGTTAAGTACTTACTACATGCCAGACATGTTTCTTGGTACTGGGGATATAACATGGAATATTGTATTCCAGCCTGGTGTATCTTGGACGAATTTCTGTGTAAGCGTAGGGAACCCTATCTCCTTTTCATGGCTGCATATTCAACCATAGATAACCATTCTTATTTATGGACATTTAAGTGGTTTCCAGTCTTTTGGCCTCAAAAGCAATTCTTGTACATGCAATGGGCATAGTTTTGCTGTAGAATAATTTTTAGTGTAATGTTCATCATAGAGCAAGAACATTTCAAGTACAATTGATAATGCTAAATTGCCCTCCAAAAAGATTCACAGTCCTACCAATAGCAGAAGTATTTGTGTTACTCCATGCCCTCACCAATACTGAACTTAACACTGCAATCTTATTGTACTTTGCTTTTTAAGTCATTCATGGTATAGAACTTATTTTAAAATACTTGTTTTTTTTGTCTACCTTGACCTGCCCATTTAGAGTCTCTGCTCATTTTTTTCTTTTGGGTTATCTCTTTATAAGGTAGATTATCCCCAATAAATAGGTTGCAAATAATTTTTCCAAGTTATTTTACAATCTTAAGTCTTACTTTGAAGTTGTGTTTATTTCTTTGATTTAATCTTTACTGCATTTTTTTCATTACCATTTAGTCCCCTTATACCGCACCCCCCCCCGCCGCCGCGGTCACCACATGTTGTCCATGTCCATGAGTCCCTAGAAGCTATGTGTCTTAAATTATCTAACTTCTTTCCGATGTCTTTCAAATATTGAAAGGCTTTCATCATTCCAAAACTTTTAAAGAGTACAATTACGTTTTGACCATTAAAACTTTAATCTTTCTGGTGTTAAGTATGGAATGAGGATCCAAGCATTTTTCTAAGTGGTTAGCAATTTTTTTAATACCATTTGCTGACTAAACCATTTTCTCCACTGATTTTTGAAATTGCATCTTTAGCATATATACTAAAATCTTTTTCTGCTGAGTTGTTTGAGTGGCATCAAACTAATTCACTTTTATGTACCAGTGATACCTTTATCCCTCTTATTAGCACTTAATAGTAAAGGAACAATAAAAAAATACCAGTAATATGTATAATATATTTGTATGACTATGTAAATCACCTTAATTAATCCTTAAAGGAAACTGATACTCAGATGTTTTCTAACTTACCCTAAGGTTACACAACATATCATCTCCCATTCTTTCCTCTTCTCTTTACTCCCCCCAGCCTGTCCCCCCAAATCTTCAGATCACTAGATAGGCTTGGTGTTTAAAGGGGGAAGGCCTTTCACCATATGGTTTCAACAGTGGTTGAAGCAGATATATCCTAATATCTCTTTAAGTTCCTTGGTTGGTTGGTTGGTTGGTTGGTTGGTAGGTAGGTAGGTAGGTAGGTAAGTAGCTTCCTAATGTCTCTCCTTGGTCAGATAAAAATGTCCTCCTCTCAGATTGAACTATTGTAATTGATTATCATGTCCTTGACTCTGTTTGATTTGAGATAATTGATGGCAGATGGCTTTAAAAGATCATTGAACTTTCAAAGTATAAGACTTAAAAGCTGCCTTAGGCCTGTTTTGACATTAGAAAGAATTTGTGTGTTTATATTAGGTTTAGCCTGGCTATAGTCATACTTTAAGCCCTGAAAATAGATTAGATGTAAAATTTTACTTCAGATCATGTTACCAGAATCTTCAAATATCAACAAGTTTATTTTTAGCAACCTATTTGGGAATTGGCTTTGTGTATTTTAAAAAGATATCTCTAGTCTTTTGTCTCAATTATATGTAATAAACTTTATTAAATCATGATGAAATAATTAAATATTTGATTCACGATGTTAAAATCCTTCTAGGTTTCAAAATGTTTATGGGCTCAAAAAGTGGCTTGGTGTGGTAGAAACTAGAATGCTGCGTGCCTTGTTTGTGGAGGTTGGGTGTTGGTTGGGAGGGACACCATGGTGCCTCCTGGAGAGCTTGATGTTTTATGTTTGATGGGTGGTGGTTCTCCTGGTGTATTATACTTGTGTAAAAATTTGTCACACTGACAATTTTATTGTATTATTTATACCTCAGATTTAAAAAACCGTTATAGTGAGAAACATCGGTAGGATGTTTTGTTGTTTTTTTTTTTTTAATCCTTACACAAGGATATGTTTGCTTATCTTAGAGAGACAGACTTCGATGGGTATTTCCCATACATACCCCACTGGAGATTGGACCTGCAACCTTTTGGTATATGGGACAACGCTCCATCCAACTGAGCCACCCAACCAGGGCCTGGCAGTCCCTGTTAATGGCGATCTACACTTTACCGAGCCAGTTTATCCTCTGTTTCCAATCCAGCCCACATCCCTGTTCATGAAGCAGCATTGGCAGCTTCAGTGTCCTATTTCTGACTCTGTCAGAGGAGAGCAGGGGGCGATCTCGTGGGACGGTGAGGTTGATGAAGTCTCCAGTAGTGTGTAGGGATGTCCTGGGCCTTTGCATTCGCTCGCCACTCACTGACCCAGAGCAACTTTGGGTCCTGCAAGTTCCATTTACGATAAATGCCCCCTACAGATGTACAATTTTTTATCCTTTATACCATATTTTTTACTGTACTTTTTCTATGTTCAGATATACAACTACTTACCATTGTGTTACAGTTGCCTGCAGTGTCCAGTGCAGGGATACGCTGTGTGGGTTTGTAGCCTAGGAGCAGTAGGCTGTCCCATATGACCAGCCTAGATGTGTCGTGGGCTAGATCATCTAGGTTTGTGGGAGTGCGCTCTATGGTGTTCACCCAGCGATGAAATTACCTAACACTTCTTGGAACATTTCAGTCATTAAGGGATGCATGACTATGTTAATACCACAGTTTTTCTTTCCTACTTCAAATTTTGCCTTTGACATATCAACTTCAACTTGGGGAACTTACTGTTTTTTAATAGAAAAGTTCTTGTCTTCATAAAACCTCGATTATAAGTCCTCTGTGCTGATTTCTTATTAATGTACTTCACAGTTAGAGAGGCCCTGTGTTGAGTATATACTCAATACTAAAATAACCCATATTTTATAAAGATTACTTATTGCTCTGTGGGCTCTATGCCAGCTATTGTTCTTCCCTTGTTACTGGTGTCTCTTTTCTAGCTGTTGTTATGCTTTTTTTGGTCATAGACATCTGTAGTTTTGTGCTTATCTCCCTGTATTTGGACTAAAATTCCCTTAAAAATCATAGATTATCATGCCTTCTTTTTTTTATATTGTAGATGTTCCATAGTCTAGAGTTCTTGGGGGGAAAATTTTTTAATGTGGGCTTTTCTCTTTCAGAGTCTATTTTAAACTTTTGTTTTAGATTTTTAACCTCTTTGAAACATTCAGTTTTCAACTTGTAAAGTTATTTTGAAGTTGAAAGTTACCTAATCTGCTAGCCCTATTACCAATTAATTAATGGATTGCTTTTCAAAGAGATTTTTTGTCCTTCAAAGTATAACACTCATGTAACGGTATTAGTGATAGCATTTTCATTTACTCTCAAAACTTGCTTTGTGGATAAGGTATTTGGGGCTCAGAGAAATTGAAGGCCTTCCCCAAAACACCAAACTAGTAAGGGGCAGAGTCATTTAGGCTAAGGTCTGACTGTCAGGTACCTTAGCATGCTGCCTTGTATATAATTCTTTGAGTAATCATTAACTATCTTTGTTTATGTATTGCTTGCCAAGATTTATATAATCACAAATTATATCGTGTTACACATTTTATAACGATACTTAAGAAAACTTGAAGGCACACAGGAGTCAAATACGAATTTAAAAAATGTTTTTGTCTAGTCCTTGCATACCTGGTTTATTTCAACCAAGGACTATGGTTGGCAAATACAAGTGGGGGTTAGGAAAATGGAACTAGCTCTTGTGGCTCTGTTTTTCCTCACTGAACTAAGAGAAACATTGTTGAGAGAAGATTTGATACAGTGGTATTTCAGAAAGGTTATCCTGAATTGGAGCTTCCAGTAAGTATAAGAGGGATTCTAGAATTTAGCACATCGTACTTAATGAAGATAGTAACTTAGGTTTTATTTATTCAGCACGCTTATTTTGGTACTTGAAATGAGGTTTGAAAACTGCTTATTGAGAACCTACTTTTGAAGAGGAGTCCATCATTTTCCTTAGTTTTAGATAGTAATATAATTTAAGTATATAACTACCTACAGTTATTTCCTGGTTGAAAGAGTACTAGGCAAAAAATCAGAAAAATAGGGATTCAGTTTAGGTTCTGCCATAGTCATGTCATCGTGAACAATTGTAGGTACTCTGGATTTCTGTTTTCCCATGTAAAATTTTTGGAAGTAACAACTGTCTTCACTACTATGTAGGGTTGTGGTAACCAAGTGAAATAGGGGTGTGAAAGCACTTTATGGTGCTAACAAATGTCTGGATTACTTTTAGTATTATGCCAGTTCACTGATAGAAAGCCTTGTCGGTGTAATACTTTGAATGACATATATAGATTAGCTCTTGTTTTGGCCTCACAAGTTAATTTCTTATTTACAGAATTTGGAGGCTTTGGCTCTGTTAGTGGAAAAATTGAAATAGAAATCAAGATCAACCATGAAGGAGAAGTGAACAGGGCACGTTATATGCCGCAGAACCCTTGCATCATTGCAACAAAGACTCCATCCAGTGATGTTCTTGTTTTTGACTATACAAAACATCCTTCTAAACCAGGTACCTGCCCTTTTCAGTTCAAATACAAATGAATCATCATGGGAATACATTTCCTTCATTTAGTCTTAATCGCTTGTTATTCCTTGTGTAGGTTAACATCTTATGACTTATATTGATACGTGTGGCTATTCTTCATTCTTCTTTAGGTGACAAAAAATGCTTCTTTACATAGATCAGAATGATAGTATAGCTTAAGCATTCTATATTTGGGCATAATGGGTCTCTATTAAGAGGTTTAGACTTCCTGATAAAAATTCTATTATGCTTCGTAGTGCCAAAGAGGCAGTGAAATAGACAGTTTTGATGTGTCTTTTACTTTGCAGATCCTTGTGGAGAGTGCAACCCAGACTTGCGTCTCCGTGGACATCAGAAGGAAGGCTATGGGCTTTCTTGGAACCCAAACCTCAGTGGGCACTTACTTAGTGCTTCAGATGACCATGTGTGTATCCTTCCCGTTTTGAAGCAAATCTGGGCTAGTTATCAGTTGATTTCTTTTCGGGGGTGTGTGGGGAAGTGAGAATCTTCCTTTTCTATAATAGTTAATTTTACATTTAAGACCATCTGCCTATGGGACATCAGTGCTGTTCCAAAGGAAGGAAAAGTTGTGGATGCGAAGACCATCTTTACAGGGCATACAGCAGTAGTGGAAGATGTCTCCTGGCATCTGCTTCATGAGTCTCTATTTGGGTCAGTTGCTGATGATCAGAAACTTATGATGTGAGTAGAATACATTTATAATTTTTTCTGTATAAGTTATCTATGTTTTATATTTAGTTATCTATTTCAAGTGTTTTCCTTCTATTTCCTTTTTCTACTAAAGCTGGGATACTCGTTCAAACAATACTTCCAAACCAAGCCACTCAGTTGATGCTCACACTGCTGAAGTGAACTGCCTTTCTTTCAATCCTTATAGTGAGTTCATTCTTGCCACAGGATCAGCCGATAAGGTTAGTTTGATTGACTTGAAAAGAAAAAGGGGTGAATTTCTCTGGCTTCTTGTAATGCACAGACATCTTTTAGTTATGGGTTTTCTTTTTCTCATAAAAAAATTGATTACTCTTTGCTTTCTATACATAGACTGTTGCCTTGTGGGATCTGAGAAATCTGAAACTTAAATTGCATTCCTTCGAATCACATAAGGATGAAATATTCCAGGTAAGAGAAACTAAGGCTATAGTTTTTTTTAAAGGAGGACCTTGATGTGTGACTGTGCATGCTTGTGCTTTATTCCATTGCTATATATAATAGAAATGTTCTATCTGCCTGTGCTAATCTCTGTAAGAAGTGGGGTGGTTTTTCCTCTGTTATTTCTAAACTTTCTCAAACTGGTCATTGGTCACCTACTTTGTTGAGATATTAAGAAAAGTAGTGCCTGACTTTCAACCTTGTTCCTAACACTTGTCTCTTCCTCGTTACCATTCTTTTTTTTCTTTATAACTTGCCAAGTGTATTGATTTTGCAATTGAAGCCTAAAGTACTGGCTCCATATTTTCTGCCTTGTCAGCTTACGTCTTTCTTTCTTCCCCCTTCCCCTTTCCTTCCTTCCTTCCTTCCTTACTGATTGTAGAGAGAAAAGGAGAGAGACCGATTTTCGTTGTTGTTGTTCCATTTATTTATGCATTCCTTCGTTGATTCGTGTATGTGCCGTGACCAGGGATTGAACCCGTAGATGTGGTGTATTAGGACGATGCTCTAACCAACTAAGTTACCCAGCCAGGGATTAAGCTCCCCCAAAGCTTTAACCAAGCAAGCCACATTGGCCAGGGCTTAAGTTTCTTTCTTAACATGTAAAGCTCTCTGTCACAATTCAAGAAATTGGTTTATTGCACGGGTACTGTGAGAAACACATTGCAGTCTTCTTTGCTGTCAAAGAACTTAAAATTTTGTAGTGAAGAAGGCCCATTTAGTATCACTATAATAAATACTGTTTTGTCAAGTGTTAAGACCTTAAGGGTGGTCAGAGTTAATTTTGGTGTGTGAATGTGGCACCCAGAATTGCTCTATGTGAGCCACACTCTTATATACTTAGCCTCAGCCTTATTTTCTACTCTTCAGCTTGCTCCAAGGAACATCTTCTCTTCACTCTCTTTGGCCTTGCTTTTAATGGTGGTGTTGCTTGGAGGGTATCCAAATTCTTTCTAAATACTGGTTGTTAATGCCCTCTTATCTGTACCATGAAGTTCAGGCTTTCTTACCAAACAGTTTTAACAATTTGGAGATTATTGTCTGTGTGGTAGCTAACTTTAATAAAATCATTTTTGTACGTATAATATTGAATTCATAACAAGTATTCGGGAAAATGGTGTATGTAATCTTACTGTAGTTCTTAGGTCAGAATTTGATTATATTTGGCTAGAGGCCAGAATCAGACAAGATTAAATAAAATGAGGTCTTCAGAAATATAAGAGCAAATAAAAGCTGATATCTTAGTCTAATAGTGGGTTATTTTCATATCAGAAATGATCTTATCTGTCAGGTTTTTTATTTTTAAGATTTCATTTACTTTTAGAGAGGGGGGAAGAGGGAGAGAAACATCAGTGATTGAGAGATCCATCAGTCAGTTGCCTCTCACATGCCCCAGCTGGGGACCTGGCCCGCAACCCAGGCATGTGCCCGACTGGGAATTGACCAGTGATCTTTGGGTTCACAGGCCAGCACTCAGTCCACTGAACCACACTAGCCAGGGCTTATCTGTCAGTTTTAACTTTAGTATCTAAAATACTTTGACTTCTGCCCTTTTATTAACAAAAATTTAAATTGTTTAAATATAATTTTAGGGTTTTTTTGTGTGTGTTTTTTTTACTCAATTTTGTAATTGAAAACTTTTCTGCTTTCTTCTTTCTTCATGTAGGTTCAGTGGTCACCTCACAATGAGACTATTTTGGCTTCCAGTGGTACTGATCGCAGACTGAATGTTTGGGATTTGAGGTAATCTTGTGTTAGTTACTATGTGTGGAATTATTTTCTTTGTACTTTCCAAAGTTAGTTAATTTTTTTAAATCTTGTTGTTCTAGTAAAATTGGAGAGGAACAATCCCCAGAAGATGCAGAAGATGGGCCACCGGAGTTGTTGGTATGTTACAAACATGGAACAATTGAAATCATCTGTAATTTAATGTCATCTGTCTGCTTTTCATATCTTATTTTCATCCTTCCTTCAGTTTATTCATGGTGGTCACACTGCCAAGATATCTGATTTCTCCTGGAATCCCAATGAACCTTGGGTGATCTGTTCTGTGTCAGAAGACAATATCATGCAAGTATGGCAAATGGTAAGTATTTAATTATTTGGAGGAAGTTAAATAAAGGAAGCATAGAGTCACTTTATATATTTCATAAATACAGCTGGCATCTTTATTCCATTTACTCATGAGTGTGACTTTAGGGTTTGTCTATACATTACATCCTTTTCAGCTGCCTGCTCTTTACCTTTATCTGGTTATCCCACTGGTATCTCATGGTCAGTTAAACCGAATTTGTTTCTTTCCTCGTTCTCTCTACCCGCCCGCCCTCCCCTTTCCTCCCAACTTTGCTGTTTTCCACGTGGCTCTGGTGTTTCCCTAGCTGACCACACTTGAAAATTCAAGAGTTCTCTTCCACTATCTATTCACCTCTAGGTTCAGTTCACTTATCAGGCTTTATGTTGTCTTTCTCTGCAATGTTTCTCCCATCCATACTCATCTTACAAATAACAAACATACATACTCAACTTCCCTGTTTTTCCACACCCTCGTTTTTTGCTCATGTTCTCATTACCACTTGCTTGACTATTGGCAGTAGCCTCCTAGTTGTTGGCTTGCTTCCTGTTTCTCTTTGCTAGCAATTGAATATCTAAGGCTAGTCATTCCCTTGAAATGATCTGTGAACATACCTAGTACATTTCCTATCACAGTGTCACAGCATCAAATACTACCATTTCTCTATGAAACTGTACTAGATTTCAAAAACATTCCCTGCCTTTGTACTCCAATTAAAGGTTATCGCCTTTCTTTGATTTTTAGAGTGCTTGAAATTTAATAAAGATAATTGCAATCTCTAATATATAGTAATATAAGAAAACAGTTCCATTCTACAGATGGATGGTGATGATAGTTGTACACAAGGCAAATGGACTTAATGCGACTGAGCTGTATCCTTAAAAATGGTTAAAATGTTAAATTTTATATCTGTATTTTGCAACAATAAAAAAAAGTTGCATAACTTTTCATTGATGGTACCCTGAAAAATTAGAAGAATTCCAAAGAAATTTTGGTGTCTCAGGGAAGATTTAGAGGCAGGAATAAACTCCAGGGGAAAGCTTGGGGCTCAACATTAGGAAAAATGTTTTAAAATTTCTGTACAGAATAGTACTATTAATGAGTATTTGTAGCCAATGAGATTAACAAATTATATCCATATATATCCGTACTTTGGTATTCTGTGTATCAAAGAAGTATGCTTAGTTATGTGAGATATTCATGATATACTGTTAAGTAGAGAAAAGCAGGTTGCAGAACAGCATGGTGGAATCCCTGATGTTAAAATTAATGTGTATCATGCCCTGACCAGTGTGGCCAGTTGGTTGGGCATTGTGCTACAAAGCGAGGAGTCACGATTTGGTTTCCGGTCAGGTCACATGCCTGATCGGGGCGCATGTGGGAGGCCACCGATCCATATTTCTTTCTCTTTCTCCCCCTTTCCCCTCTCTCTGGGAATGAATAGATAAAATCTTTTAACAAAAAATTTGTTTGTCAGGCTTAAGTTTAAACATAGGTAGTATGTATTTATTTTAGAAGTCTCTTTGCCAAAATATGGTTGGTATACTTATAGAGTTCTTGATTTCTCTATATCCTTTAAGGATGTGTTACATGTGCAATGGAAAATCCATGTTCCCCAGAGAAAATTAGTATGAAAAATTGAGAGTTCTAATAGGAGCTTCCTTGGATAATCTCTCAATTAAAGGTATTTTAGTAGTTGCCATAAGAACATATAGGATGTAAACTCTATCACCTTCAAGACTATCAATTCCAAGGCAGGTTGTTACTTTACTCAGTTGTTGACATGTTTTGTTTTGTTTCTTTTTTTTATCTTTACCAGAGGAGGACATGCTTATTGATTTTTATTATAGAGAGAGGGAAAGAGACATTTATGTGAGAAACATCTAAAATAATGTGTTTTTTTAATTTCAAATTGCAGTTGACATACAATATTTTATTAGTTTTGGGTGTACAGCATAGTGATTAGACATTTATATAACTTAAGATAGCAATTTTCAACTGATGTGCTGCAAGAAATTTTAAAACATTCAGTATCTGCCTACCTAGTCAGGGACATGGACCTGTTTTCCCTTAGATTGTCAAATTAAAAAATGGCAACTGCCAACACCACAGCAGCTGTCCAGTTGTGAAGGAATCAAAGTTATACCTTTTTTTTTTTTTTTTTGGTCAGATTGGCAAAATATACATTGATGTGCCACAGAATTTTAGTAAATTTGTTTTTGTGTGCCACAAGGTGAAAAAGATTGAAAATTGCCGACTTGAGAAATGAGTACCCAGTAAGTCCAGTACCTGACACCATGCATAGTTATTGCAGGGTGTCTCTTGCTATTTATAAGGAGTCACTTTTGGCCACACCTGATTTTAGGCTAAGGAGGTGACTTAAGGGGCCCCTGGATACAAGCCTCCACATGAGTTTGGTCTCTAGAAAGAAGACCAAACACTTGATTAAAGAGTTGGAACTTTACGTTCCACTAACCTGCAGATGGGATTGAGCTGTAAAAAAAACTCTTGGAAAAGCCCTTGATCTGATGAGCTTGAGTTCAGTGAGTCATTCTAGCAAATTATCAAACCTGAGTAGGAGGGTCATGGGAATCCCCAAATTTATACCCAACAAATGACAGAAGTACCCCGATAGCATGGGCACTTGGGGCTTATCACTGCTCCCTAGAGTGAGGACAGTAGGGGGTTTTTTGTTTTGTTTTTTTTGTTTTTAAGAGAGAGGGTAAGGGGGGAGGGTAAAAGAAACATCACTTGGTTGCCTCTTGCATGCACCTGGACCAGGAATTGAACTGGCAACCTTTCGCTTTACGGGATGATGCCCAACCAACTGAGCCACACTAATCAGGACTTAAGCAAGGACAGTCTTGTGGGACCATGCCTTTAGTCACATCCCTTAAACCTGTAGAGTCTGGTGCTACCTCTAAGTAGTTCGTGTCAGGATTGAGTTGGCGTGTTGGACACCCAGTTGGCATCAGAGAATTCGTGTAAGGGAAAGATACTGCACATTCATTGTTAGAAGACATTGCACAATTGTACACATTTTCCTGCAGTCATATTACAAATTCTTTAAAGACAAGTCAATCCCATCCATATCAGCGCCTAGACTAGTGATTTGTGAGTGGTAGATGCTAAACTAAAAAATTTTCTTAAAATGGTTTCTGTATTTAACATTATGCCTTTGGATACAGGTAATGAAGAAAAAGAAGTATAGTTTATTTTATGCAAGAGCAGTTTTCACTTAAAAATATTTATAAATTGAGATTTGGAACATACAGTTTTGATGGGGTTTCTCTCTTTTTTAAAAAATACACAATTGAGTGATTTTTAGTATATTGACAGAATTATGCAACCATTACAACCATCGATTATGCTAAAAAGAAACCACATAATCACTCGTACCCAGTAGCCTTCATTCCTCATTTCCCTCCAGACCACCTAGCCCTAGGCAGCCACCAGTCTACTTTCTCTCTGGATTTGCCTATTCTGGACATTTACTATAAATAAAATCATACAATATGTGACTAGCTTGTTTTTTATTGCCAAATAATATTCCATTGTATGGATATAACATTCATTTTACTTACCCATTCATCAGTCATTGGACATTAGTGTTGTTTTTACTTTTTAACTGTTACGAATACTGTCTGGCTGAAGGACTAAAGGTTGATTATCAAGACATACAGTAACCATACTTCAGTTTTGTGGGAATGTCCTAATCCAGAGGTGCTGGCCTCTGGGCCAGCTGTCCGTTTTTATTGGAGCACAGACATGCCTGTTCATTTCCAGATTGTCTAGGCTGCTTTCATCCAACAACTGCAGACTTGAATAGTTGTAATAGAGACTGTATGGCCCATAATATGTTTACCTGGTCTAATCTGGTTTTGAAACCTTAACTTCAAGAACTTGCATTCATGTTTATTAAATCCCCTTTTCTCTCTTTCTTTTTTTTTGTTTTTGGGCAGGCAGAGAACATTTATAATGATGAAGACCCTGAAGGAAGTGTGGATCCAGAAGGACAGGGGTCTTAAATACATCTGCACTTCTTGTGATTTTAGACTCCCCTTTTTTCCTTTCAACCCTGATACTGATTTAACACTGGTTTTGAGACCCAGACTTTGTTCAGCTATCCCTCTATAGTAGGTACCATCAACAATGCTGTTAGCCCAAACTGAGGGTGTTTTCTAAATATTAACTGGGGGACTTGATTCAGCAAAACCACAGACTTATATTTAAATTTTCTTCAGGAATTTTCTAGTAACAAATATCTAAAGTAGCCACTGAAAGGGGACTATTGTGTGTGGTTATTTTATTTTTCTTCCAATGCTATATCCCCAAGTTTTTCAGACTCATTTAAATAAAGGCTAGAAGTAAGGAATAGAGCCAAGTGAGATAGGTGTCTGAGCCATGAAGTATAAGTACTGCGAGATGTTGTTTTATTCAGGAATTAGGGGAGATTCAAGTCATAAATTGCTACTCTAAAATCTCCACACCTGACTTTTCCAGGATGCACATTTTCCCCTGTAGGCCAGTTTCCTCTGTTTCTTGAGTTAAGTCAAAACTACATGTTCCTCTTTCCCCATATATTTTTGCTTGTTAGTGTATTTCTTGAGCAGTTTTCATATTATTTCTTTCCTTTCTGTGAAATGGTTTTTTAAAAAAACTTGGGACCACCAAGTTGTAAAGATGTATGTTTTTACCTGACAGTTATACCACAGGTAGACTGTTAAGTTGAGAAGAGTGATAGCTTGTATTTGTTTTTAAAATTAAATTAATCCTGGATAAGAGTTGCCTTTTTTTTTTTAGGAGTTAGTCCTTGACCACTAGTTTGATACCATCTGTTTTGGGTGACCTGTTTCACCAGCAGGCCTGTTACTCTCCATGACTAACTGTGTAAGTGCTTATAATGGAATAAATTGCTTTTCTACATAACCCCATGCGTTGATGGGTTTTCTTTAGTATATAATATCTATCAAACACCAGTCTCTGGTGTCTAGAAGAATTCTTTGATGAAAGTTACTTTCTGTCATCGTCGACAATCAAGAGCAGAATTAATTATAATAGACCCAGAGCTATAGAAAAGAGCTTTACTTCTCCCCATGGAAAGTGAAAGATATAAAACACTGAATCATTGGTGCATAGATTAGTCTTTGATAAAATAACATCTTAAGTCTATCCCTAGAGAACTACGTGGACTTGCAAGAATGTCAAAGGCAGTGAGGCAGACATTTTAAGGCAGAAATTAAACTTGGAAAAGGTATTTGAACCTTTTCTCAGAGAGAGGCTGAATCTCCCCATTATGTTTTTCACTGAGGCCTGTACTTAGAGGTTAGAAATAATAGGCTCTTGAAAGCCTTTCCAGCTAAAATGCCTGGTTCTTTGCAATCACTCAGTTTAACTGAGTAGTTCACTATGACCAAAAATCATTGGCTTAAAGTATGATCATCAGGGAAATCTGGATTAGTTCCTTTTTATCAAGTCAGTAGTTCTTTTATAATGAAAGTTATCTTGACACAGTTAAGAGTAAACTATATGGGTCAGCATAGACTTAAAGAGTAAACTTTGAAAAAGGATTCATTTTAAAGCCTTAACACTCAAGGCATGGCACAAAAGAATTCAAATTGTAAACCCATATAATAAAAACTGGCTGCCTTTTGACCCCACCTGTGCTCCAAAAAATGTTTTTGATTTAGGTCAACACAAGGCAAGATACATTCTTCCCGAGGCTGCAGGTGTGCATCCAGCGGTCCTTTACTCAGCCTGTGTTGCTGCTGGAGGGCAGGAGGCTCGTGTTCTCTGCTCCTCTCTGCATTGAAATCAGAACCCAGCTAGGAACTGACGGATGTGTTCTGCCTCCAGCCAGCCCTAGAATCTTTTCAAACAGGTCAGCCAGTATTTGTAAATTTACCAGGGTGAATTGCTTGCCAAGTCCCTGGCACTCTTCTCTGGAAAAAAAGTATGTCCAAAGGGTACTTAGTGAATTTTTGCTAAGAAGCTTTTCTGGTGATTTCTTGGTTACAGATTCGGCCATATGTTTCTAAACAGCTCCTGTAAGGTTGAAAGAAAAAAAAGAATGAGTTTATACTTTCTGTAGCTTTTGAAATATTACAGTGTAAAGTTTATAATGGTGAACTTCTGAAATACAGTGCAGGCTATGTTGGGGAGAGATTACTAGACTATGACTCATGATCAGGGATGAGTTTCTCCTACCAAATATTTGGGTGCCTCCTAATTTGCAAAACAATCAATGGTAATCTGTCATGGTGATGGGAGGGGCTCGCTAAAATATTTCTCTGTTCAAGTTAGGTTTACACAGGTATTACAGTGCCTGAAATTCTGTAGTTTTGTTTCTTTGAATTACTGCCTTTTCCCCATTGTACTTTTTAATCTGATATACGCGAAGGTGTTTAACAGATCATTTTCCTCAATTACAAGGTTCTAGTAATCTCCCAAACAATAAGTGTAATCACTTATAACACAGTAGAAGAAAATCCTAGAAAGTTAGGAAAAGTATCAGTTACGATAGTTATTTGTGAGTTTGCATCCAAGCTATAAGATTAACTGGGAAATTAAGAAGAAAATTTATGTGCATTTAACTAGTATACAACACGACAGAGACCTTTTTTATCTGTAGTTTCTTTATCCAAGAGAATCTAAAACTTGAAGAATAGGAACATATTGGTACATAGAGAAATTAGTAGGTGTGTTGCTTGTTTCATAATCTAAGCAATAATCCTGTTCCTCGAGCTATAAACACACTCTTCAGCTTTTTTATATACATTAATTTAGCCGCCTTGGCCTCTTGTCATATTCTGAATTAGCATAACTGCTTTCTCTGCTATTCTAAGGAAACTATTTATGAATAGCAGATGGGGTAAGGTGGGAGGAAAGTGAATGCACGGAGCTTAGATATTTTACCAGTTACAGAATTCCTGGTGATAATTAGGGCATGTTCTGGGTCCTACCAGAAACTGAAACATTTCCAAATAAACTTTGAATGCTTGAACCAGGCAAATTGGTGGTATGTGTTATCCCTAAATGCTTTGTCATTAGACACACACTTGAAGTCCTTTTAAGGCATTAATATGGTTAAGAAAGCAAAGCAAACACCACTCTTGCACTGCAAGGATCACCTTGAGACTGTGTCTCGGTTCCACCTGCCTGTTCCAGGCTCTTGGGTAGCATAGCCCTTTAAAAAAAAAAGAGCCATTTTTTATCTGTTCATGGATGAAATCATTCTCAACATCATTTTTCCCCACAGAGTGAAATTTCCCTCAAGCAACATCTGCCCTCCCCACCATCCACTCAGCCAGTGTTAGTTGAGATTTGGGTAGCAGCAAAAACTGACTTATAAGTTGAAAGCTCTTCAGCAAGGCTGATCCTTAGCTGCTCCATCTCTTTGTTCTTCTGTTGCTGGAGTTGCACCCCGCTTCTTAATTGCCTCTCTCGTTCTTCCATTTTCTCCAGCTGCTCCTGCATTAGAGGGTGAAGAACGTATCTGATGAGCCAAATAATAAAAATATTAACATTGTCCATAGCAGTTTACAAAGCACTTTCTTGTATATCATTTAATCTTCATAGCAGTATTAAGGTTGAAACTGATTCAAGAGGTTGTGTTGTGACAAATTGATACTCTGCTGAAGATGGTAGCCTGAAAGGAGCCTTGTCTGTTAACCTCAGCTTGCTTAATAGAATCCTGCAAGGTTGACAGGTACTCAGGGACTTTCTAGTTTACAGTTTTAAGAAGTGTTGGGGAGGAACTTGATCCTCTGCTTGGTGAGCTGAGAATTTTATAGATCTCTTGCTCTATGTGCAAGTTTGTTTCCATTAAGCCTGAGTTTTGTTTTGTTTTTTTAAAAAAGCTAAAAGATGCTATGCCCAGGGGGCCCCAGGAGCTTCCAGCTAACTGCCCATTACCCACTCTGCCAGCACCAGACAGGGTGCATTCTGTAAATGGTCTCTGCTGAGGGCTAATGCCTGAGGAATGAGGTAAGGAAGATACCAGCAAATCAGTCCAGTGTTAGTTGTTAGCTGGCATGGGTCCTTAGGAAGCATGAAGGAGTTGGGAAAGCATAAAGAGACAGTAACTTCTTGAATTTTGGAGAATAGTAAGATAGAAATCCGGTTTGGGTACATGCTATTACTAGAAGGATCTAAATAATTTGTTCTCTGAGTCATCCTTGAATTACCTGTGGCACATCAGTCTGCAGTGGTTAATAACTCTGGCTGAATCTCAACTTAAATAAACATTATCAAAAGGCCTTTTTTTAGTGCCTCGCCAGGCTTTGGCACCACACAGAGATGCAGCCTTACCGTCTAAGTGTGTCATCTGAAGGGAAGTACCCACATACCTCTGTGCCCCAATTTCCCAAACCCCACTAGCAAACCTGTTATTTTGGCGAGGCGCAAAAGTATCATACATGCTTGAGAAGGCAGTCTGCACCACAGTGCTTTGACAGGAATAGCGTCACAGGGTGAAGGATATGTGGCTGCAGTGAGTGGCATTAAGGACAGTCTCCAGTATTAATCCTATGTAGCACCCACTAGATCAACTTTCTAAAAACTGCTTTATCACAGTCTTTCAAAGGCTTCCCACTTTCTTTAGTCTGGCCTTCAGACCCCCTCTAGTTTAACCCCTATTTCTAAGTAGAGCCTCCCTTACTCTTTGATATGAACATTTTCCCCTAGCCTGCACTGTTCAGTGTGAAAGTCACTAGCTACATGTGGTATTGAATACTTGAACTATGGTTCATCCAAACTCACATGTATTATAAGTATAAGATAGATTTGTAAGACTTGGCACAAAAATAAAATACTTGAAGTTTTCATATTGATTATATGTTGAAATTTAATATGTTTATATGCTGGGTTACATAAAATTTGAATTTCACTTTTTTAAGCATGGCCTCTAGAAATTTAAATGACATCTGTGTCTTGCATGAGACTTGTATTGGACAGTGCTGATCTAGCCTGACCAACTCAGATCTCTGTGCCTTTGCTTCCACCACTTCCGCCACCTAGACAGCATCTGCTGTTATATTATTCTCTATCTTTTAAATTCATGTCTCACTCCCAGTCAGATCACAGATGCCTTGTTCTTTGTACCCTACACATAATGCTTGTAGATGTAAAACTTGCAGATAGTAAGCATATTCCATATTTCAGCATTAGCTACCTACCAGTTTCCAGTTAAAAACAGATCATTCTCAGCAAATTCTTCACCTCACCCGCTGTGGCCAGTCCAAATCCTACCCATTTTACTGCACATATCTCACACTATCTCCCCCTCATAAGGTCTAAGTTGTCTTTCAGGCTTTTTCAATCCACTCACCACACTGCCACTTTCAAGAGTACATACCTATGTGCCGGGCACCATTGCAAGTGCTTTACAAATATTAACCAGTTCATTCCCTGTAAAAGCCTTACGTGTATGATACATGTGAGGGAGCAGAGCCACATGGGTTAAGTAATTTGTCCAAAGTTTACCAATTAGGAAGTGGTAGAACCAGGACTTGCCATTGGCTTATCATTCACATTTTTAAAAAAATTTTTTTAAGATTTTATTTATTTTTAGAGAGGGAAGGGAGGGAGAAAGAGAGAAGTATCGATGTGTGGTTGCATCTCACATGTCCCCTGCTGGGGACCTGGCCTGCAACCCAGGCACGTGCCCTAGACTTGGAATTGAACTGGCGACCCTTTGGTTCACAGGCTGATGCTCAATCCACTGAGCCACACAGCTAGGGCTACAGGTCACATTCTTCTTCTTTTTTTTTTTTTATCACATATATGTAGGCTCTTTAGTGGTCTTCAAACTTTCCCATGATACCGCAGGAGGAGGCCAAAATGGAGTGCCCCTGCCACTCTAATTAGGAAGTAGCTCCACTTTTGCCTGTTTTATATATTGGCATTCCATACAAAATTCTTTTTTTTTGTTAAGATTTTATTTATTTTTAGACAGGGGACAGGAGGGAGAAAGGGAGAGAAACATCAACGTGCGGTTGCCTCTCACACACCCCTTACTGGAGACCTGGCCTGCAACCCAGGCATGTACCCTGACTGGGAATTGAACCAATGATCCTTTGGTTTGTAGGCCAGTACTCAATCCACTGAGCCACATCAGCCGGGGCAGCATGCCACATAAAATTCTTTTTGGGGGAAAGGGTCTGTGGTTTTGAAAAAAAACTTCTTTTTGAAAACCACTTACCTAAAGATAAAGCCCTTTACATTTTGGCTCTCTCCAGCCTCATTGTTCTACTCACATTCCTTATGATCCAGCCACCCTCACTTCCTGTAAGATGTCTTTTTGTGTTTTCATGCTTTTGTACAAGCTGTTCGCTCTGCTTGGAATGCCTTTCCCTTTTCTACCCCATGAATTCATTCACACAAATAGCTTATAGTGGTTGACAGTGGACTTGAGCTATAATTGCACTGGATTATATCCTTCCATTGCTTCCTAGCTGTAGAAATCTGGACAAATGACTCAACGTCTCTCTCACCTGTTTTCTCATTTTTTCAAATGATGACAGTAGTTCATACCTATCTCATAGAGGTAGCATTAAATTAATTATTATTAAATGTAAAGAACTTCAAGTACCTACCATCTATTAATCAATCCTCTTATAAAATTTTGCCCTTGTTTCCCCAGGCAGGGGTAATTATACCAGCTTCATTCGTACTATGTCTTATAACTATCACAGTGTTTTTATCACATTGAAGTCTATTGTTTCATTGATTATAAGGCTTTGACAATTTAACAGATCAGAATGGATCTTAAAATCAAGTGTCTTAGACCCTGGTCAGGTGGCTCAGTTGGTTGGAGCATCATCCCATACACAAAAGGTTATGAGTTTGATTCCTAGTCAGGGCACATACCTAGGTTGCAGGTTCAGTCCCCGATCAGGGTACATATAGGAGGCAACTGATCAATGTTTCTCTTCTCTCTAAAGTCAATAAACATCCTTGAGTGAAGAATAAAAAATAAAAAAAAATCAAGTGTTTTCAATTTTATGAAATATGTTTGTTTTATCTGGTATCCCTCCTGGACTATAAACTGTTGGAAGGCAGGAAATCCTCCCTCTCTCCATTTCTCAATTCTTTTGTCAGCATACAGCTCACTGCCTGGCACATAGGCAATATCTGTTGGCACAAATAAGTAAGCACTTGGACAGTATCTGTTGCATGAAGACAAAAGAGACAGTGTTCACAATTGTAAAAGTGAAATGTACCTTTGGAAAGTAATCAGGTGCACCCTGGCTAATGTGGCTCAGTGGATTGAGTGCTGGCCTGTGAACTAAAGGGTTGCCAGTTCGATTCCCAGTAAGCGCACATACCTGGGTTGTGGGCTAGGCCCTCAATTGGGGGCATGGGAGAGGCAACCACACATTGATGTTTCTCTTCCTTTCTACTACCCTGTCTATCTAAAAATAAATAAATAGATAGACTTCCACCAAGATGATGTAGGCAGCCAAGATGATGTAGGTAGATACACTTTGTCTCCTCACACAATCAAAAGGACAACAACAAATTTAAAAATAAAAAACAACCAGAACTGCCAGAAAATCTAACTGTATGGAAGTCCGACAATCAAGAAGTTAAAGAAGAAACATTCATCCAGACTGGTAGGGGCGGAGAGAGAGGACGCGTGGCAAGGCAGCACCTGGAGGGCCGGGCAAAGTGGCGGCTGGTGGTGGTCCCACATTTGCATGCAGATAAACCAGGAGGAACAACTGGGGAGTGAGACAAACCATGCAACCCAGGGTTCCAGTGCAGGAAAAGAAAGCCTCAAAACCTCTGGCTCTAAAAATCTGTGAGGGTTGTGGCAGCAGGAGAAACTCCCAGTCTCAAAGGAGAGTTTGTCAGAGGGACCCACAGCGTTGTAGAAAGTACACAAACCCACCCACCTGGGAATCAGTACCAGATAGGCCCAATTTCCTTGTGGGTAGGGAGGGAAGTGACTGAAAGCCAGCCGAGAGCCAAGCAAGCTGCATTGTTCCCTCTTGGACCCCTCCCCTACAGTGCCACAACGCAGCAACCTGGGTTGCCCCGCCCTGGCGAATACCTAAGACTCTGCCCCTTCCAACCTAACAGGCACTCGGAGACAAAAAAAAAAATATGGCCCAAATGAAAGAACAGATCAAAACTCCAAAAATAGAACTAAGCAATGGGAGAGATAGCCAACCTATCAGATGCAGAGTTCAAAACACTAGTAAACAGGATGCTCACAGAAATGGTTGAGTATACAATTAATGCCATTTGTGCCAACTAAACCCAAGGACAGATGAAGTCAGGGGAACAAATAACAAAAGCCCCATTAAAAGCCAAACGGACCCAAGATAAATGTAAAACAGTAGAACAGACCAAAGGATATTCCCAAACCCCACTATGTGCTCATTTTGATGCATCAGCATATTAAAAATGCACCTGGAAAGCTGATGAATATTCTGCTGAAACCCTTCCCTAAGATTCTCACCTGCAGAATAAAGATAAAAAGCCCTCAGGACAAAGACTCAAGGCAGGCTCACTCTAGAGAAGGCTCATGCCCTCTCCTGGAAATGACATTTTTACTACTTCCTAAACTCCAAGTGTCCCTTCGATACTTGCAGCCAGGGGAGCATTGGGCAGCAGCAGCTCCACCTGGGCTTACCCCCTAACCCTGTCTCCAAGGCCCCCTTTTTCTCTGACTTCCCAGTGAACTAAAAGCGGCCCTGTCTTGGCTCTTTCCTACAATGCTTCCAGGGAGCCAAAGCAGAGCACTGCCTAGACTCTCCTGTTACTTCTACCCTAAGGCCTTCCTTTGATTCAGTTTCCAGCTTTAATAAACCTACTCTCAAAATCACCTGGACTTGGGTTGTGAAGTCTTTCCTACATGAATCAAGAATCTACACACTGCAGGCCAGCCTGAGGCAGACCCACTTCAGGCCAGTGCCTGTCTGATAACAAAACAATGAGAGGCCCTGGGAAGGTGAGCGTGGATGCTTCTTCACTGGCACGCCTGTTTGGGATCTCCTGGGATTTCATTTGTCCCACAATAAAGTAAATTGAAATTAGAAAAAAAAAAAAAAAAAGAAATGGTTGAGTATAGTCGCAAAATAGAGGAAAAAGTGAAGGCTATGCAAGATGAAATAAAAATATACAGGGAACCAACAGTAAAGGAATCTGGGACTCAAATCAATGATTGGGAACAGAAGGAAGAGATAAGCATTCAACCAGAAAGGAATTGAAACAAAAATTTTAAAAAATGAGAGGTTTAGGAACCTCTGGGACAACTTTAAACATTCCAACATCCGGATTTTAGGGGTGCCGGAAGGAGAAGAGGAAGAGCAAGAAATTGAAAACTTATTTGAAAAAATAACGGAGAACTTCCCCAATCTGGCCAAGGAAAGAGACATGCAAGTCCAGGAAGCTCAGCAAGTCCCAAAGAAGTTGGACCCAAGAAAGCACAGACCAAGGCACATCATAATTACACTACCCAAGATTAAAGAAAAGGAGAGGATCTCAAAAGCAGCAAGAGAAAAGGAGACAGTTACCTACAAAAGAGTTCCCACAAGACTATCAGCTGATTCTCAAAAGAAACCTTACAGGCAAGAAGGGGCTGGAAGGAAGTATTGAAAGCCATGAAAGTCAAGGACCTACATCCAAGATTACTCTATCCAGCAAAGCTATCATCTAGAATGGAAGGGCAGATAAAGTGCTTCCCAAATAAGGTAAAGCTAAAGGAGTTCATCATCACCAAGCCCTTATTATATGAAATGTTAAAGGGACTTATCTAGGAAAAAGGAGATTGAAACTATGAATAGTAAAATGACAACAAACTCATAATTATCAACAGCTGAACCTAAAAACAAAAACAAACTAAGCAATCAACTAGAACAGGAACAGAATCACAGAAATGGAGATCACATGGAGGGTTACCAATGGCAAGGGGGAGAGGGGAGAATGAGAGAAAAGGTGCAGGGAATAAGAAACATAAATAATAAGTACAAAATAGACAGAGAGAGGTTAAGAATAGTATAGGAAATGGAGAAGCCAAAGAACTTACATGTGCAACCCATGGACATGAACTAAGGAAGGGGAGGAATGCTTGGGGGAGGGGTGGTGCAGGCTGGAGGGGAATAAAGGGGAAGAGAAAAAAAATGGGACAACTGTAACAGCATAATCAATAAAATAGACTTAGAAAAGAAAAAAATTTAAAGCTCGTAAGATAAATAAATAAATAGAATCTTTAAAAAATAATCGGGTGCCATAAGTGACCTTTGGCAAACAGTTTAGGAAGCCACTTCAGAAAGAATTAGCTCCTTCATACCTTGACTCCTACTTTAGTTATGGTAAAGGGATCGGGGGAGACTCTCATCAAGAGTGTTCTTCATAGAACGATCTTTGGGAAGTTGCACAATCCTCAAATCTGAATAAATCCAGTACAGTGATGAAAATCATGGGGGAGAAAGATTCTATAACTCGAGTACTGCATTAGAAAAATGAATCCAGAGCTCTGGCTGGTGTGGCTCAGTGGACTGAGCATTGGCCTGTCAACCGAAGGGTCACCCGTTTGGTTCACAGTCAGGGCACATTCCTGGGCTGTGGGCCAGGTCCCCGGGTGTGAGAGGCAACAAGTTGATGTTTCTCTTTCTCCCTCCCTTCCCATCTCTCTAAGAATAAATACATAAAATCTTAAAAAATAATAATAAAAGAAATGGAATCTAGAGGATTCGCTGTGTATGGCACCACTGTCCTGGTTAGCCTGGCCTGCAGTCCCAGCATCCTTTTTGACTTCTCACCTCTCTGCCCCATTCATCTGATGGCCAGATTGATTCCGCATGTGCTCCTGCGCTCACCCTCTTCCTTCTACTCCCACTGTCATCACTTCCTCTTACCTACAGTAGCTTCCTAAGTGATCTCCCTCGCCTCTGGGTGCCTAGCCCATTTTACACACTGCCACCAGTCCTTTTTCTAAAAGTAGGGGGACAATCATATTAAGTACTTTTATGTTTTTATTTTTTTAATTAAATTTATTGGGATAACATTGGTTAATTTAAATACCTTTAATGATGCAACTGACAACTGAATAAAGTCTAAACTCCCTAGTTTGATTTCCAAGTCCAATGTGATCTTCCTACCTACCTTTACACTTCAACTTACCTTGCAGTTTTTCACATTTCACATGTAGCCAAGTTACTAATTACATTTTGGATATATTGGGCTAAATAAAATATACTAAAATTACCTTCATCTTCTCTTCACTTTTTAATGTGACTTTTAGGAAACATCATTTATTTATTTATTTATTTATTTATTTATTTTAGAAAACTTTAAATGATATATGTGGCTTGCATTATATTTCTTTTGGATAGCACTGGTTTAAATCTTGCCTATATGTCAATAGCTAGCTCAAATAACATCTCTTCCTCCATGAAGTGTTCTCTGATTTAACTCATGGCTCAAAATAATCTCATTTTCCCATAGGGCTATTATCTGCACCTCTCTTAAATCACATGCTACTTTCTACCCTGGGTTACAGTTAATGTAATATCTGTTTGAGTATAAGCTATTAAAATAAGTGCCCTTTCACTAGATTGTGAACCAATAAAAAGGCAGTGGGGGGTGGGGTGAGGTTACTACACATATGCATAGTTTGAAAACATTCAATATTATGACGAAAATGCCCTACCGTTTTCATAACACAAGCTACAGAAAGCTTGACAAAATCTTGAGTAAAGTGAATGCAGCCATTTTTAACAGAGGACATGTTGCCTTAAGGATGTATCAGGATCCCTGGGAAGGCATAAGATGTTTAAAGTTTTTGGGTTTTTTTTAAAGATTTTATTTATTTATTTTCAGAGAGAGGGGAAGGGAGGGAGAAAGAAAGAGAAACATCAATCAGTTGCCCCTTGCCCACCCCAACCGGGGACTTGGACTGTAACACAGGCACGTGCTCTGACTGGGAATCAAACCAGCAACCTCTTGGGTTGCTGTCTGACACTCAACCCACTGAGCCACACCAGCCAGGGCTAAGATGTTTAAGTATTGTCAAAAGACAAAAGTACTGCTCTGAAAGGTACCACACTGCAGTCTTCTCATAGTGCCCAACAGCACTTAAGTCAAGATTTAAGTGATGTGTACTCTGAGCCCAAGTGTCAGAGATAAGTAAAACATCCTCCCTACCTTCCAAAAGCTCACAGCCTGTGGGAGACATTGTTTATTCACTAATATTTATATCCCACTCTTCCATAAAGGGATTAGAACTGGCACACACTTAATCAGACACAATTTGAGTACAAGTGAAATGGTGACAAATGCACAAATAAGGAATAGAGATTTATAGATTTCATACCACTTTTAAGACTGGAAAACTTCAAGGCAGAGATCAGCTAAGTGGGATTTGTGGTGGCATATGGGGGGAGGGCAAAGAATGAATGAATTTGAACTTGCCTTGTTTTCTCTCGCTCTCTGTAAGGTGTCATTCACTTAGAATTGGAAAATTGTGCTATGGAAAGGGCACTCACATATTTGGGGTTGGTCAGACCAGGGTTCAAATTACTCTGGCTCACTGAGCCTCAGTTTCCTCCATAAAAAAGAAAAATATGGGACTTGGAGGATTAATGAGGGGATCAAATGAGATAATTGGTGTAAAAGTGTAAACTAAGAGTGCCGATCATTTTCAGCCCCTAGCACAGGCCTGAATGCACGAAATGAAGAATGCGGTAAGGACAGGAGAGAATGGCCCCAAAGAATACATTGTCCTTCCTACATATGACAGTATCCTTCAGCCCAAAAGACATTTGACTCCTGCCACGTTTTCCTTCCCCAGGCTAAAAGACGCAATTCCCTTCATGTCCAATGAACCTACCCTGTACTGCTGCACCTCCTCATCTCGTTTTTGCCTCACAAGTGTGATCTGGTCCTCCAGGTTCCTGTTTTGTAGGTGGAGCTGCCGGGCCTCTGCTTGCAGGGGTCTCAGAGCCTCCTTCATCTCCTGGATCTCTGCCTGCGTTTTCTGCAGGGCTTTGGCAGCAGCCTCTTTCCTCTCGAGGAGCCGCAGCAGCTGAGGCTCATACTCCTCCTCCAGGCCCTGGCGGCTCTCTGCCATGAGGTTCTCAAACTGGGCAGAGAGCCTCCGGCTCTCCTGCAGGAAGTGCCCATCCCCCTGGCTTGGAGGTGCTTCTAGCTGTTGCCGTAACTGCTCCTTCTGCTTCTGATAGGCATCCCGGAGCTGGGCCAGTTCTTCCGAGAGCTGGGCTGCCCGTGCAGTCAGCACTTCCCGGAAGTCGGCAAACTGGGCCACGTCCTGCCGGCGGCACTCCAGCTGGTATTGGTAGGCCACACATTCCTTTGTCACCTTGAAGAGCTTCTGCTTGACCAGCCGGATCTCCTCCCTTAGCCCATCCCTCTCCAGCTCTGCTTGAGCATGCAGTTTGTAGGCAGCCAGGATATCCTGGTGGACTTGTTGCACCTCCTGGAGGGCTGGTTCCCGGAGTAGCACGAGCTCATGAATGAGCTGATCCCTCTCTTCTTCCAGCTGGGCCACAGCTTGGACACATTCCTGGAAGCGCCCCTCCAGCAATTCCAGGTCCTCTACGCTCAGGCTCTCCTCTGGGCTGGAACTAGGCCCGGCTCCGAGGCTCTCCTCGGGGTTAGGTTTCTCCTCGTTTGTGACCGTCTCTCCCCCATAAGCCATCTGTTCTGGGCTTGTCTTTTCTGGCTTCACAGTCTCCTCCGCATAGAGTGTCTCCTCCTGCTTCACAGTCTCCTCCGCAAGCAACGTCTCCTCCAGCTTCACAGTCTCCTCCGGCTCCACAGTCTCCTCCGCAGGCAACGTCTCCTCCAGCTTCACAGTCTCCTCCGGCTCCACAGTCTCCTCCGCAGGCAATGTCTCCTCCAGCTTCACAGTCTCCTCCAGCTTCACAGTCTCCTCCGGCTCCACAGTCTCCTCCGGCTCCACAGTCTCCTCCGCCGGCAACGTCTCCTCCGGCTCCACAGTCTCCTCCTGCTCCACAGTCTCCTCTGCATGGAGCGTCTCCTCTGGTTTCACAGGTTCTTCCACATACAAGAGCTCTTTTGGCTGCCTGATCTCCTCAATATGCAGTGTCTCCTCAGGATTCTCAGTCTCTTCCACATACAGTATGTCATCGAAGTCACCTGTGTCCCCCAAGTAGAGAATGTCCTCCAAGTCCAAGGTCCCCTCCAAAGATAGAGTAGCTTCTGGGTCCAAGGTCCCCACCTCATCCAGGGATTCAGAATGCTTCTCCTCTTGAAAAGAAGAATTGGGTGCTGCTCCTGTTCCCCTGCAAGAGAAATGACGGAAGTGAGAGGGCAGCCACAATCACAGGATGGTTCATGACTGGAGCCATTAGACCACAGGCCTCGATGATATCCGGGTCTCACATCTGGGCACTTGTTTGCTCCCTTCCCTCCACTGAGCTATCCCCACATGGCCCATTGCTTAGATCCTCTGAGAACGCACCCATGATATCAACGTCTAGTCTCTGCTTACACACCTTCAAGGACAGGATCTCGTACTTGAGCCCCCACTCTTTGTTTCCCTATCATAAAATTCTAATGTTGAGGTAAAACCTTCTTTCCTGCAATTTCTACCTGGACTTTGATTCTCCTTTCTAAAATTAGGCATATCTTCTTTTCCACGTCAGTTCTTTAAGCACTTAAAGAGAACCAACTTATATTTAAATTATTCCATGCATGTCAAAGTTCCCAGTGCTCTCGTCATGTAGGTTACTTCTTTCTGACCAGGCTCCCCATTGTCACTGGCCTTTGGGAATGGGTATTGGAGCAATACGCAGGTGTGCTCTGGGCCGTCAGTCTCTGGACACTAAACTCCTATTCATGCAGCCAAGATTCCCTTTGCATATAGGGCAGCTGCATCATATTCTTGACAAATGCTGAGTTTGACTAAAATCCTTAAGGCTTTTTCACGGCAAATGATTTTAAACCGTATCCCTTGTTCCTGTGAAATGTCAGTCATCTTGTTAGAATTGACCAATTCTTCTAGCCTGTAAAGGCTCTTCAATACAGATTCTCTAATTCTAACAAACGAGGCCCTAACCCAGCTGCCTGTTGCCTGCCAGCTCAGTCAGCTCCTGTCAAGGAACGCTCCCCCGCTTCTTTGGCCCTCAGGGGGCTTTGGTCTTTCCTGTTTCAAATGCATCTTACCTATCTTGGATCTCTGAGCAAATACTTGAAAATATAAAATACCACAGAAATAATTATACTTCTAGGGGTCTTATGTCTTATGTGTGCCAGGCCCTATTCTAAATGCCTTATGTATATCAACTCATTTAATCCTCATACCAATTCTCTGAGATAGTTACATTTATCCCCATTTTACAGATCAGGCAACTGAGGTTAAAGGAGATAAAGAAAATTACTCAAGGAAACTCAGATATTTAATGTATACCAGTTACAAAACAGACTAAACTTGACTATAGCTTTCAAGAAACACTTTTTTAAAACTATAAAGTATAAAAGAAAAGTCCCACATATCAAAGAATTTGATTGATCTGTCTTGAAAAAACCTACTTGTGCCCAGGTTTTAAGTTCTATATCTTATCTCCAAGTTCCCAATAAAGATTATTTTTACTCTAAATCACCCTGTACCCTGTCCTCTCTAACACTTCAGGAATCCCTGGCTCCCCTTCCTGTTTTCTCAGGTTGGCCTGCTGGGAACTACAAAATTCTGGCTTACCAGGCCCCGGACATCATTGGCTTCATTCAGCCCAGCGCCCACACCAAAACCTAAAGTCTGAAGACAACCTCTACAGCACCTAGTCCATTCACATCACTTTACCAGAGAGAAAGTGTTTCCTAGATATTTTTATTGCATGTTACTTGGTATCTCAAATTCAACTGCCCTGACTTATTATTCTCCCGCCTTGGCCAGGTGGCTCAGTTGGTTGGAGCGTTGTCCCACATATCAGAGATTGTGGGTTCAGTCCCCAGTCAGGGTACTACATAGGTTGTGGGTTTGATTCCTGGTCTGGACGTATATGGGAGACAGCCAATTGATGTTTCTCTCTCATATCTACGTTTCTATCTCTCTGTCCCTTCCTCTCTCTCTAAAATTGGTAAAAATATATCCTTGGGTGAGGAAACAAAATTATTCTCGCTGAGTTTGTTGCACCTGTATTCTCCGGCTCAGAGAAACACATCACCATACACCAGGTTGCTGCGGCAAGAAATCTTTATAAACAGCTCTTTCCTTTCCCTATACAGCCCACTTACCGAGAACGGCCCCTTCTGTCTCCGAAAGTCTCAAGTCCCCATCCCCCTCTCCATCCACTGCCAGGGCCCTAGTCCAAGCCGTCATCTCTCACCCACACATTTGACCCAGCCTTTCAACAGGCCTACGCTCTACAGTGCTGCGGCTTACTCTAACATAAAGCAAACCCTGTCACCCCACTTCACCCAACTGCTTCGCGGAGACTCAAGGCCCTTAAAGATGTAGCCCTGAAAAGCCTCATCTCACATTACTCCCCCAGAGCCCACCCAATTCTTGACAATCTGGAACATGAGATAATTTTTACATGTCCTACTCCTAACCCACAATGTCTAAAGGATCCAGCTAAGAAAATACAGTTCATTGTATACCACCTGACAGAGAACAGCCCTGGAAAGGTGGCGCTCCTAGTGCCAGGAAGGATGCACCTGCTGAGCCAGCCAGAACCCGCCCTGATCCTCCACAGAGTCCTGCTTTCCCAGCACGCAGACCTCACATCCGTCTCCTGCCAAGTCCTCCGCCCTGGAATGTCCTAACTGTATTCGAGGCAGTACTGTATGCATTCTTCACGAATACTCATTGATACGATGATCATCCATTGTCCCCATTTTATAGATGAGGTAACCAAAGCATAAACATAAACAGAGTAAAGAACTCACTGGAGGTTCTGCCCCAGAGCTAGAGCGCCTTTTGACCAGTCTCCTCTTAGAATAGGTATAAGGCCTAAAAGAGGTAAAACAATGAAGGCAGGTACTCCAGAGTTTGGCTCTTAGCACTCAAAGTGTATTAGTATCTATTTGCACAACAAATTTCTATTCATCACTCAAGCCCTGCAGAAGTCCATCTCCCCATTCTTGCATTTTCAAAGCACTTTGTATGCAGCTCATCTTTGCAGTTAGTATTTTGTATTATAGAAGTGCATGCATGTGCTTGTCTCCCCTGATAGTCCATGTCTTAAAGATGAGTGTAGTTCTCATTCTCTCTGGATCCCAGGGTGGGGCCCTGTAGAAGGAAGGCAGGCAGAAACCGACTGAGATCCAAGGAGGAAACTTGCCCAAGGTCAAGTGGCAAAGCTGGAAGTAGAACCCAGGCCTCCTGACTTCCAGGTGGTGCTGTTTCCACACACCATGTTGTCCCAGTCATCCCACCCAGTGCCAGGCCTCTGCTAGAGGCTGCCTTCACACAGCCGCCTCTCTCTAAGGAGCTGGGGGGAAAGGAGACTATAGGAGTTCCACAGGCAAGGGAGCCAGCTCAGCTGGGGCCCTTGACCTCAGGCTTCCTTGGTCCCCAAACAGCCTGCCTCTGCCACTCTGTCCCTGTCCCTAGAGGACTCCAGCAGCTCCCAACTCCGTCTATCAGGGCTGTGGCTGGAAGTGTTTGTGACACTGTGCAGGCATGAGTTGATGTGTGCCTGACTGTATACCTGGGTGTACACATGGCAGTACAGGTGCGTGTATGTGGAAGACTATGCTCAGCTTTGTGCCGTGTGTGCAGAGAAGGGGTGTCTGGTGCGTGTATTTGCACCTTCGCCTCTTGGTACGTTGGGAAGTCTAGGGCTACAGTCTGACCTGGGGCAGAAATACTTCCTACTTGCCACAGGTCCCTTCCCCCTAACCAGTGGCAAACTGACAGCAGGGATGGATACAGGAGGGCCTCCACTCCAGAGCCCCCTGCTGGTCTGGGACAGCAGCCTCTGCCCCCCTTTCCAGGCCCCAGACAGCAGAGAACAAGCTGCCTGAGCAGACTTTTAACTCCAAGCTGGCAGATGCCCAGCCTTGCACCAAGTGTCTCCCACACAGTGAATTCAGCAACCGGAGGCCTCCATCTCCAGTTGTCTTTGGGGTGAGGGCTGAAAGGAACAAGTAACTTCTTTGGCCACTATGGGCCAAACGGCATCTGACAGTCGAAAGGCTTGATTCTCACACGGCCCGTGGGAGTGGAGCTATTATAAAAAGCCACTGACAAACGGAGGTGCCAGGCCCCCGGGCGGGGTCCTCCATCGCCCCTGGCTCGGTGCCTCCGCCCCGCGCCGCATCCCGGGGGACCACTACCCTGCCGGGCGAAAGGTGCTGGTGTGTGGGGGAAGGGACTCCCTCCAGTACCCCCGCCCCCCGCGCCCCACAGGGGAGGCCCCGCGGGCCCTGGACTGTCCTACCTCGCGGCCTGGGCGGCGCCGTCCCCGCCGCGCCGGGGCTCCGGGCTGGCCATGGCTGCGCGACCCCAGGCTGGGTGGCCGCGTTATTAATAGGCGGCCCCGCCGGCCGCCTGCTCCGCGCCCGCCGCACTGACAGCTGCAGCCGACACCGGATCCCGGCCCCGGGCGGGCGCGCCCACTTGGCCCCGGCTCCTGCCCGCGGGAGGAGGGAGCCGGCCGCGCGGCCGGGGGGCGGGGAGAGGCCGCCCCTCCCGAGACCAGCCTAGGATGGGGGTGGAGTGGGGTGTGGTGCGGGTGGGGGGTTGGTTATTGCCGTCTCCGAAACTAGCCAGACTCAAGATCTTCCCGAACCTTCTTTCTCTCCACCCTTCCCTTCCAAGGGTCCCAGTTGCTGGGGGGAGGGTGGGGTCAGGAAAGGAGGATGGGTCTGCAATCCCAGGAGAGCACTTTCCCGGGGCGGGGGTCAGGGTCTGGGGTCGGGGATGGAGAGGGACCCAGCACCCCTGTCCGTTTGAGGATGTCGGCAGCGGTCGGGCGCTTTGTGGTCCCCACCCGCTAAGGGGGGAGGCTCCTGGCCGCAGCTGTCCCGAGCGGCTGGTGGAGGAGGCTAACAACCGCACCCCGAACGTTTCGGGACAGCGGGGACCCTGGGAGACTGTGGCCGGGGTTAGGGAAAGACGGCGTTGGAGGGGCTTAAGCCTGTAAGGTTGAATCCATATTTAACAGCTTTCATCCCTAGGCTGCGAGGTTTCCTGGGGTCTCTCGCTTGCTCCTCCTGTCACCCCCACCCAGCCCTGCTTCTGGCCACTCCAAGGCAAGCCCCTCCCCCACGCCTTTAGCCCACCAGTGTCGGGGTCAAACTTCCAACAATGACGTCTTTCTCCCGGAAAGAGAAGCTGCGGGGCCATCCCAGACCTGGGCCTCAGCATTCCCCCTTCTGATGCCTTTTTTCCACTTAGCCCCTCTGTCTGGGGAGGCCTTTGACTCAATCGCAGAAGAATGCTGTGCACTAGAACCGGCAGAGGGTGTTTAATCAGAGAGGCCTTGAGCTGGGTGTGGGGGCGGGGTAACCGTGCCCAGGTGTTGAATGTGTGTGGCTTGTGCATGGCATCAATCTGCCCACTGCTGGCTGTATGAACATCACCTGCTTGTGTGTGTGTGTTGTGCAGAGCAGGAGACGGGAGGACTGCGTGCCCATGTGTGACTGATGACTGCGGGGTACATGTCTGTGTGTGGGTATGTTGATGTGTGATTGTATAATCCTGGGGTGAGTGATTATGTGTGTGGTGCTCATGCTGGTTGTGGAGTATCTGTGTGTGTAGCCAACTGTTGTGACTGTGTTTGTGGGGCGTGTATGTAGTCTTGCGTGTGGTTGTGTGTCTGAGTGATTGGGGGCTGATGTGTGTGTGTGGATGGGTGCTTCCAAGCAGATGTGAGGAGTATCTCCTGTGTGTGTGAGGCCTGCGTCTGTGTTCATTAATTCACGTATCGGAGTGTGCTGCCTGTGGCTGTATATTTATATCTCTTTGTCTAATGCAAGGGGGTGGGAGATTAACACCCAGGGCAGTCAAATACACCCTTGTAAGGTATGCACAAGAAAAACTTGGGTTTTGGAGGCTGCTGGTCATTTACTGACTTACCCCTGAAATATTCTAGGGGAGGAGGTTGGCAAAGCCTCAGCTGCCGGTCATTTGACAGCTGCTGCCAGTCAGGGGGGCGTGCAGGGAGCGAGCGAGGGTAAGGGCTGCCAGCAGCACTGTTTGCTGTTGGTGCTAGGCAACAGGCTGCAAGGGTGGCATTAAGAAGGTCATCCCTTCCCCTCCAAACCCCTAGCTCAGGAGCTGGCTTGGGGCAGACCCCAAGAGTGAATTCCTTCATCCCTCCTAGTCTCCCCACCCAAGCCCTTTTTTAGGCTGAAACCTTGAATCCCTGGGCTCCCAGAAACTCCTCCACCTCTAGGCCATTGTTCTTGCTGTTCCCTCTACCTAGAACACCCTTTCCAGCTCTTCACAGCCCAGTTTCTACTCTTCCTTCGGTCTCAGTTTATGTGTCATCTCCTCAAAAAGGCCTTCCCTGACATGTTCCCTCTCCTGCATGAATGTCCACCTACTTACTTTTATCTTGTCACTGTGTATATTTTCTGTACAGCACTGATTACGATCTGCAATCGTATTGTTTCTTTTCAATTCCTTCCTTTGCTTCCCCCACTAGAATGGAAGACCCATGAGGGCAGGGATTTTGTGGGTCTTGTTTACCGCTATGTTCCCACAGCCCAGCACAGGGGCTTAGCATATAGTAGGATCTCAAAAATACAAATAAAAAATAAATAAAAAATGAAAATGTTGAATGAAGGAAGGAAAGAAGGATGGTTCCACCTGGGCCAATTCAGGTAACACTTCACGCTTGCTGTGTGCCAAGCCTGGGCCACTCACTGCCAAGGAGTCCCAGTGTACTCAGGGAAACGGACATACTCGTGTGCCCAAATTGTGCATACCAAAGCAGAGTGAGGTGATGAGGCTGTAGGATTCAGCTCGCTTGGCAAACGTTGGTACTTAGTCTGTGCCAGACCCAGTGGCAGAACAAATGGCTTTACTTGGCCCAGACCCCAGCCTGCAAAGAGCTCACAGGGTAGAGGATGCTAGAACTGTCTCCTGAGGAGATGAACCCATGCAGAGAATAATGCCAGGTCACCGAGCTGAGCGGTGTGCTAGGCACTGAGACCCAGGGAAGCCAGGGACGGGGGAGACTCCAGGACTGAAGCAGTCCCGTGGACAAAGTCACCTGGGCCTGGAAAGATGAGAATGGATGTTCTGCAACAGGCACAGATTGCTTTGAAAGACAAGCACACCCACTATCTCTCAGCCCTTCCACAAAGTGAAGTCCAGGGAGAGAAGCCCTGGGCCAAGATTCTCCAGCCTGCCGTGGATTGCGTCCCGGAGCTGACTCCTGTGGACTGTGTCCCCTGGGCCATGTTGCCTTCTGCTTTCAGGAGAAGTTTGGCCATAGGAGGCACTGCTAGGAGATCAGAGGGAAGTAGGAGAGCGAGATCAAGATATTTATAATACCCACCTTCCCATGGGATGTTGGCACCTCCCCCCAAAAGCTGCAGTTCATGTCAGTAGGTCTGCACACATGGATACATCTCTCTCCAGATTCATTAACAAGGCTCCATCCCTTTGACCCTTTGGGCCAATGGAGGAGAGTGATTTCATTCCATTGTTGAGAGCCCCAGGGTGCTTCACCATTCCTGCCCACATCTCTGTGAATAGTCCCTTCATTAAACCCTCTTCCAGCAAATTCTTTGCGTGTTCCCATGTGTCCCGCTGAGACCCCTAAGGTAAAAACTACATCCAGGGGAAATGAGCCCTTGACAGTGAATTTGGGGGAGACCCTCTTTCTAAATCACCTCCAAAAACCAGATTAAGAAAAGTTGTGAACAGATCAAATCCCATCCTGGGTGAACTGTGACCTTCCAGGCACCACTCCAGGCAGGGTCCCCAGAGGTCCCTCTTAGTTCACCTTACTCAGGCGTAGGCCTATAGTAACTCTGGCCAGGAGAACGGGGCAGGGAGGGGGACATGAGAGTGGGGAGGAACGGGGCGATGACTGGCAGAGGTTAAGCTTGGAGGCAGGGAAGCACCAGAGGGCAGCAGGTCCCGCCATACCCCAGGGCCTGGCCCACCCGACCTTGTGAAGCCAACCTTCTGAGCCGCAGTTCCCGGTCTGTGAAATGGGCAGTTAATACTATGTTCCAAGGACTGTTGTGAAAAACAATCAAATGCGAGGCTCGGCACATGAGCAAGCGGAAGTGAACTTGCTCTGGAAGCTGAGAGGAGCACATTTCCCATTACTACTGGTGTAGGTAGAGGCCATTCTGGTGAGGTTCTGTGTGCCAAGGGCTCTGGCCAACCATCCAGTGGTGGGAGGCGGATGGTGAAGACGCCCCAGCAGGGCCCTCCAACCCACTGCTTCAAGGAGCAAGAGTCCAAATCCAAGCTTTGGAGCTGGTAGGGCCTAAAACCAGCTTCTGCACTTACTGTGCGGCCTTAGGTAAGTCACTCTACCTCACAGAGATTTTTTTTTTTTTTTTAAGATTTTACTTATTTAGTTTTAGAGAGCGGGGAAGGAAACCAGAAAGAGAGGAAGAGAAACATCAATGTCTGGTTGCCTCTCACATGCTCCGTTGGGGACCTGGCCCGCAACCCAGGTATGTGCCCTGACTGGGAATCGAATCGGTGACCCTTTGGTTTGCAGGCCGGCACTCAACCCAGCGAGCCACACCAGCCAGGGCCTCACAGAGATTATTTTCTTCTCTGTGAAATCAAGTAACACTCTTTACCTTACAGGTGAGGATAAACTGAGAATACAAAAAACATTTAGTTGAGTACTGATAGTTTGTGAATGCCCCAAAGTATTAACTATTACTTTTTAAAACACCGTTTTCTCCCTCTTACTCTCCCTGAAACTGTAGCCAGGGACTGACTTGCTGCAGTATATCTCTCCATTTATTCACTCATTTGTTCCTTTATGCATTCATTTCAACATTTATTAAGCCAATAATGTGCTGAATCCTAGGAACACAGAGACTAGGAAATCATTAAAGTAAGAACAATTTCTGTATTCCTTCATTGCTGTAGTCCTAGTTCCTAGGTTTTCAAAAACTAGTGGCTGAGTGAGTAAATGATATTGGCTGTTTTCTTGAGCACCTACTACATGCCAGGTGCTAAGCTAAGCTTTTTATCTGCATTATTGCAATGAATCCTCAGAACAGCTATAACCTTATAAGGCCTAAGAAAGCTCAATTATTGATGGTAAAATTGAGACTCAGAGAGGATAAGCAACCTAGTTGATCAAAGACATACAGGAATTGGTGACACTTGTATTTGGCACACTGTCTCCACTAGTGACTGAATTTTATTTATTTATTAAAAAAAAAATCATTGTCATTGTTATAACGCCTGACCTCCAGGGGCATATAGTCTAGTAAGGGTCTGGTGGACTTTTCCTCTTTGGATTTAGCTGGGAGGGGTCCTGGGCATGGCATCAGACTTTGGCAGAGTTGGGTTCAAATCCAGGTCTGCATCTCTGGGTAAGCTGAGATTAACCTCTGTGAATCTCAGCTTCCACTTCTAGGAAATGACGGTGGGGGGCGGGGGCCGTTAAAAGAGAAAATGTGGAGGAAACACCCGCCGCTTTGGCCAGTATACAAGAGTCTCTCCTGTTAAGTGCTATTCTTTTTATTTCCCTCTTCCTCCTCGCCAGCTGGGACCTTTATCTGGCGACCTGTGCAGGTGCTGACCACCGGCGCGGAAGACGCCGCGCTCCGCAGTCGGGCTCTCGTGGCAGTGCAGAGCTCTGCCTCCAGGGGCGCCACCACACAGGCCCCGCGCCCCGGCCGTTGTTGTTCCCACCGCGGCCGCATGGGGCCGCCTGGGCCCGGAGCTTCACGCGCGGGAGGCAGGGAGGTCGCAGCCCGAGCTGAATCAAGGATGTTTTCGGATCACAGTGATAATTAATAATAAACAACAATAATAGTAATAGCACCAGATCCACCGGTAACCAATTTAAAAGGCTGTGCTGGAAGGCTGTGGGACTCAGGGAAGGAGCCGAGCTTTGTCCTAGACCCGGTTCCAACCCAGACCTCTCACTCTAACGCCCTGCTCTGTAACTTCGGGCCTCTCTGAACCTGCTTCCTCAGCTTAAAAATGGGAGACATAATGATATAGCTCTCGAGGAAGAAATGAGCTCCTAGAGGGCTCATTGGAGAGCAACTTGGGAAAGTGCATGTAATGCACTTCTCACATCTACCCTGTGAGGGAGCTATAATTAAATTCCCTTTACAGCTGAGGGCTACTGGTGACCTTTTCCCTGGCTCCCTGGGGCTCCCCTAGGTGTCTCTCTCTCTTTTTCCTTTCCTTTTCTCCCCCAACTCCCCGCCCCGCCCATCCCCAGAACAGCCTAAAGGCCAGTCCAGGAGTTCAGCCCCGAAACCCCACCATCCAGCAGTATCACCTCTCTGGAGTTGCTCTTTCATCTTCAGACCCTCTGGCTCCACTGGACATTGTCCTTCCATCCCCAGGTACAGGTTCAGGCAAGCAAACTCTGGCTATTTCCAACACACACACACACACACACACACACACACACACAGAAAACTGAAGCTATGTCCCCTCTTCTTGCCTACCTACCTCTTCCAAAACCCCATCCAGTCAGCTTATCCAGAAAATATTCCCTGAGCTCTCTCCCCCTGGGTCCACAGCCTTTGCACATGGGGTTCCCTCTACCTATAATACCCTTTCCCTCAACTCTAAAGCCTATTACTTAGAGTGCAGCTTAAATATCACCTTTTCCAGGAAGTCTCCCTCCCCTATGTTCCTGCAGCCCATGTGCTTGTTTGGTGCTTCATCTACCTCCATTACTTAGTGATGTCCCCGAGAGCAGGAACCACACCTACTGAGGGCTCCATGGTATTGCAGGGCTCAGTGACTGGAACAAAGTGAGCACATGTCCTATGAACGAGTGACTCAGCTCAGCTGGGTTCACTCATCGATCTTTTGCAACAGCCCTCAGCTCGGAGGCCCCTGCACAGTCACAGAAACAGAGGCACAGTCACCGAGGCACAGTCACCCACAGTCACACTTGCACAGTCATAAACAGACATGTGCAAGAGGCACACACACAAAGCCAAATTCCTCTACATTCATTGCTGCTTCTCTATGTCTGGGTACCTGTGTGTCCTAGGTAGGTGTATTCACTCTCTTCTTTTTTTGATTTGGGGTCCCTGAGAATGAGTGTTGCGTCTCCTTTACCAATCTGGAGGCCAGAGAAGAGGATGAATCACCTCCATCAGACTGGGAATCCCAGGGGGAGCGTTCTGTCTCCCCATCTAGTTTAAGGGGCTGAGCCAGCAAGTGTCTTCCCCACCAGCCTGGGAGCTCTTGGACTAGGCTGTCTCCCGTCAGACTTGGAGTCCTTGGGGCAGAGCCACAACTCCCCCGCCAACTAGTCTCAGGGCCCTGAGGACAGAGGAGGTCTGATTCAGCTGGGTACTCTAGGAGCAGAGCTGCGCTGGCTTTCCACCGTTAGACTGGTCATTCTCACAAGCATGGCTGTGTCTCCCTGAGCCCTCTCCACCCCTGCCACCTGCCCACCAGTCAGGTCCTCCTCAGCTTAAAAGTGGTACAGCGATTAGGGCTGGGCTGGGCTGCCAGGGCTTTGGAAGCATCGGCAAGACTAATAGCAAACCACATTGCGAGAGGCTGGTCCTATAGGATCCGCCAGGATGGTAGGACGTGGCCCAACCTAGTATGTCCTGGCAACTCACTCATGTGTCTTTGATTGACTCCCCAAATCTGCCTGGAGCCCCTGGGCCTGGCCCTGTAGCACTCTACCTCTATTACGTTGTTTCATTCTCTCACCAACTCAGTCCCGGGAGGTAAGTGTGATCATCACCCCATTGATAGAAGAGGAAACTGAGGTTCAGAGAAAGGCAGTCACTTGCCCACTCATAGTCACATAGCAGAGCTGGGCTGCCCACTGCACAGGCTGCCGCCTGTCCAGGTTTGAGAAGCCCTGGAGAGGTAGATTCGACAGGTAGCAGTGACTGGTCTTGGCTGTGTGTGTTTGTGTGTGTGCATCACACGCGCAGGTTTCTGACTCCAGCCCCATGATACTCTCCTGCCAGAGGGTAGGAGAGCCTGTTAGGGAGACTGGGAACAGTGAAAAGGAGCGGGTTCGGGCTGACAAGCAGCCAGCCAGGGCCGGCAGAAGGTGCACCTGAAACCCAGTCTTCCCCATTCACAGGACAAGCATCGTCCCCGCACTCCTACTCTGGCTCCAGGCACTGGAGTCTGGGTTCAAGTCCCATTTACCGTCTCACCCCTCTCTGAGCCTCATTTTCCCCATCTGCAAAACAAAAGCAGAGACCTGGTGAGGTCAGTGTTTGGGATTCCTGCTCCTTTAAGCCTTTCCCAGAGGAGGGTGAGGCCAGGCTGCAGGTGAGTGAGTTGCCACATCAGCAGGGTGAGACCCGCCCCATTCCCTCCCCCAGCTCCAGAGGGAGGTCCCAGAGGCCCCAGAGGATGGTGGGAAGTGGGTGGGGAGAAGGAGTTGAGCCTAGTTGACTGGAGAGCTGGGGATGCCTGCAGGGCTGGGTGAGGGAGATTGTGTGTGAGTGTATCTGACCAAACATCTGTGAATGTTCCAGAGTATCAGGAGTGTGTACAAAATAAGTGTGTGCCTTTGATGTGAGGATATACTCAAGTGTGCAAGCTTGTGTGCAAGAATGTGTGAATGTGTCTGAGCACATCTTTGTGTCTGCTTCTGTGGCTGTGCAGAGGTCCTGGATATGTAGGAGAATGGTTGTGTTTCTTTTGGTGTCTGTGTGAAGGGACTTGAGTGAATAAGTGTGTGTCTTTGGGTTTGCCCTTTTGTCTATGTGGATGTTGTATACAGGAGCATGTGTGTGAATATGTGCCTTTGTGTGTTAATACTTGGATGTAAAAATGTTTGTGGATAAGTTTGTGAATGTCTCTGAGTGTGTCTTTGTGTCTGTGGGTACTGTGTGAATGTCCCTGAGTGTAAAGAGTATGTGAATGTGTGTGTCCAGAGTGCCTTTGTGTGACCACACAGACAAATGTGTGTGTGTGACTCTGTGTGTTGCTAGCAGAGTCTTCTCAGAATAGGTCTGAGCCTTTGCGAATCCATGTCCATTGAGCAGCTCCTCCAACTGACTCCTGACCGGTGGAGGTATAAATCCTGGCCATCCTTCAGAAAAGCCCAGGACTGCACCCCACCCCCTGCCATCACCTCTCCTCTAGCCCCCTGCGTTAAAGGGCAGCCCGTCTCTTGCCTAGTCTGCCCTCTTCCCATCCAAGGGAGTGTCAGTCCCTTCCTCCAGGCAGCCTTCCATGACCAGAAAGGAGCTAAGCCCCTATGGTACCCCCACTTGATAAATGAAAACATGAGGCTCAACGTCCTGTAGTGCCCTGCTGCAGGTCACACGGTGGCAGTGTGTGTTTGATCCCATGACTCCCGAAGCCCAGGACAGGACCTCTGGCCTCCTCCAGCCTCTCTCATGGCCTCAGGCCAGGGCTCTGGACCTGAGAAAGAGAGAGGAAGCTGACATTTGAGGGAGCAACAGCCCCTTGGTTGGACCTTCGCATGTTGTCATTTCATTCACTCCAATCTTGCTCAGAGAGGTACGGCAGCTGGTCTAGTGTCACAGTCAGAAAGTAGCTGAGTCAGGATTGGAACCCAGATCTCTATAGCCCCAGATTTCATGCTACTAGGGGCAAGGATCGAAGTGAGGTCAGCCCAGGGCTCACTGGCTGCTAGTCCTCAAAAGAAAGGCGGAAAGACAATGAGATGTGGGTAGAAATGAGAAAACAGGACTTGTGACAGTTCTCGTGATGCTGGAGAGCCGATGTGACACAGTCTCATGTGAGGCCCAGCAGCCTGGCAGGACTTCCTGTTCTAATCGAAGTCCGACTTCCTACCCTGGATCCCCTTCCCTTGCACCAAGGTGCTAGGATGAGAGACAATGTGACTAACTGGGCCCAGCCTTGAGCAACTTCTTTGGTGGCTGGTCACAAATATTTGAAATTCAACAATACACCGATATCTGTCTCCTCAAGGCTCTTCTTTTAGATCGTTCTGGGCCTTCACTTCTGTTCAACGTGCTCGGCCTGTCTGCCTAGCACCCTTGCTCCTGTGGCCTCTTGCTCCTGCTCACAGCTTTCTCTGGGCTGCTCCCTTACTCCCTGGGAAAGGATCTACGTGGTTTAGTGAATCTGATTCCTGGAGGACAGGTTCCAGCCGGACCACGTTATGGGCCTCTGGCCAACTGGTGAGGGCCAGGCCCACCGGACTCCAGTCCAGTTAGTGGCAGAGCAATGGGCTCACTTGGTTCAGAGTATGGTGGCTTAAGAAACCAGTTGAAAGGACTGTAGGCGAGACAGGCACTTAGAATATAAACAGCTCCCTGGAACCCAGACCCTGATTTTAGCCACTTTCATGAAGTTGGGGACAGTGTCTTTTCATCTCTTTTCCCCCGTGCCCAGCACAGGGCTGGCAGAATTGGGCTGCACTGACTGTGTTGATGGACAAATGAGTAGAGTCAGCCAAGGAGCCTTGGGGCTCCGAGGAAGGCTGTGGCTATGCAAAGGGGCCTGCAATTCCTGTGTCCTCTGGGTCTTAGACGCTAGGATCACCATCACCTCGAACCTGTCTTCTTCTGTGACTGTGGGCTTGGGTCTCCCTCACATGGGTCTGCTTCTCTGTGTCCCGGAGATGCCTAGAACACCTAGTGGCCACCCCGCCACTCCAGACTCAGGGGTGTGGGCCCAAGGGCTCTCTCTGCCTGCTGGTCTGACTGTATATCCCTGACCCAGGAACTCACAGCCTCTCTCCCTTGCTCCCTTGCCGCCCGAGTGTCCTATTTCTGGCCGCCATGGGTGGCCCTGCCTGACCTTGTCCTGGCCTTAGGGGTAGGATGGGGGGATGGGAGGGGTGCGCACAGTGCAGCCCTTGTTCAAGGGATCAGGGTGGGACCAACGCCTGCTCTTGTGTTCCAGCCCTTGTCTTGAGCCTTGGCAGGCTGGAGGGGGAGCTGCCTCTCTGCCCGCGGCATCATCTCAACATTCATCCCGCTGGCAGAGCAGGTCCAGAGCCGCCATGGAAGCTGACCAAGAAGGCCTTTAGCCGAGCTCTCCTTCCAGGCTATTATTGATCCCTTTGCCACTGTCTCTTCCATCTCACAACTTGTGCCCTGGGCTGTGATGAAGACAAGGCTGTGGCTGGTATGGCTATGGCCAGAGCCTGGGTGGACCCAACGCTGGTCCCAGGGACTCAGCGAAGGGATGGGAGGCTCAGTGAGGGGGTGGCGCTCAGTGAGGGGAACGGGAGCTCAGTGAAGGGATGGGGGCTGGGAGTGAGCTCAAGGAAGCCAGTGAGAAAGAAGTCTGTCCCTGGCTGGGTTGCTCAGTGGTTAGAGAGTGGTCCCCATACACCAGGGGGACCCAACTCTCCGGGAACGCAGACCAGTTGGGCTCCACAGCCTGTTAGGAACCTGGCTGCACATCAGGAGGTGAGTGGCAGGACAGCGAGGGCAGCTTCCTTTGGGTTCCTGCCTGAGCTCTGCCTCCTATCCCCACCCCACTCCTGGTCTGTGGAAAATTATCTTCCACAAAACCGGTTACTGGTACCAAAAAGGTTGGGGACAGCTGCCATACACCAACGTTGTCGGGTTTGAAACCCTGGTCTGGAATGGGGCCATGGATGCTGAGGGAGCCTTTTCCAGGTTTTCTTTTTCTTTCTTTTTAACGTTTTTATTTATTTAATCTTAGAAAGAGAGGGAGGAAGGGAGAAAGAGAGGGAGAGAAACATCAGTGTGCAAGAGACACATCGATCAGTTGCCTCTCACACACCCCCAAATGGGGACCTGGCCTGCAACCCAGGCCTGCAGCCCAGATGTGTGCCCTGACCGGGGATCAAACTGTTTGGTCTCCAGGCTGATGCTCAACCCACTGAGCCACACTAGACAGGGCATGCTCCTTGCTTTCTTTCTTTCTTTCTTTTTTTCTTTCTTTCTTTCTTCTACAGATTTAAAAGTTATTTATTTATTGATTGATTTTTAGAAAGAGAGAGGAAGGGTGAGAGAGAAAGATTGATTTTGTTGTTCCACTTATTTATGCATTTTTTGGTTGATTTTTTTTTAAAGATTTTATTTATCTATTTTTACAGAGGGTGGAAGGGAGGGAGAAAGAGAGGGAGAGAAACATCGATGTGTGAGAGAAACGTCAGTCTGTTGCCTCTTGCACACCCCCAACTGGGGACCCAGGCCACAACCCAGACATTTGCACTGACCAGGAACCAAGCAGGCCGGTACTCAATCCCCTGACCCACACCAGCTAGGGCTATTCGTCGATTTTTGCATGTGCCCTGACCAGAGATCAAACCGGCAACCTAGGTCTATTGGGACAACGCTCTAAACAACTGAGCTACCCAGCCAGAGTCCCCAGTTTTTCTTATTTCCCTGGAGTTTCCTCCAACCTCTGGGGTCCTGTAGGCTGGAGGCAGCTTCCTGAAAGGCATCCTAGGATGGCCCTACCCAGAGATCCTGGTAATGCCCTCTTTGTTCCTTGGCAGGCCTCCAGGACTGGGAGGGGAGAAGGGGATGAGCAGTGGGACCACACCTCAGATTCCTGAGACTCCTGCCCCTCAGTGACCCTCTTCCCTCTTCCCTCCTCACCAGCACCCTCCTCGTCCCTGAGTCCCCGGCTTTTTTACAGAGGTCCTCCTCCTTGACTGAGCCCATCTCCATCTCTACAGTGTCCCTATCTCTGTCTGGTTCTCTATCCCTTCACTGAGTCCAGGTCCCCCTCACAGAGCCCTCAGGCCACTTTCTCACCTGCAGGGAGGGCTGTCTTGACCCTGGACCCATCCACTCAGGCTGGAACAAGCCTTTATTGCCCAAAGAACTGCAGTGGCTGCTAATGAGAGAGAAGGCACTGATTTGCATTCTTTTGCATGGAAGCATTTAGTATTCAAATGTCCTAGCTTGGGCTGGTAAGAAATGACTGCTAGTATGCATGCTATTTGCATACTTCCTTTTTTAGTAAGGAAAACACAAACCCTCCCCTCTCCTCAGCTCCCCTGTTTGGGACCTGAATCGAGGAGAGCCTGAGTTGGGCTCTGCAGAGGAGGAACAACAATGCAGAAGGTTAAGTAAATAGGAGTTACTTTGGGTCCTAGATCTCAGAAGCACGCTGAGGACAGGCCTGAGGTGGGAGAAGAGGCAGGGGGTCCTCCCCATTTTTCAGAGGAAGCCAGGATCCAGAGCAGGGAGTAGAATGCAAAAGGGTTCTTAGGGACTTCTTACAGTCTACCCAGTGGCTACAGTGGATACGCATGCTACCTCTTTCTGCGTCCACTGCAGACATGATTAATTGATCGTGGCACTCTGAGCCTGGAGCACTTCAGCTGAGGCAGCAGTTGGCATGCAAAATTAAATCTGTCTGTCTTCCCTGATTAGTTCAACCTTTTCCTTTCCACACAGGGAAGTGAGGTCCAGAGAGGATGCAGCAAATGCAAGCTCTGTCCACCCCCAACACTACCTGTCCCACCTGGAAGCACATGAGTCATTCCCCTGGAGCAGGGTGTCCAACCTCTTGGTGTCTCTGGGCCACACTGGAAGAAGAAGAGTTGTCTTAGCCCACACATTAAATACACAAACACTAACAAAAACTGGTGAGCAAAAAAAAAGGTTTTAAGCAAATTGACGATTTTGTGCTGGGCCGCATTCAGAGCCATCCTGGGCCACATGTGGCCCGCAGGTTGGAGGGTACGGGTGGGCAGGTCTACTCTGTGTAGGAAAACCATCCCAAAACGTCCTTCTGAGTGGAATTACAGGTGATTTTTATTTATGACTTTGTGCTTCTCTGAATTTCCCATATTCTCTTTGAGCATGAATTTATTTTGTAATCAGAAATCTCTCAATGATAACACTAGGCTTTTTTAAGAAACACTACATCAGGCCTGGCTTGTGTGGCTCAGTTGGTTGGAGAGTCATCTTGTCACCGAAAGGTTGTGGGTCTGATTCCTGGTTAGGGCACACACCTAGTTTGCGGGTTTGACCCCTAGTCCAGGTGCATATGGGGAGGTAACCGATCAGTGCCTCTCTCTCTCGCTACCTCTCCCCTCCTTCTCTCTCTAAAGGCAATGAAAGAATGTCCTTGAGTGAGGATTAAATAAATAAACAAACACTATGTGGTATCTGCTTCAGGAATTCTCTAAATCAACTCTGATGATCACTCTGGGAAGGGGGTGGTATTATTGTTATTCCTATTTTTAAGAGGGAAAAAAAACAAGGCTTAGGGAAGTCCAGAAATTTGTCCCAAGGTCTCACAGCAAGTGGCACAGTTGTGACTCTAACCACATTAAATATAATTAAATCAATCAAACTTAATATCAGGGATGGCCTGGGTATGCAAAAGAATGCTGATTTGTATGCGCTTCTGTATAATATACGTGGGAAGCCCCATTGGCGGGGGAGATGTGACCTGCCCACGGTCACATTGGATGTGGCGTGAGAAAACAGCCTGGGCCTCAGAGAAGCCTGCTGAGCAGCCTGGGAGAGCGTAGAGGCCTGGCACAATCCACCACCGTCGCCACCACCGCCACCTTCTCTCCCCAGGACCTGCACACCTCCCTCCGCTCAGGACAATGGGAACACTGTGCCCCAGCAGCATGCAGGATGGCAGGCCACCTCCTGCCAAGGCCCCTGCTATTGCCCTCAGCGTGAAGGGGAGAGGAGAGGATGAAAGATTCTGAGGAAGGCAGGAGGGGCAGCTCCTAGCTGAGCCAACAACAGCAGGGGCAGAGCAGGGGATGGGGCGGGGAGGGAGCCCGGCTCCACTGGTACGTTGGGAAGGACCACTGCAGCAGCAGCATGGGCAGAGTGCTCCCCGCCACCCAGCTTTTGCAGGCATCACCCACTGGTATGCCTAAGCTCCTCAGTCCCTTCATCCATTGTCTCCAAACATCACCCCCTCCTGTGTGCACAGAGCACGGGATGGGAACACCAGTGGACCAACTCTCAAATCTGTGTTACCTTGCCTAAGCCTCTCTGTTTCTCTGAGTTCCCTCACCTGTGAAATGGAGGTGACAAATCGTACTTTTCAGGGCTTTCTGAGCATTAAAGGCAATCACAGAAGCAAAGGATCCCAGCCAGACTGGGTGAAGCAGCCCAGCAAAACCTGGTTGTTAACATGACAGGGACGCTCCTCTCCCAGCCTGTCACACAGCTGGTAGCGTGAGGACTGGCCAGGAGAGCTTTGTGGGGGAGGAGCCTTCTTCCTTCCTGCCCCTTCCAACTGGGTATCAAGATCTGAGACCAGATGTGTGGCTGAGTGACTCAGCCCTTTCCTGCCTGGAAACTCCTCCCTGCCTGCTTCACCAGGCTGGGCCAGGGAGGGTGAGACAGCAGATTGGAGGTGGGGGTGGCTGGTTCCAAACAACCTCTGGGGAATGATGGGGGCTGGGTGAGGAAGGTCAGGAAAGAGGAATGAGCATAGCTGGGTTGACTTGCAAGATGGGGATGGGACAGAGGAGGGACAATGTTGGGCCTCCAGGAAGAGACTGAGAGTGTTCTTCAAGTTGTAGTCACTGATTCAACCTAAAATGCTCAACTGCTCCCCCCTCCTCTTCCCACCTGCTTGAACCCCTTCCCCAACATTTCCAGCTCAGTCCAAACCCAGGTGCTCAACCTTCCTGGGCCCGCATATCCACGCCCAGCCCCCTGGACTGCTCCCTTCCTTCCCTGGTTTCTCCTCTGCCCAGCCAATCACCTCCACTTCCTCACCTCCCACTCTGCAAGTGCTGTTACTGACCCCCTGGAAGTTTGCCTCTTAGCTGCCCAATCCCGCACCCAGCCCAGGGTGACCTCTCAGGGACAATGGGCACTGCGGCCCAGGCCCATCGTGGAGCTCTTTTCTTGGCTTCAAACACCAGCCTGCTGGTTCCCCTTCTATGTCTTGGACAAATAGTTTCCCATCTGAGCTCAGCTTCCTCTCTCCCCCTTAAAGCTATGAGCTCTGTAAACTCAGTCCTTTCTAGTCTACTCTATGGGAGAGAGATTACAGGAATGGACTTTGATATCATATGGACGTGGGTTCAAATCCCGACTCTGCCGTTGACTAGCTGCGTAACTTGGGATACTTTAATTTACTTCTCTGAGCCTCAACTTGTCCTCCATCAAATGGGTTGATGTTATGTACCTCCTGGTGACTGGATGGGAAAATGCACATAAAGCAGTTAGTGCTGAGTCTGGCCCATGGTAAGCTGCTATTACTATCCTTTTTTCCTGGTCAGCTTTCCTTTCACCCCGCCCCCACCTCCTGCCTACTGGGCATGTCCAGCTGGATGTCCTAGGGGTACCTCAGACTACAAATGGCCAAAAACAAAATCCCGTCCCTCCTCTCTCCTCCCAAAAGCTAGTTTCTCTTCTTGATGCCTCTATTTCTCTTACTGCCCTACCATCTTCCGCCGGCCCCAGCCCGCAGGGATGTTGTCTACTCATTCAACAAGTATGTACCGAGAATGTGAAACTATGTGCAGGGAAGATGGAGTTGAAAAATCATTGCCTTTGCCCCTAAGGAACTCACAGTCTTGTGAGGGAGACACACACTTAAATATAATATTAGAGGTTCGTATGGAGAAAGCCAACCCAGGAAGCCTTCCTAGAGAAGGTAGCACTTGAGCTGGCGCTTGTAGGCTGAGTAGGAGCTTGAAAGGTGAACAAGCAGGGAGAGCTGAGCAATCAGCCACGGGCAGAGGCGCGGCAGTGTGAGGCATGGGGGGCAGAGGCGAGCCAGGTCTTTAGAGCTAGAAGCCGGCGTTTGTGTTTCAGAGAGCTCCCTGTTGCGGCACGGAGGACTGCTGGGAGGGAAAGTGAGAAGGTGAGGCAGCAGGGAGACCCAGGAGGAGGATTGGTTAGGGTCCAAAACGTTCTCCTGCTTTGCTGCGCACAGTTTGCTGTGCAAACTTGGGAAAGTCACTTCACCTCACTGAGTGTCCATCCCTCATCTGTCAAACGGAGATAATAATAGGCACCCGCAGGGATGCTGGGGAGGGCTAAATGAGCTAATGGAAGGGAAAGTGCTGGACAAATGCAAGCTGTTGTTATTGTAGACAATGGGCCAGGGCGGCGGTGTTCTAGCCACAGCCCCACCTCAAAAATGGCTTCCTTGGGTCTCTCGTGAGCCGGGCCACATCCTCCCCCGCTGCGGGTGGGGTGCAGGATGCAGGGGAGGACGCCTGACTCCGAATCCTGTCTCACAGGCTGTGTGGTCTGGGGCCAGTGTGTTCCCCACTCTGAGCCTCATTTCTCCAGCTGCAAAAATAGGCCTAGGATCCAACCTATAGGGCTACTGGGAGGGTTTTGTGACACCTGGTAAGCCATCATTAACTATAAACAGTTCCCTGCTCCCTGCTCTCTGGTCTCCTCCTCCAGGGCCTGGCACTGAGCTGAGCAGAGTGGGAAACTGTAAATATTTAATAACAGATTGGCTGAGAGCTCCTGACTGAAGGGACATGTGAAGGAGCCAGACTTGCTCCCCCCACAGGGTCTGCTAGGCCCCAGGGCACCACTGCCAGGTTTTGGGGGCACTTTTGCCTTTAGTGACTTCCTGGAAAACCCACCTAGCAGGGGCTCTCCCAGGGTACCCCAGCCTCCCAACATGCCTCTCCTGCCCTCCTTTATTCTGTCTCTCATGCTTACAGCAGATGGATGGGAACCCCAATCAATAGCCGTTCACTGATTGTCTCCCCTCCAGGCCGAGCCTGTGCCATCCCTGTTCTCAGGGTGTCTACTTGAGTCGCTGGGAGAGCGATGGAGCCCTGTGTGCTACAGTGTGATTGCATGTGGCTTGGCCAAGGACTGATTTGTGAGAAAATCAGAGCTGGAGGAAGGGACTTAACTTCTCTGGGCCTCCATTTCACCATCTGTGAAATGTAGACAACACTTATCTCTCTCTCTCTCTCTCTTTTAAAATATCTTATTTATTTATTTTTAGAAAGGGGGGAGGGGAAGAAGAAAAAGAGGGAGAGAAACATTGATCCATCTGTTGCCTCTCACATGCCCCCAACTGGGGACCTGGCCTTCAACCCAGGCATGTGCCCTGACTGGGAATCGAACCAGCAACCCTTTGGTTTAGCAGGACAACACCCAACCCACTGAGCCATACCAATCAGAACAATCCTCACCTCTTGAGGGTTATTGTAAGGATTAAGGGAGGTGATTACATAATGCACTTAGGGCAGGACCTGGAAGCTGGTCAGTCTATCGGTGAAGATGCCAAGAGGGTAATAAAGATTAGAAGTCCTGTGGTGGATGTCTCCCGGACAACCTCTTTGGGGCTGGGGGTGGGGGCAGCAGGGAGGGACTCTGCATGGGGAAGTCAGGGAACACTCAACAAGAGGAGCATCTGAGCTGGTTAGAAAGGAGAAGTGCTCTGCCAAATGGAAAAATGGGAAGAGGCAGATCAGGTCCCAGAGGGAAGGGCCCTAGGTGTCCAGGAGACTGGGACTCATCCTGGAGATAACAGGAGGATTTAAGCAGTGGAAGGACAAGGTCTCCATTTAGCCTTAGGAAGGATCCCCCCTAGGGCATGTAAGGAAGGGATTGACTGGAGAGCAGAGAGGTTCAGAGACTTGGGGAAGCTGATATGACAGTCCTAGGGGTTGGAGCTTTGAGTGTGCGTATCACTTAGTCACCTGCCAGGTGCTCAGGTGAGGTCAATGATTCAAAGGTTCCAGTCCCAGGAGTATGCCTGCCCTTTAACAGGAATTTACAGGGACAACGCCTTTAGCCAGAGGAGTGACCCAAGGGACCCAGAGCAGAGCAGTCAGGCAGAGAGCCAGTTGGGACGCCCTTCCTCTTGTTCTGAGAGGTGCAGGCGGGGGTGGGGGGTGGGGTGCGATGGGGGGGTGGGGGGAAGCTCCTCCTCCCTGCCCCTGGGCCTCCCCTCTGTGAATTTGCATCTGTGGTTGCCTGTGGGCTGAGGCAGCAGAAAGACCGTTTTGGAATGAGCCGGGGCTAAACCCAAATCCTGATCCTGCTGCGAACTAGTTGCATGACCTTGGTCAAATTTAACCTGTCTGAGTTGGTTTTGTGGAAAATGTTCAAACTTGTAGTATCTTTAAATGTTTTTATGTAAATGCAAAGAAAAATTATATACTGCGCACTAATAATAGTGGTTGGGATGAGAAGGGGAACATGTGTAAAGGGGCACGTTTACATTTTACCCAACATCTACATTGTTTGGGCTTTTTATAGGCATGTGTATTCCACATTATCGCATTGGTAAAAAGCAGGGCTAACAATACTACCACCGTCACAGATTGTTGGAAGGATTTTTAAAAGATTCTACAGATAACAATCCTTTCCTGCTGCTTGTGCAGAATTGACTCTCACCCAGTGTTAGTTCCATATTCTTCTCTTCCCCTTTCCTGGATTTGTGTTGGGTGTCTGTGTAGCTGTGTTTCTACTTGCATCTCTTTGATTCTTTGTATTTATATAACAAGGCTTTCTGTACATCTCTTTCTGGTTTATGGGCCAGTAAGTACCTGTGTGCATTTATATATCAATGGGCGTCTGCATACGAGACTGTGTGCATCTGGGAAGGTGTGCATTTGTGTGTCCGTGGGTGCGTGTATATCAGCCTGCGTATAATTTTGTGTGTGTGTGTGTGTGTGTGTGTGTGTGTGTGTGTTTGTGTTTAGATATCAGCCTTTCTCACTGTACCTGAGTGTTTACAGTTAGCTCTATGTATCAATATGTATCTGGGTTTGTTTTGCTGTGTGTATCTGTGTATCTGGGTGTGTCAGTGTGAACTGGTGTGCGTGTGGGTATGTCACCCTGTTTCTGGCTTATTGAGCTTGTGTGGGACCCTGTGTGGGTGGTGGGCAGGCTGTCTCTGAGAGCGCACACCCAGCTGTTCCCCTCCGATCATGGGCAGGGAGCTCTGCCCACAATCTTCGCCCTCTCCCAGCTTCCAGAAGGCCCTGAGGGAGGGTGTTTCCCTCCTAGTCCTGCCTGTGGGCACAGGGCCAGTCTTGTTGCCCGGGATTGGTGGGGTGGGTGTCTACAAACACCTTGAGGGCTCTACCCAGCAACCCCCTAACTAAAGCCTTATCAGCTTGCAAGCCTGACTGGTCAGCCCCCTATTTTGGGGGTGAGAACTGAGCACCGAACCCCTCTCCCTAGAGGGCAGTGAGCCCTGTGGATCTTGAGGTCAGGAAATCCCTGCTCCCTCTGCCAAGGTCAGTGTCCATCTTGGCTCAGCTTTTTGGCTTTTTGTGTGTGCTTGTCAGATGGAGCCAGACAGTTGGGAAACAAAGCACATCTCCATGGAAACCCACCTCTGCCATAGAATCTGGGCAGTTCAGTGGTTTTGTGGCCCCTTCTTCAGGCCAGAGCTCGGATGGGGGTGGATGGCAAGGATGAGTAATGAAACTTCTGCATATGTGCATTGCACCCCACCCGAACCCCACACCACAGCACACGCAGATACTTCCACACACATTCTTTTCCTAGGTGAAATCATCTGATGATGGGAAAATTGGTGTCTGGAGTGGGCAAGTGTCTTGCCCAAGGACACCCTGCAAGTTAGGGGCAGGACTGAGGTGAGAAGCAGCTTAGGCTAATTTTGTCACGAGCCGTTAAGTTGGGCTGGCTGGAGAACTCGTTTCTGCTCAGACTTCGGACTACAGCTTCTCCTGACACTTCTACCAAGTTGTTAAAACTTACCATTTGCCCCTGCTTGTCGACGAAGCTCAGTCCTTTCTAATTACTGACTAAAACAAACTGCCGTGGAAATAAATGGAATGCTGGCTCTCAGCTAAAACCATAACCATCACCTATAACTCAGGGCTTCAAATTTTTAGTCCATCAAAATGTCATCATTGTTTCTGCCGATTTACTTTGTGGTAAGTAAAGGTTATAAGTTTTGAGTTGTAAAATAAATTTGTACCTATAAAACAGTGCCTTTATCCATTTTATCTATGAGATAAAATTCGGGTAGCTTTTGTTTGAGGGGAAAGATAAAATTTCCAATGCAAAAAGTTTGAAAACCGCTTTTCTATACAAGGAGAGAGGCGATCTGATCACAGAATCTGGTCAGCCCGGAAGCCTGGCGCTCAGAGCTGGTCCTGGGAGGTAATTGCTGACAGAATGAAGGGACTAAGAATTTATTCCATGCGGGAGTCTGGGCAGTGGCAGCAGCCGCTTTTCCTTTCTCTCCTGTCTCCGCCCTGCTCTCTCGCCTCTTCCCCCTCCTCTCTCATACCTTCCCTCCCTCTGCCTCCTAGGACCTGGCACCAACTCGGAGCTGGGAGCCCACTGATTCCAGCCACACACCACTAACTCCTTGGGTTTATTTCACCTCTCAACCAAGCAGGGGAAATGGGTGGAATTAGACTTGGGGCCTGATTCTAAGAGATGCTGGGAGGATCAAAGAAGACCTCAGCAGCGAGACTGTTTGACATTAACATGCTGGCACAGATGCCAGGAGCCTCACAGTAGGGGACACAGGAATGCCCACCCTAGAGCTCTAACCTGCAGGGTTCTCCCTTCACCCTTGGGCTAGGGAGATGGGGGAGGTGCATCTGAGGCTAGGAGCCCCTTTCTCTCTTCTTCTCCCGCTAAAAAGGATCAAAGGATAGAACCTTAGATTTCATGCTGAAATAGAACCCCTTTGAGAAGCTGGTTAAAGCTGCGGACCCTTTACCCAGATAAACACGTGAAAGTGCGTTCAATGTGAATTGAGAACATTTCTGAAGGTTTCTGAAGGCCCAGATATGGCCCCAGGATAAATACTCCCCTTTTCCAGGTTCTTAACTGCCAACTCTTGAAAACAGCTTGTGTTGGGTCGGGGAGTGCCTGGCACAAAGCAGGGTCTCAGACACAGAGGCGTGCGCGCACACGAACACAAATCAGTTTTAAATTCCACCTCTGCCCCAGGTGGCTGTGTGACTGCTGGCAAGTCACTCCACCTCTCCTTAGGCTTTCTTGTCCATGGAATAGGAATACTATTAATCTCTCAACATCTTCAATTTTGCAGAACTGCCCTGCCCTCCGCTACAATTCCAGGCCCTCTAATTGGTCTAAGCACTGAGGGAAGCTACAGGGAAGCTACCCCTGACTGTGTGACTTGCAGGCTCTTGCCCTTCCTGGTGTCCCTATAAAATGAGGTAGGCCCAGCTGCACCTTGGCCTGGCTGCCCAGGCTGGAGTCTGTAGGGAGGAGGCCAGGCCCCTGCAAGGGACAAAGCCAGAGCCTGCCGGAGGCAGGTCTCCCAAGGCGGAGGGTGAGGGAAGGTTGGATGGATGTGAGGGGGATATTCTGGGTCATCCTGGGTTTTCCAAAAACAGAGGGGGCAAAGCTAGAGGGCAGGGGGAAGGGGCTGCTGCCCTAAACCTGGTTGTTGCTTTGTCTACCCTGGGGACAGGTTGACACTTCCTTTCTGGTCAGGTGACAGCCTAACTCCAGAATGGACTTTGGGCCCTGCCCATGAGGATGCTGGGAAGTCAGTTTCCTCAGCTGCTTGGTGAGGCCAGCAAAGGTATAGAGCTGAGCTGAGCACTCATGAATCCCGAGAGCAGGGTTGCAGGCCAACCCTTCCTAGGCAAGCCCTTAATGGGTGTCCTAGAAGCATGTCTGTCCATTAGGTCAGGGGATCAAAGGGAAAGCTGGGAGATGCTGGCTTGAGGTTGGTCCAGGATGGAGATGGGAGTTGAGAATGTCTGGGTGCTGCACTTAGGAACAGGGAAGGGAACATAACCTTGACCTCTCTCCACTCCTTACCTTCCTCCTCTGGCCTCCAAATCAGGGGACCTAACTTATGGGTTAACTCCTGGGCATTCTGGTTTGAGATGAGCCTTCAGTGAAAAATTACATGAGCCACGTGGTAGGGCCAACTTCACCATGTTTGGTTGAATGCTCTGCAATAGTTCTCTTGAAATTTTTAATAATTTTTGAACAAAAGGTCTTGCATTCTCATTTTGTACCGGGCTTTGCAAATTATGTAGGTATCTTGATCACTGGGAAGAGGGTGCTGGAACGGCTGACAGGGGTAAGACTAACCAGTATTTCTCTCCTGATCACTCCTCCCAAGAGCCTTCCTCTCTCCTTCGTACCCAATGCATCCAGACTATCCACCGGACCGAGGCCCTGCACACAGCTCTTTCCAAGCCTCAGCCCTGCCTGTAACACTTTCCCTTTGATGCTCACCAGCTGAGGGAGAGGCAGGGTCCTCAGGCCAGGGCAGAGAACATGAGGACAGGGCCCAATGTGATTCCTGTGCAAGGCAGGGCTTGAGCCAGAATGGGTGCTCTGGGGTTGTGGGCCAGACCAGAATGAATGGTTATTAGTTGGAAAACTGAAGCCCAGCCAAGAGAGTGATCTGCCCTAGACCCCCCAGGTGGGGAGAGTGTCAGTGATGGCCCAGGTTTGCCACAGCTGAGCCCCTGGGGAGACTCAGGGGGCTAAGGCAGGGTAAGGAAGTTACACTTTACACTCTACAATATAATAGTGAGTGCTGTCTACATTATTCCAGGGCAGACTGGGCTGGGTGCCCCAGACAGATGGGTCTTTGCACTCATGGAGGCCAGGACCAGGAGAAAACTACCTGACCAGGGCCAGGTTTTGTGACTAAGAAAAACTAACTGGTGGGGTGATCATCCCGCCCTTTTAGGGACCCAGAGGGGGATTCCAAGACTGCTGAACCAGCAACAGGTCCCTAGGGCAGTTTCTCGCCCCTTGTACCAGGCACAGACAAGACAGAGGTTGCGGTCTTGGCTCCTCTGCTGCTGACCACTTCCGAGCTCCCAGGCCATCACCGCCCCTCCTGGCTTCAGTTTCCCTTCTGCACTCAGGGGGTTACATCCCTGTTGTGCTTCCCTCCTAGCTTGCTGTGGGAGAATTTTTAAAAATATATTTAATTATTGATTTGAGGGAGAGGAAGGCGGGGGGGGGGGGAAGAGATTAAGATTTTGTTGTTCTGATTTATGCATTCACTGCAACCTTGGCGCAATGGAACGAAGCTCTAACCGACTGAGCTACCCAGTCAGGGCCTGCTGTGGGATTAAAAGATATAAAAGAGCTTGGTCAGCTATAATAAAGAGCCAGAGGCCTGGAGGTAATGAGCACAGCCTTTTCATAATTCCCTACCATCTTCCTCAGTCACTTCTCACCTGCAGAGGATCTGAAAGCACTTTACACGTTATGAGTTCATGAAGCCCCAGATCAGCCCTAATCAGTTTTGAGGAACTCAGTGGGAAACCCAGACCCAGGCAGGGGTGGGCTGGGGCCTCACAGTGTAGCTATGGGGTAAATGGAGGCACTGTTCTCATCCTACTCACTCCGGAGACTTGGGTCCCAGATCCACGCTGAGGATGGTAGGAAGCTGGGGGACGGTGTGGTGAGGGGAGGGAAAGGAGTAAAGAAGCCTCAGGCGCTTCTGCATCCTCAGTCTCTAGAGCAAAACTTTCAATACTGTCCAGGTCCTAGAAAGAACTCTCAGAGTTCCCTTATTCCAGGTAAAAAAATTCCAGAATCTCTCATGTCTTCCCAAACCATACTCAAACACCAAGCTCTCTTGGGGTCCAGCCGCAGCATTTCTTTTTCCCCTTCCCTAAGCACCCGCTCCCCCAACCCCGCAATCTTCCAACCACTGCCAGTACCTCGCTCTAGAGAACCGAACACCCTTTAGTGGCCCCGCTGGGACAGAATCTCAGTACCGCCCCCACCGGACCCGCCCCGCAACCCCGCCTTCTCGGTCCCGGGCAGTCCGCACGACCCCGGGGACTCGGGGCCACCGTCTCTCCACACCGAACCTCGCCCTCCTCCAGCCGCGAGGCGCTCAGGCCGGGGCGGCGGGGAGGGGCTGCAGGCAGCGCCGCTCCCGCCCCGCGGCCGCTCCCTCTCCGGGCTCCGTCCCTCCGGGCGTCCCCCACGCCCCGCCCGCCGCCGGTCGGCCCCTCCTGCCGCTCGCTCGCTCGCTTCTAGCTTGCTCGGCCTCGGCCGCCCAAACTTTTCTCGGGGCGCGTCTCCCGCGGCAGCCGGCCGCCCGACCCACGCATGGGCGCCCCCCCGCAGGGGGCCTGACCCCGCCGCCAGGTCTGCCCGCCGCGCCATGGCGGCCTGCGCGCCCCCCGCCGCACCTGCGGCGGATGAGCCGGGGGGTCCTGGCGACCCCCCGCGCAGGAAGAAGTCCCGCTCGGGAGCGTCCGGCCTCCGCCGCGCCTTCAACTGGCTGCGGGGCAAGAGGCGCAAGAAGAAGGCGGTGGGGGCTGAGGGCGCCGAACCGGCCGCCCCCCGGGGCAAGAAGGCGGACGACAAGGCCAGGAGGGCCAAGGGCAAAGGCCGAGGTAAGGCGCCGGGCGCCTGGGCTGCGCGCTGGGCGGCGGCCAGGATGGCTCCGCTGGGGGTCCGCGGCTCTTGGAGGGGGACGAGGCTAGGCGCCGGTGCTGGGGCAGTGGAAAGGCCCAGGGCTTAGCCCAAGCAACCCTATTCTGCGCCGACCCCCAGCATTTCTTATCTATACTCAGCTTACACTCTACACTAAGGAAGGAGGGGGAGACCCTCGGGTAGGGCTGGGATCCCTGGCCTAAGCAGGAAGTGCTGGGAGTCTGGCTCCTGGGACGGTAAGGCAATTCACCATCCCTTAGGCTCACCCAGGTTCTTCCCTCTGCTGAGTCAGGGGGTGAGAAATTGAATCTGGCCTGGGGCCAATGGGAGAGGCTAGTGGCCCTGTGGCTTTGGTGGTAGTGGTGGGGGTGGGGTGGGGTTCCCTCTGGGTCTGGAAGGTCACCTGCATGCAAAAGGTGTTTCAGTTGACTAGGTGGATCTGAGTTTCCAGCCCCATATGCTTTAGGTTTTTAAAAGCTAGCAGTGTTGCCTAGCCGGGTTGCTCAGTTGGTTAGAGCGTTGTCCCCATAAGCCAAGGTTGCGGGTTCGACCTCTGGTCAGGGCGCACATAAGAAGCAAACAATGAATGTAAAAATAAATGGAACAATAAATCAATGTTTTTCTCTCTCTTTCTCTCTCTTCCTCCCCCCCCCTCAAATCAATCAATCAATAAAATAAAACAAAGACTTAAAAGAAATCTAACAGTGTTAGCTTTTCCCACCTGGTTCCTGTCACCACTCACCTGGGTCAAACCACAAACATCCACCTTCCAGGGTGGTGAGCTCGCCCATGTGAGCCATCCACCCCTCCCCTTCACTCCTTTCACTCCTTTCCCCAGCCATGTTGGAAACATGCCTGTGTCGGACTTGTGCTTACAGATGGGGGAAAGTGAGGCCCAAGTTAATCGAGAGGCTGTATCTGCGCAGGATGGTGCTTAAAATACAGCAGCTAATCCCTGGGCTCCCTCTGGCCTGAGGGATGGGCAGCCCAAGGGGAGGCTGACCTGGCCCATCCCTGCTGGGGTCACTTTTCTTTTGGCCACTTGCTTGATTTCTTTCTTCATTTCCCTCTGTTTTTGCCTCTCATTTGAGGGGGAGGGTATGAGTTTCTGCGAGAGGGTGGGGCTCCCTTGGGGCTTGCCGTGCTCCGAAGTCTACCTTTACTTCGCTTCTGCTGCTGCACTGCAGGTGAGGAAATGGCAGTGCGTTCGGCCCATCCCATTCTGCCTGTATTTACCCTCCCAGCGTCCTTTAATCATCTCCTCTGGAGGAGAATTGAAGGAACACTTTAGGGATCAGGAAGAGGGTGAAAAGTCTCTTGTGCGATGCCATCCGACCTGATCATGCTTTTGGATAAGGGTCTTGCTCCCCTGCTGCTCAGCCGCAGCTAGAAGTCAGGGTGCTGGGGCGGGGATGTCTGGGCTAGGTTCTGAGGGAGGATTTGGTGAGGGGTGTCTCCAAGGGCTCTGCAGCCCTGACAGGACCGGGGGCTTGTCCAGGGCTTGCCCGCCTGGGGTTCAGTCTGAAGTCGTCCCTGTCTCACTCAAGAAGGCATGGGTCAGTATGGCAACAGGATGGATTGCAGTCAGACTATCAGGATTGGAGATAGGAGGCTAGTGGTGTACCCCACAGCAATGGACCAATCTGGAGGCAGAGGCTGGAAAAGCCCACCTGTAGGTCCCTGCTCCAGCAGCCTGGGTGAGAGGTCATTGGGTCAGTGGTCAGGCCTCCCCTTGCCTTGTGTTTTGGTGTCAGGTAGCACCGGGCTTTCTGGGCAGCAGGTCAGCCTGATGTGAGCCCACGTGCAGGAAACACCTCCCCTGCCCCTGGCTGTTGTTTCCACAGGTCTGGGGGTGGCTCCAGGTACAACTGGAGGAAGTCCTGGTCCCTTCTGCCCCAACCTCCTATTATTCAGTTGTTTCCTTGTCACCTGCCTGGCTCTACTTCTTTTCTGTTTATTAAGAGAAATAAATCTGATCTCTCTAATCTCCACTGGCACCGCTGGTCCGGAAGGGGAAGCTCAGAGAAGGTTTAACTCTTTCTGGGGAAAATCTTCAAATGGAGATTGGGAGAGACAAGGAGGAGAGATGCACAGGAAATTCCTGGGAGTTCGGCTTTTGTTGCGAAGGCCATTGTCTCCCCTGTCCCCTTCTCTGAACCGAAAACCCAGAGATGCAGGTCTTGGCTCCCTTAAACCGAGGCCCCTCCTATAAGACGGGAAGACTGAGTTTGGAATAGAGTTTTGAGCTCCTGTCTTCTGGAATCCCTCTGCTCTCCCCACTTCCCTGCACAGACTTAAAAAGAAAAGAGAGGGAATTGGACATTTATTGATTATTCTGAATGTGCCAGGAACCCTGTATCCATTATCCCTTTTGAACCCATTTGTAGATGAAAAAATTGAGGCTCGGGGACAGTGAGTGAGCAATTTGCTTAAACCAGTGGTTTTCAACTGGTGTGTCGTAAGAATTTTAAAAACATGCAATACCTGACTGTTTAGTCAGGGGCACTGACCTCTTTTCCCTTAGATTGTCAAATAAAAAAAATGACAACAGCCAACATAACAATAACTTTCTGGTATGATTGAATCAAAATTAAAGCTATTTTTTGTCATATCAGCAAAAAATATATTTTTTGTTATGCCACAGAATTTTAGTAATTAATTTCTGTGTGCCATGAGATGAAAAAGGTTGAAAAATTTCTGATCTAAGGTGGGATTTGAATTTAACTCATCTGCCTCCCAAACTCGTACTGTTTACATAACATTCCCAGGGACATGGACCACTGCAGGGATTGAAGGTCTTCTCACCCAACCCATTCTACAGATGGGAAACGCCTAGAGAGAAGTGAGGCAACTTGGTAGAGTTGGAAAAGTCGGGGAAATGAGAATTCAAATTCTGGCCCAGAAAGCCCTGTGACATTGGGCAGGCCACTTGTGATGGCCTCCCTGAGTCCATTGTTTCTGGAAAGAGGAGGGACATTGCCTTGATGGATCTGTAACCTTTCCATCTCTCCAAGATTCTCAGAAGAGAGAGTGTGAAAATTATATGAAAGTGAAGTCACCATAGAAATGCAAGGGGTTGCTGTTATTGTGTTTTTAAGTTTAATTACCTGTCACTTAAGGACCCTGTCTGAAAGCATGGGCTCTGAGGCTGATTGGATAACTCTGCTGCCTTGGTCTGCGTCCCTCCGGCCACAAGACACCAAGACACCAAGACACTGGCCTGTTTTTAGCCCCTCCAAGCCTCAGTTTCCTTATCTGTAAAATAGAGACATTAAATCCTGGCTTTACCGGGCTGTTTCAAGGATCAAATTAGATAACAGACTGAGTGCTTTGAGCTCTAGAGCATGGTCCAGACAGTAGCAGGTTCTTGGTATTAGCTAAGTTCATCCTGATGCATGTTTGGAAAACAACTCACTTGGTTACACCTCATGTACTGATGATTACTGAGGGGGATCCACAGAAGCCCTGTCTTACCTTTGTCCAGCAGGAGGATGCAGGCATAAGAAAAGGTAAACAGGAATCCATATTTTCCAGAAATATCATTTGGTCTCTAGACAAGTGTGGGAAGGAAGTGTTTCTGGGCCAGATGCCAGGACTTGAGCCCAATAATCAGGGGAGGCTTTCTGTAGGAGGCGAGCAGGGTGTGGGAGAAGGCAGGGTGCTGGCTAATTTGAAGAGAAGTAACATGAAGCTTCTATCTATGTGCCAGGCCCTGGCCAGGCATTTTCATGAATGTTTTCCCTGTCCTCAAAACAACCTCGGAGATAGGCATTTATTACCATTTATAGGTGAGGAAATAGGCCCCGGGGCGGGGGCGGGGGGCGGTGAAGTAAGTTGATCAAGGTCATTCAGCTTCATTCATCTGAAAAAGACATAGTCTTTACTATATAGTGTTCAGCGCTGTTCAGGGTAAGATGAATACCTGGGCCAAGACAGGCAAGGTCCTCACCTGCATGGAAGTGATGTTCACAGCACGGCAGTGACAGAAGCACTCGTTTTGCTACCAGATGCCACACTCTCCTAACAAATCAATATGAGGCTGGATGTGTTTCTGACTCTGGAGAGGAATAACCGTTGTAGCATCTCAGACAGCACCAGCTTCAGGGAAAGGAGTCTTTAGCCCTCCCGAAGGTTTCTCTTGGGGAATGGGCAGTGGCTGGGGGGCGGGGGTGGAATGTGGATGGCTCCTGCACCGATGGTGAGAATTCAGGAGCCATCCTGCCAGGCCCAGCAGATTTAACCAGGGGAACTCTGGCTGCTCACTCAGGGAGAACCGCCTCTGGCGTGGGGCTGTGGAGAGACTCCTGAGGTTGCGGTCTGCTCTGCTGTATGGCCTGGGCAAGTCCTGCCCCATTCTGGGCCAGACATGACCTGTCTTGACAAAGAGAGGGTTTTACGGCCTCTGAGATCCTTTTTAGTTCTAGAATTCTGTGCGTTTGAGAATGGGCTGAAGGAGCAAGCTGGTAGGGGCTGGGGATGTGGGGGTGGGAACAGGGACCCGAAGAAGAGAGCCTCCCTTTGGTCCTGGACAAGTCATGGGGACCCAGGGGCCTGGATATCATAGGGAGGTGGGTGGGGAGAGTACAGTCTAATAGTGCCATGCCTCCCTGTTGAGGAGCCTGCCTGTGTGTCATTCAATGGGATAGTGATTTCCATAGAGGAGTCTGGGTTCATTTCCTGCTGGCCCCTGTGAAGAGATGCGCATTGTCTACCTTGGATCCAGGAAGGAGAGGGAGCCTCACTACTGTATTTCACAAATACTTACTAAATATTTAATATTAGGTATAAGTACCTCCTCTGTACCACTGTCTTGGGGGGATGAATGAGAGGCAAGGTCCCAGTCCTCATGAACCTCACAATTTGAGGGGGGCAGGCACCAAGATCAAGGAGGCAATGAAGGGTCAAAAGATGTGATAAAAGAGGGAGCACAGTGATCCCTGGGGGAGATGGGGGATGGCTTCCCTGAGGAGGTGACACATGAACTAAAATGGAAGGATGAGGAGAAGCTGGATTGAGGGATTTGCAACACTGGAAACAGGCAGGGCACCTGCTAGGGACTGGTACCAGCTGGCTGTCTGGGGCCTGTGGGGGTGCAGGAATCACCGTACCTCGCTCTTCTGAACACCCTGGGGCAGGAGCTGGGCTGACTCTCTTTTTCCCTCTGCCCAGCACAGGGCCTGGTACTAAGTAGCTTTGGGTGATAGGCGGGTGATCTGATATAGGCCCCCGGTGCATGTGCATCTCCAGTTCCTAGACGCTCAGAACTGATGGCCCGAGGTGTCACAGGGAGCCTTCCATGGCACACGCAGGTGGGTAGCCAAGACCGAGAGGAGGAAATGACTTGCCTGAGGTCACAGAGCCAGCCAGTATTAGCGGTTCAGCAGGGGCCCACACCTGCCAGGCTGACCCCAGCTTTCCCACTCTTGTGTCAGACTTCAAATGGAAAATCCCGTCCTAGAGAGGCGCCTCTAGCAGGGGTGGCATAAGATGAACTGGAAGCTGAGGCCAAGAAGGCTGCCATCCCCTCCCTTACCTCTGACACCTTCCGGGGCTGGGCGGTTCCAGCTGCCTCTCCCTCCTTGTGGAGGCCCTGAATTTGCATCCATGGCACACATCCCGGCGCTCTCCTGGAAATCCCCTCAGGCTGGGGGGCCCCGCCCCCTACTATTCTCTTCCTCTCCTGCCCCTGAATCAAGGCAAGGTTTGCCGAACTGGGGCGGCTAAATCCTGTGGCCAGAAAAATCTACACTGAACCCCCCTACCACCACCTGCCCCTTGGAAATCCCCCTCTCCCCAAACTCTACACGCTGTCTCAGCTGCTCTTGGCCTGTCACACGCTGCCGAAAACTAATGAGAGAAGGCATTGTCTATTATGTGGGCCACAGTGAACGTGCTGGGTGGGGAGGGCAGAGATACACCTCTACCTTCCATCTGCAGACCCCACGGCCGCCGTTAGCCCTTTGGCTGACTTGGGGAAGGAAGCAGGTGGAAACAGATTCCTGGGGCAGGAGGGGGAAAATCATTGTGCACCTCCCCATTTATTACATTCCACTCTGTGCTCTTGTGTCCACTTTCCTTGGGTGCCATTCATCAAAGGCCATCAGCTCCACTCACAGGGTGCCAGGCCCTGTGCATGGCATGGACAGGAGACAGCTCAGCTTGCAAAGAGGTTTAAACCCCAAATCTTCTAGCAAAGTGCATGATTCCCAGGAGGTTCCAGGTGGGGTCTGCTCCAAATAGGGCCTCCTGTCTGCTTCGGACACCCTCTCCTCCAAGCCCTCGCCCCGGGGAGGCCTTCACCACCGTTCTCCAAGAGGGTCATGAGGCACCAGGCTCAGTGTTGTGGTTCCAGGAGTTCTGGTGCCTGCTCCTTCCACACCGCCTACTTCTTCCCATGTGCTTGGCTATGGAGCAAGCGCAGGCTTTGTTGTGAAAGAATGTAAGACTGGGAGAGTGTCCTGGACACCTATGTCTGCACCTCACTTCCACCAGTACTTAAGTGCCCTTATTGCCACCTCTGCCAGTATGCCAGCCCCACCATCTCCCACCTCCATCAGTTTCTGTTCAGCACGTATGGCATATCTGCTGTGTACCAGGCTCTAGGCTGAGCCTGGAGTTACTAAGAGAAGTGAGACCATCACTGCCCTTGAGGAACTTGTTTCCTGCTTGAGACAAGTGCTGGGGAGTCCTGAGCTACGATCAGGTCTGCAGGCAGCACTAATGCCTGTAGGAGCCCAGAGAACTGAGCTGCGGGAGGAGCGCTTGCAAGGAGATCTTCATGGAGGAGTAGACTGTGGAGCAGGGCCTTGAGGATAACAAGGAATCTTCCAGCAAAGGTGGAAGAGAAAGATGGGTGAAGGCCTGTAGGTGTACACTGGGGAGTGGCAAGCAGTTTTGTGTAGCTGGAGTTCTGAGAATGAGAGGGGTGTGGCTGGAGATGAGGTTGAGCTGGTGGGCGTGGGCAGCTCCTGCAGGGCCTCCTGTGAAAGCCAAGGCACCTGCTACGCAGACACCCTTCAAGGCTCCTTGCACATCTGCCCTCGTTCAATTCATGCTGAGGGATTTGGACTTTACCCTTGAGTGTTTTCTCTGCTCCCCGACACTACTTTTCCCCTATGGGCCTCAGTTTCCCCATTTTTAAGTTAAGGAAACTGGGCTAGCAGGTCTCTGAAGTCTCTTCCAGCTTTGACACTGGGATCCTTTCTTGTGTGCATGGCAGGGTGTCTGGGGCACAGTTTGGTATACAGTCTATGTTCAGCGAGTATTTTCTAAATGGATGAATAAAACACAGCCTTTCAGAGACTGCACTGTTGTCAGCCTTAGGCTCTTAACAAGAGATGGAGCCCTAGCTAGTATGGCTCAGTGGATTGAGCACTGGCCTGGGAACCAAAGGGTCGCCAGTTAGCTTCCCAGTCAGGGCACATGCCTGGGTTGCAGGCCAGGTCCCCAGTAGGGGGTGCACAAGAGGCAACCACACATTGATGTTTCTTTCCCCTTTCTCCCTCCCTTCCCCTCTCTAAAAATAAATAAATAAAACCTTAACAAAAACAAAAAACAAGAGATGGGCATCGGGGAATGGAGAACATCTTTGACTCTCATTTTGCAGAGAAGGGACAGGGTGTTCTGGAACCACTGGGCATAAGAGGCAGCATGGTGTAGTGGGATGGGCTTGCCCAGGTGGCAGAGAGGATGAGCCATATGGGGAAGACTCTGGACTCCTAGCCCAGCGTTCTCTCTGCTACACCATGCTGTCCTCTGTTGGAGGGACAGGGCAGAGTGATGGTAAAGGACAGGCACTTCCCAGGCTCGGGGGCTCTGGGAAGGTCCCTGGGCACAAGGAAGCTTGTGAGGACACAGAGATGAGGGACAGCCTGACAGCTTGGAAGGATTTCAGAAGAGGTGAAAGCTTGGCCTGGGATTGAAGAAGAAAGACTCGTATGAGGGGAGATGTACACAGACATGGGTGGTTTCACATACGTCTACCTACTATACTCTCTATTATTTAAACTTACATACGTACAAAGGTAGGTATGCACATATATTCAGTAAACATACTTGCACAGTCATACCGATACACAAAAGCACATGCAATCACAGAATTTATAAACATATTTACACTGACATACACAGGCAGGTTGATACTCATGCAAATACATAAAACCCGTGATTCCAGCCACCTTGAAAGAGATAGTCACAATTATATAGGCAGATACACAAACATATACATCTAAACATTTGGAAACAGACTAAATGATACTGACATAGACAAATAGCCACATACGGATGATTGCATAGAGAGGAAACCATATATTCAGGGTCGCAGGTATATACACAGGTGCACAACTACACAGCCATATTCAAGCACACAGTTAGAAATTCCCAGTTACATGCCCTTCAAGGTCATGCAAGGGTATAAACTGGGGGAGTGGTAGAATGGAGCAGTGCGCATTGGAGTCAGTCTGGGTTTGAGTCCTAGCTCCGTAGCTTAATGCTGTTTGACTTTGGACTAGTCAATTGACTTCATGGAACCTTAATTTCCCATCTGTAAAATGGTAACGATAAAACTACTTACCTTACATAATTGTTTTGTGGATGAAATGAAGTAATCCATGAAAGTGGTTACACAGTGCCTGGCACATAGTGCACACTATGTAAAAGGGTAGTACTATCATTTTGAACACCATTACTACAGAAATACAGTCAGATCGATACATTTGTACATACAGACACCTGTGGTGTTTGTTGGTCCTTGGCAGCAGGAGGGTTCCAGGCCCCTCCTATCTGGAGCCCGGTTCCTTATTATCTCAGTTCCACTGCAGTCCTTTGATTGGCGGCCTCTAGGCCGGGAGAGTGAACTACCTGCCTGCCTCACCTGGACAGGCCATGCCTTTCCCAGAGCGCTCTGGGCGGGGTGGCTCAGCTGGTCTTCCAGGTCTGGGGGGCGGAGCCTGTGGGGTGCGCCAGGCCCCACCTCTCTGCTTGCCCCGCCCCTGGCCCGGCCATTGGCCACAGAGCCTGGGGGTGTGGCCGAGCTGGGGCTGGGGGCGCCTGCGGTGGCCGCCCGCGCGCGTCTCTCTGCCTCTGCCTGCCTCCCGGGGCTGCGGGCCCGGCGGCCCAGCTTGTTGAGCTGCGCTAGGTTTCCTGTGCTGGCTCCTGTGCCCGCCATGGGCAACTCACACCACAAGAGGAAGGCCCCCAGCGGCCCCCGGGCCCGCAGCTTCTGGCGGTTCGGGCGGTTGGCGAAGCGGCCGGCAGGTAGGGGCCGGGGTGGGGGCGGGGCAGGCAGGGAGGAGGGTCTCTCTCTGCTGCGGCAGCCGCCACCGCTGCTGCCCCCTCCCGGGGCTTGGCGGGTGTGTGTGGGGGTCCGGGTATTCCCCGCATATAAACCCGACTCCTCGCATGCACACAGAGACACATGTACACACGAATACCCACGGGAAGGCACATGTACACGTTCACAATATACACAGTCACACACACAACACCCACTCAGATGTATGGACGTGCAGACATAAAACCACATACAAATTTACACCCACACCATCACTGTAGGAAGCACAGATCCTGAGAGAGGCACATATACCTATGTGTACGATTTACACAGCTACATGAGCTACATTACACGCACAGATTCAGACCCACAGTGGTACACACACATTAGTCATATACAGTTGCCCAACATGTTACGCACACAGATGTACACACAGGTTCAGAACTGCACAACCAGCCGAACTCACACTCAGGATTAAAGACAGACCCTAAGGCACTGCGTGACAAACACACATACACACTCTTGTTTCCCAGGCTTTAGCCCCCAACAGGCTGAAAGTTTGCAGGAGGGAGGGGAGACAATGGTGAAATGGAGAAGCAGGAAACCAGGGGCTGGAGGCTCAGGTCCACATCCATCTGGCGCAATCGGGAGTTGGACTGGTTATTTGGGCTCTCTACCCACCCCCACTTGCACCACCGCAGTCTTTCAGTCCCCCTTCCGCCCACCCGCCGTCCCTGTGGTCACTGCCGCATCTCCCCCCTTTCAGTGCAGCCACCGAGCTGGAACACGGCCTTTCCCAGCGTGCTGCGGGATCCCTCCTCGGGTCACATTCCAGCGTCCAAGTTGGGGGGAGGAGGGAAGAATGGGGAAGGCCTCCCACCCTACTGCTGGGAGATGGGATTCCTGGTTTCCCCCAGCGGGTTTGGCAGTTCAGGGTGTCCGTCAGAGTCCCAAGGGTTGCTGGAGGAGGGGCTGTTGAGGGTGCCTAGTTCCCCAACCTGGTGAATCTAGAGATGGGGTAGGGGCTGTAGAGTGGATTTACGTCCCCCCTGCCCCTCCGGAAAGATAAGGTGTTTCCAAGAGAGGTGGATAACAGCTGGTCTTTGGGAGTGAGAGAATCCCCAAGAGGGTGGGGTGGGGAACCCCCTCTGCTGTGATGGGAAAATCCACCCATGATTTCCCAGGATGGCCCACATTCTTAGAGGTTCTGAACTGAACCTGATGATCTCATCCCTCCATGCAGGGCGCCATGAAAAGAGCCTGGGCCGGGAATTTGGGGGTCTGGGTTCTCAGTGTGGCTGTGGTATGGGCTCTGGTGACCTTGAGCAGATTGCTTTCACTTCTCTGTACCTACCTGGCTCCTATGGCGGTGTCTCTAGGGGCACTTAGCTTAGGTGACTTCTTGGGACCCTTACAGTGTGGCTAGCCATTTCATGGATAAAGAGACTGAGGTCTATAGAAGGCGGACTTGTCCAAGGTCATTTGCCTGTTCTGGTTTGAAGACTAATCATAATCATCAAAATAATGGTAGGAAAAGGGTTAAGTTCTGGTAGGCTCTCTGAGGATTCCTCAGAAGGTGGGTTGAGAGACTCCAGGACTTTCCAGGAGACTCCCTCTCCCAGCAACCCTGAAATCTAGGCTCTGCCCACCGGTCTCTCCTCTTGGGATCTGCATGAGTGGGTGGGCCTGGGACTGGGGCTCTTAATCTGCCATCTCAGGGCCACTCTAAACTGATGGTTTCCTGAGAACCAACAGTAGGTCCAGACTTGTGACCATTTGTGGTGGGGAGAGAGATTAAGAGGGCTGTGTTTACAGTTTGCTGCCCGCTGGCCCTAAAGGAAGAGGCCAGGGGTTTCTAGCAGCCTGCTCTTCCAGTTCCTGCGGTAACTCAGGGGTCAACCAGCCTTCAAGGTGTTCCTCCAAAACAATGGAATGTCAGGGCAACAGAAGTTTCAAGTGTGGCCACTGGGGAACATTCTAGGCCACATATCAGAAATGTTTTGGTTTGGGGTCAGTTTTCGAAAACTAGGGAGATGGTCTTACTATGGTCTTTGAAGTAACTGCAGGGTTGGAATGTGTGCTGATTAAATGAGATACATTTCTTCTCTGGGGTACGGTTGTGAGCAAAGGCGTGTAGTTGAGACTGAGTGTGGAGGTTGGAGAGAAAAGTAGTTGAGGCTCTTTCCTTGCACCTGGGAGCAGAAGTTCCATTGTGAATGCAAACTTCAGTTCTTTTGATTTTACTTGTGCTGAGGATTCTGAGGCCTCCCTGGCCTCAGCCTCTGCTGTCTCAGGCCCAGGTATGGGACTGGGACTTGAGTACTTATCCATTTGATTATTCTGTGAGAGGATGAGGGAAAGAAGGCAAGGCAAGCAGAAAGGGCTGGAGTCCACAGGCCATAGGGAGCCAGTGAAGGTGTTGGAGCAAGGGAGGAGCCTATGAGAGTGGTGTGTTAGGAAGAGGGCTCTGTGTGCGGGCAGGTACAAGGCAGGACAGGTTGGCGGGTGGGGTGGTAAGAGTGGAAGCTAGAGAGAGCAGTCGGGAGGCCGTTGCAGTAATCCAGGGGAGAGGTGATGAGGTGAGGGTTAGGGACAGGGTGGGGGCTGTGGGAATGGAGAGGAGTGGCAGCAGCAGAGACACTGCAGAGGAGGTGACAGGAGTGCGAGGACCTGGGATATGGGGCAGAAGGGCCCACGAAGGCTGTGAAGGCTCTGTGCTTGGGGCCGCTTGGCGAGGGGGCGGTAGCAGAGGTAATAATGCAGAGATAAAAATGAGGCCTATGCTGAACGTTTTAGAGATTCATTTGTCTTCAAGCTAAAAGCTGTTATTCTCCCCATTTTACACATGAGGAGGTTTATAAGCTAGGCTCTGTTATTCTCCCCATTTTACACATGAGGAAGTTTATAAGCTAGGCTCTGTTATTCTCCCCATTTTACAGATGAGGAAGCCGGATCTCAGAGAAGTGAAGTCACTTGCCCAAGGCCACTCTGCAAGGAGGTGGCTTGAATCCTGGTTCAGACCCAGAAGCCTTTCAGGTTCTAAAGCCTGTACCTTTAATCTGTTCAGGGATAGATGGGTTTCCTTTTCTGATTCAGGGGTCTGCAAGTCCTCTGGGCAAAGAAAACCTGAGGCCGAGGGGAATTTGGACTCTGAGGAACGCAGTGGAGGAAGTGCGGTGAGGGAGGGGAGGGGGTTAAGGACTAAGCATGGAATCCCCTGAGGGCTCAGAGAGGGAGCAGGTGGAAAGTGGGAGGGATTCCAGGAATGATTGCTCCCTTGTATCAAAGGCCCTTGGACCATGGAGAAGAATGAGAGTGAGGGTGGAGGGGAGAGGCCTCCTCAGTCCTGGAAAGACACTAATCTGCCCAGCCCAAGACTCTACTCGCCTCCTCCGGCCACTGGGCACTTGGTCCTGGACAGGTGGGGGGATTGTTGGAGGAACGGAATTGGGAGCCCAAGGAACTTGCCCCGTCTCCCACTGCTCTCCTTTTCCCATGCGTTGTCCTGTCAGGTTTCCACATGGCCCTCCTCTTGGTAGGGTTTATCATTCCCATCTTGCAGATGAGATTGAGGGAAGGAATGGCTAAGTCTTTAGTGGAATTAGACCACCTGAAGTTCTTTTCCTCTCTGCCCCTGGACTGTGGGAACATCAGGGGTTTGGCAGGTCCGTCAGCTAGAAGGTGGCTTGCTCCTCCTCACCCTCACCCCTCCACCCAGGTTCTCCCTATCTCCTCCCCTTTCCTGCAGGGAGACTTGTGTCCAACTCTATGGCTGAGCTTGCGTCTGGGAGTCCTGGGCTTCCCTCTCTGGTCTGAGGGATCTGAGATAAGCCGAACTGCCTTGCCGCCCCGGGCCCTGACTCAAAGTGAGGGACTACTGCCTTCCTCTGGGAGCGAAGTCATACAGTTCGCAGGCTCTTGAGAACTATTTCCAACCCTCCTACCTCGAAGATGAAAAAGCGAGGCCCAGAAAAGGGCAGAGCCTGGCCCAGGATCATGCTGCAGCTGAGGGGTGGGGAGAGTTCAAACCTAGGACTTCTGGCTCCCAGGGCAGGGGGATCTATCTGCTCTGGGCCCAAATTCCCTTCCCTCCCAGACAGGGGGGTCAGGGCTGCCAGATAGGGCCGAGTCACTGAGGACCTGGTAGGGAGCTTATGTTAAGTATCCCTTATCAAACCTTATCTTAATGGTCCTTAAGTCCACTTGAGATTTGAAGAGAGCCCTGGAAGTGGGTGGGAGAGGAAGCTTCTGGTGGCCAGAAAACCTGATTTTTCAGCCAGTCAGAGGGCTCACATCTTGACTCTGCCATTACTGTCTGTGTGACCTTGGGCAAGTCATGGACCCCTGGGTAGTGCCTCTGTATGATGAGGGGGATTTAGTGAGACCATGTGTGTCTCAATTAATTGGCACTCTATAACTGCTAGTGTATTACCTTTGCGTTGTAAGGGCCTGAGAGGGCCCTTTAGCTACCCCACACTCAGAGGCATTAACTTTCCCAAGCAGCATATCAGGTCGGTTAGTCCCACTTTACAGATGAGGAGACTGAGGCCAGAGTGACTGGTTCATTCCTCTGAGGCCTGGAATCCAGACCTCCTGACTCCCAGCCCTTTCCTCTCCTGGTTTCATGGTGGCTGAATATAGGCCTCCCTGGCATTTATAGGAGGATAATCATGCCTTGAAGGAACAAAGGAAAGGGTTTTGGAAAGTCAGAATTGCTCTCTTGCTGAAAGAGATTATTATATCATTGTTGGGAGCAGATACTGACCCGGAAACTCATTATGACATTTATTAATATTATTGTAGCTAATTCCTCGCTGCACTACTGCCGTTCCCCTAGGCACCTTTGGGATGGGATCCTCTCCTCCCTGTCCGGGGCACTCCCTGCCCCCCAATATTTATCTTAGAACCGGCCTGTCAGCTCTGCCTCTGCTGGGTGGGGCTTCCCACTGAGGGAAGGAAGGAGGTGATTCCCCTTCTGCAGAGGCAGGGTGCAGAGCTTCTCCACGCTGGGCAAAGACCCAGGCTGCGGCCCCCGACCCTGAACTCCTGCAGACTTAGGACTGCTAAGGCCTTTGGAGTGAGACCCAGGTTTGACTGTGGGCTGGGCCACTTCCTGGTTGGTTGACCTTGAGCAAGTCACTTTCCCTGGTGCCTACTCTTGTTCATTTGTTAAAAAAAAAAAAAAGAAAGGGAGTGTCACAAGCACTTCCCAAGTTTCTTGTTAGGTGTGTACAAGACTGGAAGAGAAAGTATTTTGAGAACTATAAAAGTGTCTCCACCTGAAAGTTTTTGTTATATTCATTTCTCTTTGGCCTCTAAAAGAATAAAATCTACACATGCTCTGGGTTCTGTTCCCATGGGAAGGCCCCAGCGCCCTTGGGCTTTGGTTTTTCCACTGCTACAGCCCAGGGTTGAGACTTAGAGCCTCTGAACACCCTCAGTCTGGCTTCCGGGCTGGCCAGCAGCACAGTCAGAACGTGGACAGGGGACAAGGTCAGGCCTGGAGGGTTCCAGCTCCTGAGTGAGGCCACCTGGGCAGTTGTGCCCGCCCCCCTCATTCTTCTCCTCTGAGTCAGGCCTGCCTGGCTGTGGGTGCGCCACCACCCCCGCCCCTTGCTCTGGAATAGGGCAGGTTGAGGCCTCACCCCATGGAGGATGTTGCCAAGACAGTGCATACGTATGTGTATGGCCTTGGGGGCTGGGGCTTCCCCCCCCCCCCCCCCGTTTCTCTGTCTCGTCTTGGGGCTCAGGAAAGCCCCAGAGTGGTGGGTACATGCACCTACCTTCATGTACACACAGTCACCTGGCAGGGCCCTGTGTGAGTCTGCAGTCCAGCTCGTGCGTGAGGAGGACCTGGACTAGGGTGGCTTAGGTGTGCTTTGTGGATGGGGTCCTGAGAGCACCCACCGGTGAGACTGGCCCCAGTGGGGCGTTTTGGAGGGGTGTGCCCGTGTCCCTCTGCCGGTGGACCAGATCTAAGCTGGTGAACTTGCCTGTGTGCTTCCTGGTGCGCCTTGTGTTGGGGGGGCGACACCCAGAGTAAGATGCCTTCTCAGATCAGGAGCTTCTTCCTTCAAGCAGGTGGAGGAGGAGGGGAGGCTTAGGCTGCACCTCTGGACCTCTGGAGCAGAAGGCCCTGGAACATGGACTCTTAAGTGTGCCCTTGGCCAGGATCCTTCCACTCTCTAGGTCGGGATTTCTTTGTGAGGTACCTGCCCTCCATCTGAGATTCAAGTTGCCGAGCCCCTCCCCTAGCGAGCCACAGATGTATAGGCCTGTGTCTGGGGTAGTCCCTTCTTTGAGAGGCCTCAGGCTCTGGCCAAGCTGTGGGTGGCTGGGGGTGGAGGCAGGGGTGTTGCTGGGGCAACCAGGCGTTATCAAGAGTGAGAGCCTTGATCTGGCTGGCGAGTTTGCAGCTGTGACCCTGACTCTCAGCTGTGGGCTTGGGACCTTGAGGAGCTGATGTGCTCCCATCCCTGACTTAGGAGGAGCTCAGCCCTTTGTTTCCCTGGTTAGAGGGAAGCTGAGGACCAGTTTTGGAGCCAGGCAGAGCTTGGGAAGTCACCTAGCTCTCTGAGCTGCACAGGTCAATGATCAATTACCAGGTGAGTATCTTTGGTCACCTGCCTTGAAGGGCTGTTGCTGTAAGATCCATGAGGGCAGAGACTGTTTGCCTCCCCCCAGCACCTGGCATGGTGCCTGGCATGAATTAATCACCCTGCAAGTGTTGGTCTACTGCTCTTTTCTGGTTGAGTGGGACGAGTAAGAAGGGTGGATGGGTCTGGCTTAAGAGAAAGGGAAGAAAAAAGTATGTGGTCAAGAAAACGTGAATTGCCTTGACTGGTGTGGCTCAGTTCGTTGGTGTCAGTTCGATTCCTGGTCAGGGCCTATGCTTGGGTTGTGGGTTTGGTCCCTGGTCAGGGCACGTGCAAGAGGCAACTAACTTACTGATGTTTTCCTCACATCAGTATTTCTCTCCCTCTCTTTCTTCCTCCCTTTCCCTGTCTCTAAATAAATAAAACCTTAAAAAAGAGAGAGAGAAAGGGGGAGAGAGAGAGAGAGAGAGAGAAAAGAAACCTCGAATTTAGGAGGGTGGTGTCCCTCGGCCCTTCCGCAGAGGGGAGATCAGGTTGACACAGCGGACAGAGGATGGCTTTTGGGTTCAAGCTAACCTGTCCTGAGCACAAAAACTACCCTGCCATTTACCAGCTTTGCAGTGCTTGCCCTCTCCGACCTCCATTTCCTCATCTGTAATATGGGGATTAAAGTGCCAACTTCTTAGGATTATTTATCCAGCGGTTCGTAGATAAATGTACTGTCCAGCTCTGTAGAAGTTTGCTTCCCAGGGAGTCAGGGCTCAGCCGTGTGCTTGACTGGTCTCTGAGAGGTGGGGCACAAAGGGGTCCTGCAGCATGGGAGCCCCTGTGAATTCTTCAATCCCTAGGGACTCTGCTGAGAGAAGGGCGCTATGAGACAGCTGTCCTCAGGCAAGTTTGGGTGTGCGGCACTTTATAGTTCCCAGGCTTTCTCTTTCACAGTCTCTGTTACACCTTTTGGAGTTGCTGGTGGGGGGCGGGTGTCTGTCAACACGGCCATTCCCCAGCTTATCCGTCATTCCTACAGACCAACTTCCTGGGGGAAATTGAGGCTCTGCCAAGGCCTGTGGGGCCCTACCAATCGGGCGCTTGCCCTCCCCTCTTACCTCCCACCGTTCTCTCCCTGGCTCACCATGTTCCAGCCACACTGGCCTCTGTTCTGGGAAACCTACCACTCCTGCCTCCAGGTCTTTATACTTGCCGATGCCCCCGTCTAGAAGGCTCTGTGCTTTTGTTGGCTGGCTTCTCATTCTTCAGGTCTCAGTTCCAATGTTCTTTCCTTGGAGAGGCTTTCCTTGATGTCCCTTGAAGGCACGCCCTTCCTGTCACAGCTCTTCTGTCTTCACTCTCTAAAATTATATTGTTAGTTTATCTCATTCATGTATTCATCAAATATTTACTGAGCTCACAGTATGTACGGGGCTCTGATTTAGGCACTGGGGATATACTGGTGAACAGGATAAAGTTTTCCATTGGGTATAGCCCCTAGTACTAGCTTAATAAATATTTGCTGATCCAATGAATGGATACAGTAGTCTTATAAAGAGGGGTTATTGGCACCTTCCTACAGGAGGTCACGACTTGTGTGTGATGGAGCTGGGTCCGAACCTGGACCTGACTTCTTTCCAAGTGCTGCTCCCCTTGCTGCCCTCACCTATGAGCTGTTTGTTGGCTAATTCTGTTCTCCCCGCCTGGGGATCCGGCAGAGCCACCAAGTCACAGACTGAAGCCAGCGGGAAGAATCCTGGGCTCCTGGCTGGAGGAGCAGGAGGTCTGCATTGAAGGCCTGTCTCTGCTCTGTGAGCTCGGAGAGCCCAGTGCTTCTCTGGGCTGCCAGTGCCGCATTACCTCAGTGGGAAGGAAGTCCTTTGGAAACTGTGGGGCTGAACATTCACATGAGGGCTACCACCAGCCATTGTGATTCCACTCTGGGCATCTCTCTGGCTTCCCAGTGCTGTTCCCTGGGCTGGCTCCACCTCTGCAGGGGCCTCTCCATGGATGGCCTGGCTGTCTCCTCGGGGGCCATCCCCACAGACGTTCAGGTCTTCTGCCTGGCTGCTCCACACTCTGAATTCCTTCCCCAGGGAATTACCCTCACCCGCCAGGAGGGCCTGGGGTGGGCACCATGCCAAGTGTAGTGTGGTGGCTCTTCTACCTACCATCTGGCAACTGGAAGCCCTGCCTTAGCTTTGGCTTCTGACTGTTTAGAAAAGGACTTGGGGATGGGGTTCGTGGTCTAGCCCTGGAACCGAGTATCTTCAGCTCTCCTAGTCATACTGCCCACCAAAGCCCAACACCCACAGGGCCTCGCCCCCCACTCCCCTCTTCCCTGTGAGCTTGAGAGGGCTCCTGCCCCTGCACTTTACTGGAGGGGCGGGGCCGATGGGGGGCGGGGCCAGTGGCCAAAGTGGGAGGAGGACCTGGGGAGCAGTCCTTGCCCCTCCCCTGCCCGATCGGGAGCTGTGCAGCTGGGCGGGCCGCGGTGGACTGCATCCCTTAGTGCTGGGTTGTGAGGAAGGCGTTGCCTCGGCCGGCCAGCCGGTGTTCTGGAGAGGTTGGGTAGGGACCGACTGAGTGGCGCCCGCCGTCATGGTGGTGTTCCTGGGTCGTCACCTCCCGGCGCTTCTCGGGCTCTTTAAGAAGAAGGGTGAGTGGATGTGGCTGGGTGGGGGGGAACAGGGATCCCTGACCCCTCCATTTGCCAGACCTTGATATAGAATGGGGTGCTCAAGGCCGAGGAAGGGTAATGGATGGGGGATGGGGTCCAGCATCGAGGCCAGACTCCGCTGTTCGCTGCCATGCCTTTGTCCAGCAGCTTTGCTGCTGCCTTTGTCTGGCCCTGCTTGTGTTTGGGAGGGTGGATCCAGGTGTCTCTGACCTTGAAGCCTGCAGCCCTGGGGCGAGACTGCCTCCAAGGAGTACCCACACTTTATTGGGTACATCCCAATACCTCAGTTCCAAGAGGAAGGGCACCCCCTCCTGGGTCAGTGTGTCTGGGAGGAAGGAATGCGGGAGCAGAGTAGAGGGGAAAGCAGATCCGCTGGAAGTTGGGGGCATGATCAGGGGAATTCTGTTTAGAGGCCTGGGGGACAGTTGAAGGTTTGGAGGGGGGGACCTATGCCCACTTTTCCCAGGAACTGGACATTCAGGCTTGGATTAAGATGTGGGGGCCAGAGGGTCCCCAGTTACAGTGTGACCAGGGATTCCCTCTGGGAACTTGAAATTTAGTCCTGTAGTTTAGTTTGCCTCTGATTTGTTGGGTGACCTTAGGCAAGACCTTTCCTCTTTGAGCCTTTTTCCCGATTTATAAAATTGGGATTGGGACTAGGCTAAAAGATCATTGAGAGACCTCCTAGCTCCGGCTCTGTGGGACTCCTGCTGATTCCCTGGGCTGCAGCTGGCTGGGAGGGAGGACAGGGCAGGTGTCCCAACGAAAGACCCCGATTCTTGGGTGTGGCCCTTTAAAGGGCTTGTTTTGTTCTTGCTCCTCTACAAGGTGCTGCCAAGGTCACATGACCCTCCAGTGCTTTTGCTTGTGTTGTGGGTTCCATTTAAGGGGGCTGGGGCTGCAAAGTGCTGACACAGTCCCCCATTCCCAGGATTAGATGACCAACTTCCCAATGGGCAGGGCCTGTAACAGGATCATTTGTAATGGATCCCTGGCTCCTCTGTGTGTGTGTTGGTGGAGGGAGGGGTGCTTCAGGACGGGGAACACCTGGGACTGATCTCCCAAGAGAGTCTGGAGCTTCCTTTTCCTGGGGGTGTGGGGGCCTGGGTCCCTTTTCTCCCCTACCTTGGTTATTCTTCCACTAAAGGACAGCCACATGGGTGAGTAGGGGACCCAAGAGGCCATATCACTGCTTTGTCCCTCCTCCCCAAGACTTCTTGGTAACCTGGTTATGACCCCTGCTAGCCCCCACCTCTTGCTAGTGTCCCCTGGTCTCTTCTATCTGGACCCTGGTGAAGGTGTGTATGAAAAGGGTGGATGTTTTTGTTTTTGTTCTTTCTTCCTGTAAAGTGAAGCTTGGGGTCTGGAGATCAGAGAAATGTACTTGCAATGGGCTATATGTGGACTTGGTGTCGTGCATGGGGCCCTGAGTGACGTGTGGATACGTAGTTGTATGTTTGCGTATTGTTTGTATATGTATAGAATGGAGACTGTGGATGTTATGTGTATACGTGGGAGCTGGGTGTGTTCTGTCGGGGCCCCTTGTGTGCAGCGTGTATACACAGATATGTTTATACTTGGGTGCTTTGTTTGTGCACAGACTGAAACCTCTGGGTGTTATGTGCACATACGGTGGGCTTCTGTGCCCTGGGTGTGGTGTCCTGTCTGGGGCCTTTTGTGTGGTGTGGGTACTGAGATCTATATATGCTTGGATATAGTTTGTACATGTACATGGGACTGTGTGTACAGACTGCAGAGTGGGCATTTCATGTATGTGCAGGAGCCGTGTACAGCCTGGAGACTGTGAGTGCCCTTGTTGGGGCGCCGGTGGAGCCTGAGAGCCCAGATGCCTTTGGGCTTCACTTCTCTTCCTCTTTTGTCCCACTAGGCTCAGCCAAGACTGAGAGTGACAAACGTGTAAGTGCAGGGCCCGGCCAGGGGCCCGGGTCTGTAGTGGATGAGCACCAGGACAATGTCTTCTTCCCCAGTGGGCGACTGCCTCACCTGGAAGAGCTGCACACGCAGGCCCAGGAGGGGCTCCGTTCCCTACAGCACCAAGGTAACCCGGCCCTCCCTTCCAGTGCTCCTCTCGGCTCCCTCCCGAGGTGAGAGGCCTAGCCCAACACCCCTTTCTGCTATCTTCCAGAAAAACAGAAACTGAACAAAGGTGGCTGGGACCGGGGAGACACCCAGAGCCTCCAGGTGAGCCCTGGCCCCCAGCTCAGTCTGACTCTACTTTTCCCTCTCTGCTTGATCTCTGGCAAGTATGTCTCCAAACCCTTTTGGATCTGTGTTTCTTTCCTGTACCACGAAGTGTCTACTCAGTGCTAGGTGATGCTGGGGACAATCTGAGTCAGAAATTCTAAGGGGGAGCCCTGTAGAGGCAACAGTGAGCCCCACCCGGGCCTCTGGGGGTGGTCCTTGTCTGAGGCCGGGGCCTGATCTCCTTTTTTCTTCAACAGTCCTCCAGGACGGGGCCAGATGAAGATAGCATCTCCTTCTGCAGCCAGACCACATCCTACATGGCTGAGAGCTCCACGGCAGAGGACGCTCTCTCCATCCGCTCCGAGATGATCCAGCGCAAAGGTGTCTGCTCACTAGCTGGGATTCTGGGACAGGGTAGAGGGGTGGTGGGCACCATGTGGGTCCCTGCACCTGCAGCATCCTTCCCGCTTTCCTCCTAATCTGCTGTTTCCCACGGCTCTGTGATTCAGTGAATTCAAGAAACAGAGTACCTTTTGTGCTCTTGGGCTCAGGATGTACATTAACTGCAGAGCAGGACAGTTAAGAGTTGGGCTTGAGCCTGATATTGCTACTTACTTGCCCTGTAACCTTGGGCCAACTCTTAACCTCTCTGAGCTTCTGTTTGATGTTCTATAAAAATGAAGACAAGAGTACTTATATTATTGGAACAACTACCAAGTGTTTAGCATGCTAACACATAATAAGTAGTCACTAAATGGAAATGATCATTATTGACCTAGTAGATGGGAAAGCCTTCCAGAAGTTTTACAGAAGTGTATAGTTTTGTTTACCCTAGCTTTGCCCATGCCCACTTGACTATGGAACTTTTTTCCCACAGGGTTGTTAATATTCTCCAGAATGTCCTGAGACCTGCTCTAATGGTTTCTCTCCCCTGTACTGGCCCCCAGGCTCCACCTTTCGACCCCATGACTCATTTTCCAAATCATCGGGGAAGTCAGGGCGGCGGCGGCGGGAACGGCGCAGCACAGTGCTGGGCCTGCCACAGCACGTGCAGAAGGAACTCGGTGAGCCCTGGGTTAGAGGGGCAGCGGTGGTGGGTGGGGAGCCGGGGGCAACCCATCTGTTGACTCCCAAGTCCTTCCTGTCCATTTCAGGCCTGCGGAATGAGCGCGAAGCTCCAGGTACTCCTCGGCCTCCGGGGCCCCGGGATGCTGTCCGAATCCCCACGGTGGACGGCCGTCCAGCGGGTCTGGCCTCAGGAGCAGGGGTCCGGGTGTCCCTGCAGGCGCTGGAGGCAGAGGCGGAGGCTGGGCCCAAGGCAGAAGCCATACTGCAGCGCCACATCGACCGCATCTATCGGGATGACACCTTTGTTGGCCGGTCCACAGGGGCTCAGCCTCCGTCGATTATCCGGCCCATGTCCCTAGCGGTTCCCGGATTGACAGGAGGGGCCGGGCCTCCAGAGCCTCTGAGCCCGGCCATGTCTATCTCACCCCAGGCCACCTACTTGTCAAAACTGATCCCACATGCTGTACTGCCGCCCACAGTGGATGTGGTGGCCCTGGGCCGCTGCAGTCTGCGCACGCTGAGCCGCTGTAGCCTGCTCTCGGCCAGCCCAGCCTCCGTCCGCTCCCTGAGCCGCTTCTCCTCGGCCTCCAGCCCACAGCCCCGCAGCCGCCACCCATCCTCCTCCAGTGACACCTGGAGCCACTCTCAGTCTTCCGACACCATCGTGTCTGACGGCTCCACCCTATCCTCTAAGGGTGGCTCTGAGGGCCGGCCAGAGGGCTCTGTAGCTAGCAGTAGTGTGGCACCCCCTCCCCAGGGGGGCAGCGGGAGGGGCTCTCCCAGCGGGGGCAGCACTGCCGAGGCCTCGGACACTGTCAGTATTCGGAGCAGTGGGCAGTTGTCCGGCCGGAGTGTGTCCCTCCGTAAGCTGAAGCGACCCCCGCCACCCCCCCGCCGGACCTACTCACTTCGTCAGCGGGGCTCAGCAGCCCCTGATGGGCCCTTGGGGTTGCCTCCCAAGCCAGAGCGGAAGCAGCAGCCCCAGCTGCCTCGGCCACCTACCACTGGTGGGTCAGAGGGGACAGGGGCAGCACCCTGTTCATCCAATGCAGCAGGCAGCTGGGTGCCAGGCTTGTCTCCAGGTGGCTCCCGGCACCTCCCACGCTCCCCAGAACGGACACTCTCACCCTCCAGTGGGTACTCGAGCCAAAGTGGTACCCCTACTCTCCCTCCCAAGGGTCTAGCTGGGGCGCCTGCTTCCCCAGGCAAGGTCCAACCCCCTAAACCAGAGCGTGTCGCTTCCCTCCGGTCTCCTGGGGCCTCCGTCTCCTCCTCCCTTACCTCTCTGTGTTCCTCCTTCTCTGACCCAGCCCCCTCAGACCGTTCTGGTCCACAGATGGCAGCCCCCCTTGGTGACAGGTTTGTCATACCTCCTCACCCCAAGGTGCTTGCCCCCTTCTCCCCACCTCCCTCCAAGCCCAAGAGTGCTACTAACCAAGCTGCCCCTGCTCTGGCTACTCCTGCCCTGGTCTCGGGGCCCATCTCTACCACTGATGCCAGTCCCGAGCCCCCTCCCACCCCCCAGACAACCCTGACCCTGCCACAGGAGTCTCCCATTGCCTCCAAAGACCAGTCACCCCCACCATCCCCACCCCCATCTTATCATCCACCCCCACCACCCACTAAGAAGCTAGAGGTTGTTGAGGAGGCCCTGTCTGCCCCAGAGACGGCTGAGGAGCCGCTCCAAGATCCCAGCTGGCCCCCACCCCCACCCCCTGCGCCCGAGGAGCAGGACCTGTCCATGGCTGACTTCCCCCCACCAGAGGAGGCCTTTTTCTCGGTGGCTGGCCCTGAGCCCGCAGGCCTGTCAGGCCCTCCAGCTCCTCTCAGCTCCCTGGCTGCCTCACCCTCAGCTGCTGTCTCTCCTCAGAGCCAGCCCCATGGTACCCCAGGCCCTGCAGCCCCACCAGCCCTACCTGATGGTTCTGTCCCAGAGCTAGCCCAGCTCCCTCGGAAGGAACCAGTGGGCTGTGGCAAGGGCAATGGGGTTCCCAGAGAGGATGCCGGTGCCCCCCTGGTCACGCCCTCACTCCTGCAGATGGTTCGGCTGCGTTCTGTGGGTGCTCCCACTGTGGCTCCAGCCCCAGCGTCGGGGCCATCAGCCCCGCAGAAGCCACTGCGCAGGGCCCTGTCAGGGCGGGCCAGTCCAGCACCTGCCTCCTCCCCGGGGCTGCATGCTGCCATCCGACTCAAGGCGTCTAGCCTGGCTGCCAGTGAGGATTCTGTGAGTGCCCAGCCCAATGGGCCACCTGACGGAGAGCCACGGTCCCCCGCCTCTATGGCCAGCTTCATCTTCTCCAAGGGCACTAAGAAGCTGCAGTTGGAGCGGCCTGTGTCCCCTGAGAACCAGGCTGACCTCCAGCGGAACCTGGTGGCTGAACTTCGGAGCATCTCAGAGCAGCGACCGCCCCAGACCTCAAAGAAGCCAACTAAGGCCCCCCCACCTGTGGCCCGCAAACCCTCTGTGGGAGTGCCCTCACCCGCCTCTCCCAGCTTTCCTCGGGCTGAGCCCCTCACTGCTCCTCCGACCAACGGGCTCCCTCATGCTGAGGGCAGGACTAAGGGGGAGCCGGCCGAGAACGGAGATGTTATGCAGCTGGTGGGCCCAGAGGAGAAGCTGGACCTGCCTGGCTCAGGTACAGTGGGCAGTGGCAGTGTGTGGGTCCCATTGCTGGTGGTAGGACTGGGTGTCTAGGTCTCACCGCTAGGGATTGCTCTTGGACTTGGGCGGTTCCAGTCTCAGGATGCCTGGGGAGGGTAAACTGTCACCCTAGAGCTGCTGTGAAGCAGCATGGTGTGTGGGTTTTTTTTTTTCTTTTAACATACTTTGTGTGCATGAGCACATGCAATTACAGTTGTCCTAATGTTTCCCCCGTTGCTCTTCCCTGCCCCACAACCCTCCCCAGTCAATCCCCACTCTGTTGTCTATTACCATGGGTCCTTTATCATGTCTGTTACCATGTTCCTTGACTAGACCTTTCCCCTCTTCCTCTTTATCCCTCTTATGTGGGGCTTTGTTATGGGAACAACTGAGTTTGAATTCCAGCGTTGCAGTTTATCTTGGGCCATCGTAGCCTTGGGCTCCTTGCTGTCAAGTGGGGACAGTGGTGTCTACTTTACAGGGTCAGAGATAATGTGTGTCTGGTGTGGTGCTGCTCACGTGGTCAGTAAATTAGGGTAACAATGTGTCTTGGACTTTCAGTGTCCAGAACTAAGGGTGGGGGGGCCTTTCCTGAGTGTTCCTTTTTTCTTTTTCCCCCCACAGACCCACAGAAAGAGCTGGTCTAACCACCAGGCACCCCACTGGCACTGCTGACCCATCCCAGGAATACAATCTCAGGGACCTGAGCAGTTCCAAGGATGAGAGGATGTGGCAGACACTTAACCTAATAGAGAGGATGCCTGCAGCCTTAACCTCCACGGCCTTCAATATTTATGCAAGCCTGGTCTTGACCCTGTCCTCCGAGTCATCCAGCTCTCATGCCTTTCCCTAATGGAGTCACCTCTGGCGGCTGCCACTTCACTCTCGGCCTTAGCCTCATCTGGAAGGAGGTAGCTGGTGGGAGCGGGTGGCTGCGCCCCCTGCTGGCCCTGAGGTCAGAGTTGGGAGAACACCTCCCTTGAGTTTCACTTTTTTTTAAACGTCCAAATCATGCACATCCTGTAGTCCAGAATCAAAGCACTTTTAAAAAGAGACTGCATGTCCATCCTCCGGGGCCCATGAAGCCACATTCCAAGGGCCTGTTTACATGGCAGCAGCATCAATCCCTGGCAGCCAGCCCATAGCTGGGACCATCGACCCCCTCCCTCTCATCCACTTCGCTCCTTTTTTAGTTCTTGGAGGTGGGCAAGTCATTGTATTCCCACAGGCTGGAGGCAGGAGCGAGGCTGTGGAATTCCAAAGCACAAAAAGGTGCAGCGAGGGTTAGCCTTCCTGTGCCTCAACTTACCACCAACCACCCTCCTGCCTTCCAGTTATGCCAGGTGCTCCGTGCAGGGAACAAGAATTGGGAGGCTGCCTGGGCCCGAATGGGTGGGGAAAGAACTAACCAGAGGGAGAAGGTCCACTGGCTCTGCCCTCAGAGAGCAGAAGAGCGTAGGGAGTCATCTTGTGGCCAAGCATTGTCCCTTGTTTTACCCGATCAGTTTGAGGGTGGGCAGGCACAGCACTTCGGGGACAGGAGCCCATGGGCTGTGGCCAAGCTGTATCCCTTTCAGCTGGGCAGAAGTACTGAGGAGGTAGATGGAGGGGAGACTCTAGCACGGGGACAGCTTATGTGGACAGTGGGCCCAGCCCTAGCCCCACAGATCCATTCTCTGACCGACCTTTCCTCGCCTCTGTTCATGGCCTTTGTGCAGCCGCCTTTCAGCACAGGTGGTTCTGTTGGGGGAGCTGACACTGACAATGGGAAGCGAAAGGTGCATCCTATTCCCGACTCTTCCTTAGTGGAGGGGGGGGCCACTCCATGCTCCAAGGGAGCAGGATGGGTGGTTGCCCCCCCCCCCGCCCCCAGAAATCAGTCTCTGCTACTTATCTGTCCTCCAGGAATTTTAATGACCTGTTTTCAGCCTGTGCCACCTATCTAGGTAAGCTGGCTTCCCCACTGGCCCCTGTGGCTCCATAGTGACTCAGGCTTGAGTCTGGCAAGGAACCTTACTATTAGCTGCCTCTCTTCCACCAAGGAGAGATCGACCTCCTCCCAGAACAAGAGCTGGGAACACGGGGTGTGGTGCGAGAGCCCAGGTTCTGCTGGCCCTCTCATGACTTCCCGTAGCTGTAAACCAATGTTCTTCCCTTGCCCTTTGGGTAATGGAGAGCTGCTGCTGGGTACGTGTTGTGCCTGCCCCCCGAGTTGGGGAAAGAAGATGGTCAATAAGCACCGCTCTGCTCAGAGCTCCTGATCCAAACCCCTGGGAACCAGGACCAGGCCAGTGCCTCCTGAAACTAGGTCCTGGCAGCAGCCTTGGAGCTGCTGGAGATGGGAGGGAGCCCACATTCTCTTTCCCTCCCTTCTCTCAATGTTACTCAAGCTCCTTTTCCTCGGTTAGAATCTTTTATTTCCCCACTGGGTGGGACAGTATGAAGAAGGGAGGATCTAGAAGCAACCCTTCTTTGTCCTCTGGGGTAAAGGAGCTTGATCTAGTGCAAATGGAGAGACCAAAAGCCTGATTTTTAATTTCCACAAAAATGTTAGAGAGAAAAGTATATATATATTTCTTTAAATTTTTGAGTCTTTGATAACAACTATATAAACAAGCCATTCACTCTGCCCTGAAGCTGTGTGTTTCAAGTGTTAATTAAATGATTAAAACTTGGCTGTGGCTGCTTAATGGGAGAGGGGCAGTGTTTGGGGCCCGTATTTAGAAGGGAAAATATCCTCGCAAGCATCGCGCCCCCCCAAAGCGGGCCTCAGCTGCTTAGCCCTGCCAAAGAGAACGTCAGGTGTCCATCCTCCATCCTCCGAGCCTGCCTCCCTCCCTCCCCCACCCCGCCCTGCCACAGGGTCAAAAGTACAAGATACAGGCGGCCCCAGGCCTGGTGAGGAGCTCAGCAGCTGCTACACACTTGTGTTCCTCTTTCCCAAGATGGTCCAGTTCACACAGGCCTCATCCAGACGCCCCTTTTCAGACATTTTATTTGAATTCATGACGCTGATGGTTAGTGATACTGATGGAGATGCCTTACAGAGAAGTAACCAACCTCTTACGAGGAAAGAACCAGGCAGTAGGGGCCCCCCTACTCCCCATGTTAACAACAGCTGGTTTAGGGATTGTCCCAACCTAGCAGAGCCAAGGGGAATTCCTCGGAGCCCTGGGGCAGACCCTGCCTCCAAAGCCAAGCCTTAGGACTGGCAGGCAGTGGCGAATGCGGCCACCCACGTGGTGGACCACTAGGTTCTCTTGTTCTCCCTCCCCTTTCCTTTTCAAATCCCACAATTTCCTGCTGGGGAGAAGCTGTAATTAACCCAGTTCAGGCACCAGATCCCAGGCAGAAGCACAGCTGCTGGGGCAGCTCTAGGAAAACCAGGAAACCAGTGTTTTTCCAATTAGAAGAACTGTGGCACAAACTTTTTTTCTGTGCGTTATATTAAAAACAGATTTCTCCAGTCAGCTGCCAGGGGAAGAAGAGCTGGACCCCTGCTGCTGCCCAGCCCTCATTACTACCTGGGAGGTCGGCCTCCCACAGTAGCTGGACTGGGATGATCCTGGATTCTGGGGCGATTGAGCGGCCTCTTACCAAGTTCTGTACCTAGTAAAGTCCCAAACTTCTTGCTTCAGTGTCCTGGGAGATGGGTAAACAGATGACAGACGGAGCAAACCGCGGAGAGAGCAGGTGACTCTGGATGATGGGTGAAGGGTGGGAGATGCCGGGTTAGCTAGCTAATGTTCCCCCCCTTCAGTGATTTACAGGAGATGTAACCCAGCTTGGTCATGAAGTTGGTTTCCTTCCACTGTGCGATGCACTCGTCAGAAATTTTAAAGTCAGCCTGGACGAGAAACAAAAACAGTGATCACAGTGACGGTGACAGGACAGCAAGAAAACAAAGGCTGTCTTACCCCCCAGCATGCAAACTGGCTCGGCCTCTGAGGGCGGTTTGCCAAAGGCTTCCTCACTCACATTTTTTTTTTTTTTTTTTAAATGTTTCACATCTTTTGACTCAGGTAAACCCAAAACATTGCTGGAGGCAAAAAACAACAAAGCTGAAGCTGTCCTACTTAGGGCACATCATGAGAAGGCAGGGTTCCTGGGAGACAGTAGTGCTGGGAGAAAGAGAAGGCAGCAGGACAGGAGGAAGCCCAAATGTGGGCTGGAGTGACTCCATAGAGGAAGCCGGAGGCCTGAGTCTCCAGGAGTCGAGCAGGGCTGTTGAGGACGGAACACTCTGGATGTCACTCATTCATAGGGTCACCAGGACTTGGGGCCAAATCAGTGGCACAGAGTTCATTTTAGGGGCCTAATTTAAGAAAATAAGTACAAAGAACTATGTACCAGGACATCCATCATGGCGTTCTAATAGTGAAAAACTGAAAACAACTTCCGTGAGGGTAAACAATTTTGTTAAATTATGATACAGTACTATACAATAAGATTCCCCCCTTGATATTTAAGAAGATAGGGAAGTTTTTTGGCATAAAGTTTAAAAACAATATGGTAAGATTCAAACTGTTAATATCTCTAGAAGTCCAGAAGAAAATCATCACTAATGACATTTTTCAGTATCTCTAGGTGGTGGGACTATGGATACTTTATTTCTTCATTTTTTCCTAAACTCTACATATACCTACACTGGAAATTTATTTTATAGCCAGGAAAAAAAAAAAGGATTGATAAAGCCATTCTAGAAAACCAGGAAAGGAGGCAGGGGACAAAGCCATTTGGCACATACAGGAGGAAATCCCTCGGAATACCCTCCAGAAAACCTCTGAGGAAACAAGTTATTAATTGGAAAAAGTCACACACGTAGAGTTAGTTCCAGAGAGGGTGAATTTTTGCTGCTGTAGTCACTGATGTAGCCCAGACACCCAGAACAACGTCTGACACATAGTAGGGACCCAGTATTTGTTGAATGCATGGATGCAGGCAGGGGTCGCGGGGACAGGTCCTGTGTGAGTCAGTGCCCCAGAGGCAGAGGAGAGAACGAGTGCTCTAAGCTCAAGGTGGGTGATGGTGACGGTGACCCCGGAAGGGTTTTGATCCTGGCTCCACCACTTCTGGTGACCCCGTGTGGTCTTGGCAGGTATCCTGCCAGGTAACACAGGATCGTCTCTGACAGGCCTTAGATCAAATGAGGAACTCTGAAATCCCCCAGGCAGTGCCTCAGGCAGCCTGTTGGTCCTCAGTACATGCGAGAGCCCCCATGCGCCCTAGGCACCTCATTCAGAAAGTTCTAGAATGAAGACAGAAGAGGGGCTTAGATGCAAAGGCCCAGCTGGGAAAAGGGCAGGTTTGGATTCAAATAATAGACACGGTCCACGCAGGCCAAGTTAAGAGAACCACCACAGCTTTTTACCTGCAACTTCTCAAAGACCTTCTTCTTGGGCTTGAGCTCTTCATCTGGTTGGCCCTTCTCATAGCCCTTCACAAACACTCGCTCACCAGGAGCAGAGCCTGCAGGAGGGTCCAAAGGCTCGACCTTGCGGCTGACCCCTTCTCTGGGAAGGCACACAGGACAAGGAAAAGGTGAGGCTCCGACTGCTTCCAGCGGCCGCGGAGGCCGCAGCATGAGAGCCCCCACACGGAGGCTCTGCTGCGAGTTAGGTCACCCTCACTGCCAGGGCCCCAAGAGGCCCTCCCTGCTATACTACGTGTCTGCACACCATCCGCTTTGCGTTAACCAGGGCTAAACTGAAGACCTATGTCAGGAGAAACCAAACTCTGGGCCCTTGGGGGAGGACGTATGACATAACAGTGAGGGCAAGGCCTTGACAGCCCACGAGAACGGGGTTTGAATCCTGGCTCCGCCTCGTCAGTGGTGAGAGGCGGGCATGCACACACTGCTTTGAACCTTCAAATGTCTTTTAACTGCAGGTAAAGCGCTTCATTCATATACTTGTACGATAAATAATTCCTTCCTGCACTATCTTTTGGCCAGTGTGCTCCGGGCTTCCCCCTGGCATGGGAGGGCCAGCACATGGGCCAGTTCCCCACTCTTGGCCTTCCTGGTCCTGTGCCCCGCCCCAAGGCCTCACTCACGTAGAAGCGCACAGAAGCATGCCTTGAGACTCGATTCCTCTCATCTTCTGCGGCTTCAGGTTGCACAGCACCACCACCAGCCTATCCTGCAGTTCCTCCTTGGGCATGAACTGCACCAGGCCGCTCACCACGGTCCGCGGCTCAGCTTCCCCCACGTCAACCTTCTCCACGTACAGGCTGTCTGCGTCGGGGTGCTGCCAGCAAGAGATGTCAGACCCAGAGCGTGTCATAGTGGAATAGATTGATGGCACCTGGTGAACCCTCATATCCGGAAAGGGGCATCTACTCCTAGAGACGCCCCTGAGGGATCCTCCAGAACTTACTCCTTCCAGGTCTCAGCGCGCAGGAGGCTGGGTCTGGACAGTACATTCTACTCCCAACCGACAGGTGGGATATAAGTAAAATGAACCTCATTACTTGTGTAAGAGGTGGAAGTGATCTCTAAGAGAGATGTAATGGCCCGGCCTATCTGGGTGGTTGCCATTACGGCCACAGCAGATCAGTCCTAGGCGCAGGAAGATGAAAAAAGACGACTGGTGCCATCATCTGAGAGCACCAGCTGCTCTCAAAGTAGTTTTGGTGGCTGGGTCTATATAGTGAAAAGCCAATCAATGCTGGGAGCAGAAAAGGCCCACAATGCCCTGACTGGCGTGGCTCAGTGGGCTGGGCATTGTCCCACAGACTGAGGGGTTGCTGGTTTGAGTCACAGTTGGGACATGTGCCTGGGCTGCAAGCCCGGTCTCCAAATGGGGGTGTGCAAGGGGCAACCAACTGATGCTTCGTTCCCTCTTTCTCCCCCTTTTCCTCTCTGAAAAGAAATAAAATCTTAAAACATTAAAAAAAAAAAAAAAGAGAAAGCCCACAACAATGGTCCCAGTCACTGGTGGCATAACTTTCTGTCCCTGAGAAAGAGTCCTTCTCCCTTCACCTCTTTGTGTGTGTGTGTGTGTGTACACACACACACACTCTGGGCGGGAGGGTCTGGGAGACAAAGCAGCTGATCCCAGATAAGGCCTGCAGCGAGTCCAGACAAGCTGGTAGAGACCAGCTGAGTCCATCTGACTAGATTTAATGGATAAACAAGCTCCCTCCAACCAACATCCGCCCCGCACTCCGAGTTCCTGGCCTTGTTTGGTTGCATAAAGTCCAAAGGCAGCAAAAGGAAAAGCCTGAGGCCTGGAATTAGACACCTGGGTTCTGACTTGCAATATGACCTCAGGGATGTTACTTCCCATCCCAGGCCAGGTTTCCACCAGATGGAAACAGACAAAACTTGACCCCTATCTGCCTCTCTGGGATGTGGTGAAAACGAGTACCTTGTCCACACTAATGACTTTTCCCACACGGATATCCAGCCGGGATGGGATGACGACCTCTGGTTCTGAATTCTTGGCAGGGCCTTTGGCAACAGGCTCTGGGAATGAGAAGAACCCCAAGGGGTCAGAACTGTCCTCCTTCCCCATGAGAGGTCAACTGCTGATCCCGCCAAATACGGACACCAGCAGGCTTTCACGCAGTCCCCAGAATCTACCCAATAATTTTACCTTCCTTTATCTAGCAATCATCTAATCCTCCTTCCTTATTTAACTTTACAGAAAAAATTTACAGAATTACATATTAGTCATGTGGGACTTTGCCGTGGAAGTAGCAAACGGAGGACCTGAAGAGGAAACACCATTAATATTAAATTTTATGGAACATGGGAATCCTGGCCTCTATTTTACAGCAGTTCAGAGTTTTAATGATCAATTAAAACTTACCTTACCATGAATGCTGCATCTGAGTTATATCTTCTTTAAAACAGGGTTGGCAACCTTTGAGAAGTGACACACAGGATTTTCATCTATTCTTTCCCTCAGTTATTAGATGGGAGGGGAGGGGACAGCAGGAGGTCTGCCACCTTTAGGTGTTTCCATTCATGCATTCCACAAATATTTACTGAGTCTTTTCTGGGGGTGTGAGGGCTGCACGGCCAATAAGAGCCCGTCAGAGGCACATGGAAGGGAACTGAGTGACTCTGAAGATGAGCTTCCCTGAGCAGCTGTGTCCCCTCACAGTCTAACCTAACTGGAGAGGATGTAGTGAAAGGGTCCACATACATGTCTTACACCAGCATCTCCCAGCAGTGCTGGTACAACAGGGTATACGTATGCATAGCATCCACCAAACCAAAATCAAGACGACTCAAGTTCCATTCCAGGTGTCAACGGGGGATGACATTCTTGTGCTCCAGGCTTCCTGGCTTCTCGGGCCCTCAGTGTGGGATAGACCCTTTTCTGAGGCCCACTAACAGGCTATCTATCCCGATAATGTCGTCCCCCCTCCCTGGCCTTTCCCCTCCCCCACTGGCCTTACTCTGCTTCGAAGGATCTGGGTAGGCAGCGCTGGACAGTTTCTTCAGCGCCGGGGTATTAAACTTTTCCCGGATGGGATCCAGCAACTTGTTCAGGGCAACTTCAACAGAATTCTTTAGGTCTCCAGGGTGCACAACCTGAAAAAGTGCACGAGGCCTGGTGAGATAAGGCCTAGAACACCTGAACGCCTGAATCTATTAAGAATTATATGCATACAAGATGCAGGGTGTTTTCCCAGCACAGTGAGAACCACCTTGTGAAGCTGGCAGGGCAGAGAAGGGGGAACAGGTTCAGAAAGGTCATCTAACTTGTCCAGGATCCAGGTCTTTTAACTCTTGAATTTGATACTAACTTGAAGGTTTTTAGAAGCTGTGTGTTTTTATTAGCCGAAATCTTCTAGTCCTCCCCTTCATGCTTAGAGTGGTAGCATAAACCAGGTGTCATTTACGGAGAAGCGTTCACATGGGTAACAGCGGGGCTAAAAGCCCAAAGGGGATCTGAGTAAGAAGGAAGAACGAGGGCGCTGGAGTTGAGGCCCAGCTAGCGGCATGACCCCGACCCAGGCCCCCTCTAAGTGTTAGATTCTGTGCTTAAAAAATGAAGATAATACCTTCATCTCATAGAGTCAAAGTGAGGATTAAATCACATAATGCGGGTGCAAATGGTGAGTGGCATCAGTACGTGGGGGGAGGAGTTCATAATGAAATTTCAATGAACTGGGGTAAAATTCACTTTTAAATCCCAAGTTTGGCCTGAAACGATCTTCTGGATATTCTGAGGAGATATCCCTTAGGTATGAATATCTGTACTACAACACCTACATTTTTGTTTCTGATGCTATTCCTTCATTTCCTTGGAAATGTTGAATTTTTAACACCACAAAAGCTTCAGACCTGCACTGTCCAGTATGGTGGCCACTAGCCTCCTGTGGATATTAAGATTCAGTTATTCAGTTGCACTGGTCACATGTTAAGGATCTACAGCCACATGTGACCAGTAGTGATGGCTGTGTTAGTGCAGACAGAACACGTCTACCCTTCCAGAAAGTGCTATCTGTTATTGTTGCTCCAGGCTCTTCATTCAAAAACATTGCTTCTACTTCCCATTTCTCCCACAGGGGACTGTTCACGGGGTTGAAGAGGGGACTATGGCCTGCTTCAGACTGCAGAGAGAGGTCTCAGAGCAACGGCTGTCAAATAGCCAAAAAACGGGCCTTAGGGGCCCACAGACCTCAGAGGTCCCTAAGTCTCTCCTCCACTGGATGCCCAGACCCTCACACAACATTGTCTCCAGGGGTCCTCTGGCCTCCGCTGACACTTCAATGGCAGGGAATGCAAGGTCAAGGGAAGCAGCCCTGTCTACCCCTACATAGTTGTGGTCATTAGAAAGTTTTTCCTGATATTGAACCTGAGCATGCCTGCCTGAGGTCCCGAACTGCAGCCCAGACTTAGGCCTCTGGTGCCCAGGAAGAAACCTAAACCCTCTCCCATGAGAGTCCCTCATGTATTCGGGGATGCCTGAACTCATACTTGTTCCTCAGCTAAATACGCCCAGTTCTTTTAACTGTGCTTTTGTGACATGGTGGTGAGTCTGTTGTCTATAGTGGCATCTTTCCTCTACGCACCAACACACCCCAGATAGTCAAATAAACCTCATCAAATCAAAGTCCAAGGCTCCATGCACAACACGAAGTGGACTCAGAGCAAAGGAGGACTGAATGGACTATGAACTCCCTGGTACTGGGATCTCCATTTCTGATGACTTAGGCCAATACTTCATTACTATCTCTGAGAGCCCGATCACACTGCCGACTCAACTCAAACTCAGAGTCAATCGAAACTCCCATTTCATTCCCCATACACACTACTAGGTCTTCCCCTTATAATCTGGCCCTGCCTGCATACCCCACAATGCCCACCTCACCTTTTAGACTCTAGTCAGACCAAGCCACTTCCGATTCCTTGTATGCCACACTGTTTCATTTTACTGACTTTCTGCAGTTTATTCCCTCACAAATTTCCTCATGAACTCCTACTCAAGTGAAACGGTGGATGCTATCCACTGGACAAAGTGCCCCAGACAGCCGCTTAATCACTTCCTCCCATTTTCTGTCTAGACCATGTATGTATCTTCATTGTGCAGTAAGACAGGAAATATTTGTTTATATGTCTGCTTCAACTACTGGATTATGAGCTTCATGAGGATACAGTCTTCTTTGTATTGCCAGCTCCCAACACGGTGCCTAACACACGGCCACCATGTAAATCTTGTTAAACTGCATGGTGAAATGAATAGTATCCTCTATTCTGACCTTTTCATTAAAATTTTATCTATGTATTTATTTATTTACTTAGGTTTTTTTTTTTTTTTAATCCTCACCTGAGGGTATGTTTTTATTGATTTTAGAGAGAGAGGAAGCAGGGGAGAGAGACAGAGGGAGAAATAAAAACATCTACTGGCTGCTTCCCATACACGCCCCAACTGGGGATTGAACCCATGACCTAGGTATGTGCCCTGACCAGGAATCAAACCCACAACCTTTTGGTGCATGGAATGACGCTCCAACGAGCCACCTGGCCAGGGCTCTCTATTTTGTCCTTTTATATTTGTGTCGCTTTTTCAGACCCTGATTTTGCACCTGTCCTTGAAATGCTTCATTTTGGGTTGGGTTCGGTCCTTCATTCCAGGTTAAGGCCTTTGGAGAGTGATTAGGACACTAATACATTAGCTTTGTGCTGTTTGCCCATCTTATCTGTGAACCATCTGAATCCTCATCTTACCCATTAAAATATCCCTGGAGAGCATCAGGACAGAGAGCCCTGTGGTACATAACCAGAAACCTAGCTAGGACAGGATGGAGAGGTTTGTCAGAACGAGTTCAGTGGTGATTATGCCTCCTTTGGTATTACCTCATCAGCGAAGTCCTTTTCCAGGTCCAAGTAAGCTGTGTAGGTTTTATTTCCACCCCATTTTTCATCTCGAAGGATCACAAACTCTGCAATAAAAAGGATCCACACCAACAAACTCACTGCTAATGGCAGTCAGCACGCCTAGCCCAAATATATGAGTATCTGTTGTTTCTGCCACATATGTATTTTGAACTTATTTATATGATGTTTTATTAATTTTTAAAATCGGATGCCTGGCTATGTTGTACACCCAGCTATCACTCAAACTCAAGGGGGAAGGATCATGTCTTACATTTACTTTTCTCCCTTTACTTCATGCCTGCCCCCACCCTCATTTCTACCACCCTGACACCCCACTTAGAACCTAGCGTGGTAACAACACAAGCACAGTTAAATGGTATCTCAGCTCCAACTCTACATTACTGTCTGCGAATGCAGAGCAGAGTATCGGGGAAGCCGCCCCTGGAGGAAGCCTGTGATACGGCGTGTGATCACACACACCAGCACTACTAGTTTTGCTATTTCGGCCTGGCCTCTGAGAAGAAAGCAGGGAGTGTCTTACCAGACTTGAGGGGAAAAAGGACATGCTTAATGAAGGACAGAACCCCATTGTTCTCCACATTCCCTGGCTCGCAGAAGGCCTTCTTCAGCTTTTTCTTCACATCCTCCTTCGAATCAAGGAGATCAATCTTGGACTCCTAGAAGCCAAGGAGGGGAAGAGGACCTCTTGTGGTTGAAAATGAGAATATGCACAACTAATCTGTGTACAGTTGATCCCTGAACAACACAGGTTTGAAATGATTTACTTACACGTGATTTTTTTTCAGTACGTACAGTACTGTAAATATATTTTCCTTGTTTTCTTTAGTAACATTTTCTGTAGCTTATTTTAAGAATACAGTATATAATACACTGTGTTAATAGACTGTTATTGGTAAGGCTCCTGGTCAAGAAGACTATTAGTAGGTTAGTTTCCGGGGAGTCAAAAGTTACGTTTAGATTTTCCACTGTGTGTGTGTATGTGGGGGAGGTTAGCGCCCTTAACCCGTGTGTGTTCAATGGTCAACTGTATTTTAATTTTTTTTAATTTATTTTTTAAATTTAATTGTACTTTTTCTATTTTATTACCATTTTCTTAATTTTTTCTGTATTCTAATTATTTTAAAACAAAGATTTAAACATTAAACAACCTTAACAAAGCATAATTAATCAGAGTAAAGGACCACTCACAATATTCCACCCAATAAATAAAGCTATTTTAATTTTTCTGTGTTCCTCCAAGGCCTTGTCTATGGCATATGGAATCAGTACAAATTTGTAGTTAGAGAATAAATGTCCTGCGATTTTTTTCACTTAAGGCTATGTCCTCAGAAATACTTAAGTATTTCTGAGTGGTTACTCAGTCTTCACTTATAATTTTTATGGTGTTTTAATTATAAATTTTAATTATTTCCAATAATTAGTGACAACATAATTATACAATTTCTAAAGTTTCAGATTATGTTCTAATTGTTACAAATTATGTATCATGCTATAATGAAGAGCCTCGCAGAGGTATTTTATTTAACTTTCTCTAGGATTATTTCTTTAAACTACCACAAAAATTGCTAGGCACCTGAACGGGGCATACAGATTAACACTGCCATCAGCAATGCGTGAGGAAATGTGTTTCACAGCAACCACCAACGTCAGGTATCAGGAATGTTCTAGAGCCATGTCTCATTCTTAGGGTCATAGAATTTGTTTCTCATTTTGGAGCGAGTGAACTCATGCTCATCTGCATTCAGCGGTTACCAAATCTGGTCCACATATGACTGTATATGAATCACGTGGGGCACTTTAAAAAAATTATGAATTACTGGGCTCCACCCAAAACTCATGAATCAAAATCTCCTGGGGTCAGGTCGGGAGATTTTTAAAAAGCTCTCCGGGTAATTCTAATGCGTTCGTGTTTGGGAACTGCTGTTAGCACTGATTTCCAGGATTAAGAATATGGTGAAAGTCCCCCAACAGGATGAGTAATATGATTTTGTCAGAGAAATAATTGACACATGGAACATCTTAATTTGAGACAAAAAGTAATGAGTATATTCTTTTAAAAATAACAGTAAGCTTTCATGCATATCTTTATTAATCTCTGATCAAAGATCAAGAAATCAGACTTAAAGAACTAGGTAAGTGCCCAAACATGACTTTAAACAGAATCACTTAGTAGGATTTGAAAGAAAACACAGATTCCTGAGTTGTACCCAGAACCATTTTATCAGAATCTAAGGGCACGGTCTAATCAACTTTTTTTTTTTTTTTTTTTTTAAATTTCCTGGGTGATTCTGAAGATAAACCATGTTTGGGAACTCTGAACTCAACCTTTTGCTATTTTGAGCTCCACCAAGTCCTCTATTCTGTACCCTTAGTGAACAAAACAAAAGCATACATTCCTTAAAGAGGACTTTTAAGTGTTTAAAGACAACATATGTATCGTATTAGTTATATGAAATGTCACCCGAAGCACGAAGATGCTAGTTGGTGAAATGCAACCACAGCCTTCTCATTAATAAGGCCGAATTTTATCACAGTTCTATGAGTAGGGAAATTGCTTTTGCTTGTTCTTTTTATCAGTAGCAGCAAAACTCTTAAAATCATCAGGACTGCTTCTGGGTCCTTCAATACCCAAGAATCACTGGAATTAACTGAATGATTTAAGATTACTTATAACTCAAATTTTGGGGAATTCTGGTTAGTTAAGTTACTCTTCTCTTGAGTCTTTAATCCCTTTATCTCTTGCTGAAGATTTCTAAACTCAAGTCAGAGTTGGCAACCTACCTCTTCTGAGGAACTCATTTTGCTACCAGTTAATCCTGGAACCATAGGATTCATCAGGTGGATCCGTTTTGAGTAGCCAAGTGCAGGGAGATACTAAGGGGTTAGAAAGGAACACGCAAAGCCGATATTAGTATAAATTCCTCCTCAGTACCCGGATCTCATCTAGCTAGGCCAGCAACTTAATAGTTTCATATATTCCTTCCAATTTTTTTTCCTACTGAATATATAACTTCCAATGGTGATCATAATGTAAACAGCGCCCCCCGCCCCCCGCCAAGCTCTTCTATTAGTATTATATTGTGAGACCTTTGGATTTATCCTCCCACCACCATAAACTGTAAAATCTGGCAATAAATAAAATAACCATTTGCAGACATTGACAGCAGCGGGTGTACAGCTACAAATCTTGAGAGAAGGGAAAGCAAAGGTGATCACACAGTTACCCTGGCTTTCTCCTTGAGGGCATTTTCCCAAACCAGGTGCTGAGAAAAAGAGACTAAACCAAAAGCAGCAGTCGGACGAAGCAGAGGAGACAAGAGAGTGAAGTTTGGGGCTATCAGGAGGCTGGGATTTGGGAAGGGTTCTAGAGAGAAGGGACTCCCCCGTCTAAAAATCTAAGTCAAAATTCCCCATTGATTTAACAACTGACTCATAGCTGCGCATGCATATGAAGAGAATCGAGGGAGCCCAGCAGAGAACAGGCGCTGGGAGGCTGGAGACCTGAGCAGAGATTTCAGAGGCTGCACAGTGCTGGGGAGGCAAAGTTTGGAATTTAGGTCCAATCAAAGTAGAAAGGGTTTTGTAAACACCTCCAAGTTTCAGTAAGAGACTCCAAAAGCGCCGGGGCCTAAGAATAAAAACCACATCATGGGAAGAAGGGCAAAATTCTAATAGACCTGTTCTGTCAAAGCCTAAAACCAGCCCCTGACAGGATCAAGGTGTGTAAGTAATATAATCATATGTAAGTAAGTAATGGCATGTAAGTAATTTAACAGTCTACGCAAACATAGCCCTCTGTAAACATAATGCAGAGCCTTTATAGCATATTTACAGTGACTCTGATACATTAAAAAAAAGCATTAGATGGGGATTGCCAGGGAGCGGGGAGTGAAGGGAGGCGGAAGAGGGTATGGGGGGATAAATGGTGATGGAAGGCGAACACACAGCACAGTGTACAGATGTTGGGTTGTGGACTTGTGCACCTGAAACCTGTATAATTTTGTGAACCAGTGTCACTCCAATAAATTCAATAAAAAGGAAAAATAAGTACTAGAAATGGAAAGCAGAAAAAAGTGACCGATTGTTAAAATAGCCAACAAAAGCAGAGCCAGAAACCATCCAGATATTATAATAAGCGGATCGGGGTGTCAAAATTATGATTGGTGTGTTAAAGGGAATAGAGGAAAAGATGGACAAAAGACAGATAATTATAAACGAGAACAGGAATCTATAAAAAACAATCAGTGGAAGTTCTAAAATGGCACAATACAGTACTGAATGGATTCAACAGAAGACAGGATTAATAAATTTGAAGAAAAGTCAAAAGAGAAAATCCAAACTAAAGCACAGAGGAAGCAAAGAAAGGAAAACAACAGAATGCAAGAGACATGCAGGGCATGATCAAGAGGTCTAACCCACATACCGTCAGGGTCCTAGCAGAAGAGAGAGAGAATAGGACAGCAGCAATATTTAAGGGAATAATAGAGGACAATTAACCAAATTTGATGAAAGCATCAACCCATAGATTCAAGAAGCTCAGCAAAATCCAAGCAGGATATAAATACAAAGAAAAATACAGCAAAAAATATCACAGGCAAATTATTGAAAACCAGAGACAAAGAGATAACCTTGAAAACAACCAGAGAAAAGATATATTATCTACAGAGGAGAAACAGTAATACCTACAGGTGACTTTTCCATGGAAACTAGAAGCAATGGGACAACGCTTTAAAGTGCTAAAAGAAAAATAATTGCCAACATAGAATTTGAAACCTTTGAAAGCAAAGGGGAGATGTTTTCAGACAAAAGGAAGCTAAAAATCTCCTTATCAAGAGACCTGCACTACAAACACGTAATACCAAGGGGGGCTCTTTAGGCTACAGGAGAATGATCCCAGATGGAAGCACAGAGACATAGAATTGCGGGAAGAAATCAAGAGTAATGGAAAGGGTAAGTAACGATAAGTATACGTGAAAATTGTTTTAAAAACAATTGTAATAGTCTTTGGGATTTAAAATATATATAACAGTGAAATATATGATAACAATAGCATAAGGGGCAGGAGGGCGTTAAATGGAGTAAAATAGTATGTTCTTACATTGTTGGGAAGTGGTAAAAATATCTAACTTAAACTGTACTAAATTCCAAAGATACATGTCATCTCTGGGCAGGGACGAGCAAAACTTTTCTGTAAAGGGCAAGATAATAAATATTTTAAGCTTTGTGGGACACACATACGGTCTCTCTTGCAAACTTTTTGGTTTTTTTTTATAACCCTTAAAAAATATAAAAACCGATCTTAGAACATTTGAGTCATACATAAATGAGACTTGGGCCATACCTCCACTAGAATAAAAGAAGGTTCAACTAAAAAGTTAAGAGAGGAGATGAAATGGAACAAGTAATACTTGATTAATCAACAAATTTACATTGCAAACATTTCCCCAATCTCTAAATATATACAAAAACCACTTAAAAATATAAGATTCCATTGTGAGGCCTTATCACAATGGTAAATGGTATTTAACCGATTCCTTGTCATTTGTTATGTCTATTTCCAGATTTTTGCTTTAAATTGATAATATGATACGTACTTTTATACATAATTCAAGTTGCACTTTCAAACCACCCTCCAGGAATTTCCACTAGCAGTGTTTTCTGTCCACCCTTGCCAATGTGAGGTTTTGAGATGGTTTCAAAAATACCAACCACTTCTCAAAAGCTCTTTTCAACTTACTCAAGTTCTTTCCCAGGGGAAAAAAAAAGCTATTATGGGCTTGTGCTAATTTCCTACTTCAAACCCTGCTAAACCTCATCTTAGAGATGAGTGGTTTATGTAAGACCCAGAGCAAACAAACCAAATGCTGTGGGAAAGAACAGTAGTGTCTTTCCCTGGAGACTGAGCTACTAGGAAAGATGCGTATCAAACAGGTCTAGGGGCAGCTCTCTGGTGGGAGCAGAAGGACAGACTTTGGAGACACACAGGTCTGGGTGCTAATTCCTGCTTGGTCACTAACTGATCTACTGGACAACTTTCTTACTCTTTCTAGCCTAAGTTTTCTCATCTGCAAAACAACAGAAAATAATACCATACAATACGATGAGTGGCGAGACCTGCATTTTTAATAACCTTTAACTGCATACCCCTGAGGCTCAACAAGAAAAAAAAGATAGGAAAGAGGATACTAACCTTCTCGGCAAAGGTGAAAATCTTTCTCTGATCAACGCCTCCAAATTGTGCGTCTACTTTCAAATACTCTTCATCCAAGGCCTGTGGAGAGAAACACATGAGCATAAGCTCCTACTGGGCTTATTCTATATGCATCTGGGTGATCAGAAACTTCTGAGGATCACTACGTTTCTCAGAAGGTAGAGGCAGGAAGCAAGGAAGCAGCATTCAGTCTCCACATTGGCCTCATGAGCCGTGTCACCATTTGCTGAATGCCTTCAGTGGACGGTGCTCCATGTGGATGTCACAGGGCAAAACAAGCTCTGCCCTCATGAAGCTCACAGTCCAGTGGGGGAGAGAAGGCAATAAACCACAGTCATGTCAAAGGTGCTCACTGAATAATGCAGCCTATGAAAAATGTTAAGTAAGTGGCAGAAAAAGGTGCTGAGTGAGCCTGGGAAAAAAGGCAAGGCAAAACTTATAAACAAGGAGTTACTGTCACTTACTACGTGCCAGGCCTTAGTGCCAGCCCTGTGGATAGAATCAAACCCAGACCCTGCCTTCGAGCAGCCAATTACCCACTTGAGGAGAGAGGCATATAAACAGGTAATTTCAATACAGTCCGCTGAGGGCTAACCTGGGCTAACCTAGACGTTCATTTAAAGAACAGTGCTAACAGAAAGAAAGAAATAATTATCTCTATCTGGTCAGACAGGTGGTGGTGAAGGCTTCCTAGAATCAGGATGTGGGCTGAACTTGGCTTGGAAGAACCTCTAAGCGGTTTTCACCATGTAGAGGAAACAATGCGAGAAGGCACAGAGGTGTGAAGTGTTCAGGGAAATTATGAGTGATTCAGTCTGTGAAAGCACAACTTCAAGGGATGTCGGAAGTGGTTAGCGATAATGACATTGGAAAAGCAGGTAAGGACACTGAATGCCATGCTACGGTGCCTAGCGTCACCCCAGTCAGTGAATGGTTTTAAGGAGGGGAGAAACATGGCCTACACTGCAGAAAGACCACACCAGTAACACGGCAGAGCATGGAGTGGATGCCTACGGGTTGGAGACAGGGAGAGTGTTTGGAAGGCTGCTCTGCGAGGCCGGGGACAAAATGATGATAGAGCAAGTCAGAGGGGACACAGAGCAAGACTGAACTTATGGGAGTTTTAAGACATGGAGCTGATAAAATTTAGTGTCTGACAGGATGGGGGCAAGAGGAGGAAGAGGCAGAGAAAGATGAGCAAGCAGGAAGAATCTAGAACAGCACTGTCCAATAGGCCTTTCTGTGATAATGGGTATGTTCTGTACCTGTGCTGCCCAACACTCTAGCCACTGGCCACACGTAGCTCACGAGTAACTGAAACATGGCCAACGTGACTGAAGATCTAACTTTTTAATTTTAATTACTTTTAATAGCCACGTATGGCTATGACCACAGGCTACCATAGTGAACGGTGTAGATCTAGAACATCTCTGGGTTTAACCTTTGGAAGGATCACATGGAGGTGACACGGGAAGAATAGTTTTCCTTCTATCAAACATTACAGAAATATGCAAAGAAAAAGTTAAGTCCATCTATATGTTCATCCTGTCTTCTTAAAGTAACCAGTATTAACAGCTTGATTTGTATTTTCCCATCCTTCTCTTCACGCATACAAGTAAGTACACACACAAAACAGGATGTGCTTGTTTTGTTTAATAAGAAAATAGGATCCTGCCTCGTTTATTTTTCACACATTGCTCTGAAATTAATTTTCAACGACGAAACTGTGATCAACTTAAGGAAGGTTTGTGGGATGAGCAGTGTTTTGAAGCACAGGCAGGTAGGGGAAGACTTATAGTTGAAAAAGTCACAGAGGGTTCTAGGAAACGGAGGCACGGGGAGGAGGGAGTGGCAAGAAACAGAACAGAAAAGGGTGCCGGGCAACCACATCCCTTGCAAGTACCTGCAGTCCGGGGTACAGCAGACCGCTCAGCAGAGGGTGCTCCACCTGCTTTACCACCTCAGCTCCAGCTTTTTTGGCATCATGCTGCGTGACCACGGAGGAGAGTCTGTACACGTCTAGTGTGTATTCTCTGAGGAGGAAAGGAAGAGGGGGCGGCTGAGCCTGGGCCCAGGCCTCGGTTTAACTCTAAAGCTCCTTAATTCACCCTCCCCATCTTAACACACTTCAAGAGGGCACTGCCTAGCGACCCATCCTCTCATTCACAATACTATTTCATTTTTATGGTTTCCCTTTTTAAAGATGGCTTTAATTAATCTTTTTCTTCACTTATCTCTTGAAATACTGCCTTTCTGCCATCCCCTTCCATTTTCTTCTTCTGGAATGCCTAGTAAACACTAGAATTTCTCAATCTATCTTTCATGTCTTAAGGGTAGTGTACCCATCACTCAGTTTAAAAAAAAGAACCTAGTTACTTCTTTTTTTATATTCTTGTTTATTCTATTACAGTAGTCCCAGCTTCCCCCCTCTGCCCCCCTCCGCCCAGCCCCCCGCCCCCGCTCCCGCAGTCCGTCCCCACACTGTTGTCCATGCCCATGTGTCACTCACACATGGTCTTTGACTAACCCCTTCCCCTCCTTTCCGCCACTCCCTCCTCCTGTGCACCGCTCCACAATCCTATTCTGCTTTCTCCTCCTCCACAGTAACCACATCCTCATCTTTTGTTTTTTTCCAGTTTTATGCTGTTTGCATCTCTAAAGCAATGTGTTGTAAATATTCTTTTATGTGTATCCTGTGCAAGTTCTTGTATGTGTACATGTGCAAGTTCCCTTATATATGCCTAGGAGGAGAATTTCTGGATCATAGGGGATTTGCATCTTGAACTTAGTGGGCAATGCCAAACTAGTTTCCAAAGTGGCTTTTATTGATTTTTTAACTTAATATTGTCATTATTTTATTTTAGTTTTAGAGAGAGGGGAAGGGAGGGAGAAAGAAAGGGAGAGAAGTGAAACATCCATTGGTTGCCTCTTGCACAACCCCAACTGGGGGCCTGGCCCGCAACACCGGTTCATGCCCTGACCCGGAATCAAGCCGGCGACCTTTCGTTTTGTGGGATGACGCCCAACTCATTGAAACACACCAGTCAGGGCTGGTTCAAATCTTGACAGATGCCCCTAAAGACCCAGGCAGGTGGCCAAAAGTGCCCCATATACTGGCTCTACTTTCCTTGAGAAGTAGGGGCGAGAATGGAAAAAGGGAAAAAGCCCTCCTTTGTTCTCGGCATCTGAGCAGTAAGCCTGGGTTGTCCCCATCGCCCCCTTCCGGAAGATCCCAGCAGACCTGTAACTTCTACCCAATTCACCAATTGGCATTTTAATCCTTTCTCTTACCATAGAGATGGTTAGCTTGCTTTTGAACCTGGCTATGAGGTTTGGTTTTTTATTTTTATCTATCACTGCTGTGTTTGGAATAGAGGGAGTGCATCAAAGTGTGCTCTTACAAAGCCACCTTCCTTTGAAGGTACTTTTATATACAGGAAAACATCAAGTGACTTTGAAGCAAGAAAGTTTTATGTATTCCACCTTTATTCTAGGAGAATAAAACCCTTGGCCGAGTTTGTAGATAACAGTGTCTGGCATACACTGAGAACTCACTAAAATGTTTGCATGACTCACTCTCTCCCTTTGTTAGGTCTCTGGCTAGTACCATTACATCATAGCGATCTCTGCTCACTCTATTTAAACAGAAACACCCCCACTTCCTGAGAACTTTCTTCCTCCCCTTCTGCCTGCTTTGTAGCACCTATCATCATATAGTAAATGCTCCCTAAATATCTGTAGAATAAATGTAAAAATTAATGAAACCTCAGGACACTTCCAAGGCTATAGATTCAAACACTCATTTACATAAGGATGTTTATATACTTTATTTAAAACTCTAAATGTCCAATAGTGGGGAAAGGTAAAGAAAACTGTGTTAGATGAGGTAAAAGGAGACATTAACATGTAAGCAAGAGATATGAGCTCACATCCTGGCTCTTAGTTACTAGCTGTTATGAACTTAAGTCAGAATTTATTTCCTTATCTGTGAAAAGGATAAAACAATGCTTAACTTAAAAAGTTGTTCTTTGGGAAAGTGACTAGTACAGCGATACACGGCTTATTTGAGAGTTTTTAAAAATCAAAAAATGTGGAGACTATGAGGCGGCAGGGGGGAATTACTCAGAAAATTGTCAAATTAAAAAAGGTAGGACACAAAATTTTATGTATGCCAACATTACAAATATGAATAAAACTGACAAAGATAAGCCATAAAAGTTGTTGGGAAGGTGAAAAACAAGCGAACTATTTTTCTTTCACATTTCTTTTATCAGTACTTGCTGGGGCTGGAAGGAGAAAGGGAGGCTGACTTGCTCATCATCATTTTACCATATGCTGTGAGTTCTACAAGGCCAAGGACTCTGTTTTGGTTACATTTATATCTGCAGCAAATAGGAGAGTGAGTACCTAGGCATTTAGTAGTCAGTAAATTTTTGATGGATGAATTAAAAAGACAAAGGGTGGACCTTTTTAAATGGTTAAAAGGTAGAGTCAAACAGTTTCTAATCCAAATTGAAGACTGCCTAGACTCTCACAGGCCTGTAATTAGCTAGGAGCGCCAGAGGCACAGGGAGGGCGGAGGATCAAGCACTTACTTGCTGAGCTGGTAATCAGTGCCTTTGATGAACCTGAGCTTCTCCAAGGGCACACCAATGCTCTCCAGCATTGCCTTGATCACATTCTCATAGTAGCTGGTTCGGAGTTCCAGTAGTTCCCAAGGGGCTTTCATGTTATCCAGGTATGCGTGAAGGTCCGCAAACAGAACTGTTACCTAGACGTAAGAGAAAAGGGACCACCCAAATGTGAATTTGTCCAAGTACCCTCAAACCCTCCTTCCTGCCCTACCCTTATTAAGTCTCTCTTTTGGCCATTTCCCAAGGGCAACTGCTTGGTTTAAAACATTGCTTCTTACCTCACATCCTGCTTTCAGGAAGTCCGCGATCTTTGACATAGGCACGAAGTAAGCCACATGTGGCTTGCCTGTGGTTGCTGTTCCCCAGTAAATTTTAAGTTCCCGCTCCTTCAGTATCTCCTTCAGCTTCTCTTCCCCCAGAACCTCCTGTTGTGGAAGCAGAAGAGCTGGTTTAATGCCGGTGCCCCACCTTGCTCATCCTTTACCCTGTGACAAGGAAAACAAAGGCATGTGTCACTGGGGGTCCAGGCTCTGAGCCAGCAGGGGGGCATCCAGCCGTGCTCTTAGTGCGGAGAGCCAGTCTAAGTTGGCGTTGTTGCTTGACCACCCCAGTGAAAGGGCACTGACATTAGGGGCGTGGGGTGTCTTTCTAATCGCGTCTTCCTGTCCAACTACCTCTTAACTCATGCTCCTTCCTTTCAAAGCCAACTTCTTGAAATAGTTACCTCTTTTTCAGGTCTCTGTCCCTTATCTTTCCAAAAAAAAAAACAACAGATTTTTTTGCATCTGTTCTCCTTAAGCATTAAATATTAGCAATTCTTGCAGCCCTACCTCTTTTTACTCTACATTCTCCTTGATCCCCTTTAGTGGCTTCAATTACTACACAAGAGCTAGTAACTCCCAAATCTCCTGCTCACACCCATTTGTAGAACTGTGTACAAGGGTGTACCCCCCAAAAACTGAAATTATCTTCTGGAGGGTGGGTCCCTTGTAGTATAGGCTTCCCCTGCTAGCTGAGTGTTCTAGGAAACCAGCAGACATTTTTGTGAGAGGCTGCTTTTGGCTCTGGGAAATTTTTTTGATGACACTTTGAACACATTTGCCCATTTCATGGTGGGTGATTTATGAGCAAGGCCACTCACCCACACTGCGCTGAGTGTTCAGAAGTTTTTGACCAAAAAATAGCATCGTCCCTGTGCCCCACCCTTCCCATTTACCTGATCTTACCCTGAGCAACTTTTTTTTTGTTTGTTTCTGGATGAAAAAAGTCCTCAAAGGGAAACATTTTGCTGATGTGGACAAGGTGAAATAAAAACGGCAGAAGCACTAAAAGGCATCAAAACTGAGAGTTCAGAAACTGTTTTGAGCAGTGGCGGTGGACTTCCGGTCATGATGGAGGTGTAGGTAAATACAGCTCATCTCCTTGTACAATCACATAAAAATTACAACTAAACTATAGACTCACCATCACACAGAACCATCAGAAATCGAGTTGAATGGAAGTCTGACAACTACGGAATTAAAGAAACCACATCCATCCAGACTGGTAGGAGGGGCGCAGATGCAGAGACTCTGAATGGGCTGGTCCCATTCCCATGTGTGTTGGATGAAAATCGGGACAGACATCTCGGGAGTGAGGAGTCCCAGCCCCACACCAGGCCCCCTAGCCCAGGGTTCCAGTGCCAGGAAGAGAAGCCCTCATATCTTCTAGATGCAAAAAGGGATGCAAACCAGGAGGGATTGAGTTAGTGTAAGAAACTACTGGAGTCCCACGTGGTTCCTCTTAAAGAACCTGAACAGACTTACTCAGACTCACTCCCTCTGAGCTCCAGCTCTGAGGTAGCAGCTTGAAAGGCACCAGTGGCACACAGGTGGTAACTGAAAAGTCTGGCATCGAGAGGAGAGCTGGGGAACAACTTTCTTCCAGAGAGAAAGGCAGGCAGGGGCCATTGTTCCTTTTTTGAACCCTCCTCCAACAGAGCCACAGAGCCAGCAGGTACATGCCATATCTGAGACTCTGTCTACTCTAACAGTGCTTGCCTTGCCCTGGAGATCCCCAGAGACTCTGTCCCACAAAACCTACAGGCCCACCCAAGCTGCTTTTCCATAGGAATGGCTGGTCTTGGCTCATGTTTCACAACTTCCTAAATCCTTTCAAACAAACAACAGCCAGCCTCAGTGAGCTCCTAGTCCCTGTATCTCTTGCTAAGTGGCCCCAGGCCCAGCGCTAGCAGTAGCCAGCTTAGGTTCACAACTTATCTTTGCCTGGGAACCTCCAAGCCCAGCACAAGTAGCAGCCATCTGCGGATTGCTTTGTAGCTCAGGCAGGATGGCCCCGGGCAGAACACAGGCGGGGGCTGTCTTTGGCCTGCAAGCCCTGGGAAACCCCAGAGACTATGCACCCAGTGGACAGCAGCAAACCACGTTGGAGCACCACCACCGTGGCCCTGCACAGTAGATCCTCCATGGAGGGCAGAGGTTGGTGGTCAGTGGTCATAGCCAGTCCTTGCAGCTGAAGGGCCTGGGTAAATCCCTCCCATTGACCTGCCAACAGCAATCAAAGCTCAACTACAAGAGGAGGGTGTATTCAGTCTACATGGAAGGCACACTTCAAGTACCAACTTGGGTGATAGGGGAGGCTGTGCCACTGGACCCTACAGGAAACCTACTACATTAGGCCACGCTACCAAGACAGCGAATAACAGTATAGAAACAAACACAGGGAGGCTGCCAAAATGAGAAGACCAAGAAACATGGCCTAAATGAAAGAACAGATCAAAACTCCAGAAAAAGAACTAAACAAAATGGAGATTAGCAACCTATCAGATGCAGAGTTCAAAACAATGGTTACAAGGATGATCAAGAAACTTAGCAAGGACTTCAACAACATAAAAAAGATCCAGTCAGAAATGAAGGACATACTATTGAAATAAAGAATAATTTACAGGGAAACAACAGTAGAGTGGATGAAGCCGAGAATCAAATCAATCATTTGGAACGTAAAGAAGCCAAAAACAACCAAGCAGAACAACAAGAAGCATAATCAATTAAATATAATTTTTAAAAAACCTGTTTTGAGCAGTGGAAAAAACATCTCAACTGGTGTACTGCACAAATGGAGAGTACTTTGAAGGTGCCTTAAGTTTAAACATGTAAGAATACACAATTTTTTATAATTAAATTCCATTTTGAGGGGCTACCCTCATACCTGTCATTAATCCAGTTAATTCAAACTCAGTGTGTTCAAAATTAAACTTATGTTCTCACCTTTCTACCTTACTCCTCAACCATTCTTTTCACTCATGGTTTCACCCCCAGTTCAGTAAACGGTACTGTCATTCATTAAGTTGCATAAGTTACTTGGAAACAGCTCTTAAACCCTCTGATTTCTCTGCCTCTATGCCACCACCCTAGTCTAGGCCACCATCAGATTACACCAAGATTACTATAGCATCGTCCTAACAGGCCAACAGGCCTCCCATATCTACTTTTGCTCTCTCCAATCTGTGTCCCAAAAGGCAGCCGGAGAGATCTTTAACATCCAAAATCTGATGAACTCACTTACCTGTTTAAACACTTTAATAATTTCTTTTTGCCCTAAGACATACTGGAAAAATCCTAATAGGCCAGTATGCTGCAGGTAAAAAGAGATTTTAGTGTTTCTTCAAGTGATGCCTGGGGAGGCTGTTGGAAGCCATGGTAGCAAAAACTGTTTTGCTGGTTTGAATTACCTATTAGCAGGACTTGTTAAAATTCTGTGTTCCAAGCTGGTTGGAGGTTGATCCTGCATGCTCCCAGCCTGTTTGGACACTTAGAGGTTCTCACCACCCAAGGAAACGTCATATCACTTACCCTTGAAAATCCGAGTGAGTCAATGCCATTAGCTTTGTATATGCTCTATTCCCAACCAGCACTATTTTATAGAGAAAGGCTTGGAAACAAAGGATCTGGCTAAGGGGAAGCATGCAAGAATCTCTGGTTAAGATCAAGTTATGAGTGGAAAAAACACAAATGCCCATCAACTGATCAACTGAATGGATAAACAAAATACAGTTAATCTATATAATGGAATATTATCCAGCCATTAAAAAGGAATGAGATTCTGATAGGACAAAGTAGATTAGTGTTTCCCTCATTCTGGGGGGAGGGGAGAAATGGAAAGCGATTGCTAAGGAATACAGGTGTTTTGAGAGTGATGAAAATGTTCTGGAATTAGATAATGGTGATACTTGCACAACCTTGTAAGTACAATAAAACCCACTGAATTTTACACTTTAAAACGGTGAGTTTTATGGTGTGTGAATTGTTTCTCGAAAAAAGCTGTAGCCTAATCACTGCTCTTAGAATAAAACTCCAATTTTAAACAGCCTCATGACCTGGTCCCTGCTACCTCTCCTAAACAAACAAGTACAATGTATGGTGATAAGTTCTACAGGGAACCAACAACAACAAAACGCTGAGCAAGGGATGAGACAGTTCTGGCGGCAGGGGATTTATTATGTAAATACGGTGTTCAGGAAAACCTTCCAGATAAACGTGACAATAATCAGAGGCCTGAAGGAAGCAAGGGAATGAGCAATACAAAGAAATACTTATTGTTTGTTTATTTGTTCATTCTACTCCAGCTCAATTAGCCTTCTCTCTGAATCAGTGTTCTTTCCCTCCTCTGAGTCTTGACCTGGGTTCCTTTTACCTGAAATGTACCCCCCCCCACCCCACCCCATTCGTCCTCTGGTTAACTTCTACTCCTGCTGTTCTGGAAACAGCAGAACTTTGTGCAGTGAAGAGGGATCCGCATCCTTCAGGGTTTTCAGGGCGCAGTTTAGAGGTCACTTCCTCAAGCTTCCCTGACACTCACTCCAGCCCTCCTCCCTAATTTCCTTTCAAAGTTCCATGTATAGTATCGTCCAATACTTTCTTCAGCTGTAATTAATTGTATAGATTACAGGTTATTTTTAACGTCTCATTCCCTCTAGACAAGCTCTGGGAGGGCAGGGCTTTGACGTATCCCCAACCCTAGCGCCTAGCACAGCGCCTGGCACGTAATAGAGTGGGTGAGGTGGAAGTTAAGCTCAATGTGATTTCTTTAGTGCCCAGAAAATTGACTGACTGACTGACCAACCGTGAGGGTTGCAGGCTGTCTCACAGCTGCCTTGGCGTGGAATCCTGGCCCCATACAGTTAGTAGTGGGGCTCAAGATCTCTGAATCTCGGGTCCCCAGTCCCCAGCAACGCGTTTTCAATTACAAGGCCCGACCTGCAGGTTCCGTGTGATGAGATGTAGCTTCTCTTCTGGGCTCGGAGCATCCCCCATGGCTCCGTCGCCTGTGTTTCTCGTGCTGTGTCCGGCACCCCGCACCCTTTCCTCGGTCGCCACCGCCGCCACGTGCCGGGAAACCTACAGCGGGTCTAGTAAGGTTGCATCAGCTGAGCTCGTCGCTCGTCTTGCTAGGCCTAAACCTTTCGCCTGAAAGTGGTCCGAAGTCAAGAGCAACAGAAAGTCGAGCAGGTCGATGAGACGGGACTAGGTGGAGCTAGTAGTTGGGGTAGGCGGTGCGCGGGGCGGGGTTGCGGTGCCTGCAGGGGGCTCCACCCCTTGAGGCGGGGCGTCCCCTTGCCAATCACTGACTGTTCGCCCACCCACTGGAGCTGCTGGGGCTGCCTCAGGGTGGGGGAGGTCGGGGAGAGGGGCGATAAAATGGCGCAGGGGGCGGAGTGAGGCGAGGTCTTTCGCCCAGGCTTCGGCCCGGCTTCCGGAGGTGAAGAAAGGGAGGGGCGAGGGGTCGGCATTGCCTGGCTGGAAGGAGGATGGGAGAGCCTGTTGCTTCTTCAGGGGACCGCGTACGCCGTCCGCCCCGTTAAGGGGGTTGGGAGGCCCTCACTCGGCTGGGAGAAGGGCTCGTTTTCGTTCTTGAGGTGATGGCGGCGGGAGGGAAGAGAAGGGGAGTGTCCCTGCCCCCACCTCCACGTTGGCGGGCTATAGGTGCCCTCACCCTGCTGAGGAAAAGGGAGGTTGTTTGGGGGCCTGGGAGGCGGGGAGTGACGTCGGCTCTCCCAGCCCAGTAGGGATGGGGAGGGATGGAAGTGTAGGCGGGTGGGCGATGCCGCTGTGCCGCTGCCCCCGGCTCCACTGGGGGGTGGTTGTAGCTGGGGAGGGGATAGTGGTCTTTCTGCCATTCCTGGTGGGTGGGGGGAGGAAAGGATGACCTGCCACTTCGGGGAGGGGGGCCTGGGTCCCGCTATGGTGAGGGTGTGGGTAGCCATCGTCAGGAAGAGGGGCGCTGGCCTGCCGACCGTCCGGTTTTGCCCCTACGGGGGGAGGGGCGGAGATCAAGCCCGCGCTTCTCCCGCCTTCCAGAGGGAGGCGGGAATTACTGGTCCTTTCGGAGGTTGGAAGAGGGAAGTGCGAAGGCCCTGTCCTGGGGCGATGCTGTGCTGGCAGCCGTGGCATTTCTTAGGGAGCGGTGGGGGAGGTCAAGCGGCAACCTCCGAAGGGTGCCTTTGGGCCATTCTTCCTCCTGGCTCTCAAGAACTGGAGGGCCCCCCCCCCCCATTTCCTTCCTGGGCCGGAGGGAGGGCAGTTGGCACAGAAAGCGATTGAAATGCCCACCTGCTGCCTCTACCTGACTTCCAGTTACTCATGGATGTTAGAGGCTCCAGGCTTTAGCAAACCTAAGTTGTTTTGTTTTGTTTTTTAATTTTATTTTAAAAAAGAAACCTGTTGCTGCGGCTTAGATACTGGTCTCCCATGCCTGTGTGGGAGGAGTGTCCTGGGGCCCTTCAGCAGAAATTTCCAGTTCTGGGTTGTTTTTCTGTCCTACAGCTTTTTCATTTACCTCAAAGGGAGTTGCACAATTCTTACAGATAATTGCAGTTCACTGTGATTTTGTTTAAGCGTTATAGCTGTCCCTGTTATGGAGTGGTCAGACTTACTCCGTGCCTTTGTGTGGTGTGCCTCACAGGTACTGCAAGGCAAACGGGGAAGGCTGGAAATGAAGAGCCAGTGGGGAAGTCCTATCCCTTGAAAATAATCCTTACCCTTATCTGTCAGCTCCCGCTTGGTAATGCTCTTGGTTTTAGAGCCTTGAAAGAGGGACGCAGGGTCGTGTCTGGTGTTGCAGTTTTAGTGACCTGAATAAAATAAAGCTTTGTGCTCTGAGGCAATGGGTTTCTTAGGTATGATAAAAATAGAAAGGGAACCAGTTTCTGAGGTTGCAACCAGGAGGTTAGAGAACAGGCAGGGCGGGCGTGGTAAACTGAAGTGTGAAGAAGGGGGTGGACAAGTAAGAGAAGTAGAAGGACAGAATAGGGTCACAGAAGGGATGGGGAGCAGAGGAATTAAGAGAGAGACTTGGGAGGTGGGAAAAATATTCTTCCCTTAAAAATAAAGAGGTCCTCGTATTTTTGGTGGAGGTTATAAAGTACCAAGAAAGGCAGGTGATGGTTCAATAGCAGACAGAAGTGCTGAGGCTGTCCTATGGAACTTGAGTTTTATCTGAGATTCTACTCCCCTCTCCCCGCAAATTCATTAAATACCAACTTGCATTAGTATAGGGCTTTTAGGTTTAGACTGCTTTCATAAACTTGCCCTCATTTGGTTCTCATGATAATCTGTGTTTGAAGTTAACAGTGAATAATTCCCATTTTTTCAGATGAGTATTCTCATCTGTGTTGAGGTTCAGAGACTTCAAGTGAATTGCTGAAGTTTCTGAATTTTAGTTTAGTTCCTCTCTGTGCGATACTTTATTATTAGTTTGCAGAATTTGCCTGATAGTTTAGATGTCCATACAGCCTGGTCTTTAATTTAGTGACAAAATGGTTGAGTGCTGGGTTAAACTAGAAGAGATGGGGTGTCCAATCTTTTGGCATGTCTGGGCCACACTGGAAGAAGAGTTGTCTTAGTCCACACATTAAACACAAACACTAATGAAAACTGATGAGCCAAAAAAAAAAAAAGATTTTAAGTAAACTTAGAATTTTGTGTTGAGCCGCATGCAGCCAGGGGTCTAGAGGACACCCCTGCTAAAGTACACTGAATAATTTCTTAACATGCAAGGACTAGCAGAAGTTCCTTACCAGTGTAGCACTTTCTGTTTTCCTATTCTTTGAATGCTTCTCTTAAGACTCTTAACGGGTCAGGGAGATGGTGAAGGTGGGGTGAAATAGTATCTATAGCCACTACTTCAGCTTTTACATCGTGCCTATAGCATGCTAAGTGCTTTATGTTCACTCTCTCATTTAATTCTTCCAACAGCCCTGTGAGGCAGGTATTATGATGGACCCCATTTTACATGGGAGGACATTTGAAACTTCAGAATGTAATCATTGTATCGCCACTGACTTCTCATTTAAAAATGTTTTTATTATTAAATATTTTGAGCATATAAAAATTATAGGAATGAATACTAACAGTAATGAATACCATGATACCCACCATTAAGCTTTATCTTATGTTGCCACATTTGTTTTAGGGCTTTGTTTTGTTTTGTTTAAGAAAACATTACAGGTAGGATTGAAGCTCTTAAGCTCCCTTGCCATTCCTCTTCCCTCCCACAACTAGAGGTAACCACTATCCTGAATTTGGTGTTTCTTATTTGTATGCATGTTTTTATAATTTAATGATATATGTATCTGTGCATATACAATTTGTGGTATTTTTTAAAACAAATTACAAGGAAAAATAGGGAATCTATAGATTAAAATACAAGACATCAAATAATTACAATGTATGGTCCTTATTTGGACACTGATTTTTAAGAATCTTTAAAAATATATGACATTTATAGAACAATTGGAAATCTAAACTGACTTTTATGATAAGGACTTCTTGTTATTTACAGATGAAATGATGTGATGCCTGGAATTTGTGTCAAAATAATCCGATAAAGGGGGGAGGTAGATGGCATAAGATTAGCTATATGTTGATAGTTGTTGGGGCTGGGTGATGGGTATGTGGGGGTTCATTATGCTATTATGTTATTTTTGTACATGTTTTAAATTATGAGTATGTTTCAAAATGAGGAAATAAGATTCGGAGAATAATTTGTGCCAGTTGAAAACTATATGTATATGGCATTGTTTTGCATGGTTTTTTTCCCAACTCTTTTGGCACATTCTGTGAGAGAAGCTCAGAAGACCCAGGTCTGTGGCTCTGGATGTCAGTATGGCATAGGAATTGGTGTTTTCAGTGATTGTGATTTTGGTCCTGTGCGTGCAAGTAAAGCAATGATGTTTTTCTTCTAGTGAGCTTTGGCCACATTCAGGGGTATTTCTCATGTTCTTCCATTCCACCTGGGAGGTCAAGGGAAGTCTGTGCATAATAAAGTGGCTTAAATTATTTTTGCAAGGCACCAGGAACCCTCATTGGTGTCCACATCTTTCATGTGTGTTAGAGGATGTAGTGAATTTAGAAGGCTCTGCCATTTGCTGACTGACCCTGGACAAGTCTGTCACAAGGGTCAAAGAAGAAAAAACATTGCCTTGGGAATCAGACCTGAGTTTGGATCCTTGTTCTAGCAGTATTACTTCTGTATATTTGGTTAAGTTAGGTTATGCCTCTGAATGTTGGTTTCCCAAGAGTGAAAATCTGTTGAACTCTTCGTTTCTTCAAACAGGTGCTTGAACTAGACCTTTCGGGAGTAGCTGGAGTGAAAGTAGGGGTAGGGGCTCAGAAAGGGCTTCTCAGAAATGGAGTTGCTTAACCCCAGTGCCTGCGATACTTGTGCTTGACAACCACAAACTTTAAGTAAACTTTTCTTCTGCCTAAAGAGATAACTATTAAGAAACACACTCATTGGGCAGGGAAATTACTTTTATCTTCTTGGAGGAACCTGCTTCAGTGCCTGAAACTCTTGCAACAATTGCTGGTAAAATAAGAGAAAAAGTCTTAGCAGCTTTAAGATGAAATACAACAGAAAATTTAGTTTCTTTGATAAGATCTGTGTTACAGAGTTAAGTTGAGGGGTTAAATTAGAGTGGTAAAGTGTCTCACAGTGCCTGATTTATAATAGTTAAAATTTCTTCCTTTTCTGTCCCACCTCATTTCCAAGATGAGTAAATTTAACTAGCTTCTTTTATTTATTACCCTCCAAATTTTATTGAGATATAATTGACGCATAACATTGTATTAGTGTAAGGTGTTCAACATAGTGATTTGATATATGTACATATTGCCGTGTGATTTTATCACCTCACGTAGTTACAATTTTTCTTGTGATGAGAATTTTAAGGATCGGTTTTCTTAGCAAGTTTCAAGTATGAAATACAATATTGTTATCTATAATCATCGTGCTGTGTATTACTTAGGGTCCCTTTTACAATAATTCTAAAATTCTGTCATCCTTTCCCTTCTCTTTCTGTAATACTGTATTGACCATACCACTTTATATTTTCTCATAGTGGTGTGTAATTTTAAGTTATTGTCTCCTTAGCAAGATTATACATTTTTTGAGGGTGGAAGTCGTATCTTTATTTCTTAGAAATTGTATAGAGACGTATTATCTAGCTCATTGCTGTGTGATGATAGTAGCATGGAGAGTGTTTTCTGTAAGAATGCATGAACTAAAGGTAAAGTTCCAGGTGTGGAATGGAGGCAAGTGGGGTAGGCAAAATTCACAGTTAAAAGACTATAACGAGTTTTCCAAATTATTGAGTTTAGTGTTTAATAATTTCTTATAGTTTCTCAGATGTTGACATGTAATATGTAAAATATTAGCTTAGAGATTGCCTGGTCCCCTCCCCGCTGTATTCCATCTCTTTTCCATTTTATAAATGAGGAAACAAGTCCAAATGGTTAAGAGCCTTGCCCAAATTATTATAGCTGGTTAGTGGCAGAACCAGGACTGTAATCCAGGTGTTTGGACTTAGAAGCAGTATTCATCCTACTCAAGGAAATGATATCCTTAAGAAAGTACAAATTGTTGAACAAAATTAGTTCCTTAGTTGCATAATTTTTCCTTTAAAGGGTTTTCTTTGATGTTCTTGACTCAAAATCCAACTTTCTGGTATTTAAAAAGAAATCAAGATGAAAATTAATAGATGGAGCACCTTAAAAGCATAATACAGTTGACTTTGTAATTAGCAGAGTTGAAAGTGATGGGAAGATCTTTAATTTTCTTTGTACCTGCAGGAAGGTGGGAGTCAATCATTTTGACAAGTCTCCTGAAAGGAACAGCTAGCAGGAGCTGAAACCCTTTTCCATTCGGTCTCATGACAAAGGCAGAGATCAAACCAGCAGCTCCACACAGTATGGAAGACTTTGCTTGTATTCTTAATGTGCCTTTTTTTTTTTTTTTTAACTTCAAGAATAATACGTTTGTTTTTTAAAAAGTGTAAACTGTGAAAATCCAAACATTTTATATAATATATATTTGTTTTGTGTGTATGTGGTGGATATTATTCCATGATAGTATATACAGGTCTCATTGTGTTTTTTTAAATAGAGTAGTGCCCTCTTGTCTGCAGGGGATATGTTCCAAGATCCCCAGTGGATGCCTGAAACTGTGGATAGTAATGAACCCTATATATACTATGTTTGTTCCTGTACATACATACTTATTAATTTAGTGGGAATTTTATAGCTTCTCCTTGGCAGATACGAATTGCCAGCATCACTACTTGCACTTTGAGGCCATTATTAAGTAAAATGAGGGTCACTTAAACACAAGCACTGCAGTACCATGGCAGTTGTCCTGAACACTGAGATGGCTACTAAGTGACTAATGAACGGGTGGCACATTCAGTGTGGATACCCTGGACAAAGGGAGTGGGAAGGCATGAGATTTCACCACACTATTCAGAGTGGTATATGTTTTAAAACTTAAGAATTATTTCTGGCATTTTCCATTTAATATTTTTGAATCTTGATTGACCTCAGGTAACTGAAACTGTGGAAAGTGAAACTGCAGAGAAGGAGGGAATGCTGTAGTTGTAAATATTCCTTAACATGAATGTACCATGATTTTACTTAACTGTTATCCTGGTGATGGATATTTAGGTTGTCTCCAGTATTTGGCCATTTTGAATAATGCTGCTTTGGACATCCTTGTAAATGTATCCGTGTGTATTTGTATTGGTATTTCTGTAGGATAAACTTCCAGAAGTGAAATATCTGCGTCAAATGGTATTGCCACATTATTATCCACAAAATATTGTGCCGGCTTACACTCTCACTGACAGAGTGTGAGGGTACTTTTTCCTCACATCCTCATCAGCCTGGATGGATTATTATGTCATCTTAATTTTTACCATTTTGGTAGGGAAAAAAAAGTATCTCATTGTTCTAATATGTATTTCCATGATTCTGATAAAGTTAAATACCTTAAAGTTACTTTTCATGTTACAAGTCACAGTGTAAAGAATTTGAAATGTTAGGACACCACCACTCTATAGAGCAGATTGGAGTTGGTATAAGGGTTCCTGTTCCTCAGCACAACTGCCTCTTTATTTCTCCAGATATGATGTGCTCACTAGTGCCCTCTAGGGCTTCCTTGGATGAGGATGTATTGGATGACACCTTGCTGGACCCAAGTGAAGGAGAAGAAGATGATGGCCTTTTCAGTGTCACTGAGGAAGAGGAGGAGGAATTATTGAAGTCAGATGAGGAGGAAGAGGAGGTGAAGTTACTGAAGGCAGATAAGGACAAGGAAAATTTATTGGATAGCTGTGGACCAGTAGCTGAGACTCCTGGCCTCTCCAAAGTACCTCAACTAAATATATCAGTTGGTCAGGGACCAACTCCTGCAAAACCATTAAACAGACCCTTTGCATTAGAAAAGAATCATGTAAAGTTAACAGTTGTTGCACCATTTAATCCAACAGTTTGTGATGTTGTGCTTGATAAGGACAAGACTGATACATCCAAAGATGTTGAAAAACCCTCCTCCCTCGGAGAAGAGATGAGAGAAGATGGTGTTAGCCCAAATAAGAACAAACTTTGCACTAATTCTGAAGGGATCATTCCCAATAACTCTGCCTGGGATGGTCCCCAACTCCCTTCTCCTTCAAATAATAACTTTAAACAAACTGTCCCTGATAAAAGTATGCCTGATAGTAAGAAACCTACACCTGTGTGCTCTCAAATCTTGGACCATTCAGAGACTCCTCATACAGGGTCGTCCTCAAAAAATGGATCACATAAATCAAGTTGTGAAGTGAGGTTTCCAGTTGTTTCCAGTTCATCGAACAAAGTAAGTATATTTTTTGAAGATGAAGAGAAAAATAAAATTATTTTTATTCAGAAGCTGTATAGCAGAGCTTTGTATTCAGACAAATTGGGGTTTGAATCCTATCTAGCACCATGACCCTGGATAGATTATTTAGACTCTCTGTTTCCTTACATTTCTTATTTATAAATTGGAGTAAATAATATTTCATGGTATAGTAAAGATTAATAAAATAATGTATTTACAGTAACATGCATGATATTAAATTACCACTTACTGAATAATTACTAAGTTGATGATTTTACTATTATTTTTCCTTTGGGCTTCAGCCTAAGTCTCAGTCTTTAGTTATATTGCCATATTAGATGTAGCACCAGCTCTGAGTCAGCTTCGGAAGAGCTGGGAAATCTTGGGCAATATACTTAACCACTTTAAGCCTGGTTCCCTTTCTCCCAAATGAATGTGGTAATCCCTACTGCTTAGGGTCCTTTTTTTCCTTAAGATTATAGTCACTCTCATTTAAAGCAGCTAGCATAGTGCCTGGTACACAGTGAGAGTCAAGAATATGCCTCTGAGGCCTTTAGTTCAAGCATATTTCCATAGTGTGCTCAGTTATTTTCTTACAACTAAGAACCATTTTTCCTTCTGCATTTCTTCTACTCTGAAAAAAAAGGATGTTGTTGACAAGGATTCTGGGAAGCTGAAAGTCCCTGAGAGAGTAGGCAAAGTCATTCCTGTTCTGCAATCCAAAACAAGGTAACTGCATAATGAAATATTCTGGTTTCTTCCTCAGTTTCTCTTCTCAGTTCTCCTGTACTGTGGGGAGTGGGGTAAAACCCTGCCACAGGAGTGAGCACACTTGAAGTTCTGGGACTACCTATTGGTATGACCTTGGGCAAGTCAAATAATCTCTGACCTCAGTTTTGTCAATAAAATGAGGCTAATGATGCCTTCTCGTATGCCCCACGGGATTATTTTTGAAGAGTTAAAAAAGACATATTAGTGTCCTGGCCGGTGTGGCTCAGTTGGTTGGAGTGTCATCCCATAACTGAAAGATTGCAATTTCAATTCTGGTCAGGGCACCTACCTAGGTTCCGGATTCAATCCGAGGTCCAGGCGCACGGGAGGCAGCCAGTTGATGCTTCTCTCTCACATCAAAGTTTCTCTCCCTCTCTCTAAAAGCAATGAAAAAAAAGACATTACTGAAAGCACTGTATAAATGTAAGATTTCTTTTCCTGTGTATGGGCAAGCCTGGTCACAGATATGGTAGGATGTTAGAATAATTTTATAGCAATATAGAAAATCATTTAGTCATCTCCCAACTTGCATACTACTGTTCCAGGGAAAAATTCGTATAGAGGTTGCAGATTTGGGTCACCTTTTCAATTAGTGCTCTTGTTGCCAGGAGATGGCAGTGTCTCCACATGGGCCTTTTCAGTTAGCAAAGCTGTTTTTCAGGTTGAATTGCATCAACTTTTTTACAGTGATATTTAAAATTTTATTTGTCTTTCCATTTATTTACTTTTAAATCTTTATTGTATTTTGTTCCCATTACCACTTAATCCCCTTATACCTCCCTCCCCCAATTTTGTTTTATTACACAGATACTGTGCTTTTGAAAATTTAAAATATTATAAATAAGGTTAAAGTCTCTCCCTTTTCTGTTTTGTTTTGCTTTTTTCCTTTTGTTTGCATAATTTGGAAACTTTGTGAATTTCTCACAATGGGAATTATACCAGAGAACTTAAGTCAGGCTACTTGAAACAGTAATAAACCAACTATCTCAGTGTTCTCCTCTGTAGACTCCTCAGTATAGTGCAGTCAGTGTGAGCAAGGGCCGGATGTTGTTCTTGCCAAGGTCACCAGTGTTCTAATCGCCAGATCCATTTGGCTCTTCTCTGTCTTAACCTCATTTAATTTTTCTGTGGCTTTGTGAAGTTAGTTAGCTATTTCCTGACTAACCTTGGAAAGTAACTGAAAAGATACTTTCTTTTCTAGGAACTAGGTAGTTACTTTCTATGCCTTGTTAATAGTTGTATATATTTCTTCCCTTTTTCCTCACAACTCCATACTTGATTTCAGCTTTGCGCTATGTGACTAAAACAATCTTGTGTCATCAAATCTTAGAGTGTATTTTGCCTCTGAAAATTACTTGTTCTAATTGATGAGCAGTGTATGACTTCTGTCAACAAAACATACTCCTGATTCTAATGGACTGTTTTTCTCCTGATTTGCTTTGTTCCAGGACTAATGTTCCGACATTTTCACAATCAGATCTAGAACGAAAGAAGCAAACTTACGTCAGGAGTGTCTTTGCTCATATAAAAAACTCAGTGGACTCTAACCAAGGTAACATGGTAACCAAAGAATGGCATGTAAAGATGTGATGGGACTTTCTTTTTTCCAGTGTAAGAGAGCTTAAATTGAGAGATTGTTTTGAATTTTCTTAAATTGGTGAGAAAGATAACTTGCTTAACCAAAAATTTTCATTTTAAGGGATTGCCTCACCAGGTAATCATCAAAGTGGCTGGGCTAACCAGTGTTAGCAGGTGGTCCAAAGAGACTCGTACCAGTACATGAAAAGTATCTCCCCCATGGCCAAGGACCTGTTCTTTTTGCTAGGGACTTCTGTGTCTGAAAAATGATAGAAGTGGATGCCCATGCACTATTTAGTAATCATTGATTTTTATTTGGAATTATTTATTTTTCCCTGTTGCCTTTAGCATTTAAATGTAAAAAAGCAAGCATTTCAAATTTCGTCCTGCCTCTTGCTATTTGTATAAAAGCTCTTGACAGGCTTTGACTATTTTCCAGATCCTTCAAGCTGAATTATTCCTAGTTCATTAAAACGTATTGCAAACCAAAATTGCTGGACTCCTCTAGCCCTCAAGAGACTGTTATATATTATAGTTCATGTTATCATTCATCCTTAACTATTGACTGATGGGAAAACTTTTCACAGGAAACTTGTGGGCTGTACTGAAGGTGCAGAGGTTAGAGAGGTACTGATAGAAGAATTCCTTCTTACAAAGATAACTATATATTCCATCATCTTTAATGTCTTTATTTATTCAGCAAACCTTTCTCAAGAACTTTCAGTGGTGTTAGGTTCGAAGGTTAGGGATTGTAAACATAAAGAGAAGTGATCTAGAGTCTTGGCCTTTTGGGAATTGATAGCCCAGAGAAAGAAAGATAATTATACATACTGCAGTTTTGTTCAGTGCTCTAATAGAACCATGTACAAAGTGCAGTCGGAGCAGGGAAAGAGCCCTTCTGTTTGTATTTGGGGAGAGTGGAAGATGGGGAAGGAGGATGCTATAGGTGGGCTGCACAGAGAAGATAATTAGTTGTTACTCTAAAATTACAAACGAGGGCTTTAGAAGAACATTTGGCCAAAGATCAGCGGAGCCTCCCTTTTCTTTGACAATTCTTAAATTAGTGAGTTTTTTCTTTTTCGTTTTATAAAGCTATGAGTGAAGAGGTTTAGAATTCTTGACACATCAGTCAGAAGAATTTTTTATTCCAGGTCCTTTTTTTTTTTAAATCAAAAATTTCGTTAAACAATCAAATATTCCTAATACTGATTGCTCAGCCCTCTCTGGTGGTGAGATCCCTTTGCTTGAGTTATCTTAAAAGTCTGGTGGGATAGGGACACTTCCTCCTGCCCCTCTACCACACCCCAGGTCGCTGGAGGTGCAGATTAAAAGAAGTTTGTCTATATTCAGCCTCTGTGGAAGAGGGTTGATCATTGCTTTTCCCTCCATGAGGTGACTTTTCTTTTTTATTTTTTTAAAAAGATTTTATTTATTTATTTTTTAGGGAGAGGGGAAGGGAGGGAGAAAGAGAAGGAGAGAAGCTTCAGTGTGAGAGAGAAACACCAATCAGTTGCCTCTTGAACATGCGCCAGCTGGGGACTGAACCTGTGACCCAGGCATGTGTCCTAACTAGGAATTCAACTGGCAACGTTTTGCCTTGCAGGATGATGCCCAACTGAGCCATATCAGTCAGGGCAAGGTGAATTCTCTTTTTTATCCTAGGCAGTTGATACTGATATATTCAGGTATACATTTTCCTTTCTCAATTGGGGCATTTAGAAAAGAAATTTCACACACAAAAAAAGCAGTGAGCAGCCGCTTATTTTAGAGCATCCTTTTCAGTGTCTTCCCCCATGCCACAGTCCGTCCCCCATTTTATCACGGCGATCCCTACCTGTAAGGGACAGCTAGAGTAACTGGTATAGAGGAAAGACAAGCATATTTTAGTGGTTGGGAGAGTAAAGTCTAGTCTAAAGTTAACTTCAGAGCTCATATCTTAGCACCATTGCTTACTGGCTATGTGGCCTTGAATCAGTAAAAACTCAGTTTTCTCATTTGTAAAATGGGGATAATAATGAGACTTAGCTTATGTAAAAACTACGTTACTTGTAAGTACAAGTATAATGCATAGAACAGTACCTAGCCATAGCAACTAACATTTATTGAATACTTGGTATTAGCAAGAAAGTGTATTTTTACATACTGAAGTTTTTATAGGTAAAATAGTATGATATCAGTGTTTGTTTTTAAATCTCAAAAAAAGAAAAAACAACCTGGAAAATTAGAGAAAATAGCTTTAATAAAATGTAGATAAAAGAAGCTAGCTGAGTGATGGGTATGTGGGGTTTCATTATACTGTTACATACTTTTGCATGTATTTGAGAATTTCCATAATAAAAAGTTGTTTTTTAGAAAGTGCATCTTTTCCCCTGACCAGTGTGCCTTAGTTGGGCATGATCCCGCAAAGCAAAGGATCTCTGATTCGATTCCTAGTCAGGGCACATGCCTGAGTTGCAGCCAGTCAGTGTTTCTCACATCGATGTTTCTCTCCCTCTTTTTCTCCCTCCCTTCCCCTCTCTCTAAAAATATAAATAAAATCTATTTAAAAAGTGCATGTTTTAGGGAATTCCTTTTTAACATCTAGGAATATTTAACATTGCCAGTTAAAATGTCGCAGCCCTCCAACGCTTGCTTCTGCCTTCTAGAAACCCAGGGTGATACTAAGTTTTTTGTTAGTTCCTACTGCCCAGTATTCATATATCCAAAACCTAAAGATTTGATATACCATATTGTAGGACGAACAGGGTCATAGTTTTCATTTCTTCTGTGTTTATATATGAATTACAGAGCAGCCAGAAGCAAAAAGAGGGAGTATAGTGCATCCTGTCTTTCTTTCTTTCTTTTTTTTTTTTTTGAGATGTTTAGTGCTATTTCACCTTGGAAAAGTATGTCTTAGGTTCTGTATTAGACACAGAAATTAGTAGGGCAGATTCCAATGTAGTTCCTGCCAATTCAGTTTGAATCCTCTCCATTGGGTTAATCATCTTTCATTTTATCAATAATGTATATATTATTGATACAGAATATAATAATATAATTTATCCTTCAACTCCATTATTATAATATAGATATACTCTCTTTTTTAGCTTAGTGCCACCTGGTTCTTCAATAACATTTACAAAAAAATGTCAACCACTTTCTGACATCACAGCTAATGGAAAACTTATTATGAAATTATAAGTTCTTAAAGTAAAAAGAACCATTAAGATCTTCTCTTTAATCTCCAAACACATAATTCTGTTCTGTGTATCTTTGCCAAGTGACCATTCAGCCTTTGCTTTCAGTTCTAATAGTGCAAAACTCATTACCTCATGAAGCCAGCCATTCATTGCTTAGAAAATTCTAATTGTTAGAAAGTTATTCCTTACATTGAGCCAAACTCTGCTTTCCTATAATTTCCACTGGTAGTTCCTAGTCCTGTCCTCTAAAATCACAAAAAATAACTGCTCTCTTCCATTCACTTAATGTATTTTAAGGACCTTTTTTGTGTTACATATCTCAAATTAAGATTTTTTTAATGATTACAAAGTATATTACATCTTGGATAATTAGATTGTGTCCATTTTCATTCGTAATGCTGCAGTGAACACTCTGGTCAATAAATGTTTATGTACAACTTTTATTTCTGTAGGATGAATGCCTAAAAGTGAAATTGTTGGGTTAAAGTGCATAAACATTTTCAAAACTTTTGATACATGCTACCAGATTGCCCTACTCCTCCCCAAATTTTATGAGTTTTTATTGTTGCCAACTTGGTAGGTAAATTTTAACATACTTTGTTTTAATAATTAGTGAACTTAAACATTTTTCATGTTTATTGGCAATTTATATTTAATTCTAATTTTTTTTTTTTAAGATTTTACATACTTATTTTTAGAGAAGCGAATGGAGGGAGAGAGGGAGAGAAACATCAATGTATGGTTGCATCTTTCATGTGTCCTACTGGGGACCTGGGTTGGGGACCTGGCCTGCAACCCAGGCATGTGCCCTATACTGGGAATTGAATAGGCAACCCTTTGGTTTGCAGGCCAGAGTTCAGTCCACTGAGCCACACCAGCTAGGGCTAATCCTAATTTCTTAAAGTCATCTAATATCCACATTATATTCCAATTTCCCTGGTTCCAAAATGTCTCTTGTAAATTGTTACAATAGGATTTAATCAAGGTCTAGCTGTGTCCTTAGTACATGTCTTCATATCCCCCTCTTCCCTCCTCCAACAGTTTCTTTTTGCTGCCTGGCTGGCGGGCTGCAGGGCCACATGCACTGCAATATACTAGGCTGGCTTGACCCAGCTGGGCTTGCACCAGATGCTGGGTGAGCTTAAAGGAGCACCCGTCTAGCACACAGACACCGGGCACGTTGGTGTTCACCATGAACATTGGCATAGGGGGCCAGTGAGCTCCTCTCTTTCTCTTGGCGTGGTTGTATGTCCCTACTCTTTTCTCGATGAATTTCAATGCCTGCTTATCCTTGGAGAACTTGAGCAGCTTCATGGTGGGTTGTTTATAGGGAGCAAAGCTGCTCACCTCTCAGATCATGGCGACTGGAATTTGTGCTTCCTGAGGTTCCTCAGCTTGCTTACCTTTTTGGTTACATTGTGGTTTTTTCAGGCTCACAGCCATGGGGCATTGCACAGCCATGGCTACAGCTCTTCGATGGCTTTTGCTGTTGAAGGCCCTATGCTGGGACACTCTGTAGAATTTCTCATGGATTTGTTGTTAAAATCAGTGTGTTATAATCAACTATAGTCATTATTCTGTTTTTACTTGTCCCAAATTTGATCATGGCAACTTCTTCAAACAAGCTCCTGTGTCTTCTGGCATAATCCCATTAATCTTTTTTTAAAAATTGTGGTTTGAAAATAACATTTACCATTCTAACCATTTATAAATATACAGTTCAGTAGTGTTATGTTTATTCACATTGTTGTGAGGAAGATATCTAAAACTTTATTGTGCAAATCTCAAGCTCTCTTCCCATTAAAAAACTAGTTTTCCTCCCTCCTGGAAGCCGCTGGTAACCACCATTTTATCTTGTTTCTATGAATTTTACTTCTTTAGATAACTCATATAAATGGAACCACATAGTACTCGTCTTTTTGTGGCTGACTCATTTCACTTAGTGTAATGTGCTCTCTCAAGGTTCATCCATTGTGTAGCATGTACCAGAATTTCCTTCCTTTTTATGGCAGAATAATATTCTAGTGTATGTATACACTGCATTTTGTTTTCCATTCATTCTTCAATGGACATTTGTGTTGCTTAACCTCTTGGCCATTGTGCATAGTGCTGCTATGAACGTGTATGTACAGATACCTCTTAAAGATCCTGCTTTCAGTCCTTTTGGATATGTAACCAGAAATGGGATTGCTGGATCATATGGTAGTTCTGCTTTTAATTTTTAAAAAAATTTCTAATTTTTTTTATGGATTTTTAAAAATTTTTATTTAATTGATTTTAGAGAGACAGGAAGGGAGAGAGAGAAAGAAATGGCATTTTGTTGTTCCACTTATTTATGCATTCATTGGTTAATTCTTGTATGTGCCCAGACCAGGGATTGAACCCCCAGTCTTGGTTTATTGGGACGACACTCTAACCTACTGAGCTACTTGGTTGGGCCTCTATTTTTAATTTTTTGAGGATACTCCATACTGTTTAACATTGGTTGCACTATTTTACAACCCCACTAACAGGTTGTAAACCTCTACATCTCTGCCAACACTTGCTATTTTCTGTTTTCTGGTAGTAGTTATACTGATAATTGTTAAGTCAGTATTCATTATTGGTATTTCACCTAAGTAAATACTGCTGTTCACTGTGTCAGTAGTACACTATGGTTCTGTTTTGTTTCTTGAATTATTTGTTCTTCTGAAGTTTTTAATTACCTCACTTTTTTAAACTACAGATGAGTGGTGGCTGATGTGGCTCAGTAGATTCAGCACTGGCCTGTGAACCAAAGGGTCACTGGTTCAATTCCCAGTCAGGGCACATGCTGGATTGCAGGCCAGTTCCCCAGTAGGGGGTGTGCGAGAGGCAACCACACTTTGATGTTTCTCTCCCTCCCTCCCTCCCCCTGTCTAAAAATAAATAAAATCTTTAAAAAAAATACTACAAATGAATTTATCCTTAATTTTCTTTACAAATCCAACTTATATCCTTACCAGTGTTCCTTCTACACTTTAAATACTTAAACATACACAGTAATTTGTCAATTCCTCTTCAATTTTTTTTTTTTTTTGAGACCTTTCTAGAGTCTTCTATTTTTTGTGTGGTTTTTTTTTTCCTCCAGTCTTCACGGCTTGTTCTCTAGGCCTGCTGCAAAAGTAACCTCCTGCTATTTACCTTTACTACCTTCCTGGGTTGAATCCTTTTTTCTGGATTCCATTTCTTCCTTTTTCTTGATCTTTAGTTTTAGTGGCACACATCTTCTGAGAAGTTCTTATAAAAAACAAAAGGGTAAAAAGGTGTTTTTACTTGTTCCTCTCTGATTTGGATGTCTTTTATTTACCTTTATTATCTTACTGTGCTGGTTAGAATATCCAGTACAATGTTAAATACAGGTAATAACAAGTAACTTGTTGCTGGTCTTAGGAGGAAAACAATAGTCTTTTGCCATTAACTTTATGTTTTAGGTTTCTCTTGGATACTCTTTTATCAGCTTGAGGATGATCCCTCCTATTTATAGTTTGTTGAGAGCTTTTATTAGAAGTGGATTTTGGATTTTGTTAAATACTTCTCTGCATCTACTGAGATGATCACGTAGTTTGGTTTTTTTTAAGTCTATTAATTAGAGAATTACTGTATTTTTTCTGTATATAATGCGCACCCCCCCAACTTTAAGGGAAAAATAAAGAATGCACATTAACAATTCTGAGTAGTCTGAAAAAAGTGTCATATATTTTGTCCAGTTTCTAGTTACTTGCAATGCATTCATTGTGACTGGAAGTGGAAGTCTATGCTTTGAGTTTTACTGAAGGTCAAAAGCAACAATAGTTACATAAATTCTTATTCTGCATTTGCCATTACTGTTGACAACTTTACATAAATAGTTCAATATTCCCCATGTAATATGTCACTTCAGAAAAGAGTTTTATAGTAATTCCTGTTTCTTTTTTTTTTTGCTTTTGCCTTGTCTGCAGGGAAAATCAGTCAAGATTTATACTAGATCAGTGCAGTTTTGTTTACCTATAGGTGACATGTTTACATTCTTTTTACTTAATCTTTTTTTCTTTTTATTCCCATTTTATTAGTCTATTCATAAAAGCAGTAGCCTACACCCATATAGCACATTTTTTCTTCCCTTTTCTTCCCCTCCCCTGTACTTGGCATTTTTTTGATTGCATGGCAGAGACATTGTGTTTGCCTATAAGTAACTAAGTTTAAGGATTTATAGGAAAAAAAATGAAGATTATTAGATGTTCAACAACTTAGCCAGACCTCATAGGAAAGAGAATCAGCCATAGAGCCAGGCCCCCTCAGAAACAGGTGCCTTTGTTTCCTACTCAGGTTTTCCCTGCTGATTTAGTGCTGTTTCTGCTGATTTAGTGCTGCTGCTGCTGTTAGCTGTCTCAAGTGTCTGTTCCCTAGATTCCTGTCTGTGTGCTTTCTCTCTCTCTCTCTCGTTCTCATTACTAAAGCTTACATTCATATTACAAAGGAGAATATCTGATTGATTCACTTGATGACTTGTTGGTGCCTGGGCAGCTTGTAAGTCATAAGCCAGCTGAGAGATTCTCTGTCCTTGGGTCATGTGCCACACTGGATTGAGTAGGGTCATGTGATACAAAATGTGCTGCCATAAAGTCTGTCAGAAGGGCCACTGGCATAGCAAGCACTCAGCGTTATCATTCTTCCTCCTTTATAACAATTGATTCACTTTTAACTTATTAAGGGCAGTTATTAGACTGAATTTCCCCCGCAACTAGTCAGCTACATACTTATAGATAAAGGTTTAGAAGAATTGCTGATCTCATTCCTGAAATGTTGAGGGTTTTTTTTCCTCCTAAGTTCATTCTTAGCTGATTTTCGTTCTTAGCCACAAAACAAAAAGACAGCTTTCACCACCTTTTAGCCACAACTTAAAATAAACTCCTACCGATTGTTGGTCCAAGAAAACCCATCTGCTAGAGACTATGAAGGGAAGAGAAAATTCAAAATTTGAAATAATGTTTCCATTCTTGTTAGCATCTCTAAATTTGGAGGAAGAAGAGATTCAAGCTATGAGCTGAAATAAGATTTTTGGATTATTAGCTCCAGATGGGTTTGAATCCTGGCTTTCCCATTTACTAGATGAGAGATGAGTATCTTTTCTAAGCTTCCATTTACTCATGAGTAAATGGAGATTATGATATTTGCCTCATGTGGTTTTTAGGATTAAATGATAGCATACATGCAAAGCAGTCAGCAAAGTGCCTGGTACATAATAAATGCTTGATAAATGTTAGCTGTCATTATCTCTAGATTATTAAGTCTTATTAATAATAAAGGTTACCATAGTTCATCAGTAAGTTCTTAGTGCTAATGAAAACTAACATTTTTTGTGCATGAGCTGAGACCTAATTATTGAGCCTTTGTTTACAGAGTGCTGTGCCAGGTACCAACTGACTATGCAAGAGATATGTTCTCTTTTCTTTTTTCTTTTCTTTTCTTTTCTTTTTTCTTTCCTTTTCTTTTTTCTTTTCTCCTTTTCTCTTCTCTTCCTTCCCTCCCTTTCTTCCCTCCCTCCCTTCCCTCCCTTCCTTCCCTCCCTTCTTTCTCCTCCCTCCCTTCCTATTTTTTTCCTTTTTTTTTAAATTTATTTTTAAGGAGAAGGGAAGGGAGGGAGAAAGAGGGGGAGAGAAACATGTATTGGTTGCCTCTCTTATGCTCCCCAACTGGGACCAAACCTGCAACCCAGGCCTGTGCCCTGACCAAAAATCAAATCAGTGACATTTTGCTTTGAGGTATGACTGCCAACCGAGTCACACTTGTCAGGGCCGTCCCAGAAAAATTTTTAAGGAAACTCAAACCATGGTATTGTTGAAATTTGGACTCTGTCACTAGCTGTGTAACTTTGGACAAATTACTTCTCCTGTGTCTCAGTTTCTTTATCTGTAGAATGGGGAAAATACCACATATGATTGTTATGAGGAATAAATGCATTCATATATATAAAACACATAGGACAGTGCCTGATGTGTAAGTTGCTGCCACTAGATTATGGTACCTAGCAGTTGAATACTTGAAGCCTCCTTGGCATAACTGACTAGTCTTTTTCTTCTTTTAGATTAACGCGTGTAGGTTTCTGGGCAATTTTATAGAGTCTAGGTGGTAAGAGATAAGTGAACTGAAGGACATGGTCTATAGATAATCTTGTTTCATTTTCAGCTTGGACACCAGAATTTCCCTATCTTGCCAGCGCTCCTTTGGTGGTACAAAGCTGATTTTTGCCCCAGTACAACATCCTTTTGTGGGGACTAGAGGGGAAATGAGTGTCAGTGATGTAAAAGCAGGGTACAAAGGAAAGAGGCAGTTCAAATCAAGACCTTTGATTTTAGCCAAACAAATCTAGAAGGCAAGGGATTTTCTAAATAAAAGATACTTCCCTTCTTAAAGAGGAAATTTGTTCTTGCTTTATATTTCCTTATGTAGTGAGACTAATATGTTTTCTTTCCATATTAGTGTTATTGAACATCTTTTCATTATGTTTATTGTTCACTTATGTTACTTTTGTGAATTGCCTGTTCATGTCCTTGACCTATTTTGTGTTATGTTTGTTGTGTTTATGAGTTATCTTTGTAGAAAAAGGACATTGAAGCCTTGCCAGTATCTGAAACAAATGTGTTCCAGATATATTTTTCATTTAGTCAATTGCCTTCTTTTACCCTTGGTTGAGCTTTTTTATTTTAATTGCACAGAAACTTTTGATGTAGTGAATCTATAAATTTTTCCTGGAAAGTATTATCTCAGTATGGTTAGAGAGTTTTTGCTGAGTGCTCCTGAGTGTCATAGTTCATACATTTAATGAGCATTTTTCCTTACAAATAGGCAATTGATTATCATGGCATTTAAAGACTAAACTGACACAAGCCTGAGGCTGTAACACTGCAATAATAGCTACTACTTACTGCACATGGGCTGTGTGCTACGCAATATGCTAGGTCTTTTATGGACTGTGTTCTTAGTACTTAGCTTCAAGCTAAATATTATTGTCTACAGTTCCTTGATGAATAAAGCAGGGCCAGAAGAAATGAAACTATTTGCCCAGGGTCAAAGAGCTAGTTAGTGACTGGATTGGAATTTTAATTCATCCGCCTAACTCCAAAGTAGATACTTTTTTTACAAAGCTCAGCTTCTTGAGGCCTCAAATAAATTTAGTTCATTCTAAAAGTTAAGTAAATATTTTTTACCAGAACTTGAAAAAATTGTCTGTAGCCTAGTTAGAGTGCTCTTGGTTCCTGGAACAGAGTAGATGAGATAATGAGAAATACGTAATTTAGCTGAAAGAAAAATCTCCACTGTCCAGGGCAGTGGTTTTCAAAGTGTGATTCCCAGACCAGCAGCATCAGCACCACTTGGGCATTTGTAAGAAATGCAAACTCTCAGGTCCCACTCAGACCTATAGAATCAAAACTCGGGCTGGGTCCCAGCCATCTGTTTTATAATACCGCCAGCTGATTATGGTGCATGTTAAAATTTGAGAGCTGCTGGTCTGGGGAAATTATTTTATTCTAATTACAATTTCTGTTCTTGTAAGCTTCAGCTTACGTCTCAACCCGTAAGTGCAAAATTAGCATGATTGAATAGTGGCAAAAGCTGGACTCAAACAGGAGCTAGTTTTGAGTTCAGTTTAATAAGCTCTTAAGGCAAGTCTTCCTCCCTGAGCTATAGTTTTCCATCTCCAAAATGATGTTAATAACATCTACCTCCATATTAAGATATTTTTAAAAATTAAGATAATGTATAAAGTGCTTCCTAGCACCTTGCTAGACTCCCAAGTTTCTCAGAAATTGCCTCCAGCAATCTTTCTTGTTGAGCAAAAAGCCTCCATCCCCCTTCTATTCTCAGTTTCTCTTTTCTTGAATGTATTGTACCGTCTTGTGTCTCCAGGCCTTTGTATTAGCGATTTCTCTTGGACACCACCACTTCTACCCTTCTTTATCTCATTAACTTCTCACATCCTTTAGATCCTTGCTTATAGTTTACTTCCCTTGGAGGGGACTTTCTCTAACCCCCTATTCTGCAGTCTCTGTGCTCACATTGCAGCCTGTACTTTTTGTCATTGCACATAATCACAAATTTTGGAATCACCTGAGGGCAGATAGGGTGTCTTATATACCACCATAGTTCATAGTTCACACATTGTAGGAGCTAATAAATGTTGAATGAATGAATGAAAGAATGAATGGTGGCTGTCATTATTGTTTCTTATTCTTCATCATCATCATCCAAGAACAAGCTTCCCTCTCTGGCTTGTAGTTTTTGTGCTGAGCGCTTGTGATAATCATAAATAGACAGTATTAGGACCAGTGCCTGTTTTTTTTTTCTCTGAAAGCTTTGACCTAGGCTGACGTGGAAGTTCGCTGAGTGGCTTCCTAACCACAGATCTCTCTGTATTGCAGGTGCCTTGGTGGAACTGTGTTCTTTGATGGATCAAGTTCATCATAGGCATAACCATTCGCATCCTTCGGACCTCACCATTCGGTGAGTGGGTGATTAGAAGGAGGAGAGGGTAGAATTTAGCTATAGGAGGAATGTGGTGGGGAGTTGCGTTATAATTATTTAATTCCAGAAATGGAAAAAGAAGCAATATAGTATAATGGAATAAGAACTGGACTGAAATTCAGGAAACCTGGTCCTAATATTAGCCTTGCAGTTTTTAATTAGCTTTATGATTTTTAAAAAATATTTTATTTATTTATTTTTAGAGGGGAAGGGAGGGCGAAAGAGGGAGGAGAGAAACATTGATTGGTAGCCCCTCGCTCGCCCCCAAGCAGAGACCTTGCCCGCAACCCAGGTATGTGCTCTGACTGGGAAGTGAACTGGCGACCTCTCAGTTTGCGGGACAATACCCAGTGCATGGAGCTACACCAGTCAGGGCTTAGCTATATGATTTTGCTACAATCACTTTACTTCTCCAGTCCTTGCATTAGTAAAATTAGTATACTAGACTAATTGATGTCAAAGCGTCTTTCTGGCTCTGATTCTTGGTGCAGTGTTATCTTTCAGATTTATTCAGTTACTTTGATCTAGTTACCCAGAAACCCTGGAGTCACCTTTGACTCCTTTCTCTCTTACCCTATGTTCAGTCCGTTAACAAATCCTATAAGCTCTACATATAAAATGTATCCAAAATCTGGCCATTTTGCACCATTTTCACCTGGATTATTGCAAATCTCCTAAAACGGTCTCCCTGTTTCTTTCCTTGCCTTGTCTGATGTTCTCAGCTCAGCAGTTAGAGATTCTTTGAAAGCATAAATCATAAATCAGATTCTTTTCTTTGCTCAGAATTTTCCAGTGGCTTTTCATCTCACATCTTCCCATCTTCACGATCCCCTGTGTATTCTCTGAGAATCATGGCATAGGCTGACATAGGTAGCTCACCAACCTCATCTCCTGTTACTTGGTGCTTTGTTCACTCTACTCTAGTCACACTGGCTAACTTGCTATTTTTCAGGTATGTCAGACACTCTCCTACTTCAGCCTTTACATTCATTGTTTCCTCTGTAGTTGTCAGAAAAACAGTGTAGTGTAACAGTTATTAGATAAAGTCTGGAGTCAGATGTGAATTCAAATCCAGGCTCTTCTACTTCACTATATGATCTTTATGACCTTGAGCAAATTATTTAACCTGAGCATCATTTTCCTTATGTGTACAAGTTGTTAATGAGAGTGCTTTTCTCATAGGATTGTCTTTAGCATTAAATGAGGTGTTGAAAGAATTCAGCAAGTGCTTACATACAGGGCTAGGTAAATGTCAGGTACTGTTATAATTATTTTCAATCCTGGCTATTCCTTGTATTCACTTGTGGAGGTGTCTAAAAATACAGATGTCCAGGCTCTGACTATGGGGATCCTAAATCATTAAGTCTGGTGGTGAGACAGGGGTCAAGAATCTGTATCTTTAAAAAGCTTCCCAGGTGGTTATTAGGAACAGCTGGAGTTGAGGATGGGCTCACATTATCTCAGTGGGTCATGTTCAGAACCCCAGCCCAGCACATGACTAAAGGAGACTCTCAAGAAACTCTTAAGTCTGTGCTATTAATTGTTCAGTCTCTAAACTTGCAGTGTGATACTCACATGATGACTTACCTTCTCTGGGAATTTTATTCTAATTTTAACTGCCGTGTCCTGAGCAACCTTGAGCTGTGTCAGACAGTGAGGTCCTGTTGGAAGTACAGCTTTGATGCAAGCAATGAAATGTAGATCCTGTTCTAAATGTTTCTGGAGGAAGACATTTTTTTTCCTACTTAATCATTAGTATACATTGTATATTGGGTTTTCTTGGGACATTTGTGTATAGTGCCCTTATACCATATTTCCTGTTTGGGAATTAGGTAGCTTTGGAATTCGGAAGGAAGTAGTAGTTATAATGTGACTTGCATATAAAATTTCTAAAATTGTGAGACTTGAAATATAAAATTAATACCTGATTTCTTAAAGTAATGATATTCTTAAAATACTTGTATGCAAATAGCCATACCAGCTCAAACCTTCATCTTTTGTTTTTACTTTCCCTCTCTCCTAATAGGAACTATGCCCGTCTCCGACAGAAACCTTTGGAAAGATACAGTCTGACTGAGTGGGTTGACAGGAATAAGCGAAGCCACCAGCGGTTCCAGAGTCTCTAAGATACCCAGTACAGTGTGTCTGTCACATCCCATCAATGGTGAAAGTCCCTGTCCAGGGTCCTGTCCGGAGCAGCAGCTCATCTTCTCCTGCCGTTCTGTGCTTTGCAGATTTTGAATTTTATTTTTCACAATATTTTTATTTAAAGAACTTGTCATCTTTTGGAAATACCCACTGCTGACTTGAATTTTTTGTATAAAGTTCGTGTGTGTGTGTGTGTGTGTGTGTGTGTGTGTGTGTGTGTGTTTAAACAGTGTTTAGTTGATAAAGTTTTTATTTTTTTCTTTAAATTGAAGGCGGCCGCCTCCTGAAAGCCAACAGTAAGCCAAAACACCCTGGCTTAAGCAAAACGCCCACCTTCGTGCAGAAGTAAACTTTACTGGTGCCCAAAAGAAATCATCTTTTAATCTCTAAGGAAGAGATTTTTTATCAGGCTGCAAAGCTAGTGTTAATTATTGCTTATGACATGTAAATGGCAACGAGTCACTTTTAACAACTCCTTTTTTTTTTTTGTTTTAATCTCTAAATACCTGTCAAAATTTTAAAGTTGGTTATCCAAGATGTTTGAAGTAGGATGGGGCAGGACAAAAGCCCTGTTGAAAGAACAACAGGACTTTTTATTAAAAGTGCAAATCTTCTCTCCTTTTTGTACCTACTATCTGCCTTTATTTTTTTGGCTTTTATTTAATTCATCAAATTTACTTTGCACAATAGTGTTTGCAAATCTTATACATCTTAACTGACAGAAGACTGCTGACCAACCCACGTTGATCTGTGGTCTTGTAGCTGTCTCCTCTGCCTTTCTTCAAGGATTTTCCTTTTTTCCCCGTTGACCACTGTGCTCTAGGGTCTGACTGGCATACACTCCTGTTAAACATGGACGTGCCTCTTAAGAACAGTCTCCCTACTCTCTTTATTGAAGAGCTGCTCGTCTAGGGTCTTGACTTCAGGACAGGCCAGGAAGCCAGTGCCATTGAGGTGTCAATGGGTCTTCCACTTTGTCTGCTGAACCCTAACTTGAAGTATGAGGTCATGTGTTAGTGAGCCTCCCTCCTATGAGAGCAACTTTGGAGAGGCACTCCTTTGTCTCCATTATTAGTCAGCAAAACGTGCCTTTAGACCTTGGATGTTATCTACTTATTTGGTCAAACCTCTGAAACATCACATGATGTTTGGTGGGATGTTACATATTCCGGTAAAGGGGTGAATTAGAGACCTTAAAAGTGAATTCTAGAGGAGGCCCATACTGAAAAGCTAGTGCTCAAGGGGACAGGATTAGGAGAAAAGGGCTCCTGCCCCCAAAGAAACACTCCGCAGTCCTTCCCCAGCAAGTTCCACAAAGCTGCTGAAGTGGGTCTAATCAAGCTGTGAGTAAGCCTATACACAAAAGCATTACCTGACCTTAAGTATTTCCTGCTCTAACACAAGTTGACCAACTTTGTGCAGCCATCTTAATGCATGCCTTAGCAGTTTGCTATTCCTGCTTTACAGACATCTCTAGACATCTTTTGGGAGATTGTGCAAGTCCCGCATTCATGCTGTTCACTTTCCGTGAAGGTTATGCACAGTTGCTGCAGCGCAGCCTGTGCTATTGGACTAGCTGCTTCTGTCTGGTTCTGTTGTTTCATCAGCTCCACCTGTGTGAGTAATCTATCTTAAACATCCTTCCCTGCTTTAGAAATGGACTGGGGAAAAGCTTGGTCATTCAAGCTACCAGTAAATTTAGATGGATGCCCCTAAGTATATACTGTTTTTATCCAGTTAAAGATTTTCTATTCCTTGGACATTTAGTTTAATTTTGAAACCAAAATGCTAAAAAGTTCTGTTCAAATGCAAGAGTCAAATCTGTTCTTTCAGTTGTCATCTAGTACATTAGTCACTTCTCCAGGTTTCCCTAAATTAGCTTGAGAGAGCAAGACAAGCAGCCATCTACCTTTGGAACCACAGCAGAGCTAAATCAGTTACAGCTGGAATAGCTTGCATTGCAGCTGTCTGGTTCCCCATAGATAACCCAAGGAGTGAAGGGACAGTGTTTTGCTTCAGCAAAAATCTAAGACTCGTGTTTCTGCTTCCTTGGTACAAAAGGGTTTAAAGTCTGAATGTGTAATGGGAGCATCGTCTTTGCCAAATCAAATGAGTGACAGGTTAACTGCAAAGTGTGACAATCACATTTCCTCTTTGCTCAAATAATTCTGTTTTTCCAAAGCTTTAGCAGCTTAATTAAATCTGTTGGACTGGAGGAGGAGGAGAGAACTGTTCTCAAGCAGTTAACATGATATTCTTTAAGGAGAAGAAAAGCCAAAGAAAACTCATTATCAGGCATGCTCGCCTTAAAGGTGGTAGTGGGTAAAATCTGGAGTTTTCAGTGTTTTTAAAGATGCATATGTCATATTTGGTGTTGGCCTCTAAGTCTAGAATTTCATGTGGAATTCTTGCTTTATTTTATGTTATGTACACTTAATTGCCTACCTAGCTTGCTTTATCCATGAAGACGTTCTCACCACAGGGGTATTGATAAAGCAGAGTAAAAATGTGTTGTTTATATGGTTTATCTGTAGTTTTTCCTCTAATGCAGGCCCTGGTTTACTTGAGTTGTTGTTGGGATCAATTATGAAGCAAGTTTGGTGCCTCCTCTTTATCATGTTTTTTCGCTTGTAGCTGTTGTGTTTAATGTCATTAAAAAGAAATAAAAGTTCTCGTTAGTGGCATATGTACTGTGACCGTCTGTTGCAGGCTCTGAACAAAGGTTCCTTCCTCCTCTGCGTAGGTAGGCTAGTGGGATATGGGAGGGGATGGCAATTAGAATGTGCTACTGGGGAGGTAAGGGTGCATGTTCCCTATTCTTTTGAGGGTAAATTACAGTGTTGAGAAAGGCACTCCAGCAGTGAAGAAGCGTTGAAGTTGATTGGGATTTGCAGCTACATATAGGGCATGTCAGGAGCCTGCATAGGGAGAGCCTGAAATATCACTGCACTGCTGTTTCTGCAGAGGGGAGAGACAGCTCAGCCTGTTCAAACAGACATGGCCTGGCATTCCTTCCCATGTTCTTGCGGTTGACCTCTGGGTCTCTGCTCTCCAGAGGCAGCACTGATTAAGGAAGAAGCTATCCTGGGACATTGTCCCTTTGAAAGGGATGTGAAGTCAGAATTAATAGTACAAAATTGATGGTTCTTCTCTAGAAATTGACCGCTCCTAGAATCTGGGGTGAAGGCAGGATAAGTATGGGTAGGTGTGGGAGACAGTGTTTCTTAGATCCCTTTTGTGGGCCTGAGCTTCTTAGACTTACCCCCCAGGAGCAAGGATGAAAGGGAAGGCAGTAATAGCTCGGCACCTGTATTAGCCAATGCTTTTTAAATCTCAGCTCTTGCTGAGAAAATAAGTGGCAACATGTTTGGACAGGCTTTCTGTGCCACTGTTCTATAAAGTTTGTCTAGTATATATTTTACAGTCCAAGCAAAAGGTTCCATTTAAATTTGCTAAATACTATTTGATATTCTTGTCTGAACCTGAGGTGCTTCTGATCTGTGCATCTCTATTTTGTTCTGGTCAGGTAGGTGATCTTTTGTCCAGTAATTGCTTGTTTCCTTCTCAGCAGCGTGACGGTAGGCTTCAGAGACCAGGCTGGATTCTCTGAAATGGTGTCCCATATGCTTAGCTTGTTTCATGTTGCGGAAAAGCAAGGAGAAATGGGCCTTCTCTAAAAGAAATGGGCTCATTCTATAACCATTCTTCAAAGCATTCTCCTGTTTGGAGCTTTTACAGGGAGAAAAAAACCCAAGCACCTGAAAGTAGATAACAGTTCTCTGCTCTTCTGAATGCTTTCTGCTTTTCTAAGAGAAAACAATTATTCCTACGCTGATTCTAAAGTATGTTTGCTTTGTATGCCAGAGCACCTGTCGGGGGAAAATTTCCACTTGTCACAGGAAGTGTCAGCTGGTCAGTGGTAGAATTCCTCAATGAACAAGCTCCTGCCTCGTAAATCCTCTCCACCTGTCCTCCCCCTATGACAACTGGGAATGCCACAGACAGAAAATCAGACCCTCCCCAGCCACCCTGTTAAGAAGGGAGTGGAATGCAATCATTTGGATAATCTTCAAAACAGCCCATGTGTTAGTCCTGAAATGTATCATTAAAGAACTATTTGTATGCAAAGATTTTCAATTCAGCTTCAAGTAACATTTGAGGGTTTGGGAATATTACACTCATGGAGCTTGGTGGGGTTGGATCTGGGGGTGGGGGGGTGTCCTATTTATGTAAACAATTTGTTCTTGGAGGCTACTTCTTAAAAGCAAAATCCAAAAACTGACATAGGTTTAAAGAAGGTGTGAAATAAAGTGGAAGTCTGAATGTTACATATTTCTGTGAAGAGTTCAATTAGAGATCTTAAGAGGGGATTCTAGAGGAGGCCCACACTGAGAAGCTGGTGCTTGAGGGGACAGGGTTTGGAGGAGGAAAGAACTGCCCCCCGCCCCCAGAAACATCCCACGGTCCTTCCTTAAACCCTGGGCTTCCTCTCGTTCCTGTCTAAGCCCCCAGTCTAGGTGGTGGTTAGCACCTGGGAATCCTCTGGTCTTACCCCCTTGTTTTTGACAGGAAACCACCCCACTCCCCAAGTAACCGGCCTGAGTCTACTGTGTGTCAGTCCTGCGTTCCTCCCGCAGGCCTTCTGTGGTTTGCAAGCCAGGTTTCAGTCTTGAAGAATTTGCCTGGGCCCCTCCCAAACTGTAAGGAGTCTGCGGATCGGGGTGAGTGGTAAAGAAAGGACCATTTCCCAAGTCACAGCTGTACGGTTCTGGGCCACTAAGTTGATTGAGGAAAAGCTCAGTTGTTAAAGAACTTGGGGGTGTAGGGAGCTAATTAAAGGCAATGGAGTCGGAGCCAGGAGTGTTGTTTGCTCCTTTTCCCCTCACACCCTTGGCTTATGCACTACTATAGACACAGTCAAGGGGAGACAGCTCTCGCATGAGCAGTGCTTCCCGAGTCCCACTGACAGCTGTCTCTCCCTGATGCTGACTTGGGGACTTCTCCATCATTTGGCACTGCAGACACAGAGGACCTGGGAAGTACCTCTTAGAACTGGTAGGGTTCTGCGTGCTAACGGATTTCCCACTCAGCCTCTAAGACCTGCTTTCCTTCTGCTCGCAGAACAGTCTTCCCTAAGCCCCGCTCACCTGACATTGTCCAAGCTCTTGCTGGTTCTGACCGAAATGTCCGTGGTGCCCCAACATGGTTTGCTCACGGGCTAATGGCACCATCACTCTACCTTGCAGCCTGCTGTTGGGATCCTAACGATGTTCCTTTCACAGCCCAGAACAGCGTGCTGCGCACACTGAGCCACACGCAGCAGGCAGCTTTGGCAGTTCCTCTTCACTTCCTCCTCACCCCTGGGAGACACACACTGCATTCCTCCGGCCAGGGAAAGCACCCAGCCCCATCCGAGGGGAAAACCCTTTGTTTTAAAAACAGCACCAGCCTGCATACCTGCGTGGTGAGGCAGCCCCAGCCTGGTTTGCGGGGCGGGGATGGGGCTCAGTAATAGGATGATGGAGCAGCTATTCTCTCCTCCCACACGTGCACCCCCATCTGCTCGCGATTTCCCTTCCAACTCCAGCTTGGCTGGCAGGCATGTCCCTGGGAAGCTGCAGGCCAAAATGGAGAGAGAACTGACTGGCTGCCAACTGCCGGAAAAAGAGGGCAACGTTTGGGCATTTACCAGATGACAAGGCTGTGCTTTTTCATTTGTCTTTTTATTTTACATTTAAAAAGTGGTTATTGCTCTAACTGGATCAGAGGTAAGGACCTCTCCCCTAAGGAGCCTTGGCCTTGCAGCCCCATTCAGCAGGGATGGAAGTCACAAGACAATGAGTGAAGCCTCATGCCCTCCCATGAGGAAGCCCTTAGTACTGCTGACATCTGCCGTTTACCCTGTCTCTCCTCCCTCCCTATGCTCCACACTTGGGCAAAGCAGACTGGTGGCTGGCCCAGCCAGGAGAGCTTTTGTAGACAGGAAGGAAGGGGTGGTCGCCGGGTGATGGCTTTCAGCTCTCTGGCTTGGGGGATATTGCTCTTACTCAGGTCAACACGTCTTCACGGAGCACCTACCGTGCACCAGGCTTGTGCTGGGCACCGTCCTCCCACACGCCTGTCCTTAGCCTCTCCTGGAAGATGCAGGGTCCGTCCATCTCTTCCCGTGCAGGCACCCAGCAGCCACAACTTGTCTAGGGAAGAGTCTGTCTTCCCTTATCAAGCACCATTTTTTTTTTTTTTAAACCAGAAAGGGGCAGTGGAGAGACACCTGTCACCTCACACCACACAGGCTCTAGGGAAGGACATGAGGACCCTGGGTAGCTTTCACAGAACCCTGGATGGGACGGCAAGATACGAAGACCCCAGAGGTCAGGCCTGCCTTCCAGCAGCTTCCACTACAGCGTGAGGGACTTAGCAGCCCTCAGGATGTCCCATGGGAACATACCTTTTCAGTTGTCCAAGCTAGCTTCGTAACAACTCAGAGAGACTTTTCCTAAAGAGAAATGGGGCCCGTACCTCCAGGTGTCTTTCCTCCTTTTCCTCCTTAAAACCTCAGACTGATGGTTTTACAGTCAAAATAAGGGCCAAAGAAGACAGGATACAGGCAACCAGCTCGGGGAATCCCTCCGCCCTCCGGAGTGGAGCCCGTCGACTGTGTTTCCCAAGAGACAAAACAGATAACATCTCACACACTCACAAAATTGTGCACCACACCACAAGCAAGTCCTTGATGGCTGAATCCAGAAAAGGCTTGATGGCAGCCATGGCCCTGCCGGCGGGCAGCCCCTGGAGGCAGCCCCATGGCTTCCCTGATGGTTCTTGGTCTGAAAGACAGCTTCGGTCAGTCCAGGTCCCTGTCACCTCCCAGGAGCTTTGTGCATCTTCTCAGGGAGGAAGCCAGTCCAGGAGACGAGAGGACGCAGAAAGAAGGCTGCGTCTCATGCAGCTTTGCCTTTTCCAGAATGGGGCCAGGCCTTTGAGTAGTGTGGCTTATTTATTTTTTGCAGAATTTGGGTTTGTAGTTCAGTCTCCTTCACCAGCCTTGGACATGGGGGGAGAGAGAACTGTGCAGCTAGCTGCACCTCCCCCCACCGCAGTCCTCGCTCTCCCTGTGCCTGTGGACCTGGGGACCAGCAGAGAAGAAAAATGAAATCCTTCTCCCTGCAGACAGGCAGTCACGCTTTGATGATGTTCACTGAGAGCTTGTTTGGAAACTGGGAGGAAAAAAGAGAGAAGCGGCCAGGGCTAATCGAACAGACTTCTTGTGAGGTCGGAAACAGAGAGAACACGAGAAGGAAGGGAGCAGCAGGGCTGCGGCCTAAATGCAAGGCTCTTATCCCGCGTGGAGGGAAAGGAGTAGCCCTGCCTGGATGTCTTGTCTCTGCCTTTCCAAACCCAGCCTTCAGCCTCACTCAGAAGAATGGCCAAGCCTGGGTCCTGGACCCACCATGCCTGGTACCCGGTCCACCCCCAGCAGAGCCATCCTGCTGGCTGGTTCTCACATCCTGCAGATCTGCCTCTCAGTACAGCCTCAGCCACAGACATTGTTGAGGTGCTTCTGGAGATGGGGGTTAATAAGAGGCTTCAGGAAAATGTGCCAGAGAGAGAGAAGCCAAGAGACAGGACGGTAAGCCAGAGGGTGTAAGGAGATGCGAGGAGGAGGAAATGTAGAGAGGGCCAGATGTTTGTTGGATAATCATCGTCAGAACCATGAGATCCTCTCACATCCTCTACTGTCTGTCTTCTGAGCCGCTCAGAGCCAGCACTGAAAAGGTTTCATATCTGTTTTACACAAGAGGAAATGAAGGTACAAAGAAATGAAGCGCCTGCCCAAGGTCACACAGCACAGCTGCAGCAGAAATAGGCTCAGAGGCCCCTCTCTTCTCGTCCCACACTCACCAAGAGTTCTGCCCTCCCCATTCGCTGTACCCCCACCACACACTTTTAACCCCACCTGCCCCTGGCACCCTGCTCTAGGAGACGATCCAAAATCAATTTGCGGTATCCCCTGGGTTACACAGGCAGCAGCCAAGCTTGGCTCTGCCCAGCTGTGGCCATGCCAGGCCCTGAGCTGACCCCTTCCGCAGTCCAGGGACTCCCAGTGCATGAGCCGTGGGGCCACCCGCCCAGGTCCAAGTCCCGCCCTCACCTTGCTGCGGAGAAGACCCCCGCCTTGGTGCTCTGGCGTGCTGGTTTCTGACGCACTCTTGGCTTTTTCCTTGTTGTTATTGGGTTCGTTGTCCTTGATAATGTCATACTGGCGGCAGAAGAGAACAATGACGCCTGGGGGGACAAGGGAGGGCAGTCAGAGTCCTTGCCCGCCTGCTTCACTCCCATGAGCACTTGCTGAGCTCCTGCTAGGTACCGAGCTCCAGATGGGCTCTCACCTGCACAGCGGCAACAGTGTGCCTCTGGCCTCTGGCTCCTGTGTCCAACCTGTCCCCTTACCAACCACCCTCTTCGCTGCTGCTGGGCTGTTCTTCTGCCACAAGCATTTGACCATGTCTCCTCCCTTCCCATCTTTTAAATCTCTGAATTCTCCCCTTTTCTTTTAGGGGAAAACAGAAACAGCAGTGTTTGTCGAGCACATGCCAAGCCCTGTGCTGTGCACTGACCTGTTCTGGCTCACTCGGTCCTCACAGCACAACAAGGGCCCCTATCCTCACGCCCAGGTTAGGAGTGAGGACCCTGATGAAGAGCATGAACAACTCACGCAAGGTCACTCAGGGGCGGAGCTGGGACGTGCACCCCAGCGCCTGCACCCTGTGAAATGTTTATAAAGCCTCACAACTCCCCCGACTCCTTCTCCATCTCCCTGACAGGATGATGAGACAATTTTGGGTTAATTCACTATGTTTATATTGTTATGATGATGTAGTACTATCTGTGCCAAGTCTAATGATGCGCCATAAGCAAACCTCCTCTTTTGTATAAACCTTTGTGTTTTTCTGTTTTTCCCAAGCGCCTGTTTTTCTCTGTGCCTATGGGACATTTATTTTCCAAATTCTCCTACCTGAGAGAGCTGCCCTCTCACGCACCAGGCTCATACAGCTTTGGTGCAGTGTTCAAGTCCCTCAGAACAGACTCCGGTCCACCTCACAGCCTCGCCATCCTTGACTCCCCTGCTACTTTTTTTCTTGGGCTACAGCTGCACTGAGGCAGAGTGAGCTTAATTTGTTTCTTGAACACCCTGTGCCCAAAACACCCTGCTTTCCTCTTTTTGGCTGCCTGGTGAACTCCTATTCACCCTTCAAATCCCACGTTACCACTCCTTGTGTTTTTCCTGTTTTCTAATCGATTCCCTCTCCCCTGCTCCCATACACAGTGCTGTTTAGCACTCACCTCATTGAATTACAGGTAAGTAAGGGCCTGGCTTCTCCCAGGCTGAGCCACTGGGGAATACGAGGCTCTCTCTTCCTAGTTGTAGCTGTAGCACTATCTGGAATGAAGCGCTACATGGAATGGAGTGGCTGTTCAGAAAATGCTGGCTGGGTACAAAAATGAAACTTGATCTTTATCCTCAAGGAGCTCACAGGTAAAAGGGAAAAGAGATACAAGCCCAACTAACTTATGTAAGATGGGCTGAAGAGAGGGGCAAACGACCGTGGCCGGGTGGCTCAGTTGGTTGGAGCATTGTCCCCGTACACCAAAAGATTGTGGGTTCCATTCCCGGTCAGGGTGCATACGGAAGACAACCAATCATTGTTTCTCACCTCGATGTTTCTCTCGCTCCCTCTTTCTCTAAAATCAATAAACATATCCTTGGGTGAGGATTAAAAAGGCAGGGGGCAAACAGGAGTGACACCCTAGTGCACGGGCTGGGGAGGTTTTATGGAGGTGGTCTCAGAGCCAGTGCGGAAGGATGGAAAGGTGACAGCGTGTGCCAAGCCTGAGCTGCCCCAGCCGGCAGCGCCTGGAGGCCCAGGACCCCGATGCCGCGGCCAGAAGGCAGAGGGGCTGTGGACGGGCCACCACAAGGCGGCTCTCCGTGTGCTCTCTGTTGGGCGAGGGCTGAGTTAAGAGAAGGGATCAGACCTGGTCCCCAGAGCTGTGCCTGGCAGGCCTTAGGAACTTCTGACCTCTTAGCTCTCTCCAAACCCCTGACCCTTGTCTCTGTGAGAGAAGGAGGAGCCTGGCCAGGACCCTCCCCTTCCCAGAGGTCAAGTGAAGACGGGCCTGGAGGCCAGACTCACCGGCCCACATGAACAGGACCACAACGATGATCAGCACCTCGCCTGTCTGCAGCTGCTGGTTCTTCCCCATCTCCTTCATGGTCACCTCGTCTGTGAGGAGAGAGACACTAGGTCTGGGCTCCTTTCCTCCCCTGGCCACTCCTCGGTGGCCAAGCCCAAGGTATTAAGTGCTTATTTCTATAAGTGTCCATACATCTAGAAGTTCTAGAATGTGCTGGTGGTTACTTGGGGTTGCAGCGATAAGACAGTCCAAAATTAAGTGTTTATATGCCCATTGCATTGGGTCACTAGAGTGACTTCCTCTCTCTTGGGTAAGGCTTTACTAGGCAATGGAGAGGGGTAGGGGGTGTAAGAGGGTGGGAGGGGGGATGGGAAGTTAGAGCTTGCTTCAACCTCCTACTGCTCAAGCAGCTGCCGCCCCCACCCCCCAGGCTTCCTAACAGTGAAGCGGCCTGCCTTTGTTCTTGGAGGTCATCTTCTCAGCCTCGCGCGGTGTCTTGAAGAGCACTGGCTCGCTAGCCGGACTCTGGCCCTGAATGGAGATGGCCTGCACGTGCACAATGTACTCCGTGTCCTCCTCCAGGTCCCAGAGGGCGCACGAGCGGGTGGTGGTGTTCACCTCCTGGATGAAGCGCAGCATCCGCACGTCCTTCTTCTGCCAAGGCAAGAGCCGGCCCGCTGTGTCCAGTGCCCAGGCGCCACCCCACTCTGCCGCCTCTCCCATGGCGATAATGGGCTCACCTGGCTACCATGCTAAGCCTGTGCATACCTAATCCTACTTATGCATTCCATCATCTCTGCAGATATCATTATCTCCATTTTACAGGTGAAGAGACAGCTCAGAGAGGTTAGGGAAGTTGCCCAAAGCCATACGTTTCGTGAGACCTGGAGCCAGGTCCAAATCTCAGGTCTGTTTAAGATCATAACCACACTCTTAATTCTCAGGTTGCAAACAAAGGCTCTGGAGCCCTCCCTCACTGAGCCCCTCTGGGGTCCCCCTGTCAAGCCGTCTGGACGGCTTTCGGCCTGTCTGTCTTGCTCCTCAGTCCTTTTCCTTTTTCCTCCCCCATCAACCTCTACTACCGTGATGGGCTCTTCCCATCCCGGAGGGTTACCTGCTGAGAGATGGCAAATCCGATGACAACCTCATCCTCCAGGACATCCCAGCTCACCACGGCGGAGTTGGCCTTGAGGTGCCTGACAGTGACATTCACTGGGGCAGAGGGGCTGTCTGGGGGTGGGGAAGGCACCTGAGCCTGAGCACCCCCTGCTGTGAGGCCCGGGCCCCGCCTCATGAGTGGAAGCCCGAGGAAGGCCATGCAGTGCGGGGAAGGAAGAAACCAAGGCCTCCATGGCGTTGGCATGTGGGCCTCTGTTCCATGGGGGGTTGCAGGGCCAGGCTGGGGAGGCCCCAGGCTCCTTGTGTTCAGGCTGGGAGCCTCAGATGGCCACAGCAGGCCCTGCTCAGGGTCCAAGCTGAAACTGAGGGGCCTGGGCCAAGGCCAGATCAAATGGAGGTCGGGGGGACAGGCCTGGGGGGAGACATAGGTGGCCAGGGTTCATCTGATGAAAAGCAGCCAAAAGGAATTCCAGTCCAGTGCTCTTTCTATAGTTCTGGACTGTGGAGTGAGTGACCTTGAGGAGGGGGCAAGACCCGGCAGGGGTGGGGGGAAGCAGCAGGCTGGGGTGAGCCCCGGGCTGGGAGCAGGGATCAAGAGAGGAGCCCTGGGATTGTGGTGACCCAGGCAGAATGAAGCCTGCGGAAGGGCCTCTGTGAGCTCTGAGGGGCGGTGGGGAGGTGGTGGGGGATGGGGGGGTCTCTCAGAGCAGGGCCCTGCAGCAGAGACTCAAGAATACCTGGGCCTTCTGGGTGTGGGAGGAGGATAGAAGGTGGTCAGCTGAGGGAGTGGTGGGGCAGCGGGGGTCGGGGAAGGAAGAACCTTCTAGGAGAAGGTCAGTGGAGTCACACAGCCTCTATGTCTCACAAGGGGCAGGGGCCGACAGGGGAAGACCTGGGCCTGAACGGCACCCCTCACCCCACAGATGAGTGGACCCGAGATCCAAGAGGAGACAAAGCCAGACGTGGACCCGGAGACAGAGGGACACAGACAGGTGGCGGCATACACAGATCCACAGAACAGTCCAGTGGGGTATCGGAGACAGACACAGAGACGGAGGCAGTAAGAGAGAGACAGCACCGAGCCCGGAGAGATGGATAGAGGGAGGCGTGAGGTAGGAAACGGCAGCCAGAAGGGACAGAGACTGGGCCTCAGGGAGGCTGGGCAAGGATGAGGCCGGGCCTCACACGACAGGCCAGGCACTGACTGCACCAGGCTAAGGGGGCCACCCTTGCCCACCAGGTGCCATCGGTGCCCGTCCTCACACACATCCCCATACACATGCTCACGCACACTGGGTCCCCACTGGGACCCCCTTCCTCTCTGATCTGCAGAGTTGGCCTGCATAGCCTTTGGGGACAAGAGAGGGAGGCCCAAGGTGGGGGGACTGGTGTCCTCAGATGCTCCCGGGGCCAGAGAAGGGAGCTAGGGCAACTGAGGCAAAGGCCTGGGCTCAGGGCAATGGTATGAGGGAACTGAGCATCACAAGACCCTATAACCCAGGACTGGGGTGGCTGGAAAGGATGGGGAGGGGCTGGAAGAAGGGGCCGGGGGTCGAGAAGGCAGGGAAGAGGCTGAGGGTGGCGTTAGGGAGCAGTGAGTGGGTAGAGACAGGTTCCCAGGGAGCGAGGGAGGGAACTGAGGGCTCCCACCGCCCGGCCCGCGCCGAACCCCCACCTGGGCCCCCTTACCCGCCTGCACGAGCGCGAGGCAGACGCAGCCCAGCCACAGGCGGAGTGCGGCGCGGGGCGGCCCGGGGTGCATGGCGGCGGCTCCGGCCAGCCGGCCCGGGGCGGCGCAGGGGGACGCGGCTCCGGTGCCCGGCGGTCTCTGGCGCTCGCGCTCCGGTCCGCGGCCCGGCCACCCCGCGCCGCCCCGCGCCGCTTGCATGTCGGCTCCGCGGACAGCGACTCCCGCGCGGCGGCGGCGGCGGCGGCGGCGGCCGCGTCCACGTCGGGCGCCCGGGGGGCGGGGCGCCCCCGCTGCGGGGAGAGGCGCGGGGCGGAGTGAGGGCCGAGGGCGCCCCCACCCACCACGCTCCATGCTCGGCCCGCCGCTGGGTCCGCGGGGCTCGACAATTGGCCGCTCTCACACTCTCGCCGGTACAGAAGCGCGAACGGGGTTCTCCGCGCCCCACCGTGCCCCTCTCCCTGCCTCACTGCCCCTCTCCCTGCACAGAGCTCGGACCGGGACCCCATCTTTGCCCTTTCTCAAGGGAGAAGGAGGACAAGTGCCACGGAGATGCTTCTCTCTGCCTCTTCCATCCTTCCGCTTTGGGGTCCTCACCCCTCCGTCCCAGACCCGAGGCCTTGCTGGCTGGGGGCAGGAGTGAGCCGAGGGGAGTAATCACAGTCGGGGTGCGGTGACTGTGGGTACGTGCTGGGTGCATACGGTAGGGGCTCTAACTCACTGGAGGGCCTAGCTTTGTGATCTCTAGCCAGTCCGTCCCCTTTTGGGGGCCTCCCTTTCAATCTCCGTAAGGAGAGTAACTATGAGCATCTGCTAGGTCCCCGATACTGTGCAAAGGGCTTTCCTTGCTTTATGTCACTTACTTCCCACCTATAAGGCCCTGCTCTGCTGCTCGAATTGTGCACAGAGGAGGCTGCAGCCTCAAGAGGGTACTTGACTTGCCTAAGGACGCCCGGCAGAGGCAGGATTTGAACGCAGGCTGATATAATTCCCAAACCTGTGCTCGACGGGACTCTCCCCCACCGACAGTGCACTCAGTCGCCCTAGGTTCCCTGAGACCCTGGGATACTGTGCAAGCTCCTTCCCACCCAGAGAGCAATCTGGAACAATCTTTTCCCAAGAGCAGGGCGAGGGAGGAGCGGCTCCAGCCCCCGCCCCTCCTCCCATCCTGGAAGGGCTGAGTGCTGCGAGCAGCAGACGAGCTAATGACTCCAAAGTGCAGGGGCTTTGGAACCAGGGCAAGCGGCCGCGGTTAATAAAGGGGCTTGGATGACCTCTCCCTCATTACCTTGGGACATTCCTATGCCTACCACTGCCCCTACCTCGGCCCACACCCATTCTACCCAATCCACTTCCTTTCTGATCTTGGAGAGCAAGAAAAAGGCGTTCACCCTGCACCCACCATCCTTTCCCAAATGAGGACCTCTGAACACCAGACAGCTGGGAAAGCGCCCCACCCCCACCCTGTGACACTCTCCACCCTGAGTCCCCGAGAAACAGGTTGAGGAGAGAGGCAAAGACCCGGGGCCCTGGGGCCCCAGGGCCCGTGACGTGGAGGGGCCGCCCATCTCTCCAAACGAGCCCCTCTCCCCACTGTCCGAAATCCCACCGTTAGGAAAGCATTCTTTTGGATCTTAAAGGTCCCCTGGTCTTCCCGAGGCCCCAGGGAGGGCTAATCCCTGGCGAGGGGGCCACTTGCAAAGTTACCCCACGGAACCATCTTCAAGATCTCCCCACTTCCCTTTTTAGATTAAGACACTGGGGTCCAGAGATGGAAAGAGCCAGGTGCAAATTCACAAGGTGAGTCAAGAGCAGCAATAGAGCGCTCCTCTCCTATGCTCATCCCAAGGGCTCCTTGCGCTGCATCCCAAGTTTCTACTTGGTCACCTTGGAAGGGGTGAGATGGGAGGGGGCTCAGGGGTTCTTGCTGAGCAGCTGAATTTAGTTGGCCAACCCCTCAGTGCCCCCAGGCCTGCTCTGCTGGGCAGGCTGACGCTCCCCCAGCCCCACCTGCTTCCTCAGCCACATACCTTGTCCTGGAGTGACTGTCAGTGGGGACCCTGGTCCAGAGGGCAGTCCCCTGGTCCACCTATTTGGGATAGGAGCCTGGGAACCCGAGCACCTCTCTCTGTCCTTTATCTCTTCTTTCTCTTTTTCGTCTCTCTCTCTCTCTCTCTCTCTCTCTCTCTCTCTCTCTCTCTCTCCCCCCCTCCCTCCCCCCTTTCTCTTTTCTCTTTCTCTGGCAGCTGCTTTCCGCCCCACCCTACCCAGGCCCGCCCCACCAGCTGCAGCTTGGCCCCGAGGGACCCCCTCACCCAACAGGCAGGAAAAGACAACCCAGGGCCTGCAGGAGCAACTGGAATCTCTTTAGGTCTCCTTTCAGGAGCCAACAGGAAAGAGAGGGGTCATCTAGAGGGCACAGAGCCCACTTCTATCCCTGCTGGGGAGAAAAGGAGGGAGGGACTGTGTCCTAGTGGGGTCTGGAGTCCGGTCCAGCGCTGGGGAAAAGGGAGCCTCAGCGCCACCTTCTGGTCTCTCTAGGTATAACCCCCCAGATAGATGTAGGGCAGTGGGAGGGAGGAGATGGCTGGCTGGGAGTCCGGGAGGGACGGGGAAGGGTTGCTGGAGTCGGGACATGAAAGGTGGGGAGGGTTTGGAGAGTTATGGATGTGAGGGCACAACCTTCCCAGACCCCGTGGCACATGGGGTACTTGGGCATTACCTTGATGCTGGGAAAAGTCCTGACGCTTGGAATGTGGCAACCAGTGGAAGCTGGGTACGGAGTGAGAAGAACTGGGAAGATTTAGTTTTAGAGGCACTCTGGCTGCTCTTGGGAAGGGGTCTTCAAGGCCACTTACGTCACGTATATCTTTTAACACAGAGCTAAGTGCAGGAGATGCTCGTGTTTGTTTAATGTATGGAATAACTTTGTTCTCCCAACATACATTTATTAACACCTATTCTAGAAATACAGCAGTGGGAGAATGAACTCTCCCATGCATGAGTGAGGATCTGAGTGAGGGTTGGAGAGGGATCCTCTGTCCTCCCAAGCTGCACTGATGTCCACTTGGAGGGCTCCACAGACATCTCCTCGGGGGATGACTGGCCACTTACACATTGGCACCTGGGGAGGCCACCAGCATTGGATCCCCCTGAGCATCTGGAGCTTCCCAGAGTGCCAACACCTCACCCAGGCTGCAGGTACTGCAGCCAGGTCCCAGCTGACCATGGGAAGGCTCCTCTTTGCCGCCCAGAATGGCCTTGACCCTAGGTAGAGGGTACCTAGCTACACACACCTGAAACCACAGGAAGAGTCAGGAGAAGGGCAGGATGTTGCTTTGGGGGTATAATAATCAAGCACCCACTAAAGACTTGGCTGTTTGTCCATGTCATTTTGAGTCTTAGGCTATGTTTTATTAGCTCCCATTCCAGATCAGGTAGCTGAGGCTCACAGGTGTGTGGGGGCCTGCCCTGGGTCACACATCCAGTGAACTATAGAGCCATGTCTCAAATCCGGTTATGTGGCTCCAAGTTTAGGGTTTGATCCAGGCTGCCTGCCTCCTTCCTTCCCTGCGGAGCATGTCTCAGGGCAGAGGGCCAGGGCAAGGGCTCACTAGAAGACATGCATTTTCCTCCCCTGGGGGGCCTGAGGGGGCTTGCTGCCCACAGAAGCAGTTGCTAAGCCTAGGGTCCAGACCACACCCGGGAAGGGACCCACCGCTCCCCCAACCTCATCCACGTGCCAGCACATTACATAGACGAGAGAAACCTCTTTTGAATCCTCTCAACCTCAAGAAGTTGGGATTGTTATATCCATTTTACAGAGGAGGGAAATGAGGCTCAAAGAGAGGAAGTGGCTTGCGTGGGTCACACGGCCGGGAGACACCGGCCTGACCCATCTAATCCCCGATGTCCCCATCCCTGCAGAGATGAGACCAGCCCAGCTCGATGTTTCCTGAGTGCCTGTGCCGGGCCCGCCTGGAGAGGAGTGCTGCAGACTTAGTGATGAGCCAGATGGATTAGTCCTTGAGCAGCTCCCACATCAAGAAGGAGAAAGACGCTCTCAAAATATGGAGTGGGGACTGCCCTCTGGACCAGGAGGCGCCAGGAATCTACAGGGCCCAGATGTCAGCATTAACCTGAAAGGAAAGCATGGAGGGCTGCTGGGAGGAGGTGATGCCTGAGCTAAATTACTGCTGAAAGTCAGGGGAGAATTAGTCCAATGAGGGGAAAAGGGCAGAGGGGAAAAAGAATAGTTGACCCTGAAGCCTGGGAGAGCAGTGTTTATGTGGAGGGGAAACAGAATAGGGTGGTGGGGTGGGTGGTAGGGGTTGCTGCAGGCTCTGGGCTGCGACCGTGAGAGTGGGAAATAGGACTGATTTGAAAGTCCGCTCCAAGCTTGCAAAAGAAGTCAAAGCTAGGGAGGGCTTTATTCATCCAAGGAGTACTTATTGAGCCTACGAAGTGTCAGGCACTATGCTAGGTCCTGGGGACACAGCTGTGAATCAAGGCCCCCACCCCTATAGATTTCACATTCCAGTGGGAGAGACAGGCAATAAACAAGTGAGCTACCAACTAAATAAAATATCTTCAGAGACTTACAGGGGCTATGAAAAATACGGGGTAATGTGGTAGAGAATGGCTGGGGTGATGTTCGGTGTTGTGGTCTGAGGAGGTGACAAGTGAGCTAAGACTGGCAGAAGGAAAAGGAGGCAGGCGTAATGCATATCACAGGTGCAGTGCTTCAGCCTCAGGAACCACAAGTGCAAAGGCCCTGGGGCAGGAGCAAGCTTGGCATGTTTAGAAAACTTGAAGCCAGTGAGACCGGGGCTTCATGAGCAAGAAGGAGGAAATAGAGGTGGCTTGGTGGAAAGCACAGGACCTGGGGCAGGGAGGGTTGTGAAGGGGTTTAGATTAATTCCACTTGCAATGGGGATCCTTAAAGAGAGACGAGGTGTGATCCGAGTTACATAAAAATAAAAGGTTCACTGTGCCTGCTCCAGTGAGTAGACTGGACTGCAGGAAACAGGGCCAGATGACGTGTGAGGAGGCAAGGGGCTGCTACAGTTGCCTGGCTAGAAATGATGGCTCTTGGCCTGGGTGGTGGCAGAGGACAGGGAGAGAAGTCGATAGAGGCTTTGGGATACTTTCTGTAGGAGGAGCTCGTGGATGAGATGTGGTGAGCGAGAAGAGAGAAGGTGGAGAGGGACCAGGGCAGGGGTCTGCTCTCCAAATTCTGGATTCTGAGCCAGAAACCCCTGCTGGGTGTCTCTGGGCCAGTTACTCTACCTCTCTGAGCCTCAGATGCCTCCTGTTGAAAATGAAGATAATAATAATATCCATACCGCAGAGCGGTGGAAGTGGTGCCGGATGCTGGAAAAGAGGAGGAAGAGAGGAAGAAAGGGAGTCGGGGGGGGGGTAATAAAGGGGAGGAGGAGGGCCTTCTAACTGGGTGAAGGAGTCCTCCTCAGATGGCTTCAGTTCATCAGAGTCTAGAAAGGAACAGACTCCCATCTGAGAGCGCTCAGAAAGGTGGAGAATCTTTCCCAGCGTCACTCAGCCTGACAGTGGCAGCTCCATGTCTCAAATTGCCTCGAGCCCTGGACCCCAGCTTTGCTTTTGGAGGCGGATTCTCAGCTACAAACCACAGTGCCCAAGATGTGGAGAGGTGAGTGGCAGGAAATGACGGCAATTGAAGTAAAATCTCATCCCCACCAGGGAGGGGGGAAGGCCAAGAACCTGGGAATCCGACAGTCACTAGGTTCAAACCTCAGCTCAGTCCCTGAGTGGCTGGGTGACCTCAGGTACCACCATCTGAAGGCAGGGTCCAAGGCTCCAGGGTCCGCCCACTTCCCTCATCCCACGTACAAGAGGCTCTCCCTTACTCCGAAAGAACAGGGCTCTGCAGAGCCAGGGCACGGCCAGCAGAGGGCGCCCACCTCAGCCATAGTGAAGCCACTGTTGCCCAGAACAGGACAGGCTCCAGGGACAGAGCCCCTGCTGGGAGAGGTCGCCCTACCTCCTGCTTTGTCCCCTGGCCCAGTCCCAGGTGGGCAGACGACAGACTCAGCAGCCAGGCAGAGCCTGAATCTTGCTGCTGCTGCACTGAGCACAAGTCACCAAACCTCTTAGAGCCTCCGTTTCCTCATCTGTAAATGGGCCTAACATTAGTTCGGTGAGAGTCAGTGAAGATCAACCACACATGGGGCTGAATACATAGGAGCTGCTTTTTTCAAAAATCCTCACCTGAGGATATGTCTTGATTTTAGAGAGAGAGGAAAGGAGAGAGAGAAACATCGATGTGAGAGAGAAACATTGACTGGCTACCTCCTGCATGTGTCCTGACCGGGCATCAGACCCACAACCTAGGTATGTACCCTGACCAGGGACTGAACCCTCCACACTTTGGCGTATGGGACAGCGCTCCGACTAACTGAACCACCTGGCCAGGGCTGGGAGCTGCTATTTTGTATAGTAGTGGTGGCAGCTGTAATGTATCTTAAAGTGCCTGACACAAAGGGAGTCCAATCAGTGGTAGCTATATGACAATGACGATGATAATCCTGCAGGACTCAGTCATTGTTTGTTTTGAATTTCCTAACACTGGAGCACCCAGGGCTTGTTCATCTCGGATGCCTCCAGTGACAGGAAGTCCACTACCTCTCAGCAGCATGTTTTCACTGTCAGATCGTCCTCTTGCTGAAAGCTGCCTCCTGGAAGACACACTCCCGGCTCCGCGTGACCCCTGGCCTAGCTTCTGCCTTCAGGCTCCTTATTCCCCAGGGTCTGCTTGAGAGGCCCACGAGGTCGGTGAGCCAGGCCCCCGCAGCTGGATTCCTGCTTTTGCAAGAAGGGCAGGGAGTTCACAAGTGAACCCAGGTGGCTTTGCCAGCAGGAAATTCCAGTGGGTCTTGTTCTTGTTGTTCGAAGTTCCTTTTCTGCTCACTGGGAAGGAATAAGTGGAAGGCAAGCCCCCTGCTGTCCTCTGGCGCTCCCTGCACTCCTCAGTCTTGGGAACGGTAGGGGCGCGGAGGGCATCCAAGCACCCAGAGCCACACGGCCGGGGACCCACGCATTCCAGCTGGGAGGCCTCGCTCCGGCCCATGGGCGCCAGGCCTCCCCATCTGTGTCTGCGGGCCTGGCACTGAGGGGCCTGGGGGAGAGGGCAGGAGCCGAACAGTCCTGGGCTCAAACCTGGGCTTGGTCATGCCAACGGGGCGACCTCAGACAAATCACTCAGCCTCTCTGAGCCTGTTTCCTCACTGGGCACCCATCTGAAAGCGGCATGGGCGGGGGGAGCAGATGTTAGATGTGGAAAGGAAAACTAAGTGGTGGGATCATAGTATCTATACATGTAGCGGTTAGATGATTATAAAGTGAAAGTCTCTCATTTCCAAAAGACCTTTCCCACGTCTGAGCCTGCCAGGGTGGTTGTGGGAGTGCGTCATGTCAGGCAGGGTCATATCCTGACCCACTGCTTGGTTAGCAGGCACACTATGCATGTGCTTGCATGTGCAAGAGTGTGCATGTGTGATCACAGGGGCATGGGTGCGTGCACACATGCACTGGCATGCACATGTGTGCAAAGGTGTGCATGAGTGTGCACGTATATGCGTGCATGCACCCAAGGCTCTCATCCAGGGATCCCCTGGGCACACGTGTACTTGCAGGCCCCTGTGCAGTATTTCTGCACTGATTCAGGAGGCCCCTCTGTTCACTGTTACTATGGAAACAAAGAGGCAATCCCCAGCCTCAGGGAGAACCTAAGGTGCCAGAAATAAGAAGCTGACCCAGTCTTCCCAGCAAGGGAGACAGATCCGGAGCATGAGGTCCCTGGGATATGGAGACCTTGGCCTCTAGGCGCTGGGTTTTGGGAGTCTGGGTCCCTCTGAGCTCTCGGGGAAGTCTTCCCTTCTTCAAGGCAACCTGCCCCCTTCAAGTGCTCGAGAAACAAAGCTGGGTCCCATCTTGGATCCGGCTCTAACCCCCTGCAGTCTCAGGCAGGGAACTTGATCTCTCTTTACCTCAGTTTCCCCTTCTGTAAAATGGGGCTAATAGCAGGTGCAAGAGGAAGCCTTGAGCTGGGATGTTACTTTTCTTCTCCCTGGGGGCACCTGCCCTAAAGGCTGTATGAGTGTCCCCCCTGAGCCCTGAAGGGTCACAGAGCAGCCTCTTTCATGTCCCCTACCCTCCGTTGCGCCTTCCAAGGCCCCTCACAGCAGCTCTGGGAAGGAGGCATCTCACAGAAGAAGAGCTGAAGCTCCAGGAGGACACAGCTGGCAAGTGGTGGGCCAGGCCTGCTGCCCCCAGTCCCCCCAGCCCTGTCCTGCACCACATGAACCCAGAGGGGACTGGAGGTTCCAACTGCTTTTCTGGTTTGTGAGGAGAGTCGCCCTCGGGCCATGGACACAGGGTGCCTGCTGCCTTCAGCCTGGGCAAACCCCCAGGGCAGAGCGGGGCTGCCAGAGGCTTCCAGATTTTGGCTCAAGACTCAAATGTCCTGTACCCAGGCTGTGACACATCAGACAGAATTGCGTATATGGTTATAAGTGACCGCTCAGCCTCCTGCCCTTTGCTCCACCTCCATTTGCTGTGAACCGGGAACAATTTTCCGACAGTCCCAGACAGGCCAGGGGGAATGACAGGAGCGGACTCTCCAGCAGCAGGGATGTGAAAAAAGACCCACATGCTTATCTGTCAGAAGAGCTGTGAAGGGGTCACTTCTGACTTGGGGAGCGTGCAGAAGGGTGAGCCTGGCCGGGTGACCTCAGGCAAGTCGCTGTCCCTCTCTGGCGGAGCCCGAGGCCCTTCCAGCCAAGAGGTGCTTTCATCGGCAGAGGGAAGAGGGGCTATTGTTGCAGGCAAGGGTTGGCTGGGACAGACGCCAGCTGCCTGCGTCACCTCACTACCCGCCCCGCCCCCGCCTCGTTTGAAACCCACATGCAGGCATGTGGAGGTCGGGGAGCCCCTGTCCTTAGCCTTGACTCCAGATGCCTTCCTTCAGTGTAGACAGGTCCTGGCCATCGGGTTGAGGAGGCGCTGGACTGGTAGGGAGCTTAAAGGAAGGCGGAGGGCACGGTCGAGGTGGGAGGCGAGGGCTGGGGCACGTCATAGAGTTTCAGCTGTCCACTTACTCTGGTCGGCAGTGAGGAGCCATAGAAGGTTATTAAGCACAGAGGACCGGGACTCGATTTAGAGGAACTGACGGCGGACAGCGCTATGAGGGGGCCAGAATGATACTACAGGGCCCCCTGACAAGGCAGAGGGGCAGGGGAGGTGGTGGGGCACGGGCAGGGTGGGCCTGAGAGACGTCCTCTCGTGGAAAGGGCTGGCTCGGGAAAGGAGCAGGTGTGGAGGAGAGGGTCCCGGATGGGGCGGGGCCCGGGCCTTGTTTAACGGATGGAGAGGGACCCAGGCGCAGGGCAGGCTGGGGTGCAAGGTGATGAGTTAGATACTGGCTGGCTTGGGTCCAAGGTGTCTGTGGGCTTCTGGGAGCAAGTCCAGGAGGCAGCTGGAAATGCAGGTTTTATTGAGAAGGAGCCAGAAGGTCAGGGCGGTTGTTCCTGCCAGCGTTTCAAAGTTGGGAAGGGGCCGTCGTCCTGTGAAGTCTGTGCTCTCATATTGAGGGACCAGCAAAGATGCGGCCCCCTCCTCCCAGATTCTGGGCTTGGCCGAGAGGTCAGCTGCCTTCCTGGGGGTCGATGCTTTTCTTGGGGGGCATTGCAGGCATCTCTCTGCCGCAGAGCCTGGCAGCCCCTGGGGCTCTGCAAGCCCAAACTTCTGCCCTGTGGAGGGACCACCTCCAACTGTCTTCCCGACCCCAGTACACCGAGGATTCCCTATAATCCACCTGGAATCCACGTGTATTGGGCGGAGACTGTGCCGGCTCAGTCCCTGAACTTCACAGTTTTTCTCTCAATTCTTGCAATGACCCTTGGTGGCGGGGGGCATTATTATTATTTTATCATCCTTTCCATTTTACAGATGAAGGAACCAGCTGAAGGTTCCAGGGCCTTGCCCCTGTCCACTGTGGGGTGGGTGGTGGGTCAGGGTTTGCCCTATTCGGTGGGAGCTACAAAGCTGCTATGTGACCTGGGCAGGCATGGCATCTCTCTGGACCCCATCTATAAAGTAAGTTTACTCAAGGGTCCTGGCTGGTGTGGCTTCGTGGATTGAGCGTTGGCCTGCGAACCAAAGGGTCACCGGTTCAATTCCTAGTCAGGGCACATGCCTGGGTTGCGGTCTGGGTTCTGGTAGGGGGCGCATGCGAAGCAACCACACATTGATGCTTCTCTCTCTCTCTCTTTCTCCTTCTCTTCCCCTCTCTCTAAAAATAAATAAAGAAAATCTTTTTTAAAAAAGTAAGTTTACTCAAGGGGTCCCAGCCCCACCACAGCGCACCTCTCCCCCAGGACAACGGGTCTGCAGCCCCGGCTCCCAGGGCTTTCCCACCACCCCCGGCCGCCGCCTCATCCTGTTCCTCCTGGCCCAGCTGCCCTGGGAACAGCCAGGCCCGGGCTGTGCTCCTGGCAGCTCTGCCACCCTGGGCTCTGGTCCGGGGGTGGTCCCCGGCGGCGAGGAGGCGCGGGGGGCGGGCAGAAGCTGGGACTAGTTGGGCTAAGGTGCTGGGCATCCAGACACCCCCAGGCCTCCCCCTCAGGGTCCACTGTGCCCCAGGCTGGGCTAGGCAGGGCCCTGTGGGAAAGGGCGGCTTGAGGCTTTAATCACTTTATCAATGTTTGTTTGTGTAACTCAGCCCTGAGATGCTTTTCCCTCCATCTGTCCCAGCCATCTGCTCCCATCAGGATTTTCCAAACCATTTGGGACCAAAGAGGGGAGGGTGGAGACTGGGCCTCTGGGGGCTGGGAAGGGGCTACCTCCACCAACCTTGCTGAGAGGCTTCTAGGCAGGGGCTCCTGAAGCAGACGGAACTGGGTTCAAATGCTGACACCGTTACTTTCTTGCTGTGTTACCTCAGGCAGGTGACTTCGCTTCTCGGAAGCCTCAGGCTCCACATCTGCAAAATGGCAGTGACATTATTACTCCTCAGGATTAGTGCTGATCAAATGAGGTGACGCGTGCAAAACGCCCTGCATCCAGTAGGTGCTCAAGAGCTGCACGGTCCCCTCTCCATGCACCTCTGCTGCTTCTCTCTCTGGCAACCTGGGAGCCGGTCTGTTCCTCTTCTAGTGCGAGGGAAGGGCAACCAGCTCTCCGGTGCTGGGGACACCCTCTCCCCTGGGGCCTGTCCTCGCTTCTGTCTCCCAGTGACCCCGCCCAGTGCTCAGTTCTTTTCACAACCACCCTCCACACCCACCCTAAGACGTGCCTTTTCTCCCTTCTAGACGTCGAAGTCTGCGGTGGGAGGGTGCTGAGTTTCATCGGCAAGGACACCCCACCCCTGCAAAAGACCTCCGTGGAAGGCACGTCGGCAGGGTGCCAGGGCCGCTGGGGCCTCCTCTGTTTGTGCTCCTGCCCAGAATTTCAGACCCGAGGGGGCCACCGAGGCAGTGAAAGAGGCCCGACTTGTCACTACTCTCATCTTGGAAAATGTCAAGACACCCAAGTGACCTGTCTAACCTTTCTGCTCAGATAGAGGAAAACACTTCCTCCAAATCATGTAGAAGTGAGGGACCCAGGCCTGCTGACAACTCCCCCTCCATCCCCCACCATTCGGGGCTGTATCTCAGGGCACGAGGTCTTGAACCAAGGACCTTGAAGTGCAGCGTGGAAACCCCAAGCTTTTCATTTTTGCCCACAGGAGTCTCCCAGAGCTTCTTAGGCTCCTGGGAGGGGAGAGGTGGCTGATGGGAAGTACCCAGCAGAACCTACCAGGGCCCAAACTCTATCTCCAGATCCACCTACGCACTTGAGGTGCAGGGAAAGTCGAAGGGAGGTGCGGTACCCAGGCTGAGGGAGAGCCATGGCTCTGCCTTCAGCAGCCCCTGTCTGGAGAGGAGCAACGGGATGAGGACAGGGGCGGGGGTTCCTGGGGGCCGGGCATCCGAGTGCACCTCATGGAGAAGAAAAACAGTGGGGCTAGGAGAAGTGGGCTCCTGCGGGGCTGAGCCAGGGAGTCAGCCTGGAGGAGGTGAGGCTGGGGCGGGAAAGGGGGGGAAGCAGAGAGGGTGGCTGAGCAGCCCATGGGAGCGTACACTGAGACCCCCAGGACGGGGGAGAGGACCTAGAGCAGGCTGGGAGGATTCTGGCTTCAGGCAGGTGGCAGCGGGAGGGGGAGGAGGAGGGGGAGGAGGGCCTGCAGCAATGAGCGCAGGGCAGGCCCCTCTCCCTGCCCCAGGCACAGTGCCCCTCCTGGCCCAGTGGGGAGAGGGGAGAGAGCTTGTCACTCAAAGGGCCCGAAGTGGAGGCTGAGCAGCAAGTCTCTTCCCACTCCTAGGTCCTGGCGCAGGAGGCAGCTGGGAACCACCCACGCATGTCTGGCATCTCTCACGCCTCCACCGGGGGTCCCAACACCAGCGCCAAGGCACACACTGGAACTGGTGTTCTGGAGGGCCCAGCTGCCTTCCCAGTCTTCCGCAGCCTGGCTCCCCAGCTCCTGCAGCTGAGAGCTCCCCTCCCTGCCTGCCCTCAAGCCAGAGGGACTTCAGGCGGGACTGGGACCGCCTGAGCCGCTTGGTCTGGAACCTGGAGGTGGAGCCTTGGTCTGAGCCCTGGGGAGCCAGCAGGGCGCCAGCTGCTGCCACAGAATTGGGAAGAGCTATCCAGTCAGAAGACAAATGCAGGCGGCCCGCCTTCAAAGTGCCTCCGGGTGCTACCGTGGTCATCTCTCACCCTGAGTTGGTCCCCTGGTCCCACCCGGGTCCCCAATCCTCAACGTTTGTTCTTGACAGAATGCCTACGTAGGCCTGACCTGGAAGTCAGACCCTCTCACTCTCTCACAGCCCCAAGAGCTCCCCAGCCCCCCTGAAATAAAACCTGAAGTCCTGGGCATGGTCCTAAGCACTGCCACCACCCAACCTCTGCAGGCCAATCTCAGCTTTTCCAAAGACACCAAACACACTGTACAGATTTGACTTGTATATTGTGTCCGCTGTTCACTGCCTACTCTGTAACCTCGCTGCCTAGAACCCGGCCGGGCTCGGAACTAGCGCTTGGTAAATATGTATGCAACGAATGGTTAAGGGCACGTGGATCGAAGTCCAAGCCTTCTCTTCACTAGCGGCCAGACATCGGAAAGACCATTTAACCCCTCCGAGCCTATTTCCTCGTCCGTGAAGTGGGGACAATAAGGGCCACCTCCAGAGATGGAGAAAGGACAAAATTCAAGCTCAGGTTAGGGGATTGTTGCTGAGGCTGGACATCCATGCTCCTGGGAAGCCCTCGGGCTGGAGATAGATGCTCCCCAGCCCACATAGACAGAGACTGGGGAGGGAGGCAGGGGGTTTCCTTGATTGGGTGGCAGGAGGAGCACTTTAGATCAATGTTGGGGGGCTCCGCGAGGGGTCCCGGCAATGATACCCTGAGGGGCGGTCAGGATCTGGGGGGCACTGCTCTGCTCTCTAAGGCGGAGGTGGGATAGGGAGCGCGCCTGGCCCCAGAAGACCTCAAGGACTGGAGGAGTGGGCGCTGCCTTCTCCCTGAAGAGGCCCCAGTCAAGTTCCGGAATTGAGGCGCGGGGGCAGCGAGGGCAATTAGCGCACCGCCAGGATTCGGATTCGACGTGCGGCTCCGCGCGCAGGTAGGGGTGGGGGAGGAAGGCGGTGAGCGGCCGAGTGTTGGCTGCCTCGGCTTGGGAAAGAGGCGCCTGGACACTGACCTCCCGCCACCCCGTTCAGGCCACCTGAGTCGCGATGACGAAGACGTGGACCTCGGCCCTGCTCCCCCGGCGGGTGCTCCCTCGTGAGGGGGGCGGGGAAGTGAGGGCATCCCCTTCCCTCTCCCCGGCAGGGGCAGGGGCGGAGCCTAGTCATCGCTCCCTCCACCCCCAGCGCTGGAGGGGAAAGGGAGGATCTGGGACCCACCCGCCCCAAGAGAGGAGGGACTCGGGGCGAGCGCTGCGGGGAGTCTCCTTCGCAGTCCCTGCCCCCGCCCCCCGCCCGCCCCTCCGGCCGCCTCTGCCGCCGCGCGCCGCAGCAGCGCCGCCTTCCCTGCGCAGTCGGTGTCTCCGCGTCGCTGGGTGAGTGGGGGCCGCTCTGGCCGGGGCTGGGGGATGCGAGGAGGGGGCCTGCCGGAGGTAGGGGGCCACGTCCAGGGCTCCCCAACCCCGCCGCTCCCGCGCCTCCCAGGAATCCGCCCACCGGGTGCCCCGGGAGCGGGGGCTGTCAGGGGAAAACGCGCGGAGCTCTCCAGGGTCCTGACCTTCGCTTGGCCGGCCCGGAGGAGTCTTGCTTCGGCCGCTCAGAGCGCCCCCTCCAGGAGGGGCCGCTTCCCCGGCGCTCTCCGAGCGCTGAAAGGATTGAGGCAGAAGCTCAGGGCGAGAGCTGGGAAGAGGTTCAGGGAAGGTACTCAAGGCAGGTTTCTGAGGTCGAGCAGTGGGTCCTTCCCATTTGGGGGGCTGGCGAGGCGGGGGGGGTCTTTGAGAGACAACAGAATTTCCTACCACCCTCGTTTCTAAGTCTTTCACTAGGAGGGGCAACTCTGAGGATGGCAGGGAAGAAAGGGCACTGGAAGATCTCTCCTGCCCAGCGCATCTCTCTGCCCCCTCCCCGATGACCCAGTTCCTTGGACCTTGAGGAGGGACTAAGGGACACACTCCGCCACCCCAACCCCATGCATTTCCTCAGCCTCCTCCCACACACTTGTTCTGTGGGTCCTCAGCTTAGGGCAGAAGAGGCTGATTTAGAAAGGAGGGTGACCAACTTACTGAAACATGCATGTGAGACACTGCTGAAGACACACACAGGTCCCCCGCATGGCCACACAGGCACATCCCCCTCACACTGTACTGGGCGCATACCGAGTCACACGGATATGCCCTGAAACACACGAGGAGACTAATGTAATGCAGAAACCAGAGGCACACATGCACACATGAGCACACACGCTCACCCACATGTGCACCGAGCTTTGTGCAAATGCACACACAAGGAACTCCCTCACCCAGCGTCACAGACCCAAGTGAGGGGAGATGCACCTGCACACACTCCCACATCCTTGCCCAGAGCTGCCGGGCTGTCCCCTCCCCATTGCCGTCCCCTGAGGCCCCCGCACTCTAAGCGCTTGCACTGAGGGGACCTTTCTGGGCGGACCAGAGGAAAGGTAAGTGCTGGAGGAGGGCAGGCTGGCTGCGGGTCTCCCTGGAAGAGGGACCCCTCATAGGTCTGAGAAGGGCTGCGCTCCCTTTGAGAAGGAAAGACGGCAAGGGTGCCGGAGGGGCCCGTGCGCAGATGGCCATGGGAGACGTGTCGGCATGGGAGCGTGGTAGCATATGTGGGACGTGTGGGGTCGTGGGCTGGTATGTATTGATGCGCAGGGCACGGGAGTTATGCATGCGTGGTGCCCTGTGTCAGTACATGCGAGCTGTAGAGCAGAGGGAATGTTGTCATGTGTGGAGGCATGGTGACCCACGGGTGGGTGTGGGCTGGTATGTGAGTGGCATGGCACCTGGTGTGTGGACTGGTGGGCTGTGTAGCATATGTGTCGTGTCAGTATGTATTCATTTGTCTATTGTTGTGCATGAGTCTTGGGACATCTATTTATTTAATACTTATGTAGCACTTATATGTGCAGACATTGTTCTAAATGCTTTATATGTATTAACTAACTTAATTCCACAATATAATGAGGTAGGTACTGTTACTCCCACTTTACAGATGAGGCAGAGTTTAGGGGACTTGCCCAAGGTCACAGAGCTGGGAAGGCACAGCCCTGGGATTTAGACCCAGGAGGCCTGGCTCTGGAGCCAGGCTACACCTGCCTCATGCCTGCCCTTGTCACGTTCATGTGTGGGAGAACAAGCCAGCACCTGGGCTGCAGGTGTATTCGTGGTGCTCAGCCATATGTGAGACAATGAGGGGGCAGTGCGTAGGAGTGGGGGGGCCGGGAGCCTTTCCGCACTTCCCTGGACAACTTGGGAGCCAGCCCTGTCACTCCGTGGCTGTGTAACTCGAACCAGGCCACCTCACTTCCTTGACCCTGTCTGCTCATCTGTGAAATGGGACTCATTCCCAGCTTTACTTTGTGAGGGTGAAATCTTGTCTACCTGTGGAGGCTCAGTGGCTGGCCCTGAGAAGGGCCGAAGTAAATGTAAGCCCCGTTCCCTTCCTCTCCAGGCCTGGCCCCGGGCAGTGTCAGGTCTGGGGAAATGGGTGGAGCCTGTCCCTGAGGCGGGGTGCCTGGGTGCAGGCTGCATGACGGTGGGCAAGCTGGTCTCTCTCACCGGGTTCAAAGAGAGGCTGGGGTGGCTGGTGTCTGGGCGCCCTCCTGGAGTGGCGTCAAAGGACCAGGAGGGCCTGACCTCCCCTCTCCATTCCTTGACCCTCTTGGGGACCCAGGTGGGATCGGCTCAGTGGCCATGGGCAAGCAGAACAGCAAGCTGCGGCCGGAGATGCTGCAGGACCTGCGGGAGAACACAGAGTTCTCGGAGCTGGAGCTGCAGGAGTGGTACAAGGGCTTCCTCAAGGACTGCCCCACAGGCATCCTCAACGTGGACGAGTTCAAGAAGATCTACGCCAACTTCTTCCCCTATGGTGACGCCTCCAAGTTTGCTGAGCACGTCTTCCGCACCTTCGACACCAACAGTGATGGCACCATCGACTTCCGGGAGTTCATCATCGCGCTGAGTGTGACCTCACGCGGCCGCCTGGAGCAGAAGCTCATGTGGGCCTTCAGCATGTATGACCTGGATGGCAACGGCTACATCAGCCGCGAGGAGATGCTCGAGATTGTGCAGGTGGGCCCCTGGGCCCCTCGGAATGCCAGGCGTGGGGCCCAGCAGCTTATACCCACCAACTCTTCTTGTCCCCTTGACCGCCCTTGTACTGGGTAGGTGGTGGCAGGTGCTATTCTTACAACCCACTTATAAAACCTTCTACTGGGAAATACTTTCTAATTTAAAGAAAAGTTGAGTAAACTCCTGTATACACTTTACCCAGATTTACCAATTAATGTTTGACCACTTTTGTTTTATCATTGTGTGTGTACATGTGTGTAATGTTTTATTGTTGTTCTGAACAGGACCCTTTACCCCTGAATACATCAGGATATATTGCCTAAGAACAGGGACATTCCCTTACATAAACCAAAATATGATTATCAAAGTCAGGACATTTAACATAGGAACTATGTAATTATCTAACTTACAAACCATATTCTAATTTTGCCAACTGTCTTTGTAATTTTTTTTCCCCTGATCTAGGATCACGCATTGCATTTTGTTTTCATGTCCCTTTAGTCCCTGATAGTCCGTAACAGTTCCTCATCCTTCCTTTGTCTTGAAAGATTTGACATTTCTGCAGAATACAGGCCAGCTGTGTTTTACTGCTCTTCATTTACTCAGGAGAAGACAGATTCTCAGAGAGGTAAAGACATTTGCTTGGAGCCACACAGCCTCTGAGTGTGGCCACCTGGATCCACGGTCCACATTCTACCTGGATGCTCAGCCACATTCCGACTAATTGAGGGCCCACTAATAGCCTCATGATGAGTGAGGTGCTTAGAGCCATGAGCTTAGTGCGTCTTTACAACAACCTTGTCAAGCTCAGAGGGGTGAAGTGGCTTGTCCAAGGTCACACAGCAAATAAGTGGGGTCAAGCTCAAGCTGACCACGACTCAGAGCTGCCTCTTGAAAGGGGTCTGGCTTCCAATTCTAGAGTTTGCCTCGACTTTTAGATTGCCCCCCCGCCCCCGAAAAATAGGGAGGGTGATTCTGAACTTACAGGTTTAAAGACCTGATACGAACACCATTTTAATACAAATTTAAGTGTGACTTTTTAGCTTTATGTCAAAAAGCTTCTAAAGCGTCCATCCCCTTGGTCCAGCATTGGAGGCCTTCAAGGCTCTGGTTCTATTTTTACCCATCCAGATTCTCATTCACTCTTTTCCTGAACTTCTGTAAAGTGAGGGTGTTAACCCTCAAGGCTACTATAGGTATAAAGTGGGATAGGCACCTTGGCAGGAGGCCCAGTATAACAGGCACTTGGTAAACCTCATTTTCTCCTCTGCACATTCTCTGCTCTAGCCTGAGTGGCCTTTTCCACACCCTTGGCCCCGAGTAATCCTGGTGCACGGCTTTGCACGAGCTCTTGCTCCCTTTCCTTCTGCCTCTCTGAATCGTTTCTTTTTTCATCCCTCAGCTCTGCCGACTGCTCCCCGTTTCCAACTCATGCAGCTCATACTGGCCTCTGGCCTCTCTGTGACTGAGAGTCTTGGTCTGTTCTCTCCAGCTGGAGTAGAATGGGCTGCCTTGGGAGGCGGTGCCCTCCCTAGGCCTATCACTAGGGGGAAGCCTTTACGTTTGCCAATGACTCCCGTGGCCCAGGCATTAAATCTCTAGTTGGTGGACAGTGGGGAGTTCTGGGGGTCCTGGTGGAAGGGCTGGGGCAGCCAGGGTGGTGGAAGATTATTCACGGATTGGGCAGCAGCCGGATACCAACCGGTGTGAATGGGCTGTTTGTGTCTACCACTTAGTGTGGCCTCACTGGTATATACTGGTAAATCTCAGACCTGCTGGAGGCGCCAGCCAGTCCCATTCTTTGGGCATCCTCAGGACCCCCTGGCTGGCCCCCACCCTCTGGCCCTGGTTCCCCTCACCGCGGCCCATCAGCCAGTCCCAGCCGGTCAGTGCAGACAGAGCTCTGCAAACCCCAGTGACTGATTAATTACAAGTTGGCTCCAGTGAAACAATGAAAGAGCAGCAATTCCAGACAATTAATTAGGAGGCCCAGGAGTAGAGTTGTCACAAGTGGAGTATTTACTCTGTAAGCCACTCGCCCAGGCCTTCTCAGGACTATGCCCTGAGGCCATGAGGTGAGTACACTAGGAGGGAAGAAATTGCGTCTTGGCTGCTTGCGGCTCCCCCTCTGCTGGGCAGGCCACGCTGACCAGCAGGATGACTGGGGCATAAAAGTGGCATCTGGGAGTTTGGAGGAATGAGGTCAGGGGAGAATTGAGGATGTGGTGGATGGGTAATAATTATATACAAGCTGCTGTGTACTGACCACTGACTTTAGCCATTCACTGTTCTACACACACGATCTCATTTAATTCTCTAGACAGTCCTCAGGAGGGAAATATTACTCCCATTTTACAGATGAAGAAACTGAGGTTCACAGAGGTTAAGCGCTTGTCCAAGGTGACACAGCAAGTGACTGGTGGAACCAGGATGCCACTCCAGGTCCACTTCACAAGCATCTATCTAGCCACAAAGAGGGAGCAGGTTCTAATCTGATCTTTGCCTTCAATTCCCTTTCTGAGCCTCTATTTCTTATTTGGAAAATGGGGATCATGATACTTACTCTTCAGGGCTGTTGTGAGGCTTAGCATGTCAAGTATCTGGCACATAGTAGGTGCCTGGTAAATGGTAGCTAGTATTATTGTTCCAGGCAGAGGCTGTAAATGCTAGGAAATCTGCGATGTGCAGGTGTATTTGGTTGTGGCAGAAGCACCCACCAGGGGAGGCCTGGTGGTAGAGAGGTCAGAAGGAACAATGTGAAGTACTTTGAATGCCAAGGGCCAAATGGTTTGGACTTGGTACAGAGGGCAGGGGAAGGTGCCAACTGCTTTCAAAAGGGGAGTTCCTGCCAGATACCCGGCACTGTGCTCAGTTCTGGGGATATGGGCACTAGCTAGATGTCCATGGTCCTTATTTGTATGCTGGGGACTAGGAACAATCCAACAAAGGCGTAATTATTTCCAGAGAGGTGTCCCCAAAGGAAAAGCCCAGGAGGCTCTGTGCCAGCATGTGGGCCCTGACCCAGCTTGGATCAGAGAAGGACTCCCTAAGAAAGCACCATGTAAGCTGAGCCACAAGGAGGAGTGGGAGGCAGCAGAAGAAGCGTGGGGCAGCATCCAGAAGGAGCTGAGTGCATGGCAGGCCTGGAGGGAGGCCTGTGTATAACTGGAAAAAGGGGGCGGGCTGCTGGGCGGGGGACGCGGTGGTGGAGATCTGTGTTTGGAAAGAGCTTTCAGAGGCAGAGTGGGGGACAGACCCAAGAAAATGAGGTTGGATGAGACCAGTGTGAAGGCTAAAGCTGGATCTGAGGCAGAGTAAATTTTGGTATGGGAGAAGAGAGGCAGGATCCTTGGAGATGGTTTCAGTAGCAAAGAGCTGGAAGATTGAGACAATGGCTCGGTCCGGTCCTTGAGCTCCAGGACCCAGCCTATCGCACAGGCCAAAGCCCACGTGCCTTGTATACATTTAGCGCGAAAACCTTCTTTAGCATCCAGACCTCCAGAGCTCCAGCAAGTGGCGACTTAGTTTCCTGAGCTCCAGCAAGTGGCGACTGCAGCCTGGGCCAAGCAGAGCCCAGGTTGTCCCCACCTTTGGCACATGCTCATTTGCGTTTATTTGCATAATGTTTCCCGCCTCCTCTGGGCCCAGTGCCTCCGGCCTTTCAGCCCGGGGTGCTGCCCAGCGCCCCCTGCCGGCCACAGCGGCACTGCAGCCCAACGCCCCCTGTGGGTCATCGAGCGCCAGCCGCCAGGAGTTTCTGAGAAGCAGTGGTAACTCCGTAGTGACCTCGGAAGCCTCGGCCCCGATGTCCTCCAACATCTCTACACATCCCTTGTACTCAGCCACCCCAACATTTTTGGCTCCCGCTCAGATCTTCCCGTTGAGGGTCTTTGAATATGCAGATCCCTCTGTCAATAATTTCTTTCCCACCTAGCGCTCCAGGGGAACTTGGTCAGGGCTCACTCCAATAGCGCCCCCTCCCTTTTCTGGGCAGCTTTCCCAGATACTCTTCCCTGAGCCCCTCTCCCCACCTCACCCTGGCGGGAGCGACAATCGTCTGCGTACCAGGGGGCGTTTTTAAATGTTGGGGCTTGAGGAGGGGTGGGCTGAGGCTGTCCCCTCTCACTCCCTACCTTCCCCTCCCGATTCCCAGGCCATTTATAAAATGGTTTCGTCGGTGATGAAGATGCCGGAGGACGAGTCGACCCCGGAAAAGAGGACTGAGAAAATCTTCCGCCAAATGGACACGAACAACGACGGTGAGAGGCAGGGGCGGGCGGGCGCCACAGCCCTTCCCCTCCTGCCGCTCGGCCCCGCCCCCCCCTTGCTTCGGGGCTGCCTTCGCCCCGCTCACTGTGCCCCTCGCCCTGCAGGCAAGCTGTCCCTGGAGGAGTTCATCCGCGGAGCCAAAAGCGACCCGTCCATCGTGCGTCTGCTGCAGTGCGACCCCAGCAGCACCTCCCAGTTCTGAGCGAGGAGTCAGGTTCCCCCTCCTCCCTACCCTCACTGGCCCTCTCCCGGCTCTCGGCTTCCTCCCCCTTGTGTCCATCCAGGCTGGGAGGCAGTTGGGCCTCCCCCCAGGGTCTGCACTCTGCGGGGAGCCTACGGAAAAGGGACCCCTGCAGTCCCCCCAAGGCCCAAGCACGCGGTTAGTACCCCCAATCCCAGAGGCAGTATCTCCCTTCGGCAATGAGAGGGAGACACAGGCTCCGAGTCAGTCTTCCCCTTCCTAGATACCGGAATTTCAGTCATGCTACCTCCCCACAGCACGCGCAGCCAAGAGGTCAGACTTCCCTCCCCCAACCCCGGCAAGCCCCCCACCCTTGTAGACCTCAGCCTGGGTGCAGAGGGGAGGGGAGATTTGAAGCCCACCTGAGGAGAGGTCTTTTTATTTGGCGGGGAGAGAAGAATGTGGGGCAGGAGGGGTAAGGAAAAAGCTTGAGTCACCCTTTCCTGCAGGAGGGCTCGACCCTTCCTGCTCTGCTTTTGTTGGCCAGGTCAAGCTGCCAATGGAAAACCTCCCAATTCCAGCACCCAGCCCTGAGTCCCGCAAACCCTGGCCTGCCTTTCAGCACTTGGATGAACACAGACCCATGGACCCCTCTGTGCAGTTTGCTTCCTCAGACACACACACACACACACACACACACACACACACACACAGATATGAGGGCAGACACACGCTGGAGCCCTGCCCCTCTCCCCGGACACTGCATCCTGCGTGGGAAAGAAGCACAGGCCCCCTGGCCGAGTCCCTCCTCCGCTGCATGCATCCTTGTGGAGCATCTCTGTTCTTTTTAATAACTTCAGAATAAAGTCTTGTTTCAGTGCAGTGGGCTGGGTGGCCGGGGTGGGGGTGGGGGTGGGCTAAAATCCCCACTCAGGTCCAGGACTGGCCACTGAGTCTTCACGGGCGGGCTCCAGGAATCCTGGCGTGGTCACGGTGCGGACTTGGTTGCAGGGCCCCAGTGGCCACGAGGTTTGGTGAGGCATCAGCTGTCAGAGGGTCAGTGGCCCAGAGCTGGAGCAACTCATGAGGTCATGGTCCTCCGCAGACTGTAGGGTCTCCTGCATCTGCAGAGAAGTGGGCGGCTGCCAGCCTGCGGACCTGTGTCTGGGTCTCCTCCTCCAGGGCACCCAGGGAAACGGGAGGAGGGGACGGCTGGGGGACCTCTGAGGCACAGGGGCATCACTGCATCTGCTCACCAGGCAAGAGCCGGGCTGTTTATACCCAATTCGATCCCAGATACCCTTCGCCCTCCCTCAGATCCTGGGCCTTGGGTAAACCAGGTGTCAGCTGGGAGACCTGACCTCTCTGAGCCTCCAAGCCACTCCCTTTGGTCCTGGGGAGAAAACTGCTGTCCTAGTTCTCAAGTGGAAGCCCTGTGCAGAGGGATGGGGGCTGCCTGGCAGGGGTTCCCAGAAAATCTGGGGAGTCAAGGCTGTGGAGGGGGTGACAGGCCTTACCGTGTGGTGGCTGTTTTTCCCCCACCAGGGCCTCAGCTCCAGCAGCTGGCGGGCCAGCTGGGCGCATCGCACGGCAAACACACTCTCTGCCACGCAGAACAGCAGTGAGATGCCCCAGAGGCACAGGCTGGAGCTCTGCAGGGGCAGGGGGCAGAGATGGTCGGTCGCAGGGGCTGGGGGCGGAGGGTGGGGCTGACTCCGAGACCCCTCCCCACTTCTGATAAGCACCTGGGTGAGCACCTGGGCGGCCCCCGCCCCACCCCAGGCCTGAGCACTCACATAAATGCGTGTGGGGTCGAAGGGACAGTCAGGCGCCAGTGCCAGTAGTTCAGGGCTCTCAAAAGTGCAGGCAGCCAGCAGTGCCTGGCCCTGGGTGGCAAAGGTCACGGCGATCGAGGCCAAGAGGCCAAGAGCACAGGTCAGAGAGAGAAGGGTACAGGCCACGCTCGAGCTAAACACTGCCCAGCGCTGGAGAGGAGAGGCCACCGGTCAATGGATGTCAGGCTTGACGCCCACGGGCAGCCCTGGCCCCCATGGGGTAAGCTCGCCCCCTCCAAGCAGGGGTTCCCAGGCCCAGGCCTTCCGACCCCTAGGCCCCATCCCAGGAGGTGCCACATACCAGGGGGATGCTGGGGAGGTAGCGTGACAGCACGATGGCTGCAATGCCCGAGGTGATGACCTGTGGGGAGGCGCACATCAGCCCTGACCCCCCTGCTGGAGGGGAGTGGGCAAGGGGCTCAGGGCTGCTCTGGGGTAAGGACTCCGCTGGCGCCAGGTGCAGCCCTCCAGCTGCCTCCTCCTCCCCAGCTTGGCCTCGTCCTCATTACCTTGATCTGCAGGGAGGCACTGCCTCTTCATGGTCCAGCCCCGAAGATGTTTCTAAAACAATCGCTTCCTGCCTGCAACCTTCCATGACTCCCCACTGCCTACAGCTGTGTATCTCAAGCAACGAATGAATGACCTGTATATCCCAGGACCACAGGGACATGTACCAGGATAAGTATGACTTGCCTCCCTGGAGTGGAAGAGATCTGGGAAGAAACTAAGTAACTCAACTGGCAAGGAACTAAAAACAAAATAAACAAATCAGGACACTTTGTGGAGCAGAATTCAAAATCTTAGAGGAGTAAATCATCTCAGGCTCTCTGTGACCTGGCCTCGGTCCCATGAGCTTCTCAACCCGACCCTGGCTGGTCCTGTCCCCCATTGCCCTGGATATGGACACCACACACAGCCTGCTCAGGATGCTGCCCACCCGGCGCCCTCTCAGGAACGCCCTTCCTGCTCCCCTTCACCTGCTTGCGTTCTTGCTCCTGCAGGAACCCCTAACCCCCTCAACGCCCAGAGGCAGGGGTCCAACCCACCAGCTGCACCCTGTTCCTGAGGGGCTCCATTCAGCCGGCTTCCTCCCTGTGCTCCCTCCCTCTGTCAGGCAGGGGCTGCGGCCACAGGAGGCAGGTAGGGCGACGGGAGCCCCGCAGCGTCCTTGGTTCACTGCGCAGCCACAAGGAGGTGCCTCTACTTGGGCTCAGTCCTGCTCCACAGGATGAGCTTATGGAAAAGACGCTGGCTTTGGTGTCAGACACAATTATTTCAAATCCAGCTTGGCTTTGTATCTGCAGGAGGCTGAGTCCCTGAGGCTCGGTTTCCCCCTGGAAAGTAGGGATCATAATGGCCCCATGTTGCTGTGAATGGTGAGAATTAAATGAGGAAAGGAGGGTAAAGCTGAAGTGGTCCAGCCCAGAGCCCATCCTTGGTAGACCTCCTAACCCTGAGCTCACTGCCTCCCCTGCCTTCTATCCAGGCTGGTGAGAGGAACAAACAAGAGTAACAGTAACTCTAAGGGACGCTGCATGCCGCACACGTCCGCGCGGCCCAGCCCTGCCCCACTGACTGAGGCTCCGGGACTCGCTGGCGCCCCTGCTCCTCTTCAGCCAAGCCTTGGAGCCCCGCAGGCCGCCCAGCTTCATTATGCAGGGAAGGCAACAGGCTTGGAGAGAGAAATAAGTCCCTTAGCCAGGAGGTGGCAGGGAAGGAGCTTGGACACCAATGTGCAGATGTTGCTCAAAGGCTGTGGCCGCCTCTACTAGGTGGGGAAGAACTTTATGAACTTGAGAATATTGAACCCCTTCATTCACATTCTCATCAAATAGGTACTGACATCCAGCCATAGCCGTGGCTACCACTAATTCAGTACTTACTATAGACCAGGCCTGCGGTTAAGCTCCTGATAAATTGTTTTTTTCAGTGTCTCCAGAACAGATCTTAGCCACTCCTACCGTCCACACCTTTGCGTCTGCCATTCTCTGTGCTTGAAATGCCACCCCAGCTTCCTCCACTACCTGGAGGCCCCAGCAGGCCACAGACCTGGGTTATGGTAATTGCAGCCTGTCTTTGAATTTCTACTCATCTGTCCATTCCCAGCTCAGGGGCCTCTACCTCTGTGAACCCTACTGAACCCTCCCAAGAAGAGCTGAGGCTCCTTCCTTCTGTGCAGCAGTGCCGTGCCTATTTCCCTATTGTAACAATAATCCTAGCTCTCAGGAGTGAGCACTGAGCGTGAGCCAGACACTGTGCCGAGCACTTTGTGTGGGTGATCCCATTCAGCACTCATCAGGACCCTCGGAGGCGGACACTGTTATGACCCCCACTTTACACATGAAGAAGCTGAGGTTGAGTGGCTCATGTGGATGGTAAGTGCGGAGCAGGGGTCAGTGCTCCAGCTTTCTATCTGCCCATTCCAGGCTCTGGGTGGAGACTCGTCAAAGACCTTCCAAGCCCCCTCCAGCCCCTCCCCCTGCCCTGCCACCCTCCCAGCCTGGTGGTCATACCACGATGGCAGATGTGACAGAGAGGATGTTGACCACGCAGTACTGCAGAGCCACAGCGTCGTGGGGGGCCACCACGTAGCGCAGCACAGTGCCATGGAGTAAGGCGGCTGCGATGAAGCTCACGTGTCCCAGCACCACCAGCACCAGCCCCGTCTTCATCAGCACCTTCCGGAAGTCACCCACACTCAGGCCACCTGCAGGGGACAGCAGTGTCAGGGCCGTGGGTGGGGCTCATTCTGCTGGGCAGAGGAGAAAACTAAGGCTTTGGCAAGAGTGAGGACATTGGGTTTTAAATAATTCTGGAGAATTTGGGGTCATTAACTTGTCTTCTCTGAGCCTCAATTTCCTCATCCAGAAAAGGGGTTCACAATATCTTTGTGAAAGTCCGTGGAGCCCTAAGGTTGGAAAAGCACCAGGTGGTACTTAATAAAGAGTGGTAGTCCTTGTCCGTTCTCAAGGTCATGAGTAGCCAGGCTAGGATTTGAACCTAGCTCTCTAGCTCTAGGCCTATGACCCTTCTGTAATGGGGTATGGAGCATGGGTCGCCAGAGAATAGAGGTACATACTCACAATCATGCCTTCATTCAGGCAGGATGTGAAGCAGGATTGGAGGCAGGGAGAGCGGATGTTACAGCTTTTAGAATAACATTGCATAACAAAAGGCAAGTTAGTAGCCAGGTCTTCCTGAAGGGAAGAGGGCCTCCGCCCAGGGCAGCCGAAAGAGGGTCGAAGACACTGGGGAGCTGACAGAAATGGCAGACAGTAATGCATCATAGGAAGGGCTGGATATTAGATCACACAGCAAGTTCTGAGCTGAGCATTCAAAATTGGAGCAGGAGGCCTGAAGGTCCAAGAGAGAGACAGACACGAGGTCAGAGAGATCTGAAGGTCAGTGGGAGACACAAGGTCAGGGGAGGTCTACCCGAAAGTCTACCTGGAAAAGACAGCGGCAGAGCTGGAGGTTCTGCGGGGGACATGCCTGGCCACCCAGATTCGTGAGAGATGCTTGGAGCTGCACTGTGACTGGGAATGCTGGGCTGCAGACGTCTGCTTTTCTGAAAGGTGGCACCTCTGAGTAGCGTACTCTGAAACTGGCCTGGTTTGGCAGAGCGAGGCAGGAATATGTTTCTGGGTGTTTTTAAAGGAAGTGGGACTTAACAGCAGAAATCTTCCATTATTCTAAATCTCTATAATCTTTAAAAAAACAACCCCTTTCCTTTTTCACCAAACTCTTGCACTGGGAGTCATGCTGCTTGGCGGCGGGCAATCAAACCCCACAGCTGTTCAGAGCAGCATTGGCCGGTTCTGTAACATTTCCGCTCAGCTCCCATTCACTGATTTATTTTCTCATGTGTTCATTACACAGATGTCACGGAGTGCCCGCTCTGTGCCAGGCCCTGAGGTACCACAGTGAGCTTGGCAGGTACTGTCCTGGATCATCAGGCAGGGGTCAGGTCCTGCTTGGGATTCAGTCTGGCGGATAGGACCTGGCACACAGCAGGTACTCAGCTCACAACTGCTGAACTGAACCGCCTAGAGGTGGGTGATTCAGGGCCAGAAACTCAAGCCTCTGAGTCTCCATTTCCCCATCTGTAAAGCGGAAAGGAAAAAAACCTTGTCTCCCAGTGGGAAAGGAGGGGTGTATGCTGGGCAGATGGATAGCAAAGTGGGCATACCCTGGGGGTGCTGGGAAAAGAAGCTCTTGGTGCAGGGGGCTCTGGGCAGGGGCCAGGAAGTGGTGGTGATGGGGTGGGGGGGGGCTGGGGCCAAAAGAACATCAGGGACTCAAGCAAATTCCCAGTGGCCAAGTGCCTGTCCAGATCCTCTCTGCACATCCCCAGGAGCAGGGTACCCTCCTGCTTGGGCAGCTCAGGCTGCTCCAGGTCTGTTCTCCGGAATTTCCCCCAAGGGTCCTGGATCTACCCTCGCAGACACACCATGCTGGTCCCCTGGCCCTGCTGGATCCCTTACTCTGACACTGGAAGGCCAGGTCCCCAGAACTAAACAGCCCCTTCTTCCTTCAGCTGCACCTGGTGGGACCTAAGTCCCTTCCTAGATCTCAGTCTCCCCATCTGTGGATCAAATGGGAGCATCAAATCACTAGCTTAAATGTTCTTGAGGACCCTGTCCCAAAAGACAGTTCCCCTGAATCAGGGAGGGATGGGGCCATCCAGTCACAGACACTCTGTGTGAGCTTGTACCAGCCCCTTTCCTTACTGAGACCCAGAGTCCTCCAGTGTAAAGTGGGGAGGCTTTGGTCTGGCTGTTCTGAGAACCTGGAGCCTATAGGACCCTCTGGAACTGGAGCTGGACCAGATGTAGGATAATCAGAGGGCAGATGACAGGCTGGACAGCCAGGCTGAAGAACTGGAATAGCATTGTGAAAATTAATTGCTAGGCAAGCAGGAAGGGGCATGGCAGCTTCATTCCAGGGCCCAGACCCACCTCACCCCACCACCCACCCACCGGGCAACCCAGACGCCACCGGCTCAGGGTTGACTGCGCTCGCCCTGAAAAACAGCAGCAGCCGCCCAGGCCCATGACTTTAGACTGGAGGCGCTGTGCCATCACTGGGCTGTGCTTGGAGCACTGGGCAGAGAGTTTGAGAGCCGTCTCTGACTTCTTTGTTTCTAAGTCACCATCCTTGGAACACTTAGCAGTGTGGCTGGCACTGTGGTAAGCACTTTATTCTTAGAGCTAACTTCATCCTCACAGTAGTCCCAAGGCGGTGGGGCTACCATCTCCACTTTACAGATGAGGAAACTGAGGCTCACAAGGTCTCTTAGCTAGAGAGCAGGGACCCCCAGGTCTGTCTGATGCCCAAGAGCCGCATCGCTGTGACCAGGGAGCGAGGGCGCTCCTCTGTCTGGAACCTGTCTGCCAATGGTCCTTCTCCCCAGCCTGTTTGCGGGGAGTGGAGGGTACGGAAGTGGGAACCCTTTACAGGGCTGAGGAAGCATGAGGCAGGCAGCCTCTGGCTCCGAACTCCCTGGGCCCTGGACCTCCTCTTCTCTTTCTTCTGGGCGAGGTGGGGGCTGGTCTCTCCAGCATTTCTTCCCGGGCTTGGGGGTCCCACCTCAGCAAGAAAGGAAAGTGGGGAAGAGGGGGGAGGGGCATGAAGAAGATACCAGCAGCCCTCCTCCCTCCATATCACTGTTGGGGAAACTGAGGCCCAGAGCGGAAAGGGACATGCGGAGAAGGCGACCTGGACCCCCGCGGTTCGGGGCTCTCACCGCAGAGCCCCACTCCCTGCCGGCGGAGTTGGGTGGGTTCGTGCCTCCCGGGGCGTACCCTCGCAGCTCACCAAGGCGCAGACACATCTTGTCTCCCTCGCGCGGTCTCGGAGGCCAGCTCAGCGGGGCTCCAGAGGCGGCGGGCCGCATGGGGGCCCCGCTCCCATCCCGGTCAGCGACCGCCGCGCGCCCCGCAGCCACGCCGCGCCCACTTCCCGCCCGGAGCCTGGACTCGCGGGCAGCCGGCCGGCCTCCTTTCCCGTCACCCCCCGGGCGGCCCTGCCCCGGGAGAGCCCTGGCGGCTTGCTTGCACCCGGAGCCGGTCAGACCGGCTGGGCAGGCCTTCCTGGTCCGACCGGCTGAGTCACAGCGCTGGCCCCACCCTCCCGCTCCCGCCAAGGATCCCGGCTGGTACCGTACGGCTGTCCACACACTTCCAGCCCACCCCGACTTGTAAAAGTGATGCCCATTTTACAAATGGACATTGAGGCTCAGAGGAGCCAGTTCTCCAGGCGAGGGAGTGTGGGGGGAGGGGGGAAGGGGCGTCGTATGCATATTAGCTGTGGTTATTGTGATCTGGTGGGCAACTGGGCGGATATCTCCAGGGTGAAGGCTGGGCAGGCACTTCTTTCTAGAGGATGGGGAGACTCGGCAGCGGGTGGTGAAAGAGCACTGCTTGGGAAACCAGGGCCTGTCTTTAACCCGCCATGCGACCTCAGGCAAATTGTTTTCTCCCCTGTTCCTGGCCTGAGATTTGCCTCTGTGTTGTGGTAGTGGTAGTGGTGTTGGGGGTGTCTCTGTTCCCTTACTGGAAAGTCAGGGATAACAATTTATGCCCCCTCAGATTGTGGTGACAGAAAATGAGATAAGAAAGTGCTTTGAAAACTCTCTAGAGTATCTACAAAGTGTAGACCTGGCAGGAGCACCATAGTAGGAGCTTTACTAATCATGGCTCTTGGTTCTGAGCCCCTTTAGTGTTCCAGGCTGGACCAGTGCCCCCCGTGTTCCATCCTCAGCATCCAGAGGTGGCCTTGCCCAAGAGTGGCCAGCGAGAAGGGGTGGAGATTCCCACCCAGGTGTCTGTGCCCATGTTCTTCAGTGGGTGGCCCTTCACCTCCCCGGTCAGGGCCCTGGAGGGCAGGGGCTGGTGCTGATGGCATCTGAGTGTTCGGTCGAGCCTGGCATTGCAGATGCCCACTGAAGGTGTGCCTTTCTGCACAACTGTACCCGTGCCTACTGCGTGTCTTGTGTGTTGGGCACCTGGGTCAGCACACGCAGGGCCTCTGAAGTGTTCATGGAGCCCATAAACACCAGAGGAGGAAGTGGAGGCATCTGGGACCCCTGTGACATGGGCAGGCCGCCAGTGTTAGGCAGACGGGTCTACTAGCCCCCGAGCAGACACGCTCCCCTGTCGTAGGCTGTCTGAAGGGGGACAATGCATGACACGTACAGGGGGGGAAAACTTGTAAGGTAAAAGGCAAGGTGGGGACAGTGCCTCAAGCCATCAGCTGCCATTTGAATGTTGATGTCCATGTGGACAGCCTTTTAGTAGGGCAATTGGGCAGGACTCATCCATATTGTAAATGGTCAAATACTTGTATTTGTGACCCAGCAATTCCATTTCTAGGCCTTTACCCTACACAGCAAAGAGAGCTAAGATACACATGCCTTTAACGATGTTTATGGATGAGCTGTTCCTAATATCAAGCAATCGCACGAAAATGACAACCAAGAGAGGTGTGGGCTGGAGGGGAGCAAGGGGAATGATTTTGTCTTGCGTTTGACACATGGCTATATTGTTGAAGTCTGACAATGAGCACTTATTCATGTATTGCTTTTGTAAGAAAGAAAAGAAGTCCTCCTCATCGCCACTACCCTGTCCTCACTCCACCAACTTTATTTTTATTTTTTAAAAGATTTTATATATTTTATTTTTAGAGAGGGGGGGGAGAGAGAAAGAGGGAGAGAAACATCAATGTGTGGTTGCCTCCCGCACACCCCCTCCTGGGGACCTGGCCTGCAACCAGGCATGTGCCCTGACTGGGAATCGAACCAGCACCCACTTTCGATTGCAGGCCAGCACTCAATACACTGAGCATGCCATCCAGGGTCCACGAACAACTTTATGATGACAAAGGCCACCTACCAAGGGCTGTCCTGGGGAGCACATCTGTCACTGTGAAGCTGATGTAGAATCTCATATGTATACGCACGTGGCTTCTTGATTGGTCAGACTCAGGCAGTCCCCTTGACACTGAGCACATCTGGGGCCTTCTGGAATCGGGCTGAGGACCAAACCTTTTAAATGCCTCTGCTTTAAGATGCATAGATGAGGGTTCTCTCTTTTTATCCTTGGAACAATACTGAGAGTGAAAGATCATCACCATGTGTTACAGGTGAGGAAATTGAGGTGGAAGGTGAAGGGCTCTTCAAAGATCACACAGCATATTATCAGTGGTAGAGCTGAGACTTGAATCAGGCCTGTGTAACTGAAGGCCGCCCCTGACTTCTGAGTGTGGTTGGGGACAGTGGGGAGCCATAGCCTTCAGAGAGTGGGCCTGCTTCCTGGGTCCTCAGGAGGTAGAGCTGCCCACCCATTTCTCCCCAGACACGGTTTCCTGGCCTGGGCCCAACCTTGGCAGCCTGAAGTTATTGCTGTTTCTCTTCCTTATTGCCAAGTGGCCAAAGTCCATTAGTCCGAGCCACGCAGTGTCCCTTGCCTCTGCCCCACCCCTCTACACACTGGCCTTAGGTTCCAAGAAGAATCCCAGGCCAAATCTCTAGTCACTTGTCCCCCACCAACTCACTGTGATATCCTGGCAGCTCACTGTCATTCCCTGGGCCTCAGCTTTCCCATCTGTCAAACAGGGATAATGATCACCTTCCCTGCTTTCCAGAGTTCTGAGGCATGACCGACTTGAGGGAGATGAGGGCGGGTTGAAACCGAGCCAGAGAAATACAAGTAGTAATTAATTCTCTCTCTTCCTGGGACATTTAACCACCAAGTACGGCACTGCACTGGAGGCTGAGTCTTCTCTGGGCTGCTCAGCTGGGGGTGCTGAGGATGGTGGGGATGATGGTTCAGACTTCTCTCTCTGTAACACCCCTCCCCACCTTAACCCCCCTTCCTTTCAAAAACAGTTCCTCCGTGTGAATAAAACAATCACACACAAGTCCTGCATATTCTAATTTAGGTACTTGTATACCTGTACCCAAAACCAAAGCCAACTTGTCTGACCATGCTTGTCTGAGAAGAGGAGACAGTTACAGGGGACTTTGTGAGTTTACAATGACAAACTCTAGATGGTGTGAATGGAGGTGTTTGTTATTCTTTGTATTTTTTTCTATCTTTTACATTTCTAGAAAATACTCAGTGTAGAAAATTTGAGGGGAAAACAGGAAAGTATAAAGAAAAAATCAGAACTACCCACAGTCCTCTCTGCCCCCACAAAAACCCACCATTCCCCGCCGGCTTTGCCTAGGTGCGCGTCTATTATATTATTCTTTTTGAGACTCCTGCCACCGGGCTTGACTCTGCCACCCTTTCTCGCCATCTTATCTGTCTCCCTCCCTGTTACCCATCTCCATCCATCGAAAACTCGGGTTTCCATATGTCCGTCAGGCAATAGGTGCTACAGTTCTGCGCATCCATGTGAATGACCCTCCAATACTCTTTCTTCACCTCCGCAGTGACCTTCATCCTGACCCCAGCCATCCTGTGCGGGGCCACGTCTTGAACAAGCCCCTTATATCCCAACCCCAAGCATCCCTAAAAGCCGCTCCCACAGCATGCCCGCCTCCGGACTCCCACGGCCTCGTCCTCTGACTCCACAGAGGCCACCGGCGCCATTCTGTTTTCTGTTCGGTGAGGCCCCTGCTGGCCTCGTCACCACCAAACCTACACCACAAGGTTGAGCGTGAAGGCCAGCTCAGTTGTTTAGGTGAAAGATGAGAAGCCTGGGGGACGTGGGCTTGGACCAGGATCGTGGCTATGGAGATGGAGAGCAGAGGGAGATTTGAGATATGTGATTTGAATGCACGTTAAAATTGGAAAACACTATTCTTAACCCACGCACCTCTTTTCTTCTCCCAGCCGCTCCTCCAGTCCCACATGGACACTACTCTATCCCGCATCCTCCCCCTTTCTGCTAAGACCTTCCCACCAGCCTATAAACACGCCCAAGTCTCTTCATCCTGCAAAAACACCCTCCTCTCGACTCCCTGTACATTTTTAGTTACTCCTTTTTTTACTGCCTTCCATTCCCTTCCAAACTCCCAGAGAGGATTATCTTTACACACTGTCTCCATCTTCTCAACTCCCACCTCCTCGGTCCGCAGCGGTGTGGTTCAGCCCCCTGCTGGAAGGGCCCTCCGCTAGGTGACCAGTGACGTTTAATTCCGCTGACTCCCATGGCAGCACTTCAGGCCACTCCCCCTGCACACTTCTTTCCTGGTTTTTCCTCCTACTTCTCTGGTTGTTCCTTCTCAGTCTCCATTGCCATCAGCTAAACCTTCAAACATTAGTATCCCTTTGCATCCTATCTGCTTCATTTATTGTTCCCATTGGTCTGTTCATGCATTGTCACAGTCCCCCTTTTATATGATGATTCTCAAATCACTGTCCCTAGACTAGGTGAGCTCCCTTGGGCATCAGACTCGAATGTCCAATTACCTTATCTCTTCATCTGCGTCTCACAGTCACCTCAAGCTCAACACGTACCAATCGATGGCTTCGTCTTTTCTCCCAAACTGCTTCTCATGTTTTCCTGTCTCAGTTGCTGGCTTCATGACGGACTCAAGCCAAAACCTGGGACCTATTCTTTACTCTTCCCTGTCTTTCTATGTAAAGCCAATTATCAAGTCCTGCTGATTTACATCATAAACATTTCTATAACAAGTACCTCCCTCTTTGTCCCTGCTATTACTGCCCTTGTTCATGCAGCACTCTTGCCCCTTCAGCCATTTTTCTATACTAAGTAATCTTCCTAAAGTATAAATCAGATCACATTACTCTTCAGCTTAACATCAAAAGTAGCACAAAATAAACTAAAGAAGACATATAAGCAGAAAGTCTCCTGGGTTCATGGATTGTAAGGCTTAATATTTTTAGGATGACAATTCTCCCCAAACTGATGTACAAATTCAATGCAAACCTTATTTTATTTTATTTTTTTGCAGAAATCAACAAGCTGATCCTAAAATTCATATGGAAATGCAAAAGATCCAGAATAGGCAAAACAACCTTAAAAAGAATCAATCACACTTCAGTAATCAAGACAATGTGGTACTGGCATAAGGACAGATATATAGATCAATAGAACAGAATTAAGAGTGCAAAAGTAAAGAAACCAGAAATAAACCAGAAATAAAAATACACACATCGTCAACTGACCTTTGACAAGGGTACCAAGATGATTCAAAGGAGAAAAATAGTCTTTTCAACAAATGTAGCTGGGACAAGTGGGTATCCACTTGCAAAAGAATGAAGAATGACCCCTACCTCCTACCATATACAAAAAGTAACTCAAAATGGATCAAAAACCTAAATGTAAGAACTAAAACTATAAAACTCTTAGAAGAAAACATAGGCATAAATTCTTATAACTTTGGATTAAGCAATGGGTTCTTAGGTATGACACCAAAAGCATAAGCCATCACAGATAAATTTTACTTCATCAAAGTGAAACTTTTGTCTTTCAAATAATGTAACAAGAACATTAAGAGCAGAAGCCTTGAGTATCTCATATAGAGCTTACCACTTAATACCCAGTGCCTAGAACTGTCATATGGTAGGCTTTAACTGATGAATAAAGCATTAAATCAGTGGTTCTCAGGTATGGCCTGGGGACCCATGAGGGTCCTCAAGACCCTTTCAGAAGGTCTATGAAGTCAAAACTATTTTCATAATCATACCTAGGTGTTATTTTGCTTGACAGTGAAACGGCAATGGTGGGTAAAACAGCTGGCCCCTTAGCACCAGCTATACTTACAGTCATTGCATTGTCATCATCATGCGCTCACGATAAGAGAAATCACTTAAGAATGTCTTGATGAAACAGTAAAAATTATTAACTTTATTAAATCTCTACCCTTGAGCATACTTCTTTTAAATATTTTGACAGAATGAAAAGCATTCTGCTGGATGCTTAAGTACCGTGGTTGTCTCCAGGAAAAGCACCTGTGTCATTGTTTGAGTTGCAAGCTGAACTAGCTGCTTTTTTTCATGAACACCATTTCTACTGATTGAAAGACATACTATGGTTATGCAAATATGGGTTTTTGCAGACATTTTCCCTAAAAATGGAGGAATTGAGACTGTTAATTCAAGGGGAAAAACTGAAAATATTTGCTGCTGCCCCGGCCAGGCAGCTTAGTTGTTTAGAGCATTGTTCTGGTACGTCAAAGTTGTAGGTTTGATCCCCAGTCAGGGCATATACAAGAGCACCAGTGAATGCATAAATAAGCAGTACAACAAATTGATGTTTTTCTCTCTCTCTCTCAAATCAATAAACAAATTTTAAAAGAGAAAATATTTGCTGCCAATGATAAAATTTGAGCTTTGAGTGAAAATAGATTTTTGAAAAATTCAGCATTTGGAAGATCTGTACAACTCAGTGAGCTAATATTTTCGAGGTGACCAATACGTGATGTTACAAAATCATGAATGAATAATGGATGCATTCAAAGTGCAAGATAGACCAATGGATTTTAATTTAATGAAAAGTTGACTGAGATATGGTTTCAGGTTCTATGCTGAAACTAAACTTTACAAAACTATCAGTTGTCAAGTTTTGGTATAGTATCAAGGAGGACTACCCACAATTATGTGCAAAAACTTTTAAAATACTCATACTTTTTTCCAAGTATATATTTGTGTGAGGCTGAATGTTCCTCATATGCTTCAATCAAAACAACATATCTCAACATATTAAATAAAGAAGCAGGTGAGAATCTAGATGCTTTTTATAAAGCCAGACATTAAAGGGACTTGCAAAAATCTCAAACAATATCATTCTTACTACTTAGATTTTGGAAAATGGAGTTATTTTTCATTGAAAAGGTATTATTTATATTAATATTAATAGATTTATTAATTTTAAATAAATATTTTTTAAAATTCTTAATTTTAACTTCTAATATAGTAGGTATTGGCAATGTAACCCCCCAAAACAAAAGATCTTTCAGGTCTTCAATTTTTCAGAGTATAAAGGGGTCTTGAGACCAAAAGGTTAGGAAACACTGCTATAAATCAATAATAAAGTTAATCATCCCCTAATATTTTGGTGCATTGGTGAAAGGAAAAGAAAGATACGTATTATAAATAAGCAACCCCATTTGGAAAAGGAGAGGAGTTGAAATGATGCCCAAAGGTCTAGAGTGTGGCCTGCACCCTGTGGATCAAGAACAGCAAGGAGTCCCTGCCTTGGTAGAATGAGGCCGGTTTGATTCCTGCTCTGGCACATGCCTGAACTGTGGATTCAGTCCCCCGCTGGGGTGTGTACAAGAGGCAGCAGATCAATGTTTCTCCCTCACATTGATGCTTCCCTCTCTTTCTTTCTCCCTTCCCCTCTCTCTAAAAATAAATAGATAAAATTTAAGAAGAAGAACAAGGAGGAGGAGGCGAAATAATAGTAATATTATTATTAGAATTTTGAGGATTTCCTGTTGGTATTGCTTGAAGCCAAGACATTGCCTTAAGGGTTGATTAACAGCAGGTTCCATGTGCCAGGATTGGGGTTTCTCTGGAAAAACCACTCCCTTCAGAGATGTGTAAGTTCTCTGACTATTCCCATTTGGATCATTCCATGGGCTATTAACCAATTGGGACAGAAGAATTGTGAATTATGGCCTTTGAATCTAGACCTTGATTTTGGTGTGCCAGGGAAAGGGAAGGAATCTCTCGTAGCAACAGGACATCCCAGTCCTCTGCTCAGGGCCTCCACCTTCACCTCTGCCTTGGAACAACTGTGAACACCAGGCATGTGGGGAAGGCACAGCTGGCTGCCCTTGACCACTAGGATGCATCCCAGTGGAAGGCCCTTTACAGAGGGTAACTGTCTTCTTAGTGGGGACAAGTAGGGAGAGCTTGGGAGGGGCTGTTTGCTGCCTCACTTACTTTAGTTTTGATGTAAGAGATGCTGCCATGCCTGCCTTGACCATCAGACTGTGCATCAGCTTTGACTGTGGTCTATAGGCAGCCTCTTAGCAAAGGTGTAGTGGCCAAGCTGCCTGATTCAAGTCATAGTTCTACCCCTGTCTAGATCTGTGACCTTGGGCAAATTATTCTGTACCTCAGTTCCTAAAATGTAAACTGGGGAATAATAACAGCACCCACTTCTTTGTGTTATTGTGAATATTAAAGGAATTAATATGTGTAAAGCAATTAGAACCTGCCATATGATGAGTGCCTCAGTAATGTTAGCTTTTGTTATTCTCTCTGCAAAATTTGTCTCTTTGACTCTGAAGGCTTGGGAAAATAGCCAACACAAACTCCTGACATATTTCTACCAAGTCCCCAAGTTTTCACCTATGTTAGGTACACAGTCTGAGCTTCAGGAGACCTTGGCTATGCAGCCACATCATGGAGAATGCTGACCCCCTCGCCTGGATGGGGAAACCTTCACCCATCTTTATCCCCTTCAACTCAGCTAATTTCACATGATAGAGACATCACTAGCAATGCCCTATATCAGTCAGAATTTGTTCAGTTACAGGTGGCAGAATCCTAACAGTCATGGGCTTTGGGTAGAGGGGAGGGATTTGTTGGATTACGGGAAAGTTCAAGTGCTTCAGGCACAGTTAGCTCTCAGCATTAAGACCATGTCATCCGGTGTGTTCAAGTGGTGTCTCTGCCTCTTGCTCTCTCTCCACTTCTCAGTTCTGCTCCCTTCTGCTGTCTTGGTTACAATGTCAGGTGGTCTCTGTCCACGTAGTGGGTGGTCCATACTTACATCTCCTCAGCTTAGGAACCTCAGGAGAAAGCAGCCTCTACTCCCTGGATTCCAGAAAAGTTTGGGACTGTCTTTAATTTCTCTAGCTCTAGCCTTGTGACATCCCAGAATGACATCACATGTGGCCTCAGAGGACTGAATCTGTACCACCAGGGAGGGGACGGAGAAATTGATTATTTACCAACCATCTGTTCTGTAGTAGGCAGTTTATATCTTCTCATGGTGAAGATTATCCCCTTTTGGGAAGGACACTAAATCTCATGGTCCTCTCCACCTCCCTCCAAGCCGAGAGGGCAGGGGCCCCTTCTTGTTTCCACTACCATCCCCTCTGCTGCACCCTTGATCCCATTCATCTCTCTTCTTATAGAGAAAAAGCACCATCACGTCCCTTCCTCACTTTTATATGGTGACTCTCCCTCTTTTTACTCTCTTTTCTCCTGAGCTTCCAAACAGGCTAAGGTCTATTCTGCTAAAAAAAAACAAAAACAAAAACCAACCACCCAAATCTCTTCCCCTTCTTAGAAGAGAGTTGACTACCATCTCTACCTCCTTACCTTTCACTCACATCTCCACTAAATGGAATCTGTTTTTTGTTGCTGAGGTTGCTCTCTCCAATTATTTCCCCCATGGCAAATCCAGTCCTCGGCCAGTGTGACTTGTCTCATGTGCCAGCTAACTGAGGGAGGTTAGCAAGAAGCTATCATAGGCAAGTGAAATGGGGAAACTGAGACAGCTAAACAAACTGGCAGAGCAATTTACAGCCAGATACAGAAGGTCACCAGGGCAGAAAGCAATGGGTACCTGGCAATGGGCAAAACTGGTGTGACCACTCTTCCCCTGGAATTTTGCTGGTTTTGTGGTTTAGACCCCCTTGCCCTGGCGCTGACCAATTGGTGGAGACCATGACCTTGAAAGGGCACACCTGGAAAAGCTGATGAATATTCTATTGAGATCCCCCTAAGACCTCCCGTAAACCCGCAGCCTTTAAAGCCCTCAAGATGAAGGATTCAAGGCAGCTCTTCCTTCCGGGGGCAGGCCCACGCTTTTCTCTTCCCCCTCTTTTTCCCCCACAGGCGTGCCTGTCCTAAACTCTAAGGGACACCAATAAGACTTGCAACCAGGGGGGCAATGGAAAGTGGCAGCTGGTTCTGGGTTAATCTTTTCTCTGACTCTCCAGTGAACTGATAGCAGCCCCACTTAGGTTCACTTCTTTCCCATAATGTTTCTAGAGCCACAGCAGCCGTGCCTAGGCGCTCTCCTGTGGCTTCTTCTGTCCTAGGCCCTTCCCTGTTTCACTTGTCCTCAGCTTCAATGAACATACTCTCAAAATCACCTGGACCTGTTGTGAAATCTTTCCTACACAAAGTCAAACACCCACATGATACTGGCTGGCCTTAGGCAGGCCAGCTCTGGGCCCAGCCCCCATTCTGGTATGATAATCATGCTTTCCTTCCTGAATTCTCACCTTGCGTGGCTTCCAGTTTTCTGTTTATTCCTGGTTCTCCTCCTCCCTTTCCTGGTTGCTCCTTTCCTGGCACTTTTTGGTTAAAGCTTTATGGGAAGAGAAAGACATTTCTCCTTTCCTTCACATCTATGGTTGCAAGTGCCATTTTTCCATTGGTGGTTCCACGTCTCCATGGCCTGGGTCCGTCTCTGGGTGTCAGTTTCTGTGCCCCAGCACAGAGCCCAAAGAGAGCAGCTGTCTATGTATAGTGAGCAATGGATGAATTTCTTCTAAGGCAGGTGCCTAAGGAATGGCAAAGCAGTATCCAGATCAGGAACTATATCCCAAGCTACTCACAAAGGCAGACCACAGAGGTCAAGTTACGCAGCATCTCCAGTGCAGCTATGTTCAGAGGACTTTTGATAATGGGGAATATGGTAGGGACACAGAGGAAGTGAGAGTATCACGGGAAGTCATCTCAGTTGCCCAAGCAGGTCCCTGGAGAACAGGAACAGTGATTTGGTGACATGCTGGTGACATGCCCTGGGTGTGCTCCTAGCACTTATCTCTCCCATACCAGACAGTCTCACACTGGCGGTTGGCCTCTATCACATCTAGGTTATTCACAGCAACATTTGGCTTGGGCCCAAATTCTGTGTCCAATCAGCTGCAGTACGTTTGACAGGGCTGGCCTCACTGGATTTATATGACCTAGATCACAGTGATTTCATGAAGATCAGTTCATGTCTGCTGACCTTGGGAGGAGGCTGAGGGAGTTGCAGGCACTCAGCTTCATGATTATTAATTTTTTTTTTTTCACTTTCTAGCTGTGTCTCAGTTTATTTCCTCATTTCATAAATGAAGGAGCTGGACCAGTTGGTCTTCAAAGGTGCTTCCAAATCTGACTTTCCAGGAATTTATAATTATTATAGTTTGGCTGCACGTCAGCTCTAGCAAAACGACATGTCATATCCTGGCTTGAAGGTTTCAAGTTGTGCTATTTCTGAGTCAGAGATCAGTCGCAGGGGAGAGAAACCACTCTATTTTTAAGCAGAAACACAGGAATCAGGTGTTTAAAAAATAGTTGGAAGGGCTAAAGGAGTGGGCTCTAGGATGAGCCTCCAAGAAAGACTCTCAGAATAAGACCACAGAATAGCTGCTAACTCTGACGCCATCATGAGTCAGGAGGCTGCTACTAGAACTCTGGCATTGAAGAACACAAGTGAGGAGACAACCCACAGAATGGGAGAAAGTATTTGCAAATCATATATCTGTTAAGAAACTTGTAACCAGAATATATAAAGAAGTCTCATAGCTCAGCCATTAAAAAGACAAATAGCCTAATTTAAAAATGAGCAGAGCACTTGAATAGATATTTCTTTAAAGAAGATATGCAAATAGCCAAGGAGTACATGAAAAGATGCTCAATATCATTAGTCATTAGGGGAATGCAAATTGAAACCACAGTGAAATACCACTTCATGCCCGCTAGGATGGCTATAATGATAAAGATAGACCATAACAAGTGTTGACAAGGATGTGGAGAAAGAGGAACCTTATGTATTGCTGGTGAGTGAAATGGTATAACTTCTGTGGAAAAGGATGGTGGTTCCTTAAAAAATTAAACAAAGAATTTCTATTTAATCCGGCAATTCTATTTTTGGGTATATACCCAAAATAATGGGAAGCAGGAACTTGGAGAGATATTTGTATACCAATATTCATATAGCATCATTTACAATAACCAAAAAGTAGAAATAACCCAAATGTCCACCAATTAATCAATGTATAAACAAAATGTGGTATCTCCATATAATATACAATGGAATATTATTCAGCCATAAAATGGAGTGAAGTATTGTTACATGCTACAATAAGGACGGAATTTGAAAACCTTATGCTAAGTGAAAGAAGTCAGACACAGAAGGCTACATATTGTGTGATTCCATGTATATAAAATGTCCAGAATAGGCAAATGCATAGGGACAGAAATTAGATTAGCGGTTTCCAGGGCTGCGGGGAGGAGGGTTTTGAGACCGACTCCTAAAAGATTCCCTTGGAAGTGATGCAAATGTTGTGGAATTAGCGGTGATGGCTGCGCAACTTTGTGAATATATTTAAAATCTACTGAGTTGTACATTTTAAAATGATGAATTTTATGTTATGTGGTAATATCTCAATTTAAAAAATTGGATGGTTAAATACTACACACAGCATGCCCTGCCTGGGTGGCTCAGCTGGGCTGTTGTCCGGATGCAACAGGGTTGCAGGTTCATTCCCCAGTCAGGGCACATGCAGAAGGCAACAGATAAGTGCATGGATGGGTTCAGCAGCAAATCGATGTTTCTCTCTGTCTCTGTCTCTCAAAATCAATAAAAAAAAATACAGCATTTTAGCTGCAGCCTAAGGATCAGAAAGCCACCTCTGCTACTGTCAGTGCTGCTTTTAAACAGCATGAAGCTAATGATTGAACATTGGAATGCTGCTGGGAGATGGCCTTGGTCTTGCTTCCTCCTCCCAATTCTTACAGAAATGGATGCAATTTATGGACACTAATTTTTATGTGGAATATTAACTGCAAGGGAGTCTGGGAAATGTAGTGCTTAACTTCACAGCCTTGGCAGTATGAGAAAAAGAGTAGAATGGATGCTGACAGCCAGTTCACCATATCTACGTCAACTCCCTGCCCTAAGAGGAAAGATTAAAAATTCTATTTGTCGTGTATCCATCTATGGTGATGTCCATTCTAGCTCAGTTACAATTTTGCCTTAACAGCTGTAACCAAAGAACTACCTTATCAAGTTATCAAAAATATCCCTGGCTGGTGTGGCTCAGTGGATTGAGTGCCAGCCTGCAAACAGAAAATTCACTGATTCTATTTCCAGTCAGGGTACACGCCTGTGTTGTGGGCCAGGTCCTCGCTTGGCAACTGAGCGATGTATCTCCCACACATCGATGTTTCTCTTTCTCTCTCTCTCTTTCTCCCTCTCTCTTTCTCCCTCCCTTCCCAATTTTCTAAAAATATATAAAATCTTTAAAAAGAAGTTACCAACAATAATACACCTTATAATACGAGGGAAAATGTGGGAGGTGGGGAAAAAACAGGTTAATAGTTATAAACATAAATATAGTACAGCAAGGAAAAAGTGAAATGTAATGTAGTCCTCATTTCTCAAGTTTACATGGACTATTTATATTTATAACTTTCTCCACTACCCATTCTAAGTTCCTTTTCTTTCAGTCAGTACCTCATCTGGATGAGGTTCTTTATCTGGTGTGGTGACCCAAATCTTTATTCCTAAAGGAATTGAGCCCTTTGTGGTTTAGCCTTTTAGAACGTTGACTCCTAAATACGGTAGTACTAGAAGTAGCCCCAGAGAGTCCTTTAGGTTCCAGGCACACCTCTTCCCACCCTCCACTGAGCAACAGTGAACCTATTTTCCTTGGTCAGTGGGACCAACCACTCCACCTAACACAGTTGTCCCCTTTTAGGCTCTTGGTTTAGTGGATGCAGAACCCACATTGGCCAGAAAACTTCTGGGAGATGGACTTGTTATGTGCCTGGGTGGAAGTATTTCTCTTGTGGGTGTTGAGAATTGTAAACCATTTGTAAGTCATTTGACTATTCTGTAAGGCTAGGTGCTTTGGGATGATTCTGTGGGTCTTGGCCCATTGCCTGCTTGATGAGGGGCAGGCAGTGTTGTGTAGAATACCACATGACAAATAAGGGATTTAGTAAGTTTACAGATAATAAGAATGATGATGATCATATACTAAGTGAAAATGAAACTAGCTAATACATATAGCACTTATTACAGGCCAGGCACTATTATATGTATTCATTTAATCCTCATAGTCTCCAGTGAAGAACTGAAATAGAGAGGTTAAATAATTTGCCCAAGGTCATAAGATAATTATATGATGGAGTTAGAGTTCCTTCCCAGGCTTTCTGGCTCTGCAGTCTACCCTCTTAGCCACTAAGCTTCTCAATGTGACTATAAAATCAAATTTAGAATAATAGGGGATGGGGGAAATGTCTGGCTTTATAATAATTGGTATTTTTCTCAGTTTAAAATTTCTTTGTGAATATTTTAGGCTTGGCATGCATGGAAACAATCCATATCTTGAATAAATGAATGCCTTTTCCAGTGAGGACAAATTGCAGCTTTCTCTATTTTGGAAGGGATCTGATATAATCTAACTGCTATTAAGTGTCCAGCTGGTCCCTCCAGATCATGGAGCAGGGCTCAGTAGTAAGAGAATAGCCATTGCCATAAGTCACATGGCTTCACTCCAAAGTCATGAGGCCCTGTGCTGTGATTCTCTTACGGGAGCTTGTCACAGTGTATACTCGTTCTGTATCCTCCTTTGCCAAAGGACTTTGCATACCACTTGATCTGCAAAGTCTTAAAACCAAACTGCATACTCTGGTTTCTCTTCAGAATGTGTAAATCTTTCACCTTTTACAACCAAAGTGCTTTACAATGAAGCCTGTACCCATTGCTGACTGTTCTCTTTTTGGGGGCCTATCAAAGCTGGCAGTCTTATGGGTTCCTTGGTAAACAGGTCCATGCAGCATAACCAAATGTGGTATGTTACCTCTAAAATCAAAAGTGATCCATCATATGTTCAGACTTTTTCCTTAGTGGCCAGGAGTGTACAATGCAGCTCATCTTTCCCTTTAGATTACCGGCCATGCTCCTGACTGCTCCTCTGCATCCCTAAAATTTCATAGAGAGGGAAGTGTCCTTAATTTTCCGCAGGGTTATTGCTTAGCCTCTAAAATACATTTAAAAATTTTTTTTTGTCAAATTTATTATTTTTTTCCAAGGCATTTAGATACCTACCTGCTACTTCTTACTTATTAGGTCCAAAAACATGTCATCACATGTCAAGTGACATTCTGCTGGGAAATGTGAGGTGCTTTAAATGTCTCTGATGAGATTTCAACAGAGCTGGAGAGCTGATATAACCCAGATGCAGGACAGCAAGAGGTACTGTTGATCCTGACAGGAGGAGGTAACCTGCTTGCCATGTTTTCTGCTCTTTGGGCTAGAGGGAGAAAAAGCATATTCCAGGTCAACAGTTGCATGGCTGCAGGTGCCTGGGGCAGGTTTCATTTGCTTTATAAAGAGATATCTGAAATAATAGCTATACGCCAAGTCCTGTACAGGGCGAATGACTTAAATGTGAATAGATGGGGGTTACCACGCCTGAATTTCTCAGTCTTTGATGGTGGTGGTAATATCTACCCTTTCCTCAGGGGTGCACTGCTGCTTTTGGCTTATGATTCTGGTGGGGAAGAACAGTTCCAGGGACTTTCCTTTGTTCTTCTTACATAGCTCTCATGCTCTATGTCAATGTGAAGATTCTTCCAGTTGCCAAGTATGTCTATTACAACTGTAACTACAGAAACTGGGAAATAACCACAGTATAGATATGAGGAATAGACCCAGGCCAAAGTTCCTTTGAAATTACTTGCCCCCCACGTATTAGTGTGGTAGGTATGCCTTAACAAAGCGCCACAAACTAGGTGGCTTAAACTCTCTTTTATTGTCACAGTTCTAGAGGTTAGAAGTCTGAGGTCAAGGTGTCTGCAGGGTTGGCTCCTTCTGAGAGCTATACAGGAGACTCTGTCTCATGCCTCTCTCCTAGCTTCTGGATGTTTTGCAGCAATCTTTGGCATGCCTTAGCTTCTGCTATATCAGCCCAACCTCTGCCTTCATCTTCACATGGTGTTCTCCCTGCGAGTGTTCCTATGTCCAAATTTCCCCTTTCTATATGGCACCAATCATAGTAGATTAGGGGCCCACCTACTCCAGTATGACCTCATCTTAATTACATCTGCAACAACTCTATTTCCAAATAAGCTCCCATTTTGAGGTACTGGGGATTAAGACTCCAATATATGAATTTTGGGGGACACAATTCAACTGACAACATCCTGTATGCCTCCATTCTAACTAGTAGACCACAGAGAACTTTTAGGTTCCTTAGGATTAGTGCTGGCTTAGGGTCAGTTTCCAGATATTCCCTAAAGGCCTTGGTATTTCCATTTTCTCAAGCACAGGAACGTAGGTCAACGGCTTGAGATTCTTTAGGGGAAGACTAGAAGATTTACAATTCACTTATGATGATATGCTGGATGCCTCCTTCAGGGTACCCAGCATCTCTTTATTCAAGGGCCTTGGGTCTGAGAATTGAGTGTCTATAACTCTCTATTTTGGTGATTTAAAACAGGCCTCTCTGTTAGACCTGGAGTTTTGCTTTGTGTTATACAGACCAAATAAAAATTTAGTGGGTTATATTTCATCCCCAGCTCTGTTGCCTTGGCACTGCCCCTTGGCCCATCACTCCAGGATCCCATCATCCCGACTGGTATCAGGGATTCCATTTCAATGGCAGCCATCTCTTAGCTTCATTCTCAGCCTATGGAGAATAAACACTCCAGTACTTTTCAAGAAAAGGTGTTCCCATTATCTACGTACTTTCCAATTCCTTAGTGAAAGGAATATTCTCTGAGCAATTCTGAAGGACAAAATTAGGAAATGAGGTCACACGTGATAAATCTGCATCAACATTTCTATCTTCATGTTTTGGGCTTTGTCTTCCAATGCTATAGTAAGTAATTTTTGGCAGTTCAATTGCAAGTGTAGACCATCATTGAGTCCAAGTTTCATCTAACTAGCCAGCTAAGAGGCACTCCTGGCTGCTAAAGCCAGAATCTCTAGATTAATAAATTCTACTCAAATGAAAATAAAATCAGGCTTTTTTCTTCCTGGTCTAATACCTTTGAATCTAGTTTACAAACATTCTTCAATCAGGATACAAACCTTGAATCAGGTTTCTGCTGATTCAAATTAACATCCTATACTACTTCTGTAAGTCTCTCAAATCAGACTGTGTTTGCACACTGGGATCTGATTGTAATTATGGATCTGGTGGCAATAAGGGGTAGCAGGCAATGAGAAGTAGTACTAGCATCGAGAAGTACTAGGGGCAATGAGAAGTATTAGCATTCGCTTCCAAGGCAATTACCCGAGCACCTCCAGGGAAGACTGAGAGGAAAAAGTTAACTGGAGCCTGTGGATTCAGAACAATAGGATTTATCCAAATCCATTCAGATGTTCCCATAGCTTATTTCAGAACCCCACCCTTTCCCAAACAATGCCCTAATTTTCACATAACAGACCTGGTAAGGCTGTGATTTTAACTTACCTTGCAGTTCGATAACCCAGAATCTCCACCTGAGTTTCATGTGCATCAGCCTTGTGCCTACAGAAGACAGAATTCTTTGGGGGCTCTCCCATACTTGCCTTGGGCTGAAAATGAAAGACTATCGAGCTTTTCATTTTCTTTAACCTTCCTAGCATAGCCACTACCATCTAAGTCTCCTCATCTTTCTTCCAAGACATTTCATTTCAGGTGACCACAGATGTAAGTAATCTTTGCCTACTGTTCACTATTTTCCAGTAGAAATTAGATTCTCATTTCTTTCTAATCTATCCCAGTCATAACTAATCTGAATCCCAGCTTTGTGGACCTATTGCCTGCAACCACGTTTGGAAGCAAATCCTTTATCAACCAGGGTTCAGTAGTTGAAGTAAACAAATCCCTTCTACCTAAGTAGAACAGGGTTCAATAGAGGTAAATTAGGTGCTTGCAAGAGTTGGAAAAGCATGGGTGAGTGGCCTCTAGGCTGGGCATCTAGGAAAGATTCCCACACTGATCAGGCTGGGTGTCTAGGAAACACCCCCACATTGATCCACCATGGGAGCTGCTACCTCTGCTACCATCAGGACAATAAGGAATCAAAAGGCCACCACAGACTGACTGTAAGAACACATATCACTGTTATTTATGGATCGGAGGCCCTTCGGTACCCACAAAACTTCTGCTGCGTAGTGGAATACCACTGAAGGGAAGTTTAAGCTCTCCACATCTTGCAAGGAGCAAGTCATAGCAGCTGAAGATGACCCCTGAATCACTTTTTCCTTCCACATCTTGTTTGTGCATCTAACTAGCAAAACTAAAATTACACTCAGAACGTTGGTTTCAAAGAAGTTTAAGATAAGTAATGTAGTTTTCAGCTTTCTAGCCTGTGGAATACAAGAAAGTACATTAGAAAGAGATTGGAATGAAACTACCTATTTATCACATCCAACAGATTGTTTCCACTGGCCCAACCAGGACTTGTGACCAGACACTCCCTTTCAGTTTTAGCCCCTTTCAAAGTTTCACAAGCACTCATCTGTCTAAGCTTTGAAGATTCTCTTACTGGCCAGAGAGGAACCTGAAATTCCTTGTCTTCAGAGTTGTTTTGCTAATCTACACAATCTTGATTCCAGCCACCTCTTAAACTTAATCTCTCTCTCTCCTCCTTGGTCCATTTTTTTCCAGCCATATAGGTCTGTATGGTGTGTGTGTGTTTAAACAGACTAAGGATGATTTGCCAAAGGGCCTTTGTACTTTTATTCCTCATGCCTGGATTCACAGGATTCTCACTACAGGATTTTATCAGGATTCTGATAAAATGTTACCTCATCAAAGAGGCTTATACTATTCATCTAAAGTAGCACCATCTGCAACTCTCTTCACTTTCCCTGTTTTCTTTAGGACACTTACCCTTATCCATATTATGTACCTGATCACCTTCCCCCACTTCGAAGTTACTTTACTTCCATGTGGACAGAACTTCTGTTTTCTTTATTAATGCATCTTATACCTGAAATATAGTAGGTATTTTGGAGTAAATGAAAGTTCTACCAAGAGGAAATTAAATGTTCCCAAATTCTAAACTGACCAATTTTTCTGATGCATTATGATCTCCAGGTAGTGAAGGGCCTTTCTTCTTATAACGTCTAGGAGATACAACAGTAGTGTTGCAGATTAGAATAAATTTAGTTTTTCATGGCCTCTGGTCTAGAGTTCTGGGCTTTTCCTAGATGACAGCCATAATTTCCTTTCCTTAACTTGTATTTCTGCAGGAGGAAAAGACAAGGGCCTTTACCAAAAGCATTTTTGCATCTGTCTTTACAACCCCATAATTAGGATTATTAGCCCCACTTCAGCTAAGTGAAAACAGACTCAGAATAAGTTGCCCAAGTCTCATAGCACTAAGAAGTAAAGCCTAGATAAGAATACAGGTTGGCTGCAAACTCCTCTCCCTCAACAGCCGTCCTTGATTTTGTCCAAGTTAACTGCTCTCTGAAGGCTTCAAGAGAATTATAGGTCTAGAGTTGATAATTTGCATTTCGGAGATTTCCAGACTGTCTGCCCCTTTTCCCAACAGGCTCCCTTTTTCACATGTGGACACTCTCAATGTTGCCTTTTTCCAGAGACCCAGAGTCCACTAACAGCATTTCCTGTCCCAGGTGCAGGGAAATGTGCTAGATCTGGCTGCAGTGCCCAAGAGGTAAGAATCTTCCGAGTTTGCTGGTGTCCAGGTTCAACATCCTCATTGTAGAAAAGCACAGGCCAAGAAGACAAAGAGCAGGTGTATCTGTGAAAGGATACAGAAAGCCATCTGGTCCTCAGGGAAAGAATGTTTTCAGTTCTTCCTCTGGGCCCAGGGCTAAGGTGATAAAGTTTGTCACTGGAAGCTTCTTAAATACCGCCTGAGTGGGAGAAATTAGGTGGCAGGAGAGTAACTAACTCACACAATGTCAAAGTAAGTTAAATCATGTCTCATGAATCTTTTACTCTGATATACTATGTATGACATTCATTTCTTAGACTGTTACTGTAGACAGAGCCAAAATCCCAAGTAGTACTAACTTACTTCAATTCTGAAAAATTTATGAGATCAGATAAAATTAAGTATGTTGAGATTTTAATTGCATTTCTCTTCTCATTACAAATTTTAGTCAGATTCCTTAGTCGCTCTTAAACTAAGACGGCAAAACTGAGGAAGCTTTTTGGAACAGGGAACGCATACCTGAGAGCATAACAAACACCCAGGTTATTCCTTAGTAATTAGGTTGTGCAGAATCAGTACATTTCTTCCTCCAGTAAGAACACTATGTCCCCCAACTTATAATCCTGCAGCATTCACTGGGATCACTCTAAAGAGCCACTGAACTACAACCCCTTCCTTCCCTCCTCTAGGAACACATTTCTAGAAGTGACTACAATACAGAAAAGGTTAAATAAAACTTTAGTTTTAGTTAGAGAACTGCACAGCTGCCTCTAGAGGGCAAACAAGGTCCATTTCAATCAACAGCTGCTTCTCTATTTGGTTGACTCAGCTAATTAATCAGTTTGACTACACAGTCCAAAACAAGCTTGGCTTTACTTCCTGTTATGCTAGAAATCTCTGATTTATAGACAACTCCACTGCAGTCAGATCAGAATATAATCCTTCTTCCCTGGGATTAGGAACCTCAGACCTAGAGACTAATAAGACGTAGTGGCCTGTTCAAACCCTTGGCTCTGAAGGACTACCCAAGCCAAGGAAAATGACATGAGTTGAATTACAACAGAAATCTTTATTAAAATGTGTCCTTCAGTAATGTTAGCATACATACAATATACACACATACATCTGTACACTCTTTGACACATCTCACGATTGCCACCATCAGTTTAACCAATAAATTAAAACTTAAAAAAGGGGGGAGCAGGGAAGGGTGTGGGACTAAGGGCAAAATTTCCCATGTTTTATCTGTAAGAAATTGCAAATTTTTCAGTTTCCCTGGGGAAACCTGTGACCAGAGAATCTTTGAAGTAAAATACATAAATCTCCACCCCCACCCCCACAAAAAAAAAAAAAAGATTCCAAAAGATGCAGTTACAAGTGTGCTTCTCGGAACAGGAGCTTTCATTCCCCTTCATACTCTGGCTTCTGCACCTTCTGGATTCAAGACAGTCTTCCCCTCAGCTGGGGCAGAGAGGTTCATATGGGCACTTGGGCTCGGCGCACCTTGGGCTCTGGGAGTCGAGGGGCAGGCTGCAGTATGGGAGTGAGGGGAACCACACTCATCTGAAGTGATGTCTGGGACATCATCTGACTGTGTATCTGAGCTCTCTAGGTCACTGCGGATGCTCTCGGGCTGGGCCAGGCTGATGTCCCAAGGTTTGCTGGCCAGGCAGTCTTTCTGTTCACAGCTTTGGTGTTTGCAGGGGGGATCCTCTTCATTGCTGCCACTGCCACCGCCACCACTTTCTTCTTCGTTCTCTGCCATCTGAGCATGAACATGGAGTGAGTCCTCTGTGCTACTTCCACTCACCAGCTGATAGTGGCTTGGTTTGGCTTCAATGTCCACTTGGATTTCCATATTGTTGCATTCTCTGTGGAGACAAAATTCACTGTGCTGAGTCATGCATGGGTCATGCTATACCTGTTGGTAAAAACAGTTCATAGGTTCAGGATTAGAAAGCCCAAAAGCACAGGTAAATCGACTAGAGCTCACTTTTAGTGAAAATAAAAATTTAACTTAACACTCAAATAGGATGGAGAAGAACAATTAGATCCTCTTTGTTCATTTAAACATACACACACCTCTGCCAATTTCTTTAAACTAAAAAAGAGCTTCCAAAATTCAACTAAGTGTCAGAGCCTCACACTATCTTACCCAAATATTAAAGTGAAAGATTTATAGCTTTTTACTACTGTGCCACAATGAGAAGAAACCAGGAACTCTCCAGAAGGAAGTGCTGCCCTCACGCCATACCAGATATACTAGTTTCTCAAAAATAGAGAGAAATAGGGTACAAGGAGCCACATCAAGCAAAGGGCAACATGAGAGCAGAAGCCATAGACCCACAGATATCAATGAATACCAATCTAGCTCTCAAAGTTCCATGTGAATAATTACTGTTGCAAAAGCCAAGAAAAGAAAAAAAAAGGAAAAAAGAAAAAGAAGAAAGAAAAAATCCTTTAAAAATCAAGTGCTAACAAAAAGAATCAAGAGCTGCCAAGAACTTGCTCAATGAAGTCACAGAATACACACACTATATATTCCACTAGATGGTACACAGAGCTCTAACATAAGGCATTGAGTTTCTGAAGGTCTAGTGTCTGACCAAAAAATGCAACCTCTCCTGGGCATCTGACTGGTCACATACCTGTCCTGTGGGTTGTAGGAACTGATTATGGAACCGGCCATAGCACGAGTACTTGCGTTGTCACTAATTGCACCAAGACTGGCTGTGTCTTTGGGGAAAATTTCCTTTTGGACATCGGCTTGGACTTCTAACCTGTGTAAAGAGGGGACGTTCAAGTTAATACGAGACCTGGGTATTCCAAGGCAGTCTGCTCCCTGGCACACATCTCTTCCATTATTCTCTTGCAAACTGAATTGATCTGATCTCCAACTGTCAAATAGCTCAAGTAGATGCCCACGCATTTTTCTCTCTTAAGTGATTTACTGAAATCGTCCCCTCCTTTCTATCCCCACTTTTACTGCTTAACTTTAGGCTCTCTAGATCTCCTGACTGGATAACTGCAACTGGACTCTCTCTGCAGTAGCCCTAAGTCCAAGTTAAAGTACTTCCAGATCAGTGCCAATGTGAACAAAGATCTGATCACTCCAACAGTCCTCTCTTGGCTCCCTATTGGACAACTGGCATTTATGGTCTTCCTGACCTGCCTCTGAGCTCTCTCTCCAGTTCCTTTCTCACCATAGGTCCTAAGTCATAATCACTCAGAATTTTTTCTTTCCTTACACACCTATATACATTTTCTACCTCCATGACTTTGGACACGGTATTCCCACTCTCTGGAAGTTTCCCTTCTCTAGATGACAAACTGATAGTCTTTACAAACACATTATCACCTCTCCTCAATCTTCTGGCACACCAGTCACTTCCTTAGTGCTCCTACAGCACCTACTTATTTATTAATCAATTTATACATCTCTCTTCCACTCATCTGAGCTCCAAAAAAGGAAAGACATCTCATTCACTTTACCCTCCATACCTTGCACATACTAGGAACTCAAACATTTGGCAATAAAATTACCTCCAAGCTATGAGATTGAAGGACATACAGAAACCAATCTCCTATAAGAGCAGCAAACTTTTCCAATGGTGTCTCAGAGCTAAGAACCTGTAACTATTTCCTTTCTTGGCTTTAACACCATTTTGCTGTACACTTAAATATTTCCTCATAATGGTTTTCACAGTCAAACCCATCTGACTCATTCACTTCCTATAGAAGGTTTTCACAGAACTGGAACAGCTGGACCGGCTAAGCTGCAGTTTCAGCAAGTCAGTCTCCAATTATGTCTGTCTGCTTATTTACAGGAGTGTTGATTTTAAAAAAGCACAGCAGTGAATTCTCCAGAATGTGGGGGGGTGGGATCCCCTAATAAAGAGACACCCAGAGTCACAAGACGCAGACGGGTCAGCAGCAGCCTGCAGCAGCTGTACATTCAAACAACCTCCAGCCAGCCACCCGCACCTTTGCTGTGCTGTTCTAGCCTCAGATGCCCTTCAAGAATGTGCCACAGCCCAGGAAAATGATGCCGTGCAATGGAAAAGTGCACCAGGTCAGAGATCTGGGTTCTACATGCAGCTTCAACACAGAATCACTCTCAGAATTGGAAGAGGCCTTTCATAAAGGCCACTTACATAGGTGGTTCCCAGATGCTTGTTCTTGCACTATGACAGAATCACTTAGGAAGTCCTTTCAAAATACAGATCCTTAAATCCCACTCCTGGAGATTCTAATTTACTAATACTGGGATAGGGCCCTGAAATCTATTTTTAAGAGGCTCCCAGGTGACTGACAAGCACTCAGGTGGGATCCAGTCCAACTGCCATCTGTTGCTTGACTCTTAATAGCCAAATGGCCATCTGGTCTCACTTTAAACACTTCCAAGCATAGGTAGCTGAGTATTTACTAAGATAATACATTCCTTCTTTGGACTTTTACATAGATTTTCCCTATATTTTCTATAACGAATCAAAGTTTCCCTCTAGCTTCTGCCAAGTCATCTTAATCTACCACTTAGCCACAAGTCAGATGTTTAATTCTTTTTTCCAGTTCAAGGCCCTTCAGATATATGAAGGCAACCATCTCCCCTATCTCCCTAACTTGTATTGCCTCCCCACCCTTCCCAGGCCTCACCAGACCTCTGTCTCTAGTGCATTAAAGTAACTGCTTCTCATGTAACATCTGTTAAGTTCCACTGAGTATGTTCTCATTTGTTTAACTGGTGAAATTACCAAGCAAGTCACAGCCTCTTTAGTCATAAAGCTTTACACACTCTCAACACAAATTCACAGAATTGATTTTCTTTTTCTACCAAATGGGAATACGAAGCTAATGAAGATGACAGCACCAATAAGCCAACAAGATACAGCATAAATGCTGTTCAACTGAAGGCCAGGGACAAGCCTAATGAAGAGCACAGCCTTGGAAATTCTATAAAAATATGCGCTTTCCCTTTCTGAAACAAGCAACCTAATATAGTAGAGGGAGAATCTAAACATTATCCTTTATATGGAACAGTGGAAAGAACACTGAACTTTATATAAGTCGCTTAACCTTTCTGAGCCTGTTTTCAAATTGTGAAAGTAGGGGGAAAAAACCAAAAACAAAAAACCACTGAAACCCTGACTGGTGTGGCTCAGTGATTTGGGTGTCATATTGCAAATCAAAAGGTTGCCAGGTTGATTCCTGGTCAGGGCACATGCTCAGATTGTGGGCCAGGTCTCTGGCTGGGGGCATGCGAAAGGTAACCGACTGATGTTTCTCTCCCTCCCTTACCCTCTCTCTAAAAATAAATAAAATCTTAAAAAACAAAAAACAACCCACTGATGGTTGGATCAAAATGAAATGATACATGGGACATGCCTGGCACAGAGAAATGGCCCATACAGGTATTGTGTGTTATAATTCCAACCGGTTCTTTCAGAAATGACCCATTTGCTTACCTGCTGTATTTTCCCTTGCCACTGGAAAGAATGCCACCACTCAGTGTGCCCCCAGAGAGGGCTGCAAAACTGGCTGTTTCGCTGTATGGACCCTGCATAACACTGAGTCCATCTGTAGGGCTTCCACTGGTGCTTAAGACACTAGTCAGACCTTCAATGCTACTTTCTCCAATGCTGGGATTCTTGAGGGCTCGCCAGGCATCTGCCACTGGGAATGGAACCAAACATCTCAACTCAAGAGAGCACAGCATCAAAACAGTCTGGTATTTTCCTACAATGCCTCTTCAGAGTAGAAAATTTTCATGTAAAAAAATACTCATTTATTCAGTTAATGAACAGCTACTATAAGCAGCCATCACATATCAGAGGTTTTATCATATATTTGTATTGTAATCTTTCCAATAACTAGGCATTAATAGCCTCAATTTTAGATGAGGATACAAAAGCTTAGAACTAAATGATTTGTCCAAATCATGGCTAGTGATCCAACACAAAAATTCTGATTCCAAGTCCACTATTCTTTCTAGTACACCATAGGTGCCATCTTATCAAACATAAAGATTTCAAAATATAATTTAGTTTAAGTGCTGATTCAAGTGAAAAGCTTGAAAAACCTTTAGAGATCTCTGTGCCCCAGATGAGTTAATATGATAAAGTGGAAACAACATCTAATTAGAAGTCAGAAGGCCTACTCTAGTCCCAGATCTGGAGAAGCTCTTAAACCCATTTCACAGATGTTGAGACAAAAGCTTAAAGAAGTTCCCATTAAACGAGGAATAATGATAACTCCCATCCTTCCTCTTCAGAAAGCTGTTATGAAAATACCAAATAAGATAATGACTGTGTAAAGTCCTTTGAAAATTATAAAGTACTGTGCAGATTTAAGACTTTATTATAATCACTACTATTACCAGTATACTTGGAATCCTACGAGTTTGTACCTGCTACACAGAGGCAGGTACCAGAGGAATTAACCTAATAACTCTGGAACAAAGAAATGAAAAGCTAAAAATACTTTACCCCCTACAAAGCTCATTATCCAAAGTAATCCAATGGCAATATCTCTATAAATGTGCTAAATTTTACTGATTTTTATCTATGTTCAATAAATTCAAATGGAAATTAAAAACCTCCTTTTACCTGTGATTGGGCCATCATCTTCATCAAACTCAATTTTCACTCCCTTTCCATTGGCTGTGCTAACTCCACAGCCGCCTCCACGACAGAGAGAAATGGGCACAACCCCATAGACATAAGCCAGCATAATAGGGACACCGATACCTGGGGAAAAAGAAGGAAGTATGTCAGCAGGCCATCCGGTTGCAACTGCCCTGAATTTTCCTTTCCAGCCTGAGCACAGACAAACCACTTTATAAAGGGCCAAGGAAAGGCAGAAGATGGCTATCCTAAAGAGGCAGATTGGTCCTAACAGAATGACAGCTGGCCTTAGGCTCAGAAAGGCTTGGATTAGAATCTTAGCTCCAACTCACTAACCACATGGCCTTGGACATCTATCTTTCCAGAGTTGTCAATGATCGAAAGAGAACATATATACAGTGTCTAGCACAGTAAGCGCATTTGCTTTAATTTTTCCCTTTCTACTCACTGCTGAAGTGCTAATCCAAAAATAAATAACCGGACATTAAATAAATGACTCCTGGGGTTAGAGTCTCCCCAGAGTGTTAATTCCAAAATCTTATTACATTTGAGGCAGAATGGCTTAGTTGTTAAGAGCACAGGCTCTGAGGTCAGCTTGCCTTCATTTACCTCCCAGCTAAATGACCTCGGGCAAATTACTGCACCTTCATGTTACAATTATGCTGTTGTGAATATTAAATAAATTAATGCATATGAAACACTCAGAACCACTCCTGGCACATGGAGAGCCTCATTAAATATTAGTTATATTACTATTATTCTGAAACAAATCTTCATGCTTCCCCAACATAATGGGAGGCACTAGGCAAATCAAAATAAAAGTAATTTTGTTTTGTGGGTTCCGTTGCAAATGGAGAAAAAAGAAGATATAAAGTGAAAAACTAGGTCTTAAAGTAATATTCTTTTAATTTAACCTTCTCTGAAAGATTCCCTAACTCTTGATAATTTAGTGTGATAAAAATAATAATAATAGTGCCTAACAGAGTTAACACCTAAGGTGTGTTTGGTATAAAATATAGGGGTTTTCAGGATGAAACATCTGGCCAGATGGCTAAACTGCTATAGTCAGAAAGCTAGTTGTGGAGGGAGGGGGAGGAAAAGGGGAGAGAGGCAGCAGTGAAGTCATGGTCCTGGCCAGCTTCTTACCAACACTAACTGCAGCAATAACTGGGGATGCAATGACTGACAGAGTCACTCCTCCTGTGATAGCCAAATTCCTCTTATGTTTGGAGGTTTTCCGTCCTTCATACCTGCTATGAATCTATAAATAAGAAAAAAAATCCAGGTCAGCAGGTTAGAACATTAATCTTTTTGCCAAGGGAGTAAAAGGGTAAGTGAATATTCACATATTAAGTTATCTATATTAAAACATATCCTCCATCCCCGGAAAAGCACCTTTCTTAAATTTTAACCTTGTCCAATGAGGATGACATAAACTAATGCAGAAAAAGTTAAACCAAGAAGGGACAAAATAACTCAGGAGGGTGAAGTAAGCATTTCACCTTTAAGTCACTGACTGAGACAAACCAAGTCCAGGATGTTAATAAGAGCTTTGATATCTCTTGAGGGTTTATGAAAATCCATTTAAGAAATTAAGGTTATTTTTATCCAAGAACCAGCTGGTTTTCAGGTAGCTCTGAAACGTAAGTTCCTTCCCATTTCCTTCAAACTTTTACCAACTAACCTGAAAATGGAACATGCACAGAACTCAGTATCTTACCTTCCTGCCAACATAAACAGGAATGCCGATGACCATGGCAGGAATGGCAATGCCAGCAATGAGGGAAATCCCCACTGGAGCACCAATCAATGTGCCCAGCTGCCAAAGAATTTTCTTCTTACGGCTCCATGGCTTCTTGCCCCAGAATGTGCAGCCAGAGGGGCTGTAGAGGAAACATGCTGAAATTAATGTCAGTATTACAAATAAAAGCAGCTATTGTGTCACCAGGAAGCCTGATAACAGCAAGAGCCTTCTTTTCGACAGGAGTGGTTAAAAGTTACAAGAAGTTACAGGAAATGAATATATTACATGAGGGGAGCAAAGGACAAGGCCGAACTATTGGAGCTCTGGGCTCTTTACTTTTTTTGTAAAGACTTGAAACCTCTTCTCCATTCTTTTCTGCTGAACTATGTCCTCCCTTGTCCAACACTGATTCAGCTTCCTTGACGGAGCCTCTGTAGCCTACAGACTTGACATCTCACCCAACTGCATTGTGTTTCCAGCTAATGAACACTCTGATTTGCAAAGTTTTCTTGGCATATGTTCTACCACATCTAATAGATACTGCAAACCATGTTCCTCAGAAAGGATATAAAAAGACTTGTCACAGCCTTTATGTCAGTTTCCTGCTCTTAGTTTGGCTACTTTTACATTCAACCCTTTTGAGTCCAACCATTTTTGCTCACTCTCTTTGTCCTGTCTTCTCTACCAGACGGGATGAACCATGCTGAAAGTACGGATCATGTCTTATGCACACTTGTGTCCCCATTAATTGGTAGACTGTAAGTACTCAAATGTTTGCTAAATTGGAAATTAAAGTTTTTCATCCATACAACGAATATTAAATTTATAAATATTAACTCTTTCAGGACAATATTTTAATATTCACTCAATAAATTCTTTGGAAAGTCACTATGTGTAAGAAACTTGAAAAAGTAATTCTAACCTTAAGAAACTCATAGTTTAGCAAAATTAGACATATACATGAAGTAAAGTGATCACATTTATAAAGAAACATTTAAGGAACATCAATGGAGAAGAATGAGGCAGAAAGGACTGGGGAAGACATAAGAGATGAAATAGCATTTAAATGGCCCTTGAAGGATGGGTAAGAACTGAACAGGTTGACATAAAATGGGGCTGATGGGAGGACTAGAAGATTAGAAATCATTCCAGGCAAAGTAAAGAATTTGTGAGCAAGGATGGAGGGTAGATGGCACAGAAGGGACACAGGGAACAGCAAGCCTAGAATATGTATCTGGAGTATAGCATGTATGAAAGCAAAATGGAGAAAGTTAGAAAAGCAGACTAGGGCCAGACTGTGGAAAGCCTTAAAAACCAAGCTAGGGAAATTCAACTCTATCTGCAAGGCCACGGAAACAGTCCCTAGAAATTGCTGAGCTGGAAAATAACATGATTTGAGGGGTGCTTCAGAGGAACTTTTTTACAGTTTCCTTATCCTGTAATGACAGGACAGACAACTATGTCTCTTTGACATCTTTTCCCCTAAATCAGTAAGAGAACAAGACTGTAAGAGCAATGGATACATTTTTCCAACTCACCTGAGGTAATGCAAGTCTGAGATCTCTTTCATACAAAGCCAACAGAACTCACAGCCACATACTGCACAGGTCATATGATTACAGCTTCCATCATTCATCTTTATAATGTAAGCACTGCATCGTGGGCATGGCTTGATGTCATCTGCTAAGGAGGGGAAGGAAGAATAAGCAGAAAAATAATTTACGTATATTGGTAAAAAGCCTTTACCAGTATATCTAGTTAAGGCTTTATTATTCCTAGAAGTATGTATAAAAAATGAGAAGTCAGTAAAGAACTCTTGACTGAGAATTCCAAATTGTGCAACCCACTTCACTGGAAGGCTGGCTGTGTCTAGACCTCAGGAAAGTTCATAAAATGAATCCTGCTTGTATAGATTGAGCTGCTCATCTCAAAAACAGGCATGTTACACACCATTTGAACCACACTCTGAGCAAGAAGACTTCCCTAGAGAAAGATGGTTCTAAGAATAATGAAATTTCACCAACCAATAGGCTGGCAGAATTAAAAGCATAGTCCAGCAAGATGAATAGTCTGCTGACTGGAATTGGCTTTAAGTTTCGAGAAAATTTAGTTCAGGAAATTCATTTTTCAGGCTCAGCAAGTATCACTGTGATGTGTTCTACTGCAAACCAGAGTCTCTTCCCAAGATTCTTTCAAATTCAAAACCTAAAAACAATTTGGGGTATGATATGTAGCATACACCTGGTAATCGTCATAGCAAACTAGGAACTATCCTATTAAATGACAATTTTAGAAGATTATGCTGTGCCAGGAAAAAATGAATGGTAAAATTTTTCCTACTAGCCTCTCCCAAATGACATCAGTGAATTAAGTACATTTATAAAAGGTAATAAACCCACTGACATTTTAAAATATTTTCTCTGACTTGTAAAGGTTAGAACTGAATGTGTGCTATTCCTACTTTTAAGGTTAATCATTAATCCATACTAATCCTTTCCTTAAATCTGTACTCTATTTCCAAAAGTGATGATACACTTAAAGCTAGTAGATAAACAGTACAGGTTAAAACACTTTCTGCTCACAATTGAAGTTTTTAAAAAGACCTTAGCAAAAGGACACAATTGCTTGCCAACCTAAGACATATTACTAAGAAGGACGAAAGGAGAGAATTCAGCGCTGGCTGGATAGCTCATCTGTTTAAAGCATTGTCCCAATGTGCCAAGGCTGCAGGTTTGATCTCTCGTCAGGGCACATACAAGAGAGCAACCAAGCAACCAATGAATGCACGAATAAGTGGAACAACAAATCAATGTTTCTCTCTCTCTCTGTTCAATTAAAAAAAAAAAAAATAGAAACTAGAAAATGCAATTTCTTAGATTCTGATTTACTAGAGTTGGATAACCTATAATGGTCAGAGAGGAAAACTATATACATCAATTATAATATTGAAAGTATAGCAAAATAATTTCTGATCTCTGGTCCCAAAAAATATTTGGTTATACAGTAATGTAATCCCTCCCAACTTTGGGTTCACATCATGAAGTATAAAATAAAGAGTTAAATGAAACAGTGACGATTGATACCTGGTCCAGATTCTTGCCCATAACTGAGACCTGAAGTGTGCTTGGTCCGTACTCGCAAAGTCTGCGCCCTCTGCTGACGGGCCATATCGCATGTTTGATTTGGATGCCATATCTGCTTGCAGTGGTAACAGAACTCAGTCTGGCAGCCTTCCCTCTCACAGGTCAGCTTTGGGCAGCTTGCACAGCCATAGGCAATAACAGCATAACTGGGTAAGGAAATAGGAAGCAATATTAGTAAGGTAAGAATGATCTAACCAAGACGGACAGATATTCATCAGTTCCAGTGGGGTAACACTGTTTGGCACTCCCCACTACCACATACGATGTAGAAAAAAGCACACACACACACACACACACACGTGTGCCTAATGTAAACTGTCAAACATATTCTGTGTGAGACTGTAAATTTCTTCTTGAGAATCTAAAATCACAAATCATTTATTTTTTGAAAAAATAGGGGGAAATATCACATTTAGCCTAAATTTCTAGCATGTATTCACAGTTTAAGCTGCTTCAGCAGCAGTTTGCCATAGCAAATTTCATAAATAACAAGGTACAAAACGATTTCCTTTAGTCAGTTTGCTGTATTTAGAAAGACTAGAATTTGACAATAAACATTAAGGGACAGAACATTTGTAAAATAAAGAACTATAGCAAAAACTAAAGCAAGTATGTATACTTTTTCATTTTTAAGTTCCACAGTGAAGCTGGTCTGATCATAGCCTCAGAAACAATAGCTTTTTTTCCTCCTTCTTCCCTCTCTTCTTCTCTCTTTCCCTCCCTCTTCTCTCTCTCTCTTTTTCTCTCAATTCAAATCTTTACCTTGAAATGTCTTTTTTTCTTGACTGGCCCCAGAATCCATGAATACCACTCATCTACCTCATTAATTGATACAGAATTAAGGCCATACCTCCTCCCCGCTCTTCTGACCCATATTCTCAGTAAAGATGGGCAATTCAAATCTGTCAACACCGGCATCAAGCTGCTTCTTAGAATTCATGTTTATTTACCAAGAATTACTCTCCCACAATGTCATATATTTACAACTTTTAGCCTTTTTGACTAATTCTAAATATTTCTACTAAGTGCTCAGATTATACTAACAAGTGAACACTTGTTTAAAATAAAAAAAAATCAAGTAATTTAAAGAAACAAATGAAAAAGGGAAGACAGCAGTTGTGAAATTTCACACAATTTTCAGACAGATCAGTGATTGCAGGATTAGGTGTTACTCTCTGGGTTTTGTTGTCCCCTATTCCATACCCTCTCTTCCAATAGCCAAAGACTTAAAACACTTATACAAAAGGCTAATAATGTTTTCTTGGATTTATCCTATGTTCATTTGAATGTACATTAGATGTTCATATAAACATCTCAAGTTCTCAGGTTTATTATAGATTCTGCAAGTTAATTTGAGAATGACTCTGAAAATATTGATGACAAGGTATCATCTATGTTATATAATATAGGCTCTATTAAAACTCTTCTCAGAAAGAGCAAAGTTAGAATAGATCAATGTATGAATGTAAATGATTCATATCCTGTAGGAGTTCTGAGCAAATCTAGCTGCAAAATAACTACTAAAGATAAACAACGTTTCTCCTGAAGAAAGTGAAATGCTTGCTATTGTGTGTTAAATGGGAAAGGTATTGAATGATCTCAGAAAAATATTAAGTCAACTTCTGATGACACAAATTAGATAGACTGCCAGTCAGTAAGCCTTGAACATTTCATGATCCATTTTTACTTTATGTGGTGGGAATAAGTATTTATTAACAGATTCCCTCAACCCCCTTCTTTAAAAATAAAAACATTTGATAGAACTGGCAATGTCAATTTTGGGTATGGAATTTGGTTCTAGGAAGTAAAATAAACCCAAATACTCATGAACCCAAAGCAACCTATTACCATGACACAAAATTACTCAGGGCATAAGATCTGGCATTCCTGTTTTTGGGAGTCTGGTCTGGACTTCTTGCCCCTGACTCATACTGCATGACACTCTGCTAATTAAAATCTCCATACCTTAGCTTCTAGTCCCAAAACGGAGGTGTAGGTGCTTGCCACTTTCAAGTATTATCAAACATGTTCTGAAACTGCATTTAAGATCTTGCCCTGACAGGAATGGTACAAAAACGAGAGCACAGTTTTTTTTGTTCTACTTCATGGCCTTTGCATATTCTATTCCTTCTGCTTAGAAATGTCCTTTCCTTACTTTCTGTTCTGCCAAATACTTATTCATGTGAGAAGCAGCCCAAATGTCATCTCTATAAAATCTATGTAATCTCTCCAGGCAGCTGGTTGCCTATTTCATGCCTGTGCACAGTTTATAATATTTATAATACCTATCATATACTACTTATAATACTTCATCACATTATATAGTAATCATCTGTTTACATGCATATTACACTAACCAGACTACACTAAGGAAAAGTATCACCCTTTTTTTAATTTCCAGGGTCTGACACACTAGTTTATGTTTAAAATACCTATGTTGAATGGATGATAGTCACCTTCTCCTACTTAGGTTGTTTTACTTTTCTCCAGGGCATTCTAGCTCTTCTCCTAAGCCATTACTCTGCTCCAAAACAATCTTTTAAACTTATTCATGTACAACTGGCTTACTGTATGTCAGGTATTATAATTTAATCCTAAAATTTCGTGTAAGACCACTTCAGGGGTAAACGTCTAAGTTCTAAATAGGGCAATCTGCCCTGGCTGGTGTGGCTCAGTGGATTGAACACCCACCTGCCCTATCAGGGCACATGCTTGGTTTGCAGGTCAAGTCCTCAGCTGGGGGCATGCAAGAGGCAACCAATCAATGTTTGTCTCGTATACGGATGTTCTCTCCCCCCTCCCTTCTTCTAAAAAATAAATAAATAAAATCCTTTTTAAAAATTAGGGCAATCTTATTCTCCACAAAGTTGGAAAAAACCTCATCCTTGAGAGACCAAATTTGCCTTCACCATCTTGTTCCTTTCGTCTCATGTCTCACACTAGAACCTCTCCTCTAGCCTGCTCTCTTAGCTTATAAGCATTCAGGTTTGCTTACTTAGAAGCTACATAGAAGATGCAGGAAATTACATGTTGCTAAGAATACAGATGCATACGTTTTCCCCTTTAAGTTCATACAACTTTCACTAATTTTGTTAATTTCCTAGTCTTCAAAAACATGTGTGACAGGCTAGACCACAGCATTACCTAACTTCAGCCCTGTGGGGAAAATCCGTTTAGTATGAATTTGATTATGTTCCAACAGACCCTGGTAGTTAAAGAAATGTGTTCCTATATTATGTCTATATTTCCCAGCTCTAGGCTGTGTAACTTCATTCAGAAATCAATCCTGAGCACATATACGGGTGGTAGACATGGGCCAAGTTGTCACAATGAGCTGTAGCCTTACTAGCTTTCTTTTTCCTGCCCTAGTTCAAATCCATGTCACCTCCTGGCCAGACAACTGCAAGAGACTACTATCTGGTCTCCTATTCCCCACTCCAATCCAAATTCCAATTCTAAAAGGTTATCTATCACATTACTCTTTTGCTTAAAATCCTTCAACCAAAAAAGAAAAAAGTCTTTCAAACCTAAAAATCTTTGCATGGCATAGGACCGCCCTATCAACTTTGATCCAGTCTATCTTTTCCGATTGATCTCTCGTCACTAACCAGATCATGTGCCCCATATTGCACATTTACAAGCTAACCAAACTAGACTCAAGACTTCATATTTTATTTTTATACCTCCATGCATTTGCTCATAACATTTTCACTTAAGATCCTTTTTTGTCAACCCGCTTCCTTGTTTGCCTGATACTAATTGCTACTCATATTTTTCAAGGTCCACATCAAATATATTACCACTTCTGTGAAGTCCTTCTTGACACCACCATGCAAAACCTTTCATCTATCCTCTAAGAGAATCTGTATTTTCTTTAGTATTTGTTATATTGCATTTATAATGATCTATCTATCCATCCATCCATCCACCCACCCCTCCATCCACCCACCCACCTACCTATTTCCTTTACCAGGTCAAATTCCCTGTTAAGCGGTCCACATTTAAGTACTCTTTGTAATATCTAGTACTCACCTAAGGTCTGTTGAATAATGACCAGTGTGTTCTCTTCTCACTCACCCTCTTGTTATCTGTTTCTTCTCCAAAAACTGTGCTGTTTGTATTCTTTATTATTCTTATCAAAATTCAACTATTTTTTCTATTCTTCTGGGAGCTAATTGAAAGAGCCTGTTCAAAGCATTGTAGAAAGAGTTGGACTATAGATATCCTAGTCTAGAGGAGCTCTACCTACTCAGATATCAAGATTTATTGTTAAATAAGGACACTAACAAAACCCTGACCAGGTAGCTTAGTTGGTTAGAGCATCGTTCAATACCTCCAAGGTGAGGGTTTGATCCCAGGTCAGGGCACATACAAGAAGCAATCAATGAATGTATAAATAAGTGGAACAACACATTGATGTTTCTCTCTCTCTCTTTAAAAAAAAAAAAAAAAAAAAGGACACTGACAGAAGGCAGGCCAGAATAACTATTAAGGGGTTTGCAAAACTGCAAATAGTCAGGGAGAGTTTCAGCTATGCCTTAAAGATGCCATAGAATACATGACTCCTGGTGATCTAAGTTTAGGAAGACTATGCCAGATTGAAGATTGACTGTATTATTAGCATTAGCAAGATTTACAGTGTACATCAGCATGTCTAAAGGGTATAAGACATTCACTAAAGCTCAGAAATAAACTTGCTTTACTTTGTTCGACCCAGTATTTCCCAGTCTTATCTGATCACAAAACATTTTTCTTTCCAGAAATGCCTATACTATACCTTGAGAAATATATATGAAAAATAAAAAAGATAAAAAAAAATTGTTGGATACTGTAAAGGGGCTTAAATTATAAGGATATATCACATAAATACTAAGTTATTAAAGGCATAAGGCCCTGGCTGGAGTGGCTCAGTGGACTGAGTGAGGGCGTGCAAACCAAAGGATCGTTCATTCAATTTCCAGTCAGGGTACATGCCTGGGTTGTGGGTCAGGTCCCCAGTACAGGGTGTGTGAGAGGCAACCACACAGTGATGTTTCTCTCCCTCTCTTTCGCCCTCCTTTCCTCTCTCTTTAAAATAAATAAAATCTTAAAAAAAAAAAAAAAAAGGCATAAGAAATCATCTTGCTCTGGCCTGGCAGCTCAGCTGGTTGGAGCATTGTCCTGATGCTCCAAGGTTGCAGGTTTGATCCCTGGTCAGGGCACATACAAAAAACAACCAATGAATGCATAAATAGGTGGAGCAACAAATCGATGTTTCTATCTCTTAAAAAAAATTTTAAAAATTAAAAAAAAGAGAAGTCATCTTATAGGTCAGGTATGAACAGTTCTAAGCAGGGGAGTGATATAAAATGTTCTGCTTTAGAATGAGTACTTTGGCAAATATGAAAAAAATGTATTGGACTAGAGGATGATTTAGATGGTGGGGAAGGGGGAGGAGATACAGCAAAGAGCTGTGAAATAGAAGTTCTGTTATAAATTAAGAGAAGAGTTCCAGGAAGGTTTCAGAAAGGAAAACTCCTTCACTGACTGAGAAATTTGTCTTGCTCAGGGAGCTTGTTCTTCTCTCATAAATATGGTAGAGATAAGCAGAAGCTTCCTGTTTATGGGATGGTCCAGTCCAGTTGTCCAGGAAGGCCAAACACTGATACTACCTGCTGTGGTCAGGTGGGAGGGGGCACTCTGTGGGGGGACTCTCCAATAAGAGGATGTAGTGGTGGACCTGCACAATGAATTTAGGTCAAGACAGCCTTATCTGCTATTCATTTGTAGGGGAGATCTGCCCTGTAGCCTCCTTTGCTAACCCCTCAGTCTTCTGGAGATTCTGAAAGGGTTTAAAGATTGACAACAGGGCACTTGAGAGGAAAACATTAAATATTTACATGAGCTGTGGGTTTCTGAAAACACCTCATTTAAGCAGAGACTCCAAGGGGTAACGTAACAGATCAGCTGCACGGTTTATTAGCTGTGAGACACTGGGTTCCACACAAACTTCTCTGCACTGGTTTCTCCCTTACAAAATGAGTTCACCACCATCTACCTGTATGAAACTAAAATGAAATGATTTCTGAGTGAGGCTGGAGTCTGAAAATTATAAAGAACTATAAAAATGTCAGTTATTTGTATTTTGAGTTAATTTTATCTCATTTAAAAGTATGTTTTAAAGATTAGAGTTGGTGGTATTGTACTTAATATTAAATGATATGAATGTTTCCCCTCCTAAAATTGGCTCCCTTATTTACAAATAAAATAAAATTATTTCAAGTATGGGAAAAGAAAAACTCAAAACTCTTTGTTCTCCAAGTATTTTGTAAACAAATAATGAATCTTGCCCTGCAGGGTAGCTCAGTTGGTTAGAGCAATGTTTCAATATGCCTAGGTTGTGAGTTTGATCCCCAGTCTGCGCACACACAAGAATCAACCCATGAATGCGTGGATGGGTTAAACAACAGATATTTCTGTTTCCTTCTCCCCAACTTCTTCTCTCTCTCTTAAAAAACTCAATCAATAAAAAAATTTTTTAAATTAATCTTTTAATATATAGTGTTCTCATTACCATGAGTAATCACAGTGAAACTAGTGATCAGAACTCAATACGATCACTTACATACTGATCCCTCACCCTGCCAAATACATGCACATAACCACACAAAGAGCAAAGGAAAGACCTGATAAATTTGGCTGGTAAGAACTTGATCTGTGGACAGTAAATATGGTCAGGTATGAGAAGAAGAGATAATTGGGGCTTAGGCTTCTGCTCTAGTGCTCATCCATGACTTTTACCAGACCCAGAAGAGTAGACCAGTTTGATTAAAACAAAACAAGTTGTTTTTCTCCTGGCATTAAAAAGAGACAAAAACCACTGGCCAAATCCCCAGGGAACCCCAACACCTGTTTGGGAGGTGACAGAATTTTAAAGTTACTCCCTGTTTATCTAACACCTTCAACGGAATATCTCAAAACACTTTGCAAACATTAATTAAGCCTCTCAAGTCAGCAAAGGATTAGGCCTATTTCACGTAAGAAAAATAAAGTAGGTAAGAGGCTGTTAACAGTAAGAATCAGAAAAGAAAATGAATTCTAGCATACTTGGCTCTCTCAATGCTGTCCTCCAGCTACACTTGATGAAATGACCCAAACAGTAGCATCCCCAATAATGCTGACAAGCCCGTGCTTTTTAAAACAGAGGTTGAGAGGAAAGAATACTGAACTTGGTTGGAATTCTGACCAGTGTTTCCACTAGTTACATGACTCTGAACAAGTCACTCAATTTATTTAAATTCTGGTTCCCTCACCTGCAAAACTAGATCAAATTTATCTTACCATGTTGCAAGGATCAAATTAAATTATGTATGCCTGGCACATGGATACTCAGATGCCAGCTTGCTTTCTTTCTCCAGACTTCACTCTCTTTAAACCCATAGATAACACATTTTTACAAAATTATATATAAAATTGTTATAATTCATTTAACTAATTGAAAAAAATAAACCCTGGATGATAACTGATGCAATACGTGGCTAAAATAGAAAATGGCCTAATTTTCTAATAACTTCCAAATCAGTGATGGTTTGGAGTTGTCACCAAGATTATAAATTAATTCCTGTCCCTTTTAATTGATGTGAGCAAAGTCAGCAACTGACTTTAGAGGAACTGAAAACAGAAAGGGAGCTTTTCCAGAAAGATAAGCAGTGGTCCCACATTTCTCAGTTAAAATTCAAGGAAACTCACATCTCAAAAATGGAGTTAATATACCATTCCCAAATTAACAGTGTTCACTTAAATTCCTTTGGTTCAGAAAACAGATCAATAGTGACGGTAAAATGTGAATATCACACAAATTAACCTCTTAAAGCCAGTCTGATCACCAGATATAAGTGAAAAACTTCTAAGAGCTTACACAGTTCTTTCTGATACTTATTAACTGAAAGTGAAAGTGATCTACCACAGATAAACACTGTTCTTTGACAACAACACTTCAAAGTAATTTAGAAACCCCCATCTCTGTTAGGTTAAATAACACCATCTCTAAACAAGTTTGGCAGAATAAATAAATAGAAGAAGCTTACTCTTCTTACTCCCCTAGACTGTCTATGTCGGTTTCTTTTGAAGGAGACAAACCACAGCATCATGGAAATCTTAAAACAGCCTTGATATATAGGCTGCAATTAAAAACTCTTCTTAACTCCTTTGAAGCAAAGATCATGAAGCTTTTTACTGGCATTACATTTCCCCATTGCAAAGAGTCCCTAGGATCTTTTTGTCCCCAAAATATGGCACACAAGAATAAAATGATTTGGGCACAGAGAAGGGCACAGTCCGACTCCCAACTACTTAGATGAGCCCCTCTCTGCAGGATGCACTCATTCATGGGATGTACTGACCAACACAATCAAATTTTAAAAAGTGGGGGGGGGAGGTCTCCACTGCATGCTCCAGATAGCTAAATCCGGTGGTATTATGTCCCTGCAGTTACAGCATATTTTCTCATTGACCTTAAAAATTCAACATACAGGCTGCATTAAAAAGACTGTCATCAAAAACTCAAGATCAGAGGGGCTGGGAGACACATTTTCCCGTAACGTACCAGTCCTCTGGGCATCCTTCTTCTGAATGTCCCATTACTTCCTGGACAGACAAAGGGTCCATTCCTCACCCTGCCCAAGGCAGCAGTGTAAGCAGCACAGGGGGCCTGCCAATAGCTTGGCGCAGAAGAGACAATGCCCACGGTGCCCCCAGAGCTCTGCCAGTGAGCTGTCTTTTCCCCCTAGTGCCGTTCTTGTCACTTCCATCCCAACTTTCACCAGGAGTGGTCAGAAGAACACACCTTCTCCTGCAATGCCACTAAGGCTGACACTAGCCAAACGGACACACCCCTCCAAAGCGCTGCCCCCTCAGAAGGATATTCTCATTTCGTCTTCTGCCATATATCCTCTCATTAAGAGACATTCCTTACCTCTCTGGACAGAGGGGAATTGATCCGACAAAAAACTGTCCTGCCTTCTGGCTTGATGGATAGCTCCTTCCCTCAACGACTACTCAGCCTCCGCCTCAAGCTCTTGGGCAGGGGTGGGGTGCTGGGTGCCTCCACAGCTCTCATCTGGGCTTACGGAGGGTTCCCAGTTACCAACCCACCGCAGTTGCCACCTCCCTCTCCCTCCCATGGGTCAACCCTCACCTCTCCCTCCACGTCTGGACACGGACACACACACACACGGCTGCGCCGAGGGCCACCTCTAGGGGCGGGTCACACGCCGGTCCAGTCCCGCCCGGGTCTCAGTCCTCGGACGCAGCTTGCCACCCCGGCGGCCACGCCCCCGCGCTCACCCGCAGTCCGGGGCCGGGCACCAGCGGCAGTCAGGGTCCGAAGCAAGGTAGCGGCGCAGCATGAACTCCTCGTACTTGTGCATGAGAGGCGGGTCCGCGAGCAGCAGGCGGATGTCATGCGGGTTGAGTCGCTCGCTGCATTCGGGGCAGCTGATGGGTACCCGGCTCTCGCTGATCTCCAGGCGCAGGTAGTGGCGGAGGCAGTCCCTGCACGAGCGGTGCGGACAGCTGAGCAGGCGCGGGGCCCGCTCGGGCGGCAGCCGCACCAGGCACAGAGGACACTCCACCTCCTCCGGGCCCGGGCTGCCGCCCTCCGCCGCCTCCTCCTCATCGAACCTGGGCCCCGCCGCCGCCTCGGCCTCCTCCTCGGCCTCAGCGGCCGGCTCGGCGGGCAGCGCCTCGGGCAGCGGGGCCTGGGCCGCGGCTGGGGCCGGGGCGGGCGGCGGCGGCGGAGCGGCCGGGGGCGGCGGCTCCGCCTGCGGCTTGGCCCGGGCACGGCGGCCACGGGCCGAGGCAGAGAAGACGCTGTGAAAGGTGAGGCGCCGCCGCCGGCCGCCGCTGCGGCACTTGGGGTCCGGCGCAGCCGCGTGTAGGGATGTAGAGCGCGGCGATTCGGAGTCCTTCTCTGAGCCCATGGCCCCCAGAGGCCGAGGGGCGAGCGGCGCCCAGCGCCGCCACAGCTCCCTCCTCAGCGCTCCCCGCAGCCGACACCCCGGCCGCCACCACCGCCGCCGCCGCCCTCCCGGAGATAGAAACCGTGCAGCGTCAACCAAGCGGTTATAAAGCCTCCGCCCCTCGCGCCGCTGCCCAGTGCGCAGGCGCTTTGCTGAGACACACCTCACAAGCCGCACCGCGCGGACGGAGGGGCACTGGGCGGGGTCAGGTGGGGAGGAGCCGGGCATTCTGGGGCGGAGCTTCACTGCCTCCCGGTCATGTGGTTCCAGGGCAGCCATCTTGAGGAGATACTTACCCAATGGCTTTTCTTGGCCTTCTCTCCTAATTCTGTCATCCTTGACCTGAGCACCCGTTTCATGGATAGGCTGAATGCCACTTACAGCAACTGATCCTTCAGTTACTTCACCTGTAAAAAGCGGGTGAGCATAGATCAAATGGTGATTTCCAGCTAGTCTGTCTTCCAACATTACTTTTCATTGTTGCTTATTAAGCAAACACCATTACTTAATAAAGAATACAGTCATTCGCTGAGCATCTACAAAGCAGAGGCATTACTAGATAAGACAGGGTCTTCCTATCTGCAAAACATGTGCAGAATAAAGTACAAATTCCTTAATCCAGCATTTAATGCTCTCTGTGAGCTAATCAACTTTATTCCTAGGTCCACCTCCCATTCAATGCTGATAGCTTGGTTATTTAGAATTTGTGGGAGGAGGTCTAACAATTTTTTTTGGTGGGGGGGCGTGGCCTGGAGGTGCATTTCTTCTGCTGGTTCCCCACACTTCTGACTGGGGAGAATATGGACTCCAGCTTCCAAATGGGAAGCAAGCAAGCAACTAAAGAAGAAAAAAAAAAACTTACAATAGACATTTATATCTCTCTTCATGAAAAATAAGCCCAAAGGTAAGCAGTTCAGGGCTGCTCTGCCATCCTCAGCACGTGGTTTTGAATCTTAAGGTTACCTATATAGTTCACATTCCAGACAGTAAGGAGGAAATAGGAAAGAATGGTCCACCTTTTTCCTTTTAAGAAAATACAGTCATGTGGCCATACTGGGAAATGTAGCCTTTTAACTGGGTACAATGTGCCCCTAAAAATTGGGGCTTTGTTATGAATAAAGAATAGTAGAATGAATAGTGGAAGGTAACCAGCTGTCTTTTTCATGGGTGGGATTTAAAACCATGAGAAAGGTCCCTAGGGCCCTGGTAGTTTAGCTCAGTTGGTTAGAGCAATGTCCTGATACGCCAAGGTTGCATGTTTGATCCCTGGTCAGGGCACATACAAGAATCAACCAATGAATGCATAAATAAGTGGGACAACAAGTTTGGTATCTCCCTCTCTCTCTCTCATCAATGAATTAAAATAAAATAAATTTTTAAAAGGCCCCTAGGAATAAGCCCTGAAAAACTGAAAAATTTTAAGGTGAAAGAGAAGAGACAGCAAAAGAAACTAAGCAGCAGAGACTGTGAAATAGGAAAAAAACCAAGCAGGTATGATGTCATAGACACCAAGACAAAATGTTTCCAGGGTTGGAGTTGTCAATTGTGACAAAAGCTGCTTAGAAATCAAGAAAGATAAAAACAAAGAAGGGATCACTGATTTGGGCAGTACCAAAGAGATTTATGTAAGGAGGAATATTTCTCCTCAGGGAGGAAGGAGGTCTGATGTTTGATGGCTAAAACAATTTTTATACATTGGTCAGAATAGGCTAGGCCCTGACATGGTAACAAGCAACCTGAGTATCTCAATGGCTTAAGACAACAATGGTATATTTTTGCCCGCGCACACACACAACCTGTTGTGTTCAGGCACTTTCTAGGGTAGCTCAAAGATCCAGACCACTTCCAACCTGGGCTCTGCCACCCCAACATGAGACTTTCAGGATTGGCTCAACAGAGGAAGAAGAGCTGGAGAATTGTGCACTCGCAATTAAATACTTCAGCATGGAAATGACACGTTACTTCTACTCACAGACTATTGGCCAGACTTGTCATACAGGCCCAAGTTCCCTGTAGCCATTTTTGACTATTGTTCTTTGTGCCCAATGGCCTCATCAACTCATCAGTTGAAGAACTCCCTTTGAGGAGGTCGGTACTTGTGGTGGGGAGGAAGGGTGGGGGAGAAGGCTGCCTTGTCCTTGGGTCAGATTGTGCCAAAGGAGATGGGGACCCCTGGCTTTAGGCAGACCCAGATGGCTTTTAGATGCTTTCCCTGTGCAGCCAACAGGAGTAGCTGTCAGAATCCTAGCTTGTTGAAAAGCTCAACATAGTAAATGTTAGTTTTGACTCTGGCTCCCAAACAAACTGCTCAGCTCAAAGCTGCCACCACCAGTGATTTGGAAGAAAACTGACCTCTGATAAATGCCACTGGACTTTGCAATGCCCCAGTTTCTACTGGGTTTTTTCCTCTCCTGAATCCATCACCCTTGAATGAAGGGACTAAAGCAGTTCCTCCTAGTTTTTCTTCTGTGTCTCTACTTTATAGAAACCAGGTAGTGACTCAGGGAGACAGCACGGAAGAGAGAAAGATTCTTACTCATCTATTCACTCACTCAGTAAACATTTATTATACTTTGTGCAAGGCCCTTTGCCAGGCAGTGGGGCCATGGGGATAAAAACATATCTTAAAGGGGGTTACAGACAAGAAAGCAGGTCATTGGGATACTAGGTGATGAGGACATGTGCAAAAAACTGTGACAGGCCCGAGGAGGGCATGGCAAGCCTTGCTCCGGGCAGTCAGGGATGGCTTTCCTGAGGAAGAGCTCTTTGAGTTGGGTTTCAAAGGGTGAGCAGGAGCTGACAAGTTATTCCAAACTGAGGGAGTCTGGAGGGAAAGCATAGGGGTACAAACACAGGATCATTCTGAAGAAACGTGAACAGGAGGAGAGAGTGTTGGGAAGGATGCGCAAGAGAAGAGAAAATAGAATGATTCTCTGTTATGACTCCACTGGATACAAGGAAAAGAAACCCAGACATGGACTAGTGAAAGGGACCAAAATATGCATTTTGGGATATTGATTTTAAGCTGGTTATTAAACAAAGGACTCAGAAAGAACCTTGGGCTCTCCCCCTTACCTGCTTAAAGGAATTCAGGTAGAAAATCCTGCTCAAAGGAAGGAAGCATCACCTTAGCATCATAGCATAAATGAAATGTGGATAACAAGGAGAAATCTAGCAAGGCCTGTTTCTCTCTGTGTCCTGTTGTTTCCAGGTGGGTTGAATTTATCGCATTTCTCATCTAGCTGTAAACTACTCTCTTTACTAGTGAAATCTCAGACCCCTGCCTACCTTTCCTTTTTCCAGAGTAGCATATAAACCTAACTGTCCAATGACTCTGTGGGTCTCACGTTCTTATGACACTGCCACGTATGTGTCCATGATAAATTTTGGACATTTTTTGCTGTTAATCTGTCTCACATTATTTTGATTATTAGTTCAGCCTCAAGAGTTTAGAAGGTGCGAGGAAAGTAATTTTTTTTTTAACCTCCTCACACTAGCCTAAGACTAGAGTATGATTTTTGGCTCATGTAACCCTTAAGACAAGTACTGTGGCAACTAGGCTTTTGGTCATGGGCATGGGATGCCATGATGGATAGTCCCTACCTGGACCACGTGGTTGGAGCAGGGGCAGGAGCAATTCTTGTGTTTTCACAGGAAAGGGGAGGCCAAAACATGAGCCAGTGAAATAGAAAATGTTCACCAGGGATAGGTTGGGAACAGGTGTGCCTGGGACACCAGGCTGAGGATCTCAGCCTTTATTCTGTTACGTAGTGGGACATTGTTGGAATATTAGCTCAAGGACAGCCATTTGTACAATAAGGTTGGCTTCCAAAACCTGTCTTTCTTTACTTGAGGCTCTTTTATGAGTTTTCTCTTGCCTTTCAAGGTTGCTCTGAAAGCTAATTTTAATCAGATGTCACCTGAATAGTGACTGGGCCCCAGCTCCCACTACTGGGCTTAGGAGTGATCTCTACCTGTTGTGGCCCCTACTTTTTCCCCCTGGATCAGGAGTGGTGAACGCCACTGAGCCTAGTCAGTCTGATTTGAGTTCCTGTCTCCTGCATTGCCAGGCACTTTCTCTTTGCTACCTGTCTCAGTGAATGGCCTCTTCATCCACCTGGAAGTCCTTCTGCCTCTGACCCCTAAGTCCAAATCTTATTTCTCTCCAAAGTGCTTATGGAACTTCCAGAGTGCTTATAGAACTTTTCCCCGATGCAGGCCTAATTGTCTCTTTTGTCTGGACTTGGCCCCAGCTCTTCAACTGGTTTCTTTTGTTAAGGTATTAGCTCATGTTGTTACCAGACGGGGGCCTGACCCTGAGCCTGTCTGCCTAGAGCCAGCCCATAGTGTGTGGGTTCTTGACTTCGTGTAGGAAAAATGTTACAACACAGGCTCAGGTGACTATGAGGATGTGTTTATTAAAGCTAGGGACAGTAAAACAAGGAAGGGCCTAGCACAGAGGAAGCAACAGGGGGCCCAGGCTGGGCTGCCTTAACTCACTGGGAAGCCAGAGAAAAGGGGACTTTGGGGACACGTTCAGGGGATTAGCCTCGGATGAGCTGCTGCTGCCCATTGCGCCCCTGGGTCTCAGGGTCCCTTAGAGTTTAGGATGTGTGTCTGTGGGGGAAGAGGAGGGGAAAGGGAATGGCACGGCTGATCCCCAGAGAGAGGGCAAGAGCGTGGGTCTTTTGTCCTGAGGCTTTTACCTTTTTCTTGCAGCAGGGAATTTTAGGGGAGGTCTCAGGGGAGGATTTCAGCAGAATATCATCAGTTTTCCAGGTGTATTCTTTCAGGGTCCTGGTCTCTATAGCATTGCCCACCTGATTTTGCTGCTTTTTGGGGCCTGGAGCTGAGATACAACTGATTTCAGCCTAAATGTGATCTCTAGGGAGGTGATCTTGTGTATCTGGCTATAAATTGCTTGGCCAGTTTGCTCAGCTCTCTCTCAGTTACCCTCTTCCACTTATCCAGGGATTTTTCCTACCTTCTTACTGTCATGTCTCAATGTGCACCCCTACTTAAAAACTTTCTACAGTTCCTACAGACAGCCTCATCTCCTTCCATGCATCCTGGAACCGAGCCATTTGAGCTTCTTGATGTTGTCTAAACATGCTCATAATGATTAAGCCTGATTCTTTGCAAATGCTGGCTTCTCGCCTGTTATGCCCTTCCTGTGCTGCTCTACTTGGTGTAATCCCATGCATATGTCCAGGCTCATTTCCATGGTCACTGCCCTCCTTTTTATAGTCAGACCCACCTCCTGGCATCATTTGTGTCCTCAGTGTACTCTGTAGGTGTCTCTATTGTCACCTATTACAAAGATGATCACATAATTTACTGCCCAAACCCAGGACACCCTTGAGAATGAAAGGAAATGCTATTATTAATTGTTCTGGTTCAAAAGGTGCCAATCAATCTGTTCCAGGAAAACTAGAAGGTATGGTCAACTACCTACTTCCAACATTGTCATAAAACCTGGCACTTGGTGATTTCATTTATTTCATTCACATCTTTCAGCCCTTTACGATAGTATTATTACTCTCATTTTTAAGATGAAAAGGTGGAGCCTCAGAAGGAGAGTGGAGACTTGTGGTCCCACAGCCAGAAGGTGGCAAAGCTAGCCTCGAAAGCCAAATTACGGGGTTCCAAATCCTGGACTCTTCCGGCTCCAGAAGTTGGTATGACCCCCACACCTGATCTGTCCAATACCGCACAGTCTTATTGTCTAGGTTAGTCATGCGTGGTCCCCCCAGATGAAGGGGGAAAGTAGAAATGGAGTCTTACTTATTTTGCACATGGGCCCCTCCCAGAGCCGAGAGGAGATGTTTAGGCTCAGGGCATGTTTTTTGGATAGGTGACTTCTTGAGGACAGAACTGAGTGTTCCATCTTAAAGTCTGTGCATCCCCTTCTGCGCCTAATACCTAGCACATGACTTGCTCTGCATCTATTTATTATTCATTAATGTTTATTAAACACCTATTATGTTTATTAAGCACCAATTATGTACCTGGTACTGTGTTGGTGAACAAAATAGACAAGGTCTCTTCTCAATGAACTTACAGCCCAGGGGGAAAAACCATACAAAAACAATCACAAATAAACACAGTTACAAATCCAGATAAATGCCAAGGGAAAAGGAAACTGAGTGCTGAGGTTTAAGAAATACTTTTGGGGCAAATTTAATAGGTTTTGGGCATAGATTTGGTGGCCGACGGTGAGATGATGATGACTTGGGTTTCTGCTTAAAATTGATGGGGACACCAAGAAGGAGCAGTTTGGGGATTAATAAAGTCGGTTTAGACGTGTGGGGCTTGAGGTATCTGTGGGATATCTGCTTTAATCTTTCCCACCTCCAGCCAGTAATTGATTTGTTCAAAACTGCAAAATTGTAGGATTTAACAGAAACCTGATTTAGTCAGGTTAAACAAAGCTGGCTTCCCGGTAGCACTGTAGGAAAAGCGACAGGTAGAGGAATGCAGGGGAAGGGATATGTTCATGGAGACTATCAGACCTCCCAAGCTGCAGCGAGGACCGTGGCGGGCAGCCAGGGACAAGGGTACAGGTTGCAGAGAGAGAGTAAGACGCCCGCTCCGCGCCAGCCCCCTCCTGGGTCTGCGCTGCGCCCGCGCACTCAGCCTGGGGCGCAGAACAAGGGGGAAGGGGTTGCTCTGTGCCGGGAAACCCTAGCAGGCCCGGCAGTCTCGGCTGCGTGACTCGCCAATCCAGCTGCGCCTAGCGGCAGCACCACGTGACCAGCCTCCCCTCCTCTCCCATCCCGAGCCTTCCAGGGAAGACCGGCATCCCGGCGATCCCGCCTCCGCCCCTCGCGTGTGCCAGCCTCCGAAGAGCGCTCTGCGAAAGGCCGGGATTCCGCCGCAGTCCGCCGCAGTGCGCGGGGAGGGGAGGGGAGGGGAAGCAAGTGAGTTGCTGCTGCAGCGCCCGCAATATTTTGCGTCAAGGTCAACCGTACCCATTCCCAGGCAAGGCTGCCTCTGAATCCCTCCCTTGCCGTTCTCCGAGCCATTCCCACGGCCTAGGCCAAGCGTCGGCTGCAGCATCCCTGGTCTTCCTGGAACGCTGACCCTGCTCTTTCGTTGGGCTTCCTGCGAGTTCAGGGCTGGGTAGGGAAGGGGTGGGGGAGTGAGGAGGGGGAGCGGTAATGGGAGGGTGCCAATCTATCCTGCCCCATGAGCTTCCCAGCTACTTTTCTCATGCTCTGTTGGCCTGCTTTTAACCCCACACTGGCTCCCAGTGCCCCATAAGGGAGCATTAATATATCTCCTAACCAAGTCCCAGCTTAACCCTTTCCAGCCCCACCGCCCCCTTGCACCAGAGATCCAGTCCCTTTGGACCCCTTACCCTTCCAAGAACAGCTACCACTTGCATACTTAAGTAACTACTTTTTTTTTTTTTAATCCTCTCCTGCGGACAGGCTTATTGATTTTAAAGAGAAGGGAAGGGAGGGAGAGAGAGAGGGAGAAAACCACTGATGTGAGAGAGAAACAAGCATGGGTTGCCTCTTCTAGGCGGCCCAGCCAGGATGATCAGATGGAACGTGTAATGGAGGCATGTGTCAGGAATCGAACCTGCAACCTTTTGGCCAGGGCTTAGGTGACTACTTTTACTCTACCTGCTGCCTGAGGTACCCTTATGAACTTAGCAAATTCATAGATCCAACTTTGAAATAATGCAATGGAGGGTGGAAACTGGCACCGACATGCTTCTTAGCAAAGGTCACAAAACTGAAAGCCTACAGGAGTCAAGCAGGAGAAATAAGTAAGGCCAGTGGATAGAGGCGTAAAAGACAGGGACCCTACTCTGCATGCAGGCCAACATGCTTTTTGGGGTGAATGTGGGTCCTATGATGACAACTCCAGATTTTTCTGTGTAATCTCCCAATTTTCAAATGTAGATTTGATTTTTAAAACATCCCTGAAGGGCCAGATGCAGGTCAGATATCCTCAGTGCATGGCCACCTCTCTTAGGGAAGAGGATGACTTTCATTGAAAAAATAACTGAAAAACTGTTTAAGATGAAGGAGCAACTGAGAGGCATCTTTTGTGGCGGCAACAAGGAAGGAGACTCAGATTTGGATGTTTTAAGCTCCCAAGGACTGGAGAATCTACCAGAAACTGGGAGGACTGGATTTGGGGAATGGGCAGGAAAGAAGGCTGGAGGCAGAGAAGTGGGGGTAGGGAGGTTGGGGGAGGAGTCAGGAATCTAGCCAATTTGGCTCAACCACCAGCATCAACTACCATAAATGATAGCAAACATTTCCTCCCATCCTTGTGGGGGTTTCATGAAGGCCTGAGAGGGGACCTCTGGCGCTTTGCCTTGCTGGAGGGTGAGAGGGTTGGCGGGGGTAAGGTAAGATAAGAAGGGAAGACAACACCAAAATGGGATAATACCTGGAGCGAAAATTGGAGAGCTCCTTAGGAACTGATTGTGGAGACAATAACTGAACACAGGACAGGAGCTGGCCCAGGGCTGAGAAACTGGGGACAGTGTACAAGTAGACGAGCCAGCTGAGGCTGTATTGGGAACCAGGGTATTTTTAGTTTGCCTTGAGGTTTTTTTGTAGTTATAATTGTTACCTCCTTCTGTCTCCCATCTCTGGAAATCTTCAAAAAAAATTCTTCTATACAGACTGAGGCCGCCCTGACTGGGGTGCTTGTGAAAATAGCTGAAGGGGACAAATTTTACATTTGTGTTGGTGTAGTGCCGCCCAAAGACAGTAGAGCCTGAAGTAGGAGCTGACCGAGGATTAATAGAACCTCCCAGGAATACATAGCAATCTTGGAGAAGGTTTGGAAGTGGGTGCTTGGGCCTATCCTGAGACCGGAGGGTGAGAAGCTAGGAAAATTCCTTGGCTAGTGGAATAGGGAAACTGAGACAGCTGAACACAGGGGCGGAGCAATTTATAGCCAGGCGCAGATAGTCACCAGGGCAGAAGGCTGCAGAGCCTGGCAGGGGGCAAAACTAGGAAAACAAGGGCCTCATCCCCTGAGTAAGTTATTATCCCCTGGCATTTTCTCCCTGGAAAAAAACATCTGAGCCTTAGTTGCATTTCAGCTCCAGGCCCAGAGAAGCAGCAAAACCAGGTGGGCGATGCCAGAGCCAACTGCAGTGACTGAAGAGCCCCCACCCTGCCACTGGCCAGTCAGCGGAGATGGTGACCCGGAAAGGGCGCGCCTGGAGGACTGAGGCATCGTCTACTGAAATCCTTCCCTGACCCCTTCCCTTAGGCTCCCACCTGCAAGGGAGAGAGAAAAGCCTCAAGACAAAGGACCCATGTTCTTGCTCTCCTTTTGGGGAGCAGCCTGTTCCATTTCCTTTACGATCTTCTTCCTCCCACTTCTTTCCCCACAGGCACATGTCTCCTAAACTCCAAGGCAATGGGCACCTGGCACCTTGTCCCAGGCTGGTGCCCTGAACTTGTCCCCAGAGCCCCTTTTTCTCAGACTGCCCAGTGGGCCAAGGCAGCCTAGCCAAGCCTCTTTTGTTGCTTCTTCTATGCTAAGCCCTTTCTTATTTCATTGTCCCCAGCTTTCATAAATGTATCCTCATAGTCGCCTGAACTCGCATTGTGAAATCTTTCCTACATGAAGTCAAGAAGCCACACACAACAGCTGGCCCTGGGCAGACCCGCTCAAAGCCAGGCTCCCTCCCTCGTAACAATTCCATGACGTCAAGGGGTCAGAGGCCCCCGATTGACATGTAGGCTACAGTAATAATTTACTTAGTGCTTACTTGTTCCAAACACTGTGCTACGTATACATTTTCTCTATTATCCCCACAGTGATTGTATGAGAGAGGTACTAATATAACCCCCATTTTACAGATGAAGAAATTAAGGCCCAGAGAGGTGAAGTGACTTGCCCAGAAAACAGTGGACTGGACCTGTTCTCCAGTTTATTGTCCCCAGCAGAAGAAATTGTCACCTTGTCTGGGGTTTTCATAGACAGCACTTACCATGCAGGGTTATAGGTATTGTATGTGTGTTTTTTGTTTTTGTTTTTTTTTGTAGATTTTATTTATTTATTTTAGACAAAGGGGAAGGGAGAGAGAAACATCAATGTGTGGTTGCCTCTCGCAGGCCCCCCACTGGGGACCTGACCTGGCCCTCCACCCAGGGATGCGCCCTGACTGGGAACTGAACCAGCGACCCTTTGGTTTGCAGGCCGGCGCTCAGTCCACTGAGCCGCATCAGCCAGGGCTATAGGTATTGCTTTAATGTGCACATCTGTTCTCCTTACTCATCTGTTAAGGGGACAGGCACCATGCCACTGGCAAAGAACATTCTGAGCCATCCTAAATTAAATTACGGCAGCCCAGAGGGTAGCAGGAAGAGACAGAAAGGGGTTAATCGGTTAATAACTGCAGTGTAAAACCAGCAAAAGACTGCTTGCACTGCTGAGTGAATGTCAGAATTAAATTAACTTCCAGGTGGCTATTTTCCAGATTATCTAAAAAGAGAATAGCCAGGTGCCCTTGCACTGCAGGAGCCTGCACTTCTTGTTCGCCCTGGAGCTTTACAGACTCAGCTGTGGACTCTGCTGTGCCTGTCCCAGCACTAGCCCCACTTCACCTTCAACCATCCCCGTTGTCTATGGCTAATGCAAATTCATTCAGAGTGGCTTACCTCTCCTCCTCTCCTCTCTACCTGATGCATGAAAATGCTCGCAGCATTCCAGGACCATGGGCATGTGTTCTTTACTACCCAGCCACACTACTGGTAGTTTGAACTCCATGCTCTAAGACCAGTCTTCTTTTTTGCTAGCAATGGCCTAATAAACACTTTCCTTTAAGAAGACTTTCAACTGTGGAAGCTTTTTGTTTAACACCACTAATTTTAAGTGCCTGGCACAAAGTGGGTGCTGGTACATGTTAAATCAATTACTTTACGTAAACTCAAAAGCAATGCCTTCAAGTCTCAGATCTGTGTGCGCTTTGGGCAAGTCATTCACGCTCTTTGGGCCTCAGTTTCCTCATCTGTGAAATGGTGATCATCATCTAGACCTCACAGGATTATTGTGAAGTTTCAGTGAGTCTAGGCCATGGAATTTCTGTAAATTGCCACACAACCTGCAGCTGCGGTTGCTGCTATAAAGATGATGGTGGTGATAGGGGCTAAGGAAGGAACAGGGGAGGCAGCCAGGATCTGGAAGTTCCACAGCTACACCACTTCAGACAGGAAAATCTCAGGAGGCCTAGCCAGTTCACAATTTCCAAGGCTGCTGTCTTCATTCATTTATGATTGCTGGAACACCTACTATGTGCCAGTGCTTGATCTCATTTCATGCAAAACTCTGTAGAACAGAGACCCAAATTATCTTTCATTTACAAGTGAGAAAATTGAGGTTAGAGAGATGACGTGACTTCCCCAAGGGGAACAGAGCTAGAAAGTGGCAGAGGCAGGATTTGAACTGGGATCTGTATAGTTCTAAAGTCCTTGTGAAGGGGACCAAAGTTTGCCACCCCCACATGTGTCTTTTGGGACATTGATTTTCAGCTGGTTATTAAGAAATAATAGAATCAGAAAGAAACTTGGACCCTCTCCCTTACTTGTTTAAGGAATTCAGACAGAAAACCCTGCTTAAAGGAAGGAAGCATCACCTTAGCATAATAATATAAACCCAAAGTGGCAGACAAGGAGAAATCTAGCAAAACCTGTTTCCTTCTGTGTGCCATTGTTCCTGGGTGGCCCAGCAAGAATTTGTTTATCACATGTTTGCTCTTTCCATCTACCTGTAAATTGCCTGCTTTCCCTTTTAAATCCCAGACTCTGCCTTCCTTTGCTTAGTCTAGATTGGCATATAAATCTCAATTGTCCAATGCATCCTGGGATCTCATTCCTATGGCCCCCCCCATGTATATCCATAATAAAATTTGGACATTTTTATGCTAATCTGTAATAGGACATAAACCCCTTTCTCAGGTCCTCTTTCCCAGAGCTGGCTGGACCCCATAAAGCATGACCGACCCTAACTGTTTTATGAGCCTTTATCCTCAGGACTAGAAAATTACTGGAAGCTCCCTGAAGGCGCAGAGGCTCCTGGAACTTATGAAACAGGACATACCAGACCACAACGACCTCCACCACTGGACCCTGCACCCAAAGATAACATCGAAACAGGTTGCAGCCTGAAACATCCTGCTCTGCACCTGCCCCATTGCCCGATAGAGACTCAGAGCCCTAGCCACCCCGTGCGGGCGCAGGCGCAGGCGTATGTCTCCATACCAAGCCCTTTCCCTCCCATGGGAAAGTAAAAATAAAAAAACTTTGCTCTCTGCACTTTCTTCTCTTTGTGAATTCTTTCACAGCCTGTATCACCAACCAAACCACCCTAACAATGTGTCTCATGTGAATTTGGTTATTAGCCCAGCCAGAAGAATGTGGAATTTCAACCCCATACTTGTCCTTTCTGTTTTCTATTCCACAGCTTTTTAAGTCTTCCCTTTATTGACCAAAATACTTATTAAGCATTGAGTAAGTGCTCGGTCTTCTGCAGAGGCAGCAGGTACAAGACCCGGGCTATTAAAAGATTGTTTCAGGTCAAACTGGGGAGGCTGACAACTCAGTGGACATTTACAATTCAGAACCGTAAGCTTGGTGGAAGTGCAGGTGATAAAGAGTGGGTCATTGCCTTAGACTTCCCTTTCTTCTTGATCTCGTTGGTTCCCCAAGGCACGTTGCAAACTCGCCAAGTTCCTTTAAGCCCCTACCCTAAAATGAAAGAAGGGACACACTCTCACCCCTCCTGTCTGGGGTGTTGCAGTGGGGATCAAACCATAACTAACAACTCTGTCCAAAAGAATCCCTTCTAACCAGCCTCTCCTCTCCCTGCCTCTGTCTCTTTGTCTCTGACACACATACTCCGTGATGACCAGAGATGGGTGATGGGTTACTGCTGGTCCAACCGGCTTATCCATCCTTCAGCAGACCCTGCTTGGGTGGTCCCTAGCATTCGTTGCCTCTGCCCCAAAGCCAAAACCAAAGGAAACCTGCTTTTAATATCCTGTTACACATGCATTAAAGAGAAATCAGGAAGGAAAGTCACCCAACTGTCAATAGTGATTATCTTTGGGTGGTGACGTTATGTGTAATCTCGATTTTCTTCTTTTACTTTGGACTTAAAATTTTTTCTACCATGAACATATTACTTTGACAATGAGTAAAAATATAAATAAAATTATCTTCTATTTTAGCAATTATTTGTGATCTCACCGATGTGGTAGAAGGTCTGTTAAAGAAATCTCAGAAGGGGCTTTGTCCTGAAAACAGCTGGCCCTGGAGAGGTGAGGAAGTGAGAGGTCATCGAAGATTAAAAACAAGAGCTACCATTCCTGAGAGCTTGCTCTGAGCCTAGGTTCTTCCTAGCTCTTAATGTGCATATTTCAGTTAACAATCTCAACCAGTTTAGGAGGTAAGCTATTATTTTACAGCTGAGAAAACCAAAGGTCCATTTTATAGGAAAAGAAACCAAGGCTCAGAGAGGTTCCATTACTTGCCCAGGGACACACAGCTAGAAAGATGGCAAGAGGATTTAAATCCAGACCTGTGTATGTTTAACTTGTGGACTTAGAGGCCATTCCAAACCCTCTCGATTAAATGTGCTTACATTTTCCCAGCTCTTCACACACATGCACTCATTCACACACTAGTTCTATGCAGAGAAGCAGGTGAGGTGAAAGTGTTCCACTTTCCAAATGAGACCGGCAAGACCGGGGAGGGGACTTGTTCAGTGCGGTCACTGAGGTGGTAGTACTCTTCCCAGAATCCAGGCATTCTTCTTCCCTTCCAGCAGCCCTCCTCCTTCTACCACTTTCTGCCAACTGCCTGGGCTTCCTTCTCGAAACAAATGACTCAAGGTAAATTGCTGGCTGACTTCCCCTTTCTTATAAGTCAGGAAGTCTGTGTTGTTTGCAACTGTGGGAGAACAATTTCAGGTCAATTACAAAGTGGCTGGGTCCTCACAAAGGACTGGGTCCTCTAGCGAGCAAGGTCCCCCGCCCCGCCGTGACCCTAGCTATTCAGAGACACCCGCATTTTTCCTTCCTGAGAGTTACGTCACTGTGTCTGCCGCAGTCAGGCTTGAAGTCCTGCCCCAAAGAGCTGCCTGAACTGTTTTGGTCTATAGAAAAATGAGCCCAGAAGGAGAGAGTGGCTAATAATAATAATAATAATAATAATAATAATAATAATAGTAAACTACTCACATATATGGCACATTAACCTCTGGACTAGGCACTGTGTTAAGTGGCTGACACATGTGAACTCATTGGCGCCTCATAACAGCCCTAGGAAGAAGATTCTATGGCTTTGGAGCCAAATAAATCTGGATTCAAATCACAGTCATGCTGCCTTCCAGTTGTGTGACCTTGAGAAAGTTATTTACATTCATTCAACAAATATTTTTGAGCACCTGCTATGTGCCACACACCATTCAGTGAACAGAACAAAGATCATTGTTCTTGTGGTTTTATGAGGAGAAGCAGACAAATTGTAAAGCCTCACTTAGAAGGTGATGTTTATACAAAGCCTTAAGGAGGTGATGGAGTGAGCCATGAAGGTAACTGGAGGAAATCTTTTCTAAGCAGAAGGAACAGCCAACGCAAGAGCCCTAGTGTGCCTGCCGGTTTCAAGGAACAGCACGGAGGCCAGGAAGGCTGGTTCAGAGAATGCGCCAGGAAAAAAACATCCTCCCTGCCCCCAAACACTGCCCCAGTCATCCTTTCTCCTACCGTGCTCTGTGCTTCCTTCATAAGTCTGACCATAATCTGTGATTATTTTATTTATTTGGGTGTTTGCTTATTTCTTGCTTGTTCTCTCCACTATCCCTAAGCTCCTTATAGGCGGAAGCCATATGAATCTTGTTCAGTGCTGATCACAGAGGACATAGGAAGTGCTTAATATTAGTTGAATGAATGAATTAAATCCATTCATCTATCCATCTAGTCACATTTATGGTAGAACCTCTCCATCACACATAACACTGTTTCTCAGGTAGTTTGCTCATTCTGAGTTCCGGTTCAGGATAATAAAAAACATAGACTGTAGTTAAGAGAACAAGTTCTGGAGCCAGACTGCATGGCCAGTCCTGTTCTACTTACTAGCTGTGTCATCTCAGGCAATTTAGGGGGAAAAAAACCCCAAAACCCCTCTGTGCTTCAGTTTCCAAACCTATAAACTGGCATCATAATAGCACCCCTCTCCCGGGGCTGTAAGCACTCAAGAGTCGTGCCAGATGTTTAGTGCTCACACGTGCGCTGGCAATTAGTGTTTTTCCTCCGAAGCTCAGTCACAGGAGCCAGAACTCTGCTTCTTTCCTCTTATACTAGAATCTAAATGGGAAGTGAGAAGGGCAAGGGGGTGCCATGGAGGAAGTGAGCCTGCAGAGCATTCCTGGTGCATGCTGCTGTATCTGCGCTGTGTGCTGGCAGTTGGAGGAAGTGTCGCAGGGGTGGGAGTGGGGTAGGATGGACTCTAGTGTCTCTACTGCAGTAGCATTCTGGGGGCAGTGTTTTTGCTCTGCAGCCTCCCAGCCTGATTCTCTAGCCCTTTCTGCTAGACAACTTAAAGCAGACTCCTGTTTACAACTGAGGACGCTAATGGATACGGATATCAACACAGGCATACCGCAGAGATATTACAGGCTCCGTTCCAGACCACTACAAGAAAGCGAGTCGGAAACTTTTTGCTGGTAGAGGGTCTTGCCTTCAATTTGTAAAAAACTCAGCATCTGTGAAGCACAATAAAGCGAAGCGCAATAAAATGATGTATGCCTGTTCTAACTACCTAACCTAGTTCTATGCCTGGTATTTTACATTCATGATTTCATGTATTCCTTATACAGCCCTGAGAGGTAGGTATAATTAACCCCGTTTTACAGATGATGGAACCAGCTCAGAGAGGTGGAGTGACTTGACTAAAGTCTCATAGCCAATGAGGGGCAGAACCAGGGTTCAGGCCAAGGTGTGACTCCAGATTGCTCTCTTAAGGTGCCTGTCAATGGTGACTAAAAGAGCCTGGCAGGGTTTTCTCCTCCAGCACTTGTTGCTGCCTCCAATGACAGCCCACAGCTCAGCTCTTCCTGGAGAGAAGACTCATGTGAGTCTGTCCCTAAGCCAGAAAGATTGATGATCTGAGCTGCCTGGGAGGAACTCTGAGACCCAGAGGGGAACAGACTGTGCCTTGCCTGGGTCAGCGCTTCAGCAAGAGAAGCCCTCCTCCCTACTGCCCCTTAAACCAGAGACCTTTTCTTTCTGAGGTCTGGGACCGACTGTCACTGGGTGGCCTGATTCCCATGGAAATATGGAGATAGAAAACATCTGGGGCTGCTGTAGTTGCCAGGCAACAAAGCTACTCCCTCATTTGACAGAGTCAAGAAGAGCGCCTGATGTCAGATTCTTGCATCTGAGGCCTGGAGACCCCAGTTCCAGTTCTGATTTGTTCCGTGATCTTGGGCAAGTCCCTACCCCTTTCTGGGACTCATTTCCCAGACCTTGTATAAAAAGCAGTCAGACTGTCTAAGTCGCAAAATGAGTAGATACCAGGTGGTCAGAATCGGAGTGATGGTGTGGCAGGGCCAGAGGCCCAGGGGCTGGTCATGGGTGAGGGAAGACTCACTTGTCCTCCTCTCCATCCTGCCCCAGCTTGTCCTGGCCCTGGTTACCAGCTGAGGGCAGGGACGTTTTCTTTCCCACCCTGAGCTAATTCAGACCCACTCTTTTAGCTCAGGGTAACCCACTAACTTAGCGCAGCCATGTCTTCCCAGCAGACTCTTTCCTATGGGGAGTTTCCTCTGTTCCTGCCAAAATGAAGCTATGCTGCTCTGGGAGTTTCCCTGAACACCTGTCAGAGGCCCTTCCGAGGCTGTTTGTAGAGACTGCACTAATGGTAAACCCTGAGGGCGTGCGTTTCACAGCAATCAGTAGAGTCAACACATTCCATGTCACGACCATTACAAAAAATGACAGTAGTTGCCATTTGCTAGGCTTGGCATAGCGACAAATGCTTTATGTATGTGATCTTGTTTAATCCTCATACAATATAATCCAGAGGATGGGAATGAAGGCCCCTGGTTTACAAATGAGAAAATGGAATCTCACAGAGGTAAAATGATTTGCCCAAGATCCCGGTAAATGGTGGAGTCAGGACTCACATTCAGAGCTAGTGCCACAGCCTGGAGTTTCAAACCTCTATAGGGTGCTATTTCTCTGAGTCCCAGAACTGCGTCAGAGCCAGAAGGGCTCAACCTCTGCCACTTTACAGATGGATAAATCAAGGCCCAGAGAGAAGTGAGTAGCCTGAAGTCACAAAGCAAGTCACTGTTAGAGCAGATTCTAGGACCACTGCCCTGAATTCCTCAGCATCCATTCCAGGAAACCAAGAGTGTCCTAGGCATAAACAAGAAACTGTCATAAGAAATCCCCAGAACTTACTAGGAAGTGGAATTGGGTTCACAAAAAAGGATCCCCTGGAGGTCTCTGAGTTAAGACGAGTCCCAGCGGTCCTCTGGGCAGCTGGGGAGGCTGTGGGTGTCACTCATTTGGGCCTCCAGAGGAGGCCTCAACTCCAGACGTTCGCTGAGGTGATTTGTGTGCCCAGATATTCTCCCCATAGTCACGTTGGTTGGCTTGTGCCTCAGGCAACAGTTCAATATCACCTCCTCTGGGAAGGCCTCTGAGCTCCAACGATCCTCCAACCATAGACTTGTAGGTCCGGCTCTTTTCCATAACAGCACTGACCACAGTTTTCTCTGTGGGCTCCCATCCCAGCCGCATTTAACTAATGCCAAATTTAAAACTTACCCTCCAACCACTGACCTCTAAAAATGAGACTCCAGAATTTGGTTTTGCCTTTAAAAAAACCCAAACTAACCTTTTAACACGCACTAAGAGGACAGATGCTTTGTATGAAAGCAGATGGGGATCACCTTGCAGCCTCCAGGAGCATTTTCGAATTTTCTGCCCAACATCAGTTCACCCCTAGAGATGTGGTCTTTTTCTCAAAGGCAGAGCAGCTTCAATGTCCAGATACCTCAAGGTAGTCTGTGTTTCTTTCTTCTCCTCCTTCTTCTTTTAAAGGTTTATTTATTTATTTTTAGAGAGAGGGGAAGGGATGGAGAAAGAGAGGGAGAGAAACATTGATGAAAGTGAGAAATATCAGTTGGCTGCCTCTCTCATGCCCCCAGCCAGGGACCTGGCCCACAACTCATGCATGTGCCCTGACTGGGAATTGAACCAGAGAACTTCTGGCTTACAGGCCAGCACCCAGTCCGCTGAGCCACACCAGCCAGGGCAATATAGTCTTTCTTTGAGTTAGTTCCTCCAGCCTCATTCTCAGACCTAAACATGCAAAAGAATTATTGTGCATTAGAAGTAATTTAAGGACATTCAAATGTAATTTTGAATAATAGGCCCTTTCTAGCTGAGTGCTGGCTTTAGAGCTGCACCTCCTTCAGAGATACCCTCACTCTAATTACAAACATGGAAAAGCACGGAATTTTTGACCCTGTCTTCCCCAGAAGCCTCATAAGGGTATGTTTGGCTCATCTTTGTGTATCCACACCCAGCACCATGCTGGCCATAGATTGAGCAGGTACTCAGTCAATGCTAATTAAGGGAATAAATCACATTTGTGTACTTGTGGAAATAAGACCAGAAGGGGTCCGTGTGGGTCTAGGTGGCTACAGGTCCTCTTCAAGGCTGAAGCCACTTACACATCTGTACGCATCTGCTCCCCTGCATACACAAGGCCAGAAGCAGTGTGAATGTGAACGTGTGTGTATTTTATTTGCTCACACACTAATGTCATCACAGAGGCAGTTTCTATTTTTGGCAGTTACACACCAATCAATTTCCTATAGCTTCTGTAACAAATTACCATAAATTTGGCTTAAAACAAGACAACTTTATTATCTCACATTTGGAAGTCAGAAGTGCCAAATGCATCTTAAGGGGCTAAAATCAAGGGGTTGACGGGACTTGCTTGCATTTCTTCTGGAAGTTCTAGAGAAGGATTGGTTTCCTTGACTTTTCAGCTTCTACAGCTGCAGCCCGTGGCCCTTCTTTCAAGTTCAGAGCCCGCAGCATAGCATCTTCAAATTTTTCTCTCTGCTTCTATCTTCATACATTGCCTTCTCTCTTAAAAGGACCCTCGTGATTACGTAGGGCCCACTCTGATAATCCAGGATGATCTACCCATTTTAAGGTATTTAATTTAATCACATCTGTAAAATCTCTTTTGCCACATGAGATAGTCTTCATACGTCCAGGGGATTAGGACCTGATATCTTTGGCTGGGCATTATTCAGCATAGGTTGCTCCATTGAGCAAGATGTTCAATACATGTTTGGTGAATTACATGATAAGAAACACTTCTCTCCCAGCAGAAAGCCCACAACATGAGATCCTGAAGTTGCAAGAGCTAAGAAACAGTGGGCGTAATATAACTCAGAGCTCCTCCTGATGGAGTGGTGGTGGCGGGAGCTGAGTCATTACCCCCTTCACCCCAAAGCACTGCTCTTTCTCTGCCCCTGGATTCGCACCTGCCCCAGCCTCTTCCAGGGATGAATATTTTTGTTCTTATTTTATATCTTGAAGAAAAAAATTGCAAGTTTGTCACCAAACACAAAAACCTTGATTTCCATTTATCAATTAATTGAAAATGAAAACTGATTGTTTTGGTTATGCACAAACTTGGGAGCCAGAAAGACCTGGATTCAAACCTAGGCTCCACAGGTTACTCAATGTAAGTGGTCATTTTACCTCTGAGGAGCCCCAGGGGATGTTTTGTTTTGTTTGTGTTGATCTGTAAAATGGGGATAATGACAGAACTTCTATTTTATGGTGGTTGTGACTAATAAATAAGACAATGTACATTGTGGTTCTCAAAAAGTGTGGTTCCCAGACAAGTTGCATTAATATCACTTGTGAATTAGCCTGACTCCTAACACTCTTAGGGTGGGGCCCAGCGATCTATCCTGCAACAAGTCTTCCAGAGGATTCTGGAGTAGCCCAAGTTTGAAAGCCATTGATACACATATCAGGTTCTTTATGCCTAGCACCATATATATAAACCATACTTTGAGAACCACAATGTACCTTATTTATTTGTCACAACCAGCTTAATACACACACACACACAGAGCATGTATAACATAATTACATATCATTATTATATCTAATAATTAACCTAATTAATGTAATTACACATTATATAACATATACTAGGCATAAAGAGCCTGGCACACAATAAACATTCAACAAACGACTCTCATTGCTGTTATCACCATTGTTTACTACTGACACTTCTAGCGCATCCCCTTTGAGATGTTGAGTTGGGTGCCTATCTCTTTCCCCATTATATCCTATAAACACTGCATGTATTAGGGAGATTTCCTACTACAGTCTACTACCCACACAGCTGCCCTTTAATGAGGTGGTCTTCCAGCTTCTCCTTGCTCACTTCTCCAGGCAGATCATGCCCCCTGGTCAAACCCTGTCCGTACCTGCATGCAACCTGTGCATGCATTGTGAAGATCTCCACCCAAGGAGCTCTTTTACAAGGTCCCTCAACTGTGCTTCAGTTTCTCCCCAGCTGCAGGGCAGCTCCCCAGCATGCCTGAGCCTCAGATGAAGTCTGACCAGCACTGAGGTGCAGCGAAGTTTTCCTTCTCTAATCTGGGACTCATGTTTCTCTGTCTGCTTGGCAGCTACTTCATCCTGCTGACTCATTGCGGTCTGAAGTCAATCAAAAACCCCATGCCTTTTTCTTGGGAAGTGCCCGAGCTCTGGTTAGTCGGGTCACCCCAGTCCTTGATGTGCGCAATTCATTTCTTAAAAGTGACATTTACTTTCAAATTACCAAGGTTATACATGCTCAATGTAGTAAGTTAGAAGAACACAAAGGGAATAAATCACTAGTGACGGTCATTTTTAAATGGAATGATTTTCAAAACATGATCCTATATTTTTGTAATCAAGAAAAAACCCCAACAACTCATATTCAAGCAATTTCCATTTCTGGGAGAAGAAAAAGAATTGGAGAAAGCAAAGTTAATGTACCATAGGGATAATTGTGAATTCTAACATACACAGATATCTCATATCTCATACAGAATTCAAATGTATGTGACTGTATAGCAGTTTAAACTCATCTCTCAGAGGCTACTACTGCTAATATTTTGGGTATAGCCTCCAGGCCTTTACAGGTAACATCCTGTATTTTTAAACTTAAACCTAGGTCTAAACTTAGCACTGGATATGGAGACAGATCTGGTTCAAATTCTGGCTTCCTTGTTTTTTGGTTGTATCACTTTGGACAATTTATTTAACCTCTTGGAGCCTCAGTTTCCTCCTCTGTAAAATGGAGGTGATAATATCCTGCCATCCAATCCATCCCAGGATTGTTGTAAAGCTGAAAATGAATGGGGATAAAGCACACAGAGCCTGCAAAGAGCTCGCATTGGGGTTGTTGCTATTGTTACTCTTCACCTGGCCAACTGGTGTTCCCTTACTGATCCAGGTCAGAAGCCACTCCCTGTGTAGACTTCCCTGGCTGCTCCCACACTTCAAGCTCTCTGGCTGTCTTGGAGCTGTCCCAAGTCCAAACTTCTGTAGAGCATCAGACACACGCTGGTGCTGTGTCCCCTACACTCTTAAAGTCCTCTAACACAGAGGCCATGTCCACCTTGTTCATTTCTGTGCCGCAGGGTCCAGCAGTAGGCGTGACTCCCTGTGGCTGTCAGAAAGTGTTGAGTGAGAAAATTATAAGTTTCTCGATAAGAATGTGATGAAGGGATAGATGACTAAACATCAGGGAGGTTTCATGAGTGAATGGATGACTGTATGAATGAGTCAGTAGTAGCAGGTGTCCCTCACCAGGCCAACTCTCTCACCCTTGGGAACCAACCATCCGTTTTCCAACGTGGACCTTGGCAGGTAGGGCTCCTGCCCAGCTAGGACTGGGACAGACCCCGCCCCTTACAGCGGGAGCGTCAGGGGAGCTGAGTCTCTCCAGGCGTCGGAGGTAAAGTATTAGGGGCGGGACTGGGGCGGGGCTGAAGGGGGCCGCAATCTACGCACCCACACACGGTCAAACCAGTTTTCTGAAACGCAGGTCCCACAGTCTACAGCCCCACCCGAGGCGTGAGTTCTGGGAGACCCCTCCTACTTCCGCCTAGATAGAGGAGAGACTGAGACCTTAGGGATGGGAGGCGGCGGCGGCAGCACGGGTGTCAGGATGCAAGCCTGGCAGGTCCTTCCTGCCCCCAGGTCTGAACCCCGGTTATTTTTCTTGCTGTGTGACATTCACTGAGACAGATCTGCTCCTCTTCAATTTCCCCATCCCCGGGGACCCTTCTCTCTTTGGCACTGTTGGAAGTCTTAACGCTTTCCCAGCAACCTCCAAAAAAAATCTCCAAAAGAAAAACAAAACCCAAAACCTGGTACTTGACACTGCTGAGCTCAACCTTAGGAGGGCAGAGAGCTCAGAATCAGATGGAAGAGCTGTGTTACCCTCCTTCCCTGCCTTCAGCTTCCTTACCTGTAAAATGACCATTGACAATAATTGTTCCCACCCCAACAGGATGGCTGTGAGGATGAAGCTAACTGTTTTGGGTAAATGTTGGGAATATGTTGCTCTTACTCTCGGAGCCGGTAGTTTCAGACCCAGCCGTTTCTCCTGCCAACCGCATACACACCCTCAGCTTGTGGTTGTGGCAGAGGTAGAAGGGCCTCCTGGGACATTCCTGAGCCTGGCGAAACTAATCTGGGTTCTCTGTGCTGAGAGCCGGCTGCTCTCAGGGCCTTCTGGGAAGGGAGTTTTTAGAGAAGGAAATGGTTGTGGTGAGACAGAATGATGGAGCAACTTCTCGGGGATCTGGGTGGAAAGCCCCTCGCTCCTGGTGTGCGCTTGCGGTGGGATGTGGGGTGGCGAAGGGGCCCTGCCCGTCCTCCATCAGCATCAGAAAGTACCTGGTGTTCACCTACCAAGTGCTGCCACAGGGCAGCAACAAGTCTTAGCTTGTGGAACCTCAAGTCAGCTACTCTCCCTTTCTGGGCCACAGAACCTCCCTTTTCCCAGAAAGGTTTCCCAGTGTCACCCAGAGTTTGAGTCTCACCAGGCAAGTCTCTACTCTGCTACTTCCAGGAACAGCCCAGGGAAATAGGCTTTGGGGTTAGCTCCTGACGTGCCATGCGTCGTGGGAGGTTGTTTCTCCTCCCTGGATCTCAGTGTTGAGTGAGAGTGAAGTTGCATGTGGCCCTGAGGTGGCATGACCTTGATAGCAAGATACTGTGGTCAAGGCAAGTATTTTGTAAACTATGGGGTTGGTAAAAAGACCGAGTCCTGTGGAGAGAGAAATAAAAACAGCCAGGAAGGACAGTTGGGGGACTTGATCATTACTCACTGAAAGACTTGGAGAAGACCCAACCTTCCTCTGTTTCTACTTCCTCATCGGCAAAATGGGGACATTCCCCTTTGGGCTTCTCAGTCTTTCTCTGTAAAACAGGAGGCTGAGGTCTGAGCCCGTGATTCTGCTCCTCGGCTGTGACTCAGGGAAAGCCACTTCAGCTCTCTGCGCCTTCGTTTCTCCATCCGCCCCAGGGGCATTCTGCTCCTCTCCACTCTCAGGGTGTGGAGCTCAAATGGGGTGACGTGGGCATGGCCTGGCTTCATCTCCCCCAGCTCCCTGGGGCATCGGGCTTGGTGTTCCCATGTGGCTTGCTGGGAGTGACCTTCAGAATCATCTCCCTGGGGATCTGCTTGAAGACCTTCAGTGGCTCTCCACTGCCCAAAAGGGATCAAGGACCAACCTCAGCTTCCATGGAAACCCTCTACCACTCATACACAATTCTTCCCACTCTCCAAGACATATCAACAACCTTCCTCAAACAAGACTCGTACTTCTCCTCCCCAGACCTTTAGTGATTTCACAGTCCCAACTGTCTTTGCCATCTTCCCTCCAGATCTGCTCTTCTTCTGGCTGGCTGTTCTCAAGAGGAGAGGAGGCCATCTACCAGGTAGCCAGGAGCTGAAGCCAGGAAACTGGGATCACCTCCTTTTTCCTCACTCTGCACCTTTATACTAGCCCCATGTCATGAAGTTCTCTTCTCTGAGAAACTACCCTCTGTGTCTCTCGAATGTACCCCAGGATGTTGTGGAACATGTGGGAACATTATTAAACAGCCACACACCATCTGTGTTCTAGGCCCTGTTCTGACACTGGAGGGACAGGGGTGGGTCAATCTTTATTCCCTACAGGGGCGCCAGGCTGGTGAGGAGAGGGTCCTGTAACCACACTCCTGGACTTGCCTATTCAACCCCTTTACATTTGAAGCCTTTACACAGTATAACATAGTAAGACCTATAAACATAGGTTGAAGAGAACTGGCCTGGCTGAGTCACCATGGGGAAGCCCTTTCTCGCTATGGACCTTTGTTTTGCCATCTGCATAATGGTATGGAATTGATGTGAAGGAGGGGAGTTTGGGGGCTTTTCCAGTTTCAACAGTATTGATTCTCCAGGTCAGGAAGCAGGGGGAAGAGGGAGACAGAGGCGCAGCTGTTCAGACGTCTAAGGAGGAGGAGGTCCTGCTTCTGCGGGGCAGCTCCAACTCCCCTGTCCTCACCTCTTCTCCCAAGAGGCGTGTGAAACCCTTTGTAAAACCTTGTGTAAAACGGAGAGACTGCTGGTGAGCTCTGTCCCTAGGCCCCGCTGGGCTTTCTGACTGGCCCACAGCCTGACCTGGCTGGGGACTGGTTCCTTCTCTGCAGTTGGCAAGGAAGCTGGCATCCAGGCTGGGAAAGGAGAGCTCTGGGCCTCTGCCCAGTGGCTGCTGCAGCAGAGGGTTCTTGAGTTCGATAGGCCTGGGTTCAAACCCCAGATCTGCCACTTTTTAGCTGTGAGGCTGTGGCAGTTAATTTTGTGTGCCAATTTGACTGGTTCCCAGAGTTCCCAGATAGTTTTGGACTTGGACTGGAAACGAAACCTTTGGCTCTCCTAGGTTTCCAGCCTGCCGACTCCCCCTGCAGATCTTGTGACTTGCTGGCCTTCATAATCATGTAAGTCAATTCTTAATAATAAACCTCATGTAGGTAGAATATTAAATATCAGTATAAAAAACGTAAGTATATGTAAATATATATATGGAGATATAATTTATATATACATTTATATAAATGAGTGGGTGTATATATATAAAATATCGCCACCCTATTAGTTCTGTTTTCCTGACTAAAACAGAGGCTTTGGGCAATGTTTGCTTATTCTGAGCTTCTATTTTGAAATTTGTAAAAAAATAGAAATTACAATTTATTGCATAAGTACCACTTCCCTGCTTTAGAATTCTCATTATTTACTGAAAAGAAATCGAAACTTTTTTCGCAAGCATTTCAGCGCTCTCCTCTGCCCTGGCCCGGCCGGCCAAGCCTCACGTCCCCCATCACTTACTGGATGCTCCCGCTGGGCCACTCCCTTTCCAACCCCTACACCTACACACCAGCTGCTCTCTCCTTTGAATTGCACGCCTTCTCTTTCTCCTAGTCTTTCGCCTGCTTTGTAAACTGTCACGTATCCCAGGGCCCATCTCTGAGGTGTCCTCCTCTCAGGGCCTTCCCGGACTCCCCTGGCCGGAGGCGAGGTGGGCCCTCACATCGCCTGGCACACATCCCTGGGCTGCCACGTTATCCGTGCCATGTTGGGCTTGTGGGCCTGTGTACCTGTCTTCCCAGACTGGGAGCCCCCTGAAAGCCTGACCCCAATCATTTGTCTCTGTCCATAAAAGGGGTAGTTTGCCCTGGCCGGGTGATTCATTGGTTGGAGCCTTGTCCCCTACACCAAAATGTTCCGGGTTCAGTTCCCGGTCAGGGCACATACTGAGGTTGCGGGTTTGATCGCTAGTCAGGGTGCGTACGGGAGGCAACTGGTCAATGTTTCTCTTTCACATTGATGTTTCTGACTCTCCCTTCCTCTCTCTGTAAAATTAATGAACATATCCTTGTGTGAGGACTAAAAAAAGAGTGGTGGTTTCCCCATCTTTGAGTTGATTTGGCACTTTTCAGTTTATGAAGCGCTTTGAGACTCACGATTTCACTTAAGCTCACAGGGAAGGAAGAGAACCCCCACCTCCATGAAAGCCCCCAGTTCATCCCACCTCCCCCCACACAGGCTTTTTCAGAAAGGAGAGCACAGGTGGGGAGTGGGGCTTGGTTTTTTGGCTTCAATGGCTGGCAGCTCAGCAAGAGCTGAAAAGGCGCCACCAGCTGCGTTTGGAGAGGGCGGACCCCAGGCTGGCACAGGGTGCAAGGACAGATGGAGGCCGTGGGAGAGGGTCAGGTCTGATTCCAGATGTTCCGTGGGGTTTGGGGCAGCCCTCCTTTCTCCATCTTTAATCTCTTTAGCTCCATGAAATGCAGCTCTGAGGGCCAGTGTGAAACAAATAAGGGGTGAGTGCCCTGGGAATGAGATGGACTGAAGAAACTCCATAAATACAGCAAATACATGAACCTAAATATATTCAAACGCTGCAACTCTTCCCATCTTTCTGACAAGTGATCTATCGTTAGAACCCCCTCCCCAGGTCCGTAATATCCAAAGACTCCTCATCAGAACCCAAATATCCTCTCCTAAGGTCTTAGAGAACCTTACCACTGGAACCCAGGAGCCCCTGAATGGAGTCGAGACCCCCTGAGGGTCAAAAAATACCCATCCCCTTTCAGGGCTTGTAGGTTCAGGGCTCAAGGGCTTGGACCTGTCTACAGTTTATAGGTCTTTCTGATGGTGGTGCCCACATTCCCCGGAGAGGCTGGTCCAGCCCTTGTGTGGGGCTTAGGCTCCATTTCATTCAAAAGCAGTCCCGCTTGCAACCTCAAGGGCCCTAAGCTACCAGCAAAGCTGGGAAAACAGCTTGGGGCTCCTGGGCACCCTCAGGTTCAGCATGGGGCTGTCCCCAACTTGAAAATATCTCTTGGGCCGTTCTCATGCTCCTCTAGAAAGTTGTTTCCCAGGAAAGTCCCTTGGGTTTCTGATACCCCAGGGATGGTCTGGCCCATGGCAAAGCTGGGTACAACAGTGGCAGTGTTCCTCTATGATCGCACTAGACATCTGAATCCAGAGATGGGTTCTGGTCTTGCCGCTGACTTGCTGTGTGGACATGGGTGAGTCATTCGGACTTCGTGGGTTTTAGTTTGCTTCTGAATGGGAGCAAGGGCCCTATCCCGCAGAGGGTCCAGGAAGACCAAAGATGGGGAAATTCGTTGCTGTTGACATTTGAATGATGCGTGAAAAATACTGATGGGAGGGGAAGTGTGAAGCCGTGGGCCCAGAGTCAGATCCCCCTCGTGGCTGGACGGGCAGTTACTGGCATGCTCATTTGTTTAGCGCCTGTCTTCTCAGCCAGACTGTGGGCTCCTTGTAGGAATCCTGACTGGTCTGTCCTCCAGAGGCCAACATGGGGCCTGACCCATAGGTGCTCAATGACTCTTTCTGCATCAGCTGGCCAGTTCTTTTGAGTCTCAGCTGTCTCCCTGGTTGCTGGTTCTCCTGAAGATAGAGGATGAGGCCTACAGGTGTGAGGTGTCTGCAATAAGTGGGCTGTGTTTTTGTGAAGGGCTTTATCTGAGATTGGAGGTAAGGTGGGCCCACGTGGGACTCAAGAGGCTCTGGGTCCCCACAGGTGCCTGTGAGGCCTATTGCATGGATCCTGCTCTTTCTCGCCTAGGAGCCTTCATCTGCGGCTCAGCAACTCGGTGCTCAGCTCAGGCCCTTGCTCTCTCCCGTCTGCCTCTCCAGCCCCACTCCTTTCCTCACATGCACACTTCCCCCTCCCCAGCTGCCACTTGGAACTCACCTTTTTTTTTTTAACAGGCCTGGTCTTTTTTGCCTCCAGGCTATTACACAGGTTGTTCCCTCCATGGTAAGCCCATTCTCTGCCTGGAGGAAGCAAGACACGGTTCAGCTCCCTGTCCTTTCTATCCGGAAGCCTCCGGGCCACAGCAGGCAGAGTCAGTTGCTCCCTCCTTGGATCCCACAGCAGTTCCTACCACTGGGCTGTAATTAATTTTCCTGCCTCTCCCCCAGCCCTTTGAAGGCAGGGATCAGCTCAGCGCCCCCTCTGGGGCCCCAGTGTACAGCACAGGGCCTGGCACCAAGGAGAGATCCTAAATAGCCTGCTTTTCCTGGCAGGAGAGGCTGCCTCATGGCTTGCACAGCGCCCCACCTATCACCAGCGCTATGAAGAAGAAAGATCAAAGACCAGGACACTCACCTTCCAGGAAACTGAGGCGCAGAGAGGGGTAGGGATTTGACTAAATTTCCATAGCACACCAGTGACCAAGCTGGGCCCAGCCAGGGGCCCTGATGCTTGGTCCCCAGCTCTGGGATGTGGTAGCCTTGCACAGTGTCGCTGCATTAAGCCAGGGTGCCTGGAGGCCCCAGGGGCCCAGGCCCTGCAGCTGCTCACTCCACACTGGCTCAGCCCTTCTGGCCGGGCTCTCAGCCAACTGTAGCACGAGGCTCTGGCTGCCACTGCTAAAGGTCACTGTCAGCAGTTTGGGGAGGTGGCCAGACCACTTCCCTATGGGTGGCTCACACACAGCAAGGCCTGGAGCAGCATCTGCACTGGGCTATGGGCTCTGGAGCTGGCCGTCCAGTTGGACAGAGTCCTTGTAAACCTGATTAGAACCCTGTTAAACCTGAGGTAACAGTATGATGCACACAGAGCAAGGCCTGGAGTGGAATGTGCACTCAGTCATTAGCATAACATCACTTAAAAAAATTATTTAGTTTTAGAGAGAGGGGAGGGGAGGAAGAGAGGGAGAGAAACATCACTGTGTGGTTGCCTCTCACACGCCCCCTACTGGGGACCTGGCCTGCAACCCAGGTATGTGCCCTGACTGGGAATTGAAACAGCGACCCTTTGGTTCGCAGGCTGGCACTCAGTTCCCTGAGCCACACCAGCCAGGGCGCATAACATTATTATTATTACCATGATGATGATGACAAGAACCCATAATAGTGCAGTAACTAAAAGCACAGGCCCTGAAATGGGCCAGTCAGGGTGCAAATCCAGGCTCCACCACTTACCAAGTAGACCAAGGTACTTAACTTCTTTCTGCTTCAATTTTTGAATATTTAAATTAGGGTCCTGGGAGAATTAAATCAATTAATAGGTACAAGGAAATCAGAATGGGGCCCAGATGGAATGATCACTGAATAAGTGTTAACTGTTATTACTATTAAGTCGTCCAAATGCAAGGACTCATAGAGCAGCCTCCGCCCTGACCCCTCTATCCCAGCTCTGCTCAACATTGAAACACAGACTGACCCCATCATTTTTTCCTTGTTTGCAAAGCTTCAATCACTGGCTCTAGGACATGTGTCTACCACCTTGGCATGAGAGTAGAGCCTGCCCCTCTTTGGCTTGCTGCCCAGCCTCTCCCAGCCCCTACCCATGCCCCCTCCCATGCTCCAGCCATAGCAAGTACTTGCTGTCCCTGGACCATGTTGTGCTTTTTCATGCCTCTGTACCTAGTACAAGCTAGAGTCTTTCCTTCTTTCACCATCTGGCAATTTCCTGCTCTACTTTCAAGGCCCAGTTCGGGTGGTGACTCACACCCAGCACACCCAAAGTAGCTGCTCTCTCCTGTGATCCCATCCTGTCACCCAGCACCGCAATTACCTGTTAGCATGGGAGTCTCTCTGGACTGTACCCCGCGCTTCTTGAATCCTCTGCGTCTGGTTCAGCACCAGCAGGCCAGAGGCCTGGTGTTTGCTGAGGCAGTGAAGGCCTTCCAACCATCCATCCAGACATGCAGCTCCAGGTCAGTCCCTCAGCTGGGCACTGGGGAAGCAGTGGAGACTGAGACCTACCTACTCTTTGTCCTTGAAGAAGCCCCGGTCATTTGGGGAAGTAGTATGAGTCCATGTGGTTACAAATAAAAAGGTGCCCAGGTGGCTTGAGTGGCATGTGGTCCCAATCACGTTTCCAGGACATGAACTGGAGGTTGCCAGGTAGGCACGGAGAGGAGACGGGGAGGAGAAACAGCGTGACGCTGATTTCCGCCGCCTCTAAGTGGTTGCTATGCCAGAGTGTAAAATACAGGGAGGAGACGAAGCTGGACAGGGTGATGTGTGGTAGGGTTAGAGCCTAGACTTTACCCTGCAGCACCTGTTTTTAAAGTTTGGAGTTTCATGCCTGACTCTCACACTCATCACTGAATGAATCACTGTGGCTGAGCGCATGGAATATGCCAGTTGGGCAGGCCTAGGTCAATTGACCAGCCCTTTAGATGATGTTGAAAGGAAAGTCAGGGTTCTGATATCCAAAGGAGGAGGGAGAGATGCTGAGCAGGTTAAATACAACATTTGAGCCAGCACCCAAAGCAGGCATTTTAATCTCTGATTCTTTCCACCAGACTGCTAACTTGAGGAGGGTAGGACCACATCAATACTATTCATTGATAAATCCCTAACATCTAGTATAGTGCTTGGTATGTAGCAGGGGCCTAGTCAATATTTAAGTGAATAAATACATCTTTTGGTAAACAAAATAGTTTAACTAGATAGTCTGAATCAGGATGATTTTGGTTGCCAATAACAGAAAATTGGCTTAACAGTAAAGGAAATTTGTTGGTTCACACAACTGGACAGTCTGGCGGGGCCTGGCAGTGAGGCACCATTTGACTCCCTTCTTCTGCAAGTCTCCTAGCCCTGTACCCTCAGTGTTGTCTTCAGGCTGGCTTCCCTCATGATAGCAGAATGGCTGCAACAGTTCCAGACCTCACATCTACATGCTATATACCATTTGGAGCTGGAGAGAGAATAGAGAGCATCTGTATTCCAGAATTCCCATGTCCTGAGATTCACTGTGGACTGAGTGAGGTCATCTGCCCATCTGTGAGCCAACTATTGGTGGCAGGGGTCATTTGCTGGCTCTGCTTAAATCATTTGCCTCACCCTCTGAATGGGGGCTGGGAGGGATTAGAAGCAGCTTCCCTGAAACCATGTGGATTCCAGTGGGAAAGGAGACTTTGGAGTCCTTAAGGAAAAAGCAGTGCAGATCCTATGGAGGTGACCAATAGGAATCTTACTCAATTGAATACACTGATTTGTGTGGCATCGACAAGGGCTGCAGGAGTTAAGAGGAGAAGACAAGGAGTGAGGGTTGCAGCAGCCAGAGAAGGGAGGCTTCGTGGGGGAGGAGGAGCGTCTGAACTAAAACCTTGAGGAGACAATAGATATACGCAATGGGGAGTACAGGGTGGGTGGAGAGGAGGAAAAGACATCCCATGACATACTGAGCATTTTCCGAGTGCCAAGCTTCATGCTAGGCCTTCTGTATGCGCTATCTAGTGAATCCTTATGCAACCTGTGCTGTTAACGTCATTATCTCCATTTTACAGATGAGAAACTGAAACCCAGCACAGAAATGTCGAAGACCTGGACCCAACTTGTGTGGCTCTGAAGCTATGATGCTGGTGACTAAAGAGGGGCTGCCTGGGAAGTTTGTGCACTAGTGGGCTCGCCTGACCTCAAAGGTCATCACAGAGGTAGTTCAAAGAGTGAAGCTAGGTTCCAAAGTCTCAGTACCCAGCCTGTGTTCATGCCGTTTCCTCTACCTGGAACTGCTTTTCCATCCACTAATCCAAACCCTACCTCTTCCTGGCCCAGTTCAAGGCCTGAGCCCTACCACACATTATGACACCCAGCAGCATTGGATCGCATATGGGACTGTCTCCCCACTAGACTTCTGTGAGCTCCTTATACACTGCACTTCATCTTGGTACCTTTGGGGCCTGACACAGTGAACTGCCCTTTACAGTTGCCATGGTGACCTCCTCTGAGGGCAGGAGGAATGGTATAAACACAGAATGTGAGAGCCCTCAGAGATTTACCTGGTCTAATTGTCTCACTTTACAGGAGGAGAAACTGAGGCCCAAGGAGGGTGACACTTGCTCAAGGGAGTAGTGGAGCCTGGAGCCCAGGAGTCTGGACTCCCAAAATAATGTGGCTAGAACATTGTTAGCTCTAGAGCCAGACACAGTTCAAATTCCAGCTTCCCTCTGCCCTGGTTGTGTGACCTGGGCAAGTGACTTAACCTCCCTGAGCTTCGATTCCCTCTTTTGGGTAGAGGGGCTGTAAGGGAGCCTCCCTCCCAGGGCTGTTGTGAGAAATAAATGAATTAGTCTTGATAGAGCTCCCAGCATAGAAGCTGGCACCTGATGGCTCTTCAGGAATCCTATCAGCTATGACCTATGAGACATGGTGATGCCAGCCTTGCCCAGTAGGGCCATTGGGGGTCCCCTCCACTTCCACATCCCAGTCCACATGCCTTCCCTTCAGAGCAGCTGAGACAAAAAGGAAGTCACAGTGACCTTGGGGTGGTGGTAAGCAAGAGTCCCCTCCCGTGGGGCCCTGGCTTGGGCTAATAGGACTCCACTGTAGGTCAGGGCACCCTACCCGCGCCCCAGTGCCCCGCTGGCCTGAAGCCACCAAGGCCAGACTTTGAGTTGCCTGTTTCTGGCTCCTGCTGGCGCAGGTGTGAAGCAGCTGCGGACCTGGGAGGGCTTGGGCTGGCACCGGGCCAGGGCCACAGCCTGCGGGCAGCGGTGCAGTCCCTCGGACCCCCGGGCCAGACCAGGACAGCGGCAGTGGCAGCACTGCACAGACGCCCAGGAGGCGAAGGCCGTTGTCTTTGCGGTGGACATGCTCCACGGCCAGAGGGTGCAATTCTAGGACCAGGCCCTTCAGTGCCATCCAGAAACCTTACCAGGTTGTCCCCTTTCAAGAGTCCCCGCCCAGCCCCTGCTCCTAAGGGCCCCCGACCCCCAGGTGTGGAGGCACCTAGGCCGGAGTTCGGATCCTGGCCTGACCAGGGGGTGGTGGCCAAGCCATTCCACTCCTGTGAGCTTGTTTTCTCCCCTGTGCAATGGGGATAATGGCGCCTTCTTCAAAATCAACCAGAATCCTGTGTCACATGTTAGCTCTTCACCCAGTAGGTGCTCTCTCAGCTGGGCCATCGCCCTGGCAGCAGGGATCAGAACTGAGGCATGGCTCCTTTGAAAGCTTGCCAAGCTGTGACCTTAGCCGTCTAAGGCAGAAGTTGGGCCTTCTGTCTCCACTAGAACGACTCCCAAAACCTGGGCTCAGTCCTGGTTCTGTCCCTTCCTAGGTGGCCTTTTATGGACTGCTCACATTGTATGAGTCCGTTTCCTCAACTGCAAAGCAGGCACACTAAACCTACCACATTTATTGATTCAACAGATTTATCCTTGTGTGTGTGTCCTGGACCCTGGGGACCCAGAAACAAAGATGAATGAGACAGTGCCTGCCTTCGGGGACCTCCACTCTAGGAGGGGGCTCATGTAAAATCAGAGACACATGGAGAGCAGAGCAGGGAACGGTCAACCTGGTAGCTCAGGAGGGCAGGGAAAGCTTCAGAGGCGGGGGCATCTATGCAACACCTTGAAAGGTAACTAGGAGTTTGCCAAGGCAAGTCACTGGGGACAGTTTTTGTGTCAAATAAATGTTTTTAAAAAATTGGGCTGCCTTTATCGGCTGGGCTACTACCTGAATCCTCCTTGTTCCTGTGGAGAACAAGGAAATGCCCTCAAAACCCATCCCCTGGCCAAGAGTTCCTAGAAGGGGTTGGGCAGTTGAGGGAAGGGTATGGGAAATGTTAGCCTGGGGTTTCCCTGAACTGAAGGAACGCTGCTAGTCTCTTAGAGTCGGTAGCAATAAACTTCTCTGATTTCACTCACTCACTCACTCACTCACTCACTCAGATACCAGTGCCTCCTCCTGACCCTGTGCTTCAAGACAGGGCAAGAGAGATGAAGCAGACATGGCCCCTCCTTCTGTCTGAAGAGGACAAATGAATAAATAACCACCGCACAGTGTAGCCATATTAGGAGCAATCACAGAGGGCACCAGCTCAGCCTGAAAACATTTTTTTTGTTTGTTAATTATGTGACACATCAAACATGGAACGATTAGAAGACCCAAGAAAAATTTTGAAATAAAATCTCTCTGGTTTCACCACTCAGCTGTGATCCCAGTTAATAGCTTCATCTACAACCTTCCAGATGTTTTTCTATGTACATAACCTTAAAAAAAAAAACTGCCTTAAAAACACTAAGTACAATGAGGGGTAGATCTTGGAACAGAAAAAAAGAATATTAATGGAAGAACTGGTAAAAAACAAATAGAGTGTAGTAATGTACCCATGTTAATCTCTTGGTTTTGACAAATGTACCACAGTTATGTAAGATATTGACATTAGGTAAAGCTAGATGTATACAGAAACTCTCGGTACTATCTTTAGTACTTTTTTTTGTAAACTTAAAATTATTCCAAAATAAAAAGTTTGCTTTTAAAAATGGACCTGTTCTCTATTTTTTACAACCTTTTTTTTTTTATTCATACAATAGTTAATCATGGAATTCTTCTGTCTTGAAATGATTTGCCCTATTTCATGATCGCATACTATTCCATTCCATGAATGAATCATAGCCGATCTCCTCCATTGTTGGAAATTTAGGTTGTTTCCAATTCTTACCCGGTAATTAAAAATGCTGCACATACTTAGTCATTTCCTTAGGATAGATTAACACAGTGGAATTGCTGAGCCACAGCTGCTGGCTAAGGAACACGTACTGCATGCCACTGGCCATCACTGTGCCTCCCAGAGATGGGTGCTATGACCCTCATTTTACAGATGAGTTCACTGAGGCTTCAAGGTCAAGCATCTCCCTACTATCAGTGCCAATACCTAATCACAGCCACTTGTCACCCCAGAACCCATGCCCATGGCTGTAGGCACATGACTGAGCGCAGAGCTGACAAACACACTGAGGATTTCCTTTCTTGAGTCTCACAGAAAAGGGTCCCCTGGTTCATGGTCAAAGCACTGATGTGGTGCATTTGGGAGGAGGGAAGGATGGCACGCGGGGAGGCCTTAAGGCGGGCCGTCAGCTCTATGTGTACATATCCTTGTATCCTCCTCGGTTCTTGACATTACTTTTGAGCTGAAAAACTTCTCTTCTGCTGTCGCCATGCTTGGTTTGAAAAAATACTGTTTCCAACTGGATACAATTAAAGCAGCCCTGAGTGCCTGCAGCGTCCGCACCTCCCCGACGACGTGCCCTCTGGCTGGAATGCCCCATCCTCCCCAGGGAGCCGCCCTGACCCCACCTCCTCCACCCTCTTCTCTGCAGTCTGACCTCCTGCACCACATAATTAGCCCTTTCTTTACACCGTTTGTTTTCCAAAATAGACTCAAGGCAGTTTACAACACACAGAAAAGCACAAAAACACTAAACATAAAACGAATGGGACTGGGCGAGTTGGGGTAAGGATTTTATTAAGAAACCCTGGCAGAGGAAAGCATAGCGACTGAGAACAAGGGGCGCTTCCTCACAGCCAGGGTGAAAAGGGAAACGCAGCAGACAACGGAGTCTTTCTTACCTCGTCTAAGAATGCAGACCAGCTAAATAGGAAGCAAAATTATCTCCTAGCGCAAAGTTCAGCGGGATTTGTCCCCAAGGTCTTCACCTAAGGGACACTATACAATGTAATGATTTGTTCTATAGCAATTTTACCCGAAAGGGCAGATCTGTGTGACTTGAAGGCGACTTGGACAGGACCTGGGCCTGTCAGGTCTAGGCCTCACTCTCTGATACCTTGTCTTTCCCCTCCCACCTGTTCTCTGCTGGGGGCACCTGAAAGGGGCCTTCTGCGAGAGACACAAACAGTCCATTGCCCAGGGAAACTCTAAACACACAGCAGCCGCATTTCCACAGGAGCAGGACAGTGTTCCCTCTGGGGTTATGAATAACGCAAAGCCACGAGGCACATGGTGCAGCAGAGCCACGCACACACCCTGCTGTTGCCACTCTTTCTGGAACCAGGCCGGGGGTAGGGGGAGTAGAGGGAACTGATTCCTGCCCCCCTCCCCAGGAATTTGTCCTTCTGCCCCATCTGGGACAGGGGTGGTTCCCAGAGCTTTGCATGCGCAGTACATTGGAGCTTTAGCACCCACAGCAAGAAAGCCAGAAAGAATGCTGAAGGGGAAAAAGGCCTTACCTGAGGTAGCGCTCTCCACTCAGGTCCTTCATGGCGACAGAACAAACCTGTTGTAATTTCTTCTTTCATTCACAATCAGAGCTCATAGACGATTATGGGATGACACTTCAATCAACTGAGCCACACCAGCTGGGGAAAAGCTTCTCCTTATAAACTTCATTTATACTTTTATTCATTTATACAGTTTATACTTTTCAGGCAGCATCACCAGTCTCTTTTCAGAAGTATCACAAGGGCCTTGAGAATTTTTCTCCCCTCAGCACAGCATCAAAGCAATTGGCACAGTGGTAGGAGGTGGGAGTGGGGAGCCACAGACTGGGCTCACTCTGGCTCTGCCATTCCTATGTGTGTGAACCTCAAAATGCACACACATAACAAGGAGCTAACAATAGTTCTTACTTCCACAGGGTTATTGAGAATAAATAGGATAACAACCTACTACACAGTAAGCATGAAATATGTTAAACTATTATTATGGAAATACAAAAATACAGAACTTTGCACACAATTTCAGAGGTCCAGGGACTTCTAGGGGATCTTCAGGTTAAGAATCCTTAGTGCAGTTCTTAAGTCAGGGAGACAAGAAGTCTTGCCAATAACTACATTTTCTCTGCGAACTTAGCAGCATATAGTGAGCACCTGCTGTGTACAAGGACTCCAGGCCCACATGAGTAGATCGGTCACCGGTGCCGGCACACTTGAGGGGCAGAGGCAATTTGCACTCTACTGATGAGGTGACTTGGCCAGTGTCTCATGGTGGTAAAGCTGCTGCTGAAATCTGCCTTCCTGAGAGAAGACTGTCTTCCTGAGAGGTGAGGCTTCCCGAGGACAAAGCTGCTCTTCATCCAGCTCTGTTGTCTGTGACACTCTATGCACGTGCGAGATCCTGAGATGCACACCCTGGGTCCTCAGACTGCCAGGGGTGTTCTGGCAGAGTGTGAGTGCCCGTGAGAAAGAACTCTCATCGGGAGGGGCCCTTTCTGCTGCAGAACCATGCAGGTCATTGAATCACTTCAGCAACAAAATCAAGGGGACAGTTTCAGTCTGCCCCTTGTGTGTGACCTCAGGAATCACTTTGCTGCTGAGTCTTGGTTTCTTCATGTGTAAAAGAGGAGACAGTTCCAACCACCTAGGATGCTTTGTGAGGGTCAAGGGAGTTCGTGGGTGTGAAGCCATCACGGTCCCTGGCATGTTGGTCCCGCAGGAGGGGTAGCGGTTCTTAGCTCATCCAATCTGTTTCCAGATGAAGAACCAAGCCCAGAGAAGGGAATAACAGCTCAGTGGGTCTTTTTTCAGTTTCTATACTTCCATCGTACTATGAGGACTCCCAGGCTGGTTTGACAGATATTTCCCTCCATTTCTTGCACGATGATCAAAGAGGGGAAGAAAATTTCCATGGGTATTTCAATAGCTCAGGAAGCCCAGGCCGGGTGGCTCAGTTGGTTAGAGTGTTGTCCCGATGCGCCGGTGTTTTGAGTTTGATCCCTGGTTGGGGCAACTAGTAAATGCGCGGATAGGTGGAGTGATAGATCAATGTTCCTCTCTCTCTCAAAATCAATCAATCAATCAATCAATCAATCAATCAATAGCTCAGGGAACGAAAAGGCCAGGGCAAGTGAGTCATGCTGTCGCCTGCAAATGACTGCAGAGGTGGAGAAGTGGTGAAGCAGAAGAGGGAAGAGTTGGCTCAGGGTGCAGGACTTAATATGCCAGTGACAACTCTGCTTCTCTCCAGAACAGGAGCCTGAAAGCAGTACAGTGGCCCTGCCAGCCCGGCTCCCCCTGGCTGCAGGGAGCGCTGTCATGTCCCAGAAACCTCCCTGGCACGGGCCGTCCTTCCAAAGTGCGTGAGAGCTTCAGTTCAGACAAACAATTTAAGCTCACTTTTGCCAGGGGAAGAAATGGATTTACAAAGAAGCAACCAAGGGTGTTAAAGAGGCATCTGAAAAGGCAGCCAAAAGTCTGGCTTAGGGAAGAGAAGTGCTGGCTTTCTAGGCTGTGGACAACTGTCTGCTCAACAAATACCCAGCCTGGCAGGAAGCAGATATTTTTCTGTGTGTACTTGGACCCAACTAACACTTATCCTGTGTCTGTCACATACCAGGCAAAAAACTTCTCCTTTAAAAAAATTTTTTAAATTTTATTTGTTTTAATCTTCACCTGAGGATTTTTTTCATTGCTTTTAAAGAGGAAGGGAAAGAAACATTGATGCAAGAGAGACACATTGAGAGTGGTTGACTCTTGTATACACCCAGGGATCATACATGCCCAGACTCGAAACCAAACTGCAACCTAGGCATGTGCCCTGACCTGGGATTGTACCCACAACCCTTCGATTATGGGATGACACTTCAATCAACTGAGCCACACCAGCCAGGGAAAAGCTTCTCCTTATAAACTTCATTTACAAGGAGATGCGGCCTGAAAAGGCAGCATCACCAGTCTCTTTTCAGACAAGAAAACAGAAGAGTAAATGATTGGCTGGGATTTGTTGTACATACCCTGGATTCCAAGCACAGCGCTGTTTCCACTAGGCCACCAAGCCGCCTTGTCCTCGGGCTCATGAAAAGCCTGCCTATGAACTGCAGGGTGAGGGTGCACGCTCAGCTTATGAGCACGCACTTGGACCTTCCTACCTTACAGCTTCTAGTGACCACAAGAAAGGGCTTCCAAGCCAGATCTAGAATTCAGTGTCATTTTACTAGCCCAGATCCACTCAAAAAATGCCACAACAGGGGATACAAACTTTTACAATTTTATTGATTTAGGGGACAAACAAGGCAGCATTTGGTCAGTTAAGAAAGGCACCTCATTGAAAATACATCACAGTGCTGTCAAGTGATCCCAGTCACAGGATTTGAGGACAGGAAGGGCAATCTTTGGATGATGTTGCTTAGGACACTTGCTCATTTATTTCAAGAGTCCCTTCACACATCATGGAGGAAAGAAGGCAAGAGCGTAGGACTGTGGCACACGCTGGGCGGTTGCTGAGCGCCTACCCATGAGGTCGGGGAGACTGGTAAATCAGTGGTAAGTCAGGAAGGGAGTGAGGCCAGCCTGCCTCACCCTCCCTATGACTCCTGTAAACTTGATTTGCTGGGCCACTGCCCCCATGAGCACACCCTGTATCTCTTTCAAATGTGGAGATGATTCTTTGATCTCATGGTGTGAGGTGCCGGCATCAGTAGTCCAACCCTCCCTGTCCCACGCTATAGGACAGAGAGGACACAACAGTTTGATTTCCTGCTTTCCTGGGCCGGCCACCTATGAGGTTCTGAGATAAAAGCCGAGGACTCAGGACACTGGCTTCAAAAAATATTGTCACCAGTCCAGAGTAAATGAGAACTTGATTTCTTAGAAATAGTACGATACCTCCCTATGTCTACTTATACCCTCCAATCAGTCTTTAAAAAAATTGATTACTCATATGTAAAAGAAATTGCTTCACTACAACACTGGTGCTCTTCCAGTATGTTTCTTGAGCCCCTCACCACTCTTGACTCTCCGTCCTTACCCTGACCACCCCTCCCCTCTGCCCAGCACCTAAGAGCAGGGATCACGCCGTGGGGTGATGAGCAGTGGTGCAGTCTCGCCTGGCCTTCTGTTACTAGGCTGAAATAGAGAGGAAAACAAGAGAGAACAAAATGGGTTTTTAAAAAACGAGTAAACATCAGAGAAGGCTGGCATGCTTGCCCCAGCAACCAAATGCATTAAACACTGGACATGTCTCTGCCAGGTGAAAGCTCTCATACTTGCTGAGGTTGAGGCTCTGGAATTAAATGAAGCAAAAATCAAATCCTAACCACCCCCAAAAAGGCGTGTGCGCCCCCCACAATCTAGTTTTCACCCGCAGTCCAAATATTCCACACACGCGTGTGTGGGTACGCACATGTGAATGTATATGGATGGATGACAAATATTTAAGCGAGGATCATGCACATTCAATTAGCAAACATTTCAGAACCTCAACTTTGAGGTCAAATGCCTGTAATTGTCCCCAGTCAAAGGGGAGTAGACGCTAAGATTCAGGAGGCTACCCTTATCCAGAGAAGAATCCCAGATCCCTGCAGACAGGGCTGACAATTTTGGTTTCACTCCTTTCCTTTGTCCATTCCCAGAAGTCGTGTGCTTCCCAGAAACACCCCACACCAGACTGGGTGGAGTTAGTTTACAGCCAGGGAAAGAAGGCAGAGCAGAGCCAGCAGACACTCACTTGAACCAGACAAAGAGAAGCAAGATGGCCACGTACCCACACCCAGCTTCCACGGAGACAGAAGACAAGCCCTCTGGTAGTCCCACAGGCAGCAGGAGAGTGCAGGTCAGATGGAGACTGGGCGCTTTAGAGTCGCTGCACTGAGTCAGCAGATTACGCCAGGGCAGGAGGCATTATTTACTGGACCTGCCACTGATTTTCTAATGGTTTTTCCAGAGGCTGCTGCTTTTGTGGCCCCTCACAGCAGTCTATTTAATTCATCTGTTTGCCACAAGTCAAACCAGAGCCCAAAAGGCACAGCATAGAACCCAGGAAATGCTTTATAGCTGGGGAGATGAGGTTAGGCATAAAAGTAGATGACTGTCATAGGTAATTTTATGTTTGGGTGATCTTTTCTTGGGGAGTCTGTGGCCACCATCATCATGAAGTAAAGGGTGAAGGATTGGATCTGGAAGGGAGAGGGTTTGAGTTTAAAAGGTATGTATACATCTCATTTGGGTTTCATATCCTGGAGAGTGCCTGGGTTTGAATAAATTCTAATCAAAACAAATGCAAGAATAGATTTCCTTTAAATCACTATTTTGTTCATCCTTGGAAACAGAGGCAAATATTAAAAATAAAAACAAAATCCACGTTGGGGATGTGGATTGGCTGAACATCCAGATGTCCAGCCTGGATGTTCAGGAGATAGTCTCAATTTAAAAGGGTCTTTCATCTGGTTTAATTCTTTGGCCATAATTCAGTTTTCAAACACAGTTCTCAAATGATTTCTACTTTATAGAACTATGATGCAGATTACAAAAATATTCCAACTCGGCTTGGCTATTTCTATGATACCCTCTTCCAGTAATTTCTGGGATCTGAAATGTAAATACCTTTTGACTCCCATTTAGGGAGAAAAAAAAATCAATGTTCCCTGTCCACATGCTGACTCATGTGGCTTTTCATCGCGGGTTAGGAAACAAGTGGAATTCCTTGCCAACAATCTGCCATCAGGAACTTTGGTCCTGTCTGACTGCACTTGACCCTGGATTTCTAATCAGCTGTTGGAGATAGAATAAACACCAGGGAATTGGGGTACCTGCCAGATACCTGAGTTAAGTTTATTTTGGTCAAAAAGTTAAATCAAGGGTATGTCTAAAGAAGTAAGCAGCCGGTAAAGCAACCTCACCTATAACTTAGAAAGCAAGAGAGTGTACACATACCTACACCAAACCACACATACAGATGAGATGAGAGTTGCACACACACCAAAGATACATCAAGCAAGTGCTTTTTTAATCAATACATCAAATGATATCTTTACTGGCCTGAGGAAGCTTCCTTCTGCCTGGTCTGCCATTGCCACCCACTCTCTCAACAAGGATAGGAAGAAGAAAGAAATTCCTTATTAGACCCAACATTAGATAAACATAACCAAGTCTTTACATGTGGCTTTGGAGAAGGCTGCTAGGATGCTCGCAAACACGACATCAGGGGTCTGGGATGCATCGATGGCAGAGTGGATCCCTCGTTTCCTGTAGTACTCCACCAACGGGGTAGTCTGTGTGTGGTAGGCCTCCAGGCGGATTTTCAAGGCCTTCTCATTATCATCAGATCGGCGGATCAAGGGTTCCCCAGTGATCTGAGAACAGGAAGAGGACAACGAAAGGCCATGTCCGTTAGCAAAGGTTTCCTTATCCAATGCCAGATGCAGATGTGAGAGGCTGCCTGATCCCAAAGTCTACCAGAGGGAAAGACATCGACAATCCAGACCCTCTCCAATAAAGAACTATAAAAAGCTTCATCACTCCCAGCAAGTTGGTCCCAGGAGCAACTTCCAGAGACGTCGGGGGCCTGAAAGAGCAACCCTGAAGGAAGGGGCTTGTGAGAGGAAGACAGGCAATGTTTTCTCTCAGCTTTTGCTCAGGCTGTGCGGCTTCTAAGACGCACATTTCTAGGTTCAGAAGCCTCCTCAGACCAGGACAATATAGCAAAATCAAAGCTGCACTCGCAATTATAATCTTAGCTGCCTAAGTATGTTGTGTTTTTACTGGGGCATCAGCCATCAACCTTCTGAAAGTAGCAAGTGAAATGCAGAAGAACTCTGAATGGTAGGACTACTAATTTTGTGAAATGCGACTAAATTAACACAATGGCTTTGGAACCCGCATGACCTGAGGAACTTGTCTCACAGGCAAAGGTAAATCCAGGAAATTCTTATCATAGCCTGCATGCTCTAAACATAGGAAATGGGCTATTTATGGTAAATATTACAGCGAACATGTATGAGATCCTCCCTTTTACACATGCAAACAATTGAAGACTGTTGTAAGAATTTGGCGATGTTAATCTAGCCAAAATATTCTGAATTTGTAGGGCACAGTAGAGTCACTAGAGAGAGAGGACATTCTTCTGAAGCAGGTCAACAAACTTCTCTTTAGTACTGTCTTCTCCACCCTGGCTCTAATTCTGGACTTCCAAGCAACCTTCTCCTGATTAGCTGACCATTTAGGTTACCAAGATGTCAGAAAGGTGTTGCTACAGACAAAAGGCAAGTACAAACTGGGCAATGGGAAGTAGCTGGCACTGGAAGCCACCTCAGGGTCAAGCAGTAAGCCACCTGGAAAGACACTATATAGATGAACCACAGCCCATATGCTTTACATGATAGTAATATTTCTCATGGTTAAGTAATAGTGGCAGAATAAAGGGAAGATGGGGGTGGGGACAGTGGGGAAGAAAGCCAAGGAGAAAAGGGAAGAAAGAAAGAAGAAGTTTCCTGGCCTGAGTCTACATACGTCATCTTTCATGGGCTCCTTTGGGGGGTTGAACTCCTCGTGGTAGGAACGGCCACTCATGGGGTGAATCAACCTGAAAGACAGCAAATGGACACAAGTCAGGTGGCTTGAAAGTATCCCGAACCATAGCAGTTTCCAAGATGACAAGCAGAGACAGAGAAGCTGGATGCAAGAACCTTAGCCTAGCAGAGAACGTAGCTACAGGCACCTCTTGCTTAAGATAACTGGGCTTATGCCTGAGTACCTTTTCTATTTTGACCCAACATTAAAATACGTGTCTGGCTGAAGAGGCTGGTATAACTACCTGATTTAGGACTTGAAAGAGGAACTCTGGTACTGGTCTCACACAGTCATTCATTCTATTCACCCATTTACTCAACAAGCATTTACTAAGTGCCCAGTCTGATTCAGGCCTTAAGCTGAATCCAGGAGCTACAGAGCTATGAGTCAAATTCCCTGCTCACAGCAGTCTTCATTCAGTGGGGGAGACAAATGTGGAAATAACTACAATAAGCCTGATAATCCTTTAACAGAGATTTACAAAATGCTATGGGGGACAGAGGGCAGAGAAACAACCTTATTTTCTGAGTTTGGTTCTAAATCCAGAAACGCTATTGAAAAAAATATGTCCTATGGATGCAAATACCACCAGACAATGCACCACTCTCCTGTGATCAGGTAGATAAAAGATAGCCCAACCACTAAAGGGCAGTACTCAAGAAGATGGGAAAGTCATGGAATAAGGAGTCCCAGAAGCAGCACTTATTTGATACTAAATATGCAGTTGATAGGTGCATTGGTGCTGTACCCCCTTCAGCAACAAGCCCATGTTCCTGGCTATATGAGGCCACGCCACCGGAGCCCGGGAACCTAAGAAGGGAAGAAGGCAGGCCAAACGTGGCTGAGCAGCCAAGGCCCACTCGCTTGGGTTTGTGTGGTTTCCCAATTCCATGCTGGCCAAGGTCTGCCTGTTTAATTGATGGCAGCTCTCAAGGTCTATTAGACAAGAGCATCCCAACATTTTTCACCTCTTTGCAAGGACACAGTACTCAAGGTCCTTGCCCCTCCAGGTCTGCCCAGCCGCTCTGATGGTTGATGGGATCAATATGTCAGCTCATCAGTTAGGCAAGTCTGCGTTAGACTATCAAAGTCACAGCTGTGTAAAATGTGATGCGTTTTAATGACAGTGCATTTTTCAGGGGTCAAGTGGTCCGTTTATAGCAAAGGTGGGTCCACTTACAGCACTGGGGAGGTGGGTGAGGTGATGGCAGAGCAAATGAGCTCTACTGCGTGGGCCTGTGACTGCAAGCATGGAACGTGAGGACGGGCCCCCCTTTATTTCGGCTGTTGGAAGGGTTTGTCTGGGGCGTCACTGGGAGACCCAGGGAGAGGAAGAGCGTAGGCTGTCTTGCTCAGCTTTAGCTTTCCCTTTGGGAATGGTGGGGATGTGAGATGTAGCGCTGCTGCTTCGCTTTCTGGAGAGCACAGTGCACATAGCAGCCAGATGGCAAGAAACATGACTCCCTCCTCTTCACTTCTCTACATCTCTTGCTCACTCCCAGATTCCTTCAGACCTCCAGTTGCATACAACAGTGCTCCTTCCCCACTCACGAACATCATTTTAAGAGGAATGCAAGGCTCATTCCTTAAAAGGAAAGGAAAAGAAAGAAAGCCCAATCTCCAAGTTCTCAAAATGGAATTGGTCTTAAGTACTAACCAAAACAGCTCTATGAGTCACTGAACCTAGCCTGGAGGCGGAGGTGAAGATGTGGTGGGATACGGGCTGGGAACCTATGGCCACTGCTACCTTGACTGCGACACCCCAGACACCTGCATTCTCATTCACAAAATGGGAATGAGACATTAGGCTAATGATGCCAGAGAACCAACCAGTAGGATAATTAGGATACTAGAGAGCGAACAGTGAATAGGTTAAAACCCCACACCACCAACCATACTTATTCAAGAAATAAAGACTCAAAATTATTAGAAGTGGTATCTGAGCTAATTCAGAAGGTACCTACAGTGGGGCCTTATGATGTCAGATTTAAATAAGATCTGCATTAAACTGCTAGTTCCTGACTTTTACTGCCAGCTTTGTGGACCAGGTGGCAGAAAGCAGGCTTCTGGTGCCAGTTCTGTCACTGATCTGCACAGGGAACTGGGAAAACACCAGTCTGGCCATCCCATTTCCTCTACTGCGAGGGAGGGGTCACACTAAACTACTCACTTCAAAACCGAGAAGCTGAGTCTCCTCTGCTCCACCCTCTACAGCAACCCTGCATTTGGTTCTTCAGAATCGCTCTGTTCCCTACTAGCCAACCCCAGGTAAAGCCTCCGTCACTTCACATGGGGGTCAATCAGCCTGCTAGGCGGGGTCCCTGTCTGTTTCTCCTTTCCCCCAATTTAGCCTGCATGCCAGGACCAAGTTAATGTTCCTAGAATGTTGTTTTTGCCACACCTAGTGGCTTAAGAACATGCCATGATCCCTGACTCTGTCACATCTGTCCTCTTCACCTTGGCAGGCCTTCCCCAGTCTAGCTCCCATCCCACCTTCCCAACAGCTCTCCTTCTACTGCCCAGCTCCCAGACCATTCCTCCAACTCTGGAAAGACACCCTGCCACTAGCCCCGGCTAGAACCCCTCTCCCAACCAACCCTCATTCTGGCCTCTACTCCCTTCTGGGAAAGCCACCAAAACCCTCTCTATTTAGGAAGGTCAAGTTTGACATCACACCTCTCCTAGGTTGCCTTCCCTCTCTCCCCCACACTCTCTTCTTGGACTTCCCGCTACACTAAACAGCCCAGGTTTCATGTATGGTTTGCAAACTCCCTGAGGTCAGAGATGGGCATCATATTGTTCTTCTATATCCTCTCCTGCTCCCTCCCCCAGAACCTAGTACCATGCTGAGCACAAAGCAGGTGTTCAAGAAGCGGGACCAATTGAATCAAAGGCCCTCAGTGTCACTTAGTACTGTTAACACCTGCTTTGCACACCCAGGACCCCAGCCCCGGTGACGTCCCATCCTGTCAACCCTACTGCTTCTCGACCTACATCAACTTCGTCTACTCTCTGCCAGTGGGGAGGCAAAGAAATAAAAGTTCCTGCACTGAAGGAGCCCATGGAATAGCTAGAAACACAAAACCTGGACATCTGAAAAGAATATTAATGTAAGATGATCCCACTGCATCTAATAGAGCCTTAGAGGAAAAGGCCTCTAACACCCCCTGTCGTCGGTTTACGTGCCTGCCCTTCTCCGTGAAGATACAGACTGTGGACACATGGAAAAAATGTTCAACCTCATTAGGAAATTAAGGCCATAAAATTTACAGTAAGAAAGCAGTTTTCCCCTAATTAAATCCAAACTTTTACATGTACTCTGATGGCCACAGCATCAATTGAACAGTGAAAAACAGGAAGAAACACAAATGTGCAGCAATAATGGAACAGTTAAGTAAATGATGGTTCATCTGTGAAATATCATACAGCAATTAAAAATTACGGTCACAGATGTCTGGTTCCATGACGTAGGCTGACTACCTTCATGAGACCCATGCAAATGACTAAGGAATAAAAAAGCTAAAGCCTGCAATGAAAGAGACTGGGAGGAGGTACTGGTGGCTGAGAGCTTTCCACATATTCTGGAAAGGCACAGAGCAGATGGCAGAGCGATGAGTAAACATGGCAGAGGACACGGGCCTGGGGCAGCGGTGGTCTTTCAGAACAAACTTGCTCAGATGCGGAAGCATTTCTGTGTTCAGTGTTGACCACTAGAGAGAAACAAGCACTTTATTTTTAAAAAGGTTTTACTTACTTATTTTTAGAAAGAGGAGAAGGGAGGGGAAAGGAGAGGGAGAGAAACATCGATGTACAAGAGAAACACTGACTGGTTGCCTCTCGCACACCCCAGGGAATGTGCCTGGACTGCTGGGGGGCCTGGCCCACAATCCAGGTAGGTGCCCTGACAGGGGATCAAACTGGAGACCTTTCGGTTTCGCGTCATGTGACCTAACCCACTGAGCCACACCAGTCAGGGCTAGAAATAAGCACTTTAAAACAAAACATGCAAAAAACTCCACAGTGGTTTTGGCTAGGTGGCTGTACCATGAGCAAATTTTCTTTCATTTTCTAAACTTACTATAGATGGTCATATTATTTTTATAATTAATAAAAAGCCTACAGCAAGGTATGACAACTCCAACTTAAATCAGACTTTAAAATGCACTAGAACAGAGGTGCACATCAATAAAAATAGAATAAAAAAAGAAAAAAAACAGAGGTACACGTGTAAAGAATTTAACATTTCTTTCTTTTTTTTTAAAGATTTTATTTATTTATTTTTAGAAGGGGGAAGGAAGGGAGAAAGAAAGGGAGAGACACATCAATGTGTGGTTGACTCCCGTGCACCCCCTACTGGGAACTTGGCCTGCAACCCAGGCATGTGCCCTAGACAGGAAATCAAACTGGCAACCTGTTGGTTTGCAGGCCAGCGCTCAGTCCACTGAGCCACACCAGCCAGGTCAGAATTTAACATTTCTTAAGCACATACAGTAAGCAAGGCTCTGTATTATGCATTTGTTATCTAACATGCACAATAGTTCCTCAAACAGTTATTAACTCTATTCTACACATGAAGAAACAGCCTTAGAGAGGTTAAGTCACTTGCCTAGAATCAGAGTAAAAGGGTGACAGGCCTGAGATGCCGTCTGACTTTAAACCCCTTGCTCTCCTTTCCACATCTCCATCCATGTCACCAACTTCCGCAGATGTCACCAATAATATCAATCCATGCTGAAATGGCACTAAGCTTCCTGACCAGGACTAGGCAAGAGCATGGTCTGACTAACCTCTGAAGAAGCATGAAAAGAAGGGACCTTCTGGGGACAAATACCTTCCTGTGATTCTCCGGATCAGCAGAGAGTCTGGGATGCTGAATTCAATCACAGAATCAAGCTTCTCTTTCCTCTTCTCCATGAGGTCATCAAGCTGTAAAAGAGTGTGTGTCCCACCTGAGCTAACAGAGCTTGATCAGACCCATTTCCCTCAAAGGAATCAAGAGATTAAGGGCCGGAGTTCATCACCATGCAATGGTGATACAAAACCAACCCACTCACCATTTCTGCCTGCCTCACAGTCCGAGGGAAGCCATCTAGAAGAAAACCATTTTTGCATGGAGGGGTGTCCAAATTCTTCTCAATGAGCTCCACTACCATTTCATCACTCACCTGGAAGTCAAGAAAAAACAGCCTTGGGTTTAAATCCACTAACTAGGTGACATTAACCCAACTCCCTGGTCACAAGTTTGTATCTTATAACCCGAATGCTGCAGGGGACGGTGGAGGTTGACCAGACTGCAGAAAGCCTCCAACTTTCCCCGTTTCACAATTTTGATTAGACTCACAGTAAAGTGACCCAGGCCACCCTGGAAATGAGGCAACAGAGAAGTTCAGTGAATTGGCAAGACTGGATTAGAACCAAGGAACTGAGGAGCCAGCCCAACACACTTTGAGCCTCTCTGAAAACTCCAATGAGGGCCCTTCCCAGCTTTTGGAGTTTCAAAAACTGGTTTTCTTCCTGGGCCTTCAGAGAAAAAAAAGTTCCCTGCTAGTATTATAGTGAAGGCTGCCCATCTTGGTAGCTAATGCTCTTATCTCCTGGGACCAGCTGTGAACTTGAGGACAAAGTATAAGCTCTGCAACTAAATGAAGACTGGAGATAAGTAATCTCATTGCCACATCCCAACTTTTTCTTAGTATAGGATCTTTGGCCAAGACCCAAAGTCCAGAATATCTAGCTTTCTGGCTTGACTCAAGGCCTCACTGACAAGAAGGGAAAGCTAGAGGGGAAGGGCCTGTGGGCGGGCGCGCAGGGGTCCCATTCCACGTAGCCACTGATCTTCAAAGCCTGACAGGAAGGATTCATTCAAGAATGGAGGCAAAGCCCAGCACCTTCCCTAACCAACATGCTAAGTAAGATATAAAAAGGCCAGAGGGCCAAGCAGAAAATGACTTCTAAAGGTGATTTGCAGAGGCCAAGTCCCAGAATAACTCCGTTACAATTAAGCTCTGGCACTAATCAAAGAAGATTTAGTAGATAATAGATTGCATTTGTTTAATCAGATTAACTGGAATAGAAACAAGCGGAAATACTATTATATCCTCCAAAATAAGAAGGATTACAGTCTGTCAAATGCAATTCCTCTGTTAGAGACACAGAACAGAGTCACAAAAGTAGATCAAAAACACTCCGCGGCCCCTTGAGGCCTCTCTTTAATGTGTCTTTGAGCTTTTGCTTATGGAAGGCAGTTTCATCTGTGGCCCTAAAAATTAGGTATAATACCAAATGCATCAGCACAAAGGAATTTCAAGAATACTATGAATAAAGTAAGTGCCATAAATTCAGAACGAACCAAGTAACCTGCTACCCTTGAAATTCATATCATGCACCAGTTTGTTAAAACACCCTGTAGCACAGGGCTGTCCAAGAGAACTTTCTCCAGCGATGGAAATGTTCTATATCTGTGCTGGCTAGCACACATTTGAAATGTGGCAAGTGAGACTGAGGAATTTAAATTAATTTCAATGGCTTCACATGGCCAGTGGCTACCATTTTAGGCAGTGCAGGTCTATACTCTGAGGAGTATCTATGTGCACTGGTACCACTAAACCTACCAGTTTCCCAGCATCCATAGTTGCCTTCAGCTTTTTTCCCAGTTCTGAGCCAGAAGCCACCATGGCCCTCAGCATGTCCCCAGTAGCCAGATGGCAGACACAGAAGTTTTTGGCCAATTTGGGTGCCTGTGGAGGGGAAAACAAAAACCAAAATACAGTTATCATGGCAGGCCCTGGCGTCAGACTTCCTGGGGATGAACCTGGCCTTGCCACTTGTTGGCTGTGTGAACTCTGGCAAATGCCTATTTCCTTACCTGTAACAGGGATAAAAGTCTCTTATATTCTGTTCTAACATATAATAATTATAAAGTTATAATGCTATGAAATAATACATGTAAAGCAGCTAGCACATAGGAAGCCATCATAAATACTAGCTGTTATCACTACTTCTGCTAGACACATTAGTGACACATAAGCCTAAGTTTCCCCATTCTAAAAGGGAAGAATAAAAATAGCAGTAACAGTATTTCGTACGGTCACTGTGAAGTTTAAGTGAGTTCATGTATACAAAGCACAATGCCTGCCATGTAATGTGTTGAACAAATATTTGCGAAAGGACTGAATGTGTGATTGTCAAGCGCTGTGGCCAGTGACCCGAGCAGCAGCTGGGGCATGGTGAAGAACAGAGGTACCCCCAGGCAAGCAGTCCTTCCCTGTCCCTGGGTAGCTGCATCGTCTTGGCCAAATCGCTTAACCTCTCAAAGGCTTGGTTTCCCCATCTGTTTAAAATGAAGGCAAAAAGGCTTCATCAAGGAAGGTAGCTGTAAGGATCAGATGAGATATATGTGAAGAGCACTTGGCAAACAGTAAGCACTTAATATTAGTTTTAAGAAGCAGTATAGCCTTTTCGTTAGGAGCACAGCTTGAGAATCAAACTGCCTGGGTTTCAGACTCCAGGTATACCAATGACTAGATAGATATGTGACTTGAGAAAAATGTTATTACCGTTTGAAGTGTCAAATGTCCTCTAAGTAAAATGGAGATGGTAATAATACTTACATCACTGAGCTGCGGAGATTATACAGAATTTGGCATACCAGGGCCAGGCACACAGTAAGCGCTCAGTGAACATTAGCTGTACTGTAACCCCTGACCTAAGTCAAGATTCATTCATACAGAAATGAATTTACTCATTCATCACACTGAAGTCTCTTCCAAGAACCCTCCTGGGAGCCAGGGGAACAGATGAATAGGAGACGGAGATCCTGTCCTCTATGAGCTCATACTTTGGTGGACTATACATCAGAATGAAGACTAGAGCAAGAAGAAACCCTGGACAGTTCCACATTGGTTTTGTGCTGGCGATCTCCCAACCCCAAAACAAACAAGAATACTGCAGAACTCTTGAGGAACAGAATCAGTTCAAGGAGCTTAATACCTAGCTTTCTGGCTCCCTTGTTTTATTAAAAAAGTAGAGTTGGACTCTTGTTCAAACCAGTTCTTGGGGACTTTTCTTATATGTACACAATAAAAACTTAATAGATGGGGTTCAATCCAGGAAATTCTGGTTTGTGATCCATGGAATGATTCAGTTCAAGCAAAGAAATGACTTCAGAGCAAAACAACACCCAGATGAGAAGGCCTTAAAAACTTGGGAAAACCAGTGAAGGTCAGGACCCTCTGGCAACAGTAAACCTTCCGGTTCTCCAGACTGGCTGAGTGGCCACCCAGGGAACCGTGCTTTTCTGCCAATCTTTCTCCTTGGCTGTTGAGATTAACTTGGGTGAAAGATTTGGAGGTCATGCGTGTTCAAGGGGAAAGGCTAGTCAGAGCAAAAAGTGCTGTTAGCAGCACAGAACAGAACTGTTCTATTTGCATCCCCACTAAACTACAGGACTCTTCCTCGCTGTTCCAGGTGACTGGATTCTACAGCTACATGGAAGAACGCTCCAACAGAGAAGACGTGGCATGGTAGAAGACTAACTCTTCATTTGCTGCCGGCTGCAAAGGAGTCAGTGTGAAAGGCTGTAAAGAGCTCAGACTTTGGAGTCAGACAGACTTGTGCATGTACCTCCTGGCCAAGCATTCAACAGAAGTGTGACCTTGAGCCAGTTACTCAACTTCTCAGAACCTCAGTTTCCTCACCAGTCAAGTGGGATTATGGGATAACCTCTATTTCTTAGGGCTGTAGTGAAGATAAAATGTCTCTTAACTACCATGTAACCTTAGGCCACAGATTCTTTGAGACTATTCCCTCATCTATAAATTGGGGAGGCTATTACCAAAATCCCTGGGTGGGTAGGAGAAAGAACAACAGACTGTTAACAAATTATCGTTCTTGATCTAATCGTGAAAACCCTAGCATCTGTCAGAGTCGCTCACCTGCCACTTCCCACTTGGTACTTTGTACTAGTATGTAGTTTCCATGCATGTGCGTTTCTGCGTCTATACCTAGATTAATAGCAGCAATGTAAGATGGTGATTGCTATTCAAGAATTAGTTGTGAGTTCAAATCTTGCCTTTGCTACTTTATGTGAATCCTAGGGCAAGATACAGCCTCTGGGCTTAGTTTAACAGTAAGAAGGCATGGATAACAACAGGACCTACTTCCTAGGATCACAGGGCACAAGTAAAGTCTTTGGCTGTGGGTCTGTGACATAATTGAGCAAAAGGTAACTATTTTGCATATTACATTCCCTCCTGGAGGGCAAGGGCTGCTCTCTGCATCTCCAGCACCTGAACTTACCCAGCAAAATACGCATATGGGTGGAGAAAAATCTAACCTAGGGCGGCAGAGAGCAGCAGATAGAGCAGGAGCGCCGGAGTCATCCAGGTGCAAGACATGCCAATTACTTGCTATGTAACCTAGAGCGCAAGGCCTCTGAACTTCAGTTTCTAACTGTAAAAGGGGAAATGAGAGTGTGGGTCTCACAATGTTGAGTGTTGCTGCACTGACATGACTGACAGAGCCAGACCTGCAGGATGGCAGGTAACTGCCTGCGTGTGCCTGGCCCTGAATTGGCACAGACTGGACACGTGAAAGAAACGTGAAGACAGGCTGGCAGATAAAACACAAAAGCAAGCCTATGTTTTGGGGTTGGAACATCCAACCCCAAAAGGGAAGTAAGGTCATTTAAATAAAATACCAAACCCAGGTATTCTGGTGTTTTAAACATCATTATGTTGATGAAAAAGCAGTTTAAAAACATTTAAACATTTTTAGTTAAAAATGAGAGGTTTTAATAAGAAATAGATTTTATTTCAGTCACACCAACATTAAATATTGAGTTATGTAGGTAAAAAAAATACATACTAGTAGGAAGAAATAAAACATCACTGAGCAGATACTAGGCACAAACCTAGGTTAGGGATTTTACATCAAAGATAGCAGACATTTACCAGGCAGGCAATGCAAATGAATGAAATGGCTCAAATGTCAGCAGCAGGCACCGAAGAGAGCGCTATGCAGGGTACAGGAGTGCACATGAGCCATCCACAGTGGCCTTGCCACTCAACCGCATGCCAGGCCAGAATGGAGGCCCAGAGCCACCAGAAGTGACTTCTCAAGAGAAACTGGAGCCCTGCATTTTTAAGTGAAATTTCACAACTGAAATCTGTATGGCCAACTTATTATTTTGAAAGCTGAAAAATAAAAGGAACAAATCAAGCATTTATCCTGATTTTTCTACGCAAACCATACCAAATAGCAGATGAAAGTTTCTCTTTATAGAAATAGTTCAGCTAATAAACAAAAAGTGATATACTAAGATCGCCACCATCTTGCTACCCATGATGAATTCCTGGACCAGGCACTGAACACCAGAGATAAGCAGACCAGATGTGCGTTGTAATGGACAGACAGCACAGGACCACCTGTAACGTGGGCTGTGAAGCTGAGCTCAGATCTGTTCAGTGCATGATCTTACAGATCTGCCACTTTTTCTGTACCAATCTGTACCAAAACAGATTTCCTGTACCAATCCACAGGAAATAGAGAGGAAAGGGGAAGATGTTAAATATGCCATAGAGATATAATAAAAAATTCCCAGAAAGAGGGACACTACCAGGACAAATAATCCAGTTTCTCTCTCTCTCTCTCTCTCTCTCTCTCTCTCTCTCTCTCTCTCTCACACACACACACACACACACACACACACACACACACAAGCTACGGGATAGCTGTAAATTAAGAGACTGACAGTGATCACATTTGTGAGACAAAGCGAAATGTGCACACTGACTATTAAAAATTGTTAATTTTTCAGAAGATATTGTGTTTACAAAAAGAATTTATCTTTTAGAGCTACATAATGAAATAAACACTTCAAATGAAACATTATAATGTCTGGGTGCTGCTTTAAAATGATTTGTGAACGGGGAGTGAACGGGAAAGGAATGGGCACAAGCTGATGCTGGTTGGGGCTGGACAATGGGTGTACGGGGGCTCACCGTGCCATCTCATCTTCTTTTGTGCACTCAAACTCTTCATAATAAAGTTAGGGAGTGTTTGCAAGCAACATGCTGCTGTAGGCTGCCACTTTGTAACCTCTAATTTATGAACTCTTTTTTTTTTTTTCACTCCATAAAACTACCACCTCCAGTATTCCTATCGTTCCAATTATTAACAGCTGTATTGAGGTTAAGTGACTTGTATAAATCTGTCCCTTTCTTCAAGTCCCAGTTCTACTCACATCTCTATTTCCACAAAGCCTCTGACCAACTCCCACCATATCTGCATCCTTATAAATCAGCTCATAATTTTCTTCAAATCTTTCCGATTACATCACCCTTTACACTGAAATACCTGCAAGTTGGGGCAGGGACGAGAGGAGATGGAGATGTATTACTAAGACGAGGGAATCAATAATCATTGAACACCTATGGTGTGCCAGGTTGTCATCTAGATACCTACAGGTGCTTTACACACATGTATAACATTATCTTCCAAAATCCTGGTGAATTTTCGGTCTACATGGGCATTGCTTTATCTGAATAAGTAAGGTAGGGGACCTATTTTTCAGGTGAGAATACTGAGGCTTGGAAGTTACAAAGTTTGCTAGACTATAAAACAATTGTCCCAGCACTGGGCTGGGTTGTCCATTTCACAACTACTGAAATTATTAACTTCAATATGAACTAAGAAAAAATAATCAGTGCCTTTGAGCTACACTGTTTACACTCACAGCAAAAGTCTGCAAAGTCTAAGGCTACAGGTTACCTAATAACCGGGGGTGATAGCAACAGGAAAGAGACCCAGTGTCACTTAGGACAGGGGGATTAGGTAATAGTGAGCCCCAAAGAAGAAATAGCTCAGGCTAAAGGGGATAAAGGGTGAGTGGTCCTTCTTGACCTCATACCAAGAGCTGAAAAGTGAAATCACAAGAATGAACCGAATCTCCCAGACATCCTTTCTCATTATCCACATGAATCTGTATCCATCCATTTCCAATCACCCCACAAAGTGCCAAGGAATGTGCTGGGTGCCACCGAGTGGTCTGTTTGCCAACACTTTGCAATCTTTGCAAGTGTAGGAAGAGAAGAGTGAGCAGTCCCCAGAACCCTATTGGCAGCTCAGACTTTCAGGAATTCCCTTTTCAGAATCTAACAAGCAAGAACCTGGGGCCTGGGGACAATGCCAGGCCCTGGCGGGAGGAGTTGATAATACAACCTATGGGCTTCCAAACCCCAACCTTAATCTATGGGCCCATTGCATCCCAGGCACCAAGTGAGGCCCCACAGTCTGCTACTGCAGAAGGAACTTCAGACTCCAATTACGTGGAGCCCAAGACTCTTGAGGTTCCAGGCTCCACTGAGTCAACTTTGCTAACTTGGGAAATACACCTGACCTCCTAAGCCTGTTTTCTTAACTGTAGATTCAGGTATCCTTCCCCCTCCCCCCAGCGTAACTGGCTCACACAGGTCATACTTCTCTTAGCAGTAGTATTGTACTATTCAGCACATACCAGCTCCCACTCTGCTCCATGCGCTGAAGACGCTCCGCCACCCTCAGTCACTAATCATTATAAGAAACGCTCCCCTACCCCGAGTACCTGGAAAGTAACCCTGGGAAATTCTCTCCCACATCGCTGGGAATTTGGGGGTCTCTGCCGCCACTCAAGCTGTAACCTATGTTTCAGCCCAGTCCTCACCAAACCCTTCAAAATCGTTTCGCTTCAAACTCCTTACAAGACCTGATCAGCCCTTCTATCTCCTAACACGACACCTCAACCCTGGATCCCTCCAGAACTTTAATCCTAACTCACACTTCCCCGACCTCCAATTTCGACCCTCCCTCAAACGTCTTGTCAGAACCCCAGACGCCGGCCTGGGCACCCCAACCATCAGCCAGCGACGCCGCTCTGGGGCGATTCGGTCCTCCAGCCGCCCTGACCTTGGAGCTCTGTGGGCTCCGCCGTCACGCCCGGCCCTGCAGCTCACCTGGGTACCCTTTCCGGCTCCGGGCGGCCCCAGCAACACGGCGCGGATGCCTTTAGGACTCTCGGGGGCCGGTTCGGCCACAGGTACGTTGGGCGCCATGGCTGCCGAAGCCTCACTACTTAACCCGCTAGCACACCTCTCAGATCCAGCGCTTCCAGGCCACCGCGCCACGCACGTACGCACGCCCCGCTCACCGCTCACACTGGTCCCTCGTCACGTCTGTCAATCCCCTTTTCCCGCCCCTGAGTGCGACGGACATCTTTACTTACCAACCACGCGGCGGGAGTAAGGAAGGGGTGGGTCATCATACACTGTTGGCGCTGTGGGGCTCCTGGCGGGTGTGCGGAGTGGGCGGGGAAAGGTGAAGCCAGAAAAGAGGGCCTCTGGGAGTTCTAGTTACGCTTTTTGACAGTTAATGACACCGGCAACTCCCGCGATCCAGCTGAAATCGGCCGTGGGAGTGTAAATGGGTGAAATCAGTTTTACTCATAAACTGGCAATATGTATCAAATATCCTTTGGTCCGACAATTCCACTTCCAAGAACTTAGAGGACATAATGAAAGATATGTATAAAGATTTGCGTAACAAAGATATTAACGGTAGCATTTATAACAGCCAAAAGCCCAAAACAAACCAAAAAACAAAGGTAATATCCCAAATGTTCAACGATAAGAGATTGTTTAAATAAATGGTAAAAAAATGTGTATATTCAAATCCCCCCCCCCACCAAGATATTTAATCACATGGGGGATGTTCACCAAACAGGATACAAAATTGCAGTTACAACAAAACCCCAATCTTGTTTGATAGTTACAGGTGATGGTCTCTGTATAGCGTCATTACATGAGCTTCTCTCTGTCTTAGTGCATTTTTATATTTTCAAAAAGTTCTGTAATAAATTCTCTAATAAACAGATACTACTTTTGTAATAAGAAAATGAACTTTTTAGGTCAGGAAAAGGTGATTTTTCTCAAAAAGATGACCTATCTTGGACAGGGAAATAATTTCCTCAGCTTTTTGGTGTGTGAAAGTTTCATCCACACCCCCTATGAAGCAAGCCCTGCAACTCTGGCAAGACCAGCCCCAAGGGCCCCTTTGGACCTCTGGTCCAGAGTGTGATTATGAAACAACTGGGTTTCCTCACAGGCTCACACTAACCCATCTCCCACATCTGGGTAATGAATTTGCTATCCCTTTAGTTGATCTCTTCTATTTTACCTCACAAAAGAAGTTAACATTCATTCTTCATCTCCATACCGGCTCTCTAAGGTGCCTGACCTTGAAGGAGACAGGACTTGTTTGCTCATTTTTCAAGAAGATATGCAGTGACCAGCCCGAAGCCACACAGTAGCACAGTCACAAGACTGGGAACAACAAGGTGGTGCCCCAGCAAGCACAGGGTTCATAGGGGTGAGGGTGAGGGTGGGAAAGCAACATATATTGGCTGAAAGAAGCTGCTATGTGGCCAAAATTCACTTTAATCCAATAAGACCAGAGTTCATCAAGGTTCTCCCAGAACACCAAGCAAAGGGCATAGGAGCAGCCTTTCCTTTCCACCAGCAATCTCGACGGTGATACTTACCAGGCATGAACCCCCGAGGAGAAAAGCAACTAAGGCTACACATAAATACATGCGGTGTAAGGTTTATTTCTTCAATTTTTAAAAATATTCTAGGTTTTGGGGCATACTAAGGACCGTAAAGGGAATATTGAGAGCCCAGGGGAAGGAGGGAGTACCTCATTCATTTTTTTCACTCAATCATTAATGTTTTCAAGATTTTATGTATTTATTCATTTATTTTTAGAGAGAAGGGAAGTGAAGGAGAAAGAAAGGGAGAGAAACATTAATGTGAGAGAGAAACATCAAACAGTTGCTTCTTGTACATGCCAACCCAGGCATTTGCCCTGACCAGGAATTGAAGAAGTGACTTTTCACTTTGCAGGACAATTTCCAACCAACTGAGCCACAGCCATCAGGGATCAACTATTGTTTTTAAAAAAGATTTTATTTATTCCTTTCTAGAAAGAGGGAAAGGGAAGGAGAAAGAGAGAGAGAAAAACATCAGTGTGCAAGAGAAACATCTCAATTGGTTGCCTCTCACATGCCCCCCACCAGGGACCTGACCCACAACCCAGGCATGTACCTTGACCAGGAATTGAACCGGCAACCTTTTGATTCACAGACCAGTGCCCAATCCACTGAGCCAGAACAGCCAGGACTCAACTATTAATTTTTAGTAATAATTGCTACCATCAACCTATTATTAGGTACTGCCTGCTAGGACTGTGCTAAGCACTTCACATGCATTGTCTCCTCTAATTTTCACAACAAGCTAACTAAATATGAGGCAACTTCTTTATTATCTGCATTTTTTTTTTTTAAGAGAAGAGATGGGTGCAGGTTGGTTAGCCTGTGACTGAGCAGATTTGAGCTCAGGTCAGTCTGACTGGCTGGAGCCCAGCACTGCCAGGTTAAAAAAAAAAAAAAAAAGGCAGTTTCTGCACACATGGGACTCACAGTGCATCTGGGTTCCAGCTGGAGGGATCATGGAAGCTTCTGTGAAAGAGAAGGATACAGAGGATTTGGCTTTGGGGTGGGAGACATTTCAGGCTGAGAGCACATTTGAAGCAAACCCTCAGAAGTGAGAGAGAGTAGGGTGTGCTGTGGTTTCTATTCAGTGGACTTTGGGGAATCAGGAAGTTTCTTATGTAGGACAGTAATAACCAGATTCACATTTTATAAAGATCACTTGCAGGACAGACTGGAGAGGAGAGAAAGAGATGAATGCAAGACAAGCAAAGAAATATTTCTGTTAGCCCTGGCCAGGTAGCTCGGGGCTAAAGTTAGAGCATCGTATTGATACACTAAGGTCGTGGGTCCAATCCCCAGTCAGGACACATATAAGAATCAACCAATGAATATGTGAATGGGTGGAAGAACAAATCTCTCTCTCTCTCCACCCGCCCTCTCATCAATGAATAAAAAAAAAAAAAGAACTCTTTCTGTTAGACACCCCTCCCCCAAAGATGTCCACGTCCTAATCTCTGGAACTTGTGGCTGTGCTACCTTACATGGCAAAAGGGATTTTGCAGATATGATTGTTAAGGATTTTAAGATGGACAGATTATCCTGGATTATCTGGCTGGGCCCAATATAATCACAAAGGTCCTCATAACAATGTGAGGGAAGCAGGAGAGCCAGAGAAGGGGACGTGATGACAGAAGCAGAGCTCAGAGTAGTGGCATTGCTGGCAGGGGACCCCAGATCATGAAATGACGGCAGCCTCTGCAGCGGGAAAGGCGAGGAAACATTCTCCGCTAGAGCCTACAGAAGGGACACGCCTTCTGCTGGCACCTTGACTTTAGCCCCATAAAACCCACTTTGGACTTTTGACCCCTGGAATTGTAAGATAAATTTGTGTTGTTGTAAGCCACCAAATTTATAGTAATTTGTTACAGCAGCACTAAGAAACCAATACAGGTTGTTTGAATGCAAGAAAGGTAGGAATTCACTGGGAGGGTACAGCTGTACCACTATCAGTCTTGGGAATGAGAAGAGATTGGGATGCTTTCACAATTTAGGTATCAGCACAGTGCTGAGGGGAATTTTTATTCCCTCCTCCAGCTTTTTCCATGTGGAGGGACCTCTTTTAGAGTGACACTCTGGCCTCTTGCCTCACCTTCTCACCCATCTATCCTCCCCAGAGAAGAAGAGAAATGACTTATCTGATTGTTGAGTTTGGGGAAAATGAATGGAGCTCAGCCTCGCTCTTCCTCCCTCTTTCTCCTTTAGATCTGCCTGGCCACAAGAACCATGGTTTTTTGCTTTCTTCTTCCATACTCTAAATTTCCCAGGGTCTGATCCTTATGGGGAAGGCTAAGATTTTCCAGCACTTCATGGGTTCAGGAGAGAAGATTAACTTTGGGGTTCAGTATAAGTAAGATCACTTACCTATCAGGCCTTAAGATATATCTCCAGCAGCTTTGTTAGAAATAAAGGTGATATTTTGATCTCTCTCTGTCTTACCTCATAGCTATCCCTCATTTGGGTGAGGCTACCGCAAAGCTCAAAGAACAATTTCTTATGGGTGCTCTGATTGGAATGACTCAGCTACTGTTTTCTATATCTGTGTCATTCTGTTCAAGATTCAAAATACTGGCTTGGCTTGGATCCCACATTCACCCCTTGGCACAAGTAGAATTCCCTCAAGACTGCCTGGAATGGGAAGTAGTTCCCTAAAAGCAAATGTTTTTCCAAAATAAGAGGGAAGAGCTAATAAGCAGGAAGAAATGACAGATGTCCCACTGCAGGGAGCCATTACAAAGGTCCAGGACAATGCAGGTAGAATTAATGAAACTTGATGCCAGGCCAGATGGGGATAAGGATACCCAAGTCTTAGGGCCAGGTGGCTGGGGGTGCGGTGGGGGGTGGTGCCATTAATATCCATCTCATTCATTCTTTAATCGATTCATTCAACATACATTTAGTGAGCTTAGGTTATGTGCCCAGTATTGTGCTTGGTGGTGGAGACCCAGTGGTAAACAAGGTCAGAGTGTCCACCCTTTTAGAGCTTACAGTCAAGAACTTTGGCGATTACAACCTAGTGATGGAGATCATGCTGCCGTGGGAACCCAATGGACGGGCACCCGGCCCAGATATGAAGGGAAGTGACATCTAAAAGAGATGAGGAGGATTTGCTTTGAGAAGAAGGAGGGGAAGGGAATGCCACACAAAGGGAACTGTGTGTGTAAAGGCCTGGAGGCAAGAGAGACTGGAAAGCTGGGAGAAACCATGATACTCAACAGAGGAATGCCTCTCTTATGCTGTGAAAATCTTATACTGCAAAGGACAGAATCCTGCCTGCCTTCCTGGAAACTGGGGAGTGAGTGCATGACCAGGCCTGACCAGTGGGATGTTCCTGCCCAGGCCTTTGACCTTTGAGGGAGAGAGGGGAAGTTCATGGAGCGGGGGAGGGGAGAGTCCAGCAGCAGTGGGCGGCCAGTGGTCATTAGTGGCTGCCCAACAAAGCTTTCCTGGCGCCTCCTTGCTTTTGGTTCCTATCCATGTTTGGAATTTGTGAGCCCCCCCACATTGCAGGTTTCCCTAGCTATCCAAAAGTTAACTGTTTATGGGAAAACTGTTGTGAGCCAAAATGGCACAGATCGAAGAAACAATTACCATTAATTTATAATGTTCACTGTACCGAAAATTTTTTGAGTATTCCCAGACCCAAAAATGGGCCTCACAGATGCTCAGAGACACAGTTCAGAGCTCTGGAAGCTTGATGCAGCGCATGGTGCCTGGGAAGGAGCTTGGCAGGGCTGCATGGAGTGTAGGGTGCCCCTCTGACAGTTCGCTGCTGAACAAACACTCAACGCTATTTCTACTTTTCATCTTTTTTCCCCATAAAAGCAAAAATCCCCTTCGTATCTCTTAGTTGGCTAAACAGGTGCTTTCGTAAAAGTGAAGTGGTAGAATGTGAACTTTCAAAAAGTGAAGAATACCTGGGCTCAATAAATCCCACAGAGAACTCTGCTTGGTAGAGAGCTGGGAGAGGGTCAGCTCGGCTGGAGTTACAGCTCGGGAAGGTAAGGGAAGGAAAAAGAAGCTGGGGAGGCAAGGACCACGGGAATTTCCTTGGGGGGTTTTAGGGGAGGCCTTTCCCTCCAGGAAAAGGAGAGATGCCCAGGGGGACAAACTCCTCTGCTGCCTGCCTTTGGATGTTGAGGGAGGATGCAATGTGGAGTCACTGCATGGAGCAGGCATCTGGGACCATGAGGGGAGAGCTGAGAAGCTGTCCCAGAGTCTTGCTTCATTGAGCTGCTGAGCTAACCTGGGTATCACTTTCCCCAGAGTTTTTGTGATGGGAAATAAACACCTAATGGTCAAGCCACATGGATTTGGGTATCCTGGTACCTGCTGCATAAAGCACCTTATGTGATGCTGCAAGTCACCTAACCCCTCGGGGCCTCAGCTTCACTTTGCAAAGTGAGGATAGTGATACCTGCCACATAGGATCACAGTGTATAGTGAATGAGGTGATGGATGTAAAGTATTTAGCACAATGCCTTACTTATGGCAGGCGCTCAGTAAAAGTTCACTCTTGCTACCTGCGTCAAAACCATGGAGAAAATGAGTTTGTCCTAGGAGAGGGTGGAGAGAAGAGAAGGAGAATGAAGACTAAATCTGGGGAGTGAACACTTGAGGGGAAAGAGGTGGTCAGCCAAGGAGTCAGAGAATGATTAGAGAGTGAAGAGGGAAACTTGAAATTTCATTCTATCCACTACACCCTTTTTCTTCTGGAAAACTCCTACTCATCCTTTAGACTCCAGTTAAAAGATCACCTTCTCTGTGAAGCCTTCCTGGGCACTTGACCCACAGCCTCACACTCCGAGTTAGTTGTCCTGGTGCTCAGGTTCCCACAGCACGGCCTTCTTCTTTTGCACTTGTTGTGATTTATCGTGATTTTCTGCTTTTCTGTTTGTCTCCTGTCCCAGGCTGTGAATGAATCCTCTGAGGGCAGGGGTGCCCTGACTGGGTCTTCTGTTTCTAGGGTGGGACCAGGCAGCTAGTGGTAATAATAAAAGCGAACATTCGATGATTGATCACCCTGTACCAGGTGCTGCACTAAGTGCTTTACACATTGTAAATAATTTAATCCTTACGACAACTTCATGAGGTAGGTGCTATTATTAGTCCCATTTAAGAGATAAAGAAATGGAAGAATCGAGAGGTAAAGTAACTTGCCCAAGGTTATGGCTAGTAAATGGCAGAGCTGGGCTGCAAACTTAGGTGGTCTGGCCCTCTAACCTGTACTATGACCACGACAATACATTGTCTCTCATATGCAGTGAGCACTGATGAATGTTTGTTGATTGAAATGATAAGAAGTGTTACCAAAGCCAAAGACAGCATTTCAAGGAGTATGTTAGTCAGCTTCAGCTGAGTCATGCTGCAGTGACAAATAACCCCCAAAATATCAGCTTACAGGAAAATGTTACATGTCAATGGCAGGTCAGCTACGGTTGTGCTATACCTCAGGGATGCTGGCTGAAGGAGCAGCTCCTAGCTAGGACAATGCTGTTCTCAGGGGAGAGGGAAAAGGTACATGGGAATAGTGCCTGCCTGTACTAGCAAGAGAGCTTCTGGTGTGCATCCTTCCCAACTCCATGCTCAATGATGTTATATTAGCAGCTTGAAATAAGTCATGGTGGGAGTATTTATATTGCAGGAATTGGTTAATTAGAGAACATTTTGTTAAACATTTACCAGCACGGCACTGGAAAAGGCCGATGATCTTAGCCCTTAAAGCTTCTGCTCAGAAGTGGCACAGGTCATGGAAATGCCAGAGCAAGTCTCATGGCCAAACTGTAACCGATGGGATCAGGAATATACTTCTTCCACCGAGGGGGTGCCCAGGTGGAGGAGCCCTGGCATTTCTTCAATATTTCTGAGCAATAATACAATCTGGAGTCAAAGCGATGAGGGCTTAGGAAAGCCCCTTGGAAATGTCCTCAAGAGGTGTGTCCATGACCTTTAACAAGGGAGCTGTTTCAGTTGGAGGTTGGGGTAGGGGGTGGATTGAGGTAGGCAACGTATGAGTCGAGATCCCTCATTCTTGAGGCTATTCAGGGGAAGGAGGGAGACGGATGAGCTGGTAACCTAAGGAGGTAACCATGGGGAAGGCCAGGTGTCTTCTAGAAAGACGCAGCCTGTTTATGCGTGGGCTGGAATGTCATTTTTAGTATTAACTAACCTCTTTCTGCAAATACTGTTTTTCCACCTTTGTGCCGGGGATGACACTCGAAAAGGCAAAGAGCAAAAGAGAAAGTCTCATTTGTGGGTTCCCAAGGCTGAGGCCCTGACCTAAGGAAAAGAAAAACAGAAGAAGCAGTCAGTTCCCCACTGTCAGAAATGAAACTCCCTTGCTCAGAGGGGAGAAGAGAAAACGAAGCGCTGAACTGTTCCAGGTGAACAGAGGTGGGTCTTGGCGCTTACCCCTCCCTGCCCTGAGGGCGGGTGCCATAAGGAGTGGCACTAACAGGCTTCCCAGGCAGGTGTGGGACATCCTAGAAGAGAAGAGGATCTATCACTTTTCTGGAGGCAGGGGGTGGTGGGAGGGCCCAAGAAAGCACAGAACCTCAGAGACACACCCCTACCCCATGATGCAGAGCAAGGGCCTGAGACAACCCCACGGGTCCCCTCATGGCCCAGTGTGCTGCAGGGGGCAGCAGAGTGTGTTGCTGCCCTTTGTGGGTTGGAGGATGGTGGGCACCAGCGACCTGAGTCCTAAAAGGGGCCTTGAGAGGGGTGCCTGTGGACTGACTGAGGCAGGAGAGTTAGAAGCTAGGAAAATTCCTTGGCAAGTGGAATAGGGACACTGAGACAGGAGCTGAACAAAATGGCCGAGTAATTTACAGCCAGATACAGAAGGTGCCCTCCATAAAGATAACATCTGGGTCTCCGTTGTATTTTGGCTTCAGGCCCAGAAAAACAGCAAAACCAGGTGGGCAATGCCAGGACCAGCTGCAATGACTAACATAATGACTAAAGACCCCCTGCCCCATCACTGACCAATCGGTGGAGACCAGGACCCTGAAAGGGCGCACCTGGAACACTGATGAATACCCTGCTGAAATCCTCCCCAAGACCTCCCCTAAGACTCCCGCCTGTAAGAGGGAGGTAAAAGCCTCAAGACAAAAGAGCCACGCTCTTGCTCTCCCTCTGGGGAGCAGGCGCGCCATTCCCTTTCCCTTCTCCTCCCCTCTTCTCTTCCCCCACAGACACACATCTCCTAAACTCTAAGGGACCCCAGACTCAGGGGAGCAATGGGCAGTGTCAGCTCTTCCCAGGTTAATCCCCTGAACCTGTCCCCAAGGCCCCTTTCCTCTGGCTTCCCAGTGAGCTACGGCAGCCCAGCCTGGGCCTCCTGTTGCTTCTTCTGTCCGAGGCCCCTCCTTGTTTCACGGTCCCCAGCTTTAATAGACATAGCCTCATAGTCACCTGGACTTGCGTTGTGAAATCTTTCTTACGTGAAGTCAAGAACCCACATGCTACCGGCTGGCCCTAGTAGGCAGACCCACACAGGGCCGGGTCCCCTGGCAGGCAGCATGATGACTGGATAGCAAATGGGATCCAAGACATCCCTGCAGGTCCTCCTGGGAGGGCGTGGCGCGGTGGTTAGCTGCCGCCGCTGCCAGTGCTGCCATCGCCCCAGGCCCCCAGTCCCTTATCTCCAACCAGGTGTAATTCAGAACTAGGAATTCTTTTGGACTTTGGACAAAGGTGATACAGGGCATCTGTGTGCAGTGTATTCGGTAACACTGCTCAGTATGGTTTGGGGCAGCCGCATGTAATGAAAGACATTAATAGAGTCTTTATCTTTCAAATTGTAATGTCTTTCTGGTCAGATTTGCTGACAAGTTACCTTTGGTGCCAAATAAAAAAAAAACAAAAACAAACACAAAATCTTTCCTAGATCAGTCCTAGGAGTCAGCCTGACTCCTTCCTGTCCCTCCTTGCTGTCCCCCAGATCCACGTGGTCAGCGAGTTCCATCCACCGTGTCTCCTTAGCACCTCTCATGCCTGTCCCCTTCTTCCATCCGTCCTGTTACAACACTGGCCCAGGCCACCTTCTCCTCTCGCCAGGGTTATCACACGGTCTCCTGGTAGACCTGTGGCCTCCAGTTTCTCCTCCCTGCTGTCCCCAGAGGAGTTACTCTAGAATACACACCTGATGGGGGTCGCACTAGGCTACTGGTGTGCTTAAATGAAAAATACCAGCAGAATGAAAGAATGGCCCTGTACTTATCTGTTTCGATAAGCAGGAGACAATGTGCATGCTCCCAGATGGAGGTGCAGGTGGCCCAGGCCTTCAGAAGTCCCATAGGCAGAGGTAAGCTGCGGCTGCCCCACAGAAGGAAGATTCTGCTGGGTGCGAGAAGCTCCCCCCTCCCACTCTCAGGAGTCTGGTTCCCTCTGGGCTCCTTCTGGCTGCTCAGGCAGGAGCTGGTTATGTGCCTGCCTACTCCTGAGGTACAAGTGACTAGTGGGAAACACATCCCAGAGTCGATTTCTTAGGCATAGGAGGACCAGGTGTCAGTCTGCCTGAGAGCTCTCCCTGCAACCCCAAAATCCAATGCTGGCCTCCAGGGAGCCTGGCTGGCCACGCTCATGGCCCTGTTTCATAGGCCACGTTGGCCTTAGCTGTCAAGAACCAAAGCAGGCCAGGAGGTCAGCTCTGTCTATTTGTGCCCAAAAAAATCCGTGAATCAACCAAAGCAACCTCGACCTCAGCTCCTGCACGTATGAGAGAGAAATGGCAGCTCCAGGTTCTTACCGTTTAAGCTTCAATGAAAAAAAATAGCCACAGGGCTTCCATTTTACTTTGGCATTTTGGCAATCAAGGTGATTCATTATTTAATTTTTTAAAAGTTACCACTTTGCCCTGGCTAGTGTGGCTCAGTTGGTTGGGCTGCTGGTTCGATTCCTGGTCAGGGCACACACCCAGGTTGCGGGTTTAGTCCCCAGTCAGGGCACGTGCGAGAGGCAACCGGTCAATGTCTCTTTTTCTCACATTGTTGTTTCTCTCCCTCTCTTTCTCCCTCCCTTCCCCTCTCTAAAAATAAATAAACAAAATCTTTTTAAAAATTAACCATTTATTGAGCAACTATTTATACCAGACCCTGTGTTCAGCTTTCTACATACAATCTCACTTGAGTCATAACAATACCCTTGCCTACGTCAGAACTATTTATTATCTGTATGTTCTGGATGGGAAAACGGAGACCAGCATGGTTAACTGGCTTGCTTGAAATCATACAGTCAGTGAAAGCTCCCACCACACAGTATCGTCTTTTGCAGTTGACTGTACTGTTTTCTCACAGATATTTGATGTCCTTTCCCATTATATATCCCTGCCCTGTTAGGTAAGAGGGTATGACTTGCTTTGGTCAGTGCAGTGTAAGCAGAAATGACATGCGTGCCACTTCAAGCTAGAAGCTTTTGACAGACAGTGCAGGGTTCATTCTCTTTTCCCCCTGTATCTGCAGTCATGCAAGCTTGGGTTGAGATGGAGCCCCCATTGACCTAGGTCTCTAAGAGCCTCCCTTGGTCAGAGACCCTTAGTTGATTCAGATGAGCGTATCGTATGAATAAGAAATTTATTTTGATGTTTTAAGCTACTGAGACTTTCCAAGTTGTTTTTTTTCTTTATTTTTAATTTTCACATGAGGATATGTTTCTACTGATTTTGGAGAGAAAGGAAAGGGGAGAGAGAGAGAGAAAAACACCAACATGAGAGAGAAACATCAATTGGTTGCCTCCCGTATGTGCCCTGGCTGGGGATGGAACCCACAACTGAGGTATGTGTCCTGACCTGGGATGGAACCTGCAACCTTTTGTTGCATGGGATGATGTTCCAATGAACTGAGCCATCTGGCCAGGGCCAAGGTGTTTCTTTCTGTAGCAAAACCTAGCCCATCCGAACTGATCTATCCCTCAGTGGGGTCAGAATAAAGAAGCTGGATAGGGAGGCTCTTGCCAAGTGGGCCAACAACTACTTACTATGGACTTTGTGTTCCAGGTTCTTACACAGATCAACCCCCTCCCAGCTGCAGAACACCCCCCCCTTTTCTATGCCCTTCCAGGGCTTCACAATTCCACCTGACCCAGAACCCACTTCCCAATCTCTGTAGCGTGCTTCCTGTCCCTTTGACACCCAAACCACAGCATTGAGATGTGGTTTTCTAAAGAACTGGCTAAGCCAATCCATCTGAACAAGCAGATCCTTTCAGCTACTGTTTTGAGGTCACTGTGGCCAAATGCTGATTCTCATAAATGCTTCCAGCCTTCTAAGAAAGGGCTCGTGATGTTAATTGCAACAAATACACACTCTGTTGGTAAACGCTGCCCATTGGACACTCTGAGCACACCCTTTGGGATGAAGTTCTTTTGGCAAATCATGATGCAGAGCTGAGGCGCTGGAGTGGAAGTGCCCCTAGAACAGCACTTACTGAGCGCCTGCTATGCCTGGCCATCGGGACTCCGGGGCCCCTGGGTCAGGGGACTCAGGTGGCGGTGGAGGCAGGCAACTGAGTGAGCGGAGGGGGATGACACAGAGTGATAAAGGAGGTTGGTTGGTTAACTTAGTCATTTATTTAGCTGATGCATATTTGTTAAGCTCTCCTGATAGGCTAGGGACTGGAAATTTACTGTCAACAGGACAGGGACACAAAGTGCTATGGGAACATTTAGCAGGAGCACATAACTTAATGTGGGGTGGAGAGGTATGGGGTTTCGGAATAACTTTATAAAGGACGTGACTCCAGAACTGAGTCCTGGAGGGGTAAGCAGAAAGGAAACAGCAAAGAAGAAGGAGGAAGGGTATTCAAGGCAGAGGAAACAGTTTAAGCGAAGGCCTGGAAGCATGAATGAACGTGATGCATTTGGTAAATGCAAGTAGTTTGGATGGACGAAAGCATGGAGTTTAAACTGCAGAGGGACAAGAGATTAGGCTGACAGGGCTATTATCTTAAAGGGTCTGAGGTACTGGGTTTAGGTGCTTGGACTTAGCTGAAGACAGTAGGAGCCATCGGAAGAGTTTTGAGTTATAGTATTTATTAGTTAGAAAACAGGCTCAACTACTATAACGAAGACTCCAAAATAACCATGGCTTAAACAAGATAGAAGTTTACTTCTCACGTATGAAAGAGCCTGGGTAGGGAAGCTGGAGTGGCTTCACCCTCATCAGGAACCCTGGGTCCTTATGGCATGTTGCTCTGACATCCTCAATATGTTGCTTCCTTCTTGTGGTCCAAGAGGGTGGCTCCAGCTTTTTTTTTTTTATCACTTCTGCATTTCAGCCATCAGGGAGGAGGAAAGGGGTCATGGAAAACACATCTCTTCCCTTTGAAGGCATCACCTGGACTTGTACACATCACTTTCATTAACATTGCACTGTCTAGAATTTAGTCACATGGCCATCACGAGCAGCCAGGGTGTGGGAAAATGTAATTTTTATTCTGGACAGACATATGCTAAAATGTAGAGGCTCTATTACTAAAGGAAGAATGGATGCTGCAGGACAACTAGATATCTTCAACAGGGAGTGACAATACTCTTTGCATTTTGGAAAGCCCTCTCTTGGAAAGGATGGAGAATGGACTGGATAGTAAGAGATCAGGGCCAAGGAAATAATTCAGACAAGAACTCCTGAGGCCTGAACCAAAGCAGAGACATTTGGGATGGGAAGTGGACAAAGACTTAGGAAATATTTGGAATTTGAATGGACAGGACATGAGGACCAATTGACTGTTCTTCTAATCTACTGTACTCATCGTAGTACTGTGCATAGCAGAGTGCCTGGCATACAGTAAGTGCTTATGAGTAAATGAATGTATGATCTGAAAGAAGAGTGAATGAGTGAGGTGGAAGGGGAGGAGTCAAGGATAATGACAATGGCTCTTGGAACTAGTTTGATTGAGAAATATCAACACTTAAAGGTAGATCAAATAGTCTTTAAAAACATAACTTCTACCAACTGTAATCTATCATTTTCCCTTTGGTCCCCTTGACGACATTTCCACCTGGTTCCAAAACTTAGCCACTTTTGGTTATTAATGAAGTCTCTTGTTTTGGGCATTCACTTGGTCTTTCCATTTTCAAAGGTCAGTTGCTATTGGATTCAAAGTCCCCACAGGTGGACTGGTGGCAGAAGAGAAGATGGGTGTGTCCTGCTGTCCTGCCCTCTGCTGGGGAGGAACAAAAAGGAAAAAAGGGCTTGTTTCCTTAGGTAGCCCCTGCTGGCCCTCGGCTGACCCCCTTCTTTATTGCTTGCAAGGTGGCCATGCTCCTGTCCTCTGGGTCATCACGTTGTTCAGCTCATTATCTATAGACATGGTGTGTGGGGGGCATAGGGTCCTACAGGCCATGCTGATGAAGGGCTTTGTGCCAAACATCTCTCCCCTGTTGGTGGCAGTGGGCTCACCTTTCACGGCTCACATGTGTACCCCAGGAAGGCCTGCTACCTTCATCACTTTTACCCTCTGCAGTCCCAGTCCCAGGACCTGTGGACATGGGCAGGCCCTGTCTTTCTTCTTCTTGCTGCCTCGCAACCTGGTCACATCCTTGGCCTTCTCTCTCCAGTGCAGTTTCCCTCTTATCAGCAGCACTAGGACAGGCCTGCAGGTGCAGTGGCTCAGCTGACATCCACCGAGAATGAGAGGTCAGACGCCCTCTGGTGGCAAATCAGATGAATTATTCCCTTGGCTGTGTCGTTTTCTGTGAAACAGATCACCCCAAATTAAACTGCCTAAAACAACCACCATTTTATCATGCTCATGGATTCTGTGGATCAGGAATTTGACAGGGCACAGGGGGAATGTCTGGGCTCTGCTTGCGGTAGGCAGCCTAAAAGATAGTTTCCAATGACCCAAGCCTCCCATTACTCATGCCCTTGTGCAGACAGTCCCCTGCTGCTTTGGTATCAGGGTTGGTCTGAGTGGCCAATAGAATACGGAAAAAGTGATAGCATGTACTTTCAAGTAGGTTATAAAAGATGTGGTTTCTGCCTCTCTGTCTTTTGTACTGCCCACTCGGGGAAGCCAGCTGCCATGCGTGAGGACACTCATGTATGGAGAAGCCCATCTGGCAAGGAACGGAGGCCTCCTTCCAACGGCCGCGTGAATGAGCTTAGAAGTGGATCCTCCAGCCCCAGAGAGTCTTAGAAGACGGCAGCCCTGGCTGACAATGAACTGCAGTTTCATGAGAGACTGACTCTGGGTCAGAATCATCCAGATATGCTGCCCTCAGGTTCCCGACTATCAGAAACAGTATGAGTTGATAAATGTTTGTTGATTTAAGCTGTTCTGTTTGGGAGTAATGTGTTATGTGGCAATAGATAACTAATACACTGCTCCATGACGTCTGGGTGCTTAGCTGGAAAGACTCAAGTGGCTGAGGCCAAAATCACCTGGGAGGCTGCTTCATTCACATGGCTGGTGCCTGAGCTGGCACTGTCACCTGCAGCACCCACACGTGGCCCGTCCACGTGGCTTGGCTTCTCACAGCATAGCAGCAGGGCTCTGAGAGGGAGTGTCTCAACAGAGAGTGTCTATAAAGTGAGTTTTCCAAGAGACCAAGGAAGGAGCTGTTCCTATCTAGTCCGGAAGTCACATGGAATATCTTGTTAGAAGTGAGTCACCAAGGCTGGCCCAGGTTCAAGGGGAGGGGATTTGATTGGTCTTCTTTTTGAAAAATATTAAGTACTAATGATATTTTTATTTTTTAAAAGATTTTATTTATTCATTTTTAGAGAGGGAGGAGGGAAAAAGAGAGGGAGAGAAAATGTGTGGTTGCCTGTCACACACCCCTTCCTGGGGAACCTGGCCTGCAACCCAGGCATGTGCGCTGCCTGGGAACCAAACCAGTGACCCTTTAGTTCACAGGCTGGCATTCAACCCCCCGAGCCACGCCAGCCAGGGCTGATTGGGCCTTTTGATGAAGGGGTCATAGGGTCACATTGGAGAGGAGCAAATGGGGGGGGGGTGGCTATCTTTGCAAACTGCAGCGTATACACCTGCCCAGCCTGAGGGAGAGGAAACATCCGTTGCTCCCTGCTCTGCCCTCAGGGAGAGAGGGACAGGTGCTTCTTTTCAGACCTCCAGCTCAGTGAGTAGTGCTGGTTCTACTGCATTGTCGAGTCCTATTAAGCCCTGAGGGGAGCCAGCTGTCCTCTGAACTTAGAAGGTGAAGCACTTCTTGTTTTTTGTTCTCAGCTACAGATTCTGGTGCCAATTCTACTTTTCTGGGTAAAAAGGAAAGGTCTAGCTGACACCTTGTCACACCAAGGCGCATCACCCTTTCTCTGCCAGCCACTGTGCTTAGCCCTTGACCTCAATCAGCCCAGTATTCACCCCCGTAGCTAAAAAATTATGATCCCCTTTTACAGACGAGGAAGTCCCCTGACCAAGGTCACACAAGCCAGAGGCAGCAGAACGGGGACTCAGCACTCCGAACCCTAAGTTTATGCTCTAGGGACCCTGGGATTCCAGAAAGCCTACTGGGTTGTTGGAGCCTTGGCCCTGGTCTTCTCAGGGCCTGTCACCGGTGAGGGGAGGCGCCTGTGAGCGGTGTGAGTGGGAGGGGCTGGGAGAGGTGCTCACAGGAGCTCGGGTTCCCAACCCCTGCCTGAGGGGCTAGTTGTCAGGTGTTTGGGTAAAAGGGGTGGGGGGGATCTGTTTTTACTTTCTTTTCAGGCCTGTCCCCAGTCAATGAGCTTTCTGGTGCTCAGGAGGTGACCTCCAGGGTAGCAGTCCTGGACTCACTGCCCCTCTGTGTTTGTCAGAATGAAACCCCCTCTCTGTCCTAGAATGTCTGATTGGAGAGCCCTCTGAGCTCCTGAGACGCCGGGTCTTGGAGTGATTTCCGGCCCCAGTGAACTGGCCGGCCCTGCCCTGCCCTCCCCTCCCCCCACCTTCCTACCCATTGCTGCTTCCCATCAGGCCATGCTTCCAAGTCTCAGATGTGACAGCTCCCAGCATCTATTGCCTGCCAGGCACTGAGCTCACGTTGGAGACCCAGAAATAAATGAGATACAACCTCTGTCCTGAAGCAGGTCAAGGGCCAGCAGAAGGAGAAACATGAGTTAACTATGAGTTGGTGGGTTAAGGGCACATTGAATGAAGGTCAGAATCACACAGAGGTGGGAGGGCCTAACTCAGCAATAAAAAGCAATGAACCATTGATGCTAGTAACAACATGGATGAATCTCAAAATCATCATGCAGAGCAAAGAAGCCAGACACAAAGGAGCACAAACTGTATGATTCCATTTTTATGAAGTTTTAGATGGGGCAAAACTGTAGATAGAAATAAGATCAATAGTTGCTTGGAATAAGGGTAGGGGGTGGACCGGGAAGGGCTCTTCTGAGAATGAGGAATGTTCTGAAGTGATGAATATGTTCTAAACCTGGATGGGAGTATAGGTTATAGGAGAATATTCGATGGTTGAAACTGACCAAACTGAGCACTTAAGATCTGTTAATTTTACCATATATAAATTATATCTGTGATGGGCAGCTTTCAAAATAGTCCTCTGTGCACTGACCAGTATGGCTCAGTTGATTGGGCTTTGTTCTGAGTGGCGAGAGGTCACAGGCTCTACTCCTGGTCAGGGCACATGCCTGGGTTGTGGGTTTGGGCCCTGGTTGGGCTGCATGTGAGAGGCAGCCGATCAATGTTTCTCACATCAAGATTTCTCTCCCTCTCTTTCTCCTTCCCTTCCCCTCTCTCTTAAAAAAGAAAAAAATAGTTCTCAGCAACCCCTGCCTCCAAATACACACACCTTTGTGAAATAACACCCCCCACCCCCGCCCCGCCACGCACAATGTGTTGGGTTGGTTTGTGTGGCCAATAGAGTGTGGCAGAAGTGACGGCATGTCACTGCTGAGATTAGGTTATAAAGGATACTCTTCTGTCTTGGCCTTTCTTTCTCCCTTTCTCTCAGGTAGCTTGTTCTGGAAGAGGCCATGTGCTGAACATCCCTCTGGAGAACTAGACATGGCAAGGAACTGAAGCCTCCTGCCAGCAGCTATGTGAGTGGTCTTACAGTAAGTGGATCCTTCAGTTCCAGTGAACGCCTTCAAGGGTCTTCAGCCTTGACCGTTTGACCACAAACTCATGAGAAACCTTGGTCTAGGCCACCCAGCTAAGCTGTTTCCTGATTCCTGATCCTTGGATACTGTGTGAGATAATACGTTTGTGGTTTTAAGCCATTAACTTGTGGGAGTTATTTCTTTGTCAGTTATAAATGACAAGTAACAATATTTCAATAAACTAAACATGTGGAGAAAACATCTAAGTGCTCCAGATGGCTTTCCCAGGAACCCTTAAGTGCTTCCCGTGACTCAGACTTCTGGGCTCGATCTCCAAAATGGGGAAAGGAGGGGTCTGGAGCTCTGTCTACAAGTCAGGAGCTGGGGCCTCCTAAATAGTCACAGCCCTGTACGAGCTGCACACAGTGCGTAAGCCCACACTTACTGTGCAGAGAGGACTCAGAAATGCTCCCCTGCCCGTGTTTACCTGCAGGCACCCACTCAGGGCTCAGAAGTTAATACCAGCTACTATTTTGAGAATACTTTCTATGTGTCTCTCTATGCGTGAGGTGATATGCAGAGTGCTTTAACTAATTCATCCCAAAAACCTCTGAAGAAGGTATTATCAAACCTATTTTACAGCTCAGAAAACTGAGACTCAGAACACTGGGGCAAACTGTCAATATCATAGAGCTACCAGGGTGTGGCAGCTTTAGATTCAAATCCAGATCTGTCTGACCCCCAAATGGAGAGGCAAGCAAGCAGCAACCCCCAGACCTGAGAATACTTTTCTCATCTCTTTCCTGTGAGAACAAGCCGCACTTCTGCCATTAGAGAAAAGGCCACAGTCTCAACCCAGATTCCCCAGGGTGATGATATAAAGAGACTGGAGGATGATATCCAAGCCACCAAGAGTCTCAGAGATCATGGGAATCACAGAAGAGGGAACAGACCCAGAGAGGGAAGTGACTTTTCCAAGGACTCCCATCCAAGGGCGGCTTTGGGGTAGGGGAAGGAGAGAAAAGGGGAAGTCAAAGGAAACAATAACAAACTTGAGATCTCATAATTTGGGTCAAGCCCACAATGGGTAGGGTCTACATAAACCAGTATCAGACAGATTGTCCCCATGAGAGCCTAGGTAGCCCCAGGGCCATCACAGAAAGGCTCTGAGGGCAGTGCCTGGCCTAGGGCAGGGCCTGATGAAAAGCACTGTGCCATCCACTTGCCATGACCTTGGGTTGCCTCATTCATTCATTCATTCATTCGTTATTATTGACCAGCTGCTATGTGCTGTTTTAGAAACTTGGGCTATTTCTGTGAACACAAGATCCTTGTCCTTATGCAGCTTAAAATACATAGATTTCATATATAAGTTATAAAGTATCCTAGAAAAGGAAAGGCGCTGTAAGACAAGAAAAAGTAAAGTGGGATTAGAGGACCAAGAGTGACAACAATGGGTATGAAGGGGGCGGGTTGAAATTTTAAAAGGGTGATTCGGTCGGCCTCCTTGAGAGCGTTTCCTCTGAACAAAGACTTGATGGAGGTGAGAGGGTGCTATATCCTCAGTGAGCCTTATGGATGTCTGGTGGAAAGACACTCCAGGTAGATGACACACTGATGTGTGTGTTAGGAGTCAAGGGGAATTATGTCTGCAACTTACTCTAGCAGTTCAGAAAAAATAAACTACATAAATAGATAGAGATAGAGATAGGGAGATATTATGTATGTGTGTTTATAGACATATGTAAATATACATGTATAGAGAGAGAAAGAATGATCAAGCAAGTAGTGTTCAAATGGTCACATTTGGGGAATCTGGGTGAAGGGTACTATTTTTAGAACTTTTCTGTATGAAATTTCCAAATAAAATATTTTTGAGAGGATTATTATTGTTATTATTTTTAAACCATTCAAGGCAGAGGCAGCAGTCTGAGCAAAGATCCTTAGGCAAGAGAGTGCCTGGGTGTGTGAGGGAAATGTTCATGGTGCTGGCAAAGAGAATAAAGGAATGTTTTGGTGTTTTTTACCTGCCTACAATGCACCTCCCTTCTTCAGGTAGTAACAATACCCTGTCCCCACTCTTTTTCCATACTGATCCCATCTGGCAGCTAGGGAGTGGGTGGCCGGAGACCCAGGTCTGGCCAATCACAGATGTTCACGTCAAGCAACCAAGCCAAGAAGACATAGTCCCGGGGTCCAGGGCTGCCTGAAGAGGAAGCCAACCCCACGGAACATAGAGCTGAGACTTGAACCAAAGTCTGTGTCTGAAATTTGACTCCTCGGTGACTTCTTTTCATGGGGCAATAAGTTCCCTTTGCTCTAGAGCCAGTTTGAGTTGGATTTTCTCTTACTCCCAGCAAAAAAAAAAAAAAACAAAAAACACAAAACTTGTCTGATTCAAAGCATCAGGACAGCCTCTCTGAGAAAAGGCCATACTCAGGGACCTGAAGGATGAACAGAAGGATGAGGAGGCCCAGGGACCAGCAAATGGGAAGTTCCCGGGAAACGAAGGAGCGTGACAGGTTCTGGGAGCTGCTGGGAGGCCTGATGGTGGTGGCAGGGCGAGTGAGGGGCCCACGGACATGAAGCTGGACTTGGGCCCCTGATGGAGGGTCTCACAAGCTTTTTAAGAATCTGGAACTTATGGTCAAGGTGGTGGCATAGATAAACATGGCTCACCTTCTTGCATAACCACATCAAAATGACAGCCAAAATATAGAACAACCATCACTCAGCCATCAGAAATCGAGTTGAATGGCAGTCTGACAACTATGGAATTAAAGAAACTACATCCATCCAGACTAGTAGGAGGGGCATAGATGCAGAAGGGGCTGGTCCCACACCCACATGGGGTGGATAAAAACTTGGGAGGGATGTCTCAGGAGTGAGGAGTCCTAGCCCCTGGTGTGGGCTGGGCCCCCCCACTAGGCCCCCCAGCCCAGTGTTCTACTGTCAGGAAGATAAGTTCCCACAATTGGCTGCAAAAACCAGTGGGGATTGAGTTGGTGGAAAAAACTTCTGGAGTCCCAAGCAGTTCCTCTTAACCTATACACGGACCTACTCAGACACTCTTTCTGAGCTCCAGCTCCAGGGTAGCAGCTTGAAAGGTACCAGTGGCATATGGGGAGGATATGAAGTGTCTGGCATCAAAGTAAGAGCTGGGGGACAGCTTTCTCCTAGACAGAAAGGTGGGCAGAGGCCACTGTCCCTTTTCTGCACACTCCCCACATAATGCCACAGAGTCAGCAAGTGGATGACATATCTGACACTCCATCAACCTGGCTAACACTTGTTGCCCTGCCCTGGAGATCCCCAGAGACTCTGTCCCACCCAACTTATGGGCCTGCCCAAGCTACTTTTCCATATAAATGGCTGGTCTTGGCTCATGCTTCACAACTTCCTAAATCCTCTCAAACAAGCAACAGCCAGCCTCAGTGAGCCTCTAACTCCTTTTCCTTTGCTAATTGGCTCCAGGCCCAGCACTAGCAGCAGCCAGCCTAGGTTCACAGCTTGGCTTTGCCCGGGAATCTCCAAGCCCAGCACAAATACCACACTTCTCATATTGCTTTACAGCTCAGGCAGGGTGGCCCTGGGAAAAACACAAGTGGGGACTGACCTTGGCCTGTATCACCTGGGAAACCCCAGAGTCTGTGCATCCAGTGGAGAGCTACACATCACATCGGAGTACCACCACCCTGCCCCTGCAAAGCTGATCCTCCATGGAGGGTAGAGGTTGATGGTCAGTGGTCACAGCTAGTCCTTGTAGCTGGTTGGCCTAGGTAAATCCCTCACATTGACCTGCCAATAGCAAGCAAGGCTCAGCTATACGGGGAGGGTGTACTCAGCCCACATGAAGAATGCACCTCGAGTACCCAGCTTGGGTGATGGGGGAGGCTGTGCCACCGAAACCTATAGGACACCTACTACGTTAGGCTACACTGCCAAGACGGAGTCATAGCAGCTCTACCTAATACATGCAAACAAACACAGAGAAGCTGCTAAAATGAGGAGACAAAGAAACAGGGCCCAAATGAAAGAGCAGATCAAAACTCCAGAAAAAGAACTAAACAAAATGGAGATAAGCAATCTTTCAGATGCAGAGTTCAAAATACTGATTATAAGGATGCTCAGGAAACACTGAGGACCTCAACAGCATAAAAAAGATCCAGTCAGAAACAAAAGATACACTAATTAAAATAAAGAACAATTTACAGGGAAAAAACAGAAGAGTGCATGAAGCCAAGAACCATATCAATGATTTGGAACATAAGGAAGCAAAAAACAACCAATCAGAACAAGAAGAAGATAAAGGAATCCAAAAAAACGTTAGTGTAAACAGCCTCTGGGACAACTTCAGGCATTCCAATGTTCACATCATAGGGGTGCCAGAAGGAAAAGAGAAATAGCAAGAAATTGGAAATCTATTTGAAAAAATAATGAAAGAAAGCTTTCCTAATTTGGTGAAGGAAATAGATCTGCAAGTCCAGGAAGCACAGGGAGTCCCAAACAAGATGGATGCAAAGAGGCTCACTTCAAGACATAGCATAATTAAAATGCCAGAGCTTAAAGATAGAGAATCTTAAAATCAGCAAGAGAAAATCAATTAGTTACCTACAGGGAAATTCCCATAAGATTGTCAGCCGATTCCTCAAAAGAATCTTCGAAGCCTAGATGGGATTGGCAAGAAATGATCAGAGTTATGAAAAGCAGGGACCTACAGCCAAGATTGCTCTACCCAGCAAAGCCATCATTTATAATCGAAGGGCAGATAAAGGGCTCCCCATACAAGAAAAAAACTAAAGGAGTTCATCATCACTAAACCATTATTATATGAAATGTTAAAGGGACTTATTTAAGAAAAAAAGATCAAAACTATGAACAATAAGATGGCAATAAATACATATACATCAACAATTGAATCTAAAAAACAAACTAAGCAAACCAGAAGAACAGAGACAGAATCATGGATACTGAGAGCGTTTTGATGGTTGCCAGATGGGAGTGGGGTTCGTGGGAATGGATGAAGATGTGAGGGGTTTAAGAAGTACGAATAGGTAGTTCCAGAAGAGCCATGAGGATGTACAGTACAGTATAGGAAATAGAGTAGTCAAAGAACTAATTCGTATGATCCATGGATATGAACAATGGTGGGGGGATTGCCTGAGGGAGTGGGGGTTGCTGGAGGGCAAAGGAGAAAAAATTAAAACAACCGTAATAGTATAATCAATAAAATATAATTAAAGCAAAACAAAACAAAACAAAAAGAATCCAGACTTCATCCCAAGGGCGATGGGAAGTCATTGCAAGGTTTTAAATAGGGATTGACTTAATTTGCCTTTTGACTTTATTTGCATTTTAATAAGAATGCTGGCGATAGTGTGGGGACTAGACTGGCAAGAGGTAAGAGTAGTGCGGGGGGACCGCTTAGAAGATTAGGTTAGAGAGGATAACAGTGATTTAGACAGAGTGGGCAGAGCAGATATGTAGAGACTGAATGGATTTTGTGGCAGCTAGTTTCCAACGATGGCCTCCAGGGAACTGTGGCTCCCAACATTCATGCCTTGTGTGGTCACATCTCACATCAAATCTGGGACAGCTCTGTGACCACTTTAACCAACAGAATGCAGAGGAAGTGACACTGTGCCTTCCAAAGGCAGGATGTCTGCTGTCCATATTATTGAGGATTCTGCTCTATGACCTGCAAAGGGGCTTACTCAAAGGACCTGGGTCTCTCACAGACATCAGGAATGGCCAGAAGCCTTGGAGACAGAGGCAAATATTCTTTGGCTCCCTCTGAAGTGGATTCCACTCACCCTGACTCTGACTTGTTACCCAAATGCAGTCTCTGTGTCTCTGATTGGTCAGTTAATTGGAGGCACATGGTTCAATCAACTGTTGGGGTGCGGGGTTGATGAGGGGAGGGGGAAGGAGAGGAGAGCCCAGAGACACAGACACGGCTGTCTGACTCCACTTTTCCTTGGGGTGAATGAGCAGTTTTCGAGAGGAGAACATGACTACTACAGCAATTTCAAAAGAGCTCCAGCTTGGGTCAGGCTTGCATGACTGGGTACTCGGCACATGGGCCTCTGCCCGTGTGAAATCCCACGGGGAAAAGAATGAAATTGTACCACCCAACTCCTCATGTGGCACCGACTCTCTTTCTGAGCCTCTGACCCTTGCTGGGTGTTCCTCAGCTCAGGTTCCCAAACTTCCCTGTGGGCCTGTTTCTCCCATCCTTCCTCAGCAGTATTCCCTGCCCTGCTGCTGGATTTTCCCCACGAGGACCCTGTACCTCTCGCTCAGGGTAATAATACCAAGAGCTACTACTTAGAATGCATTTACTAATATATGTGCCAGGCACTAGGCAAGAGCTTCTACGTGCTCATGAACTCCTTACACCAGTTCCAGAAAGTAGGCACTCTTTTATGCTCATTGTACAGATGCATAAAATGAGGTTCACACAAGATAAGTAACTTTGCCAAGGTCACACAGCCAGTAACGGTTGCCCTAGGAGATGACTTGAAGTTTATACACTCCTAAAGTCTGTCCTCTTATTATCTAGAGCCAGCACCGCCGTCCAGCGCAGGTTGGTTTTTGCCAGACATTACCTCTTTGACAGAGAGGGGCTGGAGTGAAAGTCAGGTGCTTTCTTTCAAGGGTACACAGCTTTGACCTCTTTGCCTGCTGTGCTTCAAGTTCATTTAGGTCAGGGGTTCTCAAAGTGTAGTTCCTGGGCCAGGAGCAGCAGCATCACCAGAGAATTTGTCAGAGATGTATGTTCTTAGGCTTACTGAATCAGAAACACTGGAGGGCGGGGGGGTGGGGGTCAGGAGTCTGTTTTAAGTAGCCTTCCAGGTTATTCTGATGCTCACCCACCTGAGAACCATTGCAGAATGCAGAAGAGTTAACAGCATTTTCCATTCCATTCCCAGGTGGCTCTGGGGAGAGCAGCTGGAGAAAGTGAGGATTTCCAGCTGAGTATTTTTTTATGTGTTGGTGGTGGTTGTATTCTCATCAAATTTGTCAGAAATGACTCAGGTCTGGCTTGAGAAAAAGTGTGTGGATTGCTGAATGGTTGCACACTATTATTTTTTCCACATTTGCATCCAGCCTAAAAGAGAGTGAAAATACACATAAAAAATCCAAACTACCCAATTCAGCAACTTAGCATCTTGTCTGCCTAGGGAAGGATTGTGACTATAATCTCACATTCAGTCCACACACTTGAGTTTAGAGAGAGGCGCAGCTTGGTGCCAGGTCCTGGGCTGGGTTCAGAGGCACAGACCGGGCCCCTGACCTGCCTGCCTCTGCGTCAGGGGACAGACACCTTACTAATAACTAGAATTTGGGGTTCCAAGGGTTGGGGTCCAGAATCTACTCCAACATGACCCTGGACTGCACCGCTTCAAGTTCCTCACCAGTGTGCGGCCCTGAGTTTGAGGCCTGGCTCTGTCACTTGCCAGCTGTGTGATCTTGGGCAAATAACTTGGTCTCTCCGGGCCTCAGATTCCTGAATTGTGAAACGAGGGTAATAATTGACACCTTGCAGGCTTGCTGTGAGGAGGGAGAAAAATGTATGTAGTATAGAGGTACCATCTACTAGCTGTGTGGCCTTGAGCAGTCAGTTGACCTCTCTAGCTTGTTTCTTCCCTACTAATATTTACAGCACAAACCTCATAAGATTGTTGTGAGGTTAAAGATTATACAAGTCTTATAACGCTGCATGATAGTAAGTACTCTGGTAATGTAAGCTATTACTAATGTTAATTTAAGCACATCATTTAGTGGCTGAGCATAGTAGATGCTCAATACATTGCGGCTGTTGTTATTATCAATTTCCATACTTGAAGACAGCTCTGACCTTACAAGGCCTATGGCTGCTTTCAGCTTTTGGCTTTGGTTACTTCAGGGTCTCCATCGCACTGACGCCTTCAGGGAGTTTACCATGCTGACTTCATGTTGATGCTCTTTCTGCCAGGTTATCTGGTGTCTCACTCTGAGTTTCAGCCTCTCTCAGGTCTCCTGCTGTTTGCTGTTGGCCTGATTTCGACATTCTTTGTTCTGGCTCTATGCCCCATTCCCAGGGCCCATCTCACATGCATAAGGTTTTAGACCACAGTTGAATTCCAACTCTGTTGCTTACCAGCTGTGTCATCTTGGACAAAAAATTTAACATCACTTATCTCATCTGTGAAATGGGGCTAATAATGCTTATATTGCAGGGTTTTATAAAGATGAAGTGCAACCATGTATTTGTTAACATTCATTGTGGTGCCTGTCACACAATAGGTGTTTAATGAATGTTTGTTTACTGCTCTGTCTACCTCTCCCTATGTAGAAAATTCCATCATCATTCTAACTAGTATACTGATCTGTAAAAGGGGGAAATAGCTTTCCCTACTTTGTGTCAAACACTGCCAGTCTTCACACAATATCCAGTCTCCATTTCTTCTTCAGTTATTGTGAATTTATTGGGGGTATAAGGAAGCAACAATGTATCCAACTACTAACCATATCTTCCTGCCTCCCTTGCAGCTAGGTGGCACCGTGTATATGTTTTAGCCAACTATATGAAAGGAAGTATTGGATGTTGGTATGGGCTGAAGTCGCCCCCGCAAAAAATATATGTTAAAGTTCTAACCCCAGTACCACAGCATGTGACCTTATTTGAAAACAGGGTCTTTACACAATCAAATTAAAGTAAGGTCATTCTGGTAGGTCTTAATTCAGAATGACTGGCGTTCTTATTTAAAGGGCAAATTTGGACACAGAGACAGATATGTGCACATGGAAGATGATGTGAAGACACAAAGGGAGAAGATAGCCATGTGACTGGAATGAGGTGCCTCCAAACCTAGGAATGCCAAGGAACACTGAGGATTGTGAGCAAACGTCAGAAACTAGAAGTGGCAAGGACTGTCCCCTAGAACCATCAGACAGAACATGGCACTGCTGACATTTTGATTTTGGACTTGTAGCTTCCAGAACTGTGAGACAGTAAATATATGTTTTTGAGCCATCCAGTTCTTGGTACTTTTCTTTTTTTACAGCTACCCTGGGAAATTAACATAGGTAGAATTTGAGGATGGCTGCTTAAAGGCAGGCTTCCTGATGCTTGGACTATATAGGCTTGGTATTTAAAATATTTAACTATGGAAAAATATATATATTTAACCATCAGTATGGATATGGGCCCTGATCAATCAAATAGGACGTGGACTATGAACAATTTGTCTAGTCACACTTGTGTATACTGGTTAAATATTAGCCCTGGGAGTGTGGCTGGAGCTCCATCAGCCATTTTGGACCACAATGCTAGGAGCCAGGAGTTGAGGATGGCAGAGGTGAGGGGAGGTCCCTTGGTTTCTGATGACTTTGTGGAGCTGCCACACCAGACCTGGACTGCTTACCTCCAGTGTTATATGCTACACACTTCATAGAATAAATCTGTTTGTTTATGACTCCGTTATTTTTGGCTTTTCTGTTTTCCTCAGCCAAACCTGGATTTACCTGACATCCAATCCCATGAAGTATTAGGAATCCTGAAATGATCAACAGGAAAGTATTTTGCTAACTTTCCAGCTCTAGGCACACATAAGACATTTTTCTTAATGCAGTGTTTATGACTGTCATTATGACTGGCTTAGGAAGAACAGGTTGAAATTGACGGACATGATCCTGGTCAGAGATCAGAGGCTCTTTGTCCTGCTTCAGCAGCATATTATTGAGGCTCTGCACAGCATCCGTGGATAACAGCGGCATGAGACACTGGCCAGAGAGGGGCTGGCTGCCAGCAGGATGACTGGGTAATTTTTGTTGAGCTGGGGCCAGAATACTCAGCCACGGGTTGACAGTTAATTATAAAGGTTAAGAGTTGGACAGATAAGTTTAAATCTATGTTTCACCCTTACTTGCTGTGTGACCCTTGGCAGGTTGCTCAACTCTGAGTCTCAGATTGTTCATTTGAAAAATGGGAACAATTATAGCCTCTGTGACATAGCGTTGTCATGGAGATTTAGTGATATAACATACTCAGTAGGGAAAAAGACAAATCCAGCTTATTCTGTATCCAGTCCATTAACCCTTGACAGGTAACAAATGGACAGGCTGGATTCTGGTTTGTCCCTTCTTACCTTTATCGATTCATTCAGTAGGCATACTGAATGTGCCTACTATGTGCCTCCTCTGTACTAGGGGATGAAAGGAGCCAGTGAGGGAGACATGGCATCCAAATACAGCCAGCTCAAAAAAAATGGTTTAAGAACAGTAGAGTCCTGGCCAGTGGCTTAGTTGGCTGGAGGGTCATCCTGTAAACCGAAAGGTTGTGGGTTTGTTCCTGGTCGGGGCACATGCCTAGGCGGCAGGTTTGGTCCCCAGCTGGGGGTGTGTGGAAGGCAGCTAATCGATATTTCTCTCCCTCTCTCTCCACCCCTCCCCTTTTCTCTACAATCAATGAATATGTCCTCAGGTGAGGATTGGGGGGGGGGGGGAGTAAAGCCTAACTTTGGGTGCCCTTCGCCTCCTCTTACTGTCATCTTTTCTTGAGGGCTCCCTTTGAGGTTGCATTTGTGGCTGCCCCGGTCTACCTACTCCCAGTCAGTAGATGCTTGCTCTCCGGAGGACCACTGTCACTAATTCATACTATGGTACAAATGACAACAAATCTCTCAAAGCATGGACCTGCAAATGACCCCTCCTGTAAAGCTGACTGCATCCTGAGACACTGTCCCCATGCATAGAAAGCAAGAGGTTGCTAGGTAGAAGGGCCTGGAAAAATCAGCCTGAATTGAAGCCCGGCAGAAGTGACTCTAAGCAAAATGACCCAACCAAGTACACCAGCAGTCATGTGCTCAGACTGGGTGGGGAGCAGAGAATGGCTCTTCCAGACTCCATGGTCACTGCTGTGCATTATCTGGTTAGGTTGTGCAGGGTGCCCTAGGTGGACACTGAGGCAGGACTAGAAGTGCCTCTGCCTTTCAAGAAGCCTATGGCCTGACTGGGGACATGAACATGTATGTTAGACCAAAAGCCTTTTGGCCCCACTGATTTGAAATGCCGCCTTCATTGTGTACCACATTCTCCAATATGCATAAGACTATTCTAGCCCTGACTGTTGTGGCTCAGTAGGTTGGGCATCATTCTTCAAATCAAAAGGTTGCTGGTTCTATTCCCAGTCAGGGAACATGCCTGCATTGTGGGCCAGTTTCCTGGTGGAGGACGTGTGAGAGGCAATCAATCGATGTTTCTTTCTCACATTGACGTTTTGCTTTCTTTCTCCCTCCCTTCCTCTCTCTCTAAAATAAATAACTAAAATCTTTAAAAGGAGAGACTATTCTAGACTCCGTTCTGTTCTACCACAGCCTCTCCCTGCACCACTACTATGCTGTCTCAAAGACTATAGCTTTATAAAATAATTTGTTATCTGGTAGAGGAAGCCCTCTTTCTTCTTTTTCAAGAATGTCTTACCTGTTCTCACATGATTACTGTTCCAGATGAACTTAAAATTAGCCTTTGAGTAACACAGATGTTGAATCCTCTTCTGCACTCTTGGGTATGCCAAGCACTCAGTTCCTGCTCTTGGGAGCTCACAAACTCTCTGAGCAGGGTAATCAAACAAGAAATGTAAAACAGTATCAGGAAACTCACCCTATGGGTAACTAGAGCCAAAGGAGTGAGGAGTCGGCATAGCATAGGTAGAAGTGTTGTGAGTTCCATTGCTCCTTCAGACTAGGAGAGTCCTTCCTGAGACGCTCAGCAGGGGAGATGACATAGGGGACTTAGATGGATTAGTAGGAGTTTTTCAGGCAGAGGAGAGAAGAAACACTTTGAGTGGGGAAAGTCAGACACATTTCATTTGACAGGTGATAGGCGTTTGCCAGATTCAGAGGATGGAATGAAGGGAGGGATTGCCTGGAGCTGCAAAAACCACAAGAAGACTCCCTGAAGACATTTTGGCTGGGTTTGAGTTGGAGGAATCAGAGAAGATGCTGGAAGAGGCAATTAAATAAAAAGGATTTTATTAGGAAATTAATACAAGATGACTTTTGACCTGAACTTCGAGGCAGGAGCAAGACAGGGGACAGGGGGTAGTCACAGAAAAGACTTCCCGGAGAATAAGAAATCTTCTGGCTTCCTGCCCACTCGTATCCCAAATCCCAAATCCAGGATCTAAGCGTCCCACCGCGTAGACACCGAGGATGCTGAGGTGGCGACTGTGCAGTTCCGATTTCCAGGTGTGGGATAGCTACGGACCAACCTGGACAACTAAGGCTCAGGTTTGCGGAGCCGGCTGGCAGAGTTGAATGCTTTTTGTCAGAATTGACCAATGGGATGGCAGCACCCGGTTGCCAGGGCTACCGGAGGCGGGGCCTAAGCGACAGGGGCGGGGTCTGGGCGGGGTTTATATAAGTGGGTGGCGGGAGAAAGGCGGGGCGTGGAGTCAGTGGCTGCTGAGCGGGCGGGGCGTAGGCCGCGGGGTCGGATCCCGGGGGAGCGAGCTAGCGGAGGCGCGGTGGATCTGATTCACTTGCTGGGGAGATCTATGGGAAAAAGCCGTGTAAATGCGTTTTAAGGCAAGTGCGGGAGTGGCTCTGGGAGCCTTGGGATGCGGGAGCCCTCTGCTCCAGTGCTGATGTGCCCCTGGCCCCTCTTGCCTCTTTTCAGAAGGGGCTTCGGCTCCGCAACTGCCACTCCTCCTCGGAGTGTTGCACAAGTTTCGAGGTCACCGGCGACCCCCCCTAGCAGCGCGCCTGGCTCTGGCCCCCCGCGAAGGAGGACGGGGCTTGGTAAGGGTGTGTGTGTGCGCGCGTGTGTACGGGGGCGGGGGTGACGGGACCTCGGCCCTGCCCTCGGCGCGGGGGTGGTCACCGGGACAAGATTTCAGATTATGGTTCTTGCCCCGGTGCCCGCGTGGCGCCCCAATGGACGCTTAGAATCCTAGCACTCCAGGGCCAGCCGGCCCTAGTTTAGAAACAGTGAAACTGAGGCTCTGAGAGAGGACGGGGCGTACCCAAGGTCACTCAGCAGAGAGCGGACCCGAACTTATGCTCCGGCTCGCGGGGGCTGAGACCCTTTGGCGGAGTCACCCGAGGCCTCGTTAGGTGGGCGTGGTCAGGACTAGGGACACGCTGGAAACTTGGCCACCCGCGATTCTCGGCTTTCCTGCACCTTTGCTCTCTTTCTTTCCTTTTTTTTTTTTTTTTTTTTTTTAAATTCAAAGACCTCCAAAACAATTCATCCATTTTAAAGATGGGGAAACTGAGGCTTTGAGAGGCAGTGACATCTAGGCATATGATGCCTTGTCCCAGTCCCGGATTCTCGATGGAATCCTATCCCAGTGAACCTCAGCTCCTCAGGCTTGGGCTAGGGGCGTGGCGGGGTGTGACAAGACTGGGCACCCCGGCTTGGGGAAGTGAGCGAGGGGGTCGGCGCAGGCCACCCTCCTCCCCCATCCACACCCAGGCCAGCAGCCTCCTCACTCTCCCCCTGCAGTGTGTTGCATACTTTCTAAGGCGGCGGCGACAGCGGCAGTGGGGCAGCCGGGACTCCATCCAGCCCATCCGCTCTCCTCCTCGGCATGGCTGGCTACCTGAGTGAAACGGACTTCGTGATGGTGGAGGAGGGCTTCAGCGCCCGAGACCTGCTGGAGGAACTCACTCTGCGGGCCCCACAGGCCACCGCGGTGAGCGGCTGCAGCGGGGGTGGGTCCCCCACTCCCTGTGCAGGCCCAGCTGCCTCCTCTGAGGAGGCCCTCATCTTACTCTTTCACTTATTTGCTGTTCAGTCCTTGCTATTTGCAAGAGACAGGCTCATTTGTCCCCTGTCCCTGGTCCTTGCCACCGAACCTGCCCCTCCTGACCCCTGCCTTGATGATAGCACCGCTGTCACCTGCCTAGATCTCCTGCCTCCATCATCTACCTAGATCTAGGTCAGAAACCTGGGAGCCCCTTCTCCCCCCGCCCCCCAACTCACATCTAGACATCACCAAGCTCTGTGAATTCAGCCTCCTTAAAATACCCCCGGGTGTGCTCCTCCAGAACCTCTCTCTGTAGTTCAGGCCTCTCCTCTCGAAAGGCCCCTCAACCTCCTCCCTGCCTCATGGCCCAACCCCAACTTGATCACAGCCCTGCTCAAAATTAGAATTCTTTGGCAGTTCCCAATTGCCTACAGGGTCAAATCAGAACCCCTCTGCCTTCCAACCCCAATTCCAGCTTCTCCCCTGGTGTGTATCCTGCTCCATCAGAGCTGAATTACTCTGCTCAGAGGGCCAATGATGCCTTGTGCTCTATTACCTATCACCCCTTTGCCTAGAACACCCTTCTCCTGCCCTCTCTCCCTCTCACCTATTTCTCCTCATTCCTTATTACTCGTTAGTGTCACCTTTTCCTGATTGCCCAGGCAGCTTTTGTATTTTCTTTGTCCTTGGCCCCCCTGCATTGCGCAGAAACTCCCGTCTGGTCAACTCTGTCCCCTAGCATAATGTCCAACACCAAGTGGGCATCAGTTAAACAAAGTGTTGCATAAAGGAAAACTGAGTCCCAGGGAAGGTTTCAGTTATGCGGTCTCACCCATAGCCTCATACGTGTTCAGCCCTCAGCAATTCTGTTAGGGCCCCTTGTCCCACAGGCATGGGTTGCAGTGTGGGGGGGGGGACTACCTCAGGGCTTCATTGGGCACCACTATGTGAAAAGCAATGGGCCATAGGCCATAGTTTTGGCCTTCAAGGAATTGATCTTTTTCTGGAGAAGACAGATACATACATACTTCTCGTACTTTGGAAGCAAGTGCAAAATGCAGTGGGAGCCTTAAAAGCAGAGGTGACTTCTTGGTTTGAGGGAGGTGGTGCTGGATATGAAACCTGAAGGTAGACTAGGAATTTGCCAGACACATGTTGAGGAAAGGTATTCTATGTGGAGGGCATGCTGGGAACAGAGGCTTGGAGGTGGGAAAATAAACAATCCAGGCTGCAGCTGGAGTTTGAGGGGCAGTGAGGGGAGGGACTAGGGCTGGATTACAGATCCTCAAATGCCAGGCTGGGGAGTTTGCCTTCTGTCCTGTAGGCTTGGGGAGTCCCAGAGAATTTAGAGCAACATGGCCTTGTGGCCACAGCCGAGCTTAGGGCAGATACTCGGGAGGACCAGGGATGGCATGCAGAAGGAGGGAGCTGGGTAGGGTCTCACATTCACCCCTCTTGTTGTGCAGGGAGAGGTTACTGCCTTCTTCGTGGCCGACCTGGGTGCGGTAGTGAGGAAGCACTTCTGCTTTCTGAAGCGCCTGCCTCGAGTCCGGCCCTTTTACGCCGTCAAGTGCAACAGCAGCCTGGGTGTGCTGAAGGTCCTGGCTGAGCTGGGGCTGGGCTTCAGCTGTGCCAACAAGGTGAGCCCCTGCCCCCAGCAGCACACTGACCCTTGCTGCCTCCTGAGCACACATGTGGCTGGGCTGCTCTGGGTGGGCCCTGGGGAGGCAGGAGTGACCTGCAGTTGGCCTCTGCCCTCTGGAAGGGCCACTCACTTGGGAAGGGCTTTAAGGGATGAGGGAGGGAGAAACAAGCATGGCATTTGCCAGCCTCGAAGTTGCAAATTAGAGCCATGTGGGTCCCTGGGATAGCTGGCTCATCTTTTTAAATGGAGGCTTTCAGACTTCTTGGCATAGAGCTATACATAATATTCTTTTAACTAAAACAAACAAACAAACACACCCACTTACTGTTGTTTTTATTTTCTTTTTTCTTTTATAATCTTAATAATATGTGACTGCATTTTCTTAACTAATCCTTTTTGAGTTTTGTTATTTGTTGCCAATTCTATTTCCTTTCCAATTTTATTAATGCTATTGTCTTAATTCTCTCCTGCTCAATTTAGATTTACTTTGCTTATTTACTGTTATTCTCTATTCATTGAGCTCCTACAAAGTGCTAGTCGCTGTGCTAGGTAGGGCTGGCTGTAGAGTAAAACAGACTCTGCTCTCCTTGGGTTGAATACTTAGTTCATCTATGTTTTCACCACCGTTTTACCTTGTCTATTTTTATTCTGTTCTTACTTGAGAAGAGCCTTTAAGCTAGGAAGTTTCGTCAGAGTACAGCTTTGGATATACTTATTCATTCAGCAGACCTTTATTGAGCGGCTACTGTGGTGCCATGTACTATTCTTGGTGGGGATTTAACAAGTCAACAAAACAACAAAAAAGCCCTTTGTTCATGGAGATTCCTTTCTGAAATAAATAAGTGAAACAATGAAAATGCATAGTGTCTCCCTGGCCAGTGTGGCTCAGTTGGTTGGAGCATGATCCTGTGCACTAGAGGGTTGCAGAGGTTGAGGGTTTGATTCCCAGTCAGGGCATATGCCTAGGGTATGGGTTCGGTCTCTAGTCAGGGCACACAGGAGGCAGCCAATCAATATTTCCCTCTCTTTCCCTCTCTAAAATCAATGAACATATTTTTTTTAAAAAAGAAAGTGTATAGTATTTTACATGGAGAAAATTAAAGTGGGAAAGGGAAGTAGGGAATGTTCAGAGAGAAGATAGCACTCTAGATAGTTTGGCTATGGGAGGCTTTGCTGAAATTTGAATATAGACCTGCAAGAAACAAAAGATCATGCCTGGTGGATAACTAGGGGAAGGACATTCTAGGCAGAGGGAATGAATGGCAAGCACAAAGGCCCTGAGGTGCCTGGTGGGCATTGGTTTGTGGTATTGTCATTACTGTTATTTTTTGTAATGGCTAGTAATGGGTGTTTTGAGGGGAACCCTTTTAAAACCCCTTAAATGAAGCAATGTAACTGGGTGTTGAAAGGAGAGTTTCAGAGGGGTGTCCTGTGGGAGAAAGGAGAAGAGCTAACTTGGGCAGGAAGACAGGGCTGGGGGGATTCCAGTGGGAGAGAGGTGTGTACTGGGGCGGGACCATCAGAAGGAGCAGCTTAACGTTTATCAGAGGCTAATGGTAATGCTGTTATTGACAGAGGAGTCTCTCTCTCTCTTGTCACCCACAAAGCCCTGTTGCATTAGCTCTTGCTTTGCACACGTGTTTTTTTGTGTGTATCACATAAAACCCTGTGAGGGGCATAGGGATAGAGGTTGGCATTTTACAGGTGAGGAAACTGGGAACCAACTCAGTAGCAGAGCCAAGACTTTCCCCTGCACACACTGGGCCTCTGCTCTGGGCAAAGAGGAAGGGGATCCTTTTCTGGGCTACTTGGTCTAGGGGTGAAGAACAGGACCGAATCCCATTGACTAAAGTAGTCTGCTTCTGGAATCCCAGAGGTAGGGCCCTTGGCCCTCTAGCCTCCTGATTTCCAAAGGCTGTTGGGCTTAGAAAGGCCTTGAAGTCAGTGGGGGCTTTAAAAGCATCTACCATTTGCTGAGTGCTTCTATTGTGCCAGGTGCTTTGCCAAGCATTTTCTGTACATGATCTCATTTTATTCTCGAAACAACCCTGTGAGGTAATTATTGTTACCATGATTCTGACAACAGTCCTCTGAGGACACATTTAATGCATAATGGACACAGGCACAGAGATTGAGTGACTCACTGGGAAGTGGCTGCTTGTGTAGGGCAATGGGCTCTGCCTCTATAGCTGCTGTCTCTTCCAAGATCCTAGGGAGCGGATGGCTGAGCTGGGACGAGGCTGGTGATAGGTGCTAACCCCAGGGGCTGTGAGAGGCCGGGTACCGCTCCTGGGGGGTGGGCTCACACAGACCTTCGGGTGCATTTACTAAGAGGTGGCTGTGGGACACCCAGCTTTCCTTTGAAGTCCAAGGCTGCCCTCTTCTGGTCAGCCATAGCTGGTGGCTGTGCTAGCACTTAACACTAGCGTGGCAGCAAGCTAGGGCTGGGTGTACTGGTTTGTGTTAGAGGGCTTCGGGGTCAAGGGCGCAGGCCACACCCTGCGTGGAGTGCTGGTCTACCCACCTTCCCAAAGAGTTTTTGTCTCGCTTGCCCTCCCTTGCTATCTCCCTTAGCCTGCTTCCATCTTAAAAAGCCTTTCCCAGATACCATATCATCTCCCACCCTGATCCCTCACTCTTTCTTCATGGCCAAAACGAGTTTTCTACACTTGCGTGTCTACAGTCACTTGTCACTTTCCCTTAGCGCCCACCCCTTGCACCATTGCTTCCCTGCTTCCACGCTCACCACTCCAGGGAACCTCCCCTTACCAATGTCCCCCAGGGATCTCCAGGATCCAGTGAACACTTTATTTTAAACCTTCATTTTGAATCATTCCTATCATACATATGTATTCTTTCATACATACACAAGTAGGACATCAGCTTTATGTCTTTGGAGATAATTGCCGTTATGAATTTGAGTTTGGTGGGTATATTAGTATTTTTAACTTATAAATATGATGTATAGGAAAGATACAAGATACCTTGTGATTTTATGATAAAATATAAAAGATGGTCATGTGTTATGGACTGTCTGGCAACAGCTTTCCATTCAGCAGGTTGTGGAGACCTGTCTATGTTTATGCATGTAAACTTTGTTGGGGACACTCTTTGATCCTGTTATTATTTGGCCTCTCAATAGTATTCAACGCAGGGGCATTTTTTTTTTTTAAGTCCAGTGTGGGTTCACTGTAGACACAGTGTTGTACGGCGGATCTCTAGAACTTACTCATCTTGCAGAACTGAAATCTGATGCCCATTGAGTGCAACTCCCCATGTAACAACATAGTCTGTTAAAAAACGTCCTCAATAACAGATGCTCCTACTTTTAAAGACTTCGGAAGTGTGTCAGATGAAAGTGAGTGCTGCTCTGGCCCAGCCCCACCCTCACTGAGGGCCTCTGATGGTCGAGGCACCGCCTTCCATACAGACATAGTTGTAGGACAGGCTGCGCTTTGACAGGAATGGCATTATAATCTCTGTTCTGTTCTGCTTCTTCTGGAGACATTCTCTCTCCTCACTTCAGTGCGGGTCCTGGGTGCCAGCTTTTTCTCGTCTTCCACCGCTCTCTCAGTGGGAAAGTTCAGGCTCCCTTCTGTCGTAAACTCTCCCTCTGCTTAAGGAATTTCATCTCTTCCCATGGCTTTCAATGCCGTCAATATGCCGCCGCCTCCCATGTTTTGATCTGCTACCCAGACCTATATAACCAGCTGCTGGCTTGATAATGGAACAGGATGTCTGGAATCCAGTGTTTTCAAATGCACGCACCATCTTCCATTTGCAAAGCATCCCTTGGTCTGCTTATGCATGGGGTCCCCTGAGACATCCTCACCCTGCATCCCCACGTGCAGCCCCCCACCAAGTTTGCCAGCCCTGCCTCCAGAACACGTCTCCCTGCCTTTCTAGTGCAAACTCTGTTATCTCTGTCAGGGTGACTGCCACCAGTCTCCCCACAATCCCCTCGGGTCTTTCCAGGTAGCCAGAGCCATATGCATTTAAGATTATTTTTTAAATTTATATATTTATTTATTTTCAGAGGGAGGGAGAAAGAGGGGAGAGAAACATTAATGTGAGAGAGAAACATCAATCGACTGCCTCTCGCACATGCTCTCACCAGGGACCGAACCAGTAACCCAGGCATGTGCCCTGATTGGGAATCAAATGAGCAACACTTTGCTTTACAGGATGATGCCCCACCGCCTGAGCCATGCCAGCCAAGGCCACAGTGATATGCATTTAGACCTTGCATTTAAAATGCCAACCTGAGCATTTCGTTTCCCTTCTTGAAACCCCTGGAACAGTTTCTCGTTACTGGCAGGATAAATTAAGAATCCACACCAGCCTTCTTGGTTTCCCTGTTGGCTCTACCCACTTGGCTCCAACTTCATCTTCCCCACTGTGCGCGCCCTGCCCAGGACACTCTCCTATCCTCTACCCGTATCCAGCTGAGCACCTTCTGGCCTCAGAACCGCTGCCCAGGCCCTTCTTCTCCTGGAAACCTTTTTTCCTTCCTTCTGTCTTGGCGTGGCCTAGGTCTCCTGTGGGTCTCAGCTTCAATTTCTGACCCTCGGAAAGGCTGCCCTTCACCGCTATACTCAGGTCTCCTGATCTGCGTTCTCTTTAGGATCCTATGCTTTGTCTTCATGGCTCTTATCCATTCCATCTTTATTCAGTGTTCATGTACTCCTTCCTACCCGTCTTCCCCACCAGCCAGAAGATGCCAAAGGGTCAGAGACCCTGTCTACTTTCCTCACCACTTGTTTTCGTGAGCACCTAGCATGGAGCCTGGCAGCTCAGCAGAGCTCCGGCAACACTTGCCAGCTCAGGATCAAGGCTGAATGCTCCCTTGTACTGTGGTTAAGAGCTGGTGTGCTCAGTTCTGGGTTAGAGTTCCAGCTGTGTCACTTATAAACTGTGTTACTTTGGACAAATCACTTTCTCTCTCTAAGCCTCTGTTTCCTATCTAAGATTATTGTAAAGATTAAATAAGAATGTAAATAAAATATTTGATGTGGTGGCTGGCATAGAGTTATTATTTTTCCTTTTTAAAACTTATTTTAAAATTATAGTTGACAGACAATACTAGACTAGTTTCGGGTGTGCAGCACAGTGATTGGACATTGATACACCTCACTCAGTGATCTCCACGATACAGCAGTCACCATACATAGCTATGATATTTTTGACTGTATTCTCTGTGCTGTACTTATGCATTTTATACCTGCAGATTTGTACCTCTTATTCTCCTTCACCTTTTTTTTTTTGGCCCCCCCCCCACTCCCTTTCCCTCTGGTAACTATCAGTTTGTTCTCTAGATCTATGCAGCTGTTTGTATTTTGTTTTGTTTGTTTATTTTGTTTTCCAGATTCCACATATAAATGAAATCATATGGTATTTGTCTTCCTCTGTCAGGCTTATTTTATTTAGCATTAGGTGCTCTAGGCCCATCCATGGTGTCACAAATGGCAAGATTTCATTCTTTTTTATGGATGAGTCATATTCCGTTGTATCTGTAGGGGGCCGCTTTGAGTGGTGTTGGAGACTATAGTCCCCTCGCAAGCTGGGGCCTGGGAGAGGACCTGTGAGACTTGGCTGCAACACCAGTAGTGCAGTTGATAGGCAGGACCCGATAACAAACTCTGAGGGCCCCCGGGAGAAATCAGGCCTAGAAGTAAATTACACTCCTTACAGCATGCTTTATTTCTCCCTTACGCTCTGTTAATGTTATACCAGTTAACCAGCTCAAGGCTGGGAAAGAAATTTACAAAATTCCTGGACCCTGACCCAAATCCTCCCTGGCCCCATAATGTTTACTCATCTCAGACCCAAGCAATTCGGTATGTTCCTGCCATTGTCTCCTTTAAACATCACCCATTCTCTGTAAGCTTAAATTACTGATGTAATTAGATTACCTATACATTCCTGCTACCTGTGCCCTGCTTGTAACCTTCTCAATAAAAGCCATTGAACATGGGGGCTTGGGGCAGTCTCCTTGAGAGAGAATCACCTTTCCCTTTCCTTGACAGGCGAACAGTGTCTGGAACGACTCTCTTCCATCTGTGGTGAATCGGGGGGCTTCGTGGGCGGAGGTCCCCCTTATGTATCTGTATACAATATCTTTTTTATCCATTCGTCTATCATTGGACAACTAGGTTGCTTCCATATTTTGGCTATTGCAAATAATGCTGCAGTGAACACAGGGGTGCAAATATCTTTTTGAATTAATGTTTTTGATTTCTTCCAATAAACACCCAGGAGGGGGATTCCTGGGTCATATGGTAATTTAATTTTTTTTTGAGAAATCTCCATACTGTTTTCCATATTGGCTGCACCGATTCACATTCCCACCAACAGTGCATGAGGGTTTCCTTTTCTCCACATCCTTGTCAATGCTTGGTATTTCTTTTTAATTATAGCCATTCTGACAGGTGTGCTATTTCATTGTGGTTTTGATTTGCATTTCTCAATGATTACAATGGTTATTTAAATATGTACGATCAAAGCTAACCCTCAGGTCCCCAAGGAGCTAGCCCTGCTTCTTCCTCTCACTTCACGTGGTCAGGCAGGGAGTGGAACAGCTTCATACCCACTCAGACTCAGGGCAGCCATTCCAGCTCTGCAGTTGGACGTTTGTGTCCTACCGTTACCAGCTGGGTCACCACAGGCAGGGGACCCTCTCTGTCCTCTGTAAACTGTGGCCGATAAATATTTCATAGCGTATTAATAGGCATCGCCTCAGACAATACACATAAACACCTCATGCTGAAAAAGTTGCTAAATTAAAATTAGAGTCTCATTACAAACTCAGGGTGGCTAGAAATGGCCCTCTGTCTCCTCTCACGTTTCTAAACTGACTTCCTCTTGACTTCCTCCCCTTAGTCACGGAGAGGCAGGCCTGAGTTTGAAAGTTGGTTCTGCCACCTACTTGCTGACTGGACTTGCTGAGCCTCGGTTTCCTTCTCTGTAGAATGGCACTAACATCTATCTGATGGGGTTATCGTAAGGAGTCAATAAAAGAGTTAATCTACAGTAAGGGCTGGCAAACTGCATGGTGAGCTGAGTCCAGCCCATTGCTGAGTTTGTAAAGTTTTATTGGATCCCAGTCTTGCTCATTCACTTATGCATTGTCTGTGGCTAGTTTGGTGCTACAGTGGCAGTCGAGTAGTTCTGACAGAAACTGTATGGCCCACAAAGCCTAAGCAGTTTGCTCCCTGGTCCTTTATGGGAAAGGCTTGCCAACACCTGATGTAAGAAGTGTCTCATTGGGTGCCTGCTTGTGGTAGATGCTCAATGACTGTGGTTGCTGTCATTGTAGTCACCATTGTCTGTATCATAGTGCAGCCATCGGGTGGAGCAGTGTTCTGTAAAGGGGAGGAGGAGGAGGCCCGGTGGGGAGAGGGGCCCGCTGGGTCACCCAGCACAATGCCATGCACACAGCAGGCCTGTGTCAGAAAGACTCCTGGCCTTGTGAACTTTCTAACACACCAACTAGTATTCTCTAAGCATTATAAATACACCAGGAGAATGTGTTAGAAGTCTGTTGTAAGGGCTCCCATGAGTCCTACAATGCTTTTGTGTGAATTAGAAGATGTTCCCCACCCTGGATGGGTAGCTCAGTTGGTTGGAGCATCATCCCTATATGCCAAGGTTACAGGTTCAATCCCTGGTCAGGGCGCATACAAGAAGCCACCAATGAATTCATAAGTCAATGGAACAATAAATCAATGTTTCTCTAAAATCACTAAAAAAATTTTTAAAAAAGAAAACATACCCCTTGCTTAAGACACTCAATTGTTAAAATAAATGTACTGATTTTGTTAGAAGGGGATGCTTTATTGTCAGGATGCTGTACTAAATATACAAACCTCCCCGCTGTCCGCTGTGAATGGCACGCCCCCGGACTGTGCAGTGCATCACTGCACAGCTGGACATGGCAGCCCTGCCTGGCCAGGCGTGGTGAAGCAGCAGGACCCTGCCTTTTGTATGTCTGTTGTTCAACAGCGAGGCCCGCTTCTTACGGACCTCTGTGCACATAGCTATGACTTGGCCCCTCATTTGTGTTTCCTTGGCTTCTGTGGGCCCAGCAGGCCCTGGTGCCTCCTCACCTCCACTTTTCGGACCCCACAGACAGAGATGGAGTTGGTCCAGCATATTGGCGTCCCTGCCAGCAAGATCATCTACGCCAATCCCTGTAAGCAAATTGCACAGATCAAATATGCTGCCAAGCATGGGGTCTGGCTGCTGAGCTTTGACAACGAGACGGAGCTGGCGAAGGTGGCGAAGAACCACCCCAGTGCCAAGTAAGCTGAGAGCCACTCATGTGGGAGGCGGAGTGGGTGGGAGGACTGGAGCTGGAGCCAGGGACCCTGTCCTGGACCCAGCCATGGTCGCAGGAGGTTGGGGCAAGCACCCTTGGACTGGACCCAGGATGCCACGGCCTGGCTTGGCAAAGTCATGGCTGAGAGAGCTGGAGGGGTTGGTTAGGAAAGCTTCATGAAGGAGGTTGCTTTGGAGGTGGGTCTTGGACAGCGAATCCAATTTGGGGAGGACACAAACAGTGTATCAGAGAGAACTGCATAAGTATACGCATGGAGGTCAAAATAGCAACGGGCGTTTGCGGGATAAGCAGAAATTTGGTGTGACTGGAAGGTACCATGGGCGAGGGGTGAGGGAGACAGTGAATGATGCTGGTCACGGGGCAGGCAACTGATGCACATGGGCTTTGCAAGGAATCAGGGCTGGGCATTTCGCTCAGGCTGTGGCTCTCACATGGTCCCCTGATACCCTGGCGGTTCCAGGTAGGGGCCTGGGGGTGAACAGGGCGCCAGGTGGTAGGCCACTCTGCTTCACCCAAAGCAGCTTCCATTTTGTCTGTTATACATGATATTGGGGTTCTCAATAAGACTGTGTATGAAAAATAGAATAGTCTCCCTCTTGCAAGGAAAGCTGGAAAAGCTTGGCTGGTATAGCAGCTGATTTAGAGGAAGTGGAGCTGCCACAGAGCTCGGGTGAGGGCTCAACCAGGGCAGGGGCTGCCAGAAGGGCCCAGGGGCGTTCAGGGAATGGATTGGACAGGACTCGGAGGCCAACTGGCTGTGCAGGGAGAGAAAGGGGACAGGGGGCCTGGGGGGTTGGGGTTGGGGGGGCTCTGAGCTGCAGAGGTTCACATCCCTTGGCTCAGAGAAGAAGTGGTCAGGATGGGGGAGGCAGGGGCTCCCTGGCGGAGGTGCGCTGCGTGTCTCCCCAGGATGGTCCTGTGCCTCGCCACCGACGACTCCTACTCCCGGAGCCGCCTCAGCCTCAAGTTTGGAGCATCGCTGAAGTCCTGCAGGCACCTGCTTCAGAATGCCAGGAAGAGCCATGTAGAGGTGGTGGGTGTGAGGTGAGTGTCTGGAAGCCCCACCCTCTCCACCCACACCGGGCCCAATGCCTGTCCCTCGGGAATTAATCAGGCCTGTATGAGGCCTCCCCAGCCAAAGTCCGCCAAGGAGGGCCTGGCCCAGGGCCTGGAATGCTGCCATTTGAGGGTTTCCTCTCTTTGGAAGGCAGGTTTGGCATGTCTTGCTGTCCCAACCCCACAGTCCCCAGGTGTTGTCCCAGGAGGGACCTGGCATTGCAGGAGTTCTACCAGCCTGTAGGCCACACCTTTGCTCTGCTTCTCTCCTCGCAGGGGCAGGGACTAAGTAGTAGCAATGACCTAACAACACAGCTTTCATTTATCCTGTACTGGGGCATTCCAGGCCCTGTGCTCCACGTTTCATGCACATTATCTCACAGCCTTGTGGGGTCTTCTCTCCACTTTACAGATGGGGAACTAAAGCCCAGACAGGCCACACCGCTGACTGCGCAGTGCATCCAGGTCTGGCTGGCTCCGGGGTCCTGGCCCTCATCCCCAAAGGCCCAGCCATAGGGGCAGACTGCCCACTCCTCACTTGCTGCACGGTCCTCAGCAACCCATTTAACCTCTTAGGCCCTCAGTCATGACATCTGTCGAATGGGCACCGTGTCCAATGTGCCTTTCCTGGCTGGGGCTGAGGTGGTGGCACCTGGGGCCCTGCATATAAGCCGAGGCTTTTCCTCCTGTCCCAGTTTGCACGTTGGCAGCAGCTGTGTTGACCCCCAGACCTATGCTCAGTCCATCGCAGACGCCCGATTTGTGTTTGAAATGGGCGCTGAGCTGGGCCACCGGATGCATATCCTGGACCTTGGTGGCGGCTTTCCTGGAGTGGAAGGCACCAAAGTGAGATTTGAAGAGGTAACCCTGGGTTTGGAAGTGTCATGCTGAGCTCTGTGGGGGTGGGGTGGGGGCAGGACGTAGAGGGTTATAATGAAGATGGGAAGCCACTGTGAGCGAGTCCTATGTGCTAAGTGCTGTGCTTGGTGCTTTATCTGGATCTTGTTATTAACCTTGTGCTACTGCTGAGCAAACTCCCTGAGTCCACAGTAGAGCTGGCTGCACTGATGTTATGTCACTCCCTGAGTCCACAGTAGAGCTGGCTGCACACGCAGCTCTGCCTGATCCAGCTCATGCACACATTTGAGGCTCAACCAGGCCGTATTTGCCTAAGTCATAAAGCTCGTTGAGGGTCTTGGCGGATGAGAAATCAAATGGGAAGGCAGGAAAGGGAAAGCAAACCTGCCCACTTCCCCGTCTGTGAGATGAAATCAAGGAAAATGTGACATCTCAATCTCCACTCCAACCACTAGGGGACGCTTCTCCTTAGTAGTACGAGCTTCATCCCGGAATATCTACATCAAAGACCTGTCCCTGAGAAAAAAATTCACTATAGACACAAAGAATTAGCTTCCCAGATGAGCATTGCAGCATTGTACACGGAATTCCACTGCACTTCCTTGGTCCATCTTACTCTTGGGAACTGGTTAAATTATGAAACACCCTTATGATGAAGACATTTAGGGGACTGGTTAAATTATGAAACATCCTTATGATGAAGACATTTACTTACACAGAGAAGCCATTCGCAGTCTCTTGAGTAAAACAGGCTATAACAAACATATGTGTATAGCCCTATCTTGTTTATCATAAAAAACAGTCTTTGTATAAAAAAAGAATTAAAGGAGCTACTCCAAAAAGTTAACAATGATTATGTTAATCTGGATAGTAGAATTAGGAGCAGTTTTTTTTTTTCCTTCTCATCCAAGGACATGCTTATTGATTTTAGAGGGAGGGGAAGAGAGGGGGAGAGAGGGAGAGAAACATCGATGTAAGAGAGAAACATTGATCAATTGCTTCTCCTATGTACCCTGACTGGGGCTGAACCTGCAATCTAAGCATGTGGCCCCAGCTGGGAATTGAACCTGCAACCTTCCGGTTTATAGGACAATGCTCCAGCCAACTGAGCCACACCAGCCAGGAAGGTGTGATTTTTTTTTTAACTTTAAAGATTTTGTTCAAATACAGTTTACATTCAATGTTACTTTCTATTAGTTTCAGAATAGTATGAAGTATGTGATTATACTTTACCATGTATTATGACAATATTATTGACTATTTTCCCTATACTTTACACCCCTGTGATTATTTTGTAACTACTAATCAGTGCTTCTTAATCCCTTTACGTTTTTTATCAGTCCCTCAACCCCCTTCCCCTCTGGCTACCATCAGCCTGTGTTTTGTGTCTATGAGTCTGCTTCAATTTTGTTTGTTCATTTATTTTGTTCTTCAGATTCCACATTTAAGTGAAACCATATGGTATTTGTCTTTCTCTGACTTATTTCACTTAGCATAATACCCTCTAGGTCCATCCATGCTGAAATTAGGGGTGATTTTGATCTTATTTTTCTTGTATGTGTTTTCTGTAAAAAATATGTCATTTAACAGATAAGTTATTTATGAAAGAAAAATCCACACCAGGGCTTCTGGAACCTGAGTTCCAAGTGTTATTTTAAGAGTGCCTCTCCTCACTGTGGGGCATCGAGAAGGGTGAGTGAAGCAGGATGAGGGAACTGACCCCGCTCTGCCTCCCGCCAGCCTTCTTGGCCAGCTGTCCCTGGTTACCAGCTGGGGCCTTAGCAGCTAGCTGCCAAGTCCTTCTTCTGAAATCAAAGAAGCTTTCAGGAAATAGACTTGGAGCTGTAGCAAGTCTTCAACATAAACGGCACACTTCAAACATGTAATTGTCCACCCCTATCCTCCTCCCACCAGATTGCTTCTGTGATCAGCTCAGCCTTGGACCTGTACTTCCCAGAGGGCTGTGGTGTGGACATCCTTGCCCAGCTGGGGCGCTACTACGTGACCTCGGCCTTCACCTTGGCAGTCAGCATCATCGCCAAGAAGGAGGTTCTTCTGGACCAGCCTGGCAGGGAGGGTAGGTACCAGGTGGGCAGCAGGGCCCTGTTCTTTCCTGAAGGTAGACACTGGCTGGCCAAGCAAGGTTTTAGGGAGTGGGGAATCTAGACACTGGGTCCTTGTTTTAGGGAAACTTACAATCAAGTTACCTTACTCCCAAGACACTTACTTAGCATCTTTTTTTCCTATGCATGTTCATATTTTATGAAGATTAAAATAAAAACAACCTTAGGTAGAATAGATACTTTATTAACTGTATTATACAGATGAGGACACTGAGAACAAAAGAAAATACAAGTGAATTGCTTAACAGCTAGTAAGAGGTAAAACCTGCATCTGATCCCATGTTTGTCTCCTATCCTACAGATAGCCTCTTGCTTACCCTGCTGCATCTCATAACATAATGAAAATAATGAATGACAATGTATATTTGTCTAAGCCCACTTTACAGATGGCAGATGTAGGCATGGAGAGGTTGAGTCACTTGCCCAAGGTCACACAGCTGATTAGGGGCAGTGGTATTGGTTCAGGTTCAGGTTGGGCTGACTCGAGGTGTCTCTGTCCGCACTGCTAACATCAGCACTCCTCCCTGCCCTTCCTTATGGATCCGTCCTCTCGGCAGTCCCACGAGAGAATCCATATGGAGGGGTGGTGGGCTTAAGGTCGAATGTTTTCTGTGCATGTGTGTGTGTGTGCGTGAATGGCTTTCTTCTGGCCTCCTCTATAGATCTGGGGAATTGTCCTGTCTAGTCCCACCAGGAGACCTGGCTTCTCATTCCAGCTTATGCGCTGCCGCAGTCATGTGCCTCTGAGCAAGCGGCTTAACCTTTTGGGGTCTTGAGTTTGGGTGGACTGCTCTTCTGCCTTTGCTGGGGCACCAAGAAGCTCAGTTGCAGGCAAGGCATGTGTCTTGGGCAGGGTTGCTCGGTTACAAGGATGAGTGTTTCCAGCAAGGCAGTGACCCTCATGTCGCAGAGGGGGACAAGCACCAGCCCATAGTTGAGGCAGAGGCAGCCCTTTTGCTTTAGTAGCCCATTATCCTTACAGAGCCCACCCTGGTGCCAGCTTCCCACTCCCACCCCTTCATCTTGCTACTTGCCCTGCCACTGACCCCTCCCTCCCTGCAGATGAGACCGGTTCTGTCCCCAAGACGATCATGTACCATCTTGATGAGGGCATCTATGGAATCTTCAACTCAGTGCTGTTTGACAACACCTGCCCTACCCCCATCCTGCTGAAGGTGAGCCACTTGGGCCTGTTTTCAATTATGTGGGTGTGTTTAAATTACATTTTTTGGTGTGCTGTTATCTAATTTTTATTTATTTATTATTAGTCCTTACCCAAGGACATGCTTATTGAGTTTTTAGAGAGGAAGGGAGGGTGAGAGAGAGGGAGAGAAGCATCAATGTGAGAGAGAAACATCGATTGGTTGCTTCCTGTACACGCCCCGCCTGGGGACTGAATCCATACCCTAGACATATGTCCCAACCGGAAGCTGAACCTGAGACCTTTTGGTTAATGGGACAACACTCCAACCAACTGAGCCACATTGGCCATGGCTGCTATCTAATTTTTAAAGAGTAAAGCATATTCATTGTAGAAAACAGACAACAGGGACAAAGGTTATCATCCATAATCCCACTCCATACAGATTCTTTGAACATTAGATTTCTTTTCAGTCTTGAAAAAATGTATTATGCTTTTCCCCCATAAGGTTGGGGGCATATTGTTTTGTACCCTGCTCTTCCTCACTTACTGTGGGGTGTAGCTCTTTGCATGCCATTAACTAATCTTTCATAGCATGCTTTTGATGACTTCAGAATAATTTAACTGACCTAACTTTAGTGGTTGGCCATTAGTTTCCTGTTTTTGAGCACTGTGAGTATATCTTGACGTCCATCTCTGATCACTGCTCTGAAGGAAATTCCTAGAAGTAAAAAAACAGTTCCTCTTTAACAGGATTTTCCATGTGAATAAGGGAACAGGAATTAACAAAACATTCTTCCTCGCCTGTGGATCCAGCCCAGGGCCTTCCACAGCTGGGCATCTTTAAGGGGAAAGACACTCAGGCACGCCCTTGTATTTTCACATCTCCAGGACTTTGTTTGTGTGGTCCCTCTTCTGGAAGGAAACTTAAGTGCCTCATCAGCACCTAGACCACTGCAAGCTTTCAGTGTGTGTTTGTTTTTTCTTTTCCTCTCTGTTCTGTCTACTTTTTCAAGGCCCAGTTGGATGTTAGCTCCTCCTTGGAGCACTTCCTCCCCCAATCGAGGTAGGTAGAGGGCGCCCCTCTCCCTCCTCCAGGCATGACTCCATGGGCCCTCATTCCATAGTTATACTATGTTGTTCAAGGTTAGGTGTGCTTTCGGGAAACAAAGTAAAGCAAGAGAATAATGAAAACAAAATTCAGGATAATAGCTACCTCAGGAGGAGCTAGGGAAGGGGCATGTCATTGGGGGGGCCCCACAGGGGTTTCAAAGATACTGGAAATTTTATATTTCTTTAGCCTGGGTAGTGAGTACATTGATATTCACTTTCTTATTATTTCCATTATCTTACACATGATACAAACACTTTTTGTATGAATTAAATATTGAAGAAAAATTTGAATCCATCATCATTTCTTATTAATATTTCTTGGTATTCCTGTTTTTCTTTTATCACACTGTTTTTAACATTTAGAAAAAAAATCTTGGGGAATTTAATTAGTAGTAGTTTATTTATTCTATTTATTAACTTGAAAGAATTCTCTTTTTTATTTTACTAAGTTTTTCCAGCTAGGTGAGGTAGAGGTCTTGTATTTTATTTCTCCCATTAAAGTGTTATTATTTCCTTTGAATAAGTATTATTGTGGCCCAAGCACATGCAGTAACTTTATAACTTAATGCTTTCATTACTGTTGTGAGTGGAGATGTTCCCCTGTGTTTCTGAGCTGAGACACTGGCATGCATGGGGGCACTCATTGATTTCCTCTGGTAACCACACCTCCGCCCTTTGAACCACACCTCTCCCCTTTGAACTTTCTAGACGGGCAAACATGTTTTCTGCAATGTGATATTTTCTTTCTTCACTTTCTGTATAGTATACCTTTTTGTTTTGTTTCTTTCCCCTGAATAGCGATTGCCAGAATTTCTCATGACATTTAAAATAGCGATGACAGAAAGCCTCAGACTTGGAGTCAGAAGACATGGGTTTGAGTCCTGGCTCTGCCATATACTAGCTGAATAACATTAGGCAAGTTACTTAGTCTCTCTGACCCTTGTTTCTCTTGTTTCTTTCTCTGGAAAATGAGGGGGTTGAACTTTAATTACTAAGGTTGCTTCTGGTTCTGAAATGAGGCCATTCTAGTGTATCTCCATGAAGTTAGAGTTGTCTCCTTATTTTAAATACTCTTCATCAGGGGTTTTGTTTTGTTTTATCTGTAGTTTTAATCAAGAATAGATGCTACAGGCCAATGAATGCCATGTTGATAGGTACTGAGAAATTAAATTTGAATTGTGGATCTTGTTTTTCATGTTATTATGAAGCCAGTGGTTGACTTGTTCATATTGTCTCTGCCTTCTATGTCAGGAATATGAGTATGGATTTAGTTAGCCAAGGATTCATTTTGGACTTTTGCTTTTATGTTCACAAGTGAGATTTTGACTATAGGTTTTGTTGTTGTTGTTGTTCTTGTTCTTCTCCTTCTTCTTCTTTGAGATGGAGATGTTTATTAGATATCCAAATCAAAATATCAAATGAGAAATTTGACCACTCTAGAGTTTAGGAGAGAGAAGTTGAAGATATAAATCTGTGTCTTCAATATAGATGGCATTGAAAGCCATGGGATGTAGAAGGTCTTCTCAGCAAAGGAATTAGTGTGGAGAAGTCCACGAACCACTCCTCAGGAAAAGAAGAGGAGGAACCAGCAAAGACTGAGAAGCAACACATCACTGCAAAAGCTGAGAATGTGGTTCAAGAAGGAAAAGTCAACCCTGTCAAATGGTACTGAAGGTCAAGTAGGAAGAGGATTGGACCTTTCACTCAGGTTATCGTTGCTGACCTTGCCAGGCAGTTTCAATGGAGTAGCAAGTGCTGATTGGAGAGCTTTAATTGTAAAAAATAGAAAAGCTTGTATAGAGAACTCTATTGAGGAATTTTATAAAAAGAAACAGTAACTGGAGACAGAAGTGACCTGAGATGAACCAGCCCTCAGTTGTATAAAATACAAGATTTTTAAAAAGTCCATCTAATTCTCTTGTCCTATTTTAGAACAAGCAAGGAAATCCCACAATGTTATCTTTCAGTTGTATCTGCCTACCAGCATTTATTTGGCAGCCAGAGAACTTCAGCTAATAGAGGGTCATGGGGCATTTAGCTCTTAAGTGCTAAGGAGAAGTTTCTGGAGACGTTACACATATCAGCCTACCAGGAAAGAAATACGCTTAATTACTTGCCCAGAGCTGCGCCAGTACCACATGCTCTAGAGAAAAAGCCAACTGCAGGCTTACCAGTTGCTTGCTGTTTTCTTTCTTATTTTTCCTTTTTGTGTGCTGCCCTTGTTCATCTCATTTTTCCATTTTAAATATTTTTGTACACTTTATGAAGTGTAGGAATTATCAATTTATTCTTTAAAAGCTGGGAAATTACATCAGGGCCATAGACTGTTTTAAATGTTTGACCTTGTTTCTACTGTGGATCCACTCAGATACTGGACCTCCGAGAAAGGTAGCCAGTGGGGTGCCTGGCTCTACTCAGTGTTCTGCTACGAACTCCCCCCAGAACGTAGAGCAGGTCACTTCCTCTTTTTCAGTTTCCTCATCTATAAAATGGGAATGACATCAGGCTTCCAGATGACGTGTGAGGCAGTGGTGAGCGTGCTTTGTAGAAACCCCCTGCCCTCTCTAACAGAGGGCCCGGTAGCAGACTGGATATCTTGTGCTGTTACAGGTATTTGTCCATTTCCATTCCTTTTTTGGACTCATAAAGAAGCTGAGACTTTCAAGCTTCTTGCTGCTCTGTGTTTCACGTACTCAAAACTGTAAACCTACTTTTGCGCCACCCTATATTGCGCAGCTTCAAATAAATAAATAAATAAAGGCTTTAAGTAGCAGAACGGTAGGTTTGCATTATTCCCTATGAAGTTGTAAAATCTTTTTTCCACTGTTTTAAAAATTGATACCGCAAATAAGAAGTGAGAGAACTCTAACTTATAACTCAAATGTTTTTTTCCCTGTAGAAGAGCCATTGAAATCTCTTTTTTCAAGGATCCTTGTAGATACATTTATGTAGCATTCCCCCTAGTCCCCAATGCCATCTTTAAAAGTTAGCTGAATGTTTTGTTTTGTTTTGTTTTTTAACTGAGTAGAGCTAAGGGAAATAATTCAGAGAAATGAAGGTGGATTTTAGTTATTAACAAAAAGCTTATAAAGAAGAATGTTAAGTTATATGAACAAGCCTATATGTTTGTCTCCCTTTCTACCATGTGAGCTTCCTGAGCACAGGAACTTTGCTTTTTTTGTGGTCACTGCTGCATCCCTAGCTCCTATAGCAGAGCCTGGCACATAGCAGTTGCTCAATAAATATTTGTTGTATGAATGAATATAGGACAATGCTCATCCTTTTTTAAAAATTTATTTTTAGGGGGAGGGGGAAGGGAGAGAGAAAGAGAGGAAGAGAAACGTCGATTAGTTGCCTTTCTTACGTGCCCCAACCCAGGACTGTGCCCAGAACCCAAGCATGTGTCCTGGCTGGGAATTGAACCGGTGACCTTTTGTTTTGCAGGACAATGCTCAACCAACTGAGCCATACTGGGCAGGGTCTCATTTGTGATGTTAATAAGATGTACATTTTTAAAAAATTAATGAGACTAATGGCTAATTAACTTTTTGTCAAATATATGAAACCTGCTTATGGAATCTGTGGCTTTTCTTTCTCAGTTTTACTCATTGCTGCTGCTGGCTAAGGTATCGAAATGCCTTTCCTTTTTCCTCTGTTGGCCTTATCCACTGCTTTCTTCTAGGCTCTTTGGATGGCTTCTATTCATGTCTTGTCTTTCTTTCTTTCTTTCTTTCTTTCTTTCTTTCTTTCTTTCTTTCTTTCTTTCTTTCTTTCTTTCTTTCTTTCTTTCTCTTTGTCTTTCTTTTCACTCATGTATTTCCAATTCATTCATTTAAAAGATATTATTCAAAAAACTCTTACTGTATGCCAGACTGCTGGGCACGGAGGAGATGCGGGGACGAGACTGTCAGGGTCTCTGGGCTCATGGAATTTATAGCCTACTGGCTGAGCAGACACATTTCACAAATGCCTAATTATACATTAAGCATTTGCTTAATTAAGTAATGCTATGGAGGCAAAGCTTGGGGGTGCATAAAGTTTTAGGAAAGGCTTCCGTGAGACCTGTTAACTCAGACCTAAAGCAGGGGTCCCCACCCTCGCTCATCGCGGTCTGCGGACGCTGCTCGCACCACCGCCTAAGCTCCGCCTCCTGTCTCCCACCCGCCTCTCAGGCCTGAGCTCCGCCTCCTTTCCTCCCATCCACGTCCCCACACCTTACTGACCGTGAAAAAATTGTCTTCCACGAAACAGAAACCAGTCCCTGGTGCCAAAAATGTTGAGGACTGCTGGTCCAAAGGGAAATTGGGAATTGGCAGGTTTGGGGCCTCCGTGAATAGCAATGGGAAGGCTAGGGTTGGGGAAGGGAAGCTGGGTTCACTTGGGGAGTCCAGAGCAAGGAGCGTGACTGGAGCAGTGAGTGCAGTGGAAGGCGGAGTGAGGGGCCTTCAAGGGCTGGGTCAGGACGCCCTCAAGTCCAGCCTTTAGTCATGACGCCTCCTCTAGGGCCTCCCTGGCAGGACCCCCTACACTCAGACAAATTGCATTGGTATCTTGGTTGTCTGCAAGTGGTCTGTGTAACACATTTCTTCCCTGGATTTGAAATTAAGAAAAAAATTAAAATTTAATGCAATTGGTAGTTTTGTCTTTGGGCAAGACTTAACCTCTCAGAGCCTCAGTTTCCCTGAAATGGGAATAATTATGTCCACCGCATGGGGCCCCCTGTGACTTCTGCCAGGTTACCCTACGATCATTGGAGGCATTCCTCACCAGATGGGGGGGGGGGGCCCGAGGGAGGGTGAGTCTAACTCACATGTCCTTCTTGCTCTTGTGACCGGGCCTGGTATGGAATGAGGGATTCTGGGAGGCCTTCATCGAAGAGGATGCCCCAGGGTAGGGCCCAGAGGACAAGCTGGATTTGAGGAACGTGAGGTGTGGACACACCCAGGGCCTGGAAAGCGGCAGATTTGCCAGCAAAGGCTGAAGCCGAGAGGTGGCAGCAATAACAATGATAAAGACAACGCTATATTACTGATCCTTGCCATGTGTCAGACACTGTTCTAAGTGCGTTATATACACTGACACCTCCCTTCAGTAACCTATGAGGTAGATACTATTATCATTCCCATTTTGCAAACTGAGGCACAGGGGGATTCAGAATCTTGCCCAAGGTCACACAGCTAAGCAAATTTTGGAGCCTGGATTTAAGAGGCATTGTGGCTTCTGAGTCTATCAGGCAGTGAAAGCAGAGAAGTGGGAGGACCTTAAATGCTAGGCTAAGAGGCCCATCCAGTCTTTCTCCTGTTGGCTCAGGGAGGCACGGAAGGCTCGTGAAGGAGGGAGGGATATGCTGTGAACTGTATGCCCAGGAAAGCTGAATGTGGTCACTGCTCTTCCTTGCAGAAACCATCCGCAGAGCAGCCCCGGCACAGCAGCAGCCTGTGGGGCCCGGCGCCTGACGGCCGTGACTGCGTAGCGGAGGGCCTGTGGCTGCCGCAGCTGCACGTAGGGGACTGGCTGGTCTTTGAGAACATGGGCGCCTACACCATGGGCGTGGGTTCCCTTTTCGGAGGGACCCAGACCTGCCGCATCACCTATGCCATGTCTCGCGTGGCCTGGTAAGGGGGCCCTGCTGGGAAATGGAGTGCGGGGAGGAGAAAGAGCAGGCTGGACAGAAGCAATGAGGGAAACCTGAGGCTGAGACCCTGCTTCTGTGAGACCCAATTTGACAAGTAGCTCTCGGCTGCTGGTTGCTAGCGAGGCCTGTGCTCGGCACTGGGCTGTGGCCAAGAATGAGGCTGAGCCCGCCTCGTGGAGCTCGGAGCCTGCGAGAGAGACAGAGAAGCAGACAGGACTCCTGGTAATTCTGTGCTGGGTGGAGGGAGCAGGCTGTGGAAGCTTAGATTCCTCCCCGGGGCCCAGACCCACTTCCCCGAGGAAGTAAAGCCTGGGAGATGAGTGGGAGTTAGGAAGCAGGAGGCAGAAAGGGGCTCTAGGAAGAGGGAACGGGGAGCGGGCATTCTGCCTCCATGACTAGGGAAGGTGGTCGTGGCTGGGGAAGGAGCAGGGCTGGATCTGAGAAAGGCCTTAGGGACTGAGTGAAGGGCTTTGAGTAGCGAGGGGGACACACGGACTGGCTTGAAGGAAGGGAGTGACACAGCCTGACTTGGATTTCAGAAAGCCACTGCAGCTACTCTGTGGATCTGGGGAGAACAAGTGTGAACCTGGGTAGAGCTGACCGGTCGAGAGGCTGCTCTGTGACTCAGGGAAGGTGTGTGCCCGCTCAGCCTCTGTCTTCCCATCTAGACAGCGAGCTTAACACTGGCCCTGCTTGCCTCACCGGGCCAGCGCCGGGCTCTAGTGAGGCAGGAAAGTGAACAAGATGGGAGGAAAGTTGAGTTTGTTGAACAATTCTGTCTGTCAGGACTTAGGATTATTTCCTTTTAACCACACAAAACTCTGTGGGATCAGTGTTATCACAAACAGGTCATGTGTTTGAGGTCACGTAGCTGGTCAGCAGTGAAGAGTTCCCCTTTTGGGGCAGGGGGGATGGCTGGGGAGACGGCTGCGGAGGGCAGGAGCGTCCGCCCTCTCTGCCGAGTATGTGCTTACTAGGTGCCCGTGTTACCGCTGGGCGCCCCAGGCACTAATGCCCTGCCCTGCTGTAGTGGAAGGAATGTCACAGAAGCAGATACTGAACCTGATTGTTATCAAGGGGAAGTACACTGTGCTGTGGGATTCAGCAAAGTCATCCCTGAGGTCCAATCACTGAAGCTGAGACCTGAAGCCTGAGGAGGAATTAGTGAAGGTGGATGATGCAGGCAGAGGCCCAACTATGTGCACAGGCCCGGGACGTGTGTGGGCCTGAAAGACGGTGGCAGTGATGGCGCCCAGGGGGTGAGGACGGGCAAGGCTGGAGGGGCCAGCCGGGGCCAGGTCTCACGGGACCTGAGAGCGGAGGGAAGCTGCCTGCTGGTAACTCAAGAGCAGGGATTTGCTGTTTCGAAAAATGGTCCTGGACCAGGAATGTGTGGAGGAGGCAGGAGCAGATCAGGGAGGCTGTGCATTCTCAGCTAGAGATGGCAGAGGCAGTGGGAATGGAGAGAGGTGTGTGCCTGTGAGGATGTTCAGGAGCTGGGCTCCGCAGGGATCTCCTTGGTGTGGGGATGAGACTCCCACCTGTGGCTGATCAGATGGTGGAGCTGTGTATCAACATGGGTACATAAGAGGAGAAAGTTTGTGGGGTTTTTTGAATGGGAAAGATGATTTTTTTTGTTTTGAAGTTCCAAGCTTAAAGTGTAAAGAATGTGGGAGAGAATTCGGTGGAATCCTAGTTCTACTACCTTGGGCAGGTCACTTCTCTGCCTCAACGTCCTCCTCATGGGGATGACAATGCTGCCCTTACAGGGTTTGGGGGAGGATAAAATTAGAGCACGTAAGTCGAGTGCCTGGCACATAGTAAGTGTTTGATAAATGTGGGTTCTTTCCTTGTTGGGAAGGTGGACTACAAGGATTGGGGGAGAGGGGTCAGCAGGCCTTCCCCTGCCTTAGCCTGGGCTCTGGGGCTCAGGAGAGACCTCTATACCCAATGGGGCCAGGTCTCCCAGCGCAGGAGTCCCAGCCTGTGGGTCCCATGCTGATGGCCTCCGGTGCCCCCCTCTCACCCACAGGGAGGCACTGCGAGAGCAGCTGCTGCCTGCAGAACAGGATGGGGATGCTGAGGGCGTGTGCAAGCCTCTGTCCTGCGGCTGGGAGATCACAGACACCTTGTGCGTGGCCCCCGTCTTCACCCCGGCGAGCATCATGTGAGCAGGCACCACGCCCCTGGGCGAACCCCAGCGGGGCCACAGTGATGCCTCTGGGAGAGGGGGGGAAGGTGGTCAGCAGGCGCCCTCTGGCCAGGACTCTGGTGCTCGCCCTGCTGCCCCCCATACTCCACCCGCAGTGTTTCTGCCCTGTACATAGGCCCAGTCGTACACTCGCTGTAGTTCAAGTATGCAACATAAATCCTGTTCCTTCCAGCTGTGTCTGCCTCCTCTGCGGCGCAAAGGGCCTGGTCGGCCAGGTGAGGGGTGTTCTTGCGGTCTCCCTTGGTCTCCTTCCCACTTTTGTAAATATGAAACAAATAAATATTTAAGTTTTTTTTTAATACTCCAGTGGAATCCGGCATTTCAATTCAGCCTGGGCTAGGCCAGCAGCGAGCTCTCCCACCCTGCACCGAGGACCCCATGGCCTCTGCCTCCGTCCTGACCTGGCTGCAGTGCGGGCTCCTGCTGACCCTGGCTTCTCGGACCCATCTCTCTCCTCTCCACAGGCCTCCACGCCTGGGTCATGAGGAAGGGTGAACGTCAGGGGCTGAGGTGGGGTCAGAGGTGCTTCCCTTCAGCCCCGGAGCTCAGCTCATGACTGAGAGGGGCCCTGTCTGACCCTAACACCCAGCCTACAGCCTTATCCAAAGTGGGGGCCATGGAGTATTCGACACAGCTTTGGAAATTCACACCGAAGATAAAGAGCAAAGAGATGGGTTTTGAGGAGACCCTGCACCCTCACTCTCCTTGCAGGTCTGCAAGGCAGTAAGAGTAATGCCAATATGGGGTGGTTGGTTTTGGTAACTGAGGCAGTCACTGTTCAGGTTTTAGAGTTCCCCCAACTGCAACAGGCAACCCCAAATTTTTTTCCTTCTGCATTAAAAAAAATTGAGATATGACTCACATACCTTACAACTCACCTTTGAAACTATAAAATTTTTATAGTGGTTTTTAGTACGGAGTTTGTACAACCCTCACCACTATTTAATTCTAGACATGTTCATCACCTCAAAAAGATACCCATCAACAGTCACTCCCCATTTTCCCCTTCCCTGAGCCCCTCTCAAGCACTGCTCCACCTTCGATCTCTATGGATCTTGAAGGGTAATTCCTTGAGCGCCCTTTGGTCACGTACTGCGGCTGTGCTCTATGGTAGACAAGGTGATGCAGAGCCGAGGTGAGTCCTTAAGGAACTCACAGAGCTGCAGTGCACTCACAGAGGGCCTTGAATAACTGAGCCAGGAATTTGAACTTAATTCTGCAGACAGCAGAGAGCCCGATTGCTTCTGGAGCGGAAGCAGGACAGAACCTTTGAGAAGATCATTGAAAGTGTATTCCAAACAGGCAGAGGGAGGAGACCTGGAGGGCTGGTGGTAGCATGCTCTTCCTTCACACCAGTCTGATTGAGGGGCTGGCTAGGGAGCCTGATGGGGGTCGGGCGGTCCGGGGGTCTGAGGGGCACTAGTTGTCATCTCTACCCCTACTCAGGAGGAGGACGGTGGCTCTCCCCTTGGAAACCCACCTGCCCAAGTTAGCTCATTCCAGCTGTACATAAGCCATGGCAGAGGCAAAAGGATGGCAGTTCCCACTCAACTCTTTGCTCCATTTTAAACCCTCTTTCTGGCACCTCTGGAATGAGCCTGGGAACATTCAATCAGCAAAGTTATCCGGCACAGCCTCCTAGCAGTCAGAGGAATCTCTTCAGGAAACAAGAATCCTATCTCGTCCGTCTTCTGCTGAAAACCCTTCAGTTGATTCCTACTGTGATGCCAATAAAAGCTAAACTGCCGGAGGCCTCTGCTCACCTCTCTGGTCTTATCTCATGCTACTTCTTTTCTCGCCCTGCTCCAGCCTGTGGCCTCTTCTCAGTTCCTCCCACTTAACCAGATCTTTCTGCCTCCAGACTTTTGCCCTGGCTGTTCCCTCTGCCTGAACAGCTCTTCTTCCAGCTTCTCCAGGGTTGGCTCATTCTCATCATAAAGGCCACAGCTTAAATGTCACCTTAGGAAGGTCTTTTCTGAACACCCTCTTCAAAGTGGTTCCCCACCTAGTTACATGGAGTCACATGAACAGAAATTAGATTCTGAAGACAAAAGTATTTAAGGCAAGAAATGCATTGTCAATACTATCACTAAAAATCCCTTTGAAAGCTATCATACTGGAGGTGGTAGTACATCACTCTTTCTGTTCCTCTAACATGCCAGGCACACTTCCTTATAACCCCGAACATGGTCTCTTCCCATCACCCCTTCAAGTCTTGGCTCAAATGTCACCTCTGTGAGCCTTTCCCAACCGTCCTCTTTAAACCTGTAACTGTCCCATTCCCGTCCCCGCATTACCTTAATTTACCTTAATCCCCTGAGCGGCCTTAATTTCCCCTTCCCAACAATTCGCTATTTGACATACATTTCATCTGGAGTTAAGCTCTTAAAAGCAGACATTCGTTTTGTTCTGTGTCTCCAGTGCCTGGACACTGCCTACATATAGACAGTCAATAAAGAACTGCTGACTGGGCCTTTCAGGTCTCAGCTGGGGTCGCTCTCCCTTTTCTCTTGGTTAGGTCTTTATTACTTCTCTGAGCTTTCATAGCCTTCTGCATTTGCCTGTGTTGAAGAATTGTTGACCACCATGTATTATCATTTTTCTCTCTACTTGTCTTCCTGCAAATCTGTTAATTCCAAACAAAACAGGGAGTTTCTCCTACTTGCCTGCGTTTGTGCTTGACGCAAAGTACTTATTGTCTTGAATAAACTAGTCTTGGAGGCTGGGGGTGCCCCTGCGTCCGGAGGGGTGGGTACCTGGCCCCCTTTCAGCTCCTGAACAGCAGCTTGGTTAGACCCTGTGGAGGGCAGACCACAGACTGGAAGGGGCTGTGGTCCCTTCAGGCCACCTCCGGATTACACCTAGGAAGAGCACAGGTCCACATACGAGTGAACCTTAGGTGGAGAGGCATCGAGAATAGCTCTTTCTGCTCTTCCACTCAGCTGGGGGACCTTGACCTAGGAATGACATGTAAAATAAAGGACGCATATATGTGTCATGCAATATTTGGGATATTCTTATACGAAGCCATTGTTGTTTACCTGAAATTCAATTTTCACTGTTCGTCCTGTCTTTTATTTGCTAAATCTGGCAACCCTATCCACCCTGCATGTCCCTGTCTCTCTCCGGGTTTCGGTTTCCCCATCTGTGCCCTACGAATATTTCTGAGACTTCAAATCCCCGCAAGGGGCCGTCCCTCTGCTCCGAAGAGTCCTGTGCAGGATCGCTGGTCTTACTGATTCAGCATGAGCAAGCTCCTTCCTCTAGGACCTCAGTTTTCTCACTTGACCATTCGAGAAAGTGAGGGCTGGAAACAATATTCTGAACTACTGCTTCCCGGAATCTTGATCACTAGACTTCCGGCCACCGGAACCCTCCCTCCGACTCCGGGGCGGAGGATTTCCGGCACCGTGACGTCACTTCTGTGCTCGAGTGTTTCCTGGGTTTCGAGCTACAAGCTCTCGCGCCCCCTACCGGCCAGGAGAAGGGTCCGACTTGACCAAACAGTGAAAAAAAAAGGCCGCGGAATCCATTGGTTGAAAGGCAGAGATGCAACCCCCCAGCCTCCACCAGTGGAAAACTGAACCTGCTCCGAGGGCGGGACTCCCACGGGGAAGGGATCGGCCCTCAAAGCCGGTAGCGTGGGAAGGGGAGAGGCTTCCTCCGGCTGGAGAGGCCCGATGTCACACCGGAAGTTAGTTCCTTTGCTTACCAGCTGTTTCGGCTTCAATTTAACACAGCATGGGGATCCCACATTAAAAAGACAGCTGTGCGTTTCCAGGGTGTCTCCTCTCCGGTGTCCCCTTTCACCCATCCGTGTCATATCCAAGAGGAGACACCTGATTTCAGGGCCTTTGAGCGAATTCTTGACCTGGAGGCTAAGATGTGTTACATTTTAAAAGAGTACTTGCAGTGTGCCCTGCCCTGCCCTTGCCCTTCACTCGAATTATTTAATTTAATTCACACGGCTCTGTGCAGGGGATGTTATCACCCAGATTTCGCCCCTCTTTGCCTGTGGTGGAATTCTGTGCTTCCTGCTGCAAGACTGTGCCACAATTTCTGCATTTGTAAAGTGGAATAATGGCACCTACCTCATACTGTTGTTCTAAGGAATAAATAAATTAACATATTTAGAGAGGGTAGAACAGCACCTGACACATGCTATCGATAGTAAACATTTCAACTATTTCTATTTACAAATTAGGAAACACGCTTAAATATGAAGTAACTTAACCTAGAACAGATAGTAAACAGTAGAGTCAGGTTGCCTTTTTGGTTGTCAGAGAGGAAGATGAAGATACTTGGAAAAGAGTGGTGGGAAGAAGACATAGGTGGGAAATGGCTTCAGAGGGGTGTGGGGCCAGCAATGATGATAAGGGATGTTGCTTCTGCCTGCTAAGCATCTCTTGACATCAAGTGCTTCTCTATATCCCTGCTGCCACCGGCAAACTCCACCATAATCATCTCTCATCTTCTATTTGGGTTTCTTCAACTCCTCCTAACTGACCTCCCTAACTCTAGTCTCAACTCCTGCCCAGTCCATTCTTTAAGTGGAAGTCAGAGTGATCTAACTAAAATGAAAGGTCTATCATATTATTTCCTGGAGTGAGTCCCTTCAGAGGATGTCTGCTTTCTTCAGAATGGAGCCATGACTTTTTAGCCAGGGCCCGAGTGTCGAAACCTGTACTGTCTGTTATGTTCGCCACAAGCTCATTCAGCTATGGTGACTGAAGCACTTGAAATGTGGCATGATTTGAGGTGTGTAATAAGTATAAAATACACCCCAGATTTCAAAGATACGGCCCAAGGAGAAGAATGTAAATATCACATTACAATTTTAGAATACTGATGACATATTGAAATGATAATATTTCATACATGTTGGGTGAAATAAAATGTATTATTAAATTAATTTCACTCATTTCTTTTTGCTGTTTAAAGTGTTGCCAGTTGGCTACTAGAAAATGTAAAATTACGTATGGCTCACATTATATTTAAATTGGACCATGCTGACTAAATGTATATAATCTGCCAGCTTCATCTCCATTCCCTTAAAGTGTTTTTCATTAAAAGTAACAGAAACTGACTTTGGAGGAAAATGGAAATTAAAAGTTTGGGGGATTGATTGCAAGGGCCTTGTGAATCTAAGGAATTGTTGATTATCTAGCCTGGAGGCCTAAGCAGCAGAAGTCCACAGACACTAATGTGACTGGGCCTTACATTCCATATTTCAAATTCCTAGGGAGAGGGAATTTTAACAGGTCTGTTAAAATCAGGTATTTCTACCCCTGGCTGGTGTGGCTCAGTGGACTGAGCACTCACTAGTAAACCAAAAGTTTGCCAGTTCAATTCTCCATCAGGGCACATGCCTGGATTGCGGGCCAGGTCCCCAGCTAGGAACCTGTGACAGGCAACCTATCAATGTTTCTCACCCTCTCTGTCTCCCTCCCTTCCCCTCTCTCTGAAAGTAAATCAATAAAATCTTTAATCAGATAAGCCTACTCCCGGATCAATCCCCCACTATGGCTATGGGAAGAAGGGCTCACTGTGAGCTGCCTACTGCACATTTCCCACCGTTCCTCCAGCCACTATGATCCTAAAAGGCAGCATTTGCTCTGGAACCTCTAGGAGTCAGCAAACTTTTTCTGTCAAGGGCCAGATAGTAAATATTTTATACTTTGCAAACCATAGCATTTCTATCAAAACTATTCCACTCTGCTGTGTAGAGTGAAAGCTGCCAGAGACAATATATAATTGAATGTAGTGACTTATGTATTGGCATGCTTATGTTTCAATAAAACCTTATTTATAAAACCAGGAATTGGACCAGAGTTTGCCAACCCCTATACTGTGCTTTCTGTTCTCTGACTGGACTCTTTCCCACCTTCCTTCGAGCAAGCTCCTCTTTCAGGTCTCGATTTAGATGCCACTTCTTGAAAGTTTGCCTCAACCCTCCTCTTCTGGCTGTTTAGTGGCCTCTTTACGCTGCACAGACTTCTGTACCCCATCCAAGTGCTTCTTATACTCTGTTGCCATTATTCTGTTCCAATCATTAGATTAGTAGTCTGGGTTTTATTTGTTCTACACGCAGAACCTGGCATGCCTGGCTCATCATACATACTTAGGTGTCATTAAATGAGTGGAAGAAGCCATGAACCTGTGGCTGGCAGACAGAGCAGATGACCTGAGATCTTAGGGGAATGGTGAGAATTTTGGGCTTTTGTATTAGCTGTGTGAGACCAAATTTCTCACTTTGTTGCCCTTGTGAATCCCAGAGCTCAGGCAAGTAGACAAAGGAGAAGGGAGGCTCCAGGCTGGACTGGAGTCCAGGGCCCTGGAAGTTTCTACACCAGCCAAGCTTTGCCTGCCAAGGCCTTCAGGGCTATGTTCCCCACAAGAACATGCACTAAGCTGAGACTCCATGACCTCAGGAATGCACAAGTAATATGAATGTTTTAAGATATGAGAAGTGGAAAATTCTAAGGGCTGTACACCTTGGATAATGTGATAAAGCACTTCTGAACTGGGGTAAAACCAGAAGTGCTCTCATCCAGTTCCTGGAGGAGGGTGTCTGGCTTCCTAGTAAGGTTCTCTGTGGAAGCCCCACCAGGCTGTGGGTGGTGGGCCTAGGGAGGTGGGGGGACAGTGTGTGGCCAAGGACAGCCTTGATCTATAGTCACTCAGGGCCATAGCTACAGGGGTGCAGAATGGGCTTCCTTGACCCAAGAGGTTGGCAAGTTAACAGGACCTGGACAAGGGTACAGGGGACTCTGAGGTCACACAATGTGGTTGTGGCCTCTGTCAGGTTTTATTCAACCCAGAAGATCATCTTATGTTGCCTCAAGAGAATAAGAAGAGTTTCTCCTTTTGACTTAGGGGTTACATGTTGCACCTTTGGGCAATGCAGGTGCAGCAGGGCTTTTCTCGAGCGCTGTGCCCAAAGACACTAAGAATAAAACAAAGATGGAACCCTCTGTCCTTGTGGTCCTTGAGTGGCTTACCTAGGCCCCTCATTGGGACAGAAGGCTGGGGCTGATGACCCGAGACCACCGGCGGCATGTCTTCCATAAGATGCAGCTGACGACGAGCAGAGTGGATGAGGAGAGCAGGATTGGAATGATGATCACCGGAGCCTGCAAGCCACCCACGTCTGGCAAAGGATGGCGGCGTCAGGGCAGGGGCAGAGGACTGTTTCCCTGGGGCAGGCTGTCCCTGTCCTCAGCAGACATGGCTCATGCAGCATTGGGGTCCCGGGTCTGGAGGTGGCATGGTGCTGGGCAAGGACCATGCTTGGAGGCAAAGGTTGAGTGGCTTTGGGCAGGTGGCCAATAGTTCTTTCCCCACAGTGTTTGGCACTTAGGAGGTGCTTGGTACATGGGAGAGAAGTGATATTAGTAACACCGGGTGCTTTATAGGCCTTGTCTTAACTAATCTGGCAAGCAGCCACTGCTATTACTATTTATCAGATGGAGAAGCTGCAGTACAGAGGCTGGTTTGTCTGAGACTAAGAAGTAAGAGATACGAGCAGGATTTGAACCCAGGTCTACATGCTGCTAGGCTTCATGCTATCCACATGCTTCCCAACAAGCATGTCCTGAACACTCACTATTGGCCAAGCAGGTGGCTGAAACCAATAAGGCAACACCTGGCACATGATAGTTCCTCAATAAGTCCTTGAAAAAGGAATAAACAGAGAGACCCCTAAAGGAGGCCAGTATTGTTTTGGGGGTGGCAGAATGGAGGACAGAGCTAGAACCAGAGGAGATGCAAGAGGACCCATATGAAAGAAGAACTCCTAATCATTATTGTCCAGTGGTAGGGTGGGCTGGGACTCCAGTCACCAGACATGTTTACCCAGGGATACTGTGAGAGGCTGCAAGCATCAAATTCTATGGGTTCTGCTGCTGCTCAGAACAAAGTAGGGGCTCTGGGTCTTGTTCTACAGAATCGCCAGCTTGCTGTGCCTGTCCTTGCTGAAGAAGCGGAGTGAGGCTGAATGTCCAGCTCTGAAACAGCCCCCAGTGGTCCTAGGAGAATTCACTGGGTTCTCACTTCTGTCCTCTTTTGCTTTCCCATCATTTGCTCCACCCCATGCTTCAGCCTTACCAGCCTTTTAGCCTTCTCTCTAGACTCCCTGCCGCCAGCTTTGCCCTGCCCCATTCAAATATGACCATACCCTATTCCCAGCTTAAATCCTTGTAATGGCTCCCCATCGCCCTCCGATGGCTCACAGCGTGGCATGACCTGGTTTTGCTTTCCTCTCCAGCATCATCACTCTGCCCACCTGCCTCATATTCAACCCTCATCCTCATGACCTCACTTCTAGCCTCTGTCCCTTGCATGTGCTGTTCCCTCTCCCTCAAACACATCCCAACTCTGACTCACCTTGCAGGTCTCAGCTTCAGCAGTGTCTCCTCCAGCTGGCCTCTCTTCTCTGAGTCGCTGTGACTCCCCTCTTGTCCTAGCCTAGCCCACAGCACTGTGTTGTGGCTGCCTAGTTACTGTCAACGCCTTGATAGAGACCTAGGGCCTATCTGTCGTTGCTTATCTAAGTGATTTGTTGGGTGAGTGATTAAATAAGAATGTAAGGGAGTGGAGCACACAATGGGGCTCCCTCGGAGGAGACTGGAGAAGAAGGGGGGGTTCCTCAAAATAGAAACAGAGGCATGGCTGCCTGGGACAGACTGACAGCTTTCAGAGGAGAAGGTGGGGGGGCTGGATGAAAGAAGGTGAAGGGGTAGCCAAACAACACACATACATCACACATAGACACAGACAACGGTGTGGTGATGGCCAAGAGGGAAGGGAGAGAGGGGGCTGGGTAGAGGTGAGCAAAGGGCGGGGCGGGGGGGGGAATGGGGACATCTGTAATAGTGTTAACAATAAAAGTAAAGTTAAAAAAAAAAATCAAGGTCATGGTCAAAGAAAGGTGGGGGAGTTTGTTCCTTTGGCCCAGTCCTCCCCCATCCTACAGGTAATGTCACCTTTTCTTCCTACAGGACTTGCCCAAAGTCAACACTTCTCTGGTCTGAGCTGGGGGAGGGTGGGCCCACGCTGGGCTGAACAAACAGTCTTTCCCACTTGACCACCCGACTCCTGTGTGGTTCTGGGCTCTTGAATACAGCTCAAAGGCTGTTTCTTGTTCACTGGCTTCCGTCTTTGAAAACTAGCCAGTGCTGCTTTGCCATGAACTCGCTGTGTGACCTTGAGGAATTTGCCTCTCTTCTCCGCCCTCAGTTTCTTCAACTGTCGCAAGGGAAGAACAATCCCTGTATGTATCACAGCGTGGTATGGGGCTGGGTGGATAAGGAGTATGGGTTTGGGAGTCTCAGCCCTGGGTTAAAATTTGAGCTCTACCACTTAACCGGGAAATCATCTTAACTCTCCAGACCTAGGGTTCTCATCTGGGAAACAGGAATAAAAGTGGTACCCCCCTCAGACTTGTTGTGAAGATTAAATGAGGTGATAGCTCATAATAATAATTATGTAAATAATGCCTCAAACAAGACCTGGTGCACAATTAAATTCAACAAATCATAAAGTGTGCAGGGACTTTGAGAGAAAAGAGAACATCTGAAAACATGGGTTCAGATTGGACTATAGAATCCCAGAGCTTGCGAAGGCACCTAAGGAAGCACGTGGTACTGAGAACCACCCCGCTCCCGTCCCCCAGAGAGGAGAAAGCTCCTGCCCAAGATTACACTTAATTCCACACTATTTGACTATTAAATTCCTGAGGTAGAGCACTGGCTTGGACTAAGAAGTTGAGTATTTGCTTTGGGGGCCAGAAAACTTTCAAGTAGCTCAGGCCCCTCCTGGCCACCGCGGGTTCCTTCCTGCCCCAGTTCCTTCCTCAGTGCCATCAGTGTGAGGGAAAGCTGGCTGAAGAGCTGCTTGAAGTACGAGAGCAAGTGGCATTCTCCTTCCCTCAACGTGAGTCATTAAGCCCTCCCTTCCCTCCCGGTCAGGGCCACCTAAGCTCCCCACAATTCTCCCATTCTGGGTCTTGGGCTGGCAGCAGGGGTGGCAGAAAAAAGGGCCAGGCATCCACTTACTGCTCCGGTGGGCGGCACAGGAGAAGTTGCAGGGCTGCTGTGTGCTCATCAATGGAGTGTTGGGCCTCAGCTCAGGAGGGGTCAAGGCGGCAGGTGCTCCAGGCGTTCCCGGGGCGTTCCCTTTCTGAAAGGGGCGGGGCAAAGCAGGGTCACACCCGGGAGCAATGGATTCCATCCAGCTGTTGCAGTGGGCTCTCTACTCAGAGTAGGGGTCAGGACAAGCAAGCTTCTTGGGGGTCCCTGAGGTCAAACATCCCTTCTACCAAATTGATGCCCTAGAAGACATTTAACAACATGAAAAAAGGCTCACAATGTGTTATTTAGTGGCAAAACATTGATAACAAAAAGCAGGCTGGGGGCCAATAGCAGAGTGTGTTCCGATATGTGTAACTGAACATGTTCACATGGGATACAAAAGCCAAAGAAATCGCTAGCAGTCATTATCTCTGGGCAGTGGTGATGGACAATGTATCCTTTGCACTGTATTTCCAAATTTTCTACAGTGAACATGTTTTAAGCAAAGAAATTAACTTAGAAAAGCAACACATTTTCAGTGAACAAACCTTTTGACTAACAAGCCCTTTTGTAGAAATTTATTCCACAGAGCACGTAGGAAGATGACAAGTGATCATATTTTCGTAAAAGAGAATTCCGTTTATGTCTGGGCATAAGCCAACAGGCCCAGAAGGACCGGCACCAGGCAGGCGACAGCGGCTCACTCCTGGGAGCGGAACAAGGGTACTCTTAGCTTGATAAGAGTCTTATACTTATTTGAATTTTTAAAACAATGAGCAGAAGTTATTTTATAATGTACAAAAAGGCAAACAGTCAAATAACTTTCCTAGCCTTTGCCGACTCCCCGGTGCTCCCTGTGCACAACCTGGCCGGGGGTGGCCAGTGGGCCTGCCCTGGGCACTCAGCATCATCCCAGCATCTCCAGGGAGGAGCTCTCTCTGGTCTCTAAGAATCCTCCTCACTTGGAGATGAAGTGGTTTTGTGATTCCGGCTTTGACACCGGCCAGTAAACATTTTCTTTGTGCACCCAGTGGGCAGAGCCAAAGCACGATCCCTGCCTCAACACGCTCACGTTCCGGTGGTCGTGGGAGTCCCAATGTGCTGCAGGGGCCCAGAGCACTGAGTTCTGCTGGATTGGAATGACTGGGACAGCTTCACCCTGGGTGGGATGTGAAGGAAGAGTATGGTTTCAACAGAAGAAAAAGGAGGGCGAGGGCATTCTGTGGGGGAAGTGTGGTGAATATTACAAAAGCAGGGGTGTTAAGGACCAAAATATGCTTAAAACTCTCTGTTTGGGATCCTGCTGTTCATCCTTCTTTTAATCCTCACCCAAGGACGTGCTTATTGATTTTAAAGAGAGGGAGGAGAGGGAGAGAGAGAGGGAGAGAAACATCAGTGGGAGAGAAAATTAACAGTCTGTTGCCTCTAGTACATCCCCTGACTGGGTATCGAACCCTCAACCTAGGCATGTGCCCTGACCAGGAATCTAACCTGAGACCTTTCGGTCTATGGGATGACGCTCCAACCCACTGACGCACACCAGCCAGGGCAGGATCCTAATATTCTTGGACACTCTGATTCTAACATGTGTGCAGTCTTTTCTGCCTCCACAGGAAGCCCCTGGGAACAGAAAGGGCATGTTGTGTTGCCACTGGCCTGCGTTGGGGGTGCTGGTGAGGGGGAGTGAGGGCTGAAGGCTGAGCCAAGAGTAAGGCTTGGGTAGGCTCCGCCTGTGGAGCCCCTGCCGTTCTAGCTGGGTCTGTGCCCACACCGCAACAGCTGCTGTAGTGCTGCCTGCATAGAGTCGTAAGAAGTCCCCTTCCCCTTTCTATCCCCTATAATCTTTCCTGCACCTGCTTGGTGTGCTGCTAGAGATCCCACCACTAGCCGCTCTTTTGGAGTGGTTCCTATTATAAGTGCTCACGGGTCATGGAGTGGGCGGTACCTCAAACCATGAGCCAGTTACCCTGAGGAACACTGGAGGGTAAGTTTTCATGGAGGAACGGAAGGGATAGAGGAGGACATTTCAGAAGTGTGACAGAGGAGGAGGGAGGGCGTAGGGGGTGGGTACTGTTCACAAACTCCATGAGGCTGCCTGAAGCTAGAACCTTAGAGCCGGTGGTTGCCCCATAGCCCAGGATCACCCATCCTTGCTGAACCAGTGAGGAGTGGACACCCATAAGGGAGACATCCAGGGTCCTTGGAGAGTCGGGGGTGGAGCTGGGACCCACCCCGGTTTTGCAAGGTTCACCCAGGCCGAGACGCACAGCCCCACACCTGTGAGACAGTCTCTGCTTTTTCTGGGACCTCTGGGGGCTCGGATCTGCATCTCCTCCTGGGGGCAGAAACAGAGCCATTGGTCCCTCATTCCTGTTCCTTTTTGTAATCTAACAGTTTGGTTGGGAGGGGCTTCAGCCTCAGGTTTGCAAGGGGCCAGGGGTGAGGGATCTAGCCCAGGGAGTGAGAGGGCAAAAGCCCCTTCTCTGGAAGAAAAAAGATTTCAAAACCCCCAAACCACTCCATGTCCCAAGGCTGGAATCAGGTGCCATAGAATCTGGGGACCCCCTGGGGCCATCGTTCCCTATGCCCTCATTTACCTGTGACACCCTGCGGCTCCAGCAGCTGCCCTGGTGGCTTTGTTCCTGCTGTGGCTCGCACTGGCTCTGGACTCTGCTGCCAGCGAGAGAGGTTCCAGGTGTGCGCAGGCGCCCACGGGCCCTGCGCTGGAGGGGCGACCGTTGGGGTCCAGGCCAATTCTCCCTTCTCCTTCGGGATGAGGATGAAGGCACCCAGCTCTTGGTGCCTGGGGTTATGGGGGACCTGGCCACTCCCCTTCTCCTTCTGCTCACACTCCTGGTTCCCAGGGGGTGGGAGGAGGCACCAGAATCCACAGGGGGGAGATTAAAGGTTGCGTGAAAAGAGCCAATGGCTGGGAGTTGGGAGACCTGGGTTGGGCCTGGCTATGCCCCAGAGGCTGGTGTGTTCTCATTTGGGTCTCAGTTTTCTCATCTGTAAAATGACACAGGTGTGATCCGTGGTCTCTCAGCAGCCATCCCGGAGGCTGTGATGCTGACCCGCATGCTCAGCTGGTCTGTCTCCACCTTAGAGAGAACTTCCCAGCTCTGTGACCTTTGAACTGCAGCCCTTGCTGACTTTCTTAGACATGGGGTTCCTTCTCCTCTGAGCACCCCCTCTTCAGCCCTGCCCCTGCCCACTTGCAGCCACCCCCCTGTGCTCCTTTTCCTTGCCTGGGCAGGGGTCCTCTCCCCTGGCCATTCTCCCTCTCCTGCGTGCCAGCTGGGAACCAGGAAACCTGGGTTTTGGCCTCTGCTCTGCCATGTGCTATATGAACTTGAGCTAGAAACCAACCCTCCGGGGGCCTCAGAATTGGGCTGGAAGGTCCACCAGGCTCCACCAGCATTCAGACTTGGTCACATCCAGGCCCACGGTGTGGGGACCTCAAAAGGATCTGTTCTTTGTGCTTCTGGTTCCAGCTTTGAAAGGTTCTCCCCTGTCATGACATTGGAGTAGGAAGCCCCTGGGCCTCTGGTCCAAAGTGTCACTTCTTCCTCTACTTCATCTAATTCCTAGGGTGAGTGGGGAGCATTTTGTAATAGTAAGAAATACAAGAGAACTGTCAAAATTTTGAAAGAAGATACGAGGCTATGCTGTATATACTATACAGCATAGTCTCCTATGCTGATAGGAGACTATGTGTCCAGGGTAAAAACCCCACAGAAGCTCATCCAGGTAAAAGGAAAAACAAAGGAAAATGAGCACATCTTCAAAATAAAAGCATTTCCTCTTCTCCTGCTATTATTTTGGAGGTTGTACTATTTTGGGGGTTGTACCCCCTGACCACATCCTCCACACCCCTGCCCCCTACTGTTCCTGCTCTGCTTCCCATCACTCCCTCTTCCATTATGTGCTTCAGGATTCCCACAGAACTGGGAGAATCACGGGGAAGGAGAAATAACCATGCCCTGGCGGGGCAATGACAATTCAGCACCTTGGTCAGCACCGCCCCCCTTCACGCCCCACCCCACCCCACACCACCCCCTGCATTTAAGCCTGTGACATGGTCCTTTGCAACCGACCTCCTGGTGGAGCTTTTGGGGACGGTGAACAGAGCCCGGACCCAGACAGGAGGAAGGGAAGCTGGGGATGCTGCTCAGGTGTGAGCAGTCAGCCTCCCGGGGATGAGCTCTCTCTGGCAGGAGGCAAGGCTGGTCCCCAGAGCCCCCGAGCCAAGCTCTGTGCTGCCAAGAGACCTTATCTCTGTTGTTTTCTGTTCCTGCTCCACCCCAGAGAGAAGGATCCAGAGTTAATGGCCTTGTTAGGTGCTGAGCAGGCCAAGCTCTGAGACTAACATTAGACTTAGAATCCTGAACCATCAGAGCCAGGACCTTGGCTATCATTTGACGAGATGTCTGACCCCTCCCTGGTAGAGATGGGAAACCTGAGGCCCAGGGAGAGAGGGACCTGCTCAGCTTCACATGGTGTCTTCATGAGTCCACCCCTGACTCCAGGAGACACACGAGGCTTGGCTTGCAGTTGAGGCTTGACTCACAATTGCACAGTCTCACAATGGCGTGGAGCCTGGGTTAAGCTTCCATTTTGAATGCCGGGGACCCCAGTTCTGGGGGCTGCTTCCTGTCACTGAAGCAGTCCTTGAGATTGAGAAGCTTTCCCTGGGAGGTCCAGTGAAGAGTCTGACTTCTAGCTCTCCAGGATACTCGCTGTGGGCTGTAGGTCCCCTGAGACGTAACATTTCTCCACCCAGACTCTGAGATGATACCAGCTTCATGGGCTTGCCTTAAAAAGTACCAGCGCTTGAAAACTTTTTTAAAATTTATTTTTAGAGAGAAGGTAAGGGAGGGAGAAAGAGATGGAGAGAAACATTGATCAGCACACTCCCAACCACCGGGGACCTGCCCTGCAACTCAGACGTGTGCTCTGACTAGGATTGAACTGGCGACCTTTTGTTCACAGGCTGGTGCTCAAACTACTGAGCCACACCAGCCTGGGCAAAAAGTACCAGCGCTTTGCCTGCTGACCACAAATGGGGATTTGAAGGGGGTTACTGTAGTCCTAGTCATTGTCCTGGGTAAGATCTTTGCTGATCCCTCTTTCCTCCCCAAGGTCGGGCTGCCTTTGCCTCTCCTTTTTGTGTAGGTAAGTCATGTCTTCTTTCTTAACCTTATTTTTCCACTTTGGTAAAATGGGCCTAATACTATCTACCCAACAGGGAGCTTTGTGGATCACCCATGCTAACGTATGGAGACTGCCTGAGACACAACAGGTAGGCCTTTTTGTTTGTCAAAATGAATGAAACTGACCACTGATATCCTGCAACTTTAATTTAATACAAATTCATCATAACTCACAAAATGGGCAACATTTAAAATAAAAATACTGCTGGGGGTAGCCTAGATTCCGGTAGATGAAGGGATGGGGTGAGACTGAGGATTTCTCCTGCCCGAGGGGGGCCCCCAGTGGGCAGCATTGTGAGGTGAGAGACCCCCAAGTTCAGTTAGTCTGGCTCCTTTGCGATGGATTTGGTCAGAGGCTCCAAGTTCAGAATCTAGGCCCCAGGATTTGAAAGAAAAGCCAAGGCTGGAGAGAGATTTCAGCTTTGGGCCCCTGCCCCTGCGCAGGGACAGAGCTACGGAACAGGGAACCTGGATGCTCTGCTGTTTCAAAGCCAAGGCCTGGAGGTAGACTCCAGTGGCAAAAACCATGGATGGGCTTCTTCGACATCCATTTTAATTTCCTTCTAGAGGGTTTTTTGGTACGGCTGAGGCTGGAAAAAAGAAAACTACATTTCCCAGACTCCCTTGCAGCCCAAGTTCTGGGTCTGATTTACAATTCCACAAACAGAATCCCTCCTAGAGACTGGATTGGGGAATTGAATTGAGTGAGAGAGAAGCAGGCCTCAGGACATCCATTTGCTGGCATGAAGAGTAGCAGAGGGAGCACAATTCTGCAGTCAGCGACTTCCTGAAGCAGGGGCTTCCCGCGCACAGAAGCAGTGTTCCCGGTCAGGAGGGACATGATGAATCTGGCAGCTGGGAGCTGCTCCTGGAAATTCAGCAAAGAGTCTGCTCCTCCAGCCCTTCCAATGATTTGGCAAAGCCATCAGGGACCCAGTAATAAATCCTGTCTAGTTAAACTAGCTAAAGCAGCTCTTGTGTTCTACAACAGGATCGTAACGGAGAAAGATGCCAAGCCAGATGAGAGTTGCCGCCCCGCAGCCCTTTCCAGTTCTCAGGTCCTGACGAGAACAGCTGCTCCCCGCAGCCTCCCGCGCACCCTAGCTAGTCACAGAGGTCTGGCCGGACCCCTATCCAAGCCTCATCATCCGATGATGCTTGTCCTGTAGCTGACGTTAGGCCACTGGGCTCTACATTAGCTGTGAGGTGTGCTATTGTCATGCCATTAGACCTGTGGGCAGGAAGGTGGTGGCACAGTGACCGTACCATGTGGGCTCAACTACTGGGTGACTTCCGCAGGTCACAGCACCACCTCTACCTGCAGGGAAGTGGGGAAAGCAGGAACCATAAAGCTCTTGGTCCGGAGGTGGAAGAAGAGGGTGGTTCTCAGGCCACACTAGGTCCAGATACTGCCTGTGTTCGCTGTGGGCCGGGGTCAAGCATAAACCGGCCCATCACTAGCTTGGTCAGGGGCAGCCTTAGGCCTGGGAGACAAAGAGGGTTCTGAGTATCTTTTGAGCTGTCAACTGCTGGCAACAACACTCTGACATATCCTGAGGTTAGGGCATATGGGTAGGAGGGAGATACAGGGAGACAGTCCCCTGCCCCTGAAAGGATGGGGATGAGGGTTGGGCAGGGGCTGCCCTGAGGAGAAGCCATGTCACATTCTTGGACCAAAGGTACATCCCCATCAAGGTCAGAGCTACAGAACATCAATGCTGGATGAGGGCTTAAGACTCATGGAGCACAAACTCCATTTTACAGACAAGGGAGGCTGAAGGGTAAACAACTGGCCATGCTGGGCCAGAGCCAGGCCTCCTGTCTCCAGGGCAGGGCTCTTGCCGGTGGCCCTGGCCCTGGTGCTTGCGGTTTCCTTCTGTTGCATTAGATGCGGACGGTGTTGATCCTCAAGGGCTGCACATTCTTGCCATTGGCGTGGCTCTGCCCGGGGCTGAAGTAGGAGCAGAGCTTGCCAGGGAACTTCTCACGGAAGGTGTAGAGCCAGGACATGTCGTCGGCATTGTAGAAGATGAGCAGGCCTTGGTCATAGTCCAGGAAGACGCCTACCTTGTCAAGCTTATCTCGAACGTTGAGCCGCGTCCAGGGCTCCGTGCAGGCGCTGTACTGGTTGCCGTCATGCATGACAATGCAGTAGAAACCACGGCTGGGCTGGATCTGGATGCTGCCTTTGCGGCTTGCGGCCTCGTGTGCCAGCCCGATCACCCACTGGGTCTTCTCCGCCACCACCACCTCCCAATAGTGGACGCCGCCACTGAAGGCCTCGGAGCCCAGCACTGACACCTCCACGTCGAAGCGCTTTGGCGAGTCCTGCAGTGGCTGGGGGTGCAGGTTGCCGTAGGCCACGATGGTGCAGTCGTCTGACAGAATCAGGCGCTGGTGGGCGGTGCCCGGGTCCAGGGTCAGGGCAGCTGGCACTGCAGGGGATGGAGGAGGGAGGCATGAGTGGAGAGAAGACTGTGGGCCCATTCTGTGGTACCTCCCTGAGGGTCGGGTTCTAGTTGGTCCTCAGGAGGGTGTGTGATGCTGAATACAACCCTCTCTGAGCCTCAGCTTCCTTTTCTGTAAAATGGCGGGGTGAAGGCTAAGGTCCTTCCAGACTTCAACCTGGCTCAGGGAGCAGGGGCTAGGGCTGCTTGTTCACTGCTGATGCCTGGGGCAAGGCATGGAGTGGGCCTTCACAAAAGTTTGCTGAATAAACCAGAATGCGGTCCAGAATTAGAGGATTTCAGAGCTGGGAGGGAGCTTAAAGATTATTCCAGGGATGGATAATCAGTCCCTCAGGGGCTGACTTGCAAATGTGTGGGGAGTGTTTGGATTGCCTCAAAGATGGGATACAGGGATGTTAAATGCCCTCAATGAAACACACAGGGCAGTCCTAGGCCACCCCACCAATAATTGTCAAATGTTCTACCAGACAATAATTTTTATCCGGTTTTAATATATACTGAGTATTTTGGAATGCAACTGAGGAAAGACTAAATTTGTTTTGTTTGGAACTTCATTGAGAAATTGTTCACATTTTTGGAAACTATATCTCTAAGAACAAAGCAACGGACTGATATAAACTACCTGTTTCAGGCTGCATTTGAGGAAGAATGGGGTTTTACCTGACTACTTCATTATGTTTTCTAGTGTGGATGTGAGTGAACATCTACAAAGTGACATACCCAATATTTTATTATAAACAATTTCTTTCTGCTTTTCCTTTATGTTATAGTCAGAGTACATACGAGTATATATGCATGTATACATGTATATATTATATACATACTTGAAATTGTTAGAAGGCCATTCTATCTTTGAGACATTACAAGTTATTTGCTATGAAAGGATATAATGGGTCTGCAAAAGCTGAAAACCAGTGATTCTAGGCCAATTCTCCCATTTGACAGATGGGGAGACTGAAACCCAGAGAGGAGACAGGACCAGTCTCAGGTAACTCAGCAAACCCTGGCAGAGACAGGACTAACCGAGGCCAGGGGCAGTCCAGCCCAGCCCTCTCTTCCAGTCTCCCTCTCGGCTGCTGCTCTCCATCCTGCTCAGGCCCAAGGCCTTCACTCACCTCCTCCACCACCTCCCCTCTGCTTATTGTCATCACTCCCCACAAGGCTCAGTTCCAAGGCTGATCCTCTGGGAAGGCTTCCCGGTTACCCAGCAGGTGTGCTCACTCTTTCCTCTGAGATTCTTTAATTTTGTTTGTGCCTCTCCCGATATAGGGTAGTCTTCTGTGCCCACATCTTCCCAGGGGGACAAGGACTGTGTACTATCCAACTCGCCTCTCCCCTGTGTGCCCAGTGCATGGGCAGATTTCTGGAAAGGCTCACCCAATCCAACTGACCCAATCTGTGTTGCTCTTTGGGCAGGCAGCACTGGCTGGGCCACCTGGCTCTGGGCTGGCCACACTGGCTTAGCAGATTTGGCTCTCAAAGTCCCATGAACGCTTGTCTGTTTACTCTTTCCTCCCCGAGGGAGCTGATGCCCAATCGGGAGAAGGGGGAACCTGGAAATGATCCGCCTTAGTGCAGATGACCATTTCCAGGACAGAGCAAGACAGAGGGGAGGAAACGTGGGAAGAAGGAGGCCTGTCATCACTTCCTTGGAGCAAAGAAAGGACTCCATCCGGCTTTCTGGCACTTCCCGTAGCAGTGAAGCAGGACATGGTTCCACTTGGCTGGGCATTACCCCTCCTTCGACCACTCCCGTTGGCTGTGGACACACACAGAAATGGGATGCCTCCGTGACGGCAGCTGTCACCAACAGGGAGCAACAGGCAGCCCTGAACTGTGCTTCCGTACGTGCATCCACTCACAAGCTCCACATATTAAGCTCCTTCCATGAGCTCTGTCAGGGGTAAATTTTTCTTAAAGATTTTATTTATTTTTAGAGCAACGGGAAGGGAGGTAGAAAGATGAGGAGAGAAACATCGATGGTCTGCCTCTCTCATGCTCCCTGCCCAGGGACCAAACCTGGAACCCAGGCATGCTCCCTGACTGGGAACCGAACCAGCGACCTTTCGCTTTGAGGAATGATGCCTAAACAATTGAGCCATTCCAATCAGGCTGTCAAGAGTAGATTTAGCTTTGCATTTTACACTTTTTTCCCCTGTTCTTAGAATTCAGAGGGCTGCATGGAAACCATTAGCCCTGTGAACAGAGGGGTCAATGGAAACACAATTCTCTCTCCAGGGATATTGAAGAGGGGAAAGCCATGAGAAGGAAGACACTGAATCAGAGTATGAATGTGTTACCCTGTCATCTGGTCACAGAGCAGCCTGTCAGAACTAGAAGGTTCCTGCCACATGGCATGTGGGAATTCCCACAGTGCAGTCAGGAGGTAAGAAGTGGAGAGGGGTGTAGAAAGAGTGTGTGTTGGGGTGGGCGGGGATAGGGAAAGAAGAATCTAATCAGACACAGATGGGGCTGTTTGTCCTGGCTGTGGAACGTGGGCCATACTCAGGTGTCTATGGCATAGGGTCAGAGCAGGCACAATGCCCAGCTGTGGGCAGCAGCAGTTCTGAGTGGCCCGCAGGAACCTGGGCTTGTATCTGAGGCACCCAGGATGATTTGAGGAGGCCAGCGAAATTGCAACTCAGGGCAGAAGGACCATGAGGGAGACTAGCACACAGGCAGGAAGGCTCAGCCCCAGACTCCTAAATCTATGTAGAATGACGCAGGCCACTTCCGGTGCTACTGCGAGTGGGGAGGCCGCTCTAGGAGGGAGCCAAGCGGGCTGTCAGTGGTTCTGAGATTGGGCCGACAGAGGCGAGCCCAGGAGAAGGAGGAAATCCTGCACCGAGTGCCAGGTTCTGGGCACAGAAGCCCGGGGGATTGGATGAGGGCAGGGCCCACCACTCACCGGGTGGGCCTAGGGGCTGGGTCCGCTGTTCATTGGGTATTGCTGGCAGTGGAGGTGGGACTAGGAATGGGGGAGGGGGTCCTGGTAACAAGGGGCAGGACCCAATCTCTCAGGGGCGAGGCTAGAGCGTGGTCTGGTGTTCTTACTAGGCAGAAGGCAAGGCCTGACCCTTAGGAGGCTTTTCTACCCCAAAGGGTGGGCTGAGGGCCGCCCCTAGGGCCTCCCACCTCATCATGAACAGAGGGTCCTGTCTTCTGGGCCTCTCTCTCACGCTCCCTGAGGCTAGGGCTGACAGGAGTTCACAGCCTTTAGACCGAGAGACACCCAAAAGAGGACATGTGACACCTTTTCTCCCTTCTAGAAGTCAGGCGACCCCTCCACCCATCCTTTATCCTCAGGAGAGGTGCCAGACCCGGGGAAATAAATCCAGTCCCCTGGGGCTTACTATTTTACAGGTCAGAGCTCTTTCCTAGGTCCCAAGACACTGTATGATACAAACAAAAAGCAGGCAGCCCATCTGGTCTCCAGGTGGGTTCTTGGTCCATGTCAGCCTCTCGGAAACCTTGAGGTCAAAGGCATTCGGGAAGGAGCATGGACTGTGGAGGCCCCAGGGAATGACTCTGGGCCATCATTAACCGCACACTAGAGCAGTCCAAGCAACAGAGAAACCCCGCAGTCCAGCACCATCGCTTGGCAGTGAGTGGCTTGTACTTCTTTGTTCTCAAGGACAGTGAATTGAGCATGCATAGGCCTGACAGGATGAGAGACATCATCGGCTCTTTCCTTTGGCCAGTCCTTTAAAAATCTGGTCCCTCAGGCCCCGCACTTGTTCAGGCCCTCAGTTGCATAGTGCTCGCATTTGAAAAACATTTTCATACCCACTAGCTGGTGGAAATATCCCAGAAGCCCCAGGAGCACAAATTATCATACCCATTTTTCAGAAGAGGAAACTGAGGCTTCAAGGAGAATTCTCTAAGTTCAGTGGCTTGCTCAAGTTGTCACTAGGGGTGGAAGTAGCACTGGAACATGAGTTAAGGTCTTTTGTCACATGTGCTTTCCTTTTTGTGGCCCCAGAAAGCCTGTGCATCAAGATTGAGGAACCACTTGATATTCATGATAATGACAGGCAGGTATCAAGTACTTACTAAACCCTAGGTTATTATCACAAATTAATGATTTTATTTAACTCTTACACCTACCCTGGGAGATGATTCACTCTTTCCCGATCCCTGTTTTACAGATGAAGAAACAGGCTCAGGGAGGGCAGCGATTTGTCCTAGTTGCACAGCTTGGTAGGCAGTAAACATGATGGAACCGAAAATGACTGGATTCAGATAAGCAAGGGTGGTTGAGAACAGGCCAGGAGAGGGAGGTGGTAGGGAAAAAGGGAGTAGTGTCTGGTGTCCTCGGGACAATGGCCACATGGCCTGGCTGGGAATGAATTTGATGCCTGAGAGCTGGGACAATCAGGCCAGGCAGTTGGAGGAGGGTGTACAATGTCCGCTGATGGGTGGGACGGGGGGCAGGTGGTAGCAGAGGTTCCAGAGCAGGGGGTGAGGGTTTGGGAGGGAGTGACAGGTGCTAGATAAAGCTCTCAGATGGGCCAACAGGAAGCCTGAGCTGCAAAGGGGGCATACAGGAAGCTACTGGAATCCATGGACTAGGTCCCCGGGGGCACCTGCCCTTCCCATCTGGACAGAAAGGGCCTTGGTGCTGGCAGAGGAGCCAGAATGACTTCACAGGCCCCACAAAGGAAGGGGCCTGGCTAACCAGATCACTGTTCTCTGAACTCCCCAGGGCCTCCATTCTGGCAGGATGTCCAGGGCACACATTACTCTGCTCCCTCAGCCCCTCTCCCCGGGGAGCTTTCTCCGGGGCAGCGGCTCTCAACTGGGGCAATGTGCCTCACAGGGCACCTTGGAGTCTGGAGACGTATTTGGTTGCCGCAAACGGGGAGGGGGCGGGGGAGGCATCGAGTTGTGTAGAGACCGGGGATGTTGCTAAACGTCCTATCATGCATTGAACAGCCCCCTACAACAAGGAATTACCCAGCCCCAAATGTCAGTAGTGCTGAGGCTGAGAAACCCTGCTCCGGGGCAGGGAGGGAGCTCCCCCATCCACGTGCTCTCTTGTGAGGAAGCCGAGAAAGGGAACACTAGCATCCCTGTTTTACCGGGAGGAAAGAGGCTCAACGGAGGAAGCAACTTGTTTAAGAGTATGTGGCAAGTTCCTTCAGTCAACAAATATTTATGAAGTACCTACTTTATGCCAGTTACTATTTTAACTGCAGAACTGAGACCAGGACTCATTTTTTTATTCATTCATCAATAGACATTTACTGTGTGGGCTGTGGGAGATATGTCGTGATGAATTAGACCCAGCTCCTGACCCCTTGGAGCTCACAGTCTAGTGAAGGAGACGGCCACACAGACAGTGGCAAAGCAGTGAGACCAGGAAAGCCTAGGGCCACCTGGAGAAATCCAGGAAGGCCTCCCAGAGGGGGTGTTTATAAACTAAGATGTAAAGGAGGTAGGAGTTAACCATCAATGACTGAGGTTTGTATAGAGGGTTCCAGGCAAAGGGAACAGTGTGTGTAAAAGTATGGAGGAAGGAGAATATGCTTCACAGGGCCTTGTCAGGCTGAGATGCCCCGATTGCCTCTGTGAGCTGTGACAGGGATGCAATAGGTGGCAGCTGAGACAAAGAGAGCTCTGAAATCATCTACCTGAGGGGCTTCTCTAGGTCAGTGGCTGGGGAGGGCACAAGACCCTTAGATGTGCTTCATGCCTCCTTGCATTGTGCTGCTTCAGCCACGAGTGGCCCTTACCCTGCTGGGTCCCACTGTGGGGTCCCTCCAAGGGTAGGAGCACACAGAGACCCTGGCCCAGGAGGATAACCCCGTCCCACCCCATCTGCTGGAAAACGGGCCCTTCCCCCAACTACTGCCCCCTCTGTGAACAAGGGCACAGAGCACTAGGAGGTGCCCCTTCACTTCTGTGGACTCAGTAATGGTGTACCAAATGAGGCCTTCAGTCGCCTACAGCGGGGCCCCATCTCTGGCATCTATACGCTCAGTGATTGGCCTCAGACCCTCTCCATCCTGGCCCAGGAGGCCCAATCGTGAACATCCTGGATCATTCGTGCCCATGCCCTCCCCACCAGGGACCGTATGGAGGGACCGCCTGGAGATACTTCTAGGCCCCATCCTTCACTGGGTTGCAAAGCCCTCAGTTTTTAGTGCTCAGTTCAAACATTATCTGTTCAGTGACGTTCAACCTCCCCTGGCTCCGCCCTTGCTCCATCCAGAGCCTCCCATCGCCCGCTCTGGGCTCCCACAGCACTGTGTAAGTCCCTTTCATACCTAGTCCTCGTCTTGCTGGACAAGGTTGTGACCATGGACAAGTTCCTAATAGCTTTGTGCCTCAGTTTCCTCACCTAAAAAAATGGGGATTATAATAGTGCCTGCCTCTTAGGGAGAGTTGCCCTCTATATCTGTGTCTTGCCTCTAAAAGTCATTGTGCCAGATTCAGAAACACACAAGGTTCCCTGCTGCCAACAGGCTGCAATCTGCTGCCCCTGTGGGTTGTGTGATTTCAGGAAGGCATGACCCCCAGGGTCTACTAACTCTGCTGGAAAACCGTTCAGACCTTCTCCTGTCCCGGCAAACCTCCCGTTACCTCCTCTTGCCCATCCTCAAATCTGATGAGGGCCAGGCTCCCTGCCTCATTGGTGAAGCTGAGGCCGCCAGCAGAGAACTCCTGCGAGCCCCACTGCCTCCCTGCTTAGTGCCCATTATTCTGCCTTCTCTGGGCTCCCAGCAGATCCCGCTCCTCGGCTGTCACTCCAGCAGCTCTCTCCCTCCCTCGCCTTCGTTCTGCCTTCTTCTCCTGGGTCTTTCCCATCATCCCACATATACGCTGTTATTTCTCCTGTCTTAAACAAACAGCCACTACCATACTCCCCCTCCTTCCCTTAAAGAAAAGCCCTTGAAACGTTGTCTCCACATGCTGTCTCCACTTCCTCTCCTCCAATTCTCTCTTGGATGACCTCCAATCAGGCTCTTTGCTGCTGCAGCTCCACCAAAAAGAGCTCTTGTTAAAGTCTGCAGAGACCTCCCTATCACTAGACCTGGAGAACAGTCAGTTTTGGGTTCTCCCACACGTGGCCTAGCAGCCTTTGCCACCACCAGGCACTCATCTCCTGGAAGCACCTTCTCCACTTGGCCCCCACAACAACCCAGGATTCCCTCCTGCTTCTCCGGTGGCTCCTTCTCAGTCTCCTTGGCTGGGCCTCCCTCCTGTCCCTGAGTTCCCCAGGGCTCCAAATATTAGAGTGGCCCCCTCTCTCTTCCAGCCACCTGACTCACTCCCTAGGTGACCTCCTCCAGGCTCATTCGACATGGTCCATGCGCTGAGGAGCCCAGCCCTGACCTTTCTCCTGTACTGCATGCCAACTGCCTCCTCCACATCAGCACTGAGACATCTAATTGGCACCGCCAACCTCAATGCCATCATTCATTCACCTCTGCCAAAATTGTTGCAGTCTTCTTTGTCTTCTTTCTCTCACACGTGAGATCCAATCCATTAGCAAATCCTGTTGGCTCTCCCTTCAAAGTACGTCCTAAATCCGATCATTCCTCAACGCCTCCACTGTCGCCGCCCTGCTCCAAGCTGCCAGCATCTCCCATCTGGATTATAGTCGTTGGCCTCTCCTAACCATGTTTCCAGCCTCCACCCTTTGCCCTCTTCAGTCTATTCTCAACCCCCCAGCCAGAGAAATCCTTTTAAAAACTCCAGCCAGCTCAGGTCACTTCACTGCCCCAAACCCTTCAATGGTTCCCATCTCATCAGCATAAAATTTAAAGTTCTCACACCAGCCTACAGGCCCTCATGGTCTGGCCACTTAATCCATCCCTCACCTCCTCGTATCAACTTCCCTTCTCACTCATTCCACTCCAGCCACACTAGTCTCTTTACTCATGCCAGGCTTGCCCTGCCTCAGGGCCTTTGCACATGCTATTCCTGTTGCCAGGAACACTCTTCCCTTGGATGACTACATGGCTCACTCTCCTTCCTTCAGGTCTTTATTCTCATGCCTGCTTCTCAGTGTGGTCTTCTAACTGGATCCCCTATGTAAAATCTCGATCCTACCTCAACATCTCTGAGTCCCCTTCCTTATCCTTTCTCATTACCTAATAAACTATGCATTTTACTTATGTACTCTTTTTTCTTTGTCTCTCACACCTGGGGTGCGAGATGTGCAATGGCAGAGATTGTTGCCTGTTTTGCACACTGCTACATCTCTAGCACCTACAGTGGTGCCTGGTGTGAGGTAGATGCTTTATACTGTACTTACAGAATGAATGAGTCCAGGGCCTCAGTCTCTTCATCTGGAGAATGAGTATACTAACAGAACTTACCTCCTGGGGTTACATGAGGATTTGCTGAACTAAGTGATTGTGTATGCGCTCAATCTAGAACACACTAGGTGTTCAGCGAGGCACTCTTTTCATCCCTTTGCCCTGCCCCCTTGCTGTGTTTAGAGAAGGGGGCTGGGCTGGGATATGCCCCATCTAGCTTCAGCCCATGAAAATCCTTGTTTCTTCCTGGGCACGCTTGCTGAGAGGCAGGGAGGGCCTTACCTGGGTGGATGTCCTGAAACAGGGACTTCCAGATGGTGTACTGCAGGGGGCCAGTGTACTTGGAGGTTGGAAAGTCTTCATATGTCAGATTGGTCTCGTGGATTTTGCCTTTGAGCCTGGAAGGAGAGCAGGAGAACAGGCTGCACTGGGGGCCGGACGCCTGCCCCAACCCTGGCGCCCTACAGCCAGCTACCTTCATGGCGGCTGCCACGGGGTGAGGTCACGTGTGTGAAGTCCGCCAGACTCATACCATGACTCATGAGAAGTGCCTGCTCATACCTTTCTACCTCTGAGCTATCGGCCTCAGTTTCCTTATCTTTAAAGTGCGTACTATGACAGCACCTGCTTTCTAGGTTGTAAGGATTTCATGGCATGACACATATAAAATATTTAACACAGAGGCCCCATCTCATGGTCAACACCAAATAGTGATATTAGTTATAAGTATGGATGACCAACGAACCAATAATTAAGTGTTACCACTATCAAAGGTGGCTATGGGACCAGAAAGACCTGGGGTTGAATCCTGGCTCTCCCAACATACTACACGAGGAGCCATAGCCAGCTGGCCTAGCTTCTTGGTGCTTCCGTTTCTACATGTGTGAATTGGGGATGATGGTGGAAACCACCTTCGAGGGGGGCTATTATATAATATCCATGTTATACATAATATATAAATATGTACTACAACATACGTATTATAACACAAGTAATATACTATATTATGTATATATAAATATATAAAGCCTTCGGCACAGGCTTTGGCACATGACAGATGTCCAATAGATTTGATAAAGATTTGAATGAGTGAGTTCTCCGCTAACCACCCCGCCTCCATTCCCACCACCCTGCATGGGCCGGGGAGGGGATCCCCATCCGGCAAGGTCCCTGATAGAGGGCACTTACCTCTCTGACAGTGAGGCCACGCCGGCCAGGAAGGTGTGTCGGTCAGTTTCAGCCAGCCGCTCCTGCAGGATCTGGGCCCCCTCCTGCACCTTGCGCAGCTGCTGGCTGTAGCGCTGGACTTTCTGCTCGATGTCGGTCAGTGTGCGCGCCGTGTCGGCCTCCAGCTCCTCCAGCATGGCCTTCTGCCGCTCCCGCAGCAGCCGGTGCAGCCGCTCGAAGGCCTCGCCGATGGTGGTCCGCAGGCTTTTGGTGGAAGACTGTGGGGACAGTCATCAGGGCTTACGTTTGGGAGAGCAGATGGGGTGATCCCTGGGTGAGAGGCGGAAACTGAGAGCCTTGGCATGTCGAGAGGAAAGGGCGGGAAAGGGCATGCATGGTGGGGAGAATGGCGCATGCGTAAGCACAGTGGTATGAAATGACTGGCATGGCCAGGCGCAGCCAGTGACTGTATGCCCTGCTAGGAAACTAATGGGTGAGACAATGAGCCATGAACTACAGGATCAGCCAAGGGACATGGCTTGAAAGACACTTAGGGTGTCAAAGACATCTTTGGCCCTGGTGACTGACTGGCTGGCTGCAGGTGACAAAGGTGGAAGATGATGCTCAGATTCCTGGCTTAGGGGGTCACAGGGATGGGAAGCTGAAGCCGGAGGTGGGGGCAGGGAGAAGATGTTGAGTTCAATCTGGGATACAGTTAAATCTTTATTTTTGAAAAAAAAAATCACTCATGGGCTCAAACAAAGATTCCAAATAGATGACAGATATCAGAAGCTTTATAAATGGCAATATACTGGGCAAACCTTGGTGGTCACTCACCCTGTCTGTCCCACCAGCCCTGAGACCTGCTGGCCAAGGAAGAGGGGTGAAGCGTACAGGCTTTTGTGCTCCACGGTCTGGGTAAGAATCCTACCTCTGGCTCTTTAGCGTGGCGACCTCAGTTGCCTACTATCTGTGAACCTTAGTTTTCTTATCTGTGGAAGGGGTATCGCCACTACATTGCAGGGCTATGTGTGCAAATTAAATGAGGGAATGTTCACACAATGCATGGCATTGTTTGAGGTACAGAGAAAGAGCCTGGTTATTAACGACGCATCAGTTCTAACACATCCTAGAAGTCTTCACTGAGAAGTGCAGCCTGAAGGATGGGCGGGATGTCAATTGCTGGGGAGGGAAACAGGAAGAGGGAACAGCACGAGGCAGGATGACACACACAGGGCACAGAAGTGCGGCCCGGCTGCAGCAGTGTGTGGGGCCTGCCTCTGCAATTTTACTTTGTGGGATTCTGGCTGGGAGTTCACAGAGTCAGGAATCCTGCGGTGTGCAGTGCCCAGGGCTCTGTGGGAGGCTTGACAAAGGCTCAATTAGGGCCAGTTCCCTCCCCGTCTGGGCTGCCGGCCGGCAGGAAGAACTGCTGGCAGTGGGCCAGCCTCCCTGCGCATGCCCACCCAGAGCGCCAGGCAGACAAAGGGGTGGCGGAGCGGGGCGGGGGGTGGGGGGGGGGCTGGGGAGGAACAGCTGGGCCGCCTGTGGCCTTCCTGAACCCCTCACCCAGAGAGGGTAGAGGCTTCTGCAGTGGCAGGTCGCAGATAGAGAAGATGGGGCCTGCCCCTCCTGCACCGTCTGCCGCCGCCCTCCTAAGGTCCCCAAATCCCACAGCCACCCCTTCTACTTCCTTCTCAACTGCTCTGCAGCAGCGTCTGGCCCACTGGCCCCTTTCTACTAACTGAAAGTTCTGGTTTGCCTCCCACCTCTGTGGCTGCTCCCTCTCTGCCACCCATGTTTCTTACGGCATGTCCAGGCCAGCTCTTCCCAATCTCATCCTTCGTGTCCTCCCTCAACTCTGGCTCTCCCTGCTTTGAGGACGGCTCCCACGTCCTTATCATCAGCCTTGCGTCTCTCCTGAGCACCGCATTCATCCTTCTACCTGCCTCTTCCACACATATCCCTGGGATCCCACAGGCCCTCCACCTCACTCGGTCCAAAGTCAACTCTGTGTCTTGGCCAACAATCTCACTGCCGGAGTGATCTTTTTAATGCGTAAACTGGGTCACAGCCAATTCTGTGTTTAGGAGCCTTTCTTGGCTCCTTGATGACTAGTTAAACTCTAAATTCCTTAGCCTGGCATTCAAAGTCCTCAATTAATCTTAGTTTACCTCTCTAATGCCATTGCTGTGACACCTTCCTTTACTTTTTCAAGCAGTGAAGCATTCCCAGAGCATTTTATAAATACTTAATACACTGTCCCACAGTTCATGTGACTCCCAGCTAGTGGGTCACCCCCCCCCCATCCCATGGCAATGATGCCTTCCTCAGCTCTGCCCCCCAACCCCCCTCACTCTCCTGTCCATCCCAGGGCCGGACACAAGGCTGGTGGCAGTCAGAGCCTGCCTGAGAGGTGAAGGAAGGAAGGATCTTGCTCAAGATGACTCCGCCAAGGTGGGTGCAAAATTTATCTTATTTCTAGGGTAGGAGCCCAGTGTTCCCCAGGACAAGAGAAGACAGGTAGGGAAAGTGGGCGAGGCAGTGCAGAAGTAGAACGTCTGAGTGACAGCCACCCCAGGCGACCCAAGCATGTTCCCTGACCTACCTGGTTTGCTGGCCACAAAGCCAGAGATCTTACTGAGGACACGCCAGCATGAGGCTGAAATATGCACGAGGTTCTGACAGAATTGGAAAATCAGCTCTCAGTTGGCCGCTTACTAGCTCTGGGGCCTCAGGCCAGCGGGTCGACCTCCCTGTGTCTCAGTTTCCTTGCTGATAAAATGGCAGTAATAGTTTCTACCTCAAAAGGTGCCCCCGCCGGCCCCACTGATTTGTTCTACAACTATTTACTGTACAGGGAGCACTGAGCTAGGGCTGGGGAGTCCTGCTGCCATGGAGGTGACAGGCTGTGGGGCTCAGCGAGACAATGAACAGGAAACAGTTTCTAGCAAAAAAAGGCTTAGCTTAACTGGTGTGTCCTGGTTACTTCAGTTCTTTCTATGGCAGAGCCACCCCCGTCTCACCCCCCAATCCCTTTGGTGCTGTAGCTGGGCAAGAAGCCCCCACCCCAGCCCACCACGTCCCTGGGATCATGCTGGGGCTTGGAGGAGCCGGGGCCATTTCAGGAAAACACCCTGCCAAGAATGCATCACTCAGTCAGAGCCGACCAAGGAAAACATTGGGCCTGGGGAGGTCAGACAGACCCTCGGGCTGGGCCACTGGAGGAGCAGGCGCCACAGGAAAGCCGAGTCAGGCACCAGGTGAAATATGACCTCCAAAGCATCCATAGGCATGTCTTGTATAAACACCCTGGTCCAGACAGGAAGCAGGGCTGGGGAGCTGGAGGGGAAGGTGGCCCCACAGGACCCCCCAGAGGTAGACAGATGGACAGGAAATCAGAGAAGGAAGAGGTCAGTGGAGAAAAACAATGGGGGGGGGGCATGAATGGAGAAAGGAAGAGAATGCTGGGGAGAAGAAACAGACCATAATATTCCCCTCTCATCCAGACAGAGGCTTCCATTTGCTTCTCTTTATGTGAAAGGTATAGAATCACCAGGTAGATGGGGAAACTGAGGCTGTGAGAAGTAAATAGGCTTCTCATCTGTTGCCTGTAAAGGGTCCTGCCCAGAGGCCCTCTGGAATGTTCTCTGAAGAAATGCTTGAGACCCCACAGCAGGTTGCCAAGCTGGGGCACAGGTCTGGATCTCCAATGGCTTCTCGCTGCCCCAGTGTGAACTCCCTAAGCCCAGAGCTTTCCTCATGTCCCGCTCCAGCTGCTGCTGGCGATGGCACTCCTGCTAATGAAGTGGAGCCAGAATGAAATCACCCGAGAGCTTAGCAGCTGCGCCTGGGTCCCCAGTTCTTGGTCCCAGAAAGACGGGGCAGAAATCAAAGCAAGCCTTGTCCGGTTAATGAGCTATCTGTGAGGAGAACTTAGAGGGAGCTCCTGGGAAGTGTGCTGGGATCCAGAAGTGAGCTGCGAGGAGCCCGGCTGAGTCCCCACAGTACCGGTAGCAGCTCCGGGGCCCAAAAAAGTATGCAGTTTACTCCAAGTCATACAGCGAGTTAGTGTCTGCGTCAGAAATCGCAACCCTCCCCTTAGGTCAAGAAGAAAAAAAAAAGCCTTTTCTTTTTAAACCCTTGTAGCCAGAGATTGCAGGATTTGACCCTATTTTTCAGAGTCCATGATCCCATGGCCTGAGCTTCAAGGGATGATGTGTTTAATAATGCAAGAAGAAAAAAGACCCCTGAAGGGAGCAAGGGTCCCTGGTCCTACTAACGCCAATCCTTGCCCTTAGTCACCCTGGAGTGAGTCCCACGCCACTTATCCTTGCTGAAACGTCAGCCTTGGTTTCACCCCCACAGCCCCCGCCCTTCCACTCGGAGTTGGGCCTCTCGAAGCCCCGCCCCCACAGCAGGCCCGAGTCTCTGCCCCTCTCAGTCCCTTCTGGCTCCGCCCCATAAAGCCCCACCCCATAAAGCCCCGACCCATCCAGCCGGCTCCACCTCCTGGCCCAGGTCCGGCTCACCTTAGTCTCCGCCAGCTGTCGCTTGAGCAGCTGCAGTGCCTCTGTGTGCTCCCGCTCGCTGTCCTGAAGGGCCTGAAGCTGCTCCTTCAGCTCCCTCTGGGGGGTGGGGGGAGGAAGAAAGCCCCAATTTACAGGGTTTGCCAGTTTCTGTGATGTAAACACTCCCACCAAAGCCGGTTTCAAGCTATCAATGGGAGGTCACAGGGAGCTGCGAAGGTTTGCACAGTCAGCTCTCAGGAACCGGCGCAAACTGGCTCCAGCACAACACTGCCTGGGGTCCTTTCCTTTAGACTTATTTTTTACATGGAGGAGAAATACACCCCCATCTAACTTCAGCTCCTTTTAGTCAGATCTGGATGACTGATAGCTGAACGTCATTCCTAACGGATTCCTGTGCATCTGAGTGGTTGGAGTAGATGGATCTCACTCCCTCAAGAGTGCAGAGTAACTGCTCCTCAGGCCCCCCAACGGCCTGGGGCCCGTCCAGCTCGGGACAGAGTCGGGCAGAGACAAACGTTGGAGGAGGTGGGTCAAGTGCAGCAATCCTCCCCACTGGTGGTCCGTGTGGGTCCACAAAGGACCCAGCCACCCAGGCCACTCTTCAGAGTCTCTGAGAAAACCACCCTGCAGGCTGTGTTTTGAACATTGCTCAGGGCACCTGAGGGACTGGACAAATTCCTTCCAGCTTTCGTGGTCAGGGAATGGGGACAGCAGGCCTGTCCCTTCCTGTTGGACTCCAGCAGCAATCGCATTGGGCTCCACAAGGTACTGTCAGCCACAGGGAGAGTGATAAGGGACAAGCCCCAACCCATGATGCCTCAGGAGGGGTGCTGATGAGTTGGGGGGAAGACAGTGACACAGACATTAACATCACAGTGCATATGGGAAGTACAGTATTAGGGGACTCCCAACCTACTGTCCCTCCCATGTTCCCCACCTCAGCAAAGGGCACCCCACCCCCCACAGGCAGCGAGACCAGAAATCTGGGCATCATCCTTGACTCTGTTCACCCACCAATCCAGTCTTCAGTTTGCCCTGAAATTTGTTCTCTCCTCTCTATACCTCTGCCATCACCCGCCCCGCCCCCCCCCCGTCCCCACTCCAGGCTCCTGGGCTGTGGCCCCAGGCTCCTCGCTACCCTTGCACTCTCCAAGTGCTGCCCCCAGAGCAGCTGGAGTGACTGTTGTAAAGGGCAGATGTGCCCATGTTTCTCCCCCGATGCCTCCTGTGAGATTTCTGCCCTGTCTGGGAAGAATGGCACAAAATCGGAACAAGGTTTTCAAGGCCTGTCACCACGGCCCCAAATTTCTCTTCCAGCCTCATCTCTTGGTCTAGACCTGCACTGTGAGTATGGGAGCCACTAGCCACATGTATCTATTTAAATTAAAATGAAATAAAAATTAAATACAATTAAAAATTATGTTCCTCAGTTGTACCAGTTGCACTGGAATGCACATGTCAAGTGCTCAAAAGCCACATGTACCTAGTGGCTTCTGCACCAAACAGCACAGATGCATAACACTTCCATTATTCTAGAAAATCCTATTGGACAGTGCTGCTCTAGATGCACTAAGCACCATGCATGCTGTCCTCCGGGCCTTTGCACCTGTTGTTCCCTCTGCCTGGAATGCTCACCCACATTTTTCTTCACTTACTAGACTCATACTCATCTCTTAAGACCTAGAGTAAATGTCACGTCCACTGAGAAGCCATCTCAAGCTGTCCACACTGTCCTCAGACACTCCCTCGCTCACGCCATTATGGCACACGTGGCATATTAATTACAAAGTTACCTGTCAATCTCCCCCACAAGAGTGTGGGCTCTCCAGGGTAGGGGCTGTATCTGATAGATTTTCACACTCTCAGTACCTAGGACAGGGCCAGGCACAGAGCCACATTGGTATGAACCTGTCCAGGGAAGAGGCTGTGCAAGTCTGAGCTCACCTCTGAAAGGGTGTGAGGAGAGAGAGTGCCCCCAAGCAGGTGGCTGGCCCCAGGAGGGCTACACAGCCTGAGGGAACAGCTAACTTAGGAAAACCAAATCCTGGAACTCACAGGGCAGGACGAGGAGGCAGCCTGAACTTTGTCCCTTCCCCCCACCCCCACTTCCCTTGTCTCCTTTCAGGCCTGGGATCAGACCTGGATAGGAGGCTGGCTCTGCCACACGTGAGCTGTGTGACCTTGGGCGTGTACCCCAACTTCTTATTGCCCCAGTCCCTCCTCTGTGAAATGGGGATAACAATACCTCCTAGAGTTGGGAGGATGAAGTGAGATAATAGTAAGAAGTGTTTAGCCTCACAGGGCAGAGCTTGGCATACACCGAGCGCTCAGGAGGGCGAGTGGTCACCATGTCCCACATGAGGCTTCTGAGTCATTTCTCCATGTCCTCACCCCTTGCTGTGTCCAGGCCTCTCCCTGCCTCCTCAGGCAGCCAGAGCAGGAAGGAGATCTGGGGCCATTTGGTCCAACCCCTTGGATTTCTAAAACAGGAACTTAAGGTCCAAGGAAAGGGACTGAGTGGCCCACAGCCACATGGATTGATATAGGAGAACCAACCTGGTAATTTACTCCTAGCAGAGGTCAGACAGGAAACACGAAGCTATTGATAAACTCCTAAGTGACAGAGCTAACTGGGGGGAAGGATGTTGGCAATGCCAGAGCTCAGGAGCAAAAGGGCTGGAGGTGGCGTGATATGGGTTTGAATTTCACAGGCGTCATGTAATCTAATTCTCACAAGCTCATGAGGTTAGTGCCTTGTCACCTCCATCTCCCAGAGGGAGAAACAGAGGCTCAGAGAGGTCATGCTGCTGGCCTAAGGTCACACAGCTCATAAGGGGCTTGGAGTGACTCCAAATACATGCCGGAAGCCCTTGGCTGTTCTGTCTCCCATTCAGTTCAATACAGCATCATGTCTGGTCACCCCTGGTCAGGCTTTGGGTCGGCCACTCTGCGGGCTCTAGACACGGTCCTTGCCCTTGAGGAGCCTGCAGTCAGTTGGGGAGGCAGAAATGTTGAAGTGAGGAAGACCCCATCGGAGAACAGAACATGGTGGGACCATCTAGGAACCAATCCAGCTGGCTGCCACCATCCGACTGTATTTGTGACACCTTCCCCCCACCTCAGTTTCCAAATCTGTGAAGTACAGCTAATAACAGTGCAGGCTCCATGGGTTGTGAGGATTAGATGACTTAATTCACAACTTGACACGATGCCCAGGATGTGCTCTGTCGCTCTTAGCTGTTGTCATTATCATCATAGTAATTGCAATTATATGTGAAGTAGGGACTCAGATCTGGGGATCTTCCAGGGGAGAGTTTATTTTTAATGGAAGGATCAGGGAAAGAGGTGGGCAGGGTTCCTTCAAGCCTCCAGGGTGGGGCCCGAGCATTTCGGTGGAGAGAACTAGTCCGGCAGGAGCACACCTGGCGAGCGAGCGCAGGAAGTTGGGGGCAGTAAGGAATGGCTGAAGCCAAGTCTGTGGCAGGGGGGTGGAGTCACAGGGCCATGGGGCCGGCTCAGGTGAGGGTGGGGGGTTGGAGAAGGCCTTGAAGGTCAACCTGGGGAGCGAGCCTCTGCAGGGGCCCATCAAAGTTGGGGAAGGGGAGGATGCACTTGCAGAGGCCAGAAGTACAACCCTCCACTCCCTCGTCCAGAGACCAACGGAGACCTGTGTCTGAGCACACAAGCATGCAAATATGTCAGCCAAGAGGCTCTGGGGCTCCCATAGCTTTGGAGAGGCCAGGACTGGGACAGCAGCTGTGGGGAGGACAGAGAGCCAGACCTCCCCTCTTGAGAGGCCAGCCTTCGCCTAGCCCAGAGGGCAGAGCTGCCTCGGGAAGCCATCTCCCCTTGAGTTCAGGGACTCTTCGCGGCCCCCTCCCAGATCAGTGCAGCCCAGTGAAGACTGCATGAACTCTGGCATCAGAAAAGTCTGGGTTCCGATCCCAGCTGCACTTCTTTCCCTTCTCAGGGCCCACCTCTCAGAGCCTCATCTGTCACATGGGCATAAGAGCCACTCACGAGGTTGTGATGAGGATTAAATGAGACAGTACCTATAAAAGGGCCCGGCATGGTACTGGCACATCCCAGGTGCTCAAGGCCCTCTCCCCTTCTCTGTGCCCTGGTACTGCTCTCTCCTCTCTTCTCTGACCCAAGAATGCTGGAAATCTTAACAGGGCAAACTGAACTTACCTCTCCTTTTCCCTTTCCTCTCAATCCCTCTTCGATGCCCAGAGCTCCCAATGCTCCTGCTCCTCCCAACAGACTTGAACTCTTGTCTATCTTGTCTACCTTTGAGCCCCACGTTCCCTGCCCACTCTGAGCTTTGCCGCCTCTGGCTACACATCCCTGGCTGCTCCCCCAGCCTCCAGGCTCTCACACCAGTCCGCCCCGAGCATATCAGGCCAGGCCACGCTTGCCTGCCCAAACCCATTCTTGGCTCCCCAGCATCTCCACGATCAAGTCCAAGCTCCTTGGGCTGGGGGAGGATGTATTCAAGGTCCTTCTTGACCTGGTCAAGATTCACTGTACCCACAACAAACCACCTGGGCACGTGCTCACCTCCATGCCTATCCCTGGTCAGACTCAGCTAACCTGAGCTCATGTTCCAGCTTCAGTGACACTTAGTGGTTGTACTTAGGCACGGTTTCTGAGGCTCAGTTTCCTCATTTGAAAACAGAGTGATGAGATCCTATTCATAGGGTTGTTATGAAGATTAATTAGGAGAGAGGGACAGAGGATGACACGGGCCAGGGCTCGTTCATTCTCTCCTGGCCACTCACAGGCCTTGGCCTCTACATACAGCAGGAATATCAGCGGAAGAAACTGCTGCATGAATCACTGAATCCAAAATGGAACCTATCTCCAAGTCATCCACGCCCACCCTCGGTGTCCAAGCAGATCTCCGGTCCTGAAGGCAAACGATGTTGTGAAAACCCTACTGGATGTGAGTCCCTACAGCTGAACTCTGGTCTAACCTTGGGGATGTCCATTTCCCATGTGAAAAGTGGGGAGAGGTTGGAACTGGGTGTGTTCTGAGCTCCCTCCCCGTTTGGATGCTCCCTGAGGCAGTTAGAATTTGGGTGGGGAGGCTAAGTTCTCGGCCAGGCAGTCCCTAGTCTGAATCCCAGCTCTGCCTCCCACCTGCAGTGTGGTCTTGGGCCAGTTACTGGACCCCTCAGCCTCAGTGTCTTCATCTATGCAACGGTGCTGATCCTAGTCCCACTCGGAGCAGGGAAGGGAGAAGGGGCTGTAGGGAGGGTTCAATGCCTAAAACAGCACCTGGCACACAGCAAGTACCCAATAAACTTTGGCCAGATTCTTCTTCAGAGTTGTTATTTCTGTTGTTGTCACTCCCTACGAGATCCTTTTCTCTCTAGCAAATAAACTTCCGCTCTACATTTCTACATTGTAGCCTGTGCTTAGCCAAGGTGTCCTGGATGAACAGGACACCTGTGAAGAAGAACGGGAAGTAAGATGCCGACAGCTAGCCCTGGGTTTGACTCACTGCCAGCCTCGCCCCATGGAGGCTGCTGTTTGCACATAAATCCTGCTCTCTCCTGGGAAAAGTCACGGCAGAGGCTGCTTCCAGGGACACAAAGAACCTGGCTGCCTCTCTGTCCTTTGTATCTGTTATTTCTTTGAATAGGCAGCAACTCTCTTTCCCTCTTTACACATTAAGTAGACAGTCTCATTCCTGCTTCCATTTTCCAGATTGGGAAAGGGTGCAGAGAAGGCATTACCTTCCATTCAGGTGGAGGAAGCCAGAGGCAGGATTCAAACCTAGTCCTCTAACTCCAGTCCTCTTTCCCTGTGTGGCTGCCCTGGCGTCTCTGGATCAATATACCAAGTTTTTCAAGGCTCCCATCCAAGGCTGATATACTGCTGTCTCCTGTGGCATGAAGGAGGCCTTGAGAAAGGCTCCAGTGGTCACATGAGCCCTGGAGGGGGTGGCTGGGACCGAATCTGATCCTTTCTCTGGAGGTCAGGAAGCTGAGATGGCCAGAGCCGGATACCATGCCTGACCATCATGACGTCTAGCCACCTGCCCTTGGTGCATCAGCTGGCACAGACAGTGTCCTTAGCTTGACCCGTGCTGAGTACTTGAAATACAAAGACAGGCAGAGTGGGGGTGGGGAGGTGGGAAGACAACTGCCCGGCCTTCAGCGGCAGCTCAGAGGCTATGAGTGGCCCAGTCAGACTGGCTTCAAATCCTGCCTGTGCCATTTACTAGCAGGGTGACCAAACAAGTCACTGCATTCCTGAGCCTCTGTTTACTTATCTATAAAGAATCAAATTACAGTACTCACTGGATAGGGTGTTATGAAGATTAAATGAAGTAATACCAGAAATGTGCTTAGGAAAGCCCCAGACTTTAGGCTAGAGCTCAGTAGTTATTGGCTAAGTCCCAAACCCTGCCGAGATGGGGTTCCCTCCCTTCCCCTTGCTCTGTGGTCTAGTGTTCAGCATCAAGAAGAGAAAAAAAAAGGAATGCATATCCCCTCACGTTCGCATGGTATTTATACAACAAAAATTCTGTAGAACTAGAAAGCAATTATAACCAAGTTTTTCTATGCGGTGGGACTATTGGGAGACTTGAACTTTTACATTATATAGCTCTGTTTATTATGCTCATTCTATAATCTGAAAAAAAAAAAAAGACAGTTAAAAACTGTTGTGTGCTACCCTGTGCCAAGCACAGTATCAGGCACTTTTTTTTTTTTAAAGATTTTATTTACCTATTTATTTTAAAGAGGGGGAAGGAGAGAGGAAGAGAGGTACAGAAACGTCAATGTAAGAGAGAAACATTGATTGGCTGCCTCTTTTAAGCACCTCGCCCTGGGAACAAACCCGTAACTCAGGCATGTCCCCTGACCGGGCATCGAACTGGTGACCTTTTGCTTTGCGGGACAACACCCAACCAACTGAGCCACACCGGTCAGGGCAGTAACAGATACTTTTGACGTAGCATCCCTCACCTTTACACTGTCTTTCACCCCTGTTATAGATGAGCAGGTGGAAGCCTAGAGAAGTGAAGTAACCTGACCTAGGACACATAGCTTCTCAATGAAGACATCAGGATCTGACCCCAGTATTAGAATCTGGAGGGTACAAGGCAATTCTGCTTCACAGGTCAGGGAAAGCTTCACAGAGCAGGTGACATTTGAACTGAGCCTAGAAAGCTGAGTAGGACTTCTTCAGGCCTGGGTTTTCAACCAGGGGGGATTTGGACCGTAGGGCATATGTGATGAAAAAATCTGGCGACATTTTTGGTTGTCACAGCTTGGAGAGAGGGATGCCACTGGCATCTAGTGGGTAGAGAGAGGCTGGGCATGCTGCTAAATATACAGTGCACAGGACTGCCTTGCACAAAACAAAGACTTATCTGACCCTAAATGTCAATAGTATAGAGTATGCTGTAATATCCTAGAGCTGTTATTATTTATTGAGTGCTTACTATGTGCCAAGTGCGGTACTAAATTCTTGCAAATGTCCTCTAATTTAATCCAGTCCCACCACTCCATGCCGTCAATGACGAATATGAGGCTGAGATGATAAGTAACTTTTCTAAGGTCACACAGCCAGAAAATGGTAGCACCACGGCTGGAGGAGTCTGAATACACAGCCAGTTCTGTGTACGCAGGATTTGTAATAAATGTAAAAGCTCCAGACCAACTCCTAGGCAGGATGTGAGGGGTCTCCGGCTGAGCCTAGGTGCACTGGCCTTGATGGCTTGGGCAAGGTGCCCCCTTCCCTTCTGCCATTCCCCACCTGCCAAGTGAAGGTTGCACCAGATAATCTCCAAGACCCTGGCAGCTCTAAGTCTGTTATCTTTAGGAGAACGGCCCAATCCCAGGCTCCAGGAGCCTGCAGCTGGGAAGGGAGGGGGCATAATGGGCAGGCTCAGCCTCATTGCTTGTGCATACATAGCTAATGCAGCCCTGCTTCCCCACCAGGAAGGAGATGCAGGTAGAGGCTGGGAGTGGCTTGAGCCTAACCCAGGAGCTTACCTCTCCAGTGGGGAGGCATGTTTCTCTGTCACCTTCTTGCCAAGTCCAAAGCCAGGCACCAAAGCCAGGCACCAAAGCCAGGCCTTCTCAAGCAAGAGAGGCAGGTCTAGGCATTTCCCCAGCTGGGCACATGAATTCTCACAGGTAGAAGGACAAAGAATGGGAGTAGGTGCGGACCCAGACCCTACCATGTGCCAGCTGTCTCTAAAAGCAGGTCCCTCTCAGGTCAGCCTCATGAAAACCCTGGTAGGAAAGAATCATCTCGACCCCACTTTACAGACGGGAGCATCACGGCTTACAGGCAGTGACCCGGCTGAGTTACACAGTGCTGAAGGAAGGTTTGGAAAGCAAGTGTGTCTGATCCCAGGGCAGTAACCACAAGGTAAGTGAGTGGTAGTCCTGCTGGTCTTTTCACCTAAGAATGAAGTATTTCAATAACGTTTGGAGAAAATGTATGTTCAATTTCTCCCGTATTCCCCAAGACACAGAATGGACTACAAAAAACCAAAACATAGTAATCCTGATTTTCTGGTTTGCCGAAAGGGGAACCAGGATTCAGAGAGAAGACAACTTTCCAACTAGAAAGTCACACAGGGAAGGGAGGGGATGAGCAGCTGGGCGGGGGGGCTGGTGGGGGAGGGCCTGGCCCAGGTCAGGCTGAGTTTTCCAGCCCAGATCTCTCATGGTCTGGCATGTGGCTTTGGGTATGTCACATCACCTGTCTGGAGGTCAGCCTGCACATCTATATAATGAAGGGGATGGACAGATGGTTTCACAGAGTCCCTTCAAACTCTTACAACCTGTGCCCAATTCTGTCAAAGGTTCTCTCCTCTTCCGAGTTTCTGTACTTTCACACATGGGGAGATGGGAACACCAGTGCCCAGCACAAGGAAGGCGGAGGGCCAATACTAGCCTTGTACAAGTTCCCAGAGCTCCCAAGCCTTGCTCTCTATCTTGAAGGAGCCAGACTGGAAGAGAGTCAGTCATGGTTTGGGATGAAAGGGACAGGGAGTGGGTAACGGTGAACATGAGTCCATTTCTCCTGGGGCCAACACTCATCTTCATGAGCATCTGCTAGGTGTAGGCTGACTTGTAGGAAGTCATGTAGAAGCATGGGCGAACCCCCTACAACATGGGCAAAGTAGTTATTTATCTCCTGCATAAGCATCTTGAGGTTCAAAGAGCTCATTCTCTCCCAAGTTAGCCCACTGCATTTTCATAAAATGTTTGAGTCGAAAACCTTCTGCTTCCAGAGTCTCCGTAGTCTGGGCCAGCTCTGGCCAAGGTTGGTCATTCATTCATTCAACATTTACTGATATGTGCTGTTGGCCATTCCCTGTGCCAGGCTTTGGGGCCATAGATAAGAATAACAGATGATCCCTTCTTGGGGAACTGTGTACTAGGCTGGTATGCCAAGGCTAGAGACATGGGGCTGCTGGATTTAAATGGTTTAACTTGAGAAAAAGATTCAAAGCTCCAATCAGCATGGGGATCATTTTATTAAATATAGTAAAATGAGTTTCTTGCTATAAGATTTCTCCAAGCCTTTAATATGCAAATGTACACTGAGAATCCTCCAACGGGTGTATAGAGAATATACTATATTTCCCAAATACAGCTTACCTGGAACACTACTCCAGGTAAGTGTTCCTGGAGTATCACACTTTATCATACTTTTAAAATATCATACTTTTTTACAGAGGATATTAGGGGAAATGCAGCTCTAATGTTATTTTTTTGGGCCAGTGGATCTTGGGGAAGGCTTACAAAGAGAAAATGTTTGAGCAGGGCTTTTAGAATTTAGTAGGAGTTGGTCAGTGAAGATGGGAAGGTTTAAAGCAGACCATTTCAGCCCTAGGCTGACTATGCTCAGGTTACTGTACACATACTGTTTCACTTAGTCCTCAAAGGTCCTGATGTGGGTGACAGAGCCAAAGAGGTCATCAAAAGCCCCTGGAGACTCCTCCGGGTCCACACCCTGCCTTCTCAAATCACCTTACCTCAGGGCCTCATTCTCCAAATCTTGAACCCTCCAGTACTGTCCTTAAACCCAAAATTGTTCTTACAGTATCTGGACTAGATCCTAGCCTTAACCCCTCACACACCTCGGCCTAACCGTTGGCACCCAAACCTACCCTCTCAGCAGTTTGCTGACTCTAACTTGGACTCTCTTAGACTTATTCCTTCAGGCACTGCTCCTTGGTCCTGATGCACACCTGACTGAGTCCTGACCCTTTGGGCTCGCATACCTGCTGCACAGCTACTTCATATAGTCCTGGCCCATCCTGGGAGGCGGTTCCACTCCCTGTCTAGCCCTGACTGTGTTCCCGTATCAATCTGGGTCTGTCCCAAACTGTCCTGAGCCATTCTTATGCGGGCCTGGTCTCCAGGTCCAGACCCTATCGACACTTGACAGAGGCCCTATCCTTGCTCAGATAGGGCCCATCCCCAACCCCGCCCCAACCTGTACTTCGCCCGGTTCTGATCTTCCCCACTCCAAAGCTGACCAGTCCCCAACCGCGGGACCTACCCCAACTTCAGGTCTACCTCAAACCCCGCCCAAAGCCCCGCCCCTCTCCGCAGCCCTGTCCCGGCCCCGCCCTGTACTAATTCTGATAGGGCCATAACCCTGCCAGCGGCCCCGCCCCGGGAAAAATTCTGACTGGGCCCCGCCCACGGTCCAGCCCTAACCCCGCCCCCGGTCCGGCCCCGCCTCCCGGCCCCGGGCCCGCCGGGCTGCTCACCTGCAACTCCTCAAAGGCATCGTCGATGCCGGTGACTTGGTGCTGCTCGTGCAGCGCGGGCTCGTCGCAGAAGAAGCAGAGCAGGGCGCGATCCGTGAGGCAGAAGAGCTTGACCTTGTCGTGCGCCTGGCAGGGTCGTGCCGCGCGGCGCGCATTGAGGATGGCGTCCAGCGGGAAGGCGCTGTAGCGCTCCACGATGTTGGCAAGCTTGAGGCTGGGCGCGAACGCGGGCTCGGCGAACGTTCGCCGACACTCGGGGCAGTCGCGGGCGCCCTGCGCCTCCTGCCGCACCCAATGCTCCGTGATGCAGCGGCGGCAGAAATAGTGCTCGCAGCCCAGGCTCACAGGGTCCTGGTAGATGCTCAGACAGATGGAGCAGAGCAGCTCGTCCTTGAGGCTGCACGCCATGGCTCCGGGGGCGGCGGAGATGGGGGCCTGAGATGCAGGGGGCCTGCCGAGAGAGCGCGGCGTTGTTGGGGGCAGCACCGAGGGATGCGTGCGAGAGCAGGCCGGGAGAGAAAGGAGTAGGCGCTCGCTACAGGAGAAGGAAGGAGAGCGGTCCGGGAGCTGGGTAACGCGAGGAAGGGGAAGGAGTAGAGACAACCAAGATGAGAGCTTAGGAAGGTGGTCTCAAGACAGTGGGTAACCTGGAGGGATGGGTGTTGGAGGGAGGGGGCCGTGGGTGTCTGAGGGAAGGGACTCCTAGCAAGAAGGTTCCAGGGGAAGGGACAGTCCGAAGGAATGGGTGCTGGAGAAGGGAATCCAGGAGGGGGACGGAGGCCTTGAGGGGGATTGAAATCCCGGGATGGGTGCCATGGGGGGAGGGGAGAAGCCGGGGATAAGGAATTCTGGGGGAGGGAGAAGCCAAGCGTAGCCTCACCGCGGCCGTGCCGGGCAGAGGAAAGGAGCGGTGCGAGCACGCTCAGCAGCCCGATCCTGGCCCCAAGACCCGGCCCGGCGTGTATCCTTACCCCCGCCGGCTCAGTGGTCACTGCTGTGGTCCCAGCGCAGCCTCTCAACCCGGAACCAGCCAAGCCGGAGCGCCAGGCAGCTGAGACTCCGTCCCCGCCCCCGCGGGCGGGACCCAAGCGACTCCGCCTTCGCGGCGGGCGGGGTAGAGAAGGGGCGGGGCCCAGCTTCTAGCTGGTGGACCCCTCCCCTCCCCCACCATTCTCCTGCTCCCGGGGGAGCGAAACCCAGCTGTTCCTTCAGCGTTGGCACTTGGAACAACAGCCAGGTCTTGCTTAGGGTCCCTAAGGCGGGAGGGGGCGGGGAACAGCTAATTTGAGAGCCTAATGTGTAAAAGAGGAGCATCTTTCTGGATCATCAATTTGAAGATTTGGGAAAAATAGTATTTTGTATTAAAACAAACAACGATATGTGTGTAATCTGCATAGAATACAACTTTTGCATAACATATAAAGGTAAAACTCGAGAAACACCCTACTTGCTTAGAGCAAGTTCGAGACCCTCACATTCCTAAGCCCCGGGGTCCGCTTTCCTTTTCTCAAGGAGTGCTGGGGGAGAAGTTGGGAAAGCCCTGGCCCTGGCGAATGTCTGACCCAAGGAATTGCCTCCATTCGGCAAACATTTCTGGAGTGCTGTACTTGTGTAAGTGTGGGGTGGGGCGGTTGTGTGGGAGGTGGAGCAGAGCAGGAGAAAAAGTAATAGGAGACCTTGTCTTGTATGCCAGATGGAGAGGGGATTCTAGGCAGAAGGGACAGCATGTGCAAAAGCATAGAGGCGTGAAAGGGGAGGGCACATTAGGGGTAAGCACAAGTAGTTCTGTACTATCGCGGGTGGGGTGGGGAAGGGGCCTGGGTGGAGTGGAGGGTGTTGAGGGTCATGGTAACAGATTTCCTGAAAGCCCGGGGCTTTCAAGCAAGAGAATGACCTGGTCCATTGCAGGTTTCAGAAAGTCAAGGAGATGCTCATTATACTATCAGAAAGGTGAAAGCAGAGACCCTTTCTGATGTGTCTGCATGTGTGCAGTGCTCCTCACACAGGAAAGGTGTGAGGCTGGACAAAAGCAGCAAAGGTATGGATTGCAGGAAGAGAGCCTGGGCACCAATTAGGTCACTGTTGTCATAGTGCCTGCAGAACACGAGACCTGAACTGGGACCACGGCAGTGGGTAAGGGGAAAAAAGTAGGGTACTGGAAGGACAGACACTATGCAGTTTGTAATAGATTGGATATGGGGGTGAGAGAGGGAGGCATTGACTGTAGCTCCCCAGCTTCTGACTTCTCCAGGAAGGTCTTCACAGGAATTCAACTTTGTGAAGTTACAATTTAACAGACAGCTCGAAGTTTACGCCGTTGCTGTTTCTGTGTCCTCCATCACACCGTCACCTGGTCCCATGCCTCGATCATTGCCAGAACCAATTCGGTTACTCATGCAGCAGTGATTCCTCATCTTTTCCTAGCAGTCAAAGTCCTGATTTTGTTCAGGTGGTTCCCTTCCACATGTGACTAAGGGAAGGCTGACCCTCGTCTATCCCAGGAGTGAGTCCCATTTGGTCCAAGTCCATTGTGGTGGTCACATGCCTCTTGCCAATGATGATTTGGGCTTGGACACATGAGGAAGGTCTAGCCTGAAAAACCAGAGGGGAAGCATATGGTGGGGAGGGTGCTTCAGGAAAAGATCACTTCAAAAAAAAAAAAAAAATCAGCCTACTCCCTTTGCTGCACGTGGATGTAGTTGGTGGTGATGCTTGGAATTGGCAGGAGCCATCTTGTTCCCAGCCTGAGGATGCAGCCAACACATGACTGAGTCCAAGAGAGTCCTGGGGCAGAGGGCCTGGCGGCTCTGACACAAAGCCTAGACTTTTGGATCTGTATTAAATCTAGGCTTGGTATCCTGGGCTTTTAGCATAAGTGACGCCATTTTGGGCCAGTGTTATTTTTGTTGTTATTTTTTGTTTTTTCTTTAATTGCTGAGATGGTCAGACGAACAGCTTGAAAGGTGAAAAGGCCAAAAGCTGGAAAGTATTGTGAGAAGTCGAATAGGCTGTGACTTTCAGCCAAAGGAAACCATATTCCATATATCTTGGGAGAGACTGGAGCTAGATATTAAGAGGAACTTAGCTATTGCTTAACAAGTTTAATAGCTGTATGCTGTCACTTAGCAACCACAAGAATCCCAGATGATATACTGATATGCACCCCCATTTTTTGTAAGGAGGAGTGCATATTATTGAATTATTTGCAATTATTGAATTATTTAAAGTGAAATTTTTAAAAAAGCTTCATTTTACTCAACATATAATCCATCCTCCTCTTCTAAAGCAACATGGTAGCTGGGAAAATGGCTGGTCAGCTAGAGACCCACTTTCCAGCTGCTCTTGCAGCTGAGTGTAGCTTACTGACTAAGTCCTTTTCAGTAGGATGTAAATAACATAGTCCTTAAGGCATTAGGCTTTTTCTCTTCCATGCCTCATTTCCTCTTCCCTTGAGTAGGAACACAGATATGCCAGGGACCGAGCTTCAATAATGCATCATTGGGGCTCACAGAGCAGAGAGATGGAAGGAACTTGGGTTTCTGAATGACTGTATGGAGCGGAGCCACCCACCAGTGCAGAATGGAGTGTGAGAAATAAACCTCCGTTTTCTATAAGCCATTATATTTGCAGTCTTTGTTGCAGCAGCTGAGCATTCCCTATGCTATTCTATATCTGTTTTTGAGAAAAGGCTCTGGTACCATTTAATGGTATTGTCTAAAACGTTTCAATAGCTAAGTTCCTCTTAATATCTAGCTCCAGTCTCTCCCAAGATATATGGAATATGGTTTCCTTTGGCTGAAAGTCACAGCCTATTCGACTTCTCACAATACTTTCCAGCTTTTGGCCTTTTCACCTTTCAAGCTGTTCTTCTGACCATCTCAGCTATTAAAGAAAAAACAAAAAATAACAACAAAAATAACACTGGCCCAAAATGGCATCACTTATGCTAAAAGCCCAGGATACCAAGCCTAGATTTAATACCTTATTTAATTCAACCTCCCCCAGAAACATAATCTTAAGCAATCGATCTGGAATTTTCTGGTCAAGCACCAGTAAGGTAGTCTGTTACATAGACCTCTTCATCCCCCATAGAAAGAAGAGGCAATCAACAACCGAAACTCTTCCCCTTTCTCCGTCAAAGAAAAGATGTCCAGGCACCCAAATAACCCTTTTTCTTTCACTAAAAAAATCCCTGTCTCCCCTCCCTTCTTCCTATGAAACCCTTCCATTTTGTACAACTCCTCGGAGCACCATTCTAGTTGCTAGATGGGATGCTGCCCGACTCATGAATCGTTTAATAAAGGCAATTAGATGTTCAAATTTACTCAGTTGAATTTTGATTTTAATACAGTTAAGAAGCATAGCACTACACTCCAACGATTGGTTATACTTAAGTTTGTCAAATCATTGCTCTTTCTGGATCTCTGTTTCCCCAGCCTGCCCTGCCCTGGTGAGGGCTCTGACTAATACTTGGAGATCCTGGCTGCAGTAAATGCATCTGCTTCCATTCGCACTCTTAAAAAAATAACCTCAGGAATTTTTTTTTTGGAAAAACAATCCAAGAGATATTTTTGAGTAAAAAAAAAAAAAAAAAAAGGAAGACCCAAACACACACACAGACACGTATTCAGACATGAACACACCCAGTCATACACATGTGCATTATATGCAGAACAAAAATCTGTAGAACTCTAGCAATTTAAAATGTGTTTATATATAGGCTAAAATTATTGGGGGGGGGGCTTCAACATTTACATTGTATATCTCTGTTATGCCACATGTAATCAGAAAAAAAAAAGACACAGTGGATTCTCATTATTCGTGGATTTCATATTTGCAAATTCCCTACTCCTAAAATTTACTTTACCCAAATCAATATTTGAGGTGCTTTCGCAGTCACCTGGGGACACGAGCGTGCACTGAGTGGTGAAAAGTTAGAGTTGCCCAACCCACATGTTCCCAGCTGAGGTCGAATAAAGCGGCCTCTGCCCTCTCGTCTCAGCTCTTGGGCTGTAAACAAGTATCCTTTTTGTAGCGTATTCAGTGTCATGTTTTTCTCATTTTTGTGCTTTTTTCGTTGGTGATGTTGCTATTTAAAATGGCCCCCAATTGCAGCGCTGAAGTGCTGACTGGTGTTTCTAACCACAAGAAGGCTCTGATGTGCCTTGAGGAGAAAATATGTGTGTTGGATAACCTTCATTCAGGCATGAATTATAGAGCTGTTGGCCATGAATTCAATGTTAATTAATCAACAGTATATATTAAATAAGCTGTTTTGAAAACAGAAACGCACAGAAAACAAGGTTGTGTATTGATTGGTTGGTGAAAACGTGGCCAGAGGCTCCTAAGAACCCTGTATTTCCTTAAAGGGCAGTGATTCAGTATTTGCTACTCCAGTCTTTGGGGCAACTTTACAGAACAGAACTGCTGTGAATAATAATGAGGGTCAACTGCATATAAAACTTGTGTCTAACAGCATCTACAGATAAAATGTACCAACACCCACGTCCCTTTCCATCCAGGTCACATCGACTCAGGTCTGCTCAAAGGGAGTGCGGCCAGAAAAAGAAGAGCGAGCCACTCCTCCGTGCCAGGCACTGTGCTAGGTGCTTTCTGTCTGTCCTTTTATTTAATCCTCACGACGGTCCTCTTGACTTTTTTTCCCTCCCTATTTGCAGATGAGGAAACTGCAACCCAGAGCAAGGACGGGACTTGCATGCCAGAGCAAGGCTTCTCCATCCCAGGCTGCTGGAGAAGGTTCCACAGTTGCGTGAGGGCCCTATCTGGGCCCTCAGCTCTGTCCCGTGGTCTTCATAAACAGTCCAGTTGGGCTCCCTCTCATTTGCAGACCTTTGCCTCTCTCCTCAAGCACCAGAGACACACCGTTCTTCCTCAGTGGGGTCCTCGCCTCCCGCTCCTGGAGAAAGCAGAGCCCCTCCAGGGGGAGTTCTCAAATTCCAGTCCCCTCCAGCCTATCAGCTTATCCATAGAAACGCCTCAAGTCCTTTGTGAAATGAGGCAGTGTAAAATAAACAAACGCATGAAGTCCATGCATTTACTACTCGATTCATCCTCACCCCTTTTCCTCTAGTCTGAAGATGAAGCGTGCCTTCTGTTCAAAACTAATTCCTCCACCTGGGCCCTGGTCTAATCCCCTCAGGCCTCCTCTGGGACCTGGCTCTCTTCCCGGTCTCTACTCTGTATTTTTGTCCCCTTTCTCAGCAATGGTTCCTTTCCTTCAGCCTATAAACATGCTCAAGTTTCTCTGAAAACGGCAGTCCCTGCAGTTCCCCCAACTTTAGCTCGCAGCTCATTCCTTGCCTTTCGCTAGCCGGGCCTCTTGGAAGAATCGTCTGCACGCCCTCCCTTGCCTTTCACCAGTCACAGCGACCTGGCTCCGCTCCCCGCCGCCCCCGCTGCACTCTCTAATAATCTCCTAATTGCCAATTAAAGATAGCTGCTAATACACAGTTGCTGCTGCAGAAAAACAAAATACAGAGAAGCATCAAAAGGAAATTGGAAATATTCATGATTCCACCACCTAGAGAGAACTATTGTTAATACTTGGTTTATATTCTTAGAGACCTTTTTTTTACATATTATACACGCTCGCATGCACACACACATACACACGGACACACACACGGGGTGGGGGAGAAGGAAAGAGGGAAGGGGAGAGGGGAATATTGTCTAAAAATAGAAATGAGTTCACTTGCTAAGTCACTGCTTCTCAAAGCACAGTCCTTGAGCCGCACGTGTTTTAGCATAGGTTCTTCCAAGGCCTGACCTTGAGATAAGGTCTGGAGTGAAAATGGTTTACTTGGGAAGTGTAAGGAACCCTACTAGGGAAGTGCGAAAGTGACCCAGGGACGGGGAGGCAGCCCCGCAAGGCTGCCCTATTAAGCCAGCTAGCACAGAGGGCGCCTGGTGATGTCTCCTGCGGGGAAACTCCAGGAAATGGCGCAAAACGCAGGCCTCAGAATGATCCCACCCAAAGAGCAAGGGAGCTGAGCGTTCATACACTGTCTCTGCGTGTTGAGGCTGTTCCCAGCCCCTGTGACCTGTGATGTGTGCAGTCCCGTTTCTGCAGGTGGGGCGGGGGGAGCCCCCTCAGCCTCGATGCAGATGCTGGCGGCTGGAGCATTGGGGGCACCCTCACAGGCCCGAGGGGTAAGCGCAGGGCAATGACTGCGTCTGTTACCGCGCATCCCTCCCCGCTGCTCAGATCCACTCGCAAGCCACTGTAAGTTTCGTGTCCTGCTACTGCTTCCTTGAGGGGGTGGCCAGCCGCAGTCTATTTTTGAAAGAGGAGGAAGAAGACAATAGGAGGGGCAGTGGAACAAGCTACAGTTCCTGCTGTAGTTGGTCCTGAGACTAACCGATGCTCACCCTTCCTTCTCTATGCCCGTTCTAGATGCCCCTCGCCTGGCCAGCTGGCGTTGCTTACCCCTGCCAGTTCAATGCCTCCTTTCCTTGCCTCCTGGTCTCCCACTGGCATGAAGAGCTCAAAATTGTCAGGGGGCATATGTAATTTTAACTTTAGTAAAACTATTACTGTGTCCTCTGGTAGGAGTGCTTTCCCCCTAACCTCTCGGAACGAGTCTCTCTAGTCTAGCAAGCCCAAGGCTTTGAGGATAAACAGCATAAATTTACCAAGTAAGTCACTGCGAGTAAAAGTGAGAGGAGCTACTGCCCTGGTTCCCAGACCTGTGCATTTTACCGATCATGGATACAGTACCTATGTAATAACTGTTTGCTTAAGGTATATAAATATATCTTAAGGACAGCAACCCAATCTGATCTTCAAGCTGATGCCTTAGTTATACCTCCAAATGATTATTAGAACTTTTACTCAGGATGGCAGCTTTTGGTCGATATGATATATAGTAGGGCCAGTGGATAATATGGTTATGTACCCATTTTTCTCCATGGCCATGTTATGGGAGAATCCCATGATAATAAACTAGTACTCTGGGAGACCTCAGATAGCAATGTAGCTGAGACACTGTAGACTGAGAAGGCAATCCTGTATCCATCCCCTGATCTCTCGGAGGAATCACGGTCCCTCTAGGATGGCTGGGTTCATTGTAATCAATCTGTGACCATGTGACTGGGTGCTTCCCGTGAGGGATGGTACCATATCAGTAGCTCAGCATCAGTCTTTGCTCTGATAGACTGGGCACTTAGTTGTAGCAATACCTAGATCAGCTTGGGTGGGAGGGAGCCCTGCTGTTGGACCATGCCCCGCTTCCATCTTTGTGTCCACGGCCCTTTGTGTCCATGCAGTTCACTGGCCCTTTGTGCACGCTTTTAGGAGACTGAGGTGAGAGGATGGCTCATTTCAATTGAATGAAGCATCCTATCTACCTGGTTGTTCAATGCCTTCTCTACAATGGGAACTCTGGTAGCCATTGAAATGAGACAGAGATCCATACATTTTATATCTTCTCTTTGAGGTCAGTCAACAAGCCTCTCCAGACTTCCTTAACTCACATTTGTCAGTCTTGCCCTTTGCAAGTTCCTGATTAACCAGCCAAACCTTTCACCACTGCCCAGGAGCCTTAAGCCACTTCTCCTTTTGAACCAAGTTGAGGACTTAATACACTGCTTGCAGCTCCGCCTCCTGGGAGAATTTCCCCTTTCCACTACCATGCAGGACTCTCCTATTGTGCTAACCTGTTCATAAACAAGCTTTTTCCTCTTTGGCAGCTGGTCATAAGGAATCTCCCGGAGTTCACAGGCGTGAGCTGAGGGAGAGGCTCCAGTGCAAATTGGGTGATAACACGGGGCCTGGTCCGCTTGTGTAATTTATCTGTGACCTCTGGTTCTGTTCAGGCTTGATCTTGAAGGTCTCATTTTCATCCCATTGTGTCTGTCTCACCTATGACTTGGTGAGTCTGATAGTACACATCTTATAACGGGAAGCTCTGGTTAAATAGTCAGTTGATTTCCTATGGTCAATTACTCAGTCTTGCCATTGGCTGGTGTGGCTCAGTGGATTGAGGGCTGGCCTGCTAACCAAAGGGTGGCCAGTTCGATTCCCAGTCAGGGCACGTGCCTGGGTTATGGGCCTCGTCTCGGTTGGGGATGTGCGAGAAGCAATCACACACTGATGTTTCTCTTCCTCGCTTTCTCTCTCCCTTCCCTCTCTCTGGAAATAAATAAATAAAATCTTCAAAATTGCTCAGTCTCTGTTAGAACCCAATAGCTCACCAGGTGTTGGTTTTCAAATACAGAATGCTTTTCTGCTGGAGAAACATTCCCTGACATCTGCACCAAAACCATCCCAGTGGGGCTTGTCAAAGGTTCCATGTGTGTCCTTAGCTGCTGTGAATACTTCTATCACCATGGCATCTGATAATTGGGGTGGAGCAGATTCTGTACATGAAATACGCTGTCCCCAAAACCCAGAGGTCTACTGAGTGCCTCTTTCTTGGTAGTAAGAAACGCAAGGTACAATTACTTGCCCATTACTTTGGAGGGAGATGTCTTATTTCTTAGATCATGTCCTTAAAACTTTTACTACTGTGTTAGATCCCGGAATCTTTTTCTCTCCCACCCTCTTGTGCACATGCTTTGGAGGGCATCCAGAGTACTTGCCACTTCCTTGTCCCCAGGTCTGGTTAACATGATATCACCAAGAGAGTATTCTTCAAAATCCATATGAGGTTCTGAGGGATGGCAGGTACTGTAGGAAATTAACATAACTCTGGGCATAGCCCATGAACAAATGCTGCTGTTTGTTACAGGTGAATGCTAACTGCTTCTGAGCATCCTTCCTGAAGATGACTGTGGGAGGGGTGGGGAGCGGGGAATGGCAGACGCATCTGCCAGAACAATTGCTACATACCAAGTTCCAGAAGTTTCCTTGGTCTGTTTTAGTAAAGACACCACATCTGGCACAGAAACTGCAGTTGAGGCTACGACTTTGTTAAGTTGATGGTAGTACATCATCACCTACAATGGTCTATCTTTTTAAATAAATTTTCATTGTTGCAGTGGCCTGTCTGATGAATTAAATGAAAATAGCGCGGGGACCCTGCTCCTGCATTCTTTGAGTCTGTAAGGGCAGTGTAGACCTTTGCCCCTCGCACAGAGTGCAGTGTCACTTCTAATTTACCCTCTTTGGGTGTGTGTATGCAATTTCAGAAGCTTCCATGTGGCCTTACTGCCTTTATGGATCTTTCTGTATAGATTAAGGAAACAATGTGAGGTTTCTACCAGCTGCCCAGTTTATTCATCCCTATTAAGTATTTAGGGATGGAGAAGTGATCACAGGAGGGTCTGAAGAGCCAAAAGATCCACTGAGATGGGGTTTGGTCAAGACTCTCTCATCTTACCTCAATATGTCCCTACTTTTATGGGGGGAGGTCATAGTGGCATTTTGTTTTTGTTTTATTTGAAGATTTTATTTATTTATTTTAGAGAGATGGGAAGGGAGGGAGAAAGAGAGGGAGAGAAACATCGATGTGTGAGAGATACACGTATTGGTTGCTTCTCGCATGCCCCCAACTGGGGACCTGCCCACAACCCAGGCATGTGCCCTGACTGGGAATTGAACCGGTGACCCTTCAGTTTGCAGGCTGGCACTCAAGCCACTGAGCCACACAAGCCAGGGCCATAGTGGCATTTTGGATACCTTGATATTAATGTCAACCTTGACCCTATATCCAAAAAACATAGAAATGTTTGGATATTCTTCACTCCCCAGTGTGCAGTTCCTTTGGGGAAGGAGTAGGGGCATCGATTCTGTGTATACTCACTGTGGCATCTCACAGTGCTTTCTCAAAGGAGCCCAGTCTTTCCTCCAAACAAGGGGCTTTGGGTCTGGGAAAATAGGTGAGGGATAGTGACTTTCTATTGTGATGGCTCACATCAGCCTTTAGACTACATGCTGTTGATCTGTTTTGATTATATTGGTCAATATAATCAAACCCTTTTGGTTGCCTATTGACTTCACCTTTAGGAACCCCAGGGTCTACTAGCTATCCCTCAGGTGTCTGTGGGTAAGGGCCATTTGGTTGACTTTCTATCCACCTTCCTCTGATGGTTAAGTGCTGCCACCTGGCCTTTGCTGTTCTGGAATTCGGTTGTCACCACTAACAAACACTAGGGAGTCCAATCCCATAGCAGCCTCCCCTAGTATGCACTTAGTTTAGCGAGGACAGCCACTAAACTGATCATCAGAATCATTTCACAATATATGTAAATCAAGTCCCTATGCTGTACATCTGAAACTTACACAATGCTGTATGTTAAGTATATCTCAGTAAAACTTGGGGGGGAACCCCAAAAGTAAATAAATAAAATTGAAGCAAGTATCTCATAACTCATTTAAAGATTTTTTTTTTTTCAGATTTATGCTTCACTTTGACAATGAAGAATAACCTGGAGGGTTCTCTATGAAATGTACATTCAACTTACTTCTCTAGGCGGGGGAATCCTGGTATCATAATAGAAATTTAGGATGAGATTTAATTTATTGCATTCTTGTTCTTCATATGCTCAGTTAATAAAAATGGTTAAGACAAGGGCAGCTCCCTTCTCGTTCCTAGATGGAATGCTGCCTGATTCAATGACTAGATTAATAAAGCCAGTTAGATCTTCACATTTTAAAAAGTGTGTGGTTTGTTTTTTTTTTTTAAAAAAACCTGCCCCTTAAGGTTTTTAATCTCCTATTGAAAAAAAAAAAAAAAAGAGAGAGCACTCCATGATGCAGTGCCCCTTCACAAGCTCATCTCTTACTGCTCCCATGAAGGGAACGTGGTGGGAGCACACTCGGCAGGAGGTTCCTCTGGTTTTAGGTAATACGCTTCTTGTAGTGGGCCGCCTCTCTGAACCTGTTGATTGCTTCCCGCAGGGCTAGCAGTTCAGGCATTTCTACATCGGTCATTGTAGCCATTCTTTCTATTTGTTGTTATTTCTCTCTTAGTACCAAAGCCACCCTTCCATACACTGTTGTTTAATGCTAGAGCCAGGACTCAGAAAAATTGCCTTTTATCATTGCTCCTGTTTCGCCCCGCCAATTAGAAGTGCAGGGGGGAACTGACAGGCTGGAGCAGGAAGGAGGGACTCGCTTCCTCCTATTGGCTTCCTGTCGGCTTCCTGTTCCTGCCAGTGGCACCCTGGCAAAGCTTCTTCACCCTGAGCAGCAGCTGAATCTGGTTTGCAGTTTTTCCAACACTTTGTAGCACCAGTTTTTCAAACACTTTGGTGCCCTTCCTCAGAGATGTGAATTTTAGTTTCTTAGAATCCTTCCTCTAAGCTTTTCAGTTTTGGTCATTCTACCCTTTTACCTTATTTTCCCAGCCTTGGACATAGCACCTGCTCCTGTAATTGTTACCTTTGTGATAACTTAGTGCTTTAAAAACAAACAAACAAAAAAACCTGTTTCAATTACCTAGTTACTAATGTTATACCTACCTTAACAATACATTGCATTAGATTTTATTTAAATTAGTACTATCATTTCTGTCTCCTGACTGAACCCCGATCATTATTTTTTCTTCAAGTTTCAAGGACCCATCCAAGCACCAAGTGCTCTTGCCAGGAGGTGAAATCCAGAGATCCATATCAGGAGAGCACCTCCCTGTCAACAGACTCCTCTCTAATCCAGCCTTCTGTTCCATTTCCCATCCTGAGTCACCTCTCTCATATCCATTCGTGGGGATGTTCTCCAGCTTTCTGTTGGCAGCTATTGGCCAGACCCTGCAGTTCTTTCCGTGAAAATGCCATTTCTCTGTGCAGAGATAGGGCTTCCTCAGTGTTGCCATGCTGAGGCTTGACTGTGGCGGCTGGCCTAGATGTCTTAGAGGAAGCAGAAGCAGATCTTAGAGGACAAGCATCCTCTTGCAAGGTACCTGCCCAAGGTGAGGGCTCCGCAAGGTCTCTAGGCAAGGACCGGGAGCCTGCTATGCTCTAGCAAAGGGGAGTGGGACACTTTGGCTACTCTCATCCTTGGGTCCTGGAGGAGATTTTCAGCCTTATCGTTCCTCCAGCCTCAGGAGATTAGGAGATTTACAAATGCTGTCGTAGAGGTTTTCTGTTTTCGTGCCACACCCTAGAGGAGAACTTGGCTGGTTTGAACCTGTCATTGTCTTCTTTCGTCACACCAATAACACTAAACAACAACCAACCAACTCCACAAGTTCTTTTAATTACCATTGTCTATACTTCTCTCAAATGGTAGAGACACTGTATAAACCACAATATCCTCTTATACCTGTATCCTAGCCCCCAGTTCACCACAGGAGAGAGTCCTTACAACGGAGCTGTTACAATGTGTCGAGGACTACCAACACTGGGGTCTTGTTGCCATTGACTAGCAAGTGATCCAGTCCTAGAATTCTGTCCTAAGGATCTGCCTCCTGACACCACTTCTGGACAAACTGTCTTAGAAGGAGACTTGGGGACAAGGGCTTGAGTTCAATTAGCTTATTTGGGAAGTATTAGTTATACTGGTAGAGAAGTGGGAAGTGATAAAAGAAAAAAAGGCACCCAAGCAGAGTGCACTATTAAGCCAGCAAAGCTTAACCCAGAAGGGAAACTGTAAGAATGGGTACACGACACGTGTCTCAGAAATAACCAAGTGAAAGGTGAGGGAGCTGGGCTGTTTACATAACATCTGAGAGTCACTGGTTAGGGGCGGATGCTAGCAGTTGGCAGGAAAGGCCCAAGGGATATGGGTGAGGAACTGATAGCATCTGGACAAACTCCATCTATCCCTGAGTCACCTGATTACTTGCTTAAAATGCAGATTTCTGATTGGGGGAAGCTGCAACTTCCTGAGAATCTATAATTATTTTTAAATTAAAGTTAAAAAAATAGAATGATCAAGGAAACCAAATGTATGAAGATGCAGTTCACAGAATGTATATATGGTAGGTTTTTTGGGTTTCCTTTCAGTAAGTATGGGGTATTCCAGTGAGGACAGTAGCTACTTTCATCTTCTACTCTAAACAAATATAAATGATGGATAAAATATAACAAATGTGTTTTTAATATATAGCTGAGCTTAAAACCTGTAGGTAGAAAAAGAGTCACCTGGGAGCCGTTGTGATCACAGCCTGAATTATGTGGGTGTGAGGATTACGTCTGTATTAACAATACAACGGTTAACAGCGGTGGTTGGGGGGACATCTTGGAACTGAAAAAGAATTTGTCTTGGAGCTTGTTAAAGTAATAGAACTCTCTGTGAAAGTACCCTTGGCACTCCTCCACACTCTGGGGCACATGGGACAGCTGTAGAAAACAACTCCCACTAGTAAAAACATGACAAAGTATGGGAAGAGAAAGACTTCCAAGAGATAAAGTCAGAAACAACTTGCCTACTTCGAGTGCTGGGTTAACTGGGTCCTCCAGAAAGGAAGTGTGGGGCTGGCGTAGGACTGAGAGGGGGTTGCTGAGGGGACAGGGTGGGATGCGGAGAGCCTCAGGTACGATGCAGGCCAGACAAAGTCTTGGCTAACTCAAAGGGGAAGGAGAGCACGTATTTCCTGTTGGAGTCGTCTCATGTAAAGCAGCAATTGCGGGGCTCCAGTACCCATTCATAATTCGATTGGCAAGGAAGAGCGTGGCCTCGACTGAAAAGCTGGAGCAGATCCCAAAGGCACTAACAGCTGGTGGTTGTCAGCTAACTGCACGTCCTGTGGCTTAATGGCAACTTTTTTAAAAAAAAAAATTAAAGGGAGATCTGAGTGGCGTATAGTCAAAAATTAGAATAGAATGGTATCACAGATTTTAATATAACTGTTTTAAAGGAGATAAAATTAGGAATAGAAGGCATAAGGCAAGGAGAAGCACTTATGAAGAAAGAACCAAATAGAAAGAGTAGACATGAACTATTAAAAACTCAGTAGATATTGTGAAAAGTAGACTAGGCACAGGCCAAAGAGAGAATTAGTGAAGTCAAACTGATTTAAAGGAACCACCCAGAATGCAGCACTTCAAGGAGCACAAAGAGGAACCTAGGAGGGACGGCACCTGGTGCGGGTGGAAGGCGTGGCTCTGCAGCCACACTCCTGGGAGTAAATTTCCACTCTGCCTCTTACTAGTTATAGGGGCTCAGGCATGTTTTAAACTTCCTTGTGTCTCAGTTTTCTCATTATCAAATGGAGATCTGCTAGTACCTACCTTGTGATGATACTGTTAGGATCAAAGGAGTTAATAGTTCTCATCAATGAGTTGTAGTTCTTATAGCATATAGTAAGAGCTCAGTAAATATTAGGTAATATTACAGCAGAATGGAAAATATGAGAGATAAATTAAAATTATTAAGGAGAAAATGAGATGTTCCAACATTAATAGTAGTTTCAGAAGGGAAAAATAGGGAAGAAGTAGCATTTGAAAAAGAAATGGTAAAGAATTTTCCACACATGAAGAAAAATGAGCTCCTAAAATGAAAAAGCTCACTGAGTTCTGAGTAGGATAAAAAAATTTCCATTCCTAGACATGATGTAGAGAAATTAAAAAACAATAAAGATAAATTTAAAAAATTTGAAAAGCTACCAGAGAGGAAACAGATTATCCACAAATGAATGACATTTTGCCTGAAGCCAATTTCTCAGCAGCAACAACAGATGCCAAAGGAATAATAGCTGATGAGAAAAAACAATTAGAATCCTACATCGAGCTAACCAACATTTAAGAGTAAACGTAAAATAAAGGAATTTTCAGATACACACAGACTGAGAGATAAAGCAATCTTACCTCAAATTTTTTGCTCAAAGGATTTATGAAGGAAGAAACAAGAACCAGGTTTACCTTCCCACCTAGAAAAACTGAAAGTGGGACAAAATATATAAAACAGCAGTTTCTAAGGCCCTGGGCATCAGGCAACAAAGGGCAGTGACTTCCGAGTGATGGGAAATGAACAATGAGCCCCGGTGTACCACCCAAAGAAGGTTTCCAGGTGGCAGGGAAGGCAAGGGGAACCCAGGCAGACACTAGACGTCTTTCTGAGATAACAAGACAATGCTGGGAGTCCAAGCAGATCGAAGAAGCCAGAGCTTGCAGGACAGAATACCAGCAAGGGGACAGCTACACCGTGCTGAGTACTGGTCAAGGCATGCATGCGAGGAAATGACCCAGCGCTGGGGAGAGAACCTCTCAAAAGGATTAAAGAGAAAAACTCTCAAAGTTTACATAGAGCCAGGAATAGTGTCATTCCAACCAGCTAGAATGAAAAATAGAATTCTTGGATCATTGAGTACTCAAAAGGGTTTTGCCTCTGTAATGGGGAAAATTATTTTTAGACTAAATGCTATTCTGACCCTGCCAAAATAATTTATAAGCAAGACCTGAATGGGTCAAATTATTTTCAGGTAACTTAACCATATCTGCAACAAAACTAAAGAATATTTATAGGAATATGAAAATTATACAGCATCCAAAAAGGTAAAATTCACAGTATCTGCCATCCAATAAAAAATTACCAGGCCTGTAAGTAAAGAAGCAGGAAAATACTACTTACAAGCAAGGGGAGAGAGAAAAGAAAAATTACAAGGAAGAGAAAAATTTATCAATCAAAAATAACCCAGAAGTGACATATAATAAAATCAGGAGACAAAGATATTAAAACACCTATCATAACTAAATTCCATATATTCAAGAAGCTAGTAGAAAGATTAAACATGTTAAGTATGGTCATGGAAGACATTTAAAAAGACCCAAATAATACTTGTAGAGATAAAAGTTACAATGTTTGAGCCCTGACTAGCGTGGCTCCATTGGTTGGGCATCATCTCGCAAAGTGAAAGGCCACTGGTTCAAGTCCTAGTCGGGGCACATGCCTGGGTTGCCAGGTCCATCCCCGGATGGAGCTCATAAGACAGGCAACCGATCAACTTTTCTCAGATCAATGTTCCTCTCCCTCTCTTTCTCTCTCCCTTCCCTTCTCTCTAAAAATATAAATTTAAAAAAGTTACAATGTTTGAGATAAAAAAATATACCGGATGGAATTAATGGCAGTCTTGACATTGCAGAAGAAAAGATTTGTGAACTCGAAGACATAGCAATAGAACCATCCAAAATAAAGCAATGAAGAAAGGTGACCGAAACAAATGAAAAGAACATCAGTGAGCCATAGGATAATGACGCAGCGTAATATATGTATGTGTTTGAAGTCCCTGAAGGAGAAAAGAGAGAAAGGAACAGAAGAAAATTTGAAAAAGTGTTTGAAAAATTTCCAAATCTGCATGAAAACAACAGCACAAAAGCCAGGAAGGATTAAGTGAAATGATACACTGTGTGAAGTGGTGTAATGTCATTTGAAGGTAGAGTGTAGTAAGTTAAAGTCGTGTACTGTGAGTGCTATAGTAACTACTAAAATAGCACAATAAATTGTTATAACAAGTGGGACAAATAGAAACAAAATAGCCATATTTAAACCCAATTATATTAATAGTCACATTAAATGTAAAAGGTCTAACTACGCCAATAAAAAAGGAGAGATCTTCAGGTTGAATAAAAAAGCAAGGCACAGACACATGTTGCCCATATGAAACTCACTTTAAATGGTAAGACACATGTAGATCAAAAGTAAAAGGGTGGAAAAAGATGTACAGGCATACCTCATTTTGTTGCACTTCACAGATAATGCGGTTGTCTTCGGTTGTTTTGTTTTCTACAAGTTGAAGGTTTGTGGCAGCCCTGCACTGGGCGAGCCTGTCAGCGCCATTTGCTCACTTCATGCCTCTGTGTCTCCTCCTGGTGAAGATGCTGTGAAAATTGTTGAAATGACAACAGAGGGTTTGGAATATTACATGAGCTGAGTTGACAGAGCAGCAGCAGGGTTTGAGAGGATCTGAGATTTCCAATTTTGAAAGAAGTTCTACTATGGGTAAAATGCTATCAAACAGCATCATGTGCTACAGAGAAATTATTCATGAAAGGAAGACTCAGTTCAAAAAGCCAACTTCATCGTTGTCTTATTTGAAGAAACTGCCACAGGCACCCCAGCCTTCGGCAACCACCACCCCGATCAGTCAGCAGCCCTCAACACAGAGGCAAGACCCTCCACCTGCAGAAAGATTCCGGCTCCCTGAAGGCTCAGATGATGGCTTGCACCTTTTTTTTTTTTTTTTTAGTAATAAACTATTTTAAACAAATGTTTGTACATTTTTAAAGATAACACTAGTTACACACTTAATAGACTACAGTAATGTGAACATACTTTTACATGCACTGGGAAACCAAAATATTCATATGACTCATTTTATTGCTCCAGTCACTTTATTGCAGTGGTCTGGAACTAAACCCACAGTATTTCCAAGATATGCCTGTACCATGTTATAGCCAACCAAAATAAAGTAGATTTCAGAGTAAGGACTATTACTTGGGATAAAGTGAGTTATTTCACAATGACAAAGGGATCAATTCTTCAGGAGGACATAGCCGTCCTAAACATTTCTGCACTTCATGACATTGATTTGAAATACACTTTATGGTATGAATTGTGTTACCCCGAAATTTATATGTTGAAGTCCTAACCTTCAACCTTCTAACACCCTCATCTTAAATTTCTAGACTTCAGAACTACATGGAAGTAAACAGCAGTTGTCTAAGCTATCCAGCCTGTGGTACTTTGTTTTGGCAGCCCTAGCAAACTAATATACTCATGAAGCAAGAACTGATAGAACTGCAAGCAGAAATAGACAAATCTGGAATTATAGCAGGAGATTCCGATATAGTTGAATCAAAAGTTGACAGAGAAATTAAACACAAATCAGTAAGAATATAGAAGATTTGAACAATATTATCCACTAACTTCACCTAATCGACATTTATACAACAGTTTATCCAACATCAGCAGAACGTACTTTCTTTTCAGCTTATATAAAACATTTACCAAGTTAGATCATAGTCTGGATTAGTAACAAGTGTCAATAAATTTAAATGGATTTGATTCATATAAAGCATATTGTTGACAATAATAGAACAAATTAAAACTCAATAATGAAAAGATCTCTGGAAAATCTTCAAATAGTTAGAAACTAAGTAACACATTTTCAAACAACACATGGGCTAAAGAAGAAATCAAAAGGCAAGTTGAAAACTATTTTAAATGGAATTAAAATGATGACAACATATTAAAATCTGTAGGATGCTGCTAAAGTAGCATGTAGGGGGAAAGTTATAGCACTAAAAGCTTACATTAGATAGGGGGAAAAGGCATTAATCCAAAGGCCTCAGTTTTCTCCTTAAGAAACTAGAAAAAGGGAAAATTAATCTAAAGTAAGCAGAAGAAAGGAAATAATAAAGATGAGAGCAAAATTCAGTGAAATAGAACAATATAGAAAATTAATGAAACCAAAATCTAGCTCATTGAGATCAATAAAACCAATCAACTTCTATCCAGACTAACGAGGGAAAAAAAGAGAGAAGTCACAAATTATCAGTTCTAGGAATGATAGGGGTGACATCACTAATTCTAAATATATTACAGATTCTCAACATATCAAAAGAGTAATAAGGGAATAGCATGAACAACTTTATTCCAATAAGTTTAATAATTTAGGTGAAATGGAAAAATTTCTTGAAAGATACAAACTACCAAAGTCCACTCAAGAAGAAATAGATAACCTGAATATCCTACTGATATTTAATAAATTGAATTTGTAGTTTAAAACCTTTCCACAAGGGAAACTCCAGGTTCCAATGGCTTCACTGAGAAACTTTTCCAAACACGTATGGAAGAAATATTATCAATTCAATACAAAAAGTTTCATAAAATTGAAGAGGAGGGAATATTTGCAGATTCACCTTATGAGGCCATCAACATTAATTCAACATTATGGTCAAAAGGATAACACACCCCAGGAATGTAATCAGTATAATTCTTCATATTAGCAGACTGGAGAAGAAAAGTCATGTGATATCTTAATAGAACAGAAAAAAATTCTCACAGAAACCAATTCACTAAGAATAGCAGGACACTTCCTCATCTCAATAAAGGGTTTTTATGAAAAGCCTACACTTTACATCACACTGAATGGTGCAAAACTGAGTGCTTTTCTATAAGATCAGACCCAAAGCAAGGATTTCAGCACTCATCCCTTTTATTCAACATTGTCATTGCTGCTGGAACTAAGAAGTGAGTTTAGTATGGTTTCAGGATACAAGATTAATATTTAAGAATCAGTTGTATTTTTATATACTAGCAACAAATAATCATAAATTAAAATTAAAACTTCATTTAAAATAGCATAAAATACATGAGGTACTTAGGGATGAATCTGACAAAAGATGTGTAAGATCTATATGCTGAATACAACAAAAAATTGCTAAGATAAATTAAAGCATACCTTAATAAATGGGAAAATATACCATGTCCTTAGATTAGAAGATGCAATATTGTTAAGATATTAGTTCTCCCAAAATTCATCTGTAGATTCAACAAAACCCTAATGAAAACCCTGTCACGCTCTTGTGTGTGTCGACATTGACAAGCTTACTCTAAAATTTATATAAAAATGTAGAGAACCTAAAATAGCAAAAACAACTTTGACAAGAAAGAGAAGGTTGAAGGACTTACGCTATTTGACTTCAAGACATAAAAAGCTACAATAATGAAGACAGTGTGGTATTCAGATAATTTCACTTGTATGTGGAATCTAAAGAACAAAATAAATGAACAAACAAAACAAAACAGAAACAAACTCATAGATACAGAGAACAAATTGATGGTCATCAAATGGAAGGGGGTTTGGAGGAGGGTTAGAAAAGGAGAAAGAGATTAAGAAGTACAAATTGCCAGTTATAGACATAGTCACAGGGATGGAAAGTACAGCATAGGAAATATAGTCAATAATATTGCCATGACTATGTATGATGCCAGATGGGTACCAGACTGCGGGGGTCCTTTTATAAGATATAAATTGCTATATTGTACACCTGAAACTAGTATAACATTGTATGTCAACTATAATTGAAAAATAAATTTAAAAAAAAAGATAGTGTGGTATTGACTTCAAGATAGACAAATAGGTCAATGGAGTAGAATAGACCCCCACACTTACATAGTCAATCGATTTTTGACAAAAACGTGAAGGCAATTCAGCTGAGACAGCATAGTCTTTTCAAGTAATAGTACTGGAACAACTAGATATCTGCAGGCAAAAAACCCCAAACAAACGGGACTCAAAATGGCTTAAATGTACAACCTGAAACTACAAACTTCTAGAAAAAAAATAGAAGAAATTCTTTGAGGGACTGGGTTAGGCAAAGATTTCTTGGATTCCACAGTGGAATTTAAAAATTGGATACAACCCATACAAAAAAATTGATAAACTGAATTTTATCAAAATTAAGAAAAATTCATCCTTTGTAAGACACTGTTACAAACATGAAAAGACAAGCCATGGACTGGGGGAAAATATTTGCAGATTACATGTCTGATAAAAGACTTGTATCCAGAATACATAGAACACTGAAAGCTCTATCACAAGACACAACTCTCCCCAAAGTGGGCCAAAGATCTGCACAGCCACTTCACTGAAGAATATATGAGAATGGCAAATAAGTATATAAAAAGATGTTTGACATCATTAGTCATTAAAATGCAAATTGAAACTAGAATAACATGTGACTATGCATCTGTGGCAGTGTCTAAGACCGTACCAAGTGCTGGTCAGGCTGTGGAGCATTACCGAAGGGTCTTCCATTGCGGGTGAAAATGGCAAATGTACAACCATGTTAGAAAACAGTTTAGCAGTCTCTGAAAAAGTTAAACATACACCTACTGTGTAACCCAGCCATTCCACTCCCAGGTATGCAATAGAAATGAAAGCATTTTTTGTACAAAGATTTGTGCACAAATGTTCATTGCTGCTTTATTTATAACAGCCCAAATTGCAAACAACCCCAATGTCCCAAATAAACAGGTAAATGGATAAATATAATGCTGTACTACTTTGCAAAAAACAGTGAGTAAAGTACTTACATATGCGACAACATGGCTGAATCTCAAAACAATTTTGCTTAGTGAGTAAATGAAGCCAGACTAAAAGAAGAGGACATAGCATGTGATTTCATTCATATGAAAGTCTAGAAAATGAAAACTAATTTGTAGTGATAGCAGATCAGGGGCTGCCTGGGGATGGGATGCGGGAGGAGTGGAGGGAGGGGGGAGAAATTACAGAGTCACAGGGAACCTCTTGGGGGCGATGTTCATTATCTTGATTGTAGTGATGATTTCACAGGTGTATTCATATGTCAAAATTTATCAAAATTGTTCACTTTCAACATGTGCAGTTTCTTGTATGCCAATTATACCTCAGTAAAGCTGTTAGGAAAAAAAAATCCCAGAAGGAAAGAGTGAGAAAATGGTGAACAAAAAGACTGGCAAATGTGTTGGTGAATCTAAATAAGTGGTGGTTATTCACGGTGATAATAGTAATAATTACAAGATGGATTGAAAACATCTGCTTTTGTACTGATTGGTGGAAAGGAGGCGAGGGTTTTACGCAACTCTAGATTTTAAATGTGTGTTATATATACTTAGCTTCCTTGCTAGCTGGAGGGAAAAGGGGAAAGGGTTTTTTAAAAAATCTGTTAAAAAAAGATGTGAAATAAGAAAAATGAATCAAAGAAAAAGCATGTAGCCATTGAAGGCATGGGAAAGCAGGTAGAAATAGTTTAACACATCGCCTTAAAAATTCCTGTGTGAGTCAAGGATGGCTTCCTGGAGGAGAGGGCATTTATTTAACATGGTTTTAAAGAATTAGTGCCCACCGTGGGAAGGCAGGAATATTATAATAAATAGAAGGGGTTGCATGAGCATATGCCCAGGGAGGTCGAAAGACATGCTAGGGGCAGCACCTAGGATGTGACCTCATGGAGGCAGCTGGAGGGGGTGGGCGGGAGGCTGCAAAACGAAAGTTGGAGCCACATCACTGAAGGCCTTGAATGAGGGCAATGGGAAAGCACAGAAAGCTTTTTCCAAGCAGAGCGGACAGAGTCAGAGTGATGTTTAAAGCAGCCGGTGAGGGTGGTGTACGGAATGGATTATTGAAGCAGGGAGGACAGTGAGGAGGGCTGAGGGGAGGCCGTGGGGACAGAATGGAGGCCAGCACGCATTCCCTACGCCTCAGCTTCCTAGTCAGCATCAGTGACAGGCCAGTCAGTACAAAGTTGTTCTCTGGGAGCTGTGACTTCCTAGCTCAGAGACGAGGAGACTGAGTTGGACAGAACTGTTCTCACAACAAATTGGTGGCAGCACCATGTCTGTGGAAACACGCTGTTTAAATGCGACCTCCTGACCTTCAGATCCGCCTCATTATGAAAAGAAAGCAGCGAGGAAAGAGCCCTGGCCTTGTGTCTGAAGGCCCGGGTTTCGGGGCTGGATTCAGCACTGACGCACTGTGCAACCTCAGCCAAGTTCCTTGCCTTCTCTGAGCCACCACCTCATCTACCACTTCTGCCTCAAAGGGAAGGCATCAGACCAGCAGGCTCTCCCATCTCTGACAGCCCAGGGCTCGCTCCCAGGACCCGACGACTTCACAATGGGCTGGCACAGTGATTTTCAACCGGGGCGCAACAAAAATTTTTAAAACAGGCACTACCTGACTATTTAGTCAGGGGCACCGACCTCTTTTCCCTTAGATTGTTAAATAAAAAATGCCAATAGCCAACACAACAATAGCTGTCTGGTGTGAATGAATCAAAATTATACCTATTTTTTGTCACATCAGCAAAAAATATAACTTTTTGCGTGTTGCAGAATTTCAGTCATTAATTTATGTGTGCCATGGGATGAAAAAGGTTGAAAATTGCTGGGCCAGCAGATCGAGCCCCCATTCTCTGTGTCCCCTCCAATGTCCCAGCCTGCTAGCATGACCTCTTGGCAGGGTCACCCCCCAATCCCCACCGCTGAGCTCTGCCACTTGGGGAAACAAGGCCTTCGGATTGCTTTCTTTCTTCAAAATGAAAATAGCTTTATTGTTTTCATTATAAACATAATATGAGCTCATTGCTGAAAATTTAAACCATAAGAGGAGTGTAAAAGAAAAAGTAAAATGCAAGGGCCATTCTATTATACAAAGGTTGTCACTGTTAAGATTTTGGCAACGTTCTTCCAGACAACTCCCTGTGCTCTCTCACCCACACACCCACACACACACACACCCACACACCCACACACCCACAAACACCCACACACCCACACACCCACACACAGACACACACCCACACACACACACATACCCACACACCCACACACACCCACACACACACACCCCCACACACACACCCCCCCACACACACCCACACACCCACACACACACACATACCCACACACCCCCACACACCCCCACACACCCACATACCCACACACCCACACACACCCACACACCCACACACACCCACACACCCACACACACCCACACACACACACCCACACACACCCACACACACACCCCCACACACTTGCGACCCTCATGCACAACTTTGTGTAAATGAAATCGTAGCATTTTAATTGTGTTGCAATCTAAGCTTTTCACTCAATACTATGTCATAGGTATCTATGTAAAAATACGTACCTTGTTATTTAAAAACATTTTTATTACATACTCACAAACACACCATTTATACAAATGGGTTAATATGATCGACAGGAACACCAGTAAAACCTAACCACTGTTTTATTGTTAATGGCTCCCTATTTTCCTCTCTGAATAAATGAACCATAAACACTGCTGCAATGAACATCTTGAAACATACATCCTTTTGCATTTTGAGGATAAAATTCCAGATGTGGAGTTGGGTCAAAAAAATGTGAATGTTAAGATGTTTTATAGATACTGCTAACTATCCTCCAAAAAGTTAATAGCAAACTTCACTTCCACCAACAGTATGAGTGCCTATTCTCAACACCCTTTCTAACAGAAAACATGATCAATTTCTAACCTAGTAGGTAAACAAACATGTTATTTTCATTTCTTTAGTTATTAGTGAAGTCGATCATCTGCTTATTGGCTATTGAGATACTCTCTTTTGTGATATGGCCTGTTTATATCCCTTGTCTATTTTTATCCTGGGTATGTTTGTTGGTTTCTTATTGCTTTTTAAGAGCTCTTTGTATATTAGGGATATAACCTCAAACCGCCAGGTTTCTCAGGGTCTCTGGAGCTGGGCAACTGGGCCTCTGGAAATCAGATTCCCAGGAGACTGGAGCAGTTCTGCTTCTGGTCAGTGGAGGGCAGCAGTGGGCAAGATTCACTTTCAGGTAGGACACAACTTAGGCCTGCCAGGACCGACACACACACACACACACACACACACACACACACACACACACACACACACACACACACACACCCCCCTCTTCCCACATAGACCCTTCCAGAGAGCCTCTCAGGAAACCACTTGGTTCACGACTCTTAGGGCTTCCCAACCCCAATTATTTCCCCATTGCCTCTAGAAAAATCTGTGAACCGTGAAGAGAACCAGGCTCTAAAGTCAGTCTGGATTGCGAAACCCACCTCTGTTACCTCCCAGCTATAGATTTGGTGCACTCTTCCTGACCTCCCTACCGCCCACTTTTCTCATCTGTAAAATGGGTCTGGTGAAATCCGCCTCCACAGGGGTGTGAAGGAAAAGTGAGCTGAGGAAGGTCTGGCCTGGCACGGGTAGGTGCTCAGTGAGTGGGAGCCCTGCACGGGGGACCCCCCACCACTGCTTACCCCCACCCCGTGTACTCACGGGTGGATAGGGAGAAGCAGTGGCTCCCGCTGTCACACCTGGCTTTGCTCCTCCCCAGCCTGCCCTGTGTTTGATCCATTCTGGGTCTAAGGAAGACCCCCTTTGGGCTGGCTGCATGGAGGGCCATTGCGGGAGAGGAGGGAGGGAGCTGGGGAGGACCCGCACCAGGCCTGGGGAAAGACTCACGGGCAGGAGGGACCCCTGGCAGACATGCAGAAAGGCCGGCATCTGGAGAAGGATGGGAAGCACAGGTCAGGGGGTGGGAGCTCCCAGGTTTTCTGGCTGAGGGACTGCGTGGACCACCAGGGAAGTGCAGTTTGGCCATGGAGGAGACAAGTTCTGCTTGCGTTGTGCTGAGTTTGAGGTGCTAGAGGGATTTTTGGACCCTCCCAGTGGCGGAAAATCACAGGTCTAGCCTGACCTCTTCCCTCCTCCCCACCGCCAGCCCTGCAACACATGGGGCCATCACTCCTCAGGGATCAGAGCTGCTCTAGACCTAATTCAGGCCAGGGGATGGGATTCCTTTTGCTTTCTTGATTCCTTCTTGCTTCCTCTCCGATCTCCTCCTCCCTCCCTCAGCCACCCCTAGGTCCCAGGTCTGGAGAGGGAGACAAGGGGAAGACCATTTTTTTCCCCCACTCAGAGACCTGTACTACTCCCTTATGCCAGGATCAGGACAGAACTGAAGGGGCTTCTGGCTCAAGAGGGGAAACTGGAAAAATGGGTTTCTGATAAGCATGACTACCGTCATCAGAGCGAGCAGGCAGAGAGGGCAATGAGCAGGAAGGGCCCAGCCCCAGGCTGCAGGCGGTGGGCTTTGGGGGAAGGAGAGGAGGCAGATAAAAGGGGGTGAGATTCTGGGATTCCACCATGTGCCGAGGGGGGCGTCTCCGAGTTTCCTACAATCTCTAGCCTGGTTCCCCGGCTAAGACAGGATTACAGACTTTTATTCTTTTGTTAATAGTAACGATGAGGGCAATAACACGTCTGTCTGTAGACTGCTTACTATATGCCAGGCCTCCTGCTGAGCTCTTTACAAGCATCCTTTCATTTAATCCTCACTTACCTTATCATCAGTCTCTGGTTTATAGATGAGGTTACAGAAGCTCAAAGAGGTTAAGCCACTTGCCCCAGATCACACCAAGAAGTCAGGGAGTCAGGACAGAGCTTTCTGTTTGCCCCCAGAGCCTAAGGACTCCCCTCTTCGTCCCCCTACCTGCCACAGTTGTGTTGGACTGTGTCCTGCACCCATTAAGATCAGTGGTTTCCCACCGGGGGTCCCAGGCACACGGAGTCCTTGGAGCTATAATCAAGGTAAAGATGCCGAGAGGATGAGTGGTACGTTCACTTGCCATTAGGTTACCCTGGCCACAGTCTCCCTAACCCCAAAGGAGTCTAAGCACTTTAAAAAAAAAAAGATTTTATTTATTATCAGAGAGAGAGGAAGGGAAGGAGAAAGAGAGGGAGAGAAACATTGATGCATGAGAGATACATCGATGGGATCAGTTGCCTTTCACATGCAGCCTGCAACCCACGCATGTGTCCTGACGGAATCAAACTGGCAACCTTTTGGTTTGCAGGCCAACACTCAATCACTGAGCCACACCAGCTGGGGCTAAGCATCCCCTTTTTTAAAAAGTCTGTGGGCTTCATTCATTCAGGGAAGGAATGAAGCTGGTTCTTGCTCAGTGGGAAAATGCTGGGGTCCCCACCAGATTGGCAGGATCAGGGTCATTCGAAGGACGGCGCCGGGGGCTCTTTGGAGTTCCTTAAAGCTGTGTCATTCTGCGGTTCTGAAAGAAGGAACAGGGAATGTTTTATGCGGAGTCGGGGTGCTGGCTATCAGCCCCTGCTATGCGGAGGGGAAGGCCTGGTGCTTCCCTCTTACGCAGCCTCAGGTAGGTCCATGGGTGGTGGGCGTGGCTTCTGGAATTTTATCAGTCCCTCAGGAATGTATGTGGCTTTCGCAAACCCATCACAGGCAGGGGAGTGGAGTACAGGCCAGGGCCTGTTCTGGCTGTGGGTGCGGACCCTGCAGAGGGCCCCACCAGGCAGGCTTGGGCTGAGGCCCAGTTTGGGGTGGGGCTGGCCAAGGAAACTACACTATGATCCAAGGAGCGTCAGGCATCCCTGTGCCCTGCCCCAGGCCACTCTCCTCTCGTCTACCAGGCTCCACTCCAGCTTTAGCCTCCCTCCCCATTTCTCCCAGAGCAAACCCAGCCTTTGGTGGCCTTATTTATCAAAGAAGAGAGTATCTGAACCATGCTAGGCATTTCTCTTCAAGATCTTATTGAATCCTTATAGCCTATCCAATTATGTATTTCTAATCACTAATTTCTAGATGAGGAAAAATAAGTCTCTAGAGGTTAGTGACTTGTCCAAGGCCACATAGCTACTAAATGTCAGAACCTCACACAATCCAGGTTTATAACTCCAAAGCCAATTGATGTTTCATTTCACTAAGCTAGAGGGAATGAGATCTGTCCAGCGTGTTCCTAGAAGGATCAACACGTAGATAATCTCACATGGCAGAGTGATGGGGCAGTAGAAGGCCGTGATAAGAGCACTGGCAATCGGATGGCTGCCTTTCCTCCCACTGTAAACAGTGTCCTTGGAGAGGAGGGCATCCATCCAGTTGCTCAAGCCCTCTCCCCGCCCCACATCTAACCCAGCAATGAGCGCGGTCAACCCCACCTCCAAAGGGTATCTCAGGTCCACCTCTCATCGTTCACACTGCCGTCCTAGTCCAGGCCATCCTTGTCTCTCACCTGGTCTCTCTGCTTCAGTTCTTGTCCCCTCCTCCCCATAAATATTTCTTCACAGAGCCATCAGAGTAATCTGTGATAAACATCAAGATCATGCAACTCCCTTGCATAAAATTCTTCAACAATTTCCCACTGCACTTGGAATGAAATCTACACTCTTTGCCAGGGATTCTAACATCTGACTCTCATCTACTGCGTAATGTCAGCCTGTCTTCTTTCTAATCTGCACAGCTGCCAAGCTCATTTCTACCTCAGGGAACTTGCACTTGCTGGAAGAATCTACATCTTCACACGGTTGTTTTCTTCTCATCATTCGGGTTGTACCTCAAGCGTTACCTCTCTCAGGGGTCTTCCTTGAGCACCCCAACTAAAGCAGCATCTGCTTCTCACTCCCACTCCATATTGCCCTCTCTTCTATCACTCTGTTTACCTCCTTTATAGCGCTTTTCACAGTTTGTAATTTTGAGTGAGTCAGAAATAGACGAGCTACCATAAACACCAGCTTTGGATCAATTCAATCCCTGACTGCATGAGGGTGATCTGCCTCTACTGCCTGTCAAAAGTAAATGTATATCCTTTCTTAAGGAACTGAACACAAGCCAGAGCTTCAAATTATCTCTACAGTTTTCATACACAATGCTAAAATTTAATAAAAAGTTACCAAACATACCAAAAGATATAAATTGACCAAAAAATCAAAAGAAAAAGTATATCATGGAAAGAGACCCACAGGAGACCCAGCTACTGGCATTATCATGTTTTTCAATACAGCAATTAATATGCTCAACAAATTAAATAAGAAGATGGAGAATTTCAACAGAGAACTGGGAACTATGAAAATTATTAAAAGTAAATTCTACAACTGAAAAATATGAAAATTGAAATTAGAACTCAGTAATTGGGTTTATAGCAGATTAGATGCAACTGAACAGAAAGTTAGTAGACTGGAAATAGGACAAAAGAAAACATCCAGACCAAAGTAAGAAAAATTAAAGGATGAAAAAGTACAGAAAAGAATGTATGAAACACAGTGAAAATGTCTAAATTATGTGTAACTGAGTCTCAGAATGAGAGGAAAAAGAAAATAGGACAGATGCAATATCCAAAAATTTGGTGGTTGAGATTTTCTAAAACAAAAGACGTTAAGTCATAGGAAACATGAAGCACTATGAACCCTAGACAGAATGAACACAAAGAAAACCAAATTCAGACAGAAGAGCAAAAACTTCTGAAAACCAGAGACAAAGAGAAAATATTAAAAATATCCAGAGGAAAAAAGATATATTGTCTTCAAAGAATGCATAATAGGTCTGTGAGCGGACTTCTGTATAGATACCATGGAAGCTAAAGACAAGGGAATGAAAGATAATCTCAAATTGCTGAAAGAAAATACTGCAAATCTAGAATTCTACATCTATCAATACTATCACCTCATCTCCCCCTACTCTCCCATTCACTCATTTTGTTCTAGTCATATTGTTGTGGGGTTTTTTTTTGTTATTCCTTGTACATTTCAGACATGTTCACATCATGGGCTCCTTGTCCTGACTATTTCTTCTACTTGATTCATTCTTCTCTTAGGTATTCACATTGCCAGCTATTGCCATCATCCTTTTCAGTCTTTTCTCAAATGTTAGCATTTCAACCAAGTCTACCTTGAACACCGTATTTAAAACTGTAATCACCTTACTCCTGATTCCTCTTCTCCAAATTATTTTTCTCTGTGCATTATTACCTGCTGACATAGTATATATTTTATCTATTATTTTTGTTTCTCTTGATATAAACATAAGCTGATACATGTAACTGACTCATTTAAAATATATGTATTTAAAATAACTTCAGCAGTTTTTTTTTAACAGGAAATTATTAAGATTATTTAGTATGCCAGGATGTTGTACTTGCTTACCTTTGTTCTGATTTTTCCCTGTGCAATGTATTGTAGGACAAACCTAATCCTCTCTGAAGTGTACGGGAGAGAGAGAGAAACCAACATGTGCTTAAGCAGGGATGTTTTCACTTGTAATTTACAGGAGACCCAACTAAAGTGGCTTAAAGAATCAGAGTGTTTCTTATCTCACCTAGGAAGTCATCCCGAGGCAAGGCTTCTCCAGCGTTGACATCAATTTGCTTTCCATTTTCACATTTCATCACACTTAGCTGTGGCGTTTCACAAGAAGACATGAAAATATCTTGCTAAAGAGGTATGTTTTCTTCTTTGCACCTCTTTTTAAAGGCTAAGAAACTCATTTTCTGCAGTACAACCAACAGACCTCCTTCCTATCTCATTTACCAGGATTATATCACTGGGCCGTTCCAAAACCTTTCACGGGAAAGGACAATGGATTCTTGTGACTGGCTTAGACGGATCAAGATTTGTGTGCTGTGGTCGGGGGGCGGACCCATGAAGCAGATGGCTGCTTGATACCCGACCAAAATCAAGCTTCTGTTTCCAAGAAGAAGAGTGCTCTTGGGTGGGCAGCCCATGGCACATCTTGCGTAGCATTTCTCAGTTTTTCTTTTTAAAAGTCACTTCACATTCTTGAGCTCATTGATCCTCACCTGTCCAGAGGTATTTTACATCCCATTTTGCAGATGAAGGTCAGAGATGTTGGGAGACTTGCTGAAGGTCACAGAGCTAAGGTATGCTAAGATCCTGTTTGGAATCCACCATCCTTGGATGTCCTGCCTATGGATCAGTGATAGTATAAAAAATTAGCCACAAAAGTGGTACATGAATGTTCACAGCAGTATTATGCATAAGAGTCAAAACATAGAAATAATCCAAACAGCCATTAACTGATAAATGGAAAGACCAAATATGGTATATTCACACAACGAAATATTATTGGGCCATAAAAAGAAATGAAATTCTGATTCAAGCTTCAACTGGATGAACGTTGAAAACGTTATACTAAGCGAAAGAAGTCAGTCACAAAAGACCACAGACCTGATTCTATTTATATAAAATGTCCAGAAAAAGCAATCCACAGAGACAAGAAGTGGATTAGTGGTTGCCAGGAGCCGGGTGGAGGGGTAGGAATATTGGGAATAGTGGTTACTAAAGGGTATAGGAATTTTGGGGGGAGTGATTTAAATGTTCTAAAACTTATTGTGGTGATAGGTTGTACAATTCTTTGAATAGAACCATTGAATTATCTGCTTTAAATGAGTCAGTTGTATGACACGTGAATTATATTTCAATGAGATGTCACTAAAAATGGCTGCAAATTATTTGAAAAGTCCTCCTGTGGAAAGGTGGGGATCTATGTTCCCTCTCCTTGATATGAGTGGACTTGTGACTGCTTTGCCCAACAGAGCACAATGGAAGTGACATGTTAGCTTCTGAGACTACATCTTTTAGTTGCGTCTGCCTGGCTCTCTCTCGATGCTGGCTCTTGGGACATTTTCCCTCTGAACCCAGCTGCCAGGCTGTGAGGAGCCCAGATCACATTGAGAGGCCATGTACAGCCCCTCCAGGGTTAATACCAGTTAAGCCCAGACTTTAGCTATGCCAAGGCCGGGAGCCAGATACGGGAATGAAGAGCGCTCCTAAAGAGTGCAGCCCCCAGGCACTGGAGTGTCTCCGGCGAAGACCTCAGACATCATGGAGCAGAGGAGACGAACCATTCCCTCTGTGCCCTGGCCAAATTCCTGACCCCAGAATCTATTAGCCTAATAACAATGTTGTTAAATACTACCAAGTTGGGGTGGTTTGTTACACAGCAACAGAGAAACAGAGAGCCATCTTTCTGTTCCTGACTTTTAACTCTTATCTCTGTCCCATCTGATGCCTCCCAAGTCTCTCAAAAGTCCCTCCTCCAGGTTCCTGGGAGATGAATATGGTGCTCAGAACAGGGGAGGGCAAGGGTCTTTCTTTTCCCCCCCTCACCTTGTTCTTCTATAAGGATGTTTCCCTCACATTATATGAGATCGGTCAGGAAATAGTCCAGCCATTGTTAATATAACAAGAATGGTTTGCACAACATTGATATAACCTGGCAGCCAAGGACAGTGGACTGGAATGCGCTTGTGTGAACAATGGCAACTTTACCGTGCTAGTCAGTGCGGGCAGTAGATGCGACTGAGTGAGCATGTGTACTAATTAGTTCTCCCATTCAAAAAGACTGAGCAAGTAGAGCAATGGATCTGCATTAAATTTTGCGTTAAGCTTAAACATTTCTCTGTGAAAACTATTCAAATGATTTAGAAGTCTTTCCAGGATGACGCAATGGGTGCAGCACAAATAAAAGTGTGGCACGAACGCTTCAAACGTGGTCAAGAATCTGTTAAAAGTGATCCACATTCTGGAAGGCCTGCAACAAGCAGAACACCTGAGAATGTGGAATGTGTACAGGCGGCAATCAACAAAGATTGGGGACCGACAGTGCGAGAACTAGAAGCTGACGTGGGGATTCCAAAAACTACTGGCTTTTCCCAAAACTAAAATCACCTTTGAAAGGGAAGGGATTCCAGACCATCAATGAGATTCAGGAAAATATGATGGGGCAGCTAATTGTGAGTCCAACAAAGGATTTTGCAGTGTTTCAAACAGTGGAAGAGATGCTGGGAGAGCTTTGTGAAGTCCTGAGGGGCCTATTTTGAAAGGGACTGAAGTGTCATTGTCCTACAAACAATGTCTCTTGTGTCTTCGTCAGTAAATGTCTCTATTTTTCATAGTGTATGGCTGGATACTTTCTGGACAGACCTTGCGTATGGTCGCATAGTTCACCTGCAGGTTCAAATCCCTGTTTCAATCCATGGAACCCCTGCATGGACACCTGCTTGCGCTGCCACCATCATCTCTCTCCTGGATTTTTGGAAGGGGAAAGGGCTCAGGTTTGTATAGATTTGCATTTCTTTTACATAAATTCGCTGGGACCTCAGTTACTCTCTGTCTCTGTGTCTTGCCCAGATCTCTCTCCGGACTGCTTGAGCTTGTGAACCGACTGCCTGCCAGGCCACTCCCTGTCCCTCTGCGATGTCCCACAGCCCATCAAACACAGCATGTCCGTAAGCGAACCCATCGTCTTCTCTTCAAACCTGCTCTTCCTCCTGCGTCCTCCATCTCTGAAGAAGGAAAAGCATCCTTCCAGGAGCCCAAGCCCGGAGCCCAGGACTCACCCTTTCTTTTCCACACTCACTCCTGGACCTTCTCATCCAGTACACGGGCTTCAAATATCATCTGTACACTGACAACTCCTAAATGTTTTCAATTACAGTTGACATTCCAATGTTATTTTATATTAGTTTCCGGTGTAAGCATAGTGGTTAGACAACAATGATATAATCTATGCAGTGATCCCCCCAATAGTTCTTAGTACTCACCTCGCACCATACACAGTTATTACAGTATCATTGACTGTATTCCCTGTGCTGTACCTTACATCCCTGTGACTATTTTCTACTACAGATTTGTACTTCTTACTCCCTTCGCCTTTTTCACCCGGCCCCCCAACCCCCTCCCATCCAGTAACCCTCAGTTTGTTCTCTGTATCTGTGAGACAACTCCTAAATTTTTGCGTCCATCCCTGCCTCTCCTCTGAACTTCTTTCCAGTGTGTCCAACTGTGTACTTGACATCTCCGTGTGGGTGTCTAAAATGTATCTTAGACTTAACATGTCCAACACCAACTCCTGGTTTCCCTTCCATGAACCTGGTTCTTGGTTAGTTTTCCCTTTCCCAGGAAATGTCAGCTCCATTCTCCCAGTTGTATAGGCCACACATTTGGGACTTACCCTTGACTCCTTTTGATGTTGGCTCTATTCACAGTATATTCAGAATCCAAAACTGCTTAATGTGACTCTACCACCATGGAAGCCACTGTCATCTCTCTCCTGGATTATTGAAAAGATGTCCTAATTTGTCCCCTGCTTCCAATTTGGCCTAAGTCTATTTGCCACACAACAGCCTCAGTGATCCTTTTAAAAGGAAGGTCAAGTGCTGGCTGGTGTGGCTCAGTGGGTTGACCGCAGACCTGCAAACAGAAAGGTCACCAGTTGGATCCCCAACCAGGGCACATGCCTGGGTGGTGGACCAGGTCCCTGGTTGGGGGCATGTGAAAGGAAGCCAATAGATGTTTCTCTCACACATGGATGTTTCTCTCCCTCTTTTTCTCCCTCCCTTACCCTCTTTCTAAAAAATAAAATGAAAAAAAAATATCTTTAAAATGAAGGTCAAGCCTATCCCTCCTCTGCTTGAAACCTCTGCTGGCTTCCCATCTCACCCAGAATAAGAGTCCAAGTGCTGGCAACTGCTGACATCACTTGGCACCGCCCCCTTGCCTCTCTAGTTCTACCTCCTGCCACTGTTTCCCTCCCTCCCTCACTCCAGCCACCCTGCTCCCTTGCTCGTTCACCAACACCCAAGACATTTTTGTCGCAGAGACTTCGTGATAGCTGTCCCTTGTGCAAGGAGTGGTTCTCCTCAGGACACACGCAGGGCTTCTTCTCTCCTTCCCTTCCATCTCTGCTCAAATGTCCCGAACCAGGAGACCTTCCGCTGCTGCCCTCCGCTGGACCCCGGGCACTTTCCGTCCCCCTCACTTGGCTTTGCTTTTCTCTGTTAACACTAACACCTGACTCATCCTGCATCAACTTGTTTATTACCTGTCATCTCCCAGTTGAATGGAAGGTCCATGAACTTAAGGATCTATCTGTCTGGTGCAACACTAGCTCCCAGAACAGCTTCTAGGACACAGGAGGTGCCTTAATAGTCATCTGTGGAATGAAGAAATGGATCCCAACGGATCCCTCACTCCTGTCTAATCAGTCACAAGTCATTTCTATTTTTACTTGTCCCTACCGCCTCCTTCACACCCTGAGTCAGCGCCCTGGTGCAGACTCACCATCTCCCTCCTAGGCTCTCGCAATTGTCTGCTCGCCAGGGTCCCTCCCTCCGCTCCCCATCCATTTAGGCTCTTGCCACAGACATTTACAACATCAACTTTGATTATTTTCCCCCAACATAAAAGTAATACATGTTGCTAATGAAAAACAGAAAACACAGATCAATGGAAAAAAAGGGTGTGAACTCCACCCATATTCCTACCGTGTAGATAGAGATAAGCACAATTTACATTTTGAAGTGTTTTCCTGCCAGCTTCCCCCCCCTCCCGTGCACAAGCTCTTATGTTTATTGCATATAGATGTGCTTCTACTGACTCTCCAGATTAATGCTCTACTGTGAAAGAAAAACCTATAATCATAGCAGCTAATGTTTAAATTTACTGTGTAACTTAAAGCATGTTATTCAACTTCCCTATGTCTTTGTTTCCTCACCTGTAATATGGCAATACTATTAATACCTACCTCATTAGCAGGTCGTAAGGATTAAAGCTGGAAAGTGAACGTGGTAAGTGCTCACTGTGTTAGATATCATTATGATTGTTGCTGTTTCTGAGCGCTTACCCCGTACCAGGCACCATTCCCAATGCATTGTAGGCACCGACTCCTGTCCTCACCACCACCCTGCGAAGTAGGTGTGGTTATGACTTAACACGATAACCTAAAGAGGCTTCAGTGGTTTCACAAAGGAATGGGAAAGCAGAGCTGGCGGTGGCTCTCTCCAGCCTGCAGGAGTCCGATGCGCCCATCACCTGGAGGATACATAATATTAAAGACAATAGCTGGTGTTCCCCAAACACTTAACGCCCATTGGGCCCAGTGCTGAGTGTTTGCATGCGCAGGCATTCCTCCCACAGTGCCAGTTTTCATAACCTGAACTGTGCATAGCTTGATGGATCAATTAGGGAACACAATTTGCATCCTGCGGCTTGCTGATTGGCTAGACAGCACTGCAAGCTGGAAGCAGCCGGAAGCGGAGGCTGGGCTGCGGTGTGGCTGCCGGCTGGGTCTTGCTTTGTTTATCCTAACAATGGTTGCTTCTCAAGATGTGTTACTGATGGTGCTGGAGATGATAGAAATAGGCAGACCAGCAATCCAGAGGAAAATCTGGGTGTCATCAAAACACAGGAATGCTCAGGGATGTTTAACATTCATAGCTGTACACATATAGCTCTGACAAACACCTTTATTATTAAAATATCAGCAAGAAAAATGACTTTGCAATTGCTAGACTGAAGATCTCTAATTCAGCCCTGTTTTCACATTTGTTTTTATGATTAATTTCAAAACAACAGCACACGATCATAACCTTTGTTAACGTTTATTGAGCTTACTGTGTATAAGAGTTTTATACACATGGTCTATTTTATTCTTTACAACAACACTATTTGTTACTGACTCCAATTTTCAGGTGTGGAAACTGAGGCATAGAGCGATGAGGCAGTCGCTCAATGTTTGGCACACAGCGAGGAGGCAGCGCGGGGCTCCAACACACACCGTCTGGCTCGAGCCTGAAGCCCTAACCACAGTGCCGCAGTGCTGGTCTGCTGGCACTGTGCCATTTCCGAGTTCTGGCATCATGGTCAAACAGGCCACGTTATCTCGTCTAGTTTTCCTGCTAATCCCAGAGCCAGTTACCATTATTTTTGCTGTTTCCCAATGAAGACCAAGGCATAGAGAATATCAAGAGAATTGCTTTTGAAAAGTCACATAGGTAGTAAATGGGCCTAGGCTCAAAATGCCAAATGCCAGATCCAAAGTCCTTGATCTCCCCGCCTAGGTCAAGTCCCCCTGCTGTGTCCTCTGATAGCATCAGGTGCCCATCAGTCCAAACTGACCACGGTTGTTGTTTGACACACACCTTTGTGCCTATTGATTTTCTCCCTAACTGAGAGGTAAGTTCTGTGAGGGCAGGGTTCATGTTGAGTTCTGCTCATTGTTTGTCTCTGCCAAAAGTGCCCAATCAATATTTATGGATAGAATGAATAAATGATGGGCTTTGTCAGAGGCACTGAGCTAGACTTTGGGGCACAGGGGACACACTCCAGTTCCCTCAGCCCCACTAAGGCGATGTTTAAGGCCCTGGGCTTTGGGCTCAGCCTGTCCTGACCTCCACAGTCATAGAATGATTTCAGCGCCTGAGCCCACTGGCAGGTAGCGGGAGTAGAATTGCCTTTATTGTCTGAGCTTGAATTCAGGTTCTTGGAGTCACCGATAATGTTAGTGGCCTAGCCAAATCCATTTCCCCGTCTTCCTTGCTGGAAAGACGTGTTTTATTTGGATCCTGCCCTTTTGAGCCCAGCAATCAAGGGACAAGCCCATCCTCAGCCCTGGGACATGAATCATGATTGGCCTAAGCAGGTCATGGTAATTATACCTTCTTTGCCAGTATTGGTTTAGTGAAAGATTTTTTTGTTTGTTTGGGTTTTTTTGTTTTTAGATTTTATTTATTTTTTTAGAGGGAGGGGAAGGAAGGGAGAAAGAGAGGAAGGGAACATCAATGTGCAAGGGAAGCATCCATTGGCTGCCTCCAACTGGGGACCTAGCCCACAACCAAGGCATGTGCCCTGACTAGGAATCAAATCGGTGACCTCTCAGTTCACAGGCTGGTGCTCAACCCACTGAGCCACACCAGCCAGGGCTTTAGTGAAAGCTTTGTATTCCAATCCTGGCCAATGGGACCTGAGGGGAAGTCTGATGAGGAGGCTTCCAGTGAAAGTTTTCTTCCTTTCAAGATGCATAAGAGGAAATGCCTTCTCCACTGAACATTGTTGTCTGTGGATGGCAGGCCCTGTTGCATCCATGCTGTGACCGTGGGGCGAGCCAATGCCAACATGGGAAGGAGGCTGACACCTCTTGAAGACATCAATGAATTTCCACTGAATGTCCAAATTCTAGAACTTCTCACTTTTGTAAGAAAATGAACTTCTTATGGCGTACGCGATATTTAGTTGGCGTTTCTGTAGCCTGTTGCTCCAAGCCTCCTGCCTGTCACACAGGGAGCCTCTGGCTCCTGTGGCATTTGTCTGGCTGTTCCTCTGCCTCTCTGCACTTTGGATTCTCGTTTTTTTTTTTCTTTGAAGGGGTGCTGGAAACTAACATTTGTGAGCTTCCTACTACAAATGCATTATCTCATTGCTTCCAATAAATAACAAGAGGCATGTAGATCCTTTTACTCCTAATTGACTGAAAAGGAAACTGAAGTGCAGTCAGGTAAAGGGACTTGTCCAGGGCCCCCCATCTCGGCCGCCCGGGGTCCACAGGGTACAACCCAAACTTCTAAACTGTGGCATCCAGTGCCCGTCAGGACCCTTCGTTCCTTCCACCTTCCTCAGCTGCCAGTCTCCCTAGTCAGCCCTCCTCACCTCACTCCAGACTCTAAGAAGACAGAAGCTTCCTTCAGTCCCCCGGCTCTGCCCTTTGCACATGTTGCTCTGCCTGGGACAGCCCATTTCCTTTCTGCCTGACTCTTTGCACTCTGGAGCTTTTCCTGACCGCCGAGCTGGCTTCGGCCTGCCCTTTCTCTGCACGCCCGCCATGTCCTGCACCTCCCTCACCCGCCGCCTCTCACGCTCTGTAACGGGGCTCTGCCTGCGAGTTTCTGGAGGCGTGGCGGGGCAGTGTGACGCAGCGATCAAGCGCACTGACCCTGGCACCAGAGTTTGACTGTCGGCTTCCTCACTCCCTAGCGCTGGGATTGCAGTGCAATTAATTTCACTCCCCGTAAGATGGGAATATTTAGTAGATTCTACCTTGCACAATTGTTGTGAGGATTAAGTGAGCATATTCATGTAAAACACTTAGACGGTGTTTGACACAGAGCAAGTGCTCAATAAATCTTGTGGGTTTTTAAAAATTTTTTTTTAAATTAAATCTCTGTATTCAAAGCATTTGGCACCTACCAGGCATTCAGCAAGTACTTGTTAGATGAATTAATGGAGCAGTTGTGACGGTCAATCTTGTGTTAACTGACTGGGCCATGAGATGCCCAGATAACTAGTTAAACATTATTTCTGGGTATGTCTGCGAGGTTGTACCAGGGAGAGATTAGTAGATTAGTATTTCAATGGCCGGACTCAGGAAAGCACAGGCCCTCTCCAGTGTAAGCATCACCCAATCCGTGGAGCACAGGAACGGAACGGAACGGAACAGATAGGCAGAGACGGGGTGCATTTGCTCTGTGCCCGAGTGCTTGAGCTAGAACTTCGGTCTTCTCCTGCACTCAGACCGGGACCAACACCATTGGCTCTCCTGGCTCTCCTTTGGGCTTGGACTAGAATGACACCATCAGCTTTCCTGATTCTCCAGCAGTTCAGCCCCCAGTCCCATAATGAGCCCATTCTTATCTATCTGCAATCAGTTGGCTCTGTTTCTCTGGAGAACACTGACTAATACAGCGGTGGAGCTCAGGTTACCCACAACACAACCTCTTGAACACTGAGGTGGCCTGAGGTTAAACACTGTTAAGGCTTTTGAATCAGACACACATGGGTTCAAATCCTAACTGTGTGACCTCGAACAAGTTACTTCCCCTCCTGGATTTCCTCGCCTCCACTTCCTCATCTGTAAACTGAGGAAACCAATCCCTACCAGGAAAGATTGTTATGTCTATAAATGATTTGCCTGGCACAGAGCCCAGCATATAGTAGGGGCTCAAATACCTTAAGTTTCCTTATCCCCACCCCGTATCATAATTTTTGCCAAGGGCCACATCAGAAGAAAGGATGTTAGAAAATTGGCTTCAGTCCACTTAAAATCTCAAAGGATAAAGTCGTCTTTGTGATTTAAAGATCCACTCCCTACCCTGTGCTGTCCAGGTCCTCCCCCCTGCCCCCCCCTGCCCCCCCTCCCGCCGGCCTTTGAACTTACTGGGCTTTGGCAGGAAATGGATCCCCCGCAGCAGAGAGAGATCGGAAAGAGCAGACCCTCCCTGCTGGCTTCCCACTGAGTGAAGGGACACAGGAGGAGCTTTGAGGAGTAGAGGGGGCCCTGGGCCAGCACTGCTGCCTCAACACCGGTCCTGACTTGCCCACCGGCTCCCTGTCTGACCTTGACCAGGTCCTGTGCCTCTCAGGGTTCCATTGGCCCCATCTGTCCAATGGGGTTGAGTTCTGTGACCTCTGAGGTCCTTCTGGAGCAGGCATTCTGGGATGCAGGAAGTGGGACCCCTGGGCTGCCAGGGAGATCAAAGGGTAGCTTCCCAGAGGAGGCCTCGCAGCTGCCTGCCCTCTGGAGCAGCTCTGGACTTCCTGCTCTGCACGGAGCCTGCCGTGCAGCTCTGGGAACAGAGGAGCCTCGGCCAAGGTCAGACACTGGGCTTCCTCATCCCCTTACCCCCCACCCTACCCTAGTCCTCAGTCATAAGTTTGAGATACTTAACTCCATTTTCCTCTGTTAGCCACCTGGAATGGCGGCCACCTGGGATGACGGAGTACCGTGCTGTGTATTCTTCAAGTTTAATTCACAGGAAATGACTATCTGTGCCTTAGGACACAGGGGAACTTCCTACTTGGGCCTTCCAAGGACCTCCCAGGATCCTGCACGGTAATTGACCCCGTCTGCACCCCTCATAGCAGTCCCTTTGGGGCTGGTGACACCTGCTTTGCCTGACCTCCCATCCCCTGGTTCTGTCTGGTTGGTCCCTTCTTGCTCTGCTCAATGCCACCTCTATACCTTTACAGGTGCTCTCCCTGCCCTCCTCTCCCCCATCCGGGGACTCACAGTAGGACCCAGGATTGGTGCTTCCCTGCGTCATCTCCCTTCTTCCTGGCAAAGCCGCCCAGGGAGACATTATTGCCATCTTTGTTTTCCAGGAGGAGGAAGCAGACTCAGAAAGGTGAGATGCCCAGTTGAAGGTCTCCCGGCAGCTCCAGGCTGAGCCCTGTCCATGACCCAGCCTCCTTCTTTTGTTCACATCCCGCGCCCTGTCCGATGCTCTCTGCCCCTGCTTCCATTGTCTAGGACTTTTGCGTTTGCACGACACAGAAATTCAACCTGAAGAAGCTTAAGTCAAGATGAAGTGAATGATTTATTAGGAAGATATTAGGGTAGATTTCTGAGTGGGACTCAGCAGCCAAACCATGGAGGTGCAAACGCCGATTTCCTAACTGTGCAGCCTACCGCAAATGAGGTTACCTCCTGGGGCCTCAGTGTCCTTACCTGTAGGATGGAGCTTCAAATAATACCTCCTTCACTGGGCTGTTGGGCAGGATCAGTGAATTAGGACAGTGAGTGCAGTAAAAAAGATATTTTATATCATGACCAGTGTACATATAACCTAAAACAAGTCCGTAAAAGAAAATTTGCTATTATAATGTGCTATATACTCTTGATGTTTTCTGTTGTAGTTTAGTCTAGTTTATTTTGTTCCTTAAAATATATTGGTACCATCCTGGGTGGTGTGACTCATCAGTTGGTTGGAGCATTGTCTCATAAACTGAAAGTCTGCAGGTTGGATTCTCGGTCAGGGCATATGCCTGGTTGTGGGTTCAGTCCCTGGTCAGGGCATGTATGAGAAGCAACCGATTAATGTTTCTCTCTTATACTGATGTTTCTCTCCCCCTCTCTCTCCTCCCTTCCCATTTCTCTAAAATCAATAAGCATGTCCTTTAGTGAGGATAAAAATATATACATATATACATACATATTTATGTGTGTGTGTGTGTATATATATATATATATATATATATATATATATATGATGTCAGTCCAGAAAAAGTCCAACCATTGTTAATATAATATAGTAAATGTCTGCATGACATCAATGTAACCTGGCAGCCAAGGAGAGTGGACTGGAATGCTCATGTGTGAACAATGACGACTTCATTGTACTAGTCACTGAGGGCGGTAGATGCCATTGAATGAGCATGGTATACTGTGTGGCCATCACATTCAAAATGACTGAGCAAGTAGAGCAATTAATCTGCATCAAATTTTACATTAAGCTTGAATATTCCTCCACATAAACTATTTGGATGATTCAGAAGACCGCAGCTGTGGGCAACTGGTGATTGGCAGCTTCATCATGACAATGTGCCCACTCATGTATCACATCACATGCAGAGATTTTTGGTGAAACATCAAATCACCCAGGTGACTCAGCCCCCATACAGCCCAGATTGGGTGCCCTGCAACTTCTGGCTTTTTCCGAAACTAAAATCATCTTTGAAAGGAAAGAGATGTCAGACCATGGATGAGATTCAGGAAAAATAGGACAGGGCAGCTGATGGCAACTGGGAGAACTGTGTGAGGTCCCAAGGTGCTTACTTTGAAGAGGACTGGGGCATTATTGTCCTGTGTGCAGTGTTTCTTGTATCTTCTACCATAAATGTCTCTATTTTTCACGATACATGGCTGGACACTTTTTGGACAGTCTATCTATCTATCTACACCCACACACTCTCTCTCTCTCTCTCTCTCTCTCTCTCAACTTGGTAAAATATTTTGTGACCTACTCCCCTGCCATAGATTGTGGTTTGAGTTTAAAAATTGTTAATGTCTATGAAGAGCTTAGCAAAGCATCTGGCCTATAATAAGACCTCAGTAATTGTTAGCTGCTCTCAGTTGTTCTTAACTGCAGACTGAACAAGTGACCAAGACTAGGGAAGGACAGGTTTGTTTGCAGCGGGCACTTGGGTGCAGTCAGGATTTTCCTGCTGGCCTCCATCTTTCACCTGGGCTTCTCTTTCTGTGTGCCAGCATCCCTTCCTTACGCGAGCCTTTGCCACTCTGCACAAGCCATAGCTGCAGGCTGCTCTAAGGGGTCATCGGTATGGCTTTACTGCCCCAAAAGGAAAAGAGCACTTTCCTTTCTCCCCTCCAGCTTTCGTAAGAATCACAGCTAACATTTATGGAGTGCCTGTGTGGGCCAGACACCGTTCTAAGTCTTTACCGTTTTCTCTAACTCAGTTTTCATGATAACCTGAAGCCCATGACAGAGATTGGCTGGATGCTTGCCATTTCCTCTTCCTTGGACCCAAAGTGAACTACATTTCCCAGATCTCTTGCATCTGGGTGGGGCCATGTGACTAAGTTCTTGCTAGTGGAATGTAAGTAGAAGTAACTGATGGTCCAAAGCAGTTAAGAGTCAACATTCCTCTCTCTTCCTTTGATCTGCCAGTGGGCAGAGGACAGGGCAACCTTGAAGACACACATGTTAAAGACAGTGAAACCATGTGGTAGAATGAGCATAGATCTCTGAATGAATTCACAGGGCAGAGCTGGTACTAGCTATGCCACCCACCTCTGACAATCAGCAGTGGAGTATGATGGCATAAGAAGTAGCTTTTTGTTGTGCTAAGCCACTGAAATATTAAGGTTATTATAGCAGCTAGCATTGTCCAGCATGGTTAATACAAAAAAATTACCTTTTGTCCATATTTTATAGATGAGGAAACTGAGGCACCAAGATGTTAAATATTATACATTTTGTTTTGAAGCCAGCAGGTGATGAAGTCACGATTTTAATGGAGAAAACCACATAATAAGCCCATATTTTATCTATTATTCTATGCTGTAGATCAAGGTCAGCAGACTCCAGCCTACAACAGGCCAAATCCAGCCAGGCTTATTCCTTTATGTGTTGTCTTTGGCTGCTTTCACCTGCAAGGGCAGAGTTTAGCACAGAATTGATAGTTGTGAAAGAGACCATATCTCCGTTTCTCCCCAAGGCTAAAATATTTACTGTCTAGATCTTTATTTATTTATTTTTATTTAAATCCTCACCCAAGGATATGTTTATTGATTTTAGAGAGAGAAGGGAAGAAGGGAGAGGGAGAGGGGAAGAGACAGAGAGAGAAAGGGAGAAAAAGGAACATCGATTTGTTGTTCCACCCATTGATACATTCATTGGTTGATTCTTGTATGTGCTCTGACAGGGGACTGAACCAGAAAATTTGGTGTATCAGGGTGATGCTCTTACTACGTGATCTACTCTACCAAGGCTGAGTTTTAATTTTATTTTTAATTACCTATTTAGCATATATTCAATTATATATGTATACACAAATAAACATACACTTCAAATTAGCCTATTTTAATTATACTTATCCTTTAAAAAATGATGGGTTCAAGGTGAATAATTTATTAGGAAAATTTCCAGATATCCAGTTGGCCCTGGCATGTGTGGACTCTAAAAACTTGATTTTTTTTCCAGAATAAGTTAATTTTGCTTCTTAACTGTTCAAGCTAATTTAGGTGCAGTTTGTGCTTGTGTTTAAATAGTGGACTCAAAATAAGCAATAATAGTGAGTGATGACGAAGAAAATTGAACTTGAGTGAGTTTAATTCTACCTGACCACCTGGAGTTTCTCCCCCATGTGTGTCATTTTTGGGGAACTTTAGGAAAATGTAGTCATTCTTTTCAGGGTCGCTTTGTTGATGGAAAATGCTGCACAATGAAGCGCAGTGAAGTCTTCCCCAGACAAAACCATTGCCCCGTCCGAAGCTGTGCATGAAGTCGAGACAATATTTGAGAAGTTAACCCTAACCTTTGAAGAGCTGTGTGATCCAAAGATCCAAAAGCTGTGTGTCTCTGTATGTGACAATTTTCCCGAGTCATCTTTTATCAAGTGTGAAGTTTTAGGCGAGGTCAATCAGACAAAAAGATATTTGAACCAGCTGGAACTGGCCTTGATCATGGTACAATAAAACATCGAGCTTTCACATTGCTCCTTGCAGGTTGGGGAACAGAATTGTGGAGAAGGTCATTAGCTATGCAACAACACAGGTAAGGAAGTGGACATTTACACAGAACAAATACGCAGGTTTGAAAGGAGAGAGCCAGGAGAGACAAGAGAAGATGCTGCTCTTCCTCCGCCAGAAGAAATAACAGGGAAATGTTTGAAGGCCACAATCATTTTCACCCAGAACTGGATACCCTTGAAAGACACTGGATCAAATTATGTCAGTTTTCAGGCGTTTTGTCTGTTTTTGCAGAAGAAGAAAAATTTTGGAAGTCTTTTTTCTTAACCAAGTGTATTAGAAATATTTGATGAATTTGCTGATGAATATAATTTAGTGGAAATTTTTTGATTGTGGAGATGTTTGAGTCAGTATCAATCCCAAAGACACAAAGCCAGGAACAGCACTGCAATCTCTTGGACTCGCAAAAGGGGATTTTTATGAGTCCCTCCCAAACTTATCCCTATGTTTATGACTTTTTAAAAAAACTATGTGTATATCTGTTGATTCATATAAAAGAAACTTTTCTAAATTAAAATGAATAAAAAGTATTCTTTGACCAACTATTGAGTGAAGACATATACAAATTTGGCTCCATTTTTATTGAACAGGAACATACAGATAAAATAAATTCTGTTGAAGGCATGAGAAGTTACAGTGGTTAAGGCACAAAAAAACAGGAAATGTATGGCTATTATGCATTTCTGTGACACAGACCAATATGTAGGTACACATTTTTCCTCCCTTCTTCTAAAACTACACTAATGTAATTAAAAAATCATTAATCCATTATTTTTTTCCTTCTGTGTCTTATCATATTTTTCACATTGGATTTTCTCATAACTTTATTGGCATTTCTGTGTTTCTTTTCTGTGCCATTATCATTCATATCATTTCATGATTATTTTTTAAAAATAATTTTGCCATATAGAAGAAAAATGTTTTAATTTAAAAAAATGGGTTCTGAGTGTTGAATGTCCTAGGTAAAACATTGAGAAGGATACAACCATGGACAGTATTCCTACCAAAAGTGTATAATCTGATTCTGAAATGAGGAAATCTCAGGCAAATAGAAACTGGAAGACATTTTCAAAGTAACTTGTCCATAAATCTTCAAAAATGACAAGGTCAAGAGAGACAAAGAAAGTCCCAGGAATTGTTTCAGATTAAAGGAGACTAAACAGATATCAATTAAACACAATGTGCCATCCTGGATTGGATCCTGGACTTGGGAAAAATAGTTATAAAGGACATTATTATCGGAACAATTGGCAAAATTTGAACATGGACAGTGCGTTAGACAACAGAGCTGTATCAATATTAAATTTCTTATTTTTGATGATTGCGTTATTGTTCTTTAATAGACTACTTAGAAAATATGCTCTGAAACCTTTAGTGGATGTTTACATGTGTGGGTGTGGGTGTGAGAAGATATACGTAGAGCGATAGAAAATTAGAGTGAATGAGGCAAAATGTAAACAACTGGTCAACCCGGGTAAAGACTATTTGAGAGTTCCTGGTACTATTGTTGCAATTTTTCTGTAAAACTGAAATTATTTCAGAATGAAAATTTACATGCACACACAAAAACCCAAACCACAAAACTTCAAATGGGTTAAGCTGGGCCCAGTGGTATGTGGGGTCAAGGAGAGGGGGTGACCCTGAGCCACCCATTGTGGGTGAATAGAGAGAGAGGGAGAGGAGAGGGAAAGGAAAAAGAGAAAAAAATGAATGTGAGAATATATTGATCCAAGAAGAAGAATTTTGGGGAAAGAAAACTCGGTGGCTGCAGACAGGTGGAATCTCACATCCCCGAAGGACCATCGGGGGAAGATACAGCAAGTCACCGGGCATGTGATCCTGGCACTGAAGGGACAGGTCGGGGGGGAGAATTAACTTTGAGCAAGAGAGGGGGTAAATGGAAGAAATTACACAGAGAAGAGAGAATGACGAACTTTTGGGATACCAAGATTTAAGAGCTGTGAGGAAGGGCAGTCAGTAAAGTAAACAGAAAGGGAAGGGTTAGAGAGGCCAAAGGAGAGTTCAACGAGGAGAGGTATCACAGCAGCCAAGGGAGGTGAGAATTTTGAGTTGGAGGAGGTGTCACTGGGGAGGATAAGGACAAACTTTTAAAGTGGAGTCGAGCAAGCTCTTAGTGATACACCCACCAACGGACCTATGAAGACTCAGAAAAAGACAAAAACTCATTAAGACATTGAAAACCAGGATTGAGAATGATGGTCAGAATCCAGACTTCTCAATGGGGATCGAATATGAAATCTAGCTAGGCGTGTGCCCCGACCAGGGATCGAACCTGCAATCTTTTGGTGTAACGGATGAAACTCCAACCATCTGAGCCACCTGGTCAGGGCCAAAAACTGCAAGTTTTTAGAAAATGACTAGGTAGGAGGTGGAGGGAGACGCCTGGGGTTGCACTGCAGCTGAGCTGGGGGGTTCTGGTTAGTATTTCTTTCTCTTTTTTCTCTTTTGCTTTATGTATTAAACTTACTCATTTATTATGATAAGAAAAGAGATATTCAAAATAATTATATGTAAGTTTGCATATTGTTAGATGAACACATTTGGTAAAAATGCCTTTGTAAAAATGCCTGGCCGAAAAAAAGAAGGAGGGAATACATCAAGCTATTAGTTATTGCTACGTCGTGGGCCCGAAGGAGATTTTCCTCTGTTTTCTTTGACTTTTATGTATTTTTAAATGTTTCTATCATGAGCATGCATTCCTTTTAAAATGGAAAAAGTAAATACAATTAAAAAAAAGAAAAGAAAAGAAAGATGAGAAAAGTGTCCATGCATTTGGAGGCTGGTGAAGGCATTGTCAGTGAAACAAAGGAGGATGGGATGGGGGAAGCAGGAAGGCAGTTCCGGAGAGTAATCGCTGAAATTTCTAGAGCACTCTCTGTTTCGTGAAGTGCTTTTACAAACATTCTCGTTTTGCAGAGTTTGCAGGTTAGGTGGGACCCTGAGACAGGAACTCTAACGCTATGGCACAGGGGAGACCTCCCTTGGGGGTCTCCCAGCTTCTGACGAGCCCCTTGCTATGCTGGGAGGATGGTAATCAAGGGAGCCCCCTCTGGCAGGGGCAGAGGACAGGGGGGCGGGAACCCACCCTACAAGTTTTCACAACTGGCTCTGTAGTCCAGCTCACTGTTGATGACAATAACCATGAAAGTGGCCAAAGTGTCTAGCAAGCAGCTCCTCCTCACACTAGTGCTATAAAGTGGGAAATATTATTAAGTCGCCTTCATGTTATAGATGAGAAAACCATGGCACAGAGAAGCTAGGAGACTCACCCAGCATCACACAGAACTGGGATTCAGGCTTGGCCAGGGTGGCCCGAGGGACTCCACAGCCCCTGTGTGCTCTAAGCCTCAGTGAGGCCTGCCTCCCAGCCCCTGCCAGTGCCCCTAGTCCTCCCAGCCCTTCCCAGCCAAGCTGCACTGCCCGCCCGATGCGCAGTGGTAGTCCTGAGGCTGTCTCAGGTGTCTGTCTAGACATATCTGCAGCTATTTCCTCCCTCCCTGTCCCATGCAGATACAAAAAGAATGTGAGTTTGTTATCTGTGCTATCACGTCATCTGTCCTCTGAGGCACTAACCACAGACACGCCCTAGGTAACTGAACCCATTCATTTGACAAAAATTTACTGAATGCCAATTGTGTGCCAGGATCTATTTTAGCCACCGGGCCTTATACCTTGCCTTGCCTCGATTTCCCCATTCTGCCCCTGTGGACACACAATTCCTGGCAGAAGAGAAGGGAACCAGATGTTATCTACGTGGGCTGCTTTGAGTTCTCAGGGCCTACAAAAGGCTATTATTATATAATTACTGCAAATGGTAATTATAAGGGAAGGTGATTGCCTGCCCTTTCATTATAGCACTTCTGCCCTTTCCCTCTAGCAGTCCCCAGGGCCCGTCATAAAAGAGAGCCTCGTCCAGATCTGCTGTGACCGCTGAGCACTAGAGGATCCTTGTAAATAGTTACTGCCATCCCTTTCTGAGGGTGATTTGTGGATGGCAGAGCCCTTCCCACCCACGAACTCCTTAGGACCTATAGGAAAAGAGGAATGGACACTCCCTGAGCACCGGCCGGATTCTGGGCACTGTGCTGGGCACCGTACCTTCTCCAGGTGAGGTCATGCTCGTAAAAAGCCCAGCAAATGGACTTACTTACAGGAAATGCTTAGTAAATGGCGGTGTATACAATTTCTAATCCTGACTTACTGCTCTGCGAAATCATTATTATCCTCATTTTGTAAGTGAGAAGACTGAGATGCCCTCAAGTTTTAAAGTTAGTGGGAGCCAGTATTTGAACCCTGCGTGTCTGATCTCAAGACACTCATGCTTTTCACGTATAACTTGCCACGGGGTACCATTGGCTTATTTCACAGCTGAAGAAATTGAGGCCTGGAGCTGCAACATGACTGACCCTAGGTCCTGAGGTTATTTCATAGAGTCAGGACCTGGATCCTCACGTCCCGCCCTGCCTGTCTGGGACTCTGATTTGCTGCTGGCTCTGCTCCGCTCCCCTGCACGTCCCTCTGCCACCTCCTCACACCCTAAGACCCCCAGCCCACTACTAATGGTAGAGACACAGAAGATGACTAAGGCATAGTCTTGGCCCTCTGGTTAAGCAAACACTAAGCTAGGTTGCAGAGCCAGGAGCCCCTGAATAAGGCTGGCCTTGGTTACCAGCCGTCACTCTCCATGGCAGACATTGCTAATCAGTCACAACAGTCTTCGTACTTAAAATCCAGATTCCTAGTCCTTTGAGATTTAAGTAAACATTGATTGGAATTTCCTACCTCACGTTTTGTAGAAATTCAACGATATTTCTAAGAAACCCAGTGACTTACAAAGTCCTGATCACTTCCAGCTCCCACTGTCTACTCCTAGTGTCAAATACTCAATATTCCCAGAGAAGGCGGTAGAAGTTTTTCTATTCGCATCCCCTATCCCCAAAATGGAATGGAGAGCACAGATAGATTTGGTTTCACACTGACATGAATCATGCCACCATCTTAGGGAGACAGAGTGGTCAGTTTGGGATTTAAATGACACTTTTCCTCTGTGTTATAACTTGGATGGCACAAATGAGAAGGGCTTCAAAAGTTGCCATTGGAAGTGGGGAAATTTGGGCAGGTGTTCTCAGGGAAGATTTTTCAGGGGAGGGGAGGTGAGGTGGGAGTAGGTTCCTGAAGTACCGGTACCCATCACGCAGCAGCCTAGCCCATACACGATCTTATTTAATATTCCCGCTGTGGAGTAGGTATTATGGTCAATTTGCACATGAGAAAACTTGAGGACCAGAAAGAGGGAGAGGATTGCCTAAAATCATTAGCCTATAAGTGACAACGCCAGAGTTCAAACGGAGCTCCATTGGACCCCTAAACCTAATCTGTTAACTCTAAACTCTAAGACCTTCTTGAGGAAAACACAATGAGCAAGGGTGAAGGGGGGTGCACGGACAGAGAATTCACGCGGTCCCCCTTCGTTCACTCAGCTGATGCTACATAGCACCCGCCGTGTACCGAGCACAGGAGTACAAGCAGTTCTGGGCCAGGAGTTGGAGTACCTTAGTTGGAGGCCTGGCCCTAGGACTTAGCCAACCATTTCCCCCTCAGTTTTCCCACCTGTGAAATGGGGGCTACCGTCCCTGCCAGCCTCCCTCTCAGGGCTCCTGTGGGGGTTCATTTACAAAGTGCATGTATTGAAGCTCAAGGTTGTTTCAGTTCCAACGGGAGGGACACTCCAGTTTGAGGGCTAAGGAGACAGTGAGTTTGGAGAGAGGGCCAGGAGAAGATGGAAATCTCTGGGCATCAAGGTCCCTCTGTGAACAGGCTGCAGGAGCAATGCTACGAGGCCAGCCTTATGTTCGCCACAGTGGGAGCTGCAGAACCTGGGAATGTCCTGGGCACCTGCTTTCTCACTCCCCGCATCTATCAGTCACTAAGTCCTGGTGACACTGAAGCCTCCAAATGCCCCACATTTGTCCATTTCTTTCCACCCCTGCTGGTGCCACCTTAGTCCAGGCCATCGCCATCGTTCATCTGGGACGAATGTCTCCCTGCTGGCTTTCCTGCTTTACCCCCACTCCAGTCCACTCTTTCTCCTGCAGCCTCACGGACCTTTTGAAAAGAATTCTGACGGTATCATTTCTTTGCTTAATGCCCACCTCCCCATGACTTCCTATTGCTCTTATGCTAAAAATCCTAACCCCTTGCCAGGGCCCACCTAGGATGTCTAGACCTCAGTGTCATTTTGTGGTCCCCCCTCATTCCACTTCAGCCCCTTTATCCTTTCTGGCTCTTCGATACCGCAAGCTCCTCCTTGCCTCAGAAACTGCACACGCTGTTCTTTCTGCCAGAAACACTCTTCTCTCATCTCTTCCCTGGTCTCAGTTTAAACATCCCTTCTTCTTGGCTGTTCTCTTTAATCTTCACTTACCTACTCCGAGACACCTCAAACCTGTCCTTTGTAGCTCTTATGAGACTTTATTACACAATCACTTGATTATTTGTTAAATTCTGTCTCCTGGAACAGACTGGGGAGAGCTCCCCAATGTCTACCTCTCTTCCTCTCCTAGAGGAACACGGTACTTCCCAGCTTCCCTTGCAGTTGGGCAGGATCACGTGACTAGTCTTGGCTAACATGATGAGGAGAAGTGATGAGTGTCCCGTTCCGACTGAAGCAATGTAAAATCCATGCACAAGTCCCCAGTTTCTCTTCTCTTGCTGTGGTAACTAAGAAAGCCCCACGTTCCAGTGAGTGTGGCTTCAAGATGGTAAGGACTCCTGAGCCTAGGTGTCTGGGTGACTAGAGCAGAGGACACGATGGGTGTATGGCACAAGTGAGATATAAACCACTCTTGTGTTATGTCACTGAGGTTTCAGAGTTCTTTGTTACTGCAGCATGGTCTAGTTCATCCTGACTAATTGTTTATCTTAACTAAAGCTCTGTCAGAGCAGGGCCTGTATCTTATTCACTGCCTCTCCAGAGCCTGAGACCCTAACTGCAACATAGAAGTAGGTGCTTTGTAATTACTTGTTGAATGAGTGAAAGGAAAAAACCCAGAACATATATAACACAGTTCCTTCCCCAAGGAATTTACTATAATCCAAGGGACAAGTACCAATTGACACGATAGAATATAATCAGGGGCTAAATTGTAAAAGTTAAAGAAGAGGGAGGAAGACAGTGCGTTGGAACAGTCATGGAGGGCTTCCTGGGAGAGAATTAGGAAGATGTGAAGAAGTGGAGAGAATGAGAGCGGGCTTGCTGTCTACCCCAGCATTTATTCATCCACTGAGCACTTATTTTTTTTAAAGATTTTATTTATTTATTTTTAGAGAGAGGGGAAGCGAGGAAGAAAAAGAGGGAGAGAAACACCAATCAGTTGCCTGTCGTATGCCCTCCTGACCACACGCCTGAATGGGGACTGAACCCACAACTCAGACATGTGCCCTGACTGGGAATCAACCCGGTGACCTTTCACTTTGCATAATGACACCCAATCAACTGAGCCACACTTGGTCAGGGCCAACTGAGCCACCAAACACTGACTCTAATGCACCATGCCAGCAGCGTGGTCAGGGGAACAGGCGCTCTTGGGGATCAGAGGAAAGTGTCTCTTCCCATGTGAGGACATGGAATGGCTTCACAGAGGAGGAGATGATTAAGCTGAGCCTTAATAAGTACACTAGGTGTTTGCCAGGGCTAAGAGAGGCAGCAAAAAGGACTAAGGATCCCCAGCAAAGGGAAGAGCATGAACGGAGGCTTGGAGACACAGAATGTGTTCAGGGAAGGGGCAGCATCTGGCGTGGCTGGATTTGAGGAGAGGAATCGGGGTGCCTGTGGCAAAGAGATGAGCTCAGTCAGTGCGTCTCTGGCTTCCGGCATCTCAGCCCACACTGCCTCCATTCAGACCATATTAAAAGCATCTTGGGCTAGTCTGGGAAGACAGTTTAGAGAGCATCTAAGTTAAGATCTGAAAGATGACTTGAAGGTGACCCGGAAAGGTGGGATGAAAGGACAAGGGAGGGTGTTCCAGGCAGAGGAAACAGCATGTTCAAAGGCCCCGGAAGGGAGACGGCAAGGCCTGAGAAGGCGGCTTACTTTGTCTGGCTAGAGCAGCTTCCCAGGCATTTAGACTGGAGGCTGGTGTGGCGGATGGGCCAGGTCACGTTACCCTCCCCTCAGGATTCCTCTACCAAGACCTCATCTCAGCTGTCAAAGCCTTCGGGATTCTGTCTCATCTCCCTTTCTACCCTAAACTCGGTGCCTTTGCATGTGCTATTCTAAGTGCCTAGAATTACAATGATGGTGATAACAACAACATAGTAACATGAGTTGGGCCCTTTACAATATATTAGGTGCCACATCAAGCATTATTTCATTGTCTAACAATGACATCAGCAATGACAGGGGTTGGTACATTTTTGAAGGATTTCTTTCTTGTTGGTTTTTGTTTTTAGAACAGTTTTAGAGTTACAGAAAAACTGGGAAGGTACAACAGGGAGTTTCCATACACCTCCGCCCCCTCACCCACCCCACCGCTCAGTTTTCCCTATTAGTAACATCTTTTGTTAGTATATATATTATAATATTTTATACTTATTTACTAATGAATACTTTCATTAATTCATTATTAATGGAATTCCATAGTTTGTTAAGATTTCCTCAGTTTTCAATCTTTTTTCTGTCCCAGGATCCTACCTAGGACACCACATTACGTTTATTTGTTATGTCTCTTTAGGCTCCTCCGGGCAGTGACAGTTTCTCAAAACTTCTTTGTTTTTGAGACCTTGACAGTTTTGAGGAGTGCTAGTGGAATAGTGTCAGGATACTCCACTATTCAAATTTGTCTGGTGTTTTTCTCAAGACAAGACTGGGATTAGAGGTTATTGGGAGGAAGTCCAAAGAAGTGAAGTGTCATTTTCATCTCATATCAAGCATACATACTGTGATCATGGTATGTGACTGTTTATGTTGGCCTTGATCACCTGGCTGAGGCCGTAGTTGTTTAGCTTTTCCACTGTGGAGTTACTTTTCCCCCTCTTTTTTCATACGGCACACTTTGGAAGTTGCAATGCAAATCTCACACTTAGGGAGTGGAGAGTTACGCTCCAACTCCTTGACTATCTACATAAATTATTTCGAATTCTTCTGCCTGAGAGGTTGTCTCTTCTCTCCATTTTTTAATGTATCATGTCACTGAACTTCCCAACAATGGGTTGATATGTATTACCCTCATTTTTCTGGAAATTGGAAGTCCCTCCTTTCTTTCCCAGTGGCTCCCACCAGATCCAAGAATTTCTGAAGACTTTCACCTCCCTGAGAAAAAGAGGGGCCTCACCTGCATTGTCCCCATGCTTCGTAGTTCCAACTAATCCATGCCACATATGTGTATTGTGCTCTGCTCTGTGCCAGGCTCTGTGCCAGGCACTGTGCCTGGGATTTGGGCTTGAAGACAAATGGCTTTTGTGTGTTGTGTCCTCCAGCTGCTCACAGCCTTGGCATCTGTGCTAGACTGGAAGCGCCATGAGGACAGGCACATTGTCCAACTGTTCATAGCTGTTTTCAGTCAACCGGCAGAGCATCTGAGAGCAGGTTCTCAACACTATTTATAAACTGGGAAATGCTTGCTAGAGGATAGCAAACGGTGGCAGGTGACTGTTTATGTGCGTGTCCTTTCCCAGGGGACTGCGTGCTCCCTGAGGGCAGGGCCGGCCTTGATTCATCATGGCCCAGAGGCTGGGTGGCAGTGAGTGTCAGAAGTCTGAGCTGGGGAAAGGACCCAGGGATTGGCTAGCTCAGGTAGAAAGTGAAGTTTGGAAGCTGACACAGCCCGGGAGGCCGAATCCGGAGGACTTGGTGACTGATTGGCTGGGGAGGGTGAGGAGGGAGGAGGAGTCACACACTGATGGCTCTGAGGTCTGGAGCTGGGGACAGCCGGTGCCACCTCTGATAGATTCTGCAGAAGAGCCGCTGACAGCCTCGGGTGGTCCCACCGTTTGGGGGCTCAGGCCTAGAGCCAGGGAGGGCTGAAGCCTACCGAGGGAGGGGTGGCCTGTCCTGTCCAAACTTCTGACCCCCAATCCCCAAGTCTTCGTCTAAAAAAAAAAATCTGAGCCTGGATTTTGAGCACGATCGTTGGTTCTCAGGTGTGGGGGCCCATTTGGAGGGTCCTCTCCTGCCTGCGTCTGCGAAGGAGACCCCCACGGGCAGCCTGGCCCCGCGCAGGGTTGCCCTGATCAGGGCCAAGGCCCGCCAGGCCCAGGTCCCCAGCCCGCCATCACCGGGGAGGGGGCGGCGAGTCGGCGGCCCAGCCAGGGCGGGACAATGGCCGCGGCCGCCGGGGCCCCGGGAGCCCCCGCGCTGGGGAAGGGGCTGGCCTAGGGCCGGGCGCCGGTGCCCTCCCCGCGTGGCTCGGGCGGGCGGAGGGGGGCGAGGAGTTCCTTTGTGGCTCTGCCTCCGGCGCGGCGCGGACGGTGGGCGCCGCGCAACTTTGCGAGGCGGCGGCTGCGGCGGCTGCGAGCGCGAGACGAGGCCCCGGGGCCCGAGCGGGGCCCCCAGCGCGCGGCCCGCCCCCGCCCCCTGCCCGGCCCCCTCCCTTCGCGCGCCGTAGCCCGCGCCCGGCGCTGCCCACTCGCGGGAGCCCCCGGGGCCGGACGGGCTGCGCAGTCGGAGAGGCGGGGGCCCGACGCGGCCCCCCCGGAGCCGGGCGCCTGGCGCGGGGGCTCGCCGAGCGCACGGGGGGCCGCGCGGCGCTGCAGACCCAGCCTCCCGCCGCCGCCGCCGCCTCGGCGCTTGCAGAACCCAGAAGTGAACAGCAGGCGACCCGGAAGGTTTGCGCGCGGCTCCGCACCTAGCCGGAGCCCGGAGCCGGAGCCCCAGCCCGGCCCTGCTCGGGCCGCCGGGCGCGGGGCTGCGGCCGCGTCCCGGAGCCGCCGCCAGCACAGCCAGGTCCGTGCGGGCCCGGGGCGCGGGGGGAGCGGGCTCGGTGGCGGCGGGCGCCCGCCCGAGCGCCCGCCCGCGGGAAAGTTGCGCGGAGTTGCGGGCTGGGGTGCGGGCCGGGACGCGGGCGCTGTCAGCGCGGGCCGGGTGCTCCGAGGCCCGGGGCTGCCTGCGCCCGCGGCCGGGCCCGGAGCGGCGGCGGCGCGCGGGGTAGGAAGTGTCTCCGGCGGCGTGTCTGGGTCTGTTTCGAGTGTGTGTGTGCGTGCGTGTGTGTGTGTGTGTGTGTGTTTTCTTAAGCCGGGCTATTCAAACCTGCTGCAATTCTCCGGTAAACAATGATTCATGGGACTTAATGCAAATAAACGGATTGCAAACGGCGCGGTTCGCGCACTTTGCAGCCGGCCCGGTGGAGCGGCCAGTGCCGGATTTCTCCCTTTTTTTGCAGATCTGCAGAATATGGCGTCCCTGTCCTGTTTTAAAAATAAGCCAGGCTGCCATTTTTGTTTTTCTTTTGTCTGAAAATTTTAATAAAACTGTCTGAGAATGTGGGAGAGGCGGCTGGAAGCAGAGGGGGCACCCGAAGGGTTGGCTTTTTTTCCTTTTCTTTGGCGAGAGCCGCGAGCCTTTCGGGGAGGTGAGACACAATGCAATTGCACTTTAAAGAAAAAAAAAGGAAGCCGCTGGGCGATTTGGGGGGGTAGGGCTGGGAATTTAAAGTTAACTCCGAAAGTTTTCTTTTCTTCTTCTTTTTTTTAAAGCTCTCTCTCTCTCTCTCTGTCTGTCTCTCTTTTTTTTGGAAGGCTGTGAAATGCCGCGAACGGATCTCGGGGTCCATTTCTCCCCCCAGCCAGTCGCCTTTGCAGGAATTTTGGGAAAAAGTTAACTGCCGGTTTCCTCAGAGCTGCGGGAGGCATGTGCAGGGTTGGGGATGGGGGTTTGAGGGGACCAGGAAATGTCTTTTGGAAGAGGGTCCATAAAAATGGTATTATAAGGAACTATATTCTCAGATTTGAGGGAGAGGGCTGGCACTAGGGGCTCGGAGTGGGCCCAGGGTTTCCAAGTGAGACTTCTGGCAGGAGGAAATAAACCTGCTGTCTCTCACCCTGCCCTCCAGCAGTGTGTGGAGAGTGGGCCTGTCTCCTTCATGGGTGGCCGGGCGGGGGAAGGGGGCGGCCCTAGGTGCCAGAGTGGCTCCCCGAGCCCTCTGGCAAGTGTGCTTGGTTGGCAGTTGGAGAGCCCCTTCCCCAACCCGGTGGGCCTCCTGGCTGCAGAGGGTGGCATCTGGTGGCGAATGCCCCCAGGGGTGGGCTCTTGGCTGGGTGCAAGCTGGCAGCCCCAGTGGGTGCTGTCTGAGAGCTGGTCTGGTGGGAGGGGGCCTCCTCTGGTTCGTTAGTGGGGGTCATATGAGACTCTCCCCTGTGGTGGCTCCTACCCCCTTCTGCCACCCGTACCAGCACCCTGGAGGGCTCCTCTGTTGGAGGCAGTGTAGTTCCTGAGATATCTTGCTAGACAGGTTAGGGCCTGCTGGCTTTTCATGCTGCAGAGGGTCTGAAGGCCAGGTCTGAGGTGGCTGGCGCTGTCCAAGGCACCAGGGCCTGTTGGGCCTGGTCTTTCCTCTCTTGGGAAGGCATCTGTCCTGGGAGGACCCTGAGCCCTTTTGGCCCCTGCCCTAGGGACTCCTGGAGGAGAGACCCCTCTAGTCTTACTCGTGGTCTGTGTCGTGGCCCCACCGGCCAGTATGAGCTCCCCGAGGGCAGAGTTGGGGGAGTTGAAGGTTAGGGTACAGAGGTTCAGGGCTGTAGAACATGGCATGCCAGAGGTACCACGCCAGGCATTTTTCAGATGAAGAAACTGAAGTCCAGAGAAGGGAAGTGACTTGCCCAAAGTCACATTGCCCATTAGGGTAGCTGAATCAGGGACCCAGGTGTTCAGCCTCCCACTTCTGGGCTCTCTCCACTGTTCTGTAGCCCTGATCCCTGAGAGGGTCATTTTGGAAAGAACTAGATTAGAATGGGACAGCATGTCCTCCTTCCCCTCCGTCCCCCCTTCCCCTTCTACCGTAATAATCCTTCATGAGTGAATGGAACTGTACAGTTTGTACAGTGTAGTGCATGGTTGTTATCACATCAGGCTGTCACAGGAACTGTGTTGGAATGAACTTGTCAAGGTGGGACTACTGCACCCCATCTTAAAATTTAGGAAACTGAGGCTTGGAGAAGTTGAACACAGCAGAGGAAGGCTTCAGCCCAAGCTTCCAGGCCCCTTGTCTGGGGGGCCTTCTCCTAGCTGGAGTTTGGTGCTCCTGGACAGGACTGTTCCCCACCTTCTAGTTTTTTATCTCTCGACTTCTGCTCTCCCAGCGGCTGTAAAAATCCAGAGCCCCACCCCCTATAGACTGTCAGAGCTGAAAAGGCCCAGAGAAGTCATCTGGGCTCAGAGGGGGGAAGCCACTGGTTTGAAGTCACCTGGTGACTTAAGGTCCAGCGAGGGCCAGAGCCCTGGTTTTTTGTATCCCTTCCTCCGTGAGACACTCAGAGGAATAGTGAACCACTTACCTCCTGCCAAGCTCCACCGGGCTCAGGAGAGCTGTGAGTGCTGGTCGTGCCGGTGGACACTGTAGTGGCTAACACTTGGAGACGTAGGTCTGTCCCAGGGGCTGAGGGGGATAGGCCACCTGACTTCTTGAGGAATGGAGGCAAATGGCCCAGGGGGAGAGGAGGCTGGTGTGTGGGTGAGGTGGGAACTGGATCTGAAGGTAGCCTGGCCCCAGCCCTTCCCTGGGTATGCACTTCTCTGTAAAGTAAGAGTTGTTCCTTCCTTCATTTGTTCCTCTGCCATTCATTAGTTATTCATTTATTGGCCTGCTAGATCTTCTCTTTCATTTATTCATTAGTTTATTGGTCAGTCACTTCAGTAGTCCACCCATTGTCCATCCGCTCACCTGTCTGTCTGTTCATTCGTCCATCAGTGTGTCCTTCCATCCATCCAATCCCCAGCATGCCTAGCCCAGGTTGGACAGCGATGCGAGATAGAAGTGCAGTCCTTTGGGGCTTTAAAGCCAACAGGGAAAAGGGTGTAAGACTGCAGCTCTGTATAGCGCTAGCCAAGGCGGTATTGATGGGTGCCCACACGAGTCCCCAGGGAAGGTGTCTCAGAGAAGAGGAGGCTTAAAAATACCAGAGTAGTTCCACAGAGCATCACAATGGTGGATCTGGGGCCAGGGACCAAGTCCCATTTGTGTATTGAACTTTACAGCTTGCACAGTGTGGTGTATGGTTTGTGTGACTTCGGTTACATTCTTCTCCTCTCCGAACCTCAGTTTCTTGATGCTTAAAATGGGGTATTCCCCATGAAACTCTCATGGGTAGTTGGCAGTGATAACAAGAGTCTCTGCGACGTCTGCTAGCCCTGGCCAGGTGTGTGGTAGGAGCTCAGCACACAGTGACAGAACTGCAAGGCGTGTTGATTGCCGGCCTGGGTTCTGCCTTGATTATGAAAACTATCGTGGTGTTTTCAGAATGATCCACGTGATCTGGGGACCCTGAAAGCCCTGCTCTGCCTTGTCATTCCATTGCTGAAACTTTTCTCATTGTCCCCAGGCATTGAGAAGAACAAAAATCCGAAGTCCTACAAGGCCCTTCAGGTCTGGGCTTGCCCACCCCTCAAACTCAGCTCCCCTGCCCACCCCCTCATCCCCCTGGCTGCACCACCTCCATCCACATTGGCTTCTTTCTGAACCTCGAATTTACAAAGCCTGTTGCCAGGGCCTTTGCACATCCCCCACCTAAGTGTTTGCGCGGCCGGCACCTTCTTGTTTTACAGGCTTCCACTAAATGTCACCTCCTCAGAGGGACTTCCCTGACCACCTGCTCTAGAATAACTTCCCACTGTCCCTCTCAGTCTTGTCAGCCCCTTTTTATTTTTTCTCTTGGCTGTGACCAGTATCTGAAACTTGCTCGTTTATTTGTTTATTTGCACTTCTTGTCTGTCTGCGCCACTGAAACATGCTTAAACCCCGCGCAGGCGGGCGGGCAGGTGGTCCAGCATGGTGTGACAGGGGCTTTCGAGCAGGTGAGGAAATGTCGGGGAGCCCAGGTGTGGCGGCTGCCGTGGCGGCTCCCTTGGCAGCGCCTGGGAGATGAAGTGACACCAAGCTCTGTCCTCTCCTCCCTTGGGAGGCTCCGGGCTGTTGTTAGGAAATAATGAGATGATTAAATCACGGGATCTAAGAATCCCTGTCGCTTCCAATCTCAGAATCTTAGCATGGAGAAGCTTTCCGCCTCAGAAACTTTGACACTTGGAGTGTTCGCGTGATCTGATCTGGGATTTAGAATCTAACAAAGGGGACTCTCAGTGCCTTACTCTGGCTGCGTGTCAGGCCGTGTTATAATAGGCTTTATAAATGTTCATGGATTTAATCCTCATTGTCATTAGCCTCATTTTACAGATGAGGAAATCGAGGCACAGACTGATTAAGTAACTTGCCTGAGTCCACAGAGCTCGTCAAGGGCCTTGTTGGATTTGAACCCGGCGTTCTGGGGCTCCTGCTTAGAATCCCAGAGCTGTTGAGGAGAAGCCCTGCCTCACCGCCCTGCACCCAGCTGGAATCCTTTCCCACGTCTTTGACAAAAGGGCCTCTGACCTCTGCCAGAGTGGCAGGGGGCTCCTTTCTCACCAGGTTCCCCATCCTCCCCTTGTCAGACAGTTGTCATTGTTGGAAAGACTTTTACAAAGTGTGAAGTGATGAGACGGTTATGGTTTCCCAGTGCTTTTCTCCTTTTGGTTTTGTGACTTACGTAGCCTCTCTCCCCACTGGGTTGTGGGCTCCTTGAAGGCAGACAGCTTTGGCGCCTGGTGTTGAATGTATGAATGAATGAATGAATGGTGTGTACAGAGAATGCATCCTGAGCCCTTCCTATCTCTGTAGCACCATGCTGGGCACTTGTTCCAGGGTCCTGGACAGGCTTGGTGTACTTAATGAAAGAAGACAGTTACCGCTCCCTGTAGCCCCAAGAAAACCTGCATCAATGACGTTTGTATCCCCCATTCTTGGAGAACCATTTGAGATCTAAAGTCACGCACTAATGGGAGAGGGGTAGACCTCATAGATGATCCAGGCGAACCTTGTCCATTGTGGAGACTCAAGTGGGAAGGGAGAGGAGTGGGCCTTGTCCAAGGACACGTGCATGTTGAGATGTTTTGCTTGGTGGGCTTTCTGCTCCCCGCGTGCCAGCAGGCTGCCCGTGAGTGCCTGCAGTTCAAAGGCAGGGGCAGGCCTCTTTTGGGGAGCTCCCTCTGTCCCTCCGGTCTGCCCACCACCCCAGTGGGGTGACGTTCCGGACGCACACGGCTGCACGAGTGCCCAGTGCCTCGCCTGGCACTTGGGTGGGACGGAGGGAGTGGGTGTGGTGGGAGTGGGTTGGAGGCTGTGGGGATGGCTTCCTGGGGCCTGGGGTGGGGTGGCTTTGGAGGCTGGGTAGGAGTTGGTGAGGGGTCCGAGTGGTGTCTTTAATGGGGGGAAGGCCCAGGGATTTGGCTCTGGGGTCCAAAGCACCCTGCCTTGTCCCTGCCTCATTTCTGTGGCCATAGGATTTTCTTGGTGGGGGTTCCCCACCATCTAGGTCCTTCTCTGAGCTTTGAGCAATGGCGTCATGCTCCTTGAGGGGACAGTCTAGCTGTTTCAGAGTCTGGGGTTCAGTGGGAGAAACTTGGCTTGGGTAGGCTCCACGCCCCTCATACTGAAAAACACATTGTTACATATTCACATTTTCAGCCATCCACTACCACCTTTGACCTTTCCCCACACCTTTGCCAGTTTGGGGTGCTCCCCTGCTATTTCAGAAGTACCACCCAAGATGCTCTGAACTGTACCCACAGGAGCCAGGAGTTCAGGAGGCATGTCTGCTGGAGTGTGTATCCACATGCACAATACATACATCACATGGGAACACATGCATATACTCCTGCCACCTGCAGGATTACAAACAGGTGCGAACATCTCTGTGCCCCCCTCCCAGGAAATGACAAACAGCTGCATGCCTGCCCCTCATGTACTTTCACATGTGTGGAACATGCCATGTTTATCATCTGCACGCAGGCATACTTTTGTACATGCTTGGTTTTGCATGCAAGTGTATCTTGCATGCACATTCATCTGCACTGCGAGGCTGTAGCCTCACATTCTGGGCAGTGCACACGCTCCCTCCTGCCCTCAGGTGTGTGCCCACACTGCCCGGACCTGCCTGCAGTGGTGGCGCTGGCAGCTTGTTTCCCTCTCCCAGCTCCATTCAGCAGTGTTTCCTGAGCATTTACTCTACACCAGGCCACATGCTGGATGCTGGGGAGCGAGGTGAGGAAGATTGACATAGTTCCTGCCCTGGCCGGGGAGATAGACATTGTACAAAAGAGCACACGAATGCTGGGAAGGAACTACTTGTCTCTGGTGAGGGCTTCCCTGTAGCCTTATACTTGTGGACTTACTACGATACAATGAATGGCGGTCATGGTGTATGTAGGGGGAGAGGTGCTTCTGGGAGGAGGCGATAGCTGAACAGTGGTCAGAAGTTTTCCAGCTGAGGGCACATAGGCAGACGGAGCAGCCTGAGCAAAGGCCCTGAGGTGGGAATTGAGGCACATGGAGAAGGTGGTAGCTCTAGACAATACCTGGGAGGGGGTGTAAGAGACCAGCAGGGGCGGGCAGGGCCTGGTCTGGCAGGGCCAACAGTAGGTCTTCTCGGGCCTCTTTACCCCTCTCCACGGGTCCACCCCAGGCGCTTCCCACCCCGGTCTCTGGCCAGCCTAACCCTCCCTTTGCCCACCCGCCCTGCCCTGCTGCTCAGGGCTCCCTCCGTCTGCTGGCCTCCACCCAGGCCTGAGCCCTGTCTGACCTGCACCACAGGCTGCCTGTCCCCAGGTGTCTCGAGATACAGCATGAGAACAGGCGCTGACCATCTGCCAGGGATTCTCTGCCTACAGCCTCTAGGACATGTGTAGAGAGATCCCGGGCGCCCAGGCCACAGTGGGGGTTCAGCAGCCGGCGTTCAGTCAGCAGAGCAGCCCTTATGGATCCTAGGAGGCTCCCAGAGCCACTGCACTCCCCAGCCCCCAGCCCAGGTGATGGCACTGCTTGGCCAGATTTCCAGGTGGGTCTTTGGAATGTGGGGAAAGGCTCTTTAGGTCTTAGGGAACCTAATAAAACCACCGCAATGGCTAAAGCAGAGTCCTCACTGGGTGCCAGGCACTCTTCTAAAGACTTTCAACGTATTAACTCATTTAATCTTCACAAACAACATGGTGGAGGTACTATTATCACCCCCAGTCTGGAAACAGTCTCTGGGGCTTCCTCCCACACTGTCCTGTTCCAGAATCTGTACCGTTGACTCGTCAGTTGCCACACTGCCCCTCAGAGGACCCAGGACCCCAGCTGTGATTTAGTTGAATCTGTTTTACAGAGGAAGGAACAAAGGCCCAGAAAGGAAGTGGACTTGCTGAAGGTCACACAGCCCGCAAATGGCAGAGGGTTCCAGTTCCCCCGGCCCTCGCCAGCTGCGTGACCTTGGGCAGCTTACATACCTCTCTGAGCCTTAGTCCCGCCCCCAGACAAGGAAGAGATTATCACAGAAGTCGGGAGGGTGGGAACTTTGGGGGATGTGAGGGGACTGCACTTGAGAAGGGATGTGGGTGGGGGCTTCTTGGGTGCCCTGCACGTGAGCTTTATAATAAGCCACTAAGCTGTTCATTTATGTTTCAGGCATCTTTCTGAATGTGTGTTTTATTTCTAAATGGTCACAGCATCTACCTCACAGGGTCATTAGGAGGCTGAGGGAGAAATCCTTGTAAAGTACCTAATGGTACCTGACATGGAAGAAGTGCTCAGTGACGATTATTGTTGTCATTTCATGGCAGAAGACGTTCCCTGTGGGGACAGGAGCTGGGGATCCCCAGGGGAAATGAGAGTAGAGAAGGGCATGTGTGTAGAGCTTGCAGAACATTCTCTCAGCCCTGAGAGGAGTGTCATGACCCGTTTCCTCAGTAGGGGCACTGAGGCTCCCGGGGAGGTGGAGGGCCACTGCGGGGGGTGGCTCGCAGTGGGGTGGGAGGGGGCAGCGCCCCCACCCCTATTGACCAGGGCACAGACAGCAGCCCCCCTCCCGCTCTGATCAGCCCCACCGGCACAATGGAAACAGCCCTTCCCATCCCCGCAGGGCTGTGGAAACCCAAATTGGAGCCAGGACCCTGGGGAGCCTGTTCCTTGACAGGAAGCTCCCAGGAGCAAGCTTCTGAGGCCGGCCCGGGGTCTTGGGGGTGGGGCAGGGCACAGCAGCTGGGGCTCGGGGCTCTGGACCACACAGAGTGGGGCACGGGGAGAGCAGAGGGGTCATGGGAGGAAACCTGGGAGCACAGGGGGTTTCAAGGCGCTGGGAAGATGGGAAGCCTCAGCTTGTCTCTCCTAGACCATCTCTTGCTTGTCCCTTCCAGGGAGTCATTCTGGCCCCATAATGACCTCTCCATTGAAAACCTTGACCACGGCCTTCCCCTGCTCAGGGACCTCCCATCCACACCCCTCCCCCCAGCCTTTGATTCAAGCCCCTTAGCCTGGAACTTCGGTCCTTTATGAACTACCCCGGCCACCCTTATCTCTTTCCCCTGTGAAATTGTACACTGTGCCCACAGCAGACCAAATGTGATGCTGGGTGCTTTCCTGCCTCTGGGCCTTTGCACATGCTGCCCCTCTGCCCACTCTCCTGGCAAGCTTCTCAGGCTCCCAGGCTTGCATGGACAGAACTCCTCCTCTCATTGATTCTCTTGGTGAACATTTATTAAGCACCTGGCATGAACTAGGCACTTGAGCACCTGCGATGTGGCCAGCACTTGACTCTGGGCCTACAGTGGCGGCTCCACCCTTGTGAGCCAGGACTGGAGGGGGTGTTTAGAGGCATGATGCAAAGGGGCAGGGCAGGGCAGGGCGAATGCAGGGGGCAGCGGTGTGTGTAACGGGGTGGCCCGATCCCTGTTGGGGAGAAGGCCAGAAAGTGGCTTTTAAGGAAGAGCGGTGAGCTATGGGGCCGAGTCAGGGTGTGGGGTTGTAACCAAGAACCAGACCCGAGCTCCCCTGGGGAGCTCCCAGCTGTGTGGGGACTGGGCAGTCACGTAACCAGGCAATTCTAGGACAATGGGATCAGCACTTTGGCCGGGGAAACACAGACAGCTGTGGAAGCTCAGGGGAAAAGCTGCAACCGTAGCATTGGAGGGGCAGCAATCAGGAAGGTTTTCCCAAGGCAGTGACGACTAGCTGACTTTGGATGGTTGATGGGAACCTGGCGGAGTTGCGGCTGGGTGATGACCGCCAAGTGGAAGGGCGCAGCCTGTGCAAAGGCACGGGGGGGGGAGGGGGTGTAAGAGAACAGCTAGTTTTGGAGGAACCTGCAAGTAGTGAGGCTGGAGAGAGGAGGGTACCTGTTGGGCTGCATGTGTCCAGCAGGGCTTCCTTGGCAGAGGCCCCTGGGTGCCACGCTGGGGAGTTCAAACCGTACCCCAAAGTGATGAGAACACAAGAGGGATTTAAGCTGGAGAGCAGGTGACCTGGGCAGGCTTTCCTTTGTTTGGTCTGGTCCTCCTTCCCGAAGCCTCCAGATAAGACAGGGAGCCCCTGGTTGGGGTCTGGGCTGGGCGAGAGGCTCCCTGTGGGACTCTGAGCAAGCCCCTGGCCTCGCTGAACCCCTCCCTCCTCCTGGGTAAACCTGGACGGCACGAGGCCAGGGTCCTCGTGGGGCTGTGGGCGGCTTGCAGTGTCTTTGCTTGGCCAAAGCCTACTGAACCTTTAGTTTTATTAAAAATAGTCCCTAAATCAAAGTCATGTAACCACCCTCTAGAAAAATCAGAGAAGCCTAAAACACCGCTATTAGCATTTTTGTGTTTCCTTCCCTTCTTTTCTCTCAGCACCTAGTTTTTATGTAGATGTCACTGCTCTAACATAATTTTGAAAAACTTCCCTTTCCCCACCCCTGACTAATGTTGTATCACAAGTATTTTCTAAATGACTACAGGGTGGTTTTAATCTTTCTTTCTAACAGATCCAGTGTCAGGGTAGACACTGGGTGTCTCCAGAGCCCACACTTTCTAGGTTCAAATGAGACACGGACTGCTTGACTTTGGGCAAGTTACCTAACCTCACTGTGCCTCAGTTCCTTTTAAGGTTGATATGAATATTATTAAATAAGTCATTACAGTGCCAGTAAACGTTGCCTATTATTTATGATTGCAGGCTCTGTCATTGTTGAACATGATTTACAGAGCCATCCCCCTATTGTTTAAAATTTCAGATGTTCCAGATTTTTGCTGTCGTAAGAAACCACTGAAACAAACAGCTTTGTTCCTAAAACTTTGTCTATATTCGGGGCATTTTCTAGGGATAGATAGCCAAGAATGGGCTCGGGAGGCCAGGGCATCTGAAAATTTTTAGAACTTGTGACACATTATTGCCAGGTTGCCTTCAAGAGTGATTGTTCCAATTTACATTCCTAGCCATAATGGGAGTGCCAATTTCACCATAGGCTCACCAGCACTGGTATTATCATTTTCTTATTTCTTTTACTATTTTAACAAGTGACACTCATTAATTTGCACTGTTTGGGAAGCAGAACCATTTTCTGTGGCTATTAGCTGTTAACATCGTTTTTAGTCTGCTCGTCTTTATAGCATACAACCCTGTCTCAGATCAGATAGGAAGACAGGGCTTAGATACAGGAAATAGGAAACAGTCTAACACCGGGGACAACATAGTGCCAGGGTGAGTGGAAGGGACCCACAGGAGGGAGAAGGGACTTTCCTCTACCCAGACCATGACACTTTCAGTTCCCTCAACCTAGACAATCCATTTACTCAAACATTTATCAGATACTGTGTGGGGCTTATAGGCAAATGACAGCTGCAATTCTGCCCTAACAGAGAGCATGCCCAACAGCAGAGATGGATGGAAAACAGGGCAGCAAATGGAATGATAAGTGTCTGATGATGGAAATGAAGGGCGCACAAAGGGAGCAGAGAGAAGAGGCCCCCAACACAGCCTGAGGAGTGGAGGTAGAGGGTCCCTGAAGGCTTTCAGGAGGTAATAGCCTTAAGCTGGGGCCCGAGGAGGAATAAACCATAGTTACCCCATGAAATGGGGAGGGGGGAGGGCGGAGGGCGGAGGGCTCCAGGGGAAGTGAGAAGGGAAGTGGAGCACTGGGGGTGGGGAGAACACGCCGTCTGGCGCAGTCTGGGGTGCAGAGGAGGCCAAAGAGGTCTCCTCTTTGTAAGGGCTTCCTTGGCAGAGGCCCCTGGGTGCCACGCTGGGGAGTTCAAACCGTACTCCGCATATATACGCATATGTAAGGACTAAGGAGCCCAAACCCTGTCTGGATGGAAGTAGGGAGCCGTGGAAGGTTCTGAGGAGAGTGTTGTGGTCCAATTTCTATTTTATATTTTAGAAGTATCTGAGTGACTACTATAGGAAAATGGAATAGGGGATGTGGGCAGAGGCGGGGAAACCTGTGAGGAGGCTCTTGTAGTAGCTGAAGGGGGCCTGGACCAAGGTAGGAAAAGGGGTAGAGACGCTCTTCTTCCCCCACCTGCTGGGATCCTAACCAGCTCCAAAGTGCAGATGGGATGTCACCTCTGTCCGGTAGCCCTTACTGACATTTGCTGCCTTCCACCCAGGTCCTACGTGCCTGGAGGCCCCGGCTGCGCAGGGCCTGGCGTGTAACTGTCAATTGAGTGTTCGCTGTTGGCTCACCTTGACCTCTCCTGTTCATCCTGGCCTCCCAACCCTCCCTGCTTCCCCCGCCACTCCACCACCCTCTCTCCCTGCCTGCCTTCTTTCTTTTTCTTTCTTTCATTTTTTAAAGAATAAATTTATTGTTTTCAGCATGAAAGCAACCAAACAATATTACAGAGAATCTGGAAATCAGAGAAACAAAGACAAAAAAATCAGATCAGCTCCAGCCGCCTCCCCCAGCACTCCCAGCCTCCCTCTGGGCGTGGTTCCCTGCCGCTTGCTTTTTCTGACGCAGGTTTTTATTTTTGCCTCCTTGTAATCATAGCGTCCGAACAGTTTTGGGTTCTGCTCCCTCCCATTTGCTTTGTGGCCTCGGGGTCTAGGCAATTCTCATTTTTTAATGTCTGTGGGACAGGCTGGGGATGGGGGTGAGATGTGAGTTGCTTAACCACACCCCCCTGCTCTGCGGCGGGCAAGGCTGGTCACATTTTACCCTGGGCTGCCCGTCCTTTTTGTGTCTGTTTGTCTCAGCCTCAGCCTTCCTGGGTGGCAGGGCCTGGCCCCTGGTGTACTTCTTCTGCCGCCACCCCCCCTCCCGCAGTTCCCCCTTGTGGATCTTCACTAGGCTGGCCCCAGAGGCCACCCTCCTGGGACAGGTCGATAGACCTGGTTTCAAATCCGGAGTGGGCTCTGTGACCTCGGTCAAGTTAATTAACCTCTCTGGGCTTCAGTTTTGTTATGATGGGTCTACTGTAGCAGTAAAGTAATGATCGTAAAGTGCCCTGACACAGTTTCTGATCCATTGCAAGCACTCCAGAAAAGGTAGTCGACAATATTACACTTTTTCATTCTGTAAAGAGTTTCTGACACCACCATGGACTAGATGCTGGAATGGCAAAGGTGAATGAGCACCAGCCATACCTGGGAAGAGCTCATAGTCTGGTGGGGAAGTCACCCAGGGAAGCAGATAATTGTACCAGGGTATGATTGTCCCTGTAGTGCTGGGTGGCTACCTAACTCTGTCACTTGCTAGCTGTGTGACTTTGGGCAAGTTGGTCAACTTCTCTGAGCTGCTGTTTCCTCTTCTGTTAAATGCAGATTTCACAGGGTCATTGGGAGGATTCAGTGACATGATGCATATGACATACTCAGCACAGTGCCTGGCACATAAATAGGTGTTGAAATCAATGGTGGCCGCCATTTTATTGTTATTATTGTTATTGTTATTCTCATATACAAGGTGCTGTTGGGAACACAGAGGAAGTGACTGACTGGGGGTTCAGGGCAAGCTCCGTAGAAGAGGGAACTCTTGAGCTGGGTCTTGAAGGATGAGTAGAAGTTCACCAAGTGGGAAAGGACACTCTAGGTAAGCAGCCTGTGATTCCAGGTTGAAATCTGTCCATGAGGGGTTTGTTCTTTGGGGGATCAAGCCATCATGTTCATCCCAGCTTCCCTGCGCGCCCCTCACGGCCTCCCTCTGGGCCTGCACTGAGGGCCGCACGCACGCACCCACTTCAACAGCACCCACCTGCGACTCCGTGCCCTGGTGGCTGTGGGTTCCTGCTCAGGGGAGTTGCTGTGTCCCCATCTGTCCATGTTTGGGGCTACAAGTCTGTGTCTGTCATGCGTGTCTGCGTTTGGTGCTGTCTGCATGTCCCTGTGGCCATGTTTGTCTGTGGCGCTATCCAGAGGACCTCCCAGGCCACACGATGGGTAGCAACCTGCACACATTTCCTTGGCCTCCAGCTCAGCCAGATAGCCAGGTTTGGCCCCTGGCTGTCCCCTCCATTCCCCAAGGGCCTCCCAATGGCTGTCCTCCCATTGCATCTACCTCTGACCTCTCCAGTTCTGTCTGCACTCAGCGGTCAAAGGGGTTTTTCTAAACCGCAGATTCTGTCCCATCACCCAGTGCTTCTAGTCCAGACTCCAGGCCTCGGATTCAGGAACCGACCTTCTGGATCTGAGCCTGGCTGATGGCTCTGGCCTCTTGTCCTGTCTCCTAGTCCACATCGAACGCTTTAGCCTCCCTCACGTGCCCTGTTGCCTCTCACCTCTGGGCCTTTACTCAGGCTGTTGCTTCTGCCAGGAATGCTTTCCACTCCTTTGCCTGGCTAACTCCAACTCATCCTTTAAGACCCAAAACAGGCACCACCTCCCCTGGGATGTCCTCCCTGATCCTTTCCACCCTGGCTCTGGGCTGCTCAACCCTTACTTGGGGGTGGGGGATGGGCAGAAGCAAGTGACTTGCCCAAGATCATACAGCTGGTCAGTTGGAGCCAAAATTTGAACCCAGGTGCATTGGGCTCCAAGCAAAGCAGGCTGTTCCAGGGGCCAGGTGAGGTGAGGTGATCCTGGCTAGGACTCGTGGAAAGGAGTGGGAATCCTGAGCGCGTGGCTGGTGATGGATCTGAACTGGGAAGGGAGGGAGGGGACGTGATGTGGGTCATTGTATGTGTGTGGCAAGAGCATCGGGGCAGATGGTGCCCAGCATAGGGGAAGAGCAAGTCCAGCCTAGGCCTGCCGAGCCTGAGAGCCCAGGAGACAGCCAGAGGCCTGTGGCAGGGAGGCAGCTGGGAAGCTGGGCCTGGCGCTCAGGGAGAGGCCCAGGCTGCAGGCGGAGCCTTGGGGGTTGGCTGGTATTTAAAGTCCTAGAGTAGATGGGCCACCCAAGCACTGAGGTCAGTGGTAGAAAGGAAGCTCCTGCCCTTACCTAAGCAGCCCAGCGGGGGCGCTGTGAAAGAGTGAGATGAGGGACCCAGGGGTCACTGCACACAGATCTTCCCAAACAGCTCAGATGGCAGGGAGGCCATGTGAGAGTGGAAAGAGGCCTGTTGGCTTTGACCACAAGGAGGTCCTTGGTGGCACATAGTAGGTTTCATAGGCAAAAGTTCTTTTTTTTTTTTGGTAGAAACTTGGGTCATTTCTCTGCTTCCCCCACTTAGTTTGGGACTCCCAGAGGGCAGGGCTCTTCTGTTTGCCTCAGGTTCCCCAGCACTGGTTCCCTGTTTGGCCCACAGGATGCATTCAGAACAAATGGACGTACTGAGGGACAGATGGGTGGATGGGCCAGCGGCCACCAGGATGCTGTGCTCCGAGGCCGCTCTGGGAGGTGTTTCATTCATGTACCCATCCAACTTTTTCTTCCTTTTAGAGCACAAAACCCAAAATGACAGCTTGCTTGCCCCACGGCAAGGATCAGCGAATGAAATGCTGTGTGTCTCAGGACTCTCGGTAGAGAGCTTGGGCTTCTGTCTGGGGCTTGAAGCCCAGTCCACGTGTCCCGCCCGACCACCGGCGTGTCTCCTCTGCCTGCTCTGCCATGGACATTCAGCGCCAGCCCACCCAGCCTTCTCTGCCTCCATCCCGTGCGCCCCCGGCACTGTCCTTGGGCTTCTCCCTGTGACCTCGGGCCCCTTGGGTTCATTGCTCCCCTGGCCCAGCACACTTCCTGATGCCCTCTCACCACCAGCTTCCATCCCAGCGCCTTTGCATGGCATTCAAGGCCCTGCCAGCTGGCCTGTATCTCTCGCCCCTCACCGCGCTCAGCTCTGATGCCAGTGCTGGCTGCTCCCTGTCCCCAGCCTGCCTTGTATTGTCATACCTCCATGCCTCTGCTCAGGCGGTTGCCTCTGCTGGGAGTGCCCTCTGCCTTGTCCACCTGTCCTAAGCCCACGTCTGACCCGTCTCTCTTGCTTCAAAGCCCTCCCTCAAGACAAGGTCTGAGCCACCTAGCTTGGCCCTGGCCACCTTCCCCCGCCCCCTTGCCATGGCCCCCAAGTCGTGCAGGTCCCGGGGTTGCACAGGTGGACACCCACCTCTCAGGCCTTCTGGGGGGCTCACATGAGATATTCTTGGTGCATACCTCGCAATGTGCCTGGCACTCAGTAGGAGCTCAGCAAGTGTTACTCCCGCCCTGCCCCCACTGGCCTTCCCTGCATCTGACCCACAGTAGGTACACACCAGGGCTAGAGTCACTGACTGAAGCGTTTGATTTTTTCAGACAGGCCAGAGAAGGATGCAGGCATTAGGCAGAGGCTGTGCAGACCAGATTAAACGACTCAGAGCAGAGCTTTCCCCTCTGGGCCCACCTCCCCGACCAAAGGGAGGGGTGGGCCCTGCCTGGCCAGCGGCCTGATCAGTGGCTGAGAAGATGCTCTGTTGCAGCTCTGGGATCCTAGGCAAGCCACCCTCTTCCCCATACCTTTCTGACCAGGGTCGAGCTTTGGGAAGCCTGAACTTGGCATTGACTTGGAGAGGAGGGGGAGAAGAGGACAGCTTTCCCAGCTGTCCGGGCAACAGCTGGGTGCAGTGGGCAGAGTCCTGGACCAGGACTGTTTAACCTCATTTACAGATGAGGAAAACTGATGCTCAGAGACCTAACGCCCCACAGTGCAGCCTAGCACTTCCTCCTGTTTTCACCATCCGTGTGGCCTGGAGCAAAGTGCTTCCCTCTTACTGTCCTAGTGTCTTCCTCTGTGAAATGGGGGTGAAAATTCTCCTCTGCTTCCCGGGGCTCTGATGGGAATGCCAGTGGGTACAGAAGGGCTTTGTAAACTGCCAGTGTCAGATAATTGTGCAGGATTGTCTTTAAAACACTTCTGATGCTTATTCTTTTATTTATTCATCCTGTCATGCAACTGACGTTAATAACCTCTGGGCCAGAACAGCTAAGGGACGGATGAGCTGAACTTTGGAGACAGGCAGTTGAGGGAGGACATCTCAGCTCTCCGCTTTCTTGCTGTGTGACCCTGACCAAGTCATTCCACCTCTTTGAACTTCAGTTCCCTCATTTGTAAAATGTGGATAATGAGAGTACCTGCCTTTCAGTGTCCGTGTGCCTGGCACAAGGTAGGCACGTGATGAACGGCAGCGTCCTCACTGTTGTTATTGTTTTGAGGTCTTTCTGAGAAAGGAGTCCCAGGGATTGGGAGCATTCAGGGAGAGCGGCAGGCAGGAAGTGCTTGTGTGGCGCTGTGAGGGATGGGTGCAGGGAAGGGCAGCCTGGTGCCTGCGGGCAGGGGGAGCGGCAGGGCTGCTAGGGGCAGGGGCTGCCCTGGCCACCCCAGAGGAAGATGCCCCGATCCCCAGCCTGGCCAGCCTCGGGCCCAAACCACCCCCAGGCTGGAAAGTGAGAGGCAAGGATTTTTGCATATAGGGATTAAGTTATTAGCATGTGGGTATTTGCCCTTCTGAGGAGGATGAGAGTTTGCAAAGCAAATTCCCCGGAGGAACCAACTTGTGCGCAAATCTGATTTCCATTCCTGACTCTGGCATCCTAGCCCCGTGGTGTTGAGCAGGTCTTGTCCCTTTTCTCCAACCCTGTTTTTTTCACCTGCAATGCGAGGTTATAATATTGTCTGTTCCCTCTTCTCAAGTAAAGATCGTAAGAGATAATTCATATAGAAGATCTTTGTTAAAGTGTTGGGATTAGACGATAACCTTATCAAGGATTCTATCCTGAAGCCCTCTGTCTGCAAGTCCGGTAGGGGTTTCCCAGGCTTGCAGAACTAGGAAAAGAGGTTGAAGACACTTCATTTTGGCCTTGCCTGTCAAAATAAACAAGTTCATTTAAGCAGTCATATGAGTTAGGTACTTAATAATCTCTGTGAGAGAGAGATGAATAAGAGAAATTGGGTAGGAAGCAAAGCAACGGAATACTCTGTGTCCAGGTGGACCCTATAAGTCACTTCTTCACTTACGCTACGGTCACAGTCATGGGAAGACTCAGATCGTCTGGAAAACACGAGTGGCTCTGAAGGCCCCTCCTTCATGCTTCCCCGGTTGAAAAGGCCTTCTAACTAACTGCATGGGCCTGCCACACACTTCTGCTGAAGAGCTCCAAACTGCCCTAGCCTTAGGCCTCCTCATTCCCCTCCTGTGCGCCGTGGTCTGACACATTCTTGTAGGTAAAGTGTTGCTTATGGCCATGCTTGTTTCTTAAAGATAACGTTCCAGAGGTACAATTTCTTAGGCCAAAGGCCAGTAATCATTTGGGTTTTTGTAAGTCATCCTGCCTTTTAGAAAGACTGTGTCTAATGACTCTGGTGGCCCCCTGTGTTCTGATGAGGCTGGCTGCACTAGAGAGGTCCTTGGTCCTAGGGCAGGGGTCAGGGATGGGCAGTTGCCTCTGCTCTGTGGCCATTTACAGAGTTGCCCCAGGACTGCTGTTTGTCTGTGGATTGGGGTGGGGAGGATTCTGGGGGGAATCCATGGGTCCATGGGGTTGGCTCTGCAACTTAACATCCTTCTCGGGGATGGGGATGGATCTGCCAGTTTTGGGGGTGGTGCTGGGAACACTCTGGTCTGGATGTCACCGTTGTCGTCTGGGCCCACTAAGGGAGAGGCGAATTCCAGGCTTTTCAGCATGGAGCTGCCCTTCCCCGGTCCTGGTAGGAGGCTTGCTCTGTTGTGAGGTGACGGTCCCACGGGGGCAGGAATCCCGGGCACTGGCCTAACTTGAGTGGGCCCAGTTGAGGGCAGCTCACCCCAGGCTGGTGGGGAGGGTCCTCTTCCCTGAGACAGTCGCCTGCTCTCTCCCTGCAGGATGGCCGAGCCTCGCTTTAACAACCCCTACTTCTGGCCCCCTCCTCCCACCATGCCCAGCCAGGTAAGACGGAGCGTCATCCCTACGGCCAAACTCCCTCTCTTGTTGCTTTGCTCTGCTTGGGGTTTTGGCTACGGCCTGCAGGGCGAGGGGAGAGGGGCGAGGGGCTTGCCGGTGGACTGGCAGCCAGGGAAGGGGGCCGGGCGCTGCCCAAGCCCCTTCAGTCCATCTCCTCTCCTGCCCACAGCTGGACAACCTGGTCCTGATTAACAAGATCAAGGAGCAGCTGATGGCGGAGAAGATTCGGCCGCCTCACCTGCCGCCCACGTCGGCCTCGTCGCAGCAGCCGCTGCTAGTGCCGCCGGCGCCGGCCGAGAGCAGCCAGGCGGTCATGTCGTTGCCCAAGCTGCAGCAGGTGCCGGGGCTGCACCCGCAGTCCGTGCCGCAGCCCGACGTGGCGCTGCACGCGCGGCCAGCCACCAGCACGGTCACAGGTACTGCGGGCGGGGCCTGGGTGGGCGGGGCGGAGACCTGCCTGGGTGGGGGCGTGCCCAGGGTGACCGGCGACTGGGTGAGGGCAGAGCGGGTGGGGCCTGGGGGCGGGGGTGGAGCTCCGGTGGCCAGGCTAGTCGGACCGGCCGCGGCCGCGGCCGCAGCCACCCACCGCCACCAGACTAACGCCGACCCTGTACTGGGAGGATCTACCCCATTAAAACGACAGGACGAGGGCGGGCCCACGGGGCGCTCATCAGGGAAGCAAAGTCAGTGTAAAAAATTTAGGAATCCAGAGAAGAACCCTGAGCAGACCCGGGGCAGGGTGGAGAGGTGGTGAGGGGTGGAGATTTTATGGCGGAGCAGAAGTGCTTGGAAAGGTTGGCAGTTAGGTGGATGGAGCAGGGGGAGGGAACAGCACGTGCAAAGCGAGTCTGTGTAGAAAGCAGGAGTAGTGACGGTCATCCTCTTGCAGCTCACTCCAGCCGAGCGCCGGTGTACGGTCACTAGCATTCATTTTGTCACTCCCAGCAGTCAGTCCTTTGAGGGTGGTACTGTTAGTATTAGGTTGAACAGTAGACCGTTTTTGACTTACAAAAACAGCAATTTTGTGCATTCATTTAACACCCCCGTCTGACAGAGGAAGAAACGGAGGCCCAGCTTCACAGTCAGGAAGGGGCAGAGGCAGGGAGTGTGGTTCCAGAGCCCATGGGCTACCCCTTTTGCTTTACTTGGTTCTGCTGAGGCTGGAGAAGAAGCAGGCACCAGGCTGTGAAGGGCCCACAGGGCCACTCGGTGTAGTTTGGACTTGACCCTGGGGCCGTGGAGCGCCATGGGAGACTTTTACGGAGGGAAGGGAAATGCTCAGACTTGGGTTAGAGAGCTGGGTCTGTGGCAAGACGGAAACTGGCTTGGAGGAAGACAAACAGGGAGGCAGAGAGAGATGCAGGAGAGGATGGGAGCCCCGCGAGGCAGCGGGGCCTGTGAGAAGTGGCGGGTCCGAGTTACACTGAGAAGGGCAGGCCGGGCTGGTTGCCGGGCTGGATGTAGGGGTGAAGGGAGGGAGGAGGTGAGGCACTGCCAGTGAGATGGAACCGTAGGAGAAGTGGGGTGGGGGTCATAAGCTCAGTCTTGGACAGGGTGCCCAGGGGGGCATCCTGGTGTGTTGTCACGGGAGAGGATGCCGGTGGACGGGCTTTCTCTGGCGGCCACTGCAGCTGGGTCTTTGCCCCTCCCCGGCTCAGCCAGGCACCCCTGCCCCTCCGCCCTTCCCCCTCCTCCTTCCACACACGCCCAGGACTTATGGGGCCCTGTGAGCCTCCCCCAGGCCCCAGCCACACTCTGCACATTCCCCGTTAGTATGATTGTATTAAATTTATTTTTTTCATTATAAAAGTAATATTAAAAAAGTAATATAAACATATTAAGGAAAATTTGGAAAACAGGGAAACTAAGGGAAAAAATTACTTATGGTCCCCCAGCTCCTAACCCAGCAGTTTACAGGGCCTTTTTGTCCATTTCCTTCTTTTCATCTTTTTGCTTTGTTTTTTAGAGTGTGTGTGTGTATGTGTGTGTGTGTGTGTGTTTTGCTGAGCTTGTGGTAGGGGTGTACCCATGACTTTAACATGCTTTTCGACTTGCCATTCTATCATAAACATATTTAGTGCATTTTTTTATTATAAAGGTAATACCATAGTCATTATAGAAAGTTTAGAAATTGAAGACAAGCTGAAAGGAAAAAAAGTCCTAGTGCTGCTGTTGTTAGCATTTGCATTGTTTTCTCTATAATTTATTTTATTTTATCCTTCAATCACAGATGTAAAAAGTGGATGAATTCACCAGGTAAAAAATTCACATAATATAAAAGCAAATAGACAAACTATGAAAATCTCCTTTTGCCAATAAATTCTTTCTCCCTCTAGAGCACCAACATTTAGACACAGTCTAGTTTGGTGTGTCTCTGCTCACGTCCATTTCCGTGCACATGCACACATAAATGTTGTCTCTCTATGCATACGTAGTTTGGGTGTGTGTTTTTAAAATAGATGGGTTTGTGCCGTCCGCGGTTTCCTTTTTCACCCAACAACACATTTTGGCCGTCGCTCTGTGTCACTGAGCGACATCTGTCTTGTCGTGGCTGCCCCGTCCTCCATAATGAGGATGGACTGCGTCCCTTTACACAATCCCTACTGAAGACAAACAGGGCATCTTTAGTTTGTCTGATCGTAGTTTTGTATGGAAGGTCCATGTATACATGTTTGTGTTCATGTGCAAATATTTCTTTAGGGCGATTTCTAAAGGTAGATTTGCTTGGTCAAAAGTTATGTACATTTAACATTTTAAGGGTATTGCCAAGCAGCCCTCCGTTAAAGTTGATAAAGGCACACTCTTATCAGCATGCGTGGCTCAAAACATTGTCTTTTTCAGTGTGCAAAAATATTTAAAAAAGCATAGTTTCCACCACATTATAGAAACCACTTTAATCTTTTTGTTTACTTAACCTGATACTCTCAATGTTTCTAGTCCCCTCCTTTTTAGAAGAGTAACTTTTATTACAGAAGTTAAAAAAACTTATTTTCAAAGAGTTAGAAAGTATAGTTAAACAAAAAGAATTTGTTTAATTATTCCTAATTTTACCATCCATATCAGATTTTGGTACATCTCTTCCTACTTACTTTTTCTATGCATACATATGCCTTAAAACTTATTTTTTTTTTTTTTTACAGACATAACCTTTTTAATGGGTAGTAACGTTCAGTAGAGGAAATTGATCAAAATTCGTTGACTCCTTCCTTCTGTAATGTTTCAGTTGCCTCTAACTTTTACTATTATAACTAACACAGTAGTGAATATCTTTGTGCCTCAGTTTTTTTCTGTGATTTGAGTGATTTCTGAAGTGCCTGTCACCTAACTTAATTTAGCTCTTAGGTACCTAAGGCACCTTACACATACACAAGCTTTTATTTTGTTACCCCTGGGTAATAAAATACATGGAAAGGGGAGGTGCTGAAAGTGGGTAACTTGCCAAAGTCACACAGCTGGGTGGCCAGGGCTGAGCTGGCATCTGCAGCTGACCCTCACACCTGCCCCACCCCCACCCCCGTGTCTTTGCAGGTCTGGGGCTCTCCTCCCGGACCCCGGCTGTGAGCACATCAGAGTCCAGTGCGGGCACGGGCACCAGCACCCCGTCCACACCCACCACCACCAGCCAGAGCCGCCTCATCGCCTCGTCCCCCACCCTCATCTCAGGGATCACCAGCCCCCCCCTCCTGGACTCCATCAAGACAATCCAGGGCCACGGCCTGCTTGGCCCCCCGAAGTCCGAGCGCGGCCGCAAAAAGATCAAGGCGGAGAACCCAGGGGGCCCGCCTGTCCTCGTAGTCCCCTACCCCATCCTGGCCTCAGGCGAGACTGCCAAGGAGGGCAAGACGTACAGGTGGGGGTCTCAGCCAGAGGGGGTCCAGGTGGGCTTGGTGCAGAGGCTCACATCAAGGGCCGCCCCCAGGAGCACCGAAATGGGGGCTTGAAAGAGGGAACCCAGGGCCGAGGGTGGGGGCTGAGGTCCAGAGGATGCGGTCACCTGACAAGCTGTACCCACATTTTTTCAGAGGCGTTGTGGGCCTGGGGGCTGCCCCACCACAGCCTGGGGTCATGTGAGTCTTTCTTACTCCCTTCAAGCAGTGTGCTCAACCCTGAACATTAGAATCACTGGGGTAGAGTTCAAAAAATGCCAATACCAAGGCTGCACCTGCAACAATTCTGAGTTAATTTGTTGGGGTGGGGGCATGTGGAAGGCCAGGTGTCAGCTTTTCTTGAAAGCTCTCCGGCTGAGTCTAGCATACCGCCTGGTTGAGCCCCTCCTCCAGAACTGTGGGGTGTGGCTCTGGGCAAACCTTTACCAGGAACACGAGGCCTTGCTTCCCTGTGAGGTGTCCACCTGCTCCCCCAGCTGCTGGAAATGTGCCCTGAGGTGGAAGGGCTTTTCTGTCCAGATTGCAGGTTGTCTAGGGCCTGAGCATGCCCCTGTCTCTCCCAGGTGGGCCTGTGTCCCGGGAACTCCTCAGAGGAAAGCTCTGTCCCTGATGCACAGTCTCTCCGATGCAGAAGGTCTCCCATGAGCTGTCGAGGCAGGGGGTGCAGGGGCCTTCCCAGGTGTGAACCTGCCTCTTGCCCCACAGGTGTAAGGTATGCCCGCTGACCTTTTTCACCAAGTCCGAGATGCAGATCCACTCCAAGTCGCACACAGAGGCCAAGCCCCACAAGTGCCCGCACTGCTCCAAGTCCTTTGCCAACGCCTCCTACCTGGCCCAGCACCTGCGCATCCACCTGGGCGTCAAGCCCTACCACTGCTCCTACTGTGATAAGTCCTTCCGACAGCTCTCCCACCTCCAGCAGCACACCAGGTGAGTGGCCTGCTTGGTGCTGACCTACTGCAGCCTGTTTCAGCTCAGCACCTGTGCCCGAGCACGGGCCTGGTACAAGGAGGAGCAAGGACCTATTCTAGGTGCCCATGGCCCTCAGAGTCAAGACAAAATTCCTTTGCTTGGCATTTGAGGCCTTTTATGATGTGGCCTTTGTGGACCGCACTCGCCTCAGCTCATATTCCTGCACTGTCCTTCCCGTTGCTTCTTAGCTGCAGGCCTTTGCACAGGCTGTGCCCTTGACCTAAAACCCTCATGTCCTTTACCCTGTTTCTCTGGGCCCCTTCTGTCCATCGCTCAGTCTGGCTTCCTCCAGGAAGTTCTCCCGGACCCCCCTGAGCTGGTGCCACAGGCCCTGTGCCTCCCCACCACAGCAGTGGTGGGCTGTCTTGTACTTGCCTGGTTATCTGTTCCCCACCCCCAATATATTGGGAGTTCTTGAAGGCTAGGGCTTGGTCTCCTCCATTTCCACGTCCCGAGGGTGTGCCACAAGCATCTAAGCGTTTGTTTAATATTTGTGGGATAAATAGAAGTAGCTTTTATAAAGCCATTTAACAAATAATTACAGAGCCTCTTCTATGAGCTAGACGTGATTCTAGGTGCTGGGAATACAGCACTGAACAAAACAGACAAAAATCCCTGCCTCCTGGGGCTTACATTCTTAGTCCAGTGTGTGAAAGGGAGACTTGGAGGTAAAAATGTGTTAAGGAAAGAAAAGTTTTTGCAGGGGAGTACAGACATCCAAAAGCCTGGCTAACCGAATAGAAATACCATGGAAATGTAAAGAACCAAAGCCAAGGTTACCAAGAGCGCAGTTTCCAGCACGTTTCTCCCAGGATGATTGTATCTGCGAACACTGCTATGCATTTGCCAGTACCAGCATCCCACAGGTCAGGGACGAAATTGCTTTTGCTGTGGAGTTTCTAACGAACAGAAAGCACTCAAGGTTTTCTCTATTTTGGGGATGAATGCTAGACAGAGGGACCTCATGTTTAATTTGTTTTTGCTGTCATTATCCATTTATCGCCACCGTCTTTGCATGCTTTATTCCAGGGCACAGCATGTTTTGTTATGTTTCTTGCACTTTGGGGTATGATGTGTAGGTTCAACAATAAGAAACAAATGGCAGAATGGCCACAGGACAAGGAGTCAGTCTGCTTTTCTTGTTCCCTTGTGTCCTGCCGTGGATTTGACTCCATATGTTTGTTTCAGCAACTTTCTGATTTTTGTCATTACTTGGATTTTTTTTTTTTTACATTTGGCCAGTTTTATGTACATAGAGGTATATGTAATTAGGTGTGGATTAATCAAATCCCCCCTGATTGTATTGTTATTAAAATTAGAGCACGTGATGCTAAGGTTTGAGAGTTAACTTCTGTCAGGAGACCCTGTAAAGCCCTGGGTCATAATTTGAGAGAGACAGAGAGAGAAAGAGAAAGAAAGAGAGAGAGAAGTTTGCTTATCTTATTATCTAAAGTCAGGAGCCTAAAACCATCCACTTGGCCCCTGTCGGGTTTGCCTCTATGACTCGTAACAGTAGGGCACCATCGTTCTGGAGAATGCCCGAGTTTGTCGATTTTCTGGGCCAGCAGGAGTGAGTTTGTCCACAACCTTAAGGACGGCCGCTCCGCGAGCCACGGAGCAGATGAGCCCGGTTTCCTGGAGGTCTGGGGAGGCCACCCGTGAAGTGCAGGCCTTGTTTCTTGCTTTCAGGTTTGTCATGCCCAATTAAATGAAATTCGTCTTAAATGTGACATTTCTGGCATGGTCATGGTTACAAATTTGATGTACCCAACTATATCCTATTAGGAAGGAGGACAGATTCATTCGTATTGAACCTACGTGTAGAACGGGTAGTGATTACGGAAGAGAAAGGTCGCAGTAAAGGCACTTTGAATTTGTTCCAGTAATTGTTCTGAGTAGTGTTGTAGACAAGGCCAGGTACCTGTATGGTTTTCAACAGAACTATTATTTTTAAATTTCCCCGATTGTTCATTAGTTTGTATCTGTGTTAAATTTTAACAGGGTTCCCCCTCCAGGATTCTGAAGGGTTAGTGGGAACAAGGCACCATTTAAGGAGTATTTTATTCCAGTTTGTACAACTAAAGCCTCCTAAATTGAGGATTAGAGATCAACCAAAGTAAAAAGGGATTTTGCTCACATGCCCTTTAGAAAATAACATTCACTAGAATTAAATCACTTCCATCCAACACAAGGTCCTAATTCCTGTTCCACTGATCTTGGGCAGTTAGTCAGCTTTGCAAAGTCGTTTGCTTCTGGACTCAAGGCTGCTGGATCCTGCCTTGGCCTCGAGCAGTGTCTGGTTGTGATGATGGTGAGGCTATCACCTCTTGAGGTTTCTTTCAGAAGACTCAATTTCTGGCCTGCAGCCAGAAGCAGAGGCCTTTATAGGCAAGTGTGAGGGGGGATATCAGGCCTGTGGCTGAGATAAAGGACTCTGGCCTGTTTGTTATCATAATCAACAGTATCAGAATGAAGGAGAATGGAGTCCTCTATTAAGATACAACAGGTGGTCAGTTCAGGTTAGAAACATAGGCAGCAAGGGGATTGGCCCATCTTCAGGGTCTTTTAATTTATCTCATAAACTGTGTGTTATGATTGGCACTAATTGGTAAGTATGATTAAAACTAGAGAAAAAAATCTTTTTAAGACATCCTTCTGTTGATACTTATTGTGCAAGTCTCTGTACATGAAAAGTTGTTGGTTTCTTTCCTCCATCTTAAAAAATGCACAACTATACAAATATATTTATATTATATATAATTATATGGTATGTATAATTATATTGCATGTGATTATATGGTATATATGATTATATTATATATGCTATTACTATATTTTATATTTATATAAATTATATATAATTACATATATTCATAAAATTAACTCAGGGAGATTGAGGTCTCTTTTGCTTTGCCAACTTCTCTGTGCTGGGAACTTCATAGGATAGCTCTCACTCGGGTGTTCTGCTGATTAAATACAGAGAACTCAAAACACACCCCATTATTCGAATCACCCCTCTTTTTATAAGCGAAGGAGGAAGTCTTTGGTGTCGTCCAGCAGCCATCTGGAGACTCCAAGAGCCTTTGGGTATAAAAGTCACCTTGGTAATTTTATTATTCTGGATTTGAGAAAGGCTATAGCACAAGTTGGCAGAATAGGCAACATTTGCATTGCAGTCTGGTAGAAAATACACCCAATAGCCAGCAGTGATAATTATTAAGAATCTTAGTTTTTTAAGAAGTAGACTTTTGTTTCCAGATATTACTTAAGACTGAAACAAAACAAGCAACAAGAAATTAAAGGCCCTGAAGGAGAGTATTTCATCAGAATGTTCCTTGGCGGGGGCATTGCTTTCCATTCCTGAGGGCACAACTTTTTATGTGTGTGTGCTATTTGAGGCTTTAAAAAAATATCCTCACCTGAGGATGTGTTTATTGATTTTAGAGAGCGGGGTGGGGGCGGGGAGAGAGGGAGAGAGAGACAGACAGACAGACAGACATTGATGTGAGAAACATCCATCAGTTGCCTCTCATGTGCGCCCCAACCGGGAATCAAACTCACGACCTTTCTGGTGCACAGGCTGATGCTCCAAGCACCTGAGCCACCCGGCCAGGGCTCATTTGAGTTCCTAATGGTGAAAAGCCAAACAGACAACATGAGGGTTGTAACAACATTTAGGAACAAATAATTAGTCATTAGGCAGTAGCACATGTAATTAAACCAGTGTGTCCTCACCCGGTGACAAAGAGGCTGGGGGCTCAAATGCCCACAAGTCCCAGAATCCTTTAGACAAACAAACAAACAAACAAACAAAGCCAAACGTAAAGAAGCAACCAGGTTCCAGGTTCCCTGTTTTCTACCATTCCTGTTTTTTGCCCCTCGATAGAGAACCCAACAATTGGCATATAATCAAACCCATTTTCCCAATGTTACTGCCAATAATGAAGGGAATAAAAAAAGAAAGTCATGTCCAAATCTGAACCAGCCCCAGTCAAGGAATAGAAATGCAGTTAGAAACAGGTTGAGCAAGACTCGCCCTGATTGTTGAGAAAGATGTGCCTGGGAGCATGTGGGTGGTGATGTAGTTTAGTGGTGCTGGTGACACGGAAGCTTCTTGGTGGGACCTCCATCTGTAAGAAAAGCAAGAGTCAAGAAAAGCGGGTGACTTGCAAAGTGTTGCAGAAGGCCAGTCTCAGGAGGCTCAGCTCACGTGCATTTAAAGAGACAGTAAACAACGTGGTCGTTAGTCTGTTCAAGCTAAAAAAACCCAGCAAGGGTCTCCAGCAATTAGCATCTTGTAAGATCGCATATCTGCAGATGTCACCTTGCAAAATCCTGGAGACCTTTGTTTTGTTAGGTACAGAGAAGGATCCAAGTTTTATTTTGGGGGGTGGGGAGGAACTCATGGTAGACAGAGTAACTCTGGATTTGTTTGTTTATTCAGGCTGCAAGTGTTTTTTGTCTTTTTTTCTTTTTCTGGCCCTGTGATGTGTTTTGTACGTGTGTAATGATAATTGTGACTGGGGCAGGTGACTTTGTTTTCTCAAGTGTGATGATAGTAATGGCCAGAAAATCATCACAGCTACAGGGAGGGGCAAACGTAGGCTTACAGTTGTGAGTACGCAAAACAGCTTATCCTTGTATTATTATGTATTGACTATTGTATTATTTTCCATACAAACGATGGGAACAGTCTATTCTTGTATTACTATGTAATAGTTATTGTATTCCATGCAAACAACCGCGAACCTACTTTTGCCCAGCCCTGTATTTTTTGTCAGAAAGCTCCTACATGCCTAGCTTGGTACAGGTGTTTGCATACAAGGTGCCCATAAAGTCCTTATACAGTGTGGATTTGTGTTTCCTAATAAGACATAAGGAATCTGAAAAATGCCATGGAGAGGGAAGATTAACTTTCAAGTTATGAATGAAGGAGTAAGGAAGGTTAACCTTCACTATCGCTACCATTGTTTTAGTTACAAATCACAACGTGGCTGAAGCCATTCCATATAATGTGCCATTTATTACCTGGGAAATAAAAGCTAAATGATAGCTAATGAGTCCTTAATAATTTTATTTAAAAATTGAATAAATTCCCTTCTGTTTTTCATAAACTGTTTATCTTAAATAGAAATGAACATACCAAAAACTAAATCTGCAAAAATATTTTATGAACACCCTTGATATAAATCATTTAATCCTTCCAGTCATTATCCTATTATCATCCCTCCTTTAGAGATGAGGAAACGGGCTCAGGGAGGCAGAATCACTTGCCCAAGGTCACCCCACCAAGAGGAGGCAGGAGTGAGATTCAAGCCCAGAGCACCGAGGAGCAGCCCATTCCTTGGAGGAAAGAAGGGGCAGGGATATCAGGCTGCAGAAGAAGCTCACGTGGGGGTAGACGCACCAGGCATGAGGGCAGGGCGAGTGTGGGGCCCGGGATGGGGTTGGGGCGGTGGTGCTGGAAGGGCAGTTGAGGGGCACCTGTTTCAGTTCAGCTTCCCTGTGATACCTATGCCTGGAGTCGGCACTGAGCTGTCCGTCACCCCGGGTGAGGGAGCCAGTGCTGGGTGCTCCCCTAGCGTGAGGGTGCCCTTCACACTAGGTTCTGGCATTGGAATGGAAGGTTTGGCCCTCCCTCGAAACTCAGGGACAGAAGAACTTTGGGGCCAGTTATGTGTGAGAACAGGCAGCCTGGTCCTTCATTCACCTAGGGGTTGGGTGAAGCCCCTTCTGAGCCAGCCCAGTGCTGGGTGCCACACACAGGGACAGATCAGTGGTCGGAGGCAGGTTCTGGCCCAGAGGAACTGTCACCGCAGCCTGGGAGGCTGGTGGATGTGGGAGCTCCCATGAGAGAGAAGTACGTTGGGCAGGTTGGAGAGGATCAGCTGGGTCGGGTGCTGAAGGGCCCATCGCCCTCCCTAGTGAGAGGAAGGAAGGGTGTTCCTGGCGGGGGAATAGCATGAGCAAAGCTCAGAGGCTTGTTGGGGAATGTGCCTGCATGTGTGTTGAGAGTAGGTTGGTAAGATATCCCTCGGGGGAGAGTAGTGAGAGGGGGAAGCCTTAGAAATTGAGGCCTGGAATGCTGGGGCAGGGGGTTTGGACTCTGTCCTGGAAAGAGGAGAGTTAGTGGAGGATGGCAAGCAGGGACTTGATGAGGTCAGATCCCTGTGCCACAGCTGCACGGCAGTCAGAGGGGAGAGGCAGAGGCTAGGAGGCTGGGCAGCTGAGGCACTTGGGGAGAAGGCCAGATGGGGACTTTCCTGGTCAAGAGGTTCTTTATTGGGTCCCCAGAGGACCACTGATCAGTTAGCCAACTAACACTTGTGAAATACACCTGAGGATTGGATGTTGAATACATCGAGCATGTTACTATTGTCAGTGACTGACTGCAAAGAAAAACTCGTTTCCCTTCATTCAGTCAATGACTCTATGAGGTCTGTCCAGAAGAAGTCCAGCCATTATTACTATAATGAGAGCGGTTTGAGCCACTTCGATGTAACCTGGCAGCCAAGGAGAATGGACTGGAACGCATATGCATGAACCATGTCGACTTCACTGTACTAGTCAGTGGGGGCAGTGATGCCATTGAGTGAGCATGTGCCCTGTGTGGCCATCGCATTCAAAATGCCTGAGCCAGTAGAGCAACGAATCCGTATCAAACTTTGTGTTACGTTTGAGCATTCCTCCACGTAAACTATTTGAATGATCCAGAAGGCTTTTGGGGACAATGCAATGAGTGAAAAACAAATAAAAGTGTGGCACAAATGCTTCAAAGACGGTTGAGAATTGTTGGGAGCGACCCGTGTTCTGGAAGGCCTGCCACAAGCAGAACATCTGAGAATGTTGAATGTGCATGGGCTGCAATCAGCAAAGACTTGACGACTGACAGTGGGAGAACTGGAAGCTGATCTGGGGATTCCAGAAACTACTGTGTCCAAGATTTTGACACAGGATCTTGGCATGAAACGTGTCGTGGCAAAATTTGTTCCATGGCTCCTGCTACCAGAGCAGAAGGAACATGTGTTGCAGTTGCTAATGACTTGATTCAAATTTATACCAGTGAAACAGATTTTCTCAAGAAAGTCATAACTGGAGATGAATTGTGGTTCTAAGGCTACATGTATGATCCGGGTCCAGGTGTCCCAATGGAAGTCACCTGGTTCTCTATGCTGAAGAAAGGGCGGCAAAGTTGCAGCAAGATCAAGACCATATTAACTGTGTTTTCTGATTGGGAAGGTGTTGTCCATCACGAGTTCAGCCCTCCAGGCCAAACAATTAATAAGGAGTACTACCTTATTGTTCTTCAGTTGAAAGATGCAATATGACAAAAATGGCTGCAGCTATGGCAACTGGTGATTGGCAGCTTCATCACAACAACACACCTGCTCATGCGTCATGTCTCATGCAGTTTTTTTGGCAAAACATCAGATCCCCAAGTTTACTCAGCCCCCCTCTACAGCCCAGATTTGGCACCCTGCAACTACTTCTGGCTTTTCCCAAAACTAAAATCACCTTTGAAAGGGAATAGATTTCAGACCATTGATGAGATTCAGGAAAATATGACGTGGCAGCTGATGGCGATTCCAGCAAAGGATTTTGCAGAGTGCTTCAAACAGTGGAAGAGACGTTGGGAAGAGACGCTGGGAGAACTTCAAAGAGACCCAAGGTGCCTACTCTGAAGGGGACCGAGGCATCATTGTCCTATGTACAGTCTTTCTTGTATCTAGTATCTTCTTCAATAAACGTCTCTCAGTTTCCACAGTACCTGGCTGGATACTTTCTGGACAGACCGGCATAGCGAATGCTCCCTGCTGAGCCTGTGCCTGGCCCTGGAGTGATGGTGGTCATGGGGACTCTTGCTCTCAGGAGGCAGCCAAGAAATCAGTGACTGGAAAGGGACAGCACAGAGGGGTGGGCCGTGGGGGCCAGACCTAGTCCGGAGGGTCTCGGAAGGCTTCCCCGAACAAGGTGCTTTCATACTGAGAACAGGAGTGTGGATTTTCGCCAGGCATTCGCTGAGGGAACAGTGTTCCTGGGAGAGCGAACGGCCAGATAGAGGATGGGAGGTAGGGAGGAAGTTTGAACGGGAGCCTGTGGGGCCGGAGCCACAGGGCCGGGGAGAGGCGAGGACTCTGGGATGGGTGTTGTGGGGTTTAAAGCAAAGTCAGCGCGTGTCCCTTAGTCCCCTCTGCCACCAGACCCCTAGCTGAATGAATCCCACGGCCCTGGGGGGGAATGAGGGTGGAGTGCAATGGGGGGGATTCTGGCATCACGCGGAGTCAGTCCAGATGACCCTTAAGGTCCTTCCATTGTAGACACAGAGTGCCATAGCTTGGGTTCATGTCCCCAGACATACGACACCCAGATATGTGCAGGCAGAACAGGGGTCCTCAGAACCTGGCCGGCCCAGCTCCACTTGGCATCTCACCCGGGGCTGTCCCTGCCCCTCGGATCCCAGCCTAATCGAGAAGACAAGAGGGGCAGCCTCCCCTGCCGAGGACGCAGCCAGGGCCCAGGGCTCAGAGTCATCAGTGAGGCATGGGTGCCAGGTGAGAAAGAGGTCTCTGACCAGGACGCGGATGCCGGGAAGCAGGGAGCTGAGGCTGGGCCTCACGGCAAAGGACCTTGAGCGACTGAGTTCGGCCTTCTTTGGTGTTGATGGTGAGCAGTCTGTGTCATGGGCTGGTGGATGACAGAGGGGGTCCCGTATTCAAGCCCACCCAGCATGGGGCCTGGCCGGAGGGGCCTCAGTTTTGTTTATGAGTGTCGATGGGCAGAGCAAGCCATCAGCCAGGTGGGCCGGGACTTAAGGGAAGCAGCCAGCAGCTTGCAGCCCAAGCTGGACTCTTCCCTCCGCCGACCGCTTGTCTGCGCAGTAGGCAAACGAGGTTCAGGCCCGGCCAGCATTTCACTCCCCACGCGGGTGGGACAAAGGTGTCGCTAGAACAGATGATTAAAGGCAAATCCAGGGTGTTATGAGGAGGCTTGAGTGGGGAGAGCAGGGAGGGCCCCTGGTCTGTGTGTCCCAGGCTCCTGGTTCCCATGGATGGTCGCACTTCATCTCACCCACCCCCATGCTCACCTGGCTGAAGGGCAGGCATGAGTTGCACCTGAGACTTGAACTGAAAACACAGTCATCAGCCTTTAAGCCACTGCTCCAAAGTCACCCTCTCAGTGAGCCCCACCCCCCACTCCCCTGTTTAAAACTGTACCCTGTCCCTCCCTGGTACGCATGACCACCTTGTTCTCACAGCACTTATTACCTCCCACATGTGGCTTACATTGTGCTGATGGTTTCCATGAGGCAGTGGGTTTGTCTGTTTTGCTTGCTGCGACATTCCAAGTATGTAGCTTGGTGACTGCCACATGGGTACCTGATGTTAAATAAATGAATAATAATACCACAAGTGTTTATTGCGGGCTCACTTGTGCCAAATACCTGGCTGAGCCCCTGACATGTGTAATCCAATCCATCTTTACCAGGCCCCGTGAGGGAGGGGCTATATTTTGTGCCAGACGAGGAAACTGAGACTCAGGGCTTTGCCCAAGGTTGCCCAGGTAGTCAATGGTGGAGCCAGGATGAGAACCCAGGAATGGGGCAGACAGAAGGGACTCACAGGAAGGACACAGAGGGGCTGGGGTTCAGGGCCACCCTGCCCTGCATTTGTCTCAGTAGCTGGGGTGACCGTGTAGCCATCATAGACATATGCCTGACATGGGGAGGGGCCAGGAAATAGAAATTGGGGGCCACTCAGAGGGAGATGTCTCCTTTTTATGAGAAAAAGAGGCTGATGGGCAGGGAAGGTCCTGGCAAAGCTGTGAGTCTGTGCTCTTTTCAGTGGGTGGTCTGCAGGTGGGTTTCTCAGAAGAGGGGCAGAATGCAGCCAAAGCACGCTCCCTGGTTAGCCAGGCGTCTGGGCCACGTCTCTGAGTGGGTGCTGGTAGAAGGTTGGGTTCAGTGGGGACCTTGGGGAGCAGGAGAGCTGTAGTCACAGAAAGGCAGTGGGAGGTGAGGGAAAGGGGAGAGGTGGTCTCTCCTTTCTCCCACCTTTGAGGTCTCCAGCTCTTGCCTGGGGCTCACCTGGGGAGAGTGCGTGCAGTTGGAGCCGGGGAGGCTTGGGGGCCAGAGGTGTGGTGCGAGCCAGCCAGGGCTTGGGGGCTGGAGCTGGCCTAGGGGTGCCTGTCAGGGACCCCATCTCACTGGGCTGCCCATTGCAGAATCCACACAGGCGACAGACCCTACAAGTGCCCGCATCCTGGCTGTGAAAAGGCTTTCACTCAGCTCTCCAACCTCCAGGTGAGTGGCCACCAGGTGCAACAGTTGCCCTCCCGAAGAGGGAGCCTACTAAGGGGGTAGGGCTGGGGGAGGCCCGCTGGCCCCTGACTCCCTCCCGTGCTCCTACAGTCTCACCAGCGTCAGCACAACAAGGACAAGCCCTACAAGTGTCCCAACTGCTACCGGGCCTACTCGGACTCCGCCTCCCTTCAGATCCACCTGTCAGCCCACGCCATCAAGCACGCCAAGGCCTACTGCTGCAGCATGTGCGGGCGGGCCTACACCTCGGTGAGTGCCTGGGCTCCCTGGGGGGCCTCTCCCTCCCTGGGCCTCAGCTTCCTCCGCCTCCCCTTCAGATCTGTACTGTCTCCATTTTCCAGACAAGAAAACTGAGGCCCAAAGAGGGGAAGTGACTCCTTAGGACCACAGTGACCGGCGGAGCCAGGGCTGCTGCTTCCCAGCTCTTTTTTAGACTGCCCCAGGCCAAGCTCCAGCCCCCTGGCAGCCTTGAGGGTCCTGAGGCTTGGTCCCCTCCAGGCCCAGGACACTCCAGGCGATGGAGGGGAGCTCTGGACCCTGCTTTCCAGAGCCAGGGAGGGAGAAAGGCCTTCTTGCTCTGGGGAAGCTGCAACCCCCATCATGGCCACAAGGTGGCATGGTGACTTTGCCCAGAGCTGCTCTCAGGCCTCAGGGAAGTCTCAGGAACAGTGCTAGAAAGGTCATTGCGTCCCGCCCTCGTCCCTGGGTTTGAATTTCTCTAAACAAGGGCCTTTCAGAACCCAGAAGAGGGAGCCCATGTGAGTCACTTAGGTGTGTGCTTCTGGCTAGTCAAATATTCTGGGTACCAGACTGTCGTGTATACTCAGGTAGAGACCACTGAGGCTCAGTTTCCTCCTCTGTCAGCAGAGGCGACGATAGTTCTTCACTTACAGGGCTAGTGGCTGGCAGAGTTGATGCTTAAGCCACCTCAGGTGACATATGCATCCACTCAGTGCTTACAGAACACTGTGCCAGAACTTGGGAACCAGGATGAACCACACAGAGAGATTCTTGGCCCCGAGGGAGGTCAGAGACGTATTAAACAAGTACCCGCACAAATAAGTATGGAATGACGAGTTGTGGTAATTGCTCCAAGCAGGCTTGCTCAGCCTCGGCCCCTGTGGCATTTGGGCAGGTACCATTTTGCTGGGAGGCTGTCCTGTGCGTTATAGCAACATTTGTGGTCTCCGCTCCCTAGCAACCCCCTCCCCAAGTTGTGACAACCAAAATGCTTCCAGACTTTCACAAATGTCTGGGGGTGGGAGAGCAAAATCACCTCTGATTGAGAAGCACTGCTATGAAGGAAAATATGTTTCGAAAGACAGCAGCAGGGCAGGCAAAATGGAGTTAGGAAAGAGAGACGGGTCTGGGGAGGCCTTCTGAGGCCGTCTCCGTACATTGAGATGAAGCCTTGAAGCACAGTGAGCCAAGTGAGGAAGAGGAGGGGAAAAACATTTTCATGCAGAGGAACAGCAAGTGCAAACTTTGAGGTACAACAAACTCAGTATATTCCAGGAACAAAGAAAATTAGGTCACAAGGGGTTGTAGGTCCTGGGAGGGGGAATGGGAAGCCACTGGGAGGGGTCCGTCTGGGAGGGTAATTTCGAAAGGTCACTCTGGCTGGAGGAGGCACAGGGCTGCAGGCAGGGTTTTCAGCAGAGCACGTGTCAGCTGCCAGCCAGGGCTGCAGCTTGCTGAGTGCTGAGTACATGGCATTGATCCCTCCCTGGAGTTCGAAGGGCAGAGGAGAGTTGAGAGACTGCAAGGACAGAACCTGCAGGGGCCAGGGCCCTGAGGGTGTATGTGGGGAGCCCCAGAGACCAAGGAGCCCTGGTCGTCTCCCCTTCGGTCAGGCCCAGCCCCTTCTTGACCCTCCTCTGCACCCCGACTCTTAGATGAGGGGCCGCCAGCGTTCACAGCCATGGTTCTTAGAGGGGATCTGTCTGAACTCTGGGGGGCAAGGGGTCAGCACTCACCTGGCCTGAGGCCCCGCCCTGAACAGGGCCTGAATGGACTCGATAGAATATAAATAATTACTTTAAACAACATCTTCATGGGTTGATTTTTAAATTACTTTCATGCGTAAAAGAAATGTTTCAGAATAGTGAGCCTTCATGTTCCTGTCAGCCCCCGGTACTGTCAACCAATCCTGCTTCATCCAGATTTCTGTTTTTTGAAGTAAAACCAATATCATATTGTTTCATCTGAAACTGTGCATTTAGTGTCACTAAACATAAGGCCTCTTTTTAAAACATATGCACAATACTTTTATAATACCATAAAATAATTCACTGTTAAGTCCTTAATGTCATCAAATAACGCAGTCACCATTCAAATTTTGTTTGTCCCATGAATGCCATATTTTTATTTACTTAGAATTTTATTAGTTAACCCAGTTTTATTAGTTTATTAGTTTTATTAGTTAATCAAGATCTAAATAAGATTTCTGTGTTGCGCTGGGTCAGTGTATCTTTTAATCTTTTGGCTCTCCCCACTCCTGCCTTTCTTTTTCTTTGCAATTTATTCACTGAAGAATAGTTTTGTGGCTTGGATTTTGCTGGTTGCTTCCCTCTGATGTTGTTTGATAGCATGTGGCCACCACATTTGAGGGCTTCCTCTGCTGGGTTCTGAGCAGATTGAGGCATGAGGCCAAGGAGTGGCAGGTGGGAGCCAGAGCGCCGCCTTGCAGCCTGGTGTGGGGGCCTGTGGGCCTGCAGGGGAGCCTCGGGTCCCCTTGCCCACCCATTCATGGGTGCCTCAGGTCAGATTTAGCAGAGCCTGTAGGGGGCGCTAAAAGGAACAAGCTGAGCGTGCCCAGTTTATGCTTCCAGAGTCACCAATCAGATCAGGCCCTACTTCTCCCCAGGGGAGGATAGAGTGTGGGGGTGCAGAGGCCGGGGTCCCTCAACCCTGGCTGCATACTAAGAGCTTTATCCACATCACCCTAGCAACCCTTTGAGATTGTTCCTGCCCCATTCCTGCTTGCAGAGGAGGAAACCGAGGCTTGGAGGGGTGAGACGACTTGCCCAGAACTAGGCTCAAACCCAGGCCTGCTGCCCGACCTTCACTGGGAGCATGAGCCAGCTGGTAAACGGCCGCTGGCCTGGCCTTAGGGAGTTCCAGGTGGGCGCTGCTGAGGGGCGAGCCTGATGCCTGCCAGCTCGCCAGCCAACACGCCCTGGGCTCAGACTCCGGTCAGTGAGCCAGCCCCCAGGCCTGTGATGCAGCGTCTCTAGAACCCATGCCGACGCTCTTCTGTCCCCCACAGCTGTGGCTGCTCAATACTAGCTGGCCCACCTGCCACGGAGCCCTCCAGCGGCCACTTGTGGGAAGTGCAGCCTCTTCTTCCTCTCTTGCCTGCTGTTGGTTTTATGTTCTCAATCTCACCCCTGCCCACAGGAGACCTACCTGATGAAGCACATGTCCAAACACACAGTGGTGGAGCACCTGGTGAGCCACCACTCGCCCCAGAGGACGGAGTCCCCAGGCATCCCGGTGCGAATTTCCCTCATCTGAGCCGATCCCAGGCGCCGCCCTGCCCGCTGGCAGACACAGACCCAGGCAGCACCAGGCCCCGACTCCCTCCGGGGCCCTCCAGGAACAGCCGAGCTCTCTCATGACCTTCCTGACCTTCCAGAAAGCCTGGGCCGCAGAAGCCCTGTCCGGCGTTGCTCCGGGGGTGGCCAGGCCAACTGCAAGATTCTGGACTGTTTGGTGGCATCCAAAGACAATCTCAGAGCACTTTGAACCTCTCTGTTGGGTTTTCTTTTTTCCCCCAACCCTTCACTTGCTTCACTGTTTTTTTTTTCTTTTTTTAAAGTTTGTTTTGGAAATAACAAAAAAGATATTTATTGGCCAAGAAGTTGGTGCTGCTAAGACCGAGAAATTAAGAGTCGGACAGATGGACACAGAGAACCAGAGGGCAGCGTGGGAACTTCTCTTGCCATGGCCTTAGGTCTCGAGGGAAGACTCAGGCCTGGGTTACTGGACTGCAAAGGGGGCCCCTAGTGGGAGGGGGAAGGAGGCAGCTAGAGTGAGCCACTCACCCTGGGTGCCTGGCTCGAGCCTTGAGCTGCGCCCTGGGCAACACTGACCAGAGGGAGGCAGCAGCCAGCCGGGCTTCGGGAGGCGAAACGAGGGGCCGCCGGGAGATCCGAAGGACCAAAGGGTGCAGCATTGGGCTGGGCTGGGCGCTAGCCCAGGGAAATGGGGTCAGGGTGGGCTGGGTGAGACCTGGCCCTCGACTGCCCTTAAGACCACCCCAGTCTACCTCGGTGCTGGCCAGGAAACCTATTGGCTACCTCTCCTGCCATCCCAGACTGTGGGCAGGGGGATGGGGAGGGAGTGGGTCTGGGACTAGGACCCCCTCCATAATTTCCTCCAGATGGGGCACTTCCCAGGGAGGGGTTATTTGTCTTCCCTGCCATGGAGGGGGAATCCCCAGCCCAGGCCCTAGGCCCCTGGGCAAGGAAGGGACCCTTGGAAAGGAGGGTCCCCGGGAGCAGCCCCTGCCCTCAGCCCCCACAGACACACCCCAATCTGAAAGCCATGCGTGTCCGTGTATATAGGAACTATGTACAGAGCCCGGAGAAGCCCCCCCTCCATCCCCCGGGAAAAAAAAAAAAACTAGACAGAAACTCATCTATATATTCTGTATCTGGAGTTCCGTTTTGAATATTAACTGTGTTATTTTTATACACTTTTTAAGCCTTAACTCACCATTGATTTACCAGTTTAACGTTTCCTGGGGTTTCTTTTCCCACGGGGTTCTCGGCCCCCACCCCACCCCTTTGTTTGACTTGCGTCGTCTGATACTCAGTATTGTAGCTTTTGTCCGCATGTAACTACCCTGTAAATACGCTGTTATACATACTGTTAACACCTTTTGCTTTTTCTATGGGACCTCCAGGCCACCATATTTAGAACTAGTTACCTTATTAAAAAAGAGAAAACAGTCTGTTGGCTTCTCAGTCTGCATCTTGGTGGCAGGGAGGTGAGGGCAGGCGCCCCTCAACGCTTCAGGAAAGAAGTTTGCATCGTATTTAAGAAAAGGGATGGGGAGTAAGAAAAATCAAATGTGGGGGGAAACACTAAAGGGGGCAAGACACAAAGGAATTCCAAACCCTCTGCTCTTTGTATTTCTCTGTTGTGAAGAATAAACTGTACCTGTACCCGGGTGGCGGCGGTGTGTGGCGTGCTCTGTGCGAGGGCGGGGCTGGGGGGCACCTTTCCACTGCTCCTCTCCCCTCCCCCGCCCCCAGACTCAGGCAAGAAGGGGAATGGCAGCTTCCTGCGGGCTGGTCTCCAGCTGCTGAGCTGAGCGCTTGGTGTCGGTTACTTCACAACCTCCTGTGAAGTGGGCAGCAAACCAAGAGAGGTATTTTGCTGAAGATCATGCTGCAATTAAGGGATGTAAATTTAACTCAGGTCTAATTCAGAAGCCTTTTTAGACATAATGGGGTCCACCAGTGAGGTTCATGCCCCTTCTCCTAGAAGGGCAGCTGCATCCTGTTACCCCACCCCTCGTTAGGGATGAATGCCCTAATTTGTGAAAGCTATTTCTGTGGTTGAGGGGACCAAGAAGTCCCCTTCACACGTGTTTGCCCCATGGAGGCCAATGTTTTGATTGCTTAGGAGAGAAATGCAGGAATTAATCCCCTCAAAGGTTATCAAGGCTGGCCCTGTGTTAGGCATGATGGGCGAGATCAGCAGTGACTCAGCCGTGAGTCTCTCTGGGGCTGACCTTCAGGAGCTCACTCCCTCGAGCCCGAGCCCTTGCCCTCGCTCGCAGTCCTTGTGCATGGGACACATGGCTGCAAGGTGTAGAAAGCCCGATGTAAATGAGGATTTATTAGCTTCGCAGTCCTTGTGCATGGGACACATGGCTGCAAGGTGTAGAAAGCCCAATGCAAATGAGGATTTATTAGCTTAACAACTGCAGAATCAGGTCAGCTTCAGGGCTCAATGATATGTCTCTCCACTTGGCTTTGTTCCCAGTCAGTGTTATCCTCCAGCTTCTGTGGAGGCGGCAGCTGCAACCTCACAGCCCCCAGGTTCCCAGCCACCAAGCCTCTGTCCCTCCCTGAAGTCCCAGCAAAAGCCTAATCGGGTCTTCCTGGTTTGAATGGGGTCACGTACCATCCCTGACACAGTCACTGTGACCAGAATGTCTGTGCTCGATTGGCTGAGGCCTAGCACCCATGCTCTGCACCTGGCGCAGAGGGTGAGACCCGTATCTGAAAGCCATCGCCCCAGGAGGAAACCAGAATGGACCATGAGAAGGGGACATGGACGAGTAGCCAAGGACATGTTTTAAGTAATCTCATAGGACTCACCTTTCTCTCCGGAACTGACCTCCCACAGCCTGCTTATGTGGCGAAGGGGTGGGCTCTGGCCTTCTGTCACACGACTATCCCAGCCACAGCTGATGGGCCAGGTGTGGCCGTCTGACTCATCGACTTGCCTCCCAGGCCAGTGGTCCCAGTGGCATGTACAGTTAAGTCCTCACTTGACATTGTGGTAGGTTCTGTGACTTTTAAGTGAAACAACGTACAATGAAACCAATTTCACTATAGACTGATGGAAAAACAAGTTAAGTTGCTACCGTGTTCCCATCAACGTTATATGGAAATGACATGGACCAAAAGAACGTTTATTCAAAGACCTGCCGTGCTGGCTGTCCTGGCTCATGAGCGTGGACGGTGCATACCTCTGCAACTCTGCACCCAGTGAGAGTTTGAAGTCAACCGTGGCGAGGTTTACCTGCTGGTGTAAATCCCTGCAGACTGGGGCTTGCTTTTTCCTCACAGAGCCAGTGGCTAAACATTTACCAGCATACCACTGGCTGACTCTTCAAACAGAGTTTCTATCCCATGAATTAAGAACAAGTTAGGAGGCGGTGGGCACCTGAATGGGCAAACCCTGTGGACTAGGGGTCGGGTGGGCTGTGATGGGCCAGACATAGGCAGGACACAGGAGGGAGAAGGCAGCAGTGACAAGCCGGAGGAGGCCAAGAGCCAGTGGCAGCCTCAGTTCTCGGCTTTCAGTCTCTACCTTCTGGCCAAGTTTAATTTCCTGCTTGTTCTCACTTCAGTGAATTCAGTTGCTAGTGGTATAACGTTGGGTAGGTCCTTAATCTTTCTGTGCCGATTTTCTCATACTTAACATAAGGGATGTCATAGTCGCTGATTTATAGGGTGGATGAGAGGATTAAATGAATCAGTACATGTCTAGTGCTTAGAACTGTGCCAAGAACTTAGGAAGTGCCCGATAAATGTAGTTGTGATTGCTACTATTTGAAGTAGCCCTGGCGGATCTATGTCCCTTCTGATCAGTGAAGCCTGACTAGGCAGCGGAAGATGGGAATCTCTGGGGGCAGCACCTGAGCTGGCACAGTGGGGTGGGGCGGCTGGGACATGTGAGGACTTTGCAGGAGCGGTGGCACTCAGGGCGAGGGGCGTCTGATCTTCCCCTGCTTGCCTGGGGGCTCTCAGGAGCTCCCACTGTCCCTGAGGGCTGCAGCAGAGGTGCTGAGGACAGTGTCGGTGGCCAGAGAAGTAGCTGCAGAAGGAACTTGAGCCCCTTGTTATTCCTGCTTCTGCCCAGTCCCCCCAACTGTCCCCACCCCCACCTTAGGCCTCGGCGTAAGACAAGGAGGGAGCTGTTCCCAAGAAGTTGTCCACTGCTCCACCCTGTAGCTTCCTGGACCCCTCCCCTTCCTCAGGAGGGTCTTCCCCCACAGGTGAGGCTGCCTGAGCCCAGCACTTAGAAATCTCTGATTGTGCCATTATTTTTCCTTTCAAACATAAAATGATGTTCTTTGGCGAATTCTTTGTACTGCATGAACCTGTTGGAGAAGGGGCAGGCTAGGAGAGGGAGGAGAAAAGTTGTTTTCTGGAGCACGACAGCCCAGCCCCTGCAGGCAGGGCAACTGGCATCTCCGCTTACCATGAGCCAACAGACCCAGCAAAGGTAAGGAATGTGTCCAGAGCCACACGCAGAGCTAGAAGGGGAGCCGATTCCCACCCAGGTCTTACCCGCTCACGCTCAGGTCTCCAGTGCCCCAGGGTTGTATGCGACCCTTAGTGGACGGGATGGGGGCATGGACCCAGAGGAGGCGATGTGCCAGATCATAGTCATCAAGCAATAACCTGTTCTTGGGCGCGCTTGGCCTGTCCTCCTCTCTAGTCCAGTGGTCAAAAGGCCTTCTGGGTTTTGCTTCTGTAGTTTAGGTAGGAGGCACTAGGGAACCTGAAAGTGCTTTTGAGAAGGGAGAGAGCTTTTATTTCACATCATTGATAACTGGAACTTGCTTATAAAAATTACTAAGATTGTAAACACCATCAGGACTGGTTTACAGCTGGACCTGCTATCCTACCTGGGTAGAATGGAGGTTGTAAAAATGCAAGTCTATGAGAACTACATAAAGGATTCAGGAGACCTGGAGTGAAATCCCACCTTCCCAGCGTCTCGGTGTTCTCAGCTGTCAGATAAATAGCTCAGGCTATTTAATAGCCCAGCAGTTACCTTTCCTGTCTCCTTGGCTCTGTGACCACCTTTCCTGGAGGACCTGATGGCTTCATGCTCCTATTTAGAGCCTGTGTTTTTCCTATTGAGGATGAAGAGTCTGGACAGCAGCCATTGATGAGAAAAGCTCTCTCCTAGATACCGTAGCCAAAGAGACCTGTGAGCGCCAGCACGAGAAAACGCCACTTTTGTGGACTTTGACTTTCCAGGGAAAAGGGCCACAAGGAAACGTTTCAAATAATTATTTTATTTTAATGCCAACAGAAGAACTCCCGGCCTATAGAAAAGTCGTCTAAGAGTTTATCTGAACCAAATTTTGAGGACATGCCTGGAAGCAAAATCTCAGAGGACCATGAAAATGCTCTGGAAAAAGGCCGTTGTGCAGTCCCTTTTCTGCATTCAGAATCAAAGGGGGAAAATGTAAGGAGGGTACATGCAATCCATGGGTGGTGGAGCAGGGCAGTGGGAGGAAGCAAAGTGGGGAAATCTCTAAGACTGGATAAAAAGAAAAATGGAGAAACAGATAATTTTACATTGGTGGGTCCAGGATAGTTGCTAATTACCATTTATAGCACATACAGACGGTGTGCGGGGAACAGGGTAACCGTGAGGGGCTCCGGCGGCCCTGTGCTCTGGTGCCTGTGGCTGTGCCTTTGAGGGGAGCAGAAAAGCACTCTGACCTTTCAAAGGTGTGTTGCCCTGGATGCATGAGAACAGTGCACAGGGCTCCGCTGAGCTATAGACTGACCTTGGCTAAAGAAGCTACAGGCCTGGGATGGGACCACCCAGCACCATCTGCCCAGTTAGGAATGTATGTGGAGTTTCTCGCCAGGCCTGCCATGTGCCCCGTTTATTGCACAGACCCTTTTTCGCTCACAATAATATTACTTAAATATGCACAAACTATGCTTGGGGACGAGGGACATTTTGAAAAGTCTAGCCGAGGAGCCGATGCTGCTGGCATCTCCCCCCAACCCCCGTGGCCTGTGCCCCCAGGCCACACTCTGTGGGCAGCGGCCCAGGGCTCCAGCAGCTGCCCTCACAGACTCCAGACTCCTGTCGGTTCTGTGTCCTCGGGCAGTTATGTCCCCTTTTTGGGCTTCCATGTCCTCACAGAAAGGTGGGGCGGGGGAGTTGCTAAAACACCTCCTCAGGAGGCATCCCCTGGATTCAGTAAGGTCAGAGGTGAAGGGTCTGTTCGCCTCAGTCCCTGTTGAAAATGAGGGGAAGGAGATCTTACAAGTGAGAAGCTCCCCACCTGAAAGCTTTTTCTTTTCCTTTTTGTAATGCAAGTGCCTGATTTAAGCTTTGATTGCCAACAAATTCACTTCAGACAGAGTTATCTCCAATAAATATCTCCACTAGAGAACCAGGCCACATCCCCCACCCCCGCACCGAGGCTCCTTTGTATGAGGGATCTTGGTTGATTACAGTAACTGACCGCTTTGGGCCCCTTGTTTGTCCTCTTCCTCAACTTTAAATTCCTGCTCTTATATTTCGAATTCACCAAAAGTGTCCTCGAAACCTTAGAACCCTACCTTTGATCCCAAGAAAAACGGAACCCCAGGCCTGCCCTCTCTCTCTGCTGAGACCTTTGCTGTGCGGCCCCAGGTGTGCTGTGTCATTTCTGGGTCCTGTAGGTAATAAGCCTTTATTCTCTTCAGTGTCCTGATGGTTTTTGCTGAAGGACACCTTGCAATCATAAAAAAAACAAAAACAAAAACAAAAAAAACCCACGTGCGCAGGCCCAACCACACCTTTGTTCATAGGCTGGGACCAGCGCAAAACACTCTCCAGGCCAGGGCGTCCTTCTCCCACAAGTAGGAGGTGATAGAGCTGTTTTCATCCCATCTCTCCTTGTCCTCTAAAGTGCCATGCTGCTTTCAGAAGAATCCCCGATGGCTTCAGGGTCTCTCCTCGCTGCTGGGCCCGCTCCACATCCTCCCAGCGCCCAAGGTGTCCGCAGGTGGGGCGAGGCAAGGCCCTGGCGCCTAGTCGCGCACCTGAGCGTACTCCTTGGGCGCCCAGAGCAGGCGCGGGCGGCGGATCTCGGCCCGCCGGCCTATTTCCGGGCTCCAGCAGAACTCAGGCGACAGGACCTTGGCGGGCTTGTACAGCCAGAAGTACTTGTTGAGGTGGCTCTCGTCGTGCCAGCGCGCCTCGAGGCCGCGCATGCGGTCCTGCTCCTGGCCCCGCGCGCAGTGCGCCGTCAGCCCGCGCACCGCCGCCACTGTGCCCCCAAACAGGGCCCCGTGGTAGTAGAAGTCGCCCTCGTCGGACGACAGTGCGGCGGCCGAGCGCGCGTCGCGCTCATAGGGCAGCAGCGGCCGCGGCCAGTGGTAGTGCCAGGCGTGCAGCTGCGCCACCGAGTCGGCCAGCGCCTCGGGCCCGAAGGCGCCGCTGAAGTACTGGTCCACGTCCATGCAGAACACGAAGTCCGCCTCGCGGCCCAGCCGGCCGCCCAGCGCCGCGTGCAGCGTGCGCATGCGCGCCATCGACACGTCCTGCCAGCGCTGCTGGCGGGACACCGGCTCCACGCGCAGCTGGCGGCGCGGGCCCAGCCGCAGGCGAGGCACCGCAGCCGGGCGCTCAGTGAACACGTAGTAGACCACGCGCTGGCCCACCATGAAGTGCTGCTCGGCTGTCATCAGGAAGTGCTGCAGATACTTCTCCAGGTACCTGCAGGGCCGGGCGGGGCCGGAGTCAGTCTGGAGGGGGCGCCTAGGGGGGGCCTGGACGGTGCTCCTCATCCCCTCCGCTCCTACTCGTCTCCCCACCCCGACTTCGGCTTCTTGCTTCTCTGCATTAACCCTGCACCCTCAGTCCCCCGAGCTCCTGAACGCTCCAATCCCAGACTCAGGTGAGCCGATTAAAGATGATTGCAAACTGGTTGCCACACCTGCCCTCAGGGGCCCTGCCTTCCCTCCCAGGAACAGGGGCTCTCCCTAGGAAGTGGTGCAGCGTTAGCCTTTGTCCCTTTAGAGCTCTGGGGCGTTTGCTTATGTAAATCCCAGAATTTGGATGTTGCAGCCAAGGGAGGAAGCCCAAACCAGCCAGGCAGAGAGGCTGTGTGGAGCTAGGGGCCCTGCCATTCTTTAGCCGTGGGCTATCGCAGTGGAGTCCCAGACAGTGGGGAGCACCTCTGTGGAGCCTGGTTGGAATTCCTGGCCCACAAAATCGTGAGCTATGATGCTAATATATTGTTGTTTTAAGTCCCCAAGTTTGTGGTAATTCCTTACATAGATAACCAGGAAGTTTATAGTATCAGAAACGTTGTGTTAAGAGACTTTGGACCCCAGGGTTCTGAAATAATAATAATAATGCCTAATATCGCTGACCATTCATCATGAGGCAGACAGTGTTCTAAGTCACTGTGCATTATTGCATTTAATCCTCACCATTTATTGTCTCTATTTTTCAGGTGAGGGAGCTGAGTGATGAAGAGCTTTAGTGACTGGTGAACTGGTGCCAGAATACACACAACTGGTAAGTCCCAGAGCTTTGGTCTGAACCCAGATTGGCACTGGAGCTGGAATCTTTACCTGTGCATACTCTGTTCCTGGTAGATGTGTGAGAGACTGGAATCAGAGGCCTTGGAAGCCTCAGTGTCCCCGGGTGTTTGACAAAATCTCGGAATTCAGATCTCAAGACCCTGGAATTTCTGGACCTGGAGATTCTGACCCCGGGGGCGGGTGCAGAATGTCATGCTTAATGTCCAGAACTGAAGCGGGGCACCGAGGCTCTGGGAGAGGCCAGCAGTTCTGCCCAGCTGGCCCCGGGGGCAGCCCTTGGTCCTGTTTGCACCCTCACCCCCTCAGGGGCCCTACTGGCTTTCTCTCTCTTCTAGAATGTGGGGTAGGAGTTGAAGGAACTCTGGGGTATCCAACGACATAATTCTTTCCCCACAATTATGCTATCTCTTCCTGGATACAAAATTCTATATTCCCCAAACAGTGTGTTCCATTATTACCAACTTTTCCTTTAACTGCCCTGAACTCTACCTCTGTCCACCTTACTTAGGGTTACAGGCTCTGATTGCCACTCTCAGCCAGGAGTCCCCTTTGCACCTGGAAGGTGTGCATCCAGCTTGCACATGCCGGCCATCCCCAGTGGGGATGACAGTGCCCCCGGGTTTTCTCCTCCACCCACCTCTCCGCTCCTTCTCCATACCTGGGGCGCCTGTGGCCCTTGATTGGCCTCCTCTCCTGCCGTGATTCTGTCCTCCACCCTTGTCGGTCACCTGCCCCCATGTCTGCTCCCTTGGCCTGGTCATCATCAGTCTGTCCCGCTCCTTGGCCCCCTCTTCCTGTGATATCCCTCCCCAGCGGTCCTTCTGTGCCAAGTGCTCAGGTCTGGATCCCTTTCTCAGCGTCGCCCTCCAGCCCACACTTTCTGCCCAGCTCAGATTGACTTCCCTGCAGAAACCCTCAGCTCCCCAGCCCCTTCTCCGGCAGGCTTGCCGGCAAGCCTCCCCGCGCCTTACTTTGTGCCTGCGCCTTACTTTGTGCCTGCGTCTGAGCCGCTGACCTCCGGTGGGCACTTACTGCAGTCGGACCCTTTCCTCTATCCACTCACTTGCTCTCCCTCTGTCTCACCATCCTCACCTGAAAGACGCCATCATTTTCTCACCATAAACCCGACGCTTCCAGATGGACCACCAGCTCCTGGGCAGGTTCTTTCTAGGACATGGTTCTGAGCCCCTGGCTGCCTGTGCGGGGCGAGGGGCTCCACAGTGTGCCTGTCCAGGAAGGACAGGAGGGAGGATGGCCCTGCCCTCCCCCGGGGACAAGCGTGCTGTCTTTGCCTCCCACATCGCCTTGGGATCCTTTGGCACAGGGAACCGGGTGCACACTGCCCACATCACATGTCCCCCCTCCCTCTCCCTGCTTGGATCGCACTGCTCCCCTCCCCGGGCCTTACCTGCCTACAGCAAAGACAGTCAGCCCAATGGTGAGGTTCTGCTGTAGGGCCTCTTGCTGGGCCGCATCTGGATCGAAAGTGCCATCCCAGATAATGGGGGCCCCCCAGGAGGTACAGGTCAGGACTTCAGGCCGGGTCCTGGCCAGGACAGAGATGAGAGAGAGGTCCGTCCCCCCTCCCTCTCCACAGTGCTCACTGCCATCTCTCCACGCTGGGCCCTAGGGACCCCCAGGTGGGGCATACCCCCTCCCTAGTCCAGGACCCGCACAGAGGATGGGGAGGTGTTTGATCCATGGGGCCACTCGGTGGAGCCCCTGGCTCTGCCAGGGTGGAGGCTGTGAGGAGGGCAGGGACTCTGGGGCACATACTCTAGGGGATATGGGTGATCTCGGAGTGGGGGGGACAGTATCTCCTTACCAGAGACGCAGGAGACCCGAGAAATTGTCCCTCAGCAGGGACATTTTGGCGAAAGGGCAGGTGCCCATAGGGATGAGGGTTTCCAGATATCTGTTGGGCGGGGGCAGCAGTGAGGGGCATGGCCATCCAGGGAGGGAGAGCCCACAGGACATGTGTGCTGGCCGGGCTCGCCACCACCCTCCATCCCTCAAGCAGGCACTTGGAAAGACCCACTTGACTCCTGCCCGCGCAGGCCCCAGCTGCAGTGCTGGGGACGGGGCGGTACCTGACTGTGGGGAGGAGTCCGTGCAGGAGCAGCCCTGAGAAGCCAACTGCAAGTAGGATCAGCCGCCAGAAGATCCTCTTCCAGGCCCTGGGGGATGGAGAGGGTGTCAGCAACATACTCTTTATGCCTCTGTTGATATTTATGTACGCACGGCTGTCTATAGACACATATGAGAAATTATTTGTGCAATTTAATGTCATTTGTTTTTTTGAATACAAACATACTATCTTCACATGGTACAGACATTCAAAGCTACAGGAGTATGTACAGTACAAGGTCTTTTCTGTTCCCAGACACCCGGCTCCTCTGCACGGAGGCAGCTGCTGTCACCAGTTTCCTGTGTGTCCTTCCAGAGTCTGTGCACAGACAGGCAACGTGCAAACATGGTAGCAAATTCTCTCCCCCTCCCCGTCTCTCTCCCCCTTTCATTTTCTTTTCTTTTTTTACCCTGGAATGGTTTTTATCTCCCTCTCTTCTCCCCTCCCCCCACAGATGGAAGCACTGTAGACAGTCGTTTTTGCACCTTGCATTTTCCACTGACCATTATCTCTTTGAGGTTATTCCTGCTCAGTACTTCAAGCGCTTGCTTCCTTACCCTTTTTTCCATTGATTGGCAATAGCATACTTTACCTGACCAGGTCCCTTCTGATGAGCGTTTAGATGTATATCCTTTGCTTTTCCCAGTAGTGCTGGGGTGCATGGCCTCAGGCCGGTTTGGGGTTGGTAACATTGGTTGTGGGGTGCGTAGTCGGGGCAGGGGCTGGGCTGACCTTGGGTGGTAGAGGGTCTGGGAGGGGCGCAGGGGAGTCTGCGGCTTGGTGGCTGGAAGGTGAGAGCTGCCTGGGACTTAGGGATGAGTTGCTGGGCTGCAGGGAGGGCAGCTGGGGTCAGACACCGTGTGTCTGCCTGTCGTGGCTACAGCCACCCGGCTGGGTTCCTCCCGCAGAGCTCAGCGTCCCCGCTTCTGGCCCAGAGAAGGTGGACCCTGGGATTTGTCCATGGCTGGTCGTTATCCAGGAAGGGCCCCCAAAGTTGAGAATCTTAGTAAGTTCCTTCTGGGGGTCTCCTCCAGCCCTGCCCATCCCTGCTCTGTGCCCCTGTCTCTGGAGAGGCTGGGCCCATGTGGCGAGAAGCAAGGACACTGGGGCCAGACCCTTGGCTTCGGATCTCAGGTCCCCCGCTTATTAGCTCTCTGAGCAGGAGCACGGTTTTGGGCGTCTGGCCTTTAGCCTCCTCATCTATAAAACGCAGATAGTAAGAATACCTACCTGAGAGGGCTGTCATGGTTATTGAGTTATTATTACATGCTAAGTGATTAAAACAAGGCCTCACACGTAGACATGGCTCAGTAAACTCTATTATTATTCCTGAACAGAGAGTTAACGAGAATAATACTATTATTCCCTCTCTGCGCCTCCTGTCTCCCCAGCCCCCACAGGGACCCTGCCTGCTCGTCCTTCACCAGGACCATTCGTGCTTCCAGTCATTCCCCAAACAGGCCCCCAGAACATCTAGGAAAATGCCAACCTGCCTTAACAGTTTCTCTGTCACATGACCAGGCAAATCCTCAAAGAAGAAATGCATTTAATAGTCAAACATGGGAAAATGTCCACCCTCGTCAGTAATCAAAGACATACAAATTAGAACAAGGTGGCATGTTTTGCCTATAAAATGAGCACATTTTGAAATGAAATAAAATTAGCCACACTGTAGGAATGCAGTGAGGGAGGCACTCTGACGCTTGCCAGCCAGGAGCGTGGAGGGCCGCAGCCTTTTCTTTTTTTGGAAAGCTACTTAGCTACGGGAATTGAAGCTTTCAGTCTTCATCCCCTTTAATCCAATAACTTCAGCTTCTGGGAATCTGTTCAAAGGAGATCATCTTCAGTGTGGAAAAAGTTTGTGCATCCAGGCGTTCACCAGTGTCTGCTCATGCATTCAACCTCGATTTATGGGGTACAAGCTGGGAATCAAATGCTGTGCTAGGTCAAGGTTTCGGAGGGGAGTCAGACATGGACCTGTCTTCAGGGAGTAGAGTAAGGCAGGTAGGTGGCCGTGAGGGCAGGGAATGGTCAGTTGACAGCAGCAGACAGATGAATGGAACACTGCACAGTGAAGGCTGTGATTAATATAAACACAAGAAGCTATGAGGGCAAATTGGAGAGTGGCACCTGCACATTGGCAGGAGGGAAGTCAGGGAAGCTTCCTGGAGGAGGTGACCCCTAAGCTAGGACCTGAGGTATCCAAGCAAAGAAGGTATCCAAGCAAAGAAGGTAGTAGAGGGGAAAGGGAGGTCTATGAAAAGGAAACAACAGTGCGCAAAAGTGACCAAATGTCTTTCTTAAGATACCACACCCTCTATCGGACTTCCCTCCTGGAAGTGGGGTGCGGGCCTGGTCATGGCCTGGAGCCTCTGATGGACGGATCTGGACATCATTGGTACAGTGACAGAGGACGCCTGGGGCACTGGTGCCACCTGATCTCTCCACTTGGATATCGCACAAGCATCTCAAACTTGGCCAGAGGGGGCTCTGAATTTTCCTCAGAAACCTGCCCCCACTCAGGTCTCCTCCTTCCTGGAAAGTGCCATCGCGATGATAGATCCCATTCCTCAGACTGAAGGCGCGGGAGCCCCGATTCGTCCCGCCGCTCATGCCGCACGTGCAGTCCACCAGCGAGCCCTGTGGGCTCTCCCACAAACTCGCGGCAGCCCATGCACGTGCCTTCACCTCCTCTCGCTGCGCTCTAGGCCGCTGTCCGGACAGCCTCCGTAGCACCCCTTCCACTCTCCCTGCTTCCACTCTAGCCTCCCAACAACCCATTCCCCAGTGACTTCTCACTGCTGTTAGACCCAAACCTGGGGCCTGGTCTGCAAAGCCCCCTGCACCTGGCTCCTGCGGTCTCTCGTGTGCTCCCCGCTGTGCTCCAGCCCCAGCCTTCTTGCTCACCTTTGCATGGCTTGCCCTTCTTGTCGTTGGGAACTCAGTCAGGATTCTGTGCACCGTCTTTCACCCCCTGGCTTCTCTCTACCAGTGATTCCAAAGTCTTTGTGTCTGGCGTAGCCCTTTGATGAGCACCGGACTTAGGCACTGCGTGTCCTGGAATGCTGTGTCTATCTGGTCCCATAGGCACTTCAAACTCTGGGCAAACCTGCATTTTGCATTGCCCCTGATCTCTTCTTCCTTCTGCGTTCACCATTATTGGGACCCCTTCTCCCTCCTCCTCGAGCCATTCAGTCACCAAGTCCCATTGCATTTGTCTCCCTCATAGAGCCCTAAGTTCCCCCCTCACCACCCCACTGGCCTCTCCCTGCCTCATCGTTTCTCATCCAGATAGAGTCCTGCGACTATCTCCTAACGTGCCTTGCGGTCTGCATCCTGTGAAGTGTCCTAGACTTGTTTTAACTTTGTGGGCTCTCACCTCTATTTCTTTGCTCAGATTGCTCTTTTCCTCTGAGCCACCACCAAGCTCTCGGTCATTCCTCAATACCCAGCTTCCCCCTTGGGACGCCTTCCTTGACCTTCCCCTCCAACACTTGCCCTCTCCGGAGCTCCTCCTGTGCAAACCTCTACACTAGCACCTGCCAAACTGGACTGTAGCTGGCTGCCCTACTAGGCTGTGTGTTTTATGTTTTATTAGACTTCAGATTCTCAGTGCCAAACCTAAGAGCCTGCCTCATAGTTGGCAGTATTAATAGTTATTTGTTCAGTAATGAGGTAATCAGTGGGTTCCTTGTCTTCGTTTTCTTTCCTGAACTGACAGTTACTCCTTTGCGCTTAAAATTCCATTTTCTTTAGGGTCCACCCTGCGCTCTTTATGAATAATGCCAGAAATTTGCTGAGGCAGACGCTCTGCCAAGAGTTTTATGTCCCTATCTCATGGAAGCCTGACCACGACCCCTTGAAGAAGATGCTACGGTTACTTCCACCTTATAAGTGAGGGAACTGTGGCTCAGAAAGGTTGATCAGTTGCTCAGGGTCACACAGCTACCGCATTTTGCCGTGTATAATGCCCACCCATGTTTTTGTGCGCATTATAATGCACACAGGATTCTCATACCCATGTGTAATGTGTATCCTTATTTTTCCTCAAAATATTTGGGCAAATAAGTGCTCATTATACACAGCAAAAGGTGATATTAAGTGTTGGAGCTGAGGGTCGATCTTAGATCTGTCTGACCCCAAGCCAGAGCACGGCGTTGGCGGCTCCTTATGACCTGGCCTCGGCTCAGCCATGAGGCTCGTCTTCCTAGGGTCCCTGTTATTATCCCCTCAACAGGCTTGGCTCCTCCCAAGGCTCCTCACGTTCTCTGCAAATCAGCGTTTCTCCTGCAAAAGCCTTTCTCTCTCCTCACTCCAGCTCCATGCTGGGCTCCTAGAGGGCAGGCCGCACAAGGGTCCTCCCGCCACCGCCCCCCCCCCCCCCCCGCACCTGCCCCGTCCCTCCCAGAAGCACGGCTGCCCGGGAGGGAAGCGCTGCCTGTGCGGCTGGGCAGGAAAAGGCTGGAGCAGACTCCTTCCTGCTCACCGCCATCCCGACCCTCCCAACCAGGGCTGGGCAAGCCAGTGCGTGTCTTGGGCACTGGGCCTCAACCAGGGCAGCCAGGCAGAGCTGACCCCAAGTGGGCTCAAACCATCAGGCCCGGGAGGGTTGGAGACCCAAGCCTGCAGTAGGTGCCGGCCAGCTCGCCCTTCCTGTGCCCCAGCCTGGGAGCCCTTAGTCTGTAAGGCCCTGTCTGACCCCTTCCTCCACGGTCTTTTCTCAGGTATTTTCAAAAGGACCCCCTCCACCCCCCTTCCACCAGCAGAAGGTGGTCCCTCAAGCCCACCCCATTATGTTCTCTTTGTCCTTTCAAGAAGGGATTAAAGATCAGTCATTAGGTCTTAAATGGGAACAAATGTGCAGTCCTGGACAGTCACTCCCACGGGAATACAGGGAACGCACAGTTACAGTGCGGGCCGCAGCCCCTTGGTCTTCGTGCCCGGGCTCACCCGGGCGCTCCGAGTTAGGAGAGGACAGGGTTTACCCAGCACTCGGCAGGCTGCGAGGTCTCCGGGGTCTTCCCCGTCACCTCTCCCCTTGGGCCATGTTCCTTCTCAGAGTCACCTTCTCCCAGGGCCGCCTTGGTGACCCCACCCTAACTTCCCCCGCCGACACTGGCAGTGTCTCCACTCACCTGAGTCCCTCTTTGAGAGCCATGCCAAGAAGCTGTGGGGACAACCCTCCAAGAACTCTCTCAGCTCAGAGCCAGGAGACGAATACCCTGTTCCTGGTGACTGGGACAAAGCAGTTACAGGCCACCTGGAACCACACCCCACGGGTGCAAGCAGGGATGAATGGGACTTGCTCAGGGGCGGCACCTGCTGGAGGGAGCTGGCCCCAGGGTGGGGTGGGGGCTGGGAACCCCCTTGGGGCCAATCACCTGGAAGAGCGTGGACCTGAGCAAGGCCAGCTCTGATTGGCAGAGGCTCTGAGCTATTTTGTACTGACTCCTCTTTCCTCCCAGGGCTGCCTGTGCCCCTTGCAGAGTATTCAGCCCTGGTCAGGGCAGGATCTACAGGTCAGGCCACCCAGGGACACCTTGTTCTACTGGTCTTCCAATTGTGATCTTGGACAGTTCACCCTGAGGAGTCCTTTCCCCGCCTCGGTAAAATGGGGTATAGTCACCCAGGCAAGTGTTAAGGGCCACACCACATCGTGGATATGGGATAGGTCTGAAAAGTTTGCATTGGGCAGGGTTTTTTTTTAAAATGTAGATTGGAATCTGTCTGAGGACCATGAAATCAGTTTCATAGATGGTGACCAAAATTTGAAAAGAACAGGAAGAGAACTGAAAATATCAAAATACATTGTACATTAAAGGTAGGCATTGTTTTGTGAAATTTTTGTTTGAATTATATATATTTAAGTCTGTATATGGAGGTCGGAAACATTTTTTAAAACTGTGGATCGTGATCAAAAAAAGGTTTGAAAAATTCTGTGTAAACAGGAACAAATATGTATTTAAGGACGCACCCTTCAAACTTACGCTAGGCCGGGGCCTTTCCCCCCAAGTAAGGAGGTAGTGCTAGTATTTACCTGTTCAGATCTGTTCCTCACCAGGTCCTTTTTGAAGAGTTTTGTTTCCCTCCTTCTCCACCATCTGCATAAAGACAAACTCGGGTGGGGCCAGCTTTCATCGTCGCCCAGGGAGGGGAAAGGCAAGGTCCAGAGTGCACCCTAGGCGCTCTCTCCACCAGGCACTCCCCCGAGGCTCTTTATGCTCTCCCATTTCACCTGCAGCCCAGGGCCTGTGTGGGCCCCGACCTGCTGGCCATTCCCTAACTCCTGGAACAACTAGACTTTCCAGTCCTGGCTCCACCCGCTGGTCATCAGCTGCAGCCACACCTGGGAGATGCTGCCGGTTTGGTGACAGACCACCACAATAAAGCGAGTGTCTCACTAAAGCGAGTCACGTGAATTTTTTGGTTTCCCAGTGCACATAAAAGTGGTGTATACTAACTATACTGTAGCCTATTAAGTGTGCAACAGTATTGTCTAGAGTAATGTAACACTGTAGTTTAAAAATACTTTGTTGCTGAAAATGCTAACCATCGCCTCAGTCTTCAGGGAGCCGGAATCTTTTTGCTGGTGGAGGGTCTTGCCTCTGTGTTGAGGGCTGCTGACTGATCGGGGTGGTGGTCGCGGAAGGCTGGGGTGCCTGTGGCAGTTTCTTCAAATAAGACAATGAAGTTTGCCCCATTGATTGACTCTTCCCTTCACAAATTTCTCTGTAGCAGGTAATGCTGTTTGGTAGCATTTTTAAACCCACAGAACTTTTTTCAAGTAAGTTTATGTAACATTCTAAATCCTTTGTTGTCATTATCGACACCTTCCATTGCATCTGCCCCAGGATTAGACAGAGACTCCAAATGAGCAAATGCTGTTGGAAAAATGCTGGAGGCAAGGTTGCCACAAACCTTCAATTTGTAAAAAGTGCAGTACTTGTGAACTGCAATCAAGCAGTTTGTTTCTCCTAGTCTTCCAAGTAGTAGTTACATTTTAACAGGCTTTCTGGAAAGGCATTATCAAGATGCGGGTATTGGCCCTTTTTCATGGGCTTGATCTGCCAGGGCTACCCTACCATTAGCTTCTGTGATTCAGTAGGCTGAGGCCTGGGCCTAAAACCTGTGTTTTAAACAAATGGCAACACTGTCTTAAGGAGAAACCTAGAGAAGGCCAGGAGCAGGAGGCCAAGTTGGCCTCCTCTTCCTTTCTCCTGGGAGATGCAGGGGAATTTTCAGCTCCATGCAAACGGCAGTGTCTTGCTCCTCATGGAGGCCTCGTTTCCAGCACGAGGCCTGGTTCACAGAGGCACAGCCAACCCAAGCTGCTGCTGTGTTGTCGGTGCTCACACCCCATCCCATGCCTGCCTTTGCATGAGCTGCCTGGGTCTGGGGCACCCTTTCCCTTCCACTTGAGACTTAGTTGTTACCTCTTTTCTGACAAGGACTTTTCTGGTAATTTGCTATTCTGGCATCCAAAAAATGCTCAGAAAGTGCTGAGTGAACCAAAGCCATTCCAAGAGCTATTCTGGACACTGAGCAGCAGCCACCTGAGGTGTCTGCTGGGGGGCAAGGGTCCGGGTTCCGCCTCTGATGTTCCAGATATTCCTGGCCCAGTAGTGCCCTTTCTCCCCAGAGGGAATGGTGGGAAGGGGGCCTCAGAGCTGAAGGGGCTCTGGACCTTCCCACCCCAAGGGACACCCATGTGAAGAACGAACGCTGAATGTGCTGCTCCTGTGAGAACTGGGACTAAGGTGCCCTCAGGTGACCTGGCCCCAGCAAAGCACAGAAGGGACACTGCCCCAGCCCAGGGACCCAGTCCTCTCCTGATGGGTGAGAGGTGGCCATTCAGGACCTGCAGGGACAGGCATCCCCAGGAAAGAAAGGCACAGAAGAAACAGGTTTTACAGATTTATTTTTAAAAAAACAAAAAGGTTAAAAAAGTCCTTCATTTCCAACCCTGCCTGGGGTGTGAGTGGGGAACAGAACAAGCTGAGGGAGGTGGCCACCCTCTTTGGGGGAGACGCCCAATCTTCCCCTGGGGAGCCTACAGAGGACAGGGCAAGTCGGAGGCAGGCCCTCGCCCTTCCTGCCCCGCCCTCCTCCTCCTCCTCCTCCGCAGGTAGCTCGGATTGCTGCCGCCAAGTTCCGGAGGCAAAGTGTAGGAGTGGGAGGCCACAGGCTGCCTTCTTCACGTTAGTGGTCTCTCTGCTCTTCTCTCCCCTCGGAGGTTCTCTGGGCCTCACCACAGGGGCTCCCAGGGTGGGTGGGCAGGCAGAAGGCTTAGCCTGAACCAGCCCACCCCCCGGCAGCTTCCTCAGGGTTGTTTGTGACACAGCAGGGCAGGCAAGGGGACTTCACAGTGTGGGGAAGGGGCTTCAGAGATATCGTGACCAATCTGGAAAGGAACGTCTAACCGTCATCGCTTTCTGATCTTGCCTCTCTGCACGGGGGCTGCCCTTCTTTTCTATTCCCCATCCTGAGGCCGAGTGGAGTCCAGGACAAAGCACTAAGTGGCTGCTACAAAACACCTGGAGATGCCAGAGGGCGGCTCTTGGCCTGTCTGTCAGTCCAGGCTCCCACACAGTCACACAGTCACACACACAGCGTTTAAGGCGTCTGTGCCAGCAGGCACGGCCGAACTGGGCCCAGCTTCTCTCTCTCCACCTGCAGAGGGCGAAGGGGAAACACCTGGCTGCTTCAGAAACAAGCTGAAGGGGGAGAAGCTGGCAGCAGGAGAGTGAGCCGGGCCTGGAGAAACAAGTGGAAGGCAAGGGCTTTCAAAGCCTCTATCCAGGCTTGACGGCCGCCCTTGGAAGTAACCCAACTCAGGTTGGGGAGCCCTGACCGTATACCCCCTGGAAAATGGGGGACAGAGAGAGGGGAAGAGAGCGGGGCTAGAGTATTGGGACTTTGGAAGAAGCCAGTGCTATCATTATTTACAAGCATAAAGCCCCATCTTCTGCGCCACCTACCTCTCTGCCCCTCCCACAGAAAGAAAGGCCCCTGAGAGCCATTGGGAGGTGCCAACACCTCCTCAGCAGCCACGCCCCACAGGGAGAGCCCCTGCCCTCCGACTGGCCCCGTGCCTGGGCCCCTTGGGAATGTCTGTCTGGCTCTGTCCGGCTGGGAGGAGGCGTCCTGGGCCAGAACCCCGGCTGCCCCGGCCAGCCCTAGGAGTCCTTGAGCATGTTGATGCGAGCATAGATCTTGAGGGCGGGCCCCAGTTTGATGTTCATGGCGCTCATCAGGTGGTCTTCTTTGAGCAGCAGCAGAGCCTGGCCGTCGATCTCCTGGGCACGGAACTCCTCGGCTATCTCCTGGCAGCCTGACGGGACACCACAAAAGACTGTCACTCAGAGCTACCAGCGCGCACTCTCGGCAATTACTGCACTGGAGATACACGGGTTCCCTTAATCCTCACAGCTGCATCTGCGGGGAGCTGAAAGGCTACATGGCTTGTCCAACGTAGCGGGATTCCAGGATGGCCCCTGGAGATCCACGCCTCCTTATTCACACATGTGGTTGTTCAGAACCCCTCCCCTCAATGAACTGGCTGACCTGGGAGACCAGTGAGGTGTTCTGGAAGTGACAGCATGTGATGATTGTGAAGTTAGATCATAAAGGGCACAGCGGCTTCCGCCTTGCTCTTTCGGATAATTTATCTTGGAGGAAGCAAGCTACCATGTTGTGAGAACACTCGAGCTGCCCTCTGGAGAGACCCACATGGAGGAGCTGAGGCCTCCTGCCCGCAGCCAGTCGCCTGTGCCATGTGAGCGGGGCACCGAGAGGTGCAGTCCCCAGCCCCGAACCTTCAGACCACTGCGGCCCCAGCTGCCATCTCCTCTGGGGCCTCGGGACAGACCCCGTCCAGAGCCGCCCAGCTAAGCCACTCCATGTTCCTGACCCACAGAAACCTTGAGATAATTACTGTTTTAAACCACGAAGTTTTGAGGTAACTTGTTTCATGATAAAACTCACTGATGCAGACTTTGGGGCCTAGAAGAGGGGTGCTGCCATAATGAAACCCACACCGTGGCTGGCGGTGCGTGGGGAGTGCCACCGGGTGGGCGCTGGGAGGGCCGGGAGGAGGGCGGCGGTGAGTGCCTGCGGTGCTTTCAGGAGACTGGAAGTCCAGTAGCGTCTGAGAAACGCAGCAACCTGTTGCTGGAGGTAGCATCTGAGTTTAATGCACCTAATGAACTGAGTAGCTTAGCTACTGTTTTCAGACAGGATGCTGACGGTGTTGTTTGGCTTCTTATTGATGCTTACAACAAAAGGAGAGGAGAGAGACGAAGCAAAGGAAAACTAGATAAAGGAGCCAGGATTTGCTGGTTTTGAAAATGCCTAGGCTCTCCAGATGGCAAATGATGCTAAAATTAAGAAACGGTTTCTAGGCAAGGATCAAATCCAGGGCATGGTTGAGAAAACATGGTCTACAGGTGGAACTGAGGGTGTGACAAATTTCTTGTTACGACCTCAGAAAGATCTGCGGTGCTGCCTTAGAGAACTGTTTGATCAAAAGGCTCTCTAAGAATTTTAGAGACGTGCCTGACAGATCCTCTCCATTCAACAGCAGGGTTTCTATGACTATTAAGAGGGCACCGTTCCTCAGCCTCAGAAGCCCAGTGTGGAGAAAGGTTTATCTTGAAGAAATTTGTGAGTATGGTTTTAGTCTAATGAAGTGAGCCCCGACAAGATACATGAGAAGCCCACGGAGATTTTAAGAGAGTCATATTGGCAGAAGTGCTGCTTGTTTAAACTGAAAGGGTCAAAGGTAACAGAACATGAAAAGCAGCAGGAAGCAGGCTGAGAAAACTACTCCTTTATAAACTCAGGTTAGCTTCCACAAGAGAGGAAGAATGGCCCAGAGGCTGGAACCAAGAGTTAAGAAAAGAATCACTTCCAGGCTGTGAGTCCTAGTCAAGGAAATGCTGCTCTGGCTGGCTCAGGGGACTGAGTGCTGGCCTGCAAACCAAAGGGTCACTGGTTTCTCCTAACCCTTCCCAGTCAGGGCACATGCCGGGGTTGAAGGCCAGGTGCCCAGTTGGGGGTGTTCAAGAGGCATATTGATGTTTCTTTCCCTCTTTCTCCATTCCTTCCCCTAAAAATAAATAAAATCTAAAAAAAAACCCCAACAAACCAGAAAACCCTAAAAAAAGGAAATGCCAACACGTGCCCTGCCAGAGTTCAGAGCTGGTGTGGCTAAGTGCCTGCTGTGTCCTCCCTTTCTGCATGGACGGGTCTGCAGCGGTCATCCTATACCTATGCCACCCACCAGATCTTGGAATTTATGGAGGGAAACGGTTCATCTGACTCTTGTTCTCAGGGCTTCAGACTGAGAGGAATCACATTTACTTGAGGCACCAGACCCAAGGAGGCTCACGTGCGCTTGGACATGAGTTAGAAGACGAGATCCTGGATTTCCAACTGCTGCTGTCATGGGATGAGGCTCAGAGCACCTGGTAGGGGCTGAGCGTATTTCCGCGTGCGGGAGGGGCATGACTCGCTGGGGGCCAGCGGGGAGCTGCATTAAGCAGCCTCCAAACAGCTCCCAATAATCCTCGCTGCCCTTTCATGGCCTCGTGAGTTCCCTAACCAAGTGAACAGGGTGGACCTAGGTGACCAATAAGATACCATAAGTGACAGTACTGGATGTGATAGCAGAGCCTAGATCCTAGATCCTAAAGGGCACAGTGGCTTCCACCCTGCTCTTCTGGATCAACACCTGCAGCAGATACTACTGGCTGCCACGTCGTGAGAAGATGCAAGCACGACAGCTCTGAAGAGGCTCGTGTGGCGAACACAGCCTCTCCCCAACAGCCACGCCCAAGCTGAGAATCGTGTGAGTGTGGCACCATGGAACAAGGTCCCAGAGCCCCGGTCAAACCTTTAAGATGACCTTAGCTTGGGCCAACATCTTAATCAGAATCTCCTAAGGGACCTGTGGCAGAACTGCCCAGGTAAGCTGCTCATGAATTCCTTATAGTTACCCTCAGTTAACTGTGTGATTAACAAATTTGGGAGGTGCAGCAGGAGATAAGTGATACACTGGGTTAATTGGCAGAGCCAGGATTTGAGCTGAGTTCTCTCTGACTCCGAAGTCTGTGCTCCGAACCCGTATACCCCACTGAAGTCTCTGAGTAATAAGCTTGTGGCTGCGGTCAACACCTGACCTGGCCAGTGGCTGGGCGAGATTGGCAGACAGACAGGAGCGCGCTCTGGGGTCCCAGTGGAAGCATCAGTGAAGGATGCGAGGTCTGGCTTTCTACGCTCTGGAGCCGAGCCCTCAAAACCCCTCGCACCGCCCCCCCCACAGGGGGACGTGGCCTTTCCAGCTACGCTCGCTCGCTGTGCTCTCACGGCCACGTGCCTCAAGCTGCTCCCTGATGCAGTCACTGTGCCTGCCAGCGGCCTCCCTGTCCACGGCCATTCGGTTTCTATTTCTTCATGATTGATGTCCTTGACAGATTTCCTATGGTCCCACCTGTCCCCCCCCACCCTGCTGCAGGAGACACAGGGCTACCCACACTATCACCTCTGCACCTCACACACACTACTTACTGTGCCCATTAAATATACTGAATTATAGCTATAAAATATTATTCACAGTTTGTGTTCTGTGCTAGAACGTGAGCTCTTACAGGCAGAACCTCACCTTACTCATCTTTGCACCCCCGTTTCTGAACCTGAGTCATTCACTGAACTGCCTCATCCTTCCTGGGGCTGGGAAGTGCGGCCTCTCACTTCTTCCCGCCCCTTGCTATTCCAGGCAGGCACGGGCCTTCCAAGGGCCTTACCTGGCAGAGAGCGGATGAATTCATAGACATCTTCTACGTTCCATTTGGTGGGCTCGCTTGGCAGGAAGTGGTGTCCCATGCCCACCAGGTCCCGCATGTGCATGTCAGGGAGCTCCAGGTCCCGCTGGCCTTGTCGCCGGCGGGAGGTGGACGAGCTGGCTGAGATGGGTGACAGGGGTTCCTCGTAGCTTGAGTTATCTGAGCAGCGGCTGGAGTCTTCCTGGCTGTGCGTGAGCTGCAATGCAGCAGTAACTGAAAGGGGTACAGCGCCTGTTGGCTGGGAGCAGAGAGAAAGTTTTCTTCAGGATGGCAGAATGAACTGTCTCCAGCACGGAGACGGGCAAAGGCAGATATGGTTTCCCTTTTCAGCTCGGTCTCCTACTACTTATCTTTGAATCCAAAAAGCATCTTCTGTGCTGTCCCCTCCCCGAGCCTAAGCAGAGTGTCAGGACCTCCCAGTACTGGAGCAAGTACTATACTTCAGTGCAATTATCTGACTCTATGCCTAAGTTCCTGCCAGCTGTGGGATTTTAAACAAGGGCTCTGTGGGCTTCAGGGGGCAGTCAATGAACCACCAGGAACGGCATGTGAAATTTCTCATCTATGGACATTTTGGGCATAGCTCTCACCAGGTTCTTAAAGAAGTTTATGACCAAACTATAACAAGGAACGACAGATACCTAAGGTTCCGAAGCAGCACACTAGGTTGTGGGTTCCTCTAGAGAGCCGTAGGGCCTCAGTGCCCAACAGAGCTCTGGGCATACAGCTGGTGCTAAAAAAGCATTTAATGAATAAACACCCACGTTCCTGGTAGACACCTTCAAGAACTCAGTGCTCCAAACTGGAGGCAAGCAACACAGTGGGGAGGTAAAGGGCAGAGGCTGCCTTCTCCCCTTGCCCGTCTGTGTAAGAGAGGAGGTAACCGTAATAGCCAGGCAGGGGAGACCCCATTTCCATGGCCCCAGAAGTCGTCAACAGTGGCAAACTGGAGGGGGAGGGGTGGTGTAGGACAAGGTCACTGAAAAGAGAAAGTTGCCTCATAAACATCCATGGGCCTAAATGAAGGGACATGGGGAAGGCTCGACCTGACAGACTGTGAGGAACGGGACGGTGACAGAGCACACTGACGCCAGCAGTGGCAAAGGAACGTGGGGCTCCTGGGTCGCAGTAAGGAGAGGAGCTGGTGGGGACTCATGAGGATGGCTCTTCAACTCTGCCGTGCCTCTCACCTGCTTCTTGGTGTCCTTGGTGAGCGGTGGCAGACTGGCTTTGCTGGCCCTGCGGCGGTTGTGGGTTGTGGTCCCCGCCTTCTGCAGCTTGCTCCGGTCCGAGTGGAAAAGCCCCACTCGTTTGGTGCACCCCACATTGTATCTGCGAGAGTCAGGGGAACAAAGGAAGTCAGAGCCACCGTGGGGGTGTGGGCCGCGGGCAGAGTAGGGGCAGCCGAGCTATCTGGCAAAACCCGAATCTCTGTATTCATTCTAACCCTAAATCCCTCACTCGACACAACAACCTGGATCACGGCAAGAACTCGCTGCAGACACATCCTATTATAAATATTACCTGTGTCGAGAAAATGCTACCCATTGTCCTGCTGGAGAGCAGCTTGGCTAAGCTTCACAAAGGCGCCCTCACGACCTCCAGCATAGCCCGGGGGAGGCGGTGGCGGGGGGAGCCTTGCGCTAGCTGGCCTGCTGAGAACAGGTGCCCAGTGCCTACAGATTTCTTCCCTCTGGGGAGCTCAGGGCTTCAAGGTCAGTGGCGGCCTCCACCTTGGTACAAAGACCACATGGGGCTTTAGAGTGAGAGGAGTCTAAATCCCCAGCTCTGTGACTCCAGGCGCAATTACTTATCCTTTGTGCCTCAGCTCCCAAATGTGCATAAAGAAGAGAACAGCGAGAGCTGCCTCGGAGTTATTCTGAAGGTCTGATGGCATTATGTATACCGACTGCCTCGTACACGGCAGGCTCTCCACACATGGTGCTGGTTTTTACTATGACTGTTAGTTTTGTAAGCTCGGTGAAAGCTCATGGAGGGAACAGCTGTTGCCAGCGCAGTGCCCTGGGCGAGGCTCCTGGTGGAGGGCGTACCCTACAGAGGTGGGCAGGAGAACAGGCCGGGTGCTGGGGGGACCTAGGTGGGCCAGCCCAGCCGGAGCACTGCTTCCCTTCCTCAATTCTGTGCTGCTGTCTCTCTGATCTGCTCATGGGAGTTCCTTGGTGAATTAGTGACCTGCTGTTGCTTCCAGGTAGGTCAAGGACAAAGGAAGCTGGAGAAGGCACAGCCAGGGCCTCCTGGGGTGGACTATTACCAAAGGGAGGCGGGACACAGGAGCAGGATACAAAGGTGCAATCCCGAGGAAAGGGGCTGGGCAGGGCGTTGGGGTGCGGAGGGCTGAGGCCATTCACCTTTTTGCACAAGCCATGGAACAGAAGCGCTTGGAACGCTTGAACTTGTAGGCAAAATCCACCCGGCCACAGAGCTCACACTTGAGTTTGAGGGGAGTACCCTCCTCTTTGGATTCTGAAACGTATAAAATTTGGAGAATGAGCAATTCCCGCAGGCCCATCATCAGCCCCATCAGAGGGGCCTCCCTGCTGTTCTGCCTCCCCCTCACGTTCCCATAGCTGTGACACACAGCAGCAGTCTGGCTCGGAAAATGCCGAACCTCCCTCATCACTGGTTTTGGAAGGGCTGTTTCCCTCCCTGGAAAGTACCCAAAGGTGTCTGATGATGCCCCTGGGACATTGACATTTTTTCTGTTAACTTTTTTTTTTATACTCAACTGAGGACATCTTTTTTTTTTTTTTTAGTTGCCTTTAGGGGGGGGGGGGGAGAAAGAAAGGAAGGGATGGAGGGGGAAGGAGGGAGGGGGAAAAGGAGCGCGAGAGAAACGTTGGTCCGTTTGCCTTCTTGTATGCATCCTGACTGGGAATCAGACCCACCACCATTTGATTCACGGATGACACTCCAACTGAGTCATGCTGGCCAGGACACATTTTTTTTCTTTGAAGTGCCATGAGCCTGAAGTACCCACAAATGAAGGTGTATTAGCACCCCTCCTTCTCAGCCTGGGAAAGAGGCGGCGGCTCAGAAGGGACGCTCTGGATGCTGCCACGACTGGACTGGGTTCTCCTACCCCACCGTGATCCGTCTAATTGCCTGCGGACCTGGATAACAGGACCCAGGAGTTCTGTAACCTACGCAGGCCCCTCCTTCCATTTAGTCAGTGGCTCGTGTAGCTAGCAAGTCCTCGCCTGGCCACCCCCGAGCCTCCGAGCTGGCCCGTCTGGAGCGCAGGCTGCTCAGGCAGCAAAGGGCACTCCTCGCCTGGCGCTGCTCCTCTAGCCCTATAGCTCGCCTGGGACTCACACAGGAAAAGCAGCCCTGGGAACCCTGCAGTGGGCTGGAGGAGAGGCAGGGGACGCAGTTCCGCAAGGGCCGGGCCTTCTCCTGTCCCTGTCACCTAGGGAAGGGGGCTGGGAGGGTACTGGGGGGGACGGTTCAGTAAGCCGACAGGTGTACACATGCCCTGGCTCAGGGCCCCTCCACGGACGCCTAGAAAGTGTGTAAGGCCTGCCTTCCCAGACTTGCCTACGTCCTGTTCGGCCAAGCCAGGAGGCCTTTGCGTTCTGGGTCTGAGGTGCTTACCTTGCAGATAGGGCTCCTCCATCTCGGAGTCAGTGGTGGTGGTATGATCCTGCTGTGGAAGTTTCTCAGGCAAGAACCCCTGTGCATACTTCTTCTTGAGATTCCCCACCAGCAGGGACGAGCGTCCCACCTAGAGAACACGGTGGTGACATGGAGGCCATGAGGGTTAGGTGGGAGATGCTTCCTTGCTATCCAGCCTCATCAATATTACATGTACAAAGCATGCCAGCCCCTATATCATCCTCCAAGTATGCCCTGCTCAAGGCCTATTTCGTTGTTAGCTCATGAGGCAAGATGCCAATGGACACCAAAGTATAGGGATGGCTTCAATCCAGGACCCATGGGCGGCTCAGGAGATTAGGAAAATATCTACCCTTCCAAGTGTCTAAGGGGCAGAGATGAAGGCTGGGATCAGGTTTCCCACACTGCCAGAGCAGGTTCCAGGACCCAGTGCTCACACAGTCACCAGGCAGGAATACAGCCGGGGTTGCGCGTGTGAGTGTGTGGATGAGACAGAGCGACCCGACAACCAGTATTTAAATTTCTTACTGTTCTCTACCTTACCACTGCCCTACACAAGCCACAGGTGTGCGCAGCCATGGGCGAGCAGGAAAAAAAAAGGACTCTGGGCTACAGAGCAAGTGCCACCTGTGGCTGTGAGGATCCCAGACTGGCGAATGCATCCCCTCCCCTTGTTGCCGTTGTTCAGGCAGCACGGCAGCAATGCTGGGGGGTTACTGAATCCGCATCCACCCTGAGAGGTCAGTTGGTTTCCGCCGTTTCTCCAGGAGGCCACGGGGAAGACCCAGCCTAATGAGGGAAGGGATGTGATAGGCCTAGAGTGACTTACAGCTCAGGGGCTCCAGGTAGATTTCTTTGCCACAGGCCCTGCACGGCCTCCAGAGGGAAAGTGGACAAGAACCTATGTGTCTTCTGGCATTTGAGAAGGGCAGGTCACCCATCTCAGCTAATCAAGCTTGAGTCTTCTGCTGACTCTTCAAATTACTCATGGATCCAAAGAATGAGCAAAAGGCAGATGGCATCCCATGAGGATCGTATGTCTTTAACGGTCAGATAATTTTATCACGAGAGGGGCTATGTGCACCTGGCTCTAGGCTCCTCCCACCCAGAAAGCTAGTACCACCTGTTCTCACCAGTCCACACTGAGCAGAATCCGCTCTGGCAGTTTTGTGCTAATAAGCCATTTTCTTGATTCTTTTCTATTTCCCTTTGGTCTTAGGCTTTAGGTGGGGACACTTGATGGTGCTCTTCCTGAAGTGCCCCTCACTCTTATTCACTCCCCTTTCAAGGCTCTGCCCCCAGGCTCCAACCCTATTCTCTTCATCTCAGGTATATCTTAAGAATTCTCTTCTTTTGTTCTCTAGCCAAAGTTTGCCATTCAGAGGCTGTGGTATTCAAAACAGAACAGGGTCTCATTTCCCAAAGTCCACCAAACACCCCACAGTGAACTCCTTTCTAACCAAGGTGGGTGGCTTACAGTCACCAGGAGGGACATAGCTGAGTCTGCGTGTGCAAACTTCTAAACGAGGGGTCATTCCAATTATTCCTAATCACTGACCCCTTGTGGACCTTAGGAAGATACCCAATCCCAGAAAGAAAATGGCTCTGACATTCCTTTGGGGGAAAATTAGCAGGGAAAGAACAACTTTTTCACATTTTTGGAAATTTTACAAGGGAACGTAAAATATTTTAACACACATCCAAAATATACTTTAAAAAAAACAAAAAAGAAAGAAAGAAAAGAAAGAAAAAAGAGGGGAAAAGAAGTAGTCCGTACCGGGAAAGGCTCCGCCCCCTCCTGGATCACAAACCCTTCGATAACATGCGTCAGGATTTGGGGTTTCACAATGGCCTGTGGTGGTTTATTCTCACCATTCTGGGGGGCAGTGCCGGCGATGCTGGAGGCAGAATTTCCGTTCCCTGAGGTCATGCCGGGGCTGCTGAGGTCGGTCAGTGCATGAACAATGCCCTGCCCTGTCTCTGTACGAGGGAAAGCAGGGAAACACAAGCAGCGGAGGTCAGAACCAGGCCAGGGCCAGGAGGAGAGCAGGGGCTCAACGTGCACCTGGTGTTTTCCGTGGAGCCAAATGACAATGCAAACCGAGCAGTCCCCTCCCTCAACTACCTATTTAACCGTGATGCAGTGTCAAGGGACACACCACCAGGTGTGACTATAATTATACAATGCAAGTAATCTAATCTGCTAACAGTGTTTTTTAAATTTCCCAACTGTGTTAAGAACCTGGTCAATATTGATGTGGGCAAATAAAGTAACATTCAGTTCAAGGGACAAAACGTATTCGAACTGATATCTGAAACTAGGATGAAAGGCTGAACTAGGTAGAGAGCTCAGGGGGATAATGGAGTTTGGGGGAGAGAGGTTAAGTGAAACTTCTATGAGGTTCCTTAGAAAAGGATTAGATTTATAGTGTCCTATGGAATGTCAAAGTACTGAACCTCGGAAATCGATGTGAAAGGAATCTGGGGGGCTGAGCCCCAAGTAAACACAGTAACGCAGATCTGACTATTCAGAGAATGCTTATTTGGGGTCACGGCATGAAGATAGGCATGCGTTCTGTTTCTCCACCAAGGAGGCTGCTAGGCAGAGCTGAGGTTTCACATGCTGTTTCTGCTGGCCCTGTGCTCGCAATCAAGCCTCCTGCTCTGTTCTCGGCCCCGTACCCAACCAACCAGACTCCTTCCCTCCAGCCCTCCATGGACGACCTTTCCTAAGTTCCCCTTCTCCGCGGACCGCTAGCCTTTCTCTGAAAGGCCTAACAGTGCTCCAGAAAGTGTGACGAGGTTTCTACGCAGAACCACACCACAATGGGCTGCCTCTTCTCCACTTCCAACAGCACATCTGAGAAGCCGTCCCTCAGGAGCTGTCACAGAGGTGCAAAACTTCGTCACCTCGCTGCTGACGCTCTTCCCACCCCCCCTTCTCAGGGCTGCTCTCTACCGCCAGGGCTGCCCCGTCAGCTGAGGTTGCTTTAACCTGCCCTAAAAAAGGGGAAAAACAGAAAGACAAGGCCATTTCTTTATTGCACCAGCCCATTAATAGTAGGTATAACTCAGTGTGTGTGTTTGTAGCTAGTACATACTTTAAAAATGATTTTAGTAAATTTATTAGCTAAATAATTTTTGCACAAAACTTTATATGAATATGCTCTGATTTCATGTTAATGATCCAAAATCCCACCATGGGATATAAATTCATACTGTCTAATTATACAGCATGGAGAAATCATGATAAACTCACTTTAGAAAAGGTTTATAATTGGTTCATTTTCTTATCTAGTAGCCCTAATGCTCAGTAAGTCAGGATAAAGCTTTTTTGATGAAAAGAGTTGGTGGCTATGACACACGCCTTCAGTGCTCAGACCTTCAGGATCCAATTATAACAAACCTCAGAACTAATCAGGAGTCATCCAAGAGACGGAATTTATGAAATTTAAAAAATTTTTCTTGGTGTAGACAATGACACCAGCAAGTTAGAAAAATCCCTTAAGTATTTATAGCTTTGACTCTTTTGTAAAGATAGAAAATTTTCCCTCTTTTAGAATCTTTCTAAATTGTAAAGGTGTTTGGGAACTGGAAAAAAAAAATCTTTCCTTAACAAACCATGAGTAACTAGGTGGACTGGGTTAGTTACCTAATCAAGCAAGTTACCTTTCTCTGCCTTTAAGTTTTAAATATTTAAGTTGCATTGACACAATTATATTTTTTCTGCTTTGAAAATGTTTTAAAAATTCAAATTAAATATATAGTTTATTTAAAGCAATGAATAAATGTTAAATAGAAAGCTTACTATGCAAGTTAAAATTTTATTTTTAGATGATGGCTGTTTCTTTCCAATTAGAGCCTAGTAAAATATCCCTGGTTACTCTAATGAATGACGGATCACAGAATCCAGATTAGAGTCTGGTCTGACCCCTTACCAATCCCTGAACCTGCTCTGTAATACCCCGACCCATGACTTTCTGGCATTCAGTCACCTCTTGTGACAAAGGAACTCACTAGCTCTGAAGTAGTTTGTTCCCACCTTGGCCAGTTCAGTGAAAAAGTTCGTCCTTATAGTAAGCCAAAAACCTATCTTCCGTTAAGTTCTGCCCACTTATCCTTGCTCTGTTCCTTATGACCACACAGAACAGGGCTAATCATATTTGGGTAATGGGCAAAAACACAAGCTTACACCTATCTTAGGGTCTGGTCGCCATCATTAAAGTGCCTTAGTGGCAAGTCCTCATTGTTCTCTGAGCCTCAGTTTCACTAGCTGTAAAATAAGGACAATAATAACACTTATCGTGCAGTGTTGCTGTGAGGACTAAATGAGACGCTCAGTAGCAGCGCGAGGCTAGCACACCAGGAAATGCTCAGGGTGTCATGGAGAATGTCACTCCCGCCCCCGGAATACCCTCCCTCCAGGCCGAACTCCTTCTGCGCCTTCAACTGTTTCTTACATAAAAGGGATTCAAGTTCATCATCATCCGAGGCCTTCTTTGCCCGTATCTTTTAAAGTCTAGCCAGTCAGTGCTAACATAATAATCAAGTGTATTGGTCTAGGAGATCAGGTTGGTAAGATGTTTGTTTTTCTCAGAGTGCAGGTGGAGGAAAATGAGTGACATCCTTGTTTTAGCTGATGATTCTTTTATGGAATGAATCCATTCTTCCCCGAATTCTGGGATCACTCCCACCTCCTGCTCTTTGCACTGATGCTGATCACTAAGCAGCCTCTGATCCCTTGTCTCCTTTCATGGGATCTCTATCCCTGCTCAACTCCTCTCCTTTCTCCTTCGTCCCTTCCTTCCTGTCTTTCATATCTGTGCCTATTAATGTACATTGTGGGGCAGGATAACTCTTTTGAGGCTAGAATTCTTTCCACGCGCCAGATACAGTAGTGAACAGATACATTCACCAGCTCAGGCGAGAGAATCAACAGACAGATAAACGCTTTCACCCTAACATCAGAAACTATCACTCCCATTATAACCGGAGGTTACAGGAGAGGCTGGATCTAAAGGACAAGAGAGAGTGTTCTATGACCATACAAAGGTTTTCAGATATTGTGTTTCACATTCATCTTGTAGCAAATACCTCGTCATCTGCTTTAGTAACAAAGGAGTTTGGGCTATTTCTGGAATGACCAAACACAATCTCACCCCCCACCCCCACCCCGCCAGGCTCAGTGCACAGCGATTAATTTAATCTCTTTCTCTGTTCTCCCAGGCTGCTCTGCGGCCGGGTTGGGGGAAAGTACTTAATAGGGAAACTTGCAGAAACCTGCCCTGCTGGCTCTGAGGCCCCGTAAAAGACAGAGGCAAAACAATGCTCTATCTTTTTGGATTCTTCCTTTCTCAATTCTCTTGCTCAGTCCCTAGGCTGTAAGGGACGCCTGGGACTCCCAGGGGTCTCAAATGCCTCTCTACAGAGTTAGGCACTTGAAACCTGGAAGGTAAAGGCCAGCACAGCATGAGTTCGAGAGTGCTGGACGGCAGTAAGGTCAGGCTTCAGCGGTGGTGGTGCTGGGGGCAGGTAGAATCAGGCCTTGTAATTGAGGCTGACCGCAACAACTATTCAGACCAGAATGAACAGAACAGTATGTTCTGGGGGAGTCATTACATAATATATGTCTCATCCTCTAGGATGTTTCTCAATTCTGTCTCACTCAGAGGCTCTGGCAGAAATAGCCCTCGTGGGGTACAATAAAGCAGGGCACCATGGCCCTGCCTGTGAAATGCTCAGCCTTGGGGTTGATCCCCTTCACTGGGCACAGCAGGTTTCTTCAGGCAGGGGGCTACGTCTTAGTCACCTCTATAAATTCAAGGGCTAACGCAATGTCCAATATGTGACAGAATCTCAATGTCTGTTAAGCTGGAATGTATGGAACCCATGGCCTCAGTCTGTACTGCTGTGGTAAAGCATTCAGGTTTCCTTAGTCTCAAAACAAGCCACTTGTCAGCAGCTGAGATCTGTGATTACTTTCTGAGGCTATAATGACTTGAGAGCAACTAGGCTGGTGCCTGTCTGTAAGAGTGGCATTTCTGGGTATCTGGCTATAAAGAAGTGTAAGAGATATTCCTTGGCCCATCTCTTCCTGTTAAGGCAGGGAAACACTTACGCCAACTCCAGGCACTGGGAAAGGCATGAGGACCTCTAGGGGCGGAGGCCGGGACAGTCTTATAAAAATGGCCAGGCCCTCAGCACCCACAGGCAGGAAGGAGCCCAGAGAGGCTGAGCTCTCCTGCCCTCGGAAGGCAGAGCTCACGCCAGCCCCAGCTATGCACAACTTGGACCATTTTAGAACCAGTTCTGATGTTTTTCTCATGCACCGTAAGACAAAAATCACCAGTTATTCTGGAACATGCTTAGTCCTAATATTTACTAGTACTAAATGAAGGGCCAGACGGCCTGCCGTTCATTCTATTTGCCTTGAAGACCTGACTTCAGAGGAAATGGGGGCCAGGCAGAGCTTCTCCCACTCCCTCAGCATGGCCAACACTTATTCCTAATTTCTCCAGACGTGAGGAGGAATATTTTAATCTATGAGACTTCTAATTACCCTTGCCTGGCTGTAGCAGGAGTAGGCCAGAGCTATTGGACTTAGAGAATTTAAGGAAACAGAGTAGGCGACAACATGGGCCACGTGCCTGCAGCAAATTCTGCTGGATAAATGGGAAAACAAGGCTGCCCATACCACACAGAGTGTTCTCTCCAGGCCCCTCCCTGGCTCTGAAGTCCTGCTCACTGTGCCTCAGCTTATTAGCAGGTCAGACACGTGCCCAGGATGGGTGAGAGCAGGACCCCTAAAGATCTGCTTGCTCTAGGGAAGGCCTGAGCAAAGTGACCCAGGGGGAAACCACACCCAAGAGGCGGACAGCAGCTGGCGCAGACTGTACCGGGCTGGACAGTGGGCAGGGCCCCAGCACAGGAAGCTCAGGGCAGAGGGCCCACTCCTTGTGGAGAGGTCTGTGGGCCACCCTTTAGGATCTGAGTTACATCTGGGCCCCTAAAGAAAGCAGCGCTACTCTGAAAGTGAGGGAGGTAAGCTGTTTCATAAGCACCAATCTGTTGGCATTACTCCCCACCTCTGCCCCTGTCCCCTAGGGGGAGGGGAAGAAAATGAAGTGGGGGCCAGTACAAGCGAAAGGTGGGGAGCAGGAATTGGGGAAGTGGGAGAGAGGGAGGAAGGGAGGGAGGAGCCAGGGCTCTATCCTGGGATCCAGGGAGTCCACCAATTAAAGACGTTGATTTGGTTAACAACCTTCTTTAAAATGCAAATATACACCTGCGGTCATTCACACCTTACTGTGAACCACTTAGATAAGCAGGTAGCTTTCTTCTCCATTTAGAGACAAGGTTCAGTGGGAGGGGTGGGGGCGGAGAGTAATCATTTTGGATCCCGCGAGCTAGATCACAGGCGATTAGAGTTAGAAGGGCCTCAGCATAATATCTTAATTTTCCAGATGAGGAAAGGTGCACATAGTTCACTGTGCATTTTAGAAACAAGGCAAGAGCAGATGCAATTTATTTGGAACAGTATCTTCTAAAACACACAACAGGAGCCCTTAGTGGTAGGAAGACTGCAGGCGCCGTCCCACCCCCAGGGGTCCTCTGAGGGCCAGAAGGCAGGAGGAAACTAGGCCAAATGTTTGTGACTTTTTCAATTCTGTTAAGGACCGAGCTGTCAGCCACGGAAGCCATCCTTGCCTCGAGGACACACTGCAAGCTCCATAAGCACACAGATGCCATCACCATCCTGCTCCTCCAGGCACCTTCTTCTGCTCGGCAAACGGGAGCAGCCTGATGTGAGTGCCTCTCAGGTAATGGCTGGGACAGGCGGCTCCCTCTGGGGCACTTTACTGAGCAAAGCCTTCCAGTCACGGAGCTGGCCAGCACTGCGAAAGGGAGGCCTGCCCTCAGCGCCACTGCAAAACGGCCTTGTTGAGTATGGGTTAAGAGGACTGGAGAGCAGGCGTGCTTCTCGGATCTTAAGCATCTGGGCTGAGCAACTCCGGTTCAGGCATCTGTTCAGGAGGGCTCCTCCTCCGCACTGGCAGCCATTATCATACAGCTGACTTTCATGCCGTCTCTCAGGACACGGGCAAAGAGAGCAGCTCTTCTGACTCACCCACAATCCTCGGCTAAAGTGTACATAAGCTGAATTGCAAACAGCTGAATGTTTTCCAAGTTGCCACCCCCAGCTATGAAGGAAGGAATCAATGGAGCGAACAGCCACCCTCCCCCAGGCGGTTCAGGACCACGGGAGCAGTGGGGGATTTCCAAACAGCTGCAGGACCACAGGCGGGCACTGCGACTCCACAACCAGATCAAACTCAGCAGCAGCATCTGCAGGACCACAGGGTGACCAACAGGACAGGTCATCAGGAATAACAGCTAACTCTGACTGCAGGGAGCCAGGGAGAGTTTTCAAAGAGTTCTACTTAAATGGGGACGGTCCCATGGGGAGGTGGAGGGCCCCACGTGCTCTCTTGTTGAAGTGCTCTAGCAGATGCTGAGATTTCAAAGGAAAATGTCTGCAACCAATGGGAGAGGCATCACCATCGCAGATGAAAGAAAGAGTGGCAGAGTGGAAAGAGCGCAAACTCTGGGTCAGACTTGGATCCATATTCTGGCTCCACCTTGGATCATCTGTGCAAAGGAGGATCATATTGCCTATCTTGCAAGATTATAGTAAAATATCAGAGTATAAGAACATCGTCCGGCAGTGATTGCATTTAGAAGCTGTGCTACACTGCAGTTAAGACTTCGGGATCAGAAAGACTCTAGGCTTAAATCCTAGTTTGTAACCCTGGGCAAGTTACTCTAGGCCTCAGTTTCCTCATTTGCAAAATGGGGTACTAATCTCTGCCTCATATGGCTTTGATGAGGATTAAGATAATGCAGGTACAACACAGTGGAACTGGCCTGACTTGGCCATCTGAGGGTTAATATCACTGAGATCTGAGAGATTAGGAAATCAGTCTCTTATAGCTGAAGATGGATTTTTAGCAGTTTACCAAAAACAAAAACAAAAAAATCTAGAAATGTTTAGTAAATTCCCTAATTATTTTCTGATGGAAAAGCAACCGTGTTGTCTGACATGATGTGTTACTTATTTGGTTACCACCTTCAGGATCCCTAGTATTCTTACATATATGGTGGCAGAGTGGGGGGCGGAGGAAGAATACTAAGTCTCAGTTGTCTTGTCTATCTAGTGGGCTCGATAATACTTATCTTGTAAATCAATCCTCCTGATAATGCCTGCTCTTGGAAAACACTACCCCCCTTCCTTCCTGTAACCACTGTATAAACTTTCCGTGACCCTACTTTGCTACCCATCAACTGATAGAACAGATAAATACTGATTACTGGAGTCCTAGAAATGTGGACTTAATTCATCTTAAAAATATTTGATTCACATTAATTTTGTATTCATTTATAGTGTCATTTGCTTTAATTGTTTAAAAATGCCTTAATATAACTGGTGTGAATTTAGACCATTTCAAATATGCTAAAAATATCACTAACTAGGGATAATTATACAGTATTTGAGATATAATAGCCATGCAACTAAAGCTTTAAAAATAGCTCAAAGCAGTCATGGACTGTCATTTTCTTGCCAACAGTCTCAAGATTCAGCATCCGACCTGGTCCTCCTAGTGCACTGGAGAAGTGCTGGTTATGAAACAGCATCTAAAACACATCGTTTCTTAAGAGACGGTATAATAACTTTCACTGCCAAGAAGAAACAGGTATTTGCTTTAAAGAAAATCATTACTGCAAACTGGGACTCCTTTCAACATCTGGATTCATCTTAGAAAACTGGCAATGCTTGTTTAATAGAAATCATTTCTTTAGCAGATGTAGAAAGAATGTTCTCTTCTTTTGGACTTATCTGAACTAAAAAAATCATCTGGATTTCAAAGAATAAGAAAGCAGATTCTTTTTCACTAACTATAAATAATTTGGAAGGGGGAGGAAAAAAATATTAAGTTTGCTATGCTGGCCTAGATGGTCTTACAATTAATCACAGAGCAACAATTTATTATGTAAATTAATGCTATGTTTCTTAACTATACCCTTAATCTTTAAAACCTAACCATTTTTAATTGCATAGCTATCGATTAACTATAAAATAGCCCATTTTTTGGCCATGTCAGTTACATTCTGCTTTTGTTATTGATGGGGGAAGTGCCCAGAATCTATAAGACTGCTATCTTGGATAAAAAAATGGTTGATTATTTTCCTAACAATTCTCAAAATGTCAGAAGGTTGAATTAAAGATGATTTGTCTCTGAGTCATTTTTTATGTATCAAATCAGTAATCTAATGTAGGTAGTAATTCAAATTGAAATTTTAAAATAAGTCAGTGCTTAAAATGAAACCTGTGCCTATATTCTAAAAAAAGATTTTACTTATTTATTTTTAGAGAGAGGACAAGGAAGGGAGAAGGGGAGAGAAACAGTTGCCTCTTGCGCTCCCCCAACTGGGGACCTGGCCTGCAACCTGGCATGTGCCCTGACAGGGAATTGAACCGGCGACCTTTCAGTCCACTGAGTCTGGTGCTCAACCCACTGAGCCACGCCAGCCAGGGCCTGCCCCAATGTAGGTTGTGAATAAGTAGTTATCTGAAAGAGGCACACTTTTTAATTTAACAGAAAACACAGTCTTTTTAACTGGTGACTCATCCTGTAGTTTAAACCATTCCATAAAAATATTTTAAGCATAGATCTACACATGTTCAGACCTCTCCCTTGAGGGGCAGTCCAGCTTTGATATCACCATCAAACAAGTTGCTAAATCACTGCGGAGAAAGTCATTTCTGTTATTGGCACAAAGGACTCATCAGAGTTGATTGCATAAGGTAGCCAGTCCTCACCCTGCTTTTCCATGGGGGTGGAAAACACAGAACCATCTGTCTACCACCACTTTTGTAAGATCCCTCCTGACCACAGAAAATCATCATCTTCCTCTTCCAGTTGCAAAATGGCAAAAAAGGAATAAAAGCAAACTATCATTTATGAAGACTCACTTCCCTTCTCTCATTTTAGATGTATATTTCCAGAAGAGAATCTTTTTGTGGGTGGGACCAAATCTGTCTGGAGACTAAGTGGCACTGAACAGCTGGGAGAACTTTAATATAAACTTGTACTGACTAAAAAAAAGCTGGGGAAAAAACCCCTTGGTAAACAGCATATTAACACGGAGCAATATAAGCAGAACTGGAACCACTATCATACTCCCTAGTTTTTTAATTTCAATTTTATTTTGGCTTACTGCTCCATGTTATCTGAAAGTAAAGGGCTTTCATAGGAAGTGGTTACTGAAGGCCTAGCATGAGGTCCACAGACCAAAGAAGGGCAAAGACTAGGAAGACTCTAAGGCAGTCAAGTTATCTGCTTTATATACTCACAAAAGGAAAAAAAAAAAAGATATTTATGAACTCACATGCAGAGGTTCTTCATTTTGAGACAGTTACTGTTTTTTGTTTGTTTGTTTGTTTTGTATTTATTTTCTTAAATAAGAAAGCCTAGGGAAGGGACAAGCTATGTGACAGCATGCAAGACCAGAGGTGAGAACAGTTTAATTTTGTAAGATGACTTATCTATTTATTCCTCTTAGTCTATTCTCTCCTCCTCTGAAAAATCAGAACCAAGGGATCCAAAGTATCGGAGACAGGAAATGAGTAAGGCAGGAAAAAGGATGTGGTCTGAAAAAGTGGATTCTGGGGCTGAGCCAGAGCAAGGAACAGGCACAGGGTTACAGAGGGGGAAGGGGTCTTGGTGGCAGGAAGAGAAGTCTCAGGGTCAATTGGCTCAGACTAGAAAGCTAGTGACAGAGGAGGTCTGTTTGGAGAAAGATTAAAAACACCTCCCTAAAAGTTTATCTGCCACTGAAATGCAGAGAAAAGATGCCTGAAGAGACCTACAGCCAGGAGAGTAATTATGGGGACAGAAGGAAGAGGAGCTGGAGTTTCCTTTCCTCTTTACCTTAAGGAAAGTGGAAATAATATATTATCTATTGAGTGCGCTTGACAAGGTAAGTCAGAAATTAAGCTAGGACGTGGAAGAGAAGTGGAAAGGACTGGGAGGGAATTACATGATGAAACACCAATATTTATTAAAACAACAGCTTAAAAAAAAAGAAAAATAAATAAAGAAGGCGGCGAGAACAGGCTCGTGAAAATGCAGTTGGACAACTGAGAAACCAATCAAGAACAACAGAAAAGTGGACTAGGAAACTGCCTACTTTCTCAAGATTAAAGCTGGAGAAAAAAGGCATCTGTTTTTCCCAGTGTGTATGGAAACCGATCTCGGGTGGGCCGAGAGGCAGAGCTCACAGGATGAAGGGTTCCTGGGAAGGGCAGGTGCCAAAAGAGCGCCACTACCCATCTGCTAGACCCTCTGTGAAACAAGCCAGCCCTTGTGTATGCGCCAAACCAGAAGCTCTGGTTCCCGCCTTGCAGGGACTGGAACCTAGGTACAGAAACAGTGGAAAACAGAGTTTATCAGCTGGCTCAGAAGTGGGGGTATTTCCAAATAGATATCCAGATGTTGGGGGCTTTGTGGAGAGATCACTTTTACATCTTTCCCAGTGCCTAGGACAGCACTTTCTTTATATGAAGCAGAAGCCTAATAGAGGTGTATTAAATCTAACGGAATGAAGCCAAAACTACTTAGCTGTGCAGGTATCTTAACACTCAAGACAGAATCTCTTGCTCTATCACCAGTACAGTAAGTTACTTTCTATTCTGGAGTCAAAATGACATAAAGCCCTACATTCTTTGTAACCTAAACCTAAGCCTTACTCAACAGACACTGGCCACAGGTCTGCTGCCCTATAACTGGTATAAAAGATGGGGATGGTGGGGGAGGGGGACCCCATCTTTTTTCTTATTTCTTACCCAGAAATAAGTGGGTAAGAAGGAATTTTCCTGCCTCATTACTATTATTCAGAATCACCTAGAAATCCTGCCAGTTCCAACATTTGGTTGACTCAGAAGGGGAAGAAAAATCCCAGGTGAACGATAATTGGATTACCCAGTTATGCCCCAGAGCCAAATGGCTGGAAAAGGCCAGGACAGCAGGGTAGATACCGCTAAAGAGACTATATTCTAAACCAAAAATTGAGACACATGGGTTGATAGACAATAGGTGGAATATTTTAAATTGTGGCTGTCCTAGAAAAATCGAGGACATATGGTGGATTTAGGTCGGTAGCTTCTTTCACTACAAGGGATGGATCCTCTGGGCCCAATATGCTAATAGGAGAGGATTAAAGATATAGGGTGGGAGATATTGAAGGGGCAAGCTGTCACGGATTTGTAAAGCAGGAAAAGAAAAGTGTGTAGACAGCACAGAAAGAAGGTTAACGTTCTAAGTATGGAGTAGGAGAAAAGGAAAGTTGATCAGAACTGAAAGTATGTCACTTACGCTAGTGAAATCTGTTCAGGTACCAAAGGCGGGGGTTGGGGAGGGATGGTGAGGGTATCACTGGCACAGACTGATGTGAGTTCAGACTGTAGCTTCACCATTAGTTTGCAACCTGACCTTGGGCAAAGTATTCCCTCTCTGTGCTCTTCAATTTAAATAGAAAAATCTCACAAATCCTGATTTTAATATAAAGGATCAATAAGTATTACTATACCTTCATTTGGCAAGGGAAAGAAAGAAAATACTCTTCTAAAAATGGAAGAGAGGACAGACACAGAACAGCTTGTCCCTTTCCATCCAGTTAAAAACCTCGTGAGACTGAACTAGATTAAAAACAAAACTCTCCAGCGAAGCCTCTGGCCCTCCAAGATAGAAGTCCCCTATGGAAGGAACAGAGCCGGTGCCAGCAGCCTTGCCCCTTAAACGGATCATCCATCCTCCGGTAAAACGCCGTCCCGCGAGGGCGGAGGCGGGGGTGGGGGTGAGGGTGAGACGGGTAGGGACGGGGACACACGGAAACGTTTGGCACGCCAAGGTTGACACTAAGGCTTCTAGGGAAGTGCGGGATAGGCAGGGTCCCCGACGAGGTAGGGAGGCGCAGGACACCACCCAGGCGCCGAGAGGGCGAGAGTCGCGGGCTGGCACGGCCTGGCAGCCGAGTAGGCCCGGGCCCAGAGTGGCACCGGAGGGCGGTGCCTGGTTTCCAGCGCGACGAGCGCGGGCCGAGGACCCCCTCTGGCAAGAACCCCTCCCCCGCACGGGCACTGACCTGTCCAGGGCCCGGCTGGGCCTGGCCGGGCGGGGCCTACGCAGCCCCTTGGCCGGGCGCCGCCTCGCGCGGGGTCCCGGGCCCGGGCGGGCCGCCTCCTCTCCGCCGGGAGCCTCCGAGCCGGGGCCCGGGGCTGCCGCGGCGCATCCGACCGCACCGGCCTGGCCGGCGTCAACAAAGGGCGGCGGTGGCGCGAGGCCGGGGCGGGGGCGCGAGCGGCGGCCGAATTGCGCGCGCGCGCGGCGGGCGCTCGAGGGCTGCAGCCGCCGCGGAGACAATGCGGCGCGTCCCGGCAGGGCTCCCGCGGCTGCCTCCGCCGGGGGCGGGGTGAGGCGCGGGGCGGGGCCTCGGCTGTCGGGGCGGGGACTCTGGGAGGCGGGGCGCCAGCGCGGAAGCCACGCCGCGCGCTTCCTTTGTGCGGTCGCCAGGGCCCCGCCCCGCGGCCTCCGGAAGACCGTGTGAGGCTTGCAGCGGGTTAGAGACGTCGGATTTCGGTATGAGGAGGCTAACGCTACTCCTCAATGACCTCTGTCTGCTCTAGCCCAGTCAAAAGTCCCCCGTGGCGTAGGGGACTGGGACTCCCGCCTCAGCCAATAGGGAGGCAATAATAATAACTACCAGTAATTAATTGCGTGTTTAATGTGTCAAGCTCTACATGCATGCACTCTCAGTGTTCACAATAACCTTAACAAGTGGTCATTATCCTTCCCACTGGGAACTGAGGATCAGAGAGGTTAAGTAATGATCAAAGTGATCCAGCTACACCTCCATAAACGAGGATAATGCCTACTTTTAGGCTTACTGTGAAGGTTAACTGAGGACATTTATACAAATTGCCAGCAGTGCCTGGCACACAGTTGGAGCCCAATAAATGTTACTTCTTGTCCTAAACCATACTGGTTTAAACTGAACTGTAGTTGGTGGAGTACACTGATTCAGTAGATATGCTAGGAGATGTGGGAGATACAAAAGAGATACGTGGCTCACAAATCTCACTCCCAGCTTTGTGCTTAGTAGGTAACACAACTCTCCCCATAATTTTCTCTCTTCCCAACATTTTCCCATTATCTCGCCTTTTTAAATATTCATATTCTTCATATTTTCTCTTCAGGTCTCCCTCATCCCTTTTTCTTTGTTTCAAAGTTTTACATTTATTTTATGTTCCTTGATTGTTTACTCCCTTTCTCTTTTCCCCATTCCCTTTCTTTCCCCTGTAGTATTTTTCAAATTTTCAAAGCTTTCCTTTATTAATATTCATATTTCTTCCCCCTTTCTCTCTATTCTCCAAACTTGCCCACACTTTCCCGACTCCCTGCCATTACTTCTGCTGCTCCCTCCTGGAATGGCCTTTCATTAACTCTGCATGTCCAGGTCCTGCTTATCCTTCAACGTCTAGACTCAACAACAGTGGTGGACAAATTTCTGCAAGGGACCAGATAGTAAATGTTTTCGACTTTGCAGACCATACGGTCTCTGTTGCAACTACTCAGCTCTGCTGTTGTAGCAGGAAAGCAAAACACAGACAACATGTCCATGAATACATGTGGCTGTGTTCCAATAAAACTTTATTTATGGACACTGAAATTTGGATTTCATATAATTTTAATGTATCATGAAGTACTATCCTTTTTATTCTTAAATGTCTTAAAATGTAAAAAGCATCAATAACTTGCAGGCTGTACAAAAACTGGTGAGGTGATGGGTTTGGCCCTTGGGGTGTAGTTGGCCAACGCCTGCTCTAGAACAGGGCCACTTCCTCTCTGCAGTCCAACCTGGGATTCTGTGTCTGGTAGTAACTTTTCCTTCTTATAGCACTTCCCTATAATCCTTCTGTGGCATTTATCACATTTTACTTTTTATTGTATATATTTTTTCCTATGCATTTCTCACCTTTCCCAGCAGACCTCAAGCTCCTTGAAGGTAGGGTACAGATCTTTTTTCTCTGTGCATTACCTCACACCCCACAGAACTTTGCACAGAGCAGGCATTCAAACACATACAGAATGGACATACAGTTAAATGTCAGGTGGTTGACAATTGTTTCCACCTGTTTGTGCAATTGTTTGTGCAATTGTGCAAAGTTTACTTCTGTCATTAGATAGTACCTCTGGAGCAGAATGCTTATTATTTGTATATTATCTTGACTAGATGACAGAAAGAGATTGTTGAGAGCTTTATAGACAAGATGGAGAAAGGTAGGCAAATGTCAGCTCATTTAGGGGCTGTTGGATAACAAATACTTGAGTAAAGACTGTTGATAATTACCAACCTTCAGACAGGGCATGTGTCCTCAGTTAGGTCCTATGCAATATTCCTATTAGCAAATTGGTTAAAGACAAAGCAAACATGCTACATAATTTATAGATAGCAAAGGTAAGCAGAGGGATTAGTATAATAAATAACAAAATTCAGATATGAAGCATTCCTGCCCCACCACATATTTTCTCTGTGCCTCAATTTTTTTCAGTCTTTAAAATGGAGGTGATAAAAGTTCCTGCCTCACAGGATTACTGTCGGGATTGAATTAGGAAATACATGTAAAGCCTATCAGAGAGAGCCCAGAAAGTGTTAGCTGTTAACTATCACCATTTTCTTGCTAGGCTGAAACTATGGGCTAAGTTCACAAGGTAACATTTAACACATGTAATTAACCATATTTTGGCTCAAAATATAAGCTGTGCAAGTCTGAGACTAGGGAGACCTGGAATGAGAGTGGTCCATGTAAAGAGAAACCTCAAAAACAAAAATCAGGAACAAAAAGCAGACCCGAACGTCCGGAACTCAGATGACGCAGCACTCTATGACCCAACAGTATCATCCCCCTGGGTTGGAGCAGTTAATGCGGGGCCATACATGCAACATCCCGATGATGGGAAGCAAGGGAATTTCATTTGGAGCCAGAGTCATGGTGCTGCCCCTTCAGAGCTGTGTGACCTAGAGTCCCTTCAGGCCTTCTGTTTCCTCCTCTGAATAATGGGACAATAATATTTCTTTCTCAGGGTTATGATCATGGGTAAAGGAAAACTTAGAACAGAACTTGGCACATAGTAGGTGCACCCCTACCATCCCATGTAGATGTAGGAAACAGTCTTGCCCCTTGAAGGGCTTATACAGTGAGGCGCCAGTGCCCACCTATGGTGACTAGTGGCTTGTTATATTTGGAATTAAGGTGCTCAATTTGGGGGATTACACTTTGAGGGAATTAATGAAAAGGTGGAAAGTGCCTAGACAAGAATGGTGGGAATGGGAGGTCTTGACATGTGAAAAGTTAAAAAAAAAAAAAGAAAAGAAAAGAAGTCTCAGATATTTAGCCTGGAGATTTTCTCTTTTTTAATGGGAGGGAGAGGAAAGAGAATGATAACTGTCTACAAACACTGTAGGAGGTGGACTCTGTTACAGCTCACGAGAGAGAATCACAACCAGTGGTGGGAGTTTCAGGGGAGCAGATTTGGGCTTAATTTCAAGAGTGACTTTCTGATAATTAGAGCAATTCCACAATGGAATGGGCTGCTTTTCAAAATGATGGACCCCTTACCTTGCAAGTGTGCCAAGAGAACGATGACTTCCTTCCTGTCTTTTAACTTTGCTAATGTTCTTTCTCCATATTCTTTTGCTCTCCTCTTCCTTGACCCCATCCTCCATTCATTATAAGACATTTATAACCTTTACCCCCTACTTTGTCCTAAAGCATTATTCTTCTCTTTTCTCCTTCAGTTTGCAAACTGTTTTTCCGTTGGATCTCCCCACCCCCTCCTCAGCACGCAGTCCAGTGACCGGAACTGCCTCCCTGCGTTGTAGGCAGCAAATGGCCCAGAATGTCACTGAGATCTGGGCCAAGATTGCTGTGCACACTGGCAGAGAGGGGAAGGAAAGCAAATGGATTGCTGCAAACACGGAGCTACTGCTGTGGCCCTCCCATCAGGGCAGAAGGATCCAGCAGAGTCTCCTGAAACCCAGGTCATGGAAAAGTCCACTTGGAAAAAGGGCACTCACAGGTGGACAGATGGGGATCCCAGAGATGAGCACTGTCCCCTCAAAGATGTTTTCCATGAGCTGAACTCATTCTGAATCCCCTTCAAGCTCCCCCTAGGCATTTATTTCCCTTATCTTTGAACTACACAGCCATCTTGTAATATTCCCGATTTCAAGAACTCCCTCTCATTCCAAATGAAGCAGAGAACTGAGATAACTGGATACCTGCCCGAACTCTCAAACCAGCCTCGGATATGCGGACACATCTGACACATATGCAATAACATGAAGGCCTCAAAGTGGGCATCTAGAACTTTCAACTCCCCTCTTCTTCCTCTATCCTCTTACCCTTATACTTTCTGGGTCCCCTTTCTTTATATCCTTGGCTCATTTTTCCCTTCCCGCCCCCCACCCCTGTTTTCACCCATGCAATTTCTTTGTTGCCTCTTTGGGCTTGAAATAGCTCCCCTCCATTCCTGACACCCAAGTGTAATGTGCCAGGGGCTGACAAGGAAGGCCAATTTTCTCCCCTCCCCCCAGAGCCCCCCTACACTTCATACCGTGAGCTGGGGACTGCTGGATGTGAGGGCTCTTGGGCACAGGCAGGCCACCAGGCATGGCAGTGACAATGGCTTGCTGATGCGGGGATGGGCCAGACCGAGTCTCAGGCACACTCTTCTCCCCAGGTGCCACATCTTTCCAGTCATCTGGGGTGCACTGCTGGGGCTGTTAAGGGACAGGACAGAGACGATCTTCTCATGAATTGCCTTTACATTCTGGACATTTCCCCTTTTTCTGTGGAGCTTGGGTAGAAGGCAAGGACATTAAGATTTAGCCAGCCTCAAATTAGGGAGAGGCCCCTTTTCTTTCTTGGACGACCCAGGGGGCTTCACCATTCAGCCCACCCAGAAACACACCCAGAAGGGGGCTGTGTGCTCACCCCACCTCCCGTTTGTTCCCTGAGCCTTGGCATCATCTTACTCACCACGGGCGAGGCAGGCTGTAGCTGTAAGATGACAGCTGAGGCGTGCTGGAACCTGCGTTGAGGGGTGTGGGACAGGCCCTCGGGATATCCATTGTGAGGCCCAGCGTCTGGCGTGGGAGGGTGACAATGCTGAGTGCTGCCAGGCTTGTGCAGGTTGGCAGTGGGGCACTGGAGAGGCAGGGTGGGTGTGACTGGGCCTAATGGCGTGGCGTGGCCTTCGGGGCTGGGCTGCAGAGCCACGCTCGGAGGGACTGAGGCGAGCTGGGGGTGGGGCTGGGCTTGGAGTGCGGGCCGTGACTGCTGGGGCTGCTGCTGCAGCGGCTGTGGTTGCTGCTGCTGCTGGATCACAAACTGGGGCTGCAGGTGCTTTGAAGATGGCTGCGGGAGGAGCTGGTGTGGCTGCAGCTGAGTGTAGGCTGAAGGGGGAGAAACCAGGGTGGGTGCTGTGGCTTGGCCTCATCTTCTGCTGTGCCCCCCAACTGTGCCCCCTCCCACAGCCACATGAAGAAGGCGTCCCAAACCCAGTGTCTCCTGCTCTCGCCTTTCACCGAGAGCCTGGCGTGGTCCCTGCCGTGGCCCACTATCTCTCTGTGTGTCCTTGCTTTCTTCCTATGCCGAAATCCTGGACCTTTGGCTGTCCCTAAAGCCCAATGCAAAACTCACCTCCTCTACGAAGGCTTCTTTGATCATTCCAGCCAGCTGTTCAGAGAAACACTGGGCTCTCTGGTGTGCCGTGTCCTCCCTCTCCTCCATGCCCTTCCCTTGCTTTCCCCCATGGCTCCAATACATGCAGCCTTGCATCGCCTGGCCTGGCTCTGTCTGGCTAGCTCTCGGACACCCTCCGGCTCTGCTCAGGCTGGCCTCCTCCAGCAAGCGCCCATCGCGCACAGTGGGCCTCGGACTGTGGCAGGAGGCAGACCAGGGCTGCACTATCACACCAGGGCCTTCTGTTACATAGTAGGGGACCGTGGGATGAAAAAAAATACTGTGTGAATAAAATGAGAGAGAATGACATCATGTGCACGGTACAGTGCCTGGCACATAGTCCTGTTCAATCATTTCTAGCTATAATGAAAATTATTGGGTTCTGAAAGTATCCTGGGCTTCCCTCTATCATAATAAGGTGTGGCCTCTGATTGTTTCTTAGTTATCTTCCCTTCCAGATCATGAGCACCTTGGCGTCAAAACTATCATGTATCTCTTTATCCAGAACCTCGCACAGTGGCTGACATTAGGTGGGTGCTAAGGAAGTAAACTTATTACCCTGGAGTGGAATTCAGTTGTTGCCATTTGCTGCTAGCCTTTTCTTCTGCCATTTTAACCAGGCTGACTCTTTGAGGTAAAGATTCTTATACTTTTTAGTAAATCCCTGTGTCTCGCTCATGCCGTGGACGCAGTAGGATTTCAGGAGATTCAGCTCAGATACCGATTGTCCTCACACCGCTCACTCTCTCTGGTGGCATCCAGGCCAGCTTAGCCTGAGGGCGGCTCAGCTGAAAGTGGCCCTGCACAGAGGGCCCCAGCTGGAGAGCCAGCAGAGACGGGCTGTGCCGTGCAAGCACACGGGCCACCGTGGGACGCTCACAAACAGAGTTTTACAGCCAAAAGCTCCCAGCCAATGAGGATGAAGGCAAAGTCTGGGTCCTGAGCTAACATTTAGAAAGGATCCTGTGATGCTTACAGGAGCAAAGTAGGCAGAATTCAAACGGAGTCAGGGGAGGGACCTTCTTCCTTGAATTTTGTCTATTTACATGTAAGTTTCCAACTATCTCATCACAGCCCAGCATGGAGTTCCAAGCAGAACACCAAGAGGGATGGAAAAGAAAGGCCAGAAACAAGAGGCGTTAAGGAAAAACAAAGTGGTCCTTGGTGATTGAGGGCAGAGAGAGAGGGAACGCGGGCGGCCCACAGGGCTGCAGTGGGGATGTCAGTCAATGATGAAAGAGGGAAACTTGGGTGGTGATGAGGATTTGAGAGAAAGGTGTTGAGTTTGAGGTGATGGTAGAACATCCAAATGGAAGTTGCCAGCAGGCATTTGGTGATTATAAGTGGCCTTTGACCCCAACCTAAGCCTTGATCCCAATTCCACACTGAATAGCACAAACCTAACAATCACGGAGAAACTGTTAATCAGGCAAGCTTTACAATCAGGAATGTTTAAGATAACTGTTGATAAGGCACCTGAGATATTGGAGGCTCTGGAAGCAAAAGAGATCTGAGGAATGATGCTTAACCTCACAGAAAACTCAAGTGACACCTTTTCTCTTATTACAAAACCATAAATTCCTGGGCTGGGAGCAGAGCCACTCCAGGTGCTGCCCATCAGAGGTGACAGTCAGAGACGGTGCAGGTCCGAGGAGCGAAGAGGGTCAGTGGCCTGGCCCACCACTCCCTGGCCGTGTGGCCTGAGCTGGGTCCCTCTCCTCACAGGGCTTCAGAGTTTTTATCTGGGAAACAAGCGGCTTGGTGACCACATAAGTCTCTTTCAGTTTTACAATTTGATGGGAGTAGCTATCACAGAAAATAGTTTAAAATTCAGGATTTGTAAGGTGAAAAAAAAAAAAGAGAGAGAGAAAAGGTTCTAGATCTATAGAGCATAAACAACAATAGTGAGGAACAACACGTGTTTGTTTACTAAGATTGGGAGGGGCACCTGCTGGTGCCCCCGCCCTCCATCCCTGGGCTCCCCTCATTTCCGCCTCTCGCCCCCGTCCCATGCTGCTCATGGAAATCCAAAGGCAACTGTTTTAGGACAAATGATGCCAGTATGTGCCAAGGCTGTAAACAAAGCTCATGAAAGCTGAGATAAGTGATAAGTTCATAGGTCAAAGATACCAAGGTATTTTGGGTGGAGTATATATCCTTAACATTTGACATTGATAAAAAGCAAATGCCACAGATTAACTCCAGCATTATTCTGGGTCAAAGACCTTATATTCAAAGTTTTGCAATAACTTTCTAATGGGTCTTCCTGATTCTAGTTTCTCCTCTCTATAGACCACCTTATAGATGATTGTGAATTAATCTTCCCAGTGCACAGATCTGATCCCTGATTAGAAGCCATGAAGGATTCCCCTTTGTCTGCAGTTGTCTAAAGCCCCTGCTGTTTAATATCTTTTTACTACACAAATGAACCTTTTAATTTTTATTATTTCTTTGATCCAAGCAACCTTTACTGCTTACTGTCCCCTGTATGGAGTTGATGTCTTGCCTCACATTGTCTAGAATGCCACAGATAAAATGCTTGTCATCCTTTCCCTGCCTTTGCAGACAATAGCTGCTCAGGGGCCTCTGCTTTGCAGTGCTCTCAGAGACGCAGTGATTCCAGCAACGTGGGCTCTAGGGTCAGAATGCTTGGATTTGAACCCCAGTTCCCCTGGACCAGCAGTGAGATGCTGGCTGGCAAGTTACTTGACCTCTCTGTGCCTCTGTGTCTTCACCTTTAAAAGGGTAATACCTATCTCAGAGTCATTTCACTTATCGCCTTTAGTTGGCAGAATTGATGGGATTCGCCTGTTTCCTTCAAAGCATCTTGAATGTCGTGGATGCTCAATCAGCATTGCTGAACGGACGGACGGATGGATGGACGGACGGACGGACGGACGGATGGATGGATGAGAAACATGGTGGGGCTCCAGCTTGTTTATCTCACAAAACTCATCCTCTCCAGAGCCAGAACAGGGGGGAGTGGGTGGAGCCCCACAGACCACTTTGGTTTTTTCAGTATCCTGGTTTACTGAAGGCCGTCCTCCTGTCCAGCCTCTGCTCACTGCCCTCCTGCACTGCCCCTCAACCCACCCTCAAGGCCCTGCTCCTTGTGCGTAAACATCACACTCCCTTGTGCCTTTTTGGCCTTGGTTTCAGTGCTTCCATTTTCTGCAGTGCCCTCCCTCTGCTTCAGGGATCTACGGCATAGGCTTCTTTGGCCCAGGCTCAGCTCCTGTTTTCTTCCTCTTCACTTTAACCCTCAATTGTGAGTTTCCCCTCAGAATTCCTGACTGTTTTTATTGTTTTTTTTTTTTAATTCACTTGTGGTTTAATGTGTACTATCTTGTACGTGTATTTCATTGATACTTAACAAATTAATTGTTGTTCCCCCACCTCCCATTTTACCATCTTTTGAATGGGATGCATACACAGTGGATGCTGTTGGTTTAATTGGCAGGGTTTCTCTTCCTTAGAGTTAAAAAAATAATGGTGGATCTTACAATCAGTGGTGTCTTAGATGAAATTAAACGGGAATACTTTCTTTTGTGTGTTTATTTCTTATCCACCCAACGAGCCTGCATGTTTTTTCAGCCAAAGATGTCTTACGCGTATTTTTTAAAAAATTAAAATGGTTTGAATTCACCTGGAAGGTTTTTATGTTTCTTTTCTCTTCCGCATTGTCCAACATAATACCCTACATGTTTGCAGGTGCTTAGCAAACGTTTGCTGCTGATCGTGGTGAGACCCATGAATCTTCTCCCATGCCCAGCCCTCCCAGCTCAGTTAGGGGTGGTGAAGGAGGGCATTTCCCACTGGAGCCATGACACCAGACGTGGCCGCATCCCTCTTCCCTACAGCTACAATGGGGCATATATGTTTATGAAATTAAGGCACAGAAATGTCTCTGGATCTCCCTTCGTTTTTCCTAAGGTCCAACGCTTTCATTTCTTCCCTGCACCCATTTTGGCTCCCCACCCCTGTTGCTGAAAAGTTCATCCCTTCTAAGGATCAGCGGGCCGGTTCTGCGGGACCTCAGCCGCAGCTTTGGAAGGCCTCCTCAGCCCTTTCTGCAGTGGAGCAGAGGAGGGACAGGCCTGGGGCCTGTGTGCCTTAGGGCCCAGCTAAAAGGAGAGACTCTAGGGAATGGTCTGGTGCTCTAACTTTGAACAGCCTCTTTAGAATCTGTAGAGGCCAAGCCCTGTTCCCAAATCACTGGTTGTTAGCAACGGGAGGATTAAAGTCCTCCAGGCAGGAGGGCTGACTACGCGGGATTACCGACACGCCCCTTCACGGGTGCCCACTCTGAATTGATCAATAATGGATCTCTATTGATCTCAATTCAAGTAGGCAGGAAACAGCTCACCATCCCAGAAATGCTGGGCCTCTTGTGCCAGAATATATGGGAGCTGTAAGCATCCCAGTCAATAATTGATGAGAGTCTGGAGCTGCCGGCAGGACTGCGGAGCGAGGCTGCCTGCAAGAGAGGCATGGCGTTCCTCCCTCACAGGAATGTTATTACCTACTGCTGTCCAGGGTTTAGGACGTTGAGTGAAAAGATACTGTCAACCATTCACTCGCTCAATAAACATTAATAAGCACCCACTACAGACCAGGTGCTATGTTTGGTGCCGGCTAAAACATGGTCCCTAGAATAGACAACAGTTTAGTCAAGGAGACAGCTGGTAAACAGATTCTCTCAGCATAACATGGTAAATGTTATGAAAGGAGATGAGCACAGAATGCTGAGAACATAGAAGAGGGGACTCAGCTTGGGAAGGAGAGCGGGGGAGGTTTCCCCAATGAAGTGTTTAGCACCAGAGTCAGGACGATGACGAAAGGAGCAGCGTGTGGGAAGACTTGGAGGTATAAGTCGCCATGGTGCACTCAGAAACCTGTAGGGCACTCCTACAGCTGAAGCAAGGGCGTCCAAAAGAGAAAGCGAGAAGAGGAGGCAACTGGAGGTTGGGTCTAACCGATGCTAGCGCCCTCAGGGGCTGCTCATCCCCAAAGACGTCTCATGTTATCAGGCCTCAGGGGGTGACTGAGATTGAGGTTGACTCAAGAAGTCAGAGTCCAATACACATAGATACAGAAGCTCCTTTTAGGAAAACTGAAAGCAGTAGCCGCATGCATTTTCCGGGATGCAGTCCCTCTGGGCTGAGGGTTGGGAGGAATACGAGTGGGGAAGGAGAGTGAAGGGAAGTTTCTCTGTAAGAGGGAAGTGGGTTATGAAAACAGGGTTGCCAAGCAGGGGCACTCTGAGGCGGTCTGCCTATGCTTTCCTGTCTTTAGGGCTGCTCTGCAGCCACCTGGCAACACTTCCAAATACCCTCTGTGAGCGGGATTCCTTATGAGGCAGCTTGGAGCATTTAAAAAGGAAACTACCCCATCGTTGGCAGAGGGATGATAGGCAGGACAGCGTTAGCGGCTGCAGGTATGGGTTTTAGCGTCAGATGGATCTGCTTTGAATCTTGTTCTGTCACCTGTAGGCTGTGCAGCCTTAGACAACATGCTTAACCTCTCTGAATGTTAATTTCCTGTCCTGCAAATGGTGATACATACTATGTTGAGAAGTTGCCAGAATCAAATGGAATATTATGTTTAAACCACAAAGATGTTTACTGCCTTTGTCCATACCTAGTAGGTGCTCAATAAATGGTAGCTATTCTTAAAAATACTTCCCGCTTTTGTATGTTGCTTTGAACTCCTCAAGGCATTTTTATAATTTGAGTTTCATGTATTCCTTACAATAAGCCTCTGAGGCAAATGGGCAGTGTTCTCATTTTATAACAAAAACTGAGAGTGCTTTCCAAGTGACTTCTACAATGCAGCCAGTTAAGGGAAAATCAGCTATATTTGACAGGTGAAGCATGTTGCGTTGCGTGTGACAAATGCTCAAAAAACGCTGCTGGTTGAGTGAATAATAGAAGTCAATAAGTACAAGTGGAAAAAGCAAGCCCTGGAGGGTGAGTTGGAGGCCACTGAGAACTTTAGAGGTGATCTTGGTGGGATAGATGATGGAAGGGGAGTGTTGGGCCAGCAGGTGAGAGGTAAAAGGTATGTGACCGGTCAAATAAGTCATAAAGGAGCGGGAACAGGGAGAAGAGGCCAAGGATCTGTGGGAGGAAGCCATGGCAATTCCAGCGGTTCAATGGGCAATGCGAGCAGCATCCTGAAGGGCCACCTGGAGTCAATCAGTTCATCAGAAGTTATTACGTGCTATTATATTGAGTTTCTCCTCTAGACTGGGCAGCGCAGCTGATAAAGTAGGAGATAAAGACACAGTGAAGGGTTTCTAACCAGGGGAGACTGTCTCTGAGGAAGATGGTTCTAGCAGCTGTGCACAGGGCGCCCGGGCCACCCATCTGTTAGGCCTGCCGTGAGCCTGCTCTGTGCGGGTCGCCTTTGCAGGCCAGCTCGTTCATCTTCAGAGCCGGTGGCAAATATAATCACCTTTGTTTTATAAATGAAGAAACTGATGTTTACAGAGATTAAGTAACTTGACGAGGGCCATAAAACTCGTAAGCGATAAAGCTGGAGCCTGACACCAGGTCTAAGTCCAAAGCTTGTGCTTCTACCATTATAACACTCTCCCCCATGGGGAAGGAAAATCAAGTCAAAATAAGCCTGAGACTGGGAGCCTGGGGTGCAGGGATCCCTCATGACTGTGAGCAGCAGTCAGGAGCTGGGAAAGGGGGCCTTTCCACAGCGGGAGGCTTCTGGGGTTTTGCTTTAGTTTTCTTTATGAATTTTCCAGATTTTAAACATGTGGATTCAGGTGGGGTGATGTATCCAAGTGGGAATATCCTATCAATGGCTGGCGGCCTATGGGGAAAGAGGAGGAGGGCAGGGATGGATGCATACTGGGAAGTCGCCTGTGGACAGGCGGTTGGGTTTCGAAATCTAAGACAGACAAGCTCATCTGGGGGCTACATAAGTGGTGGACTAAAAGACAAGGGAGAGAGGGAAAAAGGTCTTTTGGGGGTCCCATCGCCAATGACGGTGGGACAGGGATAGGGAAAGAGGAGCAGGTCCTACCTACATGAACAGATGGTCACAGGCACAAACGGCCTCTCTGGGTGTAGGTACTTCCCAGTGCCAGCTGAGATAATCCTCCTTCTGTTCCGTTCTTGGAACTTACTCATTTTTCAAGGTACAACTCAAATTTCCACAACCCCTATTGGAATTTAAACATGCTCGTCTCTCTAACTCCCATATGGTTAGCGTTATGTTTGGCATTTAATAGATGCTTAACGAATATTTGTTGAGCTGAACTGAACAATTATTAGGAGAAAAACTACCTGGGGATGGCAGTTATTTTTTCTGAGCCATATCTTCTTCATTTGTGAGATGAAATAATCATTGGATTAAATGAGATATACAGGTAAGGCATTTAGTACAGTGCCTGGAATATGATTGTTCATTAACTGGAATTACTATTACTAGCTGGCAGCAACCATGGCAGTAATATACATAAAAGGAGCCTAGGATAAAGAATTTCAGGAATGAAGGAATATGCTCATCAGTTCACAGGTCCTTTGTGTATCACAGTTGTACCTCTCTCTCTCCCTTTCTCTCGTGCACACCAATGGGGAGGGACACTATTAAGCAAAATATAAAACCCCACTGATATCCCATGAAATTTTGATTCCAGCTAGATAACAGGCCCACCTGCATGTTTCTTTTTCTTCTTTTTTTTAAATTGGATTTTGTAAGTAAAAATGTGTCTACGCCACCGTTTGGCAGCTGCTTCAGGAGGGAAATATGGTCCCCGAGATCCCTGGAATCAGCAAGCATCCCATTGTCTAGCCTATCACAGACAGAAATCACTACTCCCTGACACAGAATCCTCTCTGTGATAAAAAACAAAGCTGCTGTGTGGCAGGCCTTTCCAACAGAGAATTCTCTCTCCTCCACGAGACCTGAGGAGGGATGAAGAAACAGAACAAAGACCTGGCATCTGCGGCACAATTGTGTGAAAAGGGCGCAGGCTTTTCAACGCCCAGGCAGTTGCCTTTTGTCGCAGCATGTCCCTCCTGGTCAGCGACTTTCTCCTCACTTTTGGGCCTGAGTGTGCACCCAAGGCCTCCATCCACTAGAATGAGAACTCCAAGAACCGAGCCTCCCGCCGGGAGCTGGGCCCGACTCCCTTAGGCCTGGGTTTCCCTGAAGGCCAGGCCCCGGGGACCTTGCCGCCTGCCCCTCCTCTGCCGGCCCTGGCTCAGCACTCCAGTCACCAAGAAGCCCAGCCTCTTAGGCTCTGCTCTCCACCCCTCCCTCCCCTCCCCCACCCACCAACCCACCCCTTTTCAGGGCTTAAGGGACCTTTTCTATTTGCAGAGCCTAAAGAGGCCGGTTGCCAAGGTGACAGGAGCAGGAACAGCAGGGAGCTTGCCATGGGGGAGGGGCTTTGCCCCCAAACAGCTGTCAGTGGGAGCAGTCCCAGCTGGGACTAGAGCGCCTGCCTGCGCTGGGAGGAAACAGCCCCCAGGAGAACACATTGCCCTCTGCCGTACTCCCCCCACGGCCCCGCCCCCCAACAAGTCTCCACTGGTTACTTTCCCTGGGGGCAGCCAGCCAGCCAGCCAGCTCAAAAAATGCTCCAATAACCGACAAAAACGCTCTGTGCTCTCTGCTCCCCCACCCACGCGTGCGCGCATGCTCTGATCACTCCATTCACAGTGGGTTGGCTGGGCAGGAGGCCAGGAGTTACCTCTGCCTGGGGAGGTGTGGAGCCAGGGCAGGTGCTGCTCCAGGCGGCCCTACTCCCCCATCAGGTCAGAAGGGTTCAGTCTTTTTTTTTTTTTTTTTTTTTTTTTTGGTTTTTTGTTCCCGAGGCCCAGAGAGGATCTGCTGTATCCTAAACCTCCCCGCTGTCATCCATTTGGGAGGTGGGGGTGGGGGAGTGGAACCATGGGGTTTACAGAGAGGAAGGGGAGAAGAAAGGAAGAATAGGAGGGGCCAGTGGGAGGCAGGACCAATGCAAAGCCTACTGATTTCTGTCTCTGGGGAGAGGGTCTTTGTGGTCTGCAGCTGCTCCATAGAAAGTTCCGTGGAGCCCCTGGTCTCTGTACTGCCTATAGCCACATACTGTTAGTTCCAGGCCACACTTGGGGCCCTGGTCCTCAGCTTGTAACTCACCTGCATCCACCCTGACCAGGCTCAAGAGAAGAGAGCCCCCTACTAGACTCTGTAAACCCTAGAAGAACCTTAGATCTGTCAGGCTCTTTGAGCTTTGGGTCAGAAATAAGAAAGGCCTAGGAAACTCCAAATTACTTGTAAGAACTGAGAGAGGTAAATATAGCTTGATGATTAAGAACCAGGATCTGACTCAGCCAGACGTGGAATTGGTTCCCACTTCTGCTCTAGGGTTTGTACATTGAATGAGTACGTAGAAGAAATGCTAACTTGGGGTCCCTGCTCTAGTTCAAGTTGCTGTCAACTCATGGTAAGAACCCTAGTCTTTACCCTTCTGAGCCTCAGTTTCTTTCTCCAAAAAAAGAAAGAGACTGGACTAATCTCTGGAGAGAGCAAAGCCAGACAGAGAGAAGCACATGGAGCCACAGGGCAGGGAGGCCTCTACAGGCTCTGCAGTGACCTGTGCAAGGCAGAGACTAACGCTTTGTCTTTGAAACCTCAAAAAGGTGAACAAAGGACTTTAATTCAGATTCCTCCCAGTGCACTGCCATAATGCGTGACTTGCACTTTCTCCTGTCTGTCCTAGACACCTTTGTTTACTCTGCCTGTTGAGTAAACCACTCATGCTTCAGGAGCCACGTGCCATTTCATCTGAGGGACAGCATCTCTGACCCATCCTGCCTGGGACTGAGATGACCATCTATGCTCGGTGCCTGCTTACCTTGTACTCATGCCCAGGATAGGATTTATGAAATGGAATGGAGTTGCTTATATAGCTGGCTCCCACCTTTTGACTGCACACTCCTTTAGGTAAGGAATTATATTTTTGACCACTTTTGTTAATTAGTAACAAGCATATAGTAGGTTCTGAAGAAAATAATAGATAGGATGGTAAAATGGCCTGGATGAGGACAGAGGGTCAGTGGTTGTCTCAGGGATGTGACCAGGGTGACTCTCTCTTTAATGCACAGCCACGTGGTCTACCGCTCTATCTAATTCTGTGCTGTAACAGTGTGGTCTTGTTCCCTAGACCAATAAGCCAGGCTTCGAGGGCCCTTGGCAGATTTTCACCACTAAGGATGGCTGATAGGAGGCAGTGCTGGGGGAATCCCAGCAGGCAGGGAAAGCGGTCTGGCCCCTGGGAGGGCTGAGTCACCTCCTTCCGAGACCTTGCCTCACAGATAACCTGCTGGATTGTTACTTTTTAAATCTGCTCTAGTTATTCTCAGGAGTGACCCTCACTGGCAGCCTTTCTTGGCTCTTCCCACCAAGGACAGCTAGTGCCTCGGTGTTCCTGCGGCACGCAGAGCTCACACGCTCATCACACGTGGCTGTCCCTCCAGGCTGCGCCCGCCGGGCGGGCCCGGCCTCAGTCTTAGTTATCTCTTCATACCCAGCACTGGGCACATAACTAGAAAAGAGTCATTAACAAATGTCTGTGGAATGATGAGAAAACAAACGTCCCACTTCCTCGTCTCCCTGTGTGGTCCTTACATGCCTCTGGCTAGCCCTGCCCTTTTTGCTGACTCTTAGAGAATTGCAAAATAGTCCCACTGCCAACCCCGCTCACTCAAGGTTAAGACCTATGATTGCATACTCTGAGGTTCACTGTTGTGCCCATTGTGAAGAAGGACTCATTTTTTCCAACTGATGTGGCTTCCTTCTTTAAAGCTGGATTAGAAGCATGAAACAGAGTAAGAGCCAAAGAACATCTCAAGGTTGGAAGAGGGGAGAGAGACACACACACGTGGCTGGCATCTTAGCATGTCCATGGGAAAAAGAAAAGGTTGACCGTTTTCCCTGGCCCATAGTCCTCCTGAGTTTCCTGGGACAGGAGCCTTCCTCCTGCGCCCTTACCTGGTGCAATGAGGGGATGCGCAGCCACCGCGGGCACCATCCGGCTGAGCCCAGCTCGGCCCTCCAAGCTCCCGGGCACGCTGCTGTTGCCATCTCCTTTCTTGAGTGGCTCCATCGCACTGTCAGTGAGGCCGGACTTGGCACCTGCGGGGGAACCCTGAGCAGTGTTTCTGCCCTGTGACGGTGCAGGCAGAGGCTGGCTACCGCCTGGCGTGGGTTTCAGGGCCAAGCTGGGCAGGACAGGCTGAGTGGGGGTAGGGCCCGAAGCTGCCGTAGCTGGTGTCTGCTGTGCTCGGAGGGTCAAGTTCTGTACCTGGAAAAGAGGGGTCTATAGGAGTCCAGAGAATGTGGGCGGGAGCAATGCCAGCACACAACTAAGATAGGGAAGGAGTTAGGGACGGATCCAGGAATGGCTGCACAGGACAGTGGGTTATAGAAACAGAGCGAAAGAGAGAGAGAATGAGTTAAGGGCTGAAAGAGAAACCAGGAGCAGGTAGAAGTTCAAAGAGGACAAGAAAGTGCTAGAGACTGGATCCAGTGGTAGAAGAAATGGAATTCTGAGAAGGGAAGACTTCCCAGGCTGGGGCAGGCCCAGGCAGGCAGGCCAGGCTTTGCCCCTTCTATTAATCCCCTTCTCCTCTCAACTGTGAAGATAGGATGCACGCCACTTAGAAGGAATTCCCAGGGACAGCAGGGCATGAGGCTTGCCACACTAATTAGGGCCAGGGCAAAACCGAAATTTAATGGGCCAGCAAGGCCACCAGGCAAAGGATTATTTTATCTTCAGAGTAAGGTTTTCTCCCTGTTGGGCCTGCTTATTCAGCCTGGTCCCTGGTGCCCTCTGCTGGATACACAGAGGCTGTGCCAGACTCCCATCTGAGAAATCGGACAACCTTGCTACTCCCGTGGTCCCCATTCTACAGCTGGGGATGGAGGAGGTGGGAGGGTGTTCCCCGCCCCGCTGCCCATAGAACCTTTACAGCCACAGTAGTATCTGTGCTCTCAGCAGGGGGTAGGAACCCAGGACTCATCTTTCCTCCCCCTTCCATGACATTTCCCTGATCCGCTAGTGTGTGTAATCAGAGTGAGATTTTTGACTTAAAAAGCAACAACAGCAGCAGAAGTTACACTGGGGAGGGACAAGTAAGGTGCAAAGGTAGCAAAGACCACCCGCTCATTCCTGGCAGTCACGCTTGCCTCAGCGTGCTGCTCTCTGGCTCCTGACCTGTGTTGCAGGAACAGAGTCAGGCGCAGGGAGGCCTTCTCAACGGGGAGTGACGGAGCAAGCCTGGGAGCACTGGGCTGTCCTGTCCCCCCCTGCTTCCCTAGGAGATCCCAGTCTTGCCAAAGATTCAAAGCTCCACCAGGGCCTGGGCCCATACCCAGTATCAGTACCCCTCTACGGGGTGCCCACCCCCCTGCCCTCCCACAAGCATGGAATCCTCACCTGGGCAGGGGTGGGGGGCCGGGCGGGGGAGCCAGTGCCGAGCTCAGGCTGCACAGTAGCGACGGTGGCCGTGGGCGTGAAGATGAGCTGAGGGGACAAAGGAACAGTGCCGCCTAGGCTCCTAGCTACCTGCACCAGGTTACCTGGCTGGGCCTGGAATCACAGGAAACGAGGTGCCTTTTACCTGCCCAATGTGGGCTCAGCCACAGGACAGAACAGCTTAGCCAGGGACCAGATATGGGGACATAGGGAGGCAGGAAAGGGAAGGAGTCCAAGGGGATCCCCTGAAAATCTCAAGAGGCTTGTGGCGTCCTGACCTAGGCTGGGCAGTGAAGGGGGTGGTGAGGGAGAGCCCCTCTGGGGCTGGACCCGAGTCAGCTTCACCGCAGAAGCCTCTGTGTGGAGCTCATCCTGGAGGGGACCTGCACTCGTAGGACTCCCTGTAGTCACTCCCTCCGCAGCATCCCAGGGAGCAGGGACCCTGGGCTGAGACGGATGCCCTAGGACCAGTGTCTAGGTCTAACCCACTTCTGACTCCAGGCTGGGGTCAGAACAGGGCTCAACTGCAGAAGGGATGATTTGGTCATTTTTCTGGTCAAACTTAGATGTGTGAGTGTGTGCACGAGCACACACATGTGTGCACAGACAACAGTGGTAGAGGAGGTGGAATGCCCTGGGCTTCATTCATGTCTGCACCTCCTCCCATGGGGTGCAGGCTATGTGATGGTCTCCATGTGACACTCCCACCCCTGCGAGCCTAGCTTGGCGTCAGCGTGGACATGTTGGTGTCCTGGGAGTGTGCTTTGGGGAGGGAGCCAGACAGGCTTCGGGACTCCAGCTGGGGCAGTGGAGTAGGGCAAGGCAATGAGTGAACTGAAGACAAAGGCAGGTTTGGGCAGTGTGACAATGTGGCTATCTGGTTGGTTCCCAGAGAAATGGAAGTCTATTCCACGCTGTGTGTCTAAGAGGCTAGTCCCTGGGAATGGAGCTGCATCTCAACAAACTCAGAGTCAGGAATGGAAGAGCAAGAGCAAGACCAGAAAAGATCCAAGTGTCAAATTCTGGGCACAGAAGCAAAGGGAGGGGTAGGATTGTACCATCTTCATGATAGTGTGTCAAGGAGCTCAAGGGAGAAATCTTCAGAATGGGGGACAGGAGGCTGGGCTGAGCCCAGGGTGGAGCCATTAGATGCTATTGTCTCTTAGGGGGCATGCTGCTATTTTCCCAGGAAATTCTTCTAAATCTTAGGAACCTCTAAAGTTCCTAAGGACCTCTGCAGCCCTTGGGGATGGGGTAAAGGAGAGATTTTAGGTATACATATCCAGGGCTGATGCTGCCCTGAGTGCGTTGGGCCCAAAAAAGCCCACCTGATTAACAAATGATAGGGTGACCCAGCTGGGAGGGCAGCAGAGACAGCAGCAGGTCCTGAATCTCGCTGCCACCTTCGCCATCTGAGCTGGGCACACCTTTGGCCCTTAACACCAAGAGGGAAGACCCCACTTCCCATTTCTGTAGAGTACGTGGCTGCTTGTGTGCCTGCTTATCTCACATGGCTAAGTGTACACACCATTTGGGCGAGAGCTGCAGCATTTTCTAGTCTAATTAATTTTAGGAAGTCGTTTCTGATAAGAAGAGGGCAATTCTGTTTCACTCTGGGGGCGGGGGAAGGAAAGGAGGCATCATGGGTAACTTTATTTCAGCTGGAACCCCACCTGTTCTTGAATCATTGAGCCTATACCAAAGCTCCCACTCAGCCTTCCAGGTGCCCCCTTATATATTCCACACTTATCTCTTGCCAGCTGTCCGCTAGTGCTTCTTCCCTTCCCTTTTCCAACCTCCCCATTTTCTAATCTCCCAGCTCCCGAATTCTCGGCCTTTTTCCCCTGGTCCACCTGAGCCATGGCCCAGGCTGGGTACTCACCATCTGTGCCCTCAGATACATCTGTGCTTGGCTTGCAGTCAGGGCCGGAGAAGATGTGTTGCCCAAGAGCACAGCCTGCTGGGCGATGCCCGAGGCCGTTGCTGAGTTGACACTCTGAGCCCGGTTGATGAACTGGGCTGCTGCTGGGGAGGCTGCCAGGTTGATCTGATGAGAGAGACACAGGCAGTAGGAAACAGAAGGGCCTCTTGGTAAACTCCGTGCCCTGCATTCCTTTCTTCCTCTCGCCCTCTTCTGTCCCTTGGTGGATTCAGCCTTCTTTAGAACCGTCATTTGTCCTTGGGCTCTGGATCTTCCCCAGCACCACCCCATCTCTGGCCTGCTAGACGGCTGCAGGGAGGACCCAATGACGAGAGAACTGAGCTAGGAACGGAGAGCCTTGGCATTGGAAAGGTAACAGGGAGTTATTAAAGGGTAAGCGTTAGGAAGAGGCACATACCTTTTTTTCTGGCAAGAGTAATTGAATCCAGTAATAGATTCTACCTGGCTAAGGATTCACCACAATGGGGTGTTGGGCAAGGAGGAAGGAGCTGGTCCTAGAGCTGTGGGGCCTGCCCGCAGCTCCCCTTCCTACTCACCGAGGATGACTGGGCTGGGGCCTGTGCAGACACGCTGCTGCTGGAGGTGCTCCCCTGTCTGTTGGCCACCAGGCTTGCCTAGAAAAGAACAGTTCTAATCACTCAAGTCCCAGGTCTCCCCTAATCACACTCCAGGCTTTCTCCTCCCAAGGAAGTGCTACAGGGCAGGGGTGAGGAGTCAGACCCCCATTCTGTCTCATCAGAGTGACCTTAAACAAGTGCCTCAGTTTCCCCTTTTATACAGGGAGCATAGTAACAGTGTCTACCTTGTAAGATTGCTAAAAGGATTGCGTGAGGCACAGCATTAACGTGTAAGCATGCAGATTGTCAGCTATGGTTATTAGCCAGGTTTCCAGCCCTCTCGGCCCTCCACTTCTCCCTGCTCTGTCATATCTGGGCCCCTGTGTGGAGGGTTGTGCTGCGGGGAGGGACATCCGGCCTACCCTCTCCCTTTGGCCACCTTCTTGTCACCCTTCAAGTGTCAGCAGAGAGGTCTTCCTTGGCCACTTAATCTAAGGTCTTCCTTGTTATTCAGTCCTAGTGGCCTCCTCTTTCACAGAGCTTATCACAATGAGATATTTACATATCTTGTTTCCTTCTATTTGGGTTTCTGTTTCCTGGCTGTCTCCCCACTATAAGCTCCAAGAAGACAGGGTCCACAGTATACTCAGTGCCTGACATACACTTTAGCATACAGTGGGTGCATAAAAAATTCTGTTAAATGAATGAATGAATGAATGAATGAATGAGTTTCCTCAGCCACTGATGGCGGACAGGCAAGCAGAATGGGCAGTGGCCTTCTCTGGTGGGCCTCCTTGACCCTCGGTCCCGTCCCTGTGGTGCAGTGACACAGTGAGGAAGGCCTCTGGTCCTCCTCCTTGTGCTGGGCAGGCTGAGAGCTCCAGCCTCTCCCCTCAGGAGCTGTGTGACCTCAGGCCAGGTGCTTAGTCTCCCAGAGCCTCTTTCTTCATCTGTCAGAGGATGCTGATGACAATTGCACCTACTGCACGGGGTTCTGTGAGGGTCCAGGGAGAGAAGGCAGGGAGCACGTGTGCAGCGCTCACTTCGTCTCTTAGTTCTGCAGCGAGCTCGCTGTGGATGGGCGGCATCCGCCCACTCCCTCATTCTTACCTGCTGCACGGCTGCCAGGCTCTGGAGCTGGGCGCTGCTGAGGTGCTGCTGCTGCAGGGCTGCCGTCTGCAGCATGAGGTGCTGCTGCTGCGCTGCGTACATCTGCTGCAGGTACTGGGCCGCGGTGCTGGGCTGCCTGTGCAGGGCCTGCTGGATCACCTGCGAGTGCGGGGGTGGGACAGACAGTGTTCTCAACAAGTGCACTACTCACCTCTGCAGACCCACCCCTTCTGCAACAATGCCTGCCCACCCCATCTCTCCCCAGCTGCTCAGAGACCGACACCAGGTTTGCGAACTCCGCAGCCAATCACCTCGCAGGGAGGAGGGGAAGACACCTCTGCCTTGTCTCGCCTGCATCTCTACGGCACACACATGCTTCCCAGAACTGTCTGCCCCTGTATTGGCTGCCCCCGTTGACTGCAAGGCAGCCCGCCACTGCTCTGAGTTACTCTCAGGGTGGTGGGGACGCTGAGGGAGACAGCAGCCCTTTGAGCCGCCAGTGACACTCTCCTTCCCCGCCCTTCTTCAGCCTCAGAATATGGTGATTGGAACATGGGGAAGATGATGACAGAGGGAACCAAAGCTAAATGAGGCAGAGAGAAGGAAAGGGGGCCTATTGTAGCCCAGGGAACACAGCAGTCAACTAAAGCTACTCAAGGGCAACACCCTCCCAGCTGGGGCCTCAGGGCAGACTTGGGCTGCTTCCCAGGGTCTCCCCTTGGCTGCTTGGAAAGTCCTACCAGTCCCTTAGAAGAAGGCCCCCTGGGGCTTGTAGAGCAGGCCAATGCCAAAAGGATGATGCATTTCTCTCTTATTTTTTCCCTTCCTCTCTCCATTGCTCCCTTTTTTGAGCCACCAACTCCTGTTCCCTGGCCTTACTGTCATTCCTGCCTTCCTGGTGGCACTGGACGAGCCACAGTCTTGGGGAAATGACAAAACACTGCTCTTTACTCTGACCCCTCCAAGAAAAGCGAAGCTTTCCCCCCAGCCCTGAATCCTCTGTCTTTTCTCATGAGCCCCGGAGATATTTCTCCTCCCTCTCCTCACCCGGTCACCCTCCTGCCATCTTTCCCCAACTTGATGCCCGGTATGAGCCCTGGCCAGGCCTTGGCCTACCTCCTGCCCTTAGCTCTGCTGAATCCCTGGCCGCGGGGCCACTCCCAGCCCTGGGTTCTGCCTCCAGCAAGGGAACCTCCAGTCTGGATCTCTCTGGCTTAGCGTGGTTTCTAGGCTGGTGGTCTAGGACTAAACAACCAGTGGGCTCAGATCTAGGATCTGGTGAAAACAGGAATCTGATTCACAGATTCTGCCCGGGCCCTCGGATCTGCCCAGATACCTCCACCCCATCCCAGTGCCTCCACATCCCTCCTTCTGAGTAGCCTCCCCTCTGAAGGGCCTGGTTTACATCAGCTCAGTTCTTTTTATTCCTGTTCTCCCCAGAACCCTGTCTCCTTATTCCCTTTATCTAAGCCTCTTCATTTTCATTAGACTCCAAAAAGTACCTCCCAGGAGTCCCGACAGCAGCAGCAGAGATACTGCGACTCCTCCTCACTAGAGGATGTAAGAGAGCCTGCGAGTTGGGGAGCAGCTGCCTGCAAAGCGCAACCATGGGCCATAGTATCTGCCAGGGCAGAAACCCCAAACCTCTGTTGTCTAGGTTGTGCTGAGGGGAAGCCGGGGGGAACATCCTAATGTCAGCTGCTAGAAACTACAGCTAAAATACCATGTGTGGCTGGGTTAGAGGAGGGACAGCAATGACGTGTACAGAAACCCTGGTTGTAAGTGTGAGGCAGAGCTAACTGTGAGGGGCAAGTTACTTGGATGGTACTTTCTTTAACTAGGTTTTTCAGGCCCTCTCACTGTCTGCTGTGGCTTCTCCTCCATCCCCTAATCTGGGCCTAGGGCCAAAGCAGGATGAGCCCACTGGCCTAGTACATCTGAGCTCTAACAGCAAAGCTACTTGGGGCAAACACTTCTTGGCTGCCGTCCCGCTTTTCTGCCTGTTTTGTCTGGAAACCTTGAACAGACATTGTAGTGATTAAGAACACAAGTTTTGGGGGAGAATTATGTTCAGCTTTTCTATCTTTATCCAAATGACTCAGACCAGTTACTGTCTTCTCTGAGGTTCCGTTTTCTGAATTGTGCCTGATAATAAGCATTCTCACAGCTGGAGGAGAAACCAAGTATGTAAAATGCTTCGTGCAGTGCTGGGAAAATAGCAGGTGGCAATACATAGCCACACCTGCGTTTTGGAACAGTGTATAATCACCTGGAAGGCTTCAGGGATGACACTTCGCAAACTGCCGCTTTAGGGAAGGAGGTAAAAAGTTGCAAAGACAGGATTGTTCTGGGGTTCATTTCTGGTCCTCTTTCAGAAACTTGTTTTTGTTACAGGGAACTGATCATTTAGATAGTGGGCCTAGGCTGCGGTTGAGCACCTCGCAGTCACTTTTTTTCTGTTTGTGATTTTTATGTGTCTGTTGCTTAGACTTTCACAGACCTATGTCCCCAAAGAAGCACTCTGGGGTCTGAATCAACAGGAAAGAAAGGCATTTCCAGGCCTGCTAGGTAGTCCCACCCTTGCCAAAATTTCTTGGTTGGACACATCTAGCTTCACTTCTCCTCTAACTGTGCACAGATTCCACACGCTGGTAATTCCACCAGACCACGCTGACATGTCCTCTTGGCGGATGACCAAGGAATTCAATCCAAGGTCAGCTGGACCCTCACCTGCACTGTTTGTCGGTCAGGAATGCCACTGTACACAGAAATCTGGGGCCCAGTGGGGCGGCCACTTCCTCCACTGCTGCTACTGACCCCGCTGGCACTGCTGGGGACACTGGCACTGCTAGATGTATGGGGGACCGGCAGCTCATTCTCCATGGCCTGTAGGATGGCAGAGTCAGGGCGTTCAGAGGGCGGAACAGCAGGCAGATGCTGGGAGGAAAAAGGCAGAAGTGAAATGTTAAAACATTTACTAGAGCAGGCACACTCATGCATGCGTTTCCCATCAGCCTGTGGGGGGACTGCTTCTGACACGAGGTCCTGAGACATACTTGTCCTCACAAGGACAGGGCCAGGCGGGTTCACTAGGTGAGATTCGCAGCCAGGTCTGCCTGCTTCTAAAGTCGATGGCCTGCTCATTCTGCTCCGGCGAAGGAGGCAGATTTCCTAGAACGGTCCCACTAGGAGTGACCTGGGGGATCCCCTCTCACCCATCCACCCCTTTATCCTTGGGATGGAGATATTGAACATCAGAGAACTAACTGTTGATCCATATTTATACAGCCAGTTATGGAAAGAAATGGGATTTAAAATCCAGAGAGAACAGAATCAGACAAAGAGGCAAATAAGGAAGCAATAAAATAAACTGAAGTGTTTATTTTGTTCTGAGAGCCGGAAAAGCTTTGAGGATGTTCGGAGTCTCTGTTTTCTTCGTGAAGTACGTACTGAGTGCTCTCTGATCTAAGGCTGAGGAGGGCACTACGTTGAGCAATTTGGTTAAAATTGCAGGGTTTGGGATCAGAAAGACTTGGGTTTGTGTCCTGGCTCTGCCACTTACTGAAACCTTGGCAAGTGACACTTCTCTAACCTCCTGTCTCTTAACTGTCAGATGTACGAGTATACGGATTGTTGGGAGAATTAAGTAAAATAGTGATACAAAGTGCCTAAGCAAAGTGTTAGATATATACTGAGCGCTCCATAAGCATTGGCTGTTGGGTGGTTATTAAAATTGTTCCCAGCCTGATTCCCACTATCTAGTTCTAAAAGATCATTCCTCTTTCAGTGTGGAAATGGCAGAGCCCCTTGGAACCTTCTATCCCAGTCATTAAGAAGTACCAGAAATTCTTCAGGGACCACTCTATGATCTGGATTCAGAACCGGGACTCACACATCCCCGTGGCGCAATGTGTTTGGCGTTGGAGAGTGGCTGGGAAGGAAGGCAGGGGTGGTGAGAGAGGCACACCCAGATCTAAGTTCAAGTTCCTCTCTTTTTCCTCTTCCATGCTATTTCTAAAATACTCCTTTCTATATATAAGCTTTTCTTTCTACCTATTCCTTACTACATCAAAAAACAACACTTGTTATCCCATCAAACACATTCAATTCCCTGCTTGCAGGTTATACCAATTCAGAAAATGGAGAAAACCGTATGATTTTTCACACCAATGAGAGCATGGATTAGTACAAAGAATTAAAACGTCCATGGTCTGTTGTCATTTCTCCTGTGCTGCTCAGTTTGAGGTTGTCAACAGCCCTCAAAGCTGCCTTTTTCAGACTGGGTGGATTTCAACTTGGGCTAAAAAAAGGGTGGGTAAAGGCCAAAAGACAGAAATATTGTGGGCAAGGAAATCTGGGCCACTCCCAGTTGGCAGTCAGCAAGTTGAAGTTCAGAGGCATCTGACTAATAGGCAGAGTCCCAGCCTGTAAACAGTAATCCTGACCTGGGACCTGCAGCAGTGGTTTCCCTAATGTTTGTTTGTCTGCTTTTACTGCCACAGGGCAAGGCCTTTGTCCTTGAATCGCCTTTGTCCTGAAATGCATTCAGTTCTGGCCCTCATTATGGCTACTCACTTGTTAAGTTACTTGTGATGACAATGAATATGCAGGAACCAATGAAACACCTTGAAATCCACCTTATCTTACGTTCTAGGGAAGGGAGGGTAGGCTGGATAGAGAGTGGCAGAAGGCAGAATTCCTGATCTTGCAGAATGGACAAACCAGTTGTAGAGATAAAGCCCAACTGAAATTTTAAGTATTGACAAGCAACAAGTCAGTAAATGAGAGTTATGTTCAAACATGGAATCCCCAAGCTCTCTTAAATACCTTGCCTCTGTTGCCCAAAACACTGACGAGAATTGGGGTTCAGTTCTTGCTTTCATCCCACCCCAGGAAATCTCAACCGAAGTACTCGTAAAAGTAAAATGGGAAAACAGGGCAGCAGCCACAGGAAATTAAGGGTAGGGTACTGTACATCCTGGATGATCAAGGCTCAGCTCTATTTTTTTTCCCTGTCTTCTGCAATAAGGAACAGATCCTTATTGAGAAATAAAACAGTACAAAATTCTAAAGAGAGCATGGCAGTCCTGTACAGAACATCTGCACAGGCAAGGACAGCACGGCTTCCCATGCAGGGGAGGGAGGCTTACCTTAGTAACATGGGGATGTGGGCATAATGCGTTTCCTGAGCTGTCCCGCCCACCTGTCTCCTTCCTCCTGCTGCTTTCTCTCTTCATTCCCTCGTTCTTGGCTTCTGTACTCCCACTTTGTCTCTTCTGCCTCCTTAATTGCTGCCCACTCCTGCGGCTGCCTTCTCATGCCCACGCTCGCCCACACCTGTGCTCAGACTCCCCCGGCCCTTCTCCATCGCCCTTACAGCTGGCTTCCTTGCACTGGCCCCACCTCCCGGGTGCTCGCCCTCACTCCACTGTGCTTGGACTCTCTTGAACACGGGCATGTTCTCCCTCTCCTCTTGACCTCTCACCCTCATTTGATTGCCCTTGACTGCTTGCTCTGGTTTACTCCAATGAGCTCTCTCTCGCCGTTCCTGACCTCTTTGCTGTCTTCCCACAATCTCTCCTAGCCCCACTTGCCCTTGACTGACTGACCTCCTTCTGCACGCGGCTTGCTCTGTGTCTCCCTCCCTTGCTTCACATGCTCTAGATCTCTCTCCTCCCCTGCCTGAGGATCGCCCTCCCCGCCCAGGACTGAGCAAGGACGTCTCGTCTCCTTCATTCACGTGCCTATTCTCTCACTCCCTATACAGAGCACGCTTCCTCTGTTCTCCCTGTGTTACGCCCCCACCCCTTGCTCTCCCTGTTCTAGCTCAGGCTTTCGCTTTCTCTTTCAGTCGCTCAGACAAAGCAGAGAGAGGGAAGGATAGGCCCTGCTTAGGGAATTTGGGAACACTTCAAAGGAGAAATAACATTTGAACTGACTGAACCCACACTGTCTATGCTTTCACAGCATAAAGCTGCCCTGTCTCATCTTCCACTCCTTGTCCACCGCTTCTAGATCTTTCCATCAGCAAGTTCCTAGTTTCCCCACGATCTGAATATCTATTGAACATCTATCATATGCAGAATATTCTTGTTAATTACTGGGAATAGGAAAAGGTAGAAGACATGAATCCTAACTTTAAGGTGATTTTAATTTCGGTACCTTCTACTGATGGAGGCTATACTAATAATAGTGATGATTTATTGAGCATCTACTATATGTCAAGCACTACAGTAGAATACACTCCCACACTCATGACCTCCCTTATGGGGTAGATATTATTATCTCAATTTTGTCGGTGAAAAACTTGGCAAAGTAACTCATCTCAGGTCGTCACAAAACTGGGATTCAAAACCAGGTCTGACTCCAAAGTCGGAGCCCTTCCCAAACTATGCCCTCTGAGTTTTCACCCGTATTCTCACCTTGAGCCCTTCTTTTAATGACATAGGGTGAAGTCCCTAGCCGAGCGTACTAGATTTTCAGAGATGGAAAGGAACCAAGATCACTGAATTTAATCCTCTAATTATTAAGTAATGTCTCCTAAATATTTTATACTGACAAAATAATCTCTCTTTATATATAATGTATACATCAAAGATAATACGCATGTGAACGTACCAATCAGTTTAATAAATCAAAAGTTACCGTTATCTCCCTGGTTCTTCCATGCAAAAACTGACATTCTATTTTTGGGAAAGTGACTCACTCAAGGAGACAGGGCTCCTTTGACTCCCCTCCAGTAGCATGACCATGGAAGGCACCCTCAGAAAACCCGCTGGGCTCGTGGTGGTGAGTTAGTCAACCAGAGGGTTGAAGTCTGCCCTGAGGAGAAACCTGAAGCTGCCACATGTCACTTTTGCATTGGTCTCCTAGGGGAACAGAACTTGGGTAGGAAAAAATATTAGGAACCATGAAATATATATTAATAGTAGCTTTCAAGCTTTTTCTGCTACAGTTCCCTTCTTTGATCCCAAGGTTTCAGGGTCTTCCCACTCCCAGCTTCCTTCTGCTTCCAAGCTCTGCTCTGTGGGGAGTGGAGCATTTTCTGAGCTCTCAGTGCGGCTACGGCAGTATCTGTGGCATCTCATTATACTCCAATCCTGGGGCGCCATGTTAGAAAATCTGAACCCTTAAACTTTCTTGGTATCTAGGCTTTAAGCATGTTTCACATCCCTTTTCAATTTCCTTTTAATTCCTACTGTTATTCCTCCCTTCTCCTCCTTCTGACTAATTTCTTATTTCTTCCTCAAGGCCACCCAGCCTTGTGGATTCCCACTATGAACCTCAGCCAGAGCTGATTAATGGCTAACATTCAGAACGGGAAGTCTGCTTGTCTCTGGGTTCCAACTCAACTGTGTGCTTTTGTGTAAGCCCGAGGTCTGAAGGCTGTGTGAGTCTTCCCTTAGTCAATTTTCCCGTCCCAGTAGCAAGGGACCACTTTGAATGATGTGCTGACTGTAACTGGCTTGGCTAGTGATCTTATTACCGGTCTCTGCTGCCCACAGGGCCTGAGACCAGCAGTTGGAGACATGCTGATGGTCCTGCCCTCCCAGGAGCCACCAAGTCTAGGGAACACTAGGCCTTTGTCTAGGGTCAAGGAAATCCATTTGCTGCGGATTACAGCTGTGACAGAGGTTCCAGGGAAGTAGAGGAGAAAGACACTGAGAACAGAGCTCCCCAAACGGAGCTTAAAGCCTTGGAGTGGAGTGGGGTGGGCTTTCTCCTAACGCAATCAGAGACTGACAGGAAATGAGAGGTCTAGTCTGCCCCATGAAGGCTGCTGGTGTTATCAGTCCTGTAGTGGCTTGTGTGTGGGGTCTTTGAAAAGGCAGGGTGATGGGGTTCCTTTGCTATGGCTCTGCCTCTCCTCTTTGGTTGCTTCTCTGCCTGAGGTATAAGTCAATAGAAGCAGTGTTCAGGTTTTCTACACTTAGGGGCCGGAGGGGAGACCTCCCTGCGCCCCCAGCTGCTGCACAAGCGTAAGTGTTCTGATGTGCACCGATCTCATTGTGACTTTGGCAGCTGTCCGAGGCTACTGACATATTGGGAATGGTCCGCATAGACTCAGTTCGACCCCCCTCAAGAAGTTCCCCTTTACCCCAATCCTCTGCTTGTTGCCTCCTTTAGTGTCTCTAGGCCCATTTTACCTATTTAAATTTTGGTCTTTCTTAAAAATTTTTGTTTATTTATTTTATTTTAGGGCAGCTTTTTCAGAAGATCCTTTAGGAACATAAGATTTAAAGAGAGTCAGTCTCTAGACAGCAATTAGGAATGGATGCTCTAGAGCCAAACTGTCTGGGCTCAAACTTCAGCTTTTTAGTTTTGTGATTCCAAGCAAGTCACAGTATCTCTAGGTTTCAGTCTCCTTACCTGTAAAACTGGGACAATAATACCATGTTGTACGATTGTTATAGTAGATGAGTTAATATATGAGTTAGAACTATGCCTGGCACTTGGTAAACAGTAACTGTTAACTGCTATCATCATGATCACTATCATCATTATCACTGACAATATTGAAGATTCTTTAGAAAGAACTTTTACTGCAGGGCTTAAGGAGGGATGCTATTCTACTGGTTTCCCAGAAGAAAAATACATACACCAATGTGGATCTACTCACTAGGTTAGGTTGGTGCCTAACCGGAAGACAGCCATAGCTTTAACCTCCCCGATGGCCTTCACACGCTAGACCCACCTCCTTTTTTCTTCCACTTCAAACACTGCCTGTTATGGACTAAACTGTGTCCCCTCAAAAAAGATGTTAAAGTCCTAACCCCTAGTACCTCAGAATGCGACCTCACTTGGATATAGGGCCATTGCAGATGTACTTACTTAAGGTGAGGTCATACTGGAGTGAGGTGGGCCCTAACCTAATGTGACTGACATCCTCATAAAAGAACATCATGTGAAGAGACAGACACACTCAGCGGGCAGAGAGCCATATGAAGATGGGGGCAGGGACTGCAGTTAGGGTTTCACAAGCCAAGGAACACCTGGTGTCAGAGGCTAGGAAGAGACACGGAAGGATTTCTGAGGGAGCGTGGCCCTGCTCACGCCTTGACTTTGGACTTCCAGGCTCTAGAACATTTCTTAGGCTACCCAGTTTGCGGCACGGACGTGGGTTGGGGCAGGGTAGAAGAAATAATTTCCGGAGAAAAAGACATCTTTATTCCCATAGAGGACCTCAAAATTAGAAAACTCTCTTTTTTTTTAAAATCTAGTGACAGTAAATTCTTCATGCTATGGTTTCAGTCAATTCTTCCTTGTTTATTTTTAGTAGAGCTATGTATTCCTGAGGTTTGTACACAATAATCTTAGTAGCCAAGGCTAAAAAAAAAAAAATCTCTCTGAAGGTACAAACTTCAAATTATAAGATAAATAAGTCCTGGGAATGTATGGTGACTATGGTTAATAATGCTGCATTGCATATTTGAAAGTTGGCAAGAGAGTAGATCTTACAACTTCTTATCACAGGAAAGAGAATTTTGTTAACTATGTGTGGTGATCGTTGTTACATAGGCTTACTGTAGCGGTCATTTTGTAATATATACAATGACTTTTTATGTTCTCTACCTGAAACTAATGTAATGTATATTAATTACACCTCAAAAAAAACTCTCCATGCTAAGTCTCTCCACAAAGCACATCTATGCACATGTGTGCATGCACGCATACACACACACACCTTTACTGTTTCTGGGGCTCATCGTTACTGCCTCTCCATCTCAGCCTTGAACTGGCCCGATGTTGCATTATACCAAGGTAGGCTAGTTTTTCTGCCACTGCTACTTCCTGACAAGTGTAACTGAGCCAGGACAAGGATCACAGGAAACAGCCAGGTTTCAAAATCACTGTTCAAGGGTATGGGGCTGTATCTATAAACTCTTCACCTGCTTTCTTTTCTCTTCTTGTTCTACCCCTCCAAACTGGCTATACCTTAGACCCACCGTGGTGGTGGGGCTCTGTAGGTGTCACGTAACTCTTTGTGGCACTTAGGGTTGAGAAGTTTGCTCACTTTTACGGTGCTAGCTGAGAGGGCCTTGGAGAAGCAGGAACTATGCTGCCTGCCCCGCCTCCCGCTCCCACCTGAGCATGCTCCCTCCAGAGCTTATTCCAAGAGGGTGGCTTTCCTCCCTGAGAGTGTCCCTTTCCATCCCCTTTGAGGAGATCAGGGAATGGGGCTTTACATGCTTTGATAGATTAGAAGGAGCAAGTTGGCCTGAGATAGACGTCTCCAGTCATGAAGACTTCCATTCTGTATGTAAATGATCCTTTAGCCATTAAAAGGCGTGCTGCAAGCAAATGATAATTCTCTCCATTTATTGGGTACTTGCTCAAGGGCAAGGGTGTTTCATATCACAGTCTCATTTATTTCTCAAAACAACCCTATGATACAAGAATTATTTCCTTATTTTTCCCACAAGAAAACTGAGATTCAGAGAGGTCCAATAACTTATCTGAAGCCACGGAGTTAGCAGATGGCAGGTGCAGGACTGAAACCAGGCCAGGAAGTCCAGGGACAAGAGGCAGAATTGCTAGTGCTCACTCTAGTCTATGCCTCTCTGGGCCGGTGAGCGCTTATGAAGGTCATTTGGCTCCTATTGCCTTCTGCCTGAGAGACTGTCTCACAACAGTGCTCTCAAGCAGGGGTCAATCCCTGGCCAATCTGTCAACTATTACTCTCCTAGGGCCTGCCTTGTATTCTAGAAATCACACTTGGAGTATTTATTGGGACATGTCTAATATTTGTAGGCCTTTCCAGTTTATTAGTATTTTCACATATCTTTTTTTTCAATATTATTTTGTATTGGTTTCAGGTGTACAGCACAGTGGTTAGACAACCATATACTTTACAAAGTGTTCCCCTGATAATTCCAATACCCACCTGGTATCATATACAGCTATTAGAATATTATTGACTATATTCCCTGTGTTGCACTTTCCCTCCCCATGACTGTTTTGTAACTACCCATCTGTATATCTTACTCCCTCCACCTCTGCGGCCCAGTCCTCCGAGCCCCCCTCCCAACCCCTCTGGCAACCACCAGTCTTCTCTTTGTGTCTATGAGTCTGTTACAATTTTGTTTTTTTCATGTATTTTCTTAATTAGATTTCACATATAAGTGAAATCATATGGTATTGGTCTTCCTCTATTATTTCACTTAAGATAATACCCTTTAGGTCCATCCATGCTATTACAAACAAGATTTCCTTTTTTTTTTTAATTATATTTTATTGATTATACTGTTACAATTGACCTGGCTCTTTCCTCTTTTTCCCCCCTCCACCCAGCAACCCCGACTCCCTCGGGCAATCCCTCCACCATTGTTCATGTCCATAGGTCATGCATATAAGTTCTTTGGCTACTCCATGTCCTATACTGTACTGTACATCCCCAGGGCTATTCTGTAACTACCTATTTAAGAACTATTTCTTAATCCCCTCAACTCTTCTCCCATTCCCCATTCCCCTCCCATCTGGCAACCATCAAAATGCTCTCTGTATCCATGATTCTGTCTCTGTTCTTCTTGTTTGCTTAGTTGTTTTTTTTAGATTCAATTGTTGATAGATTTGTATTTTTTGCCATTTTATTGTTCATAATTTTGATCTTTTTCTTAAGAAAGTCCTTTTAACATTTCATATAATAATGGTTTGGTGATGATGAACTCCTTTAGCTTTTTCTTGTCTGGGAAGCTCTTTATCTGCCCTATGATTCTAAATGATATCTTTGCTGGGTAGAGCAAACTTGTCTGTAGGCCCCTGCTTTTCAAGACTTTGAATATTTCTTGCCAATCCCTTCTAGCCTGCAAAGTGTCCTTTGAGAGAGCAGCTGACAGTCTTAATGGGAACTCCCCTGTAGGTAACTAACTCCTTTTCTCTTGATACTTTTAAGATTCTCTCTTTAACTTTTGGCATTTTAATTATGATATGTCTTGGAGTGGGCCTCTTTGCATCTGTCTTTTCGGGACTCTCTGTGCTTCCTGGACTTGCATGTCTATTTCCTTCACCAAATTAGGGAAGTTCTCTTTCATTATTTTTTTCAAATAGATTTACAGTACCTTTTTCTTTCTCTTTTCCTTCTGGTATCTCTATGATGCGAATATTAGACCCCTTGAAGTTGTCCCAGTGGCTGCTTCTACTATCCCCATTTATTTTTGGATTCTTTCTTCTCTTGTTGTTCTTATTCTCGGCTTCATCCACTCTACTGTTGTTTCCCTGTAAATTGTTCTTTATTTCAGTTAGTGAATCCTTCATTTCTGACTGGGTCTTTTGTATGCTGCTGAGGTCCTCACTAAGTTCCTTGAGCATCTTTATAACCAGTGTTTTGAACTCTGCATCTGGTTCATTGTTTATGTCCATTTTGCTTAGTTCTTTTTCTGGAGTTTTGATCTATTCATTTATTTGTGCCATGTTTCTTTGTCTCTTTGTTTTGGAAGCCTCCCTGTGTTTGTTTCTATGTATTAGGTAGAACTTCTTTAACTCCCTGTCTTGGTAGTGTGGCCTAATGTGGTAGGTATCCTGTCGGGTCCAGTGGCACAGCCTCCGCTGTCACCCAAGCTGGGTACTTGAGGTGCACTCTTTGTGTGGACTGGGTACACCCTCTTCTTGTAGTTGAGCCTTGGTTGCTGTTGGCAGATCAATGGGAAGGATTTACCCAGGTCATTTAGCTGCGAGGATTGGCTGTGACAACTTATCACCAACCTCTGCCCTCCCTGGGGGATCTGCTGAGCAGGGGTAGGGTGGTGGTGCGCTGACATGGTCTGTAGCTGTCCAGTGGGTGTGCTGGCCCTGGGGTTTCCCAGGTTGTGCAGGCCAAGGTCAGCCCCCACCTGTTTTGCCTGGGGCTACGCTGCCTGAGGTATAAAGCAATCTGAGATGGCAGCTATTTGTGCTGGGCCTGGAGCTCACTGAGGCCACCTGGTCCTTGTTTGAGAGGATTTAGGAAGTCGTGAAGCATGAGCCAAGACCAGCCATTCACATGGAAAAGCAGCTTGGGTGGGGCTACTATTTGGGTGGGGCAGAGTCTCTGGGGATCTCCAACGCAGGTCAAACATTATTAGCCAGGTTGATGGAGTCTCAGATATGGCACCAGCTTGCCAGCTCTGTGGCTCTTTAGGGGGAGGGTATAGAACAGGGACCATGGCCTCTGCCTGTCTTGATGCCAGACACTTCAGTTTCTCCCTGTACCAGTAAGGCCTTTCAATCAGCTACCTGGTGCTGTAGCTCAGAGGGAGTGAGTCTGAGTAAGTGTGTGGGATCTTTAAGAGGAACTGCTTGAGGCTCCAGCAGTTTCTTCCACTGACTCAATCCCCACTGATTTTTGCAGCCAGATGTTGTGGGGACTTACCTTCCTGGCACTGGAACCCTGGGCTGGGGGGCCTGGTGTGGGGCTGGGACTCCTTGCTCCCAAGATATCCTTCACAAATTTGTATTCACCACATGTGGGTGAAGGACCAGACTGTTTTGCGTCTGAGTCACTCCTACCAGTCTGGATGGTTGTGGTTTCTTTAATTCCATAGTTGTCAGACTTCAATTTAATTCAATTTATGACAGTTCTGAGTCATGGTTGTTCTGTATTTTAGTTGTAATTCTGATGTGGTTGTGCAAAGAGGTGAGCCATGTCTGCCTACACCATCTTCTCGACCGAAAGTCCCATGAATAAGATTTCATTCTTTGTTATGGCTGAGTAGTATGCCACTGTGTATACTTGTAAGTACCACAACTTCTTTTATTCACTTGTGTATGAATGGACATTTGGATTGCTTGCATGTCTTGGCTACTGTAAATAATGCTGCAATGAAATAGGGGTGCATATATTCTTTTGAATTAGTGTTTTGGGTTTCTTTGGCTAAATCCCCAGAAGTGGAACTGCTAGTTCATAAGGCAGTTCTATTTCTAATGTTTTGAGGCATCGTCGTACTGGTTTCCACAGTGGCTGCACCAGTCTGCATTCCCACCAACAACAGTGCATGATGGTCCCCTTATCTCCACATCCTCACCAACACTTATCATTTGTGGATTTATTAATGGTTACCATTTTGACAGGTGTGAGGTGGTATCTCATTGTGGTTTTAATTTGCATTTCTCTGATGATTAGTGACATTGAGCATCTTTTCATATTGGCCATCTGCAGGTCCTCTTTGGAGAAATATCTGTTCAGGTCCTCTGCTCACTGTTTAGTTGGATTGTTTGTTTGTATTTGTTTGGTGTTGAGTAGTATGAGTATGTTATAAATTTTGGATATTAACCCCTCTTAGTTTCACATATCTTATCCACATAGAAGGTTGGTCCTGTCAGCAGGGTTTATAAAATCATTCTTAACTATTTAATAGAAAAGTAATGCAAGACAAAAGCAACTGCCCCGGAGTCCTTTGGAGGGAAGGGATGGAGGACTCCTACTTTTCCTGAATGCCCTCTGTGTGCTGGGCACAGCCTCAGGGAGGCAGCATAGTTTAAAAGGAAGGGGAGGAGCTTTGTATTCAGAGAAAGATGTTTTGATTCCTTCCTCTGTCCCAAGATCTTAGGCAAGTTACTTAACCTCTGTGGGCCTCAGTTTCCTTGTCTGTAAACAGGGCCAATACTATAAAATTTTAAGAGTTATTGGAAAAGGTAAAGAAGACAATGCAAGCAAAACACCTGGCCCAGTGCACAGCACAGAATAAGCCTTTAATAATTATCAACGTCCCTTTATGTGATTAATCTTTTGAGCATTGTTTTGGAGTAGTAATTACTGATGAGAAAACAGGCTCTGGGTGGTAACCTGCCCTAGATCAAAAGCTATTAAGTGCCATAACCCAGAAGAGTCTGGATCTAAAGCTCATGTCCCAACTGTAATATGGGAGTGCCTTGAGTGTAAAGGGAAGACTCAGGAATTTGGGATTTTAATCCCTTACAATTATTGAACATTCTCTTAGACCAGGCTTGTTTATAAACTTTTCGCCAGAGTTCAAAAAGCCCCATTCTCAAACCTTAGGAATTTTCTTCCTAAGAAAAGAAAAAAAAAACCAAACCACCTTCAGGTATAATTAGAAGAAGTGATAACCAGAATAGACTTAGCCATGGTGTGCATGTGTGTATGGGGGGATCTTCATACATGCGCACTCTTGTACTTATGTGTTTTGGAAGGAAGGGGTAATGCAAGAGACTAGAAGCTAGTCAATGACTGCTATTACTAGATTAAACCCCCCATTTGACTCCAAGTTCTGTGCAGTAAAAGTGCTTTAGAAATCCAGAAAGTAAGTGATCAACAAACCATGCTGGAGCTATTTTTTATGCAATGACTGATTTATCAGTTCTCAGGGTATTTGGATTAATTCTAAGACTACATTACGTTGTGAACCAGTGTATGGCTTGAGATTTCAGCTTCCTTTCCCTACCGCCTCGTCCCACCTTCCTTGGGGCGGCTCCCTCCATGGGTCCTCGCTGCTCTGGCCCAGCCCACCATTTAGAGGACTCAGCCATTCCTAAGAGGCTTTCTCTTGCTCTGCTTCTGCCCTAGCAACTTGTCAAGGCAGCTGTTTCAGAGCTTTGGAATCACAAAGCAATTCCAGAATCCCCTCGGCCCAGCTCTGGGGCCTTCTTTCCCTCATTTGTCCCAAATAATGGCCTCTAATTGCTACTAACGTTCCTCTCTAGCGGAAGCATACTGCAAGTCTGTAGTCAGCCTATGACCACCAGCCTTTTGCTTCCTACTGCATTTGGAATGCTATGTTCAGTTTCATTTTATACCCCTGCATTTGCTTTTCCTCTCTTAGCATACCTGTTGGCTTTTAACTTCTTGTATTTCTAACCCATTCTCTTACTGTTTGCAGGGGAAAACCACCTATATTGGGTGGATCCCCCTTAACCTTCCACTCCCTCCAGTCAAGTCTAACTTTACCATACTTATTTTCTTATAATTATAAAGCTTAGGTAGCTCATTTTGATAGCTAGAGTAGGCAGAAGCCGGACTACAGAGTGGATATCGTGAGGAGATAGATTTCAACTAAAAAAAAATAGATTTCAACTAAAAAATATAGTGAAAAATACTTACTAACAATTGGAGTTGTTAAAAAGTGGAGAGGGCTGCTTTGTGAAGTGAGTCTCACGTCAGTGGAAGCATCTGAGCAGAGGCTGAGCAGCCACATGGCAGGTGTGACTCACGCGGCGCTGCCTCTAGCGTCTCTTAAAGACTGGTAGCGTATAGTTCCATGAAAATCTCTTACTGGATGCCAGAAATCCAGCTGGGACTTTAAGCTTTTGCTTATTTTTAAACTAACATATTGAAATGCTCTAAATGCTAATCTTGTTTTTCAAGCTGTAGAACAGCTCCTAATGTCTTCATCGTTCTAGTTACTAATGAAGAATAAATTACACTAGTATGACCTTCCTGATTCTCATCATTTACTCACAGTGGAGGAAACTATTGTCCTTACTTCCTGAATGGCGCAGGTACAAAGTGCCTAAGTGGAATAGTTGATCTCTTTTGGACTCCCAGAACACTGACTAACCACCCAAATGGCGCACCCCACCACCATCCATTCACCTATCCGTTTGCACAGCCACCCATCATCCATCCATCCACCCATCATCCATCCATCCACCCATCATCCATCCTTTCTCTATTTACTGAACAATTATTATGTGCTTGGCACTGAATGAAATATAAATATGATTCAGGTATTAACTCTGTTTTTAAGGAATTAGCAGTTTAAGAGGAGAAATAAGAAACGTACATAAATAAATATAATAGGAGCTGGCAAATGTTTTCCTGTAATAGGCCAAATAGTAAATCATTCAGGCTTTGTGGACCACATATGATCTTTGTTGCATATTCTTATTTGACCCTCCCCTTCCCAATCATTTAAAAACATGAAAGCCATCAGCCCCAGGACTTTACACAAACAGGTTGTGGGCTGGGTTTGGCCTGTGGGCCCTAGTTCACTGACCCCTGAAAAGGTAATAAGATATAAAGTGATAACCTTCGGCTGAATCAGAAGTTTCCTTTGGGGTGGGTCTTTAAAGGTGGGCTTGATTGGGACTTTGGAAATGGGGAGGTGGTATCCTAGGTGGAAGGAGGACAATTATACATTTTCCCCCATTTTCTATGGTATCAAAGACTGGTATCACCTGGGAACTTATCAAAGATACAATTTTTCAGGTCTACAGTGGTTCTCAAATGTTAGCATACCTGACAGTCACTTGAAGGGTTTGGCAAAACAGATTGCTGGTCCAGAGACTACTCTCTAAGACCTCTGTCTTGAGGAATCTCTGTTATGTCTGCACACAGGGCGTGGATGCTTTGCAGAGCGTTTGGTGTACATACTCAGAAAGTGGCTTTGAGGCCCTGTAAGCTCCTGACGCCTTTTACCTCCAGGGTGAGAGCTTGTTTGGCTCACGCACTGGAGGCAGCAAGTCCTTGTGGGGGACTGTGTGGTTGGGAGGATATCCCCTTCTGGGTCTTCGTTACTGGTACACATTCTGTCTTGCTCTGGATACCTCCAGACATGTTCGTTTATTCATCCTCACTTGGAGTCATTCTCATATATTAATTAACATGTCTGCTCCTTGTGTGTATTTTTACCACTACCATAAAATGGTCCCCTGAGCATTATGCTGGGGACTACTTCCTTTAGTCAGGAAAAAGAAAAAAGACAGTGTTTCTATTATAGCATTTGAATTAAATGACTTGTAAAAACTCAGAGGTGGCGCTCAGAGAGGCTGAGTGGCAGAGGGGTACAAGGGAGAGAGTGCACAGAGGAATCTCAGAGGAGGCTATAGGCAACCAGACACAGGAGGAGTCATTAATCTGGCAGACAATGAATGGAAAAGGCAATTAGCTTGCCTGCGGTTGTAGCAAGCCAATGAAGTACGCAGTATGGTAACTGAGGGTCTAGTGTAAGGGCAGGGTCATTGCTAGGGAACTCAAAAGGAGGACAAGATAAAGGAGATTAGAAGTGGGAAAGCCATCTGGGTGTAGCAGGAGGGGAAAGGAAAGTCACGGTCTCATGGGTATTAATTACCCAGTGGAAGTGTCCAGGTGTAGCTGTGCACTTGTTGGGGCTCTACATACAACCTTGAAAATGAACGAGGTGTTTCAGTGTGAGCACACGCACATGCACACACACGCGCGCGCGCACATTCTCACATTACTCTTCATCCATCTGCCAAGTCTGGCCAGGCAGAAAGGCAGGCCTGGGACTGTCTGGCTGAATAACAGTAGGACCACATGCCTAAACGTTGGCAGAGTTTTAACAGACACAACTCTGAACTTCAGTTTACGGGGCTTCCTTCCACATTTTAAAGCATGCCTGTTTGCTCTCTGTCACACGCCTCGTTCACATGCGCATTCTCACATTCTGTTGCTCTCAGGAACTGTAAGACATGCTAATGGACTCTTATCTGCCTATGCATGTTTTCCAGACACATTCATTTAGTCATCTTCACTTGGAGTCATTCTCACATATTACACACTGCCTCCTGCTTCTAAAAATCACTTCAAATGTCAAAGTTGCTTCCATAGCTTCTGTTCCTGCTGTCTGCAGGAACAGCTTTGTCATTCTTATAAAAAAGGAAACTGTACCAATATTGGCTTGACTGAGTAAAAAGCCCAACCCAAAGCAGATTGTCCTACCGTGGGATGCAGGTTTGTGGCTGTGGCGTCCCCGCCTTCAAGACCATCCCATTTATCTCTCTTTGTTCCACTCCCTCTCTCTTCCTGCACAACGCTGCAATCACACACATACTCTGGGTTGGAAAAAAAGAGACAGCCTAATTTCCTGATGATTATGTTGTTACCTAGCAACAGCCAATCAGCGGCTGGGCTTTTTGCCTGCAGTATTTCATGCAAATAGTTTGGAGAAATTGCAGGGTAACCCAGGCTGCTTAGTCTGTCTTCTCAGGGGACACATTACAGAATAAAACCAACCCAAAAGGCGACAATTGAGGCCAGGCATGTGCCTCAGATAGCAGGCCATCTGATCTCTCTCCCTCGTCCTCTCTGTCCTGTACCCCCCTAACAAAGGCGTGAGGGTTCCCTAGACAGACACTTAGGGAGGCCAAAAAGTTGAAAAGAGGCTCATTAGCAGCCATTGTTTACCCTGGATCTCTGTACCGATGACCAGAGCCCACAGCAGCCTCTGGTGCTTTGGAAACCCTGCCTTCCCAGGAAGGCCAAGGCTGCTGCATTCTCAGTAGCTGTTGATGGAGATCATGCGGGAGAATCCTCCACAGCCATTCTGTTCAGAAAGAAGCTAAAACCTGGCATTTCTAGCCTGACTTAAGAGCCTCATCTGTGCCCATGCTGGCCGGTCTCACATGGGGAAACCCACTGTTTACAACTGCATTCTTCCTGGGGCCAACTGGCAAATCCTCACTCAAATGGCAGAACAATGAGAGAAGCCACATCACTCGTTAAGTTAAGACCCCTTAAGGAGATGTTGTTTTCCCCACAAGTACTGACCATCTGATGTAAACATTGTTAGGAGCCATGTGTACCAACTTCCTGTAAGGCCGAGTTCACGCGGATCTGGACTGGCACCATAAGAGGGGGACTCAGAAGACAGAGTGTCCAGGTCTGTCTCCTCCAGGAGTATAGCCAGGCTTCAGATGAGAGGGGTCAGATTTCAGTGGTTTGTTTCGTTGTCACTGACTCCTTGCTCAGCAATCCAGCATGAAGGCAAGAGAGAACCGTGGCCTCAACTGCTGGATTGCTCCTCACTGTTCTCTTAGTACCGGCTCTAGCCAGCAGTTTCCCAAAGGTGTGTTGTTGGTTACACAGAGACAGTGAATAGACCCCTATTCCACTGGCTTGTAGTTTTTACCTGTTTGTAAGACGAGATAATTATAGTGCAATCATTACAGGAAGGTGGTGACAGCTCTTCAACCTTGGACATGCACAGCCTCACTGTCCGGAGCTGTATTATGGAAGCTAAGAAAGGAACTGTCAACCTGCCTTTGTTCAGAAAGGCAGAGTTAAGGAATCCCATTCATCCGGAGGGTTCGATAGCTCTATTCCCATCCTGGTCCTACAGTAAATTCAGAAAATTCTTTGAGTTAGGCACTTTTATCCTCATAACCCTGGAATGCATACTATAAAACCATTTTACCAAAGAGAAAATGGTGAGGAGCTTGCTCAGGTCATATAATTACTAAGTGTCAAAACAGGAATTAAAAAGCTGGTCTTTTTACTCTAAAGTGTGCACTGTGATGTCTAGATCATCCTAGACTGTGCCCAAGTCTTTAGAGTAGTAAAAAGAAAAAAGGGGACAGCAACAGAAAGCCCCTTAGCAGTTGAAAAAAAAATCAACCTTCTGCCCAAAGGTTATTCATCTGGAGTTAAATGTTAAACCTTGAGCGACTCTTGCCTCTGGTGGCACATTAGAGCCACCAGATGAGTGTGTCAGAAATATCCACGTTGGGTCCCCCTCCAGATTAATTAATTAGTTAGTAATTTCGGGAGGTGAGCAGGGAGGCAGTGTCTTTTCGAAGCTTCCCAGGAAGCACACAACAATTTTGGAATACAATCTGGCAGTTTCTTATAAATATACACCTACCCTATAGCCCAGAAATTCCATTACTAGGAATCTCTTCAAGTTCAATGAAAACATAGGCCCATAAAAAGTCTTGTACATACATGTTCCTAGCAGTTTTATTCATAGTAGCTAAAAAACTGTGGCATATCCATACTAAGGAATCCTACTCAACAATAAAAACTACTGATAGATGCAACAACATAGATCAGTCTCAAAAATGCTATGCTGGATGGAAAAAACCCTACACAGGGTACAAAGTAAAGGGTTCCACTTCTGTGAATGGGAAACGTTAATCTCCAGTGGAAAAAATCAGAGTGATGGCTGCCTCTGGAAGTGGGGAGTCGGGGTGGGGAGTGACTTGGAAGAGGGCATGAGGGACTGTCTCGGGTAACAGCGACGTTCTACATGTTGACAGGGGGGTGTATCACACGGGTGTATGCATCTTTCCAAATGTAGAGAATGGCGTTCCTCAGATTTTTGCATTTCATTGCACATAAACTTTACCTCAAAAATATTGACCTCTAGTTAATGATATGCATGGTGACGTGTGTAGGAGTGGAATATACTGATGCCTGCAACTTTCTCGGAAATGCATAAAAAAGATACAAGATGGACTGGTGAATAGAGGGATGGGTAGTTGGACAGATGTGATAAGACAAATATGGTAAAATATTAACTGTAAAATCTAGATAAGATACATACAATATTCACTACATATTTTTTTCAACTTTTTTGTATGTTTAAAATTTTTATAATAAAATTTTGAGAGAAAGCTCACCAGGTGGTTCCAATGAGCAGACTTTGGGATAAAAGATAAATTTCAGTTACCTTAGGTGAAAAGTATGGCAAGAATAATGCTGAGCCCTTAATCCTCAGAGATGATTGCAATCACTATACACACACACACAGAGAGAGAGAGAGAGAGAGAGAGAGAGAGAGGAAGAGAAAAGACAACAATTCTGAAACCCTGGAATAAATACCCAGGTTGAAACAAAACTTCCTAGAGTTAGACTACATCTTGTGGCCACGCTATGGCCAACTTCGCGCTGGACTTATATAGGACACATTATTTTGTTCCTAATGGGACAAAATATTTGAAATCAGGACAGTTCTGGAAAATCTGGGCAATATGGTAATTATACTTATGCTCTAGAATTGGAAAACCTTAAATCAATAGTCTTCACAGACACTGTAATTTTCCCTCCTCCATTTCCCCCTGGCGGACCACAAATCCACAGGGATAACGCAAGTCTCTAAGTACGTAGAGAAAGAAGCTGGTGTGCGGCGCCCCAACGGAGGGATCTGAATGGACATTTGATTTCAAGGGGGTGGGAAAAGAGTGCGGGGAGGAGTGAAAGGGGAAATAATGCAGTCAAGTGCAATATGGGGCCCCTATTCCCTGAGCTGTCCCATTTATTCTGCGTAATTGCTTCATTTCCACTGGCAGTACATCTCCAAATGAATTTCATTACTAGTGCCTTGGATATCATATTGATTACCAGTTTCATCGATTCTTATCTTGCTAATTAGCATATAAATTAGCCATTTGGGGGAAGCATTAGGCAAAATTGAATTTTCTCTTTAATCTTCTTTCAGAAGGTAAATGAAAATGGATGTGGCCTGTTAAGGCCTGTGGCCTTCCTATGACACAATCTAAGTGCTGTTCACAGCCACGGAACCCTCATGTTGAGGGAGAGGAAGGGCCGTGAAGAAGCTGCCCTACCCCATCACTGATGTTGCTGCGGTCAGACCCCTTCAGGGTTATCAAGAAAATTTGAGGCAGAGGATGGGCTTGCCAGCTGAGATATGTTCCCTTGGAGGAGACATTCTTGAGCTGATGGGCAGCAGGGTCCCCTCCCACGTGCACATAAGAGGAAGCCCTGTGATGCAGCAGTCTCCGCAGTGTTCCCGTCCAAGGCCAGGACTGAGAATGCCATCTGCTCTTTGTCTTAGTGGGGAGGTGAGGGGTCTGCAAGCAGATGAGCTGGGCTGGAATGCCTGCGCTGTCTCCTACCAGCTATGTGATCGGGAGCACTTTAACCTCGTCTGTAAGATGGGAATGATCACAGCACTGACTTCATTGGCAGGTGCGAGTGTCAGGAGAGAGAATATTTCAAAGTGCTTAGCACAGTGCCTGGCACATGGTCGGGCTCACAGGTGGTAGCATCCTTCAGCACTGAAGACGCTTAGAAATCGGGATGCCAGGGTTCTCCAGGGGGAGATGCTCAGCTTAAGTAATCATTACTCCAAACTCCCAGGTGCTTAGCCCCTAGAACAGGTCACAGGCCATTAGTGAAGCCAGCTTGGTCCTTGCCTCTGAAGACACAGCCGTCAGACCTGCCTGATCACATCAGCAGGGAACAGCTTGAAAATGAAGAATCTTGGGCCCCATCCTAGATCTGCTGAATCAGAATCTGCCTTGTAACAAGATTCCTGAGTGATTCATATGCAGAACAATTTGAGAGGCACTGTTTTAAGTTGTCCCATGTTATAGAGTGAATGTATGTGTCCTTCCAAATTCTTATGTTGAAACCCTTTCCTGCAGTGTAATGGTGTTAGGAAGAGGGGCCTTTGGGAGGTGATTAGGATTAGATGAAGTCATAGTGTGGAGCCCTCATACATTGGATTAGTGCCCTTATTAGCGCTAGCAGAGAGCTGACTTTCTCTGCTCCTCACCATGTGAGGGCACAACAGGAAGCTGGCAGTCAGCAACCCTCATGAGAACACATCTCTGCCAGCACCCTAATCTCAGACTTCCAGCCTCCAAACCATGAGCAATACATCTTCGTTTATAAGCCACCAGTTTATAGTATCTTGTTATTAGCAGCCCAAGCTAAGACATCCCCTTCCTTAAATCTCACATGGATAGAAGGAAGGGACATGGAGGTTAGCTAGTCAAAAAACCGAGGCTTAGAATGGTTTAGGTTGCTTGCCTAGAGTCGGTCCATGGCAGAGGACTTGCCCAGATGGAGGATGAGCATCCTTTCTCTGAGATTTTAATTTTCCACTCATGTTTTGTGCTAAGAATATTGTGGTGTTTAATTCAGACACTTTTCAAAATATAGACAATTTGGAAAATAAAGAAAAGCAAAAATGAGAAAATGATAATCACCAAAATGTTAATAATGGTTGCTTTGGATGGTATGGTTACTGCTGAACAACTCCTGGACATTCAGACGCTGGTGGTGCTGGTCTGTCCCCAGCATCTTAACATCTGCTAACAGGGCTGGAGGCCATTCCTGATTTCTAAACATATAATCCAATGGACCCAGGGCCTATTTGGTATTTTTCAGAGCTAGAAAGCACACAAAGATGGGAAGCACCAGATTCTTAGCATTATCTCAGCACAGTTCATCTCCTGATATTGAACTGTTCTTGAAGTGTTCTTGGAGCAATTCATTAAATCCAGTTCACCTTGCTGGCCTTCCTTAGTGCTGCTTGGATGGTAGGTGCATTGGTAAGAAAAAGGTACAACAGAAAAATAAAATTGAATTTTCTCTTTTATAAAATATAATATGGCCCATAAATATACAAAAAATTCACTTTATGAATATTCACAAATTAAAACCACAATAAGGTAAAATTTCATGCTCATCAGATTGGCTGTATTTTAGAGTTAGGCGAGGTCAAACATTGGTGAGGATCTGGAGCAATGGTAACACTCATAGGAGAGGGTAGGGGTATAAATTCAGATAACCACTTTAGCAAATAGTTTGGCACTTCACAATAAAGTTGAGCATACCCATATTCTATGACCCAGCAATTCTATCTCTATGTATACACTCATCCTAGGAAAACGCTTACATATCTTCATGAGGCAACATGTATGACCATGTTTATAGTGGTGTTGCTTGTTATAGCAAAAACTGGAAATGACCAAATGTCCATCGAAAGCAGAATATAAAAATAAATGGTGCTACCATTCACTAGAATACTATACAACAGTGAAAATGAATGTTGTATGGTCTCATGTATCAGTGCAGACAACTCTGGAAAACAATGTTGAGCAACAGAAGAAAGATCCAGAGAAATGGATACAGTATGATTCCATTAATAGAATTCAAAGCCAGCCAAAACTGAAAAGTATATTGTAAAAATCATAGTATATCATTTGAGGAATCACTCATATCTGGTAAAACTACAGAGAAAAGCAAGAGAGTACTTATCACAACAGTTTCCAGAAAGACAGCTCTGGATGGACAAAGAAGGTAGATGCAACCTGGGAAGTGCCTTTTAAGGTTCTAACTTGGGTGATCAGGAAACATTGTTCATTTCATAATTATTCCTTAAGTTCTACATATACATATTATACATTCTTCTGCATAAACATTTCACAGTAAAACCAATGAAAAAACATATCAAGTGTCTACCTGTGCAAAGGCACTGCAGAGGCAAAACGGAGGCTGACTCAGATTCTCTTCCCAGTCGGTTAATATTACTTGCATCGAGGTCAGAGGCTGTACTGTCACTAAATCTAACAAACATTTTAATTCTTTATTTTCCCTGACATCTCGGCAGCGTTCAGCATCACTGACCATCCTCTCTCCTTTGGCTTTCACGAAACCATATTCTCCTGGCCATTCCTTCTCAACCTCCTTCAAAGGCTTGACTCCCGCCACCTAATCATTAAGTGCTGGGGTTTCTCAAGGTTCATCTCTGGAGCCCTGTTTTTTCATACTCCAGTCTCCCTCTTTAGACACTGACACCCACACCTATGACTTCAATTTCCATCTGTACACCGAAGATGTAAGCCTCCAGTTCAGACCTCTCCTCTGGGCTCTAGGCTGATGTACCCCATTACCTAGTCAACATCTCTGCTTGGATGTTTCAATAGCCTCTAAATATTAACCGGTTAAAAACAAAACTTACATTTTCCCTCCAAAATGGGTTTTTTAATGTTTTCTCTCAGTGAATGGCACTACCAGTAGCCCTAGATAAATATTACTGCATGAAAGCAAATAAATAGCCTCCCCCACCCTTTTTACAGAATGAAAGAACTCACTCTCTTTTCTTCCTAGGAAAGGGTTGAAAACAAGGAAACTATTTTGATTATAGCTCTAAGTAGAAATAAAAGCTTTCAAAAAGTCCAACATCATTTGGCATAGAAGGAGCTCAATAAAGTTAGTTCCTTTCCCTCTAATTAAGATTTTTACTGAACCACAACAGCATTACTATGTAATTATTTTCCCCTCTCCTCCTTTTAGCCCATTGTACACATTTCCTTGTTTCTTTTTTTTTCTTTATACTATATTTTTGTGCACCATAGGTTCTTAAGTAGTTTCATTTTTCTTCATTTCATTTCTACTTTTCTCCTTATTTCCATCAGTCCACATCTCCATGACTCACTCACAAGATGGTATTTCAATCAACCAGTATTTATTGAGCACCTAACTGTGTATATTCTGGGGTAGAATGTTGAGCAGGATAAAGCCCCCACTCAGGTGGAGAATGACTGGTGGCTACTTTAGACTAGTGATCAGAAAAGGCCTTGCTGAGGATGTTATGGTTAAAACTGAGACTGAACTACAAGGAAACAGTCATTGCATCTCAGGGGGGGGAAAAAAAAAAGACTGTTGAGTGCACAGTCCCCAAGTTAGAAAAAAACTTGGCATACGTCATGGCTACATAGTAGAAAAGAAGCACGTGGTATAAAATAAGAAGAATGAAGGGAATAGATCACCCAGGGTAAGAAGTCGGAGTTCATTTATTTAGAAGCATGCTCTTCTTAATGTCTGTAAGATCTACAGGCATGTCTTCTTTTTTATTCTTGATATATTTTTTATCTCTGTCTTTTTTAAATGTCTTTATAAAGATATACAATCTGATTAGTCTTTACTAAGAACCAACTTTTGGTTTTTCTGATCTATGAATTAATTTTTGTTTTTGCTTTTCTTATCCCTCCCCTTTACTTTCTTTGGGTTGAACAAAAGGGTTATATAGAATTGCACTGCTTATTTTTATACATTTGGGGCATAGTGTATGTTTCAAGTCACTTTTATCTTACTAACATAATTACATAATTACACTGTAGTTGGAGAGCATAATTATGTGATTTTAATCCTGTGGAATTTGTTGAGACTAGCTCTATGGTCTGGTATATGGTCAACTTTTATAAATGTTCCATGTATGCTTGAAAAGAATATGCATTTGGCAGTTGTTAGGTACAGTGTTCTATCTATGCCCATCAGTGAAATTTGTTAATTATTATTCACATCTTATATATTCTTACTGGGGTCTTTCTTGACTGCTTGTAATATCAAATACTGTGAGAAATGGGAACATAAAACACTTTGATTTTAAAGTTGTCTTTGTCTCCAGAGTTCTGAAAATTTTTGTTTCATGTGTTTTGATGCCATTTTATTGGGTGCATATAATTTTAAAATTCTAATATCTTCCTGATAAACAGAGACTTTTATTCTCTTGAAGTAACACATTTTATCTCTAGAAATGTTTTCTGAATTAAGATAGCTTTACCTATCAGTAACATAGCTATACCAGCTTTCCTTTGGTGTGGATCTTCATGGTATTTTTTTTTTTATCATTGTTAAGTTTTCATATGTTCGGTTCACTTATATCACAGTTTCTCAACAATCTTGGCATGACTGACATTTTGGACCCGATGATTCTCCGTTGTAGGGGGCAGCCCTGTACATTGTAGTTTTACAGCACCTCATGCTACTAGATGCCAATAGACCGCCCTCCACCCCAGGTTAGACAACCAAAAAAATCTCCAGACACCGTCAAATGTTCCTAGGGGCAAAGTCATCCTCAGCTGAGAACCACTGGCTTACATTTTAGGTGTCTCCTGTAAATAGCAGACAAGTGAGTTATTATGCATTGTGACAACTTTTGCCTTTTAATGGAAACATTACATCTATTTACATTTTATATAATCATGACAAACTCGGTTTTTGCTTGCCTCAAAATGGCTTTAACTTTCCTTCTGAAATACCCGCGTAAGCTCAGTTTTCCTTGGACTGGGCCCACTGATGGGGAGAACACAAATAATGTGAAACTTCGAAACTAGTAGAGACACACTGAAGCCATTTTACTCTCTTCTCCGTAACTGTTACTAGCTTGTCTGGTTATTTCAATCAAATTAAAGCAGGGTACCTTTGCTGGGCAGGTGCTGCCCACTGGCACATGGTTTGGCAAGTGGAAGATACTTGTGTGGGACTTAGGAAAATGTACTGCTTTCTCTAGGCAGAAGCGGCCCTGAGCCAGGCATAGGTTCTGGCAACTGGAGTGGGCACTAGGTGTTGGCTCCACTTATCCTTTGGCAGGAGGTACAGAGATTATTTTCTGCAAATAATTTGCAAAATAAAAAAAAATTGTGGAAGCCTTCCTCTTCTGGCTTTTCCATTGCTGCCATTGGGAGGTTAGCGAGCAGCCAGCATGCTACTTCTTTCAAGGTAATCGGTTTATTTAGTTTTTGAAGATGTATCTGTAGTTTCACTGTGATGTGTGGATTTCTTTTCATGTATCATCTTAGGACTCATTAGGCTTCTTGAGTTTGTGGATTGGTGGTTTTATAGGTTTGGAAAAAATTCTCAGCCATGATCTCTTCAAATATGCCTCTGTCACAAACTGTTTCTCCTCACCCTCTGGGACTCTCATTAAAGCACGTTAGGTCTTTTTATTCTATCCTTCGTGTCTCTTATCCTGTCTTAACAGATGTCCTATCAGTTTATGTCCTCTGCTGCATTTGGGACAATTTCTTCAGCTCCATCTTTCAGATCTCTCCTCAGCTGTGTATATTCTGATTATAAGTATGTTCACTAGTTCTTACACTGGGTTATTTTTCAGCTTTAGAAGTTCTCCTTAGTTCTTTTTGAAGTCTGTTATAAGATTTTTTTAATAGATTCCTGTTCCTGCATATATTTTCAAGCTCATTTAAAAAATCTCATTAAATGTAGTCAGCACAGCTGTATTATAGTCTAATAACTGCAATGTCTGAACTTTTTATGGGACTTTGTGTTGTCTTCTGTACCTGTTGGTTACTTCTCAGGCTCTCTTGTTATTCTGTAGAACTGATTATCTTTGACTGCTGGTCATTATACTTGAAAAAAATTATTTTAAAGATTAATTTGAGTCCTAGGATAATGGCACCATGTTCTAGAAAGGAGTTTCCTTTGCATCTGCCAGGGAACGCTGCTAGGGTGGAATCTAAGGTGGAGACCGCCTTAGATTGTGGTCTAAGAGTCTGACATTCCCTGTACCACCTGAGTGACACAGGTGTGGACTGCCCCAGGGCTGGTTTACTCCTAGCCTACTCTCACTCTGAAGGCGTAGCTCTGTAGGGTCCCAGCTTGGAGAAGGGGGATTTCCTTTAATGGCTCACCTAGGTTAGGTTCTAGGTTTTGATTCCTGTCTCCTTTGCCCTGTAAGGCCACAGAAAACTCAGTCTGATTTCACATGTATTTCTTCCAGACTAGCAAATATCTTTAGAGAAAAGGAGGCTTTGAGTGCTCAGCTTGCACTCTGGGTTCTTGCTTTACCCTAGATTTTGGCCCAGTACTGCCTTACTCTTGTGTTGGCTCTTCAACAAATTTAAGACATTTAAAAAGAATATTTGTCTCCACTTTTCTCGCTGTCCTCAGGGGTCCCAATTAGCCCACTATTGCCAGAAATGAAAGTTCCTAGATCATGTGAGATGCACAGCTGGTAGATGACTTAATTGGGGAAGAGCAGTAGTCAACTAGTCTGTTTTGGTTACTTTCTGTCAGACTCTGTTTATAAGCAAAGGGATAACATATTGAAAACAGTGACCAAAAAGAAAATAACAGTTTGAATTATGTGTGGATTTGTTTTTTGCATGATGTTTGCTTTACATGGATGTGTGTTGGCTCTCTCATGATGAGACAGTAAGCTCTGGAAGATTAGAGATCCTTTCTGTTTTTCATAAGTATCCACCCTTTCTCTAGGACCGAGGACAAAAGGATAAAATGCCAGTCTTGCCTTGTTTGTTGTATCCTGGGGCTTCCAGGCACATGAGGAGAACTCGATTCTCAGGAGTTCATCTCTTCCCCCATCTCCCACCTACCTGTGGCAGGACATTAGGTGAATACGGAGCACAATAAAAACTACTTTACGTCAAATTTGAGGATTTAATCAGAGTGTAACAATGTATAAGCAGGTAAATACAAATACAGAATACGATCCTGTTCTATAACATCCAGCTTAGGAGTCAGACTTTCCTCACCCACCCACTGTTGGCAGACATGTGAATTGGGGGGAAATTTAAAAAAAATGCATCTAGAACCAGAGTATTTTATACACCTTTTGATCTAGTGATTCCATATTTATGAATTTGTCTTAAAAATAATCATGAGTGTTCACAAAGAGTCAGGTGCCTGAATGGTCATCTTAAGTGGGAAAATTGAAAACTTAAAATCCCATCAGAAGGGAATTAGTTACTGTTCTTTCATATAGAAGAATAGTCTATTTAATGACACAAAAATGTTCACAATATAGTGATAGAAGCAGTTTATGAAAGCATATATGTGGCAAGATCCTTTTTTTTTTGTAAAAAAATACATATGTACTCATAAAAACTTGAAGGATCTAAAGAAAATGTAAACAGCATTACTGTGGGGTGGTGGGACAATGGTTATTTTCCCCCCTTGGCTTTAATTCTTCCTTCTTGCCCCTAAATCTTCTATAATAAAAATATATTATTTGTATGTAAGAAAAATTGATTACTATAAAATAAAGTAGAGTTCCTTTCCCTATGGATACATTTGGGCTCAGTCCATCTATCACTGATTGGCAGAGAAGTCTCTGTTCTCCTAATTCCATCCTCTTCTCCCAGCTCGGCCCATACACAGCTTTCCTCAGCTTTTTGGCCAGCAAGAGTTAGGTAACATTCATCCATCTGCAGTGAGTAGGTGGTTCATAATACATATTTGTCAAACTGAACTGATTGCTAAAAGCTAGGAATTTAATGGTAACAGAATGTCACATACTTAAGATGTGACTGTTTTCTATTAAGTAATCTCAATTTTAAACTATCCTTATGGCATTATGTTATCTCTCACAACCAAACTAAATAAAAATATTTGGAGAGAATACCCAAAGGGGAAGTTATTATTATTGACTCCATGTATTTTCCTGGAAGGTCTGTCTGTTGTATATTTAGTAGTTCTGTGCAGTTATGGTCAATAAGGCTTAATTGCATCTGCTGCCGAATTGCCTCTGTTACATGGAGAGAATTAAACCTGCCCCCACTCCTTTATAGAAAAAAAAAAATTAATGTCTGGGAATGAGCTGGAATTTCCAGGAAAAGCATAGCAGCTCAATTCAAGTCCCTGGGGGGTTACTGCACTGATGTCACTTTTAATACGCCTTACTCTTCGCTTCTGTCTGGCACGATTCGTCATCTCCGTCCTCACTGGTTCACTGCTTTTCCTTAGAGAGCAGGCTGTCTTTGTGAATGGCTCACTCAGGGAGCATGTGCAGGACAAGCCCAGAGCCTCACTCCATGGGAACACAGAGTGACGAAGATAAAGAATGGGCTGAGAGCAGCAGCTGAATGGAGCAGGTCATGCTTCTTCTCGAAGCTGAAAAGGCCAACTCTGTAAAAGAGTAGATGAGAGCACCTAATTGGGTTTGACCCCGCAGGCTGTGTGCGCACAGAGAGGGCTGGGAAACGCAGCTTTGCCCATGAGAAAGGTAGTGAGATTCCGAGGCTGCTGTCCAGACACACTTATACTCACTCATTTGCTGATTCAATCTTATTTGTTCAAAAGGTCTGGTGAGGCTATGGGCACACTAAGCCTTGAGAGATCACGGGCTACGCAAAGAGAACCTTAATGGAAGATTAAACTGGCTGATGTTCCCCTCAGTGATGTTTCCATTTGTAGGGCTGGGATGGGCAATAGGGAGGACGAGTCACTCCTGTCATATTTAAGTGCCTCTTTACAAAAATGCAGTTACTATAATAGAACAGGCCCAGTAATTCCTAGTAACAAACAATAAAAATACCTTCCTGTAAAGAAAATGAACATCATATTATAGTCATCATAATTATGGTTGAACAGCAAGCATGATAAACCAAAGCACCAACTACAGGGTTCCTCCTTTTCTTTATCACCAGATGAAGAACCAAGCCATGTCTGAAATGACATAGTTTCTTTAAAGAAAGGAACCTACTTTCAACATGGAAGGTCCTTAGGAAAGCTGATAGAGAGCCCACTTAAAAACAGAGAAATCGGGACCCGATTTACCCTCCTGCTTTATAGAACTAAAAAACTAAACAACATACACAAAACAATGTTTTTCAGACATTGGTTGACAGACAATGCAGGCCTATGACCTCTGAGAAAAGAGAAAGAAACAAAGTAAGCCCTATGTGTACCAGCCTACTGCCTAGAGGCAGTCTTCAAGATGTAGTGTGGGGATGGGGAACCCAACCAGAGCTCAGTGGTTTCACTCAGTTGAGGAAACCGAGATTAGAGATCCAGAAGAGCAAAGTGGGTAGAATTTTCAGGACAGGGAAACAGTAAGAAAGGTGCTGCAGTGAGAGGAGAGAGAACGAGAGAGAAGGAGAGCGGGGGAGAGAGAGGTAGGCTACACAGTTCTATCAACAGACATGCCTCCTTGGAGTCTTTGGCTGAGTATGGGTTTGCACACGCATGAGAGGGGATTACTCAAGACTACTGGAAAGGAGTACGTAGAAAAATTCCTAGAGTTTACATAGGGCTGGGGGTAGTTTGTATTCACATAAGTCAGAGTAGAAAAACCTTGTAATATGTGAGAAATTAGATAAAAATCCTCAGAAGGGTATTGTCAAAGTAGTGGGGGCTCAATTAGTCCTAGAATAAATGTTACTGTGGATCCACCATAGTAAAGCCTGAAAGCAATCCCTGACAGAATCAAACTGATCCCAAGTTACTTAGCTATATTCCAAAGGAAAACCTAGCAACAAAGAACATAAAATCAACAATGTCCAGTATTCAATAAAAAATTACCAGGCAAGCAAAGAAGTTCATTAACCAAGAGAAAACAATATAAATAAAAACATACCCAGAGCCCCAGCCATGAGCTCAGTTGGTAGGAGTGTCATCCTGCATACCAAAAGATTGTGGGGTCAATTCCCAGTCAGGGCATATACCTAGGTTGTGGGTTTGATGCCCTGTTGGGGCGCATATGGGAAGCAACCTATCAATGTTTGTCTCTCACATTGACGTTTCTCTCTCTCTCTTTCCCTTCTTCCCTCCCTCCCTTCCTAAGCATATTCTCAGGTGAGGACTAAAATATAATTTTTTTAAAAAACCAACATCTCCAGAAATGATGGACATGAAATAATTAGCAACAAAGGAATTGAAACACCTTGAATAAATATACTGCACATATTCAAGAAGTACAGGAAAACATAAAAATGAGAACAAGAGAAAGGAGATGTACAAGATCTGCAAACATCTAGAGACTAAAATATAACATCTGAAATTAAAAATAAACTGAATTAGACTAACATTAGATTAGGAACTTCAGAAGAAAAGATCAGTGAACTTGAAGATACAGCATTAGAAACTATCCAAAATGAAGCACAGAGTGACAGATGATAGAATAAAAATGAATGGAGCATCAATGACCTGTGGAACAATATCAAGCAATCTAACATTCATGAATTTGGAATCGAAGGAAAATCTGTAGAGGAAGGGGATAGAAAAAATTTTGGAAAAAACCAATGGCTTAAACATTTCCCAAACTGGATGAAATCTATAAACCCACAGATCCAAGGAGCTCAAATCCAAGCAGAATAAATATAAAGAAAATGATTCCAAGGAACATCATAATGACATTGCTCAAGTGATAAAAGAAAATCTTAAAGCCAGCCAGAGGTGGGGAGGAGAAACCCAGACATTACAGAGGACCAACAGCAAGAATTACGGCAGATTTCTTATCATAAATTATTTAATCCAGTGGGCAAAGAATAGACATCTTAAAACACTGAAAGGAAAAAAATCTGTCAACCTAGAATTCTTTACCTAGTAAAAATCTCTCTCAAAATGAAGGTAGACGAGAACCTTTCAAACAGAAAAACATTGAAAAAATTAATCCCAGCATACATGCACTACCAAAAAATAATAAAGGAAGTTCTTCAGGCTAAAGGAAATTGAAAAAAAAAAAAAAGATGGAAACACAAAGGAATAAAAAGAATGTCCAACCAATAAATAAATTGATAAATATAAAAGTCATGACTTCTTATTTTAAAATATCTGTCAAAAGATAATTGACTATTTAAAAAAACAGCATATTAAGTAGTATCCATGATAAAAGCACAAAGGACAAGAGGGGAGAAATAGAAGTATATAGTGTTACAGTTCTGACATTATTATTGGGGGAGGTCACTGAGAAGACATGAGTGCTGACTGACTCATAAGCTGGACCTGGGCAACTGCAGACTCCCACCCAACCCCATCCTTGGAAGGCGTGTTCTCCTTGCCTTCCCCCATTCCCAGATACTGCCCCCAGGATACAGCTTTGAGATAGAAATGTGGTATTGAGACTCTCTGGATGGTATATATGTGATTGAACACAGGTAAAGCCTCTACATACACTTTTAAGATTTAGCAGGCAGGTGTGAAAAGCTACTTGTCTTGTGACTGCTCAAGGCAAGCCTTTTAAGTGAGTTCCTTAAAACTGCCACCTACCAGTCTGAAATGGTCTGCCTCTCTCTTTAGTCTCTCCCTGCCCTCTTTGTATGGGGGTAGGTTTCAGGTTACACCTGGGACTATCCTAATAGGAGGTTGGGAACCAGCAACTCTGCACAAAGTGATAAATATTATTCAGAGACAAAGAGAAGTTAAAGATATATATTATAAACATGGAAGAAATTACTAAAAAGGGATAAAACAAAGACATATAGGCAAGAAGCCAATAATAAACATAAAATGAAATCATAAATAAGAAACTTGAGACCTGACTGGTGTGGCTCAATGAGCTGAGCGCCGGCCTGCAAACCAAAGGGTCGCCTGTTTGATTCCCAGTCAGGGCACATGTCTGGGTTGTGGGCCAGGTCCCCAGTAGAGGGCACAAGAGAGGCAATCACACCACAAATTGATGTTTCTTTCCTGCTCTTTCTCTCTCCCTTCCCCTTTCTCTAAAAATAAATTTAAAAACTTTAAAAAAAGAAAAAGAAACTTGAATGATACAAAATTGGGCAAAAAGAGGAAAAAAAGGAACGAAGAACAGATAGAATAGAAAACAAATAGCAAGATGGTCAATTGAAACCCAGCCATATTAATAATTACAATAAATGTAAATTGTTTAAACATCCCCGTTAAAAGGCAGAAAATTTCATGTTGGATTAAAAAGCAAGACCCAACTATATGCTTTCTATAAGAAACCACTTTTAAAATAAAGATGTATATTGGTTAAAACTAAAAGAATGGAAGAGCTATGTCATGCAAATAATAACCATAAGAAAACTGTAATGATTATATCAACATCAGGCAAAGCAGACTTCAGAACAAGAAATATTACCAGGGAAGAAGAAGATCATTTCATAGTGAGAAAAGGGTCAGTTCATCAAGAGAACACAATCCTAGATATGAATACACCCAGCACCAGAGCTTTAAAACACTTAAAGCAAAAAATAATAGAACTAAGGAGAGAAAAAGACAATTTACTGTTGCAGTTAGAGGTTTCAATTCTCCTCTCTTAGTAATGGATAAAACAAGTAGACACAAAAATTAATAAAGATATAAAGCACTGGAACAATACTACATGTATACATTAAAGGAAGTTATATACATATAAATATATAAATGACAATAGAACACATATTCTAGACCACAAAATAAGTCTCAATAAATTTGAAAAAAATCAAAATCATACAAAGCATAACAGATTTATGCTTGAAATCATAACAGAAAGCTATTAGGAAAATCCTAATATCTCAAAACACCACACTTCAAAATAACTCATGGGTCAAAGAAGAAATCACAAGGAATATTAATAATTTTGAGCTAAGTGAAAATAAAAACATTACATATAAAATTTATGGACTATAGCTTAAGCAATACTTAGAGGAAAACTTTTGCCATTAAAACACCTATATTAGAAAAAAAGGAAAACCCCCATATCATTAACTTCAACTACCACCTTAAGAACCTAGAGAAAGAAAAGCAAATGAAGTGCAAATAAGTATAAGGAAGACAATAATAATGACATAGAAAACAGAAAGACTATAAAGTCAATGAAATAAAAAGCTGGTTCTTTAAAAAGATCAACAAAATTGATAAAGGTCTAGTCAGACTGATCAGAAAAAAGGGAGAAGACACAGATTACCAATAATAGGAATGGAGGAGATCCTACAGACATTAAAAGGATAATAAGGCAATATTATGAATCATTTTATGCCAATAAAATAAACAACTTAGATGGAATGGAAAAATTCCATGAAAGACACAAGCTATATGAGCTCACTCATATAATCTGAATAGTCCTTTATCTATTAAATAACCTGAATTCTTGGTTTAAAACTTTTTTCCACAGAGAAAACTCCAGGCTCAAACAGGTTTATTGGTGAATTAAGATTCAAGAAAGAAAGAATATCAATGCTATATAAACTCTTACAGAAAATAGAAAAAGGAAACTTTTACCTACTTATTTTATGAGGCAAGAATTACTCTGATACTAAAATCACACAAGGATATTAAAAAAAAGATATTAAAGATAAAGGACAACAAATGGAAGAAACAAATGCAGTGAACACAGCAGGAAACATAGAGAAGAGAAACTGGCCAGAGGCTTGAAAAGAACTCATATGTTGTCACAGCGTCCTTTGGTATTTAATGGCATGAACTTTTGGAGCCAGACTGTCTGGGTTCAGGTCTTGGCTTCATTACTTACTAGTTACATAACTTTGGCCAAGTTACCTAACTTCTCTGTGGTTCGAAGTTCCCACTTACAAATGAATATGACAGAACCCCGTCACATGGTCGTTATGAAGACTGAATGCGTAAATCCATTTCAAATGCTTAATAGTGCCTAGCACATTGTAAGGACTTCACAAGTGTTTGCTGAAATTATTTCTATGCATGTTATATTAGTTGGTTGTTACCTTTATTAAGTCATGATATTTGTCCTCAAAACGAACTAAGCAGTATAAGAAGTGACTGTTCTCATTGTATTAGTTGTCTGTGGCTGTCATAACAAATTACCACAAACTTCATGGCTTGAAACAACAGAAATTTATTCGCTCACAGCCCTGGAAGCCAGAAGTTCACTATCTGTTTCACTGGGCTGGGGCTGGCAAGGCTGCATTATCTCTGGAGCTTCCTGGTGGCTGCCAAGATCCCTTCGATTGTGGCTGCACCACTCTAATCTTTGTTCTGTGGTGCACTGCCTCCTCTTCTGTGTGTATCAAATCTCCCTCTGCTTTATTATTATTATTATTTATTATTATTATTCCTAATAAAGTAACACAGGTTCCAGGGATTAAGACTTAACCATCTCTGGGTAGTCATTATTCAACCTACCACTCATCACTAGGAGTATATGAATCTTGTGAGGAAATTACAACATGAACAATTTTATTTTTCTTAAGAGAGAAGGGAAGAGATGGAGAGAGGGAGAGAAACATAGATCAGCTGCCTCTTTCATGCATCCTGATTGGGGACCTAACCCACAACCTAGGCATGTGCCCTGATGGGGAACTGAACTGGTGACCTTTCACTTTGTGGGATGATGCCCAACCAACTAAGCCACACAGGTGAGGGCTGAACAATATTTTTATAAAGGACATTTAGCTTTTTCCACAACAAACCTGTTAAAATATGCAACCCACACCCCAAGGCAGAATCTAGTCACTTGGAGGAAGGTCCCAACTGCAAGCACAGCATCCACAATGAACAGTCACACCTCTATGGGGCTAACATGCAATTTCAAGTCTACAAAAACAAACATCACAAACTTTGGGAGGTGGTCTTACTGGAAACTTACCGTGCCTTCTTGTGATCCAAATAAAATAGCTTATTAAAATGACTAGTAAGAATCAAGAAAATTGGGAGAAACTCGATTTGATAATGGCAGTTCTGACTAAAGGATGGTTGAAAATAACTGGCTGACTCTGAAAGACCACAGGTACCTGCACGCAGACCCTGCATATCCACCCTGCACTGTATAGTAGGGACAAACTTCACTCCTGGAATCAGACAGGCTTGAGTCGGAGATCTGGCTCTACTATGTCTTGGGGATATGACCTTGGACAAATCACTTTATGCCTTTGAGCCTGTTTCTTCACCTGTACAACAGAAGAAGTAAGAGGACTTACCTCACAGAAACTCTGTGAGGATTAAATAAGAACTCACATAATGTTATAGCATGGCAATTGGCATATATACTAAGTGCTCAACAAACTGAAATCACAAATTACTATTATGTACTAAATACTGCTATTTCTAATAAAATTCTATCTTCTACTCTATTTCAGAAGAACTATTGTCTCATCTTCAATTTCTTTATTTCAGGGGCAGAGGAGGTTTTCCTTTGGGGGCTGTGATCTCATGGGTGAAAGGATTAACACCACATAGAAAAAGCAAAGGAAATAATGAGGTCTGCAATTCTGGCATGCAGATCTTTGGGGAAATAAGGCAAGAAGAATGAGGAAAGTAAGGGCTTTGTAAGCTAGTAAAGGACAGGAAGTAGGGGCCAAAGAGTTTAATGTGTGACTAAGAGTGCCAACATGTGGCCCTTGAGGTTTGGGGGAAACAAGGGAGTAAATTAAGAATTTAAATATCTGAAGTTGTAAAAAGGGATGTAATAGATTCATTCACTATAGGAATTGATGTAAATGACGAGAACTTTGCATCTTGGAGAGATGAAGGTTGAGAGGAAGGAGTTATGACAGGGACAGTAAGATCATGGAGAGTACAGACAATGTAAACACAAACTAGCTCATTTTACACGTCAGGACACAGGTCCTAGGGCTGAGAGGAGGTGGCAGATGGACAAGGAAAGCTGAAAACTCAAGACAAATAAAGCACCACAAGCGACTCCCAGATGTGGATGGTGTGCTGTCTCTTGTAGCATTCCCGCCGTTAGCCCAGCACCCGGCATGCCATCAATAAGTCTGGTTTGAATGAACAAATACACAGGGCATGGCAGAAGTAGGTTTACAGTTGTGTACGCAAAACATAGAGTTTATTCTTGTGTTATTATTTGTTAATTATTGTATTATTTTCCATTCAAACAACTGTAAACCCACTTTTGCCCCACCCTGTACATATTCAATAGTAAAAATAGTGGCAGTGGATGAGAAGCTGAACTAGAGACGCCCCCTTCTAACTGCATGGTTTTGTCTCTGGTCTCACTCCTGTCCCACCAGCCTCCACATTGCTGATTATGATCCTCTTACAAGGCAGATTTGATCACATTACCCCTAACGTGCTTCAACAGCTCCCCATGGCCACCAACACAAAGTCCAAATTCTTAGCTTGACAAACCAAGCTTCTTGTGTTGGATTCTGGCCCACATTTTAGCCTTGTTTCTGCCTCTTCCCTACTTGCATATTATGCCCCAGCCATGCCAGACGACTCGGAACTCCCTACGTGTGCCATGCCCTCACAGGCAGGCACCCCACCTTCGCACACGCCGCGCCTTCTGTCTGTCTGAGGTACACTGCCTGCTTGAGCAACGCCTCCTTATCCTTCAGTTGTCATCTCAAATGTCACTCTCTCCAGAAGCTGATATTTCTAAGCATAATTAAGTGATTTCTCCTCTAAGGTTTCAAAACACCGCGTCCTTACTTCTATGATGGCACTAGGTACAATAGCATAATCAACGTTTCCATGTCTGTTTCCCTTTATAAACCTGTCGGGTGCCAGGATTGGGTTCTACTCCTCTTTGCATCCCTAGTTACTAAATGGGGTACAGAAGCTTTAAAATATTTGTAGCGTTTAAACAGATTTAAACACCAAACTAGAAATGAAGCTTAAATACTTGGGTGAATGAGACACAGCAGGTCCATCCCTGTTACTAGAATGCTTTGTCATAGACGGCAGCTACAAAACTGCCCTCCAATTGTCCCTTGTTATCATGATCAGACAGAATCTTGAGCTCAATATGCCACTTGCTTGAGCAACATGACATTCCCTATGTTATATTATTCCCATCCACTTTTCATGCTCATTTTGCCTTTAAGAAAGTGATTTCATTTTCATATGCTTTAGTGTTGCCATCTTTTGTGAGGTTAACCCCTAATTCCCAATGCTCCACAAGTCAATTTACCCTCTCTTCCTCTAATTCTCATTCTGTCTCTCTTACTAAGTAGGATGGAAAACTCTGGTGCTAAATGAAGGATGAAACTAATCTGAGTGCAAACTTAGTGTGCAACTTTAGGGGAGTTATTATACCTTTCTATATCTCAACAGTGTTCCTTCGAATGGAAACATCCCTACTGTCTAGGAGGTCACAGGGAGTAATAAAAGGCAAAATGTGTATAGTGTTTACTATGCACTTCACACATATTAACATGGTTAATTCTATAATTATTGGAGGTAGTTTCTATATTATCCCCCATTATGCACAAGAAGATGGGAGCACAGGGCAGGTGAAGACTTGCAGAGGGCTGTGAAGGTCACAGTTAATGAGCGGTAGAGGCCGGGTTGGAACTCAAGCAGTCTGGCTCTAGTGTTCACGCTGTTACCATTACCTTCTGCTGTCTCTCTGCAGGCCAGTGAAGGTCACCGTGCACAGTAAAAAACTGCCATATATAAGGGAGTATAAAAGGGGACACTGAATAGTGGGTCTCAGAGAAGGGGATATGTTATACATTTCAATCCAAATGCATTTTACCGCCAAGATTTTAGATCTCAAATCGTCCACCACTTAATAGCTAAAATAAAATAGGAAGGGTCTCTTATGATTTTTGGCTATCAATGAGATGGATTTGTCCTTCACTGGTATTACACCTACAATGTAGATGACACTGTCACTAAATGAACATCTACCTTGGGGTGTGGCTGTATATGGACCAATGAGTTAAGTTTTCTCAGGAGTAATGACCTAAGAATAGAAATGTGGCAGAATATACACTTGAGTTTATGCTTTTTCTATAGAAATGATGTTTTATTTTTTAAAAAGGATTAAATATTTAAGTCCATATCATCCTCTATTCAAATATTAATTTAGATAAAATTTAAGGAACAGCCACTGGGTATAATATAGTACTTTAAAAAAATATGAAAAAATAATATGTTCTTCTGGGCAATGTTCCATTTAGAAAGTGCTCAATAACTATCTGTTGAATGAATGAATATGCTTTCAGAGGTGGATTCAGAGAAGCTGTGTATTTCCAGATGTTTCCTTAGATGGAATAGTGCCTCTTATTTGCTCTGGAGAACTTTACTACTCAGTCCCACTTCCAGAGGCAGAACTTACTCCTACAGTCTTTGGAAAAGTCTGAAGCCACCCTTACCCACACCCATGGATTCTACAATACATTGTTTTATTCCCCCATCAGAAAGAGAACAGAGAAAGATCAGGTCACATTGCTTTCTTGGGCCTGTATGAATTCCTGCGAGGTTCTCTCTTCTGTCAGGAAAAGTTTCACTGGCAACCATATTTAGACTCTCACTTAATTGTCTCCCCTCCTTTGATTTGCTGGTTGGTATAAAAATTAATTTGCATTGAATTGCTGAAGCTTACAAGTTAACCAGTTCAACAGACTCACAAAATTTTAGAACTTGGTTTCTGCCCAAAACTTGCTTCTTAAGGGGCCTGTCCCCTTTTGTTTGCAATTTGAATGTAATTCTCCTCAGATGAAATATTTTTAAGACACATTTAATATGTGTGTTTCTGGCTATAGGTAGAGGAAAAAAATATTCTCTTAAGGAAATCTGGCCTATTAGTTAGGAAGATCAAGGGGGAGGAGGTACCTTAGTTCTGAGTGAGCAAGGGGTCAAATTCTTAAAGATGAGCTATGATGGAATAGATGGAAGAGAAGAGTGAAAGACCAAGACCAAGTCTGGGTGGCAAGAAATGATGAACTCAGGCCTAAGATTCTGGTGATCAGGGCTCAGGACCTGGATAACAGAAATGGGATGGGAATCTCAAGAATGGAGTGTCATTACTTCATTCACCAAATATTTATTAAGCCTCTGATGGTGCTTGGTGTTGGGAATATGGCAGTGTATAAACCAGATTCAGATCCTCCCTTCATAGATTATAGTCAAATATTCAAATAGTGAACCAATGTTGGCTTTGTTATTAAACCAAGTGTATTTGGGCTCGGAGCTCATTATATGATTTCGTACAAGGGCCATAACTGGTTCCAGATTATGGATGAAGCAGAAACTTACAGATAGAAACAAGTGCGAGAAGTCCTCCCTAGAGCTGGCAAATCGATACAGTGGCTTCTTTACATCTTCCACTGCAATGATACATAAACCTCTAGATAGGGAGATGAAGAACGGTGTATCTATTGTAGGGCACAAGGCTAGATACTTTTCAGTATATGTAAGTTTTCTAAAGAATAGAGCATCAAGTATATAAAGGTACAAGCTATTCTTATGTATATGGAACAAACATTAAAGAGCACCTACTATATAGGTTCAAGGAGTGGTTTTAGGAATTAAAGCTACGGATATAAAAAAGACATAGTCTCTTGCAATGACAACAATGAGTTAAATGCTATAATGAGATGTTAAAGTACAAAGGAAGATCAGAGAGGAAAGATATTAATTAATGAAAAGCAAGTTGGGAAATGCTTCTGAGATGTAATGCTTGAATTGAATCTTAAAAGAGAGAGAAGTTTGTTGTTTTTAGCTGATGTATTTGGGGGTAATTTGTTACACAACAGGTAACTGCTATAAGTGCCTATGGAGACTATATACTACCAGCACAATAGGAGAGACCATGGAGAACACCTGGCCACCTAAACTTTGTTTCGTAACATATACCATAAGTTATAATTTAAATCTTTTAAAAAAGATTTATTTATTTTTAGAGAGAGGGGAAAGGAGGGAGAAAGAGACGGAGAGAAACATAGATTGGTCGCTTCTCACATGTCCCCAACCAGAGACCTGGCCTGCAACCCAGGCATGTACCCTAATTGGGAATCGAACCAGCAACCTTTTGCTTTGCAGAATGACCCCCAAAGCACTAAGCCCTACCAGTCAGGCATACTGTAAATCTCTTCATACATTTAAGCTCACATATTCTTGGGCTCACCTGGTCCATGATGGGAGCAGGAAGTGAAAACAAGCATTCTGAATGGGAACATGGGAGGAAGCAACACAATCTCAGTCACGTCTGATATCCTCCACAAAGGAATCCAGGTCGGCTGGTGTTAGGACTTGATCAAGTGGTCAACTAGTATCGAGTGGCGTCAGGATTTGGCCAGTACCTGGTCAAAGGATGACTCAGAGCCACCAGGAGTGAGGGGAGCAGGAGGATGAGTCAAAGTTTTTGAGAGACAGCAATAACCATGAAAACTAGAAAAAGTTAATTTTTTGTCAGTTACAATTAGTGATTGTAAAGCCAAAAAATGAGAGACAATATAAAAAATTAAATTTCTCTGGTTTTCATAATTCATATGGGTAACAAAAGCAAGGATGGAACCTGAGCATTCAAGACAAATGTGGTAAAGAGGGGCATGTAATTCAAAGCTGCTGGGCAGTCCCCAGTCTGGGGGTGAAGGGGCACCGTCAGCCTGCTAGACAGGCATCAGAGCAGGGCAGACAAGATGTGGCACCCCTGTCCAAACCCAAGTTCTGTTTCAGTAGGTTGAAAATGGTCTCCATAGCTTTCCACAAGCAAATGGGAACATGCGACTCCAAAGGAATAGAAATACTCATTTCTTATTTAAATTGGGAATAACAATGGCATCAGGACTGTAACTCTATCCAATACTACTCTGAAGATATGTGAGTTTCTAGAAGCTATTCTGGGTAAATAATTCCCTGCCTCTTTATTCTCTTTTTCTCTTCATACTGGCTATCTACTTATCTTCAAAATAGCTCCCTTTTGCCCTTTATACCAGGAGTCCAAATTGAGAGGCCACAGGAAAATGTGACTGTGAGCCATGACACAGCAAGGACACAGGCTACGCAACCAAAACAAAGGATACAGCACAAAGTGCTTTCCCAGTGTCAGGAGGCACCTTTGGGTAATAACCAGCTCCCTAATTTGTGGGGATGAGTGCGAAATGAAAATACAGGGCCCTTGTTTTAAAAAAATTATTAAGAATTTCAAGACAGCAACAACAGAGCATTGAACCAAGCATGGGGCACTTCTAAATGCACCCATGCATTTAGAGATTGTGCAGGTCACATACCCATGCAGCTAGTCCTGTTCTCAGGGACAGTATAGCATGGTCCTTTAGAAAGGCTGTAGAATCAAACCTCAGTCCAAATCCCGTCAATGCCACTCATTAATCATGTGATGTCAGGCAATTTATTTAGTCTCTCTGTGCTTCTAAGAAGTTGTATGATTATAATCCTCCAGTTTTGTGAGGATTAAATGGTAAAATGTTAATGGTAAGTAATGGTAATGTAAATGGTAAATGGTAAGATGTATAGAAAGTGCTTGGCACATAGTAGGCACTCAATAAATGGTAGCTATATTATTATTGTTCAATGAAATGTATAGGTGATTATCAATGCAGTAAGTTGAAGAAATGAATTGCTGAACTGCTACTCAGAGTATGAAAGAATGAGAATGATATTTTAGGACAGCTAAAGTAATGAAGCACACAGGGAAGATCAAATCTTTTGATGGACTCTTCTGCCTTCTCTAACCACTTTCCTATTTCTCTTCTTCCTTTTACTGGCAAACATACAAAAGGTGATCTACATGCTGTCTCTATTTGTTATCAGCATCTCCTGCCACAATCCTCTTTAATCTGGCTGAATTGAAGCTATTATTTTAAAAAAACTTACTAATGACTCCCTGTTTACTAAATATAATTGACATTTCCCACTTAGTCTGTATGATTTCATGCTGCTGACCAATTCCTCCAGCTTGAAACTTTCCTCTTGATTACTGAGATCCTACACCCTCATGGCCAACAGCATGTTTAGTCAGATATGTAACACAAATGGTTGTGAAGAGAATGCATTTGCTGGGTGAGTAAATTAGATGATTCTTTTGCTTCTCTGATTCCTTATTTTCTAATGTACTGACACCATTTCTTCTCCCTACCTCCCTGAATAAATGTGGGCAATCTCCAAGCTTCAGCCTTTGGTCCTCCATACTTTAATTCCTATGCTGTTACCACTGGTGAACTAAGCTAATCACATGGTTTCAATTATCACCTTCTATATATAAGACTCCCTGACTTCTCTCCTTTTGAACCTTAGCCCCCACTTCCAAATGCTTATGGGACGTATTCACTTACAAGTTTCTGTTATCACCTCAAGATGTCTAGCACTTAGCTCCTCCTCTTCTCCTCCAAACTGGCTTTCCTTCCTGTTTGTCCTATTTCTGTTCGTCCTATTTCTGTTCATCTTGTTGCTCATGCTCAAGGCTGTATTAGATTCTTCCCTATTTCTTGTCTTCCATATCCAGTTAGTCATGTTTCCTTTATAACACTTATCGAGCCCATCCCTTTTTATTTTCACTGCCGTCACCCTAACTCAATGCCGTACCCCCTCACACCTAGACTTTTAATAACCTACTAACCAGTTGTACAGTTCTCTTTCCATCCCTACTGAAGTTTATTCTCCACATTGCTGTTCGGAATCATCTCCAAATACTACTTTAATGACCCCACACTTCCCTAACAATGCATCTTCAGACTTCCTATCATACATGATAAAGTCATAACTCTTTAGTTCAGCACCAATGCCTGTTAAAATCTGGCCTCAACCAGCCCTTCCAATCCTATGACTTCTCTACTTAAATCTTCTGATCTTGTCAGATTGGTCAATCTGATCAACTGATGGCTGAAAATTTTCATTCATATTCTGGCCCTATGTTTTATGAACATTATTTTTTTCTGTCTGGAAATCCCTTCCATCTTCATTCCCTTTATATAATAAAATTCACCATGTCTCTAGAAAAATCCTTCCATGATAATTGTAGTGCATAATGGCCTTTCTCTTTTTTGAACTCTTATAATACCACATTTAGCACTTTGAAAATTTACTGAATTACTGCTTTACATTGTGATTTCATTCAATCTTCACAACTATATGAGAGGTAGGTAGCATGAGTACATATGAAAAATATGAAGTCAAATAACTTGCCCAAGCCACATAGCAGGTAACTGATAGAACTGGGATCTACATAAGCAGGTGCTCAGTAAATATGCTGACTGAGAAGATTGCTTAAATAGGACCTCTGATTCTCTAGCACTTACAGCATTATCAATCTTGGCAGTGCACATTAGGTGCTCTCACCCCAGTGTCACCTTCTTCACATGGCTTTATCTGTAATATTGCTCGAGACAGGGGATTTGCCAAAAATTCAACCCAATCCATTCTAAAAATAAATTTTGGTTGAAGCAAAGCTAAAAGGCTCTTACCTGATTCAAACATTAGGTGTGTTTGGTAGATGAGGTTCATCTTACTTCCTCTGGACCCACCCATGCTCTGTTTGCAAATGATCAAGAAGTAAAAATAGGCTGGCTAGTTGATGGCGTATAGGGCAAAATGGACTATTTACAGTTCTAGAGGTAGATACTAAGGCAGCAGAACAGGATTTTCTTGGCTTTGGTAGCTAAAGACCTCAGTATATGAAGCCCAGAAAAGTGAATCATGGGTGGAAACAGATCAAAGAGGATAAGAGTAAGGAGAGAGACCAGAAAGGAAGTACTGGAAATACTCCACAGAGGAGATAGTGCTGTCCTTTTCTGAACAGTTGCCTGACGCTGTCAGATCCAGCCCTGCCCTGCAAGGCTGGCACCACATAACAGGGAGCTCTGTCATTTCTGCCTGATTCATGGTGTCAGTTCTGAACTGCTTGCCCTGACCCACATCACAGTCCAAACCTTCCCTTGCTCCAGATCCTTGTCTCTTCTGATCTAATTACTCATTTCCCCAGGTCCCACAATATGACCAAATGCAGATTTCACGTTCAGCACGGCCTCCCTGGTCATGACCATCATTTTCCTCTTATTGTATGATTCAGATTGCCCTCCCGGATGACGCCTGTAGTGCCACACATTCTACCCAGTTTTCAGACCCCTCGACCTTGTTTCTACTGCAGCCCATTCCTTCCCCATGTCCATACGTTGGCCCCTGCCGTGGAGAGACAGGAGTAACAAAGACCAGGAGTGAGGCTCAGAAACATGGATGAGGGGGAAAAGGTGGGGAAAAGAACAATAAGAAGGAAAGCACCCGTGGAAATTGTGCTGGGAATTAGACATTCTAGATCACTTTTGGAAAGTGACTTTATTGAGAAAGGAAAAAAAGCCACGGCTGCAATGGAGCGGCACTGCCTGGAGACAGCACACTCTTTAGGTGCCTGCAATCGCCGTTTCCACTGCTCTGGTTGCCCTCCTGTCCCCCCCAATCTTCTCTGCAAGGCAAACTCCTATCCACCCTTCAGGACCTCGCTTAATCAGGTTTTTTCGGGAAAGTCTTCCTGGACTCTCTCTGACAGCTCATTGCTCCCTCCTCTGTGTTTCCACAGTTCTTTATATACACGTCTATTATGTTGTCATTACTTATATTGGCAATTTTTTCTGTCTCTCTCACTATTTCTTTGAGGACAAAGATATATTATCTTATTCATCTTTGTACCCCCGAGACATAGAGCGCCGGGCATTTAGCTAGTGTTTGTGGTGTGATAAAAGAACAACATGAAAGTGCAATCTGCACTGCACTTGCAAAAATCAAATTGGTTCCTGGTACTTTGCATGTGTGACGACGTTTTACCTTGATTTAGAAGAAACGCCTTTAGACTCATAAAGGAAATTCTACTGATATCGCTGGCACATGAGCCAGTTTTTCATAGGCACTGGTGGTAGAAATAGTTCACCCCCTCACTTCCGAGAAGCTCTCAGAGCAAGCTTAATATTAGTGGCACATCACCCATCCCACCATTTCTATTGTAGAGAAAGCTAAATTACACCGTGCGTCTAAGGCTGCCGCCAATCTCAGTAACCTGGTGGTGGTGGCGGTGGCTGCGGCGGCGGGCGGAGGAGGGGATAATTGAAAGAACACGCTTCTGTAGCAGACCTAGGAGGGGGGTGAGGGAGGAAGATGAATTTAAACCTTGCCTTATAAAAAATATTAGAAACTCACGCAAAACAGACGCTTCCTCTGGACATGATAGACCAGATCCAGGTGTCCAGCAGCGACCTTTTCCCATGAGTGTCAGGTCATCACCCAGCACAGAAAACAAGGGGCCAGTGCCTTTTCTCTTGGGCATCCTTCTTTCTCAAACCCTGCAAACCTTGGGGCCTGCTCTTCCTTTAGGAGATTGTCCTTTCCTCCCAGCAACGACAATCCCCAGTTCCCTAGGCTAGTGCGCTCGCCGCCCCCACTCCCCGCATCTTGTCTTAGTCCCACAGGAGGCCCCAGCTTGACTCGGGTCAAAAGTGCCAGCCGCGGGACTGTCAGAGCGAAGCTGCCGAGGTCAGGCCTGACCCCCGAGTCTCCTCGCACTTTGCGGGACGAACAGAGGAGACACAGGCCGCGCCAGGCCACGGCTGCTTAGGCGCGGGCCTCTCCGAGACAGGGGCCCAGTGTCCCCCCGAGAAACCGTGGGAGTACTGGTACTTTAAGCCGGTTCCCCGCAGCCTCACGCAAGTCTCAGCACCGGAGCTAACCCCGCACCCCCTCTGCGGCTGGGTCCCCACCCCGGGCGCAGCGCTGCCAGTCGGTCCGCCAGCCCGGACTGCGGGATCCCCCGCGGGACGCACGCTACGGCTCCCAGGACAGGCCGCCGCCCCCTGCTTGCCTGTGCCCACGGCAATGTTCCGCCCCGTGCGGCCCGGCCGGGTCGTCGCGCCCTGGCCCGGCCGTGACAGCTGGGTGCCTAAAGGGTTAAGCCGGCAGCGCTGCGGCCCGAGTCCCCCGCGCGCAGCCGGTCCGCCGCGGGCCGGCCCCAGCGCGCACGCGCCCGCCCGTTACCTGCGGTCGCGTTCGCGCTCCTCCTCCACCTGGCCGCTCTCTCCCGGGGGCCGCCCCTCAGCCCGCCCCCTCGGCTCGGCGCCGCGCACCCTGCTGGCTATTCGGACACTGCCCGGTGAGGAGGGGCGTGGGGGCAATTACCATATATTAGCATACCAGAGAGCATCACGTGGCTTCTCCAGCCAATGGTCACTCTGGAAAGGCGGGGAAAGGACTGAACACGCCTAGGTGCTGCTCCGGGCCTGAACCGGTGGCCATGACAACGGCTGGGGGGTGGGCGGGCCGGGGAGTGGGGAGGCACTGGAGCCCAGTGGAGAATCTTCCCTACCTGAGTGGGCTTCACGCCGAGATACCGCGCGCTGTTCCCGTCCCGCGGAGGAAGAGGGACTGAATTTGGGCTCAGAAAGAGTCAGCTTCAGCAAATACTTATTGAGCGCTCACCACGTGCCAAACAATTCTGCAGAATATGATTCTCGGGATAACCCGATGGTGTGGGTACTGTTAACCCCATTTGTTAGAAAGAAAAGAGGCTCAGAGAGGTTAGGTCACTCACTCGAAGTCGCACAGCCACGCTAAAAGGCAATGTGGAAATCTGGGCCTATTTCTGAATTCGGGCTCAGTACTTCCCTGAGTTATTTTCTCCAGCAGGGGTCTCCCAGCACCTCCGCCCAATTTCAGGTGTACCAAGGAGCTGAGAAAAAGCACATACAAACTTCCGTAATGTTTCTTTAAAATAACCTGTGAGGTTAGTAGGCAGAAAAGTTATGCCCATGTTGTAGATGAGGTGAAATGAGGCTCAGAGAAATGACATGACCCGCCTTAAGTCAAACAGCAATTAAGAGCTAGCGCTTAATAACTACAATCTATATATACTCAAGCTTGCTAATTTAGAAACTTTAAAAATTAATCTTCTCAACATGGTGGTATTGCTATGATCATTATACAGATTAAGAAACTGAGGCTTTGGGAAATTAAGCAAATTGTCCAAGGTTACACAGCTAGTAAGTAGCAGTTTTAGGATTCAACTGCAGGCTTATCTGGCTCCAAACCTAGTCTCATGGCATCTCATTGTACTAGGTTTATTTAATTTAGGCTTGGAATTTAGAACACCTTCTGTAACAGAAGTTTCTCTCCTCGCCTATTAAGATGTAAAAATATGTTTTCTCTTAATCCAGCAAAATACCACATGGCAAGTGACATGTGTTAAGGTCATGGAGGCTAACTATTAAAAAGAGAATAGTCATCCCTGCAGGTGGGTAAGGACATCCTATGATTCTCTGCCTCTTCATTATATCCCTTAGGGGATTTGATAGTTCTAAAGGTAGTTTGAAAGCATAGGCATCTGCATATGGACTTACCTTCTGCTCCTTTCTTTAGTTTGATTCTAACTAATTATTGGACAAGACCATATGCCTCAAATCAAATATACTAAATTGTATAGGTATTTTAAGAGATTATCAAAGGTAATTTAGAATATAAGGACATTCGAATTTACAAGGTTAATTTAAAATCCAATTTTCTCCTAAGCTCTGACTGTTTGGTGTTCAAGATCACAAACGTGGGTAAAAATCCTGACATGATTACCGACTAATGTGTGACCTTGGGTAAGTTAACCTCTCTGTGCTTCAATTTCCTCATTTGTGAAATAGAATAGGAATGGTGTGAGAATTAAATTAATTAATGTATACAAAGCATTTAGCGCAAGCCCTGGCTCAGAGGTAAAACCTGCATAATGGTTGGCTGTTATTGGCCAGGGAGCTTTCATAGGAACAGACAACCCCCGCGTACAGAATCTCTCACGGTTTCCTAGCTGGCTTTGGAATTCTGAAGCTGCTTCCCATTCCTCCTGGCATATTAAACAGCCTGTTGTGCTGGTGAAGGCTTGTTATCTCTCCAAATGACATTCGCTCTTCTTAGGATCATAAATAATTCCTGGACTCAAAGGAGTTAGTTTCCCCTGCACATCTCCTCGCACCAAATTACCAGAGTGGCTCCTTGCAGAAGGGGATCTTGACAAACAGCGGAGCCATAAGTCAGGCTCCTTGAAACACTTTTATGAGCGTCTTAATGAGGGAGATGAGCTGTCATCAGGAACTCATCCCATCCTTCCTGGCCACAGGAAATGAGCTCTTTGTGCTCAAAGACTTTCCAAAGCTGAGGCGCAAAGAGCTTTCAGGAAGTGGGCCAGCGATGCGAAGCTATTGACTCCAAAAATTCCAGGGCTAAACAGCCCCCATCCTGCCATTCTCCTTATAGGGTCAAATTCCTCGTGGTCTTATTGCAGCAATAGCACCAAAGGGTGGCTTGCGTATGGGGTGTTAACCCTCCCTCCTTCCCCCCATGTGCACACTTGGACAGCCAGCCCACCACTACCCAAGAAGAGAACGCAGTGTAGAACTGTGGTTATGAGCATTGTCTCTGGAGCTGAGGAAGCAAGTGTGAATCCTGCTTCCACTACTCACTATCTGTGCGACCTCGGGAAAGCTGCTTCACCTCTCTGTGTCTCAATTTCCACATCTGCAAAATGGGAGTAATACAGTGCCCATCTTACAGGCTCCTGTGAAGATAAGTGAGTTACTAACATAAATTACTTAGAAAACCCTATGGTAAGCACTAGATGTGTATTTACTAATTAAACAGAATACACATGTAAGTCCAATACAGTATACTTCCTATAGAGGCAACCACAGCTTTAAGTGGAGTGTTTTAGGTCCTCTCCCAACCATATGCTGCTCCCCACTCTGACTTGCAAATAAGCGTTGCTCACAAATAGGAAGAAAATATGCTTGGGAGCTCTAGTGTGAACCCTGCCTCTGTCATATTCCTTGTTCTGTGAGCTTGGCCAAGTTATTTTACGCCCGTGAGACACAGTTATGTTATTTGTAAAGTGAGACTAACTTCCTCCTGAAGCTGTTTTAAGCATTTAATCAGTGTCCAGCAAGAGGCAATGAGGACCTGAACTGGAGAGAGGTCCTGTGTGATCATAATCACCTTGCTTTTGCACTCAGCTTTTTCTGGTGAGCATTTTTGTTCTCCAATAATGAAAATAACCAACATTTATTGAACACTTAGTCTGGCCCTGTGCTGTGTACATCATCTTATGTAAATACTTGCAATTAGATTAATTCCCCTGAGAGACTGAGTAACTTGACCACGATCACAGTGGAAGTTAGTGGGAGAGCCCAGATTCAAACCAGGGCTGTCTGGTCCCCAAATCCATGCTAATAGCCCACCAAGCCACAGGTCTCCGACTCCAGCTCGGCTCATAGAACTCAGAGAACATGTGTTATGTTTCTTTAGCATTCCGCCCCCATCCACTCACACGAGCTCTCCTCCAGTGCCCAGCTGCGCCCAGCACAGCAAATGCTGCACATATATTTACTGAATGAGTGAAAGTAAATGACTGTGACATCCTCTCATAGTGTGAAAGCCCCTTTTTCCCCTTGGGCTGTCCCCAGTGGGGAATAAAAGCAGCTGGCCACCCTCTTCCCCACCCCCTTGCATCCTCTTCCTGCTGAATGATCACGTGGAAGGACATCCTCCTTCCCGACTGGGAGTCAGGCTTCTTGGCTTCAGAGATCCACAATAAGCACAGCGATGATTCATCTTCAGCGAACATTTGGAGGGATGTCAGGGCCACTGGTGCTTCTTAGGGCTCTGTGAACATGCATCAGTGGGGGCGGTTTCCAGATAACGGCCTTGGATAGGTTTATGGTCAACCCTTGAACAATGCAGGTTTGTTGGCCCACTTATTTTCATGTATAAATAAGTTCAAAGGTCAACTGTATTATCCATCCTCCATTGGGAATCCACATATGCAGAGAGCTGACTTAAGTTTTTCCTGGATTTTCGACTGTGAAGGTGGTCAGTGCCCTTAGCTCCCCGCATGGTTCAAGGTTCAACTGTATTAGTTTCCTAGGGATGCTATAGTGAAATACCACAATCTGGGTGGCTTAAAACAACACAAATTTATTCTCTAACATTTCAGGGCACCTGAAATCCAAAATAAATGTATCAGCAGGGTTAGTTCCTTCTTGGGGGCTCAGAGGGAGAATCTCTTCAGTGCCTCCCCCAGCTTCTGGTGGTTGCCAGCACTCCTTGGCATTCCTTGGCTTGTGGCAGCATCACTCCAATCTCTGCCTGCATCATCCCACGGCGTTCTCCCTGTGTGTGCTTGTTCAAATTTCCCTCTTCTCATATGGACAGCTGTCCTGTTAGAGTGAAGCCCACCCTAAGCCAGTATGGCATCTTCTTAACTTGATAACATCTACAAAGACCCTATTTCCAAATAAGATAACATTCACAAGTCCTTGGGGTTACGACTCAAACATGTCTTTTCTAGGGGGCACAATTCAACCCACAGTAAAAATTTTCAGGGTAGGAGGCAGTACAGAGGAGATGAAGGATGAGGGAAGGGGATGAAGAGAAAGGAGAGGTGAGCCATAAGGGGCAGCAGATCATACTTGCACAATGGAATGTGACCCAGGGTCCCCTGGGAGTGGAACTAAACTTTTTCTTTCTGGCCAATCCCATTCTTTCCCAAACATGTCTCCAGCACATAGACTCACAATATTAGAGCTAAAAGGGACTTCAGAGATTTATACACTCATTCAACACACATTTATCAAACACTCTTCGAGGCACTGGGCTTTCAAAAATGGTCTGAAAAAATGGTCTGAGGAAACTCTGGGTCTCTGAGACCCAGAGAGAGAATGTGAATTGTCTAAAGTGACATGTCGAATGAGAATATAGGCAAGGAGAGTGTGGGGAATGGAGATATCCCACGTCCCTAAGCCCTTCTGGTGCCTACCTGGGAGGCCTGGGCTGACCCTCTGGTGCACAGACAGGCCTAGGTTTTTAAAGGTGCTTGTGTCCTGAAGCTCATTATCAGCTCCCTCAAGCTTCCACAGGCCAGTCCAGTACTTGAGGGGCTTTGGAACCTCGGACAAAGCTAGAATATTCCCCCTCTGAAAATACAATCCTGCAGTCTTTCTTCTCTTTGGCCCATTTCATTGGCTAATCTTTGAAGCATCTTCTTCTCTGGGTGGCACAGCAGAACCGGGCGTAAGGGAACTCCTTGGGGACAGAGACAATGTCTTGTTCTTCCTTTTTGCCCTCAGTGCTAACTCAGGAACTGTCATGGAAATGGCTCTCAATAACCATTTGTTCAATGGATGAAAGAGCATTGCTCCAGTTGGTACCAAGGGGGCCATTTATTTCTCACTGTTTCTAAATCCCATGCTCTATGATGTTTGCAGAGTTGGTTTAAGATACCTGAATTCTACTCTGAAAGTCACAGGTCTTTTGACATGTCCATGTGTCATTTCATTATTAGAAGAGATGTCTTGCTCCTATGATTGGTGGCTGATACAAATACTGTCCTGCCTCGAGCTGTCATCTTGTGAGATATCAGTTTGTAGCAGTGAGGCTGAAAACTGGGGCAGGCTGGGGTCAGAGATGGGGTCAACCCAGCAGGAGCTGTCAGATCAGAGCAGGGGTGAGAAGGAGGTCAGATGGGAGATCAAAGTCCAGGAACTAGGCAGGTACACAGTCAGTCCAGGCTCTCCCGAGGACTGTGGCTGAGCCCCTTAGGAAAATGTCTCATAGGCAGGTCCCCTGAGTTGGCTTTCTGCGTGCAGGTCCCCAGGCGGTTCTTTGTAATTGATCTGAGTTTGGGTTCCCTCCTCACAAAGGGGATGCAATTAGTCAACATTATTTAGTGGGCCTTATGTTCACTTGATCAGATAAATTTTAAAATCAGCTTTATTCTGGTCGCATGGCCCCAGGCTTACTGCTAATTTTCGGATTCACAGTTTTAGATCTAATTCTGGCTATGCATCAGAATCACCTGTGAAACTCGTTCAACTACAGAGTCTTGGGCCCCACCTGCAGAGATTCCAGTTCTCCAAGTCCGGGGTGGGCTGCCGATGTCAGAGGCTGTATGGTGCTGTGGTCGAGTGTGGAGGCATTGGAGCCAGGCTGCTTGGATTTGCAATAGTTTTGCCACTAACCCAGTGAACTTGGACAAATTTATCTATAAAACGGAGTAGTAATATCAAGTAGTAATATTGATTTAATTAGTGATATGATACATGCAAAGTCTTATAATACTAAATGCTCAATTAATGTTACTTACTATTGTTAGATTTCTTTTTATCAAGCCCTGTAAGTGATTTAGAAGCACATTCATTCATTCAATATTTACCAAGTACTCTGTCTGTCAGGACCTATACTAGAAACACACAGTCCTCCCCAGCTTATAGCCTAGTAGGGAATCCAGGATTGGGAAATCCTCTTCTACTATTCACTGCCTTCAGCTCTCTGAATCCTCATTGGAAACTGAGGCTCTGGGCTTCACCTATGGTGTTTCTCATGCATAATGACCACAATTTTATGATCCTGAAATAGAACAAAATGGAAGGAACACAGGAGTCACTTGGATTTGGCATGCCATTTTCTAGCTGAGTGAGGTTGGACAGATCACATGTAGAAGGTACCTTCTCTCTGCTGCCTGCCCAGTATCTCAGGTCGAGGGATGACCCTGCCCCTCCTGTATCCAAATAGCCAGCAGAAGAGCCGAACACACCTGTGATTCTACCCCTTCCCCGCCCTCCCTCAAGCCGCCCCAGGCCACAGATGATTGGTCAGGGTGGACACCTAACCCAAACTGAGCCAATCACACCTCATCTCACTGGAGGGCGCCAAGGACTTCCTGCTTGACTCTGGCTACTTTCTTGAACAGAAGTGATACAAACACAGGAGCTGTTGGCGGTCGACATTTTCCACCGAGCATACCAGGGAAAAGAGCCAGTCAGTCTGCAGCAAGAAAGAAAAGCAAAGCCGATACTTGGATTTCGCAGGATACTGAAGTTCCTGATTGCCTCCCTATCGCAGTGCCCAGCTTTAGATTCTGTACACATCCTCTATCCTTGTAGTACACTCCTCTTTGTGTTGAAGTCAGATGTAAGGCATCTTTCATTTTCACCTGGTGCCTGGAAGACAGGCTGCACCCCCAGCAGCTGATTCTCCAATGCTCAAGAGGTCTGTTTCCCAAGGGCTGCTCAAGTTCAAGGGTTTGGATCCACAGTCTTGAGACTAAAGACCCCTGGCTTAGCTCTGGAGCCTGTCTCCCTACTCTGAATGAGCTTTTGGGTCAGAAAACTTTAGAAGCACAGAGAGGGGTAAAGGGCCTCAGGTCTTGAACAGTAGTGGGGGCCTGGTCAAGCTTTTCATGGTAGGGACCCCTATTTCTAACTTTCCTTAATTAAGGAGGAATCTCCTGGATTTGCTCTGTTCTTCTGTATTCACTGTTCCTCAGATGCTGACAGCCTTTCTAAATGGAACTGGATTTCCACCACGCACCTGAAACTGGGTATTAGGACTTGCCTGTGTCTCTCGGGGATGAGGGTGGAGGTGGGGAGGAGGAAGGCTAAGTGCAGCTATTTCTGTCCTGGTGTTTTTTAAGCTTCTGGTGCTTTCTTTACTTCATGTCATAGAGATGATTGATGGTACTGCCCCCAGCATCCCTTTTGACCAGCTCAGTATCAGTTCCTGCATTTTACAGACAGGGGTGACATTTACCTGGTTTATACCAGCAAAACGTCAAATGCATGTTAATGTAGTGAATTTTTTTTTTTAATCAATGGCTGCTTCAAGTCCTGTAAGTGCCCCTCCAGGTCCCCTTTGCTCCAGTTTCTTCGCTGGGATGCCCTGACCTCTGGCCCGCTGTGGAGGCATCGCAGGGGCCTCCAGCACCCTCCCTGCCCTAGAACGTTGGCTCGAACGTCTGGCATGTTTTCTGACCTGGTGCTGCCCCTGCCTCACTAGTTAGACATTTTAAATACCCTCCTGTTTATTGTTAAGATTTAAAAAAGTTAACTAACTTAATTTATTCTTTTCCCGTTCTTTCATTTAACACATTTTTCTTGAGTGGCAGCTTTGTGCCTGGCGGGGGCTCAGTGCTAAGGATACAATGCTGAACAAAACTAACACAGCATGTCCAGATTAGTGCAGAGACATGAAAAACTGGGAGGTAAATAGATAAATGTACAACAAAACCCAACTAATGCTACAAAAAGGAAGCCCCAGGTGCTGTGAGGGAGAATCCTGCAGAGACCCACTTTTACATGGGAGGCCTCAGAAGAAGGACTTACGATGTTAATCAAACAAAGAGAGGGGAGAACTCTTCACGCAAAGAAGGTGCAGTGTTTATGCAGAATGTGATGTTAGGTGAATGTGCCCAGTGTCACCAAGGGACAGGGCTGGGTCCTGGGTCCTGGGTTTTGTCTGACTCTGAACTCTGTGTTTTTTCTCTCCTCCTGGATTGTCTTGCCCTTGTCCATCCAGCCACCTCCCTTAGATCTTGGGTGTGGACCCCAGGTCTGCAAATCACTGCTGTCCTGTCTATACCATAAAATATCACCCTTGTGATATAGGGCACAGCTGAGCCTCAGCAAGTATGACTTTCACTAAACTGGGCCATCTAATCACAAGAGGTACAGAAAGGGTACCAGAGCTGTAGAGATGGGTGCATAATATTATGAATATATCTGGTACTGCTGCAGGTACACTTAAAAACAATTAGGATGGTAAATTTTGTGTTATGTGTATTTTACCACAATAAAAATATTTTCTAATCTAAAGGAAGAGCTTTCACTCCTCAGTTGCACACAGTGCCTGGGTCAGGTGCCAGCCCTGCCCATAGCCCCTCCGAAGGCAGCTTTGTGCCTGATCCTCATCCAGCTCCTCCACCCTTGGATGTAGCTAAGTAGCCTAAGTGTGGGCATCTGGCCCCAGGGTGGGAAATCTAGTGCAAGCACAGAGGAGCTGCACTCACGAATCTGAGCCAAGGAGGACATCCTGAAGAGCAGAAGGTGAGGAAGCTGCTCAAGAGGGAGCGAAAACAGCAGAGACACCAAGAAAATGAGACCGAGACTGCAAATTGCCTCCCCCACCCCCGCCCCAGGTCCATTACTCTCAGTGCTGGCCCATGTTTAATAACTGGCTCCCTGGCTGGTGGTGATAGGGATATGGGCGAGTCCAGATCTGTAGTGTTTGCCAATTTCTGTGGTGTAAATACTCCCACAAAGGCCAATTTCAAGCCATATCAATGAACATGGAATTGGGGGAAAAATACATGCAATTGGGTTCTCATGAGCCTACATCAATCACCACCAAATGATCCCCTTCTTTCTTTTACTAACAGGAAGTCCCCTTTGCATATCACCAGCTCACATGGTCACCTGGCTAGAAACTATTTTCCCAGCCTCCTTATATTAGCTATGGCCATTTAAATAAGGTCTGGTCAATGGACTGTGAATGGTGTGGGCACGTTCTCTGCACATCCTTAAAAGGAACACTGGTGGTTGTCCCTCCTCTCTCTCCTCCCTCTTGCAGGCTGCAATGTGGACATGGTGCAGGTGAGGATAACACCATAGAGGAAAGTAGGAGCAGTAAGTTGGAAGGAACCTGGACCTTTGGGCAACGTCATGGAGCTGAGCTGCCTAACACGCTGGATCAGCCACTTACCTCTGTACTGTTTAATGAGAGAAGTAAATATGCACCTCCTTTAAGACTTTTATTTTGGAGTCTCTTTATTATGGCAGCTGCCCCTGACCGCTAACTCTTAGTCTTAAGACGACCTGGGATTTGATGCCTTTTGTGGATATCCTTACCACAAAACCCAACCTTCCTTTTAAGGTGTCCCAAATGAGTCTGTCTATATTATAAGCAAAAGATTATTAATCAGCTTAGGCTAGGCTATGCAGCAGAAATCACCTCTATAATCTTGACAGCTGCCAACAATGACAACAACAAAAGCTTATGTCTCACATTTTACAACAACTGCAGGCCATTGGAGGTTCAGCTCTGTCTTCACAGTCTGCCTCAGATCAGAAGAGCAGCCCTTATATCAGACTAGAGACAGAAGGAAAAATGCTATTGTTGGACCTTGCAATGACTCGTAAGGCTTCTGTTGGGAGGTGGCATGTGCCACTTCTATTTTACATTCCATTGGCCAAAAGAAAACAATGACCTAGGCTGACACCAGGAGGGCAGCGCCTTCCCAGAGAGGCACTGCAAGTTTCATTGCAATGGGCAGAGATGAGGAATCCTTTTACTGAGAGTCCAGCAAATGGTTGGGAGTAATAACGCAAGCTACCCCAAGAGCCTAAAGAGAAAAACATGCATCATGTCAGGGCAAGTGCTATTATTTCTCTCGTTTTACAGGTGAGGAAAGTGAGACTTAGAGAGGATAAGGACCACGCAGAACTCAGTTTTTCTATGAATCACATTGTTGTTAATAAAACCTTGTAGATATAGTCTAGAATGCCCTCTGCCTACTATAGTCTGTTTTTAGAAGCCAAGCTCAGGAGTCTGTGAGGAGCTTGCTCAAGCTCAGCATGTAGAAAGAGAGGAAAAGACTGTGGACTGTAATATTAGGAGATTTGGGGGGTGGTCCAGAGGCTCTGACACTAAATCACAGCTCAACTTAGAAAGTTACCTAAACTGTTCGGTCTCAGTTGTCTGTACATGGAAGAGCTCATCAATCCATCCATCCATCCATCCTTCCATCCATTCAGCTCATTCCTTCATCAAAGATTTATGGCATGTCCTTGGCACCAGGCTTTGCTCTAGGCACTGGTGGTGCTGAGATGAATCGGTTCCAGTGTTTGTTTCTAGGAGTCCCTGGTCTGTTGGAGGAGACAGACAGTGATGCAGATAATGAAAAAACCTGTGGGAAGTTGTCCTAATTAGAAAACAGGGTGGTCTGAGCTCTAAAGGAGGTATACAAAGATGGGGCACCAGGCCAGAGAGGAAGTGGCAGAGAGGTGATGAGCCCAATGAATTCAGATGAGGGTCTGTGGGACTTGCAGGAGGAAACGTCCAGAAGACCATTGGTTAGCGGGGTCTGAGGCTGGGGGGAGCTGTTGGTTTAGGATGTGGATTGGGGGTCATTCACAGTAGATGGTCACCGAAGCCTGAGCGCACATGAGAATGCGATTTTCCTCCCGTTCCCTGAAGCCCCAGTGGCCTAACCAGACTGGGTGGCCACACACACCAACCTTTCCCAGGGAGGGTCCTGCCAGGGATTGACCTAAGCTGGGTGCAACAGTGTACGTGTCGGCCCTGATAGGAACAAACGTGCAGCACAATTCTGTTTTATGGCCTTGTCTGATGCTGGAACACGTAGAGAGGGCACTAGGTCATCCTTGGTGCAGCGGGGACATAAATCAGCCAGTGGCCTGCTTCCTGAGGCCCCAGCCGAGGAAGACAGAGCCTGCCCAGCCCTAACTGGGATCAATTACAGGCCATTCCCCTGTCGGCCCGAGTTTCCTTCCACAGACTCATACAGGCCTGGCCCCAGGAGGCCCTTCGGAGAAGCAGCTCTTAGGTTGTGTCCGTGACAAGATGCAGAGCTCTAACCTGGGCAGGGTGAAGGAGAGAGAGCTGTTTGAGGAATGTATTACTGATGATAATGAGACAACGATATCTACCTTCACTGAATGCACTGGGCCAGGCACTGTGATGAGCACTTATGTACATATTCGTTCATTTTTAACCTGACAATAACTTTCTGAGTTAGGGTTTATTGCCAGCCTCATTTCACAGATGAGAAGAATGAGGCTCAGTTAGAGTGAATGATTTGCTCAAGGCCACCCACTGAGGAAGGAGCCCTGAACTCAAACCTCCAAAGAATGGCAAACAGACAGCCTATTTCTTAGACTCAAATAGGCTTGGATTCAAATCTTGGCTCTGCCATGTCCTACCTATGTGATCTGAAGCAAATGAATAAACTGAAGCCTCAGTTTTCTCAGCTATTGAGTGGGGAAAACAGACTATACCTTGTGAGAGATTAAGAATAATGTATTTGTATATAAAGTGTAAATAAATGCCCACTATGTGTTAGTATTATTATTATTATTATCATCATCATCACCATCCTCATCTTTGCCTCTTACTTTGTTTACCACATTCAAGTAGATGGAGGAGTGTAGGCAAAGGCTCACAGAGGCAGCACGTTTGGGGACCTGATAGTGATCTGACATGGTTTAAAGTAAAGGGAGGAGCAAAATAACTAAGAACTGAGGTTCAAAAAGTAGACAGAGGCTGGATCATGCCAGGTTGCCTTATGAACCATTATAAGGATTTAGGGCTTTATTCTGAGGTCAATTAGAAGCCATTAAAGAGTTATAAACAAGTATAGGGGTGATATATTGGGTTTCTACTTGAGAGATGCTTTAGGCTGTCCGTTTTTTTCTTCCCTAGTACCCCTGTGCATACCACAGGGCCTGCGACCTAATAGGTGTTCAAAAAATATTTGAGGAATAAATTTGCTCAAAGTTACTGTTTTATCCAGGCCTGCTTGATTATGGGAAACACTTCTGTTAGCCTAGGGAAAGAGGATGTATTTTAGGGATAATCGTGGATGCTGGCTTTGGAAAGCCGAGAGCAAAGACTGGAACTAGTGGATAATCCTGGATCCAGATAGCCTCAGGTCTTCATCAGATACAATGTGCAGGTGCAGTCTGCCTGCATCTCACATACCTGCTTCTTTCCTACCTGCTGGTCCCTCTCATTCTTAGCTTTGGTTTCCCAAGCACTTTGGTTTGTAACATGGTTCATTGCAGCCTCACTGGCTACATGGGACCTGTCTCTATCTAGCACAGGGTGCTAACTTCTCTTCCCCACACCTTCAAGCTCTTTCTTCTAAAATAGTTCTCTTTGCCTGTAAATATTTTCAGAAGTTCTCCTTTAGAGCTTGGACCACCCTGTTTTCTAATTGGGACAACTTCCCACAGGTTTTGTCATTATCTGTAGCAATACACCTGTGCTAGTATAGCGAGCGCCTCATTGTAGCTCTTTCTACACTGTGAATTTTCCACTTTATATCCTTTTTGCTAAGGGGCTAATTAATCGTTTCTTAGTTCAAAATATAAGAGAGAGAGAATCTGATTGGCCTAAGCTTATCTTTTTACGCCATTCCGATCCATCTGAATCTGAATGAGGAAGGCACGAATACGTGAATAAACTCAGGATCCTATGCAATGAAAGAAAGGAGGGGAGATGGAGATAGTTGTTGGAAAGGCAACCAGTAGTGAGCACATCACATAAATACTTACTTAATCACAAGTTGTGCTCCGTGCTTTGAGGGAGAAGTACAGGGTCTAAGAGAGTGTAACAGGAGGACCAAAATCAGACTGAGAATGGGGTAAATCTTAAAAGGCCATTGGATTGCCTGCTCTTAAGGCCATGCTATATTATTTAGAGTACAGACTAAGCTGCCATAACAAAAAGTTCCAAAACACAACAACTTAAATGAGATATCAGTTTATTTTTTTCTCACATGAAAGGCCCACATATGGGTAGTCCACGGCTTGTGGGATCGGCTCTGCTCCGAGGAGCCATCTGGGCCCCAGGTTGGTGGGCTGATGCTACGGCCTTAAAAAGAGGCTCCCAGTTTTGAGTCCCCAGCACCAAGGGTGAGACCAAGAATTTGCCATGCGATCTCTGATCACATCCTATTGGCAAGAACTCATAGCGCCACACTTAGCCCCAGGGGAGGCGGGGGCAGGTGAGGCCCGCTGGGCAGCCATGTTTTCCGTTACAACTCTGGAGGTTTAAAAAAAAAAAAAGAAAAGGAAAAAGGGAAAGGAGCTCACTGAGGGCAGGTCAAAGTCTCTGCTTCAGGTACCCTGACCTTAGGGGAGGAGAGGGAGGACTCCAGTGGCGCTAAATAGCTCAATGCAGTAGAGAATTCCAAGATGAGGACAAAGGCTGCCCACTGGATTTGACATTTTAAAAATTCCTGTGGCCCCAGAGGGGCAGGAACTGTAGTTGGTTGTGTTGGGAAACGCTCTGTCTGGCTTCAGGAACCGTAACCCGGCCAACAGGCTGGAGGGCCCCAAGGCTGGAAATAATCAGGAGGCCTTGGAGAAACAGGCTCCTGGGGAGACATAACCTGTCCCCGCTGGCAGGGGCATAGCTCCTGCCTCTCTGCTTTGCCCTGGAGGATTGGTTAATCAAGGACAGATAAGTTACCTTGAGCTGAGGTATACAACCTAAGACAGATTTCAGTCAATTACTGGCAGCCGACAAGAAATTAGGGGACACGGAGAAAGGGCAAAAAGACCCTCACCTCTCTGCTTGGCTTGGACATGGCCGGAGTCCTTGTTCTATCCGAAAGCAGTCACCTTGTCTCTTGGTGGCTCCCTCCCCACTGCCTGGCTCGGGCTTGAAACAATACAGGAATGAGCCCTAAACCAGATCTGGCAGTTCTGGGGGAAATCAGGCCTGAAAGTAAATTCTTTAACGTGCGCTTTGTTCTTCCCTCAAAAGCTCTAGCCAGCTCATGCTTGGAGGACATTTACATTACTCACAGACCCTAACCCTATACCCTTAGGTGCTCTTATGTTTACTATGCTCTCAGGTTTAGTCATCTCTCTTGTTTATTAGTCTCCTCTAGGACCCGTGTAAATCGGTGTGTTCCTGCCATTTGTTTTCTTCAAAACATCACTTATTCTCTGTGAACATTAACATACAGAGGTAATGAGATAATCTGTGCATTCCTGTTAACCTAGCCCCACGGATAACCTTTTCAATAAAAGCCTTTGGACAAAGGGACTCAGGGCCTTCCCCACTAGAGGGATGTGCCATGGGTCTTCTCCACTAAGAGGGAAGTGCCACGTCTGCTCTCCCAGCAAACAGAGAAGTGTTTGCGACAATTCATGTTTATTCCCCTCATGCGGAATTCAGAGCCCTGCTCCCTTCTCAGCTGGCCCCAGACGGATTCCCTCAGATTCAGGGAGCGCTGTGCTCCGTCCCCGCAGTGCGGCAGTTGCTGCCTGGACTTCGGGACAAGTGGCGACCTGAGCCATGCTCTCCCGCGGTGGCCCGCCCGTCTACCGGCAGCACCGCGCAGCAGGTTGAGGATTAGAAGTGAGGATATGGAGCCAGAAGCGTAGGACAACACTTTTGAGTAACTTGGAGGAGAAGCCAACAAAAGAGACAGAAATAGCCAAATCTAGAACAAAAGAGAGGTGTGTTTTTTTTTTTTAAGTTGGTAGAACTTTTAAAAATATTTACAGGCAAAGAGAACTATTTTAGGAGAAAGAGCTTGAAGATGTGGGAAAAAGGAGTGAGCACCCTGTGCTAGATAGAGACAGCTCCCAGAACAGACGGGCGTGGGGGACCAAGGGCAAAGATGCTCTTGCGATAAACCTTGAACAGAAAGGGAAACATCTCTTCTGAGATGAGAGGAAGGCAGTAAGGGTAAGTAGTGAAGGGGTTATATTTGTGGGTAGGAGGTGGGGTGAGGAGTCAAACAATTCCTGTCCCATGGCTCCATTTTCTCAAAAAACCAGGGGGCAGGGTTCCTGGCACAGAGGAGGTATTGGCAAATCAGGAACGAAAGAACCTCTGCACTCATAGATACACTAAGTCAGGTCCCGGGTCACACGGCTTGTTCCAATAAGCACCCTGGAGCCTCCGGGCTTTTCATCTAACAGGCCAGGTGCACTCTCGCCTCAGGGTCTTTGCACTCGCCCTTCCTTCTGCCTTGAGTGCTCTTCTCCAGGGGGCTGCATGGCTCTCTCTCCTGTTCTTCGGGCTTCTGCTCAAATGTCCCCTCATTAGAAAGGTCTTCCTGGACCACATTACTGAAAATTGCAACTCCGTCCCCATTCCTGGTACTCTCCAACCTCATTGACTCCTTTATTTGTCCATAGAATTCATTATTATGATACACATTATAAATTTACTTAAAATTGTCTTTTTCTCTCATTAGGTTGCCGGTTTGACTCCAGTCAAGGCACATACAAAGTCAGAGCACATACAAAGAATCAACCAACGAATGAATCAATAAGTGGAACAACAAATCGATGCTTCTCTCTTTCCCCTCCTCAAACATCAATAAATAAAAAAGTCTAAAAAATAAAAAAGAAAGAAAGAAGTTCCACAGCTCAGAGATTTTGTATGTTGTGTTCACTGCTTATTCCCTACCACTTAGTACAATACTGCACATAGTAGGCGATCATTTGTCAGGTGAGTAAATGAAAACTTCCATTGTGCTTCTAGCAACTTCTATTTATCTTTATTTTTTTAATTTTTATTTATTTTTCTATCTTTACCTTTTTAGAAGCCATGGTTTGTGCGGTTTTTTGCTCTGGTAATGTAGTGTTTATTATTTTGACATGATCCTCTTTAATCTGACATAATGATTTGGTCTTAAATTCTCTTTCATTTTCTTCTTCCTCCTCCTTCTTTTACTATTTCCTCTTACCCAATTATGGTTTTTTAAAAATTTTATTTTTCTTTTTTAAATTATATTTTATTGATTATGCTATTACAGTTGTCCTGATTTTTCCCCTTTTGCTCCCTCCAACTAGCACCCCCCACTCCCTCAGGCAACCCCTCACCATTATTCACATCCATGGGGCATGCATATAAGATCTTTGACCGCTCCATTTCCCGTACTGTACTTCACATCCCCATGGCTATTCTGTAACTACCTACTTGCATTTAATCCCCTCACCTCCTCACCCATTCTCCCACACCCCTGTCCCATTTGGCGACCATCAAAATGCTTTCTCTATCCATGATTCTGTCTCTGTTCTTTTTGTTTGCTTAGTTGTTTTTGTTTAGGTTCAATTTTTGATAGATATGTATTTTTTGCCATTTTATTGTTCATAGTTTTGATCTTCTTTTTCTTAAATAAGTCCCTTTAACATTTCATATAATAATGATTTGGTGATGATGAACTCCTTTAGTTTTTTCTTTTTTTTTTTCAGGGAAGCTCTTTATCTGTCCTATGATTCTAAACGATATCTTTGCTGCATAGAGCAATCTAGGCTGTAGGTCCCTGTTTTTCATGACTGAATATTTCTTGTCAATTGCTTCTAGCCTGCAAAGTTTCTTTTGAGACCAGCTGACAGTCTTGTGGGAACTCCCCTGTATGTAACTCTCTGCTTTTCTCTTGATACTTTTAAGATTCCCTTTTTATCTTTAACCTTTGGCATTTTAATTCTGATGTGTCTTGGACTGGGTCTCTTTGCATCTATCTTGTTTGGGACTCTCTGTGCTTCCTGGACTTGCATGTCTATTTCCTTCGCCAAATTAGGGAAGTTTTCCTTCATTATTTTTTTTCAAATAGATTTCCAATTTCTTTCTCTTTCTCTTCTTCTGACACCCCTGTAATGTGAATGTTGGACCTTTTGAAGTTGTCCCAGAGGCTGCTTATACTATGTTCATTTCTTTTGGATTCTTTTTCCTTCTTATTCTGATTGGCTTATTATTATTATTATTATTGTTATTTGCTTGCTTATGTTCCAAATCAATGATTTGATTTTCAGCTTTATCCACTCTGCTGCTTTTTCCCTGTAAATTGTTTTTTATTTCAATTAGTGTATCCTTCATTTCTGACTGGATCTTTTTTTATGCTGCTGAGGTCCTCACTAAATTCCTTGAGCATCCTTATAAGCAGTGTTTTGAACTCTGTATATGATAGATTGCTTATCTCCATTTCATTTAGCTCTTTTGCTGGAGTTTTGATCTATTCTTTCATCTGGGCCATGTTTCTTTGTCTCCTCATTTTGGCAGCCTCCCTGTGTTTGTTTCTATGTATTAGGTGGAACTGCTTTGACTCCGTGTCTTGGTAGTGTGGCCTAATGTGGTAGGTGTCCTTTAGGGTCTGGTGGCACGGCCTCCCTATCACCCAAGCTGTGTATTTGAGGTGCATCCTTCGTGTGGACTGAGTACACCCTCCTCTTGTAGTTGAGCCTTTGTTGCTGTTGGCAGATCAATGGCAGGGTTTTAACCAGGCCAGTGAGCTGCAAGAATTGGCTGTGACAACTGACCTCCAACTTCCACCCTCCTTGGAGGATCAGCCACCCTTACAGGGGCAGGGTGACGGTGCTCCAATGTGGTGTATATGTCCACTGGGTGCATTGGCTCTGGGGTTTTCCCAGGTGGTGCAGGCCAAGGTCAGTCCCCACTTGTGTTTTGCCTGGGTCCACTCTGCCTGAGTTATAAAGCAATCTGAGATGGCTGCTACTTGTACTGGGCTTGGAGATTCCCAAGGGAAGCCAAGCTGTGAATCTAGGCTGGATGCTGCTAGTGCCAGGCCTGGGGCTCACTAAGACCAGCTACTGCTTGTTTGAGAGGATTTAGGAAGCTGTGAAGCATGAGCCAACCCCAGCCATTCATATGGAAAAGAAGCTTGGGTGGGCCCATAAGTTGGGTGGGTTGGAGTCTCTGGGCATCTCTAAGGCGGGTCAAACAGTGTTAGGCAAGTTGATGGAGTCTCAGATATGGCACCAGCTTGCTGGCTCTCGGAGGCGGGGAGAGTTTTGAAAAGGGATGGTGGCCTCTGCTCTCCCTGATGTCAGACACTTCACTTCTTTCCTGTGTGCCACTGGTGCCTTTCAAGCTGCTACCTGGTGCTGGAGCTCAGATTGAGTGAATCTGAGTAGGTGAGTCCGCGTGTGGGTTCTTTAAGAGGAACTGCTTGGGGCTCCAGCAGTTTCTTCCATTGACTCAATCCCCACTGATTTTTGTAGCCAGAAGTTGTAGAGATTTATCTTCCTGGCACTGGAACCCTGGGCTGGTGGGGGTGGTGTGGGGCTGGGACTCCTTGTTCCTGAGATATGCCTCCTTAATTTTTATCCACTGCACGTGGGTATTGGACCAGACTGTTCCATGTCTGCGCCCCTCCTACCAGTCTGGATGGATGTGGTTTCTTAAATTCCGTAGTTGTCAGACCTCCATTCAGCTGGATTTCTGATAGTTCTGAGTGATGGTTGTTCTATATTTTAGATGTAATATTGATGTTGGTCCTTTTTGTTCCATTGTTGGAAAAACTACAAAGTATGTTGTTTTGTTTTAGGTTTGAAGTCCTATTACCTTCTAAGAAAATAGGATGAGAGATCAGAATCTCTAAATGTCCTAGGAGAACTGTTTGTCTTAGGCAAGAGCCTCCTAAAGTGGTGACCAATATGCAAAGCCATTAGGTTTATAGCACATTAACTCATGATTAATAAAAAGACACACATAAACACATATCTACAAAACAAACAGCCTCTCAAAACATGCCTGTGTGCCTTACTCCGCAAAGGCCAGTTGAGCTTACAAGGCAAAGGGAACAGCTATTGCAATGACCTTTTGGTGGAAGTCAGCCCGGCCCTTCTGATGGGCAGAGAAGGCCAGGTGTGTCTGGGAGAAGAAAGAGAGAATGTGAGACTGAGAGAGAGAGAGTTAGTTATGGATGGTAGTCAATGATGGCAGAGAGGTAGGCAGGGACCAACTCAATTCAAGCAGGGCATTGTAGGTCAGAGCAAGCAATTGAGTGTTTTCCTAAAGGTGATGGGAAGCCATTGAAAGGCGTAAGCAGGAGAATGATATAATCTAGCTTATATTTTTAAAAGCTCACTCTGGATGCTGTGTGGGAAGTGGGTTGCAGGGGGCCCAGCAAAGAGACAAGTCAGGATATCAGTGCCATCATGAGGCCAGAGGAGAGGCTCGAGGAGCCCGCTGAGGGAGACGGAGAGAAGCGAGAGAAGCGGGCAGATTCGGGACAGGTTCTGACGCGGCACTGGGGCTAGCCGCTGCGGGGGAGCGAAGAGAAGAATCAGGAATGCCTTTCAGACGTGGAGATGGAGCAACTAAGTGGAAAATGTGCTGTGTACTGAAATGTCCTCTGAAACAGAGACACTCGGAGGGGAGCAGGTTGGGGCGGGCATAGCAAGGCGGAAAACCAGGGGTCTGTTTTGGCTCGGTTAAATTTCAATTGCCTATTTGGCGTCCACGTGAATATAATAGGCAGTTGGGTATAATAAGCCAGCGCTCAGGGGAGAAGTCAGTGATGGTGAAGCAGATTTGTTAAGTCATTGGCAAACAGATGGAACTGAAAGCCACGAGACTAATGAGATCACCTAGGGAGAGAAAGCAGAAGACAGACGGAGCCTGGGCTTCCCTGGAAGCATGGCTTTGTTAGATAAAGGTGGGTGGGATGGAGGAGTCTGGGGAGGGCAGGCCCTGCTGAGGTCCAGACCTGGGGTCCCATGGGGCAGAAAGAGGAGACAAGGGACAACCACAGATAGGTAGAACATGTAAGAATTCTCAGAAATCCTTGGGAAAGGAAAACTGGTAAGAGGATTTCCTGAAGTCTTGGAGACTGAGGGTTTAGATTACTGCTGCATAGTGTTGAGAAATGTGGTCTGCTAGCGGGAGAAACCCGAGGACACCTGGGTCACTCCTCTTTTCATGGATTTGTCTCCCCACCTACCATGAGGTTCCCAAGGGCAGGGGCTGTGGCTCCTTGGGCTCTGTACCCTGGGCCCAGCTCAGATTAGCTGCTGCACGAATGAGGAAATAGAGCGAATATCTAACAGGCCTTGTATGCATTGTTTAGAAGAAAAAAAAGATAGTCTAAATAATAAAATCTGTAGGCCAAAAGGAAAGGGGACACTGAGAAACCAAGACCAAGTGGCTCCTAATCACCCAACCTGCAAGCCCTTTTCAGGGCGATAACAGCTGCTGCTCTGAGCAAGAGAGCATTTCACGTCTCTCCCCAGAACTGTGGAGAAACTCATTTGGCCCCAAGCAGAGCGTCCCAGCAAGGTCGCCGCACAGACGGGGAACCATATGGAGAGGGATTTCTGAGACGTCCCCAAGGAAGGAGGATGCTGGCCTCTCCTTCCCTCTGAGCTCCCGCAGCGGATCCCCGGTGGGGGCACAGATAGAGCATCAAAACCAGCTGGGCAGGAGGGGCCTCGAGCAGATGTCTGGGTGGTGGGAGGGGGTACATGTGACCGGAGCAGGGACGGTTGGATCTTCTGCATCCTCCAAAGCTGGCCTGGTGCTGAGGGGGCTGTAGTCAGCCATGTAAACATATTGCAGAAGCAGAGGTGGCTGTTCAGGGCAGAGGAGAAAGTTGAAGCAGAGGCGGGCGAGAGGAGCTACTGGTGGGTCTCTGATTGCTCCACTCCCTGGCTTTAGCCCTGCCCGAGGTCCAGCTGACTGAGTGTTCCAGGAGATCCCCTGAGCACGTCCTCCCAACAAATCGTGCCCGGGAGAGCCTGAGTTGGTTTCTGTACCTCATCACAAAAAGAACCTCAGTGAAGACAACAGAGAAGCCCAGGCTTCTCTTGGCTGGGACTCTCTCACTTCCTTAGGGCGCTGCTGCCGCTGCGGGGCCACGGGGAGCTTGACTCAGAAAGCTCTGCTGGGCCGCCCCACTGGATTCCCATTTGTTCTGTGTATCAGTGAAAATATGTCCTCATCCTGTAGCCCTTGCATAGACTCCTCTTGCTGTCCCTCTGATGTCCAATGTAGCAGGAAACGAGGGTGTCCAGTTACTCAGGGCTGTCTGCGAATTACACCTGAAACACTAAAGCTGCAAAAGCACTAACAACAAAGAAACTCACAGTCAGACCCCAATGGTCCTCTGGAAACCCACATGGGGAAGTAATAGCAGGGACATTCTCACCTTTTACAGAGAAAGAGACTAATGACCTTGGGGACCTGGGACAGGCCACCAAACTTCCTTGGGCCACAGTTCTTCATCTGGAGAATATGTGTGGGTGGGTGGTGGGGGGCACACACAGGAACTGGGTCATTAGAGTGAAAAGAGAGACTATGTCTGGCGCATAATACGTTCTCAACAAATGTTAGTTATTTTTATTATTAGAAAGAGTTCTGGGTAGCTGCAAAAAGGGATTCTGGGAAATAAAATATTTCTGGGCTTATATTGTTTAAAGTGCTTCTCAGGATGCCTGGTAGATACAAAGATGCAAGAAACGGGAGTTACATGAACAATGATTAAAGTTGGGACGGGAAGCAAACTTAGGCAATCAGAGGCACTGCTTTTGTGGGTAGTGGAGCTATGGGTCAAATGCTTCTGCTTTTTATTGGGCATTCTAGTGATGTTACCCGAATACTGTTATGCAATGAAATCACAGATACTTTGTTTGATTAAAGGTCATTATTTGCTGACCAATTAAGAAATGACAGAGAAGGTGATCACTGGGTTTGGGGAGGAGAAGGAGGTGGTGGATGCAGGAGGTCAATAGATTATGTGGGGAGAAGGGATCTGGGAGTGTAGAGGCAGGAGAGATCGGTAAAGAGAGGGAGAAAGAAGAGAGCCCCTCCAGAAAGTGGCTCCCGACCAAAGCGAAGGCATCTATTTTATTTCACTTATTCTTTTATTTCTTTGCAAAGCTGGCGCCTCAGTGTTTTTCATCCCAGAGCAGCTGCCTGGGCAGTCCGGACTGCACCGCCTGAGAACCGACCTGACTTCGGCCTCCTTCCCTAGACTCCTCTCATCACCGCGCCAGGGGGCGGGGCGCATGGAGAGACGTCCGTCTTCGAGTGTGGGCTGCAGTGGGCCAGGAGGCTGACGGCTTTGGGGGGGGGGGGCGGCGGCGGCGCTCTTCCGGGCTCCAGGAGCTTCTCTTTACTTCCTACGGTCGGAAGTGGAGGCTGCTCGTTGCCACCGACACTCCACCCCCACCCGGCCTGACCATGACCCCCCATCTCTGATCCCAGCTTTGCCATCTGCCCTCTGCTTGGCCCTGGAAAAACCCTTTCTTCTCACTGGGTCTCAGTTTCCCCGTCTGAAAGGGAAGGGGTTGGACGCGATGAAGTCAAGGGCCTTTCTAGCTCAGGCCATCTGCAAGTCTCTGAGGTCCCGGAAGGACTGGGAAAAGGAAAGAGACAGGGCGGGCGGAGGCGAGAGGAATCCCAGAGTTTCCCCTGGCACCCACCTCCAACTTGGGGAATTCAGGTAAAGCGAGGTAATCTCCTGGTTACCAAAAGAAAAGGAAACCGAAGCATCCCATTCTAGTATTTTCTTCCTTTCTATTTGACCGCGAAGCCAACTCTTTTCACTTTTAAATAAAAGCCAGATTGGCAATCACCACCAGGGGAAGGTCTATAGTTTTGGATTCTTTACCTAGATGCTCTGGATTCCGTCCTAGGCAAAGACACAGCTGAACATGGACCCCGGAGCCATGTCAGTTACATGTCCCTCTCCCAGGAGACCCAGAGCCCTCCAAGGAGAGAGGCTAAGTCGCATTTAGCTGTGTAACAGCAATAAATGTTCGAGGGTCAAGGAGGCTCCTTTTTCACCCTGACTTATGAATCAATTGATAAATATGCCAAAGGATAAACTCTCATCTTTATTATTATAAAATTTACACACGGGGGACCTCAAAACAAACCCCAGGAATTTATTTATAAAAAATTGTATATTTATTCTTACATGTTTAAACTTCAGTTTAAACCTTCAAAGTACTCTCCAATGGATGCCATACACCTATTGAGACTTTTTTCCACTGCTCAGAAAGGTTTTTGAACTGGTTAATTTTGATGCCTTTTAGAGCTCCTGCTGTTTTTGTTTTTGTTTTTTTTTTTTTTTTGTTATACCTCTCCCACATTGGCAAAATGCTTCCCTTTGAGGACTTTTTTTCATTGGGGAAACAAAAAGGTAGTCATGTCGTTTTTGGTCAAAAACTGCTGAGCACTCAGTGCAGTGTGGGCAGGTGTGCTTGTAAATCAGCCATCAGGATATGGGCAAACGTGTTCAAAGAGTCTTAAAGAAAAACTCACTGGAGTTGAACGCAGCCTCTCACAACATCACCAGCTGGAACACTGACACAGATGGGTTCCTAGAACACTCACTGAGTCTGGGAAGCCTGTACTATAAGTGGCCCGCCCTCCAGAAGACAATTCCAGTATTTTTTGGTTCCCCCCTTCTATGGCTTAGAGAACTTGACTTAGAGCTGCAGGTGGGCTCTAAGGTGAACCCTAAATTGGTTTTGTGCACCCAGTTGTAGACAGTGCAGGGAGAATGCAGATCTCCCCATGTGAGGTCTGTCCTTAAAAAACTTGGTGCATGAAGCAGATTAAAATGTGTACTCCCGAAGGGAAAGAAAGAGGCAGGCACAGACTTCCATATCCCATGTTCTCTCCTAAATCATAAATAATGTAAGTCCTACTTCTTCCCTGAGGAGGTATGAAGGGCTGAAAACAAGTCTAGAGGTTCCTTAACATGAAAAAAAAAACACCCCTAGTGCATAAGAAGCATTCCCCCCTGACCACAGAGTCCAGGCACACATCCAGCGCTCAAGTTTCATACAAGGCTGTGGGTATGTATCATCTCTTTGTCTGTCCAGCATCGGAGCCGTTTTGTATGTTTCCTTATAGGGTAGAGAATTCACCCACCAATAAGGAGGTAGAGTCTGCGTCTCCCTAGAGAGGATGAAAAAAGCCCATGGACTAGTATTTACCAATCACATAGCTCTGACTTTAAATTATAAGACAGTGCCATTAAAAAGTAGGGACCAAGCAGTGCCCACGATTGGTAACGAGGTAGTGGGGACAGCAGCGCCAGCATCTAATTTCCGCGGGACTGGCAGTGCCAGCTGGGCCCAGCAGCAGCAGAACTGGTGTCCCTAAAGGGACCAGTTCTGCAGCATGATTTGGGGTGTTGTTCCTGCCTCTGTTCCGGTTCTCCAGCCCCTTTGGAGAGCCTATGAGCTACCTAAAATCCTCTTTAGAAGTTCCTTGTCTGCCCAGTTTCTGTTGCATACAATTAAACCCTGCCGGACACAATTAAATGCCAGCTTCTCATCACCTGGGATGAAGTGCCCATTGAAAGCAAAGCTCTAAGAGGCTGAGTGGCCATGTGACAGAACAGTATAAGGGCCAGAGAAACTTCAAGCTCGTATCCTAATGACTTGGCTCATGTCCACATAAAAGCTAAGGACCTTTTAAGGCTATGACAGAAGAATCTTGCATTTCTTGCAGAGGCAGGAACAAAAGGAAGAGGTAGTTACTGTAGCCCAAGGCCCAGAGTCAGCCAGTGGGAGCCAGACTATGGCAGGCTCACTTTGCAGGACTTGGAACCATGGAAGAGTCGCAGCTGCTGTTGAAGCTGCTGCCAAAGCAGAGAAGGAGGGGAAAGCCTATACTGGGTTCTCCCTTTCTCCTGACCTCCAACCTCACACAGAAGGCACAGAATATAACTTGCAGCTATCGGCTTACCTGTGATATGGAGCAGAGGAGGGGAAGGAGAGGAATGGATCTGAGAAACAGGCTCAGAACTGGTATAAACGGAAAGACATCCACCCTGGAGTCTAGAGATACCAATTTATCATCTGATTCCAGAGTAGGCAGAAGGCAATTATAAAGCCAAATCCGAGATGCAAATAATGGTTTTGCTCATTTTTGTTGGCAAAATCTAATGAATATGTGTGGAAATCAACCCTGCGGGTGCTAGACCAAGGAAGGAGCAACCTACTTTCAGAATATATTGGAGCAGGCAGCGTTTTTGGGTCACCTTCATGATTTCAAGACTTGCTTTTATGCCTATGCTTTGGGCTAGTTTAATCCTGTTACTAAGGTGTGACTTGACTGGGTTTTTCCACGGTACACCCTGTGTAAACTGCCTCACAAATTACAATCATCTTGACATTCTATTTTCTCCATTTGCTAAGACTGCCTATGCAATACCTGGGTTCCTGCTTCCTCTCTGTGCTGTGTGGCTCAGTAAATGCCTGCAGGTAGAGAGCCAGGGCAACTGCAGAGTTGGCCTCCTTTGTTTCCCTTCTCACAGGGACCACCTTCCTGTCTTGCCAGTTTACCTAATATCTGAAAACAGTTGTTTCATGTATTTGGTCCAGTTACATATATGTAGTCTGTCTGGAAAAAGTCCAGCCATTGTTACTATAACCAGAACGGTTTGTAGGACATCGACGTAACCTGGCAGCCGAGGAGCATGCACTGGAATGCACATGCACAAACAATGATGACTTCACTGTATAGTCAGTGGGGGTGGAAGACGCTGTTGAGTGAGCATGTGTACTCTGTGGCCATTGCATTCGAAATGACTGAGTGAGTAGAGCAATGAATCTGCATCAGATTTTGTGTTAAGCTTGACATTCCTGTGTGGAAACTCTTCAGAAGGTTTTCAGGGACTTTGCAATGAGTATAGCACAAATGAAAGTGTGGCCCAAATGCTTCAAAGATGGTCGAGAGTCTGTTGAAAGTGACCCACATTCTGGAAGGCGTGCCACAAGCGGAACACCTGAGAATGTTGAACGCGTATGGGCTGCAATCAACAAAGACTGGTGACTGGCAGGGCAAGAACAAGAAGCTGCTCTGGGGATTCCAAACACTATTGTGTCTGAGATTTTGACACAGGTCCTTGACATGAAACATGTCTTGGCAAATTTGTTCCAGGGCTTCTGCTACCAGAGCATAAGGAACATTGTGTTGCATATCCTAATAACTTGATTCAAACCCCTGCCAGTGAACCAGATTTCCTCAAGTAGGTCCTAATGCTGGGAGAACTGGGTGAGGTCCCAAGGTGCTTACTCTGAAGAGGATTGAGGCATTATTGTCCTATGTACAATGTTTCTTGTATCTTGTATCTCCTTCAAGAAGTGTCTCTGTTTTTCATGGTACATGGCTGGATACTTTCTGGACAGACTCTGTGTGTGCGTGCGCGCGTGTCTTGGTAGAAGAGCTAACCTGGTACCAGTTGTTCCATAATGGTGGAAGTGCAAGTTTTTATTTATTTATTTTTGGTGATACAGTTTGCTTTTATTTATTTTTTTATTGTTCAAATATATTTGTCTCCATTTTCCCGTCACCACTTTCCCCTGCCCCACCCACTCCCATCTCCCACCCTCAATCCATCCCCAATTTGGCTTTGTCCATGGGTCCTAAGTTTTTATTTTTTAACTGTTCATTTTCTAACTTTCTGAAGTAGTTGCCTGACTCATTGATCTTCAGATTTTGTTGTTTATTTCCTAACATAGACATTTAAGGTTCTACATCCTCCATAAATATTGCTTTAGTTTTATCCTACAAGTATTAACATATAGTATTTTGTTATTCTTTAATTAAAATATTTTCTAATTCTCACTATGGTTTCTTCTTTGGCCCATGGTTTATTCCAAATAATATTTATTATGTTCCACAATTATGTTTTTTGGACATAGGTATTGCAAATAACTTCTCCTGGTGTGTGGTTATCTTTTAATGAACAGAATTTCTTAGCTTTGGTGAAGTCAAATTTATGAAAAAAATAAGGCAAATTCTTTTTGTGGACTAGTTAGCAAAATTTTGCTTATCCCAAGACTATGAAGATATATCTCTAAGTTTTCTTCTAAAAGATTTGTTGTTTGGTTTTCACATGATGTTTATGATGCATCTTGAATTTTCTATTGTGAAGATCAATGGAATGATGCCTTTTTTAATATCAGGTGACTAGAAACGGTTACTCCTTTTTTGGACTCTATTTTGTTGGCGAGAGATCAAAGGGAGGGGGAGGGAGATCAGAAGTTTACCCTGCTTTCCTTCCTATGCGGTCCCTTTAGGTTGGATTTGTCGCTCGACCAAATGTCATTGCTTCTCTCAAGGCAGCCGGCCTGGCAAAACTCTCTCCTCTCAAGTTCTGATAACTCCTCTGAGTCCTTACTCCTTTAGTTCCAGGAGCAGCGACAGCTCCCGTACTTGCCAGCCCTGGGGTTCAGCACTGTCGCGTGTGGCCCCCACAAGCCTTCTCGCATCTCTGTGACCACTCACAAACCTTTCAGAGAAATACTAACTCCCATGCGCTGCTTCCCACTGAGACTCCGACTGAGGCACTGGTGTATTAGAAAGTGTTTTTAAAAGTATGCGGTATCCAGCATCTTTGCTAAACACTTTTTAGTTTTAATAGTTTGTTTCTAGAAATTCTTGGAATTCCTATGTAAACAATCATAGCATCTTATCAATGGTGACCATTTTGTTTCTTAACACACTTATAATTTTATCATTTTATGTTTCTTTTCTTGTATTTATGGTTAATACCTCCATTACAATGTTGAACAAAAATAATTATCATTTTCTCATTCCTGGCTTTAAAATGAATTCATTGAATGATTCACCATTAAGAATCTTACCCTCTGAGTTTATTATTATTATTTTTTAAAACCATAATCAGATAATTGAATTGTATTGAATAGTTTACTCTATTGTTTGAGGTCATCATAAAGCCTCTTTTTTTCTTTCTTCTCCCCCAGGGGGTTCCTGGCTCCCTCTTGATCATATATGTCAAGGTTAAGGCCATGGAGACCATTCTTCTTATCTCCGGCCTGAAAGGGCAGGATTGGAACGCTACAGTCCTCTTGGCTTAACCTTGGACATTTTGGAATATCCCTTGTGGAATATTACAAGATGTTCATTAAGGCATTATTCTGATGTGCTATTTTGTTTATAAAACATCTGCTTTTTAAAAATCCTGATTTACTGAAGACCTCCTTTCTAAAGTAAGGAGAGAAGCCCTGGCTGGTGTGTCTCAGTGGATCAAGTGCCAGTGTAGAACCAGACGGTCACTGGTTTGATTCCCAGTCAGGACCTGTGCCTGGGTTGTGGGCCAGGCCCCCGGTTGGGGACCTGCAAGAGGCAACTGATCGATGTTTCCCTCTCTTTCTCCCTCCCTTCCCCGCTCTCTAAAAATAAATAAATAAACAAATAAAATCTAAAAAAATTTAAAGAAGAGCACATAGTAAAGGCGATGATGATGAGAGAAATCTCATTGTGACACTTACATGTAATTTGCAGCAATCCTATGTAGCAGGTATTAGTACCCTTAGCTTCCAGATGAGGAAACTGAAGCTCAGAGAGGTGAAGTGCACAGCCCAGGACAATGGCAGAGTGGGAGGCTGGAATTTCGGCCCCAAGTTTGTGCTCAGAAATGCTTGCTCCCTCACAACAGAGAAGTGAGACTGGGGTCCTTCCTCCCACAAGAGTACTTCTGCCTTCGCCCCTCAGATCCTCTGCTCTAAGCATCTCCTTGTCTGGTCCCACCCTCCCAGCAGTTCTATAGTTTGGAAACATTGTGGCCCCCAGGCCCTGTTTCCAGACCCTCCTTGGTACACTGGGGGCTGCGAATCCCGCAGTGCTGTGAGTATTGTGTCTGTGTGTGTGAAAGGGGAGGAAGGGTCTGGGTTCAACTCTGGAGAACGGGGGAGTAGAGAGTGAGATTCCGATTCTGCTTCTCTCTCGACCAGGCTGGGGACTGGGATGGGTGGACATTTGCGGCTGCCTGGTTGGCTCCTGTTCCTTCTTGACCACAGGCTGGACTGCTTCCAATTGCTCAGTGACCGAAGGCTCCCGGCTGCAAATGTCTCCCGTTTCCTCCTCTGCTGCCAGGACTCCAGCCTGCCCCTCCTTGCCGCGTGTCCTGGGGCGACCAACCTGACGCAAGCCTTGGAGGCGGTGCTGCAGAGGGTGGAGGGGCTCTGTCTTGGCGGTTCTGTTTCAGTTCTGCCACCAGATGCCTTCTCTCACTTCCCTGGCCTCAAGATCCTGGGATGCTTCTGCGGCGCTCCTGCCGGGGCCCTCTGGGGTTTGGGGCAGCTGCGGCAGCTGTCTTTCATATGCCATCATTTGAAAGACCTCTTCCTACCCTCTGATGCCTTTGGCCACCTGAGGTCCCTCCAGTACATTTCTGGGGCCCTTGCCTTAACACACTTATAATTTTAATTAATGTTTTTTTTCTTATATTCCTGGTTAATACCTCCATTATAATGTTGAACAAAAAAATAATGACCGTTTTCTCATTCCTGGCTTTAAACTGAATTCGCTGAATGATTCACCTTTAAGAATCTTACTCTCTGAGTTTATTATTATTATTTTTTTAAATCATAACCAGATATTGAATTGTATTGAATAGTTTACTCGCATGTCCAGTTGTCTCCCACCCTACAGCAACTTAGCATCAAGGGTAGTTACCTTCAGAACTCGGGGGGGGAGTTTGCAGACATCTTCCCCGGCCTGGTGCTTGGTCCCTCCTCTGGTGATGCCTGGACTCTGGACGTGGTGGACCTGTCATTCAACAGAGAGCTACAGATGGCCAGTCCTGGGGCCCTCCAGGGTCTCAAGGTGGGGAATCTGAATCTGGACCACATGAGATGAAGGCAGCTGCAGTGATGGGGATGGAGCTGCGGAGGCTGGGTGCCCTGTCTGCGATGTACACTGATATGGCTGAGCTGCCTGCTGTGGCAGCTGCCCGCTTTGAGATGCAAGAGCTGAATTTGGGATTCATGCAGACAGAGCACTTAACTTTGGAGGCCCTGGCTCCCTGCCGAAGCCTGAAGAGCTTGAGTCTTAAGAGGAGTGGCCTGGCTGACCTGCCCCAGCTTCAGAGACTGAACCTGAGTGGCAACAAACTGCGGAGCGCCATGCGGTGCACGAATGCGACAGGGGCTGTGTCAGGACTGGGGGTCCTGGATCTGTCCAACAACAGGCTGCAGACCCTGCCCCCAGGCGCACTCTCCTCTTTGCCCCACCTGCCGGAGCTGCTGCTTCAGGGAAACCTGCTGGATTGGCTGGAGGGCCAGGTATTCCAGGGCCTGAGGAGGCTGGAGATGTTGGACTCGAATAACAATCCACTGGTGGCCCTGGGCAAGAGCTGGTTGGCTCATCTGCCTGCACTGACCACCCTACACCTGCTGAACAAGGGCATTCTGCTGAGCCCAACCTGGGGCTTCTGGGACCCGGAGAATCTGCGTAACCTTAGACTGCAGTTCTACCTCTGGCCCCTGTGGGGCAGTGCTGTCCCTGCCGAAGAGGCTGACTTCGGGCAGTGCCAGGCAGGAAGATTTGGAAGCTGGCTTCTCCCACCTTTCCAGTCTTGCAGACCCTGACTCTAAATGGCTGACGACTGCAGCTGGAGACCCAAAATATCACTAAGGTCTTCCCTGCCCTTCGCCAGCTCTTCTTGCTTGGAGTCCCTCTGCTCCCAGGACACCTCCAGCTTCTTCCTCTGGCAGCTCCACAGACTCCAGTATCTGAGGGTACAGGGTGACGGGCGCAGCCCCAGGCCATGCTGCTCACTGGGCTACCCAGCCTACAGGAGCTGAAGCTGCGAAGACTGCAGTCCCGAGTGCAGCCCTGCTCAGTGCGGTTCGAGGAGCTGGCGGGTGAGCTGCCCGGGCTCCAGGTGCTGCATCTGGTCCAAACTGGGTTGGAGATACTGTCTGCTGCTGCTTTCCAAGGCCTGCGAAGTCTCCAGGTCTTAGTGCTAGACTGGGAGACAGGCATCCCGCTGGATGGCAGTCTCCAGGAGCACAGTCCCCAGATGCCACAGTACATGTATGTTCTGAGTTCGTCCTTGGCCTGCCAGTGTGCCAATGCCTGGCTGGGGCCCTGGCTTAAGCGGTCCCCCAGAACATATGTGCACATAGCACCACGCCAGCTGTGCCAGCCAGAAGCTGGGGGACATTCTAAGAATCCCCTTCTCCCCTTTCTCAGGAGTCACTGCTCTGAGACTCTGGGGCTGGAACTCTTCCTGGGCAGCTCTTCAGTTTCCCTCTTCTATAATATGGGATAGTAATACACCCTCCCTTAAAGGGTTTTGTGAGAATTAAATGGGTTACTATGTATAAAGCACTGAGAGCAGGACCTAATAATGCATTGCGAATGTTCAGCAAAAGTTAACTTTTTATGTAATTATACATATACTACATGTATATCATATATAAGTAAATAAATACACATATGTTGGGAGTGCGTGCTTAAAAATGCCTTACTAACAGGAAACATTACTAATTTACTAATAGAAAACATGATCAGGAAAGTTTGGCAAGCAGACACTGGGGACGGGGACCAGGTTAGATTCACCTCTTCACCCTTAGAGCCTAGTGCTGGCCCAGACAACTACGGACAGGAAAAAATCTTGATGGATGCTGAGGCAGAGAACTGGGGTCTCGTTTAGGCTCCATTGTTTATTTCTATAGGATAATGGACCAGGAAACTTGGCCTCTTTGGGCTTTAATTTTCCTTTTCTGTACTATGCCAGGCTTTAAATAGACAAAGGCTAAAGAAAACCATAGAACAATTCTAGGCTGGATTTAGGGTGAGGGCGCCCTCTAGAGTCCCAATGGTGTCTTCCACTCTGCATTCTCACCTCCATTCATTCTCTTCAGGGCAGATGATGCTGAAACAAATGTCCTTACCTGACCCTGCAAAGTTGACTTTCCAGCTTCAGATCTGGACACTCTCTTAAATGTCTCCAGCCCTCCAAGCACCTCACCGTGCAGAACTGTCTCTCTCTCCACTCATACCACACCCTCCCCTCCACTGGTGATCTTTTCTTTATGCAGCGTGGGGCTGAGAAGAAACGTTTGGGGTCACATGTCCAGGTTCAAATCCAGGTCCTGCACTTATTGGCTATGTGATCTTGAGCAGTGACTTCATCTGTCCAAGACCCCACTTCCTCCTTGTAAATTGGAGGTAATACTATCAATTTCATAAGGCTGTGATATTTTAGTAACAAGGAGTGCTTGTAGGTTGCTACTCCTTTCACTGAGTGAAACCCCATGACATGTTACTACAGATAAGTTGGAATATGTTTCACAGAGGAGAAGGACTTTGAATTAGGTCTTTAAAACTAAGATATAGAATTCCCCCAATTTTAACAATAGCCAACATGTATTGAGCACTGGGCCATATGCCAGGTACTGTCAATTTCCCCAAAGTCTCTTAACTATTAGTAAAAATAATAATAGCTAATAATTATTAAACTCCTGCTATCCATGTGTCAAACTCTTTACATACTTTTCTCCATTTACTTCTCATAAACTCTATCAGGTAAACGTCATTATTTTAATTCACATTTTACAGATGAGGAAACCGAGGCATAAAGAAGAGGTGAATTAATTTGCCCAATGTTTCATAACTAGTGAGTGGCAAGGCCTACATCCTGCATTTGAAAATAAGAAGTTTCAGACACAAGCATCTTGACTCCAGAGTCCATGCTTTACTTGAATTATCTCATTTAATCTTCACAACACCTACAATGCAGGTTCTATTATATTACCTGCATTTTAAGATGAAAAACCAAAGACAAAAGAGATGCAGTAATTTGTTTAAGGCCACACAGCTAGGAAGTAATTAGGCTGGAATTTGGATCCATGTCTGACTACAAACACACATTCTCAACCCCGTATTAGGTTGCTCATGCCCCAAAGTACAAAGCAACTGCTTTTACATTACAGTTATTCAGATCGTTATTATTCTAATGATGATTAACATTCTTCCAACACACATGAAGTGCGAAGCTATGTCCTAACTGATTTACATAATAATAACTAATATTCGCTGTGTATTTTTAGGACTCAGGCCCTGAGCTAATCCTTTTAGGTGTATTCTTCATCGAAGCCTCACAAAAACCTGTAGACTTGGATGTTGTTATTATCCTTGCTCTACAGGTAAAGAAAGTGAGGTTCACAATTGATCCAAAGTCACACAGCTTAACTGTGAGCTGAAGATTGAACCTACAATTGCCCAGCTCTCTCCTGCACCAGTCTGGTCATCTCTGGCCACCCTCTCTCCTTATTTCTTTTTCTTTCTCCCCCCCCCCCGCCCCCTTATTTTTTATTGTTCCTGCTTTGATCTCTCTCGGGTCTTCGATTCTCCCTTCGCCCCTTCAACAGGCCCCACCCCTTCAGTTTGAATACCCGCCTACCGGGCGGTGTCATTTCCCAGAACCTGTGGAGAGGACCCGGGATTGCAACAGGACCCGCCTTCACGCTTAGAACCTCTTCTGATTTGTTCCGGTGCCAGGGACCGGGAGATGGTGACACATCTATTGGCTGACGACATCTTAAGGGCAGTAAACGGAGGGGACCGCCTACCGGCTTTCGCGCGGTTCCTTCTGGGAGTTGTAGTCTCAGATGGTCCATTCCCGGGGAGGCGTCGTTTGGACTCCGCGTCCCAGCATTCCCTGCGCGAGCCTTGGAGCACTTCCGCCCCGTTGTGAAGTGGGTGGCTCGGTTGGTGAGTCTGGGTTGCGCGGGGCGGGTGGGGGGGGGGGCAGTTGAGACTCAGGCTCTGGGCTGGAGACTTAGGAGGTGGTGGTGTCAACAGGGAACCGGGGAAGGGGAGAGGGGAGAAAGAAGCCTTTATGAGGGGGTGGGAGGGGCAGTGTGAGGAGCGGTCAGAGGATGAAGCGTCCGGAGATGGGAAGGTTCATAGAGGGGATTGGGGATGAGGAGGGAGATAGAGCTCCCTGGGAGTGAGGACCGTCTTAGATCTGTAGGTGTGGGCACCGAGAGAGGTTCTAGAGGTGGGAGGGTCGTGGAAGGGCCAGGGGACCACAGAGGGAAGGAGAGAGGGTTCTGGGGCCCTGGCAAGAAGTGAAAATAAGAGGGCCTGAGCTTGAAGCCCAACATTAAGAACAGCGTACGACTCTCCACCTGCCCACCTAGAAGAGACATCTAAATTGAGACCCCCTTACACTTTCTCTAATGGTTGTGATTTCTGGAACCCAGTGGGTGGGACTGGCTATTGTGTTCGGCCCCAAACCTCTTTTCTTGTGGCTGATGGAAGTGAATGGCACCATCGTCCACTTTACCCAGGGGCCCTCTGATTTCTCTTGCATTCTTCCACATCCAGGGATCGTCAGATTTTTCAATTTCCTTAACGTGTCTTGAATCTGCTCTTTCCTTATACGGGTTTTTGCTGGAGCCTCCATCTTTTCACTTCCCAGTTTGGACAAACATTGTAGCTAGTGTGATCTGTTTAATCCACAAGTCTGATTATGTCTTTGGCTTTAAAAACCGTCATTGGCACTCATCACTGATACAACTAAGTCCAAACACCTCAGTCTGATACTCAAGATCCTTCATTAACTACTTTGCAGCCTAATCTTCATGTACCCCACACTCTAGGGCTCCCAAGGTTTTCCCCATTTCTTGGGGAGGCGGTTTGGTTTCCCACCATTATACATGCTGTTCTCTCTGTTTAGAATATACTCCCTCCTCTCGCCATTCTCTGCCAAAAACTATTCTTTCAAGAACCAACTCAAACGTTACTTTGTTCAGTTGCCTGAAACAGATAAATTTTCCCCTCACCTCCAGCTACCACAGAACTTTTTTATTGCATTTTCCACATTCTGGTCATCATTATATGTGGCTTTTTATTTATTTATTTATTTTTGGGTCTCTTCCACTAGACTCAGCATCCCCAAGGTAGGAACAGTTTCTGAGTCACCTCCGTTTCCCTACTGCCTTGATGATACTTGAATAATGGGTGATTAAAGACCATCCAGGGTGAGCTTTGCTATACCAAGCTTGAAAGATGCTACTTCTGGTAGATTTCTAGGGGCATGAGTTTTAGTCTTCTGCCTACGGAGGCTGTTTTTGCTGGAAGTTGATTCAGTGCCTATGGGAGTTTAAAACAAGGGTGGCAAATACATGGAGTGCTGCCACTTTCATTTCCTGTGCCTGGCAGGCATAGCTAATTGGTCACAACACATTCATACGGGTTTTAGAGTCCTTAGCACAGTTGAATGAAGTTGGTGCTTTAAAAGGAACCTATTTGCTTTCCCTGCTTTATGTCCTTAAGTGTGAGGTCAGGCTGCTTAAGCAATAGCTTGGACCATCATCCAAATGAGCTTGAAAGCCTTCAGGAATTCCTAGTGTTTTTTCTCTCTGGGGGTCACAGACCAGTCTTGGCCTTTCCAATGGGACTGGGGCAGATCTCTTCACATCCCACTGTTTACTGGGTGGGTTCTTATGTCCACGTCCCCAGAAGCCAGGATGCCTCTCAACTTCCCTCTGTCTGTAAAACGATGCTGAGTGTGATAGCAGCCAACACCAGTCTTCATTACTTAGGAGAATCTGTACCCTTTCTAGGTCTTCGTGGAAATTGGAGGAGGCCTTTTAGATCACTCAGCTGAAAGGTGGCAAAGTGACAGCCCATGCTGAAAGAAGCCTTCCGTCACGCTTACTTAATCCTCAGCGTGTTGGAAACAATTTTGAGTAGGTCGCCAACATTTAAAAATCTACAGTTCTGACTTAGAAAAATTAGAAGGCCTGCGGACACTGACTGAGTCAGGGGTCCCTCTGGTGCTCACTAGGAGGTGCTCACACAACACAGTCCCCACTCCATTCATTCACTTACATTGCCTGGCCTCTAGCCATTTAAGTTTGTAGCCACTGGTTTTATCTCTCTGTCCCTTTGCTCTCCTCCTGTCATACTAATTGGGGAACCTGGGCAACTGTGAGTAGGGTCAGGCGACTGTACGCTGAGGTCTAGAGAGGCCGCAGAAGCCACATGACCTGTCCAAAGTCACACAGCTTATCAATGGCAGGATTGGAACTGGAACCCTGATTTGCTCACTCCTGCCTTAACGTTCTTTCCACTCTCCATGTCACCTTCTCAGGACTTTGGATGACTGGCAGACCTAGAGGAGTCTGTGTGGTGTGGATAAAAAAGTGGCTGGAGAAAACAAATCTGGGCTTATATTCTGACTCTACCACTTGCTAGTTGGATAACCTTAAGTGAGTCTTTATCATAGAAGTTCGGTTCTCTATATGTAAATTAAAGATAGAGTGGAGTCATATCTCCCAGGATAATGATATTCTAAAGGCAGTATAGAAGGCAATAATCACATTTAGCCAAAAATCACAGTCAGCTTGAAAATCCTTTGGCAAGGAGCCATGAAGAAACCAACACATTGTCCTTTAGTAAGCTAACCAGAACAGCTGGGTTGAATACTAGATGGAAGAGTCGGCTTGTGTTTAGGGACCGTGCTGTAGAGGGACACTGCTCACAGTCAGTGGAAAGAGATGCTTGAGGGCACTCAGACCAACCCGGGGACCAGCAGAGTCATGGGTGTCATCACATCGCCACTTGCTCTCTCTGGAAGAGACACCTAGTGATTGGAACTGGTGCGCTATTTAAACCATGTCCTTTCTTCCTCTTCCTGGTGTTTGTGTGCAGTTTAATGTGTCTAAGTTACAGATCAGTGTCTGGCAGCTCCACACTAACGACACCTCACTTGCTTGCCTGGAGGGTTCAGTGAGCTTATGAATGTAGAACGCTTTGCCCTGGGCCTGGCACCATGGACGCTCAATAAATAGGGCCTCTTTGATGTTGCTGGTTCTGGTGAGGACCCAGAGATTCCTGGTGGTCTCAGCACTGAAGAAAGCCCTTGTCCATTTTTCCCCTGTGTGGAGCCACCCTGGTGTGGGCTGATTGTGTTGACCTCCCCATGTGGATAGGCTGCTATTCATATGTGAGAGAGTAGCAGAATAATCCTCAGCTTTGGATTTGAAAATAACCTTTGGGACTTCCAAGTCTTCCCAGAAGAAATTACCTGTTATCTGAGACTTTGGGCTTTGGGCCTGGTGGGACTACGAACTGCCTATATTGTTGTGTTCTCTCTGTGCAGGGTACAGAGTTTGCTCATTGAATGTCTCTTATTAGTCTGTAACTTTTCTGAAGATAGAGACTGTCCGTCCTAGTTACTGTTGGCTCTCTAGCTCGCAGTACAGTGCGGGGCACATAGTGGGATTCTGTGGATGACTGGTGGATTCGTCCTTGTGGGACAGAGTGACACAAATGTGTTTAGACTAGGGCACGGTTAAGGCTGTGGTTAAAGAAATTTCATGAAAGGTTAATTCTTTAGTGTGATGTAAATTACGGATTTTCCATAGCCCGGTAGGTTTTTAATGCACTGGCTTTACTGTTTTAATAAAAGGCAACAAAACTTCCAGTGGCCCTGCTATTTATCGGACACTGGGATGGGCACTGTGGATACAGAAATGAGTAAGATATAGTACTGACCCTAGTCGTATAAGCTAACGGGGGGCTGCCAGGTATAAGAACACGAACTACAACAATGTAGGATAACACATATATTAGAGGTACGTGCCAGTGGCTTAGGGAACGCAAGATTAGGGAGGTGATTCTTGGAGAGCAGGGATGGGGGCAGGGCACGATAAGCACACGTCAAGGAAGTCTTAACAGGTGAGGTGACATTGAGCTGATAGCTGAAGGACAAGTAGGGAATTGCAAGGTGGTCATGAGTTGTGTTCCTAGCCTCTCCCTAAATATGTGGAGGTCTTTAGGACAAGACTTTGGTTTTCATCATCTTTGCCTTGTTTCTAGACAGTCCAGTCAGATGGCCGAAAGCCAAAATACGCCCCCTCCCCATTCTCAATTTAGCTCTGTCATTCCCACGTGAAAGCAGCTGAGAGCCTCCTTTGAGTAGGCATGTTTTATGTCATCTAGATTTGTTGGGGATGACACAAAGAGCTCATTTTTCCAGATAACCCAGCGTGAGTACTGTTGGAGTCTTCGTTGTGTAAAAATAGCAGCCCCAGACGTTCACTCAACAAGCATTTACCAAGAGCCTTCTGTATCTAGTGCATATCATGCTTATTGTGGGTGTGGGGGAAAGAAGGGTGTGAACAGAAGAGCAGTAAGCTGTATTCCTTCCCCTTAGCGAGGCTGTAATCTCTCTGGGGACACACGTCCCTCTGATACCACCTAGAAAGTGGCAAGCTTGACAACGAGGGAAATGAAGAGGAGGAAAGAATTCCTTCTGGCATGAGTAATGTTATTCTTTTTTTAAATCTAGTTTGCATAAGAAGGCATAATTATAGACCTTGCTTCATGACACACCACCATCAGTAGTTGACCATTGTTTCACTGTTTACTGAGTGCTTCCTGTGTGTGTGGAGCGCTGTGCCAGGCCCCTTAGGAAGCCTGTGATCTAGTGGGTAGATAATTGTCAAGTATGGTCTGGGTAGCGATACAGAAGGTGGCATGCGAACCTGTGGCTGAGGACTGAATCTTGGAAGAACGCAATTTAAGCTGAGACCTAACTAGTTGAAGAAAGGGAAGAGACTGTTCCCGAAGGAGACCCCAACATGTCGGAGTGTTCAGAGGGCAGCACGATGCAGGAACTGCGGGCTGTGCCGCCGAAACACAGTGACTGGTGGGAGCAGGGTAGAGAAATGGGGTTTGGGCAAGGTTTGCCCTTGATTCTGAGGGAAATGGGAGGCCACTGAAGGGTGCTTAGCAGTGAAGTGACATAGTCAGATTTTGATCTAGTCTGGTTGTTGTGCAAAGAACGGGCCGGGGGTTAGGGTGAGGGGAGTGGAGGCAGGGACGTGAGAGAAGATGCTGATCAAGTGATAAATGTGCTGCTTCTCTGGACTGAGGAGGTGGCACTGGGAAAGTAAATGGTTAGAAGGCCGAGTGGACATGGTTTGGTGATGAGCTGGATGTGGAGGATCTTGGAGGAAGCTGAGGGCCAGGTTTCTGGCCTGAGTAGGTTGATGGACGGGGTGCCTGTCCTGGATGGAGCGCCCCAGGAAAGAGACAGGCTTGCCAGGGAAAAGGATGAACTCAGTTTTTGACCCAATGTGGTTGAGGTGCGTCAAGTGGAAATGTCTTGTAGGTGGTTGGGTTTTGGGGTCTGGAACCAGGTCCTGGTCGCAGTTTTGGGGAGTCAGATGGTGAAAACTGCCAGATGAGAGGATGACCAACGGGGAGCACAGAGTGAGAGGGGGAATTAGCAAAGAGAGCACCGTTAGAGGAAGACTAAAGCTTTACGGCCCAGGAAGAAAGGCCTCCGGAGGGGGTGGCGTTTGGATCCCAGCTGGAGGGAAGGTCAGACTTTGGACATGTGCAGAAGGGGAAAGGCTCGGCTGGGACCGCGGCCTGACGCCAGGCTAAGGCGTTTAGCGTGTCCCAGAGGAACTGACACTGTGCTGACTTCCCGGGGTGTGCTGGCTCTGGTGTTGGTGTCAGATGGTGGCCTAACTTCTTGCTTATGGAACAGGGGCATCCCTTCGCACCCCCACCCCATGCAGTGGCAGTGGTGGGTGCGGGGGAAGTGAGGGAGGTGAGGCTTCTGGGTCCTCTTGCTCACTGTCCTTTGTCCTTCTGCATTCAGAGCTTTGGAAAGCACTTCCTCTCCCAGGAGCCCGTTGAAGGACACCCTGTAGATGCAGGAAGACTTGCGATGTGGACAGCCCAGTTGAAGTGAGGCGTCCAGAATAGAGCATGGCTGTAGCCCTGGAATCCCAGGCCCAAGTCTCTCCCCCCACAGAGCTTGAAGAGCTCCTGATTGTGAAACTGGAGGAGGACTCGTGGAGGTCGGAATCCAGACCTCAGGAGAAAGTGTGTGACCCTGTCCCTGGCCCTGAGGCCTCCCGCCAGCGCTTCCGGCAGTTCCAGTACAGGGATGCATCTGGACCCCATGAGGCCTTCAGCCAGCTCTGGGCTCTCTGCTGTCGCTGGCTGAGGCCAGAGATCCGTCTCAAAGAGCAGATCTTGGAGCTGCTGGTCCTGGAGCAGTTCCTGACTATCCTACCCAGGGAGGTCCAGGCCTGGGTGCAGGCGCGCCACCCTGAGAGCGGCGAGGAGGCGGTGGCCCTGGTGGAGGACTGGCACCGGGAGGCCCGGGCTGCAGGGCAGCAGGTGAGGCAAACAGTCTGTTCTCCGAAAGCAGACCTGGCAAGGCAGCGGGGCTGGGACTAGGTTAATAATTGCCAAAATAATAATTATTGTATTGAGCAACTGACACTTATTAAGCATGACTATGTACCAGCCATTGTTCTAAGTACTTTCTATGCATTAATTCATTTAATCCTGTCAACACTTTAATGAGATAGGTACTGTTATCCTAGTTTTACCAATGAGGGAGGAAATGGAGACAGATAAAAGATGGGTAATTGGCTCAAGGTCACATGGGTGGCAGAGCCAGGATTTGAACTTTGGCAGTCTGGCTTTAAAGCCAACATTCAAAACCACTGCTCTAAACTGCTTCCCGGTACTGTGTTCACAGTACTGTTGATTTGTATTATCTTTTATACTTAACAGAATCTTTTTACATGTGCGATCTCTTTGGATGCTTATAGCACTAATGTAGGTAGACAGAAATAGCATTATTGTCTCCATAATTTATAGATTAAACTAAGTTCCTTAAAGTCAGGTGGTTCACCAAGCTGAGTCAGTATAAACCATAGCCTGAACCCAGATCCTTAGGTTCCAAGTCCATTGTTCTATCTACTACATCACGGATGCCTCTTCTGGAAACCATAGGAATTAAAATACCTCCGAGTCATGAGGCTCAAATAAATATTAACTGACATTTATTGAGCACTCATTGTGTATCAGACACTGTTCTGAGCTTTCTATATGTATTGCCTATCTAATTTACTCAGCAACCTGATAAAGCAGGTGCTATTACCATTGCCATTTTTCAAATGGGTGAACAAAGACTCAGAGAGGTAAATAACTTGTCCACATTTATATTGAAACTCACAATTTGCAAGAGACCCTGAAGGCCCATGATATGATTTCTAATTTTGCTTTGACACACATTGTGAATCCTGCTTTGAAGCCGGTGTCTGTAGAACAAGCCCTCTGGCCAGCTGCAGGCGGGGCCAGCTCCCCAGAACCTCCACCTCAACGTAGCCCTGGTGCTCCCACTTGTTAAATAGTAATTCTTGTGATATTATCCTTAATCACATTTTGTTGGGGGCACATGTTGAGAACCTGTCCCTTTGCAAATGGCAGGGGGTTTTTGTACATCACAAAATAGATGTGAGATTAGAGGAAGAAAGGTTAAAATTAGGCCCATGGCTTTGCTTTTTGGATTCCTTTACAAACTGATGGAAGATACAGAGAGCATAACATTTAAAGTTACAGAACTAAGTATGAGAGAACATACCTTATTTTAATACGCCGCCCAGCCATTTGCCTGCAGTGCCAGTGAAGAAACAGATGGAAGCCTTAGGACTTCAGGGCTGGAAGAGGAAGACCGTGAGACCCAGGGATGAGAATTGACTTAAGTCAAGGTCTTTATGATTATGCATCTGTAAGATGAGAAGGTTGGACTATACCAAAAATTCTCAAATTATACCCACTGTGAGCTGGAGACTGAAAAAAAAGATAAGGTAATGAAACCTTCTCTATAATGCATTTTTTCCTGTGACTTCAATTTTTTAACTTTCCCACCTGTTCCTGAGTGCTCACAAGAGTCAAAACAAATGGATAAGTAGCTTGTTTTCTGCCCACCCCCCTCCCCCAGATACATATGTTGTAGCTCATGATCTTCCATTGCAAGGTTCATAACTCACACAGCCTCCTTCATTATCGACAAACATCCCCCAGGGGAGTGGTACATTTGTTCCAATTGACAAATCTGCACTACATATAGTTGCTACCTTTTGTGTAAAAAAGGGGGAAGAAATAGGAATATATATTACACAGTTGCTTGTATATAAAGAAACTCTGAAAGGATGCAGAAAAAGAGTGCTTACCTGTGGGGACTAGTGGGGGAGAGAGGTGGGGCTGGGCTATTTTCACTGAATATACCTTTATGTATATTTTCTATTTTTGAACCACGTGAGTATTGAAAATCCCTATTAAAGACATTGAAATACATTTTTAAAAGTGGAGTATGTCTATAAGGCAATTGAAATTGTTATATTTTGGGGGATTTAGGGCCAGGAAATAATATCTGGACCTCTATCTCTGAATTTGTAACCAAATGAGAGAGATAAGAAATTAGTTTTATGATTGATAATGCTGAATTGGGTAATGCTGTCTCTTAATTGATTATTCCCTTTTATATATATTCTCTATATCTCTGAGTGCTTTTTTGACTGAACTTCTGCATTGAAATTAAAATTGCCTCTTCAGTTTTCCTTTGTAGTTAAAGTCCCTTATCTTTGCTTATCCTTCTGTTTTAAGAGAGATTTGCCTTCCTGAAACTTTCCTTTCATTTTAAAATTCCATCTGTAATTCTTTGTCCCTCCTTTTTTCTTATATTTAGTTCTGAATTTTCTTTTCCTTCAGCAGGAATACTTAGAGTAAGTACATTTAGAGTTATAGTTGTATTGGTTTTTATGCATTTCTTTGCTTTTTAATGCATACCTGGTAACTTTTATCTTTTTTTTTTTGTAACTTAAAAATTAAATAGCCTGTTTTTGATGGTTAGAGATTATTTGTAATGTCATAAAAATTTTACTTAATTCACCATTTTATGATACAGAAATGTTTTGAACAGTAGTGGCCTCATTGAGACACTTATATACCCTCCCTGTGCTGAACAAGACAGTACGCGTTCGCTAGTATAAATGCGAGTCTGTTACTGACATCGGTCTGGTGGCTTGTCATACATACTCTGAGTCATCTTTGGGCCTTTAAAAAGAGCCTTTTAACCTCAGGATCCTAGTTGTGCTCCAGAGAACATTTCCTGCCCTGCCACAGTTGGTCTTATTGAACTGATGATTGGGAATTTTGACCATCTGTGTTTAGGAGCTGACATTGTGTGGAGAAGAGACCAGGTCCTTAAAGGGCTCTCAGCTGCATTCAGCAGACCGCTGGCCCGAGAGACCGTCCCAGAGGCAGCAGGAGAGGAATCCATGCCCTGACCACCCCAAGCGTGTAGACACCAAGACGGCACCCCCGGCCTTGAAAGAGAGTGGTGAGTACCAGAAGTCGGGAACATCAAGGAAGGGGGGAGGGGTGCTAAGGAAGGGTGCCTGGGGAGGAGGGATGACTGAATTCAAGGCAAGGACTAGAATAGTGCCTCTTGGACACACTGAGAAGTGAGGCAGGTAAGTGTTGTTAAAGAAGATGACGCTCCCAATGATGTCAGCTTGTCCCCGCTCTGCTGAGTCACGCAGCAGGTTCGCGCTGGCGCTGGGGTGAGGTGGTGCTCATAGGAGCCGGGGCTGGCATCTCGCACATGGCATCACTCGAGGCAGCTTAGGCGCTAGATACTCTGGAAGGGAAGGAAAAGGGGAAGTTTGCCCTGGCTGAGGGATAGCCTCGGCTGGACCCGAGCAGGCCCTTGGGACAGCTGGACCCGAGAGGGTGGTTCTCTGGCTCCCAGAGCTCGGGTTTCAGAGACTTTTTCTTCTCCTCAGCTGTCCTCACTCCCCGAGTCCCCGCTCTCCCAAAGATGGGGAGCGCTGGAGATTGGGAGGTGACAGCTGAGTCCCAGGTAAGCTGCTCTTTGTTTTCCCTCTCCTGTCATGACTTCTTCTGTGCTTTGCCCCTTTCTCTGCGGCCTCCCCTCAGCAAAAGGGTCCAGGGCGTTAGCCTCTGCCCCCTTCCCCAGTCCTCTGGGCCTCTCCTTGGTCGTGCAGCCCCTCCTGATGCTAGGCTCACGCACAGTGTCTCTGTATTCCCGTGACCTTTCCTGGGGCCCGGTAGGGTTCCCAGGCTGTGACATTTGAGGTCCTTTTTTTTGTACATCTCACAGGAAGCCCAGGGCACTGGCAAATGTGCTGAAAAGGAGTTTCACAAGGAGCCCCGTGGAGACAACTGTGGGAATGGCGTGTCCCTGGGTAAGGAACTGGTGCCCTCTGCACCCAGTTCCCAAAGAGCGTTTCATCACCCCCTTAAGATCCGTGCCTCTGTGAGGTCTGTGGAATTTCAGACATCGGAAGAAGAGAGGCTTTTGGTAGCCAGCACTGGTGGCAGGGATGGAGTGGGGAGAGCAGCTGGCCCGGAGGGAGGCCGGCAGGGTGGCTTCCAAGAGCCTGCCTCTCGGGGCCTTCCCTTCCTTTCTTCGGTACATTGACCACGGTGCAGGGGCTGGGCCCTGCCTGCTGTCCCAGAGAGCCAGGCTCCTCAGTGTCAGACGGGACCCATCTCTCAGGGCCGTACTAAGTGAGCTAAGCCCATGAGACCGATGTACTGAACCACAGTGAGAAACACATATCACAGGACTCAAAATATTTGAAGCCCATAGGACCAGCAGACTCCTTTCGTGTGGGCGCATCTACACAGGAAACCAAATTAATAGTGAACCACTACCTGTAGGAGCTTGAGAGTTAGACACGTGACGGGGGATAAAGTAGAGGACACAGCGATAGGCCTAACTCATCCATGTCCGGAAGGTACGCCTCTTGAAGTTTGCGGCTTGACAGTGTGACCCCCCTCCCGCATCCCCTACTTGTACGTGTGATATCTGGGGAAAATCGCGTTCAAAGGAACAAACTTGGCAGAATGCTGAGCTAGATAATGCTTTGGCCCCTTTTAGCTCTAAACTTTTTCTTGTGTTCTTCAAATATTTATTTAATTAAAGAATTCCTATTTTGTTAGGGTTGGGAGCTGTTAGGACAGCAGTCCTTTAAATGCAGCAAACTGTTACAGAAAATAAGAAAACTTATTTTCTCACATTATTGGAAGTCCAGAGGAGGGCACGCTCCAACCACAGTATAGATTGGCTCAGCAACACCGTAGGTTCTTCCTTTCTCTCTGTTCTTCCACCCTCCGTCTCAGCTTTATATTAAAGCTATTGTGTGTCAGAGTCAAGAGATAGATGCCAACAGCAATTGAGGCAACAAGTTTCCTACTGAGGGAGGACTCACACCACACACACACATAGAGAGAGCGAGAGAGAGAGACCTTTCTTTCAACCATTGAATTCATTTTGATTGGGCCAATTTGAATCATATGCCCATCTGTAGACCAATAGCAGTGACTTTTTGTATGATGCATTTCATAACAACAAAAAAGCAAGTAAACAAAGCAAACAGGCCAATGAACATTTCTGGTGAAGTGCTCCTGTTACCTCTAGCTTCCTTTCTCTAACCCTCCAGGCATTTGATGGGATTAGCCTGGGAATTTCCTGTTGGCCTCTTACAGGGAAATGTTTTCAGGGACATTTTGGGCTAGCACGCTGCTCAACAAATCATTTCTGTCATTTCTTTTTATATAGGAGTTCTAGTTTCAAAACCAAATACCATCTCCCAACAAGAGCCAGGACCAGAATTTTGGGGTCCAAGTCTTATAAATTCTGGAAAAAGGAATGCTGCAGACTACGGCCTGGATAGCGAGCAGATAAAGCCGGCTCCAGCACCGGCCTGGAGGGACTCGAAGGCCTGGGAAGACCACCACCAGTGGGACGTGGAGGACACGAAGGTGTCGGGTGTGCACTGGGGCTATGAGGAGACCAAGACTTTTCTGGCAATTTTGAGTGAGTCCCCTTTCTCTGAAAAGCTCCGGACTTGTCACCAGAACCGCCAGGTGTACCGGGCCATAGCAGAGCGGCTGAGGGCACGGGGCTTCCTGCGGACACTGGAGCAGTGTCGCTACAGGGTCAAAAACCTCCTACGGAATTACCGGAAAGCCAAGAGCAGCCACCCACCGGGAACCTGTCCCTTCTACGAGGAACTGGAGGCCCTGGTGAGGGCTCGGTCGGCCATCAGAGCCACAGACGGTCCAGGAGAGGCTGTGGCACTCCCCAGGCTGGGGGACAGTGATGCAGAGATGGAGGAGCAAGAGGAAGGGAGCTGGGAGCCAGAGGAAGCGGCAGAGGACTGTAATGGTGATGACCTGGCCATTGACGAGTCCGTCCAGGGGCCCAGGATTCCTGGGGGTCCGGCTCTGTTCCAGAGTCGTGTTGGTAAGAACACAGGCATTTAATCCGATCCAGATTCCAACCCTCTTACTAGCCAAGCCTCTGCTCCGTGAGTTCAGGGCACAGGAGTCTGGACTGATGCTGCTAGAGTAAGGCGCCCCGTTCCTTTGGTCTTCCTCAGACTTCTACTCTCTTCTGTGACCAGTTCTCATTGTACAGATTTTCTTAGCTATAGAAACAGCTGTTTTTAAAACCCTAAAGGACCTTAAAGATCTAATTCAGTGTTTCCCAAAATGCATACGGGGATGATCATAGGTGTTACATGAGGAAACCTTTAATTGTAATGTGTATGAACACATCAGCCGTGATTTCACATGTCGTCAATTTAGGTAAAGAAAGATACTGAGTGAAATATATAACAGAGCAGAAACCGTGACAGCATATAGTTGAATAATTGGTGTTTGGGAAACACCCAGGTCGCTGTGAAAGTGGGAGCACTGAAGCCTAAGGGATGAAGCGTCTTCTCTCAAGATCTGAGGGAGGCCGGGGCAGAGTCAGGGTGGGAGCCCAGGGCTCCAGCCTCCTGTTCTGTGGTCCTCCGTCCACCGTGCTGCCTTCCTGGCTGCATCACGCACGGGCGGAGGACCTGCGCACAGACCACTTTCTTTTCCTGCTTCCACAGAAGAGGAAAGGGCATCCTCAGTTGGACTGTAATGCGATTATCTGAACTTCATTCATGTCTTTAGGCACTCTCAGTTCCCATGTTTGTTACAAGGAAAATTTGTGAAAGTAAGTAGAGGACATGTATTGAGTGGATATAAGCAAAGTCTCTGGTATCCCAGTTTACAGGCCTTTCCCCGAACCAGTCAGCTGAAGCCAGGGGAACGGGGTCACCTGGTATAATATGGACAACTAAGTCCTCCCCTTTAGCCAAGACTCACAGAATTTCTTAGAAGGAGTGGGGGTGGGGGAGCTCTGGCATAGCCCAGAGAGGTAAGGGTATGTTCTTTGTTGGTGCCCCTGGTACCTGGATAATTTCTGAGGTGCCTGTGTTCTAGGCATTTAACAGGGCAGGTGACCCTGAGCCCTGATGACTTAGGCAAGTCTCATTAAGTCTCACAATTCTAAACTCTTCACTCCTGACAGCAGGTGTGCACTGGGGCTATGAGGAAACCAAGGCCTTCCTGACCATCCTCAGTGAGTCCCCATTTCCTGAAAAGCTTCGCACCTGTCACCAGAACAGCCAGGTGTACCGGGCCATTGCAGAGCGACTGTGTGCACGGGGCTTCCTGCGGACACTGGAGCAGTGTCGCTACAGATTCAAAAACCTCCTTCGAAGCTACAGGAAAGCCAAGAGCAGCCACCCGCCGGGGACATGCCCCTTCTATGAGGAGCTAGACTCACTGGTGAGGGCGCGGACAGCAGTCAGAGCCATGGGGACCATTAGAGAGGCAGCAGGTCTCCCTGCGTCTCGGTGGAGCAGTACAGAGGCTGATGACCAGGAGGCCTGGGATGAGACGGCAGATGAAGATGGCATCAAACCTCCAACCCCGTGTCTGAAAACCCCAGACACTGGTAAGCATGGAGTAATGGGATGTCCACAACATCCGCAAGCACGCGGGCAGGGTGACGGAGCCAGGCTTGTTACCTTGTCGCTGGACTAAAACAGAATGGAATTGAATAGGAAAAGTATCTGTACTTTGCTCAGATTATGTCTTGCTCAGTGTAATCCCCTAAATGAGACAAGCAGACTGACCTGGGTTTTGCTGGAATTCATTTGTGCAATTACGGAGTTTGCTCAGTCTCGTATCACGTAGGATGTACTGATTGTACTAGAAGAAGGAGGTGTTCAATATCAAATAGTGGGATAAGGGACTTGGCCAGGGAGACTGACTGGCTGGCTGTTTTGGTGGGGTCAATAGGTCTCAGAGTCTGTTCCTCAGCTTTGCAGGTCCGGAATGCGTGCATGCGCCAAAACTTGATCAGTTTCATGTTAGCCACATTTATAAGATGTGACATATAAAATATAAGATGCAAATTCATGTTAGCCAAATTCACAAGGCATAAGATATGGATATATATAAAAAGACACTTAACTAATGAATGAAAAAAAAAAAGCTATATTTCTTGTTCATTCTTTCAGGTTTTGAGGGGAGGCATGAGGATGAAGACCAGAGCTCAGAGCAGGATATTTTTGAGGATTTTCCTGGAGCATTATCCAAGTGCGCTACAGAAGTGGTCGGCCGCCCTCGCCATTTGGGGGAAGACAGTGACAATGACAATGAAGGCGAAGAGCAGTCAGGAAATCTCCCGCAGGAACAGTGGGAGGAATGTTCTTCTGAAGAAGACTTAGAAAAACTTATTGACCATCAAGGCTTGTACCTTGCAGAGAAACCCTACAAGTGTGACACGTGTGTGAAAAGCTTCAGTCAGACCTCCCACTTCATCGCCCACCAGGGGACACACACAGGTGAGAAGCCCTACAAATTCCTCAAATGCGAGAAGAGCTTTAGTGACCGCTGCAACCTCAATACCCACCAGAGAATTCACACTGGAGAGGAGCCCTACGGATGCCTCGAATGTGGGAAAAGCTTTAGTGACCACTCCAGTCTTGCGGCCCACCAGAGAACCCACCCCGGGGCAAAGCCCTACAAATGTGGGGAATGTTGGAAAAGCTTCAACCAGAGCTCAAACCTTCTGAAACATCAGAGAGTCCATTTGGGAGGAAATCCTGACTGCTGTAGTGAGCCTGGGGAAAGCTTTGGCCAAAGCAAGTCTTTTAGTGCTCACTGGAGGAACTTGACAGAGGAGACATCTCCTGAACAACCTCATAGTGTCCATAAGAACTTGAATTCTGGTCCGCACAGCACCAACTCAGGGGAGAAACTTTATCAGTGTTCTGAATGTGGAAGAACCTTCTCCAAGAGCTCTGCCCTCATTAGTCACCAAAGAATCCATACGGGAGAGAAACCATATGAATGTGCTGAATGTGGGAAAAGCTTCAGTAAGAGCTCCACGTTGGCTAATCACCAGCGAACCCACACTGGGGAGAAGCCGTATAAGTGTGCGGACTGTGGGAAGTGCTTCAGTGAGCGCTCTAAACTCATCACACACCAGAGAGTGCACACGGGAGAGAAGCCCTACAAATGCCTTGAGTGTGGGAAATTCTTCCGTGACCGTTCTAATCTCATTACTCACCAGAGGATTCACACGGGAGAGAAGCCCTACAAGTGCAGAGAGTGTGGGAAATGCTTTAACCAGAGCTCTAGTCTTATTATTCACCAGAGAATCCACACTGGGGAAAAACCCTACAAGTGCTTGGAGTGCGGCAAAGACTTTAACAACAGCTCCCACTTCAGTGCCCACCGGAGAACCCATGCAGGAGGGAAAGCGTCATAGGAGACACAACAAAAGAGAGAAATGTGTATTTAAATCTCCCAAGATTATAAGGTGTATGATAGAAAGAAACATTCCCAATTTTTAAGCTTCGTGTATATCCAGGGAAGTCATCTTGATATAACCCAGGTAATTTGGAAGTGAATTACAAATGCTAAGGATCCAGACTTGCAGGCACATTTCTTAAGTGTAATTTTTATTCTCCTGTAAAAAATCTACACTCAGTCCTCAGGCTGTCCTTACATTTGTTTAAGGGCTTTATCCATGTCTGAGCCAAACTGATCACTTAGGGAGTTAGAGGCAGATCAGTGGTGCTGAGCAATGATTCCAAACCTCGCTGTGCCTTCACACCGTCCGTGTGTACGCACGCCCCAGCAGCACGCACACCCCAGCAGCACACGATGCACATTCTCCTGCATGGCAGTGTTTAGTGGGATGTGTCCTCAGAGGAGAATGAGACTCCGGTGAGAGGGCGTGATTGAGAGCCTGGCCTGGAGCAGGCCACCATGAGCTCAGCGGAAAGTAGGAATGGCAGTTACATATACTCCTGTTACTAAGTCATTGTTAACAGTAGCAAAAATAGCCAGTATTTATTGAGCGTTAGCTCTTCAGCAGGTTCTGTGCTAAGCACTTTATACACACGGTCTCATTTAATCCTCACAACAGCCCCAGGAGGTAGGTACTAACAGTCCCCCCATTTCCCAGAAGAGAAAAGCTAGGCTTGGGGAACAAGCAGCTTGCTTGGGTCACGCATCTGAAAAGGGCAGAGGCAGGATCCAGCCAGACCTGCCTGTCAGAGCCTGAGGCGCCCTCACGACCTCAGTGACCCCTCTCACATTAGGGCAGGTCAGTCGGGAGCCAGGACCTCCAAACACTTTGTGGATCCTCCGTCCTGTTGAAACTCCTTTATGAATTCTAAAGACTAGAGGGCTTGGGCTATTCAGAGCTGGCAGTGTGTTTTGGGCGAGGATGAATGATTACTAAAGCACTTGATGTGAATTTGTCTTTACTGTAATGTGGGTGAGAGATGCAGGTGGGCTGAGATTGGGAAACGTGGCCAGAGTGATGTTTCTCCCCACGAGATGCTGCTTTGGCTGCTTTGGGAAAGGGAGGGGGCTGAGAATTTCCCTTTTCTCAGGGCGTCAGTCCTGTTTGTTGTTACCTTTGGGTAAATTGTTAAGTTAAACCTTATGGAAACACGGCCTTCCTCACCTGTGTTCACTCATCCTGTGTCTTTGTCTCCCTGGCCCTTTCCCTCTTGGCCCAGCCGAAGCTTTGTTTCTGATCCCCAGGCCAGGACGGAGGTGGGAGGGAGGGGTGGTTCTGCGGTACACTACTGCCCGGGCTTTGAGTAAGGTCCTTCCTGAGCCATCTTGTCCCAGGCCTACCCTGTGCTTTCGAAATGTGGGCCGTTAGGACCAAGCTGCCCACACAGATGGGCTAAATCTGAAGGTTCACTCACAAAGGATGGTTTTCTGCTTTTCAGCATTTTGGCCTCTGGAGTTTCTCCTTAGGAGGGTTCAGAAATGTTGACCAAGGACTTTGGTTTCCACTGGGTTTTAAAGGAAAGTCCCTCTCCTGACATTGGCCTTTGACTCCGGGGTGCCATCCCTGCCCTGGCTATTTCACGGACTTGGGAAGGACCTATCAGACAGTGGATGTGATGGAACCTCGATGAGCGGAACTTGGTGTTCCCCATGAGAGGAAGTCAGTGGAGAGATCCGCACTCCCGTTTTGTGGAGATCGCTCCTTCACCCCGTCCTCCGCCTCCCGGGGGCCAGTTGGCCTGGGGTCACTGCCTGTAGGCGCCTTCCTGGCTTACCTTTCTTGGCTCCCATGGTCTCTGAAGGCGGGGGTCGTGGGTGAGCCCTGGACTGGAATGAGCAGATGTCAGAAACTGCAGTAATAGCATGAAACCGGGAACCAATGGTGCGAGATGAAAGGAAGGTCCCAAAGGCGGGGGAGGTGTTCCGGGGAAAGCACCGAGGCGTGAAATGCCACGGAATCAAGGCGAGCGTGGGGACCTTAGTTCTTAGCACTGTTGGGGTGGAAGATGGGAGGAGGGGAGTGGTGGGAGCTGCGACTGAGGGCTGCTGGGCCAGGATCACGGGGGACCTCATGTCTGAGTGGGGCTTGGACACCCGGTTGAGGGCGACGAGGTCGGAATGACATCACAGCCTCATGGCTGAATGGAACTTGGATGGGCTCCAGTTAGGACGATCTGTGGGGACAGCAGTGCAACAGACCAGTTGAAAGGGAGGGTCTGAACTAGGGAGTGGTTGGATTTGAGAAGGGGGTGGGGTTGGCAGGTGTCCGAGGCAGAGTTGACAGCCAAGGAAAGCTACAGGGCCTTGGTGACAGCAGCCGGAGTGTCCCGCCTGCGGTCAGCTGTGAATGTGGCCCAACAGAATCATAAATTTACTTGAAACATGAGTTTTGGTTTTGTTTGTGACGATGTGTTGCAATGTATTTAACGTGTGGCCCAAGACAACTCTTTTGCAGTGTGGCCCAGAGATGCCAAAAGGTTGGACCCTCCTGGGTAGGGCGTGGCATTCAGAGTTGGGAACACAGGGGGGAGGCAGGAGGCAGGAGACAGGAGACGGTAAGTTTGGTTTGTGACATTTGCAACTTAGGGAGCCTAGAGGACGTTGTGTAGCGGGATGCAGCAGGCCTTCGGACAGCTGGGCCTGAAGCCGTGGGGAGGACAGGCGTTCTCTGGGTGTGTACGGCCGTCACACTCGTGAGAAAGGGAGTACAGGCAATCGCAGAAGTGTAGGGGCCAGGGCAGAACTTGAGAAGCACCAAACGGAGAGGAAGATGCCCCTCAAACAGACGTAGACTCCCTGCTGCGCCCTCCTGCCACCTTTTGGACACCGCCTCCATCGCTGCTGACACCCAAGTAGCCCCGCGTCTTCGGAGCCTTCACTGTGGAAGCCATACTGAGCTCTGTGGAGAAGCAAGATGGTCGCCGCCCCCTGCCCCCCCCCCCCCCACCGACTGTCACTGTTCCGCTGCCCTTGGGAGTGTGCCAGCATCTCGTGTTTCCAGGGAACAGATGCTCACTACCTGTCTCCTTTCCCATAACTTAATTGTCGGTCCAGGCAGGAAAGCGAGGGCAGCATCGGGGGCCAGGACAGAAAACGGGCCGGGTGGACCTTCCCTGTGTACCTGCCTGCCTTTGAAGGGGTGCCTCTCAGGTGGCTTCTGTGTTGGGGACCCATCCCTTTGCAGGGCACCCAGCCATCCTCCTGCAGGTCTTGCTGCTCAAATAAACTGGTATCTGGTTTTGCACGTCTTGAGCTTTGTTAACGTGCGTCTGCCCTTGGGAAGTGGACTCCAGGCGCAGAGCACATGGGCAGTTTCTCAGCCTGCGCGGCCACAGGCCAGACCCTGGTCCTGGCAGACCGAAGCCGCGACTGCCCCCCTGGGAGGGTGTGCCACGTGGGCCGCACCCCCTTACTCAGTGCTGGTCCCTGCACCCCAAGAAGGGCCTTGGCTCCTCGGAGGGGACGGAAAGGCACTCCGGAATGACTCACTCCACAGATCGCTCAGCAGGCAGCCCCAGGGATCTGTGCAGGGACAGGTGCTTTAGACAGACACCCAGTTTTCCTGAGGCCTTGGCCCCAGCTGCTGGACTCACTCGCGCTGTCTTAGCCTTAACATCTCCCATGTCCTGCCGCCTGAAAACGAGTAAGGCAACTGGGGTCCTCCCATGCTGGAAAACGCAGCAGTCGGGGTCCCTGGGTTCTCCCCACCCCATTGTGTTCTGGGACCCCCAGTGGGGACATAGCTCCCTGCCTTCAGGCTGCAGGAATGTTTATATTAGCCACTTTGTAAACAAGAGCATCTCCCTTTGGGTGCAGAAGGGGGTGCAGATGGTTTGGAGTCATGATGGCAGCGGTGGCCAGAGGGGGTGTGGGTGTCATGGGTGGTCTCACACTACCCAGGCTGCCCTGCGTCTCTGTGCTCTGTGCTTCTGTCCTAGCCCCACCTCTCCATCGCTCCGTTTGCTCTATTCCATCTGTGTTCTTAGCGCTGTGCTGATGCTGATGACTTCCAGATCTGTCTCCTGCCCTGGGCGCCCCTCCTAGGAGCCCGGTCGCCTGCCTGCCAGCCCTCCTTAGATGACCCTTGGGCCCCTCCAGCTGCCACGTCCACCTGCAGCCTCTTCAGCCACTTGTTCAGCACATGTATTTATATACACATGCAGGAACCCGCAAACATTCCTCACACAGCCCAGCGAGCCTTACACATTCAGACTCATCACAGTCTGTCCCTTGGACACACCTCTCCCTTCTAAAAGCATTTTTCCAATTAGGCTGCAGTTACCCAGCTGCCTGGGAGAGGCTTTTTCTGAATGCAGCTGGTACCTTCAGTCAGAGTTAGTCCTGTGAAACATCCACTCACCTCATTTTTGATCCCCTTGTCCCTTTGGACGTCCCTTACTCCCTCTCCTCTTAGAAGCAAATGCCAGTCTGAAGCCCCTGCCACAGCCCGCTACTGGAGGTTGGCGCTGCATTTAGTGGGAGGTCAGGGAAGCTTAGCAGGAGAGGTGAGGTTCGGGCTGGCCTCTGGAGCCTGGGGTGGCGGACATTTTAGCCTTCCACACAGCTCCCGGCTGTTTTACACGCCCGCCGTCAGTATCACCACTAGCACACAGACCGCACCATCCCCCACCCCCCAACACTCCCTGTCACTGATTTTAGACAAATCTGGAGTTACTTCCAAATGCACATTCTAGGGGGTAGAGGCACATTCTTCCTCACCTCACCATCCCTCCCACCACCTCACGCTTCAGCTGAGTGATGACCCCCCATTTCTTTCTAGTATATCTTCCACCTGGTCCAGGTCAGGAGCCCTAGAAGGAGCCCGCCCCCCAGCGACCCCATCCTGTGCTGCTTGGAGGAACAGGCAGAGAGCTTAAGAGGCCCCTCTCCTCGGCGGCGTGTGGTCAGTTCTTTATTTCTCAAGGCTGAGCCGCTTTCTTCTAAGTATCGCTTGGTTACGTCAAGAGCACCAGAACAGTCAAGGGCGGGCTCCAGGGAAAGATTTTGCCTATACTCACTGTACAGGTAGAACTGGGGTCCAATGTAGACAATGAATTCCACATCCAGGTGCAATTAGCATTCCCTTTGCATGTGAAATCTGCCATCATGTGAGTCCTAGAGTTGCATTTGTTTTCGACCTGTTCATTGTCAACACCTGGAGGGTGAGGCCATGCGAAGGAAGAAGAAAACTAGCTTCTCTCTAAGGCTGGTTCTGGTTCTGCTGCTGGATGTGCACTGCGGTTCATCTGCGTCCAGGGAGGAGAGGAGCCACAGGCCAGGGCTGCCAGGGCCATTGTCAGAGGACACTCCTGCAACCCCTGGGGCTCGGGAGCCCCACTCTGGTGCCAGGCAACGTGTTGACACAGAAGGGAAAGGCCTCTTCTCCCTCCTTCCATGTAGAGCGCGGCTTAGCTTCAGCGTTTGGGGAATTCACAGACCGGGGCAGTTTCTGTGTGTTTAGGGGCAGCGACCAGCAGGAGGTGGGCAACGTGGTGCCTTGGAGTTGGTGGTGAGAGACTTCTTTGAAACTCTCTCTGCGAATTGTACCTGGGGGTCAGGGCAGGCGAGCACCTCTACAGACGTACCTTGTTCATGACCACATATGAGGTCCCTAACCCAACCCCGCTCCCGAAGTTGCCCAGAAATTGATGGCAATGGTAAGGCCAGCTGGGCTGAAGGTCACACACAGTAAATCCTGGCGGAAAGAGAAAACACAGGGAAGCGCGACATTTGTGATTGATTTTGGTGTCTGACCACGGAATTAAAATGGATTAAATTTTAATCCACTTTAATCCAGGGGGCCCAGAGATTGAAGGTCCAAGTCTAACAACAGATGAGGCTCGCGTGGTTTGCGATTTGTGCACCAGTCCCTGGCCTCAGTTTATTTGGCTTCGTTCTCATTTCCTGATCCCTTATTTTCCTATAATGTTATGTACATCTCTGAAAGCTAGTCATATCCTATTCTCGGATGAAGTGACCTGATCATTAAATTATACTGATTAAACTGCCAAAAAAATTAAAATAAAATAAAAAGGAACCAGCTTTGGGTTCTCTGGCATCTTCCTGGTTACACCAAGACCATGGAGGGAAAGAGGCGGTCAGTCAGCAAGACCCAGGGAGGCTGCCAGGGAGGATGGGCCCCGGGTGTTGCATTGCCACCTGCCTTTCCCTGTTCTCTATGGCTCTTCTGATGTGGCTGGATGTACATGACCCAGGCGTCACTGCCTTTTGCCTGTAGCAGGTGGCTCTTTGGTCTGTTGACCTCCATACTTCTACTCTGATATATCCTCCAGGATCTCTGTGCTAGGACATTAGGTATTTGGGACCCAAATAATGAGAGGATGGTTACAGATGAAAAGAAAGGAAGGTGGGCCCCGAGGGCTGAACCTTCCCTGACTCTTCTCATTTGCCTTTCTGTTCATGAGCAGAGTCCATATACTCTGTAACTGAGAAAGTGAGGAGAGGTGGGGGGTCTTTATGGAGTCTCCCTTCCTTCCTCCACCCATTCCCTTCAGGTAACACCCAGAAGACTTTGTAGTTCAAGATAGAAATTTTCTAATGAACTTTGACTCTCTATACTTGTTAAACGTGGTAGAGGTAACTCTTTGCCTTTTAGATTCTGTTATCCTTGAATTTTCATTGCAAATTGGGGTGGGGAGGGAGAGAGAGAGATTGATTAATTTCAGAGCTTGACAGGTTTAGGTGTTTAATCCATTTTGAGTTAATTTTTGTGTACGGTGTCTCTACTATCATTTTTGCTAGGAGTTTCCAACACATCACAGAGGCAACAGAAAGCAGCCTAACAAAGATTTCCACGGTTGGCTTTTAGTCCCAAATATGTCTTTCCTCTCCTTCCCCAACCAACACTTGTCCCTAGCCATAAAAAAAAGACATAAACATATAAGAAAACAAATGCAAAAATTTATATTTTATTTGAATTCAAAAAATTTAAAATTGCTTTCAAATTCAGGAAAGTACCATAATGCAGGACCCCAGGGGGAAGCCTCATATACAGAGACAGATAAATTAAATGTATATACTGCAGACAAGCCAAGAAGGTGTGTAGATTACATATTTACAGCACTTGATGTTTTCTGAAAACCATATTTATACATTTTATTACATTTACAAAAAAGGCTTCCACTACTGTTTACCTACAATAATGAAAAAAAAATTTACACCTTTTTTCTTTCATTTTTTGGTACTGTACAAACTTTGTATAATAAAAATATATCTCTGTACAAAAGTGTTTTTGTTTTTTTTTGTTTTTTTACTTTTTTTCCCCCTCATGGGATGGTGATGGGTATGCAGTGTGAATGGCGGGTGAAGGGTCTAGTCTGCCCTGGTCCCTTCCAAGCCTCTGGGAGCAGAGAGAAAAATGCCAGAGGCGGGCAGGGCGATGCACAGCAGAGTGCCAGGCGTCTCACCAGCACGTGCTCCTGGGCATCGCTTGGGGCATCACAGGGGGGCTCAGGAGGGGGGCGGAGGCAGGGCTGGAGGAGGCAGGTCTGAGAGGTAAGAAGGGGAAAGGGAGCAGCCAAAGAGCTTCCTGCACTTGTTTCCAGGGGAAGAAAGGCGAGCGTGTGAGTGTGTTTGTCTGGACGGGTCCTGTCCCGCCAAGCCTGGGGAGGCTGGGACCCAGTGCTGGTGGGGGCAGGACTGGGGCCCTGCCGATGCCAGTCCGTCCGCTGGAAACCTGCTTCTCACTCTACTCTAGCCAATCTTTATGGTGGTCAGATTTTTTATTGTTTTAACCCAGAATTTGCTTAAGAACAAAATGTCCCTACCATGCCACTCCCATACATTTCTATTTGTCATTTTAAAATGTGGTACGAACATCTGAGGCCAGCATGTCACACATGCACACGTGCTTAAGCCCATGGGGGTCCTTCCCAAGGACAGAGAAAGTGGCTGTAAATGTCACAGTTTGATTCCTGAACTTGTTAGATTCCCAACAATACTTATCTAGAATCCATTAATGATCTAAGCACAGTGAAACTCAAAATAAATAGGACCCACTGGCAAGGAGCTGGAGAGAAGGTGACTTTCGTCCGCTCTATCCCTTTGATTCAGGAGCGCCCAGGTCCTCTGCCTTGGCTGCTGGGAGCCAAGGGGCCAGCGCCTGCTCCAGGGGGCTGGGACTGGTCCTTGTCCTGAGGCTGCCCGAATGGAGACAGCAGAGCCCAGGGAGGACGCACGGGGTCCCTGCCTGGCCCATCAGCCCTGGCCACCACCCTGTTGCAGACCCTCAACTACTGCTCCCCGTCTTTGGCGCCCCTCCTAGACCTGGGCTTGGGGCGGCCGGTGTAGTAGACTTTGGAGCTGAACCACCTGGGTTTGTATCCTGGCTCCATACTTTACTGTGGTTTACAGCTCTACCTTTCTGGGCTTCTATTTTTTCATCTATAAAATGGGAATAATCATTCTTCTGTTTCAGGCTGTAGGCCTGGGAATGAGATACCAAAAGTGGCAGGCACAAAAAAGAAACATTAATGTAGCCATTATTTTTTTGGTCACTGGGGTAGGCTCGACGTCTTCTCCCTCCCAGCACCTCCCCAATGCCTGCAGACTTGGCATCCATCTGGGCCACAGACTTGTTTCTTCTTTGTCAGCTGACAGCCAGGCTTGACCTTGGCCTCTGGCCAGATTCCCTGCCTTTCTTTTCAAGCGCTGCCTAGATCCTAGAATGACTTTTTAATTCACTGAGGTTAGAACGCAATAAAACTATGTTGGAAAAAATAGACTGATTTCCAAACTATTTCTTAAGATGTTTTCCTGCCCTTGGGGTAATCCTTGCTGTCACCCTGCAGCTGGGACCGTTCGCCAGCAGACGGCTGGTCTCTGTGTATGGACCACAGCAGATGCATCCAGGTAACACAGTCGCTGAGTTATGACAAACGGGGCAGGGCGTGTTGGTTTCAATGCTGTTGGTGCCTCCTCCTTTTCACCTCTTCTTTGTGTTCGTGGGGAGCAGGGCATGAGTCGTCTTTCACACCATTTCTCTTTTTCAGCTTCTGTGGTCTCTTCCATAGACACAAATGAAGGAGGCGTGCGCGCGTGAGCACGTGTGCGCATGCGCTCAGGCCCATACACACACGCACATCCACAAGCTACTCTGCTATTGAAATCCATAAGCTCCCTTCCTCCATCTCAGCCCCTTTTCCTTTACTGCCTCCATCAGGGCACAGTGAGAGTCCTCTCCAGGGTGGCGGGTGCAGAGGGTGGCGGGGCGAGGGCCCAAGTCCCAGCAGTAGCAGACACAGGTGGGCGGAGGGACGGACGAAGATGGGCACTGGGCACTGTGCTCAGGGGAGCGACTTGCTGTCCCCTGGAGAACTGGGAACAAACAGATCACACCAGAGTTTGTCAAACAGGAGAGGCACCGGGTGGGGAGGAGAGGGGAGCAAAAGAAAGCAAGAGCAAATCAAAGGAGGAATGGTGGGGACAGAATTAAAGAAAATGAGCTGCCTTGATCCTTATCTTTGATTTTTAATCTTCCTAAACTGAGGGTAGGGTATAGGATCCCCACCTACCCACAGCAGAACGTGTATTTTCTGGATGTCATCTTTTCCCTGGCAGGGCCGACTTATCCATTCAGCACAGGCGACCCAGGGCCTAGGGACCACAGTGCTTTTAGGGGCCCAGGAAAATGTTTTCATTTTAGTTTCTTTCAAAATCAGAAGGAAAAAAGAATATAGCACGAATGACTATGTAATAATGAATTCTGCTTGGATTATACCCATCTTTGTAACAGTGATAAAGCATCATTTTTCACATATGTATTTTTTAATGGAGGACACCGTCCAGGCAAGTCATCACTCAGCCCTGCCTGCCCGCTTGCCCCTTACTCACGTGACTCCCTGTGTGGGGTTTTTATTTTAATTCCAGTTGTGCCAGTTAGGCATGACTTGAATGTGTGACCTCATCATTCATTTTCAACGAATGTGTGTCTGTTCAAGGTGGTTTTGAGGCACTCAGTCCCCAAGCCAAGCAGCACCTTCCCTGTTCCAGTGCTGGGCAGGCCCAATGTGGGCAGAGGGGTGCAGCCGGCAAGCTGTGGGCGGGCAGAATGTTCCGGGGCGGGATGCTGGTGAGGCGCAGCGCCGAGGGCTGCCCGGCATTGCAGCCCCTCCCCGTCCCGATGACCCAGATGGCACACAGGCACCTGAGACCCCATGGAACCGAGACATGGAGTGGGGGCGGGGGCGTGTGCAGGTATGGGACATTCTTGTTTTTATCCTATACCGTTCAATAATTCTGCAGCTCAAAGTTCAGAGTCATTACGGATCACCTGTAAGGCCTCATTTATGCCGTCAGAGATTTTACTTTTTCTTTTTTGGCTTCCCGTCTGTGAGAGTGCTGAGTAAGAAAAAGTCAAGATGGAGCTTAAAGAGGGAGCCTCAGGACAATTCTGGCATGTTAAAATGATCCTGCCGGAATAATTTCCCGTCCTTTGTTAAATATTTGTTTAGGATAGATGTTAAAGGACATACGCACAGGTACGAGTCTGCCCCCCCCCCCCCCCCACGCGCCCTCTCACCTGTGGCTGGCGGCGGGGCTCTCGGTGGCGGTGGTGGGGGCAGCCAGGCCCGGGGGCTATACCGCCGTGCACACCGTGCTGACTGTGAACTCCGCCTCGGTGGCCATGATGTCTGTGGGCTGGATGTTGCGGTCGTACATTGGGTTCTCAAAGGTGGCCCGAACATTTGTGTTCTCGTGGCCAGCGTAGCCATTGAACGGAACTTTGGGTCTTCTCCTGGAAATAAGAGAGTGGCCAAAACATAAGAAAGGAAGAGGCTAAAGGATCGAAGGTAAGTAGGGCAGAGGAAGGGGGAGGCAGGTTTCGGAATGTTACAGCTCTCCTGAGCTCTGGGTGGGCCGGGTCAAGGAGAGGGCCTGGCACGTGTCTTGTCACCCTCCCAGCCCCCAGTGCCTTGTTCTTTCACGGTACCTGTGCTTGTAGAGATAGAGCACAAAGCCTGCAATAATGAGCGCGATGAAAGGCACCAGGATTGCGGCTGCCACCGAGCTGCTGTTGGAAGCAAAGTGGCGGCCGATGGACTCGGGGTCTGACTCCAGCAGCCTGAGGTCTGCAAGTCCCAAAGCAAAAACCTCAAGTCAGAGACGCCGTTTGAGAGTGCGGCCCCTAGTGGCCACTGTTGGGAAGTGCGGCTGCGGCTTGGGCCTTCACCTCCAGCTTGGCTGGGAGAGGCCTGGGAGCTCAGAGCCCACTGGGCGCCTTCCACACCCCCTCAGACCCTGCCCGGGAGAAGGGGACCACAGACAGTGGTCAGATCACATGCAGAGGACAGCGTTCAGTGCTGGGGAAGCCAGTCTTCTGGATAACCTGAAACTATGTTGCAGAATAAAATCTTAAAAGGGTGCAGCCCTTTAGGAGATTTTAAACTTCTTTGGGTCATAGCAACTTTTTATCAGATGGAACCTTACAAGGAAGCCCAAATATGACACAGATGCACGTGGACCTGCTCTGCTGGAGGTGGGAGAGGGCGCACTGAAGCTTTTTGCCTCTGGAGGGATTCCCCTCCTTCACCTGCTCCTCCCCCCTCAAGTCTGGGGGCTCAGAAGAACACAGTTGAACACCATTACCCCTGTTACGTGTCCCACCAAACTGAGGGACAAGGCTCCGAGAGGGGCGGGCCCTTCTCAGGAGACAGGGAGTCAGCTGTAAAGCTAGGAACAAGAACTTGGGTTTGATGAGGCCTATCCAGTGTTGTAGGCTGTGGGGTCAGGTGTTTGAAGGGCTGCTGCACGGAAGAGAGAGGGTCTTACTCCTTGCAGCTCACAGGGTAGAGCTAAGAACAGCTCTGGGGGAGGAGCAGGCTGGAGTGCGCACATCAGGGAAGATTTCCACTTGAGAAAAGCAGCTTTCTGAAGGGTCAGAGCTGTGAGAACATGCAATGACTATCTTGGCCGGCAGGGGGCCCTGGAGCCACGTGATGGCTTCCTGGCTCCCCTTCCAGGACTCCCAAGCAGCCAGGCCCCCTCCCTCCGTTAGAACCTGAGCCTCCGCACCCAGAGGCTCTAGGTCAGGGCCAGGCTCTGGAGTGAGGATGCTGGACACTGATGGCGTGGAGGGTGCAGGGTAAAGACAGAAGAGCAAGGGAGGGAAACTTCCTTGACATTTTTCTCCTTCTACATCGAGGACAGCAATGCCAACCTCTGGGACACGCAGGGAGAAAAGGCAAGGCAAAGAACCCTAGGTCTTCCTGCTTTGGGATGTCTGGGTGATATCCGAGGGCTGGCCAGATAGTACTGCAGGGAGCTGTATCTGACACCCAATGTCGCTCAAGCTGGGGCCTCTTAGCTCAAAGGCTGAGTGTGAAACTGGCAAAGGCTGAGTGTACTATGCATTGTGCTTATTTCTGGAGAGGTATTCCATAACTTTTATCAGAATCTCAAAGGCGTCCCTGATCCCAAAAAGGTCAAGAACCCTTGTCTTAGACTGTCAATGGTCACCAATCCCTTATTCTCCACCCCAATATACACGTTTCTCCTCCAAACCCATGAGCTTGCTCTTCCAGGGGGCACACGCTAGTTACCAAGTCTTTGAAAGCCGAACTGCCCAAAGCCGTGGCCCTTGACGGAGCCTTGGTAGATGAAGGTGCCTCCAGAAGACTCTGAGGAGACCTGGGATGGTGGGGAGCAGAGAGAGGAAGGAGATGGGAGTCCTGCCAGCCAGGCCAGACCCGCTGGTTTCGCCCTCCCGCCCGCTGCCCTGACCGGCAGACAGTGGCTCCGCCCACACCCAGGCAGGGAGGCAGGGGCGGCACGGACTGCTTGTAGGAAGCAGGGAGTTTTATTTTCCACTGGTCAACTCCTTTACTCTGTGCTTCAGTTTCTCATTTGTAAAACCAGAATGATAACAGTATCTAAGTCTTAGGGTGGTTGTGAAGATTAAATGAATTAATATATATAGATGAAGCACAACACTGAACAGGCCCTAGAGAAGAATTAGCTATTATAACTGCGATGAAACACTGCCTTTTAGAGCTCCGTGGAACAAACCGAATCACGATTAAAACGTACCTAGTGGATTGAACATACTTTAGAGAGTTCATCCCCGTTCTGTTGGCTGTAATTCTTTTGGGGGGGTGATAATTGGGCACATAACTCCTTCTTGCTCCTCTGCCACTTGCCTCCATGATGCTTGTGTACCAGGCACAGACACTCAGCCATGCTGGCCCGGCCGTGCTCTGAGGATGCTCGCTTCCCAGGGTGTGCTCTGGCTGACCTCCTCACCTGTCCCCTCAACCACAGGCTGGCCTGACAGCTGGCTGTCACCTTCAGCTTGCTTGGATTCATTTGTACACTGCTGGCCCCCAATTCCTTGCTTTTGGCTCTAACATTAGAACCTACCCCATCTTCCTCAGAGGTGCCAACTCTCTGGACTCACAGCCTCCTGGCCCTTTTTATCTTTTCCTTTGCCCACTTCCCTAGCAGGTGAGGCCTCCCTTGCTCCCAGTTCTGGCCCTACAGAAATCCTCCTCCCAAGTGTCCATGTGGATCCAGAGAGTTCCCACCCTCTCCTCCCTTTCTCTTCCCCGCCAGTGATCTGGGAGTCGGGATGGGCCAAGGGTGCGGGGAGTTCAAGGACTGAGTGAGACCTGCCGAACTTACATGCCCGTCTAGAGCCCAGTGATCATCTCTGAACTTATTCACAAAGATCTCCACGGGCCCCGTAATCTGGTAAACCTGGAGCAGGAGATGGAAGTCTTCTTTCTTGTAAATTCCTGGGAAAAGAGAGTTCAGAGGGGACTCCTGAAAGATCTGGGAAAATTTCACAACCCAAATTTATGGGTAGGCGGGCATGAACCTCTGAGGGGGGCTTCACAGGCAGATGTCGATATACACCACTTCACACGTAACTAATGGTAGGTAGGTAAGTATAGTGCTGCTGGTGAGTTTGTGTGGGCTGCACGATAGGCGCAGGCGCGTGAATAAACAATGGATTACTGGCCTGTGACTGTGCCGCTGTTTGCACACACACATGTGAGAATAAAGTGAACATGGGTTGGTGTATGTGAATGTGTCACTCAGTCTGTGGGTGTGCTTGCAATTCAGTGAGTGCAGGAATGCCTGCGTGATGTCACCGGGAGTATGTGGACATGTTTAGGACTCTCTTAGAGCAAAAGAGTGAATAGGAATGTTCACTTGAGTTCGTGTGTGCCTGCATGAATGAATGGTCGTGTCTGTGGGAGGGGTGGTGTATTAATGTGTGCATTCCTTCACTCATGCATTGGTTTATCTATCCATCGATTCAATAAACACTTTTATTCCTAAGATATTCTTTCCTAGAAGGATTGAAAATTGGGGAAATTTTGGAAAACGCAGAGATGCGTAAGAAAAAAAATCACTCTTGGTCTTACGACTAAGAAATACCCACTGTTAACATTTTGGTATAATACTTCTAAATCTCTTTCTTACAAATTTTTCTTTTAAAAACTGCAGTCATTTTTAAAATGCATGATGGTGGATGTATTTACTCCAAAATTGACATAATATTTTATCCAGCAGGTATACTGTAGTTAATATAGAAATTTCTTTATTTTTTAGATATTTGCATTTATGTAATATGAATAGCCCTGTAATGTGAACATCCTTTATTTATGTGTATTTGAATCCATCCATAATTATTTCTTATGATAAAAATTCTTAATTAATGAGTCCAATCATTTTCAAGGATCTTGACACAAACTGCCAAACTCTTTTCTAGAACTGTACAATTTTCTATTTTGATTAGCACTGTAGCAGTGTCTTCATTGGACCCTGACCACCACTCAAGTTTATCACTTAAAAAAATCTTAGTGGAGCCCTGACTGGTGTGGCTTGGTGAGTTGGGCTTCATCATGCAAAGCAACAGGTCACCAGTTCGATTCCTGGTCAGGGCGTAACAGCAGAGTTGTGGGCCAGCTCTCCAGCTGGCGGTGTGCGAGAGTCAGTTGATGTTTCTCTTGCACATCCATATTTCTCTCTCTCTCGTTTTCACCCTCCTTTCCCCTCTCTCTAAAAATAAGTAAGTAAAATCTTTTAAAAAATATCAGTGAGAAAAGTAGAAGGTGAAATTTTGTGTTTACTTTGATTTTCTTGATTACTGATGAAACAAATTTTTCTCTTGTTTATTGACTGTACTTTGGCTTCTGGGGCTCCCAGCCCCCATTTCTGATTCAGTTTTAGGGATATAAGTCTCTTTTCTGTTTCTCAGAGTCCTGTGTATGTTCAAGTTACTGATGTTTGTCATCTAGCCATTTCCCTTTAGTTCCTGGTGTTTTTATCATGTAAACAAAGATGCATAGACACTTCCTCTTCCCCCTGCCCACCTGGGAGGTCTGAAGCTCCCTTGACAGGACAGTGTAATGACAGTAGACTCATCCTTGCAAAGGGCGTGTACCCGTCCACCCTTAGCAACCCCTGGATTGCACAGAGGTGGCCTGCTCCTCACCAGCCAAGTGCAACTCCACGCCGCTGTGGTCAACCATGGTGGCGTTGACCTTGCTGTGGGCAACCTGGAAGCCAGTCACTTTGAGCATGGCTGGCTGCTTCTTCCCCTGGTACTCATAGGCCCCTTTCCATAGGGAGTTCTTGGCAAAAACATCCCCAGGCACTAGAGGAATTGAGAAATAGACATGAGAGGGACTTTAATGTGTGCTGGTAGAACTGAGGTCGCCTGATGACTGATCCCGGTTCAGGCGTGAGATCCTTTTTCCACCCCCATTAACATGGGGGTGGGTGGCGCAGTGCTCTGGCCCTCTTGTGATCCTCTTGGCTCTCAGGGTGAATGAATGGAGGGAAAGAGGGAGGAGATGGATAGAAAACAGGAGAAAACATAGAAGAAAGGGAGAGAGAGAGGGGAACTATAAAAAGGAGAGAGAAAGAGAAGGAACAAAAGAGGAAAAGGGAGGAGGCTGAAAAGATGAAAAAAGGAAAAAAGAGAAGAGAGAAAACCAATATGTCACTATTGTGTGGCAGATAGAACATGGGCTAATGAAGTCAGATCTGGATTCTCATCTGGGCTGTAACTTACCAGTTGTTTGGTCAAGTGCAAGAGTCTCAACTTCCTTACCTGTAGGCCACACCTGTCGCCTACAGGTAAATGGGGGCCTGTAAATGGGGGCCATCCCACCTGACTCATCAGAGTTATTGTAGGGGTTACATGATCTAATGTTGCAAACCGTATATCCCATGATGTCAGGCACATAAAAGCACCTAAGGAGCGATAGCTACTAAAATTGTTATTTATCCTTGTAATAGTTCTCTAAGGCAAGTGTTGTCATCCCTATTTACTGACAGGTAAACTGAAGCTCAAGAAGGGAAGCTCATTTGCCCAAGGGCATAGTTGATCAATGACTAAAATGGAAATCAAAGTGAGTTTATGATACCAAATCTAGTTTTCGTCTCTGTATAATACACATACTAATAAAACTACAGGGATCAAGAAAGGATGTGATAGTATATAACACTTTTGCATTGGTCAGGCAGACCTGTAGTTCTGTGTCCAGCTCTGGTCATCGCACTTTGAAAGAATCAACACCTGTCTTAGAAATGGGACCGTTTCCAGGAAGCTCCCTGGGCAGCGCTGGGTCTGTGTGTGTGACCACAGAGCGGCTGGGGCTGTGCCCAGAGGGGTTGTGGGAGTCAGCGGCTCCAGAGTTTGAAGCTCTGGGCATGCTTTTGGGAAAACTTAGATCCTTCTTCTGGATGAGATTTTTGTGTCCTGCCTACTCACTTCTTCCCAAAGTCTGCCTGGGGTTGGGAGGCAGGGCGGGGAGAGTCTGTCTGACTCCATAGACAGTTTTCATGCCCTTCCATTGGGTACTCAGAAACTCACGTGCATGTTCTGGGTAACTAGGTGAAGGGACCAACATGTTTCTTGAGCCAAAGACCTGGTCCGTACAAACCTGAGGCTTGGGTGAGTGGCGGCTCCCGGGCAGTGTTGATGGGTCTTCCACTGGGCCGGACCTCTGCTGGGGAAAGAGAATGGAAGGAAACAGGATCAGTCTCTGGTCTGCATTCTGTTGGAAAAACAGCGTCAACCTCTCTGACGTTAGGTCAATGGGTTCTTTGAGATCTTGCTTTGGACTTATCCTCTTAGACCAGGGGGCAGGCTGCTTTGATGGTCTGGTGATGTTATGGGTCCCTCTCAGAATGATAAAATATAGTTACAAAGGAACTCCACCATATCAATTATAGTCATATTAACAAGGAATTAGGATATAATTATATACGATTCTTTATCACTGTATTAAAAACAGGATCTAGCAGTGGGCCCAGTAATTACCATAATCTTGAACTAGTCAGAAACATAAACAGTATTTCATGATGTCGGTCACAACAGTAATATAGTATGAAAATGGGCAATTTCTACCTGTGACAATGTCCCAAGTATTGCTAACACTACTATGGGTTTTTGTCTACATTCAGAGTTAAAGGCATGCTACACTTCAGTAAGAGTTAAAGGAAAATAAGATGTCTGTTTTTCTACCCTGTTACGCAGGTCCTCTGAATGCCCCTAACTGAGGGCTGGAGAGCCCTGTCCTGGATTCTGCTTTTCTCCCAGACACCTAGCATGAAGAAGGACCTTCCACTGATTAAAAGTAAGTTTCTCGGGCCCTGAGAGGGTTCCCGTGGAGCATGTCCTCCCTGGGAGTGGACACTAAGACTGAGCAGCCCTCCCCAGCAAAGGCAAGGGCGTGGGCTCTGGGCTGAGCCAGCCACCCCAGGCTCAGGTTCCAGCTGTGCTGCTCAGTGACTGTGCCGCCAGGACTAGTCAATTCACCACACAGAGCCTTCGTCTCCTTCTGCTAGAACGTACCTCACAGTTCTATGCTGGATACATGAGGTTATGTCCAGGACAGTCATGGTCAACAAATGTTAATGACTTTCCTTCCTTTGCAGAGAAACAACAGAAAATGCTGCCTTGTCACCAAGTAAGGACAGACTGCCCCTATTGTCTCCTTTGGGAGGCCACAGAGTTTTAGCACAACCCTTCCAATTCTGGAGGTCGATTTATGTTCGGGCATCCAGAAGGCTGCAGAGAAATTTTCCACAATGACTCAATGAAGGTGCACTTCTGAACAAAATACCTTTACTGTCTTAGGTTATATAAGATGAAGGGAACAAAGAGGGAGAAAGCATTTTATGTACCAGGTGCTGTTCTAGGCTCTTTATTCATGTTATTTCATTTACTCTGCCTCTGGAAACTATGAGGTAGATATTACTGTCTCCATTTTATAGAAGAAAAATCTATGAGAGGTGAAGGCACTTGCCAAAGATCATACAGTAGGGGGTTGAGTTGAGATTTAACTGTGTCTATAGCATTTTGTATTTTTAAATATAAGTACCTATAATAGCACCAAAAAGAATAAAATACTTAAAAATAAATGCAAACAAGGTAGTTTAAGACTTTTACACCAAAACCTATAAACCCTTGTTTATATGCATTAAAGTTCTAAATAAAAGGAAAGACATCCCATGCTCATGGATTGGAAGACTTAGCGTTACTCAGAGGGCAACAATTCCAAAATTGATCCATGGATTCAACACAATCCTTATCAAAATGCCAACTGTTTGTTTTGCAGAAATTGATGGTCTAATCTTAAAATTCATATAGAAACAAAAGGGACCCACAATAGCCAAAACAGAAACAAAAGGGACCCAGAATAGCCAAAACAATTTTGAAAAAGAAGAATAAGGAAAACTTATACTTTCTAGCTTTAAAAATTCTTACAAAGCTCTAGTAATAAAGGTTGTGTGGCATAAAGACAGTCACATAAATCAGATGGGATAGAATTGAGGACCCAGATATTAAACAATCTTAGGGTGCCAAGGCAATTCAATGAGGAAAGATTTGTCTTTTCAACAGATGATACTAGGACAACCAAATAGCTACATGCAAAAGGATGAATTTGGACGCCAAACTAACACAATAAAAAGAAGTCAAAATGAATCAAAGACCTAAATCTAAGAGTTAAAACTACAAAACTCTTAGAAGGAAACATGGGCATAAATCCTTGTGACCTTGGATTAGGCAATGGTTTCTCAGATACAATAGCGAAAGCAAAGAGAGCAAAGAAAATATATGTAAATCGGAAGTCGTCAAGATTAAAAACTTTTGTGCTTAAAAGGGTACCAACTAGAAAGTGAAAAGATCAAAATTCATAACACTGTATACATTATGTGTAGTTTATGCACATCAATTATACCTAAGTGAGGCTGTGAAAACATCAGAAAATAATTTAACACAGGATTAAAATGGAGTTTAAAATGTGACAGTCTAATTTCATTGTAGGTCATGCGTAAAATAAAGAAGAATGTACCATAAATAAAAAAAAAGAAAGTAAAAAGACAACTCACAAACTGGGAGAAAATACTTGCAAATCATGTATCTGATAAGGGTCATATAGTCTAGATATATAAAGAACTCTTGAAGAGACTCCAGACCAAAATGACAACATAGGAGGCCCCTGAATTTCCCTCCTCCTGTGGACACAGTGAATGAACAGCTACATGTGGGTAAGTTCCCTCTGAGAGAAACGAGCTGAGTGACTCCTATGCATTGGATGCCTGAGAAAATACCCACAAACAAATGGGTGGGAAAGACTGAGACATACTCTTGCTATACACCCCACTCCTGGCACAGCGCCACATAATCAGGAGGGAACTCTCAGGCCTAACAACAGTTAAAATGGTAAATTTTATATTTTATATTTTACCACATGAAAAGCTTAAATAAATATACTCTAAAAACGAAACCTTGGCCCTGGTTGGCGTGGCTCAGTGGATTGAGCGCTGGCCTGTGAACCAAAGGGTCACCGGTTCAATTCCCAGTCAGGGCACATGCCTGGGTTGCAGGTCAGGTCCCCAGTACAGGGCGAGTGAGAGGCAACCACACAATGATGTTTCTCTGCCTCACTTTCCCTCTCTCCCTTCCCCTCTGTCTAAATATAAATAAATTAAATCTTTAAAAAAAATTAAAAAAACAAAAAACCCCCTGAAACCTTGTATTATTACTATATGTGGAAAAGTCATTACTTTCCATGAATAAAAGACATTTACAATTCATATGATGAAAATACAAGATGGTTATTAAATTCTAGCTCTGATAAAGGTTCTGAACCTGAGGTTTCTCTCTGAGAGGCAGAACAACAAAGTACTTAAGAGCTGAGATTCTGAACTCAGACCATCTGGGTTTGAATCTCAGCTCTTCCCTTTGCCAGCTGGTGACCTCAGCCATGTTACTTAGCCTCTCTGTGCTTCAGTTTCTTTATATATTAAATGGGGATATGAACAGAACCTGCCTCAGAGGATGACTGTGAGGAATAAATGAGATAGCACCACAAGGTACTTAGATGAATGCCTGGCACATAGCGAGTTCATCACTTACAACAAAGAGTTCCATGCCATTCCAGTACCAAATTTACCATTTTTCCTTGCTGGACCGTTAAGGCTGGACCCAGACCACTTTCTCCAGGAAGCCCTCCCTGACCCGACCCTCCCCCTCTTGGCTGAATTAGTGCCCTTCCACCGCATCCCTGCCGCATTCAGCCCATCTCTGTGTTCCTGAAGGTACTGTTATGTCAGATAATGTGTTTGTCTTCTGGGGCTAAATGGGAGCTCCTTTAGGACAGGGTTTCTGTCTTTGACCTCCAAATTCTCCATGCCCAGCCCAGGTATGTACAGGGATAATGATCAATAAATAGAGAACGAATAAATTCAGAAAAGGGGGAGGGAAGTTTGTGAACTCTTGGTAACTCTGAGGGATCTGTGGGTGGGTGCTATTTTATCAGGGTTATAATATGCTTCGCGCATTATTCTGGTTTGGTGAAACAAAGAGGTTTTCTCTGATGACTCAGTATAATCCTGGGAGAATGTTTAAGCTCAGGTAGAAGACAGCAAAACAAAACTTGGGACGGCTTCACTACATGCCACTTTAATAGACTATCCTGGTTTTACCTTTTAGAGACTCAACACCTCAGAAAATCAGAGGCAGGATTCAGCTCCTGGAAGTTGTATTCCTTCCTTCTCCTTTGCCCCCCACCCCCGACTCGGGCTTGGCTGTCACCTCTGGCCTCCCCCCCGCCCCGAGAGGTTCACCGGCGGGCACACTCACCCAGGCAGATGGGCGGTTTGCCTGTCCAGCTGCCATCTGTTTTGCAGGTGCGGTGCTCGGAGCCTCCCTTGAGGGAGAAGCCCTCTTGGCAGGAGTAGATGAGCGTGTAGCCCATGGAGGGCAAGTCCAGGGCCCCGACGTTGGCATGGGTTGGCGTCTCTGGCTGCTTGCAATGGTGGGCTGGACGAGAAGAAAGACATTGTTGGGCCTGAAGAGAGCAGGGTCTTCAGGAGGCCTTTCGACCATTCCCCTGTTCCCAGGAACATCCCCTTCTTTTCTCCTGCTGGCTCCTCTCACGTCCGCATCCCCTCCCCACGTCTCCTCCAATATCCCAGCCCCGATGTCTATACAAGATGGAGATCACGTGATTACTGGCCTGTCAGCCGGGGGAACCAAAGCCTGCAGCCCTCATCCTGAGGGAAGGGGAGTAATCATGGTCAAAACCTGACATCTTTCATCTTGAGGGCTGGCTTTGGTAATTGTTCATTTTCGCTGCCCCTAGAAAGTTCTTTCTTTTTATTTTGCTCAGGCAAAGGAACTGCCTTCAAACATCAGACAGGCTTTTGTGTGAAAATGTTCTCTGTGAGTCCCCAAGGACTGATGATGACAAAGACCAATCTGTACAGGTCCCAGTGAGAAGTGTGACCTCCCTGTCACTCAAAGCATTCTGGCGTGTCCTGGCTGCCCAGCTAGGGGGACAACATGTTGCCGAGGGGAGCGCTGTCGGGGCGCCCGTGCGTCTGCACTCACGGACACAGTCGGGCAGCGTTCCGCTCCAGGTCAGGTTGGGGAGGCAGGTCCTGGTGGTGGAGCCCTGAAGCAGGTAGCCTTTTTGACAGCGGAAGAGCACGGTGCTTCCGACCTACGGCGAGGACGCAAGGTCCCACGGTCACCTTCCACCCAGCAAAGCTTCATACTTGTCACTTGATTACTACTTTCCCATGACCCAACTCCTACCCCCACCGTCGCCTTGGCCTGCAACACCCCCTCCCTCTCCTCCGGGTAATAGTCCTGCCGTGACCACGCCCCTATTTTCCAGCTTCCTGTTCAGAGTGTCCCATCCAGGCCTGTCCAAATCTCCTCCTTCTCCTGAAGCTCATTCTGAACTGTGTCCACGGAGCCTACATCCTACTGGGACAAGCCCACTGGGCAGGAGCTTGTCCCCCTGCGACACTGCTCCCTCCCACTGCCCTGACTGAGGCTTGTGTCTGTGGGTGGGTATGCGCACCCTGAGGACACGAGGTCCCTCTCTCTCATTTCTGTGTTTCTGCAAACGCCCCGCCCCAACTACATAGGTTTGCTGGGAACTGTTTGCGAAACTACATGTGGATCTTTTGCAACAGCTTCTCAGACTGCGGTGCCCTCCCTGCCGTTTCTGAAGGGTTCTCCCGTGCTGCTCGAACGGGCCGAGAACTTTTCTCCAGCTTCCAAGGTCTTGTCCCCCACTAGTTCTGTTCCAAGGAAGGCACCCAGGCCCTCCGAGGCTGACAGTGGCAGGAAGTGGCAGGAGACAGGAAGGGCCCATCTCGGCAGACCTCGTTACCTGGTAGCCCTGGGAATTGTTCTGTATCCCGAACTGCGGCATGCCGGGGTCGGCGCACATGGTCAGGGTTGGGTCTGGAACGCGAAACAAAGAAAACAGGCCACTTAGTCACTGAAGCTTTCACTGCCCCTGCTCACTGTGAGAAATGGGTGTAGAAAAGAAAATGGAGCCATATCCTAATTTCCCTGCCCCTTGATATTTCCACCCGAGTCATACCCCTCCCTGACTATACTATTCTCAGTGGCATATTAACTCTGGTGATTCCATATCCTGCTCGAAGAAGTTCAGAGGAGGACTTGTCACCTTTTGCAGATGAGACCTCTGGGGAGGAAAGTCATTGCTAGGACACTTGCCCCAGATCATCTCTTACCTATGCAGCTGGGCTGGGTGCCACTCCATGTCCCATCTGACTGGCAGAACCTCCGTGGAGAGCCCACAAGCACCAGAGGGGGCTGGCAGGAGAAGGAGACAGATGACCGGTAGGAGAAGCCACGGTCCTCTCTCCTGCCACGGGACGGGACACCAGGGTCTCCGCAGAACACAGCTGGGAAGACGAAGGGAGAAAGGCAGGTCCAATTGCTTTCCAGAACCCAGTCTGCGGTTCCACGGTCCCCACCCCTCCCCCAGGCTTTGTGCTTGGTGCTGCTGTCCTCTGGGTTCCACCTGAACTCTGGAAACAGGGGCAGCCCAGGGTAAATGATAGCACCTGCCTCACTGCTATTGCTGTGTTTCTGTATTTTCCACATTCAAAATGCTTATCAATAATTACCCAAGTAATAGAGGAATATTACAGAAGTACAGAACACTGAGAAAAACATGAACTATCAGCCACTACCCCAAACTGTTTATTTTTCTTCTCCCATTTTCATGCTCATTCCCTTCTGGTCTTTGTTCAGTTGTGGGTAAATTTGTGCGTGGCTGCAAACCCAATGTCCAAATGTTGGTAACTTACCTTTGTTCACTTACATTCCGTGAACATTTCCTAAGTTTATGACAGCCTTATCATTTATTGGCTACATAATTTTGCAATGAGAGGTTGTACCATAATTACTGTTTATTATAACCTTTATACTAGGCACTTATTATAAAGCCACATATGGCCTTTCTTTTACTTGTGTTATTTTTGTAGGGGAAATTCTCTAGGACTGGATTTATTTGTCCAGGCTTGAGTGTGCGCATGGCTCCTGATTGTGCTGATGACTGTCTTTCCAAAGGGTGTGCATTAATTTACCCTGCGGTGAGCTGTGTGAGGAGTGTGCTCATTTCATTCAGATCTTCAGAGGATCATTAAAAATTGACCACAGAAGGCAAAGTTCCCCATTCTTTATGCTGTGATGTGAGTATATGTATGTAGATAGAGTCATGGGGTTCAAAATAATTTGCAAATAAAACGGAAGCTTGGGCCCTGGAAGCGCGGGGGCCCTGGACCTGACCAATCAGAAGTTACTCAAAGGCCGAGCTGATCGGAAGTCACTGTATCTAGAAAAAGGCAACTCAAAAGGTAAGAAATACTAACGGATGACAAAGAGCGAGCAACTCAATCTCGCTAATAAGCAATGTGGTGCCAATTAAAATAATGAGGTATCTTTTTTAAACTCCTCTGTCTGGTAAATATTTAAAAAAATTTTGGGGAAAATCCATTGTTAATGAGGATATAAGTCAAGAGATATTCTCATAAACTGCTGGAGGGAGTGCAAATTGGGACACTCTTTCTAGAAGAGAGTTTGGCAACATGTATCCAGACATATAGAGTGCATGTCTGTTGACCCAGCATGCTCATTCCTAGGACTTTATCACAAAAGTAAAGAAATGCTATTTTCAGGGCTATTTCGTACTGAACTGCTTCTAGCATGATTAAATTAGAGAAACCCAGATTCATCACCAGTAGAAGTTTAGACAGACTGTAGCATCTACAACAAGGAAATTCTTTAAACCTTTAAAAATGATGTGTAGATGGGTATGTATTGATAGGGAAAGGTATTGTTGGCCCATCGAATACAAGTCATGACTAATATATACAACATGATTCGATACTGTTTATAGGAAATTGTGTTCCTATTGCTGTAAATGCAAAAAATGCAGAGTGATCAACGTGGAGGCACAACTGTGGCTGCCTTTGGGAACTGGGAATTCAGGAGATTGTTACGTTCTTTGTATTTTCAGCTCTCATACACATTTTTTCAATGGTAACTGTAACTCATTGCTAAAAAGCCATATAAGAAGAAAAGCAAGGTCCACCCTGAGACTTGCTACATTCCTCATGTTGCCCTTAAGATACGGGAAGGTCCGAGGGGTTAATTACACACCAGGTACTACCTTTCCAGAGTCCACTTTGACCTGCTGGCCCTCGTCTCTGCTGAAATTTCCCAAGTGGAAGCAAATGGTCAGTGGTACCCAAACAGTGTTAATTGTATGTTGATAGGTTTTATGCAGCATTAGACAAATGTCAAATAGGAAGAAAAAAAACAGGTCCTACCCTTTGTCCAAAGCACAAGCCCCCAGAAAGGCTTCCAGAGCCAATTCATAGGCTACGATAAGAATGAGCAACTTGGACCCTGCTTCTCCGGGGGACTTGGTGAGAAATGAGCCCTGAAGTGGACGTGGGGCTCTTGGGACACAACGGAGCCAGAAATAAACTCTGTCACTAGAAATCCTGAGCTCCCAGGGGTCTTTCCTGTGCAGGGTGTTTTCCATGAAGATGGGCACATGTCCAACACTGGACCCTCCAGATCTCTGGGTACCACCCAATCCAGTTAACAACCTTTCAGGGTAAGAAACCCTTCCCTTATCTCTGGCTTCATTTCTTTCACTGGGACTCCACACCAAGTCGTTAGCCAGGACTCAAGGAAGATAGCCTAATTTTTCTTCCTTTAAACTTCTTTCCTTCTTTGATACTGACAAAGGTCTTCCCTGGTTTGGGGGTGGGGTATCTATTCTAGAACTTCTAGTAGCAGAGCTCGGAGAGGAGGGGAAGGAGCCGGCAGACAGGATGCACGAAAGACCCCCCCGAGCAACTTACGGAAACACTGAGGCAGCTCTCCGGTCCAGGATCCGTTGCCCTCACAGGTGAGCACCGCGGGCAGGGACAGCTGGTACCCCTCCAGGCAGGCGTACGTCACGCTGGAGCCCCACTTGAAGTCGGAGCCCACCACTTTCCCATTGGGGATGAGCTGAGGCGGTTTGCACATGATGGCTGGGGAGAGATCAAAGCAGGCTGAGTGCAGGGCTTCTGGGGAAACCAGGTCCAGTCACTGGCTACCCTGCACCGGGCAGGAGTCTGGGATGAGCTTCTTTTGCTCCTGAAGACGTCCTCTCCCAGGTGTGGTAAGTCACTCCTCTTTGCACGGCTCTCTCCCCGCTCATTGCTCAAAGCCCAAGCCTTGCCTTGGTACCTTCCAACTCCCTTCATGCAGGTGTTCAGGGACCAGTCCTCACCCCCGACACCCTCTGTTAAGATGTCAGGGCCCTGCCTTGTCATCCTCCCATGGGGATGTCCAAGGCCCAAGTCTCACTTTTGTATTTTGTTTGGCCCCCTGTCCATGTCTGCCACCCTCAGACTCACCTTTGCAGACTGGCTTGGTGCCATTCCACGTCCGGTCCTTGGTGCAGCTCAACACAGACACCCTATGTGACTCCATCATGTAGCCCGGGACGCACTGGTATGTCACAGTTTTGTTGTACCTGAAGTCATTGCCCAGCCGGAGGCCATTGGCCGGCATCCCAGGGTCACCGCAGTTGATGACTGGGACAGGGAGATAGAGCACCATTCGCTGCCAGCCCACACCCCCTCTCCCCAGCATTCCGATACCACCACCATCACTCCATGCGAGCGTCCAGGAAGGAAAACTGCCGGGTCAGGAGTGCCCTGCCCCCACAGGCTCCCAGGTGGGCACTGCCCACTCTCTCTGCAAGGGTCCTCCTGCACCCCTCTCCCTTTGCCCACACCATCCTTAAGCACCCCAGAAGCTTGGGCTATGACGACCATTCTTCTTAGTCAAAGCCAACTCCTCTAAGAGGAAGTACCCAGAGGACTCGGTTCCTAAATGAGGCTGGGACCCAGGGAGAGAGAGTTTTCCAGGCTCAAGAGCCTAGGATGTGCTAGTGAACCACAAAGACAATTGCCTACCACCTGTTATTCTGCCTAGGAGGCCTCTGCAGGCCCCAAGGCCTAGAAGCAGGGTCTTACGACCTGTGTAATAGTCATGCCTGTATTATGGTATCAAGTGAGGGTGGGGGTTATGCGCTCTGGCCATGGAATAAAAGTGAACTCGACACGGGATTTCAGATGGAGCCTGAAATCAAAGATTAGGACTTAGAAAGGGAGAATGTTGTCCCTTTCTAATGATTCCTTTATCTTATCACTTCCCTCTATTGGGGCCCCACAGAAAAAGGGTCTGGGCTGCTCTTCAGAGAAGCAAGAAAGGGGAGCAGTGGGGCTACCCAGTGCGGGAGAGCCAGGCCGGGGTGGGGATGCGTGAGTGCAAGGGAGAGTGGAGCCGACACAGACGGTGGACGGGGCAGCGTTAAAGTGCAAAGAGGTCACGCTAAGCGCTGGGGGGGTTGGTCTAAAAAAAGAGAAAGAAAGCCCAAGGAACTGGCCCGAGCCCAAGAAACAGCAACTGTATGTATCTCCACTTCCCTGAGCCTCAGGAATCTCATATGGCAAGTGGGGCTAATAGTAGTTACTACATAGGGTTGTGGGGAGTGGCAAATGACATATGCGTATGGAAAAAAGCACTTCGCTCAGCGAATACGTGCTCAGTTTGTATGAATCCCATCCAGGGGCGAGTCCTGCCACTCCAGCCAGCCTCCCCAGTCTCCCGTGGACAGTCTTGGTCTTAGACATGGAGGAGCCCAACCCTCTTGGCCACCCTTTGCCACGGAGCCCAGAGGGCCTGGGCTCTCACCTGTGCACTCTGGGTCACTGCCTGTCCAGGTGCCGTTGACCGAGCAGTGCCGGCTGAGCAGGCCTGTGGCGTAGTAGCCTTCCCGACACTCATAGACGATGGAGCTGGAGAAAACCAGGCCATCACTGAACACGACTCGGGCATTGCTTGGAGTCCCGGGGTTCCCACAAGAGATCACTAGGGAGCCAAAGGAGCACGTTATTCACCAGAACAAGGGCAGGCATCACCCGGGGGGACAGAGAACTGCCCAGAGTGGAAACCGCGTGCTACAGGAGGACCCCAGGGTTGAAATGCTTCTCATGCTGCTGTCACATCTGACCATCACCCTCAGAAGGGAGGAAGAGCCCTGTATGGCTTCTTTTTTCTAATTTCTAAAATGTAAGGACTTCATCTGTTTTATTATATCACCTAAAAATTTAAATAATTCCTTAATATCTCCAAATATTCAATCTGTGCTTAATTTTCCCCAATTCTCTCTCTCTTTTATAGTTGATTTGTTTGAATCATGATCCAAATAAGGTCCACATAGGACATTTGGTTGGCATGTCCCCAAGACTCCTGGAATCCAGAGATGACTCTCCTATAGTTCCCTCTCCTATAGTTTATCTATTACAGAAACTAGGTAGAATGCCACGCTTTCTGGAGTTTGCTAACTGCACCAAAGAGGTATTATTGTTCAACGTGTGCCCCTGTCCGCTGCAGGTCCTGTGGTCAGGTTCTACCTTGTGGCCAGGCTACTTCATAGCAGCTTTTTGTGCCTTTTCTATTGCGTCATGTCAGGAGGCACGGAATGTCTGGTTGCTTCGTCGTTCCTGATATTGAGGCTGATTAATGCATTCTGGCATTAGAAAGTTCCCATTATATTTTCTTACTTAACAGTTTTAGCAGCAATTGATGACTATTTATGAGATTCATGATGCTATTAGGGGATAGAAAATGGTGATAATCTAATCCTGTCACTCTTTCTGTATTCGCTAGAATTTTAAAATAAAGAACATGCCCATCATCAAATATTTGCTCACCCTGAAGTATAATTCATACAAGAAGGCTGGATAATGCTTGATTATTTTTTTAATCAGACATCAGAACAATAAGTTGGCTCCCTAGCAAGCTCTTTCAACAGCGACTGACAGTCATTTGAAAGCATGGGTTTAAACTTATTTACTATGGTGCCATCCATTGCCAATATTATTTTTATTGATGCTCAAATCGCCCTGTCATCAGTTAGTGGGGGCATTTCGTGACTCCACTTGCCTTTAGTAGATTCCTTGCTACAGTGACAAAATGTTCCAAGTTCATCCTTACATTTCCTGTCCCCTCCTGGAATTAGCCATTTCTCCAAAGTGCTCTGGTTGCTTTCAGTGGAGAATGGACTTAGAAACCAAGTTTTGGTGTTAAGGGTTTTCATTGATTCTAGACTTTTAGAGTGGGCACAGCTGAGAAAATAACGTTCCAAACCGAAAATACTCTATGAATTTATACTGATATTACCAATCTACATTTAGGATTAAGAGTTTTCCTTAACTTAAAAAAATTTATATTACATCACTTTTATGCTGAATATTTTGATTCTTAATGACAATAACTTTAATTTGTTTTATTATATATTATATATTTATTATTACATATATAATACCATAATATATATTATATATTACTATATATGTAATAGTTTCAGAATAGTAATACCAATATTAATATTTAACAATATGATTGCTACAAACAGGTCAAGATTTCATTGCATTTCTTTTTGTCCTTGGGATATATATATGTGTATACACACACACACACACACACACACACACATACTATAGTCAGATTTCATTTTTTTTCAAGTCAGTTGAAATAATTCTCTCAGTTATTAAATTACAACTTGATACACAGTGAAATTCATTAGTTTCCATTTTGATTTTGATATTTAGAGATGACTTGATTCTAATCTTTGATTTAATTTTATTTTGTAAGTATGTACAACATTTATGTGGCCCCGAAGTCAAATCTACAGATTCCTATATAATTAGCACAACAGATAGGCCATACCATCCACATATTCAACAAGTATTTGTGCTGCCTACAACCTAGGAATTCAGTGATGAGCAAGTTATGTCCTCTGCCCTTAAGGAGCTCAGTATATCTTAAGAAACTACCTATGTACAGGTGAATTAAAATATGATATAATAAGCGTTATACTTGATGGAAAGAAAAGCACTAATAAGGGTGCATGTTGGGGCTAGAGATATGAATGTGAGTAGAGCCTTGAAGGGCAACTGGAAGCTCGTCAGGGGACATCATACAGAGCTGTGTGCGTGTTACATCCACTCATTCAACATTCCCTTCCATGTCCAAACTCTTAGCCAGTGACTTCCTGTTCCCTGAATACTCCTGACACGTTGACTAACTCCATCCTGGGATCTGAGTGGCATGGAAGGGGATCTGGGTGGCACGGAAGGGGATCTGGGTCACAGTGCATATTTGAGAATATATTAAAGTCTCTGCTTAATAATACACTCTCTGACTACCAAAAACCTTTCTTACTATGTCTAAAAAAATCCCATAGAAACCAACTTTGCTCTCCAGAAAGGCAGGCCTTCGGCAGAGAAGTGCGAGGGCACCAACTCCATTTGTCTCGTGTCCTGGGCAGGTGTCCTCTGACCTTGGCCAGAGCTCCTCCCTGGGCTCTGCAGAATCTCAGCTTCAGGCAGCCTGCTCTCCAACTGCTGTCTCTTATCTCTGTAGCTCACTGCCTCTGGGATTCATTCTCTGGTGATTTCTGGGTCCTTTTGGGACCTATAATCCATTGATCACACCGTTTTTTTTCACTGCCTCTTATTCTACCCATAAACATGCTTCCCCTTCCCCAGCTTAGACGCCAAGATCAACAATAATCACCGCTTGGCATATACCCTCATCTTCCTCCCCACCTTCTGCTGATGCCTTAGTTGCCTGATAAAACCCAAACCCTACACCTAATGCTTCTCCTGCACTGCGCCTGTACCTCTGTAGCAATATGTAGTTGAACAGAACCCCAGACCAGTGCTGACTATGCTCACTTTAAATTAATGGCCTTTTTCCGTAAGTGAGCCCTTGGTGCTCCCTGGCAATTATGTAGTTCCTTATTCTATTCCCATGCCTCCCTGGCTGGCTGATTTTATATCATCTCCTTTCTCTTCCAACATCTCCTCAGTCAACCTTACTTTCAGCTGTTAAACTGCTTCCTAACTAGGAGAGTGCTCTGCAGGCTGTGTTTTAGAGACACTGGGACTGGGGGAGCAGCTGTAAAAAGTTGGACTTTGGGAGAAGAGGTTTTAAAAAAGAGTTTTTTCAGAAATTTAGGAGTGTGTGGAGAAATATCATTGGTCCCACCAGGGCTACCTCAAGAAACAATATTAAGTTTATATTACTTTTAAAGCGTTTTTAAATTTTGGATTTCTATTTCTTTTGGCACTTTGGATGCTTGTTTAACACAGTCTCTTCCCTTCAACTGTAAGCTCTGGAAGGGCAATGTGTGCCTGTCTTCATCATCTTGTGTCCCTGCTCATGAGTATTTGACACACAATTGTTGAATGAAACTGTATGGGAAATAAGTGAATAAATGTGCTAAACTTGGTTTATTCTGGTCTTTTCTCTTCTTTGGAGAGGGTGGAAAGTGTTTGTCTTAAGACTACTAATGGGCATGAATGTGAACCATCTGTTTATGTCCGCTATCCACAGGCCAAGGATTCAAACGGGGCTACGGGTTTGCTCTGCGAGGGTGAGAGCAGGTGCTTGCAGTGGGAAAACAAGGGCAGGCAAAGGGGAAAAGCAGAAGGTCACATACATTACCTCCACACTCAGGCTGCGTCCCGCTCCACGAGCCGTCGGTCTGACAGGTCCGTTCTGATGATCCCCGGAGCACGTGGCCAGCTTCACAGCTGAAGCGCATCAGACTTCCTGGGGCAAAGCTATCCCCCAAACGGATTCCGTGTGCTGGGATCCCAGGGTCACCACAGAGTCCCGTGCTGGTGCCTAAGGACCAGAACCCAACACACAGTGCTGTTTTTGGCGTGGAAGACAAAGGAGAGTGGAGTTGGGAGGGAAAGCTATTGGGCCGTGGTTAAGGGGAGGCAGTGGGCCCCATGAATGAGGGGGGTGAACACGCGCTGTGTCCATCCCAAGTTACCTGAACAGGCTTCTTCTACCTTACTACTAAGTGGTCAAAGAACAGAAAGGTCTGAGGTCATGGGTAAATCCCTGGAGACCACGCAGCAAGGGAAGAAAGGAGGTAGAGGGAAGGCTCTTTGGTGGATCCTGCCTTCTTCGCCCCTTGGCCTGTGCCAGTGTGGAGGGTCAGGGGTCCAGGCTGGCCCCATCTCCTCCTTCTCACCTGTACCTCTTTTCCACCAATATCTGCTGATTCCAGAGTTCCTAGTTCCACTGTCTCAGTTCACTCTCAGCATTCTCTTGCCTGAACTATTACAAAAGCCTTCCAATGAATGTCTCTTCCTCTTCAACCCTCCCTCTAATTCACCTTCCATCTATCTTCAATCTTAACAATGAACAATCACCTATCATCTGCTCTTGTTTCTCTCCTGCTGAAACATCTCCACTGGCTTCCCACTGTCTATAGGGTAAAGTCCGAACTCCTAGCATAGCTTCACCTTCTCCACAGTCCAGACTGAATCTTGATCCTTCAACCGAGAATTTCCTATTCACAAGTTACACAGCACAGGTGAGCTTTGGATTAAACGTTTTAGAACCTCTCATCTTATTCTTTCTTTGGACCCTGCATCCTGCTACATTCCTGCATTTACCTGGGTTCTGATATTATACAAACCTACCCAAGAGGTGGAGGAGGGTAGAGAATAGGAGACAAAACTATAAGATTTATAGTTTATAGAAGCCAACATATCTCATTCTACAGAGATGTGCAAGAGACATCATCGGATCAGAATAGGCCATGGTTGGTATGAGGAAGGAAGAGGAAAATTAAGGAATAAATGGTAACTGCACAAGAAGACTTATAGAGACGGGGGGCCAACGTCCTGGGGGGGGTAATAGAGTGATGTGTCTAAGATAGTCCTGGGCAGCCAAGAGCCCTTTGAAACAGTGGCCAGTGCTTTGAGAATTTCTCCTCTTTGGGGAGACCTAACTAGTATCTGGTTCTGTATTCTGGAAATGCCCTAAATTTTGGGTGACAGAATCATCTGGGAATCTCAAACTGCAAGAACAGCTGTATCTTCCCTAGTTTGCAATCTCTTGGCTGCATGAACTTGGCCAGAGCTGACCGAGGGCACAAAGCTGGGCTCAGGTCATCACGGGCGGAAGTCCAGCTGGGACCTCTGAGAGCCATGCTCTCTTTGCCTATTAAGGATGAGACGGGGGTTTGAAAGGCCTTCCTCCTGTCCTTCTATCACAATCATGTGTGGGAGCTCGTCCACCTCCTGTTAGCCAAGTGTTCCCTTGGGACCCCGCCCCCTTGCCAGGCCCCATACCTGAGCAGTGGGGCAGGGAGCCTGTCCAGTGCCCGTCCAGCCCACACATGCGGGTGGCGTTTCCCACCAGAATCTGCTTGCCGGTGCAACTGTAACGCACGACCGCTCCCACAGTATAGTTGTCCCCAGACATCTGGGAATGGGGTGGGGAGCTGGGATGGCCACAGGACACCACTGTGGGGAAGAGCAAACATCTTAGTAATTCTGCTCAAGGACAGACTGTCATCATAGGACACATACTAGGATTTTTTGTGGTAACAGGCAATGAGGAAGAGAAACCGTGGGTATCTACTACAGCAAACTTCCTGCTGGCACACCCACCTGACACTGGCAGACAATGCCTACTCATCTCGCTGTACAGTTTCCATGTCAGTGAAATGAAGAGTAATACCTTTGTTTGAAGAGCTGCAGAGATAATGTGTGTGAAATTGCTCAGCAGGTAGTAGGTATGCAATCCTACTTGTTTCTTTTCTCTCTTGCTTCTTGTGATCTCCTCTCCCTATTCCCTCACTCCTGTAGGACATACCCAGGATGTCTCTGGCTCAAAGGTGCGCCGCACAGTATACATAAGACAAAACAGGCAGTGGTGATCTTAGGACCGTCTGCATGGGCCACAGGTTTCAGAATGAGGGCCAGTTATAGTCCTTTCCCGGCTGCATCTTATAGTTGCCCACATCCATTGTCCTAAACTTGGCACCCTAAATCTGCAAGTTCTATTTCCTGAAACATCAAAATGTAACTGTGGAAACCAGTGATGAGATTAGGGATGAAGTGTACAGGCCAGGGCCTGGTGATGCTGTCACGGTCACGGTGCTTTGCCTGCCCATTGCTCTTGCCGCAGGTTGACCTCAGGTTCTTTCCCTTACTCAACACATAATTCTTGAGTGCCTGCCTACTGGGTGCCAGACACTGTTTTAAGTGTTTGGGAGAACAAAGTCCATGCTCTTGTGGTGCTCATATTCTTGTGGGGAAGAGAGACTATACATAGCAAAATAAACAGGTAATTCTTGGAGGTGCTATGAAGAAAAATAAAGCTGTGTCAGGAAAAGGGTGTCAGGGGTGGGACTTTTTTGAGCAGGGTGGTCAGGGAAGAGGTCTCTTTGGAGGTGACTTTGAACAGTGATTTGAGTGATGTGACGAGGCCAGCCATGCAATGTCTGAGTGAAGAGCATTCTGAGGGAAGGAACATCAGGCATAAAGGCCTAGAGGCAAGAATGAACTTGGTGTGTGTGAGGAACAGCAAGAAAGTCAGAGCTGCTGGAATAGAAAGGGCAAGGAAAGGATGCAAGAAGACAGGGGTAGAGAGGTTGCTAGGAGCCAGAGAATGGCGCAGAATTTGGATTTTATTATAAGCATGAAGGGATGCCACTGGAGTGATGTGATCTGATATATATTTTAACCAGATCATTCTGGATACTTGTGGAGAACATTCCAGAGTGGGGCAAGAATGAGGGGGGTGCTGAAGTTTAAGAAGAGATGATAATGACTTGGATCGATTAAGCCTTGGGGTATGGTAAGAGATACTTGTAGTCATTGCTTGTACCCAGAAATGATAGGGACCAGGAGAGGTGACCAAAGGGATAAAATCTCAGTTGCTGTCCCTGAAGGTGGAATTTTGGCCAGGCACAAGAAGGGCATGAATAGGTCTTGAGTATCTCCACTTTTCACTGTGGTCTTAATATATGTCAAACACTCTTCCAAGTGCTTGTGGTAGATTATCTGCAGAGGCTATTGCTAACAATTCTTCCCATCAAGGCATGGAGTCTGTTTCCCTTCCTCTTTGAATCTGAACTGGCCTTGCAACTTGCTTTGACCACTGGAATGTGGTACAAATAACATTTGACTGGTTGTGGCCTAAGAGGCCTGGCAGCTTCTGTCCTTATTTTCTTGGAATACTATTGCCATCATGAAAGGAAGTCTGGCATAGGCTACTGAATGATAAGAAGTCACATGGAGGTAAGGACCATGTGGAGAGCAATCGTCAATACCCCAGTTGACAGTCAAAACCAAGTTCCCTGACGTGAGTGAGACCATCTTAGATCTAGTCCCAGTCAAGTCACAATAGCCAGTAACATGTGAAGTACAGATGCAGTGTCTTCATTAAACTCTGCCAATTATAAGAAAGAAAATGGTGGTTACATTAAGCCACTACACTTTGGGGTGACGTGTTACACAACAGATAACTAAAATAAAATGAATGTGATTTTGGAGGTCTTGATGGTGAGGGATTGTATGTTGTGTGTGGGAAGAATATGAATTACGGTTTCCAAAGGGCTGACTGTGGTACACCGTCTGCAAAGATGGTCATCACAATTATTCCCATTCTAAAAGGTAGAGTCTATTATTTCCCTTCCCCTTGAATCTGGGTTGGTCTTATGACTTTGATTAGCACAATGTGGTAGAATGAGGTTTTGGGGATTCTGAGCTCTGGCCTTATACAATCTTGTAATTTGGTTGTTAGGAAGGGGTGGGGAGAAAGAATGGCAGAGGATGAGCAAAAAGGAGGTATTGGGAAGGGTCTGTTCTGCCTCATAAATAAGAATTCTAGACTCAGATCTTTCTGCTCCTAATCTGTTTCAAGCCCATTACATGTAGTATAACGTTTTGGGGTTCCTTGTTAAAATCAAAATAGAGGAGATAATCTTGAAAGGAATTTGTTTCCCTGCACTATTGTTCCAAGTGTGGCTAAGGACAGTATTATACTGTACTCTGCAGCTATTGACCTGGAAAATACAAGGAAGGGAAGAAAACTAAACACAGATTTACAGGGCTAAAAGAAGTCTTGTGTATCAAGAGGTTTACCTAACAGCTACATAAAAAATGAGGTAAGGGGTAGATGTGTAGAAGTTTCCTGGGAGAAGAAAACTTACGGTAAGAGTTTGAGCATGTGTTTGTGTTTATAATGTAATTTTTGAAGGGTCTCTGTTCTCTTATATATGCTTCTAGGGAATATAGGAGAGCCATATTTTTTGACATAACCCAAGTTTGAAATTTATCTGTTCTATCTTTTGGCTTTTGTTCGAGAATTGGGCAGATGGGCACGTTTCATTTTAATATCAGTCTAGACCTAACTTGTTTTTGATACTAATAAAGGTACCAAACTGAAAAACCAGAAAGGCAAATACTTTGCTATTTATCAAAGAAAGGAAATATATAAAATAACTGATTTGTATAGAAAACAACCCAAAGGGAAAGGCCATTGAGAATTACTTTTTAAATAAATAACACCGTAAAAAAAAATTTTGTAACTTCCTCTTTTGCTCTAGGAACTCAGCCTTCAAGTAAAGATGACCAGGTTACCCTGCTAGAGTGGTCACATAGATGCCACATGGAGAACAGGTGGTCCCAAGGGCTCAGGCAGGCCATCTTGGGTCCTCCAGTCCTCGCTGAGCTGCACCGGGCACCGATGAGCTATCCTTGCTGCAATGGTTATTTTGTGTCAGCTTGACTGGGCCAGAAGAATGCCCAGATAGTTGGAAGAATGCCCAGATAGTTGGTCAAACATTATTCTGTCGGTACGGTTCTTAATGAGATTAACATGTGAAGAGGTAGACTGAGTAAAGAAGATGGCTCTCCCCAGTGTGGGTGGGCCTCATCCCATCTCTTGAAGGCCTGAATAGAACAGAAGGCTGAGTAAGAGAGATTTCTCTCTCTCTCTGCCTGTCTGTCTTTGAGTGCAACATCAGTTTTCTTCTGCCATTGGACTTAGGCTGGGGCTGGAATTTACACTATTGACTCTCCTGCTTCTTAGGCTTATGAATGCAGAATGAAACTATGCCATCTGCTCTCTCTTTGGTCTCCAGCTGGCCAAATGCAGAGCTTGGAACTTCTAATTAACTTCTAATAATTGTGTGAGTCAATTCCTTATTTTGTATGTAGATACGTTATTGGTTCTATTTCTCTGGTGAAGCCAACTAATACACCTGCTAAGCCCTACCTGAATTCCTGACCTACTTGGGAGCAGACAAAAGCAGCTGCTATTTTAAGCCACTAAGTTTTGATATGACTTGTTACGCAGCAATAGATAACTGACAGATTGAGTTGCAAGCATTACATTATTTATTTTCTAAGACAACCCTGTGAGGTAAGCACCATTTTTTATCTCCATCTCGCTGAGGAGAAAAATGAGGCATGATGAGGAAAAGTAACTTGCCCAAGATCACAGAGCTATTCAATGGTAGAATTAGTTCTTCACACCAGGTAGGCTGATTCCAAGAGAACTCACTCATAAAGCACTATAACTGACTCCCTTCTGCAATGACTTGGTTCTTGCTGTTAACTGAGGCATCATGATTGTTCTCCACATGATCCCTGTTTCCATGTGCTTACTTATCAGTGATCACATTAAATGTGAGTTAAACACATGAAATCCAGTTATTAGAAAAATGCATAAAAGTATGACCCAACTATACCATCTAAAATAGACACACCTTTGATTCAAAGACACAAATAGATTGAAAGTAAAACATGGAAAAGATATATCATGCATACAATAACCAAAAAAGAGCTGGGTGGCTACCCCAATATCAGACAAGATAAACTTTAAGACAAAAAGTTGTTACTAAATAGAAGGAAGACATTTTATAATGAGAAAAGGGTCAACCAGTTAAGAAGATACAATAACTATAAACATTGTGCACCTAACAATAGATCCACCAACAACACGGAGCAAAATGTTAACAGAATTGAAAGGAGAAATAGACAAATCAACAATTACAGTATGAAATTTCAACATCGCACTTTAAATTATAGATAGAACGTCCAGACAGAAGATCAATAAGGAAATATAATGAATAAGACTTTAAGCCAACTAGATTTAACAATCCTATAAAACGCTCTGCTCAGGAACAGCAGAATTCACACTTCTCTCAAGTGTACAAGGAACATTCTCTAGGAGAGACTCAATGTTAGACCTTAAAATAAGTAGCTATAAAATTGGAAAAGATTGAAATCATACAGAGTATAATTCTCCAACTACAATGCAATAAATTAGAAATCAGTAACATGCAGAAATTTGGAAAATTCACAAATATATGGAAATTAAACAACAGACTCCTAAATAACCTAAATAGGTTTAACCTATAACTCCTAAATAGGTTAAAGAAGAAATCAGAAAATACTTCGAGGTGAAGAAAAATGAAGAAATAATATACCAGCGCTTATGAGATGCAGAGAAAGCAGTGTTCAGAAGAAAATGTATAGCTGTAAATGCCTACATTAAAAAGATCTCAAATCCAAAACCTAAACTTCCTCCTTAAAAAACTAGGAAAGGAGGAGAAAACTAAACCCGAAGCAAACAGAAGAAAGGAAATAATAAAGAGATAAGTGAAATAGAAAATAGAAAAGCAGTAGAGAAAATAAAACCAAAAGTTTGTTGTTTGAAAAGATCAACACAATTGACAAATGTGTGGCTAGATTGATGAGAGAGAGAAAGAGAAATAAAAATTACTAAAATCAGGAATAAACATGGGAATATTACTACCAGCAAACCTTGGAGAAATAAAAAGTATTACAGGAGAATATTATGAACATAAACAGTTGTATGCCAACAAATAAATAACCATGATGAAATGGACAAAAATTCCTAGAAACACACAAACTACCAAAACTGACTCAAGAAGAAATGAAATATCTAAATAGAATTATAACAAATGAATAAAAATCAATCAATAATCAAAAACTTTTATCAAAGCCCGGGACCAGTTGACTTCACTGCTGTAATTCTATCAAATTTTAAAAGAAGATATAACACCAATTTTTTTTCAAACTATTCTTAAAACTAGAACAGAGAAATTTTCAAACTCATTCTACAATGTATGCATTACCCAAAGCCAAAGACATCACAAGGAAGGAAAACTACAGACCAATATCCTTTATGAACATAGTTGTAAAAATCCTCAGTAAAATGTTAGCAAACCAAATCTAGCAGCATGATAAAAGGGTTATACACCATGACCAAGTGCGATTTGTTCTGGGAACACAAGAGTAGTTCAACATATGAGAAATCAATCAGTATAATACACCATATTAATGGAATGAGGGGGAAAAAAATCCCCAGATTATGATCCCAATAGATTCAGAAAAATCATTTGACAACAATCCAGCATGCTTTTGTGATGAAAATGTTTAACAGGTTAGGAATAAAAGGGAACTTCCCTCAAGATGACCAAGGGAATCTATGAAAAACCCACAACTGACATCACGCCTAATGATTAAAGACTGGAAAGCTTTCACCCCACGACCAGGTACACGACAAGAATGTCTGTGCTTGACACTTCTGTTCAACAGTGTATGGGAAGTTCCAGCCAGGCAATTAGGTAAGAAAAAGATGTAACAAGCATCCAGTTTGGAAAGGAATAGGTAATATTATGCCTATTCACAGATGACATGATCTTGGTGACATTGGATTAGGCAATGGTTTCTTAAACATTCCACTGAAAGCACAAGCAACAAAATAAAAAGTAAAAAAAAAATGGATTTCATTAAAAGTGGAAAAAGCTTTCATGGATCAAAGGACATTATTCAGAAAGTGAAAAGATAATCCACAAAATGGGAGAAAATGTTAGCAAATCATGTATTTGCAAGTAGGAGTACAGTATCCAGAATATATAAAGAACTGTTAAAACTCAACAATACAAAAACAAGCAACTCTATTAAAAAATGGGCAAAGAACTTGAATAGATATTTCTCTAAAGAAGAGATAATGGCCAATAGGCACACAAGAAGAAGCTCAACGTAAGTCATTAGGGAAATGGAAATCAGAACCACAACGAGATTCCACTGTACACCCACTAGAATGGCTATAATGAAAAAGATGAACAATGTATAAGTAAGAATGTGGAGAAACTGGGACCCTCATATGCTGCTGGTAAGAATGTAAAATGGTGCAGACGCTTTGGAGAACGGTTATCTTCAAACATTAAAAATAAAGTTACCATATGACCCAGCAATTCCAATCCTAGGTATACATCCAAAAGAACCGACAACATGTGTTCACAGAAAAACTTGTACAGAAACGTTTATAGCAGCATTAATCATAAGAGCGAAAAAGTGGAAACAGTTCAAATGCCTATCAGCTAAGGAATGGATAAACAAAATGTGATCTAGCTATACAATGGAATGGTATTTGGCCATAAAAAGGAATGAAGAATTGATAAATGCTACAACATGAATGAACTTTGAAAACCTTATACTAAGTAAAAGAAGCCAGTCTCAGAAGGCCACATATCTAATTTCAGTTATATTCAATGTCCAGAATAGGCACATTCATAGACAGAAAGTAGATGAATGATTACAAGTGGATAGAGTAGTGGCAGAGAATGGGAAGTGAGCGCTAAAAGGTTTCATTTCGTGTAATGAAAATGCCCTGGAATTAGATCGTGGTGATGATTGCACAACTTTGTGACAACATTAAAATCATTCGATTATAGACTTTGAAAGAGTGAATTTTATGGCATGCGAATTATATTTCATTAAAAAGGAAAAATGCAAATGGAGTAAATCTTCCAAAGGAAGCTGGTCACTAATTATATTAGTGCAATTATATATTAATTAATTAATTCAGTATCAATATTAACATATGCTAAAACAAGCTTTGGCAAGAAATTAATATAGACGAGTAATTTTATTACGGTAAAAGCTTCCTTTTATCAGAACATTAACCTGAAACCGCCGAGTGCTCTGAACCTCAGTGGGCACCACTGTAAGCAGGGGCAGCCCAATTCCAACCCCTCAAATTTGTCAGTCAAGTTTATCAGTCATAAAAGCAGCTGGGTGGCCAGGTTGAGGTCCTCAGGCAAGAGAATGATGGGTAGTGAGGAGCTGTCCCAGTCTCTTACCAGACCTAGAGCCTCAGGACATGGAGCCTTACAGGCTGGGGTGGCGGGTGTGGGTGCTACAAAATGTACGTGATCCAACCAAGCTAAGTGGGCTGATGGGTGGCTGCAGTGCACTGCCCATTAATCCCGTTGGACTGCATCTTTATCGCTGCTACCAGGAAGACTGGGGAGAGACTAAGTCACAGGATTCAACTTCAGGAAGGAGAGGGAAGAGCAAGATACCAAGCGACTGATTTTCTCGTAAGGATCCATGAGGCTAGTAACCAGGTTGCAAGATTCTGAGCACTTCCCCATCTCCCTCTTTTTTAAGCATATTGTCCCCAATTTTTTCCTAATAATAGTTCAAGCAGTTATAGTTCATTGAGTGCTAGATACTATAGTGGGCACTTTTATGGATTTTTTTATTTAATATCTAGTAACCCTGTGGGATAAGGGATCGGCGTCATTTTTATAGATGAAGAAACGGAGGCTCGGAGAGGTCAATGGGCTTCTCTCAAACCACACGGCTTGTTGCGCGGCAAAGCCAGGACTCAGATCCAGGTCGGCCTGCCTCGGGCACACGGCATTCCTGCTCCTGGCCTTCAAGGAAGGCTTGTGCTGTCCTTCCAGAAAAACGAGGAAGGAGGACAGTGGGAGACAGTGTTCTGCCAGGTGGCCAGTTCTAGAGGAAGAGAACCTCAAAGGCTGAAGAGGCTGGTGGCAGTAGTGGCAAGGGAACAGGCCTCGCGCTGGGAAGACAGAGAGTGTGGGAAGTGGTACGGCAACTAAGCCAACAGGGGCCCAAGAAGGGCTCTGACATCCAAGGAGGAGCCAGAGCAACCATCACTGTGGCGCCACACACACACATGCACACACACACACGACAGTTCTCTGACATGAACCATCCCATCAGCCTGCACAGGTGATCATTTGGAGTAGATGACCTCTACTTACAGAGACACTGGGGGCGGGGACGGTCCCACGTGCCATCGCCCTGGCAGCTGAGCACCGGGGTGCCCAGGAGGTAGAAGCCGTGGTTGCATTGGTAAGACACTGTGGTGCCATAGCTGAACCTGTGTGGGCCGCTGGCATGGACTTGGCGAACGCTGTTTTCTTGGTGCCCGGGGTCTGTACAGTTGATGACTGCAATGGAATGGGACAATTAGATGCAGGCTAATTGCATACATATTCATATCCTTTGAAATGAGATCTCAGAAGCCCAAACAGGCATAGAATCCCAGTACAGCAACATTTCCAGACCAAAACAGGCAACACGAAGCAGATCCTGCCTGGGAGCGTGAGCGGGTCCTGAGGTCGGTACTCCTCCCCGCCCCTTCATCGCCTGGTTAAGAGACTTGCGGGTCCAGCAAGACCTCCCCCACTCGAGAAGCCTTCCTGCCTCCTTTCCGACTGGTTACCTCTCCCTCCTCAGGGCTCCCTTGCACAAACATCTGCTGCAGACAGTATCCACCTAGACTGGGGTGTGTTTGCACACTGAATCCCTGGAGCGCACGGCTGCCTGGACTCGTGTGCCTGACCCCAGCACAGGCGGTCTCCCGCGGCACAGCCTGTCGGTCGTAAAACCCATGCATCGGAGCTGACTTGAACAGGGGCCGGGCTCTTTTGGAAACCTTTTTAATCACTTTTATGAGTATTCCAGGGAGAGATGAATGTCCTGGGGGCTACATTTGACTTTTAAATGTTAAAGTGTTTCCAAAGCAGCTTAACTCAAAATCAGAGTGCAGTTTTAGAATAATGACGGTATCATTCATAACTCATGAATGTTTTGCTTTCAAAACACTTTCACATTCATTATCTTGCCTGAATCTCAGGCCATCAGGGCAGGTATTTTAAAGCTTTGACAAGCTTTTAAAGTATGAGGTATTTTTGCTTTGATGTGCCTCTCTGAGGCTCAGAGAGGCTGGCATCACCGAACGAGTGAGAGGCATTTTTTCATTCACATCCATTGTGGTTTTCTGAGCTCCAAGCCTTGTGCTGGGCAGCGAGGCCACCGCAGAATTTACAACCTAGAGTTTCTCTATGTCAGCACTGTGGACATTTGGGCTGATAATTCTTTGTTGTTGGGGGCAGGGTGGTCCTGTTCATTGTAGGATGCTGAACAGGGTCCCTGGCCTCCACCCACCAGATGCCGACAGAAATCCTCCAGTGTAACAATCCAAAATGTCTCCAGACATCTGTCCCCTGCTGGGGCAGGGGGACGGGGACAATCATCCCCTGTTGAGAAATGCTGGTCTGGAGAGAAGAACAAACAAGCAATTATGCTGTGTGATAAGTGCTCTGATAGGGGCAGCAGAGAATGTTCTAGAAGCACAGCACAGAGCATCAGAGCAGGGGTTGGGCCAGGAAAGCCCAGTGCAGGGGGTGGAACAGGAAAGGCTTCCCAGGAGAAGCAACATTTCAACCGGCTCTTGGTGACAAAGAGGGAGAGGTGAGGGGGGACAGAGGAGAAAGGCCTCCTTTGGGGAAGCTGCTTGGGAGTGCCCTGCGGGTGTGAGGGCGCAGGGCACGTGTGAGGAAATGGAAGAGGTTCAGTCTGGTTGGAACCCAACGCAGAGCGAGGCGGGGTGCAGATGAGGTGAAGGAGCATGAAGCTGGACAGGAAGCTGGGCGGGGTCCCGCGGGCCCTGTAAGCCAATGGAGGGGAGCATTCTCTCCCAAAGGCAGGGGGAAGTCTGGGAAGGCAGCTGGAACAGCAAGGGACTCGACCAGATTTGCATTTTAAACAGGTCACTCTGTCAGGGTGGAGAATGGACTAGAAGGAAGGAGGACTGCAGGCCATGGTTTCTAAGGATGATACCCCTGCCCTCTGATTTCCAGGCCGGTGGCTGTGGGCAGGAGAGGGTATAGCTGAAGGTATAGGAGAATTTGCATCTTGTGTTGGGAGATGAAGCACAGTTCTTGGGGAGAAGGGAACATGGGAGAGCACCCCAAAGCAGCAGTTCTCAACTTCTCTTGCCTGCATAGATGGCTGGTAGGAAGGCACAAAACAAGGTCTTGGCAATTTCCCCTGTGTTCTGTGGAACCTTCTCTCATTCGGAATGGCATCTTGAAATGTTTAGAAAGGGATGTCATTTTAGGATTAGTCGTGAAGGTAATTTAATTTATTTTTTAAAAATCGTTTGAAAATTCTGGTCCTATAGTATCGGTAATAGATGAGCTATGACATATTGCACAGCCAATCACCATGTGTCTGCAGATACTGCCAGGAGGAGGCACAGTCCCAGGGGATCTCAGCCTGTATTACCATGAGGAACTGATCGGCGTCAGCGTCAGGGCTGGGCTCTCTTGTGTTCAGCTCGCTCTGACTCTCCACCTAAATATCACTGAGCCGACGTGGCCTTTCTCGGTAAGAGGCAGACAGCTCCACTTGCCCTTTACTGCTGTGGACAGACCTTCAAAAGTTTTAGGAGCTATTTCCCAAAGAGTCTAGTTGGGGATGGAATGTCGTCTATGTAGAATCTGACCCTTGAGTCCTTGGTTTCTTCTCTTCCCTCTGCCCCTTCAACCCAACCCTTAGACTGTCTGCTTCCCCCCCCCCACTCCCGCCCCGCCTCCATTTGAACACTTCTGCTCTTATTCTTTCATCAAGAATGGGGCTCTATATAATGAACTATTGGTTTATGAAATGTAAACAAAAATACTATTTTTGACTTCTATTTTGACATACGAAACTTCGTTTGCTTTTTTGATGTAACCAATGATGAAATTTTACATGGCTGTGTCTAGGAGTTGAGAAAGTCCCCATTTGTGGTCCTTCTCTGTCCCACATCTTCCCTGAGTCAAAATAACGCCAGGACTGAATCCATGGCTTCTGCTCGTGGGTCACTGGAGCACAGATGGCAGAGGTACTGGGGGTGGAGTGGGAGAAAAAAAGGCGACTCACTTCTGCAGGTGGGCAGCATGTCGCTCCACTGCCCATTGGCCAGGCACTGGGACCTAGTGGCGCCCTCAGACACATATCCAGGGTTGCAAACGAACTTGACCACATCGTTGAGGTTAAACTGGTTGCCCTGAGTGAGGCCATTGATTGGATTGCCTGGGTGTCCACAGGTAATGGCTGTAACCAAAACAGGAGATTGGTAAGCCCTCCTGTTATTCCACACCCCAAAATGTTCATCCTCCTCTCACCTGGTATGTCTCATGCCCATCAGTGAAATTCAGCTGTAAGTCTAACTTTAGTCTTTTCTGCTGCAAAAACTCTATTTCCTGAAATCTTCACGGGGGCATTGCTTCTTCGTTGAAGGCGTGTCCATAGCTTGGACAGCTTAGGCCTGGATTATGGTTCTCCCTTGACATCCAGTCATCCAGTGACACAGTCCTGCCTCATTTCCTGCCTCTGGTCCCTGTGGCTTCCCCTTCTCCACTCGTCATTGCTAGAGACACTGATAACTCCCCTCAGCTGATCTAGATCCATCTGAGTTCCTGGGCCAATCTTGACAGAGCCAGAGTCCATGCTAAGCAAGCCCAGACAGAGGAGTTGGTCACCCTGCCAGGCTAGTGGCCAAGGCCAAGCCCAAGGAGCCAGAGTTGTTAGGAGAGCGCAATCCCTTCTTTAATGTGAATGGAGTTCAACTGGTATAATTTCTGGCTTTTTTCTGTGCCCTTTTACCTACGCTGCCCCAGGCAACATTGAGTGGCCTATCTGCCTCTTCCTCGAGGGACCCAGCTGCCCAGAGGGCAGTGCTCTCCCCAAAAATGAAGGGGCACCCACCCACCCAACTGCCGCCAGGGTGGTGTTGCCTCTGATTGTGTGTGAACCCACCCTACGCGGGTTTATTTAGCAGGCTCCGTTTGGCTCCTATATTAAGCTATGGTCTCCAATGCATCCTTTATTAGTAACAAAGGTGAGGTTCTGACATCCACTGATGGCTCTGCTTTACTTTATAACTTGTTCAGCCCGCGGTAGGGGAGAGGAAGGGGACCTGGTGCTCACCGGCCTGGTCCCAGGGCACTTGCGCTGAGCCCTCTGTGCCACGCATCTCCTCTGCCACCACCACCACCGTTGTCATTGTCACAACAAAACCAACAGTGCCAACAGCAGCATCTACTCAACTTCTCTATTAGGCATTGTCCTAATCACTTTATTTTAGTTTTTCCTTTTCTGGCCATTTTATATGTAGTAATTTATTTAATCCTCATAATACTCTTTGAAGTATCTACATTTTATAGATGAGAAAACTGAGCCCCTGTGAGATAAACGAACTCACCTGAGGTCATACGACCATATGACATAGGGTAATAAATCTAGGATTTGAGCTCAGGCAATCTAGGTCCAGGGTCTGCCTGTCTAAATACTTTACTACATAGCCTTTCAGTATGGACCAGGCCTAAAATATCTTTAGGTCAGGCAGACATTCTCCATTTAATTCTAGACCTCATCATTCCCTATTCTTTATAACCCAATCTATTCACACATGTTCTCTGCCAAGTTCCTGAAGGCATATGAATTTTTGCCTCCTGGAGGAAACCAAATATATTTTCTTTATACACATCTGGAAGACAAACTGAACATAGACAGCCTTGTTTTCAGTAAACTTAATACATTTTTTTTTATTTTTGATTTGTCAAACTATTTTATTATTTTTTAAATTTAATCTTTATTGTATTTTTTTCCATTACCATTTAGTCCCCATATAACCCTTCCCCCCAGCAATCACGACACTGTTGTCCATGGCCATGATACTTTAGAAGCTATTAAGACCTATTTTTATGGATTGCTTTTTGAGTAAGTTTCATGATTTTACTGCTCTTTCTCATACACAAAAAGCCACATGAAGAAAAAGAATTAAAAACAAAAACCGGCCTTATAAAAATTAAGAACAAAACCCTGCACTTTACATAAAGGCTGACTTGAGGGAGTGTTAAAAAGTGAAGAATTTTCCAAATTACTTCCAGGCAGCTGAGAATAAGGTGGTCACCTAAATTTTAAAAAATGCAGTTTAACAAGAAGAACAAATAAAGCTGTAGAAAGGCTGGGCCTGCAGTGTAACTAGAAGACAGAGAATGCTATAAACTTTAAATTATATGTAAGGAGAGAAATAAACACTAAACTCAGGCAGAACTATTTCTCACGCTTCTGATGCAAGCCTTTGTGGAGAGCAAGGCTGCATAGAAAGAAAAGAGAGAAGCAGGGGAAGGACCAATACTGATCTAAAATCACTGCTAGAAAGAGGATATTCATCTTAAATGTGAGCAAATTGAAGGATTCTCGTATGTCAGGATGCAATGACCACAGGGAAGGAACCTAAAAGTGTGTGTGGTTCTCCTCATTGCTTCTAGAAAAAAGGAAAGGTAAGTAAATAAAGGAAATGAGAGAAGGAGGGAAAGGGGTGGGAGATAGAGATAGAGAAGAGATATCCTCTGAAGATTGGATAACACAGGGAAAAAGAAGCAAAAGGGAGAGAATTCAGGGTACTAAATGACAAAAGAGAAACAGACAAAAAAAATGGAGGACATGCAACTTTGCCTTACCACACAGAAGAAAGCCTTCTATTAGAAAACAAAAGATGTATTTGTTCAGCTTATCCGACATCACTTGTTGAAGATCCTGTCATTACTCCCAGTGTATATTTTTACCTTCTTTATTATAGACTAGTTGACCATATAAACAAGGTTTTATTTCTGGGCTCTATTCTGTTCTATTGAGCTGTGTGTCTGTTCTGTGCCAGTACCATACCGTTTTGACTATTATAGTTTTGTAATATAGTTTGAGATGAGGACGCATGATAACTCTTTGCTCTTCTTTCTCAAGATTTTTTTGGCTAGTTGGGGTCTTTTGTGGGTCTTTATAAATTTTAGGATTATTTGTTCTGGTTTCTAGAAGAATGATGTTGGTATTTTGATAGGAACTGCATTGACATATGGAAACAACCTAGACACCCACTGATAGATGAATGGATAAAGAAGATGTGATATATATCCTTAACATCCTTACCCTTTCTCTCTCTATATATCTATGAATGCCATGGAACATTACGTAGCAATAAAAAAGAATGAATTCTTGCCATTTGTGACAACATGAATGGATCTAGAGGGTAGTATGCTAAATGAAATAAGTCAAGAGGAGAAAGACAAGTACCATATGGTTTCACTTGTATATAAAATCTAAACAAGAACAAAACAAAAACAGACTAATATAAACAGAAATCAAAGGGATGGTTACCAGAAGGAAGAAGGTTATGGGTGGAAAGGCTCAATAATATTTTGATAAGTTTACATGGTGACAGGTGATTACTAGAATTAGTGTGTTATCACATTGTAATGTATAAAAATGTTGAGTCACTATATTGTACACCTGAAACTAATATAGCCAATATAAGATTGTATACCAACTATACTTAAATGAAAAATAAATTTAAAACAAAAACCAAAACAATCATATTTTGCTACATTGACAGAAGGGGGTACTCTTGTAAACCACCCTCAAGCCACAAACTGAACAGAAAACAACAGCCTAAATCTGTACAAAGCTATGATAAAAAGAAAATAGAAATGAAGAATCAGAACTTCTCAGCTGACGAAAATATCATCAAAAACAAAACACATGAAACATAATAAAACTGTAACAACACTATAAAGTGAATTAAATATTAACACACAAGTTATATGGAGATATGAAAAGCCATCTTGAGAATCAGGAAATAATAAAACTAAATTTTTTTGTATCAGGAAATAAAAAACTAAAACAAGACATGGACAAAACATGGGAGAAAATTAAAAGATAACTGATGACATGCAGGGAAGAATTAAAGAAAAAGACAAAATTATCTCAGAAATAAAGACTAAATTATAAGAGGGAGAATATTGGCAAGTGGTAATTAACCAAAAGGTAATGAGGAAAGTCAGGCAAATACCAAGAGAATTAAAATAAGATTTAAAAAGAAAGAAGTAAAATTAATCAGAGACAGGCTGAAACAGAAAACAGGCAAAAAAGATTTATACAGATAATATGAGTTGATTTAGAAGGAAAACAAAGCAGTGGGTTTGAATTAGTGTTTAAAACTATAATTCAAGAACATGTTTCAGAAATAAGACTTGGATCTACATATTCTGAGGTCCACAGTATACCTGGAGAAATTGTCTTTGAACAGTAAACTCTGGTATATTCAAGTAAAATATTAGACTTCAAGGATAAAGAAAAACAATCATCAGGGTCCCAAGAAAAGCCACCAAGGAACTTATAAGAGCAATAGAAATAAACTAATATTTGAATTCTTCAGAGTAACATGCAAAGCAAGATGATGATGAAAGAGCATTTTTAAGAAAACCAAAGAAAGAAATAGTGGCCAAGGGTTTTACATATAATCCAGCTATCCTTCACATTTTAAGGTCAGAGAAACAATTTTAAATATGTAAGAACTTGGGGAACATTATGTAAAGGAGACATTATTGAAGGATGCATTACACAAGAGGTTGAGCTTGACGCAACTAGGGGGTAAGTGGGAAAACACTAGCAGTGTTGGTGAGCTTTAATATATTTAATGGTAGATCTAGGAGTAAAGGGTAGAATGATATTATATAAACACTATAATAAACAGTTTATGTTCTGACAAAGTAGACATAATGCAACTAAAAGTGGGAGGAGGAAGGGGCGAGGAAAGAAATGCAGAATAGGCTCATTGATAGTTGTACAGTCAATAGGGGAAAGTCAAAGGATGCTATTAAAATTTATAAACTAGATAGTAAATGGTTAAATAAAAAAATGGAGGGCTAATGGCATTAAAATGTGATAAGAACAAAATGTTGTTTATGACGCTAAGGATGAAAGTAAGGACTGTAAGCCTAATATCAGGCACAGTGCAGTTCAAGTCAAAAATATTAAAGTGTCAGGGAATACATTTTTAAAGGCTAAAATCACAATCTGCAATGTAAGTTTAATAGTTATGAATATCTATGCACCAAGTAACATAGCAACTACTTCTATGTAGCAGAAACTGCTGGAAATGCAAGGAAAATTAAACAGAAGCACACTAAAAATAGGAAGTTTTAAAAACACCTCTCAGAACAAAACAAGTGGTAAAAAATAAATAAGTGTACACAAGGTATAAATAACATAATCAATAAGGCACATCTCATGACTACATATAGAACTTTACACTCTAATACCCTTTCTGTTCAAATGCACATGGAACACTCATAACAACTGATAAAATATTAAGCCTCAAAGAGAGCGTCAGTAAAGCCCACGAAATAGAAATACAATGTATGCAATAAAGTTAGAAATAAATAACAAAATAAAAATTAAAAAAGTCCTTCACCTCGAATTTAAAAAATACTCTTCTATTTAAAAACTTCTGGGTTAAAGGGGAAATTAATGCCAAAATTGCAGAAATTCTGCTAAATAATAAAATATGAATTATTGTAATCTACGTGATACAATTAGAGTAGTGATTAGAAGAAATTTCAATGTCCTAAACACTTATAGCATGACAGTCAACAAGAATGAAAGAATTAAGTTAAGTGAATTAAATTCCCAACTCAACAGATAGAAAATGAACAAAAAAGTTAACCAAAAGAAATCACGAGGAAAGAAATAATAAAGGTAAAAGCAATAATTAGTGATATGAAGAAAACTAAAAACAACAGATGTAATAATTGCATCTTTGAAATAAGTATGCAAAACTTCTAGCTACCCTAATCAAGAGAACAAGGGAGTTGGTCCATGCCGAATCTGAGCCCATGACTAGGGAGAGCGGATAACATACTTACGCACACAGAAAGGGGTCTTGCCCGACCAGTGATGATCCTGCTGGCAGATGCGCACGGACATGCCGATCAGGCGGAAGCCGGCGTTGCATTGATACACCACGCTGCCCCGGTAATTGTAGTTCTCCCCATTGATGTGTCCATTGACAATGGGCTCAGGCGTCCCGCAGTGTCCAGCTTTGATGGGGGATGGGAAAGGGGTGTAAATTAAAGAGGAGCTGGCAGAAAATGAAGTGGGGCTTGGTCAGGGTAGGAAGAGACAGAGATGGTGGAGAAAGAACCAAGTGCCCACCCACCCATTGTTTTCCCATCTCCCCCGGAAAGTAGTCATCTAGGAGTGACTTCAGGAATCCGAGACATCATAGCAATGGTGTTGAAGACTTGGCAACCCCAAATCCCAAGGCTGCATCCCATATGGCTTCTATCTCTGATCTTTAGTTTCCATGTCTACATGCAGGTGAGAAACGATCACTGTTACTTCCCTGGGCCCCTCACCCCAGCTCCATTCTCATCAACCAGCATTTACTGAACATTTACTGGAGGGCACCATGTGCAGTAAGGCAGCTGAAGTCTTGTGTTAAAAATAACCATGTAAAAGCAGGTGGTCTGGCTAAATTCATCCTTTCTTCTCCTTGAGAGACAAGGCACACAGACAATGGAAACCCAGGTGAGCTATTTGTATTAAACGGCATTTGGGTAGAGCATATTCCTAGCACTCCCAGCAGCATTCTTTGGCTCTGTGTGACCTCAACAGGAGCCTGGGACAGTGGGAGGGCAGCCCTGTGGACTGGGGAACAGACCATCCAATCTATGCTATGAGGTTTGTGTAGTTGGGTCCCTCCTTTGCACTGCAGGAGTGAGAAGAGAGAGAGGGGGAACCTTAGTATCTAAGGTTTAGGCAGGGGATGGATTAACCATGGGGGAAATAATAACTTCACTCTTTGTAAGCCAGGTTTTTAAAAAATGAGTTGATCATAGCTTATCTATATGTGTGTATATATATAAACTGTATAGAATAGGCCAGTGACAGGAATATATTTATATATTATATAGTATATGTAAAATACATATATATGTAAAACTTGCTAACAGATAATAAAAAGGGTATTTTATGTGTGCCACAGGCAGTTGTCTCCGTGCCTTGCCCTGATGGTGGAGACTGGGGCTTCACCCAGCATTCAAGGGCCAATAAGGGGCTGTCTTTTTGATCAGAATGAGAACCCCTCAAAGGTGTGTCTCATCAGGCTTTAAGAGGTTCTCATTCTTTTTGGGATCCCCAATAGACACTAGTCTAGGGTTTTAGTCATGGTAGATGCTCAATAGCTGGTGTTTGAATTATGCATTTTATGAAGGTAAGATGATGCTGTCCTAAGATTGGGATCCTGCTTTCGAAAGATCTAACCTGCCCCCAGGAAGGAAAATGGGCAGGTTGGGCCTGGGGAGGTCACTTACCAAGACAGCGGACTTCAGAGCCACTCCAGAGTCCGTTGGCCATGCACTCCCTCACCCGGGAGCCCACCAGCGTGTATCCGGAGTTGCAGGAGAAGATGGCTGTTGCCCCGTACACGGACAATGTTCCGATGCGGTGCCCATTGGGTGGGACGGGGAGCTCTCCACAGGAGATGACTAAAAAGATAACAAAATGCTCAGTAAGACACGTGCTGCTTCTGATTAGCAAGAATAGGACAAAAATAGGATCTGTCTAACCTTACTCTCCTGGGACTCATGACCGGAACGTGGGTCGTGATAGTGACTCGTGTGATGTTACACGGGAGCGGTGCTTCTCAACTGAGGGTGTTGCTAGAAGCACCTGAGGAGCTTTAAACATGTTCAGGCTGCACTCTGGACCCATGACTCATAATCTCTGGCCCAGGCACATGGATTTTTTAAAAACTCAGGTGGTTCAGAGGTGTGCCCTTGTTAGGAACCACCAGACAGGAGAAATGGTAATTCAGTGGTATGCTTCTTAGCATTCAGAGAAGACACTGTAAATCAATTTCCTTGTCATTTCTGCTGAGCACAGCCGCAGCCTTGCAGTCCTTAACAGAGCGCTGCAGGCGGCCGCTGGCTGACATACGGGGTGAGGCCCAATAGCCCAGGCTGCATTGCAATGGGAGTCGCTTCACTATAATGAGCTCATGACTCCCACTCTGCCACTGACATGATTATACTCCTTTGTGGAGCCTGCACTTGGATGACAAGACAACGGTGTCTCGGATCATAGGTGCTGGGAAGCCACCGCTCCTCTCAATCTCAAACTTCCCACGGCTCATTGACGAGCTATCTTCTTCTGTCCCTTTACAAATACTTCCTCTATCACATCCAATTGATTAGGTGAATGTTATGAGTATCTCCTATTATAGTGGATGCTGTGGTGAGTCACTCAGACCTCCATTTAGGACCAAAGGATTTACTTCCCCAGTGGCTCGCAAGGAACCTTCAGTGGCCAACCTTCTTCAGGTTGCCTTGATTGAAGAGTCCTCCCACGTAAAGACGTGCTCTCCTGTCAGGGCAGCCTGCACCCAATGCTTGGTCAGCGTGGAGGTACAAACTGCCCCTGTGGGGCGGACTGAGGCCTTCACCGCTACTGCGTCCGAGCCCAGCATGTCCATCTTCCCCGTCCTGCATCCTTCCCTCCCCTCCCACAGGCAGTGACCCAGGAGCACTCCCTAATACACCTCTCTCTTACAGTGGCTTCCCCGGGACCCTGAATTTTGATACTCTCTTGAAGAACCAAGGAAAAACAATCTGCAATGAAGGAGAGACAGGCGCACCTAGGTGGCCTGGCCCACGTGCTATGTCCCTTCTGTTTGTACACACTCCCACGACCAGTCTTATTACACCCCAATATCACTGTGTCCTTACTTATCTGCCTCTCCAGCAGACTATACGCTCCTGGTGGGCAGGAGCCACAAACTTTTCTCTTCATACCTCTACCATATCTGGCATGAATGCTGAATAAATGAATTAGTGGATGTTTATCTGGACAAAGGCAGCTTTTTAATAAGATGAGAACATGCTAAGAAGTGCTTCCTTAAAGCAGTAGGCATCGCCCCCACTCCTGATTCAAGGTGTGTGTTAAAAAAGAGGTACACTGTAATCCCACGTAATACCCCTCTCTTCCTCCCCGTGTATGAGACAGTTCAGGTAGCAGGCACTGAGCCCAATCTGCCCGCCCACCCCTCCTGGGCTTACTTTGGCACGTGGGCATAGAGTTCCCGAGGCTCCATTTGCCATTGGCCTGACAGCGGATAACTCTTTGGCCAGTATAGTAGAAGCCAGCATCGCAGATGAGCATCAGCTGGGCCTGGAACTGGTACTGCGTCTCAAAGATGAGCCTCCATCGGCCATGCTCCACGCCGATGCTGCTGATGTCGGGACAGGTCACAGCTGGGCAGACAAGGAGCAGTGAGGAGGATTAATTAATTAATTATGGAAGACACTGGCAAGGCCAGAGCTGGGGACTGGCAGACAGTAATGCCGAGTGTGAGAGTCTTCAGTCCCCAGGCAGGTTTCGTAATGGCTGGAGTGGGCTGGATGGGGAATGAGGCCAACTAGGAAGGGCAGATCTGCACCCCACCAAAAAAGGGAGGTGCTACTCAGTCAACACTGATTGTCGGATGGGAGGTTGCAAGTTCTATTTGGTCAGATCTTCATTTTCTTTCTTTCTGTCTTTTTTTAGGGGATAAAAAAAAATAATGTTTCACCTTAATGTAATAGGAAAAATTATCATTATCATTTACCACATGGATCCAAGTGGCCAGATCATCATTTTCAAGAAAAGCTAGAAATAGGGATTTTTATATAAATTTCTTAATTTTAAAATGTTGGAAGGTAATTATGAATTTTTATAAATTATATGGTAGGTCAAAGAGACAACACAAAAGAAAAATACAAAACCCTGTATCTTTGGATTAGATAGGGCCCATTAGGCTGCCCGTTGTGACTTTGGCCTTAAAGCTGATCTGTACCTCCGTCGTTTTGGAGTTCTGTGATCAAAGGACATTGGTGCAAATGTTCTGACAGTTTTTCCATCTAAAAGGAAGTGGAGTAGGTCATCCCCAAGTTCTATGATGCTTTATTGGAATAACTCAGGGTGCAATGGTTATCAATGATTTGAGAGCAATTTCAAATGGGAACCTAAGTTGGTAGATGATACTACTCATCTGTCTCTGCTTTTTGAATCCTCAACCTCATGAACCTGCCTTCTGCCCCCACTGGGTTTTCAGCTCGCTCCCTGCAGGACTCTTTCCAGTGCTAACCAACCCTCCCCCTCTGCCCTCGCCTCTGCCGCCCAAGGACTCACGGACACACTGCGGAGGAACGTTGTGGTTGCTCCATAGGCCTGTCTCCAGACACTCTGCTGTGGATTCAGCACCTGCCTGCAGGTGGTAGCCTTCGCTGCAGCTGTACACAGCTTTGGTCCCCACTGTGTATTCTTTGCCAAACACCATTCCATTCTTAGGAGCCTCAGGAAGCCCGCAGGAAAGAGCTAGCAAAGGGAGAAATGTCACGAGCTTGTCTGCTTCCAGATGGAGTTATGAGAATATATTTTTTATCTTTCCTCTACCCTGATACCCTAATAAAATTTTAGTAAATACTAAAAGGAAAAATCTTTTTAACAAGAAAAATAGGAGGATCACTAGCAGAATAGAGTTAAAAAAAAAAAAAACTTTGGAGGATGAAATGTAGATAGAAGTTTGTTGGTGGATTAAATGGTGCCAAGAAGCCACAGACAAAAATAAATACATGGGAGGGAGCTACGAGGTGAGACTAGTCTTCTGTCCCTGCGCACAGTGTGGAGGCATTCAGGCACGTGTTCTTCAAACTAAACACAGAGGGTCCTCTTTCCCATTTGAGGGGAAAACAGAAAACCCCAAAAAACTCCCTTGAGAGAATGAAGGCCGCTGAGGTGAGAGCTGGCATCTCAGAGTAAAACTCTTTTAAATCTAGGACTTAAGGGCTCTCAGAGCCTACAGGCTGCTCCCTGCCTGCTCAGCCCTGCAGCACACTCAACTGCACTTCTTATTCACAGGGGAGACCCAGGGGGCAAAAACATCTGTATGTAATACCAGCAGAGGCAACTCACATCTGCTACCTGAAAAAAAATCAACCTAGCTTTTACTTCAAAATATGAACAATCAAGGATCATGATACATATTAAGAAAAATAGCAGCATGAGAGACATATAGATTAAAAACAGGAAAAAACTCATTCAATTGGAGATATATAATAATCTTTAAGCTTCTCTTTAGTAAATAGTATCTTGAGAAAATCAAGGTAACATATATTCATAAAATGAGAAAAAATAAAAACAAAAAGAGAACAAGAACTCTTTTAATTTAAACATTTGATTGCCAAAGTAAACATTCAATTGAAAGGATGGAGATTAAAATGAAAGGGAATTACCAATATAGGCCGAAAGGATAAATACTGAAAATGGTTACAAAGGACTGAAAGTGCAGTGGATCAATCCTGGAGGTCCAACATCTAATGGGTCAGGATTCCAGAAGGAGACAACAGAGCAAGCGGAGGGGACAGAATGATCACAGATGAAAATTTCCCAGAGCCAAAGAGAGACACCATCTCCAGAATGAGAGGAAGCCAAAGGGACGCAAAGAGAACCATTCTTAGATTCACCATCACGGAGTTTCAGAAGACCAAAGACACACAGAAATTCCTATAATTTCCTAGAGAAAGAGGGCAAAATGACATCCCTGTGGAGGAATGAGAATCAGACCAGCCTCAGATTTCCCATCAGCAACAAGAGGTGTTCAAAGATAATAGAACAATACCTTTGCATTTCTGAAGGAAGCGATTCATATCCTAGAATTTTACCTAGTCAACCTATCCACCAGGTGTGATAGCAAAAATAATAATTTTCAGACATTTAAAAATTCATACAATTCATCTCTTATGAACCCTTTCCATGGAATTTACCTAAGGCTATATACTCCATCAAAAAGAGCATTAAAACCAAGAAAGGGCCCAATATAGGATATAACAATGGTAGAACTAACTCAGGAATATGAAGAAAGGAATCTCCCGGTGACAACTCAGGAGAGAAAGGTGTGCAGCGACTTGGCCAGGGTCATGATTTTATAAGGAGCAGGGTCAACACGATGTTTATTGGAGGGAAGAAATCAATGCTTACAAACCATGCCTGCCCTTTGATATAGTTCAGAAGCTCTTACACAGATGCTCCTGATGCTAATCAAGAGGCTAATCAGAGTGCCCGCTACAGTCTCTCATCCACACCCTCTGTAAACTAGTCTAGAGCTCAGACCTCCCTCCCCCAGAGTCAGAAGCTCAAGCTAACAGTGATGTTTGATGTTACTAGAATTTCCAGAACCAAGAAGAGGAATAGGGCTAGCACTCCATTACGACAATGGCATGGAGAAGGATGGACTGTCCAGAGGGAGAGGGGTTAAGATACCAAGATGGAAGAAGGATTCTAAGACCAGACGTGGGACCAAAAGAGGAGGATCAGAAATGGAAGGAGTGAGGAAATAAGGGAGTATTATTTATTTATTTAGAGGGCAAAAGAGAAGGAGAGAAACATTGATGTGTGAGAAACATTGATCGGTTGCCTCTAGTATGTGCCTCAACCCATGACTGATCCTGTAACCCAGGCATGTGCCCTGACTGGGAATTGAACCAGCAACCTTTTGCTTTGTTGGATGACACCCAACCAGCTGAGCCACGTTGGTCAGGACAGAGAGCATTAAAAAAAAAAAACAAAAAAAAAAACCAAACTCATGCAGGTTCCAAACACTGAGTCTACCTATTCTACATGCTGGGTTGGGTCTTCTAGACTCCACTACGACCTGAATCTTGGCAACATCTGCCTGTCTTCATGCTAGCATTCTAAACTGGGTCGTCTTTTCTGGAACTCTACCTCTCGCCTTCCTGTCTGGCCACTTCCGGCATCAGCCTTGATGAGACTTGGCCACTGGGGATAAAGTGAACCTGGGCAATGGGGCTTCGTTCTTCAGCAATATAATAAGGGAGCATTTGAACATGGTGCTCAATTAATGACTGAATAGCAAGCCTTTAAACTCCTTCAGTGGTACCAGGTTAGCTAATCTGATGACCCACCTAACTGCCTTGTTTCCTTGAACCCTTTGGGAAGAAATACTTAGATCCCCACTGATATTTTGCATGGGGAGTCCATCAGGCAGTGGGTGAAGGAAGTGGACAGCAGCCCCTTCTCTCAGCCCCTGGCCTGGCCCTTCCCTTGCGGATAACTAAGAAGACAAAAGATAACTTTCCAGCCTAAGAGTCTAAAAGCCTGTCTCCTGATCTTCATGTCAAAACACAATCCCCCAAAACCCAGGTAAGAGGGACACTTTCTGTGGGTTGCAGAGGCAGGGAGAGAATCACAAGGTATTTGAAACGTGTGGTGGAAGGATGTCTCCGAAGGGGAGGGCACATAGTGAGAGGATGGGCTGGGGAAGGAGAGAGAAAGCATTAGGAAATGTAGACTCTACGAGGGATTTATTTGTTGGTGGAGAAGTCATGGTCCAGAAGCAGCAATGGGGGATTGGAGGAATTTCAGGGCTTTCCTGGCCCTGGGCTGTGTGGGAAATGGGGGATCAATACCCTCCACTGGAAAGGGCCACAGGGTCCCTGTTCTCAGAGGAGTGACACAGTCTCTGTGGAGGGAGGAGGGGAAGAGAGCCCCTCTGGGTAGGGACCAAGGGTGTATGTTGTGGGCCATGGAACCAGGAATCCAGGGAGCAGAGGGGGAATGGCTGGCGGGGGAGAACATCAGAGGGAAGCTTGGGTAGGGCTGGGGAGAAAAGGCACAGAGCGGCATGAGGATGCATGGACAGAGCCTGGAGAGGCTTACTTTGGGGAAGTGACAAAAGATAAAAGAGATGAGAGGCACTGGTAGGTTTCAATAGGAGCTCTGGGAAAAAAAAGACATAGTGTCTGTGCTGATAGAGACACTAAAATCAAAGCCAAATGACATTTGCAATTTGTGACAGTCAATTCTCTGTGACCTTTGCTCAGGGCATCGCACAGAATACTAATGACACATTGTTTCTGTTCTTTGAGAAAGCTCAGGCACAGGCCAGAAGATTGTGAGCGTCGGAGACGACAGGTGTCATTAAAAAGTATGGCACCGCGCTGGGGACTGAAGGACAAGACCATAAGACATCAATGTGGTTTCCTGTTCTTGCATATATAGTTGGCAAGGTTCTTTTCTTTTTCTAGTGCAGTACATAATGTTGAGAGTGTGGAAGGGCAATAAGTTGCAAAAGCTATACGTTTTGAACAGGTTATGATTCAACAATCTCATTTCTGGGAATTTATTTTAAGAAATACATATGGATGTTCACAAGAATGACATTATAAAAATTTTAATAGCAGCCCTGTTTACAGTAGCAAACACTATAGAAATTCAAATGATAGGATACGATAGGGTAAGACTTGAATAACAGTTTTTCCATAATGTTATATAACCACTGAAAATAGTAATAAGGAAGTGTATTTAAGTATATGATAGATGTTAATACTGAGAGTTCTGGATGCTGATGATGCCATTTTTGTAAACAATACATAAAAGGCTAAAGGAAGTGTACTAAAGTGTTAACAGTGGTGATCTCAACCGATGGGACTGTAGGTCATTTTCACTTTTTTCTTTGGTATTATCTATAGTTTTTTCAGATTACTAGTCTGAAGGTACATTACTTTAAGTTGTAAAATCCCATAAATTATCAAAGGCAATGCAGGGAAACTGCCGGGCGCGCATCACGGGCCTGACTGCTGGCGGCTGCATGTGGGCACAGTCGCTGCCCCGCCCTCTTCCCCTCTGACCTGGTGCCTCAGCCGGCCCGCCCGAGCTGCTTTGCCTGTCTGCTCTCTCAAGCCTGTGCTTTTCCAAAAGCCCTTGCTGTTGCCTAGAACGTCCTCCTTGCCAATGCCTGGTCCCACCCTGCTTGCTCTATGAGCGTGAGCCCAAGTGTGTGTCTTCTGGAAGCCTCCCTGGCTGTCCGAAAGGAGGTTGGTCCCTTCTTCCCCTGGGCTCAACAACTTGGTTTATGCTCCTGATACAGCACTTCCTTCCCCTGTCATTTTGCATTTACGTGGGTAATACCCATCTCCTCATTGTTCCGAAGATACTGACAGTGTGTTTTATGCATATATACATATATATTCATATTCCCAGGGCTTAAGATTTTGTGGATCCTCAATATGTGCTTCCTGAAAGAATGAATGAATTATCAATGAGGAAAACCCATATTTGGAAGCCATTGGTCCTGGGACAAACCCAAGATGTGAGTAGGACCTGAGCGGCCTGTCACCCCCTTCCCGCCTGCTTCTCACCTTGACAGAGAGGAATGGCCTCGCTCCACAGGTAGTAGCCCTGGGGATGCCGGGTGCAAATGGCCATGCTGTGTCCCACCAAGCGGTAGCCAGCATTGCAGCCAAAGTGGACGGAGCCTCCGGGCTGGGTGCTGGTCTGGCCCAGAAGGAAGCCGTGGAGTGGAGCCCTGGGCAGGCTGCAGTAGGGGGCTGAACAGCAAGATGAGGTCAGGGGACCATGTACAGGTGGGAAGACAGACAGACAGACATGTCCCATCCTGTGCACCCCTTCCCCAGTCTCCCCCCATTTCCTTGTCTTCACAGTGGCCAGGTCCACTGCTATTTAGAAAGGTTTGAGTGGTTGATTTTGGAAACAGCCAAACTGCTCTGACCAGTGTGCTCAGTGGGTTGGATATCGTCCTGCAAACCAAAAGATCACTGGTTCAATTCTTGGTCAGGGCACATGCCTGGGTTGTGGGCCAGAGGCAACCAATGGATGTTTCTCTCACATTGATGTTCCTCTTCTTCTCGCTCTCCCTCCCTTCCCCTCTCTCTAAAAATAAATAAATAAAAATCTTAAAGAAAGAAAGAAAAACAGCCAAACAGTTTAGTAAAGCCAAGGGAGAAGGAAGAGAACAACAGGAGGCATTGGGCCCCTTTGAGGCCTTGGCTGCACAGCTAAGTTCAGGCTCTCGAATCCTGTCAGCTCCGAAAGAGACACAGAAAACAGAAGCAATGGAGTCAGAGCCACACTCAAGTCCTGTTTCTAACCTTTCCAGGTGTGTGACTTGGATGAATCCTTGAAGCTCATTCAGCTCTGGTCTCCTCACCTGCCTATTGGGACTGGCAATGTTTACCTCACAGGTTTTTTGATCATTTAAATAGGACTGTGTTTGTAAAAGCCTGCAACCCAACCCAGGGCACTGGTGCTCCGTAAGCGGTCCTTCTCCTTTCTGTCCAATAGAGGGCGGAGGGAGAGGGAACTGAGGCAACCCAGGACACAGGATCCACAGTCCTAATCCCCCCTCAATGTACGGTTTTAATTTAGCATCATTCACTTAAGTGACAAATGTGTATGGAGTGTTTATTATGTGCCAGGTGCTGGGAACACAGCAATGAAGAAAGAGACAAAAATCCCAGCCACAGAGAACTTGCAATAAAAAACCCTGCCAAGGGGTCCTCAGAGAAGTTCTGCGAGGCCGGGAAAGAAGGGTGAGCAAAGCAACACGCAGGGCTTGCCCCTCCATTCCTCTGAGAGTTCCTGGCTGGGTCTCCTAGGCCGGCATACGCTAAGGCAGAACGCGGGTGTCAGGTCCTTCCCACATCCTCCCACATGCCTCCGCTGGTGAAATGTGTTCTAAATACCCTCCTTCCAAGTCAGATGTGTTTCCTCGCTCCTGCTTTGCCACTGGCATCCTGTGCGTATTATATTTACAAGTCTACCTCAGTAAAGAACAAGACTCTCAGTTATAAAATAGACTTAATCACAGTGATAGAGGCACTAGCAAATTACACAAGTCTACTGTATTTTAATTGCTAATTGCTTCACCATGTGATTAATTTGTTTTCTACTTGGCCTATGTATTGTAATTACAACTGACTCATTACGCCCAAACATGTGGTTAGCCTGTAAAGACAGCACGGAAAGGGCAACTCGTTACTGGCTTTTAGACCCTAGTTTAGCAACGAGCATAGTGCAATGCTGCTGGATGGCTGTTTCCCTTTGGTGTGAGTAGCTCCTAGGAACTCAGCCTGAATCTCCCCGAGAGGTATCTTAAGATTTGTTTTTCATCATGAGGAAACTGAGGCCTGGAGAGGTAAAGTGACTTGTCTAATAATCATTCAACTAGTTAGTGACAGAGCTGATCACTGAGTCTGGGGGTCATGGAGCCCCCATACGTCTTGCATACAAGGGGGGAAGGAGTTTCGGGTCAACTTTGCAGAGGCAATGGACTCAGAGAATGAAGACCCCTCTCCTCCCTGGCTCCCCTCAGCTTCGCCGGGCTTGCTCCGCCCTGAAGCCACGTCCCAGAGTTCCTGAAGACTTCCAATGGCCCACTTAGTTTGGGCTGGTCTTCCAAGTAGAGGGCCAATGAGAAGACATGGACTAAGACAAGTGGTAACTCAAGCATGTTATACTTTGACATCCTTTGAACCAATATTCTTTAAAAATTTGTCCAACATTTATTTGGAATGCAGGCCGAATGCAGGCAGGGGAAGTGTGTTGAGGGGATCTGGTGGACCTCCCATGGTCTTAAGTCATTCATTTCTGCCTCCAAGTTTACAAGAACCCAGCCAGCAGTTCACTGGACCCACTGCCCTCCAGACTGGGGATCAAGCAGCTTATCAGGTTTTCTTTCCAGCTACAGACAGTGATCACCATGGTGGGAGTTCAGATAAATTTGGTTTTCTCCATCTCCTTCCATTTCCAGGGATGTTTCTACGCTCCCTGAGGATTGTTGCCCTGGTTGGCTGTCTGCTTGGCCTTTGCTCTGAGTCTGCCCAGAAGATACAGCTTGCAGAGCAGAAAGAGGTTCCTGGACTTAAAATATAGCTCATCTATGGGTTGCCTGTCTAATAGGTGCTAGTTGGAGACCTATGTCTTAAGAGTTTTTCAGTTTTTAAATTTTTTTAAGTCCTCATCTGAGGACATTTTTTCATTGCTTTTTAGAGAGAGAGGAAGGAAGAAAAAGAGAAGAAAAAAACATTGATGTGAGAGAGAAGCATTGATTGGTTGCCTCCCATATATGCTTGGGCCTGGGATCCCACATGCCCAGACCAGGAACCAAACTCACAATCTAGGTATGTGCCCTGAAAGGAAATCAAACCCACAACTTTTTGGTAACAGGACAATGCCCCAACCAACTGAGCCACATGAGCCAGGGCTTAGGGCTTTTCACTTTTAAGGAAATTTTATTAACATTTCAGCAGGGGTAGAGATGGGATCACCTTTCAGCATTCTTAGATCAATACATATAATAAGCTTATCCAAAGACTCAGGCTGGCAGTATGAGCAGAAGAGAGTGAAGAGGCTAAAAGTGGGGAAAGGAGTAGAAACAGGGAAGGTAGGAAAATGTCAAAGACACTTGTGCCGTAATAGTCTGAGAGACTTAGAGGAGGAGAAGGTTGCCGGGTCCCATGGAGGACTCTTGGCCTTTGGGCCTTCTCAGGAGTCCTTAGGTTTTACTCACCTGAATAGCGTATCTTAAATCCCTTCCGGTTGTAGGCGTGGTCAGACGACCAGCGCAGGTACACAGAGTTGCTTGTGCTGGTGACAACCAGGGGAGCTGAGTAATTCCCACTGAGAGCTTTCAGCAGAGGACTTTGCCCCGAGGGACCTGGGATGAGAGCCCAGGACAAAGGATTACAGACCATTATAGCCATCAAAGATAGTAAATTCTATCCCTTTACTGTAACCACCTCCTGCCACGCCCCCCCCCGCCCCCCCAGGGGAAGGCACGAAGGCTCGGAACGACTGGTAACTTGGCTGGAGTTAGCCTGCTCATCTGTCCTTCCGCTCCGCTCTCTGCACCCACAGGTCTTGCTCCAGGTGCCCTTTCCTCCTGAGCCCTGAAGCAGTGCTTCAGGAAGCCGCTTCCAATCCGTAGCAGCTGGTAGTTGAGATGAAATCTATTTGCCATCTTGGGACTTGCCTAAGGTCAAGCAGCTGGTTAATGGAAAAGCTGGTTTTCAACCTGGGAATTCCCATCTTGCCACCTCACTTTTCTTGTGCGTACTAGTGGGTTGGCCAAAAAGTTCATTAGTTTTTTTTCCATAAAATAAAAGACACATTTTTCATTTTCTCCAATAACTTTATTGATTTGGATATTTTGAGTATGTTGGTTATCTCCTGTGTGGTATAATGTTGACTTTTCTAAATTAATGTCTCAATTGGATTGATATCAACTTCAACTGCTCTACCTGACTGTGGAGCATTGTCCAGTGAGAAATCTCCAGCACAAAACTTTGGAAACCACTTTTGACACTTTCAATCAGTTAATGCACCTTCTCCATATACTACACAAATCATTTTTTGAATTTCAGTTGTCTTTTTACCTTTATTGATATAATAAAGCATAATATGCCAAAAATGTTGCTTATTTTCTTCCATCTTCAATATTAAAATGGCTAGACAAAAATTCACCAATTTTGAAGTTTTTTTAAATGCATGCTGATATGACAGCTGTCACAATACAATTTAACAAAATTGTTTTGAAGGAAGTTAAAGACAACTAAACACTTAGTAGAGTCAGCTTATGGAAAAAGAAAACGAACAGTTTTTGGCCAACCAATAAAAATAGCTCAGTGCCTGCCATATAGAAAAAATATTTACGGATGAGTAGGTAACAATAAAGCTAGAGGAAAACATCAACTCTCAATGTCATAAATAACATAGTTCCCCATCTTTCTTTCCAAGACTTTTCCAGAAAGCCTCCCTCTTCTTTTTTCTCACGTTAAATGCCTGAGAGTATGTCCTGAGGGGGCCGGTTTAAGGAGGTGGAATAGAAAGTTGGATATTCCAAAACACAGGACTTATCACCCTGGAAAGAGCCCTGGGTGGTGATTCTAATATGCTGCTGAGACAGCTCTTGGAGGCTTGGTGAAAGTAATGGACCACATTAGACAAAGTAGAGCCATCAGAACTGTTGGGACAAACCACGAAGGGAGAGGGCAAAGGCTCTGGGAAGTGGCATGCCGGGAGGGGGCCACTGTGTTAGACCAGAACACCCTCTAGCGTACCGGGCTCCTCAGGGGGACCTGAGGGACACGCCAGGTCCTAAAGCCACATAGAACACACTGGAGAGGGTGAGCACCAGTGTCATCGACACCTGGAGTAATGGCTGTCCTCTGTAGGTCACACTGATGGGAGGAGATGCTGTCACAGAACCTGGCTTCCTAGTATTGATGGGGATGAGAAGGTTCTAGAATACAGAGGCCAGGTGGAAGCACGTAACAGTCAGAAGCGAGGTTGGCATAATTACCAAAAGGGACAGCAGGAGCTGGCAAGGCAGCCAGGAAGGCCTTATGGGCAGGATCTATGGAGATGGCTCACAGAACATGGTAGTCCTATGGGAAGACGGATGGGTGGCCAAAATAAATGAAAATATGAACAAAACAGATCATGAATATACAATCAAAAGGGCGAGGAAAGCTAGTCCCAGTGGAAAGTTACTATTTTCCAATTTGAAGACTTGAGCCAGGTTTCATTTCTTACCACAGAACATGTTGGCTGAAGGAGAGGCTGGGTGCCCGTGAAAAAGGACCCTATAAAACAGCATCAATTGTATATAGTGGTGATTCCCTCAGTTCTTTCCCCCCAAAAGATGTACCACTATTTAATCAGGCAACTGATTACTGGAGAAAAGGGAGTGTCAATATATTTCGAAGACTTTGGGATAGAGTTTGAACTGATGCTGATACCTGGGGACTCCAAGCACTATCATGGCTCCTCTGTTGGAGCAGGGGAGTCAGGGCTGGGGTTGGTAATGAATGGAGTCCTGGCCCAGGTCCATCTCACAGTACAAACCTAACCAATTAGTAGCCTCAATTGCAGTAGCTGTGCCGGACGTACTATCTTCATTAGAGCAGATTAACATAGCCTTGGTTACACGGAATGTAGTTATTGATCTAGCAATGCATTCTTTTTCACAGCCATCAGAAAGAAGGATCATAGGCAATTTGCATTCATGTGCAGTAGACGAGTGTATGCATTCATGGGCTTGCCCCAGAGTTATGTTAATTCTCTTGCTCTCTGACATAATACAGCATGAAGAGATGTGGACCATCTGGACATCCTGTAAAATGGAACATATTGGTTCTCTATATTGATGACATAGTATTAATTGGACCTGATGAGCCAGAAGGGACAATTAGTGCAGATGTATCTGCAAGACACATATATATGCTCTAGAGGGTAAGAGATAAATCCTACAAAGTTTCAGGTGACTTTTTTAGGATTTAGAGGCCCAGAACATGCTGAGATGTATCCTCCAAACTAAAGAGCAAATTATTATACCTTTTCCCTCCTACAATCAAGAAAGAAGCACAATGCTTGGTAAAGTTCTTTGGGGGTTTGCAGGTAGCATATTCTTCTCTTGGTGGTACTGCTATGACCCATTCATTGGCTGACATTCAAAGTGTTCGTTTTGAGCAGGTGCTAGATTAAGAAAGGGTTCTGTAGCAGATCCAGGGTGCAGCCTAAGCAGCCCTGCTGCTTGGGTGCTACACCTGTCAGCTTCCATGGTATTGGGGTTTCGGCGGTAGAGAAGACATTATGTGGAGCCTCTGGAAAGCTCTAATTGGGAGGTTGCAGCATAGACTTCTAGGGTTCCAAAGCACACCTGTGCCACCTGCAGCAGGGTGTGAGACAGCGTTTGGCTTACCATCAAAGATCTCAAACTCATCATACTGCTTCTCACTGAGAAAGTACTCCACTGTGAGGGAGATGTTATAGCCGGGCTCCACTCGCACCAGCCAAGAGCAGGTCTGGAACTGGGGGTAGCTTCCAGGGTAGCTCTGACTCAGGATCACACCTGTGGAGTCTGTCATAAGCTCATTCGTTGGGCAGTGCACTTGGAGAAAGAAAGAGAAATACCAGGTACATGAGATGGAGAGGGAACTATACCAACACGTATGCTTTTCCTGCTGCGAAAGACAGCCATTGGAGAGCCAGTACTGGAGCACAAATAAGACCCCAACACTTGTCATTATACTGCTTCACGGCACAGGGTGACCTGAGATACTGTGTCAATGTTACCAAATTGCTGAGACTCAGGCCTGGCCAGTTGGGGCAAATCAAGGAGGTTCTGGAACAGGATGACGGCTAAAGTTTACTTTTATTGGGGGCTGGTTGTTTTGGTGGTGGGTGGGTCAGCTCAGCTGAAATAAAGAGCTATAGAATTTCTCAATTCAGTATCAGGGCAGCCTAATTCTGGGGTTCAGGGTTCCTCTCTTCCTCACTAATAATCCACATTACAGTTTATCCTTGCACTTACTTTCTGAGAAGTAAGAGAGAAGCTGACTTGTTTCTCCACAGGCTACTAAATATTTGTTGGTAGCAATAGTACTAAAAACAGTAGTACTAGTAATTATAATAATAACCAACACTGAGCAGTTACTATGTGCAAGTGAGTTTAAAGTATAGTATTTGGTCTTAGCTGGGATAAATTAGTGAAGCAAATTCATCTACTGTCAAGGTGTCATGCTGGAGTGAAGACAACTATGGGCTGAGTTGCCTAGTTCAGCACATAGGACCCTGTGCACATGGGCACTCCAGCAGGACAAGGATGGTGTATGAACACACCCCTTCCCAAGGTCCCAGACCTTCCTCCTTCCAATGATCACTATGCCATTTCCAGGGTATGCCAGTTAGACAAAAAGAAGACGGAATAAATGTGGCCACAATGGCCAATTCCTTGCCTTGGACCTAGGGGCAGGACAGAGAACATAACGAGAACAATCACTCGTTCACTCACTCACAAATTTGAACAAACATTCACCATGCGACCCCTTCCTTCCTGGGCAGGGACAGGGAACATACGGGGCTGGGTTTTGGAGGAACTCCAGACCCATCAAGGCGTGGCTCAATGCAATTACCTTCACATATTGGGGGTGGGCCTTCAAACTGCAGGTAAGTTCCAAGTTTGCAGGTCAGGATTTCACTCCCCACCAACGTAAAGCCAGGGAGGCACCTGTAGCGTACAATGTCACCTGTCAAAGAGAGAGTAACATGTGGATTTCCTTGAGAGGTCTGGTCATATCAGCACCCCTTAGTACTGTGAACCCACTTCCGGCCAAGGTGATCAGGGCTGGCTTGTGTTCTGTTCAGGCTTAAATAAATAGCTCAACTCCAATCAAATGACCCAGCCAACCACTGGTTCCCTCTCACAGCTCAGCCTTGCTGAGCCCGAGAATGTTTTAACATTCCAAGAACTTTTTATAGTGTCTTTCAGGCATTTTCTCAAAAACATACTGACTTAAATCACAGGAAAAAATCCCCCCCACAAAAAACAGTTTTCCTAACTCCTCTTCTCAGGTGTGGCTAAAAGGAAGAGTAAGTATGTTTGGTGCAAACTCAGCCCTCTTGCACCGGGCCTATTGTTTCTCTCCACGGACAGGAGGGAGAGATGAACCTGCTGGCCGGCCCCTGCCTCTGCCTGACCCCTCCGTGGTGGTTTGGGAGGTGGTACCTATGTTGAATTCCTCATTCTCTGTGACGACTTCAGCATTGGGGAGGATGGTGGGAGGAGGGCATTTGGTGAGTGGATAAGCTGAAAAGACAAAAGCAGCTCAGTCAGTGTAAGAACATCATCCTTGGCACACGTAGTCATTTGGAGCTTCACCTTCTCACTCCTCATTCACTTACATAGCCGGTATTAATCAGTACCTGTATACAGGCAAGGTACACAGGCAAGTTCAACCAAGTACCATTTCCCTTATCTGCTGTTAAGACTCACAATAAAGGAGAGGGAATCTAGGAAGACAGTGAGAGTCACTAGCAGTGAAGGGAAGGGGAGAGAAGCATTTACTGAGCACCAGCTATGTGTCAGGCACTTTTATACGCTGTCACCTTTAATTCTCACAATAGCTGATCCTCCTGCGAAGGGTTCAGTTACTCCTCCAAGGCTGCAAAGGAAGTAAGCGGCACAGGCAGGATTTGAATCTAGGTCTGGCTGCTCCCAAGTCTCATATTCTTTCCACTGTACACGGTGTGTCTGTGACTTACGTGAGTGAGGTCAGCTTGTTTACCTCTGACCATTGCCCAACCACTTGTGGCTTCAGTGGATTTCCTAAACTGGAACCCATCTCTCTGGGCAGAGACTGCATTGCGTGTGGATGTTGTCACTGAGGCCAAGTTCAGCGTGGGCTCATAACTCATTTTGCATTCATCACCTGGCACGTGGCTGAGTGCTATATAAATGTTAGCTGTTGCTGCCACTGTTGCTGCTGCTATTATTTCCAAAGTCACCTCGACCCGTTTTTTTCTTTAAAATAGCATTCTTTTAAAAAGAATTATAAGTGTAATACATTGTCATTAAAGAAAATATGAGATTTTCCATGAAAACAGTAGGAGGAAAATTAAACTCATCCACTGCCCTCTCAGAGAAAACCACTGCTAACCATTTGCTGTCAGTTCTTAGGATATTTATTCTCTGTATATGTAAATACTTTTTGCTTACAAAATTTGCACCATGATATGTTTTTGGTGTTGATCTTTGTGTACTTACTATATTACAAGAATGTCCCCATGTAATTAAATTTCTTCAAAAGATGATTAAAATGATTTCACAGTATTATATAATCCGCTAGAATTTATTTAACAGATATTCTTGTTAACCATTTAAATTTTCAAAGTTTTGCCATTTAAAATAAAGCTTTGATGAACATCCTTCTATCTATGCATCTTTTATGAATTTTTCTTTTTCTTTTTTAACCTAAGAAGGATTAAATTGTATGACCTTTTTGAAGTACAGGTATCTCCTATTGAATGTCAGTAACCCATTCCTGGGAATCAGGTGTTCTGTGCAAAGATGTTAACTAGGAGTCTGTTTTCCATTACTGTAGTGGGGAAAAATTATACTGGGTAACCCAAAATCTAAAAAGTACTTAAAACTATATATATATACATGCAACAAACCATTATCCTAGAAGTTAAATTATTAAAACATCACTGCATGATCACCCAATGATAAATACAGTTGTAACAAAATAGTGATTCTATGCTTTGCAACACGACATTGCAAATCCCCCATAAACATTCAGTGCATCATGCGAAGGTTCTCAGCTTGAGACTTGTAAAACCCTAGGCGGAAACAAGGGCTAAAAATGAAAGACTCCATGGGAATGGCTTCAGGACAGCGCTCAGTGGTGGAGCACGGCTCACAGGGAACATCACGCTGTGGCGACTGTCAGAGCCAGCAGCATCTGGGACACACATTCCAAATGTTCACATGGGACTGTGACATTTTACCAAAAGTAAGTGAAATGTAACTTAAGACTTTTCCTGCAGCACAGTTTTTTTTTTTTTTTTTTTAAGAAAGTCATATTATGTTCTGAGGATTTAGTTTTAATTTTTTTCTATAGACGTGTCAGCTGAAAAACGTAGTACTAAGAAATACATAAGCTTTATGAAGTGTGGGCATTAAAACCAAGAGGCACTCAAGGGGCAACCACACAGGTTTAACCTGGATTTAACATAAACTGGGGGTGGGGGTGGCGGAAAATGATCGCATTTGTGCTTCCATTTTTCTCTGTAGGAAAATTGCTCCAACAGATAATGACAACAGAGCATCTGTTTCTCCAACACTGGGCACTATCAATCTTCTTTCATCTTGTTCATTTAATGGTCCTCTCTTGAGGGCTCACCCTGGGTCAGACACTGTGTTAGCTGTTGAGGATCCAAGAGTAAACAGACACAGGCCTTGCCCTCCTGGGAAAACAGTCATCAATCTTAATATTTGTTAACTTGATAAGCAACAAAAAGAACAGCATTTCTTTTCTTTTTAAATCTCTATTCATGTCCTTTGCCCCTTATTTTTTTAAAGTTTGAAAAACTCCATGTATTTTTAAGATTGACCTTTTCTGTTGAATGTATTTTCCCCGTTTATCATTTGCTTATATTTATTTATGGTGCTCTTTTGATTTGTAGAGATATTAAATTTTTATTTAGCCAATTCTCAATGTTTTCTTTTATGGAGTTTAAAAAAATTTGATACCTTTCATTCTCAGCCTCATGTTTATCTTTCAAACAAGATTAAGGACAGAGAGAAAATCTTAAAAGCAGCAAGAGAAAAGCAGTTAGTCACCTACAAGGGAGCTCCCATAATATTGTCAGCTGATTTCTCAACAGAAACTTTGAAGGCCAGAAGGGAGTGGCAAAAAATATTCAAAGCTATGAAAAGCAAGGATCTATAGCCAAGATTCTCTAACTAGCAAAGCTATCATGTATAATCAAAGGACATATAAAGAGCTTCCCAGTCAAGAAAAAGTTAAAGGAGTTCAACTCCACCAAACCAGAATTACATGAAATGTTAAAGGGTCTTCTTTAAGAAGGAGAAGGGGAAAAAATAAAAACATGAGCAATAAAATGGTAATAAATACATATCTATCAATAATTGAATCTAAAAAACCAAAATAAACAAGCAAGCAGAACAGAAACAGACTCATAGATACAGAGAACATTTCAACAGTTGCCAGAAGAGAGGGGGGTTGAGAGGATGGGTGAAAAAAGTGAAAGGATTAAGAAGTACACATTGGTAGTTAGAGAATAGTTATGGGGATGTAAAGTACATCATAGGGAATATAGTCAATAATGTTCTAATAACTATGTATGGTGTCAGATGGATGTGAGATATATTGGGATGATCACTTAGTAAGTTATATAATGCCTAAGCATTGGGGTGTACACCTGTAACTAATATAATAGTGTATGTCAACTTTGATTGAAAAATAACAAATGATTAAAAATAAATAAAAATTGTCTTGGAAGCAGAGTTCCATAAAAAAGAATAAAAATTAAAAAACTTAAGTTGAATAATGAAGGGTCATAACACTGAAAAAAAATACCATCTAAAACTTTCTAAGACACACTTAACTTTTCTAGAAAAAAAATCAATAAAAGAAAATCTAAACACAGCCTGGGTATTTTATATTTTGTGGTGACTAGTTTGATTGGGGTGATTCCCCATTATATTTTTTAAATTACATTTTTTTAAAAAGTATAAATTTTTGCTCAGTGTAGAGCTGGTGAAACACTGAAAAGAAATAAAACAAAAGTTCCTTAAATCCCACCACCAGGGCAAAACCATTGTTAGTTAGCATTTTGGCGAATGACTGTCGATCTTTTACAGACAACTCCTCCCCTCAGACACACACTGTATCTGCCATGTTATTGCTACACAACTGAAGGGCAAGGGGATGGTCAAGATTCCTCTGTTTCATTTGGTCCCTACCCCGCTGACTGCTGCTCAGGGTGCGGCACTGGTACAGCCCAGTCAGGGTCCAATACAGGTTAACATCCTAAATGATGGGGAAGGCTCACTGCTGCATGCCAAACGGCAGTCAGCTCAGTAGTAGCCAGCACAGGTCACTGTACCTTGTATTCTCCTTACTGGCTCTTTCTAGATCCGTTCTTTCTCATGCTGATGGCTGTGTGGAACTGGCCTTTCATTTGAAGATTTTAAAGTCAAATTAGCTTAGGGAAAAAATGTGGGTCACATGGTTCAGTTTATCAGATGACTCAAGGCTCTGTATTTGGCTTTGTGGTCTAAGATCAGGTAATAGTAAAAGGGCTTCCTTTACTATTGTTCCTGCATCTCTCTCTCTCTCAAGAATCTCACAAAAAAGGGTGGCTGTAGTCTAGGTTAGGAGTCCATAATCATTATATCTTTTGGTTACACCATCATCTGAGCCCCTCAAAATCATTTGATTTTTTCACTGAATATAAACATTTCTCTTAAGCAATAAATTGTATTCTACATGAATGATTTTTAATGACTATATTTTTCTCCCTTTTTTGTGCGTATCTCATCATTTGTACATCCAATCTCCTATTATCTTACATTTGGGTTGATTCTAATTTACCTATTATAAATAACATTTCAAGGAATATCTTTATACACAATTCCCAGAAGTAGGATTGGTGGGTCCTAAAGCATTGTTAATTAGGAAACTTGGGTGAAAGTAACACAAGTCAACTCAGGGCCGTATAAGCAAAAAGAGCCTCACAGGGATGAGAACCCGGGGAGCACGTGTAGCCAGACTTCATAAAGGGAGAGGACAAGGAACTGAAGGGCCAGCAGGAACCAGGACACTTTTCCACGTGTCTCTGTCATTCCCTCAATTTAGGTTTGTCTGATTCCTCGTGATTAGAATCAGGGCACGCACATCTAACGGGACAGCCACAGACGTGGCGCTGGGTTCTTCTCATTGCATCCTGTCAGGTGGGGCATGATTTCAGTGCCTCCTGTTACTGATGATGCTCCTGGAGTCACTTGATTAAGGTGGTGTCCTCCAGGCCTTTCCACTGTAAAGCTATTCTTTTTTCCCCTATGTAGTCATTGAGTGAGGGGGTAGTTTGAGGCCAAATATCCTGTTCCTCATAACTTTTTAATTAAGTAACTAATTAGTTATTACCTGTATGGATATACATGGTGTCCTGGTTTATTCAACAGGTTACTCTTATGTCACCAACATTAATTACTTCGATGCTCAGATTATTCCCTAAATATGGTCAGTGGGAGCCCCTCCCAGCCTGCTCTCATCCTTCTGGCATGTCTCCCTTGTTTTATGAACACCTCCTTGCTTTCTGCCATAGAATGTTCCAGGCTTATCTTATACTTTCTCTGCTCGAGTCCTGGAATTGCCATTCCTCCAAGGAGCCCTGGCTCATGTTTGTGGAAAATGGTTTCCAGAAACCACATCACGCTTACCTTGGGCTGTAGCTCCCGGGGTAGTGGTTAGAACTACGCTGTGGCTGTGGTGGCCTGTGCCCTCCACATGATTGTTTCTCTAGGCCTCTTTCTGTCTCTCCACCCCTACCTCTCCCAAGGGCTTAGCCCTAAATGTAGTCAAGTTTCCCCACATGCACACGTGATGCAGTAACATCATAGAGTCTCAGCAGAGCAGACAGCACAGAACTCAGAGAACTGGGGACAGAACTGTGTTCCCAGTCTGTGGTTTTGGGCAAGTCCTCAAGCCTTCCTTGGCCTTCATTTCTTCATTTGTAAAAAGAGGGTCACAGTATCTTATCTGCCTTGCTACCCCACGGAATTCTTATAAATCACAAACTCCAAGCCCTTCATTTTACAGGTGAAGAATCTGAGCTCTCCAGTTGGAGAGACCTGGCTTGAGATATAAAGTCAAGTGTTCATGATTTCCAGTTCAAATATACATAATGCTCTGAAAATTACGAACATAGAGGATTATTCCATAGATAGGTGCAAGCTCACCAAGAACTTTCCAAAACTTTCTCTGTGCTGTGTCCACTATGACAAAAAAGAGGAAATATTCAGATCCATAACTTTGAGATCTTAGAAGAAAATTGGCTGTCAACAAGGACAAACCCATGCTGAATCATTCATTCTCCTCCTTCTTGAACTCTCCATGACTTCATTTATGCACAGCATGTCCTGTGAAGTCACCAGAGGCACTGGGTTCCTTTGGAGTGGCATAGTCCTCTAGAAGGTGCTAAGGGACAAGCTGGGGCACAGGTAGGTGGTTAACCAGCCAGTGAGTTGATATGAATGAGTGGGATGAGAAGCCTCACCCTGATGCCTCTAAGCTTGAACTTGGCACCAGTGATCAATGTCATGTGTCTCTCTGCCCTAGTAGCATGGAGGAGGAGGAGGTAAATTTACATTTATAGAGCCTTGTGCTCGGATAGTTCACATAGGCTAACACATTTAATTCTCATAATTTTGTGGACACTGAGGCTAAGAAGTTATATAAGTCATTTAGAGCCATGAAAACTTGGAATGGCAAAGCCAGGGCTCACAGCCAGCCTCACTTTGAGACCCTGGCCCTTCCCAGAAGGCCAGACTTCCATACTGACCAGAGAAGGCTATGGCGAAGATCCCACCTGTGGCCGCATCTCGGTGGAACTTGAGCAGGACCTGGTTGGTTGAGCTATGCACTGTTTTCTTGGCCAAGCTCCTGGTAAAAACTCCGAGTTGTGGAGCTGTCTGTTGGGGTCCGTCCCTGCAATAGGAAAGAGACTTATCACAAGTTCTTATAGCTGCCTATTCTACTTGTTGCCCTCAGTAGCCTTAAGAGAGACCAGGAGTGGGTGGCTGTGACTTTTCTGGCACCCAACCCTGTTCTTCCCCAATGTCCTAAACACCTTTCTTCAATCTCTCCCAATGTGGTCGCCCAAGAAAGCTGACAGGGCTGGTGAAGCCAACATTGATTCCTCCTTCACCCGACTCTTCACCAGCCCAGCCTCCTTAATGGGCTCCTGGGACAACGCTCTCACCTGAGAAGCAGGAGGGTGGGTTTTCTCAGTGCCACGCAGCATTGGAACAGGGGGACAGAAGGCGCGCAGGAAGCTCACACTGCTGTCTATGCCAGCCCCCATTCCTTGTCCCCCAGGCAAAGACACAGAACCATGTCACCTTTCTGGGAAAAGGATTTCTTCCCTGGAAATTTATCTAGTCCCTTCCATCTGTTCTTAGCCATTGCCTGGAAATTAAGTTGGAAATTAATCCAGGGCAGTCTGGTTACAGTTCCCTCTCCCTGGGAATTTGGGGAAGAGAATCCCACTATCCCCTATTGATTCCTAGAATGACAGTAACCTTCAAACAAAAAGGAATTTTACAATCACATCTTTGTCCAAAAATCAAGTGGTTTGGAAAAACTAGTGTAGGAAGCTGCATCTATCAACTAATAATTTCATATTCCTATTTTCAAATTAACTGGAGATGGTCTAAGTATGTAACTCAAAGTTGAGCTGTTCAATTTAGTAACCACTAGGCAATGTGTTGTTATTTACATCTAAATTAATTAAATTTAAATAAAGTTGAAAAATCAGTTCCTCAGGCACTCTAGTTCCCATTCAAGTCCTCAATAGCCACTGGTGGCTAGTGGCTACCACTTTGCATAGCGCAGTCACGGAGCATGTCCCTCACTGCAGAAGGTTCTCCCGGACAGTGCTGGCTCAGCATGAGACTTCACAAAGTTCCACCCCAAAGCTCTTTCATTAGTCTCAGTAACTTATTTTAGGTAAACGGACAATTTTTGTTTAGACTCTGGAAATACTGAGAAAACTTTGCATATCTATGCCCACTCCCACTCACCAACTCATTGGTACTTTCAGGGGCCCCTCGCAGGACTCGAGATTAGGAACCACTGCCCTCCTGTTACTCTCCCTTCAAGAAGCCATAAGGGCTGAGGGAAGCTGGCCCCGCATTCAGTGTGCTGAACAAATAGGTGGCTAATCCAGCTTAGAGCCCAGCCAATGCCCTTCCTTTATTGGCTGTTGATGTTGCAGCTGGCCCTACCAGACGGTGATGTAGTCTCCGGAGGGCTCTGTCTGCAGCAGGCTGAGGTTGAGGTGGATGCCATGGCCAATGGGCACGGTGATCAGCCAGACACAGTCCTGGGAGCTGGAGTACGGAATGGGGAAGCCAGGGGAGTACACAGTGCCATTGGAAGAAGTGATGTTCCCACCGCAGGGGACTGCAGAGAGGGAATATGAACACAGGTGAGTGCAGGAGATCACGTCCCACCTGGGAAATCAGACCACTTCCTAGTGAAGTCCCAGCTCCCAGCACAAGTCAACCTGTTCAAGGAGATTGGGCAGGATGTGGAGAGGTGATGGGGCTATGGGTGGTCCAGCCTGACTTCTCCCACCAGTCCCAACACGCCCCTCCCCACCCGGCCCTGAGCTTTACTACAGGTGCCTCTGTGGGCCTTCTTCAGCCTCCTGCTTCCCTCTTTCTCTTTCTCATGGATGACACTTGTCTAGGAGAAGGGGACACACTAAATAAAGCTCTCTTCTCTCCTTTCCTAGAAATGGAAGGCAGATGTTAGAGCTGCAGTACTTTTGCTGAGAAGAACTAAGAATATTATGAAAGTGGAACTTTCCCTTGTTTGCTCTTAGTGTGGTAATTTTGTTCTTCATTTAAGAGTTGAAGATTCTTGTGGTGAGGTTAAGGTTGGGTTCCAATGATGGCTAGATCACTTATTGACTAGAAGACCTTAGACAAGTTTACTCTTTTTCTCCACCTGTAAAATGGGACAGAAAATAGACCCCCTCATAGGATTGTGTGGTGATCAGGTGAACCGATATACATAAAATGTTCAACCCAGTCTGTAGACAACAGAGAAGGCACTTGCTGCACAGGTATGGTTCTCTCTCCTTCTCTTCTGTCTCCCAAACATGACATCCAGTTTTAGACCCACTCTGACCTAGGCTTTGGTAGGGGGATGATGAGTTCCTGAGGTTTCTGCTGAGTTCAGATTCAGTCACCAGGGAGGAGAATAAAAAAGTGATTGTGGGCAAAGAAAACCTGGTCCAGCATCATGGAGTATATTCGGCTGGCATGGGACATCAAGCAGACATGTGGGTGGACCCTATGTCAATGCTTCCAAGCATGGGATAAGGCCCTGGGAATGCAAATATATCTTGAAAGTGGTGCATGGACACACCATTCCTCCTACATGCACTGAACACGCACCTGGTCCAGGCATGGCCTGCGGAGACACGAGGGCCGAAGGATGGCATCGTGCATAGTCCTGTCCTATGGCACTCACAGTCCACTGGGCTATAGCCACAGACACCGGCATCTACAGCTCAGGGGAGCATGCCATTGGGGTGGAATGCCATAGCAACATTTAGGGGAGCCCCTCATCTGGTCCTGTGAGTGTAGGGAAGCATTCCTGGTAGAATTCACATTTAGACTCAGACCTAGGGGATGACAGAGGATTAAGCAGGCAAAGCAGGAGAGGAGAGCAACATTCTCTGAGGAAGGAACAGCATGCGCTAAGAACCAGAGGTCAGAGTACACGGTGCCTGGGACAACTGAAAGTGTTTCAGCTTAGCTGGAGTGTGAAGTCTGTGGGAGTGGAAAACACTAGGAGGTAAGCAGAGAGCAGGCCCCGAGGGGCACTGTGTACTACATTAAGGTGTGGAATTTACCCCTGGGGAGACAGGGCACCTTGACGGCTTCTGAGTAGTGCAGTATCAGGAGTTATGGATGGTTTTGAAAACTCACTCTAGCTATACTGCGAAAAGTGGACTGAGGAGTGCAAGACTGGAGGTTTGGAGACCAGTACGGAGCGTCTCCTAAGCAGTGGCTTGGACTAAGGTAAAGGCAGTGGACAGAGAGAAGGAGATGCATAGGAAAGAGGTAGGAGGTAGAATTAGGAAGACCTGGTGAATGTGGTAGACAAGTGAGAGGGAAGGTGCCCATATTAATGGCTGAGTAAACAGATGACCTTCACTAGATGAGAATTTCAATTTGATGACAGAAAGATGATGAGTTCAATTGTAAATATGTTGGGATTTAGATGCCTCAGGATACGTGAAGAAAAAGATGACTAAAGAATTGGCACACACAGAAAGGTAATTGGAAAAGCAAGAGAATATGGCATCAAAGAAGCCAAAGAATAAACTTTCTCTGGAGGGATGAGAAGTTTCTCATAAAGGTGTCTGATGGAGCACCGCTCCTTTCTCTCTCCTGTGATGCCATAACAAAATGAATGAGTGTAAAAAGTAATAAAAGGAAGAATGTCTACAATGAAGCTTGTCACATAGCACATAGCACATAATGGAACCAACAATTCCAGAATGAACTGGCTTTGTATAGGGATAGTTCTGAAAAGTCTGAAAATAAACTGGGGGATTGATGGTTTTGGAAATTCCAATCTTACATTCCAACACCAGCACAGCTCAGTTCTGCAAACAAGGTCTGTTTCTCTTTGGAGAGTTAGTACTTTGAGCTCACTCTCTGTGAGCTAATGACTGTGCTGGGCACTTTCCACGAGTCATCTTGAAACCCTCTCAGCTCTTCCAAAGCAGAGATGAGAAGCCCCATTGTACTAGGGAAGAAAATGAAGTTCAAAGAGGCAAAGTGGGTTCAGCGGTGAAGCCCACGGAGATCTGACCCTGGAGCTGGGGCCCTTTCTCCTCGATCAAACTGTCCTGCTTTCCCCTTTCAAGGCAAATGCCAGCTTTTCCTCCAGAAAAATGCCGAGCCCCAAGAGTGAACAGTTAAGGAAAATGCAACTGAAGTGAGCGGTTGGAGGTAGAATCCACACAAACTCTATGTCTGCTTCCATCATGGCTCTGGTTAATGAAGACTCAGGCAAGGGCCACCTCTAGGCCCCTTATGTTATGAATTCAGACATCACAAAGCACATGTAAGAAAAAGAGCATAAATAGGGGAGCAGGTGACAAGGGGGACAAGAACATTCTTCTTTCTAGCCTTTATTCTCTTCTCCATTTGGGAAGATACCATGATTAAGTCTACCTCTCTACCCTTCAGCTCACCACCTGCTCCTACATCCTCATGCAGAGTCTTCTCTTCTGATGGGAGACATCTACTCATCAGGTTGGATAGTCCCAATGGCTCAGTATGTTTTCCCTTAGATATGGTCCACATCTTCTTCAGACACTCAGTGCTGGTTCAGAGCTCTGTCCCCAGGATCCCTCTCTGATAGGCTGGGTCCCATCCATAGGAAAATAGGATGGATAAGTTTTCCAGAACCTCCCAGCATGGGTGATCCCATGGAGTAGGCAAGAGACACAGCACTGCTCTGAATCAGTCTCCCTAAGAAAAATCCCAAGGGATGAGAGAGGGACATACCTTCACACCTGGGTAGAGGGTGGTCCCAGTTCCGATTGGCACCATGTTGACATGTGAGGACAGGTTGGCCCATCAATTGATATCCGGGGAGGCACTCAAAGGTCACTGATTGCCCGACATTGTATCCAGCTCCCCTCACGATTCCATTGGCAAAGGGCTCTGGGTCTGGGCACTCTTGAAGTTCATAGGCTGGAAAAGATCAGGAGAGAAAGTTACTTTATTCTCTTGGACCATGTTCTTCTCCACCAGAACATAGCAGCGGCAAAGTGATTGTAGTGCTGAAGCACCAAGATTGGGACTCAGGAATAACTATGTCATTTATTAGTTGTTGGCTTTGGGACAGATATTTAACTTCTCTGTGCCTTAGTTTTCTTCTTCAGAAAGTGATGTTTGTGAGGATTAAGTAGGATTATACAAGGTCCGTCTGGAGAAAGTCCATCCATTGTTAATATGAGAACAATTTGAGCAATGTTGATGTTACCTGGCAGCCAAGCAGAGTGTACTGGAATGGGCATGCATGAACAACGATGACCTCACTGTACTAGTCAGTGGGGGTGGTAGACCCTGCTGAGTGAGCATGTGTATTGTGTGGCTGTCTCACTCAAAATGATTGAGCAAGCAGAGCAAAAAACCTGCATCAAATTTTGCATTAAGCTTGAACATTCCTCTGCAGAAACTATTTGGATGATTCAGAAGGTCGCAGCTATGGGCAACTGGTGATGGGCAGCTTTATCATGACAATGAACCTGCTGATGCATCATGTTTTCTGCAAAGTTTTTTGGCAAAACATCATAACACCCAGGTGATTTAGCCCCCCTCCAGTGCCCTGAGACTTCTGAGTTTTCCCAAAACTAAAGTCACCTTTGAAAGGGAAGAGATTTCAGACCATCAATGAGATTCAGAAAAATACAACGGGGCAGTTGACGGCAATTAGGAGAACTGTGTGAGGTCCCAAGTGTCTACATTGAAGGAGACTGAGGTGTCATTGTCCTACGTACAGTGTTTCTTATATCTTGTATCTTCTTCAATAAATGTCTATTTGTCACAGTACATGGCTGGATACTTTCTGGACAGACCTCTGTCAGTGGTGTATGCCTAGCTCTTTGCACAGTACTGGCGCGTGGTGGGAGCTCAATAAATGTTATCTGTTATTGTTTCCATGGGAAAAGGCGGCTCAAGGAAAAGAATGCTAGACTGAACCATTATTTTTGAGCACGTCCCTGGGGCCAGGTGTTGACTTCGGTTCTTTCAGGCTGCTTATCTCATTTAACCAGGAGGACAGTGATCAAGATCACAAACATAGGGAGCTGTCAGGTGAGGACTTGGGTGGGGGGTAACTCCAACTCTAAGAAACCTATCAGGAAGGAAGCAACTTAGTGGGAGCAGATGAAACCTGCGGCAAGGAGAAAAACTTTTCAGAGGGAATAGCTGGATTAAAAAGAATGCCTGACTGTCAAAAAAGAAGTCCCTCCAAAGAGCAAGAAAGCTGCTTTTATGAGAACGGTTGGGCCTGACTCAGGACCAGACACCTTAGTGGAGGCAGCTGAGTCCTGCCCAATGGGGCAAGGCTGTGGATTTGCTGAGTATGGGCCACAGAGCACAGCCTTTGATTAATTAGATTCATGGGGACAAGGAATAGCTTTTGTGGCAGTAATGGACCCACCCTACATAGGAAATCGGTGGTGGAAGTAGATGTAATATTCCGATGGTGGAAATTCTCACTGGAAGTAGTGGAAACCTATTGACTGCTCCATGAAAGTGGATGCATCCGTCACATGTAGTCACAATATAAATAACATTGATCGTGAAGCTGACATTTCCTAAGCATTCTCCCTCTGTGATGGTGGCCATGTGATGCATCTCCATTCAATATGTACAAAGAAGTCTTAGTGGGAAGAACTGAGCCAGTTTTACTAAAAAATCATCAAGGTAACGGATGTCCAAAAATTGAGCAGCTGTAGTAGGAGTAGGTGGGATGGTCAGGCAAAAGAGAGACGTGGCTCTGTCAGCAGCAGGGGGTTTGGGCAATTTGGCCAATGAAAGTATACAGTAGGAGCAGCGAGCCTGTTGCCCAGGGAGGTGACCGCATGGATGGGATGGCGAGGAGCCTCAGCAGGGGGACCAGAAGCAGCCTAAGGAGAGTGGCTGAGTTTCTCTTACAGGGACCGGATCATATGGAAGAAGCTAGGCTCTTTGAAAAGAGAGACACGTGAGTAAGAGTACCTGGATTGCTCCTATACTGAGAGAAATCTCAGAGCTTGTTTCCCCCAGAACAAGCTTCAAAGAGAGAGACTGGGTCGGTAGGGCTGAGAAAAATCCTAAGAAGCAGAATCATGAGCTTTGCTAAGGGCTTCTTGGGGAGAGTGGCTGAGTTTGTCCCAAAGGGAGATGCCACAGCGGGACCAGATACAATTTCAAACAAAGTGCCATGATTAAGAATATTAATAATCATAATGCTTAACATTTTTGAATAATTACATGTCTTGTTATTGTGCTAAGTTCTATATAAACACAACCGCCTGAGAAGTTTTAATGGAATTAAGTTAAGCCTGTCAGACTGGGAGACCTGGGTAGGAGTAGGTTATGCTGTTACCAAAAATTCTGGTGGGGGCGGGGATGGGGTGCTTACCTGAAGAAGGGAAAGGAAAACTCCAGCCTGGGAAATTCAGAGCATCTAACAGAAGGAATTTTGAGAAAAAGTAAGGAGTTGGATTTCTCCAAAGAAAGTCAAGGGACCATGGAGAGCTGGGCCCGCTTCACAGAAGCAGCCTCCATGGTGACAGGTGGCTCTTCCATGATGCAGGTCTTTACACACAGAGAACACCTGGGGTGAGTGGTTAGGGCTTGTTTACAAAGTACAGGTCTCTGGGGCTAAGGAAAGTGTCCGCGGACAGTGGGGGCCCATTGGGCAGAAAGAATTCCTCTGGTCTGTGACAAACCCTAAGGCCTCGGTAGCAACACCTGGGCCTCCAGCACAGAGAAAGCCCCGCCCAAGAGGCTGGAGCCATCACAAATGAGAAGCCCTAGTGGAAAACAAGGTCAAGTCTAAGGGGAAGCTTCTGCCTTGACACCGAGGGTGGCTCCACAAGGGTCATCAGGACCGTGGCACCTAGGTGGGCACTGACGGAGTAGCTGGGCCTGGGAGCATCCAGGCAAGTCATGGAGTAAAGCGTGAGTGGGAGAAGGTGGGCCCAGAGTGGAAACCCCCAGGTATGTTGCTGGGCCTCTCGCACAGTTGGGCTGGTTCCCGGTGGGGGCGTCGGGCCTCGGAAGGCATATATAAACCTGCCTTTTCCTGTGCTTCTCGCCATACCGTGCCCCTCTAGGAGAAACCCTCAGAGGACTGGGCCTCTGAATGTGTGGAGCCTCAGTGGGCATGAGGAGCATGCCACAGAGAGGAACGCCAACCCGGAGTGGCAGCCTGCCACCCCGGCAGCCTCAGTGCAGGGCCCTTGTGCAGGGGAGCCTCGGTCAGGTTGTCTCTCACAGGTGAGGGCTTGGTGAGCGTGAGAGGGGCTCAGCCCGAGGGCAGGGCTCCGTGGGAGCAGGTAGGTCTGTTTGATGGGAGGGAGTCGATGGAGTCTGCGGGACTCAGAGAAACAGCCTGACCAGGAACGCTACGCTTACCACATGGCCTCAGTGGGCAGGGCTGTGTCCATCACAGGGGCGAAGGCACAGTAGGTGGGAGTAGCCCCAGAGCAACCGGTCCTGTTGCAATGGTGGCGTCACCAGCCCCTGCATTTATCTGAGAGAAGCCTGGAGGAGAGCGCTGGGCGTCTCAGAGGCCGTTATGGCGGAATCGTGTCCTCCCAAATTCCTGCGTTAAAGTGCTAACCCCAGGACCTCAGAATGTGACCTTATTTGGAGATAGGGCCTAAATTACATTGAGGTCATTAGGGTGGGTCCTAATCTGAAATGACTGGTGTCCTTATGAGAAGAAGAACTGTGGAGACAGACAAGCATACAGGGAGAAAGCCACGCGGAAATGAAGCCAGAGATTGGGGTGATACTTCCATAAGCCGAGGAATGCCGAAGACTGCCGGCACAGCAGCAGAGGCAAGGAGGTCGGCACGGAACAGAATCCCCCCTCACAGCCCCGCGAAGGAACCCTGATGCTGAAACTTCCAGCCTGCAGAACTGTGAGAGAATGAACTTCTGCCGTTGAAGCCACTCAGCCTGTGGCACTTTGCAACAGCAGCCCAAGCAAACCAACACACGGCGACAGCCCGAGAGAGGCGTGAGAGGGGCACGCGTCTATCCCGGAGAGGAACGCTGACCGCACGTCTGGGCTGCAGTCTCTCCTGGGACAGACCACGGCTGTCCGCCCCACGCATCAGGGCCCATTCGATGGCACCCTGCCGCCCTGCCCGCCGAGGCTGCGTGCACTTCACAGACACAGGCGCAGCGAAGGCTGGCCTCTAGGACAAGCCCACACACAGCTTCACGGGGTGTGGCAGCTTCTTTCCCACCGATGAAGATGAAGTGTCACTTCTGGGTAAGAGCACAGCTTCTCCCCTTCCCTTCACTGGTGTGAGAGGCGCGGCTCCTCTTCCTAAGGCTTCCCCAGTGGTGACAAGCCCAACCGTGCTCACTGAAGTTCCCTCTGAGACAGACACAGTGCCCTGAGGAGACAGGCCTGGTAACCGGTCCAACCGTGCCCACCTCGCAGAACACCCTGCAAGGCCTTCTCTTCCTTAAGAGACAAGTCCAAATCCACACCCGTAGTCATCTCAGCAAGGGAGGAGAAAGCCAAGTGTCAGAACACTACATATACAGAATGGTCTACATTTATGTAGAGACACAACCTGAAGCTTCAAGGAACATTACATGTTTTTTCCCATGGGTACATATAACATGCATGTGACACACAGAAAAAGTTCTGGAATGATCACATCAAAACAAGAGTAGTTATTGCTCGGGAATAATACTGTGTTTCGAGGCTGCAGATAAAGAGGTTTTGGTTTTACCTGTTATGTTTTAATTTCTTCTTTTTCTCTTTTTAAACAAGATGAGTGTGTTTGTAAATTGTGTAATTAAAAAAAATAATTAAAAAAATTTTAAAAAACCAAATTGCAAAACACTATTTATAGCATGATCCAATTTTGGGTGAGATACAGTAATATAGTTATAGCAATATATGTCAAGAAAAACAGGGAAATCAAACTGTTGCAAGTTGACTTTTCTGCATAAGGTGGGATTAGAAATGGGATTATGGGAGAGCTTGACTTTCTATGGTGCCCTCACAAAAGCATCTGTAATATTTTAATTTTTTTTATAAGTGTGTATTAGTTTGGGGAAAAACATCTAAAAATGTGAAAAAAAAAATCAATGGAGGAGTCTGGGGAGAACAGGTTAGAACCAGTGGCTCAGGGAAGCACTTGAGAGAGGGGCGGGGCCTGGCCAGGCCGCTGTGCACAGCTGCGCAGGTTGGGCAAAGCCTGCCCAGCCTCGGGTCACGGGGCCTCACCTGGGGGAAGCCGGAGTTGGAGACAGGAGACTGGTTTCAGGGGAAGTGTGCCAGGAGGGGTGGGTGGCGTCTGTCATAGGATCTCACCTCGGGACGGAAGCGCTGTGCAGTGTGCATGGTGGGGCCTCACACGGGAAAACCCTCAGTAGCAGAACATGGGCCTGTCTCATTGTGAAGGCTCTGTGGGCTCTCCCGGGATCCTTACCGGAACCCTCCGTGGTGTCATAGCTTTGCTGACCGTAACTGGCCTGACACAGGGAGTGAGCTGATCAAGGCAAGGGAAGTGGCTGACCGCACATTCAGGGATGTGTGAGAGGAATCGATGGGTTGCTTGCTTAGGGAAGGCAGTTGGCTATCGGGCCTGGACAGAGGTTGACCCTCCAAGGATGCAGTTGGGCCTGCCACCTTGGAAAAGGCTTGTCAGATGGGATTAGGCAGTCTCAGGTGGGTCAGAGAGACATGCCACCAAAAAGAAACCCCCATGGATAAGGCCTGTCCCGCATCCCCTTAGCCCTTCCTGTATTCTCTGTTCTCCTACATGGGAGGCTGGGCAGGTGGGTAGTTCTGGGGAAGAGATGGGGATGGACAGAGGAGCATACAGGGCCCTCCTTGTCTTTACCTTGATACTCTAGCTTGAATCCCGGCCGGTTCTGGGAGTGGTCGCTGTGGAAATACACAGTGGTCTCGTGGGATGTGGAGAGCAGGGCGCTTGGAAGCTCACTTCCGCTGAATCTGCCCATCATGCGGCTGGTCTCATAGGGGCCGTTGCGGATTTCTATGAAGTCGTGGTTGGGCTCAGTGGAGAAGTTCAGGAACTGGATGTGAGCTCCTGGGAGCAAGACAGAGGCAGACAGTGCCCAAAGCAATCCAGTCCTGCTGCCTTGTGAGAGCACTTCCTGCCAGAGCCCACGCACCCCTGTAACTGACTCCCCAGCCAATTAGGGTCCCCAGAACAGACTTTGGGAGCTGCCAGCCCAGTCTCTTGTCTTCAGGCAGGGCTGAACTTAAACAAATATTGTTCATTCAAAAGGAAAGGCATGAGTCATTTCAGAGCTCTGTCTCGAGTCCATTTATTTCATTGATAATTCAGAAAGAGGAGGATACATTGTCCTGCCTATTCCACTAAGAAGCCAAGTGAAATTCATACTTTGGGATCTAATTGGATTAATCAAGTTCTCCTAGCAACCTGACAGGTAAAATAGCTAATTAAGTCCTTAACTTACATATTAATATGTTCTTTGGAGAATGGAGGTAGAACTATGGATACTTGCTCATGGTAAGACTTCTCAAAATTAGATTACTATTAAAAATCATATTGAAGAATATATTTACTGAGCATAGAAAATTGTCCACAATGTTAACTGTGAAAATCTGATTGCAAAAGAGTAGGTGGTACATAATTCTCATTTCTGCAATCAAGCCAGAGGAATACTCATGGAGTCACTAACAGTATTTATTAAACACGTGCCTTGCCCGAGGCCTGTGGCAGGCCCTGCACAGGGATGAACAAGATCTACGAGGCCTGTGTCCTCATGGGGGTCACCTGTTGATGGTGAGGACCAAGCAGTCAGTGGCTGCACGGTGCGATTACAGATCATTTTAATTTTAAAAATGCGCTCACATGTATTTCTCTGTAATTTGTTCAGAGGGAGCTCATATGTGTGATTCTTTTGCATCTGATTATGCAAAGAATAAAATAAAACATGACACGTAGTGTTGAAGAGCCTGCACGTCTCCAGCCTTATCCCGTCCCCCCTTCCCTCCACAGAGGCAGTCACTATCACAGATTCGGAAGACACCTTCCAGTCTGCCTTTTTAGAGTCTTAAATATATATTATGTGGGTTTGTTTTAAACATTTACATAAGTGATATTATACTTTATATACAATTTTGTAAACTTATTGTTATTCAATACTGTGGTTTTCAAAGCCTACCCTTGATATACAAACATATAGTTCATTTAAAAAAAAAGACTTTATTTTTATTTATTTTTAGAGAAAGGGGAAGGGAGGGAGAGAGAGAGGGTGAGAAACATTGATGTGCAAGAGAAACATCCACTGATTGCTTCTCACACATCCCCAACTGGGGACCTGGTCTGCAACCCAGGCGTGTGCTCTGACTGGGAATGGAACTGGTCACCTTTCAGTTCGAAGGCCAGTGCTTAATCCACTGAGCCACACCAGCCAGGGCAGTTCACTGATTTTAATGGCATATTAATAAACTGCATTTTATGAATTATCCAACAGCACTATTCACTCCCCTACTAATGAATATGTAGATTGTTTCCAAATTGTGGATGATTTTGCAACAAGCACTTTTGCACGTGTCACCTGCGCTTTCCATTCCACTGCCCAAACATCATCCCAACACTGGGCTGCACGTCCATGACGGGAGCTCTACGGGGGCGCAGGATTTTTTAGAGGAGCTTCCTGGAAAGAACAGGATGTGACCACTGTCATCTAGTGGCAGGAGCTTGTAAATGCAGTGGCTCTTTACACACTGAAGCCCTATTTGGGGCTTCCTAAGGGTCCCACAGTCACTTGAAAGCAAGGGATCCCAGTCTTCTGTGAATGGACCTTGCAGGAAGCTTATTCCCCAGGGGTTGAACAGGTAGGTACCCAGGCCTTAGAGCTGGAGAACTCTCGCAGCTGAATCAGGGGTTGGAGAGAACAGGGATGTACCGCCCATTGAAACTTGTTTCCTTTGGACGTTGCCCTCCCCCACCATCTCTCATCTGGAGTTCTTCTGGCCCATGTCTGGATGCAGAGCAATAGGGCATCCTAGCTCCTCTTTCCTTGATGTCTCCAAATTTGGGTATTTCCCAACGCTGCCCAAGTCATCTTCATTTTGCAACCTGATCATCTGCCCCTGGTTTCCTTCAGAAGATGGTACATAATATCAGATTGCATCTTTTGGAGGGTCACGAAACTCTCTCCTTCTCTCAGAACCGATTTAAAGAAGGCCACTTGAGAGTGCCTTCTCCTGAAAGCCCTATAAAAAGGTCCACTCAAGACTCAAGGAAGGACGAGATAGGTGGTCTTCGTTCCTGAGGTCGCAGACTGGGAGATCCCTAGCCCAGGACATTTTGTTCTCAGGGGCAGAGCAATGACTCGGGCATGGTGACTAACATGGACAGTCCATCAGTTCCATGTCAACACAAGTCCTTTTCTCTTCAACAGCGATATCTGGGGTTAAGTTATATTCCCAGTGCACAATGTATGATAAATCAATAACAATTAAATTCTGTACCCAATTCACTGTCCTCCCTATTGGCATACTCCATCTCCACAAAAAGCCACCTCCCAATCTCTAAGGCTAGCCAGAGTGTGCCCACGAAGAATGTGAACTCAGTTTCACGTTATCCTTGGCTCATTAAATGAGGGTAAGAAAGTGGATATTATAATTAAAAGCACAACTTGAGATCCGGTCTCTATAAAATAGATTGCTTTTCCCTCACTCTTTTTTAACCATCCCTGAGTAATTTCTCATTCCACAGTCTTGGATTTTAGTTTGCTACTCAAATGATGGCAATAATGGAAATTCCTAGGATTTCCCCTGCCCTTGCTACATCTTGTGTTTCCAAAACATTCATTTCTCCCATTCTTCATGGACCTTCACGATTGTACGTGGTCAACTGATGAGGAAATGGAGAGGCAGAGAGTTAAATTGCTTGAGGCAAGGTTATGCTGAGCGATCGTGACAGACAGTTGCTTTAAGCAGAGCCCTGGGTGTGAAGACTTACCGAAGCCCACGGGCAATGCAATTTTCCAAGAGCAGTCCATGTTGCTGGGGTAGTTGCCCGGGAAGCCGGGGCTCAGGATCACTCCCTCCATCTCCTCCACCGTTCCCCCACACTGTGCTGTGACAATGAGACCAGAGGGTTAGGACAGCATCGAGGAGAGTATGGGGCCACACCAATACTTGGATGCTCCCTTAGAGCAGTGGTTTTTAACCTTTCCCAAGTCCTCAACTCCTTTGAGAATTTAAAGGAACCTTTAATGTATCTCCCTAAATAACTGCACACATGGGCACAACAGAGTAAGTAGATTGAGGAAGGGTTGCCCAGCATCCCAGGGCGTTCCAGCAGTCTACCCATAAAAGTTATGGACGCTTGACTTCAAGCATGTCTTTTGCAGGTCAATTCCCTTAGTGAGCTCCTGCAGCAATAGTGGTCTGCTCTGACAGAAGTATTTCCATTTCGTTCATTATTCTCTAAATCTCCCTCTCCTCATGGTCCAGTCAACTCTGCCAAGACTGAAGGAAAAGGATGAAGGAGGGGGACTGGCATGCATGGAGTCCCCACTCTGTGCCAGGCACCATGCTGGGCTCTTTATAAATTTATCCTCCATGGGGCTGGGCGGTCAGCACATGAGCTGTGCCATAAGCTGGCCCTCAGAACTTTGACATGTGCCCTCAGGCAAAGTGCATGTGGTTAGCATTTCACAGGGAGCCAGCCACAGGGACTGGGACATCTGAAACCCCAACCTAGGTGACTTCAGAGTCATCTGAGGACACAAGGCTGCAGCATGACTGCAGCTTCATCATTTGACATCAATTCTTTTCTTTCACGTTTTATTAGGAAAAGGTTGTATGAAAAGACAGGGGTTGCTGGCCATGGGAGCCCAGGGACAAAAACAGAGGACAAGGATTGCAGTGCCCAGAAAAATGCCTTCTGGGGAGACAGTCTGTTTGGGCCTGAACAGCGCAGCACCGGGGTTCAGAGTGGGAACTCTCGTATGGACCACTTAGGGCGCGATCCCAATGCTTTCCACTGGCTGTGTGGCTTTGGGCAAGTTCTATACTCCACACCTCAGTTTCCCTCAACTGTGGAATGGAGCTAACGACAGCCCCTATGTCAGAGGCTTATTAGGTTACAGCAGAAACTCTGAACTTCATGTGGAGTAGGAGCTGGCACACACAGTAAACCCTCAGCCAATGGCAGCTACTGTTAGTGAGAGTGGCTTCCTCGACAGGGCTTTTGCATCACATAATGGGGGAAAGAGCCTTGGGCTGACCAGTCGCATTTCGGACTGCTCGGCGGACTACCAGGCACTGTATCTGGTGAGATCACAGAAGGGAAACCCCACTGTGCCCAAGTCACACTCCTTCAACTCACCTTGCTTCCTGTCCCAAGGCCAGCCTTGAGGGGCACTTCCCAGTTGCCTGGGCATCAGAGAAAACCTAGGTTTCCAATCCTGACTGTATCACTTTCTTTTTAATCCTAAAAGTCTTAGTTTTTCCTATTTGCAAAAATGAGAATAATGATACCCACTCAGAAGAAACACATGGCTCTGTGCCTTGCATACAGCAGGCACTCAATAATTATGGTTAGTTTTTCCCTGTCCCAACCTCACTAGATGACTAGATGTTTCTGAGGATAAAGACTCCATCTTTTCTTGTTTCCATTGTTCTCTTTATCATTGCTCAGCACGGGGTAAGACCCAAACCAAGCTAAGACCTCATTTCATAGGTAACCCTCAGGATTTCTCCGTTAGTGGATTTTATCTGTCTGTCCCATGAAAAGTCATAAAGGAAAGCCCAACGTGCCTAGAAGTTCCATTTGAGGTTTGGTTGGTCATCTGGAACCTGAATAGCCATCATTACTTTTTCAAATGGGCAAAACTCCCGTAATTTTTCACTTGGTGGGTGAATATTTCCAATAGTTGTGACAGCTTTGAATGAGAGTTAAAAGCTTACAGGAACATTGGCCTAAAACTATTGCCTTTGAACAAACCCAAAATATAAAACTGCCTTGTGATGTGTCCCTGAGCTCTAATCCCTGGTAGACAATGGATCTGAACGAACTGGAAGAGTCCGGCTCTCTTACCAATACACAGAGGAGGTGGGTAGTTCCAGCGCCGCACGGTTCCGGGCATGCAGGAGATGTGGGCGTGGCCCTGGAGGAATCAGGAACAGGGGTGGGCTAGCTGCCCCCACCGGCAGGGTAGTATGCACAACCCATGACAGGGGCCTTGCGTTAGGAAACTAGATACAGAGGTCCACCGTGGGATGGGGAGTGAGGCAGTGGGAGAGAGATTTTGGGGAAGGATGCTTCTAATGGCCATTACTCTAGAATTCTCATTACTCAAGCTTCCTTGTAAGCCTCCTTTAATTATTAGACTCCCTCATGGCCTTCAAAAGAAAATTAAATTTTCCTAACATCTAATCAAACTGAAACTTTGCAGGAACACATTTGAGGCCGGCTGGTACCAAATCGCTAAAGTCAGCAAAGTTTCTCTTCTGCATGAACAGCTCTAGGAGGGGATAATGGTCCCCGGGGGGAATTAGGGGTCTGCTCCCTGTTCTCTGGTGACTGCAGCTCTGATGCCGCGAGGCCGGCCAAGCACACATCAGGGGACACCTGTTTCCTGCCCTGGGTGTCAAGGGGAGGTACCTGAAGGGCATATCCTGGCTCACACTGGAAAGAGACCACATCATTCACCAGGTAGCGCTCGCCAGTCTTCACCCCATTACTGGGCACGGCAGGTTCTGGACAACTGCTGAGGCCCACCGCTAAACAAGAGACAGACAGAAAGGAGAATGGACCAGCTCTGTGGGTCAGCACGATCGTAGGCTGAGGATGATGCTGGCAGCAGGCAGGGAGAAGGGCACTTCTTAATTGGGCGTTGTCTGCTCCTGGACTTCAGGCGAGCACTCCCAACCCTTGCACTTGACAGTGCAGAGAAAATCACAGTGCTTATATGGTACAGCGGCTCCACAGACCAAAGCCCCCTGGGGCAGGCAGGTACCCTCCAGGAACTCTGGCTGCCATCTGCCCCCTGGGCTCCCCGGAAGGCCTTTGGAGCAGGAGAGCCAGGGAGCAGCCCAGCCCTGGCTCTAAACCCCCAGGCCCTCTGCATGAGCTCCTCCCATATCACGCCTGACCCGGACCGCCAACTGCCCTCCATCCTTCTTGCCCTAAGAAGACAACTCTGGCTGACTAAGAAATTGGGAGACAGGCAAATGGAAGGCAAGAAGGAGAGAAAGCAGTTATCAGAGGGACACCTCAGTGGGGCTAAGGGGCTCCGAGTCCCCTCTCTGGGGCAGAATGTCTGGAGAAAGTCTGCCACTGAATGGGGCGCTCCATGGCCCTCTTTCTCCACCGGTATTTCCAAGTCAGGCCAGCTCCTTTCTGTGGGCAGCTCTGGGGCTTCTTGACCTTCGCCCCCATGGTCAGCCCGGAGCCTCACTCACCACCTGACCCAATACCTCCCTTCCACCTCCTACCCTAGGCCATTCTGTTCCTGTCCATCCTGTGCTCACAGGCGATTTGTGTGCTTCTTTCCTAGGATCCGGGACTTCCTTGTTCAGCAATTCGAAGTGGGTCCCCATCGCCTATTATGTGGAATCTCATCTCTCATTCTGACATTCTAGGACTTCCGTGATCTCGGCCTGGTTTCAAAATCCCCTCCACAGGCTCCCAAATGCTCCTTACTCACTCTCCTTTCTTGACTTTTCACATTTAGTCTGCATTCATTTGGCCCTTATCACACCCCCAGCGCTGCACCCAGAGCGGCGCTGGGCATCCACCTTGGCGTCACTCCCCCCTCCCCCGCCCTCCCTCCACTGCTGTCATCACTCCCTGAGCGCTTCCCACGAGCAAGTCTGGGCTGAGTGGGTCCCACACATCATCCCATCCGCTTGGTGCAGGTCTTAACGCCCCACTTCACAGGCGAGGATGAAGGCCAAAGACCCAGAGACACGCCTTTACGAAGCCACATTGACAGATGTAAATCCATGCCCAGGTCTGCCCAAGTGGGGGCCATACCCTGAGGCCACATGAGCTCTCCTCGGCCCCGGCCTTCTCTCCCCAGTGTCCCTCCTGAAAATCATCCTGGTCCTCTTTATGTTCCATCCTGGCTGACTCCCACAGCAAACAGAGGTGTAGCATCTCCTCAATGGAGGACTTCAAGCCTCTCCTGTGTCCCTGAGGGCCCCATCTGCAGGCGTGGGCATTTGTGATGCGCAAAATAAATCCCTGGGTATTTGCTGGTGGCTGGGGCTTGGAGTGTGCCTGCCCGGGGACGCGGGCTGGAAGAACCATGAGGAGACGAAGAGGTTGCTTGCTGTAAGCTGAGTTTTTGGCCTACTCCAAAATGCTCCTTTTACGGAGGGCAGAAGAAAGGAGAGGAGGGTGTACGTGCTAAGGCATTTTGTGGTTAGGTCTGATCCAACTGTACATTTTCTGAGTTTTGACAAATGTGTGCGCCTGTAAAATCCAAACCCCTACAAAATGATACAACATTACTGTCACTCTAGAAAGTTCTCTCGTGCTCTTCCCAGGCAACCCCTGTCCTATATGTGCTTTTAAGAAATGAACAGGGTGCTTGAAATGAACGCTGTCTGGTCCCATGTCCACAAATCTCAGCAGCTGGGACAAAAGACCTGAACGACAGAATTAAAACCATAATTACACTGAATCTGAAGCACTTCACCCTGGTTGTCATCTTGTCTATTTCTCCCCACTTCCCCCTGGACTCCAAGTAGAATGCAATTCAGAATGTAAAAAGGGTGATCCCAACTTAGTAACCTAAGACCTTCTTACCAGAAAGGCAGTGTCAGACCAAAGGAGGAGGGGCAGCAGGAAAAAGAGAGAAAGCCAGAGCAAGAGAGTGCGGTGGGAGGAAAAAACGGAGCAGAGGGAAAAGTGAGGCCAGAGAGAAAGGAGGGAGACAGAGAAAAGTCCATTCTAATTTCTCTTAGACGGCACACCTTGATTTTATTTAAGCCATGCTGGCAGCGAAGGAAGAATTACTTTTTATCATACGCAATTTTTTACTTTTGAAAGCATAATTGGTCCATTTCCATTTTAATTAAATAAACATTAAATATGAGTCATAGCAGTAGATATGACTTTTCAGTACCCTTCAGAACCATTTGCCTGTACAATAGCAATTAATTCTCCCTTTCTGCATCTCTTTGTAGACTGTCTACAAAACAAAAATATAACTACAGGGTCTTGGTTCCTATGAATTTCCTTCTCCGAATACTAATGGGGACCTCTGTTTTCCCCTAGCTTTTTCCCACCATGAGAGGACAGTGCATGATAAACATCAGCTACTGAGAAAACGACCAGTTCCCTGAGAAAAAAAAATTGAGAAGAAGAACATTTTTCCTGGAAATGAGGCAGTAGAATGACAAAGAGATTTAGGAAGAAAGTATGTCTTTGAAAAAACGAAAAATAAAGAGAAAATTCTCGGGAACATTTAAGGACTCAAATTAAAATATTGGATAAGGACATAAAACTGCAAAGAACAAAGAAAAGAGGGTAAAAAAATGTGGATGACTTAAGAGACCGGGGATATTTCAGACCCCCATCTCCGTGAAGCCTTAGAGGTCTGTGGAGGAAGGTCTCAGAGGTCCCTGTCCTACCCTCTGCCCCTCGGGGTCTTTGCTGCAAGCTATCCCAGGTCTCTCCTGCTAGATGCCCTTGCAGGCCATGAGCATCCTGGGACCCAGCAACCCTCTCCCAACTACCTGGATGACGCTCATTCATTTTGGAGGCCAGCTGGGTATGTGCATACACCCAGTGCGGACCCTACCAGGGCTCCCGTGCCCACTGGGGCTTTCATCCGCACAGGCTCATGCCGTCAAAGAGGGTCAAGCCAGTCATGACTTTCTGCATTTCCAAAGACAATTTGCATCGCGGAACCCGAACTGGAAGAGACCAGTTTTTAGGATTGGAGAAGATCGTCTCTATTTTCTCATATCCAAAATTATATACCTGGCCTAGGCCAATGACCAGGGTTTTGACAAATGCACGCGCCTGTATAATCCAAACCCCTTACAAAACAACACAACATTATTGTCACTCTAGAAAGTTCTCTCACGCTCATCCCAGGCAACTCCTGTCCTACATGTGCCCCCTTCCCATCCCTGGTGTGGACACAGGGGAAGCACACAGGTTTCTGAATAACTGCCATTTGGGCGAGAATCCCGCCTCCACCCAAAGCCTGGCTGTGCAGGCCTGAGATTTCGGACCTTCTCTGAGCTTTAGCCATCTCACCTAGGTCTGCAATAGGCCAAGTGGGATGGAGAAAAACAGCCTCATTATGACCCGTTCTCATCCTGGGTACTCTGTACCTGTCAGTTCCCACCCCGAACCCTGTACACAGCTGAGACTCTAGATTCTCACTTTTGTACTCCAGGTGGAAGCCGGCTGCCGACACGCTGATATCTGAGTAGAAATGAAGGTAGAGCTGGTTGGAGGTGCTGTTCAGAAGGGCAGGCACAGTTGTTCCTGGGCAAGAAATGGGCAACACTCAGGCTTAGTTTCCTCGGCCACCGAGCTCCCCGTCTTTCTCCTGCTTTTGCTACCTGATGACATTCTGCTCCCCAGGCCCCAAAATGTCCCCACTATCACACTCGCTACAAGACAAATCAGCACCCCTCAGAGTGCCGGGTTTCCAATGTCCAAAGGAGGCAGGAGACCGCAGACAGCTTTCTGTGGACTGGGCGGGGGCGGAGCCTCATGCCAGCAGCAGGGTGAGTTCCTCGGGTGGCCCACGAGTCTGGTACCCTCCCAGCCATCTTCAAAATGATTTGGACATGTCTCATTATCTGGGTAATACAGGTAGCACAAACAGTTTATCTGGGGCACAGGACTCCTTTTCATATCTTGGGTTCTGGGGCCCAGAAGACTCAAGTAATTGACCTGGTCATTGGGCTAAAACACAGCACACACCGCCAGAAGCCCACCACTGGAAGGGAAGATAAACTAAATATAGGATCACCATAGGATCCAGGGATTTCACTCTGTGGTATATACCCAACGGGACTGAAAACACACGCCCTCATAGAAACGTGTATGTGAACATTCATAACGGCATTATTCATAATTAGCTAACAAGTGGAAAGAGCCAAATGTCCATCAACTGATGAACGATAAACGAACTGGTGCCCATTCATACAATGAAGTGCTCTATGTGCTACAGCATGCTGAGCCCTGAAAACGTTCTGCGGAGTGGAAGAAGCCAGGCACACAAGGCCACGTATAAATGCCTCGGGTAGAAGTGGGGGTCAATGGAGAGTAGGTGCAAATGGGGACCTGGTTTCTTTCTGGGGTGATGAAAATGTTTTGGGTTTAGATAGTAGTGGTGGCTGTAGAACTGAATATACTAAAACCCACTGAACTGGGCACTTTAAAATGGTGAATTTTATGGTGATGTGAATTATATCTCAATAATAACAACAACAACAACAACAATAATAATGTCCACAACTACCCTCTAAGGTGAGGTCCCTGGAAGTCCCACCTCACCTGAGAAACTCCCCAGCATAGTCACAGTGTTGTCTGCACCGTCAAACACTTCCAGGGAGTCCCAATTCTGCTCTGTGACAAAACTGATGACTTGAATCTAGGGAAGCAGAGGAATGGAACTGTTGGTGAGACAGCCTGCTACCCGCCCTCCCTCTCCTCATGTAATCAATTCAGTTACTGAGCGCCTACTCTGGGCCTGACATTGCGCTCGGTCCTTCTAATAAAAGCAAGATGCAGCCTCTACCCCTGAGGAGCTCTTTGTCCAATGGGGGAGACACATGTGAAATGAATGATTTTAAGGCAGCGAATGGGGAAAGGAAATCCAGGAAGAGGGAATACTTCAGTCTGACGGGCCCTTTCTCTCTGTCTCTCGAACATCCCTCAGGTTTGCCGCTATGCTGTTGGGACCGCGACAGACATCCTGCAGCAATGAGCCTACGATAGTGGAGAGTCCGCTCCTTGCTGGACTGTCCACTGTAAGGCCCTGCTTGCTGCCTCTCCGTGGGCCCTTCCATGCCTGTTCTGTGGCCTCCTCCACCTGGCTGTAACCACTGGGCACCTGTTATGGCCCCAATCCCGTTCCTGCGGTTCAGGCTGCAGGTGTGACACCCCAGGTGTGTGCCTGGTGTCTCATCTGCGCTTCTTAGGTTGCTCCTTCCCTGTACCTGCAATGTTGCCTCTTTTATTCCTCACAATTTTAAGAAAAAAAAAAACAAAACCCAAAACCTCCAAGACATTTGAAAACTATTTCCTATGAATCGTTCCCAATCTTTGTATTCCAGCTCCAGGTCCACTTCCTTATTCTGGCCTTCCCTGATGGCCTGAGCCTGCGCCCACCCCTCCTCCTTCCTGCGTCACCTGGCTCTCTCCTCATGCCCCCCAAAGTCCCAGGGCCATGAGCTGTGGTGTTTTTCTGTGTGGGGGCCCCAACTCCACACTCGGCCTGAAAGGCAGGGACAGGGCTATGTCTCCTCCCGGCCACCTGCCTGATGGAGATGTCTCCTTGCCCCTACCTGGATTCCAGCACCTTCGGGGACCACGATCTTCCACACGCAGTTGAGGCTGTTGAGGTAGGGCTCCGGGAAGCCGGGGGACAGGATGGTGCCCCTGCGCTCTGTGAGGTTGCCTCCACACGGCACTGGGAGGAGGCAGCTCTGGTCTTTGTGGGTCCCCCATGGGAACCTCCCCAAACAGACTTTTCTCAGGACTCCCCACCCCGCTGGCTTCTCCAGTAGGCCCTCAGTCCCACCCTCCCCATGGCTCCTCCCCATGCAATCCCTTTTCTGGGGCCTAGACCCATGCACCTCCCTTCACACCTCTTCCCCCCACCCCACCCCCCAGCAAACCCAGCTCCTCCTCCTTGCTGTCTTTACATTCACTCCACAGGACTAGTGACGTGAGTTATGCGGGCAGGCAGGGGCTGCTGTATGTCTTGGGGTAGCGGCTGGGTCTTGCTGCCTCCCCCAGCAAGAAAGGACTGTTTGCCAGCTGCCGCTCCCTGGATATCCAGGCACTCACCTACACATGTTGGCGCTGAGACATTCCACTGGGCCAAGGCCCCGGGAACAGGGAGGCACTCGATTTCTGGGGACCCCTGCAGGGCATAGCCGGAATTGCATTCGAAGCGGACGATGGCCCCCACCGAGAAGTCACTGCCCAGTCTCTTGCCATAGCGGGGTTCCGGCACAGAGCTGCACTGCGTGGCGCTGGTTCGGGGCACCGCTGCAGGGGACAAGGGCACTGAAGGGCAGGCCTCTCCCCTCTAGAAACTGGCCCGGGGATGGACTCCCAACTGGATTAGAACTGACAGCCTGGATGGGACCCCGATGGGCTCTGGGCGCTTTCCCTTAGAGCAGGGGTAGGGGGCTTCCTAGGATGAGGCCCGTTTACTGAAATAGAGATGGACACACAATGCCACAGCACAGCTTCTGCAGGCCATGGGAGGCAGTGTGAGTCCCCGGCCAGACTTCGGGCCCAGTTGTGTTCCTTGCCTTCCCAGTGATGCCCCTCGCCCATCAGGGTCCCACATTCCCCAACAGGGAGAATGGCCCTTCCTCCCCCACTTCAGTGCCGCCACCCCGCTTTTGGCCTCTTCTCCCACATGCCTTGGGACCTGCCCGGGGCTCTGATCGCCGTCACCTGGATCTCCTCTCTGTCTACCCTCAGCGGTAGACAGCACCTTTTAACCTAGGCCCAGAAACAGCGTCCCTCGTAGCAGGATTCCCCCTGCACCTCGAAATGTAGCTCACCCTGGGCCACTGTATAAACAGAACCACACTGCGATCGGGCCCTAAAACGTGGACCTTCTTCTGGGCAAGGAGGAGCTGGGGCCTGTAGGTGAACCCCAGGACGCTCCCAGACTTTGCCTTTCAGGGCCAGCAGGGAAGGGGACAAACATTGATGACCGCTTGGTGCCCGCTCCTTCGTGAATTCTCTGTTAACTCTATCAGTGAGGTAATGTTATTACCCTCATTTAATGGGTGAGCAACCTGGGGCTCCGAGCTGGAGTAACAGGTGCCCAGTCAGAAAGTGGCAGGGTTGGGATTCAAATCCCTGTCCGCCTCACTGCCAAGCCTGTGTTTTTCCCACACCTTCCCTGGGCCTTGTAGATAAAACCAAGCCCCCAGGACAGAGTCTAGGAAAAAGGCGTGGGCTGGTCTTCCCAATGCCACTGGGGCTGCGTCAGACAATGTGGGGGGCAGAATTAGCTTCTGATGTCTGATTTCTCCCCTCCTTCATCATGGAGTTTGGTCCAAGAATTGTCTGTGGAGTAAATGAGTGTATAAAATTCAACTGAATTTCAAGAACTACCTCACAAGCTAGTAACCGTCCCTAATACCCTAAGAATGAGGCTCAGACCAAAGAACAAAGGTCTCTGTTCCTTTGGTCACTGAGTCACTGAAAAACGGAGACTGCCTTCTCCCCTCCCTTAGCCCTACCCTTCATACCTTGGTAGACGAAGTGGAAGCCTCTGGCTGGTGCTTGGCCTTTGGCACTGAACTTAATGAGAACTTGATTGGAGGTGGCCAAGGGCAGTGATTCTCCTGCCAAGATAAGGGGTGAGGAGGAGTAGGGGACAGTGAGTCCAGCAGTTGGGCCCCGCAGATAAAACCCTGGCCAGGAAGGAGGGGCTGCCCACACCCCTTGCAGTAATTCCTTCCACATCCCAGCTCTTCCTGAAATGAAACCTCACATTTTCATTGCACTTTTCAGTGTAAAGTTTGCAGGAGGCTTTAGCATCAGTGGTCTTATCTTGACCCCCAGTTGATGTGAGGTTGGCATGGCAGGAGTCCAGTACCCTCAGCTAACCGATCAAGAAAGGGGGGTTCAGAATGGTTAAATGACCTGCCTCGAGAGGAGAAAGCTTCTAAAGAGCTGCAGACCCGCAGGCATGAGGATAAGGCCACTACCAAACTCTCTGGAAGCTTACGAGGAAAGGTGTTGTCAATTGATGCAAGAAATAGCACCAGCTCTGGGAAGGAGGGTGCTAGGATCTTTAGAGTGTAACCGGCCTTTCCCCGATTCTCCTCAAAGTGATCAATTACCAGAGTGACGAATGTGTAATTTATTGTTCATACTAGGACACTTTTGAGAGTAAAAAAGGCATGCTATTAATAATTATACTGGGACAATCCAGGCAAAGCAGGACCTATTGTCACCCAACCAATAACATACAAACTGGTAAAACCTGAATGGGCATAGGAAGTTAAGGGAGCCCAACTTCCGTAACTTTGTATCAGAAGAGTAAGGTGTATCTTCTGGTTGTTGTGGTACAGATGGGTGGGAGTAGGCAGCACGACCAGACCCGCAGCCCGGAGGCGCACTCTTGGCCATCATTACCTTCCTGGGGAAGCGGAGGGACTACAGGGTGGAGGCAGTGGCATGGCCACTCCGCATGATGCCCCTCTGAAGTCTTAGGGATCCCCGAGAATGGCTGCCGGTTCCACCAACAGAAGTAGGCGTTACAGGAAGCCAGGCTACATGGCCGCTCTAGAGAGGGCTGGAGTTGGCATCAGCCGAGAGGCCACTGGGAGGCGCATCGGGGGCCCACCAGCGCTTGCAGGAAGCTGGCGGGATGCTACTGGCCACAGGGAGTGAACAGCCTGTAGCGCAGCACACTTAGAATTGCATGTGACCCACATGGCTCAGCCTGGCTAGGAGTCATTACCCTGGCTAACTCTTGGCTGCCAAAGTGAAAAACAAAAACAAAACTCATGAAGACAAAGTGTCTCCTCATTATCTCTGCCTCCTCCTCTCAATGGATGTGAATGGAATGAGACTCAGCTTTTCCATCCTCCCACCATGTGGCGTGACATATGTGGATTAGGATCCCGCTAACCGCCCACAGAACCCATTTGGACTTCCATTCTTGGACATATGCAGACCTCCCTGTCCACGGCTAAGCAAGGACATAGCAAAATCACTGGACATACAGAAATATTCCAAAGTTTTAAGGGGGGAAGCTACTCTGAGGAACCAAAGCAAATATTTTTATGTGAACAACAAAGAACAGGCAAAATTTCAGAAGACGGTCAATCATGACTGTCCCAAGATTAAATCTAGCATTCCGCCTGTGAAATCAGAGGAGGGAGACATGGCAAAGGGAAGATCTGTGGTTAACAAAGGCGTCAAAGAGATGAGAAATGCTAGCACATGGCAGCTGGATTCTACAGAAATTGAACAGCGACATGGAGATTAAATTTGGGAAAATCTTCCGAAATCCACAGAAAAAGGATAAAGAGATTGAAATAAAGAGAGAAATGATAAGTGACATGGAAGACAGATGAAAAAATCCAATATACATATATCAAGAATTCTAGAGACAGAAGACGAGAGAAACTGAAGGAGAATAAGTTAAAGATAACTTTCCTAAGGTTAAGGAAGTCTTGAGGTTCAGAAGGAAATTGTTCACAAAGCGTCAGATCTAATTAATGAGAAATGATTTCCACTGCTACACATCCTGCTGGGCTTTTTGATTTTAAAAATTAAAAAAAATATTGAAAGGTATTTAGAAAGAAAAGCATAGGTTACCTACAAGATGAAGAATCAGTTGGACTCCAACTGGTCTGTAATATTAGCCGCTGGAATAGAGTGGAACAAATACTGCAGTTTTGAAACAAAAAGTTTGTGACCCATAACTTGATTCACAATCAAGTTGTCATTTAATATGTCAAAGGAAATGCATTCTCATACATACAAGGTGACAGAAAGTGCTGCAGTTATGAGCCTTACTAAAAAAATGAATGAACGTAGGGAAATAAAAAACTTGCAGGGATAAAGACAACCTGGAAAATATAGTTAAACCCAAATAATTATTGTGAATAGGAAACAACACTAAATGCAAATGTAAAAACTTGTTGTTGGAGGAAGAAGTCCATAATTTAAAAATAATTACTAATAACATTACTATAAAAGTCCAAATATATCAAGAAAACATGGAATTTAGAGACGTCTCTGGTATGAGTAGAATGGAGAAGAGGCAAAATCAAAGCAAAAACAAATAAAAACTCAGAAAGAAGAAAATAAGTTGACTGGTAGCAGACCAGATGTTTCACTTGTAAAATCAATAAGTAAACTTCCTCTTAAAAGGAAAAAACTCTCAGCGGAAATGAGGAAAGACAGAACAGCCAAACACAGATCCAAAAATTGTTAGAAACACAAGAAGACAACAACGTATCACAATAGTAGTGGGAGATACTTTAACACAGCATTCTCAACCATTGATATATCAAAAAGAAAAACAAAATGAAGTTTGCTGAGTAGTGGTCCTCAAGCTCCACCCACCCCCCCCCCCCCCGCCCCTGCTGCCCTTAATACACAGTAGGAACAGGGACACATGTCACTTCCATCAGTACCAGTGGCTCATCATCAGTATTCCTCCAAATGAGGAGTAAGATAAGACCCGCGTATATTGATGCTGACATCTGTGGGTCCTATACATCTATCTGTCTGTCTGTCTATCTACCTACCTATTTTTCTATTTCTATTGGTCCTATACATCTATATCTACAACTGTATCTACATTTATACCCATAAGATCTAAAAGTATACATGTCTATTTTTCTCTACCTGCACCTATACTTATACTTCTATATCTATACCTGCTTATACTTCAATGTCTTTGTCGAGCTATCTATCTATCCATCTATCTATCTATCAAGAGATTTCGAAAAAGCATCCTCCCTCAGGAGATCCAGACTCACACCTCCAGCTGGGTGTGGAGTGCTGGTGTAGGAAAATCGTTTGACTGAGAACCCCTGCTATGATGGATTTGAATAACAAAGTTGAATCAGACTGATCTAATGGCCACTATGAAGCTCGCTGAATCCCAACAATAACTCTGGGAGGTAGAACTTACTCTGCCTTTTACAGATGAGGAAACTGAAGCTCAGAGTGGTCAAGTGTTGTACCTGCAGGCACCTGGTGAGGAGGCGGGTGAGCTTGGGCCCTTAGAGTGCGGCTGTGAGCTCACCCCTCCTCTCTCTATGGCATCTCGCCCCTACAGAGAACCCCACTCTTTTCAGATACCTAGGGAATTAAAAAAATGCTCTTGGCTACTGAGAGGGCCTCATTTAATCCCCAAAGTATCATGGTACAAACTATATTCTCTAACCGCATGGCCATAAAAACAGAAAACAATGCAAATGTAACAAGAACGAGTTCTCAGGGGTGGGAGGGAGAGGAGACATTCTTAAAACAACCCCTGGAAAAAAAGAGTAAAATTTGATCATGAGTTATTTAGGAAGTAATGATGATGAAAATAGTACATATCAAAATTTATGACTTGAAGCCAAAACTATGCTTAGAGGTAAATATATTGATGTAAACATGCTCTTTATTACACAGCAAAAACAACAGAGAAAGCTTTCAATTCAAGATGTTAGAACAAGAACAAAATAGTCTGGAGAAAAAAATGGGGAGAGACATTATGAAAAAAAAAAGGCAGAGGTTAATTAATTAGAAAATAATAACAAACTCCAGAGAAGAATTGGTAAGTAGATGCAATAAAAAAATAAATCAAATGAAACAAACAACAAAAAAACCTTTGGTCCAGCTGAGTAAGAAGGGGAACTATGAATGCAGCATTCAGCATTGGAAAGGCAGGAGATAAAACCACTAATAGAAAGGAGATTGAATAGCATCATGGTCGCATGTTATATAAGCAATGCTGCTAAAGTTAAAATAATTACAAAATGAATATTTACTAAAATGTAAAACATCAGCATTAATAACAAAATAAGATACCCGAACAGACCAATAACAATGGAAGAAAATAAAGAGAAAAACCACTGAAAAGGAAGAGATAAAAATAATGAGACAGATTTATCTGCAGAGGATATCACTTCTTGCCTAAAGGACCCGGGGGAATCAGCTGGCAGTGTTAGCATTGTTATGAAGGTTCGATGACTTTACAGAATGAATACACCAGAAATACCAGTCTTCTAGCACACGGGCAAAGACCAATTAGGACATATAACATGGGGAGCCCATTAACAGTAGCAACAAAAATCTCCATGAAATAGCTGGGAATGAAGCTGACACAGAATGCTCATTGCCTAACTGAAAATTGCAGCACCTGCCCTAAGGTTACAGAAGATGAGCAGAGGGAGCGACGCACGCGCTCCTGCGGGGGAAGAAGAGTTCCTATTATACAGGTGTGCGTTCTCCCCCAATTAATCTACTGTATACGTTTAATGGATTCCAATGAAAATTCCAATGTAATTTTTTAAAACTTGACAACATATTTCTAAAGTTTATCTGGGGGCAAAAGTTAAGCAAGAAAAGCCAATAAAAATTCAAAACAAAGAATGTCTATGGGGACTTGTCTCACCATATGTTTAAAATTAAGGTGATATTAAACATTATTATACTGTTACAATAATTAAAGCTTTTTGATATTGATAAGAATAAACACACACTTAGAGGAAATGGATAAAAAGTCAAGAAACATACACTTTCCTTCATAAAAATTTAATATATGTAAATCTGGCATTTTAAAAATTCTGTTAGGACAACTGATTGAGTTCAAAAAAATACGGTCATATTTCCTGCATCAAATAATATGTCAAAATAAATTCCAAAGTTATTAAAGCAAAAACAATATAACCAAAAAGTAAAAAAAAAAACCCCAAAACCACAAAACCTCACAAAGGAATGTTTATTTCATCAGCATGAACTAAAGAAGGAAATCATAAAAGAAAAACATCAATAGATTTGATATTATGAGAAATTTAAATTTTCTGACATCAACACACACCCTGAAGAAAACTAGATGACAGATGACAAATTATAGGGGAAGGCTTTTTATAGCATATGATATAGGCAAGAGGTTTTTATAGCATATTATATATATAGGTTATAATAATATAGTGTTTTACTAAATAAATAAGAAAATAAATACTAATAGAAAAATCAATACTAATTCACAAGTAGCTTCACAAAAAATGCACGGACTAATAATTTCATTATATAAAGGTTAACCTAACTAGTAATAAAAATGGCAGACTGAAAAATGAGACACCATTTTCACTTTTCTAGCTGATAATTGCTTTTGTTTTTTTAATTACCTAATTTTGTGAGGATAAAACATGCCCTCTTATTCATTGTTAGTGAGCAAAGTGGCAAAAACTATCTAGGGGTATATTTGACATCTGTTAAAAGAAAATTAAGGATCTCACATATTCTTTAACTTGGCAATTCTGCTTCTAGATATTCTAAGGTAGTACAGATGTGTATAATGACATGTATAACACACTGAATTACTATTCATAAAAGAGAAAAATTAGAAACAATCTATGTTCAATAATAGGGAATTCATTACATACATTTTAAATAACTATATGATAGACTATTATGCAGCATTTAAAAATCCTATTACAGAATAAAATAATGACAGAGAAACATTCACAATGAATATTTCAATAAAAATATGTATATTGCTTTGTTCAATAAAATATGTAAACGATTAAGTCTAAGTAGATATAAAGACTGGAAGGAAGTACACTCCATCTTTTCAATGGTACTTTCTGGGTGGCTTTTATTTATTTTAATTCACTATATAATTATTTTTTTGTTGGCTCTAAGTTTTCTGCAATGAAAATGCAATATGTTTATAATTAGAAAAACATGTTGAGGCTAAATACAAAACAACGGGGAAGGCTGCACCCCACGGGGGCGGTGCAGACACAGCTTGGGATAAGAGCAGTTTCTGAAGCCCCCCTCTAGGTATGGGCGACCAGGAGCCCGCTGCTGTGTGAGGGGCAGAGCGCCGGCACATGACAAACGCCAAACTGTGGGGTTCCCCCCGTAGCCAGCCTTCTAGGGCCTCTTTCCTCTTAGCTGGCCCGCGACACCCACGACCCACCACATCCCCATCGTTGGCCGAGCCCCGGGTACCTGTGTGGGTGCCCGACAGGGAGCTGAGGAGGCGGGAGTGCTGGCTGTGGCCATCGTGCACCTCCACCACATCGTTGAGGGCCGTGTGGAAGAAGGCAAACTGTCCAAACACCACTGTGGAGGAGACATGGGGTGGAGATCTCAGTGAGGAAGCCGGTACGGCCATGTTGGGGGCAAGCAGTGGAGATCTGGGGGACCCCAGGCCAGGAAGACGGAAACCTTGGAGGAAGTTGTTGGTTCATGGGGCTAACTCCTCGCTGAGCCTTTCTACTGGCTGATTAGCACACAGGCCCAGGCCCGAGGCCCAGGCACGCAGGGGCTGGGAAGGGCTGGCGGGCATTCTCCCACATGGGTCAGGACGACATTGAGAAGTGCACCCAGTGGTCAGGCTGGTGGCCGTGCCACTGAGCTGATCTTCCTCCTTTCCCAGACAGCAGCTGCAGCAGCTACTTAAGGACATGAAAGGGCTTTGGGTACCATCCCCATTTTCCATGTGATCCCAGGACCTTGTCCCTGACAGGCGGCCTTGCCCTGCACCCACTCTATGCTCTCTCTCGGACTGAGCAGCCAGCTCTCCGCCGGCTGCCCCCTGCCCCCACTCTCCTGGGTGGCCAGGGTATATCGATTCCCTTTGCCCCATCCAACACCAACTGGGTTTAGAAATAGTTCTTACTCCTCCTACAAAGAGGAGATCCAGGGGGAAAGCAGCTGGTGAGCTGACTGCCCAGGAACAACTGGTCTGTGCTCCTCAGGAACTTCCTGAGTCCTTGAGGGCTGGCAGGACTCTTGACTGTCCCCACTGCCAACCAGGTGACAAGCCTGGCTCCTTTTTACTTTGCATTCTTGGAATCTGGAGGTTTCTCTGTCTTCTCAGGACACGGGCCTGCCCCTCACGTTCTCCTTGCTCATCTTACTTACAGCTACTGGACCAGGCTGCGGGCCTCAGACAGAAGAGTGGGATGATGTGGCTCCCCGCTCCCTCACCTGTATTTGCAAGCCCAGCTCCATCCCGCTCCTCACCTCCTCCTGCCCCCTGGCTACCCATCCCTGGCTTCCCAGGTCGCCTGGAGCTGCAGCACACCTATTCAGACTTGGGCTGTTCTGGGTAGCCCAGTGCCCCCCACCTTCCCCCAGTCCTGCCTCGTTCCTCGCCACTCCCACCCCCTTGGTTCCGGCCGACTTGTCCCTCCCTCCCTCGTGTCAGGAGTGCATTCTGCCGCCCACTTCACAGCATCCTCACTCAGCTGTCCTGGGTGGGACACTGTTCTGCCTATTCCCATGACGGGAGTGGATATAATCGAGAGTGGAATCGGGACACAATTGGGAAGGGCCTGAGAATGTGGAAGGAGTCAGAAATCATAAACAAACATGCAATAAAGGTCCATACCATAATCCTTGGGCACAGTGACAAAATACAAGCAGATCTGTCCACTGGTGTAATTCTGGGGGTAGTTGGGGGACAAGACCACTCCATCTGAACCCTCATACTGTCCTCCACAGGGGGCTGAAAGAGAAATCAGACAGAGGGCAGGTGACCTTGCGGCCTCCCATCAGCTGTCCACCCTCTGTTCTGCTCACGCCCAGCTTGGGCTTCTGGCCCTGGCAGGCTGCCAGGAGGTGCACCGCCACTGACGGAGGGGAGGGGAGTTCTGAGGACACTGCCCTGCCCTTCCTGGGGACATCCATCCCTGACCTGGCATGGGGCCTAAAACCAACCCTGACGCTGTCAGGAGCCCTCCTGAGCCACGCCAGTGCTGACCCTCTCACTATTAACATGGCATTGGTCCCTGGGTGCACGGCCCTGAGGAGCATTTTGGGAACCTCTTCTGCTCACAAGCAGAGCCAGAACTAATCTGCCACTCCCATGGCTGATGTGCACCTGGGAGTTAGTGTCTGTGTAAGTAGAGACTTACGGCTTTCTCAGCCTGGCCCCACTAGGAGAGGCCAGCCCATGCATCCCTGCCACCTTCTGCCCCACCCCTGGCACCCTGTTCTGCAGGGGGTGGACCTTGGAGCCAAGCTCTTTCTCCTGGGCAAAGGGGTCTTGTTTTCCAACTTAGGTGGCCACCATGCTCTTGAAGCTCTGCCACTCCATCTATCTGCTAGGTCTCCATGGCTAACTCAGGTCCCCTGGAGTCAGGTCGCCCCCCTGGCCTTAGTCTTACACAGCGGGCCTCTCAGTGATTTTCCGTAGGACCAGGAATAAGCCAGGTCTCCTTTACACTCCCTTTTCCCTGGTATGAGCTGGGGGCATGGGTGGGGACACTATATGACCTGAGAGAGATGGCATACTCACAGGGACGAGTACACCTGGTGAACTATCAGCCATTCTCATGCACAGTGAACCCAAGGAACTCCCTGCTTTGAGGACCCTGTACTCCTCCCCCTTCCCCTTGCCCACAGCCCTCCCCCTGCCTCTGGCCTGCCCTCACTCCCTCCTTCTCCTGCCCCACCCCGGCTCCCTACCTGTGCACGCTGGCCGGGGATTGTTCCACACAGGCTTCCCGTCGGGCCCCAGAATGCAAGTGAGCGTGGAGGAGCCCTCGACTTCATAGCCGCCATGGCAGTAGTAGGTGATGGAGGAGCCCAGCTTGAGGTCAGACCCCACTCGTGTGCCATTCTTGATTGAACCAGGATCAAAACATGACTCTCGTGGGTTTTCTGAGGGAGAAAAAAAAGAAGAAAAACAAACATGTACACAGGACTCATTGGTGGCCTAATTTCAGGATGCGTAAGGAAGCCCTGACTCTAATTGGCCACTGAGCACATGGTGATTTGGGATTGCTGGTCCTATGCCCTCAGTCCTGCAAACCTCTACATCTGGTTAGAAATGTAGGGCTGGAAATCGTCCTGGAGAGGGAAATTTCACCCTACATTCTTGCCCTGATCTACAAAGGAGGGAGCTTCAGGTAAACCTCTGAGGGCTTTGTCGTCCCTTAGCCCACTCTCCCAGGGGTGGCACATGGTGCTCTGACTGGCAGGAGCTGAGGGTCCCGGGCCATATCTCGGCTTTAGGACAGGGTCACTGTGGTAAAGGTCCCAGAGTCCACCCGTTTGCTCAGGTTTGACCGCCCACACTCAGCACGTAGGCCTGCTCAGCCTCCTGTCTCCGTGTGGGAAGCAGGGCCCACTTTGGGAGGCTGCTTTCTTCTTTCTTTTACCAACATCTGTGCTGAGGTCCAGGGAGGTGGCACTGGCACTGGCTTTGCAGGCTGTCGTATCCATAGCTGGCAGGCACTTATGAGTGCCTGGGTGCCAATGCTTAGATTTAGGAAGAAACTCCACTTTAGCCTCTGGGGTAAGTCTAGGTCTCCAATACAGTTTTCCAGGGCTTTGCACTGGGGCATTGGGTGCTTGCTAGTTCATTAAAGCAGCAGAAGTTTTCTATCCGGATACTGTGCTTACATGTCTTCCCAATCAGGCCTACCACGGGCACGCCTAACAGGCATTGCCCTGTCCCTCCGCACTGGACAAGAGTGGATGCGATGCTGCCTGAGCGATTACAGGAGCAGTCAGGGCCCCGGATCGCCACAGCCTCCCTCGTCATCAGGAGCCAATGTCACTTCCATCCCCTGTGGCCTTTCCTCACCCTCCTCGGCCCAGGACCACCAATGGTCTAGAGGCCTGTGATCAGGGCTGGGCAGGGTCAGGACGCAGCTGAGGCTGGTCAGTATCAGAGAAATCCAACTGAATCTCAGGGCTCGGCTGGAGTCTTGGAGGCTACGCCAGCAGGAGGTCTAACATGCGGGCTCCTGGAGAGGTGCCGACAGCCCTCATAGGAGGGCTCAGGAACTCAGGGAGCAGATGTGGGGAGGAAAGAGCCAGAACAGAAGGGATCAGAGTTGAGGGATGAATGGCTCAGGAGGAAATTTGCTGATGGTTGTCACTGTCACCTGGGCGCCAGTTAAGCTACTTATACAAGGGCAGCTACGGCTTGAGAGTGTGTCATTCAGCTGCCACTCAGCCTGCTGACTGATGGAAGGGGGCTCATAGACTCTGAGAGTCTATGACCTGGCTGAGTCTAGCCGCTCTTGCAGTGGGCCCCTTATGAGGACCCCTGCTCTTCGTCTTTGCCCACATCAACGGGTGGAGTGGTCCCAGATATACCGCTAAATTCAAACTCAGGTGAGACCCAGAAAATGGTCTCTTGCTTAGTAGAGGGCCTCTCAGTGGGCTCCTCAGGTGCCCTGTGATGGGTCCCCTTGACTCCCACATCAAACCTGTCCTCCCCCTAAACTTGGTGGCTCTGGCAAGGATACAACTGGCCACTGGGTGACTCATATGTGAATCACAGAGATACAGGACACTGTAACCAGGTCTTATATGTCATTGGGTCAGATCTTATTTGAAGTTCAGAGAAATTAAGTAACTCGGGATCACATTCACACAGTTCATGACAGGCAAAACTGGCTGTGGCATCCAATATCCACTCTCCACTTTCATCCTTAAATTTAAAAAAATCCAGATTTTATGTAGAGTATCAAGAGTACCAGCTAAAAGCTACGCCTTCCAGCCTCCTGCCCAGCTAGATCTGGCCAAGGAGATATAGACACAAGTCAAATAATAGCTACTGTCTCACTAAGAGTAAAAGCCAAAATCCTTACAGGCCTACAAGGCCCTGCACAGTCTGCCTCCTGTCCTCCCCTCTACAGCCTCAGCTCCTACTGTTCCTTTGCTAACTTTGGTCCAACCACATTGGCTTCTGTGTCCAGAATGGTCCCCCCAACCTGCCGCACGGCTCCTTCTTTCACCTTTTTTAAGGATTTAACTCAATGTCTAAGTTTGGTTAGAAACCCAAGGCTAGAAATCATGTTGGGGAACGACACCTTCCGGACCAGCTATTTAAAATTTCAATATTCTTTTCCCAACACTCCCGTCATCCTTCTCTGCTTCTTCTCCTCTGCACTGAGATCAATACTGTCTCGTGTATTACAGATTTTCCTTTTTTTCTCTCTCCACTAGAATGTGGGTTTCATGGGGACAGATTTCCAGCTTTGTTAGCTGCTGCTGTCCAGTGTGTGGCACATGGCAGGCACTCAGAAGATATTTCTTAATAAGTGTGGGATTTCTAGAAAGGCTGCTTAAGGGGAGGTGACAGCTGAGAGAGTGTGCCTTGGCCCGCCCTTCTTTCTTCCCTTCCTACTCCCCGCAGTCTGGAATTCTGACGTCACTCTCGGATCTCCAGTCACAATCTGGATCCTGAGCGAGCCTTGAGGACAGGCGCCATGCATGCGCATGGCAGAGCAGAAAGACAAAAGGAACCTCGGTGAGGCTGCTTCATTACATTAGCCCCGGACCAGTCTCCACATTTCTTTCACAGGAAGGAGAATAAACTTCTACCTCAATACAAGCAACTGTGCGTTTAGGTCACTGCTGCATTGGCATTGGGACCCCAGATGGGAATGGCCGCCCAGAACTGTACGCTCTGTCAGGAAGTCCTTTCCTCCCTCCTCTGCACAGCGAACTCCTACACTTTTCAATGCCACCTTCTCCTGAGCAAGTTTCGGAACACTGTCTTCTGTCTGAGGAATTCTGTTTTTCTTTTCTCTACTATAGCATGTATGACAATATCTTGTAATGTGGGTAAGCGTATTTCTTTTCAGTGGGTTCTGAACTCATAGAGGACAGAGAGCATCACCTAATCTTCTCAATCCCGGAAGCCAGCACAGAACTTGGCACTAGGGCTGGCCGTATTTGGTACACCACAGGGGCTTAATAAATGGGTGCTGAACTGCCTGGCTGACTACCTCAAGGCTGGGAAAGTCAACAACCACATCTGTGATTCAACTGTAGACTCTATTCTTTAGTTACTCGCATGTCAGAGCAAGAAGAGCTCATCTTCCAACATTATCACATTAATAATAATGATAAGGATAACGACAATGATGATAGCCTCTCACATAGGAATATCACTTTATAATTTTCAAAGCACTCTCCAATCTGTTACCTCATTTGCATATCACAATGGCCTCTGCAGCAGGCAGGACCAGGCACACTCCTGTCCAGGCTGTGGATGAGGAATGTGGTGATCAGACAAGCTAAATAAGTTTTCAAGTCATTCACCTATTAAGAAGTAGAATTAAGACCAAGGTTAGGTCTTCGACCTGCCAAACCAGAGCTCAGCTGTGAATGATAAAACTAAATGATTAAAGCATCGTGATGATAATAAATAAAACCCAAGCCCTCCAAAAAGGGAAAATTAAAAGAACTAGCTTTGGCCTGGCTGGGTAGCTCAGTTGGTTGGAGCATCGTCCCATACACCAAAAAGCTGCATGTTTGATTCCCAATCAGGGCAGCTACTTAGGTTGTGGGTTCGACTAATTGATGTTTCTCTCTCACGTTGATTTTTCTTCCTCTCCCTTCCTCTCTCTAAAATCAATAAACATATTCTCAAGTGAGAATTAAAAAAATTTAAAAAAATAAAAGAACCAGCTTTTTTTTGTCCCTGATAAGGGAAAGTTTCCAATACTGTAACAGGAAAAAAAAAAAGAAAAGAAAAAGAAATGACAGAAACACTTGACCGATAAAGAACTATTTTAAAAAGGCTAAATTAGAGCCATCCACTGAACTATAAACAGCCTTCCACTAAAACAATAGTGGAAGTCTTTGAATACTGATATGGAAAGATGTCCAACATCTATATTGTTGGGCAAAAAAACAAAACAAAGCAAAAAAAAAAATCCTTCTTACAGATTAGTACAATGGTGTGATTCCATTCATACAGAACTGGTATCAGCAAGCTACAATTCAGCCCTCTTGCCTGTTTTTATAAAGTTTTATTGGCACACAGCCACGCCCATTTGTTTACATACTATCTACAGCTGTTTCAACATTGTAACAGCAGAGCTAGGCAGATGCAATAGAGGCCACCTGGCCTGCTCAGCCTAAAAAAATATACAGGGTCCAGCGCAAATAACACCCCTTTTTTATTACAAAATCTTTTATTACAAAATCCTAAGCACGTGATTCTGTTAGATAACAACATCACACTCAAGCTTGCTGTATGACATTTTAGGTGAAATTTTCAAATTAAAACTATAAAATTATTACACCCATATCATTACTCTACCAACCACACTCATGCAGGCCTTACGCCTGCCAGACCCTGTATTTACTATCTTGCCTTTTACAGAAAAAAGGTTGCCAACCCTGGCCAAGAATTTATATCACTTTATATTTATATAAAATACATGGAATGAGTTAACAAACCATTAAAAACCGTACTCAGGGGATGGCAGCGATGGAAGACGTTAAGTTTTTGGAGTACGTCCTGTATGCTTCGGCATTGTTTGAATTTTCCCGAGGAACAGGTGTAACTTTTCAAAGAGGCAGCCGTGAAGAGACAGCCATTTTGAATTGAGACAGGAAGACCTAGGGCAGCGGCAGGCGGTGGTAGTGCTGACGGTAGGAGCAGGTGTGGAAACCTGGCTGCAAGCCCTTGGCTCCCAGTGTTATCCCCAAGGGCTTGAAGGAGAAAATAGGTACTTTTTAGGGCCTTCCAGTAAAGGCTGATTCACCTTGGACTTTGCCGAGTTACTTCAGATTCTCTAGCTTGTGCTTTGAACTCTTCCCTCCGCCTGGAACGCCCCCTCACCCCTGCTCTTGCACAGCGGGTTCTTCTCAACCTCTACTTCTCTGATTCAATGTCACCTGCTCCGCAAGCCCTTCACCTCGACCGACGGCCCTTCTGAAGGGGACCCTGCATTTCTCTTTTTCAGAGTTGCTTGTTCTTCCCTAACTTCGTCTGCGTCTCACATCTGGTTTGTCTACATCCCTCACTCACCTCTACACGGCGTTAGAGTAGGGACCATGGCCATTTTGCTCACTGCTGCATCCTCCGTGTCCAGCACAGGGCATGGCCCGAAGGAGAAGCTCAATATACATTGGCCAAATGAACGAATGGTCTCTACACTCAGGCGTGGATGTCCTAGCCTGTGCTGGCCCCTGAAGAGGGCACCGCACCTGTTGGAGGATGAGAGTGAATGATCCCACCCACCTAGTCTGCTGCTTTCTCAGTCCTAGAAACAGGCGGTAACCTCGCTGGGACTCATTTTTAATAACTGTCTCCAAAAGACAGGACCCTCCTCATCCCCTTTGTTTCCTTCTAGCAAAGGGTAAACACGACGCAGGAGGCTGAATTCAGATGAGAAGGGCCTCAGAGCGTGGTCTCATAGAATCCCACAAGTGACAGGACTGCCTTCAGAATCGTCTCCTGGGAGGCGTGTCCAGAGATGGCTGAGACACCACTACCACATTCCAGGAGCAACTGAACAGAGGCCCCGAGGAACGGCCCATCTTGGCCTTGTGATTAGCTGGGCTGCCCAGGCCAGCTTCTCACCCGTAATAGAGATGTCTGTCAGTCCAGGATGCGAACTCCGTGGAGGCGGGGACTTGGTTTTGCTCCCTGCTCTGTTTTCAGCCCCTAACAGTGTCTGGCACATAGTAAGTTCTCACTAAATATTTACTGAGTGCACAAATGAGTAAAAATGCCTGTCCTGTCCTGGCCCCTTATGAAAAAAAGCCTACTCCCATGACACTGCTCGGGGGACTCTTGACTGAAGGCTGGTCGATCCGACGGTCCTCTGGGATTCAGAACTGGGATACAAAATGGGAGCGATTCAAAGTCAAGAGTGAGGCGGCCACACCTTAGGACAATGGAGATGCCATGAGAGTTACCCTGCAGACAGAGCAGAAGGCAGCCAATAACGGGGGAAGAAGCCGGGCGGGGTCTGGGCAGCCCTGGAGGCAGAGGCGGGTAACCTCAACCTTTGACTCTCCCACATTGACTTCAACCCTCACACTTCCTGCCCTCGGGCTGTTGCATTCTAAAAATACATTCCCTTTTGTTGTTAAGTTTGAGTAAGTTTTTGTTATCTGTATTGTTAAAACAAAGAACCCCTTTTAGCTTAAATTAGTTTGGCCTGTTAGTTGTTTTTCTTATAATAAAGTCTTATATGTCTCAAGGTGGTTTGAGTTTGTTTTATTGCATTTTTTAAATAACAAATTACACCCTCCCCCGCCTTTTTTTTTTTTTTTTTTTTTTTGCTTAAGTTGGTCTGAATGGATGTCTTGATTTGAAAGTAAATGATCTCTAAGGTGCAACCACACTGTTCCTGCCTTCCCTTTGGGAGCTGGCAGGACATGGGAAGATTTCTGGTCTGTCTGCCCCGGGGTGGGGTTGGACCTCAAAGAGTGGTTTTCACTGGACTAAGCCCAGCTGAGTCTGAAACATCTCTCCAAGCAAAGCCACAACTCCCAGGAAACCCAGATCCACAGCATTAGCAGAGTCCTGGATCTCTTGACAAGACAGGATTATGCTTTTGGACAGAAGGTGGCTTCTAGATGGACAAAGCCACTCTTTCTCTTCCTAGGCTCTAGACCTGACTCAGCAGGTCCTCCCTGGACTCCCTCTCCATCTCTAGTGCTCTACGGACTCGCAGAGTGCAGCGTGTCTCAGTTCTTGCTAAGGACCTGAGAAGTACCCAGGGCACACACACTTATCACAGATATTCATGTTATATATACAGACATACCGCATTTTATTGCACTTCACTTTATGGTGCTGTGCTGATGCTGTGTTTTTTACAAACTGAAGGTTTGTAGCAACCCCGTGTCAAGCAAATCTATCAGCGCCATTTCTCTAACAGGTTTTGTTTACTTCATGTCTCTGTGTCACATTTTGGTAATGCTCACCAAACTTTTTCATTATTGTTATATTTGTTATGGTGATCTCTGATCAGTGATCTTTGATGTTACTATTGTAATTTTTTTGGAGGGGTGCCATAAACTGCACCCATGTAAACAGTGTGTGTCCCGCCTTCTCCACTGACTAGCAGTTCCCCCATTTCTCTCCCTCTCTCCAGCCTCCCTATTCCTGAGACACCGCAATAAGGCCAATTAATAATTCTAAAACAGCCTCCAGGTATTCAAGTGAAAGAGAGCCGATCGATGCAGCAAACTTCACTGTCTTTTTAAGAAATTGCTACAGCAATCTCAGCCTTCGGCAACCACCACCCTGATCAGTCAGCAGCCCTCAACACAGAGGCAAGACCCTCCACCAGCAAAAAATTCCGACTTGCTGAAGGCTCAGATGATGGTTAGCGTTTTTAGCAATAAAGTATTTTAAAATTAAGGATTGTTCTTTTTAGACATGAAAATGCTATTGCATACTTCAAAGACTAAAGTATAGCATAAACATAACTTTTATGTGCACTGGGAAGCAAAAAATATTTGTGTGACTAGGTTTATTGTGGGTCTGGAACCAAACACAGTATCTCTCAGATATGCCTGTATTCAACATCAGTCGCACTTTATAATTTTTAGTGATCAGAAAAGAAAATGTACTCATTTCACTGGGCTAACCTCATGATGAAGGGTAAAACCCTTCTCCCTTCCAAACAAGGGCACAGCAAATGACACATCCATCACACAGAAAAAAGGCACTGGGATGGAAGAGGGTGGGTTAATATGTACCAGGCTCCTGCTGGCATCGGCACCCTGCTGGGTGCTGTGCCCACTTACCAACCCTCACGACCTCTCTTTGACAACCTCTAGCTTGTGCCACTGCCCCTCTTTGAAAGATTGGGAAGTGATGCTCAGAGAAGTTATGCAACTTGTGTAATGCCTTCTAGTCATTAAGTGACAGAGGCCACCTCTGCAAAGATATTGAGCATGGGTGGATATCGTTGAGGCCATGGGATCTGGTAGCACAGTAGACCCATTCGAGGAATCCAGGGATCCTGGGGTAGGGAGAAGGGCACCATAGGATAAGGCGGGGCGGGGGAGCCCTGGGTCCCAGCAAACGGGCTGCTTAAGCAGAGACTGGGAGACATAGTAGAGGGTTGGCTGATATTAGGGTGTGTGCAATCTGAGAAAGATGGAGGGCAGCTCCAGGTCCCACCAGGTTCTCCCCACCCCAAACAGACACATTTATCTTGGTAGTGGTACCGCAGATCCTAATTAGGTGGTGAAAGGTGCATGGGTGGGCTGTGCCTCCCCTCTCCCCAGGAACTGGCTTCCTTCAGTCGCTTGGCTGGCTCGATGGCATCTAGGTAGGCCTTATGCCCTGGGGCTGTGTTTTGGACCTGGGGACTCTCTAGAGATGATTTTGGGCCAACAAAGTGGAGAGGACTTTTTTTGGGAAGGAGGACCTGGAGGTATGGCTCTAGCCCATGGATTCAGTGGAGGAGACCCAGGACAGAGGAAGCCACAGCCAAGTTACCATGAACAAGGTGATTAGGGAAGAAACTGAGGGAGTTTCTACCCAGTAACTTACTATATCCAGGGATGGTGAAATGAAGTCATCTTGTAAGGAGGCTGGACGTGGTAACATATGGGGTAAAATTTTGGATTGTCCACCAAGTAGAAGACTCAGGTGTGGCAAAATCAGAAGTCCCTCTGGTGGCTGGTAAGGCTTGGCTGGGTTAAAGGATGTTATCCACAGTGGCCCCATGGGCCATATTTGTGTGACGTTTTCTGGCTTTGTGCAGCCATTTGGGTGTGGATATAACAAAGGGTGCACTTTTGCAAGGTTTATACAATAGGAGGAGGTCAGGCTAGGAAAAATGAAGGTGCTGATGAGAGTATAATTTGAGAGATGACTCAGAAGAAAAATGACAATGTTGTTAATGATGATGGTGATGCTGCGGCACTGGGGATGGCAATGGGTGGGGCCGTGGGTTCCTGGGCTGTGTCTAAGCGGTGTCTTCTGCTAGAATGGCACATGCGGCAGTGTTTGTCCCGATATCAGCATGGGGAGAAGGTTTGTGTGCAGGAGGTTTATCGAATGGTAAGCGTCTGGAGGAAGAGGCGACAGCAAAAGATCGTTCCCAGGCCAGCGACGCGAGGAAAGACCACAAGCAAAACATTCTCTCATCTGTGCACCAAGTATCTTCTAGAACTGTACCTGACAAATAGCCGACAATCGATAGTTACGAGGATTTTGATGAATCGATGGGTATAAAGTGCTTAGGACAGTGCCAGCAGTTGGTAGACACTAAGTTAGCCATTATTGTGATTAATAGTGTTTGTGAGCTCATGTGAGATATTCCCAGGAGTTGGCAAAAATATTTAATTAAAGAGCACTTTAAAAGGTTGCTGAGGTCCTACCAGCAACCTTTTATGCAAGTGGTGGACATGAGCCAGAAACTTTTTATTTTTAACGGGTAATATGGCTCCATTTGTTCACTTGAGCTGATGAGGCCTGGGTGAACTTGGGTTAGAGTAACGTTAACAAAATCGATTATCTTTAGAGTATCTGTAGAGTCTTTAGTATACACTGGCTATTATACTGAGACATATTACATGTAAGTATGCAATTCCTTTTCACTTTAACCTCCTCAAACATAATTAGATAAAGATAGAGAAATGGGTTCCAAGAGATAATGACTTGCCAAGCCCACAAATCTAGCAAGAAATGGAGTTAGGATTTGGATAATGGTGCCTGGGATAATTAGGGAAGAAGAAAAGGTCAAGAAGAGAGTAGAGGAAAGTAGGGTGCTGCACCCTTGAAACTGCTCCTACTGGGTATTACCGAACGCTTGATGTGTGCCAGGCACTGTACTTTGATGCATGAACTCATTGATCTCTACATTTCTATGAGATAGCAATTATTCTACCCTCATTTTATAGGTGAGAAAATAGAGTTTTCAGATGTTAAATTAACTTGCCCAAGTCCACACAACAGCTAAATGGTAAACATGAGCCCCAAACCCAGTTTTTTTTTGTAAGTAGATTTTTAGTGGGATACAGCCATGCCTAGTCTTTTGTAATTCATCTCTGGCTGCTTTAGTGCTGCAACGGTAGAGCTGAGTGGTTTTGATAGAGATGATGTGGCTCACAGCCTAAAATGTCTACATTTGGTGGAATATTTGGTTCTTTAAGGAAAAATTATCTGACCCCTGCTCTTGATCCTTACACTATTGAACTTGTCTTTTTTAATCCAAAAGTATGATGAGAATAAAAGAATGGGAAAGCTGGAGGGATGAAAAAGCATGATCACAAAGTTATCAGAAAGTATCTGGTCTACAGCAAAGTACCAGGGTATGGCCAAGGAGCGCCCTTGGGGCAGAGGTCCACACACTGCGACCCCAGGAGTGTGATGAGCTGCCCTTACCTGTGTAGTCGATGACGAAGCCTGCGTTGCTCACTGACGCATCGCTGCGAAAGGCAAGGAAGAGGCTGTTGCTGCTGCTCTCGATGCGGCTTGGGAGCTGGGAGCCATAGAAGCTTCCTATGAGAGGGCTGAGAGAGTCCCGTCCATCGTAGATATGGAGGAAGTCATAGCCAGGCTCCAAGTTAAAGCTGGGGAACAAAAACATCCCACCCCCACCCCACTAAGGTCAAATAAAGGCTCGTACTGGGCACCAAGTTGGTTTAACATCTAAAATTCAATTACTGTACACCATATCATAGAATAAAAGACAAAACTACATGGTCATTTCAATGTAATTGTCCTTGGTATCTGAGGGGGGGTGGTTCCATGCCTCCCAGACAGCAAGCCCCCCATCTCATGGGGATCCAACCCTCAAGACTTTCAGGGTGGCGGGGGCGGGGGGAGGACGAAGCCCCACTGACCTCCCAGTCCATGGAGAAGATGGAAGAAGCAGGTGGGGGGCAGAGGTGGGGGGTTCCAGAGTCAGCATCCAGAAAGCTGGAGCTGAGACTTAACATCCCCTTTTTAAAAAATTATTTTAAAATTAAACTACATTTGACATATATGCTGTGTAAGTTTAAAGTAGACAAGTTGACTGGATACATTTATATATGCATTGTGGGGATAATTAGCATCTTTATCACCTCACATAATTATCATTTCTTCTTAGTGGTTGGAATAATTGAGATCGAGCCTCTTAACAGTTTGGTGATTATAATACGGTATCGTCTATATCCACTATGCTCTGCATAGAAGGGAAAGGGAGTTACCAGCTCTCCACACCCAGGGGTCAGCAGAGCAGGTGCTGAGCCCAGGTCTCTTCCTTCCTCTGATGTTCTTTGTCCTGTGCTATGCCGTAGCTTCTTTTCCCAGAGGGAAGAGCCACCCCGGGAGCCACTTCCAGGCAGGAAGGGGCCAATTTCATGGACAACCCCAGCTTCATTCCTGTACCCCTGTGCCAGTGTTCAGCTGTCCTGAGGACCTGCTACCACCCTACTCCTGGCATCAACAGCTTGCCTCTTTCTTATTGATCCTGACCATAGTGTGGGAAAAACATTTATTTTTAAAACTGCCTTAGTTTATAGTAAATTGAATATTAGGGTTCTTGAGTGTGTCAATCGTTTATCCCACTATAATGGAGAGAGTGAAAAATGATGTAGCATTCCAAGGGCTGGCAAGAATGTGAGACTGGTGCTCTCCTACTCCACTGGGTTCAACCACTTTGGAAAACTGTTTCACAATAGCCACTTGATCTGAACATACGCCCTATGATCCTATGATTCCCGTCTTAGGTATATATTTGACAAAGGCAATCGCTACCAATCAAGCACGCAAAGTTGAAAACAAGAGAACAAGAGGAAATGAACTTGCAGAAAACAAATTTCTGATGCAAACTCATTTATAGACAAGCCATGGGCTGGGATACCCAGATACCTCATTTGGCTGGCCTGAGAGTACAATGCACTTCCACCCTTTGACTAAGACATGTGGCTGAGAGAGCAGGCCATGGTGACTCTAGGACAAAGGGGTAGGGACAGCAGAGAGATTGGATAAGGGGTAGAGCCAGATGTGCACTGGCCTCCTTCCTACACCGGTGTCAGCTGCAGGCTCACCCCGTCACCACTGGGAGGTATGGTGTTCTTGTCCCATCAGTCAGCTTCCTCCCATCTCTCTTCTAAAAGCCACCAGCAAAGGGATTTGGAGTGGGTCAATCTCGGTCACAAATTATGGCTCTGCTGGTCCCTAACTGCCTTCCTCCAATCATTGGATCTTGTCTGAGTACCCTCAAGGTGCCCAGGGCATGGGATGTATCAGACACCACCCCTTCTTCACGACAGTGATGGGGCTGAAGGAAGTGATGGACATGAAGATGATACAGCAAACTCTAAAGTCTGCACAGGCGTATGGGGTCACATGACACAACGTTCCTAGGGGAGGAAAAAATGAGGCTTCTATGGGGGCCAAGCTGGAGCTGAGTCTAGGGAGATGAAAAGGCCCCCAGAGGTTGGATAAAGAAGGGAAAGGAAGTCGTTGTGAAGGGAGAAGCAGAGGCAAAGTCACAAGGGCGTGAAATAGTCTCTGAAGCTGTTAGTGCGTCAGTCTGGCTGGAGCTCAGGGATTAGGATGGTGTTAGAATGTGGTGGGGGGACCGAAAGGGGAGGTAGGCAGGGGCCAGGCAGCTTCGAATGAAACCCAAAAGCTCCAACTTCAGTTTATAGGGAAGAAGGAGCCACTTAGGATTTTAAAATAGAGTATCTACTTGTTGTTTCTTGTTTTTAAAGTAATTATAATTTATACACCATGAAATGATCACCTCTTAAGTATACTACTCTTCCAGTTTGTTTACTTATGGAATTTATTGAATTTATTGGAGTGACATTAGTTAATACTTTACCAATTTTGACACATGCACGTCAAGCCCCAGAATACTGCCACTATCCCAAGCTCCCAGGTGCCCCTTCCCAGTCAACCTTCCCCACCCCCAGCAACCACCGCTGAACAGATTTTTTAAAATCACCATTCATTAGTTTTGCCAATCCCAAAACTTTATATAAGTGGAATCACCAATTATTTACTTTTTTGTGTGTCTGTCTTCTTCAACTCAGACTGATATTTTTGAGATTCATCCACACTGCATGTATCAGTAGTTTATTCCTGATTGCTGAGAAGTATTATTATACATTGAAATGGAAAATAGGGTGGTTACCATCGCATTTTTTTTTTTTTTGCGTGACAAGCTCACTCAGCCAGCTAGCTAAAGAAGAGATGGGCATGAAAGGCAGATTGGGGAGGAGCAACCAGCGAGGAGACTGTGGTAGTCATTTAGAAGGGAAGTAATAGGGCTTCACCCAAGATAGTACCTGGGAGGATGGACAAGAGGGGAAGATATGAGGAGTGTTAAGGCCGCAGAGGCTCCACGCCTTGGTCACTCACAGAAGAAGCAGTGAAGGTGGATGATGGTGTCTATCCCCGATGTTCAGAATAGAGCTCGTCTGGGGAGAGTGCTGACGTGCTGCAGCTGAGGCTACAGAGACATCCAGCAGTTGGAGAGAGGGGCCTCCAGCCCAGTAGGAAGTCTGGGTGGTGGCAGTTTGTCAGAGAAAAGCCATGGGAGTGGGTGAGCTTTGCCCAGGAAGGAGGTGTGGATGAGAACAGAAGAGACCTGAGTTATTGTCCGGCCAAGGAAGAGGGGCAGGACATGGAAGCAGCGTAGTCACAGAAGTTGGAGAATGGGGGCGGGGGTGTGTGTGCGGAGCTTCATAAAACCCAAGGGGAAGAAGCAGAGTAGGGATGGGGGGAGTGATCAAAAGGAGGAGGATAAAACATGGAAAGTTCTATTTTGTTTAGCAATCAGGAGTTCACCGGTGTCTTTTATCAGAAGAGTTGACAGGTATACTTATACTGTGGAGGCAGAGACCAGCTTTCAATGGTTTTGGAGTGAACAGAAGGGGATGAAGGAAAGCAAAGCAGAGACAATTGCTATGAAGAGCTTGCCTCTAAAAGGAATAAAGGAGAATGCTGGCTGGGTAGCTCAGTTGATTAGAGCATTGTCCCGATACGCCAAGGTTGCAGGCTCATCCCCAGTCAGGGCACATACAAGAAGCAACCAATGAATGTATAAGTAAGTGGAACAATAAATCGATGTTTCTCTCCCTCTCTCTAAAAATCAATAAATAAAAAAAAACTAAAGGAATAAAGGAGACAGCGGGGGAGCACTTAAGAAAAACTGGAGCCTGTTCATAGGCTGGGGAAGGAGCCAAGTGAGAGAAGAGGAGGAAAATGCAGGAAGGCAGAAGAATCCAGCAAGGCCCTATTTCCTGAGTCTCAACAGCTGTGAGGTTAAAAAAGAAGGAATAATAATAGCTACTTCGTAAATTATGATAAGAATAAATAAGAATATATGTGAAACCACGGAGCACCATACTAGGTACATAGTAGACATTCCATAAATGTTAGCATCTCTCCTGTCTGGGGCTCCTACACCTCCCATGGACGGAGAACTCCGTACCCGGCAGACCCGTGTGTACTCACCTCCAGACCCACCTCTGAAACCCTTAGCTGCTCTGACCCCTTGGTCTCCCACCCGGGGGAAAGGTACATACATGTTAAATACCAGGGCGATGACGTAGTCTGGTGAGACGGTCACTTTCCAGTCACACTCCTTGCCTGGGGGGTAGGGCTCTGGGTAGTTTGGAGACAAGATGACTCCTGATGGTCCCGTCAGGTCTCCCCCGCAGGGAGCTTAGGAGAGAAGGAGACAAGGGTAAGACCATCCCCTTCACTGGACATAGCTTAATGGGTATTCATAGGCACAGCAGAGGAAGGGTTGAGTCCGACATGCCTAAGTCACCACTGGGCTCTGGAAGCCAAGGAGGTGGAGTGTCGTGGGTAGGCAGTTTTACCTTGAAGTGATGGAAATGCTTTGGCACCGTAGGTAGTGGTTGCACAACACTGGGAATGTACTGAATGCCATCAAATCATTCATTTTGAAATGGCTAATTTTATGTTATGTGAATTTCACCTCAAAGAATTATTCAAAAACAAAATCCCTGGCTCTGCCAGTTCCTGGCTGTGTGACCTTCCTTAGAGAATTGACCTAACCCCTCCAGACCTCAGTGTCCTTCTACCGCACAAAGAGACAGTATCTCCTTCATGGCGTGGCTGCACCCCTATGTGGAGATGTCTGTTAAAGCATTTGGCATACAGTAGGCAGTCGCTACCCGGAGACATCATGCGTCTTTTGGACACATGAAATACCTGGTCTCCTCCCACTGCCTCACATCCAGTTTCCAGGGGAGCACTGTGGGTGTTTACCAAGAGCTCTGGTGCAGTCGAGGGCAGGAGGACTGGCAGGCATTGTCGTGTTCACCGGCCAAGCGTGCCAGCCTCCTGCCCATGCTCTTGGCACCTGCTTGGGGGCTGCAGGTACCTTTCAATTTTCCTGAAGACTGTGTCCAAAAGCACGGACGCCTCAGTTGTGTAGAGATATTACAAATACCCAATTATTCCCTGGTGGTCTCCCTCCCCTGAGATGACAGGCCTTCCCAGATGGTGGGGAGAGGGAAGGTGGCCAGTGATATGGCAGGCTGCTCACCCAGCGTCCTGCAGAGGCCCCAGACCCGGAATCAGGTTCTGTACCAATTGGCTGAGTTATTGCACCGTAGGGTGAAGGTTTGATAAAATGCAGGAAACGACGGCCAAGACTATAAATACAGCCTGGTTTGAAAAGCACAGTGCACCATCGGCAACTGGCAGTGAGGCGGCAAACAGTGAGCCCGCAGGAGCACAGAGAGCCGTTCGAGAAGCCAGACCATCTGAAGCTGGACATGGAGGTGGGAGCCAAGAGTGCATCCTAGAAGGCTGGACCACACAGCAGCCGCTTGCCTGTCACAGCGCTGAGCTTTATTGCCTCACAGTGCAGCTTTTCCTCAGAGCAATGCTTAAAGGCTGGATCAACCCCCAACAGGGGTTCTTTAAAAAATGGTAGGTCTTCAAGCCAGGCCATAAAAGTCCTAACTTGGTTGAACATAAAACCTGAGTGGTCATAAGTAGTGTTTTGTTTTTTTTTTTCCTGTGGAAAATATAACTCAAATACCGACTTGAGTACCAGAAACACTCAAGTGGGCTCCTGTTAAATGTCAGACAGGAGCTGTAGCATTTTAGGTACCTTATCTCATTTAGGTCTCCTAGCAACTTGGTGAGCTATGGATTATCCTTCCTGATTTGGGAACGAGGAACTGAGGCTCAGAGAGGTTCAGTCACCTGCCCTGAATCACTCTGAGACCCAAACCCGCACGTGTCTGGCTCCGAAGCCTGTCATTTCCCCTTTCTTCTCCACCCCCTTGGAACCGGTGATGGCAGCGGGAGTAGAGAGGAGTGTCCCTCCCCACAGGCCAGCAGGGGACAGCCCTGGGGACAAGAGCTTCTGTGGGTGAGGATGGTTCCTTGAGTCAGGTCTGCCTTGTACCTCACTCTCTTCTCCTCCACTGGGCCTTCTCTAGTGAAGATTGTGGGTGAGTGGGACGATCAGTGGCCTGCGTGACCAGGGTGACACTGCCCCGCCCACAGAGAGTGGCCCTACCAGAAACACAGTGGGACGCAGCCAGGGAGAGGAGGAAATTCTTGTCATGTCAGCTGCCCTGCTCAGTAGGGGATCTTCTCAGGGGGCACAGTGATGCCTCCGTTCGGGCAAGGGCTACCGGCCGGGCCTCCCCTCACAGCTCCGGGGTGCCTTCCCTTAAGTTTGCCACAGATGGGCTGAGTCTGGGTGTTTCTGAAACTGCCCTTTTTTTCCTGCCAACCCCGACCCTTGCCTGATCACTCCAAGATGGCTGAGAAGTGAGCAGGCTGTATGTGCTGAAGAGTGAGAGTTGGGAAGACCACCATTGATTTTGAAGGTACGCAGTCCTGGGTTCAAATTTTGACTGCGCCACTTACTAGCTGGGAGTTTGGGCAAGTTACCCCATCTCCCTGAGCCTCCACTTCCTCACCTATAAAACAAACAAAAAAGAAGGATGATAGCAATGGCTTCTAATGTATGTAGTATTTACTATGAACCAGGACAGAAATCTATGAGCTTTATAGTACTATCTCATTTAACCCCACGATGTGGGTACTTTTATCTCCCATCGTATACAGGGGAGGAAAACCAGGCACAGGGAGGTGAAGTAACTTGCCTAAGGCCATACAGCTCATTGTGGTAAAGCTGGACCAGAACCCAGGTAGATGGAATCCAGAACCTGAGCTCTGAACTTAACACATGGTGATTCTGTTTGTGATCATGTAGCTGCAATGCCCAGCCCAGTGCCTATGATGGGGGTGACTCTCAATAAACACTTGTTTTCGTCCTTTGCTTCCTCCCTGTAACGAAGGGATGCCAAGGCCAGCCAGGCCAGTGCTGGCAGACGGCCAAGGAAGCTGGGAATGACGGGCTCGTCACTGGGATTGCCAGGCTAGTTGAGAGAGGAGGCAAAGATACTCACTTCGTTTTCTGAGAAACACGCCCCCAGCCTCGGGTGCAGAAGAATGGGTCCCCAAAGCTGAATTACACCCTTCGCCCTGCTCGTTGCCCATCCACTGCTCACCAGCTGGGGCAGCCTCCCTCTCCACCTGGGACGGCCTTGCCTCAGGACCTGCCTTCTGCAAGGGAAGCCTATGGAATCGCTGCCGTACAGGGAGCCAAATTCAGAAGGGGTCTCAGGGCGCAGCTGACTCCCTCCAGGGCCTTTCCAGAACTCCCTTGACCGGATGGAGTTCTGGGTCAGGGAAGGGGAGTAAGTTCAAAAGCTCAAAAGAGGGAAACTGGGGGAAAAGGAAGGACAGAGAAAAGGAGGAGGGAAGGAGAGAAATGAGTATTTCTTGAGATTGGGGTTAGCTGTGTGCTCACCTCCCAATGCTATGAGAAAGTATATTTACTTTCACTTTACAGATGAGGAAACTGAGGCTCAGAGGGTTGAAGCAATTTTCCCATGGCCACAGAACTAGTAAATGACAGAGCCAGGAACTAAACCTGGATCTGCCTCCTTCACTATCCCCAGCCTCTGCACTGTATCACACCATGTAAGCGAGAACTGAGCTGAGAACCCAGATCTCACTTTCCTGTCCACCGTCCAGGCACCATGTCCCTGTCACACCCCACCGGGGGCTCCGAATCACCACCGAGGGCCAGGATTTGGGGCCCATCTTCAACAGCAGGCCTCAGCGCATGTCCAGCAGAGGTCAGTGCTCGGAGGCCGGGATTGAGCCTGTGTGCAAAGAGGGTGCGGGGCATGGCCAGGTGTGCCCTGCAGGGGCCTATGTCTCGGGAAGTCCCCCCGCCCCCGTACCCCAACCTCTGGCATGGGGGTCCATGTGGGAGGGAGGAAAAGGAAAGGCTCTGTATTCAGAGTGATCTGTGTTTCAAGGTTGGCCCTATCCAATCCTAGCCCTATGATTTGGGGCAAGATATCCCATTGTGGCCATGTGTAAGTTTCCTCAACTGTAAAATGAAGGAATGGTGCTTATTAGAGAGCTGTAGGGACAGTTAGATAAGGCTGTGTAAATAAATGTCCAGTGTGGGGCCGACCCATAGTAAGGACTCAATGACTATTGGCTCCCTTCTAACACCCATTGCTGACATGGGAAATACATTCAGTATCTGGCCTGAGAAAAAGAACCAAGTGGAAGTTGGAATGTTCGTTTCTATCTGTCTTTCCTTCCTGTGCTCCTTGCTCTTCAGTTTCTCTCTTCCTCCCAGTCTTAGTTGCTAGTGAGCAGAATTATTCTGGCCCAACCCCTGCAAGCTACATGACCTTGAACATGTCTGAGTCTCCGGTTCTTCATTTGTCAAATGGGGAGATTTTAAGACTAAGGGTAGACCTATAGAACCCAGGTGACCCATAGTTTCCTTGGGAAGAGGAAGAGCAGGGTTCTTTCCTTTATATGCTGAGCCTGTGGGTGTCCTTCTAGTGCTTCAGGTAACAGAATGGTCATTGTGGAGCCTGCTGACTCCACTATGCAACATGATCCACTGTGCCCTTCCAACCTATACCTCCTGAGCCAGGAGAAAAGGAACAGACATGCCTGTCTTAGAAACCTTTGGGACCATTCTGGAGAGAGAAGAATTTGTAGCATGTAGAGCGTGACTCTGTGAATGCATGTGTGTTCATGTGCACATGTGCACATATGCATGCAAAGCAAACTTTGGGTTTTCTGCAGCTTTTAGCTGTTCTGAGTCTCCTGGCCAGGCTCAAGATGCACCTGCCACTTATGTGGAAAGAAAGGGGCAGGTCTGGAGCACCCGAATGCTGGGACCAGAGGGCAGGGTTCCCGTGGCAGCTGCTGCGTACCGATGCACGTTGGCGGGCTGGGCTGCCAGAAGAACCTGTTCTCAATCTTCACACAGCTGATCTCTGCGCTCCCCTGCAGCGTGTAGCCAGGGTCACACTGGAACACCGTGGAGTCGCCGGCTTCCCAGCTGTCGCCGCTCCGGCTCCCATTCTGCGGGACCCCGGGGTCGTTGCAGGACGTTGCTGTGGACACTGGGACAAGAACACAGAAAAGTGGGGTTGCCTCGCTGTCGGCCAGACAGGGAGGCTCCCAGTGCGTCACCCTCACTGACATCACCACGGCCATCCGCTGTGCCATTGCGGTGATCCCCGTCGCCTCCCAACAGCATGATCCGCTGTGGCAACAGTGCCACCATCTCCGTTCTCAGCCCATTTCTGTCACTCTCTCCGCCACTGCTGCAACCACCACCCATTCTCCCAGCATCTTTACCATCACCGTCACCCCCACCACGGGAACCTGAATTAAGCAAGATCACACTGCTACGATTGTAGAACTGAGTTCAGTTTGATTTAATGATAGAAGACTGTTACATAGATAAGCTTTGCAATTTTGTCTAATGTCAGTAACGTGATCAGTATAAGGGAGTGACAGGATAATTAAATCTACACTCCAGATTCAATCAGAAGGGGCTGCAGAGGAGTTTGGGGGTCGGCTGCCTGTGCGCTGAGTAGTGGCTGTGAAGTTGCCTGGAATTACAGAGTTGGGTGAAAGCCATATTCTGTCTCGCATGACAAACAACCAAAGGCTTTTCAGACTGGAACCACCAAAGAAAAATCTGATGTTTGTAATGAAGTAGAGTTCACAACAAGCATAAGTAACTGAGAAGTATTAAAAATTCAAAAAACTCAGAAATTTGGGAGCTGTGTGCAGTTGAATACCGAAGCTAGTGTAATACACAGCAGGTGTTTTAAAAGTGGATACCAAATGAATGATGGAAAGAAGGAATAAACGAATGAACGAGTGAGTGAGGGAATGGATGAGGCGTGAGAAAATGCACGGAAGGAAATGGCGGGAGAGAAAGCCCAGAGAGAGGGTTCTGAGGCGGCTGCAACAACCCCGCCACCTCCCCAGGTCCCACTTCGGTCACCGTTCACAGACTGGTTGGCAGGCCCCTGGGACAGGGGTTTGGGAGGCCACGGGATCAATAATATACATATGCTTGGAGGGTCAGTTTTTCTTTAAAATTTTGGGAAAAATAACTTTTATACTAAAACGAGCAAAATTATGATGGAGTAGAGTGTAAAATTCATATTAGCTTTTCAGTAAAAACATGAAGTCTCAAGGAGACTTTATACTTCCTACACTCTCTGGATCTTCTGAAAGTGGGCGTTCACTCTCTTTTGCTACTGGGATTCCAGTGGAAAAGTTCAAGAAGCACCAGCCTAGGGCGACTGTACACCCTCCTATCACAATTATTAAGCCGCAGGATGGTGTGGGATGAGCCTGGAGTCATAGTATCAAATACCTTATACCCAACAATACCTAAGACAGCAACAAACTGGGCCCACAGCCCGATCTGGCTCTATGCCTATTCTTGTAAGTGCAGTTTTACTGGGACACAGGCACGACCATTTGCTTACCTCTTGTCTATGGCTGCTTTCGTGCAATAATGGCAGAGCTGAGCCGTTCTGTTATATGGGCCAAAAAGTCTGAAATATTTACTATCTGTTTTTTTTTTCCAAAGGAAAAGTTTGCTGACTACTGGGAGGCGGTACCCTATCTTAAGTCCTCCTTTCTTGGGATCACATTTTAAAACCCATCCTTTGCTTTTATTCAATTTTCATCATGAACACCATTGATGATCTGCCATCGCTGTTGTAAAATCTCCCAACACGGCAGGCTCCGTCCCCTCCCCTACTCGCCCAGGGCCCTTGCGCCCGCTGGCCTTCGCTGCCTGGAATGCCTCTGCCGCATTCCTTCTTATGCCAGCTCCGTCATGTCATCCAGTTATCAGCTCCCACGTCACCTCCGCAGACAGGCCTCGTGGCCCACCCTTCTCTGGGCTCATCCTTTAACCTCTTTCCATCAATTTTACTACCTCATCCCGTTTTGTTCATTTTATAGCACAGTTTGTAGCCATCTCACTAATTTATTTGTTTGTCCCTTTATTGTACATCACTCATACATCTCTATGGAAACAGAGACCTTGGCTCTTTTGCTTCCAACTGTATCCTCAGGGCCTAGAATGGTACCCAGCACAAAGTAGTCTTCAGTAAAAACAGACTTAGCTTTCATCTCAAGCTTTCCAGGGCACTGTACACATGCAAATGATTCCTTGGGGGGGGGGGGAACCCCTCACTGTTCTGACCATACTCAGGAAGATTATTTATATGGGAAGCGACAGAGTGCAATGATTAAGAGCCTGGATTTGGGAATCAGACACAGGGGTATTGATCCAGGCTAGATGACCTTGCATAAGAAACTCATCTGGGCCTCAGAGCCCATATCTACAACTTGGATTAATAATGGTGCTCAAACCTTAAGGTTCCTGCAAACATTGTGAGAGGGAATGCGGTAGAGGGCTTAGCGCGGTGTCTGCTCAATAGATGGCAGTGATTATGCTCCCCTCGCCGTCACTGCTTCCCCTCACTTTTTTTTTTGTTCCCGCTCTCTCTTTTTAATGCTCTTGAATTTGAGCTGCTTGGCACAGCCCCCAGGGAAAGGCTGGATCACATGGTCCAGACAGGATGTTAGATGTTACACAGTCATGTTTACTTAATAAAGCCAAGCCGGCACTAGTCGTCCCTGGCATTTCTGTAAATCCCCTGTCAAACACACACTATAAAGTTAACACAGGGTGAGCCATCCTCTCTTCCCCAGGGTAGTCCTGGTATTTGCTAACCAATGACAGCAACAGGGAAGGTGACCTTTCCTGAACCTCGGGTACACTCAGGACACTGGCCCAGGTTGTCATCGCCTTCCTAGAGTCCAGGCTCGGTAGCGTTGCCCAGGGTGGCTTGCCCTACCCAGGAAATCCCTGTGTGTGAGAAAACGATCCATTTATTCATTTACGTCTTCACAGGCCAACTGTTCAGTAAGCAGCGACTGGGCACCCCCTCTGCGCACCCTGTGGAGGAGTCTCATTGGCAGGATGTGGCCCCGGACCCCCAGGGCTTTCTGTGGGATGGAAAGTAGGCGGGCAGGTCCAAGACACAGCAGAGTGTCTGGGATTGACAATGTGTTGAAGAAAAACACGTGAAGTGCTGAAGGCACCATAGTCTACAGCGATTTACTCAGAATGGGGAGATTAGGAAGATGTGGCCTCTGAGATGAACCTGGAGGCAGGAATAGCACCTCCACGAGCTGGGCAATGTATGAGCACGCAGCCGACGCGGCTGGGTGAAGGCGCGGCTCCGCGGAGCGCCCAGGGCTTCTGTCCCGTGTGGTAATGCTGAGGACAGAGTGGAGGTCAGATAATGCAGGTCCATGGGGGAATTTGTCAGTATAATTGTGGGCTTTTTTTTTTTTAAGCCATACTCCTTGGCTTGGGAAGAGTCAGAGAAAATACACGTCTCGTTTAATTATTCATAACACTCCTTTCCCAGAGAGCGCACTGAGTCGTCTCTTTAACATTCCACCCTCCTTGCTGCTGAGATCTTTTTATTGCTTTTTCCAGCAATTTCCAAAGTTTGTTTCATAAACTTTTGGAAAGGCTTGTCACTTGAGATGGCTTAGAAAAAAGCCATCCATGGCCAAACATGTTGGGGAATTGCAACCAAACAGCACCTCCTGAATTTATCCGCATTAGCAGACGGCAAGTTCGGGGAGGTCCCAAACTGCAGATAACCTTCTCAGGTCTGCCTCCACCGAAGCGCCTTCCCAATAGGACTTGATCCTGCAAACTTCTTTTTCCCGCAATACCAATTAACAGTGCCTGGAACTCCAGGGAACAGATGTTGGGAATGGCTTATCTAAAGTGACTCCCTCATTGTCCCATGCTGGGACCCTAATCTTAGACAAGTTCAGTGTTACTCCGTGGTCCTCAGGGACTCTCTCCATGAGTGAATGGGTGCCATGATTTCAAGGAAGAAGACTCCCAATGAACCCTGCAAGGAGCTATTCCTCACTAGGCTGGAAGCCTGCATTAGTGTTAAGTGGGCAAATTAATGAGTACAAAGGAACTTGATGCTGGAGACTCTCATCTGCCCCACACACAGCTAAATGCTCATCTCTATGGAGAAGATGGATCATAAAAGAGCTAGAAGTAGGGTCTGTAACCCCATTACAGCTCCACGGGTACTAAAGATATACCCAAGCACCCTTTGCTGATACACCAACCAAGGGAGAACGTGGAGGCAAAGCCACCGCACAGGTGCCAAAAAGACTTGCTCCGGAATCACCATGGCAACCCCCCCCCCCCCCCCCCCCCCCGCACACAGACAGACAGTGGAGTAAGGAGATGGTAATGAAGACAGCTGCTGTATAATAAACATAAGCACCAACTGAGGTAGAGTCACTTGTGCAGGGAGATGAGTGATGAGAGAGGCACTTCAGAGGAGATGAGATGATGCATCACAGGGAGAGGCAGGGCCAATCATATAAATTATCTAATATTGGGACTTGATGTGTGAGCATCGCCCATTTTTGGTAGCTCTTTGTCATGCTCCTCCATAATTGGCTACAGCAGTACATAATTAATTGAAAGTAGATTATTCACATTTGCCTTCCAGACCTTTACTAAACTAAGAACCAGAACGTGCACCACATCAGATCAGCTCTTCCGAAACCACACCCCAAGCCACCGTAGCCTCGGCCTCCTCTGCGTCCCTCCACGCTCCTGTGTCTTGGCCACAGTGGACAAGCCTCCACCTCTGAGCCTGCCACCCTGCCTCTACCCTGGTTCATGTACTCGTCACACCTAGGGTGCCTTTTCTCTCCTTTTCATCTAATGCGGCTTCACAAATGCTCCCAAGTCCAGCTCAGTGGCAAGACCAACTCCGCGTCACAGCTGGATACTCCCTGCTTGAAACACTGTCTTTTTCCCTGTAACTGCTACTCGTCTTCATGTCTGAGTTTGGGCATTATCTTTCCTGGAACACCTTCCTGGAAGCCCCAAGGTGAGCATCATAGCTTATAGCTTTTCTCCTCCAGATACTTAGCAATTTGCATGGCAGCGTTTGTTAACTTGCCTGGCTCCCCGACTCCTCACACTGAGTAAGTTCCGCATGGATATTTGACCAAGTGCTAACCTTGTACCAGGTACGTAGCAGATGCTCGATAGATATTGTTACATGAGTGGAGAGATGAGGGGGAAGGAGGGGCTTGAGGGAGGAGGGAGGGAGGCAGACGTCGGCCGCCGGACGGATGGAGAGGGGCTGGCGCAAGGCAGGCACAGACCTGAGAACTGAATGGCAAAGCCCTGCTTGCTGGTGAAGAAGTCAGTGCTGAACTGCAGGACGACTGAGTTGAAGGTGCTGTGCAGGTCCCTGGGCAGGGCCGGGCCGCTGAGCTCCTTCAGCAGGACCCCGCTCTCCACGGGCCCGTCCCAGATGCGCAGCACGTCGTGGACCTCCTCTGTGTCGAACACCAGGAAGTGGAGCCTGCACGGAGAGAGGGGGCAGCGGTCAGAGGGGGCTCAGCTGCTCTGTCCAGGGCTTCCGGGGAGGGGAGGTCATTAACGGAAGACTTGCAGGAAAAAAGAGAAGGCAGTGTCCGGCAGCATCCTCGTAAGTCCCCTGGAGCTTGGCACCTCCCCACCCCGCCCCCACTGGAGTCACTCGCGATGGGGACAAGAGGGAGGGGTGTAGATTTGGTGCATCTCGCTTGTTATTATGAGCTTTATGTTGCCATTGTCACACTCTGCCTGTCTTCTCAGTTCTACACGACAGTTCCCAGATCCCACTCCTGAGTCCCTACCCACATCACTCTAGATTGTGAGGGGCATGCTGACAAGGTAAAGTCTAGGGTGGATTAAAGGATACAGATAAAAAACAAAAAAATCAAAATTCCAGCAAGTTGTTTTGTGGATATTGACAAACTGATTCCGAAGTTTAAATGGAAAGGCAAAAGACCTGGAAATGCCAACACAATACTGAAAAGAGAAAAGGTCGGAGGGCTGACACTTAGTGATGTGAGGACTTACTACAAAGCTACAGTAATCAAGGCGGTGTGGAACCGGTGAAATAACAGACACACAGATCGTTGGGGCAGCATAGAGAGCACAGAAATAGACGCACATAAATACAGTCAATCGATCTTTGACAAAGGAGCAGAGGCAACACAATGGAGCCAAAATAATTTCTTCAACAAACGGTGCTGGAACAACACGCAAAGAATTGAATCTAGATACAGACCTTACACCCTATATTAACTAAAATGGATCACAGACCTAAATGTAAACCTATAACTAAAATTTCCAAATGATAACATAGGGGAAAACCTAGATGATCTTGGGTACGGTGTGACTTAGTAGATACGACACCAAAAACATGATCTATGAAAAAGCAACTGATAAGCTAGAAGGCATTAAAATTAAGGATTTCGGCTCTGCGAAGATAATGTCAAAGGAATAAGGAGGCGAGCCACAGACTGGGAGAAAATATCTGCAAAAGACACATCTGATAAGGGACTGCTATCCAAAGTATACAAAGAACTCTTAAAGCTCAATGATAAGAAAACAAACAACCCAATTAAAAAACTGGAACAAGAGCCTTACCAGACATGTCACCAAAGACAATATGCAAATTGCAAATAAGCTTATAAAAAGATGCTCCACATGATATGTTACCAGGGAAATGTCAATTAAAACAGGAACAAGATACCATGACACATCTATTAGAAAAGCCTAAATCAGAAACACGGACACCAAATGCTGATGAGGACTCTCACTCTGCCTGGTGGGAATGCGAAACCATACAGCCACTTTGAAAGATGGTTTGGCGGTTTGATACAAACTAAACATGCTTGTAACATACAACTTAGCCATCACACTCCTTGGCATTGGCCAAATGAATTAAAAACTATGTTCACACAAAAACTTGCACTTGGATATTTAGAATGTTTTATTCATACTAGCGAAACTTGGAAACAACCAAGATATCCTCTAGTAAGTAAATGAATGCACTGTGGTACATCCAAAAAATGGAATATTATTCAGCCCTAAAAAGAAATGAGCTATCAAGCCATGAAAAGACATTGAGGAAACTTAGGTGCATATTGCCAAAGGCTCAATACTGTGCGATTCCAACTACATGACATTATGAAAAAGGCAAAACTATGGAGACAATAAAAAGATCAGCGGTTGCCAGGGAGTGGATGAGGGGGAGGGATGAGTAGGTGGAACACAAAGGATTTTTAGGGAGGTGGAAATACTCTTAGGATACTAAAATGGTAATACATTATAGTATCATAAGAGTATATGTTATACAAATCACAAATACATACGATGTTCATATCACAAATACATTATATCACAAAATACATAGCATCATAAATATATAGTATGTTGTATATCTGTCCAAACTATAGAATCTACAACATCAAGACTGAACCATAATGTAAACTATGGATTTTGGGTGATAATGATGTGTCAATGCAGGTTCATCGACTGTACTAAATGTCCCACCCCCGTGGGGGATGTTGATAATGGGGGAGGCTGTGCATGTGTGAGGGCAGGGGTATCCTGGGAAATCTCTGTGCCTTCCTCTCAATTTAGCTGTGAGCCTATATCTGCTCTAAAAAAGTCTGGCCCAGCTGCGGTGGGGGCACAGGTGAGGCTACTCCTTGGCTCCCCCAGAGCGCAACTCAGGACATTCGCTGTGTACCAGCTTGCTGCAGCGAATCCCTAACAACCTGAGGAGGCTGGGCGGGGCTCTCCGGGTGCAGGATGCTTGCTGGCCAGGGAGTGCAGTGGGAATTAGAAATCCTCCAGGACAAAATGGTTCTGACTGCCAAAGATGCCTTGGTTATGAGCCTGTGCGACACTCTCTCTTCTAATCAATTTGTATTTTGGAATAATTTTAGACTTACATAAAAGTTGCAAAGATAATACAAAGAATGCCTATTGACCCCTCACCTTTTCTTCCATTGTTAACATCTTATATTTCCCTGGTACAGTGGTCACAACTAAGAAACCAACCTTGGTACATGACTTTGAACTCAACTCTAGACTTTATTTGGATTTCTCCAGTTTTTCCACTGACACCCTTTTTCTATTCCAGGCTTCAATCTTCTTTTAAAAATATCTTGAAATTATAAAAAGAAAATGTGCTCAAGCAGAAAAAGGCGAACAATATACATATGTATTGAGTTTTTTAAAAGTATCTCTCATGCAAACCAATCTCTTTTCCAGAGCTTTCACTTAATATTAGTTTTGGTGCATATCCTTCCAGACTTTTCTTCAGCGTGCACAAACGTATTTCCCCCCAAATGGAACCATATTTTACATATTTTCTCTACAAGAAAGAACATTGTCATATTTCACTATTGTTTTGCTTTGCAGATTTCTGTGACTATTTCAGTTGTACCAATACTTTTGCAGGGGGCAATGGATATACATTTCAAAAGGTTGGTTCTGGCTGGTCAAGATGGTGGCGTAGGCAGACATGGCTTGCCTCTTTAAACCACATCAAAATTACGACTAAAACATAGAAAACCAACACTCAGAATCATCAGAAATTGAGCTGAATGGAAGTTAGACAACTATGGAATTAAAGAAACTACATCCATTGAAGCTGGGACGAGGGGTGCAGATGGAGAACGGGCTGGTCCCTCACCCACATGTGGTGGATAAAAGTTTGGGAGGGATATCTCAGGAGTGAGCAGGCCCAGCCCCACACCAGGCCTCCCAGTGCCAAGGAGGTAAGTCCACACAACTTCTGGCTGCAAAAACCAGCAGGGATTGATCTGGTGGAAGAAATTGCTGGAGCACCAAGCAATTCCTCTTAAAGAACCCACACAGAGACTGACCTACTCAGACTCATTCCCTCTGAGCTCCAGTGCTGAGGCGGCAGCTTGAAAGGCTCCAGTGGCATACTAGGAGAGGCTGAAGTGTCTGGCACTGGGGTGAGCAGAGGCCATTGTTGCTTTTCTGAGCCTTCCCCCTGTAGAGCCATGGAGCTGGCTGGCTGATGCTGTATTTGAGGCTCGATCAACCTGGCCTACACTGTTTGACCTGCCTTAGAGATCCCCAGACTCCACCCCACCCAATATCATCGGGCCCACCCAAGCTGCTTCTCCATATGAATGGCTGGTCTTGGCTCTTGCTTCACAACTTCCTAAATCCTCAAACAAGAAACAGCTGGCCTCAGTGAGCTCCAGGATGGGCACTAGCAGCAGCCAGTTTAGATTCACAGCTTGGCTTCGCCTGGAATCTCCAAGTCCAGCACAAGCAGCAGTCATCTCAGATTGCTTTATAGCTCAGGCAGGGTGGCCCCGGGAAAAATACAGATAGGGGCTGGCCTTGAACTGCACTGCCCAGGAAACCCCAGAGCCTGTGCACCCAGAGGACAGCTACAGACCACTTCAGAGCACTACCACCTTGCCCCTGCACAGCTGATCCTCCATGGAGGGCAGAGGTTGGTGGTCAGTAGTCACAGCTGACTGGCCTGGGTAAATCCCTCAACAGCAACCAAGGCTCAACTGCAAGAGGGGAGTGCACTCAGCCCACATGAAGGGCGCACCTTGAATACACAGCTTGGGTGATAGGGGAGGCTGTGCCACTGGATCCTACAGGACTCCTACTACATTAGGCTGCACTACCAAGACATGGAGTCAAAGCAGTTCCACCTAATACATAGAAACAAACACAGGGAGGCTGCCAAAATGAGGAGACGAAGAAACATAGCCCAAATGAAAAGAACAGATCAAAACTCCAGAAAAAAGAGCTAAATGAAATGGAGATAAGCAATCTATCATATGCAGAATTCAAAACACTGGTTATAAGGATGCTGAGGAACTTAGCGGAGACGTCAGCTTTGTAGAAAAGATCCAATTAGAAATTAAGGATTCACTAATTGAAATAAGGAACAATTTAAAGGGAAACAACAGTGGAGTGGATGAAGCCATGAATCAAATCAATGATTTGGAACATAAGGTAAAAAAAACAACCCATCAGAACAGTAAGGAGAAAAAAGAATAGGAAAGAAGGAGGGCAGTATAAGCGGCCTCTGGGACAACTTCAAGAGATCCAACATTCACATCATAGGGGTGCCAGAAGGAGAAGGGAAAGAGCAAGAAATTGGAAATCTATTTGAAAAAATAATGAAAGAAAACTTCCCTAATTTGGCAAAAGAAATAGACATGCAACCCCAGGAAGCATGGAGAGTCCCAATTAAGTTGGATCCAAAGAGGACCACACCAAGACACACCATAATTAAAATGCCAAGGGTTAAAGATAAAAAGAGGATCTTACAAGCAGCAAGAGAAAAGCAGAGAGTTCCCTACAAAAGAGTTCCCATAAGACTGTCAGCTGATTTCTCAAAAGAAACTGTGCACGCAAGGGACTGGCAGGAAGTATTAAAAATGATAAAAGATAAGGACCTACAATCAAGATTACTCTATGCAGCGAAGCTATCATTTATAATGGAAGGGCCGATGAAGTACTTCCCAGATAAGGCCAAGTTAAAGGAGTTCATCATCACTAAGCCCTCATTACATGGCATGTGAAAGGGACTTATTTAAGAAAAAGAAGATAAAAAATGACAACAAACTCACAGCTATCAACAACAACTGAATCTAAAAAAATAAAAACAAAAACAAACTAAGCACACAACCAGAACAGGAACATCATAGATATGGGGCTAATTTGGAGGGATATCAGCTGGGAGGGAGAAGCGGGGGAATGGTGCAGGGATCAAGAAGCATAATCGGTAGGAACAAAACAGAAAGGGGGATGGAAGAATAGCCTAGGAAAGGGGGAAACCAAAGAACTTACACACACGACCCATGGACATAAACTAACTGGGTGGGGGGCAGCACTGCCGGACGGGAGGAGGTACCAGGTGGAGGGGGACAAAGGGAAACAATCTGGGACAACTCTAACAGCATAATCAGTAAAATACACTTAAAAAAGGTTGATAAATATAACTAAATCATTCTCTTAAGCGAGTGTATCAATTTATATTCCCACTAAACAGTATATTTGTTATTAATATTTTATTCTAGTACCTGGTGTCTTTCCTTTTAAATTTTGTGTGTCCATTTTGGCACAGAAGTTACTTATTTTATGTAATCATCCATGTCAACCTCTTCCTTTTAGGATACTGGGTGTCATATTACACTTGGGCAAACCCTCTTCTCCCCAAATGATTAAAAAGTAAAACTTTAATATTTTCCCAGAACTTGTATAGTTTCATATTTTGGAGGTTTATAGGCCCATTATTTTTCCAACCGGACACTCAATTGTCCCAACATCTATGTCAAGTTGCCTCTTCCGTATTCTGACTCTAAAATGCTGTTTACTTCTTCTGAAGCATTTATTACAGCCTGTAGGCTTCATTTATTCATTTATGTGGCACTCGCCTCCGCAAGTAGAAGGTAACTTTCAGGAGCGCCAGGCCAGGTCTTGTTGCCTCTTGTGGCCCCAGGGCCTAGACACGCCCAGGCCTTCGGGTGGTGCTCACGAACACCTGTGGGATGGAGGCCCTCACACGCGCTAATCAGGTTCTCCTGCTGGTTTGAAATGTTACCTTGGCTGTGAGTCTGATTTTAGACTCCTCAGCGCCAGGGCTCCCTCCTTTGCCGACAGTGGGTTGTATTTGTGATACCATGAACACAGTGACCCAGCTGACTGTCTTTCAGTCTCATAATTGGATGTTGTTACAGGGCAAGTTCCCTCTCATATTTTCTCCCTCAAATTTCTCAGCTAATTTCCCAAGTTTATCCTTTCAGATGAACTTTACAGTTCTCAAGTTCCACAATATCCCATTGATATTTTCATTTGAACTAAGCACATTGATTGATTATTTGGGGCAAATTGATATCTTTGTGTTTCTTATTTTCCCCAGCCAGGAACACTGTAGATATTTTAACTCATTTAGGGCTTAGTTTATGTATTTTGGTAGTTCTATGGTTTTGTTCTTTATTATATTTCTTATGAAATTCATTTTATTTTTTTGGTTTTGGCTTCATTGTGAATGGGATTTAATTTTTGTCACATATTTATTGTTGAATATATGTGTGTATTTTCAGCCATGATGGTTCTAATAGGACTCAAGGGAAACTCCTGGGTTTCCTAGATGGACCCTGTTACAGATACAGACGGAGATCCCTCGGAGCCAGAAGCTGTGTGGGTTCTCTCCATGGCTGTGCTCTCGTTCCCCTGGCAGGCCTCCCTCTGGGGGCTCCTGAGGAAGTGAAGACAGATGGGCTTCTCCTCAAGGCGCTTCCAGGGAACAGGCTGGCAGACCAAGTCCCATGGGGGGAGGGGGAGGAGCTCCCCAGGAGGCAGAGAAACCCCGAGCACTCACTGCTGTCCCAGAACCCTGCTTCCTTCACGTTGGGATGCACTGAGAGAGGCAGCCAGGCCTGGGAGCCGACCAAGTGGGAACCTGTGCGATGCTGCTGGACTTTGTCTCACAAAAGAGAGGTTCAGGGACTGGACCTGTCTGCGTAGGAAGCAGGAAATGAGGCTTGAAGTTGGGTGGCATGAAAGGGAATTTTTTCTTGGGATTGAATAATGTGAGACAAGACCCAGAGGCAGAGGGGAGGTTAAGATGCTTGGAAATATGGGCGACTCCCCACGCTGGAATCCAGGTGTGGTGAGGATGTCACAGGAAACAGAGCCAGACTGAGAGAGGAAAGATAATGAGGGCCTCAGATTTAGCTAGAAGATTTTGGGTTTTATCTTCTTCCAGTTTGAGGGGACCGAAGTCCCTAGGGGTGAATAACGGAGTAAACAAGTGAGTGAATGAATGAATAAAAGAAAGGTATCCCAGGAGGACCGGTCTGATAAGAAGTTGTGAAAAGAAAGACTATGGAAACTAAGGAGAAATGAAAGAACACATTTTATGAAACAAGCACTGTGTACAAAGCACTTAGGCATTATCCCATTGAATCCTCACATCTTTATTTTGCAGGTAGCATCCCATCTTAAAAAATGAGAATTCTGAGGTTCAGGGAGGTTAACTACCTTGCCCGAGGTCAGGGCTGGTTAGAAAGCAAGCCAGAATTACACTATAAAATTATGGTCCAGGTCAGGCTTTAATGCTTCTCCTCTTTCCCCTGATAATGCTGTCACACCTCCAGAAGGAAGACGCTGTGGCCGAGGGCCAGGCGTGCGCTGGAGAGGCCCCATCAGTAATCAACCGTTTACACGTGAATCATACACAAGGGCAAAGGGCTGACGTTCAGGACCATGAATTAAAAATGCCAGGCTGTTGCATTCAGCTTGCCTGATCTCATAATCAGACAAAGTCGAAGGCTTGGCTCTGATGAGGTCAAGGGAAGTGGCAGGAGGAGGAAGAGGAGGGAGCCCAGCGTTCTCTGTGCACAGAAACAATGCAGGTTGGCAACTGGAAGGACAGAGGCTGCAGTCCCAGACCTCTGACTGCACTCATTTACTCCAACACCTCCCCTGAGCTGGGCGCTGGGAGATAATCGTGAAGATGACAGGGTGTCATCTTCCAGCTGTTTCTGGAGATGGGCCATGCTCCCTTATACACACACCCATGAAGAGATGATCATCTGTAGCAGGCCCAGGTTGGAGGCGGAGTAACTGTTTTAGATAGAGCGGCCAGGGAAGACGTCTCCAAAGAGGTGACATTTAAGCAAGATGCGAGGCTCAAAGGGGGCCAGCCAAGGGGAGAGCAGGGCAGGGGAAGAGGCGGGAGGCTTTGCGTGTAGAAAGGACAGCATGTGCAAAGGCCCTGAAACGGAGCCCGCCTGAAGCTGCTGAGCAATGGATAGGCCGCGGAGGCTGTCGCTCTGCCAAGGAGGCGGGCAGGGGCCAGGTCGGGCAGGGTCTGTGTGTGCATCAGGGGAGAGTTCATCCTACAGGCTCAGGGAAGGCAGTCATTAAAGAATTTTAAGCTGGGGCCTGAGGAGCTGATTTACATTTCAAGGTCACTCTAGCTGCCCAGAGAGAAGAGATTGGCAAGGGCATGAATGGGTTGCAGCAAAGTTAGCTAGGGGGCTGGGGCAGGGGTCTAGTGACCCCTTTCATGATAAGTCCTTGATGATGGCCCTGGAAGACACGTTGGCCAACCAACCACATTTATGAAAACTCTTACTGAGGACTTTTATTATCTTATAGAAATTAGAGTGTATAAAATGCTAATTAGAGGTTCTGATTGATAGGGATAATTCTGAGCCCCAACAGACGTCTGGGTTTGCCTGAGCTGCTCCCCTGCAGTAAACATCTGGTCTTCTTTTGGCTTTTGAAACAGTGAACACAGTTTAAGGACCCCCACCCTTGCCATCCATGGCAAGACCTTCCTTCATATAGATGCCTTGTTTGTGCGTGCGTTTGCTTCTTTGAGCCACAGACACACACAGGCCAGAGAAGAGGGCCGGAGTGTGCCAGCTCCGTGTTGAGAGCCGTGGGAATGTGGAAGGCTCTGTCTTTGCCCTGGAGGCTGCTGCTGCTTATTGAAAGAGACAAACAGAACATAATAATAAGCGCAATAGGTACTAAAAGCGTGGGCTGAATCAAGTGCTATCCAAATAACTGGGGGAAGAAGAAAATGAAGCATTTGTAGAATTGTCTATACGCCAAGTACTGCATACATGTTTTCTCATATCCTTAAAAGCCCCCTGCAATTTAGAGTCTAGAGTCTGTTTTCCCTGTCTTGCTGATCGGGGAACTGAACTCTGCAGGGGTTAGCACAGGCAAGCTGAAGAGAGTGGTCAATAGCTAGAAGGGTCAGAGGCAGTATTCAAACCATGTCTGCCTGGTGCCAAAGGGGAAGGGACTGGGTAGGGGAAGGGAGTTGGGGTGAGAGACAGAAAGAGAGAGAGAGAGAGAGATCGAGAGAGATTGATCAGTTGTCTCTCTTACATGCCCTGAATGGGGATCAAACCCGTAACTTGGGTAGGTGCCCTGACCAGGAATCGAACCTGTGACTTTTTGGGACAATGTTCCAACCACTGGAGCCCCACCAGCCAGGGCCAAAGGCCTTTCTTTTATTATATCTTCTATCTGAGGGAGACAAGGAAAACTTCACTGAGGAGATGTCTGAAGCAGTTTTGAAGAAAGAAAAGGACGTTACAAGAGGAAGGAGATCACAGAGCGGACCAGCATACACGGAGACAGAGTGTAACTGGCTCCCTGGATCCAGACTCGCCACCACCCTTTCAATCCACCTTTCCCACCAGGGCCATGTGACCTTTCCGAACCACACATCCAACCCAGTCTCTGTTCCTCTTTCCCAACAGACCAGCGTCCGACTTTCTAGGGGACACACCAAGTCCCTCGCGAGCAGCTCCAACTGCCTTCTCCCACTCCTCTCATCCTTCACCCTCTTCCTTCTTATTCTCTAGCTTTGGGGACTCCTGTCTGTTTAGATGCTTCCTGCCCTGATCACGCCCCGCTACCACATGGAGTGAGTTGAACTGTCTCCCCCAAAAAGATAAGTGCGAGTCCTAACCCCTAGGGCTTGTGAATGTGCAGATAAAATCAAGTTAATATGAGGTCATACTGGATTAGGGTGAGCTCTAAATCTAAGGACTGGTGTCTTTGTAAGAGAAAGAAGAGTGAGGTTTGGATGCAGAGACACTGAGGAGACACAAGGAAGAACACCATGTGAAGGTGGAGGCAGAGACTGGAGTGATGTGTCTACAAGACAAAGGTGTCAAGGAGCACCGGCAACCCCCAGAAGCCAGGAGAGAGACATGACGCAGATTCTTCGCTCGAGTCTTCAGAGGGAGCAGAGCCCTATTGACACCTTGATTTTGGACTTCCAGGCTCTAGAACCATGGGAAAATAAATTTGCTATCTTAGGCCACTCAGTTTGTTCCGGCAGCCCTAGTAAACTAATACACCACCTGGCTAACTCTAAAAAATGAGGAGAGCATCAGATTCTTGTTGTAGGAGCCGGCACCTCTCCAGGGCTGTCCACAGGCAGAACTTGCTTCTGGGGTGCTGGTCCTCAGTTCTCTCGGTCTGAAGGAAACTTGAACACATTGGGAATTTTTCAGAGCCTGCCCACCTCATGGCTTACAAGTGGCTCACCTGTGTCCATTGCAAAGGAGATGCAAAAACAAGAAGAGAAAAAGAACTCTATGGCATCTTGCCGTATTGATTTCCCTTGCCTTCTGACTGGGCCCCAGAGTATTGAAAGGGCTTGGGGTGCTCCCAAGCAGCTGTCACCACTGCATGACCACCGGCAGGAGTTGTCACGGTGGATCTTTACATCAGGGGAAAATGGCAGGTGAAAGAGAAAATGGTATGTTGGATGAACATCTGCTGTAGGGGGAAGAAGGTCAGCAATCACTTCTGTCCCCAAATGAGAATGCAGTTTAAATTATCCTTAGTGACATTGGAAACGACAACAAGAAAATAATACTTGTTTTATAAAATGCCCCCCTCTGAGCCACAGAGCTGCAAACCAACAATTAAACCATGATTGTAATAGCAGACAATAATAATTAAAGCGTTGTTGCTATCCAAAGAACAAAAACAGAGAAGACAGACCAAAGCCCAAGGCAAGCGTTTGCATCTAGAGCAAAATCGGAGGCTCTTCTTTCCTGAGGCCAGCTGGTATTCACTAGAGAAAAAGAGTCTTGTGTTATTTTCATTAAGGGAAAGAATGAACCGGGGCTTCAGGTCACTGAAGAAGCTGGAGTGGCCGGTGGGCTGGGAGGTCGGGGCAGAGCACAAACACAGGGCTTGGGCCCTCGCCTCGTGTGGTGCTCTAACTTGCTGGGAGACCGCAGATCGCTTGCCTTTTTGTCATCATCACCCTGTAAATGAAAACTCTGTGGCTGCCTGTCATTAGCCAGAACCTGCCCTGAAGGTGCCAGGGATTCTGTGGGAGGCAGATGTATCTCTATCCTTCTTGGAAGAAATGTTTTCCATGAAGTGAAAGGCTCCATGTCTCCTGAAGAGGCTTTATAACAAAGTGGAAAAAAACAGTGGCTCTGGAGGCAAAGGGCTGGGTTCAAATGCTAGTTCTGTGAGAGCTGACTGGGGAGCCTGGCAGAGCCTCAGTTTACTGCTCTGAAAAATGGCAGTAGCATCATCTATTCAGCGATGTGACTAAGAGGACTATTGCCAATGAAATCACATGAAAGTGCCTAGCGCTGACCCTGATACATAGCGTAAAATCAATAAATGGTAAAATCACCTCAAACAAATTCCATTTTTCCTCTATTTATTTCTTTTTACTTGACTAAGAGAGATGTGTTACAGTCTCTATGACTGTCAATTTCTCCAAGTATTTCCAATAGATTTTTGTTTTATGTTTTCTTGATAGGTTACTAGGCGCATAAAGATTCATGACTATTATCATTACTACAGACTATGAATTTTATCACGTGAAAAAGCTCCTTCTGTCCCATTTAATGTTTTCTTTTTAGCTTGAATTTTATCTTTTTTAAGAAAAGCAATATTGTGATTCCTGCTTTTTAGTTGTGTCCTCATGCTGTTCCTTTGTCCCAAAATTTTATTTTTCAGACTTTATTAGTCTGTTTAGTAGCGTTTTTTCCCCCTTTACTTACCCTGTGAATCTCTTCCTTGCAGTGTGGGAGTTTTATGTGTGGGCACCAGCCCATGGGTCCTTGCAGCTGCCTCCCTGACCACAGGTCGGTCAGTAATTGCTCCACATGCAGCAACAGAGGCTTCCTTTTCCTGCGCGCCATCATCTGGGGGTCTCTCTCTGGGATGCCCCACGCAGCCTTCTGCCAACCCCTTTCACACACCCTTTGCTTGGTGCCCACGGCTTGCACTCTGCTCTCCCACTTGACCTTGGTTCTTTGCTGATCCTTCAACCAGGTCTCTGACGATAGCTCTTCATTGCTCTGGGCCTTCTGCCCATGAACTCTCCCACTCCCCTGCCCGTCCTGCGCTCCTGTAACCTTGGCCTCTCCTGGGGTCGCCTCTTCTCTTCCCATTCCCTTCTACGTCACACAGTGGTGGTCAGACAAAAGTCCATCACGCTTGTTATTCCAACTGATATGTTTGTCCTTAGTGGCAGCGACAATGTTACGTGTTCACTGACTCGTGTTTCCTCTTTCTCCTAGGCGCACCTGCCTCAGAGCCGGGGAGCTGTGAAACATGCTCTGGTCAGTCGGGTGCGGGGGGAAGGCCTGACTCTTAACAAGCTTTGCTCCCTCTCCCATGCTTTCTCTCTTCCCTCCTCAGCTGGCCAGACGCGAGGAAGCCCTGGAGGACGGGCGAGGCTCTCAGTGGAAGGGGCCAGGCGCCTTGAATTGTGCAGTGGGAGAGGCACCCCGCCTTCACCCCCAGGGCCCTGCCCTGCTGTGGACGGGCACAGAATTTGTACAATGAGTGAAAAGTTAACCTTTATTGAGTTAAAACACTGAGATTCAGGGGTTATTTGTTACATCAGTTAGCACTTACTGCTAATGCAAGCTTATTTCCATCATCCTATTTTCTGCTTTTGTGCATTATACTTTCTTGCTATTTCCTTTTTTGTAATATTTCTTAGTTTTCACACTTTCTCTGGTGATTTGCAAACTATGCATTTTGTTTCTAATTCTACTTTAAGCATGTTTGAACATTTTCAAAAATACTCCTAAACTTGCATTTTCTCTATCAAATTTAAGAAAAATAATATACCACTTCACTCTCCCTTATGTAAGATAGGAAACCTAAAACCACTTTACTTTCCCTGTTATCAAACCACTGACAATATAATCAGGGACTACAGACTCGAATTAAATATCATCTTTCATGTTCATCATTCTTAGTATAATCTTTTCCGGAACATCTCAATAGGTTAAAAATTACATGTCTGTTTTAGTTCTCTGTGGCTGTTCTAACAAAGTACCACAAACCTGATGACTTTAAATGACAGAAATTTATTCTTTCACAGTTCTGGAGGCCAGACGTCTGAAATCGGTATCACCATGCTGAAATCAAGCTCCCAGGGAGAAGAATCTGTTCTTTGCTTTTTCCAGCTTCTGGTGGCTGTTGGCATTCCTTGGCTTGTGGCTGCATCATTCATTTCCTGTGCCTATCTTCCTATCGTCTTCTCCTCGGCATATATAAAATCTCCCTCCGCTTCCCTCTCGCAAGGACAGGTGTGATTGCATTTATGACCCACCCAGATAATCTAGCAAAATCCTTAACTTAATCACATTTGCAAAGATCCTTTTTCCAAATAAAATAACATCTATAGATCCCAGGCCTTAGGACCTGATATCTTTGGGGGCTATCATTCAGCCTACTACAAGGTCTTTGTGAATTTAAGGGGCCTGAGGGGCAATTTTCTATGGCTTTTGTGCTTGTTGTATCCTGGCTGAGTCAATGATGGCTGAGTCTCATAACATGACTGGCTTTGGCTTTTGGTATCATGGAGAAATTTTAGGACAGCCGGATTAGCTGTGCTTCTTGTTTTTCATAAATGACTGTTTCATTTGATAAGGGCTAGTTGTGTGCTTACCTGTGTGAGTGTATTTTGCCAAATGCTTTTAGGGATTTTTTTTTTTATTATCCTTGGAACAGTTTCATTTCTCATTACATTGCATCTCAATCATTTTGCCTGGAACTCAGGGACTCCTTTCAGTTCACCAAGAAACTTTTGGCACTGGTCCCTCCATCCTTCTGCACCCTGCCCCCCTCTTCTCAGGAGAGTTAGCTGACACTTTGTGTTTTATTATACCTTCTGCTCCATTTGCTCATTGTTCCTCTTCATTTATCTGCCTGGATTGGTACTCTGTCTTCCACAGTTGGCAACTTTTCTTTCATTACTTCCACAGCTTTGGAATTTTTTTCCTCCAGTCTCAGAGAGACTCTCCAGCATGTTTCCTACTTCAATGCTTGTATTACTTACATGGCAAATGCTGCTATCATGGATTTTAACTGTTATTGTCTGTGGAGTTTCTTCGCATCTTGTGCTTGTCTCCATCATTGTCTTTCTGTCTCAGGAGCTCCCCCTGCCCATTTTATCATCCATCTTCTGCTACTTACCAGCCTGATTTCTTACCTTTAAATGAAATCATCACCAATATACTCATTTAAATGTTCTTCTGTGTACTATTGTAAAATCTTTTCAGAAACTGTTTCTACTGCTTTAGAGAAATGGTTCTCATTTTTGAGAATGGTATGTTTTTAGTGTCACCATGTTTTATTTTATTTATGTTTTGCTTATTTGTTTACTTACTTTTTGAAAGGGAGGGAAATCTGTACTGGTCCAGTGTGGCCAATCAACATTCTGAATTTCTTTGGCTGAGCTGTTTATTTTCCATTAAGAGATATCAGAATTCATCTGTGGGATTGTAAACTGGCAGCTGAGTTGATGTGTGGCCAGTGCCACCATCCAGTGTAGCTCAGCTGGATTATCATTCTGGGATAATTTGAAGCAGAGTTTGTGTTTCTCTTTCCAGAGGTCATCCGTGAAAAACTAAATTGCCAGATAGCACCGCCATTCTTAAAGGTACATTTATACCTACCAGGTTCTTCACACCCTCTCCTTTGAAAACCTTTTGAGCTCTTTTGGACTGTTCCTCAATTTGCTGAAGGCTTAAATCTGACAAAAGAATACCCCACTGTGTATGTGCTTGTCTGTTCAGTTCCTTCGGGAGGTCAACTCTTACGGTGCAAGTACACGGACCTTCTCTGTTTAAGGTTTAACTTGCTGTCACTGCTCAAAAAGAAACCTTTTGGAAGCTGCTAAACCCGCGGCCACGATTCCTGTCAAGAACTGTGAACAGAAGCCTCACTTCTGGTGCCTTCTGCCTCCTCTGGGCCAGCTGCCCACTTGCCGGTTCCACGGAAGCAGCACTGATTGCAGTGGGGGAATTGCTGCCCTATGACTAATGGGAAGCTGCAGCGGGGGAATCTGGGCTTCAGGCACAGCCAGATGTTGCGTCTAGTCCAGCACCCTCCCAGGAAGACAAGCTCCACTGGGCAGGGGTTCTGGTTAATCAAAACTGTGCCCCGCCCTCCTCGTAATCCTACTGCTTTGTGACCAAGAGCCAAACATGGAGCTTCCAGGTTGCTCTCTGCATCCATCCCTATGACTAAAAACCAACAAACTAGAACTATTAGCAAAACATGAGCTTTATGACTACATGGGTGTGAAGAGCAGAAATCAGAGCTTCTGCGGACGATAAGTTCTCCAAACTCCGAGAAGCACACCTGCAAGGACAGCCCCTCCCCTCTCCTTTCTTCCCCTTCCCTCCGCGTAGGCCCACACACAGAGCTTTCAACCCCAGCAAAATCTGTATTCAAGAAACAAAACTCAGTTCTCCTGAATGTAACCAGGACCCCTCAAACAGTTATACTAGATGCTTCCTGGGTTTTGTAGCCAATTTATTCCCTGCATTGCTGCCACTGCTCTCCCCGAGCTGAGATTTCATGTCATGATATGAGCTCTTCGAGAAGCACCTGCCTATGTTTACACCATCCTTTCCCTCATGTATTTGCAAGGCCTTTACCTCCACCCCACATGGTAAACTACCACTGTCATTTGAAGGGCAGCTAGAGCAGCACTCCCTCTCTGTAACACCCTGCTCCCAGCTGCCACCCACCATTATGAAATTCCTTTGCAAATGCTTCTTTACTGTGCTCTACACATATGTCCACTATAGCATTTATCACATTCTATTAGAATCTGAAAGACACTGTCGGTTGGCTTACTGGTACGCCACTTCCAAAACCCTCATCTGTCTTTACTATAGAAACTCTAAGAATCCTGAACATCAATTCAAAACGTTTATCTATCAGATTGAGGTCTTTAAGGGAAAGTACTGTTTCTTCTTTATATCTATATGCTTCAGGATTTTTTAATTGAACTGAATGTCATTACTGTCTTTTAAATACTCCAATGGCTCCTCATTATAGTGAGAAATACATTCAGAGGCCCCTTTTTACCTGAGAAACCTCATCCCTCCCCCACCCGACACAGGCTCCAGCCACATCAAATGAGGACCCTCTCATGGACAGACCCTATCTTTCCCCTATGTTCACGCCTTCACTGTCCTCCGGAGGCCTGAATGTTCGCCTTCACACCTCTAGGCAGAACTTTTCTCTCTCTTCTGTTACTGAATTTGACTGGCACTCACTCACAGCATCTGCCTTGTCTTGGAGCACCTGTTTGACTATTGCCCACCTCGCATGTGAACCCCTGGGAGAAAAGGATTGGCCTTGGGCTGACCTGTGTGTTTCCCACTGCACACATTCATACACAATGTGGCAGAGAGAGGGCGTTCAGGGTGTTTGTGTTTTGTTAAGTGGAACCAAATCAGGGTCAGAATGGCAGACCGGGAAGAGAAAAGACCAGAGCTAGATGAAACGGGGTTGAAACCCATCTCACTGGGTAATTGTGAGACAGTCATCCTTTCTGGGCCTCAATGAGCTCATTGATAAAATGGGGACAATAATAACTCATCGGGAATGTAGCATGCTGTAGGTATTTGATAAATGTTAGGTAGAGGGTAGGACCAAAAGCAGAAGGTTTTGTTTCCCTCTCTTCTTTAATTTTCATCTGAGGTGGTCCACTGATTATAAATAGGAAAACTCTGGCCCAACATTGGAAACTGAGAAGAGGTCCCACCCACATGGGACAAAACTTCCATGTCCTATGTACTGACAACACAAGAAAGAGTGATGTGCAAGGTGTAGCTCATTGGCCTGCTCTCTTGCTATCAGCTGCCAGGTCGGAAGGCAGTTCATCAACCAGCCTGTCCTATTCTTGGCAGTCAGAGACGAAATGCTGCAGATGTGCCCTGTGTTCAAGGGCAGGGTCTGACTGCCAGCCCATTCTCATCGGGCACAACTGGGAAGGGTCTACATTCCTGCTGGGACCCCATGCAGCGGTCAGCCTGACCACTGATCCCTACAGCCACCCCCTGTCCCTCCTGGGCACTCCTGGAAGGGGACCATCCTTGCCCAGCTTGCTGGGCTGCACTTGACCACAGACCTCTCCGGTCACCTCCAACACTTGGTCAAGGCTGGGTCAGAATGCAGGGAGGCATTCACAAGCTTTCTCTTGTCTGTGCCCCGGGGAACAGTCCCACGGCCAGGCCTGTGCCCTGTCTCACATCTCCTCCCATCTGGCACACCCAAGGGGAAGAATGCTTGACCCCTGCTCCCCCCCCCCCCTGTGAGCCCAGCACCCACCACCTGTGGCCAAGTGGTGAACTACAACCTGCTGTGCTCAGCGGGTGTCTCCACAGCCACCCCTCTGGCTCCTGGAGAGGCCTCTCATCACTTGGGAATTACGTGCCAGGCACTGTTCTAAATGTTTAGATATGTTAACTCACTTAGCCCTCATAGTGAACCGGGGTAGTAGGTATTATTCGAAATCACCATTTTGCAGATGACGGGCAGAGTGCGTGCTTGAGGAGCTTCCTAAGCTACAGAGCTGGTAGGAGTGGCAGGTGGGCGGGTGCCAGAGCCCAGGTCGCAGATACAAATTGATACTGAATGAATGACAAAACTCCTAGGATGCAAGAGAATTAGCCTTTCAAAGGAATCCAGCTGAATAGTCAGACCAAATTGTCCAACTTAAAATGCAGTTAATGCAGGGGGAAGCTGGAGACATTGTCAGACAAAACATAAACTGTATTCTCAGAAAGATGCAAGATGATAATGCATTGATAAAAGCAAAAATAGGCTGTCAAGAGCAAACAAACAAACAAACAAGCAGTTTTCTTGAAACAGAAACACAAACAAGACTTCCAAAATAAAGAGGGAGAAATAACAGGATAAATACTGTTGAAAATGGTATTAAGGAAAACACAAGATCACTGGCAAAATAAAAATAGGATACCGAACTTTTAAATCACTAGAGGAAAAACGAATCCAATTAAATCAAGTCAGCTAACAACAGGAAGAGTTGAAAATAAAGGAAAACAATAAAAAAGCATACTATGCTTGTTTGAAAGAAAATAAAATGCATTTGATGCCAAAGAAATATATAAAACCCTGCATTCTTCTCACTTTCTTCAGACATTCATAGAACAGAAATAAGACAAAAATTTAGAAAGTCAAAAGGGCACAATGCAGTCAAAATAAAAATAATAAAAAGATGATATGAAATATATAACCACTTAGTAACTTTTAAAAAATTTGTGAAGTACTCAGGTTAAAAAGAAATCTAAACTGAAATGACAGACTATTCAGAAATGAACTCAGTTGAACATGCTATATGAAAAAAATAAACTCCCCAAAGGGAAATATGCAAGGAACTTGAAGCAGCAAAGACAATTTAATATCATTTTGTCCATCAAACTGGTGAGTGTTGGCATGATTGGCAACATTAGAGATGCTGTGTGGGGAAGCAGGCTTTGGAGGGAGTGTAAATTGTTCTGCTACCTAGAGGGAAACTTGAGGTTATGTGTCTTGTATTTGTCTTCCAAGAACATATCCTAAGAAAATAATTGGACAATTGTTTGAAGATTCATGTATAAGGATGTTTACTGGAGTGAAAAACTCAAAATATTCACTTTATCAACAGGGGAATAGTTAAATAAATTATGGTTGTACGTACAACAGAATTCCCTGTAGCCATCAAACAGGAAGAGGCAGATCTATATATATTGACATGATAAATGGTAATATATGATTAAATAGTGAAACAAAAAGCAAGTCAGTGAGCCACACATAGAAAAGATATTGTTTTGGAAACCATGTTTCTTGCATTTACTGCATGGAATACTAGTGTGTAGAATAGAACGAATATCAATAATGTGTGAAGGAGAACAGAGTAAGATTGTGGGAACTTTAGATATCCATTTTGTAGACTTATTTCTTGTTTGCATTTTGAATTTCTAAAAAGAGTACTGATTTTTATATAAAAATCTATGAAGATATTTGCATTTAAATAATAATAACTAAATCTTAACTCCGATCAAGGAGTTAAAACACAAAAGGGGCCTTTTGCGTTTGCCTTAATTCAGTCTAAGTATGAACTCCCTTAATAATTTGCTGCTGGCTATTCAAGGGAGGGAATGAGAGAGGAAGAGAGAGGGGAACAGGTGGGGAGAGAAAGAGGGAAAGTGGAAGAGAGAAGGAAGGAGAGAAGGGGAAGGAAGAGGAAGAGAGAAAGGGGGAGAATGGGGGGGAGGCAGGGAGAGGGAGAGAGGGCGCCCTGAGGACAGAAGAGCCTATAGACCTGCACACACCAGAGCTGGGCTGGGGGCAGGAAATGAGGAAGGGGACTGTGACCTGCGGCTCACCTCCACCTTTCAGCAGCGCTCAGGGCAGCTGGGAAGCCCTTGCTCCCTTGGCGCTGGCTCCGAGAGCCCTCCAGGTGGAGGACTGACTGTCTTTGTCTTCTCCCCGCTATCCCCACCTCGGGGTCCTCACACACACACTCAGCACACCCCATGGCTTTATAGTGCCTGCTCTGGCACCCAGGAAAGGGCGTTTCCTGTCTGTGCCTGGATCCTCGCTTCTTGACCGCTAGGAAGGGGTCCTCTGGTCCCCGCCGGCCCACCCCTCGCCCACTATTCTGGTAAGTGATCATGGTCCTTGTCCTGCCCAGAAACACCATCACGGTTCCTTGTGCTGTCCCTGTCAGCTGCACTTATCTGCTCTGCTCTGCTCTCCTCTGACCCTTGTCTTAGCCTCTAATTACAGGAAATTAGCGCTGCCTGTCTTGGGTATGCTAATGCTGCTATGTCTGGAGGAGGGCAGGGCTGTCTTTAGAAGATGCATGCCAAGTGCTTAGGGATGAAGTGTCACGATGTCCACAATGTCCTTTTCAGTGATTCAGGAAAAAAAAAAGGATGAACAGAAAATGAAAAAGAGAGAAAGCAAATATGGCAAAATATTTACCACGGTTGAGTCTAGGTGGCAGGTATGCAGGTTCTTGGCGTACGGTTCTTTTCACTTGTCTATATATTTTACATATTGTGTGTTACACAGCAAAAATGGGGAAACAGAAGAAACCTCCATTTCCATGTTCTCTGAGGAGAGTGAGGTCAGTTGGTGGGACTGTTTGAACGTCTCCTGAATGTCTCCCGGCTTCCCCACGCCCATTGCCACTGCCAAGGTTCAGGCCTTACCCCAACCACATCCTGAAGGCAGTTTCCTCACGGGGCTCCTGAACCCAGGTGGCCCCATTCGCCTCCACCAGGCTGACATGAGGGGCCAAGCCCAGCGTCACGGCCCCCAGCGCCCTGAAGCTCTGGCCGCAGCAGGCTCCGCCAGCTTTCCCTTCCACTGCTGCCCCCACCCCCGGCCAGATCACAGGTGATTCACCTGCCATGTGGACCCATTTCCCGCTCAAGCCTGGCCACCCTGGGCCAATTCCTCTGCCTGGAAGGCCTTTCCCTTCCTGCCAATCTCCCTCCTTGGCCACCTGGGCAACCCCTCCTCGTCCTTCGGGACTCAGCTCTAGTGCCACATTTTCCAGGAGAGCATCTCCGGTCCCCTTCTGTCCTGCCTTTCATTCCCCCTCCTCCTTATGCCACCACCTGACTGTCCATATGCATGTCTCCTTTTTATAAAAGAAACAAGGTCTCATTTATGGGTACAATGGCAGCACCCAGCACAGGCCCTGCCATGCATTAAACAGACAGACAGCTGTGACATGAATGAATGAAGTGAATGAATGGATGAGTGATGCTCCAAGATAGAAGAGGGGAAACACCTCCTCATGACTTGCATACTTGAACACTGAAGTAAAAGAGTCATTACGCTCTCGATTCACTCATTGCTTGTTTAATATTTACTAAGAGACCATCATGGACCTCCTATTAGTCATTCAACTATTAATACCTTCATACCTGAATCAACGCTCCTTTCTTTGCCTTCCTTTCTCCCTTCCTCCCTCTCTTCATTGAGAGGGCAGGTCTGACCGGGGAGGGGAGGCAGGAGTATAAACAAAGGGGGAGAGTGGGCAGTGTCACAAGGGAAATAGAGGCCGTGGGCAATGGGGGTTCAGAAGAGGAGAAATGACCCCAGAAGTCTCCCGGGAGAGGGGATGGAGGAAGACTTCCTGGGTGAGCAGACGCCTGCACTTGACTTTTGAGGGAGGGGGAATTTCAGGATTGAGCTTTTGGAATATCCTCCCAGGAGGATATTCTAGGGAGTGCAGAGTGGAAACAAAGGCACAGGGTGAGGCCGTGAGCAAAGGTACAGGGGCCGACAGAAGTTTGGCTTTGCCAGAATGTCACTGAAGAGATGGTGGAAAATAAGGCCAGCGACACAGGCTGAGGTCATGACAGCCTCTCAGACCAGGAGAAGATGCTTAGCTTCTGTGAGCCTGGGGAGCCATGGAAGGTTTCTCATTCGAGGGTGAGTTGATCAGGTAGGTGTGCTTCCAGAAGGTTATTCCAGCAGGAGTATGCAGCAAGAATCTGCATATTTAGCTTGTCCCCTGAACAGTGCAAAACCCCCAAGCACTTGGTTGACTTCATTTTGCACGGGGCTCAGCTGCAAAACTTGTGTATGGCAAACATTTAATGTATTAATTTTAACTGAACTGAGTCTAAGGACGCGCATACCTCAGTGGATACACAGACACCTGTATCTCTTTCAGTTCCCCTGGCTGAGAACTCTCCTGGGCAGGGATTGTCCCCTTGCCACGCTTCGGCTCCTTGTCTCAGCTTCCTGCTGGTCCAAAGCCTCAGCGCTTCCTTCTTGTCACTGCGACAGACTCCTGACTGCCCCCGCCCCTGCCCCCGTGAGCTCTCTCCCCTGTAAATAGCCCTGGTGGGGCTCCCCTGCTCTAGAACCTGTCACGGCCTCCTCCTGCTAACTGGCGCTGAAGACCCTCCGTGACCAGGTCCACGCTAACCCTATTTCCCACTCTTTTTCCACATGCAGCCCCCACTCCAGCCAGACTTGTGTGACCCTCCTTCCACATCTTTACCCACCCTGCCACCCCAACCCGCTCTTCTCCTCGTAGTTCATCTGAGCCACAGCTGAAGGTGCCAGCAGTGTGAGAGCACACGAAGAGTCGCAAAGGCCTGGGCTCACGTCCCTGCTTTCTGAGTCACTGTGCCAACTTGACACCATATGCATTCTTTTGGAACCTCAGTTTTTCATCTATAAAATGGGAATAATAATACAGGAGGCCACCTTATCCACCTCGTCCACAGGGTATACGTTCCAAGACCCCCAGTGGATGCCTGAATCAACAGATAGTACCAGACCATATATATGTGTGTATATGTGTACATATTACACACATAAATATACATACCTATGATAAAGCTTAATTTATAAGTTAGGCACAGCAAAAGGCTAACACGAATAATAAAATAGAACAAGTATAACAATATGCTGTAATAAAAGTTATGTGAATGTGGTCTCTCTCTGTTTCAAAATACCTTACTGTCCTGTACACGCCCTTTCTCTCCCTGTGATGACGTGAGATGACGCGATGCCAACGTGAGGAGGGGCAGGGAGGTGGGTGAGTGACGCAGGCCCAGGCGCAGAGCGCTAGGCTACTGTTGACCTGCTGTGTCAGAAGGAGGATCACCCAGCCACGACAATGTCATGTCTTCCGCCCACAAGTGTAATGCCTTCTCCATCCCAACTAAGCACCCCGATGCACTGTGGCCATAATGTTTGCAGTTCGAGGTACGGCACCCAAACTAGCACGAATTTCTTTTTCCTTCTTCACAGTTTCACAGATAGGAGATCTGTTTCACTGTAGATCTTAGCAACCTAAGCATATGACTTTTCTTCTTTCCTTATTAACTCGAGAGCTTTCACCTTTTCACTTAAAGGAAGTACTTTACAGCTTCCCTTTGGCATATGCGAATTGCCAGCATCATTGCTCACGTGCTTTGGGGCCCTTATTAAGTAAAAGAAGGGTCACTTGAACACAAGCACTGCGAGACTGTGACAGTCAGTCTGATAGCTGGGGCCACCACCAAGTGACGAATAGTGAGGAGCAGACACAGCGTGGATAACCTGGACAAAGGAAGGATTCACATCCCGGGTAAGACAGAGCTGGATGGTGTGAGAGCTCATCACACTAGTCTGGATGATGGTGCACAACTTAGAGCTCATTAGTTGTTTATTTCTGGAGTTTTCCATTTAATATTTTTGTACTGCAGTTGACCATGGGTATCTGCAACTGCAGAAGGCGAAACCTCAGATAACAAGGACTACATTATTTATTACTACTAATAAATACTGTTTATTTATTATTAGGGCTTACTATTAGTATTAATAGGGCTTTTGTGAAGGGTCAATAAGGCAACATATGTTCCGGGCCCTATGCTTGATAAATGGTGACGCTCCTTCTTCTCTGACTCCTTGGAATTCGGGTAAGTGATTCCTGCTACTCAGGAGTATATACGGAAACCAAGTTATATTTTGAGGGAGTCCGCACAAAGTACCAGACACTGCTGGACTTCTGTGGTTATTCTCTCCACAACTCTAAACCATAACGATTTTTGTCCTCATTTGACAGATGCAGAAACTCAGACAGAAAGGGAAGCACTCTGGGCTGACAGAGCTACAAGTTGACCCTGCTACTATCAGAGAAATAACCACAGAACCATTATGAAATATTTACTACGTTCCAAGTACTATGCTGAGCACAGTGCATGCAATGTCTCGTTTAAGTCCTTTATCCTGAGAAGCTGGTATTATAACCCACAATCCGGAAGGAGACAGTACGACTCAAAGAGGATAAACAACTTAAACAAGGTCCTGCAAATGGCAAATGGCTGGGCTGGGATCCCAACAGGGGTCCATGTGCCGCCGAGCCTATGTCCTCAGTTACTCTGCTGCAATGGTGCCGTCTGGGCCAGACACTTCTCTGAACTTGGACTGCAGCCCTGCGAGGCTGAGATGGGCCTTTCCCGGTTCTCGTGGGCCCCTCCCAAGCCTGGGGTCATAACGGCCACTGCTGATCCTGAGGACCGTCATCTGAGGTGGGCAAGGCCAGCTCCTAGCCGAGTGTCCCCTGGACAACGGGCAACGGTCACTGTGCCGGCCCGGACACTTACCCAATGGTGCAGCCAGCATCAGCCTCGATGGTCCAGATACAGTTGAGATTGTGCTCATAGGGAGCTGGATACCCGGGTGACAGCACCTGCCCCGACGCCTCTCCTTTGATTGTCCCTCCACACTCAGCTGAAAGAAATTCCAAAAGCATCAGCTTCACGGGGTGGCCTGGGCTGCCAGCAACAACTTGGTGCTTCCTCTGGTCTGGGTCCCTGAGTCCCTCTCATTCATTCCAGGTGACTGAGCAGAGCACAGGGAAGGCCCCTGGATGTATTCAGAATCTACAAAGAACTCCTACACCTCAACAATGGGAAGACAAACAACCCAATTTAAAAATAAGCCAAGGATTTGAATAGATATTTCTGCACACAGGCACATGGAGAGGTATTTACCATCAGCAGTCATTAGGGAAATGCAAGTTAAAATCACAATGAGATATCACTTTACACCTACAAGGATGGCTAAAATAAAAAAGACAGACACTAACAAATGTAGGTAAGGATGAGGAGAAACTGGAACCCTCATACGTTGGTGGTGAGAGTATAAAATGGTGCAGCCACTTTGGAAAACAGTTTCACAGCTCTTCAAAATGTTAAACATGGTATTCGGCTCTTACGTATACACCCAAGAGAAATGACATTAGTTCACACAAAAATATCGCAGCAGTGTTATTCATAAGAACCAAAGATTGCAAACAAGCCACATGTCCATTAACTGATCAGTGGGTAAACAAATGTGGTGTACATGAAGAGATCATACACTGCATGGACAGATTTTATCACAGCATAATGCGCAACATGCTATTATCACGTCTATCTCCTTCACAAGACTATGAGCTCCTTGGTAGCAGAAACTTCGTCTTACTCATATTTGCACAAGTGCCTAGTATAGTGTTTGACACATGATAGAAGTTTTAATAAATGTTTATCAAATGAATAGATGGGTGGATGATCAAAGGAATGAAAAAAGCTTATTGCATCTCAGACAAATTATTATGGTCTGAACAAGGGAGCATGAAAAAGAAGAGGAGGAGGTTTATTGCAAAGCTTTTTAGGAAGGGGAATGATCGATGAGCAAGACCCTGGAAGAAAATAGGAGCGGATGGGATCAAAGTCACAAGTGGAAGACTGATCTTCGCCTGTTGCTACAATAGACCTGTTAAAGATCTTTAGGGCATCTTGGCTCGATGTGGGGCCACTCAGCCAGGGCCGTGGGAGGGGCTCTCCACCAGCAAGCCTGCTCATCAAAGACCCGATTCTTTGTTCAAGCCTCACTTTGAGTCCTCCCTCTGTGGTGCTGTTGGGATGGGAGATTCCAACCCGACTGAAAGACACAGGATTGCATGTAGCAGGAAGCAGGGTGGGGGAGAAAGGATGAACTCTAAGTAGTGGAGAGGAAGCCTGCCCACCCCCTCAAACAGAGGAGGTAGCTAGAAAGGCAGCAAGAGGTGATCCATGCACTTGGCTGGAGCTTCTTTCCATGTTCAGATAGAGAAGCCCCTCTGGCTTCCCAGCGAGTGTCCGGAGGAGCAGCACTGGGAGCACTTCCTAAGGACCCACTGCTGCTTTCCTCACAGGTCACTTTATCTGAGGACAGGCAGGTGGGCAGCCGGGGCCAAGTGGCCAGCCGGTAGCAGCTACATCAACAAGACTGTGAGGCTCTACTCTTTCTGGTCCTCCCAACTTCTTCCCACCCTAGAGCCTGGGCTGTGGCATTCTCTCATCAATGGGGAAAACATCTGGATGTTTTCAGCGACAGTAGTCACTTCTGGAAGACCGTGATAAAGTCTACAACAACATGACATATGTAAAAGTGTACACACGTAATCCCAAACACACAGCCTCACTCCCCCGAGTGGGGCCTGGGGGAGTCTCAGTGGGGAAGGCCTCTGAGTTTCAAAGTATAAATGTTCTTACTAGCACTGCTTCAGTGAATCCTCGAAGTTCAGTCCCACCGGCAAATTTGATATTCAAAGGAACCTTACAGTGAACCCTTTCTGCAGAGCAAATAATTATCTTATAATGTGAATCATCATCTCTCCTTCCCATTTCGCTTGCTCCGGCTTGCCAGTGGCATGGCGCTAGTGTCCGTTGGTGTGTGTGTCTCCCTCACTGGCCTGGGGCCTGCTGTCCTCTGTATTCCAAGGGCCCAGCACAGGGCCTGGCACACGAGTGAAAGAAGGAGATAAAAACAGGGATGCAGGAAGAAAGGGATGGGGCATGACCGCAGATGGAGTCAGCCTTAAACACAAAGACGGAGGATGACTCTAGAGGCTACTTAGAGGCTGCTACCCTGGTCTATCAGACTTAAAATCCTTGCCTGTTACACACTGTTGTCTAACAGCGCTGAAGATTCTGTTAAAATGTAGTTGTTTAGGGGGAAAGAACGTTGGCCGTTAGCATGTCCCACCCATGCCGGATCACACTTGCAGCCCTAGAATGGCCGCCTGCCCACCCGGCTCCTCCTAGTGGTGAATTCTTACCCATCTTTTAAGTCTCAATTGAACTATCACCTCCGAGGCAGAACTTTATGATATTCTCCAATGCTTGGCACACAACTCTTATTTCAGTGCTTATCTTGTATTATTAATGATCTGTTTATGAGTCCGTTCTCCTTCCTAGGGTATGGGCTCCCCAAGGGCAGGGAAAATGCTTTTTTCTTTCTTTGTGTATTTCTCTGCCTCTGCTCGTACCCAAACATACACCGGTACCAATGCTGCCACATAGGACTTGGTAGGCACTTACATGTTTTCCCAGTGGGTGTTTTGTTCTTCTAAGATTAACCAGTGCTGCAGACACACTGAGGCCGTGGGACATGGAGACAGGGATGGAGAGGGAGGCGGGCTGGGCGCATGGGGCGAGGAAGCCGGGCCTGGCCGTGTGGGGGAATCCTGGTCAGTGAGGGGGCAACATGGGCAGTGAGCTGGGTGGGGAAGACGAAAGGCCAGGCAGACAGAATAGCACATTTTGCCCATTTCACACTTCCGCCTTGGATCAGACTTCTCTTGCCCTGTGGCATGTGGACAAAGCTTCCCGAGAGCCCCTGCTGATGCTCTGGGAGCACCGCAGGCTTCAGAAGATGCTAGTTCATCATTCTAGTCTTTCTTAAGGCTAGTTCATGGCCTTACCCTTTCTTCCATCATTCCCCAGAAAAGGGAGGCTGAGCTCCATTTGCCTATAAGGAAACTGAGGACCAGTGTGAGTTGGGGACTCTTTTGAGTCTCACTGTTGCAGGAACCCCTGGGACCTGGGCAAAAAGTCCACCTCTTCCTTTCTAATCGACTCTCCTACCTCTTCTCTGACATCAGCATTACCATTCTGAGGGCAGGACTTGGCCCCGGTCCCACTTGCTACATGTGTGACAATGGCAAGTAAGAGGCTTCCTACCGACACAAGTGGGGAGAGGCCGGTCCCAGGTCCTGCGCTCTCCACTCAGACACTGCAGCTCCGCACTGCCCCGCAGGCTGTATCCAGGGTCACAGCTGAAGGACACGGAGCTCCCTGCAAAATGGCCTCCGTCATGAACCTTGTAGCCAAACTGGGGGGTTCCTGGATCCTCACATTTGATGAGTTCAAAACCTGGTGAAGAGAGAAAAGAGGATGAGCAAGACCTGTTGTGGCAGAAACCAAACCCCTTCAAAGCCCACTTCCTTGAGGAAGCCACATGGTATGTGTGTCTAGGTTCTGATGGACTCACTGCTCGGGGGCTGCCACACTGCTGTGCCCAGGTGAGGGTGTATCACGGAATGTTCGTTCCCCTGTCGCTGCATGTAAATGATTTCAGTTATTTTTCCCAGGAGAGCTCTTAATAGTTTTCAAGCATAACGTTTGAATTTTCTGTTTCTTTTGTTTGACCCCATAGCATTTTGCCAGCGGGAACTGTTCTTTCAATTTTGCTCACCGGGATACTCTGATGGGACAGCGTAATATGGAAAAGTCACTTAAAGTGTATGTTTCAAACCTCAGTTATGTCCTGCTTAACTACACTCTATTGAAAAAAGCTGCAGAAGGGAACCTCTACAGAGCTGCTACTATATGGTGCCTCATGTGTTCTCTCTCATTTGTCATTAAGAGGAGTCTTACAGAAAGTATAATTATGTGCATTTTACAACTGAGAGCATTGACTTAGAAAGGTTAAATAAATTGTTCCAAAGTCGGAGTCTCGGATGAAAGAGATGGAATTCAAATGCGACTCTATTGACTCTCCTTCCACCAATCTGCCTGCTGTAACAGGCCAGACCCCTCCGCCCGCTCACAGCCCAGGCGAGAGGGATCTTAAGTAGACTGACTGGACGTGTTTTCTCTAACAGGTTTATTGAGAAATAATTCACATACTACACATTCACTCATCTGACGTGTACAAATGGGTGTCTTCGTTGTGTTCGCAGAATTATGCGCTTACGAGACAATGAAAGTCAGGACATATTCATCAGCTCAGAGGGAAGCCCCACCCACACTCCCCTCGGCGCCCTCTGCCCTTGGCAACCCAAGCTGTCTTTCTGTCTCTGTGGCTTTGCCTGTTCTGGTCAGTTTACAGTAATGAATCATGTAACATGTGGCCTTTGCGACCGGCTACTTCAACAGCCTAATGTTTTCAAGGTTCATCCATGTGGGAGTATGAATCAGTACCTCATCCTTTTTAGTGGCCACGCGTTCAATATATTTTTTCATTCATTTATCATTTGATAGATACTCACTGGATTTCAAAATAGTCTGTAAAAGCTCATTTCTTTGTTTCTACTGGGCAAGCAGAAGCTCAAAATAAATGAGTAAAATGGCAGTGAAACTGAAGAATGGGGCTCTGACCGCCAAGTACCCTGGGGCTGCACACAAGCCTGGGTGCTTTCCACTTCCAAATTCCCAGGAGTAAATAAGAAAGTTAAAATCATGAAAAAAGGAAGAAATAATCAAGAAAAACTCTTTAGAGAGCAGTTAAAACAAAAATAATTATACACGAATTTTTGCATCGTCTGACATCTGGCTATATAGTTGAGTACTACTTTATAAATGCCATGAATAGCAAAGGCTAACTTTGGTGGCTTTAGTTAACAGTCTCAGTGCTTATTACTTTTAAAATATTAGTGACTAAAAGGTATGCTCTTGACTCGATTGTCCACCAGTTTAAACCACAGAGCTGTGGTGTGGGAAGTAGTAACTTTTTCGAATCCTAGGCACAATGTCTTGGAGGAAAAAAACTGACCAAGCACGTGCCAGTTAGAGAAAACCAGACCTAGTAAGGGACGGATGATGACCCAGAGTCCAACCTCCCAACCAGGGAAAGCCTGATTAATCATCCACTCAGATGCAAGGAAGACTTACTGGAAAACTGCAGCTCAAAGCCCTTGCTGGTGTTCTCGGCGTCGGTGATGAAGTCAAGCCACAGACTGCTGGATGTGCTATTCAAAGTCACCCCCAGCATCTCAGAGCGGCTGAACACCCCCAGCAAACGGGCGGAGTTGTTGGTGCCGTCATAGACCTGGACACAGGAGAGACCCCAACCCAACAGCATCAGCATGACCTTATTTTGAACAACAGCTTCTCAGCCCACAGCCCGCATCCCCAGAGTCTGGCATCCATACCAACTGGTAGAGGGGCAGTGAGTCACCAGATGCAAGGAAGATGGCCGAGTGGAGCTAGCACGTGAGCGAGCCATGGCCCCTCTTGACTCCACTGGGCGCCAGTTCTGCGCCTGGCCTCTCTGTGTGGATCCAGTCTCTAGGCACTGATTGCGGTTCTAACCTTTCCAGTGGAGATCTGCTCCTGTTCCCCCCAGACCCCATATGGCACCAGCTTACTTTTCAGCAGCCTGGGGAGGCCAGGTTGGGGCTGGCTGACTGCCCAAGCCATCTGTTTCTGCAGACAGGCACGCTGAAAGCATCTGACATCTCTGCCTCGCTAGACACGCAATACTGTCCTTTCAGGAGAGGAGACAACTGTCCTCCTGCCTGACCTCACCCCATTGTGGCAGTGGCCTCGGTCTTGATTGCTTCACTGGACATGGCCCCTGGGACCCAGGCAGGATGGAGTGAAGATGACCAGTGTGTCACGGGGCCTTGCCCTTCCCCAAGTTCAACCTCTGCCCCTTTCCTCCTAAAATAAGGGCTCTAGCGAGGGCCTGCTGGGCTTGCCAGGGGTGGAATCGTGCAGGCAGCTGGCTTCCCTGACTCCCATCTGTCCCCTGAACTTTGGAGCACCAGCGAAGTCAACAATCATCGGAGTAATGAACTGGCTTCCCAGGTTTCGAGGTTGCTGCTCCTTTCCAGATAATTGTACAAATAACAACAGCAGTTGTGATTGAGTGAAGGACCTCCTGGTGCTTTGGTAAATATCAAAGATGGGATCTATGGGTGGGCGATGAATATTTGTGCATGGCACAGGATGTGGTGCCAGCTGCCAGCAAATTGGAACAATATTTCCATTCTACTATTTATGAAGCAAAGCTTTCTAAAAGAAGCCATCCTTCAAGCTAACAGTGCTCTATGTTACAAAGATTTGTTTAGGCCCCCAGGAGACTCAAGTTTGTTTCCAGATCTTCTGTGCTGTGGCTTTATAACAGTGATAGACTGAGAGAATTCCAGCGTTCTACCAGACATGCAGAGGGCACCAGTCCAGCCACATTGCTATAAAAAGTATTTTTACTCATTAATGCATATATTGGAATTAATTGATCAAGGCATTAGTCATCAATTCTTGCTAAATCACAATAAGAGAGACAACCAGACATCATGCACTTCTTGATGGAAGACATACCACTACCTATGGAGTCATTTTGCTGGGAAAAAGGAAAAAAAAAATCAAATCTGAATTAGATCAAGCCACTGGATCCAATTTCTAACTTACAGGAAATAGAGAGGACAGAGGAACACATGAAATGATACTCTGGGAATGTGTCAGCAAAATCCAGAATGTGAACCATTCCACTGGACAAATGACCCAACTTCCTCAACAAATAAATCACAAGTAGGGGGAAAAGAGATGGAGGTAGAAACCTATAGATTAAAAAACCCATGAGGGAAAAAATCCAATGTGTGGACTTCATTTGGATCCTGATTCAAATGAACTGTAAATTTAAAAAATATTAAGACATTTATGAGATAATTGGAAACTTGAATACTCACTGGATATATGATGGTATTAAGAAATTGTTGTTAGTTAATAAAAGTATAATGGGAATAGGGTTGCTCCTTAATTTCAAAGCATAATTCATCCTAATTCATTAAGAATGAAAATGCTCTTATTAAGTGTCATTACAATGAAATATTCATTGCAGAAAAGTTATAAAACAGAAAAACACAAAGAAAATATAAGCAAATTTCAGCACTCAACATTTTGGTGACTGTCTTTATAGGCTTTGTTCTGTGCATATCTTTCCTTATGCATATTTATTTCTTGATTTTCTTTATAAATACAAGATCAAACTATAGATGCTATATGGTAACAGCTCTTTTACTTAACATAATGTACGTATTTTTCAAATCATTAAATGTTTTTTCCCAACAGCATTTAAATAGCTGCAGGAATTTCCATCATAACAGTAACCCAACCCCCAATATAATTATGCACACATCCTTGTCCAGAATGTGTGCCCTGCACATAAGAGGCACTCAAGAAACGTATGATAAATAAATAAACCACTGTTTTCTCCTAATACTTTTGTCCTTAAATCCACCTGTATTAATTTTGGCATACGATATAAGATTCCGCCTTTTTTCCCCTGGTTGATTAGCCATTTAACCAAACCCTGCTTGTAAATATTTCATCCACTGCCAATTTTAAATTTACTGTTATTGCATACAGTTATATAAATTTGATTTTGTTTGTCAACTTTCTGATATAAATATTTAGTAGGGCAAGTGCCCCCTCATCTGTCTCCCTTTTACTTAAAAAAATTCTCCCATATTTACTCTTCTAGATATGCTCAAAAAGAATTTCCTCAAATTAAAAACAACAACGAAACCCTCCCCACAAAAGAAAAGCAACACAACTTGAGTAATTCTGATTAACATTTAAGTGTATGAATTGATTAGAGAAAAAATACATGCATATGATATTAAATCTTCCTATCCATGTACACGGCGTCTGGCTCCATTTAATCAAGTTGTCTTTTATATCTCTCCATAAAATTCTGTGTTTATTCCTGGGTATTTTTATATTCTTGATTGCCCTTGGGAACTGGGTCTCTGTACACATTTATTTCCTAACAGGATATTGCTTGTCTATAAGAAAACTGTTTTGATGGTCCAGTTCATCATCATGTGCAGGTGACGGGACCGTCCCCTGAGAAATCTGGGAGAATCTATGCACATCTGTTACACCTCACCTCCTTTTTTTTTTTCCCTCTATCAGTTATTTTTATTTTTCAGCTTTCTTGAGGTATAACTGACAAATAAATATTGTATATAATTAAGGTATACAACGGGGTGTTTTGATATACATATACCATTACATCCGACAGTTCAGCAAGATGGCTGGCTTAAAAATAAATATGATAAATGGATAGCTTTTTACACACAGCGACAAGCAATGTGAACTCTGCTGGTATCTGCCTGTACCAAGCATTTCAGTTTCTCTAGGATGCCCATGGAGAACAGAGAGGCCGGTTGCAGGGAAGGCGCATCTTTCGCTTTGTCAGATGTTGCCAGGTTGCTTTCCGAAGAGTAATACCAATTTAATCTCACCAACAACGTATGACAGTTTTCATTGCTTTCTCTTCTTGCCAACATTTAGTATTTTCTGGCATTCTAATTTTTTTCCAATTTCATGGGTGTGAAATGGTACCTTGTTTTAATCATGTCCCTGATTATCACTGAGGTTGAGCATCTTTTCATAAGTTTATCAACAATTCTACTTTTCTCTTGAGTTGCCTGATCATACCTTTTGTTCATCCATGAAGATGAAACCTCCCTGCATTTATTTTAGTGTCCTTCAAAATAAAGTTTGATTTTCTTGGTAAAGATTATGCGCATTTTTGTTAGGCTTATTCCTAGGTATCTTATTGTTTTGTTTCTGTTATGAATAAGACACCTCCCCCCGCCCCCACCTGGGTTTAGAAACATCAGCAGTTTTGCTGAACTTTTTTATTGGTTCTGATATTTTATCAGTGGATTTTTTTTGTTGTATTTTTGGAATAAGAGGCATTTTACATATTCCTTCCTAATTTTAGTGATTTCTTTTTTTCTCTCCTTTAGGGTAGGGGTGAGGGTATAGTTACAGTGGCTTGGAGAGCCAGTACAGTGTTGAGTACTATTGGTGACAGCAGAAGTACTAGCCTTAGTCCTACCTTTACTAGGTATCTTCAGGAATTTTTGTTATTAAGAATAAAGTTTGCTATAGATGTTGGTAGAAATGTTTTAACAGATTAAGAAAGTTCTGTTCACAGTTGTATGAGATATTTTTTAAAGCCACGGATGACACGTAATTTCATTACATCATGTTTAGGTGGGCACTGAGTGGCAGGATCGTGTATTTTTTCTCTGCTGTTTATAGGCTATTAGGGTGAACCACATGCATGAAATCGCCAGCATCAATCAATTTTGGTCTATAAAATGGCAATTTCATAGGGGTTGCCCAATAAATAACATTGTGAGCTTTTCTAGTGATACATCCTCACATCTCTGGAATCAATTCCACTTAGTTTTAATACACAGCTAAAATCAATATATTGTATTTAGGATTTTTAGATCTATGATTATAGGTGACAATGGCCTAACAGGTTCTGTTCTTATGCTACCCTTACTTAGTTTGATATCCATGTTTCCACTTGTCCTGAACTTAAAATGAGTTGAGAGCTGGGTCTTAACTGCTTTTCTTTTCTGAGACAGTTTGGTTATTTCAGGGACTAAATTGTTCCTTGAAGTTGTTAGCTGCAAAATGGTCTAGGCCCAGGACCTTTGAGAAAGGATATATAAGGGATTCCAATTTATTAGTTTATTCAAAATTGTTTTCTTGATGTTAGCACTTTTATCTATAAAAAATTCCATTTTATCTAAGCTTTCAGATATCTTGGCTTATCATTGTTCCTAAATATTTTCTTATTATTTTCATAATCTCTACTATATCTATGGACCGTGTTGCTTTTTTCATCCTTAACATTGTACATTTGTGACTTCTTTATTCCTTGATCAGTCCTGACAGGTTTGTCTATTTTATTAAAGTTTTCAAAGAAATAGTTGGTTTTGTTGATAATTGCTATTTTTTATTTTTTAGTTATTTTGCCTTTATCTTTAAAAGCATTTTCCCCCTACTTTCCTTGGTTTTATTCTGTTACATTATTCAGGCTACCCAAACCCTTATTATTTTTAACCTAGGTGATATGCCAGTGAGCAACAGAGGTATATTAAAGTCTTCTATGATGACTGTAACTTTATTAAATTTTTTTACATTTCTGCAGTTTTTATTTAATTTATTCATGCTATGTTATTTGGCACATAAAGTTTTACTGTGGATTGATTGTACATTTTATTAATATAAAAGAATCTTCTTTTTCATTTCCTTAGGAGATGTGGAAGAGTCTAATTTATCTTATAATAAACTGATTTCATTTCTCTGTGGTTTACCATCTTCTGCTCATTGCCTCCATTCCATTTTTTAATTGGGTGATCATGTTTTTCATCTCTATTCAATCTTTCCTCACCTCAGATTGCACTGTTTTCATTATTGCCTATTTTTTATGTCATAAATATAATATTCTCTCAAATCTTGTTAAGAATACAAATTAGGAGCTTTTAATAAGTTTTTTCCCCTTTGTTGCTTACAGAGGGGCAATTAGCTCTGGCTCCTCAGACAGGTCCTCTTCTTCTGATCTATTGAATATTTACATGTATCCAGTTAATTGTCTTGTTGGCACACCCGTGCCGAGGGAGGATGACTGGAGAATGGACATATCCAGCAGTCTCTAAGGGGCAGCAGAAGGGCTAAGCCAAAAGAGGCCACGGCAGGAGCTTCTCCTGCTCCCGGGGCTAAAGTGCAAGTGTCTGTGTGACAGAGAGAGGGACAGAGACAGACAGACAGAGAGAGAGATGCCACGGAAGTCCCTGACTACTCTTGTTAGGCACCAGCACGGCACTGCCCTGCTTTGTCTGGCCTGTCAACAAAAGCCACATGACATACAGAATGTCGTGTGGAGAGGCCATCGGCTCTGTGCGGTCTCTTAGACCTAGTGCACTTCCAGAGGGGCTGGTGGGATTGAGATCCCATCCCTACCACAGTCCTGTGATGTGTCCTCTAAGTGAGGTAGTCTTAGCTGTGTTTTCCCTTTAGGTTTGTCATACCAATCCACAGGCGGAATTTCACATCGTGTGTGTGAACTGCCGTTTGATCAGGCTCTTTCTCAGCCTGGACCCTTTTTGGGGTATTCCATTTGCCGGAAATTCCTTTCCATCATATGTGAAAAACACCCTTGCCCAGCAGCCTGTAGAAGCTGCAGCTATATACACTGTTTCACCGGCACATGTATATCGTTGACATTCTGTACTATTGCATTTAGAGGTCCTTCTTGTCCTGCTGATGTTAGGGGCCAAAATAAAAGGAATCTGGTGGTACTGGGAGATGAGCTAGAGTATGTGTGGGGTGGAGTTTAAGACATTTGTAGTTACCAAAAGTAAGGAACAGATCAGGGGTCGCAGGGGTCACAAATGCAAGAGAGTAGTCATTTCATGGGTCAGAAAGAGAAGGCTACGGAGAAGTTTTGGAGGGTTGGTCGGATACACCATATATTGTATCTTGGCCAACAAAGAAGGGGGAAGAGGGGACAGGTCTGCGTGGTCAGAATTTCCGGTGCACATGGGGGCTTCTTCAGAGGAACAGGCAAGTCCCGGGTTAGGAACATGCCAGTGTCCTGGCAGATGGGCCAATTACACCATCACAAAGGCAAGATGTTCTTGGAGGTGAATGGTGCTCTGGGCTCCCCCTCCACCCGTTCATGTTGAGGTACCAGAGTGACAGGGTCGAGTAGCGGTGCTGCTGCAGCTGCCGGTGGTGGCGGGCGGTTCTGAATCCTATTTGGGAAACTATACCTGAGGGTTTCTTTTAGTTCTGAAACAGTTCTGCACCAATTCATGTCCCAGGATCTCCCTGAGGAGGGCGAGGGGCTTTGAGGAGAAGAGTTAGAGTGGGAAGGGGCTACAGGATACCGCCGACCTCCCTGGGTGCCTTGACCTCCTTTCCCAGGGGCCTGTGATCTGGGGATCACAGGGTCCTGGGAATGGCCATTCAGCCAGGTCAGAGCCACAGCCCAGCCTCCTTAGGAGGACACTACAGAGGCCTAGACACGGCAGAAAGAGGTTCTTTGTCAAGAAGGTCAAGATCAGTATTGGGAAGCTGGGCAGGTGGCTGCAGAGACAAAGTCTGAAGCCTGGAAGGTCCCCCTAAGAAACACAGAATTTCATACCCCTTTTCCCAAAACCCTGCAGAATCGGTTAAGGTCGTGCTACCAACAGAAGCCCTCCTTGACCTCTGACCTGGGTTTTACGCCCCATGTTCCTCCCTTCTTACCCTGAGTGTCTTGGACAGTCCCTCTCCTGTCTCTGATGAAGTTGCTCACCTGATCCTGGGGCAGCCTGACAGTGTAGTTGGGTGCACACCTGTTGACTGTGTCTTAGGTGCTGCTTTGAACCTACAGCACCACAGTGAGCAAGCTCGGGCGCTGGCCACACTCCACGTGAACTCCAGCAACCAAGGGCCCTCCTGCCGGCCCTATCAGGACACACTCAGACAACTGCTGCTCATACTCCCTTCACAACCTGAAAATGACAAGCTATGCCTCATAATGCCTTTCTTCCCTGCAGGGTTAACAACAGCCTTCATCTAAGAAAGCCTCTGCCCTGTCCAGCTTCGCCAATTCCATCAGTAGCACTGAAGAGGGGAGGTCACATTGGCCCTGCTGACCCCAGTTGTATCCTCTGAGGCTCTGCTGGTGAAAATGAATAAACAGATGGAGAAAAGTGAGGTCAAGGGGGTGCCTGGAAACATGGCCCTTGGAAAATATAAAGCCTGACAATTCTACAGGGAGATGCACAGTTTTTCTGTGTCTGAGGAACTCAGAGATTGAAGAGCTTGAGAAGCCAAAGACAGGGCTCCAATCCCCACTGGGCCACTTTGCCATCATCTGTTCTCTTGCAGGCATACCCAGTCCCAGGTGATCATCTCATGGGTACATCCACTTGGGTTCAAGGATGATTAGGTAAAAGTGAGAAATGCCTGCCAACCACATACACACATATACACACACCCCGGAGAACACATGCGGGAGAGGGTGGGTTGAGTATCATCTGTGCATAAAAACAACAGTACATTCATCACATCTAGTTAGAATCCTAAGGGATGGTCATTATTTAATGGTTTCTCTTTGGATTTTCCAGAGTACTAACCTCTTGTTGTTTCTAATGTCATGACTTCTCTGACTACAGGGAATAAACCATATTAGAATGAGCTAAAAAAATTTATTGGTCTAGGATGAAAATGGAGACTCTGTGTGAGGTATTTTTTAAATAATCTGCTTTAATTAAGGCAGCTCTTTGATAAATTCTCCAGTCAAATTGTTGACTATACACATACGCACACCACATGTTATAGGAGATATGCTCTTACACACACACACACGTGCGCACACACAGACACACAAATGCAAGTCACACATATGCTCAGTATCTTAACAATTTCCTCTCTATAACCCTCTCTGTAATCCAAGTCCTATCATCTCTTTTTTTCTACATATTTCTTAAATCTACTTCCTTTAACCCCACTGCCACACCAAGGCCATCAACATGATACACTGAAGCTACGGAAATAGCCTACTAGCGAACCAAATATACACTAAAAACATAGACAAGGGCACACACACACAACACACTGAGAAAAGTGCATACAGACACAGAGTCCTCAAATCCAGTAAATACATAGGCACAAATTCACACACATGTGGAAACATATGTATAAATGTATTTATATCCACAAACATCTACACCAGTGCACACACACACACATATTTTATGAACTCTTTATTACTCAGGTTGATGGTCAGAGTTCACAATGGAAAACATGATCCACTGGCCACCCCAGCTGAATTTATTATTCTTATTTTTATTATGCTAAAGGGCTAGCTAAAATCAATCGCATATATATTTGAGAGCAGTCAGCTCAAGCAAACTCTAAAGCCACATTCTTGGATACTCACATACCCTTTCTCTCTTAGGTTCTCACTTCCAGGTGAGTCAGGATAATACCTTGGGACTAGGGGGGAAGAAGAAAAGCTGGGGTCATCCACGCAGAGATGGATGAGTGAGTGCTGACCACGCTTTTGCACACGGTAACATACTCGCTGTAAGAAATCTCTCAGCGTTACCTTGAGGACATCTCCTTCTGAGAGTTCAAATGCCCTGGCTTTCAGCTGAATCCCCTTCCCGGGCTGCGTCTGGATGGAGTAGATGCATTCGTGGTTGTTATTGTAGTTCACAGGAAAGTTGGGGGACAGCAAAGTGCCCTGAGTGCCCGTGACGGAATTCCCACACTCAGCTGGAAAGAGAATCAAAATAATCACAGATTAACTCCCATCAGCTACATCCAGAAGACAACTCACAGTGCTGGGGAACCTTACACAGGTGACAAGTTGTTTGCCTCACTACCTGCCCACAGGCCTATTTATCTGTCCATTTGCCTGCTTGTCTAGAGGACTGCTTATCGAGGTTCTTTGTAACACCTGCCCACCTACGGTTCTGCTTGGTTTCTTTATATCTCTCATTCTGTTTGTACCTCTTTTGCAGAATGAGAAACAAACCACCAAGCACCCCTTGCTTTCACAGCATTATGAAGCAGCCATTCTCCACACCTGTTCACATTGTATCATAGCAACAGAAATGACTGAGGGGGACGTCAGGGAAGGATGGTGGCAGCCAAGTGAGAAGAGATGAGGCCTTTCTGTATTGGAGGACAGAAACTAAGAGAGGACAAGATTGAATAATAATTGCTAGCGTCTTCCTAGCTTCACAAGGATCATTTCTGTCATTAGTCACAACAAGCAACCCCATAAGGTAGGCACAATTACCATCCCTGTTTTAAAGATAAAGAACCTGGTACTTTGCAATTTAGATCAAGTCTCTCAAGTCATGAAGAGGAGGGGGCTGAGAACTCAATCCCATTGGTCCTGGAATTTAGGCTCCCTGCAGGCTCTCGGGAGTTTTAGCACTGACCCATTGAAACCCTGTTTCTTTCAATGCTAATGAATTCATACCCTCTTCTCAAAACCTCTTTCTTCCCCTCCAGGATCAGTCATTACTTCCTCATGGTTCCCATCACGTTATTCATAGCAGTTATCACCTTTCACTTGACTTATTTCTATCAGCTCCATCGCACTGAGGCTCTTTTAGGGCTTGGTCATAGCTCTATATCCCCACCCCACTCAGTGCCCGGGCAGGTGGCCTCTGGTGGAGGAGAGAGAGAGGGGAAGCAGCTCAGTAGCATCGCGTGTGCTGAAGAACCCTGCAGTTGGCTTTCTAGGGTCCTTAATAATTGTGAAGCCCTTCCCTGTTCTTCCCCCCATCACAGTATCTATAATACTGCTCCCTGGTTGCTTGTTACTAGCCTGGATCCCCCACCCAAACTGAGTTACCTGAGGACTAGGGCTACGCTTAATGAATCTATGAATTTCTAAGGCTTACCCCGGATCATCTATAAGCTAAATATTTTCCAAATGAATGAATGAATGCACATGGAGTACAATAACCTCAGAAGATGTACAGTCCTAAATATAATTAGGTTCGGAAGGAAGTTAAAATACAAGTCCAGATGGCAGGTCCATTTTTTTGTCTGGACATATGGGGAATTTGGAGCATGTGTTGAATCTTTGAGGCTGATGTAACAAGTCTTTCTCTAAATCACCTCCCAGTGTCCCTCTTCTAGGCACAATCCTTGGAAGGAAACACCGTCAGGTCAACCATTGGGCCACTGATTTGACCATATAGTCAATACTAATTATCCCAAGCCTGGAGGACTAAGCCAAGGCAATGCAGATGGAGCATGTGATGCAGGAACATTCAGAGTTGAGTCTCTCACGGGCTTAGTTATAGCCTTATATGTTCTCTGGTCCCTAAGGTGGTTCCTTAGACTTTTGAAGATAGTGACCCTGTTCTACCACCAAATCCCAACTTTTTCAATGGGCTCTACTCCCTGCACTCTTTCCAGTTCAGGGCCTACTTCAATTTCCTAAAACTTTATCTAAGTCATTACTATGGACTGAATGTTTGTGTTTCACCCCAAATCCATGTGTTGGAGCCCTAATCCCCCATGTGATGATATTTGGAGGTAATTAGATTTAGGTGAGTTCCTGAGGGTAGACCTCATGATAAGATTAGCGTCCTTATGAGCAGAGGAAGAGTCCAGAGCCCTCTGTGCTAAGGGAGGACACAGCAAGAAGGCCTCCTGACATCTCCAATTCCTGAAGAGGGCCTTCAACAGACACCAAATCTGCTGGCCCCTTGATCTTGGACTTCCCAGCCTCCAGAACTATGAGAAATACATGTTTGTTGTTTAAGCCACCTACTCCTTGGTGTTTTCTTAGAGTAGCCCAAACTGATTAAGACAGCCATTATGCGTGTTGGAGGAGAACTCGAGCTTTCCAGTACTCTGAACTCAGCCTGTGTGCAGAGGGGCCACATGTGCATGATGAATGTGTGAGCTGGAGCATGAAACTGGGTGGACAGGGGCTGACCAGTACCCTGGCGGCTGCTGACAATTTCGGCAGATACGTTTGTAGAGTGCTTAAATTTCCTGGGTGCCGTCAGGTGAAGGTGGGAACACAGGGAGGGAGTGATGAGGACTATGCACATTCAGGCATTTATCACTCAGTCACATCACGTGGGTGGCTCTCCAAAGCAGCTCTCCATCATCCCTAGGGACACACACCATTTCCCTCCGTCTAGGGAGAGGCATGTGGTACAGATTAGCGTGGAGGTTGGAGGCAGACAGACAATTTATATCAGCTCTCTAAAGTTCAGTCTCTTCATCTGCCTCCATCTGTATAATATTATCATCCTTAAAGAGTATAGAAAAGAAATGCGTGATGTTTGATGATAAAATAGGTAAACATACAGGGAGTGGTGAGCACAGAGTAGGCCAACAAATGTTATTCCTCCTCTCTTTCCTCATCAATCCCAATTGAATCTATGCAGCTTACCTGCTTCTCCCTGGAGGCCTGACTGGCCATGGTCAGGGATTGGCAGAAACCCTGAGAAATGTTTTAGGAAGGACGAGTTCGCTGCCTGACATTCACAACACCCTCACTATGTCTGATGCCTCTTGTCTTCCACCTAGTTCCTAAAAGTTGGCTCCCTTACACATGGGCTTTGGCGTATTACTGGACCCCCTTCCTGCCCCTGGCTGCTAGCACAGCTGTACGCCCATCGCTGCCAGCATGACCCGTTCCTCCTCCCTGCATGCCCCACACCTTTATAAGGAGGGGAACGGGCTTGACAGCCTCAGATGGTCCAGTCCTTGGCCAATCCCCAGGCCCTGATCCCCTTCCAGGGCCTTGTTCTGGGCACCAAGGAGGGTACAGGAGGATAGAGGGACATGGCACTTGCTTCTGGGAGTTTCCAAAGTAACAGGGGAGGTGAGCGAGCAGATGCAGTGAAAAGCCAAACACGAGCGCAAGTGGAAACAAATAAATGCTCCAGAGAAACCAACAGGCAAATATATGGCCAGGAATGTGCTGCTGCCGGTTCAGGCATCTGTGACTTCTGTCATCCCCATCAAAACAGGCTTCCCTAAGGGCAGGGGCTGTGTTTTATCCAACTGTCTGGGGCGCCTGAGGCAGAGGGTTAGGTCTTCTCATCACTCAGGGGTTCCCAAGGGCAGGGCCATGTTCCCCGTGGCAGACTGCATCCCCTGGGGTCAGGTCTGTTTCTTCCACATCGAGTTCAGGGGTCCCTGGGGCCGGGGGCTACGTCACCCCATCACACCATGAATTAGAGCCCAGGGCTGTTCATCTCCATCTCATTTGGGAATGTTCCTGGAAACACCGTGTGGGCTAAGTCATTCAATTTACACCTACGGTGGTGCATGTGGCCGCGGGGAGCCACCCCCTGGGGGGCATACCCGTGAGACCTCCAGCCTGAGGTTCTGTGCCAGGGCTGGTGGCTTTTAGAGGTGATTATCATTGTTGTGTGTTATTAATAACATGTGAAACACAAGAAAAATGTCCCAATGAAAACATTGTGAGGTGTCATGAACAAACAGAATAACTGGAATAATGAGTTGAAGGGTGAATTTATGCAATAGCGACTGAGGGCAAAAGCTTAAGGAGTGTGTGCATTTGTGGTCCTGGATAATCCCATTTAAGAGAAATTTCTCCCGGAACCACTTAGCTGAGGATATTTTCCCAGAGAAGAAAAGAGCTGCTAACAGCCAGATATAGACTGAAGCTACATGCAGGAGACACGTGTGTGTCTGAATGTGCCCCCGGGTCAGGGTGAGTGGGTGTTCTGAGGGATAGTTATGAGAGAAAGGACAAACTTTGGGATTATTTAATTGGTCACAAATAGAATTTGACATCAATTTGTATTAATGTTTCCTTTCTGAGATTATAAAAGGTTACTGGATATTGCTTATCAATAAATAATGATAAAACGGTATTGGCAAAATGATGATATTTAGAGGGCACATCATGGCTTAAATAAATTATGCCATCTAAGCTGGAATAAAGCCTATAAGTTGGATATTGTTATCTCCAGCTGGGGCTGAGGCTGGATGGCCCATCCAAGATCTAGCAGTTGGTAGAAGGCAGAGCAAGAACTTGACCTTGAGCCTGGAGACTGTGCAGCCTGAACCCGGCCCACCTCAGCAGCCTTTTTACAGCTGTCCCCTGCAGAGCCCCAGGGCTCCATGGAGTTGTCTCCAGTGAGGATGGTCTTATGGGCCCTCAAGATGCTGGTCCTTTCAGTCAGTGTGGTGCTGCTTTTATCCGTTTGATGTATTGGGGTTTTACGTACTATTTCGCTGTAAGTACGAGCTCCATGGCTAATAGCCAGCATGGTAAGCACTCCACTGATCCTGCCTATGTTCCATCCAGCCGTGCGTTTGCAAGTATTGAGCAACAGAGCCATCAGCCTTATAAATGGGAGACAGCCAGCAACTGTCCCTCTTGCCTTTGATCAACCTATTTCTCCCCACTTCCAGATCTGGAGCTCTGGCAGGGAGGAAGGCAGAGCCTTGGGTCAGAGGCCTCTTAGTTCCAACTGTCTAGCCTCATCATCTACTGTTCTCCCTGTTGCTTGCTCCAGACTGGCCATCAAGCTGTTCCTCAAGGCTCAGTGCCTTGACCCTCTGTGGCATCTTCTCCCAGATACCTGAGTGATTAGCTTCTTGAATCCCTTCTGATCTTCTAAAATGTCAACTGACTGGGGAGGCCTTTGCTGACCACTCTTTTTAAAAGAACAACCCTACCTCCTGCACTTTCTAAGCTGACATGGTTTATCTCTATACCTCTCAACACCGCCTGACACACTACATATTTATGGGTTGATAGCTTATCTCCCCCACCAGGATGTGAGACCATGAGTGGAGGGACTTCCTCTGTTTTATTCACTTTTGTATCCCCAGCACCTAGAAGCATGCCTGGCATTCAGTGGGTGGTCTGTGAATGAACCCCACTCTGGCCTCCTCTCTCCTTGTCAGCTGAATGGATGAAGACTTTCGGGGGATCCTGAAAAGCTAGCACTCCCATCAGACTAGTACAGCGCTCTGTACTCCACCACGTCAGGCCTCTCCATGAGCAAAGGCCATACCACCTTCCTATAGGTCCACCCCTCCCCCCACCTGCGCTTTACCCCGATTTCTCTGCAAGAGGCATCCTAAGCCATGGGGATGTGTTAGGGGTGCGGGGGAAGAGTACAGAAGTCCATTTCATTTCAGTGCCTAGTGTGGATCCACTTGACAAAGGTCAGGTCAGGCCCCAGGACAGCCCAGGAAGCAGGTATTGCCATCCCCATACTGACAAGGAGTCTGGAGCAGAAGGAGGTTAGGCCACCCAAGGTCCCCCTGCAGGTAACTGTGCTAAGGCCGTCCTCACACCCAGGCCTGCTGGACTCTTGGCCCATGGGCGTTCCACCACCTCACTCCAATTGACTAAAGCTTGGCCCACCCCGTTAGTGAAGCAAAATGAAAGCACGTGACCACCTACCAACACACCTTGGCAGAGGCGAACTCCACAGGCGCCGTCTGCCCCCCAGGCACGTGATGCGGGCCGTGCCCTCCAGACGGTACCCGGGGAAGCAGGAGAAGGTCAAGGTGTCGCCTACACCAAACTGCAAGCCCTTCCGGATGCTGTAGGCGGGGACCTCGGGCTCCTCACAGGGCTCCAAGTCATATTCTGGAAAGGCAGCAGGAGAGCCGGGGTCAGACGAAGACACCAGGGAGAAAAGGGCCAGAGACAAAGACAGACAGGGGCACAGGGCATGCACACATTGATCCACAAAAGGCAGAGAGAAAAGAGGAGTGAGCCTAAGGAGACAGAGGCTGGGAGACACGTGGCGAGGTGGGGAGCAGGACAGGCCGGGCCCTGGGTGGTCCGGGTGCCTCGCTGCCGGGAACAAGGGGAACACGCTACCTGGGAGTATTTCTGAGGTTCCTCGTGACTCAACCCTTCCTTCCTCGCTCCCTTCACCTCCATGTTAACCCCAAGCCTCAGGGCTCAATCCAATCAGCCTGATTCTAGAGGGTCAGAATGTGTGGCCCGGCCGAGGGGACCCTCCACTGGGAAGAAGAATCCAAATGCTTCACTCGAAGCTGTCTTGGTGATGCTGGCACTTCAGGCAGATGACAAGTGTGATGGGGTGGCATTTGTGGGCCAGGGACCTGCCTGGTACCTCTAGTAATGGCAGAGATGTGACCACCCCTTGTCCCCCAAGGGCATCTCCTTCTGGGACACAGTCCCCAGAGGCTCTGTGTGGTGAGGAGAAGAAGGGCCCGTCTCAGATGAATGAGGCACAGTGACTGGATATGTCTCATCTGGGCTGGGAGGCACACAGCAGGTGGCTTCTGCTAGAGAGACAGCAGGGGGCTGAGCTGGGCCATGTCCACTTCCTAGGGGCCAGATATCTCTTGCCCATCCAGGTAGGGTCCCCTGATACCCTGCTCCTGGCGGGGACGGGGGGGACCCTCAGGAACAATGGGACAAGAACGGCAAGGGGACTTAGCCTGGGGAGCAAAGGGTCCTCTTTCTCCCTCAAGGCCAAATTAAAGAGTTTTCTTTTCAGGATTCCTATATACAAAGATAAATATCTATTCCTCCCAAGTTAGTATGGAGGAAGGAGCCCCAAAGAAGACTGAAATACTCTCATGTGTTAACTTTAAACCCCTGTCTTCAAACCCCCATCTTCCTCTTCATTTTTCTAAATTGCTGGGATTGTGAATAGCAGAAGTGGGATCAGGAAAGTGTCTGGAATTGCTAGGGCAGGAAGGGACTTCTGAGAATTCCTCTAGTTCAGGCCCTTGGTTGGGTCATGTTTGGAGGGAAGAAACTTAAAATATCCTCAGAGAAGGAGATCCCCCCCAAATCCTGCTAACCCCTTCCAAGCCCATTACAGGGAAGTTCTTCCTTGTGTCTGACCGAGGTATCCTTTGCTGCAGCAGGGAGGTCATTCTCCCGGAGACTGGAGAGTGGAGCAATATCCATCTGCTAGAAGACCAGGGGCTCGCAGTAGAGGGAGAGACATGAACCCTTTCCCCCAGTGGTCCCTCACAGGCTTTACCTGAGAAAGTGATGTTGAATCCTTCATAGGACATGGAGAAGTCAGAAATGAAGCGGACCTGGGCGGTGAAGTTGCCATAGAGACCAGCGCTGATGGGGGCTGGCAACCGCGAGCCGGTCAGCTGCCTCAGGGGCTGGGTGAAGCTGCCATTTTCGGTGATGAGGAGGTAGTCATGGCCGCTCTCCAGGTGGAAGGTGTGGAAAGTAAAGAACACACCTGCCAAGAGACCAGAAGGGTCAGCGTGATGATGATGATAAGGCTGGAGCAGCCCAGTTGCAAGTTGGGGTCTGTGCAAACATTTCCAATTTGTAAATGTCTATGGGTATGCAGAAGTACAAGCATGCATTGATGAATCCATGTGCGTGAACCTGAATGAATGAACCAGAGTGAACTGCATCATGCCACTGTCCACAGGTCCAGCCGGAGGGAAGCACAATGCTTTACAATTGCCAAAATTTGGAAGGAAGATCTATGGCTAGTTCTATGAGAATACTTCATAGCCATTCATTAATTCATTCATTCAACTAACAAGTATTTGCATATCTGTTGAGTACATCTGTGGGCTAGGATCCAGGGCCAGGTAGGTGCAAGAGGATATATAAGACATTAAACAAGTAACTATACAGCCCGGTGTGGTTCAGTGGATTGAGCACTGGCCTGCGAACCAAAGGGTTCCTGGTTTGATTCCCAGTCAGGGCATATGTCTGGGTTGCGGGCCCAGCAGGGGGTGAGTGAGAGGCAACCATATATTGATGTTTTTCTCCCTCTCTTTCTCCCTCCCTTCCCCCTCTCTAAAAATAAATAAATAACATCTTTTAAAAAATAAAAACTAATAAAAAATACCTACAGTAGAGTGATGACTGCTCTAATGAGCATAGATCAGTGGAGTGCCATGGGGGTTGGGGGGTGCAGAACCGGAAGCAGTTTGCAGCAGAAAGAGGTGCGTGCAGGACAGCCTCACTAAGGAGGACACATTTGGTTTGGGTCTTAAAAGGATGCATAGGGATTAACCAGGTAGGAGGGGAAAGGGCGTCCCAGGCAGGGGACTGGTGTGCGTGAAGGAGCTGGGATTCTAGGGCTCAGGGAATCATGCTGTGTGGCTGGACAGACTCAGCAGGAAAAATCTGGAACAGAGGCTGGAAAGGTAGGCTGGAGCTAGGCTGAATGTTTTTCCTGGGGGCAATAAGCCATCCTACCCAGAGCAGAGGAGATTTCAGACTTAGCAAGATGTTGATGGCTATGAGGAGGACAAAGTCGAGAGTGAAGAGGCAGAGAGAATGGTTAGAATGGGCACAGCCATGCACTGGGCAAGAGAGGCTGGGGCCAGGCAGAGGGGCTGAAAGCAGGAAACAGACACAAGACCTCGGCGAGGGAGAGTGGGCAGGAACCAGCAGCAAAGGTACAGAGGAGGAACGAAAGGAGGTCTAAGAGCATCTCAACCTGAAGGGAGGTGATGTCTTTCGCTATCCAGGGTAGGACATACAGGAGGAAGAGGAGCCTGTGGCAGAAGGGTAACAGACTTTGCTTTGAACACCCTGTGTTTTCAGCATCCAAGCACTGATAGGTAGTGGGTATCTAAGAGTAAAGGCTTAGGGTTCAGCATTAAAGTTGAACTACAGCAGTAGATCTGGGAGTCGCCAGACAAGAGGTGCTATTTGATGCCATAAGCATGGGTCAGAGAGCCAGAGGAAGGCAGAGAGAGAGCAGTGGGGGAGGGGCAGAATGGAGGCTTGGGAGAAGGAGGAGCAGTGAGAGGAAGAGAAAGCGAGCGCTCCGCTGCAAGGAAGGGTTAAGGGCATTGAATGAAAACAATATTCATTAATATCGGAGCACTAAATATTGGTGCGTCTCTGTCCTGCATGTTTTGTTGCTCTGTAGCAGGCCCCTGTCCACAGGAAGGGACGATATGAAAACTCATTGAATCCTGCCAATAACTGTACGACATGGGAATGATTACTCTCATCCGCATTTTACATCCGAGGAAACTGAGGCACAAAGAGATCGAGTCACTTGCGCAAGCTCACCCAGCTAGCAGGAGGCAGGGCTGGGATCTGAACTGGGGCAATGTGACTGCAGAGGTTGTGCCGTGAACTGCTTACGTGACGCTGCTTCTCTCACTACAGAAAGAACCCAGGTAGTAAGAAGGGTCAGGTGGTGAGAAAGGTTATGAAGTAGCAGGAGCTCAACACTCAAAGCAACTCTTGAACTTGCCCACATAGCTGTTGTGTTTGTGTATATACGTGTACATGCATGCCCACCCACAAGTGTGTGTGCCCATGGGAGTATATGCCGTGGATGTGCTAGGGCAGGAACTTGGGTAGACCGGGGGTGGGTGCTGGGCCCACTTACTATTCAAAGGCCATGAACTAGCAGCACAGGCACCCCTGGGAGCTTGTCAGAAATGCAAAATCTCGGCCTCCACCGCAGACCTCCTGAGTCAGAATCTGCATGCTAACAAGATCCCCAGGTGATTTGCAGGCACATAAAAGTTTGAGAAATACTTCTCTAGATAATTACTGACATGTTTTTTGATAAATGACAGTTGGATCCAAGCTCTTAACACTAAAGCATTTGAGATGTTTTCGTATTCTTGCCTCTCTGTTGGTAGAAGTGGGTGAGCCTGGCGTATCTGCGATTCTGTGGGTGGGGGTTGGGGGAACAGAAGAGGTAGTGGGACCAGGCATGCGGCTTCTAAATGGCCTGTGCCCAGGCAACTGAGATGCATCCATTTATCTATTTGTTCAAACAGATCCTAAGCACATACTAAGCGCCAGGCCTGTGCTAAGCACTGAGAAAAATGACGCAGTTTAGTGGAGGAGACAGACCATCGATAGTGAGAATCCAGAGTGAAGGCACAGGAAGAGTGAAGGCTAGGAAGGCTTCATGGGGGCTGCCGTCCTTGGCACGGCGAGTGTGGGCATGCTTCAGACCGGTGGTGCTCAGATGTGGCCTGTCCTCTGATACACAAATACGTGTGCAAATGAGAACACGGGTCTCAGTCTGCGGAGCTTGGGGAAGGGCTCGGCGCATTTAGGTCCTTCCCCTCTGAGCTGGACGTCAGGGTTGGGGGGTGCAGTAGCAGGGGAAACAGAATTGACTGAGCTGTTCACTTTGCACTTTATTCTTCAGCATGCAAATACAACCCCTCCAAAGGAGGAAACATTTAGCTGGGATTTTAAGGATGAGTAAACAACTGAGATGAAACCCCTGGGGTTCCTTCCCAGCTGTGCTGATTGCTTGGGGCTCTTCTGGCCACTGTGAGAAAATGAAGACATTGTTACAGAAATAGACAGGCCTCAGGTTGCAGCTAGGCTGTGGGAAAAGCAGGGGCTTTAGAGGGAGACAGATCTGGGTCAAAAGCACGTCTACCCACAGAGGGGTCTGGGCCACAGCTGCTCAGCACATCCTGAGTTTGAATGTACAATATGTGGACAAGAGTATCACCCTGTCAGGTGACATTTAATCCCTAGAGGGAGGAAGAATTGGGATAGTATCGGCAAAGTGCACACAGCACAGTGCCTGGCGCTTAGTATGTATTTAGGATCCGTTTGAACAAATAGATAAATGGATGCATCTCAGTTGCCTGGGCACAGGCCATTTAGAAGGTGTTCTCTTTGCTCAGCTCATCTAACTCCCAGAGAGCCCTGTGGGTTTTATAAAAGACAGTCAGTCCTGGGACCACAGCAAGAGCACGTTTTCTGGGCTCCTGAATGGGCCGTTCACTTGGGCTGGGTGTGTGGCAAACTGAGTCACTCTGCACTTCCCAGAGTTTCTCGTTTCTCCTGGTATCCTTCTGCCTGGTAGGGAGCCCAGTCAGTAGCCTAACAGGTCTGTTCACAAGCAGTGCCCTCTGGAGAAGGGTCTGGGTTCAGTTTAATTCAATTCCTACAAATATTTCTTGAGTTCCTTAGGTGCCAGACACAGAGCTAGAGCGAGGGACACTGCAGGAAACGAGGCAGGCATGTCTCTCAAAGAGCTGAGAGTCAGTGTGAGGAGACAGGTGAAGAAAATACAAGTGCTGTGCAGGGGGGCAAACTCCGGAATTGGGAAGGCACAGGATCATGTAGGGGCCCATGAAGGGGAGCCCGGCCCAGAGCCCAGGCTGGGGAGAGGAGACTGGGAAGGCTTGTTAGAGGAAGCGAGTTCAGAAGGATGAAGAGCTGGCCGTGCAAGGGGAATCGTGAAGACGTACAGAAGAGGAAGTGTCACAGAGAGAAGGAAGTCATCCCAGTGGGCAGAGCTCTGGAGGGCCAAGAAAGCTCAGGGAGTTCTTGGAACTGAAAGTTTAGTATGGTTAGAACTCAGTGTTCACAGGGCGCAGAATGAGGCTGAGAAAGGTAATCAAGAGCCATGCTGGCTATTTCACAATTTTGTCTAGGTTAGGTGAAGCCTTTAAATGGCTCTAAGGAAGGAGTGACCTGGTCGTACATCACTGACTGACCTCTTGTTGATTCTGCCTGGCACACCTGCCATGTGGCTAATTCCCATTCATCCTTGAAGAATGGTTTAAGTCTCAGCTCCAGGACAGCTGCTTAGCCCTTTGGCTGGGCTCTGGAGGTTTCCCCACCTCTCTCTGCTCCATCTCGGCACTGGCTGTGCTGTATTGAGAGATCTCTTTAGACTACCTCCCTCCACCACCAGGCTGTAGACTTTCTAAAGGCAGGCAATGCAAAGAGGCTGTGTTTTCCTAGCACTCAGGAGAAGTGCAAATATAAAATAAGTATGTGTTAAGTATTTGTTGAACTGCATTGACTTCTAGGCAAAGACACATAGAAAGGCAGGAAGGAACATCCCCCTGTAATGACAGGTGCCCAGACACAGACGAAATCATGCCTAGAGGGGCTCTTCCTCTAGGGATTGAAAGGGTTGCCTTTCTTTCCCTCGCATTGCCACACAGCAGCTTCCAGCTCTTGCAAGCTGCCACCTCTGGCCCAGTCTTGGTGGAAACAGCTCTGCAGGATGAACAAAGACACTGCCTGATCCCTTTCTCCTCAGGAACAATACTGTGGGGAGAAGGGGACACGGGCCTCGCCCTGACAGCCTGGGCAGCTCTTCCTTGCCCCAGAAGCTCCAGGCCATCCGAGCTTCAGCCGGGTCGGGCCCACTGAAGGCACAAGTGAAAGCGCTTAAGTTCAAAGATGGGACTATACGTTGACTTTCCTTTCAAATTTTCTTTTTTTAAAAAAAATATAAATTGTACTCTTTACATGTAATATATGGCCATAGCATATGTTTATCCTCATTTTTTCATGTTTTTAGAGAAAGGGAGAGAGAGAAATATTAATGTGAGAGAGAAATACTGATCAGTTGCTTTCCATAGTGTCCAGACCGGGGATCAGACCTGCAACCCAGCCGTGTGCCCTGCCAGGAATTGAACCTGCAATGTTGCGGTTATAGGACACTGCTCTAACCAACTAAGGCACACCGGCCAGAGCTGTGCCATATGTTTATTAACCAAGTCCTTACTGATGGACATTTAAATAGTTTCTAATTCTTCAATTAAAAAAGTGTTTTAGGAGACTTCTGTGTAGCTGAATCTTGATGTATAACTTTACTTGTCATCTTCAGGGAATTTCAAGAAGTGACATTGCTGAGGCCAATGGCAAGTGTATTTTTAAGGCTTTTGATCCACAATGCCAAATCACCCTCTGAAAAGTTTCAGCCATTTCACAAATGTCAGCACTGAAGAAGAGTATCTGTGGCTCCACACAATCTCCTACATGGTTATAATTTTCTTTGCTGACTTGAAGAGGGAAACGTATTTCACTACTGGTGGAATATGCATTTCTTTCATTATCAGTGGGGGTCAATGTCTTTTCATTTGTGTATTTCCTCTGTTATGAAGTGTTAGTTTACAGATCTGTTCATTTTATAGGCCTGGAGAGCAGGATTATTTTTCTTAAAGATTTTAAGAGCTTCTCATGCAGCAGGTTGGTAACCCTTAGCAGATTATGCATTGCAAATATTTCTGTCCATTTACTACTTGAATCTTTTATGGCTTAAAAAAATAATTCTGTTCAAAGTTGAATTTAGTCAGATCTAACAGTTCTTTGCTTTTATGGATTCTATTTTTGGTGTCACGCTTTCAAGTATGTCCCTATCTGAGGTTCGATTTTCATGTTCCAGTACTAGAGTATATGTGGTTAAATGTGTGAGGTATGATTATTTTTTCTTTCTCTTTTTTTCCCCCCAATTTTTAAGCCCACTGTTTTAAAACCATTTCTTAAATAATCCATCTTCTCTTCACTAGATTGGTAATGACACTTTAATTGTATATTAAAGACAGTGTGTCCCTCTTACACACACACACACACACACACACACACACACACACACACACACAGAGGAATCTACTTCTGGACCTTTATTCCTCCCCGCCCCACTGCTTTGTGTGTCTGCTCCTATATTCAGACCAGATCGTGAAATTATTTTAGCCCACAACAACATTTTATTGATGCTATCTGGAAGAGTTACTCTTCTTTTAAATTTTTTTCTTGGCTTTTGTACATGTTAATTCTTCTAGATCAGAGGCTCTTAATTAAAGGCATACATCAGAATTAATAGTGAAGTGTTTTAAAGACATAGATGGCTGGTTTCCACCTCCAGCGTAAAAAGTCAAAACCTCTAGGGTGTGAGCTAAGCATTAAGGAGTTTGCCAAAGTGCACAGGGGGTAAGAACCACAGCTCTAGATGAACTTCAGAATAAGCTTCCGAGGGTAAAGGCCAGGTTTGCCTGGTGACTGTTTGTTCCCAGGCCTGGGATTTGCCACCCAGGTGCCATTTTAATTAATGTTTATTTTGTAACCAGCAACCCTTACTTTGTCCTTGGTGAGGAACAGCTGAGTTATGCATGAAACGGACTGCTATGTCCAGTATCGGCTGTGTGGACATGAGGAAGAGGGAGCAGAGGCATCCTGTGTTCCCCGAGGACACAGAAAAAGGAAAGAAGTTTCAAGGACACTAAGTAGGCTATTAGGAGGGGTCAGATCTTTCAAAAAATGAGAACAGGTGCCCACTGGTTGAACCAGTTGGCCAATTCCCCACCACTGGGTGTGTGTAGACAGAAGATAAGACATCACCTTCTAGGGAGTGGTTCAGGGAGGATTCTTGTATTAAGAATTTGAGATCTGGTAATCTCTAAGATCTCTTTCAGCATTTAAAAACACTTATTTTTAACCATTCTGTTCATGAGTTCTGTGATCAAAGATAAAGGTTCTAAGACCTTTGTTGTGGTGAGAAAAATTCACACTAAGCCCAGAGGTCACGATATAGGTAGATCTCTGTTGTGGTCACTTTGATCTGGGGAAGGTGAGGTCCCGACCGTGTCACATCCCAATACCTGCTATGGGCCTAAAACACTCACCCTTGCCATGAGATGTTTCGATAATCCAGGTGCAGTTCAAGTTGTTGGGGTAGAAGTCAGGGAACCCTGGTGACAAGATGGTCCCACTGGAGCCTTGAATGAAGCCGCCACAGAGTGCTACGGGAGTGAAGAGGGCAGTGAAAGGCTGGAATGGCTCAAGGAGCTCCCCCCATCCTCTTGGGCACCTGTCTCCCATCTCCTTTCAAACCCACAACCCTCCCTCATGGTGGAAGAGTCAGTGCCCCTTCAAGCCCCTGGTCTTTCATGCCGGGAAAGGAGTGGCTCCTTGAGCGCCCCTGACGGTGTGCCTCACCTTCACAGCTGGGCAGCGCCCGGCTCCACTGGAAGTTGGGCTCACACTCCAGAGGCTCCCCGTCACTTAATGTGTAGCCCGAGTCACAGCTGAAAGTCACCAGGGCACCCACATAGAAGTCATTTCCATGACGTTGCCCATTTACAGGGATCCCTGGATCCAGACAGTGGTCTGACTGCAGTGTTATAGCTGGAAAAGAGAGCCCACAGCTGGACAAAACAGCTCACCACCAGCACAGAGAGACCCAGCTGACTTACAAAGGCAGGGAGAAGAGAGCCCTGCTTTACAGAAGGGTTGAGTTGTCATCTACCCTCCTGTGAAATGTGGCTGTCAACATCTGCTGAGAGAGTACGTGAAGACCGATCAGAGCACACAAGCTGGCTCGATCATTTGTTTATTCATCTCTTCATTCATTCACTAAACATAAGGTGAGTGCCTACCTAAGGCTTAGACACCATGCTAAAGCTAATGGATATAAACCCAAGTAAGAAAATGACTGTGTCTTAATGGTACTCTCAGCCATAGTTTTCTACAGTGGCTTGTAGAACTGAATTGATGGCAATCTCTTTCAATTAGGGTGCCAGCAATGAACGCAGAAGGTGACGAGAGAGGGAGAGGGACTGGGAGATGCCATCTCACTTCAGCTTCACCATCTGTCACATACCCTGTTCCCACAGCACCCAACATGGTGCCACCCAATGTCTGCACATGGAAGAGGCCTTGCTGTGTGCCTAGGAGCAACCTGTGTGCAGGCCATCAGCTTTCACTGCTTCCAAAAGTTCGACTCTTTCTAAAGGTTCTCTAGAAAGGAACTTCCATTCTCTCTAAAGGTTGAGCTCTGAGAGAAGCTGAGCACGAGGGAGCGTCTCCCGAGGAGCACAGCCTTGGCAATGCCATGGGGACTGGGCCAAGCTGGGAGCCTGCTAGGGGAGCACAGTCCTGGGTCCTCTCACCCCCCTGGGCCCGCCCTGCCACCTGCCTCCCTGAGACTCACTCTCATAGCGGAGCTGGAAGCCGATGTCTGAGTGACTCTTGTCGGTGGAGAAGAGGAGGTAGAGGTAGTTGCTGGTGCTGATGAGGAACTGGGGGACCTGGGTCCCGTGGTAAACCCCGATCAAGGGTGCTGAGTAAGTACGTCCATCTCGCACTTCCAGAGTATCGTAGTTCACCTCGGTTTTAAATCTGCCAAAGACAGAGAAGCCCAAGGCTTATGAATTTGCAAACAACAAAAAGCCCCATCTGTCCCAGGGCTTCGGAACAATCAGACTTTGGCAGGCTGGGATATTTTAATATAATCTGCACACATTCACTAGTGATGTGGAAGGACCTTCTCTACTGCATTTAAGGCCTTCTCCTCCCACAGTGGACACAGCTCTCTCAGTCCTCTCTGTGGCCCAGGACATTGCCCATCTTAACACCTACAGGCACAATGACTAACTAGCCTCACAAGGGATAGAATGTTCCAGACTGGGGTCAAATAACTATAGGCCAGGGCCAAACCTGGACTATTGCCCGTTTTATATAGTCTGAGAGCAAAGAATGCTTTTTACATGATATATATATATATCCCTTTACTACAATGACTACATAACAGATATCCACAAGTGTTCACAAAACCTAAAATATTTATATCTGGCCCTTCACAGAAGAGTTTGTGGACTGTTATTCTAGATCACGAATCCTTTGTCTAGGAGTTTGTGTTCATCTTTAAGTGCCTTCTTTCCCCGCCCAAGGGGCATAACCAGGGTGGGAGCCGGAAGTGGGGCAGGGGAGCAGGGTTTGCGTCAGAGGTCACGAAGGCCACCTTCCCATATTGAAAATTTCAGGGTTAGGCTCTGCAGATGCTGATGCCTCCTTCAACATCTCAGGGTGTCTCTCTGCCTATTCCACCTCCTCTGACGTCTCCCAGCCTTCTCTTCACCCCTCCGGTCACAGTCCCTTAAATAGCACAAACCCCACTACTGAGGTGGAACCAAGGCCAAGGGCAAAGCCGGTGCTGCCGCCCCAACCTGAGCAGTCCGCTCCAGTATTTTCTGACCTTGCTGACATTTCAGTGGCAGCACTGGTCCCCTACTCAGCCCAGGTGCCCTCCCACACCAATTTGTAGAGATCTCCTCCTGCCCCCGACCCCTGGGGCTCTGGTCGCAAGCACCTGTCGAAGGTGATTTTGATGGGGTAGCCTGGCTGGGCTTCGATCACCCAGGCGCAGCTCAGGGAGTCCTTGTAGAAGCCAGGCCAGCCGGGAGACAGGATGGTGCCGCTGGGCGAAGTCAGATGACCGCCACAGGGAGCTGGGGGGGACAGAAGGGAGAGAAGTAGCTTTCTTGGGGGGGACAAATGAACAAACAAAAAAATCACCTCTCTATAAAATGTGTCCGCCAACAAGTAATGTTTTTGTTTTCTTAGAAAATTACATAAACTATATAAACTGTGAGTTCTGTCTATTGGGACCCTTATAGATATTTTCCATTGCATCATTTGGAGTTTTATTAAAGGCCAGAGGGAAGAAATGAAAAGAATCCTTTAAACAAAGTCCTTTGCCATTTTAGGAGGGCTGAAGTACAGCTAATATTTGGGTCATACTGGTATTTTCTTTGTTCCTCACTCAGTTGTCAGGCCTGTGGAAGGAGAGACCCCCCCAACCCCCAGCAACTGGCGTCTGGCGCTGGAGAGAGACAGAGCCCCCATGCTCAGCTTGGAGCTCCGTGAGGGCAGAGACCCTATTATTTGTGTCTTATACAACTTGGAATCCCCAGCATTTAGCCTAGAACTTGGCACAGTTGTCCCTCTGTACCAAAAGTCAGTGATCATTGCTTGGATGAATCAGTGAGTGGATGGAAGGGTAAGCAAATTCCACCCATGCCTGGGTGGTCTAGGCATCCTTCTGACCTTGCCAAGCCTGTTATCCCAGTCCCTTGGTCTCTCTGCCTGTTCTTCCCATCCCTCAGCTTCCCATTTGCACCCACATCTTTCCCATCATTCTTGCCTCTTCCTGCAACCAGACCCGTGGTCTCTATACAGGTGGTCATGAGAGCTCTTCCAGTGCTCCTCCTTCAGGACACATGGTCAGACTTCACTGTCGAAGTCATACGAGGTCATGTGACTGCTTTGACCAATGAAATGAGAGAAGCGATACGTGCCATGGCCATGTGGAAACCTTGTAAGTCAGGGCACGGTCTGTGACGTTTCCTGCCTTGGTGGCTGTGGAATACGAGTGGAGATGGTGGTCCTGTCAGCCAGGCCTCTCCATGACTCTGAGGCACAGAGCCCCTGATGACCATGATGTATCTGAGTGGCATTATGCTCCTGTTTTTAAGCCACTGAGATTTGGGGGTTGCTTGTCAACACTGTCTAACCTACGCTGCCCTGACGAAAGCATCGCCCTCCCCACCCCCCAAGCTGCTGCTGCTGTCACCGCCCCGCCATGGACTGACAGCCACTCACGCCAGCCATTTAGCTTCATGTCAATAACCACTTTCACTCTTCACAAAACATGAGCCCTGGGAGAGGGTTGCTGTTATTTTCTCTATTACAGGTAAGAGAGCTGACGTTAATGGAGGTTAGGTAACAAGTCCCAGGTTAGCAAGTAGGGGTGCCTGGACTCAGACCTAGGAAGATGGCATAAAACCAGGTATCTTAAGCCAAGCGACCTCTCGGTGTTAAAGGAACACTTGCTTCCTTGGGATTTCCTTACTATGGGGTTACCAGATGCCCAAAATGCCCTGAACAAGACCACAAAGGAGATAAAGGGCTACAAAGCACATCTCTCTGCGAATTTTTGTAAATTTCTCCAGGTGATCAGTTTCATAAAGTACAGCCAAATGCAGCACACCTGTCCTCTCTGAATCCTTTAAACTTCTGGAAAATATCTAAAATAACTGTCAAACATTCTTAATAAAAAGTTATATTAAGAAGTTTAATTAAGGAGGATAAATAATAATAATGGCAAAGAGCATAGCAGACAACTTATACTGATGACACGACAAGGCCTGCTTTATTGCCCCCATTTTACAGAGGAGAAAACTAAGGTTAAAGAGGCTAAGAGATGAGACTGAGAGCTAACGAAGTTAAAGCTGAGATTCAGCCTCAAAACCTCTGTCTCCAAATTCCCCTGGGGCACATACCAGCTCTATAACCATGGCCTACAGTAATGAGCTTGCAGGTACTGAGAGTTTACTACATGTCAGGGATTATGGATTATCCTTGTGACAACTACAACACTAAAAGGCAGATACTATTATTGTCCTCATTTTATAGGCAGAGATTATTACCATTTTCAGTAAACTGAGGCTTGTAGAAACTAAGTAATTACATAGCACCTATATCAAACATTGAGAGTAAATTGCAAATGGGTATTACCACTTTCTGGGTAAGCCTAGTTTTCAAAACCCATCTATCCATCTCTCTGAAATCACTAAAGCTTTCTTTCCTCTATTTCTCCAATGGACACAGGAGACCTTGTAAGTGGCGGGGGAGGGTATGCCAACAGCTCTGTCCCTGGGTCCCCAGGCAGGTACTGAACCTCAGCAGAAGTGGGGACTCTCTCCTGGCTCCAATTCAACACAGGCCCAGGCTCTTTGGTTGCTGGACTATGATCTCCTCACTCACCTTCCAGGAAGCCATCAATCACACAGTTACTTGCCTGCCTCGGCTACTCTCCATTCAGTGCCTATTTATCATGAGAACCCTATCTAAAATCTCCAGCGAGGGAAGCCCAAATCCTGGCTTCAGTAGTCTTTGCCTTCTTTCTCTGCTGTGTCTTTTTATTTCCTGGGCCAGCTCATCTCTTCTGCTCACGTGACGGTCCAACGACCTCTCTGTTCTTTTATCCCTTCTCTCGTTCTAGTTCACCTTTATATTTCAGATGTAGTTACCAGGCAGGGAGAAGGAGAGGGGGAGATTCCTGAGTGCACGTGTCTTTAACATTTGAAAGGAGGCTCAACTTCACTCTCACTCATAAAATACGTATTAAAACTACAAGGAGAAATTATTTCTCATCAGGTAGGCACAACCCAAAGTTTGGTGACATGTGATGCTGGGGGAAAGCAGGCATTCTAGGACCTTGCTGGTGGAAATGCAAGATAACACAACCCGTGAAGAAAAATTTGGTACTATCCAGCAAAATTCATATGTATTTACTCTACAACCTAGCACTTCTGTTTGTAGAACTCTATCTTCAAGATATACTAGCAAAATATGAAACGACACACGCACACACACACACACACACACACACATATATATATCTCCAACGCTTTACAAGGCAGCACTATTTGTAATAGAAAAGAAATGAAAACAGCCCAAATGTGTAGCAAAGGGGAGCTGAATGAATAAACTGGGGTAATCAACAAAATGGACTATGCAACTATAAAATGAGAATGAGGAATAGTCTATATAATGTCATGGAGGGGTCCCTAGAATTTATTAAGTGAATAAAAGCAAGGTAGAGAAATAAAAAATAAGAGTATTATATGATTCCATACCTAAAAAAGAGGTGTGTGTGTCTCCCAAAAAAGAGGTGGGAGACACACACACAAGTTTACTCATATTAACAGTCAATGAAAGAGTAACCCAAAATCTCAAGATTACCTATGGAAAGAGGGAGTGAATAGGGTAGAGAGGATAGGGTTAGGGTAAGCTAGACTTTCTCAGTGGATACCTTCTTTTAGAGGTTAAGCTTTGAAAATATTTTGCACAATTAAAAAGAAATATTAAAATTTGATAAGCCACTTCTCAAAACTCAAAAAACAGGAACTAAATGAATATAATACTGTATTAGTTGGTGGTATAATCACACATGGAGAAACTTGTTAAAACAATTTAAAAACACTGTAATTTGATAGCCCACCCCTAGTATGATACAAGGGGAAAAAAAGAATTGAAAGAAAAACAACTTAAACTATTTTCAGTAGTCATGTTGCTGCAGGTAGTACTGGCATTGCAATTCTAAGACTCCTGCATATGGAATTTGGTGTCGCTGGGAACTGGGAATTTCAGCAAAGGTGAAAGGAGATATAGCTATGACATCAAGGAAGTTAAGGAAAAAGTGTTCTCACACTGGAACTGAAATGAAACCATGATGCGCTGTATCTTAAAAAAAAACCCATTTTTTTAGCTTTGTGTTCACTGAAAAGACTTAAAAACAGGAACCTACTCTATAGTATTAAGCACTTCCAGAATCCAGATTCTAAATATCATTTTTCACTTAAGAAAAAAAAAAATCAGGGCCCTTTAGAGAAATGGTTGATTCTAGGTCAGGGACAGAAAATATACAAGATGAGCTTGGGCTAATTTCAAAGGCTCCCACTGGGACAATTTGAGAGTCAATTAGAGTAATAGTGGCAATGGATTTAAATACATACAGCATGTTTAAATACATTGGACTTTAGTAGTATTTAAAATGTTCAACTTTGCAAGGTGTTAGGGAATCAACTGATTATTATGAAAACTGGTAAATAAAGAAAGATAATTAAGTATTTCTTCTGCCTTTTCTTTAAGCACGATACCTCAGGGTAACTAAACTGTTGATGTGGGCAAGCTTCCTTTTAAGTATGCCAGCTTATAAAAGAAGAAATGATAGCACGCTATCATTCTTCAATTCTTAAGCGAGGGTCACTGATTGTTTCTGACGTTCCCAAAAGAGAGAAAACCAGACATTATGCGCCTCTGAAGGAGGCCCAGAGCCCCGCTTATAAAATATTCTGGCAAAAAATAAAAAAAATAAAAAAGGAACCTAAGTCTAATTAGGTTTCTAGATATTACTGCTAATTAAAGGAAATATAAAATAGAGAGGGTCATGTTAAACTATCTCCTAGGGACATAATCACCAAAATTCAGAGTGCAAGAGACTCTTCAGGATAAATGACCGGCTTCTTCACCCCAAAACTGCAAGGGCTGGAGGGAACCACAGGAGACCTGAGACACACAAGCCAATTGTAATGGGTAAACCTAACTAGGATTCTGATTTTTTTTTTAAAAAGTACTATAAAAGAACGGATTAGATAATCATGAAAATTTTATTGTATTCGTTATTTTATTTTTTAAGACAATGGTATTGTGGTTGTTTTAAAGAGTTCTTTTTATCTGTTAGAGATGCACATTAAAATGCTGTGGATGAGATATTTTGCCTGAAATTTGCCTCACAAGTAATCCCAGAGCAGGGTGGTGGTGGGTGGCGGTGTAAAATGAAACAAAATAGGCCATGAGTTTATAATTCTTGAAGCTGGGTGATGGGTACATGGGGGTTCATTATCCTGTTCTCTCTGTTTGAAATTTTCATTAAAAAATGTTGGGGTAAACAAAGCAAGTGAAAGCAGTAACTCAAGCAGATACTTGTACAGCTCTGTTCATAGCAGCATTATTCACAGTAGCTATAAGGGGAAAATAACCCAGAATGCCCACTGAAGGATGAATGCATGAGCTAAATGTGGTATATACATACAGTGGAACATTTCTCAGCCTTAAAAAGGAAAAAAAATTCTGACATATGCAACACCACACATGAGCCCCGAGAACAGGCTAACAGAAATAAAGCCAGTTGCAAAAGGACAAACACTGTATCATCCCACTTACGTGGGGAACTGAGAGTAGCCAGGTTCACAGAAAGTAGAATGGCGGTTGCCAGGGGCTGCGGGGAGAGGGAATGGGGAGTCAGTGTTTAAATGAGCCCAGAGTTTTCCAGTTTTGCAAGATGAAAAGGGCTCCAGAGATGGATGATGGTGATGGTTGCACAACAGGAATGTACTAAATGGGTTAAGATGGTAAGTTTTGTTATGTGTATTTTACAAGTACTTACTAGTAAACAATTGGAAGGGAATGATGTTGGGGTAAAAAAGGAAACACACACATGCACACACAGAAAAGAAAAAAAGAGGAGAGGGTTGTGTTTTGGAGAGAAAGAAGAGCTCAGCAATAAGGCAGGAGACTTGTGCTTGACTCAGTGCCTGGAATCCAGTAGGTGCTCAATAAATTTTTTTTTTTTGAGGGAATGAAATACTGATTAAAAGGTAGAGATACTGGGATCATGACTGAATTGTGTCCCTCCAAATTCGTAGACTGAAGTCTTACCCCCAATGAGACTGTTTTTGGAGATGGTGCCTTTAAGCAGGTAGCTAAGGTTAAATGAGGTCACAAGGGTGGACTGGTGTCCTTAAAAGAAGAGGAAGAGACCCTAGGAGAGCAGGCACAGAGCGAGCAGAGGCCGAGGGAGGACCCCGCAAGAAGGCGTCATCCGCTGGCCAATGAGAGAAACTGGGAGAAACCAGCCCTGCTGGCTCCTTGACCTTGGACTTAGAGCCTCCAGAACGGTGACAAACGAATTTCTGCCATTTAAGCCACCTGGTCTGTGATATTTGGTCATGGCAGCATGAGATGATTAATACATGGGGCTTCTGATGAGGGGCCGGTGTCCTCGTGAGGGATGACCCATCTCTCCCACCCTCCGAGGCTGAAGTGGTACAAGGCAATGATGATAGGCTAGAATGATACAAAGGGCTACTAATGTATGAGAGCCTTTCCTTTTCCTGTGTGTTCATCCTCACAATGACCTATACAGTGGCTACTGGTGTCAGCCTCATTTCATAGCTGAGGAAACAAGTACAGAGGAGTTAGGGATCTGGTCCAGAAACACACAGCTAGGAAGCAGCAGAGCCAGGATTTAAACTTGGGTGGTCTGACTCACAGAGTCTAACCACCGTGGATGGCCTTGGGAATGCCCACCTTGCCTACTGCCCTCCAAGTGTTATTAGTTGACTACGGGCCCAGTGTGAATGACCAGAGGCAGTAAAAGCCGCCTCCTCTGTCTTCTCCACCCAGCCCCGCTTCTCCACCACCCGCCGGCACCCCTCGCCACCCGTCGGCGTTCATGCAGAATGAAAGGGGAATGAACTTTGGAGTCAGACAGACAGCATTTGGTGATTAAGGGACGGCTCTGGAACCAGAACTCTGGATGATGGTGATGGTTGCACAACAGGAATGTACTAAATGGGTTAAGATGGTAAATTTTGTTAGGTGTATTTTACAAGTACTTACTAGTAAAAAATTGGAAGGGAATGATGTTGGGGTAGAAAAGGAAACACACACACATGCACACATAGGAAAGAAAAAAAGAGGAGAGGGTTGTGTTTTGGATAGAAAGAAGAGCTCAGCAATTTGAATCCTGACTCTCCTGTTCACTCAGTTCTGTGGATCTTGGGCATGTTCCTTAACCACTCTGTTGCTTGAGTTTCCTTATCTGTGAAGTGAGGGTAATGACAGTACCCACCTCATAGGGGCGTCAGGAGGATTCGATAGGACAGTATGTATAAAGCACTTGGCCTGGGGTTTAGCACATGGTAACAGCACAATTATTACTAGTTGGGTGAGCTCGGGTAAGTCAATTCAGCTCTCTGCCTTCCAGAATTTTCATATAGAGAGAGAGCATAATCATATCTTTCTCACAAGAGTGACAAGAAGATTGAATAATATAATGTTAGAAATGCAATAACTACCCTTATCTCTTCCTTGGAGGCCTAAATGAGCTACAACCAACACTTAAAATCTTCTCGTGGGAGTAGGGAGAATTGACCTTCTTTCTTTTCTATAGAACTTAAAAATTTCCTGATTATACAAGTAACACATTTGGTATATACACAGAAGAAAAAAAAATTGCACGTGTTTATACCACATTGTTAAACTATTTTTCTCTGGGGAGTGAGATTGAGAAATGCGTATTTTCACTTTGAACTTTATCTCTCTCGTGTATTATTTGAAATTTTTACAACCACCAAGTGTTACTTTAAAAATGAAAATACATACTCACTGTAGATTATCTCCTGCTTTTTCACATATTTCTTGTGACATTTTTAAAAAATCCAGTTTGAGACTTTGTCTTTTAATAAGGAGTTTAATTACCTTTATGACTTGTTTGTCTTACTGCTGTCATTTTGTTTTATGCTGTTAATTTCTGACGCTTCCATGGGGTGTCCTGTCTTTGTCTTTTGTGATAGACAACATGTATTCGTTTGTTTTAATTTTCTACTGGGATATGGAAAGTAGAAAACCTGCTTTTCATCTTATTTGTGGATGATTTTAAGTCTTTCATAAATATGTTTGAAATCACATTCTCTCTAGTGATATAATTCAAGAAAAATACAGTAACAGTGCAACCAAGAGTCTGGGTTCAAAATCTGACTCTGCCACTTACAGGCTGGGGGGAACCTGGGCAAGTGATTTAACCTCTCTGTGCCTCAGTGGGGACAATAACTACGCCTGCTTCCTAGACTGGTGCATGGCTGAAATGAGTATGGAAAACACTTATCATCGTGGGATATAATTAGTTGGTTCTTCTTTAGAAGGGACAGAAGAGAGGGATGTGGGGAGAGCTAAGCGGGCAGTTCCTTGCAGATGCCTTCACTACCTCGAAGTCTTTCTTAGGAAATTTCTCATTTCAAACATATGAATCCCTTATGTTCTCTGGATCAGGGGTCATCATAGTACAGCCCAGGGACCAAATCCAGCCCATTTACGTGTCTTGTCTCAGGCTGTTTTCCTATCACGAGGGTTGGGTGGTGGTTCGCCAAGCCAAAAACACTTCCTAGCTGGCCCTTTAAGAAAATTTTGCCAACTGCTTTCTATCAGCCAGATAATCATCCTTCTTTCTAAATTTAGGAGAAGAAGCCATTTTCTCCCTTGTCCCATTACAGCCTCTCAAAAACTAAGTGGCTCTTAGCATATATTAAAAGATTTTTTTAAAAGACCATTAGCTTCTGCATTTAATTGTCCACAAGGTGGGGATACTTAATCAAAAACAAAACTAGAAAATTGAAAAAGACAAAGATGCTGATCACAAAGCAGGGTTCTCCCAAGGCTGGGACGCAAGGAACGAAGGGGCCGCAGAGGCCAGTTTCCCAGGGGTTTCTCTACCTGACCTGCTCTGCAGTTTTAGGTCTGGGATTGGCCACCTGAGACGGTGTCTCTCACTGTCCTTCTGATGTGCTGCTCCCCAGGTCCCCCCAAACCAGGGTGGCAGCCCGTGCCCCTCACTCAGAGAAAAATGATCAGGCTCTTCTTCCCTCTGCCATGGCAGGGTCGCTCTAATAGGCTACCCCTTACTTTTGGTCCCCCAGGGACAGAATAAACGAGACAGTTTTAATTTTAAAATCAGGACTTTGCCCATGAAATGGCGTGCTGCGGGACGATGGCCCAGGAGCACCGACCCCGGGGGGCAGCAGTGCAGCGAAAGGCGGGCGCTGCCGTTACCGAGTCCTGACGCCTCTTCGGAGGGGTCAGCCTCACTGTGACGGGGCCCCCCCAGGCTCAGAGGCACTGGAATACGGGCTTCTGGCCCAGAAGTGAGGAGAGTCTTGGTGGGAAGAGAGGACCGAGGCCCCTGGAGCTGGTAAAGAAAAATGTAATAGCGGTGAGACCAAGTGTCCATTAGAGCGGCCCCGTGTTGGCCCACGAATAACGAAAGGAATCAGGAGAGATCGGGTGAGCAAGAGACAGCAGGGACGTGCGCAAATGTCCTGGACGAGATGGACCAGCATGAGGAAAATCAGAGGAGTCGAAGGAGGCTGCTGAGCCCAAGGGAGAACGAGGGGCCAGCCTGAGGACCGGCGAACAGCCACCCACCGACAACCTCTGGACCCTGGGCTCCGCATGGCTGCTCCACAGGGACATCGGCTTCACCCGCAAACAGTCCCATCAGACATGCACGATCACCCCCCTGCTGCCAACGTGGGAATTACCCCCTCTACCACAGCTGGGAGGAGGCGAAGCCGTGAGCTTCACGTTGTTTCATGTTATTTCCAAAAGGGCCCACTCTGCTGGGGTGAAATGGCAGAGGAGGCCGCGTGGACCTCGCTGTGGGCGGGCAGAACGAACTCTGTGTGCGGCATGATTGGGGCAGGCACCTGGGAAGATAAAAAAGTACCACTTGGCCCCCTCAAGTGCCGTGATACTCATCTGACTGGTCCGATGAAAAAATGGTTAAAATCAGGTTAAAATAATGCTCACAGCCAACACGCAGTGAGTGCTGCCTCTGCCAGGGGCTGCTCCAAGAACAGGGCCTGCTCACAACGACCCTGACCCTGCGAGGAGGCTCCCATCGTTAACACACCTTATATATGTGGGAGCTGAGGCACAGAGGGGTCAAGTCACTTGCCCAGGGTGACTCAGCTGGTAAGTTTCAGGGTAGAGGCAAAAGGTGGTCTAGTGAGAGCCAGGGCTCCGGGGGCCATGAAAGAGGCTCTAAGCTAGTTAACAGGTCATTCATTCATTCAGTGACCCATTAACTAGTATTGACTGAGCATCTCAGTGCCAAACAGCATGTCAGTTGTGGGAATACAGGCCAAGGGTGATTCCCTAACCTCCTGGAGTTTACAACCCAGTAAGAGCACAGCTGACACTTTTGAGTACTTCCTTATGCTGGGAACTGCCCTTTACATATGCATCTTGTTATTACCACCCCCACCCGTTCTTACCTGGAAAAAAAAAATAGCCTCAGAGGGGAGAAAGGACCTGTCAGGATTCTGGCCCAGGCCCTGGCACATACACTGTGCTCTCTGTGGTCTCTCTTTCCACGCACCGCACCCCCCCCCCCCCCCCCCGGCACCTCCGGGATAGTGCTCCATCTAAGGCACACCCCCGCTTGGTTCTCCTGTCCTTCCCACCTGCTGGCCTGCGTGCTCAGATCTGGGTTTGGGGATGGGATAGGTAGAGAGGCCTCTTAGGTCTCTACCCACTGTCCACAAGTGGGATGAGAGGAAGAAGCTTTCTGACTCCCAAAGGAGGGGACCACAGTCCCTGTCTCGCTGGACACAGGCACTGCCCCCAAGGCCTATGGGATACACATTACTCATCCGTTATTTGCAAATCTTTATTGAGGGCCAATTCTGTGCCAGGCACTGTGCTTGGCACCCAGGTTTGATGTGATCCTGCCCTCAGGAAGCTTAATTTGTGTTTTAAATGCCTGCAGTTCGGTGGAACAGGCAGCCGTTCTCTGAAGTGGAGTCCAAACCTGCTCTGGGCGCTGAGGCAGGACGGAGGAGACGCCATGATAACCCTTGTGCTTGCACCAAGCTGCGTTTCTGCAGCTGGTCTGCGCTTAGTCTCCTGGAGATTGACCAAAAGGATAACAAGGCGGATGTTAATGGGGGCACAAAGGCCAAGCCTGGGAGATGTCCCCGGGCATGGGGGAAATCAGCATGTGGAGAAGGAAAGAGTGGCGGGTAGGAGCAGGAAGCTGGGCTCCTAATGGCTGTGATTCTGAGATGTGTTGAAAGATGTGTTTTGATGCCTGACAGTCTAGAACCAATGTTTTCTCCAGTTTAATCTCTAGTTACAATTCAAACTTCTTTGCCAAGTGGTCCTTTGAGTCCCGGTCAAGCCGGTGCGAGGGTGCGAGGGTCAAGGGTGCGAGGGTGGCGCTGAGTCCTGGGAGAAGAGGAAGGATGATACGGAAAGGCACCACCCTGGTTCAGGCCTGGGTCCCCCTCCTTGGCCTCTCCGGCGACGGCCGTGGCCCCCAGCCAGCCAGGCAGGCACGTACCTTCACAGCGCAGCACAGCGCTGTTCCAGACCACGCTGCCCTCCTTCAGGATGCAGGTGATGGTCTCCGAGCCCTGCGTCCCGAGGAAGCCTTCATCACAGAGGAAGGAGATGGAGCTTCCCAGCTGGAGGCTGTCGCCAAACCGCTTGCCGTTTACCGGGACGCCGGGATCTGGGCACTCGTTGTGTCGGAAGGCTGTGTGGAGGGGATCAAGGGTGTGATGAGGCAGAGCTCGTGTGCAGAGGGACCCCCGACCCCCACCATGGGAATCAGCTCCACTAGGATGGTCAGCCCTAGACCTCATCCACTTCCCCAAGAACTTGCTGTGCTGGAGGGAGAGCCAGATACCCTAAAACCAGGGAGTGATGTGCCACGTTGGCATAAAGCAGGTGATTGTTAAACCTCATCTCCTGCCTTCACAAGCACCTCATCCAATTTCATTCTAATGGACATTCACAGATCAGGCAGTGGGCTAGGTTATTTCTCATATTTGCTCACTTACATCATATAATGATTCCATGAAGTAGCTATTATTATCCCAGTTTGCAAATGAGGAAACTGAGGCGTAAGAAACAGATCTGTCTCCTCACTGTCAAATCCATTCCATGCTTCCCTAACTTCAGACAGTGATGGGACCACTTATGTTGCAGGTGAGCTGGGCTCTAACTCCTGTGACGCTAATAGACACTAAGCACCGTGAAGTAGGTGCCCTGGAATCAACGCTGTCGGAACCCATTTCCTTCATTCCCGTGCCTCTGTCAGGCTGCCTGTTACTCTCCCAGGCAATTGGTAATGCAGTTGGGGATGGGGGAGGAAAGAGTGAGAACACTTCTGGGTTTAATCGAGCTTTGCCTCTCGTTAGCGCCACGGTTCTGGGCAACTTATGTAATCTTGCTGAACCTCTGTTTCCTGACCTATAAAATGAGATCATACTTCATTTCAGGGTCATTCTGGGATATACATTAAATGAAAGTTGATATGAATAGGAAAGTGGAGGCTATTTGGTACAGCTCCTGATAGAGGATAAGGGCTACTTGGGAATGAGTCCCATTCCTTCTTCCCGTTCCCCTCCTTTGCCACCAAGCGAGCTCCCAGGCTTCCTCCCTCAGGGCTGCCGCTGTTCCAGCACTCAAGTCGCTGAAGCCACGCCCTGTTTGCATCCCTGCTGTTTTAGGGACGGTGTCTTTGTAGTGGAAACCGGGCTCCACGGCTGCATGAGCAAGTATCACTTTACAAAACTCAATTTACAAGTCCCTGAAATCGTCTAGTGATGGAAACGCTGATGCAGTCAGAAACAGAGGCAGCCCATCCTGGGCGCTGTTGGATCTTGCTGGAGGCAAGAGGCCTGTAGACCTGGGGATCCCTCTTTCTGAGGGTGAGCTGTGGGGGGTGTGGCATGGAGATGAGCGTGATGATCCCTCACAGGGCCTCCACGAAGTCCCCAACTCCCCTCCCTCTGAAATGCAAAGCCTAGGTCAGCCCAGACTTCAGCCTCCCAAACTTTCTTTATTAGGACCTAGGACCATAAGGTTGCCCAGTCACACACACAGTCACACACAATGTTCACACACATATCCACACACACATGGACACAAAAGATCCGGCTCTGGAGCTATTTTCAATATCTGGGAGCAAAAGCTCCACATCAAGGATTTCAATACTGCCCAGTTCTACCTGGGTGTCTTCTCACACCTGCCCCCTGCTGTGTGAAAGGAACAGGTGTCAGCCTATGAAGTTTTTGGTGTCGGGTCTGCCACGGTGACTGCAGAGCGCTCGCACAGTAGGTCAGCAGAGTGCTCGCACAGTAGGTCAGCAGAGTGCTCGCACAGTAGGTCAGCAGAGTGCTCACACAGGAGGCGCTTCAACGTTGTTGAAGGTATCAATGTGGGAGAAGGACTGGGTTTAGTCCAAGGAGCTCAAAGTGTGGGAAAGAGTCATGGGCCCTTGTTACAGATTTCCAGGTACCCTGAGGGGAGCTGTGGAGCCAGCTGTCTGGGGAGGGGAGCTCCTGACACCGGACGAACTCGCTCAGCCTGGACGGTCATCAGCCTGGCTGTGGCCCAGGAGGTGGCTGTCCTGCTGGGGGGACTGTGCTACAATACTTCCCAAAAGCTTGTCCACAGACTGTTGTTCTCCAGCTTCATCAGAACCACTGCATAAGCCTCTTAAGAAGTAGATCCTGGGGCCTCAGCCCCTTGGAGATTCTCATTCAGCAGATCTAGGGTGGGGCCCAGAATTAAAAAAATTATTTCTACTTATCCACCCAACTGCCCCTCTGTATGAAAGCACAGAAAACTACCTGATGTCTGTAATAGTCTTCACAAAATGTTGGCAAGAATCACTTCTGGGTGGGGGGTTTGGGGCAGTGGTTAGCATTTCTTCTTTGACCTGTCCCTCTGTTTTGAGTGTTTACGTATTGGGTGGGTATCGTTTTTACAGTGGCACAGAAACCTTGGAGAGGGACGCGAGGTGAGAGTTTGGTCCCCAGGTTGTGTCCACCACCTTGTGCCTCTTTCCTCCTCCCAAGGACCCAGCATTTGCTTCTTTCCTGGAAAATGGGGACCCACTAGGGTTTGGTTTCCTAGGAGACCGGAAGCACATGTTTTTGCTACATGTGCCCCACCAGGTCCACACTGCCATTGATCCTGCAGAGTTCTCAGCCATCACCATCCTGGACGAGTGGGGCCTCCCTCGGGGCTCTTAGTCTTCACCCCACTTCCCAGGGAAGGAGTATTGAGTCATTCATGGATCTTTCCACTCAATACACATTTACTGACCCTTACCATGTACCCGATAAGCACCGGGTGGAGGAGTACTACCCTCCCCTACCTGTCCAGAGCTCGCAGCCCCATGGGAAAGCAGGGATGATGACCTAACAGCTAGAGCTGCACTGACAGAAGGGGAAGAAGAGGGAAGACAGCCTGGGCTCTGCCTCCTCCAGCCCATGGAGGATGGGAACAGGAGCAGCCCGGAGGAGGTGGCTGAGTGCTTCTAGCAAGTCTGCTGTCCTGAGGGAGGTGCTGAGGGGAATGCCAGGGAAGGGCTTTAGCTTGGGTTTCCCTCGGAATCTGGGGTCCCCATTGGCTGGCCATTTGGCACCTACTGTCTTCAGCTCGACTCAACCCCAGGGACAGGCGAAACAAGAAGCAAGACCACTGTGCCATGGATGAGGGTGGGGGCTGAGGGGAGGTCAGTTCTGTCAAAATCACCAGACGGACCAGCTCTGTGTATGTCTGTGCGCATGGGGTGGTGCTCCAGTTGGGGACTTGCATTTCTCAAGCAGCCTCTGGGAAAAGATCTAGTTAATTGTTCAGGCAGATCCAGCTTTAGTCCCATTTGACTATTTGTCATCGGCCAAGGTCATGGGTCTACAGCTTATTATAGCCTGATACATACGTCTTGCTGCCTTTGGGGGCTCATTATTTCCAGGCTCCAAGATTCTGCCCTCACCCCCACCCTCACTATAACCCCAAGAGACACAGAAATGAAAATAATCACCACCGAGCTTCAGGATGCTTCTAGAAGGGGCCCAGGATTGAAACTGGAGGTGACAGCTTTTGGACTGCAGCCTGGAGACGGGCGATGAGGAAATGCCCCAAGAGTTTGCTCTGATCAAGGGTCTGAGCCCAACAGAAAAAGCGCCCCAGACTTTTGTTTCTGATTTGACCATGGGCGTGGGAACTGGCAAAGCCAAGCGTGCGCAGCCCCATTGGAATACTACAGTCAGCACTAAGTGGGTGTTCAAGGCCACAGGGAGTGCGCTGGAGAGGGATCAGTCACTAATGAGGGGATGGCAGAGGCTAGCTCTCCCTTGGGCCCTTCATGGTTCTAGCTGTACCTTCTAGGAGGCAGGGGGTGGGATAAATGAGGTTCCGGGCTCTTTTTACATTATATACAGGAAATAAGTGCTTAGAAGAGAGGGACTCTACAGCAAAGAGCACCCTGCCTGGCAGCTAGCGCTTTCTGCTTTTCCCAGTCCTTCTGGAGCCCCGGGCCTGGGCATTACAGCCCTTGGAACTGGCCCACCCACATCAATACTCCTCCACTATCCTCAGGGACTGGCGCTCAGAAGGACGGTCCGCTGGGGACAGAGGGAGGACTCACTGGTAAAGGTGATGTTGAAGCCCCTCTTCCCCGTGGAATGGTCGGTCTGGAACTCGAGACGGGCCACGTGGCCACTGCTGGTGATGGAGGAAGGGAGCTGGTTTCCTGAGAAGGTGCCCAGGACGGGGGCCTCGGCGGTGGCCCCATCTTTGATGACCAGGAAGTCAAACTGAGGCTCCACGTCGATGTCGTTGAAGGCCAGGTGGATGCGGCTTTCGGGCCGGGCCAGGATGAGCCAGACGCAGTGGAGGTGGTTGCCGTAGTCCTCTGGGTAGTTGGGCGACAGGACGATTCCAGAGGGGCTGGTGAAATTGAAGAAGCAGGAAACTGCAAGAGAAGAGCAGGGGAGGTTAGGAAGCGTCCCTGGCACTCGGCCTGAGGCACTGAGGGCTGGCAGGGGGGCGCTGCCTTAGTCTAAAGAGCAATAGAAAGAAAGGGTGACACAAGGGTTGGGCTGGACTGGCTGGGCTCTGAGCTGTAGGCAGGGGACATGCCGGCCTCTGTGCTGGGCGTGGCACCGGGAGGGGTCCCTTGGGCAAAGGGCAGACATGGGGCAGTCACTCTTCTCACGGCCTCCCTTCTCTGTCACTGGGTGCAGCCCAGGCACATCTCACGCTCCTGGCCCTTCGTATTGGGGAAAAACCACCACTCAAGCCCAAGTGTAGTCACAGTGCCCAGTCCTCTTAGCTGAGGTGACCCCCCCAGGTGGTAACCAGGTGGACATATCCTGAGTCCATCGCTCTCCGTTAAACATTTTGGTGGGAAGCGACCGGTGTGCCCCGGAGACCTCAAACTACAACCTCAAAGTTACAAAACTGTGCTAAGGAGATGCCAGGTCCGCACCACCTTTCAATGACCGAAGCTGCAGAAGGAGCCCGGGGAGGAAGGTGACAGTGTCTCGTCTCGGTGCCCTGGCCACTTCCTCCCATCCCTCCTGTTGTACCCGAAGGATCCACATCCCTGAGAACCCTCATTTTAAACCCTTTTCATGCCAGTGACTAACAGACCCCAGAACGAGGCTGAGGCAAGGAAAGTGCTACAAATGGAAAAACAAATAAATACACTGAACCAAAATTAAAAAAGAAATAATAACATGGAAAAAAAAGTAATTGTAACAACTATGCCAAAGGCAAATACCAGTATTGAATTAGAGCTTTTTAATTGTATAAGAGTCTCACCAGGATGAGCAAAGAGTGTGCTCAGAGGATTCATATGTGAAAAAATAGAATTTTTATGTAAACACAGTCCATTTCACTAGAAAAAAATAAATAAAAATATACAACCCAATATTGCTGAGGCTTCATGGAAACTCATATGTATTTATTGCCAGTTGGAGTGTAAAGCTGACATAATCCTTTTGGAAGGAGTACATGAATTCTCATCAACAGCCAAAAAACTATTCAAATATTCGGCCTCAGTAATCTCTAGGAATTAATTCAAAAGAAAAAGAGCCACATGGACAAAGATGTTTATAGTGATATAATTTAATTACAGAGAAAAAATGTGAACAACCTATATGTCAGTTCTATAATGTGAGGTATATTGTAACATTTAATGTGATGCAGTTTGAACACAATTATTAAGGTGATAAATATGACCCTGTAGAAAGGAGAATGTTAAACATCATTCTAAGTAAAATGGTAGATCATAAAATTATATGCACACTTTTGATTATAGCTCTTGGATATTTATTTATATATGGGTAAAGATGAGACATGAACCCCAAATAAAAACTGTATTACAGTAATAGGTTTGTGGGTGATATTTTATCAAAATGAAACAGTATTTAATTTTTCTGACTGCAAAAATGATAGAGGCTCATTCTAAACATTTTTAATATATAAATAAAAGTATAAAGAAGGTAAAAACAAATATGGACAAACATTTAAATCCCTTTATAACATTTATATTGATGTCTGGTGTTAATAATATTAAAATTGAAGTAAATTAAATATTTGACTTATTAATTAGAATAAAGTAAAGGTGAAAAAATAATAAAATCATGTTTGCAAAAAAGGAAAAACACGGAACAAGTCAAACAAATGGTCAAAGTGAACCGTTTGACCCCTCTGCTGAGTTTCTCGTTCCTCTCCCCGGCTCCACCCAGCTTCCCCTTCCCGCATCAGGTTCAAACTGCTACACGAAGCCCTGTTGTCAAGTTCAGCAGAGCAAACCTGATCCCTTGGCACATTCAGCTTCCCCCCTTGTAACCTCTGTCTTTTATGAAGTAGAGAGACTGAGTTTGAGTCTAGGGGAAAGAAGGATATGGAAAAGCTTTAAGGCAACACAAGATATAGTTAGTGGTAATTATTCTTATATATTATTGGCGGTTTACTAAGTGCAGGCGCTGGCCTAGGCACTTCCATCAATTGCTCAATGTAACTGTCACAATAACACTACTAGGTAGGTACTGTCATTAACCCCCTTTAAAGAGGAAGACACTGAGGCACACAGAGGTTAAGGAACTGGCCAGGGCTGGGCATCCAGTCAATGGTAATAGCAAATTCAAATCCACGCAAATCCACGCAAATTAAAACCCGTCTGACTCCGGGGGCCAAGCTCTGAGCTGGCCGTCAACACTGTCTCCCAATATGGGAACATTAATAAGCCCGCTGGGCTTAAGTCTAACAGCGGTGTCCTTGGTGGTATTCTTAGAACCGGCTGAAGATCCAGCTATTGACCCCAACCATTACATCTACACTGAACTGGGGGCTCTAGGCTGGACATGGATGCCCTCACACAGCTATCCCATCTCCAGCTTTGTGGTCATCCAGCTAGAGCATAATGCGAATAATGAGGAATCCTAACCTAACAGAGATAACTACCTTGAAGACAGAAGAGAAAAAAAAATCACGTGGCCTGCCTCTGTAGAACAGCAACACAGTGAATTGAAGACAAAGAAAGCACCATGGTTTCGGAGGGAATATCATCAGGGGAACTGTAAGCATGCGAGCAAATGGATTTGCTGCAGAGGAGAATTTAATTAACAGCACTAGAGTCTCCACCCCAACCCCATCACTCTATCACTTTATTCTTTTTCACTTTATAGCCTTTTTCTACGTTGTAAAGCTCCAGGGGTACCACTCTGAGCGGCTATATATGGCAGTTCTACCTATCACTCTCTAAAATTATCTTGTTCACTTGTTTATGGTCTGTCCTTCCTTCTTCCCAACACATACATATATGCTCCAGGAGAGTAGAAATCTTGTGATTTCTCTGAATCCTTAATGGCTCCCACAATGCCTGGCACACTAGGAGCTCAATCGATATTTGCTGAATGAATCAATGAGTATTTAATGGCTGATGACATCTGAAGAGATGGTGACATGAAATATCTCCATCCCGTTTCAAAGCCCAAATGACCGAATTGACCAAAGTCTGTAAAACTAAGTGGACACCTGTATCGGCTCTGGAAACCAGAGGAAATACCGTGGCATGCTCCTCAACGCATTTCTCTCAGGCGCAGGACAGATCCCTCCCTATGTAATTTAGAGTAGAAAAGAGTATGACCCAGCCAAGTTGTTAAACAACAAAGATAACAGCTCCCAATAATAAAGACCTCAAAAATATATTACTCACATAACACCCATAAAAAGCCACTTGAAGATGTTTTCTCCTGAACCAAGAGATGAATCAAAATGAAGAACTCAAGTATGGGAAAGTTATGGTTAATAAAAATTTTAAAAAGCATTGGCAACAAGCAAATAAACCACATAGTAAAGAATCTAAATAATTGCTATAAACATAGTTATAAAATAGAATGCAAGTTTACCAATTGTTCTTTGGAAGAGAAGATATAAGATATTACTCCTGCCCAAATCCCAGGGTAAAATATTGCAGATTATACTGATATAAAGAATAAAGTGGGAGGAAGGAGCTATGCTAATTTCCTCAGCTTATAATAAAATTCTGTTACATAGTTTCTCTGGTTCATTTGAGAACTGTAGGTTAAAGCATGGTTTAAAAGATATTACATATAATTAGTAATAGGCGACAAAGTAGTTTATCTTCAAAATTATCAAAGGGGAAAAAGCATAGTGGTCAATGTAGCAAAAATTAAAAAGTTAAAAATAAAAAGGAATTTAAAGGAAACACCAAAGAAGTAAAAAGAGGAAACATGCAAGGTAAAATGCTAAAACAACCCCCCCCAAATTATTTATAATAATGAATGCATATAGGTTAATCTATCCTAGTAAAACATGACCCTCATTTTGGGACAGGACACAAGGCTTAAAATAAATACGGGAACGGACCAAGGCAGCTCGGACTTCACTTGAGGAGAATGTTAAAATTCACCAGTGCCCAGGCCATCACAGAGTCTAGAACCTTCCCAGGTGTGCACAAATGCACAGCCAGGGTTTGAGAACTACTGGTGGAGGCAAATACAAACCACACACACACACACACACACACACACACACACGGAGGAGTTTTAATGTATCAGACCCTTGGATAATATCAAACTCACGGGAGATCCTTTTTTTCAGGCCGACTCTGGTGGATAGATACCAAGAAACATTCATTTTTGCACCTAGAGAGACTCAGAGCTGATAAACGGACACTAATAGAAAAGGAAGGTGTCCCTACAGCTGGATCTTCCATTCCAAGAGGTAACAAACTTGTTCCAACAAGGTCAGGGGAAGGGAGCATATGTTGTGTTACAAAGGTCTCACACTGGAAACATATGTTTACATGTTACACTGGACCATTTCTGTTAGAGAACAGAGTTTAATTCTCCACATTAGGAAAACCAAAAGTGCTGTGATTGGATCTCATCCCCATCCATCGTCTGGTTTGAAAGAGGGAAAATGAGGTGTGTTCCCACTTGGGAAGTAGTTACCAGGTTTTGCAGATTGATCTTGACCTTGGATAACCCTTTAAATTAGAGGGCTCTCACATGGCTCAGACTTTTGAAAAATAATAAAGGTAGGAAACTCATTAATAAGTGATGTACAATTGTGCATAATATCAGGTTGTTACTTAATATGATCTTGAGTAGAAATAAAAGGAGTTTTTTTTAAAGCCCTGGCCGGTGTGGTTCAGTGGCTGGAGGGTCATCCCATAACCAAAAGGTTGCAGGTTGATTCCCAGTCAGGGCACATACTGAGGATGGGGGTTCATCCCTGGTCTTGGTGTGGGTGCATGTGACCCCCCGTTCGGATGTGTATGATCCCCTGTCCAGACATGGACCCCTGGTATGGAGGTGTAGGGAGGAAGCCAATCGGTGCTTCTCTTGCATTGGTGTTTCTCATTCTCCCTTCTCTCTCTCTCTCTCTCTCTAAGAAAAGCAAATGAAAATGTCCCCCAGTAAGGAAAAATAAATAAATACAAGGAGCTTTTTGAAAAGCCCTCTTTAACTATATCTTCTTCTGGTGTTATCCCTGCTGGCTTCACTGCTTTCAAAATGGTAATTCAATTTCTAGAGGACTGGCAGAGCAAAACAAAATCCAAAGATGATATTTTAAAAATGGATGATGCTCACATTCAAAATAAAGATATGACAGTTATGATATATTATGCCCAAAAGCACCAAAAGAGACAAAATGAACTATTTAAAAATATATAAGTATTGGAAAAAATGTTCATCTGAAGCCAAAAATAAATAAAAATAGAGAGGATCTGTAAAGTACTGTGAGTGTACATGTGCTATATTAGACTCTGTAACTTCAAACCAGAAACATCACCTTATTTCCAAGTGCTCATGAAATATTACAGAAGTAGACTTTATATTAGGCTGCAAGGAAATCTCTACAAATTCCTCCACAAAGCAAAAACTGCTGGGGCATATTTTCTATTCACTGCAAATAAACTAGAAGTCAATAATGAAATAACAAAGAAAAATTCTAATCACTTGAAAATTGATAAAATCTTTTCCTAAACAAGTTCTTGAGTTCAGAGAGGAAACAAAAGCTGCCAGTATAGACAACTTTAATAATGACGACAATACTGGGCCAAAGCCATATTTAAAAGCAAATTCATAGCCCTATTTATTATTAAACAACAATTAAATAAAATAAATGAAATGAGTGTTTAAACTCAAAAAGTAACAGATCAACTTAACAACATTAAGGAGAGAAGGGAGAATAAACTTAATAAAGATAAAAGCACAAAAAATAGCTAAAAAGATCAATAAAAGATAAAATTCTCATTGGTGTACTCAAGAAATAAAAAGAGAAGATATAGAAACACAGATAGGATAATAAACTAAAGAGATAAGTCAACTGTAAAAGATTAGTATATATAATATACTAATACATTTGAAATATTGACAAAATGGAGAACCTCTTAGGAAATTCTGAATTACCAAAATTGTGAGAAGAGAAAAACTTGAGAAAACTGGAAAATACTTAGGGAATAAGTGGTTTCATGGCTAGAGCTTTAAAATTTTAAACAGACTATAATAGCAATACCAAAAAAATTAATCTTGATACAAATACTCTTACAAAAATTATGTATGATACACATATTCACATCTACCTACTCACACACCAACACATCTACAGTGTAAAAAAAAATCCTATGTGCGAAGTGCTAGCAGATCAAATTCAGCCCTAAAACAAACAAACAAAAAAAGCACATGATCTATATAATGGAAACAACACTATTTTTAAATTAAATTGATTGGGGTGATGTTGATTAATAAAATCATATAGTTTCTTCTTTTTTTTAATCCTCCCCCGAAGATATAGTTAGTGATTTTAGAGAGAAAAGTGGGGCGGGGGGGGGGGAGAGAAAAAAAGAAGAGAGAAACACTGATGTAAGACAGAAACATCTATTGGTTGCCTCCCATATGCACCCCAAGCCCAGGACAGAACCTACAACCTAGTTATGTGCCCTGACCTGGGATAGAAGTTGCAACTTTTTTGGTGTACAGGACAGCACTCCAATTAACTGAGCCACACGACCAGGGCAAAATCAAATAGTTTTCAAGTGCACATTTCTATGATACATGATCTGTATATTGCATTTTGTGCCCAGTATACACCACTGTATATGGTGATGGAAGATGGTTTGCCTTTGGGTGGTGAACAACAATTTATTGAGAGGTAGAAAAAATTTTAAAGGAGACATAAACTATTTTCGTGGATGATGACTTTATATGGTTAAGATGACAATTATCCTCAAATAACTTAACATGATTCCCGGCAAGACTCATGCCAACCCCTCCTGTTCCCCTGGAACTCAAAACTATTTTTAAGATCCATCTGCTGGAATAAACAGGTAAAAACAGTCAAGCTCCCCTTGAGAGAGCTAAGAAATAATAACATGAGGGACTAGTTGGCATTTCAAGAGTGTCGTATGTCTGAACTCATTAACCCCCACAGCAGCTCTCTGTGGTAGATACCATTATTATCCCCATTTTACAGATGCAGAAGCTAAGTCCAACTGCCCACAGTCACAAAGCATGTAAGTGATGGGGCTGCGACATGAAACCAGTCCAGCTGTTTCCAGAGCCCAAGCTCTCAACAAACAGACCTTCGTTCTTCCAGTGAAAGGAGGACTTGCCAGTTCAGATATAGAAACATATTAAAAAGCTATAATAATAAAATCTGTATTGTATTAGCTTCACGTGAGAGATCAATGGAACCAAAAAAGAAAGTTCAGAAATGAATATGGACATATAAAAATTAAGTATACGATAAAAGGGGCTTTTCAAATGGCAGGGTAAAGGTTGATTGATTAATAAAGTATGCCTGGACAGATCGCTACCAAGTTGTAGAAAAATTAGATCCACACCTCGCTCGATGCACCACAGACGTACTAGAATGTGAGAAATATTTGTATGATCTCAGAGGTACGGACAGTACTTTCTTAGCATTATACCCAAGTTAGACATCATAAAGGAAACGATATTTTAATTACAGAAAGAAAAATGTTTGAAGAGAAAGTATTTGCATATTATTAAAATTAAGTATTTACTATGATTAACATATAACAAACTACAATTTGGTAAGAAGATAAACCCTCAAAACAGAAATATGGGCCAAGAAAATTAAGAGGTGACTAACAAAAGAATAAAGGTGGTCAATAAAGATGTGGGAAAATGTACAGTATATAACAAAACAAAAACTTCAAACAATGGGGTTATCAAGTTGGCAATGACAATGCATGGAAACTTGCAAAAGAATGGGGAGAAGCTGGCAGGGCAGATGGACACAGAGCAGCCAAGAGCTGGGAGGGAAAACAGGAGAGTGATTTCCAGAAGGAGGAAGGGTTATTTGTTCTGAAATACAACTGTGCATCTGTATATGAGGAGGATGGAAAACAACCCACTGGATTTTTTTGCAACAAGAGACTCATTGAGGACCTTGGTGGCAGCAATTTCTAGGGAGGTTAACACCGAGGTCAAAATGGATGGTGTGACAGAATACTGGGAGGTGAGGAATGGACGTAGCCAGGGAAGGCATTCTGCCTAAAAAGTCTGGATGCGAAAGAGAGTCTTCGAGAACGGGCAGGGAGCTGTGGGGTGTGAAGAAAGACCTTCACTTTTAAGATGAGAGACCTGAGAAAATGTAGATGTTGATGAGAAGGGTTTGGCAGGAGGAGAGAGGCTGAAGAGACAGGAGGCTGATTCCACAAGGCATGAGGTTCCAAGAAGGTAGGAGGTGAAGGAGAATCTATAGTAAAACTTTTGAAACAGGGGGTTGCAGTCCATTAGTGACTGATCATGAAAGAGATGTGGTGGGTCATGAGCTGGATGCTAACAACAACAACAAAAAATAGGATGGAAAATATTTAAGTGCATCATAAGTAGTAATAGGTAAGTACTGTTTGTGAATCGTATGTTTCAATTATGTGTGAGAGTGTGCGAGTGAGTACTATGTGGCATTTCATGCTAGGGTGAATTTTAAGGTGTTTGAAGGTCCTGGATCTAAAGCCTACATGGGATGCACAATGTATAGAGGGATTGGTTTTTGACGGGGGAGAGGAGTGAGCATCTCTGTTGCAAAAGGTGGGAAGGTAAGAGGAAGGATGGGGACAGGGATGACCTGCAGGCTTGGTGTCTTTGTATTTGGAGGTTGAAGATGTTGCCTTTGAGGTGGGAGCCAAGGTCATTCTCCAGTGCGAGGTGAGGAGGGGGGCTGTTCATGGGCTGGAGGGTGGAGAATGCTTGAAATAGCTTCCACGCAGAAGAGGAGAATAGACTGACTTGAGAAACACAGATGGATTGCTAGGCACTGCTGCAGCTTGATTGAGATTGGTGACCATGAATTTGTAGCAGCGCCAATTTGCCTGGTTGGGTGATTTTCTCCGGCAGTGCTCACTCAAGCAGGAGAGGCCCAATGAGATTATTCTTGCTTTGTTGTGTGTCTCTGGACAAGTAAACTGAGGCAGCTCTGCTCACGAATGCTACAGCTGAGCTGGAAGCAGAGGCTTCACAAATCCACCTTTGAATCTCTTCCGTCTCTTTCTGCACAAAAGCTCAGTGTATGTTAATTTTCATCTGTGTTATCTTAACATCATCTCTGGCACTGGAAATGTTGAGTTATCATTCAACTTCATTGGGCCCATAGGAGCTGTGCAAGGTTTGCAAGGTCACATGCATGAGGGGTGAAACTGGCCACCCAGCAGGGCTCATTCTTATAAATCTGATTACGTTAAGCCTTCATTCTCTTTAAGGAAAATACCGCGGATGCCTGTTAGAAACTCATACACATTCCAAAAGGAGCATGAGGGATAAATGGACTATGCTGGTCATGCATTTCCTAGGCACACAGTATGTCTTTTTACTGAATTACAAAACTCATGGGTTGTGTTCAAGCGTTTGCATTCCTTCCTTCTTTTTTTTTTTTTTTTTTTTTTTGGTGGGGGAGGCTGTCCAATCCCCATCTCCCAGGTAGGCACAGCTGAGGGCTGGGGTCCTGCGTTCCCGTAGTAGGGCATTGACCAGAGCTGATCCCTCCCATGCTCCTGAAACACTTGCATTCTGTGTTCCAGAATTCTGTCTTTCCTGGCTGCCCCTGCAGTCATTTGAAAGCTTTCCCCTACCACCCGAATTTTACATTTGGGACCACGAAAGGATCTGTTTCAGGATCACCCTTGTACACTTGCATGCTCGTTACAGTACCCGACCCCACACATGACTCCTTATGTACAGACCTCTTTTCCAAGCTCCAGACCTATATAGCCCGTGGTCTTTGAAACTCTGGAACATCTCCTCCTAGCTCAAGTATTAATGGAGTACCTGCTGTGTGCCAGTCACAGCTCTAGGTACGGGTGGGCAACCCACAAGAAGAGAAGCAAGTGCTCGGCCTCCGGAAGTTTACATTCTAGTAGGTGACAAAGAACGCAAGACAGGACAAAGGGAAAACAAAGTGAATGGAGTGGAGGTGGCCTCCTATCAATAACGGGGTCAGCAACGGCCTCTCTGAGCAGGTGGCCTGATGGTAAGGAGCCAGACACCCTAAGGGAAGATTACTGCAGCTGGGGGGGACTGCAGGTGCAAAGGCCCTAAGGAGGGACTGGGCTTGGCATATGTGAAGGGTGGAAGGGAGGCCAGCGTGACAAGAGCAAGGTGAACCACGGTGCGAGGAACAAGAGATGAACTGGAGAGGATGGGTTTTAGACAACGAGAAGGAGGTTGGATTTTATTATGGAGACTAAACTAAATACGTCCAAAACTGAACTGCTAGCCTTTCCCCCCAAACCTGGTTCTCCTAGATTCTGGGATCTGGAATGTTCCCTGGCTTCAGCAAATGATTCAGACCTGCCCTCACTGAGTTGTGCGCTTTCCCCTGTGCCTCCCTCTCCCTCCCCTCCCCTCCCTCCTTCCACCAGTGCCGCACAAATAACTGCTGGCAGCCCAGACCCTCTGCGCATTCCAGACTTGGTGTGAAACTGATGGACATCTCTACTGGTGATCCCACGGGCGCCTGAGACGCAGGTCCGCAATTGAACGCTTTATCTATTTTCCTGAGTCTCCTTCATTCCTTATCTTCATGAATGACAATATCCAGTTGCCTAAGTAAGATATATCAGCTCCTTCTCCCTCAATCCCATATCCAATCAGCAACTAGCTTCTGTTGATTCTATCTCTTCAACATCTCTTGGACTTGTCACATCCTCATTATGGCCCCCGTTAAGCAGAGTCACTCTTCCTACGGCAGTTGTCTACCTGGTTTTCCGGCCTTAAATCTCACTCCCTTTGAATCCATCCTCCATATTGGCTTCAGAGTGAATTTTGTAAATCACAAATTTTCACGATGGTATATCCTTGATTGGAACTCTTTAAAGGCTCCCTATTGTACAGAGGGTAAAGCCCAAACTCCCCCAAAGGACAGAAAAGATTCTCAAAAACTCAAGCCAATCTTTTTAATCTTAATTTTTCCACCTCCTGCTGCCCCCTATATTCCAGCTGTATTAGAATAGCTCTACAAATGTGCAAGGGTAACTCCATGTCTTGGTGACGCTATTTCCTCTTTCTAGAGTGTTCTCTTCTTCTGGACTGAAAAACGGCACTTAGTGGCTGCTCACCAAGATCATAAGGAAATATGTTTGGACTTCCTTCCAGGGAACTCACAATGAGCCGGGGAGCTGACAGTTAGCTGGGCAGAGCGACCTTCCAGACCCTGGTGAGCCTTACCTGACTCCCAGAGCAAGACAGGAGTTACCCAGGTAGGCTGGGCGGCACCCCTCCTCCTCAGCCCATCTCCTGAGCCCCCAGAAGACTGCCTTTGTACAAAGGGACTGGAGAAGGAGTCTCTAATCCAAAAAGAGGTTACCCACGGCTCTCCTAGGAAGCCGAATGCTAGAGAAGGCAAGCAGTGCCTATGCCAGGAACCATGGAGCCCAAGGAACCCACAGCAGCCAGCACTGATCTGATCAAGTGAGATGACGGATTTGCTCAGAGGCTCACAACAGGGATGGGTCTCGGTAGTGCTTCAAGCCTCAGCGCCTGAGCCAGAAGCTGTGCAAACAGACTCCTGGCTGGTGACACTCTGTCGCCTTGATAGCTCTGAGTCAGACCTTGCATGGCACAGCAGAGAAGGCGCGGTCTGTGTCAAGGCCCTGGGAATACACTTGGCATAGGCATAATTTTGAAAATTTTACAGAGAGAAGAGGAGCTGTTTGTTCTGATTCCAAAGGTGAAAGCTGAAGTGATAAGGTCAGATATATCCCATTCTCCTGCACACAGAGGTCACAGCCCTGGATCCGATCCCTGAGGCTTGGTTGGTTCTTCCAGCCCCCATTCCACCTAGGTAGCTGTGGTCCTCACATGCACTGGACCAGGACTCTTAGCCGTAGGAGTGTGGCCTTTGCACTGGGCCCTGTTTGTAGTGGAGTTCTGGACAGATTCCTGGGTTGGTATGGGCTGAAATTTTGCCTGTGCTATGATCCTCCAAGAAATCTGAGCATCTTCCAGTTGGAATATGTTTTCCTTCCTCTATCTATACCCTGGTAGAACATTGAGGCCACATCTATTACTGCAATAATTCAAAGACTACTTTATAATAAAAGCACGTGCTTGTCACTAGACTACGAGCTCTTGCAAGGCAAGAACCATGTTAGAATCATGTCTGTTACTCTCCCAGTGCTGAGGCCAAGGCCAGGTGCATAGCAGCCCCTCTCTTCCACAGACTGTTGCATTCAAATGAAATAAGAGGCAGACAATCACAACATCGTTATGATGTCAGAATCCAAGACCTCGCATCCCATTCCTTGTCAGGTTATCAACACGGAGGCCAATGCTGCTGGGACTCCAGGAGGCTCCCACCGTTGTAACAGTTGTGCCGTGGCAGCTCCAGACTGGCTAGTCTCACAGCAGTGACGTATCACTGTGTGCATCACTGCCCCATGTCTCTTGTCAGGGGACGAAACCCCTCAGGAATGACCCCAAAGTCCCCTAATACAAACGGACACACAGTATGTGTTCCATGAGTGGTTCACAGATGTGACCTAACATCTGATTATCTAGGAACACTTTAGAATTACAATTCCTGGGCCTCATCCCAGACCTGCTGAATCAGAATTTCTGGGGATGAGGCCAGAATCTATATTTTAAAAAGCCCATGAATGACTCTAATGATTAGCTGGGTTTGGGTCCATTTTGGACGGGGCATGACCACCAAAGACATCTCCCTCACCTGTGAGGTTCCTGCCTATTTAAAACTAAAGATAACCAATGTGTGGGGCCTGGTAGGATAAGAGTTGGGTCCACTTCCTTGGCCCTGCTGGCCACCTCCTCTGTGAGCCACCTCTCCAGCCCATCTCTGCCTGGCTGACCCTGCCCAGCCATACTGAAGACCTTGATTCCACAGGCTCCCATCTCATGGCCAGATCTTGAGCCACGCTCAGCCAAGCCTGACAGTCACGGGGAAGTCCCACCCCCCTCAAACCAGTGCGGTGGCGGGTGTACGTGGGGCTCTACAGAGTAACAGGTGGTGGGCTTCTGAGAAGCCCAGCTCATCCACGAGCGTACAAAGTTTCTGGACCCTCCCTGTCTGCCACCCTTGCCCCACCATGTGTGTTCCCAGTCCAGGGACGGGACTTCTGCTCTGTTCCTTGACTTCCTGTCCATTCCTTGCTGTGAATGAAGCTCCTTCTGAAACCACAGTCTCTGGCTAGGCAGGGACACCCTGCAGGGGTGGACCTGGTTGCCCCAGGTGAGGGCCAGATTCAACCCAGAAGCTGCCTTCCCCCGTAGGGTATCTTCCTGTTTAAGAATAAATGTAACAAGTGCTGTATGACCCGCATTGACCTGGTAGGGCACATGTTGACTCTCCCTCCTTGGCCATTCTGTTAGGAAATGATGACAGCCACCCTAATGAGCCACCCCTTCACCCAGGGCCAGCTGTCCCCTCCGCGCCTCCCTCAGCTGTAGCTTACCCTTGCCAGCCGCGCCTGCAGTGCCCTGTCCCCAGGGCAGGAGCAGAATCATGCCCTCCCCACCTCCAGCCACCACTGTGGACTTTCTGCCCAAGGAAAGGATCCTCTGGATTACTGGGGGCCCATCCACAGAGCACTGTGCCCCGCCAGCTCTGCCCATCCCTGGCACACTGAGACCACAGCTCTTTGGCGTCCAGGTGCTCGGGGGCTGGGTAAGAGGAAGGGGACCCCAGAACTACACAGGCTTGTTTTTATTTTCCACGAATTGGCCTGAAACATGAATTCGGACCAAAGCAATGCCCAGACTCCCTGCTTCTGTCCTGGGGACACCTGTGGGTTAACAGGACCTTTAATGAAGCCTAGAGCAATGAGGAGACTGTCACATCGGCAGAGGAGGCTCACATGGCCTTTATGACAGCCCTAGCCCCTGATCGCCAGCGGTTCCCGCAAATATTACCCGCCCCCGCTCACTGAGGCTGATGCTTTCAAAAAACCTCAGCTGATCCCAACTCTGGCTCCAAAGACTAGAGAAAGGCAATTCCAAGGACTCTAGCTATTGTGGTCATATTTCCCAGGCCAAAAGAAAGGCTGCTTGAAATTGCACTTGTCCCAAAACTCTGGGATTATATATTATAGGGAATGCCAGGCTTCAGCCACAGAGAAGAGAGAAAACGGGACATGCTCCACCTGTGCACAGGGCACTGAGGTCACGGTGGGAGGGGAGCGAACAAAGTACTTGCCTATTTAAAAATAAAGGTAGCAAGCAATGAGTGTGACCTATATGAAGGAAATCACAAAGCTGTTATATTTAGAAAAGTGAAAGTAGATGAACAAAGAGTGACATGCCATGTTCCTAGATGGAAAGCTGTGTCTTGTAAAATGCCTATTTTCCCCCAGTTAATTTATAGTTTAATAGGAGTGCACATACAAAATCCCAATAGGACTTTTTTCCCCCCTCTGACAAAATGATTCTAAAATTAATCTTGAACAACAAACAGATGAGCATAACAATGAATGTTCTGAAAGAGAAAATAATTAAGGGAGGAAGGAGTCGTTTCCAGCTCTGCCAGATATTAGAACATATTATAAAACAACAATTAAAATTTTTCAATACCAGTGCTACGATAGAAATAGAGCAGCAGAACAAAGGGGGGCTCAGGAAATAGACTTAAGTCCATTTGAGGATCCAGTATGTGATAAAGCAATTCATTTCCCTCAAATCAAAAGGGAAATGAATTACTTAATAAATTGTGTTGGAAAACCACATAATAGTTTGCACAATATTATACATTCATCTAAATAAACTCCAGATGGATTAACAAATTATATTTTAAAAAAATCAAGTTGCCGAGAAATAACCCAAAATAGAACAAACTGCTTCTCAGATCTGTGGCAGAACGGTAACTTCGTCAGCTATGAGAGGAAAAAAGCCTAGCGAGAGATTTGTCTGTATAAAAATGTAAAAGACGGTACAATGCAAGCTAGCGAAAGGGGAAAACAAATGGAAAACAAGGAATTGAGAACGTATGTATGCTGAATACCACGAAGAGCTTCTATCCACAATACAGAAACAGCAGCACCTTCAAGTTGGAAAGGAAAAGGCCAACACAGCAGTTTCATGGCCACATGTCGGTACAGACAGTTGTTACACAGGGACTGCTAGACAGAGGTGGACCCAGACCTGGAGAAGGGCCCGGCTGCAGTCTCTGTCCAGGGTCCTGTGACAGAAACCCCGACACCCTTTTCATGCCTCTGGCCCATGTGGACCCAGCAGTCTCTCTCCAGGGCCTACGTCCACAAACCTGACCTCCCTTCTTCTATCACACACATTTCACATCAGCCACCTCCTTTAGAAACCACTGCAAACCAAGTACCCGGACTGGCAGCGCATGTGTGCACATCTCGTGTTTGCGTGAGTCAACATACCCCGCTTTGGCACGGGCTCAAACCCCATGGCTTCTCTCAGAATCCGGCACTGCCCCTCCGATGTCTCCTTGTTCACCAGGACCCCAACTCTGTCCCGCCATCTTTCAGGCCAACTATTCTAACAGCGATGATGTATGTCCACACTCTGAGAAGCGGGGCTGCTGCCTCGCGCGCACTCAGCGAATATGCATTAAAGAAAAGAAGGGATCTTCGTGGGGGCGACCCTCAACGCGTCTGCGTGACCAATGCTTTCTACTTGAAAAGAGTACATTTGGAATCACAAGAGCTCACTTTAATTTACATAATTATGTCTTTCTTCATGTTGGAGTGAGCTCTTTGAGGTCAAGGACTGCCCAAATCATCTCTAAATTTGCGGCACTTATCATAACATTTGGCACTTTGCAGAAGTCGACAAGGGTGTGCTGTAGGGATATAGTCAACTTATACCTATTACAATAGCAATCTTTAAAAGGCCATACAAATAATTGAGGTTTGGCGATGCTGATAAAGGTTACGAGTGATATATATATATGGACTCTAGGAAGAAAACCACAAAGTTGCTATATTTATAAAGGACATGGACATAAAAGAGAAATAGGCCACGTTTTTGAATGGGGAGGGCATGTATGTTATGAATCTTATTCTTAACCTTGGAGTTTCTGTTGCTGGCATGACAAACTGGCACGACACTTTAAGGGAACAGTATAAGACTGAGAGCTATTAGGGGGAGGGGGTGGGGGCCGAGAGAAAAAGGTAAAGGATTAAGCAAAAACAAAAAAAACCCCAAAAAACCCCCAACAATCCAAAACAAAACTCAAAGACACAGACAATAATATGGTGTTCACCAGAAGGAAAGGGGGGTGAGGGAGGTAGAAGAGGGTAAAAAGGGGATAAATAGTGATGGAAAGAGACTTGGGTTTGGGTGGTGAACACACTATACAATATACAATGTATGACTATTATTATAGAATTGTCTACCTGAAACCTATATAATTTCATTAACCAATGTCATCCCAATAAATTCAATAAAAATGAAAAAAAAATAAAATAAAACCAGAGCAATCATGCTAGAGAGAAAAAAAGAGTATATACATCAAGAGTTATAAAAATGTTTCTACCCTGGCCCAACAAACCTCACTCCCCGAAATTTATCCTAAGGGAGTAATTGAAGAGAAGGGAAAAAATAAAACCCCCAAAACTCCAGCCATATGCATGAGGATAGTCACTACAGCCCTACAGAACATAACTGCACGTAATAGGTTGACTAAGTTGTGGTCCATTTACTAGACAGACTATTCCACAAATATTAAGAATGATAACTATGCAAGATATACAGTAGCATGGCAAGATATGCAACATAATGTGAACCTTAAAACAGACCACACAAGATGGTATGTTCACTTCGATTAAAACCACATGAAATACGTATGTACATGGGTAAGGATCAAAATAGAATGGTCAAATTTGACATTAGTTTTGGTTTAAAGAAGTGAAATAAAAAGTATTTTATTTACTCAACCCTTTAAATTTATTTAAACTTTTAAAAAACAGAAAGTACCAGAAGCCTGTGTTGGGTACTAGCCCTGGAGCTCCAGGTACTTCTTGAAAGAGTTATACACTTTGTACAGGGCACGGCACCACGAAACCCCGCTTCATCCTCCCTGGGCAGGACCCTCCCCAGAGACCCTCCAGCTTAGAATTTGACCAGGAAGAGTCATAGCCCCTTATGCAATTGACTTTGTACAGAGCAGGTATTCAATAAATGAAAGATGGATAGATAAATGGGTGGGTAGAAGGGATGAGAAAAAATGAGGAAAAGGCTTCTACACTGCTATAGTACATATTGGGAGGTATCCAGCACTGGTAGAGTTTTAACAAAGCTTATGGCTGTAGCCTTTGTGAATTTGTTTAAGTCCAATCATCCCTATTACTTCATGGGAGTAACTCAGCCAACACCTAGCTTCCATGCTTCCGTATTCTATGCTAGTATTGTCCTAAAGCTTCCTTGTCCTTCCTGCTGCAGATGACCGCTTGGATTCTGGAAATCGGGTGCATCAAAGAGAGGAAAGAATCGGAGTAGGAGCCTGCTCTGTCCTTAACAGTTCAAATTTGAACCCATCACTTCATGGCTCCAGCATCTCATCTCCTTGAAATTTGTTTTCACCTGTCTGATGAGAGAATAAATATTCCATTAAGTTGTAACGAAGGGGGATTCTTCTCAGTGACATAAAACATTTAGTAAATACCAGTACCTCCCCTTACCCTATACTTTCTCACTGCCATGGTTCTATGGGTCCTTGAGTTTGATCATAGCCTCAGTGAAACTGCAAATGCCCTGACTTCTTCATATTTAGAATTTGATTAACACTGTTATCCTAGACCAGTGGTTCCTAATCTTGTGGGGTGTTTTCCCCAGGATGGTGACAACCTTTGGAGGTGTGTGAGTGTGCACGCTACTGCCTTCTAGTGGGCAGAGAACAGGGAGGCTTCTGAACATCTTACAGCACAAAACCTGCCCCCAAACAGTTATCTGGCCCAAAATGCCAGTAGTGATAAGGTTAAGAATCCTGATGACCCTATGATCCAATCCACTCCTCTCTCCAGCAATGTGTGTGTGTGTGTGTTGTCCAGAGGAGGGGCTGGGGAGGCTCTCAGAGAGGAGTAGTAGGGAGGGAACTAGGAGAGGACCATTTCTCACAGCATCTCTGTGTAGAACACCTTCCTTTACCCCACTCCAGTCCCCAGCTCTTCAAGGCCCACCTCAAGCCCTGTATCCGTCTGTGACGTTTCTTCAGAGCACCCAAGGACCCACTTCTCCCTCCTTGGTCTTGCAAGGTTCAGCTGCCGATTTGTCACTTGCACTGCATCCATCGCGGGAGGCCCTGCCTTCACATTTCACACATATGCCATATACATTAGGAACTGAGCAACTAGGATTCACACCTTCTCTGGAGGTTTACAAAATGGCGAAGGCAAGCTTGCATTTGTGCAGTCTTGGCATATCTCCGGTGAAGGCTGCTTTGTAACTTCCTTTTGAAAGTGGCTGCTAATGGACTGATAATTGGTTTCCTGGCTTTTTTATGAAGTGTGAAGCATTCCGCTAGCCTGTCAACTGAAGCATCAAGTATTGTGCAAACTACCCACCATCAGAGTTATTTGTATCTTCCTTATTGTATCTCTTGTCGTGGAGGAATCATTGGATGGACGGAAGGATGTGGGAGTACGGGAAAGGCTCTCTACTCTTATGTAAGACAGGGAGGTGACATGTCAGAACTTGGGGGAGGTGGAGAGTAAGTGTAACTTGGTCAGAGATTTCTCCCCAGGGCGCCAGGCTGAGCCCATTTCCTAGACAGGGACTCAAGAGCTGTGAACCCACCGCATGGTACTTGGCACAGGACAGACACTCAGTATATTCTGCTGAGTGGATGGAGAGCGGTACTACTTCCAACGGATTATGAGCAGTGATCCCTGGAGATGTGAACTAACCAGGGAGGAAGAGAGAGTAAGAGAGAAGAAGCTGGCTCCATCTTTTCTTTCAAAAATGCTTTTCACTGTAAGAACATCATCTTCTTTAAAACCTGGATGAAAAAGACCATCTATTGAGCATCTACTACTGTGAGGGCAGCTCAAAAGCCAACACAATTATTCTGAAGTCTCTGCTCGCTATGGAAAATGTTCTGAAATGTGAGGGAAGAGTGCATTTGTGTAGTCTCGGCAGGGCAATTCCCTGGGGAGGAGCGGCTTTGAAGAAAATGTTTCAAGAGAAGAACAAGGCACTGCTTTGCACTTGTTGGGGACAATTGTTCAAGGAAATTTGAGCCATCAAAATATTTCCCCGATGCCACCCCTAATTTTCAGAAGGAAGGAGCAGTAGTGTTTGCTAGGTGTTGCATTAATATTTATTGTGACTAATGCGCGATGAAATTTAGGCTACTTAAGCTGCCTTTTGCTGGAGGTGCTTTTGCATTTCCAGTTAGGGCCGCTTTATAAAGCACAGAGACTGACTGTACCGTTCCATACTTTTATAGGTGCTTACAGATGTTGTCCCTTTTCCCTTGCTCACACGCTATCATATATTTGATCTGAGGTCGGGAGCAGGACACCAAAGTTTAACATCATCCCTTCATCCAAGTTTGACCTGCTGTGTAAATGACCCATTTTAGGAATTGGTTTCCAAGCATTTATCGTGGAAAATGTGAGAACGGTTCTTGTCACGGTTCTTTTTTTTTTTCCCCCATAAATGTAATCAGAGAGGCTTAGAATTTTCAGAGCCAAAAGGGATAGATTAGTAAACCACAATGCAGAGAGAGGATGTCCTGGCCCGTGAGGAAGCTGGGCTAGGAGGAAGGAACACGTCTCCAGAGTCTGAAAGCACAGTTTTCTCAGGACCTTCTTCATCACCGTCCTCTCACTGCTCACCAGACTGTGAGCCTGGGCAGGGCCCAGGACCTGGGGAAGCACCCACCTGGGAGGGGCTGGGTACTCAGTAGCGCTGCCAGGTGGCACTCCTTCGCCTTCATGACATACACATGTGACCCTGCTGTGTGGCGCGAAGGCGTGGGGCCAGCGGGCGCTCTGGCCCCCACCACTGAAGCTGGAGGCCCTGAGACTCAAGCTGTGTCCCGTTACATCCAAATGACCAGAAAAACTCGAGCGATGGCAGTGCCTTGGGGATGCTGTCCCCACATAGCCCAGAAGAAGCGCCATGCTGGGCCCCAGGGTGCCTGCCTGCGGCCTGCTCCACAGTTCTCATCAGCATGCCTCTGGCTCCTTCCTCATGTGAAACCACAGAGAGCCCTGGCTGGTGCTCGCCAGGACAGCTCTGCCCTCTTCTCCCCAGCTGCCTGTAAGCAGGGCCCAGCTCCTTGGAAGCTGCTGACCTCGCTCCTGGAAACAAAGGGCCTGCTGGTCCTCTGCCCTCACTGAAGCTTCTAGAAAAATCTACAACTACTCCTAAGAGGCAAAGGGTCAGGTAAATTCTGGGGGGACTTGAGTGAAAGCCCCCAGCGCACCGTAGCGTTCTGCTACCTGCATCTCTCAGTTTGTGGGGCTGGGAATTTTATTCTGCTCCCGAGTGGCTGGCTGGCTCTGCTACCTACTTCCTTCCTACCAGCTCTCTGTCCCAGAGGCCCGGCCCTTTCCAGTTCCCCTGCCTTGTTTTATGCAGTTGGATTTCAGAGATGAAGCCCCCATGGTACCCAGGACTCCCACAGCCTGTGCTTTTTACCTTTTGAGGTCCTGCCTCAAATCTGCCCTGCGGTTCAGTCTCTATGACCACCAGACCCCCTGTTCCTGCGTGCCCTGCGCTGCTTGCTTCCTGTTAACCTCTCTGCGCCCACAGGTCCCCTTGGCCTGCAGGGTGCTATGAGGCTCACACTGTCAGGCACTATATTCTAACCATGTCAGGCCACAGAGATGGGCAGATTTCATGCAATTTTATTATTTTCAATAAGAGCGATTTGCTGAATGTGTATCTAAGAGAGATTTGATCTCTGAACGTCTGCAAGAATTTTTACATAAACTCACAAGTCATCAAAAATGCTTTGTTAAACCAAATAAAGTGACTTCTTTTTTTCGTTTGAAAAGTATAATCACCCTCGCGTGACCCAACTCACCAACTCACACACCACACTCCCAGTCAGCACGGATGTTCCCTTTTGGCCTCCCAGGTTATTCCCTCCCCCAGCCCTGAGAGGCCACCACCGTTCTCGAACATAAGCACCCGGAGGTCCCGAGAAGCCCGCCGGGGTGGGGGAGGAGAGCCGAGGTTCAGGCGGCCTGCACTTCCCTGAGAGAGAGATGGAAAGAGATGGAGAAGGTGGGGGCGGTGAGGGGTGGGAAAAGAAGAGGCAACAGCCCAGAGAGGCTGGATCTTTTGATTCCTCAGTAGAGACCAGGCCTGCACCACTCTGACCACACACAGCCCCCTCACACTCGCCAAACCCAGGGGACCCTGGACTTAAAAGTATTACTTGCGCCGAAAGAATGACTGTACCGCCTAAGAGGAAGGAGGACAGGCCTCCTTGCTATCTCTGTAGGACAGAGCACTCCACTCCCACCTTTTTGCCAGAAGACAGACAATCCAAAGACAACTTGATCCCCGCCCCTCCCTAAATCCGATCCAAGAGGAAGCAGTTTGAGAAAACTTATACCCTGGCAAGGCTATGGTCTCCTACAGTATTCGGAGGCTGGTACAGAGCCTACAGTGTAAAAAATTTGCCAGTCCCTTCTGCTCTGGCTCAACTGTCGGGTGTCAGTGGTGGCAACCAGGGTGAGGAGGAAATGCCTGGGTCTGAGCCTGGGGGACCAAGCCCCAGTGGCCTCTCCAGGATTACCCGTGAGGGTAAGATGGCATTGAAGAAGGTCCCCAAATGTCAAGAGCCACCATTTTCAGTGCTACAGTCCCCGTTACTGCCAGAAAGGAGGACCCAAGCAGCAGGGTTGTGAGGAACGGAAGAAAGCAACCAGAGTGAAGCAGTTAACCATCTGCAAGGGTCCCGTGGATGGGGCCCCTGGGCCAGCTAGGAACGGACCCCTGCCTCTTGGCGGAGACCCCGACGTGGCCTCCTCCCGCTCACTTACACACGCAGCCTGGCTTCTTAGCCGACCACTGGTTATTCTTTTGGCACGTGATTGCCTTCTGCCCCACCAGCTCAAAGGCAGGCTGGCACTCAAACTGGAGTGTGTCACCGTGGCGAAAGCGAGAGCCTTCCCTCCGGCCGTAGGCAGGGACGCCAGGGTCGCCGCAGCTGCCCTGCTCGATCTCTGAAAGACAGAAAGACAAGAACACAGAGGCAAAAGGTGACTTCATTCCTGTCGTGGCGCTGGAGGTCCCCGTGACACGCTTGGCAGCTCCACTGCCCTGAGTCAGCACTCAGAGTGACACAGGTAGGTTTTTAATGAGTAGCCCTGCAACCTGGGCCTTCCGGCCACCAAGTGCCCAAGCCTCTGTGTCCACGTAAAGTGTTTAGGTGCTTGGATGTTTTCATTCTGGGAAGGTGCATCTATATTCTTCATAGGACGCCTGCCCCACCGGCTAACAAGTCCCGAAGTTGGAAGACTTCCTTACTGAACTTGACTCTGTATTTGTATTACTAATGCCACTTGACAGATCTTGAGTGCGGTCCATCCCTGAGCGGCAAAGGCACGCACCAGGCGAGAAGGCAGCTGATGCTTGGCCGCCTGCCTTTCCCCAAACCAGAGATTAAGTGAGAATCAATACTGGCTGCTTTCTGATATGGAACCACTTGCATGAAGATATTTTCTTAAAATTCAGTTTGCGATGGTAGCAGGTAAAATGAAACAAATGACTCGTTAGGCATGCTTTTAAGTTCATTTGATTCAGCGGTGTTGAGTCAGACGAGGAGTGGGTTCCCTGGCAAAGCTCGGGGGGCCTGGGCTCGGCCCTGGGGGCCGCTGCCTTGCTTCAGTAAAGGAATCTGCCCCGGCCAAGTCCTTGGCGTTTCCTCGGAGGAGTCACCCCAACTGCCACTGCCTTGTGCTGGGTGCTGTGAGAGATGAGGGAGGAGGAGGCAGGAGGGGAGGGCAGGGAGGGCGGGGAGGGCGGAGGAAGAGCTCTGTTCCCAGGGAGGAAGGCATCCTGCAGGAATGACAGGGAGCAATGAATGAGGTGACAGATGGTAGGGGAGGATTGGAAGAGTCCCCTGATTGGGGAGAGAAGGGGCTGAAGTAATTGGAGGTTCTTGGACACCTTCCCAGGCTTGTCAGGCCAAAGGGACCCTGGCTTTTCTGTAGACACCATTATGGGCTGTCAGGAGCCACAGTCCCCAAAGTGGCCATGTGTGAACTACCAGGGATGATTCTGCAAAAATCTTCTTCCCACAACTGTTGGGCTTCTGTGGGCCGGTCAGGCTAGCTCCGTGCCCTGCCTCGGATGGATGGGCGCTTGACAGTCACATCATACTCATGTCACCCACCCTCCCCCACGGCAAGGCCTGCAGCCCTCTGCCGAGAGCTGGTGGAGCCAGGCACTCTGTGGCTGGGACTGTGTGCGTGTGACTCCAGTCAAACATCTAGGGTCCCTGGTGTGAGGGGAAGGACGGCGTGGGGTCAGTGCGACCATGCCATGTGCCCGGTCTAAGGACTCAAGTAGAGACCGGCTCACCTACTTCTCATCTCACACGTCCTCTTGGCCTCACCCTCCACACACACCTGCTGAAGGCACTACCGACCCCGCTTTGATGCTGGCTTCCTCTGCCAGGTGGGGGAGGGAACACACCGAGCCATTCCTGGGAAGGGGGTCCCTTTGCTCCAGGCCCCAGAGCTCCTGGGTCTCTCACGAAGGGAAGAAGGGGCCCCTGGGACAAGTCATTCTGGAGAAGCAAGCAGCAAGGCCCTCCTCCTTCCAGGTGTCCCCAGACACGCTCTCTCTGGCACGTGAGACCCTGGCGAGGACTGTCACTGCGGCATTCTGAGACCTGAAGAAAGTTACCCAGCGTCTGAAGACAGAGACGAGTCCTTCTCCCCAGGAGAGGACCCCCATTTACGGTTTCTTAGTGAGGTTGCAGAAGGTACACATGTGGGTACACCTTCCTACGGCCCCGCCATCAGCTTGTCTGGGAGTGTGATCAGCTGAAGAAAATCAGCGTCCTCACAGGCAGGGAGGAACCTGCCCAGCCCTCCCACGCTGCAGGCACCGGGCCTTCCACACACCCACGCCCACCCGACTTCTCCTGCCATCAATGGGACCAGAAGCATATAACGAGCACCTGCTATGTGCCAGTCCCCGTGCTAGAGACTTGAGGACCTGAGATCTGGACAAGGGCTCAGCTGCCAATGGCTGAACAATCCAGTCGTGATGCAGCAAGGAAGGAGGTGTTTGTGACTCAGGGTGACTGGTGCTGTGGGAGCGTCCAGAGGGGCACCTAACTCAGACTTGGAGGGTGGGGCTGAAATAGGCTGTGGCAGGTGAGGTGCTGACCTTGGGCACAAAATTTTAGGGAGCACCCACCCAAAACTCAGGAATCAACACAAATAATATCTTGGTGCCGTATATATATATTTATATTTTCGTTTGAAAAGTATAATCACCCTCGTATATATATATATACGAGGGTAATTTTTTTATAAGTATATATAAAAAATATATATATATATTTTTTAGAAAGTCAAAACTAATGTCTATAAATTGAACCCAACACGAAGAAAAGTACGAAAACTTAAAGACCAGATCTGACCTGACCTAGCACTTGCATGACCCACCTCACTGGTCTCACCCTAGTGCTGGCCATCAGAGCCTGTTGTTATTTCAAATGTTCATATTTTTAATCATAGACATTTTGCATTGATCTTGATTTTTAAAATTACATTAAAATATTTATCTTAATTACTGAGGTTTTTGGTTTTTTTTTTTTTGCATTTACACCTCCTTTAAACTATGTGCCCAAGGTGAGTGCCTTGTTCTCCTCCCTGCCCAGTCCCAGCCCTGGCAATAGGGAAGGCTTCCTGGAGGCGGTGACATCTAAGCTGAGGCCGGAAGCCTGTGCAGGAGTCAGCATGTGGGAGGACAAGTGGGATTCACTGCAGCAAATAGCCAAGACATGAAGACAACCTGCGTGTCCACCAATGGATGGATGAATAAAGAAAATTTAGTGTGCACACACCCACACACAGAAAGAGGAATATTATTCAGCCATAAACAAGAAGGAAGTCTTGCCATTTGTGATAATATAGATGAAATTAGAAAAAATTATGCTAAGTGACATAAGCCAGACAGAGAAAGATCAATAGGGTATGATCTCACTTTAATGTTGAATCTAACAATACCAAACCCATAGAAACGACAAGCAGAGCGGTGGTTGCCAGGCCTGGGGGAATGTGGGACAGGGAGAGACGTTGCTCAAAGGGCACACACTCCCAGTTATAAGATGAGTAAGGTCTGGGGATGTAGCGTACAGCATGGTGACTGTAGTTAACAGACTGTGTTAACTGTGTTATTTAAAAGTTGCTAAAAGAGTTGATCTTAAAAGTTCTCATCACACACAATTGCAACTATGTGAGACGATGGTTGTGTTAACTAACCAAGCGTATTGTGGTCATCGTTTCACAATACATTCATCTATCAAATCGTCATGTTGTACACTTTAAACTTACACATTATCTGTCAATTCTATTTCAATAAAGCTGGGAAAAAGGAGTAAGTGGGAGAGAAGGGAGAAGCAGCACCCTTCAGGTGGAGAAGGACGCAGGCGGAGCCTCCGAGGTGAGACTGTAGGACCGCAATGACAGCAGGGGTGGTAACTCCTAACTTTCAGATCTATAACCCGTAACTCCAGTGCTGACGATGTGACGGCAGCCACTCCGGGCACTGTAGTTACGTTGACTCATTTCATCCTTATACTAAACCCTGAGAGCTAGGCACTATGAGAGCCATTTTAAAATGGAGGAAATGGAGGCTCAGAGAGATCACGTAATTACCCAAAGTCACAGAGCTAGGACGTGGTGGACTGCAGATTCAAAGGTGGGTTGTATGGGCTCGTAACCGCTCTGCCACCCTGCTTTTCCACAAGCACACGTACTACAGACAAGGTGGTGAGAGAAGAGGCTGGAAAAGGCCTGCGTAATCTGCGGGGAAGACTGGGCTCTAGATAACAGGCAACAGGGGGTTGACAAAGGGTTTCATTCTATTTAGCATTTCACGTTGTATATTTTAAAAGATCACCCTGACTGTTGTCTGGAGAATGGATGGGGCCAATAATTCTGGGGGCAGAGAGATCATCCATTCATTTAACAAACATCTGAGTGTCTCCTTAGTGAGCCATAGTGCGGAGCACGGCGGGGTTCAACACAGAACAAGGCAGGCATAAGCCCTGCCTCTGTGGGGCTTCTTTTCTGGTGGGAGGTTCACCATAGCCTGGGAGATGTTTTGGTGGCATCCTGGGCTGGGCACAGGCAGAGGGAATGGGGAGAGGCTGAACGATCTGGGAGGTCTGAAGCGGGAAGAAGCCATAGGCCACACTGAGAGTGAGGATCCAGGGGATAAAGGAGAGGCATGGGTCTACCACGGCTGAAGGGCCCTGGGCTTTCACTGAGACAAGAATGCAGGAAGAAGAGCAGGTCTGGGGGGCCACCGGGAGGGCATGCTGCATTTTGAGGTGCCTGTGGTGCCCCAACCAGACACCGCTAGTACAAAGTGGCTATGCGAGTCTCAAGTTCAGGAGAAAAGTCTGGTTTAGAAATAGAGATTTTGGGATTCAACTCTCAGGTGATAAAAGAAGCCATGAGAAGGATGAAGAAGGAAGCCATGAGACCACCCAAGGACAGCAAGAAGCATTGTCAGTCCAGGACAGAACACATAGGAATACTGCAGGGGCCGGCACGATGCTAGATTACTGTCCTGGGGAGAGGGGTCACAGGCGCTTAGAGAAGAACGGGCTTCAAGGAGATCGACTGCATCATATGCTGCAGGGAAGTTTAAATAGGACTCAAAAGGAGGTTAGTGAAGGTCAGTGTTGATACTGGCAGGAACAGGCTGACAGTAACAATGGGTCCAACACCCAGTGGAAGAAGAGGAAGATGAGACAGGAAGAGGAGAGGCCACTTGAAGATGGCATTTCTTGGAAGTGACAGAATAGAGAAGTTAGGTGGTAACACATGAGGCATATGGCCTTGTGGGGGAAGTTTTAAAATCTTTTTAAGATGGGAGAAACCTAACCATATTTACATGATAGGGAAGGAGAGAGAGACATAGAAATAGAAATAGAAATAGAAATAGAAATGGGGATATATATAGAGATTACACGGTTAACTAAAAATTGGAGCACAAATGGGGAATAATAGCATGCGACTCTAGAAAAGGCAGGAGGCATGGGACAGAGAGCTTGCTGGGGGGCTAGGCTGGGAGACCTGGCAACCCTAGGAGGGAGGGGGGAGGAGGGAGGAGGGAAGAGGTGGTTCTAATGAGCTTTGACATAGGACCGCGGAAGGCTGAGGGGATCCTGTGATGACAGAGGCTCTATGTTCCACACAGAGGAAGAAGTCATGGTCTTTGCTGAAAGCGAGCGACCAGTCCTGGGGAAAAGGAGACGATGTTGGCTGGAGTGTCTGAAGCAATCAGCCTGGAGAGAGGAAATCATTACACGCACCTGTGGGACTGTGGAGGGTGGCGAGGACTCCTTTGACAGGGGCACCATGGGCAGGGCTGTGTGACGGGTCCCAGAAGCCCTCAGGAACGCGGTTCTAGTAGAAGTGGAGGAAGGGGCAGCCGGACTGATTGAGGGGTGCGGTGGGGCTTGGAGAAATACAAGGGGGGACACCCCCCAAAATGGAATGTATTTATAAAAAAACTGTGTATTTATTTTTATACTTCAGGCATCTTCAAAGTACTCTCCATTTGATGCAATACACGATATCGAGATTTTTTTTTTTCCCCACTGCTCAAAACAGTTTTTGAACTTGTTGATTTTGATGCCTTTTACTGCTTCTGCTGTGTTTTGTTTTACCTCTCCCACATTGGCAAAGCGTTTCCCTTTGTGGACTTTTTTCACCCAGGGAGACAAAAAGTTGCTTGGGACAAGATGGGGTGAATAGGGAGGGTGGGGCACGGGGGTCATACTGTTTTTGGTCCAAAACTGCTGAACACTCAGCGTGGTGTGGGCAGTGCACTCATAAATCACCCATCATGAAATGGGCAAATGCATTGAAAATCTTCAAAAAAATTCACTGAAGCTGAACACAGCCTCTTACAACAATGCCAGCTGGTACACAGATACATCAGGGTTCCTAGGACACTCACCTCGCAGGAGAAACCTGTACTACAAGGGGCCCGTCCTCCAGAAGATAGTTCGGTTTTATTTGGGACAATGGGCAAGGGAATGAGGGTATTGTTAAAAGAGTGGCAGAAGTGTTATGCAAGGGGCTGAGGCTAAAGGAGGAGAGGAATGAGAACAGGAGGAGACGGAGAATCAAGAGATCAAGGGAAGGATGAGGAACAGGAGGAGGGTGAACAATGAGCGAAAAAGCTGAAGGCACAAAGATCCCAGAGCAGATGAGTGAAGTTAAGATTTCAGAGGTGCTGGAGGTCAAGGTCCAGCTGCAGCCAGAGTGGACTGCACAGAAAGGAAGCGAGAAGGTCTAGAAACTTGAGAGGCAAGGTGATAGCAGGAAGTAGATAGGAAGCCCTGGCTGGTGTGGCTCTGTTGGTTGGGCATCATCCTGCAAACCAAAGGGTTGTAGGTTTGATTTCGGGTCAGGGTTCATGCCTGGGTTGCAGGTTTGGTCCCAGGTCGGGGTGCATATGAGAGGCAATGAATTGATGTTTTTCTCCTTCTCTTTCTCCTTGCCTTCCCCTCTCCCTAAACCCTTTCTCCCTTCCTAGCTCTCTAAAAACAATGGAAAAAAATGTCCTTGGATGAGGATAGAAAAAAAAAAAACTTTTTAAAAAGGGTAGAGAGGAAGAGACTGATGCCATTGATGAGGAGGGTAGGAAGCGGCACAGGTGGGGACAGCAGAGGGCCAAAGGAGAAGGGATGTACACGCAGGTGGAACGCACTGGAGAGTGAGCACGGGAGCCCGCCAGTCAAAGGGAAGGTCACGGGGCCTGGGGACATGAGTTCCTTACACTGCAGACGGCTACAAGGCAATGATGACCTCAAGGGGAAGTCCGGTTTAAGGGCGCATTTGCAAAGAGGTCCAAGGCATCGGAGGGGGGATGCGAAGACCACAGGACCAGGGCTGGGTGGAGGTGAGAGGAAAGAGCAGTTTGGGAGCTCCTTCCAGGAAGGCAGAGGGGGCTGGTGGCTGGCTTCCGTGCCCCCAGCCCCCGCCGCCCCTTGTCCTGGTCTGGGCCTTCCCTCCAAGCCCGGTGTCAACCCCTGCTGGGAACACAGAGGCCAAGGCCCCCTGCCTTTCTGTCCTTCCTGAAAGACTCTTAACCTTCAACCTCCTGGTGCGGTGCTGACCAAGTCTGATGTCAGAGCCCAGAAGTGCAAATGGAGAAAACAAATTCTGACTTGGAGAAAATCATGCATGTCATTTCCTGTTATCTGATTTAATATAATTCCACTTTATAATGTTCCTCTCTTTCTTTGTCTCCTTTTGCCTACCTAAAGCAAGCTGGGAAACACGAGACTAGCGCTTCAAAGGCACCTGCGAATTCCATCCTGACGGGCCCTGCCGCTCAGTTTATTTGCTTTCCCCCTCGACTGTGCTGTTCCTATCAGCTGTGATCAACCTCACTGGCTTCCCCCCAGGTTTTTCAATTTCTAATACCAAATTGGAATCCTCTTTTATGACAATGTCTGCACAGAAGGAATTGTATCATGGGTCCTATAAATTCACTATTTGATGTGCTCCAGAAAGGGCAGCACCCCTTGGAGGAAGTGGGGTGGGGGTGGGGGGTCCACGCCTGGGCTGAGATTTTCTGCATTTTCAAATGGGTGTGACTTTATTTGTTCCTTCATTTATTCTCTGTTCCCTCAGCCTGGGCCATGGCTTCCTCACCTCCCTCCATCACGTGGCTGACTCCTCACACTACAGACTGTGGGGTACAAAGTCACCTCCTCAAAGATGCTTTCCTTGACCAAGCACCTTAGATAATTCCCCTTTTCTTTGCTCCCTTGGTGTCCCATTCTTTTCCTTCATAGCTCTGATTGTCCTTTGTAAGTATTCGTCTATTTATTTCATTAGCTACTGTTTTAGACATGGGGTGGGGGGTAGCAGTGCGGGAAAAAAAGGACAAAAGTCTCCATCCACTCACTCGGTCCCTTTTGCTGCCCTCTAGCTGCCAGGTTGACCTTGTTTCTTGTTTCCCCACCCAGAGTACGTCCTATGAAGGCGGGCATTGGTTATGCATTGCTGATCACTCTGCACCCAGCACGTAACACAGTGCATGGAACACAGAACATACTCTGGGCAGTGTGTGAGTTTAGCTAATATTTATTGCATGCGAACTGTGTCCAATGCCACAGTCAGCACTGAAGACACACAGCAGCCTGACCCATGGCCCTGCCCTCGGAGAACCCGCAGTCAGGCGGGTATAGAAATAATTACAACAGAAATGATAAGGGCAATGGAGGAGGTGTGCACCTGACCACGCAGCCTCTGCGGACACAGAGGAGGCAGCGCAGGCCCAGGCTGGGAGAGGCAGAGCGGCTTCCCGAGGCTGCCCAAGCCAGACTTGCAATCAGCTGGGGTTCCACCTTCTTCTCCTCACACACAGTCCTTATAAACCACTTCATGTGGCTCCAGCCTGCCCACACATCTGGCCCCCTCTGCTCTCCACCCCTCCTCTTGCTGCCTTGGTCTACCTCTCTCAATCTCTCACCTGGATGATGGCATCAGGCAAGAGCAGGTCTCCTGCCTCTTCCCTCTATTCTCTATGAGGGAAGTAGCGTGAGATCACTCAGAAATAAAAATCCACAGATCACCATGTCTCACTCATTCATTCTTTCCGAGCTTCCTCAAATCCACAGAGTAGAACCCTAACTCCATGGCACGGCAGGACCTTCGCCTATCCCCTCCCACCCCAGCCTCATCGTTGGCCCTCACTGACCTTGGGATTTATACACCACGAAGCTCAGTGACCTGTGAGTAGGAAGGCAAGACAGTGCAATGGGGACAAGAGGGCTCTGCTGTCAGCAAGTCCTGGGCCTAAGCACCAGCTCTGCGCTAAGCAGTAAGTAGACCTTGAACACATTTCTCATCTCCCTGAGCCTTAGTTTTGTCATCTGTAAAATGGAAGTGGTGATAATAACACCCACTTCCAGGGTTGTTTTGAGGATTGAATGAGCTTTGTGTATATAAGACAGTTGTCAAAATGTCTGGCACGTGGCATGTTACCAGTATTGGTATGGTCATTCTGTTGTTGGTAGAGCCCCGCTGGCTCTCACATGGCACCTGCTGTCCCTCTGATCCTGAACGAACACCCTCTGGTGTCTGCCAGAGAAAGTGTCATCTTTCGGTGTTAGTTTAAGGGCTTCCCAATCTGAGATCTTGCCTTGATTTGTCCAGGCCAACCCGGACGCTCTCTGTCTCTCACCCCCAGGCCCCTGGGAACACCTTCTGTTATAGCTGCAGCTCGGGCACATGTTTCTCCCTTTAAAAAGAAAGTTCCTTGAGGGCCAAGACAATGTTTTTGAAATGTCTACTTTCAGCTTCTAGTAGAGTGCAAGGCACAGGGGAGATATTCAATACATGTTTGAGGAATGAGAGGGGAGGAAGGAAGGAAAGAAGCAGGAAAGGAGAAGTGGAAGAAGAGAGCAGTGTCTGGAGACTAGTTAGAACTTCAGCGTGGCAGGAAGTGATGAAGAGACGTGAGGCCAGATGGTCTGAGGGAGACCACGGAGAGCTGGTTCAAGGACTGAAGAGTCGTTTATGCTTTATCTTGTCCGTTGTCAGTTCCTCAAAGCTAGGGGTTTGGTGATGCTCTCTAGAGAGCAGAAGAGATGAGTCTCTGGAACCAAGCACAGTCTTAAGCATGCTAAGTGCCACTTATCCATTGCTCAGTCAGCACGGACTCCTGGCGAGTGACCAAGACATCTTTGGTGCATTAAGATGACCTATGGGCATAGGCGGATCTTGCGGGTTTACTGAGAACCACTTCCCACTCCACTTTCCTACTTCTAGAGATGGGAAAGGACTGACGAGGCAGGAGACACAAAGCCCTTGAATGTGTGTTTTGAGGTATTTGTGCACCTCTTTCTACACATGGTTTTCATGAATAGGATGGAGGTGTGGGTAGACGAAGTGGTTGACATTCTTCCCTCCTCACCTCCTTCCTCCACAACACTGTCCTGGTATGTCACAGGCTGAAGGAGGTTGAGGAAAGGGGTGAATGTGGATGTAGACTATCTAGGTTGCCTCAAAGCTGGCTGCATTGGCCCCAGACTGGAGCTTGCCATGTTGCAAAAGCCAATGCATTTGGTGAGGGCAACCCATTGATAAATTATTTCCTAATCAAATTTTAATGCTGCAGGATTCTCTTAGCTCTGTGACTCCCTGCCCATAGCATGGGTGCCCACGGGACCTTCCTGAGAGGATGCAGCTGCTGCCTGGGTCTAGGTACACTCTGGCTCCCAGGGCCCGGGAAAGCTTCAAGGGTGTCATGGAAGTCAGTGAGTGTCTTAGAAACATGCCTGGTGCCATTCTTGGCCGAAGTTAGAAAGTTCGGTCCTCTGCGCTTGTGGAGATGAAACAGGAAGCAGAGGTGCCCTGCAAATAGCAGACTCGAGTTGAAAATGGTCTTGATACTCCAACAGGAGGAGAGGCGGTGTCTGGAAAGGAGTGGAGTGAAGGGTGCTGGGCAGCTGCCCTTGGCCTCCTTTCCAGCGCATGTCTGGCCCCGTCCTGCGGGGTCTCACCTGTGCCCCCAGCAGAGGCAGGTTCTACAGAAGGGGATGGAGGCACTGTTGGCAGACGGCCAGTCTTGCCCACCATCTCCCTACTTGCTCGAAAACCTTATTTCTGTGCAAGTTTTAGCTGCAACCCTATGCACATGTCAGCTCCCTAAGCCAATCTGTTCTCATTCTCAGGGATGTCTGACCGACGCCTTTTCTTCCTTCAACAAGCCCCCAGTTTCAGTCACCAGCCCCTCCAGGAAGCCCGCATGCATGCCCTCAAGCAACATTAGCTGCGTCGTCTGGCATTCCCCATCTTCTTGTACTTCCTCAACTCTAGTGAAGATGGACTATGACTTAGGTAAAGGCACAGATTGTCTCATTGTTCTTGGGGCCCCGATGTCCTGAACAGTGTTTTCAACACATAATAGGGGCTTAAACAGTATTGAATAGCCAGGGGACCTCATTTCCAACACGAGTCCCCTGAATTCTCGGGCAACCGTTCCGCATGACCTCTACGTGCTCCTCCCTACGTCCAGGGTCAGGGCCCCAGCTCCGCACCCCCTGGGCCAGTCTCCCAGATTTAGCACGAGGCTGCCAGATTCCAGGCGCCAAGTCAGGAAGCAGGGAGACTCCCAGATTGATGCTAAAACTTGTTAGCAAGTTGTATGTAATTTTACAATGTTTCTGGTAAGTGCTAATTGCCTGTTCCTTAAATATTTCTTGTTCTACCAAAGCAACTGCAACTATGAATGCATTTCCTACAGCTGGCTGTCCCTATGAAGGGGGACTGAATTTCTAGGCTCAGAGTCCTTAGATATTGATGGAGCCTGAGTCCCCTCCCCCACCCCACCCTCAGATTGTGACAAGCAAAGCTGGAAGAATTTTTGGGAAATAACTCTCCTAATTTTCCCACTCAGGGGCTCACACCTTTAATAAGTGGGGAGGAGTGATAGTGCGGTGATACTTGCCTGACCTCAAGGAAGCTTCTCTCTACCTGAACTTGGGCAGAGGGAGTATTGATGACGATGGGGCCAGGTGTGCCCGGGGGAGGCGTCTGCCCTCAGGGCCTTTATGCCACCTGTGGAACATCTGCGCCCTTGCTACCCTTCCATCCCTCAGCCGAGATGTCTATGCAGTACAGAATTCACCAGAAGCTGGGATAAAAGGAGGGCCAAGCAGAGGCAGAGGTAGTTCTGAGGTTTTGGCCATGGGTACAGGGCGGGAGAGGAGGGGCAGGACTGGGGAAGCAGGGGAGGGGAGCAGGCTTTTAATTGACTGTTTGCTAAATGCCAGGCCCTTGCCAGTACTTCACTACGCTGAGTCCTCGTAAGACCCTTATGACCTAGACGCTTTAGCAGCCCCTCTTCACAGATGTGAACACTCAGGCTCAGAAATGAGAAGAAACTGGCTGAAGATCACGCACAGATCCTGTGGCTTTGTCTGACCCCAACGCCAACAGGGGCGCAGATGTGGGCTCTCGGCACCTGAGTTCTGGGAGATGGTGAAGTGGGTGAAAGGGGACTGAAAGGGCGTGAGGAAGGCTGCCCTGGTGAGTCTGTGCAACACGCCATTACAGTGTAATCCTGCAAGCTCTTCTGTGTGCGTGTTGTGTGCCAGGCCCTGGGCTCGGCCCTTTGGACTCTGGAGATTAATAAGATGGAATTCTGCCTAGAACAGATTCATAAAAACCAGAATCTGGCTTGGAATTACCATCATGGAGAGCCTTGGATGCCAAGTGAATGACTGTACTTCACCCTAAAGCAATGCAAAGCTGTCATGAGTGATTTTTAAGGAGGAGGAAACTGTGCCAGATTGGGATTCTGGGAAGATGGCTGCGCTGCATGAGGCAGATGGGTAGGGGCCGGGGGGCGGGGGGTGGCCTGGAGTCAGGGAGAGGGGCTGCGCTGTCATTGCAGTGCAAGGCGATGGGGCCCTCAGCCACGGCGATGACAGAGAGCTGGGATGCTGCAGAGGGAGAACTGACAGAATCTGGGACCAGGGTCAGAGGTGGGAGAGGGAGGAGGAAGAGGTGGAAAGGAGGTCGAGTGGTGGCTTGGATGGTGGCACTGCTCATCAAGATGGGGACACGGGGGCAGGGGGTGAGGGGGTGGAGAAGAAGAGCTTTGTTTTGGATGGTGCTATGGACTGAATGCTTGTGCCCCCCCCCATTACTATGCTGAAGCCCTAGCCCCCAAGGTGGTTGTATTTGGAGATGGGGTCCCTAAGGAAGTAATAAAGGGTAAATGAGGTCATATGGGTGGGGCCCTGATCCCATAGGGTTAGTGTCTTTATGAGAAGAGGCACAGAGATCTTGCTCTCTTTCCACGTGCACATACTGAGGAAAGGGCATGTGACAAGGCAGACACCTGCAAAGCATCTGGGCCAAAAGCAATCAGCCAGAACCTCGATCTTGGACTTCTAGCCTAGAATTGTGAGAAAATAAGTTTCTGTTTCAGCCACCCAGCCTATGGTATTTTGTTATGAGCAGACTAATACCGATGGGTTAGGAAACAGAAGCTATATAAAATGTGTCACAGGGTGGACTGAAATGCAAGTGGGGAACAGATTTGGAAGTAATCCGTGGTTAGGTTGAGGTTGGACCCATGAGAGTGAATGTGATCAACTGTGGAAGGTTATAGAAAAAGACACAGAAGGCTATGGACAGACATGGAAAGGTACCTGCCCTGAAGGACAGTGAGGAACCATGCGGGGGCCAAAAGGGAGCGGCCAGAGCAGCAGAGAAGCAGGAGGCTGCAGGTGGGAGACGCCCAGAGAACAGCATGAGGGGACACAGTCGTATCAGATGCCTGGGAACTCAGTCACCCCCTTTTTACAGTAGAAGGGGCTCCTCACCATGAAGGTGTGAGACCAATGGGCCTCAAACAAAAGGTCAATGGTAGAAGGGACGAGACGGGAGAGGCAGGCCCATTCTGACATTTGGTCCTTCACTGGTTCTCCTTCCCGCTGGACAAGGTGCAAACCCCTTGTGAGGCCTCAGGGCTCTCTGTGACTTGGATCCACCGCCTGCCACTTCTGCCTCCACACCCTACACCATGGCCACAGGGAACCATCCCATTTCTCAGATGGCCTGGGGAGCGAGGGCTGAGGTTGCGGGGTGCAGGCATGGGGCAGAGACCTAGAACCAGGGCCTATCAGAGCAAGCACAGGCCATCCGGGGGACTGGTAGCGCCGCGTGTTCCGGGCAGGGGAGGACGCCCCGGGTGAAGAGCAGTGGTAATCATGGGAGGTTTGGGTAGAGAGGAGCTTTAGTGGCTCCCAGGAGAAGGTGCCTCTGTGCCAGGCCCCGTGCAAGGAGCTTTCTGTGATCTCATTTCACTTTCTTAACAACGCTATGAGGTTGTCATTATTATCCCCACTTTATGAGTGGGGAAACTGAGGCTCAGAGACACCATATGACATGCCCAAGGTCATACAGCGGGGACCAAGCTGAGAGTCAGCAGGTAGGGTTCAATTTCAGAGTCCACTTTGTCTTCACAGAACCTGCTGCCTTTAGGCCCAGAACCTATATAGCTCCTGCAGGTTAGCGATGTCTCTCAGCACCCAGACTCCCGTCTTAATTTGTTACAGGTCCAGGGAGAAGTCCTGTCGACACCTAGTCTGAGACTAGCAGCCACACAGCATATGTCTTTCGACTGTCTGTGTTGCTCACTGTCATAATACCAGCACTCAGCACAGCACTGGTCATGTAGCAGGAGCGTCATCAGTGCTGGCTGAGTGAAACGGACAAGAACTAATGAACAACACCTCAACCTCAGTAACAAGGAAGCTGGGACCATGATATACGGCCCATCTGATTGGGGCAAAGCTTTGACTTCTATAAAGATTTGATAGAAAATGAAATGCTGTCATTCTGGGAGGCTCTCAGTAGGAGAGCGGGGAAATCATGGGCTTTGAAGCCAGACAGACATGGGGTCAAATCTGGGCTCTGCCAGGCCCCAGACTTCACTGTGACCGGGGCGGGTAACGTCACCCTTCTGAGTCTCCAATTTCTCCTCTGTGAAGGAGCAGCCACAGTATAGCTGTGGGCACTGAATGGGATGAAGTGGTGCTTCTCCACCTGGAGTTCATGTGCAGCTCTTCTAAGGAGGCTTATAAGGAATAGAGGAGGAGAACAGGGAAGAAATGGAGGCAGGGTCAGACCCTCCCTGCTAGGCGTCCCCTGCTCTCAGGGCTGGTGTAAGGGATGCCTGCCCTTCTCCACGCTCCGTGGGCTCTGTCTGCCACAGCTCCCCGACTGTACCAGCTCATTGCTTTTGCTCTCTCCCTGCTAGAGCGCCATCCCTTGGGGCAAGGGCCTACAGCTGATGCATCTGTTCCTTGGTGCTGGCCTGGGGTCTGATGCCTAACGGGGCCTTTAACAGATACTTGGGGCATGGCTTCTGCTCCCCTTTTCACAGGGATCGGCATTAGCAGCCATCGGCCAACAGGAGGTCTGGAAGTGCACAGAAGGGTGACAGTGGTAGCATCTCTTGGGCTCCGGAGTCTGCCATTCCCTTAATGCCTGTTTCCATCAAGAGATGATGGTCACCCTCATGTGTATCCTCCTCAGGTCATCAGTGGTGTGTGTCTGTCCCCAGCCCTGTGCACAGTTCCTCATCACTGTGACACCCCAATAGGGCAGCTTGGGAAGCTCCTACCTCCAGTCTAAAGACAGAAAATGACCAAAGCTCAGCGAGTTTACAGGGCTTTTCAAAGGTCTACACAAGCCAAGCATGAATTGGGGTTGGAACTGATGTGTGTGCCGGTGCTGTGTGTGCAGTATTTTAAGTGATTTACCGTGGATAATCCTCAAAACAACCCGGGAGACCCACTGGACAAAGAAGGAGGCTAGGGCTCTGAGAACTCAGAACTCCAGGGGGCCTAAGGAGAAGAAGCAGGTGCAGCAGAAACCAGATTTGAACCCAGGGCTTGCTGACTCCAAGTGAGTTCATCAGCTCCCCAAGAGCAGTTACCTTCATAAGAAGCCTTGAATCCCAGGGAGCTGCCACTGCCATCGGTCTGGAAGAGGAGCCACATTTGGTGGTTGGTGCTGACAATGAGGTCCGGGACCGACGTACCTGTCAGGCTGTCAGGAGAGAGAGACTTAGAGGTGTGCACCCCACCATACTCACTGCCCGACCGACGATGCCTAAAGGAGTATCTAGGGGCCAGGTCCCTTCGGGCAAATTCTGAGCTCCATGGTGTCTCTGACCCAAGAGCCCAGGGGCATGCACTCTACTTCCTGGGAGACTCCGAACCTCTTGCCCTGGGCCATGGGCAGAACTTGAACCTCAGCCTCCACTCCCTCACCCAGACCCCTGGGCTCATGAGATAAGTCTGTGTCCTCACTGGCTCAGGGGACAGGACAAGCTAGAACCAGATCTGATCGAGGGGTGTCTCCGCTCCTGCAACCTATGATCTCTCATGGGAACTGTGCTGCAGAAAAGGCAGATAGGAACCCCTTTCCTTGCTCGGAACCCGGCCATTGCTTTCAATGAGACATGTCCTTCCCTGCCAGGGAAGGGGGTGAGGCACTGAAAGTGAAAGCAGAGCCGTCGCCCCAGGTCCTCTTTTTTGGAAGAAAAGCATGGGGAAGCTTCTGACTCAGCTCGCATTCACCAGGCACCCACCCAGGTGAGACAACTTCACATCCATCATCTCCCCACAATTATCTCATTCAATGCCCCTAGGAGGCCAGTGAGGTGGGGGTTACTTTATCCCCACTGTACAGATGAGAAGACAAAGATGCAAGGCAGGCAGTGACTTTCCTGAGGTCAGCTTGCTGGCGAGTGGCAGGGCCAGAGTCCAACGCACAGAAGAAACCTGGCCTCCTCTCACTGTAGAGACCAGGCAAATCACCGGCACAGGTGGGGACTGGCAGGTTGTGGAGGGGGCCCCTGGATTAATGGGCCTGCTCTGCCCTGGGGTGTCCGAGATGGGGCAGGGATGTTGAGTTGGCTGCAGAGAGACGGTCAGCACAGCCTGAGTGCCGTGGGTGGAGGTGGGACAGACCACCTGGGGTGCACCAGCCCGGCCTGTGGACCACCCCTGACCTGGAGGCTCTGACATGCTATAATGAGTAAAGATGGAGGCCAGGCCAGGGCTGGCTTCTGACTCTTGGGGGGCAGTAAGCCAGAGAGAAGGCCAAGGCCTCTGCCTTTCCTGTTTGACCCAGCTGGAACAATAAAGGAGCCTGGCTATTTTTGCATGTGCTTCCCTGAAGGTTTGAGATTGACGTTGGCCTAAAGAGATCGCGGGAGGCGAGGGGGGGGGGGCGGCGGTGAGTCTCTGGGCTGCTACCGGACTTGCTGGGAGCTCACACACACTAGATTCATCGAGAGACCTGGGGATAAGCCCTGGCTCTGCCATTCTTTGCTGTGGGACCTTGGGCAAGTGGCCGGGCCTCTCTGGGCTTTTTCATTCCACGTTAAATGAGGGGATTGGGTTGTATGATGCCCAAGAGTTTTTCAGCTCTGCTGTTCTAAGGTTCTCCCTATGGAAAAGCACACTGGGGTCAGGGAGGAGGCAGGGGTGGTGTCCTGGCCTCTTGAGCACACTGAGCGGATGCGCCGTACAGGTCAGCCATCCAGGGCAAAGCGAGTGATGGGCACGCACCAAGAGGAGGGGAGAGCTGGGTGTGACGGCTAATTTGATGTGTCAATTCGCCTGGGCCCTGGTCAAACATTCTGGGTGTGTCTGTGTTTTTGGATGAGATTAACATTTGAACTGACAGACTAAGCAGAGTGTTCTCCCCAGTGCAGGTGGGCCTCATTCCATCAGTTGAAGGCCTGAACTGAACCTTTCCCAGAGTAAAAGAGGATTCTTCCTGTCTGCCTGAATTCTAGCTGGGACACTTGTTTGTTTGTTTGTTTGTTTTCCCCTTTTTCCTTTCTTTTTCCCCCTGCCTTGGACTTGAACTGAAACATCGGGTCTCGAGCCTGCCGACCTTCACTCTGGAATTACATCACTGCTCTCCTGGGCCCCCAGCCTGCTGGCTCACCCAGCAGACCGTGAGACCTGTCAGCCTCCATAACCGTGTGAGTCAATTCCTTATAATAAACCCTTCTCTCTCTCTATGCATCCTATTGGTTCTGTTTCTCTGGAGAATTGTGGCTAATACAGTGGAATAGGCAGGGGGTAGATGCCCTTCAGGCTCATATTTCAGTCCTTCCCTGAGAGACCCCAAGTCCTAACCATGTCACTTGACCCGGTGGGTAACAACATGAGTCCCTAAGTGCCCTGACAGGATCTTCTCCAGGTAGGTATGAGGAAGGTGTGGGATGTTCCCAGAACAGAACAGCTCCTGGACAAGCCAGCTATTACTGAGTAGCCATCTTTCATTCATCATTAAAATCAGGGGGTGTTAGTTTTGTGCTAGCCTGGTGGGGGGTGGGGGTAATGGCCAGGGACGCTATCCCTCGCTGAAATCAAAAGCCATGACCGCAAGTGCTGATTCTGCCACCAACCATATTTGCATTCCCTGGGCCTCAGTTTCCCCACCTGTTAAATGGGCATGACAATACCTTCCTCCTAGGGCTGTTGTGGGAATTAAATGAGATAAGTGATGTGAAAGTCCCCGCATAGTAGGGGCACATAGTAGGTGCTCAGTGTATGTGAACCCCCCTCCTTTTTGGCAGGGGAGATGGATGAGGTCAGGCCTGTCTGCCCCTTTGAAGCTGGGCCCTTGCATCAAACAAGAACATTTTCCTGCTTCACGTCAGGCTAGTGGTGGTGGGCAAAGGAGGAGCGAAGTGGCCTCCAGAGCCCGGGGCCCGTGCAATGGAATCCCAGGGCAGCCTGGTAGTGTCCTCTCCCTTGACCAGACCACGTCATGCTAGACTTTCTGGCCACTATGTGCACCTACCTAATTCTCTGGAACCACCCATTTCTCAGACACTTAAGAACATGCAGAGAGGTTAGCAAAACACTTTTATTGCCTCTCTCTGAAGTCAGACTGTCACGGATGTACTTGGCCTCGAGGAAAAATTATTGGGTGGCCAAAGGAGGGTCTGTGTGCAGGCAGAGAGCCACACAAAACCTTTAATTCCCTGCTCCTTAAGGGACTGCTCCTTCCGTACACTTTCCTGTGAATCCCTAGTGAGAATTAGGCCCAGGACCACATTTTTCCCGTGGCTGGAGTAGAAAGAAGCGGAGGGGCTGTTGCTGACGCTTGGCGCACTCCTGGCCACCTGTCCTGTCGCAGCACGGTCTGGGGGGCCAGGCAGGACCTGGCAGCCCGTCCCACCACCCTCAGCCACGGCATGCGGGCTCCGCCCTCCCAGCTGTACGTACGCTCCGCCTCACTTACACGTAGAGGACCGTCTTCTGGTCCCCGTCCTGCCCGCCGTCCCCGACTGTCAGGGTGTCGTAGCCCCTCTCCAGGTCAAACTCCTCGAAGGCGAGCTTGATCACCTAGGGAGGGAGCACTGCATCAGGGTGCAGGCAGGGGCAGCCGGGAGAGGCTTCCAGAGCCTGAAGGGTAGTAAGAAGTTCTGTTGTTCTGCCCCAATGCCCAGAGTCCCCATCCTCCATGGCCCTCTATCCAATCTGAGCATCTCCACGCCCGCTTTCTGAGTGTGAACCATTTCTCTCCGGGCGGTACAGTCTCTGGGGCGCCCTGATGTTTTCCAAAGATGTTCATGACACATCTGCCCAATTCTGGGGGCTGTCATGGCAACACCAGGCACATCTGGCCACCTCGGAGATGATTAGACTCTTTCTTCATGCTTTAGTGCGCAGAAATCCCCACGGGCTTGGTTGCAATTTTTCAGGCCTCGTGCGGAGCCTCAGCTCTCTAGCCCCCAGGGACCTGCAGACGGCTCTCTCAGTCTCTCCTCTGCCTGCTTTTCTCCATCCTCTTTGTTTGCTTATTTGTTGAAGAAATGAATGTTCCAGGAAGGAGATTTTGACAAGATTCCTCTCTCTTAACTTGTTTTAGTCTTGCCTCCCACAAATATTTACTAAGCACTCACCCTACACCAGGCTAAGAGATGGGGTTCCAACACGGTCCCTGCCCTTAGTGAGCAGAGTAGAAAGAAAAGCAAATGATAACCATGACGCGAGGTGACGGGCACTACGGCGAGGGCTGGGGCGCACACTGGGGGCTGCGGCCCACTGGCCTGCGGTGGTAGCAGGAGGAAGGGTCTTCCCGATGGCGGGGGTCTGAGAATCCCGAAGGCTACAGAAGACCGGCAGGCCAACGGGGGATGCTTGGGGGGGGGGGGCGTATTCTCAGGAGTGAGATGCACAAAGCCTGAGCTGTGACAGGCATGGAACATGCCAGAACAAGTGTTCAGTGTCTTTCGATGGCAGGTCCACACACTGAGCACACCTGCCAGCTTCCTCACTTGGGAGTAGGGGACAATGTAGTTGAGCCTTCGTGGCAAGGAGGCGCCTCCAGAGGGGCCAGAACTAGAGAAGTTTGCTCGGAGCCAGGGTCTCGTAACCTCCCCTGCCCAGAAGAGTTGGGGTTCATTCTGAGGGAGGAGTGGTAGGAGCGTTTTAAAGAGTAGGTGACAGGGACATAGGGGCGTTTGAGAAAACGTCAGCCTGGTGTGGAAACCAATGCGGCAGGGGTGAGGCCAGGGGTGGTGGGGACGGAGGCAGGCTTTTGTGCAGGTCGAGAGGGGTGACGGAGGAGGGGAATGGGGATGGGACAGAGACACAGGCCCCGGCAAGACTAAGGGCGCAGTGACTGGATGCATGTGGGGGCCCAGGGAGAGGGAGGGATTTAAGGATGATTTGCAGGTTTCTGTTTTGGGCACCTGGGTGCATGGGTAGGGGCGTCATTCAGGGAGTCAGGCCACACAGAGGCACCTCTCCTAATGTCGCATGGGGGTGTCTTTCTGTCCGTGGCAATCTGGTTTCAATCTGAGGAAGACCTTCCGTCTCCCGGTGGGGAGTCGAAGGTGCTCCTTTGCTCTCTCTCCTGTGAACCAAGGAGCAGAGAATTCCTGTAGACAGTTTGTCCTAGTTGTGCAGGTTTCCTCTGTCCAAACCAGACAGCCCAGCACCCACATACTACCAGGGTGCCAGCAGAGCCTCACCCCAGGTGCCTGCAGGTGCCTCAGGGGCAAACAGCTGCTGCTCTCGTTTGTAAGCCTGGGTGCCTTTTGTGCGGGGCCTTCACATCAGCATGGGATTCATGGAGAGGTGCATTTCTGTATAAGGATGTCCTTGAGCAAGGACGGATAGGACCGAGGAGGAGGTCAAGGCCGTTGGCTGGGAGGAAGGCTGAAGCACACTTCCTGGAGGAAAGGAAAGCAAGCAGGCAAGGGGGTGAGTTGGGGGTGGGGAGCAGGTGACCTGCAAGGGCGTGGAACGAGGGGCTTATCCCAACTCCTAGTTGCTCTGGAGTTGTTTAAGAAAGGGGTGGCAGGGTGGGTGACGGGAGAGAAGTAGGAGGAGCCAGATTGGGAAGGGCTGTCATGCTAAGGAGTTAGGTTTTGTCCTAAAGACAAGGGAGAGTGATGGAAGAGTTGTAAGCAAGGGTAGATACGTTTTTTGTTTTAGGAGCAACAGCACTGAGGGACATTGGGAAACCAGAAGACTGGTCTCAGGGCTATAGCAATACTGTAGGCGAGGATGGGGTGGGCCTGGAGCAGGCAGCAGTTGGAGTCGTTGGGAAAGAGGGTGGAATGTAACTGTCCACAGTGAGTGGCGGATGCTCTGGCACTTCTGGTTTTCCCACCGAGCAGGCCAGCCTGCCTTGCATGTTCCCTGAGGGCCAATGTTATCACCCTGAGATCACGTGCTCAGGCTAGAATTCCCTTCTCACCTCTCACCCTCCCGTCCTGCCCTGCAGAATGACATCACCATTTCCTAATCTGACACCCAAGGAGGAGCCCTCGGCACCTGCTCCCTGCTGTCCTCCTCTCTGAGCAGCCTGCTGGGCACCCCCTTATATCAGGTCTTCTCTCTCCTTCTGCCCACCCCCCAGCAATGCCTCCTCGTCCTTGAGCCCTCTGTTCTCTGCGCGCTCCCTGAGGAGCCTTCCTCTCTCCTCTGTGTCAGTACTTACCTGCTGTGCTGTGACTGATCTGTTTACCTGGTCCTCCACTATACCATGAACTTCCTGGAGGGCAGGGGCCACGTCTCACTGTCTCTGCCAGGGCCCGTTGGCATGCCAAGCACATGCCAGGGGCCGAGACAGTGTTGTATGGGAGAACACCTTCCAAACCTTTCCCCGTTCTCCAGCACGGACTGAGTGCCAGGTTCTTGGATCCCTCACAGAAGTTATTATCTAGAGCAAAGGTCGGCAAACTGTCCTTGTAAAGGGCCAGAGAGCAAACATCTTCCATTGGGCAGACCACATGCCTGTTGCACTTACCCACCTCTGCTGCTGCAGAGTGGATGCAGCCACACAGAGCACCTACACAAACGGCCGTGGCTGTGCAATGAATATTTCCAAAAAAACAAAACAAGCAATGGACTGGATCTGGCCCATACGCAGTAGTTTGTCGACTCCTGGTCTAGAAGATTCTTTGCGATGCTTCCTCACAGTTCTGATCATCCTCCCTCGTGAGATTTCTTCATTGTAAGAGCTCATACCTACAGTGCGCTTGACTCTGCTCTGAGATTTTTACACACATCAACTCATGGAAAACTTACAAAAGCTACAACAAATACCGCCATTCTACACCTGGGGAAGCTCAGGCACAGAGACCTTAGGCAACGTGCCCGAGCTCACACAGCTAAGTGGCAGACCCTGGGACTCACGGGCAGCCAGGGGCCAGGCTCCCCGTCGCTCTGCTCTACTGCCTCAGTGTCCCAGCGAGCTCGTGGGTCCACGAGGTAGGGAGCCTGACTTATCCTCTCCAACCTTCCCGAAGCCCTTTACCTGGATCCCAGCCAAGCCTCGCTGCACACCCAGCCCCACAAGGCCAGCAGTGCTTTCTGCAGGAAGACTGGCCTGGCCTCTGCTGGGACTGAGCGTCCTGGCTGCGCCTTCTCACCACCGTCACCCGCTTCCAGCCAGCTCTGGGGCAGAAGGCACTGGCTCACCATGCCACCTCCCAAAAAGGGAGCATATGATGGCTAGGTCTCTAATGGGAAGACATAGCTATGAAGGCCAGAACTCAGAGCCATAAAATGATTCACATCGCTGCTTAGAGCAGCTATCAATGTGAATTGCAGTTTAGAGCATCTGACCCTAACAGAGCAGCTAATTGTACTGAGCAGGCAGTACAACACATACGACACTGCAGCTTTGGGATGGGTCCCAGTGCACCATGTACTGATGCTTTCATACCCCCCGCCCCCTTCTCTTTGGCCTTTGTTTAAAGATAGGATCCTATAATGTTTAACTAACATGCAGATCAATTAAGCTCACAGAACGCCTTTCTGAGGCAGGGGAGTGGCAGCACATGAAATAGGCATGATCAAAGAGGTACATTTGTATACAGCTCAGACACGTGCTTCACACCCGTTAGATAAATGAATAAATGAACCCATCCTCCAGGACGTAATGGTGAGCACCTGCTATGTGCCAAGCGCTGAGCTAGCCGCTTCCCCCCGTTTTCTGACTTGCCTGGCAATTGAGAGCAGAATCAAGTGCCAAGGGTGTGGTGCAGACGGTGCGTGCTGGGGAATCGCAAAGAAGGGAGAGATGGAAGGTGGTCACGGGGAAGAGGAGGGCACTTCAAGAAATGCTGTGCGTGGGAACAGAGGGACGGGGAGTGGGGAGAGCAGCTGAGGCGGGGGCGGGAGGGGAGGCAGAGCGGCCCGGCTGAGTCTGCAGGTGGCTTTCGCCTGGCGGGCCAGAGCAGGCAGTGTGGACTTGATGGCGAAGAATGGGGGAAGATGCAACTCCACATGAAGGAAGGGCTGGAAGCAGAGAGGCCTTCCAGGAGCAGGTATGGGGTCCAGAGTAAGAGGAGGGCTTAGCGGAGCCTGAACCTCGGTTCAATGCAGAGGGCGGGACGTGGGGAGGGGACCCTCAGCACACAGCCACCGTTCCCGAAAACCGCGGCGGATGGGACCACAGAGGATGCCCACCCTGGGTTCCAGAGGACATTTTGTGCTTCCTGGGCACAGTCCAGGAGTCGCCAAAGGACAGGGATCTCGGTCTCGCCAGCCTGTGCCCGGTGTCTCAGTGAGGCTGCAGAAAACTTGATAGCTCACAGGCATTTTGCGGGGGAAAGCTGAAGCCCCAGGAGATCTAGACTGAGGCTGTTTTGTCCAGTGACCGCATTCCTACAGCAGCCGCCCGGCTAGGCTCCCTGCGTTGCTGCCTGTCCCTCACCCTGCGGCCCATGGTCCGTTAGAGCACGCACTGGATGACTATGGGCCTTGGGTCAAATCTGGCCTGTGGCCTGTTTCTGTATGACCCCTGAGTTAAGAAGTGTTCTTTTATTTTTAAGGTGTTAAAAAAAAAAATAAAGCACTACAAAGAAGAACATGTGCAACAAAAACTTTATATGGTCCTCAAAGTCTGAACTATTTATTATCTGGCTCTTTACAGAAAAAGCTTGCTGACCTCTGGCCTAGAGCCACAGTTTTCAAATGGCGTCCCAGGCACCCCAGGGTCCTATAAAGGTGCTTCGGGGGCCACTAGTAAAAGTGGAGAAGGAGCTGGAGCTGGCAGAGCCCTGCTCCAACACAAGCAGCTCCTTTTGCACTAGTTCACATTCTGGGAGTCTGTGACAGACATAGATAGTAGTTGACTAAATGTCCCTCCCTCCTGTTACCTATTCTTAACAGAACCCTGACTTTGTTTGAAGTGTGACAATGGACCTAGCTAACCTCAGAGCTAAGGACGTCTGGCTAAGTGACAGCGCGTCCTAGGCAATGAGATATGAGCTGAGGAGTCCTCAGGGCATTTTCTCACCTTTTTCCTTGCTTTCCTGGAATACAGCTGTAAGAATAGAGGTGGAGCAGCCTTCTTGTGATCATGAGCACAAAAGTCACATGCAATGAATGACAGAGGGAAAAACAGAAGGTGCTCGACACACCTGAGGAAATTACTAAACCAGCCCTGGACCCTCCATCTCTGGACCTCTGGTAGGTGGGGAAAATAAACTGTGTTCTGTTGACGCTTCTGTGGCGTTTTCTACAACTCACAGCCAATTGCAACCCAATGGCTATAGGCTCTGAAGAAAGGCTTTCATCGCCACAGAAAAGTTTGCCACCTCCTTACCCTCAGGACAAAGTTCATCACCCTGGGAACCCCAGCCCATGCCCCCGGCGCCTTCCCGGCTAATGGGAGCCCTCCCTGCAATGCCCTGCTCAGTCCTAGTTGCCCCTTTCCTCCTCACAGCACTTCTCTGAGCTCCAGAAGGCAACCTTGACCCACCCAGCCTTGGTTTCCTAACGCTGCCGTCAGTTGGACTGTTAGCTCATGAAAGGAAGGCAGATCCCTTTTCCTGGAACAGCCGGCACGGCGATCCCTGCTCCTGCTGGCTGAGGGCCCCGGGTGGGGCTCAAGAACGGGCTCTGTGGGGGCAGGAGGGGAGGCTGGTGGAGAGGCTGATCTGAACCCCCAGGGGTTCAAGCAGACAGGCCTCTGGCACCTTTGAGAAAGGCTTTGTGAAAAAAAAATTGAGTATAATTGACATATAACATTATGTTAGTTTCAGGTGTACAACATGATTCAGTATTTGTATGTACGGTGAAGTGATCATCACAGAATGTCCCGTTTCCTCCATCACCATATAAAGCTACAGAAGAGGCAACGCAACATTGTTGCCTATAGTCACCCTGACATACAGTACATCCCTACGACATTTACTTTGTGACTGGAAGTTTGAACCTCTTGGCCCCCTTCACCCATTACGTCTACCCCAAGTCCCCTCTCCTCTGACAACCACAAATCTGATCTTTGTAGCTACACATTTTACTTTGTTTTGCTTATTCATTTTGTTCTTTAGAGTCTACATATAAGTGAAGTCATACGGTATTTGTCTTTGTCTAATTTCCTTCAACGTAATACCCTCAAGGTCCATCCGTGGTGTTTTAAAAGGCAAGCTTTCATTCTTTTTTATGGCTGAATAGTATTCTATACAATAAATCACATCTTCTTTATCCATTTGTCTATAGATGGGCACTTAGGTTGCTTCCATATCTTGGCTACTGTGAATACTGTTACAATGAATACAGAGGTGCATACTTTTTTTGAATAAGTATTTTTGTTTTCTTCAGATAAATTCCCAGTAGTGGAATTGCTAGATCATATGGTAGTTCTATTTTTAGTTTTTTTGAGAAAACTCCCTACTGTTTTCCATAGCTGCTGTACCAATTTACAGTCCCACCAAGAATGCATGAGTGTTCCCTTTTCTCCACATCCTCACCAATACTTGTTATTTCTTTTCTTTTTGGTAATAGCCTTTCTGACAGGTCTGAGATGATGTCTTGCTGTGGTTTTGATTTGCATTTCCCTGATGATTAGTTGAGCAACTTTTCATATGTCTGTTGGTCATCTCTATGTGTTCTTTGGAAAAATGTCTATTCAGATATTCTGCCCATTTTTAAATTGGATCTTTTTTGGTAATTGAGTTGTATGAATTTTTAAATATATTTCAGATGAGGAGGGCTTTTGAGGAGGTAGGGCAAGAAAGCCCAGGGACAGAGACTGAGAACTTTCAGAGGTTCTGGAACTTCAGTCACCAGCTCCATTTAATTTTGGTGGCTGCGAAAGTAGTAAACTCTTTCACCCATTCATGGCTCATTCACTCATTGATTGATGGATTCATTTATTCACTCACCCACTGAATAGTTAATATGCACCTGCCAAGTGCTGGGCTTTGGAGAGACAACAATAGGCAAGATCAACATGGCCATACCTCGAGAGAGCTCACAGTCTGTAAGAGGAGACACCCCAGTACGTGGAAAACACCACATGCTGTGATGATGCTGAAATCAGGGAAGCAGGGGTGTGGGCAGATAGGAGGGGCACAAAATCCTGGCTAGACGAGGGGCAGGGCTTATCTTCAAGACTAGAGGAGGGTGTGCGGGGAGACGCCAAAGCCACAGCCAGTTCTACGGGAGGAGGAATGCTGAGATAGGAGGTGAAGTGAAGAAACTGTAAAAAAGAAAGGGATCGAGTTCAGGGCTTAGAAAAGGCCATTAAAAATGGCCTGTGGGGACCCTTGGCCTCTCTGCTGGCCAGGCAGCACTTTGCACAGAGCCTAGCACAGAGAGGATGTGAGTAAATGCTTGCTGAGTGAGCGAGTGACAAATGGGCCAACAAATGTGTTTCTGACATTTGCACTACTGAGTGATCACTTGCCTAGGGAGTTATTTCTTAATTCTCAGGTCTACAAAGGGAAGAGCGACACCGATAATCCTCAAGGAGTGAATAATCAAAACGCTATTATCTTTGGCTTTGAAGTTCATGAAATGAGCTTTTCTTTCCCTCTCCCTGCCAGGCCCCCTCCTTCTGCCTTCCACCCAGTCCCTTCCTCCCCTGACTCTCTCTGCCTCTCCAGCCTCACTTTACTTTTTTAGCAAAGGTGTATTAACTTGCCTGACCAAATCGACTAAAGTTCATATGCAAATTGAATCCTATGTCTTGCGTTCATACTGAGAAGCTGTGAAAGAAAGGCAGATGTGCGCAGGTAGGGGCCACTGACCGGGTCTGGGTTTCAGTCCTGACCATGGGCGGGGCCAAATGTGGGCGGGGCCATTCCGGAGGAGCTACCTGACACAGCACAGAGCTCCTCCTCTGTACCCACAAAGAGCACAGTGGTAACTGCAGGAGAAATACTATATGAAATTCCAGTCTGCTTTCAGGGCACTTCTGAGCTATGGGAGATTCTCACCCCAGTACAACATGACATACACACAAACAAGGGGACGCAGGAACAGAGGAGGGATCAAGACTTTGTGGAGTTAGGAAGGCTTCTCAGAAGAGAGGGTATTTGAACTGTGTCTCCAAAGGGGATAAGGAATTTGCCTGGAGGAAAAGGGAAGACACCGGGACAGGATGTGCCTGGATGGAGGTCTTAAAGGGCCTGGTGTGTCTATGTACCAGGAGTTTGATGTAGAGGAAGCTGGGGCTGCCTGGGCTGGGGCGGAGAGAGAATTGTTATTGATCAAATAAGCTTAACTGTCAGATCACCAGGGTGTTCTTTAAAAATATAGGTTTCAGGCACCTATCCCAGATCCACTGAATCAGATCTTTGATGAAAGAGCTTTGAAATTTGTGTCTTTAGGACTAAGACAGCCTGAATGGCCAATGTGGGCTTCCCATCGCCCAACCAATGTGAGCACATGAAGCTGCGTATGGAGCAGGCCAGCCTCACTTGCTCTGAGCCCTCTCTCCCGTTTTATTCCTAGGGTATTGGATAGAGACACACCCTTCACCTGCCTCCCCAGTAAGACTAAGTTCTTGTTCCCACAGTGCAGGGCTGCATCGCCTAGAAGTGTCAGTCAAGGCTGATGTGCTGACATAGGTTCTTGGCCATTCCCACACCAGGACATTTTGTTTCTCTCTTTGGACTTATTGCCCTTGGGGGTGGGGAGGATGTAGTCAGTGCCACACTGCCAGCTCCCTTTCACACTCGGGGGGCAGAGGTCCTACAAGGGGGATGGAATTCCAGGAAGGGTCCTTAGGTCCACCAATGTACAGATGCCTGTGATGCATAATCATTCCATGATTACGAGGAAACCAAGGGACATATGTGCTGGCAAAACTCTCAGCCCCTTCTCATAACAGCATCTTTCTTCACTCCTTGCAAAGGGAACCCCTGTGTTCCCAATCACATTGGCTTGTCATTTACTCCAGAAGCTCCTTCCACTCACCATCTTCTTCCTCCTACATCCTCACTCTTCTCTTTGCTTGCTCTGCCCTCAGCCTATAAAATATGCAAGTTTCCAACAGCTTAAACAAACACCCTAAGTAATCCAACCCTTTCTGTCCACACTACCTTCCTCACACGTCCTTTACTCCTTCCTTCACTTCACCATGAAGCTTGTAAAAAGGGCTGTCTACACTCCTGGCTTCCAGAGCCTCCCCTCCCATCCAGTCCGCCCCATCCCACCCCACTTACTACTTCTGCCCCCAGAGCTCCACTAAAAGATCTTCTTCCAAGGCTGAAGCCAACAGCCTCTTCAGTTCCTTTCCCACAAGACTTTCTCATCATTGCCATCATCAGACATATCCTGGTTAGAAACTCGTCCTGCTTTTGCACATGATTCTCTCCTGCCTCTTAGGTTATCTTTCTCTGTTTCTTTCACTGGATGTCTTTCATCTGTAAGGATGGTGTTCCCAGATTCATTCTGAATCTTCATATTCTCATTCCTCTTTCCAAGAAGGGCTGTTCATTCCTTAGGCTTCTTTTCCCACCATGTGCTGATGAACTGAAGATTTATCCAGTTTTCAACCAGTGCATCCAAATACCCTTGGATGAACCACAGGCAATTCAAATGCACCATATTCCCCTCTTGGCTGCTGCACCGCATGTTCCTCCTCTTGTATTTCCTTTTAAAGCCTCCCACGGGTCCAAGTCAGAGGGCACTAAGTCATCATTCCTTTGTCATTGAATACATGCTTCCGGAGTGCCACCTATGTGCCAGGCACTGTGCTGGTCACTTGGGAAACAATTTTGAAGAAGATCCCTCCTGCTCCCTCAATCCTCACATCCAAAACCAGTCACGAAATGCCATCCCTTCCCCTTAATATCTCTCAAACCTGTTTCCCCCTCCACATTTCCAAATTCTTGGTTGATGCCCACATTTTTTTTTTTACTTGGGTAACTGCTTCAGCCTCCTAACTGATCTCACTCCCTCCGGTTTCCCTCTGTAGCCCTCTCCACGCCTGCCAGAGTAATCTTTCAAAAACTCAGACTTCCTTGCCATTGTTCTGGCTCAGGAGAGGAGTGGCCCTCATCCTTCCCAAGGCTGAGCCTAGTGCGGTCAATCCTACCCCCCACCCATCTATTCTGAGACCTAGTTCCCTCCATCCAGCCACGCAGCAAATGCCTGGGCAATGGAGCCAGAAAGACTGGGTTTAAATCCCAGCGCTGCCACTTACTGCTACAAAAAACATGTACTAACCTTTAACCTATTATGATTCAGTTTCTTCATCCACCAAATGGGTCTATTAAAACCTAATTAATGGCACTAATATGAGAATAAATTTATTTAGAGGGCTTAGCTCAGTGCTTGGCACATAGGAGGCATGCAATAAAAGAGAGCAATTATTGTTATTAACAACATGCTAACATGTCTACCCTTAAAAATCTGTTTCAGGATAAAACTCAAGCCTCTCTGGCAAGCATGTGGGTTCACCTTGAATTACTTATAGTCCTAAGAGGCCGTTCTAAACCCCAGTGCCTTTGCACATGCGTCCACTCTGAGCTATTGATTTTCAAACCTATTCATTCTCCAACAACCTGCTCAAATGCCATATGCTTTGTGAAAACTCCCTTGACCTTCCAGTTAGTGGCGTCCTCCTAGGTTTCCCCATAGCATTCTGACACACCTCCGTCAGCATTTATCTGTACTCCAGTTAATTTACACACATTTCTTCTCTCCCTGTGTGCATGAGCCTGAAGGCAGATAATGTACCTATCGTCAATGAATGAAAGAATGCTCATCTCAGAAAACATATCGTGGACTTGGAGAGGCTGTGCTTTTTGCTGAAGGGGATGTCTCAAAGGTGACTGGACAGGCAGTCCTTGAACACACATGTATCTCTCCTGTGGGCTAGTGAACAGGGAGAGGAACACACTATCCCTTTTCCCTGCTCTTTGCAGTAAAGCAGCTCTGATTCTTCAGTCATAGACTTGAGTTTGCACACTTACACCCTGCTTTCTGCACCATATGCGCTATGGCTCTTCTCCTGCATGGCACTAGGAAGAGCTGCCCTTCAGCCTTTCTGGGCTTCCGCAGGACTACCTGAAGCTCAGTGACAACCTGTGAGGATGCCAGGAACACCCTTACCATTTTGCATAGCTTGACTCTGAGGAAGTGACCTTCAGAGGGGCTGGCTTCAGGAACCCAGGCTGGGGTGACCTCCTGCAGGACGTGTGGGGAAGTGACCAATATGGGGCCACTGATCCCCACACACCAGCCGAGGGTAGGCCTTCTGAGGCTAAATCAAATTGGTTCTCAGAAAATTACCAGGCCTTACTGAGAAGTCCCTCTGTACCCCATCTTCAAGTTCAAAAGAAAACAGAAATAAGCCTCTTTAACAATGCCCAAGAAACAGCATTCTAGTCAAAAGCTTCATAACCTCATGGGCGTTAAGTCCTTCTTCTTGCTCAGCCTCCATCCTCACCCCCACGTGGCTGGAGCATCCTTCCCCATTGACTACGTTCTTCATCAAACTGTCTGAGAAAACGTGAAACTTCGTAAAATGCTTTGCGGAGGAAATCTGTTTCCCGTGTTCCCAGCATTGTGGTCCTAGGTTCCTTGACCAAACAATTTAAAAACATTGAGCAAAATTTATAAAGAAAAAAACCCTTTTTTGAGTTAAGAAGTGTTATGAATTGAATTATATCCTCCCCAAACTCCTGTGTTGAAGTTCTAACCCCTAATGTGATCATAGTTAGAGATGAGGCCTTCCGGCAGGTAATTAAGGTTAAATGAGGTCATGAGGGTGGGGCCCTAATCCAATGGGGTTCGTGTTCGTATCAGAGAAAGGGGAGACATCAGGGAGTCTCTCTGTAGGTGCACAGGGGAAAGGCCCTGCGAGGACTCAGGGAGAAGGAAGACGTCTACAAGCTAGGAAGAAAGTCCTCCCCAAAAGCTGAACTTTCTGGCATCTTCATAGTAGACTTCTAGCTTCTAGGACAGTGAGAAAAGAAATATCTTTTGCTTAATCCACTCAGTCTGTTATACCTTGTCATGGCAGCCCGAGAAGATGAATATGCTAAGAATGCTCAGAGCCCAAAGTGCTGTGGCTGTAGGAGCCCAGACTGTGACTCAGGGCATGAAGCTGGCTTTGGCTTTGAGTGCATTTTTAAAAAACTGATAAAATAGAGCTTTGGTTTTCAGGGCCTTGTGGAAGAGAGAAAACTAGAAACAAAGGTCAGAGCCCACCAAGGTGGGGGATTCTAATATGATACCCCTGAATAAAGCTGTACTACTTAAAGCTGCACCCTTAGTGTGAGCTGGAAATAAGCCTGTCTTCCTTCTTATTGACCACTACTACCCCCTGGGTGGATCTGGAGGCTGACTGTTTATCCCAGACTTTGACACTGAGTGGACAGCAAACCAAAATCTCCCCTGACAGTCCATCACAATAAGTCCACTTTTACATAAGTGTTCAGCCCTCAGATTACTTAGGGTGTTTGAAGTCTTCATACTGAGAATTTATTCTGAAGATGTTTCAGGCTGCTACCAGGTGGAAACAAACGTTAACGCCCTCTGGAAGAAACAGCCTTCTACTCAGGTCTCAAACGATCCCACAGGTAAGTCTAACCATTTGTCAAAAGCTATGAAACAAAGAGGGAAATGTGGCTCCGTGGGTAAGAGGTGAGAAACAGCAAACAACAAAGTCAAACTTGCAAAGACTTCATATATTGGGATTAATAGACACAAAATGTAAAATAAACATGTTTAATATATTTAAAAAATTAGAGAAGGATCTAAACATGAGTAAGGAGCAAGACTCTATAAAATGTAGTCAGAAACATCTGAGAAAGGACCAAATAGGACCTTATAAAAGGAAAATCATATTTGAAATTAAAACAAATCTTTGGTGAATGAATTCAACAGATGTTAGACATAGCCAAACAGAGAATTAGTAAATAGAATGAAAAACAGAAAATATGATAGGAGTTAAGAAACACAGAAACAGAGTGAGAATGATTAACATGTCATGCCAGACTTCCAGCAGCAGGAACGAAACAGAATAAAGGAGAGGCGACAGTTGAAAATATAATAGCTAAACATTTTCTCTAAACTAATGAAAAAATGCAATTCATAGATTCAAGAAGCTTAATGAAATCAAGCAGGATAAATAGCAAAATATCAACATGATAGTGAAACTACAGAACACTAAAGATAAGCAAAGACTATAAAAGCAACCAGAAGACTGTTATACAAAGGAATGACAATAAATTTACAGCAACATTGGAAGCTAGAAGACATTTGAATAATATTTCCATGTACAGAGGGTATATAATTATCAACCAAGAGTCAGATATCTAGTGAATATCAATGTTCTCTCAAGAAGAAAGGGAAAAACACATTTTTTAATATAAACAAAAACTAAGAAAGTTTGTCATCAGGGGAAAATAAGTTTTAAAGCATGTACTTTGGATAGAAAGAAAGTAATTTTGAAGCGAAGAACTGATATGCAAGAAGGAATAGTAAACAAAGTAGCAGTATATGCCAGTAAATCTAAATGGACATTGGTTTTATTAAACAATAGCAACAACGACTGTAAGCAAATACAAAAATACACACATCATAGAGTATAAATTTGGAGAGATTAAAGTCATCGTGTTAAGATCTCTGATTTTTCAAGAGGAACATAAATTACTATTTACATTAGGCTTTATTAAGTATGCATATGAATATTTCAGGTAACCCTAAAAGAACAGAAATGATTGTACAATTTTACTGGTCTAAGCTTTCCAGTTACAAGATAGATTGTGAGAATGGGTTTTTAAAAACCTAGCTATACACAAGATACATATAAAGCATTAGGAAGTAGAATGGTTGAAAGCAAGAAGAAAGATTTATTAAACAGAAACAAAAAGAAAGCTGAAGTAATAGCTGGGGAAAAAACTTTAAGATCAAAACATTACTACAGATAAAGAGAGTCATTACATAAGTATTTTTGAAAAATTTCAGCTCACCAGCAAGATATATAATTCTTAACTTGCATGCTCTAATAACATAGTTCTAAAATATATAAAGCAAAACTCAAGAGAAATTCCAGGAAAAATAGACAAAACCACCATCATAGTGGGAGGTTTTATTATACCTTCCCCTGCAGTTGACTGATCAGGAAGAAAAAACAATGAAGATCCAAAAGATTTAAGCTTGATGTAATGGGACAAAAAAACTGCAAAATACACTTTATTTTTTTCAAGCACACATAGAATATTTGTGAAAAATGATTATTTCTGGTCCGAAAAGAAAGTCTCAATTATTTCAAATGATTCAAATACAGACAATGTTCTCTGATCACAAGCTTTAGAACCACCAACAGAAAGGCAGCCAGAAAAAAATCTTTTGTTAGAACATTGAAAAATAATTCTAAATAAGTTGTGGTTGAAAGATGAAAGAATAATGGAAATTGGATAATATTCAGAAGTAAACAATAAAAGATAAACTACATATCAAAACCTGTGGGAATGTAGCCATAGTAGTTCCTAGAGGGAAATTTAAAGCATTAAATGCTTTAAAAAGATTGAAAAATATAAATTACGCATCAAAATTAAGGTGGCAGTAAAAGAATAAGGGAATAAACCCAAATATAATAGAAAGAAGAAAATAAAGATGAGCATAAATCGATGAAATAGAAAATAAATACATCAAAAGAAGTATTAAGTTCAAAATTAGGTCTTTGCAAAGACTAGAAAAATGTAAAACCTATGGCAATATTCCTGAACAAGATACAAAATAAGAAATGAAAAAGGGAATAAAATATATAATAAAAATAGTAGGCACAACTTTATACCCAGTAAATTTGAAAACTTAATAAAATGGCCTCAAGAAAAAAAGCAGATAATCTTAATAATCCTTTAGTCATAAAAAGATTAAATCTATCGTTTAAAATCTTCCAAGAAAGGAATAGCAGGCCCAGATAGTTTTGCTGAAATATTTCTCAAAACTTTCAAAGTGAAAGTTATTCCAGTCTCTCACTTACAGCTCCATGGAACTGAAACAGAGGACACACTCACCACATGGTTTTGTGAGGTTAGCAATTTCCTGACAAAAATATCTGGCAAGGGAAGTATGAAAAAAAGACCAATCTCACTAACAAAACAGAAGCAAATTACTAAATAAAATATTAGCAAATCCATTATAGGCATGTATAAAAATGATAATACTAAATGACCAAGTTGGGTTTCTACCAGGAACACGAGGTTGGTTTAACATTAGAAAAAGCATCTAATGTAATTCACCAAACTAACAAAATAAAGGAGCAAATCCTACAATTATATCAATAGAAATAGAAAGGTACTTGATAAAACTCAACATCTACTCACAGTATAAGACTTTAGCAAACAAAGATTAGAAAGAAACTAAAAAAAAGCTTCAGCGGACATCATAATGAAGTAAAAATATTCTATTTAACATCGAACAATGACAAGGAGCCTACCATCACCACAGTGATTTGATATTATATTTGAAGATTAAGCCAGAACATTAGGGCAAGAAAAAGAATGAAAAGGCATGAGGATTGAAAAGAAAGAAATAAAACCATCATTTGTGAAGATGATTGTCTTATGTAGAAAACCTCAAATAATTCACAGATAAATTATTACAAGACAGTTGCTATACACAAAAATCAAAGAACAAAAAATAATTGCATTTCTAAACACCAGCAAGAAATAGGTAGAAAATAAAATTTTAAAAGATGTGATTTATAACAGCAACAACAAATATAAGCTATCTATGAGTAACTACATTAACAAATGTACAAGATCTGTAATGGAAAATCTCCAAAAGCTTATTGAAAGCCATTAAAAAATACCTAAGAAAACAGAAAGATATACCATGTTCATGGACTGGAAGACTCAGTATTACAAAGACAACAGTTCTTCAACTGATTTATAGTTTTGATATAAAGATCCCAGCAGGTTATTCTGTGGGTCTTGGCAAGAGTTTTGTGAAAAAGTTATGAAAAAACAAAGGGCATGTCACACACACACAAAAGAACTAAATGTGAAAATAACTCATGAAAAGGTGTATACCAGTGCAAAACTACACACCACAGATAAATCTGAGAGACATAATCTTGAGTGAAGTTGATTAAGAATATATAAAACACGATTACACTTGTATGAAGTTCAAATGCTGCCTTGCTAAACATTGTATTTTTAAGGCTACACATTTACGTGTGTACTATAAAGAGAAGAAGAGGAATGAGAAGCACATGATCAAGGCAGAGTTTACCTGAGGGATTGAGAATGGGACTGAACTGGCCACGGACACGCGTTACTATGGTAACTGATTTGGCTGTGCAGGTGTCTGTTATATTGATGTTTTTATATTTTATTTTACAAATATGCTTTTTATCTATCTGCTATTTAATAAAATAATTTTAAATAATTGTCTACAAAGAACCTACCACAACCAAGCTCTGGGTTTGACACCCTTGTAGACCAACGGTCCCCAGTGCAGCCCTGCCCACAGGAGTCGTACCTTGGCCGGGTTGAGAGCTGTGATGATCCACACGCAGTGTGCGTTGTTGTCGTACTGAATAGGGAAATTGGGGGAAGTGATGATGCCTGAGGGGCCTCGAAGGTGGGCATCACACATGCGGGCTGCAGAGAGAAGGTGAAAGTTTAGTTTACAGTAGGTCCAGTTCCCATCCCCACCTCTCACCCCCAGCCCAGGAGAGACTGAAGTCCATGCAGTCTCAATGCAGACATAACCCTCTGCTTTCCTCCCTCATAATCCTCAGCAGGTTCAAGGGGAAGTCACAGTTCCTGGAGCACTGGGGTAGGGGCAGGCCCCACAAGCCCTGCCTGCCCTGCTGCCCCGTGCACTATAATGAACTTCCATGGTCAAGCTAAGCAAGCCCCTCTACATTCGCTGCCCACCCCCAGCTGTGATCAGTGACTCCACCAAGAGGGTGTGGCCTAGTACTCCTCATGCTGAACTAAGTGTAGGTGGGCACCGGACGCCTATGGGTCTGCTGAGGCGCCCACCTCTTGCTCTGCTGACCTGTCTGTGCATCTCTGTTGGCTCGCAGGCCTCCTGAAGTAGAATCTCAGGACATCCTTGTTGAGGCCACCTCATTAGGTCTTGAACGTCTGTGCCCAAGGCCTCTGCCAAAGCCCCCAGCTCCGCCAACGCCCAGGTACCCCGAGTGATCTCAGTGCCAGGCACGGACTTCCCAATTCCCTCCCCACACGCAGCGCATGCCTAACACAGGCTTTTGACAGGAAGCGTAGAGATTCAAGGTGAATTAGAAGTGCTCTACTCAAGTAGATATAAAGTGTTATCAATCACAGCTTAATCTAATTAAGCTCTTTAAAATAGCTTCTAAACTAATTAGATTAAGTAGTGATTGATAACAGTTAAGGTACTACATTGTACCTAGGTGTTTGCCTTCTTTAAAAACATGTTCTTTAGTTCTAGCCACTTCATTCTTCAATGTTAGCGCTCAGCTGTTTTATTAAAAAGAGTTCTCAGAGCCTGTTCCGTGGCAGCCCGCGTGGCAATTTATCCTAATTGTAGGCAAAGTGCCTAACGGTAAAGAAATAGTCAGCCAACGCCGCCAGCCTAAGTATATAAAATGAAAGTGGTGTCAGGCCCGGTTTCCTCTGATGGGGCGAAGTATCCTGGAGCTCCTGTCCGCGGGTGGATGGGGCCATGAAAAACCCTTCCCGGGAGCGTCTGGGAAGCAGTTTCCACAGCTCTTGGACAGAATTCATCTCTTCTCATTTCAAGCGCTCATTCCCGCACTCACTCATTCCAATGTTTATTGAGTGCCTATTATGGGCCAGGCAGAGTGTGGGGAGAAAACACCTCCGAAGACACAGCCCCTCCTCCCCAAAGGGCCAGCGGCAAGTGGAGGAAACAGGTACAAAAACTGAACGAGGCAGAGCCAGCGCTGTCAGAGGGTTATTGGCCAGAAGCTGCTGGGTCAGATTTGCTCCTTCTCTTCTAGCTCATCAGCTTTGGTGAGGACGTTCCTGATGGCTCGCCCCAGCCCTGCACCAAACAGATCTTCCCCCTCACCCGGAGCTCAAATGTTGGGTGAGTCAAGTTTGAAGAGAGCCCTAGGGGAACCCTCTCCTCTGTTCCACTTGTGTGCACCCAACTGCTTCTGTGATTCTGTGCTGAGAAACACTTCGATTCACAGGTTGCGCTTGCTACAACTGGGCCTGAAGGCAGCAGCCAGGGCAAGGAGAATGCAGGCTGTGGGGTTTACCAACTTAGCCTCCTGGGTTTTAAGTTGACTTGCTGGTTGTCTAAGCCGGGAAATGGCAGGAAGCCTCTCTGATTCTACTGTTCACCTGTAAAAGGGGTCTAGTGATATCATCCTCCCCCTGCCCCCGCATGGTGAGGATGAAGTTATATGAGATAATGGATGTGAAAAAGCTCCCCCAGGGCATGGGACATTGTCAACATTTAACAAAGGGGAGCTGAGACTGTTAGACTCTCGATGCCCTGTTTATTCCATTTCACTGTGCCCACGATTTCTCTCAAGGCCCGAGAGCTTTTCTCTACCTTTCCTGAAGTTTCTTTACACAGGATTTTTTTCTTCCTGTGACCACACTTGAGATCGACAACATCGCTAAACAAATTAGAACAAGGTCATCAAAAGCAAGGCCATGAACCCAGCCCACCTCTGCGAGGGGGGCCCGCGGATTCGGAACCCTAGCCCTGCAGGGAGCCCCCTCCACCAGCACCATCCTACCCCTCTTCTGGAAAGCCAGGTTATGCTGCCTTAAAAGCCCTCAGCTTCTGACTTAATTTATCCTGCGCTCGTTTCCAAAAATTAGATGGTATTTGCAATCTGTTGAAATATGCTGAAGGTAATTAGAGGGAGCAGGTCAAAAAGGCATTTACCACTTTAAGAGCTTAGAGGGAATTAATTAAAATATTACAATCTGCAGATATTTAGCATAGAGCAACCTTGAAATAGGTTCTGAATGGAGCATAAGCTCCTTTTTCCCCTCCGCTGCCTCAATTGGGTCAGGGGGTCCGTGGACAGACAGACTTCCTCCTGAACAGCCAGCCCCTGGGATTCCACCAACAGATGGATAGTCCAGGGCTGCACCCCACATGGGCTAGCAAAATGGTAGATGCTCAGACAAGTTCTGAATAAATAAACAAATATGTTTGTGTTTCTCTTTTAGTTTTTTACTATCAAATTTTCTGCGGGGTAACTTTCAGGAGACTTCCCCGGGACTTCCCACGCAGAAACTCTGCAGCCACTCACTCTCTTCCTCAAGACATCATGACACCACCATATGACAAGATCTGTATTCCAGGGGACACTACGGGGAGAGCATCTGGACCCACAGCCAGTTCTGGTACTGAAACCACTTGACATCAAAAAGGGCATTGCTTCAGATGCAAACGCCTTTGGTCTTCTAGCTCCTCCCCTAATCTGATTCCCACACTGTTCCTTGCTGCCCTCTTGCGCTGCTCCAACTACTGACCTGCCTCCTCATCCTTGCCACAGTCCCCTGGAACCATGTCCCTACCACCAATTCTAAGGCAAACACACCTGACTCGCATCTGCAACATCTTTCAGTACCCGCTGCTCCACCTCCTGCCCATCTCCGCTCTACTGCTTCCCCTGCAGCTCTCTGTACCGGACAGCTTTTCCCACCCTCCCGTATGTTGCTCACGGACATTCGCTGAATCCCTGGAAGAACTCTTCCTTGGCCTTCATCTAGGTCTCATTCCACTGACGCCAACATTTTCTCTCTACCATCAGTTCCCTGTCTTCCCTTCTGTCCTTACTCAACTTAAGAGCTCATGGTCCACCCATTTTCTTGCAAATCTACCCAAGTCCCCTGCTACTTTTTCCTTTAATCAGTTGTCTAAAAGATATCAGTTGTTGAGGGACCACTCCACCTTCATTCTCTAGACCTGCGCTCATACAGTTGATCTTTTCGGGAGAAAAATCACGTGAATAGAAAGACTGATGTCACTGTAAATTCATGATTACTCACCTCAGAAAAAACTCCTAGATATTGCCCAGCAATTATTAAGCTCATCCTCCTGCTCTGCACAGAGATCCTTTCATGCCTCCTACGTGTCCTTTGGAACTCTTCCCCCCACCTCCCCTTACTCTCAGTTGATGACTTTGCTTCAGTCTTTGTGGCTGACACAGATGATGTCTGGCAGGCATACACTCTCTCCCATCTCCCATTCCGCAATCCTTTCTGCTTATGTACTCATCTTCTTCCTTGCAGTTCCTTCACCTTTTAAAGACCAGCCCCCTTCCTCAAGAGCTCTGGTGCCCCTGCCCAAAGTCAACCACATCTGTGGCCATATCTGGGATGTTGTACTGGACCCCAAAAGAGTCCACCTGTCAGATATTGAGCTCCATCATCCCATTCTTTCCCCTGCCACCTACGCTCCCAGCAGAGTGACTTGAGCTTGATGTACTTGCTATCCTAAACCACAGGCCGCTCCCGCCTTCTGGCTCCCTCGTGTCTCGTCATCTGTCAGTGCCCCATTGACCCTACTTCTTTCACTCGTCTGGACCTCAAGACCATCACCAATGGCTCCCTCAATGCTCTCATATCTGCCTTTGATTAATTCTACCATCCACCTTCTCTACTCTTAATCCAGGGTGCCAAGGTGCTGCCTGGAGACCATGGTACCACCACCACAGGTTTATGGTTTGCCAATGTAATCGAAGTTTTGGCCCAAATTAGTCCTTTCCCTTGTCTTCATCCAGTTTCTTTGACAATCCCTTACAAGAAAAACTTTGACAATTTGCCACTCAGGTGAGCCATTCAGTTGGCCTCTCTGGAGGATCTGACCCTTCTCTCTTGATGAAATTCACATTCATTGGCCACTATGGTGCCTCTTGGCTCTTCTCCTACCTCTGTAACTGACCCTTCGCAGCTTCCTACTTGGCTATTAACTTCTTAAAAGTAGTTGTTTATATCTGGCTAAAGAGTATACAGGAGTTCTCTGCATACTCCCTACAAATTGTCCACGAGCTTATAATTTTAAATAAAAATAAAAGTTAAAAAAAAGTGAAGGAGAGAGAGTTATATGTGCTTCCATCCAGCACACTGACTCTGAAGTATGTGAATTTGCAAGACGTGTAGGATAGAGCATTTGGAGTCAGGATTTGAATTCCAGCTCAACCAATTAGCTTTGTGCCCTTAGGCGAGTTGGCTGACCACACCAAGCCTGAGCTAAACATAAGATATGGATAACGCCACTTTCTTCATAAAGAAATTATAAAAAATGCCTACTGTAATTTTTTATACAAGTATAGATAGCTCAATAAATGGGAGCTTTATCATTAGTACCTATATATATGTAGGTAAGGGACTCAGGGAACAATGAAGCATATATTCTAGCATAGTCAGTGAGTCACATAAAAAAATAACTACAGAGGAGAGGGGAGGAAGTAGGTGTAAGAGTAGCGTAGGAGTGGGGGAAGGAGAGGAGAAGAGGATGAAACAAAACTCTGAACATCAGTATATAAGGAGTAGGCCCAGGAAGTGTATCCGGTGAAGGCCACCAAGAAGAATGATAGTCACCTGTAATTTTTCATGGCCTTTAATTTAACTGGTTTGTGCCATATTTTCCACATTTCACTTCCATTTTATGAGAATGAGGGAAAAGATTCAGAACACTTCAGTAATTTTTCCTGTGCTATATGGTATATTAATAGCAAGGTTGGAACTTGAACTTGGGACTCTGAGTCCTGAATCTGGTGTTCTAGCCACCAAAAAGGCCTTTATTCTAAATGGATATATGAGGGCTATCCAGAAAATATGCAGCCATGTACTATGACAAAGAGATATTTATTGAAGAAGATACAAGATGCAAGAAACATTGTACCTAGGACAATGGCACCTCAGTCCCCTTCAACGTAGGCACCTTGGGACCTCACATAGGTCTCCCAATCGCCATTAGTTGCCCCATTGTATTCTCCTGAATCTCATCGAATTTCTGAAATCTCTTCCTGTTCAAAGGTGATTTTAGTTTTTGGAAAAGCCAGAAGTTGCAGGATGCTAAATCTGGGCTGCAGGGGGACTGAGTCACCTGGGTGATTTGATGTTTTTGCCAAAATACTCTGCACGAGATGTGATGCACGAGTGGGAACGTTGTGGTGATGAAGGTGCCAATTACAATTCACCAATAGCAGCGGCCTTCTGAATCATCCGCATAGCTTCGTTTGGAGGAACATTCAAGCTTAATGCAAAATTTGATACAGATTCGTTGTTCCACTTACTCGGGCATTCTGAATGCGATGGTCACACAGTGCACATGCTCACTCGATGGCATCTACTGCCCCCACTGACTAGTACAGTGAAGTCATCATTGTTCACACATGTGCATTCCAGTCCACTCTCCTTGGCTGACAGGTTACATCAATGCATGTGAATCATTTATTATATTAACAATGGCTGGACTTTTCCTGGACAGGCCGCATATATGTAATATGTATAAATACATATACGTAGATACATATATATAGCAAATAATTAGTTTCTCCACAAAGGAAAAAAAATTAATGTGTTGTCTTCTGTTGATTATCTAGTCTGGGACTCAGTAACTGTAAGTATTTCATGTGGAGCTGGTACTCAGTTCCTATGCCCTGTCAACCCCAATTTGTGGTCACAAGAAACCAGGTTTCCTGGTTGTCATTTTGGTCCTCTTATTCTATCAGAGGTTTAGAAACAGTGTCCCCTGGAGCCTCAGGGGTTTCTCAGGGGTAGCTCTGGGCAGCAGAGAGGGTGAGGAGGGGGCAACTCCAAACTCCCTGCCCCTATTTTAGAGGGAGACCTTCCACTTGCATCTGTTTTATGTACTGGGCTACTGCGAAAGCTTATTTTAAAGTATTAGGCTCCATATGTAAAGTAAGTCCTACAAACCCTATATTATGCTGCTCCTCCTCTCTCTGGGGCTGAATAGAATTTGTAGGACAGCGTTTCAGTTGCCCTCAGCCTCCTTGGGATGATCACAATTTTCTCGGAGTCAAATTAGAAGCTTATTTCTTCAGAGGGAAGGGAAACAAAAGAAAGGCCTGTGAAAGGCCCTGGTTTCAGATTCCAAAATGAGGGCACAGCGTCACAGCGCTCATTCATTTCAATCACTGATTCATTCAGGTCATCGAGAAACATTTGTGGAGAACTTATTATTTCCCAGTCCTCATGTTTTAGTACAGTTAACTGTGTGGAAAAGTGAATATTAAAAATCAAATCACAATTTAAATGCATTAGAGGAAAAATAATACCAATATGTGTGTGGTGGTGAATCCTTTTCAGAACGTGATCTTTTGGTAACCTGCTTATTAGCAGAGCTATCCTGGAATTCAAAGAGCTTTGTCCCTTTTTATTCTTAAAGTGAGGTTTGCTTAAACACAAAACAAGAGATTTTAAAAGAAAATCCTTCATCACAGCCCAAATAAAAGGACTCTAATCTAATATATATCTCAGCCCTTGGCCTTCAGGGTTGTCCAGGACAGATGGTCCAAGTTCAAACCCGGGAGCCCTTGCCTTCTCTCCTCCCTCCCTCCCAATGACCTGTGGGAGAGAGAAAGGGAGGGAGAGGGTGGCAGGAAGGTGCACCCGCCTGTGCTGAGAATCCCTTCTCCACTGCAGTCGGGCTGCTCGGTAGCTTTCTATAACAGAGCTTATTTAAATTTGTTCCTCAATCACTAAGCAGGAGAGGTTTTATTTTCCCAGTTCACAACGACAGCCTGTGGCTAAAAAAGATGAAGGAACCTGCCCAGGGCCAGCAAACTAAGAGGGGACAGAGTTGTGATCTAGATCAAAGTCTGTGCGCTTCCCAAACCGTGCAGTTCCAATGACTGAGCCAAGAGTGAGAGACGGGCTTTTAAAGGAACCTGTGGCTGCTGGAGGCTGCGGTGGGCTCCCAGGCTTGGGGAAGCGACATCCTGACAGGGCTGAGTAGTTTACACTAAACATGCATGCACAAAGGCCTCACAGACACACTGGGATGTTTCTAAACGGACGCTTTCAGGTCTACTGCCTCATCTAGTCCTTGCTGTTAAGGTCATGAAATAATGTTCCATCATCTGCCTTTCAGCAGGAGAAAAGAGATGCAGAGAGGTGAGGAAATGGGCCCAAGGACAACTAAAAAGTGGTGATGGTTGCACTCGAACTCAATTCTGCCTGGCTCTGTTTTCCATGATTTTCCCCAGCTTATAGTGGCAGAGGATAAAATGAGAATGGATGTGAAAAAGCTTCGCCCAATGCTTAGTTAACAGTGTGGCGGAATTCAAGGTCCACTCGGTCGAAATCACTGGCGGGACTTCCATGGGGCACACAAGATGTCTGGAGGAAAATATGAGCAGGGTCCTCAATTGTGAACTTCCTTCTGAAACACCTGCCCTTCCCCAGCCTGGGCGTATTCATGTAAGCAATCATCACTACTAACAGAACCACCTTCCTTCCTTGAAAAGATCTCGGTAAGAGGTCAGATCTCACCACTGCCTAAAGGCATCGTCATTCTTCTTGTTTCTCAAAAGGAATTTTAAAACAACAGATTGGTACAGGGTCCCTTGGTCTTCAGATCTGATCATTTTATACCTCTCTGCACAGCCGGTGTGTGGCTTCCTGGAATAGGAGCGGTGTGCTACTCAGTCATTCATTCATTCAATCATCCATTCGAGACATGTTACTGAACATCTAGTAAGTGTCAGGCCCTGTTTTGTGAACAAAACAGAAGTCCTTGCCCTACAGAGTTTATAACCTAGCCTGAGGATATCGGTTTTCTTGTCTAGCACTCTCCAACTTACAAAGGGTTACCATATCCACAACTCCATTTGACACAAGTTGTCCATTTGACAACCTCACATTAACACAAGATAGGGTAGGGGAGGCACCCTTCTACCTTTACAGGTAAGAAAAATAAGTCCAGGGGAAAGTGGTGATTTGCCAAATTGCCATGCCAGCTGGTGGCAAAGCTAAGAGTTATACCCAAGGATTCTTCTTCTGTTTGATCTTTAAAAAATAGTAGCTAAGTGGAATCTTTGAAATAATATAGCTAAAATTAGTGGGGACTCAAAGTACATTATTAATTGTGGATCATGGCCACCTCAAAGTTGAGTGACAATGAATACAATCTAAGGTTCATTTGAAAAATATGTTCAGGACCCTCTTCCAGATTATTTATCAACACGTTGAAAAAAGGGGATGGGCCTCAGCTCCAACCCTGCCCTTTCCCCAGTGTGGTCATGGTCAGAGCTCCTTTTCCTGGCCCTGCTCCTCTGCATGAAGTGCTCTGTGATGCATGTGCCTGCAGAGAGGCAAAAAATCTCCTTCTTAAGCCAGAAGAATCCAGAATGTAACTTCCAAAGGGGAGCTCAAAAGAGCGACTGTTGGCTTTGTTTACAAACTCTGGAGCGCATGCTTACTCTGGCACCAAGACTGAGTCCTGGTCATGTGCACACACAGTGGAGGAAGAGAGATGCACAGAGTGTAGGAAATGAAAAGCTGTCTCGTGGTGCCAGGAGGGGGAGGGGAAGACCAGGGGTTCCCTCCCACAGAAGCACAGCTGTCTGTCCTAACAACGGAATATACTCCGTTCTGCTGCTTTAAGATTACTTGGGATGGAGGGGGAGGGCTTGGCCAGCTCAACCTCAGTGCATGTGTTATCTGGGAACACGAGTGGCATGGCCCTTGGGAACAAGATGCCCAGGTGCAGGGTTAGAACAGAGGAGCTTTGGAGACCACGGTCCACATACTCCTGCTTAGCTAACAGCATCTCCAGAGGTGCAGGTCTGTTTATTGCCAGGTATGTGGGAAGAAACAAGGCACTGAGATTCAGGGTTTGAGATGCATATGTTATTACAATGGAGGGATTAAAGCTGCATTATAAGGGCGACTCCCCTTCCTATCTAGGTGTAAGTGTAGTGTAACATCTGTGCCATGAGCCAGCAACCTGCTCCATCTATTAGATCGCAAGACCCGTGCAGGGCAGGGCCCATGTTTCTCTTCCCCATTTCTGGATCTTCTCATCCTAGAATAGACCCTGACACAGAGAAGGTGCTAAATAAATGAAGTGAATTGGTCAAAAATGCAGAATCCGAGGCCTGGGGAGCAGCAAGAGTGGGGCAAACCAGTCCGGGTGAGAGTCCAGGCTCCAATCACAAGGAGCCGGGCTCTGCCTTCCACGCCCAGCCAGCTTTCTGGCGAGCCCCCCTTCCCCAGGGCACCCTCACCTCGGCAGACTGGTCTGTGGTCGCTCCAGGCTGCAAACATGTCGCTCACTTTCATACAGGTGATCCGCTTGGATCCTTGCAGGTCATAGCCCTCATTGCAGGTGAACTGGACGCTGGATCCTAACCTGTGAGACGGAGCGTGTCTGTGAGTTCGAACCCTGGGCCTTCCAGGCCTGCCCGGAGCGCTTCCTGCTTCCACAAAGAAGTACCAACACCAACCTTATCCCTCCTCTGGCCCTTAATCACTACAATTGGATCACTTAAAAATCTCCATTTCTTGACCATGGAATGGTTTTGGGATTAAGTTAAAAGGTGACTGGGAGCAAAACAGCTATCAACTGGGACAGCCAAGAGTGGGTGGATAATATACAGAAGTTTAATAAAAAATGGAGAACTGTGGGAAGATGCCTTGACAGAAACTTTGCAAAATGCACCCTCTTGGGGCCCTAGGGCCTCCCAGATCACAAGAGGCACGAGCTGCCTGCTGGCACGTCATTACTTATGGCAGCTGTCCTCCGTACCCTAGGAGCAGGTTTGCTGGGTGACACCGGCAGTCTTCAGCTCTCCCGTTCTCCTTAAGGCGTGGCACTAGCCCCAGAGCTGCGCCAGGAAAGAATGTCAAAGGCCGGAGCTCTTCTCCAGAAAGTATCTACTCCTATAACCACACCATCCTCTCTCTTCCACCTCCACAAGGCCAGCCCGCCCTTTTCTTCCCCCACCAAGAGTCCATCCCACCCTTCCTGCCCTCAGAAAAGTTCCCGAACAGCTCTTACCTGAAATCCGAGCCTAGCCTTTTGCCCCTTTCAGGTATGCCAGGGTCTGGACACATATTATGCCCTTGGGATACACCAATCTGAGTTACTACAAGGCAAAAAACAGCACAGACAGAGATGGATAACCACAGGAAGGCACCAGGCGGGGCAGTGTCGTGGGGGGCAGGGGCGGTGGACCCACAGGCGGAAGGAGGCCCTGCTCCGGCGGGGCTGCGTGAGGTTGCTGGGGTCCACTGGGCTTGGGTCTCCTGAGTGTGCAAGGTGGGCAGCTGCTGTTGACAAATTCCTTTGTGAGCAAAGTCCATGTGAAATTCATCAAGAGCACACAGGTCCAGAGGCAGGCACCCTAAACCAACAACCACCCCATTCCCTCGTTCCACACCAGCGGCCAGAGGTGGATGGTCTACAGCCTTCCAGTGACCTCCCCACCCCGAGCTTCGGATCCAGGGATGGCGACTCTAGATGAGATGAGCCCCACCCCCCGCCCAACCTCAGCCCCAAATGGAGAAATGACTCAAAGAAAGTTAAATAAAAGGTGGATGCGTGATCAGAAACGGTAAAGAATGTAAGAGAAAGCAGAAGTCTGAAGTTCAAAACAGGGACTTGAGCTCAAACACAGATATTTCTGCCGAGAAACCTCTTCCCATCAGACACTTCTCAAGCCAGAGCAAGCAGGAACCATGGCACCCCACCCCCGCCGCCCCGTGCGTCCGGCCAAGGGCACGGAGCAGAGGTGGCACCTGCAGGGGTTCTGGCAAGTGCTGTGATGCTCTCACACGTGCCAACACCAGAGTCCTGTTTACAACCACGTGCACAGTCGTCCGGGCTAAAGGAGACGCTTGGTCAGGGGGCGGCGGACACACACAAAGTTCGTTTTCTCCTGTTTTCAGTGGGGAGGCTGGACACCTGCTGGCCCCCGCCAGTTCACTGTTCTCGAGATGCTGATACTCAGGAGGCTGGAACCGCCTCATGCCTCTGGATTCTTGGCTTTGGGGGTGACCAGGAGCTGGGGCCAGGCAGACAGCCTCAGGATCCCAATACCACCCTTAAAACCAGGGATGACAGGAAGTCTGGAACGATGTTTCCTGAGTCGGCCCATTTCTGTCCCACCTGCTCAATGTACTGCAATATGAGCAATGTGCTCCATCACTCACTCCCTCACTCACTCACCCACGTACTCACTCATTCCTCATAGGAATACACAAAAGGCATTAATTGAGCATCTGCTGTGTACACAATACTATTTTATATACCATGGGAGACGTCAGTGTCAGATGTCACACATGACCTCTGTCCTCAAGGAGATGTCAGTTGAGTGAAGACGTGAAACACGGGAACTAACTGAAACCACATGGAGAATTGATGAAGATGTAGCTACAGAGAGACTGAGAAGGAGGGCCCATCTCCTGTTGCTGAGAGAAGCATGAAAGGCTGCCCAGAGGAGGTGGCATTGAACATGGACCTTCTGAGAGAGTAGGACTGGGATACACGGTGACAGAGCAATGGCAGTTCAGGCAGGCAGACAGGCATGGGGAGTGAGGTGGGAACATGGCAACAGAACGGGGGCTGCCCAGTGTGACTGGAATAGGAGGGAGGGGGATGAGTGACATGAACGAACGACGGGAGATTTCAGAGGTCAGATTTTTAAGGAGTTTGGTGTGATCCTGAGAATGACGGAGAGCCACTGAAGAGTCCCGAGTGGGGGGAGGACCTGGGTTGCTCATGAGGTAGCCAGTTACTGCAAGATGAGTTAAGAAGTTTTGTGACTGTCCAGGTAAAGGACAGCAAGAGTCTGGTGGCAGGGGCGGACATAAAGTAGTGAGAGCGGACGTGGCAAAGAATCGCCTGGGCTCATGGGAGACTAGTGTGTGGGGAGAGGGAGCAGGGGGCTTCCTGGCCAAGGGACCTGTGACAAGCTGCATGTTAGACTCACTGAGTCTGACGTTCATTTCCACAGTTAGAAGCCTGATACAGACCCTGTTCAAATCTCCAGGTACTTCAGGGCGTGGATGGCCAAGGGGCCTGGGGAACCAGACATAGTGCACACTCAGGCCAGACCCCTGGTATCCTCTGCGTTGTGTGGCAATGAGCACAAGGCCTCTTGGGTAGCCTTCCTTTCCTGAACATTCCACATCACCAGGTTAAATCCGGTCACGCCCACTGGAATCTTATCCCTTTCTCACCTCCCCTTGCTTGCCAAGCCTCTACTTCCCAAACTTTCATATCCTAAACTTAGCAACATTCCCATTCTCACCAGTCCAGGAGCCTCCAGTCTGCGATGATAAGATGGAAGGGCCATCTCCAAAAGCAGAGCAAGCTCCTGCTTCCTGGAGCCTCAGCGTTTTTTTTGCAAGCAGCGGGAAGGAGATAACTAAGCCCTCCAGGAGCCCACGGCGGTGGGAAGGAGAGAGAACGCTCGCTCGGTTCTAAGAAGACGAGCAGGTCCGCCCCGAGCTGTACCTGTGGCTCCTCTGGAGGTGAGCCAACCTCACGTGGCCCCACCCTACTGAGGACTCCGCGGCTAAGCCCTCACCTTCTTCAGGCCCTGCTCTCTCCACCCCGCCCACCGACCGTGCTCATCCCAAAGTCCCTGCCGACCACCACGTGGGAACCGCACAGCCACCTGGGAGCACGCTAACAATGGACAGCAATGTCCTGACTCCTTTTCTTGCCATCTTATTCAGTGTGGACACCACCCAGTAAGCACACGGAGCAGAAGGCTAAAAGATGAAGACACTTCTGGATCAGAATGAAGAGACCATGCCACAGCCCACCTACCGAACCACAGCTCTTGACCTACAGAGCAAACTGGCTGCCTCCCCTTTAATCAGCCAGACTGAGGGAAGGCCCAGGCCCCATCCAGGAGGCTATGAGCCCAGCATAAGCCTCTCACACCAACTGGTGCCCTGTCTTCCTGGGAGGACTGAGCAGATGACCCCAGCCCCATGTAGCCTGAAAGGCTCCCCCAGCAACAAGCCAACTTAAGTCACGGGGAGCAGTTTACTGCCTGAATTATGGAGATACACGGCTTTTCCCCCTCTTTAATCCCAACCTCCCCTGCTTCATCAAAACAAGCCACTTATGTTTGCAGCATTACTTTGCTATTGGCTACAGAAGGAAGAAAGAGAAGGCAAGGTGAACCTCACCGCACCCTACAAGGATCCTTAGGGTGAGGCAGAAGCTGAAACATGCTCAGAAAGGCAATGCCTGCTACGCAAAGTGGAGGGAAGCAGGAACATGTGGGTGGTCAGAACCGATCGATGGCTGGGGGTCCATGGCACCCATGGGCTGTGGGACAGATGCAGTAAGTGGGGTCCAGGCTATGTGAGTGTGGGACACTCCTCCTTTGAAGTTCAGGACATCTGTCCATAGGGAATTGGGGCAGGGCACAGCAGGCCAGGCACCTGCAAACATTTGATTAGCTGCCTTGGAGACAGTTTGAGTCACACACTCATCCCTCCCCGGGGAAATCTCAGAACAAAGATCAGTACCTTGTTATAGAGATATATATTTTTCAAAGAATCGTTGCATTGTTTCATTGGAATAAGGCTTACTCATCTTTCTAAGGGAGCTCCGGGCACTTCGGAGGAGCTAATGAACACCACGGGCCCTCTGTCAGACAGGATGCACCCACAGCATCACGTGTAACTTTTAGCCAGTTCGTGGGCCTCCTGAAGTCCCAGGCCAAGAAGGCCCATCTTAGATACAACAGCATCCTTGGTAGGAAGAGGGGGTAAGGTTTTGTATTGCCATTTTACAGATGTGGAAACTGAGACCTCAGTGTCTGGGGTAACATGGTTACCTGAAGACACACTGGGATAAAAAACTTGCTCTCCCAAACCTGGCCCATTTCCTTAAAGCTCGCCTGTGGCTGGCTCAGGGCCAAGTCTGAAGTGCAGGCGTGCCAGCTTGGTTCATCTGGCCTCCTGTGGCTACAGAAACAAAGAGCCTGCGAGGGCCCAGGCCACAGTTCAAGCCTTCTCTGCAGACTCCTGGCCTAACCTTCAGCTCGCCCTGCTCCCTGCTTCTTCCCCTGGTCCCTAGTCAAGCACAGAGGTGGGGACTCCAGGCTGCCCTCTGCCATCCAGTTCCCTCGGGGTGCAATGACTGGAGGACTTGAAAGACCAGAGAAATCCCACACCCAGGCTCAGTTCTGTTGGGGTCTCTGGCCCAACCCCGCTCCCACCACAACACAGCACAGAGCTCTGGACCCACCGGTGGCGGCTTTGTCCTCTCTCAGGAAATGCTTCTAGCACCTCAAGAGAAGCGAGCACGTGGAGGTGAGATGGAAGGAGAGGGTCAGGAGGGAGGACAGAAATAGAGAAGGAGGAGAAAGCAGAGAAGGGGGGGAAGAAGGAGGAAAGGGAACGTGGAGGGAGAGGCCGAAGGATGGGAGACGCAGAGGGCAAAGGGAGGAGGGGGAGGAGACAGTAACCTGAAGGCCAGTCATTCGGGAACCAAGGAAGGCGCCCCACACTCACCTCCAGAATGAAAACAGAGGGATTCTTGGAAAAATCTCCTCTGCTTTCAAGACCAGCCTTCCAGGGTGGCCCAGAACCTTCCCAGACCTCTTGCTGCGCTCCAGCCCAGAAGCCCCATAGCACAGGTTCCAATCAGCTATTTCTGTGACGTTCCAGCCCATTCCCCTAAAGCACTGGGTGCCCCCCACCTTAAATCTTTCAGACGCCAATAGCAGGAACATATTCCATAAACATAATCGTCCCCATGACCACACAGAGCCCAGCACTGTCCCACTGGCTCGAGAGGCAGGACCCCTGTCCTCTAGTCCACGTTTGCCCAGCCAGGCCCAGGGACCCTGGTGGGGGTCACTCGGCGGTTCCCTCTCTCCCCTTCCCAATCTCATCTTGGGAGCTGGAATTGGGGCCCTGAAGCCTCCAAGGTCCAAGTGGAGGTCACTGACTCCTAGAGGAGGAGCCAGAACAAGGACTGTCTTAGCAGGTGGAAGTGATTCAAAAGGAAAAATAAAGAGAGAAATGGAGCAGTAATGACTCCCTGGACTGTAGTTAGAATGGGAAGTGAGGGGAAAAGAGGAGAAAGGAGAGAAATGGGAGGAAGAAGAGGAGGGGAGGCCAAGGACAGGCCCTTGGGCTGCTCACTGGCCACTGGGTCAGTGCGTCCTGCTCAGAGCCCTGGATGGAGGGGGGCAGGATTGAAGGGCAATCACTCCAGCATCATCTGGCTCCCCTACGGTCACAGCGCCGGCGGGCGTGACCTCAAGCAAGAGGCGGACACTTACACACAGATGTCTTCTGGTTGTTATCTTTGCTGGGCATCAGCTTCACACCTCGAGACTTCAACTCAATCTGCTTCTTGACTAGAGAGGAGGTAAGAGAGAAAACGGTTGAAGTTACTGTCTGTGACTGCAAATGGGGTTCCTTTAGATGGATCCCTGTCTTGGCCTGGGACAGTCCATGGTGGGTGAACGCCAGAAGCCCCTCTGGGCGAGGATATACCAAGGGTGGCATTTAGGTGCCGCAGACTCTCAGACATTAAGAGGCTGGCCCTCTCAGGGAGGCACAGGTGATCTCCTGTCCAAGTGCGAAGCCCGGCCTTTCTGGCCCCCTGCAGATTCAGTCCTGCCCAGTCTCCGATCGGCTCTGATCAGAGGTGTGAGATTGGATTCTGGCCCCAAACTGTCACCCTCCCTGAATCCACGCCCTCTGCAAGGTGACTCAACTCCTTCTCATTAAAGAGGTGGAATACATTTCTTCACCCCTTGACTTTGGGCTTGGCCACTGGAATTTTGGAGGCCTTGCACAGGTCCAAAGGCTTGAAAAGTGCCTGTTAGATTCGGCTTGACCCCCTCGCATCTCTGCTGTCATTGGGAGAAGACACAGCTGGTCCCAAGAGGATGAGGAACCTGTGGAGCCAATCAGCACAGCCTGAACCAGCCAACTTACAGTGAGCAGGAGAAGCTGAGTCCTGGAGGCCTTTGGGGGTTGGTGCCTGGCTCAGTGGGAGCCTGATGGACTGAACTGGGTTTTAATCCAAGCACTGAGTCCAGTCTAGAGCTCTTTAAGACTTTAACACAGCAAGGGCACTAGAGCCAGAACTCCGCAATCCCAAAAGCCATTCCTCTGCATCCATCAACCTTCTGTGTCTGACTGCCCCAGGTCCCCAGAGCACTCTACTGGCCTCCAAGGGTTTCATCCTGTCTCTGGTTATTTGGCTTGGGGTATCTATCCAACGCCAGACCCCTGTGGCCTCTCACAGCTGGCCCATGGAGGGTGACTCAACCCCACTCAGACTGGTACCCAGTTGTGGTAGCAGTATCTGTGTCCAGGCACCTCTTATGTGCCAGGCCCTGGGCTAAGTGCCTTCCATGTACTTTATTTACATCAGCATCCTTGACTCCTATCTTCCCTCTTGCCCGCACATGCTGCATCAGCGAATCATTCCAAATATATCCACGGGTAATGTCCACGTCCATCACCATGGTCCAGCTCTGCACTACTCCTCTCCCCTGTTGCCATGGCCTCCCGTCTTCCTTCCCTGCCCCTGTTATAATCTGTACTCGATGCAAGAGCCACAGGGATGCTTTTAAAACATAAGTCAGACTGTATTACATTTCCGTTCAGAACTCTTCGGGGGCAACCCGTGTCTCCTAGAGCAAAAGCCAAAGTCTTTAAAATGACCTGCACAGCCCGATCTGCCCTGCCCGTGACCTCAATCATTCTCCTCCAGCCACGAGCCTCCCTGTCGTTCCTACAATATGCCAGGCAGGTGCCTGCTTCAGCCTGCCCGCTCCCTGGAATGTTCTCCCCACAGAAATCTTCGCGACTCGCTCCTCTTCCTCTGGAAGTGTTTGCACAAACACCACGTCCTCACGGAGGCCTTCTCTGACCACTCCGTTTAAAACTATACCTCCAACCTCAGCTCTCCCTACACTTTCCTGACTTTATCTCCCTAACTTTCTAACACTCTACGTGATTAACTTAGTGACTTTTGTCACCCCGCATTGCCAAGTAAGCTCCATGAAAGCAGGAGTTTTTGTCTATTTTCTTCACTGCTGTCTCCCCAATGCCTAGAATAGTTCCTGGTACACAGTGGGCCCTCTGTAAACATGTCATTTGGTCCTTATACGCTCAACAACCTTGACCAGTAGTTATCATACCTGTTTCATAGATAATAAAATCCAGGTTCAAAGTGATTGAAGGGATTTGCTCTAGGTCACCCTCAGCATCTTCTCTTGTGACCTGCTCCCCAGAGGCAATCCCAGAGGGATTAACCTTCTCCAGCATCTCCCCGCTCCTCGCTCTGGCCCCCAAAACTCTGGTACTTGCCCTGCACTGGAGGTAACGCACCGACCTCGAAACTAAAGCCCACGTGACCAGGTGTGCCAGGGGACCATCTCCCAGACCCCCCCACCCCTGTCTGCATACGTCAAAAAGCTCCCCAAGGAGTTGTTCCCCACTAACTGCTGTCTGTGCTGAATACTTGATAGAATTCAGTTACTACCACAGAGTCACTGCTTTCCAATGTGGATTCAAACCCTTTTTATAAATGTGTTTTATAAATGTGCATTATTCTTCATGTGTATCCAGCAGGAAAATTTCCAATGAACACCAACGTGGGCCCATTATGAAACAGAGGGTGTTAGTAGGGGAACATGCATTATTCAAGCCTAGCTAATACGGTGCAGCAGGGGAAAATTTCCTCTGATTTGATCATCCCAAGAGAACAAGAGTGGTCCCAGCACCGTGACAACACTTGGAGCTCCTCTCCTGGATGCCCCGGCATTGGGGCAGGGGTGGGGAGAGGGGTCTCTATCACCCAGCATGGCCCGTTTGAGGTCAGGTCTGTGGAGATGGCTCAGGGCACCTGGCCAAGAAAGGAACGGCGAGTCAGTATTCCCAATCCCCCCATTTCCAGTGGCTGCATCCGCTGGAGAAGAGGGATGGGAGAGGGGGCCAGTGCTCCATGGGTGCCATTCCCAGGGGCCAAGGCTGCTTGGGGTCCCTTGTGGCTGCTGAAGGGTGACGGTGAGGTGCAAGTAGACAGGAGGCGGTGGCTGAGGGGGAGCCTTACTTCTTCTCTTTTCAAGGCTGCATTGAGGCTGAGAGGCTCCTGCTCTTCTCCTCTCTCGGGACCCCAGAAAGAGTCCTTCTGGTTTCTGTGTCCCTCCTCTCTGCTCGTCCTCCCCAGAAGGACTGGCTAAGTTGATGGCTCTGTAATGCCTCAGGCCATTTCTAGCACAGGACAGCATCACATCCCCCAGTAGGAAGTACTGTATTTTGCCATATGCAGTGTGCACCCATGGTTTTGGTCCAAACTTTCAGGGGGAAAAAAAAAGACTTTTGTTTTAATTTGTTAAATTCAATTATTTATTTATTTATATTGAGAAACAAAACCTATTGTCGTACTCCAGAGTATTATTTTGCATATGGATATCGCTACTGCTTTCCAGTTACACTTTCAACGCATAAGCACAAATGAAAGAATTAAAAGCATTTACATAGAGATGGAATTAGTACTACCCATGTACCATGCAGATCCTTATTTTTCCCTCACAGATTTGGGCATTAAACATGGCAAAATACGGTAACTCCTATTCATCCCCCTTTCCTTCCTGCCAGTTACCACAGGACGGCACTTCAGCGCTTCAGGACGGCACTTGAGAGAAGCTGAAGCTATGCGGGGCTTCTTTAATGACACATCAACACTGTGACCATTTACTCGTGTGAGCTGGGCCTGGAGGGTCATGCTGCCTTGCTGTCTGTGAGCGTCACATGCTAGCCCAAGGAAAGCAGGGCCCGCTGTATGGACAGGGGTTCCTTACGCCCACGACACATCTCTAAAAGATGCGTGTCCAGGCCTCACTGGCTCAGGCCCGCGCTGGGGGAGAAGGAGCCTACAATGGGCCCGCACCACTGCCATAGCTGATGAGTGGGTCAGGGAAGTGCCTTGGGCTGGGAGGGAACTCTGAGCACCAAGGCCGTTGGCATCAAGAAACCACCTCCACATGCTGGGGCCTCAGTTTCTGAACAACTCCAGGGAAGTGGTCACGCCCTAAATTATATATAGTTAATTTATGTTTTAAACCATCTGACCAAATGGCTGGGGAGTGATCATGGAATATGGGGCACTATGGGAAATCAGCCACAAAACAAGCTCATTGCAAAACCAGCTGGAGAGACCAGGGCAGACCAGGGCAGACCGAGTGCAAAGGCTCTGAGAACAAGGGCGTTTCTCCCTCCAGATCCCCACAGGCCACCACTGACAGGCCCAATCCTAAGGAAGTGTACAAAATGGCAAGGACCTAGAGAATTTTGGGGATGTGTTCATTCATGTTGTTTGTACATTCTCGTGGAGTGTAGTGCCAACAACGTTATACAGAAGCACTAGTCTCTAAAGAGGATGCTGAAACTACTGATGTAGCGGAGATAAAATGGAGCTTCGGGCTGGCTCCACAGTTCCGGCTATACATGGATGCACCACTCCCCATGCAGATACATATGTGCATGTAACCATACATGCATACACATTAGTGTCTACAGGAAGCACAGCCATGAGACACATTTGTGCACTTGGGTACACATGCCTATCAATACTCACATGCAAACTATAACTCATACTTATTCATGCTTTTGTACTGTATGTGAACAAAGTGAGGACTCCCAAGAGAAGAGTTGTGGCTTTAACTGGTTGATGAAAATCTCACTAGGTACATTCATCTCTTCTGAATGATAATGACTACAGGAGACTGCCAGGCTACTCCATTCAGCCTTTATATTCTGGTTAATTACAAGACATTTCCCCGCTGTTGTAAAGGTTAGCGGGACACATGGTACACATTTAGCTAGAAGAATCTGGCTATACAAATGCCTTTCCAGTCTGCAGTGTGAGTGACTGGGCTGAGCTAGCAGGAGACAAGGACTTGTTAGTAGAGCACAGGGATGTCTGACCTGTCTCCGAGGCTCTGGGAATCACGAGTGGCGGAACCTGCCGCTTCTGCTTAGTCCCATGGAGTCCCTCCACGCGGGTGGGCCCCTGCCCCAACCTTGATCACCCGCATTCCCCACCACCTGGCTGTCCTGCTGGCTGCAGCATCCCTTCGTCTCCCCAACACCTACTTCTTCGTCAAGTCCAGTTCACGAGACCTTATAAAAAATTTCCCATGTGAACCTTCTGTCAATGTTCTAAGCCACTCATTCCCTCAATGCATCCTTTTTGGCTTGGGTTTTTTCAGCGGTTCACTCTCTCTGGCCCATCTTTAAAAATGTTGCAGAGCGTGATCTTTTAAAAACGGAAATCTGATTTCCCCTTGCTGGATGTGCATCCCACCCTCTGTCCCTTGCACCTTGTCCGGGAGGGTCTGCCTCACTGCCTGGCCACCAGCCTGGAGAAACACTTTCATTATCCACAGTCTACTCTAGCACACTGGCTCCTCATCTCACTCAGTTTTATGCCAAAGATGTAATGTTTGGTGCAGATGCCTGGAGGCCTAATGCTTCTAGTGGACACTGAAGCCCTTACTGTGGGGAAAAGCAGTGAGGAAGGCAGTGACTGTAGAACAGAGCTGGGAAGTGCAGGGCCAACAAAAAAAGAGGTGTCCGTTGACTTAAGGGATAAATATAAAACCATCGCACCAGATTTGATCAGGATGTTGCCAATACATAAATGAAGAGGCCACAGTGGCACCACCACAGCCATGCGCTGGGACATTCAGTGGCCATGGAAGGCTTCTTTCAAGATTAGCAAAGGTGTTCACCCTTTGTTGGAAAGCAGGAAAGTGTGATGTCAGCTGTTGATGCTGTAACTATGGTTTTAGGAAGCAGCCTAAACCCGTGATAGCCCTGAAAAGATTGCTCACTTTGCCACATCAATTTCTGCAATTTCTGCAAATGGAGACAGAGAAATCAGTCACATCATTTCTGATGGAATCACAAAGGTTTGAAGAGTGTCCTCAAAACATAGGGCAGAAAAACACTGAATGGTGAATTAGGAATGGAAGCCACAGAACTGAACCAAGATTCCATACCCCCCTAGTTAAGTACTCCATCACAAGTCCAGAAATTGGAATTCCGGAATATTTAAGATTTCCAGTGTCTAGTCCTCTGTACCCACTCTTGAAATTGCCGAGGCCTAGTGAAAGTCTTCAGTTCCAGTTGCTCAAGATGCTCTCAGTGGCCTCATTTTGAGTAGGATAAAAGTGGGCTTTCTGGTAATAGCAGTCCAAGCTCCAGGTACCAGCGTCACAGAAAGAAGCAACAAAGCTGGTGCTACTGATGGCGCATGGGGCTTGTAAACAAGAGCTGGGCTCTAAATCTTTAACATGTGTCACTTTGTGACTTAGAAAGAGTTGGAGAGGTTATTGTGACCCAAGATGACGCCATGTTCTTGCAAGGAAAAGATCGTAATATTCAAATTGAGAAACATAGTCAAGAAACCACGGGGCAGTCAGAACGTTACTACTTCCAATGGTGACAAAAAAACACTAAATGAACATCAGTCATTGTGCTGAAGATTGCTGGGATGAATGATGCGGAAGACAATGAAAAGAAAGAGTCAAAGACGTACTGAATGCTATAGAAGCTACTGGTGACAAAGGTTTCATCCAGGTGCTTTGCTTTGGTGTATGCCAGGCTTGAATTCGCTGCTCCAGCTAATGAAGAGCAAAAAATTGATGTGGAAACCATTCAAAGATCACTCCACATTCTGGCAATGACCCTTGCTAAGAATGCCGGTGTTGAAAGACTATCGATAGTTAAGAGAGTTATGCAAAATCCCCCAGAATCTGGTCATGTACCATGCTGGGTGATTTTTTTGAATAGGTCAGAAAAAGGAATCGTCAACCCAACTTAGGTTGCAAGAAGTGCCCTGCTGGATGCTGCTGGTGTGACTTCTTGGTTAACCACAGCAATACTTTAGCTACTGGAGCTCCTAAAGAAGAGACGGTCCCTAGCATGGTAGATGGGAGACAGCATGGGTGCGGAATGTTCTAATGTCTAGAATAGTGTTTTGCCATTATTAATGGACTGTGCAGTGGTCTTCACAAATGACTTCCAGGAAGTCAACTGGAGAAAAGGACTGGAAGAAAGATGTTTCAGGGAATCACTGTGGCCATCGGTTATTGGTTCCAGTTGCCATGGCAATGCTGTTCTCTCTCCCTGAAACACCCTTGTTCCTCCTCTCTGGGCTACCTCTTGTGGGTTAAGGCCTCACTCAAAGATTATCTGCTCTCTGTGGCTGTCTCTACATCTCACGGAGAAGCCAACGCCCTCTCAAGACTGCATTTGGGCCACTGAAACCCTTAATGCACTGCAATGTCATGTCTTGTTCTCCTGTCAATTTGTCCTATGAGCTTCTATGTTTGTATCCTGTGACTGACACAGAGTCAGGCACATAGAAGTTTTCTGATAATAATAGTCTGATGACCAAATGGATGTATGATCACCGTTTAGAAGGATATGTGCTTTGAATTCATTTCCTGCAAAAGGAACGGGTCTTGTTCACTGGTGAGGTGAGGAGTGCCATGTTTTGTGTTCAAGCTCACCTTGCAGTTCAGGCTCACTCTTAACTGAATTCAGAAGCCCGGCTTTGTGGGCTCCTGAGTCAGGTAGCAACAACCCTGCAATTTGTGCAAAGGACCCCGGAGACCCAGAACTTGGAAATGAGGCTGGCAAGAGTTTGGCAGCTCAGTAGGCCAACAGAAGAGGACAAAAGAGTCAGAGCTTGGACCACAGGATGCCTGAGGCACTTTCTGCTCCGGTTGGAGACTGCAAATCAGTCACAAGCAAGAACACAATGTGTTCAAGTAAAAAACAGAAGCTTCAGCTTGTTACTATAAACAGCCTCAAGCATCTCAGCGAATGCAAACTGTTGTCAAATGGAAAAGTTTATTCTGCAGACAATTGAGTTTACAGGACTTGCAGGAAGCCGAAGAACTGGTGGCTTTCCCTGTAGAATATCTTCCATCTCCTGGTCACCAGCACTGCACTGACAAGAGACGCAATGAGAGGGACAGCAGGGCCAGGCTAGGCTTTGGCTGAAGGGAGTGATGGGCACTCGATAATGGTCATCAGGGCAGAGTGGCAGGCAAAAGGAACACCTCCAAAGAGGAGTCAGAGCCACCAGCTGGCTCTCATTGCACATGGTTACTTCATACAACAAGTCAAGGGGATTGGTGGGGTTTGAAGCTTCAAGGTCCCACTTCCTGAGCATCTGCCATGTCCCAGATACTTCACCAGGATCTCTTTTAATTTCCAATAGCCACGTGGGGTTCTTATTACTCCCTCTCTACAGGTGACGGAGAGGGGCACTGTTCTCCCTGCCAGGGAAGTCCCTCACTAGTTGTGATCCTTTGCCCCTGGGAGCATTCAGAAAGGTTCTTCTCACTCTGATTCCTTGAAGTCTTGTAAGAAAAACAAAAAACAAACAAACAAAAAAACACACAAAACCCCCCCCCCCACAAACAACCCCAAACAAAACAACAAACAAACAAACAAGGAAGCAATGAACACTGAGAAGACCTCGAAATAACCCTGGAGGCAGAAGAATGGATTACACAACTTCTATGGTTTTCCAGGACTAGAAGGAACCTTAGGGGACATCCAGTCCTGGGGTTCCCATGATTAGGTACAGGAACTCATCATTTTAACCTCTCAGGCAAATGCCTGCTTCACAAAACAGGTAAGAGGGGAACTGCTCTGGTTGAAGTTGGGGCACAAACTCTGGTTGAAGTCAGGGCATAAATCTGGAGTCCCACCCACTCAGCTGCTACCAAAACAGTTGCTGGGAGAACCCTTTGGCCTCCAAGGAACCCACGTTGCAAACTATTCTTTTGGACCCCTCTTGTCATGCTATACAAGAGTCCTCATGGGGAGGACTCTTGTCTAAGAGGGGATGGATGGACCCAGCCTCTATTTTGCCTTGGATCTTTCACTTCCCTATCTCCAGCCCAAATCCTCCTTCTCTGAGCTACAGACTAGCAGAGTAGCCAACTACCTACTATGTAGTCCCCGAGCCCCGCATATCCCAATACAACCCAAGAATCAATGTGTCCCAAGCAAAATTCATCCCCCATCTGTCTCTGGCTGAGACCATCCTGGTGAATATAATTATTTTTTATTCACTCAAGCCAGAAACCTAAGATTCATCCCTGACCCCTCCATCTCCTTCCCCCCGCCCCCTCTCACTCCCCAATCTAACTAGTCATGAGTCCAATAGGGTGAACTGTGGAAAGTCTCCTCTGGTCTGCCTCCCCCATTTCCACTGCTTCGGCCTAAACCAGGGGTGTCCAACCTTCGGACGTCTCTGAAACACACTGGAAGAAGAGCTATCTTGGGCTACACATTAAATACATTGCAACATGTACTCACAAAATAATCTCGTAAGGTTTTGAGTAAGTTTATGATTTTTGTATTGGGCCACATCCATAGCCATCCTGGGCCACATGCAGCCAGTGGCCGCAGGCTGAACACCCCACCCTGGTCCTTGTCATCTTATTCTAAAAGACTCCTCACTGAACCCCCATCTTCATTCTACAGCAATCAAAGAGCTTTGTAAAATGAAAATGTGATCCCACCTCCCCTCTTGTGAAACACTTCCGATCACCTCTCATCACCCACGGGATGAAGCCCAACTTTACCGCCATTTTTGACAAGGTGACCCTGCCTGAGTTTCTGGCCTCAGGCCTGGCTGCCCCTCACGGCTTACCTCTGCTCCAGACTGCAGACTTTGCTCTGACCCAGTAAATGTTTTCTGTGAGAGGCTTGGGAGTAAATATATTAGGCTGTGGCCATTCATCTTGGTTGCAAACTGCTCACCTCGGCCCAGGTAGCACTAAAGCAGCCATAGACAATTCATAAATCGGTGAGCGAAGCTGTGTTCCAATAAACCCTTATTTATGGTCACTGAAAATTTAAATCTTATACAATTTTCATGTGTCATGAAGTCTTTTTCTTTTGATGCTTTTTCTTCAACTGTTTAAAAATGTAAAACCTACTCTTAGCTGGAGGACCATACAGACAGGCAGAGGGCTGGATCTGGCCTGCAGGCTGCAGTTTGCCGATCTCTGCTCTAGAGACACATAAATATTTGTGGTTCCTTAGACTAAACAATTTCATGCTTTCTTGCCTTCGCTCTACCTGGAATGTTTCTTTCTGTTGTCTGTCTGGCATTTTTTTGAGACCCATGTTGAAGTCATTGCCACTTTTTTGTGGGGTGTTTTTTTTTGTTTTTGTTTTTTGGTGGCTTTTCTTAAGTGCCTCCGGCAAAACTAATTGAGCTTTTATCTCTAGTCCTAGCCCTTCATGGGGCCTCAATTATAGCTCTTATCATGCTGCACAGAAGTTATAGATCTGTGTCTGTTCCTCTCTTTATTTAACCTCTTCTCCTTAAGAGCAGATATTGGTCTGGCCGTGTTCACCTTCCTATACTGTCACACAGTGGTGTCACGCACAATATGCTTGTTAAATTACACACAACTGCCCACCTTCCGACAGCCAGCTAGAGGCAGAGCCAGACTAGAACTCAGGTCCTCTGATACCCTGCAGTATTAGTGGAAATTGTGTCGAGCCACCAACAACCCTAAATTCTGATTGGGCTGAGACAAGAATGGAGTGGGCTATGTTATAGCTTATTTATGAATTTATTTTTTGTTTCCCGGGATAATATACTCATCCATACCATTAGAAGTTGGTCATTATTAGCTCAGAAGTGCCATGAATCACTGAGGTTCTAACGTCATTCATCTGAACTCCGGTGAAACTGACCCTGTGCTGGTGATTCCCCAAGTTCACCCTTGAGACTCCCGCTCTGTCTTCCCAGAGGCAGACCTCTGCACACTGCTAGAGCAGCAGGGGCTCAATGGTAAAGCAGGGTAGGCCTCCAGAGCACAGAGCAGGCCACAGCAGGGGGCTGTGCCTTATTCCTGGCTTCCTGTTGGGTTGGCAGGTGGGAGGCACAGCAGACATGAGTAAGACCTGGTTACTGATCCCAGGGGCTCCCACCTGTACCGTGGGCTGCCAGTGCCGGGCTCCTGAGTTCAAGCGGCCCCCTTTCAATGGCTCCAGCACTCACTACTCCCTCCCCTGACCTTCTCCCTAGCGTGGTAAAGGCTAAAGGCTCACCATCCCATGGGTTCCTTGAACCCACGCTCATTTCTCAACTGGTCCCTTCACTAAACCTTCAGTTTAAGCCATGCAACATGCCTTCCGTCTCCTGCTAGTCCCCTGACTGAAATTTATCTTTGCCACTCTTTTGGACTGAATTTGTAGGCAGGAAACCTTAGATTAGTCTTTAGTAGTTCCAAAGTTTTCATCCTTTAGGGCAGTGGTTCTCAGGGTAAGATTGTACACAGAAGACAGTTGGCAATGTCTTCAGTGCCATTGGCAACTAGCATGTAGTGGGTAGAGGCTGGGGACGCTGTTAGACACCCTACAATGCAAGGACAGTCCCCCACAACAGAATTATCCAGGCCACAATGTCAGTAGTGATAAGGCTGAGAAACCCTGCTTGATGGAGTCCCTGATTCAATTACTAAATGATTGGTGGATACGCTTTCACTATGTACTCGCAGTCTGGGAGATCCTAGGAGAAGAAGGTCCCAGGGAAGAGTCACTTATTACCACAATCAGCACGCACCTCCATAGGTAAGCATGCCAGATCCGGATGAACAGTGCCGGCCGGGGTTCAAATCACTGCCTTCAACACACTACCGACGAGACCGCGAGCCAGCCACGTGCCCTCCCTGCAACTGTCACCCCTCACCTATAAAATGGGCCCGACGGGAGCACCTACTTCACACAATGGGGCTGTCGGGAATGAATGAAGCAATAAATGCCAAGTGCCTGAAACCGTGGAAGAAAGCTCTTCCTAAACACCGACACACTCGGATGTGCAAACCCTGCTCTGGGCTGCAGTGGGGAGGACAGAGAGAGGGTAAGACAGGGCCTACTTCTGAGAGGCTCCGAAGTGATAGTTTTCCAGGCTGTTCGCCGCCACGAACTTGTGAAATTCTTTCAGAGGTTGCAACTAACATTAAAAATGGAAAGGAAATTTTCAGGGTGCATCACGCTAAGTCAGGGTAAATACCACTTGGTGACATTTTCCTTTTAGTTCTACAGATACGTGTGTGTACTGGGTTGTGATGGAAAGTGTATTTTTTTTACAGTGGGATGAGATTAACAAAACAAAGTTTAAACGCTCCCAGTCAAATAAAAAAGGTAAGACACCCAAAGCACCGGAAGAGAAGGCCCTGGGATACTGCAGAAAACTCACACAGGCTTACGAAGTCAGCTTTGCCACATTTATAGGCTGTGTGACTTGTATGTGTTGGGCTAAACAGCCTCTCTGAGCCTCAGCTTCCTCAGCTGAAAAATGGGAATCAACATAGTTACCACTGGGGGGAAGCTCAAAAGGCGCAATGCGCATAAAGCGCATAGTACAGGCCCCGGCCCACACTAGGTGGTCAATCCATGCGTGCTCCTGACCTTCTAGAGGCTTCCTAGTCCGGGTTCTCACTCCCCAATGTCTAGCATCAAGCCTTAACCTATGACCTAGACAAACGGGCCCTCAGCAAATTGAAACAGGAGATATACCCAGCATCTATTTAATCCGACGGAATGACAACGTTTACCGCTTTTCTATTTTGGAAAACACACCGAAAGGCCCAGGCAGGTGCTCACTCCCACAAAGGCTCAACCTCAGCAGTGGAAAAATGTCTCCAGGAAGGGTCTCGGAGCGGGGCTTTGTGGAGCTCCTCAGAACAGAGGTGTCTCCAGTTTATTTTTCAAATACTTCAAAGGTGTCCTGCTACCCAAGGCTGAGGAAATGAGGTGGCTCATAAAAGGTTCAGATTTTCAAGGTAATGCTTCTGCTGCCAGTGCTGCTTTCATTCCAGTTTCCAGCCAGAAAGCCTGACCCGGGGGCCTCAATGCAGGGGCTCCACTCTGTTTTGCCAGGGCCACCTCTAGGGTGGGCTGTGTGCCGTGCTGTTGCGGCCCAGCCTCTGAGCCTCGGGGGCGAGGCTGGGGGGGACAAGCTGCCAAGAACTCCACTTGGAATCAGTGGCTCCCTCCTCAGGACGCCTTTGGCAGGGGAGGCACTGATTACAGTCCACTTTCCCTCTTCTATCAGGCCCTCCTGGTGCCATCATTTTATGCGCAGATTTCCCCACTCACTCACTCGGTCCGCCCCCCTCTCCCCGCGTCAGTCACTCACTCAGTACAAGGTAAGCCCACTCCTCATTTCATTCCCCAGAGCCTCATAGAGGGCCTGATACTTAATAGGTGCGCAATCCAAGTTCATTATCAAATCAATTAGAACCAACATCAATTTGTAATTGGTAACAGTTAAAGGCTTAATGAGCAAGTTATAAAGCAAACCATCGGCGTTTATCTCCGTAAAGTTTGTGTACTTCAAATAAACTCTAGGTTGAAAAGGAATGTCGCAGTCTACCCCATCCGTCCCTTGGAGCTTGCATTTCCTGGGGTCCTGGAGAGCTCCCCGCTTTGGGGTTCACCTGCTCCTTTCTAGAGGTGGCTCTAGGGGTTAGGAAATTCCTCCTCAGTGGAGCAGAAATCTGCTTACCTGCAATTGCCCCCTGCCATTCCCCCCTGCCATTCCTGGTCTCTCCACAGATTGGAGCCTCTCAGCCCTGGTGTTCCCAGAAGTTATTTTACTTGGTGTTTGTAATGCAAATGAAAGAGCTGACATGTGGCTGTTCTCCTGCTCTACACTGGGGCAGGCTAGTCTCGGGTGATTAAGAGGGTGAACTCTAGATTAAAAAACAAACTACGCAAACAAGGAGAACAGAGACAGATCATGGAGACGGGGAGAGTTTTGATGATTGCCAGCTGGGAGGGGGGTGTAGGGAAATGGATGAAGAGGTGAGGGGATTAAGAAGTATAAATAAGTAGTTACAGAATAGCCAGGGGGATGTCAAGTACAGTATAGGAAATGGAGTAGCCGAAGAACTTATGCGCATGGCCCATGGACGCAAACAAAGGTGTGGGGATTGCCTGAGGGAGTGGGGGGTGCTGGGTGGAGGGGGACAAAGAGAGAAAAACTGGGACAACTGTAAGAGCATAATCAATAAAATATAATTAAAAGAAAATTAAATGCAAAAAAAAAAAAATCACACAAAAGGCATGAGTTCAGATGGTCTTGGGGAACCAGATTAATTTCTCCGTGCCTCAGTTTCCTTGTCCATAACATGGTAATGACAAGGGTATTTGCTTCACAGGGTAATGACGAGGAGTCAATGTGATGATGCTTATCAAGTGCCTAGCATGGTATTAACTGTTATGATTAGCCTGGCCTGCAGAGGGGTAGCTTGGCCTCCACAATTCACTCCCTTGGGTAACCGACCACAATAGCAGATGCAAAGATGCAGGTATGTAGATCTCTAGGTCTGCAAATAAGAACAGGACCTCAGAAGTGAGTACGCTCTGAAGCCACAGGAGACCCAGCCTGGGACAGGATGACCTCTCCCAAGGTGTCACTTCCGCCATCCACTGAGGAAGCATGACCGCTCCGGCCTGCCTACCTTGGTACTGGGCGCTGAAGCCGCGCTGCCGGTGGTTGCCGTCCGAGGTGAAGTGCAGCCGCAGCCAGTTCTTGCTGCTGATGACAGGGGCTGGGAGGCTGGCTCCGGTGAACCTGTGGGGACAGGAAGGGGGCAGGGTCAGGGACGACAGATGGCTGGGACAGAGGAATGGGCATCCAGGAGGCTCCCCACTTCCCACGCATGCCAGGGCCTCCGCCCAAGCCTGGAGCAAGAAGGAGGGGCTGTGCCCCGAGCACCCTCCAGGAGCCCGGAGCCTGAGCAGCTTGAGACGGCTCCTTCAGGGGCTCTTCCCATCGCTGGGTTCTCCAGAGATGTTTCAACGAGGGGGAGAGTCCTTCTGGTCTGGGGCAGAGGTCTAGCCCCTCAAGGAGAGAGGTCCAGACCTCTAAGCATAATCCCTTCCCCAGGAGATATCCACATACCCACCCCTAGGAGAGACCCAGATCCCCCAGTGCAAGGTCTGGCCCCCTTGTATGGGACCAACGTCAAGCTCTCCAGCAGAGGTTCAGTGCCCCAGTCCCAGGCAGAGGTTCAGCTACACTTGCAAGCCCCCTGGGACCTCCAGGGGGTCAGGAGAAAGGCGTGGGCAAACATCACAGGCGGTGTGGCCCTTCGTGTGTGTGAGAGCCCATTCTGGCGTCACTCACTGGGTCCTGGGCCTCCTCTGGCTCCTCTCCCTGCCCCCGATGGCTCGCTCCTCCTCTCTCAGATTGGCTTCCTCTGAGTTCGAGCCAGTCCAGCTCAGTGGGTGGGGCACCAGGATATCTCTCACTGTCACTGGTCACTGCCCCATCCTCTTGACCAAGTGCTGTCCTGAGCCAACTGCCAGGCCAGCCAGATCTTTCCTCACGGACTTACTCAGAACACAGAACCTTCACCAGACTGGCCTTCCAAACGTTCCACCCGGCCCTCTGCGTGGCGCTGGCCCTCTCCACTACACTCGGCCTCAGCCCTCGATGCCCCTCCTCCCTCTGCTGATTCCCCTGCTGCCCAGAAACCCCCTCCACCTTCTCGCCTCTCCCGACAGCCCCCCGGCGGGCCAGAGGCTCAGTGTCTTCCCTCTGTTCCTCCACACATTTGAGTCAGACAGGAGCCTCCTGATGCTGCCCCTGGGGCACCGCCATCCTGCCTGCTCCCACTCCCTGGAGGCCTGCTTGTATCTCCTACGCATTCCACGCATTCCACGTGTTTCCTTTGCTATGTCCTTGCTTCTCTTCCTGGAGCACACCCTTCTGTCACCCTCGCCCCTGCACCACCCGTGTCACCAAGGCAGCTCTGGGAAGTCCTCAGAGAGCACATCCCCAGGGAAGCCTTTCCCTGTCTTCTTGGCTCTGAAGCCCCGCTGGCTTTTGGTTCAGAGCCAGGTTCACCACTAACTACCAATGTGACCCAAGACCCATTACTTTACCTTTCTGAGAATGGGAATAATAACACCAGCCCCGAAGAGTTTGTGGGACTAAATGGGAGACCTTATGGGTGAAGAGCCCAGCCCAGTACCCGACACGTATTCGCTCAATCAATATAATTTCCCTTGCCCCTCCTCTGTGACACCTAAGTATTTTACTCCAATTATACTTCATTGGCCCTGGGTGTGTGCCTCCCTCAGATAACTCTTCAAAGAGGGCAATGGTGAAGAAGCTCGGGCTCTGGAGGGATCCACAGTGTGATCTTCCAAAAATCACCAAAGCGCTCTGTGACCTTATCTATAAATTGAGGACCATTATAACCCCTCCCTCAAAAGTTTGCAAGGATTAAAGGAGACAATGTAATGGGGCACAGCCAGGGCCCCCCCAAGGGTATTTGTAACAGGGTTCTGAGATTGGGGTGTCCAAGAAAAATATATTCTCCCCACCCCAGGGCGGGTCGCCGTGGGGGATGGGAGCCTTGAGCAGGGCCATTGAGAGTCATTTTGTATGTCAATAACAGGATAGCTTCATTCCTCATATGCAAAGAGTTATTTTGCATATCACCAAAGCTAATCAGGAAGGTTTAAAAGACTTAATACAGAATGTAACTGGGAGAGACAAGAGAGATGGGCCTGCTGGAGAGACAAGGAGACACAGTCTGTGGAGAATAGTGTGAAGACCACGTGGGAAGAAAGAGGGGAGAAAGGACTCTTGCTAGTGGGCCATGAGAAGGTGCCACATGGTTATGGATTAAGAGCTGAGATCGCCACGACGCAGCTGATGGTGCTGAGAACCGCGAGAGGCCTGCCTAGCTGAGCCCCGGACTGCCGTTCTTTTTCTTCTGAAGGATAGTACCCCTAAACTGGCCTGACTGGGCAAAGGGGGGAAGGCAGGACTGTGTGTGATGGTGGGTGTTTTAAAGGGATTTTGAGGTTTAAGAGCGACATTTTAGCCATTAATCAAACCTGTATAACTTTTGAATAAATAGTTCCTTTCCTTTTCACCAAACGCTGCCATTGAGAGCCATAATTCCAAGGGCAGCGGGCAAAGGACCCACAACCGAGGGACCTCGGGGAAGGGAGGGGGTCATTGTTTTGGTAATAGCGTCTGGGCACCCCCCTCACCCCACAGGTCCATTTGTTCGGTAACAACAATACACAGAAAAGCCTTGGCAAACAGCCCTCTTGGTAAGTGGCAGCTGCTCTTTTCCTCCTCCTCATTGTGTGGAGCACCCAACAGAATGCTGGGTACAAAGCAGGGGTGTCAGGATTCCAGCACAAAACAGCTGGCAAGGTCACATGAGAGTTAGTCCAGGAGGAAGTGGATTCTTTACAAAGGGGAAACCACCTTCCACAGAGGAAATGGTTATCCCTGAAGGAGAGGGCTGCCTGGATGCAGATCTTCGGTCCGTTTGCATGAATCACACCCAGAGGGAGCAGGGAATGTATATCGGGAACTCACTCTCCTCCCTCCCCTCCTCCAATTTCCTGCTGATGCTTCTGTTGATCTTGCCCAACTGGCAGCCACAGGGCCAGGCAGCATACTGAAGCAGGCGCATAGGTAAGTCTTCCTACACACGGAACAGGGTGGGGAAGGGAGGGGAGAGGATCTGGAGGAGCAAATGGAAGAGATCCAGCATGGTAGGTCTCCATAAATATGCACTAAACAAAAAAACTACCCAATGAGCTCCACACCCTGCAACACTGAATTTTCACTATAATGAAAATGCTGACACACACTAAACTCCAGGAATATAACCCATATTGTTAGGGTAAGAGCTATTATAGAAACCAATTACTGTATTTCACCAGATCCCATTTAAAATAGTTTATTACAGGCTGAGTCATTTACGTTTTCTAAGGAGCCACAAACAGTATTGTGGGTTGTATTTTTTTTTCCCCAGGCCAAATTCAATGCTATCTCAATGACAAAACTTAGAGGCTATTTACATAAGGGAAGTAGAAAGAAGGAGAAATCACCTGAATAATTCAAAACCAAAAGCTGTTTATTGCAAACTGGAATGCAGGGAGGGTGCTGGGGTCCCAAGAGCAGGGTGGGAGTAATGGTCAGCAATCCAACCGGAAGTGAGAGAGGCTTCCCTGCCCTTGGACCTGCTTTAACCGCCCAACTGTGCAGCCTGGCAAAGCCCTGAGGGTCATCTCCCACCTCCCCTTTCTCCCACACCTTTACCTGCTGCCAGGAATTTGGTCAATTCCTAAGGCTTAACCTTGCAGGACCCTGAGTTGCTCATGTATCTTTACTCTGTTCTGCTCCTGCCTCCTGGGACATAAATGTTGCACATTTGACAGTTTTCTTCGCATCTGTGGAAGAACTGGGAGCTTCCATGTTGGAATCGTCACAACAAACTACTGCGGAGAGGGTGCCCCGCCTTACTCAAAGCCCTCCAATAAAAAGTCCCGGCACGTGAAACGACGCAGATCATTCTCAAGAGCATTTTGCTGGGTAGTAAAAGAGTACATCCTGTACAACTCCATTTGTATCAAACTCTAGAAAGGACTAAAGGACTAATGTACAGGGAGAGAAAGCAGACCGTGGTGGCCGGAGCCAGGCGTGAGAGTTACAGGTCGGGGCTGCCAGGAATAGAAGGGTCCAGGGAAACCTGGGGTGATGGAGATGTTCTCTATCTTGAAGAAGATGGTAGTGATGTGAAATATACACACTGGACAAAGCTCTGAGAACTACACACTTAAAATGGATAATTTTATTTTATGTACACTGTACCTTAACAGATCTAAGTAAAAACAAACCTTTTACTCTGAAGCTCCAGTCCTCAGAGTGAAAGAACTTAATATGGCTAACAGGCCTTTAAAAAACCAGTGTGCCTTCCCTTCCTTCATCTCTTTATTCTTTATGCCTGGCCACCTGGTCTCCTTGCTGTTCAAAACTGGCTGGGCCTGCTCCTGCCTCAGGGCCTTTGCACTTGACATTCCCTCTGCCCACTACCTGGCTTTTCTCCCAGACTCCCATCTGGCTCACCCCTTCTCTTCCTCCAAGCCTTTGATCAAATGCCACCTTCCTAGTAAAGCATTCCTGGTCTGACTCCCACTTGCCTGTGCGCCCTGAGCACTCATGCATGCATGCACGCGCGTACACACTGTACACATCCCATTCTTCAGCCATGTGAACTGGGACACATGCTGCTTTTTTTGTGCTTTTCTGCTTTTGCCCTTGCTTTTTATGCCCTTCCCCAATGTACCACCGGCTGCACAGAGAGGTTAGGTAACTTGTTCAAGATCACACAGTTACTAATTGGCAGAGGTGGGATTCAAACCCAGACCATCGTGCTCAGAGCCTATGTACTCAGTCACGGCATTATACTGGCACATACATGGAGGCATGAAGGAAGGCAGCAGAACACTTTAGGCTGAATTCCATTCTGTTCCTGTGTTCCCCTCCTCCTCCCCGCAGGATCCTCTTTAATTTTGTTCCCTCTTAGAATCATAATTAAAGGAGAGAAACACAAAGAGAGACTCTCTCCTTCAAACCTTTCTGTCCACATTAATTTCACTCTGGGGGGCCTGGGGAATTCCAAGTTCACCCAGGAAATTGCTATTGCGGTACAACATAAAATGTATTTAAGCAATTACACTCAATTTTTTTTTCTTTTTGGTAAATTGACTTCTGTTAAATGGGGCTTCATTAATGGAATCTGGCTTGGGGAGGATTAAAAAAATCCCTCCCTTTACTGCGTGTAGCTGATGATGGAAAAAGTGGCCTTGAGTTCCTCTGCAGAAGGCTCTAAGCTCTCCTCCTGGTAACAGCAGAGCTCAGAGCCGACTTCAGGGAAGGCATTTCTTCTTAAGTGACCTACAGTCGGGATGCTGGGGTGCTGAGAGCCACCTCCACACGATCACAACGGTGACTCTGCAGTGAACTGCTGTCTTGTAAGCTGAGGGAGAGGAGTGTTAGGGAATCTTGGTTTAAATCGCAGCGTTCCTGAAAACTGACGTCCTCAGGAGAGCATTCATTCCTGTGCTTACTCATGAAGCACCTATTACGTACAAAGCACTGTATTGGCTGGTGGCCCCTGCCACTCTGGTTCCCTAGATATGGGGAGTCCCTGCGAGGCCTGTGACCTATGGGATTCAGCTGCCATGTCCCCTTCTCTCTGCAGCCTCCACTGTCGGTCAATAGCATCTGGCTTCTGTGTTCCCAGATCACGTCCTGTGGTCTTTATCTCTTATCTAATTTATGTGCACTGCCTGGACGAGATTCAGAGTTGGAGCATCTCTGCACCCCAGGGCCGAGCACAGACCAGCCCTCCACCCCCAAGGAGAATATGAAATACGGGAGGTGTTCACCACCCTATCTCTACTCCCAAGCCTTCTTTCCTTCCCACCTGCCCACTGACCTCCTCCCTCGGGAATGGAAAGGACACCATGATACAACCAGGGAAACCTTCTGGAAATGTCCTGGGGATGGCCAAAGGGTACCAAGGCTTTGGTTGGCAGCCAACTCCTGCTCCCTGCCACCCACGCTACCTTTCATCACTGAAATAAGCTTTTGTTAACTCAGCCCTGACACCCTTTTTCATCACAAATGATTTCAGTATCTGTTTTCACTTAGCCAAATTCCTAGGACTCTTACGTCAAGGTAAAGCCTTTTCCCAAACAAATCTGTGCTGGCATATATTTTTCAGGAACAGGGGGAATGCCTCAGATCAAAGCAAGTAATTTTGAAATGCGGGATGCTGGAATCTCCCAGTCTCTAGCCTTGTCTTTGAAAAGAGGCCTTTTGGCCTCCCAAAGCTCCCGTTCCCAGAAGTGCCTGCCTGTCTCACTCGTGCAGACAGCTCGAGACCGGAGCATCCGATGAAGATTCGACTCCTGGCTACCTACTTATTCTACGTGTGTGAGGTTGCTTGTTCTGCTTGGAACAAAACGAAGTTCCCCCCCAATCATTCCTGCTCCTAGGGCTCCCTGTCCTCCTAATCCTCACCATCCTCACCGTCCCCCAGCTCAAGCACCCTCCTGCGCGCCTCCCTGCCCTTCCCCCGCTTGCCGCCCATGGCCAAGTCTTCTCTTCTTCACACCTCATTGTTTCTCACCTGGACTACAGCAGCGGCCTCCTGATCTGTCGTCTACCTCCAGCCCCACCTGGGGGATTCGATCAAATCCCTGCCTTGCTGGGAACCCAGCAGTGAAGGCCCACTGGCTCTAGGATCAAGTCAAGCTTTTTAATCCCGTCCCTCTGCAGTGACACCCACTTTGACTCCAGCTACTTGCATGTCTCCATGCCTTCCCATATGCTATTCCCCCTACCCGGAATGCCCTTTCCTGTTGCCTTACCTGACTACCTGGGAAAATATCACTGATCTCCTAAACCTAAACAAACGTCTCCTTTTCTCCACCTTTCCCTCCCCTTGCATTCCACCCCACCCACTCACCCTCCCCCCAGGAGGAGCTCTTCCTCCAGTGTCCCCTTTGCAGCACAGACACGCTCCTGCCACTGTACTGGGCATATCAAACTGTAATCATCTTTTGACTTGACCTTTGTCTTGTCCACAAGGCGAGCTCCGTAAGAGCAGGAATAGGATCTTCTCTCGGTATATCCAGCAGCACAGCACAGTGCCTGGCACACAGAACAAATCACTTCCACAGAACAGGGGTTGGCCAACTACTGTGTGCTGGCTCCTTGTAAATGAAGTTTCACTGGATCACAGCCATGCTCATTTGTTTACATGTTGTCTGCTTTCATGCTACAATGGCAGAGCTGAGTCGTTGTGACAGAAACTATAACCTACAAAGCCAAAAATATTTATCTTGCCCTTTATGGAAAGATTTTACTGACACTTACCATAGAAGACTTTCTGATGATGTAGTTGTAGATGGTTGGTAAAATAAAAGTTTTTTGTAAGGAATAATAAAATATGCATACATTGTTTAATCACTTCATTATAAAATACTTAAATGTACATATATTTGCCAATCCATTTAATGCAGGAGCGAGGCCTTCCTTCAACCATGGGTTCATTCTCTGCGTTATCTGTCTTACACAAACTACACCATAATGCATCATTACCCTTTCCAATTTTGCTACAGCTCATCCAGTCAAATACTTATGGAGCACCTACAATGTGCCAGGCATTGTGCTAGGCACTGGGGACGTGAGGGTGAACAAGACAGACCTGGTCCCTATCCCTAGAGAACTGACTTAGTGGGTACAGCTGTCTCAGTCACTCATACCTAATATTTAGGAAGCGATTCTTTCCAGAGCTTCCCCTTCGTGGAGCCATTTCAAAGCATTCAATTTAGTTTCCATAGATGCAACTATATTTCCTTTCACACTCATATTTCATCATTTTATGTGATGTTTTAATTTAAATCACATAATTACAATAACAAGTATGACTGGCACCAAGAGAGTTGGCAACAAACCCATCTGATTCTCAGAAAGAGCAAGACTCAGCTGGTGGGAGCAGGGAGTGCACAGGCATGGGGGGGCGGGGGTGGGCGGCGGCCTGCAGGCAGCTGTGCTTAGAGTACCGCCGGCATCCGTCAGGGAATCTATCAAGGCCGTGGGAGTGCCAGCTACTCCAGAGAGCTGTTTTCGTGGCAACGGTTAAGCATATACATGTTTTTGAATGACTGAATGGGTGAATAACATTCTCTTGCTTTCAATAGTGGGGCACCTGTTCTAATTTGCCATCAGGAGAGAGGAAACCAGCTAAACTCAAAATCTTATTTGAGAAGGTTTTCTGAGGTCTTCAAGGTCTAATGTATGAATCCCAACTACAGCATTCTTGATGAATGGTCAGTCAAAAATCTGTTCTGAATGTCTCCAAAGGTCAAGGACTCACCTCCTTGCCAAGTCCTCCCTGTCCACTTTGATCCATACCCACCCTTTTTCTAGCTACTTCCTGCACATCCTTCAGGTGTGATTTTATAGCCTTTGGCTCCAAGAAGTTGGCTTCTCCCGTGTATCTCTGGACTCCCTGCCCTTTCTCTACCCATGATGCTTGGCTCACCAAGCACTGTTCAGGGGTCTGCCTCACCCACTGAAGTGTGAGCTCTCTGGAGACAGGAGCTGTTTCTTTGTTGCTCAGTTCTTTTTTAGTAACTTGCAGGGTGCCTGACACAAAGAAAGGGCTCAGTAAATACTGGAGAGAGAAATGCGTGAATGAATGGACAAGTGGATGAGATCCTGCTGGTGGAAGCAGAAGGCATATGTGGGGAAAGGCAGATGAGTAAGTGAGCCTGGAGACAGAAGGCAGGGCTTTGAAGGCCACACTGGGTTTCCCATGAAGACATGCTGCCCCACCCCCTTGGTCCCTCAGCCCTTGCAGTGCTTCCCATTCATGTGGCAGCTGCTGGTATGTTTTGGGAGGGACCCTTCTCATGATGACTATCCCTAGCATTGCACCAGTGGAGTCTGATAATGTGAGCAAACGTTCCTTCCCCAGCAGCAACTCAATAAACTCAACAAATTAGCAGGGCTCTTTCATGAGCATCTCATTGTTAGCTCCAAGGTAAACGCTTCTCCCTCTCAGATTTACTGCACCCTGAAGGCATGTGTCTGAGCTGGGCTGTACCTGGAGCGCTCCTGGCTCTGTTTGCTGTCAGGTGGGATGAGGGTGTCATCACTCATGACCTGGGGATGTCACATTGAGAAGGTCTGGAGAGTGGCTTGGGGTGTTAGTTCCTCCCATTCCCCAGCTCAGCTGCTCTCCCTGCAAGGTTGGCTGGGCGAGGCAGTTCCTGCCTCTGAGAGGGGCTCTGTCCGTGGTGCTGAAGTGGACAGCGTGTTTTGGGTCTGGTGCCAGGTGCCACGCTGTGGGGGAGGTGGCTTGTGGAGGACCTCCAACAACATTGCAGGGGATGCCCAGCTCTCTCCTCTTCCATCCTCAGGACTACATCAGGCACTTCCACTGCTTCCTGAGTGCTAGAAGCCTTACAGTGGTGTCTAAACTTTTGGCATCTCTGGGCCACACTGGAAGAAGTTTGTCTTGGGCCACACAATAAATACATAAGCCCTAATGAAAGCTGATGAACACACACACACACACACACACACACACACACACACACACACACACAAAACAAACAAACAAAAAAACCAGTTTTAAGTAAATTTATGATTTTGTGCTGGGCTGCATTCAGACATTCTGGGCCGCGGGTTGGATACCCCTGCTAGAAGGTGAGTCTCCTTCTGCCTCAACCCACAGCTCCTGAAACCCTCAGGACACAGCTGTTTGATTGGGGTCAGGGTCATGTGATCCAAGTGGGACCAGTCAGCCAAGAGGGCTGTGCACTCACTTTATGAAGAGAAGGCCCCGTAGGCCCAAAGGTTTGCAGAAAAAATGTCCCAGCATTACTTCTCCTACTTCTCTTACTGCCTGCCCCATGCCCCTCCCACCCCACTTCATTCTTAGATGATGTCCTGCACCTTGTACATTTGTCCTCCTCCAGGTCCTATTCTATTCTGACTGGGACAGAATCTAAGAACAGCCTTGGCCCTGACTAGCTACTGGACCCTCAGCTGCCCATTGCTGCATCCGAGTCTGGTACTATGGGTTAGACCTGAGATCCAGCCTGGAGATCATGCCCTGAGATGCTTAAGCTTCCCTACCTCCATCAGGCTGGGTCCAGGAACAGGGTGCAGGCCTTAGGAGCCTGGTCGCCAGGGCACTTACACTCCACATTACCCTCTCCCTTTCTTGGCTCAGGTCTCTGTCTAGATAGAGATGCCACCTATCTGGTTCATTACCTGTCTTGTTTAAGGCAATAGGTTTAAGCCCTGGTTGGTGTGGCTCAGTGGACTGAGTATTGGCCTGCTAACTAAAGGGTCACTTGTTCGATCCTCAGTCAGGGCACATGCCTGAGTTGTGGATCAGGTCCCCAGGAAGGGGCGCACGAGAGGCAACCACATGTGGGTGTTTCTCCCCCTCTCTTTCTCCTTCCCTTCCCCTCTCTCTATAAACAAACAAACAAACAAACAAACAAATAATCTTTTAAAAATTGAAGAGAAAAAGGCAATAAGTTTAAGGAGGTCAAGGGAGAAGAGCTGGGCCTCTGGAATCACAAAGTCCTATATTTGAATCTGGGCTCCACCGTTTACTAGCTGTATAAATGTGGGCATGTGCCATAGCTTTTCTCAGTCTTAGTTTCCTCATCTGTGCAGCACAGCTGCATTCATGTGTTCAGAACGCTGCCTGACACACAGTGCCTCACACATGCGACGTACTTTCCCTCCTTGCTTAGGTCTGAGAAGAAAGGGGATGGCATCTTGTCAGTGCCTTGAACCCTACTCTCCAGAGCATACAGGGCTTAAGTGGACTCTAGAGTAGCCTAGGTTTTCCTGAGAAAGTAAGGACACCTGTATCTCCTCTAGTGACAGAACAGCATGGGGGTGAAAGGACAGGGCACTCTGTGGCACCCGGAGTAGCCAGTACCCTCGGCAGCCACCTTTGTCCCTCCCTGATGCGGCCCCAGCCTGGTCTCCACCAGCACCTGCTCACTCAGCCTTGCCCATCTTCTGCTGTCGCTGTTAACGTGACTCGGAGAAGGGGCCTGCCCATTCCAGGGAGGGTGGCCTGGCACGCCTCACAGAGGCCTTCAAGGGTCACATTTGGATACTACTTTTCCTCCAAAGGCAATGTCTGCACATGTCTTATCGAGGAGCCTCCCACGCAGCCTTTGCCAGCCACCTGACTGCCATTCAGAGTTTGAGCATCGTCGATGCTCCCTGTCTCCCTCCAGGAAGCAGAGAACCAGCCCCGCCTGGGAGCCCGGCAGCTCCGAATCCCTGGCTGTGAGAGTGAAGCTTCTTGTCGGCTAGAGAATGGAGGGGCTAAAACATCTCAGAGATGCTGAGGTCAGTGAGTAAGGTGTCCCAGAGTCAGGTGGAGCTGGATTCTGATCCATTGCTCTATGACCTTGGGGAGGTGGCCTCACCTCTCTGAGCTCTCTGTCCCCAGTGTGTATCTCAGAATGTGATTCTGACAATTAAAGATGATGCACCAATGCTTATAGATTCATGTTAAGGCTTCAAAACACAGTGGCCACAATTCTTGGTCATGTCATATCTCACGAAAATTCATGGGTAAAGGGAATAACATTTACTGAACAGAAAGCAGTCCAGGCTAAGTATTAAGCACATGGGCCCTGGAAGGAGCCTGCCTGGGCTCAAGTCTCAGCTCTAAACTTAACAGCTGCCTCACTTTGGGCAAGTAATGGGCGTGCATTGGGAGTCAGCCTCCCCATCTATTTAATAAGGATAACAACAGCCCCCACGACACAGAGCTGCCCATGAGGTTTAAGTGAGATAATGGCTATAAAAGCTCCCAGTACAGTGCCTGGCACATAGCAAATGCTCAAAAAGCGTTTGCCATTATTATTGAGGGCCCACGATGTCCCAGTGTTGTATACCCACCATCTATAATACACTACATCCTGAACTATGATAAACCAGATCCAGCCATCAGTACAGTGGAGCAACAACAAGGAGGGGGAGAGGAAGGGGCCGGGAAGGAGGGAAGCAGAAAGCGGGGGCGAGGAGAGCTCCTGCCCTCTCCTATCTCTCATGCCCATCACATCTGGGTTAATGTTGTATATGTTTGGTTTCCAGTGGCAGAAATCCAGATCAAATCAGCCTGGAATCCAGAATGAACTATTGGCGGCTGCAGCCAAACCGCAGGAGGAGCAAGGCTGTGGCTGGGACAACTAGAACTCCAGGGATGACTGGAACCAGGGACTCAGGTGCCAGGAGGCCCCTCTCTCAGCACCTGTCTCTGCTGTACTCTGTCTGTTGGCTTCCTTCTCTCCCCTGCAAATGGTGGTTGCTCGGGGCTGGAGCCATGCCCGCCCTGAGGGGCTCCCAGATTCACCCTCTCGCCTTCATCAGCAGAGAAGAGGATTTCTTCCCTTGGTTCCCGTTAGAAAGAAGTCACAAAAGGCCTCTGATTTGTCTGACTGGGAGATGTGCCCCATTTTGGGGGCCAAAGGCATGGGCGTCTACTAGAACCCCATGACATGTTTAGGGACAGTTCTTCAAAAGTAGGAATGTGCTCAAAGGAAGGGAGGGGTGCTAAGCAGACAAATAAAAGCAGGCCACTGTGGCTGAAAGAGGCAGGGGGACAGACTGGATGATTAGAGTCCACTCTTCCTACTCGGGGGTGTAAGGGAGTGGTTTCGTCAAGGCCTGCGAGAGGTATGCCCGGCTCACTGGGGGGTCCTCTCCCCACTCTTGGTCTGGCTCTAGATCCCATCTTTTCCCTTTTCACTGCATCCTTCCAGAGGTAAGTAGGCCTACTTGGTCCCCGCCATGCTGATCCCATTCTTGTGCCTCATCATCTGTCTCATTTCCTCTGCAGCTGTCCCCTGGTCCATTGGGCTGGGTGCTGACACCTCAGCCAGCTTTGGTCAGGGTCTGTTCTTAGGAGTGGACCCGAAGGCTCCCTGTGTCCCTGCAGAGGCTGGTGTGGTTCTGTGGACCATGCAAATCAGCCTACCTGCTGGGCTCAGGGCATCCTGTGACCTGGGGCCAACTTGAGCAGATCCATCTGGAATAAGGATCAATCTAGATGAGAAGCCTCCCCTGAATCCCCGAAGTGTTGAGGTTTGGACACCATAGTCTCCTGCCTGACTTCTTGCAATATGCAGCTTTATTCCTTTCCGACTTCCTCGTTTCCCTGACCCCAGCCAAGCGAGTTCCTGGACGACCAGGAGAGGCTGAACAAGCGGCCTTGGGTGTCAAACCAACCTAAATTGGAGGCCTGTCTCTGCCACTCACCACTGTGTGACCTTAGATAAGCTCATCTCTCTCTAGGCTTCTAAAGATGATAGATTAAAGCACTGCCATCATTTTTATTACAATATCATGGTCACATGTGATTGAGCGCAGTGCTTGGCTTGAGGTCCGTGCCGAAGAGCCCAAGTCTGCTGCTTATGACTTTGCGTTCCTCCCCAGTTTGGCTTCCAGAAAATTTCAGGTACCTCTCTGCAGTGCCACCTTCTTTTCTAGGACGCCTGCATCCCTTAAAAACTGCTTATCACCGGTCATCAAAAAAATTAGCCACACTGCTCCAGGAACTCACAGCTGCTGACTGAGGTGGGGGTGCATGTGCATGTGTCAAGGAGTGGTGAATGAGTCAATGACTGGACAGAAAGAATATATAAATGAGTTAATTGATACACAAGAGTGAATTAGTGATATAATGAGTCAATGAGTGAGTAAAGAAGAGTGTAAAATTGAAGAGGTCGTGCTCCCTGTCCCCTCAACGCATCCAATAAGCAGTGGAGTAAATTTTTCACCTTTACTGACAGAAGCAAGGATTCAGAATAGCACAGGAAAAGTTACAGACCACCAGTTGGATGAGAAAGATACTGTGTTTTCTTCCTGTGGCCATTTAAACGAATTACTACACATTTAGTGGCTTGATACTGTTCTTGAGACAACACAGATTTATCTTTAAAAAAAAAAAAAAAAAAGAAGATTTATTTATTTATTTATTTTTAGAGAGAGGGGAAAGGAGGCAGAAAGAGAGGGACAGAAACATCGACGTGTGGTTGCCTCTTGTGAACCCCGCACTGGGGACCTGGCCTACAGCGCAGGCATACAGCGCAGGCATGTGCCCTGACTGGGTGTCGTACTGGCAGTCCTTTGGATCATAGGCTGGCACTCAGTCTACTGAGCCACACCAGCCACGGCACAATACAGATTTATTATCTTAACAATTCTGGGGGGTAGAAGTCCAAAATGAGTATCATTAGGCCAAGGTCAAAGTGTCAGCAGGGTTGCACTTCCTCTGGAGGCTGTAGGGGGAATCCATTTGCTTGCCTGTCCCAGCTTCCAGTGGCAGCCTCATTTCATGGCTTGTGGTCTTTTCGTCCTCAAAGCCAGCAGTGCAACACCTTCAAATCTCTTTCAGACTCTGACCCTCTGCATCGGTCATCACATCTCCATCTTTAACTCTGATAGTCCTGTTTCTTCTTACAAGGACCCCTGAGATTACATCAGGCCCACCTGGATAATCCAGGATAATCTTCCCATCTCAAAATCTTTAACATAATCATGTCTGCAAGTTCCTTCTGCTGTGGAAGGTAACATACCCACTGACTCCAGGGTCCAGGATGTGGATGTCCGTGTGGAGTCATTGTTCTCCCTCACACAGACCCCTTGCTCAGAGGGCACGTGCAGCCATTGATTCCCACCCCACAGGAGGAGCAGGAGGGGAGGGAGGAAGCTTTGAAGCTTTTATTACATGCCTGGGCCAGGAACTTTGCTCTTGTTGTTGCTCCAGCTTGAGCACTGGGATTTTTAAAAGCTTCTCAGGCAGTCCAGCATGCCTCCAAGCTCGAGAAGCACTGTGACAGAAGAGATACCCAGAGCAAATGGTACTGCAGTTGAGGGTAAAATCTGCCCTGTGCACCCTGAAGGAGAAGAGTTAAGAGAAGGCAGTCTCACTCTCAGTGCACAGTACTGCCGGCTGGGGAGATTTTTAAAAAGTCTTACGATTTTGAAATGAGAATAGAGTTGCAAAGATAGTACAGAAATTTCCTGAATAACTCTCACCCAGCTTCCCTTAATATTAGCATCTTATGGAACCAGGACATACGTAGCAAAACTAAGATATCAACATTGGTACAGTGCTATTACCTCTATGGAAGAGTTTGTTCAGATTTCCCCAGCTTTTCCATTAACTCCCCCCACCTTTTTGTCTGTCTGTCTGTTTGTTTGTTTGTTTCAGGATCCATTCCAGCATTTCTTATTACCTTTAGTTACCATGTCTGCTTAGTCTCCGCTAATCTGTGTCTGTATCTCAGGCTTTCCTTGTTTTCTCAAGACCTTGACACTTTACATGGGTCAAGTGTTTTCTAGAATGTCCCTTAACTTGGATTTGTCTATTATTTTCTCATGCTTAGACCAGGGTTTATGGATTTGGGGGAAGAATACCACCGAGGTGAGATGTTCTTGTTAATGACATCATAGAAAGGGAAGATGTGATGTTAACATGGCTTATCACTTATGTTGACTTTGATTGCTTTGGCTTCTCCACTGTAAAGATACAATCTGTCTTTCTTCATACTCTAGTCATTAGCAGCAAGTCCCTCCCTGATCCAGCCTACACTGCAGGGGGAGGGGGAGTGTCAGGGGCTTTTATTCCCATCACTTCAATTAGTTAATCCTCACTTTTATCATCAGTTCACTGCTTTGTACAGATTAGGTCATAATCAGATAGACCTGCCCAAGGTTACCCAGCTAGTAAGGGGTGAAGCTAGAATTTGAACTCATGTCTGTCTGGCTCCAAAGGCCATGTTCTGCTTTTCATTTCATTTTATCACCAAGTAAAGGGGAGCTCCCTTCCAGCTTGTCTAGACAGTGTTTTTCAAATTAATCCATGAGATCAGTCTGTGGGCTGTTATTTTAAATGACAAAATAAAGTAGAGGAGACTACAACAGAATAGAATAGAAAAGAGAATGGGGGTTTCGAAAAACTTTTGTTTCTGTAAGCTCTCTGTGCTGAGAGACCTTTATCTTTACAATGGGAGGAAAAATAGCACCCCATCCCTATACCCAGGGCTCTTAGGAAGACTAAATCAATTGATATAGGTAACATACTTAGAACAGAGGCTGACATAAATTGAACATTATGGAAATATTATGATGCAGCACGCATGTGCCTAAATGGGTCATGATGTAAAAGGTATTTCCCATTGTAGACTGCAATCGAAAGCCTGAAAATACAGAACTCCCCTCTCTGGATGGGGTTGGCAGATCTATGAACTACCGCACATTGTCTATTTTTGCAAAGCTTTATTGGGACGCTGTCACGCTCATCTGTTCCGTATTATCTATGGCTACTTCTGAGCTATCGTGGCAGGGTTGGGTACTTGCAACTGCAACTGTGCAGCCTGCAAAACCTGAATAGTTTTTATCTGGCTCTTGGAAGCAATGCCGCTGCCTACAGGTCATCTCATAGTGCAGAGGATGTTAGACACTTCCTGGGCCCTCTGGCCTTGTCCTGCCACTGCCCTCCTGCCCACGCAGACCACCCCAGGCGGTGTGACTGCCCAGCTCTTGGGTATCTAGAAGCTCAATACCCTCCTACCTAGCTTGGACTCACACCCACACTTTGTCTCTCCACCTCCACGGCTGTTCAGAGCGGAAGGCTAGAAACATGGCACGTTGATCAGGGTCCCAGCAGAAAACAGATGGCCACTTAAATTAGATGAATTCAACGAGTGTTTAATAAAGAGGCTATTTACAAAGGGAAGGACAAGGTGTGGGAAAGACACAAGGGAGACCAGAGTCCTCCGAGGTTAGTAACAGCAGAGCTCTTACCACCCTTGCAGGAGCGGGCAAGCAGTGGGAGCAACTGCTGAACAGGAAGGAGCTAGTCCTTTAGAGAGGATGGTTTAAGAAGAAGCCGAGGCTTTCCGTCCAGAGAGCCAGCTCCGGGTGAGCTTGTGGGGAGGGAGCCAGGAGAATAAATGCCTTGCTCTCACCTTCCTCCCTTCCTCATCTCCTGTTGGGGTTCCCGCTGGCCAAACAAATGGAAGTCAGAGGACACAGGATCCACTGAGGTGGTCCACATGGATCAGCGTATGGGCAGAGAGCAGGGTTGGAAAGGGGCCTGGGGTGGGGGGCGTGGCGGGCACACCTCGGATATCAGCACACACAGCACTGTTTCAGAAAGCCAGGTGTTCTTTACCCTCCTGCAGCGTCAGACAAAGAACTCCGCTGCTTCATCCCTCCACGTTAGCAAGGTGGCCTGAACAAAAAAGGGCTGCCGTAGCTCTCACCTTTTACTACCTCCTACCACTTTCTCTTCTTAGATCTGCTGGGTTCTACATGGTTATCATGGGGTTAATCTTCCTGGATCTTATCCTTGTGAGAGGGGGGAAGGTCATGAACAGAGGCACAGAACAGAGGCCTAGATAAGCTGCTGGATTTTTCTGGGAGTCTGAGCAGGGTCTGATTAATAGGCAGAGACGGTTAGCCAAATTCCTCCTCGCAGCCCCTCCTTCTTTCTCAGGAAGAAGCTGAGACCCATTCATCTTTGCAGCCCAGCTCAGGCCTAACACACAGGTGAGCTAACCTCTGGCCCCTTGGGAGGAAGAACCAGCATAAGAAAAGCTACCTGGGCTGATGAATGTCCTCAGAGTAATTCGTCCTCACTGGCCAGGCCCCTCCCCGCTCTCCACTAAGCCTAGGCCTCCTTTGGCGGGCATCTGGTGTCTCACAGGCCCCCAGATCCAGACACAGAACTGCAGCATGTCACCTGGAGGGTCTTTCCTGGCCAGTCCACAGCACTGATTTTATAGATGAGAAATCACAGGCTCATGGCAAGAAAGGGGCTGGCTTAGGTAGCCTGCCCCCTCTCGGCAGGACTGGGGCTAGAATTTGGGACTGGAACTCTAAATGAGTTTCCGTCTCACACAAGATGGAAGTTGATGTCAAGCTTGGGGCCTTGGGAATGGACTGGGCCAACATTCTAAACGTGCTCTAGTCTTGGGCAGGTTTCTCTGTCAAGCTCAGCTGCTGAGGCCATATAGCTGGACTCTCTGGAGGAAGCAGAGTCTTGAGTCGGGCAAAGGAGTCCAAATCCACTTAGTGGCCGTTTTATATTGAACAGGTGAATTTTTATGTTAATGAGGCTCGATTTCCTAGTCCTGCAAATTTGGAGCTATGATAACTTGTATTAACTCCTTTACCATACAAGCGCCCCAGTGTCCAAAGGTCGATAAAGGACACTCTGTCTTTTCTTTTTCTTCCAGTTGGAAAACTGGTGGGATATTTGCAAATGCTTTTACAGGTCAGAAGCTACCTTTTTGGAGTGTAGATGTTAGACCCTTGTCTCTAACCCCAAGAAATGGGGACCACTGAGATGAGGCCCCCTCGTAAACTAAGGATTAGATTTCCTTTTCAAGGACTCAAGTGCCATTAGGAGAATCTCAAGATTTTCCCTCCTTCTCCCCTCCCCCCAAAATTCCTTCAGAGAAATGAAGACTTTGGACTTACAATCCAAGTGCTCGGGTTTTAAATCAGACAACTTTGTCCTGGCAGGAACGGAATCCCAGCTGTCACACCTGATTATTTTTAGAGTTACTACTAAACTCTTTTTACAGTGCGAGCTGCCACCATTCAAGGAGAACAGAAAGACTTCCCATTTGATCACGGTGGCTCAGGAGCCTTCCACCTCCACGCGTTCGTCACTTCCAGGCTGTCTTTGGAAGGCAGACCCCGAGGTTTGTTACTGCATCTGAGAAACCGAAAGCTCCTGTAGTTGAGAAAAGCCCACTGCCTACTGGAAACCAAGGAGAAATATTCCCGGCAAAGTAGCTGCTCCACAGCTTTCTCCAGAAGAACCTCCATCTTTCATGAGAAGCACAAGCTGGCCACCAAGTAGCCAACCAATGTACCAGTATGCAAATACCAGGAGTGGCCAGCTTTGTGAGTGATGTCACAATCTCCTCCTCTGACCCAATAATGTCACTGCCACTGAAAAGGCTGACCCTTGATTGCAGCTCTTACAGAGCGAAAAATTCACCGCAAGCAGAGCACCTTCTAGATTGCTCCTGGAGTGTGGGGACAAAAGTCTCTGCTGTCCAAGTTACTGGATCCAGAAAAAAAAAAAAATGACCTCATGAACATGGCAAAAGAAATCCAAATCAGGCCCAAGGTTAATGTCTCTTCTTACATCCACTTTTTACTGAATTACAGAAACAAGTTTAAGGAGCAGCAGCCAAATACCTTTCTTGGCTTTAAAGAGTTCTCTAGAAAGTGTTCAGAAAAATGGAGGTCTATCTCAAAGCACGAGAAGTCCAAATACGAAGCCCTGGCCAAGCTCGACAAAGCCCGTTACCAGGAAGAGATGATGAATTATGTTGGCAAGAAGAAGAAGAAACGGAGAAAGCGGGACCCCCAGGCACCCAGGCGGCCTCCATCATCCTTCCTACTCTTCTGCAAAGACCACTATGCCCAGCTGAAGAGGGAGAATCCGACCTGGTCGGTGGTGCAGGTGGCAAAGGCCTCGGGGAAGATGTGGGCTGCAAAAGCTGACGTGGAGAAGCAGCCGTATGAACAACGAGCAGCTCTCCTGAGAGCCAAGTACCAAGAGGAGCTGAAAGCCTACCGCGCACAGTGCAAGGCCAGGAAGAATCTCCGAGGGTTGGCGAGGAAGCAGCGCAGAGGGTGTGGGCAAACTGAGTCAGCCACAGCTGGTGGATCCAATTAGAAATAAAAGGCCACTCAAATGTACTGCCTGTCCCAGGGCTCATGTGTGGTGTTAGAGTGGCCATTGCTGCTGCTTTGGGGAAGTGAGTGGCTTGGTGGAGTTGAGATGGAGGTTCGGAAAATGATCCTCGGGAAGGGGTGGCTTGGAGAGAAGGGGGAACTGACTCCAAAGGGTTGCGTGTGGTCAGTAGCTACAAGGCTTGGTTTGGGTGGCTGGGGTGGCAGTCTCCAGGTGTAAAGAAGCTAGGAGCCATGAAGGCAGGAGCAACCAGTTCCAGGTGGTTATCCAGGTTGGAAGGCTTTGTGCAGGGCCATGGTCATACTCAAGGCCAGGTATATGAACACTTGTCCCGCCACCCTTACCAAGGAGGTCAGGAACCTGGAGTGCAGGTGGGCCCTCCGGAGTGCGACTCCAGCGGTGCTCCCGACTAGCAGAGGAGCACCTTGCCGGGCTCCGCCCCAAGTCCTAGAAGTTGGAGAAAACCCCGTGGACATTTCGGTGGGCACCCACGCAGTCATTTCTCTGGGGATGGAGGCACAGCACACAAAGCTTTGTTGCCTTTCTCACCACCTGGTATCCGTTCCTTTTCCTCTTGCTCACAGCGCCCTGACTCGACCCCAACGCAGGTCTGATGCTATGGCGTCCCCTTGCCTCAGTGATTGGTTTGGTGAAGAGCTTGTGACTCAAGCTGGTCCAACCAGAGTGGAACTCAGGACTTACGCAAGGGTTCCTAGAGCCCATGCAGCCCTGGGGGCTGATGGCAGCTGTGTGGCTCATTCTTGGGCCAAAACGTTAGTCCCTTTGGCATCAGAGCATGTGCTTGAACTTTTCACTGAAGATGGGTCTGCACGTTTCAGGTTTTGGCTAAGAAGGTTTGAGTTAAGTTTTCTGCCACTTAGAAGAGTCAAAACTGGAAACTATACCAGTGTGATTATTCTGTGTCTGTCTGCACTGTAACTAGTTTTCAGGCACAATATACTGTGGGCAGCGTTACATACCAATCAACATAGATTCACATAGAACAATTGGAAATGACTCTTGACTTCTTGACATCAAACAGACTCCTTTTTTCTTTTGTCACCAGATTATGCATGTGACGCCTCCCTAGTTCCACCTCTTACCCTCATTCCATGATAGACTTAAACTTTGTACTCTGCTGTTTGAAATGCACTTTTACTTTCAAAAGTAAAAATACTATTTTTAAAAAACCTTTTAAAACTAGGTGAGCCTTTAGAAGATGACAGGTACTATGGTGGAGTCACTTACAAATTCAGGTCTAGAATCAGGCAGGACTCCCTGGATTATGGAGGACTCCCATGTGCCAGACTGTGCCGGGTGCCAGGAAGTCTGACAGGGGCTCCTGTTAGTTTCCTGCCTGGCGAGAACTTTCCTTCTGAAGAGAACGGTGGATGTGGGCATGAACCACTGCCCTGAAAGGCAGGATGAGGAAAGTGAAGACTATACACAATGGTGGGGGCGGGATGGGTACCACCCACCAAGGCAACTACTTAAGTCTTTCCGGAGGAAGTAGCTCTGTGCTACTTGGTAACCTGTTGTCAGGCTGGCAAGGTTTCCGTCCCAATTCCCCACAGCCGCTGTTTCAACTTGGCTCTGCTTCCCTCTAGCCTAACCCTTACCCTCTCAGGAGATGCCCTCATTTTCTGCTTCATTGAGAAAACAGAGATCATCAGACGTAAGTGTTCCCAGTTTTCTTTCTTAAGGTGTAACCCACACCTTTTCATCCTGATCTCATGAGAGCTATAACCCTCTCCCCTTCCCCTGCCTCCCTCAGGCCCTGTTCCTCATTATAAAGATGCTGACCCTTCAGACCCTGAGCTTGCACAGGTTACTTTGGTACCATGATACAAGTTGTTCCCATCTTATCTTTCACAGGACCTGGACAAGTTCTCATTCCTGTGTGTCGGGTTTCTTGTCTATGCAATGAGGGTGGTGATGCCTGCCTTACAGATTGTTTGAGTAATTAAATGATGTAACACATGCAAAAGTATTTGCCATAGCTCTTAACACATAATAGGGACTGTGGGAGACACTCTAGGGCGGCCGTCCCATGGTTCCTTCACTCCCCACCCCCTCACTGTAGGATCCCCTCCCATTAAATGTGGGTAGAATCTGTGAGTTGCTTCTGACCGATAGAGTAAGGCAAGGATGATGGGATGTGACTTCTCTGATTATGTGATGATATATAAAACTCCATCTTGCCGACCGATTTGCTCTAGAGATTCTCCTTGTTGGCTTGACCAGTTAAGTGGCCAAGCTGGGGAAGCCACATAGAAAGGAACTGTGGGAGGTCTCTCGGAGCTGAGGGTGGCCTCAGACCAGCTGTCAGTTAAAAGCAGAATGTCTGAGTTCTACAACGACAAAGAACTGAGTACTGCAGCTGCCACCTAAGTGGGGAAGCAGGCCTTTTCTCAGCAGAGCTCCAGGTGAGGACTTAGCCCGGGCTGATGCCGTGACGTCAGCCTTGTGGGACCTCAAGCAATGGACCCAGATGAGCTGTCACTGGAGCCCTGACCCCTCAGAAACAGTGAGATAACGGGTGTTGTTTGAAGCTGTAAGTTTTGGGTCATCTGTTGCCCAGCTACAGATAACTAATACAATACTCAATAAATGCCAGCTTCCTTCTATTTCTAGAAAAGACTATCTTTAACTATATTTCTCCCCTGCAGACTCTGTCCTACCTGTTTAATTGCCTTTCCTTTTTTACCAAATGCTTGAAGTTGGAGGCAGCCTCCGCACCTGCTTCCCAACCCTGCCGCCTGCCGCCCCGGTCCGAATTCAACCCTGACTTGGATTACTTGGAGGTGGTTCTAGTTAGGTCGTCTTGTTTCCAACCTGACCCGTGGCCTCTTGGCGGGCAGCGGCTGTGTGTTGCCCGCACTCCTCCCTGGGAAGAGGGCCCCCACACAGCTGGGCCCCAGCCCCGATGCCGCCCCTTTCTGGTTTCCTGTGTGATTAATTATGTGGATGTGGGTGGCCAAGTCAGAGTTTTGACAACAGTTTTCAGAGCCCCTGCTGAAAAATAACTCCATTAATATTTCTTTATGAAAAAGCCGACAGGAGGGTGCGAATCTGCTGGCTTCTAATGACTGTAATGTAATGACAGTGAAGGGGGAGGCAGGGAAGGAGGGGGAGAGGAAGGGGGAGCCTAGGCTTAAGATACCGGGGGACGGGAGAGGCAGGTGGAAAACCTGGTGTGGTGCCAGCATTGCAGACCTGCTCGGTCGGTCGGGCCCGAGCGCCCCTGCTCGTCGGGGGAGGGAAGCAGAGGCTTTGGCCTAAATCACTCCGCTCTGATCCTTCTCACCTACAGCCTTTTCCTGGGTTCCTTAATTCATTCATCTATTCATTTATTCAACAAATATTTATGGAAATCTTAGGCCTGCAATATACCAGGAACTGTTTTGATGCTACGGATACAGCAAGGTCTCTGATCTCTTACATTCTGGCGAGGAAGCGACAAAAAAATAAGTCAACAAAATAAACACACCAGGTCATTTTTGGAGAGTGTCAGGTATTCTGAAGAAAATAAACCAGGGCAATGAGCTAGACAGTGATAAGTGGGGTTGAGGGTGCCTTCAATGGGTGGTCAGGGAAGATGACATTTGGGTTTGGATTTAGAGGACAAGGAGCCAGGCATGTCAGGGGCTGAGAAAAGGGTACTTCAAGCAGCAGGACAGCAAGTGCAAAGGTCCTGAGGCAGGAGCAAGCTTGGCATATTGAAGGGACAGAAGGGAGGCCAGAGTGACTGGACGTGTGAGGTGCTGATGAGAAGGGGCCGGAGAGGGGCCAGCCTCGTCAGGGAGTTTATCTGGAAACCTGAGTGCAGCGGGGAGCCCCGGAGCACGAACGCCATGTGCTTCCATCCTGACTTCCATTTTCGGGTCTTCAAGACTATCAAATGCCAGCAAGGGGAGGCTAGTCCCTCCAAGGTCTGTGAGAGAAAGAGGTATGGCTAGCAAACACCAAACCCAAGGCATTCTTCCCTTTTGGAGAGGAGACTCTCCCTGGTATTTCCTGGTGCAGCTGTAAGCTAGCAATCAAATGTGGGAACTTCTCGCCCTATGACTCATCTTCCCAAGAATTGGAGGGAAAGGCGGGCATGGGTGGCAGAATATTCCAGGGGGACTTTTCTTCCAAGGTCTCATATTTCCATGTGGAACAGCTACCGCTTGACCAGTGGTTCTCAACTCTGAGCCTGCATTTGCGTCACCACCAAGCTTAGGAAAACACAGGTTGCTGGGCTCCCTGCCTTGTCTGATTCAACTTTTCTGGGAGTGGCCCCTACACTCTGCGTTTCTAAAAGTTCCCAGGTGATCCTGATGCTCCCAGTCCCAGGACCACCAGGGAATTCTCTCTCTCCTTCTTGCAGTGCTCACTCCGGAGAGGAGGCCCAGCTCATCTGGCTGGTGAGTCTGGGAGGAGGAGTAGACCGTGCTCTTCTGCCTCCCCACCCCCTACACTTCCCACCTCCCCCCTTCCCTCCCGCTGCAGAATGTGTTCAGCTCTGCTCTTCAATTGGTTCCTCGGTAGTAAAGGTGGCAGGCTGATCCTCATCTGTCTTTCTCCTGCACCTGCCAGTTGATTCTCAACTTGACAGGGGAAGAAACGTATTTATTTATTGGAGTTCCCTCATATTCCAAAAGAGAAGATGATCCCAGTTGCAAACAATCAGTTAGTGCTGGGCCACACAGCAACACTGGAATCTTACAACTGAGTTCAGCCTCCACTGAAGCATCACACTTCTTTGAAAACAAAGAAGTCCAGTTTTTGAACCTTTAAGGCTGAGAATCAGGTCCATGGAAAGGGTGAGATCATGAGGGTGAAGTCACAAAGGCAAGGGCTCGCTTTGGTCCTGTCACGCACCTCTAATCACACTCTCATGTGTGTGAGAGAATAACCGAAATGCCTGGGGCATCATTGGAAATGAGGCCTGGTGCGCAAGAAGGGCCCCATGGGCGGGGTCCCTGCCCCGGGTTTCAAGGATGGTGTACAGGAGGCGAGAACCACACTCCAGAAGCAGTAGAAACAGGAGAAAGAGCATGGCCGAAAGGCCCAGAGGGGGCCATGTGACCCCCCCAGGCTGGCCTTGACCTCTGGGTCAGATCAGCAGCGACACAATGAGCGTCCTCCTGTGGCCGTTCCCTTGTGACGATTTCCGTGCAGCATCTCTCCCTCTCTGTCACTCCCTTTCCAATCCTGTCTCTGCCCTGGCTGGCTGAGTGATGTTTCGAGACTCCTCCCCTTTGACAGTGAAATGTTTCCATGGTTGCCATCACCTATGGGAGTCTGACATGGCATAATCAGGCCGTTGCCACTTTGCCACTTGCATTGTCGCCCACACTCCGCTTCTGAAATCGCTCCCAGTGATCCCCAGTTCCTGGTCCTCACGCCCTTGTAAAGAGTGAGGGCTGGACCTAGTGACTTACTTTCAATGGACAGAACAGGGCAAAAGCGATAGGATGTCTATTCTTCGGAAGCGACTAGGCTGTAACACTCTCACTCTCTTCCTCTTCTCTCGCTTGCTCGCTCTAAGCAGTTTGACATGTTGAAAGCTGCCCTATGGAGAGGCTCATGTGGCAAGGAACTGAGGGTGGCTTCTGGCCAGCACCCAGCGATGAACTTAGGCCCTCCGTCATGGAGTCGGCAAGGAGCTGAATCTTGCCGACGACCAAGAGTTGCTCGGAGGTGGATCCCTCCTCAGCTCCGGGGGACACCCTCACTGAAGCCCTGTGATAGCCCAGCTAAGCTGTGCCTGATCCCTGGCCCAGTAGAGTTGTTGTTTCGTGCCAAACTCAGGTTTGGGGTAATTTGTTACAAACCAAAATAGATAATGAATACAGATTTTGGTGCCAAGAGAAGGATGGTGTCATGAAAAATATCTAAAAATGTGTGAGATGGTTTGGGAGCCAGGCAGTGGGGAGGAGCTGAGAGTATACTGAGGGGCTTGTTAGAGAAAGCCGGACTTCAAGCACATGGCGAGTGAAGGCTCAGAGGAAACAAGGAACATGCTACAGAAAACTGAAAGAAGGGGGCCCTCATTATGTGGCAGCTGGAAGCTTAGTGACACTGTCATCTGCAGTTCTGCGGGGAACAGGCACGTGCCCAATAAACTGAGAGATCTAGCTAAGGCGATGTCCAAGCTAAGGGCTGAAGGGACTGCCAGGTTTCTTCCTGCTACTTAACGTGGAAAGAGATATAAATTGAAGGAAAGATTGTTAAATAAAAAGGAGTCAGGCCTTGATAGTTTTGAAAATCCTCAGTTTCTTAAAGTTTAAAAAGTGTTTTTTGAGCACTATCAGGAAAAAGTGGTTTTGAGATAAAGCTGAGGTGAGACTGTGTAGATTTTGGTTAAGACTCAGGAAGATCAAGGGATCGTAGTATTATTCAGTCACACATAGGCCCTTTAAGGAGATTAGAGTGGGCCTCCAAATCCTCTAGGTCCACCAGTAGGGCCTCTGGGAAGCATTAGAGCATTGTCCCTTGGCCACCTTAGCAGGAGCCCAAGGTAGACAATGGTTTAGTTTGAAGAAATTTGTGGGTGTGGCTTTTGGGTGACAGTGAATCTCAATGAGATGCCTAGAAGACCCACAAAGTTTTTGAGAAAACCTATTATCAGAAGAAACACTGTCATCTTGGCCTGACAGGGACAGAGACAACACAAAATAAAAGGAGGTTAGTGGACAGACACCCTGTACGGTCAGTGGAAAGCAGACTGAGGGAAAATCGGCTTCAAACAGGCATTCACGTTCATGAAAAAAGGATGCGTTCATGGAAAAAGAAGAATGACTCAGAGGGAGGAACCAAGAGCTCAGAAGGTGGAGCTAAGAGTCATAGAGAATTACTTTCAGATTTTGAAACAAATCAAAAAACTTCTAGTGTTTTCCTGGATGGGTTTCAGAATTCTCATGGATGAAGGGACTCCCTCAAGCCTCACATTTTCCTTCCTTTTGGGTAGGAATGTCTATAGCTGTTACCCCATGCCTATCCCAGCTCTGTATTTTAGGTGTGTGTCTGGGCACATAACTCGTCTCTTTAGGTCCACACGTCTACAGATCCAGAGGAACAACATTCTAGAACCTGTATTTAAAAAATGAGACCCAAGAGCCTCATCCACCCTGGAACCTGACTGAGATCAGGAGATTCTGGATGCTGCGCTGATACTATCACAGGATGAGATTTTGGTGGATCTTTGGAGGGATGACTGCATTTTGCAAGTTGATGGGACATTAATCTTCAGGGGCCCGAGGGCAAACTGTGTGGTAGGCACCTTCAGAAAGGACCGGAATGATCTTTGTCTCCTGATAGTGATGCCCCTGTACACCCTCCCCTCCCCTTGTGTGTGGGCTGGATTTGGTGACTTGCTTCTCACAAATAAAATGCAACAGAAGGGATGGGCTGTCACTCCAAGATGAGGTTCTACAAGACTGTGGTTCTTGTCTCATTGTCTCTCTCTCTCTGCTGAAGTGAACAGCCATGCTGAAAGGGGTCCTACGGAGAGGAACTAGTTGGTAGCACTGAGAAACTCGGTCCTTCCCCAACCATGTGAACAGGCTCGGGGGACTCCTTTCCCCGGCTGAGCTTTCGGGTGACTGCAGCCCTGGCAGACGCCTTCACTGCAGCCCTGAGAGAAACCCTACGCCAGAGACGCCAGCTAAGCTCTACACAGGCTCCTAACACACAAAATGTAAGATAATCAGATGCTTCAAGCCATTCACTTTGGGGGAGTTTGTAACAGTGATAGATACTTAGGACACCTACCCTAAGGTCCTGCTATCCAGTATTGCTCCCCTACCCAGAAACACCATATTCCAACGCTGTCCTCCACATGCTTCTCCAGGCTGGGATCAAACTTCCTACCTTTTAGGTTTGCTGAACTTCCACCTGTCCTACAGGACTCAGGTCTGGTGTCCCTTCCTCCAGGAAGCCCTCTTTCCTCCTCCTGCCCCCCTCTATGCTCCCATATTGCCATCTTGCTGAATATCACAGTCTTATCGTTTATCACCCTGACCTGAGTAGGGCAGAGGCCTTGCCTGATTTATCCCCGAAGCCTTAAAATAAAATATAATGTTTGACGTGAAGTAAAATAACAATGCAATAGCCCTTCTGCCCCTTACCCCCAGGGGATACCTTCTAAGAACCCTAGTGGATGCCTGAAACCACAGATTGTGCTGAACGCTATATACTGTGTTTTTCTACATAAACATACCTGTAATAACACTTAAATTGTAAACAAGCACAGTAAGAGATTAACAACAGCAACTAATAACAAAATAGAACAATTGCAGCAATATACTGTAATAAAAGCTATGTGACTGTGGTCTCTCTCCCCTAACGTATCTTGGTGTACTGAACTCACACTTCTTGTGATGATGTAAGATGATAAGGCGCCCACATACTGAGATGAAATGGGGCAAATGACACAGGCACTGTGACACAGCATTAGTGCACTGTTGACCTCTCACATACTTAACAAGCACTACACGGCTTCTCTTCGACTTGCAGCATAACTACCCCGTACTTTGGGCCCTTATTAAGTAAAATGTAAGGGTCACCTAAATATGAGCACTATGATATTGCGACAGTCGATCTGATAACCAAGTGGGGTGCTAAGTAACTATCCGGCAGGTAGCGCGTACGGCAGGCAGATGCTGGACAAAGATGATTCCCACCTTGGGTGGGATGGAGAGGGACAGTGTGAGGTTTCATCATGCTATTCAGCACGGTGTGCCGTTTAAAACTTATGAATTGTTTATTTCTGGAGTTTACCATTTAATATGTTTGGACCATGACAGACAGTGGGTAACTGAAACCACAGAAAGCAAAACCATGGATAATGGGAGGCTGTTGTAGCAAACTTTTATTGAATGCCTATGCCTTGCCTAGGATGGCTTGAGGCGATTTGCCTCTTCCTATCTTATTTAACAACAACAACAACAAATCCAATCAGGCATGCACTTTGAACACCCCATTTTACAGAAAAGGAACTGAGACTCTAGGCTAGGTGCTCGGTGCTCGGCGCATGCTTGCTGGAAAAGGAGAGGCACCTGTGCCTCCTGTCCTGCACTTGGCGGCAGGCGGTCCCCGTCTCTCAGGGGCTTTGCAGAGTTGGGTCCGAAGGACTCCTGGGCACTGAGACATAGACTCTGTGCTCGGCTGCTTATGTAACGTGGTATTTCCAGAGAAATACCTGGATCTATCCCTTGGCACCTCCGAGGAAGGGCTTGGCTGGCACCCAGAGAATTTCTTGGGTGCCAGAAACCACACCTCCAGCTCTCTGCTCACAGCTGTGCCTCTGGCCTGCAGACAGAACAGGCGTTTTCCTCCCCGCACCCCCTGTCATTATAAGCCACGTAAATTCCTCGATACCCATGTTGCAATGTACAGATGCAGCTCTGTATTTTTAAATGCATTATCTGCAATTAGCAGCAGTGGGCATGGAAGAACTCTGCGGTCCCCGGGGCTGCCCCTCGCCGGTGCAGCTGCAAGTACATTTGTGGGGAAGAATCTGCAAGTAGGGGAGGGAAATTCCATTGGCAGAGCATCTGCTCTGCCAGGGAATGGAAAGGGGGTGCTGCTGCCTGGTTGTCACTCCTCTGCTGGCCTGGCCTCTCTCCCACCCTGAGAGGATGCCCTCCAACGGGGGGCCCTACAGGGCACATCGCGGCCCCGAATGCCATGAGCGACAGCGCTCTTCCCGGGCGTGGGGTCTGCGGTGTGGAGCAGAGGTCCGTGACACGCGACGGGGCACGCCGCAGTGCTGGGGCACGTCCGAGAGGCATCTGCACAGATTTCTGAAAGGGGCTGGTCAGTGACGGTTGATGGGTGCCTAGCAGCACTGGCCACGGGACGGGGGCATTTTTTGTAATAAATTTAACGCTAACTGCTAGTGTGCACTGGGCACTTATAGTGTACCAGGTCCTATTTCTAAGTGCTGTCCAGGCAGCATCGCATTTAATTCCAGAAGGCAGGGTCAACACCCACCCATCCCCCCAGAGCCAAAGACCACCAGGGATCCAGCTGTAGCTGATCCAAGTTTGGATTATTGGCTCGGGGCAACAGGGGTGAACGCACACAGCAGGGAACTGTGGGGCGGCTTGGCGGGTGCTGGAAAGAACTTACCGTAAGATCTGGGCTTGTAGTAGGTGATTTGGGGGAGGGTTTAAAGAAGAGGAACTTTGCTCTGGATTGGATGCTGTCAGGAAGTAGGTGTAATTCTATGGTTGGGTTCTTGATAAATTTCATCCAGAAGGTGGGAAGAATAAAGCAAGACTACAGTTGTCATGGGTAAAGAGCAGCTGTCGCTCATATTAGCCAAGGTGCAAAGCGAGGAATATGTGGTCACTTTTGCAGTTTGCTGGTGTTCTTGTTTTTGATCTGAGTTCAGGCATGATTATGAATTGGTCTTGCCTGGCACTGAAGTTTCTGTTCGACAGGAGGGCATCAAGGTCGAGGTGCGGGTGCCGGGCCCGTCCCAGCAACACTGTGGTCTCCCTGCGCGTGCTCGACCAGGCGTCAGCCCTCAGGGGCTACGGTCCTCCTTTTCGGCCGGCCCCTTCATTGTGACAGTGGGCAGAAATCATAACACTAAGGTTCAGGGGAGAGTTATAGTTAGGAAGCGGAACTGTGATTCCAGGGTAACTGAAAGTCAGGTGGGTGCCGAGGGACCCAGCAGAGGGTGTACGATTCCGGGACACCAGGCCGGCCATGACGGGGACTGGTCCGGATCCCCAGAGGTGACGTGGGAGGTGGAGCCAGAGATCTCCACTTCAAAAACCTATCCCTGTCGCTTACCAGCTCCAACGTCCTGGATAATGTATTTATTATACATCGGAGATGCCATTTCTTCTTCTGCATAGTAAGGAACCAAAAATCTGTTTCTGAGGTTGTTGTAGAATAAAATTAAGAGACACAGTATAAAGTACCTGGGAACAACAGATAGCATATAAGCACTTACTTCATGCCAGCGCTGTTCTAACTATCTCATATGTACTGACTCATCTAATACCGCCACCCGATTAGTCAGATTCTATTATAACCTCCAGTTAGCAGGTGAGAAGACAGAGGCACAGAAAGGTTAAGCAACAGATTTAAGGTCACACAGCTATCAAGGAGCAGAACTCAGGCATTCTGGCTCCAGCACCCTCACTCTACTGCCTCTCATGACAGCTGTTGGATCGCTGCTCCTCCCCTTCCCTTGCTGCAAGGGCTTCGAGGCTAGTCATATTCTGATGGCAACTTAATGGCCTGGAACTCCCTGGTTCCAGAACTTTGATTGTGGAAGGGTCTACGTTGCTTGCTTGGCTCTGGTTTAGAAAGGACTCATTGCCTTTTAGAAGGTCAAAACATTCTTGGCATGACAGACAATATAGATTCAGGTCGCTGTGGTCGATAGATCAAATAAAACATAGCATTGCCTTATTGGTATTTCTGTGCCTTTTAGTAAGTACTGAAGTCAGAGAAAAACACGGGGACATGAGTGAAAACTAAAAGGGGGGGGGGAGGACCCCATACTGCAGCAAAGGCTCTACGGTGGCAAGATCGATGTGTGGGCAGAAGGCTGCCCCAGAGGAAGTGGACCAGACGTGGCCAGTCTCCTTCAATCCTGTCACAGCAGAAGGCTGTTCCAGTTGGCCACAATGCCATGGCCAAGGCTGCCTCGGTGCCGCCTAGTCCTAACCTGATGGGTGGGCTTCTAGGCTGTGTCACCAATTCTGGGAGACTGGGAGACAAGGACTCCTGGGCCCAGTGACTCCGGTAACAAAGGTCCTTCAGCCACGGATACCCCCCAACCTCCCCCTACATACTCACACACAAACAAACAAGGTTACATTCCACCACCGCCTGGGAGAGATGAAGTGCTGGAACTCATGTCAACATTCTCAGTGCTGTTTGATACAACCCCAGATCATTGTCGTCAACCTTTCTGAGGCTCATCTGTTCTTAATTATATCTCTAAATCCCAAGACATTACAACTCTGAGAATTTGGGAAATTTAGCTGCTTAGAGGATTTGTAATAATCACAGTAATCCCTGGTATTTACAGAGCTTCCTTTTTCAGACTGAAATCCAGACAGACACTATTGTAGTGGTGAGGACACCCTGAAATTGCTCTTGAGTTCTCTTCAGAGAGTGCCAGCCCCTTAGCCTGACTTATTTTGTTTTGCTCAAGGAGGCAGGTAGAAAGAGTGGTTTCATCCATTACCTCTTGAGGGAGAGCAAAGGGAAGACGGAAAGGTTAACTCACTGTAGAACACTGTATACCCTGGATGGCTTGCCAGCTCACACCCTCTTCTCAGAACTGCCCTTGCCCTCCCACCCCCTGCAACCACTGAAGTGATGATGGGTCCTTGCAGCCAATCTTGTAGCAGTTGGGTGAGCCGATTGGATAAGGGGTTGATGCTCGACTAATGAGCTGAGCCAATCAGAGTCTCCCTTGGTAATTGGAAATTAGAGATGTAGACACTGGGTGTCAGTTGGGTCTCTAGAGCTAGGTCAGACAGATTCAAGGACTGGAGTGACCATTTGGAACCATGTGTACTGATGACCAAGCAGAGAGAAGGGGAATAAATTATGCAGCACCTGAGAAAGATGCTCTCCAGCACTTTCCAGATTTGTTTAATAACCCTTTGGATTCCCAAGCCAGGAGTCATCCCATGAGGCCATTACTGCATGAAGGTCAGGTGTTGGAAAGAACTTGATACTCCTGCCTTGTTTCCTCCAACACAGCATGCCTTCCCACTAGCTTCAGTGGAAGACGCCACCCAGCCCCATGGGCTCCATGTATACAAGGTAGTAGCAACTACGCGTTTCCTCTAATGGGGAGCAGACGGCGCACCTGGGAGCGGGACACCCGCACGTGGTCTACACCGAAGACCCATGCTGACCCTTATCAAAGCTATCACAGGGCTCCCCAGAGCTTCTGGGAAGTGGCAGCTGCCCCTGATCTCTCTAGCTTAAAGGAGAAGGACTGAGAAAAGTCTCAGCACAGGCGCCATTGCTATGACACCACACAGCCATCTGGTCCCCCCAGTGATCTGACGGTGACAGCAGAGGTGGAAGGTAGCAGATACAGAAGCCCTGGGGACACAATTTCATGAACAGCCCTTATTGATCTGCTTACCTGCCTGATGGCTGGCCAGATTCTACATCTAAAAGATACCTGTACAAGGTTACAGCTGGAAGAGGGAGGCCCCAGGACAGCCTGGGATTGTCACAAATGGGAAAAGCCAGCCCCAGATACACTGCTGAGCTGTGGCTTTCTAATTTCAGTAAAAGAATCCAAACAGCGCCCACTGTTTACTGGGCGGTTTGAGGGGTGGGGGTGGGGGTGGGTATAGTTGTGTTCTGTAGCTCTATGTTTCCCACAGGGAGAAAAGCAGAGAATATATATTTACGTGGAGTCGGTAGGACTGAATCATAAGCTCTTAGACTTAAGAAGAAGAAAAAGCATCTTCTTACCACCAAGCAATGTGCTGTCACTAGTTCAGAAGCCCCAGTCACCCTGCTTCAGGGGGCACAGTCAGAGTTTTCTGGGCTGGAGGTTCTACATGGAGCATGCGAGACAGTGGCTGCCATGGTGCCAGCCTTGGCGCAGCTGAGGCTTAGCCACATATTCAGGAGCAACTGCCCTGTCCCTTCACTGAGCCTCCAGCTTGCAATTCATCATGAGTCTCTTCCCCTTTTCTCTAGTGGATTCTGGCACTAGTCTGTGGCCCGCCCCCTTCCCCCACCCAGGGCTCCAAGTGCCCTCTGGGACTCGGCCACCAGAGTCCCCATGGTTGCAGAGCCCCCGTGGCCTTTGTGGTCAACCATCCCACCTACATGTGGCCCATTGGCAGGTTGGTCGGCTTAGACTCTGGTCCCCGCTCTGGCTCCCTCATGGGCTGGGAGCCTGGTGCACTCTGTATGGCTAGGGTTTGGCCCCATTCTCCCAAGGGCTGGGATTTATCCTTCTCACCTCCATCAACCCAAAATTCATACAAGCACCTGGGCCCTGTGTCCATCCCGTTACCTTAGAGTGTGCTCTTTCAAAAATGCCAGCCAGGTGAGAATGGAGTTTGCCTTGCTTCCTTGGTTACGGATCTGGGCAGTTGGTCGGTTTTCAAATCTTGCTCCGACCAGCATCACCATAATTCTCAGCACTGGCTTTTAGTGTAAAGAGAACCGGCCCCGGATTCTGTCTACACTACAGACCAACTGTATGAACTTGGGTAGGTTAACTAACTCCATTCCTTTGAGCCTCCTTTCCCTTGCCTATGGATCCTACCTGACTGGTGCAGAGTAAATGAGAGCATAAATAAAATAATGGATATAAAGAACTAAGCATAACGTACCACACAAAATACAGTCATACCTCAGTACTCATCAGCTTCAGAACTCGTCAAACCCTGCAGTTGCCACATTTTGACGATAAAAAAATGTTTCAGCACTTGCTCTGTGCTTGCTCAGGACTCACTGTACTTACTAGAACTTGTATGAGTCATGACACCGTCCATCAAGAGAAAATGCTTCATTGTTCAGTACTCGTCAATTTCAGCATTCATCAGGAGTTGTGGAAGGAATTAATGATGAGTACCAAGGTACCACTGAACTGACATAAAACATTCATTGAGAGCTTATAATACGTTAAATTCTGTGCAAAGTGCTTTGCAAGTATTGTCTTAAGTTGCACAGTAATCTTGTGAGATTACTCATAAGATTACTAATTAATTATGTAATAATTGCCTATTATCTCAAACTTTTAAATCAGAAATCTGAGGCTTAAGAAGTTAAGTAGATTGTCCAAGGTCAAGAATTGGTCAGTAGCTGAGCAAACACTGGTTGTGATGTAGTGAAGACCAAAAATTAGAATAGTTAATGTCTTAATAGTACAATGCCTCACATACAGCAGGTACTCAAAAAATGTGTTGACTAATGCATGCTCCCGAGTCAGTGCTCCTTTGCATAACTGGATTGAGAGCTCAGCTCTATCAACTTATCCTCTCTTTCTCTCTCTCTCTCCCCCCACATCTATCTTTGCAGTATGGGGGGTAGGCACTAAGCTGTTCATCTGTGTTTCACTTCTCCCAGTATTTGTGTTCTTATCCCCAATATGGCTGTTACTGGATGTTTTTAAGACATTCAAACCTTCCATTTGATGGATAAATAATTTCCAAAACACATACTCTTTAATCAGAGAATACTTACAGATTCAGCACATTGGACAGAGGGGGATTTTTCAGCTAATGTCTTGTCTAGTCAGTATAGGATTTGCATTTAAAAACTATTTACATTAATGTGTGACCCACATATGAGAGAAAATCCTGCATTCCACTTCTAGCTGTCTCTCTTCCTTCTTATAGTCTATGAGATGAGAAAAGATTGCCATAAAGATTTTATGAGTCCAAGAGAAACATTACTCAAACAGGATTTATTTCAAAGGCATCATTCTGAAACTGTGGCATGTTTTTTAAAAGGGAAGCAAAGCTCATATTGGTAGAATTTTTATACTTAAATGAAGTCCAAATGTTGCAGGAAATCCTCTTAATGCCCACCAGGTGAGCAACTTCTTCAATTTTGTTCATATCAGCAGACAATTTATAGAGTATTTTCAGTGTCTCTGAGCCTGTACTTGAAACCAGTGGTAGAAGACAAGAATATGATCTTTCCTGGTTTGCATTAAGACAAGGAGAAAGGTAATTACTGGAGCTGCAAATTCAAACCTTGATTCATTGGGACAGCAATGTGTTTATGCTGCCCTGCATGTGCCAGGCACTGTGCTGAACACCGCAAGGCAAACAAGGCACGTGGTGGGGGCACTCTGCAGTGAGGTAAGGGTTATGACAGAAATAGGTACAGGAGCTTGGCAGCTGGGAGCTTGTTCCAGAATTGTGTGGGGGCGTCTACTGTCTTTTGTCTAATCAACCAACTCCTATTCATTCTTCAAGAACCCAATCGAATGTTCTCTCCTCTTGTCAATTCTTTCCTGGCTTTGCAAGACAGAGTTAGCCTTCCCTGCTTGGGGTTCCCACAAAGTTTTGAAGAAAGGGGAAGTGACAACACAGTAAATACTATTAAGTACATATAAAAATTCTACAGGGGCAAACAGCAGGAAATGATGAACTGTCAAGGAAGGGGGAAAAATACGTGACCTGGAGTGGAGAAGGTCATTCCAGATGGAGAACACAGGACAAACAGAGGTATGGCAGGATGGATAGTTATGATACACTTAGAGAATGGCAAGTAGCTCTGAGCGGCTACAGCAAGCACATGGGAACGGCATGGGAGCTGATGATGGAGGGGAGACGTGGAGGAAGAGGAGGCTGCTGCATTAAGCTGGGGTCAGATTATGCAAATCCTCTGTTAAAAAGTTTGTTCTTCATTCTGTGTGGTGGGAGCTATTATGATGTATTTGAACTCTTACTGATTTTTCTGCATCCAGAAAGTCATACATGCTTGTAAAACTTTTAGAGAATACAGAAGAACATAAGAAACATGTTAAACACTCCATTCAGAGCTCATGGTGTTAACATTTTTCTTGTCTTTTTAAAATGACTATTACACATGTACGTGTGTAAAAATTTCAGTTCATACTATATATTCAGTTTTGTATGTTGATTTTGTCACTTCATATATTGAGCATTTTCTAATTTCTTTGAAAGTAATTGCTACATGTTTTATCAGCCACAGTTTATTGAACCATGTATGTTGAACATACATTGTTTCTTTTTCCCCACTGTAATGAATTACACTGCAATGAACATCCTTGCATACATCATTTTACACTAACCTCTCACTATTTCCTTGGGATAAATTCCTAAAAGAGGAAACACCTTTTACATTTTAATCACTACTGTCAAAATGCTTTCCAAAAAGGTTGCGCCAATTTATAATCCCACCAACAGGGCACGAGGCTCATAGACGTTAAATGACTTGCCTAAGGTTAAACAGCTGGTGAGAGGACAGTTGGGGATCGAATGTGGGCCCTGGTACCCACAGGGCTATGGTAGAACTTTGGTGGGGAGATGGGGAATGGTGGCCCGAGGTAATTGAGTCTGAAGGACTGAAACTGACTCAGGTGAAGATGGTCTAATGAGATGCTTCAAAAGATGAGTTGTTCAATGGACAACACTGCTAATTCCATACTCTGAAAGCTGCCTATGTCATGACTTTTTCCACTGGAGGGGTTCAGAACAAAGAAATATGAAATATATTTACCTCTTTCTTCACTGGCTTTGGGCTGGCATTAGGGGGGATGGTCCATGTGCAAGCTTGCCTGGCCATCTGAAGGTTGATTCAAGGAGGATTCCTCATTAAAGCCTTGGGCACTGAACAAGACAACACTAGGCACACCCGTCAATCAGCCATAAGGAAATCAGAGCTACTCTGGGGTCACAACCACCTGTTTTCTCAGTTGTCTCGTAATTAAATGACTCAACAAGGAATAAAGGATTCAGCGTCCTTAACTCTCTTAATCCTTATACCTTGAACTACTAGCTTACTTCTCTCCCCTCTTCCTCCCTTCCCTCCGCCCCTCTGTGTCTCTCCTCTCTCCTCCCTTCATGGCCACAAATGCAATCATGTAAGTCTAGGGCGAACGTGAGGACCAAACTCAGGGACTTATCTCATCAAAACACTGTATTTTACAAATTACAGGCTTGAAAGGGATTCAAAGTCACACTCCAGCCTACTCCACAAATACCCTCTACAATGAATGCCTCCAGTGTTTGTCCAGCGCATACTTCACTGCAGTGACCTCCTGCAGGAAGCTATTCTCTCCTATTAGATCTTGCACTAAGTCGAGGCCTGACTCTTAAAACTACTGATCGTTTCAGTTTCTGCCAATTGTCTAAACTCTCTTCCATATGACGGATGGATATTTACGTACTCGAAAACAGGTGTTACTTCCTCTTAGGAGGTGATGTGTTAGAGAATAAAGGCCGAAGGCCTTGGGGTCACATTAACCTGGGGTTCCACTTCTGACTCTGCTGGTAACCAGCGGTATATCTTTGGGCAAGTTGCTAAACATCTCTGAGTCCCAAAGTAGCTCCTGGACTATACATGATGATGCATTTACCTCACTGGAGAGTAGTGAGAAATAAATGAACTGTCAATAGTATGGCAAATGGTGGGTGGCAGTTAGATGTTGAACCCCCTCACAATTGCTCTTTTCTAAGTCAGTATTTCTCAAAGGTCTTCTCCGATCTGTTGCATTAAGATGGCCCACAGAATGTATTTAAATTGCAGATTTCTGGGTCATAGCCCTAATCTACTAAGTCATATACCATGACAGTGAAGTCTAGAAACTTCCACTTGCTCAGCTGTATCCATGTGCCAAGAAGTTGGAAGGCCTTAACACATATGAGAACTCTCCAAAGCTCCTTGGGTGACCACATTCAAGGTCTGTCTGATACCTGGGTGAGGTGCCCCAAAGAGGACACAGGCCTGTGGACTGGAAAACACCTCCATTTCCAGGGTGTCTCACTCCTTGGCCCACTCTCAAGATACAGGCCTTCTCTCTGCATTATGGGATTTGGACTGTGCAAGTGGGAGGGTACTGGGAAAGATGCTACCATGCAGATCAGAGCTTAAACCACTTCTATCATCTTAACAGAGCTCAAAAGAGGCGGGGAGGGGCAAGGCAGGGAGGGGCTCATGGGCCAGCTCAAGGCATTCATGGTCAGGGCACACTCTAGCTCCCTGCAGGATCACCTGTGATGACAGCAGACACACAGTGGACAACGGAGCTTCCAGGCCTTTCCCTGACACAGTGGAAGGCAATTCAAGGCCCACTCTCTGATTGTGCTGGGGCCCCCAGTGAGTCCTCAGAATGCCCCCTCCTTCTGAGGTCCCCGGGCTGACCAGTCTCCCTGAAGATCGTGCTTCTGATGACCTGCCTCTGCCCTTTCCTTATTGCCACTGCCCCCAATCCAAGGCAGCACAGCCACCAATGAGAAAACAGAGGCTCACAGAGTCTGTAGAGTAACTTGGCCAAGATCATGCAGAAGGACAGGTGGTACAAAGGATTCGTAAGTCCACATTGTCTGAGTGCTGAGACATATGAGAAAGCGACATCAAAGAACACATACAACTCAGATCCACTCATATGTCCAATGGTCTAGGTGGAAAAAGCTATGCTGTCTGAACAGAAACCTTTATCATCACACACCCTAGTGCGTAGCTTGACTTACGGAGGAGGCAATGTTATCTGCCACAAGATGACCAGGACAGCAATGAACTGCAATCCCAGTCACTGCTGGGGATCATCTGCTTCTGAATTCAATTGGGTTCAATCCAATCCCATCCCATTTAACAGCGCGGTTATCAAGTGCCTGCTATGCACCTTGCAAGGCCTGGCTGTGGAGGGTCCAGGATAAAAGGCAGGGACCTTTCTGGGAAATTATGACTAATCCAGGCATGCCATCTGAGGCAGGAATTGGGGCGCGGGGAACCAAGGTTCAAGGCAGGAATCTAAGTGCTGGAGCACTTAGGAGGTAGAGAATTGCCAAGTTCTTGTGCTGGTCCCTGGTCAGTGGCTAGTTTTATAATTTTGCTAATTAGAATTGTGAATTCTCTGCCCATATTTTCTGCGAGGTAAGTACACAGAGAAGACCGCCAGTTCAGTCTAATAGGAATTCTCAGGTGTAAGATACATGAAAGTAATTGGGATTGCTGAGTAGCTGAGGGTATGGGCTCTGGTGACAGAGAACTTGGCTTGGTCCCTTCCTAGCAGGGTCATGTAGAGTGCCCTGTGTTAACTTCCTGAGCTGCAGTTTCCTTACCTATAGAAAGTGGAATGAAAATAATACCTGCCTCAAAGGGTTAAGAGAGATTATGCACATAAAGTGCCTAGCAGAGCATTAGTGCCCAGAAAGAGTGCAAAATGTGTCTGCTGATACAATTCTTAATCTGGACTAGTTAGCTTGAAACAAATCATAATTACAGACCCACGGTGCTTAATGATGGGGATGTGTTCTGAGAAATGTGTTGTTAGACAGTGTTATCGTTATGTGAACTCCACAGAGTGTACTCACCCAAACCTAGATGGTCTAGCCCACTGCACACCTAGGCTGGATGGAACAGCCCACTGCTCCGAGGCTACCAGCCTGTACAGTGTATTACCGCACAAAACAATACGAGATTAAATCAAGCTCAAGAGAAAATGGTGCGATCAAGAGGCGCAGTAAGCATGAGATGTATGAGGCTGCTGCCAGCGTAACACAGTTACTATTTGACAGCAAACTTATTTTACTATGAGTAGAAAAAGTACATTTTAAAATAACGATAAAAAGTATTGTATAGTAGATACATAAAGCAGTAAATACACAGTAATTTATTATCATTAGCAAGTATTATGTATTCCACATAAATGTACGTGCTTTTACATGACTGGCTGTGCAGTAGGTTTGTTTACACCAGCAACACCACAAACATGTGAGTAATGACTTGCACTATGACATTATGGTGCTACACTGTCTCTAGGCAGTAAGAATCTGTCAGCTCCATTATTACGGTATGGGACCACCACCACATATGTGGTCCTTTGTTGACTGGATGTCGTTATGCAGTGCCTGCATGTACAACTCCAATGCCTTGTCGGGTCCCTGATACTTAACACATTTCCTGAACAAACAAATGCGTAAGCGGAATGCACATCTAAGGAGTGACAGCCAGCTGCAGGGTAGCCTGGGTGCGAGGGGAAGAGTTTGCACTATAAACCCCATGGGTAACAACGACCAGTGAGGGGGTTTCAGCAGGGAAGTGGTAAGGCCAGATGTGGGCTTTCAGAAGGAGCACACTGGGCTGGAACACAGGACCAGCAGGGAGGAGGAACAGCGGAGGCCAGGAGGAAGGTGCTTCCGTGTTCCAGGGGTGGGAGTGCCTGAGCGAGGCCAGGGGTGCTGGCACTGCAGAGAAAGGGACAAACTGGGAGGCTGCCTAGGAGGCAAACTGGTAGGGCTTGGCAACTGAGATGTGTAAGCAGATGACAATGGCCCTGCTCTGTGCAAGGGCCACGAAAGTGAGAATCCAATTAGTGAATTGGGGAGAAGCCATGGCCTGCCTGGAAGACCTGGCCACTGCTGCCACCAAGAAGGCTGGCCTTGCTCTTTCTTGTCCCCGGGCTCAGAAGGCTTGGGAGTGGCCGTTTACCGGGCGGGGCATGCTGGGAGGCCTGTGGGAAGTTCTTCCCCAGAACAGGCCTTGGCGCTCACAGCTGGGGCCAGCGGCCAGTGGTGGGAGTCTCCCCTGAGCAGGCAGGCGTTGGCCAAGGGACGGTAGCCACTCTCCTAATTTTAAAACATGCTTTTCAGAGGAAGTCTCCAAAGTTGGTTAGAAAGTAAAAACCTCTGAAAACAGTCCAATAAAGGGAAGAGGACTCTCATTTGTTTATAGCTACTTTGCACCAAGTGTCATCACCTGTTGGTTTTTTAAAAAGTTTTTTTATTGTTGTTCAAGTACAGTTGTCCCCATTTCCCCCCGCTTGCTCTCCCCTGCCCTGCCCTGTCCACCCCCACCTCCCACCCTCAATCCCATCCCGCTTTGGCATTGTCCAGGGATCCTTTATTCCTTTACACATGTTCCTTGACTTGCCCCTTCCCCTTCGCCGCCCCTCCCATTTTCTCCCTCCCTCCGCCCCTCTGGTCACTGTCAGATTGTTATTTCCACATCTCTGGCTCTATTTTGCTCGTTTGTTTGTTTTGCTGATTAGGTTCCACTTATAGCTAGGATCATACAGTATTTGAGAGTATTATGTGTGCTAAGTGAAATAGGCCAGGATATGAAAGACAAACACCTATTGGTTTTCATTCAGCCTTCAGCAGGGCTGCAGAAAGAAGCAGCTACTAATTTTACAGATAGGGAAACTGAGACTCAAAGAGTCTTCTTCTCCTTTTTTTTTTTTTTTTTAATCTAACCCTCTCTGTCAGTAGAGGAACCAGGATTCAAATCCAACTATCTGACTGCAAAGCCCATTCTCTTTCCTCTACAACATATTTCATAATTTTTAATTTTAAAAGTCCCATTTCTTCAGACATTCACATACCGCCGGTGGCGGCGTAAAATGACAGAATGCTTTCGGAAAGCAATTTGGCAATGAGAATCAAGAGTCTTAAAAAATACTCATTCTGGGAATCGCTCCTAAAGAAATAATCATAAATTCAGAGGGGAAAAAAAAAAGCTTTACACACAACAATGTTCTTCACAGCAATATTTATAACGTGAACAACTGGAGTTGATCTAAATGTCAACAGAAAGAGGAATGGTTAAATAAATTGTGATCTATCCACTTAATGGAATATTTTGGGTCAAGGCTTATAAGAGGGAAAATCCAATGTTGTAAGTGCAAACTAATCGGGATACAAAATCTTATAGGGATGGTGCCGTAGAGCCACTTGGGATTCTATTTTTTTGGCATTTCCTTCCCCAGTTGCCTTCAGCCCCTTCTAAATCACTCCAGATTTTTAAAAATAATGACAGTACTTAATACGGACAACACACGATTTCTCAATCTTATATAAAAGGGGGATAAAAACACCTTTAGCAATGTTGTCATTTTTATTGACCTGTAATATATAATTTAGTATAATCTGTGCTTGCCTTTAAGCCTCTCCTAGGCAGGAATCATGGGGCCGCTAACCCTGTCCTGCCATCCCTCTTTCATACAGTTCTGGAGGCACTAACTATGCAAGAAGCCAAACATGAAACAAACAAAAAAAGCATACATATTGAAAAGGAAGGAAGAAAATTACATTACTTGAAGTTAATAAGACTGTCTAACCTAGGAAATCTAAAATAATCAACTTAAAAACTATTAGAGCTAATGAGAGAGTTCAATACAATGGTCAGTTACAAAAGAAACATACAAAAATCAGTAACTTTCTTATTTACCAGCAACATACACTTAGAAAATGTAATGGCAAAAATGAAACTATTCCCAATAACAATAATAACTATAAAACTACCTAGAAATAAACCGAACAAGAAATTTACTAGGCCTAAATGATGAAAACTATTAAAATTTTATTAAAAACGTAAATAAAGATAGGAAAAATGAGAGGCAGGCCGTGGTCCTGGGAAAGAACATTCCTTGCTGTAAAAATGCCAGTTCTCTCCACATTAACCTACAAATTCAGTGAAATTGTAACCAAAATAAAAATGGAATTTCTGGGGGAAACCTGAAAATCTTATTCTAAAATTTATACGGAAGAGTAATTGTACAAGAATTGCCAATAACATGTTTTAAAAATAAGGAGGTCTTTTTGTACTAGAAAGCAAGAACTACCATGAAGCTAAGTTAATTGAAATTATGTGATTCTGGCACATTAATAGAGTAATAGATAAATAAAACATAAGGAGAAAAATCCAGATGTAGAACCACAAATAGATGTGAACTTAGTTTATGATAAAACAGCCATTTCAAGTCAGAAAGGACACGTTTGGGGATAATTCATTCTTCATTTGGAACTGAAAGTTACATCTACATCTCACACCTGGCACAAAATATAATTCAGATACATTAAAGAGCTAACTAAAATATAACACTCTGAGAGTTCTAGAAGAAATAGAGAAGACTATTTTTATACTCTCCGAGCGGGGAGCTATTCTGAGCTGACACAAAACTCAGGACTCACAGAGGAAAAGATCACCTGAATTGACCACATAAAAATGTAAAATGCCTGCTGTCAGGAAGAACAAAACAAGGGTAAAAGACAAGTTACTGACAGAAAATTTTTTACCACAGATAGGACAGACTGCAATTGAATGTTTGTCTCCCCACAAAACACGCATGTTGAGACCTAACCCCTAATGCCACAGCATTTGGAGTAGGGCCTTCGAGAAGTAATCAGGTCAAGAGGCCAAAGCCCTTCTGAATGGGACCAGGGACCGTATTAAAAAAGATCGCAGAGAGGCCCCAGCCCTCCTGCCACAGCATGAAGACCCCTGTCCATGAGCAAGGAATCAGACTCCCACCAGACACTGAGTCTGCTTGCACCTTGATCTTGGACTTCTCAGCCTCCAGAACGATAAGAGTTGAACTGCTGTTGTATAAGCCACCCAGTCTGAGGTATTTATGTTGTAACAATCTGAATAAACTCTGACACAGACATAGAATTAGTATTCAAAGTATACAAACAGCTCCTGAAGACCAATAGGAAAAATACATACAACTCAATTTAAAAAAATGGGTAAAGAATATAAATAGATATTCAGAAAATAAAGTAAAAATGACCATATACCCCTGCAAAGATTATCAACAACAAATAATCGAAGGAAGAGAAATCAAAAGAAGAATGAGGTGATATTTTTCACATACTGAGACAGACAAAAATAACAAACCTTTAATTTGAGAAGAATGTGGGGAAACAGCCAGTTTCATACATGGTTGATGGAAACATTAAATTGGCACAGCTTCTTTGGAGCGTACTTTGGCAGAATCTAAATTAATAAAACAAAACAGTAAAAAGCCTTGACCCAGAAATTCCACTTTAAGGACGCTGTCTCCTACAAATGCTCCAATTTCCATACCAAGATACATGCCATGAAAGTGTTAACTGAAGCACTGTTTGAATTAATGAAAAATACAGTGTTAGGCTATTGTCAAAAAAAATGAAACAGATATAGGTACTGACATGGAAAAGTATCTAATATCTATGCTTAAGAGAATAAAAACAAGCTGTAAAATAACCCGTTTATGTTTAACTCCGAAGAGAGAGTGTGTGTGTGTGTGTGTGTGTGTGTGTGTGTGAGAGAGAGAGAGAGAGAGAGAGAGAGAGAGAGAGAGAAAGAAAGAGAGAATTCATAGGGACAGTTTACAAAGCTACACACCGACTTGTTAATAATGTCTGCCTCTGGGGAGGAGAGCAGGTTAGAGTAGGGGGTTGACAAACAGTAGACTTTAACATTTTATTCTGTACTCTTGGGTATGTTTTGAATTTTTCACAATGAACATAAATTGCTTTTGTAAATAACGAAAAAGGATATAAACTCCAAGAACATGGCTCTTTAAATTAAAAACAAAGCCATGCCTAGAAAAAAATGGAAGGGAATATATCAAAATGCTCATGCATAAGAATTTTTATTTATTTAGAATTTCTCTGTTTTCTAAATTTTCTTTAATGACCAGCATGTTACATTTATAACAGAAATAAAAAAACTAAGTCTCTTTTTAAATTGTTTCCTTTTTGCTGAAAAGCAATCCAGTAAAATAATAGCTTTTCCCCTCTTTTCCACTGAGGGCAATTGGGTGATTCTGAAGCAGAAAGTGGTTAATATCCAAAATATATAAAGAACTCACACAACTCAACACTAAGCAAAGAATCCAATTAAAAAATGGGCAGAAGACCTGAATAGACTTTTCTCCCAAGAAGACATACAGACGGCCAATGGATATATGAAAAGATGCTCAACTTCACTAGCTATCAGGGAGATGTAAATCAAAACTACAGTGAAACACCACCTCACACCCATTTAGAATGGCTGTCATCAACAAGACAGGTAACCACAAGTGTTAGAGAGACTGTGGAGAAAAAGAAGCTGTCACTCACTACTGGTGGGAATGTTTCCATAGTGGTACAGCCACTATGGAAAACAGTGTCGAGGTTCCTCAAAGTATTTAGAATAGAGTTACCATCTTACCCAGCAACCCCTCTTCCGGGTATCTACCTGAAAAATTTGAAAACATTTATTTGCAAAGATACATGCACCCCCCCGTTCATTGCAGCATTACTCACAGTGACAAAGAGATGCGAACAACCGAGGCGTCCTTCGCTAGAGGACTGGATAAAGATGTGGTCCATGACTACATACAATGGACTACTGCTCAGCCATGAGACAAGATGAAACACAGCCATCTGTGACAACATGGGTGGGTCCTGAAAATACCATGCTGAGTGAAATAAGAGTAAAAAATCCACAACCATATGATTTCACTCATATGTGGAATATAAAACTGGACGCGACAAATGAACAAACAAGAAAAACAAAAACTCCCAGGCACGGACAACAGCACGGTGGTTGCCAGACCGGAGGGAGCTGGAGGCTGGTAAAGGGGGAAGGGGGTCAAATAGACGGCGATGATGATGAAAGAAGGTTTGACCTTAGATCAGTCCACGCGACGCAATACAGAGATGATGGATCACCGTACCGTACACTCGAGACCTGCATCATTTTATTCTCCAATGTCACACCAAGAAATGTAATTAAAAAGGAAAAAGAAAAAGTGGGGGCTCAGGAAAGCCCAGACTTGAAAGCATTTGTAGGAGGTCAATGACCAAAATCAAATGGGAACAAGGGCCAACAGGTCTGGTAAGAAGGTTTATGTTATTCCTTGAAAATGATTAGTAGGCCCTGTGGGGTAGCTCAGTTGGTCAGAGTGTTAACCTGATATGCCATTGCCATGGGCTCAAGCCCTGGTCAGGGCACATACAAGAATCCACCAACGAATGCATCAATAAGTGGAACAACAAAATGATGTCTCTCTCCCTTCTATTCACTTTCTAAAATCAATAAATTTAAGAAAATGACTAATGGGATGTTCTAGGTATCGTGGTAGGCGTGTAATAAGCTGATAATGTATATTATGATTATGAGTGGATCATCACATTAGTCATCCTTACACTCCCCACATCAACGAAACCATCTAGGTCACATCTCTGCCTCGTACAACTTGGATGGCTGAGGAAGGGAGAGGAAATTAAAGAAGGGGGCGAACTAAAGTTACAAGAAAGGAAGGAGAGCAAGCAGCACTTACTGAGCATCTGTTGTGTTCCACCTTCGTCTTGAGCACCATTTGTGGCACCCTAACGCCCTCCCACCCCCCACAGGTGAGGACACGGCAGAGGTTGCCCAATGGAGCTCAGCTGATCTGACTCCAGGTCCCGCGCTCTTCCCACTGGCCTCCCAGACAGGAGAGGAGGAAGGATGTGGAAATACAGCACGTAGGAGCTCTCACCCATGTACTTTGGAAAAGGAGAATAAATGGGTCATGAATGTGTCCCAACTCGGAGCCCCTTTCTCTTCTCCCCCAGCTGAGTTCTGCAGCTTCTCATGAAGGCTCCAGAAATGACATGGGGGTGTGTCTAAATAAAGCCCCTGCGTGGGTGTACCTGCTCAACTATGCATGAGCTCCCTGTGACTTCACCCCTGATGCCTACAACTTCAGGAATAAGCATGACTTCACTCAATGCACAGCCAGAGAAAGCAGAACTTTCCAAAAATATGTGAATGTTGACAGCAGACTCTTGCAATCCAGTGAATAATTGGTGTGTGCAATTACGTATGTGAGCCTTGCCCTAAACCCACAGAACTTACCATTCTGCAATACATTTTGTGCCCCTGATTTTCCAAATGTCAATGGCTAACTGTCAACCTAGCAGGCAGCCTAACCTTTTCCCAGGACCCTCAGGGTGGCTGAGAGTGGTCCCTAAAGTGATCCCCTTGCCTGCTGGCTTCCGCCCGCTGGAAGGGTGGGAGGGCCATCCAAGCACATCCTCACGTTGCGTCTATACTTCCTCCTGTCCTGGCAGGTCTCCATGCTGTTGTCTGCCAGTGGGGAGGGCAGGGGGTTCAGTGCCACAGCAATGGGGCTCCCTGGATAACGAAGCCCATCTGTCCTTTGTACCTGCTCACCAGAGCCGCTGCCCCTCCTCCCCACAGTTTTCTGAGGACTTACCGAAGTTTCAGTGGCTCCTCAAGGCTTGAGGGAAGAAGCCCCTTCCCCAAGACTACATCCAGCGAGCTGGGTCCCACCACAAAGCTACCTAGATCCTGTTATGATTCTCTCGGTTCCCCTCTACGCTGCCATGTAACACATTTAAACCCAGAGCAGGAGCTGTCAGTGCTCTGACCTTGCAGACTGGGCCGCCTGACTACTGTCTGCTGGCATTCTTACCCCCCGGAAGCAGGCTAGAAGGGGCAGGAAACGGCTGACCCGCCAGGAGGAGCCCTCATTCAGCGACTTTCGGGAACAGGAGGATTGGGTTGGCCAAAAAGTCTGTATGGGTTTTTTTCTCCCTTAAAATAAAAGATACATTTTTCATTTTCACAAATAACTTTACTGATTTAGACATTTTGAGTATGTTGGCTCTCTCCTGCGTGGTTATAATGTAGATTGTATTCATTTAATAACTTGATATGATTGCTATCAACTTTAGTTGGTTTACCCAACTGTGGAGCATCGTCCAGCGAGAAATCTCCAGCATGAAACTTCGCAAACCACTTCTACCACGTTCAATCAGTCACAGCACATTCTCTGTATATTTCAAGAATCTCTTTTTGCATTTCAGTTGCATTTTTACCTTTCTTTAAATAATAAAGCATAATATGCCGAAAATGTTGCTTATTGTCTTCCATTTTCAATATTAAACTGGCTTCACAAAAATTCACCAATTTTGATAAGTTTTTTTTTAAATGCACACTCATAAATGTCACAATGCAATCTAACAAATTTGTTTTGAATTAAATTAAAGACAACTCAGCGCCACTAAAGTCATCGTATGGAAAAAACTTAACAAATTTTTGGCCGACCCAGTATAAACACCCCAGCTCCCTCATTCTTTCCATGGGATAATCGTGACCTGGGATGTCCCAGGTCCCCACTGTGGTAGCTGGTGTGATTGGCTGCTGTCCCTTCCCTTTATCACGTGCCTCTTCTCTACTGGTGTTACCTGCATCTCCCAATAAGACACTTGCCCTTCTACTGTTCTCTCAGGTCTGCCTCTGGAAAAACCCAAAGTAGGACAATAACCTAGTATCAGAGCGAGGAAGGATTCCAGCATCGGACTCGTGGTGGCCAAGAAGCAGTCCTTCTCTGTGGGGCCTTAGTTTTCTTGGACTGCCCAGGGCACTGACTGGGTGCCCATCTCCTGCAGGTATACCCTGGGGAACCCCCATCTTCCACAGGGTCCCAAACCCTTCTCTCCCAAGAGGCTCCGGGTACTTCTGTGGAGAAGAGGTGCTGCCTGGCTCCTCTCAGCCACGTCCCAACCTCAATGTCCTTGAGATCCCACCTCCACATCAGCAAAATGGGAGTACCAGCCCACCTCAGTTAGTGGCTAGGAGAATGAGCAACAATACTGGCTACGTTATTGTTGAGTGCTACCTACATGCAAGGCTACACGCAAGTTGCTTAGTGCCACTGTGAAATTCACAACAGCCCTAAGCACTACCGATGATTATTGCTGACAGCCCTATTTTAAAGGTAAAGAACTAGAGAGGCTCAGAGAGGTGAAGACACCTTGCCCAAATCCTAGCTCTGAGTTCGAAGCCTTGTCTGACTCTAGAGCCCTCTAGGCACACGGCTCCTCACGGAGTCACCTGACGGGAGATCCCTGGGTTTGTGGGTCAGGGAGGAGGGAGGCTGAGAGAGGCAGGGGTGGCCTTGCCTCGGGATATAAGGCAACAGTCTGGGCCAAGGGAGCACCAACCAACACTGGTCCAGGCTGAGCCCCTGAGAGAATCTGGTGAGGGAGGGGTGAGGATGTCTAGCGGGCAGAGTGAAAGGGGCTGGGTGGTTGGATCTGAAATGGGGGGCATCTTATATACCCCAAGAGGTGAGCAGCAGGGCCAGCCTCAGGGGCTGGGGCTGCGGAAGACATGCTCCAGGCTGCTTTTGAACTTGAGAGTCTTCCTTCTGCAGAGGCATGGTGACATGTGCAGGGATCAGGCTTAGATGGCCTTGGCTGGAAGGTGGCTCGGCACACTGGCTCCCCTCCGGAAAGGCTCAGAGGGAAGCTGCTGCCGCTCCTCCAGGTCCCCAGACACAGCGCATGGGCTAGTCCCAGCCCCTCTTTGTTTGTGGGTCTGTGAATGCTGAGTAGCTCGGTGTCCAAGGCTTCCTTGGTTATGAGACAGCGGGTCTGAAGCCGCAGTGCTTGGCCGCCCAGGGCCTGCCCCCAGAGAAGCCACTTAGCTGAGGTGCCTCCTGGCACTCTGTCCCCACTGCTGGTGAGCTACTTGGCCATTCCCAACACGCAGCCAGTAGCAACCCCCACACTCTCTAGAACCCCAGAGGCTGGGAGACACGTGGGCCCCTAAAACCAAGCTGGGTTTTCTCTTGTTAAGTCACTGGGTAAAGCACTTTACATATTAATCAGGTTAGGAATCTGAGAGCACATATCAGGGGATTGAAATATGTAGATTTTGATGATGAATTCACGCTCATCAGAAAACCAATGAATCATCCTAACTTCATTATTAGGAATTATTTGATGGGGGAATTGGCAGGAGGGATGTGGGGGGCGGGTGCAGAGAGGAGTGCCAAGGGGAGAGGATTTCTTGGTTCTCAGCCCAGACTGAGTTCTCTTCCAGCAACTCAATTTTGCAGCAGAACAATTTGTTTCCTTGATGTGGATCTTGAACATGGCCGCATCCTGAAGGCCACGTCCAGGGCATCGCCTAGGGAAGCCGGAACCCGAGGCCCACCGCTAACCACGCAGACGGCCCCAGACAACCTGACAGCACAGTGACCTTCACAGTGGGTTTCAAATCACCCAGCACAGCTGCTTCTGTGACACTAACTCTCTGGGTGTCTTTGGGCAAGCCACGTGCCACGTGCCTGTGCCTCAGTTTCCTCATCTGGAGAGTAAGAGGATGACGGTTAAGCAACAGAGCTTCCAGGGCTGGAACCCTGAATTTCAGGCCTCTTATGTGTGAGGCACCCTTAGGTGTAAGGATCCAGCTGAGAAAAAACAGATACATGGGGACATTCTAAAGAATGGAAGAGGCACTTGTCATTTTCAATAAGTGGTCAGGGAAGTCCTTGCTGTGACTGTGAGCCTTAGAGGTAATACCTAAAAAAGGTGAGCGAGTGAGGTATGTGGATGTTTGGGAGAAAGGGCATTCAAGGTGGCGGAGATAGCAAGTGCAAAGGCCCTGAGGTGGGACGAGCAAGGCTGGCGTCGAAGGATCAGCGAGGAGGCCGGTGCAGCTGCAGAAGTGGATGAGAGGGAGAACAGGAGGAGGTAAGGTCAGAGGTAATAGGGTGAGGAGTGGGGCCAAAGGGGGTAGGGGCTTTAAAAGAGGGTGTTGAGGCCAAAACAGTATTAAGGGAAGGTGAGAGGAGGCCTCAGAAGATAAAATGGCTCCTCTATGGGGTACACTGAGGCATTGAGGCATAAGTCTGGATAAGCAGACAGGAGAGGAACATGGCGTGAAGGAGGGTTTCTGTAGATATACATCCTCAGAAGACGATGCTGCTGTGACTCCCATGTGAGGTCTGGCAAAGGCTGGTGCAGGGGTCAGCAGCCCAGAAACATCCGAAGTGCTGCTGGGACCCAGTGTCCTTAGCTATGGAATGAGGCAGTAGGACAACAACACACTTTCTGCAGAACTTTCTGGAAACCTCTGATTCTGGTATTTCTCCCAGTCTCCTCTTCCCTGGGATACTCGAGCTGCTGCCGCTCTCTTTAACAATGTCAATAAAAATCTGTAGGGTTTACACCGAGTGTGTCCGTTCATATGGTCATACGGGTTTTTGGGCAGCAGGTGCCAGGGAAAAATCACGGCAACCAGAGGTGACCCCACCCTTCTGCACTGCTTCCTGGAGCCACAGAGGACACAGCGTGCCGATCAACATAGCTCAGGTGGTGGAGAACTGGTCGCAGTTTCAGACACAGCTGTACTTTAGAATCGCCTAAGGAACTTAACACCAGGCCGCACCAACACGAAGTGAGCTCAGTTCTCTCAGGCTGGGGAGCAGGAATAGCTCTCTCCAGGGATCCTCACTGGGCTTTTTGAGGAAAACCCAAGAGGGGGTGATTTGGGTTTGACGAACATGTATTAAATGCCCCTACAGGCAAGGCCCTTTTACCTGGTCTCCCCTTTAATCCACCCGGAGCCTCGAAGGAGGGATTTCCCTCCCCCATGACACAGGGGGAAGTCAAGGCTCAGACACATTCCCTGGTTCAAAGGCTCCAGTCTTGTAGATGCTGATGTAAGGTCAGCTTCGTCAAGAGCCTGCGTTCTTAGCCACTTCCTAACGTTGTACCAACTTACTCCTGTTTCTCACTGCAGCCCTGGGGAAAGATTTAGAGAAGAGGAAACTGGGGCTCAGAGTGGTTAACCACCTTGCTTAAGGTCACATGGGCAGAGCCGGCCTTCCCTGCCAGCCTGCAAATCAGGTTGCTAAAAAATGCTGTTTCTTCTGCAGCCCTCCTAGCCAAACATCCTGCTCCCCAGCACCTACCTGGGGCTGTGGTTCTTGCTAAGGGGATACAGTGGAATCATTACCAGACTCTGAAGAGATAAAGCGTTGCAAATTGAATGAAAAAATCTATTTTCACATCCTGATGAAGACATAACTGACGCTGAAAGAGTGAATTGTTTTAGAAGAAAACACATCCCCTGGTTTCCTCTTTTTTTTTTCTTTTTTTTTTTTTAATACTTGGAGTTATAGCTTTAGAAAAAGAGGAGCAGCTGACTATCACAGATAAAAAATGCCCTTTTGCCTAATTGGATCTTTAATAAGGAATCCTAATTAATTCCCCTGAATAGAGAACTTTCACACTGGTGTTATCTCAGTCCTGTGCTGATGGGCCTGGTTATTTCCAGATACAGAATAATGAATCTTTTCCAGCTGGGTTAGAAGTCACCAGAGACTTGTCAACTTCCTTGTGAAGGTAATTACCTGCCCAGGCACCACCTGGAGGTGGAGCTTGGGGAGCGTAGTTACAAGCAGAGACTGGGGACTTTTGAGGGGAGCTTAGGAGGGCATCGCTGGGCAAGGGTGGGGAGAAGACGGGCAACTGTGAAGGAAGTTGTGGGTGGAAGGACGGAGGTCACATTAGCATCCATGTCGTCATCCGCTGCTCACAGCGGGGCCTAAGGGACACTCGCCTCTATGCAAAAAAATGTCACCTGACAGAGCCTGACAGATTCTGCGAACTGTGAGAACCCTGAGAACCGGACAGGCGGCACACAGAAGTCAGGGAGCAGGCCTGACTGCGTCTCTTCTTGGTTGGGGCAAAGGCTGGGCTGCCACTGACTGCAGACCTTCGTGGCACCCGTGAAGGCAACACTCAATGAAAAGGATTATCTGGACAACTCAGGCTACAGGCCAGCAATGAGAAGGATGGGGCTGGAAGACATGCACCGTTCGTCTGCAGTGACAGGGCTCTCCTGCAGGGGAAGGCTGCTGGCAGTCTGTCCTGTGCCCACTGGGCATCTTCTGGGGAGCTGGCAGCACGCAGTAGCAGATGAGGCCTCCATGAGCCTGGCTGCCTGGGAAGCCAGCCCGCAGCTCCAACCAAACATAGTTCAAAGGACAAAAATAACCCAAGGTGGAGAGAACAAGAGCTGAGGGTATAGATAGGCTCAGGGGCATCCTCCAGAGCACCCAAAGTCCCTTCCCAGCCTGGCTCCCCCACACCCATCCAGCGCGGAAGAAAGAGTTGAACGGCTGGGAGGCAAAGGCCCCTTCCTGGCTTCAGTCTGCAACTTTCTAGCTCCATGACCTTGGGCATGTGACCTCACTGAGTCTGTTTCTTATGGATGCAAAGGAAATGATAAATATATTTGCCTGGTATGTAGTTGGCAGCCTACAAAAAGGGTACAACTGACCTTTGAACAATGCGGGTTTGAACTGCACAAGTCCCTTTTTAGATGGATTTTTTTTTTTTTTCAATAAATGCGCAGCTGGCCCTCTGTATCCCTGGGTTTCCCATCTGTGGATTCAACCAAACAATGACTGGAAACAGTATTTTCCATCCAAGGCTGGAAATCCGTGTATGCAGAGGACCAACTTAAGTTATACTCGAACATTATTAGACTGCACGGAGGTCGGTGCACCTAACCCACCCCTCACCCCTGCACCATTCAAGGATCAACTGTACTGGTCATTTCTTCCTCAAAGGCTCCCAGTTCCAGAAAAAGTCACCTTAGGTGGATCCTGCTGGAGGGGAATCTGTGGTGCTGTGTTTCCATGTGAAAAATTAGGAAGTCTGTGCACCCAAGCCCGTGTTCAAAGCAGGCTGGGAAGTAGGAGAGGCGGGGGGGGGGGGACGGAAATCCACCGCTTTCCTTATAAAACTGGGGCAACCGAAGCTCAGCAAGCTGAGTGCCCTGCTCAGACAGAAGAGTCAATGCCATATTGTTCATTCTTGTCTTCCTCTGTGTGCCCTCGAGGGTAAAGTCAAATGGCCCTGGGACCTCAGAGCTGCCTGGCCCCAGGGTCATGACGACGCCCTGCTGTGGCCTCCCACTGGGGGCCAGCCTGAAGCTACCTCCACGACGGAGGAGCTGCAGAGGCTGAGACCCACAGCACCATGGAGGCTCGGAAGGAGCTGTGCGCGGCTGTCTGCACGGAGCACATGCTGGGAGGCTCCGCGAGAGGGGCAAGAGGCACTGGGCAGACGGGGCGGGCTGGGGGACCCGCGGGGCGGCCCTTCCAGGTGCTTCAGCCATGCAAGGGCAGAGGAAGGACATGAGCTGGATGTAAAAGCAGGGAAGCGGGGCCGAATAAAGCTTTTCGCGCCAAACATTTCTTGTAAACTCCATGTAAGGCCTGAAAGGTAAGTTAACTGAGGTCATACAATTAGCGGGCTCAGAGATGATATCTGAACCCAACTTTAACTCCTAAAGCCACATTCTTTCCCTTACTCCACACTGCCTTCCATGAGGCTCAGAGATGAACAAGAATCCTGGGGGTCTTTCCCAGGATGCTGGAGGGGAGACCCTGATATGTGGTCCCTCTCTCAGCAAGGTCTGCAGACCTGGGCTCAGGGGCCAGACCTGGATGCAGAACAGGCCAAGCCCTGGCTACCTCCCCGCTTGGACGTGGAAACCTGGAATTGTGGCATCAGGGGCCATGCACATAGCGACGGGGACCCAGCCAGCGCTGGGGGTGGTCAGCATCCTGCTTGGAGTTAGCGGCCCCGGTTTCCTGCCAACAAACATTCTCCAAGGTGGCTTCACAACTATCCCACAGAGCTGGCATTATAGAATGCCTGGAGGAAAAACTGGGAGAACGGAGAGGCATCGGGAGGAAGCTGTATTTTCTCATCCCCCTATGTGACTAGCAGCCTATGAGTTTCAATGGCCTGTCACAGGAACGGAGCAAAACTGTAATCTAATTCTAGGCAAAACCAAATACTTTGATTCAAGGGCTGGCAACTCACTGCAGCTCAGACTATCCTGGGATGTTGGGAGGGCTGGGTAGGTGATGTAATCATGGAGGCATCAAGGCGCACAGTGGGCAGGGGTCACTCTTTGCTGGATGGGACCCAGGAGTGACTCGCCACGGGCCCATGGATAAAGAACAGAGAGGACCTGCAACTCCAGAACAGAGAACCAAAGGGTCCCATGAGCAATGGTCTCAGGGCAGAAAATGAAATCAGAGCTCAGAGGGCAGAAGAGAGAGGGGATGGACCAGGGTTTAGGGTCCAGACAATGGGGTCCGACTCCTGGCTTGGGCACTTACAAGCTGTGCCTATTTGTTTATTTATCTCGACACCTGGTCCTGTTGCCCAAGGGCTCTGAGACCAGGTGAAGTGAAACACGGTACCAAATGCCTTTCTATCTGATGGTGGGAGATACAGCTGTAATAAGGGCACTGAGACCCCAAAAGGCTTTACTCAGTCAACAAATCGTCAGCAAACCTTTATGCCTGTCCACTGCCAGAACTTTGGCTGGACACAGAGGACTCAGGATGGACAAGTTCACACTCTTCGGGATTTCACCTTGGGAGAAGAATGCTAGAGAAGTTAAGTGGTTTGTGTCAGTGCAGTGGGAGCCTGGGGGTGGGGGGATGGGAAGAGGGTGAGTGGTATGAGGGAGGGCCAAGATGCCACCACATCTCAAGGCTTCAGAAAAGAGACAGTCTTTCATGGGCTTACACCAGGTAGGCAAGGTGAGGCTAGAATTTAAAGCCTGGGGATTGAGACTTTCCAGTTCAGTGTCATGATCCCAGGGCTGATCACAGAACCTGGCACAAAGTAGGCCGGCCAGAACATTTGCTAAATGAACTAATGAAGTCCGTTAGGAGTCAGGATGCTTCACTTTATGTAATAGATGTGCTTGCCCAAACTCGGGCACAAGCCACAACCAAACGTATAGAAGTCCAATATAACCTAGGAATTTCTACGCCAAGAAATTCAATAATGGATCCACTCATAAGAGAATAAATCATTTCATAATGGGCAAAAATCCACCCTCTCTATGTTATTGCTCTGGAAAGAGTTCTGTTCAGGCCCAGTGTGGCTCTCAAACTTTAATCTGCTTCAAAACCCCCCAGGAAAATAGTTAAATATGCTGAATTTGGACCCAATCCTCAGAAATTGCAGAGTTTGTAGTCTGGGACAGGACCAGGAATCCATATTCTAAAGCACCTTCAGGCAAGTCTTCTGGAACAGGAAGCTGGTCCATGCAGCACGACATGAGAAACAAAGGTTGAGTTAGTTCTAAAGAGTAGTTTTTTAAACCAGGGAATATAACTGAGTTAGATCAGAAACTCTAGGACTTCTAGAAGCTGGTGTGCTTAGCTGCCGCTTCCCCCTTCACCCTCCTTGTCACAAGACAGACAGACAGACATTCCTTCATTTCTGGAGAAGATAGTCATCTCCAGAAAACTCTATTTCCTCCTCCACTCTTTGCTGTCCCTCATAATCTCTTTCTCAAAAGCCAACCACACTCCCTCAGTTCATGGTTCTCCACTTGGGTGCACACTGGGATCCCATGGGGGAGCTTTAAAAAGTACTTATGGTTGGTCCCATTCCTGGGCATTCCAGCTTAGCTGGTCTGGCGTATCGCCTTTCTATCACTGTGGTCTTAACGGGCATCAGAGTTGCACTAACTGCACTAAATCCTACACCCACCCGCCACCCCAGCCCAGAGATGAACGTCTATGTCTATGGACATCTCTGCTTTCTCAGAGTTTCCCCGTCAGCCATACCTCCAGTGGCCAGAAAGAATCTGGGAAGGAAAGAAGAAAGTCATGCAGGACCAGCCTGTGAGGGTGGAGGCTGCAGACTGAGGATTAAAAGGGGCCCCAGGTGGTCACTGAGTTCCTTCCCGGCAGTAGGAATCCTGTTCATCACCCTCTGATTGCCTTTTCTCCTGTCTCCCTGGGGTTTGTAGGCAGGGGACAGAGAGCACTCCGAGGACTACCGGTTGGGCAGGTTGCTGGCAAATTGATTCCTCCTAACGGTGGGGCGGGCAGAGTGAGCAGTGCCCATCAAATCTCTCACCTCCTTGTTGCCAGGCCCACGTGCTACCACCCAGAGGAAGTGAAGGGGTAGCTGAAGTTGACGTGGCTGCGGAAATTGACATTGGGTGCCAGACGGGCATTTGCTTAACAAACTAATTTTAACCTCTGTCTCCCAGACCAAAAAACTCTTCTGAGGGGAAGGAACAAAAAAGAGAGTGATATTTAACACATTTCTATTTCTGTGCTACACAGTCTCTCTGAGGTTGCAAGTTGGAGCCTAATTGATTTCTTAGTCAAAAGAAAAGAAAGGACAAAAAAGAAAAACAAACAACTGTGAAGCCGTACCTCACTCACGGTGCAATCAAACCTCTCCAGTCCTGTCGACTGCTGAGCTTTTTATTTTTTAGGACTGGCCAAGTGACTTGCATAATTTGAGATCCTGTCTAGCACTGATCAGCCTGCTCTGGCCACACAGTTTGCTGATTAATTATTAATCAGAATGAGTTTAGGATGAGTAATCAGCAAGAGTCAGGGCTAATTTGCAAACGTCCCCCAGGAAGGTTATTACTTAAAATACTTGGTGGAGAGGCTCCACGTTAACCTTTGCAATTAGCCACAGGCCATTGTCATTGTTGAGGCACAAGCAGGTCTCTCCTCCAAACAAACCAATCTTGGACACCTGCTAGGTGGCAGCCCTACATTGGGGCTTCTCAAGGTTCTGCAGGGAGTGGTGGGAGAAGGGAAAGGCACAGGAGAAAGACAAATACATACGTAAGCAAGAAAATGTCAGGTATTGACAAATGCCTAAAAATAAAACACGATGCTGTGAGGGAGAGTGAGGGTTAACTTTAGACTGCATGGGCAAGGAAGGCCTTTCTAAGGAGAGGAAATTTAAATGGAACTCTGCATTTCAAAAAAGCCAGTGCTCTTTTTGGCATTGGGGTTACTTGTTGTTGTTGTTTTTTTTTTAAACTTTGAAAGAAGAGGCTCTCCAGCCTTGGGAGCAGCTATCGCAGAGGCCCCAGGGGGTGCCTGCTTTTAGCCCATCTAGGTGACAGGAAGAAGGTGAGCGTGGCTGAGGCACACAGGGTGGGCCAAGCGCTAGAGGAAGGTCAAAGAGGTGGGCAGCGCCCCAACAGTGCAGTCTGGCCATAGGATTTTATTCCAGGCGTGATGGGAAGCCACTGTCAAGCCTTACATTGGGGAGACAGGATTCGGTGAATGAACATCGGCCAGTCCAGCTGCTGTACTACATGGAAAATGAGTTAGAGGAGGGGTAGAAGCTGGGAGGCAAGGCCACTGAACAGCCGGAGATGTTGACAGCCTCAAACGGGCAGGAGCAGCTTCCTCTTGAGAGCAGACAGAGGTGGAGGAGGCTGGGGGAGGAAGAGATTACGGGTGAAGAGGGGACATGCATGGACACATGAATGGATTCTAAAAATGCGGTCTATACATACGATAGAACATTATTCAGCTTTAAAAGGGAATTCGGATACATGCTGCAATATGGATGAACTCTGAAAACATTATGCCAAGTAGAATAAGCCAAACACAGAGGACAAATACTGTATGATTCCACTTACATGAGGTACCTAGGGTAAACAAATTCATAGAGATAGAACACAGACTAGTGGTTACCAAAGGCTGGGAGGGGGTGAGGAGTTATTGTTTAATAGGTAAGGAGCTTCAGTTTGGGAAGGTGGAAAAAGTTCTAGAATTGGATGGTGGTGTTGGCTGCACAACGACATGAATGTGTTTAGTGCCACAGAACTGTACAATTACAAGTGACTAATATGGTAATGTTCCGTTTTGCACATTTTACCACAATTAAAAAAAAAAAAGTCTGCTTGGAAGATTTCACTTTAAGATTCTGTTAATTTTATGGATCCCCCTAAAAATCCATCAGGGTTGAATATTCAAGTTGAGAGCCACTGGCATATAGAATGATACTGAAGGTCAACTTGTGATTGGTTGAGGTCACTTGGAGAGAAGGTATATGGAGGAGAGGAGGGTCCCAGGACCCCCAGGGAAGTCCTCAGATAAAGGCTGGACAAAGGATGAGCAGCAGAGTAGACTGAGAAGGAATGGCCATAGGTAGCTCTATGTGGCTTCAAGTTAGTCAAGAGAAGGAAACAGTCCAAGAAGGCTAGATCATCAGCGTCGCATCGTGCCAAGAGGCCAAATCACATAAAGACAGAGAAATGACACAGGATTTGGTAACCTGGAGGTCGTTGGCAATTTTAGCAAGGTCAGTTTTAATGGCAGGCAGGGCAGAACTAAGAAAGAGACCTTTCTCAGCAATTGGTGGTAGCTGAATGGGACTAAGGAGCATACTGTTTTAATTTTGATTTTAGATGGTAGATATTAGGACATGTCTTTATGGTGTTAACAATGTTCAAGAGAGAAGACAAAAATGAATGCACAAAAAAGATGAATTTAGTGGGAAGTCTTTGGGGACAATGACATTAGGAGCATAAAGGAAGGGACTGGCCTTTGACAGGAGCCAGGACTCCTTGTCTATTGAAACATGAGGTATAGCTGAGATTTTGGCTCCCTAGGCATTCCATGTGCTCACCACGTTTCCTGGCTCCCTTGTGGCTATGCTGGACCATGTGACTATTATTGGCCAATGAACTGTGAGTTGGCAGTGATGTATATAATATCTGGACTGGGGCAGTGAAAAGCCCATGCTAGATTCTCCACTCTGCGTCCCTGTCATGACAATGGAGAAGGCCACATACTCCCCATGGTGCAGCTACAAGATGGTGAAACCTCCTCGCACCTGAATACCCACCTGCATGACTGTGTTAATCAGAGCCACTTCCAATGACCCAAAACAGACACGAACAAGAAGTAAACCTTTCTTTGTGCTATACCATTGAGTTTTAGGGTTAATGAGAGTTTGAAGAAGGAAGTGGCAAGAGCTGAGGCTGGGGTGGTGGGCAAGGATTGGATCAAAAAGAACCTCTCCTGCCCTGTGAAGGACTGGAATTTTATTCTGTAGGCAATGAAAGATGATTGAAAGCTTTTGCCTGGGGCTTAGCATGCTAGACCTGCATTTTAATTAAACCATTCTGGTAGCAGTGGGGAGGATGAATTGGAGAGTGCCGAGAGGCTGGGAGATCAGTAAAGAGGCTATTACAACCCACAAAGAAGAAAAGATGATGGGTTGAACAGGGGAGTGGTAATGAAGATGCAAATATATGTTATAGGGAGTACATTAGAAGAATTTAGCAATTGACCGAATGTGGCTGGTGACAGAGCAAGATTAAACGGAGATGACTCCCAGATTTTTAGATAACTAGGTAGAGGGAGGGGCCATACACTAAAAAAAGAAACAAACCAACCAATTTAGGACTCAATTATGAGTGAAGTTGGAACAGGTGGAGCTGGAGATACTGGTGGGACACCAAGGTGATGTTGAACAAGTAGGTGGCTCTACAGTTTGATGGTCCGTGGGGAGGCAAGGCTAGGGAGCCAGGTTTGGGAATGACAAACTAATAAGAAGTGTCTTAAACCAAGAAAGTAGGTAAATAACCAAGGGAGGATGTGTGGAGTGGGCAAAGCTGTAAGGCAAAAGCAGACATCAAAGGAAACAGAGAAGGAATGACTAGAGAGGTCCAAGAAGAATCAGAGAGAGTAGCATGAAGGCAAAGAGAAAGGAGAATTCCAAAAGGAGAAGACAGCCAACAACATAAAAGAATGTAGAAGTGTCCAGTAAGATGAGACCGTATTTGGCATTGGGAGCGGCAGTGTTTGGGGTGGGGGGAGTGGTTTCTGAGGATGGTTTTAATGTGCGTGGTTTCAGGGTAAGGCTGTGGTAGAAGACACGGTGAAGTAGCTGAAGAATTAATGGAGGCTAGAAGACTGAGAGGCAGCGAGTGTAGACTGCTCTTCTAAGAAGAACTTAGATGATGAGTTCACAGAGACGCTAGAGTTCCATTCCTCCGCAAAGCCTCCCTGCTTTTGTTCAAAACAACCCTGCACTCTAGCTTCCTAAATGGCGAAATCTATTGCGTTCAACAGTGATCATCTTGCTATTTCATCAGACTGTTAAATGCTGCTTTTCTACGTGAATCCCACTTCCTTGGTGAGTCTGGAGGTGTCACATACCAGCCACTGGATGAGGAGAAGCTGGGATTAAAAGAAATATAGACTCAGGGTTAGAACCAAGTATTTAGGTCAGTCTTAGGAAGCCAGAAGAGACTGTAGGAGCAAGAGACAGCCAAAACTGTGAAACATGGACTAGGTGAAGCCAAGAGCGACTGGAACAAACATTCATGGCCAGGACTGAAAAATGAAGACCAAGATTGGGGCCTTGAGCATCCTGAATGAACTAAAATCATTCAAAAAGGCAGGTCTTGCCAGAATGAGAGACCTCTGGAAGGGCCCAGAACTGCTCCTTCCATCTGTCTTAGTGGCACCATCAGGCTCCTGGCAGCTCCTCAAGAGAAGCCGAGGAGATCATCTTGTTGTCTGCTGCCCTTCATGGTCCTGGCCCTGGCGTGGGCCCCTGTGCAGGTGACACACTTAGTACAAGCCTGTTGCATACCCTCAGACACACGGGAGGCAGGCCAGCTGCCTGGCCTCAGCTTTCCACGCACAGAACTTGGCCAAAGTTCTTAGCTCTTAGCAGAGCCGCTGCGCAGACAGCGGACAACCGAGCTCACTTCCTACTCCTTCCTGCTGAGGCCTTTGTTCTCTCTCTGAGAACAAGTTCTCACGGGTGGAAGCCAGGAAGTCATATTGATACTCTACAGAGGGAGCAGGAGCCCTCGCCTGGCTCTCCAGGCATGTTTGTACCGGCAGCATGCTAGGGCGCTAATCCTTTCCTACTGCTCAGCTGCGGAGCTGGTAATGCTATTTCCAACTCCGAGAGATAGAGGAGATGAGATTTTAAAGGGCTCATTATTTATGGCCTGGCTCCTGATGGCTACAACAGATGCAATTTCATGGACTCCATCAGAAGAGCTTCTTGGGGTGGCTTAAAGCATTGTAATGTGGCAGGAAAGGCGGGGCGGGGGGGGGCGGAGAGCAAGGGCATCACAAACCCCTTAGGAAGGCAGGAGGCTCTGGGTCTTGGCTGGAATAGATCCCTCTTCTTACCAGTTCATGGTGCCACTGGGTTTGGCAGCCTCACTCCTGCACAGATCTCAGCGGACCCTGCCTTGCTCCTGACATTCAAACATGCTGAAATCCCAGGGGACAGGCATTCAGCCTACGCCACTTTCATGTATGAAGTTTAAGGGCAAATAGGGACATTATGATGTGAGGGGTTTACAGGTGAGATTTCCTCTGCCTGAAATGCAGACCCCCAAGCACTTCCATGGCAATTTCGGCAACTAGTAGGATTTAAGATCTCAGCTTAAATCCTACACCCTCAGAGAGGCCTCCCCTGATTCTTTTATCTTAACAGGATAGGATTCTTTTATCCTATTAAGATCAAAGAATAGTGCCACCGCTATTATTCCCCATTCTGTCATTTCCTTCATGCCACTAATCACAGGTGTATTTTACATTTATTTTGTGGTTATTTTTGAATGTCGGTCCCCCCAAACAGACCAGAAAGCCCACAAAGGCAGATGTTTTATCTATCCCCTCCTCCAATGCATTCCCAGTGCCAAGCCCAATGTCAGACTGCAGAAGTAGTTTGTTTGAATGAATGAATGAATGAATGATCATGGAAAATGTTGGTAATAAAGATGGAGATGGCAAGGCTGACTGTAATGGTAGAGACGCTACTGAGAGAGATGATGCTGGTGCTGATCCTGAAGATGACTTCTCAAGGCCCTGCCACAGCATTTACCTGAACACCAAACTTTCCAGGCATAGCTACTGATTCCTCTGGCCATCTCTACCATCTTACGTGAAAGACTGTGGATCAATAATCGAGGGAACCTGTATTCCTGCATCTAGGCTCATCTCTGTCCCTGCCGTGATCCTGACTTCCCTCCCTGTGCCCATTCTGTGCTGGGGAGGCCAGTGAGTGTATCCTCCCCCACTCTATCCCAGACCTGCTACTTCCTGTTTGATAAAAGACCCTCCCACAGTCATTCACCCAGAAACTTGGAAATTACCCCAGATTCCTTCCTTGCCTTTGCTCCTCCTTTCCAATAAACCCCCCAAAGCAGCTGATTCTGCCTGAGACGCTTTTTGATGTCACCTCTTCCTCTCCATCCCTTCACAGCTGCCATAATTCAAAGCTGGATTATCTCTTGCCTGAGTGGTCACAAAAAAGTTTTACAGCTGGTTTCTCAGTCTTCTATTTGGGCCCAATTAAAATTCAGAGGGATTATGTTACTTCTCTGCTTAAAACACTTCAACAGCTTTCTAAAATCTGTGGAATCCTCTCCCCATTTATGATCATGGGAGGAAGCGTCTCCACGACCCACACTCTTCCTGTGCTCATTTCAGGCCTCACAGCCTGCCCTCGCGCTCTTCACCCTGAAGCCCACGTGCAGTGCCCCAAACACGGGGAGGCTCTTTTCTGCTTCATGCCAGTGGCAAGCTCTTATTCACCCCCCACTTCAACTCAAAAGTCACCTCATTTGGGACTCATTTATCTGAGTCCTCCCCTCCCTCATGACAGGAAGACTGACAATTTTTTCAGGGGATATCCTTTCCCCCCCCGTTCCACCCCCCCGGCCCCACGACACGGTTTTCCTTTGGTGAACCAACCCTCCTCCACTCCTGAGCATGAGGTTTGGCCAGAGCAGATTGCCACGTGGCCTGGGCCTGGCCAATGAGAACACCCTCTGGCTACATCGGTATTGAGGGCTGGGCCTATGAATCAATCTAGTCCAATCAAGTTTATTGGGGGCTTTTGCAGGAACCACAAGGAAAGAGATGGTTTCTTTCTTCTGGGATTGCTAAACCAGTAGGGTGCAGGGAGCTGACGGTGGTCACCTTTGCCACCAGTTGGGGAAAGCTTGCCTGAAAATGAAGGCAACTCACAGGAGAGCAAAGCCCCGGGAGAGAAAGAAACAGATTCAGATGACATTCTCTGCACCCCCTGGTCCAGCAGTGCCTGAAGGCAATCCTAGACTTGTCAGTTACAGAAGCCAACACATTCCCTTTTGAGCCTGAGTCAGCTGGAGGTAAGTTTCTATTTCTTGAACCACAAGAATCCTAGCTACTACATTCTTCTATTCGTCCCTATGGGAACTTCGTCATGCCTCTTAGAAAGCACCTAACACATGACATTGTAAAGCACTGTTCTGCCTGTTCACCCTGTGAGCGTCAGGGCCCAACATGGTGGGTGGACGGCTATTACATAAACATTTGTGGAGTGAATAAATAACTCTCTGGGAATGGGACTGTGTCTTTGTCTCCTTAGCACCTAGGAGAGCGTAGTTCATAGAAGCCTTTGAATAAATGATTACTGAAAATAAATAGGGGAAAAGTAACAAAGAACATGAATGATCTAAACCAATGGTTTGATAAAGTATATGTGAATGAAAAAATAAATGAATAGTTATTATTAACAAATCCCCACTGGCATTCTTTTCTCATTCTAATTATATCCAAATCTAATGGCTCCTGATGAAATATCTAGTTAAAAGTCACTGAGATCAAATGGTTCTAGTTGCTCCAATTCCATGTGTAAAATACTTAATAATTAAAATGAGGAGAAAGAGTGTTGCTCGCAAAATTTTCAAAATGAATGTCTGTAAGGCAGACTGGAGTTGCTGTGCCGCCACCAATAAAAACAAAAGCAAGCAAATGAAGGGGAACAAAGTAAAGAAACCCTGCAAAGCTGGATCGAGAGAGGAGGTTGGGGCTGTTTTCTAGGGAAATTCTCTTTCCAAAGGCAGCAAAGTCTATTGGGCAGCCCCTGCGGGCAGGACCAGGGAAACCTAGACAATAGGGAAGACTTCCATTCATCTTCAGGTGGAGGGGGCAGCCTAGGCTCCGAGGTAGCCGGTAGAGCCCTGGTGGTGCTGATGGGGTGGGGAGGGCATCGGGGAGAGAATCTGCCCTAGGGAACCCTGGGACCACTGCCTGGACCTGTGTCTCGGCGATCAGGGGAGCTCCCACTTTGGCCCAGAGGTCTCGTCAGCAGCCCTAGAATGACGGCCTCCCTGGCCCATCATCTCGCACATGAAATGGTACCCACCTTCAACGCCTGTCTCACATGCTGCCTCCCTCTGCCTTGAGGCCCTGGTCTCGGCTCTAGGACAGCGTCTTCCTCCAAGAACCTGGAGTGAGCTCTCCTCCCTTGCCCTACTTTAAATGTTTGATGGAGGCAAGCTCGTCACACACAGGCCTGTAGGGGCTTGGCTTGGAGGTGCGGGGATGGAGAGAATGGGCAGACAGATCGCAGGTGATCATAGTGAAACAAATAAAGAACGGAAATCACAGTGAAGGGGGCAAGGAGGAGAGGCCAGGTAGCACTGGCAGAGACTGACTCACAGAAGCGACACCCAAGATGTCGGGTGTGGTTCTAGGGTCAACACAGCAATCCCACATGTGGGAGGGGCTCTGAACTCCCTGCCCCCCACACACCCCCACAGACAGGCCAAAGCACTTCCAATGTCCTCCAGGACAAGGGTGGCTTCTGGGCAGAGGTCTATCTTGGCCTGTCCACCATGCTTTGGGAAGAAACTGCCACTGGAGGGAGAAGGAGAGAAACAGAGAAAGAGAAGGAAGGGAGGGAGGGAGCGAGGGAGAGAGGGGAAGGAGCAACTGAACTCTGCAGCTTCACTGACCAGAGACAGTGAAGGGTCCCAGACAGAGACGTCCCCCGCGCCTCCGTCTTGGATACTGGTCTCCTTGAATGTCTCTCCATATTCTCAGCCCCTTCTGCCCTACTGTGTGGGCTGCCCTGGGTGGGGGCTGTGCCTGACTCCTGGTGGTGTCGCCCCAGCTCCTAGCCCCGCACAGAGCACCCAGTGGTGGCTGATTGAGTTGAATCTTCTGTTTTTCTACCAAAGTAGCTAACTGGCCACTCTGGGGCTGGGTCCAGGCAGAGAAGGGATGATGCTGACCACGGTGTGCTCACAAAGTGCAACTCTGAGAGGACAGTTTCAACAAAGTCACTGCCCACTTCTGACCTCGGCACACACCCTCTAGTCTGACGCAGGAGCTCTCCACCAGCCCCCCTCACATCGGTGTACAGGCAGTTCCCCTGGGGGCTGCCTCAGAGTGACCAGGCAGGCTGTGCCCCTCTGTCTGGTGAGATGCCGCTGGGCTGGCCGTCTGGGAAGTGGGTCTCAGAGGAAGCCCCAAGAATGGGGCGGATGAGGTTGAGTTGTTGGAGATGCCTCAACTTACCCTTTCCCCTCAAAGAGTGAGCCCCTGGCTCCGGTCCCCAGTCCAGAAGCATTATATTGTACTTGCCATGAGCCAGGTAGCAGTGAACATGTTCAGTCCTTTCAACATGCTGTATAGGTTGGAATGATGAGCCCATTTCTCAGATGTGGAAACTGAGGCTTAGAGAAGCTAGTAACTATCCCAAGATCACACAACGATTAAGAGGTAGATCTGGGTTTTGAGCTCAAGTCCATCTGACTCTGAAGTTGGTTCTCTCCCTAATTAGGTACCAAGACAGAGGCTCAATGCCTAATACTGGAGGGACTACGTGGACCACACCCTATGCTCGGAGAGGACGTCTGGCTTTCTCTCTTCCTTGTAGCCCAGAGGAAGAGTCTGGAGAGACTCAATTGGAGAGTGTCGAGCATGAGGCAGAAGAAGGTGGGGAGAGATTTGGGGTCTCATGGCTTCTCAGTGGACTTTCTTTCACTGATTTTCTCCACAGTGGAGAGGCTGGCTCTGCACTGGGCTGGCAAACGCTTCTACCCATTACAATAACACGATCCTGATACCCTCCAGGGACCTCCAGGTTCCAAAGTCCCAGAACCCGGGGTTTCAAGGGGTCTCGGCATCCCTTAGTCCCAGCCCTCTGAAAAGTCCAGGGGCCTCATGAGGAATGTGGTATTCTTCTAGAATTTGAGGTGAACGATGGGGTTCCACAAAGGTGACAGCACATTGAACAGGTCAGAGCAGAACAAAGACCTCCCCACCGCCCCCACCGCCCTGGCGAAGGATCAGTGAGAGAAAATCTGCCCTCTTAATTGAGTTCAGTGAGTAAAGATAGAACTATGTACGTGTAGGGGGTTGACTTGGTGACAAGTATATGGCAGGGACTTGGAGGGGTGTGTGTCAGGACTGATTGGGTGTGTGTGTGTGTGTGTGTGTGTGTGTGTGTGTGTGAATAATACCAAATATACTGCCTGGATTGTAATTCTCAGGCAACTCAAACCCAGCTTTCACTCATGGTCAATCAGCAAAAAAAGCAATAAACTTAAGGGAGAGTAAGTCTAAAAGAGCGGTCCCCAACCTCCGGGCCACGGACCAGTACCGGTCCAGGCCTGTCAGGAACCAGGCCGCACGGCAGGAGGTGAGCTTGCATGTAATGCTCTTGAATCATCATGAAACTATCCCCCACCCCACCCCAGTCTGCAGAAAAACTGCCTTCCACGAAACTGGTCTCTGGTGACAAAAAGGTTGGGGACCACTGGTCTAAAATACTTGGGAATCTCTCAACATGCCAGTTACAGGGTTCACCGCTCACCATGGTAGCCTTTTCCTATTGAAAACAAGGATTGTCTGATTACCAGAGGCCTGTCATTGACCCCAAAAATGACTGATGCATATGTATCACATGACTCTACAGTTCTGGACACACACCGCTAACTTAAGGTGAGCTCCTCCAACCCCGTCTCTCACTGTGTCTGCGCAAGGCTGCCTACGGATTATATCCTGTCACAGTTTTGGCGTCGAACTGTCCTTTGTTTTATGAAATAATGTTCTGAGGAGTTGGCAGGTTTTCCTCTAATCCTTACTTGGCAAAATAAAAAATTATCAACCCTACGTTTCCCCAACTGTTTGGAAATTTTACTGGTCCATGAAATTCAAACAACCAGAAACCTCATGAAAACTCTCCTGTTTGTTATCCCACTTGGGGGAGCAGAGGCTTGTGGAAACTGAGGCAGAACATTCTATGCCCCTATCCCTTCTGAATTAGGGGGAACCTACTACCCAGTGAGGGAGGGAGTGGCTTTTTTCTCTCAAAGGTGTCTCTGTCTTCTCACTAGGTGAGTTGCTCAAATCCATCTTTTCTAACAGGCTCTTCTGTTTTCCTATGCCTTGGTGCAGAACTCAAGAGAACATCTTAAAATCTTAATGTGAGTGGATAAAAGCAGTACACTCATAAACCAGCAGCATTACACTTTCACAAGAATCCGGGGATCCATAAAAGAAGGGGCAGGGGAGGGCACGGGTTCTCTGCACATATGTCCTGCCCCTCCAAGTTTGTTTATCCATAATTGCTATGCAAGGATAAATCAGAGCCAGAAACGCATCCTGCCTGGCAGTGGTGATACCAACCCTGTAAATAATTATAATTTAATCTTATAGCAAAGAGTTCTGAATGACTCCCCTAACGATTTCCTCTGCTTAATTCCTTCCCCACTGAGTGACTTAATAGGAAAAGGAATAGTCTTTCAGATTTGTTTCACTCCAGAAGTTTAGACAATGCGTAGGCCCGCACCTGGAGAGCAGAAGCCGTGGGAGACCGTTGGGCCCACAGATAAACAAGCGAGTCGAAGAGGCCTTTGGACTGGAAGGGAGGGAATGGACAGGGATATACATCCTGGCTTCTGTTTACAGGAGTGGAAACTTGGGAACAACCCAATAAGAGATCTGATGCATAAGGTATGCACAGTCTGAAGAAGGCATGCCACGGAGCCGCGACAATCCTTCCGGATCATCACAGCTAACAAGATGGGCTTTCAAGGTCAACTATCCTGGGGTTGAATCCCAGTTCTTCAGCTTACTAGCTGTGTGACTTCAAGCGTGTCACATAACCTCTCTGGGCCTCATTTTCCTTACCTGTAAAAGGAGGACAATTATGCTACCTACTTCCTAAAATTTTTATAAAGATGAAATGAAATTATAGCTTTAAGAGCTTAGAATCAGCCTGCCACATGTTGATAATAAATGCTCAATATATTGTATGATACTATTATCACATCTGTTATGTTTTGGGAGCATATGTAATGATATTGAAAGATTTTCATGATTTGAATGCTAAGGTAAAAATATATAACTACAGATATATTAAGATCCTAATTTTGTAATATTAAAATATATTTAAGTATCCAGCCAGCTTGATCTAGGCAAAGCAAAAAGCCAAAGGAGAATACATAAAAATTTTAATGCCTGCTATTTATTTCTCTGTAACGTTTTATATTTTTCATGTTTTCTATAAGGAGCACATGTATAATCAGTAAAACAGGTATTTTACAAAAAAAGGCAGGTGGAAAGATGGTTTTCACACTGGGCAGGTCACTGGGGTACCAGTTCAGTGAAGGGTCATCTAGATTTTCAACCCAACTCCAAGCTCCCAACATCCAGCCTCCAGACTAGAACATTAACCTCCACACAGCAATTTAATGCTTGGCCTCACATGTGCTTTCTCAGCACCCCATCCGGGGTAGTAAATGACCTGGCCAAGTTAACAGACAAGTATATGAAACCATGGTCTTCTGACTCCCTGGTCGGTTTGCCTTCCACTGCACCAGGACGTTCTCTGGGCTACACTGGTCCCCAAATTTCAGAGTCCATATTTGGGGGGAGTCCATTTCCACTTTATCCCTTTCACACAGTCACACATGGCTCCTACTATGGGCCTGTCCAATGTTCTCACCCTCAAAGGACCATGTCTTACTCAACTGGTATTTCTTTCATGGTACAAAAGCTGGGATAAAAGAGGTGCTCTATGGACATGCCCCTGCCTCCTGTTTTCTTCCTCTTTCCTTCCCTCCCCTCCCGCCCTCCTCCTCAGCCCTGCTGATCACTGCTTGGCAGTCACCCACTCCCGGCTTCACTCAGAGTCCCCGTGACACATCCTCGGCCCTCGTTGCAGGTACTGGACCCTGGCTTCCCTGACATTGTGCAATGAAGGCTGCAAAGATGCCCATCTTGTCTGAAGCACATCTGGACATATCTTTCTACTGGCTCCTGATGTGCTGACACAGGTCCCCCCGACACCCTGATAACACAGCCACAAGGACAGTACGAGAGGGTGCTCAAAACACCATACCATCACCCCAAGACTTGTCATGCAAATAGGAAGCTGGACACTTCCTGAAGGCACCCTCAGACTGGGCATGTCCTGTGGGTCCAAATCTAGAAGACTACAAGCAGCCAAGGCCGGTAAGTCTGCATGGCCCCTGTCCTCCTGGCCTGTCAGCCTCGAGAGTCTGCAGCGCAGCTGGCGGAGCAGAACGCAGGAGAGCCGTGCTTTTCAGTGCAACCAGGACGGCAGGGAGCAGGCAGGTCCCTGCCCTCAGAAACCCAGACACAATGCCTCTCCCGTCTCTGGACCCCGGGAGTGGGAAAAGCAACTGCCACTTAAGGTTCTACTTCCTTTGTTGGATGCTATAAATGTCTTCCAGAAATGGAACGCTGTATCAAATCATTTTACTGAGACTCTGTCAACGTCCTAAGACCAGAACACTTTTAGTCTTAATGCAAGTTACTCAACCAAAACCCACCACGAAATTCTCCAGCAAGGACATGCTTCAAATAAGATACCAAAATCACTGTAAAATTTTACCCAGGCTCTAAAAATATGCAGTGATGTCTCATTGCAATGAGAGGAAAACTCTTCAACAGTGGGTGCAGCAAGTGGCAAAGGGGCCTTGGGTCATGAGGAGACTGCACCCCAGTGAGGCACAGTCACAAGGCACTGGGAAGGGGCAGGGATGGTGCTTACCAGAGGGAGGAGCCTTCGGTCCCCGTGACTTCCAGAAAATCGTAACCATCCTCGAGCTGGAAGTCAATGAAGACCAGAGCAATGGTGTCTCCCAGCTCAGCCAAGATAGTCCACGTGCAGTCGGCGTTGTTATGGTACTCCAAGGGGAAGTGGGGGCTGGAGATGATGCCGCTCTGGCCCCGCAGGGTCCCACCACAGGCGTCGTCCGCTGTGGGCAAGACAAGAGGCTCGCATGAGTTGGTCCTCGTTGCAGGCCCTGGTACTCACTGTGCACTTCACCCACAAGAAATAGAGAGGGTCTTGAAACCTGATGCACGGACAGGATGTACCAAGATCTAAGTCTGAACTGGCCTAATATTAATGATACCAATGCTTCCATAGCACTTACCAAGTGCCGGGCCCTGTTCGGAGAATTTTAGATATTATTTGTTCTTACTGAACAGATGAAGAAACCAAGGCGCAGAGGGGTTAAGTAACCTATCTGTGGTCACACAGCCAATGAACTGGGATTTGAAATCTGCCCTTCAGAGCACATTCTTAACAATTACACCACAGGGCTCCATGATGACCAAGAGGTTGGCAAAGTCCACTGTCTCATGTATTTCCGCGTTCGCAACTGCGGTGAATAGGATGATTCTTCTCCCAGGTCTCAGGAAACCTCAGATGTAATAGAGCAAAACAAAAACTCAACTCTACTCCCTGGGACAGAAGTCCAAAGGTGACCGAAGCCCATCACAGCATGGCCAGATCTCTGCCGTCTTTCCTCTCCCCAACCCTTGTCCCCAGGCCAGCTCTGTTTTAGCGCTGCGCACCTTCGCACCTGTTGCCCTTCCCTCACGCCATTCCCTCTGCCGAGGTGCCCTGTATCCAGAGCCGCTCTTCTTATGCTTTGAGACCCAACTCCTATGCCACCTCTTAGTACAGCCTCCCTTCCCCAAGCTTTCAGGATCTGCTCGCTCCTCTGGGCTCCCTCAGCATTGTGTCCGACTTTCGACATGGCCTTCACGTGGTCTGAAAGACCTGTTCACACATCTGTCTTCCACTCTAGGTTCTGAGCTGTGCTGGGAGTCCCCGAGAGCGGGGGCCTTGTTTTACTCATCCCTGCAGCATAACATGGTATAGTCTTGCTGTTCCCAGCTGAGACTTGACAGTCAGGAAAAATGATGCAAGGAACATTTTCTCACATATAGTAGTTAAGAGCTGGCCTTTGAATTATTGCAGAGCTCAGTTTCAATCCTTCTCCTGCTGCTTACTGGCTGAGCCACCTGACCCCCTGAAGCCTGTATGAAAGTGACTATAATACACTTAGCATATGCTATATTAGAGATACGGACGAAATTGGAAAGAAAAGAAAAATGCAATATCCGGGTTCAAGTCGGTATCATAGGGGGCAGAGTAATAATAATGAAAGTTACTATTTATTGAGCATTTACACCATAGCAGGCACTATTCTAACTACTCTGTGTATTTAATACTAATCCTTATTATGACCCTATAAAGTATCATTCCAATTTTACAAGTAAAAACACTAAGGCACAAAGAGATTCACTTATTTGTCAAAGGTGACTCAGTTCATAAGGATGAAAAGAACTGGAATTCTAAATCCTACAGTCTGATTCCAGGGCACATGCTCTTAGTCAATATACTCTTCTGTCTCCCAGGAGTGCAGTTCACACTTTGAGGACACAGGTGAAGCAACAATTACTTTGTCTGGGTGAGTCAATATGAGAAAGCTGAACAGGAGAGGTGTTATTAGAGCCGGGTTTTGAAGGATGAACAGATGTTCACTAGATGGAGAAGAAAAGGAAAGGTATTTAAGAGAAGAGGGAACCGAACATAAGCAAGAAGCATGAATGCACAAGGCATGTTGAAGATAAGTAGCTCTAGAAGGCTTATCACAGAGAAGAACGACAGGCCGTGATACCGGAAATGTAGAAGGAGCAACCTGACGGAGAACACTGGGCTGAAAGGATCTGGATGCAGGGGAGTGCACCAGAAGGAAAACGGATTCCAGGGCCAAGAGTGTCAGACCTGAATCCAGGCACCACAGCTTCCCAGCCACGTGACCCTGGGTGATTTATTTCCCTAAATCACTTTGCTTCTCCACACAATGGTTTATTGTGATAACTCAATGGGATAATGAATGTGACAGTGCCCAGCATTCACCAGTGACTGGCATGTGCAAGACGCCCAGCAAAGGCTAAGTTTTCCTTTTTATTCCATTTCATGTTAAGGATCAAAGGCAGTGAGGAAATGTGACTGAATTGGCATTTGAGCAAGATCCCCGTAGCTGTGGCACAGAGGATGTTAGAGCCGGAGAAGCTGGCAGGACATTCTGGGTAGGCCATGGTTACCTAAGTCCAGGTGAGAGCAGATGAGAGCTGAGCTAAGGTCGTGGGGAGGGTGGGATAGGACTTATTTGAGAGGTCTCCAGGAAGTAAAATCTACAGGATTTAGCAACTGGGAGGGAGGGATCGCAGGTTTCCGTCATGAGCAAGGATGGATGGATGGAAGGTGCCATTTGCTGTGGCAGGGATGCCAGGAGTGGGGCACCCCGTGGTGTGCAAGGCCACCAGGAGTGCAGTTTTGGATACCAGGGCTGGGTGTGCTGTGGGATATCCTGGTAGAGAGGTTGAGGTGACAGCTGGACCCAGAGGAGTAGTGTGAGATGGAGACAAAAATGAGTTTATTCAGTGGCTCTGAATTATTCTTATAAATGCCATTCTATAGGGTCAAGGTCTCTTTCAGGAGAATGAACTCATTTCTAAACTCCAACTCTTAGGTATGTCTCAGCACATACATGAGGGGTTGCACTTAGTAGGTGCTCATGAATGTTTCCCTCCTGCACCCATTAACAGAGCACCTACTGTGTGCCAAACACTGGGTTAAGATCTGTATTACATTGTGAAAAACTTGATTTCATCCCTGCCCCCAAGTGTTTCTCAGAGTGGGGGCACCAGGCAAACAAGCAGTGGGAGGTGTCAAAGCACAGTGATAGCACCTGGGACTTAAGAAAGGCTTCACAGAGGAAGCGACATTTGTGCTCAGACATTCATTCAACAAATGTTGAGTGTTTACTGTGTAGCAGGCACTATTCTAGGTGCTGGGGACTTATCTGCAAATAAAAAAAAAAATTAGCCATGGCTGGGTAGCCCAGTTGATTAGAGTGTCATCCTGATACACCCAAGATTGCAGGTTCAATCCCCGGTCAGGGCACATACAAGAATCAAACAATGAATGCAAAATAAATGGAACAACAAATCGATGTTTCTCTCTCTCTTTCTCAAAAATCAATTAAAAATATATGAAAACAAAAACCCCTATCTTCATGTAGATTACATTTTAGTCAGAGGGAAACAGGCAATACCCAAGAAAAAGAATTAAACCTTGTGATGAACGCGGTGGTGAAAAATGCAGGAGGACGAGGAGCATCCTGTGCTGGGAGTGGGGATATGGGCCTTTCAAAAGGGCCTCAGAGAAGCTGACGCTTAATAAAGACCCGAAGGAGAGGGGAGAAGCCATGTGGCTATCAGGGGAAGAGCATTCTAGGTGGAGCTGCAAAGGCAAAGGCCACGGTGTAGAGAGGCACTGTTGGCGAGCGTCAGGGGACCCGGAATAGCAGGGCTTAGGAGGAGAGTGCAGGGAACGAGGCCCCACGGAGAGCCTCGGTAGGGATTTGGGCATTGAATTCAGAAAAATGAGAAGCCAGAGAGGATTCTGAGCAAAGAGTGACATGACCTGATTTGTGTATGAAGAGGATCCCTCAAGCTGCCATGTGGACAACAGACCACAGAGGAGTAGGGCAGAAGGCAGGGCCTCTAGAGGCTACTGTGATGATCTGGGTGGCAGATGCTGGTGGCTTGGACCAGGTGGTACCAGTGAGATAGAGTCAGAGTCTGGCTACGTTTTGAATGCCAGCCTGGCAGGATACATGTCATCCGAGATTCAGTGGCTGCTGGCAGGCCTCAGGAGAGAGGGTGTCCCGGGCAGAGGAAACAGTAAGAGCAAGGTAGCCGAAGCGGGTGTGTGTGGTGCGCTGAGGGACTTCCCGGTCAGCGCCATCTGAACTCAGAGGCAAAGGCAGAGACGGCAGAGCTGCTGGGCAGGAAGCTACGGGCGGCACCGTGAAGGGCCTTCGATGCCCAAGGAGCTGTGGTTCAATTCTCCTTCTCGTCCTCCCTTCTGCTTTAGCCACCCCCTAATCTAGATGCCCAGGCCCCAGGAAGGAGGCAGGGGAGGAGGAGAGCAGCTTTGCCTCGCCTGGCTTTAAATCCAGTTTGCTGGTCCTGTTTATTTGTTGTATGAAGTTGCACGGTATTCCCACCCTGAGGGCTTCACTGGCAGGAGGCTATGAAGTCTGACATCCGAGGCAGAGTCTCGGAGTCTCCTTCTGATGTAATAACTTCACCAAGACCATTACTAGGGAGATAAGCTACAGGAGCCAGGTGGCAAGCAGGAGATTTGTCAATGTTGCTCCAGCAAGCACAGGCCTGCTGGTCCCCGAAAGTCCTGCTCTGGCCCTGTCAAACACCAGGTAGAACATCGAGGCCCCTAGCCCCACTGGTTTCATCCTGACCGCACTGGACGTTCAGAAAATCATGGTGAAAAAGAAGGGACACTTAGCCTGGACCTAGAGAAAGGAGTCGGAGTGTGCTGGAGGGAGAAAAACAGGGGGTTCCTGGCGGAGGACACAGGACATTGGACATTCAAGGCAAGGAGGCCTGAGGGGCGTGGCGTGCCTGGGGGATGGCCAGCTTTCCACTGCCATGAAAGCGCAGGATGCACGCAATGACTTGTGGGTCAGCAGGGAAAGGAAAGACCTGGTGATCTTGCCAAGGTTTAAATTCTTTCCTGTAGGTGTCAGAGCCTTTGTCGCAGGGTTTCCAGCAGGGAGTAAAGCCCAGCTCTGTTTGGGAGAGATGACTCTGTGCCCCACATAATGCACAGGTGCTGTGGCTTGGGGCGATGAGGGGGGCAGGTGCGGAGACAGCTGCAAGGAGAACAGTGAAGAAGGTGTTCCTGTCATTGTAGCCTGAACTAATGGCAATGGCAGTGGGAGGGAAAAGGAACAGAAGACATTCTAGGGCCAGGTATAGGGGGGCAGAGCAAGAGGATGGTCTCCAGCTGGGAGTGGGCAGTGAAGGAGAGGCGGAGGCAGAGAGGGTGGCCAGGTCTCTAACAAGGCAACAGGGCTGATGATGACAATGATGATGACGAACATAATGACGATGACCATGATGCCGGACCGTGATGGCCCCTTTTCCTCTGCCCTTCCCATGCTGAGTGAGAGTTCCTGAGGGACGGCCATGTCCGTGGGCCTAGAGGCAAAGTCAAGAGGTCTGGGAGCCTGGAGCCTGCAAGGCGGGGAGTCTGCAGGATGAAGAGGGAATGAGCCCATGGGAGTGGAGAACGGGAGCCAGGCAGCAAGCAGATTTGTCAATGTCGTTCCAGCAAGCACAAGACATGCTTGTCCCCAACCGTCCTGTACTGGCCCTGTCTCCACCAGGTGAAGCCGCCTACACCCCTAGCCACAGGGATAGAAGTGATGTTTATTGGGCAGCAGGCAGAGGCAAGGGCACCTGAGAGGAAGCTGAGAAAGAGCAGTCAGGGGGAGGGACTTCCCGGGTGGAGGAGGCCAGGGCATGAGGTCAGGAGAGCTGGGACTCAGAGCTGCTGGAGACGGAGCAGGCCCCAGTCCCGCGCATGGAGAGGTCAGCAACCAGTGCCCTGGTCCGCACCGCGGCATCTAGGTGGGCAAGGAAGCGGCAGGGCAGTGGCACGGAATGCCGGAGGGGAAGCAGGTCTTGGGAAAAAGAAAATGGCCCTACAGTCTCGCGCCTAGTTCCGGTCTTAGACACCATGCCGGATGTCACACAATGTTTTCAACCCAAATAAGAGGTCTTCGTGCTTGCTTTGGCAGCACAGATACAAACAAGACATCTTCATCCTCTCCTCCCACTAAACCCTACCTTCTTCCAGAGGTTTCTGTGATGAAAAATGGCAGCACTACTCATCCATGCTTTTGTGCCAGAGCTGGGGGACATCCTCAGCTCCTCCCGCACCCCACACCCAACCAGCAATCAAGTCCTGTCTGTTCTTCCAAGTGGCTCTTGACTCGGTCACCTGTATTCACTACTGCTCTACTCTAAGTGAGCTGAGCTCCGAGTCACCCTGCCACAAAGCCTCCCTCCTGCTCCAGCTGCCATTCTTCACCCAGAGGTTCAAAAGCACAAACCTGCTGCATGAACCTTCAATAGCTCCCACTGTCGCCCAGGATAAAGCGGAATATTCTGCGGCTGACAAGAACCTTATGAAGCCTCACTGTGTACCAATCTCTCCCCACCACTCCAGCAACCACCCTCCCCTCCTCTTGACTCTTCCGATGCCCCAAGCATGTCCCTGCTCGAGGATCTTTGAAAATGCTATTTTCTCCTGACCAGTGTGGCTCAGTGGATTGAGCACCATCCTGCAAACCAAAGGGTGACCGATTCGATTCCCAGTCAGGGCACATGCCTGGGTTGTGGCCCAGGTCCCCAGAGGGAGGTATGTGAGAGGCAACCACACATCGATGTTTCTCTCCCTCTTTTTCTCCCTCTCTTCCCCTCTCTGTCTAAAAATAAATAAAACCTTTCTAAAACATTACAAGAAAACGCTATTTTCTCTTTCTGGAACCTTCCCTACCTCATTGGGCCTGGCTGGCCTCTCCTCAGCTTTAAGGTCCTAGTTGTGATACTCCTCAGGAATTTTTCCAGAAACAGAATACACCATCCTTCATCATACACTTTCCAAGAACCACACATTTTCCCATGATTAATCGTTTCCCAAAATTAATTAATCAATTATGTCATTTATTTAATGCCCAGACAGCAAACTCCATGAGGACAAGAGCCATGTCTGTTCTGTCTCCAGCAAGTGCGACATTTCCTGGTGTATAGCAGGCAGTCAATAAATATCTTTGGAACAAATAAGTAAACCAGGAACCTGAAGCTCAGAGAGGTTAAGTAACTCTCCTAAGATCACACGGTAGGTGACCAAGTCAGGACTCCAGCTGAGTCTGCCTGGCATCAGAACTGCGGTCTACTCTACCACACCTCCCTGCTTGATAAGCCATCCTCGGACCTCCAAAGTTCCCAACTTTAGTAATGACTCCTAGACCACGCTGGAGCCGAGGCCTCGGGAAATGAGACCCTCCGGCCCGGGCCGCCAGTGTACCCGGAAGATGGCACCTTTGCCGTGTGAATCATACCTGCTCTCGCGCTCCTCTGGCACCCTGGTTCCTGCGCTGTCCTATATTGATTGAAGATGCTGTAAAAGTTGTTTGGGGATTTTCTCACACTTTAAATAAGGCATCATATTTCATAGTTACAACTTCAGAGTTGTAAAATATAACCTTCAGCTGACACCACAGTCCTAAAATATTAATTTACACTTTCTCTTCCTCTGGCAACGGGCATTCTGCATGGCCGTGAAGTCATGGCTATTCAAAGGTACAGGTGTGTTAGAACGATAGCTTCCTTTCCAAGTTTATGGCTTTATTTATGATTGACTTTAAGTTTTACTGAAATGTCTTCAATTAGCTATAATTTTAGACAACTATCCCTCAGCCCCCTTTGACATCTGTGGACTCTCTAATGACTCACAAATTCCGGGTAGGGACGGAGGAGCCTGCATGCGCCTCTGCCCACCTCCCACTCCTGTGCACACGCTTGGATGCCTGGAAACTCTGGGGTCCTCAGCCCTGGGCTCCTGTCCACACCCTCCCTCCCCAGGGTGACTCGGCCCTGAGGAAATACAAATCCCATCAGGCCCTGGGTATTTGTGAGAAGCCCCCACCTGACAGCTCAAGTGCAAGACTGACCGAGCCAGAGCATGAAGGTCCCCAAAACACCGGACTCCCCCTTTTCTAGTACTGTGTCACTCAGTGTCCCCCCCGCCCCGCTCAACCTCGTCAGTCCCCTTTTTTGGGGGCTCAGGACTCTCTCTTTATCCGTGGTTCTATCAAGGACCTCCCTTCATAAAATCAAGAAATTGCCAATTGTCTCAGAGCATCACTATTTCCGCCGACCACAAGGCCCTTTCCATAGATACGGTCATCTCCCCTTATCCATGCGGGGGGGGGGGGTTTCAAGACCCCCAGTGGACGCCTGGAGCTGCGAATACTACTGAACCCTATATATACTGTGTTTTTTCCCTAGACATACATACCTATGATAAAAGTTTAATTTATAAATCAGACACAGTAAGAGATTAGCAGCAGTAATTAATAATAAAATGGAACACTTATCACAATATACTGTAATAAAAGTTATGTGAATGAGGTCTCTCCTCCCCCCCCCTTAAAATGTCTGTGGTACAGTACACACCCTTCTTCTTCTTGGGAGATGTGAGATGGTGCAGTGCCTATGTGATGAGATGAAATGAGATGCTCGGAATGTGTGCAATTTAAAGCTTATGAATTGTTTACTTCTGGAATTTTCCATTTATTGTTCTCAGACTGCAGCGGACCCCAGGCAACTGGAACAGGTGAAAGCGGAACTACAGATGAGGGGGACCATTATATTCCCACCCAAGGTCGCCTTTGGAGGGGATGAATGGAGACGAGACATGGTGCTCAGTTCTATAGCTGTTCTCTGTTGAGCTTGGCATACAGGCCAGGCTGTGAGCTAAATGCTTCGCCTGCATCTTCTCATTTAGTCCTCAAAGTGCTCTAAGAGACAGGTGTTATACCACCCACATTTGACAGACATGGAAACTTGACAGTGGTCACCCAGCTTCCGGAGCCAGGATTGGAGTCTAGGACGCTGACCCCAGACCACACTGTCGCCCACCTATTTTCTGCCCCGCAGGCCTCGGCCGCGGCGCTGCTATTCCTGATGCAACCTAGGGTAGGCTCCCGGAAGTCCAGGCCTGGGACCGCGGTTTCCAGGTGCGAGAAGTCCCCTCCTGTTCGCCTCTCCTCTGCCTGAGGGGCCTGAGGCAGGGCTTTGTGCTGCCCCCAGAGTGCAGGCTGGCGGCCCATTCTAAGGGAGAGATGGCGGCGTCCTGGGTTAGAATTCGTTCGAAGGAAGGTAGCCCCTGGCAGACCCTGGCCTCACCGTGAAGCGGCATCGGCCCAGCAGAACCACCTCCAGCCCTTTCTCGAGGTTTCTCTCCTACACAGATCGTGGGGCAAGTTAACAAGAAGGTCAAGGGAGAAACCACAGGACATCAGGCAGTCCCAGACCAGGTAGTCCCAGACCTGGTGGACCCATGCAGGGGCCGCACCTACAAAAGGACCGCGCTCTCAGGCCTCAGATCATCAAAAACGGGAGAAGCTCCAGGAGTAATGGTATCATCATGAGTCTCCTGCCATGGGCCACCGGCCACTGGCCTTGCCTGCAGTCAACAGTGGTGGTCAATCAAGATCATGGCTGATAGGCACATGGCCTTGGGTAGAATCCTGGCTCCACTAGCCTCTAGCTGTGTGATCACAGGCAAATAACCTCACCTCTCTGGGCCTCAGTTTCCTCACCTGTCACGGGGGCTAACAATACCTCAACCTCCTAGGGCTTTTGTAAGAACTAAATTAGGCAACTCACAGTCTGGCCCACCGTTGGTGCTCGATAATGCCGGCCACTAGTGGCCGGGGGAGTCCGAATGACGATGCTCCATGGAGCCGTTACTACAGGATCCCCGGCTATGTGCTTAGCATTTATGCACTTGCGCCCCACTGCCACCTTATGAGCTAAGTACTCTTCGTATTCTCATTTACAGATAAAAACTAGGGCACAGAAAGGTTGAGTCACTTGCCCAAAGTCACTCAGCTAGTGGATGTGAGTGGCAAGACCAGGATTTGGACCCAGGCGATCGGACTCCAGAGCCATGTCCTGAATCATTCTGCTATAGGAATGGCGATGGCAAAGGCGAGAGAAGGGCTAGTGACCCCAGCGGCAGTGTCCGGGAGCCGTGGTCCACCCCGAGGCCCCACGTTCGAGGCCCACTGCCCCCGGCATGGTGTTTGGCGCTTTCTGCAGGTTGTTCAGTTTGATCAGCACAATGGAGGCCAGCGTGCAGTGCCCAGACCCTCTTCACTTTCTACATCACCACCCTGGGTCTCCCAGTCTCCCCCACCTTCGACTGCTTTCTAGCTCAGAACTACCCCGAGCTGCAGTATTAATACACTCACTCGGATGTCTCACAGGCAAACTTTAGCTGGACAAAAGGAGCCCTCTGTATTCTCCTTCGGGCACACACTTCCCGCTCCCTGGCCCGGTCATCCTCATCTTGGTCATCAGCATCCCCATGTGGCCAGCACTCCAGAAAGAGCCTAGGAGTCAACCCTGACCCTTCGTTCCACCAGCACCTACATCCAGTCCATCAGCAAGACTGTCAGCTGTGCCCCCAGCCTACAGCCTCAATCTGCCCCCTTCTGCCCATCTCTGCCATGGCCACCTCCACCGAGATGCATCATCTCCGGCCTGCATGCCTGCAATAGCCGTCTCCTAACCGGCCTCCTGGTTGTGCCTCTTGCCCACGACAATCATCCTCCTTCCTAGCATCCAGAGTGATCCTTTTAAGAATTAAGTTAAATCATACCATAGCTCTCCTTAATACTCTTCCCTGACTCCCCTAGAACTTAGAACCAAATCTGAACTTCTTACCCTGCTTCACCACAGCCCTGCCCTCTATACCCCCTCCCCCTGCTCTACTTTGCCACATGGGCCTGTTTTTTATTCCTCTCAGGCTCTTTCCTGCCTCAGGGCCTTTGCACCTGCTGTTCCTTTAGTCAGGAATGCCTTTCCCAAGGTCTTCACATAACAAGCTCTTTCTTGTTGTTCAGAACTCAGTTCAGATGCCACCTCCCCAGAGAGTCCTCTCCTGACAGTGCCAGCTAAAGTAGGCTTCCTCGTCACTAGCTCCCATCATGATCTGAAAAGGGTTTATTTGGTTTTCGTCTGTCTTCTGCCTCCTGGCTGCTAGAGTGTAAACTCCAAGGAATTTGGTCTGACTTGCTGAGCCCTGCGATTCTCTGTATCTTGAACAATATCTGGCACTTACTTACAGGCAGTCAGCCCATAATGAGTAAATCAGTGACTGCCTGGCACATAGTAGGCACTCAATGAAATGTTGCTGAATCCTAAGTGAGTGAGCGAGTAAGCAGTCAACTCTGTAAGGCCGTGACTCATGTCCCCACTTTAAAACACACACCAGCAACCCCAGCTCTGAGCTGGCATAATCAAGGCTGAACTTAGCCTGTCTGACTGCCTGCTCTTTCATGCAGACACACTGCTTCTGTTTCATAGTCCACAGGTTCCTCCCCCAGGGCCAGGGGATTTGGAATGCAGCTCAGCTCTTGCAGCCCAGGCTTCTGCAGACCAAATGCCTGTCTCCCTGGGTCTGGTGGCAGCCTGCAGTGTTTGGCTTGAACCTCAGAGGCCAAGCATTCCTTGCTCAGGCATTCTTTCTACCACCTGCCTCAGCTCCCAGCACACCTGAACCCTGTTCCTTTCCCATGAGGTCTTCTTTGATCCAGGGCTAATGCCCCGCACAAGTCAAGAGGCTGGTTGCTGAAACCCACAAGGTCTTCCTTCTCATGGATGAAAGAGGTTCCGCAGAGCTCGGTGCCACCCCCGCGCCTTTGAAAAGGTGCATGGAGTGACACAAAGAGACGGAGTTCACAGGCCCTGCCTCCTTCCCTCTGCCAGCTGCACCAAGCCGCCATGGGCCTCCTCGGGGGTTAGCCTCACACTTGCTCTGCCCGGGCCTCCAGCTGGTCTCTATACCCTCTAAGTCTAAATTCTGTCCTCAGACCAAGCCCGCCTTTCAGCCAGGCGCATGAATTTCCTGTATAAAGCAGAGGTACACAGTCCTTCTACTTGCTCCTAGAAGCCTTGAACTCAGAGACCTCGTGTCACTCAGAGCCCCTGGACAGGTGGGTGAACCCAGACCAGTAATTTCCCTTCGGGGCTAGTATGCCTACATGATGCTGATGGTGAATCAGACCCACGCAGCCATCCGTTCATTCAGCGAATATTTACGGATGACTGCCCAGTGAATGAGGTTTATCCACTCATAGATGCCAGCCCTTGAGAGTTCTACACGAGAGGAAGGAAGGCCAAAAAGGCTTTAATCCTTCCTGAGTATGAACCCGTTAACTCTGGCAAGCCCGCAGCTCCTGGCACGGCGCGGCACGCAGTGAGCATCCTCCGCGCTTGTTCAGCTCAGCCTCCTAAGGAAGGGCAGTTTACAAAATCGCTGTCAGAAAATGACCGACATTGTTGAGGGTGCTTCTCAGGCTATTCTTGCAGCTCGCAGTGAATCAGAATAGATAAATGGGTGACGCACAGGAGTGGAGGAGGCACTGGGGGCTTGTGGAGTGGGAGAGCCACGTCTCGGCCCCCTCACGCACCCAGGAGTCTCTGGGGCTCGAAGCCCTTCTGAAAGCAAGGTGTGACACCCTTGGCTGGCTTCCCTGGCGTGTTTCAGAAGGGCGCGTTCTCTGCTATAGCTGAAGCGACTCAGAGAAGGCTTAGGTTGGCTTGCGACTCTCTCCGGAAGGGCCTTGTGCGCCACACTAAGGAATGTGAACTTGACCCTGTCAGTGATGAAGACCCCTTAGCAGGATTCTAAACAACGAATGATTCTGTCAAATCTGTGTCTTAGAAAGTTCGCTCCAGCAGTGGAGAATGCGTTGGGAGGCGTGCGGTGGGGGACCGGAGAACGGCTTCCCAATGATGGACGCTGTGCAGTGAGACAGGTGAGAGATGAGAGGGTTGTCACCAGCCAGGGACTCCTGCACAGTGGCAGAGGTGGGGAGGAGAAGGCCAGTGCAGGGAATGATTCGCCAGGACATGGTGACTGATGACGCAGGAAGCCGAGGTGAGGAGCATAAGGAGCCACTGGGGTGTCTGGCTGGGCTACCTTGGACGGTGACGCTCTTTCCTGAGCTGGGAAAGGCAGCACAAAGAGCAGGTTTGGGACATGTCCCGTCTGAGGCACACTCTAGCGAGGAGTTCAGTAGTATTTGATCTCCATATGGGCCTGAAGCCTAGGACAGCAGGTAGGTTTGGAGGTAGAAATCAAAGAGTCACTCCCAAGCAACAACTGGAAGCCATGCAGAGGATGAGAAATTCCAAGAGAAGCAAGACATTTGTAGAGAAGTGACATATTTAAGGAGGAGAATCACTATCATCTGAGGGGCCAAAACAGAATCAGGAGAGGCTTGGGAGAAAGTCATGTCACCGAAAGGTGCCCCATGCCGCCAAGTCACAGTTGTGACGTGAATGCTGGGCGAGCAGCGTCACCCCAGCCCACTCCGTCCCACTGGAAGGCCAGTCCTCGCTGCCGCCCATGCCTGGATGCACAGACACTGGACCGTGATTCACCCTGGTGAAGGAGGATCTCCAAGAGGTGGCCCTCACTGCTGTCTTTTACTAGCGAGGTAACAAAAAAGGGTATGTTAACAGCCAGCCCCAGGGTTTCCTTCAGGTGAAAGCCCTTTTCATGCAGGAAAACACCACCCTCTACCTAGAGAGTCTGGGTGGAGAAGGGAGACATCAGCCTGCAAGGCGATGGCAGAGCCAAGGGCCAACAGGGCGCCTGTGCCTAAGGCAACAGATGTTCCGAAATGGGCGGAGGTCGGGAGGCAGCCAAGTGGAGGAGGTTGGAGGGAGAAGAGATGGTGTAACACACTCCACAGGGGAAGTTGGAGCCTGAAGCGACAGAAGCTGGGGAGAAGCTTCTGGGGAGAAGGGCCCAGGAGACGAGGAGGTTCCTGATTGCCCAGGCTCCTCATTGAAGCCATCGGCGTGGCTGAGGGAAAGCTGCCTGCCCTGCCGCACACCCTCACTGAAGCCTGTGCTCCACGCAAACACCTTCATTTTCTGTTGTTTTTTTTTGGGGGGGGGTGGCGGGGTTCAAAAAACTGGGCCCAGTTCCTGACCTAAGTTGGCAAAGTGGAAGCCAGGGAGGGGAGGCATGGCAGTGAGATCCAGGCTGACAGGAAGCTACAGGTGGGAGAGCTTCCTGAAGATTCTGAGAGGGACAGTGGTTTGCACCACATTAGGATAGGATGTTAATGTGAATTACCCTTCACAGGACAGGCGACAGACCCTCTGCCTCTGACACTTGCTCTGATACTGGGACTATATTTGATTTTAGTTGCCATGCTGATTAACAGTGATATTTATAGTGCTGTAAAAAGAAAGAGAGCTGTCGGTCTTTGCTTCACAACTTAAGGGTTCATTTACTGTCATGTTTCCTATTATCATGCCACAACTCTGACACCTCTCCTGGGGAGGAAGGTCAGTCTGCTCAACTCTGACCTCCTCTGGGCAAGGGGTGGGTACACACACCGTAAGGAAGGGGGGGCAGAGCAGCTTCTACGCCATGGTTGACACGCAGGGAGACACCCTGTATGTAGGGGCCTGATTGGTTTGTCCATTCCTGATATCAGTTACGTAACCGACGTGGTCAATCCTGATACAAATCACATGAAGAGAGACGTGTCCTATATAAGAAATGGGGCCTGAGAGGAAGAGACTTAGGAAGGCAAGAGAGGAGACTCCAGTTTCCTTGGGCTCCACCAAGAAGGACCATTGTGGCTGAGGCCGATACTGTTGGCTGAGGAGGGCTAAACAAACATGGAGTCAAGTGGCAGCTGAGGTCAACTGGCTGTGGCTCACCTGTTGGGAAGGAATTCACAGCTGTGTCTGGACTCAAGCAGAAAGGGTGCTATATCCATGAGTTTTGTCTGCCATTGGAATGGGGAGAATGGGAAGAGATAGATGTGCCAAGTATTTTCCATCCCCGGTGCAGAAAATAAAAAGGGTGTGTGTACGTGCTGGGAGTGATTACAGAAAATCTTCCTCTAAGGGAAAGGGAGAAGCTGAACCCAAGGAGAGCTACCTCTTTCAATCATTTCTTATCTCCTTGAAATGATCTTTCCAGACCTACATCTGGGTGTTTGGGGATCCACAGAATTTAAAGATGAGAATTTCAAGAAGAAATAAGTGATCAATAGCAAAGGCTGTTGAGAGGTCAAAGAATGTAAGGGCCAAAGTAATTTCCTGCTGGCGTGGTAATGAGATGCAGAACACTGGGGGCAGAGGTCACCCTGCAGCAGGGAACGGGAGGTGAGGAGCAGAGGCAGGCTGCACGGGGCTTTCAAGATGCTGAGCATTTCTGGTGGTAGAGGGAAGCCCCGGGGTGCGTTGTCGGTTTTTAAAAGGTGGCTAAAAATATGTACATGCATTATAACCTTAATTATGCACATATTCATACTATATGCTTATATGCAATATGTACTAAAGAAAATGGCAAGAAATATATGAACATCATGGTTAAAACAGGCACATTTTGTTTCTTCTTTATTCTTTTGTTTTTTTTTTTCATTGATTTTTAAAGACAAAGAAGAAGAGGAAGAGAGAGGGAGAAAGGGAGAGGGAGAGAGGGAGAGAGAGAAACATTGATTTGTTTCCACTTATTTATGCATTCACTGGGTGTCTCTTGTAAGTGCCCTGACTAGAGAGCGAACCCACAACCTTGGCATATCAGGATGGTGCTCTAACCAACTGAGCTACCTGGCCTGGGCCTGTATTTTCTAAGATTTAAAAGTGACCATGTGTTACTTTTATCATCAGATAAGAAGTATATGAGAGTTAAAAATGGGAAAGTCCTGGGTAACCAGGACAAGTTGGTCACCCTAGCTGGTGACTGAGACCAATGTAGCATTGAAGGGAGGTGGGATTTTATTTGCGGGGGAGGTGAATGTTGGGGTAAAGAGGCTCTGAACAGATCTGCAGAAAGGAGGACACTATTAAATAGGAAGAGAGGTGGGGTTTATAGAAAAGAGAAAAGTGTAATTGCCAGGGTGGAGTCAGTAGGAAGAGAGACCACACACAAGAGGAGGTGGTCAGTAATGGGAAGAGAAACCATGTTTCTTCTGAGACCGGAGGGGATAAGGTGAGGGCAAACTGACTAAAACTAAGTTTGCTGATGTAAGGAAAGGAGATGGAGAGAGTGCACACCCGAGAGCGAGGAGGTCAGGGGAGGTCGAGAAGACCCTTGAGTACCTGAAGACCCTGAGGACCCTCGCTGCCCCCCAGGCATGGGCTCCCCAGAGTGAGTGCCCCATGCCCTGCTGGAGTGGGTGATGCAGCTGACCCACTGGAGACTGGGTCCCACTGAAAGCTCCGACATTCCCCCCTAATCACCTCCCACCCGTAGGACCCTGTCTGGTCACCTACCTCTGCAGGAGGGCAGGGGGAAGTCCCACGTGGCACTGTTCTCGGAGCCAGCGTGGCAGGTGAGCACGGCGTGGCCCTCCAGGAAGAAGCCGGGGTTGCAGCTGTAGCGGACCTTGTCGCCCAGGTTGAAGGTTGAGCCCTGCTGGATGCCGTTGGGCAACCGCCCAGGGTTCCCACACGTGTGACTCGGAAGCACTGTGAGAAAAAGAAGAGATGCGCAGCCGTGAGCTGGGATCACGCCCTGACACTACTTCCAGACAGCACCTCCCTGGACGTGTCCCCTCCCCCTCTCCTTTCTCCTTCGGGAAGGGGTTGGCCCTCTCAAGTCTGCCTAGCCCCGGAATATCCTCCGCAGTCACCTGCTAAGGTGGAACCATGCTTGTGATTTACGATGGAACATCCGGGCTTCTTCCTTTTTCTCCTGCACAGCCCTGGATGTGAAGTACATACCCCAAGGAAATCATTTGAATCTTTTGGGTTTGGTTGCCCAGGTTTCAGACCCCACACTCTTTCCCATGAACACCTTGTAAGGACCACGGAGCATGACATGGAGTAGGTAGGTGCTCATTAAACCCAATGTGCTTTCTTTCATGTGTCTGTCCTGGCAGCCAGAGGGGTACTTAGGCCCAGTAGCTTTGGGGGAGTTGGAGGGTCATTAATGCTGCAATAGGCAGTGAGATGGGAAGACAAGTCTTGAGTTGCAATCCGACTGACCCATTTAAAGGAGAAAATGGGGAGCTGGAAAGTACAATCCATAGCCTGTGACCCGAGGCAAAGGCACCACGGCCAGCCGCAGGGCGCTCTCATTATCCAGGAGAAACAGACTCGGGGAGCCTGTGGGAACATCCTGACCCGCCGACCAGGAGGGAGGGAGTGCCCGGGCCACTGCTCCACTTAACCCAACCCCCCCACCCTCTGCCTTTCTCCCCAGACTTGGAACTGCCTGTGCCCTGAAGGTCACACCTCCCGCCATTCCAGGATGTCCCCAAAGGGTAAGGACAAGGGGTCTCAGCCCCATCCAGACTCCCATCCAAATACCCCTCCATGAGTCCACCCGGCGACGATTTATCGAGGCCGGAGAACAGGGTGGTGGGGAGTACAGACTCCAGGGCCACAGTGCTTAGGTTTGCATCCCTGTCTGCCAGCTTACTGCCTGTGCGGCCTTGAGCAAGTCTCTCAATTTCTCTGTGCCTCCGTTTCCTCCTTTGTAAGACAGTGATCACAACAGTGCCTTCCTCCCTCCTGGGGTTGTTGTGAGAATGAAATGTGTTGAGGTATGTAAAGTGCGTGGGACAGAGTCTGGCACACAGTAAATACAGCATAGGTGAATCTGCACTCCCAGTTCAGTGGAAGATGTGCACGATTAAAGGTATGCTCAGTGTTACGATGAGACAGGGGCCAGGCCGGGGACCAAACCCAGTGTGGGGAGGTCAGAGATGGCTTCCCGGAAGAGGCGACATCTATGCTGAACCCTGAGAGATGAGTAAGAATTACTAGCTGGGACAAAGAGTGCTCTAGGAAGAGAAAATGCCACGTGCAAAGGCCTTGAGGCTTGGGATAACCCAGGAGCTCAGGAAACCTGCAGTGAGAGATGGCGTGGGAAACAATAGTGAAGAATAAAGATGAAGGCGAGGTGGCCAGCCCGGATTCCAGAGCTTCCCAGGCCCTTGCAGTGCCCCCTTCCTGCCCTTGTTGCCAGGAACACCCTGCCAGCCCTGATGGCCTCAGAACCCACAGAAAGAAGGCCTCCCCCTGCCCCACCCCCTCTTCTTCCAGGAGGCAGCTTGGTGTATAGCCCAGCAGGGGTGTCCAACCTTTTGGTATCTCTGGGTCACACTGGAAGAAGAAGAGTTGTCTTGGGCCGCACATTAAATACACAAACACTAACAAAAACTGACGAGCGGAAAAAAGATTTTAAGTAAATTTCCAATTTTTGTGTTGGGCTGCTTTCATAGCCATCCTGGGCCACACGTGGCCCATGGGCCATAGGTCGTACACCCCTGGGAGAAAGGACAGACTTTGGAACCAGCTTGCTCTCTGTCTAAAACCAGGCGCTGCAACTGTCTTCAGTCACGTGGCCTCTCTGAGCCCTACTTTCCTCAACTGAGAAAGGAGGGCAGTGACATTTAGCGGTTGAGAAGGCTACCAACAGTAAACAATGCATGCCTGGCACCCTGCATGGCACGTACCAGATGCTCAAGAAATGGCAGATGTCATTCCCCTGCGCGCAGGGCCTGAGGGCAGGGCCCTGGGTGTATCCTGGAAGTCTTACACAGTGCCTGGCCCTGGTAGGAGGGACATATTTATGTGTTCATTAATTAGTTGTTTGGGAGGGTGACTCATCCATACATTAATTCCTTCATGCAACAAAAGTTGATTTTGGGCCTCCTGTGCTTGGCGCTGGGACTATGGTGGTGACAGGCAGAGTGGGCCCCTGCCCTCAAGACTCTTATGTTTCCGTGAGTTATCTTCCGGCAGGAAGAGCTCTTCTTGCCCATTCTCTACCTCCGACACAGGAGATGACCCAGAGGAAAGAATTTACCTCCACCAGCCATTAGCCCAGCTTAACATTTCCCATAATTCCATGCTGCTGGTTTCCTTGGCCTTTCCCAGGATTGGCTGCTGGCTTCTTCAATGTTTCCCATGACCCCATGTGGCTGGCTTGCTCAGCATAAGTCCTGATCCCACACTTCTGGCTTACTTAGCATTTCCCATAGTCCCACACCTGGCTTCCTTGGCATTTCCCATGATCCTCCTGTTGGCTTCCACAGCACTTCCCGTGATCCTGTGCTGCTGGCTTGCAGCAGAGGCAGTGACTGTGGCTCCCGCACTGCGGGTGGGAAGGGTGGGTCAGGTAAACATTTGGAGAAGAAAGCCAGCCAAGGTGAGGGGAGGGAGCCAACCCTGGGAAATGGGCTGAGAATTGGTGTAGAACTAACGTTTCATTTTCCGCAACGGGACGCAAAGACCCAATTTAATTAAATTACTAATGTCAAATTTTTAATGAACCTGCTTCTGCTTTGGGCTTTCTTCCTTCAAAATTAATGACTGGAACGTCACTATAAATAAAAGTCGATTCTTTTTATAAGAGTCACTCTCAAACACTCGCTGCTCTTTACTTAATGAACTGTTCGTAATCAGACCACTGGAACCTGGCACCTCCCCCCGGGATGTGGGCGTGATGAATGGGAGTTCCTTTCCAACGCCACCGCCCTTTTCTTGAGCTCTGCTCCTGAGAGGCCACACAGGGGTCAGAGAGACCTGGATTCAAATCTCAGCTTGCCTGCCCCTAGCTGAGTGACCTTGAGATGTAAACTTTACCTCTCTGGGCTTCAGTCCTTCTAAAAATGAGGATACTTTTTATTGCAATGGCAGGGGTGTATTAGTTTGCTACAACTGGTGTACCAAAGTGCCACAAACTGGCTGGCATGTAAAAACAGATACTTTTATGTCACAGTTATGGAGGCTAGAAGTCCAAGATCAAGATGCTGGTAGGGCCGTGATCTCTCTGAAACTTATAGGAGAACCCTTCCTTGTCTCTTCTTAGCTACTGGTATTTATTTCACCTTTTTATAAGGACACCAATCGTATCGGATCAGGACACACTCTATTAGCCTCATCGTAACTTCATCTGGAAAAACACTATTTCCAAATAAGGTCACATCCATAGGTATCGGGGGCTAGGACTTCAACATATTTTGGTGGAGATACCATTCCACCTATATAACAGAGCTATTACAAAGATTAAATGAGGTTTGGTTTATAATATCCCCTACTGAGTGCCTGGTATATTTTGGGCTCTGGGGTACAAGTTTATTTTATTTAATCCTCAAAATCATCCTGTGGGATAGCTGTTATTCTCAAGAATGGAAAAACTGAGCCACAGAGAGCTTAAGTAACTTTGTCCAAGGGCACACAGCTAAAAAACACAGAAGAGCTAGGCTGTGACTCTAGGTCTTTCTGGCTCCATCATTCAGCAGTCCTAACTGGAATTCAGTACTGCTTCTGCAGAGACAAGGTGCCCAGCACATAGTAGGTGCTTAATAAGTACGCGTTCCTTTCCTTCCTTTATTATTCTAGGCACTGTGATAAGACAAAGGGTTCTTATGTGACTGTCCAGAATTAACAGTCTGTTTTTTCCCCTCCAGTTTGATTTACCAATCCTGTGCTTTTTAATAATGTCAAGGGCAACATTTAAAGTGTGGTCTTTTGTAATGTGTCTGATGTGCAACTTGCTGGACAGACAGAGGAGATCGGAGATAAGCCACAAAGCGAAACCTTTCTAAGGCACAGTGTTCTTTGATTTTTCGATTTTGCCCGTGTGTTTCTTGGCACAGATATTATAACCGTTCATGCTCTCCCGTCCATAAAACTTCTCTTTGATTGCTTACAAAATGAAGAGTGGGATATTTACATCCAACGCAGCCCAGAACAATATTATTAAAGCTGTGCCTGACATTGAACAATTCCATTGTACATTAGCAGTGGGGAATTTTGTCCCATCTACAAAGCCGGCTCTTGCCAATCAACATAATATCCTCAGTGATTGTATGACAATGAAGCTCCTCTTGTGGTTGGCGTGTGGTAAAAGCTCCATCCTGTCTTTTATTTTTAATTTGAGACTTTAGTTTCCACATTATAATGAAGAGCCATTTATGCTCTCTGGACAAGCACCCTCCATATGTTTTGATTTCTTATCTCCATCAAGCAACTTGTTTCATCTCCTTGGCCACACAGTTGATACAAAGTTGCGGGATGACTAGGAAGAAGGATTCAGGGAGAAGGGTTTAGCCTGCCACAACTCTGAACGAGGAAAGAGGAGATGGTGCTACATGTCTAGGTGGTGTGTGTACATGTATGTGCATGTGTGCAATTGAGGGACAGTGGGCATGGTCATAGGGGAAAGCAATAAAACGCACTATCTTCTGAGTACCACACTGTGACAGGCACTTCTGCATCAGAACTTTTATCAGCCTCTGACTTGTAGCTGTTTGGCCTCCTAAAGATAATTTATTGCACCTCCTCAGTGTCAAGTGCTTTGTATATACATCCATCCCCAAGGAATTGTCTACACTTGTGGTCTCCACCTCCTCTCTTCTCATCTGACATAGTATATTTTTGATACGTTCATTTGTTTATGGTTCTTCATCACCCTGTTACAACAGAAGCTCCATGAGAACAGATATATTTTTGATCTATTTTGTTCATTTATGTGTCGCAATTCCTACAACAGTGCCTGATATATAATAATACCTTGATTAAAATTTATTAAGTGGCTTAATGATCTTATTTAATCCTCCCAACAACCTATTGAGAGAGGAGCCGCTGTTATCTCTTGTTCAGAGAAGCACGATTGCTTGCCAGAGAGGCTGGGGCATTCACCCAAAGCTGCTCAGCTCCCTGCGGGGTGCAGCTGGGTTTCCACAGCTGTGCCTGGAGGCTGAGCCTGTGTCTTTCTGCCTGTGCGAGGCCATTCCTGCACTGACCACTGCGAATAGAGTCCGTGGTGACTGTTTCACCTTAAAACACTCCCAGAAGGGATTCATACTCATTCTCCCTGGGGGAATGATTTAGGGTGAAAACCAGGCAAGCTGACACCTAGCCTTGTACTGTACATTTCCTTCCACCTGTCAATCAAACAAAGGCACTCGGGCTTCAGCTGGGGTGTGCCACCCACTAGCCTGCAGGGTCCTGTCCTGCCGGGCCGCTCCCTGATCATCGCGGGGCATACGCCCTCCACTGTGAGCCCATTTTCTAGGATCATGGTTGCAATTTTGCATCAGGGTCACGTGGGGAGTTTTATAAGGATACAGATGCCTAGACTGTGTCCCCAAACCTACTGAACCAGAATTTCAGAGGCAGGGCCTGGGCTCCTCTAGGTGACTGCAAGGCAGAGCTGACACTGGGAGAAACTCATGGCAACTGACTCACTAAGTCATCGCACTAGCCCGGTTGGGTTTATCTCTCTGCGCTGTGCACTGTTCACTCTTCCAGGGATGTTCTTGTGGCCGAGGCTCTGGCTGCCAGGGGCAAGGCTAGCCTCTCCCTTGAACCTGCCTGTTCTCCAGAAATCACACCCGCCTCATCCTTCCTTCTCATTTGAAGACCCTGGTCACCTCTCTCCTGGACTTCTGCGCCCAACTCTGACTTCCCTGCTGCTAGCCTTGCCCCACCCCATGCATTGCCCCATCGATGCCACGACAAAGTTCCAGGATGGTAAATTCACCGTGGCCCTGCCCTGTTCATCTGCCAGGCACATACATGTCAGAAGTGGGTTCCCTATCACCAAGGCACCTGCAAAAGCAGACCCTCTGATCTTTTGCATGATTCATACAAGAATAAAGAATGACTCAAAAGATTAATAAAGACCAAAGGAAAGGAAAAGAAACCTTGAGAACCTCCCCATTGCCGTCAGGATAAATCAAATGGGAGGCTCCCACAGCCCCATCTTCCGTGGTCTGACCCTGCCGACACGTTCCGTTTTATCTCCTGCTTCCCCGTTCTTGTCCCCTCCACCGCGGCTATTCTGAACCATGGGGTCCCCAGGCACACCTTGCCTTTCTCTGAAATTCTCCAACTGGCAAACTCCTCCTCATCCTTCAAGGCCACCTTTAAATGTCACTGTCTCTGTGAAGCCCTCCTTGATACCCCTGGTGTCTTGCAGAAACTGTAAAATCCCACGATAACACATTCTGATAGAATGTAAATTTGGGAATAACATGATCAACAATTCGGCCCCAGAACCCTGGAACTCCCCGACCATTAACTACATAGGGGCTCCCTCTGGCCGTTTCATTAATTTTGCCATCTCACAATTCCACATCTTCCATTGGATTTTGGGGACCCCACTTATGGAGTTACATTGGGGTTTTACTTGCACTTCAATTCCTGCTCTTGTCATACAACACTGCAATTCATCCATCCCTTCCTTTATTAGCACCCTGCCTCAAACAGGAGCTGAACCTGCTTGTAATTGTTTGTTCAGGTGTCTGTTTTCATCTCTACACTCCCCCAAGGGGCAGCAATGACATTGTGTTCTTTACAGATCTAGTGTTTGATTTAATGCATGGCAGGAAATGAGGGCCCTGTTTGAACGTGTTGAATGAAATGTATATATGCAATTAACTAGCGCAGAGTCAGCAAACATTCTCTGCCAAAGACCAGATACTAAATACTTTTGGCCTTGTAAGCCATTTGGTCTCGGTTCCAGTGACTCAGCTTTTCCACTGTGACTGAACTGCAGTGTTAAAGTGGCTGAAGACAATCCATGTCCCAATAAAACTTTACTTATAAAACGGGCAGCCGGCCCGTGGGCCATAGTTTGGCCTGTCTGAATTAGTAGATACACAGTCGTGTATTTACTTCAGTGTACAACTTAAATCTCAGGAAACTCCCATCTCCCCGTAACAGGGAAAGATTGTTTTTGCTGGAAGTCAAGGATGGGAGGGGGCTGTGGGAAGAGTGGGTGGCACAGGTGAAGGTTCTAGACAGAAGGTAACTGAGAGGAGGGGGCAGAGAAAGGACAGGCAGCGGGCACCTGAGGACTGAGATCAAAACCGGGTTTCCTTCCCCTGCTCTTCAGCCCTCGGACAGGCCAAACTGTGCCAGCTGCAGGGAAGGGCTTACAAGTGTTTAGTCTTGACTCTTTACCATTAAAATAGTATTTAGTTTAGTCCTCATAGGTACTCTTTAGGTTGGTATATGAACCCCATTTCACCAAAAAGAGATGAATTTAGAGAGCTCAGGAGTCACACAGCTAGTAGTTATAATAATAATAGCCACTTTTTGGATGTTGAATATGAGCCCGGCGCTCCGCTCAGCACATCATCTGGACTCCTCCGCTTCATCTTCCCCTGACAGAGGTAACATGACGGTTGTAGGACCGGGATGGGGAATAAGGAACAGCAAGGCTAACTCTGACCCGGGGTCACACCGCTACTGGGATCAGAGATGGGGTTGAACGCCGAGCCATCTGACCGCTCTGCCTGTGTCCTTTATCAGGTGCCAAGCCTCGATCGCCCAGGGTTCAAGGTCTGTGTTTGTTTCGCTGCTTTGCCGGCAAGGAGTCAGTGCTCTGGGCCCCTGCACAGTCCCGCTCCCGGCCAGATGAGAGCATGCCCAGCCTACACCCAATTAGCGGCTTTGCAGGCCCCTCTCCCCAACCCTGACCAGCTGGGGCTGCACGGACATCCATCATCCAGCAGCAGGAGCCCCGCGGGGGCCATCAGTGCAGGCTGCTCCTTAACGCTTCGTAACCACAGCGCCCCTTGGCCGCTTCTCTTCCACCTGTGGTTCTTTAGAAGCACCACCCAAAGGTAACATCCTAGGACCCAGAATAGAGTTGTCAGGGAAAGTACAGGTCGCCCTGCTAAATTTGAATTTCAGAGAAACACAAATACTTTTTTAAATCCTCACCCAAGGATATGTTTTTATTGATTTGAGACAGAGAGAAACATCGATGTAAGAGAGAAATATCAATCAACTGCACCCCAGTCCCCCACCCCACATGTGCCCCAACAGAGGATCAAACCTGCAACCTAGGTATATGCCCCGACTGGGAATCGAACCTGCGAACTATTTGGTGTACGGATGATACTCCAACGAGCCACCTGGCCAGGGCACGAATACTTTTTTTTAGCATAAGTATATCCCATGCAATATTTGCAATATACTTACACTAAAAATTGTGTGTAATTTGAAATTTAAATTTAAGTGGGCATCTTGTATTTTTAATTTGCCAATTTTGACAACCCTGCCCCAGATGGCAATCTACTCACCAATGACTTCAGCCTCTTAAAAAAAACAGGGGATTTCTCTAGAGAAAGGGGACAGCTAGCCCTGCCTTTAAGGAGCACAACATTGAGGCAAAGGAGAGGCTTCTGGGAGGGAAGGTTCAGAGTCCCCAGGGCAGGGCCTGTGGAGGGGTTCAGGGCACAGCGGGACTCCTGGGTGGGGGGTGAGCTGGGAGCTGTGCTGTCTCCTCCCCCTCCGGGCACTCTCCAAGGGAAGCTCAGTGTGGTTTGCTGTACCAACTCGCCCCTTTCATGTAGAGGTCTCTGTTGACCTCTACAGCCCGGCCCTCCCCACCCCCGCCCCACCCCCAGCACAGGGATTCGCCCACTTATCTGGACAATGCACGGAGAATCTGCGGTGCCCAGTGGGGAAACCCTGCAAGATACTGTCAGGGCTAAGCTTAGAACAGTTAAATATGCAGCTGGGGGCCAAACCTGATGAATTGCAGAATGGAACCTGAAAATGTTTTCCAAAGTATGTCCACAGATTATTGGCTGAGAAATAAATTCCATGAGGAATTCACTGGGTCAAGTAATTTTGAAAAACACCGCAGAAATGTCCTCCTCTTGAAGAAATCAATGCTCAGGAGGTTCGTTTGTCTGAGAGGTTCTGCAGGAGAGAAGCCCATTTAACTCCGCTTAATCCAGAAGCTCCAAAAATCTAACTATGGAATCTCCCCTCTACCTTTTTTCCCCCTTAGAAATAACTATTAACTTCTGAATTGTTCTTTGGGACACACTTTGAGACCTGCTAGATTCTACGATACGATAAACCTGAGTTGCTTTGTTTTCCTTATTAATCATCATCATCCTAAACCGACAATAGCAATGACAGTTGACATTTACAGAGAACATTCCAGGTTAACTTGCATTGTTTTTCCAAATACAATCCCCCTTTGGCACATCCAAACCTGTGTTTTTCTGGGGGCTGGGATGGCCTGAGGTCTCTCAGGTCCGTTGCTCAGTAGCTTTGTGGGGGAGGGGTCCTCAAAGGAATAAACTTAGCATTTTCAGGTGAACGCAGCATTATGTTAGTGAAGGGCAAAGGCGTAGGTCCTCCCTTTTCATCTGAAAACTTTTATAGCAGGGTACATTTCCTGTTTGGCTGGGCACAGTGACCCCTGGCCTGGTGGGCCTCGGCCGCCAGAGGTCTGTGGCCAGGACCGGCCACGGCTGGCCCTCCGCCCTGCCCGGCTGCAGGCATGAGTGGTGCCTCCGGAACCAATCCTGGCCAAAGGGCTGAAAGAGGAGGAGTCGCTGACCTGGCTCTGCAGGGGGTCCTGACCTGCAGCTGGGACCTGGGACCCTGAGGGAGAATGCCCACAAGGGAAGTCATTCTGTCCCTTGCAGGGGCTGTCCCACCAGGTTCCATCACTGACCTTGCTTTCCCCGTAACCTCTCGCAGAGCAGGAGCCCTGCCCTGGGCCCAGCCCGGGCTTTGCGGGCCCCTCCCCAAGGCTGGGACTCAGCCCCTTATATCCCCTTGGTGAGTAGGGAAGAGCCGCCTCTGAGCCCCGGTATATTTGGGATGCCCGTGGGGATACCCCACCCTGAAACTCCAGCCCGGTGGACAACGGAGCCCTGGAGCCCCTATTTCCTCCACTCAGCTCCCAGTCCAGGGCCTGGAAGTCCCAGCATTCCTCACAGCCATCTCCCTTCTTAAACCAGGAGGCCCTTTAACTGCATCCCACTGCAGGAAGCACACTATTCCGTAGGCTCCAGACCCCTTGGCTCCCTCTCTCTAGTAGAATTAGATGGCCCGGAGAGGAGCTGAGAAGCCAGGTTTCCAGCCAGCATCATCCCTTTCGTTCCTGTACCTTCTGCAAAGGATGGTGGATACAGTGACTACAAAAGACACCAATTAAAAAGTGCATCTCAGTAGGATCTCTGAGTCCTCCTGCTCCTCACTCTCTTCCTCAGCACCAGCTCCATGGCTTGCTGACCACTCATATGGCTGACTTTACATTGCCTCCTGTCTCTCATCCCAATCAGTGCTGTGAAGTGGGTACCTTCCCCATTTTACCACAAGGTACCTGAGGCTCAGAGAGATTAAGTTGCTCACAGTCACACGACTAGGAACTGGGGGAGCTGGGATGTACACCTAGTCGGCCTCATTTTTCACCTCCTTTCTTAGCTACTGCCTTTCAGTGAAGAGGCACAGGACAGGTTGGTGAGGCACAAGCCTGTCTCACTGGCTGAGACATCGGTCCTGAGGCTCCATTTCCCAAGAGTTCCCCCCAGCTCGGCCAAAGATGGCACCTCCTGAGCATGCTGCAGCTTGAGAATCAGGAACAGTAGGGAAGGTAGGTCCTGCCTCTTGCTTGTCGTTCAGTTTTACTCATCTCTGGAACCCAAAGCCCAAGGCTTTGTGGAGGCCCCTGTGCAGGTGGAAATCATCTCTCTAGGTCCTCCAGCATCCAGAGTCAGGAGACAGACCTGGCTCTGCCCTGAAGAACCCCACAATCTCTTACACATATCACAGGCATACCTACCAACATATGTCCACATCCAATGTGTGCATCCAATATGCATAAGTCCATCCATTCACATACTCTTCCTTATACATGCCTGTGCTTGCCTTCTCTCTGTCTCTCATACATTCCCATACTCACATATGTATATATAAAAACAGACAAATCCAGAAGCTCTTGTAGCCATACATACGACAACAGGTGGAGTCGCCCATATATACAAATAAACTATACATTTGTCTAATAACGATCCTCTTACGGGTTAATGACCCTTCCTTACAGATACCTCCTTCTACCACCAGGGCACCCCCTGGAAGCCAGCGTCACTATCCTGCACACTCACAGGGCCTGCCTGGCACCTGTGCTTAAGCTCGTGTCATCCCTGACACAGCAGGGAATGCAGGGGAGGGGACTGGGGTGCAGACCTGACCCTGGGGATGCTTCAAGCAGCTGTTGGCTCAGTAATCTGCGAGAAGGACAGCGAGGGCTATCGGGGTCTAGGAGTCACAGAGCATCACGGTTCAGAGAACGGCCCTGGCGTCCCACAGACCTAGGTTTGAGTTCCTCCCATGCCTCTCCCAGCTGTGGCCTAGCAGTTATGATACTGACATAAGATGTAGCAGAGCACATGGGTTAGAAGAGTAGACTCTGGAGACAGAGGGTCCAGGTTCAAATCCCAGCTCTGCTGCCTAACTGTCAAGCTGCTTCCCCTACCTGCACCTGCTTCCTTGCCAATAAAATGAGGATAATGACTCCACCCAGCTCAGAGAGCTGTTGAGAGGGTTAAGAAAGACCAAGAGGGCAAAGTGCTATCTCGGTGTCTGGTACACAGTAAATGCTCAAAAAATTTTGGGATGTGATTACATGTAAGTCCCTGGAGCTCCCTGGAAGGAGATGGCAGGGCAGTGTGGGAGAGGCCAGAGCAGAAATAAATGAAGAGAAGAAGCTGGGAACAGTCGTCGGAGAGAGCTGATGGGCCCCAGGAGCTGGACACAAGGTGCCACCCTGGGTCTGCCAGGCAGGTGGCATCACGTGGACTCCCATCACTGTCACGGAGCCAGGCAGAGCCTGCTACTTCCAGTCTGAACGGCCTCCCCTGGATCTGATAAGAAGAATTCATGAATGGCCCGGCCCACCCCCAGAGTAACTAGGAAAATGCAGACGACACAGTGGCTCAGGACCTTGTCCCCTCTCCACCCTTCTCCTCAGCTGCCCTGTGCTACCCGGGCCCACCAGTCAGTGGCACACAGCCTTGGGGATGACGGGAAGGGATAATTCGAAGAAGTTTCCTGGAAGAAGCATTCAATATAGTCTTGGCAGAGAAGGGAAGACATTCCAGGTAGGGTGGCTGGCATACACCCAAGAGCACGCAGCCTCCATGCATGTTCTTGTTTCCCAGGCTTTTCTCCCTTGTGTTACTGATTCTTAATTCCATTTGCAGTCAAAGGGCCAGCCCAGGCCTTCCTCCAAGTCTTCCTACCTTCACGGTTCTCCACATGGACATCTTATGCCCGTGGCCCAGCTAAACTCCCGCCCTTGCCCTCACCCGCCCCTCCTCTGGGTTCCTGGCACCTGGGACTCACGTGTGGTCTGCCCAGCAACTCAGGCTGAAACCTAATCCTCTCTCACACCCAGTCTCCTCCCTTTCATCTCTCCTGTCCTCCCCTCGCCCCATCCGCACAAATGCCCCAGGGCCCCCCTGCCATCACACCTTCCTCTTGGAAACTGGAGACAGTCCCCTCCTCCCCGTTCTGCCTTTAAATATGCCCCTGTCCAGCCATTCTGTAAACAGCTAATAGGACCACACTGCTTCCCTCGGAAAGCCCTTTGGAGGCCCCCCGTCACGGGGGGAATCCAAACTCTCTCAAACGTCACTCAAGGTCCTCTACCAGCTGGCCCCTCCCGTGTCTCCAACCTCAGCCCTCACTGTCTCCCCTCACACCCAATGTTCCAGGAACACTTGAGCTCCTTGTATTTCCTTTAGCACAGTGTGTGGGTGTGTGATCAAAAATGGTATGTATCTGTATGGCCATTGTATTGTATTGGTGTTTACGTGCATATGCACACACATATGTTTGTGTGTGTGCATAAACATAAATAATATATGTATATGTGTATATTTGTGTGTCATATGTGTATTTGTGTGGGAGAGCCTGTTGAGGATGGGGACAGGGGAAAACAGAATTAGGAAGTCACTGGTTGGCACAGCCGGACAAGCCTTGATGTTCATAGCAAAGCCAGCTGCTGACATCCCCAGGGAACCAAGGCCTGAGAGTCAGGACTTACCTGCCCTCACCAGGCTGTGAATGAAACCAAGGGAGCTGCCCCTCCCTCCAGACCTGGCCTGCAGCTGTCCTGGGACTCAGGCCATGTGCATGAAGACAAACCTATTCATCACCATGACCTAGCCTGCCATGCCCAGGGCTCTGACCCGATCATCCCCACAGCCAGGACCAGTGTGCCCCTCTCTCACGTGCCCCTGAGTCCTGGCTGCTCCTGTCTGTCCTGCAGCCGTGACCTGTGCTGTCATGCCTTGTGTCGTGATGACTGCTGCCTGCCTGACCCAGGGGCTTACCCCTCTGAGCTTCCAGCATAACAGCGTCTCTGCTGCTCATAAGCCTTAGAGCCTGTGGCTCTTTCTGAGATCCATGGATTTAGAATCCACGTCGGGCTTTATTGTTTCGGGATCAGGGACCTTTCGAGAAACGATAAAACACACAGACCCTCTTCCCAGGAAGGAAAGATTCACAGATCCCAAAAATCAGGCGTGGATTCCGTGTGCCTGCAAGCACGGCACACCTGTCGGCCCAGCCCCAAGTCCACACTGTCTAAGCTAAGTGAGGACCTTGCCTGTTAAAGCCACTCTGCTCCCTGGGGGAGATGAATCAATTTCATCAGCCCAGGAGCCGGCTCTCGCCGTGTTCAAAATTCACTGAGCTGGTCCCCATTAGCTGGGCACTTCGTAGGGACCAGACCCCATGCTAAGTGTCTTCCATGCCCAGGAGGCAGAATAAGGTGGTAGACAGGAGTGCAAGCCCACCGTCACCCCTTACAGGTGAGGGGCCTTAAGCAAGTCCTTCCCCTCCCTGAGACTCAGTTTCCTCATCTGGAAAGCATATAACTTGATAAAGTTGTGCGAACTTTGTACCAACTAAGGGATAACTGCTTCTTGGGACAGTTGTGCGGACCAAGTTGGATAATCCATGCCAAGCACCGAGCACGACGCCTGGCATGGAAGGAGGGCTTGCGTTTCCTCCTGCAGCCCCGCCCCTTAGCTGGTACTCATAGGGTCCCGGTCTCCAGGTGAAGAAACTAAGACCATGCATGTGAAATAACTCGCTTGAAGTCACCAAGCTGGTTAGTGACAGAGCGTGGACTCAAACCACTATATGTGACCTTTCACAGCTGGCTGACCCAGGGTTGCTATGGAAACCTGTGGGGCCTGCAGTGAGATCTGGCAAAGCGAAGTGAGGGGTATGTGAGGGCAATGTATGGGGTGGCAGGCCAGTGGGAGGTGCCGATGTAACGCAGCCACCTGAATACCCTGACCGTACACAATCATGGTCAGGCCTGGGTAAACGCAAGAGCAGGATTATCCGCAGTGACCAAAGGATGGGAGCAACCCAAGTGCCACCGAGGAATGAACGGATAAATAAAATGCGCATATCCATACGACGCATCTGGAAAAGAAGGCAATCCTGACCCGTGCTATAACACAGAAGAACCTTGAGGACATTGTGCTAAGTGAGGTAAGTCAGACACACAACGATAAACATTGTACGATTCCGCTGACGGGAGGTCCTGAGAGCAGGCAAATTCATCAAGACAAACAGTGGAATGGTGGCTGTCGGAGCCGGAGGGAGGGAGAAATGAACGGGGACAGTACAGGGAACAGCACAAATAACGCCCCTTTTTATTATAAAATCATAAGCATGTGATTCTGTAACATAACACTATCCCACACAAGCACACCATGTGACATTTTAGGTGAAATGTTCCAATAAAAACTATAGATTACTACACCCTTATTATTACCCTACCACTCACACTCAAGCAGGCATTACTTCTGCCGGACCCAGTGTCTAATGGATTCAGTCAGGGCAGATGAAAATGTTCCAGAGATGGATGGTAGCGATGGCTGCACAACAATGTGAATGTACTTGCTTAATGCCATGGGAATGCACACTTAAAAATGGTTAAGATGGTAAGCTTTGTTATGCCTACTTTCCTATGATTAAAAGTAAAGGAGGAGGAGGTGCCCCCCACTCACCCCGGGGGTCCTGCCTCGCTGGCTGCTCCGGGAGAGGAGGAGCCGCAGTGGCAACGGTCTGCGGCCACAGTGCCCGATCTCCATCCGCCTCCCTCCTGCCTCATTTCCAATTCCAGAATTATTTATCATCAAGGAGCTGCTGGAGATGGAATGTGAATTAGGAGCTCAGCTTGATTTTGTTTTATCTTGTTTTCCCCACCGTGAGGCGCCGCCTGAGTGGGGAGGGGCGGGAGTGTGCTGAGCCTTGTTGTGACTTGTCGCCAAGTAAAGGCAGTGGCAGCTTCCACGCAGGAGGCTGAGCGTGGAGCATCCTGGGGCCTGTGCAGAAAGAAGATGCTCATTCCAGGAAATAATTAGTGTCCCTTCAAGTTGGCCCAAAAGGCATAACCAAGAAACCCCACAGTTATGCCTTCAATCAGTCTCTTCACTTAACCTGGGCCATTACTAGAAAGATGTCTGGGCCAGGCAGGCCAGGCTTTGATATTTTAGTCCACTTACTGATGGGTAGCCTTGCACCAGTCTCTTAATGTCACTTAGCCTCTGTCTTCTCATATGTAGAACGGGGGCAATGAAAGTATCTACATTGTGGGGTTACAGTGAGGACTGATAAAATATTATGTGTAAAGGGCTTAGCACACATATGTCCTTGTGCGAGAGCTGGTGGGAACTGACAGTTTCATCATTTTGTTATCGTTGCCACTCATCATCATCATCATCATCATCATCATCATCATCATTATTTCTAAAAGGCTGCTTTGTATATAGCAACACTGGGCTTCAGTCTGCTTTCTATTGTCCCCCTCTCCATTCAAAAATGCCCCAGGAAGAGGCCAGACCAGCCACACCTGGGTTGGTGCCCACAGAGTGTCAGGCGGGGCTGGTCCTCACCTTGGTGCTGGTGAGCTCACGGGCAGCCTGGGGCCCTGTGTTTCCGGAGGCAGGAGATGCAGCAGTAACAGGCACCGTATCTGGAGTTCACTGGGCTCAGTAAAAACCTGGCTTGACCACTTAATAGCTGTATGATCCTGGGCTTGCTTTCCTTATTCTTTTTTTAAAAAATCTGTGTTAAATTACACACAAGACAAAAGTTACCATCTTAACTATTTTAAGTGCACAGCGCCATGGCATTAAGTGCGTTCGCACTGTGCTATCCTCATCGCCCTCCATCCCCAGAACTCCTTTCATCTTGCAAATCGGAAACTCCATAACCTTTAAACACTGACTCTCATCCCTCCTCCCCGTGACCTCTGGCAACTGCCATTCTAATCTCTGTCTCTATGGATTTGATTACTTATTATCACTTAGCATAATGTCCTTAAGGTTCATTCGTGTTGTAGCATATGTCAGGGGATTGTGGTTCTGCTTTTTAACTTATAAAATGAAGATGAAAGATGCACCATAGAGCTGTTGAGAGAACAGAATCTCTATTTACCCTGTTGCTCAAAAACCTAGAAGTATTCCAGAATCTTTTCTCCACCCCCCTCCCCAAATCATCAGCCCTGCTGACCGCACCTGAATCCAGGTGCTTCTCTCCAGCTGTGGCGCTACCTCTGCGGCCTCAACCACCAGCACCTTCACCCAGTCCCTGTCGAGGCCTACTAACCGGACTCCCTGATTCCACTCTGAGCCATTCTGCACACAGCAACCAGAGCGATTTTTTCAAACACAAGTCAGAGCAGGTATCTCCCTGCTGAGAACACTGTAATGGCTTCTCATCTCCCTTCACATACAACCCATTCTCCTTACTGGACCTACAAAGTCTGCGTGGCCAGCCTCTGCCCATAGCCTTCATTCCTTCCTTGCCACGCTCCAGCCACACTGGCCCTTCTTTCCCTTGCTTAAACTCACAAAGCCTGTTCCTACCTCAGGGCCTTTGCATCAGCTGTGCCTTCTCCCTGGAACAGCTTCTTATTCCAAAGTCTGCTTAACTCTCCTTTCCACACAAATGGAAGAAGTCTCCCAGGCCCTCACCACGCTGTTCTATTTTAATTCTTTGCATGGCACTTACCACAACTGAATAGCTTTTCCCTTTTTGTTTATTGTTTGCCTCCCCCGCTCCCAATGCTAGAATGTAAGCTCCATGTCTAACCGCTTCACTCGTGCACACCCAGCGCGTGGCACAGAGTCATTGCTCAATAAATGTGTGTTGAATGAATTGACAAATGAGCAATTAGGCGTAATGTATACAAAGCACTTTGCATGGGGCCTGGCAAGAAGTCACACTAGATGGCAGTCATTATGATCATCATTGTCATCATAATTATTACCCTGGACCTCCTGTTTCAATGATCTGCAAGGCCGGCCCTGGTTTTAAGATTTGGGACAAGATCACTAAGTGTCCAGGACTTTCTGTGATGTGATGGGAGCTGGAACTCATCCAAGGGGCTTAGTAAGCTGGTTTCAGGCCTTCCCAGGTCTGTGACGGAGGCTTGATTTCCATGAATTCCACATTGTCCCAGCCTTTTTCCTTGGACAGAGGAACCAAGAGCAGGCTCACGAAGGGGTGGGCCGGGAGGGCCGGGAGTGTGGGCCTGGTGGAATAAGAGAGATGGGTAACTGGGAGACAGTACCTCTGAGCCCACAGTGTGTGACAACTGCAAGCACTGCGACCAACAGGACCTGAAGTTCCCGAGGTCTGGGTTTCCTGCGTCGGGGACACTGACCAGGCCCTGAGTGTGCCAACAAGCACATTCGTTTATCAACGGCTCTTCCAGACCTCCTGCCATGTGCCCGCCGCTAGACTCATTAACTCAACCATGGTGCACGTGTGTGCCGGGTGCTGCTGCTATGGGCCTGTAGATGCCACACTGAAAAAATAATCAAATGGCTCTTTAAGTGATGCTCCATGCAAGGTTTCCATGGCAATGCTTTATGAAACAGCAATGAGAACTTCGGTGGGCTCCCTTCCTCTCCTCCTTTCGTGACTGCCACAGGGGTGCGGGCTTCAAACGGCTATGTTCTGCCAAGCACCGGCTCCTCCTGGCTGTGCGGCCTTGGACTTAGTACTTCCGCTTTCTCTGCCTCAGTTTACTCATTTGTAAAATGGGGGCAATAACCGTATCTATTTCATAGGATTGTTTTTGAATTAAATGAGTTGGTGTATGTGAAGTACTTCTTGCATGGCCAGTATGGTTAAGCAGAATTTGAAGATGGTCCCTACCAGTCCCACTCCTTGGTCTCACCCTCATAATCCCCACCCCTCGGTGTGGGCAGGACCAATAAATATGATGGGACGTCATTGCCATGATTAGATAAAGTTATTCAGCAAAAGTGAAAGATTTGTTTTTTGCAGCAAAAGTGAAAGACTTGTGTGTTTTGGTTTTTTTTTTTTTTTGCAGATGTAATTAAAGTCCAAATCAGCTGACGTTGAATCAGTTAAGAAGGAAATTATTCTGGGTGAGCCTGACCAAATCAGGTAATCCTGAGAGTTTGGCAGTCAGAGATCTTGAAGCAAAAGAGATGCTTCTGCTGATCTCGAAGAGGCAAACAGCCATTGTTCCACAGCTGCAAAGAAATGACTTCTTCCGCAGTCACAGGAGTGTGAGAGAGACCCCAAGACCGGGACAAGACCCCAGCCTCAGCTGACACCTTGATTACAGCTCTGTGAAACCCTGTGTAGAGTGCAGCACACTTCTCATCCTTTTTCTGACCCCTGTGTTGGCCCAGACAACCCTGGGTTAGTATTCCTGACCCCATCTCTGGTCATTCTCTCCCATTCCCCGCTTGCACTAGACCTTGAACTAAATCCAGTCTACCAACGTGACAGAGAGCATCAGCGCCTCCCCTGCCGACCCCGCAATGGCCAGCAGGAGTCCCACTTCCAAAGGGCAGAGCACCCAGGACTTCACAGCTTGAAGAGCCTGCCTGTCTGGTCTCACCCACTGTCTCAGATTTATCAGGGGAGCTTTGGGGCTACAGCTATGCTCCTGGGCACCCTCATTACAGTCTGCAGTCTGGCCACATTCCCCAGTACAAGTCCGGCCTGGTCCCAAATCTCACCCTTTCCCCAGTGCCTGCCACCAATATTTGCAGGGCCCGTGGTCTGCTTCTACCTGCACCCTCTGCCTTACACTCCCGAGCTGCGGGCAACCAGACCACCACTGCCATTCAGTCAGAGACCATTCTCTCCACCTTTTCTGCCCTTGACCTTGATGCTGACCTTGATGCTGGATCCACCTCCCTGGCCTCTTCTACTCTCCCTACCCTGAAAAACTCCTATTCAGATTTCAAAAGGCTGTCACTTTGTGTGTGACTCAACGGTCACCTTGCTGAGACATTCTCCCTGTGCCCAGGCTGGGTTTGGTGGCCCTGCTCTGAGCACCCCTCTCTCAGGGCACCTACCGTCTATGTATGCACCTGTCTTCCCTCAGCATGGGCGCTTCTGCACCTGAGAAGACCACTGGAATCCCTGGGGAAACTTTAAAAAAACTGATGCCTGGGTTCTACTCCCAAAGATGGACTTATTTGTTCTGAGATCAGGTTTGAGATCAGGGTGTTTATGTGTTTTATCTTTTTTTTACAGCTTGGTTGAGATGTAACTGACACACAGTAAGCTGCAGATATTCAAAGTACACACTTTGGTCAAATTTAATCCATGTATCCTCCTGTTAAATCATCACCACAATCAGGAAAATGAACGTGTCAGTGACCCTTGAGCATCTCCGCGTGACCCTCTGCAGTCTCTCTCCACCCTTTTCTGTCCCCTCCCCAGGCCATCTCTGATCTGCTTTCCCTCACTCTACATCAGTTTACAATTCCTAGAATGTTCTGTAAATGGAATCATACAGCATACGCTGCTTTTTGTCAGGCTTCTTTCACATAGGAAAATTCATTAAGAGTTGTCCCTGTTGTACCTCTTGGTAGTCTATTCTTGTTTATTAGTGAGAAGTAGTCCATGGGACGGATGTACCAAAGATTGTTTATCCATTCACCTAGGGATGGACATTTCTATTATTTCCAGTTTGGGATTCTTAGAAATGAAGCTGCTATAGACATTTGGGCACATGTTTTTGTGTCAGCATATGCTTTTATTTTTCTTGGGGTGACATCTGGGAGTGGAATGGCTGGGTCATTGGGTAGGTGGGTGTTTAACTTTTTAAGAAACCACGAAACATTTTTTCCAAGGCAGTTGCAGCATTTCGCATTCTTACCCACAGTGTGTGAGTGTCGGGAGCAGAGGGGTTTGAAAAGCTCTCCCTGGGTGGTTTTGATCTGCTTAGAGCAGATCAAAAAGATCTTTGAGACTGAAGTAGTGCCATGCAGCGAATGAGAGACAGCTCTGGAACAAGACTGCCTGGGTTCAAATCCCAGCTCTGCCGCTAACTAGATATGGCTCTTACCCTTTCTATGCTCCAATTTGTTCGCTTATAAAATAAAAACCGCATCACCTGCTTCATAGGGTTATTGTGAAGACGTCCAAGTAATGTGCTTAAAACACACCCTGGAGCTTAGCACTTCATAAATATTTGCAATTACCTTTTAATCTCTGCACTTCTGTACCTAGTAAAATCAGCCTGGCACACATCGGGCCTCTGGAAGTGGCTGCTGGGTGGACAAATAAGCACCTGGAGTGGATCAGCACCAAGGGCCCCAGAACCCCTAAGGCTTTCCCATTCCAGGTTCCGAAGCCCTTGGAGGCAGTTCCAGGACTTACTCTTCCCTCTCCCATCTAGACGCCTGCTTTTCTGTTTTTATTCCTGAGGATAGGACACAAACCTTCTCTCTCCTTTAGCTCTGTCCATAGGGACTGATGCAGAACCCCCTTCCCTCAAAGGAAAGCCCCTTCTCCCAGCCCCAAGGCCATTGGGGGTAGAGCGGCTGCTTCCTGGGCCCACGTGGTGGTAGGGGGGCAGTGAGTAGCAGTACTAGGGATTCAGGATTCAGCACCAAGTTCTGACCCTAACTAGTTGGGTGGCAAGTCATCAGACCTCCCTATGCCCAGTTTCTTCATTTGTAAAATGGCGTTCTTAACACCTCCTTCACAGGATTGTACAGGATCAAATGAGAACTTGCATGTAAGGCATTCAGCACTGTGGCACATGGAAAGCACCCAGGAAATGTTCATTATTATTCTTTACACCTCAGCGGGATGGAGGAAGAGGGATGCTTGGCCCTGGCACCTGTGCCGGGGCCTCCGTCTTTCTCTGTCACTTCTGTTCAGCACGCTTCCCCTTGGTGAACCTCATGGAGTTTGAATCGGAGTCACCCAGGATGGAGTTAGACTTCTTGCCACTCATCCTCTTCTCCTTGACCCTGGAGCTAAGGGCCCCCTGCCTCCCTCTTTCAACAGAAGGCCTCTTGGGATGAGGCCTGATAGATAGCTCTGGCGTACGGTGCTGTGTCCTACTTGATTTGTGAGGCCTCATCAGAGCCCGTCATTCCTGGCTTTATCACCGTCTGGCTTTGAAATTTTGCCAGAGGACAAATGCCTCCCGCACTTAGTGCCATAAACACAAAGTCTTCAGGAGCAGGCCCAGGGCTCTGGCTGAGAAGTCTTCTTGGGTGCAGAGTTTCTGCTGATCTTCCACTTGCCCCAGCCAAAGCCTGTGCCTAAGCTGATGCTGGGAGCTGTCAGAAAGTGCTGGATAACTGGGGTTCACACCCTCCGAGATCCTCACTATCACACCACCTTTAGACAGCCAGGCGCAGCAGCTCTCCAAACACACTGCCTGTCCATCAGTATATCAAACGCCGGCATTAAACAGCTACATGATTTACAGGGTGCAATGCACGTGGGAAATCCAGGGCCCCTTGTTCCAAAAGTGGTGAAGAATTTCAAAGTAGCAGCAGTGGAGCAGGAACCCATGCATGGGGCCCTTGGCACCCTATGTGACTGCATAGGTCGTGCTCCCAGGAAGCTGGCCCTGAATGCAGGGAGCTACATAAAGGGCATGTCGTCTCCCTGGACCATGGAGGAACAGAATGAAGGTTGGGCTAAGGGGGATGGGGGGGACAGTCCGCGCCTTCAGGAGTTCCCAGTCTATGGCAGGGATGCAAAGTGAGGTCAGCAGGTAAGTACAGCAAGAGCAATAGGTCCATGATGGGGAAGGGGCATGATCTTCACAGCGTCAGCTGTCCTGCTCTGCAGAGGTAGGGAGGAGGTCAGGGATGGCTTCCAAGAAGAAATTATTCCAGATCTGAATTTTATACAACAGGAAATGCACAAAGTTCCCTGAACTCCCAGGGAGTTTGCTGATCCATGGAATTCAGCTTTGGGCGAGCCTCTGGTCTTGACCCCAAATTCTACCAGGCCACTAGCAGGGAACCCTCCTCGACCACTATTCAAGGCCAGCCTTGAATCCATCTACTCGTACATCTCAAACTGTGGCCATGCAAGCTTTGTGCCTTTACGGTTGCAAATCCTTGAAGGCCCAGTCGACATAAAGGGAACCTCTGGTCCAGGCCACACTTCCTAACTATGCCGAGGCTTCGATCAGAACCCTGAGGTTGGTGTGTGAGGCAGGCCCTCGGCCAGTGAGGAAACCTCATAGACCACTCACACCCCACTTGACGTCTCCAGTTCTATGGGGCTCCTGTGAAGTGCTGAAAAATCTTGATTTTATTGTGAAAAATCATTTTCCAAAATAGAGCTAACTGCCTAGGGGTGGTAATGGAAGTGAAAAGTAAGTGAGGGAGTCTTAAGAAAGTAATGGTGTTTAGCTTAGAAAATAGAAGCTGTGGGTGAACTAAAGAGTGGATGTTGAATGTGATGGTGGCTCTGATTTGCGAGTGTTTGAAAACAAGAAAAAGATGATTTATGAAATCGCTTCAGTAAGTGCTTCAGCCAAGGCAGAAATTGCTCATTGAGCCGAATGAATACTTCGGTGACAGCTCAAAAGGCGGTGGAGAGTGTTGTGAGAATTTGCCCAGGGAACCCGCGACTCTCCGTGGCAATGCGCTGGGAGTGCAGCTGGGAGCCCCTCAGCCGTTTCCGTGAAGCACCAGGTGGCCGAGGCAGTATTGCGGCTGCCCCAACTGACCTTTAAGCACAAGGAGAGGCTTCAACATTTTGTGAAGTGTTTTCCCTTGCCGAAGGAAAAGTTAACAGGGGCGTGGCATTGCTATTCATCAAGATCCCATTTCGGCTTAGCAGCTTTACTTAAACCCTGTTATGAATGTTAGTCGAAGAGAGGGGAGTTTATTTTCAGGAAGAATTGATTTTAATATTTTATAAATGGCATTGGTCTTATATTTGTGGAATCACCAGGGGTCTGAAGTGGTCACCAGAATACTTTTGTTCTAAGTACACACTTTACTGGTTTTTTTAAATAGGGGAAATATTTTCTAAAGATATTTGAGAATTTGGGAATGTCGAGTTGTCAGGATATACCCTACTTGAATTTCAAGGATCTACACACACAGGTACACACACTCACCCTAGTGGGAGCGCACACAGGTATACGCTTGCTTAATCCCTCAGCACGCCTGCACTCACTGGCGCACTAGGGCTCAGGCGTGCACTCCTCCCTTCCTTATACCACACAGATATCTCTGCTGACTTCTTTCTCTTTCCAGGGTGCTCTCACCTCCTCCTCCCTATATTCCCCAGGTCATATCCTGGCCAAAGGTCCATGAAAGTCACTCAGAAGGGTACTCTAGAGGGACTGGGAAAATGCATGAACTCTTTGTGATGTCCCCTGCCCCCACATACATACATACATACAACATATTAACTAAGAAGTCAGAGCTTCTGTATTGGGAAGCAATGTCCCCATAGAGCCTGCCCAACCAGGTCAGAGCCTATTGGTTTGGAGCACCTCAAGGCAAATGCTTCACCAGGGGCAGCGGGTCTCTGAGAAGACCCAAGGTCACGCTGTTTCATTCCTGTTCCACTATCAGACCTCTGGTCTGTGAAGAAGGACCTCTGTTGAGCAGAATAAACCTCGAGGTACAAGGAGGAGGGCTGTCTTGAAGGGCTCCATCCTCTCAGATCACAGAAACTCAGGACACCCAATCTTCCCTGGATGGTTTCCAGGGAAGGCGTCAGAAACTCCAGGGGAGGGACCTGTTGGAGCGCCTTTAAGACCCCAAAGCAGGAAAACTGCTCTCATCTGTTATTTTCTGAACCTCTGGCCTATTGTCATAAGCGCGGCACATTTGATGGGACATGTTCTCAGTGTACCTGTTGTTGGTTCAGCATCTGGATACTCTCCACTATTAAGGTAACATCTTTGCTAAACTTTCCTTCAGGGTGATGTGGAGTAAGAGCAGATGTCAGTGAGAGAGAGGGTCAGTTGCTCTGCATTCTCTCCTCATTCCGCAGCCAGCATAACAGAGAGTGGGAGGAGGACTAGACAGGGAACTGAAAAACATGGGTTTAAGGCCCAGCTATGACACTGCAAGGTCATTTGACTGCTCAGAGCATTCAGTTTCCAAAATGGGCACGACAGCACCTGGCCTGACCGCTGTCATCCACATCCAGCGGCCTGTGGCTGTGAACCTGTGCAGGAGTCCGTTGGTTCCAGTGCACGTGTTAGCCTACTGTCACTTGCAGTAGGCCTGGCCCGTCTTCCCGCCTCAACATAATTGTAAATTCCTTTCATGTCTGTCAAGAGCAGGTCCTCATCTCCCTCCTACAGAGAAGACGACAATTCTGGCCTCTTTCCCTTCAAGAAAGCAGGAGTAACACAGCTGATGACGGAGAGCCTAATATTTATCAGGCCATACTTTGGGAAGGGTAGCATCACCACATTAAAGAGCCAAAGGGTTGCCTCTTGTATTTTGCTCCAAATCAGTCTCTTTCTAGACAGGACCACACCATCATCTCCTTCTGGTCCACCTTTTCCACGTGTGGCCAGGTGGGGAAATCTGGTTGGCCTTGCCCCTTGCCCCTTGCCCCGGCTGTCTTCTCTTCTCTTTGGGAAGGTCAACAGCACCCCCTTATCCTCCAATCCAGACCTATCAAAATCCCACACTTTGGGAGTCTTGTCCAGAAATGAATTAAGCCGGTTCTTTGCCATTTAGCGAGCTATCTCTGCACCCCTTCCATCTCTGGCAGGGAGTGTCTTTCTGCGGCCTCCCTCTGTCCGTTCCCCCACCCCCGCCCCTGGGGCAGCCAGAGGAGTCTCCAAACCAGGAGGGGCTGTCAGGACCTTTAAAACTCTTTTCCCTCCTAAGCAGCATGTGGTCTTACACAGACCAGCTTTCCTAGAGAGTGTCTGTGACATAAATATAAATATTATAAATATTTATCTCCCCAGCTGGAAGAATTAAGAAGTTGTGATTGACTTGGTCAATTGTACTGCCTCTCCCCAATCCACCCACATCCTTGGGCGGGTGAGGGGAAGTCTTCGCCAGCCACAGGGGCTCCTGAGCCCTCTGAGAGCCAGACGGGAAGGTCGGAAGGCTGGAGCTGGGCTCCTTGGGAACACTCTCCCTCGCCTTCTCCCCAAATAGCCACCCACCACCCCACTGAGGGTACTTGAACAATCCCACTTGGCCTTCTCAAAGCTTCCAGAAAAGGCAAAGGAACAATCAGCCTCCTCTCTACCAGGCTTCGTGGAGAGACTGTTTCACACAAATGTGTCTCACGGAGCTGCTTGGAAGCTGTGGCTCTGCTATCCGCCCACGCACACAGCAGAAAGGACATTGGAAAACGTCTGGTGTCACAAAAGCTGAAGTGATGCGGGGATCAGGAATAAGGAATAAGACCCAGGGCAGGCACACGGCTTCCAGGGGCCCTTCAAGACCTTCCCTCTGCGAGTGGCATTAGGACCGGCTTGGCAGATGTCACGTCCTCAGCTTGGAGGAAGAATGGTCGTAAATGTCCCAATCCATGTGGCCACCTGTGCTGGCTCACCCATGCACACGGAACCCTGGGGGCTCTGGAGGCTACCAGTGATGTGGCCCTGGTGGGGCCTTCAGGGAGGGCAATTGCTGATACTCATCCACTGCATGTTAATCTCGAGCCCCATTCTCCAAAAAAGTGTCCTTGGCTGTGCTAGAAGCCTTGAAGGAGATCCTCTTAACCGCCAGCCACTTCCGAACAGTCCCTGCCGCTGATACCACGAGGGCCGCCATAATGATAATGATAATGATTCTGATAATTGCGCTCATTTACAGAGTGTTAATGCTGTGCCAGGCACTGTGCTGAGCGCCTTATGCGAATTACCCCAATTAATCCTTCCAGCAGGCTGATTATTATCATCCCGATTTTGCTGATCAGGAAACTGAGGCTTAGAGTGCAGATAGTTGGTTCAGGGGGAAGGCAGCATGGGTTATGGAAAAAAGAACACGCATTTTGGAGTTAAACAGACCTGGATTAGATCGGCCTCACAAGTTACATCCCTGCTCTCAGGGAGACCAGGAAAGGGCAAGTGGGCTGCGTGGGTCCACCTCCCCCAGAGCGCAGCCACGCACCTGGACCCAGAGGCAGGGAAGGGCCTCAGGGGAAGCCACCTCCCTCTAGGATGGCTCCAGCTGGCAGACAGGGCTGCCCTGACAAGTAGACACCTGCTCTTCCCTACCAGCCAGAGCAGGGAGCGGGAACATGCCAGGGGAGCTTCTAGAGAACTGCCCGCTCCCAAGCGCTAGGTCTGAGCTCAGTCTCAGATGCCATCAGATGTCACCTTGTGATTCTATTGTACAAAACCAGCCTCATGGGAGCAGAAAGCAGGGGAAGACCTGGAACGATGGTTGATCAATGACCGCAGCTATAGGGAGGGGCAAGGGAAGGAAGAGGGAGGTCTAGGGGCCACTTGCGCAGCCTTTGCCCAGAGGACCTAGGCAAGGGCTGGAACTGCGTCACCTTCCATCACCCTCATACGTGCACCTGTCTGCTCGTCCACTCGTTCCTTCACTCACCCACTCATCTAAGGGGCCAGCAGCACACTGGCTACCAGCCCACGTTCTGGAGTCTGATGGACCTTATTTTGAATTTCTGCCTCTTCATGAATAGTTAGTGTGATCTTGGGAAAGTCACTTAACCTCTCGGAACCTCAATTTTCTCATTGGTAAAATGCAATTCACAATATCTAGTTTACAGGGTTACAGCAAGGACCAGATGATATAGTGTCATACATCAGTGACCACAGTGCCTGGCACCAGTAAATGCTCAAGAAATAACTTCAAATCTCTATCTCTATCTCTTTCTAGTAGAAATATCATGTAAACCTCAAATGTGATCCATATATGTAATTTTAAATTTCTGGTAGCCGTATTAAAAGAGTAAAAAGAAACAGGTAAAGCTAACAATATATTTTACTTAATGTAACACATCCACAATATTACTGTTTAAACATGTCGTCATTGTAAAATATATTTATGAGCTATTTTAGAGTCTTCCTTTTACACCGAGTCACTGAAGTTAGGCACCTGTTTACACTTACAGCGCCTCTCGGCTTGGACCAGCCACCTGTAAATGTGAACATTCCCCAGGGCTGGTCCTTGAGCTGTTCTCCTCTCTCCATACTTTCTCTTATGACCTCACCAACTCCCACAGCTTCAATGATCGCATCTCAGTAAACGGTGACAGAAATGTCTTCCCGGGCCATCTCTAGGGAGCTAGGGAATAAACAGGATGTGTACAGAACATGCCAAGGGGGACACACAGCCACCAGGGCTGAGGGTTAGCTGAGACCTAAGAAAGTGCCCCGAAGCTGGGATGTCCCAGCAGAAGCTTCACGCAGTAGTTATCACAGGTATCAGCAATCACAATATAGATTATCACAATTGTAAGATATCACAAATTAGCAGCCTACAGCAGCACAAATTTATTGTCTCGCAATTAATCGCAAGACAGTTTTTTTGTGAGTTGGGAGCCTGGGTATAGGCTGCTATCTGGATCCTCTGCCCCAGCTCTCACGGTGGCAGTTAGGTGTTGCCCGGGCTGCATTCTCATCAGGAGGCTAGACTGAGGAGGGGTGCTTTGTGTTTCCTTTCAGCTGTTCCTGAAGGTCCCTGGCTCGCTGAGGGATGTCAGCTGGATGCTGCCCTCAGGACCTGGAAGGAGCCCTTGGGGCCTAGGGGCCAGCTCCAGTTCCTTATCACATGCGCAGTTCCAACATGGCCACTTAGTTCATGAAGCCTCCAAGGACAGTCTCTCTTTAGCCTGCTAAGATGGAGTCTTAGACACAAAACGTAACCATGAGAGGGACATTCATCATCTTTGCCACATTCATAGGCTAGAAGCAAGTCACCAGCTCCATCCACAAGGGGATAGGATTACACAGAGGAATGAACACCAGAAGGCAGGGAAGTTTGTGGGGGTCACCTTGGGCTCCTGGAGTTTATGAAAAAACTATAAAGATGAATTTTAAGAGGTCAGGGGGCTTAAGAGACCCCTCCTTTCATTTGAGATCTAAGGGGAGTTCCGGATGGCAGACGGGGCAGTGAGGACTGACAGGACTTGAGAAAAAGGGAGTAATGTGGCCCAGCCCCCACTGTCCCCCCGCAGGCGAAGCCAGGCCCCTGTTTTATCTCCCACAACACAGAGCTGCTTTTTGGAATAGTGCCTTTACAGCGCATAATAATGCATTTATTTGATGATTATTTAATTAATAGCTTTATATTTTATCACACCATGGTAGACTTAAGAATGCCCCCCAGCCCTGTCCAAAGATGTCCCCATCCTAATTTGTGGAACCTACGAATACCTAACCTGGCATGGTTAAGAGGGACTTCGCAGATGTGGTTAAGTTAAGGATTTTGAGACGGGAAGTTATTTTTATTATCCAGGTGGGACTAATGAAATCACAAAGGTCCTTATAAAAGGAACGCAAGAGGGTCAGAGTCAGTACAGGAAATAGGGCCATGGAAGCAAGAGGCTGAGATGGTTCAAGGAGGAGGCCACCCATCAAGCAAAATGGGCGGTGACTAGAAGCTTTAAAAAAAGGCAAGGAAACATTCTCCCCTGGGGCTTCCAGAAGAAACCTGCCCTGCCAACACCTTGACGTTAGCCCAGTGAGGCTGATTTTGGATTTCTGACCTCCAGAACTGTATGAGAATAAATCTGTGTTGCCTTAAGCCACTAGGTTTGTACTCATTTGTCACAATAGCAATAGGAAGCCAATACACAGGCACAGGAACCTATGTGGAGCAGGAGGACAAGCTAATAGACTAAGAGTTTCTGTTCAGGTTTCTCCCTCAGAGACTGAGAAAAAGGTGAGGTTCAGAGAGGATAAGCCATCCATCTGAGACTGCAGAGCTGTTCAGTCCATCTTGGCCTCTGACCCCAAGGCCCAGCTCCCAGCCGTGCATCCCAACCCAGGCCACGTCTGCCTCTCTCTTCTCAGATACCAGGCCCTGCCCAGCCGGAATCCAGCCCTGCTGGGCGGTACCCTGGCCACACGGTCCACCTTAGGACGCTTTGGGCCTACTGCCTGTCACCTTGGCATGGCACCAACCTGTCTCTGCAGCAGGAGAGGAGCACTCTCAATGCCAGGCCGTAGGCAGGCCCAGAGGACGAAGCAGTGCAGCCAGCCAGAACATTCCTTCTCCCTGGGAGGCTGAGGGGCATCCTGGCAAAAGATGTAGAGTTTGCAGTGGTCTGGGGAGTCAGCAAGGAGGTAGAAAATGTTCCTCATTATTCCCTTATTCATTCACTCACTCACTCATCACTCATTCAGTCACTCATCACTCACTCACTCATCACTCACTCACTCACTCCTGAGCTTCCCCAAGCTGCGCAGGCCTGAGAGGTGCCCTGGATTGAATGAGACAAGGTTCCTGCTCCCAGACACGCCCAGGTCAGTTAAGGAGGTATCGGGCATGTGAAGCACAGTGAGGAGGTGAAGCCGGAAGACCATTCCCCTCTGCCTCTCAGCCACAGTCCTGTCTTGCCTGCCTGTTGTGGGCAGAAAACTGCGCCCAGAGTCCTGGAGCAATGGCCATGCACCCTGTCCTTTCAGAGGTAGGATCTGGCTGGATAGATAGGACTCTCTTGCGATGTCAGAACAGGGGCAGATACTCAGGCAGACGTACCCAGCATAAGGGCCCCTCTTGTTTAGGGACAGGGGGTAGTAACCAGGACAAACGTCAAGGAAAAGGCTGGGTATTTTATAGGAAAACTTGCACAAACTGAGAGGAGCAAGTAGAGTCAAAAGATGGCTCAGAGTAACAGGCTGCTGTGCTAAAGCACAGAATTGTCCATGCCTGTGCCCATGGCCTCCACGGCCATGTCCCCTCCTGCGTCCCCATCCTTGTGAGGAGCCACTCGGAGCTGACAGCCTTGAGCAATGGCTGGGATGCTGCAAACACACATCATTCATTTGCCCACCTTAAGGGCAGCTTGTAAGTCTTGCTTTGTGTGTGTTTTCATCAAGAAGTAATCTTTACAACCACAAAAAATGTCCAATAACATTTCTCTCCCTTGGCAAACATCCCCCATATATCAAAGGCTCGAACACACAATGCAGAGGCTCGCAGCGACAGGTATTGCGAAAGCTTTACAGCAGCCTGGGGGAGCTGTCGGGGGGCGGGTCACGTGAGCGCCCACAAATCTCGTGGCTCCAGAATCTGATAACCTTGCATGCAGAAGAGAGTCCTCCTGCTGTTTGCTCATTCTGCCTCTCTTCTGGAAATGCTTCTCTGGCCCAGGCACTGGGCCGGGAACCAGGGATACAAACATTAGCAAGTCAGGCGGTTTGTCCCAAAAGACGTAGTTTACTGCATGCTGTTGTCAGTGCTTTGCTTCATCCTTGCAGTACTGGGAGGTACCCTAACATAGCCCCATTTTACAGATGAGAAAACTGAAACCCAAGGAAGTTCAAGTTGTTCAAGGTCACAGGGTTGGTCAGTGGTTGAGTTGCTTTGTTTGTGCATTTCCTCCATTGGACTGTGAGCACCCCAGGGTAAGAGCTGAGCAGAGATCATTTCAGCACAGGGTTTAGTGCCAAGCAGCCTTCAGGAAAATGCTGGTAAATATATGAGCATGAACTTGAAAACCAGAAGGGCCCATATGCCCATCTGAGAAACCAGCTCCACCTTTGCACAGGGAAGCCACTGAGTCCTGAGAGCAGAAGGAACTTCTCTAAGGGACGACATTAGGACCAGGGTCTCCTGACCCTTTTTCACATTAGCACACTTGGATGTAGGCACATTTTTTAACTGAGAGTGTCCCTAAGAAACCGAAGGAGGAGGGCACTTGATGGACAGAGCAGGCGCCATGAACCAGACACCATGCCAGGCGCTCGATGTGTCCATCTACCTCGCCTCTGCGGGAGGAAGGGGCTGGATCAGCCCCGTTCATGGGACTCTGAAGACAGGTACGTTCCGCTGCATGGAGCCCCATTCACAGCCTGCGCCTGGCTGAGTGAGCTCCACCCTTCCCCCAGCAGCCTGACACTGGGATGGGCGCAGAAAGGAGGGGGCTAGGAGTCTCTGTGTCTCTCTGGAGTCGGTCAGTGGGCCTGGCTTCCAAAGGCATCCAGCTCACACCCCAGACTTGTTCTGCAAGGGTCAGTGGATCCAGGGATACCCTTCACATGAACTGGAGTCTACTCGCTGCTACACCAAGCGCTTCTGAGGGTTTCAGCGTCATGCACCCAACGCCACCATTGCCTACCCTTCTCTAGCCTCCTTATTAAGCTTTATTCTTCACGTCACATAGAACCACCAAATATAGTACTGATGTTTGGCCATGTCTTCACTTTCTGTCTCCTGGATTAGAGTATAAACAGTCTTTGTTCTCTCCACTGCTGTATCGCCAGGGCTGACCTAGGACAGTGTCAGGGACAGAGTAACTGTTCAACAGATTTTTTAAAAATAAATAAATAAATGGATCCCTTTGAGTATTTGAAGAAAGTCAACAGATCTATGGATCCTTCCCCTCCAGGTGTGCATGCACACACTCACTCACACAAAAAGCTGCATTAATATCTAACTAAGGCCCACGAGTTAGGGAATTTCACACAATGTCTTGTCATCCACGTTCTGTCCCGATAAAATTCATGGTGGCCAAAGTCTGGTTTTCTATGAGCAGAGATGATGCCACCCAGATGCTACCTCCAAAGGAACCACCTGTGGGTCTCTTCTCCCCAGTGGGCCAAAGGACATTTTAAAGCCATTTGGAGCCCTCCCCATGCTCCCTGGTGACTGACCCCTGCCGATGCGCGCTCCAGGGCCCGGCCACCGCCCTGCCTCGGGGATGCTGAGGTGAGTCTGGGCTCTGCTTCCCTCCCAACAGGGAGCCGGCGGGACCGACATACCTCCCCTCCCCAGGCCGCTGCCTCCAAGCACGGCTAATGAGGAGGCTTGACCTCACACACTCGCCCCTGCAGCTCCGCAAATGTCACTCAGGATCCCTCCTGACATCCCAATGCAGAGGGCACAGTGTTTTAAATTAAAAGTTATATCCTCACACATTTCGTTCCTCGACTCTTTCAAAAGCAACCTGCTGATAATCTGGGCCCTTTGATGCCGAGCCGAGGGACCAAACTCGCTTTCTCACCTGAGTAGAATGGACTGATTTAACTTTCAGAGGAAGCTCGGGATGGGGGTGGTTCAGGGTTTCCATGGACCGCGGTGAGGACCAGAACAAAAGTGTATCTATTCTGGCCAAAGGCTGTGATGGGAGCACAGAAACATGCAGAGGGGCAGGGGCAGAAGGTGACTGAGGACCTGACGACAGGGATCAAATGGAGGGGCTGGTGAAAGAGGGTCTCTGGACCCACCAGGGATCCCTTGGTGTAGGGTGCCTGCAGCCTCAGCCCCACGGTACATCTTGGGGACCTGGCCTCTGGCCTCATTTCCACTCTGGCTCCAACACCGCCTTCCAGCTCCGCCTGAGCGGGATGCTCATCCTGCCCCCTGGGTGCCGCCCGACCCAGAAGAGCTGGCGAAGCCTGCTCCCGACCCAGGCAGGGCTGCACTCAGCTGTCCCTGACCCAGGGCAGAGGGATGGAGGCGCCACCACTGGGGTAGGATGGGAGTGGCTGGGAAGGTCTCTTTGCTCCAGGATCTCTCTCCCACTGTCCCGTCATAACGCATGAAGTGCCACCACTGTAGACTCCTTTGATGAGGCCTCTGACTCCGCCCTAATGTGTCATTCGGCAGCTTTGAACTGCTCTGATCCTCATTTATAAAGATGAGGACATTAATATCTACCTCCTTGGATTGATTTAAACAGTAAATGAATTAACCCATGTAAAGTTTTTGGCATAGCTCTTGGTATATAAAAGGTGTTCAACTGGCACTGATTCTTTCCATCCCTTCCTTTACCTTCTTTTCCAACAAAAAAGGGGCCGATGATCAGATGGGGGGAGGGGCAGGGGAAACAGGAGAGAATTCATTTCATGGCTCAGTCCATTATTCAGGGAAGAAGTAGAGAGGGAGGGAGGGAGGAAGTGAATTAGAATTCAGGAGAAGAGGAATCAGGAAGTTAGAAAGAAAGAACGTAAGGAGGAAGGAAGGAAAGAAGCATGCCTGCTCTGGGCCCGGCCCTGTCCAGGGTGCTGGGGGTGAAGAGACAGGCAGGAATGAGAAAGAGAGAAAGGGGCTGATTTGGGGCCGTGTGGGGCAGATACGATTCCCACGGCAGGGCAGGGCGGGCCCTGCAGGGAGCAGAGGCTGAGCCGACCAAGGCCTACTCAGAGCTCATTCTAAGTAATCTAAGTATATTAGCTCATCTGTTCTTATTTTTCCCATTTTGTGGATGAGGACCTTGATGAACAGAAAGGTTAAATGACTTTCCCAAGGCCACGCAGCTACTAAAGAAGGAGATGGATTAAAACTCAGGAAGCCTAAGTCCAGAGCCTGTGCTCTTGACTACATCAAGTTTAGCATCTCAGTATGTCTTCAAGGTGCCCAGTGTCAGATTTGGTCTTCGAGAAGCACTCAGCTTTGACAGAACAAGAGTTAATATCCAGCACAACTAGTCCCTTCGTTAATTCTCAACATATTTATTTAGCACCCACTGTAGGAATTAATCTGGAGAACAAAGGGGGAGAGTGCTTTATGTAGAGGGATCAGCACATGCAAAGGCCAAAGGAGGACAGCGCGCCCGAGAAAATGCACAGAGAGTTAAGTGAGCTGCACCCACCCACACAGTGGAAGAGTTAGGATCGACAGCGGCCATCCTCGTCCTCCCATCTCCACTCTCTACACCATCACCGCAGGTATACATACACCCTTTTCTAGAAGCTCCCAGACTTCACCCCCACATTTCTGTTGCTCTGGGCACCCTTTGTGACGCTCCCGCCCTTCTTGCTGGTTCCCTCCGGAGCTTCTCAGTTCTGCTCAGGTTCGCCGTGTCCGCCCCCTACATCTTCTCAGGTGAGACGCCCAGGCTGGCTGTGCCCCACGGGTGCCAGCCGCTCCCAGCTGTCTGAGCTCCCTTCCTTGCTGTGTTGGACGCCAGGCGGAGGAGGGGTGGCCGATGATGAAGAGCACCAGCAGGCCTCTTTTGTTTTCCCCTAACAGGTCTCCTATGGTATCTCTGAATTAATGGGACCGCGGTAAGGAGGCATTTTGGCTACCATCCAAAGCAGCTGTCAGACCAGGCCAGGGGCTCGCACAGAAATAGCCCTGTCCTGTCCCCACCCCCCATGGTGGCCACCAGTATTCAAGGGAGCCAGGCTCAGCGCTTGCCGAGACGCATTCCCAGCTTGGCTGGCAGAGAGGCCGGAATGCCAGTCCGTCTGAGAGCAAACCCTCCTGGGAGCGAGAGTCCTTCTGGGTTTGCACAGAGCTGCTACCTGGCAGAGGCCACACGTGCTTCAGGAGAGGAAAGAGGAAGAGAACAAGAGCCATTTTGTTGGTTTCCCTGAAAAAGCCCATGTGCATTTTGTGTGTGAACTTCTGTGAGCCTGGGTGTCTGGTGGTAGGTGTATCAGACTATGATGCAGGGGTCCAGAGCAGAGCCCTGAAGCCCACCTGCCTCAGGCCAAAAGGCAGCCTTGCCACATACCAGCTATGTGACCTTGGGCAAGTTCCTTAACCTCTGAGCTTCAGCTTAGAGCATCGAGCCAGTGCTTTAAGTGTTGGCTATTACTATTACTATTTGGGGTCTCAGTGTTTCATGTGTCTTTGTGAGTCTGGGTTCTCCGCCTGCTTACAGGTCTGTGAGACCCTTGTAGGCAATTCAGTGGGTGGGCCATGTGACCTGAAGCTGGGGAGAGCCTTCAGCCTGGACTGTTTCCTGGCCAAGGCAGTAGGCATCGGTGGCCAGACCCCCGGATGTTGGTCAGGGGGCAACACTCTTGGGAGGGCCTGGCTGGCTCTGGAATAAAAATATAAGGAGCTCCCTGAGAAATGAGTCCCAGACTCAGACGATCACACCTGGCACAGCCTTCAGCTGATGGTGGGGAAACTGGGGCTTGGGTGGTTGCTCCCTTCCTTGCTGTGTCTGAAGCAGGGTGCCAGAGCGGGTGGCTGTCTGTGCGGAGTGCTGGCAGGCCTGTTTTGTTCTTTCCTAAGAGACTTTGTCACAGGCCCAGGTCCCACCATAAAGCAGCAGCTGAGCCAAGGTGGAGAGCGAGGTCTTCCAACTTTGGACAAACATAAACTAGTTCATTCACATGCATTCAAGCACATGATAACTCACCCCAGGGTCAGGTATTCAGTAGGCACTCAGTACATGACAGTTACATATTTTCTTTGCCCCTGCCTTCTGGGAACTCTCCGGCCCCTCTCAGCAGCTCCTTCAGTTCCTCCACCCATCCTCGCACCATCTCACACTGATGAGCACCCACTGTGTGCCAGGCCCAGGGCTCGGTGCTAAGCATGCAGTGATGAGTATTGCCACGGCCTGTAGACTCTTACAGTCTAGTAGGGGGGATGGGCATTAATCAGAACACCTTACAAGTAGGTGCAAACAAAGGAACAATAACCATGGTTCTCATTGAGGAAGAAGAACTAAAGAAGAAGATGGAGATACAGAATCTGATCTTGTCCTTCTGGTAAAGTGATGTTGGAACAAGGCTCTGAAGGATGGGGTGTGGGCTTGCGGGAGGACAGACTGGCACATGCAAAGGCCAGGGGGCGGGAAGAAGCACAGCATCTGAGAAACCGAGAGAACAAGGCTCGCCTGGAGCAGGGGAGGCGTAGAAAGACGTCTTCCAGGTGACCTGACACAGACGGTGGACCAGATTTGTTTGTGGCCTCCCGACAGACACCGTCTGGGTCTCCTTAGCACACTGTGTTGGGGAAGAGGAGGATGTTCAGGGGCCAGGGTACTGAAGAGGCAGATGGGACCTGGGGCCGGTGCGGGGGAGAGAGCAGGCTGCACCCACACGCGTCTGTGCCTGTCCGTATGCTGTTCAGCTCCCCAGCTACTTGCAGCCTCCTCTCCAGTTGTTTGCCGTTCTTCCTCCCAGTTGTTTGCAGTTCAACACTCTAGCTATTTGCAGTCACTACCCACTTATTTGCAGCCTTATCCTCAGGAGTGTGCAATCACCATCCCAGCTGTTCACAGTCATACAGATATTCGCAGTCGCCACCCAGCTGCTCACGATCACCTTCCCAGCTGCCTGCTGCTACCACCCTCCGCTCTCTGTAACCTCTCTCCAGCTATTTGCAGTTACCACCCCAGCTAGGTGCAATTTCCGTCCCCCTTTGGGCATCAGGTAAGGCTTGCTCAAGATTAGTTCTAACAACAATGATTACTATTAGCTAATGATTAAGTGACTGTTTTATGCCAGGGACTGTACCACATGCTTTTACATGCACTCTGATTTGCTCTTACAGTAACCCCTTCATTTGTTCACGAGGCATTTCTGGTGTGCCTGCTCTACCTCGGGGCACTGCCAGGTGCTGGGTGTACAGTGAAGACCAGAACTGGACACGTCGCTGCCCTGGAGTTTTCAGCCTCATAAGGGAGACAGTTGTTAATAAGGCAACAATGCCAGTAAGTGCGAAACCATAAAGCGAGGCAGTTCCATGAAGAAAGCAAAGGTGTTTGGGCTGGACAGGTGATCAGAGGAGGCCCTCTGGTCTGAGAGCTGAAGAACGGGCACGATTAGATATGGCTGGGGTGGGGGTGGGGTGGGGGTGGGGTGAGGGATGAGAAGAGCCTCCAGACAGATGGAGTGACATGTGTTGACATGCTCAGGAGACAGGGCTGACAAATGGCCAGGTGGTAAAAACGTAAACAGTGTGAGCGCCACGTGAGGCTGACAGGAGCCAGGCTGGGGTGACCTGGTCAGACTGGCTGCGAACCTATTGGTTTCTGTGAAGAATGGGTTGTACGGGGGCAGGAGTAAAAGCAGCAACGGCAGTACTGCAGTCCAGGGGAGAGACGAGGGGACCCCGGACTGGGAGGTGGCAGGAGGCTGGAGAAAAGGGGACTGATGTGAGAGATTCTGGGAGACAGACAGGTAGGACTGGGTGATGGAGAGGGCAGAGGCCAAGACAACTCACAGGTTTCTGAGCTGAGCCACTGGGTGACCAATGGTTCCATCCTGTGAGCTGGGAGCATGAGGAGAGGGCCGTGGCTGGAGGACAGGGGAGCAGGAGGACTGGCATGAGGAAGGGAAGACGCCTTTGGAACAAGGCTGCACGGTGGCACAGTGCCTAAGCCTCAGGCTCCAACGTGGACTCTGCATTCAAATCCTAGTCCTCTTCCTTCTAGATGTTTCTTCTGCCCAAGTCACTTAAACATTCTGTGCCCCAGCTTCCTCATCAGTAATGCAGAGGGGGAGAGAAGATACTATCCTGAAGCTATTGGTCTGAGTACTTTAAGTTAGTTGACTCTCGTTTATACCTCAGACTCCAGCTTAGTGCCTGGCACCTGGTGGCTCCTGGGATGTGTTGTCGTAGACCTGCCTTTGGGTGGAGGAAAGGGTGTCCCTGGTCAAGGGAAGAGCAGGTGCACAGGCAGAGAGGCCCAGAAGGACATGGCGCACTCAAGGCTTTAGACATAATGTAGCTCCGGTGGAACACAAGGCACGTGGAGGGACAGAGGCAGACAGGCTGGGATGGTGGGTGGGGTCTAGGTCAGAAGGCCCTGTAAGTCCTGCTGAGGTGTTTGGACCAAACCCAGAGAGTCCCAGGGAGCACGCGGAGCAAGGAAAGACACAGCCCAGGGGCCCCGAAAAGGGCAAATTGAAGGAGGAAAGGCTGGGGACACAGGGAGGACGGGGGTGGTGTCTGTTCGAGAGCTCCTGCAGCAACAGTCCCAGGGAGGGCAGTCTTCGTGCTTTAACTCAGTGAGTCTTTTCAAGCACTTAGCAGGTACCAAAACGTTATTCAAGGCCTCATCCTCAGCGTAGGCTATGGGTGGGGGTGGGGTATGGATTATCCAGCTCGCCCACCTGTGCCTCTCCTCCTTGCCACCTTCCTCAGGGCATCATCTCTCTTCTTGGGAACACTTTCCTATGTGGGAAGGTCTGGACAGGACCAGAGGACATCAACTCCTTGGTGAACTGGAAAAGTCTGCAGATCTGCAGATCTAGTCTGGGACTATGGCTGCCTCTTCCTGGCTGCCTTAGTTCTTCCCTCCCTACAGCTTCAGGACATCTCCATGGTCAAGACCAAAGGGAGAACTGGTGAATCTATGGGTTTCTTCCCAGACTGGACCTTTAGAAGCTGTCACCCATCCTTCTGCCCTTGGGTCAGACACCTCAAGGGAGAGTGTCCCGGGGAGGAGAGAAAGAGTTTCACGGGAGAGCTTGTTTCTGGCCATTTGCTCGCCAGCATGCCTGCTGGATGCTGTTCGCAGAGTGCAAACATGACCCTCTCTGGGGGGCAGGCTGAGGGTTACCCCAGAGTCTGGATGCTCTGAAACACATAGGTGACCTGGGCCTTCCTCTAGTCAGAAGCTCATGGAGGAGGCCAGGGAATCTGCATTTTACAAGCTTCCCCAGCGATCCTGTTCTGTACTAAGCAGGCAGCACTTTTCAACAGCAGAGGAATCACTGTGGATCTGATACAACAAAGGTTCTGGTTCACTGGGTCTGGGATGGGGCCCAAGATTTTACATTTTAACAAGCTCCCAGGTGACACCCATGCTCCTGGTCCATGGACGACACTCTGAGCAGCAGGGCACTAAAGGTCAAAGCTTCTGAGTCCCAATTTTTTTTTAAGGGAAGAAGGTCCTCTCCAAAGAACCCCAGTGAATGAAATGGGTGACATTAATACAAAAGTACCGTACCCATGCAAATGCGTGATGATTGCTTACTACAAAACCTGTCAATGAAAACCAGGCGGCTGTGATGAATACAGAAGTCTGGTGGTGAAGACGTCCACGGCTATTCTGCATGAGCCTCCACATCCATCACACTCAAGCCGCACACATAGAGCAGCCCCGATGCCAGATGAGGAGGCTGCGCCTGCAGGGGATGGAGGAGAGGCTGCCCTGACTGCCCCGCTCTCCGGGTAGACTCACGGCTCCAACTCAGCCCTCCCTCTCTTCTCCACCCACCCAGCCCCTCCCTGCCAAGTAGCCACAGTTAAATTTAGCTAATGTAGCTGGCGGCCAGGCTTTCTAGGGGAGGCACCGGCGAGAGGGAAGCTGGGAGGAACAACCGCTAGCGTGCTGGAGGCCATAATGCCAGGCCCACTAATTAGTGGTTTGGCAGCTGGGGAGGATAGGAGGGACTGTGGTGGGCCAGGCCCCACGGCTTCCCGGGCTCTTCTGGATGAAGGCAGGACGTAGTGGCATCTGCAGGATTTGGCAGAGACCTGGAAGTGGCCATCTGTTGGGAAGGCATGAGGCTGGTAGGAGGGGGCCTATGGGAAAGATCAGGCCATGGGAACCGGAAGGACCCCAGTGAGAACTTCGGGGGCGTTACTTGCTCACTGTGTAGCACTAGGTAAGTCCTCTGACCTCTCCGGGCTTCAGACAATAAAAGGGATACGCTGTACATTAGGGGGGTTAAGAGGGATAATGTTTGGGAGAGTCCCTGCTCCCCAGCAGACCTGGTGCCCTTGTTTTTCCCCAGCTGAAGGTCACGGTTCTCCAGGTGCTGCCCAGCGTAGTCCTGCCGGTGTGAGCCTGTGCTCCCTTCCAGCGCCCAGTCTACGCAGCCTTTCTGGTGCCCCCATCCTTAGAGGAACACAGGGTCTCAGTCCACTGGCAGGCTGCCCGGTCACAACAATCAGCGCTCCAGCCGGGTGTCCAACCTGCGGCCTGCGGGCCGCACGCAGCCCAGGATGGCTGTGAATGCGGCCCAATGCAAAATTGTAAATTTACTTAAAACATTATGAGATTTAAATACGTGTTGCAATGTATTTAAATGCGTGGCCCAAGGCTACTCTTCTTTCCATGTGGCGCAGGAACACCAAAAGGTTGGACACCCCTGCAAGGACCAGGCAGAAGCAATCACTCTCTCACCTGAGCTCTGGGCCCCTGGTCCACTCCCTGATCATCACTTAACACCCTGGCTGGAGATGCCCCACTAATGAGTCTGACGGTCCCACCGCTGAGGAGTTCCTAGAGGGCAGAAGGGGCACCAGCTAGGATTTATAAAATGACAGCTTCCAATTCTGTCCCTCTTTGAACACAAACGCCCGCAAATCCCTGCATCCTACGGCCCTCCACACAGCTACGGTTAGGGCTGGAACGCTCATACCCCTCTCTTTCTGCCCTTCCAGTCTACGTCCTCCCTTGCCTCCCAAAGACTGCTAAAGCCTGCCCCCTAGAGCACGCCTTCTCCCCCTGAGGAGGCAAGGGCAAGGGAAGGGATGCTACCATCTAACTCCCCTCACACTGCAAAGTGTCCTCCCAACAACCCTCAAAAGGATATGCCAATGTCACACTCATTTTAGAGTTGAGAAAACTGAGGCTCAGGGATGCAGGGCATCTTGTGATTGAGCAGGCAAGCAGAGCCAGTCTTCCAGCCCTGGTCTGCGGACTCTCAGTGCACCCATCCCTCGCCCCACCCCCGAGCTGGCTGCCTCCCTGCTTCCCTGCTGGGCCATGACTCAGCCTCTCTTCAACCCTGGCTCCTGTCAGAAGTCCTGGCCTCTGTCTGTGCTTTATTTGCTAATAGCCTGAAGTCCTTCCAAGTCTACACTCCTGGCTTCAACCCCGGCCTGGGCCGCACTCTCAGCCAGGGCTCTGACTAGCTCTCTTCTCCAAATGGGGCACCTGGAGCTTAACGCGGGGCCCTGGGCATGTTAAATAGATCTTTTCAGCACTGACTCAGAGGTCCTTCTTTCCCTCTGCTCTGACTCTGAGATAGGGTACTTACAGCACCTGCCTCAGACATAGCACAGTAGGTACATCAGGACACAAAATGCCAAAGACTATCCAGAGCAGTGTGCACACAAGTTTCAAATGAGCGGATGGGGCTATCACAGCTGAAAGTGCCCAGAGGAAGTAGGGCTCCAGGGAACCGAGGTGGTCAGCAAAGTCTTCCTGGGAGAGGTGGCAAGATCTGGATCTTGAAGAACAGGGGGCAACTGGAAGTGGTAAGAAAGACAGTGTCCTACTCATGGATGTATAAGGCCTACAGGCTGGTCTGCAAGGTATTCTGGCCCAAACTGGAAGTGGGAAGAAGCTGGCAATGGCTGATGATGACAAAGCAGTGATTAGGGCTTCAGCAAGTGGCAGGACCCCTCCCCTGGAGGGGCTGAGTTAGTCAGGAAGCCAATGGCTGCTCAGGCCTTTTGCTACATGGGAGATAAGCCTGCATGGTATCCTCTGGAGACACACAGGCCTGGGTTCTTCCATTTCCTGAACCGATGACCTTGGGCATGGACCAGCTGGGCCCTGGATTCCCCATGTATAAAATGGGCTATGATAATTCCTAATTTACAGGTATGCTGTGAGAATTGAAGGGCATAACTAACAATTAACTAACACTTATTCATCACAAAATACAATACTATTTTAAGTGCAATACATGTTTTAAATTTAATCCTTGTAATACCCCCAACAAGGTAAATTTAGGATTGTCAACCATTTTGCAAACAAAGAAGCAGAGGCATAGGGCAGTGAAGTGAGTGGTTAGTAAGTGGGAATGCTGAGATTTGAACCAATGGAGTTGAACATCAGGACCCAATATCATAACCAGTATACTATCCATTTAACAATGTGCTGGGTGCCAAGTTTGACACAGAGTAAGTATTTGTTAGCTACTTCCTGGGAGCGTCTCATCCACCTCTGGCGTCACCCATGATCTCTCTGTGGACGGCTCCCAAGGCTTGACCTCCAGCCAAACCTCCTTTGTGACCTTCAGACCTTCAAGTGCAATTATGTCCTAGATATTTCTACCTGGTGCACCTCACTGCTAACATGCTCCCAAATGAACTGATCATCAACCCACACAGCACCCATCCCAAATTGGCTCTTCCTTCACTATCCCTAAGGCAATCAATAGCATCAACAGCCCTCTTTGCTCAAATCAGAAACCTGGAGGTACCTGGGAGTCCTCTTGCCCTCCACCTCCACCTCTTCTGCTTTGATTCATGCCTCAGCATGCCCTGCCTGCCCTACTGCAACGTGTCTTGGGCACAGCCTCAGTCGTCCTCCAGGAGCTGCACGACAGCAGGAGCAGTCATTGCCTGGACCATTTCACGGAGCTCCCTGCCTGCAGAGGACAGACCTAATGTACTAAGTGCATTTAACGGGCTTCTTGCACTGGCTCCTGCTGATGCCGTAACTCAGGCCCATTTCTCAACCCTCTGCCATTTACTAGTTCATCTCTGTTTCCCCAGAGGCAAAGACAGCGCCAAGCACACTTAGTGTCCTTAACTTACAGCCTTTGAAGAAATGAATGAAGGAGTGAAGTCGGCTGTGCTTATTTCCAGTGGACTTGCAGCAAAATCACTGCTGTCAAATACAGCTCTGAGTGGCTGGAGGAGCCAGGGCGTGAAAAGGGATCCTGCCAGGCCTGATAACACAAAGGACTCTGCAGAGGAACCCCATTGCAACAATGGAACCTAAAGGGGTTTCTGAGAAGCTGAGCTGGCAATGGGGAGTGTGTCTAGTCTAGACTCTAGAATGAGGTTTTTTCCTTAAATGCCCATCTGCAGAGAACTGGGTCTCTGCCCTCCCTGTCTCCACCAGCATGTACTGCCTCTCCCTGTTTCCTAACCCTATTTTACTTTTCTTTCTAGTACCTGGTCTACTATTATTATTTGTGAGTAAGTTGTTGTTTGCCTCCTGCTGCTAGACTATGACCTCCATGAGAGCAGGTAATTGTTGTACCTTCTGCTGATGCTCAGCACTTAAAATAATAAGACACATAACAGAAACTCAACAAATACTTGTCGATGAAAAAAGAAGGAAAATAAAAGGGCTGGTAGAGAATCAATTATATTGCACCTTGATCAAAATATGATCTAATAGTCTTTTCAACCGTTGGTGCTGGAACAACTACATATCCATATAGGAAAAAAATGAACCTTGACTCTCTCTGTCTGTCTGTCTGTCTCACACACACACACACACACACACACACACACACACATTATAGATGTACATACATATATAAATCTATATATTATATGTATATAAAATCTTATTAGTCACTCATAAGAAAACAAGAAACTCAACAATTCAATTAAAAAAATCAGAAGAAGGCCTGAGAAGACAACATCCAAATGGCCAATGAACACATGAAAAGATGTTTATCATCATTGGCCATCAGATAAATATGAATCAAAACTACAATCAAGTATTACTACATACCTATCAAAATGATTAAAATTCAAAAAACTGAGGATACCAGGTTTTAGCAAGGGTATGTCCATCACATATTGCTGATGGGAATGTCAAATGATGCAACCACTTTGGAAAACAGTTGAGTGACTTTTTTGTATAGTTAAACATACTCTTACCACATGACCTAGCAAGCTCATTCCTAGGAGAAATGAAAGCATATGCCACACAAAGACTTGTATATAAATTTTCATTCATAGCCGTTTTTCTTTATAATAGCCCAAAACTTGAAATAAGCCATATTTTCATCAACAGGTGAATGGATAAACAAATTAGGATATGGATAAACTGAGTATTACTCTGGCAATAAAAATGAATCAACTACTGATACACATAACAACATGGTTCATGAAATCCACAATCATCATCCTGAAAGAAGCGAGGCACAGAAGAATACACATCGTATGGTTATACTGTATGATTCTATTACATGCAACTCTAGGAAAGACAAATCTAACATGAAGTGACAGAGTGCAGATCAGCTACCTGGACGACAAGGAAGGGACACAAAGAACCGTCAGGAGTCATAGAAATGCTTACATCTTGAGAGCAGTGGTAGTTAGGCAGATGCATAAACTTGTCCAACTTATCCAATTGTACACTTAAGATTGGCATAGTTTACTATGTTAATTATATTTCAATAAAGGTGATTTTAAAAACACAGAACAGGGATCAAAAAAAGTGATAGGATGTGTAGTAATGTAAGATATTTAATAATCAGAGGCCCAGGATGCATACAAGGGCTGTGAACTCTCTCCTGGAGATGGAGTTAAAGCCAATTAAACAGTTACTTAATTTGAATTAATGTGGATTCACTCCATTTAAGGTGATGAGAGTCTTGCAGAAAACACACATTACTCTCTCTCCATCAGTCCCCTCAGCCTACGGTCTCTCCACAGGAGAAGCCCCCGTTTTAATGGGCCTCTCTCCTCAGGCTCGCTGCCACTCTTGGGCCCTCCCCAGCACGCTGCGGGGCCAGGAAGAGGAGGGCTGGCCTCCCCACATTCGGGGCACATGGGAAAAATCACGGGCTCCCCTCTCAAAAACATCTTGATCCAAATCCCAGCTCCATGCAGTCACTTGCTCTCTTTATACTTTTAATTTCCTAAATCTAAAATTCTAAGACATTTAAAAGTGTCCTCCTTGGGTCCAGGCTCGGGGGGTGCTGGGAAACGACCCTGAGCCTACCCAGTTGCCTCCACCTTCTGAACGTCCTCCAGGTTGGGACTGCCAGATAAAATGCATGATCCCAGTAATGTGGCTTCAGATTAGCAATGAATGAGCCTCTAGTATAAATAAATATTGCATGGGGCATAGTTATATTAGAATATTGCACATGATATACTTATATTAAAAAACAGTATTTGTTCTTAATCTGAAATCCAAACTTAATAGATGTCCGATTATTTCTATTTGTGAAATCTGGGCACCCTATTCCAAGTGGCCTTGATATACAAACCTAGAACCTTTGGGGCTGCAAAGAACAGTTGGAAACCCTCTAATTTACAGCAGCAGGTCCTCAGGCCACAGGAGCTGGGGGCTGGTGGCTCTTTGAAATTCTCCCAATGGAATGCAGAAGAGAGCTAGAGGAGACGGAGCAGAACTGAGCAGGCCCCACCACCGTGGGTCTCCCCTCATCCAGCTCTGCAGCCTGGAACAACTTGGTTTCATCCCTGGATGTGTGTTCATTGTTTCACATCCCCCTGAATAGGAGCCAGAGGAGGATACAGCCTTGCTGTTCTACACAGGAATACTGCTCTGGGCACCTCATTTAGAATATCTGTATCTCTTACTCAGTTTCTCCATCTCTAAAATGGACCTCAAAACAAAGTTAAAATACAAGTTACAGAAAAATAGGAGAAAAAAAGTCATGACAGGGACAATGGACAAAACAATGATGCCTAGAATAGATCAAGAGCTCCAGGTCAATAAGAAAAAGGTAAATAACCCAACAGGAAAAAAAATGGGTAGGAGATAGAAACAGATAATTAATTCACTGGGACCCCCCCCAAAAAAATCCCACCAAATGGAGGATAAGCATCTGAAAAGAGGCACCTCATTAATAATAAGGAAAATGCAAATTAAAAATATGAGATAGCATTATTTGACCATCAGGTTGGCAGAAATGAAAAAGACTGACAAAGCACAGTGCTGAGAGTGGGTAAGGAAATCAACTTAGGCTGATGGTGGAAATGTAACTTATTATGGCTTTCGGGGAGGACAATTAACAATATGAAAATTACAGCCTGTAAGCTCTTTGACAGCAACTCCACTTCTAGTTTTCCATCTGACAGACATTCTTACATATGCACACAAACAGGCTTGGATAACAGCACTCACTGCAACATTGCTTCTAACAGAGTTCACTGCGAACGACTTTAATGTCCATCAATAAAATAGATAACAGAGCCCAGAAATCCATAGTCACCAAGACGCTGAATTCAGGAAGAGCTCTAAAGATATATGACATTTCTACAAGAGCAAAGTTTCACAATAGTACATTTTTATACTATTTATATAAAAAGTACAATTATACCCGTGTATATACAGATACACAACTAAGAAATGGTTCCATGATTTCTCATCAATCCTGATCACACGGGGGGCACTTGGTAAACGTATTTCTCGATGATGAAAAGAAAGAGAAGAAATGTTCTCTAGGAAGGTAAGTTCTCACCATGGATCTTGGTAGATTCCCCAGAAGTTCATACCTGGACAACTCTGTGTTGTCTTGGCTTCTCACAGAACAGTCACCCCAAGTTGCACACACATAGGGGGCTTTTAGCTTTACCAAGGCTGGTATCATCCATGAAATGCACAACCGCAGGCCTGCCACGGGGTCACCACCAGAGGCTGACAAGTGGCTGACTCAAGAAGGGCTGGCAGCTTCAGGGCTTGCTCCAGGACGAGCCCTAGTCCCCTCGGATGCCACTTTTTACCAGCCAGGCAATCTAGAGCCAAAGCCAGTGCGAGCCTCCTGTTGTGGGCTTTTGTGTCTGTCATTGGCCCCCTGATCAAAACTTTGGGCCTTCACAGAACCTTCACATCCCCTAAAGCCTTTAGGTCAAGCTTGGCTCTCAGAAAATAGAAAAACATGGCAGTATCTCCCCAGCCCCGGACTCTTGGATTATTCTCTAACGATTTTGTTCAAACGCAGTTCCCAGCAACAACAGGGCTGTGAGAGTGAGTTCATTATGTCTCAGCTCGCTTTTCACCAGGGAAAAAAATGGACTTACTGCAAATAGTTAAAGCAGTGCTTTAAAAATCCCAAAGTCCAGTTGCGCTAACATCCCAGATCCTAAAGCAAAGGATCATTTGGATGTTTCTGTTGACGCACACCTGACAGCTCTTCTCCCCAGGTGTGACCCCAGCCATCTGCAACTGTGCACACCGTGGGGCTGGCGCCTGCCTCGCCAAGGTCAGCTGGGGTGATGCGCATGGTGAAAAACACAACTGACAAAGAAAGCACTGGCAGCCAACTGGGAGAAAATATGTACAATTACATAACAAACAAAGGACGAATGTTCAAATATTATTAAGAGCTCCTGCAAATTACTGAAAAAGGAAAAGAACTTCAAATGGCCCAAGAAAACAGGCAAGGGATATGCACAGAAAATTCACAGGAAAGGAAATACAAATGGCCAGTAAATGTGGGAAGATGCTCATGTTCACTGATAATCAGGGCGATGTGCAATGACCACACCCCCTGGTGAGACTGCCGCCTTCCCCTGACCCCTGTCCAGAACACACAGTACCTGCCCGAATAAAACTGGGCACAGAAGGAAGAAAGAGTATCGGAGGATGATGAGAAGCCACACTCTGTCAAGCTCTGACTTCCTCTCTTCCTAGCTTGTGGCTTTCCCACAGAAATCTCTTTGCCCACAGATCCTGGCACAGGTGTATAAATTCTGTACAGATCAGCTCTCGGGGCACAACTTGCAGGGAGCAAACAGAATGGCTTGGCAGCGGGTCCCAATTGTCCTGGGGCTGCTGACAATCAGGCCAGCACGAGGGCGGAGCCACCCCCCCATCCCCCGCCCGCCCCATGAAGGAAAACAGAGGAACTTGTACACAGGGGAAGGATGCCTCCAGAAAGAAGACTGGAGTTTCCCAAGGGTGCCATCTCTGGGTAGAATGAGTTTGTGCACCTCTCCTGGAAGATCAAATTAGAGAAATCATGGAGTCAATTATATGAATCAACTTAGAGAAATCTGGAACTGATTCCATGAATCACAAAAGAACAAGGAAGGGAAAGAAGGAGGGATAGACTGAGGGAGGGAGGGAGGATGGAGGAAGAAGGGAAATCATAGCTAATATTTATTGTATCTGGCACTATGCTTTGCATGAATTAACTCAGTCAGTAGACAGAACACCCCTTTGAGGGAGTTATCATTCACACTTGCAGCAACCGAACTTCAGAGTCACTTTCCCAAGGTCGTGTCCTGGGTCAGCAACAGTGCCGGTTCATCAGACTCCCGGTTCTGTGCTCCAAACCCTCGGGCCAGCTTGGATGTGTGCAGGGCTCCGCTCACACTCCAAAGGGGCAGTGAAGATTTGCAGTTGGATTTCCTGCTCATTGGTGCCAGGTCCAACAGGAAGGACCTGGGAGGCTGGCAAAAGCAGGAACCATTTGATAAATTGGGACCTGGCTCAATGGCTGGGTGGGAGAAGCCTGGTTGTGACCCATCACCCAAAGATGATTTCCAGTCCAAGTGCAGTTCCTGCGTGTCCCTGTGGTTGTCTGCGTGTCCTTAGTAACGGCATTATTATTCTCCGCTTTCTGCGTCTGCTCTGATTAATCTAATTTGCACATGTGAACGAGAAGCTGGTCTGATCCATTTAATATGTTGGGACCGCATCCCAGCTCATTTGCATGGTGGGTCTGGCCAACAGAGGTATCTCCTGTTCTCTGCCTTCCTCCCCTCCCTCATCCCGCCCTCCCACCAGGCAAATTCTTGCTGAGCAGGCAAATGGTGATCCGTGCTGTTGCTTTTAAGTCTTAAAACCCATTAGGAGTGTATTAGCAGACGTGCTGAGAGCTCATTTGAGTAATAAAAATCTTTTTTGTGTGTGTAGCTAATAAAACAGAAGAAAGAAAGGAGAGAAAGAAGGAGGCTTGGACAGGGAGAAAGAAGGCAGCCGTCTTCCAGCCACTGTTAGGATGGAATGCTGAAATCTGTCTGCACAATTATTGGAACTGGTCTCCTCTGAGTTGGTGATGCTGCTGGTGATGGGAGGAAAATGGAGTGAAAACCTAATGAACGCCTCCTTTTCTAGCAGCCTCCATCAATCAGCGGGCTGCAGTCCGGGGAGGCGGGGTGGGCATCTCATCTGCCCCTGAGGTGCAGCCTGGGGACCCCCAGTGGCTGGTCTTTGCAGTTATGACCAGTAGTGGCTATAGGCCCAGCAGGCAGTCACCTTGTCCCTGGGTCCGTCTGTCTGCACAGCTCCATTAGCCTGGTTGCTGCTCTCACGCCACGCTGACTGCATGCAGCCTGCAGAATCTGAAGACTCAGCCGGGCCGCGCTCACATCCAGTTCTGGGCTTCTCCCTCTGACAGCCTCAGCTCGCCCAGGTAAAAGAGCTCAGTACCGAATCTGGCACATGAAGGACCAGCTACATAATCAACGTGCACTGCAAAATGAAAATGCAGGGCCCCTTGTTCCAACGTGATTAATAATTTCAAGAGGGCTGCGGTAGAGCATTAAACCAAGCTCCGGCCCTTCCAAGTGCAAGGCCCTGGGCAATGGACAGGACACAGGCCTATGAAGCCAGCCCTGGGTACGGACTAAGTACTCAGTTATTTGTCATTTGCATGTAAATGCCCCCCAAGAGTTGATCCTCTATTTAAGAAAGTCTAAATACCTGGGTTGAATACACAGCCGTGACTCCCAGGATGTGCTTTTCAAGGGTACACTGAAGAGGCTTTGGAAGGCTCTCCCCAGGCATGTCCCAGCCTCCCTGACGCCTCCCTCTGGTTACAACTGGCCCCAGATGCTCCAGTTTTCCCTAAAGGCCCATTAAGGCCCCATAAGCCAGGACTTATCTAAGTCCTTTTGTGTGAATCCCAGAGAAAAGCAGCACAAAAATCCTCTTACAGTTAATCCCTCTGAGAACAGGGGCTAAATCTACAAGAATGCGAAACCAGAGGAGGAAACAGTCAATTTAGAGAGGATGGAACGGAAGGATCTTTCCTGGGACCAATAGAGATGCAGGCTTGTGGTGGGCTGGGCAGCTTTGAAATGGGGTGTCATAGCCAGGCTTGCATGTACCGGTCTTCTGGTAACTAGATTCTTGACCTTAAGCAAACCCCTTACCTTCTCTATGACTTCCCCCAGTTCTTTAAAATCACGGTGAGGGCAACAGGACAGATGTCCGAGACTATACATTACAGCATTGTTTATATTTGGGGAAAAAAGAGAGAAGGAAACCTAACTGCCCTTCAACAGAGAATTTTAGGAAGTTAAATGTTATTGGTACAATGCAGCCATTTAACAATGACACCACAAAAGCCTTCTTTTATAAGAAATCAAGTAAAGTTACACGTTTTGTTTCTCTTGAAATCCACTGACAACAGCAAAAGGAACAAAAACATGAAGAAGTGAAAGCTGCATCTTCAGTGAAACAGGCAAACAGTCCAGCCACAAGCCTTTAAGCACACTCATCAAATACTGCAGAATTTGGGCCTCAATGAGGAGGGATGTTGAGGGCATCCTTAGGCCTTCAGAAAAATGCAGGTTTTCTTAAAATAAAGTATCCCAGCCCCTGAAAAGTATCAATGAACTTCTGATAAGAGTGACAGGATACCAGAACGCAGACCAGGACCCAGCTGTGGAAGAACGGGGGGTGTCCACCTCTGCAGGTGGGAAACGGGGTGAGGAGGCTGAGGAAGAGGCCACCTGCCTTTCTGCTTGAGTGATCTATGGCCCTGCCTCCGTCCTGGGAGGCTACAGAGTGAAGCAGTGGGCGAGCGAGGCATCCACCCCCAAGCCACCACACTCAGACATTTTGGCATAGACTGAATAGAAATGCTGGATTTAGCGAGGGGATGTCTGAGCCATAAAACCTGACCTGCAATGCAGAACTGCTCAGTTCTAATCCCTCATTTCCCAGGCCCCAGAGTTCTACACGATATTCTTTTAGCAAATATTTGATTCGGTTAAAAAAAAGCCAGATAATTAGTAGTGAAGTACAAGTAGAAATCACAAAATAAATAAACAAAAGAGAAAGAAAGAAATTAATAAAGTCAAAGGCTATGGGAAACATGTATCTCAGAAGAAATTATCATAGGAAACAACATGAGCTCAGGAAAACATGGTTCTCTGGTCTCACTAATAGATCTCTCGCTACAGAAATAGATCTCTAGTCTCACTTTGGAAATTATAGATCTTTTTAAAAAAGAATACAAAGAAGAGGTTTGAGAACATAAAAGGGAAATTTTAAGATGAAAGACATGAAAGGTGAGCTTGCAGAGCAGGGTAAACAAAAAGGAAAGATCACAGTGAAAGCAATTGAAGGAAAAGGAGGAGATGGAGAAGGAGGGGAAGGAGGAGGAAGGGAAGGAGGAGGAGAAGAGAAATGAATTAAACATATCTGAAAACCTGTATAAAAAACCGGGCAGGCAAGTTGAGAAAAATAACCAAATGGAAAAGTTAAGACATATAAACATGATTACAGAGATCATAGAACATTGACAAAAGAGACCAAACACATCCTTAAAAAAATATACAACAATATAACCCATGAAAACATCCTAAAATAAAGAAAGTTGAATCTGAAGATCAAAAGGGCACTCGATGTCTCTACAACTTTTACACGTAGCAATCACCTGAGAGACGTTCTGGTGAAGTTACAAAATTTCAAGGGAAAAGGATGAATCCTATGGGCATCTAGGCAGAAAACCCAGGCTAAACAATAGAGAAGTAGGCCTGGTTAGTTCTAGCTCAATCCTGTCAAGCTCTGGGAAGAATTACAGCTTAAGAATTGTGTACCCAGTGAAAACGGAGTTATCACTTAAGTATTTAGACAACAGGCAGACACTCCTGAGCATGTAGGAATTCAGGGAATACAACACCCATGAGCACTTTATGTTAATAGTTTTTGACAGTGAACTTCAGCAAACCAAGAGATCAGTCAAAATACAGAACTCTGGAACATAATGTTTCAGATTGGTGGTGAGTATTAAATCCTTTTATAAATAGGAAGCCAAGATAACCTCTGTGAGAACGATTGTACAGAAGATAACGTTATAGATCTTGCCAGGTAAAAAAAATAAAAAAATTTTTAACCAGGGAAAAGAGATTGAGGAAATGAGAACAAGTATAATAAATACACTAACTTCATCTGTCAAGGTTAACAAATAATGCAAAAACAGTAACAAGAGAAAGAATAATAATGACTGACGTTTCTCCATGTGTGTTTTTAATCTTTGTTTTTAGTTTCAGAGAAATATTTTAGGAACAAATGTGTATTTATCTGAAGTTTTTTAATTCCTTCTATTTTTCTCCATCTGTTGAATTCAAGTAAAATTTTCAAAAGTTAAAAAATAAAACAGAGAGCATGCAGCAATTCCATTTTTCCCCTAAAATTCTTTCTTTCCAGCGGTCTCATTAGCTTATTATCTCCCTAGGTAGCTAGATGTGAAGGTTGATGCTCTCAAAGTGTTAACAATGATTTCCTTTTGGATTGGAGAAATTTTGTGCGATCACAAAACGTTTTGTATTTTGTGCCTCTTTACAATTGTGTCTCTTTAATGTTTACAATGGACACAAATCATTTTAAAAGAATAAAGTCATCATTCCTTCTTACATGCTGATACGGTGGCTCTATACCAGGCCCTACCTTATAGTAGTGGCTGGCACCAGCTCTGTCAGACTATCTGGGTTCAACGTCCCCCACCCCGGTCTATTAATCTTTCGTTGCCTCAGTTTCCTCTCCTATAATATGGGGACAATAATAGTCAGCAGCGTCTACCTTGGAGAATAGCTTGAAGGAGTCAGTAAGATAATGATCATAAAGTGCCTGGTAATGTAAGTGCTTAATAAATGTTATATTCAGAGCGGCAGCAGAGTCTCACTGCATGCTAATAAGAAGTGATTTGTATGCTCCCTCTTATTCTCCACATAAATTTAAAATGTCTCCATGTTCTTTGGGGAACAGGGGCTGATTGCGGTCCTTAGGTCTTCAGCAGTTGTGAGGCCGAGCTGTTATTAAACAAGTAATTAGCAAAGGACCTAATCTCATGCATGGGGATTCTGTGGCCACTCTGAATTGTCATAGGAGCACTGCCACATAACTGTGTTCTTGCTACATCTGTTGGCTGGAAAAATTAAAAAATTGTTTAAAATATTTAAGCGGTGCTAAAATAGTACATGCCCTTAGATGGCAAAGGGTAACGGACCCCCGTTTTGCAAAATGGGTGCCGGGCCTGCAGGGGACACGGTGAGGCAGCTGAAAGCAGGCGTGGCTGGAAGCGGGTGAAAGGGAAGTGGGGGTGGCCAGGGTGGTTTAGCCTCTCCCAACCAACAGCAACGCCACCGCTGGGTCTTGGCCCTGAGCTAATAAAGGTAGAAAAGTTGGGGCCAAGGCTTATGTGAGCTCCCATGGGACACTCCTGCCTTTCCACACCAACTCCCCGCTCCCTTCTGCAGCTCCCATTCCCCCCAACCTCGCCCTCAAAACACTAGCATGCATGCGCATGCACACGCACACGCACACACATGTGAGGGCACATGCACCCACACTCCTCCCAGGTACTTAGGGACTGGAGATGGATTATCCTAAAAGCCGCACTGAGACCTGTGGGAATTACATCTCCTTCTTCCCCTTTAGATCTTAACGGAGGAATTGGATTTAATCTCTGAGAACAAGTGCTCTTGTTTCCTAGTAGAAAAACAGAAGCTTTTGATTTCCATGAGATAAGATCCCTCTGTGGTAACATAGTTTTGTGCCTTTCTGTCATTGCTTTTTACAAGGTGACTAATAAATAATCCCCATTACACAAACACAGCCTGCATCCATCATGCCCAGACTGCAGGCGCTGAGGGATGATCCCTAATGGCTAATAATAATAGCTACCATTTATTGATTGGGTGCCGGGTGCCAGGCTCTGCGCTAAGCATCCCCATGCATTATCCTCACAGAGGATGCAGCCTCCCCTCTGCCTCTGCCTTCCTTGTCAGTGAGGCTTAGGCTGCCCTAAGCCTCTCCGGCTAGTGCGCTTCTTCTCTCTTGACACTCCTGTGCCCTCTGCGGGGAAGTGCCCAGAGGCAGTCCCCTGAGGTGGGAGGGACTTGCCGCAGGGACCAGGCAGTGAAACAGCGCCGCACAGGGCTGCCTCTTCCTGTCCCGGTCTTCTGTCACTCCTAGGGGCTCTTCCAGACTGGCCTTTCCTCGAACAGTCTCGGATTAAACTTTGAGTGGAAAAACTCTGGTTCTAGGTCCTTCAGGCTGGCTCAAGAGTGGACAGCTATGGCTTTTATCTGCCGAGCACGGCTGCCTTCCCCTGGGAGAGCTGCCCTACTTCCGTCCCACGTGCCTCCGTGCGGACTGTCAATCAAACCACACGGCCCTGCCTGCCTTCTAGCTCGTCGATACTGCATTTCATCCTAGCCCGCTGTGATTTCTCTTGGGGGCAGTACATGACCCAAGCAGGGCCAATAACAATTTCTCCATATGGATTCCATCTGAATGTTGGGAGAAACAGGATCTCTCACTTTCTCCAGGATCATGTAAGCCCAAACTCCCAGAAGCCATCTTGTTGCCATACAAAGGGGAGAAGGCAGAGGCTCCAAGATGAGGAGAAGCCAGCGATACTGGATCCAGTTGTTCCTTAAGCCATCCACCCTTTGGACTTCCCTGGAACCCAAGCCAATAAATCCCCTTCCGTGTTCAAGCATCTTTGAGTTGGCTTTCTCTCAGGTACCATCATAGGAATCACAGAAGTAAGTGAATTAAAGACAATGTCATTGGAATCCAGCCAGCTCACCAGAACATTTGGAGCCACAGCTTTACCTAGTAACCAGGGGTTCCTTTGTTGGCTTCATTCTTTGTAAATGTACCGAATTTCCTTGATTCAAGCATGCCATTAGCAATGACGTGTGCTGTCAATTTAATTAGAGCTTTGGAAAAAGAAAAAATTCAGTATGAACTGCACTTGTTGATGGCTTTAAACTTTGTCTATTTCAGGGGCTTAAACTATTGGGTCCAGTGTAGCAGGGCAGAGAGTGCATCTTAGAATCAAGGAGATGTGAGCTTTCTCAGGGGGCTTTATTCCCCAGCATGGATGGTCTAAGATAGGGTCCAAGTATCGCCACCAGGGCAAATACCATCTTAATTCCATCGAATTCTATAATTTCCAACTCTCCTCTATATCTGGGAGCTTGGTGTCTTTCTGAGAGAGGGTTTCCTATCTGGTTCTGGGCTTACCAACCCTTAGCTTACCTCCTCCTTCCCCAGCAAATACTTCTGCCTCAGTCCTGGCTCGGCTGGGCAGCTCAGGTCCTGTGTTATTGGTCAGTCACCAATGATGGCTGAGGACAGTGCACATGAGAGGCTGCAGCACGGGTGCAATCTCTTCCCACTTGCCATCCGGGGCTCCTCCTACTGCCACGGGCAACCCATGAGCTGAATCTCTGTTTAGGGAAAACGGTCTCTCAATAGGGAAGCTGATCAGATCTGCCATGGAGAAACCTTCCCAGAGAAATACAAAGAGCCCCAACAGAAGTACTTTCAGCGAGGGGTACCCTCTCTGCCTTGGTCAAGAGGCTGAGGGAGGGTGAGCAATCTGCTTCCTAGACGGTGACGGGTCATGTGCTCATTTCCGGCTTGGAAATTTGATGGGGTCACCTCCGATGGTGGAAATCCATATAGGAGAGGATATCACGGGGCGGGGAGAGGGGGAGAAAAGAAGACTTTTAAATGCTCCTAAAACCTCACTTGCCAGAAATCCTACTTCTCATATATATGGCTGATCCATGACATGTTCGTGATTACGTGTAACCCATACAGCCTCTGTAGGCTTGATCTTGCCCTGGTCCTCTTTGGTCCTCAGTAGGGCAGGTAGATCGATAGAAAGTCAAGCACAAATTAACTGTGTGATCTCCGGCCCAGTATCATGAACCAAGGGGAGCCCACTGAGCCTCCCTTGCACTCACCAGGTGTCCTGGTGAATATGACTGGGTTCCTGCCTCGGTTTCCCTGACAGCACTCCTAAGCCTGGGACCTTATCTGAATCTAGTCGCCAAGGATGGGCCCTTGAGTCTTTCTTCCACAGATGGCTCCCGCTCCTCTGGCACCTCAGAGTGGTATTCCAGTGAGGCCTACACAGCCTACTTCCCCAGGAGAAGCAGAAATCGGGCACACCATCCTGATGCCACCCTGCCTGCGGCTCAGCATGACCGCCCGTGCTGCTTGAGATAAGCGAGGACAGAAATAGCAAACGTGCCACCATCGCTCTCGTCCACTCCCATGCAGACATCACTAACTGATCCCTGCACTCTTCCCAGTGAATCTAGATGTGGCCTCAACATATAGTCGTTGGCAGCCACAACCAATGGACTGATACTGGCGTTCAAGGTGAGACACATTTGCACATTCTGCCAGAAGCTTCTGTCATTCCACACGTGGCTCCCTTCTCCTTTGGCTCCGACCCATCGTAAGATCTGGCCAAACCAGACACTTTCGGGGCAGTGCTCCCAGGATGCACTTGCTTCCCTCAGTCCCTAACGCAGAGACAAATACACTGCCTCCTAGGAGGGAGGCCCTGCACACTGCACCTGTACAATCCTGTGGCTTCTAGACCCTACTCACACCTGCTCTTACTCCTCCAGGAGCTTCAACCAAGGGTTGCCGATAGGTCAAGTGTTTATATGCCACTATCCCACCCTGGTTCTCGTTACCTGACTCCAGCTCACCATCCCAACACTGCTTACCGAGAGATTTTTTTCTAAACCGCAAATAGCACATGAAGATGGGTGAGCAGCCCAGGCTTCCAGGGTCTCAGGAAGCAACTGTCCAGGGCCTTATCCCTTACCCACCTTGGTGTGATTGCTGCTTTATGGGCTTCCTTGGGTGTGAGGTCTTGAAAGTACCAAAGGACCCGGTTTTGTTCAGCTTCAGTTTTCTCCTGATAGCAACATGCCAGACAGGATCGCTAAATAAGCAAGCCACAGTTCATTCTTGGGTACCCACTCAGGAAGTTTTTGCTCTCCACTTCCTCTTCCCCCATGGGCCTCCAGCCTCATCCAGGGCGGGGGGCGGGGGGGGGGGCACGGAGATGTGACCATTCCCAGGTGGAGCAAGGCCCTGCCCCAGGCCTGACAGAGTGGAAGCCCCAAGGAATAATATGAAAGCACTGACAGGGAGGTGAGTGAGCACCCTCCAGGGAGCTGGCTGGCCAGGTTGGCTCAAGTATGGACACTCTGAACTTTCCACTAGCTCACTGCCTCAGAAAGTCTGCATCTAGCCTGGAAAGAGAGAGACTCCAAGAACAGCAGAGCATTCTGGAGTGCACGTGGAGCTCAAAAGAGGACCCTAGCATCTGAGCCCAGAAGTACAACCCAGATGAAATGCAGGAGACTGGCGTGCCCTGACCCGACACGCTCTCTCCGACCGCAGCCTCCTGGGAGTGCCCGGCTCTCAGACGAGAGCAGAGAGGCACTCACTCGGTCCCGCTGAATGGGGGTCAGGCCTGGGCACTGGCGGTGGAACAAGCTTCTTACGAACAAGTTCCGCTCTGATTCCTACAGTTGCTGGGATACAGGCATCCCCTCAGGACTGGCCTCCTCTGACCCCTGTTGGGAAGCCATCTTTTCCCTGTCAAATTGGTGAAGCATTGTTTAATAATGTTAATATTCAGTGTTGGGAGGGTGTGTGGAGATGGGTATACAATGCTGGCAAGAATATAAATCTTTCGGGAAAGCAATCTGAAACCACCCACCAAAAGTCTTTGAAATGGCCGTGCCCTTATGGATTTATTCTGAAGAAATAATCGGATGCACCCAGTGATTTATGTACAGGAATTTTTCATTGCAGCATTATCTATCATAGGGGAAGGGTGGAAACAAAACACAGGGGATTGGTTAAATAATTACAGCAATATAAGTACTATTATATATCATTCCGAGTTTATGCACACACATACACACAATGTCTAGACGGACAAATGCCAAGATATTAACTGCAGTCATATCTGGAGCTGGATCACAGTTGATTGTAATTTTCTTTGGGCTTTCGTGCATTTTGCCCATTTCCTCCCATGAACATGTAATACTTTTAAAATCTGTAAAAGCAAGACATGTGGTCTTGAAAAAAAAAAAGAGCATCTCCGAGTCTGGTTGTCAAGCTGCAGTTTGAGTATAAATTGTTTGACTCTTTGAAAAAAACCTAGAGATCTCGCTTAAACCAACAGATAATTATTCTTTATAAAACATGCAAAACCCAGTCAGAATCCTGAAATGTGCTGCTGGTTCCCTGCATTCATCAGTCAGCGGCTCCTACGCCAAGGGGGCAAAGGTGAGACCTGAAAACCACAACTGTGAGCAGCAGTTTCCTTTTCCCATCTATCTTTCCACATGTTCCTTGTGTTTAACCTTCCCAGCCAAGTTCTGTGTGAAGGAGGCAGGGCGGCCATTAGTATTAATCCCATTCTATTAGCATTAGCTATTAATATTAGCCCTGGTCACTGTGCCGTGACTACTGGCCTGTCCCCCAGCTGGGCTGGGAGCTCCATGAGGGCTCAGCAAAGGCTGCTTTTAGTCACCAGCGAACCCCCACCGCCTTGCACCAGGCCAGTAATATCTGATCCAATTACTACATGCTTCACTTCTTTCCCCACTGGAGGCTGGGCCCTGGTCTAATAATCCTGTCTAATAACTTCTGGATGTAAAGGTGGGTGGAAGAGGACAGATGTCAAAACTGTCCAAAGTCCTGAAATCAGCTTAGTAAATGGGGCATCAGAAGTCCCAATTGGCTCTGGGGTGATGTTTTCAAACGCTTTCATCATGATAAAAAAAATAATGCCTATGAGCATCTTCTCCTAAGAGTCCATTCTTTCTCCACTCTAGTTCTCTGGGCCTTTCCACCAGTTTTCCTTTTTATTTCCAATAGTGAGTGAAATGTCTGTACCATTTCCTGAAAGACTAAATGAGTTGAATGAAAAAGAATAATCTGGATGTCAGGGACCTGAGTGTTAGAACCAGGTCAGCCCCTGGCAGTGGGACTTGGCCTGGCTGGGGTCAGTTTTACTCATCTGAGAGACTGGGCATGTGGGCTGCTGAATGCTTCAAAGTCTCCATCTAGTTGTAAAACTACAGTCTATCCAGGCCTATGTCACCTGGCCCTGTGGCCTCTGATTTGGCCTCCTAGTCCTGCCGCCCCCACTCAACTCCTCCAGCCATCCTGACTCCCTATTGTCCCCTGAACCCGTCAGCCCGCCTCAGGGCCTTAGCACGTGCTCTTCCTGCTGCCTGGAACAGTCTTTTCCCAGGCGTCCTCTTGGCTCACTCCTTCACCTCCTTCAGGTTTTCACACAAACATTACCTTCTCCAGGAGGCTTCCCCGGCTACCCAATCTAAAACTGTAGCCTCTTTACCCTGAACCCATCCTATTCCCTTTCTCTGCCTTGTAGTTTGCTTGGCACTCATTAACATCTGTATACTGTATTTTTTACTCATTTAGTTTGTCTGTCATCTGCTCCATATCTAGAATATAAGCCCCATAAGGGCATTTCTTTTGTTCATTGCTAAAGCCGACGTCATGGGTTTCCTCTCAAGCGTTATCACTCCCGGCTGTGCCCGCTCTGGGTTTTTCAATCCACAGTTGCCCAGGCAGTAGGTGCCTGCCAGGCAGAGATGAGCTTCTGCTCCCTGTGTTGCAGGCGATCCTGTCTTTGCTGCCACCAGCCTCCCAGCACCCACACACACACCACCTGCCTCGCTGCTCAGAAGAGTGTTTTCTCAGCAACACGGGCCTTCTTTTGTTCTCTTAGGACCTTGGGGTAGAACCCACAAGCTCTCCCACTTTCCCAAAACCTTGCATCTCGCTGCTCAGCCAACATTTCCTGAGCTCCTGCTGGACACCTGCTTCAGGGAGGCAGGATGGGAGCTGGTAAGGCCCTGGGGCAGGGACCAATCTCTTTTGCCACAGCTGGTGCTGTTCCTGAAGGCCGACCTGACTTCTCCTAGACCTCTGGCAGGAGCTGAAGCTGCAGCTGCTGCAAGAGGTGGGAAACAGGCGTAACTGGTCCCCAAAGGCAAATGCAGCTTTGGGGAGTAAAAAGAATTTCTTTTCTATCTCTCCTCCCACTCAAAGTCATCTCATCTCAGTTCTCCATGCAACCGCCTCCCCACCAGGTCCTCCTGATGCCTGGCAGGCACCTTGCACCTACCAGTCCCAACTGAGCTCCCAAGCCTGCCCCACCCAGGAGCTTCCCTGTCTCAGCTCCATGCTGCTAGCTCTCCATCCTTGGAACTTCTCTCTAACACTGTACATCCAATCTGTCAGCCGATTCTGTTGGTTCCACCTTTGAAATCTACCTGGAACAGACCCACTTCTCAGCCTCCCAAGGGCTACTCTCCGGTCTGAGGCTCCCCCTCTCACCTGCATCCCTGCAGCAGACTCCTGGCTGGGCACCCAGCTCCCGCCTGGCCCTCCGTCACTATCAGCACAGACACAGCAGCTGTTTCAAGGAAGGTCAGGTCAGGCCACCCTCTGCTCAGACTCCACCAATGGGCCCCCCCTCCCACCACACTCAGAGCAAAAGTCAAGTCCTTCCGTAATGTAAAGGCTGTGTCTGACTTGGTTGTCCCTTCTTCCCTCTCTGATTTTATCACATCCTACCACCTTCTCATCACTCATTATTCCAACCACACTGGCTCATCTCTGCTCTTCAAATGTGCGCAGCAAACTCTCGCCTTGGAGGGTCAGGGGGTGCTGCTGACTCAACTGGAGATTCCACAGTAGATGGTGTGGACCCCAGAGTTCACCCAGGAAGCTCCTTCCCTTGAGCCTAAGCAAGAGACCACCATGCCCCATGCCCTCATTTCTCAAGCAGTTATCACGCTGCATCACAGCTACTGAATTTCTTGTCTGTCTTCCCAACTAGATCATGATTGTCCAAGGTCAAGGTCGGTATCATGCTCATCGTGTTTTCCCAGGCCTGGCTCTGAGTAGGTATTCAAGGCATGTTTATGGATGGATGGATGGATGGATGGATGGATGGATGGCTGAACAAAAAACTAGGTTCTCATAAGTGTCACCATGTTTAGGACATTTTTTCCTGTTGTGCTTGATTGGACAGAGAGAAACCTAGGAATATACTGTGTCCCAAGAAGCCTCCCCAGAAGCCAGCCGGTCTGTGTGCTGCCCCTAAGCAGGGTCCGTGCTGTTTCCAAGACAGCTGGTGTGCAGCACTGGAAAGAGAACATTATCCCTAGCTTGTGAGGTGGAGCTACAAACACCAGAGCCTTCCAGATGTTAATTCCCAAAAAAGTAAGGGCATGTCACATGTTATTCTCCATTTGAGATAGACATGGCAATGTAAGAAGAGCCTCATGTGGTCCCAGAGCAAGAAGGGAGCTTGGAAGAGGAAGCAAACTCAGTCCCATCGGGCATGGCCATCAATGAGCATCGCTGTTATCTCACTGTGCTCAGGCACCAATTCCATTTCACAGTTGAGAAAACTGAGGCACAGAAATAGTCGAGTGTATTCTCCAGATAACACAGAGTGAATGGCAGATTAACCCAAGGACTATTTCGTTCCAAAATACAAGCTCATGCTACTGTCTTGGCTGCTTCCTGATTCCCCCCTGCCTCCAGAAGAGGGTGAGAGACTAGCTAAGTGAGAGGCATGAGGGGGGCCACTGTGGGCACTGAGTCTAGTGTCTACCTGTGCCTGAGGGAGGCCAATGTCCCAGGTGAGGCTCCCGTACCTTCTCAGACCCTGCCAGCTCTCGGTTCGAGTCGCAGAAGGGCTGGCTGTAGGTCAGGAAGAGAGCTGTGGGATGGGGGTGGGAGGCTAGGAAGTGGCCTTGTGCCCGTCTTAGTATCAACAAGCTTGACAGTCAGGGCGTAGGCCAATACTAGAGATTAAAAGAACACTTTAGAATCAAAGTTAATCAAATTAATGAATGGGGAGTTACTGATTTCCAGTAGTGAGTTACAGAATCACAGAGCCATTGAATGAGCAACTGAGATTCGTCATGAATTTTAGAAAGGACTTAGGGAATCCCGCCCCCATCCTGTTCGGCCTGCCTTCTCACACCAAAGGAATCCTGAGCAGGAAAAGAGACTCTGTGAGTACATGTACCTGGGGTCTCGGGGCTCAAGCTCGTGTGGCCGGCTACCGGCAGGACCTGCATCTGATGTTTCCTGCTCTGTCTTTTAAAAAGTGCCCACTTGTATTTCTCTCTTTCTCTGTCTCCCTCTCTCCCTCTCCCTCTCCCTCTGTGTGCGTGTATTTGTTTCCATACTGTACCCTTATAAGACTGGAAAATGCACCATGTTTACCCGATTAAATATGTACTTTCAAAACACACCATGTAATCCCCACCCCATGCTCTATATTTTATTTCACTGACTTTTTCTCCCCACATTTAACATTTCAATAGCACAGAAGCTGAGATGAGTCCTACAATCAAGAGTGCGTCCTAATTTAACTGGCACTGTTTTTTGTTTCTTTGTAGTACATCAAATAATGGTGCATCTTTCAACTGACAGATGACCCGTGGATGAAATCCAGCACATACACCATTGTGAGCAGTACGCTAATGGCCCCAGTGGCTGAGCCATCAGACCCTGCTCGAGCACCTCCCGAGACGGGGAGCACACTGCCTAGGAGGCAGCCTCCTTCATTGTGTGATAATTAACGCCACGCAAAATCTTGGTTGAAATCCACATACATCTATCATCTATCTACCCATTGGACATTGTTCTGTTTTCTGGAGCAGTACAGAATGAACATTTATTTGTCTTCTTTGTGACAAATCCTCAAGTCACTTCCAGACCTTCTCTTCAGCTGTTCTTTGTGAGATCACTACTTTTCTTAGTGTTTATCCCAAACACCTACTCCACACGCTAGGTCTTATGCTGGAGATACAGTCCGTGGGCCTCAAAAACACCATGCTACCGATGAGTGCTTTATTATGTGGGTTTCCTTCTGCTGAGGGCACTCACCTCCCAAGATCTGGAGTCTATGTTTCTATTAATAGAGCCATCTGACCTTTGGTTCACAGTCAGCAGAAACCTCTATGTAGTTTTCATGTAAGCCAGAACTTCACTGTTGTTGATCTTGGTTTACTCTTTGATTTTTGGGTTGTCTCCTATTTGCTCTTTATCAAATAATCAACACTAGAGCAGAAATAAAGAGAAACTTTAAAAGAATTAACCACACTCTCACTGCCCTCTCATATCAATTGTTACCTCTTATTTCTATGCAGTCCTTGTCCCTGTAAGACCTACTTTACATGGTTGTCATAAATATGGGGACACTATTTTGCATTCTGCTTTTTTCACCGAAAATATCATAAACATGTTCCTGTATTACTAAATAATGCTATTATAATTTTAAATGGTTGCATAAATCCATTAGGTAGATATACCATAATTTTCCTCGTCATTCCCCTATTGTTGGACATTTTTACCGTCTGCAATTTTTCATCATTGTAAATAATGCTGAAATCAACACTTCCCTGCTGTAACTTTCTCCTCTGTTGAATTATATTCCCAGGATGGGAATAACTGGGTCAAATGACATGAGCATTTTATGACTCTTAATACATGTTATCAAGTTGGATTCCCAAAGGACCACTTTACGTGCCACCAGAAACATGCGACTCTGCCTGTTTCTCTGCAGGAGCTCCAGCACTTCATTGGCTCCTCCCCAGGCTCTTCCAGCTAATTTACCAGGGATGAAGTGTCCTTTTGCTGTTTTAATTGACATTACTTTGATTACCAGAGAGGCCGAATGGCTTCCCTGTATATTTACTTGCTGACTCTTTCCTCTGGTGTGAACTCCAGGCACCTTATTTACCACTTTGTGTGGGCTTCTTGTGTAAGAGAGAGTTTAACCCTTTTCTGCCATATGTGGCAGATGAGCATTCACAATAGTCAGTTCTTCTTTCCATCCTAGATGGCTTTTATTGTATAGAACTTTTACATTTGAATATAGTCAAATTCGTGCATCTTTTCCTTTTGCTAGATTCTTTAAAGAACAAAGCTAGGCATTGCTCTCTACTGCAGTGAAATATTTTATTTGGATCCTATAGTCCCAGCTGTGTGAAGTTGTTTTATTTTCTTCTTACAGGCTCAATTCAAACCACCTGGGTTCAAACCCTCTTACTAACTGTATGACCTCAAGCAACTTACTTAACCTACCTGGGCCTCGTCAGCAAAGTGGGGATCATAACAGTGCCCACTTCACAGGAAGGTTGTGAGGACTGCATGTTAAAACCTAAGGCGCTATGAAGAGTATCTGGCAGCCGGTAAGAGCTGAAGCCATGTTAGCTTTCATTATCATCCTTACAATCACTGTCCAATGTATTTACTCTTGAATCCTCTGCAAAATTTCCAAGAGTGATCTCTAGGGCTCCATCCATATCACTTCTAACCAGACACCCCGGCACTTGAACGTTCACATCTTCCTCGGAACTCCTATGGTGAGCTTATTCAGTCAGTTACAGTCACACCATGAATGTCGGCAGAACAGACAATAACAGGAAAATTTTTGTTTAAGCCACTAGAAAAGCCAAGCTTCTCCACATGTAGGGCATCCCTTCTGTGCCACCAGCTTAGCAACCCATCCACGTGGAAGGTGGGCAGCGTGGAGCGAGGCCCAGGCTATGTCTCCCTCGTCCTGGCACCCTCCCTGGTGCTGGTAAAGGTCCTGGAATGTTCTGTGCTGGGCAACAGTCCCCACCCGCAAGTGACCCCCTGGCCTCCGGACTGCCACCTGCCCTCCCCGCCATTGCTGAAGCGCAAATCTCACTGAGCCCGTTCCCTGCCTAAGGCCCTTTGGTGATGGTCTCTCTCTGCTAATAAAGCCCAAGCTCCTTCCCACAGCCTCCCAGGCCCTGCCTGAGGCTGGCCCCTGACCCTCGTCCAGCCCCGCTCCTGCTACTCCCCTTTCTTCTACTGCACACTTCCACGCTGCTGGATTTCTTGCAGATGTACAAATACACATGCTCATTCTCTCTTCTGGCCTTTGATTTCATTCATTCAGTCATTCACCAAATATTTACTGAGCACCTAACACATACCAAGACCTAGTCTAAGAGCCAACGATTCAGCAAAGAACAACAATAACAGTGCAAAAAAAAAAAAGAAGAAGAAGAAGAAAGCCCTGATCCCAGGGAGCTCATATTCAGGTGGGGCTGGAGCGGGGCAAGTCAATAAGCAAACATGCAATAATCATACCATATGTCAGGGGAGGATAGGGAGAGGTAGGGTGGGAGGCTCTTTTATATAATGTGGTCAGGAAAGGCCTCTGATAAGGGGATGTTTGAGCAGAGGCCTGAACAAAATGAGGGAGGCAGCTAGGGGGCTTCAGAGCAGAGCAGGGCAGGCAAAGGGACCAGGATGTACAGAGACCTTGAGGCTGAAATGTGCTTAGCTTTCCCATTCCTCCGAGGCTCTTCAACTCACAAGACCGAAGTCCTGGGACTTTAATCCATAACCAAGCCCAATCTGCATCACTCCTGAAACATGGCTGGATAAAGGTCTTGAAGGAGAGGCAGAAAGAAAAAACTGGAAAGAAGGGCTGGAAAACAGGGAAGCAAAGCCACTGCCCACAAGACAGGGACTTAGGCAGCAAGGATGTCCTCAGCAAGGCCAAGCCAGGGACGGCAGGCCCCGGGAGGAGCCCCAGTGCCCTGTGCTGACCCACCTGACTCTCCATGCCCCTTCCTTTCTGTGAAGTCAGGAAAGGTGGGAGGGGCGGGCTTAGAGAACTGTGCGTAGGATTTATTTTGAGAAGCAGCACGGAGTGTGGAGAGAGATGGGCTTTGGAAACAGACTTTCACACTGTGCAGGACCCTCAGGTGCCATGTAGCCTCCAGTAGCTAACCTCTCTGAGCCTTGACTTCCTTGTCTGTAAAATGGGGATCCTAAGGCCTTGCTCACAAGGCCGTGATGTGTCGGCATCTGCAAAGCTGAGTGCACTGCTGGACAAGCTGAAGGTGCTCAACAAGGGCTGGTTCCTTTGCTTTCCTCGTCTCAGAGGCCCTTGGTTTAGGATCCTATGGTTTGTATGAGGTCACGGGACTGTGGAACAACTCCTGTTGTTGGATGAGATCATCTAAAGGGGAAGGATGGAGACGTAATCTGTCCACTGCTAGATCTCCAAATCAGAATCTCCCACCTAAGGCAGTCAGTACTTTTCTCTCCTGCTGTTAAAATGAAATGTCAATGGCTTCAACCCTCAATCATGCACACTAATGAAGGGAAGGGCTGGAAAGAATAATCCAAAACACTGGCTAATCACCCCCAAATTATCAGCTAATGGGAAGAGGGGGGATTGGAATATTCGATCTGATATTTTTATTTGGAAGCGTTTTTCTCCCTGCTGATGCTCAGCTCATGGTGTGGGTGATAAAAGTCACCCCAAGAAGAAAGGCATGTGCCCTGAACCTCCAGGGCTAAACATAGTGGGGTTGCCAGGTCCACAGGAGGGAGAGAGATGTGTGTCCAGCTACAGCCACCTCCAGGGCAGGGTTTAAAAGCTGACACTCTCACACCCCCCATCCAAATGGGAGGAATCACATTCTGGTCCCCACCCAGTGATGCTCCCCGTGCCTGGGGGCCATTGTGGGAGGGGTTGGGAGTAGGCGGCAGTGGTCCCAAGTATGTCATGTCTGGGGGTTCTGTGAGCTCCCCTGCCTTGGTCACAGAAGCAGGAGGGAGGGTCAGGACGGGGGCACCCTGCTGCCTCCCATGGAAAGAGCATTTATCAGATGAAGACCTGTGCTAATAGGTGTTAAACAGAGTTCAGTGCAGAAAATTGAGAAGTAATGAGACTTGGAGCTGAAAGAATAAATTAAGAGGTGATCACATGGCTGGTGTGAGCCACCGCATGAATGCTGAAAAGGAGCCCAGACAGTCAGAGAGCCGTGGGTCCGAGAGGAGGTCAGATTGATGGACCCAGCCCAAATGAGGCTGAGGAGTGGTCAAAAGCAATTAAGCAGTTGCCATATTTCTAGGGTGCACATTTTTCCATAACTTAATACCTTTGAAATTAGGATGTATCTTACAATCAATGGCATGTCATACTTTCATTGGCAGAATTTTTTCTTTCTTAGTGGTACAGCAAATAAAGTGGTGCATCTTATAACTGAGGGCATCTGAGAGTCAATGAGCATATGGTTCCAGGAACCTTGAGCCAATCTCTTTCCTCTCGGTCTTTTACGTTGGCTGCGATGATCACTTATCCACTTACTTATTGCATCATTATTTATGGAGCATCTACCACGTGTCAGATCCTGGGCTAGAACCCAAATCGCAGCTTTCTGAGTGTTTATTTCGTACCAGGTACTGTTAGGAACCCTTGACACGTACTGCCTTACTTGTTCCCAGCGATAATCCTATGGAGTAGAGATTATTGTTATTATTGTCCTCCTCTGACAGGGGAGGTCGAAGGAGGTTAAGTGACCTGCTCAAAGTCCCACACTGGCTGAAAACAGGCTGAGCTGGGAATCGATTCTCCCTCCAGGCCCTGAGCCGGTAATCTCGGTGTGTTTCCGTGTGCCCCGGCTGCCCGGAGAAGGCACATGGAGAACAGAGAATACTCAAGGGACACTAGTGAGGGAAGGAGACAGGCAGGGAGCTAAGAGGATGTAAAGCGAGTGCCTTACGCCAGGGCAGGCACCTGGATTTAGTTTAAGAGGAGAACGGAAGGAAAAACGAGGAAGAGAAGAGTGGTGAGGCGGGAGAGGCTTCAGGAGAAGGGACTTGGTGTGTCAAAGGAACAAGTGGGGAGCCAGGATGCGGGCTGGAGACTGGACAAAGCCCAGGGTGCCGCAGGAGGGAGGGGTAGAGGTGGGGCTGATGCCCAGGGCCTGATGGCCAGGTAAGGAGTTTGCACTCCATCCCGGAAGCGATCAGAGGGTTTTAAGGGAACACTCTCCAAGATCCTTGCACCTAGAATCTTACGATTCTCTAGATGTTTTGTTTACTCCTCAGAGGACGGCTCTGGAGCAAGGCCCCCGTGTATGGTTGTTCAGGTTGAGTAAGGGTGCCCGTGCAAGAGGATGGTGAAAACTAAAACCCAGCCTACACGCCAACCACTAGGCCATGTGCTCACAGGGCTGCGTCCCCTCGGGGTGCCCACTTGTGCTGTTTTGCCCAAAAGCCCAATATGAAATAGCAGGGATCCAGGCAAGCAGTAGTTACTACTGCAGTGTTCCTACTATGTGCCTACTATGTGCCAAGCCCTGGACTAAGATACCATGGTGAAAGAAAACAAAATGGGTGACTTTCCTTGCTCTTGGAGAGCCACAAGTCTTGACCAAAGAATTTGTCATGGGAAAAAGTTTGTTTCTCAGTCCCATAAAATACATCAGGTCCTGTTATAATAGCTTCCTCTTAATGAGTGCCTACTAGGTGCCAAATGTCATGCTACGTGCTTTCTATGCCTGATCACCAATGCTTACGCCCCTCTTAAAAGGAGGAGAAGGTTATTCCATCTTCCACAGGAGGAAGCTAACAGGTTCAGAGCCTCGCCCAGGTTCACACAGCAGGGACATGGCAGAGCTAAACTTAACTGGCTGAGACCCAACAAGGCAGGACAACTTTCTCCTTGTGGTTCAGGAATGAATGGGAATTTACTGAGTAGAAGCTCTGTGCCAGGCACTTCCCATGTGTTAACTCTTTTAGTCCTCATTACAGCCCATTGAAGTGGGAGTTACAGTTTCTCTTTTGCAAAAAAAATCAGCTCAGGGAGGTTGGGAGACTTGCCCAATTCTCACAGCTAGCCAGGGTTTGATCTCACCTTTTTCTGACCCTGGCTCCTCTGCTCTTACTCTCTGCAACAATTTTAGGTCTCAGAACTCCTTGAAGGTAGGTGCCACTTTTTACTCTTTCATAGTCCTCAAAGTCTGCCTTGCGACCTGGCATAGAGCAGGTGTGCAAGAAATATTTGTTGAATGAGTGAATGAATGAACAAATGAATGAACAGGGACAGAGAAGTAAAGTGGATGTACACCTACCTGCAGGTAATCCAGCCACCAGAAATGGTCCTTCCCTGTCATCATTGTGTCTTTTGTCACCCTGATGTATGTATGGCGGGGTTCAGGGTCCTAGAGTTTGGTATGATATCATCTTCAAGGTATGCTAATACCCTTCCCCAAAGGGGAACATATCACTATGCATGATGAACTGTTTGTGGGATTATTGAAGACGTGATATGAAATTCATCCTGATTCCCCACTTATTGAGAAGTGCTGCCCAATTTGTCTCAAATGTCACATCTCTATGTATTAATTTGCTACTCCACAGCACTGATTAAGAGGAATATTCTCCAACTCCCAAGGCAGAGCCATCGGAAATGGAACAAGTTCACTCAGGGGGCGCACACCATCCCCCCTGGGCAGAGGAAATGGGCGTGCATCGCCTCCCGCCCTCGAGGAGGTCTTGCCAGGCCTGCTGTTCTGGCCCGCCATGGCCTGAATGGTGTAAATTGCATATTCAGTATATATAGAGTCGAATAGCTTCCATTAGCCCAATTTTGAGATGCCTGCATAATGCCCCAGAATTGGGGAACTCTTTTAGAATGAGGAAATTATCCAAGGCTGAGGCTGGAAGAGGGGAATCAGCAGGTCTAATTGCAGGATGGAATAAGTCCAAAGGGGTCCATTTCTGAACCCCAATTTCCATGTGCGCACAGTTGCATGATCACCTTCAACTCTGCTCCCACCTGCAAAAGCCAGCAGAGCACACTCTGTTCCGAAGCTTGCTCCAAACTGCCTCCCCTGGCAGAGGGACAACGGGGGGCTCCATTTTTGTCTGTCTGTCCCTCACAGATATGTCTGTCTGACCCTGTTTCACCATGCTGTGGTCCTTTTGCAGAGGTGACATTATTGACCTGTCACTAGTAGCAAAAGCACACCAAGCTGTATTTTTAGAATAACACTGAATTCAGCCCTACTTCTTCTTTCCCTATCCTGTTCCTCCTTGGAAATGTGGGAGGACGGGGAGAGAGGGGACAAATCGCGACTGTGAAAATGAGGCTGGGTTGAAAAGTCAGGGAATGCAAAGGGTAGGTGCTCAGCAAACATTACCTTAATGAATGAAAGAATGTCTACCATGAACTTTATGTGTGATGTCAGCCTCCCTGGGCCTGGATTTTCAGATGGACTAGGGGATCATGGGTGAGCTTCAGAGCATCTGAGTTATATGAAAAAAAATATGGGAAAGTGTTGTGCTCATGTGTTTGTGCTCGTGTGTGTGTGTGTGTGTGTGTGTGTGTGTCTACAGAGACAAAGTCTAGAGCCCACTGAATGTGTTACTAGCGCCTTTAGCTCTAATGCCAACATCTCTCTAACACAAAGAAAAGAGGCCACGAAAAGACTAAGGGTCTGGCCTTGACCTCATCAGTTCCAAACCACCAGGTGACAGACAGGGCCCAAGACCTCATCGCCATCAGACAGGTGCTCTCTCAGGCAGTGCCAGGGCTGATGAATACGGAGAAGTCTCTGGTCCTTCCCCAAAGAAGCCACAGTCTTTTTGTAAGATCAGACACACCATGAAAAATTGGGGTGAGGATTTTATGCAAACTCAGAAGCCAAGGGTGGCAGCAGGGCTGGGATTGTGACCTATGGACTTGATGTATCTTTCCCTCCATCTCCTGAAGAATCTCAGTCAAGTAAGGTCAGGCTGAGGGTGACTTCATTAACTAGCTGACATTCACAGATCTCTGACAATCTGCCAGACCCTGAACTAGCACATCATGTGATCTGTGTGTTCCCTTCCTTGATTGTCACAACGACTCTACAAAGCATTATTCTTATCCTGATTTTGCACACGTGCGAAGGCCAGAGCTCACAGAAACAAAATAACTTCCCCAATATCACACAGCAAGTGAGTGGCAGAGAGAGGATTTGATTCCAGGTATGCTGGAACCCAGACACTGAGGTCTTCATCATTGCATTCTGCCACCTCTCCCCTTAGGGTTACCAGGGAGTTTGCGAAAATAAAGTTCTTCATCCTTCTAGATTCTATATGAACTAGAACAGGTCTGATATTTAAGGAAGCCTCCTGTATTCTGGTAGCTAGATGCCAAGATGACAGATCTAACTAAACAGAAATGCCTGGTTTTAGATCTAGATGATTAAAGAGATCTGACCAAGACCCAGCACTTAGAGACGGTTCTCCTTCACGAAAGTGTCCGAGTGTCCGCTCAAGAGCAATGCTGTTCAAACGCAAAGGTGCAACCAGGATTAGGCATTAAAAACCTGCAGAGACTCTTAATCTGATTGAGATTTTCTGATCTTCTTATAATTCTTATTTGCCTACTGATCAGTCTGGAATAGACAGAAACAATCCCATACAGTCATTGAGAGTTGTGTGTGGAGAAGGGGAACCGTAGGGGATAGGGTGGGAGAAATCACATCCAAACAGCAGCAAGACTAGAAATGTCAGGGAGAGACACCAGAAGGGCAAGTGGGGAAGTAAGAGGCTCTGGCACATTCAGAGAGAGTGAGAGAGAAGGCCATAGAGCGAGCGTTACAGAGAGTCAGAGACAGAGACACTCACGGAGAAACGTAGACAAATATAGTTCCAAAGGGATTTAAAAGTGAAATGGAACCATAAAACTCTGAAATAATAAGATGAACATTTAAATGAATATTTATCTGATCTTGGCATAGAAAAGGCCTTTCAAGCATGATGCCAAAGGTAGATTGTAAAAGACAAATTAAAAAATTTTAAATTACTGCATAAAAATTAAAACTGCTGCACGTCAAAAGGAAACTCGTAACGTTAATATCCTTCATATGAAAAACCACTTACAAAAAAGATAAGACAAAAATCCTAACACCTCAGAAGAAAAACAGGCTGGGATAGAGACAGATGATTTATAGAATGATCTACAAATGGCCTGTAAGTGACGACAGGTGCTCAACCTTCTCTACCATCAAAGAGATGCAAATTATAACCACAAATGAGACTGCATTTTTCACCCACTTTAATCAATGACACTGATTTGAAGCTCACCAACAGGCAAGATAGGTCAAGTGGGGGAAATGGGCTCTCTCACGCACTGTTGGTGGACGTGTGCATCGGAACAACCTTTCTAAAGACACTGGAATTATGTATTACAACATAAAATGTACTCTGTCTTGGACCCAGCAATGGCACTTCCAAGAATTTATTCTAAGAAGATAATTAGATGAGGGTTTAAGTTGAATGTACAAGGATATCCTTCACCTAAATGTCCACAGAAGATGACTGGCTAAATAACTGTGGTACACGCAGACCACAACGGCGCCCTCCCTGGTAGTCATTAGGAAGGACAAAGCAGGACTGCTTTTATTAACACAGAAGAACGTCAGCCTCATTAATCAGATTACAGAACTGCAGGCACAGCCTAGCACCAAGTGCACATGGAGCTGAGCCTGTGCGCATATGCGCGTGTGTCTGCGGCACTGTCTAGGTGTGCACGCCCTGGAATGGCGGAGGAGTGGCCAGGTCCTCTGTAGCAGCTGCCGCCCCAGCTGGGCAAAGCAGCACAGCGGCAGGTCTGGGAGTCAGGGGGAGGGGCTGAACGAGGTGAGGGCTCCTCAGTGCTGAGAGTATGCTTGCCAGATCTAGCAAATAAAAATACAGAATGATGTTAAATTTAAATTTCAAATAAACAGTAGGTAATTTTTTTTTAGGATAAGTATATCCCAGCAAATATTTGGGATATACTTATCCTAAAAAAAAATATCAAATTTTAAAAATTTGAATAATTTAAAATTGAACTGGGCATCCTGTATTTTATCCAGCAACCCTGAGAAGTTCCGGATCACATTTCTCACTGCCTCCCTGGGATGACCCACGCCATCCAGTGTTCTTTCCCTGCCTCTCATTTAGCTCCAGTTTACCGGCCTGTGAAAGGGAGTCACCAGTCTCTGCCTTACTCCAGGAGTTTCGCAAGGGGTGCAGTGTAAGAGAAGAGTGTAGTTTCTAGTGCCAGAAAAGCCCCTCCTGGCCACCAAGCAGCCTTACGCCGAACGCTGAACTCCTGAGTCCCAGCTCGGAAGTCTGGAAGATGGAGATAGCAGCGTCTGTCCACTAGACTGTCATGGGGATTAAATGACATAATGTATCAAAGTGCCTGGCATACAGTCAGCGCTTCATATAAGCTGAGCCCCTTGTCCAGGGCTGCAGCCCAATCTCTTGACCCCCAGGAATTACAAATCAAGTATTTCTTGTTGTCTCAGTGTTTCACAACTGGCCTTTTTGATCTTCTCCTTGAAGCAGCAGCAGCTGTGAGCTGACACTCTTCACCTGACTTCACCTTTCTCCAAAATCCCCAGCAGCAGTTCAGTTCCTTATCTGCACTTTTCACTCTCCCAAGAAGCTGGAGGAGGAACAAATTTGCTTTGATAGAGGACTATCAGCGACATCAGCCAGGGGGCAGCCATGGAGAGCAAGGCCTGGAGTCACTCTGAATGGATACGGTGACTTCCTGAATAGACCCCAAGGAGGCTGTCCTGAGTGGAGGCAGCCCGGGCCAGTAGGGGGCTTCTTCTATGGAGCCTGTCTGTCTGCCTGTCTGCTTGTCTCTTGCTGTTCAGCACAAATGACTCAGGTGAACTTTGCAATGGAGGTCCGGGCTGGCTTCCTTCCCTGAGAGCCAACTCCTCAGAATCCTTTTGACTACTGGATCTCCCTGTGATCCCACCATAAGGCCCAGATTGTTTTTAAAAACCTGGCCAAGGTCAGTTACTCGGTTATAGGCTCAAGAAGCTAGCGTTTATCAGTAAATCCCCAAATATGGGATTACCCGGTACCTTGCTGGCAAGTGCAGTGATGGAAGGGCTCAGGCCCCTGCTGTGGGTGCAGGTACCACGTGCCGTATTCCCCGCAGCGGCTGCCCCTCCTGCTCCCTGGCCCCTTCCCGCCTTTCCCCTCCACCTCAGGTGTTCCAAAGGTCGGTGCCACTCACACTTTTCCCAATGCACGAACTGACCCACGGTGCAGTCCGAAGCCAGATTCATGGGGCTTGGTGTTAACCCCAGCCTAAGCTTCTCTGTGCCGGACTCCGGTGTCAGCAGACATCTGTGACCCAGTCTGCTGGTCAGCACAAAGACAGCAGCCACACAGACTGCGGAGTTGGCAGAAACCCTGCATGGGTGACTGCGTAGGGCCTTACTCAGCTACAGCAACCTGTTTGCACCAGTTCAGGGTTTCACTGGGCCTTGCCTGCAAAGCTTTGTCAGCTTAGTGCCAATGACTTAGAGACTTGACACCAAAATGTGGCTGAGGTAGGAGAGGCCCTTCCGTCTGCTCTGGGCCCTGCGGTGGGATGCTGAGTATTCTCACGGCTGGCCCGCCTCTGCTGTGCCAGGCAGGCGGGAGGAAGGTGACAGGAACCACCGGCTTCTACTTTATCCTAATGTTTTGTAGCCTTGTTTAAACCTCAGACTCTTTGTGAATCTGGTAGAAGCTCTGGCTCAGCTCTGTCCAGTAGAACTTTCTGTAATGATAGAAATGTTCTCCATCTGTGCTGTCTCATATAGTAGCTACAGCCACATGTAGGAATTGAACATGATATGAGGCTAGCATGACCGAGAAACTGAATTTTAAATTTTATTTAATTTTGATTAATTTAAACATAAATAGTCCTGTGTGGTTAATGGCTACTGCATTGCACAGCTCTAGCCAAGGAGTCAGTAAAGGGCCAGATAGTAAATAGTTTAGATTTTTCAGGCCATATGGTCTCGGCGGAAGTAACTCAACTCTGAAGTTGTAGTGCGTGCAAACAGTCATAGACAATATGTCAACAAATGAGTTTGTCTGTTTCCTAATAAAAGTTTATTTACAAAAATGAGCAAGGGGATGGATGAAGCTCTGTGCGTGCGCACACATGTGCATGGGCAGGGGCGGGGGGAGGCCTAGTTTGTTGATCCCTGTTCTAGAACCTTCCTAGGAAAAAATACATATATCCTTATACCTCCAGAATTTTGTCTCTATTTACCAGGGGTCTGCAGACCTTTGATGCACAGCTATAGACCCTGCCCAGGAACTCCAGGCTAGAACCTCTGACCGAAAAGAGCTCTGTGAATGTCACCGCAGATCTGCTCTGCTTGGTAGAGAAGTGTTGGCATTGTTCCCCAGAGGAGACAGTGTGGTCGGCCATCAATAGGACACTTTTTAAGCTTCATTAGAGTCCAGACATCAGACTAGTATCTAGGAGGAATCTTGAAGGCGGACACCATGAGGGCCCAGCTGTGCCTCTGCAGGTGTGTGCCGACACACAGCATCTCTGCAGGTGCCCACTCCAGCGCCACGGACTCCCTCCCCCAGCCACCCCCAAGCACAGACAGTCTCCCCAAGGCCAACAAGGGCCCAAGGTGCAAGCTGCTCATGGTCAGGCTGGCTGTTAGGAGCTTCTGAAGAGGAAGGACTCTCTTAGGAAGGGAGTGATAGCTCAAACTTGGAGAGAATTAGTTTGGGCTCAGGGCCAAAAATTCAAGGTAAATATGTAACCAAGATGACCAAGATCACAGGCTTGAAACTGGGAGGAACTGATTGTTTTTTCAAAAGAAATTGGGCTTTCTCAGCAGACCTCACTTTAAAGGCAGGTAGGTGTTTCTTCAGGAGCCCTCAGTTAAGGGCATATGGAATTTCCTCTGGAGCCTTCTCAGGAAGCTTTAGTTAAAAATAACCTAGACCTTCTCAGGAGCCCTCAACTGCTCAGGTTAAAGCATCAAATTGTGTCCCACACACCACAAAGGGTGGCTTTTGCCAAGAAGCAGGCTTTGCCCTCTTTTGGTGCACATCAAGACAAGACAAAGGTGTAACCTATTTCTATGAGGTCTGTCCAGAAAGTATCCAGCCATATGCTATGAAAAATATGGACATTTATTGAAGAAGATACCACATACAAGAAACATTGTACACAAGACAATGATGCCTCAGTCCCCTTCAAAGCTGGCTTGTTGGGACCTCACGCAAATCTTTGTTGACTGCAGCCCATACACATTCAACATTCTCAGGTGTTCTGCTTGTTGCAGGCCTTCCAAAACATGGATCACTTTCAACAGATTCTCAACCATCTTTGAAGCATTTGTGCCACACTTTTACTGGTGCTGGACTCATTGCTTCATCCCCAAAAACTTTCTGAATCATCCAAATAGTTTCCACAGAGGACTATTCAAAGTTAAGGCAAAATTTGATGCAGATTCATTGCTCTACTCGCTCAGTCATGTTGAATGTGATGGCTACACAGTATACATGCTCTCTCAATGGCATCTACCTCTCCCACTGACTACACTGTTCATGCATGTGTATTCCAGTTTACTCTCCTTGGCTGCCGGGTTACATTGATGTCATGCAAACCATCCTTGTTATATTAACAATATAACAAGGATGAGCTTTTTCTGGACAGACCTCATATACTGCTAAAGAATACAGATGCTATTCATGAAGGCCTTGCTTTTTTTTTTTTTCTAAATTAGAGAATGTTTATTTAGAAAGTTATCAAAGTAGCAGAAGTGAGCCAGCTGGGTTGCATAGGCTCAGGAAACAAGTTAACTGAGGCAGAAGGGCCTTGAAGCTTAGGAGACAGTGTATATAACAACACTCCAGGAGGAGGGGAAGCGGGGAAAGGCACAGGCCTGCTCCGCAGAGGGAAGGCATGCCGGCATCACTCATGTTTTTTAAGTTTTTGGAGGTAAGAGAAAGGAAGCTTTAGAATAACTGGCATGCTTTAGTAGGGTGTTGTGTCACTGCTGTTATTAATTATCATTAACAGTCTTAAAATATGTCTATTAATGATCTCAACACAAAATAGCAGTATGGGTCTTAGCCAAGAGCAACATAATTGCCTATTAATGAGATGTAAATTTCCCAGAGAAATGACAGAGATCTAGAAGTACCACCTTCTGAACATAATAAAATTAATAATAATAATAGTGTATAATCTGAAGATATTAGTGTTAATTTGAATGCTAACACCATATTTAAACAGGCTGAGAGAGGTGGAAATTATTTGCATAACTCAAACCAAGAAACCCTAATCCACACTATTAAGGAAAAAGTAGTAATTGTTCTTCTCTGAACGATATAAAACTGATTCTTTGCCGTCACTATATTGAGCAGAAAGTTTTTTCAGTGACTTATTTTATTTCTTTTACTTAGGGTTTATATTGCTCTTATTTCCAAAACCAAGCTGAGGTACCTTATACAATTAAGCTCAATGGAAAACAGAATTAAAAAAATAAAAACACAACAAAACCCAGTTAAGGGTACAAGGAAGTAGATGTTACTGGGCCCTCAGGACAAACTACTGCAGCTGAGCTCTGATTTCAGTTCTCAGCTTCCTGCAAACACATCACGGGCAATTCAAGTAACTGAGTTACTGGTCAATAGCCAGCCGGGTCGGGACAGGCGCAAGTTCTGACTCTGAAGCAGCCCTTCCCTGCAGCCAAGAGCACCACAGCCCTGCCTGTGGCTAGTACAACCCCACATGTCAGACCCGGACGGCCAGGGCTGGGGAAACCTACCTTCATAGCTGGCGTGGAAGCCCTGCGCACTGACTGCATAGTCACTGATGAGATGCAGAGAGAGGGTGGTGGCCGCACTGACGATGGTGGCTGGCAGCTGAAAGCCCGTGAGCCTGAAAGACAAAGAGGTGCAATTTAGGGAGAATGACCCCCTTGGGAACCGCTTACCCATTAAGCATTTATTAAGCGCCTGTTGGATGCACAAAGCTGATCCAGGCATGGGGAGGAATATAAAAGAAGCCCAATACCAGTCAAATGCAAAGAGTTCAAAGACAAAATAGGGATGGAAATGGGGGGGATCCTCTGTCTCAGAAACACGGGAAGCTAATCCCCTGAAGTCAGGGGCCACCCCTGAGCTGGAGGCCTCCCTTGTGTATGTCTCTTCTCTTTTCTCCTCTTTGGTTGTACTCCCCCTGTCTGCTCCCTTTCCGGCTGAGATCCTTTGAGGCTCTGGGTAGATTTCACCACAAATGCACAACTAATAATTGCCAATAGACAATATTTAGTCATGTATTGAGAAAGACATATCTAACTCTAAGCAGTAGAATGTGGATACTTATCATACACTCTATTCTTTAAAAGGAATAAGTCTACTGCTTTTATAGAAATGATAAGTGCTTATTATTTTTAAAAGATGAAAGCAAAATATAAAAACCCAATGCAATCTAGAAATAATCACCCTTGACAGCTGGCATACAAAGAGATGGAAGGATCAATAGATGGGATCATAGTCAGTGAAATAATTTCATACAAATGGGATCATACTGTACTTGCTTTTAAACTTGAAATACTTAATTTTTTTCCCTGCAAGTTAAGTGAAGGAAAAGAAATGGGTGAAATGGAAGGAATTATTGAACCTGAGATATGTTTTTAGCCCAAGACAATAATTTCTAAAAGATTCTCCTAATGTTAAAGAGATAAAATAATGAAGCTTTCCGTGAACGCTTGGGAACATATTTTAGGAAAGAAGTTATCCACTGCTGGGCGTCCACATGTGATGACCCCCACAGATGACCTGGCTGTGCACACAGGTGGTAGACAGGTAGGAGTCTCCTGTCCACCTGTGTCCTTTGTTCCCTATCCTGCCACCCCTGACTCCCATCAGAGTTGTGAGAGGGAATTCAGGTTTTACTCTTACCCCGTTTTTAAGTAGTTTGGGAATCTGTGGTGTATATGGTTACCTCTCTATATCTCCATTGCTATATAATATCTGGATGCCCAGATGTCCCCTGGACAGTGTTCAGACAACTTAAATCAGATATTTATTAATGTCCACTGTGAAAAGCCCTGAGCTAGATAAAGCCCTTGCACTTCCCACCATCCTAATCTTACAGGACTCATTAACACAGAAAAAACTCAAGGAAAAGGGAAGAAAAGGTGATCACACTGTGAAATGGGTGACCCAGTAAGTTTCCATGTCATCTTCTCTTCAGGTATAAAAACAGGTAGCAAAGGATCCCTACCTCAAACCCCATTCTTGCCCCTTCCCTGTCTGTCTCCCTCACTTTCTCACATGGGTCAAAATTTATATTTAACATAATGAAATCACACATATTAGAAGGGAACACACGATTTTTTAATCATCTTACACTGGAGAAGATCTTTCTAAAGGTGACATATTTAGAGGACTGCTTTGGTTGCTACCTGCCTATCATTCTTCTGGGGAGCTGTTGTTGGATGGGGTTCTGACAGGTACCCTCCTGCTCACAAGCCACAGAACTGGGCAAGTGACCAATCATGGCATACCACTCATCTTTACAGACTGGCAAGGCAGAAAAAGAGGGAAGAGGATCCCACGCAGGATCATTCGGAGTCCTTCCGTGGGCTATGACATACAGATTCTGAGAGTCTTATTTCTGGATTCTAAATCATTAGAATGAAAGGTTGGGGCTGCCAGCAGCCTTTTTATCATTACAGAGCCTATCCTCTTTAGAAAAAAAATGATATCCCACATAGATATAGACAAAGCTGAACAGTGAAAAGAGGCGAGACACAGAGACTGATGAGATACTGTTGAGATGCTTGATTCAACCATGCAGAGTTCTGTCGCTGTCTAAAGTTCCCGGTTACATGAGCCCACATTCTTTCTTTCTTTCTTCCCTTCTTTTGTTTTTTGTTTGAGCTAATTTGATTTGGGTTCCATTTCTTGAAATTGATTGAGTACTAATTAATACAGCATGACATTCCAGAGGCTTTACAGGAAAATATTGATTTTTCTACATGAAAATTGACAGCATGTTTGGGGATCCAAAGAAACTAAAAAAAAAAGAGAGAGAGAGAAAAGCAACCTGGGAAGACTATATATTATATATGACAAGAAGAGAGTTAGTATTCATAATCTATAAAGAACATTTTCAAATCAGTATAAAAAAGATACACAGGTAAGGGGAAAAATGCAAAGATATAAACAAACAACAACAGAAAGATGATCCATGTAATTAATATAAAAATATGGAAACTGAATCCACAAGACTCAATTTTCACCTATCAGACTGGCAAATCTTCAGGGTTAAGGAAAGCAGATCCTGTAGTTATCAGAAAGGTAATAAAGAAATGTTAAAAATTACACACATACATTTAACAACTTAGATGAGACTGACCAGTTTCCTGAACACAAACTATTGTTATTTTCCCAAATTTGAAACAGATAATTTGAGTAGCACTAAAACTATTAAGGAAATTGAATTAGTAATTTAAAATGTCCTCCCCCCCTCCCCAAATACACAGGCCCAGATGGTTTCACTGGGGAATTCTATCAATTGTGTAAAAAAGAATGAACACCAATTCTACACAATCTCTTCCAGCAAATAGAGGAGGAACAGTTTCCAAATGCTTTTTATGAGAGCACTATTACCCTAATACCAAAACAAAAGATTGTACAAGAAAACTAAGGACAAGCATCCTACATAAATATAAGCACAAACATCCTTAACAAAATATTAGCAATGAGGATTTATCAATATATAAAAATAATTATATGCTATAGCCAAGTGGGGATTATTCTGAGGATGCAAGGCTGGTTTGTTATTTAAAAATCAATCAATGTAATCCACCATTTTAACAGGCCAAAAGTAAAAAGGAATCACATGACCACATCAATTGATGTAGAAAAAGCACTTGACAAAATTCAGTATTCTCTCATGATTTAAAAGAAAAAGCAACTTTCATCCTTGGCTGGGTATCTCAAGGATGAAGTGGGCTGAAGTGTCGTCCCATGTGCCGAGATTGCGAGTTTGATCCTCAGGCAGGGCACATGTGAGAACCAACCAATGAATGCATAAATAAGTGAACAACAAGTCGACCTCTCTCTCTCTCCCCACCCTCCGCCTCCCCCCAACAATGTGGTGATTGCTGGGGGGAGGGGATGTAAGGAGACTAAATAACAATGGGAAAAAATACAATAAAGATTAAATTAAAATCCATCAATAAAATTTTCTTTAAATGTAAAAAAAATCTTTCAGAAAACTAAGAATAGAAACTTCTTCAACTTGATAAAAAACATCAACAAAAATCCTATCGCTAATATTGCAATTAATGGTGAAAAACAATACTTTTCCCCCTAAGATTGATGATGAGGCAAGGATCCAACAATACAATTAGGAAATCGGTAAAAGACACAAAGAGAAATTTTACTAACGAAGATAGAAGGTTGGCGAATAAATGCCTGAAAAGCATTCAACATCATTATCCATTAGGGCAATGCAAAGTAAGTCCAGGATGAGATATTACTACATATCATTAGAAGAGATAAAATAAAAATAGTGACAACACCAAATACTGGACACAGTATGGAGCAACTGGATCTCTCACACATTGCTAGTAGAATAGAAAATGGCACAGACACTCTGGAAGAGAGGCAGTTTCTTTAAAAAAAATCTACACATACACTAACAATACAACTCAACAATCACACTCCTGGCCATTTATCCCAAAGAAATGAAAACTCACATCCACACAAAAGCCTGTACATGACTGTTCATAGCAGGCTTTTTTTTTTGTAATAGTCAAAAACTGGAATGACCAATATGTCCTATAATAATAGATGAATGACTAAACAACTGTGATATTTCCATACCATGAAGTACTACTCAGCAATAAAAAGGAATGGACTGTTGATACATGTAACAACTTGGATGGATCTCAGGGGAATTACGCGGAGTGAAACAAGCTCATCTCGAAACAAGCTCCTCTCAAAAGAGTGACATACCAGATGATTCCATTTATGTAACGTTTTTGAAATGACAGCCTTGAAGAGACAGAAAATAGAGCGTGGCTGCCAGGGGTTAGGCATGGTGAGAGGAAGGGAAGCGGAGTGACTACAAAGGAGGGGCACCAGAGAGACCTCTGCGGTGATGACATGGTTCCGTGTCATGATTGCAATGCTGGTGACATGAATCCACACGTGTGATGAAATGACATGGACATATACATACTCGTTGCAACAATGTCAACTTCCTGGTTTTGATATTATATTATAGTGATATTAGGGTGATCACTGGGGGAAAACAGGAAGAGTACATGGAACCTCTCTGTACTATCCTTGCAACTTTCTGTGGATCCATAATTATTTCAAAATTAAAAGTTTTTAAAAAATTATACATGTGGCCTGCACTGCGTTTCTATTGGACAGCACCTCAGTCCTCTGTTAGATCCGACCTAAACTCAGTCTACCTAGAAGGACTGAGCCATGAGCTCCCAGAGGTCCTTGCTGTGCCCCTGCCCTCAGCTGCCCCCTGCTCCTTCCAAATCCTTCATTACCCCCTCCCCCCACACACATTTACAGCATTGGCTGGGTCCTTGGAAACAGACTGACCCCCTGAAGCATAACCCCGGCCCCGAGACCACCACTCACCTGTCACCTCGGCTTTCTGTTTACTTGGCTGTTCACCAGATACCTTCCCCCACCCCCAGATATTCATGTCTGCTGATGACAGATTGCTGCCCCCAATGGATCCTGGCATTAAAATACCAGTATGTCCCCAGTGGGGCCAGACCTCTGTTGGAGCGACACGTGGGGCTCCTGGGAGGGTCACTGTCCAGAGCCAGCTGACGGGGGGAGCATGGACTTTGATTCCGCAGAGCCCGTCCCAGGGTTGTCAGAGATGCGGGGAATAAACACGAGTCATCGCAAACACTTCTCTGTCTGCCAGGAGAGGAGACAGGGCTCTTCCCTCTAGTGGAGAAGGCCCGAGCCCCTTTGTCCAAAGGCTTTTTTTGAAAAAGTTACCAATGGGGCCAGGTAACGGGAATGTACAGGTGATCTTATTACATCAGTATGTTAATGTTTACAGAGAATAGACGATGTTTTGAAGAAAACAAATGGCAGGAACACATTGATTTACATGGGTCCAAGAGGAGACTAGTAAACATGAGAGCATAGTAAACATAAAAGCATCAAAGAGTTTAGGGTTAGGGTCTGTGAATAATGTAAATTTCCTTCCCAGGATGAGCTGGCTATCATAGCTTTTGAGGGAAACACAAGGCATGCTTTAAAGAATTTACTTCTAGGCCCTGGGAACCGCCAGATCCAGTTTAGGGCTGTCTCCAGTATTGTTTCAAGCTTGAGCCAGGCAGCGGGAAGGGCAAGGCAACCAGGAAATAAGGAGATTTCTTTCAGATAGAATGAGGACCCTGGCCATATCTAAGCCAAGCTGAGGGGTGCAGGTCTTTCGCCCTTTCTCCATGTCCCCCAAGTTTTTTTCCCCTGATGCCCATTGTGGCTGTGCCTGTCTTAGGTTGTCCCTTCCATTGAGGGATCTTACCCATCATTGACTACCAGGCATCTCCCAGGGCCAACCAGAGTGATGTGAGGGAGGCAGGGGCTGTGCCCCTGCCGGGGGGGACAGCTTTTGTCTCCTCAGTGGCCTGTTTTCCCAAGGCCTCCTTGATTAGTTCCAGCCTTGAGGCCCTTTCGCCTGTCGGCGGAGCTACAGTTCCTAAAACCAGATAGAGCGTTTCCCAACAGACCTCTCCCTGGATATGATTTCTAGGCCCCACGCTAGCTGACTTTGGTTGTCTCTACCTCCAAATAAACCCAATTCACAGAAGCTCCAACTTGCCTCTCACCCATGTCCTCCAGAATATGCCCTTGGGCGCCCTTCCCAGACCCTCAGTCTGAAGCGTGGCTTTTCATTTGACCTCATACAGCTTTGTGGAGGACTCTCACACGTCACCAAGGCTTCTCCCGTGAAGACACCCCTGGGAATGCCACTCTTTCCAGAGTGGAACTTGTTGATTTTATTCCCTAGTTGGTTCCACGGCATTTTGAGCTGCCATTAAAGATTTCTGAACTCGAGTTTCTTGGTACTACATTGACACAAGCTGTGAATAGCTAATGTGCACTGTCAACAAACAATTACACTTTTATCACTTACAATACATGGAACTGCAGCTTACTAACATTTTGTCTAATAGGTATTTACCACTGGTCTGCTCTGTCCCAGGCTTGGTAGATAAATTCTAACATGGAGGCTTCCTCAAAGGCACTAAAGGGGGAGGGGGTGTGAAGACTTGATCTCTTCATCTGAATATCTGAATCTTCATTCCTCCACTCCACTGCTCGCTCTTCCCACACCCATTTGTTATTACTGAATCGCGCACTGATGACCCACAAGTCAGGTGGAGTTATCATCGTGCCTCTTGGAATGAGCAAATAAAACTTTCAGACCATCCCATCTTTTATCTGGCAAGTCTAAATACCATATTGAAAAGAGTGAGGGATCCTTCAGTAGTGGAATCCAGACTTGTTAGGGAAATGGGATAAAATGATGGCAAGAAAGGCAAGAGCCCAGTGCTGCTGTTGGTTACCTCCCAGATGAATCTAAAATGTGAAGAGAACAACTTTTACAAGCACGTGACATGGCCATAGATGTAAGCTAATACTCATCTCCCACTTCATCAAGGCTATTGTCTTTCTTGCTTCCTCCAGAACCTTCCCTTTGTTTCTGCTTCTGTGCCTAGAGTATCCCAGGGTCTTGGAAACTGGTGACGGCCAGGATCTCAAACTTCTCTCTCTCCCAGTTCAGAATCCATTTGTGGTTTCCCACTATCCTTAGGATTGAGGCCAAAATCCCTAATGGGTTCCAAGAAGTCTGTATGGCCTGGCCCTGCACGATTCTCTGCCCTGTATCCTGCCTGGCTCCAGCCGTTCATCTTCTTTGGTCAAAGGCAGGGTAGCAGCGGTCAACCCAGAGTGTACATAATAAGGGGTGCATTCCCTGTAAAATCTGTAAACAATAATAAAACGGACTTTTCAACTGTTTATTATCACCGTGATTCTGTACTCCAAAAATATCTAATAAAAGACTCTCCTCTGGCTTTTTCCTCACCCTTCTCGTTGGTAAAACTGTTGGCTTCAGTTCCCTCAATTTGCCCCTCACCCCAACCCCATCCGCAGGGTCTTTGCACATGCTGTTTCCTTTTTAGAACTACTTTCTCACATCCCCTCCCCCTGTTTATCTAATTAACTCCTTCTCACCATTCAAATCTCATTCCAAATGTCTCAACGGTATTTTCAGAAAGATACATTCCAGGCCGCCCAAACCAGTCTATTTGTTTTGCATTCTCGCAGGTCCCTGTGGGAGTCACTGGTGCTCACGTAGCTCCAGCTCCCCTTCCAGGCGCAGGGCGGAGGGGCCGCTCCCCCTCCTTGCTGAGGCTGGGTGCTGGCTTAGCCGAGGCTGTGCGGGGAGCAGTGAAGTGTGCTGTTTCTGGGAGGGAGCCTGAGGAGCCTGCTCACCTTTTGCCCATTCCCTCTCCCCTCCTCCTGCTTCAGCGACCCCGGGTGTCTGTCAGTGGGGTTCCCGAGTGACTCCACTATGTAGAGGGGCCCTGCAAGGCACTTTTGAACACGTAATATTGCAAGAAATAAGATTTTGGTGAGTTAAGCCATTGAGTTTTGAGGGAGGTTTGTTATCCCAGTGTTTTAAAATGTAGATTTTTATAGCAAGGCCCACAGATCAGAAGACAACAGCCACTGGAAAGACTGTTCCATGCAGTTCCCAAGAAGAGAGGACAGGCCTCGACACCCAGAGCCACACGGGTAAGCAGGAGGGAAATTCAGGAGCTGGGAAGAAAAAGGTGAGGCGGGGCGTGAGTTTAGCACTGACTAGTTTGAATAATTTCACAGGGCTCCAGGGTGTAGGGCCTGCCCTTAGTTGTCTGACTCCCCAGCCCCGCAGCGATTAGGGCAAGGGCAGAGTAATTTAATAAGTAAAGATCAATAAAGGAGGTTGGTGAGCTCTGGATCGGTTGGTTTGCATATGAAAGGCTCACTCCCAGGAAAGTAAATTTCATTTCTGGGAATCAGCTAATCCTGGGAAGGACTGTCTCTCCGAGTTCAGCAAGGTTCCAAGATGTCCAAGCATCAGAAAATATAGAAAATAAAAACATGATTAATACACACAGCATAACATGGCCCACTCTGACTAACATCCCTTTTTTTCTTCACTTGCATTCATCCTGGTTCCTAATTAGATGGGGACTGGGGTCAATATTTGTATTATTTTTGTGATTTTGTAACGAAGCTCTACTGAAAGCTCCTCGAAAGTGGTGGCGGTGCGGCAGAGCCCTCTGGAATGGGATTACTGCCCGGTAAGAGCTCCCAGAGAGCTCGCTTCCGCTCTGCAGTCTACCCCGGGAGGACACGGTGAGGAGCGGGCAGTCTGCAGCCCAGACACCCAGAAGACGGCTCTCACCAGATCCTCACCATGCTGGCGCCTGATCTTGGACTCTCAGCCTCCAGAACTGTGGGAAATAAATCTCCGTTGTGGATAAGCCACCCAAGTCCATAGAACTGTTGCTACAGTAGCCCATACTGATTAAGGCAAACACAGAATGAATGACTGAAGGAATGAATGAATATTCAACTCTTCGAGAGTGGACAGAAAAGGCCTGGGTGTTGTCCTTTGAAAGACAGGCTTAGGAGGTCGACCTTTGGCTGGCATCTGGAAATGTAAATTTCAGAGGGGCCCCACCATTTCCAGAACTGAGAAGGGCGGCTGCAACTCTTTGTACAAACCTAATGGTTTACACTGAACACCTGCTTTCCCGCTGGGAGTCTGGAACGCTGGTACATGCCAGGCAGAGGGGGCCTGTGTAATCTGCCCCCAGTTGCCACTCTGGGCCCTGAGCTGTAACTGGGCTTCCCCGTGTGGCAACAGTTCCCATTGCTGGGGGAGCAGCACATCCTGTGACTCCCCTGGGAGAGGACTCTCGCAAGCTTGTGCCTGGTTGCCCCGCACTTCACCCCATGCCGTTTTCCTTGGCTGTTTTGCTTGGTGTCCTTTCACTGGAGGAAATCACGGCCATGAGTGTGACTGATGACGAATCCCGTGAGTCTTCCCAGCAAATCACCGAACCTGAGGGCGGCCAGGGGGACCCCAACACAAGGGGTGGCAAGTGAACACAACCAGATTCTTCTGGAAAGTACAAACTCTAGGTAATTCCCCGAAGGATGTACTAGGGTGCTTGTGGTTAAACGGAATTGGGAAGTATTATGTTAAACAAGGTTAAGAAAGAAATGTTCAGAAAATAAAAAAAAATGAAGTGCTTATGGGGACTTTTAATAAGCTAATAAACTTCCCATGCAGGAACAGATTACATAACAGCTCCCCAACGCTTTCTATCATAGATCCCTTTATTTTTAGAGCAGCGTATAGGCTGGGGTCCCAAGGAACCTTCTCTGGGAAATAACACGCCCATTGCTATGCTGGCCACGAGGCTGCCGACGCTCCCAGTCTCAGCAGCCTTGAAACCTACGGTAACCAAAATATGCTGACAAAATGGCACTGGTGCTGCCCCATGATCTAAAAATCCTTGTGACAAATCCCCATTTGTGAGGGTAATCCATGCATGTTTCTTTCTTGCAGTCTTAAAGAGCCCAAGCAATGTAGAATTACCCGGAAATAAACAGTAATATAGCAAATTGGACCTTTATTGAATGGCTCTCATTTAAGGCTCTTAGCACATCAAACAGTGATATTTAAAAAGACATGTCAATTGACCTTGGAAATAAAAGAGTCAATGTAAGCAACATTTGTCATACTGACAGGCTTGGCAAACAGTGTTTTGATTCGCCAGCAGCCCCACTCCAGACAGCAGCCACTAGTGAGATACATAAACCATTAAGCTAAAAACAGAACTATCATTACAGGCAACATCTAGTAATTTGCAGGTAATTGATGGACATTAGTCATAATCACACATAATACACAGAAACACACATACACCCTACAAACACACATTCTCTCTGGCTCTCTGGTAATTCCCATTTGTATTTTGTGAAGAGCTTCTAAAACTGGGAAACTTGGAAAAACTGGGTTTTCTGTGACTTTAAGTACATCTATGTCCATAAACTCTTTTTCTTAGAGCACCCTGTGGGCTGGGGTTCCGTGGAACACTTTCTGGGAAATGAAACGCCCAGAGAAGGCAGGACACGGCACTCACGTGGTTGCTGCCTTGGTCATGAGATGACCGACATTCTCGGTCTTGGGAGCCGTGAAGCTCACAGAGAGGTTCTTGGGCTGCGCCCCAGATCTCTCTATATGCTTTCTAGGATGCATGCAGGTTCAGGAGCAAGGTCAGAGTCAAAGCAGACCCACCTGCTGAGTCTAAAAATAGAGAAGCAGCGCTCTATGCTCAGAATACGAATCCTCTAAGCAGACTCACTCTGTCAACTCCCAGGAGTATTTCCCACAGAACTGCTGCAAGGAATCCTAGGTATTCTCTCTTCACGCTCTATCCCAGCAGTTCCCAAAACAGGTTCCACGGAACCCCATTCAGTGTTATGTTAGTAGATCTGCCTGAGAAAAATGCACATACAATTTTGGGAAATGCTACATACAAAATGGCACCCTAGTTCCCAATCTGTGTATCATGGTACCCTAGGGAGCTACAAGGAACTTATAAGAGCACTAAGGGATATTTGAAATTGTCATGGGAAACTGTGATGGTCACTATCTGCTGGGCACAAAAAGTATTAGATCAAGGTAGTCACATTTCAGTGTGAAGCTACGTTCATTAGATGACATCATATCTTTACAAAGCTGGGGTTTGGTGGCTGGTGTTATGTGAAATAGCACTGTGTGCCCTGACCGGTGTGGCTCTGTTGGTTGGGTGTTGTCCTGCCAACTGAAAGGCCACCAGTTCGATTCCCCATTAGGGCACACGTCCAGATGGCAGGTTCCATCCCTGGTCATGGTATATACAGAAGACAACCAATCAATGTTTCTCTCTCACATCAATGTTTCTTTTCTCTCTTTTTCCATCCCTTCCCCTCTCTCTAAAATAAATAAATAAATAATTGATTTTTAAAAAAAAGTGGCACCGTGTGACAATCAGTGTGGAACAAGCACACACATATTCCATTAGCAACTAATTGAGGTTATTTAAGGACAAAATAAAAATATTATTTTTTCCTTTCAATTATGGTCATTATTTTTTTCAAATATCTACAGTGTTGCTAAGGTGTACATACTCAGCTACTCAGACCTTACTACTTAAAAAATGGAGCCATAAGTACTCCTTTCACCCATGGAGCATCATGTAAAAATTACTGAAACACTTAACAGCACCTCAAACTAAGAAATGGTGGGTACCCGTGCATTCATCTAGTAAAGGTTCAGAGAGGTCTGGCAGCAAGGAAAATAGAAGCCAACATGCTCTACACTTCTTGACGGATCACACTCACGAATAGCATCCTTTTTGACATCAGTCTGGGTAATCTGCATGGATATTATCCAGGGTTTGCTCTTCTGTCTGATAAGTTCAAAAAAGAGACCAGAGGCTGACTTATTTGTATTATTAACATTCAAAAATTACTTCTTATGCATCATTCATTCAATAAACATCGTGTGCCCTGTTAAATGTCACAGACTATGCTTGCTTCTGAGGACAAAAATGTATAAGACACAGCACTGGCCCCCAAGAAGTTCAACCCCAAAAGGAGGCATTTCCATCAATTCCTCTGAGAATTCGGCTGCTCCTCATCACCCTCATAACTACCTTCCTGGTCCAGGCCACCTCCATCTCTGGACTCGGTCATCGCGCTAACCTCCTAACTGGTCTCCCTTCTTCCCTCTTGTCTTCCTACAGACTATTCTCAACACAGCAGCTGACGGGATCATTTTAAGGCAGACTATGTCACTTCTCTGCTTAGGTGTCCCACTGACTTAAGACAAAGCTAAAGTCTTCATAATGAGCTGACTGTCCTGGGCAATCCCCTGCCGCCGTTCTGCCCTCCCACTCCTTCACCTCCTTCCCACCCATCAGTCTCCCCTGCTCGCTCGCTCCAGCCACGGCGACGCCTTGCTGTTCCTTGAACACGTCCGGCAAGTTCTGACATAGGGATGGCAGGTTCCATCCCTGGTCACGGTATATACAGAAGACAACCAATCTTGCTGTTCCCCCGCACTTGCTGTTCCCCCGGCTGCCCCCACTCTCCCCCGACCTGTGCGTGACCGACCCTCTCATCTCCAAGCTTCTGCTTACACATCACCTTTAGACCGAGGACTTCAGTAGCCACTCTGTTTAAAACTGCAACCCTCTTCCTACTCAGGCCCCGCTTCCTGGCTCCCCTTGGTCTCGCCGTCCTGCATTTTCTCTGTAACACTTGTCACCATCTAACATTCTATATACTTGCTTAATCCTTATTTGTGAAGTCTTCTTATCCCCACAAGCATGTGAATTCCAGGAGGGCAGGGATTTTCATCCATTTAGTTCCCTGGTCTATGCCCAGCTTTAGAGAATGGTGGCAGGCACACCATAGAAATTGATAACTAATTTTATTATTGCTAAAGACACAATGACAATGCAATACAGTAAGTGCAGTGATATTGATCTGCCCAGGGAATTTGACACACCAGCCTGAGCTGATCTTAAAAAATAAACCAATTGCCCAGAGGGCCTAGAAGGTAGCAGGAAGACAAGGAGGTTATTCCAAGCGAAGGGGATAACATGAGTGGAGGAAAGACAAAATCCAACTTTACATATTATTTATGCAATTGTTCTCCAACCAATGACAGTAGGACAAATGGAAGCAGCCAGCTGTTCATCCTCCATGTGTTCACCATGACTGCTTAATTACCAGTCTCCCCAGGAGAGGGGGATTCTTTAGGAGGCAGCGCAGCCTTCTAGCAGGTGCAGACTTGATTCGCTTCCACAGGGTCCTGGAAAACCCTAACCCAGCCTGGTATTCCACGACGGAGGCTGAGGCCTCCAGCACCGTGAGGCAGGACAGCTGGTGGGATGGAAATGGGGAAGGGGGCTTTGAGGAAGAGAGGCCATCGTGTTCCGGGAGACTTCTGCCTCTGTACCTACCTCCCCCAAATCAGGCCAGTGACACCGCGCATTTGGGACTGGGACCTGTTCTCCTTCCGTCAAGGCTGCCCTGAAAGCCTAAAGCACCACGGGGGTCTCCATGGAGCAGCTGGGACCTACCAGAACCCTCAGTTGGTGCCCTTCTAGGATTGGCACTACCTAGAAGAACTTTGCATTTTCTGTTCTTCTCATACCAGGAAAACAAACAATAACTGTTGTCCAAAAATGAGTGAGTAGCCAGTGGTATCCCTCCCTGGAGATTCCTTATCCCGAGGACTTGTGCCCACCTAGCCTCTGACAGCTGCTGAGGTCACCGCGGGAAGGGAGCGGATGGAGCCTCTGAGAACTCTGGGAGCCTCAAGGTGCTGAAAATGTCCTCAAGAGAGTGGGGAGGCTGTACCGAGAGAATGAGGTGGCCCACCCCTACCTGCTCCTGCACCTTGATGCCTTTCCTGTTGGCCACCTGAGCCTGTTCTGAGCATGGAACCTGGTCTAAAGAGCGTGGGTGTCCATATTAAAGACAGCACTTTACAGTATGCAGGACCTGTGCCCAGGCGAATGACTGCTATTATCACGATCAGCAGCTGCACACCTGCCTCTGGGAGGTGCTGGATATGAAGCAGCGGAGCTTAGGCCCTGCCCCTGTAAACAAGATGGTAATGCCTCTTGGACACAGTTGAAGGGCAGAGCCAGGCCCAAGACACAGAGAGCAACATGTCCACTGTTTTCCCACACTCCAGGGAACCAGGATGAACAGAAGCTTCCAGAACCATGGTCTTAGGAAGACAATGCATAGATTCCCCTCTGAGCAAAACAGCCGATGTGTTCAGCTCGGGCTGGGCTCCCAGAGCCAGCAGGGCCTGTAACTGTGCAACGTGAGGCATGACTTCAAAGGCCAGTCCACGGGTGACCAGTGACAGTGGTGGTGAGCAGCAGAGGGATGTGAACAATCACATCCAAACAAGTGATATGTGCAGGTGGCAGTAAAGAGCCCTTCTCCACACCCTTACCTGGAGACCTGACGGGGAGGAGCAGTGAGACAGTTTGGTCACCAGGGATTTTCCGCACGGGGGCTGGGGAATCTCTCAGGCTCTATTTCCCAGGGTCTGAATCTCTAACTCTGGTCTGGCTTCCGGGATTTTTCAGAGCCACCGTGTTGCACAACTCTGAGGGGTGTCATTCAGGTCATAACCGATGGCCCTGGGTTTGGGGCTGTTGTGTTATTCCTGAATTCTGCCTTTCCGCCTGAAGCGTCAGAATTAGACAACTGTCAGCTTGAATTCAGAACTGGGGCTTGCCCCTCGGGTGCCATCTTTTCTGCCATCTTTGATGCTACACTCTGCAAAGCGGGGACTGATCTAGCTCCATCCCTTAATCCACCTGGTCGTGCCCAAGTCTATGTCATTCTAGGAGGTGACGCAAAGGAAGACACGGACAGCTGGAGACAGCAGCAAGTTTTAAGAAACTGATGTGAAAGCGATGGGGCTGTCACATTCACAGGGAAGTTCCAATTGATCACAGCTCCCATGTGATTACACCTTGTCATCACACTCCATTGGTCACTCAGCTCTATTTCCTGTAACACCGAATGGCTTATTTGTATGTACTTGTTTGTTAATTGCCTATCTCCTGCTGCTTGATTGTAAGCTCCATTTAGAGGAAGGACTTTGTCCATCTTGGTTACCATTATACGAGGTCTGCCAAGAAGGTATCCAGCCATGTAATATGAAAAATAGAGGCATTTATTGAAGAAGATACAAGAAACACTGTACACAGAACAATGACGCCTCCGTCCCCTTCAAAAGTAGGCACCTTGGCACCTCACACAGGTCTCCCAATCGCCAGCAGCTGCCCATTGTATTTTCCTGAATCTCATTGACAGTCTGAAATATCTTCCCTTTCAAAGGTGATTTTAGTTTTGGGAAAAGCCAGAAGTCACAAGGCACCAAATCTGGGCTGAAGGGGGGCTGAGTCACCTGAGTGATCTGATGGTTCACCAAAAAACTCTGCAAGAAATGCGATGCATGAGCGGGAGCAGTGTCGTGATGAAGCTGCCAATCACCAGTTGCTGCCCATAGCCGCGGCCTTCTGAATCATCCGAATAGTTTCCATGGAGGAATGTTCAAGTGTAATACAAAATCTGATGCAGATTCATTGCTCTACTCACTCAGTCATTTTGAATGAGATGGCCACACAGTACACATGCTCACTCAACAGCGTCTACCACCCCCACTGACTAGTACAATGAAGTTGTCATTGTTCACACATGCACATTCCTGTCCACTCTCCTTGGCTGCTAGGTTACATCAATGTCGTGCAAACTGTTCTTGTTATATTAACAATGGCTGGACTTTCTCCTGACAGACCTCGTATACTCGGTGCCTAGCACAATGCCTGACACACAGGAGATGTTCAATAAATATGCGTGTAATAGAGTGAATGATTAAGGAAGGAGTTGGTGGTATCACTGAAGCTACAAAGAGAAAGGGTTTCAGGAAGAATGAGGTCAACTCAACAGCAGCAAACACTTTCATAGGAACTGGTAATCTGGATGAGAGGGTCAATGGAGGTGGCAATTAGGAGAACAGTGGTGACTTCTTCCCGAGCAGACTGGTGGAGCGGGAAGACTGACATGGGGCTACAGTGAGCTGAGCTGTTAACAGGAAGGGAAGAAGTGGGGACAGAGTCTAGACGGTGGTGTTGAAAGGAAGAAGATCAATAAAAAAACCTGCTTTTAATCCAAAACCTCTTTTGCCCCCTAATCAGAAAATGCTAATGTCTACCTTTCTCTCCTGCCTGTCCCTTCCTGTTGCTTCTCTCTCAGGGCACAGACCATTAATCATCTCTCGTTACTTTATTTTTTTAATAGAATAAGCAAGTTCATGGACATTTGTTTCAGTATGATATTCATTCTCTTGGCAGGATAATAATTGATACCTTAAGTGACCTCATTAATCAGCAGGGACAATTAGAACGATGCATGTGGAGGACAATTGGCCGTGTCACCTGTCTAGGAAAGACTGGAAGGTCCCCACTATGTCTAGGTCAGAATGGGACACTCCCATGGGTCATTGACTCCTCATTTGTCCTCCTTCCTGGGTCCCTCCAAGGAAGTCTAAATTTTGGCGGCACGTGTAGGTTCAAAGCGGTTCCACTGTCACCGCTGGGCTCTGCCGCCTGAGGCCCTCTCCCTGTCTTTCTTCCTTGGGGAAAACAGGTCAGCATCGCTCTAGAGATTTCCAAACAAATAAATAAAAATACAACTTTGGTAGATGGACTTCTTCAAATGTACTCAGGAAGCATGTCATTTCATGAAAACCTCTGGTGAATCTTTTGATCAAAAAGGAATGCTCTGTGCAAAGTGAATTATCATCGCCTTCACTCCCTTTTAAAAAGTTAGCGAGTGGTGGAAAGATCAGAGAAATGTGACAGGGATGGAACACGCGGGTTTCAACCAGGCATTTATGAACGCACAAGAAGAGGAAAGGTGGACTTAACCATTATCACAAAGAGACAGGCTCTTTACTGGCTTCATGACCGCGCCCAGATGTCAGCTGGCTTTGTGACAGAGCCCAATCCTCAGTCCTGCCCTCTCTACCACAATTTGTTAATGAATTCCTTATGTCGGCATAATTTGAGATTGATGGAAAACTTGCAAAGTTACTATGGAGCATTCCCATATGCCTTTCAACTCCTCTCTCCTGATGTGAACATCTTCCATAACCATGGTAATTGGTCAAAATGAAGAGATGAACATTGGCATTTTACTATTAACTAAATTATGGTCTTTATTCGGATTTAATCAGTTTTTCCACAAATGTCTTTTTTCTGTTCCAAGATCCAATCTAGCAGGCCACGTTGCATTTAGTGCTGTAAATTTTAATGTCTTATATGGGAACAGAGATGGCACACTGGACACTTTATGACTGATGTAACCAAGACCCAATCCAAAAGGCCCCTCAAGCTTAATCTAGAAGACTAGCATTGAAGACAGACAGGAGTAAACTTCTGTCCTTGGGTCCTAGACCCAAACTGTAAAAGCAGTTGCCAAACATTCCTGAAGCTCACAGCTGACTGACTGTGTGCTTTGGTGCCAGGAAAGCTTATGAGACATGGGGACATCTTCCCAGGGTGAGAGTGTCTGTAGGGAGAGGACGATGCTTCTGGTCTATGTGGGTTTGTTTACCTTCTAACTGCTTTCATTTTTCTAAATTGCTTTTTTAAAATATGAATCTTTCAGAAACACAAGAAAGGCTAGAGAAGACTATAATGAGCACCCATGTATCCAACACCTGCTAAGGAAATGAAGCATTGTCAACACAGGCCCAGTCCCTCAGGAGCTCTCCCTCCCCTTGGCATGGTGACAAGACCCTTCATGATCCAGCCTCTGCCTCTTCTTCCATCAGTCATCAGCCCCCACCCCAAACAACAAGAACAACAAACAAATAGGCAAAAATCCAACTCACTCCCAGCTCTCCAGCGTATGGGATCTCGGGAGAGTCCCTGAATATCGCGCACATGCTCCAGCCCCTTTACACTCACCGTTCCCCCTGCCTGCTCTCTTCCTGCTGTCTCCATCCATTCCCACTTGCAATTTCTCCTCTGAGACATTGTTCGAGGGGCACCTCCTGAGTCGCGTCTGCCCTGATTCCTCCAGCACAATGCCTCCAGACTCTCATTGCCTAGCACACATCTCTCCAGGCTGAATTGACTTGTCTGTTTCCCTCGTATTTCTGCCTGGACATGTCAAGCTCTCCCAGGTCAGGGCCCGTGACTAGTTCATCTCTAGATCCCAAGGTGCAAACGTAAGGCCTGGAATGAAGAGTTATTTGGGGAATATCTGAAAGTCCTACAGTTTAGTGCGATGGTTAAGAAAATAGTCTCTAACGCGAGTAGTGGTGCTTGGGTTTGCATCCTGGCTCTGCTATTTACTAGCTGTGTGACCTCCATCGGGGTCCTTAATGACTCTGTGCCTTGTCCTCCCCTTCCTAAGTCGGGGATTAGGAATGGTATCTCCCTCACAGAGTGCTGGGATGATGCAGTGAGTTTATATAGGTAAAATGTTTAGAACAGTGTTTAGCATGTTGTAAGCACTTAAGAATTATTATTATAATTATTTCTATCAAAGTGTATAGTCACCGGGGTTGGGGTTCCACAAGGCAGGACCCAGATTAAGGATCTGGGTGCCAAATGTGTTTATTTGTTAACTGACCCCACGAAACACAGTGAGAGAGAAGAGAAACGAGACAGGACAGGGAAGGTGGACCCTAGGGGCCCTGGTCACCAGGTAAGGTGCCACTGTGAGGGAGTGGAGTTGAATCCCACTTCAGGATTCTGGGAGTAGGAGCAGAACGTGTAACTCAGTTATCCTACTGGAGGGAGAGGAGGCCTTCCTTTGTTGCTCCTTGGCTGCTCCTGGGGAGATCAGCTCTAACCAATGAGCAATGCTCGGGCATCTGTGGGGTCTGCTGGGTCTCCTCTCCGCTCCGTTGGATACTTAAGCACAGGATCTGGGTGGAGAGTGGAGGGCAGGGCAAATGCCCAACAGGACTTCTGACCATGCCCCCGGCTGCCTGGCTTCCTGCTTCCCTCCAGTGCCTTCAGGGCTGCTGGCCCCCTGCCCATCCCCTCCTCGACTCCATCCTCATCACAGCTTCCCCAGGGCTGGCACCGCAGAGATGCAGCGCTGCTGAAAAGTGACGGGGATCACCAGCCAACAGGCACGCCATCCTCAGCACCAGGCTGGTGGCTGGCAGAACGCGTGCCTTCACCCTCTCCAAGGCCCTCAACCCCCGAGCTTCCCTCGCCAGTCCCCTTCTGACATTTTTTTCAGCTTTAGTACCTGATGGCAGAGAGACATCCTGGCCCACTGGCAGGACCCATGGCAACACAGCCCATTACAGTGGTGTGTGGCTGGTTCCTGCCCCCTCCCTGCAGGTGGCTGAGGCTGGGCCAGAGAGAGGTGGGCAAGAGGGGACCCAGCTGCCCACTCTGCCCTCTGCCTCCCACCTCCGGCTCCTGCTGCCGGCTTCTCATTACTCCCTTCCACAGCCCCTCGCTTGTTTGTCCCTGGTGCCTGGTAATTAGGCTGTGTTTATTAAACCGTGGGCTCCGGCTCTGCTCACCTGGGCTCTGCTTACCATAGATTTTCCTGCGAGGACTGCAGAGATCGTAAAAACAACATCCCACCTTGTCTCTCCTGCTTATTTACTAACTTGGCCATAAATAATCAGGGCGATTTGCATCTTAATACTTGGCTTTTTATAGCACCACACATCTGAGCACTGGCAGTCAAGCTGGGAGCTGGGGCAAGAGGAGCCCTGCTCTGGGCTGGCCAAGACATTGGCCAGAGAAGCTCCTGACTTCCTCCTCCAACCAGAGCGTCTGGTACGCTTGTCCTGAACTCAGCAGAGAGGGGGCCAGTGTGGGGACTGGGGGAGTGGGAGGAGGGGAAGCCGGGCATAGGTCCTCGGTCAGGAGCAGAGATGGGCACAGCTGCAGTGGGAGGTGATAACTCTAAGGTGTCCCTTTGCCCAGAACGGCCTTTGGGCTGAGAAAGCAGGAAGACTTCTGCTCCCCAGCCTCCCACATCACATGGGAGCTGGTCTGAGCAGAGCACTCACACACTTGAATCAGACCTGTGGCTCCGCCATTTACTTACTCTCTTTGTGACTCTAGGCAGGTCATTTCCCCTCTCTGATCCCTGTTTCCTCATCTGCAAAGTGGAGAGCGCGATAGTACCTGCCTTGGAAAACGTTTGTGAGGATCCAGAGGGTTAATACAGGGAAGGCGCTTAGCAGGGTGCTGGCACACAGTACGCGGTTGATAAGATGATGATGATGCTATAAAAACAAATCCTCTACGTTCTGTTCCTACAGCTATCAAAAAAAATTTATGAAGAAAAATAAACCAAGACCTGCTCCAAGCACAGAGAAGGAATTCGCTGTCAGGCCACAGTCTGAAAGGCTGTGAGATCAGAATAGAAATATGTGGGGGACACACTCACAGGAACAGAGAGACTGCCCACGGAGGCCGATGGGACAAGGAGCAGGCGGGGTTTAGAGACGGTGCTGTGCTGCTGTCTGAGGGCTGGCAGGCTGGTACGGGGGGAGCGTCAGCTTTCAGGGTCCACACAGGCCCGCAGGGCCGCCCCTCCCTGGTCCCCAATGCACACACCTGGCCTTCGGCGCTGCTCATCCTGCCTTACTAAGCTGTGGTCAGTCCCCTTCCCCAGAAGGATGGAGCCTGCTCCCCATACCCAAGCCCTGAATTGCATTTTAACTCCATCCCCTGCCAGATATGAAGTATTTTGTAAGCTGGAGGCCTTGATGCTACATTCTTAGATCCCAGCTTGCTTTCAACTTCGGCCAGTGTTGGGGGTGGAGGAGGCGGAACCCACCCTGAACCCGCTTTAGGACCCTCTGCCTCTTGGGCACTGGCCAGCGAACATGCCAGGCAATGAAACGCAGCCCTGGTTCCCCCATTGCTTCCACCCTCTCCCGTATTTGAGGTCCCTGCAAATCTGGAGACTGGGCTCCTAACTATGTCCCATGGGATGGAAGCATAAAGGGTCACAGCAAGACAGGAAGAAATGAGCCGTGACCATAGTGATGGGCTCCGCTTGAGACGTGAAGAACCAAGGACTCATACTATTATGACCATAAGGTCGCTGCTACACATGACAAAGGAGAAAAGGGACGGAGCTGTCAACATCAGCAGGAGTCAGGGTGCTTCCAGCCACCAGCAGTGGCTGAGCCTGGCCAAGCAGGGACTCCCTTCAGTGCCTGGGAGAGGCCACCATGCCCCTGGCCCGGCGCCTAGCGCCAGGTGTGCTTCTGCCGGGCCCCCTCTCCTCAGCTCCTCCTGCCGTACCCCCTGCAGTCTCCCTTCCAGCACCCTACACATTTCCATCAGAAAGCTTATCAAAAGCTGTAATCAATTTGTTTAGTTTCTTTCTTCATTTACTTATTAGCCTCTCCTACGAGAGGCCACGCTGGGGAGAGATGGAAATGTGTGTGCTTTGTTCCCCCACTGTCTTCCCAATGCCTTTCTCACCCCTGCGGGGTGACCACATGGCCCAGTGTAATTAACACATTACACGGTGGCCCTCAGTGCCTGGCCCATAGGTGCCCGGTGACCGTTTGGGGAATGAATGACCGCGTGAGCACAGGAGTGGGACACTGCGGCGGTTCGTGGAGCACACCCCGGCCCCTGCTCCCCTCACCCCCAGCCCCCATCCCTGTGGGCTGAATCCTCATTAGTCGCCACCCTTTGGACTCGCCCCTGGCTGGTCCCACCTCCTGTGTTAGCTCAGACGCCCACCCCTCCATCCCCCTGCCATGCTGGACCATCAGGTCATCTTCGCGGGCCCACCTCTGGGCTGCCAGAAGCCACAGGCATGGCTGGAAGAGACCCCCTGGGTCTCGCCACATCCGTGAGGTGAAGAAGAAATGGAAAGAAGACAGGGAGGAGAGGCTGCGGGTGAGGACCACAAGAAGGCCCAGTGGAGGGGACGCCACGGAGGGCAAAGAGGGCGAGCTAAGCAAAGGCCCTGGCCAGGTGCGGGAACGCCCTGTGAAGAGGATCTCCAGGGGGCGCACAGACAGGACTGCGGGACATACTGACAGAGAGAGCAGGGATGTCTTAGGGCAGTGGGCGGAGGGGAGGGATGGATGGGGAGGTGTGCAAAGCAGTGATTTTTTTCATTTGCTTTTGAAGAATCAGAGTAAGCAAGCCTAGGTGTAGGCTGCGACGAAAGAGCAGGGGAGCGGGTGAGAAAGAAGTGTAGAGAGAGAGAGAGAGAGAGAGAGAGAGAGAATCACTGGGGAAGAGTCCAAGTGGGAACGGGCCTGAGAGCCAGGGAGAAGCGTGGCCTCAAAGGAAGAGGGGCAGATGGGCACCTGGCAGGTCGCTGGAGGCAGAAGGGGCCCCCGCGAAGACCTCAGTGAGATGAGAAGAGAGGCCTTCTACTGTGTGTAGGACCCGCCACATGACAGGCAGGACCCCAGGCAAAATAAAAATGTAGGCCTCTTGTTCAAAATGATCAGAAACTACATGATGGTGACTAACCAAGTGTGGGCCCTTTCCAAGCGCAGGACCCCGTGTGACTGCACAGGCCCCCACCGTGCACAGAAATGAGAAGGGGATGATGTCAGGAGGCCGAGAGGTTTGGAGTGGCCAGAAGAGGCCTGCGATCCTGGCTGCAGCGCAGAGGCGCTGGGGTGGTCCGGACCACAGGGGGAGCCGCGGCAGCCAGTGCGGGGCTCGGAAATGGCACCGCCCAGCACACACCTGCCGCTCCCGGACCCACCCCAGGGACGCACGGTGGGAGTTATCTAGCGATTGGATGAAGGCCTTTCAGCTTCAGTCCACCTTGACTAGCTCCACACCACGTCCCTGATCAAGGCCTTCTACAGCTGCCCAGTGCCTCCACAAAAATCCAGTTCCTCCAGGAGCCGGCTTTAAATCCACCTTTCCAACAACTGTTCATCGGCCCTGTGCTTGGCAGGATCAGGTGTTCGTTTCATGCAAGCATCAAGCCTCAAGGTCCTCCCAGATACGCCTGGGGTGGCCGCTCCTCCCAGCCGCGGCTCACGCTGTGCCCCTCCCTGGGATGTCCTGCCCTTGTCCCACCTTCCAGCCTAATCGGATTGATTATCTGAAGCCCAGCTTGGGTCCTCCCAGGAAGTTTTCACAGGTAAAATGTTGCCTTGTGACAACTCTCAGTCTATCAGTGGTCCTAGGTCCCTTCAGAGCCTCCGAGAGCTCAAAGGGAGCCAGGCGCTAAGCGGGGTCTGTGGGGGGAGACTGTCCTCATACCCGCCTGCCCCCACAATACCGAGCGCCCAGACCCCCATGCAACCATTTTATGGCTGACAGGATGAGGGGCAGGAAGGACTCCAGAAAGGCTGGATTCCTCCCCTGGGCTAGGGCAAGTTAGGGCGGCGAGGGGAAATGCAGTTATAAAACAGGATACACAGCATGATCCAATTTTGGTAAACTCAATGTGTAAGTGTACGGGGGTGTCTTATCGGTGGCTCTTTGGAGTGGCTATATTACAGCTAATTTTTTTTAGAACTGTCCTTTATAATAGTCTGATTTTCTAAGTTTTCTATAATTAGAATATATTTATATAATGAAAGCATACTTACCAAAGAAAGGGAAGGAGAAGGACTAGGAGGCTGAGGAGTGGAGGCACTGGAAGGGTCCTGGGCAGGTGCCGCTTCTGGTCCCCGTGCACCCCAGCGCCCTGTGCACCCCAGCACCCTGCACCCTGGAATTCCTTCTCCTCCGGAAGCCACAGTGCTCAGCTCCCAGCAACAAGTGTGGGATGTGTGCAAGTCATGGGCTCCCAGTTTCTATTTTCTTCCTCTCTCTTCCACTTCGTATTTTGTAAGAATCTAATTTTAAACTCTCCAGATGACATATTTTTGATCTCTTCAATTGATTCTTTGCGGAAATGGAATAACAGAAGTGCAGTGTATCTTGTTAATGGGACGGGATAAAGAGGCCTTGAAGGCTTGGAAAGCAGCCACTGGCCAGTCCCCACTGGTCGGGCCTCACCTTTGCGCCTCCCACCCCACACCCTCCTGCTTGTGCCAGGAAGCTGAGATGCACAAAGGCCCCACCCACCTGCATCCCCAGAGGCTGGAAAAGCCAGCATTTTGCTGCAATTAGAGGCATCTACTTGCACAGGAGACTGTAACCCGTAGGTAAGGACGAGAACTGGGGACAGAGGGAAGCACACATTTGCTAACATCACAGCAGGGGTCCTCAGGCAGGGGCCATTTCACCCCTCCCTCCAGCTCAGGGACATCTGGCCTTGTCTGAAGACATTTTTTGATTTCTGCAAGAGGGGAGGGGTGCTGCTAAAAATATCCCACAGTGTGGAGGACAGCGCCCCCCTCACCCATGAAGAACAACCCAGCCCCAAATAGCAGCAGTCGCTCTGTAAGCAAGCTCGTCCTACAGATTCTCTTGCTGGTAGCAAGGCGACCCACGACCCTGACCCATCCTTAGGTTACCTGGACACTCATCAAGTCTGTTTCACAGCGAAAAACGACACCCTGGCTCCTCCTCGGCACGGAGGGCCACCGCTCACCACTTCGGCCCATCTCACTGTTTGGAGCGGGGCTCAGAAGCCCAACTTCCTGAAATCAAATCCCAGCACTACCACGTGTGAGTCACTAAATCTCCTTGTGCCTCAGCTTCCACATCTGTAAAATGGGGACACCTACTTCAAAGGGTTTGATATAAGACTTCAAGGCGTTCAGACATGTCGAGCAGGGCCTGGCACACAGTAAGCGCTCAGGAAGTGGGAGCCGTTAATATTCTCCAGGTGAGCGAAGTGGATCACTGTGCAGCAAAACTGCCCGTGACCGCCCTGCACCCCCACCGCCGCACATGGGGGCGCGCAGGCTTCAGGGCCGGCCCCTGCAGGACCTCTTTGAGTCCTGACCACCTGTTATTATTATTGCCATCCATGTCACGGCCAATATGATCCCCATTTTCCCAGGGCGGAGCTTGTTGGCTCAGCTGGGCAAGGCGACTTGCTTCAAGCCTCTCCATATCTGGGAAGGAGATCAGGTTAGGGATTCTCCTCCACTGAGGAGCCAAGCAGGACAATTGTGGCTCTTTGGACCGTCGGCTCCTGACCGTGATGAATCTGAAATCCACCGGAGCATCCCGCCGCGGGCCCTTTTACTTCACCGGGACCCGGGAGCTAGGGCTCGTTCAGAACCCAACAGGCCCTCTGGGCTTTGCGGTGGCATTTTGAGGCATCAACATATGGACCCAGACTAAAAATAAACCCTTAAACCTTCAGCTATTTTATTACCAAGTAATACACATAAGTGGCACCTAGGGGGTGTCCAATGGCATACACACCTGGCAACAAAAGAGTGGCCTGTGCTTCCTGACACTGTCACTTTAATGTGGATGCTTCACAACGGCCAAGCCAGGGAGTCCTGCTGGGGCCATTTGTCAGGATAGACGTTTGAGCTGGCCACGCTGGCCACGTGGGATGCAGAAGACAGAGAAGGGAGTAGACAAGGCGGGGTGGAGGGGAGGGCAGGACCATGAACATGAGAACAAAGCACAAGAACTCATCCCAGAGAGAGCAGGACAGCCAGCACGGGAGGACAGCCCAGGGTCCTCTGTGCCTGGCTCTGGCTCTGCCGGGGCCTGTCCTGCTTGGTGGCCCTCGCCCCACCCTTGCTTCTGCAGGTCTCTAATGCCCTGTTCCGTGATTCCACAAGTGACAGTTTCTGGAGAAGCAAAGAGACAAAACTGACTGCAAAAACCAATGCCCAGACCCGACCCTGCAAGAGGCCACTCCCCAGAACGCTCCTCTTTCCCGGGGGTCTCCTCTCCCTCCCTCCGGCGTGGTATTCCCTTTCCTCTGAGAGTGTCTTCTAGTTTTCCTGGAACACACCTTCCCGTGCACAGCCCTGCCTTCAGGTCTCCCAGCCCTTTCCTTCTTCTCTCCCTGCCATCTTCCTGCTCTCAAAGATGGGGTGGCTCCGCTGGCTGGTCAGAGAGCCCACAATGCCAAAGAGCAGACTCCATCCGGCCTGGGCTACAGTCAGAATCTCCAAGGAGCGCCCATTAGAAACCCTCCCCCACATCTCTGCTTTTGCCCTCTGGTTGGCCCAGGTTCAAGGGCACCATCCAGTGCTCTGCTAGGTAGACCTGGGTTTAAGTTCATCCCTGGGACTTACTAGCGGCCCGAGCTTGGGACAATGACTTGACCTCTCTAAACCTCAGCTTACTCATCTGTACAATCAGTGGCTATGCCCTAACTCATGGACTTACGCGGAGGAGACGAGATGATTCACAGAGTCGTAGGACTATGCCCAGAACACAGCGGATGCTCAACGATGGCCACGTGCATAGCCTCTAAGCAGGAGTCCCGAGCCTGGGCTCATTAAAAGATGGTTGCATGTATGTTTGCACAAGAGAGTCCACGGTGATCTTCAAAAGTTCAGGCGGGTCCACACCCCCCACCCTGCCAAAGTTAGGAAGTTGGGGCAACCCTGCACAGTGGCTAAGACTGACTTCGGAAGTCTGACACCTGGGTCCAAATTCCGCCTCTGCCACTTGCTAGCGGTGTGACCTTGGCAGTCACTCCACTGCTCTTCACTTCAGTTTCCAACCATAATATGGGGATAACGACAACCCCCCATCTCACAGGGATGCTGAGAGCACTAAACGGCGAGGATGTGTGTCCACCTGCCTTAGAAGACCACCAGGCACATATATGTGATATGATGTGCATGCATTTTATACAAAACACACACAAACATATCAAATCAAATGTGTGTGTAAGTGTATGTATTAATTTTTATTATCAGGAACCATGGCTCCAAAACCTGCTCTTGATTCGCTCCACCCTCCCCCTTGTTCGTTCCCTCCTGTTTCCCCGTCTAGGCCTCCGGGCCTGCCTCTCCCTCAGCATTCCTGCTCCCTGGCATCACGGGACACCCTCTAAGTCAGAGCAGGGATGGGGCAGAGGATGGAAGGGAGGGGAAGGAATCACAGCTTCGGGCTCAGTCTCCAGCCTGGCAGAGTGGGGTGTGCAGTGAGGCTGGAGGCTCAAGGCCGAAAGATTGGCAGGGCCCTGGGGGCCACGTCTGACTTGGAGGCAGGAGCCAGGGGCAGAGTCAGCTGCAGGGAGAAGCGGGCTGGTGAGACTCAGGTGGAGCCTCGCCCTGGCCTGGGGAGCCAGGGCTCAGGGCCGCTGGGACCCCACAGGGCACGGACCAGCCAGGGGCTGGGCAGAGCGCCGCCCAGCACCGCACAGCAGGCACCTTCGTGCCCAGGGTGCCCAGGGTGCCCAGGTCCTGGGCCCAGGAGGCTGAGCCCTGAGCCGCTGCTGCACAGTCAGGCTGGGGCAGGACAAGCACAGGCTCTGAGCAACAGCACTGTCTGCAGCGGGGCGGGAGAGGGGCTGTGAAGAGCGATATTCAATAATCAAATTAGAAACATCACAAATTCCTGGAAAAGAGAGTGAAACGACTCCGCTCTGAAGGGGCGGCGATCGATGGTATCGGCAGGCCCATCGTGCCCATGCAGATTTATGGAGAAAGTCGCACTGGCTCCCTCGGCCAGCAGAGAAGACACGTTCGGGGGATAACAGGCTCACCCCACCCGCTCGGGGTGGGCAGCGGAGAAGGCTGCCTCGGGGGATGAACTCCAGAACCGATCCTCCTCCCCCACACTCGATTCCCCTCAATGGCTCACTGCCCTGCGCAGCGATTAGAGGGGAAACATTGAGAAATGTATGTTTACTCAACTATATGCTTGATCGGAATGAAAAACACATCATTAGCCAGAGAAGCAGGATGCAGACAACAGAGCATTATTTGCAAATGATCAACAGTCCAGGGCATAGAGATAAACATGTGCAGAAGATGTAAATCTGAACCATGAATGCCAGTTCTATTTCTATGAAAACACAGTTCTTTAGTCCTGCCTGCATTCATTCGTGCCTGGGTCTTCATTCTTACTTGGTTCCTCTCCATTCAACAGATGCTACAAAGGACAGACCAAGGGCTCACACGTAAGCAACCAGTGTCCTGCCATTCTCGAGCCAGGGCCCCAGGAGCCACGGCAGGGCGTCGTAGGGCGTCTCGAGCAGACCACGGCTGGCGGTGGAGGCATCACTAGGGAGCTCCCCGGGACTGCAGAACACTGGGCCCCAGTCCAGACCTGCGGAATCCGAATTGGCACCTCCACAAAATCCCCAGGGGACTTGCATGCACATTAAAGTTTGCAAAGCACCCATCTAGGCTGCTGTCAATCTTCTAAAACCCCAAGCCTCCCTCCCTTCTGTGACCCACATGAAATGAATACGTCCTTCTCTAATGTGGTTTGAAATTTCTAAAAAGTAAATAAAAGCTAATCAAAGCAATGGTCGTGAAGATGTTTTTTGAACTGCACACGCCACCCCCCTCCTACCTAGACTATTTGATGGGACGCCAATGCCCTGACTCCAGGGGTCTGGGAGAGGAGGTATACCCCCAGGGGAAGAACTACTAAGTTAAGGAGAACAGGCCCCACCGTAGAGGTGGGGTGCCCATGGCCCAGAGAGAGGTGGCCCTACAAGTTCTAACTTCTGCGCTGATCCTTCCAGAAGCAGGACGTGCAGTGCCTTCTGAGGGAGGGAGCCCCAACTCTAGACAGAAGTGTTAGAAATGACTTAAGATTTGACCCTGTCACTTCCATTTCACAGCCCGACTGCCACCGTCTGATGTCCTGTCCTCAGGCGTCTGACATGTGCCTTGAGAGTCCCCTTTCCCCAAGTAAACCCGGAAATCCATCCTGCAATATAAACCGAGTACACCCGCCCTCCTGGCCATTCTCCTTAGGACCCGCTTCCATTTGTCAATGTCCCTCTGGGGGTGCGGGCGAGGTCGGGGGGACATTTAAGCTCCTTCCTTTCCTTTACTTTTAACTTTGTAGCCATTAAAAATGCATTCTTACTGCAAAAATAACACAACTATGGGACAAAAGGTTTTTCAATAAGGAACATGAAAAAATCATTCATAATCCAGCCATCCTAATACCTATCTTATCAGCATGCCGCAGTCTTTTCCACCGGAGTATATGTTCTTATGCAGTGATATACATAATGCACAGGCAATTGTTGCGCGCGCGCGCGTGTGTGTGTGTGTTTAACTCAACACTTCGCTTTCGTAACTCACACATTTTTCTATGCTGCAACAGTCTGGGCGGTTGTCCGTCTGTGGCATCCCCCTCCAGTGAGGGACCGAGGCTACCTCAGTCTCCTGGGGCGATTTGACCGGTTCAGAAAAGAGAAGAGTTTCTTCCACCCGTGTTTTCAATGGCAGACCCTGCCACACCATCTTCCTGTGCCCAAAGGAGATCACGTCCCCTCAGGGTTTCACGAATGGAGCCACCTCTTCCACCCTGTCCTAGTGTCACCCACTTTTGGCAAGGGGGACCTAAACACACAAGGCCTTCATTCATTTATTCATCCACTGGACAAATACTGGTTGAGACCCGCCCTGTAGCAGGCAGCGCACCGGGGGCCATACTGGAACGGTGTGCAAGACGGTCTGAGGAGCCCCTGGGACTGTCATGGCGGTGGCCGCCTCCACACGGCAACACAGCACAGGAAGGGGAAGGGGCAGGCATTTGGGGGCCGCCCGTGACAGGCTGGACAATAGATACACACCTCGGCTCACGGGATCCTCTCAACAACTCTCCCTCTTTGCGGGTAAGAAAAGGGAAAGGGGCCGCCCAAGGGAACAGCTGGGATTCAGAGCAGGACTGCCTGGCTTCACAACCCCTTCTGAGTCTGTTCATTTACTATCGAAAACACATTGCGGCTCAACAGACGGGAGAGGAGTTGGTGGGAACAGGTGAAATGGGTGAAAGGAATGAAGGTGTATAAATTGCCAGTTATAAAAACAGTCACAGGGATGTAAAGTACAGCGTAAGGAATGTAGTCGGTAGTGCCGTAACAACTATATATGATGTCATATGGGTACTAGACTCACTCGGGTGATGACTTCATAAGGTCTATAAATGTTTAATCATTATGTTGTATACCTAGTATTGATATATCATTGTATATCAGTTGTAATTAAAAACAAACAAACGAACAAACTCCTTCGGAGTTTCCTAAACTCACACGGGGCTTAGGAGGGGCTGCCTTTCACTCCAGATCCTCCACGGGCTCCAGGGTTTTTAAAAGGCCATTAGGAGCCGCTCCCAGCAACATGCTTCAATTGTTTCACAAAAGACAAACAAAAAACCCGGAATACCACCTGTTCTCAGGGCAGGTGATCACATTTGGAGAAAGGAGGGAAAAGGGAACTCTTCCAGAGAAGCACATCAGCCGGGAGCACGATTTAGACAAAAGTCTAATTGAGCTGCCTTATGTTTCACTTGACCAGCTAACAAACATTTGTGTGATTTAAACCTTTTCCAGAATCCGTTCTGACAACCAAGTATCCAGGAGGTGACTCAGTCTGCTTCTTATCGCCACCAGACTTCGAACACGCCACCTCCCCCCTTCATAATTACTCCAGGCAATCAGCACCAACTGATCAATCAAACAAAGAAAATTGCAGGTTTGAAGCTTTAATTAAATCTATCCAGCACTATCTAATTAAAGAAAATCTTTACTCTTCTACATACTCTGAAGTAGAAGGAGCCCACTCCTTCGGGGTTCTGCAAATCATCTGCCATGGCGAGGCCTTTAGCCAGCGTAGGTTGGAGGAGCAGCACAGTGGCAAGAAGCTGGTCACTCCATCCCTCCTTTCCCTGTTGCCCAAGTTCAGGTAAATTTCAGTGCAGGGCCAGGGCTGTGGAAGAGGAATCACATCTGCGGTAGGGTCCCTCCCATCCACAGACTCCCTTTCGGACCAACGGCTCCTTGTTCAGGCTGCCTTCCTCCGTCCACCACTGGATCGGCAGCCCACGACGTGGCGGGACAGCACCCCTCGGAGAAGGGATACTGAGAACTCGGCCACCTCGTACTAACTTTGCGCTTATTCCCAGTACTGAACCTCAGCTCTGTCCTCTCCAGAATGGGGCAGGAAAAAAAACCACTTACTGGATTACTCAGACAGGGCAATCACACAAGGTGCCTGGGAAGCTTAAACAAACAGAACTGGGAGGAGCGACAGTGGGCCCCTAAAAGGTGGAGCCCTGCGGCTGGAGGATATTCCAAACCCACCCTGGTCTGCAGGAACTCCTCTTGTCTTCTTTCTCCCACCTACCAAGAGGCTTCGCAGCTCTCTCACATTCTGGATTTATCTATGGGCCATGACGAAGTCCCGTTACGACTGAAATACAGCTGGTCTGCTGGAGCCGGGATCAGTTATCTTTGCTCTTTGCTGCGTAGAGTTTATACGTCTAAGATCCACTTTGTCTGTGACGTGTGGCTACAGGACACTAAAGAAGAGAGAGGTTGGATATGCCTCTACCTGTTGGCCATGGCATCACACAAAGCCCCCAGGTCACCAGCTGAGAGCCCTTTGGGACAAATTCAAATAGGGAAAGTGGGGCCAAATCTATAGACTTCCTTCCTTGTTAAGGCTGCCTCATAAGGCCACCACTCTTATCAAGGGACAAAAGTGGCAGTGGTGATGGGGAGGAGGGAATCAGGACGGACAGGGGAGGCCCTTGTCAGGTGCAGAGAAGCTCGCCTATGTAAACCTTGTGAAAACATTTTCTCCTTCAAGCAGGATGGAAGGCACTGTGTTGCCAGGCTCCAGGGAGCTGAGGGGCATCGTGAGGTCAGAAATCACTGCTATGGCTTCACCTCCCAGACTAGTTTATAACCCTCTGTCTTCTTGCCTTCATCATGTTACCCTGGGAACCCCGGTGAGCAGAGCTCCTGGGTGACAGGTGCCATACGTGTACCGGAAGTTACCGATGAATGATTCCTCATCTGTACATTTCCTTCATAAAGCCTGCTGGGCCCCAAGAAAGAAAACACTTGTAAGACAGACAACCCAATGCAACAGGTGTCCTGGAGTTGCCTGAGGGTAGGTGGAGACACCAAGCTCACCTTGTTTCAAGTTTTTACTCAAAGTCACCTTATTTGTGACAGCTTTCTTGGCCACCCTATTAAAATCTCACCCCTGACATATCACACCTGTTCCCTGATGCATATTTTCTTCATAGTGCTTATCTAAGTATCTTTCACCGTGAGTGGAATCTGTAAGACTAAAGGTATAAGAAACTGTACATAATCACTATTTTCTAGTTAAAAACATTGCTTGCCTTTGGGTTACAGCTTAACAATTCTGATAACCACTCTACATGTATCCTGGACATGAACAATTAGTAAATAGATAATGTATGGTAAGGAGCTGGGGTCCTCACTGTTGGAGTGGAAGGTTCCAGTTAAGCAAGGGGAGGAAGCTAGAATGATTCATGTGCTCATGGATTAGAGTTGTAGACTCCAGTATGAACTCCTGTTTAGCTGAATAAAGATACAGGAGGAAGCAGATAAAACTTTACAGGTACATGTGGATACATGAGTGGGTATACACACATCTCTTTTCTTGCTTTGTCAGCTGAGAGGGTCTAGAGGGTCAATGACACCCCAATAATACTGCGTACAACCAGTGCCACATCTTGGCTTCTAAGACCATTTTCCCATTAGAGGAACCAAAGCTCATGTGTCCAAAGAGCTTTGGTTAAAACAACAGCAGCAGTAGAACATCAATAACAAAAACTGATAATAAAGGGGAAATGTCAAAGAAAACAGGAGCCATGTCAAGAGTTCCTAATGGCCAAAGGTGGAAAACATGAGTGACAAAATAAATAAACTAACATTGGATTATAACCCAAAGTATAAAATAAATACCCATGAATCCATACTGATATAAATAAATCAATAAATGGAGGAAAATAGACATATTTTTCCTGCAGGTGAATTCCAAGTAATTTATGCAGATACTGTATCCTAAAGAAGAAGCATAAGTCTCTGCCCCACAGGTGTGGGCTGCACACAGTGAGTTCCTTCCAAAGAGGAAAGAATGGAGAGGGAATAGCTTTACAGTGGAGAAGACTGACCGACACGCCCTCAGGCAGGCGATCAACAGGGATCAACATCAACAGGGATGAGTCACGTTGATAGTACATATCCTTGACAGGATGTGATGAAAATGTGGTCTTCCTTCCAAAAGCACCTCACTCCAGTCTAATCGGGAGAAAAACTTCAGACAAATCCCGAACAGAAGGACATGACGCAAAATACCTGACCAGCACTCCTCAAAACTGGCAGTCATCAAAAAGGACAGTCGAAGAAACTGTCACAGCCAACAGAAGCCTAAAGAGACAGGATGACTGAACATAATGGGACATCCCGGATGGGCTGCCAGCACAGCAGAGGGACAGAAGGCAAAAACCGAGGCAATATAAATAAAATATGAATATCGGTTTATGGATTGTGACGCACATACCATACAAATGTAAGATGGTAACAGCAAGGGAATCTGGGTGAGGGTCATGTCAGGAACTCTCTATACCACCTTCACAACCTTTCTGTAAATATGAAACACTTTCTATTTATTGTAATTAAAAGTTTGTTGCTTAAAAAGTGAAGAAGAGAAAGATCTCCGTAGTTCCAGGGTTAAGGATAGACTGAAAGTGACAAAGGCAACAGCAGCGAGACCACGTAGGAGGCTGCTGCGATCATGGAGGCTGGAGGTGCCGGTGGCCTGGACCAGAGCAGAGGTAGCCGGAAGAGGTGAGCTTTGGATAGGACAATAATGACTGAAAAACTAACATTTACCGAGTGCAGGCCACATGCCCAGCCTCTTCGCATATCTGATTCCTTGTAGGGTAACTGAATCTTCGCAACTTCCTTAGGAGGTATGTGCTACTATATTTCCAATTTTGTGCTACAGTATTTCCAACTTTGCGTGTAGAAACTGTGACTCAGAGAAAGGTGACCTCCCCAAAGTCACACAGCCAGTTAAGAGGCAGAGCAAGGACTTGAACCCCAGAGGCTGGCTCCAAAGCCTCTCTCCTCACCACCACCCCGCCACTGTGTACTCATCGGGGGCTGCAGGGGATAGGATGGGGGTCTGCACTACAACCAGAGCCACATTTTGGTGTCCAAAAGAATCCACCCAAAGTCAGGATCGCAAAAACTGCTTTAAAATACATCACACTTCTGGGGCGGTGGCCTAAGTTTTAGGCACAAAGAGCAGACTACCCAGGAGCATCATCTGCCCCAAAGCAAACACGACTAAGTACCAACTCCAGAAAGTTAAAGGACCATATGGAATCCTCACCTACCTCTAGGTCCTAAAATAAATTCCTAGATACCAAGACTCAGAGTCTGCAATGGCTAAATGCCTAAGGAGACACTAGCTGCAAAGAAAGATAAACCCTGGACTCTCAGAAGTCTAAGTTTGTGTACAAGCTTAGTCTCACTTATGTAAAATCCAGCCCATTGGCAGCAGTTGGGGGAGGAGTGGGTTCTACTTCAAAAAGTCACCCAGCCATCCAGGCTTCTTCCACTTCCTGTCTCCAGGGAAAGAGAGAAGATCACAGAGGAGCTTTCCTGGGCCAGGCCTGGGATGGATATCTATGACCTCTGTCCACTTTCTGCAGACCACTAAGCTACACAGCCCTACCTAGATGCATGGGGGTGGGGGCTGGGAAGTGGCTTCCCTGGCTGGGTAGCTGCCTCCTACCGGCAGCTCTACCCTGTGGAGGAGGAGCGAGGATGGTGGTAGACGGTTAGCTTTCTGGGCCATACCGCTTAACAGGCCTTTGGAAAATAAACCCTGATGCTAAAGACAAACAGTGAGTTGCTGTAAGCGGCAAGAGCAGTAACTGCACGGGGCAGAACTAATCCGAGAAGATCAGGAGTGTTTTACAGCGCGTCGCCACACATCTCCAGCGTCACTCCATCACGTAATTTCAGAGCTGGAAGGAGCTTTGGAGTTCCGCTAAACTTCAGCCCTCAATTTAGAAGTCAGGAGAATGAACTGGCCCCGAAAGGAACGGAACTTGGTGAGTGTCTCCAGCAAACCGGCGGCTGAGCTGGGACGGGACCCAGGGCTCCAGCCCGGCGCAGGGCGCTGCCTCCTGTGGCAGCTCAGACCCACCCGAGGAAGTAATAGCTTGGCTCTTCGTTCACTTAAAAGCTGAGAATTGGTTTTCTTTTCTATTTACCTTAATTCTAAGGGAAGGGGAGGTCAGCACTTGGGAGGTATTATGTGGGTACCATTTCTGCTGACAAAGAAACAGTCAAGTCTCGAATTACATGTCCAAACCTGCCTGGATTACCAGAGTCCCTTGCACAATGCTGATGTCCCAAATGTTCAAGGAATAAGGGTTAGGATAAAGAAGGGGACACTTTTTTACCTCAGCAACAGCCCCGCTGGCTACCACCTGCAACAAAGGGGCAGGTGAGGGTCAAGGAGTGGCCAATTCCATTCTCGGGGGGAAGTCGCATCTTTGACCAAAGCCTGGTGACACTGTGGGCCAGACCCATCGTGCGGAGGGGTGTGGGCAGCACAGCCTCTTGGCCGAGACTCGGGCTCCAAGGGGCCTTAAATTTTGGCTGCTATTAACTAGCAGACTTGGCGAACAATCAAGGTAAGGTTTTGCTACAAGAACAGACTTTGACCTTGAACCACAGGATCCTACTGTGAATGGAGAGATTGCTCAGGACCCCAACACTGCAGCCCACCTGGCTCTGTGTATCACCGGCTGCCAATCCCAACCCCCACCACGTCTGCCCACACCCACCCTTTGGCATCAGGTGATGGAACACACGGCAGTCCCCTAGGTCACTGCAGTTGGTGTCCCAAGCCCCGAGCCAGGCAGATCGTGCTTCCTCCCCTTCCGCAGCCTCCTTCATCCCTGATGTGGCTGTGCCAACCTGTGTGAACTTGGGTGTCAAGCAGAACCAGGGAGTTTGAATACAGCCACCCCCAAGGCATGTAGCTTCTTAGTGACTCAGTTTTCTTAGCACTCAAAATGGAGGTAATATTTCCTACTCCTGGGAAAGCTGTGAAGACTAAAGGAGATATGGTCTACAAAGCACCTGGTGCACAACAGGTAATTATTTATTCCAACCCCCCAACCCTCCTCTAGGTCCATCTAAGTTGTCAACAGCTCATGGTTCAAGGGGGTAAACAGAATGCCCCCCCAGGGTCCTGCAGTGTTCCTTGACCCAGTACTGCTCCCCAGAGGCTGTGGGCCCGCAGCAGGGCTCAGGGATCTCACTGGGAGCCTCAGTGAGTCCCCCAAAGCTTTGCCGGGTAGAAGGCCATGGGTAAAGTCCACAGCGATAATCCAGAAAAACAGGCTGCTGCCCTGCCCCAGGCAACTCTGTCCAGCAGGCTTTGGCCTCTCCACTCTTCAGCTGACTCCACTCGCTATTAATCAGAGATCACTTTCCTGATTAAATACAAAGCTCCTACCAACAGGTTTGCCTGTGGATGGCAAATCTGCCAGCATTTAGGATGAATCAAACATAGTTACTTTTCAGATGTTAGGGGTTTGATAAAATCCATAATGCCTTTGGCCTCCAGCTCTCTTCCTATTAATTATTAAACCCTTGTGTGTTTCGAGGGTAATTGAATCCATGTTTCTAATTAGTTTACACTTAATTCATCAGAACAATTTTTAAAGGGCTGATGGATGTCCCAATAAGCCTCATGGGCAGTTTAATGAATCTGTAGTTAAAAAGAAATTGGACACACACCAAACTGTTAACAGCGGTTACCTCCAGGGAGAGGGCTGGGACAAGAAGGCACTTGTAGGGTTTTGTTTTGTTTTGTTTTTTCATGTGATACGCTGCTGTACTGCTTGACTTTTTAAAAGTAGTGAGTTCCTGTTACTTTTACTGTTTTATTAAAGAAACTGCTTAACAAGGAAAATGGAATGAATTTTTAAAAAGGAAATAGAGTGAATGCAAATGAGTCCCAAGCAATGAGAAGGCTCCTTGGTGTGGGGAGGGGAGCCTGGTTGCTGGCTGTAGGAGACCCATTAGCCACTTAGCAGCTTAGAGAACTTAAGATACTAAACTCCATAAAGAAAATTAATACCATCCATCTCATGGGTGTGTTGTTGGATTATTAGATAACACTTGTAATGCCTGGTTAAGAACTTTTGGTGGGCGTCTACTTCCCTTAGGATATATCACAAGATCCCAAGCATGGCATAAAGGACCCCTGGTGACCTGGCCCAGCCACGCCCCCACCTCCCCACTATACCTCGCCTACAATAAATCCAGTGTCACTACGCACCTTGCCTTGCTCTTGTTTTTTGCCTGTACCTGTGCACATGCTATTCTCTTGGTCTGAAACACTCTCCCTGTCCCTCCTTCCATTGCCCTATCAGGGATCCCTTCCTCCAGCGAGCATTCATTCATTCACTCACTCCAGAACTATTTATTGAACACCTACTATGGACCAGGCCCTGGAGATAGAGCGCGGAGTAAAACAGAAACAGCCCCTCCAGTCAAAAAGCTTACAGTCCTGTGGGAAATAAGCATAAACCAAGTTATGACACATATGCACATGTAAAACCATGAAGAACGGGGGTAGGTGATCTGAGGGGTTATCTCACAGGGGGGTCTGGCCAAGTTGAATGGTAGGGATGTCTCAGAGGACTCCCTGGGTGAGGAAGTGACAAGCGAGGTAAGATATGGGGAATGACACAAAGGGGCAGGTGGAGGGAGGACATTCCGGGCCCCCAAATCAGAATCCCCTTAAGATCTACTCCAGACTAGGTCAGGGTCCCCCATCACAGCATTCTGGACTATCTTTGCCTCTTGCTTATCTGTCTCCTTTAAGAGATTGAAAGTTCCTTAAAATCAGAGGCTGTCTTATTACCTGTTGTACCCCTAACACTTGGCACTCCTGGCAGGCATTCAATAAAGGTTAAATAAATAACAGTGAAGGAGTGAATGGCTGTGTCTACCATGATGGCTCATCCATTACAGGAGTCCTGTGTCGTTATTTCTTCTTTGTCCTTTCCAGTGTCCTCTCTCTGCTTCGGTCCTAAACAAGGATGCTCCCTCATCCCCAAGGGTCCTTCCGGTCACCTCCTGCCCACAAGAGCTCATGCTCAAGAACTCTGGGGAGAGGACGCTCCAAGGACAATCCTACTGATACACAAGGCACGCTTTCTAAGAAATCCAACAGACAAGTTCTTTAGGGGCTTCTGAGGTGATACGCATTCATAAGACGACGGTAAATCTGGCAAATTGGTGAATTTTTAACAACTTCCAAACAGGTGTCTAACGCCAGTTGAGTGAAATCTGCAACCAGCTCCAAATGACTAACTGCATTGCACCTTAGGCTGATGACAGAATGTGTATTGCCAGTAATTGAGGGAATGAGTTCTAGTGTTTCCCATAACTTCAGCCCAAATGTCTAAATTAAAGGATGCTTAGCTGTGCTTAACTGGTGCAGTCATCACCAGCGCCCTATAAACCTTCCAATAGACAGTGATGCAGTTTATTAGCAATGTCTCCGTAGATTATGTTCGCTGGCGTTCCATTAGAAAACTTCATTCCACATTACATTGCAACGCAATCGGATGTCTGCCAGCACGGAAAGGCCATCTAATTGTGGGAAAGCAGAGATGCAGGGATTGTTTCAGTAATTCATCCAGGCTGGGCTGACACTGCAATCTCTGGAAGGCTTTGTTCTTTCCTTGCTAATTTCCAAACTCCTACAGGCTTCCCGGCCTTCAGGACCAGCTCCTACTCCCACTTCCCACCCTGATCCATTATGAGAAGAATCTGATCAGCTCCTATTGTAAATTTAATTTCAAGCAGCCAGACGCTGCCTTCTGGCACCCTGGGACGCTGCTGCTTGTGAATAGCTCTAGATGAAATGTGAGATGCTTTCAAGACGGTGGCTGTGAACTCCTGGTGGAGAAAGGGAGTCGCTGGGAGATGAATGGCATCTGCATATACAACAAGCTGTGCGCAGCGTGTCTGTTGGCACCTCTTGCTGAACGGTGCCAGGTGCAGCTTCCTGTACCTAGCATCGCTGAGAGCTCTCCTTTCTCAGAGGAGGAAACTGAGGCTCAGATGGGTTGGCTGATTTGTCCAACGTCACTGACATAGAAACGAGAGTAGAATCCAGGTGTGTCTAACATGAAATGCCTTAACTTCTCAATCGCCTACCTCGGGATCCCTCAGCTTTACCACTACCGGCATTCGCGGTGGGGGGCTGTCCTGTTCAAGGTGGGGTGCTTAGCAGCATCCCTGGCCTCCACCCACTAGATGCCATAGCTCCTCTCTCCAGTCTAACAGTCCATAATGTTTCCTTCAGTTGAGAACCACTGCTCTACCTCCTGACTTATAAATTTACTGAGTTTTTGTGTGTGTGTCTTTTTGCTTACTTGTGTTTTCTATTTTTTCTACAAATATATAAGTATTCCTTTTGCTTATATCTCATCACAATTCAAGTGTTTACACACACTATTTAATTTAATCCTCACCAACCAACCTACGAGAAAGATACTGACATACCCACTTCATAGATGAGTATACTGAGGATAAGGGTCAGAGTGGTTTGCCAATCTAAGTGTCTGGTGGGGGGAGGTGGAGCTCAGACTCATGTCATCCACCTCCAAGATGTCTATTTTGTTCATGGCTTTGCCATAGGCTTGACTCCAGCCTCTAGGAGCTTAGAATCTAACCAGGAGGGAAGCTCAGTGCTCACAACACAACCCATGAGCAAGCAGCTGGAAAAAGGTGAATTGAAGGGGGTTGGGGATTGAGGTGAGGTGGGGAGGTGACTCTTCTACCTCATGCTGGAATGCCTCCAAAAATTAAGTGAAAAAGGTCAGTATTGGAAACACGGGAAGGAAAGAAGAATGCGTTAAAAATGTACAAAGAGAACTGCAAAACTTAAGCCTGTCAAGTTGTCAGCAACAAACAGAGAAATCACCGAGTGATGCAAGAAGAGAAAAACCCACTGCAGCCTTCTTCGTGGTTCTGCCCCACTGTTGGGCTACCAAGGGATCAGGAACGCCACCACAGGGAATGACTCCCTGTGAGTCCAACACCCTCTTCAGGGTCTGTCCTCCACCTCTGCAATTCCCTCATCGACATGGCTGAGCCACAGATGAAGTGTCAAGACAGGCACTGAAGCCTTCTGGAACAGTCTGAGTTTCCAGGTCCTAAGAACAGAAGGGTGGGGGGAATACGAATCGTGTTTATGGAGCATCAAGGGGTCGATAACAGGTGGCTCACATGCAACAGCCTCTATCACCTCCCTTCTATCGATGAGGCTCAGAGCAGCCAAACCTTGCACAGGTCACAGTGCAAATAAATGCAGAAGAGAGCTGGGTATAAACCTAGGCCTGGCCCATCTGCACTGTACACTACCGTCTCCCAGGAAAACACCGTAAGGGGAGGTGACCTACCTGCTCTGCTAGATGATTGAAGGATGATGTCGGTGCAGCAAACACGCCGGCAGGCCATGAGAACACATTTTACCGGAGACTAGAATTCACTGCAGGCTGATCTGGCTTGGTTTCTGCTTCCAAACAGACATTGTGGAGTCATCCTCCACCCCTTCCTTTTTATTCCCACTCTGCAGTCCCTATAAATCCAGCCTTGACTCCAGGGACAACGCTTTCCCTCAACATCACACAGGTCCACAGCGTCGTCTCTCCTCATTGTTCCAGGGCAGGCCACCACCGTCCCCTGCCTGGCCTGGCGGTCACCAGTCCGGCCCCCAGCCCAGAGCATTTCCCACACTGCAGCCAGACTGTGCCAAATTCCTCCACTTAAAAACCTTTGTTAGAAGGGCACCTACCAAACACCTACAGCAAACATCCTACTTCATAGAAAAGACTGAACGTTTTAACATCAGGAACAAGACAAGAATGTCCACTTTCACCACTTGTATTCACTATTGTACTGAAAGTTCTATCTAGTGCAAAAAAAAATGTTTGAATAAATGCAACTGGATTGGAAGAGAACTAAAACTTGTTTTATTCACAGAAATAAAAAAACATTAGGACTGTTAACAAATGTGGTTAGGTCACGGGATACAAGATCAACATACAAAAAATAAATGGTATTTCCAGATATTATTAGATATTATTAATAAATAATTCAAAAATAAAATAAAATAATTCTATATTCACAATAGCATCCAAAATAATAAAAATCTTAAGAGAAATATCCAGTTCAAGATGGAGAGGCAAGACAACATGTTAAGTACTGCTTCAAACTAACCCCCTAAATTCTCATGGAAATAAAAGGTGTATAAAAAGAAAGACTGTATGTGTCCATATTGGAAACTTGGAAAAAGAGAGACACCCACGTGCTATAATCACTAAGGAATTTCTATAAGGTGCAATGCCAGTAAAATCCGATTAAGAAAAAGGCTAACTACATAAGACGTGGACAGAGAAATACAGTTTAAAATGTGTACCAAAGAAGTATATTTAACCTAGTAGAATAAAAATCAAAGAAAAAGCAAAGAAAACTTACGCTTGAAGACAGAGGAAAGAAAATAACAGTAAGAAGGCTTAAAAACACACAAAGTATTAAATATTATACACAAAAGAACAAATATATCAGTCATCACCAAAAAATATAAGAGAATTAAACTTTCCTGTTAAAGAATCAAGACTCTCGCGAAAGATTTAAAAATTGTTAAAATCCAACTCTATCTTGTACTAGAAGATACACCTAAAACAATGCCATAGAAATATTAAAAATAGAGAAACTGGCAAAGAGAGGCTCAATGAATGAAAACCTAAAAGAAAACAAAGATGGTAATATTAATATAAAAGTAAAAGTTAAGGCAAAAAAACATTTGGGGATAAACATAATTTTTATATTAAAAAAATATATAATTCACTCTGAAGACCTAAAGTTTAAAAATACATATTGAAGAGTGTAACATCAAAGTATATAAAATAAAAACTGAAAAAAGGAGAAATTGACAAAAATGATAGTGAAAAATGTAAAAACAAAATACTGCTTATCCTTAACAAACATCATTTATACAATAAAAATTAGAAAAATTAAATTATACTAGCAAAATCTTTCCCTTCAGCCAAAGAATCTATGTTCTTTTCAAATACTCATAGAATAGTTACATAAAAATAATCTTACACTATGAAAATAAAGTCAACAAATTCTCCAAAGTAGAAATCAAAATCTAATCATAATGCAATACAAATAGATAATAATTTTTTAAGTATAAAAAAATTACTGGAAATTTTGAGGAAAGAAACCCTAGAGTCAAGGAAAGAACAAAATTGCAATTAGAGATTCTTTCTACCATAATGAATATCCATCAAAATTAATGGGATATGGTCAAAGTTGTACTTAGGGGGAAATGCTTCTTAGTGCTTTTATTATCAAATAAGAAATAATGAAACTAATTCAATCCACAAAATCAACAAAAGAGCAATATCAGCTTAGGGTGAGTAGGAGAAAAGAATGAATAAAGATAAAAAACAGAAATCGATAAGTTAGATAACAGGGAAAGAATAAAATTGATAGCCCCAGAGTTGGAACTTTTAGAAGACCAATAAAACAGGCAAACTTCTGGCAAGACGAACTGTGTAAAAAGAAAAACACAAATGCACAGGAGCAGGTGCGAGAATGGGGACGCAATCGCAGACACCATGGCGATAAAAATGGTTCGGGGGAACAATTCTGCACTGATACCCTTGACGATCTCCATAAAATGGATGATTTCCTAGACAAACATACCTAGAGAAGCTGATTCATGAACATAAAAAAATTTCACAAAAACCCAAGGGCCCCCACCAAACACACTTCCTATTCCCCCCTACATGCCCAAAAGACTGTCCTTCCAAAAAACTTCAAGGAGCACATTTTCCATGCTGTTTGGATTATGCTCTGGGGTCATTTCCCCCAGAGTGTCCTCCAAGGTGGGAGCTCCTCTGCTCCGGGGCTGCTAAGACGCAGAGCACTCTCTCCGCGCTGCCTGGCTAAGCCCGAATGCCCTTGGCTACTTCTGAAATAGACCGAGTGAGCAGATCAGGACGATGACCAAGGAGGAACCCAAGCAAGGGTCCGTAGTAAAGGTACAAACCCTGGCAGCCGCCTCCTCGAACGTGGCTGGTTGGCCAGAGGGGGCTGTGCAGGGGCCAGGTACACACGCCACGGCCTTCCCTGCCAGGACCATCTCCCTTGGTCACGGAAGCCCCACCCTTCCAGGCGAGCCCCATCTCGGGCGAGTCTTCTAACACTTCATTAAGAGCCAGCCACCCCAAATATCAGAACACGGAGGTCTGACCATCCACGCGTGGACCCTGCTCCAGCCGGCGGAATTGGAAAGCCTGCCTCCAGCCGTCTGTACCACCAGCCAAGCACCTCACTAGCCCGATCAGATGTTTTATCTTTCAACATTCATTCAACATTCATCAAAAGTCAATGCAGGTGCCCTACACGGCGTCACCCCAGCTCAACACCCGATGTGAGAACTTGCTCCCTTGTGACCTCACCCAGTCTCATGGTTTTAGGCACTATCCATCACAGTCCCAGTCTCCCAATTTAATCTCTAGCCCCTTATCCTTGAACCCTAAACTCACATATTCAAGCCCAGGCCTGGCTCTCCATTAGCACGTAACCTCTATGGAGGCAGTGGCTTTGTTTCACTCACTGCTACATTCCCAGCACCCACGCTGGTCTCTGGAACGTACCAGGTGCTCATTTGTGGAATGGATGAGGGACGGGGACTCCAGTCCCTACACCCAAGTTTCACTGAACTCCTACTGTGCGCCAACCCCAGCTGAGCATCAAGGGAAACAGATAAACTCAGTCTTGTCTGAAAGAAACTCCTAGTGGTGGCGGGGCGGGGCCGGGGCGGGGGCAGAGGGGAGTGGGGAGGCCAGATGCGCCTACCTCTGCTGCAGGTTTGGCAGCCTCATCTCTGCACCCCAGAGAGGGCAGCCTGCCTGAGGGAAGAGGAGCAGGCTGAACTGTAAATATGGTTTGTGACCCTGCTCCAGGCATCTTCAACAGAGCCTTGAGGGTAAGGACTTGGCAGGGAACCTCTCATTAGTGTATCATTAATTAGCACCCTGGTCTCCTCAGGACTTGGCAGGTAAAGCCATTAACCCTTTGGCTTCCTAGGGAACCCAAGGCCTGGCTGGCAGGGCTAGGACACGGCTGCAATGGAGCATGGAGCGGGGCAGGCCACAGTCAACAAAACCTGAGAGCGAAGGCCCTGGAGGCTTTACCTTCGCCCCAGAGAAGCCTGCCTTTTCAGCAGAGGCGGTTGCTTCCACCCCTCTCTCCCTCCTCCAAGAGACCCCCACCCCACGCTCCTGCCCCTGCTTGGGAGGCGGCTCAGGGTTACAGGGAAGCAGTCTCACCTTCTTCGTTGTTTTTGTCTCTTCCATCAACTGCAATGGGGTTTGAGAGTGGGATCTTCCCCAAATTTCTGACAGTACACCCACAGCTAAGGATGCACAATGCAAGGCAAATTCCAACAAAGCATTAATGCTTTCCAAGTATAATAGGATGCAAGACACAGCCACTATTATTATTAAGACACAATTCAACTCATATCTGCTGGGTTTAAGGGGAGAAAATTAATTTCTGTGTGTGCAAAAAATATATACCAACAGATATATGTACATATACCCACAGGCACCCAAAATCAGTTTTCAATAGAAAAACTTGAATTCCTCTATAACCCTTTTATGTCCTCTGTCACGTTCTCCCCAATATCCAGCTCATCAACCCTACCTATTAGGTACTTCTAAGCAAGAGAAAGAGGCTGAGAAATGTAAAGAAAGCAGGGGAGTTGAGAGGATAGGCCTCATAAAAATAGAGGTCTTTGCTGAGGACTTTAAACCTTTTACCCCAGTGGGGTCCTCCTCTCTACGAGCTTGGCTCAGGGCCCAGCTTCTTGCTCTGGGGAAGAGAGCAGGGGGTACCTTGTCCGCAGGTTCTCTGGCTGGGGTGGGCCATCAAACACCGACAGGACATCAAAGTCCTCTTCCAGGGCGAAGGACTGGAAGACGAGCTGGATCCTGTGCTGGTCCTCCGCGGTGATGGTCCACGTGCAGTTGGCATAATTGGGGTAGCCGTACGGGAACCCTGGGCTCTCAACTGTCCCATTGGGACCTTGCAGTTGGAACGTGCAGTTCTGGCCTGGGAGAGAGAAAGGGAGCAGTTCAGTGTAGCCGACACACTTCCACAAGCCTCCAGAGAGACAGGGGCGCTGTGTTAGAGAATCATGAACCCACTTTTCCAAGTGCTTCCTCTGGGCCAGCCTTGCACTCACCACAGAGAGAGGGAAGGCGGGCCGCTGAAACGGAGCGCGAGCCTGTCTTGCCGTGCCTAAAACGTGCGTCATTGTCACCGAGCCTCAGAACAACTCTGTGAGGCAGGACGCTGAGGCTCTGAAAGAGTGAACTAGACGGCGGGGCAGGACATGGACCTCCCCTTCACCTTAGACGGCAGAGTGTTGACTTCAAACCCCCCATCTTCCGCAGCCTCCTGACTCTCCAGGCCCCTCATCTCAGCGACTGTCCTCTCCTCTCACTCCCCACCGAAAATAAAAACCATCCGTGGGGATCCCCAATTCCAAACCCATGTAGCCTGTCCCACACCATCTTCCTTCCTCCTACAAAGGAACCACTGCTCCTTCGATCTAAACATGACAGACAAAAAAGAGGGGGTGGGGGTGGAATTCTATGGAAAGTAACCTCACAGGGTGACCTGATCAAAAACTCCTACGTGGGCAGATCGTGCTGGGTAGCCATGCTTCAGACCTATAATTTTTTTAATAAAAGGTTTTTATCTTTGCTTTAAGCAAGGCTTGTCCATTGGTTCTGTGCTTATTAACATGCCTTTGAAATGCCTCTTTTCAGATTCCTCTGAAGAAAAAACACCCTCAAGAGAGCCCATATTCTCCATTTTCTGGCCACCGTTTCCCCCCACCCCACCCTCAATCCCATCCCCCTTCGGCTTTGTCCATGGGTCCCTTATACATGGTCCTTGACAACCCTTCCCCTTCTTTCCCCCCGGCCCCCCGCCACCCCATTACTGTCGGTTTGTTCTTTATTTCAATGTCTCTGGTTATATTTTGCTTGCTTGTTTGTTTCGTTGATTAGGTTCCACTTATAACTTGAACAACAATAAAAAAAAAACTCTGAAAAAAATAAATAAAATTCATGTTTCCAAAATAAAAAGGAGAGACAGAGAGCGCGTCCATATCCTCATTACTTGGTAATCCCATCCCTGCCTCGTTTCCTCCCACCTTCCTGGAATCTTCATGTTCCCTAACTCCAAATGCATAAAGAAGCTGCAAACTGTCCTTCTAGGAAGCATTTTCCTAAGCCTGTTGAGATCTTGCTTCAAGGAATATCCTCTGGCTCAAATAAAAATTAAAAAAAGTTATCTATAGGTCTGGACATTCTTGTATCAACAACATAATCTTTCCATGTGCCCTTCGGGTCCCATTCCTCCCTCCTCTTCATGAGCCTTAGATATGCTTCTCTCTTCTGTATGATATGTATGTATGTTTAAGCGTTTCCTCTTCATGAGAATCTTCCCATTTTAAATGTGCTCAAGACTCTACCATCGAAGAAACAATTCCCCACTCCACTCCTCAACTCCCTCCAGCCTTAACTGTCTTCTTCTTTAGAGTCCAATTTCTAGAAAACACAACTTTTCTATAATATTTGTCTCCATTTCTTTCCTTCCCATTCACTCTCCAGCCCTGCTGCTTCCGCCTTCTGGTCCCACTGACCTGCACAAACAGGTTTACTAAGGTCACTGAAGGGTCCAGCAAGTATGTTTCTGTCTTCCTTTAACAAGAGATCTCTCTCCGCTGCCTCTAACACGGCTGTTCACAAACACCCTTCTTCTGGAAACTTTCCTCCCAGGGGGGAGGTCTCAGACTTCACTGTACGTGCAGGTTGCCTGGGGACCGGGCTGAAACGGATATTCTGATCCACCCAAGCATCTGGGTGGGGCCGGCATGGCTACTGCTCTCACTCACTCCCGCGTGATGGAGTGAAGCTGCTGCCGGAGACATCCTCATCATTGCTCTTCAATACAGAAAAGATCACTTAAGGTTTACGAGGGTGTCTGCATGGTCTGTCCCCTAGTGACCTCTTAGCCATGTGCCCGCTATTTTCCGGACAAGCCCCACCCTTCTCAGGCCTTTGTACCTGCTACACTCACACTGCACAGCCACAGGACCTCAGCATATGCTGTTTTCTCTGCCTAGAACATTCTTTCCTCCCTGCTTGGCATATTTATCTTCCAGATCACAATCAACCCCCCTATTACATACCCTCATGACACCATACCCCTCCTTGGTAGCATTTGTTACGGAAGCAAATTTCCATGCTTCCATGTCATTATTTTGTAAATATCTGTCTCCTCGCCAGGGTGTATGTGCCCTGGGAAGGCAGACTCTGTGAGTTTTCCCATTTTTACAGCCACACATCAAGCTCAGTACCAGGCCCATGATAAGTTCTCAATAATTTGACATACTACTTGTATTTGGTGTTTGGTTAGACACTCCACAGCTTTACATTTATTGAGTTGTTTAATCCTCACAACAGCCCTATAAGGTGGATACTATCAATATCACCTCCATTTTACAGGTGAGGAACTAAGGCAAAGAGAAATTAAGGGAAGGGGCCCAATTACACCGTCACTCACAGGCAGGATTCAAATGTAAGCAGCCTGCTTCCGATCCACCTTCTTAACCATGATGCTGATAAACTGATTCAACCTAATTTGTTCAAACCCCTTTCTTAAAATTAGGGTTTAACAGACAAAGGATAGCCAATCTCTAAAATGAGTAATACTGAAAAAAAATGCCTTAACACAAAGTATCCAGTAAAAGAGAAAAAAGTTAAGGTCTTCTGAATAAATGCTAAATGGGCATTTAATAAAATAAGACATGCAAACCTGATTAAAATAAGCATTCAAGTCTGAGAGAAAGAATATTTCCTTAACCGTGATAAAGCATCACTTTAGAACGATTACCGACATCGTACTTACAGTGAAACACCTGATTAAGATCAGGAATTAGATAGAAATGCTACCATCACCTCTGAGACTTCACGCCTATTGGAAGAGCTAGCCCATGCAACCCAAGGAAAGGCAATGAGAAGGAAGCGAGCATATGGTTTGCAGATGATATGTTAATATATCCAGAAAACCCAGGTAAATCAATTATAACATTATTGGAACTATTAAGAAACTTCAGTTAAGTAGCCAAATGCAAAAATAAATATACAAAATCCAAGACATTCCTGTATGCCAGAGACAGATGAAAATATAAAGAAAAAATAGTTTATAACTACAAAACGCATAAAAGAGAAATAAACTTAGGAAGGGATGTGGAGGCACTGCATAAAATGACTTTTATAAAGGGATAAAAATTTTCTAATAATTGGAGAGACATAGCATAATCTTGAGTGGACAGACTACTAAAAGGTTAATTTAGAATATTAACCTTTTGAAAAGGTATTGAAAAGTTCATTTATAAGCTTAATGCAATTCTCATCAAAAGCCCGATGACTTGTTTTAAATTCAGTAAAATTATACCTAAGTTGAACTGGAAAAATAGCCACAGACAATGCAAAAGAATTTTAAAGGCAGTAAATGTGGTAGGCTTATCCCACAAGATATGAAACAGAATCATCAAATGGCGCATATGAAGATGGCGTGGAGATGGTCCAGGAGGGGACAGGCAGGACATGAAACACTACTGCAGGAATAGCCTTAATACACATGGAAACAAAATTCGTGTAGGGCAATATTTAAAAATCAATGGGAAAAGAGAAATGTTGAGAAAAGGATTATTTCCTCAACTCACACCACATACTAAAATAAATTCCCAATAGAATAAAGAGATGTAAAGTTTAAAAGAAATCAAGCCAAAAAATAATTAGAAGAAAATACCGGCAAATAATTATCTAACTGTAATTTTCTGAACATAAAAGCTGTGGAAGATACTACAAGATGATGTCGAAGATGCTATAAGATTGATAGTTTTATCCAAAATGTATTAACGGTTGTATGTCAAAGATAGAATCAAAATCAAAAGGCATACAAAAATGTTAAGTAGAGAAGTAATATCCTGATAGAGAAAGAACTTGGACTAATCAATAGGAAAAGACCAAGCACTATAATTGAAAAATTGGATAAGGTCTTGAACAAGTTAGTTCACAAAAGAAATAAGCAGCCCAGAAACTAGAAAAGTAGTTAACCACTACAGTAACAAAGAAATAAGACTTCCTATCTCCACAACTTTCAAAGGAGTCCCCCTAGTTCACTTCCCTCACTGGCCATGACCCCAGATCTTCTGGGCTCACACTCTCATACCTGCCTGGTAATGTCTCTGTATCATGTTATTCATCCTTTCATACACGCATTCAGTCACTTATTCCTCTAGGTTAGACCCTGTGATGCGCCATGAGGCTCAGATCATAGGTTAGACATATAAACAAATACACGTACATGGCATTACACTGCTGAAGGGATGCACAGAGGAATTCTGGGGTACAGATCCCACAGAGCCGTACCTTCCGGGCTACCCCATTCATGCTCTGGACAACCACTGATAACAACACTCACCACCACTCCCGCATCCCAGGTGGCTGTCTTGGCTCAGACTAACTCAATTCTGCAGTTTCTGGCTCAGAATCTGGGTGTGAACGATGAAGAAATAGGTGAAGGGGGCTCAGAACAGAGCCCCTGGGAACACTTTCCATGTATGAAGGACAAGAAAGGTGACAGAGTTGGGGGCAGGGTGGCAGGCAGAATGGTGGGGAGAGACCTGAGCAGTTCGATGCAGGAAAAGGTGACTTGATGTATAGAGCACTAGAGAAAGGCTCAGCTGAGGGTCTTGGAGGTCTCTCAGCCTGGTATCCAAATAGTCCCTCCGGATGTAAGAACGCTGCGGTGGGAGCTTTGTCCTGGTTCCTACTTCATGCTCGGTGCCTAGGATTCAACAGCTTTAGCTGAATATATACATGAATTTCAGCAAAGGCAGGTGGGTAGATGGCAAGGAGGACAGGGGCCAGATTATAGCAGGTAAAGGCAAGATTGGCTGGTGAGAAGGTAGAGGCCATTATATTTTAAACAGTAACTTATACATTTTTCTCATTTTAGAAAATTAGGAAAATAAAGGCAAGAATAAAAAAGAGGAAACATTATAATCCCTCCTTCCTTCCAGAGGCAACTGCTGTTAATATTTTCATTTATTTTTTCTAATTTTTTAATGCCATATTTCACACTGGTGAGATAATGTGTATATAATTTTATGTTCTCTTTTCTCGGTAAATTATTCTTCAGTCAAATTACAAAAGGCCATGGGCACTTGTAATATGCATACATATGCATATATGCAACACAAAGATTACTCTCTCGTCTGTTTCCCTTCCACTCAATCCAAAGTAACTGACGTTAACAGGCAGGTAGGACTGTGTCCTCCTTCAGCCTTCTCCTCTTTCATGCAAACTAAAGGACACAGTAAGGGAGAATTTTTATTATTTTGTTTCAAAAATGTAATTGGAGTTTTAGCTCATTTCTCTGCAACTTGCTTTCTCACTTAATCCATCAGGGACCCCTTCCAGGTCAGTAGATACATATCTAACTTATTTTGTATATAAATAGGTAATGGATGTATCTCAATTTATTGAACCACTCCCTTGCTGATGGCCATTCAGGTCATTTCTTGGGTGTTTTTTTTGCAACAACTCAGTAAACATTATAACATGAGCTTTTCCCCGAGATATTGAGTCTGCTCATAAACAGCATTTTAAATGGATGCACAACATTCCAATATATGGTTATACTAGAATTTACTCAACCATTCTCCTATTGTCAAACAATTCAATTGTTTCTGGATTTTTTTTTTCTATTATAAGCAAGACCTGGACTCTTAATAAAGTCTAGTGACAGCACGCTGGTCAGTGCAGTGGAAAATGCTTTCCCATGGCCAGAGTCCCAGAACAAATGTTCGCTTTTGCAGAAGTTGCATCCAGCTTTGGTTTCAGGGGAGGGGCGGTATTGTCCATACTGGGTTGGCTGACCTCTGCAGCAGGCATTGTCAGAGTTCTGGCCAGGGTGGAAGCATAGGTAGATGTGTTTTGCCTCCTTGCACAACCAAAAGAAGGACAACAAGTAATTTTTTAAAAACCAGAACTGCCAGAAAATTGAACTGTATGGAAGTCCAACAACCAAAGAGTTAAAGAAGAAACATTCATCCAGACTGGTAGGAGGGGCAGACAGGCAGCTGGGTGGAGAGGACCCACGGCAAGGCACAGCAGCTGGGGGACCAGGTGATGGAGGCAGCCGCTGGTGGACTGGGTGGTCGTACATTTGCGTGCGAATAAACTGGGAGGAACAGCTGGGGAGCGAGATAGACTGTGCAACCCAGGGTTCAAGAGCAGGAAAAGAAAGCCTCAAAACCTCTGGCTGTAAAAACTTGTGGGGGTTGCGGCAGCAGGAGAAACTCCCAGCCTCACAGGAGAGTTCGCTGGAGGGTCCCACAGGGTCCTAAAATGTATACAAACCCACCCGCCTGGGAATCAATAGCAGAAGGGCCCAATTTGCTTGTGGGTAGTGAGGGAAAGGACTGAAAGCTGGCCAAGAGTTGAGCAAGTGGCATTGTTCCCTCTTGGGCCCCTCCCTCACCTACAGTGCCACAACTCAGTGACGTGGTTGCCCCACCCATAACAGGCATGCTGAGACAAAGAAATATGGCCCAAATGAAAGAACTGATCAAAGCTCCAAAAATAGAACTAAGCGATGAACAACAGCCAACCTCTCAAGATGCAGAGTTCAAAACACTGGTAATCAGGATGCTCACAGAAATGGTTGAGTATGGTCACAAAATGGAGGAAAAAGTGAAGGCTATGCAAAGTGAAATAAAGAAAAATATACAGGGAACCAACAGTAAAGGGAAGGAAACCAGGACTCAAATCAACGATTTGGAGCAGAAGGAAGAGATAAACATTCAACCCGAACAGAGTGAAGAAATAAGAATTCAAAAAAAAAATGAGGAGAGGCTTAGGAACCTCTGGGACAACTTTAAACATTCCAACATCCAAATCATAGGGGTGCCAGAAAGAGAAGCAGAAGAGCAAGAAATTGAGAACTTATTTGAACAAATAATGAAGGAGAACTTCCTCAATCTGGCCAAGGAAATAGACTTCTAGGAGATCCAGGAAGCTCAGAGAGTCCCAAAGAGGTTGGACCCACGAAGCACACACCAAGGCACATCATAATTACATTACCCAACATTAAAGATAAGGAGAGAACCTTAAAAGCAGCAAGAGAAAAGGAGACAGTTACCTACAAAGGTGTTCCTATAAGACTATCAGCTGATTTCTCAAAAGAAACCTTGCAGGCAAGAAGGGACTGGAAAGAAGTATTCAAAGTCATGAAAGGCAAGGACCTCCATCCAAGATTACTCTATCCAACAAAGCTATCATTTAGAATAGAAGGGCAGATAAAGTGTTTCCCAGATAAGGTAAAGTTCAAGGAGTTCATTGTCACCAAGCCCTTTTTACATGAAATGTTAAATGGACTTATCTAAGAAAAAGAAGATCAAAACTATGAACAGTAAAATGACAACAAACTCACAACTATCAACAACTGAACCTAAAAAAAAAACCAAAAAAACAAACTAAGCAAACAACTAGAACAAGAACAGAATCACTAAAATGGAGATCACAGGGAGGGTTATTAGCTGGGAGGGGAAGGGGGAGAATGGGGAAAAGGTACAGGGAATAAGAAGCATAAGTAGTAGGTACAAAATAGACAGGGGGAGGTTAAGAATAGCATAGGAAATGGAGAAGCCAAAGAACTTATATGTTCAACCCATGGACATGAACTAAGTGGGGGGAATGCTGGTAGGGATGGTGGAGGGCAGAGGGGAATGAAGAGGAGAAAAAAATGAAACAACTGTAATAGCATAATCAATTATATATATATATATATATTTTTTTTTTTTAAAGGTATTGTTGGAGTTAATCATATCGGGCCAAAAGCTGGACTCGTTTGGAAGTCTCCCTGAAATGAAACGTATGTTAGTACAGCGGTCCCCAACCCCCCTGCTGAGGAGCGGTACCCTTCTGTGGTGCGTTAGGAACCAGGCTGTGATGGAAGCTCACCTGAGCTCCACCTCCTATCCACCACCCCCTCCACCCTGTGGAAGAGCCAGTTCCTGTTGCCAAAAAGGTTAGGGACTGCTGTGTCAGTGAGTTAGGAAAGTTGTATAACCCAGAGCAGCCACTCCAGATTGAAGTGCTCATAGACTGGGAGCCTATGCCAAAGTGGCAAAATGTCCTTTAATGCCTACACATGCTGAGGTTCTTCCAAGAAAAAGGCTACCTGTTCCCCCGTTCCAGTGACCAGCTTGCTGCCCAGTAGACAGAAATACTGCTATAGATTTTCATCTGGGGACACCTTGCATTCCTTCCTTAGTGCCCAGGATGTGGTCTGCCGTCTCTCACCCATCCCTCCCAGTCAACGCAGCCACCAAACATGGCCGAGACCCATTTCAGGCTCACGAACAACCCTGGAGAACTAGACTCTTCAGGTTGTTGTCTATGTATTTAATTTTGGATGACTTCCCTAGGACAGACTTCCAAAAGTGCAGATTACTGGGTCAAAGGATCTTTCTGAGGCTTTGGCTCTGGACCTCCCGTTTGGTTTCTTTCTTTCCAGAAAACATGAACCAATTACATTCTCAACTGCGATGAGCAGGAATGCCTGTCTCAAGGTATATTCACAATACTGCCTATTACCTCACTGAGAAGTTTTTGCCTACTTGATAGGTGCGGAAAAAAAAATCCTATCTTATTTTATTTAGCATCTCTTTGTGACTCAGATTCAACATTTTTTTTCTAATCTTTCCTAGTGATTTTAATTCCTCCTTTTGGGAACTATCTGATAAACTCTTTGGCTCATTTTTCAATGTGGCATTTATTTTTTTCCTTACTGATTTACATATATATACCCTCTATGCATCAAATGCAGTACATATGTACATTCTGTAGTGATTTAGGCCTTTTTGGGCTGTTTCACATAGAGGTTTCTCAATTTTATGTCCTTAAATCTTCTATAAGCTCTTACTATGTTTGTTATCAACTTGTACTAACTCTTTACAGAATCAGGACTGCACTCTTTTGTCATCTTTATTGCACACATTGTTTTCTATCTGGTTGTGTGCTTGCTTTTGTTTTGCCTTAGACTGTTCATGTAGATTAATATGTTCGGTTTGTACAGGCAGTCGCGTTTACCTGTCTTTTTCTTGGTAATATTTCCTTTGTTGATGTTTTGAGTGATTTCACTCTGGCTTCTCGTCTCACTCAACAGAGAAGGCAAAGTCCTTGCTGTGCCTCAAAAGCCCGACCTGAAAGGACACCCGCTGCCCTTACCCTCCTCTCCTGTCTCCCACCTGCTCATCACTGACCGCCATGCTGCCTCCTGGCGGACCCTGAAGCCCATCACACACCCACCTCGGGACACTTGCCTTTGCTCAACGTCCAGCCCTGAAAGCTCTTCCCCCGATGCCGTGTGATCCACTCCCTCACTTCCTTCAGTTTGAGTCAAATATCACCTCCTCAGAAATCACCCTAAAAAAACCCCCAGGCCTCCCTCTCCTCAAACCGGGTGCCCTCTGACAGGTGTTCTCCTGTTTATTTTCCGTCTCCCCCGAGCCTCCATTAGAATGTAATCTCCAGGTCAGGGGCCCATTTTGTGCTCTGTTCTCTCTCCAGCACTCAGACCTGTACCTACACACAGCAGATGTTCACAGAAGAGCTGTTGGTTAAATGAATGAATCATGCATATTAATTGCACATCCAGCTCCCTGTGCTTAAAATGCTCTCTCTCTAGTTCCTTCACCCAGCTAACCCCAGGCACTTTTTAGCACTGGCTTCCTCCTCCAGGAAGCCTCCTGGGAACTCTCAAGACAACGGCCAGTATTCTTCCTTTGCCTACTCCTTGTTAGTGAATTAGTGAATATCATTGCCTTCGCCAGTGGTGATGTCTTGATAATGTGTATGTGGCTTCTCTTCTAGCAGCCTACTTAAGATTTTCTCATATCTTTATCTCTAGAACCTCGCTCACAGCAGATGCTTGGTACATATTTTTAGAATGAATAGATGAGTAAAATAAATTATTTTAAAAATAATACTCAGATAACACCTACCAACTTCATTTGTCTGTGTGTTTACGACTTCGCAGACAGGTAACAAAAAGGTCTTGGGTTCAAATTTCCATTATGCCAACTTAATACTTTACATAAAACTCTTACTTTAGTTTCAATATCTTTAAAATCAGCACCCACTTCTAGGATGGTTATACAGATTAATGTGATAATATCTGTGCCCAACACACTGCCAGTGGTCAATAAATATCAGCTAATCTTTCAATAAAGGTTTATACTTTTCATTATATATAGTCCCAGTCACTTCTTGTTACGGTTATTCTCAGACACTTTATGCTCTTTTTGTTGCTCTAGCGAATAACATTTTTCCCATTACTTTTTTTGTCCTAGCTGGTTATTACTGTATATAGAAAACCTATTGATTTTTATACATTCATGTTGCATCCAACTGTGTTTCTGAACTCTTATTAATTCTAAAGATTTCTCAGTTGATTCCCTTGGGCGTTTTAGGCGCACAATCATGTTGTCAACAAATAATGATAATTTTGAGGAGGTAACTCTTTTGAGAAGTTTGGCAGGAAAATTCAATTCAATTCTGCAAATATTTATTGACTGCTATGGTCAATTTTGGACAAATTTAGCTGAAGATGCCAGTGGGACATCCAGATGGAGTTGGCCAGAAGGCAATTAGGTCTGCAGACTGGAATTCGGGAGCACAATCTGGGCCGGAGGTGTGGACGGGTCAGAGGTATGCAATTAGTGAAAGTGGCTGAAGAGGAAGTGCAGAGGAGAGCTGCAGATGCGGGGTAGGTGATCACACCCATGGAAGGTGTCTCACCTGGCACGTAGAGCGCCAGCCATACCCCTCGAGTCTACGGCAGGACTCTGGCCCAGCTCCATGAACGCCTCTGCCAGGGGCGCCTTGTCTGCACAGATGGGAAGAGCAGGGGTCAAACAGCATCTTTGGCCCTCTGCAATTACCCTATTGGAGCGGACCAGAGGCCACAGCTGTAGAGATGGTGGCACTGAGCCTCGAAGCCCCTCTCCCCAACACATCATGCTTCAGTCACATCAAATAACATCATCTACAAACACCCCGGGCCCTTTCAGGCCTTTACAATGCCTGACCCTTCTCCTAGACTGCCCCTTCCCTGCCTCCTCCACCTAGCAAACCTGACTCACTGTTCCAGATCTAGCTCACACAGCACCTCCTCTGAGGGGCTTCCCTGTGGTTTCATGGGCAGCTAGGTTCTCCCTCTCCCTCAACAGCCATCGACCAAATTCCAGGCTCTTCCTTCCCTTTCAAAACAAACAAAAATGACATGCCATTTAAAATCCTTCCATGGCTCCTCTGGAATATGGCACACAAGAGCACCTCCAAGCTGGTGCCTGCTCCTTTCCCAGGCTTCCCTTCCTGCAACTTCATTAGATGACACTCCAGCCCAAGCCAGGCTCCATTTGGTTCCTTTAATGCTCCACGCTCTGCTGCTCACTCTGAGTTCTCAGACTTGCTGTTCCCTCTGATGGAAGCATCTTTTCCCCGTCCTCTGGCCTGGCCAACTGCCGCTCATCTTTTAGGTGGCAGCTGAAACTTCACCACCCCCAGCAGAACGTAGGGGTGGTGTCTGCTACGCTAAGGTATATTGTCCTCATTGCAACACACGTCCAAACTCACGGGCTGCTGCATGTCCTTGCTGCGCCCCGCATCTCTATCACCACATGCAGCACACGTGGCATTGTTTGGTGTCTGTCTTTCTTAGGAGGTGTGGATTCCTTGGGGCAGAAACCACGTTCTGTCACATTCACACCACTCCCCCGCATGCTGCCTGAACAACAGGTGCCCAGCACAGATTTACAACTCGACCAGGTCATACCTCCTGCCCAGCTGCAGACCCGGAGTCCTCCAGAGTCTTCCTCCTCTCTATACTCCTAGTGCCAAGCTCAAGGCCTGGTATGGACTGCAGATGTGTATTGAGTTTTGGATGAGAGAATCATCACAGGTGTTCCTGCATTGATTTCTTTCTTCCTAGCAGTCTTAACAATGAGAGAAATTTCCAGTAATGTGACAGTCTAGTCCAGGGTTTCTGAACCCCAGCACTATTGTCATTTTGGGCAGAATAATTTTTTTTGTGTGGGGGATAGCCCTGTGCATATAAGGTGTTTAGCAGCATCGCTGGCCTCAACCCAGTGAATGCCAAGTAGCACCTCCCAGGTGTGACAACCAGAAATGACTACAGACATTGCCAAATATCCCCTGGGAGGGGAAAAATCACCCCTCGTTGAGAATCAGTGGTCTAACGCTTAGCTATTCTAGAGTTCTTAATAAAAGCTAGAAATAATCTCTCTAGGATATTACACATAGGAATCTAACCTCCCACCTTTTTTGTTCATTTCAGGGGATTCACAGACCAAAGAAGCCTCTCCTTGAGCTTCCCAGACCAGAGGTTCTTCACCCTTGTTGTGCAGTGACCCCATTTGGCAGCCTAGAGAAAGCTTTTCGAAGGATGTTTTTAAATGCATAATATGCAACATATAAATTATATTGATATATAGTTTTCAAAATATTCAGAAAGTTTATCATACATAGTAATATAGGTAATCCTCTGTTAATGCATTATTAACCAGGTCTGGCGCCAGGCCTGATGCCTACTGTGGTTTGAAGTATGAGTGCTATGTCTAGACAGCTGCAACAACCATACTGTTCTATGAAAATAGCTGTGATCATATCAGTGACAAATTCATAGGTACTGCTAATGCTGCTACGCTTTGTGTCCTATACCGATGACTGATAGGAAAGTTTCAACAGGAGATTAATGAAAGAAAAAAAAAGATGCAATTCCATCTAAGTTAGGGACCCCCGCAGATTCTATCAAGAACCCAGAGGTCCAAGCCAAATTCAATCTCCCATTCAGCAGGTCTGAGGAGGGCTGCTTAGTTCCAGGGCCCACGTATATGGGGGCAAGGAGATGAGAAAGGTGTTTTGTACATGGTCCACACCCCAAAGGAGCTCACAGTGGAGTACACAGGCAGACAGGCAGTCCATTTTATTGACAGTGTCTTCACTTGACCAGAAGTTCAGGGAGACCTCATCATTGGATCCCAGGGAAATAGCAGAGAGCACATACACACAAACCCAGAAAGACTGGCACTTTTGTGCAGGTCTGAGAAGGGAACCAACATTTATCCCTGTGCTTCACTAACATTATCTCCCTAACATTTGCAATGACCCCACCGAACACGCTCAAGGTCAAACAGGTGGCAATGGGATGCCTGGGAGTCAAACCCAAATCTGCATGGAAGCAAAGCTAGGCTCCTCCCCCTGCAAGGCTCTAAGGATTCCTCTACAAACCATCTGGGACACCCTTCCAAAGCTAAGGTCCTGTTTCCACTCAGCACCCAGTGGGGGCGGGGGGTGGCAGGGGCAGAGCCTGCGATTTACTGAAAAGGGCTTCATGCAGTTGCTGTGCCTCAGGGACTGGAAACAAAGCAGGGTCTCCTTCTTCCTCTCAAGCCAGGGACGCATGCAGCAAAGGCACAAAGCAATGTGTGGCAGACAGGGCAAGGCAGCAAGCCTATCCCTGTACCACATCCAATTGCTCTGTGGAAACAAGCCCAGGCTGCTCAGCTTCCTACTTCCAACTCCAGGCTCTCTGATCTCCTGCACATGCTGAACACAGAAGCCACTGCTGCGGACCAAATATAATTTTCCCTGCCTGGTGATACAGATACAGCTCATTTGTCATCGTTTTGAGCCAACAGCAGCCAGGGGTTGTTTATTACGTTGATGGGGGAATCCTGGACCAGCAGAGGTACCTCGGTATTGCTGATGGCAGGGCGTCTCATTCACTGAGTTGTGCCACAGCCCTGGATCAGCACTGAGAGAAGGGGCCAGGTGTCTGGGGACAGCTGCCTCGGCCAGGCTGGTCCTGCTCTTGGCTGGGTCTTTCAGAATGAACATAAGGAACTATCATTGTGTTCTCCTCAGCTGAGAACATGCCTGAGCTGTGGCTTTGGTCCAGGGCACTAACTGAGCACAGGAGCTGCCACACAGAAGTTCGGGGCTTAGCAAATACTTGATTAGTGCATTGATTCATTTAAAAATTAGTATTGAGCACCCATAATGTCTCAGGTACTATTCCTGTCCCTCCTACAAGCTGGCCATGCTCTTGGCTCAGGGCCTTAGCACTTGCTCTCTTTCCTTCTGCACAGTTCTTCCCGCCCCCCACCCCCACCCCCAGCCAGATACAGCAAAGTCCTTCTCCTTTAAGTCTCTGCTCAACAGGGCCTTCTCAATGAGGTCTATCCTGACTACCCTTTATAAAATCACAACCCCACCACTCTCTTCATCTCTTGCACCTCCAATCTTCCTTGCCTATTCTACAGTTTCTTTCTTCCGTAGCAGGTACCACTCTACAGCAGTGATTTTCAATTGGTGTGCCACAAGAATTTTTAAAACGTGCAATATCTGACTATTTAGTCAATGGCACTAACTTCTTTCCCCTTAGATTGTCAAATACAAAACTGATAACAGTCAACACAACAATAGCCAGCTGTTCAGTGCGAATGAATCAAAATCATACCTATCTTTTCTATCAGATCAGCAAAAAAATATATTTTTGGTGTGCCACAGAATTTCAGTAATTAGTTTATGTGTGCCAAGAGCTGAAAAAGGTTGAAAATCGCTGCTCTGTAGAACTCTATGTAGTTTACCTATATACTGTACTTATTGTCAATTACCTGTTTCCTCCTGCTGGAATATCCAATTCACAAGAGCAAGGTCTTTGTATCATTCATTGACAAATCCCAAGTGCCTAGAACAGTGCCAGGCACACAGTAGGTACGTAGTAAATAGTTATTGAGTGAATGAACTATAATCCAGTACCATCACAAATACACAACTCTTGCAGGCTGATCTCCTTAAAGACCTAGGGTACCAAACCAGCCGCCGTGACTCTGTCTGAGAGCAGTTTGGAAAGGAAGAGTCCTGATCAGACCCCGGTGGGATCAGACCTGGAGAGGGGGTCCCTCATGCCATTGCCCACTGCTTTCCAGGCCATCTGCCCACAGACCGAGCTCCCTGAGGGCAGAGAGCTGGTCTCTCTTTCTCACCCATACGTCCATGAGGGCCCAGCACAAGACTGCCCAAGGAAGCAAGCGTTGGGAAGCACGAGGTGAAGGAACTTCAGCCATCATTTATCAACTTCTGTCCGCGTGCCTGCACAATGCTGAGCTCCTTATTCACATTCTTTCCTTCACGTCTCTCAAAGAGGTAGGTATTAGTTTCGACCCTGTTTCACAAATGAGATTTAGGCTGAGTAACTTGTCGAAGTTTACACGTATAATAGATGGCAAAGCAGGGGTTCAAACACAGGCTTGCCTGACTCCTAAGACTGGGATCTGAAAGTGTGTGTCCTACCCCAGCGGCGGGATGAAAGACAGGGATAGAGAGAGGGAGGCAAAAAGAGGGGGAAGGAGGAAGGGAGGGAGGAAGAGAAAGATGAAGGAAAGAAGGAAGGATACAAGGAAGGAAGAGGAAAAGAGGGTGGGGCAGGCCACATGCCAGGTGTAGTACAGAGGTCTGACAGAGCTGCCTGGAGCTATGGAGCTGCCCCTCCTGGCTGGACATGAACCCGCCATAGTTCTGTCCCTTCCTCCTCACCCAGAGGAAGCACAGAGATGGCACCTCTTACCCTAGAAGAGACTTTATTTTAATTAATTCTTTTCAATCTCTCTCTCTCTCTCTCTCTCTCTCAGCTTGAATGAACTAAGGGAAAAATAAATTAGAGTGGGTAGATAGATAATCTAAAAATTGTGTCAGGGAATAGAGGAAAAATGTACTTCTTCTTAAAATCTCTATAAAAAGAAATCATGAGAGCTCCATCATTGCTCCTCACCCACACACGTGCACGTTGTGGTGAACAATGCAATTAGGCTGGGCATGTGAAGGAATCATTCAGAGCCTGCTCCAATGACCTGATTCTGCCTAGACCATGTGTCTGGCCACTTCCCCAGATACCCAGTGCTGGCATTAGGGACCTTCATTCACCCAGGCCTCCTCTAACCTGGTCAGTCAAAGCCGTAGCCTATACATGGGCCTGATGTCCTCCTGGTAGCCTCCTCGGTCCAGCAGAGAGCCCCACCCACAGACACTCAGCACATGAAGTTACTCCAAGGGCTTCTGAGAGAAGTGCTCCTTAGAGTTCTATGAATGAGAGTGCTGGAGAACCTTCAGGGACTCCAGAAATCCTGCCAATGTTCCCTCCTTTCTCCTGGGGGCAAAGAAAAATGGTGTCACTAAGCTAAGACTGGGGCAGGAATTACAGGAGCCATCCGCTGGGTAGCCTGGAGAAAATCAAACATAAATGTTGAATGGATGGATGGATGGATGGATGGATGGATGAATGAATGAATGAATGAATGAATGAATTGGCCTTCTAATGGGAGAACCTATAAAGAGCAGTCTAGTAAGGGCCTTTAGAATCTAGTTAGTCCCAATGCTGGGGATTTCTGGGAGAAAAATAAAAACAAACACCAGCTTGGGAAGTAGCGTAGAGCTGTGGAAAGAAGAGAATTCAAGCCAATACAATGGATATCTACTAGGCCCTCTCACAAAACAGTAGGACCCTACCCTGACAATGCTTATGGTTGAGAGACAGCTGGTAAACAGGTATACAACAGGGAAGGGCAGGGAATTTACAGAAAGAAGGGAGAGGGGACAAAAAAGAGGAAGAGAGAGTACCTAGTTCATCTCCATCACAGTAAGCTAAGCTCAGCCACTGGGTGAGCCACCTCTTAGCGTAGGCTGGGGAACCTGTCCTGTCCCTAGTTCCTTGTACGCTCCTGGTGATACTTCCCATGCAACTTCTTAGGGTCTAGAGGTACCCATTCTCTTGTGCCTCCCAAGAGGGAAGTGTGGGTCTGATCATGCCCAACTAGAGAAATCAAAGGTGTTACATCTACTGGGGCGACAGAGCTGGGACCCAACACCTCTGACTCCTGCCGGATCCCACAGATGCAATATCCTCTCAAATCACCTATGTCCCTGAAATGGCTAAGAGACCATGTTCACCTGTAGCATGGAGATTGTGCAGGATTCACTTAGGTGGCCAGAGCAGGAACACACTTACGTTTATCCATCACATGTCCCCATAGTCACCTACTGGATGGGAGGGAATTTATTATGATTCAGCAAGGCTTTTGCAGGTAAGGCCCTGGTACCCCTCAAGCCCATTTTGCTCCAGTGACCTCTGCTAAGAGATAGTGAGGAAGGGCACCCACACAAGGTGCCATTCAAAAGGCACTTGAGAAATCACATCAGCAAGATGGCAACAAAGGATGCCCCAGACTTTGTTCCCCCCCAGAGACACTCATTCACAATACATGGTCCAAAAATTTTTTTGTGAGAACCCCAGAAACCATTTAAGAGGTTGCAGTGTACCAGGCAAGCTCAAAGTCAAAGATAATCACATTGAAAAGGGTGAGAAAAGTCATTTCACAGCCACCACAATAGTGTTTGCCTCAAGCCAGCACAGCTCAGCCAGACTGGGAAGAAGATTCCAGCCAGCAGCTTCGCCCTTAGCAAAGAAAGCCAAGAATGGAAGGTAAGTCCGATATTCCTGCTTTTCAGAGAACTACCCGCGGGACTGGTTTCTGTCTCTGGACTTAAGAGTACAAACAGGAAACCAGCACACTTTGGATGCACAGGAGCCCTGAAGAACAAGAGAGCTCAGTGCTTGTTGCAGCACCAGAAAACCTGCAGTATCTCAGAGAGACACCAGAGGGAGCAAAAAATTACAAACTCTTGGGCGGGGCGGCGTAGGCGGGGCGGCGTGCAAAACTGAGAAACTATACACACCAGCCCAGAGAAAACACATTCCTGGACAAGGTTTGAGAGCCTCCAGAAGCTCTGGCCAGGTGAATTGATGAAGGTCTTCCCCTGTATAAAGCCAGCCCATAAAACTAGGAGAGGTGGCTGTTTTTTCAAACGCACAAACCACAGCAAAAAAATAATAAGGCACATGAAGGAACAGAGAAACATGGCCCAATCAAAGGAACAAAATAAGTCTCCAGAAACTGACATTATACAAATGGAGTTCCATGAATTATTGACAAAGAATTCAAAATAATCGTGTTAAAGAAACTCGATGCACTACAAGAGAACACAGACAACAAAAATCAGAAAAACAATGCATGAATAAAATGAGAATATCAACAGGTAGAAATTATAAAAAAGAATCAAATAGAAAATTTAAAGCTGAAGAATATAATAACTAAACTGAAAAATTCACTAGAAGGGTTCAACAGCATGCTCAATCAGGCAGAGGAATCAATGAGCTCAAATACAGGTCCTTTTAAATTATCAAGTCAGAGGAACAAAAAAGAAAAAAATGAAGATAGTAAAGAAAGTCTAAGGGACTTAGGGAATACCCTCAAGAAGACCAATATACACATTACAGGAGCCCAAGGAGGATGAGAGAGAGAAAGGAGAGCAGAGAGCTTATTTAAGGAAATTATGGCAAAAACTTCCCAAATCTGAGGAAGGAAATGCATGTCCAAACTCAAGAAGCTCAAAACACTGCACCTAGAATGAATCCAAAGAGCCCCACACTGAGACACATAATCAAGCTGTCAAAAGTCAAATACCTAAAGAGAGTCTCAAAAGAAACAGGAGAAAATCAATTTGTCACATACAATGGAGTTGTCATAAAATTATCCATGGATTTCTCAGCAGAAACCTTGTAGGCCAGAAGAGAATAGAAGGATAAATTCCAAGGGTTGAAGGGGGGTGGCGGGGGAGCTGCCAACCAAGAATATTATAACTAGCAAAACTGTCCTTCAAAAAATTAATGAGAAATAAGGACCTTCCCACATAAATAAAAGCTGAAGAAGCTCATAAACACTAGGCCTGCCTTACAGGAAACTGTTAAAGAATTCCTCAACTCGAAATAAAAGGCCACTCCAAAGCAACAGAAGATAAAGAATCCTGGAATACTGTAATGTTGGTACAAAAGTAACTTTTAAATCTAGTATAAAATTTGAAAAATAAGTGCATAAAAATAACTATTCTAAAACTATGTTAATGAATGCACAATACAAATAGATATGATTTGTGACATTGATAACATAAATTTAGGGGGAAGGAGGTATAGAGGAATGTAGTTTTTGTATGTGATTAAACTTAGTTGTTATCAACTTCAAACAGATTAACTATTTACAGAAACTCACAAAAGAAAGTAAGAAAGGAATCAAAGTTGGTCACTACAAAAAAATCAATGGAACACAAAGAAAGGCAGCAGGACAGAAAAAGAGGAACAAAATAGCTATAAGACATGCATAAAACAATTAACAAAATGGCAATAGTAAGTCCTTCTCTATCAGCAATTACTTTAAATCTAAATGGACTAAACTCTTCAGTCAAAAGACAGAGTGGCTGAACAGCTGAAATAAAATCTATATGCTCGCTATGAGACTCACTTTAGGTATAAGGTAAAAATTGACAAAACTTTAGCTAGAATAAGAAATATAGCACAACTCATGTAACAAAAATCAGAAATGAAATAGGAGATATTAAAACTGATGCAACAGAAATAAAGAGGATCATAAGAGATTATTATTAACATTTATATGCCAGCATATTAGATAATCTAGAAGAAATGAAAAATTTCTAAAAATTTACAACCCACCAAGACTGAATCATGAATAAAAAATTTAAATAGACTTATAACTAGTAAGATGGTTGAATTAGTAATCAAAAACCTCCCAACGAAGAAAAGCCCAGTACCAGATGGCTTCCCTAGAGAATTCTATCAAACATTTAAATAATAATTAACAACAATCCTTCTCAATTTCTTCCAAAAAAACTGAAGAAGAGGGAACACTTCCAAGCTCATATTATGAGGCCAGCACTTTAATTTTGATCTGACACCAAAATCAGACAAAGACACTACAAAAGAAATTATAGGCCAATATCTCTGAGACTATTGATAAAAAGTGCTCAACTAAATACAAGCAAATTGAATTCAATAACACATTAAAAGGACTGCAACCATGACCGCGTGGGGTTCATTCCTGGAATGTAAGAATGGTTCAACATGCAAAACTCTGAATGAACTTGGACTATTCCCTTCCACAATATACAAAAATTAACTCAAAATGGATTAACGCTCTTAATGTAAGGCATGAAACTATGAAACTCCTAGAAGAAAACAGAGTGGGAAGTTTATAACATTGGATTTGGCAATGATTTCTTGCATATGTCACCAGACGCAGGAAACAAAAGCAAAACTAGACAAATGGGACTACATCAAACATAAAAAAACTTCTGCACAGCAAAGAAAACAATCAACAATGAAAAGGCAACCTACAAAATAGGAGAAAATATCTGCAAACCATGTATCTGATTATCCAGAATATATATAGAATTTCTATAACTCAACAACCAAAAACCAATAATCTCATTTTAAAAAGGGCAAAAACTGGAATAGCCACTTTGGTGAAGATACGCAAATGGTCAACAAACATAAAAAGATGTTCAACGTCATTAATCACCAGGGAAATGCAAATCAAAATGACAGATCAATTCACATCTGTTAGGATGGCCACTAGAAAAGGAGATAGCAAGTGTTGGTGAGGATGTGTAGAAACTGGAATTCTTGTGCACTGTTGGTGAGAATGTAAAGTGGTGTAGCCACTATGGAAAACAGTATGAGGTTCCCCAAATAATTAAACATAGAATTACCATATAAGCTAACAATTCTACTCTCTGATATATATCAAAAAATTTAAAAATATTTGCACATCTATGTTCATTGCAGCACTAATTACAATAGCCAAGAAGTGGAAACAATCTAAATCTCCATCATCTAATGAATGAATGAGGAAAATGTAGTATACACATACAGCGAAATAGTATTCAACCTTAAAAAGGAAGGGATTCCTGTAATATGCTACAGTATAGATGAACCTTGAGGACATTAAGCAAGTAAAATAACCTCATCACAAAAAGACAAATAGTGTATGATTTTACTTATATGAGCTATCTTAAGTAGTCAAACTCTTAGAAAAAGAAAGTAGAATGGTGGTTGACAGGGACTGGGGAGAGTAGGGAACAGGGAGTTGTTGTTCAATGGCTATAGAGAGTTTCAGTTCTGCAAGACGAAAAAGTTCTAGAAACCTGTTGCATTACAAGGTGCATGTGGTTAACACTACTGTACTGGACACTTAAAAATGGTTAAGACGGTGAATTTTATGCAATATGTTTTTTGCCGCAATAAAGAAAAGGAGAGGAGGCTTGGGAGTTTGGGTGTGATTTATACAGAGCAATGACAAGTGTAGTAGGACAACAACCAACTGCTGACTTTAATTTCACCCTTTCCAATTAGAGGGGGAAAAAAAAATATCCTCTCCTTCCATATGTTCAGAGAGGCCTTTCCAACCTCCCTTTCCTGATTTACTTTTCTTCAGAGCACTTCCCCACTCAACATAATGTTACATATTTATTGTACTTACTTAGCTGTTTATTATCTGCAAATAAGCAGACATGCAAACTCCCAGAGGGCAGGGATTTTTTTTATTTCTCTCTTGTTTATTACTGAATCTTCAGAGTCTAGAAGAGAGTGTGGCCATAGCAGACGTACAATAAATATCTGAGTGAGTGAAGAGTTGGGGAGAGCGAAGATGGGGCATCCGAAGTCTAGGGCTTCTGTCCTGCATTCAACAATCTTGATAAAAGAGAAAAGAAGGGAAGGAGGAAGACAAGAGCAGACTAGGGTGAGCAGATGTCTTTTGGTTGGGCTCATGGGAGCAGTCAGACCAGCTTCTGTGCTAAGACTAAGCAGCTGTGCAGAGGAAGTCTGGGGAACTCCAAGTGGGCACTGCTCATGTCCCAGGCCACACTTCTCCTCCACAGACACTCACTTGCACACAGTCACACTGCCTTCTCTTCTTCCCACTGTCCTCCTCCTGGCTCGCTCTGAACTTCAAATTCATAGGCACAGCATGGAAGAAACCCAAAGGGACTGTGTGCTCCCCCAATGGATCGATGTTAGGTTGGCATCCCAACTTATCATCCCAAGGTCCCAGAGAGAAACCAAATTGTAACTGTCAGGAACACGAGAGAACTGTCAAAAGCAGATAAAATCAGCCACGTAAATTGTGAAACCAAAGTCACAGTTCTATTTGTTCTGTGAGAATGAACATCTCACTTTTTTTTCTCTTTGTCAAGATGGAAAATAAAAACACAGACAGACTAGGGCCCTTGCAAGCCTTTCATCTTTGTGGAGAAACCCACCACCAAGTCTCGCCCTCCCACCCTACAAACCGGTATCCTCTCCCGCTCATTAAACCCACAGGAAGTCTCATGGTGGGAGTGGGTGGGTGCACCATCAGGAAAGGTTAGGTCCCAGTCCCTACCTTTAAAGAAATTATGGAATATTGGGCAAAAGACAATCCTATATTCAGCTAACAAAATTAGAATATAGTGCCAGACCAGACAGAACAGAACAGAAGGGAGTGACTAATTCCACTACGACAGAACAGAGTTGGCTTCTTGGAAGAGGTAACATCTGCAACAGGCCTTCAAAGAGGAATAAATTTTACCTAATGGAAAAGGAAGAGAAGGGAACTTCAGAGACAAAGGGGAAGGCGGATGTAAACGCTGAGGCTGGAGCAGAGTAGAGAAAGGCACATGGAATCAAGAGGTCCTTCGGAAGTCAATCTACATTCTGTGCGACAACCAGACAGGCTGAGAGGGATTCCTGCCAGGGATGCTGGGCCATCAGACGTCCAGAACTCCCTGGGTTGGAGACTGGATGCAGCCCCCCAGGTGCACTCCCAGATATGCGCACGTAGGCTGTGCACAGACGGTGCAGGCACACTTCCCATCACCCTCATCTTGTGTGTGCGTGCATGTGTGTGCCTGCATGCATGCATGCGTGTGCAAGCGTGTGTGTGGGTAGCTATCTGGCAAGCCATTCTGCGGAAGCCCTACAGCACTGTTGCTGCTCACCAAAATAGCATCAAGCAATTTAGGTCAAGAAGTATGGGCTGTGTTATTATTACTAGTTACTGGTGAAGTTATTTAATAAGAATGTCACATCCAATTGAGACCATGGTGGGAATTGTCAGCAGGAGGAATGTAATTACACTAACTGGAGGCGCTCCAGGCCCCGCCGTGTGCACACCTCCACAGCGCCCCACGGAGATGGACTCTCCCAGCCCCACGGCCACGCAGAGGCATTTCCTGGGAGGGGGCGTTGTGCCAGGTCCTGGAACAGCCGACCTGTGCCGCTCCTGTCCAGGCCCCAAGATAGGTTCTCGAGGGGGTGTCTCCAGGACACACTGGGATCCCTTTTCTCACACCATCCAGCGCTGGGCAGAGAGACAGGGAACAACAGAGAAATTCAGGGACTCAAAGAAAAAACAGGCAGGAGAGAGATGGGCAGGTAGAAGAAGAGACACAGAGGCACACACGGCGAGAGACTGCAAGATGTAGAGAGAGGGAGACAAAAGAGGAGGAAAAAGGACACCAACGGGCAGAAGTGACAGGAACAGACAATGCAGGGCAAGACCAAATCAGGGCAGAAAAGTAACAATCAAGGGAGAGGCATAGAGTGAGAAACAAGAGGAGTGACAAGTTCCCCTCAGCCTCATGACAAAGGCTGTCACACCACCTAACACGAAGGCCCCACATGAGTCACTAGAAAGAAATGGAGGCCGCCTATATATAGGCCGTTGGGAGCAGCTTAGCTTTAAATGGAAGAACATGGCAGTAGCCAGAGGGGTTCAGGGCCCGGAGAGAACCCCCTTATTATTTTGAACATGTTTTAAATTTGAAGAGTTAAGTAGGTGGAGAAGAGAGAAGAGCCAAAGCCCAGCGGAGAGCCAGAGAACCAGAACGGCAGGAGGGACCGCGCCTCTCCTTCCGGCAGTTGGGGGTGGGGAGGGGGAGAGGGCAGCAGGGGCAGGTAACAGGCAGCAAGGGTGGCGGGATGTGGGACAAGCCCATTCCTGGGGGTCTATGTGCTCTCTCCTGGCCAGGCCATCTTGTGATGGAGCCAGGAATTTGTGTCTTGGAACAGCCACTCTCAGGAAAGCAGGAAGCTGACCAGGGAGCCGACAGGAAGAGGGCTAAGCTGTACTGGGCTCAGAACACAACGGCAGCAGGGTGCCCGGCCTAGGGCGCAGGCAGAAAGCTGACTTGCAGAGCTGAACCAGGGCGGAGCGGGGTGACGGGGGGGGGGGGGGGGGGGGGGGGGCAGCAGAAGAGGACAGGTAGAGGGTCCCAGCAGGCCTCGTAAGGAAGGGAAGGGGCTGGGAGAAACCGCCTGAGAGGGCGGGGCTGCCATGGGGCTGGAGGTCTCCAGCTTTTAAAGAGGCTTTGCATGGCTGGGTGCTGCCCCCACCTACCATTCCGTCCACGCCCTGTGCCTTCTGGTTCCAGGGCTTTCCTTGCCCAGCCCCGACAGGCCATGACCTCAGTGTGCCTTTGGCCTGTGGTTTTTGGTTTCTCCCTCTGTCCGGGCATCTCCTTCCACCCTCTCAGCAGTCAGCCTCAGTTGCTCCCTGGTTCCGCTTCTGCTCCACACCTGGGCCGTGGGCATCCTTCCTCCTACACTGGACTCTGAGCTCAATCCAAGCTGGTTTGAGGGCTTCTCTGCTCGACACCCAATGCTGACAGCTCAGAGGCATAAAGCCCAGGCAGCAGTACCCTGCCTGGTCCACCCACCCTAGCTCTGGAAGCTTCTGAGGCTCCTCCTCAGAGCACTTTTGAAGGGCTTACTGTGAAGAGGCTGGCACAAAAACTCCTGAGCGCATAGAAATTTTGTGGAATCACATCTCTTCCAAACGCTGCACCCACAGGCAATCTGAAGGTATCCCCTCCCACCCTCCTCCCCTCAGAAAGCACAGGCAGCACTGGCTCCAAGTCAGCAGGCTCTCAGAAAGACTGCAGCGCCCCCAAAGAGAAGTCCAGGGTGTCGAAGGAGGCCCAAAGGTCACCCGGAAGTGCAGACCCCGTCCTGCTGAGCTCAGAGCACCAGACTGGTGCTTCCCAAAAGGACCCAAACGGCCTGTGGGCTCCGTCCAGCTGCGGGCCTGGCTGGGCCCTGGCTGTTGCCAGGCATTGTTGCCTAGCCCAGACTCACATCCTGGGTCATCAGAAAGCTGCCTGGAGAGGGAAAAACAGCCCTCAAGCGTGGTCTGGGAAGGGTCTGGCATGTATAAACTCTGCCACTCAGGACAGCGACTTGGGGAAGGGGACTTCAAAGTCAAGGCCTGATCCACGGCAGGGCCTGGGAGCTGGAAGCTGGGACCCAGACTAAACAAGATGCTCATGACGCCCAACTCCTAGCACAGACACATCGGCATCTCCAGGCACAAAAGTCCACATCCTCTACGTACCTGCATGCACCTTGCACAGAGTTCCACCGTGTGCACACAGCTCTCCAGTACACACCGCACACCTCTCTCTCCCATGCCACTCCCCCATCCTCGATGGAGGGCTCAGTGGGTCCTCCTGCTGCTACCTTCCCTCCACCAGGACCCCCATGGACCTCCTGAAGAGTCAGTGCAAAGCTCTAGGTGTCTCTTCCCCCTGGCGGTGTGCGTGTCTGGTGAAATTATGGTGTGCAAACATACATGTGAGTAGAAGCCTTGTATGCACATGTGCTTACACATATAAGTTAGAAGACATGGAAGGATACTGTAAGTTTAGGGGTATTTAAGGAGGCTATGAGAGCCACGATTTAATCTGCAATGCCCCCCACAACTGCAGACATGCACACATTTGGGGGCATCAGCCACCTGGCCACTCACTGCTCCCGGCAGACGCCCCAAGCATCCCGCAGCACAGCGGGGAAGAGCCAGCATGGCCGACGCAGTCAGGCAGACCTGAAGGCTCAGCCCCGTGTGCCACTTGCTAGCTGTGTGACCTTGGGCACCCTGCTTACCCTCTCTGAGCCTCAGCTCCCTCACCTGTAAAACAAGGATAATAACATTTATTAAAATAACAGGCATGCTGGAAAGATTAAATGAGATTACGGATGCGAAACACCAGGCACAGGGAACTCAATAAACATTAATTACCACTCATTCTCTCCCTTCCACCCACCCTGTGCCTTTCATTCACGCAACTGATGAGTATTTATTGAGTGTTAACTGCGTGTCAAGCCTGCCACAGGCACTGGAGGTGCCAATTCTCCATGCTCATCCTCACACGGCTTGGTTTCTAGGGGGCGGAGACAGAGGATAAGCAAGTAAACAATAAGCAAATAAAATAATGAGCATCAGAGCTACACAGCAGCTGATGTGGCGGAGCTTCATCTGCGGTGGTCCATCTCTGATGACGTTACTCCGGAGCAGAGACCTGAAGGAGGAGTGAGAGTGAGCCACCGAAGATCTGAGAGGGAGAGCATTGCAGGCAGAGGAAAGAGCAGGCGCAAACACCTGGAGACAGGAACAAGCTAAGGACAAGACAGCCAGCACCCCTGGGGTGTAGAGAATGTGGAGGGAGGGGGGAAGATGAGATGGGGGCAGATGGGCAGTCTGGGCGACCCAGTCTGAACCACATGTTTTAGGACCTCTCTCAGGCCGCTGTGGAAGAACGAGTGCAGGTGAGCCGAAAGGAGGCAGTCAGACCAGCCAGGGAGCATAGGGTGACTCATCCTGCCCCATCCCTACCCCCAAAGCCCTTCTGCATCCCGCCCATCCTCCGACTCCTCTCTCCAGACGCCTTCTCTGGGGACTCCAGACTACAGAGGTTGCTTTCCAACTCTTTGTGAGCACCTTTCCAAAGGCCGAGCCCTCAGGAGACATTTGCTGGTCCCCACCTCTGCACATTGACAGCACTTGGTTCCTGGGTTAAAGGACAAACCAATGCCATCTGATGCTCCTTTATGTACCTAGCCAGTAGCTACAGAGCACATAATAAAATCCCAATAAATGTATCCTTTTCAGGCACGAATGTCCTTCTGACTTTCACACGGCTCACATGCTTGACCTCTGAGGAGGATGAGCGATGGACGGGGGAGGACCCTCCTCCGGACCGCAGGCCCACGCTGATGGTCAGGGAGAGCACCCCGGCGCCGGCACACCCCTCCTGGGGGCAAGAGGGGATGAGAAGCCTGTGCCACCCTGTCTTGCTGACTCTGATGTTGTCAACATCCCCTTTCCCTAATAAAGCCTACAGCTTCACCCCTGCCATGTGACATGCAGAATTCATCCTAAGCCCTGGTGAGCAGCAGGTAGCCCCCAAAGAGACCCACCTTGCTCGTTGCCCACTTCCTTCTGTGACTCTTCTTCTTCCAGTTTAGACTCAAATACCCCTCCTCTATTACTTTCCCAGGCAGAGTTCCTTGCTCCCTCCTCTCTGCTCCCTAACTCATTCATCAGTTAGCAAACACTGGTGGATCACCTAAGTGTTACTTTCTGTACTAGATCCTAGGACAGAGTGATGGATAAGACATGGTCCCTGACCTGGTTCAATCTAGCACCTTCTATCAGCATTCTATCCCTTTTAAAAATATCACTTCTTACCATACCTGGCTGTCCACCAGATTGCCAGTTCCTCCAAGGCCAGTGCGGTGGCTTGTTAACGATGTTGTCCCAACACCTAGCACAGAATGCTGCGCAAAGTGATCTGGACAATAGAAAAGGCAAGCTTTTCAAAATCACGATGGTTCCATTAATGCAGCCAGCCCGTACTGGTTGAAGCATATATTGTTGCAGGCTGTGTTTGACAATTCCCCATTCCCAGTCCCCTTTTCCAATGGGAAGCTTTGTGGCTTAGTGGAGGAGAGTGTCCCCAGGGATGGGGTGGGGGGATTGGCTGGCGGGGGTGGGGAGGCCAATGAAAGCCTGACTGGCAGAAAGGGAGGAAGCTTTGGGGTGCTAGGCTGCCTCGCGCGTGTGTCTTCATCACTTTAGAGACATCTGTTTGCCTGAAAACAGCCTGCGTACTTTGCCCTCAAACTTCAAACTCTATGTTTTAATCTCAGCTCATCACAGCAATAGCCTGAAGAGGGGGAAATTATCAAATGGGAGTTTCTTTTCTCTTCTACAGGCCCAAGGGATGAAGAAGCTGAAAAGATCCCTTCAGGTTAATTCAGAAATGTGACTGCTTCACATTTTCATTTTCAATTAAGTAATTACTACATCGTCATAGTAACACTTGCTGCCCTATTTTAGATTAGAAAGAAAAAACAAACAACACATTCATTATTAACTTTTATATAATCTAGAGTGAGAAAGACCTTTCTCTATGAGCAACACAAAACTGAAAAGCCAAAACATGGACAAACGGGATTGCATAAAGTTGTAGAGCCTCAATATGTACATACAAACAAACAAACGAACAAACTACAGTCTAAAGACAATTTCTAAACTTGAAGAAATTTACCACATGGCTACAGATAAAGAACCAAAGTATTTCATATGCAAAGAGTTCTTAAATATCAAGAATGAAAAAACTGAACACTGCCATAAAAAATAAGCAAAGCACATGGACCGTTTAAAGGAAAAGAGATACAAACAACTAAGAAACAGGAGAAAATGGTTAATTTTATTTATAATTAAAGAAATATAATAATGAGGTATCTTTCTGATAAATATCAGATTGGTACGTTTTTAAAAAGCTGTTGGAAAGGTGCAGAGCAGTGGTTCCCGGACCAGCATACCGGCATCACCCAGGAATTTGTTAGAAACACTAATTCTGAATCCCATCCCAGACCCACTCCGCCTCAGGTCTGCTCAATCAGAAACTCTTGGGTCCAGTAATTTGTCCTTGAACAAGCTCTGGAGGTTGTTCTCAAGTATTCTGATGTGTAGGGAAACCAAGAACTCTCAAATACTCTTGGTAGTGTTTAAATTGATGTCATTTGGTGTTTTTATCAGCATAAATGCATTACCTCAAGACAATAAATCCATAAACCTATTCTATAATTCATTCATGTTGAAATCATTCTCTCTCTCTCTCTCTCTCTCTCACACACACACACACACACACAAGCACACACATACACACCATCATTGTAGTATCGTTTGGGGTAGCCAAACTAGAAAAAGCCTAAATAATAAAGGGTCGATTGAGTCATTTATGGTAATTTATGGAATCCTATGTAGTCACTAAGAAGAATGAGATGAATCTATGTATGACTACCCAGAAAGATGTATTCAATATAAGAAGTACTGTTAAAAGGAAACGTCATGTTACAGAATAGTGTATTTGATGTATCTCGAATGATGCCATTTGTGTGAGATACAAAGAATTTGTTGCATTGTATTTCTACTTTCTTATATTTTGAAATTTTCGGGAGTTATTCAGAAGAAATTATTAATAAGTGGAACTAAAGATCTGCAGAGGGGAAGTTTTTTACCGCTATGTGCTCTGAGTATATATTACTTTTATTGTAGTTGAAAAGTAGTTAAAGCTAATTAAAGAGAAGATCACGCAAGAGAAGCAGGGCTGGGAGGAGAGGAAGGTGAGACCCCTGGGTGACTGCATTCTGAAGGCCATGCGGCCCCGGCTAGGAATCTCAGAGGTCTCGTCCATGCTTTGTCTTCAGCCACCCAAGTTGATAAAGAACAACTAAAATCTGTTTCACTGAACAGGTGGCCTTCATAATACATTACTTGGTTAACAAAAAAAAAAAAAAAAACTCGTATCTATTAAACAAGGCCAGGGCCTCTGAGCCACTTGATGTCCCTTCCTGCTGGCCCTTTCTACCCCACAGCAGGTGCTGTAGACTGTTAGTCATTGAATCGCATTTGGATTCCAGCAGAGTGCAAACAGGTGGTCTCCAATACAAATTACACATGAGTGTAAACACCAATGGAGACATATCTCATATTTGCCTGTCAGAGTCAACAAAAACCATGTTTGTTCATGAGAACAGACACAATCTGTTTTCACAGAGATACGTGAACACAGTTTGTAATGGTGTTCTAGGCTTGGAAGATCAAGCATTTTCACCAAGAACGTCATGGAATTGATAAGAATGATGCAAAGGGGTCCATGTTCCTATCCCTAGGCAGTCCCTCTAAACAGCCACTATACTTTACTCTCCCACTCAGCCTTTAACTCTGCTTTTGGCCAGCCAGCCCCTAAATGGGTTTGCTGGGACAATAAATTCGAAAACCCTGATCCATCTATTATTCAACCATCCTTCCATCCCCCCATCCTTGGGTTCTTTTTTCATTCATCTATTGAAACACTCATAAATCTACCCATGCCACGAATCTACTCCTTGTCTATTCCCTCAAACCTTCCACTCAACCGTCCCATTTCATCTGCACAATTCCTTAAGCCACTCCTTCCATCTATCCATCCATCCTTCTATCCGTCTTTCCTTTATTTATCCATCCCATTCCTCTATCCATCCTCTATCATTCCCATCTGTCCTTCCCACTTTACCAGCCTAGCAATCAACCCCTATTTTTCTATACTAGCCATTCATGTATTCATCCATACTCTCCATATTATAGCCCATTCATCTGTACATCCATCCCAAATACCCATCAATCTAGATATCCATGCTATCCACCTACCCATCCTCCCATCACCTACTATCTAACCTATTCATTTATCCAATCATCCATCCATCATTCATCTATCCCCACTCAAACATTTATCCATTGCATCTCATCCCACCTCATAGCCTGGACCTGGTTATGCCTCTGGGAGTGAAGAGACTGGGACAATTAAGGTCAAATGACATCATAAGAAGAAAAAAAAATGTGATTGAATCCCTGCTACTTTCCCTAAGACTAAGCTCTTTTCACCCAGGACATATCTGAGGACTCTCAACAGCAAGTCTTAATCCAAACTTCACAACCCTCCTTTCTTTCATGCCCTGACTCCACTGGTCTCTGATCATCTGTGACTTCTAGCTCAAGAGCAAAAACATCAGGTTCAAAACCTGCCTTTAATCTCTAATGCCTACCCTAGACCCAAATGACCACGTTTCTTTCCCTCCTACTCCACCCCCACTTTGAATTCTAGCCTCAGGTGAAGCGCCAGCCATGATATAATGTTTATGCCCCATGCTGGTCTAGCATGGTCCAACTTGGTCTAAAACAATTCCCAACCCAGTGCCACTCAGCAAGGTTTCAACTGAGGAATGTGTCTTCCAACTGGGAAGGCAAGCAACCTACCATTTAATAAACTCTACTACAGGGTAGGAACAATCTTAGGCACTTTCCATGTGACATCTAATTCCATCTTCACTGTAATTCTCTGATTTAGGCAAAGAGGCTCAGGGAGGTTAAGTAATTTTTCTAGAATCACACAGCAGCTGAAAGGCAATACAAGAATTCAAACCCAGATCTGGCTCCAAAGCACTGGCTCTTTCCAACTCTAACAAGCTGCCATTAAGAGGATCATTTCCAAGCTAACCCAAAGAGAAGAAACCAGAATGGTAAGGAATAAAAAGCCCCATTTTCCTGACTGCTTCTCTAACTAGAAAGAGGAAAGGAGGGAGGGAGTGAGGGAGGGAGGGGAAGGAAGGAAGGAAGGAAGGAAGGAAGGAAGGAAGGAAGGAAGGAAGGAAGGAAGGAAGGAAGGAAGGAAGGAAGGAAGGAAAGAGAAGAAAAGAAACAAAGAAATCATATGAATTATAAGTTATAGTACATATTGAGGGCAAACTACATGCCAGATGCAGGCTAAAGGCTTTCTATGTATTATTTCATTTTTAAAAAAGTACTGTTACTTTGATGATTGTCCGGGGGTCCCTCTGCTGTAGATGGAGACAGGTCCAGGCTCTTGGTGGTCACAAGCAAAGAATTGAACAGACTACACAAATAAAGATCAGCAAAGCAAGTGAGAGGAAATTTCTGGCATGATCCTCTAAGAAACAGGAGAAAGTCTAAAACCAGGAACACCCACCAGAGCGAATACTGACCATCAAAATATCCAGGGAAATAAGTGGGAAACCTAACAATCAGGATCCACCTAATTAGAGATCAAATCCTGAAATGGCCGCATACCATCCTGTGGCTGAAGTGGTCACACAAAAACACAGGAAAAACCCAATCCAGTTAAAGAGGAATGCTACAGTCTATTGTATTTATAGTTTTAACATAACAAACCAAGGTGAACAGCTACTTGGCAGAAAACACATCATTACAGTATGTTAGGGTTCATGTCAAAAGTTCCAAGTCAATTCTTTCTTTGCACCTAGTAGCTAATCCCCTCCCTACTCCCTAGACAGGAGGTAAGAGAAAAAAGAAAAAGGGATAGGGACTCTAATCATACAGAAAGGGTCAAGAATTGCATTTTACCAATGAAGAATTATGTGCAGAAATGAAGTCATCATGAACGTTACACTAAAATATTTAATTCCAAAATAAACACATGCCTTACAAATTCCAAAGTCAAAATCACCCCGACTCACAAAATCCTCATTTCTTCCAGGAACCAAAAGGATAGTAGCTGCATTCTTGGTTCTCTCTGCTTCATCTTCCCAAGATACGGCACAGGCCATTTTTGACCAGAGACTGGCTCTCTTCTGAACAGCTACAGACTTTATAGGGTTTTTACTTAAGCTTCTACACAGGCGATCTCCCACAGTCCTCCTTGACTGCCCACTCAGGGAGGAAACCACAATGCTAACTATCATGAGGTGTCTAACACAAGGTGCTTTTCGGAAATCGGGCAGCTGACTGATGGCAGCCGCAGCGTCTCAGGACTTGCTCATTCCTACTCTGTCTCCTGCCTCACCTCCACACACTACGGTTGAGCAGGTCTCAGCAAGGTTTCAAGGGGCTGGGCAACGAGCGTCTCCTCCAGAAGAACTTGAACAACTGATATTCACCCTATTCAGGCCCATCCGTAGGCGGGCACGTGTTTACCATGCGACTATGGCCAACTTGCCAGGCGACTATGGCCTCCCTGAGCTTCTGGTCCCTCCAGTGGTAAAATAGAGATGGTAAGAGTGCCCGTGTCTACAGGGCTGTGATGCCACTGCAGTTGACCTCCCAATGTAACATACTGTTTGGCCCTTCTCTTATTATTACCTATTAAGTTTATTTCCATTTTTCCCTACATTATAAGTAATGCTATGCATCTTAATGCATGCATGGTTGACTGCAGCTCTGATTATTTCTCCAGGGTAAATTCTTTGACGTGGAATACTGCGTCCAAACAGATGAGTATGTTTAAGGCTGTTGATAATGTATTGCCAAAATGCTTTCCAGAAAGTTCGGAACAATTTACACTCCTGCGGGCAGTTCACGAACATGCCTGTCACGCTGCACTCATCTCGGCATTTAGCACTTCTCTCTGGAATAATTTTTATACTTCTTTTGACCATACACACACATATTTAATCTTGCATGAATACATAAGTATGGTCTTATTATGCACATCGGGCGTTTGGTGCAATTTTACTTTTCTTGTTTTCACTCGGCCTGCTCTCCCTCATTCTCCATCCTCACCTGCCCACACTCCCCACTCGCCGACACATGGCCCTAGGCGACCGGCATTAACAATCCCGTTTGCATCTTTTCATCCTTTTACTCTTGCTCATGAAACCATATAGAAACATAAATTACACACTCCCATATCCACACGTACATACACAGCAGGGGTTTGGCATTGTCTATCTCTTTTAAATTGGGTCATACGATACACATTTCTCAGCATCCTGTTTTTCTCACTCAATAATAATGACGTTTCAAGTAAATGAAGTAATGTCTACAGAGTACTTAGCATAGCGACTGGAGCACTGAGTATGTGTTATTTATTATTGTTGTTGTTATAAATAAAAAAAAGAACTGGCATTCCTCCTAATGCCGAGATGTTCACAGCCACCCGCCACTCTCAGTCTTCCCGGTCTTGTTTGGGAAGGAACAGGATGAGGCAAGGTCACTACGGTTGTGCCTGTCACATCCATCTTCCCTGAGTTATTCTCCAAATTAAGTGAGGACCTACTATTTGCCAGGGGCCGTCAGTGGCCCAGAGATAGGATGATAAGCAAATCCACACAGTTCCTGCCCTCCTGGTGCTTACATTCTGTGAGGGAGAGTGATAATAACAAATCAGTGACTTTGATCAATGTATAATTATCGCCTGAGATAAGCTCTCCAAGAGCAGAAACACAATTTTAGGAGAATGTTCTAGACCGGGGTCCAGGAGGATAAAGTGAACCTAGAGCCAAGATTTGCTCAGTGAGCCACAGTTAATGATGTGAAAGGGAACAGGACCCTCCAGACAGAAGTATCAGTTTGTTCAAAAGCCCAGAGGTGGGCGGGAGCATGGTCCTGCAGGGACGGGAAGGCGGGAGCAGGCTGGAGTGCAAAGGCACGGCCCCTCGCGTGTGACTGCCAGTAAATGTCTGGAGAATACCTGTGGCCCAGCAAGAGCTTCAAACGCAAGTTCTCTCCCAAAGCTCCTGATCCCACTGAATGCAGCCGGCCTCGTTGCCTTGGCAACCATGACCCAGAACCAGGCCAGGCCTAAGTAAGTGCTTGATGTACATCATCTCACTGCATCCTTATAAAGATTTTGTGAATTAGGGATTATTGTTCTCGTCTTAGAGATGGGAACTGATGCCAAAAGAGATTATTAAGTCTCTTATGCAGGCTAGGACCCAGCAGGACCAGAATTGAAGACTAGGTCTCTCTGAAGCTCCATGATGTATTTCTGAGAATGCCCAACTCTGTGCTCCGAGGTCCTGAGCAGTGATTTAATAGCCACCTCACATTGTGACTTACCAGCTTTCCCTGCAGGGCTGGGATGTGACCCCGGCTGGGCTGGCTCCAGAGTCCAGGCTCCAAATCACTCCCCAGGGATTGGACACCTGCCCCTTCCCAAGCTGGATTCCTCCGCCTCAGCCCCTCGGAACTTCTCTGCTCCCCTCAACGCAGGCTCTTCACAGTTTGGGGTCACATCCCCGCCTCTCTTTCCCTGAAAACTGCCTGCTCCACCTACGTCTGCCCTCAGATGTCACCTCGCCCAACAGCAATGACCCCCATCCACTCATACACTAGAGTTGTTTGCTCCATCTGCTGGGCTTCCAAAAGTCTTGGTTCCATCTCTCCATTCATTCATTCATTCATTCATTCAATACCCACTAGTCAGCGAGCTCCTACTACATGTAACACACTATTCTAGAAGTTGGTGCTATTCAGACCACAGAGAACAAAGCAGACAACATCCTTCATCTCATAGAAATTACTTAAGGAGACAGTAAATGCAGGGGGCGGGGGGGGACTGCACCTATAATAGGCCAGGGGGTTAAAAGAACTCTGAAGAAACCTAATGCACAGAACTCTGAAGAAACCTAATGCACGGTAGCGAAGGAGGGCGTAACTGTGGATAAAGGAGCTGAGGGGGCCTCTCCGAGGAGGCAACATCTGAGCAAGAGGAAGCGATGGACTGAGCCCTGTGGCTCTCCAGAGGATGGGGGACGTTAAGCCCAAGACCTATCTGAAAGCAGAGCTGGGCAGGGTGTCTGAGAAACAGCAGGGAAGCCACTGGCCGGAGCAGAGTGAGTGGGGCAAGTCTTAGGGGAGATGAGTTCAGGGAGGAAACCCAGGGGCAAGAACATGGAAAGGATCTTGACCTCCAGTTCCTGGAGGATTCTGAGCCAGGGAAGGAAGGATCTGATTGACACCGTTCAAGGCTCTCCAGCGGCCGAGTTGGCGAGAGGCAAGAAGGGAAGGAAGGAGGCTGCAGGGGGCACCTGCAGCCGTGTGGGCGCAGGGGATGCCAGCTCGGACCCCGGCATCCGGGTGTGACGGGGTGGTGGGCGGGCTGCATCCTGGGTTTGCTCATGAGCTCCTGGGGGGCGGGGGGAAGGAGAAGGGAAACATGGGAAATGACAGCCAGGTCTCTGGGTACCACACTGCACTGTGTGTTTCCTGCCACACGTGCCTCCCCCACGGGAGTGTGAGCCCCCCCCCAGGCAACACTGCACAGAGTCAGGCCCGTGAGTGTGAGTCATGAAGTGTCCCTGAGCCTTCCTTTTGCTGTTGTGGCCTTCAAGGAAGAGACAGGGGTCACCCTGTCCCAGCTGCTCCGTCAGTCTCCAAAGAGGTTCCGATGCACTTCTGGTTCGTACATCCAAGAAGCAATGGATCTAAACACTCAGAACGGACAACAAATTTGTCTCTGGGGCCAGCGCCCACAAGTGGCTGTCTCTGCCCTGACAGTCTCCTCTCAGACAGACAGACAGACACCCAGCCCCCGGGAGATGAGAGCCCTGAAGTGCAGTGGCAAGCGCCTTACATACACAGGGAAATCCAGCTTTTCCAAGTCCCTGGTGGGTCTGCGACCGTCTCTATTCAAAAGCAGGCAGGATGTCTCCTTTACACAGATGAGAAACTGAGGCCTGGAAAGTGCAGGAACATGTGCAGGGGCTGATGATGCAAGAAGAGATGGCCCCTTCTCTCCATTTTCTTGTGTAAAATTGTAGAAGAACAAGTAAACAATGTTCTGCTCAGCAGCCTGAACTTTGGGGTCATGGAACCATAGGTTCTAATCTTGCTCCAACATTCACCAGCCATGTGTGACCTGGAGCCACTAGTGAATTGCACTGAGCCTCCGTCTGCCCACTTGCAAAACGGGGATAATAATGCCATCGATCTTACAGACGTGTTGTAAGACTTGTATTAGATGGTGTTTATGAAATACTTTAAACAGTAGCTCATCACAGGAACTCTGTCCATGAAGATAGCTGCTATCACTATAGAAAGGCTGGTGATCGGTACCAGTGCCAGACTCTGGCTAGAGATCTCGGGTTGCGTGCTCTGGTGGAAACAGCTATAGAAACACTATCAAGACACTCTGCGTGGGTGGCGATATGCAGTAGCAACAGTCCTAGCTCCATTTCTCACCTGCTCTGTGATCTTTGGCTAAGTCATTTCATTCCGCCAAACCTCAGCTTCTGTGTCTATAAAATGGGAATAACTATACTACCAATCTCAGTGGGACCTTGTGACCACTGAATATGATGTCATATATTATGCATGTAGCACGCTGTCTGGGTACAGCAATGTGCCCAACAGAGTCAGAATCAGAACTAGATAGACATCCCAGCCAGACAATACATGTTCTCCCCAGAGAAGCAGCCTCTGGAGTCATTACTGAATAAAGAAACTTCAGTTTACTCTTCTTTGCCTTCCCTAGACTAACATGCATTTGATCCTTGACGATACCTTCAAGATACATCCGGGAAGTCATTCGGTAGCCCCTGGCGGATTCGTGCCCTTCCCCTCTGGCCATAACCCCCATCCTAGTCCCCTGCTAAACTCTGTTGTGATACCTCTCACGCAGCACTTAAATGACCTGTTTAATTATCTGTCCACCCACGGGGTGGGGAAGGTGGTGGAGGGACAGCCGATACATATTATCAGCTCCATATCCCAGAGTTCCACACAATGCCCAGTACAAAGTGGGAGCTCAATACAACTTGATTAAATGGATGCACGGATGGCTGAATGCATGAAAGGAAAGAGAAAGGGAGGGAAGAGGGAGGGAGAGAAGGAACAAGGAAAGAGTCTGGGCATCGCTACTGTTTCTTACTAGAAAGCTAGTAACTTCCTCCATCATTCGCCACCTGCTCCCCTTGCCTCGGATCTATTATTCCACTAAGTTTTGGTTCTTCATCTGCAAAGCAAATGGATGATGCCTGGCCTTAATCTGGCATCAATTTCTATCAAGAAGTTAACCAAGGAGGAATCAGATCTGACTCCAGAACCGATGCATTTTAAAGAGTGGTCCATTTCCTAACAATTCACCTGCATGAAGCACATTCTGCATTTACACTTCCAGGGGACAATGAAGGGAAGAGGAAAATGAACAATTAATTTTCCTATTTAAATATGTCACAGAAAGAAGTGAGCCAGATGATCAATGTCTTTGTCAACATCTCCTCTCCGTCTGGGTAAGGGTTTTCAGACCCTCCAAGGTAGGCTGGCATCTTTAGCTGTGCCCCAGGTGGGGGGTGCTTTGATCACTCCTCCTGGGTGGGTGGGACTAGGTCCTGCCTGCCTAGGCCCCTCTCAGCAGCAGGTGATGCTGACCTGCTCAGGCCCAATCCACTGTGGCTGGGTCAGGGGACACACCCGCACCCCGCTCCTGTCTCCGCAGAAGGGAGAGATCGCACTCCATGCCCCCAAGGGCAAAGTGCCTCAGACACACATACTTTCCTAGTCTCACTTTGACCCTTCACTCGCTCCCCCTGCTGGGGGTGGGTGGTGACTTGTCTAAATAGTGAGTTTGGGGAAGAGAACCTGGTATGCTCAGGTCAGCCCCACCTGCTTCTCACCTCCCTAAACCCATCCAGCAGACGTAGCTCCTGTTTGGAAGGCCTGAGGTTTGTCACCTTGTGCCCAGAAATGGGTGGCTTTCTCCCACTGAAAAGCGATGCCAATCTGGTCGCATATCCAAGGCCACACTCTCCAGTCAGCGTTACCGGTAATGACGCTGACATTCCGATCGCCCCATTTGACACCCCTCGTGTTTTTCACTGGGTTGGTTTCCCACGTGAGAAGGGAAGAAAGGTGTGGTGGGAGAGTGGCGAGGTGGGACTGGACAAGATCGGCGTTCCCGGCCTGGCCTCCAAAGGCACTAAGGAGAGTCGGTGGGCCATTTTCAATATTTCAAAGGGCCTAACAGAAACTGCATTTATCCACCACCAAAATGCACTGGCCAAATAAATGCCAAGTGTCTGCTTCGGGCTGGAACTTTTCCCAGTCAGTGAGGTCACACTACCCTTTGTCCATTCTGATTGGAGGGACCCAGCCACCACCCTCCAGGGACCCCACAGGCCTGATAATTAAGGGATGTTGGGTGCCCCAGCCCCTCTGTTCACTGCATGAAAAACTTTAGCCCCTTGGCAGGGCTGTCCGCTGCTTTGAAAGGGGAAACTGCAATGAGGTGCATTGAGGGGAATGAATGGGGGTAGTCTCGACCTTAGATAAAAGGACTGAGAATGAATTCCCAAGAAGATGCCTTTTCCCAGGGCCAAACCGCCCAAGTTAGGACAGGGCACATCTCACAGCCTCGACTCAGACAATCCAGGGTGAAGAAAGGAGGGTCGAGGCCACGGGAGGGTGGGAAGGGGGCTGGAGCTTTGGAACAAGAGAAAGGTGGAAAGAGGGGCCGCAGGTGTGCTTCTGCCTGTTGGGTGTGGCTTTGACCTCCTAAGCCTGCAGGCTGCTGTGAAGGAAGCTGGGAACTTCCTGCCCCCTGGCAGAGTCTCCCTGTGGCTATTGTACGGTGGATGGGATTTGGGGAGAGAGCTGATGGTGCCAAGGAGCCTGAAAACAATTGGCAGTTACTTACGTCTTCTGGGAATAAAAACGAGGGAAAGGATTGATGCCCTTCTTAATCCACCCAATCTGGTGGAAACAGTGCCTAAATTTCTTGGGAGGAACTCAGTGAACAGGAAAGCGTCCCCAGCCATACAAAGTCTGGCTGACGTAAGGGTGGGAGAGGCATTTGGAAGCCTTGATCCTCTCCACCCATGCACAGCAGTCTCAGCACACAGAGGAGGGGGACTGCCCCGCCAATCACAGCGGCATGTGGAAACCCCCATCACACTCAGGCCTGAGCTACGCTCTCCAACACATGTACACAGAGGCCTGCGTGCTGAGGAGGGTCAGGCACATGCCCAGCTGTTCATAAGTGAACCAGTACTTCCCCTGTCTTTCCACTAGAGTGCCTTGTCCTTCTATCCCACCCATGGGAACCCCAGAAGAGACAAGGTGTCAGTCAGCGGCAGGTGTTAGTGGCCTATCAGCTTAAACTCTTTTCCAGCTCACTCTTTTCCGGGGGCTTCAGTCTTCGCCACTTCAAGGGCGCCAAATTCTCATTGATCTCACTGGCCCTCCGCTTCCATCCCAGGCAGTAGAGCTAAGCCCCTGTATCTCTCTGACTGAACTGGGCACCCCCACCGAGAGGAAGGCAAGGACGGATGTGGACGACCACCTGCCGCCGCCGCCACTGCCAGAGCACTGGGTCCCCCTCAAGTGGGACTCAAGTGTCCAAGAGCGTGAGGCCACAGCAGCAAGAGCGAGGATGAGGGGAGGTTCGAGAGCTCTTTGGGAGGTAGAAGCCACAAAATGTGGTCAGTGGCAGGGACTGGATGGGAGTGGAATTCAAGGATGACTCCCAGGTTTCCAATTTAGAAAGACGAAAAAAAAAAAAAGAAAAAAGAAAAAGAAAGATGCATGGCTGGCAAAGCCATCTGTGGGGGTGGGACACACAGTGTCTGGGATGGTGAGGCTGCTGGGGGCGGGTCATGACACAGGTGACAACAGGAGGAAAGAACTCAATTTGTGGCACGCTGAACATGGGACCAAGGGCCACGTGGTAGGGCGTGGATCTGGAGTTCAGGGGCAAGGTCTTCATTGGCAACCTGAATGTGGAAACTGGGGATTATCAGCATTTGGAGAGTGGTGGTAGAGCCACGGGAAGAAATGAAATGGAGAAGCAAAGAGAGAGCAATAGGACAGTAAACCTCATTGGGAGGGAGTGAGAAGCAGAGTGAGATGCTGGAGAGAAGGAAGGATAGGCGGAAGGTCAAGAGGCAGGCTGTGGCCAGACTGGGAAAGGTCTAGAAGCCAAGAGAGATGCTTGGATTTGGGCAATAGGAAGTCAGGTGGCGCCCTGGGCTGAAGCACCTCCCCTGGAGCGGGAGGGTGGAAGCCAGATGACAGGCGCTGAGAAATGAATTGGCAGGCACCCTCTCAGGAGGCAGGGCTGGGAAGGGAAGGTGACAGACAAGGTGACAGCCAAAAGCAGGGGGGCAGAGTCAAGGAAGGGGTGTTGTTCAGTGTGTTGTAGAGACGGAGACAAAGTGTGTTTCCAGGCTAACGGGAAGGAAACAGCAGGGAGGAAGGGATTAGAGAAATGAGGAGCAGGGACACCAGGGACAGCAGTGACCTTCCTGGGTGGCACAGGGCACAGCACCCTCAGCACTTCACCCCAATTCAGCAGTGAGGTGCACGCGGTTGTTTCCTTTAGCATCAATTTTTCTGTGATGTGGAAAACAAGGTTGTTCAGACGAGTGAGCGGGTCAGGCTGCCCACAGATGAGAATGGTCCCACAGTGGAAGGAGCCTTTGGTTCCCAGTGGCACAGAGCCCAGGCAGGAGGCACCAGGGACTCAGCTGAGTGGGGGAGACCAACAAAGGATTGAGAGGGAAAAAAGGCGCAGTGTTGGGGCTGATTAACTTCTAGGATCAAAACCTGAGGCCTGGGGACACTGGGTGGGTGCAGATACACACGAATCTACCCTTCCCCACCCGACCTGACCTTAATCTCTCCAGACTGATCCGTTCACTTTCACTAAGGTGTTAATGGGTAACGCTTCTCAAAATATTTAATTTTAACAATGGCTCTCAACGCAAAGATGTCAGCAACAACAGAATCTTCCTGAAACACAGCTGACCCACAGCAGCTATCTCTTTGCTCTGCCTCCAAAAGTTCTACCGTCCCCTTGCCCCAGCCTCTCCGCAATCCCTCACCTTGGGAAATCTGCCATAAGCTGGCGCAGCAACAGGAAACAGAAAGGAAAACCTCAGAGTCTGCAATTCCAGAAAGCAGCTTCCAGGGTGTTAGGTTTGAACTGCCATCCACTTGATGAGCATCCATTCATTCAACAAATACTGACTGAGCACCTACCATGCTCCAAGCGCTGCCCTATGTGCTGGGGACATGGGGTGAATAAAAGAACCTAAGCCCCTTGTCTGTGGGCCAGGGACTCATGGGGACAGAAGGGCAGAAGGGATGCATGGTCAGAGCCAGGGGCTCTGCGAACACGCACCGTTATAGGCACGACTATGAGGTCAGGCTTTTTGCCTCATTTTACTAATGTGGCAACTGAGGTTTAGAAGCAACTAGAGCCAGGATCTGCCCCAGGTTGGCCTTACTCTACAGTTTGTACTCAGAGTGTGTGTTCCATAGCGCTTCCTGGATTCTCTCGGGCAGAGAATCACCTGCTGTCTTGTTAAAATGCAGATTTGGGTTCAACAGGTGGGTTGTGGAGCCTAAGAAGCTGCATTTCTAACAGGCTCCCTGGCAAGGCCTTGAACCACACATTGGAAACCGAGGCCTAGTGTTTCCCAAACTCATCGGATTGTGCAATCTTTGTCTCCAGGGCACTCATTTCATAGTCCCCACCTCACCTCCTAAAACCCAAGAGCTATTAGGCTGAATAAATGAATGAATGAAGGAATGCCCCCCTCCCAGCCTCCCGCTGTCTCTGTACTTCCTAGCATCCCTAGTTGCATAACTAGCCTTTTGCCTCACTTTCCCTGTTGAGACCCCTGGCTCCTCACTGGGACTGCAGGCTCTCTGAACGCCCTTCCACTGGGGGCTGAGCGCTGCCCCAGCCCAGGATAAAGAGGGAGGAACTGGACTGCTGGGCTCCGTCCTCGGGTTCCTCCCCAGCCTGCCCTGAGCCTGCCTTTGCCTGCCTGTTATGCCCATCCTAAAATGCCCGCTGCCTCCCATCACAGGCCCCAGGAAAGTGGCATTTCAGTGCTTTGCGTCTGCTCTACAGTGAGTATTAAATCTAGAATAATGGGAATTAGTATGTGGAGGAAGCCGAACATAAGACTCCCCTGAGTGCCCTCACCTAACAAATCAGAGGCTGGTAGAAGGACTTGGGGATTCAGGAGCTCCAAGCTGTTGGGCCAAGCCTTACCAACAGGCCTTCCGTTAAGTGTGCTAAGCAATTTAAGAATGTTAATGCAGGCCTCTGGGGCTACCGTGGCTCCCCGGTCACTTCTGAGGCTTCCTGATCTCATCAGTACAGATGTGCTTATCTCTAAGGTGCTGCAGCTTCTGGGGACATGTCCTGGCTCTCTCAGGGCCGGCCTGAAAATAGAGGGAGCAGGGAGCCAGGGGCACAGGGCTGGAGATGCAAGTTCAGGTGGCAGAGCCTCTGCTCCAAAGCCACCTGGGCCCCAAGGCCCTTCCTCTGCTCTTTCTTGGGTGCAGTCAAGGCCAGGGTCATCAGAAGGTGGGCAGAGGTATGTAGATGGTTGAAGGCCTGTCTCCTGTGAGCTCCACCTTGAGACCCGGGGAGCAGTATACCTAGGAGCTTCCAGACACACTTAATGTGCTGCTGCTGCATCTGCTGCATCATCATCATCATCATCATCATCGTCATCATCATCATCATCACAGGAACTTGTTAAAGAGGCAGACTGCACGCTCTGCTCCTGGATTCTCTGATTCAGAAAATCAGGGAAGGGCTTGGAATCTACGTGTGTAACTGGGAAACCTGGGTACCATGGTTAAGTCTGTGGGCTCCAGAATCAGAATAAATTTAAATCCCTCTCCTTAGCTGTGTGTTCTTCGGCGAGTAACGTAATCTCCTTCAATATCACTTTCTTCAATTGCACAGTGACTGACTTTTAGCAGTGTCCTAAGGTTTAAGGAGAGGAACGTGCAGCTCTCAGAACGGGCCTTGAGTGTTCCTGAAAGGACTGCCTCCAGCTTCCATGACAACGATGATGGTGCTGAGGCGGGGGGATGCAAACTTGACATCCCGCAAACGCCGCTTGCTGCCTTAGTCCCGTACCCAGGCTGCTCCCTCTGTCTGGGACTTCCTGCCCCACGTCATCCTTCTCCAAGGGATGCCTGCTCACTCCTGGAGAGCCCACTTCGCCTTTGGGTGAAGTATGCCCTGCTACCCCCAACCCCTCCTCTCTTCACTTCCCTGGGCCTTTGGAGAACTGTCCTTTGGGGAGGGCATTTGGTTTTAAACAGTATTTGTGTCCACGGTCCTCAGCCCAAGGCCACTGCACTAGGTTCTCAGTGAATGTTCAAATGACCCAGCTCACTGCTCCCAAGCAGATGGGAGCAGCTAAGGGCCTGAAGAGTCCTCCTTGTTGATGGAGCTGCTGGGCTGAGCCTGGCTAAAGGGAAGGCCATGGAGAGGGAGGGCCTGGGCAAGGTGGTGGGGTGGAGGCAACAAGGTCAAGGTCATGAGAAAGCCCAAACTGATGATGGGGTTGAGGGTAAAGGAGGGAAGAATCTTGGTGTTCAGGAAAGTAACAAGATTGGGGTAAAGGAGAGAGAAAAGTGAAGGAGGTTGGAAGAGAAGACGGGACAAGAAAGGCAGATGATCAAAGTATTGAGGGGCATGAATGTCTTAGACAAGGTAGAGCACACAGGTCTCCCCACCGGACAGTATGTTGAAATGGCCTGTGAGTCATCCTCACGCAGGCAGATTTCCTATTTTTATTTTCATTCTTGATAAAAGTTTTGGGATGTTCTCACTGAGGCAGGATTCACAAAACCATGATATATTATCCACAATTCATGGGGTGAGAGTTTTATGGACTTTTGACAGTATCAGATGTCTACCCTCTCTGGGTAGGCGGAGGCAGGACAGAGGAAAGACAGAAGGAAAAGGACTTCCTCATCTCCTCCTTGCCGCCCTCTCCTCATGGGTCTCTAAGCCCCCACACCAACACCTGCCCTCCCCAGCAGTGCCCTCTGCCCTCGTTGTCACCTCCTTCCCTCAGGGACATGCACAGGGCAACCAGGCCATGCCCCTGCTCACAACACTCCAGACTCCTCGCTGCTCTTATTCGGTTAGCCGACCTTCACTTCACACTGAACTTCTAGACCTTGAACATCGCTTGCTTCCGCTCAGCTGAGAGTCCCTGCAGATAGGTCTCCATTCTTGACATGCTTTCCCCACTGCTTCTCTCTATCTGCTCTCTGCTCGCTATCCTGCAAGGCTCTGCCTAAACTTCACTGCTCTATCGGCCTTCCCTGACCTCTTGAGTCTGGAGAGTCACCCTTCTTTATTTTTAATTGTGGCAAAATATATACAACATAAAAGTTACCATGTTAACCATTTTGAAAGAGTCTGGTTGGGTCATACTAAGAATTGTCACATTGCTGTGTTACCATCACCACCACCCATCCCCAGAACACTTTTTATCTTGCAAAGCTAAAACTCTGCCCCTGTTATAAACAACATTCCTCACTTCCCCTTCCCCCAGCCCCTGGCAACCACCCTTCTACTTTCTCTTTCTGTGGGTTTGACTAGTCTCAGTACCTCATATAACTAGAATCATATAATATTTGGCCTTCTGTGATAGGTTATTTCATTTATCATAATGTGTTCAAGGTTCACCCATGTTGTAGCATGTAGAATATCCCTACTTTTTTAAGGTTGAATAATAATTCATTGTATGTATATGCTATGTTTTGTTTCTCCATCTTCCAGTGATGGATACTTGGTTTGCTCCACCTTTTAGATATTGTGAATGACATCACCATGAACATGTGTGTAACTGCCTGTCTTACATACCCTCACCTATGGTACTTGTCTATGTCCCAGTGCATTGGAGAGCTCAGGCACAGCACAGACCCTCCATGAATGCCTGCTGTAGGGCTCAGTAATCCCTCCTGTCCTCTAAGTGTGGCATCCATCAGAGAATTGATTTGTACTTTAACTGGCACCTTCAGGAAACACAGAGCCTTCAGTCAAGGGACCCTCTTAGGATTTAGGAGCCCAGAATGGACAACAAGGTTCTGGGATTACTCCAACCCTCCACACAGAGAGCCAGGGCTGCAGGAGGGTGAACTCAGGTGGTCTTGAGAACCTGACCTGACCCCAGCTCATCAGTGCCCCCATATGTCCCAACTTCGGTTTTCCACAAAAACACTGATGGATCTTGACTATGTTTAAAAGGAAGCAATTCTTCATAGCAGCGTTATTTACAATAGCCAAGTGCTGGAAATAGCCTAAGTGCCCATCAGTAAATGAGTGGATCAAAAAACTGTGGTACAGTTACACAATGGAATACTATGCAGCAGAAAGAAGGAGCTCCTACCCTTTCGCGGCAGCATGGATGGAACTGGAGAGGACTATGCTAAGTGAAATAAGCCAGTCAGTGAAAGACAAACACCATATGATCTCACCTATAAGTGGACCCTAATCAACAACAAAAAAAATGAGCAAAATAGAACCAGAGACATGAAGATAAAGAACAAACTGACAGTGAACAAAGGGGAAGGGGGAGAGGAATAAGGGAGAGAAAGGGAAGGGACAAATCAAGGAATATGAATAGAGGACTCATGGGCATGGACGATGGGGTGGGGACTGACTGTGGGAGGTGGCAGGGCTGGGGAGAGCAATGGGGAAAAACGTGGGACAACTGTAATTGAACAATAAAAAAAATTAAATAAAGGAAGCATGTCTGTCCAAAGAAAGACACCATAACAGAATAGATGAAAGAATAAAAGAGACTACTTATACCCTCTAAAAATGGCAAAGGGCAAGATCTGGAATATGAAAAAAAACTTCTGCAAATTAACCAAAAGTTTTCTAAATTGAGATAGGAAGTCCAATTTAAAAACAGGCAACCACTAGCAACAGGCAATTTACAAAAAAGAGAAGCTCAAACAACTAACTAGCATACAAGAGATATTCAAACTTACTAGTAATCAGAGAAATGCCAATTAAAACAATGAGATGGCCCTTTAAACTCAACAGAAGGGCGAAAATCAGAAAGGCAGATAATACTAGATGTCGGTGACGACATGGGCAGACAGAAGCTCTTGTGCGCTCTCAGTGGGAACATTTCCTGGCGCAGCCGTTTTAGAAAACATCATGGCAGAACACAGAACGTTAACTCGAGGATCCCAATCCACCATCTGTAGAGCCCAGAGTTATTCTCACTCAGGGTCCTGAGAGAGCGTGTGCAAAGATGTTCTTCAGAACTTCATGTGTAGCCAGGATGAGTTACAGACAAGCCACAGGTCTCTCCCCAGGGGGATGGATGCCCAGAATGTGATGGATGCACAGCACACAATGCCCGCAGCAATTAGAAACGTGGACTAGACACACACAGGGAGCAAGTCCAGATCTTTATAGTGTTCAGTAAATACAGTAAGGAACTGGATGAGATGTATCGTTCACTATCATTATATAAATTAAAAATACATATGCACACAAAACAACCCTACATATTTTATAAGAATCCATGCATATTTTAAGACATAGCAAACATATCAGAGCCGGTACTGATGGAGGAGGAAAACAATGCCTCAGGATTGGGCATAAAGGGAGGAAAATTCTTAAATAAAATAAGAGAGGAGTCTGGCACTGACAGATGATCATAAAGTGTCATGGTCTGAGGGTAGGATTAATTCAATGTTATGCACCTGGGCTCAGGAGGAGGAGGAGGGGGAGGAGGGGGAGGACAGGAAGGAGGAGAAGGAGAAGAAAACAAAAATACCCAACTGTGTCATCCATATGACTCAGAAAACTATCCTTGTAACCTTTTCCTCTTCCCATGTTTCCTGGAACAAAATGTCATGAGCTGTGAGGCTCAGTAGCCCTCAAATACTGGGAATTTTCCCCTTGCAAGAGTTTAAAGGCCCCAATAGGGATCTTGTCTCCCAGATGGGTATTAGTGAAAATGAAGCCTGAACAGTCCGCTCTCCCAGGCTGAACTCGCTGTGATGCTGCCCCGGCGGCGCACAGGGAAGGACGGGCTGTGGCAGATGTCTGATGGGCGGCGGATGGGATAGCTTGTGTCCTCCCTTTTAAGTTCTCAGGCGCAGCCCGACATTGGAGCGCAAGAATGGATCAGGGCCAGGAAGCCCCGTGAGTTTACCGTCCTTCACCCACCGCCCCGGCGCCCTGAAGGGCCAGGCAGGCTCACTGTAGAAGAAGTCATTTTCACACCCCTAAAAGCCAAGCTGGGGTGGCCACTGGGCATGATCTCCCATTGGATGAGGCTTAAGATTATTAACCTATTCTAATATCTCGGGATCATTTTTGTTTTGTTGATTAAAGAGCTTCCAAGTGCAGTATTACACAGACATGGTGGGTATCATTATCCCCATTTTACAAGTAGGAAATGGAGGCCCAGGAAGATGAACTCATTCTCTCGTGGTCATGTAAGTTGTAGAAGCACCACCGAGACTGGAAGACTATTTCCCTTACTCTCAGGCTAAATTTCAAGACATATATCAAACGTATCAGCATGTCTTCCTCCCTGCTGTGGATCTGCTACATGTCAGCCCTTCTGGGGCTGCACAAATGACAAGGGCCAGCGCCACACAGTCCCTGGGAGGAGGGAATGTCATCCTTGAGGTATCTGTTTTCATGCTAGAAACATTTTAACATGGATTGAAAACAAATCATTAAACGTTTACCTCCTTCTTATCACCAAGCGATGTGCAAAAGCCCACACATCCTCAGCCGGCCTCCCCCAGTCCATGAACCTTTCTGCATCCTTGACCCCCAGCCCCAGAATGGCGATAGAGGAAGCAATGAGGGTCAGTAGGTGGCAAGCGAGACTCGGGCTGGGGTGGAGCAGAGTCAGGCGGCCAGGCAGCACGTAGACAAACCTCCCGGGGCCTGAGTCCACTCTCCCATGCTCGCTCATCTCAGAAAGGGCCATCAATCATCCATGCCAAATGCCTGCGCATCCTCTGATAATACACTTATGCCTCAAATGGTCCAAATTTCAAAGTCTCTGCTTTCTCCCCTTAAAGTTATAACTGTCACACTCGCTTACTTTCATTCAATAAATACATGTAGCTACTTAATAATAGAACTTGTTCTATTTCCTATTTGAAAACCTAGAAGATGGACACATAATTTTTTGGAGGTATCTGGCTTATAATTGCTCTTAATTGAGTATAAATTAGACATTGGCAGGGAGGAAGGCTATTTGTGCTGCAATATGAGCCCTTATTTTCTACTCTAGACCACATGGGAGACGCTCAAAGAAATTTCTAAGAGTCATCCTGGTGCTCTCGGTAATTTAACTATACATACATTATTTTTAGCATCATAAAAGTTCCTATAATGATGATTTTCAAGGGTAGGACTGACATCCTCTTAGAGATCAATTCAGTTTAAAAGATTCCAAAAATACAGAAACAAATAGGTAGAACATGAAAGGCAATTTCTAGTAGCGAGATGCCCCAAAAGGGGAGGGCCAGAGGTGAGCCCCTAAGCCACCCAGGACTTTGTTCTCTGTGGGTATAGCACCCCACCACGTTTAGGATGCGCACAGCACCCTTCTCTGCGGCAGGATGTGCCGGGGGCCGCAGTGGGGCTCCTGGCAGATGCCTGGCACCTTTCCCTGGCAGGGTGTGCAGTGGGGCCCAACAGGACTCCCAGTTTCTCCCGGAAGAACGACCCTTTAGAGCAGGAGAGTGGTGCCTCCAGCGTGTTAGGGTCCATGTCAGTGTGGAAGCAAGGGCTGGTAGGGACTTTCTGTCTGCTGGAAATTTCCCCGTTTAGGCAACTGAGAAACTGAAGAGTTCTGGGGAGGAAGAGGAAGATGCTACAACAACAGGAAGCAAGTTGTTTCTGGTGCCCTGACTCATTTCCCATTTCCTCAAACTGCCCACGCAGTAGTCTATTTAATATTTAACCCCACCTCCTCTCCCAGTATCCCATCCCAACTCACGCCACCCCAATACCTTCTGAATCACCCCCATCTCGCCCCATCCCACCATGACACATTCACCTCTAGTCCACCGTATCCTCACGGTCCCATTCTACCACACCCTACCTGCACCTGCCCCATCCTATCCTTTCCCATCCCAGTCCAGTCTAACCACCCACCCCATCCTAACCCAGTCAATCCCTGGAATACTCTATATCCCACCCCACACCATCGTATTATACTCAATCCTATTCCACCACCCACCTTGGTTCATCACAATTCATTCTATCTCTCCCATCCCCAAACATCCTAATCCACTCTTGATCCTACCCCACTCAATACTTCCTACTTAATCTCAGTCCATTTCAAATCATTCTATTTCTCCAATCCCACACCATCATATTCCATTACATTCTCTCCCCTCTCATCACCTACTTGGCTAAGGTTCTCATTTGTGATTTACACAGGGGCATAGCCATTCTCCATGTTACATGAAGAAACATGAGAAAGCCAAAGAGTCTCACCCTCCCCCAAAAATCTAAGAGCTAGGTGTGCACTTGTGCAGCAGGGGGGAAAAAAGAATCCAGAATCTCCTCTTTAAAGAAGGGGTACTGAAAAGATAATCCAGGTGGTTGAGTTCTAAACAGTCCAGAAAGTAAATAAGTATGATTTTCTTTGTTTCTCCTAACACACAAGAGCCAAGAAAAATCTCTAAGAAATGCAAAATCATTTTCAGGTTGAGGAACCCCCACAATGCATGGCCCACCCTTTGCTTTCTGTGGGTCCAAAGGAGAGCCAAGTTCTATTCAAAACCAGTGAAGCCTGAGAGAGCATCTCCATGAGGCAGAGGACTCTAAAATAATCCTCCACTTGCAGGTTTGTCCAGATGTTCCCCTGTTACAGTGGGAGATCTTGCAAGCAGAGAGGGAGTGGTTGGGAGGCCATATCCCACTCAAGGAATGAAACCCAATGAGGGCAGTGTCAGTGGCATTCTCCAACCTCTAGAGGGCAATAGAGGCTCCTCCCCCTTGGTTACTCCTGGAAGACACTAGGTAAGGTGGGCTGATGGGCCGGGTGAGTTGGCCACCATCTAAGGGTTGTGCTTTCAGTGAGGAGAGCAAAGAGCAAAGATTCTTGGTGATGCATACAGTGGCAGTTTAGAGGGGCATAGTTTTAGAACGGTTTCTCTTGTGATTCTAAGAGGCTGGTACAGAAGGCAAGTAGCCAGTAGTAGCAGAAGTAGTAGTAGTAGAGGCAGCCTCTACAATATTCTGATGCTAACAATGGCCCCTGTGACAAATGCTTTCCATGAATTAAGAGGTTGGGCCCTAGAGTCAGGCAGCCCTGAGGTTCAATCTTGCCTCCTTTACCTATCTGCTCTACAATCTTAGACAAATTGCTTAACTTCTGAACCTCAGCCTCTTCAAATATGACATTATAGTGGTTGGACTGCTGTGTGAATTGAAAACAAATGTCTATAAAATATTAGCCAGCTATTATTAGTAGGCTGCAGAAGGGCCTGGACTACCTCGCACTTGAGGATGTCCCTCCACCTCTCCCCACTCCTCCAAACCCCTTGCTTTTGGAATGTCCAACAGCGAAAGGGAGCCTTGAGTTCCAGAGAACCTGCTGCTGGTCCTCTCAACGAGTGTTTACTGAGAGTCTTCTGTGTGTTATGACCTGGGCTACACTGCCCTGCCCGAGTTCACAGACCTTTAGGGAATACAGAGACTTCATCTCACTAAGCAAGAAATTCCAGTGAGTCCTGATGATTTTACTACAAGGGAAACCTGGGCAATTGGGAGAGCCCACAACAAAGTTCAGTCCAGATGGGTGTTTAGGACAAGAAGGAAACCAAGGATAACTTTGCAGTCGCATCCCAAGAGCGGCAGTTGGGGTGGATGCACCGTGGCTGCCTGAGGCGCTAGAAAGTTGGGATCCAGGCCTCAAGTGCCAAAAGCAGCACAGCAAACCTGAGGGAGCAGGGCAGTGGGGAAAGCAGGGCAGAGGCTGGAGACCTGGACAGAGGGATTCCAGGGGTACCAGCCACCTGGATCCCCTCAGAAGTCAGACAGTGGTATGTTTATGAGTAAAAGATTTGGAGTCAGGCAGACTGGGTTCAAACACTGGCTTGGCGGTTGATGTGTTGTATAAATAAGTTCCGTGTCCTCTCTGAACCTGCTTCTTCATGTGTAAAATGGGGGTAGTAATAGGGCAGCCTCACTGGGTTGCTGTGAGATTCGAGTTAATACATGCCAGTGTTTGGGATGATGGCAGCACATGGTGAGGACGCAGTGAACGTCAGCTGTTAGTGTTACTGTCCCGGCTACCTAGATGTTTTCTGAGCACGGTGGGTGAGGGAGGACACAATGAGGGCACACAGGTTCCTGGCTGAGTCCTTTGTCCTCAGTGTTCCTGTGTCAGCCTCAGCTTCCACTTAAAGGGCAGCTTCGATGAGGCAGGCATGTGCTGGGCCTGTTGCACCTCTGATTCTAATCCATCTCACGCCACAGGAATGAGTTGTCCCTTTTGCAGGTGGGGACCCTGAGCCTTGGAGAGGTCTAAAGGTCAGCTATTCCTCCAACACGGTACATTGCGCTCTGCTGAGCAATCAGCCTTCCTTAACTGGCTGGAGTGACAATGATGATGAAGCAGACGCAGGTCAGACGCATGAGTCAAGGTGATGCTGCCGAAGCCACCTGCTGGACTCTTCTTGACATATCCAAACCTTACAGTGCCCAAGGCTCCCCAACCTGGTTCTCCAGTCCCCTTACCACATGCTTCACATCTCATTTGCAACAAAGCCACACACCCACAGGCCTGGGATAGGGTCAACATTGTCCGCTGTAGTCAGCTAATTTTTTTAAAACCATAAACCCACAGTTCAATTGCAAATGGAATTTCAAATTCATACACTCGTGCCTGAGCAGTTAAATGCCTTCTCTTCTGGCGGGGTCGGGGAGCTGCATGCTAAAGGCTTGCTGTTGTCATGGTTCTGAAGTATAAGGAGCTATCTTAGCTATCTATGACATTTAGTTCAGGGGCAAGGGGACAACAGAGGACCAGGTGTCATTGTTATCTCTGGCCTCCTTGACCTCCAAAGCCCTTTATTTAGTTTTATTGGTCCCTAAAAAATGGTCCAAAAATATTTTAAAATCATCTACTGATTTAACAACCATCTATCAGACACCAGTTCTATGTCTGGTTCTGGGCTGAATGATGGAAATAAAAGAGAAATAAAGCACTGACCCTGTCTTCAGGAAGCTCCCAGTTCGGCACATAAGGCAGATAAGTAAATATTCTGAATACAACTATATGATTATGGTCAGTGCACTAGGCTGCAAGAGGCCCCTGACAGCATTTGGAAACACACAAAGTAGGGAGAATTTTTTAAAAATTGGTATTTGAATTTTTTAAAGCAATGAAGTGGTTACGCAGGGGAAATATCAGAACTTTGTTGGAATTCCTTATACTTATAGTTTAATATTACTTTTATTTTTGAACTACTTATTAAGGAGATGGGAGGCATTTCAGCCTTTTCAATGCTCAGAGCCTCTGAACCCAGGGTAAGGTAGGGGAGTTTGAGGATTGAGGGTATGAAACGTACAGAACTTGATGGCTACCTGATAAGGGAGGGAGTTGAGGATAATACTCAGGTTTCTGAGCTGGGTAACTAGGAGGCTGCAGGTATCATCAGCCCACACAGGCAATACTGAACGCTCAGGAGAGGAACTAAGGAGTTTGCTTTAGAAAGGAAACATCCAGGTGAAGATGTCCAAAAGTCAGCCAGATATATGGGCTGCCTAGACCCAGAGTTTCCGTGCACAACAAAGCCAATAGACATATATCAGGAGAAGCATCTTGGCAGGAGGTCTATGTGGTCGTGGAAGGGATGGACTGGGATGAGCTCACCCAGGGAGTGGTGAAGGAAAATGAGGAAAAGCACAAGAACGGAACACTGCAGGAAACCATCCTTTCAGGAGGGAAATAAGTGCTACTGTAGAGAATGGGGAGGAACAGCCAAGAGGTAGGAAACAAATCAGCAAAGCAATGTCCCAGAAGCTCAAGGAGTTAAGTTTTTAAAGGAATAACCCAAAGCATTCAGAATCACAGAGAGATAAAAGAAGAGAAAGACAGAGAAAGAAAGGGGGGGGACATGGGGGGAAGGGAGGGAGGGAAGAAAAGGGAGGGAAGGAAAAAACAAGGGAAAAGAAAAGCCAACCACAGAAAGAAACATCTGGCCATGAGGGTGGTCCTTGGAGGTCTTTCCTAGAGAGTTCCAGTTCTGGGGACAGAAGGACTGCAGGGAGTAAATGGTCACAAAGAAAGTGAGCTGAAGACCACTCAGAAGACAACTGACTTGTAAAAGATAAAGAGATGGGATGGTAGCTAAAAGGTCAGCAGGGCCAAGAAGTTTGGTTAGCTTATTCCATGTTAAAGATTGAAGCTGCTTATAGGCCACGAGGAAACATTAGGAGGAACAGTGACTGATGGGAAGTGGGGAGAGGAGGTCATTCATGGGAGGTCTCCAAGGAGGCTGGGAGCAGGGGAAGGGGGAGGCCAGGCACAGATGGAAGGGGTTGAGTAATTGATGGTCAAAGACACAGGTGGGTAAAGAGGGGCCCCTTGTCAAATCCTTATATTCATTTTATCCAGTCATCCCTGGGCTAAGGAAGGGAGATGGTTCAGTCCTGAGTGTCTTTTAAAGTCAACAATGAGAAAAGAACACAAAATGAATGTGCTTCCCCCTCTAATGTGCCAAATCCTGCAATCGTCTGTCACCAAGTCCATTTCCAAATCTTTGTTGCTTGCAAGGCCAAACAGCACATCTAAATGCAGGGAAGGTTTAAAAAGAAATGAACTGGGAGCACTGGAAGCTAGAGCAGGCCTGTCAGAGAGCAAGGGCCTCTCACCCAAATCATTTGCCAGCACCACCCCAACTTCTCTGCTGCCCAAAGAGCTGCTGGCATGATCTCTCTGAGGCAGGATTCCAGCAGCGCCCAGCAGCGTGCAAGCTCCTGTGAGCGGGCCTTTTTCTTTCCCAGGAGGCTTGCTATACTCTGAGGCCCTGGGCAAACCTAGCTAGAAAAATAATTCGATCACATCAGGGGCAGTACCAGGCCGCCTAAGCCTGAGCAGGACCACACCTGGACAAACTGCTGAAAGGTCTGATAGCCAGTAGCAGCGGTCCCCTCGCCGCCTGTGTGGCAAGTCTGGGTGACCAGCGGCGCCGTCGTGAACAGCACAGCCATCCAGTGGGTGTGGGTGTACGTGAGGCCATAGTTCCTAGGCGCGCGCACCGCGGGCGCCCCTCTCTGGGTGTCAGCGGCTATGACTCCTAGGAGAACCCGAGAAAGTCCGGTCAAGTAGGGGATGGGAGAGCTGGGCTGGCTCAGCGCCCTCCTTGACCAGCAACCCTAACATTCCCGGCTAAGGAGCTGGCGACAGGGTCTGCAGGGACCCACTCACAAGATCTGGAGCCCGGAGTGGGTCGGAGAGCTTGCCAGGGAAGGGGGACACTTTCCAGGAAGGAAGCACTCGGATGCTGGAGTGGCCAAGGCAAAGCCTTCAGAGGTTCAATCGGTGGTTTAAAACAAAACAAAACAAAACAAAACATCCAACACAGCTCCAGGCCGGAGGTGCCCTGAGTCCAGGCCTGGGCAGCAGGTGTCACGGGTGTCAATCTCCTGGCTAAATGAAAATGCGACCCCAGGCATCGCCCCGCTGGACCGGTCTCCACCAGGGCACACCGGTCTCCTTTCTAGGCTGTGGCTAGAGGAGATAAAATAGGAAGGCACCAGTGGAGGCCAGTCCCCACTTGCGGACTGGGTTCTCTCCAAGGGCCGCGTGCCTTCCCTGGTCCACAAGCTTCAGCCAGACACCCGAGAAGTTCGGGACTCGTCGAACCCGCCAGGTCTGCCCCCCTTCCAGACTTGGTCGCCAGGAGCAGGTCCCGCCGCCCGCGCCGCCGCTGCCGCAGCCCCGGCGCTCGGCTGCAGCAGGGCGCGGGAAAGGGCACTTTGGCGCGGAGTGGGAACCGATGGGAAGGTGGCGGCGCGGAGCCTGACGGCGATACTCCCTTCCCAGCCCCCGAGCACAACCCCCACTCCCACCTTCTCGTCGCTCATCACCCCCAGCCCCCACCTGAGTTCTTCGGCAAAGCGTGCTTGGGCCCCCTCCCCCGCGCCGCTCAGGGCCGGCACCCACCGGACCCCCTCCAAGCCCAGGGCCCCGAAGAAGGAGGGTTCTTGGGGAAGGGGATGGAGACCGCAGTCTCGGGGTGGCCCGGCGGGGGGCGCGGACTTCCTACGAGAGCAAATGGGCGGGGGCAGGGCAGGACAGGACAGATCCTGCAGGCCCCCGGACGGGTGTGCCTCCCAGAATAGGGAGGTAGGGGGAGGGCTCCAGGAAAGTTTATCCGGGAAAAGCTTGGCATCTTGGGGGCTGGGAGACCGGAGAAACTGAAGCCGCGGTTCGTCTGCCCCGCAACCGCTGGCGGGGATGTCTATCTCCCAGGCCCCCACACCGGCCGGATCCGGCCAAGTTGCTGCTGGGGTTGGGGGTAGCGGTGAGGGTGGAGATGCGGACACTGTTGGGCGGGGGGAAGCTGGAGCTTAGCTTGAGGGTGGGCTACTGGGAGGATGGAAGGTTAAGAGGAAGGGTGGGGAAAGGAACGGGGACCCGGACCGGGCGAGGGTGGGGCGCGCGGCAGCAGCCGGCTGCCCAGCGCGGCCGGACTCACCCGCGGCGGCCGAGACACTGAGCAGCCCCCAGACCAGCAGCAGCAGCAGCGGCGGCGGCGGCGGCGGTGGCAGCGGCGGGCGGCCCCAGCAGCTCCCAGCGCCCGGCACAAGCGCCGAAATCCCGGCTTCGCTGCGAGCCCTCCCCACGGGGCAGCCGCAGCGCCCCAGCTTGCGTCCCCGCGAGCGCGGCATGGCGCGGCCGGCAGCGCCGAGGGAGAGGCTCCTCTCGCCGCTGAGGAGAAAGGAGGTCAGGAGAGCTCTGGAGCTTTTTTCTGCTCGGAAAAAATCCCGGTACGCGGGAGCCCTGAGCTTCTGCGGCTGGAATGAACCAAGTGTCCGCCCGGCCGGGGAGAGGCGCGCTGCGCTCTCGGAAATGACTCCCTCCAATCCCGCTTCGCGGGGTTCGCGCCGGGGGGGGGGGGTACGGGGGGGTGAATTATCCCCGGATTAATCACTCTGGAGCCGCTTCTCCGCCGCTCCAAACGCAGGGGGTGGAGGCGCAGCAAAGGAAAAAATATTGGGGGGTGGGTATCCCTCTTCAGCGCCACCTCCACCTCCAGACCTAAACCACAAATTACATCCTAAGGGTTGTTTATTTCTGTTTGTTTTACAATTGACCAGTTTCTTTTAAGTTCTCTCATTTTCATTTATAAGATCACCCATTAATATAACCCCCATACACGCACAGACATACGCATTCAGTGATACAGACACACACGCACTCACACAGGCGGCGCGGATGCGCACACATACGCGCGCACACACGCCTCTTCCACGTTTGGAAATTGGAATACTGTCTGGGAAAAGGTAACCAAAGGAGGACGCGGATCCCCAAGTCAGGGATTCTATGAGCTGATCCTGGGTGGTGGTTTTGAACTTGCAATCTAGGGCTAGGGGCAATGTTTAGGAGCCCAGTTCGCGGTAATCTTCTACCCATCCCAGAAGATGGGTGTTTGTGCGTAGACCCAGGGTTAAGATTCGGAGGGCAGTGGAGTGGAGGACCCGTTCATTTGGCTCCAAATGGTCCGACCCCTACCCTAAGACAAAATCTCGGGACGGAGGGAGGAAAGCTTGTGTGCGCTGGGGAAGGGGCGGGGGCGGGAGGTGAGGTTGTGGAAGAACGGTGCAAGAGTAACTTGTACAATTTATCCTCAAAATTAAAAAACCAGACCCTGCTTCTTCTCACTCTCCCAGCCTTGGCCCCAAACCAGGAGAGTTTTTCCCAATGGAGCCGCTCTCCACCTCTCCCGTGTAGCCGCTGCCGCCAAGCCCCAGGGTTCAGCGTCCGTCCCCACCCCATCCCCCACCCCAACTCTCCCTCTCAGTCTCGTCTCCTTTAGGCTTTTCCGTCAGTCAGGATGGCTCCCTCGCTGTCTACGCCAAATTCTGGGCGACAGAAAAGATACACGGGGGGAGGGGGGTGCAGAGGGGACCTGGAGGGGCGAACCCCCAGAATAGCACTTCCTGGTGAGCACCTCACCCCCTTTGTCGGAGGCACTCGAGAGAGACTGCGCTCCGGCTTGCAGGTTAGGCCAAGCCGGAGCTCTGGCGTCTTCGAGCCCACGGTGCAAGAGTCTGGCAGTTTCCGGGAAAGAGCAATGGGTTTGCCTGTCCCAAGTGGGGAAGGTGGTGGGCAGGCCGGTGGAGTGGATGCTTGGACCTGGCTCTGCAGAGCCGTCATCTTCCAGCTCCCTTAACTCCCCCTCCCTCCTCTGGCCCAGATTGTTAGGGTAACCCTGCATGAGCTCATCCCACTGTTCGGGGGCCACCGGGGGAGGGGGGCCCTGGGTGGGTGAGCTTCCTCAGAATCGATGGCCCCATCCCCACTCCCCAACACACTTGCTTTCTCACCCCTCCCCATGGCGCCTCGCTGAATGCCAAGAACCAACCAAAGCAGCCAGAACTCCACTGTGAAAGGCCTGCTTTATGTCCCTGGGGCAGCAGGGAGGGGGCTTGTCCTTTCCATTGTCCAGGCCCAGCCCCCAAGGAGAAGGCTCAGCCAGCCACACTGGCCATGGCCCTACCAGACCTGAAGAGCAGGGAGGGACAGAGGGACCGACTGGCTGGGTGGTGAGTGGCTGGCAGCTTTGGGGTGACTGCTGTCAGGATCTTCCCTGGGCTGGGCCCCATGGCTCCTAAGCTTGGGCCTTCCCCCTCTCCTGGAGGCTGGGTTCTCCTCCAGAGAGAGGAGCTGGCAAAGATAACCAGCCCTCCCCAGCAGCCCACAGCTGGGCAGAAGAGAGTCTGGGCTGCTCTATCATTCTGGGGCTCAAGGCCAGTGGACTTCCCCCACCCAGAACTTTGCCCTATGGCTCCAACTCACAGCTGATGTTTACCCCCAAACTCTCCCTGGAAAAAGGAACACTTGTCATCTGTCTCCCTGGGGCCTGCGGAGGGCAGGGGTACACTTTTCATCCCTGTAGCCAGCCCAATTACTCACGTTCCCCACCGTTCACCCCTCTCTGATCTATCTGGGTCCGCATACCTTTACTGAGGCCTCCTGGGCTCTGGGTCCTGTGCCAGCCTGTGCTGTGGGCGGTGCAGAGATGCACAGTGTGTGCGGTGCAGAGATGCACAGTGTGTGCGGTCCGCCTGGGAGGATGTGGGGCAGAGACAGAAACCCGAACACAACCCACACCCTGAGACCGTGGGAGTCGCCATGACAGAGGGGGCATGTTACTGGGACATATCAGACAGTAAGCTTTCCCAGGACATGGGGATCAGTAGGCTAATTTAAGGAAGGAAGTAGGATTTTGGCTGCACCCTGAGGCCTGAAATAGAGACTTTGACAAGGTGAAGATTGATTTACGCAACAAATATTTATTCAGGATCATTACGTGCTGGACACTGCTAGATAATGAATATACACCCCAGTGGACAGTCCCTGGCTTGCGAAGGCAGGCAATAAATAAATACAGTCATACCTCGGTACTCGTTGGCTTCAGAACTCATCAAACACTGTGCCCGTGATATTTTGACGAGGAAAAAAATGTTGCATCACTCGTCTCTTTGTTCAGTACTTGTCGGTTTCAGCACTCATCAAGAGTTCTGGAACAAATTAACGACAAGTATCGAGGTTCCGCTGTATATAGAAAGACACTAATTAAGAATGCTAGGAAGGAAAAGTTCATGGTGCTATGAGAAAGAACAGGAGGGGGCCATCCCTTAAATAGGTGGTCTGGAAAGGTCTCTCTGAGGTGCTGACCTCGAAGGTAGGATTGAAAATACTGCAAGATAGCCACGCCAAGAGTTAGGAAAGGGGCTTTTGGTATAGAAAGCAGGAGCAAGGGCCTGGAAAGGGAAGGGGAGCCCCGGAAATGAGGACGGGGCCCAAGCCAGACCCTGAAGGACTCAGGAGATGGGAAGCAGCGGGAAGCAGGAAGTATATTAGTTCGTTAGGGCTGCCATTACAACGTGCCACACACCGGGTGGCTTAAACAACAGAAATGTATTTTCTTCCAGTTCTGGAGGCTCGAAGTCCAAGGTCAAGGTGATGGCAGGGCTGGCTCTTTCTGGGTCCTCTCTCCTTTTCTTGTAGATGGCCATCTTTGCTCTATGTTGTCACGTGGTCTCCCTTCTGTACATATCTGTGTCCAAATTTCCTCTTTTTATAAGGGCACCAGTCATATTGGACTACAGCCCACCCTAAGCCCATTTCAGCTTGATTACCTCTTTAAAACCTCATCTCCAAATATAGTCACATTCTGGGATTTGGACTATAAAAACGTGAATTTTTTTTTTTTTTTTTTTTTTTTTTTGGAGAGGGACACAATTCATGCCATAAGAGAAAGGGAAGACTTTTTAGGTGGAGGAGAGGGAGCAAATGCATGACAGTCAGGATATATATTTAAAGAGATCTCTGTTAAGGCTGTGTATAGCGTGACTGCTTTAGCAGGGAGACTCTGGCAAGGTGGGTAGCCCTAAATACCAGAGAGGTGGATTTTTCATTTCTAGGAAACAGGAGCCAAGTGGTACAGCATGACACATACCCTGACTTCTCTGTGGGGCATACACTGGAAAGGAAGGGGCAGGAAAAAGGGAGATCGCTTGGGAGGGCACTGCAATAGTCTTAGCTGGTCGTGATGCGGGCCATGGCACTGGGGAAGGTCCGGGACACTTTCTGCAGAGCAAGGAAGAGGCAGGAGTCCAAGAGATGATAACCTTCCCTAGGATGTGGCTCAGCCCAGCCCCCAGGGCTGGCTCCCAGCCTGCCCCTTCCATTCTCCCCAGGAACAATAGGCAGCCACAGGTCAGGGTCACGCCACACTGTCAAAAAAAAAAAAAGGCCCAGTGTGGTATAGTGACTCACCAAGATAAGCCTAATATCCAGATAAGATCAGAGTTTGTTTCAGAAAGAAAACAAGGCCCGATGCTCTGCAGAACTTTGATTTAAGTAAGGGTTGTAGACTGATGCCCTGAAATGTTCATTCTGACCCAAGAAGAAAATAAAAGCCTTCTGAAGGAGGGAGGGAGGGCGGGAGGGAGAGAGATTGATCCAGCAAATGGGATGCGTTAGCAATCAGGGAAGGAATGGAGTCTGAGAGGCAAGTACAGAGTGCAGAGAAGGGCTACTGAGCAAAGGCGAGGAGGGCTCACAGGAAAAGCCAGGAATCTGAGTGGAGGGTGGAGATTTTAAATCATGAGCAAGATTAGACACCAGCTAGTATTTCCCAAGGGCAAGGCTGTCACCGTAGAGATGACAGTGATCTCCTTCCTAAGGAAAGGTGACAGAAGGGATTTAAGAGGGAAAAAAAAAAAAGCCCAAAACAACTGTGGGCCTCAACAACCAGGAGGGACAAGGGAAAAGTGCCCACAGTCCAGTGCTACCAAATGCTGGGGCTGTCAAACTGCGGTATTTCTTGCAGAGAATTCTCTGTTTGTGCAACAAGGAAAGGAACAGAGCTCATATCTGTGGCAAAAAAAAAAAAGGTCAAATTTTTCTTCTACTTGTCAGAGGCCATAATCCACAGGAGAGGGTCTATTCTTGGCTATCAACTCTACTTGAAGTTCCTCCAATCAGCTCAGCCATCATGCCTCCTCACCTTTACTCAATGCTTTTTCCTCTGGCTGCAAAACCATTCCGCCTCTTACTGTGTGGAGTAAATGATTCCTAATCAGCACTGGGCTTAAGTGTCACCTTCCCCGCCCCCCTCCTCCCGCAGTCTTTTCTAAATCCCCCACACCCCTGCTGAGTTAGACACCCCTTGAAACTTGGACAGCTAGCTGGGCATCAAGAAGGGACACTTCCCCTTCAGTACTATAGAGCTATGGTTCCCAGCCAGGGCTGAGGTTGCCCCCCTGCCAGGGGACATTTGGCAATGTCTGAAGATATTTTTGATTGTTACCACTGGCATCTAGTGGGTAGAGTCCAAGAATGTCGTTGAACATTCTACAATGCCCAAGGAAGTTCCCCTCGACCCCTCCCCCCAAATTATTTGGCCAAAAATGTCAATAGTGCTGAACTGTCACTGAAAAGTGGCTGCCCAGCCAGGACTACATTTTCCAGTCCCCTCTGCAGTTGGGTGCAGTCTTAAAATAAGGTTGCAGCCAAAGGAATGTAGGCAGAAGACGTGTGTGCCACTTCAAAGCTTATCCCATAAAGTGCCCCCAGCCTTACACATCCAGCTTCTGGCTGCATACAGAGCGTTTGGGTGCCTAGGAGATGGCAGAGCCACAGATGGAAGAAACCCAGATCCCAAAGCGCCTGTGGAGGAAAGTCACGCACCCAGCAGGGACACCTGCAGTGGCCCCTCATATGAGCAATGACTTTTCACATCTCTGAAATACTGAGGTGTGTTACAGCTGCTAGTAATACCCATATACATCCCCCTCTGCATTGTTCCTGCTGTTTCCTCTGCAGTCCTTCGCTTACTCCTCACACAGTCAGTCCACAGTCAGTCCACAGTCAGCCGTGTGTTCAGGCTGCGAACAGTAGCCTCCAGGCTCCGAGCAAGGTGCTAAGGAAACAAATAGAAGAGCAAGTTGTTACCAGTAGTTCTGTCCTCGAGGGGGCCTGTTTATTGAGAAGTTTAGTTAATTGCTCTGGGAGAAAAGCAGGGTGTGATGGAAATGAGAAGGGCCCAGCTCTGCCTGGGGAGAGGGACAGATGAGAAGAGGCGCTCTGCAGGAAGGGACCAGTGCGGCCCAATGCAGGTCCACCCAGGCAAAGGGTCTGCCGCGCTCCAGGGGTCCCAGGTGCTGGAGGAAGGGTGGGGGAACCAGTCTCTCGGTCATTGCGGGCTTTCTCACTTATCTTCCCACGGTGGATGGGGAGATGCTTAAATGGCAGAAACCTTCTCCCGAAGAGCCTCCTGTGGACCCAGTGCCTGGATTGTGCCTGGCGTTCTCTCCTCTTGGATGCCCCATGGGAGGCTGTGCCCCAGTCCACTCATGACTGAACTCACCCACTTCTAACCCTTCACTACAAACCATCGCCTCTCTGCTCAGTCCCCCATCTCAGGAACCGGTTTCCATGTCCCCAGTTCCTGAGCCAGAAACCTCGGGGGTCTTGGACTCTCCTCTCACTCAGCCCCCACATCCAGGCAGTCCCTATGTCCACTAAGTCCTCCTTCCTTAGCACTTCCCAGCTCCTAGCCAGAACCTCCATCGTCCCTCCGGTTCCTTGTAACAGCTGCAGAACAGGTGCCCCAGCTCTGCTCTTGCCCTGTTCAAGCCCTCTTCCTCTTTGCCACCAGTTTACCTTTTGAGACACTAACCTGATTTCATAGCTCCTCTGCCTTCCCTGGCCATTTCCCATGGCCTGCAGAGTGAAACCCAAGCTCCCTGCTAGACCCTCCCCACAAGGGCCTCCCTGACCTGCCTCTGCCTGCCCTCCAGCCGCTTGTTCCCACAGTCCCCAGTCCCCGTGCTCCAGCCATGTGGAGGCTCCCGAAAAGAGCCACGCTTTCTCCTTTGCCTCTGGGCCTCTGTGCGTGCCACTGCCTCTGCCTGCGATGATCTTCTCCTCCTGTGTCTGGCATTTTCCTATTTGTCCTTCAAAACTCTGTCTGGGTGTCAGTTCTTACAATCTTCACCAGTGCTGCTCAAGAGTGCCTGGTGCGTGGTAGGCATTCCGTAGATCTTGGCTGGCTGGCTGGCTGGCTGGCTGGCTGGCTGGCTGGCTGGAGGGATGGATGGAGGGGTGCTTGAGCAGGTGCTCAGTAATGTTTGTGAAATGGACCTAAAGGTGTCTCTCCTAGGCTTCATTATTGCAGTTCCTTAAAGAAGTGCATTCTCTGAGTTACGATTTAACGTTCTGCTGTCTTCAGAGACCCTGATGTGAGAAACTGACCAACCTAATGGCATTTCTGTCTGTATGAAAACAGAATTGAATATATTGCCCACTATGTCACTCAGTGTCCTTTATAAAAAGGACTCATGATAAATTCATGCTCGGGGTTATTTCCAGGAAACATTTTGTCTCTGCAGATGAAGACGTGTATTTCCTGCCGTCAGAAAATAAAACCTCTGTCTTCCAATGTGTTTCATTTTTTTGCTTTAGCTGACAAATAGGGATGCCCAGTTTTATTACCTTATTATCTCCATGTGTTCTAACCAATTCAGGTGACTGAGTATAGCAACCCTGTCTGCTTTCTTTAGATGGAGGCATTTCTTGCTCTATTCTTTGTTGCTGTAATTTTTACTTTTTAATTGGCAAGCTGCCTCAAATCATCTCAGCATTCGGCTGGTATAAATAATCTGAAAGGAGTACATATTGGTGACCAACATCCTGGCATGGAAGTAATGGAAGGGAGGGCAGAATACCAGGCTTCTAGTTGAGAGGGATCCCTTATAGAACCTATTCAGGAGTTTGGGGGGCACCCATCAGGGAGGGGACTGGCAGGAAGGACAAAGGAGGAAGCAAAAAGCCAACAGGATTCTGACTCTATTGCTAACTTATGGAACCTCCACTGATAAATCTTCTCCTCCACCAACTATGGCCTTCCTTTTCTCTAACTTTAAAAATAGAGCTCGTAGGCTGCTGTCTTATATTAGTAGATAATAATAACAACAGTAATCGATATCTTTTATTGAGGGCACACTGTGAGCTAGGCACTGTGCTGAGAACTTTATATGGATATCCCTATTGGAACCTCTCCCTCTCTGAACCTGTCTATTGTTTCTATCTTTTGCAGATGATGAAATGCCAGAAAAGTTAAGCATGTGCAAAGCTACCCTTTAGTAAGTAGCAGAGCAGGAATTCAAAGTCAAGTGTGTCAGCTGCTACCGCCCAAGCTCTTTTCTTAAAGTATTTATTGAGTGTTTACTTCTTTCTTTTAATCCTTACCCAAGGACATGTTTATTTATGTTAGAGAGAGGGAGGGAGGAAGGGAGGGGGGGAGAGAGAGAGAGAGAGAAACATCAGTGCAAGAAAGAAACATCAATCGGTTGCCTCCCAACCCACAGTCTAGGTAGGTATGTGCCTTGACTGAGGATGGAACCTGTAATGTTTTGGTGTATGGGATGATGGTACTACCAACTGAGCCACCCAGCCAAGGCCGCCCAAGTTCTTAACAGTGTCCTCACACATGGACAAGGAATGGAAGCAATAAGAAGGCGTGAAATCCCTTGGGAAATGGTAGGGAGGGCTGACGGTGTTGCCAGGACAGGGGAGCCACAGGGTCACAGCTTTGCTTCTAGAACACTGGCATCCTTTTCAAAGTCCTAGAAGATGGCTGGCTGCTCTGCAGCAGTGTTCACTGGGTGGGACAGCATCCAGGGGAGACCCATTCCCTTGCCTGCACCCTCCTCTTCCTTCAGCTCTGATATTTTCTCACTTGAGAACAGTTGCCTGAAATCTCCCTATGCACAGGCCCGCCTCCGGGTGCTCTGACCTATTAGGCAGCACCAACATGGTAACAAGGGGTCTCTGTGGTTTCCAGGGGCCTAGGAAATATCAGAGGCCTGCAAATGCCATTATTAGCTCCACAACACAAAGAAGAGAACTGCAACATCAAAATCAATAAATATTTAATGAAATGCAAGATGTAACATTATGTCAACTTCATTAACTGTTGAATTTAATCGTCATAAAAATTTCATTCCATTTGATGACAGTTTGTAGGCTGGAGTCTTCTCACTGTGCAAGGTTTCCCAAGTAGGCAGGAGGATTGGTGAGAAATCATAGAGAATCATACATTAATAAATAACTCATGGCCAAAAATTTTCGAAAGCAAAATGGCAAAAATCTTTTCAATTTTCTTTCACAGCCAAGTAGTTATATTTATGGTGGGAGGTGAATACGTTTAAAGCGTGTTAGATGAGGGATAGGCCTATAAGGCGTAGGGCTTATGAAGATCTTGAAGGAGCCGCATGCCCTGCTGTGCCTTCTGAATTTTCCAACCCAGCCACGTTTGTCTCGGTGACGGAAGCCACACGAGTCAAGGCTTTGCTGGAGAACAGGGAGGTAGGGAGGATTACCTCCTCCTGAGGCTTTCCTGGTTCCAAAGTAGGAAAGCAAGAATCCCAAGATCCTAAGCAGTCAGAGCTAACATTCAGTGGCATGTACCACCGTACATGGCATGTACCAAACTAACTACTGTATGCACTGAACACGTATTGTCTCAGCTGTCCCAAACAACTCTGTGAGACCAGTATTTTTTTGTCCCTGCTTCAAGAATGAGCGAATTGAGGTCTAAATTACACCTGCCCGGTGTAATTTTAAGAATTTTTCCGAACTAAAAATAATTTATAGATGAAATGGTGCCTGTGACCACTTCAAGCTCTTTAAAAAAAAAAAAAGGGGGGGGGCAGGGACCAGGCCTATTTTTTTCACTGTTCCGTCTTCAGAACCTGAACACTACTGGGCACGTAGATATCCGTGTGGTGCAGGAACACAACTGTATGTTGAACAGAGACTGAACTGAGCTCAGTTTTCCCCACACCTGCTGCATATCAGGCACCTATAAAATGCTGTGCTCCCCGCCCCCACTAGCCTGTGACAATGTCTAGGCCAGACATGTTACTCCTCTCCCAGCCCCGCACCTTGCACAATCCTGGCCCACAAAAAGGCTTAGTTGATGATTTGAGTCCATTCCTCCATCACAGAGTAACCTCCCCGTACAGCTGGAGTTCTTCCTCCCTATACATAGCACGAAATCTGCTATTTAAACACTCCAGCTCTGACCAGTGTGGCTTGGTTGGGCATTGTCCTGCAAAGCAAAAGGTTGCCAGTTCTATTCCCGGTCAGGGCACATGCCTGGGTTGCAGGTTGGGTCTCTGGTTGGGTATATCTGGGAGGCATCTGCTGGATGTTTCTCTCACACATTGATGTAGCTCTCCTTCTCTTTCTCCTTCCCTTCCCATCTCTTTAAAAATAAATAAATAAAATCTTAAGAAAACAAAACTCTAGTGACACACATTTTGGTGTTAAGGAAACTAACGTACAGCACTTTCATATGTCCCTTATTGCATGTGGTGTGGCTTGTGGGACTTCCCATGTGTTAAGTAGTTGCTTAGTAATAAAATATCTACAATTCTACAAGATGGAAACTTTTTAATTATCCTCCCATTTTACAGCTGAGGAGATCAAGTGTCATAAGCTGAGTGGCATCTTCCCCCAAGTTCCTATGTTGTAGTCCTGACCTCTAGGACCTCAAAGTGGGGCTTTTTAGAGATTGGACCACAAGTCATCATAAGGTAAAATGAGGTCATCACAGTGGGGGCTAATCCAATACGACTGGTGTCCTTGTATAAAGAGACTAGGACACAGACAGGTACAGAAGGAAGACCATGTGAGGACATGAAGAAGACCATGTCCATAAGCCGAGAGAAGCTTCAGAAAGAGCCGACCCTGCTGACACCTTGATCTTAGACTTCCAGCCTCCAGATCTGTGCGGAAATAAATTTCTGTGATTTCAGCGATCCAGGCTGCAGTATGGCAGCCCTAGCAAACTAATACACCAAGGCACAGAGCAACTCACCTAAGCCTGCGTTGCCAGAAAACAGGAACTCAGAATCTGAACCCGGGTAATCTGCTTCTAGAGTCTATGTGGTGTGTGAGAATGAAAATATTCTTTCTCTGTGCTGTCCACTTGAAATACGGCTACTGTAACTAAGGAACTGAAATTTTAATTTAATTTATGTTAAAATTAAATTAAAAACAAGTAGCCCCATGTTGCTAGTGGCTACTGTATTGGACATAGCTTTTTATTGTTGCTAAGAACATCACTTAAATTTTTTGCAGGATCTTCTAGAAACCTCCCCTGTGTGCTCCAAAAAAAAAAAAAAAAAAAAATCCCCCTGCCTTTGTTCTCCATCCCTACTGTATTTTACAGTGAACTGGCTAACTTTCCAGAGTCCTGTGGCCTGAGCAGGGCAGGGACGTGGGAGTTCTGTTCCAAGCATGGGTGTTAGCCAACCAAATGCCAAGCAGCACAAACACTGAGTGACATTTTCAGAACTATTAATATTTCATCAGCAATGATCACTTTTCCTTTAAATACACTATTTTAAAAGGTTTTCTACATTCTTAACTATAATTTTATTCAGTCTAGGTCCTCGAAATTTTCCCCAAAGGAACACATCTTTAATTTTATAATGAAAATCAAAGGGGAATGAAGCTCGGATTTCAAAATTCCGTCAACATTTCCAGGAACTTAGGCTGTCTGTAAAGAGCAAGTCTGCATTTTGGGCACCTGCTGTATGCCCAGCACTTCCTGTACGGTATACTATTGATTCACCCGATATGTATTTATTGAGTGCCTGCTAGGTGCCATGAGTCTGATCTTTATATTTATTAATACCATTTTACAGAAAAGAATTTCTTCTCATCCTCTTGTTTCCTCTTGCATGTTACCCCCTCAGAGAGGCCTGCCTGGACCACCACTAAAGCTGCCACTATCCCTCTCCCATTGTCTCTCCCAGGTGCCCTCAGAGCCCCTAGGTCATCTGTGCTTACTGCTTACGTAGTTGCTTTACCAGTTTGGGCCCTCTCTCTCTGCACTAGAATATAGGCTCCATGAGTGCAGGGACAACACCAGTCTTGTCCGCCTTCAGGCTTCCTCAGCGCCTAGCACCTCACCTGGCACAGGGGAAGGCCTGCGCCAATATTTGAGGAATGAATGAATGAGAGAGGAGAAGTGAAGAAAGTGGTCAGGGTCACGCAGGGAGGAAGGGGGCGTGTCCGGATTCAACCCTCTGTCTGCCAATTGTCATCTCCTCTGTTCACCTCTCTTCTTCTTGCCCGCCTTCTTGCGCTTCCTTCGCTGCGGAAATACTGAAGGCACAACCACCGGCTCCGGGGGCAGAAAGAAGCGCTGCGTCAGTTCCGAGTTTAAGAAACCCCTTCCGCGAGGGGAAGGGCGCGCTGAGCAGCAAACAGCTAACGGCGTTTCTCTCTGCACCTCCGCGCCTGCCCGCACTTGGGACCCCTGAACCCAGCGCAGGAGGCAATGGTCTGTCTCAGTGCCTGAGGCCCTGGGGGCGGGGGCGGGGTTGGAATCCCAGCTCGTCCCTTCCTGGTGGGCCTTGGGCACACCCCTTTACGAGTGTGATACTCGGTTCCTCACGTGTAGAACGATTAAAAAAACACACACAATGGTACTAACTTCATGAGCTTGCATTAATTGACTATGACAACACAGAAACCCCAGTGCTTGGCACACAGTAAGCGCCCAATAAAAAATGGCAGGGGTAAAATCAGACGACGGAGATGGCCGAGGGGCAGGGCCCCCGGCAGCCCCTGAGGTTTGGGTGGAGTGAGTGGCAGAGCTGGCAAGGGGACCGCACCCTTGACTCGAATAGAGGAAAGCGCTCCGAGCCCCCACCCCACCCCACCCCACCCCCATCCCACCAGAGGGTCTGGGACACCGAACCGGGGCGCCCCGCGCCCCCAGCCGTTGGTTTTGAAACCCACAAAGGAATTCCAGTGCTGGACGGAAAGGGTGTAGGAACCACCCTCACGCAAGACAGCTACCTTTTAAGGAGTGGGGACCTTTCGGGGGCCGTCCCTGGGGCGGGCTGTGGACGCTGGACGCTCGGAAGTTTTTTTTTGCCAGGCGCTGGAGAGCAGCCAGGAGGGGGGCGGGGCGAGCAAGGCGGGGCTGGGCCAGCGACGGGGAGGCCGTTGGCCTTCGGGGTGCGCGGGGGTCCCTGGGAAGGCCCGTGTGAGAGCCCAAATGGCGGGCTCCTGCCTTCCAGGTGCCTAGCACGGTGTCAGATTCTCATCCAGTCAACTTTGACGTTTAGCCGGCGAGAATGGGCTGAGCCCCGGGCCCCACAGGTGTCACAGGTGTGTGGCAACGGGGGTGTGCCAGGGATTGTGGGGAGAGTCAGCCCTCCCCCCCAGCTGTTCCCAGATGTCATTCTGTCCATCCAGGCACCTGGTTCCTGAGCTCAGGGGGATTCCAAGGTTACTAAGCTACTGGTTTTTGTTGGCTTTTAAATATTTTCTTCTCCGGGAGAGAGGGAGGGGGGCAAAAATCAGAAAAGAGCAAATAAAAACAAATCAAAAGAAGCTCCTCTCCCTCAAAGGAAGCTGACCTCCATCCACCACGCTCACACAAACCGGAGGCCTCTGAACACCTTCACCTTGTGGAGCAACAGCCAGACAGAACTGAACTGCTTCTGCCCCATCCTTATCTGCCTTTCTGGTGAATGAAGGGTGGTGGATGGTCCCCTTGTCTTCGAGCCCTGGGTGGACAGAGGGGCTCCCAGAAAGACAGGAGAACGATGGCCAGTGGAAATGGGCTCCCTTCGTCCTCAGCCCTGGTGGCCAAGCGCCCCTCAGCCCTGGGCCCATTCCCCAGATACATCTGGATCCACCACGACACACCCCAAGACAGTCTAGACAAGACCTGCCACGAAATCTGGAAGAGAGTTCAGCGCCTGCCGGAGGCCTTGCAGCCCCCGACCCTGAAGGAGCAGCTCTCTGCCCCTGTGGCAGCTGGGACTCCAAGAGACAACGGGCTCAGCTTCCAAGAAGAGTGAGTATCCCCGTCCATGGCGACACCAGGGAGGAGGGAGGAGATGAGGTCAGACCTTCCAGGGGAATGTTCTGGTCCATTCTTCAGTCTGGTTAAACCCTAAAGACCCTTATCGTTTCCCTAACCCCCGCCCCCCCCCCCCCCCCGGCCCTTGGTCCTTTGTCCATTCTTTCTAGGAGAGTTAACTGGGATCCTGAAGTAACCTGGGTGAAGGGCCAGGCCAGGGCTCTCTTTCTGCTGCCTCTTCCTTCACCATCCTGCTGAGGGGGTAGCTCTCATCCTAAAGGCGAAACAATCAGAAGTGAAATCTGAGGACCTTAAAAAAACCACCCTAAACAGAGCTGAGGGTTAGATGCCCACAGCTTTCCCTAAAGACAACTAGAAGATTCCTTCCTCCTCCTACCTTCAAAGGCTAGGCATTGGCACAGATGAGTCTGGTGGTTTTAAACCACATCTGGAATTCCCTAATACAGAGAGCAGCTGTCCCATTCAGACTCCACAGAAGCCGCTGCATGAGCACACATCAAAATATTTACTGGGAAGGCATTGACATATTCAGAGGACATAATAGAAAATTAAAGTGTGGGAAAATGGCTGGAAATAGCCTGTTTCCTGGATGGGAAATCCTGTGTCTGGGAAACACAGCTAAATATTTCTCCACCAGGGCAAAGTTGAGCACATATTGTTGGGGATGGATATTCAGAAGGACAGGAAGGGAGGACCTCATTAAGAAAAGCAAGTGAATTTGTTGTGGTTATCAGTGTCGCTGTTGAGCACTTGTTCAATGCTTTGCATCTTCAAAGTGGGCTGCAAACATTAATTAATCCTCCCAGAGCCCCTATGAGACAGGTATTAGTGTCCCCATTTTACAGATGGATTGTGTTAATAATTAAGTGCTAATTAAAGACTAAGTGATAATTAAGTGTTGCCTGTTCCAACACATGCTCCAGCTCAGTTCAGAGCTGCTCTGGAGTGGGGGAACCATTCAGGCAAATATCAGCTGAGTCTGGTTTCAGGGATTTCTAGGCAAGAGCTGAGAAAAAGGCAATGTGTAACTGCCACCTGGGGTTTCACGACCTGCTGTCCCTTTCCGGACTGCAGACAAAGGTAGAGGGCACTTTGGCTGTTACTGCTTCCCCTGCCCTGTGCTCAGCACGATATGGCTGGGCCAGGAATGGCTTAACCACCGCCAAAATCTTGCTGTTCAGCGCTACCGTGGCACTGAGCCCCTCTCCCCTGCCCGTTGCCATCTGCTCTGGGACAGGGTCTTGGCAGGGGACCCGTGGGGCTGTGCTCAGGCTCTCAATGGCCAAGGAGCTGATTGCCCACTTGGTGAACCAGGGTCAGTGGCAATTTCCAGTAGATGGCACCCTCTCTGCCAGGTCACACCTAGTTAATGGAGACAGACTATTTCCAGTCTGCACTTGGCCGAAAAGTGAACTGACTCACCTTTGGCCAGTTGCTTAATTCCATTTAGCCTTGATTTTCTCATCTGCAAATTGAGGCTGATATGCCCTGCCTTGTCCACCTTAGAGCTGATAATGAGGATCAAATGTGATGGGAGACAGGAGGCTGAGAACTGCATTATACAAATGAGGCTCTCCTTAAATGTAATTCTAAGGATTGGGACTTTTTGTTGTTGTTGGCTTCACTCTGTGGTTTACACAGTGCTTCTAGAGCCGATGGTCCTGCAGGGGTCACACTGGAATCAAGTGGTCTGGTGGCCGGGCCCCAATCCCCCTTCAGCCAGAGCTGTTCGGCTTTAATAGCCTTTACTTACTGGAGGTCTGAGTAAAGACTGTGTTTGGAAAAGTGTTCCGCTACTGAGAAAAGAGCTGGGAAACCACGGACTTAGGTGAATAAACGATATCATAATCATGCGGATATCAACCAAGTAGAACACAGAGAGCTATTCTTGAAAGAGAGGCAGCCGTCATGGTGGAGTCAGATAACTCTGGTTTCAGATCACATTTCAGCCCTCTGCCAGCTGCGGGGTTGGTCTAATTTATGTGAGCTTCAGTTTCCTCATCTGCCAAATAGAGATGATTACTATGCATTTCATAGGGTTGTTGGGCTGATTCAATGGGATATTTAAACATTCCTGGTAATAACTGGGATTTGCAAAAATTCTTCATAAGGATGATGATGATGATTTCTTCAAGCCCTGCAATTATTATTCGGGGTAGGTACTATTTTAAATTCCCCCTTTTAAAATGTTTTATTATGCAAATTTTCAAATAGTATAGTGAATGTCTATGTGTCTGTCACTGAGTTTATCGAATTTATGCCATTCTTGTTTCAATCTCTCCCTCTCCTGTTTTGAAATGAAATCCTTTTACACAAGAGGTAACAGGTTTGGAAGGGTTAATTTTTTTGCCCAAGGCCCTACAGAGAGGAAGCAGTGGAGTTTCAGAAAGCAAACCCACGACCACCCTGACCACTACTCGATAGTGTTAACTATCCTCCCCTAGAAATTGAGGCCTCTTTTTGGATGGTGAGGATATTTGGCAGTCTCATATTCTGAATGATCACACATAGACAATAGATTTCAAATCCAGGGAGCTGTCCAGTGTGTTACAGGATGGCTTCAGGCCCACAAGACCGCTCTCAGCTAATGTTTCTACTGCTTAAAGTGTAGACCTGCTTTTGGTTGTTTCCTGCTAGGGGGCAGCTAGATAAGTATGTTTAGAACTCTTGTTAGCCAGAAATCTTTTTCTTGACTGTGTCTCTACACATTTCAGAAATGGAGACATCTCAAGTTTGAAAGGGATCTTGGAGGCCATCTTCTGCTGCTTGAGTCCCTCCTCAACATCCTTGCTAAGTGGCCATCCATGTTTACACTTTCGTAGACAGAGAGCTCACCACTTTTTAAAGTAGTCTTTTCCCTTCTTATGAACCCTGACTATCAAAAGACCACTTTCTTGTACTGTCTCTACCAGACTAATACCCATTGTATCTGTCTCTTTCGACTAATACCCATTGATCTGGATTCTGCCCTTAGGGCTCCAAACCCAAGTCTATCCTCTGTTTCTCGCAATAGCCCTTTAGATGTTTAAAGAGAGCAACAATGCTTCTCTTAGGATTTCTGGTTCCTACAAGCTACCTTTCTCTTGTTTTTCTAAGTTTCCCTTCATGTGACAGCTTGGCCAGTTTCCTGCCCACACTGCTGGTTCTGTGGCAGCGCAGTGACCAGAACCAGCGCAGAAATTCAGGCATGATCCAATCTGTGCAGATTGGACCCTCCCTGTTAATATTCTGTATTCGTGGCAATGACAATTAATACCACGTTTGCTTTCCTCCCCAAGCCAACTTCACTCTGCAGGCACATTTTGAATTTATTCACTCAATTACTCATTCTACAAGTATTTATTAAGCATCTCCTATGTGCCTGGCACAGTGCTAAGAGCTAGTGGGATAGAGCTGTGAACCAGACAGGGCCCTGACTTCCTACGGCTGACGTTCAAGTAGGGGAGAGAAACAGAAAACCAGTAAATAAAAGACTAGAATAACTTCAGATGTGAAAATAACTGGTGTTTTAGTTGGAGAAAACCAATAATAAACATATAAAAAAATAAACCAGATAATTTCAGATGGCGATGAGTGCTCTGATAGAAATAAAACCGAGTAAAGTACTAGGGAGAGTGTCTTTAGATGGGAAGGTCAGGGTGGTCATTTGAGCTGAGACCTGGATATCCAGGAGGAACCAATCAGGTGAAGATCTGGCAAAGGATGTCCAGGCAGAAAGAAGAGCAACTGCAAAGACCCTGAGGTGGGAGTGGCTTAGAGATGGGACAGCATGGCTGGGGTGAATTGACAGATGAGATGTGGAACAAGGTGATACCAGAGGCAGGGATGAGAGGTCTTAGAAAGCTTGGAATATCACTGTAGGGAGCTTATACTCAATTCTCTGGGTTGTGGGCACCCTTCAGAGGTTTTGGGGAAAGGAGTGTAATTTGATCAGATTCACTAATTTTTAAAGACCTCTCCAGCTGCTGCAGAGAGGACTTGCAGGCACGGGAGAAAGGAAGCTGGGAGACCTCTGGGAAGATGCTGCAGTAGTCCAGGTGTGGCAGGTGGTGGTGCCTGGATCAGAGCGATTGCTGTGGGGATGGAAACAGTAGGGGATTCAGTGTGTATTTTTTCAGAGGAGCCAGCAGATCTGCTGATGGTTTGGGGCACACACACGGAGACATCGAGTCTGACTTGTTTTTGGCTTTAGTCACTGTTTGGACAATGGTGTCATTTATGGAGAAGGAGGAGAAGAAACAGGAGAAATTGGCTTTGGGGGAGAAATCAATAGTTCTATCTAGTATCAATTAAACTCCAGAATTGTGTTGAGTTATCTTTTAATTAGTCTTAAATTTGTGCTTAGAGAATCGTGGCCTGTTGCTTACTAACTCAAATTCCAGGATTACTTATTCACTCATTCCTCCTCATTACTACAACTGCACAGCCTCAGTCAGGGGCTTTGGATCTGCCATTGCCTCTGCTGCCCTGACTGTGAAGTGGCCTTTGTTCATTCCGTCATCTATAGAATCATTCGACAAACACTCACAGTTGCCTTCTTGGTCCCAGGGAACAAACCAATCCTTTGTGCTGCTGTTATTTAGAGAACTGGATGTATCCTATTTTTCTGGAAAAGTTGCTTGGCGTATATCACAACTTTTACTTATTATTATTGTTTTTTAAAAAGCTTGAAACCTGGCGATGGGAATGATAGGGACAAGACTCATAGTTGGAAATAGACTGATGCCCTAGAGCGGAAGCCAGCTCTGGAGACCTTTGGAGTGCAATGCTCTAGGCTCACGTTTTCTCTCCTTGAGCAATCAAACACCTCTCTGTGCATCTAGGGAAACCTTGTGCCTAAAACGCATGCTCATGGGTCCTCGACATTTTGTGAATGACTTCAGAGACACCCTGAACCCCAGGTTGGAATCATTTCCTCCTGACCCAACTCTTAAGTGTCTTCTTCCCCTGAGCTTCCCAGGGCTGAGACCCAGACTCTGCTGTGACCCCAATCACATTGACATCAACGCACCTCCATCCTGGCTGTCAAGCGAATTAGTGGATGCAATGGTGCAGGCAGACAGAGGTCCAGGCCCTCCGACCCATCCCTCTTCCAGTCACCACACACATACTGCATTCGCCTTCATGTTGGTCTTTGACTTCTGGTCTCCCTGCTCGTCGCTCTTCGGCCATCGTTACAACATCTCATCTCACTGTGTCTGGTTCCTTTCCCTCCTCGATGTCCTTCTATCTTCTCCAGCTTCATTTTCCTGAAACACATGAACAGTGTGAATCAGTCATCTTCCGGGGCTCTCTTATTGTCTTCTGAATCCTTTGACCTGGTTTCAAGGGTCTCAGCAGTTGGACCTACCTACGTCTCTAGATGCACATCTTGCTCTCTCCTCCACACTCTATAACCAAGGCGAGCTACCGGCAGGTGCACATCTCCTCGCCTTTGCTCAGGTTATTCCACTACCAGGAATGCCTTTCCTCCATATCCCTGCCTATTGAAAGCCTACCCATCCTTAAAGGCCTAAAATAAGTGTGTCATCCTCTGAATTTTTCACTCCTCACCCCCATTCAACATTTTTTTCTTCCTCTCTTCCATGTTCTTCTTTTCAATTGCAGTAAATAATATTCCTTCTCTTTCCTAAGTGTTTGAAGGTGATAACAATATCAGTATCAGATAACAAAAAAATAAGAATACAGGTGGATTTGAATCCAAGCATACTTCCTGGTTGTAAGCAAGGTACTCAAACTTTCTGTGCCCCATTTTCCTCATCTGGAAAATGGAAAAAGTTATAGTGGCCACCTTCAAGAATTATTGAGGTTAATGAAATAAGGTATGGAAAGCTCACCCAGCACCTAGCATAAGAAAAGGACTCCAGGTCCACCATCACCATCAGCAGCATCACCGTCAACATCATCGTCACCATCGGCATTATCACCATCATCATCAGCATCATCACCATCAGCATCATCGCCATCATCACCATCAGCATCATCACCATCAGTATCATCACCATCATCACCATCAGCATCATCACCGTCAGCACCATCACCATCATCACCATCTGCATCATCACCATCATCACCATCAGCATCATCACCATCATCAGCATCATCACCATCAGCATCATCACTGTCAGCATCATCACCCCCACCATCACCATCATCACCATCATCACCATCAGCATCATCACCATCATCACCATCATCACCATCATCACCATCAGCATCATCACCATCATCACCATCATCATCATCACCATCATCACCATCAGCATCATCACCGTCAGCATCATCACCCCCACCATTAGCATCACCACCACCACCATTTTCACCATCATTACTATTATTATCAAGGATAAAACGGCAGGGGTTAAATAGTCAAGAATGGTGTGGGGAGAGGAGATTTATATACCAGAAAATCTAACCTAAGGGAAACTACTTAGCTGAGGACAGCATTTTGCTTTGAGATTCTTGGCAGCTAGGGCAAAAAGGGAACATAACAGTTGGTTTCCATAACTCATTATCTAATAAGAGAAAGCAGGTGAGCTCATCAGGAGAGACCAAGTGGAGGGGTCTTTATAGGAGGATGATGGAATGGAAGAGTCAGTTTAGAACCAGCTGTCAAGTTGACCGTTGGCCAGAGGGGAGGACACAACTTCCCATTTGGTGTTGTTGGTGCATTTCTGGTGTGGGATTTCTGATAAGTGGTCACCTGGCACAAATTGTATGCTGCCTTGTGGCAAAAATACTCCTCCCCCTCCTGACCATGGCTCCTTAAGAGCAAGGACTGTGTCTTACTCATCTTCGTCTCCCCAGCACCCAGCTGAGTTCCTGGCATTTGATGACTATGCAGTGTAAATGAATGAATGAGGAAGTGAATGATGGATGAACCATAAAAGTGCCACTGCAAGGAGGTTGACTGAGGCCCAGAGGTGGCCACAATCCAAGCAAGAAGTCACGATCATCAGGGGAAGCATTGAGTGACAAAGGGACAGAATATCAATAAGCCAAGACAATGCAAGGTTTCCCCCCTCTTGCTTTAAGCTGCAGAGAAGGAAAGTAACACTTTCCTGAGCACTTGATGTGTGCCAGGTCCTGAATTTTAATTTCTTGTTTATCTCATTGTCTTAGCAGTAGATGATTGATACTACTCCCCTTTCACAGATGAAGAAGCTGAGGCTCAGAGAAGTTAGGCAACTTGCCCAGTCATGCAGCTCAAATGGGGCAGAGCAGGAATAGAACCTGGCGGGTCTTCAAGGCCAGGGCTCCTTCCCAGACGCCAGGAGCCCTTTAGAAGAGTCCTTCCGTGTCTGCTTAGCACTGGGAACCATGAGTGGTGAAGGGAAGATGAATCGTGATTAACGTCCCACGTCCCCTGTCCCCCTTTTTAATTTAATTTTATGGTTTGGGGACTTGTGTTACAGGTTGTGGGAGCCTGCAGAGACTGGCCACCAGTGGTTTGGTTTAATCCCCTTTTTAATATCTTTGTTGCAACATTCTTTCCAATTCAGCTCCCAAGTCACATTAAAAAAAATACCTCTTCCTTAGGGTAGGTCTTCTCTTATTAAACAGATTCAAATGAAAAGTTTTAAAGATAATTTGAACAATAAGAATCACTCCGAAGCTCCCAGCCGAAGCTCCTTTATTGCTGTATTTATTCCTCAGTATTTCCTGCCTCATTCCCCAGCTCATTCCCCAGCTCACTGAATCCCTCGTCCAAGTCCTTGGCCCAGCTCAGGCCTTGGTCCTGCTTTCTCCACTTCTCCTTCCCCTCCAGGGGGTGGAGGGTCGCGGAGGAGGTGGGATGGGAGGTGTCTCACTTCCACCTGCCAATCAGAGAGGAGCTGGAAAGTGGATGGAAATTCGTACCTGGTTTGGTGCCTTCCAGTACATCATTTGCACGGAAACCTTGTGAGTTGGGGGCAGAGGGTGGAGGACAGATACCTGCTCCGATTGCAGATGCCTGGACCCCATTCTGGACCAACTCAACTGCCACTTTCCCAAGGGTGGCCGGGAATCTGCATTTGAAACAAGCGCTGCAGGTGACTCCTGTGAATATGTATAGAAAGTTCTCTGATACTTTGATGAAACCTCAGGCCAAAAAGGGACACAGCTTTGAGAAGGAGGTGTTCCAAGGGAAAGCAGGCAGGAAGGAGAATGACCTTTATGGAATTCTAAGTGTGTGCCAGAGATATTGTAAAAAATGACTCTACTCTCTGTACAGGCCTTTGCTAAGAAATGAGATGAATACGAAGTCCAGGCTTGGCGTCGGGCAGCTGAGGGATTTCACAGTGTTACCTCCTTTAACCCCCCGCCCCCCGGGGCGTGTCACTACCCCGCCCCGCCCCCTTGCCCGCACCAGGCTTGAGAGCCTTCCCTGTTCTTCCACCCGTAGCCCGCGGCCCTGGACTGGGAAGGGTCAGTGGGGCTCCAAGCCTGCAGCCCACCTTGCCTCCCCTGCACCACACAGCCTCTCTCGGACTCTCAGTCGGAGCTGCTAACATTTGCGTAGCGCTGCTACAGTTTACCAAGTGCTTTCACATTCATCATCTCACTTAATCCTCACCAGAGCCCCCTGCGTGGAGGAGGAGGAGCAGCGCTAAGCCTGAGGTTCTGAAGGCCCTCTGCCCAGCCCCCTGTCCGCACGAGAGAGGTCCCAGCAGACAGAGCTCAGTGGGGATCCAGATACCCTTGGGACACAGGTGTGGAGCCCCACAGGATGGCAGCTAAATCTGCGGCTCCCCTCAACCCCACAAATGAAAAACCTTGGCGCAGGCCCCTCAGTTCATGAGAGAGGCGGGATCCAGCCTTCTCCCTGGTTCTTTTTCTTCCTGCTGGTTCTTTACAAGGCTATGGGGGTGGGGGTGGTGGGGTGTATGCATGTGCACAGGGTGTATATGTATGGCTGTAGAGGTGTGTGCATGGCTGTGCTGTGTGTGCATGTGTATTCATGTCTGTGGTGTATGTGTACAGTGTGTGTGCACGTGGCTGTGCTGTGTTTGCATGCACATGGGCTGGTGTGTGTACATGTCTGCTGCATGTGTGCACATAGGTGGGTGTGTGTATGGCTGTGGCGAGTGTGTACACATGGCTGTGCTGTGCGTGGGTTGGTGCGTGTGTGTGCACTGCTGTGCTGTGTGTGCATGGCTGTGGTGTGTCTGGGGTGGGGGCCCCAGGGCAGTTGAGTGAATCCTGGACCTGGAGGAGAGGGACACTGGAGGAGGACACAAGGGAGCTTTGACAGAGACGGTTGTACCCCTTCCGTCCACAGTGGGCAGGGGCCACCCTGGGTGCTGTGACATAAGCACCAGGGAAATGTCCCTCAGCCTGGGTCAAGTGAGGGTGGGGGCCCACTGCGGGCTGGTGCCGGGGCCTCTGCCTCCGAGGTGAAGGCCCTTTTGTGTCTGGGGCCCTCTGGTGCCTCCTTGTCACCCCCACTCACAGCCACGGCTCCTTCAAGTCCCCAAGTGGCACACCCGCCCGCCCACCAGGTTCTGCCTTCCACAGCCTCATCCTCCGAGCTGCTGCTGGCTCCTGGCCTTTGGCCATCCCGCAACTGAGATTCAGAGAAGGGAAGTGAATTGAGGTCATCCCATTGGAAAATATGATAGAGCTGGGGTTTGAATGCAGGTCTCCTGACCGCCAAGGTCTTGCTCTTTGACCCACTTCTCCTGCTGGGAGAAGCGTGGGGTGGTAGCTGAGAGGAAAGACTTGGAGCCATGTAGACTTGGTTCCCAATCCTGCTGCAGCACTTACTCTCTTGGGTGAACTCAAATTCATCGTCCAACTCCCAAACCTTAGTTTCCTCTTCTAAATGGGGGATAAAGATGTCTCCCTATTCCTCATGGCTATTGTGGAGTCAAGTGCCAACTGTAATACCTGGCACCTAGCAGACACAGCACAGGTCCCTGGCTCAGGTTCAGTCCCCTCCGGTCCCTCCTCGGGACTGCTCCCTGGACGAAACCAGACCCTCACGCTTCCCTGCTGAAATCTCTCCAATGGCTTTCCTGCACCTTTAGAATAAAATCTTTTAGCACCGCTCTAAGATCTGGCAGATTCTATCTCCTACCACCTCTAACCTCACCTCCTGTGACCTCCCCACCCTGTCATGAACGTATCCCACCCACTTTAGCATGGTCCCACCAAGGCACCGAGCCCTCGTGCACCCTGGGATCTTCACACATGACTTTCCCTATGTCTGCAAGGCTCTTCCTTGCTTGCTTTATCTGGCAAAATGCTTATTACCCATAGGCCCCAGCTGAAACAACAGTTCTTCAGAGAGCCCTCCCTCGCTCTCCTGTCTCAGGTGTGCGCTGCTGGTATTCTCACACACGGCATTTCACTTTGGTTTTCAGAGCAGAGTGGCCTAGTGGTTAAGAGAGAGGCATCTGAGCAAGGTTGCCTCAGCTCACCACTTTGTCCCTTCTTAGTTCAATGACCTTGGGGAAATTCCCCAATACTTCTGTCCCTTGGCTTCTTCATTTTAAAAACTGGGCTAGTTGTATCTCCCTGTATCAGTTAACTTTTGATATTTAACAGAACACCCCGGAAGCTTGGTGGCTCAAAATATCAACTATTTACTTAGCTCACCTCTCTGTTGTTGAGCAGTCCCGGCTGGGGTCAGCCACGTGGCTCTTCTGGTGGGGGCTGGGCTCGGCTGGGATGGATGGTGCTCACCCAGCGCCTGCAGGTCTGTTGGGTCTGGCCAGCTGTCGGGGGTCGCTTCTGTGGGACGTTTCATTCTTCAGCAGGCTCCCCAGGGCTTGTTCACCTGGAGGTGGCCGAATCCCGAAAGAAACAACAGGCTGAGCCCTAATGCCCAAGCACTTTACATTACTACCTGAATCAAGATGGGTGGGAATTACCAAAGCACGTGGAGACAGGATATCAAAGACGTGATAAGATGGGGCCATTACTGTCATCAGACTACCCCACTACCCCACGGGGGGCTGTTGTGGGGGTTAAAATGAGAGTTTTGCCTGGAAGGTGCTCAGCGGTATCTGGCTGGTTAGTTCGCACTCCAGAGACACTCATCCTTCTTCCTATTTTGTGAACTAGAACCTGCCACAGCTCGCTTAAGGTCTGGCCTCCACTGTGGGGCGGGGATCTGAATCCGGCTTCTGCCTCCTTCCAGGGACTCGGCTCATGGCCGGTGCGCTCGGCTGCTCTGCCCACGCAGACATGTAGGGAAGTCAGAATCTCACCCACAGCAGGAGATCAGTCTGTGGAGGGACCACCATCCAAGCCTAGGTCTGTGCAGGACCCGGCGCCCATCCCACGCTTCACTCCTCGGACAGCCACGTGGCATAGGCACGGGGTCTGGGTACCCTGTCTGTGGACGGTGTGAAATGCCATAGCGCGGAGAAAATATGTGTTTTGGTATCCTCTTCCAGCACTAACAATTTTCTGTTTGCATTTTCTTTGTTGTTTGGCTCAGATGAATAGCAGTTTTCATCTTTGCTCCGTGTTATCATGTACACAGAACTGCTGTTGGGGAGCTAACAGCATGCTTGCTTAGTCATTATTCTGGGAAGGGGTGCCAGCCAGTCAATAGCCTTTATTTTTATATAACTCTGCACGCCGCAGACGCAGAAATAACGAAGAGCATCCGCATACAAAGCCTCCACCAGACACCTATCATTTCTGGAGGTGGGTGAGCAGAGGTGGCGGCGGCAGCCGGAGCCACAGCACCAGTTCCGACCCCTGCTTCCTTTGTCAGCTCTTGGGAGCTGGGTTAACCTCCCTGAATAATTCACTGTGATAGTCTGTGGCAGATTTCATGGTTTTTACCAACTCAAAGGAGAAAGGAAATAGCACGGGAGAAGTGCCAACATCGGCAAAACTTCTTAAGAAGGGAGGGGGAAAAAAAGACTCCAGAAATGCAGGCAAGCAGGCTTGATGTTGAACCCAGCAAAGTTGTAAGGAGAATGAAAAATCTTTTTGTGAGCACCAAGGTGGTTGCTAAGACACAGGTTCTGTTTTGGGTCTGCCAGGGGCCTGCCTCGCAGAGGTTGGGAGCTCTTAGGACTGGACCTAGCAGGGCAGTTAGTAAACAGCTCACAGGGATGCTGGGCCAGAGGTGGGATGGGGGCGGTGGGGTGGGGGCAGGGGCGGGACATGGAATCAAAAGCAGGCAGGTTGTAACCCATGCAAGGAGTGAGACAGTCTTTGGCAATAGAGCTCTTGATTTCAAGAGCTCCAACAAATGGACAAGTGTAAAGAGACGTTCATGAGCCAGTTCACACATTTATTTATTCAACAGATATTTACTGAGCTGAAGTTATGTGCCAGGTACTGTTCTAGTCCCCTGGGCCTCTGTGGTGAAGAAGATACAAGTCCCTGCCCTCAGGGAAGATATGTTCTTGTGAGGAGTAAAGACATAAAAAAGATGCCAGAAGATAGTCATAAATATTAGGAGGAAAATAAACAACTTGATGGAGCAGGGAATGCCTAATAAGGTGCGCTGAGGTGGGGAGGGGGTAATGACACTTTTAGGAAAGGGACAGGAAAGGCTACTTGGAGAGTATGAAACTTGAACTAAGGTGGGAATGATGAGAAGGAGCCAGCCAAGGGGCGATGTGGCCTTCCACAGGACATGTAAAGGCCCCGGGGATGGGTTGAACTTGGCATGTCAGGAAATATTTATAAGGCCAGAGTGGCTGGAAGAAGGGGGAGTCAAAATGGGAGGGTGCGACAAGGCCACTTTGCGTGGTGCCCTGGGGGTGGGGTCAGGAAGGAGCCGTCATGAGAATCCACAGGAGGGTTTAAACAGGGGAATGTTTTGATCTGAGTTCCGAGAATGTCCTAGCTCTGCAGACATGCACTTTTCTAGAACAAACCAGAACAAATGAATCTTGTTTTCATGCGGGTGGAGGGGACAGGTCCGGAGGTCCTCTATCAGGAATTTGTAACTACACTGAGTCTTGATTGCAGCAAGGTGCTGGACAAAAGCTACCTTATAGAAGACATGGGATGGCAGTGACTGGATTGATTGGTTGATCCCCTCAGAGCGTCGATCCAGGATTGCTGTCAGGCTGCGGGGAGGGTCTCCAGCAGCCTCCCTAAGGCCAGCCTGGGAGTCTCTCCCTTTTAACATTTTTATCCACAAGTGGACAGGAGACCCACAGGAGGTGCTAGTCAGACGCACTGCCGACAGGGAGCTGTGAGGGACGGCTAATGCCACGATGACAGGCTCAGGCTCTGCCGCAATGTTCCTCCACAGCCTGGAGAGATGGGACGGGCCCCGCGATATCCCTGACTGCATTCAGATTGGGGAGCAAAGCCCACCTTGGAGCCGAGCTGGGAGGCCCCCTTGAATAACATCCCTGGAGAAGAAGCAGGTGGGCGGGAGGAGGTGGTAACGGCAGCCCCCACCATCGGCAGCCCCTACCAGCCTCTTGACTACCCCGGGGACTAGGTCCTTAGCCTCTTGCAGGCTCACTTTTCCCATCTGTCAAGTGAGGATGGTAACTTTCTACCCCCAGGCTTGTGGGGAGGATTAAATTTGAGCCTATAGGTGGGTGTCTGGCTTCCCACCTGATGGGGTTCATAGCAGATTCAAGGGAAACAGGAGTCTGTTGAGGCTGGTCCAGGGAGGGCAGGTGCCCTGGGCAGCCTTTCAGTGGCACACGGAGGACCCACAGCCAGGGTGGGCCCTTCCTTTCTTGGCCAGCTTCCTGAGAGGCCCATTGACCCCGGTGACCTGGCAGGGGAGAATGACTGGGAGTATGAGCAGGGGTCACACTCAGCTCCTGAAGATTTTCTCCATCAGCCTGGTGCCCCGGTGGCGGGGTGGGGTGGGCGGAGTGTCCTCTGGGGGGATGAGCAGGGATCTCCTGTGGGGCCTTCTTTGGTACAGGGACCTTGAGCCTTGTGGGCCTTTTAGAAGCTGCTTTGACTTCTCCTTGGAGCTGGTACTTCAAAGGATTCAGGGGTGAGACTTTAGTGTGCTCATGTGTCATGTAACATTTTGATTAAAGAATAACAACCAGAAACCAAACACAAAAACAGAGTGAATCATGCGCGGTGAAGCCAGGTACCCATCACGCAGCTTCAGAGGTGATCATCACGGGGCCAGTCTGGTTTCATCTGCTGCTCCCTCCCTTCTTTCCCCTCCCCCCGGCTGGATTCAGTTTAAAGCAAATTGCAGATGCAATTGTATCTGTAAATACTTTAGTATCTCTAAGAGATTAGGATTCTATTTTGGTTGTTTAGGTAACACCATGATCACAATTTTAAAAATTAACATAATTATAGGAAGTCTAATTCAGAAAAGTGATACATAGCTTGCTTTGTAACTTTTTTTCGTGGGGGACTGATCCTTCAAATGTCTGGTTTCTGTGACTCGAGACTCACCTGTTCCCTTTGAGGAGGAGGATGTAGAGGAAGAAGGGGGATCTAAAACTTGGGATCATGGATTGGCAACCTCTTTATTCCAATTGTTCCTGTGGACACAGGGGTGAGAGTGAGGCCTATTAATAGATGAAGTCTAGACATGGGAAGGAGGAAAGGAAGGGAATAGGAGGGAGGGCAAAGAAGAGGGAGATGAGAGAGAATGGGGGAAGAAGAAGGTGACAGTCGAGGCTGGCCTTGCCCCACACCCAGCCTTGCTGACCGCCAGGGCTCTCTGGGCCAGCCCACTCTAGCCAAGGCCCTCAGCCAATGGGCTGGGGGTGCGTCCGGTGCACGAGTATCTGTGCTGAGCTCGCACGTGGATTATCTCAAGTTCTCACGCCACCCATGAGGGCGGGTGCTGCTGGTGTCAGACACACATTACAGGGGAGTCCCGGAGGTTCTAGGATCTGACATGAAGTAAGGAGTGAGTGGTGCCTGATTCTGACCCAGACCCGTTTGGCTGGAGTCTGCCTTTTCCTGGCCCTGCTCCCTGCCTCCAGACCCAGGGAGGCTACACGCGGGAGGCATGGCTGTCTCAGTTGGAATAGCAACACATTCCCGTATCTTCAGCTTGTCCCATGTGCCCAAGTGCCCTGGCCTCCTGTTCCCTTCTGCAGGAGCCCTGAGCCTCAGGACCCAGCAGCTGTGGGGTTAATGCCCCGCACAGCAGGAAGCCTCTGGGACTGTAGCCTGTACCCAGTCTGGTTGGTTGTCAGAAGCAGTGACTCTACTCCTGCTTCTTTGTGTGGAGATGTGTGAGTCATCGTGTGCCCCCTTGTATGTACATATCAAACACATACATGTGTACACAGGTATGAGTATGCATGTGCTCATGCACAAAGAGCATTACTGGAAAGGCACAATTTGCCTCTGTGGTCGCTGCTGCTGGGACCCACCGGGCCCTTGGAACGGGTCTTGGAGCAGGACCGTGTGCCAGGCCTCCCCAGCTGCAAAGTTCCCCTCATGGGGAGCTTCCATTTTCCCCTCTAACCTTTTCTCCACCACTTTTACCACCTTTTCCCGGGGCCAATGCACCGAGTAGACTGCTCTGTGTAGGCCACCTCACCCGCCCCTCACGGGAGCCCATCAAGTAGGGATAGTATCTGGTTTTAAACTGGCTGCTGGCGATTCTCCTGGGTGTGCCAGGGTAGAAGGTGCCCCCCTGCGAAGGATGCCAGAGGGGCATGCTGGGCCGCGAGCCAGGCCAGCAGGCCTGGCAGCCTCTCCCACACCTGGAGAGCGCCAGCAACCAGGAGCCTAGAGTACATGGGACCATCGGGCCCCATCAGGCTGGTGCTGCCCCTCGGGGTCCAACTGGGGGCCAGGGTCTGCGATGCAGGTGGAGGCCCTTGTTTAGATACAGATAAATGCTTGTGAATCTGTGCAGGGACCAACCAACTGCCAGTGCTCCCAGGAAGTGAGGCCCAGTCCAGAGGCCTTGATCTGAAATTAGAGCTCAGCTCACTCGGCAAGACGGTGTCGGGAAAGGACCCAGGTGTTGTGATTCCCAGAATCACTTTCTCGGTACTGCGCCTTCTGGCGTGGTGTGGGGACCCCTGGGGAGCCCACTGCTGGTCCATATTCTCTCTCGAGAAAGCCATTGGTTTCTCTTGCCTTCTCCACCCCCTTTCCCTGGGGCTTGGCCTTGCTGCAGAGCCATTCTTCCTGAGCTGGCACTAAAGCCGCCTGTCTATCTGACCTTTTTGCAGAGCTCTGGAGCTCAGCAGTGACAAAGATGAGATCTCCCTGTTGGTGGAGCAGGAGTTCCTGAACCTGACCAAAGAGCACCTCGTCCTGGTCACAGGAAGCTCTAGGGAGCAGGAGTCACCGGGCAGCTCTCCGGAGGGGCCTGAACTCAAGCCGGCGCCCAGCCTTCTCACGCCTCCTCCGGTAACAGGTAGCAGGGAGCCCCCGCAAGCCCCTGTCACTGCTGGTGACAAGCTTCTGGAGCCCAAGGTGGCCATGTCCATTACCAGCAGCAGGCAGGACTGCGACTCTGCCATGACTACGGTCACGGGCATCCTACGTGCCGCCAAAGCCAAGAGTGTCAAGGGGACAGATGACAGGGGCCACAGCCTGGGTACCTCCAACTCGGAGATCAGCAGGCTCCTGGCCCAGTTCCCACTGAAGTCCAAAGAAATGTCCAAGGCCCCCGACAACAAGGTGGTGATGGAGGAGACACGTGCCATCAAGGATTTCCTGCAGAACAGCATGTTCAGTGGCCCCCTACCCAAGGAGCCCGCAGGGCTGGGCCCATTCCTGCTGCTGCCAGCCCCGCCTCCTCCCGCGGCCGCTGACAAGCTCCTGGAGCTCCCCATTCAGAAGAAGCAGCTCCCCGTGTTTGCCAAGATCTGCTCCAAGCCTGAGGCAGACCCCGACGTGGAGGGGCACCACTTGATGGGTGAGTGGGGCTGAAAGCAGGCCTAGCAGGTGGTCCTGCAAGGAGGAGAAACTTACAGAAAAGCCCGTCGGGCTGCCGCAGTGCACTCAGCATCTCTGTGCAGAGTAGGACGGACGAGGAGGTCTCTCTGGCGTGCACAGCCCCCAGGGGCAGCTGTTTTTAGTGCCCATCTGCCCCCTGGGCTGGATGCCCATGTACAGGGCACAGCTAATCCAATGTGCTCTGAGAAGAGAAGACAGGCACATTTGGTACCTGATTCGTTAGTGAGCCCACTGGGCATTCAGGGTACGTGGAAGGAAGCGCTTATCCTGGCTGAGTCCTGGGTGGAGCTGCAGAACGGGGACTTGAAGCAGGAGAGGGGAGAGATTTGGTTGGCAGCTGGGGTCCCTTGGCTTCCGATGGAGGGGCCTGTCCTGACAACGAGGCCTGACCCTCTCTCTGGGGCAGAGGGAGAGTATGTAAATTCTCCAGGATCAGTTGAGACTCTTGGCCTTGGGATTTGTTCCCAACACCCCCAGGGCCTTAGGAAAGCACATTTCCATCCCCTAACCAAGGAGTCCTCATCCTTCCCAAGAGATGGGGCCATGTCCCAAGTTTCCCCATCCCGCCCCCAGGCTCTATGTTTTGTGCCTGTTCTAACTCAGTCACTCAGACTGGAGTGTTCCAAGAAGGCAGACTGATGGCAGTGGCACTTGCCTACAGTCCGCTGTCACTAGGAGTAAACCAAAAAGAAATTTATCCCTAGTCTATGAGGATAACTGAGAGACACCTGCATTGAAAGGACCCAAATCCATGTTCCTAAGAAAATAGGAACGTGGTTACCCTAGAGAACATTCCGTGTGCTGGGGCACTGTGGAGGGCCATGGAATCAGAGCTGTGGACAGTAAGCTGGACTCTGGGTCTTGGGTAGCCTCTAGGAGCCAGGGGGCTCTTTGGGGACACTGGGCAGCATGTGTGAAAGGATTAGCCCTGCGTGGAGGTGACTTTTCTCCCCGCTCCTTCCCCAGGAGGTGTGCATGGATGTCTGTCTCTGATGGGGCTGCCAGGGTGGAGGCAGCCTGTCCTTCCCACCCTCCCTACCACGGGTGTGCGCCTGTCCGTGCGAATGTGTGGTCAAAGGTGTGCCAAAGGGAGCTTTGCAGGTGCGAGTGTATTTTTTAGAGAAAATGCAGATGTGGCTGCATCTGTGTGTGTAGGTATGTCCATCCTGTGTGTGTAGTTGTATACATGTGAGTCAAAGAAGTGACAAGCGTGTGCGTGCCTGTGTGCACAGACGCTGGAAGAGCGAGCTTTGGGGATGCGTGAGCAGTGAGCACGTTGAAGGCGACCGGAGGCGTGTGTGAGAGGCTGCAGGTGCCTGGGCCTTTGGGGAAAGGGCCGTTGTTATTAGCGGGCACTGCTATTTCAGCGCACTAGCTGGGGGCCATACTCAGTAACCAGGGAAAATCTTGGAAGAGACTCTAGGGACATGTTTTGCTAAAAATGTCATTTTTTTCTCCTAAACTGGCTCAGGCTAGAGCAGCTCTCTCCTTTGCTGGGATGGTGCTAGGAGGACAGGCTCAGTCATGCCCAGACTTAGCCCCAAGGCCATTGGGCTGGGAAGGAAGGGGGAGCAAGAGCTGGTGGGATCAGATCCACTCCCAGCAGGTAACACTGGACCCAAGTTCCTCTGATCCAGTAGCTACCAAAATGATCTGAGGTGCCTGCTGTGTATCCAAAGCCATTACCCAGCCAAGCGTCATGGAACCAGGACCCCCAGGCTGGGGAGGGAGCGAAGGACACTGGGAGGGCCAAGGCCTCTTCCCTACTCCAACCAAGCAATGACTTCTTTATTTTGTTTGAAGAAAGAGTTCCATTGCTGAAAAGGAAACATGGATGAAGACCTCTGCTGGGGAGGGTCTCTTGATGGTCCAGACTGTGTCCTAGCGCAGGGGGACACTTAGTCTATTTGGAGAGAGGCCTGAGCCTGGCACTGACCACATCCTGTGACTCACTCAGTCTCTCTGATGACTCCTTGCCTTGGCCTGCTGTCACCCATTGCCTGCCATGCCCTCCTCCCTCCTACCCCTGCATGTGAGGCCTTGCTGAAGGGCCACTTCCTTCTGGAAGCCCTCTGACCCTTTCAGACAGGCGCTTTCTCAGGCACCCACTTCTACCACTCTGTCCCTCTGTCACCTCCCAGTCCCCATCTGCCTTGTCCCAAAGCTATTTCTGGGCCTGTCTCTCTCTTCCTCCTTGTTGTGAGCTCCTGCAGAGTCTGGCTCTGACTCATCACAGTGTCCCCAGTACGCAGGTCAGGGCATGGTGCTGACGAGTGAGCTGAATCACCTGTGAGCATCAGAGCATGAGCAGGGTCCACAATGAGGGCCAGGCTGTGGCTTAGGCCACGTGTCTGTGGGAGTGGGTGTCTCGCCCATAAGCCAGTTGCTCCCTGAAGGTAGGAACTGTGTCCAAGTCAGCTCTTGTCTGAAACCTGGCACTATGGGGGGTTGGCTGAAAGGAAGGAAGGGAGGAAAAAAGTGAGGGATGGTGGAAAAAAATAGGAAAAGAGGAAAGGAGGGAAGAAGGGAAGGAAGGAAGGAAGGAAGGAAGGAAGGAAGGCAGGCAGGCAGGAAGGAAGGAAGGAAGGAAGGAAGGAAGGAAGGAAGGAAGGAAGGAAAGAAGGAAGGAAGGAAGAAGTTCATGAAAGGGAAAGGCCAGAGAGGGAAGTGGGCAGTGAAAGCCCCAGGAAGAAAGCTGGGATTGGGTGTGGCTGTAAGAGGGAGCCCAGAGAGGTCTGAGCCTGAGGTGTGTGCTATGGAAGATCCATCACTTAATGTAAATAAGGTACCCTCCTAACCCTGCATTTAGCACATGGCCTTCTAGAATCATTGACACGGTTTCCCTTTCACTGTAGAATGGAACTCAGGTGCCAAGGAGCCAGCCAAGGGTCCAGAGAGGCTCTTTGTCAGTCAGTGGCCCCAGAGCCAGAAGGACATCTGTGATGAAGAGGGTTGCAGTGACCCAGGGAGCTCCATGTCCATGGCCCTGCCAGGCAAGAAGTCTGCATGGCCAGCAGAGAAGACCCTGTTCTATGAGTTCCTTGGGGCCACCAAGAATTCAAGCGGGCAGCTGAAGCTTCGCAGCAAAGAGGTGGACGGGCTGGAGCTGAAATGTAAGCTGGCCCTGCCCAGAGAAGGTTGGTGGAAGGGAAGTCAGAAACCCTCATAGGCCCTGGGAGTGGCTCTGCCACCCAAGGTTGTCTCATGGGCGAGTCACTGTCTTTCTTTGGGTGTCACTTGTTAAACCTATGAAATGGGGGGAATTGCTTTCTCCCTATGTCTCCCTTATTGGGAATACAATTGCTAGGGAAATGCTGTTGGCTTTGAGGGGTCGCATGGGCATTCTTGGTGGTTGGTTGGAACACAGACCTGACTAAGTGTGTCCCTTCAAGTTGCTTAGGCCAGAGAAAAACCCATACTTCAGATTATTTGTGTGTTGAGACTATGTCCTTGTTTTCTCTCCCTTGCTCTCCTACAACTCTTTTAGTCAAAGCTCCTTTTCCAACAAAAGATGCCAGTAAGGGGAAACTGAGGCCCCATCTTTGAGTCTATAAGCCCACAAGGCTTTTAGAAGGAGAGAATTAGGGATTCATATTCTGAAACAGCTTAACCTACTCTCACTCATTCAGACTAATTTTGGGTCATACCACAGTGAATTATATAATGTTTTAAAATGTTTTTTGCCCTGGCTGGTGCGGCTCAGCAGAGTGAATGCTGGCCTGCACGCCCGGGGGTCACCAGTTTGGTTCCCACTCAGGGCACAGGCCTGGGTTGCAGGCCAGGACCCCGGCTGGGGGTGTGTGAGAGGCAGCCAATTGTATCACACATTGATGTTTCCCTCTCTTTTTCCTTCCCTTCCCCTCTCTCTAAAAGTAAATAAATGAAGTGTCTAAAAAAAATAAAATATTTTTTAAGAAAATATTTCCAATGTAGAGATAACAAGCTGTGCCAGGTCCTCAGGGGGCTGCTTCAGTAATTTGATAAGAACGACTTCCGATGGCATAGCAATTGTTTGTACAAAGCTGGATTTTTCTAAAGCATTGCGAGAACTTGCTTTTGACGGTAGGTGAAATATAGGCCTAGCAATCTGGTTTCTTGTGAGTCTTCCTCCTTCAGAGAATGATGAAGAGAGTGGCAGAGGAGCCAGGGGGAGTGTCACCCCTTCCAAATTGGCAAGGTGGGAATTAATGATGTTTGCCCATAGCTGAACATTCACTGGAATGTAAAGAACCCAGAGGAGCCTAAAAGACCTGACCTCTGAGAGCATGAATCCCGGGGACGGTCATGCTAAAGGTGTCCTGGCCTCTCCCTTCCTCAGTCGCTGAACCACCCACCTCTCCTGTGACTTACAGTTAACCCACCTGGGACAGTGGCAGACAAGAACAACCTCAAGTACACAGGGAACGTCTTCACCCCACGCTTTGCCACCACCTTGACCTCAGCATCCCTGAACCAGCCACTCTGGCTCAACCTGAACTATCCACCTCCGCCCGCGTTCACAAATCACTCCACCTTCCCACAGTATCAGGTGAGTGAGTGGGTCCTGATGGCTTTCTGGGTGGCCACCTGTGCAGGTTCCTGTCACAGAGGAACTTCGGCTGGCAGGAAGCCTAAATCACAAAGGGCCTTTACTAGTCACTTCACCGTTCACAGTGGCCGCATCAGACCGACTCTCCTTGGGACACGCGCACACAGGTGCACACACAGGGATATGTCTACATATTTCTAATTTCCTTCGCCTGGACTCCAGTTCACTCGGGGCTCTGTATTCCAGGGCTGCTTTGCTAGTTTTGGCCTGTTCAGTGCTTGGGCTCCTGGGATAGAACGGCAGTGTGGTCCTAGTTGGATGACAGGCATCCTGCGTTACTTGGGACTGTTCCAGTGCAGGTCTTTTGTCCCAGAATAATTATTAATAGCACTCTTTCCCTCTCAAGTGTCCTGGTGGGGATGATAAATCATATGGCCACTTCATTTAAACTTCATCCGAGCAGACTTCGCTAAGGTGGCACACATGCTTGGTTTTGGGCTCGTAGCTAAAATGAAATTAGAAGCTGGCCACAAAGGGATGGTGAACCACTTGTGGCAGGGTTGGAAATTTTACTCACAGAACTTATTTATGCAGGGAAAATGCAGTTTCTGCAGTCTGTCTATTTAACTTAATCTCCCTTAAGAGCTGCTGCCCACTGGGTAGAAGGCAGGAAAAATCAAATGAATGTCCACTCTGGTTTAAACCATAGTCCAATCCAATAGCTTAATCGTCCCCTCAGGTAGTGCTTAGCGTGCCCAGAAAAGGTGCTCTGTGTCTAAGATTTCTGTCTTCTGTTCCCCTCCCCGGCTCCTTTCCCAGGTGGCGTACTGGTGTCGGGGAAAGGGTGGGCATGCCCACCAATGTGGGGGCCAGGTTCTCGAGGATCTGTGGCCCCAGGCTGACCCGGCAAGACCCGCCAAGGACAACTAGGAAAGGAAATTTGCCCCAAAGGCTTCTGGTCCTGGCTGTGGTCCCCTCCCTTTCCCTGTCATTTCTTCCTTTATAACAGAACACAAGCTCTCTTCCCTACTCCATATAAAGCCTCTCTGAGTTGGTCCACCAGACTTAGCCCTTGAACCTTATATGGGAGCTAAAGTTTAGCAAAACCTTTTTTCTTCCAAAACTTTGTTTTCAAGGCACTTTTTTCTGTTTGTTTGCGTAAGAGAACAGTCTCCTCACATGGACAGAAGACCTCCTTTCCCACCATCGAGGTGAGAGGTGGTCATGAATTGTGATCCAAGGGGAAATCAAACTGTGCCTGTCCTTTCCATGCCTAGAATATCTTGTCCCTGCACAGGTCCTTGTTCATCTGCTCATTGGTTCAGCAACACCTTCACTGGCACTCATCCATCCTTGCCTGTCTGTTTTTGCTAGTTCACTATTCAGCCATTTATTCACCTACCCACCGACTCACTTATTTTTGTTTATTTATTAACGCATTTATTTAAATAATTTACAAACCCTTTGCTTTGCATGGACTGTCCGCCAGCACTGGCCAGGTGAGGGGGTTCAGAGATGACTAAGAAGCTTGGAGTCCAGTACAAGCCAGGAACCAACCCCGACCAGCATTGTGTGCACCCGCTGCTGCAGAAAGAGAAACAGTTGCATAGTTTTATTTAGTGTAAACTGATTTCCTCTAAAGTGCACTCACAGGGCTTACCATGCAAAGTTAATTCACAATGGTTTGCTTTATAAAGTGCAGGTAGTATGTCTTTGCTAGGCTGACTTCTTCTGACTTGACTTTTTGGAGTGGGTGAGATTTGGATATATATTTTTTAAATTAAATGTATGGGGTAATGTTGGTTAATAACATATAAGTTCCAAGGGTAGATTTTGTAATACATCATCTGTATATTGCATGGTGTATATTGCATGTATATTGCACCACTCAAAGTCTAGTCTCCTTCTGTCAGCAGATATTTGACCCCCTTTATTCTCCTCATTCTCCCCTAGCGCCCTTCCCCTCTGGTAATCAACACATTGTTGTCTATGAGTTTGTTTAATTTGTTCATTTGTTGCTTTCTGTTTTATATCCCACAAATAATCATGTGGTCCTTTTGAGCCTGGAGGCCCTTGGTCTTAAGAGATGCCAGTGTTTGTATTGCAGGGCTGACTCCCAGCTTCCCTGGCCTCTGGGCATGTGGGGTTGAGGGCCCGGCAGGGAGAGCCCCTGGGCTCTGCGAGGCAGTGTAGCTGCTGACTCAGCCCAGCTGAAGTCACAGTAGAAGATGACCCCTCCCCAGCCCCAGGTGGTAAAGAAAGGCAGCATAATTTATTTACCTTCTCCCAGCTTCCCAGGATCAAGAGGCTCGGGGATAATGAAAAAATCAGGTGTTGGAATCCCACAGACTTTTGTTTAAAGGAATTCTGCAGTTTCCAAGCTGTGTGGCCTTGGGCAAGTTAGCCAAATGCTCTGAGCCCTGGTCTCCTCACTTGCTGAATGAGCTCATTGTAATTACAGCAGCAGCAGCAGCAGCAGCAGCCATTTGATTCCGTTGTAAGGTTAATTGAGTCCATGGACGGGAAAGGGCTTTGTAAGACCTAAATGATTCAGGTGTTAGTTTTTATTATTATTCATCCCTGATCTTCCTAGGAAACAGGGTCAGGGAGCTCCACAGACCTTGAGGAGACACAGAGAAGAAGCAGGGAACAGTTTATCCTGGTCTCTTTCCCTGCTTGGCATTAGGAATAAAGATGAGGTCCCGGATCCAATTTACTCAAGAGCTCCATGTGGAAGGGCGCAAGCCCGGGAGACTGAGTCTCTCGGTCCCAGGAGCTCCAGAGGCTCCTGGGCAGCTTGGCACAGACCAACTCTGCTCCCACTTAAGGAGGGAGGATGCATTGGATGCGGTCATGGCCTCAAGCAAAGAAAAAGGAATGTTTACTACCCATGCTTCTGATCTTACAGCCTTGCAATTCGAACAGCTAGAAAAGCCCTTAAAGCCACATAGTATTGCTTCTACTAATGACTGTGGCACCATCTCCTGCAAGTTTGCCCCAGGACAGAGCAGGGTTGGACAACTGTTTGTCTTGCACAGATCCTAGGGGAAACCTTAGCCTAGGCCATCCCGGGACGGCGCTGGCCTGGGGGAGTTTGCTGTGCGAGGCAGGTCTGAGTGCTAATGGCGGTGGGAGAAGGGGGTGAAATATTGACACCCAGACCTCGGAGCTCCGTGAGGGCTGGGAACAGGCAGGGCAGCCCCATCTGTCTGACTTGTCTGTCCAGGTTCAGGCCACAGCTGGAGGGCAGGGACCAGGCTGTGGTCATGGGGGTGAGTGGGGTTGCCCCGGGGTTTGGGGCTTGGAGAAAAAAGGAGCAGGTGCACTGGTTTCAGGTGAAGGGTTTGCTGGAGGTGCAAGGAGCCCTGCCAAGGTCACGTGTCAGATGCACAGGAGCAGAGAGCAGAGATCAGGGAGGGGCTCTGGGAGGATGTGTGCTCTCAGGGACCTGGAAGATGCGTGGGGCAGGAGGAGCGCTGGAGGCTTCCCCCCAGACCCCAGACCGGGACCCCAGGGCTCTGAGGGAGCCATCAGGCGCACAGCGTCGGCCGTCAACACTTTGATATTGGGCACAAGGTGAGCCCAGAATCGGGACAGCATCTCAGGGTACAGAATCTTCTGGAAAGACAACCCAGTCCAGGGGTGCTTTGGGCATTGAGCTGAATCTTAGGAGGTGACTGTGTTGGCAGGGTGAGGCGGTCTGAGGCTCCCAGGGGTCCTGGTCTGACCCCGCCCACAGCAGCTGTTGGGGGTGGGGTGTGTGTGTGTGTGTGTGTGTGTGTGTGTGTGTGTTACTCATGGGCACCCAAGGTCACCCAGGACAGAGCTGTGAATCAAGTTTTTTCATTTGTCTGAGCTGCCAGAGAGCCTCTTTGTGTGTGTGGTGGTGAAGGGGGCACTGTGAGAGATGCTAAAAATACCTAACATATGCAGATTTCTTACTGTGCCGGGCACTGTTCTGAGCCCTTTAAATGCATGAACTCATTTATGGTCACACCAGTCTCCATCACAAGGCATGGATACAGGTGTGTGCATGCAGACACAGAGCAGCACCTGCATTCACAGGTGCACGTTTGTACACAGAACCACATAGCTGCAGACACAAGAAGAAGTACACATGCAGATGTGCTTAAATAAACCTGGGTGCACACTAACACGCATACACACTCATGTCCATGGACACCTCGTGACTTGGGGCAGGAATGGGGTTTGGGGAAGGGACTTAGAAAAGGGGTATAGACAGCAATAAAGAGAATTTGGCTAACTTCACAGGCTTTACGGTCTTGCACACACATGTTATAGAAAAGGGAAAAGAGGCTCCGAGAGGTCAAGTGACTTGCCCAAGGTCACACAGCTGCTAAGGGGCAGCTCTGAGATACAAGAAGCAGTCAGGTTCCTGAAGCTCTTATCACCTATTTTGGTAAATACTCTCCAAAAAAGGCTGTGAATCCTGCTAAACAGGGGCCCCCTACGTGGTGTGAGCCGTGCAGGGCAGGCCTGATGCTGGCTGGGCCCGGCAGCCACCAGGCCCAGCCGGCAGTGCGGCGGGATGGCGATCCAGGCACGCGACCTGGAAACTGGGTTGAGCGGCTGTTCCTTGACTGGGGGCCCTTTGCCCCACGCACTGAGCCCCTCCATTCTCTCCCCAGGGCCTGTACCCACAGCGAGCAGCCAGGATGCCCTATCAGCAGACCCTGCACCCCCAGCTGGGGTGTTATCCTCGCCAGGTGAGTCATGGCCTCCTCACCTCTGACCCAGCTCCACAAGGGCCTCCAGGCCAGAAGGACGTCTGCTCCCTTGGCCTGGTCGCCAGCCATACTTTTTGGCCCACCCTGGACCAGAGTACACACCAATATCAGCCTGCAGACAGAAACCAACCGGGGTCCCTAGGTGATACTAACAGCTGGCAACGACAGAGCTCTTACCTTGTGCTACGCCGTTCCCTAAGGTCTTTACCTGCATTAACTGATTTAACCTTCACAACCACCCTATTAAGGTAAGTTAGAGGCAAGGAAACTGAAGCACAGAGAGATTAGGTCATAAAGTTAACACTTATGTTAGCTTTTGCTGTGGCAAAACGACATCAACAACAACAATATGGCCTCCAGAGTTTCAACAATATTTTTTACTCACAGTCTATGGATTGGCTGAGACGGGCTGGGGCTGGGTCCCCACATTCTCCTCTGGGCATGTGCTAAGGATACAAAAGTATCCTGTATCCTTTGCTCCTGCCACATGGACGACAGGAGTGCGGGGGGCGAGCAGAAACGCCAGTGCCTCTGGAGCCTGTGCTCAGAGTTGATCCGTGGTAACGTGTGCCCGCCTTCCATTGGCCGAAGCAGATCACACGGCTTTGCCCAGCGTCGATGGCGCTGGGAGTCACGTTCCTCCCCTGCTGGTTTGTCAGTAGAATTACAAGACCCCCGGTTAAATTCAAATTTTAGATAAACAGCAAATAATGTTTTGGAATAAGTATGTCCCAAATATGGCATGGGCCCTACATATACTAAACTATTATTTGCTGTTAATTAACCCATTTGCAATTCAATTATATGAAATTTGGATTTAACTGGGATGTCCTGTATCTTGTTAGCTAAATCTGGTACCCCGGCCCCCACAGGAAGGTCGGGGGATCACTCCCTGCGGGGCAGTATCACAATGGCAGAACTGGGGTTTGACCTTGGGCAGCCTGGCTTCAGGGCACATGACCCTAATCACCACGGTTTACTGCCTCTTATCCATAGACGCACAACAATATAGTACCAAAATAAAGTTCGGAGACAGAACTACAAACGCAGGGTCAGCAGATAGAGCTATAGGCATGCCACCAAGCTGTGTGTGCACTGCAGGCACACCCCGAACACAAAGCAGCATACTCAGAGATGCAGAGTGTCTTGGGGTGGGGGTGTGAGGAAAAGCCTTGCGCCCTTACACACAGGAGGACCGGCCTCACACTCCAACTCACAGGCTCCGCAGCCTCTCCTGTCTCCCCAGGGAGCGCCCCCCCTTCTCTGCAAATTGCACCCCTGACCGGAAGTATGTTAGACCCTTCCAGCGGGTAGAGAAGGGACAGCAGGTATAGATTACTTTACCTCGTGGGCCAGGACTGCTGCTTTTTCAGCAGTGGGAGCTTTGCATCCTGAGATGGAGAGAGGAGAGACAGTCTGGCTCACAGAATCTCAGCCGCGTTACCTCCGTCCCACGAGCAGTGATACCATCCTCCTCGTTCCAAAGAGGAGGTTTTTTTAGACAAAGCTATGTATGTGCCTATATTTGAAAAAAGTAATACAAGAATATGAATCTTAGAGGTAATCAACGGTTATTGGTTTCTCGGGTATTTTCCCAGGGATGTCTGTTTCTACAAATGTTTTCGTACACATGTGGCATCCTGGGTGCACGGTTCTGTCACTGCTTTTGTCAGCAAAGAGTCTATCTTGGAGCGGTGTACACAGCTTTGTTTTATGGTTTTTATCAGTTACACGGAGCGAGGGGCCCATTTTAAAATAAAGCTTGTATAAGCTCTAGGACAAGAATTGTTTCTCTCATGTCAGTCCCCTCCCAGGTCCGCCTCCCCCGCTCCCTGCTATGAAAACTAGGGGTATTTTTTTCCACATTGACCGACAGCCATCTGTCCTGGGAGAGGCTTTCCTGAGTTCTCTCTGTAAGCTCTTGGGTCTTTCTGACCTGTAGCTCATCATCTGGGGGTTCTGGTGCCTATGTCCAGATCCACCTGATCCTCTACGTCCACTGGGGGAAATATGGGGAGGGTCAGGAGAGAGCGGTTGAGGCCTCCAGCGCGAGCAAGTACAGAAGTATGAAACACTAAGCAAGCCGCTTAGCTTCTCTGAACCTCCGTTTCCCCGACTCTGATGAGAATACTAACAGTCCTACCTCTCAGGGCTGTTTGGAGTTTACGTGAGAGAATCCGTGCGAAGGGCATATCCTAAGCTCTCGAGGAATGCTAGCCTCTGTGAACGCTGTATCAGATAAGGATGTGCAGGCTGACTGAGGGCTGTCAGGAGCTGAATTCTCCAGCAGCTTGGACCCCAGACTCTTGCTATTAAAGCAGAAGTCCCGATGGTGCCCCAGTTTGGCTGAAACTTGGGTTAGCACACAGGAGGATGGATGCCAGCTTCACGCAAGAGAGGGCTCTCTGACATTTGGCACTGTCAGAAGTGGAATACGGCGCTCATAAGGTGATGAGCTCCACATCATTTTAGGTCTTGAAGCAGACACTTATTGGTCTCTTCTTTCCTCCTTCTGCTTCCTCTCTCTTTCTTTCTTGCATTCATTCAGCACATATTTATTGAGCAGTTACTGTGTGCCAGGCACTATCTTAGGACAGAAAATATGTCAGTAAATAAGACAGATGGGGTTCCTGCCTTGCCAAGGGCATGGTTGTGAGAGCCTGGTTTTGGGTGGGCGTGTGATCCAGGTGGTCTCTAAAACCCCTCTGAATTCCTATTTTTCTCCAGGGTTTGAGCTGAATCTCATTGCCTTTCTTTTTTTGCCCTTTCTCCTAGACTCACACTGTCCAATACCATAACCACCAGCCATGTGGGGGACTATTTAAAATTAAATCAATTAAAATTAATTAAAATTAAAAATTCAGGTTCTTATTCATACGCCACATTTGCAAATACACATCATTTCCACCATCCATCACGGGAATTTCCGCTGAGCAGGGCTGTCTTGTACTTGGAACCTCTTGAGATCCTGAGATAGAAGCCAGGGATGTTTAAATATCAACAGCTTTTTTGAGATAGTAGAAGACTTAAAGGTGAAGAAGAGTCCTTGAGGATGTTTATTGAGAGAAGGAAAACAAGGGGGGCAGGGAAGAGAATGAAAATATTTATTTTCTATTTATTATGTCTCAGACTCTTTACTTTCATCAACTGACTCAGTCCCCATACAACAGATAGTGTTTGCCCATTTTACAGATAAGGAAACTGAAGCTCAGCTAAATTAGTCACTTGCAAGCTCACAGACAAAAGTTGAGCCCTGTGCGTTTTCCATTCCAACACATTGCCTTCTGTGTACCCCACAGTGACTGAGGGGCACAGGGCTGAGGGATGGGGCTGCAGTTAGGGGGAGGGCTGGGGAATGTGATGTTTGGGAGCAGTGGGCTCTGCTGGACCACACCCCTCTCTCCTCTCTGACCTGTAGGTGACGCCATACAATCCACTGCAAATGGGGCAGCAGATTTTCCGCTCTTCCTACACCCCTCTGCTGAGCTACGTCCCCTTCGTCCAGCCCAACTATTCATACCCTCAGAGGACACCTCCGAAGCTGTCCAGCAACCCCCGAGACCCTTCCCCCATGGCAGGAGATGGGCCGCAGTTCCTCTTTCCCCAGCCCTACGGGTGAGTCTTTGGCCTGCACTGGAAGTCCAGCCTACAGTTAGAAAGTTGCAGGAGAGGGGAGTGAGCGCGCCAGGCCCCACTGCTGTGGGGAGGGCGGGGCCCTGTGCCTGTGTCTGGGTGCTGGGTGGGTCTTGGATGGAGCTGGTGTGGAGGTGAGCAGGGTCTGGGGCCTGGTGGCCCCTTCTGGTGGCCCATTTCGGGGCTGCTACCGCACAGTCAGTAGGGAACGCACTCCAGCACCGCAGGTGGCCGGCGGTGGAGCATGGCGCATTTGCCTCTTCCCGTTTGTTTGGTTTACAGCAGGACACAGCCATGTCACCCTACAGCTCTCCCCACTCACTGCCCCCTGAGCTCCTCGCCAGGCTAATCTCCTGAACATCCCATTGACTTGGCCGCAGGCGCCGCTGAAGGATCCTCTGCTGCTTAACAGGGCTGCTCACACTTTTCCACCAAAGCGCCCCAAACAGCTGAGGGTAGCGGCTTAGCCACAGCCAGCCAACACAAAGCCCACCTGTTAGCTGAAAATTACACACACATGCAAACATGCTGGTTAGGTCACAAACTTGTATTTGTTGTTTTAATGCAACGACACAGATTCTCGTTCCCACTCAACAAATCTTCAACTGATACGGATGCTCTCAGAGGAAGGCCGTCCCGTCCCTGGGAATCCGAGCCTTCCTGACACCCTGGGAAACGTGCACCCAGTTTCAGGAGCTTGGTTGATAGAATTAAGGCCACACTTGCCAATCTGCCATCGGTTCCCCACGTCCCTCCCCATCACAGGCGTCACTGTAGTGCTGGTGTAGAGTTGGTGACCCCAAACGCTCGTCCTTTCAATCAGCGTTTCCCTGAGTGTCTCCTTTAAAGGGCTAATGCTAGAAAGAGGTTTCTGTGGTCTGTTTGGGAAAAGCTGTGAGCAACAAAGATAAAGACATTTTCAATAGTGTTATTTGAACCTAACACCCACACCCTGTTTTTCTCCTGCTCTGTTTTTTTCATTTTTCATTTACTCTCCCTCCTTTTTCTCCTTGCATCCTTCCTTCCCGTCCTTTTTTCCTCCCTTCCTCCCGTCCTCCTTTTCTCCTCCCACCTTTTCCTTTTCCTTTTTCATGTAGAGCGTATCAAAACACCCCAGAAACCATGCATTGATTCACGTAGTTCACATGAATTTAGCATGGGGAGCATTGATGACTAAGACAGGGCTCCTTCCTTCAGAGAGCTGAGAGGGAACGAGGCGTGGGCATGTTGATGTTCGAGCCATGACAGCATGGAGGCCATCAAAGTGGCTCAAGGCCAGAGAAAGGACCTTCGCTGGGCTGACAGTGAGGGGGCTGCTGTGCTCAGCAACTAGAGAAGGGCCTTCCAGGTAGTACAAGTGAAGCCCCAGATTTCAAGGTGCGTGGCAAGCTTGAGGCCTGGGCAAGAAAGGCATCCCTAAAAAAGGTGGAAAATAGGATTGGAAAAAGGAGGCTGGCACTGGATTCTTAAAGGCTTCTGGCTGCAGGCCTAGGGATCCAATGCAGGTTTGTGCGCCTTATCGTGAACTGATGGGCTGAAGGGGAGAGAGACAGGAGGAAAGAGAGGGTGTAGTCTGGAGGTGGCCATAGGGGTCAGTAGGAGAGGGGCTCGCCTCCTTGGAGGGAGAGTGGCTGAGACCACCGGCAGGCCAGCAAACTTCCCACACTCCACGCTGTGATCTGGCTCAAGGGAAGAGAGACTCGCTGTAGAACTTGGGAGGGAGCGCGATCCCGTGGGCTCATCAGTCAGACATTGGGAAGCACTGACTGGGAGCGGTAAGGGAGAGGGGATGAGACCCCGGTCACTGGCTGTCTGCACGGGCAGGGAGAGGAGACGGAGCGAGCAGAAAGCTGAGGAACAAGCAGTCTTAGAAGTGGGAGGGGAGCCTGGGTCCAGGTGGACACGTCATGGGCACACGTGGAGAGTGACAGGAGCGGTGGCATTCAGCAGGGCGGAAGGGTGGCCACAGCGGTGGGCAAGACCAGGAGTGACGTTGGAAAAGCAAAGCAAGGGGTGTGGGCCTGTGTCCCCAGAAGGAACAATTTGTTCATTCAAAAAATATTTATCGAGCACCTTCTATGTGCCTGGTACTGTTCTAGGCACTGGTTACTGGAGCGAACAAGACCAATTTTTCCTTCTCTCATTTAAATGGGAGAAATAGACAACACGGAACTAAACAAGCGGCATCCTTGCCAGGTGCTGGGGGTTAGGGGAGAGGGAACCAAGGGAAGTAAGTCTCTTGAGCTGAGACCCAAGTGAAGTGAGAGAATGAACCAAGCATATATGTGGGCGATGAGCACTCTGGGCAGAAAGCATAGAAAGCGCAGCAGCCCCCGATGGGGAATGTAGCTGGAGCACTAAGTGGGAGAGAGTGGGCAGCCTTGAAATCAGAGGAGCAGCCAGCGCCAGACTAGGTAGGGCCTGTAGACATGGTGCAGAGGTTTTTTCTGGTTTTGGTTTGTTTTTTTTTTTAAGAGCAGTGGGAAGCCATTACGACTTTCAAACTGGTGAGGACACATCCTAGTTTTCTACCTAGAGAAGATGACGTGTGCCCAAGTATGAAGAGTGGACTGCAGGGTCAGAGCCTTTGCAGGGGTGCAGGATGGGGAGCTTTTATAGCCGTCTGGACAAGAGGTGCTGGTGGCATGGACCAAGGCAGAGGCACTGGGACAGGGGACAAGTGAAAGATCTGGAGCGTCTATTGTCGTGTGGAATGAGGAAGAGCGATATCAAGCATAATTCCTCGGTTTTTGACTTGAGCAACTGGATAAGTGGCAATGCTAAAATACCAAGGTCAAGAAGGCCAGAGCCAAGATCTGTTGATGTGAGATGTGAGTGGAGCTGTGTGAGGCAGATGGCTATACAAGTCTGGGGCTCAGGGCAGAGGTTGGAGCTGGTAAGAGAAACCTGGGAGTCATTAGCATACAGATGATATTTAAAGGCTTGGGATGGGGTGAGAGCGCCCGGCCAGTGCGTGTACATAGGAAAGAGAGGAGGCCCAAGGGCTGAGCCCCGGGCCTCAAGCATGTGGAGAGGTTGGGGGGAAGTGGAAGAACTAGCAAAGGGTCTAAGAAGGAGCAGTGTGAGGTGGGAGAAGCTATGCAGGAGAGTGTAGAGTACAGCAAGTCAAGCGAAGGAATTATTTCCTGGAGAAGGAGGGATCGCAGGTGGCAAAAACAAAACCTAGGCACTGTAGGGTGGAGCGTTGAGCACAGCAGTGGTGTTGAGTTGACGTTGCCCATGGCCCTGGATGGAACAAGGTCTAGGAGAGGCTGCTCCGGGCCAGGGAAGATACTGGACCTAGGTGGAGAGTTTAGTCCCAGAGACAAGGAGGGTCAGCACTTCCTCTGGGTCAGGAGCAAAGGGGAGAACAAAGAGACTAAACTACTCAAAGTGACAGAGGAAGGAGCAGGTGGCTTCTGTGTTCTCAGGGAAGGAGCAGGGGAGCCTTCCCTTCCCCCTGCCAAATCAATTTGCATACACGCATCAGGGTACAATAACCATACAATTTAGCTTCGAAACAACAATATTAAGGGAGCAAAAATAATAATTACCCTGGAAATATCAGTGTAGAAACTGCCCTGGGCAAACCAGGACAGACCTCCCTGTTCAAGAGGCAGTTCAAGCTCTGCCTGCTTCCTCCGGGAAGCATTCCGTGACAACTCTAGCCCACGTGGATTACCTGTCTTGCTGGCCCTCTAGTGCTCATACTGCCCAGCCTGTGCCCTTGGCAGCTGATCCAATTAGAAGATCTCAGCATGAGCAGAGTCTAGATGCATAGGGCAGGGTGATCAGATACACGGTGTGCTCTGAGTCATTTGTTACTGGGAATTATTAAATATAAAGTATTGGTTAAGGTTTTTATTGTATAAATCAGAGTAGAATCCAGGGTATCTCTATAGTAACATCACTTTCAATTATTTATATTCAAATATGATTTTTGAGAGAGAGGATAAGAGGTGGGGTTACTGCCAACATTAGCTGCTTATCAGACACCTACCTCGTGCCAGGTCCTGGGCTGGGCGCTGCGTGTGAAATGGTGGGCCATCCAGATAGTGTCCCTGCTCTCATGGAATCGATTTTAGTGAGAAGGGAATTAAGCATTATCCAAAGTCTAGCTTGTCCACGGACACTCAGCGAGCGACAGATACCCACACCAGCTGAGGCATTACAAATTAATGTGCTGGTTTGTTCCCATTGCTTCTCTCCTCTCTGGCCCCCTTTCCATCTTATCAATTCGTGGGAGAGCGCCATGAACGTGAACATCTTCTGTAATATGCATCTGCCCAACTGAAAAGTGACTGAAAGTCCCTGGATTAGACTAAATCCAGTCATTTGCTATGCAGCAATTCATACTGAGCTCTGCTCCCATTCATTCAAAGTATCCTAGCAGATGGGTGACGAAATTGCCATAGGATCCCAGAAGTGGGAGTAAATGATTCCATCTGGAGCGGTCAGGGAAGGATTCACAGAGGAGATGGCTTTTGAACTCCCTTTTGAGGTATGAGTAGGAGTGTGCCGGGGAGAAAAAGCAGCAGTGTGTCTATTTCTGCTCTCGGAGGGTGAGGCTCAGGTCTTCTTGGCTCTTCCTTCTCGGAGGGTCTAACAAACTCCCAGGTACTCAGGGGTGTCTCAGTGCTTATTTTTTTTTTTTTAATGTTAAAGATTCTATTTATTTATTTTTAGAGAGAGGGAAAGGGAAGGAGAAAAGGAGGGAGAGAAACATCACTGTGTGGTTGCCTCTTACACGCCCCCTACTGGGGCCTGGCCTGCAACCCAGGCATGTGCCCTGACTAGGAATCGAACTGGTGACCCTTTGGTTTGCAGGCTGGCACACAATCCACTGAGCCATACCAGCCAGGGCTCAGTGTTTACTTCTTGAACTGGTGTTGAAACAAAGAGCCTGCATTAGCTTGGTGCCGATAAGGGGAAGAGCCCTGGGATTGTCTGGACTCCTAGATCACACTCTGGGACGTGGTCCTGAATTCTCTGTTGTTGAGGAATTTCCGCAGGGACACACCTGGTGCTCTAAGGCAGGTAGAGTGGCTGCAGGACCACAGGTAAGGTGCTCACATCCAGAGGGGCTCCCTGTGTCACAGCCCTGGACATGGTGAGAGTATAGACTTCATAGAAGTAATCCCTATGAACAGTGAGGGGCTTCCTGACCTGTGTAAGTGGCAGGAAAAGATCTTATTGTCCTCCAATTGCATCATTTTAATATTTTATCTTCCCAGAGCCAAAGCATTTTTATTGTGCTAGAGCTTTTAGCCTCCAAGCCTGTCATGATCATGACAGTCTTTGACAGCCACAAAATTAAAATATTACATTTCCTAATATCTCCGCCAACATCAGGAATTTCACCCTGACACCCATCATCTTTGTCTTCCAGGTTCGGCTCGTCGTCTGGTGGGCCCCTGCTGAACAGCCCCTATTTTTCATCCAGTGGGAATGGCATAAATTTTTAGGTCTCCTTTTCTTCTCCCCGCTCCTACCTGAGCCCTTGGATGAGGGCTAAGGGCTCTGGAATTCTGGAAGCTGCAACAACTTGGTAGGAAGTCTGGAAAGCCAAGGTTGCGGCCAGATCGCAGACAGAAGACAGCAAGACCAGACTCAGCTACTGACCAACACTCACACACACAGCACCCCTGGCCCCAGCGTCATACTCACTCGCTCAATTACTTACGCACCTGTATTTAGCTAACATGAGTGATTTTTGTTTTTGTTGTTGTTGGTAAAATAGGAGTAAGACACTTAATTTTAGAACGTTTGTATTTTATGATAAAAGTATGAGCTGCTTGAAACAGAGAGTGCCTGTTTGTTTTCTTCTGTTTGCTGTTGTTATGTTCTGCACAATCTTCATGGCTCCTTTTCCCCACATGACTCATCATTTACTTAGGACATGAAAAGACGCCCGCAGCTGAAGTCCTGAAATGCTGGTCTCTACGTACGGGAACCCAGAGGTCATAAACTTGAGAGTTTATCTCTTCTCTTCTGTGATCCATTCATGTCTTAACATCCCAGGTAATGTACCCCAGGAGTGGATGTAAAAGAGGTTCACCCTCTGTCCTATCCAGGTGATGGTTTTCCAGAAAGAACTCTCTTGGACACAAGATGGGAAAACGTGTCTTGGAAATGAACTCCAAATCTTAAATGTGACAGACCATTTCCAGTGATTGCAAACCAATGCCAAGCAGCTCCAGGTCAATCTCAAAACTGCGCCTGCTGGCACTGCCCTTGCATCTCTCTCTATCAACTTTTATTAGTGACTTGGAGAAGGACATTGAAAGCATCCTGATCACATTTATGGAGGACGCAACTCTGCAAAGAGCAGATGGCCTGAATCAGTTAGACACACGTCCTTTAATGCTCCTATTCTCCACCCATGGCAGGCATCACTAAGCTCCTGCTCCCCCAAGCCTGGACCCAGCCACAGAATTACTCTCCTTGTGGCAGTCCAGGAAGCCACCTCTGCTCAGGGCTGGTCTGTGAAATGAAACCCATGCACCATTCTTTGGCAAACTTTAACAAGTGAAATTAAATAGAAGGCTAATGTAAGGACCTACTTTTGGGGTCTACAAAATGAACTTTGGATATACAGACAGACTAACATTCTCAGTTCTAAATTGCTCTATTCCCAACACTATTAATCACCTGAAAGCCGAACCCTGGCCTGGCTGAGGTGAGAGCCAGGCCTGGGGAAGTTAGGAGTCCCGATGCTGATGGCAATGAGAAGCTGGGGTCTGGAAGTCCCTGGTGTCTTGGGATGGGTTTAAGTCCGGTGCCCACAAGAGCATTTCTCTTGCCCTCCCAGTGTGACACCATTGGCCTCGCTGGCCTTTTTCTCCCCCTGGGCCCCTGGAAGCCAATTTCTCTCCCAAGTTCACTTAGGACTTAGGTCTCCTCCATGGTCTAAATCTGGGCTACCCTTTCAGTCCTTCAGCCCTTCTCCAAGGCTCACCCTACTTTTAGTATCTTTTTCGTTGTTATCCTTGATTCAGTCTAGATTCTCTGTGGACTCTGAGAGACGCTAGTCACCTAGAAGTTCTCAAAAATGCAGGAGACCCTTTCTTCCCTAAAGGGCTTCCTCACATTGTACCTCCAGGCATTAACCCAGGTTGGACCATACTTTACCACCCTCTCTTGATCTCAGAGCATTTGAAGGCAAAAGAAAGTAAAAGAAAGAGCATAGATTTGTCCTTGGCCAGACCTTGGTTCTTAGCCACTTCGCAACTTGATTTTGGTCAGAGAACTTAACCTCACTGAACCTCAGTTCCACTAATGGCAATGTTAATTGTGAGGTTTAAAAGATAATGTAGGCTTGCCCTGGCCATGTAGCTCAGTCGGTTAGAGCATTGTCCTGATACACCAAGGTTGCAGGTTTGATCCCCGGTCAGGGCACGTTCAAGAATCAACCAATAAATGCATAAATGAGTGGAACAACAAATAGATCTCTATCCCTCTCCCTCTGTAAATCAATAAATAAAAAGGATAATGTAGGTTTAATATAGACTTAATGTCTACTTAATGTATTCTTGTGGTTTTAAGATGGTAGAATAATTATGTTTCTGTCTCTCTGGAAATGTATCTTCAAATAATAAGGAGAGCAAGAGAATGTACACAAACTTTATTTTCAATGAAACTAGGAGAAGGCAGCAATCCCCTCTGTTATCTACAAAGGCAGAAATGGAATGGAGAAATGGTAAATAAATGTCTTAGAAGAACAGGGGAAGATCACACGGAAATGCTGGCTCAAGGAGGTAGAGCCAAATGAGACAAACCATTTTCCCATGCAGCACCCTGAAAGTCTCAGGACCAGGAAGCGGTGCTGGACACCATGGAAGGTAGCACTAAGGAAGAATGAGGGTTGATGCAAGAGGTGGATCCTATCCTGGTCCCACAAAGCCAAGGGCCACAAACAGGTCTATAGTGGAAAGGAGGCATGTTCTCTGAGCAAACTTACAGACCGCATGTAAGGCTTGTGGAGATGAGGGCCCAGATGGAGAATGTAGACTGAGTGAAATACGCACACATCCAAGGCCACGCTAGGCTTTAACCAAGACACAAGAGTTTGGAGGGTCTTCTGAAGAAACTGAATTGTATTTGGAGGTACCAATGAAAATTACCCTATGGCTTTGTCCTTCATGAAGAGCCTCCCATCAACTTTTTGGGACCTGATGCTTAATAAGAATGAACAATCTCCAACAAGAGGCAGATCAAAACAAAGACAAAGGGGATTAAGAACAGAGGCAGTCCGTAATATTCCCAGCGAGATAAGAGAAGATAGAAGATAGTACACTTTAAAAATAAGGGCAACATGTTATATGTTTATTTTTTAAAAATCAGAACACGAAAGTGCTTTTGAAATTAGAACAGTGATAGCTGATTTTTTTTTTTTTTTTTCAGTGAGAGGAGTTGGAAGCTAACATCAGAGAGATCTCATGGAAAGGAGAATTTTAAAAAGACATGGGGATAAATTACGAGATAAAAGATAAAAAAATGAGAAGATCAGTCCAGGAGGCCAAATTATCTGGCTCACAGGAGTTCTAGGCAGAAGAGTGAAAAAATGGGGGGGCGGGGAGCACTAACAGAAAAACACAAGGAATTGCCTCAGATTGAATGGTCCAGGCCAGTGCTCTGCAAAATGAATTAAAAAGATCCACATCAAGACATATTGCTGTGAAATTTCAGAATGTCAAGGATAAAGGCAAGATTCTAAGCTTTTCAGAAAACCCACTCACATACAAATGTTCAAGATTCAGAATGGCATCAGATTTCTCAGCAGTAACACGGGAACCTCGAAGATTCTAGGACAAAGCTGTCATCACTTTGAAGTGGAAATGATTTTCAACCTAGAATTCTAAAACCAAACTCATATATGTGAAAATACAATACAGATGCTTTCAGATATGCAAAGTCTCAAAAAAAAATTACCTCCTTGCACCTTTGTTGAGAAGCTGAAGGAGTGTGCGATCCACGAAGACAAGAAAACCAAGAAAGACGAAGATGTGGGATCCAGGAAGTAGATACCCAATATGACCTCAGTGGGAGGGAGGCTGAGGGCGCTCCTGAGGGAATGAAAGAGGAAGTTCTTTGCTTAAGAGCTGAGCCCTGAAGCAGAGCCTGGAAAGTTGGAGACCTCAGAAAAGAGGTGTGTCAGTGGGGATTGGGAGGGGCTGGGGGAAAAAACACGGATGATTTTTCTGACAGACTTAACTATGTGGAAAATTCAAGAGTTGGGCTGAGAGCTGTTTTATAGTGGTTGGTCAGGGTGGGAATAATTAGCTACGACTTCAAATTTTTAAAAATAGGACAACATTTACATGGTCATAATAACAAAAAGCTCAAATATGCATCTAATCTAAATTGCATTATAATTTTTGTGGGAGGATGGAAGTGAAAAGAGGGGTGTGAATGGAGCTAAAATCTTCACTTACCTTACTAGGAAGTCAGCACATAATATCTAAAATGGACAAATGGACATAGAGTGGGATTCCCATAATTATCTGGGAATCTGAGAGTAAATCCCAGAATAAAGAGCCAAGAGAGTTGAAATTGCTTGTGAGAAGCAGGATGGTTTTGTCAGAGGTTGTAGTGTAGGGATCCCTGGCTTCTTCAGGAGGCTTTTAGCATTGTTTGGCTTTTAAACCATGTGCATACATTACTTTAATAAAAATAAGCATTTATTTAAAAAAGAAATTGCATCTAAAAACCCTCTAGTATGGAGTCTGGCACATGGTGGTGTCAAAAATACTTGTGTAATTCTACTGTGCTGCACTCTGATGCAGCTAGAGCCCACAGCTCAAGGCCCCTTCCCAGGAAGTCTGGAAACTGGATTCTCAGAAGCCTCTATGAATATTTCCCTAAAAATTCTTCAGGAGGAAACTTAGTTGAGGCAGGGTTGGAGCCAATGCCTGATGCTTTCCCAACACATTGTACTCCTTGACTCCACTCACCTCTCTGGGCATTCCAGAGACAACTGGGCAAGAGTGGGAACAGGGAACCTGGTGCTTATCTGGATTCATAAGGGACTGCAAATTCCCAGATCTTCCCTGTGCTTCTTGCAGTCACCTATCCAGCCCATTCATTCAATACATGTCTGCTGCTGATCCATTGTGTGCCTGGTGCACCGATTAGCCAAAACACTGAAACCAGGTGCTTGGAGATAAAGGTTTATTCGGTTTGGCCAAAGCGAAATGACAGAAAAGCAAGATCTCTCAAGTCTGTCCTCTTCCTGCTTGAAAATGAAACAGTACCGCAGTAATTTACACTTACATTGTGAGAACAAGGGGTGGTAGGTTGAAGAACCAAGATTCTGCAAAATATTGTGCATGAGTGGTGTTATCTTTTTTTTTATCATTTATTTTAGGGTTTTGAAAGTGATGTTATCTATAAAGCAAAAAGCAGAATCTAGACATCTTACGACCTTTGTTATTGTTGAAGTTATCATTGTTTGTGCTTCACTGGCTATATTTTTCTATTGTTTCAACAGAAGTGTTGAAACTTTTAAACATTTCTCCTGAAACTTGCTTTACAGGCAGGCCTTCAGAACATGACTAACATACTTTCTTAATCTTTGACTATAAGCTATGTGACACCCAAAGCAATTGAAATGTTTAGCTAATGCCTATACCTGTATCTTTAGACTCTGTGATCTAACACTTAAACATGTTTACTGTTAACTGTTGGTTTCATATTCACTGAGACTTATTCTGAGGGATACAGCAGTGGGCGGGACAGACACAGCGCCTGCCCCCATGCATTTTAAACTTAAGACATTAAATCCTAATTAAATGAAATGTGATGAGGTCATTAAAGGGACATCGGAGAGCGCATAACAGGACACCTGCCCCTCTTCAGAGTGTCAGGTAAGTAAGGTCTGCTCTTGTAACACTCTTGGTCCTGAGTGTAATTCTAACCTGATGTTTTCAAGTTGCAACTACGCAGTCTCCTTCTTCAAAATGTACTTTATTTGCAAATTAAAACTAATGAGAGTCTATGCATGATTTAAGCAACAAAACTGAGAAGCAGCACATTTTTGTGGGTTCCAGAAATAGTTAATAAAATAACATCTACTAATCATTGAGCCTTACAATGGAACAGGCAGAGTGCTGTATACATTACCTTTATTATCTAGTGTAATGTTCATAATAACTCTGTGATATAAAGAGTGATTAAGTATCTTATTTAAAGTGACATTGTAAGTGACTCAAAGTCAATATTCTTACCCACTTTTTCTCCCACTTCCTTCTTTTTAGTAACATAGTCCAGGGTGAATGAATGTTGTTGGAACATATATCATATGCTTAATGACTATTAAGTTTTCAGGCAACTAATACCTCTATGTCATTTTCCAGTGTTAAGCCACTGTCATAAGCAGTGGGAGGCAGGGGTTGAGGACTGAGAAGAGAGCAGATCTAGGGAAAGGAGAGGGTTATCTGGAGAAAAGAGATAATTCTTAGTCTTTAAACTCTCCTTCCAGCTCTTAAGTTCTCCTCCAAGGCTCAATCTTTCAGGAGGGCATCTGCATTTCTTGTGTTATTTCCCTTTGGCACCAAATATGCATTTACTCCTTTATCTTTAGTGATAGGACTCCAGTTTTTGGGTTGACACACAACTACCCAGAATATGTCACTTGGCTTTTGGCCAAGTGAAATTTAGGCAGAAGTGTTTTGTGTAATATCTGAGAGCGAAGCTACGTTATGAAATTGGTAGAGCAACAAGATGGAAGGAGCTGAGCCTCTGACTATTGTGGAGGTACCAGGCCAGCCTTGGGGTGCCTGTCCTCAGACTTTGTTTATGTGAAGGGAAAGAGAACTCCTTTTAAAAGCCATTGTTAACTGAGTTTCTTTCACACATGGCCAAACCTATCCTAATTGACATACTGAAAAATGAAGTAACACCATTCCTTCAAGAAAACTTTCTTCTTCTTACTATTAGATGTTCTTGAGATCAGATAGTGTCATCCATCTGTCCACCCCTCATCCATCCACTTTTTCTATTTATTCATTTATCAATAGACCTTTATTGACTATTTCTCCTGCAGCAGGGACTGGGCTAGGTAGGTCCTGAGTTACATAGTTGGACAATCATATTCTCTTCCCTCACAGAGTTACCTATTTATAAAAAAGGAAAAGCTTTCAACAAGGAAGGTTTTCCTTGCCACAACCATAGAACCAAAAGGAGAAGGACAATATTGGCCTAGGGGGGTCAGTTTCACACATAAGCATATTTACCATTTGATTCAGTTTACAATTAGAGAAACAGGCCTAGAGAATTCAAGGGTTGCCGATCTACATCTTGAGGGATTGCATTTGTCAAATGAATGAAGCCCAGTCCACACTATCAGTCAGGGTCCAGGCAGAAGATAGAACCAATTCAGTTATCTGAACAGAAAATATTTCAAATATATAAACAATTGTTAACTGTACATTGAAAAACTGAAAAGGCAAAGAATTCTGAGGGTAACACAGAAGTAGCAACTGCAGAAGCTACCATCTAAGAGAGGAAGGTAGAATTATTGAAATTAAGAATACTAGTGAAGGAGTGTTGAGGAGATGAAACTCAGACATCTGTATCTGGGGAGCAGGTACTGTTTGGCTGGATTGGTGTCTCTGAGCTCAGAAGACGAGCTCCATGGGGTAGGAGCCCAGATCTCTAAGGAGGAGGCACCAGCTTACTGGTATTGATACTCTAAAGAGGCACAGTGAAGCTGATTCTATTAGTGTTGGAAGAATGGCAAACTGGATACACCTGCTGCTATTGGAAAACATTGGCATTGCTAGGGTGGTGCTGACAAGAACAGGAGCCAAACAGGAATGGACAAGTCTCCTTCTTCCTCCAGCCTTGGGTCTCCCTCTAGTGACCCAATTTGTAGAGCCTAACAGAGAGCCAGCAGGCAAAGCAGAAACATGTCAAGCAAAGCAGAGTTTTTGGATCAGTAGGCGTGGGTTTAAAGCTATGTAATGAAGGCCTAATAATTGGCTGAATGTTTGTTCCCCACCCCAAATTCATATGCTGAAGGCTTAATCCCAATGTCCTGGTATTTGAAGGTGAGATGTTGGGAAGTAATTAAGATTCAGTGAGATCATGAGGGTGGGGCCCTCATGATGGGATTAGTGCCCTTAAAAGAAGAGATACAAAGAAGAGAAGATACAGAGCAAATAGCAAGCTGATAGTGACTTGCCAAGAGAAGAGGACTCAGAATGAAACCCACCTTGCTGGCACGTTGATCTTGGACCTTCCAGCCTCCAGCATTGTTAGAAATAAGTTTCCTTTGTTTAAACTTGTTTAAGCCACCCAAACTCTGACATTTTGTTGTAGCAGCCTGAATATATGAAGACACTCCTCCCCCTACAAGGACCCTGGTGTGGATAATTTTCAAAGTTGGTAAAATTTTCAAAGGTTGTCAAATATGGAAGTGACTACCTCAAGAGTTATTTTCTGAGACTCACTTCAACTAGTTTACACAGTACCCCCAGTCTTACAGAAGAGTAGGTATCTGTTCCTGGAGATTAAACTTCCTTGGACAAGACATTTTTACAGAATGCTCTCTTAATCTTCATTCTTCAGAAATCACCCGTTGTCCTTCAGGAATCATCCCAGGAAACAGGGGGGTTGGATGGGGGACGATCAGAAACTATTAATCAACAGGCAAGTTGTCTTCTTGCTGCATCATAAAATCTCAAGGCTTAGCTTCAGCAGTTTATTAAATTACCAGAATGCCAAGAAAAATAGCTTTAATAACACATTTCTGCCTATCTATTATTTTTTTTATAACACAGAGTGGAGAATTAAAAGGCTCCCTACCATTTAAAATCACATTTTTAAAATTAAAATAAACATGTTAGAGGCATCTTTTTTTCACTCCTAACTCAAAACAGAAGCCATTGATTTGGGATGTGATTACTGTAAGCTGAATTTTATGGCTAAATCTTTATTTGGTATAAAGGAAGGAGGAGAAATTGTTTTCCTTGTGAGGTTTAAAAGTATATTAATTAGAACAGGTGGATAGGCAAGTCACTTTGTCCTCTCCTGTGGCTTAGTGCTACAAACACTAGTATCAAGAATTATGTTGAAAAAGCTGAGATGTCGTCTAGGGGACCATCTGGGCACCCAGATGGGCCTCATGGGGTGCAGAGCTATGGCGAAGTGTTCACAGTCCAGGCTGTGCCTCTGAGGTTTGCAAATTCAAGAACACTATCAGTGTCCTTATATATATCTGGCCAAATCCATAGGTTGATGTATAAAACCCAGTTACAATTTATACCTAATCAGGTACTCCTCGCTAATTGTTAAGTCATTTTTTGAGCTCCAACTATGAAGCACGCACTGTTTTATGAACATAGATAAAGTAATAAACAAATCGTAGTTGAGGCCCATGAAGAGCTTACAGTGTGGGTGACAGGGAGGGTGAAAGATACAGATAAATTTCATGCAGAATGTTTCTATAACAGTAGGACATAGCTGCGAGATACAGGGTGTTGTAGTATTAGTTATGTATTGCTGTGTAACAGATTATTCCAGAACACAGTGGCTTCCAATGTTTATTATCTCAATTTCTGTGGGTCAAGGATGTAGGTGTGGCTTAGCAGGGTCCTCTGCTTCAGGTCTCTCACAGGCTGCAAACCAAATGTCTGCTGGGGCTATAGTCTCATCAGAAGGCTCAACTGAGTAGGCTCCACTTCCAAGAGACTACTCATGTGTTTGTTAGTGACATTCCCTGCTGACTACTGACCGGAGGCCTCCCAGGTTTCTTTGCCACATGGACCTCTCCATAGAACGTCTCACAGCATGGTGACAGGCAAGCAAAAAGGCAAGGAAAAATGCCAGCAAGAGTCTACTAGCAAAATGAAAGTTCCCAGTCTACCTGTAGTTAACATAGTCATGGAGTGGCATCCCACCCCTGTTGCCATATATTACTCATTAGCAGTGGGTTACAAGGTACAGCCCACCCTCAAGAGGGAGGCGGTCATGGAGTCCACAGAGGCCAGGGGGCTCCCTGGAACAACAGAGCCAGTAGAACATTTGTAGTTAATAGTAGTTCTAGAAGCATCTTGCCTGGATTCAAAACCTACAATCTTTCCTAAGTGTCTTCTCTGAAATGGGTATGTTTCTTTCAGCACATATGTATTGCAGAGCTATAATGTGCCAAGTACCATTGAAAGAGATGAGGGTCAGCAATGAACAAAACCACGCCCTTGATGTTGTGGGATTTGCAGTCAGGTGAGGGAAGAAATGAACATTGTTACTGCCATCACTGCCATCCGAGCGGAGACCAGGAAAGGTGAGGGAGTAATACGCAGATACCTGGGGGAAGGGAACATGCCAACCAGAGGGAATTGTAATGGCAGGGAATAACAACGATGCCCACTTCAATTGGTAGCTGTGAAAGTAAAATAATATACATGTAATAACCAGTAATGGTAAGGGTTGTGTAGAAGAGTCAAGCAGAGTAAAGGATTTATTATATTTTCTTTTTTTGGTAAATTTTATTTTGAAATAATTTCAAACATACAGGAAAGTTGCAAGAATAGTGTGAAAAACACAAAGAGACTTTTCACTCAGGTCCCCTAACTGTTAACATTTTTCCACCTTTGCTTCATCTGTTTATGTTATTATTTATTTTTGAAAGCATTTGACAATAAGTTGTTACAATGCCCCTTTCTTCTTAAATACTTAAATGTGTATGTTCTGAGAACAAGAATGTTTTCTTTACACATCCACATTATAAATAGCAAAATCAGGAAATTAACTTAATACTATTATCTAGTCTGTAGACCTTATTAACATTTTAACAGCTATATCAATAATGTCCTTTATACTTAAAAAAAAAAAAAAAAACCTGTTTTTTTTTTCTGGCCCAGCATCCAATCCAAGATCACATGTTCCATTTAGTTGTCATATCTCTAATCGGTAATAGTTGCTCAGCTTTTCTTTTTTTGTCTTGACATTTTTGAAGAGTACAGGCTAGTTATTTTGTAGAGTGAGCCCTTAATTTGGGCATATCTGGCAAGACAGGAAAATCATGGAAGTAATGCATCCTCAGTGCATCGTAGTAGGAGGCACATGAGGTAGCTTTATCTCATTATTGGTGTTAAGCATAGGGAAGTCTCAGTGCAAAGAATAAAAATAACATCTTCTTCATATAGTTGTGAAAAGTAAATGCAATACCACGCATAATGTGTAGTTCATGGCCTTTAAAAATAACTCAATAAAAGTAAACCACTATTGTTATTAAATAGTGATACCTAAGCTGAGATCTAAAAGACAAGAGGGCTGGGGTAGTGAAGTTGTCATGAAGTTGGGGAGAGTAGAGTCTAAGAGTGGTAGACAGCATTTTCAGAGGACCTCCAAAGACCCACATCTTGTCTAATTCCCTCAGTTTCCTAATCAATTCCATAATCTGGTCATGTTTGTAGCACAGTTAACTAAGAAAGAATGATTATCCTCAGAGAGCCTGATGCAATCACGTGAGCCCTGAAAAGGAACAAGGTCCTTCCTAGAGAAAGCCAGAGAGATTCCCAGCATGATGGGGGTTTGATATGTGAGAAGTTCTTAGTCACTGGCTTTGAAGATGGAGTTGTCTGTGTGACAAGGACAGGGAAGTGGGTTTTCAGACCTGAGCGACTCACTCCCCCCACCCCCCTCCCCTCCCCCCCCCCCCCCCGCCCCCTGGACAGCAGGCTAGGAACTGAATTCTGCTAATAACCTGAATGAGCTTTGAAGAGGACCCCTGAACTCTCCATGAGAATGTAGTCAATTGACACTTTGATTTCAGACTTGTGAGAACCTGAGCAGAGAACCAGGCACTTTTGACCTATACAAATCATGTTTTAAATTGCTATATTTTTAGTGATTTGTTGTGCATCAAAAGAAAACACACCTAGGGAACAACATTAAGAAAGATCTTAAAGAGAAAGAAGGTACGAGGACATTGGGGAGCTAAATAGAACAGTGTGGCTGAATCAGTGATGGATGTGGGGCCGGGGCTGCAGAGGCAGTTGGTGTGTCTGAACAGCCACAGTGTTCAGATCAGTCCAGTTCAGCATTAACTGAGGACCTTGGTGCTAGTCCTTGTGCTATGACAGGCTAGAGACCGAGGGGTCAATAAGACCCAGTTTCTGCTCTCAAGGAGCTCACAGTCCGTTGGGGAAAATCAGCTCAATGGTCATCAAAGGCGTGCAAACTTTCCATGAAAGCAAGGCTCTTTGTCTGCTTTGTTTGCTATGGATCGCAAGTCCTTGCCACAGTGTCTTGCACATAGCAGGTAATAATAGTTATTTGTTGAGTTGAAAGGAATTGAAATGATGTTTCATTTCACCTAGTGATTTTCAACCAGGGGCAACTTTACGCCCCCAGTCAAGGGCCAATGTGTGCAGATATTTTTGGTTGTCTCAGTTGCAGAGGTGCTGCTGGCATGTGCTGGACAGTGGCCAGGGATGCTGCTGAACATCCTGCAATGCAAAGGACAGCTCCCCACCACTAAGAATTACCTGGTCCAAAATAGCGCCAAGGTCAAGAAGCTGATCTAGACAATGGCAGACTCTGTAATGCTTGTTCCTCGCAGTCTCCGTATGTCCTCTCTCGTGGGCAGGATTGGATGAACAGGGAAATTTCCCTCCGCTGGATCTGCTCAGGGCTTCATGAAGTTCAGCTTCCTTCCACTGACCTTTCTTTCTGCCAGACTATCAATTGATTAGAACCCAATGACCTCTTATGCTCAGTCCCTTGCTTTGGTTTGGGAGGTACAAAGTGGTACAAAGTGGTATGCTGGTCAGTGTTTAACAACCAGCTCTGAAAAAGTTATGTATATCCTGTACATGTGTCCATTAAGTTTCTTAAAACTTCACCGATAGGCTGTATAGCACACAATTTGCAAATAATAAAACAGGCAACACTGCTCATTATGAACTCTGTATTGTCGGTCGGTTCTCACAGAACGCTTCCATTGTTTCGCTGAACACTTGTATCTATAGCCAACCTGGGGAAGTGACTGGTGAATGAGTGTAGTTTTGACATGAATGTTGGCTGATCTTTTCCTTTACATCAACAAGTAAAATAAAAGTGAGACAACGAAGGCATGCTGGAACTCCACTTGCTCATCAGTGATATGAGCAACCGCTTTGCTGAACCAGACAATAGTTTTCAAATGCTGGAAGAATATTTCCTCAATTTTTTGGTGCCATTCACGATGTAACATTTACAGACATGACAGGCTTTTAAGTTTAATTTGCATCAGTAACATTTTCTCCATCACTTTCTCAAGTCTAGACAATCAACAAAACAATAAATCAGGTCCTGATTTGTAGTATTTTCTGATTTCCATGGTATAATTATCCCCATCTAGGCCGATTTCGAGCCACTGACATGATGTCGCTGAACACTGAGTTGGGAAGACGTGCACAGTGGCACACCATTATATAGTATTTCAACCCTACAGGTATAATAGAAGCACATAACCCCAAGAGCACAGATAGTAGTAAAACATTGTAAAATAATTAGGTAGTGATGAGTTTTGAGTATGTTATCTTTGTTTTAATAAAAATTTTTTTCATTGTAGGTTCAAAAGTGGAATTTTTAATAATGTCTGTGCTTAACAACTGGCTCACAAAATTTCAAGAAATTAAAAAATTGGCTCTTGGAAGCTGATATGAGCTGGCTCCAACCCACCAGTGGTTTACCCTTGTTGGGACCTTGGGCTGATGGTCAGACTTACTCTTTAGTTGATCATTTCAACAGACCCACTCATGAAGATTTATGTTCTAAGTTCTCGGGATTGTACACTAACTGTACACACACAGAGTGTGTGTGTACTGATCCCATTAGAGCCCATCCTGTTGATTCTTTCATGTCTCCCAACCCTATTGACCTTATCAGTATAATGGGAAGAAGATATTTCATTTAAAAATCTGGCAGAGACTATTGACTTTTCTTTGTTCTTCTCCCTGTGGTTTTCCCTTCCAAGCAGCAGTGGAGGAGAGAAGGGCAAGGGAAGAAGAAACGTGGCTTCACAAATCCTTAGTTAACACTGGCTGCCACGTGCTTGCAGGAGAAACACACAGGAAGGTAACTTGCTCAAGATGTTGTCAAACACACAGGCTCAGTATATTCTTTTTAAAAATCACCCCTAAGTGTCATCCCCACATGATGCCACATTTAGCCTCTCCCCAAACTCCTTCTCTTTCTACCAAATTCTTCTTCGAAGTGTAGCTACCTTGGCTCCATGTTGTAACAGCTCCATTTGCAGGCAAGTTTTCCATGTATGGTGTACTTAGTAAGGGGAGCAGAGCCAGAGGAGTGGGGGCCATATGATTTAGCCTTTATGGGGCCCTCTTTTCCCCTGTATCCAGCCATGACCATGATTTACATCACTCCTGTGGTCTCAAGATGAACACTTAGCAGCATCCTCTGAGTTAATCCGCCTGTTTTGTCCAATGTTTCAATTCTTCATGCTTTCTTGAATTCCCCAAGTTAACACATTTTTTTATTTTCCACAAACTAAACATAAAACACAAATCATCCCTAAACACATTTAGCTACATAATTACACCTTTTCCACTACCAAACCTCTTACCCAATATAGTCAATAGACTTAATGCTTAACCTACAAATTCTGCTCTCCTAACGCAACACATTTCTCTTTTAGTCAATTTTAGACATTAAAAACATTATTTGCTTTATGGAAAGCATTTATTTATGCGTTTTAACAAACATGCATGAGTGCCAGGCTTTGGGCTAATTGTTGGGGATGTATCAGTGAACAAGAAACACAGAATTGTTCCCTCCTCTTATGAAGCTTTTAATTTGGTGGAGAATGACATTAAGCAAACATTCTCTCTCTCTCTCTCTCTCTCTCTCTTTCTCTTATAGATGGTTTAAACAGTGAAACGTGCTATAAAGGCAAAGTATGGGGACTAAGATGAGGATATATACTTTGTGTTGGGGACCAGGGAAAGTATTACTACAGGATTACAGAGAAGGAGCAGGAGCAGAAGGTTGGATGGATGGCTCCTGGGACAGGAAGCCCCCAGATCCAGGAAGAATGAGGGGTCTCTAGCACAGAGACAGAGGAGGTAGGTGGAATGAAGTAAGATGTGAGACGGAGGAAGGTCAAGGTGACACAGTTCAGACTTGCTCTAGTTTTTATTCTACCCTCAACAAACCATTGAAGTCTTACTGCAGAGGAGTGAGTGTTCCTAATCAATTTCTAAAAAGATCACTCTGAATGATTCTTGGAATGTGGATTCCGGGACCAGGGCAAAAGGGGAAACAAAATTGATAGGAGGAAGTTGTAGTCCAGAAGGAAGACGATGGTGATGTGAACTACAGTGATTGCAACAGAAAGGAACATAAATGGAAAGATTTGAGAACGTATTTAAGAGGTAGAAGTGATTGAATATGCTGGATAAATTGCAGTGAAGGGGGTGAATGAGTAAGAGGTGTCAAAGATGGAGGCCAGGTTTCTGGCTGAGCAGAAGGAAGGGTCATTCATTGGGAAGACTATGTGGACACCAGCTTAGAAGGACAATGCCTGACACAGAGAAGGGGCAGCTTGCTGGGAAGCAAGGAGAGAAACAAGGTGACTTAAGCTAGTTCCTTTTATATCTCATCAGAAAGAACTGATTAGATAAAGAGGTGATAGTCTATTGATAAAATCTGCTGGCTGTTTTACCTCTCACCCTCTCTCATAACCAGCTAGTAGTCCTCAGTCCCACTTTCTTTGGCCATTCATACAACAAATTTGACCAAGTTCAAACACTCCTAGACAATGGTCTTTAAAGTGTTGGGCAAGTTACACTAGTGGTATACGAAATGATTTCAAGTGGCATGGAAAATGACTTTTGCATGCTATATGGATACAGCCTCACATCACATTGAATTACATAGTGAGAAAGTAATTTCCTTTTCAATTCTTTCTTAGGCCTTCTGATTACATCTGGGAGAAAGTCTCCGTTTGGTGCTAGCATGTCTTTACACCTCTCTAACACTTGATAATCTCTCTTTTTAACAAAGAGAGAACAAGGCCACAATCCCGAGCGTTTTTAGCAGGACACAGTCTCTAGCTAGAATTTAATAATATTGTTTTTGTTTTCACTGTAAAAAAAAGTAAGGTTACTTCCTATTTATGGCGAGTAATACTGTTTTTTTATTTACAGGGGCGATGGAAGTAAATTTATTTCAAAATAAAGCTCTAAGTGCAAAAAGGGAGTGGGGAAAATATGACTTAAATAAGAACACATGTGACACATGAATAAGACAAGTATCCTGGAGGAAGAGCACAATGATCAAAGTCTGCAAAACATGGCATGACAATGAAGTGGACATTTGTTATTTCTGCACCTGCTTTCCCTTCTTGGGCAACATTTCCTGATGTGTTGTGGTGAATCATCCCTTCCTCTCTCTCTCGGGCCAGCCTGCTTCCAGTAAGGTTGATTTCACTCTTGAGCTCCAGGGGGCAGCATTGAGTGTTCCATCACCTTGGCCAGTGACTGGCTTACTGACGGACACATGATCCAAACCAGGCCAACCAGGCCAACCAGGCCCAGAGCTGGTATTTGAACCAAGATCTCAGCTCAAAAACTAGAGTATATGGGAGGAAGGTGAGTGCAGCCTGAAACCATTGCACTCCTCTTCCCTCCCATATACTATGGCATCTGGAGGAGGAATACCAGAGTTAAGTTAGGAGGTGAAGAAAGAGGGCTCCAGGTTTAGTCAGGGACCAGCCCATAGAGAGTCTTGTAGACCTTGGTAAGAACTTCATTCTGAATGCTGTCCTAAGAGCAATAAAAAACCCTTGAGTGATTTTTGGCAGGAAGGTGGCAGGCCTAGATTTGTATTTTTAAAGACCACTGTGGTTTTTGTAAAGCACCTAGCATGGAATCTGATACCTAGTAAATGTAAGTATTAAGCTGCAGAATGCCCAGTGCTTGCAGGGTACAAATTTAGGGCTCAGTACATGTGCGTCTGTACCCTCTTGGCCTCTACTAATCCCAGAGGTTGCTTCTGTCAGAAAAAGCCTCCCAGAAAAGTAGATTCTTAAATAGGACTCACCTTTGCCTGAGGGTGCTGAAGGTTAGATGGAGCCTGTTAACTGAGGCCAAAGGCAGGAAGCAAAGGGTAGTGCTCCAGGTACTTTTAAACTTTGGTAGTCACTGAATTTCTACAGTTAATTTAAAAAAAAAAAAAAAAAAAAGTGAGACCCTAGGGTGAAGAGTTAAGGTCAATAAAATTTTTTGAAAAAGAAAGTAAAAGCAAAACCAGCGACTGATGGTCTGACTGAACACAGGTTTCTAGGCTCAGAAGGAGCTCCTTTTCTGGGTCCTGGCCAACATGCAGACAACATGTTTAGCCTACAGGAAAGAAGGCTTGTCGGCTTGCAGTCCTTGTTTGCACGTGAGAATGAACGCACAGCTACCGGAGGAAGATGAGAGTGTAATTTGGAGACGGAAGTAGTCAAAGGAATTCAACTGAGAAATAACATCCTGGCACAAACTTAAGACATAAAAATAAAATCAATTTCACAAGACCTAGAGAGCCTGATTTTTGTACAGTTTCCTGTTAGAATCTCAACAAGCGCCAGCATCCCCAGTCTCCTACCTCCTCTCACCAGTTCACCTTGGCTGCAGCCCCAGCATAAAGTTTCAATCCCTTCATCCCTCACCTGCCTCTCGACAGAGCGGTCTGTGTGCATCAGGCCTGCTGCTGCCCCGGGCCCATCCCAGGCCCCCTGGATTCAGAGGCCCACAGAGACCTGTCTCACTTCCTTGGCCTCTTGCTACCCTTAACCTGGACTGGCTTCACCATCTCCACTTAAGCCTGGCCTTCTTCTCATGGCAGAGTAGTCTGCTCAGTAGTTACAGCGTAGTGACTCAGCCAGTCTCTGGAATTGGGCAAACAGAACTGGGGCAATGAGGAGTGGCCGAGAGAGCAAACTTTGGTGCCATGTTGCTAGGGTCTGATTCCTAGCTTCCCCGTATGTTATCTTGGATAGGTTATTTAGCCTTTAAGGGCCTACGTTTTCTTGTCTGTAAAATGGGAATAATAATGTTATCTACCTCACAGAGCTAGGAGGTTTATTAAGTGAATGCATACATGTTATGAACTGAGAGCAGTTTTGATACTTAAAAAGTGCTCAGTATCTGTTAGATTTTATTAGAATCCTCTCTCTGCCATTTACCAGCTGTGAAACCTTGTGCATAGGATTATTCTAAGCTCCAGCTTCAAAACTACCCTCCTTGTCACCCTGCAGCAGTGTGTTCATTCCCATGAACAAACAGGGGTGGTTCACAGACAAGCCTTGACATGGCTAAGGCCAGAGTGTTTCCTGTTTGTTTGGCCATGACCCAGATAACTACTCGCCTGTATTTAGTAACTTGTATCATTCCATTTCTTCTCTCCCTTAAGGATTCATCCATAGCTGCATCTATTCATTTACTTCATTCCTTTTGTTTCTTTCTGTCTCAAGCACTTGGTCAGGTTTCAGGCCTTTAAAAAAATGCAGAGTTTAGTTATTTACAAAGGCAAAGCCCGGGGCATTTCAAGAATGGAGTCAATCACAGGATTACGGGAGATATTGTAGGTGGCCTTGGTGAATGGCCTCAACAACTGTGGGAGATAGAAACCTGGAGTCACCCTAGACTACTTTGTCTCCTTCACCTCTGACATCCAGCAAGTTTGTCGCTAAGTTTCATCAATGCTGATTTATTAGTAGTAGTAGTAGTAATATTTTTAAAAACAATTTTTAGAGCAGTTTAGGGTTCACAGCAATATTGAGAGGAAGGTACAGATATTTGAAATACTATCTTCCCTGCACCACCTCCCACACACAGCCTCCCTTGTTATCAACATCCAGCACCAGAATAGTACACTGACACATCGAAATCACCCCACACCCATGGTTTACATTGGGGTTCACTCTTAGTGTTATACTCTATGGGTTTGGACAAATGTATAGTGACATGTAGTCATCATTATAGTCATCATTATAGTATCATATAGAGTATTTCCACTGCCTGTGTGCTCTGCCTATTTATCCTACCCCCTGGAAACCATTGACCATTTGGTTTTCTCTATAGCTTTGCATTTTCCAGAATATCATATAGTTGGAATTATACATTATGAAACCTTTTTAAATTGCCCTTTTTCATTTTGTAATATGCATTTAAATTTCCTCTATGTCTTCCAGATCATGTGATTTTTTATATTTTATTCTATTAATGTGATGTGACACTCTATTGAGTCGTATATGTTGAACTATCCTTTAACCCCAGGGATAAATCCTTGGTCATGGTGTATAATCCTTTATGTGTTATTGAATTTGGTTGGGTAATATTTTGTTGATGATTTTTGCATCTATGTTTGTCAGGCATATTGGCCTGCAGTTTTCTTTTCCTGTGATCTATTTTTCTGGCTTTATCAGGGTTTCATAAAATGACTTTGGGAGTGTTCCCTCTTTTATTTTTCAGAAAAGTTTAAGAAGGATTTGCATCAATTCTTCTTTAAATGCTGGATAGAATTGACCCTTGAAGCCACCTGGTTCTAGGCCTTTCTTTACTGAGAGGCTTTTGATTACTAATTCAATCTTCTTTTTTGTTATTGGTGTGTTCCGGCTTTTTATTTCCTCTTGAATCAATCTTGATATGTTGTACATTTCCAGGAACTTATCCAATCCATTTCTTCTAGGCTATCCAATTTGTTGGTGTATAATTGTTCATAGTAGCATCTTATATTCCCTTGCATTTCTGTGCTATCAGTTTACCGTCTTCTTTCATATCTGATTTTGAGTGTTTTCTTTTTTTTCACTTAGTCCAGCTAAAGTTAGTTGATTTATCTTTTTGAAAACCAACTCTTACTTTCACTGACTTTTTTCTATTGTTTTTCTATTCTTTATTTTATTTACTACTGCTTGAGTCTTAAATTATTTCCTTCCTTGTGGTAACATTGAGCTTAGTTTATCTTATTTTTCTAGTTCCTCTAGGTGACAAGTTAGGTTGACTCGAGATCTTCTTTTTGAATGTAGATATTTATTGCTATAAATTTCTTTCTTAGCACTGTTTTCTTTGTATCCCATAAGTTGTGGTGTTTCATTTTTATTTTTCACAAGATATTTTTATTTATTTTAATTTAATCTTTATTGCATTTTTTCCATTACCGTTAGTCCCCTTATACTCCCTCCCCCAGCAATCACCATACTGTTGTCCATATCCAAGTCTTTTTTCCTGTTTGCTTAATCCATCTACCCCCTAATCTCTCCCCTCCCCCAATTAGCTGTCATCTGTTCTCCATCTATGCATCTGTCTCTGTTTTGCTTGTTAGTTCAGTTTGTTCATTAGATTCCACATACGAGTGAAATCATATGGTATTTGTCTTTCTCTGACTGGCTTATTTCACTTAGTGTAATGTTCTCCAGGTCCACCCATACTGTTTTAAAGGGTAAAATTTTCTTTTTTTTTTTTTTTTTATGACTGAGTAGAATTCCATTGTGTAAATGTCCAATAGTTGTTTTATCCATTCATCTATTGATAGACACTTGGGCTGCTTCCATATCTTGGTGATCGTAAAAAAACGCTGTAATGAACATAGGGGTCCTCGTGTTCTTTCTAATTAGTGTTTTGGGTTCCTTTGGATAGATTCCCCGAAGTGGTCCAAAAGGCAGATCCATTTTTAATTCCTTGAGGTATCTCCACACTGCTTTCCACAGTGGCTGCACCAGTCTGCATTCCCAACAACTGTACAAAAGTGTTCCCCTTTCTCCACATCAAGATATTTTCTAATTTGCCTTTTTATTTCTTCTTTGATTCAATGGTTGTTCAAGAGTGTGTTGTTTAATTTCCATGTATTTGTGAGTTTCCTTATTTTCCTTGTGTTTTGGTTTCTAGTTTTATTCCTTTGTGGTTGGGAAAGACTTGGAATGCCCTCAATCTTAAGTTGATTAAGACTTCTTTTGACTCAGCATGTGATCTCTTCTGGAGAATTTCTGTGAGCACTTGAGAATGTGTATACTGCTGCTGTTGGGTTAAATATGCTGTTTGGTTGTATCTTTTAGGTCCTCTTGGCCTACAGTATTGTTCAACCCTGCTGTTTTCCTATTGAATTTACTGCCTGGGTGATATATCCATTATTAAAAGTGGGCTATTGAACTCTCCTACTATTATTGCACTGCTATCTATTTCTTCCTTCAGATCTATCAATGTTTGCTTCACGTATTCAGGCACACTGATGTTACATGCATACATATTTCTAAGTTTTTGTCTTCCTGTTGAATTGACATTTCTATCATTATATAAAGACCTTCTTTGTCTCTTGTGACAGTTTTTGACTTAAATACAATTTTGTCTTATATAAGTGTGGTCATACCTGCTCTCTTTTGGCTATCATTTGCATTGAATATCTTTTCTCCATCTCTCCACTGTCTGCTATACATATTCTGAAATCTAAAGTGAATCTCTTGGAGATGGCACATAGTTGGATCTTTCTTTGGAAACCCATTAAGCTACTCTATATCTATTAAATGGCTTAATTCAACTAAATTTAAAGTAATTATTGATAGTTAAGGACTTACTATTGCCATTTTATTCATTGTTTTTTGTTCATTTCATAATTCTTTTGCTTCTCTCTTGCTGTCTTTCTTTGTGTTGTGATTTTTGTATTAATATACTTTGATTCTTTCCTCTTTATTAATATTTTTGTAACTACTATAGGTTGTTTCTTTGTGGTTATGGAGCATGCATAAAACTTATAGCAATCTATTTTAAGCTGATAACAATTACATACAAAAATCTTTAGTCATATACAAAAATTCTACCCTTTCACTTCTCCACATTTTATGTCATAATTTACTTCTTTTCATATTGTGTATCCATTAACAAATTTTTGCAGCTATAGTTATTCTTAATACTTTAGGGTTTTAACTTTTATACTTGGATTTAATTTTTATACTTGGATTTATACACCACAATTACAGTATTGGAATATTCCATATTTGTCTATGTATTTAACTTTACTAGTGAGATTTATGCATTAGTATGCTGTTTAGCATTCTTTCATTTCAACTTGAAGAATTCCCTTTAGCATTTCTTTTAAAGCTGGTTTAATAGTAATGAAGTCTCTCAGTTTTTGTTTGTCAGGGGAAGTCTTTATCTCTTCTACATTTTCAAAGGACAGTTTTGTTGGGTATAGTATTTTTGGTTTGCAGTTTTTTCTTTTAGCACTTTGAATATGTGTATATCATCCCACTCTTACCTGGCCTGCAAAGTTTCTGCTGAGAATTTTTCTAATTATTTTTAGGTGGTCCTTTGTATGTGATAAGTTGCTTTTCTCTTACTGCATTCAAAATTCTTTTTCATCTTTACTGACAACTTAGTTATAATGTGTCTCAGTGTGAACTTCTTTGGGTTTAACCTATTAGGAATCCTTGAGGCTTTATGAGTCTGGATGTCCATTCCCTTCCCAGATTTGGGAAGTTTTCAGTCTTTTCTCTCTTTCTTTCTTTCTTTCTTTCTTTCTTTCTTTCTTTCTTTCTTTCTTTCTTTCTTTCGATTTTATTTATTTATTTTTAGAAAGAGGAGAAGGGAGAAAGAAAAAGAGGGAGAGAAACATCAAAGTGTGGTTGCCTCTCATGCACTCCCTACTGGGGACCCGGCCTGCAACCCAGGCATATGTCCTGACTGGGAATCGAACTGGTGAACCTTTGGTGCACAGGCTGGCACTCAATCCACTGCACCACACAAGCTAGGGCTTATTCTTTCTTTTTAAAAATATATTCAAGAATATATATATTTAACTGTAGTAACATTGGTTAATAACATATAAATTTCAGGTGTGCAACATTATAATTTGATATTTGTATACACTCCAGCACTTTTACCATCAAAAGTTTAGTTTTCATTCACCACCTTATAGTTTATTTACTTTACCATTTTACCCTCCTCCATCCCCTTCAACTTTGGTAACCACCAATCTATTATCTATATCTATGAGTTTGTTTTATTTTGTTTTGCTTGTTTGTTTCTTTTTTGCTTTATATTCCACATCTGAGTGAAATCACAGTTTTTGCCCTTTTTCATCTGACTTATTTCATTTGGCATAATACCCTTAAGGTCCCTATTGTCAGAAATGGCAATGGTAGAGTAATACCTCATTGTTTACTCTACCACATCTACTTTATCTAATCAGCCATTGATGGACACTAAGTCAGCCATTATTTCTTTAAATCAGATTACTTCTCCTTTCTTTTATTCTACTCCTTCTGGAACTCCCATAATGGATATATTGATTTCTTGATGGTATCCTAAAATTCCCAAGGACTTCTTCACAGTTTTTCATTTTGTTCCTCTGACTAGATAATTTTAAATGACTTGTCTTTGAGTTTGCTGATTATATCCTCTGCTTGATTGAGTCTGTTTTTGAAGTTCTCTATTGAATTTTTCAGTTCAGTCATTGTATTCTTAAGCTCCAAAATTTCTGGTTAGTCCTTTTTAATGGTTTCTACTTCTTTACTGAACTTCTCATTTAGCTCATGTATTGTTTTTCTGGTTTCATTTAGTTGGCTATCTCTGTTCTCTTGTAGCTCATTGGACTTCTTTAAGGTAAATATTTTGAATATTTTGGCAATCAATTTATAGTTCTACATTTCTCTAGGATCAGTTACTGAAGGTTTATTTTGTATCTTTGGGGGTGTTGTGTTTTCTTGATTCTTCGTGATCCTTATAACCTCCTGTTTGTGTCTCTGTATTTGAAGAAGCATTTGCCATTTATAGTCTTTATGGAATGGTTTCACCAACAAAAGCCCTTCTTTTATCAGTCAGCCTAGCCAGAGCTTCAGGGTGGGCCAGGTGGCTGAGACCATGATGTGATGAGTTTCGTATCAGGGACTACAAGTGGGTGGGGCTGGTGCTGGGGTCTACAAGAAGGCTCACTATCTCTTTTTCCTATTGGGGAACTTTTGGTGTTATATTCTGCCAGATTAGGAGAGGGGTGATATGAATGAGATAAAGCTGTTCTTATAGTTTTTGATGCATGTTTTCTCATTTCTTTGGTCCACTAATGTGCTGTAATCTCTCACCTGGATTTCAGAACTCTCATAAAAGCATTTCCTTCTGTGAATAGCTATTAAATTGGTATTTTGTGGGGGAGCAAGAGCTAGGTCCTCCCACTCCTCCATCTTGCCGGCATTACCCAGGTTTTGCTTTTTAACTTCAGCCTGACAATCTCTGTCTTATAATTGAACTGCTTAGACTATTTACACTCAATTAAATGTAATTAAATGTAATTATCAATATGGTTGGGTTCAAATTTATCATCTTGTAATTTGTTTTCTATTTGTCCCATCTGTTATTCATTTCTTTTTATTTTTTCCTATCTTATTTTATACTGAGTTCTCTTTCTCAACTTTTTCTTTTAGTATTCCACTTTATTTCCACTTTGGTTTATTAACTCTACTTCAATGTTTTAACTTTTATAGTGGTTGCCCTGGGATTTACAATATGCTTCTTTAACTTATTAAGTATAATTTAAGTAAGGTATAATGCATGGCCCTTTCCACATTGCAGTAAAGCCTGCATTACCTTAAAGAGACTGTTGGTAGAAATATGGATGTTAAAGGATATTATGGTGAAAGCTTAGGAAGAAAAGAGGGAAGCTATTAAGAAAGATTCTATCATCTTAGAGAATACCTATGTAATCATGAACAGAATTTTGTGAAAATTATGAATGTTAAAGGAGTTTTAAATGAGGCCTTATACAGAAATGAGGAAATGTTATTGGAATATTATTCCAAATGTTATTGGAGGCTGAGGGAAGGTGATCCTTGTTATAAAGTGGCAAAGGAATTGTGTTTTTTGGGTGGAAAGCAGCACTTGTAAGCAATGAACCTGGATATTTAGTTGAGGAACTTTCAAAGCAAAATGGTGAAGGTGCAGTATGGTGTCTCCTTGCTGTGAGAGGAGAAAAAGAAATTGAAGAAGGGACTCCTAACAAAAAGAAAAACCCAGAGCTTGATGGTTTGGAAAAATCTTAGCCTATCCAGATAGCATGCTCTGGCAATGAGGCCAAAGATGTGGCTAAATAACCCTTTCCCCCCAAAACCATGCCCTGGCTGGTGTGGCTCAGTGGATTGAGCACCAGCCTGTGAAACAATAGGTCACTGGTTTGATTACCAGTCAGGGCACATGCCTGCACTGCAGGCCTGGTCTCCAATTGGGGGTGCGCAAGAGGCAACCACCCATTGATGTTTCTCTCCCTCTCTTTCTCCCTCCCTTCCCCTCTCTAAAAATAAATAAATAAAATTTAAAAAATTTTTCTAAAAAAGAAAAGAAACTAGGCATGTAACTCATGATTCAATCTGTTCTCTTGGCAAAATCCAGGAATAGAGATGCAGTTGTGCAAGAAAGATATGTAGAGGACTCTCTTGTCTATTAGCTTGGTCTTTTATGAATTGCATGGAAGGCCAACAAGAGTTTTGCAAATTTTATACCAAGAAAAACACTGCGAACCTGGTCTGAGAAGAAAAGTGATGGGATGAAATGAAAAAGAATGACTTCAAGGGCAGTGCCATAGATGACAAGGCCAGAGAGACTGCCACTGCCACCACCAGACCCAGAGAGCAGGGGAAGAACTACCACCTAGGACAGAGCGTGGGCCCAGAGGGCAAAGCATCAAGCCAAAGAGGACTATTGATTATTATAAATTTATAAAATTTAATGGAGTATACCCTGCTAGATTTTGGACTTGCTTGGAACCCGAATCCCCCTTTTTCCCTTTCAGTTTCTCCTTTTGGAATGGAAATGCCCAGCTTGCCCCTGTCCCACCATTGCAGTTTGGAAGCAGATAATAGAGTCACAGAGGGAGAGGAATTTTGTCCCAAGGTGAATCATACCTCAAGTCTTACACACACCTGATTTAGATAATATTTCAATGAGCTATTGCATGTACATTCTGAAATCAGTTAAGACTTTTGGGGACATTGGGATGGGGCAAAAATATTTCAAATGTGAGAAGAACATGAATTTTGGGGGGATCCAGAGGGCAGACTATTATACATTCAGTTGTGTTCCCCCAACTCATATATTTCTAAGTCCCACTACCTCAGCATGTGAAGGCAGAAATAAGATGCCAAAGAATCAAGGAATGCCAAGGAATACCAAACCACCAAAATATAGGAGAGAAGCATGAAAGAGATTCTTCCTGAAAGCTCTTAGGTGGAATCTGTCCTGACGATACCTTGATCTCAGATGTCCAGCCTCCAGAACTGCAAGACCATATGTTTCTGTTGCTTCAGGCACTCACTTTGTGGTGCTTAGTTACAGCAGCCCTAGCAAACTCACATAAACACTCTACTCTATTTCTCCTCTCAGTCTCTGTGTTATCATACATTTTATTTATATGGGACTAAAATGCCCATAATACATTGTTATTAATTTTGATTTAAATAGTCAGTTATCTTTTAAAAAAATTGACTTCAACTTTTGCCGGTCTAATGGGTGTAAAATACTCCACTGTGCTCTTAGCAATACTTTTTTTCTGATTTCTTATGAAGTTGAGTGTCTGTTTTTTGATGTTGGTAATTTTTGCTTCCACATCTGTCAGGTGACTGACTTCTCGTGGCTTTTATTTTGATTTTCCAAGATTTTGGGGGGAGTAGTTTTCATATGCTGACTACCAATCCTTTTAGCCTTTCCCAGTTGGTGATTGTTTCCCCTCTTTAATGGGCTCTCATAATGAACAAAAAAGCTTAATTTCAATGAAATGGAATTTATTTATATATTTTTATGATTTATGCTTTTGGAGTTTTACCTAAGAAATATTTTCTAACTCCAAAATGGTAAAGGGATTATTTCCTATTATGTTTCCAAAAGTTTTATAGGTTCTCTTTTCACAAGAAATAATTAGTATATCTGGAATTGATTTTTGCATATTATTTGAGACAAGATTACGAGGTACTATTTTTTTCTATAAGAGTATTAATTACCCCATTAAGATTTAAGGAAAAAGCCTTCCTTTCTATACTTACCTGCAATGCCAGTTCTTATATAGCAAGTTTTCAAATATTTGTGCGTCTGTTTCTGGGCTTTTCAATTTGTTCCGTTGTTCTGTTTCATTTATTTTTCCCTGCAACAAAAGAACACTGTCATAATTATTATATTTTTATAATATCTCTCTCACTAATCTTTTTTTTTTTCAATAATTTTCTTTGCTCTTTCACATGAATTTTAAAGTCAACTTGTCAAGTTCCCTGAAAAACTCTTTTGGGATTGTAATAGTAATAGTATTGCATAGACATTGTTACCACTCGAGTCCATGTGTCCATGAATAAGGTATATTTCTCCCTTTTAAAATCTTATTTAGATCTAGTAATTTACATCTTCCTCTTAAAACAGCGTCTTTTAATACAGTTGCATAATTTATTTCATGTCTTGCATAGCTTTTGTTAGATTTATTTTTCATTTCCTTTGCCATTGAATCTGGTGTATAGAAACGAAATTGTCAATATACACACTGATTTTGTATGCAGCAACTTTGTGAAATTTTCTTAATTTGCATAATCTGCAAGTCCCTTTGAGTATTCTTCATAGATAATCAGAACACTCATGAATAAGGATAGTTTTGCTTACTCCTTTCCAATCTTTATGAGTTATAATTTTTTTCTTGTATTTCTCAGCTGGTTAGGACTGGAGTATGAGGTTGAATGGAGGTAGTGACAGCAAGCATCCTTGACCTATTTCTAATTTTAAAGAGAATTTTTTAAAATGTAAACTGTTTAGTATGCTATTTGTTATTGTAGATACCCTACATCAACTTAAGGAAGTTTCCTTGTATTCTTCACTGGTAGTAGTATATTTCATTTTAAATCAATGCATGTTGAATTTTATTGAATGCTTTTCTGTATATCCAGAGACAATCATGAGCTATTTCTCCTTTAATCTGTTAACCAGTTAAGTTACATCTATTGATATTATTTCAACAGTCATTTGATATTTTGTTTAAATTTTGTATCTATGTTTATGAGTGACATTGGACTGTGATTTTGTTAGCTTTTGTTGACCTTGTTGGCTTTAGGCATCAAAGGATACTAGCCCCATAACATAGGCTGAGGAGTGCTCCCTATTTTTGTAGTATCTGAAACAATGTGTGTACTCTTGGAATGATCTATTTATTAAATGATTGGTAGAACTCATGGGTATACCTTAAGGGCCCTGTATTTTCTATACAAAACCATTTAAAACTACTGATTCAGTTTCTTTAATTGGTATAGAGCTGTCCATATTATCTATTTTATTTTTGATAAGTTTCACATTTTATATAGTTTATTTCTTTATTTTACCTACATTTTAAAGTTTACTATAAAATTGTTCATAAAAGTTTCTTATTACCTTTTTAATTCTTTGAAATATCGATATTGTGTCCACTCTTATATACCTAACATGCAGGGGTGGGCAAAAGGAGGTTTACAGTTGTTTGTATGGAAGATAATATAATAATTAATAAAAAATAGTACAAGAATAAACTGTTTTTCATACTAAAACCTGTAGACCTACTTTTGCCCGCCCCAGTATTTAATTTTTATAAGAATCTTACCAGATATTTGATACTTATTTTAGTCTTTTTAAGTGTTTACTTTGGACTGCAGATTGCCTCTAATGTACATAGTTCCAATTTTAATAACTTCGCTTGTCTTGGTATTTCTTCCCTTTTACTGGTTTGGGGCTTATTCTATCTCCAGATTGTTTTCATGTTCCTGTCACTGGCTGGAGTCTAGTTTGCAGACATGCATTAGCCCCTCTCTGACTACTTTCTCCTTCCCGCTCCTCGGGGAGTCACACCAGCACCGAGATGCCACATGGGCCACAAACAGGCAGGGAAGAGGGAAAGCCAGGCCTGAGTTCCCAAGGAGACATGCCACCTCTCAGTTGGTGGACATTGTCGTGATCATGGCCTGAGATGCAGGCCCCAGCTCAGCACAGCTCTTTCTTACATCACCTGATATTTGGGGGCTCATAAATGTAGATTTGGGAAGAGAATTAAGCTTCCGTGGTGCATGCTTCCTATGATCATTCCTATAACCATTGTATTTTGAAGACATGGTTCCCAGAGAAGAAAGAGAATTTATGATTCCTTGAAATGTGATAGGACTGCCCAAAATGCGTGAAATCAGTTGCAGACGTTATGGATGTATCTCGCTGTGATGGTGTTAAACATTGCAAATTTTTCCTCAAGGTGGGAGATAAACACAGCTTTTTGAGAAAGGTGTCCTGATGATTCTTCATCACCAGCCTCCCTCTCTACATCTGGATTCTCCCCTCTTCTTATCTCCTAAGGTTTAAGTCTAAGTAGGTGGCTTCAAAGCTAGAAAGCAGATACAAAGGAAAGATGGGCCTCTTGGGAGGCATGTAGTCCTGGGGTGGTAGACTGTTACATTCTACTTAAACGGTCTCTAAAGGAAAAGTGTATCTACCCAGCTCACTGACTTTGGGCTTAGGCACGTTACTTGCTTTGGGCAATGTAACGTGAGTGAATTTGATCTATAGGATGTCTGGGCAAAAGCTTTAAATGTGTGGTTTGTGTCAGCCTCTTGCTCTTCCCCTTGTTTGTTATACTTCTAAAGCAGCCTCATATACCTGGCTTCACCACTTCAGTGCCATGTGATCTACAGAGAGTGGCTTCATTTATTCAACCCCGGCATTCACTAATGCCTGCTATGATAGATAGGTCCTGTTTTGAGCACTGCTGATCAAGGAGGAATAAGACAAGCTCCTGGCATGGGGGAGCTCTCTGTGCAGTGGGGGAGAGTTAAGGGCTATGTTAGAAACCAGCACCAGTGTTGGAAGAAGGAGCCTTCACTCAGTGAGACATGGAAGACTTCTTTAAAGTACCTATGCTAAATCTTAAGGGACAAATACGCTGCCCCCTTGCTCCCGCCAAAAAAAAAAAAAAAAAAAAAGAAAAGGGAAAGTTTATTTCACAGAAGCAGCATCATAGGCAGAGGCTCGTGACAAACTGGGGGCTGCTTAGGCTGGGGCTGGGACCAGAGCGCCTCTGAAAGTCTGCTCCCTCCCTCTTCAATTTCATCCATACCCTGAACTTTGATAAGAAAGTTCAGACTCACTGCCCCAAGTCAGCAGTACTCTCTGGTTGGTGCCTCAAGCTATGTATAGACACCCAAATGACTACAGTGAATTGCTTTGCTTTGGGAACTGACCCAGGAAAAAAGTATCAGCTCTTGGGACAGAAAAATTTTGGAGGAGCCTGTGCCACCATCAACCCCAGGCACCAGGGCGGGAGAGGGGTGGGCGGGGGGCGGCTTGAGCCTGACCTGCTGCATTCTCACCGTGGTTGACAAAGAATGACTGATCCTGAGTGAATAATTTACTTTTTGTTTCCACATTCATCAGACCAAATGAAGAGTTCCCCCATCTGAGCAGAATGGATTGCCCAAGTTAATCCCAGAGTCTGTCTCGGGGAAGTGAAGCATGGTAGAAAAGTAATATGGAAGGCTTGCTGCTGGGAAATATATTGAGTCCAAACAGGAGAGAGATGAGAAAGAGGCCAAATAGCAGTCCAGAAGAACAAGATTCTTAAGTGCTGAATCCTGTCGTTAACTCCCAAACAGGTTCAAGATATTTCATGACCATTCTGGCCATACCCAGTTATACATCCTTTCCTTTTTAATCTATTTTTTAAAGTTATAACGAAGAGCAAAGGATTGCAGCTGTGTTAACTCAGAGTAATTTGTCTGATTCCTGTGTCTCTCCTTCTTGACTAACAACAAGCAGCAACACTTGGCTTCCACGGATGATTTCCCCTTGAATTTGAGTGCCTGCTATGTGCCAGGCACTGTTCCAGGCTTGGGGCAGACAGCGAGAATAAACCATCGTTCCTGCTCCGTGGAGCTTACCTTCTTCTAGAGAGTCTTTGAATGTCCTTCTCTGATGTGACATTGGTCAACATGCCCACCAAGGCCGTGCCCTAAAACTTACCCCTGCCCCTAGTTTCTGGAGTTCCTTTTTGATACCAAGTTAACTTCACGTGTGTTCTCTCATTTGATTCGGACAATAACCCGGTGAGGTAGCTCTTATTGCTTCCATGCCCGAGTAAGGACACTAAAACTCACAGTCAAGGGATTTTCTTGCACTAAAGGATACAAAAGGCCAATGGGGAGCCACATCCTTGCACACCCTCCCTTGTTTAACTCCTCCTGTTCTTGGTTGTGAGGCAAAGTTTATACAGACGCCCCAGCGCATTTCAAAAAGAGTCTCATCTTTTCTTTTTCTTATTGTTGTTCAATTACAGTTGTCCCCATTTCCCCTCCATTACTCTCCTCTTCCTGACCCTCCCCCACCTCCTCTCCTTAAATCCTGCCATACGTGACAACATAAATAGTCTTGAGAACACAGTGCTAAGTGAAATCAGTCAGTTACAGAAAAGCAAATACTGCACGATTCCACTTACAGATGGAATCTAAAATACTCAGACCCATAGAAGCAGAAAATAAAATGGGGGTTCCAGGAGCTGGGGGATGGAACAATGGGCAGTTGTCCAACAGGTATAAAGTGTCAGGGAGGCAAGGTGAACAAGTCCAAGAGACCCACTATACCACATTGTGGTTAGAGTTAACAATCCTTGAAAACTTTGTTGAGGGGGTACACTTCATGTTATATGTTTTTCCCCCCACGCAAAAGTGTTCCTTCTTTTCTCCTGTGCGCTGAAAATGTGGGCCAAGTCATTAAGACCAACAATAAGTGGGAAAGAGGAGGAAACTATTGGATTTTCCCCATATGGTGTGGGGTGAGTTACGCATTCAATCAAATCAGCAAGTGTTTACAGACCGCAGCCTCTGCCTGGGACTTATAGAGGCAACAGCAGAGCAGACAGACAAGATTCCTGTGTTCCTGGAGATTAAATTCCAGTGGGGAAGGCAGTGGTAAACAAGTAAATGTACTTCTAAAACAATCGTTTCAGGCTACCATAATGGCTGTGAAAAAATAGAGGGGGTGGGATGGTAGTATGACAGTAACCTTGGGCTGGGTTGTAGATATGGTGGCCTCCACGAGACCGTTGCATTTGAACTGAGACCTGAGGGCTGAGAATAAGCCAATCATGCAAAAGCAGCTGGGGCGAGAGCCTTCCAGGGAGAGGGAACAGCAAGCGTAGAGGTTGTGAAGATAGAGAGGCATTGTTGTAGTCAAAGAACAGAAGGGAGACCCGTGTGGAAACAGTGTTGTGAGCAGGGAGAACGTTACAGGACAGGGCTGGAGAAGTGGGCAGGAGTCAGATTATTCAAGGCCTCGTGGACCCCAGAAGCACCTTGGGGTTTATTCTAAGAGCCATGGGAAGCTAAGGGAGGATCGTGAGCAGAGTTTGCGGAATAAAGCATGTGCCCACACCTTTCTGTTTTAAAAAATATCACTCCAGCTGATGACTGGAGAATGGACTGTAAGGAGCAGAAGGAGAAGAAAAAGAGCACTTTGGAAGGTATTCAAGGGTTGCGGTCAGGCTTGAACTCCAGAAGTGGTAGTGGGGAAGAAGACAGGAGAGAAGACTGAGATAAAATATGGAGGTGAAACTGATGACACTTGCTGATGGATTGGATGTGCAGGCTAAGAGAAGGCAAGGATTCCTTGGATTTATGTCTGAGCAATTGTGTAATTGAAGGAGGCATTTTAATGATGTAAGAAAACTAGGGTAAGAACAGACTTGGGCCCATGGTGAGTGGAAATCAGGACATACCAACTGAACACCCAAGTGGAAACAGGTGTCTGTGTGTGCCTGGAGCTGGGGGCAGAGGCCTTGAAACCAGACAGTGCGGCGCATCCCGGAGAAAGGGCCCATAGAGGAGTGGTGGGCCCTTGTTAGAAATCTACTTTACTGAGAGCAAGGGGATTTATTTAAGGATGGATGGAGTCAAGAAAGAAGTTTCTTATTTTCACAGATGGTGTTTTTTGCTTGAAACAGTCCCTGTCTCCTCACCCCGTAGGAGGTTGTTTCTCCACAGAAGGCAGAGGAGTTGTTGGAGGGCTCTGGAGCTGGGCCCTTTGTCATCTCTGTGACTCCTCATTATCAGGCTGTCCCTGGAATCCAGGAGCTGCAAAAGGATTCCATACAGGCCACAGAGAGGGGAGGAGGGGACATTAGCTGGAGACTGATGCCATTGTTCCCCTGAGCTAATCCTTCCACTACCGTTATCAGCTGCTGTGTGTAGGAAGCCATTCAAGGGCCTGTGGATGCACTGCCCTTGAGATCCATGTGGACTTGCCCCTCGGATTCAGGAACTTGATGGCCCAACCCAGAGGTCAGCACACTACAGCCTGTGAACCAAATACAGCCTGTTACTTGCTTCTGTGAAAGAAGTTTTATTGGCATACAGCCATACCCATTTGTTTACATATTGTTTATGGTTGATGTCAAGCCACAACAGCAGAAAGTTGAATCCTTGTGACAAAGATTATTTCGCTCTCAAAGCTGAAAATATTTACGATTTTTTTTTTTTTAACAGAGTAAGTTGGCAGACTCCTGGCCTAACCAATTATACCTGGACGTATCTGCAGAACTTTGTGGTTGCCTCCCTCCATTGTTGCTTTGCCATCTCTGTCCTAGACCAGCACCCTGGACAAAGCTTCTTGTCCTTCCAGGAGACCCCATGCTATGGGAATGATCTGAAGAAAACACTCCCGAACAAGGTATCCTTGCACCAGCCTCCCAATCTGGACACTGGAAGGTAGGTTGGGAACTGGAAGATCCTCCAGGATCCAACACTGCTGAACCGCCAACTCAGTCAGTACTGCCCATCTGCCCAGAGGAGCAAGAGCGTGTCCAGTGCTCTGCTGGGAGGTGACTGCGGAAACGTTTTCATCTCAGCTTCTCCCTGTGTGTATCTCCACTTCCATTCCTACTACTGCCCAGTCTCTCTCTTATGTTAATAGAGCCGAGTTGGTCTCATGAGATGACTTTGTCCTTTGAGTAGAGCTCTCTGGCTAGACCATGTCAGAGGCCACTAGCAAGCCTATAGCTTGCCTGCCACTAGGCTTAGGTGCTCTCCTGTGGTGGCATTCATGTGGTCTGTGTGGGGACGGTGGCATAATAGCAGCAAGACCTTTGTAGGACTCCATTGTAAGGGAGCAATGGACCTGTGTGTTGGAGGCTGCACCTGCCCTGTGTTATGAGGAATACTGACCTGGGAATCACTTCCTGCAGGTGGGTTGAAGCAATCCTCAGAGCTTTGTGTGTTCAGGGGCAGGGCTCCACAAGGCCTGGCTGGACGGTACCTGCCTCACAAACCCCAACATCCATTACCAGCTAAGTGTCCATTCCCCGGTGGACCTGAGGTTGAGGTGGCTGAACAGAGAATCACCTTTCATCTGATTTGCTTGGAAGGCTGCATCCATTCCCTCCCACACTTTTCCTCAGTAGGGCATTGCTGTCCACAGCATTTCTACCTAAGTTGACTTCTCCATGAAGCTCACAAGCAATTCAGAGATTTGTCCTCCCCACTCCCCAGAGCCTTCAGTGAAGCATGAAAAATTCAGTCATTTGGCTCATTCAGACTTTCCAGATGTCTGATGTTGGGCAAGAGATGCATGCTGCTGATGGATGGCACTTTTTTTACCTTCCACCCACGTGTTTGACATCGTGCAGATGAAGGCATTTGAAAAAGAAGATTGATTTGTTTTATTAACGAGAAAGTTATGAAATCACACTGGAGAAACTTTTGACAAGTCCTACACAACCCACTGTTCTAACAACAACCATTTCCACTGTTGCATATTTCCTTCCTGGTGTGGTTCATATCAGACACATACCCCCAAGGGTGGGCAAATGTAGCTTTACAGTTGTAAATAAACAGTGTATTCTTGTATTATTATTTATTAATTATTGTATTATGTTCCATACGAACAACTGAAAACCTACTTTTGCCCACACTTGTATGCATAGAATTGCAAACACAATTTTTTCACTATTTGTTGACCTGCTCTTTTCATTTATTATTTCATCATACATATTTGCCCTCTATTTCTGCATTATCTTTAAAATTATTGATCTTAATGATTTCATATTAAGATCCTTTGGAGTGGATATACCATTTTCTTAATGTAGTTATTAAAACTATGGCCTTGGAGACAGCCTGCCCCATTTGAAGCCTACCTGCTGGGACCTTAGGAAACTTAGTAGTTTAATCTCCCTGGGCCTCAGTTTCCACATCTATAAAATGGGATCAATACTAATCACTGAGGGATGTTGTCAGAGTTAAAATTAGATAATATTATATAAACATTAATGAGCATAGGCTATATATTTTGTAACAAACAACTCCTGAGTCTCAGTGGCTTAAGGAACAAATGTTTATTTCTTCCTTATGTTACATGGGCATCGTGGGATACTTGGTAGTGGGAAGGGGTTGGTGGTAATTCTGGTTACTTAGGAACTCAGGCTGACAAAGCAACTCTACGTCATCTGCTTACAACTCCCGAGACAGAATTACATGTCCTCACTCACCAACAAACAAGATCAGAAGTATAATCTTAACTTGTGTCTCAGAGACAACTAGAAATATTTGATAATTTCCACAACATACGATTGTGGAATTATGTGTATGCTATTGTGCGTACCTCTACAACATATAATTAAAATGGAATGATACATGTAGAGTTCTTAGCATAGTGTCTTAGGAACATAGCAAGCACTCAGTTACAATCGATGCTATCATTATTATTATTATTATTATTTTTATCATCTTTTTGCAATTATAGGTAGTGCTTCAATAAACATCTTTATACACAAGTGTTTGTGCTTCTGTTGAATTGGTCCCGAAGGATTAATTCTCAGAAGTAGTGTTAAAACGTCTGAGCTTTGGGATCAGGCACAGAAGGATTCAGATTCTGGCTCTGAAACTTATTGGATGGGGAACAAAGGCGAGAAAGTGTATGAAATCAGTGAGGATTAAATCTCCATTTAGGTTTTGGCACATAACCTGATTTAGGTTTTTGACGCTGGACATGATATCTTCCATTTGTGGTGGTTAAAAATTTCTAATTTTTATTTTTTGGTATTGACCAGAGGTAATGACTTTTAAAAATATTTTGTACAGTATGTTACACCCTCTACAAGCACTGTTTCACCTCTGTCTTGTGTTGCCAGTATAGACAGATGACTCTGGATGTCTGACTGGCATATGGTGTTGGCCTTGCTCAATTCTCATTGGCTGAATAGACTTGAGGTCCATCAGCTGGTGATGTCACTCACAAGAGCTGAGGCAGCGTTTCCGTAACTGCCTTTGTGGAGGCAGCAGGGGCTTGCATGTTCTGCTCACAGGTGGTGTCACGGCCTGGCTGCAGACCCAGGGTCTAGCCCCAGGCCCCAGGTTACAACCTGTGCAGTGGCTTTGCTTCAGACTTCGTCCAAGCTGCATAGCAGTTCTGTGCCTGCCTTTATTCCTTGGTAAAATAGGCATTCACATCTTGGCATCAAACAGAGGCAGCACAAACTTGATTTGTCTTCTCTTGCATAGAGAGGCAAAATGTCTTTATGGCCTTTGCTAAGCACAGTCGCATTGGAGAGAGGATCTTTGTGGATGTGTCTGTTAAATATTTAGATGGGTGGTTCGCAGCCCTCAACATCTATTAGCATTGCCTGTTGTCTGGAGCCCACCCTGAGGGATTCTGATGTCATGGCACTGGAGTACGGCCTTGCCACTGGGAGTTGGGAAAGTGCCCCAGGTGATTTTAATACTCAGCAAAGCTGAGAACTGTTGACTAGACCAGTGTGTCTCAGACTGGAACGTGCTGCAGAATTTCTCACGGGGTTTGTTACAGCCCAGATTGCAGCGACCCACCTCCAGGTTTCCGTGCCAGTGTTTAGTAGATGAGGACGAAGCCTGGGAACCTGCACTTCTAAGTTCCCAGGTCTGCTGCTGCTGGTCCCGGGGTCGCACACCAAGGGCCATTGATGACCGTATCATTTGTTCTCTGGGCATTTCCCTCCCGTGAGGGGCTTTGAAAGGGGAACTTGGGCCAGGGTTTGTGGAGGCAGGAGAATAAACAGAATGTCCTCCCTGCCTCTCCCCCAGACCCGAAAACCATGGGACTCCTTCCTAAAATGCTGTCAGTATAGGCTGCCTGGTCCACAGTGTCTTCCTTTCAGGAGCTGGCAGCCAGCTGAAGTGCTCGGGCCGGGCTTGGCAAGCGTGGGCCTCCAGCCCATCCGTCTCCCTCCTTCCATTACCTCCATTAGCACGGTTCTTTGTGGCAATTCCTCTTCCTGGCTGCTCAGGGTATAAAGTGCTGACTGTGAAACCACACTTGATGTCTGCAACTTTCAGGACTGAAAGGAGGGATATGAATCTGTGGCCCAGGGGGCCAGAACAGCCTTGGTTGGGGCGGGGGGCTCATGGTGCAGCAGTGGCCCTGGGTGGGCGCAGGGGCAGGGGGTACAGGTCGAAGAGGAGCCTGGCCAGGGTCGCTCTGGTCCAAAATATTCCCAGATGAACTGGCCTTAAGGTACCTGAGCAATGTGAGGACAAAGCAGGTATTTATGTACCTATTATTATCCAGATAAATGTAGTTTCAAGGAGGTAGGGGTGTGTCAGGGCGGAGGGAAGGTGAGAGGAAGTGGTGGAGAAAAGATGGGGATAGGAGTGTAGCACTTTCGCACAGTCCTGCGTGACTGGTGGATGGCTGTGGGGCGGGGCACCGGATTTAATCACTATGAGTTTATGGAGGGAAAACGGTCAGTCCTGCAGACTGCTTTGGCAGACAGAGCATCTCAGAACAAACAAACAAAGAAACAAACAAACAAACAAACAAAATCACAGTCATAGCTAGCACACAGCACTTTTGCCAGTCGTCATACTAAGCGCCTTATACATAGTCTCTCATTTCATCTTCACATCAATCCTAAGAAGTAAAGGACTATTATTATTCCTATTGTATAGATGAGGAAACTGAGGCACAGGAAGGTTAAGTAACTTGCTCAAGGTTAGCCAGCTAATAAGGATTTGAACCCAAGAACTGATCCCAGAGTCCATGAGCTTAGTCCTGAGGGGAGGGGCCTGTTTGCCAGGGATTCTGGCACCAGCTCAGAATATGTATTGATTATTTTTAAAATCTGTGGTCAGAGGCTGCAGGCTGAGAGCAGGGCGTGGCTCCGTCCTAGCCCAAGCACTATTAGATCAAGTACGTTGCCCGAATCTCACTCCTTTCTAGGTTTTTTCTTTTTCTTGAAGGTTCCTCCTGCAAAGTGGTGCCTGGTCTTCCTTCAGCAAGTCTGCAGACCCTTGGCACAAGTGAGCAGTAAAGTTAACTTCACAGCCTTCCCTTCCCATGCGCAGCCGTCCACCCTCTGCCTGCCCGCATGCTACCCCGAGCCCCCATCACCTTGCCTCCCCAGACACGCCCCCCTTGACACGCCCCCCTCATCCCTTTCCAAAGCAGCCTCTCCTCTCAGCCTTCCAGGCACTTCATAACACCCTGAAATAAATCCAATGGGTGCATCAGTTGAGGGAGAGAACAGGACATTGATTTCCACCCCCCAACAAACTTCCAGCCCCCTCAAGCACACACCCACTGTCCCTTCCATCTATCACACTCACCTTTCCTTCTCCCATCCTCTAGTTGTCACTCCTTTCTATTTGGAGGACACAGGAGGAAAAAAATGGACCAGGATGGTCAAGCCATGTCCAGCTCTGACACTTACTAACCATGAGTAATGGTTAACAAATCCTGCAGCATTGTTCAGGCTTACCAGCAATAACTATGGCATCAGACAGACCTGGGTTCAAATCCTGACTCTGCTGTTGTTGGACCTAAAAAAAAAGTGACTGAATCTCTTTGTATCCCTGGTCCCTGATCTGTAAAATGGGACAATAATTCTGACCTTATAGGGTTATGAGTAGAAGCAAGTGACTGCCTGTGAAGTGCTCAGTGTAGCGCCTGGTATAGAGAGAAAGCTTTCTCTTCACGGCAATTCTGATAGCTGTCGTTGTGATGATTTCCCCCCACCCCCAGCCTCAGTTTCCTCGGGGTTGGCCTGTTTGGTTTCCCATGGTGCTCCCAGTTCTGCCATCCTCTGACTCATTGGCTTTCTTCTTGTTTCAGGTTTTTTATTAGATTTCTATGACTGACTCATCTTTCTTCATCTCTCTCCCTTATCATCACCTTCCATGAAAAATGAAGCTTCCTTTCCTTTCTACTCAGGCCACCGCCCCTTCATCTCTGCCCAGGGGAGGGTCGGAGATGGAGGGTAGAATAATCCAAGCCCGCCAGCCCCCTGCGTGCCATCGCTGCTTTGAGTCAGATTCTTTTGGATTTATAAGGCATCTGAGGAGTAGGTAGTCGATATGAATAACCATTACATTGGGGAGGGCTTTTTCTTCTCCCTCTGACTGATGACAGCTAAATTACTGCTAAATATAGGCCTTGAATTTGCATGAATCTGCAGCTTGCCACAGTCAGGCTGGGGGTTTTATTGACAGCCGAGGCATTGGAGGCAGGCAGGCCAGGCACCTGCTCTGAGACACCTCTTCCAGAGGAAGCAGGAGTCACAGAGAGCCGCCCCGCCCTCGCTTCCTCTTCCATGTGTGCACTCTTCTCTCCAAGCCTCAGCTATGTTTGTTCCAAGGGAAGAGCCTAAGCTTTGGGTTGGAATCCAAATCTGCCATTTAGCTGTGTGATCCCGAGCAAATTACTTCACCCCTCCCCACCTCTCTACCCAGCCTCAGATTCCTCATTGTTGCAATGGGTCAATAATAGCATAGACTGGCTAATCATTATTTCACATAAAGAGAAATTTGGAAATACGCTGTTCTAAGTTTCTAGGTTGCTGTACCAGCATGTTTGCTTTTTTGTCCTTAGGCATTAAAACCTGTCACAGTCGAATTCAAGGCAAAAAGAAGGAAGCGGCCTTCCTCATCACCTCCCTTTGTATCAAGGAACATAATCTTGCATAGAAGCACCCAGGAGATTTCCCCGTGATAGCTCCTGGCAACAACAAGAATAATAATATTGGCAGTAAAGTAGTAACATTTATGGAGTACTTACTACACAACAGACACCTTTCTAAATACTTACATGGGTCCACTTACTCAATACAACAATACCAAGAAATTGGTGTTATTTCTAAGGGCTGCAGAGGTAAAAAAAAAAACAAAAAAACAAACAAAAAACTTGCCCGAAGCTACTTAGTAGGTAATTGTTAGAGATAAGATCTGAATCCAAGGAGTTTGTCTATCAAGCTCAGACTCTGACTGAGTTTAACATAAACTCAGACTGGATTTTAAATGAAGGTCACGTTCACTTGTTCAGCCTAAATTGAGGCCCTAGAGCAGAAGAAGGGACCTACCTTCCTAAACACGTTAAATGTACCTAATACAGAGGATAATTTGGGTTCTATAAACTAAGGAAAATGGGGAAATGTCTCAGGGCTAAAAGCAGAGGTGTGTGCCCGACAACGTACTGGTTGTTAGAGAGTTAAAGGACAGAATGCCCCTGTCTTGGTCTGCTCAGGATGTCATAACAAAATAACATTGACTGGGTGGCTTAAACATCAAACATTTGTTCCTCACAGTTCTGAAGGCTGGGAAATCCAAGGTCAGGGTGCCAGCGAGGTAGGTTTCATTCTGAAGCCTCTTCTCTTGGCTTGCAGGCAGCCACAATATCTGTGTGCTCATGTGACCTCTTCTTTGTGTGTCTGTGGAGAGAGAGAGCAAGCGCATCAATGTCTCTTCTCAGAAGGACACTACGCTCATTGTGAATGCCACACCCTCATGACTTCACTGAACCCCAGTTACCCACCAAAGGCCCCATCTGCAAATAACATCACATTGGTATTTAGGGCTTCAGTATATGAATTTGGAGGGGACACTATTCAGTCCATGGCAACCCATAATGCTTTTTCAAAAGTAGGTGTCCAGGAAGTGAGAGTCCCCTTTCCTCCTCCTCTACTTGTTGGTTAGTTATTTTGAACATGTAGTATGAGGCTAAACTTAAGGCACTAGAATTTATCTGGAGAGAAAAGACAAGAACCAGTTAAGTCACAGCTCGTGACGGCATTTGTTTAAGGGCCCAATGCCCGGGCTTGCTCAGAATTAGGCCAGATGGAGCAGCAGGGCCAGCTTCTCCTGTCGATCATGGTGGCCAAGCTGCTGACCTCCCAGCCCTATCCTAGAGGGGGACACAATGGAGCAGACCTCCGTTAACTGAGAGACAGGTTTTTGGACATCCTGGGCTAGACCATTTTAGGATAGAAAATCTCAGCTAGCAGACCCAGTTTTGGAGAATGATGCTTTTCTGTGGCTGGGGAAAGCTGGACTAAATGTGGACGAGGCTCAGGCTTAAAGCCTGTGATGTAATCAGAAGATATTTATGGAGGGATCACAGTGAGGTGGAGACAAAGCGGATGGCGTCAGGTCCAGCCAGCCTGCCTCCCATGTTTCCGCTGGCTGAGCTGTGGGTGGGCTGGCACCCACGTGAGGCTTACCCAGAGCCATAGCGCTGCTGTGAAATTTGGAAAACTATTACCAAAGGAGGAGCATCGGCATTAGGAATCAGTGGCATGGAAATGCCAGGTGCCATGTAGAGGAAGACAGAATGGGGGCGAAAGCGTGGGCGTGCCAGCTGCGGGGAGCGAATGTTGCCATCGGGGGGGAGAAAGCCGGACACGTGAGCACTGGAAGCTGAGTCCAGATCCTTGCCTGTAAGGAACGTGGTTACTGTGGTTATCGAAGTATCAAAGTGTGAAAGGCTGTGCTAAAAAATGGCCCCATGGCGCCACTGGAGGAGCCAGATCAGCACAGTGATAAGAGAGCAGGGTGACCCCGTGGACAGCTCCCAGACTGGCCAGGTCTGAAGCCCAGCTTTATCATGACTAACTTGTGACCTTGCACAATTATTAAAACACCCCAAATCTCAGCTTTTCTTTTTAGTACCTGGCTAAAAAGACAATCATACTTGTTGAGGATTATAGGAGGTATGCATGCAAAGTGGCCACCTGTGTCTGGCACACAGTAGGAGCGAGATCGTGGGCTCTGTCTTTTTTAAGTTATCAGGAAGTTGGATGGAGCCAGGCCGCCTTGGTCCTATGGGCCTCCCTAAGAATGAGGACAGCTACCCCAGGCTTTCATCATGAAAGACCGGTGTTGGGAATGTCCTCCTGGGAGGAGCTCTTTGAACCCCCTCTTGATGAAAGATGAATCGATGGTCAGCTTCATTTCAGAGGCAGGCCCTCTAATCCCAACTTTTCATCTGATTTTTTGCTATCTGCAAGTCTTCTTTGGGGGAGGTCCCAGACCCTTTGTTCAGGATGCACCGTGAGAGGGTTGCTTTGAGGGTCCTAGCCCCATGGCCTGGACTGACCCCCAAGCCAGGATCCTAGTGGCATTTCTGAGGGTTGTTGGCAGCGTTCGCCCATTCAGTCTCCACCCTTCTGGACATCCTTGGCCAGTGCTAACCTCCCAAGTACGAAAGCAGGGAAATCCTTGTGGGAGCTTGGGATAGCCACCCAGTGCTTCTCTGACCAGATCTCTTGGCTATGTTGGAATTTTCTACCCCCGCCCCTTCAAGGGACTGGTGTGGAACTGATGGTGCCCTGCTTTCTGCTTGGGTCTTCTTCAACTGCCCCACCCTCAATGAGCCTACTTTGATTTTTCTCCTGCAATTCCAAGAACAGACCTCCTCTGACTCTCATTCTCTCCTAGTCGCTGCCCTGCACTTCAGAAACATCTTTCCCTGCTCCTCCAGCTAGAAGCATTCATTCTCTTGGACCCAGAACTGTTGTTGGAGCAGGTCTGCCCCGTCTCTCAGAGCTTGGATCCTCTCACCATGGTTGGCTTCCCTTGGCACTAGTTCAGTCCACCGTTGCCCTGCATTCACGCGGACTCCACCTTCTCATCCCTTTATGTGCCTGCCATCTTCCCAGCATGGTGGCATCTAGCCGGTCCCTGCTCAGCTGCGTGGGTATGGGAGCTCATAGGTGGGAAGCAGAGATTCTGGGACACCGTTTCTCATTCTCCTGTGGACCTCAAATTTGGATATAAAATGTTGTGTAGGTGAGCATGTGCAATGCTTTCTTCAAGTGGTGTGTGACTCACCAAAAGGTTATAACTCAGTGGGTGAGAATCCTTCTCAATACCCCTGGCCACAATACACCTTTGTGGTCTAAGGTAGGACTGTGTCTTGTTCATTTTTGTAGCAATGGTTTCTAGCCAGATGTCTGACACACTGTAGGTGCTCATTAAATATTCACTGGGTGAATAAATGGTCGGTGAATGAATGGACTAAGATGTGATGCATCCTGAATCTGCTAGGGCAGGCAGGCACTCCCTCTCCAAAGTACCTTGTAGATGAACACACATCAGCACACAGACACTTTCAGAGACGAGGAGCTCCCTCTTTCCTAAGGCAACTCATTACACTGCTTCTCCTCTACAGAGCTCAGTCCAGCTCTTCTCCAACTTCTACCCTGAGCTCACGCTTTGGCCTCAGAGGCTTCCCAGGATTCATTTCACTTCTTGGGCCTTTTGAGGAACCACTCACATCAGAGGTGCGGGCATCACCTTGTATACATCTGCCAACGCTGATAAAAGCAAGTGGAGTTCCTACCCTCGGGGAGATGTCAGCCTCAGATGAGGGCAGGAACAAAGGAAAGTTTTAGAGCTCGTATCAATTGATCACCTTAATTTACAGACAAAGCTGATGTCCCGAGATGGGAAATGATGCATCTGGAACCGGAACCCAGGTCGCCTGGTTCCCCAGCCCTCTACCCCTCCTTCTGGGCTCTGCAGCCTCCTTCCTGCGGCACGTGGAGCAACACATGAGGGTGACCAAAGTCTTGCACCTCTTCACAATTCCACATACATTCTTTCCAGAGATTGTCGGATTTCCCTGGACTGCCCAGGGACTCGGCTCTTCTCACTTTACTGAGGGTCAACACTTAACCCTCTGTGGATGAGCTCTGGGCAACCAACTTCAGATGCAGTTTAGGATAGTGTTTAAGACAGGGCCTGTGGGGCCGGACTGTTGGGGTTCAATCCTGGTCTATCACTTCTGAGCTGTGTGATCTCAGGCAAATGGCTTAACTGGTTCTTCATCTATGGAATAAATTAGTACCCAATCCATAGGGCTGTTTGAAGCTTCAGTGGGGATGAAGGGTTTTTCTCAGTGCTGGGCAGGTGTTAGCTGTTATGAGTGCTGACTCTTATCCTGATTTCCCTGCAGTTGCTGGAGCCAGCTCACCTATATGGAGGAGAACTGCTACAGTGATCTCAGCCAGGTAACATCTTGTGCCACAAGGAATGGTCCCTGGCATACCCAAGGGGGAACTCTGCAGGGTCTCCTGTCTCTGAAGAAACCTGGGATCCAGTGATGCTTTTAACAAACACATCCGAGAAGGCTGGGCAGTGTGTGCGGTGGTTAGAGCCAAAATGGGCTCTGGGTTCCACTGCCTGTGTTCACATTTCAGTCCCACCACATTCTAGATGTCATGCCCTGGGCAAATTGCTTTGCTTCTCTTTGACTCAGTTTTCTTATCAATAAAGGGAGCTAGGGGTGATGATACTTGCCCCTGAGCACTGTGCCAGAATTAAATAATGCAGGTGAAGGATGATGTCTGATGTTCAAGAGCATATCATCATTAGCAGTGATAGTAGCTAATATTTATGAAGTATTTAGTGTGTGTCAGGCATTATTTTAAGTGCTTTTAGATGTATTCATTCACTTAATTTTCACCACAACCCTATGAAAGTGATATGAGTTTCATCCTCTTTTGCCAGTGGAAAAAACTAAGGGATGGAGATGTTAAGCAACTCGCTTGGGACTGAGATTTACATCCAGGTGCTGGCTCTGACGCTCGTATTCTTAGTTATCACTGGACACCATGAGGTATCACACATGAGAACCGCAGCTGCAAAACTTTCTGATTGATATTGTCATTTGTGACATATCTCCAGCAAGCACAAGGCTGCCTGGGACCATCTTTCTCCAGAAAACCAGAGCCAGCATTGAGGATATGGATTACCATAGGGAAAGAGTGGAAGCAACAGACTGCTGAAGTTACCATGTGCTAACCACTGACAATGTGCCCCGGGTGGCAGCCCAGGGCCAAACCAGCTGCTGATGCCATCTCTTAGGGAGTACCTGGCAAAATCTGCTATTGTGACCTGGAGTGGTTTCGTTATCAGTGTGGACCAAATTGGTGATGTGGAGAAGGGTGGGCAGAACAGGAGTCAAGAAGTCCTGGGCTCCCCTGGTCTAACCTCTGGCACATAAGACAGGTGTGGGTTTTCCTGGTCCACTCCGAGACTAACGTGGCACGTCTTAGGCTCCAGCCTATCAGCATTCACACCAAATCTCAAATCTTCTGGCCATTCTTGAAATGAAGTCAATCTATCTTTCTAGCCGTCAACTTTCTGGGAGTTTGGCCAACCTAGATCTGTATACTGACTGCTAAACTTACTCTCTGCAGCTCAGAAAACTACCAGACCACTCTGCATGTGTCTAAGCAAGACCAAGGTCAAGGAAGCAGATCCTTTGCTATTACTACCAAACTATAAGACTTCCATCATGCCTGGCACACAGTGGATGTCAAGGTTATCACCTATGCCCAGAACACAGTAAGGTACCATTGTGCCCAATATATAGTAGGTATTCAATAAATATGTTACTGCTGTTATAAGATTGAACTATCCTGGGAAAGATGCTGAACATGTGGTCAGAGGGCAGGAAGAAAAAAACCTGGTCTGAGACAGTAGTTGTTCATGATGAGGTGGTGGGGGTGGAGGTGGGGATCCCTCCCAGTCAGACACAATGATCACATCTCCAAAGAGAGTGCTCAGAACCCTCAGCACACTCGACCCTGGTCCACGCATTCAGTCCTCAGCACCTGGGGGCCCTGCTCAAGTCCGGCAGCAATAACTCAGGACTGATGTGTTCTGAGCTCCAGGTAAGCAGTGCTGTGTGCTCCAGCACACCAGGCAGAGGACTCAGGATCCCAGAAAGCAGCACTGAGGGCGGTGAGTGTGTGTTGGGGCTGATGCCTCTAGGGGGCGCTATCTGGCTTTCCTGGGGCCAGAGCCCTGCACTTGAGGAAGCAGTGCCTGATACACCAGCTGCAGTTGTAGATCTTCCAGGAGACAGTGTTCATGCAGGACTCCTGAAGATGGAGCTGTGTATTCCATGTTCTCCACGCATGATGGGCAACTGGCCATGGAGACATGTATATGGGTTTCTGGACTCCAGGCTCTGCATCTGAAGGACAGAGCAGTTCTGCCCATCCTTGCTGAAGGTCTGGTTGGTCAAGCAGATTTTGGGTGGCAAATCTAAACAAGAGCCCAATTCTCTGCTCTAGACTGCTATCTGGGGAAGGACCGCATCTGAAGATCCTCACATTTCAGAGACTATATCTTCCCTCCTCTAGAGTCAGGATAGTGTTGGCCTGCAGTGGGAAGGAACAATCTTTTTTATTGTATATTTCTTGCACTGACTAGTCTTCTTCTAGAAATATTCTATGCATATATAATTTTTTGCATCAATGATGGAATATTCAGTACTTTGCTTTTGAAAAAAAAATTATTGTATCTTGGATGTGTCTCTATCAGCTGTTTCTTCCTTTTATGTGGCTGCCTAACTTCCCATGACATGATGTCCTATAATTTATTTAACTAGCTTTTTAGTGATTGACATTTAAATTTAATTCTTGTCTATTTCTACCAATCTTATAATGGGGCATGCCTTTAGCACATGTGTGAGCATGTATGAAAGATAAATTCCTAAAAGATAGATTTTTGGGTTCACATGTTTGCACTATTTTAATATTTCTTTGGCCAAGGGATACAAGATTCATTTATGCACAGGAGAGTGGAAATATTCAAAGAAAACATGGTGAATGTTTTGGTAGAGCTTATAGAAAGGTTACAGGTAACCCAAGGAAGCACATGCTACATTGGGAAGCCACCCCCATGGTTATGAGGAAGCCAGCTTGGGGCTTAGCTCTCACTGTCACCATGTCCCAGGATGAGCTCATCACAAAGATACTCCACCAGGCCAGTGTCCTGAGCCTTCATCTAGGGGAAATAGGTTTCATGGTGGAGAAGCTGGTTCCATGGTCAAATGGGTCTCAGAGGTGGCTTTGGGGACCCTGAAGTTCTGGCCAGGATTCAGCCCAGGCACTCCTGAGGCAGGAATCTGCCTCCACTGATCATCTGATGCACTCTTCTCATTTTGATAGATGTCACCAAATTCCCCAGAAAAGAACCTGCACCAGTTTATGTTTCTACCAACAGGCACAAGAGTACCTATTTCCCTGCCCCAGGCTACAACCATATCTTATCAAATTTCTGAATTCTGCCAATTTTATAGGTGAAAAACAAATTTTCATTTAAATGTGCATATCTGTAATTGTGAAAGGTGGTTTAAAAAAATTTTTAAGTGTATTACAAGCCATCTGCAGGTTTTTTTCTCTGAGTTGTCTGTGTTTTTCATTTTGGTGTGTTTATTGTCCAATTTTTTCTGTTGGGTTATTTGTCATTTTCTTATTGATCCCTAAGAGCTTTTGATACATTAAGTAAACCAGGCCTTTGTTTGTCATATGAGTTGTAGATATATTTTTCAGTTTTTTGGTGAACTTTTGAGTTTCCTTACAGTACTTTCCAAAGTTCAGAAAATTTAAATTTTCAATTCAGATGAATCATTGCTTCAGTTTTTCAGTTTAGAGTTTTCTTGCTTAGAAAGTCTGGCTCTACTCCACAGTCATAAAGAAGACTCCCATGTTCCTTTCGAGTATTTTTATGGGTTTATTTTTTATGTTGAAACCCTCATTCCATCTGGAATTTGCTTTAATGTGAGAAGGGAAGACAAGATCCAGCTTTTTTTTCTTCCCAGATGGCAGGTTGGTTGTCTCACTCCCGTTGCAGAAGGATCCTTTTGCCTGATTTGAAATACCATATTCATCCTATACAAAATTCCTCTGTGTTCTTAGATTTCTATCTGGATTCTATTTTCCTTTACTCAACTGGCTTGTCTTTGTACCAGACAGTTTTAAGTATTATAGATTTTTATTATGTTTTAATGTCTGGCAAGGCTTGTGAATTTTATTCTTTTTTTAATTTCAGAACTTTTATGGCTGGTTATCACATGTTGGTTTTTCCATTAAATTTTAAATCAACTTGTCTGTTCTTCTTCACCACCCCCTCACATCCCATATACATGCTCATTGAGGTCGCATGGCCACATGAAGATCTCTTTCCCAAGGAGAGAACAGATTCTCCCTGGGCTGAGGGGCCATCTGGCTGGAGAGATCAGTACTCAGGCTGCCTCAGGGAAAAACAGTATCATGGGCCCAGCCTGTTGGCAGAGACCCCCACCTCTCTCTAAATGGGATGTTCTCAGGTGCTATAGGTGAAAGGATTTAATCATTAAACAAGTTGGGAAAACCTTGGGTTAAAGTTAAACATATTTTTCTTGATCATCCTCTTAGCAGTTCTTAATGGGTACCTGTCACATACCAAGTGTTGGTACATTACACAAAAGCAAACTGTGCGTTCACTCAGGCTTGGGAGTGTAAGCTCAGAGGGAAGCCCAGGGAAGGTATTATGAGAAAGGAATGGCCAGGTAAGAACCTAACCTTCTCTAGTGTGAGGACAGGTCTTGCTGAGAAGGTGGTGTTTAAGTAGGTTTCTCAGAATTTTTACCACAAACGCTAGCAGAGAGAACCTGGTAGAGTGCTCCTCAACTTTTTGACTATGAAACTCCATTCAGGTGGCCCTTTATGGATTCGTTTTTTGCAGGTGCCGCTCTGTGGCAAATGCTAACCTTTTGCCTTACTCAAGGCCTATAACCCAGACCCTCTCGTCCCAGGCAGGTACCCTCAGAGACGAGGCTCACTCTCTCTGAGCCTTGTTTTTCTCATCTATGAAATGGTGTAATAGGACTGCTGTATAAATTACCACAAACTCAGTGATTTCAGACAACAAATATTTATTTTCTCATCGTTCTGGAGGCCAGGCGTAGAAAATCACAGTGTCAGCAGGGCTGCACCCCTCCTGCACACTAGGGGGGATCCTTTCTTGCCCCTTCCAGCTTCTGCGGCTCCAGGGTTTCCTTGGCTCACGGCTGCATCCCCCTAATCTCTGCCTCTATCTCCCTCCACATGGCCTTCTCCATGATTTCAGTATTTTCTCTGCTGTCTCTTTATAATGACACTTAGCATTGGATTTAGGGCTCACCTGATGGTCCAAGATGATCTCATCTCAAGATCCTTAAGTTAATTACCTCTGCAAAGACCCCTTTCCCAAATAACATCACAATAACCTACTGCAATTCAACCCACTGCAGACAGGAATCCTGGACTCATTTCAGAGAACTACGGTAAGGGTTTGAGAGGGCAAGGTCTATGGGGCTGCCTGCCTCAGCCTGGGACAGATGCTGACTGCCAGTTTTCTTCTCACTTCTCCCTCTTCAGGTGTCTCTGTCCTCAAGAGGGTGTAGCACTTACTAATTCACAATGAAGTGGGAGGGTCGGAGTGTTCTTCTCCCCCACCACCTCCCCTGGAGGCAATTTCCTTTTAAATGAGGAGTCAAGGGAGCGTAATCATTCCTTTTTTTCCTCAGGGCTTCCCCCTCTGGAGGTGGGGGCTGCCCTCCACAGGAGTCATTTCCTATCTTTCTCCTGGAGGCTCCCAGCCAGCTGTTCCACTGCAGTCTCGGTCATCTCTGACCCGCATCCATCCTTATCAAGCCTTCTCTTCTTATCAAGACATCTATCTATATCCAGACATCAGCGCAGATGGTTCTGGAGCTGAAGGTCAGGGAGCCAGCAAACCCTGCCCGAGACATCTCGCACTTCACTGACAGCTCCCTGGGGACTTGCATCTTCAAAAAGCGCCTGGATGCTTTTCTCATCATCTCCTGGGTTTTCTCTGCAAAACAAAGACAACCTCTTAACCTCTTCCTTTTCCTGACTTGCCTAGTTGAGATGTGCTTGTCAAGCTGATGTTGAGAGGCAGGAGCTAGATTCTGCTCATGGGGAAACAAGCATGCCAGGAACCAGCTTAAAGTTTCCTGTGCTTCTGGGAGCATTAATGGCCTTGTCCCGCATTCCAGTTCTTGCAGGCACACCACCTTCTTCTCCCATCTCCCTGACTCCACAAAGGCAGTCCCGTGTTTCTTGGTCCCTGGGTCCCTCTGTCCTTGGCTCTTCTACACTTCTGTCTCATCTCCATGCCTTTCCTCCTACTGCTCCCATACCTGCCTCGTAATGACAAATCGATGGTAATTGCTTAAGTGCAGCTGTTCAATCCTCAGACTGTTGAGAGAGAACTTAATGTCCAAAGAAGTCCCCAAGGAACTACGTGCTGCTTCAATTATGTAAAGGTGAGTGGGGAAGGGTGAATTTCATATGCAGAAATCCTTTTTTGGCATTAAAGTTTCATGAAAAAACTGGACCTTTGGACTCATGTTTCTGGTCAAAGCTTATCTTCTTTCATTCAGCACACATTTATTGGGCTCTTATTTTGTACAAGGCCACAGTCTAGGTGCTATAAATAAGAGATATAAAAAAAAAAGATATTATTTAATCAGTCTTCCTTACCTCTACGTGTATATACCTTAAAACCAACAAACTAGTCTGAGATAAAAACTAGACCTAGATGGCCATCATAATATACATTCACTTATTCACCCATCCACCTACCCATCCTTCTATCCATCCATCCATCCATCCATCCATCCATCCATCCATCCATCCATCCATCCATCCACTGACCCAGCAAGTACCTACCGAGTGCCTGCTATGAGCCAGGTTCTGTGATAGGCACTGGAAGGACTGAACTAGGTACAGGGCAAGACATTTGCTGGAAGGCAGAAGTGATAAAAGTTTTAAGTATGTTCCTGTAAAGGAGATGCTGGATCTTGAGCAGATACAATTTAGGCAGTTTGCTTCTGTACATGCATGTAAAATACAAGCAAGGTCAAGCCTCTCATCCCCTTTCCATTTCTTCCCAGAATTTATGTGCATTCCCAGGGTTTATGTTTTATTCCAAGGTCAATTCCACCTTCCTCAGGAAGCTCAGACCCATAAACTTTTTCTTTCCAGGGCTATCTTTTATTTCTGCTTCATGTTGATCTCATCATGCTATCAACCTCTTGTTCTTGATTTCCCCAAGAGTCACCAACACAAAGCATTTGTGTGAAGGTAGCAGCGGGCCCCTCAACACTTTCTGGCTTATCCCATCACTAACTCAACTTGCAAGTGAAGAGAGAAGTAGGTTCCATGAAAAAGCACCAGCGTACCCTCATCCCAATGGGATCTCATCAAGAAGAGAACAGTATGGAGATTCATGTCCCCATGACAGCAATGTAAGCCCCGCCAAGCTGGATAGTTTGGGCTAATATTCTCAGGACCTCTACTGGGGCCTAGTGCCTGGCCCCTGGTAGAGACTCAAGATATATTTGCTTAATTTGTTGAATGAATTATGCCACATCCCAACCCCTTAAAACATTTAAACTGAAAACAAAAGTGGGGGTGTGATGGTGGCAGCAGCAATGCCTGGGCACAAAGCTCTTCAGTGTTAGCCCATCACGTTTAGAATGGAACCCAAAGTTCTCCCCGTGACTCCACGCTCCCATTGACACACACTGCTTCAGACACACTGGTGCAGCTCCCTTGGCCATGCCACACACATTACTGCCTCAGGGCTCATTGCAGAGGCCCTTCTTCTGCCCAAACAGTACTTCTCGACTACCCCATGACGCTCACTCTCCTACCTGCTTCAGGTTTCTATTCAAATATTACCTCCTGCCTCATTGTCTTTGTTATGCATATTGCTGCCTGCCATTTAAGATAATATATTTTCTCCTTCCTCAGAGAATGGTAGCTCCATAAGAGCTAGGCTTTGTCTCTTTTTGTTCACCACTGTATCCTCAGCGCCTGGAACCATGCCTGGCATACAAAGGACACTGCATAAATGTTTGCTGTTAAGTAAACGGATGGTAATGAATGAACATGGACCCTGCCATGAAGCTATTGAGAGGGGTGGGAGTCAGTAGAGTCCTGGCAGAGGAAGAGACAATATGTAGATAAGTTTGGCAATTGATCAAGCCCTATAGAAGCAGATCAATCAGGCCATGAGCAATTGTCAAGGATTGTGGTCCATGTGGTGTCCTTGTATAAATGAGAGAAATGATGCCCCTTCCTTTAGGTGGATGTAACCTTGTGCAGGGGGTGCTGCGTGGTGAGTGGAGTGTGGGTGGGTGCCTTTGTGCAGGACATACCTTGGATAAGCCTACCTGACAGTTTTCAGGCATTGATCAGTCAAGGTCTTGTTAGGGACAAATTTGAGGGGCCACCGTGTCATTTCTCTGTTGCCAAGTTTTGGGGAAAAATAACCACTCTGAGTTTCAGCTTGGTGAAGAGACTTGCCGAACCTACATGGCGACAAAAAGGTAGAACTGGGATCTGAGCTCCGTCCAATCAAATGACTCAGTGTAGGCTTGCATCATCCTCTTGCTACTCAAAGTGTGGCCTGAGGACCAGCTGTATTGACATGCATTCATTAAAAATTGGAAATACTACAATTTACTGCTCCTGAATTTTATGTTGTTACTTTCCCGGGTTTCTTGCTAATACTTTTCAACTTAAGGCTGGGTCACCTCTATTTTGTCCACAGGGCCAGCCAGCTTGGAGTTCTAGATAGAGCACTGAACATTTAGCTGTGTTTCAATGTGTGTTGGACAAATCTTTCATTCCTAAGAGCATAGGCTTACTAACCTGGGGGAAAACAATAACCCAACACTTTTATGGGGCTTAGATGACAGTGATGAATGTGAAAGTATCTTGTCAGTCATAAAATGCTGTCCAAACGCAAAAGATTATTGCTTCCACACAGTGTATATGAAGGCCCCTGGCAGAGACCACTTATCTTTAGAATGTTGTTTCAACAAATTACAAGTAGGGAGAAAATGAGTGGTTTGGGGTCAGTAGACCCTGATTCACAGACTGGAATAGACATAAAAATCTACAGATTGATTTAGCTTATAGGGGTAACTAGCTGACACCTGGGGGCTTCACACAGGGGTTCGTCTGGTGAAACTTTGAAGGGGAAAGGTGGGTAAAGATTAGGTGGGACATTACCCAGGGAGGGAGACTTGGAAGGGTAGAATGTGTGGTGAGTCACTAGAAGGGGATGAAGTCTCCTGCACACAAACTGCCTGTTCCCTTCCATACCCAACCACTGGCTGGCTGTCACACCTTTCATGTTGCATCCAGATGCTCTGTGCCATGTGGAATTGGTTAGTAGCCCTGGACCCCCTTTGTTGGTAATGAGCTTGGGGAATGCATGTCGTAGGAAAAAGGACCTCAGGCCTCAGCGGTGTTCTTGGGAATTCAGCTGGGTGCTTCTGACATCACTGCTCACCCCTGTCACAAGTCTGGACACGAGTGAGGGTTTAGTAGATTCTCAAAGAATGAATAAGCAAATGAATAAGCGAATGAATGGATGAATAAATGAATGAATGGAGATCTTTGTCTTTAGGAAGCTTTCTCAATCTCAATAAGACCTGTTTAAATTTAAGCTCACACATCCCTGCTGCTCTCCATCCCCCTTATCCTACTGCATTGTCTTTTTTGTGTGTGTCCACAGGACTTATTCTCTCTTAACATGCTATGTAATTTACTTATTTATTTATTCTCTGTTCCCCACTCCCCAGAATGGAAACCCACTAGAGCATGGCTCTTAATCTCTTTTAGTCTACTGATAGTGCATGGCACAAAGTAGATGGCCAACAAATATTTGTTGAATCAAATTGAATTAAATAAATTAGAGAGAGTGGTACTGTCACATGTAAGTTTTTGCCTGATTCTGCCACCACGTTCTTGTGTGACCAGGGTGTATGCCTTCTCCTTTCTGGACTTTGGTTTCCCCATCTGTACAGTTAAGAAGTTGGATCTATCTCTAAGGGTATTTTCAGCTCTAATTCTGTGGCTCTGCCTCTGTGACAGTGCCTTTGGAAGATTGCACAAAGTGGCGACGAGAGTTCTGTAGAGGAAATGAACAGACCTGGGTGGGCGTTCTCATTCTGACACTTCTTAAGTCCTGAGACTTTGGGTGAGACATTTGACTTCTATTCCATCTATGATGCTCCTAGCACAGTTTCTGGTATGTCTTAGGGATCCATTAGATCTTAGCTTCTCCCTTCTTCTCATCTGGGCCTGCATGCCTTGTGAAATGAGCCTCAGTTCACGCAATCACGTGGCAGTGGGCTGAAAGAACTTTGCAAGCTGTAAAGTGTCCTCAGATGCAAAGGGTTATTGTGGTCACATACATACCCAATCCCTGACCTCCCCCGACACAGATGAGATTGAGATTATAGTTGCTATTTATACCTAGACCATCTCATGATTCACTGCCCTCACTGCTCATCAGAATTGTTGCACCTGAAGAGACCAAATCCACATTGGGTTTATCAAAGTCTAATTAAAACTTGATCATCATGTCTAACATGTTGCCTTATTATTTTGGCTTAATTAGGGTGATGAGAGGAGGATGAAAGCAGCAATTCCAGCAGTGCTGTGATACAACATCTGGAGAGGAGTGGGGCTTAGCCAGATGAACAATTAGATTGAGCTACACACAAAGCGAGGATCTTTGCATCTGACAGCTGTCTGGCCAGCCCCTCCTCAATCCAGGCTTTGTGAAAGCCAGACCAAGGTATCCCCTTCCTCACCTTTTCAAGTGCTAGGAACGGGCCAGGCCCTTTAGAAGACATGGTGACAGAGCCACCCCTGTGGGAAAGTCCTGCTGTCATAGATTTTAGTCACCAAGGGAAGGGAAGGGAAGAGGGAGCATCTGGCAACAACAGGAAACTAATTTTACCTTTGGTCTTGGATTTGGTTAGCTGGGATCATGATGTTGATGTGAATCATGCTGGCAAAATTCATGAAATGTCATCACTTATCTCTTCGGTTATGAATAACCCGAGATTGGACACTTCCGCCTCTGCTCCCAGGAATAGGCAGCATGCATGTAGTAAAAGGTCCAAACAGAGCTCTCACCAATATGAAAGCTGCGAACTGCTCCATTAGACATAATGTACTGTATTTTGCCATGTATAATGAGCTCCCATGTATACTGCGCATCCACATTTTTGGCCCAAACTTTCAGGAAAAAAAAATCGTATGTTTTCATTTTTTAATTTATTTACTTACTTATTTATTTATATTTAGATACTTGTTTTTTGTATTATAAAGGAATTTTAGCATACTATTATTTTGCATATTGATATTGTTACTGCTTTCTAGAGTTACACTTTTAATGCATAAGCATAAATAAAAGAATTAAGAACATTTATACAGGTGTAGAATTAGAGTTACCCATGTATAATATGTATCTTTACTTTTCCCTCAAAAATCTGGGCAAAAAAAATGCTTATTATACACAGCAAAATATGGTAATAGTTAGGGTAAGCTAGCTGCTATAACAAAAAGAGCCGGTGGGAAGGAGCCTCTGAAGTGCCTTCCTATGATCCTTGTCTCCTGGCTTTCACACTCTTGTGTAGTTCCCTCCCTTTGAATATCAGCTGGACCCAGTGACTTGTTTCTAAAGAATAGAATTCAGCAGAAAGATGGGATGTCACTTCTGAAATTAAGTTATATAAGATCGTGATTCCCTTCTTTGCTCATTAGTTTATAGCTTATTTCACTTAGCATAATAGTCTCCACTTCCATCCATGCTGTCATAAAGGGTAGGAGCTCCTTCTTCTTTCTTTCTGTTGAATAGCATTCCATTGTGTTAAGTGCATTACAGTTGAGCCAGAGACATGGAAACATGAAACAGACTGAGATCTGCCAGAGAAAAGGGGGTTGGGGGAATGGTGGAAAGAAGGGGAAGGGATTAGTCAAAGAACATGTATGAATGACCCATGGACATGGACAACACAGTGGGGAAGGACCACAGGAGCAGGGTGGGGGCCGGGCAGAGGAGGGTAGAGGGGGGAAATTTGAACAACTACAACAGAATAAAAAAGAATTAAAAAAATAAATCCTTAGGCCCAAAAGTAAAAAAAAAAAAATTGTGAGATGATAAATTGTTGTTTTGAACCACTATGATGTGGGGCAATTTGTTATACAGCAATAAATAATTAATGCCGATCCTAATATCTACAGTGGCTCAAATATAACAGAAGCTTATTTCTAGTACTTGTAACCATGCTATAGAGACTGTCATTTTTAATAGCTTCCATGATTGCCTTAAATTGTTTGTCTTTATTTCAGCCTTTTGGAAGAAAACAAGAGCAATATTGTGCATGGGAATTTTTAAAAAATTATTTTTAAAAATTTAAATTGTGGTAAAATACACATAGCATAAAATTTATAATATTTTTATTTACTCAATTCTTAGAAAGAGATAAAGAGAGAGAGAGAGAGAAACATCAGTTTGTTGTTCCACTTATTGATGCATTCATTGGTTGATTCTTGTATGTGCTCTGACTGGGGATTGAACCCACAACCTTGGTGTATTGAGACTATGCTTTAACCAACTGAGCAACTCAGCTATGGCTAAATTTACAAATTTTAACCATTTTAAGCATCCCATTTAGTGGCATTAAGTACATTCACATTGTTGTACAATCATCACCACCATGCATCTCTAGAACTGTTTTCATATTGCAGAACTGATGTCTAGGAATTTTTAAGGGTGAAGCCTAGAAGTGCTACACACGATTTCTCCTCAAATTTTAATGGCTAGAACTTAGTCTCATGACCACATTTAATTGTAAATGTGACTGGGAGGGGCAGTCTAGCTGTATCCAAAGAGAGGAAAATATAGAGTTTTGGAGAGAAGTTATCAGTTTTTCCTCACAGTTAAATACAACAGTATCTACATTCCAAAATAATGCCAAGCCATTATTGCAGTGCTAACACCACTCACTCAAGGACAAACTAGCCCACAGGCTTACATGACTATGCTAGTTTTTACGGTCCCTCACTGGTATGCGCTTAATTTTAGAATCAAGAAATTTTACTAGAAAACTCTAGAAAGGTAGAAGGCAAAAGATTCCCTGGTGTCTCTCTGAGAAACTTTGCAAAAGGTACTCTAGGCATGTTATATCACCATATTAGTATTTGCTCCCTGTACCCTTTGTAATGTTTTATAATTGCTTGGGACACTTGTAAGAACCCAGGATTTTGTTCTCTAAAGTCTCTTCTGAAGTCAGCTTTTTATTTTTATTTTTTTATCACTGTCTCATCACATCAAAGATGGCTGAAGTGGAATTGATGATCCTGCACCATATGATACCTTCTCTTCCCCAGCTGGAAAGACAGATGCTCTGGGGAAGCCCTGCCCACCCTAGAAAGGGTTCACTTTCATTATCAAAAGCAATAGGCCCCCTGGGGGTCATCTGAATCTTGCATTGCCTGAAATATAGCCAAGGTGACTGGTTCCATTTCTTAAGTCTCTCATTTCCAACATCTTTTAGAGTCTATTTTCATGAGAAAGTGTCTATTGATGAAGTAAAGAAGGAAGAGCAGGTACCCTGTAACCTCTTAACTTTTCTTCAAGCTTACATATTAGAGTTTGGGGTGAGTGGCTTTGCAAATTTTCACCCTGTGAAAAATTCATTTTAAGACCTATTGCCTTAGAAATTGCCAAAGGCTCTGAAATCTCCATGTCTATGTGAGTAGCTGGCATTTTGAGCAGTTTGTGGGTACTCCAGCTTTCCTTACCTGACTTGGGGTTGTACCATGGTGATAGCTAAGCAACGATTATTATTACTATCATCATTATCATTATCATTATTATATTGGCTCATGGTGCCTGGCTAGGTAAAGCCATTACCTAGCACCTAGCACCTACTGGTCCCATTCTGGGGCCAAAAACCCTGTCCTCAAGTGTTTTGCAGTCTAGAGAGAGAGATAGAACTTTAGTATAAGGCAATGAGAGTAGGTAGAGGTATGCAGGGGATGATCTGGTGACAGAGGGGAGGACCATCTGACACATCTGGGGGAAGGAGGGGAAATCAGGGACACTTCTTAAGGATGTAGTAGCTAGGCAGTGTTGTAAAGGATGAGTAGGGCTTAGGAAGAACAGGAGGCTAGAACATGTAAGGAAGAAAAGTCAACATGAGTGAAGTTAGAGACATGAGAATGTGTTACATACTTGGAACGGCAAGTGTTGGAGAACAGAATAGTGGTGACAATCACAGGCTTTGGAGTCTGGCAGACCTGGATTCAAATCTCAGATCTACCAATTTCTGCTGTGTGATTATGGGCTTGTTATTAACTTCTCTTTGCCTCAGTTTTCTCATCTGTAAGATGGGGTAATGAAAAATCCACCACACAGGGTGGTTGAGAGGATGAAGAAAAATGTGTGTGTAGCATTGCATCTGGGCCACATAAAAAGACGGATAAATGCTATCATCTAGCAGGCAAGTCTGGCCTTAAGAAGGTAGATCTCTAGCTGGAGATGTAATCTGGGAATTATCAACATAAAGATGATCATTAAAGGCATGAAAGGGAGTAGGGCTATCTCAGGTAGCTTTTGTTGCATAGCAAATCATCCTAAAACCTAATGGCTTAAGACAACTGTGTATTATTTTTCATGAGGGTGTAAGTTCTGTAATCAAGGCCAGGCTTGGCTGATCTCAGGTTGCCTGAGGCTGGCTGGTCTCACAGGGCCTCACTCACCAGCAGCTGCATTGGCTGTTGGTGAGGTGACTGGGCCATAGGACTCTCATTATCCAGGTGGTTACTCAGCCTGGCTCACATGGCGATGAGGTTCAGGCACTGGTACAACATTGCTTTGCCATATTCTGTTGGTCAAGATAAATCAAGACCAGTCCAGATTCATGAGGTAGAGGAATAGATTCTGCTCTTGGTAAGATGAGTTGCAAAGTTACCTTACAAAAAACATAGATACAAGGAAAGAGAGATAAATGGAACCATTTTTGCCAATAATCTACCATCGAATCCATCCAAGATTAAGGTATAGAGGTAAAAGAGAAGAAAGCCCAGCATATAACTGTTATTCGAGGTCAAGTAGAGGAAGACCCAGTAGCCTAGAGTCATAGGAAAACCAGGAGAGTGTGGTTCACAGAAGCCAAGGAGAATAGTTTCCAGAAGGGAGAAGTGGTGAACAGCATCAAAGCTCCTGAGAATTCAAGGGACATAGTGATTGAAAGGTGGCCATTAGAACTCCATGTGGCCATCATTGGTGACAATGGTGAGGGCAGGTTCATGGTGAAAGCAAGACTATAGTGGTTTATGGAGAAAGTGGGCAGTAAGAATCAAAGACAAAAACAGTGTTGACAATATTTTCAGAAAGTTTTAATAAGAAGAAAAGAGAGAGATCTGGTAGACACTAGTTAGGGAGGAAGGGAAAAATAGATTTTTCAAAAAGATGTTTAAGATGGGAGCAAGTTTCAATGCAGTTGGGAAGGAGCTGGTAAAAACGTGGTTGAGCAATATAGTGAATAGAGGGGATAAATAAAGAAGATTCTTGAACAGTGGAAGGCAATGATACCCAAGCTGAGTATTACTTTCAGACAGAAGAAGAGACATTTAACTAGAGAGAGACAAGAATGGATAGTTTTAGATTTAAAACAGGTTATGGAAGAAGGCTGAGGTAGTTCCCTTTCTCGTCAGAGAAAAGGGGAAATGAACTTAAGAGAGGGTTAAAATCTGCCGTAACCACGGTGGAGAATGAGAGAGAGATGAGAAGGGAAATAGGAAGGATTGCCAGGCAGCTTTGAGGGCCCATTTGAAGTTGGAGACCATAAATTTAGTGACTCCAGTGATTTATAGTGGCATCAATTTGTGTGGATTTCCAGCAGTGCTTAGCAACCGGAGATGAGCAATAATTGGATTCATCCAAAATTGGTGTTTTGCCAGAAGTTGGGGGAATGCTGGGGCAAGGCTACTGGTAAAAGAGGGGATGAAGGGATAAGAAATGATATCTAAGCTGGATAGCAAAGGAAGTAAAGACAGAAAGGGCTGACATACAGAGAAAAGTGAATGCTGGTACCATGGGCCAGCAGGGTAACATTTCAAGTTCATCTCTAAGGAGTGAACTTCACAGTGCTTTATATCGGTCGCATGCCTCCCTCTTCTCCATATGTGGTCATCTTTCAGTTTTCTCCTAATTAAGTAGTCTACATCCAAATTATCCTGACAACTCACCACCCATAAAGTGGTGGAAAGGGCCTGTGATCAGTAGAGATAGGACACTGAGCATCCATAGCTGACCCTTCCACAGGCTTTTGGTAAATGAAACCAGCACCCACTCAAGAGCTCAAATAAAAATCTTAGGACTTATCCTCAAGTTCCCCACTCTCTTTTACTCTCTATCATCAAACCCATCACCAAATTCTCTTGGTTCTAGTTCCTAATATATCTCAGGTCTGTCTATTTCTCTCCATACACACTGCCATCACCTGGGGCCAAGCCACCATTATTTCTTACCTGGGCCTCAGATATAGCCTCCCCACTGGACTCTTTGCCTCATCCTCTGTCCCCTCAAATTCAATCTTCACATGGTAGCTGGGTGATCTTTTAGGAATATGTCAGGTTATATGTTGTCACTCCTCTGTTAAAAAACCAAGACTTCCCATTGCTCTTAAAATGAAATCAAATCCCTCACTACTGAGTTCAGGCTGAGCAAAAATGCAATAGGAGGGAGCAGAGTGAATACAGTGTACGGCAAGGCCATGTGGATTACAGAAGAAGGTGGGAAGGAATGGAGGATGTTTAGCGAGGCAGGAGAGTTAGACAAAGTCTGGACCTCCTGGACCTTGGAGGTGCTGGTGGCAAGAGGTTGGGGAGAGCAACCTTATAAGAAGACTGCTCTGGCTACAGTGTTGAGACCAGACAGATAGGAGGCAAGAGTGACCACAGTTAGACCACTTCCAGTGACATTATAATATTCAGGCAGGAGTCCAGGGCAGATTGGCCTAGCTGGTATTAGGCCAATCTAGAGATGGACAAAAGCAAGTGGTTTTGAGATACATTTTAGTAGATAAGAAGAAAGACTTGGAACTTCCATTCTACTCCCTGTTCCTACATTTGCTGTCTGGTGCCCACTCCTTGTTCTGAGTTCGACTTGCGCCTTCTCAGTCTTTCTCAGACATTCCAGGCGAGGTTATACAGAAGCTCAATAAATGTCTGTGCAACTGACATGTCAGAGAATATTGTAGTAAAGGTGAAAGAGACTTGAGCAGGGGAAAGAGCTGTTAACGAAGGCAAGAGTAAAGATATCAAAGAAAAGAGGCAATCTATGGTGGGAGAGTCTCAAGGAGGAGACGGACGTGGGATCCAGAATCTAGTCAGGGAGCAGGAGAAACCTCGGCCTGTGCCCACCCCCACCCTGTGCTGGGATTACACTGGGGGACAGCAATGCCACGCCAGTGACCAGACCCGTGGCTACCAGCACTCCCTAGTTTGGAGAGAGCCCCTTTGTGAACTTCAACATATTTCCTAAATTTTTAGATGTAGCTGTGCTTTTCATAGCCATTGATGGAGAAAAGGCATAATGGCAAGAAGCTCTATGAGTTCAGAAAATCTTTTAAATGAGTTCTCTTTTGGTTCATCACAACTTTACTCATTCTTCTTTAAAATAATACATGTACTTGTGAAATAACTTTCTTTTCCTAGAAAATGCCTGATGTGATAAAACTTTGCAAATCTGAATGCCCTCTGCCCTAGGCTCCCAAGTCTACAGGCTGGGAGTTGGGATTTAGTCTGGGTCATTTCCTAATGGGGACTGATATCATCTGTGACTGTCTGTCTTCTCCTAGACTGGGACTTCCTTAGGGTCCTACCTTTTTCATATCCCTAGCACTTAGCATAAGATATGAGACAAAATAGATATTTTTTAAATTCTGGTTGAAAGAATAAAAATAGAATTATTTACATGATGAATTTATTATTACTTAAAGTGAGATGCCCGGGTAGTTTCACATATTCAATTTCTTTTAAAAGTCCTGATTTCTTTCCTCCTAGTGATTAAAATAATTCAAATTCAACCCATTTCCTTAAGGTCCTCATTTTGGATTCCCATCTATTTAAGCCAAGGGAGCCTGCCCTGGCTCGGGTTCATTTTTCTGTTTCTAGACAGTCTACAGCAATGCATCATCTCAGTAACGTGCCTGGCTCGTCCCGCTAAACGTGCAGGCACATCCTGTCCTTCAGATGTTCCATCCAGCTCAAAACCCACATCTCTGCATTTGCACATGCTTGTTTAGCTAAATGTGTCTTGTAGGATTAGTTTAAGCCACTGCACAGAGCTGACTTTTTATTTTGAACATTCACATACAAACCTGAAGGGAGGAATCACCTGGCCTTCTGTGAATGAAATAAAGAGGCATTTCAGCCCTTGGCAGTTTAATCCAATCCTTTTGATGGGCGAGGGCAACAGAGACACCAAATCTCAGGATGTGATTCTTTAACTTCAGGCTGTCCTTGGAATAATGGAGAGAGCACTGGCTGTGTGAGCTCTTGTGGGTACTACTCACCAGGGACATATTGACAAGTGGATTTGAAAGTTCGATTGAAGAATCAGCTGCCATTTCATAGGCGGCCCAGTATTACACCTGAGTAAGCATGGTTCTTCTAGCCACCGACTTAACGTGGTGGAAATAGGGGCAGTAGATAGTGAGAGGTATTGGTTTGGAGATGGGAAAGACCGAATGGAGGCCTTGAAATAGATAAAACATGTGCACACACACCTCCACTCACACGTGTGCATACACACACTCACGCGTGTACCTTCATGCATGTAAGACCAAGACACTGCAGATGTAGACTCCTGCTCTGATTGGCAGGCTCCCCTATATCCTCGGCCTCTTCTCCCAACATCCCACCCACCTCCTGCCTTTGCAAAAACATGGCTGTTGCCTGAGGACATCACTGCTCACGCAACTGGGAATTGTTATTTTTATTACAAACCCTAGAATAGTATTTCCAAAGACCTCAGGACCTGGGAGGGAGACCTGGTTGTCTTCTTAATGCCTCATGGCTGATTCCGGACGACCTCTCTCTCTCTTTTTCAAAAGCGGCTGTTCTCTTGAGACTCAGGTGTCAGGACATCCCCAGCTGCCCTCAGACACACACGCCCCATTGCGGCCACCACAGGCCGGTCATTGTCTCTTTTCACTCAAGACTTGTTGGTTCTTTTTTTGAGGTAAAATTAAACCGTGTTTATTTTTTAAAACCAGATCATGAAGAAAATATATCACATTCTTGCAACAGCAAAAAGACAGGCTATATTGTTATTTCAAGTAATAAGTTGGCTGACTTTTTGGTCCTTTATCTTCCTCTATGTCCTAGTTACTGAGTACCTGAAAGCCCACTTATGAGACTCATCTAATACCCGTTGGTAATGGGCTGAATGGTATCCTTCCCTCACCAAGATCATAGGTTCAAATCCCAATCCCCAGAACCTCAGAATGTGGCTCTATTTGGAGACTGTTAAAAAAGTTATGCATGACACTTGTTAAAGAATGTGTTAAGAAAATTAATGCAGTTTTTATTCGGGGCCACTATTGCAAGAGGAATAGGAACTTTCACACTGGGGTTGTGTAGTAGGGGAGAGAGAGTGGCCTCAGCTCTGAACACAAGAAAAAGTGTGGATTTGATAACCAAAGAATCCAATAGGGGATTTGGAGGATGAAAAGGTGCTAAGATGAAGCTTTGGGGGTAAGAGGAGAGTCTGTCTAAACCAACCTAATGAGATTTGTGCTGCAGGCAACCTAGGGATGGTGAAGGATGAGGAGCCGATCAGATATTGAGGGTGGGGGATTCTAGTTAAAATGACTTGGCAGGATTCTTGCTAAAATTGGGCAATGCAGAGAGGGACATAGGTGCCCAAAAGTCAGGGCCTGTTTGGGAAGATTTCAGAGGAGATGGACAAAAGTTTGGTCAAGGAGACAATCTTTGTCCAGATAGGGACTTAAAGGTAATTAAATTGAAACTAAATCACATGAGTGAGCCCTAATCCAAAGGACGGGTGTTCTTACAGGAAGAGGAGATTAAAGCACATGCAGACACACAGAATGAAGGACGATCGTGTGGGGATGTAGTGAAAGCACAGCCACCCGCAAGCCAGCGAGAGAGGACTTCAAAGAAAACAAGCCTGCCAACACCTTTATCATGGACTTCTAGCCTCCAGAACTGTGAGAAAATAAATTTCTGCTGTTTCAGCTGCCCCATGTGTGGTGTTTTCTTATGACAGCCCCAGCAAACTATTACACCCATCATTTGGGGTTTTATACCTCTTCACCCTCCAATGAGTCTTTTTTCTACTCCAAAACTTGTGCCCAAGACTTCTCCCTGCTCTCTAATATCACCCAAATGATACTTACTACCCACAAAATTATAACTCCAGCACCCTGCTCTCTGACTCCTAGCTATCCTTACATTCACTTTCTCAAGTGCTTCCCACTAATCATTCTGAAACCCAAATCGGATCCCTGCCTCCCTGATACACACATACTTTTCCACCTTCCATCAGCATCCCTTTGTCTTCACTTCCCTTCTATCATCACTGCGATTTTGAGGTTCATTGCTACAACCACATCCTTGCGAAGAGCCTCAGTTCCCATGCTCATCTTGTCATTCATCGTACTCTCTGAGAAACTCCAGGTAGGGTGAACGCTGTCTTCTCCACGCATGCATCGAAGCCAGTTAAGTGCATGGCACATCCATGCTGACCAGCTCTCTTGGTTTCACTTTTAATTTGACCCCCTCTTCACTGACACTTACATTGAAAAATAGCAGACTAAGCCCAGACGAAAGTCAGCCTGTCTCTTGGACCCTCACTGGTGGCCAGCAGTATCACACTGCTTCTCATTTTCCATTCTCCAAGAGGCCTACTTCATGCTTTCTCTCTTGCAAATGTCCCATGCTCTAACTCTTTGGGCTTCCTCCATAGCGAAGGTTCTAGGAAGAGATGACCACATTGGACGCTATGCTTGCCCATCTCCCAGTTATTCTTTGATTCGGTGCAGCCTGGGTTCAGGCACCGCTGTTCTAGCTGTAACTATTTTGTCAAGGTTACCAGCAACCTCCTCGTGACTAAATCCTGCAGACGCCACCGCCTTGCTTTCTCCTCCTCAACCTCTCAGCTTCGTTTAACACAGCTGATTACCCCCTCCTCCTCCAGGCTTCCCCTTCTCAACCGGGTTGCTGGTCTGGTCGTTAGACTTCCATGTGGTCTTCTTTGTGTCCCCTGACTCACCTTGGCACCTTTGCTCTCTCTCTACTCTCCTCATACTCTCAGTCATTTCCAGAGCTTTTGATGTCACTCCAGGCTGGCGACTCCCTAATTTATATGCCTATACCAAAATCACCCCTGACTTCCACACATGCATATGTGATGACCTCATTGGCCTCTCCACGCGATTCTCAGATTTGACGTGTCTGAATGTCCTCGGGCTCATCTCTCCCCACATCCAAATGTTTAGTCTTTTCCACCTTTGCAAAGGGCGCTGCACTGTGCTCAATTTCTCAAGGCAGAAACCTGGATGCCATCCTTGCTTCTCCTCCTCTTTCAATCCCTCCGCCCACATCCAGCCTGTTATCAAGTTCAATTATTTCCATTTCCTAATATAGCTTAAAACAATAGACTCTCCTCTTGCTGCTGCTGCCACCCACTAGTCCCAGGAACTAGTGGTTGTTTTTCCTGCCGAGACAACTGCACTGACCTCTTTTAGATTCCCTGATTTGGCTCTTGGTTTCTCCAATTCATTCCTCACACAGCAGTGAGAGAAATCTTTTAAAAAGCACAAAATGGACTACGGTGTTGCCCTGCTTAAAACCTCCAATAGCTTTCCATTACATTTTAGATAAAATGAGCACTCCTTATGCTGACTTAACTGGCTCTCTGTGATCTGGACCATGTCTAAACTTCCCTCCTCCCATTCTTTGCTCCTCAGCTCTATTCCAGCCCCACGTTCGCCTTCGGAAACAGAAGCAGCGTTTTGTTACAATCGGGCTTTACAAGGGACTGTGCTATCTGCCTTTGGCATTCTCCCCTCATTGTGCATGGCTGGCTCCTTATTTTTGTTTTATTTATATTTTTAAAAAATAGTTCTTATTCTTAAAATAAAATTTATATATTGAAATGAACAAATTTAAGGCCCATTTTTAACAAATGAATACATCTGTGTTACCCACACCTCTGTCAAGAAAGTTCTTCCATTTCTTCTCCCACTCAATACCCACCCCCAACCCAGAGACAAACGCCTGTTCTGTTTTTTTTGGTCACCATTGATTTTTGTCTATTTTAGAACTTTATATACTTTTGCGTCTGGCTTCTTTTTCTCAGTATAATTGTAATATTTATGATATTTACACGTGTTGCCTGAATCAGTGGCATTCCTTTTATTGTTGACCAGTTTCCACTCTATGAATATATCACAGATTTTAAATCTCTTTCTCATTCTAATACACATTTGGATTGTTCCTGGTTTTTAGCTATTTAGAATGAATTTGCCATGAACAACTTTTTTGAATGGACATTTGTTTTTATATCTTTCGGGTAAACACCTGAACTGGAATTAGCGGGTCACGAGGTAGTTCTAAGCTTGACTTCGTAAGTCAGAACTTTTTTCCAAAGTAGATGTACTATTTTGTATCCTCATTAGCAATGTATGAGAGTTCTGCTTGCTCCATATCCTTAGTAACATTCTGTTGTCAATCTTTTGAATTATTGCTGTTCTGATGAGTATAATGTAGTACATATCAGATATTAGACATTTTCATTTTTGTCCCACAGATCCCTGAAGCTCTGTTAATTTTTTTAAACCTTCTTTCTTTCTGTTGTTTGGATTAGATAATTTCTATGGGTATATCCTTAAATTCCTTCTTTTCCTCTGTCATGTCCATTCTGCTATTGAACCTATTCATTGTTTTTATAATTTCAGTTATTGTGTTTTCAGTTCAAAATTCCTCTCCTGAGATGTTTATATTTTTCTAATTGTCTCAGCAGTGTTTACATTGTGTGTTGGAGCACGTTTATAAGAACTACTTTTAGTCTCTGTGAGATAATTCCAACAATTATGCCCTCTCAACGTTGGCACCTGTTAATTGTCTTTTACCACGTAAGTAGATTTTTCCTGCTTCTTTGTATAATTAAGTGCTTTTTGGATTATATTCTGGATATTTTGAGTGTTATTTAAATCCTATGTAGGTGTTGATATTATTCTTAGAGGAAATTAACCTGGATAGTATCAGGCTTCAAGTTCAGACAGTATTTTCAATGTCATTGGTGTCTTCCCTTGTCTTTATTATTCTCTTCCTTCCATTTGATTTAGACTTATTTTGTTCTCATTTTCCTAGTTTCTTGTGGCAGGAACTTAGTTTCTTATTTGAGAACTTTTCTCATGTTTAATATAGGCATTTTGTGCTATAAATTTCTCTCTCATCGCTGCTTTAACTGCATCCCACGTATTTTGATATATAGTTTTCATTTTCATACAGCTTTATGTATTTATTTAAATTTCCTTCAAGATGTCATCTTTGATCCATGGATAATTTGGAGGTGTGCTGTTTAATTTCCACATGTTTAGACATTTTTCTTTTACCTTTCTGGTATTGATTTCTAGTGTGATTCTATTATGGTCAGAGGACACACTTTGTATAATTTATGTTCTTTTAAATTTGTTGAGATTTAAATTTATGGTCCATCTTGATGTATGTCCCATGAATGCTTGAAAAAAATGTGCGTTCTGTTGTTGTTCAGTAGAGCATTCCATATATGTCAACTAAATTCTGTTCATTTGTTGTGTTATTCTGATATTTCTATCTCCAATATTTTTTTTCCTCTGAAGTCTGTAAGATAAGCCATTCCCAGTGTTTAAAAAATTAATGTTAGCAGCTAAAGGGGTGGAGGGTAGGGCGTGGAGGGATTGAGTGAAAAGGAGAAAGGACTCATGGGCATGGACAGCAGTGTGCCGATTGCGGGGAGGGGGTGTAAGGGGACTAAGTGGTAATGTAAAAAATACAATAACGGTTATTTTTAAAATAAAAATAAAAAATTAATGTTTTATGGTATATATTTTTATGCCCTTATTTCCAAACTGCGTATGTCATTGAAGTTGAAGTTAGTTTCTTACAAGTAACATATAGTTTGTCATGTCTTTTTAACCCACTCTACCTACCAATCTATGTCTACCTTCTGATGGGTGTATTAGACCAGCGATTTTCATCTTTTTCATCTTGTGGCACACAAACTCATTACTAAAATCCTGCAGCACAGCAAAAAATAGATTTTTTGCCTCTCTGACAAAAACGTAAGTATAATTTTGATTCATTCACACTGGACAGCTGTAGTGGTATTGCTGTTGCTATTTTTAAATTTGACAATCTGAGGGAAAAGAGGTCAGTGCCCCTGACTAACTAGTCAGGTATTGCATGTTAAGAATCACTGATTTGGACCATTTGCATCTAAGGTAATTCTTGATAAATTAATGCTTAAGTCTGCTATTTTATTATCTATTTCCTCTGGTTCCCATTCCTTTTTCTTCTTTTTTCTTACTTTCTTTCTGGGCCTTGAACATTTTTTAGGATTCCATCTTAATTATTTATAGTGCTTTTAAGCATATTTCTTTATACAGATTTTTTTTGTGTGTGTATGGTTCCTCTGGGTATTACAATATACATACGTGACCTCGTCTACTGGTAACATTTTACCACTTGGAGTGAAGTATGGAAACCTCACTTTCATTTAGATCCCTTTATCTGTCTCATTTTTATGTATCTTTTTCTTGAGTATCAGATGGTGTTAAAATTTTTGTTTCAATCATCAAATAGGATTTATAAGGTGCATTTGGAAAAGGATAATCTGTTGTATGTGCCCACAATTCAGCTCTCTCTTGTTCTTTCTTCCTTCCTGATGCTCCAAGATTCCTTCTTTTAATACTTCCTTTTTGTTTCGTCACCTTTATTTTTCAATCTATAAGGGTAGATCTGTTAGTGACAAATTATTTTAATTTTCCTTCTAAAAATGTTTCTATTTCTCTCTTCATTCCTGAAGAATAATTCTGCTGGTGATAGAGTTCATGACTGACAGTTCTTTTCTTTCATCACTTGAGACTGTATTGTGTTATCTCCTTCTGGACTCCATGATTCCAGATGAGAAATTTACAATCATTTGATTTGGTGTTTTCTTATAGGTAATGTGTCCTTTGTCTCTGGCTGCTTTCAAGACTTGTTCAAGTTTTCAAAAGTACCATTATGAAGTGCCCTGAGTTTATCCTGTTTGGGATTTTCACAGTTCAGATTTGTAAGTTTACGTGTTGAGTCAAATTTTGAGAGTTTTCAGTCAATATTTCTGTAAGAACTCCCCTTTTGTTTAGATTGGATGAATCCTATTGTTCTGTCCTGAAGTTCACCATTGTATCCTGTCACCTCCTCTCTGCTATTAAGCCCAGAAACTTTTTTACTTGTTATTATATTTTTTAGCTCTATAACTTTCATTTGGTTATTTTCGTACCTTCTATTTCTTTGTTGAGGTTTTATATTTTTCATTTGTTTCAGGAAACTTCATAATTAATTATGAAACATTTTTATGATGGCTACTTTAAAATCTTTGCCATATAATTCCAACTTTTTTTTTTAATCTCAGGGTTGGTATCAGTTGTCTTTTCTAATTCAAGTTGTGATTTTCTAGGTTTTTGTTTAATAGATACTTTTCATTTGTGTTGTAGATATTTCTCCAATATATTAGGAGATCTTTGATACTATTTAAATCTTTTCTTTTACCAGGCAGCCACCTCGTTTAGTATTTAGGTTTAGCATGTGGGCCTTAGCCTATTTTTTGGAATCCTGCTTCTATTGGTAACTTAATTGGCAGAGCCTTTGTGGTGGCATTAATATTTTAGTCTGCTTGCTTTATTTGGTGCCAGTGGGGCTTCCATTGGTCCCCACTGGTGGTGTTTAATGGGGAGAAAGGGATTTCTACTGGTTACATGTCTGGGTGGGGGAGGTATGTGGTGGGATCCCTCTACAGGTTTCCACCAACTGCCTGGTTTCTCAGGGGAGGTGAGAAGAGTCTGGGGCCTGTGGGGACAATAAGACTTCTTGCATTCCATTTGCCATGATTGAGCCCCCTTTTTAGTGCTGCCTAGCCCCACTGGGGAAGGACAGTCTCCATTCCAAAGGAACAGAGGATTTCACTTGGCTGTATCTTGATCTCCCCTCCATACTGTACCCATTGGCCTTCATATCTTTTGAGGGGAAAAAAGGAACCTTAGGTCCATTCAGATAGGAGACTTCCATCCATGACCAACCCGTCTCCCTCACTGGAGATGCTGAGCTCATCTAACTTTGCTCAAGGGATTTCTATTCAGTTTAGGAGAAAAATGAGTCTACTTGGGCTGCTTTCTGTTAGATTGGAGGTCAAGAAATGTGGGTCTGGATGGCCTTCCTTTGTTGAGTTGGGTGCGGAGACCTGAGATGCCCTGCCATTGGGCTGTTCCTTTAGTCCTGGGGTGGCATACCAGCTCACCTTCTTCTCACTGCCTGACTACCTAACTAGTCCTCCTTACTAGAGTTCTCCTTTGGTTCTCTTTTGCACCATTTCCAGGGTTTATGGCTGTCCTTGATGGGGAGGTGAAGGGAAAAAGTGGTCTATGCCATCTCTGTGAACTGGAAGTACTGATCATTACTTTTTGTTTCTCTATTATTCTTTTTCTGTCTTTTCAGGGTTAATTAAATCTATTTAGTACTTAATTTTGATTACTTTCCTGGCTTTTTGTCTATGTCTCTGTGCAATATTTTTTGGCGGTTGCCCTGAAGATTATAATAAACATATTTTCCTTGTTACAACCTTCTATGTTATATTGTAGGAGTTTTATAGACTTGCATTTCACATTTAGGCTATGGTCCATTTTAACTTAATTTTTGTGCAAGATGTAAGTTCTGTGTCTAGATTCATTTTTTTGCATGTGATGTCCAATTGTTCTAGCACCATTTCTTTCAGAGACTATTCTTGCTTCATTGTATTGCTTTTGCTTCTTCATCAAAAATCAACCAACTATACTATTTGTGCAGGTCCATTTCTTCTCTGTCTGTTCTGTTTCATTGACCTATTTGTCTATTCTTCCACCAGCCCAATACTGTCTCGTGTATTGCAGCTTGAATAAGGAAATGTCAGTCCTCCGACTCTGTTCTTGTCCCTCAATATTGCGTTATCTCTTCTAGGTCTTTACCTCTCCATAGAAACTTTAGAATCAGTTTGTCATATACAGAAAATAACTTGCTAGGATTTTGATTGGCGTTGAGTCCATATATCTAGCTGGGAAGAACTGACATCTTGATAATACTGAGTCTTTATATCCATGTTTGTGAATAATTTCTCCACTTACTTAGATCTTTTTTGTTTCTTTTACCAGAGTTTTATAGTTTTCCTCATATAAGATCTTAATCATATTTTGTTAGATTTATGTCATAGTACTTTATTTTTTTGGTGCTAATGTAATGATACTGTGTTTTTCATTTTAAATGCCAATTGTTCACTGTTTGTCTATGTAAAAGAAATTGGCTTTTGTATGTTAACCTGTATCCTGAAACCTTGCTATAATCACTTGTTATTCCAGAGGTTTTTTTGTTGTTATTGATTCTCCAATATTTTCTATATAGATAATTATGTCATCTATGAACAAAGACAGTCTCATATCTTCCTTCTCAATCTGTGTGTATGTATTTTAATATTCTATCTTATTGCATTACGATGGGTTTCTAGCACAATGTTAAGAATGAGTGGTGAGAGGGGACATCTTGCCTTGCTCCTAAAGGTAGTGGGAAAGCTTCTAGTTTCTCACCATTAAGTAAGGTGTTAACTGTAGGTTTTTGTAAGTGTTCGTTATCAAGTTAAGGAACTTCCCTCTATGTCTTGCTAAGACTATTAATCATGAATGGGTTTGGGATCTTGTCAAATGTTTTTCTGCATCTATTAATATGATCATATGGTTTTTCTTCTTTAGCCTGCTGATGTGATTGATCATATTAATCACTTTTCATCCTGATAATTTTTAACCACACTTATCTCTAGATGTACACACACACATTTTGTTTGCTCCTTTATTAGCTGTCATCTCCACTAAACTGTAAACTCAAGCACCTAGTATTCTATGAACTTACTAAATATGAGTTAAATGAATGAACTTTCCCTAGTTATATTTATTGGTATCTATTGAGAAGTTATGGGAAGGAGATAGCAGGCTATTGGAGTCCAGGTGCAGAACAGAGGTGGAAAAAAACCAAAGGTTTTTGCCTTGCTGTCTGTTCCTCCCTCATTCCCAGACCCAGGTGCCAGGTTTAAGCCGCTCTGGTTAGAGGGCTAAAGCCAGCAGCTGATTGAGTTGTTTTGTTGAGAGATATCATGGATTCAGAGAGCAAGCAGAACTGCCTTGGGCTCAGGTGACAGCGTGTGACAGACTTGTAGACAAGACTGTGATCCTGATGTATAGATGTTGTAATCTACCAGGTGGGAGCTTGAGCTGTGGTAATTTGACCATTAATGTGACCTCCTTTGCATCAACAGGCTGCACTTGGAGTATATGCAATGTACAAAAGAACCAGAGCTCTGCCAGGCATGCTTTAAAATATGTCTAGATTTTTTAAAATTTCAACCTGTTTCTTTTCAGGGCAGCTTATCTTCACTCTGAGTTCTAGTCCCTGGAAACATCTGTTCTGTTTGACTGCTTCCACCGTTTCAAAAGTGGTCTAACAGCACACAACTTGGCTGGCCGATCCATCTTCTGGACCTCATGCCCAGAGGATCTAAACTCCTGGCACCCCAGAGCCCTCCAGGCCAGGAGGAGTTCTCCAATAAGCCTGTCCCTTCCTCTCTAACCGTGACTTGGCTTATGGTGTGCATATCAATCGTCTAGGCCCTTGTCTGCTGGCAACAAATTTTACTTTGTTTTCAGAAAGTCTTCAGTGTTCAGGATGGAAGATTTCTGATTCTGGTTCCATGTTTCTACCCATTGCAACTTATCGTGAACACCTATGGGTTTTTTTTCTCCCTCCAAAAATCTATTGACCCATTTTCTACCTTTAAAAAAGTCTTGAATTTCCTTTGGAGAGTTACTCTTTCTCCATCCTAAGTTCCTGAGGTTCGGGTGGGACGGACCGCTGCCAGCTCTCACAGGAGGCCCTAAGCAAATTAAGTCCATCAGTGTCTGGCATAACTTTAGGCACTGGAATTGGAACAAATATGATCACATGGCCCAATCAGATCAACAGGAGTCAGACCCAGTACTTTGGTTTACTGCTGGGGGAGGAGGAAGAGAGATTCTCTCTTCCTGCTGGGTATAGATTGCAATGGATGAAAGGTTTGGGTGCAGCTATAGCCTTCTCATGCCCACAAATGGGGAACCTGTCAAAGACAACGCTTTGGGGAGAGCAGGGTCAAACAAGAGACCGAGAACACTGGGTCCTGATGATATCGTTCCAACCCCTGCATGAAACCATTCCTGAAAGCCACGCTACCCTCTGAAATTCTCAGTTTTATGAGCTACTAAATTCCATTTTAGTCTTCTTGTGTTTGTTTTTAATTTAATTTTATTTTTTATATTACCTTTAATCCCCTTATTTAGGTTGGATTTTCTGTGATTTGCTGCCAAAAAAAAAAAAAAATGTGAACAATACACTATTTATTTTGTATTTAAACACTTTCAGCAAAACGTTCCTCACTTGCTTTACCTTCTGTTGTGTGCTGGCATTTCTGCTGACTTTGGGGGCATGGTCTTTGACTCTGATTTTCCCATGGACTTTGGATTATAGATTTCTGTGGGCTGGATTTTGGTGCCCTCCCATGGAAGTGCCTGACCCTGATCCCATGACCCCACGGTCCCCCTGCAACGCTGTCTCCTGAGCCACTGACACTGTCTGAAGCCAGACTCCAGACTTTGGTTTCTACCCTAGCACCGTTTAGATTCCATGTCTGAAACCAATTTCAGTGGAAGTATTAGAACTCATTTAGAATTATCCACAGGAATAACATTACCCTACTCGACATCTATTCTGACCTGTGCCTGCTCAGAACTAGGCAAACAGCTGCAAGCTACTTTCTCTTCAAATCATATTATATACGTATGTTTTTGCCTGTCCAGCACCTCCTTGATCCTGAGAAACCTATTCACCCTCACAAACCGAGTTTTATTAAGCTCCAGAGGGGACCCAAGAGAAGAGAAGACCAGGGTGCACGTTCGAATAGGATGCTTGAACTTTTCTTAGATGTGACAGGGGCTGCCTGGGTGTCACATCAGTTTCATCCCAACTTCTAACATAAGCTGAAAATCTGTGTGGCACGTATGTGGAAAAACCCAGTGAATTATCACAAAGCCAGCATCTCAGGGTGTCTGTTCCTGCTGCTTAGACACTGAAATTCTCGGAAGAGTCTGGAATCAGAAGTGCCACCCAGGAAATAGCACTTCGTTCTTTTGGATTATCCTGCAAGATGGAAAGAATGTGAATTATCTTTTCTTGCTTTAGAGATGAAAGTAGCAAAGGCTGAGAATCATGGGACCACAAAATGTGTGTCAGAACCTGAAGGACCTAAAATTAGCTACACTTGTCCTTCTAATGTATAGAAAAAGGCCCAGTGATTTCGAGTGACTTGCCTAAGGTCACACAGTCAGTTGGAGGCAGAGTCAGGATGAAGACTTAGGTCTCCTTGCTGCTAAAGCAAGTGCCCTTTTGATCAATTCCCCTGGGGCTTTACAATCAGCAGTGGAATTGCTTCAGGGTCCTTATAGGGACATCTGATTTTTGATGTTCAAAAATCAGGGAAGGTTCCGATTTAGTTCTTCATGTAAGGAAGTATATCTATTAGCTATTTTAAGGTACCAAATGACCTCAAACTTAGTGATTTAAAAAAAAACAACCATTTAATATTTCTCACAAGTTCACTGATAGGGTAGACAACTCTCCTGGTCTGGGCCAGGCCAGTGTGTGTCTGCCGTTTGATGGGGACTGACTTGTCTGGAAGAGGCTCAGCCCTATGTGGTCATTCTTCCTCCAGCAGGAAAATCTGGACTTGTTTGCATGACCGCTGGGTAGGTTTCCAAGAGAGAAAATGCGACTATCCAAGTCCTCTTCAGAGGAATGGATGCTATCTCACTTCTATCATTTTCTGTTGGTGAAAACAATTCACAAGGCCAGCCCAGATTCAAGGGGTGAGGAAATAGACTCTAATTCTAGATGGGAAAATGTGCAAAGTCACATTTCAAGAGGCATGGATTCAGGGAGGGAAATAAATGTGGATTTGCAAACAACCTACCTCAGGAGACATGATGGCCTTTTGTTTCCAAAACAAGGGCCCAAACCATCCTAGTTCTTGGCATAAACATAGCAAGAGCACAATGCACGCATGCCAAATGAGTTTTGCCATCTCGCTCTATATGAAAGTATGTTTAGGTGAGTTTATGATGCATGTCTATAGTGTCATGTATGTATGTGTGTACATGTGCATGTATATATGTGAATTTGTGGGGTTTTTTAGGTCTCCTGAGATGTTGGTTTTTGCAAGAACAATGGTAAAGACAGGGCATTTCAGGGCCAAGGACAGGAGCAGAACCTGAGCATGCAGGTGATGTTGGGTCCCCAGCAGAGCCCATTTTAAGTGGCAGACCATGAATTAGACTCTATTCCTGGTAACAACAGCACACTGGGTGATAGTTTGCACTTTCTGAGATGAGAAAAGCCTCAAATGCATCGGTACAGAAAAAGCATTTCCTGGAAAACCATCTTAAAAGGAGTACCCTAGGGAAGGGAGATCGGCTTTGTACACAGACACCTTCCAAAGGTCTTGACTCTCAGGACAACAATAACAACAACAAATTTAGCCCCTGATCCCACAGGCGCTCACCTGAGGCGTCCTGGCCACCACCACTTCCAGCCTTTCAGTGCACTCTAACCTGTCCTAGCTTTGTAACCTCAGAGTGGACAAAGCCCAGATCTCCTAGCTCAGCCACACTGGGGTTACAGACATTCCCATATCTAATTCTAATTACCAAGCAGACACTTGGCTAGGCGCAGGTACAGAGAAGGAAAATGAGAGTCATGGCCCTTGTTCCTGTATAGCTCACAGTCTAGTAGGAAAGGAGACAATAAACAGGCAAATAATCCAATGCAGAAACACACAAAAATTGCGATAAGCAATTTGAATGAAAAGAGTTGGGCGCTTTAAAAGAGAATAAAAATGAGCATCCAGTTTAAATCGGGTGATTGGGAAAGCCCTCGCTGAGAGGTGAACTTGCGCTGAGAACTAGAGAATATCAAGGGGACTGTTCTAAGGAGGTAAAAAGTCCCCAGGGCGCAAAAAAAAAGAAAGAAAAAAAAGAAGTTTAGTGCTTCAGCCCCTGAAAGAAGTTCAATGGAACTGAAGTCTAGTGAGTAAGAGAGAGAAGTTCAGGATGAGAGTGTAGAAATAGCAGAGGGCAAATGAGGTGTGGTCTACTAGGCTATGCTATGGACTTTGGATTTTATTGTAAGAACAACAGTAAAATGGTACAGTGTTTTCTCAGATCTCCTCAGGAAATTCAGACATGGCCACCTTCATCCCTGCTGAGAAACCAAGGGGGAAGGGCTTCCAGTCCATCCCATGTCCCCAGAGTGAACAGGTTATCAGGACAACTTCCTTATCCTCATGGAGAAGCCTGGAAGGGTCCAGCCTCCATGGAACACGCTGTGCAGCCTCAGACTGCATTTTGGTCCCCCCTGCCAGGCCTATGGATGATTTTTCCCCCTCCTAAGACTTGTCTTCTCATGCATTATGAACCCAGGATGTGCTGGGCCCACCCTCCTCAACATTGGTCATTCCTGTCTTTGTCCACATCTGTTCCTGCCTGGTCCCTGGATTACCCCTGCCCTGACCAATACTTCAAGCCCTTCAGCCAGAACACTCCTGACACCCTACTCCCTTACGCTCCTGGAGGTCTTCCCTCCTGTCTCTCCCCTGGGCCCATTCACCTGCTAAATGATCAAGTAACTCTGCTTCTGGGGAGAATTTTGTCTTTGCCATCGCTTTGAACCAATGGCTGTCAAGAACCACCAGTTACCCCTTTCATTCTTCTTTCAACCCTTTGCACTATCCTGAGATGCTGAAAGACATGTCCCAAACCTGCTGTATCTAATAACAATAGCAAACCTTTCCGAGCACTTTCTATATGCCCGGCTTTGCCTGAGGTGCTTTCCATACAATGCCTTATTTATTCCGTGTACAATACCAAAATACAAGGCTGGCAGGTTTTATTTTCCAAAGGTGACCACCACGTCTCCTTTTTCACATGCTCTTCTACATCCTACCCACACCCCCATTAAGAGGCAGAGTTTAATTCTCTTCCTTTGAACCTGACAGATCAGTCACTCACTTTTAATCAACAGAGTGCAGTGGGGGGTGACTGAGTTGCTTCTAAGGCACGGTCCCCTGAAGGGGTGAGCCGCCCCCTTGTTGACTGCAACTCTCATTTTTGAAACTCTGAGTTGCCATGTGAGAAATTCCACCCCGAGACTATTAAACTGGAGAGACCATGTGCACGAACTCCAAGGAGCCGCCCGGCTGTGCTTGCAGCCAACAGCGAGCGCTGCCTGCCAGCCATGGAGTGAGGACCTTGGATGTCCAGCTCAGTGGAGCCTTTGGATGGCAGCAGCCCCACATGACATCCGACTGTAGTCCTGTGAGAGCCGCCCAGCAGGTCTGTCCAACCTTGCCTTCCCCAACTTCCTGGCCCACAAACTCATGAGCGGTTGTTTTAAATGGTAAATTTTTGGATAGTTTGCTTACAAAGCATTAAGAACCAGAACAACAAGTATGGTTATTGGCCCATACAGTTCAGGAATCTGGAATCAATCAACGTAAATCCCTTGGTCAAAGAGCTCATCAGTGGCAAGACGGGAACCTTCCGTCTTTCACACCGCGAGGCCTGTGCCGTCAGTCTGTGTGTTGTCGCTCTCCCTCCGTTAAGCCACGGTCTGTGCCGCTCAGTTATGGGGATGATACAAGGTCCTGAGCTTGTGAACCCCATACTGGGATGGAACCCAAGGTTGAGAGCTCCTGTTCCAGGCTCATATTAGGAATTAACCTCAGGGATTGCCCTCTGGCCTCCCAGGTATATACTCGCACCAAGGATGGTCTATGCATCCTGACCACCCTGTCCAGTAACTAGCAGAAGGTGGCATCAATCACTGGGAAGAGCATGGACTGGGCTCTGCCATTTAGTGGCCCTGTGACCTTGGATCAAGAGGTTCCTCCACCTCTCTCAGCCTCAGGTTTCTCAGCTAGAAAAGGGGATGATTGCAGGACCTAATTAAGGGTGGCTAGGGGTTAAATGAAATAATATATGTAAAGTACTTCTCCCATTTCCTGGCAGCGATAAGTTTCATTTAAATGTTCCCTCAGGCTAGAGACAGATACACTTTGAGCTCTGCAAACCCCTTGCCCCCTCCTACAGCTCCCTGGAGCTCTCCAACAAGAAGTACTCAAGTCCCCTGGTTGTCTTCACAAGAGCAGTGATTAAAGGTAGAACCACACCTTCCCAAGGTGGTAAGAAGATATACCCCGACTGGGAGGAGGCTGCCTTAACACAGGGATCCATGCCCTTTTTTTTCATTTGAAGACAGGATTGTCATGGCAGAATGATGAGGAATTTGGGTACCTTACTTCGCTGATTCTCTTCTCATATGGAAAATGGAAATGACCTTGATTACTTCGTGGTGGATGTGAGAAGCCAGTCCGATGATGAGTGTCAAGCATAGAGAAGGGCGGTTTCCCCCTCCCTCTTTGCTTTCCTCTGGCCCACTCTGTAAAGGGTGGCTAAGTACTGCATCTCTCCCTCCCTCATCTCCTGGTAGCCAGAGATCTCTGCTACCAGAGGGCTGCAAGGGGTTGAATTCCTTCTATGGAAACTCAAGCAAAGCTGGGGGCACCCCTTGATCCACCCTGTCTGTAGTGCTCAGAGGTCTCTCTTCTGTCTCTGGAAGAGCAGAATTTGGAGCTTCTATGGGGCCCTGTGCTGTCACATGGACTTTGGGAAGCCCATGAGGAAGCAAAAGGATGAGAGCAACTTGAGGTCTTGGGAAGAGTACTGGATTTGAGGGTCAGAAGACCTGAGTAAAGAAGACATATCTTTCCTTTTTTATCCATCTCTCCTTGGCATTCGACATCAGTTTCCTCCCCTGTAAAAAATGGGACAATAGTATGCTTTTCTTACAGTCTGCTCTCACAAAACTAAGACAGCATTAGCAGGAGTCCTCAGACAGAATTGGAAGGTAGAAGTCTAGCTCTATGTGCTGTATACCACCTCTATTCTCCTGGAGAGGAGTAAACGTTCTGCAATAGTCTCATATTTCTTGCCCTTGAGAAAGGCAGAATCCTATGGAAGCAAGTCTACACTCACCCTCTAGCTCACTGTCCACATCCAATCTTCATCAGATCTAATGAGTTAAATAAGAGTAATGAGTAGTTACAGAGCATTTGCAATGTACAGGGATGGTTCAAGTGCTTTGCATGGACCATTTCATTTGTTTCATAGAATAGTTGCTATGAGGTACTTACTTTTATTATCCTTAGTTTACAGATGAAGGAAGTCAGGTGCAGAGAGGCTAAGTCACTTGTCTAGGGTCACATAGCTAATGAGGGATCTTAGAATCCCTTTTTGAAGGCTTTGAATCTCAGGGGTTGGCTCCAGAGCTTTTGCACGTAACCATGGTGCTCCCACCTCACCTGCCACCAGCCTCTCTTGCCAAGATTCCTGGAGCCCTCTCCTTGCGGGTATGACTGCCCCTGGTTTTGCCCTTCTCTAAACCATCTTCCACGCAGTGACCAGGGAAATCTTTCCAAAACACAGCCCTGATCACATCACTCTCTGGTCAAGGCCCATTTTCTGCAGGATGAAGTCCAGCCTCCTCCAATTGGCCCATAAATTCCTGTGCAATCTGGCTCCTGTCTCCCTCCTTCCAGCCTGCTTCCCACTGAATCCTGTTCATCTTACACTCAGGGACACTCGAGTGTTCCATGCTTTTTCATTCTGCCTCACCTTGGTGTATTCAATTCCTTAATCCTCCTGAAATGCTTCTTCATCACTTGAAAATTCCTTCTCATTCAACCCTAATATGAAACCCACCCCGATGGGCCCAGGCCCCTAGCCTCTGCTCCCTGTACATCCTTGGCTTTGTTCCTATTACAGTACCCATCACTTTGAAAGGGGATAGTGTGTCTGCTGATCTCTCTGCCCTGACAGACCATTAGTTCCTAGAGGCAGGATCCCCTTGAGCTACCCAACAACTCCTACAAGGCCAGTACAATAAGGTATTAGCAAACAAGTGCTGAAACATACTTTTAGGTATGAAAAAATTTCACTATTATGATGGCACAATCCAGGAAACAGTGCTCTCAGGACTCTACCCTATCATCTTGGTGTCCTACAAGAGCTCAGCCTCAGCACCTCTGTCTGTGTCCCTCCTGCCCTCCTAGGCGACACCCAAACCCAGAGGTAGGTGGGTCTCAGCATCCAAACCACCCCACTTCTACTATCTTTCTCTTCTCACTATTCCAACCCCCAGACTCCTTCAGGTGCCGGAGAAGAGAGCTCACTGCTTCCATCACCAACCCACACCAGGTAAGGGCAACTCCTACCTCCTGTTTTCTCACCTAGATTTAGTTAAGACAGGCACAGAATCTTTAAAAGATGCATTTATTGAGCAATCAGGGGAATCAAAGGAGAGAGCAGAGGCTAGTGAAGGTAGGATTTTATGAACCCCAGGCTCCCATTTGTGTCTGCCCTCTCTCCTAGGCTGTTAAGCTTCTCTAGGCCATCTTAGGCTCATTGGAAATGTTTGTGGAATAAATGAAGGAATGAACCAGTGACTTGTTGTTTGAGTCACTTGTCCTGGCAGGTTATTTGGCTCAGTTCTTTCATCGGGACACTGCTAAGAGCAGCCCTGCTGGGTCACGTGTGTAAGGGTTACTAGAAAACACTTAGCACTCTATGCCTTGTCTGAGGTGCAGAAGGCTTTAGGACTTCCCAGGGCACAGGATGCCTCAGGGCCAAGCCCCAGCCCGGGGGAGGAGGCACCGGGGAAGAAGCAACATTTTCCTGTGGCCCAAGACTGGAATTCCAATTGTCCACTTGAAAGAGAGACAGACCATCCTCCAATTTATCCCTGCGCCAGCCTCAGGGCAGCCCTGTGCGAGGCTGCCAGGGAATTTGCCAGGTGTTTCAGTTTCCGCATTGGTGTGTAAACGACATCTCGCAGCCTTTCCGGCCAGAGGGAGGTTTCTGCTTAATTCAGGCTCTGGAGAGATGTCTCTGGCAACTCGGCAACCTGCCGCCACAGTGGTGCGGTTTATCTCATTGTACATGCAGACCCACCTCTCTGTTCTGCTTCAGAGAGGCTTTGCTATTTATTGCACATCCCACAACGCACGAGCTGTCACCTCTTCTGTGAAGCCTTCCCAGCCACATGGCTCACAGCCCTCACCAGAGCCCCCCCTTCCCTGACTGCATCTCCCACACATACCCCAACCAAGTATCCATTAGCTTTTGCTACCTAATAACCACTGCATAATTTGTGGGCTTAAAACATTAAGCATTATGAGTTCACAGTTGGGTGGGTGGTTATGCTGGCCTCTGACAGCTTCAGGCACCTGCCAGCTAGATTTTGTTGGCTGGGGACATGGGGCCACAGAACCACATATCTTTCATCCCCTACCAGGTTAGCCTGAGCTTGTCTGTGACAGAGACAGGTTCCAGGCTGGGGAAGAAGCTGTGGGGCCTTGTGAGGTCTAAACTTGGAACCAGAGCGACGTCCCATCTGCCTCATTCTAGCTATTAAAGCAAGCTGTGGAGGCCAGCTCTGACTCCAGGGTTGGGATGTTCTTGAAGGGAAGGAGCTTCGAACTCACATTGCAAAGGGGCGTGCATATAGGGAGGGGAAAAAACCCATCTCCCATAAGGAGACTGCTATTGCTGTTTTGTTATTTCAACTTGAACCTGATAAGGAGTAAGTTTGAGGCTGAAATCCAGGAACACTGGCTCCAAGTCACTGTCAAGGGAAAGTCTACTGTTTTGCCTGTAGCTTGTGCTTTGGTGTCTACAGACCTAGATTCGAAATTTGTCTCTGCTGCTTACTCTTCGTGTTACATTGGTTGAGTCACTTGCCCCTTTTGGGCTTCCAATCCCTTTTCTACAAAATAAGGATATTCATAATTCCATCCTTGCAAAGCTGTAAGGATTAAATGTATATGGCTGTAAAGCCCTTAGCACAGTGCCTGGCATAGTCAAGGCTTAATAGAAGTGGTGTTTATTATCAGTATTATCACTAAAAACAACAGTCATTATTTCACCTGCCTCAAAGTAAAGCAATGAAATCTGCATCCCAAATTCTGATACTGCAGGTTCCTCAAGGGCATGGACTGTAGGCACAAAGGATATTTATTGCCTCTTTGTTTATAATAGGAAAAAATTTGAAAGCAGCATAAATATCCAACAATAGGGGGTTGGCTAAATGAATTTTAGTACATTTACCCAAAGGACTGCAGTCTATAGTCATTAAAAATGATGTAGAGCCCTGTGTGCTGACATTGAAAGCTGAACATGACGTATTGTCAAGTGGAAAAGAGGGTTACAAAATAGTACATATAATACAGAGTCATCTACGTAAAATATATTTATGTATAGATATACACATAGAAGTCTTGGTGGAAAGACATAAAAATGTTGTGTTTATCTTCATGTGAGAGTACAGGATTGTTTCCCCCTTTTATGCTATATTTTTTAAAATTCTCTCCAATGAAATGAGCTCCTTAACTAAATTTAAAAAAAAAATTACTAGGGGACAGTTGCTCTGGTTCGCCCTTAAGGCAGGCTTCAGGACCAATGCCATGCGCCAGGCCTTGAACGTGGCACTAAGACTTTTTGAGACTTTTAACGTCAGGCTCCGCGCTGGGTGCCTGGTTTGATGAAACCGTCTCTTCCATGAGGTTCTGGGGTGCCTTCCCCAGGAGTTTCTCCAGGGACAGAGGCAGGAGTTCACTCCTAACCCTCATCTTGGGGCTATTTTCCTTGAGGGTACCTACAGCTGCTACTTTCTCTTCCTGCTCCCCAAAACACCCCAATAGTTCCCATGAAGTCAGTGCTGGGGGTGGGGAGAGATGGGACGGCTGTCCTGAGGGGCTGCCCCATTCCCCACCCAAGCAGCCTGAGAAGCCAAGGCGGAAGGACTGGGCCCGGGTGCCCAAGCTCGCAGCCCAGGCCACGGCCATGGGCGGGGACCGAAGGGCCCGCAGCACTGGCTGCAGGACCCCAGCTTGCTGTCTTGCCTTCACGGACTGGGCCCAAGGGACGTGCTGGTCAAGAGCAGCACTATAGCCCAGGCCTGAAAGGAGAGGAGATTGCATTCCTCGCTCTATTCAGAGGGGCTGAGCTATTTAAAAACCAAAAAATGCCCATTAGCCATTGTTTCACCCAGGAGAGCCCTCACACCTTCAGGGACATGAACAGCCCACTCCAGGTAGCTCTGCCGCTCCCCATTTCACCTGAATCCCCAGCTGACTTCACTGGGGGCTCTGTGCGCTGTTCTGGGCTCTGAAGCCTCTCCACCAGGTCCCTTCCCCAGTCACTGACCTAGATCCTCCTGGAGGGGCCTACGGGTCAGTGTATCCTCTTATGAGTTTACCAAAAGCCAAATTAATCCCAACCACTCACACAAGGGGAGATTTGATGCTTTTCCCCAGAAAGGTATTTGTCACATCCTGAACTATGCTATGCACATGAAGGTGGGTTACCAGGAGGAAGGTGGTTAGTATGCAGGTAATCCGAGGCCGTGGCTGAATTCTGGGAGCTGGGAAAGATGGGGAGTAGCTGCTGAAATGGCAAAATGACTCAGCGTTCAAGGCATATGAGAACCAGGGGATTAAGATATTGGTTTTAAAAAAAATATTAAGCTGAGGTCTTCCCCTCCTATCCCTTTGGGTAGACCGACAAGGCCACTTCCCTGGTTACTCACAGGGAAGCACAGTGGATATGCATCCGCCCTTGGAATGCCAAAATGCAAGCGTTTGTGGGCGAGTGTGAATGTGATGTTGAGTCACAATATTGTTAATTATGGGGAAGTTTAGGAATTGAGGCAAACTTTCTCCCACCCCCATTTGCTGACAATTAAGGCAGGCTGGCTGCGAATTTTCAGCCATCATCCCTTCCTTTTCCAGCTCCCATAATTGGATTAGAATGGCTCTGTTAAACAAGAATGCCTCCAGACTGGAGCTAAGTTAGAGCCCTTTATAAATTAGGCAATAAGTTGGGATATGCTTCCCCATCTGCTATCCAAATTTAGGCTATCTGAGATTTTTTGCATGAAGCACCAAGATATATAGTAAAGCCCAGACTTCTGTGGCATTTACGGTGCTTGGGAGGCGTATGGTAGCGGTGGAGACTCTGGGCTTTGTAGTAACAGCTCAGATGCCTCTTCTGGCTTTGCCATTCATTACCTGTGTGGCCCTGAACAAGCATCTCAATATCTCTTTGTGTCTCAGTATTTTTATCAGCAAAATGGGAGTAATATGAGCACCTGCTTCATACGGTTGTCATGAAGTTTAATAAGATAATTCGTGTGAAGTGCTTAGAACACCATCTGGCAGAAAGAAACTCAGCAAGCATTAACAAACCTACCTCTGCAATTAAAGTTCATAAAACTCCAAGAACACAACGGCATCCCAGTGTACAATACCTTCTGGAAGAACACGAGGCAAATGTGGCATCCATGGGCTGTCAGCCAAGGTGGGCTCTCTGTCACAATTTTCCACCTTAACCCAACTCAGGTGAAACGAAGCCCCTGTCCAGCTTCACGCCTGCACCCTGTCAGCTGGATGTGGCTGGACGAAAACTCCAAGCCATGCTGACTGTACTCTCTCTCTCTCTCTCTCTCTCTGTTTATGTCCACCAACCTCAAACAGGCCCTTAGTGCAACCTGGTAATTATCCTACATGCTCCTGGCTCGAGTTCTCTTCTCCTCCCCTGGAAAACTATTTTATACCTCCTTCCTCCTCCTCATTGTCCTCCCTCAGCTGTAACCTTGCTTCCTAGTTCCTTGGGAAAATGGAAACAGTCCAAGGAGAGATGTCACAGGCTCCCAGCGCCTCAGCTGACAGCATGACTGACACTTGTATCTTTGCCCATCAGGGCTCCCCTCCCCCTGCTGACCTGCACGTGCTTCTGTCTTAGGCCTCCCTGCCACCCCTCGGTCCCTGGGGCTCATCCCTTCTTGTCTGGAAAAGATATCTGTCAACTTGAAAATATTGTCCTTTGTTTCCCTCACATCAATTTTCTTTCTTTATTGGACCATTCTTATAAGCCTCCAAGCTCTTGATTACACCTCTGTCACCCCAGATACGGCCACAGCATTCCACTCTCTTTACAGCAAAGCTTTTCAGAAGTATTGCCTGTGCTTGCTCTATGTACGTCCTCTCCTCCTTTTCCCCTTAAACCCATTCAATCAGCTTCCATTCCTATGGCTCCAGCCAACAGAGCTTGTCATGGTCAGCAGCACCTTCATGCTGCCTAATTCAAGGTCAGTTCTCAGGCCTCACCCTTCTTAACTTCTCAGCAGCAGTTGACATAGTGGATCATTCCCTCCTTCCTAAAACACTTTCTTTGCTTCATTTCTGGTCCTCCTTTTGCCTTATTGAGCAAGAAGTCTTCTCAACTTCCTTTGCTGGTTTCTTCTTGTCTCTCTTGCCTTTCAACATTGAAATGCTGTTCAGCTCAGTCTCAAACTTGTCTCTGTCTGATCCAGATTGTTTGATCTGATCTTGTGACTTTAAATTCCATGTCTAGGCTGATGACTTCCAAAGGTGTGTCTCCACCCCAGGCATTACTTATTGAACATCTTTATTTGAATATCTAGTGGCGATCTCTAAGCTAAAGTATCCAAAACTGAACTCCTGATAGATATTCCCATACTAGCTCCTCTTAAAGTCTTTCTAGCTCAGAAAATGGCAACTTTCTGCTTCCAGTTGCTCAGGACCCAAGTCTTGGAATTATTGCAACTCCTCTCTTTCTACATTCATACTCAATTGGTCAGCAAATCTTGTTGACTCTTATTTTTTTAATAATTAAGATAGAGTAAGACTCTTTTTTGCCATCACTAATGCTACCATCCTGGCCAAAGACATTATCATCTGTCACCTGGGTTATTTCAATAACTTTTCCTATGGACTTAATATCTGTGTCCTTGAAAAAGACATATGTCGAAACCTAACCCCCATGTGACAGCAGTAGAAGATAGAGCCTTTGGGAGGAGATGAAGTCACAAGGAGGGAGTCTTCATGAATGGGATTGTGCCCTTGTAAAAGAAGCCCCAGGGAGCTTTCTCACCTCTGCCACCATGTGAGAACGCAGGGCGAAGACAGCTTTCTGTGAACCAGGAAGTGAACTCCCACCTCTGACTATGCCAACACCTTGACCTTAGACTTCCTAGCTTCCAGAACTGTGAGAAATAAATGTTTGTTGTTTTCAAACCATGCAGACTAAGACAGCCTTTTAATTGATCCTCTGGCTTTCAGCACAGCACTTCTGCTCTAGTGTCAACATAGCATCCAGGTGGATTTTTGATCCTTTAAAAATATACATCAAAGCCTGACACTTCTCTCCTGCACACTCTTTCTTAGCTTTCTATTTCATCTCAAGAAAAGGCCAAAGGCCTTGCAATGGCCTGCAAGGGCAAAGCACCCCTCCCCAACTCCACCTCCTTCAGGACCTCAGCTCCTGTGACTCTTGTCTGCATGCCCTCTATTCCAGCCACACTGGCCTTCTTGTTCCTTGAATGCACCAAGCAAGCACCCACCTCAGAGCCTTTGCATTTACTTGATATTTTCTTCCTTTAGAAAGCTCTTCCCCCAGACAGCACCTGATTTATATCGTTCAAATCTTCATGCACATGTCAGCTCCTCAGAGAGAATTTCTTGAACCACTTCACTCCCATTGCTCCTGAGCACCCCTCACTCTGCTCCATTGCTTACCCAATGGCAGGGCTTCTTATCTGTTTTGTTCACTGCCATTACCCCAGAACCTAGCACACATAGCTCTTAATGACCTTTTGTTTCATGAATGGATAAATGACCTACCTTCCAACCCCTTGTCATGGGCATACAGAGGTTACAGTGTTGGGCTGGCAGTGTGATGAGGTCAGTGGGAGGGGCCTGGGAGGTGGAATCAACTTTGTAGCTTATAAATCATTTATGGAAAAACTCTCACAGAGTAAGATTTAGCTTGGAGCATGATATGTTCATTCAAGCCTTCGAAGGTTCTGTAATTCCAACATTTCTGTCTTAGTTTACATAACTCACTGCTGAGGAAGGAGAAGATCCATGAATGGTGACTGTACCAAGCACTTATCATAGGTCTGCAGACTACTGTGACATGTTACTCCATGGGCATGTTATGCCTCCCCTGAAAGCTTCTGGTGGGCAGGGAGGGGTTTTTCACTTTTCTCTGCTCTCCCCTGAACCCTGTGGTTGTAACATAGTTGTGCATGTAGGAAAGGTATGTTGACAAATTAATTGCTCCAAAATGAAGAGCCATGAAGGGCTGGGAGATGTTCTGCAATATGGTTCACAGTCTGACTCTGCCATTAGCACTTTAATTAATTGGTTACCCTTTACAATGATGGTGAGTTTGCTTACCTATGTTCCTCTCTCAGTAGAGATAGGTTGGACAGTGTTGGCTATAACCTCCAAATTTCAGTAGCTTAACAAAATAAAAGTTTATTTTTCACCCAAGAAAAGTCCAGTCAGGTGTTTGGAGGGTTACCTTTTATGAAGGAATTCTGTGACCCAGATCTGTCATCATGTGGTTCCACAAACCCTTAGAGTCTTGGAGTCCTCTGTTAGATTCCTTTCTGGCAGATGTGGAAGGAGAGCAAGTGTCATGAATGGAAGGATTGTATGAGCCAAGTTTGGCAGTGGCAAACAGGCTCAATCTCAGTCCGTTGGCCAGAGTTCAGTCCCATGATCATACCTAGCTGAAAAGGAAGCTGGGAGATACATCCAGCCTATGCCCTGGAGGAAAAGAGAATGGTTTTGATCAATAACAGTTTGGTGACTGCCACAATGGAGAAGCTAAATGTCAACATTAGCCTGACCTGGGCCATATAATGACAACTTCTGTTTTTTGGGTAACCTTGGAGAGGTTAAAATCATTATGCCTCAGTTTTCTTTTTCCAAGATATCCCCTTCTCCAGTCCCCCTTTTTCCCCATGCTATTATCCCTTTCACAAAGGGGAAATGTTTAAGATTTATTTGCCCACCACTTGACTAGTTTTTCACTTTTTAAGGCTCTACTGACTGGCCTATCTTACAACCTATGCTGATATCTGAGATCTTCTGCACAACAGCGTGGCGGAAATGTCCATCCTGTTATACTATTATTATCAGTTATTGAGAATGTGCTGGGAGAGGCAACAACACTTACAAAGGCAGGAAAGAGCTCAGGGTAGCTGAGGAGCATCCATGGCCTGGAGGCTCAGTGCAAAGACCCCAGTATCAGGGGCAGCATCTCGAGTCCACCCTGACCAGTTTTGTAAGTTCAGGCAAGTAATATGATGTCCAGGGCTGCTTTCATTTCTATAAACTGAGATAATAGAGACATTGATCTAGTAAGTTTATTATGAGGATTGAATGAGATAACACATCTAGAACACTTAGAACTGTGTCTGGCATGTTAGCTGTTAATATGGTTGTTATATCACCACTATTTTGCCATAATTATTAGCTATCCTTTGTGTAGGACCTTGGTTTAGAGAACTCTTCCTTCGAGGCAGTTTCCACCTTCGTAATCCAGTGCCCAAATGGCACAACCACAGGCCCTTGAGACTGATAATTTTTTTTAATAGATGCTGCAACTCAGTTGAAATCCAAGCTTTGGCCTTGCTGCCCAATTTATCAGATGGCATGTGTTCTGAGTGCTTGAACTTTGACTAGCGTCAGATTCATCTGTCCACGTTTGCTCTGCTTTTCCATAATTGCCCTTGTTTCTTGCAGCTTAGTCAAAGTTACACTCATTGGATTGGTCATTCTGAAAATCCTCACCTTTCCAGGAGTTTCATGTTCACCCAACCTGCAATTGTCTTTAAATTTCAGCTCAGAGTCAGAGCCTGGAGTTTCTCTGAAGCCTCTCAGAATCCAATCCTGATGAATGAGGAGTAGAGCTTGAGTAGGCTTTCTTATGCTCCCTGTTGGCCCTCCAGCCTGAGCTGGGAGGCACCCTTCCCTGCCCCTCAGGGACCTGCTGCAGACAGCTGGGGGTCCATAAGATAGTCAAAAGGTCCACCAGATGAGGCCCTCTGGAAATAAGAAATCCCTACGACCAAAGGATGGCCTTCTCCTCCAAGCAACATGCACCAAATAGACATCCCAATGAGACAAAGGGATTCTGACAGCTTGTGCAGTTCATTGTGGAGAAGATGTGAGCTGAGCAGAGCTTGTTTGCTTCTAATATCCCTCTGTGGCATTCATTTACACACGAAAAATGAATCCCAGAATTAACCCTTCATGAGCCTGCCTCCAATTTAACTCTCATTAGTCATACATTGAATCAGTTAATGGAGAAGAATTTAATAAAAACTTGTTATGTTGCAAGTACTAAGATCAACGTCATATAAATAAGGCTGCTGTTTTCCTTGAGACATCCATGGTCTAAATGCACAACAGTTCATATAATAATGTACAAAATGCTTCAGCAGAAGTGAGGACTGAGGATTATGGGAACACGGAAGAGGGCAAATTTTGTCTGTCAGGGGGTGAGTCAGAGATGGCTTCACAGAAAAGGGAGCATAGCAGACTTGAAAAATCAGAAAATCACGAGGGTGTTAATAAGGTTATTTTGGTTGCAAGTAAAAAAAACCTGGACTAGTTGGTTTAAATAAAAAAGAGTTATGGTAAGGGCCCTGGTTGTTTCAAGGAATCCAAGGAAGATATGAACAAGCTAATCTCAAAAATGGTGAAAGTCCAGAAGTTTGGGAAACCTTTGTCTCAAGAATCTGTGATCTTTCTTTCTAGAGAGCATACGTGGACATAACTCTCCTCCACCAACTCCTCATCTCGAGTGTCTCAGCTGAAAATTATCCCACATTTTTAGAAGAATTGGATTGGTCCATTTTGGGTCAGAGGTTCATTCCTGCTTGTGTAGCTGGACCTGAAGATCCAGCTTAGAGAGTTCATATGCAGCCACTGAATCCAGGGAAGTCCTGAAGGAAAAGGGCTCATCGTGGGCTTGATTTCCACCCCAAAGTGTGGCTACTGCAAGGACATAGGACATTTGGCTGGATAGAGCAGTGCTGGCAAATGCACTGAGGCATGGAGGCATAAAATGTGCATGATATGACTGCAGCAAAACAGCAAGGTTAGGGTCATTTTCTTTGTGCAATTTCTGTGACTTTGCATGTACACTGAATATATCCATTAATCATGTCATGTTTTGTGTGCATGAGGAAAACCTGTTATTTGCAGTCTTTTTAGTTATGGTTTGTTGGCTAACAAGCAAAAAGGGGAATTGATTAGAAACCTATGGGGGCAAGAGGGTCACAAACTGAGAGGTAATAAAATAAATCACACTTGGAATTGAAAGGACCTAGACTCCTCCAGGAAATCTTGATGGCAGACACCACTCTGTCTTCCCTGCTCACCACTACTGGAATGAATGGAGTGGAACAGTGTGTAGTATGTGTAATAAGTTTTCTAGAGAGTTGGCAAATTGCAGTTTTGTTGTAACTTAGAGGATGAACATTAAAGAGCAAGTCCGATGTGTCTTTATATACCTACCCTCTCTCTTTCTCTCTGTGTCTCTCTCTCCCTCTTCATCTCTGTCTCCCCCTTCCCCTGCCCAATATTTATCTCCTTTTTCTAACACCTTCTCAATTTCATTTTGGAGAATTATCTCCTGCTGGTGGACCCTCTCATTCAGTGCCCTGGTACAGTCAAAAGTAAACCCATGAATAAAGCCTACCTCTTCAGACTCTGTCGCCCTGAACATTGAAGTGTGAGAAAGGACACAATATGGAACACAATGTTCTTAGTGAGATGTTGAATCAGGATGTTGACTTCCTAGCACAGAAGCTGAAGGGGTCCCTTGAGGATGCTCATATTGCTGGCCTTCCTCTCACTGTTCTGTTCAGCAAGGGCATACTTAAGAATGAAACTTAGCGATTCTGATCCCCATCTCCATCTCCATTGGAGGCTCATGTTAAGAAAAAGGAGAGGCAGAATATAACCATCACTCAGCAAAGCAGTTCTCTTTACTTACTATAGTAAAGCAACTAAATAGAGCGTGTTGGAGTTTCCATAGCAAGAGGCAAAGCAAAATTGTTTAGGGGTTCAGGCTAGCTGGCCATCATTCATAGAATTACTGTGTGAGTTATAGCAAAACCAAGGAGGGTGTGGCTTTGTAAGTACATTCAGGCAGGCACTCATTCTTATTGGACAGTGGATCTGCTCTGACTGGTCAGTGCATCTGCTTTGATTAGTCAGCGCCATGCGCTAATTTGTTGACACTAGCACCCTATCAGCTGGTAAATATTTGGGATCTCATCTGTATTTACTATGTGTAAGGCATTTTGCCTAGTGCTTTATAGACATGATCTCACTTAATCTTCATGCATTTTATTAAACAAATATTTATTAGGTATGAGTCTGATCCTGTGGGTTTTATTTACTTCACAGATGGGAAAACAGATGTTTAGAGAGGCTGGCTCCCTATCCCTCAGTAGTACAACTAGTGAGTGGGGGGGCTCAGGATTTGAACCCAGAGTTCACCCTCTTCAGTCTCTACTCTGAATTTATGGTTCTTTGAGCCACAGCTTGCAGTGTTATTTTTACCTTGACTTTCATTTATCATGTTGGCAAAAGCAGGAAACACAGGTGCAGGTGGAGTCTGAGAGTACTAGAGAATATGGCTTCAACTGGAGAGTCAACTAAGGGGGCTGAACCACATCAGTGATTTCAAACCTTTTTCCTTAACCAGCAGAGCCCTTTGTCCAAATGCAATCTTACATGGAAGCTCAGTGCTGAGAGCGTTAGTGGCTCTGGCTGGAAACCACTTGTTTAGAAGAGAGTTCTTGGCTGTGATACCCCTTGAAGTGAGGTAAGTTGGGGTGTGTGTTTGCATGCACCTCTTGTACACACTGCTCAGTGAGAGCTTTGTGCTGGTCTCTGGGACCATGGACTTAGCATTCCCCATGCTTGCATGGGCTGACCAGGCTATAGCGTCACTGGGCACCTCAGCCCTCAGGAGGTGTGGGCTGGAACTCATCTTCTTCTAAAGAGCTGGAGATCCCATGTGAATCCAGGGTCTCACGGTTCTGGCTAGCAGCACTCGTTATCTGTGATGCTGTCCCTGTACCTCTGCTCAAGCTTCTGTCTCCATTTTCCTCTTTCCCCCACAGTTACCACTGATCTGGGAGCCTTGTCCTAAATCCCAGCCTGCTTGGCTGGGCCCCGATTCACTGCTCAGGACTTTCTAAAACCCTGTCCTCATCATTTCTCATCTACTCCTCTGAATAGACTATTTGAATCACGCCACAGTGTCATGGGATGGGAGGCTGGGCTCTCAGAAGCAGACCCTAGAGATTCATATGCAAGTGATTTGTTATGAAGTGTTTCCAAAAAAACCCAGCAGGAAAGTGGGGAAGTGGGACAAATGACGGAGGAAGCCAAGCAAGGTATCATCTCAGGCAAAGTCCCACATATAATAACTTGGGCTTAATGCCATAAGGTGGCTCTAAAGACAACCCAAGTCACATGTCAGAGCTTCTCCAGTCAACGCAGGGGAGCTGAAGTGCTTATACTCTTTTGGCGCTCTGTGTGCTCATGCGAACTGAGCTCCTCTAGTTCATAGCAACCATCCAACAAAGAGATGCAGGAGCTGGAGAGGGAGGTAAACTGTACTGGAAGCTGGGTGCACAAACATGGCTCAGAGATCTGGGTGGATGTGGGGCAGAGCAGTGATGGCATGTGCCTCACACACCAGTCTCTGGGTGTGGCTCCTCATTGGCTGTGTCTTCTTTGCGGTGATCCACACTCTCAGTGGTTGACTTTCTTGGGTGTGAAGGTGGACAGACTCTAGTTACTACCTCCTTAATATTGATTCCCTCTATTTCCCCCCCTACTGAACTGTGATTTCCATTGGAACAGCAATGTGCCCAGGCATTGGAGATACACCATGATTAACTTCTAATTCAAACATGATAATACTAGTCCTTGCCTTCCTGGCAATTAGGGTTGGCCTTTTGGGGCTGTGAAATAATAGAAAAAGTATTTTTTTTAGTAAAATAATATATAAAACAAATATATATTATATATATAAAACAAATATATTTGTATATCTGCCCCTGGTTCCTGGCACAGAACTCCTAAATCCCTTAGAATTTCCTAAATGATAGGTATGTCTTTTGTTCTAATGAGGTGACTCTTGGTAGGCTCTTGGATAGTTTCAGAATGGGGGCTAGTCAACAGTAAGGCCAAACCATGATTAAAAGTTTAGGATTTTCAGCCTCACCTCCATCCTCCAGGAAGGAGAGAGGAGCTGGAGATCAAGTTGGTGATTGACTATGCCTATGTGATGAAGCCTCCAGAAAACACCCAAGGAATGGGGCTTAGAGAGCTTCCAGGTTGGTGACCACATCCATGTGCTGGGAGGGTGGTGCTGGTCCCCTCAAACTCCATGGAGACAGGGGCTCTTACACACAGGACCCTTCCACAACATGCCCTATGTATATTTTCATCTGCTTGTTATCTGTATCTTTTATCATATCCTTATTATATAATAAACAAATAAATGTATGTGTTTCCCCTGAGTTTTGTGAACTATTCTAGGAACTTATTGAACTTAAGGAGGGGGTCATGGGAACCTTAATTTATAGTTAGGCAGTCAGAAGTACAGATGACAACCTGGGACTTGTGACTGACATTGGAAGGGGGGGCAGTCTTGTGGGACTGAACCCTTAAGCTGTGGGATCTGAAGCTATTTCCACATAGTGTCAGAGTTAAATTGTAGGCCACTGAGAGAATTGCTTGAGTGTAGAAAGAGCCCCCACACATTTGGTGACCAAGAGTGAAGGGTGGTGACAGTGTGAGAGTAAAGGAGAAACCCAGGAGTGCTTTTTTCCTATACCTTGGCCTATTGGACCTGCATGGAAGTCTCCTGAGTGGTTCTGGGAAGGTGCCTAATTTCCTAGTAAAAGGGGAAAACAAGGTGGAAGCAGTCTTTCCCTCCTCCTCATCGTCCTTCCTGCCTTGAGCATGGGTGCCAGATTCAGAGCTGTAGCCATCTTGTAATCATATAGAAAAATGCAAAATAAAGACCAAGAGCATCTCAAGAGCCAAGAATGCCTTTGATATCATCAAGGTGATGAGTCATTTCCCGAACTCTTCAACCCTTAGGCTCCTTGTGGTGTGAAAAAACAAACTCCTATTTTTTTAAACCACTTTCAACCAATTTTTCTGTTACTTGCAGCTGAATGCATTGCCAAGCAATGCAGAAGCCCGCGGGAGTTCAGCTTGACCTCTCCATGCCCCTATGTGGACCACATAAAGGTTGCATGGTGGCCTTTCTGGGAGACCAGCCAGAGAGCACAGCTATATGCTCAATCCTGGTCCCATCTGGTCTTGTCTCTTTCTTGTTCTGGGTGGATCATAAAAATGCAAATCTCTTGTGATAAGTCATAAATGAGGAGCAGGCAAGGTGGACCAGCAGAATAAGGAAGCGGAGCTTGGAAAGATTACCAGAGGAATAGAGAATGAAAAACCTCTTTAGGCCCATAGGCAAAAGGAAAGACAGCATAGACATTTCTGAGATATGACAATAATATTGATTTTAAAATACAGCCATAAATGCAACTGTCATTTATTGAACGCCCACTGTAGCTGACCCTTGAACAACATGGGGTTGAATTACACATCCACTTAAACATGAATTTTTCAATAAATACTGTAAATGTATTTTCTCCTCCTTATGATTTTCTTAATAAAATTTTCTTTTCTCTAGCTTACTTTATTTTCAGAATACAGAATATAATACAGATAGCATACAAAATATGTGTTAATGTTACCAGTAAGGCTTCCAGGCAACAGTAAGCTCTTGGTGGTTAAGATTTGGGGGAGTGAAAAGTTACATGTGGATTTTTCAGTTACATGTGGAATGAGAATCAGCACCCATAACCTCTCCACATTGTTCAAGGGTCAACTGTATATGCTTGGTGCTTAATATTCATTATATTCTTGCACAATCACTAGTACCATGATTACTATTGCATCCATGTTTCAGACAAGAATACTGAGACTCAGAGAGGTGAGGTCATTCAATTTGAGAGGGGCAAAACCTGAAGACACGCCCAGCCCATCTGACTCCAGTGTCCATGGATTTAATCTCCATGGGTCAGGGTATCCTGGATGTGAGGTGCTGCAGAGGGGTAGAATGTAGGCAGGGAACATGAAAAGGGGTGCCCAACTCTTGGGGTACCCAGCTCTGGCCTTGCCTGCAGTTCACTGCACACTCTCCAGGCTCCTCAGAGTCCTTGGACCTTCTACAGGTCCTGAAACAACGGCTCTTCCTGATTATAGCAGGTCTGAATGCTACATATCAGCACTAGCCTTTAGTTTTGGCTCTTAGAACAACCAAGAAAAGTGTTCTACAAAAAATTATTCCTCTGAAGTGAGAAAACCACACCTTGGCGAGCTGTTCGCTTGTAGAAGTCCAAGTCTTCCCATCCACTGGCATTTTTGCTGTTGTGTGATGGGGCAAGTCTCCTTGGAGTGACTGAGCCTTGCTCCCTCCTTCCTTGCCTGGCATATAGTCTCTAGACGCATCCTCATTAGATTGCTGCTAGTGTCTCTCGAAAGCAAAGTCAATTTGCATTGCATAAGACCAGACCCATGGACAGTTCCTTCCCAGTTTGTAGCATTTCAGAGATCCCAGATCCCTTAAGCTGTTCCTGCACTCCCCCCTGAGCTGCTCTAAGTCCTGTGGCTAATAGCTTATAAATGCGACTTTGGAGATTTGTTTTTGGTTGATGGGAAACCACACCCAACCCGAGCCTAGAGAAACCTGGGGGGTTACATCCCTTCTCCAGGGGCATCCACTATCTGGTCGGCATGAGGAAAGGCATGAATGACCACCTGGGTGCTTCACACTCCGAAGCACCCCTTGGGTCAGGCAAGGCCACGCTTTTCCTGAGGCCACGGCCTTATTTGACTCTCCATAACATCCTGCTTTCTTCTTTTCTTCACAGGTTCTCCTAAAGAGGTCTCTCAACAATCATATGCACCTAAATCCTTCAGGGTCTTTTTCTAGGGAATCAGACCTAAGACAAACCCTGTGCTAAGTGTCATTAAGCCTTGGGCACCATTTAAGGACTGTCACCTGAGATCTACTTGAACCCTGTAGCCAGAAAACCCCCCAGCCTCCCAGCCTTGTCATCTCTGGCTGTTTACCTCACACAGGAAGAAACGTGCCTTCTTACCTCCACTCTCTTTTCCTGCCCTCTCATCTTCAAGCTGCTCTCTGCTCCTTTGCTCCTGATCCAAGCTCACAGCCCCCACCCTCCAAGTCCTTCCCAGTCTGTTTCCCAGACTTTCCTACGTGCTTGGACTTTTCCCAGAACACCGCTTGCACCTCCCACCTGAACTGAGAATGAGATCTCCCCAGAGGACACTGCTGCCTCTGTGGTCTTTGCAGGTCGAGGCTGCTCATCCTACTAAGGCACAAAGGCTCAGGTCAGCATTCTCCTTGCTCCTCATGACGACTTCCAAGCCATTACGCCTCCACCTTCACATTAAAACGCATCTCCTTTGTTTCTCACGCCATCTGGCTATATCATTAAAACTCGCCAATTGCATATCCTTTAACACAGCAATCCCTTTTCACACAAAAATATTAGTGCAAGGTGAAAGAATATGTGTAAGAACATCTGTAACAGCCAGCAGCAGTACAAAGAAAAGAAATGGGAAATAATCTAAATATCCATTAACAGGAAGCTGACAAAAAAATTGTAGTCTGCTGCACCGTGGGCCACCATGCCCCTATTAGAACGAAGCAGTAAGTTTTTTGTACGGACTTGGGGAGACACGCATGATATATAACAGTATGTTGAGCAGAAAAACTGATTGTGGGCAAATACAGTATGATCTCATTTTGATAAAGGAAGAAATAAAAAATATGCATATATTTATAAGATTAGGAGGATTATCTAGGCTGGACAATCCTTGGTCAACAATGTCCCTGCAGCTGCTGTTATGGTTCTGGGCAAGTGCTCAGAAGTGCCACACTCTTCAAAGTTCAAAATGAGACCAGAAAGCATGTTGCTCTTGATACAATATACAGATTCTTGCTTTGTCTTCCTGACAGAGGTCTAGTAAGTAGTGGTGAGATTCAACAGCTCTGAAAACCCCATCATAAGGCTCTTTTAAATATATCCTGAAGTTGTGAATATGATGAAGTTCCCATCCAATCCCTACAGACAGACAGATCCAGGCAGGAAGTCTGCCCTGCATGCCAAAAAGCTGCCATGAAATTCAAGCTTTATTGCCTTCTCTTCCCGTATCACCTCTCCCTCCTCAAATAGTAATCATCTCAATCTAGCTTCATTTCCTCCTTTCCTATTTCTTGTCACTAGGGGGCTGGTGGAAGCGTTTGGGGGCAGAGTTACCACAAGTGGGAATATGGAGGTGGGAGGGAGTGGGGGAGAAACTTTGACTTTGCACTGATTGCTGTTATAAGGTTTGAATTTGCAACTAGAGTATGTATTATCTTTGTAATAACAAGTAAAGATTAAAAATAAATTTAAAAAATACCAATTGACCCACCATGCCCGCAGTACACTTACCTAAAAAGAACGCGCTGGTATGGGGATTCCACTGAGTGCAGTGGTTAAGAACTCTGGAGTTACATTTCCTGCGTTCTCAGCTTACCCCTTATTAGCTTTGGGACATCAGGTAAGCCACTCTCTGCAGACTGGCTGCACAGTTTGTGCCTGACGCAGCCCCAGGGGTCACCATTCACATCAACACCAGGGAGACTGAAAGCCACCCTCGGAGTGGTGGAGAGCAGTGGCAACGGGAAGCCCCATCTCTCTTTGTTTTCAGTGTCCTCATCTGTGAAATGAAGGAAATAGTAATACACACCTCCTAGGCTTATTCTGCATGTTTGGTGAATTAATCTATGGTACATAAAACTGTATCTGACATTTTGAAAATATACACTAAATGTTAGCTTTCATTATTATTACCATTTCCATCACCACCACCACCAGCAGCATCCTAACCACCACGATCATCATCATCATCATTACCAAGGAAAGTTCATGGAAAGGTTCTGTGTCTTTTATTTTTTCTTTTTATATCTTCATCTGAGGATATGTTTTTATTGATCTTAGAAAGAGAGAAAAAGGGAGGGAGAGAGAGAACGCATGCAACAGCTACGTAAGAGAGAAACATGCCCTGACTGGGGATCGAACCCCCAGTCTTTTGGTGTATGGGACAACGCTCCAACCAACTGAGCCACCTGGCCAGGGCCATCCTACCATCTTTGTTTTTTCTCCGCTGTGTTTCCCTCTGCCCTGAACCACCATCCCATGAGCATTCCCCTGCTTAGTTCATGTCCATGGGTCATATATATAAGTTCTTGGGTTTCTCCATTTCCTATGCTATTCTTATCCTCCCCCTGTCTATTTTGTACCTACCAATTATGCTTCTTAGTCACTGTACCTTTTCCCCCATTCTCGCTACTCTTCTTGCCCCCGATAACCCTCCGTGTGATCTCCATTTCTGTGATTCTGTTTCTGTTCTACTTGTTTGTTTAGTTTGTTTTTGTTTTTTTTTAGGTTCAGTTTTTGATAGTTGTGAGTTTGTTGTTATTTTACTGTTCATAGTTTTGATCTTCTTTTTTTTCTTAGATAAGTCCCTTTAACATTTCATATGATAAAGGGTTGGTGATGATGAACTCCTTTAACTTTACCTTACTTGGGAATCACTTCATCTGCCACTCATCTGCCACTATTGTGTGGATAGAGTAATCTTGGATGTAGGTCCTTGTCTTTCATGACTTTGAATAGTTCTTTCCAGCCCCTTCTTGCCTGCAAGGTTTCTTTTGAGAAATCAGCTGATAGTCTTATGAGAACACCTCTGTAGGTAACTGTCTCCTTTTCTCTTGCTGATTTTAAGATTCTATCCTCACCTATAATCTTAGGTAATGTAATTATGATGTGCCTTGGTGTGTGCTTCCTTGCATCCAACTTCTTTGGGACTCCCTGCGCTTCCTTGACTTCCTGGAAGTCTATTTCCTTTGCCAGATTGGAGAAGTTCTCCTTCATTATTTTCTCAAATAAGTTTTCAATTTCTTGCTCTTCCTCTTCTCTTTCTGGCACCCCTATGATTCAGATGTTGGAATGTTTATAGTTGTCCCAGAGACTCCTACGCCTCCCCTCATTTTTTTTGAATTCTTGCTTCTTCATTCTGTTCTGGTTGAATGTTTATTTCTTCCTTCTGCTTTAACTTGTTGACTTGAGTCCCGGTTTCCTTCCCTTTACTGTTGGTTTCCTGTGTACTTTTCTTTATTTCACTTTGTATAGCTGTCATTTTTTCCTCTATTTTGCAACAATACATTTCTGTGAGCATCCTGATTACCAGTGTTTTGAGCTCTGCATCTTGATAGGTTATCTATCTTTTCATTGCTTAGTTGTATTTTTTTCCTGGAGTTTTGATCTGTTCTTTCATTTTGGCCATATTTCTTTATCTGGGCACTCCTGTTATGTTGTAAGGGGCGGAGCCTTAGGTATTCACCAGGTCACTGCCCTGTGACGTTACACATGGGGGAGGGGTTGGAGAGAGAACAATACCACTTGCTTGGCTCTTGGCCAGCTTTCAGTCACTTCTCCCACTACCCATAAGGAAATTGGGTCCTTCTGGTGCTGATTCCTGGGTGGGCGGGTTTGTGTATCTTCTAGGACCTTGTGGGTCTCTCCAGCAAACTCTCCTGTGAGACTGGGAGTTTCTTCCGTCACCACAACCCCCACAGGTTTTTACCGCCAGAGGTTTTGAGGCTTTCTTTTCCTGCACTAGAACCCCGGTCACATGATCTGTCTCACTCCCTAGTTGTTCCTCCTAGTTTATGCTCATGCAAATGTGGGACTGCCAGGTGCCATCTAGCCTCCCCAGTCCTCCAGCTGCCGCCTTGCCATGCGTCCTCTCTATCTGGCTGCCCATTTCTGCTCCTCCTACCAGTATGGATGAATGTTTCTTCTTTAACTCCTTGGTTGTCAGACTCCTATACAGTTCGATTTTCTAGTAGTTCTGGTTGTTTTTTCTTTTTAAATTTGTTTTCCTTCTTTTGGTTGTGAGAAGAGGCAAAGTGTATCTACCTATGCCTCCATCTTGGCCGGCAGTAGGTTCTGCGTCTTTAGGTCCCAATCTGATGAGAACAAACTCTAAGGCAAACTCTAACCCTGTTCAGAGGAAAGACCTTTACTTTTCTCAGGAATGAAGGCCTTGTTGTCTAAAGTTTCTGCAAAGGAACCCGTCTCTAGAGAGGCTGATGGACTGAAGGCAGTCGTACCTGCAGGAGATGGAGCAGATCTGGAAACCTCGCTGAAATTGCTGGAAGCCAGAGAGGAATGTTCCATGGTTCTGGTCTGATAAAATTCAAACTGACTTTGCTCTCTCCAGCACTCTCACTATGGGCTTTGCCCCAGGCAACCTCATCAAGAAGGTCCCCCTTTTAAGGCTTTGCCTGAGCTCTGATAATGTGTTTCCCTTATTAGAAATATTTGCACTTTAAAGAATTCTTAATCCAAATTAATACGAAATATCTTTGATGGTGGAATTTATAGACTGTTAACAAAAGGGAGTAATTTGGACTTAGGGGGCTTCCAAAAAGTTCGTCTTTATGGGGCTATCTTCAGCTAATCCTGAGAAGTATGTGTCCTTGTTATTTTTGCAAAGGTATTCCTTATGGTCCTATAAATATGTGACCTTGAGTCAAATATTCATGAGCAGAGAGGAAGGACTGTGTCACATATAGTAGAACCTGTGCAGAGAAGCTGATGGTACCAGATCACATTCTGATATGTTCTGCCACTGAAGCATGACCCAGAGTGCTACTAATAGGAATGATAGGCAGGGTCCTAGCTCTTACCCTGAAATGATACAGAGGGAGAGAGTGATAGGTTGTGGAGAGACTTGCCATTGACCCACTGAAGGCTTATCTTTGGGACATTGACTTCTGGTCCTGCTTGGTTGCAAAGGAAACAAGAAGCCAAAGTTGTAAGCAAAGTTCTTAGTTCTCAGGCCAGAAACTATGGATTATCTTGGATCTGGTTGGGGGTGGTGGATATGGAACAGGGAGAAAGCTATTCCATATCCATACCAAGCACTAGCCCTCAAACACCTTCACCTGGCGACCCTGTTGGGCCTGAGATTCAACTCCCTGGGAATGAGCTGGCATGTTTCAAGTCACCTCCCTCCCACACATTCACTTACTCCCTCCTCTTTTCTTCATCCTCCTCCAGAACCTGTGAGTTCACCCAGCACAATTCTTCTGTCTCATACTCCAGCTGACATACTCCTGGGGTACCACCTATCCCTCCCATGTACCTTCCCAGTACAGGTGACAACTAAACACACAAATCCTGGTTGTTGTCTGGAGACTTCACTATTAGTCTTCATAACATTATTGTGCCTGGAATTATTCCATGCCCTTCATAACTGCTACCTCTTACTTTCATAGATAATCAGTGAAGGTTCTTGTAGTACCCATTTCAAGTATAAAGAAATTGAGGCTTAGTTCTAGTCATCCATAAAATGGGGGTAATAAGACATACCTTGTTTCACTGCTGTGAGGTTTGGACATAATATTAGCAATGTGCACAGTATAGAACAAAGTGCTCTACACACATCATCATTGCACCATATCCAACTCCTAACTCCTTTTCTAGACTAAAAGCTCCTTAAGGTCTGGAACAATGCATTTCTTAGTTTTAAACTCACAGTATTCAAGAAGGTCTTGCTCCTAGATAGAAGCTGTGATGGCAATCAACAATTCATAGAGGTCTCTTTAGAGATAACTGTCTTGTTATGGCCTCCCACATCAATGTGCCAACTTACTGGGGTAGAATGATTATCATAATTATCATCATCACCATAATTATTATTTATTAAACATCAAATATAAACCTTGGACTGAACTGAGCATTTGGTAAGCATGGTGATATTGAATTCAAGCAAAGTTGGAGCTAGCCCAAGTTCAAGGTTGCAGAATAAAGAAAAGAGGTTATATCTGCATACCTTTAACCTCTTAGATTTATCGACCCTACCTCCAGGCCCCATTATTCTTGAGGTGCATGCTTGAAATATCCTTACCATCCTGGTTTTCTTGACAGCTTAATTGCCCAGCAACTTATTTGGAGACTGCAGAAAACTCAGATTGCCAGTACTTCTGCTCCCCCACCACCCTCCTCTCCTAGCGTCTCTAGCTTTGAGTCTGAAATACACTATCAAACCCTTGATTAGATATTGACTTCTAGAAATCTATAATAATACTAATAGCAGTTATTGTTTATTGAGCCCTTGCTAACTACATTAGCTCACTTGGCATCACAGCCATCCTAAGTTAGTACTGTTACCATTTCCATTTTACAGATGTGCTAATTGGAAGTAAAGTCTCTTAGTCAAAGCCACCGAAAGAATGAATGACAGCTGACAGTTGAACCTCTGTGTGCCTCACCTCATAAACCAAGCCCTTCTCCATTGCACTTGAACCATTTTACCTCCACTCTACATCTAAATATTGTTCTAACCACAGCAGGAATAGCTCTGAGGGCTTTTCCAGTGGAAGTAGTCTATCATAGACAAAAAGGTATGAGTTTTCCTAGTTGTGAGCTTGGCTGAGAAGCATGTCTAGTGAAGACAGAGATATGGGCTGTCAATTAAGGTTGCATCTTAGGAAGAAGGATGAGATATCAGAAGCTGGGCTATGATGGGTTGAAAGTATGGGGCCATAGATAAGAATGTCTGTAAACAGACCTACTGATTGGAGACTGGACCAATTACGATAGGCATTACTGGGACTTATAAATATCTAATTCTTCTCTTTTTCCTGGAGAGCTCTGAAGTTAGGTGGTGCCATGTAACTAATTCTGGTCAAGGTTATGAGCAGAAATAATGTGTGCCACTTTGGGGAAAATGCAGTAAAAAGCTCCCAGATGACTCTCCAGTCCTCTCACCTGCCATGGCAAAAGTGTTAAGTTGTCAGAGTCACAAGATGGAAACCCACCAGATTCGTAAATCACTGCTTAGAAGGGAACTGCCCTGGAGAGCCACTGAACCTCCTGCAGACTTTGCATGAATACGAAACAAATCTTTGTTGTGTTAATCCACTGATATTTTGAGGTCATTTTTTAGTGCAGCATAACCTATTCTGTTATGATTGATGCCCCTGTATGCCTGGTACACTCACCTGATCCGATGACTAATGGGTTGGAGGAAGAATGGCCAGGTGAAGACCAGTAACTGGCAATGAGCTGAGCTGGAAAGATAAGACGCAGTCAGATTTCAAGAATGGGGACTGAGCAGTCTCAAATGCCTCTTAAGCAAAGAATGAACAGTCAGGAGTGAATACCAAGAGCAAGTGCCAGGTTTACCCAAAGGGCCAAAGCCAGAGGCAGATCATAAAGGAAGAGGGTTGGTTTTGCATGCATCCCACCTAATGTCTTATGCAAGGTACAATTGCTGAAACATCTGGCTTCTCCATAATATAGTGAACTCCTGTGAAAAAGAAACCAAATCTTATCTAGAGTGGATATCACCTTTGGTGCTTTTCTCTTTTCATTGTACATTCTGAGTTGAGTGGATCTGAAAAGTTGCTGAGTTAACAAAAGGAAAGCCAAGTCTTGCTTAAACCAGTTCTGATTTTCTCCCTGAGATTCCTTGAAGTTGACCTAAAAATTTTCCATAACACAAATTATTTACCTATGAAATTATCTGATTAATATCTGTCTGTCCATCTCACATTAAACTCCATGATGACAGGCCTGTGTCCTGACCATTTCTAGATTTTACCATGGGGTCCAGCCTGTGGTCAGTACTCAGTAAAGATTTTGAGTGAGTGAATAGACTACTGATCTGTGAATTCAAGGGGGAGTATTTCCACTTCTTACCATCTGGGCCTCCCTCTGCATCCTTCATTTTCAGCCTTGATCTTTGCCAAGTCTTCAAAAGAGACCATCCACTTCTGATCCTCTCTGTCCCCCAGTCCTGCCAACCTCACTGACATCCTAAGAGAGCTCTTCATTTGGAACTTCTTTGGCTTTTCAGGACAGGAGCAGAGAGAAATGGGCCCTTCATTTAGCTGATTGAACCAACAAGTAAGAAGTTTGAGACAGAAAATGAATATAGATCCAGCTGCAGCAATTAGAGGGGAAATCAATAGAACATCATCAACAGCATCAGACCTGTGTAAGTCGGCGTCTCCAAGGATGGATTGACAGAGCAGTGTTCATTTCATTTTTGTTTTCCTAACTTAATCCCCAGCAAGTGAAGAGGGATAGGTGTGGTGGATGGGGAGGGCTAGGGGGAAGAAGAGAAAGGAAGAAGACAGGCAGGATGGGATGAAAGAGGAGCACAGCATCCCTTCTCCTCATACCACCACCCTGCCCCAGGTAGGTGAGTTCATAATAGGAAGTCTTATCCTCGCATAGTACCAGTTAGAAATTCAAATGGACCCGAGTTTGAATCTGAAACCACCATGTACTTGTCGTAAGCAGTGCCTGAGCAGGTCACTGCGCCTCTTTGAGCCACGCTTTACTCGCCTGTAAAATGGGGACTGTGAGATCTTCTCCACACAGTTCTCATGAGGAGTAAATGAGAAAACAGCGATAGCAGAGTACTGCTGGCCCCATTATAGATGCTGATTTTGCTAATGCTTCCTTGCCCTGCATTTCGATCCAGTCAAGGTTCTTCTCTATTTTGGCAGCTTCACCTTGTGGGAAGGCTGGTAGCCTTTGTTGGACCCTAACATGTCTTTGAGAGTTTGGTAATAAAATGTAGAGGTTAAAAGCATGGATTTGGGATTCACAAAGATCCAGGTTTCAATAAGAGTTTTGTTTCTTGCCGGCTGTGGGATTGTGGGAATGTTACCCAATTCTCTCTTTGCCTTAGTGTCTTCATGAATAAAATGAAGATAACAATGGACCTATCTTGTAAGGTGTGATAAGGATTAAGTCAATCAACATATGTAAATATATTAGTGCTTAGAGCAGTGCCTGGCACAGGGTAACTTTGGGTAAATGTTTACTGTTACTAACAAAAACAGCGGAAATGCCTCTAGTTAAATGCTCACAGGCACATACAGGCATACAATCTCATGAAACCGGTCTTCAGTTGTTCAGTGATTCTTGCAGGGCAGAATCTGACTCTAGCCGGGCATTCGTTATTGTGTATTTTCTGGGCCCCAGTCTATAGAATTGGATCTGATGGTTAATTGGATCTAATGCAGGCTCCGCCTACTCCACTGTAATATGTCATCTCTAAACTCTCTCACTTGAAATCAATTCCATGACTTTCAGCTCTGTCCACTTGAAAGCCCAGATTAGGGCACTGCCAGGTAGTAATTTACAGCAGAGACTCTGGGGCCAGCAGTCAGCACCCCAACGTTCAAGGAGCTCAGCAAACTTTTTCTGATCTGGGCACAAGTTGACTCCCAAAGGGTTGGCCCCAGAAGTGGGAAGGAGGCAGCCATAGGTGGCCCTGGTCATCTCAGGCTGAGAATGTAACTCTATGGGACTGTGCGACCCAGATTGTGGCTACAAGCACAGAAATCAAGGCCAGCCAGGAACTAGGCATGAAGGGATCTTTTGGGCAAGACCCCAGCCAGCAAAGCTGCTGTGATTCAAGAGTTAGGAGGTAGCAGGGATAACCAGGGGCTGGGTCAGAAGCCTGTCATGAGGGCATAGAACACACCCAGGACAGAAAGCTGTGGCTTGGGGCTTATGGGAACTATCTCCAGCCCAGGTGGAAGAGCACCTGACCCCAAAGGTCACCTGCCTTCACTAGTGGAACTGACCCCAAAGGGCCGACCCATCTTCTCCAGAAGGCCTGGAGAAGCTGCTCAGTGCCAGTGCTCCCCTGAGCCAGAGAGAGTTGGGAAAGGATGTGGCTACTGCGGGGCGGGGGAAGAGGATGCATTAACAGAGCTGGCCTCTTGGATGCATCTGTGCAAGGGGCTGACAAGCAAGAAAAATCAGGCTCAGCCAGAAGGAGCTGCTGTCCTCCATCCCCATGACAGGCTGGCAAGCCAGCTGCTTTGTGGGGACCTTTAGCTTGGATTTGTCACACCTAAGGGTGTGATGGGAAAGCTGGCAATGCCAACATTATCTTGGAGGTTCTACACCACAGGGGACACCCAGTGATGTAGTTCCTGCATGAGGTATAATCATATGCCTCCATGAGCCACAGATTCCAGTATTTTTCTGAGGAGAGAGTGGAGTGAAGTGGAAAAAAGAAAGGACTTAAGCATCGCTTAGGCCTGAGTTTGAATCCCAGCTCTGCCACTTGTTAGCTGGGTGACTTTGGGGAAGTGACTTAACTTCTCTGGGCCTCAGTTTTTTAATCTGTAACCTGGAAAAGAATCACACCAACTTGAACCAGAATCTCAACTTCAGCCTAAATGAAATTCAGATGCATGTGGAGTGGACAGAAACACATTGGTATCAGAACTGACGCAGTATTTTATTCATTCGTTCAACCAACTGTTCAACATACAGATGCTCCTTGTCTTAGGATGATGTTATGTCCCGATAAACCCACTGTAAGTTGAAAATATGAAGTAAAAAATGCACGTAAGACTAATCATTACAATATCTGTTGTTTTCCCTTGTGATCACATAAAGAACAGGGGGCTGTGGCTGGCTGCCACTGTCCTGCGTCACAAGAGAACATTGTACCATATATCGCTAAACCTGGCTAAGACCAAAACTCAGAATTCAAAGTATGATTTCTACTGAATCTGTATCGCTTTCTCTCTGTGGTAAAATTGAAAAACTTCAAGTTGAATCATCATAAGTTGAGGATCATCTCTACGTGTATTTGTTGAACTCCCACTCTCACCCAGGAAGGAGAAACTTTCCCAAGAAAGAAAAATCAGACAGAGTGGACTTGACCTAGTAAGACAGTTATAGGTTGAGTTTGCAGGGTGAAAAGAGGGAGAAGGAGAAGGAGAAAAAGGCCGGGGAAGGTAGGATGGTGTGATTCTTGAGCACAGCATGTTTTCTGTCACTTGTGCTTGTCTCCCACCCCAGTCCCCGTGGGTCCCATGGCAGCATCCAGAGGTGAGGGTATGCGTGATGGGGCCATTTCGGTAGTTGTATAATACGTCAGGGCACAAACAGGACTGTTTTAGGGCTCCACTAACACCATGTGGCATAGAGGGGAGGGGAGGAGAGGGACATCTTCCCCAAATTTTTCACCATGCACAATGGCACAGTGGCGGTTCTGGTGCCTGGTGGCTCAGTCGCAGAGACTGAGGTGCTGGGGATCAGCAGCTGTGGAGAACATGGAGCCTGGCAGAGCCTATGGGCCCCTGTGAGACGATCCCTGGGAACACAGAGAAATATTTGTAGGGGGAGTAGAAATTATACCCCAGCATTTGGAGGCAACAAATCTGTGAAATTTGAGTTGTTATTAAAAAGGTGATCTCATTTGTACATAGAAACAGGCAAATTTCTGTGGTGGTCTTAGTTACAGTACCTTTCAAATATTGTACAGACATGTGATGATATGTTTAAAGGGCTTGGTACATTACAGACCCTTAAAATGGGATTTGTAATAACAGTGACTATTATTGTTGCTAATGTGATAATTATCGCACAGACCTGGGCAGCAGCGTTGGTCACCACTAGTTCTGGGTGACTGAGCAAAAAGTATGCCAGGGGAAATGGAAAAAAAACAAAAATCACAGTTTTCTAAGTTTGCATAATTACAGAAATTTCTGCCCCAGTGCTGTGGAGTGGGCAGTGGCTGGATGGCCTGCTGACAGTGGCCTGTGGTTTAAGCACGACAGGCTGAGTGCTGGTAAGAAGGTGGCACAGGAAATGGCGGGGGGGTGGCTTTGGTGGAGCAGCCTCATGGACACAGAGGCCTTGCTGGGCCTAGAGAATTCCCGGAGGGTTTCCATGATGAGTTGATGCTGTGTTTCTGTTGGGATGGGGTCATGGAAGTAGCATGTATCAATGCTGCTACATACTAGGGGGTGAGTCCCTGCACTGGAGAACAGACTTGGTCTTTTGTGAGCACCTGTTTCTGGAGCAAATCAGCAGTCTCACCCTTCTTCAGATAAGATATCCAGGTTCTCTCTGGGCAACTCCTTTCCTACTCTAAGCTTAAGCTAGTCAGAGAGTTCTCTCTTCACTTGGCTACAGTGATTGGCTCAGGGATAAACACAAGGCCTAATCAGAACCCGTGGGTGCAGTAAGTCTTGTTGGCAGGCTTCTGGGATGTCTCCTCCGCTAGGCTTAAAGCAGAGAGGGTGTGATTGCTGAAGCTGCTGCAACACTCTTGCTACCACAGGGAAATGTCTGTTAATGGAGCCAACCTGGAAGAAAAAAGCTCAGGGAGAAACCAAGTCATCCATGCTTGAGCCCCTGAACCAACCTGCACCTGAAACCAGTCCTACTGTCTGAATCTTCCATAAATTCCCTTTTACCTTAGCCAGTTTGGATCAATTTTTCTTTAACTTGTACCTGAAAGAGAACTAACTGAAACTAAATCACTGCCTTAAGAGGATTCACTGTCCAGAAGGGGAGGTAGACAAGTAAAAAAAGTTATAACAGGAGGTGGTATTTTCTCCAAGGACATAAACAAGGGCTTATGTGGGAGCTCCCAGGGCATATGTGGGTTGGGACTGGGGGTCACTTAGTCCTGAAGAAAGGGGTAGGTTGACACATGGAAATTAGTGGAGGTGAGAATGAATGGAGAACACCTCTGCCCTCACTTGTCCCATTCTCAGTCACTTCCAGAATTATCCTACTTCTAATTTTTTATCTTTCCTACTCCTTGCTCTCAGATAAAAGTGATCCAAAATTCATCCACCCACCCACCCATCTATCCACCCATCCATCATACACCCACCCAAGCTTAACTACAGTTTCACCACCTATTCTATTAGTAAAGCTAAATCAATAATCTGTACTTGGGACCCTTAGGAGCTGCATGCAGCTGTGCCTGGGGTCCAAGGTTGATACAGAATGTCTTTGTGTAGAAAGCCAGCTATCTCTACCTTGAGACTGATAGGAACTCCTTGGAGAGAGAATTAGGCAGGGACAGGTAAGGGGAAGAGAACAAAGTTGGGAGATGGACTCCAAAGGACCACAACCTCTGTTCAGAATCAGGCTGTCTTGGTGACAAAACATCCTTCTGGCTCCTTCAGCAGCAAACAGTGGGGCTCTCCTTTTAATGGGTAATAAACTTCATATAATAGAGGATGGATAGAAATCAGGTTTGCTAATTGTGCCACTCATTCTACCTTCTTCAACTCATTGTCAGTCCTGTTCTGGTCACAGATATGCTTGGGGCTCATCCCTGCTCTCCAACCATGGGTGGTCTTTTACTACCGGTCACTTCACACGGGGCATCTTCTGTGAAGCTCAGGCGAGCTTCTCTGGCTGGCTGTCCTCACCTTCATAAGGGATCCAGGTTCATGCCTGACTCAATTTGGAGTTAGGGGTCCATTCCTGATACTCATAATGCTAACAATTGCAGTATTTTTGCTAATTCTACCAAATCCAATTATTTTGTTCATGACATTTTACTTTCTAAATACAACAGTAGTCCTTGGTGAATTCAGAAAATTTGGACAGCACACAGGAAAGCACAAAGGAGAAAAAAACCCATAATCCACTACCAAGTGAAAAGGAAATATTTAGAAAATGCATATTTCTAAGTACACAGACACATACACACATATGTATGGTGTTATCTATATTGTTTTGTGCCTCTCTTTTTTCATGAGGCAATATCTTACAAACATGTCAGCAAATATTCTTCTAGAACTTCATTTTAATGGTTCTATAGTATCCGATATTATGAATAATCCATAACTTGATTAATCAACTGCTTATGATTGGATATGCAGATTATTTTCAGGTTTCATTAGCATAAATAATTCTTTATTGAGTGTACTTATACATAAATAGTTGCACCTATATTTGCTTTGATTATTAAGGTAAATTCCTAGAAGTAAAACTGCTGAGTCAAAGGTATGTATGCACATTTTTAAGGCTTTTGATAGATATTGCCAAATTGCCCTCTACAAAAATTGCATCAATTTGCACTCTCTCCAGCACGGTATGAGAATGCCCAATTTCCCATACTCAATTTAATTTGCATATCTTTTTTTTTTTCCAGTGAGGCTGAATGCTTTCTCATATGCTTATTGTCTATTTGTAATTTTTCTTTAGTAAATTGCCTACTTATGTCAATTGCCCATTTTTATGGGGGTGCTTATCCTTTCCATTTTGACTTCTGAGAGCTCTTCATCTGTATAACCTTTTCTTTATAATATATGTTTATTATATTTTCCCCAGTGTGTCCTTTGCCTTTTAATTTTGCTTATGGTGTTTATTTGGACCCAGCAAAGATTTTATTTTTAAGTAATCAAATTCATCAATCTTTTCCTTTATTATTTTTGCTTAGAAATGCTTGACTGTTTAGTGATGCTTAGAAAGGCCTAACCACCCGAAGTTTATATAAACACTTCTCTAGAACATTCCTCTAATTCTTCTGTGGTTTCAATTCATTTATATTTAACTCTTTAATCGCCTGAATTTTATTTTGTATGTCATGGAGTAACGCTTTAATTTTAACTCCCTCCCCCCAAATATTTAACAAACCCTCCCAGCACTGTGTCATCCTTTTCTCCCTTATTTGAAACAGGTCTATGCAACTTCAACAATACCAGACAATACCTCCAGAGAGAGGTAACAGTGATTTCTCCGAATGGGGTGGTCAGCTGAAGAGAGGAGGGAGCATGAAGGCTTCATCTCTGCCTCAGTTGGGTCTTGCATGTTCATTGTTATTTATCCAACAGTATCTATGAAGTGCCTGCCATGTACATTCTGGGATATGCGGGGAGTAGAGGGGGAGTAAGAGAGCATTTCTTCTCAACACTCTCCAATTACCCATGTCAGACATGTGGTGGATGCCTTGCTGTGCCACCCAGAGTCCCCCTGTAAGACTAAAGAACCTACTCACCAAGTGGTCAGGAAAGCAGGATGATGACCTATCACAGATCCCTCCCTGGGAATTGCCCTCTTCCCTCAAAGAGTGCTGCCATGCCCAAGGACATCTGCCCTCCCCAGGTCAGCCCATACCCCGTAACTGGTCTATGACTAGGGTCAAGACCGCAACCCATTTGCCATAATTCAAGACAGCTCTGAGGGACCACCCCAGTTCCAGAGCTCCCTGTTGGATCTGCCAAGGTCTCTGTTACAACTACCACCTCCCAGCTCAACATCTCCCTCTGACCAATTGTGTTTCCCTCTTTCATTCCCTTCCAGGTATTCCTGAGAGCACTGCCTCCACCCTCATGCCCCACTCCTGCACAATAAACTTCCTGTATATGAATCTCCTGAGACAACATGTAATGTCCTCGTTCTGCTTGGCTGGAAGTGATGCATAGATGCAAGGGTGACACCTGGAGCCGCAGAAGGCTGGCATGGGCAAGGCTCCACTCAGCAGGCTTGGCACCATCTTCTTTACCTTCCTCCTAAGAACTTTATACATTAGACACTGTATATATCTGGAATTACATAATGAGCTCTGAGTAGGAGAAGCACTTCTTAGCATTAAAATTTTAGCTTCAGCAACAGAATTATGGTTTCCAAAGTCCTCTCCTAGACACATTTGCACCAATTAGGCCCTAAGCTCAAGAACAAGATACTAATAAATGCCACAATTTAATTGGCTTGTTCTCACCCAATCCCACCTGGTGGTGCTTCATATCCCTGATCTGAACAAAACTGGGCCTTTGTACTTTAGGCTTTAAGCATAATGAGGTTCTTCTTGTAACAATGTTTATGTAATTGCTTCCATTTTTTTTTCAGCCGATGTTGACAAGTGCACGTGTGTGTGTGTCCGTGAGCATGCGTACATGTTTGCGGGAGGCATAAAGCTTGATACCAAGGTCAGGATTTCTCTTCAGATCATTCACCACAAAGGAGACAGAACTTCCTCTTGCGATGTCTATATCTAATCACATCTTTTACTTTTTCACTTTGGCTGCAGCAAACTCAACTCAACAGCTCCAGACAATGAGAAGATGTATTACCTCATAGTACAACCCACCCAGAGGCAGGGCAGTCCCCGGGTTGATTAATTCAGTGGCTCATAGATGTCATCAAGGACGCAGACTCTTTTTATATTTTCTCTCTGCCATCCAAAATATCTTGGCTTTGGATTAATTTGGTTCTCTCCATAGCTGCAACCATTTGTAGGCATCATATGTAGACCCATTGACACCAAGTAACAGATAATACCTTCTTTTCCATGGGTCTATTTTCAAGAGACCCATGGAAAATCTCTCCCAGAAGCTCCCCTGAAGACTTTTCTCACACATTTCTGTCCAGAACTGATTTCCAGTCACTGGCAGTAGGAATGGTAAAAGCAAGGATGGTTCTGACTCATCAGGAAGCACCAGCAAGGTTGTGTCCACTTCTCTGAGGCACAGCGCAAGCTGGCTATCCAACAAAATAGGGGTTTTAATGGGAAGGAAGACGGCAGGGGAGGGAATGGATATTGGGGGTAGGCAACCACTGTCAGCCACACTTACCAACAAACTGGGCAAAGGAGAGCAATAATGTTTTGCTTCAAGGTAGCCCAGGGGAAAGTTGTAGGGCAAGATCAAAAGGTAAGAGAGGATGAGATTCATACTTCACAGGTGTGTGGGGACATGGATGCCATTGTGCCCACTGAGCAGCAGTCTCCTCATGTCCATAGCTCATCCTGTTGGTCTGTCCCTCCCTAGATGGGATCCAAGCCTTGGTCTGTTTGACGTCAAACCTTAAACCCCTTCCTCTCTGCCTTCATTCTTAAAGGATTTCCTGTAGGTGAGTAATCACAAGTAGAAGAGGTCAGCAGGGAACAAGATAAAGAGAGCTGTAAACAGGGGGCTTCTCTCTGAGCTGCCACAGACTTTCCGAACCTTCGGGCTATCACACGCCACCCCCAATCCTTTAGACAGATCTTTAGAATAATCTTTAGGTTGTAAAGGTTAGAGCAAATTTTGGTAGGGACAAAAGACATCCAAGAGAGGAATAAGAGGTCATTACAGTCAAATAGTGAGTTACTTTATTTGTCCCTTGCCTCTTGTCTCAGACAAATGATGTGCTAGTATTTAAACACATTTGCAAAGGTGATTGCCCAACCACGATTTGCTGATTTTTTAAGGAATCATGCAAGTCTAGTAGGGGTTGCAAGTCTGGGAACAGGTAAATGTCATTCATATTTTCAAAGCCTTGGAGAAAATGAGTTCTCCAAGCCTCTGTCTGCACCCAGGAAAGCATATACAATGGCTGCAGGGGCTGGACACTGAGTGCCCAAATGAAGACTCAAGGCTCACTGTTGGGCTGCACAAGCGCAATTAGAACAAGTCATGTCAGACTGACCTGATTCCCTTCTTTGACAGGGACACTTGAAGATGAGTGCAAGAACACATGGTAGAAACAAGGTCAGGCCCTGCCAGCCCCAGCTCTGTCCAGATGCACAAAATGGACAGGCTCAAGTCTCTCAAGCCAGTATTGCTCAATCTTGGCAATAAATTAGGTGCTACGGAGACATCTGTCTGGTTTACCCACTTGTCTGCTGCTGGGAGATCCCAGAACTATTCAATGAGAACCCCAAACCAGTCAGCAGAGCTTCTGAGCCCTGCAGTCACCCATTCACTCATTCACCCATTCAATTACTCATCCATGCATCTCTGCAAGATACTGATGAGTGCTCACTATGTGATGCCAAATGCTAAAGACACAGTGGGGAATAAGACACAGTCCCTATCCGCACAGGGCCTACAGGCCAGTGGGACAACAGGGAAGGACCACTGAACTCATACCCCATGTTTGGACTAGAAAGAAGAATGCTTTTCAAATTTTAATATACATGGAAATCACCTGGGGAGCTTATGAAACTGCAGATTCTGACTGAGTAGATCTGGGATGGACCTGAGATTCTGTATATTTGATAAACTCCGTGGAGCAGCTCATGCTGTGTGTCCTTGGATCACTTTGAATAGTAAAGAACTAGAACACCTCATGTGACAGGTGCTACTTGTCTTTCCTGATAAAACCCTAGCCACCATGGCAACTGCCCTGTATCAGGTTTCTATTGTGAGCTCTACCCTCCTCGATGCCCAGAACTTGTTCCCATCACTCACCTCAGTAAGGGAACGATTTCACTCCAGTCAGTCAACTAAGTGCTGGTTTTCTGGAGGCTCCTTTGTATATATTAGAATCTCTGTGCTCCAAGGAGAATGAGGGAAAGATGATCTGGGAATAATCACTTCAACCAATCCCCACCTCTCTTCTCCTTCTGAAGCTGCTCACCATTATCATCACCGTCACCATGATCACACCATCATCATCACCATCATCAGGCACCCTCATTATAGCAAGCACTCCAACCCTTGCGCTTACTGTAAGCTAGACATTGTTCTTAGCATATTACCAAGAGTATTCCACATTTAAATTCCATGAACAAGCCTACGGGTAGGTTCTATTAATAGGTAGGAACATATTAGTACTCCCATTAGTAGTGCAGGGAAGCTAGGCACAGAGAGGTTAAGTAACTTGTTCAAGTTTACCCAGCTAGTACTATAGAAGTCATGCTTCTTGCCTCTAGAGCCTATGCTCTTAGCCATTTTGCTCTACATTATATCAGAAATGCTAAAGGCTTTGCATTCCTCCATGTGAAATCCAATGGAAAGCCAGAAAGCCAAATCAGGCAGAGCCACTGGGCCCTCTGACAGGTCTCTGCCTAGTGTAGCCTGCGGGCAGGAAGACGAGGACAGGCAGAGAAAAGCAGAGTTAGGGTGCATGATCAAGGGCTTTGAAACCTTGGCGAGATTAGATCTGCCTATTAAATTGCCTGTAACTTGTGTGTGGATTTGGGAAGCTGAAGGGAGGTGGGGGTCGATTGTAGCTTTTTTTGCATAAAAAAACAAGCACCAAAGGAGCCTATTTTCCAGGCTCTTGCTACAGAAGCTGGTGTTAGTCTGGGGGTGCAGGCTTTGAGAGTCCAGGGTCCCGAGTCCAGGCAGGAGTTCGCTTCTTCACTCAGTGAGGGAACCACTCCGTAGGCGTGCCCTGTGGCTGGTCTGCCTGGAAAGGCACGCCAGGGAAGCCAGCCACACCATCACTTTGTTCTCTACCTACTCCCTCCCAAACCTTTTCTCAGTATAAGAATGATGTCTTGAGGGTGGAGGGGGGAATGGGAGATGAAAATCTCATGGAAAATGAAATCATTTAAAGTGTATTAAGAGCCCACTTGTTTACAGTTATTTTCCCCAAACCATTTCATAAGCTTAAACTGATTTTTAAATTTAGCCTTGTTTTCCCAAACCAACTTCGATCCATTGGAATAATTGACAATTACATGGAAACAAACTTCGCTCTAAGTGCAGTACCCCTATCTGAAGCCTCAGCAAGATGAAGCTGATAAAAGACCCATTTGATCATCCAGGCCACAGAGGCTGGTGGTGGGTGACAGGCGAGCACAGTGGGGAGGGCCATCTGCCCCCTGGCAGTTGCTGCTTTGCATGATTTGAAGTGAGCCCAGCACAACCCTCAGGCACCTTTGACATGAGTGTCCAGCTCTTGCTTATTCTTTAGGTCAGATCCATGTCAGGGAGGAAGATACTTCAAGGGACAGACAGCCATGATTTTCACGATTTTTTTTCCTTTTCTTCTAATTTTCTATGTCATGCAAAGTTTGTCACTTTATAATTCTGGAACTCCCCTTTCTACCTCTGCAAAATGGGGGCAGAAATGGCCTTAGATTCAAGTGAATAGAGTGTTGAATTGTCTAGAGACCCAGGCTCTCATAGGTAAGCCATTCTATGCTAAGTGAACTTGAGTCATTATGGTCCTCTCTCCGGATCTCAGTGCCCTTATCTGTAAAACAAAGGGGTTGTATTAGCCAGTCTCCAAAAACACTCACTTTCAGTGGATTAGTGAGTCCATCAGGTGGCAAGAACTTAGGAAGAGGGTGGCAGGAGATGGAGCTGAAGAGGTGGTGAGGGGTCACATGACAATGGGTTAGGGTTAGGGTTAGGGTTAGGGTTAGGGTTAGGGACCTGAACTGTGAAGCCACACTGGAGAGCAACATGGTGGGGCTTAGTCAACTAAGGAAGCAGAAGCCCTATGACCCCACAATCCCTCGGTGAAATTCTCACACCAGTCCTTAGGGGACATGCACAGGAATACGCACGGCAAGCACCACCTGTCGGGGAGGGGGTCGGAGGTAATTCAGAGGTTCTTGCAAAGCAGGGAAAGCAATCTACCTGGCTGCACACACAACAAGGGTGGACAAAAGTTAACACAGTGCTGAGTGAGAAAATAAGAAACATGACAAGATCTTTAGTGCAGTACTATTTATGTAGATTAAAACAATCCTTATTTTCCAAGGATATATATGAATTTAAGAGTATACATAAACATGCTACCTGGTTGCCTTAATAAGGAGAGAAATAATAAGAAAGGAGAATACACATAAATAAATTAAAACAGAGGAGTCTTGTATGGATCATGACCTTAGTGTCCCACAGAGCAAGGTGTGTGATAATTTGACCCATTTATGAGAAATCCAAAAAAGATCCCCCAGGCAAAACAAAGCAAAAACACCATGCTAACAATAGAAAGTATTCTTCCCTTTATCCTTTAGGTGATAGGAAACAAAGAATTTTTTGTTCTTGTTTTTTATAAGCAGGGAGGTAATATTTTTTTAATGTTTCAGGATGACGTCTCAGGTGGCTCTGCGGACAATGGATGGGGCAGAGAATGTCTGGGACTGGGAACCTGGTGAGGAAACTGCAGCCAAGTCTGCGGGTAAATGGTAAGGTGGGAAGGAAGGCCACGGTCAGATAGAGGGAGCACGTGAACCTTTAAGGAAGGGATGGGCTGTGAGCTGGTGGCTCATCTGGTGGGTCCCAGGGGAGGCCAGCTGTTGTGTAACAAATACTAAGGACTCGACAAGACACAGGGACAGGGGTAATATGCCAGCAGAGCCTGGGTAAACTTATACCCCCACCTCAGCAGCTCAGATCTTTTGGGAGAGCACGCTGGGGACCCAACAAGGATTCCCCACAAGGGATTTCCTAGGAGGTAGAGCAGGGAGGTGCCATCAAACAGGGAACCTGGAGCTGGGAGACAGGGATAAGGCTGGCATTTAGGGAGGAGACATTGGTGTGCCAAAAGCCACCTCGTACTGGCTCAGGAATTTTGCGAGCCATTGACAGCTTGAAGCTGGCCATGGTGGGAGTATTTATGCCATAGAAATGAGCAAATGCTGCTAATCAGAGTTCTCCCTTTTCCCCTAGAGGGCCGGTTAGCCAGCACACCAACGGGGATGATAGGAGAGGGGCTGCCTCCAGAGTCGTCCCCTAAAGGCCAGAGTCTTTCACCCACATGCAGAGGGCTGGGGGCCCATGTCTACCCCAGAGGCCAGGGCCTGTGTGTAGGGAGAGGGGACAGGCTGGAAGAGTTCTCAACAGCAGTGAGCTTTGGCACAGACAAGGTAGGCAGGACGAAGCCTTGCCCCGACTGGACCCGGGGGGATCGGAGAGAAACGGAAGCAACTCACCCGGTGCTTACCAGGAAGTCCCAAACTTGAGAACTTAGCCGCATAATTTTCATAGGCCAGTTTTTAAAAAGGGATCTGAGGGAAGTAGAACCAATGAAGTGGACATAGATGTTAACATTTATTTTGGGATATGATAGACAGTTATTAACATTTACATTATTATGGACTATATAGAACCATGATTTCTGCTTTGCAATTTCTGTAGCAGGTTTCCTGCACTCAAGACAATTTTTATTATGTTTCTGACACTTAAAAATTGATTCCTTCAGGGAACCTGGGAATGAAGGGGACATAGGTCCCCTTCTTCATCCCACATTTTGTTTATAATGATAATAATGGCATTTATGTAAATGCTTCCCATGTTCCACCCTCTATGCTAAATACATCACATACATGATCTTTCTAAATTTTTGTCTGTGAGGATTATTATTCTTGCTCTTTACTCTTCTTATTTTATGGAAAATGAAGTTGAGGCTCAGAGAGGTTAAGTAACTTGCCCGAGATCACACAGCTAGGAGGAGGCGGGACTAAACTGAACGTGGGTTAGCCTGCGCTTAATCATTATGTTCTATTTACCTTTTTTCCCAGATGTCTGTCACTTTGAAATCAGGGTAGTGGGTCAGCACAGATCAGCATAGATCCTTCTACCACCTCTATAATTCCCTCCTCCCAGCCCTGTAATTCTACTTTCCTCGTTTCTGATTTGTGGTCTCTTAAAGTCTTCTGGGAAAAAGAGTGTTAACTGAGCAGTAAAGGAAATTTCCAGTCTGGTCTCACCCACAAACATTTATGCATTTAATCCAGGGACTGGCAAACATTTTCTGTAAAGGGCCAGACAGTAAATACTTTTGGCTTTGCAGGCCATATGGTCTTTGTTGCAATGGCTCATCTCTGTTGTTGTATCATGAAAGCAGCCATATGTATGTAAACAAATGGGTGTGGCTGTGTTCCAATAAAACTTGACTTGCAAAACTAGGCTTCGGGCCAGCTTTGGTCCTCTGGCCCTAGCTGTCTTCGGAAAGCAGAGGAAGAGCCAACACTGCTGAAGGGGCTGCTGATGAAGGCTTTCTCCTCGGGTGCTGCCTGGGCCAGGGCAGCTCTGGCCACACTTATCACGGGAGCCCTAAAGTGGCCAGGACACCAGCAGAGGGCCCAGGTCTCTGAGGCAGGGGAGAGAAATTTCAATTTGATTCTTTTGTCCTTTGCCTGATTCATATTCTTCTTCTGACTCAACCTATTTATCAAGTCTTCTGTGACAGCGACTTGCCATCCATTGCCCCGTGTAATCCTCATGCCATCCTTGCAGGGTTAGCATCACAGCGGTGAACCTTGACCTTGGGCTTTTAAATCGAATTTACCCACTTTAACCAGGGACAGATAAAACGGCCTCGGGCATTCCCGGGCCGCTGCCCGTGCCCTCCCCCGCTCCCAGCCAGCGTGGACCTTCTCACCTCGGCGCACTCTTTCCTCACTCTTTACCTGCCTTCTCCCCCTTACCTCGCCTGCTCCTTAAACTCTACCCTGGGAAACACGCTCTCCTGTTCTGACCTTGAGTGTCCCAAGGGCACATATTTCTATCATCTGGCTCATTCCTGTCCACTTACCTCTAACCTTCAAGACCCATACTGGTGCCTCCTGGAGGTCTTCTGGCAATTGTCAGTCATATAAGTGAATCTACTCACCCAAGGTCACGCAGCCAGCACAGGCAGGTTGAACCCAGGTGCAGCTACTCCGGCCTCAGTGCCTTGGACACGCTCTGCGCCACAGGGAACCAGTGAGGGATGGCCCCAAGGTCAGGCTGCTGATTGTCCGGGACACGGATGTTTGCTCTCTGCCCAGAGCCCGGGGAGCCCCTGGAAACAGAGCTCAGCGGAAATGACTTTCGGCCGCAGACAAGCCTCAAAGTTGATTTCCCAGGAGGAATCCAACAAGGCCCTTGAAACGTGGACATCAAGGAAGAAAATCAATCATCTTTTAAGTTTTCACCTGGGTGATTGATCCGCTGCCGCCAGCCCCCTTTTTATCTCTCTCAAGTCTTCGGACAAAGCCTCGCTCTCTCTCACTTCCACATTTTTTCCCCTCTCATCATTAAAGTGCGGGGTTTCCTTTTTCTGATCTGAAACCAAAATACATTGCTGTTTGCCAGCTGACCAGGTATTGGTCGCATGCTTCCAAACCTAATTTTCTCGGAAGGAAAGAGGCCCTCGTAAGCCTACTAGGAGGGGAAAGAAGAAAACTAGCATTGGCTGCGTTCCCACTAAGTGCCAGGCCCTTCTTACCCTGTCGAGTGTTAATTCAGGACTTAACCCTATCCAGGTGGGCCTGAGAACCCCACAGCTCAAATGAGGATGCTGGATTTAGGGCAGAGAAGTAACTTGCTAGATGCCAAACACGGTTTGCAGGTGGTAACGCAGAACTGGAGTGGAAACTGCTATTCCACCTCATTTCCACCAGGGCTGGGAATGAGCAGCCACCTGGAATGCACACCCCAGCGGGGCAGCATTAGAACCTCTCCTGACCCTGACCAAAAAGACAGAGGCATCTAGGAAGCCAGCTCTTGAGCAGTACAGGAGCCGCAGGAAGCCATCCACTCATTTGGGATGCACTGATGGCAAAGACCGAGGAAAGCCTGAAGAGGCGACACTCGAGCTGGATTTGAAGGAAGCATTAGGAATTTGGATCCTTCTGTGACAGCTGTTAAACTAGATCTTAATGAATGCGACTGGAGGGGCCTGCTGCTCTCTCCCCTGCTCTGTGTGCTTAGTGGTATCCTTTACTTTGTATTAAAAGAACTCATTTCCTTTTCCTGTGGCTGTTGGCATCTCTCCATCAATCATATCACTGTCACCTTGAGAGAGTCACACTTCAGGGGATGGGGGAAGGGCATGCACGCCATGGAAAGCAAGGGCACTGTTGTGGGGCAGCAGGACACCGTTGGGAACTACTGGCTCTCTCTAGGGTCTGAGGGGTGGGCCGGGAGGGGAGAGGGAGAACTGCTCACCTGGCAGGAGCCAAGAAATCAGAACTTTTCCTAAATATTTACAGAGAGCTGCTGAGAGGTTGTAAGCATGGGGCTACGTGATCAATTAAGATGCTCAAAAGGGTGCCCTGCTTGGGTGGCTTAATTGGTTAAAGCATCGTCCCATACACCAAACTGTTGTGGGTTCGATCCCCAGTCAGAGCTTATATCTAGGTTGTGGGTTTGACCGCCTACCAGAGCATATACAGGAGGCACCTGATCAGTGTTTCTCTCACATTGATGTTTCTTTCTCTCTCTCTCTTCCCCTCTCTTTCTCTCTCTATCTCTCTCATCCCCCTTTCTCCCTCCCTCTCTTTAAAATCAACAAACATATCATTGGGTGAGAATTTTTTTAAAAAAAGATGTTCTAAAGAACAGCTGGGGTAACAGCTCTGGGTGGTTTGAAAAGAACCTACTGCAGGTGACAGGACATGGGTCTTGGAAGGAACCAGCAAAAAATCAGAGGGAGGCAGCTGTTGGTGCCCAGCCCTTTTATCTTGCAGGAAAGGGAGAAATCAACAGTCCATGCGGAGGCTGGGGTCCTGTCTGTCCATACTCACAGGTCTGAATTCAAACCCAAAGGAAGCAAAGGGTCCCTTTCCACCCTAGGAGCTGAGAGATGCTAAAAGGCAAAAGAGTGGCTTCTGATGTATCAGTGAGGCTTTTACTGAAATAATGCTACATAAAACCACCCCAAATCTAGTCACTTGCAACAGTAGTCATTTATTTTCAAACCCACATATCTGCAGGTCAGCGGCAGTGTCCCTGCTTCAGACCGTAGGTTAGCTGGAGAAGCTCTCCTTCATGTGTTTCATTCTGGAGCCCAGAATGTTCTTCTCACCATTTAAGGTGGGTGCTTCTGGTGTGGGGAGCAGAAGCATGGGATGGTTCTTGTTTCCACTTCTACCCACATTCCATTGGTCAAAGCAAGTCACAGCCAAGCTTAACATCAGTGGGGTGAGGGTCTATACACCACTCATGAAGGTGGGGTGGTAGGCAGAAATTACCCGTGGATCAAATATCTAACTATCCCAGTAACCAGCAAGGACCACTCACTGACCCAAGAGCAAACCTGCCTGGTCACAGCAGGGAAAAGTACCGCATGCATGGTCGCGCTCTCAGTGGGCCGTGAGAAGGCCAGCTGGAGAAGACCAGCACGCCCACGAGAAGCCTACCTATAGCTCATTCTTTTCAAGGATGCCACCTTGAAGGAGGGTCAGGAATTAGGCAGTGACTGCCTGCATTTTACAGGGGAAAGAGTATAGTAGAGGTCATGATTTTATCACGAATGGTATCCACCCTGAGATTGAGGCATAGCTTGCACTGGTCCACCAGAGATCTGTTTTGCTTGGAAGCAGAGGAGCTTATAGGGAAGTGGGCCACCCCAGGGAACACAAGGTGGAGTTGCATGATGTGGAGAGTGGTTGGGGTGGGGTATCAGAAGAGGGGGAGACTAGCAACATGCTTCATCTATTAATGGGCTTCCATAAACTTCTGTCTGGGTACAAGGTAAAAGGATTTCCCTGGACAGTGAGAAAAACCTCAGAGAACGGCTGCTGAATGGTTCCCAGAAGCTTTGGAACCAGGACTTTCTACAGCAACTGACATGTATCAAGTGAGCATAAAGTTTGACTACATATAACATAAAGACTGAGTGAAGTAAGTCATAGAAAGACAAATACTGTATGGTCTCATTTATATTTGGAGTGTAAAACAAACCAAAAAATGAACTCACAGATACAGAGAACAGATTGGTGGCTCCAGAGGTGGGGTGGGGGTGGGGATGGGTGAATCAGGAGAAGGTAGCCAAAAGGCACAAACTTCCAGATGTCAGATAAATAAGTCCTGGGATATAATGGGCAGCATGGTGACTACAGTTAACAATACTCTATGGTATACTTGGCAGTTTCTAAGAGTGGATCTTAAAGGCTCTATATGGATTTACCTATTCTGAACATTCCATATAAATAGAGTCACACAACATGTGACTTTTTATGTCTGGTTTTCTTCACTTAGCACAATGGTTTTAGAGCTCATCCTCATGGCAACATGCATCAGTACTTCCTCCACTCTGTATCTTATAGTGTCTCCACTAAACAGGCCAACATTTTTTTTTAAATTCTCATTACAAGAAGAAAATCGTAACTGAGTGTGGTGATGGATTTAACTAAATTTATGGTAATGATCATTTCACAACATACACATATAGCAAATCATTATGTTGTATACCTGAAGCTAATACACTGTTACATGTCGATCATATCTCAGTTAAAAAAGAACTCAATGAAGATAATGTTACAAATTATAGTAGATAATATTTGTGCTTTCTAAGCACTTATTTAGTACGTATGAAAAAATTAGTTTGGCATTTTAAAAAACAAATAGCCAAAATGAAAGTGGCTTAAACGAGTTGGCATGGTGGTTCTATGGTGTCTTTAGGGAGCAAGACTCTAACATCCTCAGAATGTGGCCTCTGTTCTCAAGACCATCTTGTGGCCTAATATGGCTGCTACAGCTCCTGCCATCACATCTGCTGCATTCTGGGAAATATAAGGAGGTAGTGGAAGGGAAGTAGAAGAGTGTACCTTCATATTTTCATCATTTGGGGGGAGATGGCTCAGCACAGCATTTATGCTTAAATCTTATTGGTCAGAACTTGATTTCACAGGCATACAGCTGCAAGGAGGCTGAGAGGTAGAGTCTTTTTGTTGAATATCAATATGTGTAGGTAAAAGTTGGAGTTCTCTTAACTAAGAAAAAGAGTGTAATTGGTATTGAGGGACCACAGCCATTCTCTTCCAGAAAGAGAAAACACCAGGTAGACACCCCAAGTACTAGACAGCATCAATCTTGATCCAGAATCAGCAGCTGTCCTGGTAGTAGTTGCAATATCGGTATCTTCAGCATTGCTACAAGAGTGGACACATGTGCAAAAGTTGGTGGCAGAAGTGATTTCCACAGTGAAATTTTTTGAGGGGACAGAGGATGATGATGGACATCAGTAGTTGTCAAGGAAAACGATGTCTAGAGTACACAGGGACCCTGGCAGAAGACTTCCAGAGAGTCCTACAGAGTCTGTTAAAGCCTAAGTAGCAAAATACTGTGTGTGTCTGAAATCGCAAGCTCTTCCTTATCTGAGGAGGGATAGCCCAAGGGACAAAGGTTACGAATCTTAGTCTTGTCCCTTTGATGATGTTTTTGGTCACGTAGCATCTATTCCCTCAGCCTCCCTCCCTTCCCATGACTCTGCCCCAAGCTCCTTGGCTGCCTGTGTTACTGAGCTATGGAAATTGTGTTCTGATCCACAGGGACTTCTTAAAGCTAAGAGCTGTCTGTGGGACCTGAAATTGTGTTCACGGTGATTTCATTCAAAGTAATAACAGCATCAGATGTTATAGAAATCTCATCCTCATGATCATAAGCATTTATAATAGCCCATCATTGAACAAGTGCTTACATTGGAGGGGAATTTCCATGGAGAAAGTCAATCTTTCCAAAAATGTTAATTTTTTTGTAAGGAAATCAAATGAGATGCCAAATTGTCTCTGCCATTATGTCGCTCTTCCCTCCTGAGCACTTGCTGCTCTGATCAGTATGACATTTCACATGCAGCAATGCAGATGGGGAAATTTGCCTCCTGATGGAGACCCCTCATTTGCCCATTTGTCAGCCCTGCTTAAGCATCGATTGCCTGCTCTGGTTTTACAGTAGACAGAACATAGGGACAGAGTTAGAGACAGCTTCTCCAACCTCTGCCTCCGCCAGAGACCTTAAAGGGTTGGCTACACTTCTGGAGGGCAGTGAAGGAGATCCTTCCCATAACAAATAAAATCGAGCTTTGAAAGATAACATTGGAATATGTGGGTTAGGATTTAGGAGCACCCAAATCCTGACCAATCTTGTTCCCTTCATAAAAGGTCACCCTGGGCTATGTCCCTTGTCTCCTTAGCTGAGAATTTGGCCCCATTTTTTGACCCATCCCAGTTCCATGTGCTGCCCTGCTACCTCACAGTACTTTTGGAAACACCCATTTAGGGGACCCCCGTGAGCCTCCTTCCCAAGCACACCCCAACTCTCCCACCCACTTACCTCTAGAGGGAGCCCAGGCATTGACCAAGGGGTACTGAGTATGTAGTTATTTTATTCCTTGGATACCCCAGTCATTGTCTCTAGGAATAACAAGCTTCTCAAAGCCCTATGAAAAATGTGAGGTCTGAGAAAGACAACTATTGAACTCAAAATACGAAAAGAGGGCAGCAAAATCAAAATTAATAAGTTTGTTTAAATATTTGTGAAGTGCAACATTCAGTTGCATTCATTAATTGATAAATTTAATGCTCATAAAAATGCCATTACACTTACAAACTATTTGCAGGCTAAATTGTCTCACTTTGCAAGATTTCCCAAGGATGCTTGATGATAGCTGAGAAATTGTAGTCAACCATAAATAAGTTACTCAGAGCAAATTATCTCAAAAGCAAGATCACAAAAGATCCTTTCAATTTTTTACAACAAAAATTCATATTTGATATTAAATGTAGGTATACATTTACATATGTTTGATGTGATGTGGGGTAGAAACTCCAGAAATGAGTGCTTAGGGCCTATGAAAGTCATCAAAGGCTTCCATGCGTGTGATCTTGGAAGACTGTGATTAAGTATTCGAGAATCTGTTTTATTGTACACCAAGCAGTTTCAAAGCCACTATGGCAGTGGTTATATAAATTATGGTAAATAATGGACTACTATGCAGCCATTCCAAAGAACAAAGTGCATTTATATGTATTAACAGAAGACGTCCAGGGGATGTTATTACATGAACAAAGAAGTTGGAGAACAATATTTTCAGTATGATTTATTTTGTGTCAAAATACTTTGTGTATGTGTACATAAATAAATATGCAAATGCATGCTGGCATATGTGTAGAAAATGTCTATAAGGAGCCACAGAAATAGCAGTCATTTATCTCTGAATATCAAAAATGAGGAATTGAGAGGGGGGAGGAGCTTCTATGTTTATGTTATAATAATCATCTGAACTGCAAGAAAAACATTTAGTAGGTGCATATATTAATTTATGATTTTGAAAATAACACTGAAAAGGAGTGGTCTGCAAGGAGACAGGGAAAGAAGTTCACAAGCCAGGAAATGGCATTATTAACCGTGCACTGTCCGTGGTGAGCACCTGAGCACAGAGACCTGAACACCTGTCAGTACAGAGGTGAGCACGCAGGGATGTCAACAGACTTGCCATGGCCTGAGAAAAACGCCTTCCAGGTTTTTGTCCTTCATTTCACATTTGTCAGGCAACCTTCTGACTCAATATAATTTCAGGATTCCACCAATATTTATTGAGCACTGACTGTATTAGTTTTCTATGGCTGCTGTAACAAACTTAGTGGCTTAAAACAACACAAATACATTATGTTACAAAAGTTCAGAAGAGATCAGGTATCCTATGGGCCCCAATGGACTAAAATCAACCTGTCAGTAGGGCTGCATTTCATTCTGGAGGCTCTGGGGGAGAATCCACATTTTGCGTTCCCAGCTTCTAAAGCCACCCTCATCCTTTGGCTTGTGGTCTCTTTCCATCTTCAAAGCCATCTTCAAGTCTCTCTCTCTCTCTGACCTTCTGCTTCCCTCTTCCACAGATGCTTGTGAATACATTGTGCCCTCCTAAAAAACCCAGGATCATCTCCCTCTCTGCAGATCAGCTGATTAGCAACTTTAATTCCTCTTTGCCATGTAACCTAACATATTCACAGGTTCCAAAGATTTAGGACGTGGACATTTTTTGGGGGGGGTACTATTATTCTGCCTATGACAGCAACTAAATATCAAATGCATTTGGGGAGCTGAGAACAGAGTTTTGCTAAGACAAAATCCTTGCACTCAGGAGCTCACAATCTGCAAAGGAGGCAGCCCCTATGCTTGACCACATGCAGGACTTGCAAATGGGAAGGAATGGCCCAAACCAATTTTGAGAACTTAACTCATCATTCATGTCAAATGTGTAAAGGGCCCATTGATATATTGCAGGATGAGAGCCAGAGTGATTTATTGGAGGGAGCTGTCAGTGCACTACTCGTCCCCCACTACCCAGTGGGGCAGGGATGGATGTCCCCCCCACCTTAAGCCAAGTGGGGAAGGGGACTTTGAAGGGGCTTCTTGGTGAGCTTGATATGTGTCCTTTGGAAACAGGGGGGGACAATAGTCTGGTGTTTGACCCTCATGGAAAAAATCCAAAGCAAGAAGTCAAGAGACTTGGCTGATGGCATGAAGGAGGAAGAGAGAGGCCAGACTGCCCTAGGGACTGGCTACACTTCCACCAACAGAGCAGAGTGAGGTGGAGACCAGGTCCCCGTGGGCCAAGTAGACCCATGGAGGCAACTGTCCTGGAACAACCTTCAAAAGGGATGTACCCAAGAAGGGTCCTTGAGTCAGCCTTGAGCATTGGTCAAGCCCAGAGAGAATCCATACCAATCACTGCAAGTCCAGTTTCTCTCCCTCTCCCTGATTTGTCCCTGGAGGGATGAGAGGCAGCCTGGTGGGAGTGGAGAGGAGGGGGAGATGCACAAGGAGAGGAAAAGAAGAGAACACCATACTCTATTACTTCTGTCCCTATGATGCTGAAGCAGGCCCAAGCTGGGGAAAGGAAAGAGCTTTCACTTTAAATAAAGCTTTGAGTTTTAACTATTATACTGCACTGGGTGTTTTAATTGTTAAAATGAGATCATTTGGGTACCTAAAAGCGTGCAGAGGACTTCATTATAAAGAAGTGACCGGTCCAAATTATAAGATCACCCCAGAGGCAGGAAAACAAAGATGAAAAGAACAAATGTGAGAAAAAAGAAGTTGTTTTCTATTTCACCTTGGCCTCCTCCTGCCTGTTCAGTGGGCTCGTCCTAAGTGCTTCAGTTTTCCACAACAGAATCGCACGCCAAGTGCCACCGGGCTGGGCCCCAGTGTCCAGGCTGCTTCTTGCCAATGCTTCCCTCTATGTTTTAGATCGCAGCCCAGATTTTCTATGGCTGGGTTGGTACTGGGCTCTAGTCATCACCCACTGGATGGCCTCAGTCACGTCCCAAATCTGACCTGCCTTAGGATTCCAGATTTCCTTCAGAGGTCAACTATTTATCTGAGGCAGGCAAGTCCTAACCCCATTCAACATCTCTCCTTTCCCCCCGCTAAGCATCTAGGCTGTCCTTCCAATGCACCAGAGTTTGTCCAGTTTGGACAAAGCCATCTGTGCTTTTTCCTTCAGGCCCAGGGAATGAAGACGTGGGCATTTCTGGTTGATTTGGTCATCTCGCGTGCAGACTGAGCTGCTAGATGGCCAGAGCAGGGCCTGAATCTAGGGCTCAGGCTCAGAAGGCGTTTCCATGCCATGCGTCCAGGGCATGTGTAAGCCTCCCCTTCACTGCACTTCTGACCTTCTGCTTGTAAAAATTCACCCATGGCAGAGAAGCATTGAAATCCTTACTGCATCTGCCATTTCCAATCAGGCTCTGGTCACCCTTTGTGGTTTCATATCTGTTCACCCATCCACCTGCAGCCTTGCTGGGTTCACTCTGGGCAGCTGTTCAAAGATGACAGTACCAACAACAATAACAGCAATAATAATAACAGCTAGTACTTCTTCAGTGCTTCCTATATACCCAACGCTCTTGTAAAAACAATGTATTACTTCTCAAACCTCCACTTCAATCCTGTGAAGTCAGTACTGTTTATTATTGCTTTTTTAAAAATAAATGAAGAAACTGAGGCACAGGGAGGTTCCATTACATGTCCGGGGTCACACGGCTTGTAAGGGACAGAGTCAGGCTCCAACCTTAGCACGCTGACTCCAGAGTACAAAGGCTCAATGACTTTGCACTTCTGTTTCTGAGACACAACAAAGACTTTTATATTTCTTTGCTTTTATTTATACTGCTCTCCGTGTGTGACAACCAGATCAAATGTTCTTTCTCTCTTAAATTCCCCTGACCCCACCCCCATCCCAGCAAGAGGACTTCTTTGCTGCCCGTCTGGGCTGGCATTGCACTAGCTATTCACTTCCATTAGAGGATTGCTTCACATTGTCATTGTCTGCACTGAGGTCTGTCTTCTCAGGTAGAATGTGGGTCCCAGAGGCAAAGGTGGTGTTTACGTAGCCCCAGGACTTACAGCAGAATGGCAAGGCACTGATGCATTGATTTCTCCCTGGGCCTCACACCTACAATTGTGTCCCATCTCTCGATTCAGGCAAGGTGATTTCAGATATGTAGGCTGTTGGGCTCTTTGACAGAGCCGAGGGCCTTGAGAGGTGCTCGGAGCCTGGGTCAAGCACTGGGGCCTATGCAGTGTTTCATGCGGAAGGGCTGTGTGGGGCCAACATGGGCTCCGTTACTTCTGTCTCCTCCTCTGTGCTGCCATGTACTCCAATTTGCTTTGTCCTCATGACCTCAGCTGAAGCCTGGCTGGCCTGGCAGGCTCAGGGGACATCTGTGCCAGCTGAAGGTGTCGACTGATCCCCTTGACTCTCCCAACACTGCTGCCTCCAGCACGCAGGATTTCTGAGAATGAGACCACTTGCGGGAAGGTTCCCACTGGAGAACAATTCCCAGTCCAGGATGACTAGGAGGGAGGGATAGGACGGAGGCCTAAGTCACTGCAGGAGTTAATGTAGGAAATGCTAGTATATACTTTTCCAAGACCTTCCCCAGGCACCCCTGGCACCCTCCTGGGCTCCTTCCTTGCCAGAACAGAAGTCTCACTCAACCATTCCCATTTATTTCTTTCACAGAGCCTCAGACCTGGAAGCAGCCTTCAAATTGGGCTGTGTCCAGCTGCCAACACCTCATTCCATTGCTGGATTTGCTAGGAAGGTCATTGTTGTGCTAAACTCCCTCAGTGGCTGCCAGTAGCTCTTAGGGCACATTTCAAAATCCTCCATAAAGACCTTCATGGTCTGGCCCCTGCCTACTTCTCCAGCCACGTCTCTGGTCATCTCCTGCATGTCACTATGCTCCAGCCACACTGACCTTCTCTTCATTTCTTCAGTTTCGACACTTCCTCTATTTTCCCCTTCTCCTAGCTGAAGTCATCTGTCAGAAGTTTCTTCACTTTAATAGTCTTTTCAAAGAACCTGCTTCATTGATTGATTGATTCGTTCATTCATTCAGCCAATCGATCACTTTTAGATATTTTACTCTTGGGCTGGAGTTATGTGCCTGAAATTTTGATTGGCTCATTACCTGGGTCAGTAATTCTATGGGTCCTGCTAGAGTCAAGGTAGAGGTGAACTTCTCCCAAGGATCAATCCAGTGCCAAAGGCCCCAGGGGCAGTTGTTGCTAATGGTCAAGAGCTGGCCCCTGAAGTCAGACTGTCTGCATACTTCGAATGGCTTCTCTAACGTTGCTGCTGTGAACTTGGACAAATTGCTTTGCTTAGTTCCACCTCAGTTTCCTTATTCATAATATGGGAATAACTGCAGTCTCTGTTTCTTAGGATTGTTAATATAAAGCCACATAGAATAGTGCCTGGCACAGAGTACTCATTATATAAGTGCTCGCTATGACAATATGGGAGAAACTTTAAAATATCTCTATTTATAGTATTCCTTACTATAACCCATCCATAGCCTAATACTATATACATATACATATGTGTATAATATTCTAAAAGGTACATGGAGAAAACTGTATCTCTCAACTACCATAACCCCTATAAGGTTCTTTTTCCTAGAGGCAACTCTAATACTAGTTTCTTATGTATTTTTCCAGAGATACCTTATGCACTTAGAAAAGTATGTGTGCATCTCTGTCTATCCATCCAACATCTATGGACACACCAATGATAGCATTCCACATACTCTACTGATTTTTGATCTTTGCTTTTTATAAAGGAAGATCTCCAGTCAACACTCCAAGTTCTTCAGCCCTCCCTCTGAAGGCTGAAAAGGCACAAGGAAGATACAAGAAGCAGTGACCCACCCCTGGTGACTCACAGGGCCCCTCTTAGCCTGGGCCCTCACTTCACAGCCCTCTTTTCTCTGGAGGTGTAATGTAACTAAGACAGTGGTTCCCACACTTCAGTGTACATAAGAATCACTTGAGAGGTTCTTAATTCAGATTCCAAGGACCAATTCCCTAGAGATTCTAATGCAGTATGCCAGGGAGGGCCCAGGAACACACAGGTGATTACAATGCAGAGTTCACAGAAATCACACTGCCATGAGGAGAATTTCATGCCCAGAGAGAGACGGCATGTTTGGGGCTTGGATGATCCTTGCATCACTCAATGCAAGACCTTGAAGTTCAAACATACAGTCCAGTATTGGCAAACTCATGATCCAACTGGGTGGCAAAACTCACTATGAAAGGTTTAGGCAAAGAGGATTGAGTAGGTCAGATGGCCTGTGCTGTGGTTTCAGAAGACAGGTTACTGAAGGTTCTAGAAGTTCTCCTGGAAGAAAGGAGACTTGAGAGTGACATTGAAGGATAGAGAAGGAATGGGTGGTTGGAGAGAATATTGACTGGCTTGGACCACAAAAATATGCTGGAAGAAAAATCACACTGTAAGGGGAGACCTTGGTCACAGCAAGTTGTAGGACACCTCTGTGCAAATCAGAAGAAAAGGTACCTGCTCTGAGCAAACGGTGCAGGGTTGGGCAACCGGATGGTACCTATGGACAAAGTTAAAGCAACGTTTCTTTGGGGGGTGCAGGTTTGTGCCAGATTGACCAGGTTACTGAGGGTATGGTTGAAGTTTCAGCTTCCACTCATCCTCTTGGCCTTCATGCAGTGCACAAACTGTCCAACCGCACATGAGGACACAGGCAAAGGCAGGCCCTTAAAGGAATGAATGCTGAGATGTCACAGAAGCAGGAAACATAGGAGAAGCAGGCTTAGGCGTAGGAAAAATAATGAATTTAATTCTGTATTACAGAATACAGGTTTTGGGATGATTCAGGTTAAACCTATCCAGTGAGCTGCGGCATAATGGAACCTTGGCTAATGACCGGGAAGAACTTGGACCTTTCAGTTGTGGACTGATCATCAGGATAAACCTCTGGCTTACCTCTGGACCCAGTAGCTTAGTGGAAGGGGAGGACAGGCATATACATTATGCATGTACACACCCACACATATCATTGGGAGAACCATCTGATGGTGTATGTGGCACAGTCTGGGAGGAAGGCAACAGCAAGTGTCAAGACTCCAGGGAAGATTTCCTGCAGGGACTGGACTTGATAGACAGGTGTGGCCAAGCTAATGAAAACAGGGAAGGCTTGCATCATTTAGAGTGTCTGGCTTCTTCTGCTCATTCATATCTCAGCTCAATTGTCACCTGGCATGGCCTCCCATGACCACCCTAGGAAAGTAATTCCTCAGTCCCTTTCAGTCCATTACTCTGTTTTATATTCTTTGGAGCACTTACCCTCATCTGAAATTATCTCATTTTCTATTTGCTGGTTGACTTGTTTTTGTGTTTACATGTTTATTGTGTATCTAATTCCATTGGGGTGCAAACCACCACTGAGGCAAGGATTTTGGCTGTTTTGTTCAGCCTTATATCCTCAGTGTCTGGCACATTTCAAGTGCTTGGTAGATATTTTCTGAATGAATGAATGAATGAATGAATGAATGAATGAAAAGATCAAATAGAAACATGCACAACTCCACTGCCAGCAGGAGACTTTTCTGTATTCTTTTGTCTTATTTGTGGAGGAGGCAGCTTGTTATTTTCCTGACCTAAAAACCACTCCTGTAAGATTTCTGAAGCTCTGTCCTCCTGGAAGGAGCCTTCCTGCCTGTGGACCTCGGCCTTAGGCATAGCTGTGACTGATCCACCTGTGGTCATTGTGGTGGCTGCATTCCCCAAACCAGCCAGACTTGACCAGTCCCCTAACACCCCTTTCCACATCTAAGCTCTCTCTCTGCTCTCTCTCCATAACACTTTGCAACAATGGCTCAATCAGGGACTTGAAGGATTTGTTTTTTCTATTAGTGAAAATTGAGGAGACAATGCTGTGGAATTTGTTGTTCTATTCAGGACACCATGGATCTGGAAGCATTCAGACATATCAATATGCAAGCATGGGTATATTTAGCTGGAAAATGCACAGGGACTTCAAACTTTGAATAAAACCCTTAGCCAGAGGGAAGATTTAGTGATTTAAGAAATGCTTTTTAAGCCAGCATCTCTCTGGACTAACAGGTAGAATTGTTTCAAGGTAAGTAAGTCAGTCCTGTTCTTCTAGGATCAGGTAGGTTTGAGAACTTTAGTGACCAGCACCCTTGGATAAACCCTTAAGGGCTCAGCGGCAAATCTGAGAGTGATTCTTTTTCTCTATGAAAAAGACCTTTGCAATGACATCAATTACCTCTCCCCCAACCTTTAAATAAAATTCTACTTAAGAATTTATTTTAGTATAAAAGTGCATGTTCATTGAAGAAAATTTAAAGACAATGATAAAAAGGAGAAAATTATTATTGCCATCATTCTATAACCTCCATAGAAAAGACCACTATTAACAGCTAGCACTCTCTCCTTCTTTCTCCATCTCTCTTTTACCATCTAGTCCTTTTTTTAGGAAGCATATGAATTCTATTTTGTATATGGTTTTCTTCCTAATCATGTAGCCACATGTGTGGGACACTGTTCTCGCACACACTCACACACACACACACATACACACACTGACCATTTAGTGATGTCCCTTTATATTCTGAGAATTATGGTTTTGCATGGCTTTACTGACTTCATATTATTTTTGTTCTACAATCTATGTAACCATCCTCTTTTGCTGAGCATTTGAGTTGTTTTGATCCTCTATCTCCCTGTCTGTAATATAGAGGCAATAAAGGGATGGCCCTCACTCACAGGGATAAAATGAGATAATGCATGTGAAGGGCTTGGCAGAGTGCCTGGCCACTTTATGTGCTCAATAAATAAATATTAGATTTACTTATTACCATCAACTTTGACCTGATTAAAAATGCTGTAAAGATGATCCTGGTAACTAAATCTCAGTATAAATCCTTGCATGTTGTCCTGGAATAAATTTCTAAAAATATGATCTCTAGATCCAAGCTTATACATCCTTTTAAGGATTTTGGTGTAGTTTACTAAAATCCATGGGTATCAGTGCCTATTTCTTGTGCCCACTTGAGCATTCAGCAATAGTATGTATTATAATAGTTTTCAATTTAATAGGTATGTTGTTTAAATTTGAATGTATTTACTAATGAGGTTGAACATCATTTTCATACATTAGGTTGGCCACTTGTATTTCTTCATTTGTAATTTATGAGTTTGTGTGATTTGTCCAGTTTTTCCGGTTAAGGGCTTATTTTCTCTCTTTTTTTTAAAAATTTTTATTTTTTTAATTAATTAATTTATTTTTTCAAATACAATATTTTCTCTTAATTAATATTAATTTCTCTATAGTTAGGATATGAACTGTGTGTGTGAGAGAGTTTCCAGTTTTGTTTGTGTTCTTTAAACTTGAATTATGGACGTTTTGAAGAGAAGTTTTTAAAGAATATTTATGTAACCAAGTCCTACATTTTCTTCTACTACATCTTTTCTTCCTTTGCCTTTTGGTTGAGAAATTCCTTCTCTGCTCAGAGGCCAACTATATATCCTTGTTTTACCTTTATTTTAGTTGTTTTATGGTTTTATCTTTTACATTTATTTTTAAATCAATTTGGTCTTCATTCAAGTATGTATTCAGATGTAGTGATACAATTTTATTAATTTCCAAATAATTAGCAAGTTACTTCACCACAATGTTTTGAATAATTTATTCTTTACCCAATGGCATGAAATGCTGCCTTGTTTATGTGGGTCTTTTGGGGGGATTTCTAGTATATTGCACTTATATCTTCATTCTTATACCCATATCACACTCTCTTAATTAATGCACCTTTAAAATATGTTTTAATATCCAAAAATAAGTGCCTCCTTTAATCCACTGCTTCAATTTTTATTTTGATATCTCCCACGTTTATTCTTTCAGAATAATTTAAAAGTCAGTTTGCCAAGTTTCAAAAAATTCTATTTAAATGTTTATTAGAATTATATTTTATTTATGAATTAATTAGAAGTAAATTTAATTTTTAAAATGTTGAGACTTCATATTAAGAAACATGGTATATTTTGACAGTAATTCACTTTCTTTTATGTTCTAGGGCAGGGTTTTTAACTTTCCTGTGGTATAAACTTGGATGGGTTTCTATTCACCAATTAATTGAGAGTCTTTTAATTTTAACAAGGGAGCTTACTTATTCATAGCTGTTGTCACAATTTTTAAAAAGGTGAAAAAAATGGGTGGCTTTATTTCTGTTATTTTAAGGTTTTGTCTTTATGCTTTTTCATTATTCTCTTCGCTTTTGTGTTGCTGCTCTCTGGAAGTGCAATTTTTCTGTACTTCTTGCCTGATAAATTTGAAGTTCATATCCTGTTTTACTCCTAACAAGTTGTTTTTAAATTTAAAAAAAATGATTAAGTTCTCCCTAATTTATGTCAAAAAAGAAGCCTTTATTAATACCCATGTGGAAATAGAAACCTAGTAAATTTTGCTTCTCTCCTCTCACCTCCACTCCTTAGTTAAGAAAAAAGACCCCAAAGAATGCAAGGTATTATATATGGGTTAAAATTAACTTATTTTAAGGTGGGGTTTTTTTTGGTTTACAAAATGTAATTTTATTTTACTTTACTCTGCTGTTACATAGGGCATAACATTTTCACAAGGCTTTTTTTGGACTACAGTCAATGATTAGCAACACAAAATAGTGGTCCAACTCTCTACATAACAATCACTAGACAAACCAGACACCCTCTCACATGTGCACAAATTTGCATGGAAATGTGCTAAAGTTTTAGACTTGGACTTGTGTACTTCAACTGATTTCCCACTCTACTGCATTAAGAAATGACATGCACTTTAATTTGCCAAAAGCAAGGCCTGTGTTCTGGCAGTAACATGCTACTTCTACTACACGGTAAAGTGAATACCAGAGCTGCAAAGGTAGGGGGTATGACTGAATTTTTATTAGGAAGGGAAACTGTCAACTGAAACAGCAGCAAATGAAAAGCAAAGAAGGAAAGCCCCTGTCGCCACAGATACAGAAGCCCCCCATCAAATGACACGGGGAGCATTTCCATTGGTGACCTGCCTGGCCAGAAATGCCAAATGTTTTTCCATTCAATCTAATACTTCTGGATTCCTACCCAAAAGGAATACGTGAACATGGAAAAGCTGCTTTTCCATGAAAGGAAACCCCCAAAGAAGAGCGAGGGAAGGACTGTAGAAATTAAGAAGTTATGTAAAACACTCTTTAAATTGTAATAAACTACATTTTCATATCTTCACAGTAATACAAAAACACAGTTGCCTGCAGAACTGGTTCCGATTACTGAAATACCAGGTACATTTTTAGTCCTCTATGTAAGTGTTTGGAAGTTACTTATGTTTATGTGAAATGAAGCTATTAATAGTAACTGCACATTAGGAAGGCCAAGACAAACACAGATCAAGGAATGGAGTTCTCCCAAAGCTGCAGTGTGAAGACTATAAACAGTCGATTCCATACACATGAATGGGTTTCTTTGCTCTAGGAAATCCAAATGGAATAAGGAATGGAGATGTGTACAAAGGTTTCTGGAGGGAAGGGGGAGGACCCCCTGGACGTGGTTGGTTTTCTGCCCCCTCTGCCGCATCACATTCTTCCCCAGCGCTGTCTGACGTCCATAGTGTAAGGTTGTCCCTAAGCAGCTGCATGATGAGGGTGCTTGCATCGAGTTCGGCACTGGCCTCAGCGAAAGCCGTTTGAGCCCGTGGGCAGGCAAGCTCTGGGTTCTTCAGGATCTCACAGTAGAAAACAGAGACGTTAAGAGCCAGCCCCAGACGAATTGGGTGGGTGGGCCGCATCTCCTTCCTGCCTCTATCAAAAATCTCTTGGTAAGCTCCTTAGGAATCACCGTTCGTTTCCGATCATCACCACGTGCAACTTCGGCAAGCTACCGGCAGTCATCTCCCTTCATTTTCAGGTAGAAGATCTGACTCTCTGCATTAGTTGTGTTGGCTATGAAACACTTACCCAGCAATTGCAGGACCGTCGTGCAGAGGGACCGCAGCTCCGACTCCACTTTCTCCCGATAGCCCTTCATGAGCTGCAACTTCTTGTCCGAGGTGTCGGTTTTCTGCTCGATGCTCGAGATGACCCTCCAGACGGACCTGCGACCCCCGACCACGTCTTTGAAGGCCACCGAGAGCGGGCTGCGCTCCTCGTTGGGCAGCTTGGTGTCCTGCCCCGTCACGGCCTTCGTGCAGGTGGCCCTGTCGTCATAGCACTCGGCCGGCTCGGCCAGCTTCTCCGTCCGGATCAGCTCCGTCTTCTCCGCGGGGGCGGGGAGGGCAGGCGAGGGCGAGCCCCGAGCGGAGCGGAGCGGAGCGGAGTAGGCGCGTAGAGCTCCGGCGGCGGGCGCGGGCAGAGAGGTTATTTTAAAGATTTTTTTTTAAAAAATCTGTACATTAGGAAACCCCATTAAAGATAATCATTTAGCTTTAGCTCCATCTCAGAGCTTACTCTTCAGGTCTTGAAATCATGGCTTTCGCAGTCTTAAATTCTGTATTTAACTCATTTCTTAAGCATCAGGCCATATCTTCAAGTGATTTTTCTTTTTCATCACAGCCCCACAGGAAGTGTACTTCTGAGCCCTTTCATGTCTGAGGAAACCTTTCTGCTGTCCTCCCAGGAATGATAATCTGGGGTGACAATCAGAATTCTCCGCCATACTTGTCCTCTCCTGTTGCTCCTTCTCCCCTGGTGTTTGGTTTTACGGAGAGAGCTAAAGCTTGCCTGGCTTTCTCTCTTTATAATAAACTTTTATTTTCTCTTACATTTGGCAAATGCTTTTCTTATCTGTATGATTCAAAAAAAAATTTTTTTAAACGGGTAGAGATAGGAAATAACTATATATCTCCATCTAAAGACTAAATATACAAAGCTATGTAAAGATGAAATACTTCATGACTTCCTACTGATATTTTCTTTTTTTCTTTTTTTTAATTTTATTTTAATTTATTTTTTCAAATACATTTGTCTCTGCCTTCCCCCCACCACTTTCCCTTGTCCCCTCCCTCTTTCCCTCCCTCAGCTCTTCCCCTTTGGTTTTGTCCGTGAGTCCTTGCTATATGTTCCTTGACTTTCCCCTTCCCTTCCTTTTCCCCACCCCCCCTCCCTCCTTCCCCCTTGTCTCTGTTGATTTCTTTTCCTTTCAGTGTCGTGGGTCTTATTTTCCTTGCATCTTTGTATTGTTGGTTAGGTTCCACTTATAGATGAGATCATATGGTATTTGTCTTTCGCCCCCTGGCTTATTTCGCTTAGCATAATGCTCTCCAGTTCCATCCATGCTATCACGAAGTTTAGTAGTTCTTTTTTTCTTTCTGCTGTGTAGTATTCCATTGTGTATATGTACCATAACTTTTTGATCCAATCATCTACTGATGGGCATTTAGGTTGCTTCCAACACTTGGCTAAATGGTGTTGGGAGAGCTGGACGGCTACCTGCAAAAAATTGAAATTGGATCATCAGCTGACACCATACACAAAAATAAACTCAAGATGAATAAAAGACTTAAATATAAGTCGCAACACCATAAAAGTCCTAGAGGAGAACATTGGCAGGAAACTCTCAGATATCCCACGCAGCAATTTTTTTCACTGATATGTCTCCTAAAGCAAGGGACATAAAGGAAAGAATAAACAAGTGGGACCTCATCAAAGTAAGAGGCTTCTGCACGGCAAAAGAAAACATCAGCAAAACAGAAAGGGAGCCAACCATATGGGAAAATATATTCGCTAATGATACATCAGATAGTGGTTTGATCTCCAAGGTATATAAAGAACTCACTCGACTCCACTCCAAGAAGACAAACGATCCAATCAAAAAATGGGCAAAGGACCTGGGCAGACACTTTTCCAAGGAGGAGATACAGAGGGCCCAGAGGCATTTGAAAGGATGCTCAGCATCACTAGCCATCAGAGAAATGCAGATCAAAACCACCATGAGGTACCACCTCACACAGGTCAGAATGGCCGTCATAAACAGATCAACAAACAACAGGTGCTGGCGAGGCTGTGGAGAAAAGGGAACCCTAGTCCACTGTTGGTGGGAATGCAGACTGGTGCAGCCACTGTGGAAGGCGGTGTGGAATTTCCTAAAAAAGCTGAAAATGGAACTGCCTTTTGATCCAGTGATTCCCCTGCTGGGACTATGCCCTAAGAACACCAAAACGCCAATACAAAAGAACCTATGCACCCCAATGATTCAAAATTTTCATGAGGACGTTTCTTGTTGCTGGTCTCTTTTCCTTTCCTGTTGCTCATTCAGTCCTTTCAACTGGCAGAAATAGCAGAAAGTGTCTTTTTTCCTATTTTATAAAATAATTAATTCAACCTAATTTGCTTTATTTTCACCTCTCTGTATTGAGGTTATCACCCCTGTGATATATCCTTCCTTTTCTTTTTAACTTTATTATTTTCATTCCTTATTGTTTTTTTCTTTTGAAATCAGGGAGAATTTCCCAAACTTGATTTCTACATTGCTCTTAGTTTCTTGAAGAATCTCACCCACTGTTTGCCTTTATTGTAATCTGTAAATTAGCGGTTGCATTCCATTTTCATAGATCTTCTCAAGAAAAAGAATGTGTATTGTGTGCTTCGCATATGCCTGGCATTGTGCTAAGTACAGATCACACATTGGCATCTTGTGTAAGCCCCGCAACACTCTCTAGGGAGAAGACACTATTTCATTTCATTTTAAGTATAGTTGGTATACAATATTGTATTAGTTATATTTGTTTCAGGTGTACAATAGTGACGTGACATTTTTATACCTTACAAAGTGATCACCTCACTGATTCTAGCAATCATTGGTCGCCATGTAAACTTACCATAATATTATTGACTACATTCTCCTGTTCCTTTTTCACGCATCCCCTACTGCCTTCCCCTCTGGCGGCCACCCCTTTGGTCTTTGTTTCTGAGGTTTCTGAGTCTGTTTTTGTTTTTATATTGTTTGTTTGTTTTACATTCCACATATAAGTGAAACTCTAAGGCATTTGTCTTTGTCTGGCTTGTTTCACTTAGCATAATCCTCCCTAGCTCCATCCGTGCTGTCGCAAATGGCAAAATTTCATTCCTTTTTATTGCTGTGTAATATTTCCATATACATATCACATCTTCTTTATCTATTTATCTCTCGGCAGATGCTTAGATTGCTTCCACATGTTGGCTATTGTAACGAATGCTGCGAGAAGCATAGTGGTGCAACATGTATCTTTTCAAATTAGTGTTTTTGTTTTCTTTGAGTAAATACCCAGGAGGGGAATTATTGGGTCATAGATCTATTTTTAGGGTGGCTTTTTTTGAGGAATTTCTGTACTGTTTTCCATACTGTACCAATTTACAATCTCACCAACAGTGCCCAAGGGACCCCTTTCTCCACCTCCTTGCCAATACATTATCTGGTAAGAAGGCACTATTTTAAACCCCAATTTTATAGGAAATCAATTGTCTCTCGAACTTGCCTGGGACCACAGAGCCAGCGAGTGCAGAGCCAATATTCAGCCAAGACTCCTCACCCACACCTTACATGGTCTTTGGGCCCAGTTTGTCCTAACGTGCCCTTTCTCCATACTTCCCTGGCTGGGCGTCTGCTGTAGATTCATGGATGCAACTACATTTTGAATCATGTTGAGAGGAATATTGAAAGTTGTGTAAAATCAACTCCTGCTTCTTCCTGTGATTTTACTCTTCAGGAAGACATGTTATCTGATGTCACAGATGGGCCCCTTCTTTTGAACTTTGCCTTCTTCCTGGGGTTATTTTCTGCCTCTCTGCCCTCCCAGGTTCTGAAGGCAGAGGGACACCTAGCATTTGTTCACTCACTGTGGGAGAGTTGAAATCAGTTCTGACTGAGATGGTCAGAGTGGGCTACGGTTTATCTGTCAGGTTTAGGCAAAAGGAAGGAGAAGAAAATCAGTTTTTCCGTAAATGCACAGGACAACCCAGACACCCAGCAGTTTGGGGGAGGTGGGAGGGCAAGAGGGAGACAGGTGCTTTGAGACTCTATGCTCCAGGAGGTGGCCTGCCTGTTTCTGTGAAGTGTCCCAATGCCACGGGTCTTGCTCCCCTTGGTCCTGTCAGGAACTGATGTCACTAGTGACTTGCAGCTCCGTGAGACTCCGTGCCCCTGGCATGGCTCCCCAAGCCCTGGTTGGATCCATATGTGCCCACAGCCCAGCCTCACCGCTAGGCCTTTCCTTTGAGATGGCGGAAGGGGCTGTAATAATGGAGTTCTGCCAGAACCTCTTTCTTTAACTTAGGAGGCATGAAAATCCATTGTCCATAGACTGGGTGCTTTTAAAACCTGTATAAACCAGGCGCCAGGGCTGAGTGGAGGTAGGGAAAGGAGGGAGTTGGGGAATGGGGATAACTTTAACAGTGTCAATGATAAAAACAAAGAAAACAATTTTAAAAAAAACTGTATAAATCAGCTTAGGTTATTCTGCTTCAACCCTTCACCATCTCTCCATCACTCTTAAAATCCAGACTTCTCACCGGGTCTGCAACGCCCACCAAGACCTGCCGTCTGCCTTCCCGGCCTCAGGCAGTGCCCTCTGCCCTCCCTGCCCGCTCCCCAGCCAGCCGCTCCGCCCTCCTTCCGATGCCTGCAGCACGCCAGGCTGCGCCTGCTCTCCTCTCAGACCTGTTGGGAATATTCTCTCCCTGTCGTCCTCATCACTGGCTCCTTATCATGCAGGTCCTAGCTCAAAGCTCGCCTTCCCTGAAGGGCTTTCTTAACTACCTGTAGAGATAACCTGCCGCCCTTTGCCTGCCCCTGCAGGCTCTCCATTAAGTCTGGCAGGGGTTCTTACTTGGAAATATCTTGTTTATAACTTTGTGTATTAGTCTTCAGTCTGGCCCCTCAAACTGGAATGTAACCTTCATGAGAACAGGAACCGTGTCTTTCCTGTTCCGTGTCCCCAGTACGAGGGCCGTGCTCAGCACAGAGTAAGTGCCAATACTTGCGCGAGTAGGTGTCACCCATTCCCCTGCAGGCAGCTCCCCTCCCACCAGGCCAGCCTGCCTTCAGTCGTGTGCATTTCCATCAGCCATGCCGACTTCACAGCACTAGTCTACATTCTCCCCTGTTTTTATGTTCAGCTGGTCATTTTAACCTGACCAGCGGTGGAGGGAAGGAGGAGGGGAAAGTGGAATCTCTAACGAAAGCTCTGGCTTTCCTGCAAGTTCAGACTAATCTAAATCAAACCCTTTCTTTCTTTCCCTGAATTCAGAGGTCATGTTCAAGAAGTGGGAGAGATCTCTGGGGAACTGGAGGACACACAGTTCTACCTGGAGTGACACCAGGTGGACCAGGTGACTTCTAAGAGGATTCTCCACTCTCGGGCACCCTGTCACTGTTCCTGATCAGGACGGTCCCATCAGCTGCTGCAGGGAAGTCCCCAGGTTGCTTTGATAAAACGAACTGTCGACACAGCGCGGCATCCTGCCAGGTGAAGTACGTGTGTAAGTCACCAACGAGAAGCTGATGCACCCCTCTTCTTGGTACCATCCCCAAAGCAGAGCTCCCTCTACCCATCCCATCCCTGAAATTACCTGACACACCAACTTTCAAGCAAGAACTCCAGGGAGGCTCGAGCCCAGATGCAAGGTCTATGCTTTGCCTGGCGGGTACGGCATGAAGCTGGGCACATATCTGCGTAGCCCGAGTCCCACATTCACACATGAGTAAGCTCTGAGCTGGAGGGAACGTACCCATCGAGCCCGGGCTCCTCACCTGACAGACGAGGCAGCTCCAGAGCTTCCCAAGAGAAGGGAAGACGCATCCCCCGAAGGTCACATGGTAAGCAAATGAAAGAACCTCTACTTCATTCCTAGTCTCCTGATTCCGCTCCTAGTCTCACTCCACTGTGCCTCAGTTTCCCCAAATAGGCAGGATTCTCACCTCAGAAGAATGAGAAGCAACCAGTCCCTGCTACCTGCTCCTCCAGCCCTGCCAACCAGAGAATTCCTTCCCCAGGAGGCAGGTGAGCCACACTTACACTGTCCTCCCCTACGTCGCCCTCCCCCACACCTGCTCAGGGAGGAGGCAGGACCCCTTGCAAGGAGAGAGGAGTCTGAGCTCCATCTGACATTGCGACATGCAGCAGAAGAGGGGCAGTGCTCAAAGTTGCAGCCTAAAGCCCCCTGTTCCCAAGTGGCCTCACCTGGTCCTGCTTCTGTGCATGGCTGACTCACAAAGGCCGGGAGCGGGGGACCCGACTCCGGGCAGAGCGCGATTAGCTCAGTGTGTTCTGACTCATGAGGTGATGTCAAGACCGTCCCAGGGCACATCATCAAACATTCCAGAGAAGAAAAATGGCCATCCTTACCAATCAGAGAAGAATATTTTAAACACCTTAAATCGATAAGGCTTAAGACGGGGCCCGTTTCTTCTCATTTCTCACCGCGGAAACTGTCGTGGAAAACCCCGGGGCGATCAAGCGTATCCTCGCCCGAGCAAGAGCAAGCCCGACTGGCTGTCAGGAGACGAGGCGGAGGAGCAGCCCCGATGGGGACGCTCTGCGCTGTAAGTGGGGTCCCGCTTCTCACCCCGGGGTTGGCAGCACCCGTCCAAGGAGAGCGAGCTACGCCTTAGTTTCTATCACAACATTTCATTGTGCTAAAGAAAACCACCTGATTGGCGAAGAGTAAACTCACTTAATAAGCTCTCTCCCTGCCAGACATGGATTAAAAGTGATTTTTTTTTTTTTGCCTAAATTACATTTTATTTTCTCACCAGCTGCTAACTCTCTGAGACAGATTGGGAGATAAATTATCACAGCAGTGAATGAATCTAATTTTTCAATATAATTCACTGTAATTCTATATTTTCCATACAAGATGGAAATAGCACTCGCTCTTTGCCAAGAACCAAACTTTCAAAAAACCACAATATCCTAGACTCTCAGAAGTCTATATCTTTCGCAGGTACAGAGTAAGTAGCTGACCAAGAAAAATCCTGTAGGCTTGGGCAAGAGCAGGGACAGAGGCAAGAGGAAGACTTAGAGAGAAGATGACAGAAAGCAGATAGGAAGACAGATGTACTTAGATGCCTCCACCCTCTGCCAGCTCATGACAGTGCAACCCTTCAGACCTGCCTTCACCCCCGACCCCCCACATTCCTGGCTTGTTTCTTCATTCTGGACTGTTCTTCCCCCAGTTCTTCACATGGATGATTGCTGTTCATCATTCAGGTTATCACTCAAATGTGAGAGGTTATCTTTGGGCATTCAGTGGGATAGCCCCTCCCAGTCACCTCCTATCGCGTCAGCCCATTCTGTTTTCTTTGTAGCAGTTCTCTGTCTGAAACGGTGACTTTATTTGTTTATTTTTTGTTGTTGCTGGGTTCTGTGTCCTTCCATAGGACGTAAGTATGCAGGGACGGTCCTTCCCAGGCTTGTTTACTGTGTGTCTGGCACAAGGTGGGTAGTCTGTCAATATCTGTGGACACCGTGAAATACAAACAGGAAAGGCAAAGAGAGGAGTCGAATTTATTGCCAACGCCTCATCAGGTGCTTAGCCCGAGCTGCCCAGTGAGGGTGTCATGTAGCAATTTGTTATTGTTAGTGGATTACTGATGGAAAATTGGGAGCGGGAATGGAGAGAGCAGCGCTTGACAAGGCATCCTGGCTTGTCTGTGAGCGTGACTGCACCTCGTGTCGGGGAGCAGTGTCTCAAGGTTCATTTTTCCTCTGCGGGGCCTTCTGCCAATACTTCAGGAGAAATTAAAAATGGTAACTATTAAGAAGGCTGTTTACTAACAAGTCTTTCCCAATCAGAGTCAGGCTGAACACAGCCGAGGCCAGCCTGGTGTTGCCTGATCTGCCTTCCTTTCTCTCACCCCCGGAGACCTGAGATGTAGGCAGAGTGCCTGTCTGAGCGGCCGGATCCGACACTGAGTCCAAATGAGCTTCAATAATTGAAAGAAGCAGCATCTGCTATAGGGGAGAAGTGTAGCCGTTCTGTTTGCTTTAAAGAGGCCGTGACCAGCTCTGGCTTGGATCTGTAGGGAATATAAATGATGCTATTAAGTCCCTGTAATTTACAAGTCATCATTTGCACAAAGCTCTGTGAGAAAGGGTATGGAAACCACACATTGAATGCCCAGGGCTCTGGGGCATCCTCATCATTCTCTCTGCCTGGGGAACATAGGCTCAGGCTTGAGGGCTCAGCTCAAGTGCTGTCCCTGCAGGGCCTTCCTAGAGTGCCCCCTCCCACCCCAATTTAACCTGTCTCCCTGGGTCTTTTCACCTGCATATAGTCCCCACTTCAGTTATGCTTTGAATATGGTTGCTTGTTTCTGCCTCTTTCAGTGAAAACTCACCAAGAGGTGAAACCACGCCTGAAACCTCTTGATCTCTCTCTTCTTCCTCTCCAGCACCACTACTGTTTCTTGGCCTATTGTATATAACCAATTAATCTGTACTACATAGCAGCACACTGGAGGAGGCTGGTTAGCCACTCTCTTTTGGTGCCTAGCCAAGGACCATACATATTAGAAAAAGAGTCCTTAGTGGGTTCAGTGAACCTGAGGGGTTGGAGAGAGAAGGGTTATTTACTTCCTTTGTGGTGAAACTCTGTAGTGGAAGTTCGCCATTTTTGCCCCAAAGCTGTAGCAGTACTTCAATGTTCAGGCGAGCCTCCCCACTTCCTTTCTCGGTCCATTTTAGATGGGGATGATTCTACCTTTAGTCCCGGGGGCAGGACACATGACCCAGGTCCGAGCCAATGAGGGCTCCATACTCCCAGGCTTGGCTAGGGATCGGGGACTTGGAATCAACAGGATGTCTGAGGTTTTTAGTGTGATTCCTGGGCAGGGACAGGTGTTTTTACCGGCTAAGCTTTGGAGTGGCTGCCACCATGGCACTACCATAAGAGGCCTGAGAAAAACAAACAAACAAGCAAAAAAAAATCAACAACAAAAAACCCAAGCAAACAGGGAACTAAAGACGAGGCCTGAATACACCCACTGAGTTTTGAATCCAGTTAGGCCTGAGTATGGTTTTTCTACCGTTGGGCTTTTCTGTTATGTGAGTTGGGTTGTTTGTCACTTGTAATACAAAACACCCCGCCGCCCCCCCCCAACTAGTATAGCCGGCGTGCCAGCACAGGTGAACTGTGACCTGAGTAATGAGTAGGGAAGAGCCAATCAGTGTAGTCAAGGAAATGTTCAATCTCACTTACAATCAAAGAACCAATTAAAACAATGAGATAGCATTTTTTGCCTAGCAACCTGACAAAGATTAAATGCAATGGTAATACTCTGTGGTAACTAGACACACAATGCATAATAAGGGTGCCAGGAAAAGGGTATTCATAAATTGCTGGTAGGTGGATAATTTGGAGGATGATTAATAAGGGCATAGTAAAATCCTTAAGAACATGCGAACTCTTTACATGCATCCAAGAAAGAATCCTGAAGAAATAAGTAAGAATGTATGCGTTTTGCTAAGATAATAAACATTGTGGTAGGTGTTTATAAAGCAGTGAAAAATTGAAAATAACTAAACTGTTCAACAATACAAGATAGGTTAAGTGTATTTTGATATATTCCATAATCAAACATTATATATTTATTAAAATTATGTTTTAGAATAGAAGTTATTTATATGGAAAAATGTAATCAGTGATGAAGAAGCAAATAAAATATGTAAATGTAAAAAATGAGAGCAACAGACAACAGGTAATAAGAGTTTTCACTCTGAATAAAGAGATTAGAAGTGTTTTTATATTATCTTCTTTTGCATTTTTCCAGCTGGCTCAACATTCCAGTCATTACGTATTTGACCATTACTCCCTACTCCCATGGCTACCAGCCTGGTCCACACTGCTCTCAGCTCTGGAGTGGATGACTGCGACAGCTTCTGGCTGGTGTCCCCAGGGCTCCTTCCGTCTACTCTCCATGCAGCAGCTGGGGTGAGCCTTTCAACACGTTTACGAGGTCCTGTCTCTTGTCTGCTCCAAACTCTCGGTGGCTTCCCATCACACTTACAATAAAAGCCAAAGGCCTAAAGTTGTAACCTAAAGTTTTCCGCACTTCTGATTAAACTTTACTTCCCCAAGGCGACCTTCCATGATCATTCAGTTTCTAATAATATACCCCCACCCCATCTCTCATCTTAGTTTGATTTAGGGCACTTATCAATACCTGGCATTATGATTTAAATAAATGTAATTTGGATCATCACATACCCCCCGCCCCACTTAAATGTTAGTTCCTTGAAGGTAAAAGTGGTCTATTTAATTCATTATTGTATCTCCAATGCCTAGAACAGGGTCAGGAACCTAGTAGCACTCAATAAATGCTTGTTGACTGAATGAATGAATTAGAATTGATTTTATTTACTTTTTTAAAAAAATGTTCAAACTCTATTTAAGAAAGGTTTTCTAGAGAAACACAAAGATAGCAGTAGAGACAAAAATAAAGACACCAGAAGAAATTGAAGCCTCAGCACCTACAGCTGCAGCAAACAGTAAACACAGCATAACTCCTGGCTTTATGTATTTTGATACTCTGTTTTTGGGCACATACACACTAGGTATTGTTATATCTTCTTAGAGGATTGACATCTTTATCAAGTAATGCTCCCTCTTTATTCCTAATAATTTTTCTTACTCTGGAAAATGCTTGCCTGGAATTAAGTAGGTTACTTATACTTCCTTTTTATTTGTGTTAGTATATCTTCCATAATTCGTGGTATATCTTCCTCTCTCCCTTTACTTTTTTCCCCTGGCTTCTTTGAATATTTTTCTCTTTGTTTTTATTTTCCGCAGTTGCATTATGACATGCCTATGTGCAGATTTTTTGGTATTTATCCTATATAGTATTCTCTGATCTTCCTAAATTTGTTATTAATTTTGGAAAATTTTCATTATTATTACTTCAAATATTTCTTTTGCCTCTTTCTTCCCCTCATTTCCTATTTCCTGTATGTTGCAGGAAATTTTGAGGGAAGAACTGGTGAACTTGAAAAGCAGTCAGTAAAAACTCCCAAAACTGAAATGGAAAGAGGAAAAAGAATAACTTAGACTTAATAGAATACCAAGCACTGTGAGAAAGTTGCAAAAGCCATGCTTAGTGGGAAATTTATAGTATTGTATGTACACAGGGCAGGCCAAAGTAAGTTTATAGTTGTGAGTGTGCAAAACACAGAGTTTATTCTTGTATTATTATTTATGAATTATTGTATTTGCTTCCTTATGAACAACTGTGAACCTACTTTTGTCCAACCCTGTATATTAGATAAGAATAAATACAAGATGCTCAATGTCACTAATCATCAGAGAAATGCAAAATAAAACCACAATTTGATATCATCTTCTATGTGTCAGAATGGCTGGCATCAATAAATCAAAAAAAAATGTTGGCAAAAATGTGGAGAAAAAAGAACCCCCATGCATGGGTGGGAATGCAGTCTAGTGCGGCCACTGTGGAAAACATTATGGAGGTTCCTCAAAAATTTAAAAATGAAACTGTCTTATGATTCAGCAATTCTACTTCTGGGTATATATTTGAGGAAACCCAAAACACTAATATGACAGAATATATATATATGTATATATACACACACACATGCATGCACACACACACACAAAATGAAGTATTACTCAGCTATAAAGAAGAACAAAATCTTACCATTTGTGACAACATAGATGGAATTAGAAGGTATTATGCTAAGTGAATAAGTGAGAGAAAAACAAATACCATGTGATTCCACTTATGTGTGGAATCTAATGAATAAAATAAATTAATAAACAAAAGAGAAACAAACTCAAACTCATACAGAAAACAGACTGATGGTTCGCAGAGGGGAGTAGGGTTAGAGGACTGGGTGAAAAAGGCAAAGGGATTTAAAAGTGCAGATCAGTAGTTATAAAATAGTCACGAGAATGTTAAGTACAGCATAGGAAATATAGTCAATAATACTGTAATAACTATGTACAATGCCAGTAGGGTACAGAAGAAAACTTTGTAAAATATCGGGGAAGCACTTCATAAAATATATGATTGTCTAACTACTATACTATACACCTGAAACTAATATAAAATAATATTAAATGTAAATTATAATTTTAAAATGTTAAAAAAGAATAAACATCTAAAATCAATTATCTAAGCTTCTATCTCAAAAAACTAGAGAAAGAAGAGCAATATAAATCTAAAGCAAGCAGGGAAAAAATAGAGCAGAAATCAATAAATATAAAAATAGGAAATAATGGAGAAAAATAATAAAACCAAAAGCTGGTTCTTAGATAAGATCAATAAAATTGATAAACCTCTAGCCAAGCTAACCAAGGAAAAAAGGGAGAAGACACAAATTACTACTCAATATTACAAATGAAAAAGGGTCATTAGTACTGATCCCATAAACTATAGAATAATGATAAAGTAATATTATGAAAATTCTGTGTCTACAAATTCGATAACTTAGATGAAATGCACCAATTCCTTGAAAGACACAATCTACAAAACCACAAAAAGACTTAGATCATCTTAATACATTCACGTCTATTAAAGAACTGAATGAATAATTAATAACCTTCAAAACAGAAAGCATCAGGCCCAGATGGTTTCACTGGGGAATTCTACCAAACATTTGAAGAAGACATGATGCCAATACTCTACAATCTCTTCCAAGAAAGCACAAGTAAATAGTACATTCCCAGCTCATTTTATGAGGCCAGGGTATCCTAGTACCAAAGCCAGATAAAGACATTACAAGAAAATTACAGACCAATATATCTCATGAGCACAGAATACAGAATCTTCAACAAAATACTAACAAATTGAATCCAACAACATAATAAAAATTACACACATGACCAATTAAAATTTACTGCTAGTGTGCAAATCTGACTCCACTTTTGCAAATCAATTAATGTAATTTGTGACATCAATAGGCTTAAAAAGAAAAATCATTTTATCACATCTACAGATGCAGAAATTACATTTGACAAATTCCAATGCTCTTTCATCATAAGAACTATCAACAAACAAAGAGTAAAGTGGAATTTACTCATCTTGATAAAGAGCATCTACAAAAATCTATAGCTAACATCATACTTAATGGTGAGAAACTAGTGATGCCCCTAAGACCAGAAACAAAGCAAGGATTTCCTCTCTCACCACTCTTACACACATCATCCTGGAAGTTTAACCTCATGAAATAAGACTGTAAAAGAACATTAAATGTATACAGACAAGAAGGAAGAAATAAAACTGTCATTGTTCACAAATGACACCATTGTCTATGTAGAAAATCCCAAAGGCTCAACAAAAACTGGCACTAATAAGCAATTTCTGAATTGCTGGCTTCTTCAGCTCCAAGTTTGGCATACATGAGTCAAAATAAAAACATAAAAAACAAGGAATTCACCATTGTGTTGTTCCTTGGGTCCTAAGGTCCCCAGCCAGCCTGACTTATTCTCTCTACCTTTCAGAGTCTTCTTATGTTTGTTCTATATACAATGTGCATCGTCCAGAAATTTTAGTTGTGCTTAGTGGATAGAATAGGGGAAAGTACACGTAATCCATTCACTCAAAGCAGAAGTCCTGGAGCCATCCTTTTTAGTACATAAAACAAATCATGCCTCTTCCCTGCTTAACATGTTCCAGTGGCTTCTTGTGAAACCAAGGTCAAAATCCACACTCCTTTCCCCAGTCTACACCTTCATGCCTACCTCTCTGGGCTCATGTCTCACTGCACTTCTTACCCATTCAGCCAAACTGGCCTTCTCTGTCTTTCTCAAACATCTGGGCTCATTCTGCATGAGAACTTTTGCAGCAGTACCCCTACTGCCTGGAGTGAATTCCCTATATTTTCAGACCTCATTGTAAATATAGCCACTAAAAAGATACCTTCCCAAATACCTAATCTCTATCATAACCCAGGTAAGCAGTTTTTTTCTGGGTACTCTTATTTCTCTATGTTCCATTATGATTTGTGTGCTTGTCTCCCTCAGTATACTAGCTCCATGAAAACAGGTACTAGGTATCTTATTCATATCTTCAGACCCTAGAATAGTTCCAGGCACAATATAAGTGCCCCCCCCCCAAAAAAATTGCTGAAAAGAATGAATGAACAAATGTACCTATTTCAACTATTTATAGTCTACCAGTGTCTGGGAAAGATGGGTCAGAACCAGCAGGCAGAGCAGATGCAGAGTCAACAGTAACAAGTGTTGTGCCCAATTTCCTCCAAGTCAGGTAGTCAGTTAAATAATTCTCTAGTAGTAATATAAGTTAGAGCAGACAAAACATTTTTGTAGCTTGTAAGTGAAAAAAATCTTTTGGAAAGTTGCATTTAGTTTAAATATTACATTAGCAAATGTGGAAATCAATGGAAATAACACTATACATAAAAATCTCTGTAGTACAGCAAAGTCAGGCTAAGAGAAAATTAATTGCTCATTTTTAGTATCATATTAACATTTGTCTGATTATAAAATAATGCACTCTCATTGTTTTCAGAAAACAGGAAAGAACAAATAAGAAAATAAAAACACTGACAACATTTTGGTCTATTTCCTTTTTTCCCCTATGTAGATATAGATATAGATTCACAGAGATATGGAATTGGTTTTTGCCCAATTTGGGCCTGTAATTCAGAAAGAGAGAGAGAAAGAGAGAGAGAGAGAGAGAGAGAGAAGGAGACAAGAATATGGTACCTTGTCTATTTGGGAGACACTTAAGACAACCATTCCGAAGATAAATTTTTTCCTAGTATTGGCCGCCAGGCATATGGTCAAAGAATGAGGCATTCTGAATGCTTTTGAATAATTAGTGAGAGAAATCATTTTATAGCCTTTCAATTATTTTAAATTCTTCTATTATTTAAAAATAAAGTAACTCCGTAAGCATTCAGCTTAATATAAGAAAATACGTTTGGATGCACGAAACAGAAACTCTATCTTAGGGATAAAATGGACTCATAAAAATATAGAGGGTCCTTGTGGAAATTCATGGTAAGGCAGGACAGTCAGGCCTCGTAGGAACTGAAAGGAAAAAGGCAGTTAGGGCCTCTGCCTTCTTTGCCCTGTGGTTACAGGGTCCCTGGTCTGTCCTTCTCTGTGCACATCTATGTATTTTTCCCCACCAGCTTTCACAGAGCAGGCTTGTATCCTTTCCTTTAATTGCAGTTTGCATGTGGCTTTGCTGGTGACAATACTGATCTGTACATCTCTGACATAGCAGCTTGGTTTCCTACAGTTAACAACCACAGTCTTCGGGTCTTTTAATTGCATTTCTGGTGAGTAGGAATCGAATGGTTAATCTTATCTTTTGGAAGACCTGTGCTTGCATCAGCCAAACATCTCTGGCTAAAAAAGAGGTAGGGTCGGTCATATATTGGCAAGGGTGAGGGCAACAGAAACTGAAGGAAAGGAAAAAATAAGTAAAGGGTAAAATACACAAACTTAAACTAGTAAAGCTAATCAAAACAAATTCAAATTAACAATATTAAAATCAGAAAGCTGTTATAACAACCTGCATAAGATAATCTTTTTAACTATAAAGATATATTATGCCAAATTATCAGATAATTTGAAATCTCAGTAAAATAGGACAAAAATGTCTTTAAAAACATGTCATTCCAAATTTGATGCAAGAAAAAATAGAAAAAAGTAGTAGGCTTAAATAGGAGATTATTTACTAGGGCCATAAAAATGTGCTGCTAATCATTCCTAATACAAATAATCTTTGTGTGTTATAAATTGTTCCAAAACAATTTAACAGTGCCCACATTAGTATGTGGAGTGCCCACATTTCAGAGTGCCCACATTAGTATGAGGTCAGTATGATACAGTACTTGAAACATGATAAAGATACTAAAAAAAGAGAAAATCTATACCCACATCATATTTGAACACAGATATGAAGTATTGAAATAAAATATCAGTAAGCAAAATCATAAAAAGAATATACCAGAAGCTTATATAATTTATTCCAGCAAAATAAAAGTGATTTATAATGAGCAAATCTGTTTATAACAGCCATATTTTGTATAACATATGCTGTTCTAGAAGATCTTAATAGTTATTAACATTGCCTGTTTTATTATTTATGCACACATTCCATTGTAAACACAAGTAATAATCACATTTCTACCAGATATAACATTTAATGAGTCCTGGAAAAAATTCTTAAGAGAGTCATGCAATGTTACCTGTAATTAAATACAGATTTTCAAGGATATAAGCAGATTAGACATTGTAGAAATGCTAAGGTTAAGTTTCAAATATTAAGTAAATAAGCACTCAAAATGCATTAAGTTCTTTTAACTAGTCACCTGTTGTGATCTATTCATGTAAATGTTGACAAGTTAGGAGTGTTTTTCATGTCACCACTTGGCCCTTGTCTACTCACTGGCTGAAGTGCCTGGAGCAAACTCGTCTAAACTTTCCTACCACTTAATGTATGTATAAATGCTATGGGCAGAGGCAGGAAAAGGACAATATGAACAAAAATCCAAGAAAATTGGAAAGAAGAGATAATAAATAAGTGGCAAGATAAGGAAACTTAACCTAACCTAATAAATCTAATTAAGAACAGTGTATGTCATTTCAATAGTTAGGTAAGAAACAACACAACCATTTCAATGGGTGATACAAAAAAACATTTAATTCAGACTAACAACTATTCCTTATGTTAAGGATTTTAAAGAATAGAAATATCCCCTTTTATATAAAATATAATATTCATACACAAAAACCCAACTCTATGCTTAATGATAATTTTTAAATTATATCAACTTTAAAATAAGAAACAGGACAAATTATGCCAGATAAACATATAATTTTTTATCATTATTGTAGGAGTTTTAGATAAAGTAATAAGACATGAAATTGAATTACTTGAAGGATTGTTTCTCGGACTTTGGCAAAAATCAACTGTATTGAAGAGGAATAAAAATAATGATAATAATAATGACAACATGATAAGCTTATAAGGTAGGATTACTCCCATCCCCATTTTATAGCTGAGGTTAGAAAATTTCTCAAGGGTTATACAGTTACACAGGGTGAAGCTGGAATTCCAAGCCAGGAATTCTGGTCCAAATCTATGCTGTCCACCAATCCTGTGATATGCCAAGTACCAGGATAAGCATGACATGTCCATGAAGTTCTCTCAGCAACTCTGAGGAATAAGTGTTCTTTTCTCCATTATAGATTGTGGCAGCTGTGCAGTAAAATATAGTTCAAAAATTCAATAGACTTTTTTAAAATTCAAAATTACTAAGACATACCTACATAGACTTTAATAATAAAAATTTAAATAAAAAGGCCAAATACCAAGCATTATATTAGATATAATTACAAATGAGGAGAAATGTATCCATTTAGACAGACTAAAAAGGATTATGCCAAAATGAAGAGAGTTGGGGCAGGGTAATGGGAGTGTGTGTGTGTGTGTGTGTGTGTGTGTGTGTGTGTGTGTGTGTGTCTTTATCAAATGCCCATAGAGAACATTTAAAAAATAATCTCAGGTTGCAAAATGATATGTAAATGATGAAAATGGAAAATACTGTGAGGATTTGTGTTGAAGCATCTATTAAAGCATTAAGTCAGAGTAAGATTTTTAACTGTGGAATTTTAAGTAGAAATCAGTGTGTACTTAGGATAAATGTTGGAGAGGATGGGAAAGGAGACAGAAATAATTACTCATGCAAGCAACTGCCTCCTCTGTCACTCCTGGGGCTCCTTGCCTTTGCTCAAAGCAATCTCATTAAATTACTATGTCCAGCTCCCTAACCCAAGGCAGGGCTGCACCTGAAGCAAACCAGATGGATTGAGAGCTCTCTGGCCTCCAGCATGGAGTTTTTCCCAGCAGCCAAGGTATTGGCCATCAGTATTTATACAGAATTGCTTCATACCCATGTTAAACTAAGGTGAATTCAATTCTACTCACTAATCAAAAAGAAAAAAGAAGGGTGGGGAAGAAAAAAAAAAGCATATTTTAAAACATTTTTCAAAAATGAAGTCCTTAAATATAAGTCCTCTTCAAGAGCTCATCCAAAGACACAACTGTATTTCAGTGCTGGGAGAAAACATCGTTACGTTGGATTTATGGAGGGTGTTAAAGTGTATTTTGAATATTAATTTGAATATTAGTCATTCTTACCTTATACTTCAACATTAGAAATTAACCCAAAATTAAGATGCAATTCCACTGCACAGTCAAGAATGAAGTGGAGTTGAGGGAATGATACAGTCCATAATCCATTCAGTCAAAAACCAAGGCTTATTCCCCCAAATAATTTTAATCCTTTTTGCAAGTGTAAAGCCTGTGTAATCGCTCTCTTGGTGCTGTGTACAGTGCAGTTGTATTAATTAAGGTAAAACTCTTCCACTTCTATAACAAAAACACCCCAAGACACATTGGCTTAAATAAAGTAGAAGTTTATTTCCCACTATAACAGTGCCTACAGTCGAGGCTGCCAGGCCGGCTTTTTACTTTCCCGTGCTCTCAGATCTTTCACCAATTTGCATCGGTAAGTACAGGTCCACTGGCATGCCAGCATGCCGGACTCCAGGAAGGGGAACACAGAGCCACAGCCAGGAAAAGCAGCTCATCTTTCATTGAACCAGGAATTACCCACCACTCCGCTCACATTGCAATGTCCTGACTTAGCCATGTGATCGCACCTGCCTGGAGAAGTTGGGGAAAGAGTCTTTCAGTGCATGTGACTCAGGAAGGAAAGAATGAACTGGGGCGGGGTGGGGGTGGGGTAAAGCAGTGGAGTTCCGGGGAAGAGGAGAGTGAATTTGGGGGACATAACTAACAATCTGCCTCTTTGGGGGAACCTGAGTTGCACTTAAGCCGATTTCCTTCCTAATCAGAGATGAGATATTTTCCTGGCCCCAAAACTGCCGCTTCGGGGAAAAGTTAATGGCCACTGGAGCCTCCTCATTCATGCACAACCCCGCTCTTGCCTCCAAGCTTCATCAACAGATCAAAGGCTGCAGTGATCTTCATGCTCAAGACCCTTGGTCAAATCCAGCCTTCACACAGGGCTTCACACAGGAGTCAAGCACTCACATACGTGCAAGCACAAAACATAGTTAGGAATATGTCCATAGCAACCTATCAGAATTTGCTTTACAGATACCCTCTGATAGTTGCCTCTGACTGGAGAGGAAGCCAATGAGAGGTTATCATCAGCAGGTGGATGAGGAAATATATGCAGGGGAACTGGAACCAATTACAAGGTTGCGATAATAAGTAGTTGTTTGTTATTGTTGATGTTGTTACTTCCCTGGGTTGTGAGGTTTAAATGAGATGCCATGTGAAAAACACCTCAGGCAGTGCCTGACATGCAATAATCACGATTCTCTTAGGTTGGAGTTCCTAAGGGCTCTCCTAGAATCTCCCACATTAAAACTGTATTAGGTTTCCCCTTTGACATAACCTAAAGATAAGTCTGAAGGGTCAGCAGTGGGGATGGATTGAAAATGATAAGAAAAGAGGAAGAAGAGGAGGGCATTAGTTAGATGTCTGTTATGAGCCAGGCACTGTAGTGGATGTATGGGTTCACTAGAAGCAACTTTGCCTTCTCAATTTTATTCTGAATTGGCCTTTCTTGTTAGTTTCCTGTTGCTGCTGTAACAAAGGACTATGGACAAGGTGGCTTAAAACTACACAGATTTACTACCTTACTGTCCTGGAGAATAGAAGCCTAAAATAGGTTGTCAGGGCTCTGTTCCTTCTGAAAGCTCCAGGGGAGAATCTTTTTCTTTGTCTGTTTCAGCTTCTTGGCTAAGGGTCCTTCCTCTGCATCACTGCAGCTCCCTGCTCCGACTCTTACCCTCCTGCCTCTCTCTCATACTGATTCTTGTGATGACATGGTCTTCTCTTCTCAAGATCCCTAATCACATCTGCAGAGTTCCATGCGCCATGTAACGTAACATTCGCAAGTTCTAGAGATTAGACCATGGACAACTTTGGGGGTCCTTATTCTTTCTACACTTAATCACACAGTCTCTGTACACAAAGACCCCATGGATCTCAGGAGTGATCAAGATGGATGAAGGACAACAACAATATTTGTGTCCTCCAACACATCTACAGTAGCCCCCCCCTTATCCACGGGGACCCCAAGTGGATGCCTGAAACCTCAGATAGTACCAAAACTTACATATACTGTTTTTTCCTATACATATATACCTATAAAATTTAACTTATATATTAGGCACAGTAAAAGCTTAACGAAAACCAATAACAAAATAGAACAATTATAACAGTATACTGTGATAAAAGTTGTGTAAATGTAACATTATTAAGTAAAATAAAGGTTACCTGAACACAAGCACAGAGATCATTAATCTGATAACTGAGATGGCTACTAAGTAACCAAAAGGACAGAGTGTGTACAGTGGGGATATGCTGGACAAAGGGATGATGCACTTCCCAGGTGGGACAAAGGGGGATGGCATGAGATTTCATACGCTACTAAGAACAGCATGCAATATAAATTTTATAAATTATTTCTGGAATTTTTTATTTAATATTTTCAGACCATGGTTGCCCACAGGTAACTGAAGCCACAGAGAGAAAAATTACAGATAAGGGAAGACTACTGTATATAGTGCACATAACATAAGTAAAATCCAAGTGACCTTTCAGACCAACAGCTAGTAGAAGATGCACAAACCCTAGAACTCAACAATCCCACTCCTTGGTGAATCCACTAGAACTTGCCCTGGTGCATGTGCTCAAGAACACAGGCTCATGAATCTTGACTGACATCTTTCTACTTGTGAAAAATTGGAATGTGTTTCTCCATGAAAGTGGATTTAGAAATCCCTGCAATGTGATACCACACAGACCTGGAAGACCCCAAAGCCACCTGAAACAGCCTGGTGGATCCTGAGAAACAGCCACAAAAAACAAGTCACAAGAGAACACGTACAATATGGTATCATTTCCTTCAAGTGAGTATAAAATATTCAAAGAATTATATGTTGTTCAGGAATAAATAAAATACAAAAACTTCTCAGAAGATAAACACCAAGTTTAGGATACTAGTTTCCCTTGGGGAAGGAAGGGAAGGTGCTATTGAAGAAGGAGACATAGGAGGTCAGTTCAGAAAGTATCCAGCCATGTGCTATGAAAAATAGTGACATTTTTGAAGAAGATAGAAGATATAAGAAACATTGGACACAGGACAAGGATGCCTCAGTCCCCTTCAAAGGAGGCATGTTGGGACCTCACACAGGTCTCCCAATCGCCAGCAGCTGCCCGTTGTATTTCCCTGAATCTCATCAATGGCCTGAAATCTCTTCCCTCTCAAAGGTGATTTTCATTTTGGGAAAAGCCAGAGGTCACAGGGCACCAAATCTGGGCTGTAGGAGGTGCTGAGTCACCCAGGTGATCTGATGTTTCAAAAAACTCTGCACAAGATGTGACGCACGAATAGGCCTGTTGTCGTGGTGAACCTGCCAATCACCAGTTGCCCACAGCTGCATCCTTCTGAATCATCTGAATAGCTTCCTCAGAAGAATGTTCAAGCTTAACACAAAATTTGATGCAAATTCTTTGTTCTACTAGCTCAGTCATTTTGAATGCGACAGCCACACAGTACTCATGCTCACTCAATGGTGTCCGCCACCCCCACTGACTAGTACAATGAAGTCATCACTGTTCACACATGTGCGTTCCACTCCACTCTCCTTGGCTGCCAGGCTACATCATGTCATCATACAAATAGTTCTTGTTATATTAACAATGGCTGGACTTTTTCCGGACGGACCTTGTATGTATTAAGCTAGAAGATGACTACATGAAGGGACTCATTATATCACTTGTTTTGTAGATCTGAAATATTTCACAATACAAATTTTAAAGGGTGACCTTGAAAATTTTAAGCAAAATTGTGGATGCTTTCACCCAAGTATCTTTAAGCCTTGGGGAGGTAGGATTCTTGACAGACGCTCAGGGATGGGCAGGATACTCCTCAAAGTGTCTGACCAGGAAGCAGAAGGAATAACAATGTGAATATACCCAAGAGGAAGTCGGCAGGGCTGAGGAAAGACACAGAGGAGAGCGATGGGGAAGGAAAGAAGAGGTGGCATTGTTTTGGAAACTATCATTTAAGATTTTTTTCAATTTCAAATCACAAGAAAACCAACTCAAGCCAATTCAAAAGAAAATTAAAAATAAAGGAAACACATTGAAAAGTCCAGATATAGTTTTGGCCTTCGACCAAGGTGCCTCTACTGACCACTGACAAGCACTGCTGACAATTTAGGGCTGATGCTTCTATGTTGTGGGGGGCCTGTTCTGCTCGTTGCAGGACGCTTAGCATCATCCCTGGCCTCTAGTAGTAACCTCCAAGTTCTGACAAGCAAAAACCCCTCCAGACACTGCCAAACGTCCCCTGGGAACCAAATGGCCACCCCCTCGCCCTCATTGAGAACGACTGCTTTAAGAGAGCAGACCTAGTGAGTGCCTCAGATGACATCACCAGGACCTGGTTCCTCATGGTCAAGCCTCACACCTTCTGTAGCCTTGGCGTCATCCTCAGGGCTTGTGTAGAGGTCCGTGGCAGCTCCACACTCTCACCTTGTGGTAGCAAAATGGCTGTCACAGTGCCAGACCCCACAGTCTCATACCCCACTGTCCAGGGGGACAGAAGTGGTTTCTTGTGATCATTTCTACAGAGCAGGGACCACTTGTTGGGGTGCAGAATCCCCAGCATATGTCTCCTCTACTCTCCGCAGTCTGATTAGCTAGGTGCCCCTAGTTGAGCCAGCCCAGAGGTGAGAGAGACAAAAGAGCTGATCGACTTAAGCCCAGAGGCCCTGCTGCTGGAGCTGGGATAAAGTCACCTTCTACCAAGACACGTGGCTGAGGCGGAAGGCAGGGAGGCACCCCCTGAACGTCTGTGCGCCACTCCCAGCGGACTACGCTGGCCTGCAGCTGTCCACGTTCTGCCGGCAAAGGGGCTCTAGGGAGCTGCTGCCGTTTGGCAGAGACTACTGCATGGGAACGGGCTGCTCCAGGCCCAACAAAACATGCCCTTCCCGCAATCCCTGTCCCCGTGAGCCAAACTCCGAAACCGCCACAAACCTCAGCAAGTCCCGAGCCAGCTGGAAGAGGAGGAGAAAAGCTGGGCTGAGGTGGGAAGCTGGGCCCTGTCCCTCCCCACCGCAGAAGACCTCTGTGCGGCCCTGCCTGGGGTCAGGGGGAGGAGCTGGCCTTAACACAAGTTCAGAATGTTTATTATCTAGACTGGACCATTTTAATTACTGAATTGAGGCTATATTTGTGGCACAAAGTGACCAGAGATCTTTTTATTACTGAAAAGCCAAGCTAAAAGCCTGAGACGGAGATTTCATCCTCAGGCAAGGGAGAAATGGTCCTCACTAGATACATTTTCAGGGGAGAATGGGAGCAGAAATAAAGCTGTGCTTTACTCGTATCCATGGGTCATGCTTGCTCAGTGCACAGGTTCCATTGCCATTCACGGAGGCCCTGGAAGAGGAACCAGCAGGACTGCGGACAGTCATGAGGACCCGGGAGGCAGGCAGTCCCAGCCCCTGCCTCCTACCAGGGAGTCTGGTCTGACCCATGGACCTGCAGAAACCACAGGAAGAGGCTGCAAGTGACCAAAGGCACAATGGGTTGGGCGGCCTCAGGGCCAGGTAGGGGCAGACAAATGTCACAGAGCAGAGAACAGCGGTCCCAACAGAAATCTTTTCAAGGCTACTCTGGAACCTGCTGGAGAACTGCAATCTCCCCTCCCCCGCCCCCAGGGCCTCCTCTAGATGACCAGGCTAACACCATTATTATTTACTATCTGCCCTGATTTTCTTGCCTTCTGCTCCAAAGCACTGTAACCTGGGAAGCAAAGTTTATACCAAGTGCTGCTAGGCCAGGGGGCTGAAGGGTTTGGGGCTGGGGCCCTGAGTTTCCCTTGTTTTAAGCAAAAAGGCACATACAGGCACTTAATCCCGCTCCCTCCTCCATGGAGATGCCCAAGGACCATGCCACGCTGCTCACAAATGCTCCCCACCGGCTTCTTGTTTACTGGGCTGGTTTGGTCCTTAATGGGGCAAAAAAGCAAATGAAATGGCAGAAATCAGCCCCATCTTAATAAAACCGAAGCACAACGAGCATCGCGGGGCTCACAGAACCTTCTCCCATTTTGACAAGTGTATGCTAATTGCATTCTGTCTCCTTGCAAATTACAGCTATTCCTCGGGTTTTAAAAAATTTGACATTTCATTTTGATTGCAGTGGCTTCTTGTTTCCTCTCGCACTGGGAAAGGGGAGGGGTGGGGGGTTGAGAGCAGACAGGCACTGACCTCATGGAGGCAGGGCCAGTGCTGCAGTAGAGTTCAAGGTCTTTGGGTGGAGCTCCATTTTTTACCTCACAACAACCACCCTGAGCCTGGATGACACATGGGGCCTTTCTGCTTCTGTCAGGTTTACACAAATTGTGCACAAACCTCCAAATTTCACAGCTTACAGGGATCCATGGCTCTCCCTGTGTTTTCTGCAAATTTCTGACCATCCTTCTTCCTGGGTCACTCTGATTTTGCTCCTCTGTCCAGGGGAACCATCCTGACCCACCTGCACATCAACAGATACACATATCTCAAGAAATCCAATCACAGGTGTGGCTCCATCATTCAACATCTTGTCCGAGGGTCGAGGAGTTACCCAGGAATTCCATCGTGTACAGCATTCTGTGTCCCTAGTTCAGAGGTTCTCCAAGTGTGGTCCAGGGATGCGTGCAGGTCCTCAGACTTTTCCAGGGTATCTGTGAGATCAGAAATCTTCATAACTACACTAAGGTGTTGTTTGTCTTTCCACTCTCACTCCCACAAACATGTACAACCGGAGTGCTCCAGTTACGTCTGGTGATGTCTCCATGTGGAGGGCTGATGGAGTGTGTGCTTGTGTTTTCTAATGTCTTTAAATGTTCTCAGTTTCAATTTCTAATATGGTAAGTATCAATAAATGTAACGGACATGTGCAAAAGTTCCTTGGGATCTTTGAACATTGCTAAGACACCAAACTGCTCTGGTGGCCCCTCTCCAGCTCTGCCCCTCCGGCCCAGAGACTGCATCCCTCCGTGCAGCCCCATGGAGGGGGGGTCCAGTTAGTCCTGCTCTGATTGCTTTGTAAACCAAGGGCCGTGTGAAGCTGGTCTGCCTTCCACAGCCCACTAGAAGTCTGGTGAATAACTGTATTCCCATCTCTCTTCAAAGCTCTCTCAAATCTAGCAAAACAGAGTGACAAGATTTGTGACATTCTTGGGAAGAGAGGGACATCTTGTGTAATCATCACATTATGAAGATCTAAGTCTTTCTTCATGGCCACGTGTAGAGTGTTACTGCCCATTTTACAGGCGGCAAAACTGAGACTCCAGAGACAGATGGTGTAGACTGGATTAGAACCCACTAACCCATGATTATTGGTTTGAACAGCTAAGCCATGGAGCCTACTGAAGTGTGTTTTGAAATATCTTCTCCCCATCTTCTCTTTCCTCTTTCTTTTCTTCTTGCTCCCCTTCCTTCCTCCCTTTGAATCTCCTCCCCTCATTTTCTTCCTCTAAGCTATTTATAGTGGTACTGTTTTATTGTCATTGTTTCCCTGGAAATAACAATGAATTTAAATAAAAACAAATGGCAGAGAAATCCAGAGAGTGATACTTGAAGAGAAGCTGGGGATGACCGGGGCTCCCCTGACTCTGGGCAGAACTAGAGTCCTGGTGTGAATTCTTCGGCCCCTTAAGTACCCCCAGCTCTCAGGGGATGTGACTGCTATTCTCCATTCAGCTAGTGGCGATGGAGCTCATCCCACCTCCTCTAATCCCCTTCTGTCCACATTGGTCCTATTTCCACCCTGTTCCAGAAGAGGTGTTTTCTAACTAATGCTTCAGATCTACTCACTGTTTCATTATTTTCTCTGAGGCAGGATCTGATGAGAGAAAACTGAGTAAGATACCATCTCTGCCTTAAAAGACAGACCAGTAAAGAGACAGAGACACAATCAGATACAGTGCAATAGAATAAACATGGTAAAGAAGCCTAAAACACAGATCATGAGCACAGGAACTTGACTGTGGCTCCTGGAAGGCTGAGGGGGGTGGGGTATGGGGCTGAGATGGGAGAACAGGAGATAAGGAGCTGAGTGAGCTGGCTGAGAGCACTCAGGAGCCCAGATGGCAAAGTTTGGGTTATGGGTTACTACAAACTCCAAATTAACAGTAGTATCTTAGGGGCTTGAATGTGTGTGTGTGTTTTGGGGAATTGGGGGGGCAAAGAGTGAAACAGAAACAGAAACTTCTAGGCATTTTTGTTTTGTTTTGTTTTTGGGACTTGGGGGGGTTAGAGAGAGAGGAGAAAGGAGGGAGAAGGCGAGAGAGAGAAACAGCGATGGGAGAGAGAAACATCAATCAGTTGCGTCTTGTACATGCCCCAAACAGGGACTGAACCTGCAACCTAGGTATGTGCCCTGACTCGGAAACGAACCTGTGACCTTTCATTTTGTGGGACAATGCCCAACCAACTGAGCCACACCGGTCAGGGCTAGGCTGCTTGAACAAAGACAATAGAGGGCAGTTAAGGACACTGGCTGTGGAGTTAGATGAACTTGCCTATCACCAAGCTATATGACTTTGGACAAGTCCTTTAAACTCAGTTTTACCCTCTATAAAATGAAAGTGACAATAGTAACTATTCGTAGAGTTATTATAAGGATTAAATAAATTAATACATGCCAAGTTTTTAGAAAAGTGCCTGATATATATGGCCATAGATTACTATGTAAATGTCAGTTGCTAAACATTTTAGTAGTGTTATGAAAGAGTAACCGAAAAAGTCCATGTAAAGCATTCAACACAGAGCCTAAAACACAGTAGACCACCCATGTAAGGGAAGGAGTTACAGTCAACATCGCCCTGGGTACCAGGGGTCCAGTTCCCCAGGGATGACGGACATCAGGCACAAGGGCAACCTGTTCCCAGACCTCCTTCTCCAAAGGGAGTGAGGTTCCAAACACACTGACAGGCAGGAATGCGTGTGCCGGAGGAGTGTTCGGAGATGAGGCGTGGAGCAGTGGCAGGTGGAGGACAACCGAGCTGGGCAGCAAGCGGCTGAGCCGTGTTTGGACATCCGTCATCAGTGGTCATCCTCCGATGAAGCACATAACCAGGCTCAGGAAGATGAGGGCAGGCCTCACGAGGAGGTGACATTTCAGTTAGATGTGAGAAAATGAGTGGGCGTTTTCCAAGACTGTGTACACAAAGAGTCACATAAATGTCATTTCTACCACACTTCTCGAAATAGCACCGTGTAACTTTCTAGAATATTGGTTTGTGCTTTTTAAAGTTGAGCGTTGTGAGTATGTTGTTGGAATCCAGCATGTCAACCCAACTACAGATGATTGGTAATAGGTAAAGAACAGCTGTCTTATCAAAGAGGACGTTGAGAACGAGAGGCTGGTACTGATAAATTATTTTCTGGTCTGTATGAGAAAGAAATTCTGATACATCTGTATGGTGCATTATAGCGTATGAGTCACCGTCAGCTCATTTAATCCTCAAAACACCCCCGCCCCCAAGGTAAGCATCAGGATCCCCATGCTACCCCAGAGGCAGCCTGGGAGCTCGGTTCTTTGGGGCTCCTGCGTGGAGGCTATATAAATCCTTCTTTTTTTTTCAATTACAGTTTACTTGTGCTATTATTCTGTATTAGTCTCAGATGTACAGCCTCGTGGTTAGACAGTCACATACTTTACAGAGTGGTTCCCCTGCTGCTTCAAGTACCCACATGGCCCCATACACATTTATCACTGTGTTAGTGGCGGTATTCCCTATGCCGCAATCCACATCCCTGTGATTATTCTGTAACTACCAATTTGTACTCTAAACCCCTTCGCCATTTTCTCCCGGACCACCAAACCCCTCCCCTCTAACCATTGTCGGTCTGTTCTCTACATCTATGAGTCTGTTTGTATTTTGTTCATTTATGTTATTCATTAGATTCCACATATAAGTGAAGTCATATGGCATTTGTCTTACTCTGTCTGACTTATTTTACTGAAGGTAATACCCTCTAGGTCCATCCATGCTGCCACAAAAGGTAAGATTTCATTCCTTTTTTATGGCCAAGTAGTATTCCATTTGTGTATATGTACCACAGCTTTTTTATCCACTTGTCTATTGGAGGACATTTGGGTTGCTTCCATGTCTTGGCTACTGTAAATAGTACTGCAATGAATGTAGGAGTGTTTATAGTCTTCCAAATTGGTGCTCTGGGTTTCTTCAGATATATTCCCAGAAGTAGAATTGCTGGGTCAGAAAGCAGTTCTATTTTTAATATTTTTGAGGAATCTCCACACTGTTTTCCACAGTGGCTGAACCAGTCTGCAGTTCCACCAACAGTGCATGAGGGTTCCCTTTTCTCCACATCCTCGCCAATACATGTTGTTTGTTGATTTATTGATGATAGCCATTCTGACAGGTGTGAGGAAGCATCTCATTGTGGTTTTCACTTGCATTTGTCTCATGATTAGTGATGTTGAACAATTTTTCACATGTTTGTTGGCCATCTGTATGTCTTCCTTGGAGACATGTCTACTCAGGTCTTCTGCCCAGTTTTTAATTGGGTTGTTTGTTTTCCTGGTATTAAGTTGTCTGAGTTCCAAATTTTGGGTAGTAACCTCTTATTAGACATATCACTGGTAAGTAACTTCTCCCATTCAGTAGGTTGTCTTTTTGTTCTTTTAGACTCTGGATAGATTCATGACAAGCCTCTGGTGGCAACTGATACAAAGCCAACTGCGGAGTTTGTTATACTATCCTGGCCACAAGCAAGGCCAAGCCAACAGCCTGTATGCCTCTCAAGTAAGTCTTGTGAAATATTGAAGTCTTTGCTAGAAGGACAATAGACCCAGACCTCTGTGAGGGTCAGTTTTATGTGTCAGGTGGGCTAGGCCATGGTCTGCAGTTATTCAATCAAACACTAACCCAGGTGTTGCTGTGAAGGTATTCTGCAGGTGTGATTCAATTCTATAATCAGCTGACTAGGACTACAAGAGATTACAGCAGATCATCTGAGCAGGCCTGACTTAACCAGCTGAGAGGCCTTAAGAGCAGTTGAGGCTTCTCTGGGGAAGAAGAAAGTCTATCTGCGGGCAGCAGCTGCACCCAGTGCCTGAGCTCCATCTTGTCCTTCTCTGTGGCTGTTGAACTTGCCTAGCTAGCCCCCACGATCATGTAGGCTAATTCCTTGTAATAAATCTTTTAATGCATATCTTCTTCTGGCTCTGTTTTTCTCATTGAACTCTTACTCTGCCTCAGACTATGGCCATAGGCTTAATACAGGGGCCTCTGTACCCAACCCTCCTCCTTCAATCCATCCTCCATATTCTGAGGATCAATTCTAAAACACAAACCTAATGTTTCTTGCTTCCAGTTCTGGGATTCTCTTATCACCATCATAGCCAGGGGTCCCCAGGGCCAAAGAAGAGGAGGCAGAACCCTGTAGGTCACAGGCCTCAGGAACCTTGTTAATGCTGCTTGCTGGTGGTTAAAAGTGCTGACCACTCCTCATTTCTCCTGAATTCCAGATAAGGGACACACATTGCCAAATGAGGAACCAATTGTCAGCTTTATTGGAGGCCTTCTAGCAGCAGCTACCTTGGAGAAGGTGGCTTGGACCTGAGGCCAAAATGGAATGTCCTACCCCCTATCCTGAGGATTGAAGACAGCCAGGTCCACATCATAGGACCAATCTGACTTCTCCGTCTGGTTGAGGAATGGAAGACGGCATTCCTGGACGGGAAGACCTGCGGTGGGGAGCTGGCGGGACTCAGGAAGAGAAGATGTGGCCTGGCTCTTCTGACTTACCTTGGAGGCAGGCCGTGTCTATATGAGAGATCATTACTGTTATATAAATCAGCCACCCTTCTCTCTAGTGATGTGGCCAGTAAGTGTCAAGCTCACCAGCAGAAAGAATACAGTTCCCAGAGGGAGCATGGCGACGTAGGGAAGAGAGAACCCAAGAGTGCTTTCTTAAAAAGCAGGGTGGAACAAGGTTCCCTCAACGGGAGTGCCGTCTGTGAACATGCTTTGCCACAGTACCATGCCTCCACGGTGGCTTCAAGGACTCAGCTTTGACAAAGGTATTTTAGGTTAAGCCTGTCACACATTGCAACTTCTTTCATAGTTCCCTCCCATCCATCCTCTTCCCTATACATTACAGAGGAATTATCAAGAGATACGGCAGATAGCAACTTAGAAACACAGCTGTACATCCTGATCAGAGACATTTGTCCTCAGAAGTCTCATCACAAAATCAATCATATTGACTTGTGATGCACAGCCCTAACCGGGGCCCTGGGAACAACCTCTGATACGTCTGGAGCTCCCAAGGTCTCGGCATCAATGACATCATTTATATATGTTGTCTCTAAAGTCCCACAAAAAAACCCCATGATTTTATTCACTCCAAGAATTCCAGCTCAGACCGTCTGACTACACCCCAGTCACAACAGCTGGTTTTTGAAAAAGTCTTTAAAATAAAAGCAAGCGCTGGATAATACAGAGTTATAAAAAGCATTATTCAGGGAAACAAAGACGACGAAGGCTGAGGCCAGCTGACTACAGGCCCCTGCCTGGGAAGCTGAGTGCCCAATATAGCTCTCCCCAAATCCTCTGGGGCATTTTCCTTTTAAGCATCCCCAGCACTGTGCTGATGAAAGATGCCTGCACATTGCTGGAGGATAAACTCCTAATTCCCAAGCAAGGCTCACAGAAACTGATTCATACTGAGGTTGCCCCGCCCTCTCTTTCCTCCACCACCGACCACCCTCCACCCTCCACCCCTGGGCTCCAACTTTGCAGTGTCCTTAGGGTTCGTGGAGCATGCCTCCCGTTGTTATGTCTCCCCGAAGGCTCTGAGCCAGGAACAACCTTCCCTATTCCTTATTGACTGCTGACTTCTTATTCAAACCCTCTGTCAAGATTCTCCTCCTCTGTGAAGTATTTTACTTCCAACTTTCCATGATGGTCACGAGTGCCGTTCATCAGATGTTTCATTTTTTCCACGTGCTAGGCACAGGATAAGATGGCATTTCTGGCGTTGGAGGCCTTGCGACTAGTTCTGGCTAATGGGTCATGAGCAGAGGTGGTGCGTGTCCAGTGTGGGCCTGAGCATCTGGACTCTGTAGCGCCCTCCTCTCCCTATGGCATAGCAACCAGCAATGTTCCACATAGCAGCTGCTCAGTTAGCCTGGACGCCAGAGGAGGAATGGTAACCTGGAACAGAGGGCCTTGCCAAACCCCAGTGCAGATGGAAACCCTTATTTTAAACCACTAAAATATGGGGGTTGTTTGTTATCGCAGCATAACCTAGCTTAGCGGGTGGATACATACTCCCTGACCAAGTTGGTCTCATCTTCTCCAACCTCAAACAGCACTCTGTCTCCTTCCATCATTGGCTCTTTTATTCAGTGGTTACATGTGTGCCCCTCCAACATCAATGAGACCAGGACTCGCTCAGCAGCCATAGCTCATGCACCGTCCCATCCCATTATTCAGCCCAGGGCCTGCCACATAGCAGCCATCAATACACAATCATTGTGTTGTTATTGGCTGTTTTTTCCTCCTCTTCCCTGTTGTGCAGGTGAGAAAATGACCTTGACAGATTCCCGTTACTCGTGCTGGCTTTCTCCTGCTGCTCAGGTTACCAGAATTGATTTCACTTTTCCTGTTGCTGGTTCAATGGGGGGTCAGGGAGTCAAAGTTGTTCTGGTTTATACATCCTCATCACCCATAAAAGTCTCAAGGATCTGGCTTCTGAGCAGTTGTTGTAAGTGAGGAATAGGGTCCTTGGGACCACCAATAACTCTGTGGCAACATTAGCAGACAGCAGGGGCAGCCCAGAATGGATATTTGGGCTCCTGGATGCTTGTCTCTGTAGTATTGACCTGTCCCAGGTCCATTCAGTTACAGTGATAAACACACATACGAAGGCTCCACACCGTGGACAGTGGGAACCAGGTCTGGAGGGAATCAGAAGCTGCCCTGTGTCTGAGAACCATGTGCTTCCCCATTCCTTATGCCTGGGTATGCAGAGCTTTGGATGCTGTGGGAGCCTGGAACTGGGGCCTTCTTGCTGTTCCTCCCCTCACTATGACTGCCCTTCCGTCAAGGACCTGGTACCTGGCCTTCACTCCAGCCCTCTGTTGGACTTGAGCCTAAAACTGATTCCTAGCTTGATCAGCTGAATTCTGACCCTTGGGTCTACCTCAGGCCCATCCCTCCTCTTTCCTTAAGACAAGTGTCCTTGTGGTATCCTTCACACTAGCCCGTGCAGACCTCCCTGTCTGGCACTCCAGCTGATGCTGAGAACTCCCACACCTGAAAGCCCTGTGCCATGCCCACTATACTGCACCTCTGCAGATAATCTTACTTAAGCAGCTTGGCCAGGAGGAGTTGAGTCTACTGGGCTCCCTCCAGTATCAGGCTCCCTTGGACATGGTGATTTGGGCAAGCTTCCAGGAACAACCCTCCTTCTTGGCGATTTCTCCCAGGCTGGTCACATTCATCACTTTTTCCTTTTCAAGAGTCCAGTCTTCTGGTCTCATGCCCTCTTCCTGAAGAAAGATGAAGGGAGGAATCAAGCTGGTTACCTAAGCTATAGCCTGAAGTCTCACCTTGACTGAGAATTGTCTGGTTGTAAGGAAAAGATAAATCAACTCAAATAAACTAAAGGGAGTACACTTAGGCCTCTCAGGAATGGAAAGTTTTGATGGTAGAGTGCATTAATGGCCCTGAATCTTCTCTCTGCCTTATTTCCAAGCCCTTGGCCAATGAAATCATGGTAAGCATCATGTGACCAGTTTTGGAAAGCATATGCATGATTAGACATGTTGTCTTGCACTTTGCCATTGTCCTGATAACAGCATGCCTGGTTAGTCCACTAGTCCCAGGAGGAAAATGAGAGACATGTGGAACTGAGTCACGACTAACACAGCTCAGCCTAGATCAGCCAATCCCAAGCCAGCCGCAGAGGCAGGAACGAGCCTGGCTGAGACCAGCAGAAATGACTAGCTAAGCCCAGGCCAGTGCAGCCAATCCAAGCAGCTCAAAAGATGTATAGGCTAAATAAATACTTGTTGTATAACACTGAGTATGTGTGGCTGTTTGTTATGCTATGTTTTTATGACAACAGGTAACCTACAGGGGTCAAGCAGTGACTCTGTCCATTTGTCTTTCTGCTCTCAGATTCTTGACGCTCTCTTGTCTCTGCTTCGTTCTGCTCTTTGGCTTCATCTATTCTTTCTCTAAAGGTCAGCTTCCTTGCTGTCTCTTCCCCTTATGCATGATTCCCTCCTACATGTCTGAGTTGGTTCTCAGGAATCTACAATCAGCCCTAGAGTGTCTGTCAGGATCAGACCATTCCCTTTGTCAAGTTCAGAAAGAGAGGTGACTTATCTCATTTCGTTACTCCACAATAAAACTGATGATCAATCAGGACAAAACCCAACCTGAGAAACACAAAGAAGGGCTCCATGCTTCCTGGGGGGTAGGGCGTAGGGTGAAGGGACACTGTCTTTTCCTATGAGTGTTCCCCTCCCTGCAAAGGAAATTTAAGGGAATGTCTTGCTACAACAGTGAAAGACCAAAAATGAGTTCTCAGCAAATTACTCTGCTACTCTTACAAGTAAGCATTGGTCATAGCAGGGGAGAATGCTGGGATTTCCACCTAGGCAGGCTGGTGTGTATGTATGTGTACAAGGGAGAGTGGAGGATAAGTAGCTGAAATTTAGAGGTCTAGGGAAACTGAGGCAGCAGTAGGGCTGGCCCTGATGCACTGGCACTAGAAACGCGGGAGAAGCCCAGGTATTTTGGAGCCTACTTCACAAGAGTTGAGAGGAAGACTGCATGGTGGGCACATCCCCAGACATAAGAACACCAGGCAGTCCAAGTAATTCTGAGCTCTCTCTGATGCTGATGGTGACTCTGAATAAACAAGGCTAGATAAGCAGAAAGACTAAAGAAAGGTCACAGATACCACAGGGCATAGAATGGCTATGTACACAGTTCTTGAGGTCAGCAGCCAAGGAGAAGCTGTTATCCTGAGGTGGGAGTCTTATAATTCACTCCCCAACCTTGGGAGCCAACCAACCTCAGTTACACCCTTAGAAATGTGGATGAAAGCAGGTGTTGGAGAACAAGTGAAGAGATGGGAACCCTTGCTAGTGACCACATACCTTGGTAGAGGCATTCTGGAAGGTGTTATGAAAATATTTCACAAAATTAAGTTTGCATAAAGTCTGCGATCCAGCAATCCCCTCCTGACCATAGAGCCTGAGACATTCCTGAACAGATGTGTGAGTCACATGTGCCAATGACCATCCTGGCCCTGTTTTTTGTTATCTTGAGCTGGCAGAATGGGTAAGACCGAGAGGGTGGATGCATCTGAAGTGATAGACTGGTTATGCAAGGAGCAACAGGCATAGATCTTAAAAACATAATGCAGAGGGGAAAAAATTAAAGAAACAGAGCAAGATTTATAGTACAATACCATTAGTGTAAATTAAAAACACATACACACCACAAAACAATATTAGATTTTAACAAGGATCCATGACCACATCAGGCTGTATATCTAATACACTAGAGTGAATACCTAGGGAGGAAAAAGGAGTAGGAGTGAAGAGGGAGGATGAAGCAGGGGAAAAAAAAAAAACACCCATAAAACGATGGAAGGCCTTGCACAGACTTTTTATGAGAATGAGCTATGATACAAGCATTTTGATTGGCATAATTTCTGTAGCTGAGATCCTTTTGTTTGTTTATTAGTTTGTTTAGTCTCAAGTGAGCCCTCTGTGAGGCTGATTTGGGGATGGGGCCATCCTACCTCTGGCTGTTGGAATCATGGGAGATCATGGTGCCACAAAGATCCCTGAGGCAGATGTCCACAGTCAGGGGCCTGGAAGTAGGGAGTGGAGGGGTCATTGGCATGGGCTTTAGAATCAGACAGACTTAGGTTTCAATCTTGACTTTACCACATACTAATTGTGCAATCTGGGGCCATTTGTATGACTGTGGACAGATCACTGAACTCTCTAAGCCTCCATCTCCTCATTGGTAAAATAGAGATACGAATACTCAGGTTGTGAAAATCAAATGCGATCATGCCCACAAAGCACTCAGCACAGTGCCTGGCTTCATAAATAGCAACTCTTATTCTCCTGGGTTTTTCAGCCAGGATCCTTGAATTTCACTAGTTCTCAAAATCTAAAATGTAACTTCATTTCCATGTTTCTTGGACAGCTGCTTTCTGTCAGCAGAGACACTGGATCAGCAGCCACAGGGGCCACCAGTGGGACAGAAGAGAACACCTGTGACCAGGTTAAGAGGCCTGGTGGCAGTGTCCCAGGACCTAGGGGGCCTGGGGGCTGCAGTCCGGGGGCAGGCAGGTCAGGCCAGCTTTGGGGGGGGCGCATAGAAATCATCAATCCAGCCCTGGCTGGTGTAGCTTAGTGGACTGAGTGCCAGCCTGCCCACCAAAGGGTTACCGGTTTGATTCCCAGTCAGGGAACATGCCTGGGTTGCGGGCCATGTACCCAGTAGGGGCCCCGGAGAGGCAATCACACATCAATGTTTCTCTCCCTCTCCCTCCTTTAAAAATCTTTTTAAAAAGGAATTAGAAAGAAAGAAAGGAAGGAAGGAAGGAATCATCAATCCAGAGCATTGGAGGGAAGAGAAGGCAAGAGGACATGGGAAAATGTGGTGAGCTCCAGAAACCAGAGAAAGATCAGGTGGGATGGAGGCCCAGAGTCCTTGCCTCTTAATACTTTCCATGGCTCCTTCCAATCCCTACCTGCCCGTGCTGAGCTCCCAACCCCCAGCCCCAGTCTTAAAATAGTACCCTGAGCTGGGCCATTCGCTTTTTAAGCTTGCTTCCTGCAAATAATGTCACCTTTTGTGGTTCCCCATGTTGGTGAAAACCTGACTAGTTTTCTTTGAGAAAAGACAGGACGTTTTGCTTCACATCATATAAATGCTGTGTGCGTTTTACATCAAAACCTGAAAACATCTATGTTCCTCATGTGGGGAACCCCTTCTTCCCTGACATCGGCTCCCCTGGGAAGGTGTGATCTGTCTTCTATGGAAATCTCATGGGCCAGAGAAGCCTGCGTGAAATCCTTGTTTGTCCCTCTCCAGCAACTCTCCCGCCCCCTCCCCCAGCATACCCCTTCAATCATGCAGTTTTGTTGATTTCACTTCCTAAATAGCTCCTTCATCCTCTTCTTTCTATCACCTGTCCCCTGACCATAGTCTAAGTCAACATCTCTTTACCTTGGACAATGACATGGCTTCCCCATCCCAGGCTGCCACACTCCCATCAATTCTCCACGAAGCTGAAAGAGTATTTATATTTATATAATATAAATAGAGTGGCCGCTCAGTCTCTTGCATAACCATTGTCAGTGTCTTCCCATTATCCTGAGGATAGAATCCAAACCCCCTTACATGTAACCCAGGGTCCTGCACCGTCCAGCCCCTGTGTACTTCCATCCCATGTCTCTGTCATTCCTGCTTCCTGCGAATGCCCAGCCGGTCTGCAAGCCCTTGACCACCTCCAATGCTCCAAACTCTCTCCCGCCCCTGGACTCCACACATATTTGTTCCTCCTCATTCGTGACCTGGCTTGCTTCCAAAGGTTAATTTCATTTCCTCCAGGAAGCCTGCCCTGATGCCTCAAGTCCATATTAAAGGCCCTGCTGTAAACTGAATTGTGTCCCCCCCAAAAGATATGTTTAAGTCCAAAAATCCCCAGTTGCTAAGAATGTGACCTTACTTGGGAATAGAGTCTTTGTAGATATAGCCAAGTTAGTATGAGGTCATGCCAGAGGAGGATGAGCTCTAATCCAGTGAATGGTGTCCTTATGAAAAAAAGGAGAACTTGGACACACACAGGGAGAGCACCACATGATCAGATGAGAGCCAAGGAATACCAAGGGTGGCCAGCACCCGCCACAAGCTAAGAAGACACAAGAATGTTTCCCTTGACCATTCCCAGGAAACACAGCCCAGTCAACACCTTGATTTTGGACTTCTGGCCTCCAGAACTATAACAAAATAAACCACCTAATTGATGTAATCTATTACTGCAGCCTTAGGAAATTAACGCAGGCCCCAATTTATCAAAGTATATATCCTTTATGTTTTTATTGGTTTACTTGCCTGCTACAAACCAGGCAATGAGCTCCATGAAGGCAGGCACCTCATTTGCTTTCTTAACTGTTGTAGCCTCAGCACACAGAGTACATGTGCTACACTGCTTGACTGAATGAATGATGAGTGAACCAACAAGAGGGAGAGCAGGCTGGGGCCACAAAAACTAGGCTATGGCGGGAGGCAGCAGGCAGGTCAGAAAGTCCTCATAGATCTCCAGGAAATCTTGGACCCTTACGGAGCCTGCAGGAGAGCAGAAGAACCTGCGCTTCCTGCAGACAGAAAGGCAGGCCCAGCAGCTGAGGCATCGGAGGGCCAGCTACACACCAGGCCAAGGATGTAGTCCTTGATACAGGAGCAAAAGCCCATCCCACTGAGCCTGCAGGGGAGTCTCCTTCTGGTACCTTTGAGAGATGGTACCTTTGAGGGACCAAAGCTCAGGCCAGTGAGATTCTAAGTCAGACAGTGCATCTCTGGGATCTCAGGATATGTACGTGGCATTTTAAAGCCACTTCAATCTGTACAGCTCAAAACAGGCCCAGGGAGAACCAAGAGTGACAGGAAAAAAAAGTGCATTGTGTGTCGAGTGTGTACTTACGTATTTATTTTGCTAACGCCCCAAGGTCATCTCCCGCAGGAAGCAAATCAAGTTCTGCAGAATTCTTGTTCAGCAACAGGGACAGGCGGCCTAAGGATGAGATTTTGGATAAGCTCCTTATACCAGAAGTGGCATCCAAAGCTCACTATTGGTAAAGTCCGGTGCACAACGTCTGCTCAGTAGATATCAGTGAAAGGCACTACTCTCCCTCTTTCACAGACGTTTGTCAGCTCTGGTATCTTGGCCTTGAACTGACCCCTCTGGGTAACAGGTATTGAAATAAATGTTTAGGATGGGAGTGAAGGAGTTGTTTTTCCATTTGACAAACAATCTGATCCCAAGGCTGCTCTAATCTGTTCTGCTATGCTTACTCCCTTGTTAGACACCCATCTGGTTGACAATTGTCAGGGTGACTTGCCAACAACAGACAAGAAGTGACTCCCACAGGAGAGCTGAGAATGCAAAGCAGGAGGCCTGGGGACTCGGACTTGTGAGCCTTGTGAGTGACCCCAGGAGCAAGAGCAAGGTCTTTCTCCCTATTGATCCCCTCTCTTCTTCCTTAGAAGTAGAGTTTGTGAGAACCAGAAGCTCCATCCGCAAGGTAAAGAGACACTCCTTTTCCAGTGGCCTGATTCTGCTTCACTTTGACCATGGTTGGTGATTCTAGGGAGATACAATGGGACCACGTTCTCTTGTTGCCATGCTGACAGCACTCTGTTTGTATCGTAACGGCCACACCAGAGGGGAGGTCACATGGGAGTCTGGCGCACGTGCTCAGGCTAAGTAAGCACCCTACTCTGAAGCCACAGCATCCTTTCCAATTTCTTATGAGACCTCGTGGGTTAGAGATGAAACGCTTGCCTCGGGCTGGTGATTGTCATATTGAGTTAAATTTGATCACGCTAGTAAAAGGATTTATAATTTTGTACTGGAAAATGGACTCCTCCAGAATTAGCAAATGAAAAGATGCTGAAAATAAATTCAGCCAACACAGTCTGTGGAATTATAAGCCGGAAGGAGTCTAGGATGACTCTTGTGTGTCGTGAGGGTATGGCATGAGAGAAATGTTGGCAAACGCTGGGATGGGAGGAGTCGCTGACACTGGCTCGAGTCCTGATTGTGACCTGCAGGGTCACACTTGTACACTCAGCAGGCAGCCCTGCTGTCTGTGCCGTCCTGCCCACCACGTTCCTATTTATCGTTAGACCCAGATAACCTGAGCCATCCTAACCTGACCCAGCCTGGGCGACAACCCAACAAGCAGGTGGATCCAGGGTCAGCCACTCTGCCATCAGCCCAGGACCCTGTGGGCCTAGGATGGATTTTGAATCCAGCACCTGTGCCACCTGGTGGGAATGTTAAGTGTTACCCCCACCCCCATTGGGGCTGGACATGAACACAGATAAGTCCTCTGATGAATCATTCCCCTCCATCACCCAAAAAATAAAATTACACTGTGCTGAGTACCAGTTCAGACACACCCGGGCATGTGGAAGACACTAATGAGACCCAAGGCAGGGGCCAGTGGTGCGGTCTCGGCACACAGGCTGAGAGGCAGGGGAAGGTGCGGTTCCACAGGCACAAGCCACAGGCTGCATGACAAGCTCAGGAACACAGGCTGCGACCCCGGCCTCCCCAGCTGGGGGAAGTCACCCAAGGACCAGGATGGTGGCATAGACTCAGGGTCAGTGCGGGCATGGTCTGCTGGGGACAGGCCCTCAGAGTTGGCTGCTGTTCACAGAGGGGTGACCCGGTGGCTCCCAGTGGGGACTGGAACATCTGCAGCCACTCCTCTCCTCCAAGTGTTAGATCACACCCCTTGGCTGTCATTGTGGAGACTCCTACTCTCCTGATTAGATTGATTAGGTTTTTTTATCCAGTAATCCTTTCTTGTGTTCTCTCCAAAGGTGTTTATTGTATAGCACAAAGATGGAAATCTATTTACTAATCTGTTCAATTTTAACTCAATGTTGCAATCCCCCCGGGAGGGGTGGGGAAGGCTGGAGCCAATACGGAATCCTGGGGGAGCACAATGAGATCCCAGCTGAGTCAACATCGAAAGTTACTTCAACACAATAGGTTTAGGGTTCTTTCTTTATAAAAACAATTGAAATAGAGAAGGTAGAATTTTTAAAGGGAAAGTGCCTCTTGCATTTTCTCCATCTCAGTGGCTGCATCGTGGGACTTTTGCCTGAAGAATCTGGGTAATTGCTTCAGTTCTCTGCTTTGCTCAAGCTCAATGAGGAGGGGATCTCCTGCCGGGCCCTCAAGGGACCCAAAGAAGGAGGGAATCTCCTCTTGTCACAGCCTCAGTCAGTAGACAAATGCTGAGTCTACAAACAGCTACCCGCTTCTACCTCCCTGGCCATAGGCTCCCCAAACCCACCAGCCATGTGGGTGTCAGTCTGTCAGAGCACACTGCCTGGCCACCAGCCAGCATGAGATGTCAGTCACTTGTTTTCACGAAGTGGCAGCCTGAGACTGGAAGGCAGGAGAGGTGCCACCAGTTGCCAGCCAGGCCCAGAGAGTGGGCCCCTGAGCCTCCTTGTGGGCTAGGTCTTCACCAGAGCCCACGCTCACAGGACCCTCGGCGGACACTGCGTGTTGACTTCTCAGGCCTCCCCCTCCCGTTGCCCCTCAGGCCAGGGCCCCGTGGGCAGTCCATCCCCCAGGCTGCATGAGATTTCCATGAGAAGGGGTCTAGGGACCACTGCTCAGGGGTTCCAGGTGCCCCCTCCAGCCTGTGTGGCCACCATACCCACTCTGCCCTGCGTCCAGGTCGGCGGGCAGACGTTTGCCTTGCCTACTGCCCAGGGGCGGACAGGAGCTGGGTACGGGCACATCCCATCGCCAGGGGCAGATACCCGCCCTCCCACCCCAGCACCCTTACCCACTCTTCCTCACCCTCATTTCGGCTCCTTCCCTCAGCTCCCTACACCCACCCCCAGCACACTGGCTCCATGACTCATTTTGGACACTTGTCTCTAGTCCTGGCTCGGCCTCCCAGGGGCTCCATTCTGGCACGGGCTCCCAGGCGCCAAAGCTGTGTATAACAGGCACTCCCCGCGTCCAGTCTGCCTGAAAGACTGAAAGGCTGGGCATGTTTTTTATCTGCCTCCCCGCTGGGAAAGAGGGGGTGGCCTTCCTTCCAAAGAAACTCTCCCTTCGCCCACTCATAGTTGACCCTGAGGTAGCACCGCCTGTTTTTTTGCATCAGCACAATGAGGCCCACAGCCTGGGATCCCCACCGGCCCTGGTACCGCCATCCTCTCTGGCATCTGAAGAGATTACCAGGGAGGTTGCTCCTGATTTACCTGTTCCTTGATCTAAATAGGAGTATCTTTGAAGGTACTGAGCCGCCTGTTCACTGAAGGCATCGGGCTGTCCCTTTTTTTCTTTTTCTTTATCCTCACCCGAGAACTTTTTTTTTCATTGCTGTTTGGGAATGAGGGGCATGGGGAGAAGGAAAGAAGTATCAGACACCTCCCTCCTGTACGCACCCAGACCAGAGATCACATCTGCAACGTCGGTATGTTCCCTGACAGGGGATCAAACCCACAACCTCCCCGGTTACAAAACAACTCTCCAACCAACTGAGCCACACTGGCCAGAGTAGGCTGTCATCTTAAATGTAGTGAAAGCAGCAGAGATGAGAAGATGCTTGAGTCCTCAAGGTAGGGTGGGAGGGTCTCATCTGGCACTGAAGTGCCACTGAGGTTGTCGCTGAGATACTCCCAGACCACAGGTGTGTCTGCTGAGCCACCCATTTATAAAGCTTTCGTTATGGCCCATGTGGGAATGCTCCTTATTTCAATCACAGATCCCGTCCACATCAGATAAAACCAGCTTGCTAAATTGTATTTCCTGCACCATCCTGATGTGTGCCCTAGCATATAAAATCAATTGCTTAAGGGCAAATCAATGAGCCAAATGAAGTCTCTACGCTCAGGATTTAGGCTCGCTGCCTCTGCCTCAATTTTTCTGATTCCAATTCAACTAACATTTATTGAGCAACTATGTTTGCCAGACAATGAGCTCAGTGCTTCCACATATGCTATTTTATGAACAGCTGTAAAAGCTTTGCAAAGGGGTCATACTTAAGCTGAAAAAGTTAAGTGACAAGGTCAGTGGCCAAGCTGCGGCCAGAGCCAGGAGTTTTTCCATCATTTTGTGGCTCCTGAAACTCAGTTCAAAAGATGGAGTGCACGCTTCTCATTAGGGACACGGCTTCCGCTGAGGCAACAGCTCTGGAGTGCAAAGTACCCGTTCGGTTCAGCTCCCAAGGTCAGCCAGGCCACACACACGAGGGAAATGAGGTGAGCAGATGTCAGACTCTGCTCCTACCAGTGACCCCTGGGAGGGAACCGCCTCCTTGGGAACAATACAATTTAAGATACAATGGTGATGCAAACTCTCACTTTCTGTTTTCTCACAATGAGCGTGGAGGCCTCAGGCCCATTTCACCAGGGTCATTGGAGGATCAAACTGCAAACCTTTCAGGCAAACAGGTTCCCTGTAATGTGAGCTTCATGTGGGCAGAGAATTGGCCTGCTTTGTTCACTCCTGTAGCCCTAGGACAGCGGCTGGCAAGTAGTAGGTGCTCACTAACTGTTTGTGGCATAAATGAATGCGGCGATGCTGTCTCTTTCCTTTCTCCTCCCTGTTGTGAACAGGCGTGTTCCACAGCAGGTTGGGCATCTCTTGTGCCCAAGACGCTGGAGGCTCGCTCAGGGCTTTATGGGACGTTTTTAAAATTTAAATTATTTTTTATTGCTTATGCTATTATAGTTTCCCAACTTTCCCCCTTAGTCCCCCTCCACCCAGTCCTCCCACCTCCTCAGGCGATCCCCGCACCGTTGTTCATGTCCATAGGTCGCGCATGCACGTCCTTGGGCTAACTTCTTCACCTCTCTCAACCAGTCCCCGCCTCCCCCTTCCATCTTGCAGCTGTCAGCCTGTTCCGTGTTTCCCTGCCTGCAAGTCTATCTTGCTCGCATGCAGCCACCTATGGCCTCCTGCTTTCCTTTCCTTTCCTTTCCCTCACGGTCATCTCCTTGCAAAACTGCAGAGGCCCAAAGACCTCACCGTCCATGTCAGAGTTGAAAGATAGGGGGACTTACAATTATTTTATTTGGGCAAGAAAGTATATCTTTAAAAATCTACTCTTGCTATCATTTTACCAAAGTATATTTTAATAGCAAAACCAGGTGGACACTCCATAAATGACAGTCCTTTCTAAGAACAAACAGTTGACAATCTTAGATTAACCTATTTCCTCCCCAAAAAGTTGGGCTTGAAATTTTTTGGAATGCAGGAAAATGGCCATTAGAATTTTATTTTATGATATCATATGGTCATTTTTGTCAGTATAAATACATCAGCTTGAAGATCTATATTCAAAAGATAATGACAATGATAAACAGTAGAAAACATTCAGTGAGTACTAACTGCAGGCCATGTGCTCAACGATTTTCATGTCTTATCTCCTTAAGATAACAGCCTGTGAAGTGGAAACAGCCCCAGTATACAGATGGGAACACTGAGGCACCTGCCATCTCCCCGATGGGGGCTGCCCAAGAGTGTGGCCTCATGAGGGTTGCAGGAAGGGGCCTTTGTGTTTACCGCCAGGGCAGTACATTCTGGAGCCCGGATCAGCCGACCCAGAACAGTGAGAAATGCATCAGGGGAGGACGCAGCTGCCAGGTGGGACGTCACCCCAGTCCGACACGAACCTGTGGGCAGTCCCGGGGACCACTGCGCTTTTCAGGGCCTTCAGAACAGGGTACCCCAGGTACCTCTCTGAGGTGTCCCGAGGTAAAAGCTGATAGTTATTCAATAAAAGTTGGTCTAAACTCTAGTAAAGGTATCACAATGGGTTTATTGATTTTTTTTTTTAAAGGAAAGTTACATTTTAAAAAGAAAAATACCAATTTCACCAGGAACCTTCAGCCAGATTCTGGACCCCTGGGACAGCTCACAGCAATCCTGGTTTAAAAAAGAGAGAGAGAGAGAGAGAAGAAAAAGAAATAATGAAAGGAAAATAAAAGAAAAATATCTTGAAAAAGGGACTTTTCATACAGGCATACAAGAAAGTAAATAAAATCGATTGAAAATGCTAACAGAGAGCAATTCATTTTGTTAAGTGTTATAAAAGTGTCAAAAAAAAAACACACACCCCCTTAGTCCCAGGTCCTAGAGCTTTGTACATTCACTTTTCTGAAAATTGACATCTATTAGGAGGAAAATGCAAATAAAGAGAAAAATGATCAGCGCCATTGTTTTGAAAGCCCTAAACGGTCATGGAATAGTAAAGATGTCATCTCATTAACTGTGCAACCACAAACCAGGGTTTGATTTTCATACCATCTGAGGTGCTGGGTCACAGGAGTTGTGAGCTCTTTATGGAGAATCTTCTGGAAGAAATGGCATCTTGACTGGGACTCAAGGTTACGTCCTGTGACTAAGATTCTCAGTCCAAACTCCCAGGTTCAGTGAACCAGTCAGAGTCCCAGCAGAAGACAGTGGCACACTTAGCTTGGGTGAGGGAAGAGAGGTTGTAAAAACGTGGGCAGGGTGTAGGGACGCCCCAAAGGATGGTGCAGGACCCCAGGCTGAAGGAACTGGGGAAGAGACACACGCAGGAATTGGAGACAGAGCTGTGGTTTTCTTTCACAGCACCAGCCAGTTCAAGGTGACAGAGCAGCAGGAAGCGGAGAAACTAGTACCTGCCCTCACTCCCCTCCTTCCCTGGGGCCTCCTGCTGGCGCTCCCTGTGGGCCTGACCTAAGTGGAAGTCAGAGGACAAAAACCCTTGTGACCCATACAGGTCACCCTCCCAGCACACAGCTGGGGATCTTGGGACAGGGTGTCCTCATTCACTGAGACTTTGATTTATACAAGAGTTCAAGGGGTCAGATATTAATGACACCTAAATATGTATGTCTCCAAATGGGTGTGTAGTTTTTATTTGACTGAGGAGCCGCTTGAAATTGAGCTATTTTTGGCTATGTTTGGAGAGCATGTTGGGTTTCGTGTGGTACCACGCAGATTGTTCTCAAGCACAGTCCTGGGTGGAATTTCTTCAGTTCCTGAAGAAAAGGGCAGCCCAGATCTATGAGTTCAAGTGCAATAGAAACATTGGAAACTAGGGGGCCCTCCCACCATTGAGAGCAAGGTGGATGTTCCTGTAGCCGTCAGAGGGGGTGGCAGAGGAGCCTGGTGACTGGGCCAAGGTTGTGAAGGGTCTGGCATCAATTATACCAAAAGGTTGCAGTGGGGAAAACTCCATGACCATTGCAGAGAATGTATGGACCACCAGGGACTCTCTGGGGTGACAGGAAGGACACAAGGGTTTAGGAAACACTGGTGGAAGCTCCATGGGTGGATGCTCAGGCCCAAGAAAAGCCCCCACAACACACACATACACACATGCATGCACACACATGCACGCACACACATGCACTGATGCCACCGTCTGGACCTGTCGTTGTAAGCAACAATCACACCGAAGCGTGAGGAGTCTTCAAGTGACGTTACCACGTCCTGCCAGTGCCAACTTCAGGGAACTGACTGCAGCCACAGAGTTTTTCAGTGACCCTGGTTTCCATTTCACAGCCCTCCTCTCTCACTCTTCAAGCCCATCCAGCCCCAGCTGACCCTGAGCACCCATGGTGACCTCCAAAATAAACCAACAAGGTCAAAAACAACCAAACACACAGAACCATGTAGCAGACACCGTCACACTTTTAATCAAACAGTGCTCTAAAGTGGGTTGTTATCTCCATGTTTTAGATGAGAATACTGGGGCTCAGAGTAACTAAGCAAACCAGATTCCAACTGTAATTTCTCCTTTATTACACCACAGCTTCTGTTACAATCGGAAGACCAACTCCAGTGCCTTTTGGGCTTTGTCATTCTGAACGCCCTGTCAAATTAGGTACAGTAGGGAGGTGGCATGACGTTCCCAAATTGCTCAATGGCAGAGCCATTTCTCAACATCTTTCTACTACAATCAGATGTGAACTGGTATTTCTAAGAGACGAGAGAAGACAGCCATGCTCTTGCACCTGCCTTTTGAGGAGTAAAGCAGCAGCTCTCTCTGAGAGCACAATGTTCCATTGTTCCTTTCAACTCGGGATGGAGCTGACAGGTCCCCAGAAGCTGTGCACCTCCATTGTTCCATACCTCAAGCATGCTCCTGGAAAAGAAAGTGGCCAACTCTAGCCCTGGCCACATGGCTCAGTTGGTTGGAGTATTACCCCGTACACCAAAAATGTTGCAGGTTCGATTCCTGGTCAAGATATACCTAGGCTGTGGGTTCAATCCCTAGTTGGGGCACGTAAGGGAAGAAACTGATCAATGTTTCTCTCTCATATCAATGTTTCTCTCTCTCTATCTGTGTGTGTGTGTGTGTGTTTCTTCTTCACTCCCTAAAATCAATAAAGGCATATTCTTGGGTGAGGGTTTTAAAAAAGAGGCAAACTCCAATGAATGTGACCTAGGACGTCCTGACAGGCAAGCCTAGTGAAGACACAGATGGGGCCAGTTTCCCTGCAGAGCCAGGCTCTGAGAAATGGATCTGTGAGCACGTGATTTACATGGGAGATGACTCCAGGTAAAAGAGTCAGTTGGGAAAGGAAGGAATTAGATGCAATTTCAGAGAAGTGGGTGACTGGGACTCAGTCCCCTGGGGAAGCCCTGGGATACTTGCAGAACATGTCTCAGTTATCACACCCAAGGGCAAAGAGGCTGGGTATTTATCTACTAATACTTTCCAGGGGCTGGTGGAGGGCTGTTCCCAGGGGGGCTAACCACTCAGCAGTCTTTCCTTGTGGCCCAACATGCTCTGACTGGAGAGCACCTTCAGGGAGAGGGACCGGGTGCTCACAGCAGAAGCCCATGGCCAGAAAAGGAAATGGTGACTGCAGGGGCGAAGGGCTTAGTGATGGGGCATCAACAATGTCTGCTACCCCAAGGCATTGCATCCCAGAATCATTAGTTCCAGGCTTGGGAAGGGAGAAGAGAAAGAGAGAGAAAGAAAAGAAAGGAGTGTATTATGGTGGTAGAATAGTCTATCTATAGTCACTTTTGGCAGAAAATTTTCTTCACCACCTCTGTACCTGTTTCCTCACCTGCTCAATGAAGACAGTAACATTCCCTACCCCATGAAGTTAGTATTGGATTAAATGAGTTGGTAGTTGTGAAGCACTTAGTGTCTGGCACATAGCGAGTGCTCAATAGCTGATTCGGCTCTACCTGGTCCACAGGGTTGAGACTATCCTGGAAGTCCCATCCCCATCCAAGATATAGAGATTGGAATCACTCTTAATGCCTTAATCCCAAGGGACAAAAATCCCTGGAGGCTCTGGTCTCACTAAGTTGGATAGACCTCAAGCCCTTGGATGGACCTCAACCCCTAGGCACATCCCAGGCACTTCCCTTCCCATGACTACCACTCCTGTTGAGCGGTCTCTAGGACTAGCTTCTTCCTTAATGTCCTGTCCAGTTCACACACCCTCAGACTGGAGCCTTGCCCTGCCCCCCTGCACCCTGACCCCATTAGCAGGACCCTTCCGCAAGGAGGCGGGGGCACATCGAATCCACTCCCAGGCTGTGCCGGGGGTCCTGCTCCAAGAAACAGTTCCTACCTACTTTCAAGTATCTACTACTGTCTATTTGTTCTTATCACCCCAGCACAGTTCCTTTTGCATGAGACCCGAAAGGTATGGAACAATAGATGGATTGAATTTAATGCAAGGAAAATTAGCAAGAAACCATAAAAAAAACTTCTACACTTGAATCCCAAACCAAGAGCATACAAGCTGGTGGGAGAGAGCCCAGCAATGGCCTATGGCTTGACAGAGACAGGGCTGGATGGCCTGGTCAGCCCAAGGCAAGGAAACTGGCTGACCCAGTCCTGTGTTGATGCGGTGTCACCAAGCTCTGCCCACATCACAGAGCCAAGGGCAGCAGGAGCAGCCTGGCAGGCTGAAACTCTCCAGACCTCTCTAGACTCCATCACCGGGCCTTGGAAGCTACTCTCTAGCCACCCTTTGCAGGGGTGACAGCCCACGTGGTCAAGGTCCTGAGGCATGGTGACAATGGCAGGGTGTATGTTCCTGAACTCCCCTTTGCCCTCCCACATACACAGGGACTGGGAGACGGAGGCCAGCATGGACACCTGAGCACCATCCCCTCCACCCCTGGCGTGCGAGCCACCTCCGCGTTGCTTCCCATGTTGGGCCTCTCTGGGGTTGGTCCTCGCCTTAGGACTTGGTGGCTTTTCCCAGGACAGGGGTGGCTGGAAGGCAGGAAAGGAAGCCCAGGGCACCGTTGCAGAATCCTACCTCCATCTGAGCGGTCCTTTTCCTACTCAGAGCTTAGATTATGTTTCTTGATGCTATTCACATTTGCTGGGACCTGATAATGGACTGAAATTATCTGCAAAGTTGACTGTTGGGGAAATGGAAAGGGTGATGGATTCCTTTAGAGGCACGTGGCCAACGAGAGGCAGTGCCCAGACCCGCTGCATTTAGCATCTTTATTAAGGATCTGGTTGAAGGAACATGAACAGTGTGCTTCATCATCTTTTTTTTTTTTTAACTTTTAAAAAATTTCACAAATAATACATGTTTATTATGAAAAAAACAGATCGGCCAAAGGGAAATTTTAAAAATTACTCTGCGTTCCACTGTTTATTTATTTATTCTGAAATAACCATTCTTTTAAAATGCTTTTGTGTAACTGTTCCATATCTAAATGCACATATATAAATAAACAGCTAGCTAAAATTTGGGGCATATGGTTTTTTAAAAAGATTTTAATGGTTAAAGCTTTGATATAAACAGTTTTTGTCCTGAGAGTGATGGAGACCTTAGGAGCAGGCTGTTTCTCTGGGGGAAACCCTTTGAATGAGCTTTTTGTTACAAAACATTAAGCAAATACCTCCCTCCTACAGCTCTGGGGCAATGAACTGATATTGAACTATTGTCCTAGATGCCGCTGTTCACTCGGAGGCCAGTAGGCCCAGTGCACTGAGGGAGGAGTGAGCGCGTGTGCCGTCCGCCGCAGCTGGGAGAGATGAACCCGAGAAAACAGGCAAGGCCTGGGCTGGTGAGCCTCAGGGGGCGACACGAACACCTGCTTTCCTCTCACCGGCCCCTGTGACAGGCCCTGGTGAGACCTGGGCCCTGGGCTGGACCTCAGAGGTGCAGGTGTCTCCGAATACTTCTGGTGGTTAGGGCCTTGGCCTCCAGCTCCATAGAGGTGGTGGCATAGCAATGAAGGCTCCCAGGGGACCTCCAAGGGAGAGGCTCAGTCCTGGACACGCCAAAAGCGGTCATTTCTGGTAGCCCTTGTCAGTTTTACTCTGGAGGGGACTTCCCTTCCGTTATCCCCAAATCTAGTGAAACGACAGAGGCTAGCCCTGGCTGTGTGGTGAGTAGCCAAGGGAAGCGCTTCTTCTGTGCCTGAGTTACAAGGGTGAAGAGGACCGCAGTGGTGGCCTTGCTAAAGCCGGCCTGGAGGTGCCAGCTTGGGCTGGCAGAAGGTCACTGGTCCAGGATCAGCATAGGACGCTCGACCTGTAGCCTGGCACTTGCTGGAGAGTGGAAACAGGACAATGTGAGCAGGTGGTTCCCTGGGGGACTCTCAGAAATGACCAGATGACCCTTTGAGAGAGGCTCTGTTCCTGTAATCAAGCAGCACCTAAGATTTGGAGCCTTTGTAATTTATAGAATTTGTTGAAATATGTGCTGACAGGCTGGTGACATATGAGACATCTCGGTTACAAAAGACATTTGACAAAAGCAGAAATGTGCTCTACCTGCTGTTTTGAAACCTGCTTCCCCACAACCACCTGGGCCATATGTTGCATATATCTTTCCATATAAGTAGATATGGACATTGTCACTCTAACAGATGAATCCTATTCCTTTTTATACATGTAAAACCATAATTTATTTAAACCCTTTCTTTTGTTGAAGCAACTTGCAAGCAGGGCGGTTTTGAGATAAGCAAGCGGGGATGTGGAGAAAGGCAAGCACTGGCCCTTAAATGCAGTGATTTAGGGCACCTGCGGCAGGACCCATTTGGTGGGGTGTCATAGGCATGCCTGTGTGCTCGGCCAGCCGCTGTCATCTTTGCCCTCGCTTGCTCTGATCCTGACACTGCTGGTCTGTGACTGATGTGCCCCACCCTCTGCCTGGGTTTTTCTTACAGGGTAGGGATCAGCACCCAGGCTGGCTGCACCTGGGAGGCCTGGCAAACAGTCTCATTCCATGCAATTAGACCCTTAATATTAAGAATATCATCTGTCCTACGCAGAGCCCGCACTTTCTTCAGGGTGAGCTTCAGACCTTCTCCTGTTCTCCTCATTCTCTTTCTCTCTATGTCTCTGTCTCTGTGCCTTCCCTGAACCTCCCAAATTCCCAGGCCCCCTACGTATCCACCCCCAACCACACACAAATATTTTTGCCACTGTCTCTTCTTTTTGTGCATTTTTTTTTTGCCTGTTTTAATCAGAAAATGTGGAGTGGCCCAGTGTCTGTATCAACACCACGCATGTTGAATTCTTTCAGTTGGAGATGGTGGATTACCCACACTGTTTATCTCCTCTACTTCCCCAATAAAATGAGAGCCATCAAATTTTTGAAGGACAAAAATGAATAGGGAGAGAAACAGCGACAACAACAACAAAAAGATTTCAACAATTTTCAAAAGAGGCAAAGCAGATGGAAGCATGGTCGGTGTTTTATCAGAAAGAAGGAAGCTGTACCTCAAAGTCCTTCCAGAGGTGGATGCCCATGAGAGCAGAGGAGAGGAAGCAGATTTGCTCTGCCCCGGGACCTCCGGAGAGCTCAGGTCGGGGAGGCACCACATACTGAGGAGGGCAGGTGTGGGGCTCAGGGCTGCGGACAGTCAGGTCTGTAAACTGAGTGACTAAACTGTCCAGTGGACTACGTGGATTGTCTACCCACATTTCATTCCACCATCACACCCCAAAGGTAAGAGAACCGTGCCTTTGTCAGAGCATCAGCCCCTTCCCCAGGTAGCATGTGCCTCAAGGGAAAACTTGATCCCCACATCTAGCAGATGAAACTTGATTGGTCCAAGCCATTTGTATGAACTTGGGGAGTAGGCTCATGATCCGAGTTGACCCAATTAAATAGGAAGAAAAAAGTACTAGGAGAAAGGTTTTTCTCTTGCTTTCTTCAGTTGAATGTGAACCAGTGCTTCTCAAACTTTCATGAATCATTTAGGGATCGTGTCAAAATGCAGGTTCTGATTAGTAGTAGACCTGGGACAGGACTTATGACAAGCTTTTAGGTGATACTAATGCTCTGGTCCAAGGACCACACTTTGAGTAGCAAAGGCATAGCTGAATTCCTAGTGGCACAATTTTATGATTATGAAGAGAACCAACTGATTTGAATCAATGGTGAGGAGAGCAAAGCAAAGAGCCTGACAAACTGCATCCCACATGGTGTCCCTGAGCCACTGATACAAACCGCCCTGGAGCACTCCTTACCTTTGAGCTTCTGGTTATATGGAATAATTTTTTTGCTTAAGTCAGTTAAAGCCAAGTCTCTATGACTATATTACATTACATTACATTACAGGAGTCGGGACACGGCATACCATGGAACTGCAGTGAAGCTCAGGGCTGCAGAGATTCAAATGCGTTACAGCTATACTCTGGGAGGCAAAGAGGATTATTCTCTGGAGAAGGAAAACAAAAGAGGATCAGGACTCGGGCTTTGGGTACAGGGGAGGCTGGGAGCCAGGCATAAGACCAAAATCAGGAATTAACAGTCTGCAGATGAATAAGACATGAAGGAACTTTCAGGATAGTAGATACATAAAAAGTAATCTAATGTACAATTAAGATTTTTAGATCTTACTATGCATAATTATACCTCAGTAAAAATTATTTTTTAAGTTGCACATGGAAAGTTGATACTCCCTGGCCCTTTCCCATGCCCCATGTCCAACACTTTGGACGCCAGATGTATACCAGCCAGGCAAGAGATGAAAGGTTCTTCATGGGAGAATGGCATTGCCTAAAGGGAAGACTTTGACGTTGTCACTTGAGACTCTCCAGTAAATAAATAAATAAATAAATAAATAAATAAATAAATAAATAAAATGGTCAGTTTAGTGTCTGGTCACTCTGCAGTGCAGCCTAACAGCTGATAATCCCCCTGCCCCAGCCCCACACAGAGATTTCAATCATCTGTTTAGTGCCTGGTTCATGAATGGGCAGACAACACTGCTAAATACTCGAGAGAAGACTCCAACATAAGGAAGAATAAAATAAATGAAACAAAACAACACCAATATCAAAACAGGAAGAAACAACTGACAAATATAGAGATAATGCAAAGCTCAGTACACTCAAAACCAAAGGAAAAATAGTGCTTCCATTAACAAAGAATAGGATTTTTTAAAAAAGAAAGAAAAACAACTAGGGAACAAGAAAGAACTATTAGAAATTTAGAGTAAGGGGGGAAAATAAAACAATTCAATACAAGTTTAGAGAATAAAGATAATAAAATTGATCACAAAACAGTACAAAAAGGTAAAGACAGAAAATATGAAAGAAAACACTAAAGCCTTAGATAACCAATCAGGAAATCCAATATATAACTAATAGAGAAAAAAACGAGAAGAAGAAATTGTCAAAGAATTGATTTAACAATATTTCCTGGAAATAGACTGTATCTTCTACTTCCACTTTACATAAACAAAGGTTTATGTAAATTTTTAGAACATTGGGGATATAGTTCTGAAATATCTCTTTATATCCTAAGAAATTCCAAAGAGGAAAAAATAATACTATATGCAAAAGGCAGATCACCAGAATGGCATTTAGGTTCCCATGACCATAGCTGGGAGCCAGAAGACAATGAGACAATGAATGCCTTAACATCTTAAAAGAACATTATTTTTTGCCATGAATTTTTTATTTAGCCAAAGTAGAAATCATGTGACAATAAAATAAAAATATTTTCTGACATAAAAGACTCAAAAAATTACTTTTCATGCATCCTTCCTTAAAAAGCTACTGGAGGGAATGTCCCAGAAAAATTAGGGAGTAATCCAAGAAAGAAGACAAAGGATCAAGAAATGGTAGGTCCAGCCCAGGACAGGGAGCCCCTGAAAGATAGCTGTGCTCAGGCCTACAAATTAATCAGCACAAGTGAACATAAGTAGAAAGAATGCCTTACAATGGAATAAAAAGGGGGAAATGACAAAACAAATGAGATGAAGAAATTTTTATTTAAAAAAACTAACAATAGGTAGATGATAAATCTGACTTTTTTAAACTTTCAAAAATATGTATAAAAACATGCAAGTGAAATAACTAGGCAATTATTAATTCTAAGGAAAAGCAAAAGTTTCACGAGGGGAGATATAATTACAATAAACTCTGATCACTTATTTAAGTAAAAAATGACTGCTAGGACTGCGCGAGATGGTGGGGCTTGGGGTGAGGTGGGAGAGCTGCTGGAAGAAAGCCACGTTCTCCCATCCCACTAATCAAGAGATCGATGTATAGGCATAAGTGTAGAAATACGGAGTTAAAGTTGATGCCGAAGAATAAACCTAAAAGAGTTTAACGTTGTCTCCTCTCAGGAGATTGTGGAGTGGGTTAGGTACTGCTCTTATTTATTATGTCTTTCATTATTTTTCGATTTATCTTTAACCATATGCATATATTGCATTGTTAATTTTTTTTTTTATAAGTTAAGGTAAAAAACATTTTTAAGTTGACAAATGAATGAGATCACCAGGCCATAGAGCTGAGACTTGGGTTTTGTTTTTGGCCCCCCACTAATCAGCTTGAGTGGCTCTCAGTAAGGCACTGGCTGCCAGGCCTGATCCCATCAGAGTCACCTTTGACAAATGACTTGTCTCCTCTGTCCCTCAGACTCTGTGTCTGTAAAAGGGGGCATCAAGGTGTCACCATAGGGCCTTCCAGGTGCTCAGTAGATATCCATGCCGGGAACCACATGGGCTATTGGGAAATCAGATCCAAACATGCAAGACAGGGTCAGGTTTCAGACAGGTGAGGTGCCAGGCAAGACAGAAGTCAGTTTTTTGCTGATGATGCCACCTGTAACTGCTCTTCCCCTTTCCCTCCTGGGGGCTCCACTGTGACAGTGACCATGCCCAGGACCCTACGCTAGGTGGCCAGGGGAAGGGAGGGGCCTGATGGCAAGGCGTTTCCTGGGGTTGAACGTACTTCAACCCCAGCGCATCTGCTCTACCTGCCCCAGAACTGCCTAAAGGCGGAGGGGATGTTCCCCAACCCCCTTCATTTGCATAATCAGCATTTGCTTAACGGGGGCAGCAGGATTTTTCTTTCTGAAAGTTCAGTCTGTAATTTCCGTGCCCCGGAGGCCTCTGGAATCCCATTCCGCTCAGAGAAACTGCTCTTTTCAAACTGTCAGGAGAGGAAAGATGACAAGGCGTTAATGAAGTCAGGTCATCATTTTTTCATGGCGCATGAGGCCACGGGCAGCTCGGCTGGGGAGGGAACATGCAGATGATTTCTTTCACCTCGGGCTTCTCCCTGACCTCCCAGCTACATCCTGTCCCCTGCGCTGCTCCCGAACTACTACATACAAACAAGGGCAAGGCCGCAGGGTTCCCGGAGACCATTGGCTGGACCACTAAAGAGGGCACCGGGCTCTGATGTCATTAATCACCCAGATGTCACCCAAACGTGCTCTTGCCGATTCCTGGCTCAGCTGGGAGCTCCCTCTCTTCCTCGCCACAAGGGAATGAATCTGTCCATTTTCTCCCTGTGATTCAGCTAATATATTAATTAACAGGGTTTAAATCATTGGAACTCCTGGAAGTCAGAGTTTTGCTGGTTTCCCCATAAATGAGCCACCAAATTTAGCCAGAAATGCCTCCTATTTAAAATAAAGACTATGCATCCATTTGGAAAAAAATATATTTCAAGGTCTAGTTAATATCACATTCCCTGAACTCCTCCCATAGTCCTGTATAACTCAAAAGCCTCAGTGAAAATAGATACTCACTTGCTGATAGGAATTCACACCCCTGAAAGGGAAAAGAAGGCTTTTTTTTTTTCTGCAAAGCATTGTTTTGGATACAGCTGTGAATATCTTTGAAAAATCTGGCACTTGCAGTGGCATGCGATGGGGGCGGGGGCGAGGGTGGTGAGAAAATGCGCAGGATTAGGCCACAATCCCAGTCTTTCTAAGGGAACCCAATGCTATTCTTTCTAGTTGGTGGTCTAGGCCAGTAATTCATTCATTCACTCATTCATTCATCAACTTAAGCTTCAGCAGGCATCAGAATCACTTGGAGGGCTTGTGCAAAACGGACTGCTGGGCCCCTTCACCAGAGTTTCTAATTCGGTTGGTAGGTGTGGGGTGGGGCCCAATAAGTTGTATTTGCCACAAATGATGTTGATGCTGCTGGTCTGGGGACCACACTTGGAGAAGCAGTGCCCTGGACTCTCCTGAAGTCACACCCAGGAGTTTGTTTTGAGGGGACTGTGCTGCCAGGCCACAACCTCCCCAACCTCCCCTCTGCCCCACTCCATTGCAGCAGCCTTCCGTGAGCTGGTGCTGAGCTCAGCAGGGAACCCATAAAGAACCACAGCTCCAGCCCCTCCCTGGCAGGCTGAGCTTGCGGCTGAACTTGGCCCATTGTTAGGAGAGAGTCTGGTGGCCTGGCATGAGCCCTGGGCATCTGCCTCCCAGTGAGTCGCAGCTCTCCCAGGCCCTGCAGAGTGGGTTCAGCCCAAGCAGCTGGCTTCGACCCTGCTTTACTGGCCCAGTACCACAGTTCCCTTGCCACTAGAGCCCTGTCCCCAATCCTTTTACCAAATGTCTTGTCTCCTTCTCCCCATCAGGCAGGGGCTAGGCAATGGTCCCCCTGGATGACAAGCACTGTGCCTGTCTGACTTGAGGGGCTGCAGTCACATACACGTGCACTCCTTCCCAGGGTGGGCTCTCCCCGGGAACACCAGCTTTAACATGGGCTCAGTCATAACAGAGATGGTCACTGAAATTTTGACGCTTCTAACCCCTTCGAGAGATCGCAAACTTCAGGTCCTCTCCCCTCTGGCCATACCTTGCCCAGTACCCCAACTATCTTTGCTTCCTCCTGGCTGAGCTCCTGCTATGTTTACCCCAGAACCCAACTCCCACGCACTTCTCCCCACTCCCCTTGCAACATTTTGGTTAGGACTCCTATAACTGCTCCTCCTTCTTCCCCTCTGGCGGCTTCTTTCATGACAATGACCATCCCTGTGGACCCTTCACTAAGAAACCTCAGCTGTGACTCCATGAGTTCTTGGCCCAGCCTCACAGAAGCTGTGCAATTTCCTCGCCACCTGTCGTGCTCAATACTGAGTAGCAGCTGCAAAACATATAGACTTGTGGGGAAGAACCTGAGCTCAAGAGATGGACTCACGTGTGACTGCCTGCTGTTCTACTTGCCAGCTCTGAGAACTTGAGCGAGCCATTCAGCCCTTCTGAGCCAGTTTCATCATCTATAGATAGAGATCATAATAGCACCCACTTCATAGGATGGATAAGGAGTGATTGAGCTACGGTGCTGATTTTTTTCCCTATGGCTGCTGTAACTAATGACCCCAAATTTAGTGGCTGAAAACAAGAGACACAAATGCATTGTCTCACAGTCCTGGAGGCCAGAATCTTTAAACAAGGCTAAAATCAAGGTGTCGGAAGGGCTGATTCCTTCTGGAGGCCACAGAGGAAAATCCATTCATCAACTTTTCCAGCTTCAGAGGCAGCTGGCATTCCTTGGCTTGTGGTCACATCACTGCAATCTCTGCTTCTGTTGTCACATTTCCTTCCCTCACCTGTGTTAAATCTCCTTCTGTCTTCCTACCCTTGTGATTACATTTAAGAATCCCCTAGACAATCAGTATAATTGCCCCATTTCAAGATCCTTAACAGTCATATCCACAAAGTCTCTTTTGTCATGTAAATTGATATTCACAGGTTCCAGGGATTAGGAAAGGAACTGGATATTTTGGGGAATGATTCAGCCTACTGCAGGTGCTAAACAGTGCCTTGCATATAGATACTTTATAAATTACTGCTACTATTCTTATTACTGCTATTATTATCATTACAATGTTTTTTTGTTCCCCAATTATGCCCAAACATCATCCCTGTGATCACCAACTAGTCAGCAAGTGTTGGGTCTCTATAGGTTCAAAGAACACAGTTATTTGAGACTTGAATAACTAGTGTTTAGAATGCTTAGCCATTTATACCATCTATAAAATTCTTCCTTCCCAATATGCGCTCCTAGCAGGAGGTAGAAATTCTCTATGGAGTGCAATAAAAGCCCCTCCAGGTAAACTTTTAACTAACAGCTTATCAGAGCAAGATGATGCTTTAATGAGTCCTCTGAGCTGTCCGGATACATCCCTGAGCATAGTTTCCTCTGCTCATCACATCTGACATTCCCTCCAAGGACCGGGCTGAGCTCTGCTCTCCTCCCAGCTGGAAAGAACTGAGGAAGAACCCAAGACTCTTACCTTAGGGGACAGCTATGAATGAAAAGTCACTCTCCCCACATCTGTCTATATCTATCCACAGAGCACGTCCACCAGCTGTGTCTTATTGGATCGAGCTTTACCTGAGCCCCTTTTAGAACCCCTACAGCTTGCTGTCTCTTTGGATGCCAGACACTAATAGAAGTGAATTTCAAGTGCAAAGAGTATGCAGAGCCATGGCATGGGTGGGTGAAGCCCAGGCCTAGAAGTGGCCAATTCTGAACCAGGTTCAGTTCATGATTCCAGAATCAGGGTCATGAAGCCATCAAAGCCAATGAGAGGAAATCATCAGGAGGTTCACCAGCCAAGGCCAAGACCTAGAGGTCAACCTCTATAGAAAGAGGCAAGACAGAAAAAGGGCAGTATGTAAGGGGAGGTGCTGTGGTCACCTGACTAATTTTGGACTTTTCTTATTAGAACCTGTTGTGAAGGATAAGGTCTTGCTCTCAAGAGTTTAAAGATCATGAATTCTTTATACTCAGCACACCAAGCATTCAGTTTCAAAATGCCTGGAAGCCTATGCCCAGGTGGTCAGACTGGATGTGACTGTGGTCAGCTGTGCCAAGATAAACACCCCCTCAATGGTCCCACCATTAATGACCCCAGGATACATTCTTGGAGGTCTCTTTCTTGAACTAGCAGCTTCTTGTATTTCATGGGGTCTTGTCAGTTCAGGCTGCTATAACAAGTAGCATAGACTGGTTGGCTGAGACAATAAGTATTTAATTTTAAAGTTTTGGAGACTAGAAGCCCAAGATCAAGTTGGCGTGATGGTTGGGTTCTAGCGAGCACCCTCTCCCTGTTTTGCAGACTGCTGACTTCTCATTGTACTCCACATGGTGAGAGAGACCATCTGTCTCATGTCTCTTCTTATAAGGACTCTAATCCCAAGCATGAGGGCTTACTTCTTCTGACTTAGTTACCTCCCAAAGGTCCCACCTCCAAATAGCATCATACTGGGAATTAGGACTTCAACATATGAACGTTCAGTCCACAGCAGGTCTCTTCTCAGTGCAGAGCCCTTTTATCCATCAGATCCTCTCAAAGCCAACAGCGGATCCCCAGGAAGCTCACAAGCTCTCTAATGTCTGAGACTCAGGACCATGTGAACTCCAGCCCTGGGCACCCAGTTCAAGCCCAGGGGTGTCATCTCATCTGAGCTCTCCACTGAGGACTTTGACGAGAACTTCAAGCTGTGATAGGACGATTTCAACAGGGTCTTCCTCACTGCACCCTCTTTGCTTTGCCTGTTAGCCCTGATCACAGTTCCTGGGGTGGCTCATCCGTATCTCTTTTACGCGCCTGAAGTCTTACCACTTGCAACACCCAGTCTACCTCCCCAAGCTCACGCCCATCTCCCACAGATTCTCTTACTTTTGTCTTCAAGGCAATATGAAGGCCACTAGAAGGGAACTCTCCATCTCGCTCCCATCTTCACACCATGCTCTCTTGTCAAACAAAAGGGAAGGGAGTGCAGCATGGGTCACGTGTCAGTCCTTCACAGCGAGGAGCAAGTTCTGCTTCTTACTTGCTGTGTGACCTGACGCGATTCACTTCACCTGCAAAATGGAATAGCAGCAGTATCTTCCACTCACAGAGCTGCTGAGGTGTAAATGAGGAGTTAAGATAAAGAAAACAGTGCCTAGCACAGGGTGTGTGCTGAGTAATATAAGTGAGACGTATTATTTTTATGTATGAGGCATAATATATAAACAATTATAAAACAGGGTTGGGAACATGAACTCTGAAGTCCCAGCTGTGCCTTTTTTTTTTTTTTTTTTTTTTTTTAGCTCTGGAACCTTGAGGAAGTCACTTCACCTCCTTGACATTCAGATTTTTCATTTGGAAAATGAGGACATGGCAGTGCGTGTCTGAGGCGTGAAAGGACACAATCTGTGTGAAGGTCTCAGCATGCTGCCTGGGACAGAGCGAACCCTTCCTAAATAGGGCTTCTCGCTAGAGTCGAGACCTGCCCTCCCTTCCCCTGGCCAGAGCCGGCCTCTAGCACGTGCACCCTGGGGCCCGCCCTCCGTTGTTACCGGACCCTGACTCATGCGCCTCCAGCACCTCTCTCCTCTGCATCCTGACCCGCAGTCTCCAGACAGCCCCAACTTTCCTCACACAAAGAAAAGCCCCTTTCATTCTTTTTAAAAAGCTGCCACCTTATTAATCCTCACTTGAGGACATGTTTATTGATTTGAGAGAGAGAGAGAAGAGAGAGAAATATCAATTGGTTGCTTCCCAAACATACCCCGTCCAGGGATTGAAACTGCAACCTACATATGTGCTCTGATGAGGAATCGAACCTGCAACCTTTTGATGTACAGGACAACTCTCCAATCAACTGAACCACTTGGCTAAGGCAAGAGTGGCCTATTTTTTACTGCGGGCTTCATTTGCTGACAATGGGCTATTGCAGGCTTTTACTGTTTCCCACCAGATGTCTGGTCTCTCTTAGGGACATCCCAGAATAATGAAGTCCTCAAGTGTTTATGAGCTTGTCTGTTGAGACATTTGCTTACTGCCTGCTCGTTTAGTTAGGTGGTCTAACATCTCTTGTCTTCTTGATAAGTGGAGGTAGCAAGCTACCACTGGTAACTAAGACAGCTTCATGGGCAACTGGAATCAGCCCCAGTGTACAGTGAGCTCTCCAAGCCTCTCCTGGGAGCCTTTGGAGATGAACCAGCCCATCAAAGGGACCAGGGGTGGGGGTGCTGTGGGGATGAAACAGAAGTGGGCTGACTCAGGAGGCAGAAAAATGGCCAGAGAAAGGCCAAGTCTGGGAAGGACTCTGACTTAAACCATGAACAAGATGGAGGCATGGCAGCTGAGAGGGTGAGGGCAGGTAGATGGATGGGTTTGCACCCCTCATAAAACCTTGGAGAGGAAAGATGCCCCTCCTGGGAGAGCAGAGACCCCTCACCAGATGTCCACCGACCCCGGAGGCTGCGTCCCCATACTCCCACCATTGCGCCCACGGGCCCCTGCCAGTCAGGCTGTCCTGTTGCTTGAGGCACCATGACACATGGGGACCTGTGAATCCTGGAGCTCTGGGGATGGTGCCTCACGTGTCCACAGTTGAGAGGCACTCACCTGTCCAGGCGAATCTCCTGCTACAAGACCCAGGGGACCCTGTACCTTCATGTGTGCCTCAGAGACAGGGGATAACTGAGACCTCCAAACACAACCGCAGGCAGCAGCCCTCTGCGCAAGCCTCGGGCTGGGCTTCTGCACCTGCCCCGCCCACTCGGGCCACACACACCCACGCTCACCCCTCTGGCTCTGCCCAGGCCTGCCTCACACTGGGAGCTCCAGGACACATCTCATTCATCTTTGACAGCTCCGCACGTCCTGACACATGGTAGGTTCTTAATAACTACACTTTAAACAAGTGAATGAATACATAGCTCTTGGTCACAGTCAGTGGGAATAATATTTATATAATACCTAACATTTATAGAGTGCTCCCTAGGTGCTAGATCTTCTTTATAGCCTTCTATATATATTGACTCATTTTTTCTCACAAAAGCCCTGAGAACAGGTACAGTTATTATCCCCATTTTACAGATGGGGACACTGATCCCCAGTGAGGTTCAGTACCTTGACTAAGGATACAAAACTAGAAAGTGACAGAGCCAGGATTTAAACTCTAGTAGTCTGACACCAGAAATTGAGCTGTTAACTCGTGCATTAACTGCTCCTTTAAATATTTAAAGCAAGTTTTCTCACTGGGATTGCCAAAGGCACCTGAGAGCAGATTAGTAGAATACATTTAACGTTGGAGAGATGGGATTCTTGCCTGAAATAGACTATTGAGTGGGGAGACCCCGTGGGTCTTTGGGAAGTTGCCGTGAGGGGGGAAGAGGGAAAAGGTGGAAGAGATGGTTTATAGGCCAGAAGGACATAGTGCCAGGGGAGCAGGCAGAGGGCTTGGTCCAGAGTGGGCACAAAGGTGGAAAAAGATGATCATCGGCCCTCCCAGGCCCTGAGGGAGACTCCCGGAAGAGGCTGAAGGTGAAATAAGAGGACATCCGGACCTGTGTAGGCTCCATACCCAGGGAGGCTGATGCCTCAGGGAGTCGCTGAGGGAAGCGGAGAAGCTGGGTGATGCAGAGATGTATCTTGGGTGCCTAACTCGGCAGGCAAAGTGTGACAGTAGGTCCCAATGCCGAGATGTGAAGAAGCGGAGCAGGCTTGAGCTGGAGGTGATGATATATGACAAATCCAATGTGAGCAGAGAGGAAGGGCAGGAACCCAGGGTCCAGCCAGCCAGCAGCTGCAATTATAGGGGGGTGGGGCTCTGCCCTGAGAGGAGGAGCTGGAAAGAACCATGCAGGATGGAAGGGTCCTAGACACGTAGGTGAGAACTGAAGGCAAGCTCCAGCCCATAAAGGGAACTGGCGGAAACGGAGGTAGACGTGCGATCATACAGAAAGGGCTTAGCTGGGGGAAGGAGGTACAATGGATAGGAGGGGGGTAGCACCTCAGGGCTCATGGGGACTCAGGACAAGCCACTCTTTCCACTTCCAGAAAACTGGTCTGGACCAGCAGAGTACACCCCAGATCCCACTGAGCGTGTACCTGGGCTCCTTGCATGCAGCCTGGCTGAGTCCAGAGGCTGAACCTGAGTGTTGGAGGTTTTCAGTGTCTGCAGCTGAGCCGCTGTGGGACCAGCAGGGATAGGCAGAGGGACCCGGAGTACCTCATTTTTTGACTCACTCATCTACGTAACCATCTAACCTTTACTGAAAACTAAGTGTTAGGCGCTCTGCTGGGCACTGTAAAAATTAAGATTTTTTAAGATCCATCCAGTGCCTTCGTGAAGCCCCTGAGCAGCAGACCCCTCGACACTGGGTGAGACTGACGATGCACGGTAAGCTTGCGGGCGTGTATGCATAAGTGAAGGGGAGAGCTGGACGGTGGCTGTGACGATGGCGTGTGTAATGGGAAACACTTAGCACACCATCTGCGTGGGTATTCAATTCGAGTTGTTTAAGGCTGAGGCTGATGGCTGCTTCCTAAAATAAGCTACGTGTCAGGCCCCCTCACCTGCTCATCCCATGAATGAGTTCAGTGAAGCGGCTCAATAGGCCATTTCCCTTTACATGGGGCGTATCAGACAAACTTTGCCCAGACCTGGCTGTGTCACCATGACCAAGGCTGCCACTTGGCAAAGGACAAAGTATCCTTAGTCTGGAGGGAACACAGTGGCTCGCTGAGTGGAGTGAGAGGCCTGGGGGTGATCACTTCTAATCCCAGGCTACGCTGGCCCAGGCTCTGCCCTGCTTCCTAGGACCATGCGCTCCTTTCCCCTGACCTCAGCTGGGAGCATAGAGAAGGCATGGAGGACAGTGTTGCCTGCTCCCCGACCGGCAGCCGCTCCCCAAACCCTGATGACACTCTGAGTCAGGTCCTCCCTCGCTGTGGACTGCAAAGGAACAGCTGACCTAAATTCACGTGCATTTTTTTTTTTACTGGCTATTCTCTGTCCCTACCCTTGAATTTAAGCTTCATGCGAGCAGCTGTCTGCTTTGCCTTGTTCATTGTTGTATCAGCTGGACTTAGAAGAATGCCAGTAATACAGAAGACGTTTAATATATTTTTCTTAAATATATTTGTTATGAATAAACAAATTAATGAGTATTTTAAAATCATGATTAGCTTGGGTTCCAGTCACAGCTCAACTACTTGGTAATTCTGTGTTATGTTGCCTTGAGCCAACTACCTAACCTCAGTTACCCTGCAGGATAATGCATGTCTGGCTCATAGTAAGGGATCATGAAGGAGGCTATTGATCCTAAGCAACATTGTAGGTGAAGTTACCTAAGTGCCTTCCTCCTCTGCCCTACATCCTCAGGTGGCAGGAGGAAAAAACCAAAACAAAACACCAGGCTGGCTCAGGAGTAGGAACAGAGGCAGCCCAGAGCAGCCATTCTCAAAGAGTGGTCCCAGGCCCAGCAGCTCCAGCATTACCTGGGCACTTGTCACAAATGCAGATTCCCAGGCCCACCCCAGACCTACTGAATCAGAAACTCTGGAGGTGGGGCCCAGCACTCAGTATTTTAGTGAGCCTTTCCGGTGGTTCTGATGCACAGCAATTTGCGAATCCTGGACCCAGAACAAGGGGAAGATGCAGAAGGCCAACCTCTGGTTAGAAGGCCAATGAGTTTCTCTGATACATAGAAAGAGGTAAAAAAGAAATCTGGGCAGCTCTAGGTCCAGGGACAACAAAGCTCCCCATTTTGCAGCCACCAGCCTGGCCTCGCCCTCTCTGTTGCTGGTGGAGAAGTTTGGCCTCCGTCCATTGGAAGCAAAGTACCGCAGGCTGCAGGAAGGTCTGTGTGTGCCGAAGTGCTGTCACAGGGGCCTGCCTTCTGCTCAGCAGCCTGTGGCCCTGCACTGCCAGAGGCTGGCAAAGCAGAGACACTGCGGGAGGCAGGGCTGAAGCAAAAGACAAAATACCTTAAAGTTTCCTGGGCATCCACATCACTGGGGACCTAGGGTAGGTGTGGGGAGACCTCTGTTTGAAGAGTGGTGAGAAAACACTCGTGGTCCATCAGGAGACCTACAAGAGTTGAGTAGCAGCAGCCACAGGCAATTGCAATTGCCTGCCCAGTAAACAGCCCTCAGTGGCTGCCAGAATCTCCAGAATGTCTGTGAGAGGGAAAATTGGAGCTGTACTGTGGAGCAATTGATGTCCAGGAGAGGCCTGTGGCAGACAGATTAGGATGTGGGAACCCCCAGAATCCTCAACAGAGGCAAAAAATATGTTCAGGCTTTGAGTGTTGGGAGGTGGGGCAGATGCCTGTTAGAGTCAATGCAGATCTTTAAAAATTTCCCTTTTCCAGTCCCTAGCCCAGCAGATTCTGATTCAGTTTGTCTGGGGTGGGACCCAGGTATTGGAACACACTTATAAATCCTCCCACATGGTTTTAATGCTCAGCCAGGGCTGAGGCTGCTCTTCTAACAGCGTTTCCTCTACTCAGAAAAGTTAATGAACCATCTCATTTATGTCCCCATGTTTGTGTCTTTAAACATCTGTCCATGTCTCTCTTTTTTTCTCAGTGAGAGTGTTTGGTGTTAGGCCTGGAGAAACCTGATTTTAAAATCAATAAGACCCAGGAGACAAAAGATGAAGATCAGAACATCAACTCTGCAGGGTAAAGTCCAGTAGAGAATGTGGCTCTAGATCTGTAGCCAAATGGGTACAGATAAGTCCTTCACCATTAAATTAGACAGATGTATCCACTCAACACCAGACAACTCCACACAGAGACAACAGTCAGCCCTGGAAGGTTTACTCAATACCCAAGAACTGATCAGAATGTTGTTTCCTCTCTGCAGGAGGCCAGAGCAGAAGACAGAGAGGACAGAGAGGATGTAGGAGAGGCTAAACGGCGCATGCTCTGCTCTTCATCCAAACTCACCAATCAGATAAGTCACTTCTCCCCTGGTGAGGGGAAGGACAAAAGCAATAAGAGTTCTTTCCATACTTTTATCTCTGGGATGTTGCAATAAAAATGTGCCCCCTTCCATGAAAACATGAGTTGTAGGGTATAAATGTTCCTCCCTCACATTTGGCATTTCTCTGGTCAGTCCCTCTGAGCATTTTTAACTTTCTTTCTGAATATCTGAGAGTGTGCGTTTTTCTGTAGGTGTGGCTGTGCATCTGGGAGTGTATTTATATTAATACAGGTGTCTGTATGCCTACATGTATCTGTCTGATTCACTGGGTGTCTGTGTGGCAAAGCTTGAATCTGCACCCTTCCTACCGTCCATACCCTTAAATCTCAGTTGCCTGACCTGCCTCCCTGGGCTCTCTGTGTGTGCTGCTCATACATCCTTAGGGATCTTGCTGATGTTCCCAGCATGCACTGTGCTCAGAGAACATGCTATCCCAAGTAGTGATGACCACTCTTCTAACTGGCTAGGATGATTTATCATCACTGTCAGTACCACAACAAGATGGTAATGAGAATGATCTTTGCCCAGATAGGACTTCTCTGGGTGGGGCTTATCTCAGGTGCTGGGTTCCTGAGCTCCTGGAGGGAATAAGAGAAGACAAGGAAAGACCAGATCTCTATCACTCAGTGCACAGGGTCTAACAAACCCTTAGGACAGATTCAATCATATGTTGGTTCTCCCATGTTCTGGAAAGGCCTAGTCCCTTGCCAAGTCTGGGTGCAGGAGTTAGTCCTTCTCCCCCATGTAAAGCCCTCTGAAGGCCTGGCTGTGGCTCTTCACAATCCAGAGAAGGGCCCTCTGCAGCCTTAGCATTATTCTCCTCTTCAAGTTTTTCCATGGAAATCTTCCTTCTCTTTTTCCATAGGTTCTGCTAGGGACCCTCAGAGCTGGACCTTCTTCCACATTGTAATGCTGTGAGACCACTGGCTTTGGGATCAGATAGAACAGGGTGGAGACCCTTCTCTACTATATTAATTGTGTAACTCTAGTCAACTTACCTTTTTCTGAGCCTTGCTCTTCTCATCTGTGAAATGGAGCTATTAATGATAAAGATAGTTAATATCTATTGAGGGTTTACTATGCACTAAGTACTATTCTAAGAATTGTACATGTATTATATTAATTATCTATTGCTCTCTAACAAATTACAAACGTGAGTGGCTTAAAACCACAAACATTTATTATGTCATGGTCTCTGTGGGTCAGGAGCAGGGGCATGACTTAGCTGGACCCTCCACTTCAGTCTCACACAGGCTGCAGTTAACATGTCAGGTGAGCCATCTCAAGGGTCAGGTGGAGGATGATTGCATCCAACCTCCCTCACGTGGCTGTTGGCAGATTCAGGTGCTCACGGGCTGCTGGATGGAGGGTTCTCGTTCCCAGCTGGCTATTGGCCAGGGGACACCCTCAGGTCCTTGCCAGGGGAGCTTCTCCATTGGGCAGCTCCACATGCAGTTGGCTTCCAACAGAACTAGGGAGAGAGTGAAAGAAGATACACAAGATAAAAATCAGTCTCTTGTACCCTAATCTTGAGTGACACCCTATCAGTTTTGCTTTATTCTCTTCTTAGAATCAAGTCACTAGGTCCGGCCCATACTCAAGAGGAGGGGATTACACAAGGGCATGATCACCCAGAGGCAGGGATCACTGGGGGCCACCTCAGAGGCTGCCCACCATGTGCACTTTAACTTCACAGCAGCACCGCGTGAGAGGTATCGTTAATATCCTCCTTCAATATGTATAATATCACCATTCTTCAAATGAGGAAACTGGGATACGGAGACTTTCTCAAGGTCATATAACTGGTATATGAGGAAGCCTGGAAACCAGCTCCAGATCCTGTATTCTTAAACCTGAGGTTGTTGGGAGGATCAGATGTGACACTGTCAATAATGACACCATGGTCCTTATGAATACAAGCTCATTTCTGCAGTAACTCCCCTTCAGCTCTACCTCACTCGGTATTTTGCTCTGGAGGAATGAGTGTAAGCCCTCTGCCAAGTGTGCAGCTTTGTGTAACCTCTAAAAGTTTACTCCCAGCCTAGCCAGACCCTTTCTCATCTCTGATTGGTCACCACGTTTTATTTCTAACTTCTGATAGGCTGCAAAACAAACTAGTATCCAAGATAAGAGGGGAGAGCATAAGACAGTATCTGTTCTGCACAGTGAATCTAAGTCCCCTGCCCAATACAGGCTCCATCCCAGGAGGTGGTGAGCACATGGAGATGAATTCACCCAAACACAGGTGGCTTCTTTGCTCCGTTGGAAATGAGTGAAGACTGGGGTTAGGATTTGGGATGGAGTTAAGATGTTTCCCATATGGACTTAGCAGCAAGGGGCAGCTGTTCCATACATGTTTGAAATGGCCTTATGGCCCATCCGTAGCAAAGGACATAGAGAGACCAGTGCCTTCTGACTCAGTGATGGCCCCATCTATATAATATGAGGTCATTGGAGCAATTCTTCCTTTCTCCCCACCTCCTGTAAAAGAAATGGCTTCTATCTTAGAAGATGTTGGGAGGAGGAGAGATGGTTCCATCTTTCCTTCCACCTCTCACACTCTCCTTCATGTGGATAGAGAAGAGATTGTCATGATTTTTAGGATGGCAAGAGGCTGACACACATTGTCCATGTCCCTGTAATGTGTCCAGTCTCCCAGGCGGGCCTTTCTCATGGCCACAGTTCCTCATGCATCAAGTAACTCAGAGTTAACTAAGAAGACCCAGAACTCCCCTCAGGTGGGCTCCAGTGTCCAAAGGTAGAGGAAGGTCTTAAGAAAACCACTTTAGCTTCAGGTCCAAGATGTTCTCAAATTCAGTCTTGCCAGTTATAAAGTCAATATTTCTATCCCCATCAAATTCCCATGTATAATTCTAAACTGGTTCAGAACTTTGAGGAGAGAAGAGTATGATTAATTATGACTCTTAAAAACTCCAACACTAAGAGGCAATAAAGGGCTTGCTAGGGTCACCTTTATTGCACACAGTGGAGCCAGGATGCATGACTGTGTCTGCCAGGCTGTCCATGCACTTCACATTTTATTACACCCTTCCTTCGGCACTGCTGTGGGGAACATAAGGCAACACAGAGGTGTCAGAGGAAAGGCTCAGCTCCAAGTTATCAGCTCTGACAGACTCAGAGACACAATTCCTAAAAGTATAGAGGTACTTAACCAAGTGTCTAAATCAGGGATGTAACTACAAACCTCTCTGGTATATCATATGTTGTTCATCAAATGTTCTCTCCTTTCCCCTTTACGTCTATCAGAGAAATGCACTTCCCCACTCCAAAGATCTTGGGCTTGGTCATAAAAACTTGCCTTGGCCAATGAAACATGGGTAGAAGTAACAGTGTATAAGTCAAAGCCTAGCCTTAAGAGGAATCCTATCCTGAAAAACATGTCCAAGGTGTTTGGACATACTTCCTGGCACCAGAAGTATGACAGACGTGTGAAGCAGATCTGAATTAAACCCATGACCTACAGCAAAGCCCAGCCTAAATCAGCCAAACCCCAGCTGACCTGTAGAGAGGACATGATACAAGTCAATGCTTATTGTCATTTGCCATTAAGATTTTTTTTGAGGGGTGGGGAGGTTTGTTATGCAGCATGATTATGGTAATAGCTCACTGCTATAGTCTCCAAGATGATCATAGAAGAGAAGAGTCTGTGATGCCTAGGTGGTCAAGAAAAACTTCAGAGAGAAAAACTGCAGAGAGTCCTAAGAAGTGGGCTGGACTTAGAGGTGAGCGGCATTAGAAGTGGACCTCTATCACACTTGTGGGTATGGCAGTGGGAGCGTGTTGTGGTGCATGCATAGACATGTATGTGCTAAAGCACTGCACATATGCTCACGTGTCAGTGTGGAGTGTGGTGCAGAAGAAACCCCTGTGTACAAGTCTTCAGTGTTGACTTCTCTTTAGGCTGAGGCCATTTTCCCTCCATTTTCCCCAAAGGAATTAATCTTTTTGTGTTATTATTATGTTAGGTTTATCTTGAGTGAAACAGGAATGTGAATTTTATCTATGGCTTATGACTTAATGGTAGGATGAAAAATTCAAACACCCAAGGAAAGCATTGCTATCAGCACCGCTGAGCTGGGAGGTGAAGCAGTGCCCACGTGCAGCCAGGCACACAGCCCTTCCTCTGCAGCCCTCCTCTGGTGAGCTTATCACCTCGGCCATTCAGACAAGGCTATGCGCTCAATTTATGAAACCATTGCAAATTGTCTAAATGGGACTTCTCTGTCACTGAGCTCTACACATACTCATGGATCACTGGGTGAGAAGGAACACAGAGGGCATAGTCTGGACCAACCTTCTATAGCTGAGTTCCCCTGACTTGTTCAATTGAAGAGTAGTTCCATGAAAAGTTAAAAAAAAAAAAGTTACTTGGAAAAAAATTCACTAGTCAAATAAACGTGAGAAACATGGGATTCAAGAAAGTCAACAATCCTCTCTTCTGCAGGACAGAGAAATCTAATGCACATTGTGGATGGTCAAGAGTGAATATTGGATGCATCTTCTCAAACTATCTGATATCAGAATTCCTACCTCCCCCATATTTTTTTTCAGGGATATGATAGGTCTAGAGTTCCCTGGAACACATTTTTTTAAGTTACTCAATCACACTCACTAATTCCACTGTGGATCTACTTTCATAATTGGAAAGTTCCCCCAGTGCATTCATGTCTTTTGCTCAGGGCTCCCTCCCTATTCCTGGACCTCTGCAACCAGACTGCTCCTTCTGCCCACGGCCAACTTTCAGGCTTCCAGACCCAGGATTCTGCCCTCTCAAGCCAGTTTGCCTTGATTTTAAATTCTAGTCTACAGTTTAAGGACTATTGTTAGCAGAGTAGATAAGGTAAAGAGAAAAAGAGATGCATTCCTTGGACTCCACCGCGTTTCGAGTCATTGGAATCTCGAAGAAGTTACTCAGCTTCTCAGAGGTTTCAGTTTCCTCATATATAAAGTGGGGATGAGGGCATGCATGTTACAGGCCTAGCTCAGAGGCTGGCACCTGGAGGCTCTCATGAGTTGCTCACTGTTCTTGTTGGTACTCTGGAAACACACCTTGAAGTTCCTACCCCTCAATGTAGCCCACAATGGTTTCAAAGAAGTATCTCCTCTACTCAGGGCTGCAGATCCTTGCTAAATTCAATTCACATCAACACTTACTGATGCCTTCTACATGTCAGGCCCATCCAGGGCTCTGGGAACATGACGCTGAATAAGACAGAATAATTATCTTCAAAATTCTCACAGTCATGTAGAGGACACAGAAAGAAACGAAGTCGAGGATGACCATTGTCTCAAGTTAGGAGAAAGAGAGGCCTGAGCTTGCAAAGACAATTCAAGAGCATAGACCAGCAATTTCTAACCTGTGTACAACAAGAGTTTTTAAAACATGCTATATCTGACTGTAGTCATGGGCACTGACCTCTTTTCCCTTAGATTGTCAAATTAAAAAATGACAACAACCAATACAACAATAGCCGTCCAGTGTGAATGAATCAAAATTATACCTATTTTTTTTTTATCATATTGGCAAAAATATATAACTTTTTTTTTGGCATGCCACAGAATTTTAGTAGTTAATTCATGTGTGCCATGAGATGAAAAAGGTTGAAAATCGCTGGCTTAGGTGCCTATGCATGTGCTTCCCCCCACTCTAAGACACCTTCTCTATTCCTTTGCAGCCAGTTTTTGCCCAGAAATGGTATGCCTCAAACATTCTCTACCATTTCTAATGTGCTGTGTGCTATTCCCTGTTGGCTGAGCTGCCTGGAACAGCACAAAAATCAGTGTTTTCAATCACCTCAAGACAAGGAAGTAGAAATAGAAGCCAAGGACTCCATACGGAGATCTTCTCACTTCCCGCTCTGGCCATTTAGCCGGACAAACTTTTGAAAGCACAATATCTTGTTCAAGAGCAAGAGGACAATTTCAAGCTGGGTCAAAACTGTGCCCCCTGCTTTCTCCTTAAATATAAATGAGCAGTGTTTGTTTTTCCTGGATCATGCTTACTAGGCTCTAAAGACAAGGCTGCCTTTTTCAACCATATCACTATCTATTTTTTTAAATGTTGTTCTTCTCTTGACCTGGCCCTGATGACATAAACCAATGTGTTCCTGCACATTCAGCAGGTTATTTTTTAGAGGACACTGAGAGTCAGCTCCCAATCACTCATCTGCCCTGGGGGATTCAAGTCACAGAACAGCAGCTGAGTACAACGTCCATATCTTAGCTTTGTCAATGTCAAGGGTGTGAAACACATTAATGTGCACCCAGCTGAGATCATTTGTTCCTTCCATAAATGTTTATTGAGTGTCTACTGTGCGCCTGGCCGCGGGCTCGGTACTAGGGAAACCATGACAACAGCAACAGTAGAAGGAGCTCTTATTGAATGCTGACCATGCGCCTGACACTCATTTAATCCTTTAATTTTTCACAACAACCCTGGGAGACAGAGGTTAGTATTTTTCAATTTTTACACATAAAGAAACCAAGGCATAGAGAAGTAAAATAACTCACCCAAGGCCACGCATTTAGGAAGTGGCAGAGCTGGGACTGGGGCCTGCAGTCTGGCTTGCAAGGCAGTGTACTTAACCGCCCCACTCTACTGCCTCTACTGGTAACCAAGACAGATTTGCCCCCAAGTTGTCCACAGGCTCTTAGGGGAGATAGCCCAGTTCATGGGCAGCGATGATGGAGTGGGATCAATCTTCATGGAAGGCACTGTGGGAGCTCATAGACGGGCACCATCCTATAGGGAATGCGGAAACTGACGTGTGTGAGCCTTCGCTCTGAGGTCCTCCAGTTCAGTGCTTTGCAAATTTAATATCCACTCAATCACCAGGGGATCTTGTTAAAATGCAGATTCTGTCTCAGTAGATCTGCTATGGAACCTGAGACTTTGTGTTTCTAAAAAGGTACCCCCACATACACACACACCTCCCTAAGAGTCAGTGATGTGAGGCTCTGAGGCAGGGGCAGCCAACATTTTTTGCCACTAGAACATTTTAACGAGGAAAACTGACCTCTCCCTATTGATGCCAAGCCTAGATAATAATGTCTTAGACAATGATGTCATGGCTGCCGTTACTCCCACCATATATCTGCTATACCAGGCATGATGTTAGGATATTACTAATTGGCTATAAACTCAGATAGAGCTTACTATGAGCTGGCCACTCTTCTCTGCGCTTCATGGACATTTAGCGCATCCAAAGTCCCTAAGAGGGAGGTACTACTCTTGTCAGTCCCATTTTACAGATGAAGAAACAGAGGCCTAGGGATTATGTGACTTAGTGACTTGCCCAAGTGCACACCATCAGTAAGTGGTAGAGTATTTACTTTGCTGGGTTTGAACTCTTCAGTCTTTGAAACATGGATGTACAGGGCTTTTCTGGCAGCTTGCCCCTGGATCTCATTTAATCTCCCATTTCCCCAGGAAAGATGTTCAGGGTGAGAGAGGTTATTTTGGCAGGGCCACTCAGCTGGTGAGGGACGAAGCCAGGGTTCAGATAGAGATGGGTCTGACCTCAAGTTCATTCTTTAAACAGCTCTACAGCAAAATAGGAATTGGAATTTCTCCTCCGGCCCTGAGTGGTCATTTCTGGGCTATAACCAGAATTAAGGATCCATTTATGACCACGAAATAAGTTCACAGACGCATTGAGGATTTAAGCCATCGGACTCCCACGCTCCTGAAAGGGGATTACGCCCCCCTCATCCTTTAGTTTTTCATTTCAGACAACATAGACAAGATTTTGTTGTCTCTGATGAGAACATATCCATTTTCCTTCATCTATTTCGGGGAAAGAGAACAGGAATCATTCTAAGAACATCACCCTGCTGCAGACCTTGGGGAAAACTGAGTCCCAGCTGAGACCTTGACCGCCTGAGACTCAGGCACTGCCGCAGCCTCTCCTGCCCCGCCCCTCTCAGGGAGCCCCTGCCCAGCTGCCCAACCCAGCAGCCCCACACGCCTTGGCTCCCTTCAGCCTCCTGGAAGGGAATAACCTTCCTTATTGCTCTGCCTCCTCCTCCCCTCACCTCAGCCAACTGGCTGTCGGGGAGCTGACCCCTCCCACTCACCGCTGGGCCTCGCGCCGCCGGCACTGCTGTCAGAGCACTGATTGCTAATAAAAGTGGTACAATTGTTGATTGGGAATAAGAAATAAAAGCACTCAAGCTGACCAGCCGCTCTGTCAGGCCATGTTTCAAGACTGTCATCTTGAAGCCAGGGGAACAGGAAAAATTGTTGTCTGCTCAGACCGGCTGCCACATTGCCCACCCCAGCTCCCCAACCAGCATCTATCACCTCTTTTCAGAAGCATTTCTTCTTCCTGTGCCAGCCCCCGACGCTCGCCTAGAGATGCCTAGACCCCACCCTCCTCTCAGGGCATTCTAGGCAGCTTATACCTGTTGCCACCACCCACCACCGTGGGGAAACATGTGTTTGTCCACAATGAGATAAAAGGTCCAGGAGTAGGCTGCAGAAGTCTGGAACCACAGGTGTTGGGGCGCAGAGATGGGGGAGGGGAGATTGTAACAACTCAGGGCAGAGCGATGTCCAAGCGTAGGTCAACCATCAGGAGTGTCCCCGAAGTCCTGGCAGGGGCTGCTGACATCCAGGCAGGCGTCTACCATCAGGAGCTCCGTCCCTGTGCAGCAAGCACCTGGCGCCGGTCAGGATTAGGGACTCAGGCAATTTATTTAAAAGGCTCTCTGAGCTGAAGCCTCACTGTGCAGTGTAGTGGTGGGGGCCCCGTTAACTATGGGAGGGAAACTGGTGTCCCCAGAGGAAATGGTTGGGAAGTCTGGGACCATTTCAGGGGTCCTGGGTGAGCTTTGGGCCTACCTGATTTAAACCAGAAGGTAGCCCCAAAATGATGAGTGAGCATTGTCCCCCACTGCAATCCCACATTCCCTGCCAGAGTAAAGAGAGTCTGAGGCTTCTTAAATATTTTCTGCTTCAGCTCAGACTGGCCTGGGATCTTTGGGAGAGATGAGGACTGTACCTATAGGTCAGGGGACCAGTGGTCGCAGCTGTGAGGAGGGCCGGAGGGCAGAGGCAGACACACAGAGGGAAAAGGCAACCCCTCCCCCAAAATCACTCTTTCCTATTTGGTTTGCAAGACCTATATAATGTCTTCATTGGTTCATTGCCTTATATTTGAGTAAAAATGGTCCCACTAATGTTTTTCAGACCTTTCCTTTAGAGATCTTATCATATACCTGGTGATACGCAATATTCACTCTTATTACAAATGTGATATTTTGAACAAAATCCTCGGATTTTTCTCTGCTTGACCAATTTGGGTAACATGCCCATCTCTAAATAAATAACTGGAAGAATGTGAAGTGTAAATGTGAATAAGAGCACATGATTAGCCTTAGCCAATCAGGGCCAACTCCTGAGGTGGGAATGGGTTAAATATACCCCAAAAGAACAAATGGGAGATATGGGGTCCTTTTCTGAAGAGGAAAGGGAGAAACAGATGCTGAGGAGGCAACCAACGAAGGCCATGAAAGCTGCCAGATATGGAAGATCTACCACTTATCAACAAGGGCTATGTGCCTTGTACAAACACTCTCATTGAATTATTAGCTTTAAAATGGACATTAGAGATGCTTTGTCCAATGATTCTCTCCAAGTAAGCACTCCACTTTAGGGGGACCTATAAGAATCTCAGGGTAGGCGGTGGACAGTGTGTAATATTTCAACTTTTAACAAAAAAGAAGCACTGGGGTTTTAACGATTTGGAAACACTGGCCAATTACATCATGAGCAACCTTCTAAAATTTTAACATAGCAACCTGGCACAGTGTCAAAGGGTCTGAGCCTCTGAAGACAGACGGACAAGTAGGATGAATCATACAGAGTTACTTTCCAGCTTTCTGACTATGCTATAAACTACATGTTGGTATCCCCCCAGATTCGTATGTTGAAGCCTAATCCCCAATGTGATGGTGTTCAGAGGTGGGGGCTGCAGGAGGTGATTAGGCCATGAGAGTGAGTGGTTAGTGCCCTATGAGAGACATGAGAAAGATGACCACTCTCTAAAGGAAATACACAACAAGGGGCAGATCTCTGTTATTATTATGTAAGTGTTGAGAAATTGTGTCACATGTGCCACTGGGAAGAAAGGACAGAAAGCCACCAACACAGCCAAACACCCTTGTGTTATAGATAAGAAAATTGCAGCCCTTATTGGAGAACGATGCACCAAAGGCCCTACAACGGATGGATGGTTGAGTCAGAACAAGGCATATCCCAGCTCAAGACATGCTCCTCCCATCAGGCAGCATCTGGTTCTTCGATCACACCCACCTCTGTTCTCCTGCCACCAACCCAGCATTCTATCTGCCCTTGTGGCAGTCCACTGCCCTTGTGGAATATCTGCATGATTGGAGGCAGGGAGATGGATCTCGTGACTTACCGGGAAAAGCAGTCAGCGTCGACATCTGACCACCTTTGTCTGCTTTCCTCTGCCAGGTTCCTTTCCCAACTCCTATTAATTGCTTTGAGCAGAAGAGAAACTGCTGAAGTGTCACTCAGCTTCTGAAAGCAGCTGCAGCAGCAACAGCAGACACGGACTGGTCCTCCTCGTGCTGGGTAATCCCGTTACTAGGAGATGGATTCTTTTAATGAGCATCCCTCTGTAGGTCTCCTTCTGATGGGGCTTTCAAACACATGGCAAAAGCACCTTTAAAGACCTCTGCGTGTGCTCTTGCCTCTCCACTGCGTGAACATGTACACACACACACGCATGCACGCGCACACATACACACTCTTCAGCTTCCCTGTATGATGTGACAAATGAGAACCTACCCCCAGCCCCAGCATGGGCCAGAAGGCACTCTTTCCAGCAGAGCAATAAGGAATGCATGGGGCAAGGGCAGCACCTTAGGGATGCTGTGGTTTTCCTCTTTAGACCTGGGTGGACAGTGAGAGACAATGTCATGGAACTTGGATCCCTGGAATCAATGAGGTTGATGAGATCCCAGTATATCAGAGGCCAGGTGTCAACACTTAACCATCAGAGGCAAGATAAGTGTAATTCCATTATGGACAGCAAGGCTAGAATGGCAATTAGCGTGACTTGACCCATAAGCACCTGTGCTGGTGCCTAATATATCAAGGTGTTTTTAAGGGGCAAGATAGATGGACAGACAACTAATGTATGCCTTATGAGCAGAAGGCTTGTATCAGCCACTGCCATGGGGAAAAAAAAAATCAAGTTTCTAACACAGTTTCCAGATGTAAGTTAGTTCACAGAGTCAAGACCTGTTAATTAAAGGAGAGCCTGGGTCCTTTTGAGGAAGGATGGGTGCAATGCTTTTGAACATACAAATAAGAAATATATCCCTGACTCTTTCTCAAAGGATTTCTCGCTGTTTGTTAGGGTAAGTGTGCCCTGAGGTAAAGGGAAATATCCAGATCTTCAAATGGCTATTTGGGTACGGAAACTGAGGTGAAACTAGCACATGATCTGAAACACTATTATGGCCCTCCAGTTAAAGTGGGGAACATTAGAAGGCAGGTGATCAATGGAGTTCCGGTCTGTCTCTCTCATAGAGGGTCTAATGGGCCCCAGATCCTGGACCCACTATGTAATTATTTCCCCCATTCCCAAGTATATTATTGGACTAGAAATATTTAGCAGATAAAAGAGCCCCCACATTGGTCGTCTAGCCTATAAACTATTTTGGTGAGAAGGACAAAGTGGATGCCCCTAAAACTTCTACATCATCCCCCCAGTTACAATAGTAAATCGGATGCCATCCTGCATCCTTGAAGGAATTGCAGAGATCAGTGCCACCACCAAAGACTTAAAGGCATTTCCCTCTGCACTCTATAATACTTTATGACTCATAGAAAAATCAAATGGATCATGGCAGACGAACGTAAACTACCATAAGCTTAACCAGGTGGTTGCCCCAATCACAGCTGCCATATGGTTTCTTTACTGAACAGATCGACACATTATCTAGCACTTGTATATGATTACTAATTTGTCAAGTGAATTATTCTGGATATTTATCAGTGAGGATGATCGAAAGGAAGGACACAAACACATATTCACTTGTGCTAGGACTATGTTTGCTCTCCTGTCTGTCACAGCAGGAGAGTCACTGGGTCACTGGGTCAGTGACATTTCTGCCTGTAGAAGAGATCATATTTCTCCTGATATCCCACAGAGCACAACGAGCTTTACACAGAGCAACTGAAGAGTGCCTTACCTCAGCCCCACACCATGTACTTTTTGCCTCCCATCCAGGGGTTCTCTCTTGACGCTGTAGCAGTGGGATATGGTGGGAACACGCTCAGTATTTATGCATGTAAAACCCAGAAGTGTGGCTGTTAACGCCCTGTGGGACCAATTTTTGACCAGTGGGTGACAAAAAGAGGATGTATAAATACTTTCTTCTTCTATCCCTGAACTCATGGTCCTAGGATGGCTTTCATTTGGTTTATTGATGATCATGGAAGATCAACCCACTAGTCAACCATGGTAATGACTATCTTAATAATGCAACTTATATTGACTCTCTCTCCTTCCCTGTCCCTCACTTCTGCTCTCTGGGATCACATTCCTCAAGAAAGTACCCATATACATAAGCCTCTGTGTCAAGCTCTGCTTTCTGGAAAGGCAGACTGGGTCACCGACATCTCTGGAACAGATGAATGAAACAGTGTTCTGTCCCCGGACCTTGGTTCTCTCATTTTGAAGTGAAAGAATGGGAGTCCTGGAGTTGGGAGGTCCAATACTACTACAGAATTCAAAGTGTGCCCTAGCTGGTGTGGCTCAGTGGATTGAGCACCAGCCTGTGAACCAAAGAGTCACCGGTTCAATTCTGCGTGCAGGGCATATGCCTGGGTTGCAGGCCAGGTCCCCAGCAGGGGTCACATGAGATGCAACCAACCACACATTGATGTTTCCCTCCCTCTCTATATGCCTCCCTTCCCCTCTCTAAAAATAAATAAATAAAATCTTTTTAAAAATGTTCAAAATCTTTCTTGATAAAACAAATAATATTATGAAAAAAAGAAAGAATTCAAAGAGTGACCATCTCACTTCAGCAGAGAGAAAGAATATAGATAAATTTACCTCTCTTTAAGAAAGAGGAGGCAGTTTTAGGATGGAGGAGACATCACCAACGAAAATGCCCAGTGGAGCCGGACAAGGACCTCAAATGAATGAAGAGGGTGTGCTGAGCTGGGCATGCCTGCCGCAGCCCCAGGAGTAGCAGCTTGCCAACTCCAGCTGATGCTGCCGTGTGGAAATAACGACCCAGTTCCCTGCTCTTCTGATTTTTCAAAAGAAATTGGAAATCCAGACATTAATGTGGAATCTGGTAAATTTTTGAAGCTGGCAGCTAATTAAAAATTTTTGAGAATATCATTAAAACAAAGAAATGTATTTGTGGGTCCAGCATAACCTCTTTGTTTTGAAGGATTTGATCTCAGAAATTTCCAGCGTCTCTTTTCCTCACATCCAGTCAGTTCTGTGAAACCCTGCATTGTTCATTCAGAAGAATTGATAGAGTAACTACTATGAGTCAGCAATAAAAGTCAGGTACCATCTCTCTGCCTTCCAGTGGCTACCAATGATAGACAGAGTAGCATACAGACAAGTAAAGAGACAACTGCAAAACAGTGTGATAAGAGCTCTACTGTAAATCAGACAGGTATTGTGGGCACACAGAGGAGAGGCACCCCAGCCAGTCCATGCAAGTCAGAGAAGGTTTCCTGGAATAGTTGACAGACACTGAGATCTAACTGATGCAGAGAATGTGTTTGATTTCGACAGGCATAGCTGATGGGGTAGAGCTTGTCCGAATCTGGTCTTTCTCCCTTCCCACTTTCTCAGCCTTCATTCTGACCGTCATTGTCTTGCACTAGAGGTATCAAAGCCGTCTTCTGCTTGATCTTTCTGATTCTCATCACTCACCACCTTGCTGCTGAAGTCACCTCTCTGAAAATACAAACATGTCCTTGTCACCCTCATGTGTTAATATCCCTTACGGTGTCCCCATTGCCCAAAGGAGAAGTTTCCAAATTTCATGATCAGTACACTACCAGTAAAAACTTTTTGAGAATACAACTTCACCATAAGTTAGTCAGTTTGTTTGTTTGTTTGTTTATAAATTCCACACCTGTAGTGTGCTGATCTATTGTGAAAATTTTGCACAACAAGCCAAAAAAATATTCAAGGATAAAAGATGTAAATTTGAACATTATAAAATATATTTTATATATGAAAATTTTGCACCACTAAATAAAATAATTAGAACAATGTCATTGTTCATTGCAAATGTTTCATTGCTTTTAACATTCTTAGTTAAGCACATTTTTGAAAGAATCATTTTAAGGTCAAGTCGAGGGGATGTTTCACTTGTACATGGTTTTAGTGACTTGATAGGTTGAAAGCAAGGTGTTCCACAGACATGGAGACCAAAAGGGGATGAAGTACATTATAGGCAGCCCTCTACATGTAAGATGCATTTTCCAGTCCTATCTACCAATTATACAAAAGATGTTGTGGGCACCTGGCACGTAGATTTTCATATTCCACGTGTCAATCAGCTGTTTTTGCAAACAAATCAGAAGGTGTGGTACTTTTACATTTTGAGCAAATGGGTTCAAATTCCTCCCAAATACTTTATTTGGGAGATGTTTAAAGAACACTCTAGAAAATTTTAAGTTTTTGAAGAGCAGAGATCTGATGGTTTTTGTAGTAGCGCACTGACAATATCTTAGGCAATAAAATCACATAATCGTGGAAATACTTCAAACATCCATTTCTAAATGTTCTTTCTTTTATGTAAACCCCTTTCTAAAACCAGTTTCTTGCTCATTGTTAAAAATGTCACCTTTACCATGAAAGGGCAGAATACAGGTGTTTACTTTTTGAAAATATCTAATAGCAACAGCTACCTGTCATCACCGGAAAGGTCAGCAAATTTGGAAAACTTGTTTTTTTTTAAAGAAAATTATATCTTTCATTGTTAAGTTCAATGAGCAAGCACGAGACCCTCTGGGTGACACAGAATCGCTCCTCTTCCCATTTAGAAATAGTGAAAGATTCTACCACTTGTTATACTCTGCCGCCTATGTTAACTCCTACATGGCTCATAAAGCCGAAGGTGAGGAGGGGTTTGCCTTGCAGCCTTCAACATGGAGCCCCTCCTCCTCCTTCCTTGGGAGACCTCCTGCTCTCTGGGGACACCCCTACTGATGAATGAGTAAGTGAACGTAACAATGTCACTCCATTTATTAAATACTAGTTAATCTTAATTTCTTAGTCATTTTCAAAATGAGAACTAAAAGCAAAGAAAGGTTCTATTATTTTCTCCCCACACCCCAGTGGACATCTGGTAGCTTTGAAGACCACTGGCCTACAGAGATCCAGTCCTAACTATATACTAGCTGACCTTCCTACTTCCCCCGTCCTTTTCCATGTTATACTTCATCCATGAAAATAAACACTAACATTTAACGAACATTTACTATGTGCCAGGCACTGACTGATACACAGCCTTTGTGTGGATTAATCCATTCAATCTCCACACCATCCTACAAGATAAATCCTTTTGTCACTCCTTTTCACAGTTGATAAAACTGAGGAACAAAGGGCTGAGCAACTAACCCAAGGTTTCAAAGGTATTAATTGGTTGAGGCAGGGTCCAAACCCAGGCAGTTTGGACCCTGGGTTTGACTTCAGAGTCTACACTCCAGGCCCTGTGTGGCGGTAGCTCCTCTAATATAGTGGTATGCAAGGTTCTACACATCTGCCATGATCTTTAATTCTTCCAGGGCTTTGCCCACACTATTTCTTTTGCCTGGACCCATCCTTCAATGGTTAAGGCTAACGGCAGAGCCTCCAACAGCCTTATCTGATCTTGCAGAAATCCTTAGTTGCTACTTTCCCTCTTCACTTGGGGTAGCTTCCTTGCTCACAATAAAGGCCCTTTCTCTGGGAACTGATCCACTCTTTGGGGGAGAAAATCTGAGCCAAGCTGGAGCCATCAGATTTCTTCTCCTGGGACTTGGGACTTCAACTGACAGGGCAGCTGGGTGGGATGGAACTGGGGTGGGGTAAAGGGTCATTGGAAAAGAATCCACAAATTGCTGCTCTCCACAGCAGTGTTCTTGAACTCCCTTCAATGAGTTTCCTGGAGCCATTCTGTCCTGTAAGCTTGGTGATCAATATCTTCCTTGACTTCTGACAGATATCCCAGTATCTTTTACTGACTCTACCCAGAATCATTTTCATTTTCTTCAATGAATAAAGCCAACTTACCCAACCACTGAGTTCCTGTATCATTTCCCCTGCCTCCATCACTGCATTTACCCATTCGCATTGTGGTCTTCTGCTTGTTTATGAGCCTCACCAGCCCCAGCCGGCTGTGGGTGCCATGAATGCACAGGTTGCTTTTGCGTCTCTGGACTTCCAGTGCCCAGCACTGCATGTGACCCAGACTGGTGTCAGCCAGCACCTACTGAGTGAATGCACGGATGGGTGTGCTCCCCGAGAATGAGGCTGACACATCTGGGTGCCCCTCCCCTGGCTGTGATCCATTTTCTGTTCACTGATATTCACAGCCAGAGCCATGAAAACACTATCTCTGAAAAGAAAACCCAGGTTGGAATCATTAAAACCGTTAAAAAATGACCTTCACCTGCTGAAAGCATAATCCATTAATAATGAACCTTGTACTAGAGAGATAATGGGAGTCTCCCACAGGGGGATTAAAGAACGATGGGAATTTAGGGTCGATACTCCTTCAAAATTGCTTTATCCCCCAAGGCACAAACAGTAGGGTACACATGGGCCTCCCGAGGCTGAGACTGGGAGGAGGAACTCCAGGCAGAGGGAAGGACTAAAGTCAGGGAGAAGGTCCCTCCAGGTCCTTCCTCTCACCAGCTTCCTTAGAACAGCCCTGCAACAGACTCCAGCTTGTCCCACACCTCTCTGACCAGAAGTCATGCATTGTCTGGTCTCTGCCCGTGGGCACTGATGCCAATTATGGACAGAAGCAAAGGTTGTGGGCAGGGGTGGAGGTGGTGTGGAGCCAACTCTAGAGTTTTGGGTTGTACCTATGGGGGCACGGCTTGTACACAAACCTCAGATGCAGCTAAATCTCTGACTCTCCAAGCACTGAAGGAAGCCCTGTCACTCCTGATTCATGCAGTCACTGAGTCCCCAAGTTGGAAAGACCTTAAAGGTCATCTTATGCTTGAGCACCTTTTGTGACAGGAGATTTACTAGCTCCCGAGGCAGACCACTCCATCTTGGAGAGCGCTGACAGTTGGAAGGCTCTTCCTTACACTGGGCCCAGATTGAGATTTTCTCTTTATCGGGGCCCCCATTCTAATCAGAGCACATCGAGGGCGCGGGAGAGGTGGCAGTGCGCCCCAGGTGCAGACAGTCAGAGGGAACATAGTCTACAGAGAATGGAAAACCAGTAATAAAACTGCCTAGAAGTCAATCTGCCTTTTATTATCACCATTCTCCACTCACCAGCAATCTAAACAGTGTTAAGTGGTAAAACACTCCTTTTAGACAAAAGCTTTTTTATTGGTCAAGTTCTAAACAATCGTTACAGTTACTTGAGTTTTAATAAAAATGATATATATGCAATAATCTTCCCGTTAGCGTATTTTTTTATTACTTACCCTTTTATAAATACGTGTTCTACATGGAGGAGTCCCCGTTTTACAATTGGCCCCAAACACATGCAAACTCAGCTGCACACGTTCATTTCCAGAGTAAATTTCAAGGTTTGGACTCATTCCAGCTTGCTTCAAGCTCAGCTCATGTCTCCCACCCCGGAGGAGCTGCAGATCCCTACATTAGACAGTAAATTTCTAGAAATAAGCACAATAGTGATAAAGACAAAAAATAGAAAGTGAATTACTTCAATGATGACATTCTATATGGCCACTTGAAGTTTTATTTGCATTTAAAACTTAACGCTGTGAAACAGCGAAAATTGCAAAGTGCAGTATTTTCTGTTCAGTAAGTGCAATTTTTAGGTCATCTGTATTGAATTTGAAATAATACGCTTAATAATGAAATTCATCCTTCTCTTCTCATTGTTAATTGTTTTTAAACTAAACAATTAATTAGGAAAATAAAACTGTAATATTGTTATTTATTACTGTAACACACTGTAGATACGTTTTTCTTTTTCTCAAAAGCTGCAGCAACATAATAAAAATATTCATACATTACTTTTTTCTTTTTTTATTCTGTAGTCTGTTGTATTTTTTTACTGATACATATGTATATACCTTAAAAAATATTTTCACTGTCTGCTTTTCCTTTGTGATCATTGTTTATGTTTATGTTTATTACTGAAAATAATTTTGTTGTATAGAGGAGAGAGTTGTTAAAAAGCACTCCTCTCTGGCTGGCGGCTAGACCAGACGTCCCGCTGATCTACCCCCTGCCTCTGAGCACCGTCCCAGTATTTGAATATCCCCATCTCTTCCTTTTGAACTTTTCTAGGCTGATCATTCCAGTCCTCCCAGACATTTCTAATAAAAATAATTTTGAGTATTTCTGCCATCCCCACCGTAATGACTATTATTTATCAAACACTTACCAAATGTCAGATAATATATATAATCTCATCGGATACTCACTGCTGCCCTGTGAAGCAGATTTGTTCTTCCCATTTCATGGCTGAGAATACTGGGGCTCAAAGGGATGAGTGAACTTGCCCAAGATCACGCAGTTGGTGTGCACTAGAGCTGAGCTGAAAAGTTATGTGCGTGTGATAACAAAGCCAAGGAACACGAAGGTACAGCATGAAGAAAGCCACCTTTCTTTGTTCCAGAAGCTGTACTTGTAAAGCACTGCCTTTGAACTCATTGTTTTCACAGGCAGCCACAGCAGACAGAGTGGGCCCCCCAAGGATGATGACTTGAGCCATGGAGGTTAGATTTTATCAGGTCTGCAAGAAGAGGGAAGGGCTAACACTGGAATGGAAGAAGGGTTCCTCTGTATTGTCCCAGTGAAGGGACAAAAATGCCCAAACCCCAAAGGTAGGGTCATATACAGGTCCCCAGCTGCAGAAAAGGTCAGTGTCTGCAGAGCCCTGATGCCAGGAGCTGAACCTGGGGGAAGAGCAGAGGTGACCAGAAAACCAGGATCAGAGCACCTCCTCTGCAGACAAGTCTGTATGTATCTAGGGGGTCCCGGGGAAAGGACTGCGCAGCCCTGGGAGAACAGAGAGCCTCCTGCTGGGCTATGGACGGTTGTTCGGCTTCCCCCATGGGGTCAGAGGACTTATGATGCCTTTGCCACCTCCCCCTACCCAGCCCCTTTGGGGGGCCAAGGAGACTCAAACAGATGCCCTTGGCTCCCTTAAAACCTCACCTCTATACAAAATAGCTAAAAACATCTTTTCAAGGCCACTTCCTAGAGGGCAGAGAGCTTTGGACAGCCTTCTAGGTAGATTCTTATCCCATTATCCCTGACACAAGGTAGGCAGATGGTGGATCCCTTCCAAGCTGCTGGACAGACTCAGGTCTGAATCAGCTTGTTCTCTTGTCCTGGGCCTGGGTTGACCTCCAATCCTACCTTTGTCTTTTGACTCTGAATCACCTCATCTTAATCATGAGCATTTGGCTTCAGTGCAAGACCAGGCAAGAAATCTTGTTCAAGGTCACTTTATTCAGTCCAGCCATAGATCCAGGTTGTTGAGATGTTTAGGGTCCCAAATAAGAGGTGTTCATACAATCAATGGTGTACTGAGAATCAGCTGGATTCTTCAGCTTCCAGCAATACTAAAATGTGAACAGATAATGTCTCTTGGGGAAGAACTCCTTCCATAGCCAGGAATGGGGCACTGGGTCTCATTTTTAGGGAAAGGAATGAGCAGAACCAGGTAGAGAACAGGGTCCCTGATAAGCAGTCTGGGGAGCACAGACTTATAGGGGCTCGAGCCCTTCAAGAGGATTAGAGGACTAGACAAGTCTCCAGACAGAAGCCAGTCTTACAATTTGCTCCAGGAAGGGGGACATGAAAGCGGGGAGTTCATGGGCACGCAATCACGTGGTGATTCACGCACAACCAGGCGTCCACATCCAGACCCATGGCTTAGAGCCACGACACTAGTCTAGACTTACACTAGTGGAGGTTGGGTTTTTAACATGCAGACCTGGGCAGGGTCTGGGGGCTGAGCTTGGGGGTGAGTGCCCTTGGGGATTCTGGCTGAGCAAGGAGAGGAAAGAATTGAGAGGTATGTGAACACTCCCAAGCACCCTTCAGTTCAGGAAATCAGCATCCCATCTACAGATCCCGGCATAAGGGGCCAGCCAAGTTTGGATTTCCCCAGACTGATGTTGCATCCTGCTGGTGATATCGCCGCTGTTTCCTTTAGATTAACTGTGAAGAAATGAGAGTGTGATGATAAACACTGATTAACCGTAGCCCTAGACAGGGAGGTAAGTTTCTCTTTCGTACCTCATGCTTCCTCCCTCCTTCTCTCTCTCTCTCTCTCTCTGAAGAAGCACTGCTCTTTGTCCTGACCTATGGAATGGTGGGTTAATTGGCTTGTAAAGCTGCTGAATATGGAACAGAGCTCTAATGGAGATTTAATCAAAGGAGACAGTTGTGTCGAGTGAGGTGTAAAAGCCATTGAAGATGAATGGAGACAGATACAATTTTCCCCCCAGAGTTATTCAGAGCAATTTTAATAAAGTGCAAGTTTAACTATGGAATGGATTGTGTGACTAAGTGTCATTTTGCTGCAGGGCACAGCAGGGCAGGCAAGGGAAGGAGAACTTGGAAAGTCACTTCGAGAAGGTGAAGCCTCTCTCTCCCTCAGACAATGGGTGTAGGGCTCAAGTTCAATGCTCCCCTTCAAGTCTACTTTTGCTCAATGGCCCATCTATGGGATTCATTTAAATGATGTTTCCTGCATCTTCGGTGGCCGTGACCAGTGATCTCAGTGGTTAGAGCAGAAGACTCACTAGGCTCAGGTTGTGGCTGTGATTTGAGGCCCCTTAGACCCAACTATGTACTGGGCACCTCAGCCTGGATCTCTGTCTCTTCCTCTACCAACCCCTCTAGTGCTTCAGTTCCCAGCTAAGCTGTCATTCTGCTTAGAAAGGCTTCCCCGGTCCCTTAGATGTTCCTCCTTGCATTTCTCTAATGACCTTTATATCATGTAATTCCATAATTACTTTTTTCATTTGTGTCTACCATTCCCACTAGACTGTGAGCTCCCTGAAGCATATATAGACACACACACAGGCGCGCGCGCGCGCACACGCACATAAAATTAATTTACTGGAATTATCTTAGACAGGCTATTGTGCAAATTGCTTCTTTGCTCAGCAATACGGTGTGGACATCTTTCCATATCAATGCATGTGATTCTATAACAAGTTCTTTAACATCTGCACTCTATTGCTCTGTATGAATGTCAGATAAATTATTGAACAAATCCCATATCTTTTTCTGCTATCAGAAACACTGAAAAGAGCATTCTCTTATATATTGGTTTTGAAATTTTTTTCCAATTAACCCTTTGATAAATTCTTAGAGGAAACATCACTGAGGTGATAATTTTGATACATATTTGCAAGCTGTCCTTCTACAAAGGAAAGAAGTGCTAAGGCACACTCCCACAAATGCTGTCTGAGAGTGTCTGTTTCCTTACACCCTTTGTACACGCTGTCACTCATGTTCATTTTTGTCAGTCTGATGGGTGAAACTTGATGTCTCATTCTTGTTAAATTTGACAATTTAATCGTCTAAGAAAGGCTCCATCTAAAGAGATGATATAACTATATGTCTTGGCAGGGTCATGAGACATTCCAAACGTCTGTGTGGAGGAGAAAAATTTGATGAAGCTTTTCTTGGAGCAACCACTCCAGAAAAAGAGAGCTGGCTCCTGAACGAAGAGGCTAGCAGCCTAGATCATTAAATCCAGGGGTACTCAGAGTAGCCTGGTTTGTGTACTATCACACCCTAGGGGTCTGGGTGGAATTTCTAGATGGCAGCATTTTTTGGCATCTGACCAGCACCTAAGCCATAAATCTGAGAGGGCCATCCAAGTAGGTGTGCGGGCCAGCAGCTACAATATGCAGGTCAGAGAGACGGTGTGATATATATATGGTACATACGATGGAGACATAAGGAACCTAAACAACAACCCTAAGGTAAAGTCAGGAACCAACAAGCTGGACAGCGAGCAGTTAGACTCAAGGTGCAGGCTAGTAAGGCTGCGGTTGGATGCACCTTGGACACCCAGAGAGCTCAATACCCCTGTGCACTGGGTGCACCAGATGTAAATGCAACTGATGACTTGAAGCCCTATTGACTAATGGGCAGGGGGTTCCTGATGGCCTTCCAGGCTGGAAACGTAGGGGAGCCATAGCAGATATGGACTGTACTCTTGACAACTGAATCTACCAGACAAAAGCTAGGAGATACTTTCCTTAGAAAACATGTAGAGATGATCGTTTCCAACAGAGTCCTTGCCCAGCGCAGAGTGGGGAGTAAGGGTGGGCATAGCTATGTTCTCCTCACAGATCAAAGCTGGGGAGTCCAGATTCAAAAAGGAACGCATTTGAGCTAATGCTGTTCCCACATTTATTGGCATGAAGTTCAGGCCCTGTGCCCAGGTTATCTATGACCAGAGGAGACCTCAGTGAAATCCAAGTTGGCTGCGTGGTGGTAGCGGAGCAGTGTCAGACCTGCAAGGCACCAAGGCCAGTCCAGGTCCAGGGGCTCTGGCCAAGCAGACTGATGCTTGGGGCTGGATACAGAAGGTGGTTCCAAACCAGATCCATGAATCAAATCAAATAAAACCCAAGCATCCCGTATATCTAAGAGGTAAATATAGAATTTGGAAATTAAAGTCAAAAAGTCAGGAGCTGACAGAGCGATCAACTTGAAAATCCTGCTGAGTGTGACAGCGCGCATGGGTGAGCATGTATGCGGACGAGCGTGCAGGGGTGTGCGCGAGTGTGTGAGTGCCTGTCCGCCTGCCAGAACACTCGGGGGCAGGCGGCTCGGGCTGTCCTGGCAGAGACGCTGCTGCTGCTGCCACTCAGCCCGGCACTGCAGGCTGAGCAGATTTGGAGCAGGGGCCATTTTGTGGAATTTGCAACATCTTCCTCAGGACGAAGCTGCCAGAGTGGCTGCACCTCGGTGCCCGGACTTGCCTCTGTGATCTCCGTGCCCGGAGGGCCAGACCACATACCCCGCTGCCGCGGGTACTTGCCTCAGAGAGGGCTGTAGCCCTGGGTGCTGCTGAAACCATGAACAGAACAGAGTCTGACTGAGGAGGCTGTGGATCAGCCAAAAAGCCAGCCGTGCCAGGGGGCAGAGAGAGGCGGCTGGGGTGGCACTGGCTGTGGAAGCTGCAGCGGGAGCACAACAGCAGGAGCCTGAGGCTGAAACTCACTGGAGGGAGCAGCGCAAGGGCCCTGCCACTGTCCTGTGTTATAGTTTTGCTGCTGGACTCGTCCTTTGCGTCCCCCACTCCATCAGGATGGTATGAGACTCAAAAGAAGGCGATGCACACAGGCTATCATCTATTGATTTGGGAGAGAAGGAGAGAGGTGTCAGTGTGAGAGAGAAGTATCCATAGGGGGCCTCCTGTACATGCCCCAACTGGGGATCCAGCTCACACCTAGAAGCCCTCTCAGGGCAGAGGCGAGCATGGTAGGGGCTCAGCCCCTTAGTCAGCCCGATGGCGGGGCGGGGCGGGGCGGGGCGGAGTTCCCACCGAAAAACAGGCCAATGAAAAAAATCAGGTCCCAAATAAAACAGGAGAGTCCACATAACCCACACAAAGGACATTCCTGGGGCACTCAATTCAGGAGACCAGGAGTCCGTACCATGGGGGGACTCTTTGTTCTGGGGAGAGATGAAAATCTCTGGAAATAAACCCATCATCCTTTTTTTTCCTTCAAGGGGCAAAACACAAGTTGTGTGCTTGCAGCTCTCCACCTCGGCTCCAGCAGAAGGAGGGCAGCACAGACTGGAGTCATAGGAGGAGAGGCTGGAGTGGGAGGCCGGGGGGGGAGTCTTGAGGGAGCAGCTGTGGGATTTTGGGGGCTCAGATACACCTGCATTCCACAGCAGCCATCTTTCTTGAGATGAGCTAGCCACCCCCAGGGAAAATCAGTTACCTTACCCTGAGGGGTGTCGCTCACCTCCGCCTCCCCCCCCACCCTCGGGAAATCCCTTCCCCACAACCTCTGAAATCCTGTTAGCTCCACTCAGCAACTTTTTTTTGTTCTTTTTTCAATTTTAGTCTGTCTTGGTGTTTTCTCTTTCTTTTCTTTCCTTTTCTTTTCTTCTTTTCTTTTCTTGTCTCCCATCCTGCATCTTAACCCTTGCTGAGGAGACAGCAACACAAATAGCCTCAGGGGTGATCAGAGACTTAGCAGCAGGGCGGAGCCAATCCATACACTTTCCCTGGAAAACAGATGGGTGCTTCCCTCTGTGGGAGAGCCACAGAAACACCCTCTCTGTATCAGGCAGACCCAAAATCTGGGCTCTGGAAGTCTATTAGAGGCCCTGCCCTGCTGAATGCGGGGAAATAATCCTGGACAGACTCAGACTAGTGGCTTCAGGAAGTAGGGGAGGGGAGGGAACCCACCATCTTCCCTGAACTCCTAAAGGCACCTGCCATGAGAGATCCAGGAATCACAGCTCCCTGTTTCCTCCAGAAGCTCTCTCAGAAGTAGTTGGGTCTAGGGCTAGTATAAGATTGACAGCAGGCCAGCAGGCAGAGACAGGCAGAGGTGGCTCCTGTGGTGACCTGGGACATTTGTTGACACGCCCCTAACCCAGTGCTGATACAGCTGGCTTTGCAGAGCAGCTTCACCCACACTAGGGGCAGCTAAGCTAGGAGTCGGCCACAAACTGTGGATTGCCAGCAGCTTCAAAAAGGCGGTCAAAGGCCAGACATGGACAGCATCTCACATAGGCTTATACCAGACTCAGATGACAGAGTGGTATCCAAAGGGAGAATCCAGAAGGCAGGATCTAAACTGTGCTGAGACAAATCCACTTGGCTCTGTTTTTATTATCTTAGCTCTTTTTCTTTGTGATAGCCTTTTAAATTTATTTTTTAAAATCTATTTTTTCTTTTACTTTTGGTCCTCTAATTTTTCTTCCATAGCTCTTATTCTACTCCTATCTTTGATTACTCCACTCTTCCTTTTTTCTCTCTTATTATTTTTGTTACTTTTTCTGTGTTCCTTTTCCCCATTTCCCTCTTTCAATTCATGAAAATAGTTCTCTTTTCTTCTCTCATAATCACTTTCTCTTTTTTTTGGTCCTCTTACATTCTTTTCCATTTTCTCCTTTCTCTACTATTCCATTTCTCTTTCTACTTTTAATATTCTGTGCTCTCTTGTTGTTGATATTGCAGTGGTGATCAGGGAGGAGTTGCCTGTTTTGGAGTTGTTTTGTGTTGTTTTGCTTTGTTGTGCCAGAACCAATACAACAGTATACAACTGATGGAGGTTGAGCCTCTTAGCCAGACAGAGGGGAGTTCCCACCAACAAATGGGCCAATAGCAATCAGAACCCCAATACAACAGGAGAATCCATGTAACCCACATGGAAAACATTCCTAGACCACACAGATCAGGAGGTCAAGGACTCTGCATCACTGGGGCCCACAGGACTCCCAACACACAAAGCAAATCCACAAGACAGAGAGTCAAAGAAAATCAATCTAATACATAGAAACAAACACAAGGAGATAACTAAAATGAGGAGATAAAGAAAAAAACCCCAAACAGAAGAAAAGGAGGGATCTCCAGAAAAAGAGCTAAGTGATTAAGAGGCAAGCAATTTATCAGACATAGAGTTCAAAGTAATGTGTTTTTTTAAAGGTTTTATTTATTTTTATAGAGAGGGGAAGGGAAGGAGAAAGAGAGGAAGAGAAACATCAATGTGTGGTTGCTTCTCAAGCACCCCCTACTGGAGGCCTGGCCTGTAACCCAGGCTTGTGCCTTGACTGGGAATGAAACCAGCAACCCTTTCATTTGCAGACAGCAATAAATACACTGAGCCACACCAGCCAGGGAAAAGTAATGGTTATAAGGATCCTCAAGGAACATAGTGAGAACTACAAGGAACCAAGTGGAACCTACATCAGCATGAAAAAAGACAAAGGAAACTTAAATAAGAACAAGATATAAATAAAGAATGCAATATCTAAAACAAAGAACACACTAGAAGGAATTAAAAGCAGTCTAGACAAAGCAAAAGATCACATCAGTGAGCTGGATGACAAGGTAGAAAAAGAACAGTCAGAACAACAAAATGAAAAAAGACTCAGAAAGAATGAGGATAAGGGAACTTTGGGACAACATGAAACATAGCAATATTCACATCATAGGGATATCAGAAGGAGAATAAAAGGAACAAGGGATAGGAAACCTGTTTGAAGATGTATAAAGGACCCATGGACAAAGCCAAAGTGGGAAAGGATTGAGGGTGGGAGGTGGGGGTTGGTGGGGCACGGGAAAATGGTGGCAGGAAAACAGAGACAAATGTGTCTGAACAATAGAGAAGAAAAAAAGAAAAGGTGTTTGGAAAAATAATGACAGAAAACCCTTAACTTGGTGAGGGGAAATGTCACACAAGTCCAGGAAGCACAGAGGGTCCCAATCAAGATGAACCCAAAGAGGCCCACACTAAGACACATCACAATCAAACTGGCAAAATTTAAAGACAAAGAAACAATCTTAAAGGCAGCAAGGGAGAAATAGCTAGTAACATACAAGGAGCTCTGATAAGGCTATCAGCTGATTTCTCAACAGAAACACTGCAAGCCAGACAGATGTGGCACAAAATATTCCAAGTAATGAAAAGCAAGGACCTGCAACGAGGACTACTTTATCTAGCAAGGCTCTCATTTAAATGGAAGCCAAAATAAAGAGCTTCCAAGATTAAAGAAGGCTAAAAGAATACATCTCCACCACAACAGCACTGCAAGAGATGCTAAAGGGACTGCTTTAAGAAGAAGAGAGGAAAACATGTACAAAGGGGAAAATTGCAATGAATAAGTACCTACCAATAATAACCTTAACTGTAAATAGAATAAATGCTTCAATCAAAAGATATAGATAGCTGAATGGATAAGAAAGCACAACCCATATATATGCTGTCTACAAGAGACCCACCTCAGAACAAAAGACATACACAGGCTGAAAGTGAAGGGATAGAAAAAAATATTCCATGCAAATCGACATTAAAAAAAAAAAGAAAAGGCAGCAATACTTATATCAGACGATATAGACTTCGAAACAAATGCCATAACAAGAGACAAAGAAGGCCATTACATAATACCTAAGGGAGAAGTTCAGCAAGAGGATATAACCCTTGTAAATATATATATACATCCAGTACAGGTACACCTAAATCTATAAGAAAATATTAGAAGACTGTTAAGAAAGAGATAAACAGCAATACAGTCATTGTAGGGGATTTTAACAACCCACTTCAAAGACAGATCACATGGTAGGACACAAAACAAGCCTTAACATATTCAAGAAAATTGAAATCACACCAAGCATCTTCTTAGATCACAATGGCTTGAAACTAGAGACCAACCTCAAGGAAAAAACAAACAAACATTCAAATACATGGAGGCTGAATAACACAAAATAACCCAAAATCTATGGAACACAGCAATGACAGTCCAGAGAGGGAAGTCCATAACAATTCAGACCTACCTAAAGAAGATAGAAATATCTCAAATAAACAACCTAACCCTACATCTAAAAGAACTAGAAGAACAACAACAAACAAAGCCTAGAGAAAGCAAAGAAAGGAAATAATCAAGATCAGAGTCGAAGTAAATAGAAAAGAGACTAAAAAAAAAAAAAGTTCAAAGGATCCATGAATCCATGAATCCAGGAGCTAGTTCTCTGAAAAGACAATCAAAATTGACAAACCATTAATCACACTCATCAATAAAAAAAGACAGAGGACCCAAATAAATAAACAGAAATGAAAGAACAGAAGTAACAATTGATACCACAGAAATACAAAGGATTGTAAGAAATTACTGTGAACAACTATATGCCAAGAAATTGGACAACCTGGGTGAAATGGATAAATTTCTAGAAACATACAATCTTCCAAAACTGAATCAGGAAGAAAGCCAAAAACCTGACTAACAACTAGCAAAATTGAAGCGGTAATCAAAAACAACTAGCAAAATTGAAGCGGTAATCAAAAACAACTAGCAAAATTGAAGCGGTAATCAAAAAACTACTGGCACACAAAAACCCTGGTCCAGGAGAATTTTACCAAACATTCAAAGAATAACTAACATCTCTCCTTCTCAAACTATTCTGAAAAATTTAAGAAGAAAGAAGACTCCCAAACTCTTTTTACAAGGCCAGTATTATCCTAATCCCAAAACCAGATAAAGACAAAACAAAGAAAATTACAGGCCAGTATCTCTGATGAGCACAGATGTTAAAATTCTCAACAAAACACTAGCAAACCAAACTCAACAATACATTAAAAAGATCATACGCCATGATCAAGTGGGATTTATTCCAGGGATGCAAGGATGGTACAATATTTGTAAATTAATAAATGTGATACATCACAGAAACAAAATGAAGACAAAAATCACATGATCATATCAATAGATATGGAAAAGCATTTGATAAAATCCAGCACCCATTTATGATAAAAACACTCAGCAAAGTGGGAATAGAGGGAGTATATTACAAAAAAATAAAGGCCATATACGAGAAACCTACTGCTAATATCGTACTCAATGGACAAAAACTAAAAGCACTTCCCTTAAGACCAGGAACGAGACAGGGGTGTCCGCTTTTACCACTCTTATTCAACATAGTATTGGAGGTCCTAGCCACAGCGATTGGACAAGAAGAAATAAAAAGCATCCATATTGGAAAGGAGGAAGAAAAACTCTCATTAGTTGCAGATGACTTGATAGTGTACATAGAAAACCCTATATGCTCCACCAAAATAAGTGAATTTGGCAAAGTAACAAGACACAAAGTTAATATTCAGAAATTGATGGCATTTTTTGTATGCCAACAATGAACTACCAGAAAGAGAAACTAAGAAAAAAAATCCTATTTACTATAGCAGCAAAAGAAATAAATAAAGTACCTAGGAATAAATTTAACCAAGTAAATAAAAGACCTGTACTTGGAAAACTATAGAACACTGAAGAAAGAAATTGAGGAAAATACAAATAAATGGAAGCATATACTGTGTTCATGGATTGGAAGAGTTAACATCATTAATATGTCCATATTACCCAAAGCAATCTATAAATTCAATGCAATGCCTATTAAAATACCAAGGACATATTTTACAGATCTAGAACAAATACTTCAAAAATTTATATGGAAGCAAAAAAGACCCTGGATAGCCTCAGAAATCCTGAGAAGAAGAACAAAGTTGGAGGGATCACAATACCTGATATCAAACTATAATCAAACTATAATAAACTATAACTGTAATCAAAATAGTCTGGTACTGGCATAAGAACAGGCACATGGATCAATGGAACAATAAACCCAGGTCTCCATGATCAATTAATATTTGACAGAGGGGGCATGAGCATACAATGGAGTAGAAATAGCCTCTTCAATAAATAGTGTTGGGAGAACTGGACTGGCTCATGCCAAAAAATGAAACTAGACTACCAACTCACACTACATACCAGGATAAACTCAAAATGAATAAAAGACTTAAATATAAGTCATGATATCATTAAAGTCCTAGTAGAAAACATAGGCAGCTAAATTTCATACATCCCATGTAGCAATATTTTTGCCGATATATCTCCTAAGGCAAGGGAAATAAAAGAAAAAATAAACAAGTGGGACTACATCAAATTAAAATAACTTCTGCATGGCTAAAGAAACCAGCATCAAAATGAAAAGAGAACTGACTGTATGGGAGAATATATTTACCAATGATACAATGGACAAGGATTTAATCTCCAAAATATATAAAGAACTAACACAACTCGACACCAGGAAGACAAGCAATCCAATTTGAAAAATGGGCAAAGGACCTGAATAGACAGTTCTCCAAGGAGGACATACAGATGGCCCATAGACATACAAAAAAAAAATGCTCAACATCAGTAGCCATCAGAGAGATGCAAATTAAAACCACAGTGAGATATCACCTCACACCTCTCAGAATGGCCATCATTAATAAATCAACCGACAAGTGCTCGCAAAGATGTGGAGGAAAGGGAACCTTAGTGCACTGTTGGTGGGAATGCAGACTGGTGCAGCCACTGTGGAAAACAGTATGGAATTTCCTCAAAAAACTACAAATGCAACCGCCTTTTGACCCAGCAATTCCACTGCTGGGAATATATGCTAAGAACCTTGAAACACCAGTTCAAAAGAACTTATGCACCCCGATGTTCATAGCAGTGCTATTTTCAATAACCAAGTGTCAGAAACAGCCTAAGTGCCCAACAGTAGGTGAATGGATTTAAAAAACTGCAGTTCATTTACAAAATGGAATACGACCCAACAGAAAGAAAGAAGAAGGAATTCCTACCCTTTGTGACAGCATGGATGAAACTAGACACTATTATGCTCAGTGAAATGAGCCAGTTGGTGAAAGGAAAATACCACATGATCTCACTTACAGGAGGAATCTAATAAACAAAATAAACGAATGAGCAAAACACAACCAGAGACATGTCAACAGGGAACAGACTGACAGCTGCCAGCGGAAAGGGGGGCGGGGAGAAATGGTGGAAAGAAGGGGAAGACATTAGCCAAAGAACATGCATGAATGACCCATGGACATGAACAACAGCGTGGGGAGGGACTGTGGGAGCAGGGGGTGGGCTGGGCAGAGGAGGGCAAAGGGGGAAAAAATTGGGACTACTGTAATAGAATAAACAAGAATAAAAAAATAAATTTTAAAAAGTCAAGAGCTGAATAAATTAAAGATGCAGAGCAATAAGCAAGAAACAATTAGTGAGTTGATGTCAATGGGTTAAGAACTTTGATGTCAACAAGACTGTGATGACCAGAACACCTTGTTAAATACCTCATGGGGTAGGAGAGTGTGGGTTGAACTAAGTTAAAGGCCAAAATTCAAGCAGGTGTTTGCTGCCATTCTTATCATCAGTTGCGGGGGCTGCACGTTGATCATCAGCTCTTGATAGTATGGGAGGTGGTGATTAGTAAGTTCATTGACTGTAGTATCATCTACCATGGTACCAGCTCTCCATTATGCTGCAGAGGGTAAAGCTACCATGGGTCTGTTGGTATGTCAGCGTTTTCACTTGTGCTGGGAAAATATGGTGAAGATGCTCCCCAAAAGAAGTTTCTATCCTACTGACTTTGTGTGCAGATGTGGAGAGAAAAATCATAGTATTACCAGATACTGGAATCTCCAAGGGCTGCCTTCCAAAGAGCAGCTGTTCTAGCTCAACAGCAAGGCCAGGGCTCTTGAACAGAAAAAAAACTAAGAGCCGTCCTCGGCTCCAGGACCTCCAACTTACCTCCCACCTAGGACCCCGCTCCATTTGGATTGAGTGAGGTCTGTCCCACCAATTCTGCATCTTGCTCTTGCCCCCAGTAGCCCCTTTATTTTATGTTCAAATAGATGTTGAATCCAGGTTAATAAAAACTCCTTAGAACTTCATAAATAAAAGAAACTCATAATAAAACTTTAATAAAACTCCTCAAATTCATTTTCTGTCCAACAAATTCAACTCAGCATCACAACTAGTCACACAAATACTCACCACACCTGTCTAACCACTGACCACCAACTAAACTGAGAGGCAGGACAGCACAATGGTTAAAAGCATGGAGCCTCAGCTGAGCTAGGTTCAAGCCCTGGCTCTGCCACTAAACAGCTCTGTGACCTTGGACAGGGCATCTTCCTAGTCTTCTGCTGGGTGCTATGCTGAAGCACCTCTGTGCTTCAGTGCTATGATCTGAAGATGTGGGTTATGGTAGCAATATCTCCTGGGTCTGTAAAGATTGGGTATATTTAAAGCCCTTTCAACAGTCTCTCACACACAATAAGTGCCATATAACTGTTAACATCAGCCATTATTATTGTTTATTCACACCACCTGGCCAAGACTTATGACCCAGATTAAGTAAGAAGGAAAAGCAAGAGACATGTGGGTTATATTTCAGTTATTTATTTTGATGAAAAATAATTTATTCACTTTTATGTAGTAATAATGGTAATAGCTGTGAACTGCTGAGTGTCTACCAGGTGCCAAGCACTGTACAATCCTATTTCATTCTCATAGCAACAATGTGAAATCCATATTATTATCCCTACTTGACAGATACAGAAAATGGGGCTCAGAGAGGTTAACTAACTGGCCTGAGGTCACATAGCCAGAAGCAGAGGAACTCAGATTTCACTCCATGTCTGGCTGACTCTAAACTTGTACACACTTTGGTTCTTTCAAGTAATAGTTCAAAAGTAAAAGAGAAGAGTCCTGGCAAAAGGTTAATTCCAGCCTGTGATTATTTAGACATTGAGGTAGCTTCTATTTTTTGTTCATAATTGTCTCTTCCCTCCCTGACCTTGTCATGCTTCCCTATGGGCAGCCGTACTTCTGTACTTTCTGCCCCTTTGACTTAAGGATGAGTCATGTGACTTGCTCTATCCATTGGTCTGCTAGGAGATCTGACTTATCCCACATCTGAGCAGAAGCCCAAAACCATGGGCTTCTTTCTGGCTTACCTCTTTCTCCTGTGAGCTTCTGTCCTCTGTCATGAGAATAGTGTGTTGCTGATGGGGGCTGCCTTTTCAGCCAGGGTTTCCAGATAATAGAAAAACCATGGATCGGAACCCTGCCCAGCAGAACCCAGAAGAACCCCGCATAGCTGCTGCTGACCAGCAGCCCTCACATAATGCGAGCAGGAAATAAATATTTGCTCGTGTAAGCCATTAAGATTTGGCAGGAGGGAATGGAGGTTGTTGCCACAGCAAAAGCCGTCTAATACAGACACAGTCCCTGGGGTATGAGGATAGACCGGGCAAAGGAGAAGATAATCCCAGCTTGCTGCTTTGCAATTTACTAATCCATTTGGTTGTAAAGATGGGCTTTACACTATCCTGCTGCATTTTTGCACATAACTGGTGATTTAAATATGTTCTCTAAATTAAAATCAAAATAATGAAGCCACAGAGGACTCAGGGGTATGAGGGAGAAAGGAGAAAAGCGGCTGAGATCTTTTGAATTTCTCTTCCACTGTGAGAAAAGACAGCGGGTATCACAAGCAGATGTAGAAAACAAGCCCGAGTTGAAACTGTTTTCCATGGAGAAGAGCAAGTCCACGGAAAGGGCTTTCCTGCAGGAGGGAGAGGCCACAAGAGCCTGCATGGCCCCTGGATTTGGCTCCCACGGTGACCTGGGGATTCCTAGGGTAAATGGGACCCCTCCATGTCGCAAGCACAGAGTGAAGCTCCCAGTCCTCCAGCAAGATCGGGGACCAACCATAGATCCCCTAAATCCTGACTGGGACCTCTTTTACCAAGGCAAAGTACCCAGCAAGTAGAACTTTTGGGCCCAGCTTGACACTTAGCAGGGAGCTGGCACAGTCAGCTTAATGGTCACCTCTGTGAGCAGCTGAGTGCTGGAGGTGGCTCTTCCTTCACTGTATTATACCAGATGGTGCTTTTTGAGGGTGGGATGGAGGGTGTGAGTGAAGGAAGGTGACTGCTGTCCAATCCCACTCGCGAGCCTGCTCTTGAGCGGCCCAGCACTTCCAGGGACTGCTGAGCAGCACTTTGGAGAGGGCAGGGGGTCCTGGGCGTTCTACGAACAGGAGAGGAAGGAAATACTGGGGCCCTGCCATCAGCCCTCTCTTATTGGTCCTAGGCCAGCTGAGAGCCAGGAAAAGGCTGCAACACCCCTGAGGTGTTTCCATGGCAACAAGCAGGCAGCTTTACTCTTTAGGAGGAGTTAGTGGAGGAGGAGAAGGTGGGGAAGGGGTGAAGGAGCTAGGAGAGGAGATGGAGCAGCAGTGGGGCAGGGGGAGATCAAGAAGGGAGATGGAAGTGAGAGAGGAAAAAAAGAGAAAAGGTAAAGAAAAAGTCCAAGGAGAGTCAGAGGAGGTTAAGAAGGGGAGGGGAAGAGGAAAAGAAATAGGAGAGAAGTAAAAGGAGGTATGTGGACAAGAAAAAAAAAGAAGGAAGGGGCAGAGGAATAGTGGGTAGAATGAATGGCAGAAAGAAACAGAACTGCTTGTATTCCCTACTTCATGCCCCAGAGACGGGGGTGCCCACCACCTTGGACACCATGAACCTCACCCCTGCACACCTGGCTGGCCCCCACAGACATGGTGTCAAAGGGAGAACACAGGCCCGGAAGACCTGGGCTTGAACCCCGCTTTGCCCTTCAGGAGCTTTGAGATGGGACCGCAAGAAATTTCAAGAACAAGTTTCAGCCTCTGATAGACTCTGCCTCTGGCCACATGAGCATGTATGAGTTTTAGTAGGTGCACAGCACATGGTAAGCACTTAACAGATGTTTATTATCTTTTATGTGTGACTCAGTCACCATTTAACCTCTGCACCTCCATTTCCTCATCTGTAAAATAGAGACGATCTCCACCTCGAAGGGTTTTTTTTAATTGTGTTATTGCAAGTGCTCAGTAAATGTTAGCTATTAAAATTATCTTCTTAATAACATGAGTAAACATTATGTAATGCCTGGTCCTTTTTTCAAAGCACATTCTCCATTGTCACTTTATTTAACACTTGCAACCACTGTGTACAGTAGACAGGACAGTATGATTTTCCTTACTATCCCTGAGGTGGAGCTGTAAGCACCATGGCGAGTGCTTCACATCCATCACCTCATCAAATTCCAAAAGCAAGCATTCAACCTAAGTCTCGTTTTCATTGTACAGTTGAGAAAACCAAGGCACCAAGGGGCAAAGGAACTTGCTGGCCACTTGCCGGTAGGTGTTAGAGCTTGGGCTTGAAAGGCAGGGTGACAGGCCAAGGTTACACAACCGACTTGAAACAACTCCTTCAACTCAGCATTTTTGCCTTGAACCAAATGTGTGTTGTACTCTGCAGAGCAGAATGGAGGTAAGAAGTCTTACATCTCTGGGGAGTCTCATCCACACGAGACACCTCCTAGGACATCCCTCCCTGGCAGACCCTGGTTGCTGGTCAGGCTCCTTTGGGACCTCCGACAGCTTCATCCAGAGCCTGGAGTAGAGCTAACACTAAAAAAAATGACACAGTGAAATTGCCAGTCAAGGCCAAGCCAAGAGCAAGGAAGCCTTTTTCTACTGGTCCTCTGAGGGCTTCACCCAGGGCCAGAGTAAGAGGAAGCAAGATCGTTTATACATGTTCCCTTGTCTCATTTTATATTTCTCGAAGAAGGAGGCAGATTGAAAGTATTTCACTTCCCTTCTGATAAAATATAATATACCTTTGTGTTTGTTTTAAGAAATTATGTGGGTGTCTATGTCTGTGATTTGGAGAGAAAGGAAGAGGAGGAAAGGGGAGAAGAAAGGAGAGGGGAGATGAGAAGAGGGAAGCTGGGGAAGAGAGGGAAAACAAGAGAGGAAGAAGAGACAAATCACAGGATCGATGCTAAAAGACACTAGAGGAGATAAAAACAATGGTGAAGAAAGAGACGCAGAAGGAGTGATGGTCAGATAAACAGACTATGACAGAAAAACATCCAAAAGACATAAGCTGGGAAGCAGAGACACAGAGAGGCAAAAACACACCAAAGGAGAGAGAGCAAGCCAGAGGAGAAACCGTCCTTTTCTTATTGTCAAAGGAGAAACACATGTGATCCATGGGTGAAGACATATGAAGATATGCCTGTGGTTCATATGGTTATGAAAATACAGCATTGGTGTGTGCACAGCTAGGAGAGAAATCTCCCTCTCCCTCTCTCTCCCCCACCCCTCTCTCTCTCATTCTCTCTCCCCTACTGTTCTTTGGAAGGGAAGCCTGAATCAGCTGTCTACATTCTAAAAAGGCTATGCTCAGCCAGAATTTGTGATAAAGGTGTTTTAAATCACAGCTATAATTTGGCAGCACACATGTGCTAGAAATCCTCATCTCATTGTGAAAATAAAGAAACCTTAATTTTATATTCTGGGAATTAGAATCATCCCTTCTCATATCTCAAAGAAATAGGTTTTTTATTGTCACAAATCATTTTTATTGCCACTAACATTTTAAAATATTGGTGTATTTTTTCCATGATGGTCCCACGTCTGACACGGCCTCAGTTGGTGTGGATTCAGTGCTTGTTCATTAGGCGTTTATTATACACCTTCCAGGTGCAGGACCTGGACTGAGCTGTGCTGCATGCGCTGGATAAACAGCAGTTCTTGTCTTGGCAATGGGCTCTGTAACTGTTTCACAGGCAAGGGTTGGATCAACACCCGACTACTCTCCAGATAATTCACACTAAGATGACCTTGCAGGTATGTTCCCCAGCTGTTCCCAAGGTCAGCCTGAAAGGTGAACCTCCCCACTGTGGAGTGGAGCTTGGATTCACGGCCCCACTCTACCCGTCCATCTGCCATGATGCCTTTGGTGAACGGTAAAAGCAGGTGTTCTTTGAGGCCCCGACGTAAGTTCTGTAATTGTACCCAGTTCTGCCAGGGCCCAAGGAGCTGTGGGAGATGAGGAGGAAGGCAGAATTTCTGGAAATAACTTCAGTGTGTATTGGCACTGAACAGAGAACTTTCCCTTCGTAATGGTCATGAAGATGCCCCACCTACGCTGCAGGTTACCTGCAGACAGGTCCCTGATACACAGCTTCCAGTTTCCTATACCTTTCTGCCAGAGGGTGTTCTCTGGAGACTAAGAGTGAGTCCCTTGGAGGTGAAGCTTCAGGAGCGGCCTTCACCTGAGGCATAGGAGTAGGTGAATAAATACTCCAGCTTTATCACCCCTCAGATGGAAAATTCCCAAGTATGTATGACATAGTTGACCAGAGTCCCCAGCAGGACTGAGTCCTACTTATCTACAGCGGTACCCCATTCATAACCTCACCCTTTTTCAGTTTTACCCCCTCCATTGTCTTACCCTCCAACTTCTTCACTGTCAGCGACCAAATAAACTTTCATCTAAAGTCTTGTTTTGAGTGTGGGACAAGCTAAGACAGCCCTCACACACCTGCGGAGGTGAGCTTCAAAGCTCCTCAGGCGCCCACCCTTTGCCAAGGACCGTGCCACAGGCACTGGGAATACATACGTAGTTCCCACCCTCATGGAGCTTATATCCTAGGCTCAAATAAGATGCTAAACAAATAATCACATAAATAAATGTAGAGTGATTATTGTGGTAAGTGCCACAAGTGAGAATTACCTGGGCTCTGACAATGTAAATTAGGCAAGTGTGACCTAGTCCAGGAGGTCAGAGAAGCCTTCTCCATGGAAGTGGTACTTCCGATGAGATCAGAAGGAGGAGCAGAATCTAAATACAGGAGGTGGAAAAGAAAAAAATATTTGGAGCAGTAAGAACAACTTATGTGAATGATGAAAATGAATCAAACAGAGTTTAAGTTCCCACACATGTTAAGTGGTTAAAATAGGCTTTGATTTCAGACCTATCTGACGCCAGTATTATAGCCAACAACTAGAATGGGAATGGGTGTGTTGGAGTGGGAGGTACTTGTTACTCTTGTTATTCATATTATGAAAAGATTAATGATAAGCTGTTTTAAATAGAAAGATCCCACAGGGCATTTAACAATTAACTCGATCACACACACACAAAAATTATATTTGTAATTTAGATAAATGTATCTCTTAGAGATAAAGGGGAAATATCTGAAAATGTACAGAGTAGGTGTGTCAAAATCACTGAGAGCAAAACCACCCAAGCCTATTTCATCGTATGTAGCACCAACGTAACAGCAGCCTTTGCAGGAAGACCCACGGAGGACAGCAGGGCTCCCCTGAGTGACGGACAGATGGGAAGGGAATGGTCTCCATGTGTCCAGGGCCATAGGCCTCCCTTCCATCTTAAAGGAGAAACCCGAAGAATGGACTATCATAGAAAAATAACACTTGGAAGAGGGAGAGGTCATTTTTTACTTCTGGTTAATTTGTAAATGTATGTAAAAAAGATCTAGAACTTGCATAGTAACAAGAAGGGGGAAAAAAACCCCAAAGAATAAACTAGAGAACTATCAAAGAGCAGTAGATGCAAAGATGTTTTAATAGACTGAATTTTAGAGAGAAATGAGCCCTTTGTAGAATAAGCAGAGAGTAATGGCAGCTTCCATACTCAAAGGCAAGAACCTTGTCTTAACAAAGTGGGTGGAGAATCAGGTTTGCCAGAGACAGAGATCGTTTTTAGGGATGAATAGAAATCAGCCAAATGACATAGGGCAGAAAATACTGGGATCCTGGAAGAGCCCCACACATAAAGATAAATCACTTGGTTTGTTTGGAAATTCTGACGCGTCACCAGCAGAGAAAGTACAGCTGGAAAGTAAGGAGTTTCTGTAGCCTTGTGACTACTGAACTTTGGTACCCTGCCGGAGTTTAATCCAAAAGTGATACAAAGTTACTTGAAGTTTCAACCAGCTCCCTCTCTGGTAAAATTCTGAAATATCAAAGAGGTCAGCTCCTTGAGGTCAAAGATTCATCTGAAAGACAAAAAGATAGATCCTTGGTCCCATTTGAAATAAGATGTGAAATTAATATAATCAAAGTTGTGTCCCAGCTCTAGCTCAATTCACTTTTTAGTGAATTCTGAATTTTACCAGAGAAACAAACTTGTGCTTTCTGCAGTAAATAAATAAATACATAAATAAATACACACATATGCACAGAAAAATTATACTTCAGTATCCGCTGTTTCTATATGCAATATCTGGTACATGTTTAAAAATTATGAGACCTGAAAAAGCTGGAATATGTGCTACATAAGCAAGAGAAAAACAGTCAGTAAAAGGAGACTCCCAGAAGACTGATATGTTGGCAATCAAGCACTTTAACTGTTACAAACATATTGGAAAATTTGAAAATGAATATAATACATGAAGAAAAATAAAATATTAGAAAAGAAATGAAAATTCAAGAAATTAAAAATTAAAAACAAATTAGAGATCTGAAAATGTATTTGAAATTAAAAGTCAATCTTTTGGGTTTAACTGCAGATTGGGCAAAACAGAAGAAAAGTAAACTTTCGGTGGAGGCGGACCGAGGGTTGGAGATGGGGATATTGGCCAGGGTGTAAACCGTCAAAATAAACCAAAAACAAAACAAAAATAAGTCAGTAGAAATTAGCCAAACTGAAACTCAGAGAGAAGAGGGATGAACAGAACATCAGTTACCTGTGGGCTAATAGAAAATGATCTAACATACGTGTACATAGAGTCCCAGAAGGAGAGGAGAGGAGAGATATAAAAATAAATATGTAAATACATAATGATGAAATATTTTTTCAAATCTGACTTTGAAAAATTAACCCAAAGAATCCAAGAAGCTCAACAAACTCCACATGGAATGAATGTAAAGAAAACCAGACCTAAGTATGTCATAAAGAAACCAGAAAGAAAAAGAAACTCTTCAAAGCAGCCAAAGAAAAGACACTCACATATATGCACACACACACTCATGCAGGCACCCACGGCACTTTCACTCCCGCCAGACTAAAATAGTTAAAATGACCTACCCGTGCCAGCTTCCGCTCTCCACCAGGCCTTTGAATTTGATGCCCTCTCGACACCTTGTGAGGCCGGCACACTTCTAACATACCCGCAAAACTCAGTCAAAGGGTCACCCTGTAATGGTCCAGTGTCACTATTTGGGCTGGCTGGATATTTCAACACCTTTCTTATGTTTGGATAGTTACCAGCGGCTTAACAGAATTCCTGAAAATTATCTTGTGAGTTGGTGCAAGCTGGCTCAGCACACTACTGACACTGTGCCACCTCCAGTGACCTCATTCAGTCTTAACTGCCAGTCTCTTATTCACTAGAGGAGGTTTTTCTTCTTGGCATGTGCTAAGGAAAGGAAACAGGAGGCTCTAAGTAGATGAGCTACTTCTCCAAGATCATCCTGCTAACCTGAAGAACGCTGGAGCAGACCAAACGAATGGCTGAAACTGCGGACGCCTACCACATGTCAGGCCCTGTGATAACTCTTCTACACAATTCATTTAATTCTCACCACAACCCTGTAAGATAGGTTCTGTCATTATTCCCCCTTTTATATTAAAATAATTAATAACAACTCCAGAGAAGTTAAATAATTGTCAAGGACACACAACCAGGAGCACTGAGGCAGGATCCAAACCCAGGCAGCCTAACTCCAATGCTGTTGATCTTAACCATCATTTCTAGAGCCCCAAGTTTTTTGACTTCACACCATGCTATTGCCCCCTTCATTTTTTAACTGAGACAAAAGTACCTGCTTACTTACATAATGCTTAACTACATTCTGTGCATAGTGGATCATTCCATGCCTTTTGCTGAAAATGCACTAGAGCAGGCTTTTTTAGTTTTCCAATGAGAAGGAGCTATTTGCCCCAAGTTATCATAATCCCTTAGCGACCAAATACCTTCACTTTTCAACCAAAGATCTCCACTTTCAAAGAGATCCAAACTGAGACTTGGAATGGAACCAAGAGCCGTAAGGCAAGTTCCTTGCCTCATGGAACTGGACTCTCTACTACATGATATTTATTTATTATCTAATGTCCTTAATATATTTATTCATTCATTAAATGTTTATAAAGAATCCATTGTGTTCCAGGCATGGTGTGAGTATCTAGGGCTGTGTAATCTATTAGATACTATCAGAGCAGTTTCTAGGATCCATGAGCCTGTCAAAGATTCATGGAAATACTGGAGAGTTGAAAATAATTAATACCATCTTCATAATACAAAGGCTGAAAAATTAAGTCAACAAACATCTATTTCAAAGTCTACAAAATATAACTCTATGTCAACCTGTCAACTGCCTTTGAACACAACTCTTATATGGTTATATAAAATTATATTTAATGTAGCAGTGGCATTATAATATATTTGATTTTAAATAAGGCAGATCTTAAAAGTAACAGCACCTTAAGCCTATGAAGGTCATTTAACAACCTAGAGGTGCTAGGGAAACAAAGATGCATAACACCTGATCTCAGGCTTCAGGGGAGCTCAATCGTATGGTTTGTGTGTTTACTTGTCTATTTTTATGTTCTAATCAGGAGTTCCCAGAAGGCAAGAATTTTGTCCTGTGTTTTTCTTGTTAAACTTCATGTCCCCTTGGCCCAGAGCAGGGCTGCATTTAGAATAGTATCTAATGTGTTGGCTAGACAAACACAATCAGGTTAGTACTGGGATCTCTACTCTAAATTCTGAGCAATCCACAAAGACACAGAAGTCATTTTCCTATATCCTCTCTCATGCTTGTAGAAACACACGTGTGCACACACACATACCCTTCATTCCCTACCCGCTAAACTCCACAGATATACAGAAATGAGGAAATCTACATGAGTAACTAATAGCTGCAAAGCACCAGCTACTGTGCTGGGTACTTTTCACACATCAAATACGCAACATGTAAATATTCCCCATGCCTGCTACGTTGCAGTGGGTGTCACAGATAGCCAGGAATTTGCTGTCATTTTTCCCTGAACTGTCTATGCTTTTCCCATCTTCTGTCTGTGATCCCTTTTGCATATCCTCTTGCCTGCCAAGTGCAAGATGCGTACTCCTGAAGGGGAGGGACCATTTGAAGCAGATTATAAAACAAGCGGGAAGTGGTCACCAGAAGAAGGGCTAAATTTCTTGAAATTTATCCCGCTGCTCACTTAAATGAAATGTTTCTCTCTTCCACGCTTATCATCAGTTCATTTGGATTCCCGGACCGATCTTGTCACTTCAGGTGGCTTCCGTGACTTTCATTTCTGCGTGCTCAAGGCTGCCACTTCTGAACTGGCTGCCACTGCCAGGGACCCTTAGCCTCCCTCACTCTCACGAAGCCCAAACATTTCTGTGATCCAGACAAATCGCTCTGTGAAGAGTTGCATTACTCTCATGTCGTTCCATGCACTGAACGTGATTATTTCGGAGGGATGGACTTAAAGCTGCTCCAAGCTCAGGAGAAGATAAGTAGGAGTGTGAAGGTTTCAGGGACGCAGAGAAAAGGTCTGAGGGCTGGAGTCCATCTGCACTGCTCCCAATTTGACCCACACAACACTACAGGAGTAGGTTGAGTAATCTGGTTTAAAAAGCAGTTGCTTAGCATTATAGAAATATGAATTTAAGTGCACTATGGAGGGCTTTTGCTTCGTTGACTTGAAGGGTAATTTTTTTAAATTTAGCATTCATTGGCACTAATTACGTTGCCAGGCACTGTGCTGAGAGATTTCTATTCATTATCTCAAAGGAGCCCATCTGCAAGCTTATGCAGTATATACATATATTCCCAATTACAAATTGGGAAACTAAGGCTCAGGAAAGTGAGGTGACATGCCCAAAGTCACACAATCTTGTAAATATCTCAAGCTAGACAAGAACCCAGTTTGTCTTTCTCCGAAGACTTGCTTTTAACACTTAAATATTACTGAGCCCTGCTGTGGGGCCAGGGGAATGACAGACACATAAATTCTTAAGTTCCAGGTAGTGTTTCAAAATGGTATGGAAGAGATATAAACAACGTTCTGTGGGAGCATGAGGTGGGGGAGGAGTGGAGGAAGGGACAGAGGGACTTCACTGAGGAGGTGGCGGCTGAGCTGGGCTTGATGCGGGAGTTGGAGTTTGACAGGTGAAAGAAAAAGGAAATGGCATTGGAGGCAGAGGAAAGAGCACGTGCAGTCACGTTGAATGTGGGAGAAGGACCTGGAATGTTTGGAGAATGGAGGAGGGGGCATGAGAACGGCTGGGATCCAGGGTAAGCGAGAAAACTTCATAAGAGAGGAGGCTGGAGAGGTAAACCAGTCACAGTTTGGAAACCGTGGAGATTTCACATAAGCAGACATGGTGGAGGAGGGGACTGTGGCTGAGAGTGGAGGAGACTACAGAGGGGGGCCTGGTAAGGAGGCAAGTGGAAGAGTCCGGGTAAGAAACAGTGAACCTTGAACTAAGGCAGGGACTGGGGAGATGGAAAGCTTCAGGGCATGGTATGAAAATCCCAGTGTACATTTTCAAGAATGATCTCAAAGGGAAGATTCTGAGACCCACTCCAAGATAACAGAATTTCTACATCTGAAGGGGGATCCCACAGCCTACATTTTAACAGGCACCGCAGGAGCTTCTGATGCAAGGTGCTGTGAAGACAACTCCTTGTGAGATATTTCCAGGACAGACAAGCCTGGTAATGGATTGGGTAGAATGCTGTGGAAGAGACAAGAGTTGCGTTTATGTCCCCACTCCCTGGCATTCATGTACCTCATTTCTTCTAGAAAGTGTCTGCCCTGCTCTCAGTCCATGTATATAGTTTGTGTAGAGGCCCAGGTGACCAAGCCTAAGCTAATCAGTTCTTCCTTCCTCATTCAGGGAGGGGCAGATGACTCAATCAGAGCCAGTTCTGAGACAACTGGGAAAAGACGCCAGGCATCTTCCTTGTTGGCCCTGAACCTGGCAGGATGAGATGCTGCAGCTGCTTCTCCCAGGTAGTACTTGAGAATAAAGGGAAGAGAAGGCAGATGTAAAAGATTTTTTTTTAAAAAAAAAGAAAAAGAAAACATTTTTTACCCCTAAACTTTTCATTACGTGCACCTACAATTTGTTGCCTTGCTGTTGTTTTTTTCTTTACCCCAGTCTGTGAAAATAACTGACAAAAAAATCTGCCGATCACTTTAAGAAAATCTGATATATAAAAATCTTACCTTGCAAATCAGATAAAGAGCTGATTACTTCTATTAAAAAGGGATTCACTCCCAGCTTCCTTTGAAGAGAGAGCCTCCCCAAGGTAGGAAGTGTAGAATTTGATTTATTAAATTTGATTTACACATGACCTTTTCAGGAGGATACTCTTAAATGCAAAGCAAGAACTGTTCTACTAAGATAATTGCTCTCAAAGCTACCCCGGTGTGACGTTGCGGGGCCAGCCAGGGTGGCTCCCCCAGGAAGCAGCTTCTCTGCCTTACCTTTTGGGGTCTAAACTTGATTTCACAACCTTATGGTCCCCACAGCTATAAAATCCAACCTACCTGTAGCAGGACCTGATCTACCTGTTACACAAATCTGCTTTCAGGTACAAGTTGTCCCCAACTATAAATGAGTGGTATTTGTATTGTTCCTCTTAAATTCCTAATAGAAAACAAGCTCAAAATGAGGTTCTTTAATGTATTAATTAACACATTCATTATTCTTTCTCAGTAGCACAGATGAAAAGGCTTCCTGTTAAGGTATGTGTTTCTCTGGGTGGACAGTGAATGCATCACTGAGGTTTCTGATATGTAAACGATCCCCTGCTATTAAGGCGAAAAGCAATTCTGCACAGCCCCAGCGCAGTGTTCAGGGCAAAAGATGCTCTCAGCACCTTAAGATGGGCCTCACCTTAAGCTAGGGACTGCCCTCACTCCTCTCATTGCCCAGCACATGGGAGAGGCTCATTGCATGGATCTTTGTTAGATGAGTCAATGATTAGATCACTATCTGGAGAAGTCTGAAAAGGAGATCTTAGTAATGAAGTCTAATATTATTCTTTTTCTGGGAACTCTTTTGTTCTGACATTCAGTGTTTAGAACAAAGGAGAAACAGGACCCATTGCTCACTTGGGGCAGCAGCAACATCCCTGAGTCTCCAACATAAAACTCCCAAGTCTAGAAGAGCAATTTCTCAGCTCCAGTCTTTAAGTTGCCCCCCTCCATCTCAGGGCTTTTGTAAAGGCCTTTATTTCCAACTTAGCAAGCCCATTTCATTTTCTCCCCCAATCCATTATAGGGAGCAATAAAGCCAGATTTTTCTTTCCAGCCCAAGGCAGGTTCCTGGTTTTCTTTCATGGTTCCCAAGGACTCATTTTTTCTCTCTGGCTTCTCCTGCTAACTATGTGTAAACCAGTCAGGGCTCACTCCTCCTCCCTCTTGCTTGCTTTCTTGTTCTGCCTTTGGAAGGAACAGAGGGCTAAGATAATCATACTCCTTGGTTCACAGCACATATCATCAGCATCTGCCTCTTTAAAGTTCTGTTCTTGCTAGATTTTTGTCTCATTATTTTTCCCCTTCATCCCCATTCCCCAGTCCCATTTCCCATAAGCACTTACTATATTGTGTTTGGTAAATGCCCTTGGATAAGAATGTATCCATGAAAAATCTGTAATATTGCTTTGTGAATAAATTTGTTTTAAATGTACATAAGTGGTAGTGTGCTACAGATTTCATGCTGTTTCCTTCTCTCCTTCATCAGTTTTTTACAGTTCTAGTTATGTTGTTGTGTATATACTCATTTTGTTATTCTAACTTCTGTACTATACATCATCAATATATCCTTTACATATTGCTTATCAATTTTCATTACTATATAGTTAACACGCAATATTATATTAGTTTCTGATGTAAACATAGTTATTCAACATTTATATATCTAACAAAGTAATTACCATGCTAAGTCTAGTAATTATCTGTCACTGTACAAAGCTGTGCTATTGATTATATTCTCTATGCTTTATATTACATTCACATATTTATTTTATAAATGGAAACTTGTGCCTCTTATTCCCCTTCATTTTTTTTGCCATTCTTTTCCCCGTTTCCCTCTGGTAATCATCAGTTCGTTCTCTATATCTATGAATCTATGTCTATTTTGTTTGTTTGTTTTGGTTTTTAATTCCACATATAAGTAGAATCATGCAGTATTTATCCTTCTCTATCTGACTTATTTCACATAGCATAATATCCTCTAGATTCATCCTTGTTGTCACAAATGGCCAGATTTCATTCTTTTTTAAGGCTAAGTAATGTTACACTCTATGTATGTAACACATCTTTAGCCATTCATCTATTGATGGACACCTAGGTTGCTTCCGTATCTTGGTATTGTAGATAATGCTACAGTGAACATAGAAGTACATATATCTTTTCAAATTAGTGTTTTTGTTTTCTTCAAATAGATACCCAGAAATGAAATTGCTGGGTCTTATGGTAGTTCCATTTTTAATTTCTTGAGAAACATCCATAATAGCTGCATCAATTTGCAATCCCACCAACAGTGTATGAGTGTTTTCCTTTGTCCACATTTTTGCCAGCACCTGTTATTTGCTGTCTTTTTGACAATAGCCAACCCAACAGCTGTGAGGTGATGTCTCATTGTGGTCTTGATTTGCATTTCTCTGATTATTAGTGATGTTTTCATGTGAGCACCTTTTCATGTGTTTTCAGTCATCTGTACATCTTCTTTTGGAAAAAAAAAAAGTCTATGTAGGTCCTCTGCCCATTTTTTAATTTGATTATTTGACTTCATAATGTTAAGTCTTCTGAGTATTTTATACTTTGAATGTTAACCTCTCATAGAATATATCATTTGCAAATATCTTCTCCCATTCAGTGGGTTGACTTTTTATTTTGTTAATGGTTTCCTTCACTGTGCAAAAGATTTTAGTTTGATGTTATCCTAGTTTTGTTTATTTTTGCTTTTGTTGCCCTTGCCTGGGGAGGCATAGCCAAAAAACATTTCTAAGACTGAAGTCAAAGAGTTTACTGCCTGTGTTTTCATCTGGAAGTTTTGTAGATTTTGGTCTTACATTTAAGTTGTTGATCCATTTTGAGATTACTTTTTTATGCGGTATCAGAAAGTGGTCCAGTTTCTCTTTCTTTCTTTCTTTCTTTCTTTCTTTCTTTCTTTCTTTCTTTCTTTCTTTTTCTTTCTTTCTTTTTCTTCCTTCCTTCCTTTCTTTTCCTTTACACATAGCTGTTTAATTTTTACCAACACCATTTATTGAAGAAACCAACTGTTTTTTTCCCCATTGCATATTCTTGCTTCTTTTATAGATCATATAGGTGTGGGTTTATTTCTGGGCTCTCTATTCTGTTCCATTGATCCATGTGTCTGTTTCTGTGCCAGTACCATACTATTTTAGTTACTATAGTTTTATAGTGTAGTCTGAAGTCGGGGAACATGATACCTTCCACTTTTCTCTAGGTATTTGTGGTCTTTTATGGTTCCATACAAATTTTAAGATTACTTCATCTTGTTCTGCTAAAAAAATGCCATTGGTGTTTTGGTAGAAAATGCATCAAGCCTATATGTTGCTTCAGTGTTTCAGTGAGAACTATCTTGATTGCCTAAAACTCTCTGCTATCATCAGTGATGCTGTTATGAACATCTTTGTCCATGTTCCAAAATGAAACTATGGCTGAAGTTTCCTGAATATATTCACAAAGGTGAGGTCACTAGGTCATAGGGCATGTTTACATTTAATTTCACTAAATGGGTTCTAGGATGGCTGTACCAGAATTGAGGTCCTTTCTTTGGTTTCTCTGGGATCTTCCAACTACATGTTAATATTAAATATTTTCATTTGCAATTTTTGATTTTCACATTATTTTAATTCTTCTGAAACTTTTTGAAATAAATAGGGCAGCTAGTATCCCTGCTCTACATTTGGAGAAGATGAAATTTCAATGCTGGGCTTAATGCTGTCTATGCTAGAAATTAATAAGCTAGAAACTGGGTTCAGTCTTTGTCTCAGCAAACTCATGAGTAGAAGTTGAGATCAACCCTGGGGGTGGGGGTGGAGGGCATTAGGAGATACAAAGGTTCATTTCTAGATCAGTGGCTCTCAACCCTGGTCATACATTAGAACATCTGGGGAGTATTTAAGAAATACTGATTCTCATCCCTCACCCAAGACCAATTAAATTACATACTCTGGGATGGGGCATTGCATAGACATTTTAAGAGCTCCTAAGGTGCCCTGGCTGGTGTTGCTCAGTGGATTGAATGCCTGCCTGAGAACCAAAGGGTCATTGGTTCGATTCCAGTCAGGACACATGCCTGGGTTGCAGGCCATGTCCCCAGTAGGGGGCACTCGAGAGGCAACCACACATTGATGTTTCTCTCCCTTTCTTTCTCCCTCCCTGCCCCTCTCTGATAATAAAATAAATAATTTTTTTAAAGAGCTCCTAGGGTGGTTTTAACATGCAGCAAGGGCTGCCAATCTGACCCTGGACTAAGGGGCTAGGCTTAGAAGAAGACACATCTCACATTTATCACTAGGCGCATCACATTGCTGTGATAATTTAGACAACTGAAGGCAAAGAGGAAGTCCTGGAGGTAAAATACGTAGATAAATGATAAGAAAGAAGATGGAAACTATTATTATCCACCATTTACTAGCAGAATAACCCGACAGGAGCTGGCATGACTAGTTCAAAGCCTGGAGGGAACTGAATTACAGAGAATATTTTAATTCGTGCCTAATAATGAGAAACTCAAAACTTCCAAATGATGGAATAATTATAGAAATATGTGAAACCCTAAAGCCATTAGCAAGACTGCTACGGATCACTACCCAGGCTTAGTAAGCACCCCACTGTCAGGCAAACCTGGGCCTCTAGTGCCCTGTCCAAGGTGCTGAAGCCCACCACACTTATTACCGGCTCACTTCTGCCAGAAGAAAGCAGGTTCCTGGAGCACTCATCACTGAACCACCTGGCCCCCGCTGAGTCGGTTTCTCTTGCAGTCTGTAGGTATATCCCTTGCCAACACTGATGTTCTCAAACCACCAAAAATTTTAATCTCCAAATTGGCAGCGATGATGCTGACTTAAAATAACTCCCCTTCCTACCTGGTTTTCCTTCCTCCTATGTTTTTAAATAATCGCAATGTTCAATGGTAAAATGAACTCTGTTATATGGAGGGGAAAACATTAGAAGTGAGGTTATTAACATTAGCTGAGCACCTACTATGAGCCAGGCAAGGTGCTAAACAGTTTACACCCTTTATCTTGCTTAAACTTTACAAAAGCCCAGATAATCCTTATTTTATGTATATAGTAGCAGTAGCTTAGAGAGGTTAAATGACTTATCCAAGGCAAATTATCCTCAAGAAAATAAAAGAGAGAAAAATTATTCAAACCATGTCCTTTCTGATTCCAAACCCAAATTTAGTCTACATCAAAGAAAATCTAATTTGTTTCCCATTATTGCCCAGAGAAGAGATGCCAACATTGCTTTTGTGTCCCCTGAGTGCGTTCTGCAGTCTTCATTATCAGTAGATTTTTCCTGGTTTTTAATCTGAATTCTTACCAGGATAATTTCAATATCCTGAGACAATGGAGATGATCCGATGAATGTTATATCTATGAACTGACCCATTCAATTGAGATGGGGAACTTCGGTCTTCTGTAGATCGATCATAAGATCAAATTCCATTGTTTTTTTTTTCTATAAAACTCCCCCATTTAAAGGCAAGCATCCCCAGAAAAAAAATGCTAGTGTCTATGCCAAGGTGAACATCTGAGTCTTATCATGGGCAAAGAAGATGTGGTTATTCTCGGCTGTCTTTCATGAGCCCCATACTGCTGCATGCATCTCATTAATAAAGGAAATTCTGGGGGAGACTCATACATGATTCTTTAACCACTTTGAGTGTCTTCAGACCAGCAGCATCAGTATCACCTGGGAATTTTTTTAACTGTGCAAATTCCCAGGCTCCCCTTCAGACCTACTAACCCAGTAACTCTGAGGGTGGGTCTCGTTAATCTGTGTTATAACAGATGACATACATACACATTGGTTTGAAAAAACTGATTTTCAGTCTTCTGCTGCTCAATAAAGAAATAGCAAATGCCAAAGTGTACATCTGTTTTGGCTGTAGAAATCTAGGAAAGCAGTTTCCTTGTCTGATCAGAGGCATCTAAAGACAAATAGACAACATGCCACCATTGCATTACATCTCTGCTTAAGAACCACAAGTGGTTACCTCCTCCCACTGTATTTAACCTGAGTGTCTTGGCCTGGTTTTCCAGGTGATTTCTGCCTGACCTCACACCAGGCACTCTGTGCTCTACATTCAAATGTGGAGATCTGGATGGGGAGGGAGTTGACAGAGAGAAGTGAAACAAAATATTATTTTTCTGAAGATTTCTAGTTTGTCAAGAAATAACACATTTCCCCCCAATTTTTTTGCCTCTTTATATGCCCTTACCTACCTAAATACCTAAATATACAAAACATGATCATTTTTGAGCAGACTAAGTCATACATAATGCATTTTTATTGGCAGCTTGAATAAAGATATGGCAGACATGAATGTCAAATGTGCAGATTAAAAAGCTGAGAGGAGAACTCATGATGCGTGAACAGGGAGCAAGAGAGCACCTGGCTGCTCTTGCAAAACCAAAAAGATTCTGCTGGAGCTATTGCACCCCACAGTCCTGGGGAGACTTGCAGATACAGTTGCTAAACCACTGCTAGCTTTCTAGGAAGTAAAAGGAAAATGGCTGCAGGTGGGGAAAGGCAGCAAATTTAGAAAAGAAGTAAAAAGTGGATTCTTTAAAGTATCACCTAGTGAGTAGTTTTATGAATATTTTGGAGATAGAGGGGGGAAAAAGCCTGGAAATCAGTGTGGATTTGCCAAACACAGCGTTGGGGTGAGTGTTCAGGGTTGTTGTTGTTGTTTTTTCTTTGGTTTTTTTTTTTTTAGGAACCAGGGATGTTTGGCCTGAAAGGAACTTTATATATATGTAGGTCTTTATATTTCTGTGGATCTCTTACATGAGGATAAATGTGTGCTATATGGCTATCCACGATAGAAAGTATTGAAGATACAGTGACCTTGGAGATCATCAAGTCTTTTCATTCACTCATAGGTAGACATCAAAACTGGAAGAGGTAATGTGGCTTCAAAGCTAAGATTAGCACTCCTGATTCCCAGTTTCTTTCCAGCATACTGAGCAACTCTTAAAGAAAAGATCATGAAAGATAAAAACTCAGTTCCTATTTGCAAGGATCCCCAAACTGGTAGAAAACTCTATAACCTGTGAAGTCCAATATAGATATGTTATTATTATCATTCATGATATCAGGTTCAGGTCTTAAATCCCTCCTACTCAACATCTTTATGAACTGTCTGAAGCAGGGCATTGATTTTCTGGTAATAAGCAGTTGGGCAGACAGTGAGTATATTTGGATCCCTTTAAAAATGGGGCAAATCCAACATGATGAAATCTAACAAGACCAATGATAAGTCAGGCATTTAATACACAAAACCAATGGACTAGTGGAAGACCCTATGAGAGAGTGAGTTAAGTTGTAAGTTAATCTGAGTTAAAAGTTGCCAAAGCATTGTCTTTAGTTGTAATATTTTGAAAATAATATTTATATAACAAGTAAGACAATAGTCCCATTGCTGTGGCCAGCACTTACCACGCTTCATGGTGGTATTATGTTCCATTCTAGTCATTACCTTTCATCTAATGGGCTTTGCTGCTCTAATGAGGAGTAGTTAAAGAAACTAGAGCCAGTTAGCTTGCATAGCAGAATTTTACAAAGAGCTTTCATCGTTATCTGAGGTGTACAAAGATTACATTCTGGTCAGCTCAAGTTGCCATAGCAAAGTACCACAGACTAGGTGCCTTAAACAATGGACATTTATTTTCTCACAGTTCTGGAGGATACAAGTCCAAGGTCGAGGTGCCAGCATGTCTGGTTTCTCCTGTGGCCTCTCTCCTTGGCTAGCATGTGGTTTTCTTCCTCGAAACCATGTCTGGTTTCATGTGTCCTCACATGGCCTTTTTCTCTGTGTGCACACTCATGGTGACTCTTCTTCTGATAAGATTAATGAAATGAGATCCTGGGTCTCCCTGAGTCTATCAAATTCTATGATGCTTTAAGTAATTAATAATAATAATAATAATAAGTTGTTTTAGATTTTTAGAAGCAGTTAAAAGAAAGCAAGTATTGCACATGACTCATTTATACCCTATATTCCCCAAAACTGTTAAAATTTTATTCAGTGTTGTCAGATATCCAAAATCTTCTTACTCTCCCATGGAAGTGCTCTACTGTTCCCATTACCATAAGTTTGTCAGCATTCTTTCATCATGCCCTAACCTTAATCCTGCCCTGGCCCAGCTACAACCCGTGAAAATTGTAAGTGAGGCTAATATTTCCCTTTTCTGATCATCCACTGCATTTCCAACACTATTAATGTAGATGATTCTAACAGAAGTGAGTACAGTCATGGAAGTAGTCAGGGACTGGGGTGGGAGGACAAGGAACCAGGGATTTAAATCTTGCTGACTCTGCCAGATGTCCGTTGATACGAAGCCTCAAATCTTCCACAAGACTCTTAGCTCTGCTGTAGGCTGGTGCAGGGGGGAAAAAAAAAGGCACTTAAGTCACCAAAATTGTGTGGTCTTTATTAATGGTGCTAGACCTCATTATAATCTTCTGTTGAGTTCAGCTGGACCAACAGTTGCGATGAGAAGCTCTTTTGCCTAGGTATGGGCAGACTTGGGCAAACTACACTAAAACAAATGCGTGGTCTGATTTCATTAATGCTCTCAGCAGGCATTTATTTTGTCATGAGTGTTTCTAAGTACTGAAGTTATAGCAGCGAGCAAGAGAGATAATGTCCCTACTCTCAAATTTATAATCTAGGGGGAAGGAGAAGGGAGACCAAGAAAATGACAATATCAGTATCAGCAAAAAGATGTTATGCAGAAAGGTAAAACTGAGTGATAGGATAGAAACCAGATGGCTAATTTATATTTGATGGATCTCTCTAAGCTGTTGACATTTAGATTAATGTAAGAAAGAAAGATGGAGCCAGACAAGACAAGACTAGGGAGACACTGTTCCAGGCAGAGAGAAAAGGTAGTGCAAATGCCCTATAGTGGGAACCAGTTTGGCAGGTTAGAGGAACGGAAGTCACACACAGTGGAAAAGAGGAGAGGAGAGTGGTATGAGGTGCGCTCAGAAGGTAAGCAGGGTTCAAATTCCGTGAAATTTTGAAAACCAGGATAAAATGCCAAATGTAATACTCAAGTTATGGAAAGATGTAGAAGCATTTTTAAAGAGGATGAACATGATCAAATTTTACTTTATATATCTAATTCTGGCTACCAAGAAGACGAATTATAAGACAATTGCAATGTCCAGGCCAAGAAGTGAAAGAGGCTTGAACTGCAGGAACTACTAGAGATGGAGAAAAACAGATGAAGGGTAGAGTTTGCAGAACTTTCTTATTAGTTGGATGTGAAAGCTGAAGAAAAAAGGAGTTAGGGGCAACACCTAGATTTGGGGCATTAACAACTTGGGAGATGCACTGCCATTTTCTGAGGTGAGAAAGAAGAAGGCAAGTTTGAGGGACAAAACAAAGGTTTTGTTTGGATCACTTTTAGTTTGAAATTCTTTCATTGGACATCCATTTGGATAAGCAGGCAGTCAGATATAGGAATCTCAGTTTCCAGGGAAAGGACAGGACTCAACTAAAGATTTGCGAGTTATCTGCACATAGGTAACATTTAAATCTATGGAACTGGATGGGGTTACCTAGGAAGATCATATACATGGAGAAATGAAAAGGCATAACTCTGGGATGTTCCAACATTGAAAGGCAAGATAGAGAATGACAAACTGATCAAGGACAATGTGGCATCATGGAAGGCAGCAAAAGAAAGCGGTTCAATGAGGAGAGAGAATCAAATGTGTTAAATGTTGCCTAAAGGACAAGTTAGAAAGAACAAAAAGTGACTATTGAATCTTACTGATGACCTTGACAAAAGCCTTTACAGTTGAGGGTGGGGGAAGAATGCTGGTGGGTGCAAGGCTGAAAGGAAGGAAAAATGAGTATATGGAGGCCTGATCAGAATCAAGAAGTTTTCTGTAAGAGAACAAATTGATGGTCACCAGATGGGAGGGGGTTGGGAGTTGAAAAGAGTGAAAAGGATTAAGAAGTGTAATTTCCAGCTATAAAAATAGTCATGGATATGTAAAGTACAGCATAGGAAATATAGCCAATAATATTGTAATAACTATGTATGGTGTCAGATGAGTACTAGACTTATCAGGGTTATAACTTTGTAAGGTATGTTGTACACCTAAAACTAATATAATATTGTCCATCAAATATAATAAAAAAATAAATTTTTAAAAAGAAGTTTGCTGTAAAAAGCAGCAGGTAAATAGAGCACTAACTAGAGAGAGATGGGGGTACAGATAGTTTTGTAAAAAGGACATATGAGATAGGGAGGGAGAAACAGATCATTCGGGGGGGTACATGTTCCTAAAATCATCACACATCCCATAATCGGGGGTGTGCAACATTTTGGCATCTCCAGGCCACACTGGAAGAAGAAAAGTTGTCTTGAGCCACATATTAAATATATTGTGAAACATAATCACAAAAAAATCTCATAATATTTTAAGTAAATTTATGATTTTTGGTGGGGGGGCCATATTCATAGCCATCCTGGGCCACATTCAGCCAGGGGCCAGAGGTTGGACACCCCTGCTTTGGATCCTAATCTTGACTGTGATCCTCACACTCATACCACTCAAATAAACCTAAAAAAAACTGCCAAAACTGCCTTCCCAAGCTTTGGATCCCAAGAGCCTTTGCAAAGATTGTCATATCTTTCAAGCAAGAGGCAGTTCTAGGTTCATCTTTGTGTACCAGCTTCACAGAAAATAAATACTCCAAGGGAAAGCCAAATAGAGGTCATATACTCAGAAAATATGCCATATGGATATAATTAACTTTAATCCTAATCTACTGTCTTGGAAAACTACTGTGTGCCCCTCTCCCACAGGCTTCCAAGCATTCTAACCCAATAAACATCTTTACATCTTCTCCTGGGCTTTCTTTGGGTGAGGTGTAGGGAGTGTAGAGGAGCCTTGAGTTCTCCATGGAGAATAGTATATCTTCTACAGTTGTCATTTATTCACTTAAACACTCGTTGGGAACTCGGTAAATGCCAGTCACTGTACAACGGGCTGGGGATAAAGCTGTGAGCAAGAAAAATAGCAAGTCTCTGAGAATCTTGTGCATCTTTCGCTCTATTGGGGAATATAATCTGGAAACAAATAATTATGTAAATGAATGTTTATTATAGTTGAGATAAACTATAGAAACAAGTACCAGATGTTTTAAGACTGTATACTAGGTGAAAAAATAAACTAAACATCAGGGTTAGGAAAAATTGATGAATATAATTTATGGCTGTCTAGTATGAGACAGTTTATAAAGTGCTTTCTCATTCATAAGTCATTAAACCTAAGAACAAATTGGAGACATGAGTAGTAGCATGTCCCACTTTTATAGATAGGAAAACTAGGTTTCAAAGAGGGTAAGTAAAATATTAAATGTCCCCTTATTTTTTTAATATATGTTTCCCTCTGTCTAGTAATCAGTTCTATCAGCCAGGACTCACAATTTACAAGGGATGGAATCCTAAACCCAAACAAATGCACATAACTGAAAAGATAAGAATTAACATACAGTTCTCTTTTCTTCCATAGTAATGTGATTTTACCTGGACACAGGGCTACTCAGCTAAATTTCATTGCTCAGCTCTTCTTATAACTAGGTGTTACTGTATGACTAAGTTGTGATAATCAAATGTTAGTAGACACAAGATAAACAACTTCTGGGTCTTGCTCTTTAAAGTTTTTCCCCTGGAGGACTTTTACCTTTTTTGTACAGAAATTGCCTTCTTACCATAAACAACTAAAAAACCAGACAAAATATACTCAATATAAGGCAATTTTTACGAGACATTGGACATCAGACACTACAAGACTGTGGTCCCTGAAAGAAGGGAAGCAAGCTAGGTTAGCACAATGGTGGCTCTTGCTTACTTTCTGGGAGCAGTTCCCAAGATATAGAGTAAGGAGGGACAATCAAACAACCTCGTGGTCTTGCCAAGCTGAGGAAATGTAAGAGACTGGACAAACTGAAGAACCTAGAATTTTTAGGTCAGAGTACCATAAAAGAGGAAGCTGCACTGAGAGAGATCCAGAATCTGCAAGAGCATTTTTTTAAGTCTTTGGCTGAGTACTACTCTATGAATCCAGTAGGCAAGACTCCTCAATGCCAGAAAAAGAACAATTAGTAATTGGCAGACCAAAGGAAAAAAAAAGTCAGATCTCACACAGGGATGAGAATAGTTCACATTCCCAAAAGCCAGAGTAGAGAGACTATGGGTAGAATTCTTGGAAAACTGAGTACTTCATTATAACGTTAAATTAGTTGTGTAATAAAAGCCACTCTGGACTTTCAATGATATAGCTTAAAAGCAAGCCATCTTACAGGGGTGTCCCAACTTTTGGCTTCTCTGGGCCACACTGAGAGAAGAAGAGTTGTCTTGGGCATACATTGTGACACATAATCACAAAAAAACTCATGACGTTTTAAGTAAATTTATGATTTTGTGTTGGGTCACATTCACAACCATCCTGGGCTGCATGTGGTCTGAGGGCTGTGGTTGGACTTCCCTGGATTAAACTGATCCTTAATAATTTAAATTTGTGGCAGAAAGAGTCTCAATCTCTTTAAAAGAAAATAACAAAATCTGATGTTCAAGAATATACTATACCCAAATCCAGAATCCATTCAAAAATTACCAGACATGCAAATAAAAAAGTAAATATAATTCATAACCAGGAGAAAAACCAATCAATGGGAAAAATCCCAGAAATGACAATATATTATGGATTTAGAAGAACCTTAAGATAGCTGTTATAAATCCTATAAATATGCTCTGAGATATCAAGTAAAACACACATGAAAAAGAAATACAAGATACAAAAACTCAAATGAAACTTCTACACATGAAAATTATAGTGTCTGAAATAAAAAGTACAATGAATAGGATTAACAGCAAATTAGACTGCAGAAAAAAAATTAGTGAACTTGGCTCTAGTTTGTGTGGCTCAGTGGATTAAGTACCAGCCTATGAGCCAAAGGTTGCCAGTGCAATTCCCAGTGTAGGGCACATGCCTGGATTGCAGGCCAGGCCCCCAGTAGTGGGTGAACAAGAGGCAAACACATATTGATGTTTCTCTCTCTCTCTCTTTCTCCGTCCCTTCCTCTCTCTAAAAAAATAAAATCTTTTAAAAAAATTAGTGAACTTGAAGACATAACAGTAAAAAGCATCTCAAATGAAGCACAGAAAGAAAAAAAGACTTAAAAATAAAAACAAAGGAATCAGTGATCTGTGAGAAATGGCAAACAATCTAACATTTTGAACTCACCAAAAGAAAAAAATGAGAGAGGGCAGAGCAGGAAAATATATTTTTAAAAGTAATCATTAACTTTTTTTAATTTGGTGACAAATCAATGTATCAGGAAGCTCAATGAACAACAAGGAATATAAAGAAAACTACACCAAAGTACATAATACTTGTACTTATTAAGGTGCTTAAACCAGTGAAAAAGTGAAAATCTTAAAATCACCCATGTGGGAGGAAAAAGACATTATGTAAACAGTAACAAAGATAAGAGTAACAGCAAACTACTCAACAGAAAAAAGCAAGCTACGCAACAGCAGAATGTCTTTAACGTACTGAAAGAAGTAATATGTCACTATACCTAGTAAAAGTAGTTCTTAAAAGTGAAAATAAAATAAATGCTTTTACAGATATACAAGAGCATAAAAAATTCATCACCAACTTATGATCATTATAAGAAATATTAAAGAAAGCCCTCAGAAAGAAATTAACAGAATTAAATCTGGATCTCCACAAAAGAATGAAGAGCACCAGAAATGTTCAATAGTAAGATAAATATAAAATACTTTTTAATTACTTAGTATTTTTAAAAGTTATTGTAAAGCCACTGTAAAAGATAATTGCCTGTTTAAAACAAAAACATCAAAAATTCACTTCTGGTTTATATCACACATAAAAGTAAAACATTTGACAAACTATTGAACAAGGCTAAGAGTTCTCTATATGTGAAGTGATAAAATACAACTTAAAGACAGCCTATAATATATCAATAAAATATATATTTAAATTTTAAAACACTTTAAAAATTTTTTAACTTGCAGTTTACATTCAATATTATTTTGTATTAGTTTCAGGTATAGAGTGAAGTGGTTAGACAAATAATATACTTTACCAAGTGTGCCCCCTGATGTTTTCAGTACCCAGCTGGCACCATACATAGTTATTACAATGTTATTGACTATATTTCCTATACTGTACTTTATATCCCCAAGTCTACTTTGTAACTACCAATCAATATTTCTCAATCCCTTCAATGTGTACACTTTCAAAGCAATGGGTAAAAAAATAAATAAAACATAGACATATGCTAACAAATCAGGATTGGAAATAAAATAAAATTATAAAAAAATATTTATCTAAAAACAGGCTTCCAAACACATGGAGCAAAATTGATATAACTGAAATGAGAAAAAGACAAATGCACAATTATAGTTAAGGATTTCAACACACCAATCTGATTGTTTGAAAGAGTAAGTAGACCACAAAAGAGGCAGTAAAAAATTTTAAAGTAGATTTTTTATTGTTGTTCAATTACAGTTGTCCCCATTTTTCACCCATTACTTTCCCCTGCTCTACCCATGAAGCAGTACAATTTTAAACTCATCAAAACTTTGACTTAGTTGACATTTCTTTTTTAAAAGGATATTTTATTGATTGTGCTATTACAGTCATCTTATTTTTTTGTCCCTTTTATTCCCCTCTGTCCTGCACCCTGCCTCCCACCAGCATTCCCCCCGCCTTAGTTCATGTTCACGGGTTGTACATATAAATTCTTTGGCTTCTCCATTTCTTATACTATTCTTAACCTCTCCCTGTCTATTTTGTACCTACCATTTATTCCTTTTATTCCCTGTCCCTTTTCCCCCATTCTCTACCCCCCTTCCCACTGATAACCCTCCATGTGATCTCTATTTCTGTGATTCTGTTCCTGTTCTAGTTATTTGCTTAGTTTGTTTTTCTTTTGCTTTTTTAAAATTTCAGTTGTTGATAATTGTGAGTTGTTGTTTTACTGTTCATAGTTTTGATCTTCCTCTTTTTCCTAGATAAGTCCCTTTAACATTTCGTATAATAAGAGCTTGGTGATGATGAACTCCTTTAACTTTACCTTACCTGGGAAGCACTTTATCTGCCCTTCCATTCTAAATGATAGCTTTGCTGGATAGAGTAATCTTAGATGTAGGTCCTTGCCTTTCATGACTTTGAATACTTCTTGCCAGCCTCTTCTTGCTTGCAAGGTTTCTTTTGAGAAATCGGCTGAGAGTCTTATGGGAACTCCTTTGCAGGTAACTGTCTCCTTTTCTTTTGCTGCTTTTAAGATTCTCAATCTTGGATAATGTAATTATGATGTACCTTGGTGTGTGCTTCCTGGGGACCAACGTCTTTAGGACTCTCTGAGCTTCCCGGACTTCCTGGAAGTCTATTTCTTTTGCCAGATTGGGGAAGTTCTCCTTCATTATTTTCTCAGTCTCTTCTCAAGTTTTCAATCTCTTGCTCTTCCTCTTCTCCTTCTGGCACCCCTGTGTTTCAAATGTTGGAACGTTTAAAGTTGTCCAGGAGGTGCCTAAACCTCTCCCCTTTTTCTTTTTGTTTTTTTGTGTGGTTTTTTTTTCAATTCTTTTTTCTTCATTCTGTTCTGGTTGAATGCTTATTTCTTTCTTCTGCTCTAAATTGTTGATTTGCGTCCCAGTTTCCTTCCCTTCACTGTTGGTTCCGTGTGTGTGTGTGTGTGTGTGTGTGTGTTTATTTCACTTTGCATAGCCTTCCCCCCCACCCCCGCTCTATTTTGCAACTGTACTGAACCATTTCTGTGAGCATCCTGATTACCAGTGTTTTGAACTCTGCATCTGAGAGGTTGGCTATCTCCTTATTGCTTAGTTCTTTTTCTGGAGTTTTGATTTGTTCTTTTGTTTGGGTCATATTTCTTTGTCTCGGCGCACCTGTTATGTTGTAAATGGTGGAGTCTTAGGTATTCACCAGGGCGGGGCAACCAACATTGCTAAGTTGTGACACTGTATGTGGGGAAGGGGTGAGAGAGGGAGCGATGCTACTTGCTCAGCTCCCTGCTTTCAGCCACTTGCCACACTACCCATAAGCAAATTGGGCTATTCTGGAGCTGATTCTTAGGAGAATGGGTTTGTGTATTCTGGCACCCCTTAGGTCTCTCCAGTGGGCTCTACTGTGAGGCTGGGAGTTTCTCCTACCACCACAACCCCCACAGGTTTTTCAGCCACAGGTTTTGAGGCTTTCTTTTCCCACACTGGAACTCTGGGGAGCAAGACATGTGCAGTATGTCTTGCTCCCCAGTTGTTCCTCTCAGTTTATTTGCATGTAAATGTGGGACTGCCAGCCACCACCTCACTTACCTGGTCCTCCAGCCACTGCCTTGCTATGCCTCTTCTTTGCCCCAGCTGCCTGTCTCCACCCCTCCTACCAGTCTGGATGAATGTTTCTTCTTTAACTGCTCGGTTGTCAGACTTCCAGATAGTTCAATTTTCTGGCAGTTCTGGTTTCTTTTTGTTTTAAAATTCGTTGTTGTCCTTCTTTTGGTTGTGTGAGGAGGCAAAGTGTATCTACATATGCCTCCATCTTGACTGGAAGTCCTCCTAGCTGACATTTCTTAAATATTCCACTTAACAGTGCATATACATTCTTTCAAGGAATAATGAATATTCACAAACATAGACCATATTCTGTGCCACAAAATAATTAATAATAAGTCTAAAGGGGCTGGAGTCTGACTACACTAAAATTAAACTAAAAATCAGTAAAGAAAATATCTGTAAAATCTCAACTACTTGGAAGCTAAGTGACACATCTAAATAACATATGTGGAAAATAATAAATCACAAGGGATATTAGAAATTATTTTGAACTGAATTAAAATGAAAACACAAAATATCAAAATTATGGAATGCAAATAAAGAAGTGGATAAAGAGAAATATTTATTAAAATGTTTATATTAGAAAAGATGAAAAGTCTTATATAAACATCTAAGCCACTACCTCAAGATATTAGAATGCTAACAAAAAAGATAGCCAAAATCAATAAAAAATAAAATAAAGAAGAATCAATGAAACTAAAATTTGTTCAGTTAAAGGATAAATACAATTAATAAACTCTGGCTAATATGACCAAGAAAAAGTAGTGAATACATAAATTACTAATGTCAAGAATGAAAGAAAGGGAATTACTATAGATACTAGACACATTAAAAACATGAAAGACTATTATGAACAATTGTATGCCAATATATATAACAATTTAGATGAAATGATAAATTCTTTGAAAGGTACAAATTACAAAAGCTAACTCACAAGCAAATGTGTGTTCTGAAAAGCATTACAGTATTAAAGAATTTGAATTTGTAGTTAAAAACTTCAACTCAAAGAGAACTCCAGGCCCAAATGGCTTCACTTGTGATTTTAATAAAATTGTATGAAGAAATAATATCAATCCTTCACTAACTCCTTCAGAAAATACATAAGGGGAAAATACATAAGGGGAAAATACTTTCTAGCTCATTCTATGAGACCACCACTACCCTAATATCAAAATATGACAAAGATATTACAAGAAAAGAAAATTTTAAGAGAATATCCTTCATAATTATAAACACCAAATTCCTTAATATATTAACATGTCTAAATCAGCAATGTATAAAAAGACAATATTACATGACCAAGTAAAGTTTATTGCAGAAGTGTGGCTGCTTTAATAGTCAATCAATATAATTCATCATATCAACAGACTAAACATCATCAAAGTGAAAAGGGAACCAACTATATGAGAAAACATATTTGCCAATGATACCTCAGACAATGGTTTGATCTCCAAAATATATATAGAACTTATATAACTCAACACCAGGAAAACAAACAATCCAGTTAAAAAGTGGGCAAAGGACCTGAACAAACACTTCTCTAAGGAGGACATACAGAGGGCCCAGAGACATGAAAGGATGCTCAACATCACTAGCATTCAGAGAGATGCAAATTAAAACCACAATAAGATACCACCTCAAACCTGTCAAAATGCCCATCATTAACAAATCAACAAGCAACAAGTGCTGGCAAGGTTGTGGAAAAAAGGGAACCCTAGTACATTGCTGGTGGGAATGTAGACTGGTGCAGCCACTGTGGAAAACAGTATGGAATTTCTTCAAAAGACTAAAAATGGACTGCCTTTTGACCCAGCAAGTCCACTGCTGGGATTATACCTCAAGAATCCTGAAACACCAATTCAAAAGAACCTATACACCCTTATGTTCATAACAGTGTTACTCACAGTAACCAAGTGCTGGATACAGCCGAAGTGCCCATCAGTAAATGAGTGGATCAAAAAACTGTGGTACATTTACACAATGGAATACTATGCAGCAGAAAGAAAGAACTCCTGCCTTTCATGACATCATGGATGGGACTAGAGTATATTGTGCTAAGTGAAATAAGCCAGACAGTGAAAGACAAATACCACATGATCTCACTTTTAAGTGTAAACTAATGAACGAAACAAACAAATGAGTAAAAATAGAACCAGAGGCATGGAAACAAGGAACAGACTGACAGTGACCAAAAGGGAGGGGGAGGAGGAATAAGGGAAGAAAGAAGGCGAAGGGTCCAATCAATGAACAGATATAGATGACCCATGGACATGGACAACAGGGTGGAGATTGACTGTAGGAGTGGGGGTGGGGAGGTCTGCGGGAGGCAGGGCAGGGGAGAGCAAAGGGGGAAAATTGGGACAACTGTAATAGAACAACAATAATAATCTAAAAAAAAAAAGAAACACTATGATCATCCCAATAGACTCAGAAAAACATCTGACAAAGTTCAACATCCATTCTTGATTTTTAAAGAATGTTCAGCAGGCTAAGAATCAAAGAGAACGTCTTCAATATTTATCATAAAGGTCATCTATGAAAAATTGAAAACTAACATACTTAACATTGAAGGATTGAATGTTTTGCCTTTCAAATTATAGACAGGGCAAAAATGGCCATTCTCATAATTTTTATTGAACATCATACTGAAGATTCTAGCCAGTGAAATAAGGCAAAATAAAAAAGCAAACAAATAAGTAAGAGAAATAACAATTAGGGAAGAGGAAAACAATATACAGATTATTTATGAACACGTAACATTCAAAAATTACCAATAAAGCAACACTACAACTAATAAGTTTAGCAAGCTCATGAGATATGAAGAAAATATGCAAAAATCTATCATACTTCTATATTCTAGTAACTAACAATGGCAATTATATTTTTGAAGTATCATTTACAATAACACCATAAAATATAAAATATTTAAGTATAAATTTAACAATATATGTGCAAAATCTGCATGCTACAAAATACAAAAGATCGATGGAAACATCAAAATAGATGTAAATAAATGGAAAGATATACCATGTTTATAGATTATAAGATTCAATATTATTAAGATTTTATTTCTCCCAAATTGATAGACAGAGTCAACATAATTTCAGCTTAATTTTGTAGAAAACCACACAGTTTCTAAAATTTACATAGAAAAGCAAAGGAAATAGAACAGCCAAAAATAGGAGAGCAAAGTTGGAGGATTCATACTACCTAATTTCAAGACTTAACATAAGGTTACATTAATCAAAAGCTGTGATTAGTAAATAGGGACATGTAGATCACTGGAACATGAAGGAGTCCAGAAACAGACCTTGCCTATAATATCAACTTATTTTTAACATAAGTGACAAGAAAATCCAATGAAGACACAATAGTTTTTTAACAGATGGTGTTGAAACAACTGAAAATTTATATGATCCATTTTGAGTAAATGTTTATACATGATATGAAATAGAAATGAGGTTTCATTTTTTTGCATAGGGTAAAAAGATTTGAACACAAATACATGGATAGCAAACAAGGATATGAAAAGATACTAGTATAATGACTTATAGAGAAATTAAAATTGAAACAGCAAGACACCACTGCATACTTGTTAGAATAGCAAAGATAATCACAATAACTTCTAAAAACTGAAAATATAAACTGCCAACAAAAATGTAGAGCAACTGGAACTCTTGTATAGTGATAATGGAAATATAAAACTGTACAGCCATTTTGGAAAACAGAATGGCAGTATTCTACAATGTAAATGTACATGTCACTTATGACCAAGCACATTTACTCCTAGGTATTTACCCAATTAAATGACAAGTCCTGTAGAAGCTGCCTTGGACCTAGAGATAGAAGCCTTGACTTGAGGATGGCAGAGCCATCCTGTTGTCCCTGGGAAATGTATTTTGTTGGTGCCATTGCATATGTCAGTCTCTTTATTATAGTAGCTTAGACTACATGCTAATTGACAGGCCAGTCTCAGGTTCAGCCCACCTGGTTTCGGAGGCCCCAGAACGGGTGCTCCCCATGCATTTGGCTCTTTTCTTAGGCTCTACCTGGAGGCAAATGGCTGGTGTAGCCCTGGCTTCCCATTCTCTCACAGTTCCGACTAAGCAGAAATCAAGTACAGCCCTTTCAACAGTTCCAGACAAGCTTCCTTCTTTCCTCATTGGCTCTGCCCTGGTCACATGCCCATTCTTGCACCAATTATCTGTGGGCAGGTGAACACAGTGTTGCTATTAGCCCGGCTCTATCCAGGGAGTGCTCGTGATGTAGGGAGAGAGGACGCTGGGGTACAGTAATGAGTGGTAGGAATGGTAGCCACTGTAGAGCCAGAGTAACAGGTGGCCTTGTCAGGGAGTAAGTGAGCAAATGACTTACCCACTGTCACCTAGCAAGAAAGTGACTGGTGTTTGAGGCTTGCCTCCTCTAACGGATCATATACCTGTTACTGTTTCTCTTATATCACCCACATGAGCTGGCACAGAGTACTTCATCAATAGCTCCTGACTTGACTATTTGTTTTGATTTATTTGCCCTCAACTAAAATCAAAAGTACCATGGCTAAGTAGAGATCCCCAAGGAAACATATGAAAGAAGGAAAAGACCAGGGCTCGAATGCGGACGTGTCTGTGGAGGGAGAGCATGGTAACACAGGTTACCCGTGACTTTACAAGCTAAGGCTGGGGCCTTACTCAGACATCACATGTTAATGCAAAAGCAGAGCTTTGTGCCCCCAAATTCAGAGCCAGCCCCAGCAGTTTACAGCTGTGTGAACTTGGACAAGTCACTTAACCTCTCCAAGTGTCGAATTTGTCATCTATAAAATGCGAACACTACTTCCCAGGATTGTTGTGAAAATGAAGTTTGATGATGTATGTGATAGCATTTTATAAACTAAAACCACAGTTCTAAACTGTGAGGAACCATCACTGCTCCCAAGGGCATATATCACTTGTTTCTTTCCATCCCTTTCTTTCTTCCAGTCCATCGTCTGCCTGGGACCTTTCAAACTTACCTTCAGCTTCAATCTCCAACTCTGCATCAGATTTACAGAACAAAGAAAATGTCTCCGTTTGGAAAACACGCGAACTGTTCACTGTGTCCAGCCTGTTGCAATAGCATAAAATGGTTCAGTACATTGCTAAAAGTTACAGAGCTGGACAGTGGTAATGGAGGGACAGAGCCCCAAGCCCGACCTCCAGTGACCAAATCCAGAACATTCTCTGCTTGCTGGGAGGCACCGCTGAGATGAGATGTGCAGCCTTTGTGGGCCTGGTACACACAGCAGTCTCCCAGGCCAAAAGGCCTGTGGGGAGGGCATCTGAGAGCCCTCTGACCAAGTGAAGGGTCTAAATTCAGCTGCGTAGCCATGGGACTGGGATACAAGAAACTTGAGACCTATCTGTCAGGATATTTTGCTGAGTGGACTCATTTTGGGGGCATCATCAATGGCCTCATTTAGGGGGCATCATCAAAACTGTACCTGGGAGACTTAGTCATAAAACACCAGGCTCTGCAAACAGGAGCTGGAGAGACAACCTTGAGCCTGCTTCGCCAGGAGCACGTGCTGGGATGCAGAGCACACATGATCGCTCACACCATTGCACACAGGGAGGCTCACATTCAGGCACGCAGGGTCACCTAAACCCTCTGATTATTCACGCAGGTGCTCTCAATCCAGATGCACGTACCTTCACTCTACCTCACTACTCAGACATGATGCATGCTCACCTGCATTCATGAGGACATGCTCAGCATTCATTCATAGACACACACTCTGACACACCCATGCACACACGCATACTCTGAAACCATGCACCTACTCACAGGCTCACGATAAGCCTCAGGCTTTCCGTACCTCACAGGACACAAGTAGTCATGCAATCCACCCCGGCCACTCACTCAGCTATACTCTGACATGCACACCCTTATACACACAGAGACACTGGAAGTTGCACATTTGAAGGCTAAGGGTTTTTCTGTGCATTTCCCAGCCTTCATTTCTTTGCTGACTCGTGTTTTCACTCGAGATCTTGGTTCAAGATGTGTTCCCACTGAGCACGTCATCTGAGGGTTCCCAGCCATATGCTTACTACAAAAATTCTGCCCATGTGTCAGATGCTGGCATGAATAAAATGCAGCCCACATACGTGTATACATTACAACAAGAGCCAGAATGTAGTTCTCGCTGTGGGGTGGATGGGAACCTCAGAGAGAGCCCTGGCACCTGGCCAGGAAGGGTATATTCTGCTTGGACACAGCTTCCAGACAGCTCTCCTGAGGTTGGCCGCTGTGCTTCACTGGCTCAGAGGCCCAGCGTCATAGCGGAGCTGGACTTCCTCCTTCTATGAGGTCAACAAACACAGTCAGGACCTCTGGGAGCTGAGCCCAGCCTCTGGGAAAGGCCCCAAAGCTAAGGTTCCTGTTGGAGAGGAGATGGTTAGAAAGGAGCACAGGGCTGCTCAGAGGAGGTCAAGGCTTTGACTTGGACAATTTTGCCCCAGTGACAAGCAGAGCTTTGCTGATGAAAGGAAACAGCCACAAGGAAGCACTGATGATTTGCAGAGAATAGAAAAAGGGCAGACAGGTGAAAGGAGATGAGGTAGTCCTAGCAGGATGAAGGGTGAAGTGACCATGTGAGACAAAACTCAGAGCCAGACATCAAATCCAGGCTCTGCCACTTGCTAGCTGTATGACCTCGGGCAAGTGACTTAACTTCTCTGTGCCATCCTTTTATTGTTTGTGAAAAGGGTCTACTGACAATGCTCATGTGGTAGGGTTGTTGTGAAGACTAAATGAGTGAAGAGTAATAACAGATAACTCCTTTTATCATTTCTACAGAGCCTGACACCTAGAAAATGCTGGTGTTAGTTTCCGATTGCTGCTGTAACAAATGATCACACCTAGCGGCCTAAAACAAGGTATTTATGGCCTCAGCGTTTAGGAGGTCTGGAGTGCAAGATCCAGGGGCTGGCAGGGCAGGCTCCCCTGGAGGTCCGGCAAGAATCCACTGCTTTCCTCGTCCAGCCGCCAGAGGCTGTCGCATTCCTTGCCCCACAGCCACATCCCTCCCCTCTCCGTTCCAGTGGTCACACCACCTTCTCCTCGCTTTGGCCCTCCTGCTTTCTCCTTGTAAGGATCTTTCTGACTAAATTGGGCCCACTCAGATCATTTCTGCCCATCAAGATCCTTAACTTCAGCACACTTGCAAAGTCCCTTTTGCTGTATAAGGTAACATGTCCACAGGTTCTGGGGACTGAGACACAGACATCTTTCGGAGAGAGGTGGGAATTGTTCAGTCTACCACAATGCTCAAAAAATGTTCGTAATTATTATAAAGTCCTCCCAGCTTCCTTACCCAAAGTCATATGAATGGGAGGTACCCGGGCAATGAGCCCAGGTCTCCCTGACCCCAAAGCCATTCTTCTTTCCACTAAGCCAGTGGGTTTCACCCTTGGGCAGCATAAGAATCACCCAGAATGTTTATGAAAGCAAAGGTGGCTGGGCCCACCCCCAAAGTTTCTGATTCTGATTCTGGTGTGGAGCCTGAGAATTTGCATCTCTAACACGTTTGCAGGTGATGCTGAAGCTGCTGTTGTAGGTACCACACCTTGAGAACTGCTGTACTACAACGTGCTGCCGGCTGGGAGGAGTGAGTTCCCCATCTTTGCAAGTGTTCAAGCAGAGGTTGAATGACCTTTGGTTGCAGAAGTGGTGGAAGGACAGATTCAACCAAGTACTCTTTACTGTGCTTTCCCACCAAGAGGCTCCCAGAGTCCAGGCACTGGATGGGAAGGGTGCCCAGGATCCTAGTGGGGACAGGTGGGCTCAGCTCAGTCTATTAGCAGAAAGCCTTTCAGAGCTCACATCTCTTTACCTCCTTTTGAGACAACCTGGTGCCATAAAAACAGCCTGAGCCAGCAGGTCTGACCAGCCTAGATTTCGATTTCTCCTTCACTCACCCACAACAAAATCACTCAACCTTCCATGACCTAAGTTTGCTCCTCCGTAAGATGGAAAGAGCTCACCGCCTATGTCTTAGGGTTGTTTTATGGATTAGAAAAAATGATGCCATAATATGATGTACACAGTATCTGGCACATGGAATGGGCCCCAAAATTGTTACGTCCCCTCCAAGAAAGAAATGGTGTGTCTGGTCATGTGCTAGTGAATGAGACACACACACACACACCCCGCCCACCACACACACAGCATGGCAAGGGCTGTAGAACACAGGAGAAAGACGGGACGAGGAGAGGCTGGTGCAGGCGGTAAAAGCCCAGGAACTAGGAAGCAGAGAGCACTGAGCTTGGAGGACAGGGCAGCCAGAAGTGGAGGAAGCGGAGTTGGGATGGGAGGGCTCTCACCAGCCTTCAGGGGCACCTTCAAATCCTTCCCAGTGGGCAGTTCAAGGGGCCAGATCTGACCCTGATGCTTCCCCTTGGGTTTATCTACCTCTCTCTAGAAAAAAGCATCACTTGTTCTATCTTCAGCCTAGGGTAGGAGGAAGCATGTGGAACTATTATTTATCAAGGGTCTCCTGTGTGCCGGGCTCTGTGCTGGATGTTTTCCCTATGCTCTCTCAGAGAGGCTGCCCACCAAGCTATGAAGCTCATCCCATTATATGAATGGGGAAACTGAGACTCAGAGAGTCTCATGTCCCTTCCTCCCCGTTTCAGGGACACCTGCTCCTCCCAGCTGCTACTTTAGCCTTCTACCTAGTGGCAGGACTTCTGGGACATGGCTCCTCAGCTTCCTCCTTTTGTAGCCGTCTGTCCGTCCGCTGCATTTTTTTTACTGGGCCTCTCATGGGGCTGCAGGAAAGCTGGGCGCGTGTGCTGGCAGTGGCGGTGAGGAGGGTACAGAGATATTACAGAGTCCATAGCCATTCACCAGCTACCTTCAAAGAACTCTCTCCACTTTTCCTGCTTCTTATTATGATTATTTTCCAGGCTGCATTGCCCACAATGGTTATCGCCTCCAAATCCAGAGGGCCACATCAGCTGAGACTGACTTTTATTCCTGCAAATAAAAATGTAAGCTCCACAACAAGGAAACCACAGGCTAAAGAAACAAAGTCCATAAACTCGCATTTTAAATGTGGACAGACGATGCCAGTAATTCTCCAGGTGCTGGGCCGGCTCCCACGTCCCCTGTGCAGCCATTGCACTGTGCACGACTCTCTTCCAGAAAGGGTCCCTCAAGCTCAGAAGGGCCCCAGAGTAGGTGAGTGGGAAGGGTGACAAATTGGGAAGGATTAGCGTGAGCTTGCAGTGGTTTGCACAACCCCCTCCCCCAACCAATATACACAGACTTAGGTAAACCTTCTGGTACAAAAAAAAAAAAAAAAAAAGTCAAATAAAAACCATCATCTCTTTGGATATTATGTCTTTGAATGTTTTCTGTGAGTATAGACTTTTTCAACTAATTTCCTATTTATTGGTCTCAGTGGGAGTCCGGTCCCTTCCTGAAGCAGGCTGGCAGAGGTGGTAGGAGCAGCTGTCAGGCTAGGAGTGGGGGCCGAAGGGGCAGAGACCCCCTCCAGGCAGGGCCCACCTTTCCTGAACGCCCTTCCCAGGGAGCCTCCCTCTGCATCCTCCGGACCCCATTCCAACCCCTCCTATACTTAATTCTATTCTCATGGTACTATTCATCACCATGAAAGAATCTTTACTTGCTAACGCCTGTCCCCTCTGCTAGAGTATAAGCTCTGTAAGGACAGAGGCCTCCTGTGCCTTATTTACCTTAATGTTCCTAAGCACAGAAAAGACACCATATAAGTAAGGGCTTCTGTTGTTACTCATAAGCCTTGTCCCTAGCACCTAGAAACTGCCTGACCTGTAGCAGGACCAGAATCAATGCTATTAAAACAATTAATTAAACAGAGGAGGAGGGCCCCTAGGGGTGGTGGGGGAATGACGCTGAGCACTGGCATCTCTCCAGGGCCACAGAATGAACCCACACGACCTAGGGGAGTGGTGTAACTCCACCCTTTGGCGGGGGAGGACCCAGGCCTCCTTCAAAATCTCCCTGAGCCAGAGAATTGCCATGATCTAGAAACTGAAAGGACCTGTAAGCATCCGAGAGTCACGCTTCCCTGAATCACGTCTGGCCACAATGGGGAGTTCTCTCTCACAAAGAACAGCCCGCCCATCTATTCAAGGCCCTAATCTCATGGCTGCTGGGGTCCAGCCCTGGGGACACAGAGATAAAATCAACCACCCCATCACTTCTGGCATTGCTCTGAGGCCTACACCTATCCCACCACTGGAATGATGGAACAGACCACTCTCTAAAAGCAGCCCAGAAATGTTTCTTCTGTCCACATAAAATGTTTCTAGTCCCTGTGGGTTTTTTCCCTCCTATGCCCCAGGATTGAGTCCCCTTGCTACCCTGGTTATGACCATTAAACATGTGCTAATTTTGCAATGCTCTCCTAAAAAATATGCTGTTCAGACCAAGGATATGACCATAGGTGGGGTCTGTCTACAAAGCAAGACTATCGTCTCCCTCACGAGCCTTCTATTAACTTAGCTCTGAGACTAAGTTACAGAAGCCGCGCACTGAGATGAATAAAAGAGCGGCACTTGGGGGAAACCCTATCACTGGGGGATGGGCTCATGAAGAAGGGCCAGGGGAGGAACTGAGGAGGAGCTGGAGAGGTCAGCAGAGAGCAGGAGAGCACTTTCCCAGACATGAGAAGGAAGGGAGAATGTCCCAAAGCCGCAGGCATTTAATAACCACACAGACCCTGCAGGAAGACCTCAGTGATGGGACGAGACCATGAACTTCATCTAATAACCCCATTCATCGTAACCTTCAAGGCAGATTTTCCATGACATGGAAGAACCAGATGTTGAAGTGCAAGGTTCAGAGAAGATGAGGGGTGGAGAAGCAGAGGCAGGGAGTGCAGACAACACTTTTAAGATCCAAGAGCAGGACATTGTTGCTGGGAGCGCTGTTAGGCCCAGGGCTAAGGTAAGAACTCAGCATGAGGTGAACATCACAGTTTGTAGGTCCACACACTTCTTTCTTCTGGAAACCATGTATCGCATTCTTCCCCCTAATCCCAACCATTTAGTTTTAGTAAGACCTGTATCCAGAAGAGGTCTTGAGTCTGTTCAGGGCCAATCAGAGCCCTTTCCTAGGATTTCTCAAATTAGAACCAAGGGAATAGCATATTTTCCTCCCCAGTGATGATACCTTGGACTCGCAAGTCCAGAATTAGCCATTGGTCATGGTCCCCCAACCTGGTGGAGAAAACCCACTTGGGAGAATTCAGTTGACATGTCAGAGAAATAGAAGTCATGTCCTAGCAGCATCTGGGTGTGTGACACTTGACTCTGCCCCTGCCTGGCCTGAGATTTGGTAACTAGAGTCCATAGAACCCTTTGGAACCTACACTAAATCAGATTGGGTTTCTGTCACTTTCGACCAAAAGAATTCTAATATCAGAACCGCAGATCAAAAGGTGGCTTCACAGTCTGCATGATACCCAAGATGGTGGATGTTAAAGCCACTCACAGTTAGGGCCAGAGCAACCTTCAGGGACCCTTTGTCCCCATTGAATCTGCTCTCCCCCGTCTGGTGACCAGAGCTGTCTGGGCCCAGCATCGGCCCCCGCTATGATAATGGAACTGGCCTGGCTGCCTTACAGAGGTTATTTATTTGCTTCATAAGGAGGAGGGCCCGAGGCACATCATGGCAGGGCCCAAGCCTGCCTTTCTTTTCTATTTCACATTATATTTCACCCTGGCAAGAGTGATTCTTCTTGGCCAGGAAATTGATTTTAAATCACCTTTCTTGCTGCTGACAGCCCCACACCACCCTCCCTTTTGGGGGCCATTGCCCTCTCCCTCTCTGCAAAGCCCTCCTCCCACTCATCCCCTCTACACACACAGCTCTTCTCCACACTGGGGATTTTATCTGTCCCGATTCCATTTATTGATGCACTTTTATAACTGACTCCATCTGTGGCACTGAAACCAGTCTGAAGTATGGGGCCCTGGGAGAGCAAGCCAGCTGGAGGAGATGTGACCTCTAATTCTTGGCACCTGCCTAGAGGGAGCAAGCTGGCACCCAGCAAGAGGAGTTGACTCATTATTCCAGGAGGAACTTAAGGGAATAGAGACTCAGATGCTGAGGTCTGTGTGCTCTACGGACCAATAGCCTCAGCAGACACAAGAGATACCAAATGAGAGGAGAAAACACAACGAGGTGAATAGGGGAGGAATGATGCTGTAGACTTGGCTCTTCCTGGGGCCCTTACCGCCTCCTTTTGTGTTTGTGTTGTCACTGCATGTCACCTATCCCAGTACCCAGGTGCTGGGGAGATGCCTTGGAAATTGGTGTACAGGCTTTGGGAGGCTCAATGTTTTTCATCCCCACCCAGTTCTGCCACTTAGTAGTTGTGTGGGCTTGTCGGGTGGGGATCTGCCAACCTTTCCTTAAAGAGCCAGGTGGTAAATATTTTTACCCTTTGCAGGCCTTAAGGTCTCTCGCAGCTATATTCGGTTCTGCCATTGTGGAACCAGAGCTGCCACAGATAATATGTAAATGATGGATGTGACTGTGCCCCAGTAAAAATTTGTTTATAAAAACAAGTAGCCAGCCAGCCAGCCCTCAGGACGTAATGGGCCCCTCTCCCGCGTCATCCTCCCAATTCAGGTGCAACTCTCAAAATTCTGATTCTAGCCACAGGAGTTCAGCCCCGTTGCTCAAAAGAAAACTGCAAAAATTGTGAGAAAGCAAGACTTTCTGCTAGCACTTAACACACATAGTACAGCCTAGTGATCAAGAGCATGGGCAAGGTTCAAGCCTGGTTTTGTCACTTGCAAGCTCTGTAACCTTGGGAGAGGTTACACTGCTCTGTGCCTCATTATCTGTAAAATGAAGATGCTAAACAGAGGATGGGCGTGAGGACTCAAGTAGTCAGCTCCTGTGCCGGAACAGAGTCTGGCAGCTAGTAAGAGTCTTATTATTAAGGAGTCCAGTGAAGCTGCAAGAATGGTAATTGAAGGAAGCGTCCATGTGATGGCAGAGACAGGCATTTTAATCAAGCCTTAAGAGGGCTTCCCAGAGGAGGTGACGCTGGAGCTGAGACACTGATGATAAATAGGAATCACTCAGGGGAAAAAGGTGGAAGCATGTTCAAGCATAATTACTGAAGGCAAGAAAAAGCAGGTCTCATTCAAGGACTCCTAAGAAGGTTTGATATTCCCAGGGTTTGCTGCACAGCAACCAGGGAGAGACCAGGCTGGCAAAATAAGCAAGGGCCAGGTCATGCAAGACAGTGTGTATTATGCAGTAGAATGTGGATTTTATCTTTACGACAACAATGGTTTTAACTGGAGGCGATATGCATTGTGCCTAGATGCGTGGCCACTCTGGCTTCAGAGGATGTATTAGAGAGGGTGAGAGTGGAGGCAGGGGGACTTACCAGGAAACCCATGGACCAATCAGGGCTGGGAGGAGGAGCCTCCCCTAAGGCAGGGGCCCTGGGAGAAAAGAAGAGGCACAGGCAGGAGATGTTAAAGAGATACAAGCATCAAGATATGGATCCTATTGGACACAGGGAGAGAGAAAGAGGGAAGAGTTGAGTGTGACTCCCAGGTTTTGGCCTAATTGCAACATGACCGAGAGAATTCACTGGCATCACCACTTCCCTGTACAGACTGATTTGGGACCAGAACACAAACACCATCATGAAGATCTCTTTTCGAGATCCTCAAAAGTAGAATCTCTGGATCATAGAGTAGTTCTATTTTTAATTTTTTGAGGAACCTCCAGACTGTTTTCTACAGCTGCTGAACCATTTTGCATTCCCACTAACAATGCACAAGGGTTCCAATTTCTCCACAACTTTGCCAACATTCGTTACATTTTTTAAAATACTCGCCATCCTAACAAGTGTGAGGTGATACCTCATGGTGGTTTTCATTTACATTTCTCTGACGATTAGCGATGTTCAGCCATCTGTATGTCTTCCTTGCACTTTCATTTCATTGCAGCATTATATACAATAGCCACCATGTGGAAACACCCCAAGTGCCCATCAATAGGCAAATTAATTTTAAAAATATGTTATATACATATATTGGAATATTACTTATTAACCTTTAAAAAAGAAGGAAATCCTATCATTTGTTACAACATGGATGGACCTAGAAGACATTATATGCTGAGTGGGATAAATCAATCACAGAAAGACAAACACTGCATGATTCGACTTATATAAATAATCCAAAATAGTCAAACTTAGAGAAGCAGGAAAATAAATCGGTGGTTGTCACAGGATGGAAGGAGGAAGATATGCGAAGTTGTTCAATGAGTATACATTTCAGTTATACAAGATGAATAAGTTCCAGCCAGATGCCATGTAGCATAGTGCCTGCAGTTAACAATACAGTGTTGTGCACTTAAAACTTTGTTAAGAGGGTGGATCTCAGGTTAAGTATTCTTGCCGCACACACACAAAAAAGCGAAGGGACACAAGGAAACTTTTGGAGGAGATGAATGTGTTTATTACCTTAATCATGGTCACGCTATCACAGGCGTATGCATATGTCCAAACTTAGCAAATTGCACACATTAAATATGTGCAGTTTTTGTATAGCAATTATACTCCGATAAGGCTGTTTAAAACATCATGCAATCCAGACCTGTGGCAGGAAGGAGCTTGCCAGAGGTCATTTCACCCATTCCTCTGCCTCTGCACCTGTCTGCATTCAACCCATGTAAACAGCCAGCCGTGGGCACAGTGAAGGACAGATGCTCCATGAGCTCACAGATCAGCTCTGCTCTCAAGAGAGGCTACCTCGACGTGAAGGTGAAGGTCTTGAGGCCCTGAGAGTCACAGCTTTTCGTTGTTAAGCAGAATGGACCCCTGCTTCCTTTTTTTCTCTTTTTTAAAAAATGCCAGTGGGATCAGTTTTCTTGCTATAGGGAGAGGGAGGGTCTGGCAGATAGCCACCCCAACCACATCACAGCTAAAGCTCCACAGCCCGGCCGCGACAGAGGCAATTTATCTACAGCCCAGGGAAAAAGGCGAAGAAATGCCGTTTCTTCCCTTTCTGGTTGTTTGGGGCCATTCATCACCTTCGTTGTTTTTATAGCAATGTGCTCCACTCTCTCCACCGCTACCCCTCCCCCCGGGAAATGTGAACAAATGAGGAACCCGAACCCTTGCTATCAAGGAAGGCATCGAAGCACAGAGGGTGATTAAGAATGGGATGTCAAATTTCCACCCTCTTCTGCCCTCTTTCCTTCTGATTTTTAACTCCCTCCCAGGTCCTGGAATTCCCCAGATAGGACCTGAGATTTCACCTGGATTGTAGACCAGAATGGAAGAGCGCTCTAAAACACCTGTGGCATCAGCAGACTTTGAAAAGGGAGATTAGTATAATGCTTGTGCCAAGTGACCTCTGATTTAAGAAAAACAGTGACTCAGTGAGAAAGTTGGTGTGAGGTTTGTAGAAGTTAAAGAGTTTTAATGCCCTGAGCAAGTCTGTTTGCCTTGCTGCCATGGGAGAGGTGTGTTGGGTAATGGAGCTTTGGTAGTATATGAACCTAAATTTGAATCTTGACTCCTCCGCTACCTCAAGAATTTACAAACTGGGAATAATTATATTCATTTCATAGGGTTGTTGTAAAACCTTTTTTTAATTTAATCTATATATTTTGTTCTCTGGTTTAAAATCCAATACCAGTACTATTTTTCTTGCTGCTTAGATTGTTCCAGCTTTACCCATTAAGAGCCCCATCAATTTTGGCTCCTGTCTTCTTTCAAAAAGCCACTAGATGTTCCAAGCTCATCTTATGTTTTCCATTCCTCACCTCTGGAATCAACCACTGCTTCTTTATAATGGTTCTTTATAAGGGAGAGTTGCATTTAGAGACTGAGACTAAACATTACATGTACTCATTGTTACTGAGGTGTCATTGCTTCTAGACCTTTTCATCAGCTAGAGCTAGGAAATACTTATATGTGCACCAACCCATGATGCATGTATATGTATGTATATTTCTGTATCTATTACATTGTGGTTCTGCAAGGTGAAAGCAAGGTGAGAAATATAACAGAATGTTTTATCTTATTTCTGCAACTCTGTTAGCTCAAAATTGAGTTTTTTAAAGTATATAAAGAATCTAGAATGTAATAGCTGCAAATTCCCTTTCCATCCCTCTACTTCCTGAACTTGATTGCTCTATCTACCTCAAGAATTTATATAATAAATGGTATAATATCCACCCCACTAGGTTCTAACAAAACACACTGGATGTGTTTCAGGATGTGAATTCTAAATGCACCCTATAGCAGCAAATTTGTGGCAAAAGCCACTCTGGCCAAGCTTTTTGAGCAATTAGCCGACTATCCAAAGTTTGAAGCAGAGTCTTTTATAATATGGAAGGAGATATAGTTCATGTTCCTCTAGAAGGAGACCCTGCGACAGGATTCAAGAATTAATTATTTATTTGGCAGGGGGCACCAGAAACACTGTAGGAGAACAGGAAGTGATCTAGGGAAAAGAAGGCACCCAAAATGTGTGCATTAATAAGCTATCTACTCCAGGAAGGAACTGTAGCATAATCCCATGAGAAAATACTTGAAAATTCTATAAAATGCATGTTTCAAAATTACACACAACACCAAAGTAGGTGGGGGGATAATATATAAAGCCCTTCCCAGAGGTTGTTGCTCCCCCAGCACATGCAGAGTAACCTCTTGTGGCTCCAGGGAAACACCAAAACCGGAGCTGCATATACTGCAGACAGGTCTAGCACTTTGCCCCATGCCTCACTCAAGTTCAGTCTGCTTTTCCAGCTCTCCTGAGCTTCCTTGAAAGGACCAGGTAATGGGAAGAGAATTATGGCATCTCCTGAGCTTTGGGCTTAGGAGGAGAAAATTTGTCAAAAAACCATTTTCATCTAACAAAGTATTTATTAACTTATGACAAGGTAGCCGGGTCTGTTAGTGGTGGAAAAATGGCACCAGGTGTTAGACCTTGGTATGCAACTTCCATACTTGAGTTCTGGCTAAGAAAGAATTCAGAGGCAAGACTCAAACTATAAAAGAAAGTTTGCTTAGAAAGTCATAGAGGTAAAAGAACTGAGCTGTAGAAGGACGGGGCTCAGGAAATGAGTTACAGAGGCAAAAGGAGGGCCCTTGGAGTTTAAGAGAGAGAAAGAGATGAAACTTGAGAAATGAAACCTGGAGGAAAGGTACAGACATGTCCCAGAAAAAAGAGGGAAATAAAGCAGTACTGGGGAATGAAGGGGGTGCTCAATAGAGAGAACCACACAGGATTCTCTCCATCCTGAGGACTTTTATCATGATGACTTAGGGAAGAATCCCAATAGAACATCCATCAGCTTCCCAGATGTGTCCCTCAGGGTCATGGTTTCCACTGATGGGTCGGCACCAGGGGGTCATTAGGCAATGGAGTAGGTCCTGATGTGAACCGTAGTGTCACTCTATCTGATTTTACTGCTTCTCTGGGCCTGGAGTTGAAAACCAGTGGAGGCCTAGATGTCATCTCCAGGGGTTAATGTTTAAGGGGATGGTCATGGAAGGGCGTACAGTTTTGTCCATTGCTAGGCACCTGGGGTTCCACACCATGGTCACCCTCTGGACCCGGTTTGTCATCCCTACTCTGCTCATGCCTGTCTAACTGCCTACTACAAGTCTACACATTTCTTTAAAGTGTATTTAAATTATTAAAATGTATTTACAGAGAGAGTTGGTGGCATTTTTCTATATATGAATATGTAAATTTCTGGGTTTATAAGTATCTGCAGTTGAAAATGAGACAGTGAGGACAGAACCATGAATTCATAAAATATTTTAAAGGCGCTCTCTCCAACCTTTTGGTGCGTTATGTTATTAAGGTACAGTAGACTTGCAAAGTATATTGTAAATTTAAATGTTTAATGCATCATTTGCAGTTTTCCACTGAGTTTGCTCTAAGAAAGGGCAATGAGAAGAAAGGATGTCATTTCAACCTTTCCCCTGGAGAAGAGCTGCATGGTTGGCTTCTCCAGCGGAGCCAGAATCCCACCCTGCATCCTGAGGATCCAGAGCTTCTTGCCTGGACAAAGTCACCATGTGAAGATGCAGGTTGTGCCCAGCTCAAGTGCATCTGCCTAGGGAAAAGGACATCTTTCCTTAATTTGCACGAAGGTATCACAAGCGTTAGCAGCATGCATATGTGCAATATGCATTATGTGCAAACACTAAAGACAAGGAGTCATCACCATATTAAGCATTTCAAGACCAGAGCATAGGGAGAAGATAGACTTTTTCAGGGTGTATTCATTTGCTAGGGCTGCTGCCATAACAAAGTGCCACAGGCAGGGTGGCTTCAACATCAGAAATTTATTTTCTCACAGTTCTGGAGGCTATAAGTCTGAGATAAAGGTTTTAGCAGGGTTGGTTGGCTTGCAGATGGGCGCCTGCTCTCTGTGTCCTTACATGGCTGTCCCTGTGTACATGCCCGTGTCTTAATCTCCTCTTCTCATAAATCATATTGGATTAGGGCCCACCCTAATAGCCTCAGTTTTTCTTAATTGCCTCTTTAAAGACCCTATCCCCAAAGACAGGCACATTCTTAGTTATTGGAGGGTAGGAATTCAACACATGATTTTGGAGAGGCGGGAGGGCAAAATTCAGCTCATAGCACACAGCAACACAGAAAGTCATTGATGATTCCCAAAATACAACTTGATATTTTCTGACTTCCCATCTATGAAGCTCTGGGGCTTCTTCCAGAGTTATCGTGTCCCTGTCAACCCTTGTTCTTGACAGAGGTATAAATGGATTGCAGACACTAAGAAGGAAAAAGCAGTTCTGTCTCAGTGCTGTTCCTGTTTAGTGAGTCTTGTCTCCATCCCCAAATGTAGCCAGGATCTCTGATGACAGCTACGTAATACCCACTCCATTGGTTCCTTTAGTAGAAGGCCAGGCCATACCAGAGCCAAGAACTCACAGGTGTCTAACTTCCCTCACTGGGCAGCCACCTCCCACCTGGTCTACACAGAGTGCCTTTCCTCAGCCTTCGCTCCCAGAGACATTTGGGTCATTTCAGTATGATAAACAAGTCACCATGATAAGGCCCCCTTTCATTTTAAACTTCTACAGGGAAGAGGCTGTGCTCACCTCCACTCAGGGCTCTGCATGGTCCCAAAGCAGTGCAGTGCACAAACAGGGTTAACTGTGAGACAGCCCTGCACCATACGCACACCCCTTACTTCATAAGCTCTTCCTACCCGTCTTCTCCTTGCCCTCGCCTCTCAACCCCTTCCTCCTTCCCAGTTCTTTGCTAATCTCCCTTGCAGCCAGTCAACCAACAGGCACTGTGAGAGATTGTCTCACAGACTGCCCCCAATGACCCCCACATCCTGGTATTCACACCTTTATGTAGTCGCCTCCCACATGGTACCGGGGGATAGAATACTATACATGGTGGTATGTCACTCCCAAGGTCAGGTTGTCAAAATACTGTGGTTTCTGTCTTCATCAGTTCCTCTCTTTCTTGGATCACCTGCCCTGGAGGAATACATATCAAGGGAAACCCATGGCAAGACCCACGTAGCAAGGAGCTGAAGCATCCTAGCAGACATGAGTGAGCTCAGAAACAGATACTCCAGACCCAGGCCATCTTCAGATGACTACGCCCCAGCCGACCCACAGCTAAGCAGCTCCTGGATTTCTGACCCATGAAAATTAACTATGAGATAATAAATGTTTGTTGTTTTAAGCCAGTAAATTTGGGGTTACTTGTTACACTGCAACAAGTAACTAATGCAGGCAAACTACATGTTGGCTGAAATCAGATCAGCCCCTCAGAGAATCACTTCCACTAAGCTGTGTTTACCTGTGCCCCAATTATCAGAGGAGGTGACAAGAAAGAGCTATGTAAAATGTGCCACCAGTTTTGCTATATACCTTCCATTAAGCATATTGTTTATTGCTTCATTAGCTTTGTGGTTCTCTTTGTAAAGGGCCATGTGAGAAACTCTTTAACAGTTTAGTACAGGGTTTGTCTTTATTCAAGAATTCGTTATCTAAGCTCCTACAGTTCCAAGTTTACCTAGGGGAACAAAAGTCTCCACTTATAATATTAGCCTCCCCCCCTGCTTTCCTATTCCTCCTACATTCACATCAAGGTCTATTCCCTCCTATCCCATCGACATCTTTGTTGCTCAACCTCCTCCTGGTTGACAGGTGATCAATACACTGGGAATACAATGCAAACTGATTGCAAAGTATAATTGCAAATATTGCAGAGAAAGAGGGTGAGATTTCATAAAGTCTACGAGAGTGAAGCTGAAGAACTGCTGGCATCCTGTGCAATTGTTTTGACAAATGTGAATTGGGGAGCATTAGAGTGGTTAACAGCTGAAGAGGAGAAAACAGCAAGGACAGCCACACCGGGAAAACTTTGAAAGAGATTGGTTTAAATATCAAAGGAAGAAGAGAGGCTCTCGAGAAAATTCATAGAGTGCTCAAAGCATTTTTGAAAAAAAAAAAATAACCCTTTTTATGATCATGCTGCAAAAGTCAAACATGAATTTGAGAATGTTATTTCATTTTATTATATACTTTTGTTGGGAAAATTCCACCAGTAAAGGCAGCCCATGGCTCACTCTGCTCAATCAAAGAGCAGGTGAATAGTTGCATGTGCAATTCAATTTTGTTAAGCGTACAATAAAATAAATTTATTTAATAATTTTAGTTTTCATTTTTTAAGATGCGGCCTAACAAAACTCTTTTATAAATATTCACTGTGAAACTTTTGTCCCATCTTCAAGGGCAATTTAAAGTAGAGTTTTTCTACCTCCAAGTTTACTCAGGTATCAAAGACCAATGCTAGCAGAAGAAAGGAAAATACTTGTCCCAAGGAACTGGCCTGTGGCCTCCTCTCTCATTATCTGAGCTTTGTAACTTCCCTATCTGACTTCTGGACTAGACTTCCAGGAAGCTAAGCACAGGGCTGCTCCCAGTTCAAATGTGTGGGTTTTCCCTGCACCACCAAGCAATCCTCAGACACCAGGTGGGTGTCCTACAATTCAACTCAATTCTGACACTGTCCACCTGGTGATAGTCTCAGGTCACACTGGTTAAGGATGCAGTCTTATAAGAATGCCCACCCCCAACTTCATATACCAATAGAAAGTCCAGGTTATAGCCATTGCTTCTGATCAACATGTCGAAGGTTCCAATGACCCCCTCCCTCCTTGGATTCAATTAATTTGCTAGAGCAGCTCACCAAACACAGAGAAACATTTTACTTACTAGGTGATTAGTTTGTTATAAAAGGCTATAATTCAGAAACAACCAGATGGAAGAAATGCACAGGGCATGATACATGGGAAGAGGCGTGGAGGTTCTACGCCCTTTCTGGGCACGTTACTTTCCCACACGTTCACCAAACCCCATTCTTTGGATTTTTATGGAGGCTTCATTACATAGGCATGATAGATTCAATCATTGGCCTTTGTCTATTGTATCAACCTCCAGCCCTTACACCCTCCGAGAGATCAGGGGGATGGGACTAAAAAGTCCAACCTTCTGGTCACACGGTTGGTTCTCCTGGCAACCAACCCCCATCCTTAGGTGCTTTTCATAACAAAACAAAAGGCTCTTATCACTTAGGAAACTCGAAGGTTTGGGGAGCTCTGATGCAGAAATGGAGACAAAAACCAAAACCAAATATATTTCCTATTATAAATCACAATCTCACACTGTCAAACTTTGGTATTATGTTTTAGTTCCTCTCTTATCCTTGGTCCCAATTTTTCCTTAGTGTCCATCCTTTACTAAACCAATTGAATATGTATTGTCAACATAAGAAACATCCAAACCTGTAGAGAATTTTTATGTGTCTATCTGAGCCAAAATGATGACAATTGCCAGAAAGCAAAATCGCAATGGCTTGAGAAAATGCCCCGCAAAATGGCAGTTTTACCACTTACTTTATACATCAGAATCAAAGGGAAAGATATAAGGTAGGTACATAAAATCATTGGTGATGGATTAGGGAGGTGGGCAAAAGCAAAGCAAGGAAATCTCTGAGACTGGATAAAAAGTAAAGCAGGATAGACACACTTCTTTTACATTGTTGGGTATAGGATAATTAACAATTAACACAGAGCACACAGAGATGGTATGCAGCGAACAAGACAGCAAGATAACCATGGGGGTTTCTGTGGTCTCTGGTGAGAGACTGTACCCTGAGGGGTCTGGAAAAAAGGAGATCACTCTGACATTCCAAAGGTATGTTATCTTAGATGCAAAAAGATAATAGGCAGGTTTAGTTAAGCTAAAGACTAACCTTTAGAAAGATACCGGCCTAGGACGTGACTACCCACCACAACTCCCTTTTAGTTAGAAAGTTTTCATTTCAGACCATCCTATCTAGTTACTTTTGGTCTCTGAGCTTGTGAGGGCACCATGCAAGCCTCCCCTGGGCTTGTTGGGTTTAACATGTGACCATTTTTCATCCATAGCATATTGTAGGTAACGTGTCTCAAATCCGTAGAAAGAGGCAGCACATTAATTATTGAAAAATTCTGAACTTGCTCCCCAGAAGATCACTGTAGACTTTCATCAGCCCCAGCAGCCTCTTGACTACCTTTTAACAAGGTTATCCCATGCCCTTCCACCAGCCTCCTCCCTTATTCTTTCTAGCACATGGATCTCTGGGTAGTTTTCCACGTACGTTTCTGTCCTTCCCTTCTGGGCTTCCTTTTCCCAATGTAGACATTTCCCTGCCTGAAATATTTGCTCTCTTTCCAGATGTGTCCAGATGGTGTCTAGAAAGCTAGACTGGTCCAGCAGCCCTATTTGCAGGTCAACAAAGTTCATCTGAAATCCACTCTAGAGTTACTTATTCTGATGTTTACTCTCCTCACCCCCACCCAGACACAGACTGATTTTTATTTTTGCAGCCTATTATGAAATATTTAAGGTAGACAAAAATGTATAAAGATGCATTGAATAACGGTGCAATGAATACCTGTGTATCCTATCCAGTTTAAGCAATAAAGCATGACTACAGAGGTAATGCCTTCTATCTGCAGCTCATTTTCAATTATTAAAAGAAGCAGCCAGAAGAGTTGTGTTTGAGGGCAGTCTAGGGATTGGAGTAATCATGAACAGTAATGAACATAGGGACCATAATTTCTGGCTTACAAGTACTCCCACAGATACTTAATCTTTTCTACAATATGACAAGGTGTCTATTGTTCTTCCCATTTAGGGATGAGGGAAAAGGTTTGGAGACATGGTAGAGCACAGTAAGAAGACATGGACCTTGGAGCCTGAAGCCTGAATTTAAATCCTGGCTCCTGTATGTGCTGGTAGTACAATGTAGGTCCAGTTACTTAAACATTCTATGCCTCCAGTTTTTCCATCTCTAAAATGGGAGTAATATTACTTACTTCATGAGGTTTTCCTAAAGGTTAAATACATGATGCATGTTTAGAAGAGAGTCTGGCACATTATAATTGATACGTAAGAGTTTGTGGCTGCTGTCACTACTATTATTACAACCGTATTTTTTTTTATTAAGTTTAGAGAGAGAGAATGAGAGAGAGGCATTAATTTGTTGTTCCACTTATTTATGCATTCATTGGTTGCTTCTTGTATGTGCCCTGACCATAGATCAAACCTCCAAACTTAGTATATGTGGACAACACTCTAACTGAGCTACCTGGCCAGGGCCACTGTAGTATTATTACCTAGGTTCCCCAGTAAGGAGAGCTATATTCTTCTACATAATTCTCTGCCCCCAAGGGTCTCTAATGACTACAGCTCCCATGACAGATTTAGCCATACCCAGGCTCAGGACCCAATCACCTAGTACTTAGGAGAATTTAAGAAGCCTACAGCCTGCTGTTAATGATTCATCCTCATCAGCCTGGATACTTGGCCCCATTCTGACCTTATACCTCATGAACACTGAGAATGTGTCTCATGCCTCAGCCTCCATTTTTCCAGGGTTGTGAAGGGAGAGAAGAGTGTTCTGCAGCCAGATCTTTCAGGAGCTGGCCACCTGCCAAAACTACCCCAGCATCATCCTCTCCTGGCAATCCTTGCCTGGCTGGTGGGACGCCTTTGGACTGCCAATCATTCCACCACAAAGGGAATACCCTTGCCCAGTAAACGTGTCTAACGGCTAAATATGAGACCTCTCTGGCCTCCACCAGCTCACCACTGACTAGGTTCTCTTCTGACAAGAGTTACTCAGTTTGGGAATGGCACTTCATTTCTACCAAGTTTCACTATCACTTTCAACCACATAATCAGACTTTTAAAAAAAAATCTATGGTCTCTTACTAATCAGACTCTTGATCACCCATCTTATAAGCAACATAAAGTATAGGGGTAGGTTAAACTTTCACAGAAATGCAATTGCATTTTATTGCTGTCATAATTTTGAGTTGCTGAATAATGATATTGATTTCTCAGAAAGGTGAAAGGCAAATACATGGCCACTTGGCAGCCAATTCATTCCCTTATAGTTTGGTGCTGCCATTGGCTATGTCTTGTTTTCCCTTGTGTTTGGTCATGACAACCTTAATCATTGTGAATTTCTAGTGGGTGTTCAATTTTAGCTAGCTAAACCTAGTCCTATTTACTCTTTTAAAAGTTACATGGAAACGTAGGACTTCTTAAAAGTTGTAGAAAGAAATTGACAGGCTCTCTCTCCAGCAAAACAACTATTTAATTGGTGAAAATTATTTTTTAAAAATTATTTAAAATCTTTAGAAATTGTCCTAAGGGCACACAGCAAAAGGAAAAATGTTCATTCAAGAAAATCTACTAAATCTCAATAAGAACAGTGGGAATCAATGGCATTTCACCCATAACTCACTCCTTTGACCCCTACCCCCATCTCAATATTACAGAAGTTCTACCCCAAGTCAGTGTAACCAAGAAGAAGACTCTCTTATTCTCCAGCTCCTAGTCTAGAGCTACTGTCCATCTTGGCAGGTACAGGCAATAGACCTTTGTCATTCTCTTCCCCAGCCCCAGGTTGCAGGAGGTCTATTCTGGTTGACCCTACAGAGAGAACCAATCTTCCTTCCCTCACTCACAGGGCTCTACTTTAGGCACACCAGGCCAAGATTACTGGGGGCCAAATCACTCTACACCTAGTTCACTTGTAAGGAAGAAGTTTTATGTTACTAGAGATAACAAGGGACATTTTAAAATGGTAAAAATATCAAGCCATCAGGAGGATATGGCAATTATAAATATATATGCATCTAACAAGAGAGACCTAAAATACATGAAGCAAAAGCTGACAGAATTTAAGGGGAAAAATATACATTTCAACAATACTGGTTAAGGACCTCCATGCCCTTCCCTCAATAATTGATAGAATTATAAAAAACTCAATAAGAAAATAGAAGATTTGAACAACACTATAAAACAACTTGACCTAAAAGATGCCAATAGAACACTCCACATAATGACAACAGAATACACGTTCTTCTCACACACACATTGAACATTCCTTAAGACAGGCCCTTTGCCAGACCACAAAGCAAGCCTCAAAAGAAGTTAAATTAGAAATCAATAACAGAAAGAAGTTCTGAAACTTTACAAATATACAGAAATTAAATAACACACTCCTAAATAACCAATGGGGCAAGAAGAAATCAAAAGGAAAATAAGAAGATACTTTGAGATGAAGGAAAACAAACACACAGCATACCAAAACTCACGGAATGTAGCTAAAGTAGTTCTCAGAGGGAAAGTTACAGCTGTAAACACCTATACTAAAAAATATAAGAAAAAACTCAAATCAAGAGCCTGTTCTTCCTCTTTAAGGGACTAGAAAAATAAGAGCATGCAGAAGAAAGGAAACAATAATGACCAGAGCAGAAAAAAAAGAATAGAGAATAAAAAAATAGAGAAAAAAATAATTCTATGAAAAGATTTACAAAAATGATAAAACTTTGGCTAGAGTAACCAAGAAAATAGAGAGAGAAGGCTTAATACTAAAATCATAAATAAAAGTTGAGGCACCACTACTGACCATACTGAAATTTTAAAATATATAAAAATATATATGAAGGAATACTATCAATAACTGTTTGCCAAACAAATTATATAAATTAGATGAAACAGAAAATTCTTAGAAAAACACAAATTACCAAAACTGACCCAGGAAGAAATAGAAAATCTGACTATAACAAGTAAGAGATCAAATTAGTAATTTTAAAACTCACCACAGAGAAAAACTCATTCTCAGATGGCCTCACTGGTGAATTCTACCACTCAAAAAAATCAATATCAATCTTTCATAAAATCTTCCAAAAAAATAAAAGAAGAAAACTTCCCAGCTCATTCTATAAGGTCAGTATTATCCTGATATCAAAACAAAACAGACATTCACATGAAAACAACACACCAATATCCCTTAAGAATATACTTGCTCAAATCTTTAACAAGATACTAGCAACATATGAAAAGGATTATACACCATGACCAAATGAGATTTATCCCAGAAATGTAAGTTGATTTAACATCTGAAAATCAATTCATGTAATGTATCATAGACAAAAAAGGATTATTTCAAAAAATGCAGAAAAAGCATTTGACAGAATTCAATGTCCTTTCATAATTTAAGAAAATACTAAAAAAATTATAAAAAGAAGAAAACTTTTTTCAATTTGATAAGGATGTCTAAGAAAAACTCACAAATAGAACACAATGGAGAAAGTCTGAGTGCTTTTCTCCTAATGTCAGGAACAAGACAAGATGTCCAGTCTTGCCACTTCTATTTAGTACTGAACTGAGGATTCTTAGGTTTCAGTCACCAGTATAATTAGACAAGAAAGAGAAATAAAAGCCATCCACATTGGAAAGGAAGAAGTCAGACTATCTTTCTGTAGCATGACATAGTGTTATATATAGAAAACCCTAAGAAATTGACTTAAAAAACTATAAGAATTAATAAATAAGTTCAGCAAGGATGCAGAATACATGGTCAATTTATAAAGATAAGTTGTATTTATGTATACTGGAAAGAAACATCATTAGAAATGAATTTAAGAAAATAATTCCATTTACAATAGCATGAAAAAGAATAAAATACTTAGGAATAAACTTAACAAAAGGAGTACAATACTTGTACACTGAATCTACAGAATATTGATGAAAGAAATTTTTAAAATCTGAATAAATGGAAAGACATTTTATGTTAATGAATTGGAAGGCTTAATATTAAGATAGCAAAACTTGCCAAATTCATCTACAGATTTAACACAGTGCCTCTCCAAATACCAACTTCCTTTTTTGCAGAAATGAAAAAGCTGATCTTCAAATTCATATGGAAATTAAAGGGATCCAGAATAGTTCAAACAATCTGTAAAACAATGCATTTGGAAGACTCACATTTCTCGATTTCAAAACTTGCTACAAAATTACTCTGTAATCAAGACAGTGTGGTACTGGCATAAGGATAGACCTATAGATCAATGGAATTGAACTGAGAGTCTACAAATAAGCCCTTACGTTTATGGTCAATTGATTTTCAACAAGAATGCCAAGATACTTCAATGGAGAAAGAACATTTTCAACCAATAGAGCTGAGACAGCAGTAATACACTTGCAAACACATTAATTTGAACCCCTACCTCAATTATACACAAAAATTAATTCAAAATGGATCATGGACTTAAATATAAGTGTTATAAAATGTTTAGGCAAAAACATAGGAGTGAATCTGTAACTTTGGGTTAAATACTGGTTTCTAATTACTATACCAAAACACAAGCAACAAAAGAGGAAAAATGGTAAATTGGACTATCAATATTAAAAACTTCTGGGCTGCAAATGATACCATCGAGAAAGTAAAAAGATAATCCACAGAATAAAATAAAATATTTGCAGATCACATATCAAATAAGGGACTTATATCCAGAATGCATTTTAAAAATTCGGACAACTCAACAATAAAAATATAAATAATGCCTTTTTAAAATGAGCAAAGGATCTGAGAAGACATTTCTCCGAGGAGATATACAAATAGCCAATAAGTGTATAAAAAAGACATTCACCATCATTAGTCAGTAGTCATTACAGAAATGCAATTCGAAACCACAATGAGATACCACTTCACAGCCACTAGGATGAATCTAACTAAAAAGACAGGAAATAACAAATGTCAGCAAGGATGTGGAGACACTGAAACCCTCATTCTCATATTGCTGGTGGGATTTTAAAATGGTGCAGCCCCTTTGGAAAACATATTAGCAGTTTCACAAATGTTAAATAGAAAGCTACCATGTGACTCAGCAATTCCACTCCTACCCCTATTCCCCACCAAAATTAAAATACCCATCCATACAAACATTTGTACACAAATGTTCACAGCAGCATTACTCACAATAGCCAAAAAGTGGGACAGATCCAAATGTTTATCAGCTGATGAATGGATAAATCTCGTACATCTGTACAATGAAATATTATTTCACAATAAGAACAAATAACATATTGATGCATGCTACCACATATATAAACCTTAAAACCATTATTCTAAGTGAAAGGAGTCAGTCCTAGAAACCACATATTGTATTTATATGAAATATCCGCCCTGGCTGATGTGGTTCAGTGGATTGAGTGCTGGCCTGTGAACCAAAGGGTCACAGGTTTGATTCCTAGTCAGGGCACATGCCTGGGTTGTGGGCCAGGCCCCCAGTAGGGGGTGCGCAAGAGGCAACCACACATTGATGTTTCTGTCCCTCCTTTCTCCCTACCTTCCCCCCTGTCTAAAAGCAAATAAATAAAATCTTTTTAAAAGAAGAAATATCTATTTATATAAAATATCCAGAAATGTCCTAGAATAGGAAAATCCACATAGAGAGAAAGTATATTAGCAGTAGACTAGGGCTGAAGTTGGGGGGTGGAGAAGAGGACATGGGAAGTGACCACTAATGGCCATGAAGTTTATCTGGGGGCTACAAAAATTTCTAAAACTAGATAGTGGTGGTAACACAACCCTGTGAATATACTAAAAAACACTGAATTCTACATGATAAATGGGTTGACTGTGTGATATGTGAATTATGATTCCTAATGTAAACTATGGGCTTTAGTTAAAAACAATATATAAATATTTTTCTAAGTATACAGTTTTAACAAATGTACCACACTAATGCAATATATTAATGATTGAGGAAACTGGGGATGGGGTGGTAGTGTATGGGAACTCTTTATACTTTCTGCACAATTTTTCTGTAAACATAAAACTATTCAAAAAATAAAGCCTATTAATTTTTTAAAAATTTCCCCAGTCACGTCTCATGTGCAGTCCTGTTGTGTGTCACTGGTCCAAACACACAAAGATTCTTGATTCTTTGGAGTTGGCAATTTGCTCCTGTCGCTTTCCACAAGGAAATAAGAAATTATTTTAGAAAATAAGTTGTCATGTAATATTTGATGCATCTAAAAGAATACATCTAACCTACGTATGAGTTATGCAGCATGATAATTAAGTGAATACCCACTTCAAAACTAGAATATCATCCGTCTGCTGCACCCACTCATCTCCTGCTCCCCTCCAACAGAATAATCCTTTTGCTGAAATGTGGTTACCAGTCCCTCACTTCTTGTGAGACAGCATGGTGTCAGGAGGGCAGCTCTGGAGCCTCACTGCCATCAGGGGTGCCCAAGCTTTTGGCATCTCTGGACCACACTGGAAGAAGAAGAGTTGTCTTGGGCCACATATTAAATACAATGCAACACACAATCACAAACAAACAAACAAACAAAGGAAAAACAACTCATCACGTTTTGAGTAAATGTACGATTTTGTGTTGGGCCGCATTCACAGCCATCCTGGGCTGCGTGCAGCCTGGGGCCACAGGTAGGACACCCCTGGTGGTGGCGGGCAGATCCTAAAATGACCCCCATGTTTCCAACCAGCTGGTTTTTACTATGTTTTAAGCTGCCTTATGGAAAGGCCCACAGGACAAAGGACTGAGAAGCCCAAAGACCTGAATCTTGTCAACAGCCACTAGAATGTTTGAAAATGGCTCCTCCTCCAACCGAGCCTTGAGGTGACTTGAAGTCCTTGCCAACACGTTGGCTGAAGCACCGTGAGAAACCCTGAGCCCAAGACAGGACCCAGCAAAACCACACCTAAATTTTTGGCCCACAGAAATTGTGAGATGAATTTTGTTGTTTTAAACTGCTAAATATGGGAGTGGTTTGGTAAGCAGAAATAGATAGCTAATGTGGCTCTGCATTCATTAGCTATGTGGTTTTGGGCAATTAATTTATAATTGCTGTGCCTTGGTATCATAGTGGTGAAATAGGGATAATATCTTCCAACAGTATCTAAAGAGGATAAAATAAGTTAATACATAAAAGGCTTAAAACAATAAGTGCTCAGTAAATATTAGCTATCCATTTGTATGGATTTATTATTAAGTAATGACCCAAGACCCAATTCCCCTCAGTTAGGCGGAAACACACAGTGCTGACGTTGGGATATGGGGGAAGGGGCCACAAGTCCACATCAGCTCTGTGTGTTTATGGGAACTCCTTCCCTTTCTTTTTTTTCTTTTCTTTTCTTTTTTTTTTTTTTTTTTTTGGTGGAGAAACTAGTTTCAGGAACTGATCACCAGCTAATGAGATGTGAAGTTTGTCTAAACTGACTATGTTCAATGTTCAGGCGACTCCCATATCAAGAACTTGGTGAGCCTCCTCTAAAGACATTTATGCTGCAAAGAGGAAGATCATATCCCTGTTCTGCTCTCAGTTTTCCTGGCTGACAAACACAGATCTTTGTAACTTGTTCTCATGGGCTGTACATACCATTCTCTGGAGCCTCTCTAGATCATCTCAGACCAGAGGTGACAACAGAAATACACTGAGATCTGAGTGTGGATACGTGGAATTTAAACAAGATGCTGAGATGAAATTTACTAAACTTAGGGATTTGCTTATTCTTCAGTCATTTACTTATGCCAAGCACTGCACTAGTTCATGGGGTTCAACACCTAGTATGTTCAAGGGCATTGGTTAGGGTTTGAGGATCCACACAGAGCCCTTAGCTGTCTGTTTGGGTTAACTTATTCTTCCTTTCTCTCCCCAGGACTTTCCCCGCATTTCCTCCTCTGTTAAGCAGGGATTCCCAGAAATCCAGCCTCCCTTAGAACAGTGTTTCCAGACCAGCCTGATGGTATGAATCACATGGGGACTTACCGTATTAAGTACAAATGCCCAGGCCTCACTCCAGACCTCGTATCTAAATATCCTGGGGAACACTCTGGAATCTATTTTTAACAAGCACCTCCAGGAAATTATCATCATCAGGCCAAGTTTGGGAAACACTGTCTGAGAACATTGTACTTTTATCTTTCCCCTGCTTCTGGGCTGGTGAATAACTGCCCATGGCCGACATCACTAATTGATCACAGAGACTCTTTTATACTGCACCTGTGTAAGGCCTCAAACCCCTAACAAGCCCTTCCGGCAACCACTACACTCATCAGGTGGAATTACACTGGAGATAAAACGTAATTGCCATTCCTGCCCCAGTTAATATATATTCATGTGATTTTGACATGTTTGTGATCTGTTAATGATGGCTGTGTCAGTAGTCCAAGTGTAAACACTCTGGGAGAATTCAGGCCCATCTCAGACATAATACTCACTATTGACAGCTCCACAGACAGATCTCTTCAGAGAGAGAGAGAGGTCAAAGACCCTTATGGTGGGCATGTTCCTCCAGTTTTTCCAGATAATATGTCTACCCTGGCCTACGGCATGGTAGATGAATGTGATATAAGTGTGCCTGCTTGCCATGTTGAGGAGACACTAGGAAACTGTGGGGTGGGAGAAGGTTTTGTAGCCTTTTAAAAACTTCTCTAAGTCTTGGTCAAAATATAGCCCTTTGAATTGTACTTGGATGCCTATGATGGTAGCAGTACATAAAATGTCTTTGATTCCTAGGAAACACAGTGTCTCTATTTTCTCTATACTACCCTCATGATACCAAAGTGTCACTATTGCTAAAGAAAACTGGCTGGACCAGAATCAAGTAACAGAATAATAGAGCCCCTGCCCACAAAAGGCACTGAGGTTAGTAGGGGAGACAAATGTGCAAGAAATCATTATATTGTGAAGTAGGGTGTCCAATAAGATCCATGGGGAATCGTGAGGAAAGACAATAGGAAGAGGCTTACTCTATCCTGGAGTGGGGAGCAGGGGAAGAGTATGGAAACAAAAGAAGTGATTCTAAAGTACCCTTATTAGGGAAGTAAGAGTTAGCCCCATGGAGGCGTTGGGGGGTGAGAAAATGCGTTCCTGCAAGACACCTACACAGAGATATATAACTGCTTACTTTTGGGGGTCAATGGAGAGTGGCAGCATGGCTACAGGGCAGCATGTGTGCTTGGGGGGGAGTAGATGTGGGAAGAGCAGTGTATGGCTGGCCATGGGTCAGCAACTGACGCAACCAAGAGAAGAGATCCTATGATATTGGCATTTATAGGTTCCTACTTGAATACCTGGGTCCTGCCTGATTATTCTAGAGGAACTCACCAGTCCATAAACCTATACATATGGAGCATTTGGGTGCCACCCTCTTAAATACGAGGGGCAATCAAGGCTCACCAGATGCTTGAAAAATCATTCTCTTGTGAAAGCAAAGACTAACATAAACAAGCAGGGGAAAAAAATCAGAGGAAATATCAACAATATAGGAAGAAAAAGGCCCTATAACTAATATCCTCAAAGATGTAGGAGGAAATAGTTTATCCTTAAATAAGAACAAACAATTATTAAAGAAAAATGGTAAGAGTTCTTGAAAATTAAAACTATCATAACGGAAATAAACAACTCAATAGAATAGTTGTAAGACTAAGTTAAGGGAACCTCTAACTAGTAGCAAAAAACTCCAAAGAGATGTAAAATGGGAGAAAATATAAGATTATAATGAGGAGAACCAATAGCTGAATAGCAGAGGTTCCAGAAAGAGAGAACCATGAGAGAAAATTATTGAAGCAATGACTCAGAACGTGAGTTTCTAGATGGAAAGGACCACCAAGAACCAGAACCAAGGATAGAAAATATCTCCCATTCACTGATATTGGAAGAATCAAGAACAAGAATAACATCAGATTTCTCAACATAAACATTGCAAGCAAGAAACAGTGGAAAAATACCTTTAAAGCTCTGAGGAGTGGGGAGAGGGATGATTTCCATTCTACAATTTTATATTCAGCTCAACGATTAATCAAGTGTGAGGATATCATGGGAAATCATCTCACACATACAAGATCTCAAAAATATTGTCTCCTATGAACACTACTATGTATGCAGAACACTACTGAATGAGGTTCTTCACAAAGACAAGGGAATAAATAAAAAATGGGGAAGTCCAGGATCCAGGAAACAAAGACTTTACAAGCAGAGGCAGTCCAGGGAATTCCCAATTCGATGATGAAGGAAAGCTCCAAGATGACAGGTGAGTGGCCAGTCAAGTTGGAGAAGGAGAACCAAGAAAGAATTAAACCAATGCATAATTTGATATACATCAACATATTTAAAAGAAAATTATAATTCTGCCAGTGAGCTTTGGGACGAAATAGTGTTGGGTCTTTAGAAAACCAAGTAAATGACAAATTAGGGCAATTATAACCCAAGGAAACAACAAAGTGGTACAGGAAATGAAATATAATCATGGTACACTCTGTAACTCAAGCTGAGAATAATATCACCACAATAACATAAATACTGAATACTAATATTACCAAAACTGATGATATAGTCGCTTGGGGAAGATAGGAGGAAATGTGCTTGTGGGAGGAGAAAAGAGATAAACCTTCTTCTTACATAAAAAAGTTAATAAATGATAAGTAATTTTAAAAAACAGTAGAATAAGCATGTTATTTAGAAATATGGAGTTAATACTGGAAGAAAACAGCTAAAAGAGTTAGAAATGGTTGCCTGGGGAGAGAATGAATCAAGACAAAGGAAGAGTGTTGCCTTTCTTTCAAAGCCTTGCATGGCGTTTATTCTCTTAAACTAAGTATATGAAATTCAAATATGAACTATTAGCTGATAGTATTGAATTAATGTTAAATTTCTTAGTTATGATAATGGTGTTATGGTTATATAGGAACATGCCTTTAATTCTTAGGAGATACATACTGAAGAATATAGGGGTAAAACAATACAATGTCTGGTAACACATTTTTAAATCATTCACTAAATTATAATAATAATAATAACAACAACAACAACAGATAGAGGATAAATAGATACAAAAGAAAATAAATACTTATTACAAAATATAACTAGTGAATCTAGTAAAGAGTATAATTTTCTTTCAACTGTTCTATCATTTTCAAAAACTTTTTAAATACACTGTTTGGGGTAAAACTAGGTACCAGTGTTACTCTGGAAAAAATTTAAAAACAAAACATTTGGCCAACACATGGCCTATATAGGCATGTTTGTTATCATTAGTATTTTTATCATCATTATGTTTCACCAAGTTATCTAACTTAATAGATAAGATAATGGTAGACCACTGATTGTTATACCTGGATAATAATAAGAAAAAAATACATTAAACAGTCCTGATCAATGTGGCTCAGTTGGTTGGGCATCTGGTCTTGCAAAGTGAAACATCGCCAGTTCAGTTCCTGGTCAGGGCACATGCCTGGGTTGGAGGTGCAGTCCCCCATTGGGGAATGGACAAGAGGCAACAGATCAATGTGTTCTTTTACCTCCATGTTTCTCTCCCTCTCTTTTTCCTTCCCTTTCCCTCTCTCTTAAAAATAAATAAATTGTATCTAAAAGCAAACACAATTTTCACTCCACCATTCTACCCACCCACGTACCCAGGGCCTAGGATCTGATTTGTAGCTCTGGAAACATAAGCAAATATGCTCCTTCCTCTCACACAGTGCTAATAGGCCACTCTCTGTGACAGTTCGGTCACCTATGATTTGAGATGGTCGAGAGAGTGGCTAGTGACCTGGTTAAAGAGATATATATAAAAAAAAAAGTTGAATCACAAATCTTGAAAGAAAAGATAGTTTAGGGTGTCTCTCAGGCGTCCAACTTGGTGACTCTGGGTGAGCGATAGGATGTTGCCTAGATTGCAGCTGGCCACCTTGGCCTTCACAGGAGGTTGCACTGGAATTGTTTAAGGGTCTACACTGACTTCCCACCCCCAGGGCCATCCCAGGACCTGGAACCTGTTTTTTTACAACATTCATTTCTAAAGGTGTTACATTCACACCTGCCCTACTTCATGTTACTGTTTTCTGTCCACTTGAGAAGAGTTATAAGGTCTTCCCAAACTCTAGCCTAACAATTTAATGATTCATCTCCTAACAAGCTCAACAGAACTCCAAATATACAAATTTGAGTGTGTGCCTCCCTACCCTGGGTCACTTACACATGCCTAAAAAAAAAGTTACAGAGATAATCTCAGAGAAACTCATCTGCACATGTCTCTGTTCTGAAGCACTAGGTCATTTCTAACGTTTTCCGCCTCTAGGCTGAGTCCCTAGACTGAGTAACCACATCACTGTGTGTGTGTGCAGATATACATGCAGGTATACAAGCAGTCCACCCTCATTATTCACAGAGTCCATATTTGTGAATTTCCCTGCTTGGTAAGATTTATTTATACTCCATAATTAATGCTCACGATGGTTTCACAGCCATTTGTGGACAAGTCCAAAATGACAAAAAATTAGTTACCCGACAAGCACATTCCCCGCTGAGGCTGAACAAGGGGACACTGTTTCTCGTCTCAGCTCTCATACTGTAAACAAGCGCTCCTGGGTTTTGTTTTGTATTGGGGGAGGTGCATCTTTGGGCTTTTTGGGGTGATTTGCTGTTTAAATGGCCCCCAAGTGTAGCACAGAGGCACTGTCCACGGTTCCTGATTGCAAAATGCTGTGATGTGCCTTAGGGAGAAAAATACATGTGCGAGATGAGCTTCATTCAGGCGTGAGTTATAGTGCTGTTGGCCATGAGTTCGGGGTTAATGAGTCAACAATATATATTAGATAAGGGTCTTTCAAGAAAAACACACATAAAACAAGGTTATGTATTGATCGGTTGACAGAAATGTTGCAACCTGAAGCTTACAGGAACCCAACCCTGCATTACCCCCAGAAACAATGGTTCAGTATTCATTAATTCAGTGTTGGTGGCAACTTTGTAGAACACAATTACCATAAATAACAAGTCTACTGGATATGTGTGTTTGTGTAGGTCTATATATGTCTATATATAAAGATATGTATATATATATAAAATGTTTTTAATGTCTTTTTGAAAAGTAATATAAACAGGTCCTCCTTTGTTGATTTATTTTTAACAAAAAGCATCAATTGTGCTCCCCCATGGCAGCCTGGATGTGGCTGAAAAGGAATGAAATAGAAACAGCATAGAAATAATCAAGCTGGCTGGCTAGATAAGTCAGGGAGTTGCCTCCCTTGCAGAGCTGTTCAGGTGCCCTCCACGCCCCTGCTCCTCTCACAACCAACACCTCTAAGAACCCCTCGGCTCTGGTCAGCAGTTCCTGCACCTGCTGGGGTCCCTCGTGGCTGCTCCTGAACAGACCCAACTCTGGGGGCTGGGCCCCCGCAGACAGGGGAGAAGGTTGCTTCCCATGAGAAGAGTGGATGAAGATGAGAGCCTTCCCAACCTTTCTGGCTTCTGCCATGGAAAACTCAAGGAACAGAACAAATTTATAATAGCTCCAGGCACTGTATCTGGACCCCTGGTCATCTATTTTAAGTATGGTTATTTATACGATGTCTGCCACATAGCGGGTATTCAATACATACAAACACATAATTGCCTTAACATTAATAAGAGTCATCATTTCCCTTGAAAATATGATTCTGAAAGCTCTGGCTCATTCCTAATGACGGGTTTTGGGGGTTTCTTTTCTTTTCTTTCTTTTTTATTCTTAAGTCCATTTTCTTTTCTTTGCCACAGAGAAAAACATCAATTCTGCAAGAAAAGTCTCTGGGTGAAGACGATTTGATCCAGTGACCTTGAGTTATTGAAAATGCTTGAGGAGAAAACATCCTTGCCATTAACAGAAGCTCATGCTGTCAGTGAGCAGCTGCGATGGAGTCCAGTCCCCACCTGGCACATGCTGGCACCCCTATTCTCACAGCTGGCACTCAGGTCTGCACAGTGAGCAGGCATTTCCCATCCAAACAGCTAGAACCTCGTTTACACAGCTGGCTGGTAACTCAGTCCCCATAGCTGGAACCCAGTCCTCACACCTGGCCACCACCCCAGTGCACACAGTTGGCACTCAAGACCACACAACTGGCTGATGGTTCAATCCTCACAGCTGGCTGGTAACACAGTCCACACAGCTGGCACCCCAGCCCACACTGATGGCAACTCAGTCCACACATCTGGCTGGAACCCAGGTCCTCACAGCTGGCGCCCACTTTACACAACCGGTGCTCCCAAGGGCTGCTGCACCAGCTGGGAAGCTGCTTCTCACTGTGCCTTGCTCTTTACCACAGACTCCCTGCCGGGCTCTGAACATACCTCAGATGACTGTTCTGTTCTCACTAAACAATACAAGCTTCGATTGCACTGAAAGGGGGATAGGTAAGAAAGTTTGCAGAGCTTCCCAGCTAGAAAAGAGTTTAAGATAAAAACACAAGGAATCTCTTTCTTTGAAGATTCCTAGAAAAAAACACACGAGTGCAGCTCTACCCAAGGGCTTCGTGGGGCTGCTTTGTCCTGTGCTGGGAAGGAGGTGGGTTCCTTTGAGGCGCAGCAAAGTCAAATGCAAGGCCTATATCAAGAGCAAGGACCTCGTAAAGTCTGGACCTAACTCTTGTGAAGGGCTCTGTGTTCTCAAAAAACCCACGAGGGAAATCTAGTGCAGATGAATACTGGAGTCAGATTGTAAGCGCAGAGGAGCAGCATGGGAGTCCAGGATGCCAGCCTGGACAGCACACCGGTGGTCCAGCAGAGTGTCAGGAACTCCTTGACAATGGGGACGTTGATGCTCATCTCTGAGAAGTTCCTTTTACAGCAGCCTGAACTAATCTAGTTTGACTCTCTCTAGGGCATCTGAAAGTGAGATGGAGAGATCACAAATGTTAGCCACGGATATTCTCCATCTGCCTCTTCAGATCCGCTCTCCATTCTTCTCTCCCCTGCTCTGTGTCCTGGGAAGCTGATCTCTATCTGTGGATTGCATCAACTGGCCTCCCTAACCTCCTGAATTCTAGTCCAATTTGACCAGCATGAGACTCCAGCAGGAGACTGAAGAGAGAAAGGAGAGATAGGCAGGGGAACTTATTCCCACTGCTCCCTCCCTTGGGCTATGGTTTGGCAGTGGCTGAATTCCTCCACCTAAGGCAATGAATATTGTCAAACAGCTCTTCTCCCATTGCTACAGCCCTTGCCGGGTTCATAACACCACTCTCTCCCCTCACCCCTGCTGATCTACTGGAGAAAATGACATTGCCAGCCATGGGTGCTTCAGCAAGGTGGCCTTCAACTCTGCACTTAACCCCTTCCTTAAACTCTCTTGATCACCCCTTTTTGAACAGGCCACCGTCTGTGTCCTGCTGGAGCCCTGGCAATATAAGGAGCCAAGCTGGAAAGGTTCAAAGATTTAATCATTAAAGATTAAGATTTAATGAATGATTTTAACTTGCGGGAAGTTTTGATGACCCTTGGAGAAGACCTATGTCTATAGAGAACATCAAAGAGGAAGAGTAGCTGTCTGATGACATTTAGGATGCACAAGGCCTGACCATGCATCCCATACTAGAGATCCTGAGTTTCCTTACGATAAGCCCTTGTGGCTGAGCTGCCTTGAGTGGGCGTCTGACTCTTGTGCTCATTGACCTCTGGTTAAAAACTACAGGCCTATCCCCTCCAGGAGGACATCTGACTGGGATTCCTACTGGTAAAGGGTCTGCCTCTTCTTAGATACCAAGGGAGTGGGCAGGTTCTGTGTCTGGTCTTTAACACCCTGTATTCTCAGTACCCAGCCTTGCAGCTAGGTAGAGTAGGCTCTCAATGCATCATATTGAATCAATTAAAGAAAATAGTCTCCAAATAAATGCATTTGTTGGTTGCACAGGCACAAGATCATTAAGGAGAAGATGCTGAGCTGGGAAGGATGGCTGGGTCTTTTGCTAATTGGTTAAATACACATCAGAGTCCCCTTTTCCTCTTCCACCCAAATGGCCTTTGATTTGTCAATGTTCTGAGAAGTCAGCTGCCCCTGCTTGATGAGAAATTCCTTCCCATCTCAAAGAGGTACTAGAGAAGAAGGAACATGCTTTTGGATACACAGGACCTGAGCACTTTACTTTCTAGTTTTCAAATGCAAAGAACAATAGTAAGAGGTTGGAGGGGAAGATACTTTGGCTGGATTTAGAGAATAAATATTGCTAGAACTATAGGTTCTCAGAATTAAAAGGCATGTTCAAGGTTGGCAAGTCCAATCTCCCTCCCACAAATGGTAAAATAGCCCTCTGCACAGGCTGGGTAGGCCTGTTGGCCAGCTCAGATAAGTCCCCATTCCTCCTCCGAGTCCTCTGCCTCCCACCAAAGGCCTGGCATCTCACAGAAGACAGGCACATGATGTCCCATGCTTACCGCAGGTGTGAACCATGAGCTAATGGTGTCCTCACTGCGGGTTCCACAGAACATGCGGCAGCACTGGAAGCACATGAAAGTGGTAGGGACAGGGTCAGGGATGGGCAGTCGTGGTCAGGTCCTACACATGTCCCTGTGAATATGGGGCCTCAGAGGGCGGGAACTTTTGCCAAACAGGCCCAGTCATGGGTGCTCACACCATGCACAGCAGGGTCCTCCTCCCGGAACCCAAGAACTCACTGGGCATTGTCCCATCACTGTCTCTTAGCTTGCAGTAGGCAGGTATGGTCTCCAGCACCCTCAGGAACTGGGGCTGGAGCTGCGCCACTGAGAACATACCACCTCCACCAGCTCAGGAGGCCAGGTCAAGCCTGCACGCCAGGTCCATCTCACGGAAGCCACAAATGCTCAGAACTGCTCCCTCGGAGGTACAGACTACATGGCATGGCAGGGCAGGGCATGGCGTTAACCCTGCTTTCCAGATAAAGAAACTACGGCTCTGAAAGGTTAAATCACTTGCCAACAGCTAGAGAAGGGGGAAGAAAAGAGACACATCACAGTCGGGTTTCTAACCCATGATCTTCTAAGAGCAACAGGTTTAAAATGGAGACTGAAGAGGATGCAGGGAGAGAGAGAGATCAAACCTGCCAGGGAAACAGGAGAAGCTTTGAGGAGGCCAGAAAGCTAAGCTTTCAAGGTCAGGCAGAGGTTCTCCTGGTGTCGGGGTTAGGGCAATGCAGTCAGGGCACGGGAGAGCACCAGCTCAGGGATGCCAGATGTCCTGCAGAGTCAGGAAAACTGCAGTCACTCAAAAATGCAGCCTCCCACAATGGCAGCGATAACTCTGCACAGGACTGCATGCTGGGCACTCTAAAGTCATTCCGCAAATGCAGATAGAGCGCCTCCGAGGTGCCAGGCTCTGTTCTGCAAGTTCGACAGAATTCCCTGCCCTGGGAGAGATGATGCTCTAGTAAGAAAAATCCGACAATAAAATAAACAAATAATTAACTCTATAGCATGTTAGATGATAAATACTGTGCAGCAAAATAAAGCAGGAAAAGGGAAATAAGCAGGAAGTTTCGGAGGAATAAGATGGCCAAGGGAAGGTTCCATAATAAGTATACTTAAGCAAAGACTTGAAGAGGTAAGAAAGCCAGGCATTCAGATGCGTGGGGGAAGAGCATTCCAGGCAGAGGAAGTAGCAAGAGCAAAAGCCCTGAGGAAGGGGCAAACTGGGTGTTTGAAGAACCTCAAGGAGCCAGGGGAGGGGATAGGAAGAAGGTAACTGGATTGAAGGACTCTAGGGTCACCTATTGGGGGACTTTTCTCCGCCTCAGTATCCTCATCTATATAAGGCATCACCTTCCGCAAGTAGCCAGGGACCAGAACATTCCATGCCTGTGTTCCCACTGCCCTCTGCCTTGGGGTCTGAGTCTTGTTTTGTCTCAGTAAAAGACACCTCAAGTAGAAGCCAAGGGGTGGCCAGCTGGGATGTGGAGCAGGGCAGCACAGGGAAGGGTGCAGGGCAGACAGGGTAATAAGGGGATGGGGTGAGAGCTAGGGAGAGGGGGCAGCAGAAAGTTCTCATGTTATCTGGATAGGACTCATGGTCCAGGAGGAAGGAGTGGAGAAGAGGGTAGGGTGGAGGCTTGGTCAGCCTCTCAGTCTCCAGGTGCCATCTTGGTTGGGCAGGAGCCCTGCTGGGGAAATCAGTGCTGGGGGATGGGTCTCAGCCCTGAAAAGTGAGGGCCTCTCCCCTTCCCAGGCCAAGTCAGAAGAAGGGAGTTCAGGTTCCTCAAAAACACGGCCACCAGAGGAGTCTCTCAAAGGCTCCAGCTGAGCCCCACACTCTGGGATCGCACCCTCTGTTCTGCCCATATTCATCCCAGGTCCCCCCCCTGACAGTCCACAGGGGCCACAGCTTCTGCAAGTCACAACCAACCCCCAACCCTACCCCCAATGTGGGAGTTAGCCGGGCTGAGACCTAGAGCCAGCCCCAGGATGAGGGAAAGGCCTGTCCTTTTTAGGGCATTTCCAAGAGGAAGAGGCTGTCCCAACAATAGGTGGGATGTGAAGCTTGAACAATGGCCCTTCTGTTCCCTTTACTCCCCTTAGCTCTCTAGTGGAAAACGAAGACACCCAGTCTGACACAGTGAGGCCAACACAAAAGAGAGACCAGAGAGGTAGAGAACTAGGGAGAGAGAGGCAAGGAGAGACAGACACGGGGACAGAGAAAGGCGGGCAGGGGTTAGAAGGTGCCCTGAGACAGAGAGGGGGAGTGACACAGACGCAGAGAGAGATGGAGAACAGAGAGACAGAGAAATAGAGGGAAGGACAAGCGAAACAGTTGAGGTAAGCGATGAGACTGGGGCAGGGGGACAAAGAAGATACAGAACCAATGACAGAGGTCCCTGCCATCAGGGCCCTTCATCTCTTTATAAAGACCACAGAAGACATGGGACACAGGTATCCCACCCAAAGCTCCCAGTAAGGCCTCTGAGGAGAGACCTCTCACCCCAAACAGGTCCACCTTTGCTGCCCCTCTCAATCCAGGCAGATCCCATCGCCTGCCCCCTCCCAAACCCCCCCTCTCGCCCACACAGGCTTTGGGCTCACTCCCCTACCCCCACCAGTAGCTGGGGGAGGGTGCGGGGTCCATCCCTGTGCGGGTAATGCAGGGATGTCACTACCGATGCTTGAAACAACAATTAAACCAACTAAACTTTCATCTCTTTTTATTATCACCAGGTATTGACAATTCTAAACATTCTAATGATAAAATACTCTTCCCCAAAAAGTTCTTCATTGGTAAAATGTTAACAATTGCTGTTTTTATTGTTGAATTTTAATATACATATATTTAATTTATATGTAATATATATTCAAATGTGCTCTCTTTTATTGCTTATCTTTGAACGAACATGGTGTTCTTCATTGATGTTGACCCAGACCTTTCGGTCATACAGTTGGGCCAACACACGGGGCCTCAGCTACCCTTGTTTACCTCCCGTGTCCCAATCAAAATCACTCAAGCTCACCTGAGGGACACTCTATGTGTCTAACTCTTATGACACTACATATTCTTGTGCTTAAACAGAAGCTTCTAAATAAATAATGATAGCACAGTGATGGTGAAGATTATCTTTGGAAAACAAAGAAACTACACTTGAGTTACTTCTGTTCTATCTTTCTATGTGACCACATGGAATTTTTATTTGTGTATAAATTTTTAAAGCCCTGAACGAGATGCAAACTGCAAGGTGTACTATCTTTTTGTTTGGAAAGTGCAAATTTTAGCTGGCACATGAACTATTTTCCTGAATTTGGATAATTATCTTTAACATTGAAATGAATTCTTTTTAAATTGATGCCTGTTTTAAAACTAAAGAGTGAATCAAGAACACAGAAATTGTGATGTTACCATGTTATTGAAACAGACCAATAAGTAGGTTTAAGTTTTTCCCCTTTTTTCGAAACATACATTAATATAATTTAAAAGTATTAATCCATTACTTTTTAAAATTTTTATACTGTAGTATTTATTTTGACTTTTTTACAGCATGCTGATATACATGAAGTTCAATACAAGATAATTTTTACTGAGTTTCTTTTCTAGCCATTCTTATTATTGATTTTGTTTCATAATTGGTACTGAAAATAGTTTTACTGAATAGAGGAAGGAGACTGTTGAAAGACTGATGTACCCCAGATGTCAAAATGCACCATTGCCCCAACCAGATTTCAACAGATTTAGATTGATGCCCATCCGATGCCTCACTCCCAAATCCTCTGATTTTTCTCAGCAGCCCCTCCACTTCCTGGGAGAACTGAGACCTGCTTTGGTCCAGGTTTCATTTTGTGAGGCTCCTTGGGCTCCAGGGGAGAGAAGTGGGCAGCGTGGAAGCTATGACCTCATCCAGGAACACTTTCCCGGGGGCTGCGTCACTGCGCCCGCTCCTCACTTCCGCCCCCCGAGACCTCACAGTCACACTGCACCTCCCGGGAGGACTCTGGCCCAGGCCGACTTCACTGTCCACATGGGCTCAGCAAGCCCTATGCCTTTCCAGGAACTTGACACCCCAAATCCAGGGAAGGCTTGCATTCCACTCAATGCATCTCAGTTAACGGGACCCACTTTCATCCAAATACTCAAGACGAAACCCACATTCACTCCTGCACCTCTCCCAGCAGCAAGTCCTGGATATTCTCCCCTCAAAAGCACCCCATAGCCAGTTCGCCCACTATTCGCCCCACCACCTCAGCCTGGTCGCTGTCACCTCTCACCAGATTCCTGCGGCAGCCTCCCATTTGTCTCCCTCCTCCCACTGTCCCTTCCAATCTACTCTCCACAGAGATGCCCCATGACCTTTAAAAACATTTATCAGAGGAGGTTACTTCTCTCTTAAAACCCATCGATGGTGCCCACAATACACTTATCATTTCCAACTTCCAAACATGGGCAAAAAAATGGGACAATGTTTCCTGCCCGTCCCCTCTATCCTTCCTTCCGTAGGCCTGCCTACCACTCACTGTGTGCCTGCTACACTGGGCTCCTTGCTATCCCTTAAGAACACCAAGCTTTTCCCATCTCAGGGCCTTTACACTCACTGTTTCCTCTACCTGGAATACTCTCCCCACGAATTTTTGTGTGAATGGCTTCTCATTGTACAGGTCTTTCTTCAGATGTTACCTTCAGAAAGCCCTTCTCTGACAATCCGGCCTAAAATACACTCCATGCTCCACTCCACTCTTCATCTCCTGACTCTGCTGTTACCTTCATACTATATGAAATTACAGATTTTTTAATTTGTGCAATAGTTTAATCCAGCTCCCCTAGTTGAGGACAAAGGCTTAGTTTTGTAGGTTAGGCCCAGAGGCCATATAAATGCCTAAAACATAAAAGATGCCTAGTAAATAATTCTTGAGTGAACTAATCCATCAAATCCCAAGACTGTCCCTGGACTTGGCCATCTCCTAGAAATAACCAGTATCCTGAAATCTGACATTCCAGAATCTCAGCATCTGCCTGTAGTCTTCAATTTTTCCAGTTCTCTCCCACCTTCTCCTACACTTACACACTCCTCCAAAGTTTTACTTTCAGCCAATGGACTATTATCCATGAATTTCAAACGTCAGAAACTTGGGACTGATCCTTGACCTCTCCTTCCTTCTCACTCTCTGTGTCTAAATCCATCTCCACATCCTGTCATTTCTACCTCATACTTATCATTTGAATTCATCTACTCCTCTCCACCTCCAATGACACTACCCAAGTCCAAGGCATCATTATCTCTGGGCTAGAAAATAATAGCCTCCTAAGTCGTCTCCATCCCTCCTTGACCCCCTCTCCCCAACAATCTTTTCTTTCCACAGAATCCAGAAAGGGCTCTCAAAATGGCAATTTTATCACAACACTCTTACTCTTTAAAAGTTTCAGTGACTTTCCACTTTTCATAGAATAAAAACGAAACTCTTGAATAAAACCCATATTGTCCTATAGGACCCTGCCCCCTGGCTACCTGTCTCACCTCCTCTTGCCTTCCTCCCTCCTGTTCATTAAAGCCCAGGCACATTGGCCTCCCTTCTGTTTCCAGATGTATCTTGCTTCTTTTCATTTAGCTATTTAATATATACGTGTATTTGTTGAGGCAAACCATACACTGGGTACTGGGGTGGATATACAGTGGTGAACAAAGGATGAAAATTGGTGAAGGAAGACATTATAAGCAAATCATTATACAATACCAAAGCAGGGGTGAATAAGTGCTATGAAGAAACACTCAACAGGGAAAGGGAATGAATAATGACTCTCTGAGATGCTGTGCTAGCCAGCATACCAGGGAAGTCCTCACCGAAGAAGTGATCTGTGGGCAAAGCGTCAGCCATCAGGTCATCTGGAGAGAGGGATTTCCAGGTGGAGGAAAGAGCAAATGCAAATACCTGACCCAGGAAAGTGTTGAATAGCCTACCTGAAGAAGAGCTAAAAAACCCAGGGCATTTTCAAGGGTCTGGAGCACTTTTCCCATCCCCAAGATTTGCCTCTTTAAATCCCCAAATGACCTTTAGATATTCGATCAAGCAGGTCATTTCCTCAAGCAGACTTTTCTGCCCCTGAGTCTGGATCAAATCCACTGTTCTAAACATTCCTGGTTCCCTGTTCTCTTCCTTAATAGACTTAAGCACCATTTAGCATATGTATGTGGGAAATTGTTTAATTAATGCCTGTCTACTAGATTATCTGGCTCACACTGAACATGTGCATTGGCCTCTCTAGGGCAGAAGAGATACTGCCATTCTGTACTTTTTGATTTGATGACTAACTATCTCCTCCCTGCTAGTTCGACCATACTATTTTCAAACATGGTTCAATATAATTGATCTGGCTACAAATTTCCTTACCATAATCACATCTTTCTAGGAGTACTGCCTCATTCTCTTGATTGGACTTGGATGTTTTGTCATCATCAAAGTGGGTCTCTAGTTTTTCAAGATGATGATTTATTCCATCGAATGTTGGGTTGTTACAGTTTTACTCCCGAGATTTTTCTGAATTTAGCAGTCTCCATATTCGCCTCACCCAGGCCCCTATGAAAGGATATTACTGCCAGAGCTCTGTTACCCAGCTTTAATGTTTTATTTTACCTGACTATTCCCTTGACATGTCATATTTAAATGGTTTGGAGGGTAGATACCTGACCAACTGCCATAACCACCTTAACCCAGAAGTAGCCACTGTTTCCAAGCCTCCTGGAGCCCAGTCCACTACTCCACTGCTCTTGGACTGCCTTGAGTGTTTTCATCTCTCTACATTAGTTCTTAAAATTCCTAGGCTAGCCAGATACCATGTGGCCTGGCTCTAAACTTAAAATAAATAAATAAATAAATAAATAAATAAATAAATAAATAAAATCCTTTTTCTTGAGCATATAATCCAAGCTGGAGCATGGGAGGGGGGTGGTTTACTGTTAGTAGCTGAGGAAAAATTTGAAAGAATGCCTTGAGTTGGGATGATGGCAAGCCCAAGCCAAATACAATGGAAAACTATAAGGAAAGAGAGGAAGGAAATATTGGGTGGTAGAGGCAGGAGAGGGGCTCTATTACTAGAAGAATCCAGAACCACCTTAGATCCGAAATTAGCTACTGTGTCCCATCTGTGGGGCCCAGCCCAGCTACCTCTCCTGTTCTTGTGAGCTTCCATCTCTCCACGGACATTCTTAAAATAACCACCTCTGCTTGAACCAACTTAAGGGAGTCCTTGTTCATTCATTCAACAGTATTTATAGAACATCTGCTACATGCAAGACATGGTTTTAGACACTATGGATATAGCAATGAACAAGCCAGACAAGATCCCTGCTCTCATGGGGCTTGCATTTTAATGGTGGAAGACACAAAGTAAACAAATAAACAAATATGTACTATGTTAGATGGTGATCAAGTGCTGTAAAGGAAAATAAAATTGGGTAAACAAGGGGGTCAAAATGGTGAAGAGATGCTTCCACTTCTGGAACTATAGCCAGCAAGTTTCTCTGAAAGGCTCTTACACTCAAAAACAATTATATACTGCACAACACAAAGTTTTTGCCACATTATTGGGCTGTCAGAAAATGGGGTAAACCTCCAATGAGCTGAAAGAGAAAAAGGCCATGAACTATGAGCAATAGTGTGAGGTTGCAGTGAGAGATGCAATCTAGGGATAGAGCATTAGGCCAGTGGCCGGGTAGGAAAAGAGGGCCTAGACTCAGATTTAGCCAGGAATCCTCAAAGGGGTTAAAAAGATTTCTAGTTAACTTGGCACAAGTTAATATACATCTTCTCTAGATGAAAGCATCTTCAATTTATTGCCCCAGATTTTCCACAGATTAAGATCAACTCATATTCAAAGAACACAAAATAGTCAAGGACACAAAATATCATGAGTAAGAGCATAATCAACAAACAGATTTAACCTCTTCACACACAAAGACTTTAGATACCCAAATTGTGAGATAACAGAATATAAAATAACTTTGCATGAAATGTTTAAAGAAATGAAAGACAGAATCAAAAAAATGAGCAACAGAGATTATATAAATAAATAAACCAACCCTCTCCCCCGCCAAAAAAAAAACCAAACAGATTTCTAAAGAATTATTAGAGAACGTAAAGGGTAATTTTGCATAGGATGTCAAGGGAGCCTCTCTGATAAGTAAGCATTTGAACACAAACCTGAAAGATGTGAGGAAACTAAGCACGCAGATTTCTAGAGGTAGCGTGTCCAGATGGAAGAAAGGGCCAGTGCAAATAGAACGTTTGGTGTGTTTGGGAACAGGAGTCAAGGGGTCTTTAAAGTCAACTGAGTGAAGTGAGAAATGTAGACAAGGAGGTGAGAGGCCAGACTATCATTGGTTTGTGGATGATGATAGGGGCTTTGTGTTTTACCTTGACTGAGATGGAGAGCCACTGGAGAATTTGAGCAGAACAGTGACATGGTCTAACTTTTGTTTTAAAAAGATCACCTTAGCTGCCATCTGGTGTATAGAGAGTGGGGGAAATGGGCCAGGATAGAGGCAGAGAGACCAGTTGGAGGCTTTAATAGTCATCCAGGCAAGAGATAAAAGTGGCTTAAACTAGGAGAGCAGACGTGGTGATGGTGAGAAATAAAAATTGAGGCTATATTATAGTTTTAAAACAGTAACAGGATTTCATTGATTGATTGTAGGTGAGGGCCTGAGAGAAGACAAAGGATCAAGGACAACTTCAAGATATTTGGCCTGAGTAACTATCAATAAGATGAAGGAAACAGAGGAAAGATTAAGTTTGAAAGGAAAAAAAATCAAGAGTTGGCATGGGGCATGTTAAAAGTGAGGTGTTCAGTAGAGATCCATGTGGAGAAGTCAAGTAGGGAGGCCAATATGTGAGTCTGGAGTTCAAAGGATAAGATCAGGGTAAAGATTAAATGGCATCACCAGCATCTAGACGCTATTTAAAGCCATTGTACTGGATGAGTTGAAATAGGAATGAGAAGAGGCTCTTGAGGTCCTGAGGACAAGATGAATGTGAGAGATACTACAGAGGCAAAGCCAATGAAGTAGTAAGAAAAACAAGAGAGTTGGATGACCCAGAAGCCAAGTGAGGAAAGCATTTCAGGAAAGAAGGAGTGGTGAGCAGTGTCAAATGCTGCTAAGTCATAGAAAATGGCTCCTGAGAACCACTGGTTTCTGGGATTGACCTCTGGATATAGCAACATGTAGTCATCAGTGACCGTGACCAGAGCTATTTTAGTAGAGGGACAGGGACAAGCTAATGGAAGGAGAGGAAGTACAGACAGAGTATGGGTGACTCATGAGGAGTTTTACTGAGGGGGGAAGAAAGCAGAAAAGTAAGATGGAAAATAAAGAGAGATGTGAAGGTCAAGGTCAAGGTTGGTAAAAGGCAATTTATCTCAAACCATGAGGCTTCCCCAGTTGGCAGCCTCTGTGCTTACTGCAAAGCTCTGATCAACCTGCCAACTCTGGGGAGGGATGGAGTATGAACACCAAGGCAATGGGATGCCCACTCACCCCCCACCCCCCACCTCACAGTCCTAGAGGAGCTCTGAGAACTTTAGTGTTGCTGGAGTGACTTGAAAATCTAACTGGAGTAAGGCTCTGCAGTTGCAATTGCAGCCAGGGCAGGCTTACCCCTCATTACTTTCTGTGATCAGGGCAGGAGAGGCTCTGCTCAAAAGACGTGTGTAATTGATAAAGTAAGTAACCTGGGGGATTGCTATCTGAGGAGAGAAATGATTTTATTATTTCATGGTTCTGCCAGGAGCCCAGCATGAAAGCAGGGGGCGGGTACGAAGCAGCAAACACACACCACCTAAGCCACTCCTTAAAGGACTGACAAAGCAGAGGACCAGCCTTGATTTTCAGCAAATATTTGCAGTTGGTAAAAACATCTGGCACTTGCCCTTGCACGGGCCCAGGAAAAGGGAAAGCGAAGCAGACACAGGGTGTACTGGCGGTTGATGAGCTCTGTACACTTTTTGCCACCCAGTTCCCTTCATTACCCCCTAAACTCTATGCCAATGGTATAATTTCCCTCATCTTACAGATATGGCTCTTAAGTGAAGGACTGCCAATAATTGGTAACATTTTATTGAGAACTGAAAACTTGCAGATACCAGGCTAATGTATTGTGTTACTTCATTAATCCACGTAGCAATTTTCTTCCTTAAGTACTATTATCCCCACTTTGCAGATGAGGAAATGGAGGCACAAAGAGGTTTGCCCAAGGTCCTACTGGGAAAGTAGGTGACTTGGTGGAACAAAGGCTCCACGTCTCCTAAAGGGCCGAGCTGGGAGGTGACAAGAGAACTCCTGCTATGAAGCGCATGCCCTTCCCCGGCGCTGTGCAGTCTCCTGCCACTTGCCCCTGGGCCTGTGTTTTCCTGCCATCTGACCCCAAGAGAGCTAACATATGTGATGACTGGGTATGCAAACCTGCGAACATCAGAGCTCTTGACCTCTGCCTCCTGTGGCCCTGATTTCCGTCTCCGGTTGGCCTGCAGGAGGGTGTGGAGGCTGTGCCATCCCCCAGGAGCCAGAGAGCTCTCCCTGCCATCTGCCAGCAGGAGGGCACTCTGCGCCTCTGTAGCTGCCCCTGTCTTCATTCTGCCCCCCAAAGCAGCACTCAGGGCCCAGGAAGACTCCCCTTGGCGAGAGGAGATTTTGTGTTAAGTTTTCTGGCAATGGCCTAGCAAAATGAACTTGACTTGTACTTCAATAATTAGGGGAAAAACATCCCAGTCGCACCCCTCACTTAATGTTCTTGGTTAGACTGCTTCACCTCCGAGGTTAGCCCTCTTATCTTAGAATGAGGGTAACAGTCCCTGTGGCCTAGCTGTCCAGATAGGATTAACTAAGACCAGCCCCCAGCTCTGTACCTGGAATGGAGTCTGCAATGTCAGTCCTCTGCCTCTTCCTTTTTCCACTTTTTTCTAAAAAGAGGCTCATTTTTTGCATGCCTCATAAGGCTTCTGTGAGCATGAAATGACACAATCCAGCCTGGCAAATTTTAGGCACTGAGTAAATGTTAATTTAAATCAAATATCCTACAATGACTGGCTTTATGCTGTCCCCGTGAAGCCTCAGCCTGTGCACAGCAGGCTGGCGTGACTGGAAGGAGAGTCCTGCTCATTTCGCGCAGCCAGGCCCAGCCCAGGCCTGTGATCTGGGGTCCTGGCTCGGCTTTGCTGTCTTTCATCCCAGTGGCTCTGAAACAGCCTTGCTCTACGGGAAGGGAGGACTCAGCATGCACAGTGAAGCCAAAGTGCTATTTCTAAGGCAAAACTAAGCCTGTTCCTCCCCTCAGCTAAAAACGCTTCCGTGGCTCCCTGTGGCCCTCAAGATCAAGTTCAAATTCTTGAACACATTTTACAAACCCTTTGTTATCTGGCCTGTGTCCCTGCCTAGCCTCGTTCCTTCTCTATAACTCCAAACACTCTGAGTCTCTGTCAGGTCCTCACAGGCTAGGCTCATCTCCTTATCAGACGTTCCCAGAGGCCCCCAAGTGTCCCCTTTCATGGACCCATCACCTGAACCAGGTATGTTTTATGTCTGTTTACACCATAAGAATATAAGCTGCATTAGGCCAGAAGGATAGAGTCCTTGCCTGCTTTGTTCCTGGTTACATTCCCGGTGATTAGCCCAAAGCTTTTCCCATAGTAACAATTGAGCGTATAACTTTTACAAGCAGGGAAATGTTATTATTCAAGTGAGAAATATCACTTTCTCTGTGTACCCCACTATCTTGCTCAGTCTGGTAAGCTAATGCTGTGTTCTGAGCGAGTCTGACCCCAGCCCTGTCTCATGTCACTGAGGGAGGCAAAAGGGAAAGGGTTAACATAGACTACTTGTCCATGAGGCTTAGAGAGCAGCTATCTGCAGCGCCAGACAGCACGTGTTCATGTGCACACGTGCCTGCACACGGATTCACTTATGTGCACTCAGATAACACCATGCCTGTAGGTGTGGGCACATGGGTCTCCATGTAACATCTCTAACAAGGGTGATTCTGTGTGCATGCGTATTCATGTGAATAGCCCAAATGTGTTTTTTAAGTCCCTCTTAAATGCTTCCATCTTTCCCCCAAAGTCTCTTCTCTCCTGAGCCACCATTTGGCTCATTCTTCTCTCCCCAAGCCCCATTCATACCCCCTCCCCTACCGTCTGGGGTAATTCAGCTGTTCCTCACTCACATACCCCCCCTCAATCCCTTTGCTCAGCAAGACAAAAACCCTGCAGGTAATCAAACCTACCCTCCTTAGAAGGCAGTTCAGCTCTAATATGTTCTACTTAAGGATAATCCAGGGTCTCACTAATCCCCAACCTAAGCCACTCATCAAAGCAGTTCTTCCAAGCACATCTATCCTTTTGGTCCAAGAACCTTTCGTTTCAGCTGCTTAAAAGATAGCATGGAAGAAAACATTTCCTCTTTAGAGTTACAAACCCACACGTGACATCAAGCTGGGTCCCTCTGCATCCAGCAGCACTGTAGGTGATGCAGTTGGAGGTTTGCATGGGTTGTAGGCATCGGAAGAGGAAGGAAATTCATACTGGGTGAGCACCTACGTTTGCCCCACATGTTCCTTGATCATTTATGAGTTTAATTTCACCCTCACAACATTATTCCTAGGTTTATACAGAGACTTGAGATCAGAAAGGGTAACTCGTCTAAGGTCCACCCAACAAGGGCAGAACCAGTACTTGAGCCCAGGTCTGTCTGGTCCTTGGGTTCACACTCTTTCCACCACCCCGGAATGTCTCCTCTCAGTGTATTGAAATGCACCAGGGTCAACATTGTGATGCGGGGTCTTCAATGTGTATAAAATACATAACTTATATTTGAGGAGAGAGAAAGAGAAAGGGGGAAGCATTGGGGATATCACCAAAAAAAGAGGCAGAGGTCACAGCACTTTGGAGCTAGACGGGACCTCAGATTACTTTGAAAGTGATGTGTCTATGGTCTCACAATACACTAGCACCAAATCAGACTAAGTTTCAGGTCCGCTAGCAGCTTGGCCAGGTTCATTGGACTATCCTTCCTGCTGTTTTCAAATAATTTACATATTATTTTGATGCTGACTTTTATATAAGTCCCCTGTATCTTCCAGAACTCGAGATCAAAATTCATCTATCCCTGGTCAAAAGGCACAAATTTCCAGTTATAAGATAAATAATTACTAGGGATGTAATGTACAATGTGATCATAGGTAACACTAATATACGATATAGAAGAAAAATTTGAAGACAGTGAATCCTAAGAGTTCTTATCACAAGGAGAATTTTTTTATTTTGATTATATCCATATGAGATGATGGATGTGAATTAAACCTGTTGTGGTATCATTTCACAATACATATAAATCAAATCAGCATGCTGTATATTTTAAACATCATACAGTGATGTGTGTCAACTATTCCTCAATAAAAATGTAAAAAAATAATAATAAAAAATAATTTTAGGAGGTGAGGGGAGGTAGCGTAGGGCATAGGGAGGGTAAATGGTGATGAACGAAGACTTGGGGCAGTGAACACACAGCATACAAATGATGTATTGTACAATTATACACCTGAAGTTATATAGTTTTATTCACCAATGTCACCCAATAAATTCAATTTAAAAAGAATAATAATAATTTTTAAAAAAATTTCTGTCACAACAAGGAAAAATTATTAAGAGATCTGTTCTTTGGCAGTGCCCACATTTCTTGCCTCGAGATCACACAGGAACTGAAGTCCCACCTGAAAAATCACATCCACGGCAGCCTTTGGACGGTCCAGCCGCTGAGGCTCATGCCTGATGCCGTGGATGCCAAATCTTGGTCAATACCCTGTCTGGAGATGCAGGTACCACTCTGCTTTCCAAGGAAAAAAAAAAAAAAAAGCTGGCTTGTTCCCCATCCCAGCAGCCAAATCTTGCCCACCTTCACAGGTCAGCTCTAAGGCTCCTCGCGGAAAGGCTGGCAACGGGATGGAGGTTCCCGCTCCTACAGGCCAGCTCTGGAGCCGGCCCAGACCTCTCCGTCTCTGGTGCAGTGCGGCACTTCTGAAAACCCAAGACTGAGGCGCAAAAAGACGTACCTTTGGCTCAATATGTAAAAACTCTCCAGCAATAAATTTAAGCAATTCCATTTGGGGCTCTCACAATTTCCTCCACTCACACGAACTGCTTTTTATTTCAAACGTTCCTGAAGGAAATTGGCCAACTGCTTATTTCACCTGTCAATGCCGTTACACTGAGCCTGGCGGCAAGACACAAATACAACCTGGGGATTTCTCTGAATTGGAGCCTCACGAAACTGGTGACTACAGTAGGGGTCCAGCCCAGAGGGCCTGTGGATGCTGACCCCCCTTGGAACTCCTCAGAGCTCTCATGGAAGAGAAATAAAAGGTGTCTGGGACCAAGGCAGAGTGCTGGAGAACTGGGAAAATAGAATGGAACCTCCAGCTTGGCCCCCAAGATTAACAATTATGTCCTAAATCCAAGGGAGTGAAGTGACATCCAGCCACCCTGGGATGGCAACCACAGTCAAGGAGATCGCTCAGAGGAGGCAGGAGTTGGCATTAGTGTCCAAGGATCCTGATACTAACAATAGCAGCTCCATTTATTGAGAATTTCTGTATGTCAGGTGCCATGCTAGGCATTTTACATGCACAACTGCAATAAATCCAAACTCCTTACCATACTCCCTGGATAAGCGACTGGTACCTGGCAAGCACTATACAAGTGTTAGCCAATGGTGTGATTGTTAACAAAGGACTCCCAGTGAACCCCGCCCCCACCCAGGCCAACCCTCTCTGGCTTGAAGTAAACAAGCTGATTCTACAAGTTCTTAAGTCACCCTAGTATCAGAGATGGACTTGAATGGAGACACTGATCATTTGAACTGTCCCAGTTTAGGTCAGGATTTGACTGGTCAGTTGTGCGACCCTCGCTTCCTGACCCTGATGAACGATGCTTTCTGCACACCCCTGTCCCTGGGAGCCCGTGTAGGCTCAGGAACAGTGCATGTCCAGCCACCTGCACCAACAGGGGTGCCTCCACCACCCTCACCCCACAGCAGGTACAGTTTCACCCGACTCTGCAAGCAAAAGAAGACAGGAATTTACTTTTTTTACAGTCAAAGCAGAGTTGTGGCGAGCAACTCCTGACTCCAGCATTGCCATGACAACACCTAAAAGACATGCCTGGCTGAGAGCTGAGGTCTGAGAAGCTGTGTGGCTGTCTCGGATGAACAGGTTCTGGAAAGCCTTCTCCAGGCTAAGAAGAAGGGGGCAAGCAGAGACTTCATAAATAACAAGGTTGGCCTGGGGACACAGAAGGTTAGAAGCAGGTCTCCTAGTGGCTGGTCCCTATTCAAATGTGCTGCTGACCTGTCAGAATCTGCGGCTTTCTCTGATAGGAGAGATGGCTGATTCTTCCACTGAAATAAACACAAGTGCAGGCAACATGGACTGAGGGGAGACAGGAGTTGCAAGAAAGGGAGGAATAATGGCCATTCACATGACCCAGGTTGCTAGAATGCCCCTTCCTGGCCCGCCTCCTGCTTCTCCGTCTCCAGTCTCCCTTAATGGACACTTGCGTCATTACAAGGGGCCTTCCCAGACTGCTTGTGAATCTGAGTACCATTCACATGCAATTTTTGTGTTATTTTTTTTACGTGAAGGGTCTCAGGAAAAGTCTCATTTTTTTTCTTTTCCTGCTTTGGAGTCAATCTGATTTGGTGCCTGATTCTCCTACTTTTCTTGGTCTGGTCTGTATGTTTGAGCTCAAGGCTGGCACCATGACTCAACTGCAAAGGGGCCTGATAACACAATCTCCTGGCATATAGAAGTGGTCAATTAACGGAGCTGCTATTGTTAATATCAGACTCCTTGGACACCAATGCCACCTCCTGCCTCCTCTAGGCAGTCTCCTTGACTGCTGATCTCCCTGGAGAGGGAGAGATTACAGGCCAGTAAATGGAACATCTTTCAAAGCATTAGATGTGCCTGAAGAAAGAGCATGCTGACCTCACAGGTAAGCAAGCCCCCTAGCACTGGAAAGGTTCATGCAGAAGCTGGATACCTACCCTGGTGGAGAAGTGGTAGGTAAAAGGTATGAATCTGTAAACGTCTTTCTCAGCCTTGAGCCCAGATTTTGTGTCTCTTAGGGCCTCTCCTCTCAGGATGGGCTCCTCCTGCCAAAGTTTTGTGTGCCCTTGCCACACTGAGGAGTCATTTCTTTGGCAGAAACAACCGTGCCAAATGGCAGCAGGAGCCTGCTTTCCCTCTGTTCTCCTGTGCATGATTCCTCCCCAGTGGCAGGCAACACCTCCTCTATTCTTCCTCCTGCTCTAAACACAACCAGGGTTTAGTCCAAGGAAGGGAGTTTTATTTTGGGGAAAGCCTTGTTATCCTCCAAGAAATAAATAAAGAGGAAATGAGTAAGCCGAAGAGGCAGGGAGCCAGGCAATCTGCAGCTCTCTCCTAGGATTTTACTTCCTGAGGAGACACCCTGTGGGATCACCCTAAGCTGTCCCTAAACATGCAATGACCCACTGAGAGGAGAGGGCTCTGTGTCTCTTCCCTGTAGCAAAGGCAGGCCAACTGCTAGGGAGAGAGACCTTCCTGGCAGAGGAAAGCAAGGAAATAGCCCAACCTCCAGCTACGAGCTACCAACCGAGAAGAGAACCATGCCACTGCTACAAGAAACTTAAATAATTACAGAATGCATGCAATTTCTCAAAAGTGGCTAAATTTATTATCTCTTCCAAGTTCCTGGTAGGAATCAGCAGTAAAAACCCTAAATTGTAAATGCCTTGCTTACTTGTTTTAGGGGACAGGAAGACAATGTCCCACTTGAAGGCCAATCTTAGTGGGGAGAATCCCAAGGGATAGAGTGGCGGCTTAAAGACAAATGCTATAGAATGAAATTCAGAGAGCAAGACTCAGGTGCCTGGCAGCACCAGTTGAGAAGAATGGAACCATAGATACCTTCTGGTGCATCCACCAAACCTTCTTATCTTTGAACTATTTCCTGATACACTACAATGGTCCTCAGGTACCATGCCTGTACTATGTGACTCCATCTACCCCCTGGCCACACATGATTAGACACATGACCAAGATGAGCCAATCCATCTTCCACTCAAAAACTTGAACTTGAGGGACAGGGTTGAAAGTTGAGAGAAAATTACAGTGCTCTTGAGTCAACCAGAGGCAGTACTGTTGCTGGTGGAAATCATGCTTTTCCACAGGATCACAAGGAAAGCATTCCAAAGACCTACAGACAGGAGATTGTGATGTGGCATCGTTTACTGAGGTGAAAATCTGCCCCTGGGTTTCCAATTTCCCACCTCCCTCTGTCCAACTGTGGAAAAAGTCCAACCATGCCTTCAGCAAAGCCAAAGCAAAGACCCATGTCCAGAGTTTCTGTTTCATATTAAAGCTTAGTCCTTTGGAACTCACGCAGTCTGCTGCGGGCTCTGAGAGCTGCTAGACCCACATGGTCCTGTGCTCCGGGGCAAAAGAGAGCTTCTTTGTTTTCCTGGGGTTATAACTAGGAGCTTTTTCAAAATAGCCAAGCAATTTCCCAAGCTTTCACAGGTTTTTGATAGACCACTCCCCAATCCCCAGCAGACTGACAGGGGAGAGGAACAGCAGTCCAGCACCTCTCCTTGTGCCATTTTGACCTCTATTTCACACGTGCTTACCTCCCCCTGATCACCCCCCCTGATCCCCCCAACAATCTGGTACCGGAGGGGTGAGTGTTAATCTCCCTGGAGTGTGTGAAGCTATAGCTTCCTGACTAAGGAAACAGGCTTAGGTTCTCCAGTTTTTTAAACTCAATGTCTAATTCCCTTTGCTCTCCTTCCTTAATTAATAACTAGTTAATCATCTACAATAGAATTATCACTTGGAAACCCATTAGAAATGCAAATTTTCACAGAGGGTTGGGCCCAGACAGTCCACCAGGTGATTCTGATGCTAAGTAAGGTTTAGAGAATCTTTTTCCTAGAGGGAAAGAAGTTCCTGAACTTCCGTGGCTAACTCTCTCCCACAACTACAGCTAACTCTCTCCTTTCCCTAGAGGGAAGGAGGTTCATGAACTTGTACAGCTAACTCTCTCCTTCAGCTGTTCAAGGATTCCTTAAATTCTGTCAGACACACGAATACATTTTCAATAAATCAAATATATATTTCCTTAAGCTACTACAAATTGGTTTCTATGACTTGCAATGCAGAGAACCCTAACTAATACAGCTGGTGGAATAACAGAAAGCCTGAGATAACAGAAGCAGATGCTCCATCCCCCAACGCCACCCCCCAGGCCTCACCAGCATCTCCCAGGCCTGGCTCACGAAGAAGGTGTGCCATTCCCAGTCCCCTTCCTGCTCCGCCAGGGGATATCACCCGCATCCCTCCTCCTGCCCCGTTTTTACCCTCAGTTCTTTGGATTTGCCCTTTTATTAACTTGCTTTTTGGGGTCACATTTTTCCCAATCCTTCATTTACCATCTCAGCCTAGAATCTGACATGTCGCTCTTACACCCTGAATTCCCCCCCTTTAGGCAATGCTATCCAGGCCCCTCCCACACTGTCCCTCTGTTCTCCAAAGGGGAGGCATCCCCCACTTTTCCCAGGAATGTACTTCTCCTCCATTTCCTTTAAGGAGTAGGGAGCTTCTCAAACTTAAACGTAGCAGCACCCAGGGTCACCCAATTAACAAGGAACATATTCAGACCAAACCAGATCTACCTGACTGCAAAATTCATGTTCATTCTGAAGTATCATTGTTTTTCATCTGCAAACAACCTCCTGAATCTTTTTTCCCTGAGTGAGGAGCAGTGGCCAAGCTGAGAGCCTTCTCCCCCCGCCCCCAACATGAAGACTGGGCACTGCAAAGCAACAGATTTTGCCCTTCACTTTTTTACCCTCTATTGCGTTGGGGGAGGGGGGGGTCATCTGTGAATATGTGTTAGTAAGTTCAGCTCCAAAGAGCTGTTTGTAAGTTTCTTTGTTCACAAGCCCAAAAAACCTAGTGAAGGTTAAGCTCGGAAACCCCAGGAAATTTTTCCGCCAAATAGAAGAATGAGCTAATAGCTCACATAATTTTCTGTTTTGTTCTGGTATGCGTTCTTTTTCCAAAATATCCTTACTTTCCCCACTTCAGAAATCTGTTGAGGCAAGCAAATCGCTCCTTCAAGATCACTACAAGAGAAGTCCTTAGCAGCCGAGTGTCAACATGGCTTTGACCTTGAGTAGATGTGAGGGGCCCTGAGTCTGTGGAATCATTCATGGCTCACAGTAGCAGTGACATTTTCACCACGGTCAAGCTCTGAAACAGGCCCCTCTGCTTCTCCTGAACTCGTTTAGGCTAATGAGCCTCTCTGCTGATGCTGCCACTCTCTAGCTATGTACTCAAAAGTTTTTCTACTTTTTTATTTTTCTCAATTGCTTCTCATGATATTTTGCTGATTACTATCAGTGGCGTGGGCATAGCATTTTACATGTTGCCTGATTCCCTCTTGATCCTTTGCAGTCATGCCACTGTCAAAAAAAAATCCCATTTTCACTTGCAACATCCATTTTCTCACCATTTTCAGTTTTTGAAATTATTATTCCACTTTGGTTTCCATCGTAACCATATGTCTCTTCTAACTAGCATTTTCAATGCATTCACTCACTGCTTCTCTACTTACTGGCCATGATGATAACAACGTTTGTAAAATACTTTCAGTCTAAGTACAAACACGGCAAACCTGCCCTTACAAATCAAGTGACAGCCAGCGCAATTGGTGTCACCATCTGTCGGCAGCAGGGAGGGTTCAAGTGCTTTTGAGGTGGAACAGGGTCAGTAAACTTTATTTGTAAATAAAGTTTTATTGGAACACAACCATGCCTATTTTTTATTGTCTATGTCAGCTTTCAAGCTTCAATGGCAGCATAGAATAGTTGGGACAGAAACCATACAGTCCTCAAAGCCTACAGTATTTATGATCTGGCCCTTTATAGAAAAAGTTTGCAAACGCCTACTCTGGGGCAGTTATGGAAATTAACAAATTTAAAGTTTGTAAGTTGAGAAACATACAGCTTGAGTCCATGCACAACTCAGGTAGATGGCCCTCATAAAGCTCATTTGCATAACAGCCTTTGAGAGAATTCCTCCTAAGTGAAAAGGAAGCAAACTCAAATAGTCTGACCTAGCTGGAAAGTTTTAGTCAATGCACAGAAGAAAATTTCTCATTACTAGAGTGACTATAACTCCAAACCAACCTTAGCTCATTTCCGTGGATGCGGGTCTGAACCCTGGTGGGAAGTGGGCTATCTCCATCGCCTATCGCCTAAATGATGCGGCGTAACAAACGACCTCAAAACCATAGCAGTAATCCTCACTCTAGCCTCTGCAGGTCAACTAGGGAGGCTCTGCCTTAGCCACGGGTCTGCCGTGGCTGTGGCTGCGGCTGCGTCTGTCCCCCATGCCTCATTCTTCCAGGACAGCGATCTGTTGAGGAGGACACATTCTTCTCCTGCCTATGAAAAAGCCCAACAAGACAAGTCCAACTGCACACATTTCAAGCCCTTTCTTGTTTTACTCACACCAATGTCCCATTAGCCAAAGCAAGTCACATGGCCAAGCCCAACACGGACAACTGGAAAATACACTCCTCAAAGTTTGGAGGAAGGAAATGAATAATTGCTGAGTAGTATGATACCTAAGTAAAGACTGGAAAGACTGTTTCATTAAACTCTATAAAATTTTGAAAATGTCTCCAAAGTAGTACAGCACAAAAAGGGAAAGGTTTTCTTCTTATCTCTCCACCTTAGCCTCAGACCACCGTTCAGCTTTGGTGCTCAGAATTTGTCCCTTGAGAGATGACAACCATAACAGAGCCCAGGGAGACCACAGTGATATGTGGACACTGCTTGGCCTGGCAGACCAGGAGCAGAACTCAACAGGTTGCCCAGAAGTGTGGACAGAGAGGCTGCAGTGCCCAGCAGAGCAGCGACAGTACCCAAAGTTTCCAACACCTGCAGAGCAGCCATGTCATCTGCAGGGTCTGACCAAGGCCAATGGAGCAGCAGCACCCCCTAGAGGACAGCACGGTACTCAGTAAAACAACGCCATGCTTGGTCCAGAAGAGCCAGAGATAAACCTGGGAATTCTCAGGAGGCCATGATATTTTTCACAGCAGCTAAAATTGGAATACAGGGCAGTGAAACTTGAGTCATCCCATTGATACAAACAGACTGGTGAGTCCTGGAGAAATTTAGATTATACAATAGATATCTAACCCTGAATCCCAGGCCTCTTTGAACAGAGAACAGATTCCCTTAAGTATAATCATATACGTGCACGTGCACATGGGCTCTTAGTCATACCCATTAGAAAGAAGTAGAAGCATTAGCTTCTCATTGCATTTCTTTCCTTCCTTCCATAGACTCCTCACACATAGATCCATACCTATTCTAGCGTAGATAGGCTGGTGAACGATAACTAACCCTGCACCTGTCGGGCTGAGAGCCTCAATTCTGGAGTCTCCACAGAAGTGCACTGAAATGCCTCTTTGCGGGGGAAGCTCCTCCCTGTTCTCCATCTGTCCAGACCCACCAGGCTCTGTGGCTGGTGATCATTAAGCAGTGAGTGCATCCTAATGGTGGCTAATGGCAGACTTAAGTACTCTGTTACCCAAAGGAACTCCTGGGGTTGGCTCACTTACATGTATTGAGTGGTCCTGCAAACCCATGGCACTGTTCCTCCTAATGAGAAGATTGACTAAATGTTGAATTCGATCCCAGGAAATGGCTGGGGAGATGGAGGGAGCCATGCCAAGGCCTCTGTGAGGGCCCCGTGTAAGAGCATAGCCTCTTTTGCAGTTCTCCTGGGTCTCTGGCTGCACAGGCCACCCTATAAAAGTTGAATGACTAAGGTGTTGTTAACATTTAATAGCAAGGGAGGCAAGCCAGTCCGGATCACCTCTGCTCCACCTCAGTCACCATCCCCCTGACAGCACACTGGAGTTCATTCTTACCAAGGACTACCCTGCCTCAGAAATTTAGTCTGCTCATGGTCACCTGCCCTCCAGCTCTCTCCCACCAGCCTCCCTCCACCCCTGCCTTTCCTTTAACATTCTCTATGCCAATAATGCCCACACATTTCTCCCAAGTAGTCAGGCCACAAACCAAGAAGTCATTCTAAATACCTTTTTCTCCTGTGACCCCCTATACCCATTCATCACCAAGCACTACTGATGCTTCCTCTTAAATGTCTCTTAAATCTGCCCACTCCTCTCCACCTTTCTCATGCAACTTCACATATATCATCTCTTGCTTGAACTACTTCAGTGGACCCCAGTGGCAGGGTCTCCATTGTATCCATCTTTGTATCTCAAACATTACACCTGGGTCTGGCCACAAGACGAGAACTCAGAAAATGCTAACTGAATGAATGAGTGAAGGAAGGAAGGAATGAGCCAAAACATAGTCATGAGTAATTGTTCTCAGTTTATCTCCCCTTCCCCATATTGGCTATATGCACTCAGGCTAGTCACTACTCTGAGCCTGTTTCTCTACCCATTAAACAGAGATAACCCAATCTTACGTAGAGTTGTTATAAAAATGAAAGAAAGTTATACTGAAAGAATTGTGTTCTGGTACTAATAATCTGAGAAATAGTGACCTACACCAAGTGAGATTTTACTTTATTTTTCTGGTAAGAAGCCAAGAAGGCACGGTTGTTATCGTTGTCTCAGAGGCTCAGGGACATCTAGGCCAAAAATTTTACGGTATTCTTGACCTTTTCCTTATGAGTCACTCATGGAAACAAAATGGCAGCTGTTCCTCCAACATATTCCCACATTCCCAGTAAAAAGAAGGAGAAATACCAAGGGCAAAGAGTAAAAGGGGTGCATGACAACTGAGTTGGTCCCTTTTAAAAAGCTCCACATACTTCCAAATTGGTTAAAAAGTAAAGCTTTGGACCAAACATCAAACATCTGCTTGAATGGTTGTATCAACCAGAGTTCTTGGTTGCAAACATTGGAAATATCTCTGACTACATTAATAGCTTTAAAAGAATTTCTTGGAGTGGTATTCAAGGATGGCAAAATTAATAGGGGCCAGGGTTGGGAAATAAGCAACCAAAGGCTCCCGCAAGGGCCAGACACAGGAAATGATCTGTCCACTGCAGCAGGACACTGGCACTGGCCACTAGGAACCGCCATGACTGCTACAAATGAATTCCCAACCATGGTTTTGTTTTTTGGTTTTTTGCATAATTTGCTCCAGAATCAAAGTCCTGCACAGAGCAACCAATAACAGCAAGATGTCATGAGAAGCCTGAAGAGGCAGGGAAGGGAGTGGTTATTGAAACCCAGAAGAGTCTTGGAGAGATGGAGTGGCATGTACAGGACCTGTGACCTTTAGGAGAGGGACACAGTCAGTTAGCCCAAGGTGATCCATCAGAGAAAGATGTAGGAAAATAAATATCTCTTCTCCCTAACCTGCGACACTCCCCCATTGACCAAATTCAACTGGAACCCAGAAGGTAAATGAGCCCAATGATATGGTCAATGAAGGCCAGCCTTGGGGGGCACAGAGCAGATTAGAGAAGTTTGTGGCAAAGGATCTGAAGAGGCAAATGTAGGATATCTAGCACAAATCACCCTTTTTACCTATTTGCATCCATTTTTTGCCATTGTTCTTCTGGATAAATAGTTTATGTCTTTAATACAGAGAGCAACCAAAGTCCATCTGCCTCTATATCATTGCAAGGTAATGTCAATTCAGTCAAACTCTCTACTGAAACCTAAAAATTTAGCTACCACAAATGTTCTTCATATAAGATAGTAGAAGAAAAGAAGGAAAAGGGAAGGGGGAACAACATAAAACTTAGTTACTACTCACCACACTTTTATAGCTGAACGAGGCCTACGTGGGTAGTCAAGGTAGCCCTCTTCCACTACCCAATCCATGTTCCCTTTGGCCTTAAAGGACATCTTGCATGGATGGGGTTTACTGCATAGTGGGATGGCCCAACCTTTCATTCCCATGATAGGAGTCCTTGGTGGTCTTGCCTTTATTGGGTTGCTACAGTTTTCCATTGTTTGGGACTACTGGTTAAGGAGTACTAAGAGGTGTACTGGTGACCCTGGCATCCCAAATAGGGTCCTTCTTGCCCTCGTTGTGTGGCAGCAAGCCAATCTCCTCCTGGTACTAGAATCGACCACCCTCGCCAGTACAGAGATGCCCTCTTCAGCCTATTGGTTCAGTGGCACAAGTATCCTAGACTAGCCAAGGGATTCTCTCCGCTTCTACTGTTCAGTGAAGTCCAAGGTCAAAGAGGCAGCAAACAAAAAACCTTTAGGTAAGTTATTGGGTATCAGAGTGAGAGAACTACTTTCATATCTACCTTGGTGTCCATAGCCATGCATTCTGGCAACAGGAGAGGTGGCACTAGACATTGGCTACTGGTTTAAGATATACAATGCACTCTGTAGAAGCTCATCCCAACTTCACAGATGCTGTCCCTGACAACCACCATATATATTATCAAGCCAGCTGCTTCTGAATGATGGGCCATATGGTAAGGCCAGTGAATTCCAGGAGCTTGAGTCCATTGTCTTATTTCTTAGCCTTAAAAAGTCTCCCCTGGCTGGAGACATTATTGTACAAGACACCACGGAAGGGCTTTGGTTCACCCAAATATTAGGAAATGTATTGGCCAGGAGCACCAGAATTCACGGAAGTCACTGGGCTTATCACCCACTCCATCTCCCAGAAGCAGCTGGCCTGATCAGAAGGTGAAAGAGCCTGATGAAGGTTCAGGTGACCTTCTCTATTTGTGGGTTATTATAGAAATTACACACCTTATCTCAGATGGTCCGACACCAGCATCTGGCCTCAATAATGCTGGGGTTGCATTATTCCCACTGAGATCAGGGATCCCAGTTCCATTTATGGCTCACAGATGAATCACTACAGAACTCATCAAGGATTCTTGTGTCCATTTTCAATGCATGTAATACACCTTGGTAAAAGGAGTGCTTTGAGCCTGCCCAGATCATGTGGCTGGGGCAGGTGGGTATGCGGGTTGCACATCAGTAATGTATTCCTCCAGTCCCATCTCCCTGCACTTTCAAACACCTTCCTCTGCAGCAGTAGTTCTTAGTGAAGCCAGAGGACATTTGACAATGTCTGGAGGCATTTTTGGCAGTCACAACTTGAAGGATGCTACTAGAATCTGGAGGCCAGGAATGCTGCTAAATATCCTACAATGCACAGGACAACCTCCCACAACAAAGAATGCCAGAGAAGTGCTGGCTCCTTGATCCCATTAACTGTAGACCATTGGGTCCAAACCAGTATACCAATCCTTCTACAAGTGTGGTCCCTGGACCAGGAGCAACAGCAGCACCCAGGAATTTTTTAGAAATGCACAATCTCTGGCTCTGCCCCAGACTTTCTGAGTCAGAAATTTTGGAGGTCAGATCCAGCAACCTGTAATGTAAAAAGCCCTTCAGGTGATTCTAACCCTGAACTTTGAGAACCACTCTAGTAGACAAAAGTTTGTATAGGGCCAGATCATAACTATCTTAGGCTTTTAAGCCCACAGTCTCTGCCCCAAGTATTCAACTCTGCCTTTGTAGTGTAAAAGCTGCTCTGGACAACACGTAAAATAAACATAGCTGTGTTCCAACAAAACTTTACTTGTAAACACCACAATGTGAGTTTCAAATAATGTTCATGTACCAGAAAATACTATACTTTTTTTTAATTTTTTCCACCTGTTTAAAATGTAAAAGCCATCCTTGGCATGAGGGTCACACACACACACACACAGTGGGCTGGCTGTGACCCCACATGCAGATTGTCGATCCCTGGAGTAGATGATTAACGCCTGTGCTCAAGCTGGCGCGTTCAATCCTGAATCCCAGGGGAACACACCCATGTCGATGGAGGTTGCCTGAAGAAACATTGCAAACCTTATTGTTCTCCCTCCCTCTAATCTCCTGTCAGTGGTCTCCAGTGGCTGAATGCTTTCAGGACACAGAGCAGGTGCAGAAGGGTGAGGAGTAGCACCAGCAGGGATGGAGGGTGATGGAAGATTCCATCATATTCAAGTCAGGGCAGGAGGAGGGGGCCCTGCCTCGCAGAAGAAGGGAGTGGGGTACAGCAGTCCCTTCTTATCCACAGTTTTGCGTTTCATGGTTACAATCGCCCACAGTCAACTGTGGTCTGAAAATATTAAATAGAATATTCCAGAAATAAGCAATTCATAAGTTTTAAATTGTGGACCATTTTGAGTGCTGTGATGATGACACTTCACACTGGCCCACGCCGTCCCGCCCAGGGCGTCTTTCCTTCGTCCAGCGCACCCGCACTGTGCACACTACCTGCCCATTAGTCACTGAGTGGCCGTCTCAGTTATCAGACTGACTGCCACAGTCACGCAGTCCCTGTATTCAAGTCACCCTTACTTAATAATTGTCCCAAAGCACAAGAGCAGTGATGCAGGCAATTCATAGATGCCAAAGGGAAGTCCTAAAGTGCTTCCTTTAAGTGAAATAGTGAAAGTTATTGACTTAATAAGGGGGAAAGAATGTCTGCTGAGGTGGTTTAGGATTTACAGTCAGAACAAATCTTCCATCCATTAAATCAGACAAGTATTTTGAGAGAGACCACATTCACATAACTTTTATTACAGTTTATTGTTGTAATTACAGTATTTTGTTATTAGTTATTGCTGTTAATCTCTTACTATGGCTAATTTATAAATAAAGTTTATCATAGGTATATATGTACAGGAAAAAACATAGTATATATAGGTTCTGTACCATTTGTGGTTTCAGGCATCCACTGAGGATTTTAAAACATAACACCTGTGGATAAGGAAGGACTACTATACTGTAAAAATTTTAAATGTCAAATATTCACTACAATGGTATGTTTTCATCAAGGATCAATTGGTTGTCTTAGTGTCCTGTTGACACAACCCAAATTTCACACAGACTGGATCAAAAAATGGTCTCCTCCATCACAGAGCTATATAGAAAGACAGCCCCCATCCCCATGTGCCCATGGAGGGCTCAAAGAATGCTCATCTCCTTGGGGAATTCCCAGACCATCGGCACCCCAGTCATCAGCATGGGGGCGCCCACGTGTCCAACCTCAGAGGAAGGGGCAGTCCAGCATTTGACAGAAGCCCAAACACCACCAACTCCCCGTGTGACCTGGGCTCTATTTCAATTTCCCTGGATCCTTAGCAATGCCAGAGTTATGAAATCAACGACAGTACTTTCACACCCCCAGGGATGGGGGCGAGGAGAATCCTTGACAGCAGTTTACTGGCACCATTAACCAGCCCTCAAGGCTGTTAGGCCAAGGCCGCAGTGAGCACCAGCCCTGAGGAACACATGCATCACCGCTGGCACACAGTTGCCGCCATCACACCTGCACATTCTCAGGGGGGCCGCCCAGACAGCACGCGCCACGAGCGATGACACACACACGCATACACACAGACACAGACGCATGTATCTTTCCTTCAAATAGAATTGTGTTGCAGAAAACGCTTCAAGTATCTACTTAGAAAGCCCAGAGGCCCTGCGTGGGAGGTAGGCCAGGGGCTCAAGGAGAGGAGCGCGGTCGGAACAAGATATAAATGGAGTGAAGGCAGGCAGGTTTATCCCAAATTGTTTCATGCCTCTCACAATGGCTGTTGACATCTCAGAAGTTAGGAAATGGAGAAGTGAGCATCTTACACCATCCACTCAGAGGTGTACCTCTACCTGGCACCTGGCAGTGAGTTCCTCAAAAGAGAGAAAGGGTTGGGGAGTCATTTGTCCTCAGTGATGGGCCAGGAAGGAGCTCTCTGTAATGGAGACAGCCCATGGGCCAGAGGCGCCCAGATCTGAACTGCAACTACACTCACGAGCTGCGTGCCCTTCGGCAAACTACCTCATCTCTCTGAGCTCAGTTTCCCAGGTTCATAAGCTGGGTTACTGTGAGAGTTCAATGAGATAACCTGCAGGAAGTACCTGACACAACACCTGGCATAGAGTAGGCATTTGACACCTGCTATTTCTCTTTTCTTCCCTCTTCCCATGGAGGGAAAAAAAGGGACCCGAAGCGCCTTCTCCAGGAAACGCTGAGCTTTATTTCCCACATTCAGTTACCACATCCTGGACATTCTATCAAAATTCGATCCTAGGATTTTGGATCTGCGTTTACCCCTGAAATTTTGGGTCTCTAATATTTTGTCCCACCATCGGAATTTTATTTTCTGTCTGCCTTTCCTTCTATGAGCCCCTTTTGCTGACCCTACTCCCTGACTCAAGTCCATCCTGCCTTTTTCCTTTTTGTTTCTTCCTCCCTCCATCCCTTCCCCCTTCCCTCTTGTTTGTGATAGCTATAGAGAGAATCTGAAACGTGTCCAGTACTGTGCTAGGCATGCAGCCTAGACAAGAAACAAGCCAGAAACAAGACAAATGCGGTCCCTGATCTCAAGGGCTTTCAGTCAGGTAGGAGAGACAGACAATGAACAAATATATAACAGGATGTTAAAATGAAAGTGTTAGCCAGGGCACCCAGAGACAATAGCGCTCATATTTCAAAGAAGCTGCTAGGCCATATGCAGAATTTACAAAGGAGGCTGTCAAAACCAGTTTCCTACCAAGTCAAAAGTTAGACTTGGGGAAAATATTTAGCAAAGAATTTCTTGGGATGAGCTGCACTGTGAATCCAAGCCCCTCCCAGAGGGAGGAGTGGGAGGCCGTGGTGGTCACTACTACCGTTCACCGGTGTTTGGTTTTTCTCTGTTTCTGGGCACCAGACATACTGTTCCTCATCCACCACCCTTGAGTACAGATGACCATGTAATTAGCGTTGGCCAATGGATTTATGGCGGTACACAGCCCTCCAGCCCCCTTTTCCTTTGCCAGGCCAATTGTAGAAGCATTTTTTCTTATTATTTAATTCTACTAAAGTTATTCAACCCATCAATAGTTATGCCAAGTGCTGAAAAAGATACCAAAAATATCTGAATAAACAGCATCTAGTTAAAGTAAAAATTATTTTCTCATAGGAAGCAAAAGTTAAGTTCACTAAAAATAACTTTTCCCATGCAACATTTTTTAATTGTGGTACAATACACATAACATAAAGTGTACCATTTTTACCACTTGTAAGTGCACAGTTCAGTGGCATGAAGTCCATCCACACTGATGCGCAGCCATCCCCACCGTCCATCTCTAGGTTGCTTTGCAGAGGAATTTTTGATGTGGAGACACCATAGATCAATGCAGTCGGCACTGGCAAGACAGATGCCCACAAGGGCCGTCTGAATCCACAGGAAACCAGAGCCATAATTGAACTGGTTTTGTACTAAGCCACTCTGGTTGGATACTATTGACTCAGCACAACTAGCCTAGTCTGATTAGTGCACAGATGCTACCTCCTACCTCCAGGGGGACAAGAGAGCAGCTTTGAGAGACCACTTAGAGAACTTAAATGGGATCCCTGTAGTTTCACTTGAGAAATCCAAATGTCAAGAGGCTGGCTGCAGCAAACTTTGGAGCAGCAACCTTTGGAGCAGCAGAGGGGGCTACAGTTGGGGAAGCAACTTACTTCCAGAGCTTGCCTGAGCAGAGGAATGACTGATTTAACCAGAATCTGACCTCAGTCAAGTACAAGACTGAGGCAGTGAGATCATCTTAGATCCTGTCAAAGAGGAAGCAGAGGCACGGCTGGGCACCCAGCACAAAGCAAACAGCCGAAATAGAGATGCATGTGTTCTAGACCAAGGGCTGCAGGTAAAAGATCCACAGGGACTAGGTGGGCATCTTCAAAGCCCTACAAAAGCACCCATGAGGGAGGGAGCTCACTTTCAACATCTGCCAAATCAGAAGAGCGTGGAAGCTGGTCATCAGCATAGAAACCATCGAGTAAAGCCTTCCACACTCCCCTTACCTCTTCCAGCATTCCATCCTTCCGGAAGGCATCATAAGCCCAGTTCACAAGATGAGAGAGCAACAGAAATACTAGTGAAAAAAGGGAGAGAACACAGCATACCTCTGCCTTCCCCAGCAGTTCCCAGCCTGCAACAGACCTCGGAGGAGGGAGAAAGTCACACCTGTAAGGCAAAATTACAGGGCTGCATATTTTAATTACTAAGTTAGGAGAAGAGTTGAAGCTTAAAGAATACATAAGACTTTTTGTTATGTACTAACAATCATAGATGTCCAGCTGGCAGGAGAACAAGCCTCAGAGAATGGATTTTAAACTGGGACAATGGGAGACAAAAATAAAGTTGCTTTATGATTACATCCTGCAAGTCATGCTTATTCAACATGATGATCCAAATAAATCTGCAAATATTTTCCAAAATCAGCAAAGACGGGTAGAAGATCTGACAGGAGTGTTAGGGCTAAAGAAACTGTTTGGGAATAAGAATAGGAACTGGTCAGCCACAGGCAAAGAACAAGAAGAAAACCACTGGATGGTCCATTCCAGCCCTGAGGGTTCAGGTCACCTTCTTCCATGGCCTTGGTCCTTCAGTTCCCAGTGGCATATTAGCAGCAAATGGAGCAGATGATTCTTTAGGATATCTCAGTTGCACACAATTAAGGTTTTAATTCACACGTATAAATCCTATTATTCTAATTCCACTTGTGCCAGGTGTCATGGAAAATGGTCAACTGGCTTCCTGCATCCATTCCCACGTCTTTCTCCTAGGCACTCCTCTCCTAGAAGGGCTGGAAAGATATTTATTAACCTACATTTCCCAGACTCCCTTGAAGATTGGGATCTGAGTGAGAAATTGGTCTCAACAATCAGATGCACTTGGGCAAGATATTTGCAGATGACGGAAAAGAAGACACCATTTTCCTGCTGATGAACAAGGTGGGAGAGACACCAGCAGGACTCTGTTTTGGTGTCCGGACTGGCAGCAGCGGACTCCTGAGCCCTGGATCAGAGAGACCGTGTATTCTTGACCTCACTGATTTCAGGGTTAGCCCCCTCAGCTCCCACAATCCAGATACGTCCAAGGCAGCAGCTCTCCTGAGGACTCCTGGTGGAAGTAATTTCTAGAGGTCCAGCTTAGAACCTCTTTTCCAACCCTTCTGACAATTTTGGAAGCAGCTCATTTTTCATGATAAATAAATCTCTTTCTTCTTAAAATATCCAGACTTTCTGTTTCCAGCATTGAACCTTGGCTGACATATGAAAGTACCTTCTTAACATTTATTGTGGCCACAAAGGAGAGAACACATGAGTAACCATTCCCCTGAATGACAGTATTTCTCAATATTGCCTAATGTCCTACATGAGACTCTTACAAAGCTCGCTGTCATAAGTCAGTATTACTGAGTCTGAGTAATTCTGGGGCATGGACTACACTGAGTTTCTTTTCAGGGTGAGACAAACGTAGGCTTGCAGTTGTGAGTACACAGAACATAGAGTTTATTCTTGTATTATTATTTATTTATTTATTATTGTATTATTTTCCATACAAACAACTGTAAGCTTACTTTTGCCCTGCCCTGTATGAAAGGTTTAGCCTAAATCTGGACCTGGATGAATTCACCAAGAAACATGCCACCTTACAAGGCCTTGGGGGAACAGGGCACTTAGCCTTCTCTGGTGGCACCACAACTTTGTACATGCCTCGACATCCAAACACCCCATCGGTCCTTGGCTCCTTCTATGTCTCCAGACAACCACTGCACCTCTGGTGATACCAGCCCTGTCAGGCTCTTGTGGCAGATCTGGACCGACCGATCATGCTCTCCATCCTGTTCTTCTCCTCCTCCTCCTCCTCCTGCTTTCACTGCTCCCTCCTATGACAAAATCACCACACGGCACTAGGGTCCAGTTAGTGGCTCATCGGGATACCCTATCATTTTGACTAGAAAAGCCCCATTTTAAGGCATTTTCCACCCAGGCATAACAGACCCGAAAAAACAGAGCCAATTCCTTCCACCACAGCAGGGAGTCAGGCATCAAGGCCAGTGAGTTGGCAGAGACCACCTCTACAATTCTCTCTTTACTCTTCCTTTGCTGTCTTCCATTTGAGCTCCCTGGACAAAAGATGATCTTGAAGACAGAAACTGCACTATTTGTCCTTCTATTCCCACCACCCAGCTCTGGACCATGCAGAGAGAAGATGCTTAGTAGGGATTTGTTCAACGAACAAACGAACGAGTGAATGAATGACACCTCTTATTTTCCTGCCTTTTTTTATTCCCACTTTCCTCTTGCACTTTACATACCAGTCATAAAGGATCACTTTCATTTAATGCTCTCTCTCACCTTCTGCCTTCACATATACTTTTCCGACTATACTACACACACATCCACCTTCAAGTCACCACTTAGACCTCCACTTTTTCCAGGAACCTTCTCTGTATTCTTAGCCTAGTTTCTCTCATTAGGCATTCCCATACCTCCCTGTACATCTTCCCTTATAGAACTTACCATCCCTGATAAGGGATGCTTGTCCAAGTGTCTGTCTTCCCTACTAAGTGGTAAGCTTCAAGAAGGAGGTGAACCACATGTCCTGTAAATATCTGTTGAATAAATAACAAATTTCTCTCTCAAATGCATGCCTTAAGAGTTAGGCCCTTTTCCCCGAGAGCTCTCGGTCAGACTCTCTACTCAGAGAACATGGAAGGGAATTCCAATCTACCTCTCTGCCCTGGCAGAAGGCACCCCACCTTATCCTTGACCTGCCACCAAGGTTAACTCACCCACCAGGTCCCACTGGTCTCTTGGGGGTTGATATTTGGCTATCTTCTATGCTGTGTTTACTACAGCAGTTTAGTTTTGCTGTTTCTCTCATTTTTTTCTTATTGTGTCACTTTAGCCTATTTTATTCACTTTTATTTTCTCCTGTTTTCTTTATTACTATTTAAAGGAAGGTTTATTGTAAGAAGGTATAGCTCTAAGCAGCTGCCGTATCCTAAATCAGGAACGCTAATGTTGCTCCCTAGCTCCTGCCATTCCTCCCCACCAGCTGACACTACAGAGCCATTACCTGCGTCCAAAGGAGACCTTCTGGTCCAGTCCTAGGGGAATCCCCAGACTCTAAATACTTTTCAATAAGATAGTGAAAAGTTTCTCACAAGTCACTACATCTGGTCACAAAGGAGAGCAAAAGGCCAGGGTTCTCTGGCCTGAGAAAGTGAATGAGTCCAGACTCCACTAACAACCCTATTGCTTGTCCACGGATCTGTGTTTCCCCAGAGCCAGGCTCAGGAGCCTACATCTCTAAAGTGTCATAAAATCTCTAAAATGTAAGTAAATTAGCAAAAAATAAGTCAATGAGTAAATGGCTGAGAGGATGAATAGATGGATGGGTGGATAGTAGATGGATAAAATAATCAACAACTGAATAGATAAAAATAAATTACTCAATGAGTAAATGAATGGATGAATAGATGGATGGGATGGGCAAAGGGCAGATGGATGAATGAATAAATGAATGAATGAATAAGTGAATAGAAAAGTGAATAGGTGAATTTGTAGATGAGTGGTTGAATGAGTGAATAGATGAGTGAACAAATAAATCAGTGAATAATAAATGACTTTGAGTCCTATAGTTCAGGTACAAACCAGGCATGAGTTCCTAGCAGGAACCGTAAACCAGACAGTTCCAGAAAGTGGAATTAGTTACTAAAAATACAACAGAGAAATTAAAAACTAAAACCTGTGACAATACAGAGTTCATTGATCAGTTTCCAGGATCTAGAAGAGACTTCAGCAGGGCCACTCAGCCCTACCCACTGGCTGTCACTGGAGCTGTGGATGTTCTGAAAAGGACATACTGAGACATAGCGTGTAGCTGTTGAGAGAGTGTGCACTTGATCGAGACAGTGGTCCTTTGCCCTTGCTCTGCTTTACAGTCACCAAGGGAACTTTCAAAAATGGTAATGCTTCTTCCCCACCCTCAAAGATTTTGATTTAATTGGAGTAGTGGCAGAGGGCAGTGGGGCGGGGGTGGGGAGAGGTAGACACTGCTTTGTTTGTTTTTTTGTTAAAGTTCCCACAGATTCTAATGTGCAGCCAGGGTTGAGAACCACTGGTTCCACAGTAAATAAAATTTTAATGTGGACACTTGGACACAATCATTTAGATGCCAGTGGCATCTCATGTCACCAAAAAAATTAGGCTTTCTGCTGTTTTTTAACCAAGTAAGGTATGAAATTTACACCCTCACTCTACAAGACTCACTTTATTGCTTACCCTACCCACACCCTCCGGGAGAGGCAGACCCCTCCTCCCTCACCCCACACTTTTGGATGATTTTACAGGGGTAGATAGTTTGCCCAAGGACAGAGTTCTGGGGTCAAGCTCAGACAGGGTAAAACTCAGGAGTGAAACAATTCCAAAAAGGAAGAAGACAGGGAAAGAGAGGCTCAAAGATATCCAAAATTCAGACCACCTGGTTATTGAAAATATTTCTTTTTTTACATTTGATGTAGCCACCTTGATGGTAACATAATGGTCAACACCAAATGTCTCCTCGGTCAAAATGTCTTGTTTAGGGGACAAGATGGCTGGTGAGCTTTTGCAAAGCAAGGAAACAAGACCCCTGGGGACTCCACAGCCAAAGGACAAGGCAGGACATCAGGTGGAAAGCAAGTCAACCATGGGAACAAAAGGAAAGGCAGTGTTCTTAGTGCCTGGGAACCGGAGGCCTGGGGAGGCGCTTCTCTGCTTCAACGGAGGGGGCTTAAGCAAGGGCCATGGAACAATTTCAACACTGTATTTTCTGCTTCTTTCCTGTCTGCGTTGCCTTCATTTTTAGGGAAGTTCTTTTTGGAAAGCCTCATGCCAAAGAGATCAAAGGAAGGGTGCAGGGCGGTCTAAACCATGGCCCATGGACTGCGTGCGGCCCAACACAGAGCCGTAAATTTACTTAAAACTTCGAGATTTTTTTTGTTTTTGTTAGTGTTTTTGTATGTAATGTGTGGCCCAAGCCAACTCTTCCTCAACAACTCAGTGTGGCCCAGAGATACCAAAAGGTTGGACACCCCGGTAGAGGAAAAAGAGACAATCTCCATGTCTCTTGGGAGGAACAATAGGATTGATGCAGAACAGGAGTGGAACACAGGCAATGGCTCACCTCTCCCTAGCACTCGGTCCAAGAGAAGATAAAAAATATAGGGTGGGGAGGACTCTTGGAACTTGAAATTCACAGGAGGTAAATTCAGGATCAATAGAAGAAAGTGCTCCTTCACACATCAGGGAGCAAGTTCACAGAGCTCATCATCCCAAAAAGAGATGCCGCAGGAAACATAAATAGGGTCCCTAAACTTGCAGATACATATGGAATAGCTGGAAGAAGAGGACGATGTTACACTGACATCTAAGGGAATCTTTTACTTCCTTGATCTGTTCCTCAGCTCCCTGGACTAAAACAATATCCAGGGCTACATGCACCATGGAAATGACTTAGTGTGGTGATCCAAGGATCTCAAGTTTCATCTGAGTTAACAATTGCCTAGGAAACTAACTTCCTTCTTGCTGCCTTCCTATAAGTGCCAGTGACAGATTCCATCTGTTAAACACCTTCTATTTTCCAGGCACTATTACTTTACACCCACTGTTTAATTTAAATCAAGCATCCAAAAAGCACTTACTCAGTACTCTTTTGTGCTCACCACTCTATGAAGTTCTATGGGTAGTGGAGAATTAAAAGACTCCATCTAGGTCATTAAGAAGTCTATGGTACATTTGAGAAGGCAGAAAAAATATGCATAATTTATTAAACAATTGACAGATACAGGAAACCACTAGAAATGATTGATAGATACAGGAAACCATTATGTATTTGAGGCATGTAAGATAAGGGACTAGTGGTTATAGCAAAGTGGTGAAGAGTTAGGCTCTGGCTCCAGACTGCCTGATTCAAATCCCAGCTGTTACACGTACCCACTGTGGGATTTGTGTAAATTACTCAATCTCTCTGAACCTCAGTTTCTTTACCTATGGAATGTGGATAATAACAATGCCTTCTTCATGGAGCTATTAAACTGTTAAATAAATCAATGCATCTGAAGCATTTAGAATAATGCCTTGCTCTGGCTGGTGTGGCTCAGTGGATTGAGGGCCGACCTGCTAACCCAAGGGTCCCAGGTTCGATTCCCAGTCAGGGCACATGCCTGGGTTGTGGGCCAGGTCCCCAGTGGGGAGCACACAAGAGGCAACCACACATTGATGTTTCTCTCCTTCTCTTCCTCCCTCCCTTCCCCTCGCTCTCAAAATAAATAAATAAAATCTTTATTAAAAGGAAAAAGAAGAATGCCTGAACATAGCAGGTGCTCAATAAATGTTCATTATCAGTGTTTTTATCTGTGATAAGGGCCACCATGGGAACAGTGGTGACCAGAAGACAGGCCAAGAGCTGCCTCTGCTGTCTGGCTGTGGTCAAGATGAAATTCTAATTCCTTCAACAGCCTGCAGTCTCAAACGCTGTACCCCCGGTTGCTCTTCAATCTCATCTCCTGCCCTCTCTCCGACTCACTTTGCCGAGACACGCCACTCTTCTCTGTTCTGTTCCCTGAGAACGACTATGAGCTCTTTTCCACCTCAGAGTGTCACACGTGACTTCCTTTCCCTGGCGTGTCACTCCTCCCCCGTACTTCACATGGCTGGCTCCCTCTCTTTCCACAAGTCTAGCTTAAATGTCACTTCCTCAGAAAGGCTTTCTGTTGCCATCTGGATCTGCCAGGGTCCTGGGGGGAAACAGTGGCACACTCACATGAGGGTAATTCGAAGAGGTTTGACAAAAGGACAATTTATACACAGGTGGAGCAAGATCAAGGGAGAGAACAAGGGACAGAGCAGAAACAACGTGAGGCCAGAAGGAAGAAGGAACAGGACAACGGCTAAGCCAGCCCAGGGTGATTCTGCACAGAGGAGCTCAGAGAATCCCCCTACCTCATCCCGACCCCCTGTCTCTGTAGCTGGAGGTGGGTCCCTTTGGTTAAACCTACTAACGCCAGAGGACAGGAGAGCCCCCTGATGCAGTCCATCCAGGTCAGCCTGCCAGGTCAGAGACCAGGCTGAACAGGGGGTTGGGAGGGCCTGGAGGAGCAATGGGGAGCTATCTGGCACACCATCCAGCCTGAACAGGCACCCCATCTTACCTTCCCAGTTACAACCTTAATCTTGTTTTCAACCACAAGATTAAGTTAGAACCATTCATATGTATTTAAGATCCATCTCTCATAATTGCAATGAGCTCTAGAGCCATGTTCGCTTTGGTTACCACTAGGTATTCACTTGGCTACATCATCAGGGTCATAGTATATAACTGGTAATGTTTGAGAGGGATGAATGAGTGGATAGAGTTGCTGCTACCCAAGAGGTGATAGTGAAAGACCCAAACTGCATTGTCCAAAGATGTGCAGCCATCGCAGATTTGGCCCAGATGAGTAGCCAGGAAGAACAGTATGCAAGAGATTAAGTCAATAGACAGGGATTCCCTAAAGGTAGAGACTAAGCCTGGAGTGGCAGGATCCTAGTTCCAGCTTTCTTGTCCATTTTGAGCAAGACCTGAGTCAACAGATGAACAGATGAGAATAGGAGACAGAGTCCCGTCCCCAGGAGGAGGATGGCAAGAACCAGGCAGGGCAGCAGGGCCTCAGCTGGCAGTCAAGCCCAGGTGGGAACTGGGATGCTTGGGAAAAGAGGCAAGTCAGACCCTCTGTGAGGGAGAGGGACAAACCAGCCTCCCCCCATTCACACTGCAGACAGTGTGATTTTTCTAAACTATAAATCTGATCATGTCATCCCCCCACAGAAACTCTCCCACTCACTTTCTCAGCAAACATTTATTGCCTGCCCCTGATGTGCAAGCCCAATCTTCCTAATACAGTAATAAGTCCCTGAGTATCCTGGCCCCTGCTTGCTTCTCTAGCCTCTTTTCACACGTCCACCTCCAACACATGTGTTCTCTCTCTCTCCCCCCGCCACCCAGATTTCCTATACACCAGTCCCTCCTTCCCCTCTGCATTTTTTCACATAAAAGTTCCCTCAACCGAAACAGTCTTCACTTGCAATTCACTGGTTAAATTTTGCTCTTTCTTTGAGTCTCAGCTTAGACCTTGCTTCTGGGAAGTCATCCCTGACCTTCCAAGGTAGAGTTAAGAATTTCTTCGGGCTTTTGAGTTATCTCAGTACGCTGTACCTCCCTCATCAGAACACTTGTCACTCTATATCATAGCTGCCTATATAAGTGTCTGCCTCCTACCTAGACAATGAATTTATGAAAGTAGGTCAGAGTTTGTCTTGTCCAGATGGTACATCCAATACCTAGAACAGTGCCTGGTACATAATAGTGTTGTTGAATGATTAAGTGGATGGATGGATGGATGGATGGATGGATGGATGGATGGCACATGACTGATATTAAGAGAAAGCTTTGATTCAGTCCGGTTCAGCAGAAACTCATCAAAACATACTGAATACTGGGCCAAATATGGGAAGAAAGTACTAGTTGTTCCAGGCCACCATAGGGTCAGACACTCCGAAAAGACTCTAACAAGATTCACCACATGAGGTTTTATCACCTGTGAGTGGGCAGGGTCAGGGAGGGCCAGGCTGATGTTACTCAAGACAGACTTCTAAAAGAAGAGAATAGTGGCACTCAAAGAAGTGATGCACAGGAGTAATAATACTGTCACAGCCTGCATTATGGTGCACTTATTTTATGTAAGGCTCTGTGCTAAAAGCTTTATATATTTTATTTCATGTAAGTGACAGAGGCAGGATGTAAAACCAGAGTCTGATTCCAGGGTTACACACTTAATGAATATGCTACAAAGTCTCTCAAAGCTTGGGAGGAGAGAAAACAGAGATATGTCCCAAGCAAGGACATCCAACAGACAAAGATGGCAATAAACAAGTCTTGGACAAGATCTGGCAGAGTGTCAGCCCTGGCTGGTATAAGGAAGCAGAGGGCTGAAGACAAGGGAAAGAATCCTGCATAAGACTGAATATCACGCCAAAGACTTTAGAGTTGGGCCCACAGGCAATAGAATGTTAGATGGAATTATGATTACCTGGTACTTGAGACAGCATTTTCCATGGGTGAGGAAAGACAGAGGACCACTTAGGAGACTTTATAGAGAGCCAAGAGACAGGTGACAAGTAACTGAACTCAGAAGGTGACCTGGGAAAATAGAGGAGCCCTGGCAGGAGAACCCAGGGTAGAATTGTGGTAGTGAGAGTCAGTGGGCTACCCACTCATTCTGGTTTTACTCTCAGTGCAAACTAAAGCAGTGAATTGGTTCTGGCTCCTGCCCCAGACCCAAAAGCTGCTTCTGTTTTCATTCATCAACTTAAGCAAACCTGATTAACTGCCTTGCTGTTACATAAACAGGTCTGTGGATCTCAGTCATTAGCCAGGTCCAGTTTTGAAGTCACTGACCTACAGTCTCTCCAGGATACTAAGAGAGAAACTTAATTTAATTGACTTGATTTAAAAAAAAAATCTGTGATGACTTTAATGGAAATAGACCACTAGCAGAGAGATCTTGGTGACAAATAAAAATTCAAATGACTGAAGAGCTTCAACAGCCAACCAGTCCACAATAAGCCTGATTTCCCTGGTGGCTTGGCTGGCTCCCAAGAGCGCTCTCTCCTCCCAAGTATGCCCCCTTGACCAAGTGGGAACAGCCTACCCGGTAAAGATGTTTGCTGCCTTGGAGTTAGAGGTAAAGCGCAGAGCTTGATGGAGATATGTGGGAATGTGAAAGAGAAAACTCAGATTTTACCTCTGTTCCCTGTCTGAGTGGGGAGACCCAGCATTTATTCCAGGGTACAAGCCAGAAACCTGAGACACCTCGTTCTTCCTCACCCATTGGTCACCAAGTTCTGTTTATTTTAACTCATTAACATCTCTCAGAGCACCATCTGTACTATCTTATCTCTCTTGGTTACTACAAAACAGCTTCCTATCCACACATTCCTACATTCTGTGCTTCAGCCACAGTGAAAGGCTTTCCGTGCCACCAGGGCATCCTTTATGTTCCATCATTGCACCTGGGGAAGAAGGCCATCCATGCACTGGACATCCCAACAACAGGGGCAGATAAAGCAGGAGTAAACTTTAATGACATCACCCTTAACCTTGGTGCCCTGTATTCATCTCCAAGGGCTGCTGTAACAAATTACCACAGACTTGGTGACTAAAACAATAGAAAGTTATTCTCTTGCAGTTCTGAAGGCCAGAAGTCCAAAATCAAGGTTAGAGAAAGGATCCTTCCTTGCCTCTTCCAGCTCTGAGTAGCTGTCAGCATTCCTTGGCTTGTGGCTGCATCAGTCCAATCTCTGCCTGCATCCTCACAGGGCCTTCTCCTCTCCTCTTCTCTCCCTATGTCTTCTCTTCTGTCTCTTATAAGTACATTTGTCATTAGAGCAATGGTCCACCAAGATAACCCAGGATGATCTCGCCTCAAGATTCCTAACTTAATTACATCTACAAAGAGCCTTTTTCCAAATAAGGTCACATTCACAGGTTCCAGGACTACAGCATGAGCATATTGTTCGGGGACCTGACCAGAGAAGGCTGTGCTGGGGGTAACTCTTGAGCAGAAGGATGACTGTAGGCTGAATATTTGTGTCACCTCAAATTAATCCCCAATGTGATGGTATTTGGATCTGAGGCTTTTGATGATTTGATCATACAGGAAGAACCCTCATGGATGGGATTAGTGCCCTATAAAAGAGACGCTTCTTACACCCCTTCTGTCATGTGAGGACACAGCAGAAAAGACGACCATCTATGAACCAGGAAGTAGGTTTTAAACAGACACCAAATCTGCTAGCACCTTGACTTTGAACTTCCCAGCCTCCAGCACTGGGATAAATTTCTATTGTTTATAAGCCACCTACCTATGTTAATTTGGTATAGCATCCCAAATGAAGTAAGACAAATACCTTTCTCGAGATATAAGTAGCAAATGAGGTAGAGCAATATTACCCAGGGATGTGAGAAGAAGGGCAAAGGTATCAACTAATTTGTCCTTTAAATTGTAACCCACTGTTGTACTTAAGCCCTGACCCCCAAGGAACCCTGAGAGGAATCAGAAGTAGACCAGAGTCTGAGGCCTAAGCCTGTCCCTGCTTCCTCTGGAACTGGGACCCTGTGACATAGCCTGCCCATCATCAGTCCCAGTCCTAAAGGTTCCGAGACCTCACATCCTTAAGCCTGTTTTATGAGCTTCAGGAAAGGAGCTGAACGAGAGGAAAGACTATGACACTTGGATTTAATCCTGGTTCAGCCACTTCCTAGTTGCTTCAGTTGCCATAAGGCAGGATCATGATAGTTACCTCTCGGGGCTGTTAGGGCACAAGAAGTGAGCACTGTGCCTGGCACATAATGGGGGTTCTGAAAACGGTTGGTTTCCCTACGCACTTCAAAGGTGACCCATTACTTCTGTGTCTACCGAGGAAGGATGGTCCCATGTTTCTCCCATCCTGCAGGCATCCAATCTGATGGGGAGGCATAAGAAGATACATAAGCAATGAGAAGAGGGGAACACTAATAGGCTCTCTATGCAGCACCAAACAAGCTTGGGTGAAAACTCCTCCTTCTTTGTTCTTTAGGACCAGGCAATGCTTTAGCCCCTGCCATCCTGCATTAAGCAATGTTTCAACTCTGTGTCTTTCTTTATCTAACAAGTGGGGCCACTGGGTAAAAGGGAGCACTCCTTGGATAACTTAGCATGCCTTTCAGTTCTCTCCTGGTTGTTATATAGGATATGATTTTATTCACCTAATTTACTGTTGCTGGACCAAGGATTGACTGTTCAGGTCAAACTCCCAGTGTTGTAAAAATCTAGCACAGCTCATATTCTTCGAGAGTGACAGATGCCAAAGATTCCAAGATCCCATAAGATATTTGTGCGCAAAGAAACAGAAAGGGAGCCATGAGAATAAACATCACCCGTTTGGGGATCAAAGTCTTCTGATGTCCCACCACTCCCACTCACTGCTGCATATTGGGAAATGTCACAGTAGAGGAAGGTGGCTGACACTAGCAAAGAGTGTGCAATGCTTGGCAGCAACTATAAAATGTTGCCTGGGGAAGGGTTTCCTGCACCTTGGGGAGGATCATCTCTCTTTAGACAAAAAGGCTTCATGTTGCCAACCTCTATGCAACTGGCTGTTAGGTTCTACCTGGATAATAAAACTTTGCAGGTTATTGCAAGCAGAGAGTCTTTGTCACCATTAAGCTACCCTAATGGCCCAGGAGCCACAATAATTGAAAAGTGTCTGGTCCAGCTGGCACAATGCACGTTTTTTGAAAGAAACTCGTCTGGACGAATGGTTCTCAATTAAAGGCAATTTTGCTCCCCCCAATCCCACCCCAGGAGATAGGTCATGGTATCTGGAAACATTTTTGGTTTTCACAACTGGGAAGGTGCTACTGGCGTCTAGCGAGTAGAGGTCAGGGATGCTGCTAAACATCCTACAATACATACGAGAGCTGTCCAAAACAAAGAAGTATCCAGTCACCCTGTCTGTAGCCTTAGAAGTTGAGAAACTCTAATCTAGATCCTTCACCCAGAACAATGCAGAAACATTTCTCTGAGTCGGGCCCAACTCCCTCCAGCAGCTCAGGTCATGCCCTGGCAATGCGAGTTTTTTGGGTGAGCTGTTTTTCCTCCCAGCGCTGGGCCCACCCCACTCTCCTGCCTGAAGCCCCTCCCCTCGGGAATAGCACTCACAGGCCTAAGATGAAAGACTGGTGCTGCAGGCCCCCATGGCAACTTGATTGCTTTTAATTAATTCTGCTTGATTACAGCACAAGGGAGTCGCATCGAAGAGATAAGACAGGCTCTTTATATTCTGTCTCATTAAAAAAGTTTGGATCAGGAAGCTTTTCAAAGAGCTATGCGTCTCCTTTACTTTTGTGTCATTTTTAATTGAGGAGGACACAGGGAGATGTGCCGAGCTGCACTGAGCAGAGACATGTAAATGAAAGATGAAATGCCGAGGTCCCTTTTGGGGAAGAGCAGCTAGGATTGGGATCCGGGTGAAATAGCCAGGACAGAGCCAGTCCACTGTAGCTGAAAGAGAGTGTTGGTAGAGAAACATCCCTTTTCATCCATTAGTAAGAGTGCATCAGTCCAGATCTATAGAACAACATGGCTCAGGCTCTTTACAAGGTGCAAAAGACTCTAGGGGAGAAGCTAGAAGATTGTACACTGGTGATAAGAGAAAAGGGATGGGGAGAATGGATCACCACCAATTATCTGCACTGATGTTCCCTAGCTAGAAGACCACTGCCTCTCTAGGGAAACCTAGCCCAACTTCTTCATGCAGATTTAATCTCCTGCAACACATGCTTCATCTCTCCGGCAAAGGCATTATGTTGTATTAGTTTTCTATTGCTGCATAACAAATTACTCCAAAACTTAATGGTTTTAAAAAGGCAAAGAGGGCCCTGACCCACGTGGCTCAGTTGGTTAAACGTCATCCTGCAAAGTGAAAAGTCACCTGTTCAATTCCCAGTCAGGACATATGCTTAGGTTGTGGGTTTAGTCCCCAGTTGGGGACTTGCAAGAGGCAACAGATCGATGTTTCTCTCACACATCAATGTCTCTCTCTCTCTTTCTCCCTCCCTTCCCCTCTCTCTAAAAACAAATAAAATCTTAAAAAAAAAAAAAAAAAGGCAAAGAGAGAGCTTCCAGTCAAGATACCAGTGAAGGTAAATGCAATACTCCCATCCTATCTCAACCACATCAAAATTAAAACTAAACTACAGAACAACAATCATTCAAAACCACCTGAAATCTAGCTGAACAGAAGTCCTACAACTAAGCCTATAAACAAGAAGCCACATCAATACTGGTAGGAGGGGCAGAAGGCAAAAACAGCTGGTCCCACACCCACATTTGGTGGATAAAAATCAGGAGGGATATCTCAGCTGCAGAGTTTCCCCCTGAGGAGCTTCAGATCCCAGCCCAACACAAGGCTCCCCAGCCCAGAGTTCCAATGACAGGAAGAGAAGTCCTCATAACTTCTGGCTGTAAAAAGCAGTGGGAATTGTGGCTGAGTGAGATGGAGTCCCAAGCATTCCTCTTAAAGGACCTATACACGAACTTACTTGGACTTACTCCCTCTGAGCTCCAGTGCTGGGACAGCAGCTTGAAGGGCACCAGGGACATACAGAGAGAAATGGAATTATCTGGCATCAGAGTGAGAGCTGGAAAAGCAGCTTTCTCCAGATTGAAGTGCTGGCAGAAGCCATTGTTCCTTTTCTGAGCCCTCCCCTTTCAGAACTGGCAGGTAGGTGCCATACCGGAGTCCCCATCAACCTGGCTTACACTGTTCCATCTGCCATGATGATTCCCTGACACTCTACCCGACCCAATGTGCAGACTCACCCCAAGCTGTTTCCAGTGGTTTTTCTATACAAATGGCCTATCTTGGCTCAAGCTTCAGACTTTCCTAAAATCTCTCAGACAAGCAACATCTGGTCTCATACCTCTCACTAAACAGCTCAAAGCCAAGTACTGAAAGCAGCCAGCCTTGGTTTGCAGCTTGGCCTCTCCTGGGCACCTCCAAGCCCAGAACAAGTAGCAGCTGTCTGCAGATCACTTTGTAGCTCATGCCCAGTGGCCCCACACTGAACACAGTAAACAGCTGACCTTAGCCTGCACCTCCTAGGAATCACCAGAGCCAGCAAGCACACCCAGTGGTCAGTTTCAGACCACATCAAAGCACCATTCAACCATCTCCACAAGTGACACACTCAAGGGGTAGACTCAGTGGGCACCAGAACCCCACTGAAGAAAGAGGTGCCCTGCTGTGTGGGATGCGTCCCTCTGCACAGCTGATCCTCCACAATGATCACAGCCAATCCTTGTAGCCAAATGGCCTGGGGTAAATCCCTCTCATTGATGTGCCAACAGAAATAAAGACTCAACTACAATAGGAGGGTGTACATAGCCCACATGGGGAGAGGGCATACCTGGAGTGCCTAACTTAGGTAAACAGAGACTGTGCCACTGGACCCTACAGGACACCTATTACATCAAGCCACACTACCAAGACATGGAGTCAAAGCAGCTTTACCTATACACGGAAACAAACACATTGAGGTTACCAAAATGAGGAGGTAAAGAAATATGTCCCAAATGAAAGAACAGAATAAAACCCCAGAAAAAGAAATAAAGTATACACTGACATGAAGAATAATTTACAGGGATTCAACAGCAGAGTAGATGAAGCCAAGAACCAAATTAACAATTTGGAATACAAGGAAGCAAAAAACACTCAATCAGAAGGGCAAAAAGAAATAAGAATCCAAAAAAATATAAGGATAGTGCAAGAAGCCTCTGGGACAAATTCACACATATCAACTTTTGCATCATGGAGGTGCCAGAAGGAAAAGAGAGAGAGCAAGGAATTAAATATCTGTTTGAAAAAATAATGGCAGAAAACTCTATAGTATGGTGAAGGAAATAGACATACAAGTTCAGGAAGCTCAGAGAATCCTAAACAAGATGAACCCAAAGAGGTCCACACTAAGACACATCATATTAAAATGCAAAAGGTGAGCTCTGGTCAAGATGGCCACACACACAGAGACATGACTCACCTCTTCACACAACCACATCAAAATTACCACTAACATATAGAACAACTACCACTCAGGAACATCAGAAATCAAATTGAATGGAAGTCTGACAACTAAGAAACTGGAGAAACCACATCTATCCTGACTGGTAGAAAGGGCACAGACACAGAACAGGGAGGGGTATCTCAGGAGTGAGGAGTCCCAGACCCACACCAGGGCCCCCAGCCCAGGATTCCAGTGCCAGGAAGATAAGTCCCCACAAGGTCTTGCTGTGAAAACCAGCGGGGACTGAGTTAGTGGAGGAGGCTGCCGGAACACTAATCAGTTCTTCTTGGGGAACCCACACATGGACTCACCTACTCAGACTTGCTCCCTCTGAGCTCCAGCACCTGGGTGGCAGCTGGAAGGGCACCAGTGGCATACAGGGAGAGACTGAAGTATCTGGCATTGGGGCGAGCAGAGAACATTGTTCCTTTGCTGAGCCCACCCCCAACAGAGCCAGTAGGGTGGTGCCATATCTGAGACTCCACCAACCTGGCTAACACTGTGTGACCCACCTTGGAGATCCACAGAGGCTCTACTTCACCTATAGGCCCACCCAAGCTAATTTTCCATAGGAATGGCTGGTCTTGGCCCCTAAATCCCATCAAACAAGCAACAGCTGACTCCAGTGAGCCCTACCAACAGCCAGATTACAGTCACAGCTTGACTTCACCTTGGAATCTCCAAGCCCAGCCCAAATAGCACCTGTCTTATATTGCTTTACAGCTCAGGCAGGGTGTCTCCTGGGCAAAACACAGGTAGGGGTGACCTTGGCCTGCACCACCCAGGAAACCCCAGGACCAACAGCCAGTGGACAGCTACAGACAGCATCGGAGCACCACCACCCTGTCTCTGCACAGCTGATCCTCCTCAGAGGGCTGAGGTTGGTGGTAAGTGGTCACAGCCAGTCCTTGGAGTTGGCTGGCCTGGGTAAATCCCTCCCATTGATCTGCCAACAGCAACCAAGGCTCAACTACAAGAGGGGAGGGTGTACTCAGACCACACAAAGGGCACACCTCAAGTACCCAGCTTGGGTGATAGGGGAGGCTGTGCCACGGGACCCTACAGGACACCTACTACATTAGGCCACACTACCAAGACATGGAATCAAAGCAGCTCTACCTAATACATAGTAACAAACACAGGGAAGCTGCCAAAATGAAGAGACAAATAAGCATGGCCCAAAGGAAAGAACAGATCAAAACTCCAGAAAAAGAGCTAAATGAATTGGAGACAAGCAATGTGTCAGATGTAGAGTTCAAAACATTGTTTATAAGGATGCTCAAGGAACTTACTGAGGACTTCAGCAGCATTAAAAAAGACCCAGACAGAAGTGAACGATAAACTAACTGAAATAAAGAACAATTTACAGGGAAACAACAGTGAAATGGATGAAGCCAAGAATCAAACCAATGATTTGGAACATAAGGAAGCAAAAAACAACTACACAGAACAAGAAGAAGAAAAAGAATCCAAAAAAATGAGGATAGTATAAACAGCCTCTGAGACAAATTTAGCCAACATTTGCCTCATAGGGGTGCTAGAAGAAGAAGAGAAAGAGCAGGAAACTGGAAATTTATCTGAAAAAAATAGTGAAAGTAACCATCCCTAATTTGGTGAAGGAAATAGAAACGCAAGTCCAGAAAGCACAGAGTCCCAATTATAATGGATGCAAAGAGACCCACACCAAGATACATCATCATTAAAAAGCCAAAGCTTAAACATAAGAGAGACTATTAAAAGCAAGAGAAAAGAAATTAGTTACAGCAAGGTCGCCAGATGAGAGGGGATTGGGGAGAATGGGTGAAGAGATGAGGGGATTAAGAAGTACAAATAGGTAGCTATAGAATAGCCATGGGGATATAAAGTACAGTATAGGAGATGGAGTAGCCAAGAACTTATACACATGACCCATGGACATGAACAATGGTGGGGGAATTGCCTGAAGGAGTCGGGGGTGCTGGGTGGAAAGGGGCAAAGGGGGAAAAATCAGGACAACTGTAATAGCATTATCAATAAAATATAATTTTTAAAAAAAGAAAAATATGCAAAAGTTAGCAGGTTGGTGGTAGGTGGAAGAAGTTAAAGGGAGGATAAATGGTGGTGGAAAGAGACTTAACTTCAAGTTGTAAACATACAGTACAATAAACAGAGGAGGTATTATAGAATTGTATACCTGAAACCTATATAATATTAGTAATCAATGCCACCCCAATAAATTCAATCAATCAATCAATACAAAAGGTTTAAGGCAAAGAGAGAATCTTAAAAACAGCTGGAGAAAAGCAGTTACCGCCAAGGGAGCTCCCCTTAGACCAGGGGTGTCCAACCCATGGCCCATAAGCCATATGCACCACCCAGGATGGCTATGAATGTGGCCCAACATAAATTTATAAATTTACTTAAAACTTTTTTTTTTGTTCATCAATTTTCATTAGTATTTGTGTATCTAATGTGTGGCCCAAGAGAGCTCTTCTTCCAGTGTGGTGAGAGATCCCAAAAGGTCGGACACCCCTGATTAAACTGTCAACTGATTTCTCAACAAAAACTTTACAGACCAGAAGGGATTGGCATAAAATATTCAAAGTTATGAAAATAAGAACCTACAACCAAGATTACTCTACCAAGCAAAGCTATCATTTAGAATCCAAGGACAGATAAATTTCCCAGACAAACAAACAAACAAACAAAAAAAAACCAAACCCTACAGGAGTTCATCATTACCAAACCAGTATTACATGAAATGTTAAAGCATCTTCTTTAAGAAGAAGAAAATAAAAAATATGAAAAATAAGGTGTCAATAAACACATACCTATGAGCAATTAAATACAAAAAACAAAATAAATGAACAAGAAGAACAGAAACAGAGTCATAGATACAGAGAACATTTTGATGGTTGCCAGATGGGAGAGGGGGTTAGGGGAATGGCGAAAAAGATGAAGGGATTCAGAAGTACAAGTTGGTTGTTACAGACTAGTCTTGGGGATGTAAAGTACAGCATAGGGAATGTAGGCAATAATAGTCTAATAACTATGTGTGGTATCACATGAGTATGAGATTTATCAAGATAATCACTCAGTAAGTTATATAATGTCTAATCGCTGAGGTTTGCACCTGAAACTAATATAATATGTCAACCGCAATTGAAAAAATAAAAAATGATTTTAAAAAAGGCACACATTCATTATCTCATAGTTTCTGGGCATCAGGAATCTGGATGCGCCTTAGTTTAGCTCAGTACATCAGGCTCTGAGTACCACAGGGTGCTGCCCTCAGGAGGGGTGGGATCCACTTGCAAGTTCACTCTCATGGCGGCTGGCAGGCCTCAGAAGATGCACCTCCGAGCTCACTGCTGTGGTCATTGGCAGGCCTCAGGTCCTCGGTGGCCTTTGGCCAGAAATACGCTCAGAACATGGCAGCAGGCTTCCCTCAGAGCACATGAGCAAGAGAGTGAGAGAGGACAGCTAAAGACAGAAGCCAGAGGCTGTTTGTAACTTAATCACTGAAGTGACATCCCATTACTTTTCCTGTAGTTATTAAAAGCAATTCCCTAGATCCAGCCCACTCACACAGGGAGGGGAGTACACCAAGGCCTGAAAACCAGGAGGCGGAGACCACTGGGGACCTCCTTAGAGGCTGCCTTCCACACTCATTGCATTGTAATAATCTGCCTCTTTTTCTAGAACAATTACTCCTTGAAGCTGGGATTCCTGTTTATTTGCCTCTGAATCTGCTACACCTACCTCTGTGTCTTGTGTGTGCTGGGCACTCAAGGAGTGTTTTATAGAATAAACAAACACATAAATGCATGCATGAATGAACTAATGAATGAATACACAAATAAATGAAATAAATCCTGTCTTAAACATTATTTGTACTCATCAAACCAGTCCTCAACAAATACTTGGTCTCCAAAACTACAATGGCAAGAGCAGATATATCCATATTTTCTAAAAACTCAGCTTATTTAAACATAAATTTGAAATAACAGAATGCAATCATATTTTATTCTATTTAACATGGGGCCATTACTATCCTATCCTATTATGGTCTTGTCTGAGTTCACTAAGATATTTTCTCTTTGGGGATTAATGACTGATAGTAAATCAATAATGCTTAAAAAACAAAGCTTTTCATTATTTTAAGCTGCTATCTGGGTGACACTAAACAGTAGAACAATGATCAGGAGTGAAGCAGTTGTGTTTAGACTTAGTTAGTCTTTATGCAAGATCGATGAGCAGAGGAGGTGGAGACTCAGGAGCAGAGGTCTGAGCGGGACCAGGAGAGGCTGGCGCCTGAAGACCCAGCACACAGGCTCGGATGAGGCCAGGGCGAGAAGGTGAGCCCAGCTGAAGCTGACTGAAAAGTCAACTCATGCCAGTGGTGCCCCAGGATCTAGGGAAGGGCTAACAAGTATTCATTAGATGAACAATTAGTTATCAAAGCAAGTTCAGCCACAAGAAGGTTTAAGAGACAATAGTGTTTCAACTCATGAGTTTAAAGGCAGATGCAAAGAACCTGGCAGGCAATAAGGAAGCTTAAGGTCCCAAGGCCCTGGGCTCAGAGACAGAATGCCCCACACCCACAAGGATGGTCTGAGCCAAGTACGGTCCTAATAACTGGGATACAAGGCCAGAACATAAGGTGGGGGGCTAGAGAGAGGCCCCAGACACCAGGAGCATTTTGGTTTCAGGATTAAGCAAAGTGCTTCTCTCTAAGATTGGACTGAGTCACTGAGATGCTAAATCCTAAATGAGACCTCCTTACATTTCCCCTTACCTGGAACTGAATTGGGTCCACAGCCAGGTGGCAGGAAGGGAGATGCAAGTTTCTAGGATGAGACCAAAGAGCCTGTACTTCCCACCTGCCTGGTGCCCCACCTCTTAGAGGAGGGGTACCTATCTGCAGAGCTCAAATTCAGGGCCAGCATTTTGGGCCACAATCCCACTGAATGGGGACACAAAGGGATCAGGCAAAAATGTGTGTGGCCATTTTATGGATGCTCTCTTCTCTCCAATAAGATTAAGTAGGAGGCACTCAAAGGAAATGTCCCCAAGGGAAAAACCTTGGTCAATGATTTAGGCCAGCTCGGCTCTAAGCATTAAGGTAAACCCTCTCCCAGTCCTGGTTCCACTCATTGACCATGAAGCCTTAGAGACAGATCTTTTCTCCCAATGAAATGGTAAGAGTTGAGTTTGAAGTCCAAGCTTTAGGTTGGAAGAAGATGAAACAGACCAAATATTTTAGGCCATTAATGCCAACATAGCTAAGGTGAACATAGCCCCTCATGGCCAAGACTAGCCGACTCATGCACCACACTGGGTTTGAAGCCGAGGCCCCCAGCAAGAAAGTGTTCTTAACTAGCCTCAGGTTGTCCTGAGCTCCTAGCTTGCAACCAACACAAATCCTAGCTCAGTCACAACACAATATTACCTCCAGGAGTCAGGAGACCAAACCTCATGTCCAAGAATCAAACTGGGAGACGAGGAGGGCTCTCAGGGGCAGAGCTGAGCTGTTCATTACAGTTCAGGAGGGAGACACCAGCACAGGAAGTTGATGAAGACCAGTGGTGTAGAACCTGGAATGACCAGAATTTGGTGTACATAAACACTAAGCTTTTTAGAAGACGGCAGAAACTACATCCTGAATCCATCCTGAGGAAACTACTTCCAAAGAGTTAATTAGGATAAATCGTTCAGTGCAGGTATTTATTTAATTATTTATTTTACAACTCTCTGTTGATGCTTGCCTGCGATGTGGCAGGCACTGTGGGGAATACAAACATGCCCAAGGTATGCTCTCTGGCCTCAAAGGAGCTTGTAATTTAGAAGGGAAGACAGATATCTACACAGTTAACACAAGGGAGGAAGGCAATAGGGGAAGGGGTGAGCATGCAACTAATCAGCCTCCTGATTCAAATTTAGTAAAATTTATGTTACATGTATTTTACCACAATTTTAAAAGTTGAAAAAAAAATTATTCAGTTGATTACTATTTACCAAACACTATGTTATATGCTAGTCCACATAAAAATACGAAGGATACAGAATCGCCGCCCTTAAGAAGCTCACAGTCTGAGGGAGCAAGGCAAGAATTAGGTAAATCTCAACTCAGACGTCACCTCTCCCAGGAAGTCTTCCCTGATCTGCCCACCCTGAGTTAAGTCAGCTTCAGGTTTTCTCTCAATAGTCTGTGCTGGTTTGTTTCATAAGTATCTTCATTTATTCAGCAAACATTTATTAAGGGAGGTGTTAGTAATATAAAACTAAATGAGGCTTTCAGTGTAAAGGAAGAAACAAACATGCAGATGAATAAGTGTACCCCCCAAAAAATTACTACACCTCTTTAACCAGACTGAGCTTCTGAAAGTTGTGTTCTGTAAAGGATGGATGGATGGATGGACAAGTAAATGAGTATCTATGGTATGGGCGAGTGTATCACAAACTATGTGCCTGTAAATATGAACAGGGGTCATTTAAACTGGGTTCCCATAGAGGAATGGGAGTCTGCATAGAGAAATGGAGGAAAGACACTTCAGACAAGGATGTGGACATGGGAAAAATCCTGCAAGTTCAGGAAGCAGCAGAGGATTAGGTCATTCTGAGGAGTTTGCAGTCTGTCGTGATGAGCAGAAGAATGTGACCTAACTCTTTACTTCCACTTGCTCTCCTCCAAGGGTTGGAGAAAGCAATATTGAGCTTAAAGACGATGGCACAGAACCAGGTAAGAGTTATTTTACTTATGTGGGAGAATATAAATAGAGAAAGATGGCTGAAATTAATAAATGTTTAGGAAGTAAACATTATTCTTGTAGACAGATTTGGCAACAAATTGGACTGGAAGGTTTATCCATTTGTTCAACAAATATTTATGGAACATCAGCTATGTAATAGACACTCTTCTAGACTCTGAATCAGAAAGCCAATGTCTTACTCCTGTGAAACTTATGTTACGGTGGGGTGAAAAAATAATAAAGATGCAAAGAGAAGTTAACATGACAAAGGTGTATCAACTTGGGCGAGTTGCTTCATTTTTTCCATGCCTCAATTTCCTCATTTGCAAAATGAGGATATTAATAGTATCTGCCTCAGCGGATGGTTGTGAGGACGTAATGAGTGAATATATATGAAGAGCATAGAATTGTGCCTGGCCTGTAGTAAGTACTGGGTAATTATGAGTTACTATAATTAAGAAAATAATACAGAGTACTGCATTAGAGAGGGACTTTAGTAGTAAAGTTAGGGAAAGATAATTTTGGTTAGCAGAGTAAGGAAGGCTTTCCTGGTTACTTGCTCTTCAGCCAAGACCCAAAAGACGGATGAAGGATCCAAAATTGCCAAGTTCTGTGGAAAAGCACTTTAGGCAGATGGAAAGATCCTGAGTCTGGAATTAGCTACGAGCATCCAAGAAATAGGGAGAAGGCCAGCATGGCCAGAGCACAGTGAACCAAGGGTAGGAGTGAGGAATGAAGTTAAAGAGGTCAGCAGGGGCCAGAAAGGGCAGGAAAGTCCTGGGTTTTATTTCAATAGCAATGGGAAGGAAGCCATCAGATGATTTTACAAGGAGAGTGACAGCCACTGATTCCTAGTTTTAAAACGTCTCTCTGGTTTCTTATAACATAGGTTGTGAAATACGGCTACTATTTCCCCCAATCCCTGTGTGCCCATCCCCTTGTTGTGTGATACTGTCACTCCCCCATCAAGAGGGGGCAATCTATTTCTCCACCCACTTGAACCTGAGCAGGTCTCCTGACGACTTTGATCAACAGAATGCACTGGAAGTGATATTTGGAAGTTCCAACTCTAGACCTCAACAACACTGTACAGCTTCCACTCTTACCCTCTTGCTACTTTGTGTAGTAATCATACTTTTTCATTTTCCATATTTTATGATGTCTGTGTATCATTGGAGGGCCTTGCAGGCTGAGAAGAGACAGCCTCCCCCAGCCCCAGGGCTAATTAATTCCTAGAGAAGGTAAACAACTCGTCCAGGGAGTCTGCCTTTCATATGCAAACCAACAATACTTGAGCCCGTACCCCAACCACCTCTTTTTATCCAACTCCCCACACCAAGCCAATGTCTCCCCTGCCCGAAATCAACCACTGTCAACTACCAGACAACTGGGATGGTCTCTGTGTCTCAAAGCCCGTCAGGATTATTCAAACTAGCCAGTCCTAACCTGCCCTTCCCTGCTTCCTACGGAAGTCCCAATAAAGGCCTATGTCTTCTCCTCACTTCTGTCTCCGGACATGGGTACTTCCACAGGGTCCTGCACCAAGTGCTATGGTTACCAAACATGGACCTGTTGGGGGCTGGGAGCCCAGATACTATTACCAGAACACCCCCTCTTTCCCCAGAGTCCCTCTGTTCCAGGTTCGTTTGCCCACTGCCCTTGAAATTTTGGCTCTCAATGCCAGAGCTTGGTGAAAAGGAAAGGAACTACTTATTCAAAAGTTATACAAGTTTTGATTCACAGCTAAATGTGGCCCTTAAAGCTCAAAATCCCTTTAAAACACCCACCATTTAACACACACAGCAAGACAGTCCTGCCGTCCCCCCTTTGCTGTCAGGCCAGTCAGGGGTACCGTCCTTCAGAAGAAAAAGAACAGAAGCCAGGAGCTCCGCTAGCCAGGCCTCTCACTGTTCCCACTCCATCCGCTGCATTACCGCGGTCTCCAGTTCTTCATTCAGAGCCACAGGGCACTTTCTCCTGGCCCACTGGCAAGAGTCCTTTCTCCCCTTTCCTTCCTGCATGGTCTTCGCATTGTTCCGTCTCGGCGTGGAGCAAACCATCTCTGAGCTCTCACCCACACACGCTGTAACGGGGGCGGGGGTGTTGGGGGAAACCACCGGCATGGCTGCCACATCTTGCTTTCCTGCTTCCTAAGCCATGTGGTCAAGGGAGCCTCCACTCCGCTCCCAGAACCGCGTGGTCAAAAGCCTCTAGCAAGGCTGCTGTGCCTGGGTCCCAACCCTGGCAGGAATCCTCCCCAGCAACCCCATCTTCGACTCCTTCGGGAGGCAACGGAGGACCTCCTCACGACTACATCCTCGGTTTAAGTGTTGTAAACCTTCCTGGTGAGCCTTATTGAGATGCAAAATAACTACCTTTGCACAGGAGGTCCGAAGCTATCCCACTGTTATTGACATGCAAAACGACTCTCAAGGGCCCTGCTCCAAGTCCAGTATGAAGCCTGGCCTGCTCCTGAGACACAAAGTCAGTCTCAGTTGCCCTGCTCCCTGTCTCCCATCCCCCATGGGGGCCCGCCTTGGGGGCGGGGAAGAGGGACGGGGTGGGCCGTGAGAATAGCCTATATTTTTCTTGGACACCGCAATTTCTAGACCCCATTACAAATCCCCTTGGGTGGGGGTGCCTAGCTGCACCCTGTTACACTACGGCTCTTGTTTCCAGAGGTAGTATGAGTACCATTACATTTTGTCTTTTCATGTTGTCACCCAGTCACCTTTATAAATTAAGACCGGGGCACAAATCACCCTGCCATGTGAAGAAAGCCAGGCTAAACTGCTGGAGAGTGAGACCAAGAAGAACACAGATAAGCTGCCCCAGCGGAGGGTGCCTGGACCAGCCAGCCCCAGTGGAGCTGTCAGCTGACTGCGTGCAGCAGAACAAGTAACCTCAGGTGAGCCCAGCAGAAAAACCACCCAGGTAAGTGTGGCCCAAATTGCTGACTCATGGAATTGTGAGCAAACAGAATGGTTACTGTCTTATGCCACTTAGGTTGGGCGTGGCTTGTTACACAGCAATAGATAACCAATACCCTGCTCTGTGGAGAAAGGACTCTCTGTGAATAAGAGTGGAAACCAACATTAGAAGACATTAGTCCAGGCAAGAACTGACATGGCCCCGACAAGAATGAACTTGGCCTAGAATGGTAGCAGTGGAGATGGAGAGAAGCGGCCAGAATAGAGATTTGGTCTGGAGGCCCATTGCGGTCCTCGCAGGTTCCGTGTGGTTATGAGAAGAGGCGAGGACTCAAGAGAGATGCCGCATTTTTAGCCTCAATAGTCTGGCAAACAACGGTGTCATTTTCTGAGATGTGAACAACTTGAAGAGAAGTGCACTTGGGTTCGGTGTGGCAGGAGATCAGAAATTCCCTTTTGGGGGATTTAGGTAGAAATGTCTATTAGGCATCCAGGTGGCAGGGTTGAGTTCCAAGTTGGACAGTCACAGTGGGACTCAAGGGAGAGGCCCAGGCTGGAGACACAAATGTGTGAGCCATTCAGCTGATGGAAAGGATTTAAAGCCATGGTGCTGAAGGCCAAGTCTTCTGAGGTCACCTAAAGAAATGAAGAAAGAGGGGAAAAAAGAGGGCATAGAGTCCCTAGGGTTTCGATGCTGAGTCGAGGAGGAGAGAGCGAGGCAGACTCGAAGGAGCAGCGGAGGAGGGAGGAGGAGAGCTGGCCAGCGCGAGCGGACCAAGTGTTTCAAGGAGAAAGGGGTTGACCGTGTTCGCACTGCTGAGGCTGCGTAAGACGAGAAAGGAGGAAAACCATTGGGCAACATGTGTGTTGTTGACCACAATAAGAGCAATTTCAGCAGCATGGTGAGGACAGAAGCCAAGTTCAAGTACGTGGAGGAAAGAAGGGTGGGAGTGTTGTGGAAGTGAAGACAGTGGATCCATCAGCTCCTTTGAGAAGTTTTGCTATGAAGGACGGTAGAAAAATGAGCAACACAGGGACAGGATGTGGGCTCCAGGGAAGGCACTTGAAACTTTTGTTTTACTTTCTTATTCTTATGAAATGTTTCAGACATTCAACGGAATAACTATAGCATATATATGCTGTTTGAAGGCAATTTTTCTTTTCCTTTTTTTTCTTTAGATGAGTGGTACTACAGCATTTTGCATGCTAATGGGAATGATCCAGTTGAGAGGGAAGAAACTGATGATGCAGGAAAGAGAGGATATTTACAGGAACAAAGTCCTTGAGAAGGTGAGAAAGTACGGGATCCAGGGCAGAGTGGAGGGGTTGGCCTCTGTTAAGAGTAGGGACACGTATTCCATTGCAATAGGAGGAGGTTTGTCAATTTAGTGATGGGAAGAGACAGAAGTTCTTGTCTGATTGCTTCCATGTCTCAATGAAGTATAAGGCAAGGTCACGAGCTGACAGTGAGGAAGGGAGGGGAGCTGGGGTTGGAGCAGAGAGAAGCTGCTGTCTCAGAGAGGGAAGGGAACACAGGGAGGAAGTGTGGTGGTGTGGCGGGGCAGTGTTGAATTCCCATCTGAGGTTTGTGGTCATGAGTCAGCGGGGTTAAAAGGGTTTCTTTGGCAATGCTCAGAGGAGAAGGTGTCAATTCTGGGAGGACTTTGAGCAGGGTTAGCCAGAATGAGGGTTTTTGCCAAGATAGAGGCTTTGCTAGGAAGGCAGTTAAGGACATTTATAAGGAAATGATTATAATACATCCTGGGCAGGCTAAGAAGAGGGGCGAGGGAGGTGGAGGGTGACACCCAGTTTCTGCAGTGCACCTACAAGTAGGTACCATTTGCCAAAATGCCATTCCCATCTAGGGGGAAGCCAGGTTTGGGGACAGGAAGACTCTAAGTGGAGATGCTGACGGTTGTGTCCGTGGGGATGCAGGTGGACAGGATGCACCTCCCCTTCACTGACCCCCCTCACCTGCCATCGGCCCCCAGCTGGGGAGGTGAGAACAACTTCAGGGGCCCCAGTGCCCACTGCCCTGCAGAGCCAGCTGCAGCTTCTCTCCTTTAGGAACCTGTCAGGGGCTGTTTGCTGGTCTCTTCAGCTTAATACATTTTAATCAGAAAATTAATCAGGAAACACCAGTTCAGCAGATAATTGAACAATGAGGAGACACGATAATTGCTGTTTAGTCTAATTAACTTTGTTAAGTCTTTATTGGTAACAGAGACTTCCTGAATGAAACTTATTAAATGTCCTTCCCTGGAAAACTCAGCTCCCATTCAGAGGAAAAGCTGTAGGTTCTGTCTTCGTGTTATGAGACACCTAAAGAAACATAGAAAGAGGGAAAAAAGAGGGCACAGAGTCCCTAGGGTTTCAATGCTGAGTTGAGGGGAGAGCGAGGCAGACTCGAAGGAGCAGTGGGGGAGGGAGGAGGAGAGCTGGCCAGCGCGAGCGGACCGAGTGTTTCAAGGAGAAAGGGGTCGACCGTGTCTGCACTGCTGAGGCTGCGTAAGGCGAGAAAAGAGGAAGAGCCATCGGGCAACATGCGTGCCGTTGGCCACAATAAGAGCAATTTCAGCAGCATGGCAAGGACAGAAGCCAAGTTCACGGATGTGGAGACGTCAGTCCCGCAGCAGTCTAGTGGGCAGAAGAGACCCGTCGATCTCTCCACGGGCTCTGTTCAGCTTCCTTCTCCCTGGAATCCAGATGGCCCAGCTCAGAGGGGCAGGGCTCTCTGCCTCCGCCAGTTTTAACAACCTCTGCTCTAGGCCACCTGGCTCTCTCCAAACCACGTGACTGCCAGCCCATTAATCCTGTTCTTTTATGCTTTGGGGATCTTCTTGAATAGAGTCACACTGAGTCATAGGGAGAGCACCAAGCCCCACCAGGGGCAGAGACCTCCTATGCAAATCACCTACAGACATGGACTGGAATACATTATGCACCAACAGGCAGCTGGCTCCACATTATGTGAATGCGGGCTGCTGACCTGAATTTCCCAAATAAAGTGCTGCTTGATCCATGCAGCCCCTTTGCAAAGGAGATGGTGCCTCCAGGGCTCCGAGGGTGTGCAAGGTGGTTGGTTCACACACTAAATGTTCTTCTCCTGGAGTCTCTTCTCGCTTTTTCCTCTGCAGTCGTTTCTTATGTAGGTCCCCTCAGAGGGGACTTGCTTCTAATCTGCTGCCTCGCTACACACAGCTAGTTCCTGCCCTGAGCGCAGCTCCCACCACCCCCATGCAGAGCGATCCTGGTTTCAGCAACCAGCAGACACAGCTGGGACAGCCGGCGCATGGAAGCCCTGGAGATTTTACCGAACGATACACCATGGGAACTAGAAAGTAGGTGTTCCCTGCAAACTCAAAAGCGGACATTCTGAATATGCACGGATGAGAAGAGAGCCTCCCTCTCCCACCGCAGCTCTGCCCCGTCATCTGCAGCTCTACCGCCATGACAAGAATTGCCAACGTGCCACCTGCCATCATGTCCATGACGCCTACTTCACGGATACTTGTCCTAGGAAGTCCCCTCCTCTCTCCTCCGTGTAAACTTGTGGCATCTGAGACCTTCAGTGCCTGTTCATAAGTACCAAAGGGTTTGGGTCGTTCAAGGCAGTCTGTCACAAGTTGTATTATTTTAGGGCTCCCTGTCATGTTTAACATCAATCGGCCAAAGGGATATTAAATTTACTTGTGTAGGTCCTGCATGTCAACCAGAGAAAAGGTGACAGTGAAAGACAAAAAGAAGTATAGGTCATTACCAGACGGTTTTGTTTAACAGGCAAAGAAACAAAGGGTGACAGGCGATTGCTTTGCCTAATCCAAGAGAGCAACCTCTAACTGCTAGAAATTAACTTCTCAACCTTCCCTCCAGCTCCGTCTGCACTTCCTGAGGTCTAGCCTGGGGTGCTCCAGAGCTAGCTGCTGCCATGGTCTCCAGTGAGGTCACAAGGCTTCTGAGCCCAGCTGACCTCTCCTGATGCCACCACATGTCTATCCCTGATGCCCGTCACTCAGGATTCAGCTGTTCCTTCTGTACCATGGGTCATCTCCTCCCCGACCCACCAACTCCAATTGCCTACATCACTGCAGCCAACAGGCTAGAACTTTAGCAAGACTTTACTGAAGACCTGGAACTAATGGAAAAGAAGTACAGCATAAAGCATAACTTAGAGCTACTAGGAGGGGCCAATGTCCAGGCCCAAACTTGATTTCAAAGCCTCTTCCTGGACTGGTTCTCTGCCTGGCTGCCAGCCGCCTCCCCTCTCCAAGCCCAGATCCGCCTCCCAAGTCCTCAAATCCTAATTCTGAACAGTCCACAGTTGGGACACCACTGAAACTGACCCCCACCCACTCACGGGAGTGAGGTCTGGCATCAGGTCCCCAACAAGACAAGCCTGCAAGAGTCCCACAGCACATTTCCCAAAGCCTGCATTTCAGGAGTGTGGCTAAGTCTCGTGGCTGAGGCCAGCCCAGTCCCTTCCCACCTCCTTCCCCCAGCAGCGATGTGAAGATCAGGCTGCATGTCCCTTCTGTGCTCTCTGCCTTCCCAGTTCCGCCTTTCCTTCCAACAGCAGGCTGGAGGGAAAATCTCACTATCCTAGTACTAATGCTACAATTTACCAGCACCGCCATCTGGATCACAATGAGAAAGGAAACATTTCTCTAAAGGAATGTGCAGAGGCAAGGTTCCACCAGCATATCCTCCTGATTTACATTACTAAGCAGCACACCTAACATCTCAATCTGTAGCAATTGCATTTAGGTCTTCTCCAAGCGGCAGACTGAGCACCAGCTTCTCATTTGCATAACTACTAGGACCCACTCGAGGTGCAGAAAAGAACAAAGGGGCAGTCTGCCCCAAAGGTAAATTCCAGCCTCCACCCTTACAGACAGAAGTTCTGTATAACTTTTAAAACAAGTTTTTTAGCTTCAAAAATTGTAAGGCCCCATCTACCAGGTGCCCCATTGTATAAGGAATGGAAGGAGGAGGATAAATTTAAAGATGAGGATAAATTTAAAGACAAGAATAATGTTTTTTTCCTCTCTGGAGACCCTAATGCCCAGCTCAAGACTCTGCCCACATAATAGGTTCTCCATAAATAGCTGTTATATGAGATGGTACAGGGCAGGTGTGAGCTCCAGGTCTGTGGCGGGCTGGAAAGAAAAACCTGAGAGAGACCACACACCTGCCTGTGTAAACAGAAAGCCAGAGGAGGTCTTGTTAGGCAAGAAGAGCTACAGGTTTAGAGAGGCCAAGTTCCACCACCCAGACTGAGCACTCGCCCTTTGGCCCTGATTATACCCCCAGCTGAGAGCACATGGTGTCTATGGAGTTTGGCTGTGGTTTGTATAATAGTGACACTAATAGCCATGCAATAATAATACTAATGGCCAGTACAGCAACATATGGATCTGCTCATTGTAGTTTGCCAATTCTTGAGCTAGGAAGTAATTAAGGGTCTAAACTCTTAACAATTATCCACATCCTTCTCTAGAAACTGAGGTGAGCAAGTCCTAGAGTATAGACCATCAGAGAGGCAGGCTTCACTCATCAGCCGGGACCTTCAGCTCAGACCACCAGCACCTGGGACCTGTGGTACACACACCCAGTGATCCCAACCTTTGTCACACCGCTCACTGGTGATCTCTTCCTATCTTAGGGATGGCAATTGAATCCACAAATCAGGAAGGATAGGAGATAGAGGTTAGAGTGGAAAAGAAAAGGGTAGGAAGCATTACAGAACAGGCTAAAACAGAACAGGAAATGGGGCTGGAGATTAAGGATTATGGCCGTGACAGTGATGATGAGGTCTCCTCTGCACCCTGCAATAAGTGTTTGGCATGCAATATCTGTAATGAGTTGAATTGGGTGCCTCCCCGTTCCCCAAATTCATAAGTTGAAGTCCTAACCCAGAGTACCTCAGAAGGTGACCTTATGTGGAGGGAAAGTCTTTACAGAGGTAATCAAGTTAAAATGAAGTCATTAGGATGGGCCCTAATCCTATAAGGACTGGTGTCCTTATAAAAATGAGAATGTGGAGACAGATATGCACACAGGGAGAATGCCACATGGCCCTCTACAAGCCAAGGAGGGAGGCCTGGAACAGATCCTTCCATCAGAATGAACCAACCATGCCAATAGGAGTTCCAGCCTCCAGAACTGTGAGACAATAAATGTCTCTTGTTTAAGCCACCCAGTCCGTGATAGTTTGTAATGGCAGCTCCAGCAAACAAATACAATCTCATCAAGCCATTGCTACCATGCTGGGAGGTCAGCCCATTTTACATAAAATGAACTTTACTGGGGTTGAGTAGCTTGCCTACAATCACATAGAGAAGAAGAAAGGAAGTTGGAATTTTAATCAAATGTGCCAGATTCCAAAGAGATAAAGCTTCCAAACAGAATATTCTACCCCTGAATATGCCTCTTTGAGCTGAAGGCAATTGAGAAGAAACAGATACAAGAAAAGCTCTCTGTCCTCCATAATTTGCCTAAAACAACATAAAATTATAAAGGTGTCCTTCCTCTCCTCTGTACCAGCAAGGACAAAGGTTAATCCCCAGAGACAACTTCAGATGCTAATGAGTGAAGAAGGCACCAGCTTAAATAGTACAACAAACCATACTCTTGTTTACTGTGTTTTTCCTGGTCACCCCCAGCCCCCATAAGTGGCCTCCCCCACAATTTTCTTTCTTTCTTTCATAGCTGAAGATGGCATTTAAGCTTGAGTTTTAAGCCACCTCTCTGAGTTACTCATTTTTCCCTGGGTATCTCCCATGTAGACATGAGGTATACATGTTAATAAACTTCTGTTTTTCTCTTGTTAATCTATGTTTTATTACAGGAATCTCAGCCAAAAACTCAGAAGAGTAGAAATAAAATTCTCTTTCTTCCCCTACTCATATTTTAATGTTTACTTTAAACCACATTTCATGGGGTGGGGAAGAGGGTTGAATGGCTCTTATCATTTTTAACACATATCTGCTACCTGTACCCCACCCATAAAGCACAAGCCCTGATCTTTCCCACCTTCTGAAGGCCCCACTCTTATCCCAGCCCCTACCCTAACTACCTAAGCTCTGTCTTAAGAGAAGGCTTGGCTCTGAAAATCAGAGTTAGTTCCCGGAAAGTGGGGAGCTTGGTAACTGTGCATTGTGCTCTCTACACTCCAACACTAAGGGACCAATGAGGTTGCCAGCCTATCTAGAGCAGAGCCTATCTTGTGCCCATGGATACCCTGCCCCTCACGCAGCAGGCGCTATGGTTGGCCTGCCTCTTCTCTTTAGACCTGAGGACACAGGAGGCAGCTTGGTCAGCAGTTTGATAAAGCATCTTCTGCCTGGAGACCAAGGCTCTGCTATGGAGATGTTATGGCTGCCAGCCCTGAGTCACCTTGCTTGCTCCAGAGCTTCAGCCTCCCAGGCTAATTATCCCAGGAACAGTGTTGTCCAGAGGCCTTCTGCACAGAGACATCCACACACTTGGCCTTTCACGAACAGAAGGGCCTGCTGAGACTGTTTTAAGAAAGCAGAATTGTCAGAATCTAAGAGGTAATTAGTACTTAACAGGTATAAACTGGCAAAATTAAAAGCTAAGAAATAAATGCACACACATACTCTCACACAATTTCAAATGATTCTTAAAGACTAAACAAGAGATATAGCCCCTGTCTGAGAAAACCTTAAAGAAAGATAGGGTTTCACACCAAGGAGACTGGGGCTCTCTCAGACATCACTGTCAGGGACAGGCAGCCTGGCTGGGCACCTCTACACTGTAGGGCTCTCACCTTCCCCTAAACCCTGTTCTTCCTGCACCTTCTTTGTCTCTGCTGATGGCTCCACTATCCTGCCATACAACTGACATCCTCAGAACCCCTCACTCCATTGTTTGCTTAGACCCCACATTCCAGGGATTCATTTGTCATTTAGCTCATATCTAGGCCTCTGCCCTTGCTTCAGCTTCACCCTGGGCCTGGACCACTATCACTTCTATCTGGTCACTCTAGCACTCAATCTATCTTCCCTAAAGGATCTGATCATGTCATCTTCCTATTTCAAATCCTTTCACAGTGCTCCACTGCCAAAATGCTCCATGACATTCGCCCTTGATCCTCAGCACTGAGTTTGAACTGCAGCTCTACCTAGCTTCCATGTGGCCTTGGATAAATTACTAAATCTCTCCAAACTCAGTTTCCACATCTGTAAAGTAGGGATAATCTTACTTCAAAGGACCATTGTGAGTGGTTAAAGTGACCAGCAGCTTGGAGATGCTCCAAGCATCTCCGTACGACTCCATAAAGTGTGGCTTCTATGAATACTAACCCAAGAATGAGACAGGGTTTGTCTAAGGTTACCTGCTAGACTAGTAGCAAGTCCAGATCTTCCAATACCCATGGCACCCTAGAGCTCTGCATACAAGGCACTCCACAACTATTCATTGGATGAATGATTGTCAATCAATCAATCAACCCAGCCTCCTGTGTTACCCCTCGGGGGATTACATCCCATGAGTCTATTAAAATACTCTCAACACCAAGGTAAAGAAGCCCAACTTCCTGTTTTGGCTCATGCTACTCTTTCTGAAGACTCAAGGGTCCCCCCTGGTGCTCACATCTGGGATTGTGTGAACAGAGCCAAACTAGTCCTTTCCAGAACACCTAAGCCTCCTGTCATTTACCTGGACTTTTCAACCTGAGAAGGTGCTGTCTCTGGTTTCCCACATGAGAATGTCTTTCTCTGCATTGCAGTCTGGCAAAGATTTCCTGAGCTCCTATAGCTGACTCGGATGGGACATCAGGGGGCCAGACAGTTGGACCAAACTGCCATCTGTAATAGAATAAATTCCACCTGTTGAGAATGACACTGGGTAGAACCACCCTTGGATGTGGGCAGTGTCGGGATCCAAGCTCAAAGGACTTCTTTAAGATGTGTGGGAGGTCAAGAGGGAACCGGGCCACCACCTTGCTGCTTTGAATTAGCCAGGACTGACCACAATCCTGCTCAAACCCACAGCCCTCTGCTGGCTGGGCAAGAAACCCAAGCATCTTCCTTGACACCTTTTCTCAACTCACCCCCCACACCAAATCCTGCCCATCCTACCTCCAAATCTGTCCATTTCCCTCCAACACAACTGCCACCATTCTGTTCCCAGCCACCCTTGTCCCTCTCCTGGGCTGTTGCAATTGATTCCTTCCCGGCCTCCCCGCTTCCAGTCTCACCCCTGCCACAACCAAAATAATCCTGACAAAACATAAACCCTACCTTGTCACTCCCCTGCTTACAACCTTGAAAAAAGCCTCTCAATACACCTGGAAGATAGTCTAAAATCCTTAACTGAGTTGACAGTGTCTTAAACATCCATTCCTTGCTTTGGCCCCATCCTCCAACTTGCCTGCTTTTCGAATGCCAGATTCCTTCTGTCCTCTGGGCCTTGGTCTGTGTTACTCCCTCTGTCTGAAGTGCCTTTCCGCCTCTTCTTCACTTACTCGGTTTATTCAGTGAGTGTCCATGGAGTGCCAGGGATGTGTCCGGCACTGTCCTCACAAATGTTTAGAGTCTTATGAAGGAGTTATAGACTAAGCAAATAACCAGACAGTTATGCAGTTAGAAGCTGAGATCAGTGCAACGGAGGAGAAAGACAAAGAGACCTAACCTCATGACCTGGGAGGGCTGCCCTGAGGAAGGGATCTTTAAGCTGGAGGCCAGTAGTTGTTCTGAAACTGGCAGGATAGAAAACTGGGGCTGTGAGTGGCCTTATCCCCACTCAGAGCAAAAAGTACACCTACTGTGAGAGTAAAAGCAACAAACAGATGAGAGGAAAAGAAGGTCTTAAAGCTCAGTGTGCCCCTGGGTTCTCAGCATGAGGCTCCTGAGGCCTCTGTCTGTTTTTTTCAGAGGCACCTCCATTTTTCTTTCATAGACTAGTAGTGAGTGACTCCTGACTAGTACAATGACGAGGCTCCCAGAAGACGACATGGCCTTTGAAATCAGACACTTGGCTCAAATCCTGTGTGTCCCAGGGCCAGTTCCTTCTCCTGTGTGACCTTCAGTCACCTTATCTGTAGAATGGGACAATATTCCTCCTTTCGAGGTTCTCATGAGGATGAAATGAGATGGATGGTGTGTCCCTTCTATAAGGGGCTACAGAAGGATTGATGGGCTTAGGCAATTTGCCAACTGAGTGGGGGAGGGGGTCTCTCAGGCTCTGGGGCAGAAGCCAAACATGAAAGCTGGGTGGGCTCAAAGAGGCAAAACCAGAGAGAGCTCGAAATTTCTCCTCCTACAGCAAAGACAGCAATACCATTTAAGTTGTTGATGTATTCCATTAAAATTGTTTAACTTTCCGGCGGAAAAAAGTGTAATTGAATTTGCGGAGCACTCAATAGTAAAGAGATTTCCAGACTCTTTTCCTCAACACACCCCTCCAGCTATGAAGGAAAAACAGAGGTTGTATTAAAAATGTCTGCTATTCGGCACCTGACCAGCCCCACAAACAGACACACTAGACTCTGAATATAGACCTTGGGGAGTCCAGCAGGCAGAAATCAAAATGCCACCTGTATAATCGAGAGTGTACTTTGGGGACTGTGGCCCAGATGACAACACTGAGCTTCCTCATCCCATCCTTAGCACCGAACAGCCTGATACGTCCAGCCACAGGGCACAGTAGGACTGCAGACAGAAGGTCCCTATAAGGAGACCAATGGCGTGGCTGAACCCAGCACACTCAGCTCCTTCTATCAAACTCACTGGTCAGAATAATCACTTGTCCTCTCTGGGAGAAGAAAGAAAAGCGGCAAATAGAAGCCAGGAGATGAGCACAACCCCCTGACATCATTCACCCCATCCTCTGCCCTGTCTACATTGGTCTTCTTGTGGGTTCTATAAAAATGCATGCTTCTTCACACCCCAGGGCCTTTGCACATGCTTTTCCTTTTCCTTTTCTTTGGTTTAGAGATGCTCCTTAACCTCTTGTGGAGTTATGTGCCGATAAACCCATCATATACAAAAAATTATTAAGTCAAAAATGCATTTAATACACCTAGCTTACTGAATATCACAGCTTCGTCTTGCCTACCTTAAATGTGCTCAGAACACTTACATTAGTCTTCTGTTGTGCAAAATCGTCTAATACAATGAACACACTGTAGAGTAGCCATTGTTCACCCTCGTGATCGCGTGGCTGACCGGGGGCTGTGGCTCGCTGCACCTGCCCAGCATCACAAGGGAGAACTGTACTGCGTATCGCTAGCCCAGAAAAAGATCAAAATTCAAAATTCATAGTACAGTTTCTACTGAATTGGTATTGCTTTCACTTCATCACTCCGGAACCATCTGTGCTTGGAACATTCTCTTCTTTTTTTCCCTTCATCTGACCCCTTACTCATCACTCTGGTTTTGGCTTAAACATCGCCTCCTAGGAAACCCTGATCTCCCACACAAGGTCACATCCCCTTGTTGTCTGCTCACCTCGCTTCTGTATTTCCTCTTGGCAGCACTTATTATGATTTTAAATACATAATTATTTGTATAATTATCTGTCGAGTGTCTGCTTTTGCGAGAAGACTGAGTGCCCTGAGGGCAGAGGCTGCGCTTGCGAGGGTGTCCGCAGTGCCCCGGGTGACAGCTCTAGCACTGACACAGGGTAGGTGCGCCAAACGTTGGTTTGGGTTGGGTTTTTTTTTACTGTTTATTTATTTTTCAATGATATTTTTATATTACTTTCAGTTTTGTTTGCTTTTAACAGCTTTACTAAGGAATGATTAGTACGCAAAAATTGCACATATTTAATGTATACAATCTGAGGAGCTTGGACACAAACGCATGCACCCACGAAACCATCAAAACAATGCAATCAACCCATCCATCACCTCCAAACATCTCCTCACACCCCTCAGGGTTTGTTTTTTTTTTAAGATTTGTTTATTTGCTTTTGTTTTGTAGTAAGAACACTTAATATGAAAACTCCCTTGTTAACAAATCGTTTAAGTGCACAGTATAGTATGGCTGACTGTAGGCACAGTGTTGTACAGGAAATCTCCAGAACTCACTCATCTTGCAGAACTGGAACTCTATACCCATTGAACAGCAACTCCTCAGTTCCCCCTTCCCTAGGCCCTGGCAACCACCATTCTACTCTCCGTTCTTTACGAGTTTGACGGTTTCAGATGCATTACACCAGGGGAATCATGCAGCATTCGCCCTTCAGTGGCTGACTGGCTTATCTCACTGGAATAACGTCCTCCTGCTTCACCCTTGTTGTAGCATATTGCAGGTTTCCTTCTTTTTTAAGACTGAAAAATATTCCGTTTTGTATATGAACTACATTTCCTTCATTCATTTATTCATTCACTGATAGACATTTAGGTTGTTTCCATACCTTGGCTACTGTGAACGGCTGCAATGAACATGGGAGCGCAACTGTCTGCTCGAGGTCCTGATTTTAATTCGTTTGAAGCGGGATCACTAGACCATAGGATAGCCCTAGTTTTCATTCTTTGAGGAACCCCATACTGTTTTCCATAGTGACTGTACCATTTTATATTCTCCGAGTGCTCAAAATATTAATTGAAGGAAAAGCACTTTACGCACATTAACTCCCTTCATGTTTGTAATAACCCCAAGGTGAATACTCTTCGTACCGGTATGCTACAAATGGGGAAGCCAAGGCACAGAGAGGTTAGGTAATTTTCTTAAAGTCGCACAGCTAACGAGCAGAGCTGGGATTACAGTGCAAGCAGTCAGACTGCAGCGGTGCTCTTATCCACCGCTACACTGCAGTGCTCTTCAAGGGATGGCGCATTAAGGAATGTGAGGGGGTGTTCCCGAGAGTAGAGGGGTAAAGAAGGGCCGTGATGCAGAGGGAGTTTGTTGCACAAGAGACTGGCCAGAGAAAAGACAGAGAAGAATATTCCAGCCTCCACACTGAGGTAATGAGTCAGGGGACACCTATGATCTGGGGGTGAAATGTCAGGGCATAGAGAGCCCCCGTGCTTACTTCTGCCTCTGGAATCTTAATTAACCCTGACCGTCAACTCCCATCCTGGATGTGGCTCTCTTGGCCCCTGGTACGGGGACCTTTGCAGGGGTTGTCAGCGCACCTGACAGTATCTGCCTCATTCCAGTTGTCATGAGATGATACACACAAAACAATCATCAGAACACCTGGCATAGTAAGAGTTTGATAAATGTTTTTAAAACCTCTCAGAAGGGCCCGCATGGGAGGCACAACCCTGACCGATGCCTAATAGATGCCATGGGACGCCTCTCCCTAGAGGGGGTCTCCCTGGAGGCCTCGTCTCTAATTAACTCGGCCAAGGAAGTCCTATGAAGATAGAATGCTGCCACCCCCACATGCCCATACCTGCTTGGTCAACATCTGGCAGGCTCATTGTTTTAAGTGATGAACAATTGTCATTTTTGTCACCTTCATGATAAATCACTTTAAGAACTCCCTTCTCTTGACAGCATAAGTAATTACAGCCCTGGTGTCTGGGGCCCTGGCACCGATTAGGAGGGAAGCAAACTACGCTGGAGCTGATGCCAACTCATTTTTCTTTTTCCGAAGGCCTAAAGGCCACAGGGTCAGAACTCAGCAGCTAGACCCTTCCTGGGCGGGCAGATGAACTCCCTACCACAGCCGTTGGCACAGCCAGAGCTGAAGCCCGGAGACAGAGCCCTTCTCCATCCACGCCACTAAGCCCCCAACCCCATTTCCTTAGCTGTCTTCAGGACAGATTCCCAAATGGACCACTGATTAGGAGGAAATGTATTGTATTATAATAGGGATTAATAATGAGGCTAGATAATAAGAAAGGGAAGTGCTTAGGAATATTTTATCTATTACGCTTTCTTGGTAGAATCAAAATGTATTGAGTTGGTAGAATTAATAAACACCCAGGTGAGCAAGAACACATCTCATTAGGTAAGAACCTTGGTGGTCCACAAATGACAACAAAAAAAAAGACTGGATGATCCTGGCACTCTTGTAACCTGAGGAGCTCTTGAAACAGAGCTTGGAAGATGTTTGTCCATAGGATAAAGAACTAAAGCACATCAAGCAGGCTTGAGTGGTCTAAAGGGTATATGAAACCCAAATGCTTAAGATCTTGGGCATAGGACCTGTGCTCACTTCTCCTACTTCCATGTTGCTACCAGCATAGAACACCCAGTGACCCATGTCATGCACCTGCATGCCTACCCTTGGCTACAAGTTGAGGAAGGTCATTCTTCTAGCAGCTTCCATGACTCTACTTGGGTGCAAGATATTGTGAGGGTCCCCTGTCTTGATTACTCTCCTTGTCCCTTATCAATAGCCAGAAAGGCATGAGCTTTTCCGGAAGTGATTAGCAAACAGACCTGGGCAATAACACCAGAAATCAAAGGCTGAGGAGATGTATATGATTAAATAAATTTGGGAAATGCTGCATAACTGCGACCCATCATTTAACTCATTGTTTCCTAAATTGCTTTCATCAAGGGATCTTTTTTCTGGATCTCTAATAAACAACCTGAAGAATCCTCTTTAAGGAAAAGAAAAACCTTTATGAAGAAAGAAGAGACAAGGGGTAGAGGAAAGAAGGAAGGAAGGAAGGAAGGAAGGAAGGAAGGAAGGAAGGAAGGAAGGAAGGAAGGAAGGAAGGAAGGAAGGAAGGAAGGAAGGAAGAGAAAGAACACTGTTTCTTGGCATAGCAAGATTGTGGCTTGAGGTAAGAGGAGGGACTGGAGTCTGACTGAACCCAGGGCCTCACGACTTGATCAGAAAGATGTGGAGGCCAGCTGTGTTCACCTGAGGCAGTGACTTCACCTAAGACTAAGAGCAGCTCATATTTGCCGGGCACTTACTTCGAGATCCTGGTTTTCCAGGTACAGAAATTGGAACCTATCATGACCTATCATGAGGCTTAGAGGAATCAGAAATACTGTATCCAGTGATACATAGTAAGTGGTCAAGCCAGGATGGGACCTCGTCCTGCCTGACTTGGGTATGTCACCTAAATCCTCTGGGCTTTAACTTCCTTATTTAGGATATGAAGGAAATGATCATTGCACCTATGCTTATGAAGTTGTGGTGAGGATTAAATGAGATAATAAACGGCTCAGTGCAGGGCTTAGCACACAATAAGCTCTTAAGAAGTGCTGTCAGTACAGCAGGCCCCATGTAAGGCTGGGCTTAGGCTCTCCAGTGACGGGGAACTCATAATCTGATAAAGCCCTGACACTTTGGGGCAGCTCTAGCTACTAGAATAGTCATCCTGCTACTGAGCCAGAAGCCTGTCTCCCCTTCTCCCTAAGTCACACCTCTGGAAGCAGCCCCAACCCTCCTCCCCTCGGCAGCTCTGCAGAGACCAGGGACCAGGATGGCGGCCCTGAGTCTGCGCATCTTCCTCACACACCCCCTCTCCAGTCCATTGAATTTGGAAGATAAGGCACCTGTCATCAGGTTAAGATCTCTGAGCATTGCTTTCTCCCTCATCACCCACTCTGGGAAGAACCGCCAGTTTTTCTATCTGGAAAGGCCAGACTCTGCCTCAGAGCACTCAGCCCTTGGAAGCTGAAGTAGGGCAAGAACTTCCTGTGGTTGATTGGGAGGTGGGGCTGGTCAGACTCACACCTACCTCAGCTTCCCCAAGGAGATCCAAGAGCAGGAGAAGGGACATGCTGGGGAGCCCGCCCCATGCACTTCATTTCAGGTGGACTGAGATCCATTAACCATTGTCAAGGCCCTCGGGGGAAGGTCCGGCCAGCCTGCTGGACCTGGAACCAGTGGACCAAGGCTCAGGGAGGGTGACAGGACAAGGCACACATCCCCAGTAACATCCTGAGGGCGAGGAGTCCTTGGAAGGCACACAGGATGGAGGGAGGGATGAGCATTAGGATGGTTTAACCCTTACGGGGCCCCTAGCAAACTGGGCCGCAGAGAGGTTAAGTCATTTGCTCAAGATCACAGAGCAAAGAAGCATTGCAGCTGCGGTTAGATCCAGGGCTGCCTGGCTCCAGCGCCGGTGCCTTTAACCTCTGAACTGCCCTGCCTTCCCAACACTCTGTCATCGGGAACAGTCCAGGGAAGAAGGGGCCAGAGGAAGGGAGGTTAGAACCTAAACCAAAAGAGTGCAGAGAATTCAGAAAGGTGGAGACCGCGAGAAACAGCACAGACTGTGGTAACAGCATGGAGGCCGGGCCGCCCCCTGCAGAGAGCAGGCAGGATGTCCGCCAGAGGAAGCAGAGGTGGGGTGGGATAGAGCTGAGAACTACCACCTCTCAGAGTAGACAGGACAGGGTGAAGGGTCCCACTTATACCTCATCTGGGACGGAGACGCAGATGAATGAAATAAAGTCCCCATCTCAAGGAGCTCGCAGTCTCGTGGGCAAAGGTCGTAGCCACGCCCATCACAGTGGGATGGGCTGGAGAGGGCCCTGCCACAGACCTCGTCAATGTGACTCTGAAAGACAGCATCTCCCCAGGAAGGGAGTGTGGCTGCTGCTCAGCCGCATCCATAAAGCAAGTCAGACTCCAGTGGGAAGACTTCTGGAGTCCCATTAGTGCCGAAACGGCCCAGTGCCGCCTCCCTCCACCCTCGCAAAGAATTAGCTCCATGACGGAGATGAAGGAGATGCTGAAGTCCCCCATCGTCTTCCCTAACCTTGAGACAAATTAAATCAAATTCCACTGCATGGCCTGAAGGCATAAACTTCGTTTGCTGCACCAATATATTCTGCCAGGCAGGCAGGCTCCCAGGTACTAATTACTTTATTCAGCAAGTTAAACAAATGATATGATATCTAAATTCAAGGGAGAGGTACCCAAGAGTTATTGAGCACATACCGCTGGGACCTGCCAATGAACAGAACAAAACAGAATTGCTTAACTAACAGCTTGAAGAATTTATCTGTGTATCTTTCGAGATTTAGCTCACGGCCTCTGTTCACCCCGTCTCCAGGAAGCCCTCCCTACTGACACCATCTCTAGGGACCTTTCTCTCCTGAACTCTGTACAGCCCGGTGGTTTGGTCTTGGCTAGACGGTGTCCTACCATGGACTCAATGTGTGACTTGGCATGTTGCTCACCATCCAAGTCACTCTAAGTCTGTCTCCTTAACTGTCAAGTGGAGATAACAATAGCTCCTACTTCCTCAGACTGTTGCCAGGGTTTCTAGGTAATCCATGCAAGGATGTCAGCACATAGTAAAATCTCCATAAATGGTAACTATTTCTATTATTATCCTTATTGGTGGTGTTACTATCTTGTTGTTAATAACCATGGCAATATTTGGGTTTCCAAGTGGTTCCCAACAGGTAGCAGCCATCTTCTTGGCTTAGTCCTAAAAGAAATTTTTTAATTAAACAGACAGAGATCAAAATATTGACAGTATCACCGATAGAGGTGGACTTGGAAAGCGTAGTTTAATATGAGAGAGGATGGGATGGAGTCTGATTCCTGGGTTTAGTGTCATGGCAATGCTGACCAGGGCAGGATTCTGTGCGGGAGACCCATCCATCAAGACATACAGCCAAGGACAGGAAGGGCACCCTGGCCAGGCGGTTCAGTTGATTGGAGCATGGCCCCACACACCAAAAGGTTGCGGGTTGGATTCCTAGTCAGAGCACATACCTAGGTTGCAGGTTTAATCCCCAGTCGGGGCATGTATGGAAGGCAACCCATATTTCTCTCTCTCTTTTTTTCTCTCTCCCTTTCCCCTACCTCTCTCTAAAATAAATAAACATATCCTCAGGTGAGGATTTTTCTAAAAAGACATACAGCAGGTATAGCCCTCAGCTTCTCCTCAGGGCCAGGTTACTCCCAAGAGAGAAGAGATACCTCGCAGGCATGCCCTTTTGTTCTCCCTAAATTTACCAGTTGGGGAGATAAGAGGCATTCCATCTTCCCAGGGTAGTAAAAATAAATGGGGTGGAAAGGGACCCGGAGTTATACTAACTGAATTCCTTTCACAGGAAGAACCATCCAGAGTCAGGGATGACACATGGACACAATGGGATGTGGTAACTTTGGAGTCCAACAAGATGGATTTGAATCCATTCTGCCTTCACTCATATGTTTCGTGGTTTGGGGAGAGAAACTTAATCTCTTTGATTAAGGACCTAATAAATGTGGCTTTAGTGGCACACAAATCATTCAGAAGTCACTTGCACTTCCCTAAGTTTGTTCATTAGCTCTTTGTTCCCAGAATCCAGACACATCTATGGCCCTTAAGCCTGGCATCACCTTGGGATTTTGGATTTCTGGTCTTCCTCCACTCACATCCTCATTGCTGACTACTGTCCACGTCTAGATCTTCTAGAGCAGAGATCAAGCTCACACTCACCCAAGCAGAACCAATCCAACCCACACTCACTCCCTGAATGCCCTTCAGATTCAGACTTGTCTTCATTAAAAATGCCATTGCTCTTGATTAGACCCTTAATCCTCCCAGAGATTAACAAAATTAATTCTCTGGGCTCCCCCTCCACCCTCTCTCTCTGCCCCCGTCCAGCTTTCACACCACTGGCTGCTCAGTGGTCTTCCTAAAAGAGCCATATCACTCTCCAGATTAATGGCCTACAGGAGTTCCCACCAAGGTCCCCGAGACCTGCCCCTGCCTGTCTTTCAAGCCCCAGGTCTTCCCTTACTCCTTGTACAGGAGGAATACTGAACCGTTGACCTCACGATGCTCTTTCAAGACCCCCTCCCTTTGCGCAAGTGGTTTTCTTTGTCTGAAATGCCTTACCTCCTCCTCCACCCTTCATCAGCCTAACTTCTAACTCCTACACAGCCTTCATGACTCACCTTTTTTACATGTCCACTATTGGGAAGCTTTTTCTGACTCACTCTTACAAATGGATCTGCATTCATCTTACTTGGTCCTCTCTCTAGCACAGCCTACTTCATAAGGTAGGTACCTTACTTTGTAAGGCACTTGTCTATGTCCTCCACCCAGTTGTGGGCACCTTGAGGGTAGGGATGCATCGTATTCATCTTTGGTATCAAGAAGAAGCAATGATGACCGTTCATAAGAACTGACTATAGCTTTTACATCCTAGAGGAAAGACAAAATTTCTATCAGAGGATATGGCTTTTTATTTAGGAAAATACATGGAGGCACTTTTTTGAAGTGAAATGTGATGCTCCCCAAGGTATGATCTAGAAGATGCAGACACATTGAATAGGTAAGGAAAGGTTCAATCTCCTGGACAGTCTAGGAGGAGGAATATAGCTCTTGGGAAAACAAAGAGAGCAGGAGAGTATGTAAAAAGGGCCACAGGGTAGACCCAGCAAGCAGGCTGTGGGCCTGACGAGGAAAGGTGGACAGTGGTCATCTCTGGGTCAGTGTGGGACTCGGAGAAGCAAGATGTCAAATCTTCAAGTTTAAAGTGTTTCTAGTGCTGTGCCATCCTGTGCTGTAACCTCCCCTCTGCCTGCCCACATCCATTACTCCAAACCTTCAGGAAAAGTCTAACACATGACAGCAGCCATGTGTCATGATGGTGCTTTGAAAGAAATGTATGCAAACAGAGGCTCTGTCCTACATGGGACACAGAGGAACAGCTAAAGAGGGGAGCCAACAAGCACATGACTGAGAAGTCAGGGGAAGGAAAAAGTCAGAATTAAAAGGAAGCATGAAAACAAAAATTGCCCCAGAGATTTGCAGAAAGCCTGGGGAAGGCATTGAAAGGAGAGGTCTCAAGTCACTCTTTTTTTTTTTAATATTAAAGATTTACTGCTCAAATCTTACTCAAATGAATTGAATGGAAACCCTGGTCAGTTTGGGGACCTCTGAGACTGGCAGCTGCCTTCCATGACACATAGAAGAGAAGAGGATTGTCAAAAATGCTTAGCAAAGAATAGTTTCCATGGTTGAAATGAAGGGCAAGAGACAGGAGGCTATCGAGAGGGCTGAGCACTGGCTGACAGGTTTTTCTTAGGAAAGCTGATGAGAACAGCAGAGGAAGCAAAATCTTCAAACACCTGGGAAGAGAGAACCTTAGGGAACATCTGGTCCTCAGATTGCAAACAGGGTTCAACATAAGTGCCAACTCTGATCGACTGGTAGTAGCTGTCTAGAGCACTGCTTTAGAAAGAACTCTAAGGCTCTGTCTAGAGTCAGCAATAATGAATTCAATGATTAATTACTACTGTCTGCCACAGGTACAGGAAGGGGAATGTTAGCATGTGTGCCATATATTTGCCATCCCTAACCTGACCCAGCTTCTCTTTCCATAGATGGCAAAAAAGAGGAACTTACCCAAGTGACGTAGCCAGTGGCTAGAGTCAAGTCTAGAATCAAATTCTGGGCTCTTTTGTGCTGTGCCATCTCCCTATACGTGAAACACAAGGGGGAGAAGTGGGAAGTTAATATCTTGATTAACTATCTGGTCTAACTAACCAGTACAGAAGCACAGACCGTGCCAGAGGAAGGTGGAAAGGGAAATGGTATTCAGTTTATATCAGGAATAGGTTTTTCCAAATAATCTCTTTGTTCACCTTGAGGACATACAGTTTCAGGATGCGTCAGAAGAGCTGCAGATTGGGCTAACATACCAGTGTTACCAGGATCCAAGCTCAAGTTGTAGTGATAGAAATCCCCACAACCAGTCAAGAAGAAGACAGGTTGACCTAGGTAGCCTGAGCTAGTGTCTTTATAGTCTTATTCACTCATTTAACAAATGTTCTTGGAGCACCTTTGAGCAAATACTTAACTAGGAGCTGGGGCTTCAGTTCGTGTGTCATTTACATCAAGGAGAGGGCGGAGATAGGCATGGAACAGCTAATTATGCAATTAGTTATTTGATTATAAACGGAGATGAATGCTATAAAGAGGTACAGGGAGCTCTGACAGCAAACACACCAGGATCTGATGTAATCTGGAGAAGGTGGGAAAGCCCTCCTGAGGAAGTGACATTTAAGCTGAGACTCTACAGATGCGAACAGGAGTTAGTGAGGGACTGGGGGTAGAGAGAGGCAGCAAGAGGAAGAAAGACGGGAAGACAGAGGGTGGAGGGAAGAACAAAACATATTGGAAAAACTGAAAGACCAAAAGGCCAGATTTCCAGTCAAGATAGCAGCGTAGGTAAATGGTGGTACACACGTCCTTCCCCAACCACTTCAAAATTACAACTAAACTACAGAACAACCATCATTCAGAACCACCTGAAATCTAGCTGACTGAAAGTTCTAGAACTAGGGATTTAAAGAAGCCACATTGAGAGTGGTAGGGGGTGGGGAGACACAGAGGGGCTGTTTACATGCTCACGGGTTGCGGATGAAAATCAAAGTGATATCTCTGCTGCATAGGTCCCCCCTGCAGTGTGAGGGGTCCCAGCCCCACACTAGACCCCTATCCCAGGGTCCCAGGGCCAGGAAGAGACATCCCCCTAACTTCCAGCTGTTAACATGAAGATCCTGATTCCTATCAGGAGTGGAGGCTGACGCTGGCATTTCTAACATACTCCCTGTGGATGATGCTGTTGATGTGGATGATGATCTCTGGACCACACTTTGAACAGCAAAGAACTAACTGACAAGTTGTGAAGGACTGGGCATTAGCAAACTGGGGCAAAATGGGAAGAAAAAGACACCCATGAGAAATCTGTTTGATGAAATGAAATCCTTCTGCATTATTTCCCACAGTACGCCAGGCCTTTTTATTCTAGAGACATGCAAAGAGTGTACAGCCCTTATCCACAGGAGGAGGTGCCCAGAACCTGGTGGGAGAGAAGAGCACACACACAACACCTGGGCAAGCGGTAATCACTTCCATAAAAAGGGCCACAGAGCCTAGAAGGAGTGAACAGTGCTAATGAGGAAAATCAGGGAAGACTCCTGAGGAGAGGTGACATTTGTGGAACAAACAAGACTTCACCAACGGGAAGGTGGGAACAGGTAAGCAAGGAACCAAGGTATTTCTTGACTGATTAATATATAAATAGGTAAAAAAAATTAAATAGAAAAAATCAAAATGTGAAGAGGCATGAAGAGCCCAAGTATATTGACCTTACAGTTCATAAAGACGGAGGGTGAGTGGGGGGCAGGGCTATAAAATTCATCCAGTGTCAGGTTATTTGGGGTCTTGAATGCAAGGCTAAAAGAAGAGAAATTTAGGGGCTTAATAGGTTTTTACTAAAAATGAAAAAGTAAAGCCCCCCTCCCCACACAGAGACTAGGGCCTACTTTGCGAGCCTGGTTTCTGCAGGGTCCTCACCAGGGTGCCCGGGACTGATGAGCCCCATGCAGTTTGCAGAGGCTTGAGCCTCCAGCAGAAGCAACACAGAACAGCTTTCCAGGGTCTGGGCAACAGCACCTGAAGGCAAACATCAGACACCACCAGAGAAGGCTGGGGGACAGTGGCCAGAGAGAAAAATTTTCAGGACAGAAAAGGCCACCTCTGAAAAGGACTCACTAAGGAGACAAAGCTGAAGCTCCTCAAAGTTGTGCTTACAAATTGAAACCAATGAAAAGAAACAGGTGGTTGGAGACAGAGGCGCTTTAAAAACTCTAAGAGGCTCAGGAAATAAGCGAGCTAGCACGGAACCGAACCTCCTCCTCAAGCTCCCCGTGCCCCCAGGAGCTCCACCTTACCTCTCCACCACAGCTACGGTCATGTGACCCACACCAGCAGCCCCAGCCAACCCCCGACCCCAAATACCAGTCCCCACCTTGTTCTCCCTTCTGCAAATGTCCTCGGTCTCGCCCCAGACACGGAATCTCTCCCTTACGTTTGAGATTGCTGGGCTTGAGTCCCAGCATAAAGGCCTGCCCGGGTCTTCCCAGGTTGATACCCCACCAATCTCTCCTTCCCTCTGGGGATTCTCACCCCGACTGCCGGGCTCCCAATGTCACTGTTATTCCTCTCTGCTCGATGAGTGGCAAGGATGAGCTGAGCCGTCTGAACCAGTCCTTCCACAGTCCAGATGCTGAAGAGCAACAAGGATTTTTTCTAAAGGCAACAGACTGGACTCAAAGCTAGAGCTATAGAAATGTCTGCCTGACTTTTCCCTCCTGGGCTCATCCTTGGGTGTTTCTTCATCATTCATTCATTCCTCAAGTATTTGCAAATGATCATTCAGAGTCAGACTTTAAGCTGTGGGTGCAGAGGTATAGCTATATACACATGCAAGTATGTGTATACAAAAACACCTCTGTTTCAGAGTCCTGTCCCCTGAGACAGTCTAGAAGCAAAGAAACCCCCATAGCAACTAGCACACAGAGCACCTAGATCGTGGTTCCTGAATACCATTCTTCACTAAAAGGAATCGCAGCTCTTGAAAGAAATGGGCAGAAAAAACAAAAGCCGAGCCTGGAACACCTTCCCTTTATCTGAGGCTATTCCCTCCTCCTGGGCTTCCCTCCCACAATTCTCACTCCCTCCTATGATGACACCCCGTCATATAAATAGCACACCCTGTGTGTCGATCCTCTGTTGCTGGTTGAAGATGTGGCAAAACATGGTGCGCCAGCGCAGCCCCTTTGGAAACCCGCAGACCTGGGTACAAACCCTGGCTGTGTCTGGTACTAACTTAACTTGTCTGAGCCTCAGTTCCTTCTCCTGTAAAACGGGAATAGTGATGCCTACTTCCCGGAGTGTTGGGAGGAGGCTTCAGCTCGGTGCTCCGTGCTAAGCCACTAGGCTCAGCACCTTCCCAAAACACACTAAATGTTGGTATTTTATTCATGATGATGTGTTCTCCTGCCCTATGAGATCCTAAGTGCTGCCTCATCTCCTCTTCCCATCCCCAGACACTCAGCACCATGTCTGGGATCCCAGAAGTAACAAGTCTTTGTTTCTTGGATTGCTTCATTGAATTGCTGGCTGATATTTCCCGACTGGCCCTCATAGACTGGGATGTGCTGACTGACACCTTCCAGCTGATACCCGTAACATGTATCCACATTCACTGAGTGAGCTTTTCCTACCAACACCCACTGACTAACACCTACCCAGGACTGTCCCCCACGGCACCTGCGATGGCCCCCAGCTTCCTGAGTGAAAACAGACAGGAAGAAACACTCTCTGACTCTCTCTGCACCCGCCTCTTTCTTGGCTCTCTCAGACACTCCCATTTCTCTGCCTCTCTACCCCACCTCATCTCTGTCGCTGTCCCTTGTCAGAGGCTGGCTTTCTCTGTGTTTCTGTGACCTGTTCTGTCACCAGCTCTCTGCCTGTTTCTGCAAGCCCTGTCTCTATGGCTTTCCTGCCATCGTTTTCCCCTCCCACCTAGAAGCCACCCTCTCCCCTTGCTGATGGCTCTCATCGTCCACACTCAAGGACATGGCATTCAATAGCACAATCATACATTTGTCGTTACCTCTTTATTGTTCTCCTGGCAATGGACCAGTTTTCCTCCCTCCTCCTTGGGAGTTTGGTGCAGATGGTTTTCCTTATCTGCTTCGTCTGGGGTGCCTGCTCTCGCCCTCACTACCCTTCCTCCATCTTACAGCCTCCAGCTGTGACATCATTTAGAGATCGGGGGAGGCTGCTCAAGGTCTGGGCAGGAGAGGACCTCCATGGACCCAAGAGAGGATTGTCAGAGCAGCCTGAGGATCCTCCCGCTGGCACATGGTGGGGCAGGGAGCAACGGGGAAGAGGCGAGGGAAGGATGTGGTCACATGTACCACACACATGAGAAGACATGCTCAGGAGAAGAAACACATCTCAGACTCCAAAGGCCATGTGTCAGAGCCCCTTGTCTGAGGGCATGATGGGCCCAGCCTGCGGGGCACATACAGGTGCTACTGTGCGGGAAGACACGGTGCCTGAGCATGCAGATGTGGCTGTTGGAGGGAAAGACATGTGCACAGTATTCTGTCCTCTCTTCTGATGAAACCGATTAGTGACATGTGCCTCCCCTGCACAAAGCTCCTGACATTATCACACTGTTCTGCCCAAAGAATCACACACCCTAGACAGAAGCTGTTCCTTCAGCCCAGCAGCCAAAATGAAGAAGACACGCAGAGCAGAGACTTGACATCTGACCTGTAGACAACAGGTAAAAGGAGGGGAACATAAGCACATGTTGTTTATCAACCACTGGAATGTAGGGGCTGTTTGTCATGGTGGCGCATCCTAATGAGAGCTGACTGATACTATTTATATGCTAAATGTATATTTATCACCAGGCAGACTGTCTTCTCTGAGCTTCATATCCAGATATACAACTGCATATTCCAGATCCCAGGTGGGTATCTAACAAGCATATTAAACATAGCAACCACAATGCAACTAAACAAAGCTGTGAGAACCGCAGCTCTTCTGCTTACTTATACAAGTCCTGTGCTATCACTTAAAACACACTGTGACACTATAGATGTCTGTTGTCAACTTGGTATCACCCCCACATATATCACGCTGCATGCTGCTGTATTAAAGTGGACATACCTTTTCATTTTATTTTCAAGCTTTTTATGGGATGTTTTTCAAATTATAAAACATGCACATTGTCACAATTGAAATGTACAATAAAAAGGTTATAATTTACAGCTTTCCTAGTCCCCACTCCACCACCTCTCCTCTAATGAAACCAATGTTAATATCTTGTTATGTAATCTTCAAGTGGCCATTTATTATGAATAATTTTAGATGTCCCTAAAATCGTTAATGCAAAAGTCTGCCCTCTATAATGGCAATTGATATGAGAAGACAAGATATGAAAATACATTTCTTGTTTTCATCCATGAATTCTTGAATCCCCAGAAGCTGCCTGAGTCTCCGACAAAGATGAGCACCAGGGCTGGCCAGTTCCCATGCAGTTTAAGTGGACCAGCAAATGGCAGACCCTGCCTCTGTGGGGAATGTCTGTGGCGGGGGCTATAGTTCTGGGCGAGAGAAAGCTTTCTGTGCATGAGGTTGTGAGTAGATTTCAAGTGCCTGGATCTCCAGGTTATGTTCAGAAATTGTGGAGGCTGGTGGTGTAAATCATGCATCAGGCAGATGTGGGTTTAAATCCCACTCTGCCATTATCTGTGTGCGCTTAAGCCATTCACCTCTCTAAATCTGAGTTTGCTCATCTGAATAACACCTATGTATTAGTCAGGGTCCAATCAAAAACACAAAAGCCACTTTATATATTCCAAGTCTAAAGGGCTTTACTGAAGGGAATTAGAAGCTTCCACAGCTGTTGGAAGGGCTGACAAAGCAACAGTTGGTGGTATCCCATTGAGGACCCTGGCTTCTTTACTACACCAGGTGTTTTTCCCTGAGAAGCTCCTGCTGATCTTCCTTCGCAAGCTGCAGGGATGAAGCAGGTGAAACTCAGGAAGCCCATCCATCCAGAAGTTATTCCAACCTCATGGCTACCTCCGTGCTTGCCTGCAACTATGTCCGGAGAATAATGGCCTCCCCATCTTCTCCAATTTCCAAATCTCCCAGGAGCATCTCTCTCCACTGACTGGAACCAGGAAACTTCTGGGAAAAGGCATCCTGGGAAATGCAGGTCCCAGCTTCTCCTCTGCAAAGAAAAAGCCTCCTGACAACAGGTGGTAGTCATGCCAGGTAGATAATCGACAACCCAGCACAAACTGCTGCAGAAGATTCTTATGAAATTAAATGAAATAGCACAGATAAATTCTTCATGAAGTGCTTGGCACACCATTCATGCTCAATAAGTAGCAGTTATTATAATTATTTTCATAATTTTGATCCTGAAACTGATGGCTTCCCCCCAGCCCCGCACACCCACTCCATTGCACGTTATAGAAAACCCCAGGCATTTGGATTCCTGTCAGAAGATACCTCCTCCATCGCCTCACATCACTCAGCAGGTTCTATCATTTCTTTTCAGATCCGATTATAATGGGAACATTTGTAAACTGCTGATCCTTTAATTCCCCATAAGCACACATTCTAGCTGAATGTATTCAAATCAATTACACTGAGAGACATGAACTAAATTCTCTACTTTTCTGTCTCCCACTTTCGTATTCCATGGCAATTGTACCCAAAATCGTTGCAAAAAAAAAAAAAAGCATTGTGCTACAGGTGTGTCTTCGCCATCATCCATCAATCAAAGCACGAGGAAATCCAATAATAAACCCATTTATGAGCAAGCGGTTGCAGGCTCATGACTGCTATCACCAAACAAATCCATTTCCAAATAATGAAATGTTTCCAATAAGAATTAATTTAAAAAACCCAAACTGCATGCAAACTTACTTCCATAAAACTTAAATTCCAACCATTCCGTGGGTAACAAAATTATACTTGTAAAGAAATCAAACTGATTGGACCTCAAAATTCAAAATGCAATTGTAGAAAATAAAATCAGTTATAAACCACAAGGGTCTTTGCCAAGCCATCCCCGGCTCTGAAGCACAATGCAAACATCACATGGCCACAGGTCAGTGCTTCCTGCAAAGAAATCTGTTTTACAAACAAACCTGCAACCGCATCCGTAATACCTTATCCTGATTAATGAAGGGCCCACACGCTGTCACGACCATGGTGACCAGGAGTAAATCTAACCTTCTTGGGAGCAGCATTACCCTTAAAATTGCAATAATCTCCAGGGGAAAAGACACAATTTAAACACATTCTCTATTTAGCTTGAATTTGTTTAGCTCTTTTAAACTTGTTCTTTGCTGTTACCTGCGCCCTTCAAAGACATGCCCCTTTGTTATTCTACGTTACAACCCCTTGGGTCAGAAGTCTTTAATGATTTTAAAAGCAATTTAACCCTCCCCGGCCCCCCCGCCTTGACTGAGATACTAGTAAAGGACAAGTCAGTGCCCCGAATTAATCAATCTTAGGAGGTCAACTTCCAATTAGCTGTTTGTTTGGTTTTGGTTTTTGGTTTGTTTGGGTTTGTTTTTTTTTTTTTTGAACCCCTTAACTCACATGCACAAAAATCTACTCAGTCTGTCAGTTCATGCATAGGGCTGGGGTGACTGAGTCAGGAAAAGTCCTGAGCTTACATTGCAGTCAGGAGACACAGATAAATGAATAAACGAACAAGATTCCTTCAGGATGTGTAAGGATGATGTGACAGTCCTTCACTTCACTTGTCTGGGCTGAGGTGAGACCAAATCTGTAAAAAGCCAGGGAAAGAAAGTCCTTGGCAGAGGTCAGAGCATATGCAAAGCCCCTGTGGCAGGGAAGTGCTTGCCAGGCTCAGGAGATAAAAGCACGTTGCCAAACAGAAATGCGCACGTAACACATACGCCAACATACACAAAAGGCTTGCTAAAATGTTATATTAAATACTGAGTTGATACAAAAAATTTTATAAAGTATGTCTACCATGTAAAGAATGACAGTAAAAGGATCCCTCATTTATCCCCCCATCCTTTTTAAGAAATAAAACATGATCATTAAGTTTGAAATCCCTGCATGTTCTTCTTTGACCCCATTCTCCTTCCACCTACCCAAATTCTGGTCCTTTGTCAGGTATAAAGTTTGAAAATAGTTTCCCCACTCAGGAACTTATCTTATGACTTTATTTTTTACTCACAATTGTCATCCTGAATTTCATTCAGCCTGATGGATTCTTTTCATTTTCATTGTTGTATAGTATTCCATTAGATCAATTGTATCTAAAAGTATCCATTCTACTGTTGATGGACATTGTTTAGTGTTGTGCTTTCACAAGCATTGTCACTTTGGACATTCAGATGTCCCCTTTGATTGAGCGCCTATTTAATTTCTTTTGCCATTTTTTTGTTGGGTTGTTTGTGATCCTCTGACTGATTTGCAGCAGGTTTTTTTTTTAACATATTCTCAATATTAACCTTTTGTCACTTTTTTGTGTTGCAAATAATTTCTTCCAACTTGTGGCTTGTCTTTTCACTTCTATTAGGGTGTCTTTTGATGCACAAAAGGTTTTAATTTAAAGGTGGTCAAATATTTCAATTTTTTGTTAAGGTTACAATTTTCAGGTTTTAAGAAATTTTTTTCTACCCTGAGGTCATAAAGACATCCTCCTATACTTCTATGATTACAGTTTGGTTTTTTTTAATCCTCACCCAAGGACTTGCTAGAGAGAGGGGAAGAGAGGGAGAGAAACATCAATGTGAGGGAGAAAGAGCAATCTGTTGCTTCTTGTACATGCCCCGACTGGGAACTAAACCCACAACCCAGGCATGTGCCTCAAATGGAAATCGAACCCGTCACCTTTTGGTTTTGGGGATGATGCTCCAACCAACTGAGCCACACTGGCCAGGGCACTATGGTTACGTTATTTAAGAACATGGACTCCCCAGTCAAAATGCCTTGGTTCAAATCCTAGTAATGAAAACTTAAACAAGTTACTTAAGTTCTCTGTGCATCAATATAAACATCTGCAAAATGGAAATACTAGTACCTATATCATACAGCTGTTCCATAGACTAAATAAATATGCATAAAGAAGTTAAAACACTGTTTGACTCGTGGTGTTATATGCCAGTCCTTTTTTCCCCTCCGTTTTCCCTCCACCACTTTCCCTGCCCCACCAACCCCCACCTCCCACCCTCGATCCTTCCACACTTTGGCTTATCAACACCTTCATCATCATCAGAAAGTGTTATAATATTGCCTTTTATATTTAAATCTTTAATCAGCCTGAAATTTGTTTTTATATATGGTGTGAGGTATGAATCTTTTTTGATACAAATAATCAATTTACCCAGCACAATTTTTTAATTGAGTCTTTCTTCCTTGAACTGCAACATCAACTCTGTCATAAATTAAGTCTCCATTTGTGTGTTTATTCTGAGATTTCTAGTTTCTTCCATTGGTTTATCTGTCTATTCCTAAGCTAAGGCTACTCTTATCTTAATTACTATGGTGCTATAATGATATTTGATAAAACTAGCTCTCCAACTTTTTCTTCTTTGGCAGTAATTTGATTATTCTTGGCCCTTATTTCTTTCATTTATACCTTAAGATCAGCTTGGCAGTATCTTTGAAAAAGAAACCTATTGGGTTTTAATTGAAACTGCATTGAATCTCTAGATCAATTCCAGAGAGCTGATAGTTTTACCTATTGTCTTCCAATCTATGAACTCTACATACTGTTATTTAATCACTTTTGTTCAGGAGAAAGCTCCCCTCCAGCTTTTGTCCCGATGCCAGACAATTCAGGTCCTCCCTGCATTTCTCTGGTGCCTTTTTAGCTGCTGCCTGGGCCTGGAGCTCAGACAGAGTGAGTCCAAGGAGGTCCATGTGTGGAGCCCTTTAAAAGGAACTGCCTGGGACTCCTGAACACCTCTGTCTAAGCCACAATCTCTGCTGGTTTTTATATCCAGAAGTCATGTCGACTTCTCTTCCTGGCATTGGAATCCTGGGGTAGGGGTCCTGGTGTGGGGCTGGGACCCCTCACTCCTCAGGGAAAACCTCTGCAGCCAAGATACCCCTATCGATTTTTACCCACCACACGTGGGTGGAACCAGCCCATTCAGTGTCTCTGCCCCTCCTACCCGTGTCGAGGTGGCTTCTTCTTTATACCCTTAGTTGTAGGATTCCATTCAGCCCGGGTTTAGGTGGTTCTGAATCACGATTGTTCCATAGTTCACTTGTAATTCTAACGTGGTTGTGGGAAGATGCAAGGACCATATTTACCTACACTGACATCTTGACCAGAAATTCAAGACAAATCCTGGTATCTATTTTTAAGTATAATTTTTACTGTTCATTGTTGATGTAGAAAATGCAATTAACTTTTTGTATTAATTTTATACCCAGTGACCTTGATAAACTCTTCTTTGAATTCTAACTATGAATCTGCATATTCTTTGGAGGTTTCTGTGTTTATAATCTTGTCATCTCAAAATAATAACAGTATGATTTTTCTTCCCAATTCTTATTTCTTATTTTCTCTTTATTTGCCATGTTTTATTGGCTAGGGCCTTTGGTGTGCTGCTGAAGGCAGTCGCGGGCCTCCTTGTCTTGTTTCTCAGATTAAAGGCAATGCTTTCAATGTTTTACTTTTAAATCTGATATTTGGTGTAGGCTTTTGGTAGGACATTTCATTCTATTTCTGGTTGGCAAAATTTTTTTCAGAAATCATAAGTGGATGTTAAACTTTATTAAATTTCACATCCACTGAAATTATTATATTACTTTTTTCTTTATTTTGTTATGTGGAGAATCACATTAATTTTTAATGTTTGAATGTTTACCCAATCTTACATGCCTCGAGTAAACTAGGTCATGATATATTATCACTTCTCTACATTGCAAGAGTTGTTTACTAATATTTAAAATTCTCTATGTTATTGAGTGAAATTAGTCTATAATTTTTATTTTTCATACTGTCTTTGTCAAGATTTAGTATCAAGATTTGCAAGACTTATATAATGGGTTGGGGCATGTTTCCTCTTTTTCTACATAATGGAATAGTGTGTGTAAGATTGAAAATACCTATTTTTGAATGTTTGGTAAAAGTCACCAGTAAAATCATTTGAGAGGTTCTGGTGTTTTCTTAAGGGTATATTTTTAAACTAATAACTCAATTTATTTAATAATTACAGTGCTATTCAAGTTTTATAATTCTTCTTGATTCAGTTTTGTAGTTTTCATTTCTCTAGAAATATTTTCATTTCATCTAACTTTTCCAAGTATCAACATAGTCTGTTTATTATAACTTCTTATCTTTTAAATCTCTGCAGCATCTATAAATGTGTTGCCTTTTACATTTTTTACGTTGCTTTGTCTGTCTTCTTTTTTTCTTGATCAATTCACCAGAGATTTTCCAATTTTATTAGTTTTCACAAAGAAAAAACTTTGGGCTGACTAGGATCTTTCTGCTATAGGTTTTATTTCCATTCATAAATGTTTGCTCTTGTTTTTAATATTTCCTATCTTCTTCTTTGGATAATTTTTATGTCATCTGTTTTTAATTCCTTAAGTTGGATATTACTTTAGGGGTTCTGAGCCAGGGGCAATTTTGCCTTATAGGGTGCGTTTAGCAATATCTGGAGGCATTTTTAGGTTGTCACCACCCGGAGGAGGAGGATACTGGCATCGAGTGGGTAGCAGCCAGGGGTGCTGCTAAACACAATACACACAAAAAAAGCCCCCCCACAACAAATAATTTCTAGCCCAAAATGTCAGTGCTGATGAGATGGAGAAACCCAGTTCTAGCTCATGAATCTTTAGCCTTTCTTCTTTTCTAATAAGAGTATGTAATGCTAAAAATTTCTTGCCAAGTACTGCTTTAGCTGCATCCCATCAATTTTTTTTCATTAAAATACAGTAAAATTGACTTTCTGTTGTACAATGCTACACACTTGAGCATGTGTATAGATTCATGTAGCTTCTGCCACAACTGGACACAAAACAGTTTCTTCCCACCCTCCCCCACCCTCCCACCCCCAGTGGCCAGAAAACACCCTCATGTTGCCGTTTTGTAGCCAAACCATCAATCCTCTCTCTACCTGGAATTTTTCCAGAGTGGCATATAAACAGACTCATACAGTATATAACTTTTTAGGAATGGCTTGTTTCACCCAGCATCATGCCTTTGAGATTCATCCCCACTACTGCCTGAATGGATAGTTTATTTGCATTGCTGAGTAGTATTCTATTGTATGGATTACTACAGTCTTTTTATCCACTCACACATTAACGGATATGGGGGAATGTTTCCATTCCATTGGCAATTATGAACAGAACTGTTATTTGTGTGCAGATATTTGTGTGAACATAAATTTTCATTTCTCTAAATACCCAGGAATGGAATAGCTGGATCATATGTAAGTGCATGTTTAATTTTATAATAAACCACTAAACTGTTTTCCAGAGTGGCTGTACCATTTTCATTCCCACAAAGAATGTTTGAGAACTCTAGTTGCTCCACATACTCATCAGCATTGGGTGTTGTTAGATTTTTGTTTTGCTTTGTTTTGTTAGTCATTCTGATAGGTGTGTAGCATTTTGGTTTTAATTTTAATTTCCCTAATGTCTAATTATGTTGAGCATCTTTTCTGGTGTTTATATGCCATCTGTATAGCTTCTATACTGAGATGTCTATTCAAATCTTTGTTTTTTTTCAATTAAATTATTTGGGTGTTTCTTTTTTCTTTTTGCCTGTTGACTTTTTTAGCAATTTTAGTGAGGTCTAATTGACATACAATGACCTGCAGATATTTAAAATGTACAGTTTAGTAAGTTTTGACCTATGTGTATACACTCATAAAGATATCATCAAAACAAAGATAGTGAACATAACCACTACTCCCAAAAATTTCCTTGCAATCACTCCCACTCTTCTCCCCTCCTTCAATTCCTAGGAAACTATTTATCTGCTTTCTGTCACCACAGATAAGCTGCATTTTCTAGGAATTTGCAGAAATGAAGTCATATATATGTACTCTTTGGGGTCACTTCTTTAATTTAGCAAGATTATTTCTGAGATTCATCAATGTAATGTGTATATCACTAGTTCATTCTTTTTTTATTGCTTAATATTGTTCCATTGCATGGATTTACCATAGTTTACTTATCCTCCGCTAGTTGATGGATATTGGGGTTTTTTCTAGTTTTGAACTAGTCTTGAACATTCATATACAAATATTTGTAGGAACACATACTATTCTTTGCTCTGGGTAAATATTTAGGGATGAAATGGAAGATCATATGGTAGATGCATGTCTGTTTTAGAATATTTTTTACCGATTGATTTCAGAGAGAAAGAAAGGAAAAGAGAGAGAACGGAAAAAACACATTGACCTGCTGTTCCACCTATTTATGCATTCATTGGTTGATTGCTGTAAGTGCCCTGACTGGGGATTGAACCCACAACTTTGGCATATTGGGACAACTCTCTAGTCAGCTGAGCTACCTGGCTAGGGCATGTTTAACTTTTTAAGGAACTGTCAAACTGCTTTTCAAAGCAGTTTACCCTTTTTGCTTTGCCACTAGAAGTGCCTGAGAGTTCTACTCCCTTCACATCCTTGCCATACTTGGTATGGTGAGTCTTCTTAATTTTATCCATTCTAGTCAGTGTGGAGTGATATTTCACTGTGGTTTTAATTTATATTTTCCTAATGATTAATGATGTTGTGTACCTTTTATATGCATATTTGCAACTTATATATATTCTTCAGAGAAGTACCTGTTTAAATCTTTTGCTTATTTTTAATTGGACTATTTATTTTCTTATTATTGAGTTTTGAGAATTCTTTACATATTCTTGACACTAACCCTTTATCAGAAAAATATTGTAAAAAAGTTTTCCTCCAGTTTGTGACTTGTGTTTTCATTTACTTAACAGTGTCTTTTCAAGAGCCAAAGTTTCTAATTTTGATGAAGTCTAACTTATTAACTTGTTCTTTTATAGATGTGCTTTTGGTGTCTTACCTACATATCTTTGCCTAACCTGAGGTCACAGAACTTTTCTACTGCTTCCTTCTAGCAATTCTAGAGTTTGAGATTTTACATTTACTTCAATGGTAAATCTTGAATAAAATTTTTATATGGTGAGAGTTAGGAATCAAAGGTTTCCGATTTTTTTTTTTTTTTTTTTTTTTTTTTTTTGTATATGGATGATCTAGTGTTCTAACACCACTTGTTGGAAAGAATATTCTTTCCCTACTTGGCCTTCACTGTTCCTACTTATAAAATGGCAGTATGAACAGTTGTTTCTTTCTACCTAACATGGTTTAGATAAAGATAAAATGATGACTGGTGTTCACTAGAATAAAAGCTATTTAAGGGAAACATCTGAGACAGAGGACATAGTGACTAGATGCGTGGGTTCTTGAGTGGGTCAGACCAGGTTCAAATTCTGGCGTGAGTCACACTGCAGGAGTATGAATCTTACCCCACTAGCTGCTCTTACTTTTTACTCATATTTTCAGCTCTTCAGGAAGTTAGTCTTTCTGTACCTCATGTTTTTCATCTGGAAAATGAGCCTAATAGATCCTTCTTTCAGGATTTATTGGAAGACTGAGTATGATAATGAATATAAAAAGCCAAGTACAATGTCTGGAATATGCTAAGTATAAATAATAGCATCCACATTAATTTTTCACTGTTGTACCCTCATTGTCTAGCATAGTGCTCAATAAATATGATTTAAATAATAAATAAAACCCTGTCCATGAAAGCATTCATATTATGTGAATCCCCCCTCACAGGTCAGGAATGTTGTTATTGCTGTTTTTTGTTGTTATTTTTCTACCACAAGCCCTCCTTTACCCTTGTCACTTTCATGGCATTTGAAAGTGCTCCCCACTTTCATGGCATTTGTCATTTCTGAGATGCTGAACTACTTGTAATGTCCCTCCTCCCTATAGTGTGAGCTCCTTAAAGGAAAGGAGCTGCTGTGCCTTTTTCATCTCTGTATCCTCCACTTCCAGCCCAGTTCCTGACCCAGAGTAGCCCTCAAAATGTGTTGAAATATGGGGATGCAAAGTACAGCATAGGGAATACGGTCAGTAATACTCTAATAACTATGTATGGTGTCAGGTGGATGCTAGACTTATCAGGGGATCACTTCCTAAGTTATATAAATGTCTAACCACTATGCTGTTCACCTGAAGCTAATATAATATTGAAAGTCAACTGTAATTTTAAAATATTTTTAAAATTTAAAAAAAGAATGTGGAAAGAAAGGAATAAGGGTTGAAAGAAAGGAGATTTTTTAAAAGGATTTTTTTTTTTTTGGCCAAATACCTAAGCAAATGTGAAGCAATTTTCCAAGCCCAGATCAAGTGAACATAGGAAATATCAAAACTATAATCACTCCATGAGACCTCATTTCTCTTTCTGCTCTTCTATTCATCACCACTATCCGCAGAGCATTGGTGTCAGACCTCGTGTGCAGCAGAGGTCCCCAAGTGACAAGACTGCTAATCTTTCAGCCTGACACCTAGTGGCTTAAGTGGGGAATGCAGGCTACTTTTCAAAACAGCTCCAAGGCAAACGGTTTCAAAAGGCATAGTCTCCAACATACACTTGCTTAACTGAAGACAAAGACCCAGGGCTTGCCTCTGCACCTGTGAGCAGTTTCCAGAGGGAGGATGGGGGTTGGGAAGTTCTATGCTATTAAAAAATTGGAGAGAAATAAAATAATGATTTTTGATATATATGTGAATATACTAAAAAGCATTGAATTACACACTTCAAGTGAGTAAATTATATGGTGTATAAGTTATATCTCAATAAAATTGTTTTGTTTTTATTTTCTTAAGTAAAAGGTTCAAGAAAGTTAACAGACTCCATCACTTAATCTTTTTGTTTTGTTTTGTTTGGGGAAGAGGGTATTTATTTTACATTCAACCGATAAATTTTTTTAAATTATGGTTTTTGGTAACTTTTCATAACTCACTCAGTTAGTAACCCTCAGTGTTACACAAAAACAAAAGTCTGTAGTCTTTTTCATAGCATTTGTCTCTTTAAAAAAAGAGAAGCAAAACAAAACCAAGAACTTAGATTTTTAGATCAGTCTGCAGCCTGTCGGGAGGCCCTGGGTAGGCTAAGAACCACACCCGGAGAATCCTCCGTCTCAGCGCCCAGAAAGGTTTTGTGGCTCTGCGTCCACAGAGAGAGACTGAGTGTCTTGGAGAACATGGAAAGGGTTGGCATGTCACACAGAAAAAGGTGACCTCTGATTCACCTTCTCACCTAGAGAACTCGGAAAGGAAGGACGTTGCTGTTACTTGTTATTGGACATCTCCTAGTGGTCAGGGAGGGTAAGACGAAGGACTCTACCCAGAGCTGTACATACATCACCTCATTTAATTCTCATGACACCATCCTGTCCTGGACACTGTTGTTACCACTCTCTCTTCTTTCCCGTTGAGGAGACTGAGGCTTGGAGAGGTTTATTTGCCCCAAGTCACACAGCTGGGGGTGGCAGAGGAGGGATTGGACTTTCCTCTGCACCATTCTGCCTCCCAGCACATCTATTTTATATCCAGTTTACAGTGCAGCTGAGTTTCTGATGTCATGCACACTTTATAGGACATGAGGGTATGTTGTATAATTAATGTACATGCGCTCGTTTCCTAGAACTCAGCACTTGTTTTCTGGTTTTAAAGTTATTGTTGAAGTTTACGGTTATTGCATCTTTATGTTCTGGTGTTGGTTTTATCTGTGATTATCCAGCGGAGCCCGAGGAGATGTGCTTCTCTTTAAAGACAATTCACCGCAGGGGTGGCTTCACCTGGTGAGAACAGCCATCAGGGAGATGGGAGGCGGGGCATCAGACTTGGCTCTGCCGGGGTGGGGGGGGGGGGGAGACACTTGGGAAACGTGGGGCTTTGAAGCCCAGCAATGAAGAAAGGAATGGCTCAAGTAGAAGGGGTCCGATAGGGAAGGCTTCAGATGACAGGCCAAGGAGTCTGTGCGTTATCTTTCGGGCGAGGCGTGTTTTCACCACCGGGAGTGCCATTATCTGACCTGTGTTTTAAGAGCACTCATCGCGCTGGGGAACAGGCCAGGAGGCAGCCTGAGGAGGGCTGCCTCAGGGGCTGCGGTCTGCTGGAATAAATCCTGTCTGCAAGCGGGCTTAGGTGGGGTCGAGGCAGGTGTCCCTGGCCAGTGCTGTCCAGCGCCGCCCCTCTCTTGCCCCTGGTCCTGCTTCTCCAGCAGATCCTCCTCTGTATCTGTGCTGTCCACACGGACGCAGCCTGGGTCACAATCCCAGCTGTGCGCCCGTGGTCATTTCCTCTGTACCTCAATTTCCCCATCTGTGAAAGGGGATAACGCTAGAACTCATCTTGCATGATTGTTGTGAAGACTAAAATGAGCACATATGTGGGAAAAGCTTAGAAGGGAGCCCAGTACAAAGTAAGCATCACGTAAGCCTTTGCTCTTGTCCCTATTACTCAGGCTGGATGGCCTGAATCCAGGCTGATGCACGTTCTCAGGCTCTGTACCAACATCAGATCAGAGGTTGGACCTCAGATGAAGTCTTCACTCCTGGTTTTTCTGTAGCCCTATCTCCTTTTATTCTTCCCACTCCTGAGAAAGGTGTTCTTGTAAATGCTGGGGCTGTGCTTCTGCTCAGAATTCTCTGCTTAAATATGTGCAGCTGTCTGGAAACTCTTGCGGATACTTTGTCCAACTTCTTTGCTCATTATGCTACAGAAGGAGAGGAACTGGAAGACATCTAAGCTCTTAGTGAAAAGAGAACAACTTTCTTTCTATGTATTTTGCTATGTATAATGCACACCCACATTTCTGGCCCAAACTTTCAGGGGAAAAAAATCTTTCATTTTAATTTTTTTATTCTTTTTTTTTTTTTACTTATTTATATTTAGAAACAAAACCAATTATCGCATTCCAGGGTATTATTTTGCATATGGATATCATTATTGCTTTCTAGAGTTACACTTTTAACACATAAACATAAATAAAAGAATTTAAAACATTTATATAGACATGGAATTAGTACTACCCATGTATAACTCACATCCTTATTTTTCCTTAAAAAATGTGGGCAAAAAGTGCGCATTATACACGACAAAAATACTGTACCCAAGGGGCTTCTCAGAAGCCAGCCATTCCATGCTATTTCCCTGGTACCAGTTGTCCCTCCCAAAATCTTAGCAGATTGATAAAAAGAAAGAAAACCCTATGTCTCGAGATCTTCCCTGGGTGGCTGTTTTTAACTGTTTCCTACCCATTTCTGGGTGCATCACACAGGCCTTCCCAGAGGCTCCCCTCCCTGCACTCTGGCTGCTTCCCAGCAGCAGACGGTTGCTAAGGGAACCACAGGTACCACTCTCCCGCCACCTCCCATAATCAAGGCCTAATCTACATTGAAAGACATTTCCATTGCAGAGCTTAGCAGATTTCACCATTTTACAACCCACCCAAACTCAGGTGGCAGCCACTTCTTCCTTCCAGGCTCTGGCCTTCCTCCGCAGCGGCCAAAGCCTGTTCTTTTGCTTGAAATGTTTGTGGTGCTACTGAAATTCACTTATAGGACTAATGTGGCTAACTGATCCTACTGAGATGTGAATGATAGAGTAGAAAACAATAAAAGCTGGTTGGCAGGGCCATGCAAAGACTGAATGAGAGAATGCAGGTAAAGTGGCTGGCACAGAGCAGGGACTTGAGAAAAAGCTGTTCAGAAGGTAAGTGATAGCTGTCCAGGGAAGGTGCTGTGACGTGGGGAACATGTAACCCTCAATGTTTGGGGACTTAGTCTGGGGATGCTTCTCAAAATACATCATTTAGAGCCCTTCCATCCCCTGATCCTTCTTCAGTTTGGATTGTCTACAAATATCTGCTGTCCTAGAGGGAAATGAGAACCAGTCACCTAACTGCAGATGCCATTCTGGAACTCTCATCTGGAAATGGTGTTGTGTCTAATTTGTAAGTGGATTCAACAAGACTTTCAAAGAGCAAAAGCCCGCTCTTGCCTTTTGGGGTTTCCCATGTTACCCCCTGCCCCAGGCTGCTTCCCTGGTCCTATACCCCACCCCCATGTATAGCGATCCAATGGCCCCCTCCACACCCCAGAACTGCAGGAGACTGGCAAATGCTAGTCTCCCAACAAGTGAGGCAGAAGTTTTAGACCTTCTATGGTCTAGCCTCAGGAGTCACAGGGTGTCACTTGTACTGCACTCCACTTGCCCAAACCGTCACAAAAGTCACTCAGTTTCAAGGGGAGGGCCCATAGACCTCATCTCTGAGAGTGGCATACAGGCCACTGCATTTGTTTGTAGGGCTGCCATAACAAAATACCACAGACCTGGTGGCTCAAATGACAGAAGTGCATTGTCTCACAGTTCTGGAGTCCAGAAGTCCAAGATCAAGGCGTCTGCCGTGTTGGTGCCTTCTCGGGGCTGTGGGAGAGGATCTGTGCCGTGCCTCTTTCCCAGCTTCCGGTGGGCCGTTGGCAATCTCTGCGGATTCTTGGCTTGGAGAAGCATCACCCCAATCTCTGCCTTCATCCTCTCATGACATCCTCCCCATGTGTCCAAATGTCCCCTTTTATAAGGACACCAGTCATATTGGATTAGGGGCCCACCCTCCTCCAGCATGACCTCAACTTAGCTAATGATGGGGTTGGCCAGAAATTTTGTTTAGTTTTTTTCCATACGATGGCTTTAGTAGTGCTTAGTTGTCTTTAACTTCATTCAAAACAATTTTGTTAGATTGTATTGTGACAGCTATCATATAGGCATGCATTTTTTAAAGACTTATCAAAATTGGTGAATTTGTGTGCAGCTATTTTAATATTGAAGATGGAAGAAAATACATAACATTTTTGGTGCATTACACTTTATTATTTCAAGAAAGGTAAAAATGCAACTGAAATGCAAAAAAAGATTTGTGCAGTATATGGAGAAGATGCTGTGACTGATCGAACATGTCAAAAGTGGTTTGCAAAATTTCTTGGTATTATTGACATTTTGCCCAAGTAATTCTTTGCTGTGGGGCTGTCTTATGCATTGGAAGATGTTTAGTATCACCCCTGGCCTCAACCCACTAGAAGCCAATAGTGGGAGATAGCTGACATACTCAAAATATCCAAATCAATAAAGTCATTGGTGAAAATGAAAAATGTATCTTTGGAAAAACTAAATAGACATTTTAACCCTATTTCCAAATAAGATCACATTCTGAAGTACTCGGGGTTAGGACTTAAACATACGAATTTGGGGGCGGGACACAATCCAACCCCTAACAACCACATTATAAGAAGAACACGTGGGATGGGAGATGTTATTATAGTCATCTTTGGAAAATACAATATACCACAGGTATTCCACCTCAATGTCCAATTAATTTCCATGCTTTCTAGGAAGCCTCTAATCACACAGAGAAGTCATTGCAAATGGTAGACATTTTCCAACCATTTTTGCAATCTTAGTATTCTCTTTAATTAAATGGAGATGTTAGGACCCCTTCCATTCTAAGAGCTGCACAGTCTGCACAATTAGCTTGCTAATTTGAAATCCATTTTTAAAGTCATTCAATGAAATCCAAATCAATCATTTGCAGAACTCCTGAGGCATCTGCTAAACATGATTTGGAAACCTCAGATCCAGTCCAACAGGAGGCCCAGAAACAGCCTGTGCACAACCACAGCCATTGGCCAGGAGTGGATGCCAAGCCCAGACTCACCAAGAGCCCCTGGGCCTGTCCCCGCACAGGACTCCCCGCCACCCCGTCTTCCACCCCAGAAACCACAGGCTCCATTATCTAAAGGCAGCCTCCAAAGTTCCATCTCCTCCCACCCCTGTGCCCCAAAACAAACAAAAAGTGGGAGTGACAGTGGGCTTGGAGATTCCACTTGGGAATGTATGGATCCACCTATACGAGGTGTCTTGAAATTCAGACAGATGCATAGACACCAGAGTAGAAAAGCAGTTACTCCCAATAGAGGGGCTGGGGTGGGGCGGAGGGGAATTGGGGAGTTACCACTTGTTGGGTACAAGGTTTAGAGTTTCTGTTTAGATGATAAAAACGTTCTGGAAATGGATGGCAGAGATGGTTGTACAACATTGTGAATGTACTCAGTGCCACTAATTGTACATTTAAAGAGGATTAAAATGGCAGATTTTATGTTATGTATATTTTATCTTGATATTTTTAAAAAATTAATCCTATTTGCCCTGATCAGTGTGGCTCAGTTGGTTGGGCGTCATCCCGCAAAGCGAAGTTTGCTGGTTTGCTGTCAGAGCCTACGTCTGGGTTGCAGATTCAGTCCCCAGTCAGGGCATATGCAAGAGGCAACCGACCAATGTTCCTCTTGTACATCAATGTTTCTCTCCCTCTCCTTCTCCCTCCTTTCTTCTCTCTATAAAAATAAATAAATGAAGATTTTTTAAAAAAATAGATCCCATTTGGGGCAGATGGTGAGCTATGAAATACTGAGACAATTACACTCTTCTTAGGGTCCATCAGTGTCTAAAGCCTTTTTATATCTCTTATTGAATCCTTTTTTAAAACCCTAAAAATTGGGTGCAATTGCTGTCATTCTACGGATGAGAAAATAGAGGTCCCATGGATCAAACTGCTCAAGGTCGCCAGCTGGGTGAATGACAGGACTGGGTCTGTCTCTAAAACGCAGGCAAAGAAGTCCACGCAAGAGGCAGGGCCTTTAAGGAATGGAAGTTTTTTTCATTTCACAGACCCATTAGACATGAGAACTGGAAGGACTCTTAGAGGTCGGGTTCAACCTCTTCAGAGAAGGAAAAATCTACAGGTCTGCCTGGCTCTCGGATGCTGACCAAAGATTTTGGAAGTTACTGGTTTGTTCCCTTTGTTCCTGTTCTTAAAGGGGCTGTTGTCAGGTGAGTGGGAAAGAGTACAGACTCCACCCTCCTCTCCTGTCTCTCCTGTTAAGTGACCTTGAGTATGTCACTTAACTTTTCCATATCACATACATTAAATGTTCATAATCAAACCAGGCCTGCCTGATGAGGACTGGCGAACAGGAGGGCTAAATGACGTGACGTATCCAGTGCAGGACAGGGTGCCTTTGTATTTACCCGGGACAGACACACAGCCCGCCTTGCTGCAAAATAGAAAAAGAGACAGCCCTGGCTGGTGCGGTTCAGTGGACTGAGCACCGGCCTGCAAGCTAAAGGGTTGCTTTGTCGATTCCCAGTCAGGGCATGTGCCTGAGTTGCAGGCCAGGTCCCTAGTGAGGGAGGTACAAGAGACAACCACACATTGATGTTTCTCTCCCTCTCTTTCTCCTCCATCTAAAAATAAATAAAATCCTTTTTAAAAAACATAACAAGAGATAAATGAGAGTGCCAGCCCTGGAGACAAACTGCCGCTGGGGGGGGTATTATTATTATTATTATTATTATTATTATTATTAACAGCTTTATTGAGACATAATTGACATACAGTAAATGGCACGCGTTTAAAGTGCACCACTTGATAAAGTTGGACATATACACCCCTGAAACCATCGTCTCTGTCAAGGTAATGAACATGTCCATCCCCTCAAACATTTCCTGGTGGCCTCTGTAACCCCCAGTGCAAGCATTCCCCACTGCCCATTGCCCTCTCTGCAGGCAACCATTGATCTGATTCCTGTCACTAGAGATTAGCTTGTATTATGCAGAATTTTACATAAATGGAATCATACAGCCTGTACTGGCTTTCTCCTGACTTCTTTCACTCAGTATAACTGTTTTGAGATATATCCATGTGGTGGCACACATCAATAGTTCATTTGTTTTTATTAAATTCAGTATTATTCCACGGTATGAGTTTGCCACTGCTTATCATCTCACCTGTTGATTGACACTTAGATTGTTTCCAGTTTGAGGCTATTACAAATAAAGATGCTGGGAGCATGCATGAACAGGTCTTTGTGCGGATTTATGTTTTCTTTTCTGTTGGATAAAACCTAGGAATAGCAATTACCACAGTAAGTGCACATTTAACTTTTTAAGAATCTGCCAGATTGTTTTCCAAAGTGGCTGCATCATTTTAGTTTCCCACCAGCTGTGTATGAGGTTTCCAATTCCTCCATATCCTTGCCAACATTTGATATGGTCGGGTTTTTTCATGTTAGCCATTCTAGCGGGGGTACCACAGTATCTCGTTGTGGCTCTAATTCTCATTTCCCTGATGACTAATAATGTGGAGCATGTTTTAGTGTGCTTATTTGCCATCGATATACATCCTCTGGTAACGTGTCTTCACATCTCATCAGCCCCCGCCTCATGGGGTTGTTGTGAGAGTCCCTCCCACCCCAGTGCCCTGTCTGCCTGCCCCACGTGCACGCCACAGAGCTTTACAGGCAGGGCCTCCACACCTGCTCCTGAGCTTCCTCCACCCTTGAAGGACCCTCTCCCCATTCTTTCACACATACACACTCACACCTCACACAATTCCATTCCCCCTCCAACTGTGGAGGCAAGAGACAGGCATCAGGAGCAGAGGCATATTCGTCTGGGTACCCAGGTATGACATTTGAGTCTGTCTCTCAGGCCCTTTAAATTAGTCCTGAAAGACACTTGATATATTAAGATGTTTTTGTCTCTGCTTAGAATTCCAGCCTGTTTGTTTCCCAGGTGGGTGCTGCCTGTGCACGGCTCTGGGAGGGAGGGAGCCCCAGGGCTGCTGCGGAGGCCATTGAAACCCCTGAGTCAGCACACCACCCACACCCCAAGCCACCACCCCTCCCCCAAGTGCCTCCAGGACTCCCAGAGGGAGCAGACCAGGCAGCACCCTCCAACCCCCTTCAGCCCCCAGGCCCTGCTTACCTCCCGCTCAAGCCCCTCAGGCCTCAGCAGCACTGATGGGTAGGCGGAGCCACGGGAAGGTGTGGATACTCCCACAAGGAAGAAGAAAGAGCCCTGACGCCAGACCAAGCCAGGCCGAGACAGGGCTGGGGAGCTGGCCAAGATGACAGGTTAGATATCTGGAACCAAGGCTGGGAGGATGATGTGGGGGCTCAGAACGAATCACCCCACAATGTGCCTCTGTGGTATAAAGCATTATTCTGAACTGAGGACAACTTCTACTGCTCCCTTAACTACCCAGAAGAACTTGAATTATGCCCACACATAATAAGAGATTATCAGAGATAACTTTTGTTGACCTACCTATATGACAACTGCAAACTGCTAATTACTGAGCGTGTGCTCTCCCTGCAATGACCTCCGAGGACACAAGGCACCTCACCTCATCATCCCCTAGCGCAGAAGGGCTTTTACACCCACTTTACCTTTCTGTCTCTGAACCTGTTGTGCATGTGGGGCCTCTGACTCTCTCATGCATGCGGGGTTCCTGTACATATGTACGTATGAAATCTGGTTATTACCTCTTGTTAATCTGTCTCATGCCTATCTGATTATTTGACGAGACTGAAAGAAACTTGAGGCTGGAGGGAAGTTTCTTCCTCCCTCACAATGACAAATCAAGTCCTCCGCAGCCTGGACCCTGGCTGCAGAAGTGCTGCAGAGCACACCTTGGGACTTGGGGACAACGCCCAGGTGAACTAGCGAGTTAGAAGATCAGCTCAGAATAGCGCTTCTCAGCTGTAGTCCTCGGAGCAGCTATTCGGGTCACCCAAGGACTTGTTAGAAATGCAAATTCTCACACTCTACCAGGAGACTCTGGGGGTGGGGCCCAGCGACCTGCTCTGACCGACCTCTCTCCTGGTGACTCTGATGCAGCCCCAAGTGTAAGACCCTGGCCTTGCAGAGAGAAATTACAGGCAGTAGGATGGATCTAAGAAGCCATACGTTTTCTTCCAGAACGAAGGGAGAAGCCACTGTGCTCTAAAGTCAAGCATAAGTTTGAGAGGCAGATGAATCTTGGTTCACATTCCCACCCTGCCACATCCCAGCTGCGTGACCTTGAGCCTTTCTAAGCCTCTCCTTCCTCCTCTGTAAAAACTGGGCAAAGATAACATTATAATGTTATGTTGGGGATTTCAAGAGGTGGGATGCACGCAGGACAGGACACATATTAAGCAAAAAAGAGCAGCCATATATACTTGCCGCAAGCCCAGATGAGGACTTGGGGCACCTTAGACAAAGCGGTCCTTTGCTCATACCAGTTTACTGCCGTCTTTGGTAAAGTGCTCATGCTAACTTTCCAAATCTAAGACAATGCCTTTGAGAAGCACATCAACCTGCACAAAGGGCACCCTGGAGTTATGCAAAATATAACCATAGTGGTCCTGATAATGTTTATTATTATGAAGCACACTCTTAAGGTACAAAAGTGGAGTACACTGCCCAGGCAGGGTGGAATGCAGGAGCCAGTTCCTGGAAGGCAACACCTGGTGTCTTCTGGAACATCCTTTCCTCCGTTACCCACAAACATAACCTCCGCCTGCATCCTGGCTATCCAGGGGGAGAATGGGCTTCTCCCCAATATGTCCTACTATTTTCATGGTAGGGGGCTTCTTCTACTCTCCTGGTCACTTCTTGCTCTTAAGCCAGTTCGCAAGCCCCTCCCACCTGGCTGTTCCCAGCCCTGCGGTCCCCACCCTACCATTCTCAGGAGCTCAGCCTCTCTCCTTTCACGTCCTAAGCCTCACTAGCCTGACCCTGCTGTACGCAGCTGACTTCACTGAGGGTGAGGGAGGTTACAAAATAGCACCCAATTGGAAACGTTGAAAGTTGAGTGGTCATCTCAGAGTCCCTCCACCAGCCCAACACCGAATTTGTCATTAGTCATCATTCTTCTGGGGCTGAAGCTGACTGCCCCGTTTGGAAGCGCTTCATTTATTTACCATTGAACATCCTTTCATCTCCTCTTTTCCCTGAGTCTTGCAAGACCCTAAAAACTCCCTTTCTCATGAGCTGCCAATGAACACTTGTCCAATCCCCCCTAGTTTGTTTGTGAAGCAATTTAGGTCCAGATTGAGCTCCTGCCTTCCAGACCATATGAGGTAGGGGCAAGGAGTGAGCCTTCCCTTGAATAATCAAAAAAGCCTATTTATAGTGTCTTCGAAAACAAAAGAGCAGCCTTCTTTCCATCGGGCACCCTTCTCACTCCCACCTGGAGTGTCAAAGTGGCTGTAGGCATTTCTGCATTTAAACAGCGATTTTCCCCCTTGCTATTATGTATATGCAATGCACAGAAACCCCCTGGAAATTCCTCAAGTTTTTATTAAAAATTCCAGATGGTGCAACAGAGATTTCAGACACTACAGCTTCTGTTAAGAACAGGAAATTAATAACCAAATGACTTGCAGTTATTGTCATCTGGATCGGTGACAGTACATGAGAAAAAGGAAGCAGGGTAACAGTGTTTGAGGCCCAAAGCTGTGGAATCAGCGAGGCCTGGGTTTGAACTCCGACTCTCTCATGTATGAGCGGGGACACCTGCTGGGGAAGTCAGCTGAACTCTCCAAGCCTCAGCCTCCTCCTGTGCAAAATGGAGAAATAGCAGGACAGTCAGTTCCGCTATAATGCAACTAACTGTGTGCCGAAAAAGCACCACCAGTAGGTGTCAGTATAATAGAAAAAGATCCTTGGTCCTGGTTTCTGGCACAGAGTTCCCTAAACCCTTAGAATTTCCCAAGTTATAGGAGAGTCTTTTGCTTATTTCTAATAATCCCCTGTCAATAATACCTCAGTTTATGCTGACGAGGTGATTTGGAACGGAGCCCCTCGATTGCCTTCATGATGCGACTGGTTCCCGAAAGACCAAGTACTTAGAGGGTTGGAACTTGGAGCCTCACTCCCCGCCTCTGGGGATGAGAGGAGAGCAGGAGATTACACTCTATGAGAATTCATGAACAGCAAGATCTGAAGAGCTTCTGGCCTGGGGCCTGAAGAGGACGTGGAGCTCCAGACTCCCTCCGCCGCCCCCACACGCTTTGCCCTGTGCATTCTTTCCAGTTGGCTCTTCCTTCTGGAGTTCCGTGAGCCATTCTAGCAAATTAAGCCATTGTAGCAAACCTTAAGAGAGGGTCACAGGGACCTCGCATTTATAGCAGGTCAGTCAGAAGCATGAGAAGCCAGGGGCTGGTGACTGGCAGCTGAAGTGGGAGCTTGCTTGTGGGACTGCGTCCTTAAGCAGCAGGTCTGAGCTAACTCTCGGTAGTTAGTGTCAGAAATGAACTAAGTTATTGGACATCCAGCTGATGTCTGGAGAACTGATTGCAATATTGGAAAACACAGTAGACTATGGGTAAACTAAGTATGGTCTATACATACAGTGGAATATCACTTAGTTTTGAAGAAGTAGTGGAAGGCGGTAGGTGGAGCTGAAAGAGCGTATAATGGGGATAAATGGTAATGGAAAAGTACAATAAAAATAAACTATTAAAAATAATAAAAATTAAAAAGAAGGAAACTCCAACACATATTACAACATGGATAAAGCTGGAACACATTATGCTGACTGAAACAAGCCTGTCACAAAAGGATAAATACTGTATGATTCCACTTGTATTGAAACTGGAAAAGCCAGCATTCATGCTGCCTGTCACCTATCAGACCCAATAAGCAGAGACAGGGATTGAATCTTAATGGTCGCTCTATTCAGATGGCCAGTGATCTGAGAAGATGGTCTATTTGCACCCTAACAGACGGTCTTAAATTCCATTTTAAACTGACCCTTCTTATAAGAAGAAAAGTGTGGGTAAGGGGTTTGGAATTCAGGGAAAAAGTTAAACAGATAAGAGTTGCAACATTCCTTTACCTGTGCCCCGGGCGATGGGTGTCTCACCCTGGAGCACAATCGCTCCAGTACCATTTCGATTGATTCCTGTCCTCCTGAGGCACAACATTGGAATGGTTTGTGGTCTCCTGGAGTCAAGATGGGTCATCCTTTCAGTTCCTGAAACAATAGCTTTTTACATACATTGATTGCTAAGTTTATCAGCTATTACCTGAAACTAAAATTTTTCCAACATTTGAGCCCCCCATCAGCATAAGGCTACCTTCTAGGTAGTAAGAGGAGGGAGGGCAGAAGTTTCTCTTCAGCCCACATGATCTTGGTTGCCTTTAACTCAAAATAATTCATATACCACAGAGGCACATCTTGGGCTGACATGTTCCACCACTTACGCACCGTCATTCTTCTATTGTGCTTATTTGGAAAGTGTCGATTTGCGGCAATGCCACAGATTCCATTCAGAGAGATAGAAATTAGCGTGGTGGTTTCCAGGAGCCAGCTGGGGTGAGGGATGGGGAATTGGTGTTTAAGGGGTTCAGAGTTTCAGTTTGATGAGATGAAAAGTGTTCTGTGGATGGATGGTGATGATGGTAGCACAACAATGTGAGTGAACTTGCAATGGGGGACTCGAGAGTTGGAAAATTTTAGTTTAGGTTATAGCTAATAAGTTTAGTAATCAATGCATGTAAAAGCTATAGCTCCAGAAACTGAAGGTATGATGCACCTTGACTCAAGGAGACTATAAGCAGTTCCACCTTTGTGCCTCTAGAGGGCTGCAAGCAATCAAGATGGTACCTGAGCTATTGAACTCCAGGGTGAGTACAATGGATAAAGACACAGATGAAAGAACGCTGACGCTTTCATATGACTCACTTTTTCCCTGAATTCCAAACCCCTTACCTACACTTGTCTTCTTCTGAAAAGGGTCTGTTGGGGTACAAACCCGCTGTCTTCTCAGGTCATCAACCATCCGAATAAAGTGCCCACAAAGATTCAATCCCTGCCTCTGCTCATGGGTCTGGTGGTGACCAGCACCACGAACTCTGGCTCTTCCGGTCTCACTTAGCACCAGTCAGCTGTATATATTTAGAAATGGTTAATGGGGCTAATTCTATGTTATATGCATTTCATCACAAAATTTTTAATCAAAAATAAATACTTCACAAAAGCCACAGGGCCAATGGAACAATGAATTTAGAGCATAACTAACTTGACTTCATCAGTGACATGTTTAAAAAAAAAACCTGATGAAAACAGTAGCACAGTTTTACACATGTTAAATGGTTAAGATCCACATAAATACTACAAAAAGCTGTACCTTGAAAAAAAATACCTTTAGTTTGCTTGTGGAAGCAGGCATCACAAGGGTTATAGCTTCTGAGTCATTGTGGAGTAGTGCCAGGAAGGTCACCAGACAGGACATGCACCACAGACACATGTAACATGCAGTGAACCGAGGAGGCCAGTAGAGGTCTAAGGTATGTGCATTAGGCGTGTTTTTATTCCTACATGGCTTGATTCACCTGGGTGCAGGAGTGAGTTCACCTATTGTTTCTCCAACAGGAAATGACACATAAGCAAATGGAAAGTTAAGGTTAAGCTTAAATGGTTCCCTAATACAATGACATTGCAACAAATCCACGCTTTTAAAATAAGCACAACAGAAGAATGGCTGTGCATAGATGGTGCAATTCGTAAGGGTTCAAAACATGTCAGCCTAAAGTACCTCTGTGGTATGCAAATTATTTTGAGTTAAGGGCAACCAAGACCCTGTGGGCTCATGAGAAACTTCGGCCCTCCCTCCCCTTACTACCTAAGAGAATTTGAATTAGAGGACTTGCCCATAATAAGAGATTTTCAGAGATCATCATTTCCGACCTATCTATAGAGCACAGGGCAAGCTTCTAATTACTGAATATCTGTTCTTCTCATCATTCTGCAATGACCCTTTGAAGGCCTTAAGGCACCTTACCTCATCCTTAGCTCGGCATGCCAGATATACCTCATTTTTACTTTCTGTCTTTGACTCTCTCATGCGTGTGGGGGCTCCCATACATGCGTAAGTAATTAAATTTGGTTATTTTCTTTAGTTAATCTGTCTCATGTCTGTCTGATTAGTAGACCAGCCCAAAAGAACCTTGAAGACAGAGGAAAGTTTCTCCTTCCCCCCAACAAATTAAGACAAGGATTATGTGATAAAATGCATGCAAAATTTTTAGTATTTTTAAATTTTTTAAAAAAATTTAATATTTTTTAAAAAATATTAAATATTTTTAAATTTAATATTATTAAATTTTTAATAGCCTAGGACAGAGTAACTGCTCAGAAATAACATTGCTGATTGTGGTTGCAGGGACAATGGCAACGGTCACTGTGGGGCCGTGGTTATTATTCACGTTGTTACACCAAAGAGAGTCACCCAGAGCTGGACCAAGAAAGACAACAGGCGCAGTTTACAGGTAGCAGAACTGAGGCCCAATGAACCTGAGGAATCTCTCAAGATCACACAACAGTCCGATACAGGCGGTTAATTAAAATATATATACATATATATATACTGACACAGAATTTGTATGGTGTTCCCTGGGTGCCTGGTGGCTCGTCGCTTTGCCTAGGTGAACAGAGCTATCAGAAAAATGCTCTCCACCTTCAAGGGAATTTCAGCCCTTTTTAAAAGGCAAAGGAAATGGGTAAAACTTTCAGTTCTGTCTGAAAAAGCAAGACTAATTTTTCTGGTGGTTCCTATTAACTTGAAAAGAGCAGATCTGCCCATCAAATGGCATTTTACCAGCTGATCAATTTGGTGTCATTCTCATTGAATTAAATCAAATTGAAATGTAATTCTCTTCCCGGAACAAATCCCCCTGCAGGGACTCGCTGCGCAGAAGTGTTTGACCTTGTGCTGGCTGCCTAGAGGGCTTTTCAGAAAGCTGGGGGTACAAGCGAGGTCTGCAGAGCTCATGCCCAGACGGACACAACGCTCTCATCTGACTTCTGGGTTCCACTGCTGCACACCGCTGAGTCAACAGAGACGCCTGGGAGGCTTCTGTTGACCCCTGCAGAGGCATGGTCAAGTATCTGAAGGTGGGCTCACACCTCAGAAAGTGAGCTGGCATATACAAAGGAGCAAGGAAGAGTCACAGCTGGAGTGCTCCTAGTGCATAGGGAGCCTTGCACAAATAGGCTTCCCCTCCAGGTGGAGAAATTGCAAAATGGTACCCCACCCGCATGATAAGGAGCAGGTGCTCCATCTTGTGGACTATGGCAGCCCGAAACCAGGGTGCGAAGATTAACGATTGGTAAGTTCAGCCCATCTCACCCCCGCCACCATCAACCTACCCAACCACAGGTGGTAGTGCCAGTCACCTCCCTTCTGGGGCCACCACAGCAGGCTCAGTTCTGAGGGATCACTGGAGCAGAGGCTCAGCTCCAGCAGAACATGTGAATGGCTCAAAGTATCCAGCAGCTATTGACTGAACTGGCAGCAATTGTTCCCACCAAATCCTGGAAGACCGTATGAACAAGCCCATAAAACATTCTCTCCCCAGAACTCCCCATGGAACCTAAGGTTGTGCATCTCTGACCTGTGGCCCCCTGCCCTTTATCCACCCCTCCATTCCCTGCCTTGGGAGCCAGAAGGCCTGGCATCAAATCTTGGCTCTACTGACTGATGACTTGGGCCTGTGACTTAGCCTCTTTAAGCTTCAGCAAAGCAGTAATAATACCTGTCAACAGCATGCGGGAGCAAGCCTGAAACCTGGAAAAGAGGATGTCGTCTGTGTTATATTAGTAAAAGCCATGCAGAAGGGTGAACTATACCATCTGCTGGCATGAAACAAGAGATGGCCTGAAAATGCGGCTTAAGAATTTGGGAAGACCCCAAGTGCCCACCATGGTATGGTCACAGGGAGACCAGGGTGAAGCGTGATGGTAATTGAGTAAGCAGAAACCTAATTAACTAAATGAGTTGGTCAGACGGTGCAAACAGAGAGACCGTGTCTAGCCTGGAGCAGAGATAAGAGGAGCCCAAGGAGCCAGAAGCTGGCCACATTTATTCTGCGATAAATTCGCAAAGTTGATGTCAGGCTCAGAGGCTTGGAGCAGCCAACCACTCAGCCTTCTCTTAGAGACATCCAACCCCTCATCAACCCTTTTCAAGGCGCAACAATCCTTAGTCCCAGGGTTGTTATAAGAATGACATAGCAAAGTGCCTGGCATGTAGCAGGTGGCAAATGAACTAACATTTCCTTCTCACTCCATTCCTTTTTTTCCTAGAGCAATAACCAATGCCAAGTCTTCCTGGCCACACAAGCATTTCCTCCTGGATTTTCCTGACACCACGCTCGTCCCTGCTCCAGTGTAACTATCCTCCCCCTATGTGTGCAGCCATCACATTCCTTTCCTCTACGCCCAGCGAGTGTCACTGGTATTGGCAAGGAACTGCCCTGTGTTCTAAAGTAAATGGAGAAGGTAAAATGAATCAAATGAGCACACAAATATCAACTTGCAACTGCCCAGTGCTATGAAGGGCAAGTAAGAACAGATGTAGTGCATGCTGTGGTGTGGCCCCAGATCTCCCTTTAGGACTGAGGTCCCTGGCCCCCCAACTGCCAGGAGTGTTAGATGGGGACAGCTCTCACTTGAGTCTTCCCCCAGGAGTTGCCCTCAGACTTTAAGATCCACCTCAACAAAGGTCACCTCCCTCCCTGGAACACCACCTCCAGTGTTTGGTCCTTACAGGCCTATAGCCTCTAAGTGGAAATGCTGAAGGACCATCCAAGCTCCATACCCCTCCTGGAACAGACTTTGGCCTTGTTTTGTTGGAATCAAAGCTCAACTTCTCCACTGTCCCATTCCTCCTCCCCTTCACTGTCCCCACTGTGGGTATTGATCCCATAGGTGGTCCCCAATAAACTTCCTGCACAAAATTCTCTGTCTCAGGATCTGCTTCCCAAGGGACTCACCTAAGACGACATACCAAAGGAGGACTGATCTGGCCGTGAGGGGTGGGGCACTGGCATGTGAGGGTCACACAAACCTTTCCTCACAAAGGCACATTTGAGCTGAAATCTGAGGAATAAGGAGTTATCTGGAGGGGGAAATCTTCTAAACAGAGAAAACAAAATGTTCAAAGACCCTGGGAAAAGGAGGAAGTTTAAGGCCAGCGTGGCTGAAATACTGAGAATGAGAATTATCAGGAAATGGAAAGAAGTGAGGATATAAACATTGGTATGGGCCAAATCAAATGGGGCCTTATAGGCCAAGTTAGGTTACGATCTAACCAAAAAGGCAACTTTCTGATTCATGAGTGCATCAGTCTGCGTGGGCTGCCATAACAAAATAAACAACATACCACAGGCTGGGCTGCTTAAACAACAGAACTTTATTTTCCCTCAGTTCTGGAGGCTGAAGTCCGAGATCAAGGTTGGACAAGGTTGATTTTGCATATGGTCATCTCTTGCTGCCTCGCCTCATGTCATCCCTCAAAGCACAAACATCCCTGGTGTCTCTCCTTTGTATCCAACATCCTCGCCTACCACTCAGGTTGGATTAGGGCCCACCATGATGACCTCAATTTAACTTAATCACCTCTTTAAAGTCCCTGTCTCCAAATACAGTTGCATTCTGAGGTACTAGGAGCTAGGGCTTCAACACATGAATTTGGGGAGGACACAAAACAGTGCTGTTTTCTATATGCAAGATCCTACCAATGTATAACACATAAATCTCAATAAATTAATAATTTAAGTAACCGCCTTTGTTGAAAATGAAAAAAAAAACACTATACTGGATCAGCTCTAGGAAAAACAAAATATATGGTTGTCGTACACACATCACCTCAACCATATCCTCACCAACACCTTCTCGTGCCCCTGACTCTGCCGCCCCAATCCCCACCTTTTGTTCACAGATCCTTCCTTCCCCTCTGCTTCCATCCCGGGCCAGCTGCCTGCCAAGTACCTGCTGGAGGAAATCAAATAGCCGTGCTGATTCACTCTATTACAAATTCACAGCCTCCACCTTCTGCTGAGCTCTCTGCTGCCCTGCAATCCTCCTGTTCACTCCCGGTCAAGTGCATGTTGTGTTCTGCTCAGCGGTTGTGCTAACCCTTCCCATCCTCGGTCAGCACTGTGCACCCACCCCTGCCCCTCACTTTCAGAAGACCATCTGTCCTACCTCAGAGAGAAAGGAGAGGTCAGTTTGTTTCCTCGCCCCCTCCTATTTTCCCCAAAGCTAACTAGAGGAAGGCATGTGGCATGGAAGGAGAAAAATAAGGTTTGGCTCCAGGCAGACCAACCACCATGTAAAACATTCCTTCTTGGGAAAATTCACCTCACCTTCCGGCAACTCTGTTTCTCTCTCTGTGAGAGGAGGGTCATGCTTCAAGATGGCATCCTATCACCACTGGAATAAAATACAAACTGTTAGCCGTATCCAGCCAGGAGGGCCTTGTGTGGCCTGGCCCTGTCTACTCTGATCTCATCTGCTGCCCCTCTCTTCCTGGCTGGGCTGCTCCCCCATTGTTGCCTTTTGGCTGTTCCCGGAACACACCAAGTCCATGCCCACATCAGGGCCTTTGCACAAGCTGTTCCCTCTGCAGGGTCTTGCTGAGATTCATTGCCCCACAGGTAGCTCACCTCAGAGGGACCATCCCTGACTATCCCTTATAAGCTAGCACTTCCCCTCATCTTTTCTAATCTCTTTGCTATACTTCACTTTCCTGTTTTCACTTACTGCTTAACACTCCCTGAAATTACATTTCTTTATTTGTTTACTGCCTGTCTCCCTCACAAAACTGTAAGCTCCAGGAGGGCAGGGACTGTGTCTCTGTCATAGCGACCTGCAGAGGTAAAGAAAAGTGCCTGGCATGTAGCTGGTATTCATCACATTGTGTTAAATAAATAACAGAAAAGATCTAAGATTATTATCTAGGGCCATTTCTTTGCTACCTACACCATAACCACCACTCCTAGGAAAGATGATTAAACCCAATTTCACATTCCAGTTCTAATATTTGGTGGAATGAGAACTGCCAGCCACCTTCTGGCATGACCTCCCCCTTGGCCAGTGATTGTCAGGGAGTCGGCATATGACTTGGTTTGAACCAATCAGAGTCCTTCCCTGAGATATCTCAAACCACAGCCAGGAAAAGAGTAAAATTTCCCAAGAGACAAAACGATGGGACTGGGAACAGCTACTGGTCTTTTCCCAGAGGGCCTGAAAGAGACTCTGAAGGCCCTGTCAACACAGCCCTTCCTCTAAGCTAGACACTGGCACCAATAATCCCATTGCCTAAACCAGCATGCATTGTGATTCTGTCGCCTGCAACCAAAGAATTCAGCTGTGATAAATGAATCAATGTGTGCCAAAGGCCTGGAGCAGTGCCTGGGTCAGAGCAGATGCATAATTGTTGATAATTCATCCTTCTTTGCCTCCTCCCTCCCCATCTCAGATGGGGGTGTTGCTCCTCCTGTCCAAGACCACCTGCTCCCCCTCTCTACTCAGAAACCTGTGCCTTCACATCCTCAGCTGGAGGAGGCAGAGGTCGTGCTCATCTTGCAGAAAATAAGGAGCTCCTACGAGGCAAGAGCTGTGCTGGCTCATCTCTTGCCCCTCTGCGTCCAGCACACAGTACCTGCCCAAAGTTCCTGTCTCGGTGGCAGAGTCAGAGCTGAGAAGGATGAAGCTTCAGGCTCCTTATAAACTGAAGAGAGCTCCATAAAATGTGTAAAAAGGGAAGGGCTGTCTCTATATAAGGGACTGTGATTGCAGTTTTATTAGCCAAATAGATAACCCTCATCATGAAAGGAACCTTTCTGGAGTGATGGATGGCTCTAAGGCCCTGGAGGGACGTGGGTATTTCTCAAGGCCGCCAGTCAAACAAGTTAACTGCATAACATTTCTCTCTCTCCATAGCAACCGGCCTGGTGCCCTCTGCCAGGCCAGAGCACCTGTGCCTCGGGAAGTCCATCAGGCTTCTGCAGCCCTCTATCCACTGGGCACAGTCACTCAAAGCCCCCAGCCTGTGCATTGGAGGAGAAAGGACAAGCTTAGGAAGGGAAGAGGGGTGGGGTGGGAGTGGATCCAGAGTCCATAAATTAGCCAGACCAGGGGCCTCCTCTGCCTCTGAGCTTCTACAGCCTTCTGCTCAGAAGTGCCTGGCCTCTGCCATCCTCCTGCAGACCTGGGAATGGACTCCCCAGAGGGACTGAAGAAGGTGGTGGGAGGAGAGCCTTTTCAGTACCAAGTACTGGGCACTTTCATTGTCACAGCGACCCACTGGCAGGTCATCTCATCCTGGCTGTGGAGAGGAGTGAACGGAGAGGGTTGATGAGGTGAAGAGAACCAACCCAAGGTCACAATCCCTCATGTGACAAGGCCCCCTGGACTTATGCCCCAGACGGTGCTCTTCCCTCTTCGTGATCCTCTTCTTCCCAGCTCCCCACGTCATAGCTGATCATAGCAGGACCAGAAGCAAAAGGAGTGGAGGTGGCTGGGCATCCAGCAGGGAGAAAGGGGTCTCAGCGGGCCCCTCCCAGGGATCCCAGGCTCCATCCAGAGAATGGCCATCAGCGACCAGGAACGCACACGCCCTACCGCCTTGGGCGTCAACACAGGGAGGCAGTGGAGACAATATGTGTAGACAGCTCCTTCAAGAAGGCTCAAGGAATGAAGAGAGGGAGGTTTTGTAGGATACAAACCAGCCACCTGGACCAGAGATAAAGAGTCCATGGAGATGAAGAGGTAAAGACACAGAAGAACCAATTCATAGTGGGAGTTCCTGGGGGCAGGGGGACGCAGGGAAGCCCATGATCTAGACCAGAAGCCTGCAAACTTTTCCTATGAGAGACCAGAGAAACCAGTAAATAGTTTCAGCTTTGCATGCCCTACAGTCCCTGTCACAACTACTCAAATGCCATAGTGGTGCTAAAGCAGCATAGACAATGCATAAATGTGTGGTTGTGTTCTAATAAAACTTTATTTACAAAAACACATGTCAGGCTGCATTTGACTCTGGGCTGCAGTTTACTAACCCCAATCTAGAGCACAGGGTGCAGTGGGTACTGAGGGAGGAGCAGCAGGAGTGAAATACTTGGAGAGAAGGAAGGTCTTGTCTGCCTGTGCAGAGCCATCCACAGCGCAGGCCCATAGTAGGTGCACACTGAACATTGACCTGAACTATTGAATTCCTCGGTAGGAGAGAAGAAGGTGCTGGGTAAATTACAGAGCTATATTAAGATAGGAAGCTGAAATGTGATTGGTCTTTACCCTCTGAAGAGAGAAAAATGTCAGGTTGGTGTCCCCAAGAAGGTGATAAAGTCTCCACAGCAGGCAGGCATCAGAGCCCATAGTCTCCAACAGCTGTGCCCAATTGGGTTCTGTAATAATCCCCCAGAAGAGGGAGGTATCTAGTGAGGGCTGGAATGCAAAGAGGGGAGGCAGCTTTTAAATCTGCTGATAGCGGACAGCCATGGCGGCGGGGGTCGGGGGGGCGGGATTAGGTACCAACTAATACAACAGGCCACAGCTCTGGGCCAAAACCTCGCAGAGAGAAGCCAACAGGTTCACTGGCCCAGCACTTTCAAATCACTGGACAAGCAGAAGCAATGATTAACTCCACCCACCTCCACCCAGAGCCTGCCATCCTGGGCTGCTGTGTAGCTCCCGCAAGTTTTGGGGCTGAAAGTTAAAAAGCTTTGGTTTCCAATCTGCCTGCTACCTGTGGCCTCCTGGGGCTGCACACCTTCCCCAAAATTCTTTGTTCCATGAGGCCCATAGGCATGGTTCTGACTTCTCAGAAAATCCATACAAGAGTCCCTAATACACTCAAAGAGGAGGAGGAGGAACAGGGAAAAAACATGACTGATGCCTTAAGTTCCAGGGGACCCTTGGAGACATGTCAATGTAGGAGAATTGAAGGATGCGGTAATACAGGGTTAGGTACTTCTATGACAGGCGACATTTTCTCCTGCTACCTGCACATCTTAATCTATGGTGTGTGCTGTCTGCAGACATCCCTTTTCCTTAGAATGGTCTCTATAGCCTCATTGATAGAGGGGCGCAACTAAGGGTCGCCATGCTTGCTGCCTCTTTGCGCTGCGGAACTCACACAGCTCCCACCAGTTTCCAGCTGGTCTCCCAACGGAGGCCACCGCAGGTGTCCATGAAGGCCTCTACGGGTCGCCCACCAAGAGCTACGACAGACACGGTCTTTGTGACAACCATTCTTATGCCAGTTCTGTACAAGAGGAACTCGAGGCACTGAGAGGTCTCATGAGGGTTAAATGCTTGGATTCTCTCTTGCACGTTACACCAGGATGATGAATTCAGCTGCCTCCAGAACCCTGGCCTGTAAGGTAAGCAGGTCAAGTGCCCAGGCATATACGTTGTGAGTGGAAGAGACCACAGCAAATAGAAAGGATGCCTGTCTAACAGGGGCTGTCATTGGTGGCCGACGACTTCAATACCATGTGAGGGAAGCTGGGAATGAGGACCTAATCTTGCCAGGTCTTCCAACTTTTCAAGAGAAGTCAGGATCCAGAGTTTTAAGTGAAATCTGATTTTTGGAAACAGACTCAAATTTTTTAAAAAATGCTATCAAGCCAAACAGAAGATCTGTTGGCCAAATCTACCCATTAGTCAGCGGTCTGCCTCCACAATACTCTGTATGCTATTTCTACTTTGTCTCCTACAAGATAACTAATACTCATCCCCATTTGACAAATAAGGACACTGAGACTCAGAGGAAGGAAGTCACACAGCTGCTAAGTGCTTTCTGCCAGGTCCTGAACCACCCTGTGAACGCCAGCTCGCTCCCTCGGACGGCGAGAGCCTGACACAGGCGGTTCCCCCATCCCTGCTGTTCATCCCTCAGTGCTGCCTCAGGGGTGAGGGCTGAAGCTCTGATGCAACACCTGGAGGTGCAAGGCCCTGACTGCGTACTTTCAGCATCAGATGTCACTCCTGTTTGGGCTCGGCTGATGTTGTCAGCCTTTTCCCCAGGGGGCCATCACTGGCTGATGGGGGAGACTGTAACCTCAGGGAGCCTGAAGCCTGGGTCACTGAGAAAATGGTGAGTAGACCAGGTGGCCAAGTGCCCCAGTTAAAACAGAAACAATGGGAACCCAATTCTCCATCCAGAACATGAGCTTCTGCTTCTGAGGATGGTTCCCCTTGACTGAGCCTGGTTGTTAAAACCATCTGGTCCAACTTTGTCTTATGAACTTTATTATAAACTTCCAGGAGGATGTGAGCTGAATGCTGGTTCAATTAGGAGAATTTGTAACTTGCCAAACCCCTTGAGTGCTGATCTAACCTGGAAGAAGATCTTTGGTGGCCAGGCACAGGGCTCTGGCCTCAACTTTGACTTGTACAACATTTTTATTAGTGTCCTAGTTGAAAATATAAAAGGCCTGTTTACCAAATTTGTAGTTGATTTTTCAAAAAAATATATACGCAGATTGCAAAAACATCAATAGGATCCAGATGGCTCTAGACAGGCTTGACTGATGGGCTGAATCTAATAAGATAAAATAAAACAGAGATAAATGGCAGGTCCTGAACTTGACTATAAAGCAATAACTACTCAAGGACAGGATTAGGGGGCGGGAGGGGGCGGACAATAATGGGATTTAGCAGCAATCTTTTTAAAACTTGGAGCTTTAGTCAACACAGTCAACATGGCTATGACACTAAAAGAATAACGGAGGATGTTCATCACAGCATTATTTATAATGGCAGAACATTGGATACAATCTAATTGTCCAGTCAGTATGGTTCATCTGTACAATCGACAACAATATACCCACTAAAAATAATAATGGCATAAGAATATATTGAATGACATGCAAAATCCTTTTCAATGAAAAGCAGGTTACAAAGCAATATGTGCAGTTTGAGCCCATTTTTATTTCTTAAAAGGGCATTTTAAAAATCTATGGAAAGAGCCCTGTCTGGCATGGCTCAGTGGATTGAGCACCTGCTTGAGAAACATAAGGTCGCTGGTTCAATTCCCAGTCAGGGCACATGCCTGGGTTGTGGGCCAGGTCCCCAGCAGGAGGCATGTGAGAGGCAACCACACATTGGTGTTTCTCCCCTTCTCTTTCTCCCTCCCTTCCCCTCTGTCTAAAGATAAATAAATAAATAATCTTTAAAAAATAAAATAAAAATGCATGGAAAGATACACACAAAAATGTGAACTTGGCAGTTGCTGGGAGGTATTAGGGGTGACTTGGGTATGGGGAAAGGCCTCAATAAGCATGTAAAGTTTTTGAAGACTTTAGAAAGCTAATGCAATAGGCATATAGAATTCTAGTGTTTGAACAGCTGGAGAAAGAAATCCTACTGTCCTTTGGCATAACCAAACCTAGGGGCTTAAGTCTAGTTCCAGGTGCCACCCTGTACAAAGATCAACTTAATTAGTGATAGAGGGTGAGAGCAAACATTTTGAGCGCTTACACTGCACCTGGAAGTGTGCTAAGTTCTTTTAATCAGTTATCTCAATGGTTCTATAGATGAGGTTCAGAGAGGCCAAGGAACTTGCCCAAAGTCACACAGTGAACAGCAGCATCAGAATTTGCTAGAGACATTGGACCCAAGAAAAGGAGACTGCAAAGAGACAGACAACTTCTCTGCAAGTATCCCAAGTGCTGCCAAGTGTGGGGCATTACCAGCAGGCCCACCCTGGAGATCCTCAGTGTCAGGGCTGGCCACCAGGGCTTTTAATTGACTGAAGGTCCCTAGTCTTCTTGGGAAAAATTAGGAAGGCACCTTGAGGACTGAATGTTGGGGCCATGAGGACTGAATTTTGGAACTACAGACACTGAAATTAAGACCTTCTCTCACAGGTGAAGAACGTTCAACTCTCAATTCTGGGGAAATCAAAGAACATGAGATGGGTTAGGGGAGAAACCTAGGAAAGTCAGCACAGGGTGATGTCAAAAAACTAGTCACATCGTCCCACCTCAACCCAGCCCAGCCTCTAGGGCACTCAATTGCAGCTCCTCATCAAGAACTGAAGAACCTAAAAAATCTGTAATTCCTTGGGTGCCAGCCCAGGTTATGTCAGCTGGAGAGTTTGCCATGCCTTCGAAAAGTCTCCATTTGGAGAGGAGAGCCTGTGGCAGTGGGCCCAGAGAGCAGGTCAGGAGAGCAAGACCACCTGCACTCCTGGGACAAGGGACGGCAACCACCCTGGGATTGGGGTTTTTAAATACCCTGTCCTGTCTTGAAAACACATGAGTTGTCTGGAGGAAGAAGAGACCAGCTCAGAGTGAACTCAGAGGGCGGAGCCGGCATGGGTGTGTGAGAAACAAGAAAGGTACGTTTCAGATCCCAGCCACTGATGTCCTGCAATCAGTGGAGTAGCATAGCCCTCAGAAAGTGGTGGTCTCCCTGGGACAGGTATTCCAGCAAATGTCACGCTGCCACTGTCAACAGAAGCAGTGTGGGAGGCGTTGTGCCCTAAACTTTGAGAGCTATGAGGGTTGGAACTTGGGGTTGGCTCACCATTATTTCCCCAAGTCCTTAGCACAACCTGCATTATAGTACATGTTCGAAAAATTTATCTATTAATGAGATGACGGGTTAGACCAGTAAGGGCGCTTTTGGAACTATGAGTCTATGGTCCAGTGGAACTTGTAATCAATGTCTATAAAGCCCTGATAACTTTCATCCCGACTCATTTTTTCCTATTTCCATGCCCTCACTGAACCCAACAGTAGGTCCAGTGGGCAGATCACCCTGTACCCATTTCAGGCCATAATATCTCACCCTGGTTGGTTGCTTCCCCTTGAGATGCCACATAGCACCCCATGGTGCCACCATATCACTAGGCCACTTAACCACGGTCCAGAAGTTGTGCATTTTGTTCTTTCCAACATTTTACATTTACAGTAGAGGTTGTTACAAACAAGGGTATTCAAATATTTGTTTGTTTTCTTTCTTGGTTATTTTCTTGGAATCTACTTAAAAAACAAAACAAAACAAAACAAAACTGTTCAATGTCTTTGCCCAATTGGTGACTGGCTCATCCGGCAGATTTGGGGCCTTAAACACGCATTCTCCCAGCTGTTCTGCATCATAATGATTGCCCAGTCCCACAGCAAGTAGACAGCGGACCAAGAACCTTCCAACTCAGACACTTAGTTGTACTAGAACATCCTAGAGATGACTTAGGATGGGAGATCCACAGAGCTGTTCTTCAACTCATTTCTATCATCTCTGAGTCACAAGAGCCAGGATACATGTCCTCCCCCTTCCTGATGCTTTTCCGATCCAACACCAGGCTCTAGGAGATGGGTCCCAGGAGGGTGTCTCCTGGCTCAGAATGGCTCTCTTGAAATTCATTGTTTATTTCCTTTCTTTTTATAGTTTGTCAGTGGGGTGAGGGGGGTGCAGCGGGGGAGGATGTGGGAAGACTACAAAGTAAGACACTCGGGCATCGAGGCTTTTGCGAGAGTGCTCTCTTTAGATAGTAAAATGTATAGGGCTCAGATGCTTCATCAGGAAAAGTGAGCAGAAAATTGTCATGTCTGGGATCCCTAACCCAATGCAAACAGTCACATCCAACTCTGCCCAGCAGAGGAAGCTGGCCGAAAACCTACATGGTTTCCTGGTACTTACAGCCCTCTGGCAAGACAGACCAGCTGGATGCACAGGCATGCTCCTCCCTACCCACCTATCCCAACACAGCTCGTAACAACGCCTTCCTTTCTCGCTAGTTTAAAGGCCACATAATAGAACCCACAAGGTGCTGGAATGTGCTGCGAGGGCATCTGTGTACTGACGGATTGCATGCATTTCCCAACAGATGGGATCATTACAGAGGGGGCCGCTTCCCCCCCGCACTGAGGCCGTGAGCTCGGGGTGCTGCTTATCCCCTGCCTTCCGCATCATGATACTGTCTCAGGTATTTGCTTCATTGCAATTTGTCACGCAAAAGGTTTTTCTGGCCGTATATTCCAGGCTAATTTTAGAGATTTGTTTTCACCTTCCGACATTGATTCCTGGGGCAGCTTGCAAGCTGCCTGGAACGAAAAATCAATGGTGACAGCAGCAGAGTGGGCCCCGTCCTTCATTAACCTGGGGCTCCCTGCAGCCCCAGCCCTGCCTTTTCCCTCAGGGCTGGCTAGCCCTGGGCAAACCTGGGCAGCCGGGAAGCTTTTCCTTCGGTGCCCTTGACCTTTCTGTTCTGAGCCTTTCCAGTCTATCTGCTTGCCCTTTCCTCTTTCCCAAAACCTACTCTCCATCACACATATGGGAGGGGAGAAGGGGAGGGGAGAAGTGAGCAGGGTCCACTGAGCACTGTACCTATGCCAGCCACTAGGCGAGGCAGTTGACAGTATGAAGTCTGCCCATCATTCTCAGAGGCTAGTAGCACCCCCCTTTCACAGGAGAGGAAAGTGAAGCATAAAGAGATCAAGAAACAAGCCCAATGTCACACAGCTAGAAAGGGGGAGCTGGAACCAGAGCCTCCCTGGCTCCAAGGCCCACGTTCTCACCATTGCACGCTGTCGTCCCATGCCATCGCGCAGGTCACCACCGCAGAGCGGGAATCTAACTAAGATCAGGCATTCGGGAGCAGCATCCCCCGGGGACCCAGAAAATGTACTTTGCCCTGCATCCCACAGCTCCCACTCAGCCGAAAGCTCTGCTTTCTACTCACAGGAACTGGCCCTAATGAAGTCTCCAGGGACAGCAGGCTGTGGTCCTGAGCCTCTGCTCCACCCCCAGGAACTGGCAGAAGGGGCTAAGGAAGTTCTAATTCAGAATTCTCGGATTCGCAACCCTCTGGCCAAAGGTCATCCGTAAGACGTGCAGAGCAAAAGTGGATGCCGGAGATCTGTGGACAGAGTTAAAAAGAGCAAGGCAGAAAGAGAGGCAGTGAATTCCAGCGTGGAGAAGGAGGAAGTGCTAAAGAAAGTCAAGTCAGCCCTGTTCAGCACCAATACAATGTGAGCCACATATCTAATGGTAAATGTTCTGGTAGCCACATATTAAAATGTAAAAAGAAACAGGTGAAATTAATATTCATAATATATTTATCCCAACATACCTCAAATATTATTTCAATATATGATCAATATAAAAATGTATTAATGAGATTTTACTTTTTTTGTTCTAAAATTCATTGAAGTCCTGCATGTATTTTACTCTTGCAGGACAGCTGAGTTCAAACGGGCCAATTTCCAGTACTCAGTAGCCACACATGGCGAGCGGCTACCGTACGGCACAGCACAGGGCTAAAGCCACGGTTTTTAAAGGATGTTCCGTGGCACCTAGCACTCCTCGGAAGTGTTCCAGGGGTTCTCAAAAAGTTTGGTTAATTTAATTTTTATGGATTTTAAATACACATGTTTGTATCCTCACCCAAGGATGTGTTTATTGATTTTAGAGAGAGAGGAAGGGAGAGAGAGAAAAACATCAATGTGAGAGAAATACTGATCCATTGTCTCCCATACGCACCCTGACCAGAAATCAAATGCACAGCTTTTTGGTGTACGGGACAATGTTCTAACTAAACAAGCCACCCAGCCAGGGCAGTAATATACATTTTTTTAAATCACACTTTAAGACATCCCATCTTAAATTTTAACACATGTTAGACGATCAATAGGAAAACTTGTGTTCATATTTGAGCTGAAATAGTAATTCATCTTTTCATAGAATAAATATATAATAATAAAACGTTTCAATCTATTTTAAATATGAGTAATGCATTAGATTTCAATGAAGTAATAACAGTGACAACCTGCATTCATTACACATTTACCAGGTGCTAAGAGCTTTATGGACATCAGTTCATCAGACTCTTTGAGGTGGGTAACAGTATTTCCTTCAGTTGCCCAGGAAGGTGCTGAGGCTGGGTTGTTCAACGACTTGCTCAGAGAGGCAAAGAGCAATGTCAGGATTCAAACCTGATACCAGCTGTCTAACTTCTAAACCCAAGTTCTGTAGGCACCAGACTACCATTAAAAGCAGCACAACCCACCATACCAGTATAAATTCTGCCGCTCATCAAACTTCAGGCTGCCTCCTATCAACCACCCCCTGCGCTGGGGGCCAACGCCCACATCACCCGCCATCTCGTCAGGCCCTTACACACGCGCAGGCACACTACACCACACACCATTCTGTGTAGTTCAACCAAAATTGGTGGACACCACTATGTGTCAGTGTGCGCTGTGGCCTCTTCATAGCCGAGATAAAGGTCCTAAATCCTGCTTAGCCCCCAACCACTGGAGAGAGATTGGATTTCATTCTGTAAGTGATATGATGCCAATGAAGTGTTTAAGGAAAGGGAGTGACCGTACAGAGATCAGATTTACATTTTAAAGGATCACCTGGGCTCTGGCTGGTGTGGCTCAGTGGATTGAGCGCCCACCTGTCTGTGAACCAAAGGGTCTCCAGTCCGATTCCCAGTCCGGGCACATGCCTGGTGTGCAGGCCAGGCCTACAATAGGGGACATGTGAGAGGCAACCACACATTGATGTTTCTCTATCTCTCTTTCTACCTCCGTTCCCTTCTGTCTAAAAATCAATAAATAAGATTTTTTTAAAGGGGCTATTTTAAAAAATAAAAATAAATAAAATAAAAGATCATCTGATAGCTGCCATGAAGGTCCATTGAGGGTGCTGGGTCTAAAGAAAGGAAGTCAGAAAACTGGAAACTTTTTAAAGGGGTAAATATGAGAGGGGCCACAATAATAAAAGTCCTGGGTGTTAGTGATTGAGTAAACCATTGAGTGGAGGCAAGACAAAATTGAGAATGATTTTGGTTTCTGGTTAAAATAGTTGAGTTAATGGTGGAACCATTAGCTAAAACAGAACTTGCAGGAGGAAGGTCTTGGTTGAAGACAATGAGTAAACATGAGGTTAGATTTTGATATTGATATTGTAATTGACTGCTCAACATCTATTCAACCCCTCTGCCATCTCTGAGGAAGTCACTGCAGATCCAAGGTGGATCCTAACCCATAAACCTTGATAAGTATAAGCCAAACCTTGCCAATGACTGGTTCAAAGCATAGTCTAAGCCAATGAGCACATAGCACTCCCCTGTGATTTTATTCATGTTGAGACCATAAGTTGACCCATTCAGACCATAAGAAGGCATAAAGATGCTTCAACAGTTTTTGCCCTCCTACTATGAACAAGAAAACAAGTAGTTCTGATTGCTACTGATAGACTCCAGGAGTCTGGGGAGAAGGCAACTATGAGACAAGCGTAATAAAGAGACTGAAAAACCTGGACCTTGGATGAATTCATTGAACCACTGGATTAAGCCACCCAGAAGCTCAACCTGTCCTCTCATGTGAGTCGACACATTTGCTTATTGCTTAAGCCACCTTGAGTTGGGTTTTCTCCTATATACAGCCACAAGCCTCCTAACTGATGTGGATGAGTGGGATTGAGGCGACCTAGTACACGGAGCTCCTGGGGTTGTGCCACGCAGCATCCCCAGGGTGACCAGTGAGACACTAAAGAAAAGGTGCACGTCAGGCAGATGACTCTTCAGTCTGCAGCTCAGGAAAGAGGCCAAGCTGCAGTCACAGACCTGGTGTCATCAGATGGGATGTCAACTGACACAGGAGATAAGGCTGACCAAGGAAAGCACGTGGAATGTGGAGAGGAGGGGAGAGCAAGGGCGAGGAAGGAATGCTGGGAAAAGCTAGCACTGGGAGGGCTCTAACAAAAAAAGAGAGGAGCGAAGTGAAGTTCAGGGTGTGGGGAGCAGACTGAAAGAATACGGCCATAGAAGTGGGGAGAGAAGAAAAACAAAGGAAGAAATGAGAAAGAAGGGATGTGGCAGCTGCTGAGTGGTGAAGCCGCCATGGAAAGAGACATGGATATGGACAGAGGGGGAATATTAATTAAGGGGCAGGCTCATGAATATAGCGGCTTAAATAAAATGGTAGTTCATTTCTCTCCCATATGACAGTCCAGAGGGAGAGATGGTCCAAAGCAGGAGAAAGTTTTTTTTCCACCAGGTCTCAAGGGATGCAGTTTGCTTCTGCCTGGTTGCTCAGCCATCCCATAGGGTCTTGCCTTTGTCCATGTAACTAAACGGTGCGTCTCTGGCACTTACAAGTTCCAGCCCATGGAAAAGGGTTTCCCTTTCCAATGTTCAGTACAAACAGCTTCTGTATTTCAATGTGATCTGGATGAAAGCTACATATATCCTTTTGGCAAGAACTGAGCACATGACCACACCAAGTTTCAAGGAGGCTGGGGCAGAATAAACTCTTGGGGACACTTAGAAAACTCCGGCACTGGTTTCTAGGAAGCTGTGGTAGTTGCTACAAGGAACTACCCTTCTACTCCTCAAGTTTATCATCTAGGTTTATCTGCATTAATACCATAACCAAGTCAAATGGATAATCTTATGGATAAGGTTTGAGGAGCTAATGGATGCATGGCACCTATAGTTAATTACACAATACTGTATTGCATAATTAAAATTTGCATAGACAGTAGATCTTACACATTCTCATCAAAACAAAGGTAAATATGTGAGTTGTTACATACGTTAATTAACTTGATTGCAGGAATCCTTTCACAGTGCATCACGTTGTACACTTTAAATATATTACAATTTTATCTGTCAATTATATTTCACTAAAGCTAGGGAGAAAACTTGGAAGGGGTAAGACAAAAAATTTAAAATGTTAATACAGAGCGGGTAAAAATCGATAATCTGAGACAACCCTGAAGAAGAACAACCCTGAAGTTCTTTAGGCTCACACTTCAGCTGCCACCACTTTGCCACTCAGGAGAGGGCCTGGCAGCCCAGTCAATGCTGCCTGACCTGCGGTGCGTCCAGGCCCCGCCCCTCCCTGCCTCCTGGCCCATCAGCCCGTCAGGGAACGCACACCGGAACCAGGCAGAAAGGGGAAATCACCGCATTCAGATGCTCTGCATTATGTAGGTCATGATTCCTTCTTTTATTTTTAATCTCCTCCTAACTACTGACTCCTCAAAATCCCTTCTCTTGGTCTGTCCTCCCCTTACAAGTTTCCCTTTATTTCTCTTCCCTTTCACTGATACAACCACCAACTTGTTCCCAAACTCCCTGCAATCTGGCGCCTGCCCCATCACTCAGCTGAAACTGTCATTAAGGTTATTCATTTTAATGGTCTTCTCCTCAGCCCTCTCCCTCCTCCACTTCGCCAGGCCTCACTGGACACGACTGACCGCCTTCCCTGGAATTCTGCTCTCTTGGCTGCGGCCATGTGCCACTCCACACACCTGCCCTCCAGCTGCTTGCTCCCTCCCTCTCCCTCTCTCCGTCCTGGCCCTGCGTCTTCCCTTCTGCGGCTCCTCAAAGACAGACAAAGACAATGCAAACTGCTGGACTGGGCAGCCATCCTGCTAGCTTGGTACAGTGGAAAAGGCATAACCTGGGCTCAAATTTCAGATTTGCCACTTCCTTGCTGTGTGACCTTGGCAAGTTACTTAGCATCTCTGAGTTCATTTCCTCCCTGGGAGACAAATACCTCCTTTCAGTCTCTGTATTATCAGGCCGGCCAACTACTTAATAAATATCCCCCAAAACCTCAGCGTTCTTAGCAAACAGGTTACAATCTAGTGAAGTGGCCCAGGGACAACCATAGAATATTAGGCAGGAATTTGGTCCAGTAGCTCCACCATCCCTTAGGGGTGGATTTTCTGTTTTAATAGCCCATAAGAAAAAAGGGTGAGCAATGTGTAGAAGATTGTGTGTAATAATTTTAGGGGAAGGACATGCAAGTGGCCTATATTATGTCTACCCACATATTATGTCTATCCATTGATCAGAACTCAGTCACATGGCTTTACCTGATAGCAAGGGAGGCTGGGAAATGTAGTTCCAGGAGAAGGAGAAAGCGGGGTTGATGAACACATTGTATCCTTTCTACCACAAGGTTGCTGTGAAGTTAGAAATATTAGAAGTGAACCTTGTGGCCTTTCAGGAATATAGTTGGTGCTATATGAACAGTAGACATCAGTAGCTATTTTTGTACTGTTTGCAAACTTTTGCCAAATGTTTAAGTCTGTACAGACAAAGGCTGAGACAAATACAGAGACTGAGGAAGCAGAGAGAAACAAGGAGGAAAGCAACTGGTGTGGCCAGAAATGGAAATGCAGGCCAGGTTTGGGGTGTAGAGTTGGAGTAAGAGCAGGCGCATGTGGGCAGGGAGGGGCTCCCAGGGCGCAGGGAGGGGAGCCAGTGGTGCTGAGCACCTCCTCTGATTTCCTGACCAGCCCTGGCTCCCACCTGAGCCAGAATGGGCTTAGAAAGATGTGAGTTTCCTTGGAAACCATTTCTCTGGTCCTCTCTGCACGTTATCAGCCAAGTTGGTTGTAATCAAACCCCCACAGGGCAGAGAATGAGCTCTCAAACTGCCATCCCGGGGTTCCATCCAAATTGCTTGCATTTCCGATTTAAATTGGTAATTTTCCCACAAGTACTCCCCTTGCCCATCCTGAGATTTGTTGAGAAGGGAAAGTTCTGGACAGGCACCCAGACATAGCCCACGGCCTTTGGGAATGGCTCCAAGCAGTCCTGAGCTCTCTGGCAAACCTGGGCCTCCAGACAGCCTTGCCAGACCAGGACCCGGTCCTCAGGCTCCTTGGAACCACGGGGAAAGGGCTCGGACATTAGCAGTTGAGAGGGGCCTGCATGGGCCACAGTGGGAGATTCCAGAGTGATGGGCACCATTGTCCAGGCTGAATTTGGGGGACAGACGATTATACCTTCTGCAGGTACACACTTCCCAAGGGAATGGAATGGCAGCTGCACTGGGGCACCAGATAACCTAAAAGTTCTCAGAGCTGAGGCCACAGGGCTCGCGGCAGCTGGGAAGACCCAGAGTGCGGAGCAGAAAGCCTCCAGGAGGCTCTGAGGTCCCTCACTACCACTCCCTTGGTCATAAGCCAGCCCTTCCCCGGTGGGACTATCAGAAGGGAGACAGGACCCCTGTCCCCTTTCCTGTCAGATGGGCAAAAGGCCTATCTCAGACAAGGACAAACACAGACACACACTTAGACGGCCACACACACACATGTATGCACACACACATGCATATGTATTGGAGAGATAAGATAAGCATGCATCTATAGGCAGTCACATGCCTGTGTACTTGAAGGTCATGCATGCTGAGCCCCCTCCAAGCGCAGCAGCCATGTTCATGTTCATGTTCATGCTCATGGTGGACACAGGGAGAGTCAGGTTGCAGCACAAGTATAAAGGAGGGCCTCCGTGAGCACGCACACACGCTGCCACAGCCCCTCCCATCATTGCGGCGCCATTACCGCCCCAGCCGTTACTCAGATGCACCCGGGAGGAGGAGGAGGGAGAACTAGGCTGGGGGGTGGACCCTGCTTGGCAGGTGGCTAAGCAGGAGCAACTTGGGTTCCAACTTAGTTCTAAGGAGATATGGCCAAATTGAATCAAATCCTTCTGCCCCTGAGAGTCTAATTTAGACAGAAATGCGAAGGCAGGTGGGGAACCGCTGGATAGGGCGGGGCCTTCCTGCTGAAGCAGGTTCTCAGACTGCAGTAAGGATGAGGGGCCAGGAGCAGCCTGTGAGGGAGGCCTTATGCCCAAAGGGGAAGCTGGATGTCAGGGTCTTACCCACAGTGCTTTCCTCCTCACCTACAGTGAGGAGACCGACTGAGCTTCTGGGCCCTGGGTGCCCAGGGTGCCCCTGTTCTCAGACCCAGTATTCAGGGAAGTCCAACTGTGCCACCACCCACACTGCCAGGCTGGGCTTCCCACTCAGAGCCAGGCTGGCCAGGGTGTTGGACTTGGGTAAGGACTTCTACTAGGATCTAGAGCTGAGGAAACTGGGGGAAGATGGACTCCAGCTTCTGAGCCAGCCAGACCCCAGACTCTGTTATTCCCCTTGTTGCCAAGAAGACAACTGGAAGACCTGCCCTCCACCTCCAGAACCTGCCCTGAGAGCCCTACATCCCTGCCACCTACAAGGGCCTTGATCACGCATGCTGGCTGCCCTGTCCACCTCTCTTCCCTCTGCTGGGAGCTGGGAGCTGAGCTGCACCACTGAGGGGGCGGGAGGCAGGTGTTGGACTTGGATGCCCTGACCGGCTGTCCCCACAGTTTCTCTTCCAGCCCCAGCACTGAGAAGAGTCCCACAAAGCTTCACAGCCCACCTGCTTCTTTCTAAGCAGACAGGTGTGAGGGACGAGAAGAGAACTCCAGCAGAGTGACCATAACCAGCTGTCTGCAGCTGCAACTCTGCATCTTCCAGCAGATGTGGGGAGGAGAGACAGGCAGGAGAAACTTCAGAACACTCAGAGTCTTCCTGCCATCCAGGTTCACTCTCCCTCTCTCTCTCTCTCTCTCCTCTTCCTTCTCTTCTTCCCTCTCCATAAATAAATAAATAAATAAATAAATAAATAAATAAATAAATAAATAAATATATTATTCTCTGACTAGAATATCCTTCTACCTCCTTGTCTCCTGGAAAACTCTTATTTAACCTTCAAAACCCTATTCAGGTATCCCCTCTTTTATGAAATCTTTCCCTAGTAAGACAGTGAGCTCTGAAGTAAGCCAGACCTTAGTCTGAATCCCAATTCCGCCCCTTTTAACTGTGGGGCTTGGACAAGTTGTTTCAACTCTAAGCTTCAGTTGGCCTGAATGTGAAATGGGAAGAGTAAAAATAACCACTATCTCATGGATTGTCCTGAATAATAAGTGATATACTGAAAATTGAGAGGTTAGGCCAGAACCAGGCACAGTAATACCTTTGTTATCACCCCATGAGCATCTACACTGTCGATTCTTTGCTAAAATGTCATAACGACTCCCATATAGTCCTTTCCCCTCGAGAGATCATGAGCAAATGAACGCAATTAAATGTGATGAGTCCCATGAAGAGCAGAGCTGCTCTGGGAGCCCAGAGAAGGAACCACTACATTTCTTGGCCATGTGTTCCAGTGGTTACGTTCATTGGCTTTGATGTCAGTAAATTCCAAGTTCAAATCTTGACACAGACAGTACCTAGCTGTGTGGACGTAGGTAGTTATTTAAACATTCAGGAACTCTGAAATGTAATGGAAATTTAGTTATACAAGTAATACAAAATATTTGTCAGGGGTGTGCAAAGAAGACATCCCAAAGAAGGTAACATCAGGTTTTAACAACTGAATAGGAGTTTTCCAGGTGGAAAGGGGAAGCCAGGGCTTCTGGCAGAAGAAACAGCAGTTTCAAAGGCTTGTGCTCTCAGAGGATGAAGTGCAGTGTGTCAATTCCAGGTCACAGTGTACAAAGGGGAAGTGGCAGAAGAGGACCTAGAAAGAAAGGCAGGGGCCAGATTGGGACAGACCTAGAGTACCATGCTAAGTGGCTCCTGGCACACACCTCCAATGACAAGAGTCCCTCATTGAGGATGTGCTTGGGATGGACTTAGGGGCTCGATAAATATTTGTAGGGAAAAAAAGAAATAAATGAGTTATTTGCACCAAGGCCTTGACCCCTGACCCTTTCTGCTGGAATTCCAATTCTGCGGTGAATTAGCTGCAAGGCCTTGGGCAAGTCACATAACCTCTCTGAGCCTTGTTTCTTCACCTGAAATTGCAAAGGGGCCTGGCAGAGTCATCTTGGGGGGTTGTCCTGAAGGGTAAATGAGAATGTGCCTCCAGTGCTCGCCACAGCAGGCTCTCAAGTTCTCAGTCCCGATTACTCTCTGAAAGCGACTCTTTTGAAAACAAATGACTTACTCCAGTACAGACATATTCATGGGAAACCCCTTTCTAGGAGCTTCTCATATATTATCTCATTGGGTCTTGCAAACATTGCCACTAGGAAGACTTTACGATCCCATCTTACAGGTGACAAGCTCTAAGAGCTTTAGTGACGTGTCCGAGTGTGGGTCTAAGTCACACAGCCAGACAGAGTTGGATTCAAGACCCAAACCTGGTTTTTCTCATTCCAAATCTTGCCACCCCACTGAGGATTTTTTTTTAAAGCAATAAAAACCTTTTTAAAAAAACAACAACAGCATGACATTGATGGAAACCCCAATTTATAAAAACAATTAAAAGCAGAAACTCTCCTGCTGAAGTGGGGGTAGGGGGAGCAGCACCCCTGCTTGCTTTTCTACTTGTCCCACTGACCCCTTAGGCTCCCAGGAGCACAGGCCAAAGCCACTGCGCTTCACGCCCACCCATCCAAGCCCCATGGCCCAGAAACTTGCACAAAAGTTAGTCCCGCCAATGGGCCTGACATCAGAACTCTTTTGCCCTGCAACTCACAGCATAAAATGTATTCCTCCTGATCCCTATCCAGTCTCCCGATAAACTGGGCTGCCATGTCTTAATATTCCTCCTGCTAAGGTGCCTGAAGGTCCCTCAGATGTCTGGCTCCAGCCTGCCAGCCTTTGAACTTGAGACATTCTAAGCACCCAGTAGTCAACTTAATAATTTGAAGAGACTTGAAAGGTGGTCCGGGCAGCAGTCAGCCAGCTCTCCTCTGCACAGAGCCCGGATGGGCTGCACGCTCTCCCAACGGGCTCCTCTCCAGGGATAGCTGCTTGAATCAAAGAGTTAGGGATCACGGAAAATTCATTTGCAGCCACAACAGGATCCTGTTAGCAAGCTGTCCTGGGGATGGGAGGCGGGGGAGCTTGCCTATATCTCTATCATAAACTGTGTCCTTGGACATTTAATCATCAGCTCTGTTTGGCTTAGCACCACCAGAGCCCAGACACGGGTTTTATCTCAAGGCCCCATCACCTCAAAACCATGTGAGAGACAGGCTGACACCCCTGCCCTCGGGCTAAGGACAAACCACAGCAGTTTGAGCTCCCGTGAGTCCCTGCTGCCCGAACGGTCCTGCTGTGGCCCTGCCCCCTTTCCTGAAAAGATGAAGGTGGCATGGCAGGGCTTAATCTTCGTCTTCTCAACAGCTCCCCACATCCTCACCCCATCCCTCCTCCCATCCCAGCGTAACATTGCAGTTGAGTTTCCTCAGCCCCACACATCCTCAAGGATATGTGCACAAAACCTCCTCCTTGCCTCTGGCCATGAACAGGCTCAAGACTGCCCCCACACCAAAGGCGGTGGCCCTCCCAGGGTGTCCCTAGCTTGTTTCAGGCGAATCTAGACTCAGGTTCAGGTTCCATCACTTAGCAGCTGCATGCCCTTGAGCCAGTCATTTCATCTCTGCCTCTTGGATTCCACTTCTGTAAAGTGGAAATAATAGTCCCCGCTCAGAGAAAGAATCTCTGTGAAATGAGATGGTGATGCCTGGAAAGGGCTTCTTAGTACGTGCCTGTCCTTTCATTACTCAAAGAAACGTCGTCATTATTATAAGTATTAGCTCCCTATCCCATCAAGCTAATGGTCTGGGTCTCTTCTTCCCATCACCAGCAGACTTCTTATGACTCCTGAGCACTCAGCGCCCCCTTAGTCCATTTCAAACAGTGCCCTGTCCTCTTGCCTCTCACCAGCAACCCCTGTTCACCTAATTCAGTACTTCTTAGCTGCCAACTGAGGAATTGGTGGCTGGTGCCCACCAGTCTTTCTCCTCAAATTCTCTCCTCCTTTGGCTTCACGGCTCACTCTCCTGGTTCTCCTCCAACTTTTATGAACATCCCCACCCTACATCACTTCCAACTGCCCTAGATGACTAGGTGCTCCTTAGAATCATGGAGGGAGCTCAAAATACCACTATCCAGCCCCACCCCGCAGCAGCGGCTCTTATTCAGGTGGTTTTAGGAGGGCCCAAGGCACAGCTGGGCTTGAGAACCACAGCCCTAGATGAGAATATGCCATTGGCCTTTCCATTTTTTGAGATTATTTCCATTTTACAGAAAAAGAAACAAACTCACAGTGGCTTAGGTAAGCCAGAAGTTCACGTTTCTTGCAGGTGTGTACTCCACAGGTCGGAGTGAGTTTGGCAGCTGCACAGTCATCAGGGACTCAGACTCCTACAGCCTCGAGGAGCAGAACCCCCGCTTGACCTCCCCACCCTCGCTCCAGTCCACAGGAAGGAGAAAGGGGCAAAGGTGGGAAAGGCAAGCAGGGACGACTGCCCTCCCTCCTCACCAAACACAGTTTGGCACATGGCCACACCCAGCCTCACGGGAGGTTGGGAAGTAGTCCTTATACCCGGTGGCTGTGTCCAGATAAAAGTTGAGGATTTTGACTACAGAAGAGGAAAACAAGAGTGGTCTCGCTGTGCCCTCCTCTCTCGCCACACCCTGTCATATGGGCAATCCTAGGTCCTCAACCACTGCACCTGAGCGTGTCTGCCCAGCCACACCAGAGGGCCCTCAGACGCATCGTGTTCAACTGGCACTCGCCTTCCTAAAGCCCCTTAAGCAGCAGGGGTTCTTGAGGTTACAGACCTGCTCCAATATTCAGGTGGCCATGGATACATGCCTTAGCCACTATGAGCCTGGGTTTTCATATCTGTAAAATAAGGTAAGTTACATATTTTGCGGGTTGTTGGAAAGATCAAACACTTAGCTTACATAGAAACACTTGGTGTAGTGCCTTGTACAGAGTAGGAGCTCAGTACATGTTGGTTTTCTTTCCTTTCTTTTTCCTTTCCTCATCTAGAACAACAATTCTCTTCTCCATTCTATGCTTACTGCTCCCCCGCTCCAGAACTGATGTTATATATTTGGCCATTGGGCCCCAAGGACAAAACCCCTAGGGGTGGCATTGATCTTATGTCAGTTCACAGAGTGGGGGGCTAGAGGGGGTGCAGCAAGAGAAGAAGGAGTAGAAATGATTTCTACAGGAAAGGAGCTGCTTCTCCTACCCAAACATCCCCCAGGAAAGAGAATGACTCAAGAATTCACCAACCCCGATGGCTCAGGAATCCTTCCTCCTATCTGATCTGCATCCCCGTCTTCATCTCAGGGGACATCTTTTTCGCTCCTTCACTCTCTTTTTTATGACTCGCACCTACAGGGTTGAAGGACAGATGCAGTGTTGATCAAAGTCAAAAGAATGGCCAACATCACAAATTTCTAGTTACGGACAGGCCCAATTCCCCAAGCATGGACTGATCCCGGACCCCAGCCACAGACCATCCCAGACCCAGTCAGAGACTGCCATAGGTTGAACTTTTGTACACCTTTGCTACACAAAGTGTAGGACCCGCAGCATCGGCATCACCTGCAAGCTTGTTAGAAATGCAGAATCTCAGGCCCTATTTGAGACACTTCTAAATCAGAATGTGTGTTAATACCTTTAAAAATCAAATTAGGTGTTGCTTACATACAGGTAGAGACAGAGCACCACTTGAACGTCCAGATTTTCTTTCATCTCACTTTAGGAGAGAAATAATTTGGCATGAAAGGTGGGGGTTTTTGCCCGCTACCTCCCCTTTCCTTCCTTCCTCTTGCCTTCCCTGGAAATCCCGCCTCCACAAGGTGACCCCTCGTGTCCTCAGCAAGACTCTAAGCTCCTGTTCTCCCAGTCATAGCTTACTCCAGCCACTGAGCCAGTTTCTCCAGGAGTATTGCCTGGCAATGAGCACAGCTAGTGTAGAATCCTTTAGTGCTGCAACCTCATTGGCATATGTTGCAAGTTCATTGGGAGTATTGGAAAGAAAGCATATAAAACACCTAGAAGGGTACTTGAAACGTATAGCCAAGAAGCAGTAGCAGTAGTACAATTACCAGTTGTATGACCTTGACCATCCCTGAGCATATTAGAGCTCACTCTCATGACTAGCTGCTGACATAGAGTGCCAACATAGAGCGTGTCTCACAGTGAGTTCAATCTAATTCTCAATTCAATGATCCAATCCAGAATCAGCCAAGGAAGAGAAGAGAACACAGACAAAGAATGTGAGCCCTGATATAAGGGCAGGCAAACCCATAACAGGTTTGGTGAATAAGGAGGAGACCAGCCTGGCAGGAACCAGAGGCACACAGAATAGAAATGGATGATACAGACAGAAGGATGGTGGAGGCCAGCGGTGGACCTTGGAGGCCAAACTAAAAAGTTTGGGTTTATGCTGAAGGTAATAGGGAGCCACGGCATGTTTTAGAGCAGGAAGTAGAAGAGTGAAACAAAGTGCAGAAAGAGACAAATCTAAGATAGTCTGTAATGGTAACAAAGAGAGAATGGATTCAAGAGGTATCATCAGGGTAGAGGGTAGAGGATTTGTTGACCAATCGATTGTGAAAAGGAGGAAGATGGAGGGTCAACTTGACGATGATAATGATGAAATCAGTGACGGACAAGGCAGCCCAGAGATGGAAATGTTTCCAAGTGGAGAATGACGGTTTTTGCTTTAGAACTCCATTTCTTCATCTAATCAGTATTTCCTGAGTATCTGTGCCAAGTACTGCACAGGGCTCTGAGGATATTGTGGTGTGCCAAACAGACAGTCCCTGCCCCCTGGAAGGTCAGCCTGGGCATAGGATGACTCCAAGGTGCCTATGGGACAACCAGCTAGCGATGTCCAGGAGGCAATTCAGAGAGGAGGCAGGGCTGGAGAAGGTTTGGGAGTCCCTCACCCAAGTGCCGTGGATGTACATTTTAGAAAGTGTCAAGAGCTAGAGACGTCATCGGGAGCTTTCTCAAGGCCCAGACTTCAAACCTACATTTCTCATGACACTCAGCCAAAGCCATATGCAGCTTCCTTCTGCAGGGCCCTGCTCCAAGGTGAGTGTGGCAGGAGCAGTGCCCTTGGAGATGAATACCTGGCCCAATGGACAGGGGCTCTGGCCTCTTGATTACCTGCTGGTAGGGAGTCTCATGATTGCAATCATCTGATTAGGGACTCATTCTCTCAGCAGAGCTGAGCAGAGCACAGGCCAAAGAATCCAGGCCAGGTAGGGTAGTCATAGCTATCAAATGTGGTGTAGGCAAGGTTTTCATTCAGCACCGCCCCACCTTCACCCCCATACTTCCCTTCTTCCATGGTGCGTTCTGTTTCCTGCACTTCTGCAGAATTCCCAGGGTGCTAACTAGTCTTCACTTCCTCCACCCTCTAAACACAGGCTTTTATCTCCCTCTCTGCCCACCCCCAGCTCTTATTTTCCAGCCCCCATACTCACCACACACACTCTTGGCCCTTGTAAGCCAAACTAAGTCAACAAATCCACAGTGAATTAAATACTGAACATTTAGTGTAAGGATATAGTATTTGGAGATAAATTGCACGAATGATACTATGGAATTACATTTTTGTGTGCTGTAATTGTGTGGATACCACTTGTAATTCACTGTGGGTTTTCTGCGGTCAATGGGTAGTGGATATTTATATCTCTTTTACAGGATTCAGAGGCTAATATAACTAGTGTCAGTGATATGGAAGTCTCAGGCCATAACTGTTTTTCTGACAGAGGATACTTAGAACTACGGCATTCATCCCTTGGGTATAAAGTGATCCCTAGGAAATAGAGCTCTCCAGTGGAGAAAGCCCTTCATCTCTGCTGCCATCTACAATGCGGTTTCCAGGAATACACCGTGACAGGGACTCCGTTTCCGGCAAAGCCTACTCCTCCAGCGATTTTGTCAGTCTGAATCAAAAGCCTTAAAAATATATGCATTTTCTTTAACTCTCTAATTCTGCTTCCAGGAACAAATTCTAAGGAAAATGTATGTGCAAGGATGGGGGGGGGGGCACTGTTTTAAAAAGCTAAAGAATAAAAAGAACCTACATGTAACATACACAGTGTGATGCAACGCAAGCTATTTACCTAATGCCTCTCAGTCTGAATCCCCCCGCTTCCACGTTCCGCTCCGCTGCTGGGGCCAGGACTCTGCACACCCCACTTCCCAGACTCTGGGACCAGCTGGCTTCCTGCTAGCCTCCAGCAATGGGAGGCACTCAAGGAAGACTGGAAGGCAAGCGGGGAGGAGAGGGCCTGAGTTCCTGTTTCCTCTTTTCCTGCCAGCACACTCCAGCAGCGGCAGCAGTTGGCTCCAGCCTCCTCAGGCTCCTCCAAGATACCCCGGCAGTGGATGGCATCCCTTCTTCCAAGGCCTGAGCACCCTGAACCCCTGGATTTTAGTGCCCCTCCATCTTTTCTTTTGCTCTTCTAGCCCTCAGATTGCACCTGCCTCCTGCAGTTACTCTCTGGGTCACCTCTATGCATCTCAACACCCATGCAGCCAATTCCCTGTATTGAATTCCCTCTATTTGAAATATCTTGTGTGATGTCTAATTTCCTAACAGGGTCCAGGCTAATACAGATGCCATTTAACAGCCATCAGGTAGATAAAAAGTATACATGTAACAATATCAAGGGTTAGTTAAGATGTAAAGCAACAGGAAATTTCATACATTGGTGATTGTAAATGTATATAACCATGTTAGAGAGCAATTTGGCAGGCAATATCCACTAAAGTTAGAGACACATGCACCTGAAACTCTGCATTTCTGGTTCTGGGTATGACTGCTAAAGAAATTCTTACAGGAGAATCAAGATGGTGGAGGAGTGAGTGAAAGTCACACTGACCTCCTTCCAGGACCAACGTGGAATTACAGCTAAATTGTGGAGAAATCACCTGGAACAAACAACTGAACAATGGCAAGAGAGGAGCCTTGTAACCTCGGAGACAGAAGAATCGGCTTTCGCGCAATCTAACTGGTAAGGAGTGCGGTACAGACCTGAGAAGGTGGGTGGGGTGCCCACGGGCAGCAGCACTAGAAGGATATTGAAAGGGCCAGTTGGATCCCCCCGAGAAGAGCGGGGTCTTAACCCAAAGTGGGGATCTCTAGCCCACAGCACCAGAGCCCAAAAGGTACACAGAAAACAGCCAGCTGCAGAAAGTGGCAGGGTTGCTCTCTGCCAGAGACAGATGGCTGGAGACACAAAGAACTGTTTAAAGGACTAACGCATAAATTTTTATTTGCAGCCACTTACCCTGGTCTCCAGCAAAGGCGGGGGCAGGGTGGGCTAGAGACGCCTGAGGAGAGACTGGGGCAGGAGTCTTTGGGGAGAGAACTGAGAGAGTATCTGGTGGGATTTCAGTGCAGACTCCTCCCCCATACGGCAGTGGCCATCTTGCTAAGGCGGAGACGACTCCCCCTGAGTGGCACCAGCGTCAAAGGACCCAATAGCCCTGCCCTGTGCTGTCTAAGCTGCCTGCTGAGTACAGAGTGGCAGCCACAGACAGTAGATCCCTGGCTAAAGGGGGAGCAGAAACATCTGGCGACACTTGAGGAGACACTGGGGATGGAGGCTTTGGGGAGAGAACGGAGAGAGTAGCTGGCGGGATCCCAGTGCGGACTCCTCCCCCATATTGCACCAACTTGAGTAGACCCAAAAACCCCGCCCCCAGGAGGGACTTTGCCCCGCCCTGAGCTGTCTAAGGCAGCCTGCTGAGTGTAGAGTGAATATATTAACAGCTGAAGGAGACAGCCACAAACAGTAGATTACTAGAAGTCTCAAACAGACTGTCTAAGGTCAGAGAGGGTCAACATCTGACATCATCAGAGGCAGATCCAGAAAGTAAAAACAGCAGTTCCAACCATAGAAGTTCACACCACAAAGTCAGGAGATCAAGACAGATCAACTTAAGAATCAGAAGCAAAAGAGAAGAGTCTCACAAATAATGGGAAGACAAAGAAATATGCCCCACTCCAAGGGAAAGGAGCAATCCCCGGAAAGAGAACTAAATGAAATAGAGGCAAGTAAACTATCAGATTTTGAGTTCCAAACAATGGTTCCAAGGAAGCTCAATGAACTCAATGAGCTCAGAGAGAATTACAAAAAAACTACAGGGAAACTATGAGGAACTTACTTCAAACTATATCAACATGAAAAAGGACGTAGAAACTATCAATAAGACACAAGAGGAAATGAAGAATACAATTTCTGAATTGAAGAACACTGTAGAAGGAATCAAAAGCAGGCTAGGTGAAGCGGAGGACCAAATCAGTGAGCTGGAGGTTAAGGTAGAAAAGAGCGCCCAGAAAGAGTAAGAAAATGAAAAAAGACTCAAAAAGAATGAAGAGGCATTGAGGGAAATACAGGACAACCTGAAATGTAATAATATCTGTATAATAGGGATACCAGAAGGAGAAGAGGATGAGGAAGGGATAGAGAACCTGTTTGAAAAAGTAATGATGGAAAACTTCCCTAATTGGAGGAGAGGAAAAGTCATACAAGTCCAGGAAACACAGAGGGTCCCATTCAAAAGGAACCCAAGGGGGCCCACTCCAAGACACATCATCATTAAAATGGCAAATATCAAAGACAAACACAGAATCCTAAAGCAAGCAAGGGAGAAAGAGGTTGTAACATATAAGGGAGCCCCAATATGGCTAGCAGCTGACTTCTCAACAGAAACCCTGAAAGCCAGAAGGGAATGGCAAGAAATATTGCAAGTAATGAAAAGCAAAGGCCTGCAACCAAGACTGCTCTACCCAGCAAGGCTCTCAATTAAAATGGAAGGCAAAATAAGGAGTTTCCCAGACAAAAGAAGGCTAAAAGACTACACCTCCACCAAATCAGCACTGCAAAATATGCTAAAGGGACTGCTTTAAAATGAAGAAAAAGTTTCTATGAATATCCAGTTCCTTTCACAGTTGCCAATACTTGATATTACCAATATTTTTAATACTCATTAATCTGATTGTCACAATGATGTTATTTTAATTGTTCCTTTACTTTTTGTTGAAACTAAATCTGTTTTAGTATATTTATTGCCTATTTCTACTATTAAAAAAAAAAGCTTTAAATGACTTTTTGGTATTCTTTATCCATTTATTGATTAAAGGTTTGTAGAACTTCCCCCCCTCCAAAAAAAAACCCCAAAAAACCCCAAAACCTATTAACCATGTTTTAGATGTGCTGCAAATACTTTTCTATTCTATTCCTTGTCCTTTAACTTTTTTTATATGTATATTACTATATAGTTAAATGTTTAATATAGTCATATTGTCAATATTTACTTTATAACTTCTGGGTTTGAATATTTTACTTCAGGTCATGAAAAACATTAATTCTATTTCTGTCTAAAAAATAGATTCTACATGTTGATTTTTAACTCACCTGAATATTTCTTGTATAATGTATGAAATAGGGCTCTATATTTGTTTTATTTCAAGTAATTGTGGTCCATGCACCTTATTTGTTGAATAAGCCTTATTTTACCCATTGATTTGAAATATCAGCTTAATCATATATTATATTGTTAGACAGATATATATGTTTGTCTCTAGAATGCTCATTATATTTCATTGATCTACTTGATTATTTCTGTGCTGATGTCATGTTGGTTTAATTGCTGAGACTTCATAATGGTTTCAAATTTTTTTAATACTTTATAATTAACTTTGACATCTAAAAAAATAAATAAAATCAATCTGCATTTAAGAAAGAAAGAAAGAGAGAGAAAGATGGAACTCCTACCTTTTGCAACAACATGGATAGAACTGGAGAATATTAAGCTAAGTAAAATAAGCCAGTTGATGAAAGACAAATACTATATGATCTCACCTATAAGTGGACTCTATTCAACAAAATAAACTAGCGAAAAAAATAAACCACACCACAGAAACATGGAGCAGACTGAAAGTGACCAGAGGGGATGGGGAAAGAGGATTATGGTGGAAAGAAGGGGAAGGGACTAGACAAAGAACATGTATGAATGACCCATGGACATGGACAACAGAGTGGGAATTGACTGTTGGAGTGGGGGGGGGGGTGGGGGGGGGTAAAGGGGTTAAAATTGAGACAACTGTAATAGAACAAACATGATTTATAAATTAAAAAAAGACAGAAAAATAAAATAAAATGCACTTTAACAAAAAAATTTAATTTAATTAAAAAAAAGAAATTCTTACAGATTAAGCAAGAAGATAGCATCATTCTTTATTTTTACTATCAGTTGGAAATGGATGAGTCCATTGTAGTATAATGGAATACTACAAAGCAGGTAAAAATGAATAAATGGAAGTTACATAAAGCAACATGCATAAAACTTAGAAGCACCATTCTGAGTGAAGAAAGCACCATACAAAAGGATGTGTATAGTAGAATATCATTTTCTATAGCTACAGATTGTAAGCCTACAAACAAATACTATACATTGTTAATGTATACGTTTGGATGTAGTGATGAGAATATATTCATGCATGGGAAATGAGAAGCACTAACTCTGGAATAATAGTTACTTGGGGCAGAGAATAAATGGAATCGGGAAAGGGCATACTGAGGCCTTTGGCATTATTTCTTAAGCCATGGTGGTGGGTGTCATTACAATGTGAGTCTGGAAGGCAGAGGCTTACAGGGGAGGGGAGATAGAACCTGTGTATGAAGGGAGTTCAAGGAATAGGGACGAGTCAGCATATCATGCATCAACATCCATTAAAACGATCATGTGAAAATGTGATTTATTGACATGAAGATCTGTTAAGAACATAATAAGTAAAAATTAAGAGTGCAAAACAGTTTATATTTCATTACCATATATATATGATATATATATATCTTAACCTGAGGATATGTTTATTGATTTTAGAGAGAGAGGAAAGGAAAGAGAGAGAGAGAGACGCTCGAAGACATCCATTGCAAGAGAAACATTAATCAGCTGGCCCCACCACCACCATACATGCTCTGACCAGGAATCAAATCCTCAAGTCCTCAACCTAGGTATGTGCCCTGACCAGGAATCGAACCTACAAAGTTTTGATGTGCAGGATGACACTCCAACCAATGGAGCCCCCCAGCCAGGGCATCATTAGCCCCTCTTTATCAGATGGAATATATATGTATGAGTGTGAGGGAAAATGGCTGCAAGAGAATACACCAAAACGGTAGTAGGGTTTATCCCTGAGTACAAGGGTAATAGATGACTTTTATTTACTTCTTTACAGTTACCTGTATTTTCTATTGTTTCTAAAACAAATATGAATTTCTTATAAAGCCTGAAGGATTTTTTTCAACTTAATCCTACAGAAAGTCCCCTCGGATCCATTGCCATGATCTCAACATTATGCTATGAGGTTTCCTGAAGTGTGGAATGTAAGATGATTTTAGGTAATTTAATGAAAATTAAGCATTTCTTATTTTCATAAGTATATGTTTATTTTAATGTATATCACAAAAAATAGTTTCAACAAATGGTGCTGAGACAAGTAGACATCCACATACAGAAATAAATAAATCTAGACACAGACCTCTTCACAAAAATTAACTGAAAATGGATCACAGGCCTAAATGTGAATTGCAAAACTATAAAACCTCTAGAAGATAACATAGGAGAAAAATACATTAGCATATCAAACCCATGATTTTTGATTGATACTCAAATTTTTTAAAATGGGATTCCTGCAGTGCTGGAAAAGGGGTTGTCTTTTTAATAAACGATGCTGGGTCTGCAGGACATCTATTTGGATAAAATGTAATTTAAACCCTTCTTCACTGTACTCAAAAATCAGTTCCTGGTATCTAAATGTTAAAGATAAAACAATAGAGCTCCTAGAGGGTAAACACAGAAGAATCTCTTTATGATTTTAGAGTGCAAAGATTTCTTAAACAGAGCAAAAGTTTCCTAATCATATAGGGAAAGACTGAAAAACCAGACTAAAATTTAAAATTACGGACTTCTGTTTATCAAAGGACACCATTCAGAGATTTTTTTTTAAATATCACAGAGTAAAAAATGGTTGCAATATTTATCATCAACAACAGACTCACTTCCAGAATATGTAAAGAAGCCCTACAAACCAATCATAAAAAGACAGACCACGCAATTGAAAAATGAGCCAAACACTTAAACAGGCACTTCACAAAAGAAGATTCCCAAACATCTCACAAATACATGGCATGTGAGCAGTGCTTGTGGAGAACTGGCAATGTTCTCTTTCTCAATCCGAGAGGTAATTAGATGGCTGCATTCACTCTTAGAATTTCCAAATGTTCAGCTCCTGAAGCTATACACTTAAAATCTGTGTACTGTACACATCAATAAAAAGATTACTTAAAATGAAATTTGGGTAAATAAGTAACATTTTGGTCCTGTTGATCTAAAGGCAGTTTAGAAACATAATAATGCATTACATAACTTTCAAAAATGATAGAAAGATAAACCAAAAATAAATTTAAATGATTATCTTTGTGGGAAAGGGTGAGAATAGGAGAGAAAGAATAGGAATAAAAATTAGATGACCTGCAAGTATCTCTTAACAATCTTGATTCACCATCATGTATATAATCAATATGATTTTAAAGTAAGTTAATTTTTAAGAAATATTAATCAACTTTAAATTAATAATCAAAATAGTACATACACACTATGGGCATTATCTCATCTAACTGCCTCCATATGGCCATGAAGTAGGAACTGTTCTTGCCCCCACTTTACAGATAAAGAATGAAGGCACAGAGAGATGGAAACCACAGAATCAGAATTCAAATCCAAGTCTCTTGCTCTTAAACGGTTTGCCAAAGTTTTTGATTTGGTACCAGCTAAGTCAGAATTTCCTGGGCTACTCACTTGAAAATGCAGGTTCTCCAGCCCCAACCAGGCGTAATGAATCAGAAGCTCTGGAGACAGGGCCCAGGAATCTGCAGTGAGAGCTCCAGTTCTCAGCCACCTTAAGGTTGAAGATTCCTGCACTTCACTGAACTGTCTTCCCCAATACACAGTGACTAAATGTCCTAGTTATCATGTAAAAAATTACCCCAAAACTTAGTGACATAAAGCAATCACTATTTTATGTCGCTCCTAAATTTACAGTTGAGCAATTTGGTAAGAACCTCGTTTCCACAAGTCCCAAGGCATCGCAGATTCAAGAGGAAAGGAGTTAGACTCTACCTCTTGATGAGGCACGACAAGGTCCTGCTGCACAGAAGCCTATGCAATAGGGGCTGGAGTGGAGCCATCTCTGCAAAGGGCAATCTGTCACTCAAAGCCTCTGCTCACATGCAAAGTCGGGTCAAATCAAACAGGCTGCTTCAATGCGCAGCCTGGAGAGAACAATGCATAACATTCATCAAAGTCACTTTTTCAACAGGCTTCCTCATGCTTCATGGTTCGCCCTTTCTGCTTCTGGAAGAGCCACGGCAGCTGCAACACACATCTCAAAAGTCACCCGCAGGAAGTGCCCTAGGTGACAACACATTCTTGGCAACTTGTGAGCTCATGGACTAATCAAAAAATACGTGTTCAAATTGGGACAACTGTAATAGACTAACAATAAAAAAATATTGAAAAAATATGTGTTCGCCCAGCTTCCTCCTGCATTCCCATGGCCTCACCTGGGGCATCGGGTAAATTAGATAGGAGTCTCAGAAACCAAATGGGAAAGGTTCAACAAGAAGGCTTCATTGACCGAGAATGTAAATTGGTACAGCCTTTCCAAAGGGCAGGTTGGCCATATTTATCAAGATGTAAAATGTGCCTATTTGTTGACCAGCATTCCCACTTCTAAGATTTAGCCCAAGGCAGTAACAGCCCAAATATGAGAAGACATAGGCATAAGCAGGTATACACGGTGTTGTTTACAATAGTGAAAAATTGGAAACAGTCTTCATGCCCACAAGTTGGTGATAGATTAAGCAAATAAATTATAGCTCATTAATGCTAATTTTCAAGGACTGAAGTAGATTTATACAGATTGATATGGAACAATCTCTAAGACATGCAGCTAAGTGGGGGAAAAGTATTTGAACCATACATGTCATAAATCACATTTGTATAAAACTATGTGTGCTTCAGCCCAAAGAGTGATGACTGGAGGAAGGTCCCCTGGGCAGTAGCATTTGGCATGAATTTTGCTTTCCTCTGAATTTTTAAAACGGTTAATAATGATGAGGCTTATATCTACTATATGCTATGAACTGCTGTAAATCCTTTACATGTGTTGTTGCACTTTACCCTCATAACAACCCTATAAAGTGGATAATGTTATTATCTCCATTTTAGAAACAGGGTACTGAGGCACAAAGGTAGAACAGCTTTCTCACAGTCACATGGCTGGAAGCGGCAAAGGCCAGAGCTAACCCCGGGCCATTGGGTGCCAGAGAACATGTTCTTAGCCATCAAGCTACCCAGTTTCTCCACAATATTTAATATAACACTTTTACCAAAACAATAAGGCCATTATTTTTAAAATCACCAAATTGGCCTTAAGATGCTGCCAGTTTCCAGAAGGGTCTCTGTGGAGGGCCCTCCTGTCTGGTTACTTGGCTGGGTTTACAGACAGAATTCCTACTGGGAGAAGTCCAAGGGACGCGACAAGGTCGGCCCCAGGAAGCCGCATGGTGCAAACAGGATGTTACGGAGACCCAATGCGGGGTCTATCCTCTTAGGTCAGAGTGCGGGGTCCTTCAAATCTGTGGCTGACCAAAGGTCAAAAACGAGACCCCTAGAGTCTGCAGACCCAGGTCACAGCTCCTGCCCCCAGGCCCCACTCAAGATTAGAAAAACTTATGATGCAAATCTGTTTCAAATGAGACCCCCGTGGCTAGAGAGTGAGATCCCCAGAGAGGCGATATCAAAGGGTGCAGGGGCCCCAGCCAGAGTCCAATCTCTGTGCGTCCTTGGATTCAGGCAGGCCCCCCAGGAACGGTGGCATGAAAGGAGTCTCTGTGGAAAACTCATCTTAAGGGAAGGGAGAACTGAGGCCCAGAGCTTGGTCCAAAGGTGAGGGTAGAGGTGCTTCTGCGCCCAGCTCTGCAGTGTCACCGGATGCCCCAGCACAACCCTGGTGGCTTTATGCCTAAGACCCGGTACAAGGACGCCTCTCTACATGCAAATTGGAGTTGGGGGAACTGTTCATGTCCTACCTCCATGGGTTCCTGCAAGCAGCGGAGTCAGCAGCAGTCCCTCGGGGCCCTCAGCACACACAGTGACAGAGGAGCTGTGCCCCACCCCCAGCCTAGGGGACACTTTGGACTTCAATAGGGGCAGGAGGGAAATGGAGGACACTTGCAGTTGTCAGAGGCACATGCGGTGTCCTTGGGGTGCCCAGAATGACTTGGGAAGCGATTTATGGCACCAGGAGTTGCCTCGGGGCAGTTAGGGGCTAAGTTGCCCAGGGAGGGTATGTGGCGTGAGAGGCAGAGAGCCAAGGGCAAATCCTCAAAGAGAAGAGAAAAGAGGGGTTTGCAAGAGACTGGATGGGCAATCTTCCACGTCTGGGCCTGGCCTCATAAGGAGGGGGCTTGTGTTCTTCCCACCTGTCATTCCTATTACCCCACCCCAGTCTCTCCTCCCTCCTTCTTCTCCACGCTCAAAGAGCCCCTGTCCCCAGCTCGCTTTCAGTGGCCCCACCCACAGCTTTGGAACCTGGGCCTGTGTCTTCCTTCCATCAGGAGTCCCAGAGAATCCGGCGAGCTGCAGGCAGAAGGCATCTCACTCTAGAAACTTTTCTTTTTAAAGCACAGCAAGAAACAAATGGCTCTGCAGTCCACCGGGATCGCCTTGGGTTGGAAATTTAAAATGCATTAAGGTTGAGAGACCTATAAACATGTCATAACACACTCTGCAAGGTGCTGCCTCTGTGACTTGCAGGCACGGGAGCCCCAAAGGGCACAGGCAGGTGCATTCACCGCACAGAGATGGGTACACACACCCATCCCTGGAACACACTCCTTACAACGCACATATATGTGCACACACTCCCCCCATGAATGGACATATGCAGATCTGTGCACACAGTCCTTCAAATAGATGTGCACACACAGACCCTGCACACCCACTTATACAGGAAGAGATGTGCAATTACATTCAGCCCCATTCTTGTACATAAATATACCCACCTGCCACAACCACACATACGTACAGATTTGCATGTGTAGTCATCCCACAAACATGCACATATCTTCAGCTTGCATACACACAGATACATACATACATACATACCTCCTTACTTATGCACATCTCACAGAGACGAACGCAGGCCCAGGCTCACCCTAGATCGGAGACAGACATTCTCATCCCACACACAGACTCACATGCTCACACACACTGATCCCACCCACATCCACATGAATGTGTCTGCACATTCATATAGACTCATACAAAATATAGGCATTCATATATAGACACACTCATCCCACACCGAATGTATGCATTCACTTTGTCCAAAGCAAAGATGTTCACAAAGATGAATGTACGCCCACCCACGTGGAGTGTGTATACATATGCAGCCCACGGAGATGCAACATAATCACATAAACACTCTGCATTCCTGCCCACTTCAACAGTCGTCTGGGTGACCATCCAACAGCCTGGACTCTTGCTTTCTTTAAAGTTTCTCTTCTCAGAATGGTGCTGCCATGTGCCCTGCGGCTCAGCCAAAAACCTGAGCATCGCCCTGGATTCCACAATCTTCCTCACCGCCCTGTGCCCAGGCCACCTGAAAAACCCACCATTTCTGTTGTCTCTGAAGCCACCACTATTCTACGCCATGGCACTGTCTCTCATTGGCACCACTGCTCCAGCCCCCTCCCTGGTGGCCTCACTTCTGCTGATGTCACCTACAACCCATCCTCCACGTGGCAGCCTGGAGCAAAAGGCCTTTCGGTGTCTTCCATGGCACTTCAAATAAAATGCGGACTCCTACTCAAGCCTACACGTCTGCACGATCAGACCTCTGTCTGTCCAATGCCAGACCTCATCTTGCACAACCCCTCCCCACTCTCACCAGACTGGCCTCCTTTCACAGTCCCAAGCATGCCAACCCCTCCCTACTTTAGGGCTTTTCATATACTGCTCCCTCCACTGGGGGCGCTCTTTTCCTTGACTCTTCCTATGGCCCACACACATCCTCTAGGTCTCTATTGAAATGTCACCTCCTCCAAGAGGTCTTCCCTGATTATCCATTCTAAACAGGATACTCCTCATTATTCTCATTCCACTGTGTCTTGTTCCCTGCATAGCACTGAAGCAATTTCTTTATGTCTACTGTCTGTGTATCCTTCTATGCCTGCCCTGTTCAATAGAGTAGCCACAGGTGGCTACTTAAATTTAAATTAACTAAAATTAAATAAAACCAAAAATTCAGTTCCTCAGCCATACTAGCCCCGCTTTGAGTGCTCATTAGCCACCTGTAGCTCCTGGCTACTCCACTGCACAGCGGGAACATTTCCATCATCATAGGAAGTTCTCTTGGATGGTGCTTCTCTAGACTGAGGCTTGGCAACAGCAATGCCTCCTCTATTCACTAATGGTACTCTATGCCCAGCATGGTGACTGGCACACAGTAGGGGCTCAGGAAATATTTACTCAATGAACTCACACATGTACATACAGTCATAAAATGAGATATGCCCTTTCACATTCAAATGCCCCCTCTCTCTTGAAGGCTTGCCATCTTCCCCTTCCCCTTTACCCCAGCCAGAAGCTGGTAGGTACCTCAGGGACAAGCGGGTCTTTATTGGGCACAGATCTGAGTTCACTGCAGGCACTTTTACCCCATCCTGGCTACGAGATGAGAGGAGAAGAGAAAGTATCCTAGGCCGTATTACCGTCAAGGCTCCCCACCACCCACCTGTTTGGAGGCCACAGTGACTGACTGTGACCCTGGACACAGGCACTCCCATGTCACACCAGCTCTGCTTTTACTAGCTATGACTTTGTACAGCTTGCTGGACCTCTCTGAGCTCCAGTCTCCTCATCTGTATAATACACATAATCATGCATACTTCACAGAAGTGCTCTTTGGAGTAAAAGAGAGAATGCATGTTGAAGATGCTGCACGGTATTCCCTGGGAGGGTCTTGTCTGTCTACCTTTGCAGAAGGACTCATTTATATCCTGCCAGCTATATACAGAGTCTCATGTGGAAACTTCAGTTTATTCCAGCGAGGTCTGAAATTCTTCATAAATGAGTGTTCTGGGTTACGACCCAGATGGCCTAATGATTAACTAGTCTCTGATCCTGACCCAGTGGCTGCACTTCTGGAGCAAAAGTCAATGGCAATATCTCAATAATTAGTTTACATGCTATTGAAAGACTAGAACTCATCCCAATATTTTGTTGAAAGCAATCTATGATTACCAAGGAACCCCACACGTGGTCCTTAGATGCCATTCCTCCTAAGATGGGGTGGGGTCCATGACTGAGCGGCCTCAGTCTTTCTGGCTTGAGTCTCTTCAGGTAGCATGATGAGGAAGAAAGAAAAGCCCTGGCCAAAATAAATGATCAGAAAGGAAGGTGCTCAGGCCCCATGAGGAAGCAGCTGGCTCAGGAGGAAGAAGGAAGAGAAATCAGAGGAATCTTTGCCGTTGGGTAAAATACAGTGCTGTGCAGGGTAAACTTACGGACTACGATGTCACTCCCAGGCTGTTCCTCCAGGGCTGGGTGATCTTGACAAAGTTATTTGTCCACTCTATGTCCTTGTCTGTGAAACAGGGATAATAATGCCTACTTCAATGTGTTGCTTGGGGACTAAATTAGTTAAGATTCATATAGTGCTTAGGACAGAGCATGGTGCATGTTACAGTCGACGTGAGTTTGTTCAATAAATTGGTGAGAAAAGTGCAGGAGAACTAAGAACTAGGTCTAGGGAATCTCCCTACACCTTTGCCCTCTCTTCACCCCTTAATCCCCTTAGTAAAACTTCTTCCCATTTTCTTTAAAATATTCTGCGCCCAACCATCTCCATTCCCCTCCTCTGATTCTGGGCAGATTCCATCAGAGACCCAAAGTGGCTCTGAAGAAAATACAAGTAATGAAAATATGGGGAAATAAGCTCAGCCACTCATCCTCATTATTACCCAGGGTATGGGAATTAAAACTGCAATAAGAGATTTTGAATGGGTCTCACAGAGGACCAAGAGGTGCTTAGAATGCTTTCTGAACGAGTGCACCTTTGTTCAGTTGGAAATCTTTACGTGGCATATAACTCTCTGGGTAGGCTTCAGACATCCATGATTCAGAATTTTTTAAAACACTGAAATAATATTGGTATACTAACAAAAATTGCCTGCATTTCAGTACTTCACAACAATGCAGTGTACCAGAACACCAGAATATTAAACTCTCAAAAGTTTTAGAATCCCCTTATCACTCCCAGATTTCATGGTCAAGAGCTATTTGGGTAGAGAACCCATGATCCGCCCACTGAGGCAGCCCCTCAATATTGTGAAGCCTGAGGTCAGGGTGTGGGGCAGGGGAGTGGGGAAGAGGGAGGAAGTAGAAAAGAATAAATCACTGAAAAAGACAGATGGGCATCGGCCAGTGGTAGACAGCATAACATCCCCCAAAGGTGTCTGCGTTTTAATCCCTAGGATTTGCAAACATTATCTTATAGGGCAACAGAGACTTGGCAGGTGTGATTAAGGTAAGGATCGTGAGGTGAAGAGAGTACCCTGGATTGTCCAGGTGGGCCCAATGTAATCATAAGGATCCTCATAAGAGAGAGGCAGGAGGATCAGAGTCAGAGAAAAAAGAATATGCAATAATGGAAGCAGAGGTTCGAGCGATTCAAGATGACAAGACAAGGAGTACAGGAAGCCAGCAGAAGCTTGAACTAGAGTCTCCAGAAAGAACACAGCATGCTTACCCTTTCAGACTTTGACTTCTGGAACTGCAATATAATAAAGCTGTTGTTTTAAGCCCCACAGTGCGGGGTAATTTTTTATAACAGGAAATTACTACAGAATCCATAACAGATATGAGGGTGATTAATGCAACAAAGATTTGTTGAAGGCCTACTATGTGCCAGGCACTGCTCTGGGCACTGAGAAGGCAGTCAAAATCCTCTCTCTTAGAGTTTCTATTTCTAGCTGGAAGAAACAGGTAACAAATGAGCAAAGAGGATGATTTCAAAGAGTTACAAGTACATGAAGAAAATAAGAAAGGGTGACATGACCCTTTCAGGTTGAATGGTCAGGAAAAACCTCTCTGTAAGGAGGTGGGTAGCCAGGTAAATATCTGGTAGAAGAGCATCTTCAACTGTATGGTTTAACCTTTGCTCCACAACCAACCACTCCAAAACTTAATGACTTAAAACAACACCATCTATTTGCTCCCAGTTTTAGCACAACTAGTGGGAACTGTGCTTCATGAAGCATCAGCTGGGATGGCCAATGGGGGCTAGGGAATATACTTTAATAATGTCCACCCATATGGCCTAGCAAGTTGATTTAGCTGTCAGCGGGGAGCTCATCTGGGGCTGCTGGTTGGGTGTGAAAATTAACTTCCACCTAGACCTCCACAAGGCTATTTGGGCTTCCTCACAGTATGGCAGCTGAGTTCCAACAGGAAGGAAGCAGAAGCTGCCTATCTGCCAGTCCAAAACTGACAAGGTGTCATTTCTACCACATTTTATTGGTCAAAGCAATGATAAGCCAGCCCAGATTCAAGGAGGTAGAAAAAGAGACTTCTTCTCTCAGTGGGAGGAGGGACAAATAATCTGTGATCATCTTTAATCCACCACATATACTAAAGTCATTATAGTTGTAAAAGGCCTGAAGTAGGAATGACCTTGGAGACCTTGAGGACAGAAGCGTGGCTGGAGAAGAGTGAGCTAGTTAGCAAAGAGGGGAATGGTAGGCGAGGTCATAAAGGAGGTCATAAATCTCCTACCAGATTATACAAAACCCGCAGGTCATGCTCATGAGTTTACACAGTATTCCCAGGTAATGGGGAATCACTGGAGACGTGAAGTCACATAACCTGATAGCAATTTTTTTTTTTCATATCACTCATTGCTGAGTAGAGAGGGGCAAGTGTAGAAGCAGGTCCCATGCAATGGGACTGTTCATTGAGGCAGGAAATAGGAGGGGGCACAGGGCTTGGTTTTTGTTCACTTTTTCCTTTTTTTTAACAGTGATGGAAGAGAGTGGGGGAAGAAAGAACAAGGGGTCAGTTTTAGACTAGAAGTGTCTGGGGAGCAACAGAGAGTGCAATTAAGTACAGGCCTTGATCATTGCTAACTTGTGACCTCAAAGGGGTAACCTATCCTTTTGTAACCTTAGTTTCCATAAAATAGAGATAATAATAGCTGTCCTATAAAGTTACAGAGAAGATTAAATGAGGTTATTAATTCATTCAGCAAATGTGTGTTGAATGCCAACTACATACCTGAAGAGGACTACAAATGACTCTTCCTCCATGGAGCTTACAATCAAATGCAAAATGACGTATAGAAATAATCCAGTGCCTGACACAACACTGTTCAGTAATTTTTATTGTAGCATTTGAGGGGCCCATGGCACCTCCAAGTGGTGAGTTTCAATAGTCAGTTGGATATTCAATGTGGCTATCTCAGGAGCAGCTCAACTCTAACCTACTGAACACCTACTATGCGCCAGGCCCCGCACTAGCCTCTTCCCCATCCACTAGCTGCTCTAATCATCCCAAGAATGGAGCTGTTAAGAATTTGAGGGCTCAGATGTCAGGGTGAATAATTTATACGGGGGCCCAAAGGGCTGCGTGGTCTGGCCCCTGATATGTCACAGACATACAAGTAGGTAGTGTGTCAGCCCTGCTTCTTCTTGAACTCAGATTATAGGAGGCACTTCCTGTGTGCCAGGCGTGTCCTAACTTTCCTCATTATATCCTCACAATAACCTTATGAAATAGATCCTGTTGGCATCCCGTATCACTGATGGAAACACTGAGGCCCAGAGTCACAAAGCTAGTAATTGGCAGACCTGGAATTTGAACCCAGGACCTGTGACTCTAGGTACCAGTATTCTGCACTGCCATATAGCCATCATTTAGAATCCCCAAATCTAAGGATGACAGGAGACCCTGAGACCTTCCCTCTTATGGGGAGAGAAGCATGAGATGCAGCCGGCCTCTCTGGAGAGGGACACGGATCTAGGCAGCATGATGCTGAGGGAAGTGAACCAGCTCAGGAGTAAGGCCTGAGGCCTGGGGCCAAGGCCTGGCTCTACCACTTCCTAGCTGCAGCCCTTCGGAAAGAACCTTAGATTCACCTAGACTAGACTTCCTTTCAGTCCTGCAGAGATATTCATTCATTCAACAAACAGATATTGAGAGTCTTTTATGTGCCGTGGGTGAGACACACACTGTCCCCTGTCCTCATGAATCTGGCACTCTAGCCAGGAAGACATGAAAAAACAAATCAACAGACAAAATAATTTCAAGCTGCAATAAGCTCCATGAAGGACATTAACAAGGGGCTGAGGGGGGAAAGCAGGGGAAGGGCCCTACTTTGAATGATGAGTGATCACCAGAAGGATAAGAAGGAGCTGACCGCACAGGAAGGAGGAGCATGAGAATCTGGGCAGAGGGAGGAGCATGCGCAAGGACCCCAAGGAGTCCGGGGGCCAGAGGAGCCCGGCGGGGCTGGTGTGCAGTGAAGAGATCGCAGCATAAGGCGCACGTCATGCATTCCAGCTTGTTGTGAGCATGACGGAGGATCATGCCTGAGGCCCGTCCAGTTAACGGGTTAGAGCGTCCCCCACTCCGTGCATCAAGGTTGTGGGTTCAATCCCCAGATAGGGCACATACAAGGATCAACCAACGAATGTGTAAACAAGTGGAGCAACAAATCGATGTCTCTGTCTCTCTGTCTCTCTCCCCCCTTCCTCTCTCTAAAATCAGTAAATAAAATAAATAATTTTTTAAAAAAAGAGGATCATGCCTATAAGACAGCGAGCATGACACCTATGTGTGGTAGACACTTAATAAATGTGAGTTCTCTTTCTCCCTCCCAGAGTGGAGTGGATGCCCTGGGTCCAGACAGAGGCTCGGTCTCAAGGACAACGCTCTTGGCCACCTTCAGCCACAAAGCCCTGATGGCTCCTCAGGGACCCCAAGCACCAAGCCTGTTTGCCACCATCCAAGTGCACGCTTTCTCCCTTTGTCTAATTATTTCTAATTGGAAGAAAAATTGTTTGGCAAATCAGCTGGCATCTCCTCTGCTCCGGTGTCCTAGCAACCCAGCTCTCGGTGTGACACCAGAGAGAAGGCGGTTTGCCACATCCGCACTGCAGGGAGCGCCAAGCAAGGGCAGGTGCCACTGCTACGCCCCCAGACGGGCGTATCCCCTCCCCGCCGCACCCCACCCGCACACGCATGCACACACAGGCATGCTTGTCCACACACCCTCTGCGGAGACCACCAGAGCTCGGCCTGCCTGAAACGTAACCTCAGCCTTTCTGGAAAGCATAAGGTGTCTCAGAAATAGATTTCTAATTTTCCAGCCACCTGCTCAACTGAAAGATATTCTGGAGTTTATAATTACTTTTCAGGCACTTAACTAGAATCTAGTTTCTAGGGCAACTTGAGGCATCTCTTACTGTGTTTATGGATAAATCGGACCTTGCAGCTCAGCCAGGGTAACAGGGGAGGGCACTGGCTGCCTGGGTCAGGCTCTTTAAGAATAGTCATACTGACCTCAAGAGGGTTGGGGAAAGAGAAAATGAGAGTGTTGGGTACAGCTCCTGACACTGGCTATGGGAAGTTCTCTGAGAACATCTAGCAATGGTAGTAACAGTTCTAATGAACATAGACGGCATGCCCTCTACCTTCTGGGAGCGTGTAGCTCAAGGCCAGGCCTCAGAGGCAGAAACACCCTCCATCACCTGGGAGTTCAGTGGCCGGAGCAGGGTTCAAATCCCCACAGTGCTATTTACTGGCTGTGTGATAATGTCAAGTTATTCACCATCTCTGTGCCTGAGTCCCACCACCCCAGCCCCTACCACCCCAGGAAGTAGCGAGAATGATGGTACCCACCTCAGAATTGTGATGGGGCTTAAAAGAGTTAATTCAGTCCCAGCCCGTGTGGCTCAGTTGGTTGGCATGTTGTCCTATAAACTGAAAGGCTGCAGGTTCGACTTCCGGTCAGGGCACATGCCTAGGTTGCAGGTTGGTCCCTGCTGGGTCAGGGCACCTATGAGAGGCAACCAATCCATATTTCTCTCTCACATCGATGTTTCTCTCCCTCTCTCTCCCTCCCTTTTCCTCTCTCTGAAATCATTGGGCATGTCTTTGGGTGGGGATATAAATAAATAAACAAACAAAGTTCATTCATGGGAAATGCTTAGCATGACACCTAGCTCATAGTGAACGCTAAGTAAATATTCTATTACTGTTAATATCGAGGGGAAAAAAATCACAGAACAGCCTCCCCAGGGCCAAGAAAATCCTATGTGGGCTGCATGAGACAGGTGGTTCCAGAGACCTTGTAAACTACAGCAGAGGTCTCCCAAGAGAGGAAAAATATATACATATTTTAACTTCTATTTGAATTTTTATCTTATCCTTCCTCATTTATATTTTATGTATATCTTATGATGTGTATCTCTTATAAATAAATACATTTTGAGGGGCCTCACTCAAGAAAGTTTTAAGGACAGGGGACGTGATTAAAAAAATAAATAAAACAAATCCATCCTAAGGGAGAGGGACCTCTGGGTCATTGAGCCAACCCCCACCCACATTGTACACACGGGATACTGAGGGCTAGAAAGGGAGTCACACTTAATCTGGAGTCACGCTGGAAACAAGGTGCCAAAGCCCACAAAGCTGGAGCCACGGAACTCAACAGGAGACAACAGGAGCCCCGTGGGCAGTGCAGTCAGGAAGGCTTCCTGGAGGAGGATACCAGAACCAACCTTTGAGTGGAAGAGTAAGGTCCAATTCCAACAGACCCAAAACAAAGAGGAGGAGCCATTGTCTATAAAGCCACTCAAAGTGGGCTCCCCAAGGGTCCTGGCATGGGGCGAACGCTCCTCACAGGGCCGCCTTAAACATCAGAGGTTTTACAGCTGGCAAACTACCTGACTCTGCAACAATCCGGTGCAAGCTGACCCGCCCTGGGGCGGCTCCCCCCAAGGTCCTGGTCCATCGACCCTGGCACCGCTCACTCTGAATTTCCACCGCCTCTAGATCCTTCCCCAAGCCTCCCTTTCTCTGTGTTTTTGTTATCTGCCTGTGTTTTGGAGGCAGTCTTTTCTTTCTTAAGGTGTCTGGTCTTTCTCCAAGCTGGGATGGGCGGCCCGGGCGGGGTGTCCTGCCTGGATCTGTGTATGGGGTCCTTGTCTATAGTACCTCTGCCTCAGGCCATGTCTGTGGGGCTGTGTGTCACTTCTCTGGGCCTGTTTTTTTTTCTTTTTTTAAAAATTTTTATTGAATTTATTGGTGTGACATTGATTAATAAAATTATACATGCTTCAGGTGTACAATTCTGTAATACATCATCTGCATATTGTATTGTGTTCATTTCGCCACCCCAGGTCAAGCCTCTTTCCGTTGTCATTTATCCCTTCTTTGCCCTCATTTACCTCCCCCACCCTCCTTCCCCTCTGGCAATCATCACGCTGTTGTCTGTATCTATGAGGTTTAGGGGGGTTTTTTTGTTTGTTTTGTTTTGTTTTTTGCATAATCTCTTCACCTTTTCCACCCAACCATACAATCTGTCTCCCCTCTAATATTTCTCTTTCTCTGCCCTCTCACTCTCTCTCAGCTCTGAATATGTGTGAATGGGATGGAGGCAGTGGCATCCGGGTTTCTCTCAGAGTCTGTCTGTCTGTCTGCCCGTCCGCCTATCTTCTCTCTAAGCCTCTCTCTAAGCCAGTGATGCTCAAAGTGTAGCCCCAGGGCCAGTAGCATTATTTTGGGAATGTGGTAGAAATGTGCATTCTTGATTCCACCCCTACAAAGATTTCTCCTCAACCAAATTCCACTCGGGGTCCTCTGAGCTCTATTCCAGCTAGGCCTTGATTCCATGTTTACCTCTCGCCTTGTCCAGTTTTAGCAAGAATCCTACTAACCTAGTTCAGCCAGAATGCCCCACCCTCGACATCTGATCACCCTCGATATCTGATCGGTTCCTCATCAACTTCCACCCTCCCCCTTCCGCCCCCCGCCGCCCCCCCCCCCGAATGTCTGATCACCCTGGTCTCCTTCAGCAAGGATCCCACTAGGTCGGTTTAGCCAGAACCCCCCTTACCCCAGATGCCTCCTCTCAGTGACCTTCCATCCACTGACACCACCCTGCCCCTTGCCTCTAAGTTCCCACCTGGCTACATAGTATTTGGAGGTCAGCACAATCTCTTCCCGTCACTGCAAAATCCCATTACAGTGGTCCCTATACCAATCGTGATAGCCCCCTCACCTTGAATAAAGTCCTCCCTGCAGTTCTTTAACAGGCATCATTGAGTTTTGTTTTCTTTCTTTTTTTTTTTTAAATACCCAGACAGTCTGAATCCCAAAATTTCGGGAGTAGGGCCCTGCATTCTGAGTGTCTATGAACCCCTCCAGGTGGCTGGGAGCTTCTGCAGGTCAAGTTCAAGCATTAAGCCAATCTCCTTCCGGCTTTCTTGAGAGAGAAGGATGGAAGGGGCCCCTTGCTCTCGGCCTGGTCTCTCGCTGTGTCATTCTCCCTGTAGGTCCATGTCTGCCTGTCACACCCGAGGCCACTGGACAGGAGGCAGCTGCATCCCCGTGACAGCACTTCATTTGCTGTTCCTTGTCCCCAACAGCTCCAATGCAAACACAGAGAGGACAGCTGAGAAAAGGAGAGCTGCCCAATTAGAAGCACAAAGCAGCTTGTTTACTGACCACAGCGTCTGGGAAGACTGCTGTGGATTAATTGGGAAACATTCACTGCTTCCTCTGCTGGAGACATTACAAGGCTATGGGCGGATCAACTGTTAGAGGGCTCTCCCCGCTGGCTGCACGGAGAACCACCTGGGCGCTTTCAAATCCTCCTCCATGCTGGGAAATACTCCCAGAGATTCTGATTCAGTTCATCTGGGCTGCAGCCCAGGCATCACTCTTTTTAAAATACTACCCGGGTGATTCTAATGTGCACAGAGGAAGCCTTAATGTAGCCCTCAAAACCCCTTACAGATGGAGACCAGGATTCTCCCTTTTACACGTGGAGAAACTGAAGCTCAGAGAGGGAAAGTGCTTGGCCAAAGCCACAAAACTAAAAGTCACGTAGCCAGGATTTGAGCCCGGAGCTGTGTCCACGTTCTTTATTCCACTCCGTACTCTGCATTTTGCATGTAACCCTGTCATTCTCCGCGGCTCACTTACTCCCGGTCTCTCAGACTGGCTGCATTTGCCCACTCCAGCCAACCCAGTGGTACCCGCACGCACACACTCCATCCCAGTTCTCTGCAGTTCTGCGGGCCCCGGCCTGGGCAGCCAGCGCTGCGCCTCGGAAATAGGTGGCCTCATTCACTCATTCACGTCCCAGTAAGTGAACTCTCTTCCTTGGGCTGCTTGCAAGGTGTTTATTTCCCCACCAGGGAGGTTTCTGTCCTAATCCCCCATGGTGCCTCCCTACATCCCCACCTCATGCGAACACTCTTCTCCAGGCCCTGCCCCGAATGTGGCCGATAGATTCCGCATCATGTAAGACCAGAATTTGCTTTCTGGAGTCCGGCCAGGCGCAGGCTCACTCCAAGAGTCAGCGCTCGGTGCTTTGCAGCCACAACACCCACAGCAGCACAGTTGCCTGACAACAGCTTCTCAGACTGCACCTCCGCAATGCCCGATCCACGGACGCGGCCCCAGACCTGCAGGGGCCTGGACCACAGGCCCTCTTAAGCTCGAAATGTCTCTGAAGCCTTCTATGTTCTCTTTGAAAGCCAGGTGAACTTCGCCTTCTACTCCATAATGTGTCTGGGTTTGTTTCAATTTTTAAAAAAAATACCTATTGATTGAATTTTGACCAGGAAGATGTATTAATATTTGTAATGTAAAATATTCAATTAATAAGTAAATGTGAGGCTTCTAACTCCTTACCATCAAGTAAATTTGAGGACCCAGGGAGATGCTAGGTTTACTCTGTGACTTTATGAATTCTCAACACACCTAGGGTGCCCCCCGGGGGCATCCATAATGCATTCACATCCTCCTTCTTTCATTCGTTCCTTCAACAAATATCTTGGGAGCGCCTACAATGTCCCAGGCATGGAGCTAAAGTCTGGGGATATAATGACAAGTAAAAGACAAATGCTCCCTCCCTCCAGAGGATTTCTAGCCTACTCAAGTGATCAAGACATTAACGAACACATACACACACACACAAATAAAAGTATAACAACTTGTAATAAATGCACTGTAGAAAAAGCAAAGAGTGCACTGAGCAAGAATAATTGGGGAACTAAAATTGCTTCCAAGGAAGTGACATTTAAACTGAGACATAAAAGATGAATAGGAGTTGGTCAGGTAAAAGGGAGCAGTAGGAGAATGTTCCAGACATAGGTAATAGTCCGTGTGAGGAGAGAAAGTAGACAAACCCCAAACCTTTCAAGAGGCTCGGAGATGAAGCCTTCATCCTCCAAGGCAAGAGCTTGCAAGCTGGCGGCAGGAGCAGCCCCCTCCCTGAACCCCGGGAGGCAGCCAGGTGCTCTGCCAAAGGCGGCCCAACTGTAGTCTCCAGACACAAGACCACCTGTGATCACACAGCCAGCCTCCTGCTCAGCCCGGGCCCTGAAGGAGAACCTGAGGCCAGGCAGGGTGAGGGCTGTGGGACCCATGAATTCAACGCCAGGTGGGAAAGCTTAGGACTGTGGTCATTCTAGATGAGGGCCAAGCCCAAATGAACATCCTACGGTTTCCCCACATCTCCCCTGATGTCCAGCAACAGCACCTCTGGGGTGCATCAGCAGGGGAAACAGCCTTTGGGAACCACAAGGCCAGCTGCCCTCCTGAGCCTGGTCTGATCAGGGATTCAACCCAGTGCCAAGGCCAACACCTCACCTGTGCTCCAGCTGTGGGTCCCTGGCCTCTGGTCCTGATTTGACACCCTTCCTAGCAAGCCAGTCCCCGTGCAACTGGAGGCCGCCCCCATCCCGTGTCCTGAGCCCTCTGCCACCACAGCAGAGGCAAGATCGTCCTGTGGTCCAGGACCACCCCGATCATGCGGTTCCCCAGGAGGCTTCTCACCACCTGCCTAGAGGCCCAGGCGATTCCTAGCGGACCCTGGTCTTCACCCACCCGGACTGTTGCCAGTTTTCTATCTGGACTCCAACCTGCCATCATCCTTCCTCCTGCAGCCAGTGACCTTTCTAAAACCACAGACCAGATGGTGTTGCTTCCCTGCTTCAAACACTTCAGTAAACTTTCCATTGCTCTTCAGGTAAAGTCCAAGTTCCCTTATAAAAGTCAGACAGGTTCTGCATCTCCCCAAGCCCTCCCCCCCACTTTCATCTTCCAGAAAGAAGATTTGTAAACACCCTAAACCTTTAGCCTGAGCGCCCCTCCACCCAACCCAGCCGAGCTGGAGCTGGCAGCGGAGGCTTCTCCGCGCTTACGGAGGAGGCTGCAGGAGCCGGGGGCTGCGGCCAAGCCTGGGCCTCTGCTGCCGTCTAGAGGCTGAATGGAGCAGCACAGGCAGGTGAGCTGGTTTTGCCGCAACCCAGGAGTGGAGCCCATCTCCCCAGGACTCATCGGAGGTGAGCAAGGTCCAGCCAAAGGTGGGGCCAAAAGCAAGGGCTTCAGTCTGCGGTGACAGTGTCAGGATTCAACCTAATAAGTCCTAACACCCTTCTATTATGCATCTGTCTTAACACTTTGTAATTTACCTGTGCCCATGTCTAGCTCTCCTGCCAGACCCTATAATCTGAGGCTTCTGCCCACAAAGTAATCCCATGTCCTGTGGTCAGGCCGGCTCTGCAGCCTCATCCTCTTACCACTTCCCTCTCCTCTTCCCACACTCCTGGATTTGGGGGAGCCACCCCAAGACAGCTACCTGCAGGACAGCTTCAGCCTCTCCACATATACCCTCTCTACCACCTGCTTGAAGTGGTTCCTGCATTTCCCACATTTGTTCACTCATTCATTCACCAAATACTTACAGAGAGACTCATAGGTGCCTGACTCTATGCTAGGCCCTGGGGTAACCACAGTGAACAGACAGAAAAGATCCCCATCTCGTGGAGCGTACCTTCTAGTTGGGCAGATGAACAATCAGATAAATGAACCAGGTAACTTCATATGGTGACACCCCAAGTGATGTGTGAGAGAGCACTAGGAGGATGGCAGTGGGGAGAGAACTTGGGGGTCAGGGACGGCCTCACTGAAGCCAAGTGTGACAGTTTTAAAATATATCCACAAGTCCTTTTAAAATATGTCCACTGCTTTCAAAAAGTAGAATTTCATTTCCCTCCCCAAAAGGCCCTTAGAGCAGGCTGTACTTAGTGACTCGCTTCTAACAAGAATTATATGGCAGAAGTTGACCGTGTGTGACTTCCAAGATAGGGCATAGAAAGCATTGCGGATCCCTCCGCGCCAGCCGTCTCCCTCACAGATCCCTCTCTCGAGGGGAAGCCAGCTGCCACGTCCTGAGGACACCCAAGCAGCCCCGCCAAATAGACACACTATAATGTAATAACTATAATGTAATGTAGGAGGAGGTGCTTCCTCTGTGCCAGACACTCTCCTAAAACCAGTCCTCACAGCAACCCCCTGGGGCGTGTACCATTATAACCTCCAAGCGTGAAGCGAAAGCACAGGAAGGGGAAGTGACTTGCCCAAGGTCACACAGGGAGGAAGTGGAATTCGATCCATCAGCAGGGTGCAGGCTGAGCCACACCAGCCAGTGTGCCCTGCCCATCCAGACCACAGCCACCTGGGCCCCAGAGTGTGCTGTCCTCAGGAGGAGGTGCTGGCTAACTCCTTTGTTCCTTCAGCCAGGTAGGGACCCATGGGCACAGAGGCCAACAGAAGGTGTCACCATGAAGTACTAGGGGAAAACAGCCTTCAGGGCCAGGTGTCAGAGAGGACAGAGCAGCAATGCAGACAAAATGAGATGACCAAGAAGAGGCTACCAGGAAAGGGACCTGGAGACAGCGTCGATCTTGCCATCTCTCCAGTTCCAAGCTGCTGGAGGCCAGGCGGTCCAGCCTCTCCGATCCTCGGAGACTGACTCTGCTGTACCTACAATAAGTCCCCTGTGCAGGGAAAGCTTGAAAAAGTCTCCCATCTGGCTATCAGACTAGCTTTGGCTGAACATACTGTGTGAACTTGGGCGAGTTACCTAACCTCTCTGAGCCTCAGACGACTTCTCCTCCAGGAAATGGAGTTTTGTGAGAATTCAAATAAATACTGTGTGTGAAGCAGCTTCGGTGCGAGGCCAATGGTAGATTTCTATCAGGATATTTCTGGAGCTCCTCTCCCATCCCCACCGTCCAGCGGAACTGAGTGTTGGGTGAGCGCACTCTAGACTCAGCTGAGGCCCTGGGGCCCTGAGTAAGTGGCACCACCCTGACGGGGCTGCCCTTCGTCCCACGAGCCCCTTTGTGCCTCCATTTCAGTGAAAATACTGCTGTCAGGCTCCTGAGTCAACTTTCTGTACCCCAGCTTCCCTCTGGGGACCTGACCTCTGCCCCGCTCTTATTGGCCCCCCTTCTCTGGCCTCAAAAAACAGCTGAAATCTGCTCTGGTGTTTTTCTTTAATAAACGTACTTTGGGATCATGTAAAATTACAAATATAGTTCAGAGAGCTCCCGTATGCCCTTCACCCAGCTTCCCCTACAGTTACTCTCTTACATAACCAGGGTACATTTATCAAAACCAAGAAATTAACATTGGCACAGTACTTTAAACCAAACTCCAGAAGTATTCCAACTCCACTAATGTCCCTTTTCTGCCTGATTTTTAAATTTGTTCAGGATCTGTGCCGGAATAGAGATGTTGCAGGCCCAGCCCTGCCCTCAAGGGCTCACAGCTTGGGGAGAAGAGATATGAAAATAAAATAATTACCATTCCACAAGATCTGAACAAAGGAAGGAAGGCTCGCTGGTGGGGCTGAGGGGAAGTCCTCGGTTCTGTGGGGGGCGGTGGAGGGGGGGGAGGTCCCAGTCTGAGCTGAGCCTTGAAGGACCAGTAATGAACGGGCCCCCTTCCCTCTTCACCATCTCCAGAAGTCAATACTCTCCCCCAGGGTAGCAGCCTGGGGTTTCCTGCAGGCCCATTTCCCGCTGACAGGGAAGACAAAGGCTGAACCTCTGAGTGAGTTAAGCCTACGTGCTCAGGAGGTAGACGGGGCCAAAGGTCATCTTCACTGCTGTGTGACTCTGAGCAGGTGACTTAACCTCTCTGGACTTCAGTTTCCTTGCCCTCTCCCTCCATCCCTCTCCATCTCACTTTCAGACCCTGTATCTCAGGCTCCTTCTGTCAGACACAGTGTCTTCCTCTCTCTAGTTCATCTCGCCTCAGCCTCCCTCAGCCATAGCTCTCCCCCATCCCAAACCCCTTGGAGTCCCATTAATTTTGAGAGGCTGTCTTTATGGATTGCCGCCTGGCCCAGTCCTGGGACTGAGAAAACTGTGTAATTATCCACTTGGAGCCATGGGGAAGCGATAATCAGTTCTCCCTCCCTCCTTTCCTGCCTGCCTCACTCTCATCCATTTCGTTCAAACATCCCCAGCGAAGCCGATTATGGAGGGGCCCGCTGGGTGAGGAGGGGTGGGCATCCTCATTACCTTGTGGAAGGTCAGAGAGAGTGAGTAGGAGGCATCTCTCTGCCCTCTACCCAATACTAGGGTCCTGATCCCCTCGTCTAGGTCCTTTCATCTGTCTAGGACATCACAGCTTCTTCCCTAGACCGTTGTCCCCAGCCAGGAGCTCTCACTTGCGCTCCAGCCTGATTCAGCCAGCTCTCCCCAGAACACCTCCCCCGTACAACCATGGGCCCTCAAACCCAATGCCTCCAAACCTGGACACGCCATCCCTGCTGCCATGCCTGCCTCCCCCATCCCTGCCCTCCTCTTCTGCCTGCCCCACCCCTGGTCTCCTGAAGCACCCACTGCCCAGGCTCCCAGCAGGACACAGACATCATTCTTGCCTCTCTCCCTTGGCTAATCAGCCACAACCATTCATTTCTCTGTTTACCTCGGGCCACCAGGCCCAGCTTCCTTGGGCTAAAAGTTATCCAGGGGCGGGATCCCTTCACCTGGACAGCCTCTGGTCGCTTCAAATTGGCAATGTCCCAGTATGACTAGATCATCTTCTCCTCAAGTCTCCCTGCCTCTATCCACAGCACCCCCCCACTTCCCATCACTGATAAAACCTCTCCACCTCCTCCTGCTCCCTCCACATGCAGCCAAACAGTCCCCATGCTGTGACAGGAGAATGGACTTTGAGGCCAGGAAGAACTGAGCTACCACCCCAGCTCCATTATTCCCTATCTGCGTGACCTGACCCCTGACCCTCAGTTTTACCATCTATAAAATGGGGCTAAGGGTACCCACCTTGCAAGGCTGCTGAGTAGGTAGGTTGAGAATGTCCGGGATTATAATCTCAAATGACTAAGGGCCAGGCTAGTAACATACCTGCGTGGAGGGGCCTGGTGGGGTCTGTAGCAAACTGGAGCGTGGATGCCCCATCAAAAGGGACAGTCGTCTGTCACTCCAGCTATTGATGCCATGGGGAATATGGGTCCTGTGTTGCCAGAATTTTCCATTTTTTCAAGTGCAGCCCCCATCCATGTTTTTCATGTGGGATCTCCAGATTTGTATAAGTCAGCAATTAATTGAAATGTTTCTTTAGCCTCGTGAAGGCTAAAACATTTGCCTCTAGGTCCCCACTTTGTACTCTGATGTATGTGAGGAGTTGGGCTGGTTCAGGCTCATAACAGTCAATAAACTTTAATTCCTTTCTCTGCCCTTCTCACTGATTCTTTCAAAAGAAAAAAAAAGAGTCTCCCCAAGCCATGCCTCTCATTCTACTCCCATCAACATCACCTCCATGCAGTCCTCCCTGGGCACCGGCCACGGGGCCCTGGCCACCCACCATACTTATGCACCAGGCTCTGTTAAATGATAAACTCAAGGTTACACAGAGCATCCTTGGTTGTAAGTGACAGACACCTAAATTCTACAGGCTTAGTCAAAGGGACAATGCAGTGGCTTACCCACACATGGCAAGGAAATCAGCGTGACTGGGCTCCAAAGATAAATGGAGCTGGGGACACAAATGTCTTCTGAGCACTCACGTGCTCCTCTCTTATGTCTGTGTCCCCTTCCATTCCAGAAGGGTTTGTCTCACCCAGCAGAGCAGCATGTCCAAACAGCAGGCCACCAGCAGGTCCAGAGATTCACTTCTCACTGCATTTATCATGAGACAGACACTCTCTGTTCCATGTTCAAAAGTCCCAGGGAAGTACCCTTAGTAGATTAGTGTGGGTTGTGTTGTCATATGGGACCAATCGACTGAGGGAGGGAAGTATAACTGATTAGTTCAATTTGGGGCCATTCCCACTCTGGGCCAGTCAACAGTCAACAAGAGAGCAAGCTCTGTGAGATGCAGCTGGTTAGAGTAAGGATGGGAGAATTCTGCAGGAAATGAGATTGTCTGTCAAACAAAAGATGTCTTGGTTTGGGCTCTTTCAAAAGCCCAGTATGAAGGGATGTGGGAGAAGGTAGAAGAGGGTAAAGGAGGGATAAATGGTGATGGAAGCAGACTTGACTTGGGTGGTGAAAACACAATACAATATACAGATGTTGTATTATAGAATAATATGCCTGAAACCCCTATAATTTTATTAACTAATGCCATCTCAATAAATTCAATCAATAAATCAATCACTCAGTCTACAAACGCCAAGTATCAGACATGGATTCGCATGAAAATAGTTTACGTGGGAGGTGATCCCAGGAAACAGCAGCAAGGAGGTGGAAAATGAGGCAGGGAAGGGAAGGAAGTTGACAAATGGTGTGCAAATGGAGCGATTTACTGCCATGGGCAACTGAGCTGCATCCTGCTGAGGACTTCTGGGAAAGAGTAGGACGTGGGTCTCACAGTTATCGCAGCTGAAGGGTGGAGAGCCTGGAGGCTTTACCCCCTAACTTCAGTCGGTCATTGGATGAAGACTGTGGCCTGTGTGCCATCAATTCACTTTTCTCTCCTGAGTAGAGTGAATGGAAACCCCCTCGGCCCCACAGGCCAGCATGGCTTCTTCCCCAGGACCAAAAGTTTCCTCTTCTTTGGGGACAGTAGTTTTGATGGTTAACTGCTGAAGTGCCAGGCCACAGTGCCTGAATTGTCCTTGGCCTGCTGCATTCAGAAGGGAGCATGCGGGGAGGCCTGGTCTCCAGAGAGAGTCCGACCCCCACCCTCACCTCCACCCTTTAACAGGGAGAACAAGAAGGAAGCGGGAAGGCCAGGACCTTCTCCTGAAGTTGGGGCTGAGAGAAGTCAGTCTAAGCCAGAACATGTTAAAGATGATGATGAAGGCAGTGAAAGACAAATACCATATGATCTCACCTATAGGTGGAACCTAATCAACAAAACAAACAAGCGAGCAAAATAGAACCAGAGACATGGAAATAAAGAACAAACTGACAGAGACCAGAGGGCAGGGGGATAACAGGGGAAAGAAGGGGAAGGGTCAGGTCAAGAAACATGTATAAAGGACCCATGGACAAAGCCAATGGCGGGGTGGGGGTGAGGATTGAAAGTAGAAGGTGGGGGGCGGGCAGAGCAGGGGAGAGTAATGGGGGGGAAATGGGGACAACTGTAATTGAACAATAAAAAATTAAAACGTATACATACACCACAAAAAAAAAAAAAAGGAAAAGAAAGAAATGCCTAGGCTGAGAACTGGGAAGACATACAGAGCACAAACGGCTCTCCAGTGGCCCCTTCCCTCCCGCCTGAGCACACTTAGATGAGCGAAAGAAGGAATCATCGTCAGCCCTTGAGGCCGGGGAATGAGAAGCCAAGAAAATGCCTGGGCAAGTGGAATGAGGAAACTGAGACAAGAAAATAAAACAAGGCCAAACAGTTTGAGCAACTTATAACCAGCTAGCGAATTGCAAGAACTTAACTCCTCAAGGCCACTTGAGAGTGATCAGTTTATCCATCTTCTCCCTAACCAAAGAGTACCTAAACCCAAAGACAGATGAAGTCAGGGGAACAAATAACAAAAACCCCATTAAAAGCCAGAGAGACTCAAGATAAAAGTAAAACAGGATAGTGGACCGAAGAATATTCCCAACCCCCTCAATGTACTTACTTGGACATATCAGCATATTAAAATTTTACGTGGAAAGCTGATAAAAAGATAAAAAGCCCTCAGGACAAAGAAGCATTACGGGATCACTCTAGCCTGCCCCTGTCCTTTTTATTTCCTCCTAAACTCTAAGTGTCCCAAGAAGGCGTGCTGCCAGGGGAGCAGTGGGCAGTGGCAGCTCAACCTGGGCTCACCCCCGATCTTGTCTCCAACGCCCCCTTTTCTCCGACTTCCAGGTGAGCTAACAGCAGCCCTGCCTTGGTTTACTCCTTCCCTCTAACTTTTCTGGAGCCACAGCAGCCCCGCCTAGACTCTCCTGTCATTTCTTCTACCCTACATCCTCTGTCTCTGTGACTTTCACTGCCCAGTGAGCTGGCAGCAGCCCCGCCTTGGCTCACTCCTTTGCTATAACGTTTCTGGGGAGCCACAGCTGCCCTGCCCAGGCTCTCTCCTGTTACTTCTTCCACCCCAAGTCTTTCCCTTGTTTCACTGACCCCAGCCTTAAGAAACATACTCTCAAAATCACCTGGACTCATGTTGCGAAATCTTTCCCACATGAGGTCAGGAATCCACATGCTCTGGGCCAGCCTGAGGCAGACCCACTCCACGCTGGTGAGTGTCCAGGCACACACTGACCCCTCGGCCCACTGCCCTGCACTTCTACCTCCCTGGCAAGATGCAGCTGCACTTTCTCTGCCAGTTGCCTTCTAGCTTCTGTCCCCACCACTCTGCTGAATTACTCTGGCAGAAGTCACCAGGGACCTCAATGGGCCTGTCTGCCGGTGGGTCGCCCGCCCTGGTCTCTCTATCACCAGCTGTTCTCCTCCACAGGCAATTCTTTCTTGACGGCTTCCTAAAATGTCAGTGCCCCGCAGGCCTCTGCCTGGACCCTCTTCTCTTCTCACTCAGCACACTCTCCCAATGCCGCCTCTGGTGGCTCCCACCACCCCTTTGGGGCTGAGGACTCCAGCCATTGCTGCCAACTACTGGCCGTGGACAGTCCACATGGCTGTCCTCCGCACCCCCCCTCAGCACATGTGACACTGAACTCACTAACTCCAGAACACCTCAGAGGAACCTATGCATCATCTTACCCTCTCCCCTCAAACACCTGCTTTCCCTTCTGTAGTCCTTACTTCTGTCCCCCCAGGTACAGAAGGTGGTACACCCCCCCCCCGCCAATTCACCTCTATTGCAACCTGGGAACCATCCTGGGTCTTCCTCCTACTGCCCCCTCACCCCTGCATCCAGTCAGACCCCGAACACCTCCAGCTGTAGTTACCAACTTTTCCAAACCCATCCCTCTGCCTCATCTCCTGTCTAAATCATGGCAGGGACTTTTTTGGTGGTCGTGCCTACCTTCCCTCTCAAACAGAGGGAGTTTTCTAAACATACTGTGATCCTCATTCATGGCTTCCATATTAGTGGGTTTGTATACTCACTAAAATGAATTTGCTTAACCCCTAAATCAATAGTCATGGTGCTTTCACAGTCATTCATGGGCATGCACAGAGCAGTGAAAAATTCAAGTCATCTGATGTGCAAGATCCCAGCTAAGGAGGAACAAGGTGACACCCTACCTTCTTGTCCCAGCTCTCCTACTGCAAACAAATGTTCTATTTCAGGTTGATTTTTTGCCACTTTTTCACACTTTTTTCTCTTTTAGAAAGTGATTTTGCTGTTTAACCTGGCTCCCGGGCATAGTGCTGCAGTGCTGTCGAGTGGTTTTACGCACAGGAAGGCTGTGATGTGCCTTAGGGAGAAGATACACGTGTGAGTGAGCTTGGTTCAGGCGCGAGTCACAGTGCTATTGGCCATGAGTTCAGGGTTAATGATTTAACAATATACTGTATATTAAATAAGGTGTCATGAAATAGAAACACACATAAAACATGGTTATATATTGTTCAGTTGATGAAAATGTTGCAAACAGAGGCTCGTAAGAACCTAACCCTGTATTTCTCCCCCAGGCACAGCTTCAGTATTTCCTAATGCAGTGCTTGTCGTGACTTTACACAACATAACTACCATGAATAACAGAATCGACTGTACCGATCTGACTGTTCCCCCAGGCCTCCCTCTGCATGCAAGATAAACCCGAACTCCTTAGCATAGAGCTCCAGGTCTTCATGGTCAAGACGGTCCTTGCTGACCTTCTAGACACCTTGTCTTTTGGTGCCCCCATTTCACCCCAACAAGCCTCCCTGCCAAAAGCTTTTTGATTGTCTTTCACAGAGGCCCTCTGTGCCCTCCACTGCAAAGACCTCTCCCTGACTCCTCTTGGTGATCGCCTACAGGCCTTCAAGACCCAGCTTCAGTGTCACCTTGTCTGGGTCTCACTCTCGCAGACCTTGACACTCCCTTCCCTGTGTTACGTCTCTTATAACACCTCTCACAATGCCATACCTGATCCATTCATATGTTTTCTCTCTCTGGTACTTGGTAATAGTGTTTTGGGAAGAATGTACAGGGGGAATAGATGTGTGTGACTCTCTTTGTAGGGTCCGTGCATTTCACACATATTTCATTCTGTAAACACAAATGGAGACCTGACTTGCTACCAGGCCCCATTCTAGGCACCGGGGGTACAGCAGAGAACAAAACAAGGCACTGCCCCCGTGTGTGCAACACGGTGCCCGTAGGGTGGCCTGCGTCCAGGAGTGCACACATGTGGGATTGCACTATGCGTGCTGGGGACCTGTGGTGTTTGTGACTCTTAGACACACTGTCCATTGAATTCTGGCCTCGTGTGTCCTGCAGATAAAGGGCATCTTAGAGTTAATTGGGCCAAAAGGCCGTGTCTATACGCTCATGAGAAACTCTCCCTGGGCGCCCCCTGCCCGCCCTCCCCACCTGTCCAACAGTCAATGTCTCGCCCGGGTTTTACCTTTTTAACCCAAAGACAATATCCATCCACGTGATATTTTCTCTGGTGAGTACATTTGTCTCCCCCTCCCTTCTCTGCCACCTGACATCTCAGCAAGACAAGGCATAGGAACAGGGAAACGGGGAGAAGGTCTGGTTTTGTGAGTACCCACCATGTGTCAGCGGTGTGTGGACAGGTTACATACACCAGGGGCAGTCATAGGAAGGCTTTCCTCTGTGCCAGGCACTGTCCTCGCGCTGCTCCTCCGCTGGCCGGGGCGACCCGACGCCAGCCCGACAAGGCTGTACTGCGTCACGCTCCGCGTCTTCTCAGGACACCCCTCGCGGGCACAACAGGCCTCGTTCACAGCAGAGAAACAGGGCGATTGCCCAGATCTAAAAGCAACAGAGGCGAGATTCGCATCCAGCAGCATGAGACGGCAGAGGCAGGCTGTTGGGCCCGATGCACAGGGGTCCCCTGCCTTAAGGAAGTTCCCTGAAATGCCTTCCCAATCAAACAAGAGGCACCTTCTCTGGGCAAGGCTTGTACGGTTCAGCCTCTTCCCCCTGGAGCTTACCCTCAAGGCCTTTCTTACTTCATGAGTGTGACTTTGGACCCCTCACCTGTGTACCTGGGGGACCCCCCCCAGCCTCCTCTGATCCTCTCTTTATCTGTGTAGCCCGGAACTAAACACAGCACCTGGCACAGAGCAGTGTCCCAGAGATGATTCTTGAATTTAAAACAAAGGTTAGTGGAAAGGCCAGTGTATGTGGTGTTGGAAGTAAGGAGCAGCCCCGTAGCGGGGGAAGGACAGTCATCCATGCAGGGTTTGGGGAGGGGCTTGGTATGCATATTCTGGGGAGGGGCGGGGCTGCGTATGCAGGAGAGAGGGTAGTTCTCTGTGAAAATCACTGTGCATCCAGTGTTGGGGTGCAAAGTCAGAGCTAGAGTCTAGCAGCAACAGGATGGTGGGACATGGGGAGGCTGTTCCGTGACCTCTGTGCCATCATGAGAAGCTGTACAGCTGGTATTAAACTTACGAGCTGGTAATCAAGCCCAAGTTGGTGAGTTCCTACAGGTCAGGGACTGGTCCACTCTATGCCCACAACAATCCCCTAAAAAAAAAAAAGCCCATTGGTGCGGATTGACTTGTTCATTCAACAGAAGTGTCCAACCTGGAACAAGCTCAGTTAAGGTCAGTTATGCCAATACAATCTAACGGTGATGTGGAAGCTCAAGGCGGTGGAAACCCAGAGATGGGACACCAAGCCACCTGCAGTGATACAGTCAGGGAAGGCTTCTTGGAGGAGTAGGCCAGTAAGGAGAAGAGTAAGAGAAAGGTATCCAAGTGGGGGCAATAGATGGAGCAAAGGCATTTAGGCTGGGGAGAGAAGCTGGGACTCTGGGCATTTCCAAAGGTAACGGAAGCCCTAAGAATGGAAGACAACCGAGAAGGGACCAGGGAGAGAGGAGAGCCTGGAGGGCAGAGAGCGCTAAGAGGCAGCCATGGGGAGTTTCTGGAATTTCAGGAATTTGGATTTCTCCCACACAAGGCCAGGGATAGGAGGACAAGCAGGCAGTCAGAGTGGACCTGTGGTTCTCCCCTGAGAGGATGCCAGGATTCCGGGCCCAGCACCCCAGTGAGGAGGGAACTCCCAAGCTTCCTGGGGCATCAGAAGCAGTCTGGGAAGGCCGGGGCCCAGCCAATGGTCGTGCTCAGTGCAGCTCCTCCTCTTCCTAGGCCAGTGACACGCCCAGGCTGAGGCTCACTTGCAAGCTCTGTCCCAGGATCGGGCTTCCCCAAACACCCTCTCTGGTTTGGACATGAGTTCCAGGTGCCTGCTAAGCCCACTGCCAGCTGTCAGGAGCCAGCACCCAGAGAGCCCTGAGGAGTAGCCACTCAGGTAAGGTCATCTCTCTCTAAATGAACTCTGTCCATTGGTACACCTGAGAGAGGGAAACGTCTCCGGTGGAGAGGGGAAGTGGAAGGAGGTGGCTTGGACACATCCGCTACCCTGAGTCCTGATGGTGGAGGAATACAGGGCTCCTCCCTCCACTGTTCTGAGTTTTTTCCACTCTCCCCTGCTGAGCAGAGGTGGACGCCAGGGACTGAATAGAAGGGCACTCACAGGGGAAAGTGGAGCTGCACAGGCAGAGCCGCTCTGCCCGGGCCTGCTCAGCCCCACGCTGCCCCACCCCAGGTGGGCTGGGCCTAGACCCCTGGGAACTGAGAGCTGGAGCCTCCCTGATTGTTCCCTGAGAAGCTGCCAGGAGTCCACCCACCTTAGGCAGGACTGAGCAAAGACGCGCTGATGATTCAGAGCAGGATCCCACGTCCAAGTGAAGGGCGGTGTAGATAGGGTAGGGAGCAGAGACAGCCTCCCTAGCCTCCCTCAGCCAAGACCCGCCTGCTATAGGAGGGAGTGGGCACAGAACAGATGCCCAGGCCCAGAGTGTGGGTTCTGGAGCTAGCTTGCCTGAGTTCAAATCCCAGCCCTTATGCTTACTAGCTCTATGACTGTGAGCGCATTAATTAACCCCTTGTGCTCCACTTTCCTCATCTGTAAATTGGGAATAAAAAATATCACACCCTTTTCTACAGTTGCTGCTGTACTGATTCATGCAAAGCTCTCAGAACAGTGCCTGGCACTGCATAAACGCCCAACAAGTATTGGCTCTTGCCTCTACCCTGCTCAACTGCTGCAGGGGGTCAGGACAGCGCAGTGACCTTCAGATGGGACCAGCAGTCAGAAGGGCATCAGGAATGCCTGAAAGCAAGAAGCTGTGTAGACAGACTCCCTCCGGTCCTGGGGGCCCAGCAGTGAGGGACTGATGAATGGGTCTTTTCCCCCTAAGAACCAGCCAGAGAAATTCCAAGAGAGGAAGTGGGCACCCCAACTCTGAAAAGCAGTCACATTCCTTAAATGGAAGTAAATCTGATTCTCGTGTGTTTAGCACAGTGAATTCACCAGCAGAAGTAATGAAAGTAGCATCTCCCATGTTGGTGTCTTGACAAAGCTCTCCCACACAATGATGACAATGGGTTCTGTGGTCAAAGGAGTTTGGACAATACTACATATTCTGCCTCCCCTTTTGGAGATTCACAATGTAAAGTCATTAGCACGGTCAAGTAAAGAGACCTATTTAACTTTGCCAAACACAATGTTTGCCTACCTTTTTTGAACATGGATTCTTTTTCTCTCACTACTATAGCCAGCCTATAGAATAGGACTCCATGGAACACCAGTCTGGGAAACACTGCATCACCAGGCATTACCAGATAGAGTAATGAGGTAAACTTTCATTACTCTAGAAAGTTTATTGTATAGGGAGAACCATTGCCCTCTATGTTATCTTTCAGCTGGATTGCCATTGGCTTTGCTTCAAGTGAGCCACACCTGAGCAGGACACTGTGTGGATAGTTTAACTGAGGGTTAGACCAGGTGGGAGTTTGGGGATAACTTTCCAGCCTCTCCAACCCCATCCTCAATATTAAGAAAAAGCAAAGAGCGAATTCCTCTTGGGAGGAGCTAAGGGGAAAGAGCAATATGCAGAAAGGAAAGAAGTCTTCCCAAGGCGCAGCCCCCAGAGGAGGAGGGCCAGGGTGGAAACAGAGGCAGGAGGCAGAAGGCAGAATGTTCGACCTCATTAAGCCTGCACTCTGCAGGACTGCAAGACCAGAGCCACAGGCCCTGGGAGGAAAGAGTGGGTCCCTGGACCTGCCTTCACCCGCTGTATGGGTAAGAGTTGGGTTCTGGACTTAACTACTTATGCTCAAATCCCAGCTCTGCACCTAATAGCTGGGTAACCTTGTAAAGGCCCTCTATACCTCAGTTTTCTCCATCTGTAAAATGGGTTCAATGATAGAACCTAGCTCCTCTGTAGCTGTGAGGATTAAATACGATGACACGTTTCTATAAAATGTTGAGTGAGTACTTTATAAATGTAGGAAATTATTATCATTCCCCTGCAGCTGCAGCCAACTCCTGGGTCCACCATGAACTGGACGATCTTCGAGGGGCTCCTAAGCGGGGTCAACAAGTACTCCACAGCCTTCGGGCGCATCTGGCTGTCCCTCGTCTTCATCTTCCGAGTGCTGGTGTACCTGGTGACTGCTGAGCGTGTGTGGAGTGATGACCGCAAGGATTTTGACTGCAACACCCGCCAGCCAGGCTGCTCCAACGTCTGCTTCGATGAGTTCTTCCCCGTGTCCCATGTGCGCCTCTGGGCCCTGCAGCTCATCCTAGTCACGTGCCCCTCGCTGCTGGTGGTCATGCACGTGGCCTACCGGGAGGCTCGGGAGAAGAAGCACCAAGAGGCAGTGGGGGAGTATGGTGGGCGCCTCTACCCAAACCCCGGCAAGAAGCGAGGTGGGCTCTGGTGGACGTATGTCTGCAGCCTGGTGTTCAAGGCCAGTGTAGACGTTGTCTTCCTTTATGTGTTCCACTCATTCTACCCCAAATACACCCTCCCCGCTGTGGTCAAGTGCCACGAGGCTCCGTGTCCCAACACGGTGGACTGCTTCATCTCCAAGCCCTCAGAGAAGAACATCTTCACTCTCTTTATGGTCATCACGGCCGCCGTTTGCATCCTGCTCAACCTCGTGGAGCTGGCTTACCTGGTGATCAAGAGGTGCCGCGAGGGCCTGGCAGCAAGGAAAGCCAGGGCCACCTGCGTCTCTTCCTGCAAACAGGACGATCTCCTCTCAGGAGACCTCATTTTTCTGGGCTCAGACACTCACCCCCCTCTCTTACCAGAACGCCCTCAAAACTACATGAAGAGAACCATTGTGTGAGGGCCCCTGCCCTGAGCCGACGGGGCAGGCCTGGGTTGGGAAGGCCTGGCATCTCTCACGGGTGCAGTCTTAGGGGCGGGAAGCGCCTGCCACCTGCCCCAACTGTGTGGCCTTGGGCACCTCAGTTTCCATTTGTGTAAAATGGAGATGGTGAGGTCTGCCTCATAGGGTTGTTGCTATGAGAAGGAGTTTAATTAGAGAACAGATGTGTAAGCAACTTATGTGTGGAACCCATGGTCAGAGTTACTAAAAGTCAACTCCTCCAGCACTGGCTGGTGTGGCTCAGTTGGTTGGAATGTTGTCCCATATCTGAAGGGTTCAATTCCCCGTCAGGGCACATACTGAGGTTGTGGGTTCGATCCCCAGTCCAGGCTCATACAACCCCTGGTCCGGGCACACCAATGGGAGGAAACCAATCAATGCTTCTCTCTTGCACTGATGTTTCTCTTCTCCCTTCCTCCCTCCCTTCCTCCTTTCCTCTTTCTCTAAAAGCAATGAAAAAGTGTTCTCAAGCCCTGGTTTGTGTGACTTAGTGGATTGAGTGCCAGCCTGCGAACCAGAATGTCGCCCAGTCAATTCCTGGTAGGGGCACATGCCTGGGTTGCAGGCTAGGCCCCCAGCTGGGAGTGTGCAAGAGGCAACTGATTGACGTAGCACATCAGTGTTTCTCTCCCTCTCTTTCTCCATCCCTTCCTCTCTCTCTAAATAAATAAAAACTTTTTAAAAAATGTTCTCGGGTGAGGATTTAAAAAAAGAAAATGTTAACTCCTCTACTGATTCAAGGTGCCCTTCTGTCCTTCAGCCTTTGTGACCCTTAGCAGGTCATCGGGTCACTCTCTCTGCCCTGCAGAGGATTGTACTTGGTCCAGCAGGGTGAGGGGCATCCTCTCCTCCATAAAGGGTCCCCAGCACTCCCGGGGTCATGTGGCCTGCTCATGCCTTTATCCTCGGTTGCAATTTAGGCCTGTGGGTTGTCTGCAAAAACTATGGGTCTTAGTACCTGGGGAATAGCATTTGGCAGCAGAGAGTCCATGGACTTTGAGTTTGAACGCCTGCCCAAGTCCAAGATCCCCTGGGTCTCTGGGAGAGTGACTTCAGTCCCTCTCTAAAATGGGTTAATACTGAGTCTGTGGGGCTGTAGCGAGGACCTGGTGAGCTCATGGCTGTGGACGGGGTTAGCCGGCTGTGAAAAGCCACATAAATGTTAATCATTGGTGTTAGGAAGAGCTAGAGAAATGCTTGTGGGAAATGAGGCCGAGGAGTCCCTCCCTGGCTACACATTAACCTTCACCGCCCCAAGGCCCCTCTGCAGCACCCCCTGAGTCACACTCTGACCTCCCCGGAGGCCTGCCCCAGAGAGCCGGGCCCACAGAGGACGAACAGTGAGGCTGTGCCTGGCCCCCTGCCGCCTGGGGCGTTTCATGCTGCCGACCTTGTCTCCATCAGGGCAGTGGGGTTCCCTTGTCTAAAAGAACCATAGTCAGCCCCTCCTATCCCCTATACAGCTCATAAGCAACCAGAAAGGTCCCCACCAGGTGGGCTGTGACCCTGGGCTGAATCAAGATTGCTCCTTTCCATACATGTCAGCTGCTGAGGGCTTCAGAACCAGGCTTCCAGAGAAAAAGTCAGGGACAGGGCATCAGAGGGCAATAGCACAGAGGGAAGGGGACAGAGGCAATGCCATTGTTGCTGACCTGGGCCTGGGGAATGAGGGCTCCAGGGTCCTGCCCCCCCTTCACTGCAGTTTCACCCACATACCTGCCAGACCAGGGAGCCAGGCCTGGCCATGCCCAGCTAGAGAGAAGGCGTAGGCCAGGAGAGAAGAGCCGCAGGTGTTTGCTCTGAATATGTGCCCGGGGAAGTCCGCCCGCCAGCCTGCCCACCCGCTCACTCTCCTTGGCTCATTGGCTCAGAAAGCCCCACCCAGCAGGGAAGTAAAGAACAAAAGCTGCCTTTGGGAGGCCCTCAAACAGACAGACCAGACCAGGGACCAGAGGGAGGCTGCTGGACCCAAGAAAGGTGAGGATCAGATTGGGCAGGAGGCTGGGCTGGGAAGCAGGGACCAGAAAGGCTGAGAACCCCCACTGCGATCACTGGGGGGAAAAAACCCAGGGAAGTTCCAAAGGGGGGAAGGAATGTCCTTCCAGACTGAACGGAGGTCAGAGGACCAGAGAAGAGACAGAAAGAGGAAGGATCAGGAGATGCGAGGTTTTGATTCCATATAGCAAACAGCTCTGGTGTGCTAAGTGGGCCACGCCCAGGGCTGAGTGCCGGGGAAACAGGGGATGAGCCAAGGGGCTGCCTTCCAGAAGCTCGCAGTCGGGCACAGAAGACGGGGAAACAGACGACTGGAGTATCAGTGATGCATGGAAGGAGGAGGAAGTTGCTCAGAAAAATGCCCCAAGGGCACAAGGCCTGAAGATGCTGAGATCGAGTCAGGGACAGAAGAGGGGCCTGGGTCCGAGATGGACCAGGACGGCTCTCCAGGTAGGGGGTGTGGTGGAGAGAGCGCACACGACAGGGGCCTGAATGGAAAGGATAGATCTGACTGGCAAACAGCCACTGAGCAAACAGAAAGGGGGGTGTCCCTGGGAGAAAAGTGAATGGGGGAAGGACCATGTCAGAGCCAGAATTCTGCCTCTCACGCTGCCCTGGTCCCTCCCCAAAGCCAGGATGTTTGGAATTCCAGAGGAACCCACTGCGGTCAGGACAGTCAGTGACCATAACCGGCACCCATGGCAGGCGGTTGAGAGGAGTCGGGCAGGAGGATACCAGCCCACGCGGTTCCGAGGAGAGAGTCTGTTTGGTTTGGGAAGGAAAGTCAAGAAGGGGATGTCCTGGGGCCAGAGAGGAGGAATGAGAATAGACAGCACTTAGGCGTCTGCCTAAGAGGCTGATGTGGACGCACCCAGTTCAGGGCCTGGCTCTCGCGGGCACTCAGAAAAGATGGGGGAAACTGGAGGACAAAGACACACGCCCCTCCCTTCCTACGCTGGTCCAGGCCTGGTGGCCAATGGGAGTGGATCATTCAATCCACACCTTCTTACCACTTCTTTAGAAGTCGGTGACCCACAGGGCTAAAACTTAGCATCAAAGAGATTGGCAGGCACACCCATGCAGAATAATTATTCTTCACATGTGTCTATAACTTTATAGAATAAAATATTCCCTGATTTTGGAACTGAAAGACAGAAGCTCAAGACCAGCTCTGCCACTGCCAGCTGTGGGGCCTTGGCAGGTGCCTCTCTGGGCCTTAGCTCACCCCCGGGTAGAACTGAAAAAATGGCAACCTCTTCCCCACCAAGGCATTGGGGATAAAGGCATGATGACACAGTGGTTGGGAAGTGGTTTTGCCAATCACACTTTTACTAAAGGACACCCATTTCCAGGTTCTCCCCGGCCTCGTGGCCCCCAGGCCTGAGTGGGCGCACACCGGCGTACGCTGCCCACGTGAGGAGCCACCACCATGAACTGGGCATCCCTGCAAGGCCTCCTGAGTGGGGTCAACAAGTACTCCACGGCGCTGGGCCGCATCTGGCTGTCCGTGGTGTTCATCTTCCGGGTCCTGGTGTTTGTGGTGGCAGCTGAGGACGTGTGGGACGATGAACAGAAGGACTTCGTCTGCAACACCAAGCAGCCGGGCTGCCCCAACGTCTGCTACGACGAGTTCTTCCCCGTGTCCCATGTGCGCCTCTGGGCCCTGCAGCTCATCCTGGTCACATGCCCCTCGCTGCTGGTGGTCATGCACGTGGCCTACCGCGAGGAGCGAGAACGGAGGTACCGCCAGAAACATGGACCCAACGCCCCGGCCCTGTATGACAACCCAAACAAAAAGCGGGGCGGGCTCTGGTGGACATACTTGCTGAGTCTCGTCTTTAAGGCTGCCGTGGACTCTGGCTTTCTCTACGCCTTCCACATCCTGTACCAGGGGCATTACGACATGCCCCGCGTGGTGGCCTGCTCCGAGTCGCCCTGCCCCCACACAGTGGACTGCTACATCTCCCGACCCACGGAGAAGAAGGTCTTCACCTACTTTATGGTGGCCACAGCCGTGATCTGCATCCTGCTCAACCTCAGTGAGGTCATCTACCTGGTGAGCAAGAGGTGCCTGGAGATTTTTAGCTCCAAGCGCCAGTGGTCTCGGCGCCAGAGTCGCCTGCGTGATTCATGCCCACCATATGCCCTCTCCCAGGTGGAGCACCCCCAAGATGGGAACTCGGTCCTAATGAAGGCCAGCTCAGCCTCGGTGGATGCAGGTGGGTATCCATGACCTATGAGGCTGGCAACTGGACCACCATGTCCCCTACCTGCTCCCTAAGGCCAGAGCAGGGCAGTGGCACTTTCTGCAGCAGAGCATGTAAGGAAAGTGGCTGTGGTGCTCAGGAAGCCTATTCAGGGGCCAGTACTGGGGAACAGTTCTTTCTCAGGGTCCTGAGCCCCAGGGGAAGGTGGTTCAATGGCAAGGATTTTATATGTGGTAATACGGTATGTCAAAAAACTTTAATAAATATGATTTTCTCAGTACTTTGATGATAAGGTGGGGAATGAGGGGTAGGAAAGCCGGGGGTGTACAATGGACCACCCTGAGCACCTGAGGCCCAGAACGTCAAATCCTGTTTCACCCATCACACCATACACACGCGCGCGCACTCACACTCACACTCACACACACAGAGTGTGCCCTGGGCTGTGATGGGGAGTACCCAAAGCCAGAGGCTGCTCTAGGGGTTTCTAGACTCTGCAACCACCTGGCCAAGGCAGGAGAGGGACCCCGGGAGACCTGTGTCAGTTCTCAGCGAGGGTTGCTTAGGAAGCAACATGCTGAGGCGGCCCCTGCCTGCCCCCTCCGGGCCTCCCTGACCCTGCCCAACGGAAGTCACTGGTGGGTGAGCGCCCTCTGAGGGTGGGAGGCAAAGGCCCAGTGGAGGTGGGAGGGTGCTGAGCACAAGTCCAGGATGAGCGTGCACCAGGGTGGCTAGGAGGCATGTCCCCATAAGCCAGGGGCCCATGGAGAGTGTCTGAGTCAAAGGGTCCCTCGTGGGTTCTCAGGTTTGAGGAATTTTCCTTCTCTTTACTGGATACACATTCCCTCATCCTCCCCCACGCTCACCCCATCACTCAGACCTTGGCAAGTCCCAAACCGCACCTCTAGCCTGGACCTGCCTGAGTCCCAGCGCCCCCACCAGCTGTCCACGGACCACCCTCCAGGAGGCCCCCGGCATCTCCCGCCCAGCAGCCCCCAAACCTGCCCTCCTCACAGATCGCGCCCCGCCCCGTGAATGGCACTGCTATCCACCCGGCTGTCCAAGCCAGGAGCTGGCCCGACCTCCTTGTCGCCCAGCCCTCTGTACCCCTCATCCCAGTGCAGCAGCAACCCCCCCCAAGCCCAGCCCCTCAGATGCCTCCTGAGTCTGCCCCCCCTCTCCCACCCCACAGTTTGGACATCTCCTGGGGCCCCTCCCGTCTGCCCTCTACTATAAGGACAGGATGGTTTTTCTACATACGAATCTGACTACGTTGTTCCTTCTGCATTGAAAATTCTTCTGCTACCACCACCCTTCACTGCCCAAACCTGGACCCCTCTGCCCTCCCCAATCTCACCTTCTGCTTCCTCCCTCCTTGTACCCACTCATCCTACCAAAGGGCTCATCGTTCCCCAACCAGACACATCCTGCTGTGTCGTGCCACGTGCCTACAGACATGCTGTTCCCTCTGCCTGAAATGCCCTTCCTCCCACCCCTGGGCCCCTGCTAGGACCCCAGGGACAACCTTAGCCACCTTCTCCATGTACCAGCCTTGCTCGTGCCTCTGTTATTCCCACCAAATCAGAGTGGTTGTTTCTCCCCATCAGCCGGGAAGCCCTTCACGGGCAGGGCAGGGCAGGGCAGGACGCTGAGTCATCGGGGCCTGGCTGCCCTCAATAAATGCTTGTTAACTGAGTAAATAGGCTGTGAGCTGCTTGGCGGAGGGGGCTGAGCCTTGTTGATCTGAATTGTCCACCACACCTAGCACAGGGAATTCAGCAAAGTGTTTTCTCTCTATTTGTTTGTATGTATGTTTTGTTGTTGTTTTATTAACTAAGTCCAGCCTAAAGGTCTTATTTATAGGTGAGGAAACTTTGGCCTAAGGTGAGGGGACCTCCCAAATCCACACAGATGGGTTAAGTCTGTGGGGACTGCGGCCCCCGCGGTCCATGGAGAGCTTCCATGTTCACCTCTGATTATGGGACAAGATCAGAGAGTCACCCTGTCATAGGTCAGGGTCCCTGGAAGCAGAGCCAGCAGCAGGAATGCGTGTGCATGTGAAGGAAGGAGCAAAGGGAAGCAGGATAGGGAAGGGGCAGAGCGTGGGCTCAGGGAAACTCGGCCTTGGCCTGAGCTCCATGGGAGGAAGGGCCTTTGGATAATAAACCCCACCATAGAGATGTCCCTCTGGATGCAAGGGCATCAGGCTTTGAAACTCCCAAATCAGTCAGTCATTGGTTTCAGGCCACCCCGAAAACAGTGGGGCAGGCAGGAAGGAGCTGGTGGCTCCCACCCACTCAGGATCAGTTCTCCAGGGGCAGCTATAAGCCATGAGTGATGAACATTCACAGCAGCTGGGGAACGGGTGTCCCCCAGAAAGGAGGATGTGGGCTTATCTATGCATCTATGCCATCTATGCAACTCCAGGAACCAAGGGCAACGTTGCCTCCACTCCCAGAGAACAACCAGTGCAGAACCAGATGACCCCACGCTGCTCAGACCAAGGTAGCTCCCACGTGTGGGCCGGTGGACCAGCCAGAGTCAGCTCCCTCTAAGATCCTAGATCCCCCACTCCAGGGCGAGAGCACCCCAGGCCCTGAATACTCTCGCGGCAGTCCTCTTCAGATGCGCTATTCCCAGAGGTCTGGAGTCCTGAGCCATCGAGCCAGACAAAGACTGAACGCTGTCTGACCAGCCAGGGGGCCCTGGAGGGAGCTGGATAATCCTCCAGGAAACATTTCCCTCATCCCACTCATTCTCAGCCCCGCCCACACTCTCAGGACCCCCACCCTGCCCGCGGGACCATTCTCAGACCTTTCGACCTCCACCGCCTTGAAAACTCTTTGCTCAGCTTAGGCCCCTGCCATCTTTCTCTTCCCCTTCTGCCGGATCCCTTTGTTGCCACCTACTTCTCATTCCTTGGAGACCTGAGCACCTGACTCAGAATCTTCCCGTATTCGCGGGGCCAGGGCAGCCACCTCTGTGTCACTCTGTCCTTTTCATTCCATGCACTCCTCTTCTTTCATGGCGGCCTCCTCCTCTCCATTTAGCTGCCCACTCACAGGACCACACCCCGGACTTTGTCTTCACCCAGAACTGCTCCCCTTCTCGAATCTTCCATTTGCTTCAAATCGACAAATATTGATTGTTCACTTTTATGTGATAAGCCCCGGGCTAGATGCTGAGGATTCGTCTGAGAACAATCAGACACAGTCCCTGACTTCATGGAGCTTCCATTCCATGAGGAAAACATCTGCTAAACTCATGGTGTGCTGGGAAGCAGGGGGTCCTGGGAGAGGGGGAAGGTGGATCCAACACCAGGCGTCGAAGAAAAGGTTCCCTGAGACTTCTTAAGCTGACACCTAGGGAAAGAGGAGGATTTTGCCAAGCAAAGGAGGGAGGGGACTCCAGGCAGAAGGGGTAGCCCATGAAAGGCCTAGAAAGGGAGAGTAAACCAGGTGAGGGGTCGGGCTGAAGTAGACAGAGGCTACATCACGTAGTGCTTTCTTTGTAAAACCCTGTTAATGCTTTTGGACTTGATTCTATGGACAATGGAAAGTCCCGGAGAGATTTAGCATAAGAGTAACATGACACAATTTGTGGTGTCTGTGGTTACAGCGCAGAGGAAGGAGCCAGAGCCGGGCTGCCTCTTTGGAATCCGACACTGATAATCCAAGTGAGAAACAACGATAGTGTAAAGTAGGGTGTGCGCAGCAGGGATGAAAAGAAGTGGCTGGATTTCAGAAATGTTTGCAAGATAAAATCAAAAAGAGCTGGTGAGTTGATTGGGTGTGAGGATCAGTTAGTTACAGAAATCAAAGACACCCAAGTTTCTGGCTCTGGGTGGTGGTGCATTTACCCAAGGGAGGAGCAGGTTTCAGAGAGGGTTGAGTCTGAGTTACAAATTAGCTATCCTCTTGATTTCCTCTCATTCATGGACCACCTCAGCCCTCAGCTCATTGTGTCTCTTTACTATGATACTTATTATCATTCTTGATGCCTTCACATCCAACACCTTGACCTCTCGGTTCCTTGACTTCCTTGCTTCTAACAATCTTTTTCTCCACCCATTGAACTGACCCACATGAGTGCGCACACCCTAGACCTTTTCTGCACCAAGAGCGGCATCATCGCCTGTCTCTCTGGCACACTCACTCTGGTTCCCACTCTAGCAATCCTTCTGCCTCATCTATTGACCCATCACTATTTCCCCATTCGTCACTCCCTTCAAGCCCTCTTTTCCATTCCCACCTTGGACTCCAGGGGCCCCCATGTACTTGCTGACTTGTAGATATCCTCCACTCCTTTGCCTTTCAGTGGTGCTCCTATAGTTACTCACCAGACAGGACCCTAACTCTAGTTAAGCCCCCCTCTCCACACGGCACCTGTCCCAGAGCACCTGGAGAATAGTACAACAGGACAGAACGATTTTGATGGAAACTTCTGACCACAAATTGGGGTATTCTTAATTTTCCTAACACTTTAACACTATTCTCACAGATGACTGTATCATGCCTTCTCCTCTTTCCCTAAACCTCTAACAACAATTCTCCTAATCTTCCATTTCAGCTGACAGCCAGGCGTTTTATGCCTCTGGGAAGTAGAAGCAATAGGCAAGCACTAATGTATCTCCCCTCCTCCCAACCAAGTCTGCCAACCTCAGACCGCAGACCTGCCAGCCTTGGTTGGGGTTTAAGCGCCCATTCACTCTGCCCTCCCCCGTCACGTGGATGGGGTTTCCCTGCCCTGGGTACCTCCCCTCTCTGCTTGGACACTGGGCCCCATCACCTCTCATTTACTCTGGACTGTGTCCCACAGTTGTTGCCTCACAATCCCCTTCCTATAAATATGCTATAATGTTTTCCTCTCTCCCTTTACTCAATCCTCTCTTAACACAACATCCTTCTCCAGCTACTGCCCCTTCTACAGAAAATAAAATCTTCTGAAACCCCTGCGTACTTGCTGTCTCCACTTCACCATCACAGGTACCTATTCTAGTCAGGGCTACCCTTGTCAAGGTCACCCATGGCCAACAAGCTGCCAAATTGAAATGACCAGTTCTTGACCCTCCTCTTGCTCCCTCAGCAACATCTGGCCATTGAGAGCTCCCTCCTAAACACTGGCTTCCCTTGGATCCCAGGCAGCACCCTCTCCTGGCCTTTTTCCCACCTCACTGATGGGTCTTTCTTGATTCCCATCGATGCCTCTCCTCCCTCTTGCTGATCCCTAAATGCAGGATGCCCCAGGGCTCCGTTCTCTACCTTCTTTTCTCTTCTCTATATTTATCCCTCTGTGATCTTGTCCAGTACCTTCTATAAAACCGCCTATAAACTGATGACTCCCATTTGCATATGTTCAGACCCAAGCACTCCCATGAGTTTGAGACTCATGTATACAAATTCCTACTGGTCATCCAAAGTAGAACTCCTAAGCACCCCCCTCCCAACAGATCTATGTTTCTCCCTGCCCTCCCTACCTGAGAAGATGACATCCCCATCCACCAGCTGCTTAATTCAAAAACCTACGTGTCCCTTTCCTCATAATTACATCCACCATTAATTAGCAAGTCATGTTAAATATAATTTCAGAATATGTTCAAAGTCCATTCCCTTCCTACCATCTCCAAGTGCTTCTGTCCCAGGCCAAGCCACCGCACTGAACACCTGGATACCTGCCCCTGCTGCTCCCTGCCTCCACTCTTGATCTTCTGCAATTCTTGCTCCATGTGGCAGCCTAAGAAATCTTTCTGTCATGTAAATCGGGTCATTCAATTCACTCCTGGCATAAACCTTCCAAGTGACTTCCCATCATGGCCACAAGAATGAAAATAAACCAAACTCCACAGCTTACAAGGACATACATGGTTAGGCCTTGGCTACTCCTCCAAACTCATCTCCCTGGGCTCTCCCCTTCCCACACACCCCGCCCACACTGGCCTCATAATTACATCCACCATTAATTAGCAAGTCATGTTAAATATAATTTCAGAATATGTTCAAAGTCCAATCCCAGGGTCCTTGCACTGGCTTCTGCTGGCCACACTCTTGCCCTAGACACTCACACAACTGTCCCCTCCGCGTTCACGCCTCCTCTCAGACACCCTCTCTTCCAGGAGACCGTCACCGACCCACCCGCCCCAGATGAAGCACACACGTCACACACCACCACTCTACCATGTGGCCCCATTTGATCTTCGTGGTACCATTTACTAGGATATGAAATGTTCTTGTTTGTTTACATGTTTATTCTCTGTGTCATTGCACTAGGATGAGCTCCTTGAGAACAGGACTCTGTCACATTCCTCCTTTACCCACCAGCATCTAGAACAGTGCTTGACATAGAGCATAGTGGGCACCCCATGAAAATGTATCAACTGACTGGGTGATTGACGCCCAGGTGGAAATGTGTCATAGGCTGTTGGGAAGAAGGGGAAAAGGGCTGGACAGGAGATATGGATCTGGGAGTTGTCAGCAAAATGCCTGAATATAAGCTAAGATTTTTCTTCAAAATTACCCCTCAGATAGGGAGGATTTGTCTTATATTGAAGTCCTTATAAAGTCAACATTATGATACATGTTCTCAATTACTGCCTTTTGAACAACAAAATGCTCTTTGGGGGAAACTCATTAGCCTGAAATAACCTCAATCAATGAGGTTTTGGATTTTCATGGAGGGTCTCTTGGCAGAATTAAAAAAAAAAAAGTGGAAGCAAACACATTACACAGAGATTCCATCATTATTCCTGGGTGTGTTGCAAGTATTGTCTTTTTCAGCAAGCCCATTAAAAAAAAAAAATCACCTGAACAATAAAGGAAGTGATTATGTTGTGGAGATGACAGATACACACCTACCAGATGATTTGTTTTTAATTCATGCAAACCTAATATTATGCAACCAGGCTTTTGGGGCAAAGAATAAAGTTCCTGGCATCATACCCAGATTGAAAAAGTGTTATGTCACAAATATTTGGGCAAAAATAAAGTTTGTGTGTTCTGTAAAAGGTTAACTTTGACAAATAAAACTCTAATGATATTGACGCAGGTTCAAGAAAAATGTTAAAAAGCTTAAATAAAATTGCTTCATGAACTACGAGTGGAGAACCAATAATACATCTCACTACACTGTTTATATAATGTGATTTTTTTTAATGCATAGTTAACTAAGTTAATAAATTATTTCAACCCTACTAATGTTTATGTGTTCAAATTAGCCCCCAAACTTTTTGGAGCATCTCCTTATTGGAGGGAATATAGGGGCTGCTTTTTATTTGGAGTCGCCTTCTATTCGGGCCTCCGTGGTAGGCGGCACCTTAAGCCTTGACAGTGGCTGACACTGTGCAGGGACTTGGTGGGAGAGATGAGGGCGCGCTCTAGGCTGTAGGCTGAAAGGCCAGCTAGAGCGCGCAAAAGCCAGCAAAAAGGGGACTGTGGCCTAAACGGATATCATAGACACCAAAAGAATATGTCGTCCCAGAGGGGACATACGATGTCCCAGGAGCCAAGAGGCAAGTGTTCTAGAGAAGTTTCTAAAACTAGGCGGTTCTAGAGGAGGAGTCTCTAGAGGAGAACGTGATCATTAGGGCCCAACTGCCATGGCTCAAATCAGGTGGACTGAAAAGTGTTCACTTGATTAACAAAGATGGTCGTTGACGTCCATGACAAGACTATGGTCAGAGTGAACCAGGTGCCAGTGAAATGAGGGGACAAGGAGGGCCAAGCAAACAGCAACAGCAAGTGTGGACAACTGATTGGAAAATGGCGGATGCAAGAAGTATGGAAAATGAAAGGGTGTTAGTTGCAGGGGAATGGAGGTGGTCGAGATTTTTTTTTTTTTTTTTTACAATGAAAGAGAGTTGGGAATATTTAAATGGTGGTGAGATAAATTCAGTAGAGGGGGGAAAAGGACAAGGGCCCCAAGAGAACCAGAGGAAATGAGATGCAGAGCCCAGATGGAGGCTCAGGCTGCAACAGGAAAGCCGCGGGTGGGTTATCATTAACAGGTGGGAAGGAGGAAACGGTGAGACAGGTGCAGGTCTTCCCACTCTCAACCACAGCTTCCCTCCACCCTCCCAGCTGGCTCTTTCCTCAATATCTGTTCTTGTTTGTTCAACAGAGCAACAGGCAACCTCCTATGTAGGCACCTCCAGACCCGACCCTGCAACCTTCTCCCAGTCTGCCAGACCCCTCCATGTGCTTCCTTCTGTATCCAGCCTGAACTTGGGCTCCACCATCTCCCACCAGGTTGGGAGATGTTCCCATTTCACATGGGAACTTTGAAATTGATGTCTGCCTTCTCTACTAGAGTGCAAGCTCTATGAGGGCGGGAACAGTACCTTCAGGCCCTGCATGATGCTGGGCATGCAGCAAAAGGGTAATAAATAATTGCTGGGATATAATGACTGGAATGAATTGCCATCCAGCCAACAGCCCCATTGTCCCTCTGTCCCTCCTGCTTAGTAAAACTCCAGGCCCAGATCAATCCAACAGCGTTTTCCCATATCCACATGTGCTGGGTTCTGTAGTGTGAATCACACAGTCAGAGTGAGGCCGCTGCAGATTCGTGTTCTCCGGCACAGCCTGACCATCCTCATCCTTCCCTGCTTTGATCTCTCTGCTGTTTTCCACAGGGGTAACCTTCTCGACCTTCTGCACTTTCCTCAAACCTTCTAGACAGTTCCATCTTGACTTCATCCCACTTCTCAGAGAAAGTGGAAGCTATCTGAGAAGAATGCTCTCCCATCAACAGCCACCAGACCCACAGGCCAATCAGTGCCCACACCAGCCCTCCCTCCTTTCCCTCACGGTAGAAAGTGCTGAGCCCACTCCTACCAATACTCTAATCCCTCCACCTGTGCTCATGGCCCCATCTCTCCCCACCTTTCTACACCCTCTGGCCTTTTCAACCTCTAACTCTCTCCAGCTCTCTCAGCATTTAAACATGCTCACATCTGTCCCATCAAAAAAAACAAAAAAACAAAAAACCCTTCCTGACCTCATGTGTCCCACAGTTCCCTCCTTATCTCTCTTGGCTTTCACCACTGTGCCCCCTGAAACAAAGGTCTGCGTTTGCACTTACTATGGTGACTTCCTCGCCTTCCACTCACCCTACCAGCTATCTGCCCCACCACCCCACTCAAACCACCCTGCCCTTACTCAGCATGCCTATGATTCCTTTGTCACTAAACCCAGTGAGTGCTTCCAGTCCTTCTCTTGTGCAGTGAGCTATTTAATACAGTAGATGGCCTTCCTTTCTGGGCCTCTTCCATGTGCTATCAATACCATATGTGTTCTGTCCACCCAGCATTTCTCCTTCCCTCTAAACTGAGGTGCTATAAGCAACTACCGGTCATGCGCCCTGGCCCCTTGACCCCAGGGTGGATATGTGCTCCAGGTGAGGCTGCTCAGGGTTCTCCCCCAGATTACTCGAGTCATTTCTAATCAGAAAGTATGTGGTCGCAAACCTTGGGAAGGTGTGAGCTCATAGCTGCTGGTGACCATGAACAAAGCTTTGTGCAAAAGCCCATCAGTACTTGGAGAGAAGGAAGCCAACCGGTGAGGCAAGAAGGGGAGGGTCCTAGACACGTCCAGACCTGTCTCCAGCCAGGTACTTCTGGAGCCCTGAGGTGCTCCTGCCCTTCCCATGCTTCTACAAACCAATCAATTCCCCTTTGTGCCCAAACTGACCAAGCTGGAGTTCTGTCTTTTGCATTCAAGAGCACAGATTAACACACCCGGGCTTCACAGACACCACTCTTCTAGGCTTGTGCCATGTCAAATCCCCCCATTCTCCCTCAGTGCCCCACAGCCACCCTTCGCTGGGGAGGCCCTCAGGGCTCTGTCCCAGGCTGTCCCTCTCCTTGGTCTCCACACCCTCCCTTGGTAAGTCTGTCGTCTCCCGTGGCCTTCGTTACCAGCTGGACACTGCTGACGCCCAAACCATCCCTCTTCTGTCTTTTTAAAAAAAAACTTCATTGTGATAAAATATACATAACATAAAGTTACCATTTTCACCGTTTTTAAGTCTACAATTCAGTAGCGTTAATTACATTAACAATGTTGTACAGCCATCACCACTATTTCCAGAACTTTTCATCACCGCTAACAAAAACTCTGCACCTTTTGAACAATGACCCCCACTGCCCACTCCCCACCTAGCCCCTGGTAACCTCCAATGACGCGCTGTCTCTATGAATTTCCCTACTGTAGGTATTTCATGTAAGTGAAACCATGTACTGTCTGTGCCTGTGTGTCTGACTTACTTCACTTAGCATACTGTTTTCAAGATTTATCCATGTTGTAAGGTGTATCGGAACTTGATTCTCCTTTATGACTGAGTAATAGTCTATTGCATGGATTCACCACATTTGCTTATCCATTCTTCCTTTGACGGACATTTGTCTTGGCTATGGGGAACAGTGCTGTTATGAACATGCATGCACAAGTATTGGTTTGAATCCCTCTTTTCAGATCTTTCAGGTATATACCTAGACATGGATTTGCAGGTCCATATGGTAATTCCACATTTAACTCTCTAAGGAACCGCCAAACTGTTTCCACTGCAGCTGCACCATTTTGCATTTGTGCCCACAGTGCACAAGGGTACCCATTGCTCTCTTTCCGGAGGCCCAGTCCCCTGCATCCAGTTGCCCCTGGACATCCTCAGACCACCCCAGCCGGGCATTTGGATACAGAGACAATCTGGCTTGTGAAAACAACCAGGCCTGAGCCACACCCGACACCCGAGGCTCCCCCGGGAAGCCACGTGCCGGGCTCTAGGTGAGGCTCAGGGATGGAGTGTAGGATGGGGCGAAACTGCTTATTGTGCACTTGTGTCATCAGAAAGGGTTTTTACAGGTCATGTCAGAAAGTCCTGATGACCTTGCCCCAATGTCTGGATTAGACTGTCATTTACAGACACACGTATCATTTAGTGAACCCCAGGCACAACGACCCCATCATTTTCTTCTGCCACTCCGACCTGCTCCTGTTCTCGTGCTCCCCAGCTCAGCTGGTGGCAAACCATCTCCTAAGGCGCCTATGTGAGGACCTCTCCAATGCACAAGAATGGAGAGTTCAGGAACCACGGCCCCGCAGCCCAGACCCAGTCTAGGCTCTGCTCCCCAGTACCCCAGTGCCTGTCACTGCCTCAGGCCAGGGTCAAGGCTCCAGAAGCTCCCACACTGCAGATGGAAGGCTGATTTCAGGCGCATTGCATATGCCTCATTCCCAGCTGGCTTTCTCAACCACCTTGATACCCCACACCCTGGCAGCTCAAAGGACAGCCCAAGAGAATAGCCTCCTCCCACCCGGGGGAGAGCAAAGGCTGGGCGAGGCCAGACAACCAATCCTTTAGTGCCAGGCTTTGGGCCTGGTGGCAAGGAGGGAAAACAGATGAGGCTCAGTCAGTAAAGACCTCCCGGAGGAGGGAAGGTGGTCAGGGAGGAACTTCTGGAGGGGACAAAGGTGGGACGCTAAGCTAGAAGGGAACTGGGGAAACTGCAGCTGTGTGCTGGCCTGGGACAGGAGCTTAGTGTGCCTGGCGGGGCTCAGTCACTCATTCTGCAAGTACTTTTGTCCGCGAGGTGCCAGGCACTGCCTTAGGCTCTAGGAAGACACCCATGGACACAACAGGCAAAAATCTCGCTGTCCTCGTAGATCCTAGCGATGGGGAAGGCAATTAACAAGAAGAACAAGCAAAATATAAAATACGTTACATGATTATAATGCTAAGGAAAAAAAAATAAAACAGGAAGGGAGGAAGGCATGTTGGGACGGAAACTAGGATTTGAGATGGGAAGGCCAGGCGTGAACCAGGAAGAGATCTGGGGGAGAAGTGAGCCAGACAGAAGGGAGGGCAAGTTCACAGGCGCCGAGGCTGGGGAAGGGCCCTGTGCACCCAAGAGAGCAAGGAAGCCAATGAGGCGGGGCAGCGGGAGAGCCAAGAGGCACAGAAAACAAGGCCAGAACTTTCGTTTGAGGTCTGAGAGGGACAAGCTCACATAGGTTCCTTCAAGCCATGCTGATGCCTTTGGCTGTTACTCTGAGTAAGCAGGAAGCCAGTGGTGCATTTTGAACAAAAAGAGGTGTGGTGTCCTTGGAGGCTGTGTTAGCAACAGATGAGCAGGGGCAAGGGATAAAACAGGGGAGCCAGTTACAGGCTACACAATAACGCGGGGAAGAATGATTCACGGCTTTAATGGTACCGGGATAACACGAATGGAATCTCTGAGAAGTGGCCAGATTCTGAAAATATTTTGAAAGTACCACTGAACTGATTCACTGACCCTGAATGCAAGGTATGAGAAAAGAGAGTAAACAATGACTCTGAGGTCTAGGGCCTGAACTAGGAGATGAGTAAAATTGCCATTTACTCAAAGCATAAGGGAGAAGAGAAGGTTGGAGAGGAGAATAAGGAGTGGGCTGCCAGATTAAATACAGGACCCTCAATTAAATCAAATTCCGGATTAAGAACACATAATAACTTTTTAGCGTAAGTCTGTCCCACACACTATCCAAAATTCAAGTTTAACTGAGCATCTGGTTTGGGGGGTTGTTTTTCTTTGCTTTGTTCCTAAATCTGGCAACTCTGATAAGGAAGGAACTTAATTTGGGACAAGGTCAGTTTATGATGTCTACTAAATATCCACAGGGGAGGTTGAGAAGCAGACGCATACAGTGGTCTGGAGTTCAGGGCGACGTCTGGGCTGAAGATAAGTAAGTAGGAGTTGTCGGCCTAATTTTTATAGTTCAAGTCTGAGACTTGACGACATTACCAAGGGACTGGATGAAGACAGAAAAGAGAGTCCTAGACCTTTGGCCCAGGGCACCCCAGTATTCAGAAGTCAGGGAGATCTGGGGGAACCAGCAAAGAAGGGGGAACTGAGAAAGAAGGGCCAGAAGGGGAGAAAAGCCAGGACAGCGTGATGTCCCAGTGGCCAAGAGTTGCTGGGAGCGCAGGGATACATGAGGGCCGAAACTTGACAGGGGGTTTAGCTGTGGGAACCTTGGCGAGAGCAGCTTGGATGGACTATGGGAAGCAAAAGCCTGATTAGAGTGAATTCAAGAGAGCAGAGATGCCCTGGCTGGTGTGGCTCAGTGGATTGAGTGCCAGCCTGTAAACCACAAGGCCGTCCATTTGATCCCCAGTCGGGACACACGCCTGGGTTGTGGGCCAGGACCCCAGTGGGGAGTATGTGAGAGGCAACCTCACATTGATGTTTCTCTCCCTCTCTTTCTCCCTCCCTTCCCCTCTCTCTAAAAATAAATAAATAAAATCTGTAAAAAAAGAGAGAACAGAAAAAAACAACAAAAAAAAAAGGAGACAATGAATCAAAACAACTCTTTTGAGTTTTGCTATAAAGGAATGAGAAAAATGGGGCAAATGCTAGAAGAAGGGTCAAGGGAGGTTTGTTTACTGGTTCTTAGGATGGAAAAATACCAACGCATTTGTTGTAACGGGAAAGACTGAAAGAAGAGCAGGAGAGTGGTGGGGAGGAGAAAGAGAGGGGCAGAGTCCGGCATGCATGCAAAATGGTCGAATCTTGCCAGCACCTCAGAAAACTCATGTATTACCTCCTTCATTCGAGGATAAAATTGTGCAGGCAGAAGTTGCAAGTGACTCAGGGTCTCTTGGAAGGAAAGCAACATTATAGCCTGGGCTTAGGATATCTCTTCCTCCCTAGTCACAGCCCCAGACATGCTGGAGCAGGACTGGATGGATGTCTCCATCCCTCCACCTGACCTGTTTTCCAGTGGGTTCTACCTGCCCCACCTCTCTGCTCAGTGGAAGAGAGGGTCAAGGCCCCTGCTGCATATGCACAAACACAGGGACCATCCCAGCCAGAGAGAGGGGCCCTGCCCCTTCCTGGGAAGCTCCTGCCTGAGGCCTGGGCAGAACTGCAGACACAGGGGGCAGCCCGAAAGCAAGACCAGGCTGGGCCAAGGCCTGGGCTGGAAGAGGTACAGTGGCAGGCTAAGGACCTGCCACCCCCAGAGAGCAGGTGTGTATCATCCCGAGGGAAGTGGGGGTGGTTGCAACAGCTTCCAAGGCCCACGGATAGCCCAGCCCTGCCCTGAGGCTGGGGGACGGCCTAGATGGCCTCCCACACATCGATCACCCTGCTCAGGCAGCAGGACTTTGAAGTGAGGCAGCAGGGCCTCAGAGCCTCTTCCTGGAATGGAGACTTCCAGCTCTCTCCACAACAGGCGGAGGCCGACTTTTGGGGCCACTGCCTGATGTCAGGAGTGAGGGGGCATCATCTGGAAGGGTCCAAATGCGCGGACCTAGGCAATAATAGCACCTGGTCCCCAGAGCAGAACAACCCAGGTGCACACAAACCAGCACCACCCACAACCACCTCATGCACAGCCACAACCTCACAAAACCCTGCCAGCCACCTCCACAACCATACCTGTTCACACCACACACACCAAACATACCCACCCACTCCCCTGTTGCCCCTTTAACACACAGGACCCAATTCCAAATACAAACAGCTCTCACTTGTAACCTTCTGTGCAGCCAACATTTACTTTACAGATATCAATAATAACTGGGTGCCGGCCACTTCCAGGCCCTGGAGATAGAGATGGAGCGGGAGCCAAACCAGCGCGCTCCCTGCTCTCCTGGAGGTCATTTCAGAGGTGGTTCTGGAGAGTGACTGCTGAGGAAGTGGGGCGAGATAGCTTCAGGTGGGATGACCAGCCAACACTCTACAAGAAGCTGAGACCGCAATGAGGAGGAGGAGTCTGCCAGGTGAAGGGCAGGTCAGGCGAGGGGAACAGCAAATGCAAAGGCCAGAGGCTGGACTGAACAAGGCTAGTGTGACCAGACAGCAGTGATCAAGGGGACGTGGTAGGAGGTGAGGCAGGGTTAGGTTATTTGGGGCTTTGCAAGCCAGTGCCAGGAGAATGGGTGTTAGTATAAAGGCAATGGTAAGTTACCACAGGTTTTAATAGGGGAATGGCATGATCTGACCTATATCATTGATGCACTACTTAGCTAGAAGAAACCATGAGAGAGAAAATTTTTTTTTAGTTCTCAGAGTGGGGAAGGCATTTCTAGTTATGAGCAAACCCAGAGACCATAAAAGATAAGATTGATACATTTGACTACATCAATGAGAAGTTTAATTCTATACAATGTCAAAATACAAGTGTCAGACTGGGAGAGAGACATCCTTTCTATGTGTACCACTGACAGAAGGCTTCTTTCTTTAATATGTAAAGAGCTCCTAAGAAATAAATAATAAAAAGGTACTCATCCAATTGAAAAGTGGGTGAAGGCAAAGGACAGTTCACAAAAAAAGAAACACAGGTGGCTTTTAAGTATATGAAAAGATGTTCATTCTCACTCAGAAGAGGGGAAATGCAAATGGAAAATATAATGAGATACCACTGCCAACGATCATTCAGTTTTATAATGTTCTATTTGGCAAGAATACGAGAAAACAAGCCCTCTCATGTCTACTGGCAGCATAAACAGATACATGTACGGAGGGGATTTAGCAATATTTAGCAAAATCTTAAATGAGTCTACAACTTTAACTAAAAAATTCCATTTCTAGAAATATATCTAATGGACATAATAAAAAATGTGTTAGTGATGCTTGTCCAAGGATATTTATCAAAAAATATTTTATAATAGAAATAAATACAAGATTGGAAACAGCCTTAATTTTCATTAATATAGAACTGATTACATATATTATGGTACGTATACTCTTCAGCTGGTGTTTTGGTTGTTGTTGGTTTTGGTTTTTGGGAGCTTTTATTGTTTTGTTTTGTTTATCTCTCCTGATAATGGAAAACAGAATATTATTCAGCTATTTAAAAAAAAAAAAAGAATGAGCCAGTTCACTAACTACTAAGAGAGGACAATGTGTTATATTTTGTCAAATAAAAAACAGTAAATTACAGCATGTGTGCATAGCATACCTCCACTGGATAAATGTATGAAGAAGAATATCTTTGTAGTCGAAGATGCACAGTTGATCTCAGGAAGGAAAAACAAGTAACTGGAAACGTGGTGGTCAAGGGGCAGCCCTGGCCACATAGTCTGGTGTTCGGGGAGAAGTCAGGAGTCACGCTGGACGTGTGGGATTCATCAGCGCACAGGTGGTATGGAAGCCCCAGGGCTGGGTGAGCTCACCCAGGAGACAGGAAACGGAGCCCTGGGACGCGCCCACGCTGGAGACCAGGATGGCAGACCTCCAAGGTACAAGGAAACAGAAAATGTGGTATCAAGGAAGCCAAAGGAAGAAAGTCTCTTGAGAAGCAAGGGGTGTTCAGCTGTGTAGGTGCTTCCAAAGTTCTGAGAGGATAGGAACAGAGAGGTGACTATTAGATTTATCATCATCAAGATCCATCACGGGGATCCTTTAGTGACATGGTAGGGACAGAAACATTGTTCAAACGGGTTGAAGAGTGGCCAGGGCGTGAGGAAGTGGGGATCCGGTTTTGCTCTGAAATGCAGCAGAGCAGCAGGTGGCCGGGAGCAGGTGGCAGAGCCAGGACCCCATCCCACACATCCCCCCACGCCAGCGTGTGCATGGAACCACCCGGACCACCCCAGCCCTGCCGAGTCTCAGCAGTGATTTTCAAGGCCGTGACTCGTGAGCCGGGAAGCCTCCGGAGCTGGCTCTGCTCTGATCATCTGGGTGACCCTGGGCACGTCACCTGACCTCTCTGTGCCTCAGTTTTCTCATTTATAAAAGTGGGAAGGATCATACCATCGTCATCAGGCACTGTGAAGATAGAATAAAGCCTGCGGGACATCACCTGGCACACAGGATTCTCGAGCTCCCAGCGCGGCGTCCGTTACCTATCAGAGCGATTTGCAGCCTTTTTCCTCTCACGGCACATAAACTACTTGCCAGAATGCGGCAGCACGCCAAAATATGTATCTTTCGCCAATTCGATCCAAAAAAAAAAAAAAAGTGTAATTTTGATTCACTCACACTGGATGGCTATTGTTGCGGTGGCTGTTGTCATTTTTTTTTTTTTTTTTTAATTTGACAATCTAAGGGAAAAGAGGTCAGTGGCCAGGGCTATCTAGTGAGGCGTCGCATGTTTTAAACATTCTCGCCGCACACCAGTTGAAAATCGCTGCTCTATGACAAGACTAGGGTGACGGTGTGATTAATCTTCCCAAGTTTGGGGGCACTTTTGAGAGTAAAGGGTGTGCCGTTAGTTACCCCAGAGCGGCAGGCATACCTGAGCACTCCCGGGGACAGTGAGTCACCCTTGTGCCGGCAACATCGTCGCTGTTGAGACTTCGAGGGCTGAAGCCCTGCGTGACTCAAGTCCCCGGACTCCTCGGGGAGACCGGGAACCCTGGGGTTCCCTCCGACAGGGCTGGGGCGCCAGGGCCTCTCGGTTTCCTAATTAGGGCACGCTAGTAAATGAGACAAAGCGTCCGCAGAGCCCAGCCAGCTGCAGGCCTGCCTCGCTCGGCAGGGGCACCCACCCGCCCCACCCTCCTCCCACAGGAGCTGCCCTTTGGAGGAACTCCAGGCGACGGCAGGATTCGCTTCGCCCCTTCCCACCCGGGTTCTCCCAAGTGCACGCGCTTCCTTCGAGGAGGACACAGCCTGAGGCAGCCGGCCGTGCAGGACCCGTCGTGCTGGCAAGGCAGGCCCCCAAGGGTGCGCCCACACGGGCCCCAGGCCGGGCGGGGACGGTGACCTGCGGGGCGCGGGCGCAGTGTCCGTGGTAACGCGCGTGGGTGAGTCGTGATTGCAGTCCGTCCTGAGGCACAGCACTTGACAGTTTATAGTGCTTCACGCCCCTAATCTCATTGGAGACTTTGCAACAGCCCTGCCCATGGCCACCGATGCCCCCGCTCGCAAGAAAGAGCCGAGGTGCCCAGGTTGCCCTGGGAACCCGCGGCAGCGTGGGGGCTAGAACCTGACCCTCTCCGCCCCCAGGCGCCTGGGCTCCTCCCCCGACCCTCCCTCCTCCGCCGTCTCTAGGGTGTGCCCGCCGCTGTCGGTGCCTCATCGCCACCGCAGAGCCTCTGCTGCGGGCCTCGAGGACGTGGGGTCCCGGCCCCGCGCTGGCCGCGCCGCTGTGGGTAAGTGTCCGGTGTGAGCGCCCCCCGGGACGCCCAGCGCCCTGCGCGCCTGGCGGCGGCGGGCAGCAGGCGCCGGGCGGTGGCCTGATCCCGCACCGCCCCCTCTCCGCCGGGCTGAGGATGGGGGCGCCGGGAAGCGGAGTGATGAAGGGACCGCCCCGCCCCATCCTCTCCACTGCCTTGGCGCCCCTAGATTCTGGGCGGGAGTGGGCTCCAAGCGCTGAAAGTTTCCCAGACACCCCTCCTATGCCTGCAAGCTCCCAAGCTGCCTGCAATGGAAGGAAAAATGTGGGAGGCGGGTCGCCAGAGGGAAAGTGGGTAGTGTTTGGGATTTTGTTGGAAATCCACGAAAGCGAAGAGCCAACTTCAGTTAGTTACACGTGGATTTTCGACTGCGCGGGGTCGGCGCCCCTACCCACCACGTCGTTCACGATGGTCAACTGCAGTTCTGTCCTGGGGGCGGGGCGGGGGGCGCGGGCATGACAGAGTGGCTGCAAAAGCTGGGCGCGCTGGGTCCGCGAGCTGGGGAAAGCGGGTGGCTGCGGCTGATACTGGGGCCCTGCGGGCGGTGGGGAACCAGAACCGGCTCCACCAGTCCCGGGCCTGGACGTGGAGGGAAATTCTTTGCGGGTGAGTTTCGTCCCTGGGGTGTGTCAGGCAGGGCTGGGCAGACAGGACCGGGGAGTGGAAAGTGGGGGCTGCCCTGGGTGGGCTGCCTTGGGCGGGGGGTCAAACCGCTCAGGATCCCTCTCCTCTAAGGGCTGGTGGACAGGGCTCCAACCCCCACCTCAGTTTTCTAGAACTTCCACCAGGCGAGTGGCATGTTGGGGAGGAATCAATCTCCTGATTCTGACAACAGCCCAAGAAAGCAGGACTTGTTTCCCTTTAGAGATAAAGGCGTGGAGTCAAGGAGCTTTGGGAATTCTGGGAAGTCCCCCCTTTCCCGCCCCCCTCCCCCCAGTTAGTGGCCGAGTTGAGGCTTGAATCCAGATGCGACTCCACACGCCATGCACATCCCACTGCCCCTCGCCGAAGGCCAGGTCTTCGAGGGAGCAGGGAAGGGGAGGCTAGGAGGGTGTCCAGGAGTGGGGTCTTCCGCTGCCACCCGATTCTGGCCCAGAGTCCCAGGAGGGCTGAAGGGCCCAGAGGGACTGCACCTTCTCTCCAGTGAAGGGAAGTCTTTCTCCCCAAGTCACCTGGTCCAGACCCTCCTTAGGGCTCCTGCCTACGCCTCCCAGCCCCTCCCTCCAAGCTGCCTAACAATTCGGCAGTCGTCTGTTGGTTCATTCAGCATGTACTGAGTATCTACTCTGTGCCAAGCACTGGGCACTAATAAAGCAGTGAGCAAGACAGAGTTGACATTCTAGTCGGGGAGACAAGGCAATAAATAATTTTTTAAAATGTAAATACTTTCACTTCAAGTGGTGATTAAGTGCTATAAAGAAAATAAAGCTGGCAGGAGCAGAGCGGCTGGGAGGGAATGGGCTCCCAGATTCAGGATTATCTGGGGAGGCCTCTCAGGCAGCTGTTTTCAATCAGTGCGCTGCAAGAATTTTAAAAACATGCAATACCTGACTAGTTAGTCAAGGGCACTGACCTCTTTTCCCTTAGATTATCAAATTTTAAAAAAGACAACAGGCAATACAACGCTAGCTGTTTGGTGCGAATGAATAAAAATTGTACTTTTTTTTTTTTTTTTTTTTTGCTGTTGGTTAATAAAAAATATATATTTCGGCGTTCCACAGAATTCTAGTGATTAGTTTATGTGTGCCATGAGATGAAAAGGTTGAATATCGCTGCTCTAAGGAGATGCCTGAGCAGAGGCCTCAGCGGTGAGAAGGGCCCAGGCACATGAGGTTCTGGAGGACGAGCATTCCAGGCAGTGGGAAAAGTGCAAGGCTCCCGGGGTCCCCACGGTGGCCGGAGCAGAGAGAGGCAGGGTGACAATGCAAGAGACAAGGGTGAGAATGTCGCCTCTGGGGGCAATTCTAAGTGCATGAGAAGCTAGTAGAGCGTTTTAAACAAGGGAGTAACATGAGTCAATGTCATGGACTCTCGGGGTGCAGGAGCAGACATCGAAAGGCCAGTGAGGAGTCCCTGGCAATGATACCAGCAAGAGTTGATGGTGGCTTGGACCAGGGTGGTGGCAGTAGAGGGGTGAGAAGTGGCCGTGCAGGGGCTGGACCGACAGACATCAGGCATGTTCAGAATCACCAACCAGCCCCAGGAGCACTCACATGTGCGTGCAGACCCTCATATGCACGTGGAGAGCCGCATGCCATCGCACCCATTACGGCAGGCAGACACTAGTCTCTTTCAGGCAGACCCACCTAGCCACACCCTATGAGTCACGCTGGGACTGAGAAAGATGTATGATCTGGAGGTGCGAACAGAGCCCTGGCGTCCAGCGTGGCTGGGTGGCCCTGGCACAGGGAGCAGAGAGGTCTATCTAGATACTGCTCTGGATCTGGTGTTCCCCCAGAGCCAGACCATTACCACCCTTCACGCACCCCCCCAACATGAAATGGGCTCCCAGCTTCATCACCTCCTGGCTGCGAGACCTTGGGAAGGTTATTTCCCCTCTCCCAGGCTCAGGATCCTGTGTAGAATAAGATTCAACCCCAGCCTCACGGGACGGCAGCGAGGCGTCAGTGAGGGAAGTCGCAGGAAGCTGGACTGAGGCAGGCATCCAGCAGGGACGGGGAGAGGGGGTAACGGGCGGCGCAGCCCTGGCAGCCACAGTCCAGCCTTGAATCCAACTCTAGTTTTTCATTATTTTTTTTTAATTAATGACTTAATGAAATCATTTGAGAGAGAGAAACATTGATTTGTTGTTCCACTTCTTTATGAATTCATTGGTTGATTCTTGTGTGTGACCTGACCGGGGATTGAACCCGCAACCTTGGTGCATTGGGACAGCACTCTAACCAACTGAGCTCCTTGGCCAGAGTGTCCAACTCTAGTTTTCAATGAGTGACTTGACCTCTCTACATTTCACAAGCGGCCAGCATTTATCGAGCACTTACTAGGTACTAAGTGCTTTGCAACCCTTATCTCCATCTGTATTTGAGAAGCCCAATAGTATTTACATCAAAGGGTCATTATAGGGATTAAATGAAATCTTGCACATAGTGTTTAGCTCTATGCTTGGCTCATAGTGAATAATGACTGGTAATTGTTATTATCAGCAAGTGTACGTTCCCTTCCTTCTGGTATACTAGCTCTGTGACTTTGGGCAGGTTACTTACCCTCTCTGCCTATTTATCCATACTTCAGGGAGCATAATATTTCTGATCTCATCGAGTCTTTGCATTGATCAAATGAGTCCATCCACATAAAAAGCTTGGAACAGTGCTGTGTACATAATAAGAGCTTGATAAACGTCGCCTATTCATTAACATGGTTTTTCCTATTATTCCACCAGTTGTGCACAGCCCCCGGCGTCCCTACCAGGCACCAGGCCCCCGGCGTCCCTACCAGGCACCATGGACTGGAAGACACTCCAGGCCCTGCTGAGCGGCGTGAACAAGTACTCCACAGCCTTTGGGCGCATCTGGCTGTCCGTGGTGTTCGTCTTCCGGGTGCTGGTGTACGTGGTGGCCGCAGAGCGTGTGTGGGGGGATGAACAGAAGGACTTTGACTGCAACACCAAGCAGCCAGGCTGCGCCAACGTCTGCTATGACAACTTCTTCCCCATCTCCAATATCCGCCTCTGGGCCCTACAGCTCATCTTCGTCACCTGCCCCTCGCTGCTGGTCATCCTGCACGTGGCCTACCGTGAGGAGCGGGAGCGGAAGCACCGCCAGAAGCACGGGGACCAGTGCACCAAGCTGTATGACAACGCAGGCAAGAAGCACGGCGGCCTGTGGTGGACGTACCTGCTCAGCCTCATCTTCAAGCTCACCATCGAATTCCTCTTCCTCTACGTGCTGCACACTCTCTGGTACGGCTTCAGCATCCCACGCCTGGTACAGTGCTCCGTGGTGCCCTGCCCCAATACCGTGGACTGCTACATCGCCCGGCCCACGGAGAAGAAGGTCTTCACCTACTTCATGGTGAGCGCCTCTGCCATCTGCATCGTGCTCACCATCAGCGAGATCTGCTACCTGATCTTCCACAGGATCCTCAGAGGCATGCGCAAGAACAGGTCCCCAGGCAGCCGCAACCCCAGATCCTCAGCCAGCCGGGCCTCCACCTGCCGCTGCCACGGGAAGCTGGTAGAGGCTGGGGAGTTGGTCCCGGACTCCGGCTGTGAGAAGCTGCCTGCTTCAGCACCCACCCTGACCCCCATCTGACCACAGGCTGGGAAGCGACACCGGGTCTGCAGATGGGGGACAGGTCAGGAGGTCTCGCACCTGTGGAGGGGTCCAAAGGTGCTGGGTGCCCCCACTCTGAATTCACCAAGCGATCCAATTTTGGTTTTGGCAGAAACTTTTTGAGCGCTGAGCACTGTGCTGATCACCTGGGTAGATAGAGGCCACACCACAGGCCCACTGCCAGCCCTCAGGGGAGACAGACATTGAAACAAGCACATTAACTAGTATGCAAGGGGATGCTTAGGCCACTCATCGCAGAGCTTCTGAAACCTAACCCAGGAGGGGGTGATCAGGCCAGCCTCCCCTGAGGCTGCAATGTTTAAGAGAGGTGAGAAGTGCTTGGAGCAGAGAGAATGGCAGCTGCAGAGGCCTGGAGGCCACCAGAAGAGAGATGCTTGGGGGTGTGGGAGGGGGGGATGTGCCAGACCAAAAAGAATTTTCCTTCCCTTGGAAGAGGCACCCAGATCCCTGCAGTGCAGAGGAAGAATTCTCCAAGCAGTGGGAGGCCTGGAGTCCTGAGAATGGACTTGGGAAGCTGAGGAGGAGCCCCTGGTGATACCAACCCCCTGCTCGGGGCACCCAGGCACCCTCTGAGTCCCCACTGCTCTCAGGGAAAGTCCCCCTCCCCCAGGTTCCACTCTGCCAGCCTCAGGAATCTTTGCTCCCGTCTTTCCCCACAAATGTGCTCCATCTGGTGCCAGTCTTTCCAACCCTGCTCGGTGGGACTCAGGGTCATTGTCCTGATAGGAACACCCCCACAGCCGTTTTCCTTGAAATCAATAAAGGCTGTGTTTTATACAGGTTGGCTCCGTCCTCTCTTCTCCCACACTGCCACCCACAAGACCCTGAAGGCAGGGAAGGTAGCCCTCTGAGCTAGGGGGGAGCCAGGGCGTGGGGCGGGGGGGGGGATGGAGGGGGAGCCGCGGCTGAAGTTAGGTTGGGGCTGGGATTGACAGGCGGCGATGGGGTGGAACCTACAGTGATTGGAGGCGTGGTCACAAGAGGGCGCTACGCTCCCACTACAACCAGGCTTCTAGCCCTTTGTAGGGAAGACGCTGTCCTCGCACACACACAATCACTGTCTTATCGTTATAGACAAATCACAGTCCCTGCTCCTTTGTAACTCAGTCACTGACAGCACAACCTCATTCCCACCCTGTGTATACAAAATCTCTGTTAGTCATACTCTCACGTCTTAGATACACTCCCAACAGGCCAGCTGTCTCTCCTGAAGGCAGGTAGCCCCAGCCTCACCCAAGCATTATTCAACTCTTCTCATTTTTCCTGAGTATTTTTTTCCATGCCGGGCCCCTGGCAGGATGCTGGGACTGCATCGGGAGTAGGAGAGGAGCCCAGACAGCCCGGAGGAGACGGAAACACATTCATCTGCATTAACAACCCTCTGGACTGGCTCAGAGTCCCACCCCCAGCGCTCTGTGACCACCTGAAATTTAGGGGACGCCGACATCCAAGTCCAGACCAGGATACAAAGAAAAAGAGATGTGAAGCCTGTAGTGACCTAGAGGAATGTTCAGTGACTATTAAAGCTGAGGCCAGGAGCCAGAAATCCAGGAGGCAGTTGGCCAAGAGCCAGCGTGGGCAGGGAGAGGTCGGGTCATTATGCAGCGAGAACAGGCTGCGGGTTCACCTTCGCTCTCCGTGTGGCCGTTAGTGAGATGAATAAGCCAGACAAGTTTAAGGGCCCAGGGTTGGGCTGACACCCAGCCCCCAGGCCTGAATTGTAGCTCAACCACTTCACGACCACAGCTTTGCCGTGCTACACCTTGGCAAGCTTGCAGAACCTTAGTCTTGTCACCAATACAATGGGAAGCTTATCAAGCAGGGTTCTGGCAGGAAACTGGTGACACATTCAAACCAAATAACTTTAAAGAGTTTCCGGGGTGAGACTGTTTTAGAAGCCATGGGCATGATTAAGAAAACGCACAAAGGGTCACTGTGGTATCTCTGGGCTGGCACCAGGGCAGCAATGGACAGGATTGCCACACAGGAGCTGTGGGTTGCAACCAGGTAAACTCCGCAGCTTCACTCTCTCATCTCTTGCTCATGTGCTGGTGGCTCCCCCTGACCCAGCCCAACCAGAAGCCAGAGGGTAAGGGCGCCTATTGAAGCAGTCAGCCTCCCAGTCACAGAGCAGGCTGGGGGCGGGGCGGGGGGGCGGGGGGGGGGCAGAGGGAAGAGTAGAGCAGACAGGCAAAGGGAACATATCCGTGCCAGCAGTCAGGACAGCACCTCGGACTGTTGTAGCAATAAAAGGAGATGCTGTTGGTAAAACGTTAGTAGAACTGACATATCCAGTAAATATCCAGAGACAGCCATGCTTAGGAAAGTCTCGGCCTGCTGCCGGGGCCCTGTAGTACCACAGGCCCCGATTGAACAGATGGTTGCAAAGGTCTCAGGGACAGGTGATCTCTATCTACTTACCACCATGCATTCCAGCATCTTCCAGGACATTTCAGCTGCCTGGCCAAGGGGGGTTTAGAGATCAGGGCAATCAGAGAACATGATGGGCTACCCCGGCATGGGTTGAGCTTCCAACCTGACCCTGCTTCTCCAGGCTGAAGGCCAGGACCATGGATGAGGATGTTCCAGCCCTGGACGTCCTGCCTTTGGCCTGAGAGCTGTTTTGAGCATCACAGCTTACTATTCTCATCCAGTATGTGTTGGGCTAATGTTCATCACCCAGAGTTCCCAGCTCACATCACTGTTACCACAAGATAGCACTCATGTCCCCTTGGTCTTCTCTGCTCAGGGTACACACCTCTATATCTTCCTCCCCTATTGCATGAGAATTCATTGCACGCTTCCTTCAGTCATGCATGTGATAGATTTCGATTTCATATACATGTCCTTCAAGTCTATATCTACTGCATGATGTAACAGCCACCCTGCAGCCTTAGGCGAACAGGAGATTGTTTTGTATTCATCACAGTGGTCTTAGTCTCATTATGGACTAAATGTTTGGGTTTTCCCAAAATTCATATGTTGAAACCCTAACCCTCAATGTGTTGGTATTAGGAGATAGCACCTTCGGGGGTGACTAGGTCGTGAGGGTGGAGCTCTCATGAATGGGATTAGTATCCTTCTAAGAACAGACAGGAGCCCTGGCTGGTGTGGCTCAGTGGATTGCGCTCTTGCCTGCAAACTTAAATGTCGCTAGTTCGACTCTCAGGGCACATGCCTGGGTTGCAGGCCAGGTCCCTGGCTGGGGGCAGGCAAGAGACAACCAACTGATGTTTCTCTCGCACACAGATGTTTCTCTCCCTCTCTTTCTCCCTCCCTTCCCCTCTGTTTGAAAATAAATGAATAAAATCTTTAAAAAAAGATCCATGAGAAGGATGATCTTTTTCTCTCCACCATGTGAGATCAGGTTGAGAAGACAGCCCAGTGTAAACCAGAAAGAGGGCAGTCACCAAGAACCCAACCATACAAGCACCCTGACCTCAGACTTCCAGCCCCCAGGAAGCTGAGAAACCTATTTCTGTTGCTGAGGCCCCCCAGTCTGTAGTACTCTGTCATAGCCTGAGCTGACCGGGGCACCCTCATCATCTCTCACCTGGATTGTGGCAACAGCCTCCCTCCTGCCCCCCTGGGAAGCAGACTCTGGGGAAGAGTTAAGAGTACAAAGAATGTTCTGGGGGTAAGACCTGTGAACAGAAAGGGGACAAAGTAGACTGAGCAACAAGACAGGGAGCTCTGTGTCTGGACAAAGACTGTTTCTCAGAGAAGCCTGCACTGAGCGCACAGGGTTGGGCTTGCGCAGGGCCTGGGGCCACGCCGGGGCAGCGGACGCAGGCCTGAAAGTGCTAATGAAATGGGGGAAGTCTGGGTTCGAGCTGCCTGTCGCTACCAGAACCCACGAGTAGAAACAAGGACTGAATGTTGATGGGCGCTGTATTCAGATGGTTGGCGATCTGAAAAGGCAGCGGTATGTCTTAATATCTCATTTCAAGCTGACCTTTTTATAAGGAGAAGAAAGGGTAGGTAAGGAGTTTGGGTTAATTGGATTAGAGTTGCAGTCTGGAGGTGATTTCCCTAGTACTTCTTTACCCGTTGGTCCTTGGTCGATTATCCGCATCCCTGGCCTTCCCCTCCCGGGAATGCAGCGGCTCAGACACCGTCTCCCGGGCCCGCAGAGCCCCTGGGGCACAGTGGTTGAACCGCTTGTCACCTTCTGCAGTGTGTCCCTGCACTCCAGTCCCTGCAACAACAAACTTCCACATGCAATAATCACTTAAATCTATCAGCAAAGCTAAAATCTTTCACTTTTGAGCTCCCCTGTCATTAACAGCTGGAAGCTGACCAGACCTCGCACGGCTGCCCAGCAAGGCCTTTAGTACAGGGGGGCACCCACTGTTCACCACCCACCCCCATAGTCTATTCCCAGCACAGCGGTCAGGGTGATCCTGTCTACACTGAAGTCAGGCTGTGTCACGCCTCTGCCCAAAACCTCGGAAGCTTCTCACAGAGGGCTTTTCAGCCGCCTGCAAGCTCTACGCCAGCCCACACCCCAGCTGTTCCCTTTCGGAACCCATTCCTTCTCTTTGCCCACCTCGCCCCAGCCACAAGGACCTCCTTGCAGGTCCCCAGGTAGGAAACCCCAGGCACGTTTCTGCCTCGGGAGCTTTGCTCTGTGGGCTCCTTAGCCTGGAATGATGCTCTTTCCCCTCGGGGCCACAGGGCTCCCCTCCGTTCAGGGCTTTCAACAAAGGGATGTCAGCCCCTTGGTGAGACTGCCTCCTCCGTTCTCTTCAGAACAGAAACTGCCGCCACCTGCACCCTCAATCTTCTCTCCCTACTGTACTTGCCACGTAGCATTTATTACCATCTAGCAGCTTCCACATTTTATTTCATCTCTCCCCCCAGCTGGAATCTAAAATCCACTAGGACAGGGATTTTTGTCCCCTGATTGCTGCTCTTCAGTGCCTAGGACAGTGCCACATCACCAGGGGGCAATACATATTTGTTGCATTAATAAATTTGTAACAGGGTACAGCCAGGCCCCCCCACAAAGGGTATTTTGTAACAGGGTCCAGAGATTGGGGTGTCCAAGAAAAATATATTCTCCCCACCCCAGGGCGGGCCGCCATGGGGGATGGGAGCCTTGAGCAGGGCCTTTGAGAGTCAGTTTGCATGTCAATAACAGGATAGCTTCTTTCCTCATTTGCAAAGAGGATTATTTGACATATCACCAAAGCTAATCAAGAAGGTTTAAAAGACTCAATACAAAATGTAACTGAGAGAAAGAGGGGAGACAGGGGCCTGCAGGAGAGACAAAGGGACACAGGCTCTGAGGAACAGTGTGAAGACCACACAGGAAGAAAAAGGGGAGAAAGGATTCTTGCTAGTGGGCCATGGGAAGGTGCCACATGGTTATGGATTAAGAGCTGGAGAGCGCAGCGACACAGCGGAGGGTGCTGAGACCAGCGAGAGGCCTGCCTAGCCGAGCCCCGGACTTCCGTTCTTTTCCTTCTGAAGGACGGTCCCCCTGACTGGCCTGACTGGCGTAACTGGGCAAAGTGGGGAAGGCAGGACAGTGTGTGTGCTGGTGATTGTTTTGAAGGGATTTTGAGGTTTAAGGGTGACATTGAGCCATTAATCAAACCTGTATAACTTTTGAATAAATAGTTCCTTTCCTTTTCACCAAACTGCCATTCAGAGCCATAATTCCAAGGGCAGCGGGCAAAGGACCCACAACCAAGGGATCCTGGGAAAGGAGGGTGTCGTTTTTTCGGTAATAGCATCTGGGCAACCCATCCCCCTCCCCCGGCCCTTCCGTTTGGTAACAAATTCATACATGGGCCTGGTGCCCTGCTAGGCCCTGGAGGTTTAAACAAGGCCCTGCCCGCCCCCAAGGGTCGTGCAGTCTAACGGAGGCCGGCGGTAAACACAAGCAAGCAATGCACTAAGGCTGGGGGAGGGGAAGTGGGGACTTGTTCAAGGGGGTATGGAGTTTCAATTTGGCAAGATGAAAAAGCTGTGGAGATTTGTTGTATCACAATGTAAACATACTTAACACTATTAAATGGTACATTTGAAAATGGTTACGATGGTAAATATTCTGTGTTTTTCTTAACATAAGGGAAACTTTTAAAAATGCATCCGGGGCAGTACCGGAGCCCCTGGGAGCACAAAGGAACACCTAAGCCCGCACGGGACAGCCAGGAGGCTTCTGAGAGAAAGGCCGGAACAGGCCTTTCCGCGTGTGAGGGGCTCCAGGCGGAGGGAACAGTGCGGACACAGGAGAGCGCCCCGAGAACCACAGACGAGTCTGGCTGGATCACCAAGTGAAAGGGGAGAGGGAGGAGGCGGGAGAAGGGGCCGAGGCCAGGAGGCAATAGGACTCCGTAGAAGGGTTTAAGCAGGGTGGCTATCTGGTCAGGGAAGGGTGGAGGCTGGGTTGGAAGGGGTGGGGCTGGAGGCTGGAAGCCCATCTGGGAGGCCGCTGAGATGGTGGCCTGAACAGGGTCAGGGCAGAGGGAGCGGAGGGAGAGGTGGGGTTCTGGGGATGCTTTCCAGTGGCAATGGCCAGGTTACGGGGATTGCTGTCTCGCTCATCTTCCTTTTCCTGGGAAGGGGCGGAATCATTCAAACCCTGACTTCTAGAGCGTCTCATGGAGCAGAACAGGGTGAGGGCGCCCTTGGCACCCTGACTCACTCCTCCCTCCTTCCCAGCCGACGGATCCAAAAGGCTTTGCGAGAGCCTGGGCCCAACCACAGGAGAGTTCTGGGAGCAGAGGTTGCAGTGGGGCGTGACAAGAGCCTGCCTCTAGGGACCTCTGTTCTCACGCCCTCACGGGTCACAACCAAGTGGGTGCAGCTGACAGCTTTGCGAAACCAGAAGACTCAGCTCAGACTGATCCTTGTGAGGTCTGAGCTGAGCCCACCCCACTTGCTGCCCCAAAATCCTGCTACTGCTGAAGGCACAACCCTCCGGGACCCTGGGGCGCAAGGAGTCCAGTGACTAAATCCTGTCATGGAGCAACAAGGACCTTTCTGCCACCAGCCCCAGGCCTTGTCCCCAACCTGAGCCATCCCTGCCACCACTAGGCCCAGGAGCTCCCTCTCCCTGCCCCACCCGCCTCCCTGCCCCTATCTGCTCTGTTGACAGAAGAAAGGTCCAAACCTGTAAAGAATTTTTATGAGTTTGAGTCAAACAAAAGATACGCCCGGAAGCAAGATCTCAACAGACTATAAGATAAATGCTTCCGAGTCGTGACAGTTTGCAGCTCTTTTTTTTAATGCATTTGGAATTAAGGAGGGAACCTAAGAAAGATTACTCAAAGCTGGGAGAAAGCCAAGCCAGGTAAGTATGAGATCACAGCATAGCTAAGGCGTTATGTGCTCTCTGGAGAGTGGTCGCCCTTTGGGAGGAGGGCTCTGAAAAGAGGCATTTGGAAGAGGCATCAACCTTGATTCACAGAAACAATGAACAGGGCTTACTTAAGGCAAAGATAAGCCTTTAACTAATGAAGTCATAGGCCTCAGATATGGCTACTCACCATGTCCTGCCTAATTAGGAATTTATGGTCAGATCACCCTGTGAGGTTACTTTCCATAGGAACCTCCCCCCTTTGTTCTCTGTCCACAGCTCCCACCAAGACCAACTCACAAACCCTTTGTGCCACAGACCTTTTGTCACATGTTTTTAGCCAACACTCACTTAAGGGCTTTCTTGTGTACAATCTCCTACCAACCCTACACGATGTTACTGCTTATCCCCATTCTGCAGAGGAAGAAACGGAGGCCCAGGGGTTTATGCAGCTTGTCTAAGGGCACAAGTGTCAACAACAAAGTCTCAGCTCCAGCTCTGCTGCTTCCACCCACCAAGGCAGTGAAGGCTCAGCACCCTGGAAGTGATGGCCAAGGTCTCGGGGCCTGGCAGCCCCAGGTCCTTGGGCCTTTGCTCTTTCTATTGCTTCTGCCTAGAACTTCTTCCCCCACTTCACTCCCACCCCCAACCTGGCTAAAAATGCAATCTCCAGGAAACATTCTTAACCAAGTCGCCCTGTCCTTCTCAGGAGAACGTTCCACCCTGACCATAGTGCTGTGACCCAAGGGCTGATATGCTCCGTTCCCACCTCCTGCCCCAGCCAGTGAGAGCTGGTGGCCAGAGGCCGCGCAGGCTGCACGCAGACCCTCATGAATGTTTATCAACAGGGGGAAGCCTGGATGAACGATGGTGGGCTCTGCCCCCCACCACCACGTAGAGCCATGAAAATGGGACCCAAGCTAAAGGTGGAGAATCCCCCCTCCCCAGTGTCAAGTGGCCCATGGGAGTTGCTCAGCGGCCTCTGACCGTGTAGCCGCCCAGGAGCGGGGGATGTTTGAGAATCGTGCAAGGACACAGCCTGGGTTGAGACCGGGGCTCCACCCCAGACTCCAGGGAGGGCACTGTGGTTCCCCAAGTCCTAATGAGCTGTTCTTGCCAGTTTCTGGCACAGTGCGGGGCACACCGGCTGCCTAACACAGTGGTCTCCCTTCTTCCCACCTGGGACGATAGACCCACAGGGCAAAGGGAAGGCCCTGCCCTGGAGGCCCCGTTCCATAAATCCCCCCACCCCCCGCCGGCTCTGAGACCTCGGCATTAACGACATCAAGAGTTTACTACGGGGACTTACAAAGGAGGAGGAGGCACCTCTTGTGGGGAAAGAGAACGTGGACATCCTCCACCTCAGGGCAGTCGCTAAAGTGTCGTCTAGGACAGGTAAGGAAGGATGCGGTGCTGGGGCATGACCCACCGCCGGTAGGGGGAAGGCAAGGCGCAGGCCTTACGCACTGGCGAGGGGCAGGGCAACAGCTGTGCCTGGAAGGAGCCGCGTGGAGCGTAGGGGAGGGGTCCGTCCCAGTCTCCGAGGGGATTTAGGAGAAGCAGTCTCCCTTGGGGTGGCATCTAGCTACAGCATCCGGCACCAGTCATGCCTTAGGACAGCCTCCTCCACACTCCCCCTCATCACCATCTGCCCACCCTCACAGCCCCTCAGGCCAGTGGCAGGAATCAGTAAATTCTTGTTATCCTTTCCAATTCCACCTCCACCCCCACCCCCGCAACACCCCGCCCTGAAAAACTTTGCCTTCGAGAAGTCCTGTTCCATCACCCAAGAAACCGCAGCGGCTCAGAGAGTTGGCCGCCTGGAATATCGGTGCGGGGAGGAGAGAGCCCCCTGCAACTCCCGGCTCCTAGGGCCAACCTCCGCAGCCCCTTCTTAGAGAGTCACGAGAAGGACTCGGCACCTCTCCTCCCATCCCCCGCTTCTGAAAAGCTTTGCCCGGCCTTCCCGCCGCGCTTCCTGCCCCGCCCCGCCCCGCCGCTCTATTTAAGGCGCCCCAGGCTCGAGGCGCGATCCAGCAGGGCTTCCCTGGCCACCGCGCGTCCCTACTGCCACCTGGGCCGCCTGGCAGGCAGGCGGTGAGTTCTCCTGGGGGCGGGGGGCGGGGAGGGGAGCCGGGGCGCCACCTGCCACCTGACAGGAGCTAAGGGTTGCTGCGCAGTGGGGGGATCAAGAGGCGGGGACGGGAGAACCACCACGACCGCACCCTTCAGTCTGCCAGGCTTTGTGCTAAGCAAGAGTCCTACATTCCTTATTTGTATCTTTCTTACAACCCCAGAAGGAAGGAATATTATTCTTTCCATTTTACAGGAGAGGAGACTGAGGTGCTAAGAGCTGGTCACTTAGCAAGGTCCCAGTTTGTAAGAGGGAGGCGGGATTGGAACCCAGGTCTGCTTCCAGAGGCTGGCTCTAGACAGCTTTGCTCCTTCTTCCCTGTACTCCCCACGCCCCCTCCCCCAAGATGTTCTGGGAACTTTGTGGCCTGTGCCTCCACCCTGCTATGACAATTAGAGAGTCTAGAATTTGGCATTAACAACTTGGCTGGGGGAGGGGAGGAATGGGAGGGTTAGGAGGGATGCAGAAAGGGGACAGGATCAGGTATCCACAAGTAAGTGCAGGTCACTATTGCTGGCAGGGGGACCTAGTGCAGGGTGCTGCCTTTAGGGTCTAGCACCCCTCCTCCCCAAACCCCAAGGGGAGAAGGAGATATGAGGAAGGGAGGAGGGACCTGAAGCTTTGGACCCCCTGAGAAGATGAAGATAGTACCACCACCCCCTTCCACTGTCTGGGGACAGCCTGTCCTAGGCAAAAGGGAGGAGGGACATGGCACAGCTGTGTGACCTTGGAGAAGTACCTAAAATTCCCTGTTCCCGTAGGCTCAGGAGGCTCAACTTGATCTGAATGTTTCTGGGGGCTGCGGACATCCTGGGACTCCGGCTGGGAACAAGAGGGACACACATGTGTGACTAGCCAGGGCCCTAGCTGTACCCTTACCAGAGCTTGGCAGCCATCACCCAAAGATCTGCTTTTAGTCCTGACCATCCTGCTGGGTGTGAGCCCCGGGGCCAGTCCCTTCCCCGCCTTGAGCCTCAGTTTCCCTGTAGCTGTACAGGGCATGGCGGACCTCACTGCAGCCTTGTTGCTAGGATAGCTGAGAAGGATGTCATGCTGAGGTGTCCCCTGTCTCCCTGCAGAAGGAGGCCCAGGAGCCATGGGAGACTGGGGCTTCCTCGAAAAGCTGCTGGACCAAGTCCAGGAGCACTCAACTGTAGTGGGCAAGATCTGGCTGTCGGTGCTCTTCATCTTCCGCATCCTCATCTTGGGCCTGGCCGGTGAGTCGGTGTGGGGCGACGAGCAGTCGGATTTCCAGTGTAACACAGCCCAGCCGGGCTGCACCAATGTCTGTTACGACAAGGCCTTCCCCATCTCCCACATCCGCTACTGGGTGCTGCAGTTCCTCTTCGTCAGCACGCCCACCCTCATCTACCTGGGCCATGTCATTTACCTGTCTCGGCGCGAAGAGCGGCTGCGACAGAAGGAGGCGGAGCTGCGGTTACTGATGGGCAAGGACCCAAACGTGGAGCGGGCGCTGGCAGCCGTGGAACGTCAGATGGCCAAGATTTCAGTGACGGAAGATGGTCGCATGCGAATCCAAGGGTCACTGATGGGCACTTATGTAGTCAGCGTGATCTGCAAGAGCTTGCTGGAGGCGGGCTTCCTGTATGGACAGTGGCATCTCTACGGCTGGACCATGAAGCCCGTGTTTGTGTGCCAGCGCCCACCTTGCCCCCACCATGTGGACTGCTTTGTCTCTCGTCCCACAGAGAAAACTATCTTTATCATCTTCATGCAGGTGGTTGGATTCATCTCCCTGCTGCTCAACTTGCTGGAGCTGGTGCACCTGCTGTGCCGCTACCTCGTCCGGAAACTGAGGGCCCGGCAGGGCCAGGATGCCCCTCCAGCGCACGATGCCGCCTCGGGTCCTCACGCGGACCAGATCTTCTACCTCCCCATGGACCCGGAGCCCTCATCTGAGCCATGCCCCACATATAGCGGGCCCCCATTCAGTGAGCAGAATTGGGCCAACCTGTCTAAGGAGAGGCTGGCTTCTTCCAGGCCCCCTCCCTTCCTGGACCCGTACCCCCAGGGTAGCCAGAAATCCCCTAATAGCTGCATCAGCAATGCTTCCAAGAAGCAGTATCTGTAGGAACCTGAGGCTTAAGTCACCCAGCCGCAGGGCCTGGGAAGTCTGGCTGCCTTGGGTGCCTCCTCCTTGAAGGCTCTGCAGAGATGACTAGGGCTGGGGAAAGTGAGTGCTTGCTGGCCATACGGCCTTGCTGTAGGTTGTTCTTGAACAACTGGGGCCTTCCTGGTCACTAGAGGACACCATGGTTTTCCCTCCAGAAACTGGCTTTGCCCTAGGCACAGACAGAGCCAGCTTGGGGTGCTCTTGGCTGAAGGTGTGGGCCCTTTGGCCTCTTTCACTTGGTTCGGAGGAACCGGCAGCCAAGTGACTCCACCCCCACCATCATGGAAGATTCTCTTCCACCCTGGTTGCCCTCACACCCTGTCCTTGCAGGAAAAAGCTGGTCGAGGCTGCTGGGTCGGCCTCGATTACACACAGAGCCTGTGTGGGATCTGGCCCTGTCAGGGGACATCTTTTTCTCATCACTCCTTCCTAGTTCCACTGTTTATGCTTCTAAAATAAACAGGACTTGAACACAAGCGAGGTGTGTACATTGATGCTGCCGTGATATACATCAGGGTGGGAGCTGAGGGCTGCAGTCGCTCTCCCCAGGCTTTCTTTTCCATCCTGCATCATCTGGCTTTGGCCGCTGCAACCCCAACTCTGGCTAGCACCTTAAACCTTCAAACTCATGCATCCTGCCTCTCAGCTGTCCCAAGTCCTAAACATTCTGCCTTTTGAAATGCCTCGGGCACCACTCCCATTTCATCCCCACTGCCCCAGCTCCCTCAAGCTGCCCATTAATCAGTAGCCAAAGCAGTGTCTGCTCCCACCCTGTCCCATGGCCTCCAGTGCCCCAGCCACTCTGCCCCCAGTAGTGTGCTCCCTCACTGGGCGCCCCCTGTTCCCGAAGCCAGCCTGCCAGCTGAGCCCTGCTCCAGTGAGCCCTGTACCTCATCCCACCTCATCCCGGCCTCTTGGTATTCGGGAGGCAGGTTTAGATCATTTGCCCCCTTCTACCTTGGCCATTTCTGCCCATCAGAATGAGCAACTCAAGGGCCTGCATCATATCTCCCCACCACGCACCTAAAACTCACTCAGGAAGAACAGACAATGGCAGTATAGAGAGGTAGAAGGGACTGTGGAGGGATCAAATCTCTGCCTCTGAGTTACAAAAGTTGCAGGGGAAAAAAATGAACAATTGAACTGGACCTTGACTGGTGAAAAGGAGCTCACCAGTCAAGGTGGGGAGGGGAAGAAGACACTGAGTGTTGGGGCGAGGAAACAGTTTGTGCAAAGGCACATGGAGGAGGGGAAGGACCAGGCGGTTGTGGAAGGTGCTTAGGGCCTGATGAGCCCTCTAGGAAACCCGGAGGAATGTTGAGGATGAGCCCTGTATTGGTAGAGCTGACCTTCCATGTATGTGGCAGGTGACCCAGGTAGGGGGAGCACTCAGGTAGTGGTCCTTGGAGGCAAGCTGGTCATCCTCCCCTACTCAGGGAGATCCGGAGCTGGGATTGGAGGAGGGAATGGGGTCCATCTTACATGGCCACATGCTCCTCTTTGAGAGACTCCAGAAGGTTGGCAACTGGGCCCCTCTTTCATCAAGGTAGATCTCCAAAATGCCAGCTCTGTATCCCTCACCCCAGAGCTCATTCACTCACTTACCCATCGAGTCTGAATGCTCAGCCTGATAAATTACCAGCCCTCTTATTCTTCCAGCTTTGGTTCCCATTGTTGCCTCTGAATCCCTGAGATCCAATAGGCAAGCCGCCTCCTGGCTCCCCAAGCTCACCTGATACATTCTCACCCTGCTCCTTTGTCAACCTGGAGTCCTCTTCCCACACACTTCCAGATTCCATCAGTCCTTTAAACACTACTGGACCCTGGAAAAGGCAGAGCCTGGGTGCAGAAGCAAGAGTATGACGAGCTGGGACATCAGAGGATCCTCAATGTAAATGATGCCTCTGACATGTACAAGGCCATGTGGTCTTAGGTCAATCATTTTGCTTCCCTGGGTCTCCATTTTCTCATCTATAAAATTTAGATAACATCACCGGCCTCACAAGTGACAAGAAATAAAAATAAGAGAAAGCATTTGAGTATGCCTGGTTCCTAGAACTCATGCAATAAAAAATTCACCTCATCTTCTCCAGCAAGGTCATCATAAGTTCTTTCTCCTGGAAGCCCTCCCTGACTCTAGCCCATCTGAAGTGATAATCTGTACCTCTCAGGAACCTGGACCACTGCTTAGCATGAGTCTGTTTCAGCTCCCCAGTCAGTCTTTAAGAATTGTCAGGGAGACAGTTCTATCCCCCATGGGCCTAGCCTTGTATTCACTTCGACTATGATAAGGGATTGAGTTAGACTGGGCAGAAAGTAGGCTGTTCACGCATTGGAAGGGCGTGATCCAGGAGGCTGATGTTCTCTTCTAAGGATTCACCCCCAGTTAGGGTGAGAGGCCAGACCTGTTGGTTAAAGCTTGGTGTGTTAGAGCCAGCTCATCCTGAGGGCCTTGCGAGCCTGTGTTTCTGGTGTTCCCTACCTGTTCTGGCTCATAAAGGTAGAAGAAGACAGGTTGAGGTGAGTGAGGAGGGCATCCTTCCTCTCCCTCAAAGCTCATCAGCTCTGAGCTTGCTGTTGTGGCTGTGGTCAGTCCAGGGCCCAGGCATTTGGACCTTTGGCAAAGCTGGGGTTGGGTCCTAAACTGATGGCAACACAAACACAATGGCAAATGGGCTGGGGGGTTAAGGGTGGGGGTAGTGTATTGGGGACAGAGGACTACACGGAGTGGGATGGGGGTGATGCTGCAGATATCCAATGAAGAGTGACTGCAAGCTTCATCCCATCTGTGTTCACTTCCTAGAGCTGTTTTAACAAAGTCCCACAGACTAGGGGTCTCCATGACAGACACTTACTCTCTCGTAGTTCTAGAGACTTGAAGTTCAAGATCGAGGTGTGGACAGGGTTGGTTCCTTCTGGGAGCTGTAAGGGAGATCTGTTCCCTGCCTCTCCCCTCGCTTCTGGTGGGTTGCTGGCAATCTGATGTTCCTTGGCTTGTAGAAACTTCACCTGCCTTCATCTTCACATCTTCTCCCTGTGCGTGTGTCTGTCTCTGTGTCCAAACTTCTTTTTATAAAGATATCAATCACATTGGACTAGGGCCACCCTAACGACTTCATTTTAAGTCTCTGTAAAGACCCTATTTTTAAATAAGGTCATTCTGAGCTACTGGTGGTTAGGACTTCAGCATACCTTTCTGGGGTACTCAGGTCGACCTATACCACCACCCTACCAGCCCCAGCTCACCTCCAAACCTCGTCAGGGATAGCCAAGGGGAACATTAAGTATATGTTGAACTAAGACATCTCCTGGTGACGTAGCCTGGATGGAACACAGCAAATTCACAACTCACTTCCTTCCTTCACCTTTTTTGTCCTCCCGCCAGCCTATCCCTCGCATCACCAAAATCTAAGTTGGGGACAGGCAACTCTCAGTCACAGAAAGTGTCATAGGAGGCCTGACGCCTGGCTCCCATCCTTCATAGTCACTTGACTATGGTCCTTTTCCCTCTCTGGGCCTCGTTTTCCCCATTGTGAAATTAAAGGGTTGGATGAGAAGCAGGTATGTGGCAGTTAGTTACGAGGAGCATTGCACCAAGTAACGTGTCCCTAATCATTGATCTGAAGCTCACAGGTGATTAAATTAGAACAGATTCAAGATTATTTCTATAATAGGATAAACCCCAGTCCCTGGAATTCACATTGCCTTACTGAGTGAGAAAAAAAGGGATGGGGTTATGTGGAGTGCACTGAGAATTCTGCATAACCCTGGGTCATCTTATCGAGGACCCATGGGAGCATGTGAACGTCATGGGCCATGCATAAACAAAGCGGAGGCAGTTGGGCTGATTGATGTCAAAGCTTCTTTCCAGCCCTGGCTGGTGTGGCTCAGTGGAGAGAGTACAGGTCTGCAAACCAAGAGGTCACCGATACGATTCCTGGCCAGGGCAGATGCCTGGGTTGCGGGCCAGATCTCAGTGGGCATGAGGACATGCAAGAGGCAACCAATTGATGTTTCTCTCCTTCTCTTTCTCCCTCCCTATCCCTCTCTCTAAAAAGTAAACAAAATCTTAAAAAAAAAAAACAACTTCTTTCCATTTGAACATGCTGGCTCACTGACCACTGGGTTGCTGACCTCATGATTTTCCCACTGATCTCCAGCGCCTTGACTGAGGTCCTTCATTTCCTTTTTACAGTAACCTCAGCATGAGCACTGATGTTTGCAAGAAGAGGAATCCATCACAGGACTGTTGGAACTTCTGTCTCCACCTTCCAGCTTTTCCCACTAGCCCTGGCTCGATCTCGCGTAGCTGGGCCACAGGAGGCTCAGCTATTCTGTTTTGTCCACACGAGCACTGTGGCTGCAGGGAAATGGCCACCGGCCAGCCTCAGGCTGCGCTTCTACCCCTCCAGCTGACTCGCACCTCCAGAAGTCTCTGGCCAACCTGCTGTTGGTCTGCTTTCTTCTCCATACATGTCTCCCTCCCCTGGGTGCTGCTATACACAATACTCCAAGTAATCAGAGTCCAGATTATCACTGCTCTTGCCTCAAAATTTCTACCTTATTTTTTTAATTGAATTTAATGGAATGATATTGGTTTATAAAACCATTGAGGTCTTAAGTTTACAACTCAATAAAACATCATCGGCACACAGCATCATGTGCCCATTGTCCAAAGCAAAGTCTCTCTCTGTCCCCATCTCCCCCTTTGCCCAGCCCCTCTCCCTGTGGCTATCACCACACTGTTGTCTGCCTTTGTGTTATGTATACTTTTTTTGGTTATTCCCTCCCCCTTCTTACCTCTAGTCCCCCAAATCCCTTCCCCGCTGACAGCTGTCAGACTGTTCCATATGTCCATGCTTGTTTCTATTTTGATTGTCAGTTTATTTTCTTCTTTAGATTCCACATGTAAGTGAAATCATATGGTATTTGTCTTTCTCTGACTGGCTTATTTCATTTAGCCTAAAAGTCTTCAGGTCCCCCCGTGCTGTCACTAAAGTAAAATGTCGTTCTTTTTTACCACCATCTAGTACCCCATTGTGTAAATGTACCGCAGCTTTTTTATCTAGCCATGTACTGATGGTCACTTGGACTGTTTATGTATCTTTTTTCTTTAAGATTTTATTTATTTAGTTCTAGAAAGAGGAGAAGGGAGGGAGAAAGAGAGGGAGAGAAACAATGTGTGGTTGCCTCTCACATGTCCCCAACTGGGGACCTGGCCTGCAACCCAGGCATGTATCTTGACTGGGAATCAAACCAGTGACCCTTTGGTTCATAGGCTGGTACTCAATCCACTGAGCCACACCAGCCAGGGCCTGTTTCCATATCTTGACTATTGTAAACAATGCTGCAATGAACATAGGGGACCAAAAAAAAAAAAAAAAAATGGAATTATCTTCTAGAGGGCAGGGCCCTTGTAGTACAGGCTTCCCCCGCTAGGTGAGTGTTCTAAGAACCCATCTGTTTCAGTGTACCAACGGGTGTTGTTATGAAATGCTATGTTCGGCTTCAGTCCAGTTTTTTTGAAGACTCTTTCAACAGGTTTGCCCATTTCATGACGGATGATTTATGAGCACATCTATCCAGACCGCCCTGAATAGTCAGCAGTTTTTGACCAAAACCGCATGACGCCTGTGCCCCACCCTCCCTATTCACCTGGTCTCACCCCAAATGACTTTTTTTGTTTCCCTGGATGAAGAAAGTCCTCAAAGGGAAACATTTTGCCAAAGTGGAAGAGGTGAAACAAAACAGGGTAGAAGCACTAAAATCCATCAGAATCGACAAGTTCAAAAACGTTCTGAGCAGTGAAAAAAACGTCTCAGTAGGTTTGTTGCATCAAATGGAGAGTTCTTTGAAAGTGAGTGAGGTTTAAACATGTAAGAGTAAATGCACAATTTTTTATAAGTAAATTCCCAGGGGTTTTTGGGTCCCCCCCCCACCTCGTATTCTTTCAAAGTGGTGTTTCAGGTTTCTTAGGTCATATTCCCAGAGTGGGATCACTGGGTCAAAAGGCAGTTCCATTTTTTAATTTTTGAGGCATCTCCATACTTTTCTACAGTGGTTGTACCAGTGTGCATTCCCCCCAGCAGTGAACCAGGGTTCCCTTCTCTCCACATCCTCACCTGCACTTGTTGTTTGTTGATTTATTGATGATAGTCATTATAGCAGGTGTGAGCTGATATCACATTGTGGTTTTAATTTGCATCTCTATATGATAAGTGATGATGAGCATTTTTTCATGTCTATTGGCCATCTGGGTAATATGGACATTTTATTGATGTTAATTCTTCCAACCCATGAACACAGTATATGCTTCCATTTATTTCTATCTTCCTCAATTTATTTCTTCAATATCCTATAATTTTCTGAGTACAGTTCTTTTACCTCCTTGGTTAAAATTATTCCTAGGTACCTTATTTTTTTGGTGCAATAGTACATGGGGATGTTTTCTTAATTTCTCTTTCTGATAATTCATTATTGGTGTATAGAAATGACACTGATTTCTGAATGTTAATTTTGTATCCTGCTACTTTGAAAAATTCATTTATTAGATCTAGTAGTTTTTTGTTAGTCTTTAGGGTTCTACGTACACTATCATGTCATCTGCAAATAATGACAGTTTTATGTCCCCCTTTCCAATTTGGTTGCCTTTTATTTCTTTTTGTCTGATTGCTGTGGCTAAGACTTCCAAAACAGTGGTGAAAGCTGACATTCCTGCCTTGTTCCTGATCTTAAGGGAAACACTTTTAGTTTTTGTCCATTGAGGATGATGTTGGCTGTAGGTTTGTCATATATGGCCTTTATTATGCTGAGGTAGGATCCCTCTATTCCCACTTTGGTCAGAGTTTTTATCATAAATGGGTGCTGGATTTTATTAAATGCTTTTTCTGCATCTATTGATATGATCATGTGATTTTTATCCTTCATTTTGTTAATGTGAGGTATCACATTTATTGATTTGTGAACATTGTTCCAAACTTGCATCCCTGGAATAAATCCCATTTGATGATGATGTATAATCTGTTTACTGTATTGCTGGATCCAGTTTGTTAATATTTTGTTGAAGATCTTAGAATCTATGTTCATCAGGGATATTGGCCTATAATTTTCTTTCTTGTTGTGTCTTTATCTGGTTTTGGAATTAGGATAATGCTGGCCTCATAAAAAGAGCTTGGAAGTTTTCCCTCCTCTTAAAGTTTTTGGAATAGTTTGAGAAGGATAGGTGTTAGTTCTTTGAATGTTTGGTGAAGTTTGCCTGTGAAGACATCCAGTCCAGGACTTTTGTTTGCTGGAATTTTTTGACTACTGCTTCAATTTTATTAGTTGTTATTGGTCTATTCAGGTTTTCTGATTCTTCCTGATTCAGTTTTGGAAGATGGTATATTTCTAGGAATTTATCTGTTTCTCCCAGGTTGTCCAATTTGTTGGCATATAGTTGTTCACAGTATTTTCTTACAATCCCTGATATTTTGAAGATGTCAGTTTTTACTTCTCTTTCATATCTGATTTTATTTATTTGGGTCCTCTCTTTTTTTTCTTGATAAGTCTGGTTAAAGTTTTGTCAATCTTGTTTATCTATTCAAAGAACCACCTTTTGGTTTCATTGACCTTTTTTTTTTTAAGTCTCTATGTCATTTATTTCTACTCTACTCTTTATTATTTCCTTCCTTCTACTTAGTCTGGGCTTTGTTATGTGTGTGGTTTTGTTTTTTTTTCCTAATCCTTTTAGGTGTAGGGTTAGATTGTTTGAGATTTTTCTTGCTTCTTGCGGTAGGCCTATAACGCTATGAACTTCCCTCTCAAGACTGCTTTCATTGTGTCACATAGATTTTGGTTTGTTATGTATTCATTTTCATTTGTTTTCAGGTAATTTTATATTTCTTTCTTAATCTTGTTAACACATTCATTGTTAAATAACATGCTATTTAGCCTCCATGTGTTTGAATGTTTTTCAGTTTTTTCATTGTAGTTGATTTCTAATTTCATACCATTGTGGTCAAAGAAGATGCTTGATATCATTTTGATCTTCTTGAATTTGTTAAGACTTATTTTGTGTCCTAACATGTAGTCTATCTTTGAGAATGTTCCACATGCACTTGAGAAGAATGTATATTCTCCTGCTTTGGGATGATATGTTCTGTAAATGTCAATTAAATCCATCCAATCCAGTATGTTGTTTAAGGTCACTATTGCCTTGTTGATATTTTGTCTGGAAGATGTATCCATTGATGTCAGGGGGTGTTAAAATCCCCTACTATGGCTGTATTGCTGTCAATCTCTCCCTTAATGTCCATCAAGATTTTCTTTACATATTTAGGTGCTCCTGTATTGGGTACATATCTATTCATGAGGATTATAACCTCTTGTTGGATTGATCCCTTTAGTATTATGTAGTGACTTTCTTTGTCTCTTCTTTTGGCCTTTGTTCTGAAGTCTATTTTGTCAGATAAAAGTATTGCTACCTCAGCTTTTTTTTTTTCATTTCCATTTGTATGGAATATTTTTTTTTCCATCCTTTCACTTTCAGTCTGTATCTTTTGTTCTAAAGTGGGTCTCCTATAGACAGCATATATATGGGTCATGTTATCTTATCCATTCGGCTACCCATGTCTTTTGATTTGAGCATTTAATCTGTTTACATTTATAAACTTCTACCTTTATTACCTCTCTTTTGCATATATGTTACAATTTTATTTGGATTATAAAAACCTCTCTTTTGCATATATGTTAAAATTTTATTTGGATTATAAAGGTAATGCATGATCATTGTACACAATGAGACCCCACCATCCAGGGGTAACAACTGTTAATATTAAAAAGTAGAGGGAGGTGAGTGATGGGGGCATGGGAAAGCGGTGGCAGGAAGGTGGAGACAGATGTATTTGAACAATTAAAAAAATAATAAATGTGAAAAATAACATAAAATAAAATAAAATAAAAAGTAATTCTGCGCTGGCTGGTGTGGCTCAGTGGATTCAGTGCTGGCCTGTGAACCAAAGGGTCACCAGTTTGATTCCCAGTCAGGGCATGTGCCTGGGTTGCGGGCCAGGTCCCCAGTTGACAGAGCATAGGAGGCAACCACACATAGATGTTTCTCTCCCTCTCTTTCTCCCTCCTTTTCTTGGAAAATAAATAAATAAAATCTTAATAAAAAATAGAAGTAATTCCTTCCAGCCTTCTCCATGCATATTTTAAAATAAAATCTGAGTAAAGGTATACCTATAATTTCACTTTCTGCTTTTTTCATTTTACATTAAATTATAAGCTTTCCCTCCATGTCATGAAGTATTTTTGGAAATACCACTTAATGGTTTTATCATATGGCTTTATCATTATCTCCTTTAATGTGATCCTGATATTAGATTTCTAGATTGTTTGCAACCAATTATCTATTATCTATTATAAATTGTACTGTGCCTGTACTTAAATGTTTTCCAAACTGGCTATTTACTTAAAAGAAAGACATTCCAAAAAGTAAAATTACTGGGTCAAAAGGTATGAAATTTAAATGTAAAAAGTTAGGGGCTTTTTTTCTGATTGTGAAAGTAATTCATTGTGAATGATTCAGAAATACAGAAAAGCACAAGTAAATTATAAGAAGTGAAGGCACCAACGACCACTGAGAGTGGGAGAGAAGGTAGAGGTGAGAACAGAGAGCTGACTGATAGCCGCCCATGGATCCCCTCCTGCACCCCAAGCAGCTAGGCAATTACCCTTCCCCCACGCTGAGGAGGGCTGGAAGCTTATTCTCTGGGAAACGCAGGGCACAGTAGAGGGTGGGGATACCACAAAGAACATAAAGTAATTAAGTAGAAGTTCACATACTGAATGGTGAACCCTCAGCCTTCTCCCCACAGTTGACTACCCGAATGCAGGTTGATAGGTCAGGCTACAAAAAGAGGATCTGATCTAGGCTGAAGTTTGTGGGAGACTGCCTCGAGGAGGTGAGTTTCAACACCTGAAAGGTGAGGGGGAATGATCCAAGGAAGAGATGGGAAGAGCATCCCAGGCAGAGGGAACAGCATTCTCCACGGCTCTGAAGAAGGAAGGGGCTCAATATATTCATTGCTCAGGATTATTTTTATATGAATTGCAAGATGCTTTCCAGAAAAAAATCACTTATGTGTTCAATAGCATTGCAGGAAAGTGCCCATTTCAAGTTACCCATAACAGCCTTATTAAAAAATTTTAATTCATTTGCTTATTATTAAGCAGGCAAAAAAATATGGTATCACCTTTCAATGCATAAGCATTTGATTATTAGTGAAGCTAGCATTTTAACATATACTTTCTCAGCACCTGTATTTTTTCTGTACACTTTTTTGCCCATTTTTCTCTCATAATCCTATCGATAGATGCAGAAAAGCATTTGACTAAATCCAACACTCATGCATGAAAAAAACTCTGAGGAAATTCAGAATAGAGGTGAATTTCCTCAACTTGACAAAGCATATCTACAAAAAATAACAACAACAAAAAAAAGCGGCTAACACCAGAATTAATGGTGAGAAAGTAGATTTCCCACCGAGATTAGGAACAAGGCAAGGATGTCCCCTGTCACTACTCCTTTGTTGTACTCAAAGGAGTTGAAAATTAAGGGCACACAAAAACATGCACATAAATGCTTATAGCCACTGTATTCATGGAGACAACTGAGATATCCTTCAGTAAATGAACGAATAAACAGTGGTACATGCAGACAATGGAATACTATTCAGCACTAAAAAGAATAAAGCTATAAAGCCATGAAGACATGAAAGGAATCTTCAATGAATATTACTTAGTAAAAGAAACCAACATAAAAAGGCTACATACTATATGATTCCAAATAGATGACATTCTGGAAAAGGCAAAAATGTGGAGACAGTAAAAAACAATGAATGGTTGCCAGAGGTTAAGGAGGGGTGAAGGATGAAGAGGCAGAGCACAGATGATTTGGGGGCAATTAAACTGTTTTGTGTGATACTATAATGGCGTGGTATTACTACAAGGATAGATGGAACAAAATAGAAAGTCCAGGAATAGACTCATATGCATGTGGTCAGCTGATTTTTTGACAAAGATGCCAAGGTAAACAAGTGGGGAAAGGGTGGGTTTTTCATCAAATGGTGCTGGAAGAATTGGTATGGAGGGGGGAAGAAAGAACCTGAGCCCTATTCTCACACCATCATTCACAAAAATTAACCCAGAAGAGGTCAAAAATCTAAACATGAGAATTAATACTATAAAACTCCTAGAAGTTAAAAAAGAGAGAGAGAAATTCTTGGGTTGGGTAAAGATTTGTGAACTTAGGGTAGAAAATTTTTAGATAGAACACAAAAAGCACAAGCTATGGAGGGAAAAGCTGATGAATGGGACTTCATCAAAAGTAGTAACTGAAATACTCAAGAATATTAGTGACTAAGGACATGCAAATTAAAACCATAATAAAATTTCACTACAAAAAAAAAAACACTAAAAAGGCTAAAATGAAAAAGACCATCATACAAACAGCATGGATGAATCTCAAAAACATGCTAAATGAGAAAAAAAAAACAAACCCAGACCTAAAAGATAATATCACACATGATCCCATTTATATGAAATTCTAGAAAAGACAAAACTTCAGTGAGGGAAGGCAGATTGATGGTTGCCAGTTCTCTGAGCTGCAAAGTGGGCAGTCATGTCCACCGGTACCTTCCTCACAGGGTTGTTGCAAGAATTAAATGAGATAAAACCTCCGTAGGGATATTAGCAGAGTATCATGCACATGGAAAGAACTCAGGAAGTGTTGACTGTATTTTTTAAGTCATTGGTATATTTGTGGCAGAGCCTGCTAGGGCTCACCCATTCGATGTTGTCCTCTTCTTTCGGACACACTATAGACCCCGCTTCAAGCCTCCTTGCATCATGGAAATCTTGGTAGGACCATGCCGCTAATTCTCATACAGAATGTGAATGAATGTGATGGGAGTTGCCTTTGGACAAGGCTCTTAAGAGAGGGTCCCCTGCTCCACGCTCTCTCTGTTTGCTGGAGGTTGGAGAGGATCCAGTGGAGGACTCTGAGACCCTAGAAAATGATGGAGCCACAATATGGAAGGAGCCTGATGGGACTGCAAAATAAGCAAAAAATAAATCTTTATTGTATTAGGCCATAAAGGATCGAATGAGTTTTTATTGTCTTTGTAGCACTAGCCTATCTGACTGATCCAATATACATATCCAGGGTGAGGCAAAAGTAGGTTTACAGTTGTGGATACATGAAACGGAGTTGATTCTTTGATTATTATTTATTAATTATTGTATTATTTTCCATACCAACAACTCTAAACTTACTCTTGCCCCTCCTTGTATATATATAAACCTATATATATGTAGATCCATATACAGTATTGCTCTGTCCTTAGTCTTCCTACTCTGAACGCTCTGAAGTACTAAGTACTTTCTACTTGAAGTTAGGTTCAGAGAGGTTAAGTAACCTGATGAAAATCACACAGCCACCAGGTAACAGAGCTAGAAATTAAACCTACCCATATGTTTGACTTTTCACTGATATAGTCAACAATTATTTCTGCCATCTGCTCTGTGGCAGGCCCTGTGCTGAACCTGAAGACACCAAGATGCAGGGAGACAAAGTCCTCAAGGTGCTGGTAGGGAAACAGACCTATAACTCATTAGCTACAGCCCCAGGAAGAATGCGGCCTGAGCAGTGCAGGTCCCTCTCGGGTCCCCTCCCCCAGCTTCGCTACCTCCCAGAGCTGCGGAACCCCAGCAACAGCCCAGAGACATTTCCTGAGGCCTCTGTTTTCCTTGGCCCTGCCGTGGGAGACAGTGTGCCCAGCAAGGTGGAAAACAAGACGGGGTGGGGGAGGTGAGGGGGAGCAGACCTCCCAACAACCTGTCCGTGTGGCTGGTGGGAGCTGCAAACAGAGGGGGCTGCCCTTCCACCCACCCCACCCCCAGCCCATCCAGGCCATTGTTCCCTTGTTGTGACAGGGGGTTCAGCTTGCTCTGGTGCAGACCGAGGGCTTCCTCCCCGCCGGCCGTGCTTGGACAGCTGGAGGAAACAGGCGGCTGGAGAGCCAGCTCACCACTCCAACAACAACAGGCTGCCCGCCCGATGGCGGCCTTGCTGGGGGGCCAGCTTGGAGCCAGAGAGGCCACTCTACTCCACCCCACCGCTGGCAAAACATGTTTTCTTGTTTTCTGAGGGGGGGGAGGGATCCTGTACCCATCCTGAGCAAACACGGGAGCTGATAAGCCCGGACAGGCCTGGCTGCCTGGCTGCCAGGCGGCCAGCTGGGCCTGCCGAGGCAGGGACCCAACCAAGACCACCCTGGAGGTCATTCAGGCCAGAAAGCCAGGTTCAGAGTCAGGCGGGGCACAGCAAGCAAGGTCCTGGACCCTCTCGTGATAAAGTCCCCAAACCCAAGTCTTCCTTCACCGCAAAGGGAAGGCTGCAGGGCTGCCAGGCCACAGGCAGCATGGCTGACCTCGGAAGCACAGCGGGCCACCCTCTGAGGCGGGCTGCTCCCACCCACGGGGCACCTGCTTCCCGCTCAGCCTGTGCCTTTCCCAGCACCACCACTGTCAGTGCCCACAGAGAGTGTGACAAGGAAAGATTGCTGCCCTTACCTTTGTCAGATGCGGAGCCTCAGAGAGGCAAAGTGACTTGTGCATGGCCACACAGCAAGTGGTCCACAGTTGGGATACAAATTCACATCTGCCAGACCACAGAGCCCATGCTCTCTCCATCAAGCCCTAGCCAGCCCCCCAGCCACTTCATGTTGCAGGTTATGGTGTTAACTTCCTAGGGCCATAATGGGGGCCATTATCAACCTGCCATAGCTGCCCCTCATTTTTTTAATCAGGAAGCTCAAGCAAGCCCATTAGGTTAATGTCTTAGTTTGGAGTGCCCCCAAGTAGACCCTGAAGTAAGGGTCTGAGTGCAAAGCAGTTTCTTCGGGAGCTGGTCCCTCGAAAGCTCCCACAGGGAAGAGAGAGAGAGAGAGAGGGAGGAAACTAATACAGGGTGCACCAGTGGGCCAGGACCACTGCGGGCATCCGGGGCTTGTCCCATGGGGACCTCTGGGACACCACATAGAACACAACGGTCCCCTGAGATGCAAGGAAACTGAAATATTGACCTGCCACTCCCACCCATTCTTAGTTAAGGGCTGATGCTGGCACCCTAACTATTCAAGCTTCCAGACTGTGCTATGAGGGGGCTGAGCATCTTCCTGAAGCCAGAGAATGTCCTCAGGCAGAAAAATGCAAGTGGACAGGAACAGTCAATGCCAAGGGGACATGAGTGGGGCACAGACAGGCCCTGCTGCAATTAGTACAACAGGGATCATCACCCTCGAGTTAATAATACATTATAAATAATGCATGATTAAGGTCAAGTTAAGAGGCTTTTATAATAGTCCAGAGGAAAAAGTACAACCCACTCAGCCTCCCCCAAGCCTTACAGGGAACACTGAAGAAAATGTTTAAAACTTATCTGTGCAGAACTCAGATTGAACAACATGGATCTAACCACCACCCACTTTGCATTGCATTAATGACCCTAATCCTTCACCCCTCCCTGAACCCACAGCCTTTGTCATTTGATTTTGTAGTTTTTCTCTCTGCAGACATGGGTCTACTTTCCTACCCCTTGAATTTGGGCTGGCCTTGCAGCCTGCTTTAACACACACACACACACACACACACACACACACACACACACACACACAGAGGCAAGATGTGACATTGGGCCTATTCCGAGCCTAGGCTCCCAAGGCCTCCGCTCCCCTGCATCTCCACCACTTCAAGAGAACATTCCCAGGCTGGCATAAGCTAGGGGGAGAGATGTGTGGAGCAGAGCAGAGCAGAGCTACCAGCCACCCCACTGAAGGCAGCCTAGGTCAGCCGACAGCCGTCCAACCCCTGCACACGTGCATGAGCCCATCCAAAGTCAGCAGGTCTGTCTAGCCAGCCGCCCAGTTTACCCCCAGCCTGAAAGCCATGAATTCTTGTTGTTGTACACCACTGAGGTTTTATGGTTATTACGCAGAAAAATCTGACAGAGATACTACCCAACTAGGTATTGGATCATTGCACTCTAGCCTTTCCACCAATGGCTGACCAATTTCTGCTCACACACCTCCATCAACAGGAATCTGATTATCTTCAAAGGCAGCCTATTCCCAAAATCTTTTCATATTTTGGGGTTCAAATCCCTCTCTGTCCTTCAACCCTTGAAACAAATTCTTAAATCGACACGAAAGGGGCCCAACCGCTCTCCTGGGCCCATCCGCACATTCATATGGATGTCGTCCAACCACTTCAACGTCAGCATGTCCAAAATGAAAAGCCTCTTTTTCCTCTCTCTCTGTTTTGCACGGGGAATCTCTGAACTCTTGCTCTTCCTCACCCCCTACATTGAAATGGCTGCCAAGTCATGAAGATTCTATCTCCTCAGAGTCACACATCGCTCTCCAGTGCTGGCCTCATGTCTCTGACCTGGATCCCTCCAGCAGCTGCCTCCCTGCCAATAGCGAGTCCCACCCCTCCGCCTCTTCCTACACACCAGCCACGCTTCCCCATGCATCTATCTCTCATTCAAAAAATGTTACCCTGCACCCACTCTGCCCTAGGAGCTCTGCTAGGGATAACAAAATAAATGTCACAAGCTTTATTCTCAAGGAGCTCATTTAGTGACGGATCTCACCTTTCTAGCACAGAGATCTGATAATGATAATATTGTCTTTTATTGGATGACTATTATATACCAAGCACTTTTTTTTTTTTAATTTTGAGAGTACATTTTTAAAAAGATGACAGTGACACAAAAGGAAGGGCCTAGGACAGAAGCCACAGGAAAGCCTAGGTGGGACTGCGGTGGCTCTAGAAATCTTATGGGAAAGAAGGGAGCCAAGGCCGGGCAGCTGTCAGCTCACTGGGGAGTCAGAGAAAAGGGGCCTTGGGAACAGGTTCTGGGGGTTGGCCCAGGACAAGCTGCTGCTGCCCATTGCTCCCCTGGTTGCAAGTCTCGTGAGGTCCCTTAGAGGTCAGGAGATGCCTGCCTGTGGGGGAAGAAGAAGGGGAAGGGAAAGGTGCTGGCTGCTCCTGGGAGGGAGAGTGCCTATCCCAAATATTTTATATCATAAAATATCTCAAGTCCTTCCAACAATTCTCCTGAGTTTTATCATACCCATTTTTACAGGTGAGAAAACTGAGGCTCAGGAAGCTCAAGTGACTCACTCAAGCCATAGCTCGTAAGTGGCAACATTTGGTTTTTGGTCCCAAAACCCAGGCTCTTCCTATGGCACCTAACTGCCTTCCAGGCTGTTATCAAGTCTCTCCCCTTCTCAAAATGCTAGCAACTCCCATGTCTGACAGAACAAAAGCCCATCTCTTTAGCACGGACTTGGGTGCCTCAGCTCTGGCTACGCTCACACCAGGCCATCGTTGTCCAGTTTGCCCACCTCCCGTGGCTTGTGCCGTTTCCTTAGCCTGAGTTGCTCTCCCTCATCTCCCGACCTACCCATTCCTCAAGCCCCAGCTTCGGTGCACCTTCCCCAGGAAGTCTCCTCCTCAGCTAGCACGACCTGCCAGGGTTCCCTGGGCACTATCTCCCAGCAGACCTGGGGGTCCTCGTAGACAAAGGCTGCGCCTGACCCATCTCTGGGTTCCCTGGCTGCAGTCCACTGATGGTCTGCACTCAGCAGCTGTGGAACCAGACAAAATGAATTGAATTGGGTTGTGGAAAATAGGAAGTGGGCTCAATCACGGGACAGAAATTGGTTACATAGATTCATTCAACTGATATTTATTGAGTACCTACTATGTGCTCAGTCAGGATTCTAGGTTGTAAACAGCAGTAACAACCGTGGCTAACATACCTGGAAAAAAGTATTGAAGGGATATAGGGTAGTAACAGGAAGACTTAAAAACACCGTTTGAAGGACCACTGGGAGTCTAGGGTGAGGCTCATCAGGAGGAGCTTACATTTTGGAAGAAGAGGTGAGGAAAGATCTAAGAGGTCATCCATTGCAACGTTTCCCGGAGTGTTCTCAATGGAACACTAGGAGGACCGGAGCAGGAGAGAGGCTAAGTAAGCCACCCCAGCTAACAGGTCTCTTTACTTCAGGACTTCGCAGAGACTTTGCTATGCCAGCATGCACTGTGAAAGTCCAGGACTGGAAGAAGTCATCAACTTTGCCCTCATTTGACCATGCAGCCCTCTTGGTGGACTGATATTCAACAGGGAAACCCCGACCTAATTCAACCCTTAGTTTCAGACAGGGAAACTGAGGGACTTTCCTGGCCTTGCTGGGTCCCCAGCCTCCAGACTGTCAGCCCAGGGCTTAGGGGAGGGACTCGTTCCATGGAAGGGGAAACAAACATAAGGCAGGAACCTGGGCCACGGGGCTCGCTGAGGCGCTCCTCTGTTGGCACCACCAACATGAGCTCACCCTCCAGGTGCAACTGAACAATGCAGCCCCTCCAGGCCTTCAGGGCCCACTTCCACCCTCCGGAAACTCCTTCTGGGAAAGAGGGGAGAACCGTCATGGGCAGCACTAAGCAATGAAGGCCCAGCCCCCAGCTGCCTCAGCACCAGAGGACAGGGGGCAGCACGCCCAGCCATCAGCAGGGGCGCAGGGCCTGGCAGCGGAGCAGGTACGTCAGAGCCCAGCCCCAGCTCTGCTGTGGCTGTGGGACCTGGGGAAAGGTCACTTAACCCTCTGAGCCTTTGTTTCTTTAGCTGGAAAAAAGATCAATTGAAACATAAATGATTCAGTAAAGTATGACGCATTCTTCAGATATGAAGAGTTATTGTTATATTAGAGGTCAGCTATGAAACACGGGGGGACTTCCCCAAAAGGAGATGTCTCCTATTTGGTTTTATCTGGCAGACATAAGAGAGCATTAACACTGACATCTGCATTCCAAATATATCTCCCGTGTGCCACCACTGTGCCAGGAACTGTACTCAGTGTTACACACACAACTTCACCGCCATGCCTTTGATCTCTCAGCCCAGGCTGCCCACAATAGGCTTTCCCATCTTCACCTGGTAAGTTTCTCCTCATCTTTCCAAACTCAGATGAGGTGCCACCTCATCAGGGCTTCCTGGGCTCCCCTCCCTCCCAGATAAGTTGGGTGCCTCCTCTGTGCTCCGCCTGTACAGGTCCTCAGCACCGACCTTCCTACCCCAGAGTAATCTTACCTCTTTGTACCCTTGTCTCACCCTATAGATTGTGGATGACTTGAGGACTATGGGCCGATACAGGTTGAATGAATAAATGTGTAACCCAGCTTCCAGTTCTTTTTGCTGTGGGAAGCCTGGGGTTTTTCCTCATACCAACCCTTGAAGCAAGAGTCCACATGTCTTCACATTTGCCCCAAAGAAAATACATTCCACAAAGCATCTGCATGCCAGAGAATTTGTAGGGAAGACAGAGGGCATGCACACCCCACGGCAAGATCCCTCAAATACTCATCAGACATGTTCATTCCCAGTCTCCTTCTCACCGCCAGTAGTCCTCAGTGGTAGGCAGGATGATGCTCCCTGCAAGATGTCCATGTCCTAATCCCCAGAACTTGTGAATATGTCAGGTTACACGGCAAAGGGGAATTAAAGTTGCAGGTGGAATTAAGATCGCTGGTCAGTACTGACTGGTGTGATTCAGTTGGTTGGGCATCATCCTGCAAACTGAAAGGTGGTGGGTTCAATTCCCAGTCAGGACACAAGCCTAGGTTGCATTTTGATCCCTTGTTGGGAAGCCTATCAGAAGCAACCAATTAGTGTTTCTCTCACACATCAATGTTTCTCTCATTCTCTCTCCCCGCCTGCCATCTATCCCTATCTCTATCTCTTTTCCTCTTTCTTAAAAAAAAAAAAAAAAAAAAAAAAAAAAAAAAACAATGAAAAATATGTTCTCAGGTGAAGGTAAAAAAAATTTAAAAAGATTGCTAGCCATCTGACATTAAGATAGGAAGATTATTCTAGATTATCAAGGGGGTCATTAAGAAGTGGAGGAGGAAGGCGGAAGCGGAGTGATGTGAGGACTCAGGCTGGCTTTGAAGACAGATAGAGGAGAAAGGGGGCCATGCGCCAAGGAACAGAGGTGGCCTCTAGAAGCTGGAAAAGGCAAGGAAACTGATTCTCCTTTGGGGCCTCCAGGAAAGAATGCAGCCCAAGGACACCTTGATTTTGGACCGATGAGACCCATTTTAGACTTCTGATGTCCAGAACTGCAAGAACACATTGTGTTGTTTTAAGCCACTACATGGGCGGGAATTTGTTACAGCAGCAATTGGAGACTGCCACATCCTCTTACCCTTGTCCCTTACCATGCCCAGATCTCAGGCCCTGTCTCAAGCAGTTCCACTAGGGCCCCAAATTTGCAAGACTCCCCACAAGCTCTGCCATTGCCGAATCCCACCTTCCTAAAAAGGCCGTTTAGCGGCCATCTGTTGTTACGCAAGGACATATCACTTGATAAGAGGGCTCACAACCTAGCAACAAGTCAAAATATTCCTTCCAAACAGAGCCCAGTGTGCTCTGTCATCTCCCCGACGACTCTGGGACTCCAGGGGCGAGTTCTCTCCGTTTCAAACCTCCGTCTTTCCATAGAGGGTTAGAGCTTTTATTCTTGGGTCCCCTGATACCAGTTTTTGTAATGGGGATTTCTCTCTCTCTGCCAGTTACAGAGGGACAACCGCATTCTGGAAAACCAGCTGGATGGATGGTGTATCCCCTGCTAAGTGTTTGTCTCACTGGACTTCTGAAAAGGACAATCTGGAGTACCAGTGGCCACTCTGGGGATCTTCTGAGATTCTGAAATTACTATACTTACCTGCACAATTAGAGACTCCTAGAAATGTGAATCAAGGTGAATGGAAGGCCTTTTTCCATTGGTATTTAGAGGCTTCTAAAAAATTAAATGATTCAAAGAGAGTCTCAACATCTCTTTGGTCTTTTTGTCTAGCTGTGCCGGCTCTCAGGGCATTTATCTTTAGCTCGAGGTCTTCACCCTCTACAAGTTACCTAAAGTTTCCTTCCTCGGAAACTCTAGCTACTAATGTAGACAGACATTTTGGCCCTTTTCTCGTGTCTTTATAATAAAATGGACCAACTGAGTCAGAATAATTAAAAACTCCAATGGTCATTAAGGAAAAGTTTTGTTTGAAGTCCACCTCAAGGACCTTCCCTTGAAGAGAGAAGTCCAAACCTTCCCTGGACAATGGAATCCATTCTTTTATTGACATGCAGAAGCTTCTAACAGACAAATTGACTTCAAAAACAAAAAACAAAAAACAAAAACAGAAAAACCCTTCTAAAAGGATCCTAAAAGAAACTTTGCCCATCTGAGCAGGCATTTAAAATTTTCTTACTGTTTTCTCTCACCTGAAACCTGACAAGATATAGGAAAGGAATTAATTTTTTATCAGAAATGTGGCCAAGTTGGAAGGTAAATATTCAGTCTGGTAGGAATTTTTTTTAAGCCTCCTCTCCTAAGCTAAAATAAAACTATGTGCCCAGAGAGAAAGAAACAAATCAGGAAGATGGATGGGTAGATCCACCTATGATGTCACTTAAGTTCTTTGGAGATTGAGAGCAAACATCCTTAGCTGAGACATTTGCAAAACCAGAAATTCAACCCTAGAAGCAGTTCAAAGCCACCTGCCTTTACTGACAACCTCCGTTGCTCAGGCTGGGGAAAAAAAAAAAAGGATACAAGGATTTATGTAAAAAACACAAACTGCCGCTCTGGCTCCAAAGCTCCTTGCCAAGGACAAGTACACATCTTAATTGTCTTCTCCACAATTTGTCACAAGTATTAAAGAGAAAAAGCCTTAGCCATCTGAATGAATAAACTTAACTTATTGCAATTGTTATAAATTAATGGCGGGGGGGGGGGTTGCCTTATTGTACCTGTCTCATGGCTAAAATTTTAAAACAAAACTACCAGGTCTCTGGTTGTGTTTGTATATGTGTGTGTATGTCTACCTCCAGAGGTATTGCTAGAAATGGTTTGTAAAGAACTCTATTTAATTGGCTTAAAGGAATTAAGTACTTATAAAAATTATTAAAAATACAATAGACACTAATCCAAATGTTTTTTGGGATCCAAGAAAATACTTGATATTAAAACTAGTGTGAGTTTGGTTTGGTTAAACAGGCATGTCTTTAAAGTGCCAGCATTAAGTACAGTACTTTTTATTTTCCCTGGGACTACAAAAATAAGTTCACGTCATCTCTGTGACAAAATTTGTCAGCAGCAAAAAAAGTCTTGGGATAATACTCAATTATTATTGTTGCCTGACATCTCTTGGAATTTTCATGAGTAATCTAAACACAATTATTAAGAACGGATAGACTACTGCAGTAAAGTCATGTAAAGTCCCTGGGGCTGGGGGAGAACTAATAAACGAAAAAGATGTAAGTAGGATAAAAGGGCTTTTTAAGGCAAAACTTTTTAGCAATAATTTTATGAAAGATATACTTAAAGATAATTTCCCAAAATCTTTTGGTAATGTCAAACCTTAGTGTTTTGCTAAATGAAATTAGGAGTCAAATTAAATTCATTGACTATCTAGGTCATATCCAAATAAGACACTAAAACATTAACTGTTAAGTAAGTCTATCTGCTTTTGACTTCTTACAGAGAAACTAAGAGATAAATTTGAATCTGTTAATATGTTTTGTACTTTGTTGAGGAAGTATATGGTTCTAAAAATTATGAAATATATTTATTAGTAAAAGAAACTGTATCTCCAAGAGTTATGATATATACTCATAATTTCCCAATCTAAAGAAAGCAGATTGCTTACTTTTTAGTTGTCTTTAGAAATTAGGTTTTTAAGGGTTAAGAATTCTGACTAATATGGAAGGAAATAATAGGTGTTTTCAGTAAAAGAAGATAAAGGAATGGAAATGCATTTTTTATGAAATTAAAAGAAAATTGTTTACCCTAAAATAAGTTGGTTATTTCTAAATAAGAGAAAAACTGAAAGAGACAGGACAATTGTAGAGGTTTATGAAAAAGAAATCCTGAGAAATGGCTTCTATGTGTAGTCAAGTTGCATAAAATTTAAATTAATTTAATTAAATAAGTGAATTGAAATATTAAAAGTAAGCTGTTTCAAAATTAGAGCTTGTTTCTTTCTTTGTTAAAAGGACGAAGTTTTCCTGTACTATTGGCATGCTCTAAGAAAAAATTATAAAAAGAAGGAAAAAATTTTGTGTTTTATTAAAATTATTTCCTGTGCTGTCTCATTAGTCTTTGATTGCTTAGGTAAACAAAGTCTTTTTAATATTAAAAGAGCTAAATTTTGCTTATAACTAACATTCTCTATTTGCCTGTGAAGTCTTTGTCACAATGATTAAATAGATAACTAAATATCTTTTCACAGTGACTTATGATCCTATCTGACTGTTTTAAAACTTTTAATATGTTTGACCAAGTTCCCCAAAATTAAATCGTTTTTTTCTTAACCTGAAAATAACTTTAAAAATTTTAAGAATGATCCCTAAAACATTTAAAAAGACAGTACTCTCTCTTTATAAAAGGGCAAAATTAAACTAATTAGGCCTATTTGATATGCTAAAATTACACGGGAAGCATTGTCAAATAAGAAATAATAATTAAATTGTATTTGTATGCATATATTATCATTATTAAAAATAAATGTTCCAGAAATTATACAAAATTTCTAAGAATCTACAATGTCCTGATATAATGTTTTTATTTGTAATTCTAGTTGTAATATTAAAATGCTGTGTATTGCAGAAAAAAGTAAATTTCTTAGTCAATTGCACTGTGATCAGATCTTTAACCCTGTCATTTTAAGACTTTCTCATTAATGGAGTCATTATTTTGATCATACTTTTTGCAAATATATTTTATCTTCACAGAGATTCAGAGCAAGGACTCTGACACTTACTCCAAAATACAGGTTTCTGAAAAACTTTCAGATCATACCTTAAACTGAGTGAGGATTTGCTGAACTCTAGGTAAAAGTGGATTCATAAAACTGCTAACTAAAAAAACCAAGATCAACCCTGGCTGTTGTGGCTCAGTGGATTGAGCACCGGCCTGTGAACCGAAAGGCTGCTGGTTTGATTCCCAGTCAGGGCACATGCCTGGGTTTGGGCCAAGTCCCTGCTCGGGGGTGTGTGAAAGACAACTGATGGATATACCTCTTGCATGTCAACATTTCTCTCCCTCTCTTTCTCCCTCCCTTCCCCAATCTCTAAAAATAAATGAAATCTTAAAAAAAGAAGAAGAAGGAGAAGAAGATTAAGCCCAATATAAATTAATTACATGGGACTGAATAGATTTATGAAGATAATTATAATTTTTGTAGCTTTTTATTTAAAATCTTACTGATTCTTTAATCTTTTGTTTTCCAGACATATATAAAGAAACCTTTTCTCTTAAGTTGCTTTTCGAGTTCATTCAACACTACCATGAGTGGAAATAATAGAAGATTTGGAAGCCCTTACTGTAGGCCGAGCACTATTCTTAGTGCTTTACATGTATTAACTCATTTCATCCTCCCAGCAACTCACTGAAGCAGGTACTAGTCTCAGCCCCATTTCACAGTCAAGAGAACTGAGATAAAGGCTGTAAGTTACCTGCCCATGGTCACACAGCTGAGATTTCAATTCAGGCAATCTGACCCCAGAGTCTTAGTTGTTCACCACTTAGTTCACCAATCCTGTCTCCCAGTGCACGAGGAAATGAATAAATGAGGCATATGTACCGGGATGCATATGTGGATGTACGCCTGTGGGTACAGATGCTGAGAAACAGTCACTATGGCAGGGTACCCGTGCTCAGTCTCTCACCGTCCAACCAGGAGGCATAGACACACCTCATGCACACATGCAGTGCTCTGACAGCATCCTGCGTGGAGCTCTGGGCACACAGGGGAATGGTGTCCAGATGGGATGGGAGGGGACAGGGAAACCTTTCTGGAAGAGGTGGCACTGAGCTGAGTTTTGAAGAGTACGTGGGCAGGCAGCCATGGAGTGAAAGGTAGCAAAGGGCATCGAATCAAAAAGACCCTGAAGATTGAAAGAGAAATATAGAGACAGGACGAGACACTGAGAGACAGAGAAATCCTGTCTGAGGATTGTAGAATCCTCAGGATTGTAGAATTGTAGAGGCAGAGAAAAAGCCATAGAGAGAGAAGCAGAAACCAGCTGACTGTGTCGTGACTACTGCTCCTGGCCTGACCTCCAGCTCTGGGACAGAAAATAGCCTGGCTGACCCACAGTGTGCAAAGCATTTCCTGTGTAGCCCTGGGGACCCCTGATCTGTACTTTCTCAGGGGTGGGGCTGGCTGCAGGCAGTGGGGGCAGAGAAGGAGGGTCAAGAAGTCCTGGGCCTGGATGAATTCTCCAGGACTAGAGTGACTGGAGATGGGAAGGAAGTGGCAAGACCCCTTGTACGTGTGCGGGTGTGCGTGTGTGTATGAGGGTGGCTAGGGTGGGGGTGACACGCCTCCACATGTGCAAGCCTGGGACTCCGTGCCTCTTCATGAAAAATAAAGACTAGACGGACACACAACTGGTCATGGTGGCTACCTCCCAGCTCTAAGAGCCTTTCTAAGTACACAAGCCGTGTCCCCTGGCAAGCTGCCAGCGTCAGTGTTGTGGAGCAGCTTCCAGAACACTCTTTTGCCTGCCTGGCCCTCCAGGACACCACCTCTGCATGCTCCCTTCACAGGTCAATGATCTGGTCCCAACTTTGGTTGGGGACTGAGTGATCTAGCCAGAACCTTCTCTGAGCACCCTTCACAGGGAAAAGGGGAAGTGGATGGGGGACAGCTAGGCCTGGCTCCCACAATCCTGACATCCAATTGGGGAAGGTCTCCTCCCCTTAGGAAGGTCCCACACATCCCCCAGTGACTTCTCCATGCCTTCCGCCCAGCCCCTTCCCCAACCTCCCCACTGAGTGCCTGTCCCCACCATCTTCAAGGTTGTTCTTGAGATCAAACCGGCTCTCCCTGTCCTGCCTTTATCCCTCTATCCCTGACACCCTCTTTCCCTATTAGAGTCTTACCTTTGGATCTAGAGCAGGTCTTTTCCCATTTGGTGGACCTGCTCCCAGCAGCATTCTAGCAGAGAGCGCTGCCGCAGAAGGACCGCTACACAGGGAGTTCCTGCCAGGAGGGAGGCGGGGCTTCCACTTCAGCCAGGTAGACGTGCACACAGCAGGAGGTGTTCCAGGTGAAACAGGGGTTTTCAGGACACCCAGAATTATTTTCTCTCCACTCTCCACCTAAGTCTGAGGTCTCAGCCAGGTTACCTTTCCACAACCTTTTGGCTCAAACCCTGACACACCTAACCACCAGCCAGGATCCTTGATTCCCCTATGTGGGGATCCATGGGGCTCACCCCAGAAGATCACAAAAGGGCTGCTGGGCTGGAAGTACACTGGCTTCATCCATCTGGGCCATGCCAGGCCCTTCTGACCCTCACTGGGCCTGATCCCCTGGTCCCCAAGCAGCCACCATCCTATCTTCCCAAAAGGAGACCAATAGATTCCTGGATTAAGGAAAGGAGAGTAATATTTGGTGAGTACCTATCGTGTATCTCCTTTCCCTGACACACCAGCCCTTCTAAAAGGGAATTGCTTATCCTAGTGAAGAATGTTCCAGGTGATGCTACCTCAGGATTCAGAGTTGGGTTGTGCCTGACATATGGGAAGGACAGTGCCCCTTCCTCCCAGCATCCCTTCACAAGGGGAGGGTCTGACTTGGGGGTGGAGCGTATAGGATGCAGGATCCCAGAGAAAAAGAGGCCAGAGCAAAGTGAGATTTCCCCAGGCCAGCTCCCAGGACTGGGTGAGAACCTTGGGGAGAAAGGGGGCGGGGAGGCTGCTGGCAATGAGCTTTCTTTCCTGGTAGTTACGTGAGAGAAGGCTCACAGGCCACACTGCTCTGAAGCATGAGGACCAGGTACGATCTGGATTTGGTGAGAGGCGCCTTCTCCCCACTTCTTCACGGAACTTTAAGTGCTCCAGTTCAGAGAGGGCTGAGGGAAACAGGATGGGACCTGGCGCCCGGTCTGTCTGTGGGTTGGGGGCTCTGGGATGGCCCTGGACATGGCCTAACGGCTCTTTCAGGGCCCAAAGGCCTTCTGCGGCTTGCAGGCCAGGGCCAGCCACAGATGAGCGGGCTACTAACACCTGTGAGACAGCCTGGGGACTCTGAGTAGGTGGAAGTCTGGGTCCTAGGGATGGGGGGCTACAAGGCAGAAAAAGTGAGGTATTAAGGTCAGTGGGATTTCATTTGTAGCCACAGGTTGGCGAGGCAAGAAGAGGTCACACTTCATTCACTTTTAGGGGGAGATCAAGTTCAAAGAGGCCAAGTCAGGGCCGGAGGTGGTAGAGCTACTGCCTATCTGGGCCTCTGGCTCCACAGCCATGCTCTTTCCAAAATCCTAGTCCTCTAGGGCCACCTCTAACGCCCAACTCAATGCCAAGGTCCCAGGAATCCTCTGGGTGACTCCCATCTCAGTTTCATGTCTAAAGCCAGTGCACTTCCGGAAGAAGCCACCACAGCACAGAGAACTGAATGCACATGGCAAATCCCTGCCTGCCCAAGAGGCGTCGCACCTGTTCCTCCTCTCATGTCATCTGAGAGGCTGTCTGCCTTCTCTGGGACCTGCGGCCCTATCCACCGGCCGCTCCAGAAGCGGCCGTGTTCTTACCTAGTACTTCTTCTCCAGCCACTATCTGCAAGTCAAGGGACAGGTGGCTGGGCCGGTGTGTCCCGTCCCTGAGATTTTTGGAATAGGAAACCAAGGATCAAAATTGGTCCTGTGACAGAACCTGTAAGATCAGGCTTGGGAGCTCTCAACACCCCTGGTTTTCTTTCAGTGGGAGAAACGGGCCTGCAGTGAGAGGCTGGAGCCCCCATAGACAGAGACACGGGGGCGAGGGGGAGAATGCTGGTGTGCTGGCGGCCCTCCTGCCTGCCACCGAAGCTGCTCTGTGAACTGCTAAGATCTTTCTGCCTGAAAAGTGTAAGTTGGATTTTGGCCACTTGCCCAAGGCTCTGTCCAGCCCCCACATGCCCTTTTCCATCCATCCCAGAATAGGCAGGACAAAGAGCAGAAGCTCTAGGGAAAAGCAAAGCTGGAGAGGGAGGTGGACCAGTTGGGCTGTCCCTTGGGTTTCTCCCAACAATGGCGTGGGCAGCACATTGTGCATTTCTGGGCTGAGACACCTCCCCGGATACCCCCACCCCTCACCTGGCAGTCAAGTGAGGCGGAGGCAGGAATGGGTGGCAGGGGCAGTTGCTAGTATCTTTGGAAACCTTCGATGCCTGGGGACCACCTCTCTGACCCCAACTCACACAGGCAGGAATGGAAAGAGGTCAGACAGGAAACAAGAAAACAACTTGTTCTGTGCTAAGGAGGAAGGGAGTGACCCCAAGCTTGGGTGGGGAAAGGGACTGGGAGACCTATGGCCAATAGAAGCAAGATGGATGCTTGACCCTACTCAGACCTCCACTGTGACCCTGAGTCAGCCATTTCACTTTATTTTCTCTCAGAGTCCCCAGCTGTGAAAGAAGCAACCAGTTCTGAGCTAGAGAACCCTGATCCCCCTCAAGTCTGAGGACAACTTGGCCTCACGGAGATCCCAGACCCACTCCTAACCTTAGTGCCTGCCAAGCTCCTCCACACTCTTACTGCTGTGACTTGATGTCTGGGTACCTGCCCAAGCAAGGTGGGCAAGCTGATGGGACTAACACCAGTGGCCTCAGATGCCAGGTATGCAGGGATCTCACTGTTGTACAAACTGATGGGAAAGGACAGGAAGCTGGGACTCTCAAAATAGGCAGGGAGGGTAAGCTGCTCCAAAGGCAAGGTGCAGCCCAACACTAATGTCTTTAGGCCAGTCTGATGTGCAGAGCAGATCTCAGAACTGGAGTTTCAGGAGATGGGTGGATTCAGAGCAGGACCACAGTCCACATCTTAGGAGCTCAGAAACCTAGCCCAGCCCCTCCGGGGAGTTGAGGGGACAGGGGGAGAGGAGTACCTGTGAGCCAAGCAGAGCTTACAAACTGTATAAGCTGGGGCAGTGCAGCTGGGGTTAGACAGCACAGGTCCAGGGGTGCCCAGGTCTCATGCACACCAGGCTGTCAGCAACAAAGCTAATTCCAGGGCCCAGCGACCTGCCAAGGCTCAGGGATCAGGCCAGGCTGAGGAGAGGGATCGGCACCTGTGGCTTAGCATGGGCATTAAGGAGAGACTTAGAGTCATGTGCAAGAACTACGGTCTACCCTTGGGAGGAGGGTGTGCGATTAACATCAGGGCAAGGCCACGTGAATGGCTCTAGTTTCTAGGCCACAGATGGGAGACAAAGCGGGAAGAGAGTCTAGAGCAGCAGCCTTGGGAATAGAGAGTCTCATGGCAGTTGTGGCTCCCACAGCTACAGTTCAGGACTGCAAGGGGGCGTGGAACACAGGCCGGCTGTATTCGTCTGTAAGTCCCAGAGGTGACCCAACCCTGAAGGGCAGGGTCTACCTGGGCAGCTTTCTCAGCCCTGCCTCAGAGGTCCCTGGCATTTGAGTGTGGGCCCGAGTGTCCTTTGGGTTAACTCCACTGATGGAGGAGGAGTGCCACATGAAGAGTCCAGACCCCACAGACGCTCCAAGCAGCAGAAGACCCCTATTTGCCTCAGCTTGCAGTTACCCAAGTCCTCTCTTCCATTAATTTACGCTTATCAGGTTCCATGGTTGAGCACATCCTCCAGCTCAGCGCTGTCCAAGAGAACCCTCTGCAATGATGGACATGTTCTCTCCCCACTGTCCGATACAGTAACTACCAGCCATGTATGGCTATTGGACATTGAATTATTAATTTTAGCTCAAATTTACTTTTAATCATTGTGTGTAGCTAGTAGCTACCATATTGGACAGCTCAGTCTTGGCTCTTCCACATGGTGGGTGGGGCAGTAAAATCCTCTGAGGTCCAAACACTTAACTGTATCCACATGCCAGCGATGATCAGAGAGGGCTCTCTCTTCAGGGAAGGGCTGAAGTGACAGAGACAAGAGGGAAAAAAGAAAAGAAAAGAAAGGGAAATACACCCGGGTGGCGGGCTTATGCATTACCTTATTTCATCCTCGCAGAAATCCTTACAAAGTAGGTAAAATCATCCCCACCTTCCAAAAGAGGACACTGAGACTAAGCAAAGTCTCATAAAGTGCTGAGGGTCACATAGCTAGTTAGAGAGAGGGTCAAGGTTTGACCCCAAGTGCCTGCCTCCAAAGTCCACGCTTTTCTGCCTTATCACATAGATGAGGAAGAAAGCACCTCTTCCTGGCACCAACGGGTTAGCACTGAGCAGGGCCAAGCCACAGGCTATCACACAGTTCTCCAACGTGCCCCTTCCTGAGCGAGGTCTGCCCCGTCACAACTTCATTATTTGGCTTAAAGTGAGTTCTATTACTAGAATTCAGACATAATCAAATTCACACATAAGGCCAAAGGCACATGGCCAAAGAAAAATTATCTGCTTCTAGGCCGTCCATTAGTGCGGGTAATTAACGGCTGATTTGATATTCTTGGCATAAAGGAAGGCAGAGCTCTGCTTTGTTTCGGCTGATATTAAAACACCTCTTACACATGCTGATTCAGTCGCTCGCTGGAGGACCGGACAGCAGGGTCAGAAGTGAGCTGGAAGGGAAGGAGATGAGGGTGGGGAAGGAATGAACATTCCTTCGATATCTGTTCTGTGCCAGGTGCCAAGCTAAGAAGTTCAGCAGATTATCTCAAGTGATGATCATCCCTCGGAGGCAGCTATGACTATTGTTTGCCCAGCTCTGAAGCTCAGAGCAGGGAGGCGACTTGCCCAAAGTCACATACACAGTTGACAGTGGCAGAATATGGCCTGCCTGACTCCAAGCTCATTTTATATCACACTGCCTCTTGGCAGAGATCTAGAAAACCCAGCAACACTAAAAGAAGTCCTTAACTCCTTTCCAGCTCTATCTGGCATACTGCTGCAGCCTTCCCTTCTCCCATTTTCCCAGAAGTTCAGGCTCCCATGAGCAGGAGAGGACCCCCGCCCCCAACCCCATTGTGCAATCAATGACAATGAGAGGCAGGCGTCCCCTTCTTACCCACCACTTTCCTCCCCACCCCATGGGGTGCTGCCAGTTCAGCACAATAGTGCATTCTGTGTCCAAGAGCCTCTGCTGGCGGCCCCCAGCCTTTTGCTGCCCCTCCAGACAATGGCAGAGCCCAAAAGCCCTGATAGCCGGTGACAAATATATGTGAGCTCACGGGAAGTGGCCTTCAATAGTCCGATAGCTTCCTGTATCCTGACATTGTAAAGGGCCACTTCCTGTGCTGTCTCCGAAAATATAGCAAGGCAGTGCTGGGGGCAGGGGCAGACGCAGGGCTTCCCTATCTACCCCCCACCCTCAGGCCAGGCTCTCCTACAGATTTCCAACATTCATGTCCTTCAAGGATGCCACGCCTCACCTGCTCTCTAATCCAAGGGTGAATTCTCTGCTGGCCTCTGATCAGTCCCTCCACCTCCTGGCCAAACCCTACCCAAGCCCATTCACAACAGAGCAGCCTATTTTTAAAAGTTCTACCACCTTCCTAAATACCCCCTTCCCCGCCCAATTCCAGGATCTCGGGCTTTCTGCTGGGAAAGGTTTTCCCATGTCCACGCACACTGATCTCTGGTGTACATGAGACACATTTCCTGGTGTTGCTGGTCACTGGTCTCTGAATGATAACCTCCGATAGGCTTACAAATGCTTATTGAGTCGCCCCTTCCACCTTATCTTTGCAGAGTGAACATTCACAAATCCTTCAGCTTCCTCCCTGTCACAAAAAGCTAAGCACAGCAAGACAGCAGGGAGCCAGGTAGGGGTCTTATGACTTTGATTAAATTTAGTTTTAAAGCCTAGTTCTTGAAACCATATCCCTATAGGTAGTATGGAAAATAATGCAATAATTAATAACTAATAATGTAATAAACTCTGTTTTGCATACTCACAACTGTAAACCTACTTTTGCCCACCCTGTATCTACCCCTGAGGCAGCAGAGGACAGTAGCCTGGACTTGACTAGTGGTCACAAGGTCAGGACCTCTGACTGACTAACCTAACCCCTTTACCTAAGTTATGTTTCAGTTCCTGAGTCCTAAGGTGGAACCACCCCCTGGCTATTTTCCCATGAGAAAAGACCTCAGAGCTGTCCTTAAGACCTGAAGAAATGATCCATTGCTGTTACCTCACCTCTGACAGTCAGCTCCCAGAACGGCCCCAAACCCCTAACCCATGGTGTCTTGTGATTTTGCCCTACATAATCTGTAACCTACACGCCATCTGGGAGTTCAGGCTTTTGAGCATTAGCTTCCCGTTCTCCTGGGTGGCACCATTCATAATAAAATAGCCAATACTCCCCCACTGCATTTCCCGGTGTGCAGTGTTTGCCTTTTCTAGCACCGGGTGGACAAACTCTTTCTGTTCTGGAACACAGGGAGCCTCCCTACTCTCTCTCGAGGCTCCAGCTGGACATGGGAAAAATCTTTCCCACACACCTTGCCTGTCTGCAGAAGCTGGTCGAAGAGATCAAGACTGCCTACCAACTGTCAGGGAGGCAGGGGCAAGAAGGGAGCTGATGTACTGAGTGTCTCTGTGGAGCCAGGCATTAGGCTTCCCGAATGACAAAGGTGGTGACGCAGGGAGTAAATCCTCAGTAAAGACAAGGAGGCAGAGAAGTCAACTCACTGGCCCAGGGACACCCAGCTAATGAGAAGCAGAGCCCTACTACGCCCAGTGCTCCTTGGCACTGAGAGACAGGTTTAGTTAGGTCTATGGGAAAGGGAGGATACCACTTGCACCCTCCTCTCACACCCCCTTAGGATCTCCACGCCATATCCCAGACATTGAAAGCCCTCCCCCAACTTCCTGGCGCTGGAGGAGCAACCCTGCAGAGGGGCATGGGACTTCACCCACCCTGCCAGCAGCCTGCCTGGGGAGGGGAGTATTGTTCTCCACATTCAATAGAGCAGGCACTGAATCAGCCTCAGGCTATTGTGGTCATCTGGGGGGTGGGGGCTGGTGAGGAAGACAGAGACGGGTCAAGAGGTAACAATCCATTCATCTCTCCTAGCCACTGGAGACCTCAGAGCTGCAGCTCAGCCAGTTCAGAGCCCCAGGTCCAGAGTGTCCAGGAATTAAACAAAGAGGTCTCTGGAGATAGGAGGAAGGAGAAGGGGAAGAAGCTCTCCTTGACTTTCCCACCCTCCTCCCACCACAGGACACTCCTATCACAGGAGCAGAAAGGCAAAGAGCACAGTGAAATTGGGAGGGATACATCCTGCAAGCCAGGGAGACCTCACCAGAGACCCTATCAGTTGGCATCATGGTCTTGAACTTCCCAGGCTCCAGAAAGAGACTTCCAGTGAAGACAGAGGTGTAGGTAGACACACACTTCGTCTCCTCACGCAACCATAGACAGAATTACAACCAGATCTCAAAACAACACCCAGAACCATCAGAAAATCGAGCTGTATGGAAGTCTGACAACCAAGGGTTTAAAGAAAACACATTCATCCAGACAGGTGCCTTTTCTACACAGGCCATGCTACTAAGACCCGAGTCATAGCACTTCTACCTAATACACAGAAACAAACACAGGGAGGCTGCCAAATTGAGGAGGCAAAGAAAAATGGCCCAAATGAAAAAAACAGGACAAAACCCCAGAAAAAGAACTAAATGAAACAGAGATAGATGCAGAATTCAAATCACTGGTGATAAGGATGTTCCGAGAACTCATTTAGTATGGCAATAAAATAAAGAAATGAAGTTTATACTAAGTAAAATAAAGGAAAATATATAGGGAACCAACAACGAAGGGAAGGAAGCTGGGGTTCAAATCAATGATTTGAAACAAAAGGGAGAAATAAACATTCAACCAGAACAGAAAGAAACAGGACTTCAAAAAAAAAAAAAAAAAGTGAGGAGAGGCTTATGAACCTCTGGGACAACTTTAAACATACCAATATCCGAATCATAGGGATGCCAGAAGAAGAGGAAGAGGAAGAAATTAAAAGTTTATTTGAAAAAAATAATGAAAGAAAACTTCCCTAATTTGGCAAAGGAAGTAGACATACAAGTCCAGGAAGCACAGAGAGTTCCAAACAAGTTGGACCCAAAGAGGACCACACCAAAACACATCATAATTAAAATGCTAGAGGTTAAAGATAAAGAGAGAATCTTAAAAGCAGGAAAAGCAGAGAGTTACCTACAAAGGAGTTCCCATAAGACTACCAGCTGATTTTTCAAAAGAAACTTTGCAGGCAAGAAGGGACTGGCAAGAAGTATTCAGTGATGAAAAGCAAGGACCTACAACCAAGATTACTCCATCCAGCAAAGCTATCATTTAGAACAGAAGGGCAGATAAAGTGCTTACCAGACAAGGTAAAGCTAAAGGAATTCATCATCACCAAGCCATTTTTTTAAAATATTTTTTTAAAGATGTTATTTATTTTTACACAGAGGGGAAGGGAGGGAGAAAGAGAAAGAGAGAGAAACATCAATGTGTGATTGCCTCTTGCATGCCCCCTTCTGGGAACCTGGCCCTCAACCCATGTGCCCTGACTGGGAATTGAACCAGTGACAGTTTGGACTGTGACCAGTGCTCAATCCACGGAGCCACACCAGCCAGGACACCAAGCCATTATCATGTGAAATGTTAAAGGGACTTATTTAAGAAAAAGATCAAAACTATGAACATTAAAATGACAACAAACTCACAACTATCAACAACTGAATCTAAAAAAACAAAAACAAACTGAGCTAACAACAAGAACAGGAACAGAATCACAGATATGGAAATCATTTGGAGGGTTATTTGGAGGGAAATCATTTGGAGGGGGGAAAGGCAGAGAATTGGAGGGAAAGGTACAGGGAATAAGAAGCATAATTGGCACAAAATAGGCAGGGGGATATAAAGAATAATATAGGAAAGGGAGAAGCCAAAGAACTTATATGTACAACCCATGGACATGAACTAAGGTAGGGGGAATGCTGGAAGGAATGGGGGTACTAGGCAGGGGGACAAAGAGGGAAAATTGGGACAATTGTAATAACATAATCAATATAATATACTTAAAAAAATAAAATTAAAAAAAAAACCCATAAAAAAAAGAAACCAGGAGGGACAGCTGAGCCAGCTTGACTTCTCCCCCACGACTGAGAGGGTGACTGCCTCTGTGTCTCCCTGATCTGCAATAACAGAGACATCGCTCTCTGCCCTGCAGGGACTGGAGGAGGGTTAAATGAAATACTGTGAAGTGCCCAGTCCAACACTTGGGCTGAGTTTGGTGAGCAAGCAGGTTCCCCTCTTTTTCTCTGGGACTGGTCTGCCTCAGTTTTCCGAGACTAACAAGGTCCCCAGGGGAAAGAGGGTGGCTGCCTCCTGTCCCTTTTCCAAGCCACAGAGAATCCTGGGACTCAGAGAACTGCTGCCTCCTCTTCCGTGGCACTCTGACAGAAAGCACCCATCTTCCCACCTCCTCTGCTGGCTCCTGGACCCTGGGGAACCAGCGGCCACGAGAGACCCAGGCTGCTGACCTCAGAGGGAAACACCGAGATCTGGAGAAGAGCAATATGCCATCAGAAGGCCCTGAAATGCTCTCTAGCCCACCTACTGAGGCCGCATGAAAGTGACAGGGAAAGTGGGGTTCCAGGTCAGGTCCAGGTGCTCACGTATTATCTGTGGCCAGTTCAGATTCCTAGAAAACTACTTCTGAGCCACTTCCCCATCCTGCATTCTGCTTACATGAGCTCAGTGGGGAAAGGCTTTACTAGACCATCAGCCTGAACCAATCCAACCAGGCAGGCCAATCTTCTGGAAAAAAACAATGAGAGCGACGTTTGGGTTCTCAGCGCTGTTTCTATCGCTCCCTACCTGGAAGAGCACGGAGAGAGGCAGGGTGCAGAGGTACAGAGTCATAGGGTACACAGGGTGCCGAGCACGGCTAAAACAAGGGCGGCCCCTTCAAAGTCAGTGTGCCCCCACTGGGAGAGCCTGGGCCGCGGCCAGCCTGTTAACAGTCGTCTAGAGGAAGGGCATCTAGGCTCTGATAAGGCAGGGGAAGAATAGGACCCGCGCTTGGGGCCCCCCCGTCTGTTCCTTCACCCCAGAGACCACAGGGATAATCAACTCCTAGGGCCTTCCGGCCTCAGCCCTGGGAGTTTAGGTCCTACCCTAAGGCCTCTTGGGGACAGGAGGAGGAGGAGCCAGCCCCGGCCTCAGCCCAGGGCCAGGCAAGCAGCCAGGACTCGCAGGAGCTTGCCTCCAGAGGCTGGCACCCCACGTCCAAGGCTCTAGCTGCTGCCATTCTCCCCTGGGGAGCTTTCCCAGACAGTCCCTTCCATGCTTCTGTCCTGTCTAGCCTCCTGTTACAGGCTGAACCATTCCCCCTACCCCCCAAAAATCCATGTGTTGAAGCCCCAACCCCTGTACCTCACTCAGAATGCGCCTGTTTGGAGATAAGCCCTTTAATGAGGTGATCAAGTTAAAATGACGCCATTAGAGTGGGCCCTAACCCAATCTGGCTGGTGTCTTTACACGGAGACTTGGACACAAAGAGAGATACCAGGGCCTCCTGTGCACAGAGGGACACCGTGTGAGGATGCAGCAAGATATAGAAATCATCTGGAGGGTTATCAGCTGGGAGGGGAAAGGCAGAGAATTGGAGGGAAAGGTACAGGGAATAAGCAGCATAATTGGCACAAAAAAATGGCCACCTGCAAGTTAAGGACAGAGGCTGCAGAGGAAACCAACCCTGCCGGACCTTGATCTCGGACTTCCAATCTCCGGAACTGTGAGAAAATGAATTTGTTGTTTAAGCAGCCCAGCCTGCGGTATTTTGTTGCAGCAGCTGTAACCAACTAAGACGCCTCCCTGCCTCATCTGGGGGATCGTGTGGAGAGACCTGGGGGGACTTCCTCCTCACCCACTCTCAGCTGCTCCTCACGAAGGGTTGGTGCTCCAAGAGCCACAATAACCAGGCAGGACCCCTTCAGCCCAGTTTCTACAGCCTCCTTCTGAAATCTCCATTTGCCTGCAGGCCAATCAATCCGTGAGCCAACCAAGGTAGGGCTGTGTGGGTGCTGGGGACCTGCCCCACAGTGGGACAAAGGCATAATTGCCACTGTAACGAGGAGGTATCTCAAGATCGACAAGCAAAGCAGGCAACTCCACGGAATATAACAAATTTATTATAGGGTAATTTACTCACAGGATGTGGAGTTGGAGTGGACAGATGACCAGAGGTTCTGTGAAAATGATTTTCCGCTAACACGCCCCCGTAACAGTACTTTTTTTATAGTGTAACTCAGGTACTAACAAATGAGAAGACCAAGAATGCAGGGCACATACCTCCTGGTGGTCTGTGATAGGTGACTGTGTACAACGGATACTCTTACCAGTTCAATATTTAGCTTGGTTGTAATATCATTCCAGCTATTACTAACAAAAATATTTATGGCTACATATCTAAGGAACACAAATGATCACCTAGGCGGCTTTGCTATGCTTTGCCCAGGACATTAAGGTTGGTCGAAGGTCCCAGCATGGAAATTCCAGGTTACAAAGATGGAGTTGGTTTTGTTCACATCTACATCTATATCGGACCCCTCTGGGGCTGGGGATGCCACAAGGTTCCAAGGCGGTGCAGGAGGGGCTGGGTGGTGGGGGACCCAGCAGGAGGCGGAGAAGCATCAAATGGCAGAGCCTCAGGGCCTCAGAGCTGAGCGTCAGTGAGCCTCACCGCTCTCCAGCCTTGGCCACAGTGTGACTGTGGGCCTCAGTTTCCCCTCTACACTCAGGCAACCCCTCACAGTGCCCAGAGAGAGACCAGAGTCTAGAAGTGTGGGGAAATCCATGGGATGGAAAAATACTACTAACCAAAATAACCAATTCTTCCTAAGTGCTAATTATATTTGGGTCTCTGCTCCAAATGCCTTGCATGTTTTATTTTAATCCTCACAATAACCCTATGAGATAAGTAGTTCATTAACCCCACCTGACACATAAGATTGAAACACTGAGACGTTAAGCAGCTTGGCGAAGGCCACACAGCTACAAGTGGCTGGGCTTTGAACCCAGTCTAACTCCAGAACCGAGTTTCTTGGAGGGGCTTAGGGAGGGCTTAGATCTGAGCCCACTGAGGCCCCAGCATGTGTCAGCAAGGCAAAAGCCAGCCAAGAACAGGCCTTTAGGGACAACAGCAGCTGAACAATAATCCACCTTGTCATCAATTGACCAAATTATAAACGCACAGGATGCCAGCTGTGGGAAAGGCTGTGACCTCCTCCATACCACATGTGAGGAAAACAACGTGGAGAGCATCAAAGGCACAGGTCTGTCTCTGGTCGGTGCGCTGGGAAAGAAACCGGGAACAGGGCAGGGAAAGCCAGCTGCCGCCTCCACCAGAGGTTCAGGGCACACGAGCTGCCGGCAGAGGGGCTGTAGCTGTGCCCACTCTGTGCCCGACAGCAAGCTGGCGCTGCACGGTGTTTACCCTCATCAAGTCAGCTGGTCTGCAGGGCAGCTGACCTTTGTTTGGTGGGATGACTAGATGCAAACCGGGAAGGGGACAGGGGGCACAGGGTGGCTGCCAGCCCAGTTCTGCCAAGAATTCCCTGTTATCTTGGGTGAGCCATTTCCTGCTCTCCGCCTCAGATCCCCATTGTTAGCCTGGGGAGAGCCAGCGCTCTCTACCTTCTTTTTGAACTCCTTGGAGATGAAGGACACATGAAAAAAGGACTTCATATAAATGCAAGGAGTTTACATCAGCTTCTTGATGAAACAAGGGAAGCAAAGCCTGCCCGGTTTGCAAGGATTCCTTCTGCCTCACCCTACCAGTCTGCTCTCCCCTCCCAGGCCTCCGCGCTAAGGGGCAAATGGAGACAAAGCAGAGACCCAGGAGCAGCGGTCCCTCAGGCCCCCAGGCATTTCCACACCTCCTCCTCAGGATTTCCGTATCCCCGGGGTCAGCAGGGGTGTGCTGAGGCTCAGGGTGAGCCCCACATTGCAAGGGCTTCAAGTGGTCCCCTGGGCTCCAACCCAAGGCCTTGCCGGATTCCTTGGAGCGTTCCCACCCACCCTGCTGAGCTGCTGCAGCGCTTTGATCGCTACTACACGAAGGGTTTCCTGAATGCTTTCCTGAGGACATTGTTCCCCACTACAGAGTCATCAGGGTCAAATGCATCATGGGCTATGCTGGTCCAGGTCCTACCCAGTGGGGAAAGCCAGCCCTCTGCCCAAGCCCTGCTTCCCCTGGGAAAAGTAAGGCAGCCATTTCTTTGGGTTTAGCTCTTTACCAGCCTCAGGGAAAGCAAAGCTGTAGCAAAATACTGCTGCCCCGAGCTCGAGGCTGCTGGCCCCTCAAAGTCACACCTGGTAGTCCCGTCTTCCAAAGGGGCTTGCTTCTGCACCCAGCCCCAGGGCCTGCTCCATCCCAGAATCACTCTCAGGGGCCTCTTCCTTCATTCAACATTTATTGGAAACAACTCTGCAACCCTCTGCAAGGAGCAGAGATGAGCGAGACCTGGTCCCCACCCTCAGGGAACTCAGGGTCTAGCGGGGAACAGATACAGGCCCGTGACAGAGCCTTGTAGTAAATGCTGCAGTAGAATGGACACAGGGCAGCAGAGGCAGAGAGGAAATGACAAGCTCTGCCTAGGGGAGGGCGTCTGGACCACAGACACTAAACCTTGTAGTGTGCCAGGAGCTCACCAGGTAGCCAAGGAGGCATGAGGCACAGTGCACATGGAGGGGTCAGGATTTGAACAAGCAGGCTGCACTCAGGAAATGGCAAATGCTAGGTATGCCAAGTTCTGTCCTGGGGGTGATGGATGAGGTTGGGAGGCAGTGAAGGATCTTGCGTGGCTCGCAAGGGGCTTTGATGAGGAGCCACAGGGGTCTTTAAGGAGTGACCTTAATAAAGATGTGTTTGAGAAAGAACACGCTGGCAGAAATGGGGAGAATTTTCAGATCAAAATTTTAGGCACAGGATAATGAGGGCCTGAAGCAAGGATGTGCGAGGAAGAAGACAATTCCAGAGAAGTGGGTTGCCACAGGTTGGTGGCAGAACCCAGGAGGGGGGGTGGAAGGGAAGACAGTCAGGAACCACTTGAGCAACAGGACAGAGGAGTCAGACTCTAGGCCACACCGTGCTGGGATGTTTACAAGCATCCTTGCAGCCTTCATCACTCTGTAAGGCAGGTAGAATTATCCCTACTTTATGATGATGCTTAGAGAAGTGAAGTGACTTTTCTAGCCACACTAGATCAGAGTGAAGCTTCAAACCCATACCAATTCTTTTAATCATCAGGCTATTTGGGAAATCTAGACAGTGATGTGCAGTAAGCTGTTTCAGAGAATGATCTAGAGTTTAGGAGGAAACTCACAACTAGAGATAGACATTTGGGAGTCATCAAGTTACATACAGGTAGTAGCTGAAGCCACAGAGGCGGCTGAAACGGTCCCGCAAGAAAAAGCCAAGGATGAAGCTGGAAGAAGGCTCACATTTAGAAGAGTGGGGAGAGCTGAGACAGGACACTGCAAAGGTGCCGAGTCAAGAGAGAATCCCAATCAGAGGGCTGAATCCTGCAAGTAGCCACCGTCTGACTAGGACCAAAAGGAGGATGAGAGATTTGAAACTACAGAGGCTTTTAGCCAAAATGGCTTCGCTGCTGTCGAGGTGGAGGAGGAGAGCAAGCAGCAAAGGGCAAGGAGGAGCCCAGGGATGGGGTGCGGCACTTGAGGAACTTGGGTTTAAAAAAAAAATCTTGAAGATTGGATCCAGAAGCTATAAATGGAGAGCGCCAGGCAACAGGGTTATGCAAATATTTCCAGCTGCACTTGGCAGCTCAGGCCTCGGGGCAAACAGAAATGGACAGTGGAGCCCAGGCTGGAAGTGAGGGAACGGGGCAGTGGAGGGGGCATAAGGGCATAAGGTCTTTGGAACCTTCCAGAGAGAGCTGCCCCTGCGAGGATGCTAGTAAAGATCTTTGAAAATCTCAACTATTTGGAGGACCCATTTGGCATTTTTAAACAAAAATAAAGCCAGGATCTACCTTTGTGTTATGTAAAAAGGATGTGATAAACAGATAACTGATGTTAACAAATTCAAAATAAATGAATTTTTTAGGTCTATCTCTGAAGCACCACTGGAACTGATCACTAATGACTAATTATTCCACTTAACTCTTAAAGCTGATTTCCCAAAGACTTCTATTTAGCAAATACTTTAAGAGACTGTGTAGGGAAAAGGAATAAAAGAGCATTTACTTCTTTTTCATTAGTTAGATTGGCTGCCATTCCAAGTCAATAAAAGCGAGGTTTTACTGGGATGTAATATACCACTAGCATGTTTTCAAAGCACTTTCTAAACTGGTTTCTCACTCTTTTTACCCTAGCAGCAGGGAACACATTAGCACTCCCATTTTGCGGTGAGGTCACCAAGACCAGGAGAGGTGAAGGCACATGTCCCTGGTCACCCAGATGTCTTGCCTCAAAGTCCAAGGCTCTCCTCTACGCATTCTCCTGAATGTGCCACTCCTGGGTATGACCTTCCTCCCCACCTCCCATCTCTGGCCTTGCAGACAGCACCAACGGAACTACGCCTCAGCAGCACAGGTCTAGAGCTTGCAATCCCCCAGCCACTGTGGTTCTTATGTAAGGCAGTCCTTACTGTAAAACATCCCTACAAAGCCCTCAGCCACCAGGCCTGAGCTGCGACGGTCCCTTTGACCACTCTCCCAGCCAAGGCCACTCTCATCTCCAGCTCCCTGCCTCACCAGGCTGACAAGACATGCAACTATTGCAAAAAAAATTAAAGCAGCTAATATACGAGGGGGAAGCCCCCCCCCCCCAAAAAAACCCTGAAATTACCTTCTGGAGGGCAGGCCCCTTGTAGTACAGACTTTCCCCACTACATCTCTATCAGTGTACCAGCTGGCGTTGTGAGATGCTCTGTTCGGCTTCAGTAAATTATTTTGAAGCCTCTTTCAACGTTTTGCCCATTTCATGATGGGTGATTTACGAGTGCATCTGTCCACACGACACTGAGTGTTCAGCAGTTTTTGACCAAAAACAGCATGACCCATGCCCACCCTCCCTATTCATCCCATCTCACCCCAAGCAACTTTTGTTTGTTTCCCCAGATGAAAAAAGTCCTCAAAAGGAAGCGTCTTGCCAATGTGGAAGAGGTGAAACAAAACAGGGCAGGAGCACCAAAAGGCATCCACATCGATGAGTTCAAAAACTGTTTATAAGCAGTGGAAAAAACAGGTGTATTGTATCAAATGGAGAGTACTTTGAAGATGACTGAAGTTTTAACATTTGGAAATACACAATTTTTTATAAATTCCTGGGTTTTTTGACCCGCCCCCCCTTGTATACTGAGCATGTACTGGTTGCCATGGACTCTGAGTTACCTTCTTCTCACAGCCACCCGACAAAAATAGGCCTCCTTGTCCCCCTTTTACAGATGAGGATGCTAAAGTTCAGAAAAGCTAAGTGACTTGCCCATGGTCAATCAGCTAGTTGTTGAGGCTGTATTCACGATTCAGGTCTGTCAGAATCCATTCCACTTTATTTTCACTCTACCACGTTGCCCTGCTTCCCCATTCTACAAGTACCTACAGGCCCAGGCCAAAGCATAAAAGTGAGCTTTTCCATGGACATCTGGCCCCCAAGTGAGTCTGGGGAGCCTAAGTCCACGGTGCTTCACCTCATTGGCAGCTCCTGGGAAGCCAAGAGTCAAAGGACTCCCTGGCAGGCTTGTCCAGGCAGCTGCTCAGCGGACTTGTGCTAACACAGCAACAGGCACAGGAAAGGCTCCAGAGGGAATGGAAGACCACCAGACGCTGGGCTGCTGAGGGAAGAGAAGGGATTCCTGCTGTGCCCAGGCAGCATGGCCCTACTCTAAGGCAGCCACCATCACTGGGCCGGGAAGAGACCCAAGGCAGGGCAAGCGGGAAGCCCCAAGCAGGTCTACTTACTAGTGTTTCAGTAAATGTGACTGCTGGGCCAGTCCAAGACGGTCACATGCCTCCAAAGTGAATCAGCAGGCATGGAAGAAAACCAGCTCATGCCCTGGTTCATCCCAGCAGCCCTGGCCTGCCTTTGCTCACACCCACTTCCACCCTGCCACTTCATGTCGCCTAGCATACAAGAAAGCATGCATGCTCTTACTGCAGCAGATCTCAGCCAGCCGTGGGAAAGAAAGCTCACCGAGAATATTAATAGACTTGCTGGAAGCAGAGATTCAGTGAGGGCAAGACCTAGGAAACGAAGTTATTTAAAAGAGGGCATAACTAACATGAGCCTGGAAGAGGGAGCAACTTGGGTTTCCAAAGAAAGGGCTTCCTCAGTCAGGCCCTGGGAGGAGATACACCGGCAGTGACAGGAATCTTCTAAAATATCTGAAAATCCACAATGTCTTAGTCTATCTATGGAAAAAACTTTTTGGTGTTTGTGTAGCTTTTTCTGTCCGCTAATGTTTTGCTTAGGCTGACCCTACGTTTGTGCAATATGCTCAAAACTGTTCCAAGGGTAACCACTCCTAGGATCTAATATTTGCCACAAATCGTTAGGTTGCCAAATAATTAATCACTCAATTAAGAGGAGAGGGACAGATGAGAAGTCACAAATTGGCGGCCAATAGGTCCAATTAACCCCATGGGTATGCTAGCATGCTTAGAACATTTTTAAAAAATGAATTGTTGCCCTGGCTGGGTGGCTCAGTTGGTTCAAGAATTGTTCCATGCAGCAAAAGGTTACAGGTTCAATCCCCAGTCAGGGCGCATACGGGAGGCAACCAATAGATGTTTCTCTCACACTGGTACTTCTTTCTCTCTCTCTTCTATTCCTCTCTCTCTAAAAATCAATGAAAATAATAAAAACATATCCTTGGGTAAGGATTAAAAAAATTAAATGAATCAACATTTAAAAATCAGAAGACCACATATACACACAAACACATGCGCAAAAATCCTAAAAAAATCTGGTATCAGCAGCAGAAATTGGAAGATGCTGAGTAGTGACTGCCCCCTTTAGGCAGACCTGCGCTTTCCAGTTCCTGGCCTGGCGCAATCATTTGAGCCACCTGACTGACCCCTGTAAGCACCCCCATTTGCTGTTCCTAGTTAAGCCCAGGGAAGCGATGCCAGGCTTGGTCATGCTCAGGCCTGCCACAAGGGGGAGAACTGGTCTGCCAGTGCCTGCCCATCAGGCAGAGCCTGTAACCAAGCTCAGCCTGGCATATCCTTTCAAAACGAAAAGCTCCATCCTTGCTTCAGTAGCAGACACTCCTTCCCCATTCTCCCCATCCGATCTGTTCCCAGAAAAGCAACAGCAGCTCATGTCAACATTCCCTCTAGGCCTTGGCAACCTGACTGGCTCCTCCTCCTCTCTAGCCACCACCTCCCACATCTTCCCAGCTCCTCTCATTCCACAGCTAGTGCCCCAACCTGTTCAGGAATTCTACCTGCATCACCTGTTAGCACCATCAGGCCTCAGATCCTGAGATACGAAGCAGGTACACACCCTTTCCCTTTTTAAAGGCACTTAGTTCTTCATCAAATGCACATTACCCGTCTTTGAAAGCTCACTTAGGTTAACTGTCAGTTGACTTCATGAGGCAATAGGTTCTTCTGCCTCCTCCTGCCCTCTGCTCTCACTCCCCTTCCAATCTCACCGGCAGCACCTTAAGTGGTAGCTTCTAGTATAAACTTCTACAGCCCTTTAGGAAAGACATTTGGTATAATGTGTTGAGATGCTTAAATTTGTTCTTACCATTCCACCCAAAATGCCATTTACTATTCCCACCATTTAGTCCAAAACGCAGGAAAAGCCTTATACCCATGTAAGATACTCATTGCACTATTTATGCCAATGAACAGTCAGAAACAATCCAAATGCCCACTAGCAATAGGGGAATTGTTAAAAAAACGTAACAAAATGGTAGCCTTTTAATTGTGTTAAGGGTTCTGGGAGTTGTACTAGAGCCCTTTTCTTAAAAATCCCTCTCCAATGCTCTTTAAAGGACATACGTTACTTTTGTAGGGAAAAGGGTGTGTTTGTGAAATTGGAAAATTTTATAACTGTTAAGGTTCCTGGTCTGCTCTTAGATTTTTGAAAGGTCCAATAAGCCTCTTAACATCACAATAGAAAAGCTCCTGGGAACCTGCGCCTCCAGAACGCAGGCCTCCAGGACCCAGTGCGACCACACCAATAAAAAGAAGCTCCAGGACCCTGGAGTCCCCGGTTAAGGGCCAATGTTATCCCACCCTGAAATGCCTGCACTTGCATAACTCCTAAGGAGACCCCAACCACCACCTGGAAGATCGGATTAGATTACTATGGTTCTCAGATGCCACTTTAATCATCTTTTGCACTACACAGTGACGGGAGGTGGAAGATGGTGATTTTCAAGCAAATTCACCCGCCCCGAGGTGAAGCGCCTGGGCTGCCAAGAACAGAAAAGTGCTCTCCTTCCCAAGGGAATCCCCCACTTCCTGAGCTGGGAGGGCAGGATTTCAGAAAGCGAGCACAAAGGGCAGGGCAAATGAGTGAAGGGAACCAGGTGGATATCTGAATTCTTCCCATTCAAACGGGAACCAGAGGTGTGGGAGCTCTCCTAAGGCAGCACCCCAATCCCATGCACTGCTGCCTGAGGCCAGCTGCCTCCCCACAGAGACAGACAGCCAACGTCCACTTCATAACACGACTTCCAGCAGTGCGCCCAGCAGCCCAGTGGTCGTGGCCACCACGCAACAGATGCAGCCTGCAGGCCGGAACCCTCCAGGGCCTTCCTCTTCACTTGGCCTTTCAGCGCTAGTGTGTCTTCCTGACCAAAGAGCAGGCGGTTTGTGCGTGGCCGGGTTGTGCCGAAGGGGCCAGAATAAGCAACAAAGCAAATCAGATGTGGGTTCTGGAGCTGGGTCAACATGGTGGCCAGCACCAGTCACAGCCCACAGAAGGGCCTATATGGCCCCGTGTCCTCTATTAATTCTTCTCCGGGCGGTTTCTGTTTAGGACAGCTTTAGGGGCAAATTCCAGCTTGTCCTTAAGGCTCACCACCTGCGTGTGGTCCTTGCCTAGCAGCTCATCCAATTTGCGGTCCTCCCGACGCTCTGAGATGCTCTTCTCCTCCTCCACAGGCTGGGATTCCTTTCCCCTGATGAACCATTCCAGGTGGTAGCCCACAGCCCCAACCACGAAGGCCACAGGAAATGTGACATAGGGAGCATAAGTACGCACCACGGTCCAAAGCACAGGCCACATGACATCTGCAGAAGAGCACGAGCAGCATTAGGGAGACACCAGCACCCCCTCCCCACCAAATGGACCACCTACCAGGGCTCCCTACTTACCAGGCAGCTTGGCACAATTTACTGAGCATGCACCCCAAACAGAGTAATGCAAGAGGGTACCCTGATTTATGCAAGAGTTAGGTTCCTAACACAATCTAGAAAATTTCAAAAAATTCAAGTGTTAGAAAAGGGGAGAAGACTCTCCATTTTACTCATAGGTACTACACTTTTTGACAATTATGCAACCATGTATGGCAAAGTTTCCCTTGAGGGGACCTCTGGGCCTTACCTAATAAAGCTTCCAGCCTGTTCTTGACACCAGGCCTTCCCTCCAGTTTGCCAACCATTCAAGAATGGGAATGAAGTCTTTTTCTCACGTCCACCTCCTGAGGTGGATGCCATTATCAGAGAATTAAGTAACTTGCCCAAGTCTCAACTATAAGATCATTCCATTTGTGCACCTATAGATACTCCTTCAACTTGGCTACTTCTGGTCTAAAGTGAACAATCAAAACCTCACCAAGGTTAAGATGACTCTCTCCCTTTCTCTCTTTAGGTCCAGTTCTCTTTGGAGAAATCCCAGCATTCTGTGGACGTAAGACTATAATGGGCGATCATCAGGGAAAAGAACTGCAGCAGCTCCAAGATTCCCCTCCAGGTCCTGTCTTAGCGCCAAGCTGGACAATTCACCCACCAGTCCCCACCGGATCCTCACAACACCTCTATGAGGTATGAGCCCAGATTTCTAAGGCCACAAAAGCTCTGGGACATTATAGCAATATGCCCCAAATCACTAGAAATGACATGGCCACTGATTTTGAACCCAGGCCCTCCAAATTCAAATCCTGTGCTCTTTCTCGTGGAAAGAACACACTGCCAAAAGGTGTGTGGTTTTGGTGCAAATCCTGAATTTGGGGTGAGCATCTATGGTTTTTTTCCCATTAGCTTGGCATTTCACTGCCTAGAAGAGCTCCCTTTTCTGCAAACTCTAAGGTTATACTCAGAAATTTGAGCAATTATGAAATTTAGAAGTTGTTAAATGAAGCACCACTGAAGAATCTCAAACCTGACACTTCTCCATCCTCTTTCCCACCTTTTGAGCAAGTTTTCTCTTTTTAAGTAAATACTTTCCTTAAACAGCTACTTGCCATTCAGAGTTCCAATTTTCCTTAAAACATAACAAGTCTGAGTCCACAATTACCTGTCACATGTAGAGCAAGGTCTCTCTGTCCTCCTAGTCACACCCTAATCATTTTCAAATAAGCCAATTAATTCATTTATTTAACACTTATAACCACTCCCTGCGTAATGCATGGTGCTGGCCTACCCTACTTGTCTTCATTCCTCAAAACACTTTAAGCTCCAAGAGGGCAAGGACGATGTTTGTAGCCCCCTGGGCCCCATCCGTTCCCCCATCGCTCCCACCTGGCCTGGCATAAAATGCTCCAAAAAATGTGCTGAATGAACGAGAGCTCACTAATGTAAAACCACAGCAGTCATCCTCCCACCCGCCTTCAAAAGGTAGCAGGAGCACAGCAGGTGCCTTTGCTGATTACAAGAAGCTAGATGCTCTAACAAGTCATCTCCAGGGTTGTGACATTAAAAAGGGAACGTGTCTAGCAAGTGCTGTGACGCCTATTTCCAGCCATGCTAGAAGGGAGCCAGCCTGAGCGTCCGGTAAAGGTCAACTGGGTTGCCGGCAAACCTGCCCTTGGGCCGGGGCTCCGGCCGCCCAGCGAGACTCAAATCCACAGCCTGAGATTTGAGAATTGCTAACAAAGGCAGAGGAGACCTAAGAGGGTGGAAGATGATTAACCCTGACTGTTACTCGAGCCCGGTCCAAGGATGGGGGCGAAGTGAGGTTAGGGACCAAGTATCTACTTGACTCCCTCCGTGGGCTCCCTGTCCCCTACCCTATCACACCGCACTCAACGCCTTGTCGGCAGCGTCCTTCCTCTCACTCGTCCCTGAGGCCGAGAAGCCCAGGCCGCAGAGGGCCGGCTGGGCGGCCAGACTCGACCCTCGAGGCCCGGGTAGAGTGGGAGCCGTCAGTCCTGGCCAGCGCCGGAGCGGACAGTCGGAATCACCCCTCCTGTAACTCAGAGGTCAAAGCCAGGAGCCGTCGCCAAAATAACCAGCGGCCACGGCAGCGGGCCTGGGAAAGGGAACTGCTGGTTGGGACCGCGTGCTCACCTGAGCCGCCGCCACACTCCTCCGGCCGGCCCCCGCCCTCCGCCTGCTCGCCGGGAACGCCGTTATCGCCCCTCCCAGCGGCCCGTGGGGCCTCACCCGGGACCCCGCCCACCGAACGCCGGCTCTGTCGGAGCTCAGGGATTGGCTGAGCTCCAGTCCAAAGACCAGAGCAAGCGAGGCATCCGCAACAGCATCCCGTGGCGCTGATTTGAACACACGCCCCCTGGGGGCTAGGAGGTTTACCAGTGACGTAATCACGTGCTTTTCGGACGGAGAAAGTAAAAGGTCATCCATTCATTTATTCAACTAATGTTTACTAGGCGTCTCCTAAGACCCAGGTGTAAGGCATGACCCCTGACCTCAGGAAGCTCTCTTTAGCAGAATAAAGTCTAGCACTTAAGAACTCTTCAGATCTGGGCCAGCTTTCTGTGACCCTGGGAACCGTGTTAATCTGTCTTAGCCTGCTTTTCCTCTTATATGTAAAGGTAATGACACATATTTCACAGAATGTTGTGAGGGTTAGATAAGATTATGTATGTAAAGTGCTGTACCTGGTACATAGCAAGCAGAGAAATAAATGGTACTATTGTTAGTCTACAAATAATATAAATTGTACAGTAAAACCTAAGCTTTACCTGCCTGACCCTTCAGGTACAAGTATTCACTCCCTGCTCTGTGTCCCCGCGGCTGCCTGTACAGAGTCTCTTTTATTGCGTATAGGAAAAAAAACAAAACAAAACAAAACAAAACACACCAAAGCTCAGGCTCCATAATGCTCTTGCCTAGCCCAGACTTTCCATTCTCATTCCAATGATCTCAGCCAGGAATATTTATTTATCATTAGTAACACACACTAAATCTTCCTATTCCTCTTTGCAGACCAAATTGTTTCACACCGCTGTGCTTTTATTTATGCTTTTTCATCTACCTGGAGTGCCCTTCCCATCCTCTTTACCAAGTATCTCTGGCTCATTTTTGAAGCTTTAGGAATACTGCTGTAGAAGTCTCCTGACTGCCTTATTATCCTTCCTCTGTCATCTCAAGGAGCTCAATGCTAAGCTCTGGCAGTGGAAATGGAGAGACAGGAACAGTTTAAAGAAATATTCAGGAAACTGTCATTAGCAGAACTTGATCACTAATTGAGTAGGTAGAGAGGAGAAGGAAACGGAATTACCTAGAATAACCAGCATTCAGTTAACCAGTAAGCATGTATTAGGCACCACAGGAACGCAAAAAAAATGACTGGACCATCCCTGCCGTCGGTTCTCTCACTGATGGGCAAGCAGGCAGGTCTTCAAAATGTGAATAGGGTGTGAGAAATGTGGCCATGGAAGTATGCACAAGTAGCACAGAGAAAGAATAAAGAATTAGGGAAGGCTCCACAGAGCAACCCGCCCTCGAGCTGAGTCCCAAGTGACGGCTAGCAGTCCCATCAGGCAGAACTGAGTGAGACTCAAGACTTAAGAATCAGATAGATATGCGTTCAAATCCTGACTCTGCTGTCTGCGAATCCCAGGAAAGCTATTTATGTTTCTAAAAAGACAATAATAGCCCTGGCTTGTGTGGCTCAGTGGACTGAGTGCTGGCCTAGGAACCAAAGGGTTTCTGGCTCCCAGTCAGGGCACATGCCTGGATTGCAGGCCAGGTCCCCAGGAGGAGGTGCACAAGAGGCAACCGCACATTGGTGTTTCTCTCTCTCTCTTTCTCCCTCCTTTCCCCTCTCTCTAAAAATAAATCTTTAAAAATAAAAAGACAATAATAGTACCTACCCCCTGGGCTGGTTCTGAGTATTAAATCACCTAATGTATATAACATGCTTGGCACAATACTCAGCATCTCCTATGTGCTCAGTAAATAGTCACTGGTATGTTCAATATACTCCAAATTTATTTCTACTTCTGTAATATCCTATGTCCATTTATGGTATTACTTAGTCACTAACCCAATAACCTAAGTGACATTTTCAAGGTCTCTTCATCTTTGCATTGTTCCCAAGATCCAGCTTATGCATAGCACCTATGCCTCCTGAATGTCTATCAATTTAATCATCATCTCTTACCTGAACCACAGTAGCAACTCCCTCAGTGGTCTCCCTGCCTTCCATTTCCCCTTTCAGTGCATTTCCATTCTGTTGGCCAAAGGGTCTTTCAAAACTTAAAATTTAAATGAAATCTCCAGTTTAACCATCCCGCCAACCATGGGTCCCTTTCAGTCACATCTCCTCTCCTGTTCCCTTCAGTCTCTGCTCTCCCCATCATTCCCCACACATACCCTTCCATGCCTTTGCCCAAGCTGGTCCTTTTGCCTTCAATAAATGCCCTCCCTTTTCTTTCTTGACTGCAAAACTCTAATTCATCCTGCAAGACGGAGCTCAAAAGGCCCCTCTTACAGAAAGTTTTCCCACACTTCCTGGATGCTCCCTGGTCTCTTCAGTCCCTCTGAGAGAGCAGGCCTCCCTTCACCCTGTACCTTTGTTTATTTGCGTGGCTATGGCCAGATTAGGAGGAACTCAAGCATAGGGAGTGGATTAATCCTTCACTTATCCAGCACAACTACCCGGGACATGGTACCCAAAGGAAACTACCCCCCACTGGCCCCATGTGGGGAGATTTTAGGAATCCTGTCTGTAGAAGGCTGCCCCTGACACAGTTGCAGATGCTAACCTGTCTCCTCCTGTCCACTCCCATATATGTACTTCATGGTCCCAAGAAAGCGGGCCCAGTTTCTGGGAAGACACCAACCCATTGAAAACTATATAATGTAGATGGTTAAACTCAGAATCAACCACTTCCCAGCTTTGTGATTTGGAGTAAGTTGTTTAGCCTCTCCAAGCCTCAGTTTTCTCATCTGTAAAATGGTAGTGATGACAGTATCTGCTTCATACAGTTGTTCTAAAGATTGTCTAGTTCAAAACTCACCCATGACCCAAATTAGAGAAACCACCTCAGGTAAAGTGACCCACCCCAAGCCTCTCTTGGCAAGTCTACAGGAAATAGATAGATGAACCCTTCTAGTGGAAACTTTTGGACAGTCATATGGTGTAAGTGCTCCCAGACCTACATGCCCATCGCAGTCACTTGGAGTTAAAAACTCACTTGAGGGCAGAGAGTCTACTCACTAAGTCTTGGACAGTGTCCAGCAATCTGAGATCAGCCTGAAGCCGATTCACTTTTGGGAATTTGGACCTCTCTACTGTCCAGTGGTCATATAAGTGTCTGACCTCTTGCTTTTCAGGCTGTCTCCTAACCCAGTTTGTAAAATATCTGTTCATGATGCCCTCCTGTTCAAAACCCTTCTGTGGGTTGGTCTAGCCACTGTGGTTCCTGGGCTTTCAGGACCCAGGCCTATCCTCCTCAAATTGTGCATTATGATCAAGCCTCTGCATTCCCAATGCTGCTTTCTTCTCCAGACCCTTGCACAGCTGCTGTCTGATCTTGGAACATTCTTCCTAGCCTCAGCCCCCATTCAGTGGCTAATACCTTATCATCTTTCCAGGACTCAGCCTTATATTTTATCTGCTTGTTCACTGTTTTTTCCCATAAGACTGCAAGCTCTGTAAGGGTAGAAACTACCTTTGTTCAGGGCCATCTCCCTGGTGTTGGATGCCAATGGTGATTCTTGATGTTTGCTGAATAAATGAATGAGAATTGGCTAGTCCCATGTGGCTCAGAAGAGCAGCCAGTCCCCTGGAAAGCTTTTCCTCCTGCCTCAGGGTGACACATCAACCCCAGGAACTATTTAAAGAATGGTGGCTTGCTGGGTAGACATGCCATCAAACCCTGCCTGGGCTCACAAGGCCATAGAGCTAAAAGTTCATGGTCAGTCAGGCCTGGGGCCACCACCCTTAACCCTGTGATTTTGGACAGGTCACTTAACCTCTCCTGAGATTCCGCTTTCTCATCTCTCATAGAGATGAATCACATTCGTGTGATGCACTCACCCTTTGCCTGACCCACGGTAAGTATCCAATAAATATTAGCCATCACCACGAGGTTTGGATTGCTATTTAGTGTCCCAGGAAAGTTCTGTTCTTCGCTCCCACCAAGGTGCCCAACCACAGGAAGCATCAGAAAATATGGTAGCACTAAACTGAACAGTTTTCCTGGCCTTCAGGGGAAGGGAAACCAGTATTTGTCCATATAGAAGAATAACCACACTCCCTGTTTATTGAGCACATGCTGTGTGCAAGGCCTTGGGCTGGCTCTGGGCTCCCGTCTCTGGGAGAACCCTGGAGGACTGGGAGGCAGAAAGGGAAAGGAGCGGAGAGGTGGAACCCCTTCAGGAGGGCTCAGGTCTTTCTGTGGCCACCCAGAGGGCTGAATCTTTCCCCAGCTGGCTCAGGCGATCCCGACTCTCCCCAAACCAAGAGCTTGGGCTCCCTGCCTCTCCTCCCTCCACCCCCAGCCCCCCATGCAGTGCAGAGGTGGCTTCTTCAGGAGAGAGCAGCTGGCGTGAGTGCAGTTCTGCCGTTTTATTTTTCCTGGGATACTCAAGGGGATGTGGGAACAGCCACAGGTGTGGTGAGGGGAAGCCCCCATCTCTCCTTCCCAGTGGCTGGGAAAGGAGAGAGGCCCAGGCGCCCTGGTCCTGGGTTGGTCCAGCCACTGTGGTCCCTGGGCCCGGTGGGCTGAGGGCTGAGGGTGGAGCCTCTGGAAGGGTGGGGCGGGCTCCTAGGCAGGGTTCGGGATTCTTCATAAAAAGCCACGAAGCTGATCCCCACGAAGCCCAGCCCCGCGGGGTGGTGGGGGGGACGCAGAGCCCAGATGGGGGACCCGGCCCGGCCTGGCCCGTGGGGGGTGTAATGGCAGAGATGGTGCCCATGGGTAGGTGGTGAGGACGAAGCGTCGGACCAGGAAAGAGGGGGGTCCAGTTGGGGGCGCAGGGCGGAGAGGCACGGCCCCCAGCCCAGCCCGGGCGCCTTCGCGTGGGGTCAAGAAGGTAAAAAACCCACGAGAGTGTGACGGGCAGGAGGGGCCGGGGCGTGCGGTGCCGGCGGGGCGGGCGCACGGGGCGGCCCGCGTTCACAGTGACCTCGACGCTGGGTGTACAGTACGGGTAGAAAACCGCGGGCCCGGGCCTGGGCTGGGCGGGCCGGGCGGGTCACAGCCTGGTCTGGGCCTCGGGGATGTAGATCTCGATGCTGTCGGCGCTCTCGGTTGCCGAGCTGTGGCGGAAGGAGGCGGCGCGCTTGGCCGCCAGGAGCCGCTTGCGCGCTTCCTGCCGCTGCCGGTCCACCGAGTCCAGGGAGCGCTCCTTCACCGGCACGCCCCGGCCCCGCGAGGGCTTCTTTGGTATCGGCGGAGGGACCTTCTCCTCCTGCCAGGAGACGGGCGGTGGCTCAGTTTGGGGGCGGGGTCCCACCTGACTTCGCTATTCACACCCCCGGCGCCCAGAAGGATTAACCTGCTTCGGCTCCACCTCGGGAAAGCAGTTAGCTGCTTTTTGCACCAGCACCGTTAGCCCCAGGTGCACCTGCTCCCACAAGGTCAAAACCCTTATTTTTCTTTAAAAAACTGATAGATTCGAACGCCCCTTGGTGGCGCCGTTCTTGACAACTCGAATCAGAGGGCTCGCTCCCTCGGGGAAGTGAATGTTTTCACTCCAGGTCAAGAGACCAGGCAAAGCAATGGGGGTCACACACCAGGCTTCTGGGCCCCATCACAGACAAGGTCTAGTGACAAGACGGCCTGGGGGACCCTCGCGGTCCAAGCTGAGGGCAGCTCGCCCTTCAGAAAGCTCTAGCTCTGCTCCCTCAAACTGCAGCTAGCCCAAGGTCAAGCAGGCTGCTGCCACCACGAGGTTCTGGCAGCTTAGGCAGTGATAAGCTCTGGGGCCAAGCAGACAGCAGCGACCAAGAGTGTGGTCATTTTGGAAGAAGATGGTCACCATCACCTATCCAGGGCTGCCTTTGCAGCCCATGGGTCTCTCCTCCTGTCTCCACCACCCGCCCCCCACCCCCAACATGCCTCCACAGGGAAGGGCGTTTTCCAGGGTCTGGACTCTTGGCTTGAAGGGCCCTCCCCCCACCTTAGGCTCCAGGAGTTTCCAGCTGTTGGCCTTGAGTTGCTGTAGCTCCAGGAACTTGAGGGTCACATCCTCGATAGAGAGCTGCAGGAGGTCCCAGAAACCCGCCAGGTCCTGGAAGGTGGGCACAGGGAACGCAGTGGGGTCCTGCAGAGAAAGGAAACAGATGAGAGCCAGCCAGTCAGGGAAGTCTGAGCTCCAGCCAGGACCAGAGAAAGCCTTACCCACCCTCACTATGAGGAAGCTCAAGCTGAGAGCGGGGTGGGTACTAGGAGACCAGGAATCAAGAAAACCCAGGCCTCTTCCTCTTGGGTACAAACTCCTGGTCCCACCTCTAGGCACACACACACTGGGTCACAGCAGGCACCACATCTGATAGGCTCCACACCCAAGGGCACTCACCATGCTTTGCTGACACAGCCGGAAGAACTGCTGAACCTTCTGGGACAGGAGAAGTTGTGTGCTGCCCACGGCACTGCGGATCTTCTCTAGGACTGGGGAGCAGAGGGAGGTTCAAGGGCGGCGGGCGGGGGGATGGAGGGGGGTGCGGGGAGGATGCATTTCCTTGCCTAGCCTCCAGGAAGTCTGCCCTGATGGATTCTCACCATTCCATTATCTGACACTTTCTGTGTCTCCTCCTGCCCCCTCCCCGTCTCATCCTCAGCTTCCTAACAAGCAGCTCCTATTCCACTTCACCAAGGAGAAGTATCCTCAGACACTGATGTTTCTTCCTTCATACAACCTACATTTCTTGAGTGTTTATACTCTCATGTCAGAGAACAGGGGACACCAGCCCAGCCTAGTCCTACAGCCCTATGGCTAAGCAGGCACTAGCTCCATGGCCACCTACTGGCTGAACTGGGTCACTCACCAGTGCACAGCTCCCTAACTTGTTACGAATTACTAAATAACTTCATGCCTATGACTCCTGTCCTCCAAGTCACTATCCCATATGTTGGGGACTCTGGGGTAGACTGTATCTCCCTGCAGGTTGAACTTCAGGGAAGGGGCACATCTTCCTGGTTTGATCTTCACGTATGCAAATACGGTCTGACACTGTACACTGCCCACCCCTCTGCCTTAAGTCCTGGTCCCGCCACCTGGATCTGACCCAGATCCTCACACCAGCGCAGATCAGAAGCGTTTCCTTGGCCCCCACAGACTCAGTGACTTGCACTAGGAGCCGTCTCCTTGAAGGCCTGCTCCCTCAAACTGCCGCTAGTCCAAGGTCAGCTGGCCCCTGCCACCTCCAGGCTCTGGCAGTTTAGCCCAGTCACTTTCCCCAGTCCAAGCCCTAGCCTCTCCCTGTTTCCTTTGAAGAACTCCCAGAATGCCCTGCTGCCAATGTGGACCATCAGGGTCTGGTGCCCGAGAACCCACCTATAGGACAGCAACCTCATGCCCAACCAAACAGCTCTCCTCTTGTGCTGCTGGCCTCCCCAGCCATGATTGCCCCCCCCCCCCCGCATACACTACGGTGTAGAGTCCTCGCACTCACTCTCCTCGGGCAGCTCGTAGTCCTCCGCCTCCCTCTCCATCTGTTGGCACCAATGCTCCAGCTTCTCCACCTCTGCCCTCAGCATCTTGATGAACCACTCGCCGTCCCGCGGGCAGGGGGACGTGCGGCCTGAGTCGGGGAGGCTACGTGAGCCACGCTCCATCCAGGAGTCACGGCGGCCAGCCCCGGGGCCAGGGGTGGGGGCAGGGGCAGGGCCTGGCGACCCATCGGTGGCCGGCGGCTCGTACGGCAGTGGGTAGCCCTCGCGGTAGGCCCACTGGCCCTGCGTGTGGACCGTGCGGAAGACTGAGTAGGTGGGGGCCCGGGGCCCGGGCTGGGGTTCAGAGGCGTGCCTCTGGAAGGAGCGTCCGAACTGTAGGGCCTTGTCTTCTGTGGCCACCGTGGCCAGGCCGGCCAGGCCCTCCAGCTCCAGGTCTGCCTGCACGCCAGCCGTCACGCTGTTGGAGCGCTTGAACCTCGCCCGCCTGGTGAAGAGAGGTGGCCGTCATCTCTGCCCTTGCAGAATATCATCCCAGCCTTCACCCCCAACCCAGGCTAAAAGGAAAAGGGATGAGAAAAGACTCCTACAAAATGATCCACGACCTTTAACTATATTATTCCTTGCAACAGGTGGATACATAGTATACTTACCTGTTGTACCGCCTCTGGACAGGGTGACATTTAAAATATTTAACCTGCACAGAACAAGCTGCTGGCATATGCCAAGTAGAACGGACACAGTTCAAGTGCTAGAGCAATGCCCTTAGAAACTGGATTGGGGGCAAGGGGGGAGTACTAGAGGGGCTAGGGAGGGGCCAGGGCAGTGGCTCTTTACCAATGAATACAGAAGTATTTCAGCATTTTAACAAATGCTATGTGTTTCCTCATTTACACCAGCTGTACAGGTATGTCCTTGGCCTGCAGAGAGATGAATAAATTAAGGCCCAGAGAGGCCCAGGGGCTCCCAGGTACAAAGTATTAATAGCAGAGCCAGGATCTGGATGCAGGGCTGCTACTCTGTCCACAGCCCAAGCATTTCCCAAGGCACCAGCTGCTAGAACATCAGGGAGAGCTGCCTTGGAACAGCTGAGGGGAAGGGAGGTGGCAGCAGCTGGGAGGACTTCTCTAGGGACCCCCAGGGCTCAGCCCAGAGCCTGGCCAGACACTGTCAGCTGGTGCCAGTGGAGTTGAATTAAGTTGTTGGCAGAAATGCCATAAGGCCTGGAAATTTCTTGTCTTTGAGTTAATAATATGCAAATCGTATGCAAAACCAATCGTCAATTGGCCTTGTCCTTCCTCCTACTCCTGGGTTCTCTGAAGAAGTCATGACCCCGTGAGGGTGCCCGAGGCTGGGAGGGATCAGACAATACTTGATGTGGGAGTCAGGGGGTGCGGGGGTGGGTGGAGAGGTGAAGAGAAGTTTGAGGTCTGGAAATTCAAGGACCACAAAAGAAAGTCTCCTGTGTCCTAAGCAACTTGCACCCCTGTATGGTCAGCAGAAAGGGGCTTGGGGGCCAGCTCTAGGGACCCCTTCCACAACCCAGGGGCTTCCCCAGCCCCCACAACTCCAGGCTTCCTCTTGCTGCCCAGGCCTTCTCTCCCTCCCTCCCTGCCTGCCTGTCTTGCCTGCCTGGTTCCCTCCAGCTGGCGGGCTGCCTGCTGGGAGCCTGTTGCCATAGAAACCAGACCCAGAAGGATGCTGCAGGACCCAGGAAAAAGAGATGCACTCATGTGCAGTCTCCAGCAAGCCCTATGTCCCAACCCCCCACCCAGAGAGAGAGAAAGCAAGAATACATCACAGTGCCTCCCACACGGTCTTCACCTTGGTGTCTGTCCTGTCCTTCCCTGGTCCAGACTTGCATCGCCCTCTGTCTTGACTATTGGATCAACCTCTTTTCAGACATCTCTGCCTCTACTCAGTACAGCACAGAAGAGCACTGGAATAGGAGTCAGACCTGAGCACTGAGGCTGGCCTTGTCACTATGTGCCTTTAGAAAGTCACACCCTCCAGCTAAGCCATCTAATCACGCGTGTGTATAAAATATATTACATATTACATATAAAATAATAGGAATGGACCGGTAATTGCCAAGGTCCCTGCTCTCTCTAAAATTACACCTTGCATATTTTAAGATCTGGGATCCAACAATCCCTCCCCAATCCACCCAGGACCAGAGTAGTCTTCCTCAAGTTGACCTCTGCTCAATTCATTCGCCTGCTCAAACCTCTTCCATAGCATCCCACTGCCAGCCAGATACAGGTCAAGCTTCCTCTGCTGGCATATACCCAATGCATTCTCCTACTTCCCCAAGTAGATTATACTGGCCCTGACTCAAAGCCTTTTCCCATGCTGTTCCCCTGCCTGAAGTGGCCTTCCTCCTCCTCTCTCCCTGTCTATTCTAGGCCCAGGTCCCCTCCTCCTCCATGCACCTCCAGACTGCCCCCAAGACCATCCTGTGTACCGCAGCTCCCTCAGCAGACTGTTTGCATTTGGACACAGTCCCACTGATTAAACTGCTCTGTTTCTGGTGAGAGTCTTGTGTGTATAACTGAACTATGAGGATGCACTTTGGCTCCCTTTGAATATTTTCGCGCTTTGAGCTCCAGTTAGCCTTTGGCTCCTTCAGCACTCCCAGAGCTGCAAACTACATAGATAACGGTGGGAGCATGTCCCAGTAAAAATGGTATTGAAGACCTGCCTTCCCTGTTTGTTTTCCTGTTATCCCCACAAAACATGGATTGTCCTTTGGCACCACTGAGTTTGTCTGCTGCCTTTCACCTGCCCTCCTAGGGGTCCTGAGAGGACCATACTCTGTCTGGATGGAGTAGGCTACACAGTTTGGAACAGAAGTGTAAGTGCCCTGGGCTTCATGGTTCTCAGCCAGTAACTCAAGGAGCTCTCCCATTGGGTTTACTTCAAGGAAGACCAAAGAAGTTTAGTTTACGGGACCACTGAAAGCACAATCTTCACCAACACTCGCAATCACGGGCCAGAGACTTGCCCAAGGCAAGCTGGGGTCAGTCTTCCTTGTGCAAATGGCATTTACAACCAGAAGTGTGGGACAAGATCACCCAGCAAAGAGCAATGGAACAAAGATCCAAAGTCCCAGGAAACATGGACATTTCAGGGGGTGGAGATAGTGCAGCCCCCTGAAATGTGTGCCTAAGCCAGAAAGGATAAGGAAGAAAACCAGGACAAGATACCTAAAGGCAGATAGGGGACATAGGGTCTCAAGAAGGGATGAGCAACCAACATGGAAAATGCAGCCAGTTAAGAAGGAAAGATGCCCATTGATCTGGCAATATAAAAGAAGGCAGGGATTGTCAGGGGGTGGAGAAAACTAGGCAAAACAACTCTTGAAAAGAGCTTAGTTGAGACTGGAGGAAGAGAGAAGACAGTATACCTTCAAGGGAGAGAGATTTTGATGATTTGTCAATTACATCTCAATAAATCTGGGGAAAAGAAGGGAGGGGTATTGTGTTGAGGGTGGTTCTCACACATACCCCACGGCAGGGGGAGCGTCTGGGTGGTAAGCAGAATAATAACTGCCCAACAGGCCCATGTTCCTAATTTCCAGCACCTGTGAATGTTACCTTCCATGGCAAAAGGGGCTTTGCAAATATGACTATTTTAAGGATCTTGAGAAGAGCCTGGATTATCCAGGGGTGTCTAATTTAATCACAAAGGTCTTTATAAGCGAAAGGGGGAAGCAGGAAAGCCAGTCAGAGAAAAAGGTGGGACGATGGGCTCAAGGTTGGAGGGATGCCATGTGAAGACTCAGCCTGCCATTGCCGGCTTTGAAGACAGGAGTGGGCTACGGGCCAAGGAATGTGAACAGTCTATAAACTGGAAAAGGCGACGAAGTGGATTCTTTCCTGTGCCTCCAGAAGGGATCGGTCCTTGATGTTAGCCCAGTGAAACCCAGTTCAGACTGCCAATCTCTAGAAATACAAAATAATAAATCAGTTCTATTGAATGCCACTAAATTGGTAATAATTTATTAGAGCAACAATAGGAAATTAATACGACCTGTAAAGAGAAGTCAATTGAAGAGAGAGAAGAGAGAGCCAGTGGTCCAAGGAAGCAGAAATAAGGGGGATAAATAATAACTAACACCCTCTGAACACTCAGCGTGTGCTAAGCACTGTACATGAATAAACATGCTCAGTCCTCACAAACAGTCCCATGAGAAGGGTGTTAGTACCATGCTTCATTATAGATGAGAAAACACTGAGGCTTCTAGAGGTTACGTGACTTCTAACATCAGGCAGTTATCAATTTCATACAGTCTGGTGGCAAAGGCCAGCCCTTAAACCACCACCGTCCACGAGCCCCCTAGGATTGAGGGTGAGGGGCAGCTTTAATCAGGAACTGATGCCTCAACCCTGAGGCAGGACTCGGGGAGGAGGCACGGGAAGAGATTCAAGTAAGGTAGGAGTTGGTCCACAAGTGAAGAGAGGACCCGCCAGATAACCTCAGCCATTACCGTGAAGTGAAGAGGGAGGCGGGGTATCTGGGAGCGGAGAGGTAAGGGAAGAAATGAGAATGAGCAGCTTTGGAGGGCGGCCTAGCAGAGTGGTTAGCACATGGACTCTGGAGCCAGACTTCCTGGGTCCAACACCAGCACTACAGCTTGTGCCTCAGTCTCCTCATCTATAAAGGAGAATGATAATAGTACCTGCTCAGGATTGTTATGAGATAATAAGTGGCAGAAACTTAGAATAGCACCTGGTCTGCTCATTGTAAATGTTAGCTATTATGGGGAGAGGCAGGAAGGATTGTAGATTTGCTTAAAAGAAAGGAAGCTGAACAAATAAAAGAATGGGAATGTAGCACTGAGAACCCAGCTAGGGCGTTGTAGTTATTAATTATTGTGATTGCTGTTGATCGTTTCCATCTGTTCCCCCACAGCATTCTGAATAAAACCTCTTTTATACTCCATATCACATTGTCTTGTGATTAGTTATTTGCATATTATCTATCTCTCTTACTAAATAGGGCAGTTGCTCATCTTTAAATGTTAGTTGAATGGCTGGCTGGAAGAAAGGATGATAGAGACCACCAACCATGCCCAACATCCATTCTTCCTTAGTAACGGAATCCCGCAATTTTGAGCTGGACACACGTCCACTTTTAATAAAGATTCATTTACCAATCTCCCTTGCAGCTAGATGTAGCCTTGTGGCTAAGTTAGCTCAGAGGATATAAGCAGGAGTAGTACGTGCAACTTCCAGGAAATGTTCTTAAAAGGAGAAATGCCCTTCTTTGTTCCTTCCTCCTCCCTGCTGACCAGAATGCAGACATGATGGCTGGACCTCAAGCAACCACCCTGGAACATGAGATAGAAACCAAGTGCTAAGGATGGAGGAGCAATAAGATAGCAGGGGCCTGGGTCCTGACACTGTAGAGCACCTACCAGCCTTCAGCTGGCTCTCTCTGGACTTCCAAGCAAGAGGGAAATAAACTTCTATCATTTTTAAGTCACTGTCACCTGGGGGTTATTTGTAATGCACAGCCAAATCTAATCCTAACTATAACAGATGAATTTTCAGGGTCGTGAAGTCCAGGGCTTATGTTCCTATTTAGTTTTGCATTTGGCAGTATTTGCTGTGGTCTTCACCAATAGCTGTAAACACAAGATGGAAACTGGCTTCAGTTACAAATTGTCACTAATTCATAACAACGCCTTTTACAATATTTTTCTCCCCATGCCTTTTGATAAGGTTGAAGAGGCCTCCTTCCCTTGAGTTCTTTAGGGTGACAATGACCACATTTCTGATGAGTCTGGAAGTTGTTATCATGGTCACTTCAGGGAGACATTTCTACTGTGATTCTCTCAGGGATAACACAAGAGGCTCTGGGAAATAAAAAAACGGGCTCATCCCAAGAGACGCAGTGTCCAAGGAATGCTCACCATTTGGGAGCTGGCAAGGGGTTTTGCCAGGAGTTCTTGGTAGCAGGCTGGCCGGGGCATGTGGGGGAGTGGGCAGGGACGCATAAGGGCAGTGGCACTTCAGCAATGCTCAGCCGTTGTGCTGGCTCTCACTTTGAGAAAGCGTCTAAAAGCTTAAATATGTAGCCAATCAGGGTCCCCGAGTTCAACACCCCAGCCTGCGGGCTATGACAGTGATGCCAAGGTGGGCGTAGGGTGGGAGATACAAGTAGAACCGTGACGGTCAGTCAGGAACCACCTTGGAGTTGAGGGCTGAGGAAGGGAGGCAGCAGTGTCCACGGCCAGGGCTTGCAGCCCGCCAGCAGCTATGCAACTGAGCACAACTATGCACTAGGTATAGGTGAGCAAGACACAGAATCCCAGCCCTTGAGGGTTTTACAGTTTCTGCCTGGTGAACTCCTATCCAACCTTCCAAGCCCAGTTCAAATGTCTTCTCCCACATCTTCAGGCAACTCATCTCTGCCGCCTCCTCACGGGTTCTCTGCACATGGCCATGTGAACTTCTCTGAAGCTTCTTGAGGCCAAGTTCCCTCTTGAGGACCTTCACCGCTGCCCCCTCCGAAGTCTCCCTGAACAACCTTACTCGCTCTCCAAATCTCCAGATCTAAAAGCAATAGTCTTGCTTTTGCAGCACTATTCTTGGACTGTAACTTCATGAGGATGGAAGCGTCCTTCTTCTCCAGGGCTCGAGGGGCTCTGTTCTTTCAGCACACTCCCTTCCCATGGTCCCAAAGCCAGAAACGACCAGGGTGCCAAGGAAGGGGTATGGGAGTAGGACGGCCTTCCTACACAGAGTTCTCCAGGTGGCCCTTATTGGGCACAACTGGGTTAAAGTACGATTGTCAGATAAAATACGGGACTCCAGTTAAATTTTAACTTCAAATAAATAACAGAAATTTTAAGTGTAAGTATGTCTCATGCACTGTTTGGGAAGTATACTAAAGATTATTAATAATTTATCAGATAATCACATTTAGATGTTCTGGAGTTTTTTTGTTTGTTTTGTTTTCTTTTTGCTAAATCCAGAATTTAATATAAGGTCTTGGTGGGAGGGATCTAGAAGTGGAAGATATGGGGGATCCCTCCAGTTAGAAAGAGTTAGAGGCAAAGATCACATGGTTTCTGTGTTCTCCAAGGGCCCCAGGAACATTCTACTGATATTCAGCAAGGACATTTGATGCATTCTCTTACCACGGCCCAGAGTCTGCTGGGTCCGGGAAGAAGGTAGGGTGCCCCAATACAGGGCTGGAAACTGCTTCTTCGTTATGCTCGCTCTCACCACAGGGCCTTAGTGCACGCTGCTCCTTCTGCCTGGAACACCCTCATCCTCCATTTTCACAAAGTTAATTTTTGTTCTTCTTTCAGATCTCCACTCAAATGTCACTTCCTTGGGGCAGCATGCCTGACCCCTCTGGCTGGGTCAAAGCCCCCTATTGTACACTCTCATGACCTACATACCTCTCCTTGTGGCACTTTTCACCGCTGTAACGTCTACTTCACGTATATGAGGTTCTTAGAGGAATGTGGCCATAAGCTTCACAGAAGAGAGGCTATGTCTGGTTCCGTTCACCTTTGTATCCTCAGTACCCAGCAGAGTAATTGACAAATAATAAGGATGCAATAAGTATCTGTCGACCAATGAATCTTGGGTGGGGGCGCAGTGGAGGTGGAACTGAAGAGGCACCAACTCCCACCCCCGTGTAGTTCTAAGCCAAGTCACCGCTAGAGATGAGCAACTGGAAGGACCCAGAGGTGACTCCCAGGTATCAGAGGCAATGAATCTGAACTCCTCACCCAATAGGGTAGCAAAGAACACCCTGAAAGGCAGAAAAGAGAGACCTTTTCTCCCTGGCAAATTTTAAAACCAAAGTGCAGAGAAAAAAACAGATTACTGGGACCAGTGAGACAGGAGCAAGGACAAGAGAGCCCAAGACAATGGGATGGCAGCGGGTGGGGGCTAGTCCTGGATATTTGCCTAGAAAGGCTGCTGGTATCCATGGCTCGCATTTATGTACCAGTTGGGGCATGGTGTGTGGTCAGTCAGACTGAAAGTGCCAGGGACATAAGGGACAGAAAGGACAGTGCAGGTGTATCACTAAGGATGCCTTCAGCAGACAAGCAAGGGAGCCTGGCCAGAAAGATGTGCCAGATTTCTTCTCTCCCCACCTGTCACCCACTCTGGATTTCTGGTGTGATCACTTGTCCCAAGTAATTCAGTCCTTTAGACATTTACCCAACAGCATCTCACCATCCCACCCTACCAGGGCCTCCCTGAGCACCTACACAAGAGCAAGGAGGACCTCACTGTCTGCCTGTCCCCACCCTTCCTGACTTCACTCCAAATACTTCCCAAATTGGTCCCCTTCTCTCTGATTCTTCTGCTTTCAGCCTAGTCCAGACAACTGATCAATATTGTAAACTGAACGGACTTAGGAAGCTCCCACCCCTTAAACATATAGAAATGCTGGATAAAACAAAGTGAAAAAGATGGATGGGCTATAATGCCAAGCTTGAAATAATCAAGAGAAATCTTCAGGTAACCAGAAACAAAAAACAAATTCAATACACGAGTGATAAGAAGGAATCTAAGCCAAATGAACCAGGGGAATATCAGGCTAGACATACGCTGGAGGCTAGATGGTAACAGTCAGAGTGTACAAGAGAAGAGACCCCAGACCTGTGCTTCCTGGGGAGCTGGAAGGAGACCCCATCCATAAAGCCAGCAGCCAAGAAGGGTCATTTCATTTACAACCTTGGACTAGAAAACTCACGTCATGATTCAGGAAAGTGGCCAGGAAGTAAGATGCTGAGAAAACAAAACATTAAGGCTGCTTTGTGTGTGGGTGTGGGGTTCAAATGAGTACTACCAGTGAAATACAGAAATCTCAAGCTAAGATATTAACTCTGAAACTGGTCCCAAGCTCAAGAAGTACTTCGGCATAAAGGAAATTGAACCCATGAGGAAGGTGTGGGCAGCAAAAAACAATAGTGAACACATAAATTGTTAAAACTGTTTGTAAAACTGAACTATGAAACCATAAAAGATACAACAATGACTGCTTCAGAAGAGTTTTTTAAAGAGGTATAATCAAAATACTATTAGATAAATATAACATGGAAGGTGGGAAGAGGGAGTTAAGAAGGAAATTAAAGTGTTACGAGGTACTTGTTTTGTGCCTAAAAAGGATAGAAATAATGGCTAATTTTCAACTTTATCAGAAAAATATAAAACTAAGCCCTGGCCTGGTAGCTCAGTTTGAACATTGTCCCAATACACCAAGGTTGTGGGTTCGATCCCCAGTCAGGGCACATACACAAATCAACCAATGATTGCATAAATAAGTGGAACAATAAATCAATGTTTCCTTCTCTCTCAATTTAATAAATACATTTTTAACAAGAAAATATAAAACTAAATATATTTGTTAAAAATTTGAGAAAACTTACTACTAAAATGTAAACTTACAAACCAGTGAAGGAAAAAAAGTGATATTGCTCAGTTCAATAGAAGGCAGAAAAGTAGGGGAGGGGCACAGCAAAGAAAAGCAGATCAAATGGAAAATGTTTAAAGAGATGATAGAAATAAACCCAAATAAATCAGTAATCAAAATACATGTTAGTGGATGAAATATGTCTACTAAACTCTAGCTCCATACAAGCAACACATCTAAACAGGAAGATATAGGAAGGTTGAAAATAAAACATGGAAAAAGATAAATTGGAAAATTAATCAAAAGAAAGCAGCGTAACAATAAAATCAAACAAAACAGATTTCCAGGCAAAAACCATTAGTAAAGATTAAAAGCAGCCTTGTTTAAGGATAAAAAAGCCAACCTACCAAGAAGACAACATCAATCATAAGCCTGAATACTTCTAAATAGCACCTAAACTAAACTAAATATAACTAAATCGCACTAAAAATAACAGTAATAATAATAAAATCAGTAAAAATGACACATCCTCAAACATGCTGAGACACTTTAACACACCTTTCTCAAAAATGGTAAATCAAACATCCAAAAAATCAAAGATAAACATTTGAAAAATATAATTGGTATGTTCAATCATATATGTGTACATAGGAGGAAGGAAGCCTCGACAAACTCTAAGGAATGAATATCATTCAGAAGGTATACTATGACCACAAGGTAGCAAATTTAGATTCAATAATGAAAAAGTAGACCTCTCCCTAAAAATACATTTGAAAACAAAAAAAAAAAGTTTTAATAATTCCTGAGCTAAAAAGGAAATTATAATGAGAGTTACAAACCATTTCAAACTAAACAATAAAAACAGTGCCTCTCAAAACTTATGAAATGCAGCTATAGCAATTTAGTTAGAAGGGAGTTTATAGCCTTAAAAGCACACATTAGAAAATAATAAATCATGTTCAAAAAGCTGGAAAAAAGGGCAAATATGGTAGAAAAAAAGAATATAGTAACAGAAATAGTAAATCAAAGAAAATATTAATGATAAATAATTATTAAATAAATTATAAATTAAATAATTGAGATGCTCACCAAAACTAAAAGCTAGTTTTTTAAAGACCAATAAAATCTAATTTAAAAATATATTTAAATGATAAAATATTCAAACCTCAGGCAAGATTGATCAAGAACAGGAGGAAGGAATGAAAAGGGACATAACCTATAGATATGATAAAAGTTTATAAAATTATAATACTATACCAATATCTGAGCCAAAATTTTTGAAAATTGTCAATTTTGTAAACTGGTCTATTTTTTAAAAGAATACATATCAGTAAAATTAACTCAGGAAGAAAAATAAAACCAGAATAGATCAATATCTACTAAAAAAACTGAAGCTGTAGTTCAGGAAGTTTCTCCTATTCCCAAAAGGCATCAGGCTGAGATAGTTTTATAGGCAACCTTTACCAAAACTTTAAGGAATAGCTAATTCCTACTTTACACAAATTGTTCCAGACAACGAAACACAGAGAATGCAATCAAATTTATCTTAGGAGTCTAGCATAACCTTAACATCTGAACTAAATAACAACAATAAAAACAAAATAGTAGGCTAATATCACCTATGAACATAGATATAAAAGTCTTAACATAACAGCTATTCAAAAAACCAGCATATATAAAAATCATATAGCAAGTTGGTGACCAAAACCGCTGGAGTTCAATATATCCATTCTTCTCTTTGTCTATTCCATAGCCTCCCTTACAGCTAGATACCACTATGTGATGAGGTTTCGGCCAATGTGATGTCGGTGAAAATCTATTTCTTAAAAGGAAGGACTGCATCTCTCCTCTCTTTTTCCCTCCCACTGCTCAAAATGCAGACAGGATGGCTATAGCTTAACCTTCAGCTCCCTGAATGTGAAATGATACACAAAAGGTGGTAAAGCAGCAAGACAGAAGGAGCCTCAGGACCTGACACCTCACTTCTATATCCAGGCTTTTTTTTTTTTTTTTAAATGAGAGGGGAAAATAGTAAGACACTATTGAGGCCCTATTATTCACAATCAAACTTAATCCCAATTGATAACAGTATCAAGCATGGTTTATCCCAGGAATGAAAGAATGGGTCAACATGGAAAATCCATTAATATTGTATAATTCACCACATTACAAATGAAAGGAGAAAATCTATGATCATCTAAGTAGGTTCTAAAAAAAAAGTTCAATAAAATTCCACTCTGATTTTCTATTAAAAAATTAAAATAAAAACTCTTAGCCAACTAGGAATAGAAGGGAATTTCCTCAACCTGATAAACGATATTCATCAAAATCTGTAGCATGCATCATCATACTTATAAGAGTGAGAATTGAGAAGATATCCACTAACATCAGGATTGGGACAAGTGTGGTACACTCAACAACAAACTAGAAGTCCTATTCAATGCACTCTTGCAAAAAAAAAAAAAGAAAAGAAAAGAAAACTGGTTTAAAGAAAATATCCTCATTTGCAGGAAAAAAAAATTGACTATATAGAAAACCCATTATGATTTCCAGATAAACTATGAGCCCTAATAAGAGAGAGCAGCAAAGTTGCTGAATATAAAACCAATATATAAAACCTAAGTGTCCCCATACACCAGCAGTGCCGAATTATAAAATACAATAGAAAAAAACAAAAACAAAAAATCCCCAACACAAGAGCTTCCCAAATGCAAAAGACCATCATCTTTCTTCCCTATATCCACTATTACGTCCCTCAAATTCACTCTCCACTCAGCAGCTAGTGATCTTTTGTAAACATAAATTAGATCATGTCACACTGCTCTAACCTTTTAATGGGTACTCATTAATTATAATTCAATTCTACTTCATCATGCCCATGCTCCGCATGACCTGGCCCCTGCCACTCTCTCATCCCATTCCACACCAGCTACATGACCCTTCTTTCAGCTCCCCATGTAGGTCAAACTTTTTCCTGCCCCAACCCCTTCACATATGCTATTTCCTCTTCCTGGAAACACTGTATTCCCACCTCTGCACCGCAATTATCACCTGAGTGTTTCCAGTCAATATTCAAGTCTCAGCTTAAATGTCACCTACTTAACCTAAATAAGGTCCCTTCTCTCTTAGCTCCTGCTTTTTTCTTTCATATTCCCACCCTAATGTGTAATAATACCTTATTACATATTATACTGTAGTGAGTAATTGTATTTTTATTCATGGATGATTTATTCATTGCTTTGATTCACCTCTAGACCATAACTTCTATGAGGGCAAGAGTCATGTCTTTGATGTTTCCCTGAGCATTTAACAGGAGCTGTCATATGAAAGATGCTTAATAACTATCTTCTGAATGAATGACTCAACGAATGGATGACAGAGTTTGTTGATTTAGCCGAAGTCTCAGTAGAATGCCTACTGCACTCTTCCCCGGATCCAGGCTTGTTAGGAGGAATGGGGGGACCCCAGAGGCATATCTGGATGAGGGACCAAGAAGCCTCATGCGGAAGTAAGTGGGAGCACATGGACTTGGTTTATGATCTATGGGGCAGCATTAGAGTGGGGCATGGAGTGCGGGTTCTGACACAGAACTGCATCCACCGTAACTCCTAACCTATCTCTCAAGAAACACGAGTCATGGACTTGGGAAATTGGGTTGACCATAAAGTGCTACTTTGCTGCGATCTTTGTGTAATATTAAGAGTTTGCAGGACAGTAGCTTTCAGGGGTGGTAGGGGCAACAAGAGCAAAATTTTGCCACACTTCATGAGGGCATTACGGGCTCAGGAGAACGTGGCATTGCAGAGAGCTAGAGTAAGAGTGGAGAAAAATGGTGAATCCCACAGGAAACCCAAGAAGATTTGTTCAGGGATGGACACACACACACACACACACACACACACACACACACACATACACACACACACACACACACACACTACAGCCCAGGGGTTCCCAAAAAGAATTGAGGGAAATTTAGGGGAGGCCCCCACAAATGGCATCTGGGAACAGAGCTGCGAGAGGCTGCTTCTGGGATTCTAGTTTTACTCCTCCAGTGGGTGTGGCCTGGGCAACACAGATCACCATGTAACCCTTACAACCAGCCCTGGGCAGGTTCCCAGACACCACACTTAGGGCCACTGGCCTGGCAGCACTGCAGCCCAGAAGGCAGGTGGGCCACTCTGGCACTGCCCCATGGTCGTCAGAGAGAGCATCTTTCCACGGGAACTCAACGACAGAGGGACTTCTCCCGGTATGCCCCCCAGAGCTCACAATGCTGATTTTTCCATTGGAAATTAAGGAAGCAATGTTTCTGAGGCCATCTACTGCCAGAATGCTGGCTGCTGGTAATTCTACCATCTTGGGCACACCACAGACTCAGGCATGTAATACCCCCAACTGATTCAATGCCGCATGAGCCAAGTGAGGAGGTGTGTTATATCTGCCAGGGGCCCCTGAGAGGCAATCTTCATTTCTGTTTGTTTCTCTTGGAGCCCACATACTTTGTACACCACAGTAAGTAACAAGCCATTGGCAAAATCCTGTAATTTCCTCTAAAGGACAATTGTTGGAGGGCCTGCTCAACACCTATCTGTAGCCTCTCCCTTCCCTTAATCACTGTGTATCTCCCATCCACTTCAGAGCACCTGGGACAGGCACGGGTACAAGAAGAATTCACTTCAGATTTGATGCCTGCCCATCTCTGTGGATAACCCCCGGGGCTGCTCAGACTCCTCCCAATGAAGAGGGTTTAGTCTCATCCAGGAGGAGTGGGTGCCCAAGGAGACCAGGCCACTGAAGCCGATATGCTGCCCTCTCTCCTCACCTCCCCCAAGGAACCTTGACATGGCCCCACTCAGACCTACCTCTTGTCCTCTTCCACCTGCACGCCTATGGAGTGGAACTCTCTTCGACTCCTGTTCTCTGTGTCTGAGTCTGAGATAGTCTCCACCTGGTGGCAAGGTTGGGGAGTCAGTGGAGGGGGCCAGCCCAGGGATGCCAGCCCTTCCCAGGGACAGAGGCCAGCACTGTTTGAGCCCCAAGCCAGCTGGCAGGTCCTGTAACGACAAGCTGCCTGAACAAGATGAGAGACCCAGGAAGTCAGTGGCATCCAGGTGGCAGCCCCTGGGCACTACTCTCCACTCGCCAGTAGGGATGACAGTGCCTGGGAGAGGCACGAGGGAGTGGGCTAGGGCTGGTTTGAAGCAGCCTTGTTGAAGACCAAGCACAGGGGTGCCTGCAGCTCAGAGTAAGCCACGGAAAAGGTCTATGTGTCCAGAAGCTCCCAATCACCCACTCAACCCCAACAGGCCGGGGCCCGAGCTTTCGCCCACCCCCCTCCTTCCGTACCTGCACCCCAATGGACGGCCGCCACTTGCGCTGCCGCGCCAGGCTCCGCAGCTCCTCCCTGCCAGGAATGGTCTTGATGATGAGTGTGGGGGGCTTGGGGCTGGCCCGAGGGGGCACCGGCGCCAACTCCAGAGTGCGCGCACCCATGGCGGGGCCGTCCAGCCCGTCGGCGGAGCTGCAGCGCCGGGCGGGGCCCTCGGCCGCGGTGAAGCTCTCGTGGGCGGAGTCGGTGCTGCTCTGGGCGGTGATGGAGATGCGGGGCGGGGCCTGGCTTCCCGGCGGGATGGGGGGCGGGGCCTTTCTGAAGTTGAAGGCTGCGACCGGGAACGCGGAGACGCCGCGGGTGACGAACGCGCCCGGCCAGCGCCTCTGGCCGACCCCCACCCCCCGGCACGCGGTCCCCAGGTCTCCACGGGCTGCCACGCACAGAGCCAAGGGCTGTTCTCCCCATCACCCCTCCCAGAAAGGGCAAGCGATCTGCCCAAGGTCACACAGCACTGCTGTGACAGGGGCCCGAACCGGAACCCAAGGCCCTCTCCAACCCAGGGCCCAGGGCCTGCTGGGGGCAGAGCCGGCGTACTCACAGGAGCCGGGCCTCCCTGAGACAGAGGCGGGGGCAGCAAGGAGGGGCAGGCAGTCGTCGTCTTGAGAGCAGCCGGCCTGGATGGCCCGGAGGTAGCTGTGGCTCCGCATGCGGAAACAGCCGGGCAGGTCCAGGGCGTCCACGGCTTGGGATTCAAGCTCCCCAAACACAGACCCGCACACAGCCTCCAGTTGCTGGTTCAGCTCCTCGCTGAGCTGGGGGACAGAGGCCAAGGGGATAGTCATGGGGGTGCTGGGATGGGTGGAGGGGGCCTCTGAGGCCCTCTCCCACAGGAGTGTGTCTAGATCTGCAGCGGCTGTGTCTCTGTGCCGACTCCTCTGCCTTTGGACTAAAAGAAACTCTCCCCCTCTGCAAAGAAACATGGAGGCACCTTTGCCCTGTGCTGCTCCCCAAAATGCCTCAAAGCCAGAGTTAGGGGTTTAGTCTTTCCTCTAAATACTGCTGTACCCTAGCCTCCAGACCACCGCATCTTCCTTTCCACCTAGTCCCAGGCCCTCACGTTTCTCTCACCTGACCATGAAGGATGGACCAGGGACCTGACAGCCACCCGCCTGCCCAGTATGGTGGCGGGGAGCTGCAGGGAAGACCACCTTTTATTATTCATGATGCACTACGTTGCTGACTGAAAGCAACTTGCAGAGATACATACCATGCTGCAGGACAGACATAAACAGGTAAGTGATAGAGCAAAAATTATTAACCTTCAAGTGTTTCGGGCCTCCCCCCACCTTCTGCCCACTAACTAGGGCTCTGGTTTACTCCACTGGCTCCTTCCCTGCCCTCCACCTCTAAGGAAAGTTCAGCCATTGTTGGACGAGCTTCTCATTTGTGTTTCTGATATTTTGTGGTGCAGAAACCACACTGTTAAAAAAAAAATAAAGCAACTAAGAAAAAAAAACACAAAAATTGTATTCACAGAACCGTGTCACACAACACTGCACTAAGACTAAATATACCACTTTCATTTGTGTTATATGAGAAAACTGGGCACAAAGGAAAAAATAAAGGCAGGCAAAGAAGGCGGTCCAGTGGTAAGCTCTACACCCAGAGCACAGGATGGGTGCACATCTGACCCTGAGCTTCAGAGCAGCCAAAGCATCAAGGAGCACAGCCTACAGGGTGCCTGCATGGGCTGTGACGTGGGACCCATGTAAACTCAAGTGCTAGCTCTGCTACTTCCTCACAGCACAGTCTGAGAAAGTGACTTAAAGTTTTGGGGCCTCAGTTTAATCATCTGTCAAATGGGAATAATAATGGTACCATCTCCGGGGTCAAAAAGAAACCCCACAAACCTGTGAGACAGTTGGTGCAGATACTGGCACATAGTAAGTGCTCAGTCAGTGGCATTTGAGGGCCTCAGAGCCTGTCTGGTAAACACAGGCCAGCGCTCCTGCCACTGAGCCCAGGAGAAGTTCCCCCACGAGTGACTATATAACAGCCAAGGAATGAAGTCATGGACAAAGGCCTCAGTAGCACCCACATGGTGAATGTGACAGCAAGTATCCCAGGGCTGCATCTTGTGACATCTCCCAGGAAAGGCCCATGCTATCATATTTATGTGCAGAAAACGGAGGCCCAAAGGAGTGGCTTGATTCATGTGTGAAATGCAGTTCAGTGTCTCCATAACTGAGCCTCCAAAGCATAATGTGGTACCATGAGATTCTACATCAAATTGAGAGGAATCTCCATCCCATTCCACTGGTGGGCAAACAAAGGCCCAGAGAGGATAGATAAATTATCTAGGGATGCCTATCTTGTTAGTGGTAAAACCAGTTAAATGCCAAATGTCCTGGCTCTCATGCCAGGCTGGCTGACCATCAGAATCTCTCAGGGAGATTGTTAAACCAACATTAACTAAAGCCCCACCTCAAGGATCTGAACTCAGGGCTCTTTAACTATATGCCTCTCCTTTCTTCGGCTCCTTTGAAGCTACGAGCCAAATTTGCTGGAGATTCAAACTCAGTGGTTCCAATGTGGTGTCAGTAATTTAAAAAAGGACTGCCTAGATTTCTTTTGGCAGCTTTTTCTAAGGGAACTTTATTACAGGTGTATAGAAGTCATAGGCCATGGAAAAATCAATCCAAGATCCTGTGGGAGTTAAGTTCACCCGCATTTGACTGGCATAAGCCACATTCCTGTGGCAGCTGTGGCTTCGCCAGGACTCCTGTGAGTCTCCCTCTCAGCTTCCTATCTGTGGACCTCTGGGGTATCAAGGACCAGCAGTGGCAGGGTAGTTCCTGAAGCTAAGGTGCTGATCTAACTCCTGCTACTTCTAGGCCAAGCTCAGGATACCCCCCTCCAGAACCAGTCCGGCCCAGAGGGTCCCCTATGGAACACAGGAGGGCTGACCTAACCCCAGCAGAGAGCATTCTCACGTCAGGGCACCAGGGACGGAAGGACTCTCACTCTGCAGCTTATCTCTGTACCTCGAGCCCTTTTCTGTGTGCAAAGCACTAGGCATGCTATCTGGCATATAGCAGATGTTCAATGAACATCAACTACTATTAATAGTAGCAAGAGGTTCCTAAATCACAGTGAAAATGCCTCTCAGAGACCTCTTTTTCTCAGGGGTTATGAAGCTCTTGAAATCCTAACCATATGCTATCCTCACAACTAACTCTACAAGAGGCAGAGAAGGGGGTGGGGTGAGAAGCTCCCTGGGGTCACATACCTCCCCTCTCTACAGGCCAAGAGAAGCTTCTGGAGTTTCAACAAGAGACTAGGACCCAAGGGAAATACAGAATCATATAGACTCGCAGAGGAACATTGCATCTGAGTTGGTCTTTGCTGGCTTGTGATTATGACATGGTAACATTATCCTGGGAATTCTTCTATTATTCCTGGACTGCCTTCCACCCCGCTCCCCCAGCTCCCACCCTCAGGACAGTCAAAGTCAAAAGAATCCTCTCAGGAAATAAAAGCCTTTTTCCAAACCAGACTCAGAACCAATACGTATTTCCAAGGGTGTGAGGTATTTAAAAGAAAATACTTCGTTTGGGACTAATTGAAAATTGTCCATGATAGAATTGGTGGGTCCAGTTGGGGGCTAGGCAACATGCCATATACTTTATATATTTCATTTAGTTTAGATAACCTTAAAAAACCCTCCCATTTCAAAACACTCTAAAACACTGGATGAAATATAACAATCGTTGATTTATATGCATAGCCGAGCTCACAAGAAAGCAAGATAAGTCCCCAGAGGACAAAAGCAAAGAGGAGACTGAGAAATCAGAATATTAACTATGTGAGCCAATGCTTCCAACAGCCCAGTGGAGGTGGAAGGTGAGGGGAGGGGTTGCTGGTCTCAGCAACCAAAGGGCTTGGGTTTTAACACCCACTTGGGGGCAGCTGTGAGGCTTTGGGCCTACATAAAGCACAGAATTGGAATGAAGCGCAGAACTAGCATAAAAGTAAGAAAGTGGAAACCTTTGATGAAGACGTAGACTAGGAAAAAATATTGTTAGACACACTGATGATAAGGAAGCTAGCCTATAGTCTAGGCACTGCGGGGAAGAAAAAGGAAACAAATCTTCTAGGAATTTGTAACCGCAAGCTAATATTCACACAGACATAGGATTCTGTGTCTGCATGGTCTTGTATAGGCCAGATCCACCTAAATTAAAAATTAACATAAAATGGTCCCAGCCAAGAATAGTCTAATAGAAGTGATTCCAAAATATTTCCTGGGAACCTACTCCTAAACCAGGCTGCCCAGGATTCTCATTGATAAAACTCCATTGAAAGTTAGCTAATATTAAACTGAGAGATAGACAATCTCTAACATGGCCCCTAATGACTTCCAGCTCCTGGCATTCACACCTTTGTGCAGTCCACTCCCATTGAGTGTGGACTAATTGGTCCACTTCTAATTAATAGAATACGGCGGATACAATGGACTGTCACTTCTGATATTTGATTACAGAAAGGGTGTGGCTTTCATGTTAGATATCTTCTTTCACCCTCTCTCAGAGCCTTTGCTCCGGGGGAAGTAGGCTGTTAAGTTGTGAGTAGCCCTATGGTAAGTCCCACACGTCAAGAAACTGATACCCCTGGCCAACAGCCAGCAAGGACCTGAGGCCTGTGGACAACCCTGTGAGTTAGCAGGGAAGCAGACCTTCCTCCAGTCAAGCCTTGAGATGACCGCAGCCCTGGCTAACACCTTGGCTGAAGTCTTGTGAGACACTGATCCAGGTGCCACCCAGCTAGGCTGTGCTCAGATTTCTGACCCACAGAAACTGTGAGACAATAAAGATTTGTTATTCTAAGATAAAATGTTTGGGGTAATTTATTATGTAGTAATATATAACTAATACAAACTATGACATAAACAAGAACTAAACTGTTACTGAGTTAAGCCATTGAGAATTTAAGGTTCACCTGTCATAGCAGCTTGTGTTATCTTAGCTAAAACAGATTAGCTTTCCAACTATGTTTAAAATTTCTAAATCAAAAGATAGAACTGAAAATGTAAGAAGAGAATAAAAGTTTTGAAAAAGACTATAAAGATTTCAAAAACAAAATCAGATTAAGAACTGAAAAGAAAGTCAGTGAAATTAAAAACACAGTGAGATAACAGTAGATGAGACACAACTGAAGAAAAAATTAGTGAACCAGAAGATACATCTGAGAAACTAACCAGAAAAGAGCACAAAGACAAAGAGATGGAACACATGGAGAGGTTAAAATACATGGAGGAAAGAAAAAGAAGGTCCTACATACAAGTAATAGGAGTTTCAGAGAAGAGACTAGATAGAATGTGGAAGAGGCACCATTTGAAGAGATAATGATGGCAGTTGAAAAATTTCTATACTTCCAACTTAAGCATAACAAAGAAAGGATGACACCAAATCCTATCCCACCAAGACAACTATAAAGCTGGACAACACTGTCAAAAGTAGCTATTTAATCACGCTGAAAATCAATCAAAAAATTTATTAGTGAAAATTACTGAACTTTGGGTAAGAACAGCAGGAGTCTGTGGTATGTTTGCCTGGGGCTGCTCTCAATACCTAAGCTCCCAATAGCTTAACAGGGTGGGGCAGGTGGTGAAAACCAGCTGCTACACTGCCTATGGTAAAAGGGCCTCACTTAATTTGGAGCTTCATCAGTTAGAGTGTCAAAAAGAGAAAGAGCCAGCAGCACTGAGAGGCTGAGGTTTTGACACTGTTTGGGGCAAGCTATGGACTGGCAGACTAACCAGAGATTTAATGGGGGAGTTCCAGGGGAGTAAGACAGCCATTAGCAGTTTTATAAGCTCTTCACATATCCTGGGTTAACTAGAGGCTGGGTGCATGCACAACAGAAGCCAGAGAGGTCCTGTGCCAATGAAGCCTGTGCGCATGTATGGAGGAAACACAAGAGAGCCTGGTGAAAAGTAAAAGTTAGGGCAGGTCTGAAAACAGCCTGAAGGTTGTACTCCTGAGCCCACACATCAAGCCAAAAGCTGAGAAAAAATGTCTTATTGGCTTGTGGATTTTGAATATAACCTCTCACCAATCTATGGCTGAACAGTAAGCTATGCAGACATGGGAGCAATCCCTAAAAAACAGGCCTAAAAATAAAAACAAGAGTTTGCATTTGGAAAGAAAGATGGATTTTACAGATTTAGTCCTGAGAGTAACAAATAAATAAAACAATAACAACCTTCAAGAAGTAAAGTAAGAATCCAGAGCTGCTATCATATATTAGCTAAAAATGTTCAGTATTCAACAAAAAGTTGTGATACATTCAAATAAATAAGAAAATGCAAATGTTCCCAAATGTTTGATTTATCAAAGACTACAAAGCAGTTATTATAAATATGTTCAAAAAAGTAAAGGAAATCATGTTTGAAGATTTAAAGAAAAGTATTGCAACAATGACATAATAGAAAATCATAACAAAAAGATAGAAGTCATTTTTTAAAAAAGACCCAAATGAAAATTCAGAAGCTGAAAAGTACAGTAACTGGAAAAAACATTCACTAGAAAAGCTCGGAATAAGCAATGATCAGTAAACTTGAAGCTAGATCAATATGAATTACCCAGTATGAAGAATGAAAGGAAAAAAGACTAGAAGTGGAAGAAAAAAGACTGGAAGACTAGAGCCTGAGAGACCTATGGGACAATATCAAGTATACCAGTATACATGTAATAGGAATTTCAGAAAAGAGAGAGAAAGGGGAAGGAAAAATATTTCAAGAAATAATGGCCAAACACTTTCCAAATTTGATGAAAAACATTAATCTACAGATGAAAGAGGCTCAATGAACCCCAAATTAGTTAACCATAAAGAGATCTATATCCAGACACATTACAGTCAAAATGTTGAAAGTCAAAGGCATTAGTAGCAGCAAGAGGGAAAACAATCCATCACATACAGGAAACAACAATATGATTAACAACTGGTTTGTTTGTTTTTTAATCAGAATCAATGACCTCTAAAGACACTAGAATGGTACAAAGTGCTGAAAGAAAAAGCTCTCAACCAGAAATCCTATAACCAACAGACTCTCTTTCAAAGATGAAGTAAAAATGGCCCTGGCTGTGTGGGTCAGTGGGTTGAATACTCGCCTGTGAACTGAGAAGTCATGGGTTTGATACTTGGTCAGGGTACATGCCTGGGTTGTGGGCCAGGTCCTCCAGTTGGGGGTGTACAAGAGGCAACCACACATTGATGTTTCTCTCCCTCTCTCTCCCTTCCTTCCCCTCTCTCTAAAAAAACAAAAAACATCTTCAATTTTTTTTAACAATTAAAAAAGGAAGTAAAAATATATTTTCAAATAAATGTAGACTGAAGAATTTTTTGGCCACAGACCTATTTTACAAGTAGTACTAATGGAAGTTCTTCAGGCTAAAAGGAAGGAACACCCATAAGTAACTTAAAATCTGATTTCTATAAAGAGCACCAGAAATGGTATATATGTGAATACATATAAAAGACTCTATAAATATATTTTCCTCACTTCTTTAAAAGAAATAAGATTGTATAAGGTAATTTATAATATCATTGGTTTACAATAATTGCTGGGTTTCTCACATATATACAGATAGTGTGTATAACAATAACAGCACAAAAAGGGGAGAGATGAAGAAAATATATTGAAAGAATCCTTCTATATTTTATAAGAATTAATTAGATTTTTATAAGTTAAGGTACACATTGTAATTCCCAGGACAACCGCTAAAAATTTTAATAATATTGTAAAAAGAATTAACAATAAAGAAATTAAAATATTATACTAAAAGTATTTTTTTATTTAATGCAAAAGAATGTAGTAAAGAAAGAACAAAGGAACAAAAATTACACAACGCAATTCAGTTATATCAATAAGCACATTATATGTGAATGGATAAGACATGCCTATTAAAAAGGCTGGGACTGTCAGATTGAATATAAAAGCAAATAGGATGAAAGTAAAAGGATGAAGAAAGATGTATCAGAAAAAAGGATGAAGAAAGAGTAACCATGAGAAAATTTTCCAGATTTAATGAAAGACACGAATCCTCAGACTCAGAGAACACAGATACACATATCACAATGAAACTTCAGAATACCAAAATCAAAGACAAAATCTTAACAGCAATCAGAGAGAAATAAAAATTACCTACAAAGGCAATTTTATTAATGGTAGACTTCTCAACAGCAACAACAGAAGACAGACGACAAAAGAATATCATCAAAACACTGAGAGAAAAATAAATGTAGATCCAGAATTCTATAATAAACTAGATTATGTTTAGTTTACTATTTAGCATTCACTGAAAAATTACAAAGAATGGACTTTAGAAGGAAGAAATGACGTGTAAGAAGATGTAGTGGGGGGATGTAAAGATATAAGTACATATAGTCAACTACTAATAGCATAAAATGTGACAACAACAATAAAGACTAATTTGGAGTGGTAAAAAGAATATGGAACTAAAATACTGGGGACAAGCAGTGTAAAAAGGGAAGAGGAGATCAAAATTAAAGCATCCGAAGGTCTTTCCATTGTTCAGGAGAAGGGTAGACTAAATTGTCAACCTCAGACTTTGCTAACTCAAATATACACATTAAAATTGTAAGAGTAACCATAAAGGATAAAAACAGAATAATAACTGCCAAGCCAGTGTGATATTTGGTGGGAAGAAAAATGAAGAAAACTCAATTGACCCAAAAGAAGGCCATAAAGAAGCATCACCCAGAAGGCAGGACATATAAAAGGTAGGATGTCAGAAATAAATCTAACTATATTAGTAAATCACAATAAATATAAATGTACTAAACTGTCAAGGACTTGTTGGAATGCATATTTAAAAATCTAGCTATAAGCTATCTACAAAAGATATACATAAAACCTAAGAGGACAAAATGCTTTTGAAAGATGGAAAAAGATGTTCTGAGGAAATACTAAACAAAAACATAGACTTAGGGGCAAAAAACATTATTATAGATAACAGGATGACATCTCTAGTGTGTTAAACCTGCTTCATCTTCTATAAAGCAAAGATTATAAGCTATACCTCCCAGGAGAAATATGTAATGTATACCCAAAGTGGAAAAGGAGGAGGAGGGGAGGAGGAAGAGGAGGAAACAGAGAGGAGAAATAGGGAACGTTGGGATGGGAAGGACTAAAATTTACATTTTACAATATTTGGGAAAAGACTCGAAAGAACTGAGGGAGTGATCCATGGGAGTGTCTGGGAAGGAGAGATCTAGGCGGAGGGAGCAGCAAATGCAGAGGCCCTAAGACTGGGGCACGCCTGCCCTGTCCCTGAGGCGGCAAGGGGGCCAGCGTGGCTGGGGCGGATGACGGGAGGGAGCAGTGTGAGGAGAGGAACTCAGGGTAGCAAGAGCCAGATTACGCAGGGCCTTATACGTCACAGTAAAGTCCTTGACTATTCCTCTCAGTAAGCTGAGGGTTTTGAGCGAACAGCATTCTGTATTTAAGTGGTCCCTCTGACTATATTGGGAGAGAATGAAGCGAACGAGGACAAGCGCAGGAGACCAACTAGAAGGCAGTGCAACAGTCCAGACAAAAGAACATGGTGGCAGGGGAGGTACTGAGGACCGGCGGGAGCCTGGCTATGCTTTGAAGGCAGGACCAGCAGGATTTGCTGAAGGATCAATGTGGGATGGGAAAGAGAAGGAAGCCAAGACTGACAAAAGCTCTTAGACCAGAGCTCCTGGAAAGAGAAAGTTGCCGTTACCCAAAATGGAGGAGACATCGATGGAGCAGGGAACCTGGGGGAAAGGGTAACAGCAGTTTAGTTTTAGACATCTTAAGTTTGAGATGCCTAATAAACATCTAAGTGATATTTTAATATACCATTAGATAAGCATGCCTGGCATTTACGGGAGGGTGTGAGCCACACATAGACATTTGGGACTCATCAGACTCTCAAAATAATCAAAGTCATGAGCCTGGATGAGATGAGCTCACCCAAGAAGTAAGTGTAGCCAGAAGTCCAGGAACTAAGCCCTGAGAAGCTTCAGTGTTCAGATCCTGGAGAGATGCAGGCACAGACAGGATAAATAATCAGAGGCAGAATCTAGAACCTAAAAGATGTGGGGTCCTCCAAGCCAACTGAGTAGGGTGTTTCAGGAAGGAAAGTTTCATCGCCTGTGCCGGATGCCGCTGACTGGTCAGGTAAAACAAGAACTGCCTATTCACTAGTGGGTTTAGCAACAGAGGCTGGTCTGATGTGAAAAGATAACTCTGCCAATCAGATTCCCAGATTCAGGAAATGTAGCAAAGAAATGCTGAGAGACTGCAGCAGCAAAGGATAGGAGCCAACGCAGACAGCCTTTTGCATTGGTTTTTGCGTGGCTTTTTTCCCCCAGCAAACAGTAAAAACTAACCAACCTTTACGGACTGCTGGCTATGTGCCAAGAACACTATTATGAAGCCTATTTTTAAATAGGGGCTCAAAAAGTCAAGTAACTTGCCCCTGGTCACTCAGCTGGTAAGGAGCTGAGCTGGAATTTAAACCCATCTCATCCATTTAATTACTAAACTGCCTGCTTCCCTTCGGTTAAGGGAAAGTCTACACTTAGATATGGAACTCACAATGGTAAAATACCAATTTGGGACCATCTACCTTGTGTTCGCGTACATTTTCTCACTGAATGATCACAAAACCCCTGTGAGATAAGTATCACTGCTACTTGTCATTTTAAAGATGAGAAAACAGGGGCGCTGAGAGACATCTTGCTGGTGGTCCCACAGGTTGAGGTGGTGGGCAAAGACCTCAGGCGCAGCTCATCTGCGACCACAGCCGTCTGCCCTCCTGTGCAACCGATCCTGCCTTTTGCATCAGAAGCGCTGGGAGCAATCAGGCCAGGACGGGCTGGGGAACCTGAGAGGACTAAGGTTGCCCTTACAGGCTCGTCGCTTTGAGGACACTTGGTTTTTAAGGATGTGACCCTGAGATTCCCTGTCCAAATCAGGTCCAGGAGTCCCAGGGCAGCCTTTCTAGCGCCCCAGAATCAGGCCTATGCTCTCTGCCTAACCAGACCCTTGATGTCAAGGTCTAGGCCAAGCATGGGACCCAATCCCCTTCCCGCCCTTTCCTTCAGGCAGGCTGGGCCTCTCCCTACCTGTCCGGTGGTGAGGGACCGGCTGTAGCCAGGGATGGAGCTCCGGGGATGGATCCGGGGTGGGACGCAGCAGCTGGGAAAGGTCAAAATTCCAGATTCAGAATGGGGGTCAGGGGAAGGGAATGAGAGCCCCGGGGCCCCAAGCAGGTCCTATCCCTCAGAGACCCCCAGACAGATATGCCACAGAAGACTCCTGGGTAAAGGGATCCTCCCAAAGAGGCTCCCAGAGGCTATCCCAACGGCCCAACTGAGCCTGAAGGAGGGACCAGACTGGTACTCACTCCACACACATCTCCTGCTGGGACCCAGTATCTGCTTCCTGTTCCCCCTGCCCTCCCCGCCACCCAGGCCCTCCCACTCCTTACTTGATCCGGGCCTGGTCCACACTGGAGGAGCGGCGGGAGGTGAAGCGCCGAGCCACCGCTTTGGGAGATGTCTTGGGGCTGCCGTCTGAGTCTCCGCTCTCCTCATCCCCCATGGCTTTTATGTAGCTGCCGCTCCGCATCCTGCGGCAGGGGATCTCCCCATCCTTGCCCCCGGTTGGGTAACCCCCCCAGTCATCTTGCGGCACCTGCAGGGACAGGGGCCTCTGTCTCTCAGAAACATCCCTACTGCATCTGCAGGCCAGGACCCTCTTCCCCACTCCCAGTGAGAGCGGCTCCACTCGGACCTGGGCCGGCCAGGCTCAGGAGCCTACAGACCCAGAGCAGGAGACAGGTCTCCGGCCATCTCCTCCCTACAGGAGACGCCTCACCATCCTGCAGGAACATTTTGCCACTCATCTGAGGGACACCTACAGAGCCTGGGTAGGCAGTGATGTGCTAGGTGCCAAAAGGTTGAAGATCAGAGGCCAAGGTGACCCGTCAACCCACCCCCAACAGCAAAGTATCACCTGACCTCAGTCGCCTGTCACCTTTCCTTGTCCTTCATCCTCATAACCTGCTTCTAGCCCCAAACCTCCATCTCTCCTGCCTTTCTGCTGTGAGGAGCCATAGAGGGTTTTAATCAGGGGAGTGACACCAGGTTTGTGTTTCAGAAAGAGCATCCCAACAGCCCAAACAGGGGTTGGATTGCGGAGGGCGAGGCTCAAGTGGCGGGAGAGAAACCAATTAGGAGGCTGATGCTGTTATCCAGGCAAGAGATGATGAGGCCTAAATTAAGACAATGACAATGAGGAGGAAGAGAAGATGGAAATGAGAGGTGTTAAGGAGCATCAGAGAGCCTGATTAGATGTGGGGGGTGCGGGGGCGGGGAGTCGAGGATGACTGGGAGGCTGCTGGCGAGGACCTGGAGGGCGGTGCTCTCGCTCACTGAGCTACAGAATCCCGGAGAAACAGGTTTGGGGCGGGCCGGCGGGGGGAGGTGATGGGCTCAGGGTTGAGCATCTTGAGTTTGGCAGAGGACTGTCGAGCAGGTGGTTAGATGCTTGGTTCTGCAGTTCCATGGAGAGAGCTGGGCTGGAGGCAGACACGTGGGAGTCATGGGCGGCAGCTGAATCCATAGGACTGAATGAAAGAGCCCCCGGGGGTGGCGGGCGGGGGGGAGAACTGGGGAGGGATCTACTGACATTTAAAAAGGGACTGCAAAGAAAGGAAGAGGAGCCTTTGAGGTCACCTGCAAAGGAGTGGGCAGAAGGGTAGGAGGGAAGTCAGGAGAATGACATGTCATGGAAACTGGAGACATTTCCAGAATAAAAGGAGTTGATAATGTCAAATGTCAAGTGTGTTCAGAGGTTAGTAATTCAAGCTCAGGAGTTAGATCTATGTTCAAATTCTGGCCCCATCACTTGCTAACGAGGTGAACTTAAACAAAACCGATTACTCTCTAAGCCTCAAGTTTCCTCATCTGTGAATTGATAATGATAATTATGCCTACATCCCAGGGTTGGTGGGCAGGATAAGTGTGCCACTATAGCGTGCCAGCACATAGTAAGTGCTCAATAAATGCCAACTATTATTATTCCAAGCTTCAAAGGGTACCTTTCAAGGAAGGCTCTCAAGAGACCACTGCCGGGACATTTTAGAGCATGGGGTGTGGAAGTCAGACTGTAGTAAAGGGCAGAACGAAAGGAACAGAAGAAGTGGTGTCCCTAGTCTAAGAACTTGGTTATGAAGGGAAGATAGGAGATGGAAGGGGGAATAGGGTTAAGGAAAGATTGTTTTTCTAGGATGAGAGACCTGGGCATGTTTTCAGGATGAGGAAAAGAGCCAGTTAAAACAGTCTTTAGATGTGGGGAGGGAGGAGTACAGACAGTTCAGTGGTAGAGGATCCTGGGGAGACAGGGTAAAGCCATGTTACAGGCATCAGGCTGGGATGTGTGGTCCTGGTGTCTCTGGAGCCAAGAAGGAAGGGCGTGAGGGTGGCTGGGGGTCTATGTGAGTCTATAGGTGGGGCTGACAGAAAAGTGAGGGAGTCCGTGATTGTTAGCTTACACTGTAAATAAAGGTGCAGGGGAGGGGTCTGGGGCAGGGAGGGAAGATTTAAAACACCTGTTATTAAACAATAGGTTAAATTGGGGTGGGATGGAAGGTCTGAGAGGGTCAGAGTTCAGGGGAGAGAAAGAGACTCTGGGGATGAGACTAGGTAAGGAGACAGAGATGATGTGCACACAGGGACCCAGGGATGCAGATGGGGCCCCATGAAGGAACTCACAGGGACACACAGGCCTGAGGGAGAGCTGGGGTCCAGTGAGAACAGTCTCCATAAATGGTTTGAGGACCCAGCAACACCTAGTCTGATGGGGTCTGCTTCCCCTGCTTTGTTTTTGTGCCGGGGGAGCACCAGGCTGTCTGGAAGGTCCCTGAATCCCTCTGTTCTCCCCCAAATGGGTTCAAAGCCCCCCAGTCTTAAGATGCTCTAGAACCCTAGACCCTGATGGATCATTTCCCTTCCCTGCTCCACAGAGAGGAGCCACAGGCAGGCAGAGAGAGGCAGGCTGGCCAATGGGACAGCCGAGGCGCACTCTGCCACACTGCAGGGTTCCCACTCTGTAGCCACTGCGGAGCTCCTGGCTCCTCTGCAGGACATTGTGAGGTGCATATTAACGAGGAAGCCCCCAGGGAGGTCACCGCTCGGCCCTGGAGTAGCAGCAGGGAGCAGCGGAGTGGCAGCGAGTCTCCAGAAATGACCAGGGCTCGGTTATGGGAGAAGGGTCAGTCCTCCCTCCTTAGCCCTTCTTTTTGGACCCTTCAATTGCCAACTTAGAGAACCTCTCTATCCATGGAGGAAGCAATCCAAGGCCAGACCCGCAGTCCTGAATCCTAGCAGTCTCCAACCTCCCATTCTGTCTCCCACCCCTTCCTGCTTCCACTGTGACCCATTTGTTCCCTTGAGCTTTCGCGAGGTCCCCACCAGGAGAGTCTACACATGTGAACAACTCACCAGTAAGACCAGGGACACCCAAGACATATGCGAGCTCAATTCCCACACCTTTGAACATGCTGTGGCTTCTTTCTAGTGCTCTTAATCCTTAATCCACTCCCTAGCGCTCTTAATCCTTAATCTACTTCCGCACTGAGATTCAGTTCAGGGGACATTCTTCCCAAAGCTGCTCTGGCCACTATCACCCCAGGGTAGGTGAGACACCTCCTCTCTGCCCCCATGGTGCCCACCGCTCTCTCCTGTCACAGCCTTATCGCACTGAATTCTATCTGCTCCTTTACCTGTCCCACCTCTAAACTGAGCTCCTCACAAGCAGCATCTGGGTCTTCGTCTTTGTATCCACAGCACCCAGGAAACACTCACTGAATGACTGTGGCCAGTCATCATCAACGGATGACTGTGGATTAACTATGTGGAATGTGGGTTTGGGGGATAACCCTAAATCTGCGAGACTTCTAGAATTTGTATTGAGTTGTCCTCCTGAAACTATGAGAAGGCTCAAGAAAACATCTCAGGGGGTGTGGGCGGGATGCCTGAGGCAGAGAAGAGGAAGGGTAGTGGCGCAGTGGGCCCCTGGCCCCATCTCAGTAAGAAGACGGAGCATGGGCAGGTGGGATGGATGAAGGCAGGCTCCAAGAGGAGGAGTCGCAGCGTCTAGTCTCATCTGCAGAGACCATGGACACAGTGAGACAGGTTGGGGACAGCATGCCAGCTGCACCATCCAATCCCAGAGGCCCCGTCCTGGCTCAGACTTCAGCGTGACCCCCACCCAGCCTTGAAGAACCCACGGGACAGGCTCCAGGGCTCTTCCATAACCTCATGGGTGTCCTACCACAGGCACCCAGAATGACAAACCTCAGCAGAGGCAAGTCCTGGAGCTGACCTTCGTATTCCAGCAGTATCTGGACCACCCAGATTTGAGAAGAAAAGAGGCCTGGAGAAGGCCTGGGGGCAAGAGAGCTGCTTTCCAAGTGCTGACCTCCAGCCTCAAGGGAAGCCACAACCATGGAGCCCCACACTGTCCTGTCCACGGCCTGCCCTCACCCTCATTCTGCCTCCAGCCTCACAAGACAGAGGCCAGCACAGCTTCTCCAAAACAGTCAGTCAAGGGGGGAGTTTTCCTGGCACTGACGCACACGTGAGAACAGAAGGGCCCCTTTGTTGCACAAATGGGGAAACTGAGTTCCCAAAAGGGGCTCACGGTCTTACAGAATAAGGCAGGGCAGAACCTCCCTGCGTCCAGACCCTCTATCACGGCGACAGCGGGCTCCCATCTGACCCTTCCCACAGCTTACTGGGTGACGACGCTATGGGGGCTGACGACCGTGTTCCCCACCCCCACCAAAGCCTCACCTGCAGATAGTGATAAGTCCTGGTTTTGGCCTTGGCCTCTGGACCCAGGAGCCCCTTGCCTGGCCCGGCCCCTGGGTAGCCATCCCGGCCCTGGCCGACCATCATGGTATGCCAGGCACTTCGCTTGACCGATTGTCCATCCAGTGACATGGACATGCCAGTGCAGGCAAGACAGCGGCCTTCTGACCCACCCGAGCGCCCCTTGAAGCTCAAGTCCCGGTAGGACCCATCTGGAGCCTCCAAGCAGAAGGGGCCACCTGGCTCCCCAGGAGGCCGCCCACCCGCCAGGAAGCCGCTATCACTGTCCAAGTTGTCATCCGAGCTCCACCAGCCCGCGGCCTTGGCCCGGTGCCGCCCGTCCCCCTTGCGGTCCTTGCTCTTGCTCCTCTTGCCGTGCCGGGACTGGTGGTGGTGGTGGTGGTGGTGGTGGTGGTGGTGGTGGGAGGTGTGGGGTCCTCCAGAGCCCGGGCCAGAGTAGCTGTCTCCCCCGGAGCCACCTCTTCCGTCAGCCTTGGGCCCATTGTAGTCCCGCTTCCCTGGGGCCTCCAGAGAGTGGGACTTGGCGAAGAGCTTCTGCACAGAGTGAACCAGATGCCGGATGCGGCTGGGGCTCTCACTGCGGGCCTCCGGGGCAGAGCCAGACCCCGGCCCTGGCCCAGGCCCTGCTCCTGCTGGACCTCGCTGGTACGGTAGTGTGTGGAAGCCATCCTGTTGAACTGGCAGCTGCTTTTCAAACTGGTCCAGGAGTGTAGGAGGCAGGCGGGGGGCACCCTTGCCCTGTGGGTGGCCCACGCAGTCTTCACAGGTGTCGAAGGGGCCCTGGCCGGGGTACATCCTGGGGAAGGTGCTGCTACCCACCCCAACTCCAGTCCCCCCTGGCCCTCCCTCGGGGCCTACCGATGGCCCCTCACTCAGGCTCAGAGGCCCTTCGGGAGAAAGATGTCCCAGGCCAGCTCTCGGGGCACAGAAGCGGGGCTCGGTGGAGAAGGCCTCCCCGGAGCCCAGCAGGTACGGGGCCCTGGCAGCTGGGCCCACGTCCATATGCTGTTGGTCAGCAAAGCGGGCTGGGCGGGGATGGCTGCCTCGGTCGCCATGGTAACCCCTCATGGCCTCAGCAAGGGCTCTTCATAGTGTTGGGGGCCAGGCCCCAGGAACCTCCTAGGGAAACAGGGAGAAAAGGGATTCAGATTGAACAATAGGCCGCTTTACCTAAAACTATCTTTTATTAGGTATTCTGGTATCCTTTTAGGTAATGCGTATCAATTTATGGTGATTAATTGTACTGTCTTTCTACCAATGGGCTTAAAGTCCTTAAAAGAGTCATACTAGACAAAGACACTCACAAGGGCAAACATAATACCATCATTCATCAAATGCTGCAAATTTGATACTTATTCACAAGAGGAAATGCCCTCAGCCAAATGTGTTTTTTTAAATCCCAGGGTTATCAAAAATAAAAGGGTACCCACACAGATGTACAAAATATTCAGAGAAACCAGTCATTAGGTGAACTGGCTTTTAACAAGCAGACTTTAGGCAAATTGATCCAGAGCCACACCTCTGACCTATCCCTACCCTCTGGCACTGCGGTGACGAGCCAGGCCTCAGGGTCACAGCTCCCAGCAGCAATAACCAAAGGGAACACAGACCCAAGTCTCTGTATCTAGCTTGATTAAGCAGGAAAACCCCTCCCTTTTCTTCCACACCCTGTTCCTTCCATCTGGCTGCAGGCTCATTCTCCCTCCCTGCCAGGACTGAGGTAAGAAGAAATAACGTGAGATGATTCCTTTCCTCTTCCGGGTTTCAAATACCCCCCAGTGAAATTTCCCCTTTTGCCTTTCACTCCCACCTGCCACCCCCATTCCACTAGAGGGAATCATGAAGGGAAGAGAAACCACAAATGAGAGGAATGTACAAGGCGGCATCTGAATCCTAAACTGGGACTGGAACCCAGGAGTCCCCCCTCCCAGGAACAGCGGGCTTGCAGGGCTGGGAGGTGATGGAGAGAAAACGCTGGAAGCAGTGCCCCTGGCCCCCATCCCAGGCTTGCCAAGGCTACAGGACAGAGAGGTCAGCTCTCAGCAAGAACTGCCTCCAATCAGGACTCCAGAGCTGCCAGGACAGGAGCTATGGCAGGAGGGGGTGACAGCAGGAGGAACAGGGACTGAGAGGCTGGCAGACGGCGCCCTCCCTCATCCCAGACCAGGCTCCTGGGCCATCTGCTGACTAGGAGGGGATAACAGCCTCAAAGGCTCCAGACAGCAACCCCTTCAAGACTCATCCTCCCTTGCTCCCTTCTACCACCTCCCAATGCCCACCATGTTTCAGGCTTCCTCCAGACCCTGCTCACAGCTCACCTCCCATTCCCCAAGCCCTTGCTATGTCCCAGGTACTGCGCATAACTAATATTCCCTAATCCCACTGATATGCTGTGTGTAGATATTATCCACATTTACCCAGGAGAACACTGAGCTCAAAAGGTGCAGTCACAAAGCCAGTAAGTGGGTGAGTCACTTTAAATCAAGATTCAAACCCAAGTTTCTCTGATTATAGAACCTCAATCTAATCCCATCTCCCAGACTCTTATCACTCACCATCCTGGACGTCCCATCCTTGGTATCAGGATCGCCACCACCAGGCAGATTCCTAACTTCAGAAGGCTCAGGACCACTGGCTCCTGATGGGAAAGAAAAGACTGGTGAAGGGCGCAAAGGGGAGAGATTCCCCCAGAGTCTTCAGAGAACCAGCCTCTGGCCTTGACTGGTTCGCTTCCCACCCCCACCCCCAGACGAGGACTGACTGTATTCCCCATGATGCAGAGCCTTTGGACCCCCAGGGAAATGAGGTTGGCTTCATTATGCAAATACATGGAAATGAGCGTACAGGTTGGACTACCTCCAAGCGCAGGTGTCTTAGAGATCTGTCTATGGTGCTGAGCCACTGCATTTTCATTGCCCTCAAATACGATTCTGTTCCACAAAAATTGGTTCAGCGGCTACCATAAACAAGACTCTGAGTGAGAAGTGTGTAGAGGAGATATAAGTGTGATCCCTGTCATCGAGGGGCTTATAGTCTAACCGGGAACAACCTCTTACATAACAGGGTTATTTTAGGTCCCTGTATTTTTATACAAACTGGTCCCTCCTCCTAGAATCTCCTTTCATCCACCTCCCTCCCCCAACTCTTTCCCTTTCCCACTTGCTCATATTAAGCCCCACCTTCCCTCAAAGACTTTCTGTACTCTTATTCTGGGTTATGCCTCTCTATTGGGCTTTTATAACACCCTGGGTTCCCCATGAAAGTAGCTATCATACTGCACTGAAATCGTCTGCTTCAGTTTCTGTCTTCCCAAGTAGAATGTGGTCTTCTGCAGGGTAGGAACCAAATCCTATTTATTTATCTCTGAATCTCCAGCACCTAACCCAGGGATTTGCCCAAAGCAGACCCTTAATAAATGTTCACTAAGTAGATGAATAAGTGAATGCATTGGAAAGAGGTACCAAGATGTTAGGTTAAGTCAGATGAGAGCAAGACCAGATGTAATAGAGGGAAACTGAGGAAGACTTCCCAAAGTAGAGTATGTTTGAGACGGGAACAAGATGGCTGTGTGTCCCATGGACAAACGCAGTGGGAGAGACAGAATTCCCAGTGGTGGAAACAGCAGCCACAAAGGCAGAAAAGGTGGGCAAACAAGGAATTCTGAGGGGTGGAGTAGGAGAGTTCCAGCAGACGTTTAGGGTTTGGCAAATACTGTCAAGAGGTAGGAGAGAGAGAGAGTCAGAAAGGAAGACAACTCTAACATTTGCAACAGCCGTGACTGGAAGACTAATGATGCCATTATTAGACACAGGGATATCAGGAAGAAGAGCCAGCTTTGCAGGCATGATTAATAGTAGTGGGAGAGATGCAGTCAGACATCAGGAAGAACTTCCTGACCCCAAGGGATGAGACAGTGAAGGAGATTGTGGAGTCTCCTGGGAATCTTCCACAAAGGAGAGGGTGAGACACACCCCACTCTGTCCACCCTGTGGCTTGGGCTGGAGAAGCCATTGGTTTTCTTGCCTGGAGGGAAACTGGGTGACCTCATAGATACCAACTGCCTGGCTCTAGGTGACAATTCTCCTCTGTTTCCCATCTCTGGGAAAGCAGAGGTGACTTCAGACCAAGATAGTATCGCAAGCCGGTATTGGAAAAGCACCTGGCAGCATCTCCTTCCTTTAGAAAGAATCTTGGAGAGTCTGGTTCTTCATCCATGGTGTGGTCCTCCTCTTCCCACCTCAGACAGGACCTGCATCTGGGACTCACAGCAGGAAAGGCCACTTCGGCAGAAACCAAGGCCGTCTTATTTGCTTTGCTTGTGGTCACATCAAGCTGGAGCCTCATGCTGAGCTTCCCAGGGGTGGGCATTCCCAGAAGCACCACCCCCACCTCACTCTCACCCCACACAGGTGCTGCTGTCAAGCCACTGAGCCTTCGTCAACATCTTGTCAAAGGTCAGTCTCTTTAGCATCAATCCTCATTCTCCCCGCTCTAGCCTCAGGGGAGATGGGTCCTTGCAATTGCTCCTCTCCAAAAAACCCACCAACTCCCTTACCCATGTCTGATAGGACAGCACTGTCTAGTGGAAAAAGCACAAGCTCTGAGACCAGAAGGTATGCGACACTAGCCAAAAGACCTACCCTTGTAAGCCTAATGATGCCTGCTCACCTATCTCCCAAGATTTTAATAGCAAATTATATAATGTATATGAAACCACTTTAAAAACTCTGAAAGGTTACACAATGTAAACCTCTTATGTAAAAGCCTTTATTCTGGATTTCCAAAATTTCCAATGTCCAAATAGTAAACAAGACAAATCCAAATTACTAAGAGAAGGAGATACCCAATTTATGGATTTACTAAAGAAAAGATTTAATTGATATTGATTTAATGCTATAGGTTTTCTCCTTAGTATTGTTTTACGATCACATTCTTCCTGACGCCACCTTAGTGCTAAACATAATTAATAAGAAGGAAGAACAAAGAGACTAACAATTTGATTCATCACCAAGTGCTCTGGTTTTTGCTTCCTAACAACAGATCTGCCCACCTATTTCCATACCCACCAAATCATTGTTAGCTGACTAGCTGAAATTCATTGTCAACCTCCTGTCCCCTTACCCAGCCTCCCTTGGAACTAGGGGACACATGATTCACTTTTAGCTAACGATATATACATAAAAATTGGATAAGGCTTTTGAGGGAAGATTTTAGATTTGTGATAGAAGGGAATAAAGCTTGCTAATACCACCCCCCCACACCACCACCCTCTTTCTTCTAGGCCCGAATACAACGGTGATGCCAGAGCGAGGGCACCTGTCCTGCCACCACAAGAGAAAAGCCTAGAGAACTGCAGAAATGCTAGTCTTGGAGATAGTGAGCCACGGAACTAACACAAGCAGTTGCCTTCCTCCAGGCCTAAACGTGGTAAGAAATAGACTCTGTATTTAAATCACTGTTGGCCAGATTTTCTGTATTTGCAGCAGAAAGCACTGCTAACTAATCCAACTACCTCAAAAACATCGCCTCCTGCCTAGACATCTGCAAAAGCTCCAAACTGCTCTCCCTGCTTCTGTTCTTACCCTAACGCAATCCCAAATGGTCACTGGAAAACACAACAAATCTCATGATGTCACTTGCCTGCTTAAAACTCTTCATTGGCTTCCTGATGTCCTTAAGATAAAACACCTTAAGCTGTCCAACAAGGCCTGCAGGGTCTGGCCCTTCCTAATTTGCTCAACTCCTCTCGCAACATGCTCCCCCCACTTCCTCTGCTCCAGCCAGGCCGGTCTTTTTGCAGTCCCAGGATCCCTCCCATCATGGGGCCTGTTGCCCCTGTCCAGAAAGCTTTGCCCGCCCACCCCTGCCTTGCTAACTCCTACACACCCTTCAGATCTCAGCCCAGTTGTTGCTTGCTGGGGAAGCTTTCTCTGGCCTCCCTGACTAGGTCAGATCCCCCTGCTGTTTGCTCTCAAGGCACGGTGGACCTGGATAGCTCTTAAATCATTACCATTCGCAATCTGAGGGACTCAGGGACTGTCTTTCTCTCCCGCTAGGATGTAAACTCCATGCAAGTGCAGGAATTTCATCCATCTTATTACTGCATTGTCCCCAGACCCTAGAACAAGAACAAGGCTTGGCATATGACAGGTGTTTGGTGAGTGAATGTGAGCCTACTAAGAACAAGATCCTTTCACTTACGACATTTTTCTTTAATTCCTACAACTATTCCAGAGGATAGATATTATCCCTCTTCCCAATTTACAGAAGAAGAAACCGAGGCTTGAAGAGGCTAACTGACCTGCCTAAGGTCACAGAGTTGGCGCAGAGCCAGAAGTCAAACCCAGTGCGGCCTCACGCCCATGCCCTAGCTTTTCTCCCACCTGCGACGCCAGCCCGGAGCAGCCGAGCTCATTCAGCGCCATTCTGAAGTACACACAGTAATGAAAATGACATTTTTTAAAAAGGAAACAAATAAAACAGCCTCACACATACCACATACTCTAGAGCTAACCAGACTGTGGTTTAGCCTTTTCCCCTGTGTGGTGAGTACGGAGTTTGTTCCAAGTCCAAGGTCAGATAAGTAAGGAATAAAGGAAACTCCCTGCAGCCCTGTAACAACTCTGGGTGCTGGTGTTATGTTCTCCATTTTCCTGCTCCAAGTCCTGTCTCTGCAATCCCAGGACACAGAGAGCTGCCCACATGGTGAACCTCTCGACCCAGGGAAGCATTCACTTTTTAATTGCCTGTGGCCGGCTGGCAAGTGGGGAGTGAAGGAGTCTGGGAGAGTGGCATGTGTGACGAATTCTCTGATGCAGCTCGAATCTATCTGGGAATGGAAGCAGTGGCACACATGCCGTCACCAAGAAATTACCCAATTTAGCACCAGCTACACAATCCAGCAATTAGTTTCCTAAACCGGAACTTGCTGGGGGCTGCCAGGCTGGCGGGGTTGTTGTTACAAACCTCACTGGGAAACCAGCTGTGTAATTCACCAGGAGGTTGTCACTGCCCCAAGCAATTACCTTCCAGAAAAAGAATGGAAAATGAGGGAAGGAAAGGACTGCAAGGAAGGAGTCAGGGCGTTTTCTTCTCCCCCAGGGCCCTGTCCAGCCAGATGGGTTAACTTTCCTTTCTCGAGACCTAGGCAACTCACAGACTCCCTGGATCATGGCACTTATTGTTGAAGACTCTGAGTCTTCAGCAATAAGTTGAAGGGGAAAACAGTAAGTTGAAAGGGGGGAAAGTCCCTTTCCCCGCACTCGAGCTATATTTACTTGGGCAGGTGATTCATCTCCCTTAGCTTATTTTCTCATCTGTAAAATGGGGATGATAATAGAGCCATCAGAAAGGTACTAATGATATGATGCTTAATGAGGTAAAGCACATAAATCCCTTAGCACTGTACCATGCTGAATACTCAATGAGGGTAGCGATCATTATATGTACTTTCATTTTCATGACTGTCATTGGTTTACAGTGTGTCCTTGGCTAGGTCACTTAATCTCTGTGGGGCAGCCATATGAGACCAAAGGTATTCTGCTGAGGAAAAAAAAAAACAGTTCTCACTCAAGACTGTCCACACCCGGGCACCTAGGCATCCAAGTGTGTTTGTCAGTGTTTCAGAGGTTGACACAAAGCGATGCCTTGGGCAGAGATAAAGATTTCAAATACCAGATATTAACCGATTCACTCCTTCCTCACAAAGCTGTCTGGGAGAGAGAGCCGTAAGCTGGACATGATGGTCCAGATGGCAGCAAAGGGGTACAGTTACTCTCTTGCTGGGGAGCAGCCCAGCTAGTCCCTTCACACTGGAGCCTATGAGGTCATCCCCATACCGGTTCCAGCACAGCAGAACTTACAGCCGGTGAGGCCTGGAACTCATTTGGCTGCTGTCGGCCTGGGCTCTTCCATGCCTGAGGATGAACCGTGTGTGCCCTTGGGATCCCAAAGTTTCAGGCTGTGCCTAGCCATCCCCTTTTCCTGTGTTGACTTAGCGAAAATGGCCAGGATTCTGTGTCAGTATCTCTGTCCAGTCCTCCACTGCCCTCCCACCCCATCCTGACAGCAACTTGGGTGGGTGGGCTGTGTGCCCACTGTGAAAGGGCTGTGTGCCTGCTGTGGAGCCTTAACACAGAGCCTCCAACCCACAGCCCACACTCCTGAGCCGGTAGAAAGGCATTCTCCCCTAACCCCCCGCTTCCTCCCACATCCAGCTTTGCCTGAGCTCCCGTGACCATTTCAACACTGGCTTTGTCCACCTGCCTTTGGCGGAGTCTCTGTAGCTGGGCCCGTGTCCTCGCCCCAGCCTCGCTCAACCCCTTACCCAGCCCTGCAGCTAAAGACTCAGTATGCCCTGCACCCAACCCCAGCCCTTAGGACCCGGAGGGGAACCTCCTTCTCCTACTCTCACTGCCCCAGAAAATGGAGAAAGAAGGAGAAACAGAATAGAAGGAGGGAGGTCTGGAGTCTTTTTCATACACCTTTATTACCTTATTTGATCAGTTCTTCCTGGGTGGGGGTGGCGGTGGTTAAGGTGAGAACTTCACAGAAAATCAACTTATTGTTCCGAAACACTCAAGACATTTAGGCAGACCCAAATCTAAATCCATCTCCTGAACCCATTGGACAGTGCCCAGCCTGTGAATAACCCACTGTACCGGTAATCTCTTTGAAAATCCCACTTCAGGGGGCTTTGCACTTGATGTTCTCTCTGCTGGAACGCTCTGCCCCAGATATTCCCATGGCTTTGTCTGTCTCATCTTCTGGGTCTCAGCTCAGAGTGGCCTTCCCTGACCACTCACTAAAGTTGAGCCCCATCCTCCATGTATGTTCTACATCACCTGTTTCATTGCCTTCATAACACTTACTGCCCTTTGAAATTATTTTCATTATCTATCATGTTTATACTATGTCTCCCCATAGCAGAATGAGGGACTATGTCTGCCTCATGTGCTGTAGTATTCTCAGTATCTCGAACAATGCCTGGCACTAACAGATGCTCAAAAAATATCTGTTGCATGAAGTAAAGTCTTCACTCGCTGCCTTCATCCGCTCTCCTCCTGTGCCCCACAGCCCATAGAAAGGACCTCCACTCCTTTTCCTCCAGAGGCTTCAGGGGGCCCCTGGAGGATTTGGTTTTAGAAATCCAACCTGGATTTCTGTTTGCCTGGACCCCTTTGGAAGACACCCCCTCCCCCACGCTCCACCCCCCTCCCTGGCCTCTTGGGCATGCCAGGGACAGCAGAGCAGCCCTGGTGGCCAAAGATGGTAGCATCTGAGAGAACTAAAGGCCCTTGATTTGCAGACCCCTTCAGCCAGGACTGGTGGCCCTTCTTACAACTCCAGCGATCTGGAAGGGAAAGCGCAGTCCCTTATTGCTGGGTGTTGGAAAGACAATGATCTGCCTCCAGCCATTATATTGCAGCTTACCTGCATGACCATGAACAATTCGTTTAACCTGTCTGAACCTCAATTTTCACTTCTGTAAAACAGAGATAACAATACCTACCTCCTCAAGTTGTGACAATGGGTAAAGAAACTGATCCACCCAAGGTAACTGGCACACATATCTCCATATTTGGCTTCTCCTGACTTGAGTGCCCTAGTGCTTTCTTTTATTTCTATGTATGGTATTTGATGAGATTTGGGCTGGTGTTGCCCTGGCTTCCAGGATGCTGCCAGACCTCAGCCAGCCATCATTAGAGAGTACAAGGTAGAACCCCAAGCCAATGTCAAGGTCCACTTGACCTTGGGGAGGAGCTTCTCATCTAGACTAGGCCCATGGCCTTTCCTACCTTCTGGCCCACATGTCTGGTTCCCCTATGGAGTCCAGAGCTTAGGGACTGCCTCCTGGGTTAGCACACTGTCCTATAAGCTCTCTCTGTGTGAGCTGGGACAGGGGCTGCCTACACCAGGGCCTGTCTTCTCCTCTGGGCCTCTCTCATAGAGGAGTCAAGAACAGGACTGAGCCCCTCACAGCTAGTTAGTTGGCTGACTGCCAGGTTCATGTGGTGGCACCTTCCACCCCTCGGCTCTGCTTGATCCTGCCCCAGCCTCCAGGGTATCCTAGCCCCTGTCTCATCTCTGGATTCTGGGCTTAGGAGTAGCCAGGACCACAGTGGGAGAGAGCATGAGGGGAAGAGGCAGCACAAACTGTGAGATCCTTCCACATGGAAAGCCTGTCCTCCTGACTTTGCTTTCTGATGCAGTTCGGGTATCTTCGTCTCTAAGAAAGCTTCCCTAAGAGTGCCCTTCCCATCAACCCCAGGGCACAGCACTTGCTACCTCACCTTGGGGCCCATTCTTCAACACAGTGGGGTAAATACTGGCAGGTTGTGAGCTCTTTGAAAATAGTTTTCATCTGCCCTGGCTGGTGTGATTCAGTGGAATGAGCGACGGCTTGCGAACCAAAGGGTCGCCGGTTTGATTCCTGTTCAGGGCACATGCCTAGGTTGTGGGCCAGGTCCCCAGTGGGGGGCGTGAGAGAGGCAACCGCACACTGATGTTTCTCTCTCTCTTTCCCTTTCCCTTCCCCCCTCTCTAAAAATAAATAAAATCTTTAAAAAAAAAAAAGAATAATTTCCATCTGATCTATCTCTGTATGGATAAGAGCTGACATATAGTAGGTGCTCAGTAAGTTCAGGATCAGTGATGGAGCCACAAGGAAGTAGTACCCCTCAGCTGGGGCATAGGGAGAGGGGGAGAACAGAAGGCAGGAGGGAAACGACTTGCTGCAGCTGAACCAGAATTCCTCAGCAGGCCGAGCTGGTCCAGGGCGATGTGGTTCCCTGAAGAGCTGGCAGTATCCTGTCCAGGGAAGCATGCAAACAGGGGTTGGAGGGCCACTTTGGAAACTGGTATAGGATGGACTCAGGCACTGAACACATTTCAGAGCAGACAACCTTTGATGTCTATGGCTCAGAATGGCTACAACTGAGCAGGCATTATGCTCAATGCTTTAGATGTATTTCTTTCGTACAGTCCTTGCAACTATCATTAGATGCCATTATTACTCCCACTTTACAGATGAGAAAATTGAGGCTCAGAAATGTAAAGAAAATTTTCCAGGCTCACAACAGGTGATGGAAGAGGAATTTGAATGTGCGTCTCAGTCTCAGTCGAGGCCCGACACTCTCAACCACTAAGAGACCAAGTCCTGGCAGTTCCAAAGTATTGTGTCTCTCTGACCAAACTGGTCTGACGAGGCCATTATGCGGCCCCCCAGTGAGCCTTGACTCATCACTCAGCCTCTGCGAACCTCCTCCTCTGCCATCCCTTCCTCACCCGCGGGCATACATATTCCCAAGACTTCTTAGTCACAATTCAACATATGTGTTCATCCAGGGGCAGATTACACAGCCATGCAGAGTCATCCAACACAACTCACGTGGCATTTATTCTCACATACATAGTCATCGTCACATACTGTGCACAGACGTTCCTGCAGGATTCACATGCATGTGCATTTTTGTCCAATGGACACTGATGCTTGTGCACCCAGAAGCTGCACAGATATAGAAACTTATATACATGCCCCCACATTTATACCCATACAACATACACATTTTCACTTCACATCACTTAGGCACTTACGTCTCCTCAATATCACACACCAAATCCTCCCCCAACAAGAACTTTATGCATTGTTCCCCGATCCAAAACTAGGCCCAGGTGAGCAATGATTCTCCCTCCCTCTGGGATTGGCCAGGCAGCCCTGAGAGGGGTAGAAGACTCAGCCTGCCTGTGATGGATGGAATTAATCTACTGAGCTGGAGAAACTAAATAATTAAATCCCTAATCACCCCCCAAGCCAGCCAGGCCAATATAGCTGAGGGAGGGAGGGGGCTCTGAGGCCCAGACCAATATCCTAGAGAGGGGGGAGGGGCTTGGAAAGGGAGGCACAGATAGAAACGTCTAGGAGGGTTCTTTGGCACAGACAGACAGACATGGCTCTTCAAAGCCACAGGCTCTCCTTTTCCACATGGAAATTGAGCAGCTTGAGATGACAGCCCACCACTATTCACTAATACAGAATGAGAGGAGAGGGACAGTCCTGCCACCTTACCCAGAGCCCAAGCTGCCCCTCCACACGGCAAGTCCTGGGGGAGTATGGAGATGGTGGACATGACACTCAAAAGTGCCCAGGACTGTGACCATCGAAGGGTCTCCCCAAAGTGGAGCTGACGGTAGGATCAGTCAGGTTCTGGCTCACCGCTGTCCCTATCAGAACAGAACCCCTCCCCAGCCTGGCGCAGATGGCAGAGAAGGACCCCTCCACCCAAGTCCCCCTGCTTCCCGCAGGAAGTGGGTCCAGCACGTGGCTAATAGGCTGAGGATGGGGTAGAGGCCTGGGCAGGGGGGCTAAGGCAATCAGCCTGGGAACAGGCTCCAGTCCGATTGGCTGAAAAGTGGGTCATTTTCCTTTTGAAAATAGTGAGAAAATGGAGAAGTAGGTCGGGCTCTCATCCCCTCAGCCCCAGGCACCATCCCGGACTCGCAGGGTGGGGAGAGAAAGAGAGTTCTTCACATGTCAAAGCCCCATCGCCCCCAGAACCCCGTGGGCCCCCAGTACGGGAAGCCAAGGTCATCACACTCAGGACACCCAAGGACATGCACACTCTGAGGACTGGAGCACAAGCCCCACCATGCCCTGGGGGGCCTGGGGTGAAAGGAGATAGGGCCGGGCCAGGCTGCAGGGGTGGGGGCTCCGGCACGCAGGACCCTGAGGAGCCCCCTCCCATCCTCTCACGTCCGTAGTGATGTCTTCTCTCCTCTCTTCTCCTCCCTTTCCTCACAGTCCACGTGAGCAGAGTCGTTGCCATGACACTGCGGGCAGGTGGGCGGCTCTGGCGGCTGTTTAGTCCCAACCCCCACGCTCAGAGCCCAGGTGGGAGGGGAGCAGCTGCAGCGCCCCCGCCCCTCGTCCAGAGGAGAGAGGAGGTTGGCACAAGGCCCCCATGCACCCCAGAACCTGCGAGGGGCTCTAGCACTGGCCTCTTGGGATTGAGGCAACCCAGGCGCTGGAGGTCTGGGAAAGGAACTCTCAAAAAGGCTCAAAGATTTTGAGGTCCCTCTTTCCCCTGCAGAGGTCAGGGAACGGTGGAGAGGGGCTGACCCTCAACTCCCATTCTTCCTCCACTTCTCATCAACCTTCCTCTCCGCTTTCCCCACATTCTAAGCCTCAGTGCCTTCACGCTTGCAGCTGATTCTAAACTCAGCTCCTCATTCTGAAACACAAGCTCAATCCTCCAAGCTCTCTTGGGAGAGAGGAAAACAGCCAAAGTTGAGACTCAGAGAGATCGCTTCCCTATCACCAAACCCCCGGCGAGTCCCCTAGAAATGTGGCCCCCTTTCCCTGAGTGTCACCCATACCTGACCTCACAGACTGGGGGCACACTCACTCCCTGCTAAGCCCATACGTGGTCCAGGCACCCACCCCAGGAGGAGAGAGGAGCAAGGGTGCAGCAGGGAGAGAAAGAGAGGAGCGAAGGAGGTGGGGGCTCCACTGCACATGCTGTCTGAGGACACGGTCCTGCCTCCCACCGCGTCTGGCAGCAGGAAGTCTGAGCCAGGCTGGAGCGCCCTTCAGCCTCTGTGGCTCTGATTTCCTAAGACCCTTCTCACTGTTCAGGACCCTGCTCTCCACCTCTCTGTTCCCTAAGTGGGAAGGCTGTGTCATTAACTGAAGAGAACTGGAAGGACCTGTGTACGGCAGCCGTGTGCACCTGGCTGACAGGGGGAAGCATATGTGGGGAGGTGGTGACAAGATCCAAAAGAAAGGGAGGACCGCAGCCAGGGTTAGCTGGAGGGTGTCATGCATGCCACACATACCACATATACACACAGACACTCCTACTTTCTCCTAACCCTTCCCCTACTGACTGAGACAGATCTGGCTGCCTAAAATATATAGTTGTGCAGTGTGTACGCATGTATGCATGCACATGTGTGCTCGTTCATTGCATCTGCTTGTGTCCACCTCCACTGCCAGTGTCCTACATCAGGCTGCTCTCATCCTAAGGTCTCGCTCGCCAAAGCTACTACAACAGGTCCCTAACTGGTCCTCCTGCTTCACCCCTTGGCCCGGCTCCATCCGGCCCCCTTACTGGCTACCAGTGTGATCTACATCAAATGTGTTCATTTAACAATTGTGTATCGAGTGCCGACTCTAAGCCAGGAACTCCTCTGGAGACAGCGGATACAGGAGTACACAAAACAAATGAAGCCTCCATTCTCATCAAGTGTATGTTCTGGTGGAAAAAGAGAGATGATAAACATAGGTGACACAGAGGAGGTGGTAGGTGCTAAATCTAAAAAAAAAAAAAGGCGGGGTGAGGGGATAGAATGGCAAAGATTAACTTAAGTTAAACTTTGGCCACTCCAAAAAAGTGACTTTTGAGCAAAAACTTGAACAAGACAAGGGAACATGGGTCCCTAGGGGAAGAGCATTGCAGGCTGAGGGGAAAGCCAGGACAAGGGCCTCAAGGTGGGGCTGTGCCCAGCATCTCTGTGGAACCAAAAGGAAGCCTGTGTAGGGATGGCCCCTGAGACCAGAAAGGTCACTGGGGGCTATTTTACACACAGCACTTACGTCATTCAGGCCCCACTAAATGCTTTGTATCTCACTCTGAGTGAGATGGAAAGCCATTGGAAAGGCATGACCTCATCTTACCCTGGCTGCTCTTCAGGGTGGGATCCATGGAGGAGGGGCTGGCAGGGTGGAAGCAGGGAGACCAGTTGGGACATTTCCTGTCACTGAAACAATTCTTCCTCCAGTTGCTCACATGATGAACACCTGTTCAACTGTCAAGTCTTGGCGCAAAGGCCTCCTCTCCTCTAGATCCTTTGCCAAACCCCGCCCTTCCCCACTCCAGAACTGACCAACCCCTCTTCAGTCCACACTGCCTCTGATGAACACTTATGTTCTCCCGCCTTCCTTAACAGTTTCCTTACTTGGTTCCAGGTTTTTGACTTTCTCTAGATTGTAAGTTACCCAAGGTCAAGAACCATCCCCAGGGTCCAGCACAGAACATGGCACATCACAGGCATAAAGTAGACACTGGCTGAAAGAATGGATGTACTGGGTGAGCCACTGGGGATGGAGACAGGACTATGTACAGGCTGTTATTCACCTGGGTGAGTGAGATGCTCATGGAGGCAGTAGACAGGTTGCAACCAGGCCAGTGTTAGCATATGCCCACGTATTTCTGCATACTGTGTTCCTATATATAAAATATCTATGCATTAGCATGTATGTACATGTTGACAAATCCCTGTGTTGATATCATTCTTGTAGTTTTTTCATGTGTGTACATGTTAGAAAGTGCATTGACTTTGAGATTTGCATATTAAGCCATAGACAATATACGCATACACATGTACACACATATTGCTACATGCCCCAGATATGTGAGGATTATGCACACACGTGGGCCTACCTACTATCCCTGCCCCTTTCAACCAGTGCTGCTTGAGTCTTGAAACCTCTGTAGTACTGTGACTGTTCAAGCTCTCGGACTCTTTCCCCACATACACCCCTGAGCCCCATGGCATCTAATCAGCCTGAGCCTCAGATCCCTTACCCAGCTGTCCCCAAGGCTACAAGTTTCGCCTCTGCAGAGTCCCTTCATATGGATGGTGGTGGGGAACAACTGGGTCCCCATGACATGAGAATTTGAGAGACCTCAAGGATCCTGCTTTCTGGAGAAGAGCCACAGGCATTAGTGTGGATCAAGTTCAAGTTTGTGGGAAAACAACTTTTGGACAACCTCAGTGTTTAGTCAGAATCAATCAATCAATCTCTCTCTCTCATTCTTTCTCCCTCACATTTATTCACATGTAAGATTAAACTTATGAACAAATATTCATATGCTATTAACTCATATATGTACTCCCACATACATGTTTCACATGCACGCTTACTCTCACATATATGCATCACTCGGTGAGCACCGCCCACATACACACATATAGGTTTAATTAATTGCCTTCACAGTCACAGATATACATGGATGCATATATGTCATACATACATATATACATGTATATGTGTCTGTACTTATACACCAACTCATAAATATGTTTGTACATATTCATACAGCACACTCACACACAAACAGAAATACACATGTGCAGAGGAGGGGTATTAGAACAGAAGAAATATCCAACCCCTCCTCTGGTTTCTATCCTGTGCACAAAGCCAGAAGTCCGTATTCCCTCCAAAGGGCACCATGGGTTTGCATTTGCTCTCTACTCTTGCCAGTCTCCCACTTCTCCATTTAGAAAGCTGTTTCTAATATCCATGCAATATGCCAAAGAGGCAGTCCCCACCCCCTATATATTCAACTCTTTAATTCTAAAAGGGAAAAATGAAGAGAAAATATCAAGGCTAGAGTTCTTCCTCCCAGTACCTCTGGGTATTGTCCATTGTTCGCAGACTCCAAAACAGTTATTGGAACAAAAGAAAAAACAATAAGAAAATTATCTCTGGGCCCTAAAACCTCCAAAGATGATTTCTTTCTTCCCTAGGGAGCAGCTTCATGATATGTTCAGTGAACCCCTCCTATCCCAGCCCAAAGGCCCTGCCAAGGAGAGGGGAGACCTGGGGGCCTAAAAATGTAAAGGGGGTGACCTGGGCTCAAGATGACAAAAGCAGCAAGTATTTAAAATACAGGAGCTGGGTAGGGAGCAGAGAGGCAAGCTGAAGACACCTCCCAGCAGGAAAGCTGCCGCTGGCACACTGGATCAGGAAGAGCAGGGCTCTCCACGAGGCCAGGGAGAAGGGGGTGGACACCCAGCATTCCACATGGGGGTGGAGGGGTGACTGCTTCAGGCAGTGGCAGTAGCTCCAAAGTAAAGTCTTATCAAAGCTGTTATGTAACCAAGGGAGCTGAGTGGAGCACAAACACCTCCCCTCCCCAAACAGGCACCTACACCCACACCCAGCACCCACAGCACAGGAAAACTCAGCTCCTCCCAAGCAGCTAGAGAATGTGAGGAATCAACTTGAGTTACATCAAAAACATGAGGGGTGATGGGTTCCTTACTAACTAGAAGTCACTTCTGGGAAGGGGTGAACTGGTACCACTGGGGGTTCCTAGATACCCAATCTCTGTTCTTGAACTTCCTGCCACACCTAATTTCACCCAGCATCATCTGGAAACCCTCTCCTGCCTCTCTCCTCAAGAAGGATCCCATTTGAATATTTGATTGTGCTCTTGAGGATGGGAGGCAAAGCTGCCATCACCCTTCCTGCCTGTTGTTCCCCCACAGTCTCATCTGCATGTCCTGACATTTGGCTCTCGTCCCCCTGAGATGACAAGGGAAGGGGCCTGGAGAAATAACTCCTTGCTCCTTGCTTCGGAGTTACAGAGACAGTACAAGAACCCAGAAAACTGAGATGACCCTGACCCTAGGGTGGCGGGGAAAAGATTTCCGAGGGAACTGAGAACTGAAGCCCAGACCCTATCCTCCAATTTGAATTTTTTCTCTGCCAGCTCTTCCTCTTTCCCCATCGCCCCATCTCCAGTAGCCTCCTCCTTCTCGGCTCTGTGGCACTGAACAACCCCACCCACTCCTTGAATCCTTTGCTTGGAAATCTTCCTTCCCAATAAAAGCCTCTCCCAAATGCTGCTCTGAGCTGTGGCTGGGGTGGGCAGAGCATAAGACTGGCTTGCAGGCTATTTCACTGTACCCTGTCCAAAAGTCCAAAGTATCATGGGTAGGGGGGATGCCACATAGTCAATGAAATTACCTTGAACTTTTGAGTTCTCACCACCCAGGCCTAACCAGCAAAACCTCAGCTCTACAAATCCAGAACTGTCTGGAGCCTGAACTTCTGGAACCCAGGAGGGGAAAGGCTCGTGCCAGTGTCCCCAAGCCTGTCTTACTAAAAACTAAGTGAGAAGAGAGCTCGCAGTCACAATATCAACCCCCATCCCTACCTCCACACTAACAGTTTGGGGAAGGGGAGGGGGAACTAAAACAGGGAAAGAGAAGTCCCTTTTCAAATACCACGAATAACTGTGAGGCCTAAAGCCACAGGGAGGACCCCCAAATCTACATTTCCATCCAGGAATTCTGTCCTTGGAAAGTGGGTTATCTGGGAGAATTTTTCTAGTGAGCCCTCAGCACTGCCCAACTGCCTTTCCATCGTCGGCCCCAAGGCAGCCCTATTCAGGACCCAGGACAGTTCCAAAAGGGCCCAAACCCCCTCCGAGTCCCCTTCAGCACTCGGGACAGCTCCCAGGGATTGCGGACCGCGTAGCCAGAAACCCAGCCTGCTGGAAAGGAGCAGGCTTACCCTGCCACAGCCCTCTTTATAACAGAAGCCCCTCTGCCCTGCCCCTCCCGTACTCGCTGTCAGCCACCGGAGGCATCTGGTACCCCACCCTTCAGTCTCTGCCCAAAGAGAGAAAAGAAACCCAGACAGGAGGCTTCCCCGAAGGAGCCTAGAGACAGGACCCCACCCACCTCCTTTCAGCCCTGAGCCTCTCAACGCCACTCACAGCTGGTTCTAAACACCACTTGCCTTCCTAACCACCACCCCCAAAATAAAAGAAATACTCACGTGGGGGCTCCCAGCCCTGTAGGAAGATGTAGTGAGGGGAGGCAGAGAGAGGTAGCTCCCCACACCCTGTTGCGAGCCCCTTTTCTGAAGGAGCCAGCTCCCATCTGAACTGGGGGGTGGGGGGGAGGAGAGACATGTGGAAGCACAGAGTGATGGGGAGGGGAGAAAGGAGAGGGAAGGAGGCAGGAGCAGGGGACTGCAGGGTGGGGGTGTTGGGATGGGGGTGAGGGAACCCTTTTTAATTTCATTCTCTTCCCATGCCTACATCAGCCCTGCAGGCTCAGCTATTTAATATTTACACACAGGAAGAGGAGAGGATGAGAAAGAATAAAGTGAGGGGGGCAGAGGATACCTGAGCTCAAAGGACATAGAGGCTGGGGCTTTGGGGATCGCGGAGCTTGGGGGCCCCATACCATCCCCAGCCCACTCCCATTATGAGCTCTTGACTGGAAGGAAGAAGGAACCCTGGGACTATTCTGTCCCTTTGTTAACAAGACACTTTGAAGCTGCATCAGAAAAAGATCAGATCTCAACCCACATACCTGGACACCCCCACAAACCCAGATTTCTTGAGTGCCTTATGTGCAGATGGTAGAGGCAATATTCATACACAAGCATGTTCTGATGCTTGAAAGCATGTGTGCATGTGGGCTGCTGTGTAAAAGCACATGAATGTGTCATCTATCACGTAGAGGTTTAATCAAATATATTCTGAGTGTATTGACATGTAAAAGCTCAGACAATCATACACAAATTATGTAACCAAATGTGTAAACCAGCCCCCAAGTGATCGCCCCGGGATCTTCAGCTACAACCCTAAGGACAAGGCCACCCACCTCCCCAGACTCCCTTATTCACAAGCCCCTCCATCGCAGCCTCACTTTTTCTTCCTGTGACATGGGGAGAAGGGATGGTGGGAAGCACACAGCATTTGAGCCCGGGGACTTGACAAGTTATTAGCAACGATGAGCGGGCAGCCCGTTACCATAACGATGGTGCCACTGCCTCACCCCAGCTCAAACCCAGACTCCCCAGACAGCAGGAGGCCCGCTGAGCCAGCAGCCTTCAGACTGGAAGGGGGGTGAGTAGAGAGGGAATCGAGACAGATGCTTGGAGAGTGGAGGATACACAGCTGTTCTTCCAACCCCCACTGCAAAATGAAGCTTTGAACCCACCACGTGGGAATGAAATCAAACTCTGGAAAGGTTTCCTGACCATGGGGATGGTGAGAAACTGGAAGGGGTCTGTACAAGCCCCACCAGGCAGAAGCTGCCGTTGTCACTCACTCCCTCCATCCTCTCACTCCAAGAACCTCTTCTACTGATCTTAGTAGATTAACAGAAAACTGACCAAACAAGAGTAGCTCTCTGAATTTCAGTCTTCCCATCTGTAAAATGGGAACAATTATCTTTATCATTTGCCCTAGACTCCTGGAAGGTTTAACTAGAAAGGGTTTAAAGGTAACCACACACCTTTCCAAAATCAGACAAACCCCAGAAGTTTCTTTACCCAAAAGGAACCCAGAATGGAAGGGTTGCCAGGCCAGCTAGAGCCAAAATGCATCAGAAACTGGGTGGGATGAAAGAAAATGGAACTCAGCCGGCTCAAGCCCCAACATCAGCTGGAGAGATGAAAGCAGCAGGAAGCAGGTGCTGCCACGGAAGAGAGTCTGGGAGTCTGGCTTGCAGCAGCGCTAGCCCCTCACTAGCAGGAATCAAGACAAGCCCGTGGCCTACACTGGTGGCAGACATGGCTAGGAATCCCTATCTCCAGAAACATCTCTACCTCCCTCTCTTTAGAAAGGGGTCCCAACTGGAAGGATCTATAGTCTTGTACTTATTGAGTCTTTAACTCTTCTCCTCAAATCTCTGCTCAGTTCTGATGGGCATGGGGAGAAGGAAGGGGTTCCCAGGAATAAAGAGCAACATGGAGGGTTATGAAATTCCTGGGCTAGGACTAACCAGAGACCCACAAACTTGCTGTGTGACCTTGGGTAAGTCCCCAGCCTTCTCTGGGCTTCAGTGTCTTCACTTTATAATTAAGAGGTTGGACCAAGTTAATTCTAAGGTTCCTCCCCTAAGAATCCTTTCACAGCTACAAACAAGCTCACTCCTTGGAAGAGAGCCCCCGGCATAAAATGCAGTGGACACTGCTTGTCAGATCAGTGGGGTCACAGGGGTTGCGCATGCGCGGAGGGTATTGAGGATGTGCATCCTGTGTTCATGTTCCTTTTAGCAACACCTGCCACCCTAGCCCTCCCAGCTCCCTTTTTAGACCCTGATTCACTGCCAGCTCACGAAGCCTCTCCCTCTCCTCCCTCCTCTCTTCTCCTCCCCCCTTCCTTATAGGCCTTGGAAGCTGGGTGCAGAAGTAGCCCCAGCGCTCAGGGGATGCTGGGCAGAGGTGGAGGTCAGTGCCCCCTGGGTCAGGGAGAGCACAGCAGGGAGTACCAACCTCTAACCATGGCCCAGCACAGCTCCTTGAGTCACCAGAAAACCTCGGTTGGAGCCTTCCTGTACCTCTGACTAGCAGTGTGGGATTACAGCAAATGCAATTCAACGCTGAGCCTCAACATCCTCATCTATAAATTGGCATTAGAATAGGCTGAACTACATGAAATTGCTGTTTTTGTAGGTAAAAAACAGAAATAGTTGAATATTGGCAATTTCATACAGCTTAACCTGGCCTGCCTGCTTCCCAGGGCTGCTGGGGAGATAAGAAGAAAGAGTTGAGAGGGGAGCATTTTTCAAAAGCCCTGGACTGCTAAAACGGCACTGGGTTTTTATTATTATTATTATTGTTATTATTATTTCAAAGAGCTTCAGTACAGACCCACCTAGAGCCAGTAAACTAAACCAATGACCCAGAACTTGGAAATTTAGGGCTTGAAAGTCTGGGGGACATCCACCTGCTCTGATGACTAAGAACAGGGCAGAAGCTTCCACCTGGCCTCCTCAGTTCCTGGTTCTAAAGGTCCCTCGGTGAAACATCGCTGAGATGACACAAGTTCTCAGGCCCCAAGAAGAAGCGCGCAGACTCTCCAGCCCACCTGAAGCCTCCGCACCACCAGGGACCCCAGCATGCAGCAAGGACACAACCGGAGCATCACAGAAAGTACCCCCTGAGGTAGGAGAAGGTGGGGACGAAGGTGGGGAGTGCGACGCGGCTCTGGCCTGAGAGGGGAGGGTGGGGGAGGAGCCCCTGGTGAGAGGGGATGGTCTTACCTCCGAAAAGTCTGATCTCCCTGTCCCATGTCCCCCCACCACCATGGATCCCCTGAGGGAGTGGGGAGGGAATGAAGCCCAGATGTGGGTGACTCAGAGTGAACCCTGTTCAGATATATTCTCATACGTCCAACACACACACACACACACGCGCGCGCGCGCGCGCGCACACACACACTCCTACAGGCCAGAGATACCTGTATCCACTCACAGAGACAGTCACACTGGCACACACACTCACAGAGACACACACAGGCACATGAAGTGACAGCACACATGTCCACAGATACATACACAGTAACACCCTCCACACTCACACTGCATACACCCACTGACACGCACGCACACTCGCCCACAGTGACATGCACTTACTGGCACACACAATCACCCACAGACACACACGGTGACACACACACACTCGTCACAGACACATAGTGACACGCACTCACACTCACACACCTGCAGAGGAAACTTCTCTCCGGATCTCCCCAACACCACCACTTCCCCCCACAACCCAGTTGGCTACTCGCTCTCAGACCCAAGCCTCCTGCCGGGCCGAGCCGGGCCGGGCCGGGCTGGGGCTGGCCAACCCCCGCGGCGCTACCTGGGAGAGTCGGTCCTCGCTCCGCGTGGTCCCTCCGCCCGTCCCTCGGGTCAGGCCCGCGGGCCGCCAGGCCGTGGCGAGGGCGGGGGCGGGGGCAGCGGAGGAGGCCCAGCCCTTGCCCCTCACGGGGCCGGGAGCCGAGGCCGCCGGAGCCCGGGGCGTGGGCGGCGCCGGGGCGGCAGCCAGGCCGAGGATGGGGGCGCTGCAGAGGGCGCGGCGAGCGCGGCCGTCCCCACCCCTCCCCGCGGCTTACCTGGCCCGGCTCGGGCTCCGGCCGGGTTACATGGTGCCGGCGGCCCGGGCTGGGGGCGCTGCGGCGGTGGGCAGGCAGGCAGGGACGGGGCCCGGCACTGCGGAGCCCCGAGCGAGCGCCGAGCGGCAGCGGGCGCGGGAGCGGGAGGCGGCCAAGCCACGGAGGCTGGATTTCCCGGGGACCAGGAAGGGGAGGCGGGGGGATCCCGCCCGCGCGCTCCGCCCCCGCCCCCGCCCCCGCGCAGGGCAGCCGAGCCCGGAGCCCGGAGCCGGGAGAGGGAGGGGTACCGAGCTCCCCGCCCCCGCACCGGACCCAGGAGGGCCGAGGTCGCAGCCCGTGGCGGCCGCCGGGGTCTCCACGGAGCGCACGCCTCGCTCAGCGACAACACTGGGGAGGCCCAGCTGGGTTTGTGTCCGCCGGGGACCCAGGACTAGGCACACAGTGCCACGGCCAGGCACAGCCGACCTAGGCACAGGGACCGAAGCCCAGTGGCTGGGCTGTTGGGGAGACAGTCACCCAGTCTCACAGACACGGTCTCGCGCCCCATCGAGGCAGTCACACCCTGAATGTCACACACAGCCCCCCGGGCACATCCCCTAGGAGTCTCTCCCTCAGCTTTTCCCGGTCATCTCCTCGACTTCAGTTCCTGGCCTCGGTTCAAGGAGCCCCCTTCCTCTGCCCCAGCCCCTGCCAGCGCGGGGCGCTGCGCCCGGCCTCAGAGCCACTGACAGGGGTCCCCCACCCTCAGCCCGCACAGCCGAGGCATCCCCAGTGTGGAGGGAGAGCCCCGCTATACCTGCCGAGTTTGCTGGGGCCCCCACCTGTGCCCACGGTGTCCGCCCACCTCTAGGCCCTGAGCCAGGGGTTGTGCCAAGGCGGGGCGGGGTGGAGGAGGGAAAGGGGACTGTCCGAAGCACAGGCGGAGGCTGCAGAGCCTGGACACAGGCTGCGGGAGCCAGCAGAGGAGGAGGAAAGCTGACTGCAGCAGTCCCTGGCTTGAATCCGTCTTGGCGCCCAGAGCGATGCTGTAATGGGGGGGAGGGGGCCGCACTGGGGAAGCCGCAGGGGGAGGGGCTGAAGATATGGGGAAGGGTTTGGTTCTGGGCTCTGATTTCCCACGATCGGGGTGAGGGAACACTACCTCAGGCACCCAAAGTTGGGATGGAGAATAAGAATAGCGTGCGTCCTTGAAGCCCTTGAAGCCTCCCTCCCTTCCTTCACCTTTTCTGATCTTGAAAGCTTTGGGGTGGTGAAGTGTGGGTTTGGGAGACTGTCTTCCTCTCTAGAAACAGACCGTGAAGTAGTTCTTACTCAACACTTATTCAGCAATTGCCTTCTCCGTGTACCAATTTGTGGTCACAGGCTCTCCTCCTGGTAGAAAGGAGGAAACCAAGGCACAGAAAGTAGAAGTCAGGGGCCCAAAAGAGTTAAAACTGAGAGCCAAGCCTTTTCTCCTTTACCCAAGGAAATGTTTAAAGATGCCACATAAATGGACATAAATGACATAAAGGAGTTGGCAGAGCCTTTCCCCAGGGAAACCTAGAAGTCTGGTGGGAGGCTGGCAAACTGGTCATCCACCTGTCTTGCTGCCTACAAAACCAGTTCAACCAAGCCTTTTCAATCATGGGCTAAGGTCACAGATAATTCCCAACCCAGGGATCAGCCAAGAGCAGATATTAGAGAAAAATAACAGAAGGTTGGTCCCAGGAACCCACATTAGAACTGAAAGAAGCACTTCATTTTCCATGAAGCCTAAGAACAACTATCATGAAGGGTGCTAAGAGGCACCACCATGTTTTCTCGGTTCTAAGATGTAAATTTTGTTAACTGAAATTGGAAAACATCTTAAACTGGAGAGGGACATTTAATATGATTTTCTACTTTTTTCATAAAGTTGTTATCAAAGAGTTGATGTGCTTTAGATCATAGTGTAGTTTTTATTTGTTCATTCAACAATCATTTACTGATTGTACATGGCACCCTGCTAGCCTGTTGGGGCATAACCATTAAGCAGACAGGTTTTACCTTGAAAAGTGTTCTCTCGCACCCATCCAGGGAAGTATAGGGAGATAGAGACGTAAAACAGTAATTACTATCAGGGCCACCTTCGTGAGAGTGTGAGCTATGCAGTCACACAGAGCCCAGACTTATAAAGGTCCCCACTCTTGGTTTAATGCTCTGCTGTCACTGTTTGAAATTCCTAGTAATTTTTTAGCAAGGAGCCATACTCTCTACAAATTATGATAACTATACTAGGAATCCCATGACTTAATAGAGACGGGTACAAAGTCTAGAGTCAACAACAGCTCTGCCTAGATGGAAAGGGGCAATCAAAGAAGTAAAGAAGCAATAAAGAGGCATTTGAATAGTCTCAAAGATTGGGAGAGAGAATTAGAGTAGAGAGCCACACGTGTGCAGATACAGAAATTCATCAAAATGTCAATCAAGAAGTATGGCAGACTAGGTGCTTTGTTGACCGTTTCACTGAAAACATGATAAATATTTTTTTAAATGATAAACAAAATATATTTTTAAGTCTTCTTAAATGCATCAGTGAGCTGGGGAAAAAATTACTCCAGCCAAAATTTAAATGAAGGCAGAATCAGAAAGGTAAGCAGAGCACTGAAGCCAACTTTATTTATCCTGGGGGCTGTGATACATTGGTTGCAAAAATGGCACCAATTCACCTCTCCCTGAACCCACGTCCTTTACCACATGACTTTGCAACTCCTTTTATCAAGAGGTGGACCTCTTGAATCCTACCGCTTGAATCTGAATGGACTGTGACTTGCTTTGGCCATGAGAATATGGAAGGAATCATGGTATGCTAGTTCTAAGCCTAAGCTTTAAGAGGCTTGTATACTTCCAGTCCTTCTCTTGGCCTTCTGCTTCCTCTGTGGGAACAAGCCTGGTGAGGGATGAGAGACAAGGTGTAAGACAGCCATGCTATTCCAGCTAAGACCACCTTAGATGATCTTATAGCTGATCCTCAAATATATGATAGAGCCCAACCAAGAGCAACAGAGATACAAGCTCTGTCCAGGAAGTATCCAGCCATGTAATATGCAAAATCGAGACATTTATTGAAGAACATACAAGATACAAGAAACATTGGACATAGAACAAGGATGCCTCAGTCCCCTTCAAAGTAGGCACCTTGGGACCTCACACAGTTCTCCCAATTGCCATCACCTACCCTCTTGTATTTTCCTGAATTTCATCAGCAGTCTGAAACCTCTTCCCTTCCAAAGGTGATTTTAGTTTTGGGAAAAGCCAGAAGTTGCAGAGCACCAAATCTGGGCTGTATGGGGCTGAGTCACCTGGGTGATTTGATGTTTCACCAAAAAAACTCTGCACAAGATGTGATACATGAACAGGCACATTGTCATGATGAAGCTACCGCTCACCAGTTGCCCATAGCTGTGGCCTTCTGAATCACCCAAATATCTGCAAAGGAATGTTCAAGCTTAATGCAAACTTTAATGCAGATTTGTTGCTCTACTCACTCAATCATTTTGAATGAGACAGCCACAGAGTGCACATACTCATTCAACATCGTCTACCACCCCCACTGACTAGTACAGTGAAGTCATCATTGTTCATACATGCACACTCCAGTCTGCTCTCCTTGGCTGCCAGTTTGCATCGATGTCACACACACCAGTCTCATTATATTAACAATGACTGGACTTTTTCTGGACAGACCTTGTATACCAGACCATGGCTGACTGCAGACAGTTAAGTGAGACCAGCTGAATGAGAACTATCCAGCCAATTTTAGGACTCTTGAGCAATAACAAATCCTTATTCATTTAAACCACGGAATTTTTTAATGCTTTGTTGTGACGCAATATAAATAAATGATACAAGTATGTTTGCTAACAGATGACATTGAACTTCAGTTTTCATGATCTCTCAGGGCATATAGAAGAGAAGATAAAGCACAGGGTCTGCCCAAATTGAGAAATTATTCCACTGCATAAACTTAGAAGCCAAATGGGACCTTGCTACTCTAATGTACAGGTAAACTAGAGAAAAACTCACCTCATCCCCATACCTAGGAAACTGCAAGGAAAATTACCCATCTTAAACCTTAATAATAATAATGAGTGTAGGGAGGAAGAATCTCCTCCTGAGAATCCATAACTACAAGGTAGAACTCCCACCATATGCAATCAAATTCGCTCTACCTAGGTGATCTGAAAAATCTCAGGTCAAGAAGTTAGTATAAAATTGTCCCAGGATGATAGTACCAAGGGTGCCTGGCAGAAGGAAACGTAAAATCTTTGTTAGAAGAATTCACCTTCATCTCAGACCTCAAATAATTTCCACAGATAAAGTTCCAAAGAAGATAAACAGCACACAGTCAAATATCATCAAACGCACAAGGAAAAATGGCACCAAGAACAAGAACCAGCAAAAACAACAAATAGCAAAAACACATCTGTAAGAATTCAACTGTTAAAATTATGAGATACTATAAAATAACTGTGTGTATAAATATATATCTATGTATATGCATACATATATTTAGAGAAATAAAATAGTCCTGTTGCCTTTGGCTTATTTCCTTCTCTTTGGCCAGGCCCAAGAGAACAATGTTAGACAGAAGTGGTGATGATGGGTGTGTTTGTCTTGTTCAAAACTTTAACGCTCTAACATTCCCTCTTTAGGATGATACTTGTAAGATTTTTGTAGACCTCTGTTGATCAGCTATAGGAAGTTCTATTTTATGTCCGACTAGGAGTTTTAATCAAATGTATGTTGAATTTTATCAATGACTTTCTGTGCATCTTTTGACATAATCATACAATTTTCTCTTTTAATCTGTTGTGATCAATTACATTTAGAGTTTCTTAATATTAAATTTTACTTTTCTGAGATAAACCCAACTTACTCAAGAAGGTTTATTATTTAGTTTACAAATTGGATTTGATCCGCTAATATTTTGTTTTCAATTTTTCATCTACATTAATAAATAAAACAAGCCTGGTATTTTCCTGTATTTGGTATCTAAGTTATTCTAGCTTCATAATAAGTTGGGGAAATATTGTCTCTTTTTTCTTTTCTCTGTAAAAGTTGGTATAAGATTGGAATAATCTGATACTTGTAAGTTTGGTGAAGCATCTGTAAAGTCACTGGAACTGGTGTTTTCCTGGTGGGAAGTTTTTTGTTTTGTTTTGTTTTGTTTTGTTTTACTAATGCTTCTGTTTCTTTAATGGAACTATTTTAGGCTTTCTATTTCTTTTTGAGTCAGTCCTAATAAGTTATATTTTTCTAAGAATATGTTAATTTTGTCAAAGTTTTCAAAGGTATTGCCATAAAGTTGTTGATAAAATTCTCCAATTACCATATTCATCTCTGCTTCCTTTGTGTTTGTGCCACCATTTACAACATTTATTTGTGCCTTCTTTTTCTTGATTCTCAGTGCCAGAAATTTGTGCACATTTTAATCATTTTAAGAATCAATTTCTTAGCTTTGTTGAAATTCTCTATAATATCTTGTCTGATCTCTTGATTTTTGCTCTTATTTTTATTATCAAGCTCCATCTAATTTCTTTGGATTTATTCATTCTTTAACTTACTGCTTACATTGGAAACTTAGTATTTTTAATTTTTAGTTTTTATTCTTTTTTAATATAAATTATTCTTGACTAGCTATTTTATATACATCTCACAGGATCTATAGGGCACCACCAAGGGGCCCAATGTATTGTGGGAATCCCAGGAGACAAGAAAGAGAAAGAGGTAGAGAGAATATTTGAAGAAATATTGGCTGGAACTTTCCCAAATTTGATAATAGACAAGAATATAAATATCTGAGAAGCTCAACAAACTCCAGATAGGATGAACTCAAAAAGACCTACACTGAGACACGTACAATCCAACTTTTGAAAACAAAGAATTTTGAAAACAGCTAGAAATTGTCACATACAAGGAATCATTAATAAGATTGCAAGCATATTTCTTATCAGAAACTTTAGAGTCCAGAAGAGAGTGGTTTATATGTATATTTAAAATTTTAGGAAAAAAGAAAAACTCTCAACCAAAAACTCTATACCATCAGACCTGCCTTCCAAGAAATGCTCAAGGGAGTCTTACAGGTTGAAGTAAAAGGACACTAGATAGTAACTCAAAGCTGCATGGAGAAATAAAGCTATCAACACAGATAAACACAAGAACAATTACAAAAGCTAGTATTATTATAACAATGATTTATAACTGTACTTTTTATTTGTTTTCTGCATAATTTAAGAGACTAATAAATACATTCAAAGAAAAAACAACTCATATAAAAGTTAGTCTTATTGTAATTTTGGTTTGCAACCCCAAATCTTGTTTTCTACATAATTTAGGATACTAATACATTTAAAAGAAATATTAGTTTATGTTTGAGGGTACACTGTGGAAAAAGATGTAATTTTTTGATATCAATAACCAAAAAGGGTGGCGACAGAGTTTTTCTTATGTTATTGAAGTTAAGCTGGTATAAATTCAAAATAGAATGTTATAACTTTAAGATTTTAAATAATATCCCCATGGTAACCACAAAAAATAGCTATAGAATATTCACAAAAGGAAATGAGAAAAGAATTTAAATGCTTTGCAAAAAACAACAACAAAACACAAGAGAAGACAGCAATGCATGAGCAAGAATGATTATACTGATATCAGAAAAAATAAATTCTTGTTTTTATTTTTTAAAAGATTTTATTTATTTATTTTTATAAAAGGGGTAAGGGCAGGAGAAAGAGAGGAATAGAAACATCAGTGTGTGAGAAATACATCAACCAGTTGCTTCTTGTGCCCCCCCCAGCTGTGGATCTGGCCCGCAACCCAGGCATGTGTCTTGCCTGGGAATCAACCAGTGACCTTCCAGTTCATAGGCCAGCACTCACTCCACTGAGCCACATCGACCAGGGCATAATATCAAACAAAATATATTTTAGATCGAAAAACATTGCTAGAGATGAAGAAAAATTATGATAAATGAAAAGCCAGTCATAAGAATACAAATAATATATGATTCCTGTTATATGAGGTATTTAGAGTAGTCAAAATCATAAAAACAGAAAGTAGAATGGTAATAACCAGTGACTGTGGGGAGAAAAGGAATGGGAACTAATTTTTTAATGGGTATAGAGTTTCAGTTTTGCAAGAGGAAAAGAGTTCTGAATATGGACAGTAATGATGGTTATACAAGAATATGAATGTATTTAATACCACTGAATTGTACATTTGAAATTGAAATTTTATGTTAAGGGTATTTTAACGCAATTTTTAAACATTGAAGAAAAATACTGACAAATTGAATTCTGTTAACATTAAACTTAAGTTCATCAAAAGACACTATTAAGAGAGTAAAAATGAAAATCACAGACTGGGGAAAATATTTGCAATACATGTATACAGTAAAGAACTCATATTCAGAATATATGAGGAATCCCAACAAATCAATGTGAAGCAAAGAAAGCCAAGAAAAAGCTTGAATAATCATTTCTCAAAAGAGGATCTCCTAGTGGCCAAAAAACCTCAACTGAATACTACCACACACCAACAAAACGGCTATATTTTAAAAAGAACAATACCAAGTATTGGTGAAATATGGAGCAACCATAATTCTGATAAAATGCTGGTAAGAGTATAATGGTACAACCATTTTGATAAGCTTTTTGACAGTATCTCCTAAAACTAAATATATTCCTACCTTAATTACCCAACAATTCTACTACTAGATATACACTCCCCCAAAATGAGTGCATATGTCTCCCCAAAAACATGTACAAGAATGTTCATAGTAACTTAATTCATGATGACCCCAAAATGAAAACAACAAAAATGTCCATCGATTATAAAATAAGTGAATAGATGTTGTACTATAAATACAACAGCAGTAATGCATCAATAAGAATGAACAAACTCATGCTACTTGCTACAACATAGAATTTATATTTTTGCCTCTCAGAGTGTGGTCCACAGACCAGCAGTATCAGTATCACCCAGGAACTTGTTAAAAATTCAGGATCTGAGGTCCCACAATAGTCTTACTGAATCAGAATCTGAATTTTATCAAATTCACTAGTTGATGTATATGCATATTAAGATTTGAGAAGCACTATTCTATATCTTATTTTGAGTGACAGTTATGTGTATGCTAATGTAAATTTTCATCAATCTGTATATTTAAGATTATACTTTAGATTGTACATATTAAGATCTATATATTTAAGATGCACTTTATTATGTCTTTTTAATGTAATATAAAATTAAGATGATCAAATGCAATGATTTTGTTTATTATAATATTCCAAAGGTTAGCAGAGGATTTGGGGGGGGATTTTTTTAAATATAAGTACAGGCTTATGGATTAACACATATTTTATGTATTTTAATTTATTGAAGTTATTGTTCTATTTATGCTGTATTTTCCCCATCTTTGACCAAAGGGAACCCCATTAAGTTGCCTGCTGGGTCTTTTGCAACCATAGAAATATCAGTAATTTCTTCACTTTCTAATGTAATAAAATGTTTCAACTCATTTTGTACATTTTCTGTCCAGATCTGAAAAATAGTCATTTTCTCAAGGATCCAGGGGCCATTTAATTTGAAATGGTATTAAAAGTTCCAAACTGGGTACTAAAAGATCTCATTAATTACCCTCAACACTTCTGAAGAAGAAGATAAAGAGATGTGATTTGCCCTATCAGTTATCAGGACTTACTAAGAAGGTATAGATAGCATCAAGATCATGTGGTGCTGATTCAGAGACAAAATGATCAGTACAATAGGCTCAAGAGCTCAAAAACAGTTATATATGAAACTTAGATATATAACAGAGGTGGCATGGCAGGTAAGTGGAAAAGAAGGGGAAATTATCTATTTATAAAAATAATCAATTAGACTCCTACTTCACATAATACACAAAACTCAACTCTAATTAAGTTTAAAACTTAAAAGTCTTAATAGAAGTTATGTTAGCATTCTTCAGAGAAACAGAACTAATAGGAAATATATGTGTGTGTGCATATAGGTATGTCTATACTTATATATACACACATATTTATTTAACATAGGTTATATTTATTAGATATATAAATATGTATTTAAATATGAGTATATAGTTTAAATATATAAATACATGTAAAATTTTAATTAACAAATTATATATTGTTAATAAATGTAATTCTATAGCTATGAAAATACACAATTATAATAATATGATATAGTTTATGTATTTATTAAAGATATATATATATATATATATATAGACACACACACACGGATCTGTATTATAAGGAATTGGCTCATGTGATTATGGAGGCTGAGAAGTCCCAAGATCTGCAGTAGGTCAGCTAAAGATCCAAGAGGACCCAATGGTATATGTTCTAGTCCAAGTCCAAAGGCTTGAGAGCCAGGAAAGCAGGTGGTATAAGTTCAAGTCAGAGTTTGAGTCCAAAGACAGAAGACTGATGTCCCAGTTCAAAGACAGCTGGGCAAAGAGAGAGAGAATTCTTTCTTACTCAGCCTTTTTGTTATTTCGGCTTCAATGGATCTGATGATGCTCACTCACATCAGGGAGGGTAATTGGCCTTAATCAAATGTTAATCTGATCCAGAAACACCTTCACAGACATACCCAGAAGTAATATACACTTAAAGAGATGCTCACACTTATTGCCAAACTGAAAATACAAATCAAGACCAGAATGAGACATAAATTTACACCCATTTGATTGGCAAAAATTAAGATATCTGACAATTACCAATGTTGTAGAGAATGGGTATCAACAAGATCTCATATATTTCTGGTGGAAGTATAAATTAGAAAAACCATTTGTAATAATTTGGCATAAGCTTGCAAAGTTTGTTATTCGTAGACTCTGAAGGATAATATTCTAAGTATTAACAACCAATACCACATGAGTACTGACCATTCAGATGCCTGACCAACCAGACTGGATGCCAGTAGCTCTACCGGTGGGTACTGGGCTGACCGCTAATTCTATGTGCACTACAACCCAGCATTTCACCCCTAGTCATGTGCCCAGTGGAAACTTCTGCTCATGTTTATCAAGAGATAGATACATGAATACACATAGCAAGACTGCTTGCAGTTGGGGGGAAAATACTAGAAACAACCAAAATGCCCATTAACAGAAGAATGGATAAATAATTATGGAATAGTCAGACAATAAAATGTTGTACAGAGCATGGAAAAATTAATAAAGATAAATCTTTATTAGTAGAAAGTCAGGTTTCTTAAAGTCCCAGAAGATTATATATACCATAATAGTCTTTTCAGAAAGTTCAAAACTAACTAAAACTGAATGCTGTATTTAGGTCACATATATATTTGATATCAAAACAAACAAGAAAAGGAATGATACTTAGAAATCTGGCAAGGGGAAGCAGAGTTATAGAATGGGAGGGGCAGATAACTCTTCCAGCTCTTGGGTTAGGGTGGTGGGATTATAGGTATTCATTAGATTCTTTTATAAATATGTACATACACACAGATATTCATACACCAATAAGAGGTCTTTGTCCCATGATGACAGTGACCATGTAGCAAGGATTATGATTCACCCAATTCTGTCTCAGATTCATTAAAAAATAAAAGACAATTTTGAAATATGTGCAAAGAAAAAGGAATTTTAAAGAATTACCAAGCCAATAAGGAAAGGAACTAAATATAACTTCTAGAAATGAAAAATATAGTACCTATAATTAGAAACTTAATAAATGGGCTTAACAGCCAAATGGATGCAGGTACTAAGAGTATCAGTGAACAGAAAGGTACAGCTGAAAAAATACATGCAAAAAGCACCACAGAGAGATAAAGCTCTGAGAGATTAAGAAACATGAAGGATAACAAGGGATAGCCTAACATACATCTAATCAGAAGTCCCCCAAAAAGAGAGAGAATGGGGCAGAGGCAATATGTGGAGAGATAATGGCTAATGATTTTCCAGACCTGATAAAGGTAACAAGCTACAGATTACCAACAAATTTTAACAGGGATAAATAGAAAGAAATCCACACCTACAACATCATATTACAACTGCAAAACCAAAGGTAAAAAGAATTTAAAAGGAGCCAGCAGCCAGAGGAAAGGCAGGTTGCCATCAAAGAAGCAATAGATATGCTGACAATTAACTACACGAAGCAACCACAGACACCCAGGGGACAGTGGAATGGCCTGCTCAATGTGCTGAGGAAACAAAATGGTCAACCTAGAAATCTATGACCAGTTTAAAAAGTTTTCATAGATCATGGTGAAATCAAGGCATTCCAGAAAGGAAAAAATTGTAAGATTGCCATTAGCAGACCATCACTAATTTAAATTGTAAAGGAAGTCTTTAGACAAAATAGAGCTTCATGTAAGAACTGATCTTAGGTGGAAGGTCTAGATGCAGGGAGTAATGAAGAACAAAGAAACTATGTGAATACTTATAAATAAACCTTGACTCTAAGAAACAATAGTAAGGTCTGCTGGATTTTTCAAAGATAGAATTAAAAACATGACAACAACCCTGGTCAGTGTGGCTCAGTGGATTGAGCACCGGCCTGCGAACCAAAAGGTCACCAGTTCGATTTCCGGTCAGGGCACATGCCTGGGTTGGGGGCTAGGTCAAGTCCCCAGCAGGGAGCATGTGAGACACGGCCATACATTGATGTTTCTCTCCTTCTCTTTCTCCCCCCTCCTTTCCCTCTGTCTAAAATAAATAAATAAAATCTTCTCAAAAATTATAAAAATTTAAAAAACATGACAGCAATAGCATATATCTCTGGAAAGGACAGAACAGAATTAAAATGTCTAAGATCCTCGTATTGGGGAGAGGGGAAGGAGGATAAACAGATCGATTAACTGCAAACTTTGGCAAGTTAAGTATATATGTTAAAATTTCTAGAGTAATCAATAAAAGAATAAAAACAGAGCATAAAACTTCCAAATAGTTGTAGAAAAATTGAAATAAGAGACACTCAATGAAAGTGAGAATCCAAGTCCCATTTCAGAATAATTAGACTGCAGAAGATGACATCAATGACATAGGCAGGAGTCAGGTTACCAAGGGTTTGGCAAGCCCAGCTGAGGAAGTGGACTCCTAAGCAAGGTGGAGTCAGTGAAGAGTTTCAGTTTAAGCATGACTGACATGATCAGATGTGTTTTAAGAAACAGCGCTCTGACAACAGTATGGATATCAACTGGATTGCACACACACACACACACACACACACACACAAAACCTCAGGAAGATCATCAGAAATCTCACATTTTGCCAGTGGGTGAATGCAAATGTCATCTATTATCTTTCACAACTAAATCTTGGTAGTTTAAACCCCAGAATTTTTGCAAGCAAGCAAAATGTGGAGGCTTCAGGCCATGGCTAACCAAGCCAGGAACCTGCACGCACAGGACCCAACTGCTCGAGGAAGCGCCACTCCACACTGGCAGCTGATTCCCATCATTGCCATGTGCCATTGTTAGTGAAATTGAAATGCTGCCGCTTTGGCTTAATGCTTGAGATTAAAGTTATCTCTTGTGAAATAGAGAGAATGCTTTTTCTATGTTATGCTCAGTTGGAGGGGTTCTGAAGTGAAATTGCTTGAATTGTTAGTTATATCATTCTTTTTCTCATTACCATGGACACCCAGGCAGGGACTCCATAACCTCAGGCCCTAATGACTCCACAAGAGTCATGCTCCTGCTGAGACTCCATTCCTACTGATGTTACCACCACCCCTAGGAACCGGTGAAGCAGGACCAGCCATGCCACATTCTGGTGGAGCTGAAATTCAGCTGTAACCTGAAGGCCATGAAACTTGGACTCTGCATTGCACTCAAGGCACAAAGTCCGTGTCTGTGCCCCTTGGAAGTCAGAAGAGACTCTCCTGAAGAATATTTAGTGGAAGTGACACAGCCCCATGGTGTTTTAGAGATCAGTAATTTTTAACTGTCCCAATTCTAATTCATAACCCATGTCCCCCAGGTTGCATGCCTGCCAGCAGAGGGCAGGGTTGGAAATTCCTCTGCTATAAGCCCCTGTTCTGTACCTGGAACCAGCGCTCTTCTCCATTACGTAGGACCTATTGCTAAAGCCAGTTCATATACTCAAAAATGTTTCTACTTATAGGGAGCTCTTCTTCAGTGGCTTCTGGTCTACTTACCTACCATTAGGCTTCTGTTGTGGTCACCCCGTCTGTCTGCCATATTTGCATATGTCTGAAAAAATTCAGAGCTTCTCTTCAGAGTTTCCTCAAACCTTATGTAAATCGGTAGATGTAAATGTATCAGGAGGTACAAATGGAGGAGGATTTGCCCAATTTCTGTCAGAAACACCTGAGCTCTAGCTTATACCCAACATTTATATCTTTTGAAAACAGCTTTTAAAATACTTTTTAAAGTATCTTTTCCTTTTTTAAAATAATTTTATTATTTGCAATTGGGTTGCACATACATATGCAGATATACCTACCATGCAGTGCATAAATTTATAAGTGTATCACTTCATGAATATGTCACAAGGTAAACATATTCCTGTAATCAATCCTAATCAAGAAATAGCACATTATCTGCATTAAATAATGTTTGTTTAAGTAAGGGGGACTTGGTGGGAGAAGAAAGGGAGGGCCTGACGTCACCCCTGGGTCTGGCTCAGGCGACTGACATTCGCTGAAATAAAAAATACGGAAGTAAAATAAGCCTGAAGGAGAAAATTACGAGTGTGATTTTTGAACATGTTGAGCTAGAGAAGCTTGAGGGATGCCCCAGGGAAAGGCTGAGGCTGGATAAAGATTTGATGACCATATTTTCTGAAACAAGGACCTGAGAGCCATAGTTTTGCAATGGACTTTTGTGCTTCTCACAGATTCAAAAGAGAAAGATTTAATATCAAAGTGTTGACATTGTTGGGGCTTTTCAAGGTTTAGGTAATTTTCTTAACATTCCTATTTTCAGTCTCCTTATATGTAAAATTGGTATAATAGTGGTACCTACCTTATAGAGTTTTGTGAGTAAATACTGAGTATTTCGTGAGTACATAAATAGGAAATACTTAAAGCAATGCGTGGAACATAGGAAACAATAAATGTTAGTTATTTCCACTTATGGAGACAATCAGACTAAATATTTTAAATGAAAACCGTTCTTACTACTTGGAGACAAATTTTCTTACTACAAAACAGGTAGTAGTAGTTTCCTTAAATTGTATCAAAAGCGGCCTATTTGTGGTCCCTATACTTTGAAGAGGCTTGCGTACCACACGTAAATACACACATGCACCACAGTTTATTTAGGGACACATTTATGCTTCTGTTTCTCTGATCTAGAGCTGTTGAAATTGCATCAAGTAATTATGTCTCACAAGAGGACTAAAAAATGGTAATACCATTGATAGTACTAAATAAATATAAATGTGGATATAGAACATTGGCATGATATTCTTAAAAGAATATTATTTTTTGATGTTTAAGCAACAAAACCACAATATTTCCAGAAAGGAATTTTTTTGTAGAACTTTTTTTGAAATTTAATGATACAATGGGCAAACATGTAAGATGGATTTAAAAATAATAATAAGATAAATAATCACCATCTGAGATAGAGAGTTTAAAATAAGACTAGTAAGTTAATGGCCAATATAGTAAAATAAGAAATTGCATATATTGATAAAATTTCAAAAATAACTGTTACTCCACTCAGCTAGAGTGTACAGGAACAAAAGTCATTTTGAACAAAAAAAATTTTTCCCCTATTTTATTATAGTAAAATACACATAACATAAAATTTACCGTCTTAATCTTTTTTAAGTGTACACTTCAGTGGTGTTAAACATATTCACCCGACTGTGCAACCACCGTTATCTGTCCCCATAATTCTTCATCTTGTAAAACTTAAACTCTATACCTATTAAACAACAACTCCTCATTTTCCCTTCCCCCAAAGCCCTGGCAACCACCATTACACTTTTGTCTCTGCAATTTTAACTATTCTAAGTACCTCATATATGTAGAACAGTATTGCCTTTTTGTGACTGACTTATTTCCCTTAGCAGAATATCCTTAAGTTTAGTTAATGTTGTAACATATAGCAGAATTTCCTTTTTGAAAGCTGAATAATATTGTTATGTGTACACACCACATTTTGCTTAGCTATTCATTGTTAAATGGACACATGGGTTACTTCCAGTTTTAGCTATAATGACTAACACTCCTATGAACACAAGTGTACCATCTTTTCAAGACTCTGCTTTCAATTCTTTTGAGTATATACACAGGAGATGAATTGCTGAATAATATGGAACCTCTATTTTTAATTTTTTAAGGAACAACCACACTGTTTTTCACAGCAGCGATACTGTTTTATATTCCCACCAACAGTGTACAGTGGTACCTCGGAGCTCTTCATTAATTCGTTCTGGAACTTGTGAACGTCCCAAAATCAACGAGTCCCAAGCAAGCGCCCAGTGCTGAAACATTTTTTCTCTTCAAAATGTAGCCAGTACAGGGTTTGACAAGTTCTGAAGGTGATGTACTCACTGAGGCATGATGTACAAGTATTCCAATTTCACCACATCCTTGTCAACATTTTTTATTTTCTTTTTCTTTTTTTAATAGCAGCCATCCTAATAGGCGTGACGTGGTATCTCATTGTAGTATTGATTTGTGTTTTCCTAATGATTAGTGATGATGAGCATCATTTCTGATTTTAGTAATTTGAGTTTCTCTCCTTTTCTCTTAGTCCATGTAGCTAAAGTTTTGTCAATTTTGTTAATTTTTTTAAAGAATTTTTAGTTTCATTTATTTTTCTTTATTGTTTTCTATTCTCTATTTCATTTGTCTCTTCCCTAATCTTTATTATTTTCTTTCTCCTGTTTGCTTTGGGTTTAGTTTGTTCTTCTTTTCTTAGTTACTTAAGTTGTAAAGTTAGGTTGTTGCTTTGAGATTTTTCTTTTTTTTTAATGCAAGCATATATAGCTATAAATTTCCCCCTTAACACCGCTTTTACTAAGTCTCATAAGTTTTGGTATGTTTTATTTTCGGTCATCTCTAAGTATTTTCTAATTTTTTGTGTGTGTGTGTGATTTCCTTGATCCTTTGGTTGCTTGAAAGTGTATTGTTTAATTTTCACAGTTTTGTTAGTTTTCCCCTTTTATCTTTCTAACCTTATTCAATTGGGGTCAGAGATACTTTGTTGATATCTATTCATTTAAATCTAATGAGACTTAATTTGTGGCCTAATATATGGTCTATCCTGGAAAATGCCCCATATTCACTTAAGAAGAATATGTATGTTTTTGTTGGGTAGCCTTCTGCATATGTCTTTTATTCTTGGTGGTTTATTGGTTTATTGTGTTGTCTTCTATTCTCTTACTTATTTTTTATCTGGTTGTTTTATCCATTATTGAAAATGGGGTACTGAAGTCTCTAAGTATTAGCCTAGAACAGAATTATTTCTCCTTTCAATTCTGTCAGTTTTTGCATCATATATTTTGATTGTCAGTAGGTACATATAAATATATAATGGTGATTTCTTACTGTTATATTAAACCATGTATTAATATATAATGTCCTTCTTTGTCTCTTATATACTTTTTATTTAAAGTCTATTTTTTGATACTCACAAAGCCACCCCTTCTCCTTCGGTTACCATCGCATGGAAAATCTTTCTCCATCCTTTCACTTCCTAGCTGCTTGTGTCTTTGGCTGTCAAGTGAGTCTCTTCTAGACAGCATGTGGTTGGGCATGTATTTTTATCTATTCTATCAAGCTTTGTGTTTTGATTGGAGAGTTTAATCTACTTGCATTTAAAGTAATTACTGCCAACAAGGGACTTTTTTATCTTCTTTTGTATTTAGTTGATTTTTTTAGCAAAATGTTTACGTTCCTTTTTTATTTCATTTCCTGTATATTCTAGAGCTATTTTTTGTGATTAACCATCAGGTTTACATTTAACATCTTAAAGTTACAACATGCTAATTTGTATTTATACCAACAGAACTTCAATAACACAATAAAGCTTTGCTCCTTTACTGCTTTGTCCCCATCCCTTTCAGTTGTTGATGTCATAAAGTTACATTTTTATAAACTGTGTGTCCAAAAGCATAAACTAATAAATGCATTTTTATTCTAAATTATGTAGAAAACAAGATTTAGAATTACAAATGAGAGGTACAGTAATCCCAGCATTTACACTGATAATTGTTTTTTTCTTCTTTGAATGTATTAGCCTCTTAAATTATTTAGAAAACAAACAAAATGTACAGTTACAAACCATGGTTACAATAATACTGGCTCTTATAATTGTCCATGTATTTACCTTTACTGATGTCTTTAGTTCTCCGTTCAGCTTCAAGTTACTGTTTATTTTTCTTTCATTTTTCTTTGCAGAACTCCCTTAAGCATTTCCTGTAGGACAGGTCTAGTGATCACCAACACCCTCAGCTTTTGTTTATCTGAGAATGTCTTAATCTTTTCCTTACTTTTGAGGACAGTTTTGTCAATAGAGAATTCTTGGTTGACAATATTTTCTGTTAGCCCTTTGAATATATTAACTACCCTCTTCTGGCCTCCAAATTTTCCAATGAGAAATTTGTTGATAATTTTACTGACAATCCTTGCGTGTAGTGATTTGCTTCTCTCTTGCTGCTTTCAAGATACTATCTTTGTTTTCTAATCTCACCTATAAGTGGAACTTAGTCGACAAAACTAACAAGCAAGCAAAATATAACCAGAGACATTGAAATAAAGAACAAACTGACAGAAACCAGAGAGGAGCAGGGAGAGGGGTAATGGGGGAAATTAGGGGAAGGGTCGTCAAGGAACATGTATAAAGGATGCATGGACAAAGCCAAAGGGAGGGGGTTCGAGGGTGGGAGGTGAGTATGGATGAGGTAGGTGGGAGTGGTTGGGGGAAAATGGAGACAACTGTACTTGAACAACAATAAAAAAAGATATTACTTCTGTTTTCTGAATGATCATAATGTTTCTTGTTGTGGGTGTTTTTAAGTTCATCTTACTTAGATTCATTGAGGTTCTTGGATGTTTCTTTTTTTTCTTTCATCAAATTTGGAAAGTTTTAAGCCAGCATCTCTTCATATATTCTCTCTGCTCCTTTCTCTCTCTGCTCCTTCTGGGACTCCCATAATGCATATGTTGGCTTGCTTGATGGGGTCCCACAGATCTCTGAGACTCTGTTAACATTTTTTTCATCTTTTTTCTGTTCCTCAACTGAAATATTTTCCATTGTCTTATCTTCAAGTTTGATGATTCTTCTACCTGCTCACGTCTACTTTTAATTTCTCTAGTGAATTTTTAATTTCAGTTACTGCACTTTTTATCTCCAGAATTTGTTTTTAGTTTCTTTTAGGTTTCCTATCTTTTTATTGATGTTTTCAATTTGTTTATACATTATTTTCTTGATTTCCCTCACATATTTCTTTAGTTCTTTGAGCATAGTTAAGAGAGTTGTTTTAAAGTCTTTGTCTAGTATGTCTGTCATTAGGTGTTTTTCAGGGACTTATTTTCTTTCTGGTGGCTTATTTTTTTTTTTCTTTTTACTGGGACACACTTTTCCTGTTTCTTTCTATACTATGGGATTTTTTTTGTTAAACAGTGACATTTAAATCTAATAATGTGATTACTCTGGAAATCAGAATACTTTCCTTCCTCAGGGTTTGCTCATTTTTGTTGTTGTTTTGTTTATTGTGTGGTTTTTTTGTTTGTTTGTTTTAGGTTATATTTGTGACAAGGATCAGACTGAAGCATAAATTTAGTGCCTTAGTAGGTTTTTTCTGAGTCCCTGGGCAGCTGTGGCCACTTTCTAATTTTCTCCATATATACAGTTGCTTTTAAATGTCCTAGTTTTTTATATTTGGTTCCCAAAAGGGGGAAAACATACAAATGAAGGGAGGAAAAGGTGCTGGCCCTTTAAGTCCCCTGCAAGTCACTTCAGCCAGAAGGGGTGTCTCTTTCAACAATTGGGGCAATGCAACAACAATGTATTCTTGTCTCTTTGTCTGCAGCTCTGTGATCAAAAGCAGCAACCATATCAAGATCCCCTATATTTGGAGGACAGGATCATGACTGCCCACCCTTTCTCCTACACACTGTGTAGAAGCTGCTCCAGGAACACGGGCACAGCTGACTTGAGAGGTGGGAATTGTGTCACCACTATTGTGCTAAAAGCTGAAATACAGCAAAATTAACAGCAATTTACTGTCCAAGTTTTCCCTGGAAGTCACAGGCCTTCAACAGACTCCAGAGTTCCAAAAACAGTTACAGCAGACAGATTCTGTAAGTGTAGTTGTCTAGGTGGGGAGACTGATTCCTGGCCTTTCTCCTCTGCCATCTTCCTAGTATTCCCTCCAAACAGAAAATTCTATGTATATATTGTGAACTACCAGCAGAAAATACAGAAGTCAAAAATAATTATCACATCATTAGTTTTATACATGTTGTTGTAAGTTCAAGATTTTCTTTTTTATTTGGATATACTTTATATGTGGTAAATTGCACAAATCTTGATTGTATAGCTCCATGAATTGTTACATGTGTAAATGCCATCCAGATGAAGACATAGACATTTACAATACCCCATAAAGGTTCCCTTATGCACTATTCCACTTAATACCTCCCAAGAGATATTCTGAATTCTATCACCATAGAGTAGTTTTGCCTGTACTTTCTATAAAAACATAATCATATGTAGTGTAATGTTTTGTGTCTGGGTCTTTTGCTCAATTTATAACTATAAATTCATCCATGTTATTGCACGCAGTAAATTCTTTTTAATTTTTGTTTAGTACTCCAGATATGACCATACTATAATTTATCATCCATTCTACTGTTGATTAACATTTGGTTTGCCTCCAGTGTGGAACTATTATGGAAAATGCTGCTATAGCTATGCTACATACATGTCTTTTACTGGACATGTGCATTTGTTTCTCTTGGGCATATCTCAGGAGCTAAGTTGCCCAGTAATACAGCATACGTTTGTTTAGCTTTAGCATATGCTGAAAAATTGTTTTCTAAACATTTGTATAAATTTATACTCTCATAAGCAATGTACAAGCCATTCTAAAATTAAATGTGTATGAGGTGGTATCTCATTCTTCCTAGTCTTAATTTGACTTTTCCTGAAAGATAGTGACATTGAACTCTTTTACAAATATGTATTAACCATTTGGATATCTTCTTTTGTAAACAGCCTATTCGATAATTTTATCTTTTTAAGACTTGGGTTGGTCATCTCTTTTTTATTATTGATTTTAGGGGGTTCATTATATATTCCAGTTGTGAGTTATTTTTTAAAATATGTATTGCAAACATTATCTATAAGTCTGTGGTTTTCCTTTACATTCTCTTGATTTTGTCATTTGTTATGATTTTAATGAAAAAAATTACCAGTCTTTCTTTCATAGTTTTTTTTCTTATATCCTGTTTAAGAAATTTCCACCTACCTGAAGGTCATGATGATATTCACCCTTGGTTTTCTCTAGAAACCTTATCATTTTACCTTTCACATATATGTCTATGCTCCATCTCCAAATAATTTTTTGGTACAATGTGAGGTAGGAACCAATGTTAATTTTTTTCTATATCATTTATTTAAAAGATCTTCCTTTACTCCCACTGAATTGCAGTAGAATTTTAGTTATAAATCAGAAGACTGTACATGTATAGACCTTATTTCTTCTCCTCTATTTTTTTCCATTGGTCTTTTTGTCTATTCTTGGACCAATTACATATTATCTCAAAGCAGCCTCTGTCTTGACTGTTGCTTCAGGAAATGATGGTGTACTAGGCCCATGCTTATCCTTCCACCAAAATAACTAGGAAATTTAACAAAACATAAAAGAAAAGTGTTTCCATACAGTAGACAAATAGTGCAGAACTGTGAACCTGAGAGTAGGAAAACAAATGTAGCACTATGAATTCCTCACCTATCTACCTAGAGATATATTATGGACCATTGTGAAGAGTAGACGATCCCAAGCAGAATAGAAAGTTTTGTTTAGTTGAGGAGAAAAGAAATTTGGGTCATGGAACCTGAAGTAGCATCACATAGTAGGGCAAACTTACAAATAAGAACTCTGTAGAAAATAAAAACAGCCTATAGATCAGCTTAGGGGTCGCCTTTTGTGTATTCTGACATCCAAGCCATGCATAAAAAGGGTGAATATCACAAGACAGGGCAATAAAAACATGAAAGGAGTAGTAAACTGAAAAATTATCTGAGTTCACACAAGGTTGGGAGACATTTGAGCTTTGACCAGCCAGAGTGAAGAGTACTCATGAACACCCAAGACATTTTCCGAAGATCTCAGGTGGATCGTGCATTAGCAGTAGGGCTAAATTACCCTTAGAGTAAAGACTGCCCCCAAAACCAGCCCCAATAAAACTTAAAACCAATTCTCAAAAGGTTAAGTATAAGCTGAAGGTAATTTAGCTGCCTCATAAGACAAAGACCAAAGTTCAGAGAGGAAGGCACCAAAGCTCAATAACATAACTTTTACAATGCCCAATATCCAATCCAAAAATAATAAACATAAAAAGTAGAAAAATGTGACACATAATCAAAAGAAAATTAGTAAATAGAAACAAAAATCAAGAATGAGAAAAATGATGGTATTAGGTATATGTTGAATATATTCAAGATTTTGAAGAAAATTATAAACATAAGAGAAATAGAAGATTTAAAAATAACTAAAAGAATTTCTAGACATGAAAAATACAACATGAAAGTCACCGGATGGGATTAATAGCAAATTAGACACTAGAAAATAATGATCAGGGAAGCTGAAGACACAATAAAAATGATACAAAGTGAAGAACACAGAAGAGGGGAAAAGACACAGAAAATGAACAGACTCAATGGAACAATTTCAAATAGTTGAATATTCCTGTAATTGGAATCCCAGAAAAGTGGGCAGAGAACACAAAACTATTTTAAGAAACAATGGCCAAAACTTGATGACAACTATAAAGTCATTTAACCAAAAGGCTGAAAGAACTCCCAGCAGGAGAAAAAACAAGAAATCACACAATAGCACATTATACACAAATTTCTGAGAACAACAGTAGAAGGAAAATATTAAAAGCAGCAAATGAAAAACACACAGTACGTTCAGAGAAGCAAAAATGAAAAGGGAAGCAAATTTCTTGTGAGAAACAATGCAAGCCAGAAGACAATGGAAAAACATCTTGAAAGTTCTAAAAGGAAAAAAAAAATACCCTGTCAACCTACAATTTTATATGCAGAAAAAAGTATTCTTTAAAAATGAAGGCAAATGTCCTGTCTGGTGTAGCTCAGTGGACTGAGTGCTGAACTGTGAAGCAAAGGGTTGCTGGTTAAATTCCCAGTCAGAGCACATGCCGCGCTTGTAGGCCAGGTCCCTGATAGGGGACGCATGAGAGACAACCACACATTAATGTTCTCTCCTTCTCTTTCTCCCTCCCTTCTCCTCTCCCTAAAAATAAATAAATAAAATCTTTTTTAAAAATGAAAGCAAATGGCTTTTGGTATAATTTGCATACCAAATGGATTTCATGGTATATAAATTATACTTCAATAAATCTGTTATGAAAATAAAGAGAAACTAAAGATTTTTTCAGAAAAACAACCAGAAAAAAAAAGCTAAGGCAATTCATAATCACCAGGCTGCACTTAAAGAGATAAAGGAATTCATAAGGAGGGAGAAAAAAAATACTAGATGGAAACATGGATTTACACAAAGGGGGAAAAGTGCTAGAAACGGCTACTACAAAAACACCTGCGCCGTCCTCTACAGTTGGATAAAACTGAGTGCATGGAGGGGCCGTGCCCTGCCAAGGTCCTGTATCTGGAATGTGGTGAAAATGAAATTTCATCCTGGACATCTCTAACTCCAGACTCCATGGTTTTCCCCTTCTGTATCCCAAATTTCTGTCATGCTTTAATTTCCATGCAGAATTTAACAGCCCAAGCAAAAGAATTTGAAAATTTTGAATATTAAACTGTACATTTTCATTCAAAACATACGGATAGAAAGTTTTCTCCGATGACATTTTTACAAAAATAGTTTGCTCCTCTGGCTTATTTCCTTCCCTATGAAAACTGCGGTTGTTCTTTGAATTTTCAAGTGCAACCACCCCCACCTCTGCTTCCTTCAAATGCCTCAGGACAGAAGCCTGGCAGGCTGCCACTGGGAAGGTTATTCGACCACTCATCCTCCTGAGAGCCTGAGGCCAATAAACTATTTGATAACACTTTTCTTATTTTGTTTCCATTAGTATTGAAATGCTAATGATCCTTTCTTTCCAGAAAAATTACCATGGTAAAAAATTTACCCTGTAGCATTAATTACTCATGTTTATTGATAGTTTTGCTTCTAGCAAAAGGTCAATTAATTTGTTTTACTTTTATATATAGGTGTTTGACAAGGGGAAATTATATGTGTGAATTCCGCTTATTGACTTATTCTATTATAAAAGAACCCCAAGTCCTGTCACTGTTACCTTCTCTGTGATTCTCAAATCAAACATTTCATTTCTTTTTGTGAATTCTATGTCGAAAGTAGAATATTTTTATTCATTTTGTTTATATTTTCCTCTATTTTCTGGAATCATTTTAATTAACTATAATTACATAAAGTCTTTGTCTTATTACTCCAACATCTGGGTCATTTACGAGTCCATCTCTATTGCCTGTTTATTCTCTCACTGATCAGTCACATTTTCCTGCCTTTTTGCAGGGGGAGTGACTTTTTATTGCATGCCAAACATTGTATATAAAAGATATTTAGAGGCTCTGTGTGGCATCTCCCACCAGAGAAAGTTCCGCCTTTCTTCCATTAGGCAAATAGGGTAAGGGACTCGACCCCTCAATCCAGTCAGGGGTTAAGTGAGACAAAGCTGGACTGTTGTGTTAGTTCTATTCAGACTACCTCCGATTCATTCCTGTTTCCAGGCTGGCCTTGAAAGATCTGCAGGAGATTCAGTTCCACCCTTCAAAGGTTCTGCACTTGGCATTTTAACCTTTTTTACTGCCTCCCCTTTACCCCCACCCAGCTTCAAGATCTGGACATTTTATTGAGGGAAATACCAGCTATGTTTTTGCATCAGGTTGCATTTCTCTAGTTGGACTGTGTGTCCTAAGCATCTTAAGATTTTATTTTGCATGTTAGCCCTCTTCCTAGCTTCCAAACTCAGTCTCAGAGCTTGAAAAATGTATTGTTACAATCAGCTGTGTTTTTAGAGACTAATTTTTACAGCACCCCTATTTAACTGTCTAAAACTTGCTGATTCCTTTTTCTACTAGTAGGGGCTCTCTACATGGATCAAGCTCAACATTCAATTCATGCACAAAATGAGCAAATGCTCCCAGGGAGAAAATATCCAGTGCCCATCATCTTAACTCAAAAGGGATACACCCTTGACAAATACAAATCGCTGCTTGAGTTCCAATTCCTTTAGTCATTGTTGCTTCCATTGCTCCCCAGTATCTGTAAAATACATTTTTTTTGTAATTTATTTGGTTCTTTTCAGTAGTTTTAACTGGAGTACAAGTACCAAAGTACAAGTTCGACCTCAATAAAGAACTAAAATAAGAACTTTCAATTTTCAGCATTGATTTAAAAATGCCAAGGATAAGTCTATGGCCATGGTGCTAATATGATTAACAACCAAAAAAAGTGTACAAAGTAAAAGTTTGGTCAAAAATCCAGAAATATTCTTTGGCTATATATTGTACAAAGGTTAGATTTACTAATAATATGCCTTCAGCTGTGCTGACAGAAACATTTTTTGGAGTAATTTAAAGATTATACACACTGTAAGAGATTACCAATCGATGTTTCTCTCTCACATTTATGTTTCTTTCTCTCTCTTCCCCTCTCTTTAAAATCAATAAGTATGTCCTTGGGTGAGGATAGAAAAAGAAAAAGAAAAATGTTAATAAAAAGTTATGGAAAACTTTTGACTAAGTTTAAATATTTCATTCTTAAAACTAAAAATACATATTCTATACACACTAGAAAATATTTTTTCTACATTGAAAAAACTGCACGTGAAATATAAAACCAAACCAAGATTTCAGTAACATATACGGCAAGTAAAACAACAAAAGGAAAATGTTTACATGACAATGAATAAGATTCACTGACAATCCCAAAACTAATTTCTATAGAGAATACTTTTAAGCTGTTATAGATTGAGGTAAATCTTTTTAAAATTATTTTTATTTTTCAATTACAGTTGACATACATTACATTAGTTTCAGATGTATATCCCAGAGATTAGTATTACATAACTTACTAAATGATCATCTTGATAAATCTTGCACCCCTCTGACACCATACATAGTTAGAATATTATTGACTATATCCCCTATGCTGTATTTTACATCCCAATGACTATTCTGTAACTACCAATTTGTACTTCTTAATCCCTTCACCTTTTTTACCCATCCCCCTCAACACCCTCCCATTAAGCAATCATCAAAATGTTCTCTGTATCCATGAGTTTGTTTCTGTTCTGCTTGTTCATTTATTTTGTTTTTTTAGATTCAGTTGTTGATAGATATGTACTAACTGACATTTTATTGTTCATATTTTTTATGTATTTTTTTCTTCTTCTTAAAGAAGACCCTTTTACTTTTCATGCAATACTGGTTTGGTGGTGATGAAGTCCTTTAGCTTTTTCTTGTCTGGGAAGGTCTTCACCTGTCCCTTGATATTAAATGATACGTTTGCTAGGTAAAGTAATCTTGGTTAGAAATCCTTGCTTTTCCTCACTTTGAATATTTCTTGCCAATTTTTTCTGGCCCACAAATTTTCTTTTAAGATATCAGCTGACAGTCTTATGGGAGCTACCTTGTAGGTAACTAACTGCTTTTCTCTTGCTGCTTTTAAGATTCTGTTTTTGCTTTTAACATTTTGCATTTTAATTATGATGGGTCTTCTGTGGACCTCTTTGGGTTCATCTTGTTTAGGACTCTTTGTGCTTCTTGAACTTCTATGTTTATTTCCTTCACCGAGTTAGGGAAGCTTTTAGTCATTTTTCAAATAAGTTTTCAATTTTTGCTGTCTCTCTTCTCCTTCTAGCACCCCCATCATGTGAATCTTGGTACACTTAGAGTTGTCCCCCAGGCTCCTTACACTATCCTCATTTTTTGGATTCTTTTTTTCTTTTTGCTGTTCTGATTGAGTGTTTTTTGCTTCCTTATATTCCAAATCACTGATTTGATTTTCTACTTCATCTACTCTAATGCTGATTTCCATAAATTATTCATTTCAGTTAGTGTATTCTTCATTTCTGACACTATTTTGATGCTATTGAAATTCTCACTAAGTTCATCAAGCATCCTATAACCAGTATTTTGAACTCTGCATCTAGTAGATTGTTTGTCTCCATTTTGCTTAGTTCTTTTTCTGGCATTTTGTTCTTCTTTTCATTTGGGACATGTTTTTTGTCTCCTCATTTTGGCAGCCTCCCTGTGTTTGTTTGTGTGTATTAAGTAGAGCTCTTATGTCTCCCGAGCTTGGGAGAATGGCTCTATGTAGTAGGAGTCCTATAGGGTACAGTGGCACAGCCTCCCCAAACACCAAAGCTGGGCGCTCAAACTGCAATTTCCATGTGTGCTGTGTACACCCTCCTCTTGTGGTGGAATCTTGATTGCTGTTGGCACATCAGTGGGAGGCATTTATCCCCAGACCTGTCACCTGCAAGGACTGACTGTGACCACTGACCTCCAATGACCATGGAGGATCAGGTGTACAGACGCTCACCCCACAGAGCAGAACTTACTTCAGTAAGGCTCTGGGACCAGCTGAGTCCACCACTTGAGTGTGCCACTTGTGGAGGTGGTTGGGTGGTGATGCTTCAACATAGCTGTGCTGTCCATTGGGTACATTGTTTCTGGGGCCTCCCAGGAAGTGCAGGTAAAGATCAGCCACCACCTATAGTCTTCCCTGGGTCAACCAACATGAGCTACAACACAATCTTCAGATGGCTGCTACTTGTGATGGGCTTGGAGGTGCCCAGGCAAGGCAAAGCTACAAACCAAGGTGGGCTGCTGCTAGTGCCAGGCCTGGGTTGACTTAAAAAAAGGTATGGGGCTCCTGAGGCTGCTTGTTTGAGAGATTTTAGGAAAATCTGAAGCATGAGCCAAAACAAGCCATTAGTATGGAAAAGCCACGGGAAACAGCGTGGGTAGGTCTAAAAGTTAGGTGAAGTTGGGCCTCAGGGAATCTCCTAAGTGGGCAAACAATGTGAGCCTGGTTGGTAGTCTAAGATCTGCCAGCTCATCAGAAGAACAATGGCCTCTGCCAGCAGTTCTGTCTGGGAGAAAACTGTCCCCTCACCCAGTTCTCACCCTGATGCCAGACAAATCAGTTTCTCCCCAATTCAGTTCCTCCTCATATGTCTCTGGTACCTTTCAAGCTGGTGCCTCAGGGCTATAGCTCAGAGAGAGTGAGTCTCAGAAAGTCCCTGCATGCCCTCCAACTCTCTCAGCCTCAGTCTCCTCTGGCTTTTACAGCCAAGTCATGGGGACTTCTCTTCCTGGCACTGGAATCCTGGGCTGGGGGGCCTCATATGGGGCTGGGAACCATTGCTCCTCGCAGGAAACCTCTGCAGCCAAGATATCCCTCCCAATTTGTATCTGCCACACGTGAGTGTGGGACCAACCCATTCCACATCTTCACCACTCCTACCAGTCTTGATATGGCTTCTTCTTTAATTCTCTGGTGTAGGACTTCCATTCAGCCAGATTTCAGGCAGTTCTCAGTGGTAGCTGTTCTGTAGCTTAGTTATAACTTTGATGTGATTGAAGTATACTCTTTTTTTTTTTAAAGATTTTATTTATTTATTTTTAGAGAAGGGAAGGGAGGGAGAAAGGGAAAGAAACACCAATGTTTGGTTGCATCTCATGCACCCACTACTGGGGACCTGGCCTGCCACCCAGCCATGTGCCCTACACTGGGAATCCAACTGGTGCCCTTTTGGTTCACAGGCTGGCGCTCAGTCCACTGAGCCACACCAGCTGGGGTTGACTGAAGTATACTCTTGATTGAAGAAATATGTGAACAAATTTAGCAACAAGTTGTCACGTTCTGTTTTTTAAAATAATAGTTCATCACTAAATAATTTGAAAAAAGAACTTATGAAATTCTATATGAATACAGAAATGTTTTAAACAGATGGTAAAAAAAATCACATTATGAATTATAGTCATTTGTGTGGTTAAAAAAATTTTATATTTTTGTGATAATTTTTTACACATGACCCCAATACAATGTATAAACATAGTATTTAAAAGTAAATGCCATCATCTTTGATAATTTGCTGACTGTGAATCCTGAAAACCACAGCTTTATACATATTTTTCTATTCTGCCATTATGAAGGTGTATTTGTCAGGGTCAGTAGATGGAATATATTTTATTTAACAATGTGTTTGCTTGATTTAAAACATCTAAATATTTAGACATATAGTGTGTGGACCTCCATGGGTACTCTTGCCCAGGATCCCACAAATGCTAGGGGACCACCATGAGCCCAGCACCCCAATTACAAGTACATTTCCAAACTAGACTGGTGCTCACTGAGAATTAGGGGTGAGGAAGAGTGATTTAATGGCAATATATCTCTACTGGGGCTAGGCGGTGGCACGAGTGAAAAGGGCAAGCCTGGGAGAGTCCTCGAAGTGATTGTTCTGGGCCACAGTCCCTCTAACTGGAATGTAGTCCAAGAAAGTGGCTTCAAGGTCAGTGTAGGAGAGCTGCAACAATAGGGAGGAAACTCAATTCTCCTTCTAGGGCTGGAAGAAAGGGAAAGAGAGAGTAAGTCCCAGCAAGCCCCTGCATGTCCTATCATTATCATTTACTATCACTGCCAAGTCACTATCACTATCATTCATAATGTGATTTTTTCTTTTTACCATTTGTTCAAGCCATTTCTGATTCCTATAGAATTTCATAAGTTCTTTTTTTCAAATATTTCAGTGGGGGGTTATTATTTTAAAAAACAGGAAATGACAACTTGTTGCTAAATTTGTTCACATGTCTCTTCAATTAAGAGTATAACTCAATCACAGCAAAATTATAACTAAGGCAAATAATTAGCTGCAGAGAGAGAGACCTGAAGACAGAAAGAGAATCCAACTGAAGTCTGACAGGCTCCTCTATTGAGGCCGTGGCAGCACGTGGGGCCTGGTCTGGAGGTGAAAGCTCGGCAGGAGCAGACAGGAAAACAAAGGCTGAGGAGCCCGTGCTGCATTCTGCAGAGCCCAGGACCTGGACCAGGCCCGGCCAAGGGCAGGAAGGGGGCTGGGCTGGATTCAGAGACCGGGACTGTGATTGAGCTGAAGAGAAAGTGGGATACAGTTGAGAAGGGGAACTTTGTTCTTTCTGTGCCAGGAGCAGCTTGCCTGTACCACGTCTGGACCCAGCTGCCATAGGGTGTGGCCTAGATGGGTTGGGCTAGGGACTGGGCATTTGTGGCCCTGACACAGGAGAGGGAGTCTAGGCACAGTCACTGATAGCTACTGAAAAGCAGTTGGCAGGATCCTGTTTCCCTGGATCCTGGAGAAAAGGGGTGTCTGACATCTAATCGAAGACCCCCTTGGGCTCCCTTTTCTCCATTCTGGATTAGACAGGGTTTTACATCAAATTCTTGAAGGTTTGGAGTAAGTAAGGGAACCAAGAACCCAACAGGAGTGACAATGAACACAGTCTGTTCCCTGTCATCCCTCAGGTTCTTTGCCTCCGGGTCCTCACCCCTGCTCTCCTGAGTGATGACGGGGAGGGAGGGCGGTGATTCTCAAATGCTGTAACTCTAGACAGAGGCTTTCCTTCTGCAGAGCCTCAGCTCCCAGAGGCAATCAGCTCTCAAGTTCTTTTTTCTCCAGGTCAGACACAGAAGGCTAAGTTACACATTTCCCAAAGGAAACTGACTACTTTACTAAGGGAAAAGTCACATCAAAAGCAAGATAGTACAAGACCACAGGGATGAATGGGGCCACAGGGAATCATGTTTTATCTGGACAGAATCAAATTCGGCCTCAGGAGATTCAGCTGGCTCTACTGCGGACACCAGATCATTTCTCAGAGACCCAGCCTTGCATCGTCCCTGGGGCTGAGCAATTCATCCCAACGACAGAGCAAGCAAATTCCTGATGGGACCCTGGCTGCCTCGTCGCCTTGCCAGGCCTGAGGTGTTGGTCGGCATTCCATGGAATGAGCCAGCCTACTTCCCGAGAATGGAGAGAGAACTAACAATGACTGGGGGCCTACCAGTGTGTACATGGGTCATTCCTATTTAATTCTTCCAACAAGCAAGATAAGCTAAGATGTGGTTGGTGTAAGGCCTTAGGTGACACCCTTTCTTTTCCCACTCCTGCCCTCACCAGGTTTCAAACAGATATGAAGGAGACCGAGAAGCCCTCAAGGAAAAAAAAATTAATCATGCCCACAGTTGGAATGCTAACAGGAGTCTAGATTCAAGAAGGCGGCAGGTGACAATACTCAGTCCCAGTGAGGAGGTGTAAAACGGAAACCATTACATGTTGCTGATGGGTGTGTAGTTGGTACAGCATTGTGGGAGGAAATTTGGTGATGCAATTAAACAACTTAAGTGTGCACACGCACTCCTTGACACAGCAATTTCATTACCAGGAATTTACTCTACAGGTTTTAAAGTAAGCAAAGATTTGTGGACAAGAATATTCATTGCATCGTTGTTTTCCATGGTGAAAGAATAAAAACAAATGCTTATCAATAGGGAAACGATTCAGTAAAATATTCTACACCTATTCAAAAGAATGAGGTAGATATCTATATGTGTTTATATAAAAAGATATATAAGGTATAGTAAATGAAAACCATGCCCAAAAAAAAAGCCTTCTCATACTACATCATTTGCGAACTTTTGAAGAAAATTGACTATACATATATTTGCAATGGAATAGAAAACATCTGGAAAGGTACATATAACAGAAACTGTGAACAGTGGCTGCTGTTGGGGGAACCTTCATTTTCTATTTTACATTTTTCTCTATTGCTTGGATTTTTTTTCATGAACATGTATTACTTTGTAAATGTAAAGGAAAAAAATAAAGAAGGAATAAGAGAACAGTGAAAGATAGTTTATCAAAAAGAAAAAAGGGAATTTGTCAAGTTTATCATTAGAAGACAAATTCTTCAACAGGACCTGAAGGTCAATCAGACGTGGTGGCTGATTACTGGACCCTTCAGCCAACATGGCAACATTAACATGCTGCTCCCATTCATTAAGCTCTCATTCCTGGAAGCCCATGTAGTCTTGCTGTGGGGCCTCCAAAAACATGGCTGAGGAGAAAAGCGGCTCTGTTTCCCTCTTGACCCCAACTCCTGAGTAATCAACACATTAAGAGGGAAAGAACTGGTGGCCAGAGCCATGGGCAGGGATTTGCACCCAGTGACAGGGTGCCTGCTCCGCCGAAGGAAAGGGCAGAAAGTCTGGTGGAGCACAGTCCCAGCTAATAGCAGAATGGATCTCCGGACTGGCTACCGTGAAGTCTTGGTACACCAGTCTTGGCACAGTGGAGGTGATGGCAGAAGTGACGGTGTCCACCAACAGCAGAAGGAAGCAGTCAGCAGGACTGGGTCAGGAAGGCACCTGGATAATACAAGCTTGGAGAATCCAAGAAACACTTGAGGAAAATCTACCAGAGACTGGAATGGCTGCATGAGTCCTTCAGCATTTTAATCTAATGATAATCAGGTTTCATTCATTCATCTGATATCCTGAGGTCTTACTATGTACAGTAGTGAGCACAGGGGATACAGCCATGAATACGGTAAGCATGGGGTTTATTAAGTTGAATTGGATCAACATAAATACATTCTGGCAAGAGAGAAAGAGAAGAAACCAATGAATTGCCCAATTAATTGCTTGATTACAATTGTGAAAATAACTATGAAGGTGCAATCAGATCTAATTCAGTCGTGTGTGTGTGTGTGTACACGCGCACATGTGTTTTCCAGTCAAGAAAAGCTATAAAGAGTTACTTTTCCAGAAGTGAGGATGAAGAGGAATTAACTTAGTGAAGAGAAGTGAGGGACATCATTGCTGGCAGTCAGGTGCAAAAGCCTTAGAGGTCAGGAAACTGGCCTGTTCCAGGGACTAAGAAGGTGACTGAATCCATGGAGAAAGGCAGAAGTGGAAGAGACAGAGCCTGGGTGGGAAGAAGGAGCCAGAACTTTGCGGGCCATTTTGAGGACTTGGGTTTTATCCCAAGAGATTCAAAAAACAGTGGCATATTTTTTTTGTATCCAAAAGCTGGCAAAATCTAGGGAATACCCATGTTACAAAAAATTTCTAGCCCCTTTTTATAGGTGAGACTGATGCTCTACAACTAGGGGGCTAGTATATGTGGTTGCATCAGAACTGGAATCTAGTTCTGGCCAGTGTGGCTCAGTTGGTTGGAGCATCATCCCGTGAATCAAAACCCCCATTAGATTCCCAGTCAGGGCGCATGCCTAGGTTGCTGATTTGGTCCCCAGTAGAGGCACATCTGAGGAGCAACCGGTGGATGTTTCTCTCCCCACTCCCTCCCTCCTTGTCCCTCTGTCTAAAATCGACAAGCATGTCCTAGGGAATAAAAAATAAAAATAAGAATTGGAATCCAGGGTCTCCATAAGAGCTCCATCCCTCTTTTCTCTGCCCCCAAAATCACAACCTCATCATCTCAGGAAGGTATTCCTGTCTCTCCTTCCAGCCTGCTGTAGTCTTCTCCATCACAGAAGAAGAAAAAGGAGGAGGAGGAGGAGGAGAATAAAATTGAGAAGACTCAGCCTTGTCATTTAACAGAGACCAGGGAAAGCTTGTTCTGGAGCTGCAAAACTGTGGATCAAATGCAGACAGTGCCAGGTGACTATTAGAAGAGATCCAGGCATCTGGCTTTGTGCTGCTCTACTCTACTTCCCTATGAAAAATAGTAAACAACATTGCTAGAACCAAGGAACTATGGACAAGAAAACTTTCAGCTTATTTTTATCTTTAGCAATATAAAGAAAATAGGACACATGTCTATATAATGCCCTGCATTGAAGGTGAAGATTAATTTTAAGTCTATGTTGTTAGGCCGCAGAGGATGCAACTTTTATTTTGGGAATTTTTATGAAGCTCTAAACCAGTACTGCTGAAGTATTATTGTCTACTGATTCCTCTAAGTGGACTGGATATACAAATAGCTACTTTTAGGATTTGGGGAAAAGAAGGAATATATTGGACTTCTGGTCAAGATGGAGGCATGGTAAACATGCTTCGCCTCCTCACATAACTACAGCAAAAATTACGACTACAAGACAAAATATCACCCAGATTGATCAGAAAATTGAGCTGTATGGAAGTCCAACAATCAAGGACTTAAAGAAGCTGCATTCATCCAGATGGGAAGGAGAGGCAGAGACATGGAGAGGCACGGAGACGTGGAGTGGCCTGGAGAGGTGGGGAAACGGGCGGTCCCACATTCATGTGTGGCGGATGAAAGTAGGGAGGGGGAAGGTGATCCCAGCCCCAGTGCAGACTACTCAGCCCAGGGTTCCAGTGCCCATAACATCTGTCTTTAAAAACTAGTGGGGGTTGAGGTGGTGGAAGAAACCGCAAGATTCTCAGAAGACTCCTCTTAAAGGGCCTGCAAAGGTCTCGGGGACTAATGCAGACTCACCCCCTCTGGGTTTCAGCACCAGGGCAATAGCTGGAAGGGCACCAGTGGCATAAAGGGAGAAAGTGAAGTGATTGGCAACAGGACAAGTGCCAGGAGACAGCTTCCTCCCAGAAAAATCTCCAGAGGCCAGGCAATGACATTGTTCCCTCTCTGAGCCCTCCCCCAACACAGAGCCACAAAGCGGTGAAACGGGTTACCCTGCCCTGGCAATTACCTAAAACTCTGCCCCACACAATTTCCAGATGCCTTTTCTACAATAAGCCACACTACTAAGACAGGGAGTCAAAGCAGCTCTACCTAATACATAGAGACAAACACAGGGAGCCTGCCAAAATGAGCAGACAAAGAAATATGGCCTAAATGAAAGAACAGAACAAAACTCCAGAAGTAAGAACTAAACAAAATGGAGATAAGCAACCTGTCATATGCAGAGTTCTAAACAGTGGTTATCAGGATGCTCAAAGAACTCATTGGGTACTTCAACAGCATAAAAAAGACCCAGGCATAAATGAAGGTTACAGTAAGTGAAATAAAGAAAAATCTACAGGAAACCAACAGTGGAGGGGATAAAACTGAGAATCAAATCAATGATTTGGGACATAAAGAAGAAAAAAGCATTCAATCAGAACAGCAAAGAGAAAAAGGAATTCAAAAAAATGAGGTTAGAATAAGGAGCCTGTGGGACATCTCCAAATGTACCAACACCTGAATTATAGGGATGCCAGAAAAGGAAGAGGAAGAGCAAGAAATTGAAAACCTATTTGAAAAAATAATGAAAGAAAACTTCCCTAATTTGATTAAGGAAATATACATACAAGTCCAGGAAGCACAGAGAGTCCCAGACAAGTTGGATGTGAAGAGGCCCACTCCAAGACACATTATAATTCAAAAGCCAAAGGTTAAAGATAAAGAATCTTAAAAGCAGTAAGAGAAAAGCAGATAGTTACCTACAAAGGAGTTCCCATAAGACTGTCAGCTGATTTCTCAAAAGAAACTTTGCAGGCTAGAAAGGACTGGCAAGAAGAATTCAAAGTGATGAAAAGCAAGGATCTACAAACTCGATTACTTTACCTAGCAAAGAAAGCTATCATTTAGAATTGAAGGGCAGATAAAGTGCTTCCCAGACAAGGTAAACCTAAAGGAGTTCATCATCACCAAGCCATTATTATATGAAATGTTAAAGGGAACTATATAAGAAAAAGATCAAAACTATGAACCTTAAAATGGCAACAAATTCACAGTAACTGAATCTTAAAAAAACAAAACAAAAAAACAATCTAAGCAAACAAGCAGAACAAGAAGAGAATCATAGATATGGAGATCATTTGGAGGGTTATCCCGGGGATAAGGAAGGGGGACAATGGGGGAAAAGGTGCAGGGATTTAGAAGTACAAATTTGTAGGTACAAAATAGATAGGGCGATGTTAAGAACAGCATAGGGAATGGAGTAGCCATAGAAGTTGAGTGCATGACCCACGAACATGAACTAAGTAGGGGAGGGTTGCTGGAAGGAATGGGGGTACCAGGCAGAGCAGTGCAAAGGGGGAAAAATGGGGACAACTGTAATAGCATAACCGAAAAAAAAATATTTTTAAAAATAGAATTGGAATCTAGGCTCTTCCAAAGAGTCTTCTCCATCCATAGATGCCATTGGAAGGGTGGATGGGATGAAGCAGCCAGGGAAGCTGGGCCTCTCTAGAAGAAGGCCAAGGAGGTCGCTTGGCCTCTCCCCAGGTCTCCCCGCCCCTGGGCCGGCAGGTCAGTGCCCAGCAGTCCTGGAGGAAGCAGCGCACAGAGAAGCAGTAGATCAGCGGGTCCAGGGAGGTGCTGAGGCTCAGCAGCGCCAGGCTGAGGGTATGCAGAACGTCGAGCATGGAGGCAGCACAGCACCCGCCGCCCATAACGCCCTCCTGCCTGGCCACCCAAGGCGCCAGTAGCAGATGGTAGAGGGCAAAGATGAGCTGAAGCCCCAGCACCATGTTCCTGGCCACACACCAGTGCGACTCGGCCCGGCCTGATGGCTCCACCAGCCAGGATCATGTAGGCCATGAGCACCAGCATGAAGAAAGACGCGAATAAGGCCACGGTGGTGCTGACCAGGCCAGCGCGGGCCCAGCCGTGCAGGAGGCAGTGCTCTGCGCCGTCCAATCCCCCGCGCAGCACGAGCAGTGTGGCCAGAGAGAGCGCGGCACCCGCCAGCCAGGCCAGCCAGGCCAGCCAGGCCAGCCAGGCAGGGGCACAAGTACCCAGCAGGGCAGCACAAGCCGGGCGGCCACCCTGGGCCTGAAGCCAGGGCACTGATCGAGCTGCAGCAGTGCACGCTGATGACCATAGCAAAAGCTATGGCCGCATAGGTGGGCAGGTAGTAGGCAGCCCCAGGCGCACAGCAGGTGGTCTCAGGGAAAGGCCAGTGGACCAGTTCCAGGTATTAGGTGAGCTAGAGCCAGGGCCAGCTTGAGCAGGTAGAGATGGAGGGCTTGGCCCAGGCGCCTGCAGCCAAGTATGGGCACTGCCAGGGTGGCCATGCTGGCGGGCAGCCCCAGGGCCCAGCGCCAACGTGTAGACCGTGGCCACCACATGAAGCAGGCAAGGTCATCCCAGAGGCTGCAGCTGCCAACCCCCGGGGCCCCGGCTCTGCTATTCATCTCGGACCTTGGACTAGGAAGAGAAAGAGGTCACTGCAGAGGCTTGCCACCTTCGCCAACCCCAGTCCCCTCTTCCTCAGTCCTAGCTGGGCATGTGAAAGGGGATGAGGACTGAGCTCACCCAGCACCCAGGGAGGATGGAGAGGAAGGGATGGACTCCAGAGTTATTTGAAGTTGAGTGGGATTGTTGACAAGCTGTGGGAAGTGAGGAAGAGGCAGAAGTCCCAGACAGCTTGGAAATTTCCAACGTGGTGCCTGAGAGGGTGGAGATGCCCCTCACAGAGGGAGAGTGGTTCAGATATGCGGGGGCACAGGCATGTGCCGTCAGCCTGAGCAAGCCTGAGCCACCTGCAGGTTCTGTAGAGAACACTTCCCACAAAGAGCCCAAGCCATCCAGATCAGTGGAGGACCAGACTTACGATGCACTGATCCAGACGGCAGACCTATGTATAGTGACCTTGGACTTGTCTTGGTAAAGGTCCTCCCCTGGGGCTTGCCTGGAGTACCTTGGACAGAGCTGAAAAGGTCTCACAACTCTCAGGCATTCCAGCCTATGTGCTCCCCGCTTGCCTTTTGACCACAAAGAAGTCCTGGATCTGACTCAAAACACTGGACAGCAACGCAAAAAGAACACAGGCCTTCTGTACAGAGGATGTGTTGTAGAATTGTGCACATGAAATCTGTATAATTTTGTTAACCAGTGGTGCCCCAATAAATTCAATTTAAAAAATAAATAATTAAATAACCAAAGCCAAAAATTAAAAAAGAACACAGGCCCCAGAATCAAGCAGATTCTAGATACACACATTTTCTTGCCATGTGACCTTGGGCAAATTACTCAGCTTCACTGAACCTGTTTTCTCAGCTGTAAAATGGCGATTAAAATACCCACCTCAGTGTTTTTGGGAGGATTATGAGGAAACATAAGTAAAACTCTGAGCACTGTGGCTGACAGTGGGGGGGTACTTCATAACCATTAGCTCCCTTCCCCTCCAGGCAGCACACAGATAACTGTGCACACCCACACAGGCACACGCACGGCGTTAGAGACACCGACACCCTGAGCAAGAAAACAACACAAAGACATCTGAGCGTATTCCTCTTCTCCCCCCAAGGCAGGTGAGTGCACAAGCCAATGTCCTGTTCTTCCTTTGGACACATAGACAAACTCCGAGGGGGCCCCAAAACTCGGTTCCTCCAATACCAAAATTTGTATCGCAGTACTTTTGCCTTTGAACCGCTCAGGCTCCAATCCCTCATGGAACCCTGAGTGAATGTATTCCTTTCTGGCTCACTCTCTCAGCCGGGTCCACCCTGTCTCTAGTCGCCAGTTTCCCACCCCGAAGCCCCCTTGTCATCCCACCAGATCAGTCCTCTCTAACCCCTTGCTGTTCTGGCTGCTGCAGCCCTCTCTGGAGCCCTGGGGCCTGGCTTTAAGGAGCTGAGATAAAACAGAATCCACTCCCACCCACACATTCCACACCCTCCCATCAACAGATTAATCCCAGGACAGGACATGAAGTTTGGGCCCAGCAGCTGAGGGGGCTGGGGCCCACCCATGGCAGCTGTGAGCTGCGTTTGTGGGGTGCAGCCAGGACCCCAAGGGAAGGGAGTGTCATTGCAGGGCAAGAGGGAGGGGCGGGGGACGGAGATGGAAAAGTATAAGGCAGCCTTGGCAGCTCAATGCCATTGTGCTTATCTGCCTTAGGTTTCAGCTGCAGTTTGGGGGGCACATTTCCTAGGGCCTGGCTTCTCCTTGGGCGGAGGAGTTACTGTGGGAGCTCAAGATACGCCTGCTGCTGTCACTCCCAGCTGCTCCTCCACACTAGCTGGCCGCCCACTCTCCTAGCTCCCTGCCTTTCCGCAGCTGCTGGGTGGGCCCTATAGCCAGGCTTGGGGGGGTGGGTATGTAGCAAATAACCAGCTCACAAACCAAGACTTAGTAAACAGGACCCTCAATCTAATGCCAGCTGTGAGAGGTTTTACTCAGAGTCCTGGCTGGAGACAGCCCCGTGGTGGCATCCTAGAAGAGGTGGAGATGGGAAGAGGCTGGGATGCTAGGGGTTCCAGGCTCTGCTTCCATGGACTTCAAGATGTCCATGCAGAGGAGCAATTCTGGAAAGCAAGGCAGACTGAATCACATTGGACGGGTCATCCCAGTACCATCGAATTGAAGAGAGCAGAGGTGCCATGCCTGCCCACGTCCGACTTTGGCAGCTGGAGCAGTGGAAAGTGCATTCTGGAGTCAATCAGGCATTAATTCTAGTCTCAGGCCTGACACATAGGCACTTAAGCTTCCTGAGTCCATTTCCTCATCTGTAGAACAGACCACTATTTAATAATAGCATTTACTGAACACTTATTATGTACCAGGCACCGCTGTAAGCCCTTTACCCTGCTAAATTCTCGCAGCAACTCTAAGAAGTATTGCCCATTACTATTGTGCACAGAAGCTAGTAAGTGGCAGAAACCGTTTTCTAGCCCCCTCCCTTGCTGACCAGTGTGGGTTGCCTAGTTGACGTCCATTATGGTAATTCCATTTTCCTTGCTAGTGATCGGTCTAGGAATGGAAATGTGACAACCCTGACCAGTGAGATGTGAGGGGAAATCTAGGGGTCTTCCTGGAGAGCTTTCCTCCTCTTTTTTATCACCTGGGGTGTTAGGTGGTCCTGAAGGCAGTAGCCAATAGAGTGAAAGCAGCAAAGTTGAAAAAAACCTCAATCAGTAATGTCATCACAAGGGGGCCAAATGACCCAAGACTGAGCCAGAAGCTATGTTATCTCTGGACCTCTTATGTGAGTGAACGCTTCCATATTGTTTTGACACTCTATATATGCAGTATGCCTGCACTACTACATATCGATGTACTCATGGACGTGTGTGTGTGTGTGTGTGTGTGAAGAGGGTTGGTACTGTGTTCCATTGAGAATTGCCACACACAGACCTCCTCCTGACTCGCTAGGGCCTCTGGGACTCATCCCCGGCTTCCAGGAGCGCTTTACCTGGCAGCGTCCCGAGGAGCCGTCTGTCCCCTGCCTCCATGTAGGTGTCCGAGGAGCACTGCACTGCGTGCCCCACCTCGCCACCAGTCTGGCCGTGTAAAGTCCTATAAAATGATGACTCAATGCCCATCATTGTTACCTTTGAAAATCTAAAAGGCCCAAGATAAAAAGAAACAAGACGGAATAGTTCCTGTGGCTTGGCTCGGGAGGGCACAGGCTGAAGCAGTTACACTCTGCCACATTCAATGTGTAAGTAATAAAACCCTAAAAACATGCACACCTTTTGAACCAGCACTGTCACTTCTAGGAAAGAAAAATAAGTATGCAAAGGTGATTTACTGTGAGGTTTATAACAGTAAAAAAATAAAAGGAACAATCCAAATGTTCCTCAGTGGGGGCTTCAGTAAGTCCTTTACAGTACCTCCTTACAATGGAATACTACACAGCCATTAACATGAACAAGGTAAAACACGCATGGAATGCTGTTACAGTATATTAGCTTTAAAAAACGGATAAAAATTTATTTTTAAAATGTAAATAAAAAATTTCATTTTCAAAAATCCATATAAAGGTATAGAAAAAAGTTAAAAGGTACAGCTATACAAAGGAATTGATAAGAGGAATGCTAGTTATTGCCAAAGAGCAGTAGATGTCCAAGAAAGAAAGCAGAGCCAGGTAGTCAAGATGTCTGTTTTGACACTGGCCATATTTTGACCCTGGACATACTGTATTGGTTGCAAGGTGGTAGATTCTGTGTCCTTCCATGTTCTTGCCATGATAGTGGCATGGCTCAGAGAGGCAAGAGACACTCTACTCTCAGGATTTTGTGACTGTGCTTGGAGACTTTTTCCCAGTGGGTGTGACCACCTTCTGAGTTCTGACTGCGTACTGGCAGATATCCAGCATCAGCAGAAGCACCAGGCAGACGACAGCCGGGACGCAGGTGATCAGTGATTCTTCTAGAGACACCAAGGTGAAGATAGCCCCTGGAATGGAAAGTCAGGTCTCTGAGGTTCCCTGGGGGCACCCAGGAGATGGCAGGAGCTCAGGGGCCTCCAGACTAGGCTGGCCCACTCCAGCTCAAGTCTTCCCACGAAGCTCCCCCACATATACCCCCGACCTAGCTGCCCTTGTCTCCCTGGCCTCCCGGAGAAAGCAGGGCCAGACGTCAGAAGCTTTTTGAACAATGTAACCCCTCTGAGAAGGCAAGGAAAAAAAACAGGTACAATATGACCTAATAGGGCAGGTAGGGGACTAGGCAGGCATTTTGGAACAAATTCTCCCTGCTCCAACACCTTTCTTAATCCTGCTGGAGGAAGGGAGGACCAGGGGTTGGTGGTGGAAGAGAAAGAAAGATCTGAAAGTGAGAGAAGCTCCAGAGATGGAAAGCAAGGCTGGGGGAGAGGAGATAGTGGTGGCAGCAATGGTGACACAAGGCCAGGGATCCAGAAGTGCCCCAACATGACAGGCCTTTGAATCAGCAGCTATCTGTACATCAGCAGTTCCTGTGGGCAGAGCTGCTATGAGGGGGGCCCTCCAGGACTTCTTGCCTCAGGGAAACTCTCTGCCTCTCAGTTCAGGGGGCTCAGCTTCCTTGTGCCCAACTGCTAGACACATAAGTTAAGTGGCAGCTGCTACTCTGTCCTCTCATCTTAGGGGTGGGACGAGGTGAGAGCAATAGGAGCTTTTAGGTTACAATACATCCTTATGATCCAATACCACACAGCCAACAGAACTGATGAGGTAGAAGGTATATTGACATAAAACAGTGTTACAGTACATGAGGTCTGAAAAGCACCCATCCTAGTCTGAAGACCATGGAAACTGCAGTGCAGCAGGAAGTGCTCCTGGTTCCCGAGAAAAAGGGAGAGTGGCAACAGTAAAGGGGAACAGAGGAACAGCCAGGCCTTCCCATCATCCTCCCCAAGACTTAGTCCCCCTCTCCCCTGCCCAGATGGACACCCCCCCTTACCCATCATGAGCACGATCAAAAGAAAGTTACTGATCTCTTGCAGCTTCGGTGGGCCCAGGGCCAGCAGCAACCCAGCCAGCAGTTCCAGCCAGCCCACAGCCACTTGGTAGCTCATGGGATCTGGCTGATAGCCGAACACCTTCAACGGGAACACCTCAGCAAACTGCTCGAACAGGGCTTTCTAGGGGTAGCAGGGAACACCTGTCAGCCACTCACCAAGGATCCACTCACTGCCCAGGTGCTCCAGAGGGGCATTTGGTGCCTACATCAACTTCCCCAACAAAGGAGCTACGACTCCAGGCTCAGGTCAGCCTGGAAAGGTGAGAGCTTCCCTCCGGGGCTCAGCTTTGGAATCAGTTAGCAGGCTTCATGCTCCAAGGAGAAGGGCTGGGTGGTCATGCAGAGATGGACTGATTTTCTCATTGGACTCTAACCAGTCCCAAATGCCAGTTAGAGGAAGCAAGGCTTGGGCCTTCTCATCTAGAGGCAAGGCCTTGGGAATCCACAGTTTGTCTTTCTGCCTGGCCTGGTTTCTCTCAGGTACTATGCAGGGTATATTTGGAGTTGGGAGAGGGGATGAAAGGGCACGCTGTTGCTCATTAAACAGGTTCTTTATACATCATATGCTGGAGCCTGGATCCTACTGTAGTAGACACAGGGGAGCTGAGGGGGCCCAAGGTGATTCATCTTGCAGAGTCAGGCTTGATCCTGGGACACAACTTCATCACTCAGGCTGGCTACCTTTTCCTGCTCCCCACTTCAGTACTACCTCCCCTACTGAGCAATGCAAGGAAGCTCTAAGCTGTCCGGCTCTGGGGATGAACTTGCCCAAACCCACCACCTTATGCCAGGACAGATGGGGCGCATCAGGGCCTGGGAGAGGGAGCTAGCAGGGGCCTCCAAGTCTGGCTTGTTTGAGAGGCTTGTTTGGTGGGCATAAGAACAAGAAAGCTTTCCCCAGAGGCTAGAACTAGACCCACGGCCTAAGGGCAACTTCTAGGCCTCCCCCCTTAGGCTCCATCCTCCAGAAAAGGGCTCTCAGGTTTATAAAATAGTAGAGTGTCTAGTTTGGGTCCTACTTCCTGCCTAGCTGTGTAACCCCTCCACCCTTAGGGTGGGTTTCCTGCCCTGCCAAGCGGGGATTAATAAAGCCCTGCCTCATGAGGCTCCAAAGAACTCCAGCAAAGGAGGGAAAGGGGCAGGGAAGGAGCCGTGTCCCTTTGCCATTCCGTATTTCTCCGCCAGGGTCCTTCTACGGCTCTAGCTTTGCCTAGGCCACCAATGTTCAGCTGGAAGGACATGTGCCCGATCCCTTCCGTCTATGGAAGAGCCACAGAACTGAAGAGAAACAACCCAGGAAGGTGTCAACGTCGAAGTCAAGGTCCAGCGCTCTTGCCCCAGCTCTAGCGCCAACTCGTCCGAAGGCAGGAGGGTCAGCCGGGCACAGGAGCAGGCAGACGGGGACGGGGCACCGGGCGCCCGGGTAACGGCGGGGTAACTGCTGGTGCCCATCCGCCCGCTACCCACGCCACGCTGCTCACCATCTGCTGCGACGCGGGAGCTGCGATCTGCTCCGAGAGCTTGGCCGCCCCCGTGAGCGCGAAGAAGCCGCCCAGCAGGACGCGCAGCACGCCGAGCAAAGGCGCCATGGCCGCACAGGCCCTTTGAGAGGGCGGGCTCACTCGCCCCGGGTCCGGCCCGCGAAAACCCGCCCCTGCCTCCTATTCACTTCCTCCCGTCTCTAGGCTCCCGGAGGACGCTAGCTAGGGCCTCCCTTTTCTCGTCGATCAGGGATGTTACCACCCTCTCTTTTATCCCAGTACCGGTTGCTGGGGTGGCTGGGGGGATGGGAGGGGCATTTGCCGCCCAAGGGAACACTGGGGCCCACTCGGCTCTTAACCGACTAAATGGGCCCCATTAAATTCAGGGAATCTCCCAGGCAATAAGGCAGGGCGGAGTCAAAACTGGGTATCTGGACGTGGCTTGCAGCTCTCCCTTAACATCAAAGGGCCAGGGTTTCTTCATTCCTGCCTGTGCCACCCTAGCTCTGACATCTGAGCTGTCACTCAGCGGACTCAGTGTCTGCTTCTGTAAATGGGGATAACGCTGCCATCAGCCTTCTGGGTCAGTAACAGGCCTTAGCACAATGCCGGGCACATGTATGAGCTCAAAAAGTTATTTGCAAATTAGATTAAATTATTAATAAATCAATAACGAGTCATAAAATAAATTGCTCTTTTTACTTTGCCTGAAACCTGTTTTCCCTCTAATCTGAAATTAAAATATAAAAGGTGTTTGAAAATTCAGATACTTGTGATATAGTAGGCAGTTACACAGGCATAAGCAAGAGCAGGACTGATAGGCCAGGTATGATCCAGGGCTGGGGCTCCGGGTGCCTAGCAATGAGCAAAACTGGGACCGCAAGTATTGTAGGGTGGGACCCTGCCCCCAAAGTGACACTTCCTCCTCTAGTATATCTCTGTGCATGTGGTTTAGACCCCTTGACCTTCAGTTTGGACCTGCCCCTGACCTTTCCTCCCCTGATATAGCCAATCATGTGGTACACTCCCCTAGGGAAGGAACAGGGGTCTGGACAGTAGCCTCGTTGGACTCCCTTGCATTACCACTCCCTTCAATAAGCCCTCAGGACAATGAGGTTCTGGCTCACATCAGATAAGCTTAGCAACAAAGCCTCGGGTCTGTTGACCACAGAGACAGTATTTGGGTCAAACGACATAACATCTAGGCCTCAGTTGTGTTTCAGCAGCAGGACCAGAAAAGTAGCAAGGCCAGGTAGGACAACACAATGCATGACAGCAGGACCAGCTGCCACGACTAATGATCCCCCCTGCCTTGGTGCAGACCCATCAGTGGAGACACTCTGGGAAAGCTGATGAATAGCCTGTTGAGATCCTCCCCTGAGACCTCCAGATAAAAGCCCTTAAGGCAAAGGACCCAGCAAGCAGGTTCTCCCTCTCTCTTCTCCCTTTGTTCCCTCTTCTCTCTCTCTAGAATGCCCTCACCTTTCCCCCAGGGACATTTTCTTTGCCTTTCTTTGTCCTAAGCTCCAAGAGTCCTTCTTTTGCCTCTGTAATTTGCTTCCCGAGTCCACACAGACCAGCTGGCTCACTTCTTCTACCCTCTTTCTAAATAAATTTTTGTCTTTGAGTTCCTTGGCTCTGAATTCTTTTCTTAGCCAAACTAAAAGACGAAGGTCTAACATCTGGTGCTATCCCCGTTAACACTTGCAGCTGTGGGAAGAGAGGCTATCACAGAACAAAACCCTAACAGCCACTCCTGGCCCACTTGATCTTACTTGGAAATCTGTCTAGACCTAGATGGGCAAACTGGGCCAAATTTGGTCAACTGTCTTGGGGTTTTTTTGACTCCCTTCCCTTCCCACAGCTAACAATATTTGTTTGTTTACATTTTTAATGATAAAAATTTTAAAGGCAGCTTTCAGGACATAGGAAAATTGTATGAATACATATTTCAATGTTCACAAGGAAAAAGTTTTATTGAAACACAGCCACACTCATTTGTCTGTGTATTGTCTACAGTTGTTTTTGTGCTGCAGCTGCAGAACTGCGTACTGTAGTTACCACCTATGGCCTGCAAAGCCTAAAATACTCACTATAAACCACAGAACTGAGTACTGTAGTTGCCACCTATGGCCTGCAAAGCCTGAAATATTCACTATCTAGCCCTTTCTAAAAAAGGTTGCAAAACACTGTTCTAGTGGGCCAGAGAGGTGCCCTACAGGGGTCTCAGAATCTCAGGCTGCTTTCACTCCCTGTTAGCCAAGCTGCTTAAATCTTTTTTTTCTACCTACCCACAACCAGCTGCATAGTAGGAGGCAGGCTGGCTGAAGACTAACATGTCCCAGGTGCTTTTAAAGGACAAGCGGTTTCAACAACCAGGTGTGCTATTTATTACATTAGAAATTGGGCCTTTCATTAACTATATCTGTGTCACTAATCCTAATTATTCAATCAATCAATGAAACAGCTAAATTCTCTATGGTTGTCTCTTAAAATTAATACAATTATGTATAAATGTTCAATGATTAAATTCCTCAACAAAAAGAGAAAAATTATTAAAGCATTTAATCACCAAAAACACATATCCACATTAAGAAATTATATTTTAGGATACTTATACAAAATTTAACATGATTATAGGCTCTGATAAGCAATATGCATTTACTATTCTTTCTCCTTTACTAGTTTTTCTATCCTTGGAATTAAAGATGTGACCGCAAGTCTTAAAGCAGGGCCAGAAACCAACAGATTTCTTTGTTTTGACTCAGTCAAAGCTGAAAATGTAGCATCACATAAATAAACAGTTGAAAAAGGCAATAAAAATGCCATTGCTCTTTCATGGAGTTCTGGGTAACTTGTCTTTGCTTTTATCCAAAACTGAGCTACAGACATTGATTTAAATACTGATTGTAATCCTAAATCTGAAGATAACTGTGCTAGTTTTTCTTCTTCAAAGTCCTTGAGATTACTAGTCTGGTGATTCATAAAAGGATTAATTATCCACAAATTTCCTGAACGCAAGTCTTCTTCTGGTGGATAACAGTCATTGAACATTTGAGAAAGTCCTTCCAGGTGCTCAAAAACAATGCTTGCAATGCTTCTCGTATTTAAGCTTGATGAGTTTGAGAATTCGGATAATGAAGGGAACATATCATAATCATTCTCTTGTGTGCGCTTCAACCACATTTTTAACTTTCCCTTAAATACGTCCATTTTATTATACAAATTGAAGAGTGTAGTCATAGTTCCTTGGAGACTTAAATTTAGTTCATTTATAAGTGAAAAAATATCTGATAAATAGGCCAGCCTGGCAACCCATTCCTCATCAAGAAAATAATTGGCCAAATCTGAATGCTTTTGATTTAAAAAGATTTCAATTTCATGTCGTAATTCAAATAATCTTGTTAAAATTCTCCCTCTTGATATCCATCGTACTTCAGCATGAAGTGGTAAATTTACATGCTCAGACCCCATCTCTTCACACAAAATTGCTAACATACGTGAATTCGGTGCATTGGTCTTTATAAAACTTAAAATTTGTGCTGACTGCAAAAGAATTTCATGTAAGCATGGAGACAAATTTTCTGCTGCTAAATGTTCACGGTGAATAAAACAATGTGTAAATGCCACTGTATTCATAGCAACTTCTTGAATTTTTGCCCTTAAACCACAATATCTGCCAGTCATGCTTGCAGCCCCATCTGTACAGAGACCTACACAGTGTTTCCAATTCAGAGATTTACTATCAATATATTTATTTATTAGTTCAAATATTTCAAAACCAGTTATTTGAGAAGGTATTTCAAAAGAACATAATAATTCTTCTTTTATGTCACTACAATCATTATCAATGAAACGAATATAGCACAAAAGAAGGGTGATATTTGAGATTTCTGAAGACTCATCTATCTGAAGGGCAAACCACTTTGACTCTCTGACTTTTTGAATCAGCTGATCTTCAATGTCTGCAGACAGTTCATCAATCCTATGTCCAATCGTATTATTAGAAAGAGGAATGGTTCTCATTTTGTCTCCTGCACTTGAACCCAAAACTTCTGAACACATTTCTACTAAATATGGTTTAATTAACTCTTCAGCACTGGAGAATGGCTTCTTGCTGGCAGCAATTTGGAAAGCAATTAAATAAGAAGCTTTCACAAGTGACTTTTCAACTAGTAAACACTTTTTAAAAGAACTGTTTTGACATTCCATTTCAAGAGATTTTTGTTCAAAAAAATCTACTGGTTTGTTTTCTAATTCTGAATGTTTTGTCTTTAAATGATGAGAAAGATTTGCTAGTTTCATGTTTTCAGCAGATAAGATTTCTCCACAAATGACACATTGTGGCCTTGGTGAACTTTCTTTTGATCCTGGATAGATAATAAAACCAACTTTTAAGTATTCCACATCATAAGTCTGGAAAAAACCTGTTTTTCTTTTCTTTGCAGGTGGAGAATCAAGTTCCACATCACTTTTCCCATTAGGCACAGGTAAATCTGAATGAAATGTTTGAATCTCTGTTATTTTCAAAAATAAATTGTTATTTTTTCCCCCACACATTTAAAATTTATACTTTACTATTTATCAAAGGAATACGCTATAGTTTAAACACAAATATAATACTTTCATGATGCCAATGAAAACAGAACTTCTCCTTTGTCCAAAGCTTGGTCACTGACTGAAGTAAAACTGTAAGATGTGGTACATGATCTAGCAATACAATATATTAAATAGATTACTGGAATTAGGGCGAATTGCCCTGGCCAGGTGGTTCAGTTGGAGCATTGTCCCAAACACAAAAGGTTGCAGGTTTGATTCCTGGTCAAGGCACATACCTAGGTTCTTGGTTTGATCGCCAGGGGGTTAGGGGTGTGTATGGGTCCCAATAAATGTCTCTCTCTCTCTCTCTCTCACTCTCTCTCTCTCCCCCCCTTCCTCTCTCTCTAAAATCAATAGACATGTCCTCAGATGAGGATTAAAAAAAAAAAAAAAAAAGGAATTACTTTTTAAAAGTTTAGGAAAAAAGAGAAAACAAATGTTCCAAAAAGTTAACATTAGGTGAATCTAGATGAAGGGTATATATTGGTGTTCATTGTGCTATATTTTCAATATTTCTGAATTTTTTTCAAATTAAAGTTGGGGCAAAAAAGGTTAATTACAAGTTTTAATATCAAGTGTCAAAACACTGATGGTTAGAGCATAAACTGATATAAATTTTCAGGAGAGCAATTTTGCGAAATATATCAAAAATGTATCCTGGTCTGGTGTGGCTCAGTGCATTGAATGCCAGCCAGTTGCCAGTTTGATTCCCAGTCAGGGCACATGTCTGGGTTGTAGAAGAGGTCCCCAGGCAGCCGACAGGTGATTCTCTCATACATCGATGTTTGCCTCTCTTTATACCACCCTCCCCTTCTCTCTAAAAATAAATAAATAAAATATTTTTTAAAATTTATGACAGCCTTTCAATCTGTAATTGTATTACTTAGGTTTTATTCTAAGGATATAATTAGAGGTTTTATTCTAAGGACATAAATAGACAAGTGTACAAAGATCCGTTTACACAGCTTAAGTCAACATTTTTTATAATATTAAAAAACTAATAGAAACCTAAATATCCAATCTTGGGGGATAAATATGTATTATATACACTGGAATCTATGCACATCTGTTAAGAATCTCAATGTATATTTACATTTATATTCACGTAGAATGGTTTCTGATGCAATTCAAATGAAAAAATAGTTTACTACTATATACTATATATAATAGTTTACTACTATGTACTATAAGTACATAGGAAACAATCCAATATAGAAATTTAAAAAATGCATAAGGACACACATACCCACACATTTTTTAAAATTTTTTTCTTTTATTGATTCTAGAGAGAGAGAAAGGGAGGGAGAAGGAAAAGGAAGGAGAGGGAGAGGGAGACAAACAATGATGTGAGAGAGAAACATTGACCGGTTACCTCTTGCGCACACCCCGACTGGGGACTGAACCCATAACCCAGGTATGTGCCCTGATCAGAAATCAAACCTGTGACAGTTCACTTTGCAGGACGGTGCCCAACAAACTCAGCCACACAGACTAGGGCTTTTTTTTTTTTTAATCCTCACCCAAGGACATTTTTTTCATTGCTTTTAATGAGAAAGGGAGAGAGAGAAATACTGAAGCAAGAGAGAAGCATCAGTTGGTTGCCTCCCATACATGCCCTGACTGGGGATGGTACAAGCCCAGACTGGGGATTGAACCTACAACCTAAGGTATGCGCCCTGACTGGAAATCAAACTCAAAACCTTTCAGTTACAAGAAGACGCTCCAACCAACTGAGCCACACAGGCCAGCAACACACACATTTAGATGTCCATAGATCCTTTACTACCTTCCACAAGTGAAATGTGTACATTAGTTCATGTACACAAAGAATGTATCATGTATATTTTTTTTATATTTCTGAAATATATAAAGCAATCAAATTTACTGAGGAAGGAAAATGGGATTCTTCTTGACCTCTACCAAAAGAAAGGCACCCTTCAGCCCCAAATGGTGTGGCTCAGTGGGTTGGATGTCAACTGACAAACTTAAAGGTCACTGGTTTCATTCCCCGTCAGGGCACAGGCCTGGGTTGCCAACCAGGTCCCCGGCTCGGGGTGTGCAGGAGGCAACCAATCAATCAATGTTTCTCTCCCTCTTTCTCCCTCCCTTCCCATCTCTCTAAAACTACATAAAATCTTAAAATAAAAAAATGCTTTGAAAAAATAAAAGAAAGGTACCCTTCATAAAAGCCATGATTACTCTTTGAAAGACTAAGCTTTTAAATACAGTGTAAGTGAAGTAAAATTACCATTAAAATAAAAAATAAAAAAATGCTTTGGGCAGAATTATGAAAGTAACTGAAAATATAAAGGTAGTGGGATTAAAAGCTGTAACATGGATTAGAGCAACAGTGTACAGCTTTTTCAAGTATGAATTCAAATAACTTTCCCGATCACCAATACCTCAAGACATACAGTTATACCTTTAGAAACTGACAACAGTGTTTAAAAAAAAAAAAAGATAGAACTAAGGGTAAATCACTAATGCTTTTTTTAAAAAGTTGTATCTATAAAAGCCTGTCTATACATTTGAAAAACAGCAGTGCACACCTGTCGGAGATGTTTGTCTACTCTGCACATAATGCTTTGTGTGAATATATTATATATAAATGGATTCAATTTAGTTACATGTAAATGACAATTATTATAAAAGGAATAAATTAGATGTTCAAAGCATATGATCCAAGAATTAATGAATATTTTCTCATTTAAGGAATTGTTAATGACTTTCTTTTCCTTTCTTAAAAAAACAAAACAAAACAAAAAAAAAACCGGAAAGGAACTCTCTTCATAAGGAGAGCACATACCTGTCTGACATTCCTTGTGCTGGGTGTGTGGTTTGCAAGAGATGGCCTTGGTCTGCGTGACGGGCTTGCACAGCAATGCTTTGTTCTTTAAAAGCCTGGAAGGCTGGGAAGAAACAAGTTTCATGGCATCTGTCTGTATACTTCCCTAGTTAAAAACAAATTCAGAAAACAGAGACTTTTTTTTAGTGTCGTATCACTGACAGTAACTGTTATCAATGGAAAGGTGGCATATATCAAGAGAAATATAATTCTTCAGAAAGTGTGAATTCAATAAAATAAAGTGACTATGGAAAATATACACTAATTCCTAATTCTTCTAATCAGTATTAGTTCCATTTACTGACTTTTAAAATTACTCTGCCTATAGTAAGTACAGTCAAAACAATTAAAACAATCTTTGCTGATTAGGCCAACTGACTATTCAGAGAAATTAGATTCAACCTCAGACCATATGCAAAAATATATTCCACATCAAGTAACAACCTCAACATGAAAAATACTAACTTTAAATTACTAGGAACTTTCAAATGACCAGAACAAGAAGGAATCGTTCTTAAAACATGAGTTAAAGCAGAAAAAGATAGACACATTTGACTACCTTAAATTATTTTTGCAAATAGAGGTCTTTATAACACAAAGTTGAAGGATAAGCAACAGAGTGGGAGACTGTATTTAAAACATGTTTTTTTTTCATTTAGTTAATATCTACTGAATGTTTACTATAAGCCAGGCACTGTTCTAACCCCTCAGGATACAGCAGAAAACAAGACAAAGTCCTGCTCTCATGGGCCTTACATTCCAGCGCGGCACAGAAGATAAACAAGTAAAATAAATACATAATGTATAATTGTAGGTGGTGATAAGTGCTATGAAAGAAATACAATAGGGTGAGGGGTAGAGAGTGGTGGTGTGGAGGAAGGGTAATTTTGGAGTAAACATTTGAGCAGAGACCTTCTGAATATTCATTCAAAAGTGCAAGCCACGCAAAGGCTTGAGGTCAGAAGATTCCAGACAGAGGGGCTGTAGGTGCAAAAGCCCTGAAATGGGCAAAAGCTTGCCGGCTGTAGGAATGTGGACAAGAATAAGGCTGAAATAAGTAAGCAGGGGCTGGAATGATACATTTGGAGAGGTAGCAGAGCCACACCTGTATAGGAACTGGAAGGTCTGAGCTTAAAAAAAAAATAGGACTGTATTTTAAGAGTGATGAAAAGCCACTGGAGGTTATATTTAAATTTATGTTTAAAATAGATAATAAATGAAATAATTTTGAATTATGTAATAATTCAAAGGTATAAAAGTGTATACATAATAAGTTTTCCATGCCTGTCTGCCATCAATCCAGACTCTAAATTAAAACAACCATTCTTCCCAATTTCTTATACATTCTTACAGAGATGGTCCATGTCAGTGATTTTCAACAGATGCACCACAAGAATTTTTAAGACATGAAACACCTGACAATTTAGCCAGGGGCACAGACCTCTTTTCCCTTAGATTGTCAAATTAAAAAAAAAAGAAAAAAGAAAAAAATGACACCAGCCAACCAGTGAGAATGAATCAAAATTACACCAACTTTTTTGGTCAGATTTGCACAAAGTATGTATTTTTTTGGTGTGCTGCAGAATTTTAGTAATTAGTGTGTGTGTGCCATGAGATGCAAAAGGTTGAAAATCGGTGATCTATGTAATTAAATAAGTTGCTTCTGACTACAAATGATATCCTATTATTAGCAAGGTTCTGCACCTTGCATTGTCACTGAACCAGCTGTCTTGGAGGTTTATCACATAACTTTGTATAGAACTGCCTCCTAAAGGCTTTATTCACTGACTGTACCTCAGGTAATTTGAAGTGTCTCTGCTGCTGGACATTTAACTATTACAAATCTTTTACTGTTATAAACAACGCTGTAATAAATAGCCTTACACATGAATTAAATCTACATGTGCTATTATATCTGTATAATAAGGTCTTGTAAATACTGCTTGGTGGGTCAAAAGTATATTAAAATCTGTACATTACAAATTTTAATTATGATATTACTGCCAAACGGCTTTCCATAGAAGTCATCAAATAAATGACCTTCAGCCATGTACGTGAGCCTGTTTCCCAACACTCCAGTCAACACAGTATTATCTGACTTTTTGCTATTTCTCAGTAAGTGAAAAATTATCTAATAGTGGTTTCAATAAGCCCTGGCCAAGTGGCTCAGTTGGTTGGAGTGTCCTCCAATACATCAAAAGGATGCGGGTTTGATTCCAGGTCGGCACACACCTGGGTTGTGGGTTTGGTCCCCAGTCAGGGTGTGTGCGAGGGGCAACTGATCAATGTTTCTCTCTCACATCGCTGCTTCTCTCTCTCTCCCTTCCTCTCTAAAATCAATAAACATATCTTTAAGTGAGGATTAAAAAAATTCTTAAAGAGTATTGTCATTAGATATTTTTCATGGTTAAGCATTATTTGTGTTTCCTCTTTTGTGAACTCTCTATTCATATCTTTTGCCATTTCCTTTATCCTTTATCTTTAAAAAAATTCTATGCGTGTCTTTTGAATGAGTAATGTAACATGTGACATAAAAGTAAAAGATTCAAATTGTAAACATTGAAAAAATAATTCTCCCTCTTAAAACTCTCCCTCAGTTATTTAGCTCTCCACAGAGGCACCACTATTATCTGTTTATTGCCTGCCTGCCAGAGGTATTTTATACGTATGTACAGGCATGTGTTTCGTGTTTTTAAAATAGAAATGGCAGTATGCTATGCAGTTTTGTGTCTTTTTTTCACTCACATGTAAGACTGCTCTATGTACATATAGAGCTGCCTCATTCTTTTTAACTGCATAGTATTCCAATGTATGGATGTAACGTTTAATTTAACTACAGTCCCAATAGCCACAGTGTATGGTTGTGCAGGGGACTCCACTTGCCAGGCCATGTGACATGCGACTAACAGTGAGATTGGAGAGGGGTGCACTTCAGGCTCTCCCCAGGGGGGGCTACTTTTTTCTAATTAGTATTGTACAGTAACTCAGGATGAACTCACAGTGCCCCAATCACTGATAAAATAATTAGGTTGTTTTCAAGTTTCTGCTATGAACAACGTTGCAATTATTATCTGTGCACATATTTTATTTCATAAATGTGTGAAATATGAAAAATAAATTCCTAAAAATTGAGTTCCTGAGTAAAATGGTAGTTAAATTTTAAACTTTAACAGGTTTTAACTAAATTGCCCTTTGTAGCAGTTTTACCAACTATTAGCAATATGTAAAAATGCCCTGTTATTCATCATATTTTCCTTTGCCAATCTGATAGAACTATAGTTCTAACTGGCACTTCTCTAATTTTGAAGGTGATTATCTCTGTATATGCCTAAAAACTATTTTTTATTTCCTAGCCTCTAATCATACTTCTGCTGGTTATCACAATGGAAAATGGGTCTTTTTAATGGTTCAATAAAAAACTCTTTACATATAAAAAGAAAAAAACTAGCCTTTAATGACATGAATTGCAACCTTTTCATTTTTTCATTTGTCTTTTGACTTTGAAAAGTAAAGTTCCCTAACACATGTTTTATAGCTTCTGGGTTTTGCAGAATATTTAGATTTTCCCCACTTCCGTATTAAAATTCTTTCCTACATATTTTCCTAGGACTTTTAGTATTTTTTTTACACTTAAGTCTTTTCTCCATCTGGTGTTCATTTGGGTTTAATTTGTAAGGTAGAAATCCAACCATATTTTTTTCGGTATGTCTACTCAGTTATGACAACACTATTGAGTAATCTAGATTTCCTCTACTGACCTAAAATGCCACTTTTATTATTTCTATATTCCCATATATATTAAGATCTATTTCTGAACTTCCTTTCTACTGAGTTTGCCCACCTTCAGTATGTTTTTTTAACTATGCAACTTTATAAAATTTGTGATTTTCCTGTGATTTTGGAAACTACCTCTTCCTCTTCTTTATTCTTCTTTTTCAGAATTTCATTGAAGGTGGAGTCACACAATCTGATTTGTTTTAAGAAGATCGTCCTGGCAACAGAATGAAGAAAAAACTGCCAAGGGCATGAACGTTAGCAGGAAGACAGGTAGGGCACTGCGATAACCCGGAAGAAAGATGCTGGTGCCTCAGACTAAGGAGGTAGGAAGGAAGGAACTCCAGAGAGGAAGTCTGGGAGGAATTAAAGGGTCCTGTTGTAGACATACTGCTTGAGAGCGCTATTAATCATCTAAATGTCCAGCAGGCAGTTGGGCACATGAATCTGGAACTCAGAGGTCAGGGCAAAAGAAATAAAACTGGGAATTAGCCACCACCTAGGTGTTCAAAACCACAAGAATGTATGAGTTCTATAGGAATTATGTAGATTAAGAAAAGGGACAATAATGATGACCTGGAGAATCATATTTCCAGTTGAAGAATGTATTTCAAGAAGAAAGGAAAGATCAACTGTATCAACTGTTACTGAAAAGATGAGGGGAATGAAAACTGAAAACTGACCAATGACTGTGGCAAAAATAGAAACTGATAGTGACTTTCATGAGCAGTTTCAGTGAAGTGAGGCAGACAAAAGCCTGACTAGAGTGAGCTAAGGAAAGATAACATAAGAAAATGGAGGCGGCAAGTAGAGGCCACCTTTAGAGTTGTTTTTCCAAAATGCAGAGGAGAGAAATGGGACATTTGCTAGAGGGCTAGGGTGTTAAAAAAGGATTTTTTTCAAGAAGCATTACTGCATATTTTTGTGTTGATTAAAATGATGAGTAGGAAGGGGGTAAACCCAGACTATATAAAGAAATCTTGTAAGTCAATCAGAAGGACAACTCAACACAAAAATGGGGAAAATTTAAAAATAGTAAAATTTTTAAAAAATTAAAATGTTCGAAACTGAAATAAAAGCAAACTCATAGTGTTTGTAAATGGTGACATGCAAAACAAAATAACAGTAAGATATTACTAAACAGATTGACAGAAAATATTTAAATTTGACACTTTAATGATAGTGAAGCTGTGGGAAAGAAGTACAATCATAAACTGCTGGTGGTAATAAAAATTGGAATGGCTCTCTTCTGGGCAATTTAAAAACTAAAAATGCAGCCCCAGCTGGTGTGGCTCAGTGGATTGAGTGCCAGCCTGTGAATCGAAAGGTAGTCGGTTCCATTCCCAGCCAGGAGAGAAGTCTGGGTTGCGGGCCAGGCCCCCAGTTGGGAGCATGTGAGAGTCAAGTGATCATTTCTCACACATCAATGTTTCTCTTACTGTCTTTCTCTCTCCCCTCTTCTCTCTCTAAAAATAAATAAAATCTTTTTTAAAAAAAACAAAAACCTAAAAATGCAAATATGATCTGACCCAAAAATTCCTCTCTTCCATACCTACACTAGACAAATACCTGCACACGTGCCCAAGGAGACATTTACAAGGATATTCACTGTAGCAGAGATTTTTAATAGTGAAAAACTAGAAGCAATATAATGTTAGTTGGGCAATGGACAAATAAAATGTGGTGCCTACCTCCAATATAATACTATAGAGCAGTCAATAGGAAGGTACCAAATCTATTAGGTATCACATGGATATTTTTTAAAATAATGTTAAATATTTTCCATGGACTTGTATATATGAATGTGAAAAATTAAAAATGGTCTGAAATGGCCCTGGCTGGTGAGGCTCAGTGGATTGAAGGCTGGCCTGTGAACCAAAGGGTCACTGGTTTGCTTTCCAGTCAGGGCACATGCCTGGGTTGTGGGCTAGGTCCCAGTAGGGGCGCTTGAGAGGCAACCACGCACTCAAATTTCCCTCCCTCTCTTTCTCCCTCCCGAAGGAAAGAAGGAAGGAAGGAAGGAAGGAAGGAAGGAAGGAAGGAAGGAAGGAAGGAAGGAAGGGGCTGAAAGAACAATGAACTCCTAATAGCATTTACATCTAGGAATATGAAAAGTGATTGATTTTTTTTAAGAAGAAAATAAAAAAGTAGGACAAAAATAAAAAAGTAGGACAAAAAAAAAAAAAACCCAAAAAAATAAAACCTGTGAGCAAATAAGCCAAACCTGTCAATGGTTAATTCTGGATGGTGAGAACACAGAAAAGCAGGAGTTGGCAAAGTATATCGCTCTGGGCCAAGTCCAGCCCACCACCTGTTTCTGTAAATAAAGTTTTATTGCAACACAGACACTTACTACACTGAGATGGCAGAGGTAAAGACTTGCAACAGACACTGTGTGTCCTGAAAAGCTCAAAATATTTACTATCTAGACCTTTATATAATAAATTTACTGACCTTTGCAAATTATCTTCTTTGTACATTCCTACATCTATCTTACCATTCCCCTAAATTTAAGACCATTTAAATAACTTGAAGGAGATTCACACTGAAGTCTCAGAGAAACAAAGAAAAAATTCTGAAACTGTCATTTTAAAAAAATGAGAGTACTACACTATTTGTTATTATTATATTTTAGACCAAATTGAAAATTTTAATCAGAGCTATTCTGTAACATAGTTTAAATGACTGTGAATTATAAGTGAATTATAGAAGGACTCCACATATGGAAAACACATATGGGGTAGGGAAAAAGTAGGTTTACAGTTGTAAGTATATGAAGCACAGGGTTTATTCTTGTATTAGTATTTATTAATTATTGTATTACTTTCCATATGAGCAACTGTAAACCTACTTTTGCCCCAACCTGCACAGGACAGTCACATTTAATATGAGAGAGATGTTCCTGAAAACCCTGAATAATTCACAACTAGCAGAACTCAAGACTAATTCTCCCATATATATACAGGATGGATGCATTCTCACAGTACATAAATCTTTAATCAGTATGGAATATTTTCATAATACATATTAATAATATAAAATACTTTAATTATATAATGACATGGTTAATGACAAAGTTAATTCTATACCAGTGATTTATAAAAATATACTTCAATGTTATTTTAAAATATAGTTTAATGTACAGTGTATAATATGCCAATAACTACATAGTTAATGACAGTTCTAATGTAGTATTCTGCCTCAAAGTAATTAAATAGAAGGTTTCATTATCATCTTCCAATAACACAAATAATGGGAGAGTTAAGAGGTATTAGATTAGGACAAGCTATCCCTCCACATTATAATGAAGGGTGGTCTGAGTCCCTGAAAAACTTCTGCTAAAGAATGAATCTAATACAGTTTGTATTTTCTCTCATCATGGATTTCTTTTTTACTTTTTTATTGAATTATTGGGGTGACATTAGTTAATAAAATTATGTAGGTTTCAGATATAAAATTCTATAATACATCATCTGTATATTGTATTGTGTGTTCACCACCCCAAGTCAAGTCTCCTTCTATCACCACTTAGCCCCCCATAACCCTCTTCTACCTCCCCTCACCCCCTTTTCATTGTGGATTTTAAATTTTTTTAATTTATTGATTTTAGAGACAGAGTTGGGAAAGAAGGGAGAGAGAAAAACATTGATTTGCCATTTCATTTATTTATCCACTCACTGGTTGGTTAATTCTTGTATGTGCCCTGACCAGGGAGTGAACTAGCAATCTTGGCGTATTTCGATGACATTCTAACCAACTGAGCCAGCCAGCCAGGGCTCACTGTGGATTTCTTGATATGCAGACACACTGTCCATCTTTTGCCTTGCCACCTGGGAAGAGCAACCATGTCTGGATCATCTTCTTCAAAAATAGCAACTGTTGCTGAAATAAGGTCAAAAGCCCATGTCAGTCACTTCACTGTTGGTTGACATACTGAAGACCCAGGCTAATTGCTAGGGCTCTCTTCCTGTTCCCTTTGTTTTTCTTTTTCTTTCTTTCTCCCTTTCTTCCTTTTGTTGCTTCCAAGATGGAAAACAAATGTTTTTAGACGTATCATTAGCCATAAGAAGTCACAAAGTACCTATTGCCCCACTCCTTACATAATAAAGCTGAAAGAAATAGCTTGTGAAGAATTTCACAAGAGACATCTAGATGGTCTGAATAAGCAATAAAATTTTTTGGAATTCTAAATTCTTTAGTTCCAAAAATAGAGAAATCCTATTGTTAGATTCAACAACGAAAAGAAGAATTAAATCTGTAAGTAAATGGGCTGCCATCATGAATGACGCAGTAACTATCTGGAGCAGGAAGTTCATGACAAACGGACTACCTCAGCAGAAACAAATGGTCATTGATGTTCTTCACCTTGGAAAGGCAATAGAACCTATGACAGAAATACAGGAAAAACTAGCCTAAATGTGTAAGATCACACCATATGTCATCTTTGTATTTGGATTCAGAACCCATTTTAGTGGTAGCAAGACAACTGGTTTGGTGTGATTTATGATTCCTTGGATTACACAAAGGAAAATGAACCCAAACGTAGACTTGCAAGACTTGTCCTATATGAGTAAGAAGACCTCAAGAAAACAGAGAAAGGAACATGAGAACAAAATGAAGAAAAGGGGCTGCAAAGGCCAATGGTGGTGCTGGCAAAGTAAGCTGGAGATTGGAAAACAGGAGGAGTCAAGATTGTGCTGTGAGTTTATCTGCGGTGATTGTGCAGATTTTTCATGAGAGGATTAATAAACTAAGAACTTAAAAAAAAACTGTAAGCAAGCTAAAGATAATCCCATTACCTTGAGCTCTTCTTGGACAGGCGTGGTGCATTTTTAAGAGTAATCCAAGCCCATCTCCAGAAATGCCACAGCCTTGGGATGCCTTAAGACTTGGAAAAGATTTCTTTCGTGACTCTCACTGTAGTAATGTGCAAAATGAAGGTGACAGCCCCAAACCAGATCCTCTTTCAACAGCTCCTCCTTTAGACAATCTGTCAGTGTCCTAGAGTCAGAGAAATCAGAAATGCAGCCCTGAAATTCTTTAGGGAAAGCGCTGCTATACATTTTTCTTAACTTGTTAAAGGTCTCTTTGAATGACAACTTGGAATAGAGCATGCCCAAGTGACAATGGGGTTTGATGAAACCCTCCTCTAGGTTTGGTTCCAATGGCTCTTTGGCAGGGTGCTAGATGCATGTCCTTCACAAGAAAGGGGTGGTGTCTCCTCATGGAATGTTCTTTTCTCCTTTGCCTGCTCTTCTTCTAAGCTCCTAGAAATGAAATGAGTGAGAATTCTAGGCTCTGCTTTCCTCTGTCACCTCCAGAGAGCTTTGAGAGCTCACTGTGGAGCTGAGAAAATAATTGCTCAGAAGGCCCAGGTTGCTCCTCCCAGCTGGCAATGTGCCATTGCTGCTGCTGCCCATGGAGGGGTAGCTAGAAGGCTGGGACTGTTGGTCCAATAGCTGGTGTAGTCACACCAAGAACTACTGTTCAAATAATTTGGGTACATGACATAGTCAATAGGAAAGGCAGAACACTCTGGAACTGTTGAAAGTTTCAGTGGGATTTCCAGTCAAGATGGCGGCATAGGCAGACATGGCTCGCCTCCTCACACAACCACATCAAAATCACAACTAAAATATAGAATAACCATCCTCAGAACTGTCAAAAATCAAGTTGAATGGAAGTCTGACAACTATGGAATTAAAGAAACACATCCATCCAGATTGGTAAGAGGAAAAGAGACACAGAATGGGCTGGTCCCACATCCATGTGTAGTGGATAAGATTCGGAAGGGATATCTCAAGAACGAGGAGTCCCAGACCCACATCAGGCCCCTTGGCCTGGGCTTCCGTGCCTGGAAGATAAGTCCCCATAACTTCTGGCTGAAAAACCAGTGGGAGTCAGTGGAAGAAACTTCTGGAGTCTCAAGCAGTTCCTCTTAAAGAACCCACACATAGACTTACTCGGACTCATTCCCTCTAAGTGGGCAGCAGCTTGAAAGGCACCATTGGCATACAGGGAGGTACTGAAGTGTCCAGCATCAATGCAAGAGCTAGAGGACAGCTTTCTCCCAAGCAGAAATGTGGGCAGAGGCCATTGTCCCTTTTCTAAACCTTCTCTCTAAAAGCCACAGAGCTGGCAGGCAGGTGCCATATCTGAGGCTCCATTAACCTGGCTAACAACTGTTCTGCCCTGCCTTGGAGATCCCTGAGACTGCATCCCACCCAACTTACAGGACCACTCAAGCTGTTAACAGTCACTTTTCCATATGAATGGCTGGTCTTGGCTCATGCTTCACAACTTCCTAAATCCTCTCAAACAAGCAACAGCCAGCCTCAGTGAACCCCCAGCCCCTGTACCTATTGCAAAGTGACCCCAGGCCTGGCATAAGTAGCAGCCAGGTTAGATTCACAGCTTGGCTTTGCCTGGGAATCTCCAAGCCCAGCACAAGTACCAGCCATTTCAGTCTGCTTATAGCTCATGTGGGGTGGCCCTGGGCAAAATACAGGCCAGGGCTGGCCTTGGTCTGCACCACCCAAGAAACCTCAAGGCCAGTGCACCCAGTGAACAGTTACAGACCATATCAGAGCACCACTACCATGCCCCTTCATAGATGATCCTCCACAGAGGGCTGAGGTTGGTGATCAGTGGTCACAGCCAGTCCTTAGAGCTGACTAGCCTGGGTAAATCCCTCCCATTGACCTGCCAACAGCAATCAAGGCTCAACTACAAGAGGAGGGGGTACTCAGCCCACACAAAGGGTGCACCTCAAGTGTTCAGCTTGGGTGATGGGGAGGCTGTGCCACCAGACCCTACAGGACAGCTACTACATTAGGCCATGCTACCAAGACATTAAGTCATGGAAGTTCTACCTAATACATAGGAACAAACACAGGGAGGCTACCAAAATGACGAAACAAATAATCATGGCCCAAATGAAAGAACAGATCAAAACTCCAGAAAAAGAACTAAAAGAAAAGTAGATAAGCAATCTATCAGATTCAGAGTTCCAAAAACTGGTTATAAGGATGCTCAAGGAACTTACCGAGGACCTCAACAGCATAAAAAAAATCCAATCAGAAATGATGTATACACTAATTGATAAAAGAACAATTTAAAGGGAAACAATAGTAGAGTGGATGAAGACAAAAACCAAATCAATAATTTGGAACATAAGAAAGCAGAAAACAACCAATCAGAACAAGAAGAAAAAAGATTCAAAAAAAATGAGGAAAGCATAACAGCCTCTGGGACAACTTCAAGAGGCCCAACGTGTGCATCATAGGGGTGCAAGAAGGAGAAGCAAGAAACTGGAAATCCATTTGAAAAAAAAATGAAAGAAAACTTCCGTAATTTCATGAAGGAAATAGATATGTAAGCCAAGGAAGCACAGAGAATCCCAAACAAGATGGATGCAAAGAGGCCCACTCCAAGATACATCATAATCAAAATGCCAAAGGTTAAAGATAAAGAGAGAATCTTAAAAGCAGCAAGAGAAAAGCAGTTAGTTACCTAAAGGGAGTTCCCATAAGACTGTCAGCTAATTTCTCTAAAGAAACTGGCAAGAAATATTCAAAGTCATGAAAACCAGGGACCTACAGCCAAGATTGCTTTACCCAGCAAAGATACTATTTGGAATCAAAGGACAGATAAAGAGCTTCCCAGACAAGGTAAAAAACTAATGGATATGGAATTCATCATCACCATGACATTATTATATGAAATGTTAAAAGGATTTATTTAAGATGATCAAAACTATGAAAATAAAATGGCAATAAATACATACCTATCAACAAATAAATCTAAAAAACAAACTAAGCAAACAAGAAGAACAGAGACTGAAACATAGATATGGAGAGCATTTTGATGGTGCCAGATGGGAGCAGCATGTGGGGGAAGGGGGGAAGAGGTGAAGGGATTAAGTACAAATAGGTAGTTACAGAATAGCCATGGGGGTGTAAAGTACAGTACAGGAAAAGGAGTAGCCAAAGAACTCATTCACAAGACCCATGACCATGAACAATGATGTAAGGATTGCCTGAGGGAAAGGGGAGTGCCGAGTGGAGGGGGGCCAAGGGGGAAACGTTGGGACAACTGTAATAGCATTATCAATAAAACATAATTTTTTAAAAAAACAGAAGAAAGTTTTGGTGAGATAGGCTCCTGGGAGAAAGTGACTGCGGAGACCTCATCCACATTGGACCAGTCATTTCCTGAAGAGGCGTGCTCTATCACCGCCTCCCTTTCTCCAGGCTTTCGGCTTTCTAAAGGAGAGTCAGAGTCAGCCAAAAACTCCAGGGGTGGAGAGTGTGTCAGTAATTGTCCTTCCATCACCAAGCGGCTCCTCCCTGGGTTTCTCCTAAGGCTATATCTCCACTCCTCTGTCACAGACGCTGCTCCTCTCCAGCACAGCCTTTTTTTCCTTTCACTCTGATCTCTGGGGCTGACTCTTTCTCTTTCTGAGGAGGAGACACAGTGATACTTTTGGCTGGTCCTTCTCCACAGTTAGAATGCTCTCCTATGTGTGGTTTTGCCCTAGTGGCAGAATTTCCCTTCCTTTCTGGCATGGACTCTCCGAGAATGCCCTAGATAGCCTTCAGGTAGATCATTACAGAGCTTTGGTCTCAACGTCTTTCCCTCTTCCTTTTCTGAACCTTGTTCGGTTCCTCAATTGTATCATTTTAACTCAAACGTTCATGGAATCACAAGGACTGTCTTTGGAATTAACCTTAAGGCTGCAGGTTTCTCCTCTAAAAAGCCATTTCTTCTAGAGAGAAGTTGGCAGGGCACAGAAGGAACCACCATATGCTCCGAATCAGGCAGCCACTGGAACAGCCCTCTCCACACCTGTGCCAGAGGAATGGGAATAGGATGAGGAGGAGACATTTTTCCAGCTGGAGGAGTCCCAGGACAACCTCAATGTGCAGGCCATATCATCCTCCTCCTGGGCTTTCACGCACTTGGGGCTGCTGGCCTCTCCTGGATGTGACACAGAGCTATGAGCTGGCCGTCTGGTGGAGGCCCTGTCACTGCACCTGCAGGAACACCCATCCGACATGCTGCTCCAGTGATACTTGACCTTGGGCAGCTCCCACGCCATTGGCACCTTTCCCTCTTCTTTCCACTGCCCACCACAGTTCTCTGTTTCAGAGATGCCAAAACACTTTGGAAATGTCAAAACACTGCAAGATTTACTGAAGGCTTCGGTTAGGTTTCCAAACCCACAATGTGTCTCCCCAATTACCAAATGTTTTAGTTTCCACAGAGCTACTTTGGAGATGTCCAAGTGCTTCAAAAGACTACAGGCGCTTTAAGGCCTACACTGGAGGCCAGAGCCGCAGCCCCTGGGGAGGCCCGCAGCCCGGAGGCCCGCCGCGCAATGGGCTTCAGGGCAGGGCCAGACTAGTGTGTGGCCCTCCCTGCTCCCGCGGCCCTGCCAGGAAGGCTGCCTTTCCCGTCCCTTCGCCACCACAGCCCCGACTGCCCACGTGCCGACCACCCCAATCCTGTGGCCACTGTCAGAGATCTGACTCCACAGGACCTTTATTTTTCTAATTCTAGCAAGGCTTCCTTTATTAATTCATGGGGATCAACCTAAGCAAAATTTCAACATCCCCTTCATCAACCTTGTACAAATTTACCTTCTTTACCACTTGCACATTCTTTATTAGCAGGGGTTATGTTGCCTTCCAAGTTAAAGCCTCTTTAAATTATGGTACATTTGAAATGTTTGATAGCTTTGGAGTTAGCAGATATATCGCTTGCCTGCTCATGTTTATATTCTTAATACCTTGGTGGGCTTTAAAATTGGAAAACCAGGGCAGGATAGATGGAGGGGGGCAAAGAGGGGAAAATTGAGACACGTGTAATAGCATAAACAATAAAATGATTTTTAATAAAATAAATTCAGAAAACCAGCTATGACTTGTAGTAAACCTTTTTGTTTCACTTGTCACCTCCTTTCAAATCATCAAAATTACTTCATGCCCTGACTGGTGTGGCTCAGTGGGCTGGGTGTCGTCCTGCAAATGTAAACGTCACCAGTTCGATTCCTGTCAGGGCACGTGCCTAGGTTGCAAGCCAGGTCCCCAAAAGGGGGCATACAAGAGGCAACTGACTGATGTTTCTCTTGCACATGGATATTTCTCTCCCTTTTTCCCTCCCTTCTCCTCTCTCTAAATAAATAAAATCTTTAACAAAATACTTCATGCCTTAGCATAGATGATAGCTTGACCTTAGGGGTGCATTATGTCATCACTGATCTTAGAGCTGTGTTACCACAGTTTTACCCATTTATTCCATTATCCTTGCCTGGTTATAAGATCATTTTGTGAACTAAAGGGTGTACCTGCTTTACTGGTGCTTTGGTTTTTATGAGCATTATCTCTAATATTCTGCAGGATGTACTCTCCTAAATTAACAGGATGAGATATCGCAGCAGTAGTCTGGCAACCTTCACAGAGTTTTATCACATTTAACTTCTGTTCCAAATTTATTAAATTCTGGGCACACTTTTTAGCACCATCACTTTAATGAATCTGAATGACAGTTATTTGATATAAAAAATGATTTTGAATTGTATCAACAGCAAATGTTAAGAGAGCAGTTCACAGTCACCAAAAACATTAACCTAAGATCTAAGACATTAGGTTCATGTGATATTGATAAAAAGTGATGGGAATTTTGTTTTCCTGCCAAGTGATGCTGACATAAGACAATAATGACATAGTTTGTAACCCTTTCAGCCTGCCAGATTTGAAATTATGCATTTTATCCAAATTCTTTTAATTTTGGGAATTTTTACAATATTTCAAATTTGAGACATAAAGTGGGGTTTAAATATTTTCACTTTGCACTATTTTCAGCCTGGCATAATTCAAAGATGCATACAATGACACTATACTGAACTTTTTCAAGAGACTTTCTAGTCTAAAAGGAAATGACTTGAATGTAGTAAAAGAGAAAAATAAACAGATGGAATTAACAAGTATTTAAAGAAATTAAGGCACCACACAAATAATAAATCAGAAATGCATTCTTATTAATAATGTAATTTTAAGATCTGAAAACAAAAACTAATGAATAATATATTACTCCACTTTTTTAAAGACTAAGCTGTAAACAGAAATGTACTCAGATATATATATATATATAGAAGGCTATATCCAAAATAAAAATAAAGTAGCATTAGCAGGCAAATATTAACAATTAAACTTACATCTTCGATGATCTTTGCTGCCTCTGTAGTAACTGCATCTGTTGTAAATTAAAACATACATTATTATGTGTAGAATATACAAAAGTACACACTGAAACCAAGAAGTTACTTTCTTCTCATTAAGGTGATCTAGAGTCTAGTCCAGAACTTCTCAAAAATGGCCCAAAAATACTCAGCTTCAGTATCACTTGGAGTTCTTGGTAAAGGTAAGGATTCCTGAGCTGCAATCCCATCCTACCATACTAGAATCTCTGGTGATAAAGGCAGCTATATTAAAATTATTTGCATTCTTAAAAAAATAAACCACACATGCCACTTCCTTCCCTCTCCATTCTACCCTACTTGCTACCACACTTCCCTTCAAGACAGAGGAGCATGTTTCCCAATATAAGTATAAATATTACTAATAACAGCTGCACACACTAGACAACCCTCATTTCCACAGTCTAAACAAATGCCTTTATGCCAAGTCATACCTTTTAAAACACTGTTAGTGTTCCCTGTGGACTGGGCAGGAGATACTTTTGCTAATGACACCACACAGGTTATAACTGGTGTTGTATTTGTCTTTGCAGAAGGCAGCTCCATTGAAGTAGTTGGTGCTTTAGAAATATTTGCTGCTTAAAATAAAAAGGTAAGACCTAGTATAAACGAAAGGGTATCACATACACACATTCACAAAACCATATAACAACTAAATTTTCAAGATGCAATGCAAATATCTAACTATGTATAATGTTGGATTGGGTGATACTGGTCAGATTAGTGTTCATTAGGACTTAAAGAGAGGCTGATTCTCTAAAATTATAAACTTCAAGTGGTATTTAACAAATAAAAATAAAAGGTCTTATCTTTAGGTTTAGTTGGGCTTTTCTATGTGTGAAAAATATTAAAACTTCTACACCTGTGCTGCTTTAAATAAAAATTTGACATGACAATTTTATTTATAAGTAAGTAGGTAACATAGGTGTCCATTCACATAAGAACACCAGTTTTGTTAACCTATGTCACAGAGTGAAAATTCTACCACCCACCTGACTAATCTCAGGGAACAGATGATAAAAAATATTAGCTAGAAGGCATATCTGGGTTAAGATGATGATTATTAAGATTGCAAAGGCAAACAAGAGCCAGACTGTAAGGAGCCAAAGCACATGGACTCTGTCAATTTAGCAGCACTGCAGGCTTTGATCAGAGAACATAATATCAAACGTTTTTAATCTAACTCAGAGAAGTTGTACTTCAGGGAACTACTTTAAAAATATGCAATCTATCTATCTATTCATATGGATATTTTGACCACATTAGCTGTCCTACTTGCAAAATTATTTTATTCTTAGCCAAGAAAAACATTGCTACCCATGAAGAACTGGTCTACTTTATTTTCTGATATAATTAATGTGTTGTTCTTTTTTCCTTGGCTACAAACAAGCTCTGGATCAAATCTTATGCCAGTCACAGCAACTATATTAACACGCTATATCCTCTCTCTTTGTCTTCTCTAATTTTCTATTTTTATTTCTAGTTTATTAACTGAATAGCATATATCCCTAGTGTGGTTATTTATATACAGATAGAGTCAAACAAAAGCAATTAAATCTAATTTTCCTATAAGATTAGTGTTTCTATATTTATTATTCTTGGTGTGTTTGATTATGACAGCAAAAAGCATCAGGATTAATTTTCCCTCAAGGGCAATCTTTAAGGTTTCCTACCAGAAAATTTAAGGAAATTCAGGCTATCTGAATGCAGGGAAATTTTGTTTTTATTATATTATTTACAACTGTGTATGCCGATATTATATCCTAGCACTGACACAAAGATCCCATTAATTTTACCTTTACTTTGTGAATCAGAGTCATTTGTAGTTTGTTGATGACAAAACTCCAAAACACAGAACAGGTTACAAAAATGTTTGATGTCTCCTCTCCATTTTACGGACTCATTTAGCTTACCCTGTCGTTTACAAGCATCACACTTGGCCATCTGAGAAAGAAATGTAAGAGAGGATAGGCTTAAAACAATAAAAAAATTAAAAAATAACATGAATCAGTTGCGATCACAAAATGTAAGACTTCTACCAATGATACATCCAATAAGGGGTTAACGTCCAAAATTTATAAAGAACTCAACACCAGAAAAGCAAACAATCCAATTAAGAAATGGGCTAAGGACCTGAATAGACACTTCTCCCAAGAGAACATACAGATGGACAATAAACATATGAAAGGATGCTCAACATTACTAATCATCAGTAAGAATAGACACTTCTCCCAAGAGAACATGCAGATGGACAATAAACATATGAAAGGATGCTCAACATCACTAATCATCAGTAAGATATTCAGAGTCCAATGAAGACATCATTCTCACGCCTGTCAGAATGGCTATCATCAATAAATCAACAAACAAGTGTTGGTGAGGACATAGAGAAAAGGGGACCCTCACTGCTGGTGGGTATGTAAATGGAAAACAGTATAGGAGCTCCTCAGAAAATTTTCATAATATACGAATGGAACTGCCTTATGACCCACTTTTCTACTTTTGGGCATTTATTCAAAGAAACCCAAAATACTAATTAGAAAGAATATATACACCCTCAGGTTCATTACAGCATTATTTACAATAGCTAAGCCATGGAAGCACCCCAAGTATACATCAACAAATGAGTGGATAAAAAAGCTGTGGTACATATATATAATGGAATATTACTCAGCCATAAAAAAGAATGAAATCTTACCATTTGCAACAGCATGGATGGACCTAGAGTTATGCTGAATGAAATAAGTCAGTCAGAGAAAGACAAATATCATGTGATTTCATTTATATATAGAATCTAAAGCACAGAATAAATGAACAAAATTGAAACAGACACACATATAGAGAGAACACACTGATGGCAGTCAGAGGAGAGGGATGTTGGAGGACTGGGTGAAAAAGGGAAAGGGATTAAGAAGCACAAAATGGTAGTTATAAAATAGTCATGGAGATGTAAAGTACAGCATAGAGAATAGTCAATAATATTGTAATAACTCTGCACAGTAGCAGGCAGGTACTTGAAATATCAGGGGAACACTTTGTAAAATATATGATTGTCTAATCTCTATGCTATGCATCTGAAGCTAGTACAAAATAATATTAAATATAAACTGCAATTAAAATATAAAAATGTATATTGTGGTTAAAAATATAGATTCTTGGTCCCCGGCATGATGGAGGTGTAGGTAGACACACCTTGCCTCATTACACAACCATAAGAAGGAACACAACAACTTAAAAATGAAAATCACCCAGAAAAACACCTACAACTGTACAGAAGTGCAACAGCCAAAAATTTTAAAAAGCTATGTTCATCCAGACAGATATGAGAGGCGGTGACGGGGAATCTGAGCAGGGAGGACTTGGTGTGGCAGCAGGCAGCGGGAGACAATGAGCAGCCCCACGTTCACATATGGTGGATAAAAATCAGGTGGGCACTTTGTGAGCAAACGAGTCCAGCCCCAGGCCAGACTGTGCAGACCAGGGCTCCAGGGCCAGAAAAAATAAAGACGAGTAACTTCTGGCTATAAACCCAGTGGAGACTGGGGTGGGGGAAGAAACTCCTGGTACATAAGCAAACCTACCCACCCTGGGAACCACAACCAGGACGGCAGCTGGAGGAACATCAGTTGCATATGGGAAATGGGTATAGTGGCTGGACACAGGGCGAGGGCCAGGCAAGCCCCTACAAATCAGCCAGCAATGGGACTGTCCCCTCTTTGACCCTTCCCCGACACACAGAGACACAGTTGGCCAGCGCAGGCAAATGCCCAAGGCTCTGCCCCACACGACTTAACAGGAGCACTGAAACAGAATCCAAGTGGCTCTTCCTAGTACACAGATACAGGGAGGCTGCCAAAATCAGGAGACAAAGAAATATGGCCCAAATGAAAGAACAAAACAGAACTGCAGAAAAAGAACTAAGCGATGCAGAGATAGACAACCTATCAGATGCAGAGTTCAAACACAGGTGACCAAGATGCTCAAAGATCTCACTGAATACAGCAAAAGCATAAGAGAAAAAAATGAAGGCTCTACTAAGGGAAATAAAGAAAAACCCACAGGAAACCAACAGTGAAGGCAAGGAAGCCCGATTCAAACTGATGATTTGGAACATAAGGAAGAAATAAACATTCAACCAGAATAAAATGAAGAAACAAGAACTCAAAAAAATGAGGAGAGTTTAAGACAACTCTGGGGCATCTCCAAAAGGGCCAACAACTGAATCATAAGGATGCCAAAAGGAGAAGAGGAAGAGCAAGAAACTGAATACTTACTTAAAAAAAATAATGAAAGAAAACTTCCTTAATTTGGCAAAGGAAGTAGACATACAAGTCCAGGAAACACATAGAATCCCAAACAAGCTGAACCCAAAGAGGTCCACACCAAGACACATCATAATTAAAATGCAAAAGATAAAAGATAAAGAGAGAATCTTAAAAGCAGTAAGAGAAAGGCAGAGAGCTACCTACAAAGAAGTCCCCATAAGACTATCAGCTGATTTCTCCCATCCAAGTACTAACCAGGCCCAACCCTGCTTAGCGTCTGAGATCAGAGGAGATCGTGTGCGTTCAGGGTGGTATGGTTGTAGACTGATTTCTCAAGAGAAATTTTGCAGGCAAGAAGGGAATGGCAAGAACTATACAAAGTCCTTAGTATGAACTATGAAAAGCAAGGACCTACAACCAAAATTATTCTATCCAGCAAACCTATCATCTAGAATTGAGGGAGAGATAAAGTGCCTCCCAGACAAGGTAAAGCTAAAGAAGTTCATCATCACCAAACCCTTATTATATGAAATGTTAAAGGGACTTATTTAAGAAAAATATAAGTATGAACATTAAAATGACAACAAACTCACAACCATCAACAACTGAATCTAAAAAACAAACTAAGCAAACAACTAGAACAGGAATAGAAACATAGATATGGAGATCATTTGGAGGGTTAGATCATTTGGAGGGTTATCAGCTGGGAGGAGGAAGGGGGAAAATGAAGAAAAAGGTACAGGGAATAAGCAGCATAACTAGGTAGGTACAAAATACACAGGAGCAGGTTAAGAACAATATAGGCAATGGAGAAGCCAAAGAACCTACATGCCCAACCCATGGACACATGAACTAAGCAGAAATGTTGGAGGGAAGGAGGGACCTAGGAGGAGGGGGCTAAGGGGGAAAAACTGGGACAATTATAAGAGCATAATCAATTAAATATACTTTAAAAAAAGAAAAAATATATATTTTTAATTGTTTCACATAGATACCCTCAACTAAGAGAGTATGAAAGTTGATCTCCTGTTTCCCAAATTACCAATGAAGAAATCTAGAGATAGGTTCTACTTCTGAAAGGTTAAGAGGCAGTATATTGCAGTAGGAAGAATAAGGGCTTTGGAGTCATAAAGGCTTTGAGTCACTCAGCAAATATCTAATGAGGGATTCTTGGTCTTGAGCGCTAAGATAGGTCCTGGTCATATTAATATAATTATGAAAAGACATATACCTCTCCTAAAGAAGATTGTATTTTGGGAGTTAGGGAGACAAGTAAACAGATGACTTCACTGGAGTGATATAGGTGCTGTCTAGCTGTCAATCTGTCAGCTTCTTTAAGGACATGTTACTTACTCTTTTTCCTTATTTTTAAGCTGGCAATAATATACCTACCTCTTGGGATTCTGGTGGGAATTAAACACTTATAAAGCACTGAAAATGTATTAGCGGTTCAATTAATTGTAGCTTTCATTGTTAGCCTTTCAAAAAAAAAAGGCCTTTTTTAAAAAAGGAGGTGGGTAAGGAGGTCTGTCATAGTTATTTGACCTATGAAATAAGAACAAGGTCTGACTTCAAATTCCTCAGAGTAACCTTCTGTATGAGAGAGTCGTAAGGCAACTTAACTATGAAAAGTTCTAACTTGAAAAAACTCCATATAAAAAAGCAAAATTTAAAATGAACATACCCTTGAATAACAACAAAGTCTCCAGAAATTCTATCCTCTTTACCTTGAAGATTTCAAGTTTATAATCAACTGGATCTTGCTCAGGGACCCATAGTTCATTTTACCCAGTTCTAAACACAAAATTTTATTCACATAATCTGAACATATTTGAAACACAAAATAATTTTTACAAACTTCAGAAAGCCAAAGAGGTATATTATATTTACCTGATAAAACAGAACTGTATATTTGGACATGCAATCTTCACAACAAAACTCTTCTAACTTGCCCTCCAATCGGTTTTCTACCAAATTAGGGGATGTCTGTGAACAATAACTGCACATCCTACAGTAGTTTCCCCAGAGTTCTCCAAAGTCACGAGCAGAGAGGTATTTGCAAACTAAGAACCAGAAAGGATGAAGGGAAGAAACATTAAATTTACATTAACTTGAAGGACATAAAGTGAGACTCTGCAGTCTTAGATGCCAACTTTAAGTTAATTCCTAAATACTGGACACAATTATTTGCCTCTAGGTTAAAGAACAGTCTCTACAGTCACAAAACAAACTCCTATCACCTTTTACATACCCTCTAAATATTAGGCCATCTATATTCAGAAACATAAGTGGCATGCAAGTTTCCTAAGCCAAGGAGCCAAAACTGCTTAAGTACCTTCTTCACAAATGGGTGGAAGAAGAAAAAGATCTCTGAAGTCGTAGCTCTACTTATGAAGAGATTTTCTGTACTCTATACCAGGGGTCCCCGACCTTTGTGGCACCAGGGAATGGTTTCATGGAAGGCAATTTTTCTGCAGACCGGGGTGGGGAGGACGGTTTGGGGATGTTTCAGTGCATTACATAAAAGCTCACCTCCTGCTATATGGCCCAGTTCCTAATAGCTGTGGACCCCAGGGTTTGGGGGCTCCTGCTCTATACTATATCATTGATCTATTTATATTTCAAAGGTTTTTTTTAACTAAGATTACTGTAACATTAAAAAAGATAAACTTTAAAGTGAGTTAAACATAAACTCAATTAAAAGCTTCAAATTATTTGAAGGTTAATTAGCAGTATAATTAAATAATAAAGCTGCCAGTCTCCTTCAGACAAATAAAAATAATAATAAATAAAATAAAAGCTTCAAATTAAACCTCGTAAAACAAAAATTTCTTGAAAACTGTGGATAAACAGCCCACCTCATAATGATTATTTTGTAACAACCACATGTCCTGTGGATAAAACTGAACTTCTTTCTTTACCTTCACTACAGAATGGCTTATCAACCCCTGAGAATCGTACAGTCTCCTTTATAATTTTCTGTAGTTTACAGTAGTCACACATTGCTATAACTTTATTCTCCTTTTTGTAGTCATCAGAGCAAGTCTTGCCACAAAACAGAAACATTTTACCCTGAAGAGAAAGAACAATCATTAAGACCTAATTAAACAGTTGCATTATCTTTAAAAAATCCTTTTCCTTCTCATTTCAAAGCAAATTAAGTGATTGTCAAAGATGAAGAGACAAAAATGCTTGGATTGGATAAATTTTTATTCAATTCCTTTCATAATCTCTTTACCTTGTAGAAAAGAAGTTCTGGTTTTGTGGCAAACAGATGGTTACAGTGCTGACACTTGAGTTTAACAACTGCATGGGTTGAAGCAACTTGCTGGGACCACGTAGCAAGAGACTGGAGACCAGCTGCAGCAGAGCCACTGACAGAGCCGGGGGAAACCCCGGAGGTGTTGCCTCCACCTGCCGACACTGCTGCCCGGGAGAGTGGGCTCAGCTGGCCCTGAGACAGGGGCACAGCTGAGGGGTTTGTTCCTTTTGGCTTGTTAAATACAGTCTAAATGAACACAAAGAAGGTAAAAATTTTTAACAATTGAGAAATAATGGAACTTGGTAATTTTCATTTTCTCATTCTAATAAATTAACTCCCATGCAACATTTCTTTAAAATGTATAAAACAGTACACAGAAAGAGCTTAAATGGCATACTTCCAGAATAGGAAGACTGAGAAATGCAGGCTTTCCAGACAAAGACCTCTAGTACATATGACCCTAATAAATTAGAGCAGGCCTCTCCTTTCCCCCAAGATACCCCTCCACCTACGCTCCATCACAACCAGCCTCTAATGGCAATGAAGAGCACAGTGGCCACCAGCAGTGTCTTTGTCCCTAGTACCAGGAACACTGCCTCAGACATCATTCCACCCTGGAGGATCACTAAACTTGACCTTCTCTGAGCATGAGCAGAATGTAACAAGTGAAGGCTTACGATTCCATGCCAGGCATCATTATGTATCTGGCCCAGGATGAGAGGAAGGGACACATGAACACATCACCATACCACGTATCCAAACCATATCCTAGCTTCCACAGTTGGACAGAATTTTTTCCTAACTTAAATTTAATCTTTTATAAGTATGGACCTTCAGCAGTTAACATTTTGCCATAGACCAATGCCTAAGAGAACTGCAGGGGTAAAGTACCTTAGGTCATACCTGGAAAGCCACCACACAACCGGAGCTGCAGAAGCTATATATAGTTCCATTGGACATAGCTAGGTGATACTGCAGGATTGCTGAGGTTTTACAACTATGACACAAAACCTGGACACCTTGGTAACAAAAAATAGAAACGAATGGAGAAGTTACACAGATGGGCAAATAATACAAAAATGTGTTAGAATAACAACACAAATAATAATATACAAAACAAAAATCAAGGAACTTTATAATAACCTGTAAAGCTAACTAGAACTTCCTCAATTAAGTCCTATTTACACAAAAACTAACTTGAAAGTTAAGTGGGTTTTTTTTTTCTTTTCATATATGAAACTACAGAAGAAATACCTCAACCAAGGAAATCTGTGAAAAACTACTTTCACTTAAACATCAGTTCTTTGAGCCCTGGCTGCTATGGCTTAGTGGACTGAGTGCCAATCTGTTTGTTTCCCAGTCAGGGCACATGCCTTGGGTTGTGAGCCAGATCCCCTGTAGGTGGCATGCAAGAGGCAACCACACATTGATGTTTCTCTCCCTCTCTTTCTCCCTCCCTTCCCCTCTCTCTCTAAATAAATACATAAAATCTTTTAAAAAAATAAAAAATAAAATAAAAACTTTTAAAAATATCAGTTCTGTGAAACTAAAACAATCTTGTGTTTTTATTTAACCATATAGATAAATTTAGTTTAAAACAAAATGAAAGAAAAACCATTACATTCTTCTTCAATAGTTACTAAATCTATAAATGTATCGAATTTAAACATTACCCGAAGAAATAACTGTCTTAACTCTGTAAGCAGATAAGCAATTAATAGAGCAGAAAAGTTCCGTTTTGCCTGAGTCATTGGTAGTCTCAATCATTTCAGCTGAGGGCCTCAATGATTTCCCCAAGGCATACGGAGGCATCTGGGCTGAATTCTGTTAGGAAAATGAAATAACACTCACATGACTAAGCATACAGTATATATATATATATATATATATACATACACACACACACACACATATTGTTTAAGAAAAGAAAAAAGAAAAGTTACCTACAAACACTGCCTTTGGTTGAAATATTTGAGCATGACAGTGAGGCTACACCAAGCATAGACTTTTCTGAGAGTTGGAATGTGGGAAAAGTAAGTTCTTTCACACAATAATAAAATGTAAATCAAAAAAAATTAGTAGCTACTCAGATGTACTAGCAACAACAAAACATATGAAAAGTAATGAATGAGACAGTCACAACATATTTTTCTCATTACAAATAATCAGAGAAGACCAGGTAATTCATGCATCAAAGGGCCATGCTCAGTGCAGACTTGGACATCAATCTAGGAGAGAGTCTACCACCTTTAAGGCTACTTAACTAGTAAGGCTCTTCAGGAGGAGGACACAAATTATATTTAATGTATATTAGGTCATCCTGCAGAACTGCTTGTTTTCAAGCTGACTTTCATAATAAAAATTGCTTGTAAGTTTACTCATGTTTTAAGAAACAATAATAGTAATGGCTACTGTTCATATAAGTTACTAATATTATTACCTATTGAGTGCTTACCATGAGCCAGAACCCATGCTAAGCAATTTACATGCACTGTATCACAAAATTCTTTAAGCACAGTGAGACACTTTAAAAAATTAACAGAAAGTTTTGCCCCAGCTGGTGTGGCTCTGTGGATTGAGCACCAGCCTGCGAACCAGGGGGGTCGCTGGTTCGATTCCCAGTCAGGGCACATGCCTGGGTTGCATGTCACATCCCTGACAGGGGGCGCACAAGGAAAAACCACACATTGATGTTTCTCTCCCTCTTTCTCCCTCCTTTTCCTTCCCTCTAAAAATAAATAAATAAAATAAATTAACAAAAAGTTTAAATTGTCTTTATTTAGATTAACTTAACAAATACACAGGAAATAAGAGATTAAACTTATTTCATCTGACTCCAAAGTCCAGGCTCCCAAGCACTACAGTAATACTGTCACTGATGTAATGTAAGGTCTCTCAGTAAGAAATTATATGGGGAAGTAAATGTGAGAATATGTAAATTGTGAAGTTTCATTACATAATCTTCCTGGTAAAAGAAAAACATCATTTATGCAGTTGATAGAATACAATACCAAATAAAAATTAGGAATGAAACTGATCTTTGGATCATATATACAAAAATAAAATGGATTCTGTGATGGTAGGAACCAGACTGCCAAAATTTGCAACTCCTAGAAAAGTAATACTTTTTAAAGATGAATGTCCATCACCAACTGCTCAGCAGAATTAAATATAAATCAAACTACTTGATAACTAAAAAAATTTTAATTAGAACTTACAACTTTTAAATACTTTTTAAAGATCCCAAACCATGTAACAATAATTAAATTGACAAAAATTGATATATTTAGTCACCAAATGAATCCATTATTCATTATAATAAATAATAAATTAGCTAAAGTATTCTAACAATGCAATGTTGTCAAGATAATTACAATTCATTCCAAAACACATTAAAAAATATACTTTCTAAAAGGAAAAGATATGCTTTAGGTTCACTCATTTTATCATTTCGTGACTGGTCATAAGTTTATTTAGAATAATATGAGGATTTTCTTTATCAATATATCACAACAGACTTCAGACTCATACATAGCAATATATCACAACAGACTTCAGACTCATATATAGCAAATCATGAAATTACATGTGCGAATTCCTGGCCATGAAAGAAATCCTAAAAAATGATCTAGTTCGCATATACCATCTCACTACCACAATCGACTCTTACAGCATCAACTGAGGGGCAGAGCTCAGTCTTTTTTATTGTGCATTTCATCCCAGCACAGCCACTTCAGAAGGGGTGAGTCTAACTACACGCAACAGACTGATACCCATACCTGCTTATATGCTGTGACACTTGTTGAAGTAAACACCTTCTGGGACTGGCAAGGCCCAGAGCTACTATAGCAATAGCTCCCACAGTTCTCACAACAGTTCATGGCGAGGTTGTTGGTAGAATGAAATTTTGAAAAACAAGCATCACTACAAAGGCCGTGAACCACACTTTGATATTTAACTTCAAATCGAATCTAGGAAATAAAAACACATACACATACAAAATAAGAAGAGCTAGTTAAAAATCTCTTGATCTTTGAGCAGAACCCCAATAGAGGTAAAACGTAACTTACATCAGCATTCTTCTGACACATACTGCACTTAGTTGAAATGCTATTGGTATATATGGTAACGACAGGCTTTTTCTTTAGCTCATAAGAAGAAAGGCATGATTGGCTGCAGAAATCTTTGCTAGGAGAGGAATTTTCAAATCCGGCTGTGATCGCATTCTTTGGATTTAAAATGTCTCTAAAAATAAATAACAAAGGCAAAATGAAATGTGTTCTTCATAATGGTAATTTCTTCCTCTTTGTGAGCTAAAATAACTGCATTTACTAAGGGCAGCTATTGTATCGTAGAAAATGGATGACCCTGCACAAGGCATCTGGAGACCTCGGTTTAATGATTAGTTTTGTTACTTTTCAGCTGAGTGGCAATGAGTGAGGCAATTACTATCTCAATTTCCTCATGTATAAAATGGAGTTTATAATACCCAACTTATAGATGCAGGAAAAAGAATTATTTTTAAAATATATCCAGCTAGGATCCCATGACAAAAACAGTGAAGCTTACAGCTCCACCCAAGTTCCATTCCCTGGGGCCTATGGAGTAAGTGGCCGTGCCACGACACCAGACCATGGAACACCTGTCCTCTTCCTAGCCAATAGCTGCCAAGAGTAAAATATGAATGAGACAATAAATTTTTAAAAAAATAAATTTAAATGTAAGATTTGGGAAACAGTGACCTACTGAAGGGTAATCTAAAAATTAGCATGATCTATAAAATTTAGCTATAACTGAAGAGAGCAAAGAAACATGACACAAGGACTATTAAGGCGTGGTATCAGAGGACAGAATCAAGACTAAGACAAAAGGACACAAATAATTGAGTTGTTGTGTGAGAAACCTAGAGTTGAGTTCATTGTTGCAATAAGCACCTACCGTAAAAACAGAGACTAAAATATGCCATTCTTCCAACAAGCACAAAAACTGAAGGAAATAGTCATCAATTAGAAACACTAGTTCAGGCCACAAAGTAAAAAAAAAAAAAAGTTAATGGCAATAACATATATTGTAATAATCTGCACTAATTACTATGTGCCAGACATTGTTCCCTTTACTCAAATTATCCAATTTAATTGTCACAAGAACTCTATGAGGTGAGTATTATTATAATTGCCATTTTGTAGACTAGGAGACCAAATCAGAAAGGTCAAAGTCACACAGCTGATAAACAGTGAAGCCAGAATACAAATCCCAGCAGTCAGATTCTAGTCTGTGGAATTAATCATTTCACCATTCCGCCTCACATCCTGTAACTTGACTATACAGAACTGTTCTATGGTAAAATATGAAAGAACAACAATAATATAGTACTTTAACTTTCTAAGACTCACCTATCCTTAAAAATGCAACAGTGAATTGTAGAAACCAAGTGGAAATGCTTATATATTTACTAACTTTTAAGTGATTTTTCTCTTTTATTTACAGAGCAATGAAGAATTTTATTTAATAATGTGAATCCATCAGTGGCATAATATATAAAAAAGTAAACCAATGAGTATGCCTTTAATGAAAATCTGTGCATATAAATATAAATGCATTCTAAACCTTATGCATACAAATGTTACACCTTAACGTTTATCTAAAACTATACATCTTCCAACATGGCTCAAACTACTTTTTCTAGTTACTCTTTTAATTTATAAGAATTCTGAGAACAACTTTCTAATTTTATAGCCAAATAGCATGTTTAACAGTATGATTCAGCTTAATTATGATAGTCACCTGATAAGGTATCAAATAACTTGAAATTTGCAAAAATCAAACCCATGCTAAAAAGATGTCACATAACTTAGTCTAAAGGAATGTTTCATAGGCTCTGAAGGTAAGGCCAAATCAAGAGATTTAAAAGGTTTTTGAATAAGAGCAGGTAAAAAGTCCCCGACACAAATGACATTGTTAGAGATATATACATTTGGATGTATAAACTGTGTTATGTCCTCTAAATTATAATGCATTTTCATTTGATATTTGACATGTTGAAACAGAATATCTAAAAATAGAAAACTAAATTTACTCTTCCAAATCAGCTTCATGAGAATGACATAAAAAAGTTAAAGATTTTAAAAGGGCATTTTAGAACTAAATTTTGATGTCTAAGTAAAATATTTTAAAATTCCTCTTTACTTTCAATTGGAGATTTCCATTTTTACAGGATCTACTTTTAGATATCTAAGGCCAACACACCAAGCAAATAAAGAAACTGTCCTATATCTCCACAGACAAAAACAGGGGTTTATAAATTGTGTTAAGTGTACATTATAATGTTAATTTTATTATTAAAAATAGTAAGATCCTGCTTACTAACCATTTGCTATATGCTAGGCCCTCTGCTAACATTCTCTTTAAAATCTGAGGAAGTACATACTATTTGCCAAGGAAAAAACTGAGGCTTAGAAAAATAAAATATCTAGCCCAAAGTCATACTGCCAATGAGCAATAGAGCCATGACCTAAAACCAAGCTCTTAACTTTTCTTGCTCTGAATCAGTGACTACTGACAACACACTGTTTTCCTAGAATTAGATTACCAAGGAATAAGCAAAACATGCCAAAATCTGCAAAGGTACTAAGGTAGAAAAAGAAGTTTATGTGACTTTGTTGCTATTTTTCTCTTTATGAATCTATGCATTATTTAAAGCAACAATGATTCCCCAACAAAAAAGCTCGCAAGGATTTTTTTAGAAATACACCCATTATATTTCTGGCCACTTAGTTTTTACCTTCTGAAGCATTAAATAATTTTCTATACTATTTTATTCTGAGTGACATTATTTTACTCTATACTTTAATAACATGAAACATAAATAATTCTGAATGGTTGTTGTTTATATGTGTGGTCCTACAATTTCCACAAATCATTTGTTATTTCTTTCCATTGTAAAATTGAAACTGAAAGATAAAGAAAACCGGTTTAGACAATACTTTTAACATCAAGTCATTTATTTAATGTTACAAAACTTTAGAATATGCAAATTTCTCAATTACCTAAAAAGCTATTCCCAGAGATATGTGCTATAAAGAGATTTAAAGTAGCAATGGCATGTTTGAACTGAACTATATACACATGAAAAAAGTAAAAGGGGAATATAATTAAGAATTTTATACTTTGAGCAGTTTGTGCAGGTTTTCTTGGAAGGAGGTAGTAGGCAGACGGGTGAAGAATATCTGGTGAGGCACTGCATGGAGCAAAAGAGCTGAGTGGATCCTGTCTTATGATACGCGGTTTGCCCCTTATAAAGCATTGTTTTACAGCCAAAACAAACAATCTGCAAAGCTATAGCTGGAACTGAAGAAAGCAATCTACTTGGGCCAGGCGATACCAGAGGAAACTGAAAGGCTGGGGTCAACTGTTGGGCTATTAAAAAAAAGAAAATTTCTTTTAGTATCAACACAAACACATACATATTCTCTATTTTTAGGACAACCCCATCAGTCTTAAAATCCAACATGAATGAAGCAATAAGCACTTCAGGGAATTTCAAACTTTTTAACCATGACCCATAGTAAAAACTACATTTCACATTATAACCAGGACACGCGTGTGTGCATGTGTGCACACGTGTGAATATAACTTAATACCTAAAACAGTAGTTTCATGAAATAATGTTTCCTTACTACACCTATCACACTCCGATATAGTCTTATTCTATTCCATTTTTAAAATGCTGGTCAAGACCAGCTGCCCAGTTTGAAAAGCACTGCTTTATCAAAGGAAGACAAAATTTACACGAGGAGTGTCTTCCCTAAATTCTACTAGACAGAATATAACAAATATTAATTGTAATTAACTTTTGCAGTTCTATTTCTTACCAAGAGGACTGTCACTGACTGAAAACACAGCACTAATTTTCAGTTCACTTTCTTGAGTTTTTGGCTTTGGGGCATGTCCATACTCCTTAAAGGAAAAAAAAAAAGAGAAAGAAATGAATATAGTGTTAGTATCTGAGTAAACGAGAAATTCAAGTAAAAAATAATTCTGTCATGTTCATCTCTTCTACATTCTAATTGCTATCACCTTCACAACTACCTCAAGTCAAAATTTTAAAAGTTATTAGAAAAGATTTAATTTTTATAAAAAGGATCTTTCAGAATTGGAAAATTTTTTGTTATGGTTTTATCTATTCTGAAAACATAGTCTTCATATATGAGTAATACACAGCTTTTCAATGCTGAACACTACCCTTTTTAAGGTTGTGTTTATAAGGGAGCAATAAATTAAATTCAACCTGAATAACTAATAGTTTGTAAAATTAGTAATTTTAGTCAAGAGATTTATAAGTTGTCATGTCTGTTAACAGCAGAAAAAACACAAGTTTCAATACAATCTGCTCATTATATATAAACTCATCAGAACCCCAATCAGATTTACCCTTTACTTATTCTTTAAAATTCTTTAAAATAAAATACAATCATGAAACAAAAATTTTTAAATACATATACCTATCTTGTAAAAGACTGTCTTTATTCTGAGATCACAACCATCCTAATTATTTGGGGTAAGAGGGGTGTCAAAATAGCCTTACATATTTCAAAATAAAAAGTTTTTAAAATAAAAAGCTTTTTAAAAACGGTATCACTTTTCTGAAATAATGGTGCTAATATATGGTAGTTGTATTTTTTTAATTTTTATTTTTATTGATTTGAGAGAGAGAGAGAGGAAGGGGAAAAGGGAGGGAGGGGAGAGAGAGTGAGAAAGAAACACTGATTCATTGCTCCAAGCATCTGTGTATTCACTGGTGATCTCTTGTATGTGGGATGGAATCAGCAACCTTAGCATACTTGTACGACACTGTAGTCAACTTAGCTACCCAGCCAGGGCTGGTAGTTGTATTTTTTTATCTCCCTAAACAAAGCGAAAATAAATGACTGACATATCAGGTCCCAACATTACTTCTGAAATTTCTCTTAACTATTAAATGCCAAAAAGTAGGAACCACTGCATAAATTTACCACTTCCCATGATCTATATTCTGGCACCAAATGATCTATTGCCTATAAGGTAGGAATTATATGATTCCTTTTTAATAGATGAGGAAAGTGTAGCTTAGAGATATTCAGCAATTTGTCCAAGGTCACAAAAATACTAAGTGCACAGATGGGAATCAAACCCAAGTATCTCTGTTCCAAAACCCATGCTATCTCACCTATAGATGTACCAATACAAAAAGCATAATTACTATAAGGAAGTCAAGCCTCGACCCCCAATTGAAATTAAGTTCCTCTGCTGAAGTCTTTCACATCTCCCTTTTATTCATAGCACCTATGATAATACATCATTTCATATCAATTTTGGTGATAATCTGTTTAATGTCTAACATTAAACACACTAGAGTGAAAGGATATGCACACTCGAGTGAAAGGACCATGTCCACCATGGACAGGTGACATACTTGTTTTTCCACATCTATACACCCAATACCCAGCACAGCAAACATAACACAACAGAGAAGACTATGGGTTCTGACAGCAGACAGAAATAGATGTGATCTTGGCTCAAACAGGGTATTTAATCTTTCCTAGTTTCAATTTCCTTATCTATAAAATATATTATCTAACCCACTATGCAATAGGAAAAAAAGAATAATTAATTTCACCCCTGAGTGACAGTTATACTATATCTTAAAAGAGAAAAATTTTGCCAGGCTATCTAGTTTAGGATCCCACAGGCGGAAGAAACGGCATGTGCAAAAGTAAGGTAACAAAACTCAACATGATGTATTTTAGACTGAAATGCTAATAGTCTGCAGGAGCACAGATTAGAAAAGTGGGAAGGGTGAGTGATGATACTGAAGAGGGAAACCAAGGGTTAAACATGGATAGTTTGGATGTCACACTAAACAGTTTATGCTTTATCATATATGAGGAGGCAGGGTTTCAAAGGGACTAATGTCAACAGATCTATAGAGGACAATATCATCATTATACAGTGGGGTTTTTTTTTAAGTTTTTATTTATTTATTTTTAGAGAAAGGGAGGGAGAAAGAGGGAGAGAAACATCAATGTGTAGTTGCCTCTCGCATGCCCCACCCTGGGGACCTGGCCTTGCAACCCAGGCATGTGCCCTGACTAGGAATTGAATCGGTGACCCTTTGGTTCACAGGCCAGTGCTCAAGCCACTGAGCCACACCAGCCAGGGCTACTATACAGTGTTTTGATGAGGACTGTGACTGAAGGAAAAAGGATGAAGTAGGAAATTGTCATAAAAGTCCAAATGAAAATAATGAAATAGGAAGGAAAAGAGACAAAGTCAAAGAAATACTTTAAAAAGTAGAATCCATGGGGGGAAGGTGGAGACAAATGTATTTGAACAAAAAAATAAATTAAAAGAAAAAGAGTAGAATCCACCAAACCTGACAAACATATGGTTACTTTGGCAGAAGAGCAGGAAGAATCTCTCATATGGAGGAAAATTAAGGGTCACAGATGCCACCATCCCCAACCCCTCACTCTGTAGATGCTCCTCAGACCCCTTCTCAGCACAGCACTCTAGAAAAGCATAAAGTTGAGTGAGACAACCTCCAATTTGCATTCCTGTCCTGGAAAAACACTGGCTTTGAGATGGTTTGAAAAATAAAATATCGTTATTTATTATTTTGTTATTTATATCATTATTTATATTCGTAACATGGCTTTGTTTATGAAATAAAGCTAATAACTACAAAGTAAACTAAAACTGTCCGAAAAGAAAAATGAGTAATTTTCTTGCCAAAACAACTAACTAGTCTCTCCACACTGACCTCCATAAATTTTCAACCTGGGTCCCCTAAAGGGTAGTCAGGTGCTCTTTCCAAACATGTTTAACTTACTCTCCCACTTACAACCCTACAATGGCTTCCCATAGCTCTCAAGAAAAAGACCGAAATTCTTAACAAGGTCCATAAGATCCTGCATAATCTGGCCTCAAATTACATGCAGAGCCTCATTCTAGTAGCAAGACAGCATAGGCTCTATGGTCTGACTACCTGAGTTTGAACCCAGTCTTTGTCACTTATGACCTGTGATCTGTGGTTAAACTGCTTGACCTCTTCGTACTTTGGTTTCCTCATCTGTAAGATGGGGATGATATGGTTGTGAGAATGGTGGCTGGTACAACCTAAGCATATAATACTTATAGGCATAACTTATAAGTATGAATAAGTTAACATGTCATTATGATATATATTACATATTGATATATTAATGCCATCTACTAGCACTGTTGTTATAATCGTCATCACCATCATCATCATCATTTCATACCTCTCTGTTCCAGGCCCACTGGTCTTGTAGTTCTTCAAAAGAGCCAAGCACCTTTCCTACTCTGGACTTTCCTACATGCAGATCCCTCTGTCTGCAACATTTCTCTTGCCTTTGCCGAGTCTATTCATTCTTCATAATTCAGCTCAGAGATCCTCCCCTCAGGGAAACCTTTCCTAGTCAGCCTCTGCCCCCAACCAAAACTAGGTCAGATTCCCCATTTTATGCTTTGCTTCCAGAGCACTTGTCATAGTTTATAATTATATATTATTTGATCAATTGCTTGTGTAATGTCTATCTCCCCTACTAACCTGTGAGCTCTATGAGGGAAGGGACCAAGGTCCCTTTCTGGATCCCCTGGCACAGGGTAGACCACAACACTTAAGAGAATGAAGGGAAACTACTGTCAGATACAAGATAATTTTTTTTTAAAAAAGGTACCAAGCATGGAAAAATGATTACATATACTACTTTCTTTTTACAAAATGAAGTATCATGTAGTTACCAAGATCTTTTTTCATTCAAAGAGCAGAAAAACTGATTTACCCATCCAACAAGGGAAAAAAGTCAGTTTGGGTTGTTTTAACATACAAACTAGAAACTACCTAACTAAAACTTTCAGTTCACTAGGTACAAAAGAAGGAATAAAACATGTTAAGTAAAGTGAAATTCTTACTTGAGCATTGTCAGGTTCTTCTTTAATTTCCTCCAGAAGGCCCTGCTGTGGTGCCATTGCTTTGCCACATTCACCCTCCAAAGGTTCTTTCATTCTAATTTTTTATGTAAAGGAATTCCCCAGTCTAAATTAATAGATTTCTTCTAGGTAAGGGACAGCTGGGATCCTAAAACACAACATAAAGGGTGGTACTCGTGTTTATTCTTTTTTTTCTCTTTCATGCTTACGTATATTAAAAGATTTGTGTTAAGAACAAGGATTTAGGGTTGAGCATTTGGGGAAAAAATATTTTCTGGAGCCATGACGAACTCTATTCTCCTTTCTTCCTGCCTTCCACTCCTTTAGTAGCTACCTTCACATAAGAAAAGTGTTTTCTGGCAATAGCTCCCACTTCCCTAATATCTTTATAGACAAGTACCCTGGTCTTTTACATTTTGAAAGTTACAGAGGGAATTAGACTTGTAGACCAAGGAATGGAAGGAAGTTAGCAAGCCCTTAGAAGACATGACTCAGAAACAGTTTTGGACTCCATGACAATTAGGAGACCCGCCTCAGCTTTTTATTTCTCGAAGCAGGGCACATTGAGCTCCCCACCCCCACCTCTAATTCAGCATTTAATGGAGGCCTCCATAAGGGCCCCATTTCTTCATCTAAGATGCTATCACAGGTGAACAATAGGTACTCCTTACTTTAAGGGGACCACCTGCACTTTTCAAGGTCTCCATGGGAGCATGCCTAAGAATGAGACCTTCTGAACTCTGATTCACTTCGCCTTCCTGTAAATAAGAAATTCTATTTGCCATTCATCAGACTTCCCTCCCTATAATAGTAAACATACTAAACTGGACGTAGGAAACTTGACGCAAAAAGGTATTTCCACTAAGCTGTCTTCAGGTAAGTCAAGCCAGGCTTGGAATGGACAACTGGTTTCAAAGCCTGCGCGGAATAAGAGATGAGAACTTCGGTCCACCTGCCACAGCTATAACAATCTATAAGCGATCAATTCTCCTTCGAGCATCGTAAACGCTCGGAAACTCCTCCCCACCAATAATTCCCACGCGCGTCACCGAGTACAAACACTGCAACGTTGCACGGTTGGAGAGAAAAGGCAACCCGCAAACGCCAGTCATTCCCTGCAGCGATCACCCGCACCGCGTCACCCGTGCAGTCCGTCCAGCACCGCCCCCACCCGGTTCCCGCCCCATCACGTGGTGTGACTCCGCCCCGCACAGCCCCTCCCGCAGCCACCCAACGCGCTTACCTTCTAGTCGCCTAGCTACTGCAGGGTAACAGGCTGGAAAAGGAATAAAAGGACCCAAGAATCCGCACCGGATTCTTAAAAAAAGAATTATCTTTTCTTATTGAGATTCTTCCAAGTGATCCATCAAGCACAACGCGCGAACAGCGGCGCATGCGCTGCTTTATGCCCCGCCCCTTCCCATCATGCTCCAGTATTGAGCTGAGAAGTTATTCCCAGCATTCCTCTTTCCCTAGTTATGGTTGACTTCTTAAAAAGACCGAGACCCCATTGTGAAAAGGTAGAGGAAGGAATTTGGGGGAGAATATTAGGGGCGTTAGATGGCGCAATAAGTGCTCTGCACCATTCTTTAATGCTAATTTACAGAAAGAACATAATAATAAATAATGGCTAATATTGATTAAGCACTTGAAATGCATCATACCACTTAGTCCTCACCACATCCCCAAGATATACAAATTTTTATCTGGGAGATGTAAATGAAGAGATTAATCAAATTGTTCAAAGTCAAGAGTTGGTATTTTATTCATTCAACATTGCTTTGGAGATACAGCTATAATGTGTGAGGCTGTCATTGATTCGTTTTGACTCCTGTGTAGTATTCCATTTTATACTCCTGTGTAGTATTCCATTTTATAAATATACTAGAATTTAACCAGCTACTACTGATGGAGATTTGACTTGTTTCCAATTTTTGGGAATAATGCTGCTGTGAGTATTTTTGTATTTTGTAGCACATATGCTCATGTGCTAAGTTTGTATCTAGCAGTGAAATTGCTTGTTACGTATTTGTAAAACTTAACTGGATAATATCAAACAATTTAGAAAGTAGTGGTTTCAGTTTGCACTCCACCAGCCGTGTATGAGAGCTCCAGTTGTCCCACATACTTGCCAATAATTACTACCGTACATATCTTTAATTTTAACCATTTTGGTGGCAGTGTAGTGGTATTTCATTGTGGTCTTAGTTTGGATTTCCCAGATTGCAAATGGTTAAGACCATTTTCATATTTTTGAGTATCTGGATATCCTCTTTTATGAAGTGCCTATTCAAGGCTCTTACCCATTTTTGTATAGGATTGTCAGCCATTTTCTTATGGATATGTATTCTGGATATGAGCCCTTTGTTGAATATACAAATGTATTGCAATTATCTTCTCCCACTTAGTGAGTAGCCTTTCCACTTTATTTTCAATGTCCGTTGATGAACATAAAATGCCTTTATGCTCAGTGCTTCTGTGTTCTGTTAAAAAATAATGACCTTCCTACCAAAGGTCAGTATTAATTTATGGAACTGTTATTTGTCTTATTTAGATCTACAATCCACCCTAAGTTGGGTTTTGTGTATGGTGTGAGGGAAGTCAAATTTCATTTTTTCCATGTGAATTAAACTGATTAAGCACTATTTTTGAAAAGTCTGTCCTTTCCCTAATGTTCTGTATTGACACCTTTGCATATATAAGTTGTCTATAAAGATGTGGGTTTGTTTCAGGACTGTGTAATCTATTCCTTTTGTCTCTCTTTGTAGAAATACCACACTGTCTTAATTTCTATATCAGCTTTATAATAAATCATTATGTTCTTCAAGTTTGCCTTGGCTTTTCTTGGTGCTTTGCATATTCATATAAATTTTAGAGTCAGCTTGCCAAATGTGACAAAATTTTCCATATAAACTTTAGAAGCAGCTAGGATTTTGTTTAGGAATGGACTAAGACTGTAGACATGTTTTGGAGAATTGGCATTTGTTATTCATTGTGTTGAATTGTGTCCTCCAAAAAGATATATCGAAGTCCTAATTCTCAGAATGTGACCTTATTTGGAAGTAGTGTTGTTGCAGATGTAATTAGTTAGGATGATGTCATATAAGTATAAGGTTGGCCTTTAATCCAACATGACTAGTCTTCATTAAAGGAGAATATGTAGAGACACCCAGTGGGAGAACACCGGGTGACACCTGAGGCAGAGATTGAAGTGCTGCAGCTGCAAGCCAAGGAATTCCAAGAATTGGTGATAAACACCAGAAGCTAAAAGAAGCAAAAAAGGATTCTGCCACACAGGTTTCAGAGAGACCATGACTCCACTGATGCCTTGACTTTGGACTTCTAGCCTCCAGAACTGTGGACAATAAACTTCTATTTGTAGCACTTTGCTATGGAAAGTCTAGAAAACTAAGATAGCATTATATAGGATTGACTCTTTCAAGCCATGGAAATAATATATCTCTTTATTTATGTGTCTGTAATTCCTCTTAATATTTTATAGTTTTTTAAGTCTAGGGATCTCACCTCTTTTTTAAGTTTATTCTAGATCTTTGATATTTTATGGTATTTTATATGGTAAAATTTAATTTTTAAAATAATTTTCAGTATAAATATAGAATTACAATTAATCCTTGTTATGTTGGTCTTAAAGCTAGCACTCTTGCTAAGTTCACTTATTAAAACTAATAGTTTATCCATATATATGTATATTTTTATTTGTATACAGGGTCAGGCAGAAGTAAGGATGCTTGAGTGTGGTTGGTAGAGTAATAATATGGGTGAAATGACTTATAGTTTTAATTTGAACACTTCACCTAAAATGTCATAAAGTATGCTTGAGTGTAATATTACATCACAGAATTACAAGCTTATGATTTTGTAAAAAAAGATTTTGTAATAAGAAAGGGATGTCATTTGTGCCAGACTCTGTATTTTAAAATTTTCTAAGTTTCCAACTGTATAGGGCATAATGACAAATTTAATTCTTCCTTCCCAAGCATGTAACTTTTATTTCATTTTTTTTACCTATTACAGTGCCTTAAACCTCTAGTAAGGCATTAAATGGAAATGGTGATGTTGGGCATCTATATCTTCTTTATGCCATATTGCTTTCAACATAAAATCATTAAATATCAATGGGGGTAGACAAAAGTAGGTTAATAATGATAAATAATACAGTATTAATAAATAAATAACAATTCAAGAATAAACTCTGTTTTGGGTACTCACAACTGTAAATCTATTTGCCCGCCCCCCCCCCGTATTTGCTTTAGAATTCTTCAATTACCTGTGGGGGATTACATATGATAAGTTGTTTGCAACTCCACCGATGAAGAGGGAGATTCTATTTCCCACCCATTGTTTTCAGGTTCGCCTTTGAATTATTTTGACTAACATAATGTGACAGATGTGATATCACGTGAATTCCCAAGCATAATCCTCAATAGTCCTTGCAGATTCTGCTTTTGTTTTCTTGAAGCAGTCACACCACCAAGTCAAGGTTAGATGGATTAAACTACTGCGCGATGTAAAATCACAAGAAGAGAGCAGCCCCATGGCCATCACCAAGTCCCCATGCATGCAATAGGAGCACCCTTTAGGGGCCCCAGGTTGTTAGATGACTGCAACCTCATGAGTGAGCCCACGCAAGACCAATGCAATTGCCCACCTAAGCCAAAGTTGTAGAAAAATGAATAAACAAACAAATAGTTCTTGTTTTAAGCCAGTAATTTCGGAGTGCTTTGTTACTTCACAATAGATAACATACAGAATTGCTATCTAGAAGTGGAGTACTGCCATAACTAACACTTAAAACATGTGACATTGGCTTTGAGGATAGGCAGCAGGCAGAGCCTGGAAAGACAGCAAGGAGACTATCAGTAGAGACTGGAAGAACAATGGGGAAATTGTTATTGGAAGCTGGAGAAAGACTAACGAGTGCTATGTAGTGGCAAGTGTTTGGCACTACTGCCACCTGTACGAACTTGGAGGACAGAAATGTCCTTAATGAACTTGTGGATCTGGCTTAGGAGATTTCCAGGAAGAATATTGAAAATGACTATTGATTTATTTTAAATGCCTATGATAAGGTATTGCAAAATGGAAATGAGCTAAAGAAGGAACTGTTTCATTTTCAAGCAGAAGTTAGACAAAATATAAAGGGTCCGGGACAATCTCTCCAGCTGGCAAAATATCATCAAAAATAAGAAATGGGCCCTGGCCAGTGTGGCTCAGTTGGTTGGGCATCGCAGGTCAGGGAGCATGCGAGGGACAACTGATCTCTGTTTCTCTCTCACATCCATGTTTCTCTCCTTCTCTTTCTCCCTCCCTTCCCCTCTCTCTAAAATAAATAAATAAATATATAAGAAATGGCTCAGAAGAAAGATTAAATCTGGGGCATTTGCCTTGAAGTTAAGATCCACTTGAGAGAAGCTGTTAGATCACATTAGAAATTAAACAGTGCCTCAGAGACCTTCTTGTCTATACAAAGGGGCTCCTAAGAAACGTAAGGGCATTGTCCCATAGCAGTCTGACACCCAAAGTAGAGAGAGCTCTGTCTCAGAAAGAAGTATGAGTGATTCAGGGGGCATGGAGTAAATCCCAGTAAGATTCATAAAGCACCCACAAAGCTTTTACGGGAAATATTTTGGCAAAACCAAAATTTTAGACTATACGGAACAGTAACAGTTTGAAATTAAAAAGATCTCTGGGTCCTTAACTTTCTATGGGCAGAGAGAAGCTGGAAAAGTTACTCAATTGCAAATATGAACCATTTCTTATGGAAAAGAAAAGTTTCTCAGGGGGGCAAAGCCATGAGCCCAGCAGGGAGAAGCAAAAGCCTCCAAAAAAGGCGGGGGGGATTATTAAATCATTCCCAGAGAATAAAATAGAAAACATCCTTCTCTGTAGAGTTTGAGAATCTGACAACAGGTGCCCAGGGCGTAAATTATTACAGATCAGTGCTTTATGTTCTTTCTCTTTTAGAACAGAGAGTCTCTGTACTATCAGGAGTCTCTGTATTACCAGGTATATAAGGTGAGGGTGTATTGGAGTCTCTGTAGTATCAGGTATATTAGGCGAGGGAGGAGCAGGGGAAACATGCAAGTAGTTGGCTGGCTGCAGTAGATGCTGCAGAGGGTTCTGGGAGATCTAACTGTTCTAAGTTAAGAGTTTTTAATCAATTTTTATGCCACCACACACCATCTGAGATGCCTGGTCCTTCTGCATTCTGAGCCCTTCTGGAGTCCTAGGGAGTGGATTGACTTCATTCTAGGGATACCTCACCTCTGCAAGTATACAGTAGTTTCCTCCCTATATACGTTACTACTCTTTCATGAGCTTCTAAAATGTGTTGAACTCTTCCATTCTTTAATATTTCCTTTCCCATTATTGTTGCCTTTTGTATGTATCTTTTATTCCTTTAATGTCAGTTTAAGTTTTATGAAAAATATAAATATTTTTTAAATCTTTATTGCATTTTTCAATTACTATTTAGTCCCCTTATACCCACTCCCCCCAGCAATCACCGCACTGTTGTCCATGTTAATCAGAATTTAGTCCTGTCAATTCTACCCCCCAAGTATTTTTCACTGTTTTGCTTTTTGAGGGAAGCAGGGGAACATGTGTGAAAGGCTCATCACCTGCCATCCTGCCCCATGCCAGGAAATGGGCCTGTCATGAGTGGGAAGTGGTGGGCATTCCAGGAGGCCAAGATTCACCCTGTGGCTGAAGAAAGCCAAGGTTCCAGGCAGTCTGTGCATCCTGTTCGCCACCCACGTATGCTCCCAGGACACTCCATGGGGGAACAGGAGGGGCTCTGGGGAGGATGGGAGGACCTCAGATCCTCTTCTCACCCTCTGTTAGTGGATAGGAGGTGATTTTCTTTCCAAAGCTTTTCCAGTTCTATTTGGAAAGAGAACGTCTGTAGCACTGGAAAGGCATGCCTGTCTGTCTGTCTGTCTGTCTGTCCATCTTACCTGTTTACCTGCCTGCCTGCCCACCTATCAGAGTTCCTCCCTGGTCTAGAGGATTCTGTCTGTGCTTCCCTGCCCAAGCACCCCCACCCCCACCTCTAGAATATTGGTCTGGTCTTCAGAGTCCCCTCCCTACCTCGGCTATATTGGCCTGGCTGACTTGGGCAGTGATTACAAATTTAATTATTTCATTTCTCCAGCTCGGTAGATTAATCTATCCATCACAAGCAGGCCAGGCCTTCTCTGCCTCTCCCCATCTCAGGGCTGCCTGGCCAATCCCTAGAGCAAGGAGGTCCATAGCTTATCGGGGCTTGGAGGCAATGGACGAAGTTTTAATTAGGGTGAAGCAGTGTGTATAAATTTGGTCCAGTGAGTCTTACTTAGTGATGAGTTTGGGTTTTAACATGTTTATCTGCAAAGAATATATGAAGATAAACATCCATAGCAACATGTGTATATAGGCAGGTATTTCTGTAAATTGTCTGCAATTTAAATTACTGTGAATATGGGTGTGCACGTACAAGGATGGGATATAAGGAGTTGGGGATTAATTAGGCTGTGACATTATCCTAAGTAGCTTTAGGCAACCTTGACCATGACAAGACAGATAGTTAGCTTTCTGCATGCTGTGCCTCTCTGGGACCAGCCCACAACCATGCCTTCCCGCAATCTTAGACTTCAGAGATGGAAGGCACTTTGGTGGTTACATGATCTGAGGCTTGTGAAGTGCTTGAATTCCTGCTGCAGCATTCTACAAGGAGTCTCCAGTCTCTCTTTGTGCGCCTTTCAAAACAAGGAATTGCCAGGTAGCTCAGTTGGTTAGAGAGCATCCCAATACGTCAAGATTGTGGGTTTGATTACCAGTCAGGGCACATAGCTAGGTTGTGGGTTCTATCCCTGGTCAGAACACATTCCGGAGGCAACCTATCTCTCTCTCTCTCTCATCAATAAATATACCCTTGGGTGAGGATTAAGAAAAAAAAAGAACCAATGAATGCATACATACATGGAACAACAAATTGATGTTTCTCTCTCTCTCCGTCTCTCTAAAAATCATTAAATAAAATTCTGTTTAAAAAAAAGACAAGGTGCCTCCAAAATTAGAGGCTGGATAAAAATGAGACTATTTCAGCAACCGTACTTCAGTTCAAGGCAGATACATTTCCTAACAAATGTTTATCAGCAACAAATTAATAGCTTTTCTGAAGACATTTTCAGACTTCTAGAATTTGGTTAGTAATACAACGCATCTATAATGTATTAAATTTAAATGTGATCTAAGGAAAAATAATTGAGCATGGACCATACCTTATTGTAAGTGATTATTTAATCAGCTACATATCTAATATGTAACATAAAGTTTGTATGCAAAAAAAAAAAAAAAAAAAGCAAGGAGTTCACGCCTTCCTGGCAGCTCCTTTCACAATGGACAGCTCTGCCATCAGGAAGGTTCTGGTCACAACAAGCCAAGCCACAGGGCGGTATTCCCCTTCCCCGCTTTCTGCCCTCACCCTCACTTATGTAATTCACTTCTGGGGTTTTATCAGCCATTGTACCTAAAAGTTATCAAATACTGTTTAGCCAGAGCCAGTGCTGGGCACTAGAGACACCTAGATGGATGAGGGAAATTTTGGCTTTTAAAGAACCTGGCTTAGAGGGAAGGCAGACACGGAAAAATTATCAACAAAAATAGAGGGGGAAGTGACTCACTTGGCCTGGGGGAAGGGAGGTGGCTTTCAGGAAAGGATTCCTGGAGGTAGGAAGACACCTGAGCTCAATCAGAGGGCAAAGTGAAGCAGAGGGAACTCTGCAGTCAGAGCTGTGTCCTCTCCCCGCATGCTCTCTTGCTGTGTCCTTAGCTCTGAGCTCTTTCTCTTCAGCTAAACCCAGAAATCCAGAGAAGAGAAAACAGGCTTAGAAATCCCTGAGGTCAGGGCAGGGTCAGGCAGAGTTACAGGCAGAGTGCGAAGTGCCCCCACATGAACCCAGCAGTCAGCCAAACTGCCCTGGGGACCCAGACCTGTGCTTGACTCCCCCGTGGGAGAGTCCCAAAGGAGGGGACAGGCCCTAATGCTGGAAATCCTTGCCCCAGTTCACAAAGAGAACTTACAGGACAGTGTGCTCGCCCAGGAAGCAGTCCCAACCTCTGGCTCTAGTGGGGGTCCGGACCCCTGGACCAGAGAATAGGAAAGGCCATGGGGGGAAAAGGAAAGGCAATGGTCCTGCTCTGGCTGAACAGCTCATGGGCCCCCACCGTGGGCATGGGCTTCTAACTAGTGCTCTTTGACATTCCAAGCAAGCGTACACAACTGTCCTCACTCTATGGTCACACCAGCCCAGCTCAACACTGGTCATAGATTGTCAAACTAGACAAGGTCCTAGGGCACAAAGGAGGAAAAATGGAATGAAGCAAATGATTTCCTACTGCGCCAGGCACTACAACAGTGTTGGGTGCTTCAAATTCATTTTTTAATACCATAACTCTCAACTTCAGCCTTCTCTCTAAGGAAGGATACACACTAAACTATATTAACAATACTTGTCTTTGATGGGGAGAATATTAGAGGACGTTGTTTCAGTGTTTTACATAATAATGTATTATCACAAGTAAAATACTTCTAGGAGCCAAAATGACAAATGCCCAGTATATCTGTAATCTGTATGGATTAAACAAGAAAGAATCTTTAAGGGCTTTTCCAGCTTTAATAGCTTACGATTCAGATGCAACAACTAAAAATATATATAGATAAGATATAACATGCTATTTCCCATTTTTTATGTAAAGGGCCTGGCATTAGTGTTATGGTGCCGATGTCTGTTCATCCTCTCATTCTTCCTCAGTCCAGGTAGTGACTTCTCCCAAAGGAGAGTTGGAAAGAAGAAACTGTGCAGTCTAGCCTCTTTCTCTTTTGTTTCTGCTTGGAAGCAAGTTGTAACAGGGAACACCAGTTGTTTTTTTTTTGTTGTTGTTGTTTTGGTTCTTCTCTGCCTTAAGTCTCACAGGGGCAGGCCTGCCATGAGGGGAAGTTATAGCCTCCAACCCAGGTTTTTTCAGTAATGAAGGTGATATGTACCTTTATTTGCCATTCCCTGAGCCTGTTTCTCAATTGGTTTGTAAGTGGGGAAGAGGAGTGCTAATTATTGGAGTCCTCCTTATAACCCCCAATAATTTAGTGAAAGGAACGCTGAATCAGGAGATACAAGTCAAGTGTGTAGTCCTAGGTCTGCCACTTACGAGTTGTGCCCCAACTTAAATCACTTACCACTTAATCAGATAAATCACTTACCACTTACAGCCTCGATTTCTTAACTGATGAAGGAATCTAGGTTCTTGATTATAAGCAAAAGAAACCAGGTCTGGTTATTTTAAGCCAAAAAAGGGAAAAGGGAAAAGATGTAGTAAGGATATTGGTGGGTTGCAGAATGATGAGAACTAAAATGAAAGGTTTAGATAATGAGCAGAACCAGGAACCACCACCCCGCCCCCCCCCCCCGCAAGATGTGTCAGTCAGAATAGCTTGATCCATGTTACTGCTGTTGCTAAAATAAACCTGTGCCAAACATTCTGTCTTTCAGTCTGCATGAGCTAGTGCTGGAATAACCTCCCAAATTACAGAGGCACACAATGAAAATTTATTTCTGTCCATCACGGGTGCTCCCGGTCCTGTGGCCTTCCTGGGCAGCTCCCCTTCAGGCAGTGTTTCAGGAAGCCAGGCTCCTTCCACCTTGTGTCTCTGTCCTCTTCTATGTCTGTGGAGTCCTCTCCATTCAGCTAATGGTTGGGAAAAGAGAGGGAAAAGATCACATGTGAGAGGTTTGTACAAGTCAGGCCTAGATGTTAGGCCCCATTTGTATTAAAACTCCATTGTCCACAACACAATTCACATGGCTGCACTCTAACGAGAAGGAAAATGTGGTCGATCTATATGCCTGGGAGGTTAAGAAAATGGGGTTTGGTGAACATTTGACAGCCTCTGTTACAAGATCACTTGAACAAGATTCAAAGTTCTGAGAATGGTCATCTGGACGGCCAAGTTTAGGCCACATGCTAACCTACTGGCTTTGTCAGAAAGTAAATACAGAAAGACTCTATCCTTCTTTACTTCCATTGTGAGAGGAGGCAGTAGGATGTAGGCAGAGGAATGCCATCGCGAGAAAGAATTTGCCTCAAACGGAGTCTGGGTGCTTAGAAACCAGGAGACTTGGATGCCAGGAAATGACAAGTGTTCAGTCTATCTGTAATCTGCATGGGTTAAACAATAAAGTCTTTAAGGGCTTTTTTAGCTTTAATAGTTTATGATTTGGATGCAAGAACTAAAAATATATAGAGATGTCCAGAAATTTCTAATGAGGGCAATAGCCCTCTCCAAGTTCTAAGGGCCTCCCTCACTTTCAGAAGAGCAAAATAATTCCTAGAACAAGGTATTATTTGTCAACAGTTGGGAAAATATTAGTGGTCAGTAGAACCATGTAGTCTAAGAAAAGCATGATTCAGTAATATAACATGTTAAAATAGAAAACAGCACTACAAGGTTATGAACTTAAAATATTTTTTCTAGGGTTGCCACTATTGGGTTGGCTGAAAAGTTTGTTGGGTTTTTCCGTAACATGGCTCTAGTAGCGCTTAGTTGTGTTTAACTTCCTTTGAAACAATTTTGTTAGATTGTATTGTGACAGCTGTCATATCAGCATGCATTTTTAAAAAACCTTAAAACTGGTGAATTTTTGTTTGCCATATTAATAGTAAAGATTGAATATGCAACATTTTTGGCATATTATGCTTTATTATTTCAAGAAAGGTATAAATGAAAGTGAAACACAAAAAAGGATTTGTGCAATGTGTGGAAAAGGCGCTGTGACTGACTGAACACGTCAAAAGTGGCCTTGAGAAGTTTTGAGCTGGAGATTTCTTGCTGGATGATGCTCCATGGTTAGGGAGACCAGGTGAAGTTGACAGCAATCAAATCAAGACATTAATTGAGAACAATCAACATTATCAATTGAGAACAATCATTGCCACATGGGAGATAGCTGACATACTTGTTAGATGGGATAGATAATAAACCAAGGCAGGAAAGAGGAGAGAGAAGTGTCTCACCCACTAACAGCCGTCCTGAGCCTGGTCCAATAGTATTGCCAGGTGTTCCAACATCACAGGAAACACCATGCTAACACCTTGAAATTCTATGTATTGTTTCCACTACCTGGGAAAGAAAGCCTTTGAAATTGTATATTCATCCCAAGGCCTGGAAGGCAGGAGAGGGTACACAGCACTCAAAAAAAGGGCCCATCAAACAACTTTGGTTAATTGCCTGCCTCCAATCAATATCTGGTTTGTGTGGGTTGGTTTTTTTTTTAAGATTTTATTTATTTATTTTTAGAGAGGGGAAGGGAGGGAGAAAGAGAATGAGAGAAACATGAATGTGTGGTTGCCTCTGACACACCCCCTCATGAGGAGCTGGCCCACAACCCAGGCATGTGCCCTGACCAGGAATTGAACTAGTGACCCTTTGGTTTCCTGTCTGGCATCCCTAGTGCTTACAGAAAGAGCCCATAAATACCTTTGGGCAATTGCCTCAACTTTAATTACTTCCTCTTATCACATATCTGTTTTACAACAAGATGACCAAATGTGGTCTGAAGCAAGATAAAAATTTGGTCTAACAGAACCCCACACATACTTATATATGGATAGCCACATGCCCCCAGGGAAGCTGGCACCACCTTTACCCATCAATCAATATACAACTTCTTCACCCCCATCCTGCCAATTGTGTTCCTCAAGACAAAGGACCTGATGTTCTTGCCACCCTTGCTTTTGCCACCCTTTCCTTGCCCTGTCCTGAACCTATGTCTTCTAACCACCACCTCCGCAAAAGGCCTGTTCTCTTCCATGAGGGCCTATCACCAACAAACCTTGCTTACATACTAATAGTCTTGCTGATCTGTAGTTCTTTATTGCGTCATCAGGACAAGAAGAACTGAGTTTCTCCTATAACATACTCAAAATATCCAAATCAATAAAATCATTGGTGAAAATGAAAAATCTGTCTTATTTTACAGACAAAAACATATGGGCTTTTTGGCCAACTGTACACTAAAAGAGACCTAATAGTGATCCAGAACCCCCAGCCTATGCTGTTTTGGAACAGCTGTGGGGTCTGATTGCCCACTGCCAAGAAAGCATGATTCCCAAAGCCAGAGTTTGGTGAAAAGAAAAGGAATTGTTTATTTAAAAGTTATACAGATTTAGAACAATGGCAGAATTCGGCCATTAAGTCCCACTCCCTGTAACATACCTTCACACACAGTCCTGCCTCCTTTTGCCAAATCAGGCAAGTTTCAGAATATGCCAGTCAAGAGTTAGCACCTTAGGAGAACAGAAGCCTGCAGCTTGGCACTCCTGGTCACGGTTCAGCATCCCAGGCATCTCCCAGTAGTCCGTGCTTGGCTGGGCAAGTCCTGCAATTCCCAGCACCATCGCCCATGTTGCCATGTTCCCCAGGCAGGTTTCTTAGTGGTTCTTCTCTTTCTTCCTCCTGCTCTTAATCCAGAACTGTGTGGTACCTCCTTATGCACCAGACCTCAAGGCGGGCTTGCGGGGGTCCTTCTATACCCTTTTAAAATGCATGGCCAAGAACCCTTGTGGCTGCACACCCTTAGTTTTAAATACTGACCCAGAGCCTCCTGCATGAACTCATCTCCAGCTCCTCCCACTATGAGCTACATTTGCCAGTTCTCCTGTATTGTTTACATTTGCTCGGCTGCCATCTCCAAGTCAGGACAAACGTGACTCAGTGATCCAGGGGCCTCTGCCTCCTCTGGCTACTCTGTGAGTCAAGATACACCCTTAAAGACACATACAGACCTTTTGCACCTTTTGCCCAGGGCAGTAGCACAACTTCTCTTCAGGGACGACACAGCTATCCACAGGCCATTGTTATGAAAGTATCATCTGCTTCTCCACTTCCTTCCCCCAACCATGAGCTGTGGTGGAACATGCTCTGTACCCCATTTCAATGGTTTTGCCCTGCGTTTATTCTCAAATACACTCCTAAAACCTAAAATAAAATAACAGGTATGAATTTTAGGGCTTATTTAGGTACGGAGGAAATTTTTTCATGACCTACATCCGGATCTGAGACCTCATGCTGCTACATTGGCAGAAAATTTAATGTCACTATGAGCATTGCCAAGAAGATTGACACCAGAAGTAGGTAGAGGCCACAGGGTGAGTATCACCTGCCACCAATTAATCATGGAGGCTCTACAGCTATTGACTCAGTAGTCATCTGGTTACCTCAGAGATAGCCATTGCCCAGTCTACGTGTTATCATTAGGACCTTGGGGCATGAGCATCTTCAGCAAGGATATGAACTTCCGTGTTTTTTTAAATTTATTTATTTATTTTGAGAGAGAGAGAGACAAACATTGATTTGTTGTTTCGCTTATTTATGCATTCATTGGTTGATTCTTCAATGTGCCCTGCATGACCTGGGGATCGAAACTGGCCAGGGCAAGGATACAACTTAATTTTATTTTTCTTTTTTCACTTTCCCGAACTTTATTAAAGAAAAAGCAATGATGGCAAATCTCTACAACATAGCCAATTTTCTGGGATTCTTCCCTTGAAAATGTGATGTTTGATTGCAAAACACCTATCAAAGCATACATAGTTTAAGTTGGTGAGAGGCTGAAATCCTAAAATGTTCATTTTCTGACTTTCCCCAGTCTGTGGTCTGTCTTTTGATTGGCAATAATTGCCTGAACAGCTACTATGGCTTCATTAATTTTTGTCTGTAGCTCTCTGAGCTCTACTATATGAGCAATCACAGAATTTGAGCAGCTTCATTAAGAACTGCATCTCCTGTGTTAAAACCAAGGATATGCATGTCTAAAGCAACAGGCAACCCCTATTTTGTTTGATTTGCTTTACAATTGATTTCTGTGTCAGGTGCTCCTGGACAAAAATGCGAATTGCCTTAATCATTACCACGTAATCATCGTGAAGCTGTATCTGAAGGTTAGCCAAAGCCATTACACCAGCCTTAAAATCAGAATTATTTACATCCAAATTGATCAACGGTTCTGCATTTTAGCTGCATTGTCAACCTTTTTTTTGGTTTTTGTTTTATTTTTATTTTTTTGTATTATTAGGTACTGAGTCCTTGTATTTTTTCAGCGTTACCTCCATATTTAAGTCTAACAGCTAAACCAAGAGGCCAGTCAATTGCTTCTTGTCCATCTCGAATCTTGAAAGGACAGTTAACATCTGTGAGATACTTTGCAATTGAACACGGCAGGGTTGTGGTAGTAGTGTAGGACTGCCAGCTGATGTCGGAACAAGGTATCGGCTCCTCACTCTGGTCCCCTGGGGCTTCAGCAGGCAGAGGAGAGGGGCCGGCGGGAGGGGCAGGCACCCGCTACCCAGCAGAAGGGCAGGCAGGCGCCTGGACGCTCCGAAATCAAGGCTACCACTTCTCACGCTGAGGGTCAATCCCTCTCCCCCAAGTGCTATCAAAGAACATGGTGCAGGTAGGTCCCCAGAAATCACACAACTAAAGTAGACCGTCAACATCTTCCTAGCTTTTTGAAATCGTTCTTCCTTATTTGTCCTCCTCTAAGGCACTTCCCTGCCTCCTCAAACAGCACATACACCCACAGATACATACCCTTTCCTTGAACATTTGCATAATTTTTTCAATCAGATGGATTTTTACAGAACATAAGACCAGCTCTTGACTTTCAAGATTTTGTTCTTACCCAAGTTCCTGATACAGGGATACAAGGCAGGAAAAGTATATAGCAAACAGTACAAATTAATATATCCAAAACTAGATACCTGGGACCAGGATTAAATTTTTCTTGTAGCTCCTCCCCTCCTCAGTCCTGTTAAAAGAAGCAATCACGTGCACCTACTGCTCTGGTTCTCCTAAAGTTTTTACACAAAAGCTAGGGCTTCTTTCTCATTGACATTTTTAACTTGTAAGACCACTCATTTATTAGAAGACAGGATCCTGCACATTTTATAGGTTCAGCTGCTTTATCTTGCTTAGTGAGATAAACTTTATAACCTTTAAACTAAAACTAATTTTTTTGTGAGGAACTGCTCATGAGTGCATTTACTAGTCAGGACTTTGGCTGCAAATGACAGAAAACCAAGTCGAACTAGGCTAAATACTACAGCATCTATTGGCTCACATAATTTAAAAGTTCAAGAGTTGGGTATCACAAATGGCTGTATCAGGGAGGGGAGGTGTCAAAACTGTCCTTATATGACTAAATGGAGTCTGAGTACTCCATCTCCCAGGTATTGTGATTAGGTCAGTGATGATCATTTGATGGAGTTAGCAACTTGCTGGGGATTTTTTCCCCCTTAAACATTTCTATATCCAGTGAAAATATCCTTCAGGAATGGAAGTAAAATAAAGACATTGTTAGAGGAGGAAAACCAAAATAATTTGTTGCCAGCAGACCTGCTTTAAGAGAATTGCTAAAGGAAGTGCATCAGACAGACGGCAAATGATACCTGAAGAAAACCTGAAGTATCAAGGGCAGAAATGGCAAGTACCTGGGTAAACATACATATTACTCTTCTCTTGAGTTCTTTTTAAAGTATTTGATAGTTTACAGCAAAAATTATAACACGGTTTGATGGGGCTTACAATTCAAATACATATGACAACTATAACATAAAAGACAAAGAGAAGATAAAGGGAGTAAAAATTTCACTTGAAGTGGTCAAATATTGATTCTAAGTGAACTCTGAAAAGTTACTTGTTTATTGTGATCCCTAGAGCAACCACTAAAAATAATATATAAAGAGATATGGTCATAAACACAATAGATAAATTAAAATAGAATACCAAAACGCATTCAAAATAGCCAAAAGAATGCAAGAGAATGGAATAAAGGGAAGAGAGAACAGAAAGCAAAATGGTATACCAAATTCAATACACTATATTATAAAGGTAAGGATAACTGTTGGAGAAATTAACTTCAGTTACCAGTCTAGTACAACAGATTCTTAAATAATGTTTTGTTATAAAGTTGATGACATGCCTCAGCCACTTAACACTTGTTTATGTAAATTAGCCTAAGGTAAAATTGAGTTCATCATACATCACTCTGTGGAAAGTTACAGAACCTATCGATGATAATTGAGATAACTGTATTCAACATCACCAAAGGGCCTGAATTTGAGGTTAATTAACTGCAGAGGATATTCAGGGACTGTAGCAGTAGGGATCAGGAAGTCCTTTTGGCCTGGACATCACATCGACAAGGGCCTCATATTTAGACTTTTCATAGTATCTCTAGTAATATGGTCAGACAGGATTGCAATAAATTCATCATTCAACTTGATATATCTTATGGTCCTATTATGACTTAAGAGCACATTTATTTGACCCTATACTTTTTTAGGTATTAAAGGTGGTAATTTGTTAAATAGCATTTAAAATCTCCATATTTTTTGTCACACTGTTTTGGGATTATTTTAATTTTTAAAATACTAAAAGCTCCCCAAAATGGAAGAAACCTGAATCCCCTCTCTATCTCTGAGAATAATTCCTTTTACTGGGAATTTACTGTGTACCTGGCACTTTACTTCACAGGCCTACCAGTAGGCACTATAATTATCCCCATTTCAGGGATGAAGAAATGGGGATTTACAGAAATTGTCAATGAAGCCAATTCTCGAATCCAGGAACTCTAATTGCCCTGCCTGAGGTCTGAGTCAACGGACGCTGCCTCAGCCTTCGAGGATCCAAATTTGGTTGCTACCTAGGTATGGCTTCAACAGTTAAGATCCTCGGCGGCCCTAACTCCCCGCCCCCTCACCCTCTGCAGTTCTTATCTCTATGTCACGCTTCCCAACGCAGGGGGTAGGAGCCACGGCGGCCCGCTGCGCTGCGCATGCTCGGCCGCAGAGCACTGCGGGAAAGGGGGCGGGCCTGCGCGGCTTTCCAGTCCCGTCGAAATTCCTGTGAGAAACCTCGCGTGGTGAGCGTCCTGGAGAGAAGTTAGTACGCCTCAGTACGTGCCTCCGGTTTTCGTCTTCACTTTTGTCTTAGGGACGGGCGGAGAGTCTCGCCCGTGGAAGAGAGTTAGGAGCGGCAAGTAGGACAGTGTTTCTAGAGACGCTGCCGTGTGTGCGGATTCAGCTGTAAGCGGGGTCGGGACTGCGGCGATCAAGGCCCTGGTTTGTGTTTGTAGTCTCCTTTATCTTAATCCTCAGAGTCAGGGGGCTCCTTGCTCCCCACTGCCAGCCTCCTACGGCTTGTGCGTCGTAACTGGGTTTTCAGCCTTTGGTCTCCCCGCAGTTCTGTTTTTCAAACGTTCAGGTGATAACACTTGTGGCTTCTTAAGTAATGATTTTTTTTCAACCTTCAAAACCTGGGACTCCTTTCGCAAACTAAATTGCACACGGTATCTCAGCTAAAAAAAAAAAAAAAAAAAAGTTTGAAAGTTTGACTCTTGATGAATTCAGACTTGAAAGGGAATTATATGGAGGCGCAATCTTTATCACTTTATTTCAGTATTTTTCCTTTAGTGTCCAGGATTGAGAGTATCTTGGTTTGCAATGGGCCAGTTTTAAAAACGGAAACTTCTTCAGCTTTCTCAGGAAGCAATATCGGCATACTTTTCAATTAAAGCAAAAACTGGAAAGTAGATAAATGGAGAATTTTCTCTTAAGAGTTGGATCACCAATAACATCTGACAGTTATTTGTATTCCTCATCACAACTTTATGCGACAAGAAACCCTTAATATTTTTAACAAGAACTAAATTACAACATTTTGCCCATTTACTCCTATGTTGAGGCAAGAGCATTTGAGGAATAGATGCCCCTGCTAAAATAGTGAATTTGCTTCATGGGTTTTCTGTGTGTGAAAGGGATAGGTGCAAAGCTATAGGCTTCCTCCTCAATGACACAGCTGCAAGGAATTGAATTATATTTACCCAAATGGCAGGAAAAGCTATTTTCTGAAGGTCTCTGTTAATCTAACAAATTAATGCTTTGGACATCTTCAAAAATACTTAACATTTGGTGTATCACACATTAAGTGTATCTAGTGATTTTATTAGTTTTGTTAAAGTAAATTTTTATTTAAAAATGAGATGTGGCTCTGGCTGGTGTGGCTCAGTGGATTGAGCGCTGGAATGCGAAGCAAAGGTCGTCACTTGGATTCCCAGTCAGGGCACGTGCCTGGGTTGCAGGCCAGGTTCGCCGGTAGGAGGTGCCTGGAGAGGCAGCCACACACTGATGTTTCTCTTCTCCTCTTTCTCCCTCTTACCCTCTCTAAAAATAAATAAAATCTTAAAAAAAAAAATGAGATGTGAATGAAATGTTTGCTGAACCTCAAAAGCTATTACAAGACTTCAAAATTTTGGTTGTTTAGAGACCTTCCTGATATGATCCCTGTCTGCTTTTCCAACTTCGTTTCCTTTCACTACCACTTTTGCATTTTACCTTCAATAGTAACTCCACTCCGTAAAGTTCCCATATGTTTTTGCTTTTGCACATACTGCCCCTAAACCTGGAATATATCCCCCATTATTGCTTCATAGAAACCTCCTTTAAAACCTAGTTCAAATTCACCTTCTAGAAGACTTCTTTGACCATCTTCTCTTTCCTCATTTCTGATTCGTACCTTGTATATACATTTAGCACTCACATTATTGCAATTTTTTAAAAAATACGTTATTTTTAGAGAGAGCTGAAGGGAGGGAGAAAGGGAGAAACATCAATGTGTGGTTGCCTCTCGTCATGCGCTCCCCACAGGGGACCTGGCCTACAACCCAGGCACGTGCCTGACTGGGAATCAAACCAGTTATCCTTTGGTTTGCGGGCCGGCACTGAATCCACTGAGCCACACTAGCCAGGGCACATTATTGTAATTTTTATATGGTGTGCTAGGCAGAGCATTCCGAGTGTAGGGACATCCTAGCCCCAGTACCAAGGCACTTCATAATGGCTCTTGTTGCCTACAAAACTAAGCATAGACATTTTAGTTTAATTTGAAGACCAGTTAGTCTTCTTTCTCCAGCCTTCTTATCAAGCCAGTAAAAGAGCTAGCAGAATTCAACAGAATAAAACAAGTTTTTGCAAAGTGTAACGTATAAAGAAGTAGCTGTAATGCAAAGAAATAAGATGTTGGAGTATACCTGCTTTTAAGACTCTCGTTAGTCTTTTTATTTTTTCTTGTGTCCATAGAGGATACTACCTTAATTATTGTAGCTTTAAAGTAAGTACTCAACTTTTTTCTTTTTTGAGGTTGTCTTGGCTATTCTAGGTTCTATATACATTCTGTATACATTAGAATCTTGCAAGTTGCACAGAAACTCTTGCTAGTATTTGGATGTGTAGCTCAATTTAGGGAAAACTGACTTAATATTAAGTCAGTCAGTGAGCATCCTATCTCTCTCCATTTATTTAGATCGTCCTTAATTTCTCTCAGCACTATTTTGTAGAGGTCTTGACATATTTCATTAGGTTTATTCCTGTATTTGATATTTCATGATGCTATAGAAAGTAGTTACCTTTTTTTTAAAAGATTTAACTTATTTTTAGAGAGGGGGAAGGGAGGGAGAAACAGAGGGAGAGAAATATCAATGTGTGGTTCCCTCCCAGAAATCACCAGCTGGGGACCTGGCCTGCAGCCCAGGCATGTGCCCTGACTGGGAATTGAACTGGTGACTCTGGTTCACAGACCCGTGCTTAGTCCACTGAGCCACACCAGGCAGGGTGAAAATAGTTATTTTTTAAAAAATGTATTTTCTAATTGTTCTAGTATAAAGAAATATAATTGACTTTGGAATATTGACCTTGCTAAATTAACTGCAATAGTTGTTTGGAAATTCTTTTGTATTTTCTATGTACACAACATGTTATCTATAAATGATTATTTTACTTATTCCATTTCAAGACGTCTATTTTTTTTTTCCTTGCATTATTGACCTGTGTAGAACTTCTGGTACAATGGTGAAGAGAAATGGTGAAATTTTTAAATATTGACCTTGTATTAACATGATCCTGCTAAATTCTAGTAGCTTTTTCTTTAAAAAAAAAAAAATCTATTATTGGGGGAAGAGACATTCCTTAGGGTGTGGCTCCTTGTGTCTCAACCAAAAAAAGTCCAGGTCTCTACCACGTTTCCTTGTTTCCTCAACTTTTTAGTTCTGCAAAACTACTATAATCCCTTCTCAGCTTGCTTGTTAGCCACCCAACTGCTATTTTCTGCTAGGTCTTTTGGATCGCTGTGTAGATGTGCAGTTTAGGAGTCAGCTAATTAGTGGAGGAGAGGGATATTTGTATGCAAATCTGGAGGCTTATTTCTCTGTGGTTACCTCACCTCCCAGATCGTGCCTCTGGAGTTCCAACTGCTTTGGGAACCCGGAACAACTGTCTCCCTAACTCATTTTGCTGTTGTTTTCAGCGTGGGCCTTTTCCTCCAACCTGTCCTGAAAAGTGTCCTCAGGGGTAAAGCCTATTACATAATTGTTTTCAGTGAGAGGATTTAGCATGCTAAAAGGCTACTCTGTTATGCCTAAATTTATCAGTTTTACCGCTCTGATAAAACCTGGAGCTGAGTTGGTTTAACCTCTGAGACTGATTTGAATAGGCAAAAATGACTTTGCAGGTAGGAGAATGGTGTGAGCACAAGTGTAGAGGGGAGGAATTAAGAGATTAAAGTAAAGCAGTTTGAAGCATCAGGTTTACTACATAAGTGCTATTGTGCTAATTTTCAAGGAGGAAAGTGTATATACATTCCCTGTGGAGGTCTGTTTGTGTCTGGAAGTAACTCCTAATAGCTTGCAGTTTCTTGAGGCCTCATGCTTTACTTTAAAAATTAATGTGAATTTTGTTTTCTGCTTCATGACATATCCCTTTTTTTTTTTTTTTTTTTTTTTTTTGGACTTACCCCTCTTGTTTAAAGATCCCTAGGATCTATTTTCCTTAATGTGCACCTGGAAAAGGAAGTAATGGATTTGTTTTTCATACATGTTTTTTGCTTTTCTTGTTTTTCTAATAGCTAAAGAAGTGTTTTATAACACTTTCCCCTACCTTAGAAATATATTTTATATTCATTACATTTTCAGGGTGTCCTCCATTATTTGCCTATTTGTGTGATGACTGCTACATTTGAAGGGATTCCAGGATGCCAAAACTCATTGATGTTTTATTTTTAATTGATGTTTAGACTTGCATGGCATATTTACTTTTAGGGGAGGTGAATCAACTTAATGACAATCTCGTAATTAATTTCCAAGCAGTTTTGCTTTGCTGGCTATGTGTAATGTTCAGACGGGCTGGGCAGTGGCCATAGGAGCTTTTGTTGCACTTCATAGTCAGGCCTTATTTTAATTTTCTACCTTGGGATAAGAACTTTCAGTAGAAGCTGAGTTAAAGATCAAAGTTGAGGGTAGGTGGTTGAGTCCCAACCCCAAAAATAAAAGACTGGAAAAATTCCTTGGGTTTTTCATGTACTAACTTAGAATAAAACCACAGATCTGGAATTACTCCTGTAAGAACTATCCATATCTGTTTTAGTTAGCCCCTGCCTCATCATCATGAGTTTTAAAGCCCTTTCAAAAAAAGAGTATGTTCGTTTTGGGGGTGATCAAGGAAGGGGAATCCAGACTTGTACTCTGCAGCCAAGTGGCGGTGGAAGGGCAAGAGTTCAAAAGGATTTAGAATCAGAGGGAGCAGCTACCAGAAATGTGGAAAGTAGATCTCAGTTAAGGAAAAAGAATACAAGGGACCATTCTGTCCTTGAAATGGAGGGCATGGGGCTGAGCAATCAAAAGTTTCTCTTGAAGTTCCTCAAATGCTACAAAGTGGAATTCTTTTCTAAGCCTGAATGTGCAACAGTCTGTTATGTTGTGATTTTGAATTTTAGCTATTCGCCAAAAAGAAATCCATTGATTTAGGAAGGGGTTTTCACAGGCATGAGGTGCGATTGGAAAAAAGATACAAGACATATTTAGAAGGTATATTTGATCCAATATGGTGATTTAATATGGGGACTTGGGGAATCTAGGACTACCTCTAGATTTCTGGTACCAATTACCAGGAAAGGGACCGTGTATAAAGCAGGCCTATGGGGATAATATAAAAGTATGATTTTTAATTTCTTGAATTTGAGGAACCAGTGAAACATCCAATGGAGGTATTTAATAGGTGGTTAGGTATATGGGATGGAGTTCAGGAATGTATGGGGAAACTAGCCTATAGGTGTTAGTTGAATTCAGTATTATACCCATAGAGCAAGTGAGAAGAGCCCTGAGTGTCAAGAAACATCCAAACCTTTAGAGAATTTTTATAAGATCTTATATAAGCCAAACTGGTGGCATATGCTGGGGCAGAAGATCTCAAATGCTCTGGAGAGTCCTGGCCAGTGTGGGTCAGTTCGAGCATCGTCCATGAACCGAAAGGTAGCAGGTTCAATTCCTGGTTAGGGCACTTGCCTGGATTGTGGGTTTGGTCCCAGTCAGGGCAGCCATGTTTCTCTCCCTCTCTCTCTTTCTCCCTTCCTCTCTCTCTAAAATCAGTGAACATACCCTTGGGTGAGGATAAAAAAAAAAAATCAAATGTTCTGGAGAATAACAGTTTTGAAGTTTCATTTTATACATTTGAAATCAAGGAAGGGATGTAAGAAAGACTACAAGAAGGTCAGAGAAAGGAAGGCTGGGATTGGATTAAAGGATAGTTAAGACTGATTGCTGTTTTGAGGGTGGTTACATTTTAGGAAGAGGAGTCTAAAAGAGGGCATTTCAGCCCTGACTGATGCGGCTCGTTGTGTAGACCACAAACCGAAAGGTCGCTGCTTCTATTCCCAGTCAGCGCACATGCCTACGTTATGGGCTGGATCCCCCGTTTGGAGGTATGCGAGAGGCAACATCCCACTGACGTTTCTCTTGCACATTGATGTTTTCCTTCCCCTTTCTCCTTCCCTTCCCCTCTCTCTAAAAAAAAAATAATAAAATCTGTAAAAAATTAAATAAATAAAGGGGGGCATTTCAAAGGTACATTAAACTAGATGCACAGAGACAATGAACAGAGCTTTTTTTAAGACAAAGATAAACCTTTTGCTAAAAAGTTATATAGTGGGGCATGACTACCCACCATGATCTGCCCAGGTAGGAATTTATGATCAGATCATCCTATGAAGTTACTGTCCGTAAAACCTCCTTTAAAAAATTTTCTTTGTTGATTTGAGAGCGAGCGAGCGAGCGAGCCAGCCTCCAGCTCCTGAGGAAAGAAGGGAATGGAGAAAGGCTCTGGTGCTGGGTCCTCCCTCCTGAGGGCTTTTATCTCAGGTCTCAAGGGAGGCTCTCAATACAATATTCCTCAGCCTTTCTGGTGTGTCTCCTCAGGGTCATGGTCTCCACTGATTAATCAGTGCTAGGGGAGTGGGTCAGTAGTCATTGCAGCTGGTCCTGATGTCAGCCATGGTGTCACTCTGCCTCGTTTTGCTCCTATTGGCTGCTCTTCTGGGACTTGAGCTGAAACACAGCTGAGTCCTAGATGTTACCTCCTGGGGTTGATGCTTAAGGGAGTGGTCATGCAGGGCTTGTAGGTAAGCCCATTGCTAGGCACCCAAGGCTCTCTGCCCTGGTGACCCTCTGTGCCTGGCCCATCCTTCCTGCTCTGCTCATGCCTATCTAACTGCCCGGTACAGTTCCAGAAAATTACTCTATTTAAAAGAACTAATTTTAAAATCAGAACTTCTCTTCATTTTATATTTTATTTTAGGTATCTGAAAACTGTTCCCCAAGAATAAAACCATTAGTTTGGAACTGGAGGATTCCTTTACATCAAGTACTCAAATGAAACAATCACTGACAGCGCATGAATGTGACAAGGCAGCGGCACCACAGTTGCTGCAGCTGGATGGAATTAAGACAGAACCTGACAATGCTCAGGTAAGGGAGTTCTTTTTCTAGAGCATTGTTGAATTATAAATTTTAGTTATCAGTATTTAGATGATGGTTCATTGGTTGAAATGTTTAATCCTGTTAAAAATTTGATCAAAGCAGTTGATCAAATAATACAAGGTAAGTGGTATTCAGCGCCAAAACCAAGTATATGCAGAAATGTGATGTGAGAGAAGAATGAGCTGTTTGGAATTGGGTGTTTGGATTGATAAAAAGGATTGCCTAGGATATCATGGGCCTAGCTAATGTTAACACATTTTGGTTTTTTCTTTTTTTAAATCATTTTTATTTCTCAATTACAGTTGACATACATTATTGTATTACTCTCAGGTGTATATCCCAGTGATTAGACATTACATAACTTACTAAGTGATCATCTTGATAAATCTTGTACCCCTCTGACACCATACAGTTATTAGAATATTGTTGACTATATCTCCTATGCCGTACTTTACATCCCCATGACTATTCTGAAAACCAATTGTACTTACTTTTTTAAAAATTATATTTTATTGTTTACACTATTAGTTTTTCCAATTTTTCCCCCTTTGCCCTCCTCCACCCAGTGCCCCCCCCCCCCCCCCGACACTCCCCACACAGTTGCCTGTGTCCATGGGCCATGCGTATTTATTCTTTGGTCAGTCCCTTCCCCTTCTTTCATCCTGTACACTCCTCTGCCCTCTCCTCTGACAGCTGTTGGTCTGAATACCTCTTACTCTGTTTTGCCCATTAGTTTATGTCGTAGATTATCAATAGTACTTCTTAATCCCTTCACCTTTTTCACTCATCTCCCCAGTCCCCCTTCCATCTGGCAACTGTCAAAATATTCTTGGTATCTATGAATCTGTTTCTGTTTGCCTGTTCATTTTGTTCTTTTAAACTCAACTGTTTATATATATTTATTGCCATTTTTATTGTTCATATTTTTCATCTTCTTAAAGAAGACCCTTTAATATTTCATGTAATACTAGTTTGGTGGTGATGAACTCCTTTTGCTTTCTCTTGTCTAGGAAGCTCTTTATCTGACTTGATTCTAAATGATAGCTTTGCTGAGTAGAGGTCCTTGCTTTTCATCACTTTGAATATTTCTTGCCAATCCTTTCTGGCCTGCAAAGTTTCTATTGAGAAATCAGCTGACAGTCTTATGGGAGCTTCCTTGTAGTTAACGAACTACTTTTCTCAGGCCACACTGAGGCCAGATGCTACTTTTGTTTTGAGAGATTTTAGAAAAACCTGAAGCATGAGCCAGGATAGGCCATTCATCTAGAAAAAGACACTGGAAAGAGCTTGGGTGGGCTTGATAGTTGGGTGGGGCAGAGCCTCAGGGAATCACTTAGGCAGGGTAAACAGTATGAACCAAGTTGATGTGGCACCCACCCGCCTGCCAGCTCTGTGGACAGAGGGCTCATATAAAGAACAATGGCCTCTGCTGGCACTTCTCTCTCGGAGAAAGGTGTGCAACAGTTCAGTTCTTCCAAGTCTGTCTCTTGTGCCTTTCAAATTGCTGCCTCAGTGCTGGAGCTCAGAGGGAGTGAGTCTGTTTGTGGGTCCTTTAAGAGGAACTTTCTGGCCCTTGCTGGTGTGTCTCAGTGGTTGGAACATTGTCCTATAACAGGCTGCAAACTCGATTTTCCGGTCAGGGAACATAGCTAGGTTGTGGGTTTGTGACAGCATGGGAGTGTGCAGCCCCTGGTCCTGGTGCAGGTCCCCAGCCAATCAATGCTTCCCTCACATCCATGTTTTTCTCTCTCTACCCCTTCCCCTCCTCCTCTAAAAAAGCAAATGAAAATGTCCTTGGGTGAGGATTTAAAAAAATGAGGAACTGCCTGGGCCTTTGTTAATCCTCCATCATCCTCAGCATCAATCTTCGCTGCATTTTACAGCCAAAAGTCATGGGGACTTTGCTTCCTGGCACTGGAACCCTGGGCTGGCGGCCCTCACTCATCAAGGGATACCTCTGCAGCCAAGATATTCCTCCCAGTTTTTATCTGGACCAGCCCGTTCTGTGTGTCTTCCCCTCCTACCACCCTTTTTTTTTTTTTTTAAGGTTTTATTTATTACTTTTTAAAAAGAATAAGAAGGAAGGGGAGGAGAGAAACATCTATTGGTTGGCTTTCCCACATCCCCAGCAATGGGACCTGGCCTGCACTCCAAGCATGTGCCCTGACCAGGAATCAAACCAGCAACCTTTCAGTTTGCAAGCCAACTCTGCACTCAATACTAAGCCACACCAGCCAGGGCCACCACTTCCTACAAATTTGAAGATGTTGATGGGGCTTCCTTAATTCCCTAGTCGTAGGACTTCATTCAGTAAGACTTTTTTAAGATTTCATTTATTTTTTAGAGAGAGGGGAAGGGGGGTAGAAAAACGTCCATTGGTTGCCTCTCACACACCCCCAGCTGGGGACCTGGCCCACAATCCAGGCATGTAACCTGAACCAGTGACCAGTTGGTTCACAGGCACCTCAGTCCACAGAGCAACACCATCCAGGGTGCTAATTATGTTTTTATGCTTTGCCTCTATTAAGTTGTAGAATGCATAAATTTTTTAATTCTTAAAATTATTTTCTTTATAATTTTTTAATCCAAATTAATTTCATGTTTTTTTAAACTTTTTTAGACATTGCATGCTAAAAAAATTAAAAAGGATTGACTCAAGCTATGAGTATTCTTTAAATGTGGCCAAATTTCTGTGGAATATTTGCATATGATTGAGGTGAAATTTCCAATGAAGCAAAAAATAAACTCAGTTTTAATTTATTTCTAGTATTCTGCTTAGAAATACCCTAAAGTAAATCAGTATCCAGGAAGGCTGTAACTCCCATTGAGTTGGTGACAGTACAGAACGATGTCCATCTAGGAGTATCTGTTGCTTTTTCAACCCATATGCATTCAAAAACATAGGTCAAGTTTAGATACATTGCCTGCTGCAATGAAAAGAAAATTCTCCCTTGTAAAATTTATTCAGCCCAATCTAACAATTTTTGTGTTCAAGGTCTTTATAAAGACAATTTGCTGATGTCACACTTAGGTACGTAGAAAACAATGCAGGAATTGATTGGTATTATTAGCCAGACGTCACCAGAAGGAGAGTGCTTACCTATGTACTGTGATTCAATGCAGTTACACAATTCATTGAATAGACGTAAGCATAATCTGTCATTTTCGATCAGATAAGTAGTTGTTTAAAACACATTGTATTCATTATTTTCAATTTTTTTTTTCAGGAATATTGTCAAGTTCGACAGTCCCAAACTAAGGAGAATGAACAGAAAGTAAACACCGCATTTTCAGACAGGGGTAATAGAATTAAGTTAATCATATTTATTCTGACCAATATGATAGCCAATTTATTCTGCTTTTTTAGAATGCCTTTGAATAGTGCGTTGTAGTTTCGAATCCAGAAGTAACCTCTAAAATAAAATGAGTTTATTTTCTGAATTTTGTGTATACTTAATTTTATGTAAATACTGATTCTTTTCCTTCCTGTTTTGTGTTTATAGCTTCACAGTTGACTACAGACACTCAGCCTCCTCTGGCATCGTCTGGCATGAACAAAACGCTTCCTTCAGTTCCAGCCACAGCTGTTCAGGTTTCCTGTTCTGGTTGTAAGAAAGTTCTCCAGAAGGGCCAAACTGCTTATCAAAGAAAAGGGTCCACTCAGCTTTTCTGCTCCACACCATGCATCACTGAATACATTTCATCTGCCAGTTCACCAGCTCTTCCCAAGAGAACTTGTGCAAACTGCTCAAAGTATATAATTCTAAATTATGTCTCCTTTTATACTTTCTTACCTATATCTTGATCAAAATCTTGGCTATAGTTTCCTACGTTTTTATCTTATTCTGAAAAAGTATCACCTTGGTTTAGGGAAAAGCAGCTGCTTCTGCTTTCGGTTCCTCTAATAGATTCTTTAGAAATAGTTTTTTTGTTGTTCATTGGGAGATTTGCAGAATTTAAAATGTGAGTTCTGTTTATCTTCACCTTTAAACAGTGTGACCTCCAAAGCTTATTTTCCTATTTTTTTAATTTGAAATTCTCTATCAGTGGGATTATTGTATGCCCATTTTATGTTATCATTTAACTGTGTATGGAGTGACCTACTAAAAAAATTAATCATACAACTATTACTTTGGATCTTTCAGGGTATAAAAATTATGTCTCTCTTGCAGTGGTAAATGAAGTAACTTAATTCTTTTGAGAAATTGAATAACCATAAGTAAACATAGATGGGTATAATCCTTTCAAGGTTTCTGTGAGCTATTCTTGTGGTCTTGATTCCTTTTTTTAACATACGTAAGTCATTTTAGATGCAGAGAAAGAAAGTAGTAGTAATTTCATAATGAATTCATGAAAAGTGTCTCAAAATATCTTACTGTACTGTACTCATCCTTGTGATGTTGCAGTGACCCCAGGTAGTGAAACTGGGGGAAGCAAAAGCTTGTGTAAGGGGGGACTGCTGTACATGCTGAGGTTGGAAGAGTATTGAGAACCTCTTTGTTAATAGTCCCATCTGTTAAATGTATATAAGAATTATGAGTATTAAATAATATACCTTGTGATCAGCACAATACTGGCATATAGTAAGAACTCCTTAATGTTACGTATCAATATTATCCCCTTAACAAACTCACAAACTCTTTTTAAGGGTTGCTTCAGTTTCTCATTTGGTGGCTGTTTCAAGTCTACCCATTACTTCAAGTCTTACTCCCTAGAACTTCACTTACCTTTCTCTTGTCCTTTTTCAACCCTTTTATACTGTACTTTGTCTTTTTCTTTTTTGCTGTGGACTGTATGGCACTCACTTTAGCCTGCTTTCTTCTGCAGAATCATAAAACTGGGAGGGACCTTAGAGATCAACCAGTCCAAACATTTTCTTTTGATTTTGAGGAAACACAGGCCCTGAGAAGTTAAGGTATCATGTTGCTATGTTTGCAGTTTACCCATTATACATATTTAGCAGATTTCCCAAACTAATTGAAAAGGCTGAAGCAAGAAGGATTTAGTGTGTAAGTTATTTTCTAAGGCAAAGAAATGGATTATGAGCAAAATTGCTTCTTTTGGAATAAAATTTTTTTGATATAAAATGTTATTTTATAGGTGGTGGTAGTGCCTGAGCTAGGAGAGGCCATTCATTGTTCAGAGGAGCCTGTGCCATTTTCAAAACCCTTTTTTTATTCCACGTTCATTAACCTCTTATATTAATATATAGTTCTCAAGATTTTAGCTAATGTTACTGTTGAGGTTTTGTAGCAGTGATTTAAAATCTATATGGAGTTCTTATTTCGCGAACAAGATGAAAAATAGCTTTGAAAATGACATTTTAAATCATGTTGCAAAGCTAAGGCTTTTTTTGAGAGCTATGTATGTAAGAAGGGTCATTTCTGCCTTTTAGTGTCCCAGTTCAAACCAATTAAGAGACCTTGAAAGCAATCAATAGAGTTCAAAATAAGCCCATGCACTAATGCTGATAACACTTTATTTGCAGGGAAGTTGTTCAGATCTATGCGCAGAGTTTCCTTAAGCTAATTTTAGGCATTTGGAACAAAACTCACTTTTTTTTAAATCCTCATCTGAGTACTGTTGTTTGTTTTTTTTTTAATTGCTTTCAGAGAGAGAAGGGAGGGAGGGAGTAAGGAGGGGGAGAGAAAGAGAAATATCGATGTGAGTAAGAAACATCAATTAGTTGCCTTCTTGTATGCATCCCAGCCAGGGCTTGAACCCGCCACCAGGGTATGTGCCCTGGCCCGGAATCAAATCCACAACCCTTCAGTCCACAGGATGATGCTCCACCTGAGCCACACCAGCCAGAGCCAAAATTCACTTTTTGAGTTTTTATTTGTAAGGCCTTAGTATATTAAAGCCAGCAATCTAGTACACTAATAGCAGCACAAACCAGTGAGCATTTCCAGAGTTCCATACTTCTGTCAGTGCAGTTTCTTTTGCCACCTTTCCCATCTGGCTAATTTTGTGTCTTAAAGGTCTTCCTCAAATATCTTTACATCTTGTCTATTCTCACATCATTCCTTCCTCTTTTATTACCTTCCACCCGTCCAGATTAATTGTTCCATGCTCAGTTTTCATAGTGTTCACAACTCCCAAAGCATTCATCATAATTGATGTTTTTAACAATTGACACTACCCAGTTTATTTTTTTCCCATAGCAACAATTTTCTATTTTAAAAAATTTTTTCATTGTATTTTTTTCCTATTACCATTTAGTTCCCTTATATCCCCCCATACTACATGAACTTCTTAACTTTAGGGACTGGATTTTAGTCACCTTTCTATCCCCAAGGCCTAAACACTGACCTGCACACAGTGAATCCTAGACTTTTTGTAATGAAGGACAAAGATAGCACAACTCAAACTGCATTTAGAGCTGTATTTTAAACCAGTAAAATGATTGATGCTATGATAATGAAATGAACCCTTTATTTTTGGTACCATCTGTTTAAGAGAGTAGAAAAATCATACATAGTACACTAAAACTTTGTAAATGTTGAAGTGTGAAAATAGTGTTGATTTTAGGGGTATTTTCATCTGAAAAACTTTTATCATGAAATACTGATATTCTGAGGGTCCTAGCTGGCCGTATGTCGTGGTATTTCCTATAGTGGCAGTTCTCAGACTTTCTGGTCTCCAGATCCCTTTACACGCTTGAAAACCGTGAAGACCCGAAAAGTTTTAGTTTTAGATAGGCTGTATCTACCAATATACACTCTGTTAGAAATTTAAAACTGAGAAATTTTAAAACTTTATTTAAAATTCAGTCAGGTTGACATTTTTATGAAAAATAGCTATATTTTTAAAATTTATTAAGAGAAATTCTAAGAAAAATTCAGTGACCATTGTTTTTTTCAGCTTTACAAAACTGGCTGGGTTTTCATATCTGCTTCTGTAAGCAGTTTGTTGCAAAATACTGTTTCGGCCAAAGTCTAAAGAAAATCTGCCCTTAACAAACTATATAATTGGAAAAGGGGGGCCCAGTCAACTAGTCTTTCAGATAATTGTACATACTCTTATGTGTAATCTGAAACCATAGCAGTGAAGTTTTTATACTGTTAAACTAAAATTTATTGGTCTACAAGGTCCGGTACAGCTAACACCATTCTCTTATTGTAAAATTTTTTATTACAAATCATAAGCATGTAATTCTATAACATCACACTCAAGCACACCGTATGGCATTTTAGGTGAAATGTTTAAATTAAAACTATAAATCATTACACCCATATTATTACCCTACCAACCACACTTGATCAGGTCTTACTTCTCCCAGACCCTGTACTTGTACTTTGGTTCTTTTATCCATAAATGATGTTTGCTATAGGCAATTATTGGAAAATATTGGGTCACTGAATTATATGGATCTTCCAAAATGTTGACATATTTCATTATGCAGTATTTTAAAAATCACTAATCTCATCAGTAAAGTGTTAAGTGATAGGGAGCAATTAAGCTGGAGGTGGCAGATATGTTTTTCAAAATTCTTATTTTCCATGAAAGCTCAAATTTTACCATTGGCCATGCATACTGTCAGTTGTTTTCCTTGAAGTAACAGTCTTACTTTATTCTTTGTTGAGAAAAATACCTGCCAGGTATCCACTTCTTGATAATAGTTTGTCTAATATTTATTCTTTCAAGTAAAAATGTGTTTCACGGAAAAGGTAGCTAACTTAGGTTGTAACTCTTAACATTTCCACATGTGCTTTTCCTTGAGACAGCCATCATACTTGGGTGCCTAGGGATAATACTTTACACCTATAGTGCATTTCATCACACAGAATATTAAAAAGATGTGATATATTCAAGGATCAAGTTTCACAGAGCAAACAGTTTTTACAGCAAACGCTTGGTAGTGATAACTAGTACTAGCACATTTTTGTGCCACTGCCTTGATTTGTGCTAAGGCTCTGGCAGTTTTATCCACCGTTTTTTTTATTTCCTCCCAACTTATTGAGGTGAAATTCACACAACAAAAGACCATTTCAGTAGCATTTAGTACATTGACAGTGATGTACATCTACCTCCTTTGTCTAGTTCCAAAACATTTCTGTCACCCAAAGTAAAATGCCTTATTGTTTAAGTAGTTTCTCCCCATTTCCCTCTCCTTTCCCCTCAGCCCCTGGCAACCACCAACCTGGTTCTATCTATGGATTTACCTATTCTGGATATTTTATATGAATGGAATCCTGCATGCGATCTTTTAAGTGCCTGGCTTCTTTTCCTTAGCATGTTTTTGAGGTTCATTGATGTTGTAGCATGTATATCAGTACTTCATTTTTTATAGTAGCTAAATAATATTCCTCTTCATGAATACACCACAATTTGTTTATCCTTTCATTCACTGATGAGCATTTGGGCTGTTTTTAATGTAACTGTAGTGAATAGTGCTGTTATGAACATGCATGTACATATACTTTTTTAAGTCCTTGTTTTCAATTCTTGGGGGTACAAACCTAGGCATGGAATCACGGGCCCACCATTGCTTTTGGGTCATCAATTAAAATGTACAGTGAAAAAGGCAAATAACATCTTAATGTAAAATAGTTTTGATCTTGTGGATTCCCTGAAAGTATCTGGGGGATCCCAGGGATTTGTAGACCATACTTTGAAGTCTTCTGTCCTGCAGATTTCAAAGTTGGTCAGGTATGAACATGTGAGTCGTCATTTTATTACCCCTAGCACGAACTGATGCAGGTTGGGTAATCCTTAAATCTGCACTGTCAGGTGTCTTTTATAATCTCTACTTTATAGGTGAGTAAAGTAACATTTAGGGAGTATAAATGATGTATAAGTAAAAGAACTGGATACCAAATTCAGGTTTTCTTATTTCAAGGCTGATATTGTTATTACTACTTCACAGCTCTTTGGGTGAATGAAACAATCAGAGAGGGTTTTTTGAGGGAGTGATTTTTAGCTTATGAAGAGAAACTATAATTATGGTAAAACTTTTTAATGGTGCTCTTGTTATTTATTTTTATTAGAGACATTTTAAATCTAAAGGATGTGATCAGTGTCCAGCTGGAAGATAATACCTCTAGCAAAAGTTTTTGCAGCCAGTCTTGTCTAAGAAAACTCTCTGTTACCCTATATACTGACAGCATTTCAACCAAATGCAGCATGTGTCAGAAGACTACTCTCGTAAGTTGCATTTTTTTTTAACCTTTAGGGACTCTGATCTATGTAAATACCAGAATTTCTACTGAATCTTTTTTTATTTTTTTAATCCTAGATTCAGTATGAAGTAAAATACCAGAATGTGAAACAGACTCTTTGCAGTAATGCCTGTTTCTCAAAGTTTCACTCTACTAACAACCTCATCATGAACTGTTGTGAGAACTGTGGAACATACTGTTACACTAGCTCTGATCTGTTCCATATACTTCAGATGGAAGGACAGTTCCATTACTTAAATAGTTCGAAGAGTATTGCAGCATGTAAGCAGGTATGAATAAAAATCTGTTGTGTAAAGAGAGGACCGCTCCATTTGAAAGTGACTGCATAGGACTCAACTGAAAAATTAGAGATTGAGTTCCTTCCATGAATTGGTTTGTGAATGGTTTTACTTTAGGAAAATGTGGGAATATAGATTTTAATAATATTGGTAACAGTTTTGGTGATGGTGAAGATGAAATAAGACTTCTGATAGTTCCGTTTAGTATAATTCATGATAGGTGCTGTACAGAGATTTTCCTAAGGAATGTCAGGGTGATCATTTTACCTTGAAGAAAGGCAAACAGATGGGAACTTGTTTGTAAACTACAAATAAAAATAGCAAAAATAACAGTAGTTTACTGGTAAGACTCAGCCACAAAGTGTTTTTATTTTTAATTCCATTTATCTCTTTACACATAAGCAAGGTTAAGGTAAAAGAAGAATATAACGCTTTTTCTGCATCAGTCATAGGAGGAAATAATCCCCTACTCTTGGCAGGAGAGCCTTGGATGGGTGATCCTGAGAGAGAAGCTGGCCCTGCTTTGGTAGACTGAGATGAACACAGTGGTCTGAGTCCCTTTTATGAGGTGGGACTGTCACATACCTTGCTGCTTTAGATGATGCTTTGAGACACACCTCTATCCCTATAAGTTCTTTCTTAAAAACAAGCAACTGAAGATGGGGGTCTTAACAAACCATAGTTCAAATAGGTAATTGGTGAACCACATCTTTTTTATGGCAGCTGCCCATACCAGAGAGGATCATGTCTTGGGACCAGAAATGGGAGAGTGAAAGGCATGGAAGCCTTCTTCCAAAGGCAAGAAATGCGATTCCTGGATTTCCTTCTTTATCCCTCACATTCTCATACTCAATAAATAGGACTTGTCCTGTTTTTAAGAACTTGTATTCAGTACTTATTCAGCCCATGTGATGGGGCAGGGCTGATCTGGGTAGATGTGTTAAAAAGCACCACATAAGTAGCCCTGGCCAGGGAGCTTAGTTGGTTGGAATGTCATCCCCTACACCAAAAAGTTGCGGGAGACAACCAATCGATGTTTCTTTCTCTCCCCCGCACCCCGCACCGTCACCCCTTTCCTCTCTCTAAAAAAAAAAAAAAGTCCTCCAGTGAGGATTTAAAACAAACAAAAAACACCTCCTACGGCCTGGCTGCGTAGCTCAGTTGGTTAGAGCATTGCCCGATATGCCATGTTTATGTGTAAGATCCTTGTTCAAGGCACATAGAGGAATCAGCCAATGAATGCATCAGTAAGTGGAACAGCAAATTGATGTTTCTCTTTTCTCTAAAATCAATAAATAAAAGTTTCTAAAAATAATTTTTTATGAAGCACCACCTAATATTATGCTCAGCATTTAAGATGTTGTGTGATAGTGGTAATGGAGAAAAGCTAAATTATTAGTGAACTGTGATCAAGAATTAGAAAATGTTCAACTCTATGAAGCTAAAAATGGGGTGACTTTTTAAAAAGTGGATTGTTTGGTAGAAGTGTAATGATCTTGGCTTCTTCATTGCTTGTATATGTATTTTAATTGCTATTATATATCCAACAAATAGTTACCGAATAGCATGATCAATTTCCTGCATTTTAATCTTTGTAATTCATGGTGCCACCTTTTCTGGTTTTTAAGAAAGTAAAAATGTGGTTTCTCTGTCATTATTTGTAGAGCAATGGTATTGGGTATGTTTTTATGATAGTATGTTAATAATTTGTCATATGCCAGCCATGTATCATTTTAATCTCTAACAGAAACCAGCCAGAACACTTACATCTAGTCTTTGCAAATCGTTGAAGCCCTCAGATGAAATGATTGAGATTACCAATGACTTGGGGAAGACAGAGCTTTTCTGCTCTGTTAATTGTTTCTCTGCTTACAGTAAAGCTAAGATGGAATCTTCTACAGGTAATACTTGCTTAGTAATCAGAGGTTCGGTAACTCCTGGAGAATATTACTGCTTCGTTTAATGTATAACCTTGATTCATTTCCAAATTAGATTTAAAAGTAAAAACCATTAAAAACTTTTTGAAAAGAAATGGTTTCTAATACTTTTGTATAAAAGGAAGGCTACTTCACCACCAGACATTTAATGTTTGTGAAGATTGTTTGTTGTATTAGGGTACAATCTTGTACTTAGTCCTGCTTTGTAAAAAACAAGGCTATTACAGTTTTCACATAAACTAGAGCCAGTTGGAAATAATGTGAAGTTCACTAACAGAAAAGCAGATAGTCCAGGGCCAAGTATATATTCCCTCAAAGATCCACCTGTAGGACCAGTAGTGCTATTTACATATGGTGCAGTGAACAGTGCTCTTGGGGCTTGTACATCTTGCAGACTTACTGTGGAAATCTCTATAAAAATAGCTTAGACAACAGCCCGGTTCCATTTGTGTTGAGGTTTGTGATTCCTGAAAGAGTTAGAAGTGCTACCCATTAGGAGATTCTATCAAGTGTCTTTTCTGTTCTTCATGGTAATTTCACAGATCAAGGAAAGAGTATAAAGGCTGAGAAATGGTGTGCAAAGATGAAAGATATAAAATGATAGGAAATGTAAATTATTGGTTTAATGTTGTGATTGATATTATCCTAAAGAACCTGGCTATACCTAAGCCTTAAAAAAAAAAATCATGCCAGTACCCAGCAATACCTAAAGTTATTAGATATTTGCATTGTTCATTGACACACTTGTTATTAAATAGTGCTTTATGAGTGATTGATTCTGATTTATAAATCTTTTTATTAGTAAATATTTCCATGGCGCATGATAATTCAATGGAGCTCCTTTCTCCAGAGAAGCCATTTTCTCCAAAGAAAGATACAACTCCAGTTATTAGCAATATAGTGTCATTGGCAGATACTCACGCTGACCCACCCACCATGAACTCTGATGTCTTACAAGGTAAAAACTGATATGATATTCAACATATATACTGTTTTGCCATACTTGAATCTATATTCTAAATGTTCTTTGTGTTACTTGATATGAAAGAAGCATTATAGTTTGTGATGCTGTTTTTATGATGCTATTTTATAGATTATGGTATAAGATCTTGAATTTATGCTTTACCAGGTACAGTTTCTTCAGAAAGAGGAAATGTCCTATCAGATGTAAGTTGGGTTTTCTTTGCTATCTTTCGTAAGTTTTTTTTTTTTTAAACGTGTGTCTGTGTATCTGAGCATATTAATTCCTATTTTGATCCTAGAGCTCAAAAAAGTAGAGCAATAAACACCTTTTGGGATTTATATTCAGTTTCCCAAATCTCAAGTTTGACTTAATAAGAATATTTAAACAGGAGTATTACTAGTCCTAGTTTTTTCCTTTGGATTCTTATTTTTTGTAATATTTATTAAACAATTCTACTCACCTGAGCAATAAAAAATTTTTATTATAATTATATACCAAAGACCCTTGAGCAATTAATGTTGAATCTAGATTGCAAATAGATAAATTATAAATAATTGTTAATGTTTCCCCCTAGTGGAGCTCATACTGTAATTCACCCATTGACTTTATTGTGTTGTTAAAATAGGTGCATTTGATATTTTAATTATTTGGAAACTGTTAAAACAAATCTGATTTTCTCCTGAAGGTTTCTAAGAGTTCACCCAGCAAGTCAAGTAGTAGTGTTGCTAATAGTGGTGTGGAGCACCCAAGCCTTTCACCACCTTCCTCAGTACTCAGTCAGCCTACAGTTGGCTCCAGTATGGAAGCACAGAAAGACCAAGTGTCAAACCAAGATGCTACATGCAGTAAGGAATCTATGAAAATGAGTGACAGACTCTATCATCCAAAATTTACATCTAAAGTACAGAAAGTTAAAGGTAAATCAAAAAGTATTAAAAATTTTCAGTGTTCAAATTTCCAGAAGTTAGAAACCAGTGTTAAAAAGGATGCAACCTTCTGTTACTCATGCCAGTTGTTCTGTCAAAAAAAATATAGGTATGGGGGACAGTCATTTGCAACTCAAGGAATTTCTAATTGGAAAAAAACTCTCAAAAATTTCAGAAAGCACGAAAAGAGTAAAATGCATTTGAAGTCATTGCAATTTTGGAGGGAATACCAGTTCTGTAATGACGCTGTCAATGACAATTTATCTATTCATTCAAAACAGATTGAAGGAAATAAAAAGTACCTAAAGCTTATAATTGAAAATATTTTATTTCTTGGAAAGCAGTGTTTACCCTTAAGAGGAAATGATCAGTCTCTTTCATCTGTGAATAAAGGCCATTTTTTAGAACTGTTGGAAATCAGAGCAAAAGATAAAGGAGAAGAAATATTTAGACTTATGAGTTCACAAGTTGACTTCTATAATAGTACACAAATTCAGAATGATATCATTGAAATAATAAAGACTGAAATGTTGCATGATATTGTGAGTGAGATCAATGTCGCCTCAGCTTTTTCATTAATATGTGATGAGGCAACTTACAGTCCCACAAAAGAACAGCTTTCAATTTGTGTAAGATACCCACAAAAAACATCAAAGGCTATCTTAATTAAAGAAAGATTCTTGGGTTTCATAGATGTTGAAGAGATGACTGGGACCAACTTACACAGGACTATCACAACTTACCTCCAGCAAATTGGAATTGATTTGAATAAAATGAGAGGCCAGGCCTATGATAGTACCAGTAATTTGAGGATAATATTCAATGAAAGTGCAGCAGAATTCAAGAAGGAAGAGCCCAGAGCTTTATATATACATTGTTATGCCCATTTTTTGGATTTAGCAGTAATTAGATTTTGTAAAGAAGTAAAAGAACTCCGAAGTGCTCTAAATACTCTCGGTTCTTTGTTCAACACTATTCATATGTCTGGGGAAATGTCTGCAAATTTTCAAAAGATTTATAAACTAAGTCAAAACAAAACCTGCAAGAAACATATATCACAATCTTGTTGGACGGTCCATGATCATACATTACTATCTGTGATTGAGGGTCTTCCAGAGATTATTGAAACACTGGAAGTTGTATCAAGCCATTCTTCTAATACAAGTTTGGCTGATGAATTGAGTGATTTATTGACACTGGTTTCCAAATTTGAATTTATCTTTTGTTTGAAGTTTCTTTATCGAGTATTAAGTGTCATAGGAATTATTTCCAAAGAGCTTCAAAGTGAAACCATAAATATTTTTTCTTTGTCTTCAAAAATAGAAGCAATTTTGGAATGTTTATCATCTGAAAGAAATGATGTCTGTTTCAAAACTCTCTGGGATGGAGCAGAAGAAATATGTCAAAAAATAACCTGTAAAGGTTTTGAAGTTGAACGGCCTTCTTTTCATAAAAGAAGAAAAATTCAGAAAACAATAGAGCTTGGCAATTCAGACAGTATGTTTTTTCCTACCTCACCAGAAGAACAATATAAAAATATTTATTACCAAGGATTAGATACTATATTACAGAATTTAAAACTATGTTTTTCAGAATTTGATTATTGCAAAGTGAAGCAAATTTCAGAACTGTTATTTAAGTGGAATGAGCCATTAAATGAAGCAATAGCCAAACATGTCCAAGAATTTTATAAATTTGATGCGGACATCATCCCAGAACTTAGATTTTATCGCCAATATGCAAAGCTCAACTTTGTCATAGATAATGATCCTATCAACTTCATCTATCTTGGCTATTTGTTTATTCAGCATGGTCTTCATAATAATATCCCTTGCGTATCAAAGCTGTTATATATTGCTTTGTCCTGGCCGGTTACTGCAGCAAGTGTTGAAGACTCATATTCTATACTGCCTCGTCTTAAAACATATTTATGTCATACCATGGGACAAGAGAAGCTTAGTGGCTTGGCCCTAATGGCTGTCGAGCAGGAATTGGTAAATAAACTGCTGGAGCCTGAAAGACTCGATGGAATCGTGGAAAAGTTTATAAATCAGATAAAAGAAACATAGGGCTTGCTAATTTGAATTTACCTAAAAGAATTTTGTATTTCTATTGCAATATAACAGTTATTTGAAATTCTTGTCTCTTAAAAAATTTTTATCTTCAACTTGCTTTTTTCACTTCACATGGTACTTTTGAGATTGTCCCATGTCAGTACGTAAAGAGTTTCTTGATTCTTTTTGTGCAAGATTTAACTTTATGGACGTACCATAATATATGGGAATAGTCCCTACTAAACAGATACTTCAGTTCTTTTTTGTTAGTACAAATAAAGCTGCATTTAATAACTTTGGACTAAGTCATATAGCACATTAGAAAGATAAAATTTTAAGTTAGAATTACTAGGTCAAATATTTCTACATTTGTATTTCTGATTGGCACGTTGCTTTCTACAAGGATTGTGCCAATTTACAGTCCCATCAACAATATATGAGTCAAGTATTTCTGTCTCTGCTGATCTATTAGATAATGGTATTTTAATCTCTGTGGAGATTAAATCTCAGTGGAATTTTGTACTTTCACTTAAGGATAAGACTGGGTATCTGCTTGAGCTATTTGTGTATCCTTTACTGTGAATTATACCATTTAAGTGTATCCTTTACTGTGAATTGTAACATTTAAACATTAAAACCAAATACTGCTGTTTCTGCATGAAAAACAGCTGAATGACACAATAGGAATTCTCAGCCCACTATATGAAACTATGACTGTTTTCCAAGTAACCCCCAAAAGACTACCTAACTTCATACTTTGTAAAAGTTAAGAGAACAAAAAGAAGTCTGTTCCTTAAAGGTCTAAAAGAATTTAGTGGTAGAACAGATGTACCAGGATTTTTTTTTCCTTTTGGGGGGAATATTCCTCTGCCACTTTTCCTTTGCTGTTCCTTTCATCAGTTTTTATAATCATAATTTTTCTAAAAGGAGCCTCCCATTTCATGGAAGATTCCCTTTCAAATGTACTTGCTTAGAGTTGTAGAAAAGTATTCTCTTAATTTCTTCTATACGTATATACTTTTTTTTAAATTTCTGGGTTTAGAAAAAAAATTTAGAGAGGGGAAAGAAGAGAAAACACCGATATGTGGTTGCCTCTTACATACCCCTGACTGGGGACCTGATGCGCAACCCAGGCATGTGCCCTGAATGGGGAATTAAACCATCAACCCTTTGGTTTGCAGGCCAGCATTCAGTCTACTGAGCCACATTGGCTATACTAACTTTCTTCATTGATCTTTCTGTACATGTTTTCTTTCTTGGTTACATCAACTAGTGATTTGATTTTCATGCAGTCTTAGATTTATCAACCCTCCTTTATTTTTTAAAATTATGGTTGATTTTAACAAAGAACACAGGTAACATTTGTCCATGCTCCCAAATTTTATTTCTGAAATAAAATATTATAGATCAAGTTAAAGCTCCCTGAAAAATCTTTTCCTGATAACTTTTCGATTTTCTCTAGTAACAAACAGTTATTTGGTGTTCATCATTCCATGGATGTATAATTTTATACTTAGTATACGGCCTTGTTTATAAACTTTACCTAAAACTTTATAAGTTGTATTGTACATATCTTTCTGCAGTTTTTTTCACTGTTTTTGAGACTTACATGGATTTTTCATTTAACTGCTGAATAACTTAAAATGGATCATTAATAGCATATGATCTTCCACTTTTATAATACTCCAAGGATCATTTTTATATGTGGTATGCACTTGTACATTCAACAAATTATCTATTGAGACACTGTGTATCACACATTATTCAAGCTGCTGGAGAACCAGCAGAGAATAAAATGAGAATCTGGCTCCAATGAAACTTAGCTTTTTAATATGGAAGTACAGGGAAGACACTAGAAGAGGTTGTTTATCAATTATTTTCATGTAGATAGATGATAATACAGAAAAGAACATTTGTATGCTGTACTAGGATAAATACGAGGCTTGGGGAGCTGTGGCCATTTAAGGCCTTACCCAGCCACCCATCCCTGGCACACAAGTTCAGAAGATCTGCTCTAAGGTGCTTAACTAGAAGTGGACTTGATGGGTTAAGGCTATACAGTCTTCCACTTTAATTAGACCTCACAGTCATACCATTTTTTCATTCCCACCAACAATATCAGAGTTATTTATTCCACATCCTTGCCACCATCTGGTATTGACATTTTACTTTTTGTAAAAAATTGATTTCAACTTTTTTTTTTTTTAAACCACATAGAAAGCAGTTAACCTTCCCTGGCCAAGTAGCTCAGTTGGTTAGAGCACCATTCTGATAATGCCAGGTTGTGGGTTCCATCCCCAGTCAAGACACGAGTGAATGAAGCAACCAGTGAACACATAAATAGGTGGAACAAGTCGATGTTTCTCTCTTCCCTCTAAAAATAACTTCAGAAGTCCATCTCTACTTTTGAATGTTTACTGCATATAGTTTCATTATAAAAGTGCTTAACACTATGAACTTTCCTCTGAAGTTTTTGCCTACCATGTATTTTTCTGATTTTCATTATTTTGTAGCTATTTGCAGTTGTAGTTTCTATCTTGTCATGGAAGCAAGAGTTAATTTCAAGAAGCTAGGTGTGTTTAATTTTCAGAATAATCTGTAGTCTATAGTCTATAAAGCCAGTAATCAAAGACCTAGACCTGAAAAAGGAAACAACAACAGCCATATCTGTTGAATACCTACTATGTAGACTAGTACTTTTCTCTGGGCTTTGGTATTTGATAGTTCACTTAGTTCTCACAACCACCTATTATTACTTTATAGAGGAAACAAAGACACAGATATAGATCACAATTCAGAATGGTGAATCTAGGTTTTGTATACCCACATAGTGTGATTCCAAAGCCCATTCTGCGCTACTGCCTTTTCTTCTGAGTTCCTTCTAATTTCCAAAGTGATTTTTATCCCTTTTAATTTTTAATGCTTTCATGAATTGTCACTTACCTTTTCGTATTTTATCTGAGTCCTAATTCTGATAGATTAATACATTATTTTATTGCTTTTATCATAGAAACGTTCCGTAAGGACTCACTGTTCAATATTCTAATTTTGTATTATATTTCACAGTTCTTTTCTGTTGCTTATTTATGTGAAATCCATTTTCCTTTCAGGAGGGAAACGAACAGACTTATCAGAGATAAACCTAATTATAACCACCAGAAATGCATTAAAGAATCAAGGTGGCAAAAATAAGTGTAGTTTTTAAAAAGCAAAAACCCAGGTTCAACATTTATAACAAATTTCAGTCACAAAGCAACCTGTTGTCCAAACTCAAAAGCAGTTGTAAGACCTGCATGGTACTGGCTACCTGTATAGGTCATGGAGGAAGAGGAGTTAGCCCGATGACTTTCAGAATAGGTTTCCAAAATCAACAGGTTCCCACTGGAAATCATGCAGGCCAGTTTGAACAGAGCCAAAACAAGAAAGGCTCTTGAAGATGCCAATTTGCAAGTGAGTTTAAGGGGACTGTTAAATTCTGATGGTGACTGAGTAGGCTAGGTCCTTAAAAACTCTTGAAACAAACCAACCTAAGCTTCATTCTAAAATAAAATCCATTTAAGGAGTAATCGCTGGCTGTAGATAACCAAATTGTGGACAGAGACAACAGGGGCAAAAGACAGACTGCAGATTGAAGTGCAGGGGGGAAAGCAAAAGCAGATTCGGTAAAATAGGATGCAGGCATGCAAAAGGCAACCATGGACGTTTCTCTCCCTCTTCCTCCCGTTTCTCTCAAAATCTTCAAATAAGCAAAAGATTTCATGAGCCTTGAGGCTAGAAGTTATTCTGTTCCTTTCCCTCCTGAAAGGAAAATGGATTTCACATATATGAGCAACAGAAAAGAATTGTGAAATACACAAAATTAGAATATTGAACAGTGAGTCCTTACAGAACATGTTTATGATAAAAGCAATAAAACAATGTACTATTAAATCAGAATTAGGACTCAAAATATGAAAAGGTAAGTGACAATTCATGAAAGCATTAAAATTAAAAGGGATAAAAATCACTTTGGAAATTAGAAGGAACTCAGAAGAGAATAAACAATTGATCCTTAGAGAAATAAAGGATGAAAAGGTGTTCAATCAAGAGACTTATGAAATATTACTTTGCTGTAAATAAGAAAAAAATCTGCCCTGGCTGGTGTGGCTCAGCTAATTGAGCACCAGACTGTGAACCAAAGGGTCGCCAGTTCAGTTCCCAGCCAGGGCACATGCTTGGGTTGCAGGCCAGGTCCCCAGGAGGGGGCCCACAAGAGGCAACCATACCTTGATGCTTGTCCTCCCTCCTCCTCATCCCTTCTCTAAAATAAATCTTTAAAAACAAACACCTGATATCCATATATAAAATAAATTCTCAAATCCAAAACAATGGAAAGGAATACTGAATATAGTAGTCTTTGGGTTTCTACCACTCTGATTTTATGTTCACCTTCCAAAGATTTTTGTCATACTATTTGATGAAAAGAAATCCCTGGTTCCAAATGAATAGGTAAATTGAAAGCTCGTCTCCCTGAAGCACGAAGTAAAATAATGATTAATTATCAAACACAAAAATGACTCCTTTTTAGGTCTGTATTGTCAAGGGCAAAGTGGTTTTCTACTGCTCAGTCCAAACCACCCCCCTCCCCTTTTTTTAATCCTCACCCAAGGATATTCTCTTTGATATTAGAGATGGGAAGGCAGAGAAACATCAGTGTTTTCTGCCTCCTGTATGCACCCCAACTGGGGTCCGAACCTGCAACCTAGGTATGTGCCCTCACCATGAAGTGAACCTGCAAACTTTGTTTGCAGGATGATGCCTAACCAACTGAGCCACACCAGCCAGAGCCCAAAAACCTTAAGACACATACTGGCTTCCCTTGTTTTCCTTTTCAATGTAGGGCTGCTTTCCAACCTGTTGGGATTACTGTACCAGCATCTGTCATTTAGGTGTCTTTTCCTCCATACCACAGGCTGAGTCCTCCGAAGTCCGTACTTCCTCACTGGCCTCAAAAGAAGTCAAATTTTTTTGTCCCTTTTCCTTTTAGAAATTGAGACATACCTAGCCCTGGCTGGTTGTGGCTCAGTGACTGAGTGCCAGCCTGTGAACCAGGGGTTTGCCAGTTTGATTCCCAGTCAGGGCACATACCTGGGTTTTGGACTGGGTCCCTGATGCGGGGGGGCATGTGAGAGGAGACCACACATTGATGTTTCTCCCCCTGCCCCGCCTTCCCGCCTTCCCGCCTTCCCCCCTCTCTAAAAATACAATCTTTAAAAACAAAAGGAACTGAGGTGTATCTACAGTTTATGGAAACAGTATAAATGTTCCAACCATTTCAGCTGAGACCATCAGCTATTTGAAATAGCCATCTTAGACAATAGCTAAGCTACCCACCCCAACAGTCTAGAAGTTTCCAGCTCCAGTTCATCTGCCCTAGCTGAGCCCAAACTACGGTTACCTTGTTGTCCTGGGCCACCAAGCATTAGGTAACAAATTATTGCTGTGCTGAAAATGGATCATGTGGGCAAGGAGTAAGGCAAGTTAGGAGTCAATTTTAATCTAGGTGATTTCAGTGCCTCTTTAGTTAGTGCTTAGCCAGAACAAGGGAATGCTCTTAAGATGACGATCAAAATCCTTAAAATGGCCTAGCAGTAGGGCCCAACCTGCAACTCAGGCCACATGAGGTCCAACACAAAACAGTCAATTTACTTAAAAATTTTTTTTTTTGGCTCATCAGTTTTCATTAGTGTTTGTGTCTTTAGTGTGCGGCCCAAGACAACTTCAGTGGGTCCCAGGCACCAAAAGGTTGACTTCTGTTCTGGCATCTCAACTCCCAGTCTTTTTTTAAAAAAGTTTTTAAAGAAAAAAATTCACACAACATAGAATTCTTCCGAAGTATACAATTTAATGGTTTTTAGTACACTCAGACATGTACGTCTGTCACTACTTTTAGAACCTTTTCCTCGAATAGAAACCCTGTATCCTCCAGCAACCACACCCCTATTCATTACACTCCCTTCTCAACCCTGACCCCCAGTCCTAACCAACCAGTAACCTATGTAGATTTCCCTGTTCAGACCATTTCATATAAATATTGGGCTGGCCAGAAAGTCCACAGTTTATGTACGATGGCTCTAGTAGTGCTTAGTTGCCTTTAATTTCATTCAAAATATTTTAGATTATATGGTGAGAGCTGTCATATCAGCATGCATTAAAAAAAAAGCTTATTAGCCCTGGTAGGTGTGGCTCAGTGGATGAGTGCCATGAACCAAGAGGCTGCAGGTTTGATTCCCTGTTGGGGGCACTTGCCTGGGTTGTAGTGCAGGTCCCCAGTTGGGGCTGTGTAAAAGGAAACCAACTGGTTTTCTCAGTTTATCTTCTCCCTCCCTTCCCCTCTGTAAAAAGTGGATAAATTAAACAAGAACTTATCAAAATCGGTGAATTTTTCTGCAGCCACTTTAATACTGAAGATGGAAGAAGATATGCAACATTTCCAGCGTTATCATGCTTTGTTTCAAGGAAGGTAAAAACTGAAATGCAAAAAAAAAAAGCTTGTGCAGTGTATAGGAAAGGTGCTGTGACTGACAATGTGTCAAAAGTAGTCTGGTAAGTTTCTTGGTACTTTGGACATTTTGGCCAAGTTGTTGTGGGGCTCTTACATGATTTTGGCCAACACAATAGAATACTCTACATGGTATCTTATGGCTGGCTTCACTTAAGTGTTTTCAAGGTTCATCTACGTTGCAGCATACATGATTATTTCACCCTTCAATGGCTGTTAAATTCCACTGGCCATACAATGTTTACCATGTTTTCACTATTATGAATGAAACTAAACATTCACATACAAACTTTCGTATGAACATTTTTGTTTCTCTCAGGAGTAATTGCTGAGTCATAGGTTAAGGGTTTGAGTAACTACTAGACTGTTTTTCAAGGTGGCTGCATGTTAAATCTCACCAGCAGTGTATGATGATTCCAGTTTCTCCACATCCTTGCCAAAATTTGACCGACTGCAGACATTCTAGTAGGTGTGGAGGGATATCTTCCTCCTCCCCCCAGCCTGACTGAGGTTTAACTTACAAAATTAAGATATTTAAGGTCTGCTTTATGATTTGATGTAGTCATACGCTGTTTAACAACATGCACATTTTCTGAGAAACGCACCATTAGATGAGTCCATGGCTGTGCGAACATCAGTGTGATTAACACAAGCCTCGATGGTATAGCCTAACACACACCTAGGCAACAAACTTGTACAGCACGTTGGTTTAAACATGAGATTATTAAATCAAGCACAAGAAAAGGGATGCATTCAAGACACAGTAAACACAAGATGAGACTGCTGCTGGTGTAACATGGCATATTGTTTTTGACAGTAAATGTTGATAAGTAGTATACTCTAATGATAAAAAAATACATAAAGCAGCAACTCATTATGAAGTATTATACAATGTACATAATTGTATGCTCCATACTATTAAACAAATGGCAGCACAAGTTTGCTTACACCAGCATCACCATGAACAGGTAACGTTATGACAGTTATGTCACTAGATCAAGTTTTCTGCTCCTGACCACTGTACATGGAGCCCACTGTATGAAACACTAGGCAGCACATGACTGTACATATACATTGTGAAAGCATCCATCACCTCCCATTTTTTTTTTGAGACCAAGTTTTAAGCAAATTTCAACCCTACAATGTACTGTTAACTGTAGTCACCATGTTATTTGTTAAATCCTTAGACTTTATAGTTTTTTTTGAAGTGCTTTACTTCCAATTCCCTACTGATCAATGTCAAGCACCTTTTCATGTGCTATTGGCCATTTGTCTTCACTAGAGGAATTTCTATTCAAACCCATGGCCTATTTTTTTAAAACTTTGCTGATTTGTTGTTCCACGTATTTTTATGCATTCATTGGTTGCTTTTTGTATGGCCTGGATTGGGGATACAACCCACAATGCCTTGGTGTATCAGGATGACACTCTACCCAACTAACTACCAAGAAAACCCTATTTTTAAATCTTTTAAAAAATGCATCTTTTACATATTCTGGACAGAAACCCCTAATTTGTTACATGATTTGCAAATACTACTTCACTGGGTGGTCTTCACATTTGCTTGATGGTGCCCTTTGAAGCACAAAGTTTTTAACTTGGTAAATCGAATTTGCTTATGTTTTTCGTGTCTTACCTAAGAATCCTTTGCCAAACTCAAGGTCATTAAGATTTACCCATTTTCTCCCAAGTTTCAAAGTTTCCATTGTTATATTTAGGTATCTGAACCACTTTCAGTTAATTTTCATACATGGTGTGAAGTAACAGGCTATATGAATCTTAGAAACAGCTGCAATCACGTTGAATCTGTAAATCAGTTTGGAGAATACTGCCATGTTAACAGTTCTCTCAATCCCTGAACAGACATTTTCCCATTTGGATCTTCACAATTCCTTCCAAGTCTTCCATGCTTCTCTTTTTGCCTCAGGCATGTTTGGAACGCAACCTATTTTTGGTGCAAAACATTACATGCCCCAAATATCACATGTTAAAATCTTTTGGACTTTACCCATGTTCTAAGTTCTGAGCTAGTTAGGCTTGTTTACCCTCCACCTTGTCTTCATACTCAAAGGCATCGCAGGCATTGTGCCAAGTACCTAAAATACCAACTACTAATCAACACAATCCTACTAGGTAGGGATTAATATTCGAGGTTTAGCAACTTGTTATATAGCTAAATGGTCTCAGGGCTCCCAATTCCTTCAGTACTAAAGCTCTATTACTAATTTTCCCTTAAAGACTCCATGGTCTAAAAGCTTACCAAAATTTAACACCTTTCTCTACTCTGCTATCAAATATAAAACTGTGTATCAGACCTTCTAATTACACGGTCTAGGAAAGGAGTCCTCAACTTGGTCACTGTGAACCCTGATTGGCCATAGTTGAAAATACCATTTATTCCTGTGCCAGAAAAATGCTAAATGCTTTGTGCACCCTCTTTTATCTGAGGAACCCAATTAAGAAGGTAGTATGTTCATTTTACCAGTACGCACACTGCAACTTGCCAGATAATGCAGCTGAGCAAATTGCAAAACACTTGTACAGTAGTTAGGAAAGACCCCATTATGCTCCTCCCTAACTACTTCATTAATTATACTGCTGATTGTTTTTGCCTTGAGGTCCATAAAGCTTCAGATCAGTTGGCAATCAGAAAGGAGTTAAGAGAAAATTGAACCAAGACATGGACTCAGATTTTTGATTTGGGATGGCTGGTCTCCCTTGTTTTAAAATATATGGCAACCACAGATAAGCAGAGTGACTATGGCCAACGAGAAAAGAGCAGGATCTTGGTCTCATTCCTGGTACTGACTATACAGTTAATTCAAAGCAAATTACATGGGACCAAGTGACTGCTGTGACTTTCAACTCTTTCTTTGTGACTATTTTAACTAATCTTGAATACTCTTTTGAATTCCAACTTTCTTCTCCTTAATCACAGCAAGCTCATAAAATTAGCACTTTACCTATAAAACCTATAAAGAGTAAAGGCAATTTTAAAATTTGATGTCCAAATCAGTTTAGTTAGGACAGAAAGGCCATCTAATTGATTAGTAATTAAGAGGCTGAAGTAGCTCTGACAAAAAAGCCTCAAGAAATAAAGTCCTGAATAATTTGTTCTATGTCTAGAATATGGAACATCTTTTTTAAAGTCACCTAGAAACAAGTTGATGACATAGGAAACTTCTAGAAAATGAAAGAGAACTACTTAAAAACAGAATAAAAGGACAATCTGATTTTAAAATGTCTTTATTAACAACAATTAGGTTGTTCATTTCCTCTTTGCCCTCTTCCTCACTGGTTTCCTGGACACAGAGTTCACCTGATCCTGCCAATCAAAGGAAACAATTACTCCCAAAAGATGTAAAAATCAGTTATCAAGTTCGTTAGCACCAACCAAGTAAGCTTCTTAATCAAGAAATGTGGTATCAATAGTATTGAATAGTCTAAAGTTTCTTTAGATGTAGAATGTTTAAATTTCAAACTTATGAGGGCCTTTACACCTGAGTGATACCTATCTACACATGCAATTCATTAGATGAGGAGATAGTAAGCTACTATTCACAGCCACCTTTTTATAAAATAGTTGTATTGGACAGAGCCATGTCCATTGTTTATACATTGTCTATGGTTGCTTTCCAGCTATCAGAGCAAAGTTAAGTTACCCTTTGAAATTGCCAACCATTCTAACAGGTTATATTAATATTATTTGCCTTCTATTTTCAACTATAGATTACCCCACCAAGTAACTATATAGAAGAACAGACAAGGAACTTAAAAATTTCCAAACCTTCCTCTGCATGGTGCTATGCATAGGGGTAAACACACACACGCACATGCACTCTCTTTATTAAAAACTGAAGTCCCTGTTTTTCTGAGGCCCGAGTCAAAGCTAGCGACAAAGCCCTACAACCTCAGAAAGCTGTTAAAATGATTAAATACTTAAGTACTGTAAAAACTATTCAAGAAAGTTTTAATGTAGAAAAAATTAAAATGAGATATTCACACCCAAGTACCATATTTTGCCATGTATAATATGCATTTTGCCCAAATTTTTTAGGGAAAAATAAGGGTACGCATTATACATGGGTAGTCCTTGAAGTACCTTTTATCGATTCTTGTGTTTGTAGTTATTTGTTACATAAAATTTCTCGTGCCACAATATGTTCAAAACTAAATGTTAAAATTCCTTTATACTACAATAACCAAGTACCTAAATATAAATGAATAAAAAAATTGAATTAAAAAACTAAAACTCTTTCAGGAAAGATTTTTTTCCCCTCGAAAGTTTGGGCCACAAACATGGGTGTGCATTATACAGAGCAAAATATGATTATTTTTGTATCACTCAAGAGTCCTTTTTCCTGAAGGCAGTTTACAGAATAAGAATCACTTAACTTACCTCAACACTTCCTCAGTCTAGCAAGTTTTGGCTTTCCTTCTTGGCTGGCTCATGCTGGGTGATGTCTTGAGAACAATTATCCACCTATTTTTAGAAATGTAATTTTATTAAATTAACATGCTCAGCAGATTGCATTCTTACTAATATTTAACGAGTACTGCAAAAGTTTGGGTGCCAGTTGGTGGTCGTTTTTTATTTTACTGTGTTACTGCTACACCAAGGTCATACTCTAAACTTTTTCATCACTTGTACATATGAAATTTTCCCTCCTACCAATGACTAGACAGTTATTCCCCTACTATTTCCTGGATATGGAAAAAAAAATCATAAGAAAATTTTGAATGGGTCCTAAGGTGAATTTAAGGCATTGAAAATACAGCATTTCTCCATTAATTCAAGCCTTTTCTACTCTGCTATGACTGTTTTCTCTACATAACCATGCATTTTTTCCCAGTTCTGCTGTTTAACATTTTTGTAACATTCCCCATCTCTTTCCAATTCACAGATATGCACACACCTATTTTCAGAAACAGAAATACAGAATTATCCTAGGTGTGACAAAAATATTAAAAAATAAAACGTGTTGCCCTGTCTTAGTAGCTCAGTCCATTAGAGCATTTTTACAATATGCCAAGGTCTGCAAGTTCAGTCCACGGTCAGAGTGCATACAAGAATCAACCAATAGCCCTGGCTGGAGTGGCTCAGTGGACTGAGCACTGGCCTGAAAACCAAAGGGTTGCCAGTTTGATTCCTGGCCAAGCCCCCAGTTGGGCGAGACAGCCGACTGTTGTTTATGTTTCTCCCCACCTTCCCTTCTCTCTAAAAATAAATTAATAAAATCTTAAAAAGAAAAAAAAAAAATCAACCAATGAATGCTTAAATGGAACAAATTGACGTCTTGCACTTGTATGCGCACGTGCGCACTCTCTCTAAAAATCACTAAGTTAAAATCAAACATGCTTTATCCTGCTTAGATAAATCAAAATATTTAACCATTAAATAGAAAATCAAATCCAAAAGTCCTCTACTTCTAAGGTTAAGATTTCTTAAGGACACTTACTTCAAGTGAATGAGCACTCCAGTATCAGCCAACATCAACCATTCGTACCTAAAGAATAATAAGAAAAAGTTATTACAAAAGACAAGGGTATAAGGTTTGAAAATGCTAGTTAACTTCAAAATTTAAAGAGTAAAATTCCAGAGACCAAGATTGGGGGCAAGTTACAGCATTAAAAAAAAAATAGGAAGAAACTCCATGGGGGGAATTCTAAAATTATTCTTACGTAAAAATAGACACCTGAATTAGAATGAAAACTGTACCTTCTTTAAAATACAAAAGCCTAACTGCTGTTTTCACCAGTCTGAGTACAATAAAGTTTGACTGCAATCCAAAATATACTATCCCTTATGTGAAGGTATGTGACAACGTTTACCTTACCAATTGAGTTTTAACATCGGCTCTCTTTTCATAAAGCACATACCCTGCGCTCCATTCAAGTAAGTCTTCCACTCTCAGGTGGACTGACCCCCTTCAGCAGCCCTTCTCCGAGAGTGCCCTCCCCATTCCACAGTACACAACAATGCAGTTGTTACCCTGCAATCCTATATATTTGCCTCGTTCTTTCCCTCTAAGTCCTCACTGAGTTTTAAATTAGGGCAGGGAATCTATGCCTTATCGGGACAGCAAGGAACCTGAGTTTTTTCTGAGGGAGAAGACATTCACCTTCATTATATATGCCTGCAGGGTCACTGTACAAAAACCAGAAATATCAGCCTTAATTCAAGTTCCAGGTTTTTCTTCCTCCCTGATTATCACTTACTGCCAAAGGTATATGAAATAGAGTTCCCTGTTGCACATGTACCATCCATAAGGGATACTATATCGTTTTGCACTCTTCCCATTCTCCAGATTATCCTATTCTGCATCCAGCCCCCCTTTTCACCTTCTGAATAAAATCTTTTCAGCACTGGTGTTCAAAAGCAACATTTTTATGGTTGATGGTTTACCAACAACTGTGAGATTTTCACAGTTGAGTCTTTAAAAATTGCCAATCATTATCTAGCAGCAATGACAGATGATTAGGAACAGTCAAATCCTCAGTTCTTTTCCTCATAGGCAGCCATTTGAGAACTGCACTAGCTGACAAGAGCACTGAACATTATCAGCTAAAGCCAAAACCAAATAAAGGCCCAGAACAAACATCCCGGCTCTCTAAAACCTGCCCAAAATCATTAAGGGAAAGACAGTAAATGCAGGACTGTGGATCGTGTCACTGCAGCTGACAATGATTAACAATAGAAGACATGCAACCCCCATTAAAGTTAAAAGTCCAAAACTAGTCACACGCATCTATCTCTATTGGGGGAAAGTGAGACTATTATGTATTCTTTGTAGGTTTTGCAACCTTGCATGAAGAGCACCCATTGCATTTCTTTCATCTTTCAGAAAGCACCTGTATCTGTTCCAAGGGCCTAACAGTACGAAAATGCATTCTGGCATCACACCTCTGAACATCAGCCCATTCTCATTAAAAAGAGTAACTTTCATTGTAACAAGAAAAGAGTATGAAATACAATGCAAGCACCTCAGTAGTGTTATTACTGAAACCCATTTACTCCCAGCTTTTTGACTGAGTAGTTTTTTAAGATCCTCTACACTAAGATTCACAAATTATAGCTATGTACAAATCAAAACTAGTAAGAATCGACCTAAGTCACAGGTTTCTCATTTGAAAGTGCAAAAGCCTATTCATCTGAAAATAAGCAGAATGAAGCAAAATTAACCCCCCCACCCCAATAATGTTCCTGAAGTCCATATTACAAGTACATTCTCTCAAAATTGTTATCGACTGGTAAGAAATAAACCTGAGCTTTAATTTCTAAACACTCAATCCCTAAATCACGGTAGCAAGTGTTGGCCACCGATTTAATGGATTATGCCAGAGGAAAACTCCATCAGGATGTATGCCAATTTAGTGACAGTCTTGTCACTAATACCTAGCATTGTGGTTGCTTTGCATTATAATTCATATAGAAAGCTAAACTAATCATCATTTGCTCTTTCATCTAGCCGGAGTCAAGTTATTTGCTTGAATGAACTACGGATTACAGTACAAATCTGTCCCCACCTTGTGAATTGCTTGCCAAACAGCAAGCCATTTTTCTTGATACAACGGAAGAAAATTCTCAGAGTCATGAAGAAGTTTCACACATTTATGCAAAGTAAACCAAATTTTCCAGTTACAGAGCAGAAAGCATTATACGTGAAAGCTGTTTCTCATGCACGCTAGCTAAAAACCAGTTCAGAGACCAAAGTTGAGTTGAGGTCTGGAACAAAAGTCGATGCAAAGCTTAAGTCCTAAGCAACAAAAGAAGGTGTTTTTGAAGACTCTTAGTAATTAAACCTTTTGGATTATAACATCATATCCCGAAAGCTAAGGGAACCAAATTCAAAAAAACTACTCTGAACATTTGCAGTTATCCTACAGAATACGACGAAGTCTTATGATTGGGAAATGATTCCCAACATGTATTCAACTGTAGGCAAGTCAATGTTTCACCAACTTCCCCCAGGTTTAGAGTTTAAATGTACTGAGTAGAATCACGTTAACTTGAACTATTCACATTAGATTCCCATCTAAGCCCAAGTTAGTAAAAAGTTGTTTCCATGAAGCTCATTTTAAAAAAATATTATATAAATCACATTTTTTTTTTAAAAAACCCACTAATTTTTGTTCATTCACTCAACCTGCGGAGTAATTATCTCTAAAATTGCAGTCTGAAATTATTGATATTGTTGACCTACAGGCAGGTCAGTTTGCTACAACATAGACTCATCATCACATGCTATTACAGTCCATTGTCAAGGTGCTAAAAGCAGTCTACCTCCCAAGTATGGTTTGGTTCCCTTTCCCCCACACCACTGTGTTCCATGTTATCTTCAGTTACAATGCAACTAAAGAAAACCACACAACTGAATCAGATACACCAAAGAATCAAGTTTGCACTTTTTATCTGAGAACTGCAACAGCACTGAATTCTGCCTGACAATTACAGCTCTAAACCCAGCCCACGCAGTTTTGATAAGCTAACTTTACCGTACAAGTGTTAGGTGCTGCACTGTTATTTCATTGTCAGAAGTGTGATGTCAGAATGCCCACGGAATAAAAGTACATAGCAAGTCACCAAGTTAGATTATATTGCTTGTTACCTACCTGTATGCAGTCGGCAATGAGAATCTTGGAGCAAGCAGGAATACTACATCCGGGTCCTAATGTCCATTGCCATTTGCGGTACTACGTTCCTCACAGTTACGCACTGCAGAAATGCTGGCTAAATGCAGTTATGTAGCAGGCCACTACTTTAATAGTGCATAATTGCAGTCCAAGAACACCAGAAAATGTTCCACCAAAACTTAGTGGCTTGCCCAAGAAAAGCCAAGTATCTAAATTTTTATCTGCCATAATATGCCACTTATAAAAATTGCACAAGCGTAACATTACAATTTCCCAAATCATAGTTTATATTAGTGGTATACATCTGTAAAGAGTGGTGGGGTTTACAGTATTTCTTAAGGAATTTAATTAGTGTTCTAGGAAAAGAGGACTATGATTTCACTAACAGAGAACCAATGGGTTAAGCTTGTAAGATACCTATTAAATACAATGAAGTCTCTTTGAGAATGCAGTTTTTAAAGATTAGGAGTAGTAAGTTTAAAATGATCAGTGTTCCTCTTAAAACAAAATTATGAGAGAAAGAGAAGAGGAAAATGGGGGCAGTGATTTCTTTAAATGAGAAAAATGGCTAACTACTTCGAAAGTACTACCTTCCCTTTCCCACCCCAAGTTTCATCAGCTTTTAGGCAACTACTTTTTAAGATTACTTAAATTCACATTAGGCTAAAAACTATCATATACATTGCAAGACTTACAGAAAGTCTATTTGAGTAGCGTACAACCCTTGGTACACTGCTATTTCAGTGATAAGTAAAAAACTTAGTTGAAACTAAGCAACATTATTTGCTAAACAACGTTTAGCAATTCTACAGCCCACGGTAAGGCCATCAAAACCACAACTTTCAGCAGATTATCCATTAGTATCCTTCACCACTCTTCAAAGGTACAGTACTACCAAAAGCTTATTTTAGGGGTCTGTGCCAGCATCCCTTATAAAGAAAGGCATGTAATCTGAAAAATAAACTGAAACATTAATTTTATAGGCAGATTTTCCCATTTCCCCACCAGCCCCCACCCACACACATACAAGTTCACCCTCCATGGGTGTCCCATGAACACCCCTTATTTTATCATTAGTGGAGTCCCTACCAGACAATTCAATCAAATTGTAATGGACTCCTTTCAAATCAAGACCCTTGTTTCCATACAGAAAAATCTCATACATATCACGAATTCGTAGCTTGACTGGGGACAAAACTTCCTCATTGATATAATTATGGGAGAACTACCACCCATTTCCAGGTGTCTTGGTGAAATGAAATAATCAACATTTTCTAATGAGATTCCCTTCATTAGCACACCATGTACCTGTCAGTCACACAAACACAATTGGGTGACATGCCTTTATACTCCTCTAGTGTTTTACTTTTAGTATTGTCCGGTTTCCCAAGCAGAAAGTGCTCAATTGTTTCAACAATAGATTTCCTTTTGTACGCAGGCACAATTCTAAACTTCGGCATTTTAACAAAGATTTGATTTAGAATTTTACTTTTGCCAATTAACACCAAGAACTGAGGTGAAAAGGAAGACACATTCCATAGTAAGAGTTCTAGAACAAAGCCAAACCATTCAATTACTTTGCCTACTTTTAGGAAGCTGTTCCCTCTACTAACATATATACACTGGGAAAGCAGGTTCCCACTGTTGTACTAACAGACAACAGTAACGATGTACTTTAATAATAAGTCAAAATATCTTACTCTAATGAGAGGAGATTCAATGAAGTTGACAATAAATTGACAACACCACTGAAACACTCCAAAGCTTTACGGTGGGAGGGATATTTATATTTGTACTATGTAGCATGAGCAACCCTCTCGAGATTTAATGCTACATCAAATGAAACTATGGAAAAACAGATTAATAAATATTTTACAATTAAGAATGACTGCAACACTATTTAAGTCACCACTAACTCTTAGAAAAGAGAGCAAGTAGTTTATAGTCCTACAGATTTTGCCCAACAAAGCAGCATGAGATGTAGAAGTTTTAGAGTACAAATGTATATGGTTATGGTTATTGGTTTATGGTTACTATACTTCTTACTTTCAGGTTGAATTTTTCAGACTTTATAAACCCCAATCTTTATAAATTGCTCAAAGTAATACATGAAAAGATTTCATGTTTAACAATCTTTAATTCAAATGTGAAAGTTCAATACAAGCCATTTGCAGGGCTTGGGACTTATTCTTTTAAAAACAAGAATGGAGGAATGCAACAAAATGATCTTTCCACTTTTTCTTCAGAAACTTTCAAGGAAAGGATAGATCATAGGGCCATAAAAGATCCATTTAGTCATTCGCACTTTCTCCCCCTACCAGTAATCTTACACCCATTCCATTATCTTAATACACATTCCTGAATGAAGATTTACAGTTCAGCTTTGCTTATATAACCATTTAAAAGTACTTAGCACCACTTGCTTCCTATAATGCCAAACAAATCAAATCATGAAACTACTTCAATATGCATTTTCTTCTTTTTAAAACAAGGGGGTACTTATTTGTAGAAAGGAATACTTAGCCTACAAATACATTTCCCAGAAATGGCATAGGCCATTTGAAGGTCTAGAATTTCTCATGCTTTGAAAGTGGAATACCTAGCCTAATGTGCACAGAAGCATGAATGGCAAAGTTGAAGATCAGTATTATAACTATTTTATCTATTTATTTGAAGCACAGTAAAAAAAAAATGGTACACTTTGGAAATTCAGTGGCACAAGGTACACTGCCATAACTTGAGGGACATTATACAGTTTTTAAAAAAAAGGAAATAAAAAGGAAAAAAAATTCCGTTTCAAAACACTGCATTACATAATTTTACCTGCCCAAACAGACCATTTACAAATATTAGGTCAATAAACTGCTAACATCCATAAAAAGGTAGCTTTCTTACTAAAATGCAAGAATTTAAAAGATAGGTATCTAAACAAGAAAAGACAAAAACAAACTGGAATGAAAGCCTAGATGTCACATCTAAAATCGGGGTTTTTTGTTTGGGCCTTCATACTCTTCTCTCCCTCTACCATATCCTGCTGGAGTTCCAGGCCCCATTCCTCTAGGACCCTGTCCACCCACAGGCCCCGCACCTCCCTGCCCAAAGCGCTCAGTACGCTATTGGAACAGTAATTAACAGTTCATTATATGTAGTTGATGTCCATGTGTGTTAAGTAAATATTTTAGAAGGTTCCGTAGTCAACGTTCGTCGATACAATCACCAATGAGTCGATCCACAGGTACCGGGAACATAGAAAGGAAAAAAGGGTAATTTGAAAATTAGTTTACGATAATACATGCCTTGTGGTATGTTCCCACTTGAGCCATTCTCATACACCTGTTTCAAAGAACAGATCTTCCCTGTAGCGCTAAAAAATTTAAGAATTAGTGTAGATGTGAAAACCCATTCCAAAATGAGTTTAAGAAATTTCACATCAGAATAACCCACTGAAAAGCTTGCGAACTTCTCACTTTCAAGGTCTGAACAGGAAATTTAATAAGTAAGCCTAACAAGCCCAACCAGACAGATTCAATTCACTCAATGAAGTGACAAAGACCTACTCACCAGTTAGTGGCATGTGCTGCGTAAGAAACCTTGAGCTTTTCAAGATCTCAAGACACATCTGCTAAGTTGCAGAAACCTTAAAAGGTTCAAAGTTTTAATAAAATGCTACCAGACTACAAAAAAGCATAAAAGACTAATAGATTTAGTCACTTAACCGGCACAGTAACTTGATTAAAAAACATGTTGCCATGTTCTCACAGGTATACCACCTTCAGAGCCATCACTATATAACCAGAGACAATTATGTTCACAGTACTAGTCTGTATTATTGCAAATTGACTAAATGTACAGCCCACCCCCATAACAGCCCAACTCTTCCCTTAAGTCTTAAAAGTCCACTGGCACTTAGCTACAATTCCATGTTTTGGGTATCTCCCAAACAGACTAACACCAAGCTTAAGTGACTACAGTAAAACAGGAGTTCATTATTGCTTCTAGGTTTTAGGTACTTTTTAAGTCTTAGAAAGCTATGTACCCAAACAGAAAAACCCTATAGATATGCAAGCACAGCAGCCTGAACTATCTTTCAAATTCCATTTAAAATACATCAGTTACTAAGTATTACTCCAAAAAACACAGTAAACAAAAACAAAAATGGCATCAGGGTTTAATTGTTCCTATGCATGATAATTTCAACATGTTTCTTACAGAATACTATAAGGGCTATTTGGAAAGAATACATCTCATTCTTTTATTTTTTTAAATCCTAAAAATTTTAGGGTCCTCACACACTGTACTGTATTTCAAAAAGCTAAAAAGAAAAATTTGGGCGTTTCACAATTATGTTATTAGATCATCTTAGAACCCAAAGGAGCTGTTACATGGACTACAGAAACTTAACTGTGGGAACATCATGTCCAGTTAGATTTTAACAAATTTGCTTACATACCTACAGTCTGCCTTAAGGAAGCACATAAGCCAAAATGTTACCCACATTATTTTTAAAATTCAACTTGAGGGAAGCCAATAGCACTACATTTAACCCACCAGCTATTTACAGCTCTAATTCCCAAAAACCCATTAGTGAATTTAATTAGGTGAGGTCCCATACTAAGTCCTTATGTTCCTATTTGTAAAATAGATCTAGTGAGTTACATGCTGCAGCTTCCTTCCTTTGCCAAAACTCTGTAGGTGAACTAATCAGATTCAATAGTTTTGAAAATCCACTCCTCCCTAAACCCACTTCTAAAGTCAATATTCAGTTCTAAAAATCTGTAAAGCCCTAAATACAGCCACTCAGACCAAGTCACTTGGTTTTCTAAAGCATCCAGATAGGCTATCTGCACAGCTAAAATATGATAGCATCAAGAAGGTTCAGCTCAAATGCACACAACTAGTATGCTTAAAATTATCGTTGGTTTTTCTTGCTACTCTGTAGCAAAAGAAGATGTCAGTTTAATTTTAGAAGGTGTACCTATAGACAGCCCAACAGGTGGGAAACGACGAGTCAAACATTAAACAATTCCCTTTTATTGGCTAGAAGCCACACCAAATGTAGGTATAAGTCCTACACATCACTAAAACATGCCTAGAAACGGCAAACTACTAGTCTAATTCGTACTTATGGCAAATACCAGCTGAAGGAACAACAGTTTGCCATTTGATTACTCTCACTTGGATGTAGAATAATCATTTACATTATCTAACATTTAGAATTTGGACTTGCCATGTGCTAGAGTGCAAGAGTACACAAGCAATATATTGGAAAGCACCTAAGTCTACTTATTGCCAAAGATAACTCCAACATATTATTAACAGCATTGATTTCCCATTGGCAACCATATCTGTTTAGGTTACCACACACTGAGTTCTTCTATGTTGCCAAAGTATTCCTCAATATTACGATTTACACGATAGGGGAACTAAAAGAAGTCCAGTCACCTACTTTAAAAAAACAAAAAAAACAAAAAAACACACACGTAAGTTGTGAAAATGAGAACTTCCTTTGTACTACGTCCCACAGGATACATTACCATGTCGCTTCCCATCATGGAACCACTCATGGTTGCTGGTGGAACTCCAGGATTAGCTTCATAACCTATTCCACCACCACCACCTAAAGGTGGAAATTTCTGGCCTCCTGAACCATAGGGATCTAGGAAACAAAAATACTGGTTACAACTCAACCAGAACATTGCTCTCTAATGGTATTGTTGATTTTAATTTTCATGCTTACCTCCCATGTTCATTGCTCCTCCACCACCCATTCTCATGTCTCTTTCTCTCTGAAAGAAGGAAAAAAAACAAACAAACCATGTATCTGTTCTACACCCATACTATTTTTGAGAGTACCAAAAAAACAAACAAAAAAAAAAAAAACAACAAAACAAAAAACCAGAAAAACCCCCAAACTTAATTTGTTTTCGACATAAAAAAAGATCCATTAAGGCAATTTTAAAAATCAATTTCTGGCCCTGGCTGGTGTGGCTCAGTGGACTGAGTGCCAGCCTGTGAACCAAGGGATCACAGGTTCAATTCCCTCCCCAATGGGGCCGGGGGGGGGCCCCCCCGCGCTGCAAGAGGCAACCACACAATGATGTTTCTCTCTCTCCCTCCCTTCCCCCGTCTAAAAATAAATAGGTAAATAAATAAATAAAATTTCTGAAGCCAATTACTGACACTCAGTTACCAAAAGACCTATAAAGGCTCCTTTCCAACCAATGAATCTTGGGCTAAACCAAAAAGATAAAACTCTTTAAGGCATATCAATCATAGTATACTTGTTCCAAAAAAAAAAAAGGGTGGGGGGTTATAATGTGAAGCATTATATTTAACTGAGTAAAACTTCATTCTAGGTATTCACAACTTTTGTAGACAACTCCAATCAGACTGCAATAGAAATTTACTTACTGGATCCATGTAGCCCATTCGGCTATAACTTTCTTCTCTTTGGCGTCTCATTTGTTCTTCCATCTCACGCTGACGAATCATCATCTCTTCTTCCCTTCTACGTCGTTCCTCCTCTTGCCTGGAAATATTTATCAAGCATATAAACCAAAGTGTTATCACATCTTTTCAAATTCAACCTGAAAAAAGCTAATAGTTTGCCTCACAGCTTTACCAAGACCAGGTTAGAGCCAACACATAAAAAGGTCAGGAGAACCCTCACTGGATGGCTCAGTTGATTAGAACACTGCCCAAAATACACCAAGGTTGAGGGTTCAATCCCCAGTATGGGCACATACAAGAAGCAAGCAATGAGTGCATGAATAGATGAAACAACTAATCAATGTCTCCCTCTCTCTCTAAAATCAATAAATAATTTTTTTTAAAAGATGAGGAAAGTGAGTCTAGAATAGCCCTAGAAATATTCTGGCTAAGGAAATAAGAATTTACTTATAAAACCAATTCAAGTGTTAAACCAACACCGACTCTCTGTACTTCACCTGATTCACTTGCAAAATTTAGGTTCATCTTTTCTCTAAACATTAATGAAGGGAAAAAAGGCTAAGCTTAACAAAATTTTTTACCTTAATTGCATTTCTTTACGTTTCTGCATTTCTTGATTGTGAAGTTCTTCCATTCGTCTTAATTCTTCCTGACGTCGCATCAGATCTGAACATTGGAAAATTTAATTTTGGATGCACTTTAGTGAGATTCTGGTAAGTTCAAAAAGCAACGATCCTATCAGCAAAATTCAGAGGGTCATTTACCTTGACGCAAAAGATTTGCCTGATGTTCATGATAGGCATCTTCCATTTCACTTTCCAATTTGTCTTTTGCATCTTTCATGTTTTTTTCAACTTGCTCCCTTTGCTGTTTCTCCATTTCATCCAAGGACTTCCATCTCTGAGAATATTCGTACTCAAAAGTACCATGCTGGGCAAAACGAGGAGGAGTTTCTCTCTCCCTGATAATATTTAAACATGAATCAAGTTGGGGATACACACAAGAAATACTTCCAGACTACCCTAAAAACATTGGTCTTTCCGTCGGCCTACCACTTGTAAGGAAAATCAAGGAGCAAAGACAACTTTGGTTCATAGAAAAACAATATTTGGTCACAGCAAAAACAATATCGGTATGTCCCAGAATGATACAGTAACAGAACATCGGCATTGATGATAAATCCTATCTTCTTTATTTCCTAATCGTTTCCTCTAGTCAAATTCCTATTCAAGGAAAAATTTCCCATCCTTAAAAATTAAGACACTTACACATGATGCAATTGTTTTAAGAACAAAACAAAACTGTATGTGAAATATACCTCTCAGAAAAAAAACTATGCATTTGAATAATTGCTTCAAAACCTCAAACTTTCTGAGCCTAATGTTTTCATTAAGCATATTCACTTAGAAGAATTTTGCCTATTTTAAACAAAACTGAAAAGTTACCATAAGTTCTAGCTTTCACTTAAAAATTGCTCAAAAGTTTAATCGCTCTTACTTTTGATACATTGGATTCTTCTGTGCAAGTTTTTCAGGAAGACCATCTTCATCATCTAACTGTTCAAGTGGTTCCACAATGACTGGACGAGGAGTTCTAGTAACAAAAGAGGTTCCATCTTATTTTCCAATTTGACTGCCACTTCCTCATACAAGTTACATAAAAATTATTAAAATAAGAACAAGAACTTACGTTGTCAGTAAGAAAACACCTTCACTGCATCTTTCAAATGCTTTTCTTGCTGCTGGTTTAGAAGCAAATTCAACAATGCCTTTCCCTGTAGATCTTCCACGATCATCCACAATTACCACAGCCCTTTCAATAGGACCAAACTGGCTAAAGGCTTCTTCCAACAGTTCATTGGAAACATAAGGTGAAAGATTTCGAACAGAAAGGGCAGCAGCATGTGTGGCAAAGCGAACCCGAAGCTGTCTACCTCTCATGGGTGTATCATCAAGTTCAGCTTTGGCAATTTCAGCCAATGCTCTAGATTCCTGAAAGTTATCAGACATACTTATGTTAATGACCTCAAAAACTGTCGCGTGCCCACCCTGAAAGTTCCAAGGCTAATTCCTATTCCTGTTGTTCTTCCAGCTCAAATTATCTCCAGGGAGCCTCCCTGACACCATTCACAATAGTTAAAATGCCTCACCCACCCACTCCCCTTGTCTTAGATACCAACAGTTATACACTACACAGCAGTCGCATCTTTTCTGCAAGAATGATGGAAATTTTAAGGACCAATTTATTCTTGTTCATTTAAAAACCGGTAATTTTGAAGTAGGAAAAAAAAGGTGGATTCTTTAATCATACATAAAAATCCGACAAACTCACAAGTTTAATAAATCCGAATCCTTTGCCTTTGTTGATAAAAACTTCTCCTGGTTCTCCATATTTAGCAAACAGTCTTTTGAATTCATCCTCCGTAATATCAGCAGGTAGATTCCCAACAAACAACCGACAACGTTGAGTGTAAGTTTTCTCTCCAGGTCTCCTCAACAGAGACAAGTTGGCTTTAAACCCCTAATGAAAAAGGGAGGGAATTTTCAGACACCAGTGACCTCTGCGAACAGGGAAACCCACTAATTCTTGCTTTTAGCCAAACTGGTTCTTGCCAATCGGGTTGCTCTTCTGTTTCGTTAAAAGGCAAAGCAAGGACCCGCTACATTTGTGGGATTTCCACAGTAATCAATATCCTAACATCAAACAGCCTTGGAATCACTCAAAACGCCCGAGAATTGACACTCAGAACTCTCTACAGGTAAGTCTATCAGCAACCTCGTCATCCCCACATGCTGAGCGTCCGACTAAACCAAATCGTAGGAAAAAAAAATTCAAATGGTGGTTAAATATTAAATGAAAAAAAGAAAAAGACCAAACTCCCGTAGCCACCGACATGACTTGGGCCTGCGCTTTTCAGACCGGAACTGCCCCCGCCCTGGTCTCTCGAACCCTACGCGGGTTCCCAGGATGCTTCGGCCTCCGCAGGTCCTATCATAGCCTCTCTTCGCCTCTCCCCCCAGGCCACCCTCCCCCGGCCCTCTGGCGGCGGCACGGCCAATCCCCCGGCGGGAGAGCGGACCCACGCCGTCCGCCCCTGGCTCTGGCGGGCAACCCCGCCCTCCGCCGCTAGCGCGCAAGCGCCTTTCCGACCGCCGACAAAATGGAGGTCGGCGAGGGGGAGGGGGACGAGGAGGGGCCGCGGCCATCTTAGGGAAACCGACGCGTAGCTCCCAGGGACACTCACCTCAGAGTCGGAGATCTTCTCCTCGCTGCGACCACCGGGTCCACCGGGCGGGGGCCCCTGGTGGTGCTGCTGGTGGTAGGGTGGGTGGTGCTGCCGGCCTCCGCGGGGCTCCCCGCCTCCTCGGTGCGGCGGCTTGGGATGGCCACCAGGAGTGCTTAGGCCCGGGCCACCGCCGGGCTTCGGCCCGCCTGGCATTTTGCCGCCTTTGGGGCCTCCGGGTCCTGGGCCCTGCTTAGGCCCTGGGATCGGGCCCCCTGCGGGTGGAGGCGGCGGACCCCCAGCCTGAGGTGGGGTGGTGGGGACTCCGCTGCTCGGCGGCGCAGGCGGGGGCGCCCCGGGGGGCGCCGTGGTGACAGCGGGCGGCGGGGTCGGGATAGGGCCTGGCCCGGTGGTGGCCCCAGAGGTCGGGGGAGTGGCGGGCGGTGCCGGGCCGGAGGCCGGCGGAGCGCTGCTTACTCCAGGAGCCGGGCCGGGTCCCTGAGGAACGACGGGCTTGGACGAGTCCTGTGGCGGTGGCGGCTGCTGATGCGGTGGCGGCTGTTGATGTGGTGGCGGCTGCTGATGCGGCGGCTGAAGCGGCGGCGGTGGCTGCTGTGGTGGCGGCTGCTGCTGTGGCGGTGGCTGCTGCTGTTGCTGGTGCGGAGGCGGTGGCGGGATAGGGGGTTTGGGGCCACCCTGGCCCGGGCCGGGACCCATGGGTCCGCGGTTCTGATTGAGGCCCATGCCAGGCGGAGGGGAGCGAAAGTCGTGGAGGCCGCCACGGCCACCGCCTCCTCCGCGCCGGTGGAAACCGCCACCGCCGCGGCTCCGGAACCGATCCCGAGACATGTCTGTGATCAAGGGGCGGTCGAGACAGAAGCGGAGAAGACGCTTGGGGAACGTGGAGGCCACCTTGCTTCGCACAAAATGGCGGATGACACAGGCTGCGCGCCGCCTTTGTCCTTTTCTTATATAGGCCTGCTGACCTGGCCCGCCTACTTCGTGATCGGTAGCTCCAATAGCCAGTTGCAAGTGCCGTACTTGATGACACTAAGTTACGAAGCGCTAATCTTTTCTATTGGTTCCTGGATGAGAGGCGGGAGGAGTGAGTAGCTGAAGTTTCCAGCTGGCCAATGAGCGGAAGAAGAGTTGGCTGTCGGCCGCTGTGATTTGCTGGGAGGAATTTGAATGGGTTCGCTAGACCAATTTTCTCAGGAAAGCAAATTGCAAGGGCCCTATCAGATCCGATGGAGACGTGTGAAAGGGTCCTTTTCTTTCTTGATTTGTTCTTGAATCAGTGTGCTGTTATCCTTGTCCAGAAAGAGCTTAACGTTCTGTGGTTCCCAGTCACAGATTAAGTGCCTGCTACCTATCCCACTTTGTACTGGGCCAGTGAAATTAGAGAAATACAGTTTTACCGATTTCACACACAGGATCTTTACTGGCTTCATTTTGGAAACTCATTGGAGTACAGATTTGTCTATCAGTATAAACGTCACAATAGGCTTAAGTAAGTGCACTCTATTTTTTTTTTTTTAAGTCCTTGATAGGTGGGTGTGTGTGTGTAGAACAAATAATTTACAAACACAAATAACGGGGAGTATAACGTTTTTCTTAATTCCACTACCACTCAACACTTTATGAACAGATTAAGATACTTTAAAGTTGCAATATTAAAATATATGGAATCAACCAACAGGCAGTATCCTCTTCAAAATCTCCAACTTCTGTGAAGTGCACTAGCCATATTCCTTAATACTCATACTAGTTACTGTCATTTACGGACCTTTTGGTGGATCATTCCTCCCTCAATTAGTATTAGCTCCCTGGTTGGTGTGGCTTAGTGGATTGAGTGCCTGCCTGCAAATTGGAGAGTTACTGGTTCGATTCCCAGCCAGGGCACATGTCCGGTTTGCAGGCCAGGTCTCCAGTTGAGGGTGGGAGAGAGAGACAACTGATTGATGTTTCTTTCCCTCTCTCCCTCTTTCACCTTCTCTTTGAAAATAAATAAATAAAATATTTTTTTAAATAAAAAAATGAAAATATTAGTTCACGGCTTATTGTCTTCCTTTCCATCTCTATTTCTGTTCATCGTCTAACATCTATGTGGATGACCACTAAATGCTCTGTCAACTCTTTACCTCCTCACTTCCAACAGTCTTTCCTTCCATCCTACATGAGCTGCCCCATCTCCATGTCTGCCCCACAGGTCATTCCTTTTTTGTTATTGCCAGTAAGTATTCCATCTCTAAAATCTCTGTTTCAAAAATCCCAACTGTCTGATCATAGTAACTGTTGTTCGACTTCATCAAAACCTCCAAACCATTAAATATTAATTTTTCAATATCTCACATTCTTATAACTTGTGTCACACAGTTTAGAAGTTAAGTCCGCCTGCAAACACATACAACTCTTGTTTTCCTCCTTCTCCATTATACTCACCTGGTAAAACTCCATTGTAGTTGGACCCAACAGTTTACCTTCTTTAACAAGGGCTGAGGCTTTCACTTTAAATTCTTGACCACAAGCCTCAAAGGGCATAAGACTTTTCCTGGCACTCGTACTGAATTTTCCTAGTAAGTTCATTTTCCCACTTCCAGAGATAGCGTATTTCATGCCTCCTCTTTTCAAACTCCTACACATTCCCCTCTCCTTTCACCATAACGACTGACTTCTCATATTTGAGAAAATAAAACTCATCAGAGAGGATCATTCTCATCCAGCTGGAAAGTCACGAGCCTACTTGATTTGTACTGTGGGGTGCAAAAATTAATTTTCCTCCCACATTCTAAGTTCTTCTAACTGGGTTAATCCAATTAATATGAGACACATTAATGGGAGTAAATGCCCAAAATATTAGGGATGTACATTTTGGGGTGCCATAAGATGTGAGACCCAAAGACACATGGGGCAGTTGAGGTTTGTATGCAATTATGGACAAAGGAAAAGGAGGCAAGGGTCTGGGATTTAGAAAAAGTAAGCAGTTTACAGATTGATACTGAAAGGTCAAACATGTAAAATTCTTACTGGGCCACCCAAAAACAATGAGACATAAAAGGAAGTTCAACAAATGGACTTTGCTAGATTTTCCCCTGTCATTTAGTTTATGTTATGATGCTATGACGATTCTTACTTCATTTAAGCAGGGTTTTCCATCTGAATTCCTTTAGGCAGAAACGGGGAAGAGCAAAGGTTTTCTCTGAGTCTTTCGTTTCTTAATAACCAGTTTGAAATCAATATTCCGAAAGGCACATTTTGGGGTGACAAAACTTTGGTCCCCCTCATTACCCATCTTCTTTTCCATTTTTTTAAAAGATGTTATTTATTTTTAGAGAGAGGGGAAGGGAAGGAGACAGAGAGGGAGAAAAACATTACTGTTCAAAAGACAAGTAGTTGCTTCTTACACAACCCCAAACCGGGGATCCAGCCCATGACCCAGGCATGTGCCCCAACTGGGAATCAAACCCGTGACCTCAATTCCCAGGCCGGCAGTCAGTCCACTGAGCCACACCAGCTAGGGTTTCTTTTCCATCTTTCTGATACCATGGAAGATATCTCTTTGCCCCTATCAAAGGGGACCCCAGTTCTATGGATCCCATCTCCTCCTGCCTTTTCTAGGACTTTTCCTTGTATCATCGATTACTTCTACTGGGTCATTACCATCTTAAGAATAAACAAAGCCTTCCCTTTATTCTATTATTCATTTCGTCACTCCTCTTTGCAACAAAACTAAAACAAGTTGTCTCCAACTAGGGACATTTCCACCCCAATCTGTTTAACCTGCTCTTAAACTTGCCAAGGATACCAATGATCTACACGTTGCCAAATCCAATAAAAACTTCTCTATACTCGTCTCTTTTTATCTGTTAGCAACATTCACCATAGATGGCACTCTGTCTTTATGAAACACTCTTCTCACTGGCCTCTGTGAAACCACATTCTCACAACTTTCCTCCTGCCTCAGTGATCTGTCTTCTTCTCTGACTCCTCCCTCTTATGTGTCTAAGGGTGGAGATCTTTCAAGACTCATTTCTGGGACATCTTCAAGACTTCAAATACCACCTAAATGTTAATAATCTTCATATTTATATTTCCATGATAGCGTAGACCTCTCATTTGACTTTCCAACTCATTTGTCTAACTACTTAGACCTCTCCACTTGGAGTTTTAGCTGGCATATCAATTCAATGTGTCCAAACTGCAGCTCTCCATTGTATCGACCTAATCTGTCCCTTCCCCTAATTTTCCCCAGCATAGTAAATAGCATCATCTCATTGTTAAAACAACAAGGATTCATCCTCTTCATAAAATCCAGCAAATTGGCTCTACCTCCAAAGTAATATCTCGAATCCATATACTTCTCTCCATCCCTGTCACTGCAACCTAATCTTTTCCACCTCCATCTCTTATCTAAATTACAGCAAACAATATTTAACCTTTCTCCTTGCTCTCTTTCTGGCTCCTCTCTAATCCATTTTCCATATGGCAGCTAGAGTGATCTTTTAAGAAACAATCATTTAGCCCTAGTTGGCGTGGCTCTATGGACTGAGCACTGGCCTCCAAACCAAAACGATCTGATTCAGTTTCCATTCAGAGCACTGGCCTGACTTTCAGGCCAGGTCCCCAGTTAGGGGCATGAGAGAGGCAGCTCATCAATGTGATCTCTCTCACATCAATGTTTCTCTCCCTCTTTTTCTCCCTCCTCCCCCTCTCTATAATAATAAAAAAAAGAAAGAAAACTTTAAAAAACAAAAGACAAAATAATTCAGATGTCATTTCCCTCCCATATTTAAAGTGGCTTCCATTTAGAATAAAATTCAAATACCTTAACAAGATCTATAAGACCTGACTCGATCTGACCTCCATCTGCTTCAACATCTTTTCTCTCAAGCTCCCTAACCTTATCCACAGGAAACCCCTATCTGTTCTTAGAATTTATCAAGTTATTTTGCATGCTTTTTGCCCTGGTGTACTTGGACTTGCTGCTTACTCAGCCTGAAGTGCTATTCCCCCAACTTTCTGTACTTATGGCTTCTTTATTCTTTTGTCTCAACTTGAACATCACCTCAAAAAAGCCTTCCCTGCCAATTACTATATTTAAAGTAAGCCTCCCCTCTCTGTCATACCATTCTGTATGTGATGTAGGGTATATGATGGCTCTCTGTACAATTTATATTTATCTAGGGTTTTTTCTCTTCACTTGTTTATTGTCTGTCTCCTCTGTTAGACTGGGATTTCATGTGAGTTCTTATTTAAGGCCATGCCACTGGTACATAACACAGAGACTAGCCCTGAGATGCTTAATAAATATGTGTTGAATGAATAAATAAATGAATGAAAGCATAACAATAAAGAGCAGACTTTAGTGCCATCTCCAGGGCCTTGTGCCAAGGTCCTTCACATTTCTAACACACTACCTAAGGGGTGCACACTCCTCAGGGAAGTCATGAGGTTTGATGTGGTTAGTACTAAGTGCTCACTAAATACTACCTACTGTTATGAAAAAATCAGAGCCCTCTAAAGGCATTTGAGTGTTAGGGCCCAGAAGACAAATGGAGCTAAGTAATAGAAGTTTGGTTAGTGTATTCTTCTTGAAGAGGCAAGGGAGTTTATAATGTATTTCAGGAGAAAGTCTATCCTTGAATTTAACAGTAGATTAAAAGAATGATCCACCACAACTACATAGGCTTTTCTTAGGAATACTAGGATGTCTATATTAGGAAAGTTATTATGATATAAGAAGAAAAGCATTAAGCTAATACATCCCATTAATAAATCAAAAAAGGGAGTCCTGCCAGACAGTTCAGTTGGTTAGAGTGTTTTCCCTAATAAACCAATGTTGCAGGTTCGATCCCAGTCATGGCTCATACAGGAATCAACCAAAGAATGCATAAAGAAGTAGAACGACAGGTTGATGTCTCTGTCTCTCTCTTTCTCTTTCTCTCAATAAATAAAAAAATCAAAGAAAGAAAAAATAAATCAAGTAACAAAAAGCATGTGGAAGCTCAAAAGGCATTTGATAAAATTCAACACTCATTGAGTTTTAAAAATTTTTAAATTTTGGAACATGGGGATAATTCTTCTTAAAAAATCTTTATTATTTTGTTGGGTGAAAAAAAGTTCAGATGATACTAATCGTGTCTGGAAATGGGAAATTGCTGATTCCCTCACTTCTACATAATGGAAATAGCTGCCGCTTGGTACTTCGTAGCAGACACTCCATTACCTCAATCTTCACAACAATGCTATGAACTAGACACATTGATTCTTCCCATTTTACAGATGTACAAATGGGTTTACAGAAGCTAATGAGCTTTCCTAGTGTTACACAGTTAATGAACGATAGAGCTGCAATTTGAATCCAGATCTCTCTGACTTTAAATTTCAAGCTCTTAACCATTCTGCTATACTTTCTCCTCTTTCATTCTAGATGTTGATGCTTAGGTCCAGTTATAGACAGTTTTACATTTTTAAAAAGTTACATGAGTAGTACACTACGCACATGTTAACTGTAAAAGATACAGATAATGAATACATTTGTAGAGTTAAATCCAACCCTCATTTACTCCCACCCTATTGTTAAAAGTTTGATATGTGTACCAAAATGAAAATCCTTTTACTTTTAAAAGACTTTATTTATTTACTTTAGAGAGGAGGGAAAGTAGGGGAAAAGAGGGAGAGAAACAGATCGGTTGCCTCTCCCACGCACCCCAACTAGGGACCAGGCCCACAACGCAGGCCTGTTCCCTGACAGGGAATAAAACCAGCAACCTTTGGTTTTGCGGGACAATGCTCAACCAAATGAATCATGCCAGCCCAGGCAGAACAATCCTTTAATATAATAAGTAATAGCTGCTTCAAGTAATAGCCAATATCATAACAATAGCCAAAGTTAATTGATCATTTACTATATGCTAGACACTGTAGAATTGTTTTTTCCTCCATTTTACAGATTAAAAAACTGCTGCCACTGTAATTTAACCTAGCAAGGCAACATGATTTGTCACCTAGACCTTTGCAAAAAGCTTCTCAAATGGTGTCACGATTGCCCTCCTACTTTCTATTTTCCGAGCAGCAACCAAAATCATCTTTTTCAAAAGCAAATCTGATGCCTCTTCATCTCTTCTTTAAAACCCCTTAGTGTCTTCACAATGCCCTTAGGAGAAAAATGCAAAGATGGCCTTCCATTTGCTGGTCATCACTTTCCTCTCCAGTCATTCCTCCCTCTTGCGCTGTTTGCTGCAGTCACACTGACTGCCTTTTCGTTCTTTTAATTGATTTTACTCCCTCCTGAAATAATCTCTCCCTGGCCACCCTCTTCCCACTTTTTGGTGAGCTCCTATCCATCGTTCAGGACTTGACCTATACCTGCCATTCTCTGAAGGCCTTCGGTGACCCCAGTCATCAAGTCGCTTCATTTGATTGGCACACTACTTTCACTCTCATAATACTCAGCCCACTTTATTGTAGAGACTTCCTAAATTGTGCCCTCTAGACTGGAAGATCATAGGGACAATGAGATTCTCTTTTAAACAGCAGATCCCCAGCGCCTGGTACTGGGATACTGTATATATATTCAAATATACATATTTGAATAAACATATATTCAAATGTATATATATTTGAATAAATGAGTGAATCCCTTATCTTTCATTTTCTGAACCATTACAGAATGTCCCTAGTCATAAAGAACTCTATAGTCAGATGTGTGGTAAATTATGCTGGATGGTATACAGAACAATCTTTACCTTGAATGCTCTGAATGTGGATGAACTTATGACTCAAAACCATAATTACAATAAATAAAAAGTATAATTATCCCCTGGTTTGACTTTTTATGAGGCCCAGAAGGGTAAAGGATGGAGATAATATGCTTGATGAAATGCATTGCTAATCCTCAATGAATATTAATTGGATTGACTAAATTTACCTCTTCCACTGTATCCCAGGGCCTGAGAAACCTCGTTGGTTCATTTAATTTGTGTTAATTAGCAACATAGTTCCACCCCTGCAGAGGCTATTCAGTTTCCAAATCTATCAGCACTTGTCTCTATACTTTCATGTACATAATGAAGACCACAAAGTATTTTGTCTGGAAGCAGAAAGGAGGGTACCTAAACTTCCAAAATGCACACTCCTCTGTAGTAAGTAATTCCTAGACCCACCCAACTGGCAAACTCGAAGGGTGCAGTAAAGATCCACACCACCAGGTGTCTCAGTGGCCATACCACTTCCTCCATCTCCTTGAAAAACAGCTAACTGCACACACTCCATTACTCCATTGTTTTGAGCCTCCAAGCAAATAACCTTTACGAAGGGTTGATTTCAAAATTTCCAGCAGATCTAATCAGTATCTACATTGCCTCTCTCAATAACAGAAACATTGGATTAACCATAGTCTCTCACTCTGTTATTGCTTTCCTTTGTTTAGAGAAAACATGCTGTGTTTGTACTGTATATATTTATGTAATTATGTCTTTATCTACTTATTTATTTATAGGGGGAGTGGAGGAGTCTTAGCCTGAAGTGATTGTGAAGTCCTACCTGATTTTGATCGCCTTTCAACCCCACAGTCCAGTGAATGCCCTTCTAGGCTTTCTCCACACAGGTACTATAATCTTAAAGGAATTTACCACTCTTCGTAGTTAAGTTAACCACTTGAGCTGATTTTAAAGGTCAAAAAGACTTAGAACTTAAAGGGTCACCAAATGGATTAAGGTAGAGCAAAGACAGATTCCATATATATGAATTTTTACCAGAAAGGGACATCAGAAGTCTATGATATAAAAAAGAAATAGTCAAAAAATGGTATTGGAATAAATAGCCTACCAAAAAAATTATCAAAGTAATTCCAGAAGGATTAAAAAGATAAATATGTTTTAAAATAAAATCCTAAAGAATGAGGAAAAAAAGGAAGTGAATATCATATCTTTGTCCAAAAGAGAAAATTCTAAGATTTAATATAGCAAATGACAAAACAAAATATCAATAAATTTCCGTGCACATAGATTAGAAATCACCATGTGAAAAACAATAACAAAAATTAAAAGTCAAACTGAAAAAATAATTACAAAGAAAAATTCTAGGTAGTTAATATCTTTAACATATAAAAAAATGTATACAATTTTATAAGAAAAATCACTAAGATCCCAATAAACAGCCAAAATAAATTAACAAACATATGGAAAATATTTATCTTCACTGATAATTTCAGAAATGCAAAGTAAAATGACATAATCATTTTTCATCTAAGTTAACACAAATTGAAACAGCCACTATTGATATAACCCTATTGGAAAATAATTTAGCATATCCTTCAGTAAATGCATTCTCCCTCTCTCTTTCTCTCCCTCCTCTCTCTCTCTCTTTTTCTCCTCCCTCCTTCTTAGTCTCCCTCTCCCTGCAACTCCCTCCCCGCCTCTTTCATTCATTCATTCATTTTTATTCAACAAATACCCTCTGTGTGCCTGCTAGGTGCTGGAATCTAGCCTAAATTCTAAGTACAGAAAAAAACATTATATACATAAACATTTACTGATTATGTATCAACATAATCAGTAATAAGCTCACATTGAAAACCTCCTGCATTGTCATCCATAGACCAAACATCCTATTTTGCTCAAGACGATCTTGGTTTATGCCTGATGTCCTAGTGTAAATAATTACTAAATAGTACTATTAAGACAACTTTCTGGTTGATGGCAGTCAAGTGTCTTGAGAAAGGGGCAGCTTTTCTAATTTGTACAAAAGCACCATCGAGATTAACCACCACCCACGGAGTTACTGACATTGGGTTATTTCTGGTTTTGTTTCTATATTTTTATAATTTCTAAATTTTCATTTTCATGACCTTATCATTATTTTTCTTATTTCACTGGTTTTTTAAATTAATTTCTTTAAGTTATTGATTTTAGAGCGAGAAGAAGAGAGAGGGAGAGAAACACTGATTTGTTGTTCACCCATTTATGCATTCATTGATTGATTCCTGCGTGGGCCCTCACGTGGGACGGAACCTGCAAACCCAGCACATCTGGCCAGCGCTCCAACCAGCTGAGTATCCTGCCAGGGTCTTATTTCACTGTTGTTTAAAGATAAGGAAATTGAAGTGCTGAGAGATTAAGTTACTTACCTAGAGTCACACAGTTATTAAGTGATGGAACCAAGACTTACACTCAGGCAGTCTATCTCCAGACCTTTAAACACTAAGGTAGCTACCCATAGGGACAATTATATCCAACCGGGCTTGTTATTCATTTATGGGGAATAAAGATTACCTATGCTTATGAATGTTATTTGAAAAATACTTACAAATAATAGCCCCAAAAGATTTCTCTTTATTTCTTAAAAATATAGTTAAAATATTTTAAGTTCACTAATTAGAAACAAAATACATTAAAAATACAAATATTTTTTTTAAAAACATAAAATGCAACAATTTATAAAATAATAAGCACACTATAAGAATCCTAAACATTAATTTATAAATGTCTCTTTTTGATATGTTGTTATATTTCTGTTTAAATTTCAATCTATATTAAGTACACACAATAAAAATATCTGTTTTAAATGTGTTGGTGGACAAATGTTTTTCTTACATGATTAATGGGAATTAAACAATATGCATTACTATTAAAATGAGGAAATGTAAAACACCATGTATATTTTATATTATTAAAGATTTATACAAACAACTGTATAATACTACCTTTAATTATGTTAATCTAAACTAACTTTAAAAATCACTTTTTTATCATATACTACAGAAGAACAAAATTTAAATTATCTCCTTAAATGGGACCCTGACATATTCAAGAATAATCATTCTGAATCATACTATGTTGGTACAAATCATTTAAATGTTCTTTAATGGGCTTAAGTGTTCCCAAGTCTCCTGGGCTATGGAGTCACAGGTCACACTGAAGTTTAGCTATAGATGTCTCATCTGTTATGTGTTGACATTTCCTTGTTTCATTCTTAAACATTGGAAGCAGCCTCAGGTCGGCTAAGAAATGAAACAGATTCAAGTTCCCATCCCAGCTCCATCTCAGGCCATTTTTCTCTTTGCAAATTTCTGAACTTCCCTAAACTCCATTTTCCTCATTTGTAAAATAATAAAATAATAACACCTCCTAGTGTTGGCTTGACGATTAAGTGAAATGAGTCACAATGAGCACCTAACATAGTCTGGCTTCTAGTAAATTCTCAATTAAAGTTAATTTTTATTATCATTGTGACATCCAATTTCTGGGAACGCAACTGGAGCTCTTACGTAGTGAATCTGGTTGGATAGAGTAAGATTTGGAAAAAACCTCACTGGCCTGAGCAAAGGAAGACACGATGGAAACACAAATTTGACTGACACTTCCCGAGAGGACATAACGGAACAGTTTGGACTAGCAGGGCAAACCAGGCAAGATCATTAAGGCTGGCTGGTTTTTGGCAGGCATGCTTGGTCTTGCAGGGTGTGTATCTGGGCCAAACCAGATTGAATTTTAATATCCTTTAGGCTCTCACAGGTGGGCAGAGGTAACCAGGTTCTCAGGGACAACAGACAAAAAATTGAACCGAACACACAGAGTTTATAGCAGAAAGAGAGGGAAGGCAGATTTATTAAGCAATAGTACACTCTGCAGAACATGTGAGCAGGCCAACTCCCAGCAGAGGTTGACCTCCAGGGCTGGAAGGCTTCTATTCACATATGGTGGATATTTCCTGGCTAGTTTTGGCAGGTCTTTATTGCACAAGTACAGTAGTTAAATGACTTTAAAGCTACTGTGCATGTGGTCTCCCATGATTTTCCTTGATTCGCCACGGGGGAAGCAGGCCCCGCAATGCTAATTTATTAAAATGATATTATAATGAAGCAGGGGTCATGTAGCATCTTCTGCACAGGTGCATTCATGATCCACTGCGATTGAGCGCTTTTCCAGAAAGCAAGAACAACTGGTTTTATAACAGGGTCTCTGCCCTGTATCTGAAGTCCTTCATCTTAGCCATGGGGCACCTCTGGAGTTTCCTCCTTCCTGACTATCTCCCATCTGAAGGCCACGGAGGGGATAGGCTTCCTGCATTCTCAACACTGCAGTGAAAGACTGTTTAAACAGGCACTCGCTGTCCCCTCTTAATAATCACTAGGACTGCAGCAAGAGCAGCAAAAGGGCCTTTGTTTCATCTGCCTCCCCTCCCGACAAGCCCAGAATAGGGCCTAAGCTCCAAGGCTCTCATTATCATTGCATAGCATGCCTAGAGGCTCATGAACATAGTACCACAGGCATAGAGGCAGTACATAGGAGGCAGCATATTTTTAAATCCCTTTGTCCTCTTTCCAAGTTCAACTCTGGATCCAGATTGTAAAGCTTAAGTCAGGTAATGTGTATTCAGTACATTGCTCACCACAAAATATTGGCTGTTATTCCTCTGTCCCTCTGTGTTTCACATGACCTGGAATGCAGTCAGCATTGGGTGATTAAAGGTCTTCTCTGGGCTTTCTTAGGTAGGGCCTGTCACTTGCTCTTTTGGGATCCTAATTCCCTGTTCTTGGCCTGCCATTGTACTTAAAACAATGCATTACGTTTCTACTGTCTGCTGACTTGCATGTTTCCTCTACAAGGCTGTGAGTTCTTTGAAGACAGAGACCACATCCTTTGTCTGTGAATGCGTATCTTAGGTGCTTAATGAATGTTTCATGACTGTTAAATAAAGCAAAGTACATTTAAAAAAGTAGGCATTTGAGAATCTTTATAGACTTAGATTTGAACCCCAACCTCAGCATTGAAGCTGTGTGCCCTTAGTAGGTTACTTCACTGAAAACGGGGATGAAAATAACTCCCCCTAACATTTGTGATGATTAAATAGCATAGTGCAGGAAAGGATGTAGTCCCTGGACCTGGCCAATTTGGTGCTCAGTAAATGAGTTCCCTTCACCCTCAAGAAATTTATACCAGTAACACAAATCTCTTGAACTGAGTTTCCTTCATTTGTAAAATTCTCATGGGTGAAGAATACATGAGGTAAATGTAAAGTACTATGATGTCTTTGGCTAAGCAATGGCTTTGTTAGCTGAAGGACAAGTCTAATGTGTTATTACTGAGCTTAATTAAGTCTTCTTTGATATTCTATAGTACTGGAAGAAAAATGCATTCTCCTCAGGGTTAATTCAAGGAACATTGCTCACAGGAGGGAAAATCGCGGGTAGGGGTCAGCTGGGAGGCCAGGCGCCTCTCCTCAACCTCAGACAGCAGCATGTCTTCCCAGCCCTCTTCACAGACACTAATAAATCCTGCTAAGTGCATCCTCCTCCTCCTCCCCTGGGGCTTCTTTGTGAATTACCCCAACCAGACCAAGGCTAAAAACATGCCTCGGAATACGTCAGGCCTGGTGGATGGCTGACAGCAGGAACTGAGTCTGACAAAAGGGGTTGGATTTTAAATAAAAACAAATCCGATTGGACGGAAGGGAAAAAAGATAATAAGAAGGGGAGATAAACCAAAGGGGTAAATGCAGAGGTTCCTACCAATGCCCCTGTAAGCCAGATTCCGAGGTTACGTGGTGGCTCCTCCTCCAAATGCTGATTACCCACCTCCATCCCTCCCCCATTGCCTTTTCACTGCCTGCTGAATTTAGACCACGAACCACGTGCTTGCTGCCTCTTCAGAGCCCTCCTGGGAATGCTTCTGCAGCAGCCGGGGGGATCCACAGCACAAAGTCAGGCAGCCTGCCCCTTCTGTGTCCTACAGTTGGCCCCAATTATTTGGGAGGAAAAGCTGCAGTCACACAAGAGACGACTGTAGGAGTCCATGGCCTAAAATTCTGAACAGCCTGCTCACAAACTGGATTAAAGCCATCACCCGCCCCCAGCCCTCTGACGATTTCGGAACTCACCCACCACTGTCCACTGTCTCCTTCCCCATCACCTGCCAGCTGTGGCCCACTTGGTGCAGAATGGCCTCTTCTGCCCCCACTGTTTTTCCTGAGCTAGGAAAACATTTCAGAAAATTACCTCTGACTCACAAGGCTGAAACCATGATTTTGAAAAAACTCAAAACCCTCAATTCTAAAACAGCACCTCCAACCTCCTTTCTTGGGCTGTTTTTTCCAGCTCCATATGAAAACAGCCCTATACTATGTTTCCCATCCTCGCATAATTTTCAAGGTATTACCTATTTACCCCAAGATATCTTAAGTCAGTTTCTTTTTTATAAAGGAAAAACAGCAAAAACAAAACCAAACGTGTTTCAAGTAAAAGAGATAAACTCACTCTCAAGAGGAGAGGTGGTAAAGTGTACCTTCTGGGGAGGGTGTTGACTGTAGAACGAGAATGTCTGAATCCTGGGTGGGCCACTTACTAGTTAGATGGCTTTGCCCAAGTCACTTATCCTCTCTGGCCATTGAGAGAGATTTCTTAATTTGTAACATGGGGATGTTAATAATAATACTTACTTTCAGCATTAGGAGAATTACATGAGTATTTAAAGCCCATAGAACAGCACCTAGCACATGCCACATGCTATAAAACACATACTATTATTTTACTAGAACATCGATTGAAACTCTAATATATACATTGCAACTGAAATTATTTATATTAAATATAATTTATTTCATCTTTGAGTTTAAAGAAACAAGCAACTCAAGTTTCTTGATTATCTAAAAATGTTTTGTCTTATCAGAAAAGAAAAAAACAACCTAAAACAAGAACTCCTTTTCCCTAGGATATAAAAAATTCTATGATTTTACGTTTGTAATTATATATTTTTGTTCCTATGGTACCTGAGTTTACTCTCTTTATTATTGAATTTATTGATGTGACATTGATTAATAAAATTATATAAGTTTCAGGGGTACAGTTCTATATGCAACTGGAATTTGTATCCCAGGTCTTCAACAGCTCTGCCACCACGGTACATTCTGAGAAGCCGCCAAGCCCAGTCCATTCAAACTGCATTTCAACCTTATACCTTTCTTCCACTTGGCCATTAGTGTGCTTGTTCTTACAAGAACAAAGTAACTTTCATCCTTAAAAAAAAGAGGAATGAATCTCTCTAGTCAGAAAGTCTGCTTTGGTGAAACATTAGTGGCTCAATTTCAAAGTCTGAAGAGATTTCAACTCATGGAAATGAGATTGTTTGCAGAGTTGAATGGAGGAAGAGCAGCCTTTAAAAAGGACATCCAGGACTGATCTGTGAGTTACAAAGGTCCGTAGAGTCCATAATCATAGACAGTAAAAGACAAGTTGTAATGCCTTGAAATTTAGTCCTTGTCACAAGCACACAACTGCAGTTGTACTTTGAAAGGTGAAAGGTGACCAATGTGGACACCCTTTGAGCCAGTCCAGGCCATTCCTCAACCCTCATCTTTCTTGAAACTTTGTAATTTCTCTCTGGTTCTACATCAGAGACTTCAGGCTCCCAAAAGGTATGTTAAGGAGGCAATGGCCCGGGAACTGTCAAAAGGCTACAAGGAGCCTCCACTAAAAAAAGAACAGTGGAAGCCCTGGCCAGCTAACTCAGTTGTTTAGAGCATCGTCCTCATATACAGAAGCTGTGGGTTCAATCCCCTATCAGGGCGCATATAATGAATACATTAGTAAGTAGAACAACAAATCTCTCTCTTTCTCTCTCAAAAAGTAAAACAAACAAACAAACAGCAGTGGTGAAAATACATAGCCTAGAAAAGTCAGGAAAACAGACACAACCATACCAAAATCTATTGAGACAGACATTACTTTCTTCCCCTTTTTCTTTTCTTTATGCTTTCCTAATGCTAAGTATAAACTGCATCACAGTGAGGAGAGACTTTTCTTGGGAGGAGGTAATAGATTATAGCTATGTAGAAAAGTAAATGTTTTTGTTTCTTTAATGGCACTTAATTTATTATTTTATTAGCTGGTTTCTTGGCTGCTGTCTGTTACCCTGCTACATTGTAAGCTCCAGGAGGGCAAGGAACAGGCCCTTGGTATCCTTGTATCCCCAGCAACCAACACAATGCCTGGCATATTGCTATAGATTTTAATATAGAAAACAAGCTATACAAATACTAGAAGGAGATACTAGAAAACATTATTTTTATATATTCTTGGGGGTATATAAAACCTTCCTGAACATGAGAGAAAATAAAAAAGCCATGAGGAAAAAAAATAGATCTGACTACATAAAAAAAAATAAAACTTTCTGCCTAAGGAATAATAATAAACAGCAATTATTTGTCATTTTATATGTGCCAGTTTCTGTTCTAAGCATTTTACATGTCTTAACTCATTCAAGCAACCTAATAATCATTACGATGCGGGCAGTGTTATTATTATCTCCCTTTTACACATACGGAAACTGAGGCACAATGAGGTTAAATACTTAGCTCAAGATCAAACAGCTTAGAGTGTGGAATTGAACTAAGGCAATCTGGTTCTACATATCAATAAGAAACATATACATAATCCAGTTAAAATATTGGCAAAGAATATGAATAAAAAATTCATTGAAGAAATAAACACATATGGTTAAGAAACATCTCTCACCAATAAGCAGTGATTCTTAAAACTGTAACAATAGTGAGCTGCTACTGTTTACCCTTTAGATTGGCAGAAAATAAAATATTGCTAATAACCAGTAATAGCAAGGGTGTGGGGAAATAGAGTAAAACCATTTTCTTTCTTTTTTTCATTTTTAAATTTTTATTTATTGATTTTAGAGAATGAGAGGAAGGGAGAGAGAGAGAAACATCAATTTGTTGTTCCACTTATTTATGCATTCATTGGTTGATTGTTGTATATTCCCTGACTGGGGATCAACCTGCAATCTTGGCATTTTGAGGTGACACTCTAACCAATTGAGCTATCCAGCCATGGCTAAAACCATTTTCTTATTTTATTCAACGGGTTATTTTTTCATTGCTCTAATGATTGACTCATCAATGAGCATCGATTCTCAAATTGTTCCAGATTTGATCAGAGTTCCTTCAAGCAGGCTCATGTATCCTTTTGACATGTACCATCACTCTTTGAGCACTACTTACCTTCTGGCACAAAAACATTTATTTATAGGCTCATTCTGTCCCAGCTCTGTAATCAGTCATTTCTCTAAGCAGCCTAGTTTCTTGTAGAAACCAAATAAATTTAGTGTTATTGCAGTGCCATTGCTTTTAGGAACTCTTCAAGGGCTTGAAAGTGAATGCATATAAAAATGCTTAATGATAAATGTTAAGTAAAATATTTCAGACAGAAAATTGTATATTTAAGAGGGGGACCCAAAAACCCCAGAATTTATTTATTAAAAATTGTGTATTTATTTTCACATGTTTAAACTTCAGTTACTTTCAAGGTACTCTCCCTTTGATGCAATACACCTATGGAGATGTTTCTTCCACTGCTCAAAACAGTTTTTGACCTTGTCAATTTTGATGCCTTTTAGTACTTCTGCCATTTTTTGTTTCACCTCTTCTGCATCAGCAAAATGTATCCCTTTGAGGACTTCTTTTCATCCGGGGAAATGAACAAAAAATCACCCAGGGAGAGATCGGGTAAATAGAGAGGGTGGAGCATGGGGGTCATGTTTGTTTTTGGTCAAAAACTGCTGAACACTCAGTGTGGAGTGGGGCAGGTGCACTTGTAAATCGCCCATCATGAAATGGGCAAATACGTTGAAAGAGTCTTCAAGAAAAATTCACTGAAGCCAAACGCAGCCTCTCACAAAAACGCCAGCTGGTACACAGATACAGATGGATTCCAAGAACACTCACTTGAGGGGGAGTCTGTGCTACAAGGGCCTCCCCTCCAGGAGATAATTTCATTTTTTTGGATCCCTTCATACAGTATGACAGTTTGTATTAAAACACACACATAAGCACATAGACAGATAGAGCAAAGGGCTTAATTATGGCACTTCTTGTAGATATTTTTTTTAAATTTCAATTTGTATTCTAAATTTCCTGAAATGAGGTATGTTATTTTTTATTACTTTTTCAATAAACTTTTTATTTTAGAGTAGATTTAGTTACAAAAAAGTTGTAAGCACAGAACAGAGAATTCTTTTATCCCCCATACTGTTTATCTCATTAACATTTTTTTGTCACAATTAATTAACAAATATAGTTCTCTTATACCCCATATTGCGGTTTCCTTTATTATTAATGTCTTTTGCCACAATTAATGGACCAATGTTAATATATTATTATAAATGAAAGTCCATATTTTATTCAGATTTCCCTAATTTTAAAAAGCATTTAAAATTTTCTTTTATTTATTGCCCTGACTGGTGTGGCCCAGTGGATTGAGTGCCAGTTTGCAAACCAAGAGATCATTGGTTCAATTCCTGGTCGGGGCACATGCCTGGGTTGCGGGCCAGGTCCTCAGTTGGGGACATGAGAGACACAATCGATTGATCGATGTACCTCTTGCACATCGATGTTTCTCTCTTTCTCTTTCTCCCTCCCTTTCCCTCTCCCTAAAAAAAATATAAAAAATGTAAAAAAAGAGAAAAATATGTTATTAAAATTATTCCATATTTATTGATTTTAGGGGGAAGGGAACTGAGAGAGGGAGGGTGGGAGAAAGACACAGATTTGTTAGCCTACTTATTATGCACTCATTGGTTGATTCTTGTATGTGCCATGACCGGAGATCAAACCCACAACCTTCACGTATTGGGACAATGTTCTAACTAACTGAGTTACAGGCCAGGGCGGATTTCTGTAGTTTTTGCCTAATGTCTTTTTTCTGTTCCAAGATCCCATCCAGGACACCACATACATTTAGTCATCTTGTCTCCTTAGTCTCCTCTTGGTTGTGTGAGTTTCTCAGACTCCTTGTGTTTGATGACCTTGATAGTTTTGGGGAGCACTGGTTACATATTTTGTAGGATGCCCCTTAACTGGAATTTGTCTGATATTTTTCTCACGATTGGATGGGAGTTACAGGCTTTTGGGAGGAAGACTACCTCCCAAAGAAGTAAAATACCATTGTCATCGCATCATATCAAGGGTAGTTATACCAGTTGTTGGTATGTTATTTTTATATGAAAAACTACACATGCTTGTAAAAGTTCTGCCTAAGAACATATGTAATGCGTTTTCTTATATGTTAGTTTAAGATGTAAGTTTGGTTGCCATACCAAAAAGAAACAAAAATATTAACACATGATAGAAGTTCATTTCTTTCTCTCAAAAAGGTCTAGACAAAGCACTTCAGCGCTGGCAGGGCAATGTGCTTCACAAAATTGGTGAAAGATCCTTCTGTCTTATGTGTCTGTCTTCCTGAACAAGTAGCTTCATGGCTACAAGGAAAGCTTCCATGGTTGCATGGCTAAGAAGAGTGCTCTAGGGTTTGCCATCACATCTATATCCAGTTGGGAAAGGGTATATACTTTCTCCTTTTACACATCTGGGCCCTGGCTAGTGTGGCTCAGTGGATTGAGCGCTGGAGTATGAAGCGAAGTTTCACCGGTTCGATTCCCAGCCAGGGCACATGACTGGGTTGCAGGCCAAGTCCCCAGTAGGAGGTGCACAAGAAGCAACCACACATTGGTGTTTCTCTCCCTCTCTTTCTCCTTCCCTTCCCCTCTCTCTAAAAATAAATAAATAAGATCTTTAAAGATACACTTGGAAGTTGCACATTTCTTTCATTCTGCTCATATTCCATTGGCCAGGAACTAGTCACATGGCCACATCTAGCTTCAAGGAAGGCTGGGAACTGTAGGCAGCGCTGTGCTCAGCTAAAAACTATAACAATTAAAGAAGGAGAGTCAGGATTTTAGGAAGATAATCAGCAATCTCTGCCAAAGCTAGAATGTAAGTATCCTTAGGGTGAAAGATGCATATGGGAAATCTAGGGGAGGGGTGTGGAAAAAATAAAAAAGAAAATCCAACACTTAGTGACTATTAATCATTACCTTTATTATATTACTATCAAAATTTCAACGTGAACACCATTTTTTCCCCTAACGTCATTTGGCTACCCCACTGCTGAAGAGTTTACACCAATGTCTTTCCCTCCTGAGTCCCTCCCTAACCTCATGCTATTTCCACCTCCCTCTGTTCCATCCCATTCCCCTTTCCTGTCCCTCTCAGGAGCAAAATCGAACTCCTTAATTCACTTGCAGTGGTTCATCAGCCACAGTCATGTCCCTAAGTTTTACATTCTTTTTTGTTTGTTTGTTTGCATTTGAGTTTATTTATTTTTTATTTATAAAAATATTTATTTCTTTTAATTTTTATTTTTTGTTCAAATACATTTGTCTCCACCTTCCCACCACCACTTTCCCTTCCCCCCTCCCCTACTTCCCACCCTCAATACTTCCTCTCTTTGGCTTTGTCCATGGGTCCTTTATACATGTTCCTTGACTTGACCCTTCTCTTCCCTTTCCCCACCCGCCCTCCCTCCTTTCCTCTTGACTCTGTTGGTTTCTTTTTTCTTTCAATGTTGCTGGTTATATTTTCCTTGCTTGTTTGTTTTGTTGGTTAGGTTCCACTTATAGGTGACATCATATGGTATTTGTCCTTCTATTTCAAAAGGTTTAGCAAGATATTCTCCCAAAGACAGAATTTCCCTTGGAAAAATTGTTAAAATTTTCAGCAAGTTTTACACTAAGAACAACTCTCCCACTTACAGAGGAGGAAATATTTCTTATATCTGGTATTCCTTGAACATTCCTTCACATGGGAACCAGGAATATAAACTGAAAACCATTGTTTACATCAGGGTCCCTGGTCGCATGTAAGACTATAACATTGGGAAAGTTTGTTTTCAGAAGCCTTTGTTTTTGCCCTACACTCTTCCCTTTTTTCTTAGCCTCTCCAATCTTTTTTTCCCCTTCATGGGGCTCCCAAATTATCTTCCTGCCTTTGCTTTCAGGGAACAATTTATAAGCTGCATTTGACCAAGGCATAAATAGCAGTAGGGTGCATAGTTACTCCATTTACATTTTAACAGGGACTAAATGTTGAAGCCTAAGAGGTAAATGTCTCAATGGGAGAATTTCAAGTAGCTCATCTTTCTCAGGAAACTCTTCATCTTCCATGCATTGCATACAATTCTTTCACATATGTCAGTGTATGAGGTCTGTCCAGAAAGTATCCAGCCATATATTATGAAAAATAGAGACATTTATTGATGATACAAGATACAAGAAACATTGTACATAGGACAACGGCACCTCGATCCACTTCAAAGTAGGCACCTTGGGACCTCACACAGTTCTCCCAAGTACCATCAGCTGTCCTGTCGTATTTTCCTGAATCTTGTCGACAGTCTGAAATCTTTTTCCTTTCAAAGGTGATTTTAGTTTTGGGAAAAGCCAGAAACCTCATGGCACCACATCTGAGCTGTAGGGAGGCTGAGTCACCTGGGTTATTTGATGTTTGACCAAAAAACTCTGCATGAGATGTGATGCATGAGTGGGCGCATTGTCATGATGAAGCTGCCAATCACCAGTTGTCCATAGCTGCGGCCTTCTAAATCATCGGAATAGTTTCTGCAAAGGAATGTTCAAGCTTAATGCAAAATTTGATCAGCTCCATTGCTCTACTCGCTCAGTTATTTTGAATGTGACAGGCACACAGTGCACATGCTCACTCAACAGTATCTACTGTCATTCTTCATACACGTACATTCCAGTCCACTCTCTTTAGCTACCAGGTTACGTCAATGTTGCACAAACCGTTCTTGTTATATTTACAATAGCTGGGTTTTTTCTGGACAGGCTTTATATATAATCCTAACACTATTACAAATGGCATTATGATCCATATTTTATGGATAATTTGAAGATCAGAGAGATGTAACCATTTGAATCCAGATCTGTCTGACTTCCCAAATCTGTACTGTTTCCGCAACAGCAGCTGTAAATACTTGCTGGAAGAAAATAAATGTAAGGATTGCCTGAATCTCAAGGGGCCAAATCTTCTCTGGAAGTAGCCCTAGGCAGATCTTGGATGCAAATTAGCAACATAGTGATTGCAAGAGAGGGGTAAATTCTTTACCGAGACAGATGCAGTCTCTTTTATGCGGTTTCTCAAGAAGTGGCCTACGTCAGGATCATCAGGGGCTTTAATCAAAATGTTGCCTTTGATTCCTTCCCAAACTACTGATTGCACCCTCCATGGACACAGCCCTGGAATCTGCATTTTAAATAAGACTCTCCAAAGCATACTAAGTTTTAAATCACTGGTTTAATGAATAAACAGAAAAGAAATAGCTATCATTCTTCTTATGACTGCTCATATTTTTGTAATTTTATAGCTTGTTAGCACTCTTGTCATAGGCTGGGAACCAGAAATGCTAGGATTCATTCTTCTAAATTATTCATTTAACAATTATTAATCTCATGCTTTCAAAAGTCCCAGGCATAGAAAAGCAAACACATTGCTTCTGAAATGTATTAGAGGGAGAACCAAAATCTGGGGGAGGGAGATGCGCAAGCAATGGTCAAGAAGAAACCGAGAAAATATTTAGTCGCTCACTCAAGTGGACTCTGAGTCTCCAGAGAAGCAGCTGCAATAATCTGGGTGTACACAGGAGTTGCTAAATTACCTGGGCGCTCATGCTCCTAAATTACAGGACTGGAACCTGCCTGTCCAAATGTGCTGGTCAAAGATGGAGAAGTGTGAGAACCCCTTCTCCTCCACTTCCACTGGAGAAGCCAGATCGCTCGCTTTTCTCTTGCTGGGGAGCTCGTTGCGTCTGCATACGCAGCCAATCCAGGACTTGCAGGACCTTAGCTTTTACAATTCTGGAGTCCCTCTCCAAGCACAGGATTAAGCACAGGATTAAGTATGAATGTGAATATTTGTTTGGAATGAGAAAAGACAGCAAGACAAACTACTGAAGCCTCAGAGAAGGAAACCTTTTTCTGAGACCTTGAGGCAGTTCTCCAGAAATGCTTCCACAGAAGTGCTTCTTGATTGCAAACTGCTTCCTCTCCTTAGCTCCCAGACTACAATTCCCAGCAATTCTCACCTCTCACAGGGGCCCCTTGAAAGGGGCCCTGAAACATAAGCTTCACAATAAATCCTCCTTCCTTCTTTCCTCATAGGGCAAAGTGCTAATCTTTTCTCCAGTTGCCTTTGTTGTAACCTAGCTCCGGTAAATATGCACAAGGTCACTTGTTAAATTGATTTTAGCTGGGGAACAGTCCTGACAGGATAAACTCTGATGATGGTGGCATATTGGGAGAGAGAAAGGATTTTCGGACCCGAGAGAGTTATCCCATCCTATCTACCCCGGGGAATGTGGAAACGGCAAGGGGCCTGGGAAGATGCCAACATCGTTCTGTCTTTGCTTCAGCCTGGCAGTGCAAGCTGGATAATACGATTCTTTTGACTTGAATTTATTAATTCACTTATCAGAGATATCTCTCCCCCACTATTCAGAAATTCTCACTGACACCTTGTATAAGTAATACACATCGGTAAACAGAATGAATAATTTCTTAGTAAATGCAATTCTTTTTGTAGATAAAAACTGGTATCCAAGGGAGGGGCCTTAGTAGTAAAAATATTAGGAAGTACTGTCCTGGTCCAAGCTCCTTACTTTGCAGACGTTAAAACTGAGGCCAGAGGGAGCGATGTGTTAGAACCACATAGGCAGTCAGTAGCAGAGCTAAAATAGAGCTTCTGATTCAGGCTTCTCTTCAGTCAACCTTTCCAGCGCAAAATCTCGGTTTCTGATAGATGCCAGAGGAATGACTCAGGAGGCCAACAACAATAGCCTCCTGTTAAATTGGATTTGGAGCTGTGGCAACCTGGTGGTGAGGTGATGGGCCAGGCTTGTTCTCTGCTCACTCTGCTCAGGGAAGAGAAAATGAGCCTAGTACTGCTGGGGAGTTATTTGGCAGCCAATATCAAAAACCTTGAATATATGTATATTTCTGACCTTGAAATTCTACTATTTGGAATTTACTGTAAGGGCATACACAGGAGTGAGCACAAAGATACACACACACACACACACACGTATGTATTTACAAACATGCACATATATTTATTTCAGCATCATTAATTAACATTTTATACATACAGATAATTAAAATATCAGTATAGCAGGCTTGTCATGAAATCTAGTGATCCTTTTCCTACCAGTCCCTATCCACTAATTCCGCTCTCCAAACTGTCCTCTATATTACCTGTGTTTTTTTTTCTGATATCTACTGGATACTTTATTTTACTGTGCATTGCATTATTGCTCTTCACAGATGTTGCATTTTTTTTCAAATTGAAGACAAGGTCCTCCTCCAGCAAAAAGATTATGATTTGCTTTATTGCCATACCTATTTTACTGTGGTGGTCTGGTACTGAACTCACAGTATCTCTGAGATATGCCTGTACTTTCATGTCTCTTAATCATATGCTCATACTGCTATTTCTTGACTTTTCAAGTTTAGACATTATTCATTGATTTTCTATTATGGTAAGTGAAGATTTAGCTTCTTATACTCACTGCTCCTACTTTCTCTCTTCATTCCCCTAGTATCACAATTGTTTGTTAAATCAGTAATCAGTATTTACATTATTATGATTTCATAAACATTATTCACTTGTTATGTGGTATATATATGATTATACTTTAGTGCTTGTCCTGCTGTTGTTTTTCTAAAATTATTACTTCATTTTTACAATTGCTTAATTTTCCATATTCATAAAGTTAAATTTGTGTTTCATGTGATGTACTATATGTCTTACAATATTACTTTTCAACTAGTCAAATACATCAGGTATTCAATCAATTTCATTCCCCCCCCCAGACATCTCTGTTCCAGAACCTTCTTTGCTCTATTCTGGAGTAGGAGCTGGCTTTCTAGATTTGCCACAGCTATTGCCTTAGGACTTCTTTTCACCATTTTCCTGTATTGTGTCTTTCATCTCCTCCATCATGTTTCATTCTCTTTCTAGATTTGTTCCCTCATTTTACTGGAGCACAGCCTCCACTAGTTTATTGAGGAGACAAGTAAGGTAAATCTACTGAATCCTTCTAGATTGGAAATATTTTAATTCTATTCTGACACTCAATAGTATGAGTGGGTGAAGAAAACTAGGTTGATAACCTACTTTTTTCCCTCAGAATTTGGGAAGGCTCCATTGTCTTCCAGCTTCCAGTTTTACATTCCAATTTCAGGATGTCATCTGTTTTTCCCCTCTGGAAACTTCCAGGAATTTCTTTTTATAGTTTGTAGTTTGAAATTTTAAGAGACTGTGCCTAAACTTCCAGGAATTTCTTTTTATAGTTTGTAGTTTGAAATTTTAAGAGACTGTGCCTTTCGGTGAGCCTCTTTTCATTTATTGTGCTGGGCAATTTAGTAGGCTTTTCCAATCTGTAGATAATTTCTCTCAACATAAAAGTATATAAAATACCGGTTATGCATGGATTTCTTCTTAACACAAAAACATTAATAATATAGTTTAATTCTCTTAAACTTTTCTCTATTAAATTATAAAACTTCCCAGAGTTATAAGATGCAGATCAGGAAGAGAAACATTTGCTGAGGTTATGAATGACCACAGAATATTGAACCCTATTTAAAATTACATCAATGACATTAACTTCAAGAGGAGTATAACACAGCCCATGTTAAATATACACATTTCCTAAATTTTCTTTCTTCTCACAGTCTACTTATGTTAATTAACTGATAGAATTTTGTATTTCTTGGTTCTTGAGATATGTCTATGTCATTTCTTCCTAGTTCTTAAAACCATTGTCTTTGATAGGATCTTACGATATGTTAATATCTTCCATTTAAAATTTTGAGTTTTAAAGACTTCAGAACCTGAAGAAATCTTAGAATCTTGCGTTCTTGCCCTGGCTGGATAGCTCAATTGGTTAGAGCATTGTCCCGATATGCCAAGGTTGAGGGTTTGATCCCCAATGAGGGCATGTGCAGGAATCAACCAATGGATGTGTGGATATGTGGATGGGTGGAGCCGCATTGATGTTTCTGTTTCTCTCTCTCTCCCCCATCCTCTATTTCTCAAATCAATAAATAAAAATAATTCAAAAGAGAATCTTGCGTTCTTACATATTCCTAGAGTAAGACAATTAATTCTTATGAATATTTTAAATGAAAGCTCACGCTGGCTGGTGTGGCTCAGTGGATTGAGCTCTGGCCTGTGAACCGAAAGGTCACAGGTTCGATTCCCAGTCAGGGCACATGCCTAGGTCCCCAACCCAGTTGGGGGTGTGCAAGAGGCAACTGATTGATGTATCACTTGTACGCTGATGTTTCTCTTTCTCTCTTTCTCCCTCCCTTCCGCTCTCTCTAAAAGTAAATAAATAAAATCTTTAAAAAATATTAATTTAATTTTGAATATCTCATATGTTTTGTCTGATTTGAAACTATAGCCTAAAAAATCATCCTACCAACTTTTGAGTGGCCAGGGTACTCTGAGGAAACCTAAAAAGATTTATGAGACCAAACCTGCAGGAGGAAAGTCAGAGTGCCGTGGAAGAAGATGAGATTTCTCTTGAAACAAAGGATTTGCTTGAGGGAACACCTGTTGTTAGACTAACAACTGTTAGGACTTCATAATCCTAGTACTATTTATTAGCAACTATTACCAAGATCCCAAATGTTCCTCTAAATTCCTTGGTTGTAAATTTTACAATACTTCCCTCCTCAGATCTGTTGATTCATCTGTTAATTCAACACCCACTAAAGGAAGAAAGGGTCTTCCCATTTATTAAGGGGCTACAAGGTACCTGGCACTAGGCTAGCTATCCACACACACGACCATACTGAATCTTCTCAGGAACTTGCAAGATGAGTGTTGTTATTCCTGTTTTACAGAAATGGAAACTAAAGTTAGAAAGGCAGCTAAATTTCCCAGATTCACCTAAGAAGGCACTGTGCCAAATGTGCCATGAGGGAAACAGTTTCTTATTCTGGAAGTTTTACAGTCTAATGGCAAGACAGACACACAGATGACCATAATATAAACCAAAGGAAATAAATGGGAAGGTAAAAGTACAGGCAAAATATCCAGAGAGCACATAGGAAGGGGAATTTTGTCCTGACTTGGCAGGGCAGGCGTTTGGGCTGGGCCCTAAAACGTGAGTAGAATTTTAAATAGAATAAGGAGTCTCTGGAATGTTGCTTGAGCTGGACCACAGAAGTACGAAATGCATTTTGTGTTTGGGGAACAACAACTGTCTGTGTGATTGGAGCACAGAGGCCCAGGGGGAGGGAGGGGCTGGTAGATTAAGCCAGATCACAAATGGCCTTGAAGGCCATGCTGTGAAGTGTGGACTGGATCCTGAAGACAACCGCAAGTGAACACATTGTTGAGTGCAGCAGTTCTCAAGGTGTGGTCCATGAGAGAGTGTCCCTGAGAGCTTTTCGGAGGGTCTATGAGGTCAAAACTATTTTAATAATAATAATAATAATAAGTTATTTGCTTTTAAAATTTGTGGTAAGGGTCACATAAGATCTATCATATTAATCATTTTTAAGTGTACAGTTCAGTGGCAATAAGTACGTTCACATTGTTGTGTTACCATCACCACCATCCACCTCCAGAACTTTTTCATCTTGCAAAACCGAACCTCTGTCCCGATTAAACAATAATTTCCCATTTTTTCCTTCTATTTAACCCTGAAAACCACCATTCTACTTCCTGTTTCTAAAAATTGGATTTCTTTAGATACCTCTTATGAGTGCAGCCATGCAGTACCATATTTATCTTTTTGTTACTGGCTTATTATACTTAGCGTAATTCTGTGTGTGTGTGTGTGTGTGTGTTATTTTATTTTATTTTCATTCTTTGATTTTATTTATTTATTTATTTTTTAATTGTTCAAATACATTTGTCTCCATTTTCCCACCACCACTTTCTTTTGTCCCACCCTTAATTCTTCCCCAACTTAGCATAATTCTTTCAGATTCATCCATGTTACAGCGTGTGTCAGAATTTCCTCCCTTTTTAAGACTAAATAGTATTCCATTGTATAAATATACCACATTTTGTTTATCCACTCATCTGTGATGGACATTTGGGTTGCTTCGACCTTTTAGCTATTGTGAATAATGCTGCTAGGAACATGGGTAGGCAAATATCTCTTTAAATTTGTACTTCAATTCTTTTGGATATATAACCAGAATTGGGGTTGACATATTATATGACAATTATATTTTGAATTTTTTGAGGAGCCATTATACTGGTCTCCATACTGACTGCACCATTTTACATTCTGTTATTTGCTTTTATAACTGCATTGACATTTCAATTCACATTGCAGATCAATGGTGAGTTAATTTCCTGTCACACAATGAGTGGCCACAAACTGAATCTGTATTTTTTATTGCCACACGATCACAGTAAAACAAATATTCTTGATGAAGCAGTAAAAATTATTAATTTTAATTTTACTAAATCTTGACTCTCAAGTGCATATCTTTTTAATATTCTGTGTGATGAAATGTGATAAAGCCACAGAACAGTTAAGCTGCATATCTCAAACCATGAAGTTTGTTTCAAGGAAAAGCACTTGTGGAATTGTCTGCGCTGAGAGCAGATCTAGCTGCCCTTTTCATGGAAGTCCATTTTTATTTGAAAGAATGATTGAAAGACAAACTATGGTTATACAGATTCGGGGATGGGGCAGACATTTTTTTCAAAATGGAGTGAAATGAGACTATTACTCATTTCAAGGGAAGTAATTGTCAGTATTTGTTGCCAATAATAAAGTTCAAGGTTTTATGTAAAATTACAATTTTGGAAACCTTGTGTCTGCCAATATAGTAGATCCCACTTATTTGTGCAGGATATGTTCTGGGACAACCACTCACCAGTGGATGCATAAAAACCTCAGATAGTCTCAAACCCTATATACACATATATTTTTTGTGTATACTATGTTTTTTGTGTGTACTATGTTTTTTTCCTATACATACATACCTATAATAAAGTTTAATTTATAAATTAGGCACAGTAAGAGATTAACCATAATAACTAATAATAAGATAGAACAACTATAACAATCTTCTGTAATGAAAGTTATGTGAATGTGATCCATATCTCTCTTTCTCAAAATATCTTATTGACTGTACTTACTCTTCTTCCTGTGATGATATGAGATAATATGCCTACATGATGAGACGAAGTGAGCTAGACAAAGATGATTCATATCTCAGGTAGGATGGAGTGGGATGGCATGAGATTTCGTCACAATACTTAAAATGGCACATACTTTAAAACTTATGAAGTATTTATTTCTGGAATTTTCCATCAGTATTTCAAACCACAGTTGGCTTCAGGTAACTGAAGACATGGAAACTGAAACCATGATAAGAGGGGGCTACTGTACCTGAAGAATTTTAGGGTAAGATTGGTGGTAACATTAATGAATGAGATGGTTGATATTTTATAATGCAATGTGTCAGTATTTGGAAGATCAGCATAATGTAGTGGACCAATATTTTCCAAATGATCAATGTATAGTGCTATAAAATTAATCATAGAGAAACATCCATTCAAGGTAGAAGATAGACAAATATATTTTAATGTAACAATACAGAACTCATAAATACGGTTTCAGAGTCATTGAAACGAACCTTTTATAAACTACTATATGTTGATTATTGATGTAATATCAAAGAAAAATATATTTTAAAATACTTCTCTCTTTTCCAATTATAGAATCTGTGTGAGGACAGATTTTCTTCATAGACTTCAACCAAAACAGCATAACACAGTAGATTTAATGCAGAAAACATGAGAATCCGGCTGTTTTCTATTAAGCCAGTCATAAAAGAAGTTTGCAAAAATGTAAAACATTCTACTGTACTTAGTAATTTCTTTGTTTTTGAAAATACAGTTACTTTTAATACAATATATTATTTTTATTAACACAATGGGTTTATTGTTATAATTTTAAGTAAATTAATAAATATTTTTAAACAGTTTTCATTTTAAATATTATATATATGAAGTTTCATAATTTTTAAGAGTATAAAGGGGTTCTGAGAACAAGGAGCTTGAGAACTGGTGATTTAGAGGCTGAATGCGACTTGACCAGAACTGTTTTTATGAATACAATGCTGCTCAGACTGGTGTGGCTTAGCTGGTTGGGCATCAGCCCTCAGGGTGAAGGGTTGCAGGTTAGATTCCCACTGAGGGCCGCGCGTGGGCTGTGGGTTCAGTCGCTGATAGAGGCACATAGGAAAGGCAATCGTTTGATGTTTCTCTCTCACATTGATGTTTCTCTTCCTCTCTTTCTTCTTCTTTCTCCTCTCTCTAAAAGCAAATAAGTGAAATCTTTTAAAAAAAGAATATAATGCCAAAGATGGTATATGGAAAGCCTGAAAAAGTGAAAAGTTTTGGAGGTAGGGCAACCAGTGAAGAAGCTATTAAAATTCAGTAGTTGTAATGAACAGTCTATAATCTTGATGCAAAGAAGAGCATACATACAGGGAAAAGGTTTCAATGCAGTAGAAGCTTTAACACTACTCAAAACTACAAAAAAAAAAAGAAAATGTCTGGCAATTCTTTTAATCTGACTGGCAATATTCAAAAAACCTTGTAATAGACTTAGTTGGTGAAGGTGCGGAGAAACAGTAACTTCCATACATGGCTGATGGATAAACAGACCTTTCCATCACATTAATATCATCAATGTTTAAAATATACATGTGTGTTGACCCAGAAATTGGACTTTTAGAAATTTATACTACAAATGTATGAGCATTTGTTCAAAATTACATATATATAGAAAAAGACATACATATTTAAAAAATGGACTCTAAATGTTTATAGAGAATGGCTAAACAAGTTAAGCTATCCATGCCATAGCATAGAATGAAGACTTTGAAAAGAATGAGTCAATTTTATGAGACTAGTATAGAATTATCTCCAAAAATATTGTTAGTGAAAACTCAAGGATGAGAACAATAGGTATAGGGTGTCATCCTCTGTGAAAAATATATGAGACTATGTGTGCATTGTAGATGTGTAGCCTCTGGAAAGACATACAAGAATCATAGCGTCTGCCTCCAAGGTGGAGAATCAGATGGCTGCAAGACAATAATGGAAGGGAGGTTCACTTTTTACCATATAACCTTTTATATCTTTTTAAAATTTCACTTCAGGTATATCTATCATATTCAAAATTTTTACTTAAATAATTAAGAAAAAGAAAATCGTTCCAAGGTATTGTCTATGGTTGACTCAGTGAAATGAACAACCAGAGACAGATACGACAGACATTACAAAAGTAGAATTGATTGGTATTGACGACTGATTTGATTTTGAAGGTATGGGTGGTGATAGGGCGGACAGGAAGGACGACTAAGAATTAAAGGTGAATTACTTCCCCAGACGAAGTAGCTAATGCCATAACCCTGAAAGAAGCACAAAAGGAGAGGTAGATTTATGGGGGGGGGTGGAAAGGGGAATGAGAAATCATGAGCTTCAGGCCCAGATACCGTTTGTGGAGGATGCCCCTATAATTCACTAAATGCTAACATTCAACATAATCTCTTTAGTTCATACAAAAAAAGAGAAAAAAAGCAGAACAACCATACAAGGTAGGAATTACTATTCCCATTTTATAGGTAACAAAATAACCTTTTTGAGACTAAAAGCTTGCAAGCTTGCATAAGGTTGAACAGCTATTAAGTGGCAGAGACGCTCCTTGAAAGAAAGGTGGCCTTGTAGTCCAAGAATGTCTCCCCCAGCCGCTCCCCCTCCTATCAAACTGGCTTTAAGCTGGCAAAGGAAAAGACTAAGAGAACAGTCTGTGGACTTGAACGAAGTTGGTTTCAAATCCTAACTCTGCAAATTCCTAGCTATATGACCTTGAGCAAGTTAATTTCCACTTCTAAACCCTACTTTTATCCTTAGTGTCTAGTAATAAGATTTAAATTAGAGGATACTATCCCTGGCTGGGTAGCTCAGTTGGTTAGAATTTCATCCCAATACAGTAAGGTTGTGGGTTTGATTCCTGGTCTGGGCACATACAAAAATCAACTAATGAATGTATAAATAAGAAGAACAACAAATCAATGATTTTCTCTCTTTCTAAAAATCAACTTGAAAAATTGAAAAAATAAATTAGATGATACAGCCCTGGCTGGTATAGCTTAGTGGATTGAGTGCAGGCCTGCAAACAAAGTGGTAACTGGTTCTATTCCCAGTCAGGACACTTGTCTGGATTGCAAGCCAGGTCCCCAGCTAGGGTGTGCAAGAGGCAACTGATCTCTTGCACATCAATATTTCTCTCCCTCCCTTCCCCTCTGTCTAAAGATAAATAAATAAAATCTTTAAAAAAATTAGATGATACATCTAAAACCTTTTGCAGACACATTGTTTAGTATATGGCAGCTCAACTGTCATATCGATTTTACATGGGGCACATCAGATCAGTAAACTGACAATAAGAACTTTAGATCTGGGGTTAAGGTAGGAGGAGTACAGATTTACATCACATAATATCATTCAGTTTTTGCTGCGATGGCTCTTGAAAAATTGTTCCATTTTTCAGTCAATGACTCATTTACCTTATTACATTTTCATTTAAAAACATACTTAAAGTGTTATATTTTTATAATATAGTATTTCAATACTATAGTTTTAGGCAGGACACATCACCACATCACTTTTCCTGGCACAAGAGACTTAAACAGAGAATATCATATCAACAAATTTGAATTGTGCTCTAGATTTAGATGAATACAAATGTTTTGTATATACAGGCAAAGTGAAGAAAATGAAGTGACTTCTATGGCCTTTCAGTTTTGTGTACATGTCATTTCCATGTTTGAAGTACTTTTATGTTTAGCCTTTATTTTGCTCCAGAGGTGTTTCTCCATGTTTAAAATGTATGTATGTATTTATATGAGAGAGGGTAAGGGAGAGAGAAAGAGAGGAAGAGAAACATCAGTGTAAGTGAGAAACATCAATTGACTGCCTTCTATATGCGCCCCAACTGGGGACAGAACTGAAACACAGGCATGTGGCCTGACCAGGAATCAAATCAGCGACCTTTCAATTGATGGGACAACCAACACCCAACCAACTGAGCCACACAGGCTGGGGCAGAACTTATTAAGTACATTGAAGTGTAACATAACCATGAGGCTCTAAAAGATTAAAAAGTTGGTGAAAATGGCCAACAAAGGAAAAGCTTCCTTGTATCCCTTCATCATCAACCACCTCTCATAAACAAATCTCCTCGTCTTTTGATGAGTTTTAAAAAACTAATTGAATTACTTGTTAGTACAAAAGATAATAACTTCCAAATAGCTGTTTATTTGAAGGTTAATATGGTATGTTACATGATATACATTACATAGGTTATATGATATGTATTCATTGTTATATATCATATAACATTATATAATGTATACCATCTAATATACCACGCAATGGCATATTTATAACTATGTTATATATTATAATTAAGTAGACCATTATATATAATCATAACATGCAATATTATATATTTATAATTATATTATATATTATACACAGTATATTATATTTGTAATATGGTATATATTATAATTATGTTACTATATAATATATTATATGAATCTGTTTTATTGTTTAATATTTATTTTCATTGCTTAATCATTTTTTTATTTTAAAAAATTGTTTGCATATCTTGGCATTGTGGTGGAAAGAATTCTAAGTGGCTCCCAAGATTTCCATCCTCTGGTGTACTCACTCTATAAAATCTCCTCCCCTTAAGGGTACAAGTGGACCTGCAAATATAAAGAGATGTAATTTTGTGATTAGGTTATTTATATGGCAAAAAGGAGGGCATGTTCGGTATGTAATAAGGTCCCTAATCTGTTGACGTTAAGGCGATCAAAAGAGAGATCATCCTGGGTGGCCCTGACCTAATCAGCTGGGCTTCGTTTTCCATTACCATTTATTCCCCTTATAAACCTCTCCTCCACTGCAATCACCACACTGTTGTCCATGTCTGTTAGTCCTTTCTCCTTTTTGCTCGATTCCTCCGCTCCCAAACCCCCCTCCCAATAGCTATAATCCTGCTCTCTATGAGTCTGTCTGTATTTTACTGTTAGTTCAGTTTCTGTATCATTAGATTCCGTATATGAGTGAAATCATATGATATTTGTCTTTCTCTAACTGGCTTATTTCACTTAGCATCATGTTCTCCAGGTCCGTCCATGCTCTTGCAAAGACCTCTTCTCTTCTACAGGACCTGGGCTTTTCAAATGAGATCTAGAGGTCAAAAATGGAAGAAGTCACAAGAATCTGAAGCACCAGAGAAGCTCACCTGTTGACCTTAAAAAAGCAATCCACTATGTCATAGAGAGGGCCATGAAGCATAAAATGGTAGGTTATCTCGAGGACCAGAGGGCCTCAGTTCTAGGACTGGAAGGAATCAAATTTAACCAATGACCAATGAACTTGGAAGAGGACCCACTGAGCCTCAGATGAGATCAAAGTCCTGGCTGACATCTTGATTTCAGCTTAATAAGAACAGAGCAGAAGACCCAACTAACCCATAACCCATGTCCAGATATCTGACCTGTTTTAATCCCCTCCCTTTCTAACAATTTGTTTCACAGCAAAAGAAAACTGGTACAGATGTTTACAAATTATCTATTGCCATCATAATTCTGTAAAACAAATTACCCCAAAACTCAGTGGCTTAAAGGAACTGCTTTTTTTTCAGTGTTCAAATACATTTGTCTCTACCTTCCCACCACCACTTTCCCCTGCCCCCAGGAACTGCTATTTATTATTTGCCATGACTCAATCGGTCACCTGGGCAGTTCTGTTGACCTGGGCTGAGCTAGGCTAATCTCACTTGGACTTGTTCACGAATCCATAAACACCTGTTGGGTTGGCTAGTCTAGAATTACCTCAGCTGGGATGGCTTGGCTCCACCCCACATGGTCTCTCAGGTTCCAGCAAGCTAGCCTGTGTCTATTCTTATGTTAGTGACAAGATTAGCAAAAGGAAGGGAAAGCACTTAAGCACTTTTTCAAATTGCTTACATCAAGTTTGCTGCTGTCCCATTGACCGAAGCAAGTCACACAAGAAGAGAAATTAAAATATACCCATAAAAAGAAAAAGTGTTTGTACTAGCTTTTTTCATAAGAGTCAACAACTGAAAACAACCCAAATATGCATCAAAAAGAGAAAGAATAAACAAGGTGTGGCATACTCAAAATGAAACACTACTGAGCAATAAAAGAGTGAACTACTGATACAAGCAACAATGTGAATGAACATCAAAAACATGTTGAATCAAAGAGGTCAGACACAAAAGGGTACAATTGAGTGATTCTATTTATATGAAGTTGAAGAGTGAGGAAAACTAATCCATGGTAATAGAAATCAGGGTAATAGTTGCCTAAAGGGTAATGGGGATTAAGTGAAAGAGGGCACATATCCATGTGAGGGTACTTTCCAGATTCATGGATATGTGCTTTATCTTTTTAAAAAAAAAACATTTTATTCATTTATTTTTAGAGAGATGGGAAGGGAGGGAAAAAGAGAGGGACAGAAACATCTATGTATGAGAGAAACATCAGCTGGTTGTCCCACTTACTCCCCTAGCTGGGGACCTGGCCTAAAACCCAGACAGGTACCTGACTGGAATCGAACATGTGACCCTTCGGTTCTCAGGCCAGCACTCAATCCAATGAGCGACACCAGCCAGGGTTGTGCTTTATCTTTTTAAAATATTTTCATTTGTAATTTGAGAAAGACAGAGAGAGAGAGGTCAATTTGTTGTTCCACTTATTTCGTTGGTTGATTCTTGTATATGCCCTGACTTGGGATCTAAACCACAAGCTTGGCCTATTAGGATTACATTCCGACCCACTGAACTACCCTGCCAGGGTGGATTTGTGCTTTATCTTAATTGGGGTGGTGGTTACATGGACATATAAATTTATTAAAACTCATAAATAAATAAATAAGACACAATTATTGATTTTAGAGAGAGAGAAAGTGGGGAGGAGAGAGAGACAGGTAGAGAGAAACATCAATCGGTTGCCTCCCATACACATCCCAAATGGGGATCAAACCTGCAAACTACATATATGCCCTGGCCAGAGATCAAACTTGCAAACTTTTGGTATATGGAATGATGCTTCAACCAGCTGAGCTACTCGGCCAAGGCCAACTTCATTCTTTTTCATGTAGATATCCAGTTTTCCCAACACCATTTGCTGAAAAGATTATCTTTTTCTCATTAAATGGCCTTGACACAGTTTAAAAATCATTTAACCATATATGCAAGGGTGTTTTTCTGTACACTCTGTTCTATTCCATTGGTCTGTATGTTTGTCTTTTTAAAAATTAATTAATTAATTTTTTACTGTTGTTCAAGTACAGTTGTCTGCATTTTCCTGCCACCACTTCCCCTCCCTATCCACCCCCACCTCCCACTCTCAATCCTTTCCCACTTTGGCTTTGTCCATGGGTCCTTTATACATGTTCCTTGATGACCCTTCCCCTTCTATTTCCCAATTATCCCCCTCCCTCCTCCCCTCTGGTTACTATCAGTTTGTTTATTTCAACATTGCTGCTTATATTTTGCTTGCTTGTTTGTTTTGTTCATTAGGTTCCACTTATAGGTGATACCATATGGTATTTGTCTTTCACCGCCTGGTTTATTTTGCTTAGCATAGTGCTCTCCAGTTCCATCCATGCTGTTGCAAAGGGTAGTAGCCCTTTCTTTCTTTCTGCTGTGTAGTATTCCATTGTGTAAATGTACCCTAGTTTTTTGATCCACTCATTTGCTGATGGGCACAGAGGCTGCTTCCAACACTTGGCTATTGTAAATTGTGCTGCTATGAACATTAGGGTGCACAGGTTCTTTTGAATTGATGTTTCAGGATTCTTAGAGTACAATCCCAGCAGTGGAATTGCTGGGTCAAAAGGCAGTTCCATTTTTAGCTTTTTGAAGAAATTTCTAATAATTTTCCACAGTGCTGTAACAGTCTGCATTCCTACCAACAGTGCAGTAGAGTTCCCTTTTCTCCACATCCTTACCTGCACTTGTTTGTTAATGTATATATATTGGCCATTCTGACCTGTGTGAAGTGGTATCTCATTGTGGTTTTAATTTTCATCTCTCTGATTGCCAGTGATGCTTAGCATCCTTTCATATGTCTCTGGGCCCTGTGTATGCCCTCCTTGGAGAAGTGTCTGTTCAGGTCCTTTGCCCACTTTTTAAAAAATATTTTATTTATTTATCTTTAGAGAGAGGGGAAAGGAGGGAGAAAGAGAGAGAGAGAGAAACATCAATGTATGGTTGTCTTTCGCCCACCCCCTATTGGGGGCCTGGCCTGCAACCCAGGCATGTGCCCTGACTCTGAATTGACCAGCAACCCTTTGCTTTGCAGTCTGGCGCTCAATCCACTGAACCACACCAGCCAGGCTTTGCCCATTTTTTTAATTGGATTGTTTGTCTTTCTGGAGTGGAGTCGTGTGAGTTCTTTATATATTTTGGAGATCAAACCCTTGCCCGAGGTATTATTGGCAAATATATTTTTCCATATGGTTGGTTCCCTTTTGATTTTGCTGATGTTTTCTTTAGCCTTGCAGAAGGTTCTTGTTTTGATTAAGTCCCATTTGTTTATTCTTTCCTTTACATTCCTTGATCTAGGGGACATATTGGTAAAAATATTGCTGTGTGGAATATTTGAGAGTTTCTGGCCTATGTTCTTCTTTAGGACTTTTATGGTGTTTTGACTTATATTTAAGTCTTTTATTCATCTTGAGTTTATTTTGGTGTAAGGTATAAGTTGGTGAAATTTCATTTTTTTAAATGTAGCTGTCCAACTCTCCCAACATCATTTGTTGAAGAGGCTATTTTTACTCCATTTTATGCTCCTGCCCCCTTTGTTGAATATTGATTGACCATGGAGACATGGGTTTATTTCTGGGCTCTCTATTCTGTTCCATTGGTCTATGTGTCTGTTCTTATGCCAGTACTAGACTGTTTCGATTACAGTGGCATTGTAATATAGTTTGATGTCAGATATCGTGATTCCTCCTACTTGGTTCTTCTTTCTCAAAAATGCTGCAGCTATTCAGGGTTGTTTATGGTTCCATATAAATTTTTGAAATGTTTGTTCTATATCTGTGAAATATGTCATTGGTATTTTAATAGAGATTGTGTTGAATCTATAAATATCTTTGGGTTCTATGGACATTTTGATGTAGTTAATTTTTCTAATCCATGAACGCGGTTACATGCTTCCATTTATTTATTTTTCCCTTAATTTCTTTCTCCAGTGTTGTTTAGTTTTCTGAGTACAGGTCTCTTACCTCCTTGGTTAGGTTTATTCCTGGGTACTTTGTTTTTCTTGTTGCTATAGCAAATGGGATTTTTTTTTCCTGATTTCTGATTTTGATATTTCATTGTTGGTGTATAAAAATACCTTCAATTTCTGAATGTTGACTTCGTATCCCGCTGTTTTGCCAAACGCACTTACTACATCGAGTAGTTTTTTGGTGGAGTCCATAGGGTTTTCTATGTACAGTATCATGTCATCTGCAAACAATGACAGTTTTACTTCCTATCTAATTTGGATGCCTTTTATTTCTTTTTCTTGCCTGATCACTTTGGCTAGGGCTTCCAATACTATGTTGAATAGAAGTGGTGAAAGTGGACATCCTTATCTTGTTCCCAATCTTAGTGGGAAAGCTTTTAGCTTTTGCCCATTGAGTATAAAGTTGGCCTAGGTTTTTCATAGAGGGCCTTTATTGTGTTGAGGTATGTCTCCTTTACTCTCAATTCGCTGTGTTTTTATTATAAATGGGTGTTGTATCTTATCAAATGCTTTTTCCACATCTATTGATATGATCATGTGATTTTTTTCTTCCCTTTAGCTTATGTGATGTATTTCATTTATTGATTTGTGAATATTGTACCATCCCTGCATTCCTGGGTTGAATCCCACTTGATCATGGTGTGTTGAGGACCACTTTGTGTGGTATCGGAAACTGTAGCCCTGCGCAAGCCAGGCCTTGAAAAAGGGCCCGTAAGTCTAGACCAGAAAACTGGGACTGAGGAGAGGCAGACATTATCCAATGATAACTCCGAGGGAAATCTGGCCTAAAGAATGCATTATATCCACTGAAGCTTGCTCTGCTTTGCACTACCCTGATAAGGAAAACCAGATGTTTAAGCTCCAAACGGAGTGAATTCCTGAATTCAGGAGCCATACCTTAATGACCATCTGACCATCTGACATAAGCATGTCTTACAGACACTGACCTGAGGCAAATTTCTGTGTTTCCTCAATTATTATCTATGTTCTCTGTCTATTTTCTGTAAATATAGCCTGTATGTATTGATTGATAAGCTTTGCATGCATGCTGTATACCCTTGAGCATATCATTCTCAATAAAAGCCACTCCAGTGAAGGACGAGGGACATTCTCTTCTAGGGGAAACTCCTTCCCCTTTTCCTGACAGCACTTGGTGTCTGGAATGTCTTGTTATTTCATCCACAGTGAGGTGAATTGGAGGGCTCTCCAGGACAGGTCTGCCACAATGGTGGATGATCTTTTTAATGCACTGTTAGATGCAATTTGGCAATATTTTGTTGAGGATTTTAGTGTCTCTGTTCATCAGTGATATTGGCCTGTAGTTTTCTTTCTTTGTTGTGTCTTTATCTGGTTTTGGGATTAGGATCATGCTGGCTTCATACAAAGAGTTTAGGAGTCTTCCCTCTTCTTGGAATTTTTTGGAATAGTCTGAGAAGGACAGGGGTTAGTTCTTCCTTAAATGTTTTGGAAAATTCTCCTGTGAAAACTTCCAGTCCAGGGCTTTCGTGTGCTGGGAGTTTTTGATTACTGCTTCAATTTCACCAGCTGTTAGTCTTTTCAGGCTTTCTGCTTCTTCTTTATTCAGTTTTGGAAGATTATATTTCTCTAGAAATTTGTCCATTTCACCCAGGTTTTCAAATTTTTTGGCATATAGTTGTTTGTAGTAAGCTTCTTACAATCCTTTGTATTGCTGTGGTATCAGTTGTAATTTCTCCTCTTTCATCTCTGATTTTATTTATTTGGGTTCTCTCTTTTTTTCTTGCTGAGTCTGCTTAAAAGCCTGTTGATTTTGTTTATCTTTTCAAAGAACAAGCTCCTGAATTTATTGATCCTTTGAATTGTTCTTTTAGTCTCTATGTCATTCAGTACTGCTCTGATCTTATTTCCTACTTTCTACTCACTCTGGGCTTTGTTGTTGTTTCTCCAGTTCTTGTAGATGTATGGTTAGGTTGTTTATTTGAAATGTTTCTATCTTTTTTAGGTGGGCCTATAGTGCTATGAACTTCCATCTCCAGACTGCCTTTGTTGTGTCCCATAGCTTTTGGGCTGTTGTGTGTTCATTCTCATTTGTTTCCAGAAACTTTTTGATTTCTTCCTTGATCTCGTCATTGGCCCATTCATTGTTTAATAGCATGCTATTCAATCTCCACAAATTTGAGTGTTCTTGAGTTTTCTCCTTGAGATTGGTTTCTAGTTTCAGGCCCATGTGGTCTGAGAAAATGCTTGATATGATTTCAGTTAGCTTGAATTTGTTGAGGCTTGTTTTGTGTCCTATCATGTGGTCTATCTTTGAAAATGTTCCATGTGCATTTGAAAAGAATGTGAATTTTTCTTCTTTGGGGTGAAAACTTCTATACATATCAGTTAAGTCCATTTGATCTAATGTGTCATTCAGTTCCACAACATCCTTGTTGATATTTTGTTTGGAAGATCTATCCATTATTAACAGTAGGCTGTTAAAATGTTCTTGTCTATATCTTTCTTGAAGCCCTCCAAGATTTTCCTTATATATATGGGTGCTCTTATGTTGGGTGCATATAGGTTTACAATGTTTATGTCTTCTTGATGGATTCTTTCATTGAGTATTATGAAGTGTCTTTCTGTGTCTCTTTTTATGGCCTTTCTTTTGAAATCTATTTTCTCTAATGTAAGTATTGCTACTCTGGCTTTTTTTCCCCAATATATTTACTCAGAATATTTTTTTCCAACCCTTTACTTTCAGTCCATGTAGGTCTTTTGTTCTGAGGTGGTTCTCTTGTAGGCAGCATATGTGTGGGTCATGTTTTCTTATCCATTCAGCTACCCTATTTTTTTTATTGGAGCATCTAATCCATTTATAATTTAAAGTTATTATTTATAGGTACTTATTCATATTTTCCCTTTGTACCTGTGTTCCTCTCTCTCTCACTCTTTTTCTTCATCTTCTTAAAGCAGTCCCTTTAGCATATTTTGCAATGCTGGTTTGGTGGAGGTGTATTATTTTAACCTTCTTTTGTCTTGGAAACTCCTTTTTTCACCTTCCATTTTAATGGAGAGCCTTGCTGGGTAGAATAGTCTTGGTTGCAGGCCTTTGCTTTTCATTACTTGGAATATTTCTTGTCATTCCATCCTGGCTTGTAGTGTTTCTGTTGAGAAGTCAGCTGCTAGCCTTATTGGAGCTCCCTTGTATGTTACTTCCTATTTCTCCCTTGTGGCCTTTAAGATTCTCTGTTTGTCTTTGATATTTTCCATTTTAACTATGATGTATCTTGGAGTGGGACTCTTCGAGTTCTTCTTGATTGGGACCCTCTGTGCTTCCTGGATTTGTGTGACTTTTTCACTCCTCAAATTAGGGAAGTTTTCCATCATTACTTTTTCAAACAGATTTTCTATTGCTTACTCCTCTTCTCCTCCTGGTATCCCTATTATATGGATATTATTACATTTCATGTTGTCCTGCATTTCCCTTAACCACTCTGTGTTCTTCCTGAGTATTTTTTCTTTTTCTTGCTTTTTCTGGGATTTTTTCCTACCTTGTCCGCCAGCTCACTGATTCGATCCTCTGCTTCATGTAGCCTGCTTTTGATTCCTTCTACTGTATTTTTCAATTCAGGAATTGTATTCTTCATTTCCTCTTGGCTCTTGTTGATAGTTTTTATGTCCTTTTTCATGCTCATGTAATTTGCAGTAGGGTCCTCGTAGTTTCCCTTTAGTTTTTGGTAATTCTCACTGAGCACACTGAGCTCATTAAGCTTCCTTATAATCGTCGTTTTGAACTCAATAGCTGGTAGTTTACTTGCCTCTATTTCATTTAGTACTCTTTCTGAAGATTCCTCCTTTCCTTTTGATTGGGGGTTGTTTCTTTGTCTTCCCATTTTTGGGGAGACTCTTCTTTTCTGCTTCTGCTTCTTAAATTGATCTGTTTGGACTTCCTGACTTTGTGGTGTGAACTTCTATGGTAAGAGACCTGTGAGATTCAGTGGTGCAGTCTCCTTGATCTCCTGAATTTGATGCTCTTAGGATGACTTTTATGCCACTTATATTGGCTCTCTGGAAGTAATTGGGTTTAATTGTTGTTTAGTCATTCTTTGGTGGGTCCTTCCCTCCAGCTGGCTGATCGAGAGTCACTCTGCCCACCACATCTTGTGTGTTGTTGTACTGGTGCTGCCAGAACAAAACCACAAAGCCCAGAATACAAACCACCTCCACAAAAATAACTCCCCCCTGCAATCCCAGTATCAACAGCAAATGAACCAGTATTAATAAGGCTGTGAAGAGGTCAAGACTGTTATAAGAAAGGAGAGAAGTAAACTATAATATAAAATCTAGTGACTTCATATACACAAATTTGGTGGATAAGAAATGAACATTAAAAAGCTATGTAGTAAAGAAAATATCGCAAATCATGGAGAAGACCATGGGGAATTCCATCTCAGTAGCATCTGTATATACTGCTGTGTTTTCTTTCTGGATTTGCCTCTGGTGATATCAGATAGTAACCCCATCAGGTCTTAGGCAGCATGTTGGAGACTACCAGGGATCTACTTTCTGTGGCTGACTCCTTTAGTTGATAACCTAGTCACTGTGCACTTAGCAGTCAGGCTTAAGCACCATAGGGTGGGGCAGAATCCCTCCTGGGGTTGAGCTATTGTTTCCTCTCAGGTTCCTGCTACTCGGAGAGGAGTGGTCTGCCTGAGCAAGATGGCTGCTGCCATATGGGAGATAACTCAGCACTGGAATCCCAGTGGCTACTGTCTCAGTTCTCTCCCCAAAGCCTCCATCCCCAGTCTCTCCTCAAGGGTCTCTAGTCCATTCTCCTCCCCCAGACCTCTGCCAGGGATTTACTGTCTGTGACTGCCACTCTGCACTCAGTAGTAAGGCTTAAGCACCACAGGGCCAGGGCAGAGTCCCTCCTGGGGGTGGAGCTATTGTTTCCTCTCATGCTGCTGCCACTCAAGAGAGTGGTCTGCCTGAGCAAGATGGCTGCTGCCATATGGGAGATGACTCAGCACCTCAGTTCTCTCCCATAGCCTCTGTCCTCAGTCTCTTCTCAGATGTTTCCAGCCCACTCCACTCTGTCTTTGCCAGAGCCCAGGGTAAGTGGCTGCAAATGAAAATTTATGCATTGCCCCTTTAAATAACTCTTTTCATCTCTAGCCATCTATCTCTGGCAGAGAGCAACCCTGCCGCTTTTCGCAGCTGGCTGTTAGCTGTGTTACAGGGCTCTGCTGCTGTAGGATGGGGATCCCTGCTTATGGCTTACACCTCACTCTTCTTAGGGAGATCCAATTGGCCACTTAAATATCCCTCTGGTGCTGCTGTCTGTGGGTGCTCAGACTGCTTTCTTGCGTCTCCACCACACTCCTTACCAGTCAGGTTGTGCTGAAGCTGATTCTTCTGTCTGTCCAAAGTTATAAGACTTCCCTCTCGCTATTGTTCAGTTATTTGTTCTGGGTGATTTCTCCATAATTTAGATGTAATTCCAAATTGGTACAGAGAGGAGGTCAGTGTGACTTCCATTCAGTTCTCCACCATCTTGCCCTACTGTTTGTCTTTTTTTAAATTATGTTTTATTGTTTATGTATGTTTGTCTTTATGTTAGTACAACACTGTTTTGATTACTTTAGCTTTGTAATAACTTTTATAACCAGGAAGTGAGTCCTTCAGCTCTGTTCTTTTTTTTTCCTTAGAGAGAGGGAGGGAGAGAGATAAACATCAATGTGAGAGAGAACCATCCTTTTGTTGCCTCCACTATGTGCCCAGACCAGGGACTGTACACCCCTGAACTGGGGATGGAACCAGAAACTTAGGCATATGCGCTGACCAAGTATCAGACACCCAACACTTTGGCTATGGAACAATGCTCCAACCAAGTAAGCCACCCTGGCCAGGGTAGCTTTGCTCTTCTTTTTCAGAAGTTTCAGTTATTGGGGTTCTCTTGAGATTCTATATGAATTTCAAGATGGGTTATTCTAGTCCTGCAAACAACCTCATAGGTATTTTTATAGGGATTACATTGAATCTGTAGGTCACTTTGGGTAGTATTGATATCTTAACAATATAAATCTTCCAATCCATAGACATGAAATGTGTTTCTGTGTTTCAGACTACTTCTGTAGTTTTCATTTATAAGTGTTTCACTTCTTGATTAAATTAATTTCTGGGTACTTTTTGTATTCTTTTTGATGCTATTGTAAATATAATTATTTTTGTAGTTTTCAGATTGTTCATAGTGTGTAGAAAGGCAAGATTTTTGTATGTTGACACTGTATACTGCTTATTTACTGAATTCATTTATTAATTCTAATAGTTTTAGGGCTTCCTACAAATAAGATCATATCATCTCTAAACAGAGAAATTTTACTGCTTCCTTTCTAATTTGGTTGCTTTTTTAACTGCCTAATTGCTCTGTCTAGAATTTCCCTTACCTCATTGTAGATGAGTGGTGAAAGTGGGCATTCTTGCCTTGTTCCTGATCTTAAAGAAAAAGTTTTTCAGCCCTGGCTGGTGTGGCTATGTGGATTGAGCACCAGCCTTCAAACCAGAGGTTTGCCAGTTTGGTTCCTAGTCAGAGCTCATGCCTGGGTTGCAGGCCAGGTCCCCAGTGTGGGGTGCATGAGAGGCAACCACATATTGATGTTTCTCTCCCTCCCTTCTCCTCTGTCTAAAAACAAATAAATACAATCTCTTTTTTTAAAGGAAAAGCTTTCAGTCTTTCACTACTGAATATGATGTTTGCTGTGGCTTTTATGTGGCCTCTATTTTGTTGAGATAGTGTCTTATTCCTAGTTTGTTGGTTGTTTTTATTATGAAAAGGTATTATATTTTGTCAAGTTTTTTTCTGCATCAATTGAGATGATAAGTGTTTTTTCTTTTAATTCTGTTAATATTGATATATTACATAGGTTGATTTTCATAGGTTGAACCATCCTTGCATTCTAGTAATAAATTCCACTTTGTCATACGAATAATCCTTTTCATGTGCTGCTGAATTTTGTTTACTGGTACTTTGTTGAGAATTTTTGTTTCAATATTCATAAGAATATATTCATAAGAATTTTATATGAATGCAAAAATAGTCTGGCTTTGATATAAAGGTAATGTTGACCTTTTAGAATGAGTTAAGAAGTATTCTCTTCAATTTTTGGAAGAGTTTGAGCAGGATTGATGTTAATTCTGTAAGTGTTTGGTAGAATTCATCAATGAATACATCTGGTCCTAAGCTTTTCTTTGTTGGGAAGTTTTTAATACTGATTAAATCTCTTTACTAGTTAGGTTTCTTCATATTTTCTATTTCTTAATTATTCAGTGTTTGCTGTTACGTATCTTTAGGAACTTGCCCATTTCATCTCAGTTCTCCAATTTGTTGGCATATAATTTTTCATAGTAACCATTTATGATCTATTTTATTTTTGTAGCATTGGTAGTAATTGCCCCGTTTTTATTTCTGACTTTACTTGCATCTTTTCTCTTTATTTCTTAGTTAATCTATCTAAAGTTTTTTCAATTTTATTAATCTTTTCAAAGAACTAACTCTTGGTTTTGTTGATTTTCTCTTACTGGGTTTCTGAGGGCTAAATAATATTTAACATTCCTAAAAAAAAAGAAATGCAAATGGTTGAAGTCATATTTTACAAAGTTCAGCTTCCTTAAATAATTCAAATAAATTAACAGTAAGATAGGATTATTTTAACAAATTGGTATTGTTATAAACAGAACTCAGCTGGAATTCATCCTCTTGTGTGTGGACTTAGTAACTAGAAGGAGATACCTAGGGAGCTTTAGGGAAGTTGGTAATATTTTATTTATTGATCTGGGATCTGGTTTTATGTTTTAAAAATTCATCAAACAATGAGGAGTTATCATTTACTTGGTACAGAGTTATAGTTTTACAAGATGAAAAGAAGTCCTGAATTGGAAGCTTGTGATGGTTGTAAAACAATGTAAATGTACTTGATGCCAATGAACTGTACACTTAAAAATGATAAAATAGTAATATTACATTATATGTATTTCACAATTTTTTAAAAAACATTGAGCAACATACTTATAATTCGTACACTTTTCCATATGTAGGTTATATTTTAATTATTAAAAAAATGTAGTACCTAGGTTGGGAGCTCGTAGTAAGCTGACACTGCTGGTACATGTGTAATTGATACATTCCTGGAAGGCAATCTGGGAGCACGTATGAAAAGCCATAATATTTGATTCAGCATTTATTATAAGGAAATATTTCAGATGTTTGCAAAGCTTTGTGTAAAAGGACATTTACTGTATTGTTGTTTATTAAAATGGTGTTAACAACAAAAATTTGAAAAACACCCAAATGTCCTGTAAGAGAGGACCCAAGTTTTTCAGCTTTTTGCTCAGAGGAGGCCTAGATGCAACTTTTTCTGTTATCCTGAGTAGGGATTCATCTGACACCAACCACCTTCACCATGCTACCAAAGTTCAACTCCAACAAAATCCAAGTTGCATACCTGAGGTGCACAGGTGAGGAAGTCAGGTCCACATATACCCTAGCCCCTAAGATCAGCATTGCCAAAAGCAACCAGTGACTGGAAGTCTCTGAGGATCACAGTAAAACTGACCATTCAGTACAGACAGGCCCAGACTGAGGTGGTACCTTCTGCTTCTGCCTCATCATCACAACCCTCAAAGAACTGCCGAAAGACAGAGAAGCAATAAAACATTAAGCAAACTAGAAATACCACTTTTTTTTCATGAAAATATCACTTTTGAGGAGATTGTTAACATTGCTTCATAGATACAGCACCAATCTTTAGCTAGAGAACTTTCTGGAACCATTAAAGAGATTCTGGGGACTGCCCAGTCTGTGAGCTGCAATGTTGATGGCCACTACCCTTACGGCATCAACAGTGGTGCACTGGAATGTCCACCTAGTTAAGAACGACAAAGGGAAATATTCAATTAAAGACAATTTGACAACCAAAAAATAAAAAAAGGAGGGGTACCCAGAAAAATATGTGCTGTAGCCACACAATGAAGTATATGAAGCCATCAAAAATGTAGGTTAATCTTTATTAGCATGATAGTATGTTTATGCAATATTAAATGAAAAAATTAGACACAGATATGAAAGAAAAAAAGCAACAAAAATTTGTCAATGATCATTAACTTGGCCAATGCACTGGCTTTTAACTTTCTTCCTTTTTTGTTGCCTGTGTTTTAAATTTTCTTTAAGGAATATGTTATTGCCTGCACGCTATTGACAACTAGAAAAAATAAAGTGTTTGGCACACAGTAGGTGCTTAAAAATGAGAGTGCCTGTTTCTTCCTTTGGAGATAATCACTGGCTGTTCGTTGCCTGTGTTAGTTAGAGTTCTCCAGAAAAAGAGAAGCAATAGAATGTGTGTGTGTGTGTGTGTGTGTGTGTGTGTGTGTGTGTGTGTGTGGTGAGATACACAATTTAAGGATTATGGAGGGTGGCAAGTCTAAAATCTGGGGTGGGTCAGCAGACTGGAGACCCAAGGAAGAACAAATGTTGTAGTTCGAGGCTGTCTGCTGGCAAAATGTATTCTTCCTTGGGGCAGAGTAAGGGGGTGTCAGTCTTTGTGTTATTAAGGGCTTCAACGAGTTGAATGAAGTCCAGCCAAATTACAGAGGAAAATCTTCTTATTCATAGTCGACTGATTTAAATGTTAATCTCATCCAAAAAACACTCTCAGAGAAATATCTAGAATAATGTTTGACCAAATATCTGCGAATCATGGCCTAGTCAAGTTGATGTACAATTAAGCATCACATTACCATTTTGAAAGTCATGGCTGTGGGCACCTGGTGAGAGGCTGAGGAAAAAACAAAAGAAAGCTCTCTAAGTCATTTGAGTATTTCCAGGTGACAGGGACTTCTTGTGTGGAAGCCAGCATGCCCAAAAGCTCTTTAAATCTGCTTTAGTTAAGGTTTTCACAAACTGCATATTTGGTTGTTTGCCTTACTCTAGGAAGTGCCCACTTTAGGTCTGATATCACAGGCAAATGCACAAGATTAGAGTAAATGAAACTGAGGAAAACTGACATTCATTGCCTAGGAGAAAATAAACATTCTTCACATGGGATTTCCTCTTTCTCAGCCCAGGAGTTGGATCCTGCTGTGTCTCCTGCTGTTCACATAAGGCTACAAAGAGAGTGAACTATGTTAACCTTTAGTCTGTGCCTTTCTGTGTTTTCAATGATTTTTTTTTTCTTCCAAAGTTTGCCTATATACCTTCCCTTATTGCTGTCGTTATCCTTCACTTTACAATTGTTAGGCGATATTTATTTGCAGCTTATGGAGACATTGCAAACTGGGGGCTTTGCAGGTGCTTCTTGTTGACATATGTGGAAAATTTAAAACTATTTGACTTAATAGACAGCATCAAATATCTGGAAATTTAGTTATCTATCCATACAAGGGAATAGTATTCATTTCTAAAAAGAATGAATACTGTATAAGTTATAACTGTTATCAAAAGTCTGTCTGAAAAAACCTTTGTTAATATGATGAAAACAGTTTGCACAACATCAAGGTAACCTGGCAGCCAAGGAGAATGGACTGGACAATGCACATGGGTGAACAATGACAGCTTCACTGTCCTAGTGAGTGGAGGTGATAGACGATGTTGAGTGAGTAGGTATGCTGTGTGGTTGTTGCATTCAAAATGACTGAGCAAATAGAGCAACAAATCTGCATCAAATTTTGTGTTAAACTTGAACATTTCTCCATGGAAGCAGATGATACAGAAGGCCGCCACTATGAGCAACTGGTAATTGGCAGCTTCATCACAATGTGCCTGTTCATGTATCACATCTTGTACAGAGTGTTTTGGACAAACATCAAATCACTCAGGTGACTCAGTGCCCCTATAGCCCAGATTTGGTGCTCTGTGACTTCTGGCTTTTCCCAAAATTAAAATCATCTTTGAAAGGGGCGAGATTTCGGCCCTTCTACAAGGTTCAGGAAAATACAGTTGGGCAGCTGATTGTAACTAGGAGAATTGTGTGAAGTCCCAAGGTGCCTACGTTAAAGGGGACTGAGACATCATTGTCCTATGTACAGTGTTTCTTCTCTCTATTGTCTTCTTCAAGAAATGTCTCTAGCTTTCATAATACTTGGCTGGGTACTTTCTGGACAGACCTCATGTGTTATAACATGGACGAACCTTGAAAAGAGTATGCTAAATGAAAGAAGCCAGACACAAAGACCATATATGTTATATGATTCCATTCATATGAAATGTCCAGAACAGGAAAATCTATTAAGTCCGGAAGATTAGTGTTTGTTCAGGGCTTGTGTGAGGGAGTGATAGGGGCAGATAAGGAAGTCATAGTTAAAGGATACCTTTTTGAGGTAATGCAAATGTCCTAAAAGAGACTATGATGATGGTTGCATATATCTGTGAATATAGTAAAAACCATTGAATTGTATACTTTAAATGTACGGTATATAAGTGATATCTCAGGAAAACTGTTTAAAATATTGAGCCCTGGGTATATATCCAAAAGAATTGAAAATAGGGTCTCAAAGAGGTATTTGTACATCCATATTATTCACAACAGTATGAAAAGTGGAAGCAATGCAAATATCATGAGACCATACTCTCTCCTGTTTTTCCTACTACTTTGCTGGTCTTTCTCTTCCTGACTTATAAATGTTAGAGTGCCTCAAGGCTCAGTTTAATTTATATTCTCCTGGTAATTCTATCCAGTCTTATGGTTTATACCGATGATTCCCACATCTTTCTCTAGCTCTATTATCTGTCCTGATCTTCAGATTCAAATATGTCCAACTGCTCATTTGACATTTCCAGTTGGACATGTAAGAGACCTCTCATGTCTAAGACATTATTCTCGCTTCCTTCTTTGCGCCACTCCCTCAAACTATCTGCTCTGCTCTTCTCAATTGCAAATAATGGACAACACATTAATCTAGTTGTTCAGGCTGAAAAGCTAAGTGTCATCCTATGTCATCTCTTTTACTCATCCTCAGCATCCAATTCATTAGCAGCAATCCTGTTAGTTAAACCTCCAAAACATATCCTGAATTCAACTACTTTTCACTGTTTCCACTGTAAATGCCCTGGGCCAAACCATTGCATTATTCACCTGGACCACTGCAAAGCCTCTTACATCCACTCTTGCTCCATTATGGTTCATTCTGCACATGATACCTAGAGAGTTCATGTCACTTATTTTTTTTAATGTCTTCAGTGTTTTTCTCTCTTATACTGAATAAAATTAAAAGCACTTACCATGGCTCTACTTCTCTGACTCCATCTCCTGCCCCTCTCACTCAGTTTTAGTGATATTGGCACCTTGCTGTTCTTGAACATTTCAAGTTTGTTCCTGTTGAACGGCTCTACATTTGCTGCTTACTCTGCCTGGAATGCTCTGCCCCTCCATTTATTTGCACACAGCCGCTCTTGCTCATTGTTTAACTATCAACTCAAATGTCATCTCCTCAACTCAAATGTCACCAGTCAGAAAATATATTTTCTGGCTACCATATTTAAAGTAGCCCTACTACTTGTTAACATTCTCTGAATTTATCTAATATATCTAGATGCCCAATTTTGTTTAAGACACATTTGAATCTAATGGATAGAATTTCTTTAAGTAGTAACCTCTTTAGGGAAGAAAGGAGAAGACTCCTACATAGCTGCTTTCTCCCTGTGCCTGTGTCCCTGTGGTGGGGTCTGCATGTGTGAAGTGCTGCGGTGTAGAGGGAAAGCCTGAGAACTTGAATACATTTGATCTGCTTGTAGTATTCTCTTACTTCTCTGAGTGCTCAGCATACTGTTGGTCAGCAGGTGGTGTCTTGTAGCCTGGCTTCTCTAAGCTTGCTAAGAGCCTGGAAGCCAACCACAGCTCTTCCTGAGGTTGGCTGTTACTACTTTTTGTTCCCCGCCCAGTGAAATCTATCGTACAAAGCTACTTCCCCTGATACTTGCCAGTCAGTTTCCTTGGCTACTTTCCCTATTTCTCCACAGGGTATGTGGGGACTTCTGGATACATGTTTGTTTGTGTATTTATTTATTGAAAGTAAACTTGCTCTTTAATGAGGGATGGGAAGGAAGGGCTGTCTGGGGAGGAATGGGGTTAGGGCGTCAGAAGCATATCACCCTGTAGGATAAATCAGCTCTGGCCTCCTGGACCTGGCTCTGCAGCTCATGAAAAGTGGCCATGCATTAGTCCACAGTGCTCAGGGCATAGCAGCCAGGACACACCAGCAAGTAGGTGGGCAGTGGCCACAAGACCTCCTGGCATGATGAAGGCAGCCCCAGGTCCAGGGCCTCCATGGTCAGGGCAACCCAGACAGAGATCAGGAGAGCCAGTGCCCAAAGCCACTGTGCTAATTTCACCATGGTTGCCTCAGGGCCACTCTGCCACCCTCTTCACTCTTTCCATTCAACCCTCTGAATACATTTTATATGACATCTGAGCTAAGGGCCACTCACCTGCCGAGCCCCTTCCAAGACCCTGTAACTAATTTTGTATATGGAATTTTGCATTCTATATATTTTATAACTTCCTCCTCACCCCATCACATAAGCCTCAAGAGCCACCAAACTTGGATTCACCCCTGTGAGAGTGCTAAATGTAGGTCTTCTCTTTCTTCTCAACTACACCAGTGGATCACTTTTACTTACATGTGGCTGTTTACTTGCTGTTGTGGGTATAGTCTGCAAGTCATCTCTACCTAAAATTCCAAGCAGAAGCAAAGCAAATATGCTATTTTAAAAAAAAAATATGTATTGATTTTAGAAAGAGAGAGAGAGAAAAGGGCAGGGAGAGAAACATCAATTTGTTATTCCACTTATTTATGTTCCTGTAGGTGCCCTGACCAGAGACTGTACCTACAATCCTCGTGTATCGGGACAAGTCTCTAACCAACTGAGCTACCTGGCCATGGCTGCTTTTTATCTTGAAGAGCTGGAATGGGAAGATAGGGACACAAGTCTCTCAATCTTTTCTCTTATCTTATCTCTTTCTTCTTCTTCCCTCTAACCTTTAATTGAGTCCAGATAGATGGAAAGAGCATCTGTGGAGTACAGAACTCTACGAGATTCTCACTGTATGCTGAACTTCATAGGTTAAATGGAATTAAGAAAGTTGAGCAAATACTTTTTCTCTCTACAAATTCTGTTCTAGGATTTGTTTGTTGAATAAAGAAATAAGTCTCAGAGCTATACTTCAGGCAAGGGTCTATAATGAAACATGATTTAAAGAAGAAAGCTAAAATTATCCAGTTTGATACTTGCAAAATATTATGCCATTATATTCAACTTTTTAGAAAGAAGTCAGAAAATTGGATTTGTATGTGAAGTATCCCATTTTAAATGTTGACATATAATTCAAAAATTTTAAAAAGAAATAAAATAATTACCCTTAATGGTGCTAGCAACCAAAAGTGGTCTAAGAGATTTAGGGGTATCAACTAATCCTCCCAACAACCCATTTTACAGATGAGGGAACTGATGTACAGAGCAAGTAACTTGACCGAGATCACATAACTATACTTGGTGCAAACTAAATACATGTCTGTGGGACAGATTTGTCCACAAGGCCACTGATTTGCAACCTTCAGTTTATGATTATTTTTGAATAAGCCAGAGGAAAAAAGGCTTTGCTTTCTGGCTTGGATTCTTTGCTGAATGACCTTGGACTAGCAACTTAATCTATATAAATCCCTCCGTAAAGTTAGGATGTTTAACCTTTCAGTGCTCACTAATGTTGGTTTTCTCTTTTCTCCTTCCCTATATGGATGATTGTACTGAACGCTCATGGTGTGCTGGTATATTATCGGGAATGAACAAATCCTGCCTATTGTTCAAGTCTCAATACATTCTCAGTATTTCTAGAAACAGGCTGATATAGGAGACAGCCTTAGGCTGGGGGTCAAGATGCCTATTTCAGCCTTGATGCTTTTACTAATCCTTTGGGTAATCTCAAGCAAGTCATATCCTTCTGGGCCTCTGTGTCTTCATCTTTAAAATGTGGAGTTGGACAAATCCAGGCTTTAAATTGTGTTCTGGAAAATGCAGCATTTCTCTAATAGTGGGAGGGAGCATGGAAAGAAGAGAGGGGGCAAAGGGGAGGTCCAGTGAGTAGGTTATGAGTTCTCTATTTCCATGTCAAATATAAAACTTCATTTTAAGTCATCAGATTTTATTAGAAGGGAATATTCTACTACCAATAAAATAGGTGGAAAGGACTACAACTTTCATGTACCCATATTCCCTGGAACTACTTTTTCTTGGCTTCTCTTACTTCCTTCTCGTACTGCACATGTAACTAAAGGGTCTGACAGATTTGTAAAATTCTGGCTGAAACATACATTTTTTTCTTTCGGTTCTTCTCTCCTCTTTCCTACCCAGAAATGAAATTAAAGATAAACAGACCTAAGCGAGAACTAGCATGGAAACTCCAGCAATTTCACAGATAGTTTTCAACAAAATGATATGGATTAATAAAGTTCTCAGTTTCAAAACAACTACCAAGTGACACACAGAAGTGACATAGAGAAGTTTATGTCTCATTATCCTGTGATTTTGGAAGTTGCTTTTTAAATTATAACTCATGGGAAATGATCTTCCGAGGCAACTTTTTTTGTGTATTTCTTACTTATACGTTATCCCTAAGCTACCATCATGAATTCCATGAGGGCAATTTTCTCCACCTGAAGCTGTGGGGCTGGGGTAGATAAGGAGGAATCACTCAAGACCCCATTCTCTCCAGTTAATCCTCAGCTTCAGTTTCAGGGCAAGATAGACCCAAGTCTATTGCCCAGTTTTCTGCTTAGAGATTAAGGTGTTTATCCTTTAAGTCAAACTCTCAAAGCTGCTTCCATGGCGGTGACACATCATATCTGCAAATCATCACATATCTTCAGAGAAGAATTACAATTTTCTTAAAGTATCATGGAATTTTAATCTTCTAGATGAAAAATTTCTCTTGCTTTCAAGATAGCTTGGTGCATTGAAAAGCCTGGATGAATGTGACTGAAATCTTGAACCTAATTTCACATCAGCTTCTAGGTGCCTTGGGACAAATGAAAATACTTCCCTTGAACAGGCTGCAATTTTACCATTGGGAGCATTGGAGTAGACGGTTTCCAAAATCCTCTTGACTTAGATATTCTAAGGACAAATTACTATGGAGGAAATTATCTCCAGTTGTTTGTTCAGTCTTCAAAATCAACAAAGGATCTGATTTTGATGTTAGACAATCCGAGTTGACCCTTAATGTTTTATGCCCTGGGCTTCAGACCAGGCTGTCTAAAGGCAGGAAAGCTGTGTCTCCTCCAAATGACTGGCTGCTCCCTCATTGGTTGAGATTCTTCACCATCAGAGGTCCACTGAGAACTTCAATTCACCATCATTTTCTCTTTACAATGGTATCTCTGCAGTCAGGTGTAAGATGGTGATCTGGACCCCTCAACAACATTTCACCCAGTTCTCCAGACAGCCCTTTCACTAATTTCTCTCATTCTTCCTTCATCACTGCATCATGGTCCCTTTAAGGCAGCGGCCATAGTTGAGTGGTGGGAGTAGCTGCTGGAAGCAAAGAGACTTGCAGGATTTGGCCTACACTGGGCCACTCACCGCGCAGGCTCAGGACCGGGGGCTTGGTGGGAAAGGGAGGAGGGGCTTAAGGTGCGCCTGCGCACCAGGGGCGCGCGCAAGGGGCTGGTTTAGTGATCCCTTTAAGAAACCGCAGGCGGAGGAATTTCTCTGAGAGAAAATAATCCTACTCACGGGGCCCCTTGGAGGCCATTAACCCCCCGAGTCCCAGCCCCCCTTTCCTGGGCAGGCCCTACCGCCCACGCGCGCACCCGTGGGATCTCAAGATCTCCGACCCAGCGTGCGGCATCCGCCCCCTCCCCACTTTCAGCGTCGGGCTCGGCTGGGTCCCGGGAAGCTGCCGCGAGGTGGCTGTGCCTGCAGTGTGGGCGGGGGCCGGGGGCCCGAGAGCTTTCACCGCCACCGCGCCAGGAGCCGCAGCGGTTCCAAGCGGGGCCCAACATGGCGGAGAGAGAGGTGGAGTCCGGCCCCCGAAAGAGGGTAGGTGAGGTGAGGCAGAACTCGAGTGGCGGGGGGCGGGGCGGGAGCTGCGTCCCGAGGCCGGGGCCGGGAATGGCCAAGCGCAGGCTCGTGGAGGGGTCGCCCGAGTCCGGGTTGGGGAAAGGTTGCGGTCACGACTGAGGCAACCTTGGGTCCGAAACGCGCTGGAGAGTGGTCCTTGGGCAGGTGGGACAAAGATTTGCTGCTGGTTGGGAGGGGGAGGGGCGGGGGCTGTTGTTTGCTTTTTAAAATTTGTCCAGCATTGGGGGTTGGTTACTTGGGCCGAGGGGAAGGCAGGTGTCAGATTCTTAAGTACATCTTTTGTAAATCAGTCTGGAAGTTTAACTGGGGAGAGGTCCGGTGGGGGGGGGGTGGCGGGAATAAGTCGTGAGGGGGGTCTCATGAGGGATACCAGAAGGTTCTTAAGTATCACCATCGCGAATTCATTTTCTTGCCTCCTTTATCTCCTCTCCCCATAACCGTTGTAGATCAAGGTGGAGGTGGTACTCTTACCTGTGAAGAAGTGGGGTCATTGGCATGTCCTGATTTAGGAGAAAGATTTTGGCAACTATAAATGTCATGTTCTAGCCTAGCCTTTTTTACGAACAGTTAAGAACATGGAAGAGTATGACAAGTTTTGCCATCACAAGGATGTACCCAACCAACCTGCAGAGGTGAAGCCAGTTCTATATAGACGTTGAATGCCTTTTAAAGTTTGTCTGGAAACTTTTTAAATTTAATTCTGAATGACTTTTTCCCCCCCCCAAATGAAGAACAATACAGTACCATCGATTGAGCAATATTTTTCAGACTTATATTTCCTCTCCCCATAGCATGTTAAACAGTGAGTTTCCTATCAGGAATCTTCCTTTTAGGAATGGTCTCAAAATGATCAAATTAGTTTTAAGCCAACTGCAGAAAAAATTACGTTATTGGGAATGCCCTTTTGATTTAGCACAAAATTAGCAATCTCATATATGCTACTACAGCTAACATTTTGAGTGAGTGCTTATTATGTGCCTAGCACTGTGCTTTATAGAAAGAATTTAACTTAACGATAACTATGTAAAACCCATTTTTTAGATGAGGAAATGGAAGCATAGAGGGGTTAAGTAATTAAGATTAGATGGGTAAAGGCATTGAGCTGAGATTTTAATCCAGGTTTGTTGCAACCACAGTGCTTGCGTTGGATGCCACATAGGAGTTTCTTTTTTCTTTTTTTTAAATTTAATTTATTTTTAAAGAAGAGAAAGGAGGGAGACGTCAGTATGTGGCTCCCTCTCACACGCCCCCTACTGGGGACCTGGCCTGCAACCCAGACGTGTACCCTGACTGGGAATTGATCTGACACCCTTTGGTTCGCAGGCCAACACTCAATCCACTGAGCCACACCAGCCAGGCTCATAGGAGTTTCTTTAATCCCTGTTCTCTAATTAAAAGCTTGAATTATATAAGTGATCAAAGAAGTGTCAAGTGGTATTTTTTTTTTAACAATTTATTAGGAAAATACTTTCAACTACACACATTTTATCTATATAACTATCCCCTTTATCCATTCATTGGTTCTTAAAGCATTTCATTGTATTTTGAGCAATTAAAATTTAATGTTTACAGTCTTAGGTTTTAAAACTTTAGATCCTCTTCATGCAATAATCAGTCATAGGTAGAACAGGTTAAGCTGTATGATAGTATATCCAAATAGTTCATTTAATATAAATATTAGGTGTGAAATGAACATGTTTTAAAATTTTTAATTTACCTTAAATCTTTGAATTTTAAACAATACTCTCTCATTAGGTATGAATGAAGGCATATGGCATTATGGTCTCCAGTTAAAATATATAGGGTAAATTACTTTACATGTGTAATGGTCATTCAAGATGTCTGAATTTATCTACTAATGCTGTTGTCATGATAGAATGTTCTAGAAAACTATGCATTTTGATAACATTTAACTAGATTTTATTTTATTTTTATTTTTTAAAGATTTAATTATTTGTAGAGGGGGAAGGGAAGGAGAGAGGGAAAGAAACATCAGTGTGTGGGTGCCTCTTATGCACCCCCTACTGGGGACTTGGCCCACAACCCAGGCATGTCCCTGACTGGGAATCAAACTGGCAACCTTTTGATTTGCAGGCCCGTGGCCAGTCCACTGAGCAACACTAGCCAGGACTCAAATTCAACTAGATTTTAAATATATTCTTTCTTCTATACTAATACACTTAAAAGGTGCTGCACTGGTACCTGTTTAAACTCTTAACCACCTTTCTTAACAATATGTAATACACAGCTCTTATATAGGTGGGACAAAGATTTGCTGCTGGTTGGGAGGGGGAGTGATGGGGGCTATTGTTTGCTTTTAAAAATTTGTCCAGCATTGGGGGTTGGTTACTTGGGCCAGGGGAAGGCAGATTCTTACGTACATCTTTAGTAAATCAGAGTTTGGAAGTTTAACTGGGGAGAGGTCTGGTTGGGTTCTCCATTGTTTTACCAGTTTTATTGCGGTAGAAGGTTGCATTCTGTATCTTTTGGATTCCATAACCAATTTTGTTCTTGATACTCAGTTAGAATGTTCAGTACAGTTCCAAATGGTACATGTGGTACATGTGTGCTTTTTTCTTTGTGTGCATGCACACATGTGTAAACTCCATGTGGGTTCCATCACAGGCATGTGTGATAAACTCCACGTGGATTTTATTTGTATACTCCAGGAGATTAGTGAGGACTATGCAGTAAAATATCTTTTAAAATAACTTGACTGTTTGCCTTGAGGTAAGTTTAACAGACTAAATAGGCATAGATAACTTTCTGTAATTTGAACTGGAATTGCATTGATGACATGGTATTGTATTTATGATGCTTACTTACAACCTTTGACCTTTATTACCACAAGTCGCAAAAAGTTGTTGAGCACATATAGTCGTTGATGAGCTACCAGTATATGCTAGGCATTGTGTAATGGTATTTGTGATCATTTGGGATAATATATTCTGGCTCGCTTGCTAAACTGTGAATTCCTTTATGTAGAGCCCATTTCATTTGCTTTTTTTTCATCTCTTAACACCTATGGCTTTCACATAATAGAAACTCAAAAGACATACTGATTTTTGGTAAGAAAAGTTTTATCTGTTATAGTAGAGGTTCTATGGCTTGGGTACCAAGTTACCTACTTTGTATTTTTGGACAGTTCTATAAATCTTTCTTATCCCCTATATCCCAAAGTTCTCTTCTGTGGATCCAGATTTAGGGATCTTCTGATCTTTCTGGATTATGGTTAGATGGGAGAGTGTATTTTATGTTGTTGTTATTATTTTTAAACCTCACTCTAGGATATGTTTATTGCTTTTTTGGGTGGGGGGGAGATGGAGGGAGGAGACGGAGAGAAAGAAACACAGGAAAAACATCAGTGTAAGAGAGAATCATGGATTGGTTGCCTCCTGTTTCCTCTTTGACTGAGAATTGAACCTGCAATATAGGTAAGTGCCCTGACCAGGGATTGGACCTGCATCATTTTGGTGTAAGAAATGATGCTTCAACCAACTGAGCAACCCGGTCAGGGCTGGCAGTGTATTTTAAGACCATTGGGTTGCCCTGGTGCGGTAGCCCAGTTGATTAGAGTGTTGTCCTGATATGCGAAGGTTGTGGGTGGGATCCCTTGTCAGGGTACATATAAGACTCAACCAACAAACACATAAATAAAGTAGAATAACAGCCCTGGCTGGTGTGGCTCAGTGGATGGCGCACCAGCCTGTGAACCAAAGGATTACTGGTTTGATTCCCAGTCAGGACACATACCTGGGTTGCAGGCCAGATCCCCACTTGGGGTGAGCAAGAGGCAACCACACATTGATGTTTCTCTTCTTTTCTTTCTCCTTCCCTTCCCCTCTCTCTAAAAATGAATAAATAAAAATCTGAAAAAAAAACCCAGAATAACAAATTGATTCTTCTTCCCCCCTCAACCCTTCCTTTCTCGCTGTCTGTAAAAAGTAATTAAAAAAAAAAAAGACTATTGGGTTAATAACCTTAAAGTTCTTTGTACCCCTTCCTGAAGTCTTGCTTTCAAGCTTGTGGGCAATTAGAATAATAGATATTAATTAGGCAAGATTAATATGATTGTACTCGGATCACATCTGAATGCCAGTCTCTCAATTTGTGAACTTGAAGAAGCAGAGTATGAGTGGATCATACTATATCCATCTATCATCTCTGCTATAGAAAGAACCAAATTCACTTGAAGGCCAATATAAAATAGGCACACCCTCTCTTTTAATTCAGAATATTTTTGAGATATATGAATATTTTGTAAACTTTAATTTTATAAAATAAATTTTTAAATTTTTTAAATTTTTATTTTTTAGAGGAAGATTTGGGGAGGGGGGAGAGAGAGAAACATTGATTTTGTTCCACTCACCCATGCATTCCATGGTTGCTTCTTGTATGTGCCCTGATGCGGATCAAACCCACAACCTTGGTGTATTGGGATGACACTCTAACCAAGTGAGCTACCCAGCCAGGGCTCTAAAATAAGTTTTAAAATTTATTAGGTAGACTTGTTCTAAGTAGTGAAATTATTTTATGCTTGGCTTTTATAATAAACTGTTATAAAGCATGGGATCTCACTAAATCTAGTGGCCATGTTTTTTGGTGAAATTATATTTTTTTTCAAAGTTTACATAGAAAATAATAACTTTTGTAAATGTATGTGTTATTACCTGGTTTAGTAAGTTGTGTCTATTTTTGTATTTGAACTACTCTATATATTAAGTTTGATTTGGTATGCTTGAAAGATGGCATATTTTATAAGTAGTATGCTTCCATTTTTGTAAAAACAAACTATCCTTTCTCTGTTCTCTGTGTATGTGTCTATACCTGTATATGTATGAATTTGAGAAAGTTGTGGAGACTACAGGTCAGGGAGTTACTATAGATCACCCTCAGGGGTGGGATAAAAAAGGAAATGGAGAATAAAGGGGGAAATTTTGCAAAAATTTATTTGGTGTAATAGTTAAAGGGTAAACTATAAAATGTTATATATATTATCGTTATAAACACATAAAAAATGTTTTTTCAAGATCATTTATTTACTTATTTTTAGAGAGAGGGGAAGGAAGAGAAAGGGAGAGAAACATTGATGTGCGAGAGAAACATAGATTGGTTGACTCGCACACCCCAGTTGGGGACCTGACCTGCAACCCAGGCATGTGCCCTAGCTGAGAATTGAACTTGCGACCCTTTGGTTCACAGGCCATCACTCAATCCAATAAATTTAAAAAAAAAGAAAATATACACTAAATATTTTAAACCTGATTGATTTTAAAGCTAACATTTGTGCTTGTTTTGAAAATGGAATGAGTTTATTTACTAAAGAAAAATTAGATAAATGTAAAATTGCAATTTCCATGGATACTTAAAAAAATATTAAAAAATTAGTTATTAATTTTAGAGAGAGGGGAAGGGAGAAAGAGAGAAATATTGATTTGTTTCACTTATTTATGCATTCATTGGTTGCTCCTTGTGAGTGCCCTGACAAGAGATCGAGCTTACAACCTTGGCGCATCTGGAACTTTTAAGTTAAAAAATATCTTCTAGGGTACTATTGGTACCTAAAAATAGAATAACAATTTCATATTTTATTGAATATAAATAATTGTAAATGAATTCACACTACCATGGATATTCAGCTCTGTTTGGATGCTTCTAACTTCTACACAGACACTCTGCTAGTTTTCCATAATGCCCTGATTTTTATTAGTAAGCCATTTGTAGACACTTTACCCTAGCTCAGGGAACCTTGGCAGTGTTGATACCATCTCAAGTATGGTGGATATCAAATGAGGTAGAAGGTATTTTTGAATTCTGTATTAGGGAACCAACCACTCTTTTTATTTTTTTTTAAATTTAATCTTTATTGTATTTTCTCCCATTACCATTTAGTACCCTACCAGCCACTCTTCAATGAAGACTAACACTTCCCTTAAATAGTCTGGTTATCTTACTGTGAGTTTACTGTATGTAATTATTTTAGCAGAGGGAAGAGAAAGGAAGACATTAAGTATAGTATTAGGTTGAACCATACAGAATTACTAATATTTGACCATTTGACCTATAAAAATGTGTTTTCATATGGCTCAACCTAAAAGTTAGGGCATGGTCTCCTCCTTCCCTCTGTGCCTTTCTTCCATTTTAGAGAGAGGGGAAAGGATGGAGAAAGAGAGGGAAAGAAACATTGATACAAGAGAGAATCATGAATCGATTGCCTCTTACATGAGTCCTTACCAGGGCCTGAACCCTCAACCCAGGCATGTTCTCTGACCAGTAATCAAAACGGCCACCCTTTGCGCTGTGTGACATTGCCCAGCCAATGGAGCCACACTGGTTAGGTCAGGCATGGGCTTTTCAGAGTCAGGTTATGGTACAGTCTTTGGTATTTAGCAATATTGGGTTAGCAACACCCCCACATACTTTTCTTAAGTATATTTTATTTATTGTTATTACAGTTGTCCCATTTTCCCCCCTTAATCCCCTTCTACCCTGCAGTCCCCTCTACTACCCTCCTTAGTTCATGTCCATGGGTTGCATGTATAAGTTCTTTGGCCTCTTCATTTCCTATACTGTTCTTAACCTACCCCTGTCTGTTTTGTGCCTGCCAATTATGCTTAATTTCCTGTACTTTTTCCCCCCATATTCCCCCTCCCCCTCCCAGCTGATAACCCTCCATATGATCTCCATTTCTGTGATTCTGTTCCTGTTTTAGTTGTTTGCTCAGTTTGTTTTTGTTTTTAGGTTCAGTTGTTGATAGTGAGTTTGTTGTCATTTTACTGTTCATAATTTTGATCTTTTTTTTCCCTTAGATAAATCCCTTTAACATTTCATATAATCAGGGTTTGGTGATGATGAACTCCTGTAACTTTACCTTATCTGGGAAGCACTTTAGTGACCCTTCAATTCTAAATGATAGCTTTGCTGGATAGAGTAATGTAGGTTGTAGGTCCTTGCTTTTCATGACCTTGAGTACCCCTTTCCAGCCCTTTCTTGCCTATAAGGTTTCTTTTGAGAAATCAGCTGATAGTCTTATGGGAATGCCTTTGTAGGTAACTGTCTCCTTTTGTCTTGCTGCTTTTAAGATTCTCTCCTTATCTTTAATCTTGGGTAAATTATGATGTATCTTGTGTTTCTCTTTGGATCGAACTTGTTTTGAACTCTGTGCTTCCTGGACTTGCACGTCTAGTTCCTTGGCCAGATTGGGGAAGTTTTCTTTCATTATTTTTTCGAATAAGCTTTCAATTTTTGCTCTTCTTCTTTTCCTTCTGGCACCCCTATGATTTGGATGTCGGAACGTTTAAAGTTGTCCTAGAGATTCCTAAGCCTCTCCTCATTTTTTTGAATTCTTGTTTCTTCATTCTGTTTTGGGTGAATGTTTATCTCTTCCTTCTACCCCAAATCATTGATTTGAGTCCTGGTTCCCTTCCCTTCACTGTTGGTTCCCTGTATATTTTTCTTTATTTCACTTGGCATACCCTTCACTTCTTCCTTTATTTTGTGACTGTACTCAATCACTTATGTGAGCATCTAATTACTAGTGTTTTGAACTCTGAATCCGATAGGTTGGCTATCTCCTTGTTGCTTAGTTCTGTTTTCTGAGTTTTGATATGTTTCTTCATTTGGGCCATATTTCTTTGTCTGGGTGCACCTGTTATTTTGTAAGGGGCAGAGCCTTAGGTATTCACTAGGGCAGGGCAACCCCCTGTGCTGTGTTGTGTTGCTGTCTGTGAGGGAGGGATCAGAGAGGGAACAATGCTGCTTGCTTGTCTCTTGCTCTACTTTCAGTCACTTCCCTCACTTTCCACCAGCAGATTATGCCAATTCAGGTGCTGATTTTCAGTTGAGTGGGGTTGTGTACGTTCTAGGATCCTGTGGACCCCTCCAACAGACTCCTGTGAGACTGGGAGTTTCTTCCCCACTGCATCCCTCACAGGTTTTTATAGCCAGAAGTTTTGAGACTTTAGTTTCCTGTGCTGGAACCTGGGGTTGTGCAGTCTGTCTTGCTTCCCAGTTGTTCCTCCTGGCTTATCCACCCGTGAATGTGGGGTATGCTGGTCTGCCAGCTGCCTTTTCACCAGCTCTGGCTTCCTGTCTCCACCCCTCCTACCAGTCTGGATGGGCAATAGAAGCAGGGGGTTTTAACTGTTTCTTTAACTCCTTGGTTGTCGGATTTCCATGCTGTTCAATTTTCTGGCAGTTCTGGTTGTTTCTTGTTTTTAAATTGGTGGTTAGCTTTTGGTTGTGCGAGGAAGCGAAGCATATCTACCTGCACCTCTATCTTGGCTGGAAGGTCCGACGTACTTTCTTATACTGAAGGAATACCTAATATTTTAATTTCATTCTTACTGCTTTCTGGCTTTCCAGGAGGTTGAACTAGCTGTCTTCTTGCCTTTGACCAAAGATAGTACCTGAGAAACCTTTTCTATCCAGTATATAGACTACCTACTAATATAAACTCTTTGAGGTCAGGGATCGCATGTGCTTACCTTTTTTTTACATCACCCAGTATGTCTTATAAATTTAAATGCTACATATGTATACTCACATACTAGACATTTGTAGACAAAATTTAAAAAAAAGAACATGTTTCATAATTCCCTTTCAATATAGAATATAAAATGTAGATTGGTACAATAAAACCCCATGTTTCTATTGCCCAGCTTTGACAGTTAAACCGTGAATCAACTTTTTGTGACTTTCTTGTCTCATCTTCCTTTTTTTTCCCTTTTTTTTTGTGTGTGTGGAAATAATCTCAAGCATCACATCATTCAATCTATAATATTGTATGTATTATATGTATTTCTAATGGGTAAGAATGAAAAAAAATACAACCATAATACTATTATAGCTAACAAAATTAAGAGTTCTTTAATCCAGTCTCTGTTCATATTTCTTTGATTCTTTAAATATCTTTTTACATTTGATTTGTTTAAATCACAATCCAAATAGCTTTACATTTCATTTGGTTTATATGTCTCTTAAGTTTCTCTCACCTTTGAGTACCCCCCTCCCTATCCTATACCTCCTGTACTTTTTTCCATCCTATTTGTTGGAAAAACTAGGTCATTTGTCCAGGAGAATTTTCTACATTCTGGATTTGGTTGATTGAATTCTTGTGGTGTCAAACATGTTCAGTTACCCTTCATATTTCCTACAAATTAGTAGTTAGATATATAAGGCACTAGTTCTTAACTTTGGCTGAAACTTTAGTAGGATTACCTGGAGGGCCTTTATTAAAAATTTTTTTTTTGTAAAGTAGGCTTTTTTTTTTTTTTTTAAAGAGAGAGAGAGAAACATCGATGTGAGAGAGGTACATCGATTGGTTGCTTCCTGTATGCACCTTGACCATGGGATGGAACCCGAAACCTAGGTATGTGTCCTGACTAGGAATCGAACTGGTGGTGACTTTTCAGTCCATGGGATAACACTCCAGCCAACCAAGCCACACCTAGGCCAGGGCACCTAGAGAGCTTTTAAATATCCTGATTTTCAGGTCACATCTCAGATCAATTAAATCAGAATTCATGAGTGGACTCTAGGTATCAGGACTTAAAAAAAAAATTCCTAGGTTATTTCAATGTCTAGTCAAGATTGAGGATTTGAATTGGTAGAGGTTGATGAGATTTAGGTTCAGCTTCTTTAGAAAGAAAAATTCATTAATAGGTTGATTATATAAGTTATTTCCAGGCATACAATTTTAAGAATGAAAGGGTATGCTAGTTAATAATTACAGTGGGACAATAGCCATAAACTACAACTGTCCTGGACAAATTGGAGTGTAGAGTTATCCTGTTAGAGGATACTGTGAATTCTTGTTGCAACATTCTAGGAGGCATATAAATGGTTGTTGCACTTGCAGTGATGCTAAAATTGATCAGTTTAGGTTGTCTCAGCAGGATCCAAATATCTTAGTTTCTTAACTTTACACCTAATGAATTTACCAGCTATTGATGATTATTGCCTACATTCATTAATATCATTAGAAGAGTGATTTTTCTATATGTTCTCCTATATTTATTTACTGGAATTCTTCAATAAAGCATTCCTTCACTAATTATGTGTTTATCCTGTAATATCATTTGCACAAGAAAAGGAGAGTGAATGTTTTTTTCCCTATTACGTACCAATTTTTAGAAGAATGAATTGATGCCTCAGGAAATCCCAAAGGTAATGTTTGGCAGGGGATACCATTATAAACTCATGGGTGTTAATATATTTGTTATATTTAAATTTATTGTCAATTTTTTTTTTTTTTGACTTTTTAAAAAAATTTGTCACATTTTTGATCACTGGCTATCTAAGGCTGCCATAACAAATCACACACTTGGTGGCTTAAAATAACAGAAATTGATTAGCTCACAGTTCTGGAGATTCGAAGTCCTAAGTCAAGGTGTGGGGAGGGCCATGCTGCCTTTGAAGGCTCAAAGGAAGAATCCTTTGTCTCTTCCAACTTTTGACGACCTCAGATCTTTCTTCAATTGTGGCAGCATAACTTCAGTCTTTGCCTTTATTCACGTGGCCTTTTCTCTGTCTCTGTATCTTTTCTGTTTCTTCTAAGGACATTCTTCATTAGATTTAGGGCCCATCCAAATCCAGGGTGATCTCAAGATCCTTACATTAATTACACCTGGAAAGAAATTTTTTCCAAAAAGGTCACATTCTGAGATCGTAGGTGGACATACCCTTTGGGAGCCACAATTCAGCATACAACAGGGTCTGTAAGGTTAGCACCCTAATCCTTTTTAAAAATTGCTGTTATTTTATACTTAATTACCTTAAACTTTTTAATGTGTAAAGTATAACACAAAGTTTAACATTTTAACCATTTAAAGTGTATAATTCAATGGCATTAAGTACATTAACAATGCTGTACAACTATCACCACTCACTATCTATTTAATCCCAAACAGAAACTCTGTACACAGTAAGGAATAACTCCCCATTGCCCTTCCCTCCAGCTCCTGCTGTGGTTTAATCTACTTCCAGCTTCAATGAATTTGCTTGTTCAAATATTTCATATTAGCGGAATCATATAATTAATATTTGACCATTGGCATCTGGCTCTTTTGCTTATTAGCATGTTTTCAAGATTCATCCATGTTGTAGCATGTTTTAGAACTTCATCCTTTTTTAATAGCTGAGTAATAGTCTATTGTATATATGCACTACATTTTGTTTATTCATTAATCTGTTGTTGGACACTTGGGTTGTTTCTACCTTCTGACTATTGTGAAAAATTCTGCTGTAAACTTGCTATATAAGTATTTGGATCCCTTTGTTAGGTTCTTTGGGCTATATATCTGGAAGTGGATTTGATGGGTCCTATGGGAGTTCTAAGTTAACCTTTTTGAGGAATCACCAAACTGCCACAGAGGCTGACCAGTCTCCATTCACACAGCAGTGCAGGAGGGTTCTGATTTCTCCACATCCTCTTCAGCACTGTTTTTCTTTTTTCTTTCTCTTTTTGATAGTAGCTATCGTAGTGGGTGTGAAAGTAGTATCTCCTGGCTTTGATTTATATTTTTTTAATGACTAATGATACTGAATATGTTTTCTTATATTTATAGACCATTTGTATATCTTCCTTGGAGAAATGTCTATTTAAATTCTTTGCCTTGCCCTGGCTGGTGTGGCTTAGTGGATTGAGTGCCGGCTTGTTATGTGGACCAAAAGGACGCAGGTTCAGTTCCTCGTCAGGGTACATGCTTAGGCTGCAGGCCAGGTTTCCAGTTAGGGGTGTGTTAGAGGCAAACAATCGATGTTTCTCTTACACATTGATGTTTCTCTCCCTCTCTCCTTTCCTCCCTTCCCCTCGTTCTAAAAAAAATAAAATTTAAATCTTTAAAATAATTAAATTCTATGCCCACTTTCATTTTTATTTATTTAAATCCTCACCCAATGATATATTTATTGATTTTTAGGGGGGAGAGGGAAAATAGAGAAATATCGATGTGAGAAAGAAATATTCAATCTGTTGCCTCCTATACACACGCTGAACAAGTACCCTGCCTGCAACTCAGGCATGTGACCTGACCAGGAATTGAACTGGCAGTCTTGTGGGACAACAGCCAACTCTCTGAGCCATACCAGAGTTCCTTTACCCATTTTTAAATTGAGTAGTTTGTCTTTTTGTTTTAGGAATTACTTATATATTCTGGATATTAAATTCTTACCAGGTACATGATTTGCAAATATTTTCTCCCATTCTGTGGGTTTTTTTTTTTACTCTTCCAAAAGTGCTCTTGAGCCCCAACTTTTCAGTTTTGATAAAGTCCCATTTATCTGTGTTCCTTTTGTAGCTTATGCATTTGCTGTTATATTTAGGGAACCGTTGCCAAATTTAGGGTGAGTAGTTTTGCCCCTATGTTTACTTTTAAGAGTTTTATAGTTTAGCTCTATAATTGGGTCTTTAATCCATTTTAAGTTACTTTGATTTTATGGTATAAGGTAATTGTATAATTTTGTTCTTTTGTATGTGGATACCCAGTTTTTTCAGCACTGTGTGTTGAAGTCTTTTTTTCCCTATTGAATGATCTTAGCACCCTTGTCAAAAATCAGTTGACCTTTGCATTAATTAGTTTGGGCTTCAATAACAAAGTACCATAGACTTGATGACTTAAACCACAAAAATGTATTTCTCCCTGTTCTGGAGGCTGAGAAGTCTAAGGTCAAGGTGCTGGCAAGTTGTATGTTTTATTCTGAGGCTGCTTCTCGGCAGCACCCATCTTGCTGTGTGCACTTATGATCTTTTTGTGTGTTCAGAAATCGAGCAAGCTCTCTGGTGACTTTTCTTATAAGGGTACTAATCTTATTATGAGAGATGACCTCATTGAACACTATTTACTGCCCAAAGGTCCCTTCTCCGAATATTGGAGCTTTCAAGCTTCAAATAGGAATTTTGGGGACACCATATACAAGGTCTTTTGGGGAAAAGTCCAGCCATTGTTAATATAACAAGAATGGTTTGTGGGACATTGATGTAACCTGGCAGCCAGGGAGAGTGGACTGGAATGCAAATGCGTGAACAAAGATGACTTCACTGTACTAGCCAGTGGGGGTGGTAGAGGCCATTGAGTGAACATGTGTACTGTGTAGCTGTTACATTCAAAATGACTGAGCAAGTAGAACAATGGATCTGCAACAAATTTTGCATTAAGCATGAACATTCCTCTGTGCAGACTATTTGGCTGATTCAGAAGGCTGCAGCTATGGGCAACCGGTGATTGGCAGCTTCATCACAACCAACAAACCTGCTTATGCATCACATCACATGTAGAGGTTCTTTTTGATACATCAGATCACCCAGGTGACTCAGCCACCCTACAGCCTAACTTTGGCACCCTGCAACTTCTGGCATTTCCCAAAACTAAAATCACCTTTGAAAGGGTAGAGATTTCAGACTGTTGACAAGATTCAGGAAAATATGACAGGGCAGCTGATGGCGATTGGGAGAACTGTGTGAGGTCCCCAGGTGCCAACTTTGAAGGGGACTGAAGTGTCATTGTCCTGTGTACAGTGTTTCTTGTATCTTGCATCTTCAATAAGTGTCTCCATTTTTCATACTATGTGGCTGGATATCTTCTGGACAGGACTTGTATGTAAGAGCTTATTTTTGGACTCTCAGTTCTGTTTCCTTCATTGATCTGTATGTCTCCTTGTGCCAGTACTACACTTTTTTAAGTTTTATTTTTCAGAGAGAATGAGAGGGAGAAAGCGGGGGAGAAAGAGGGAGAGAAACATCGATGGGTTGCCTCTTGCATGCCCTTAACTGGGGACCTGGCCTACAACCCAGGCACATGCCCTGACTGGGAATTGAACCTGAAACCATTCGGTTTGCAGGCTGGTGCTCAATCCACTGAACCACACCAGCCAGGGTAGTACTACATTGTTTTTATTACTACAGCTGTAAGAAGTTTGAAATTGGAAAATGTGAGCCCTTTATTTTGTGTTCTTCTTTAATATTCTTCTGGGTATTTGTGGTCCCTTATAATTCCATATGAAATTAAGGATTTTTTTTCTCCTTTCTGCAATAAACATCATTGGGATTTTAGTAGGGATTGAATTGAGTTTGTAAATCTCTGATATTTACAGTTATTGTCATCCTAACACTATTATGTCTTCCAGTCAGTGAACAAGAGCTGTCTTTCCATTTATTTAGTTCTTTAATTTCTTTCAGCAATGTTTGTACAAGTCTCTCAGTGTATAAGTCTTGTACCTCCTTGGTTAAATTATTCCTAAGTATCAATTAATATATCACATTAATAGAATGAAAGAAAAAAACTGCATGATCATCTTGGTTGATGTAGAAAAATAGAAAAAACATTTTGGAAAAAATCCAACAACCTCATATTATAGAAGCACTCAGTAAACTAGGAAAAGAAGGGAGCTTCCTCAACTTGATGAAGGCTACGCATGTAAAGTTTATAGCTAGCATCATATTTGATGGTGAAAGATGGAAAGCTTTCCTTTTACATCAGGAATAAGAAAGGAATGCTGTCTTTTGGCACTGATATATAATGTAGTATTTAAAGTTCTAGTTAGAGCATTTAGGCAAGAAAGAACGAAATAAAAGGCATCCAACTTGGAAAGAAAGAAGTAAAGCTACATTTACAGAGGATGTGATCACATATGTAGAAAACCCTGCATAGAAATCCACCCGAAACAAAACAAAAACCTAAATCCTGTGTGAGTTAATAAATTCAGCAAAGTTCAGGATGAAAATATCAACACACAAAAATCAGTTGTACTTCTACATACTAACAATGAATAATCCCCAAAAGAAATTAAAAAACTGATTTCATTTATATTAGTATCAGAAAGAATAAAACACTTGTACTCCTGTATCCTTTTGACTGAACTCCAGTAGTCCTTAAAAGTTTCTTCCCTTTTTGGCTCATCCTATATATTGCTATCTCAGACTTGGATTTAACTCCACGAAGCCCTGGTACCTTTCAGTGGGAAATGGTAGAGACTGTAGCCTGAACTCAGACAAGCTTTTTGATGTTAGTCTTTTTGAGATAGTATTAGTTGTGTATCTTATTTGTTCCTCAGTTCACATCTGCTTTTTTCTTTTGTTTTGCCACTGAAATTCTCTTTAAGGTCACTTAAATGACCTAAGGATCACCAAGTCTAATACATGCTTTTCAGGTCATTCATTCTCATTTATTCTCTCTCTCTCTCCTTTGAGAGAAACATCAATTTGTTGTTCCACTTATTTATATATTCATTGGTTGATTCTTGTACTTGCACTCACTGGGGTTCTAACCTACCACCTTGGCATTTTGGAAGCATGCTGTAACCAACTCAGCTACCCTGGTGAGGAAAGAACTTTTCTTACTTGATCTTTCTTAGATATCGGACTCTATTGCTCACTCCCTTCTTGAAACTTCTCTCATCTATAAGATGGCATTCTCTTGGGTCTTCTCTTGAATTGCTTCTTTTAGGTCATCTTCGACACTTTTCATGCTCAGTAAGTATTGTTCCTTCAGCCTGTATTTTTCTTGGATTAATCTCTTATACAGTAGTAGTGCTTTACTTGTATTTTGATGTCTTAAACAAGTTTTGCTAATTCAGTCTGCCTAAAATGGAACTTTTATTTTTTTTAAACCGAACCCTTTATTCCATGGCAAGTACTTGCTCTTCCAAATAGTGCCTCATTCCTTCTCTGTTTTTTTTTTCTGTTGTCTCTCTTCTAATTATTGTCTTTTAGTCATCAAGTTAGAAACCTCTGTCATCTTGCTTTTTCCCTTTCCCTTATTCAGTTTTAATTAAGTCTTGTGGAGATTACTTTAGATATGATTTTAAAAACTTTTTTTTAATTGCTCCCACCACCCTAGTTCTGGTACTCATTTTGCTTGCTTTGTCTTTTCACTTTTGGTGCCTTAACAATTCTTCCTTTCCCTTTTCCTTCTCTATTGTTTTGTCTACCCCATTCATTTTATACACTTGGAGACTTTTATATTTGAAAATGAAAACTGTTCATGTATGAAATAACAAGTTGGCTCCCTTAATACCATTGCAATTCAACTTATAGAGAGCAGGCTGACAGCTTGGGGCGGGGAGGGGGTAATTGGGAGGGTGGAGGGATTGAGCAAAAAAGGGGGAAAAAGACAAAGTACTCTTGGGTAGGGACAACAATGTGGTGATTGCAAGGGGTACAGGAGTGGGTGGAGGTGTAAGAGGGTATAGAGGGTCTAAGTGGTAATGGGAGAAATACATTAAAATAAAAAAAACCCCACAAAATCTTAAAACACTTTTAATTCCGTTATTCCCCTCATGACTTCTATGAAATTGTTGTCATGTATTTTAATTTAAAGTTAATGTCATGTACTCAATTTAAAAATGTAAACAATTTAAAACAATTGCATAGACGTCGCAAGGGGAATGAATACACAGAGTTAGAGTGTTCTAAGATCTTACATTTTTTCAGTAGGAAAGTAAATACATTAATTACAAAAAAAAACTACTACTGCAGTTACCCAAGATAGGCACTGTTTGTATTCCTTCCCTCTGGCAAGAGGCAGGCTGCCTCACAGCCCTCATTCTCCTCTGAGAAACTGACTTTTCCTTCTGGGAGAGTTTCTTTCTGATTTTCCTCTGCTACTATTTATGCTAGCCTTGGTAGGGGTTCTACTTGGGCCCTGTAGCCCAAATGGAGAAACAGAATCTTATCTTTGCTTAAATGCCACCCAGAACAGTTGAGAGCAGCCTGTGACTTTTAAACAAGACCTTATTAAAAGTTTAGTATAGTAGGAAGGAATTATAAAAGATATATGATTGGCTCTTATATATGGCTGATCAAGGAGAAATGGGCAACATTAACCTGCTGAACCTTCAGCCTGTCTTCTAGTGAGCAGAGGACATTTTTTCTTTGGAACCAAGAAACAGGATAAAAATTCAATTTTTGCTCTTCTAATGACCTACTATTCTGACCTATAACTTGTTGTCTTTTGGCTGACTGGATATCACTTCAATTCAGGAGATTGTTTCCTTCCTTTGGAGTTGTATTGTTTCTCTCTCTTTGGCCCCAATAGAACAAATAGACCAACCTCAGTATAAGAGAGATTTGTTTATTCAACAAATATTTAGGACATGTATCAGGCATGGTTTTAGGTGCTGGAGAAATAGTAAAGAACAAGAAAGACAAAGGTTTGTGATAGTGGTGGGGACAAGAAAGAAAATAAACAAGAAATAGATAAAGTAATTTCAGGTAGTGAAGAAAATAATATAGCATGACATAATATGATAGTGATTGGAGCAGGAAGAAATGTTATATATTTCCCTGAGAAGACATTGTGGTTTTAAAATATGACTTATTTAGAAGATTCCTTTAGATTCTCTGTACAGGACAAACTTCAGAGAGCAAGATGGGAAACAAGGTCACCTAGGGGGCTGTTGGTGTAATCCTCATGTGAAATAATCATAGTTTGGATAGGTGGAGATGGTGAGAATTGATAGCGATATATTTTGGAGGTGGAGTCCTTAAGACTTGTTGATGACCATAGGGAAATAAAGAACACTGTTGATGTCTAGTTTTTCACTTTGAAAAACTAGATGCTGCTGTGGCCTATGTGGCTTGGTTGGTTGGAGTGTTTCCCTGTAACTGAAAGGTTGCCAGTTGGATTTCCGGTCAGGGCACATACCCAGGGTGCGGTTCGATCCCCAGTGGTCCCAGTGCATACGGAAGGCAACCAATCAATGCTTCTCTCTTGCATCGATGTTTTTCTGTCTTACTCTCTGCCTTCCTGTCTCCCTGAAAAGAAATGAAAAAATGTTCTTGGGTGAGGATAAAAACAAAACAAAACAAAAAATAGATAGTTGGTGATACCATAAATGGAGATGGAGATGAAGGAGGAAGCTATTATTTCCTGACTTCAGGTTACTCTCCTGATCTAATTTACTGATGATTATGTAATGACTTTAGTGTAGTTTCTAGATCAGCCTTTGTACTGTTGACATTTTTGGACCAGATAATTCTTTGTTGGGGATGGGGTGAGTTGTGGATGTTTAGCAGCATATTTGCCATCTGTCAACTACATGCCAGTAGCACTGACTCCCAATTTGTGACAACTAAAACTATCTCCAGACATTGCCAAATGATTCCTGGGAGGAAGGGGGCATGGGCAGGGGCAGAATTGCTCTGGCTGAGTACCCACTGGTAGGTACTCCATCATATATCCTAAACACTTTTCCAAAGTTTTGACAAATGCATATAGTTTGGTAACTACTGTTACAGTAAAGACAGAGAACAGTTCCATCATCCCCCAAATTCTTTCATGTCCCTTTATAGCTAGACTTTCCCCTACCACTAGCCCCTGATCTATTTTCTATTCTATAATTTTGCCTTTTTGGAAAATCATATAAATGGTATTTTAAAGTTTGCAGCCTTTTGAGTTTTGCTGCTTTTACTTGGCATAACATGTTTGAAAATCATTCATGTTGTTCCACTTACTGGTGACTAATATCCTATTTTATGGATGTACAACAGTTTATCATTTTGCCAGTTTAAAGACAATTGTATTGTTTCTAGTTTTTGGTAATTATGAATAAAGTCATTGTAAATATTTGCCTATAGGGTTTTTTTAAAAAACATACTATAGTAGCAAGAATATACTACCTTCAACAATTTCTATTTCAAGGAATATTTAAAGCAGAGTATACCAAAGGGAAAAAAACTTTATTCTCAGAGAAGAATTAAAAGGAAAAAGCTTATTATGCTGGATATAATTTCTTTATATATTTGTTCAAATTTACCTCTTTCCATATGAGTTTGAGGCAGTTTGCAAAAAGATATATATTTAAAAATAGGAAAACAAATAAGGAACCATAGTAAAGGAAATTACAGATAATATCATTTTAATACTGTGATTGATCAGAGAATATGATTCGTTAAGTATGCCCAATTATCAAAATGGAGTAGACATTACTGCTTCTGTGAAGAAATAGATTTTATAGCAGTGATTCTAAAAGTAATTTCAGATGTGAATCTTCAGTAGGAGACACTGAGTAATATAATGAAGTGTCTTCAGTAACATTTTCTTTTTAACGGAAAAAAGCAGTCTGAATTTCTTGCCTATTGGTTTTTGCATAAACATTTTCCTTCTCATTGGGTGAGATTGCTGGGTCATATATGTTTTCTTACATTTCATTTTGGGGCTGTTTTGTATTTTGGGTACAAATCCTTTATTAGGTAGTGTTTTGCAAATATTTTCCCCTAGCCTGTGGCTAATCTTCATTTTCTTAAGAGTGTTTTTCAAAGAGCAGAAATTGACATTGAGGCTGGTGAGTATACCTACATGCACAGACACAAATTTAATTTTGTAGGAATCAGCAAATAGATAACATCAGAGGACCCAGGGAAAACTCATGATGGTGTATTTGTTTTTAATTGGCAATATGCTTCAGAATCAACCCTCCCGTTCTTTACAATACACAAATGTCCAGCCCTTACCTATTTATACCTTCTGAAATAGACTATGGGGGAGAAAGAAGGTGGAGAATTACAGAGAACTACTGTCAGTAGAATTTTGGCCCTGATACTTACTAGTAACATGGTTTTTGTTTGTTTATGGATAGAGTGGAAATGAATATACTAATCATTTGTAGGTTTCAATATATTAGTGTATGTGAAACCTAGTGTATACTAGGTGGAATTTCTAGAAGCAGAGGGGGAATAGGAGTCAAGGATAGTGTCATGGAAGCCTTGAAAGTCATTGCCAGGAAGTGGGAGTGAACATTACTGTTTTCAGGAGTGAACATTACTATTTTCTTGCCTTCTCTGTCTTTAAGAGGTTTCTCAGTTGATTACTACTTTTAAAAAAATATTGATTGATTGATGGGAGGGGGAGGAAGGAGGATAGAGAACGAAAGAAAAGAAAGAAGAAAGTGAAAAAAAGAAAGAAACATAGGTTTGTTGTTCCATTTATTTATGTATTCATTCATTTCTTCTTGTATGTGCCCTGATTGGGGATCAAACTTGCAACCTTGATATATTGCCATGACACTAACCAACTGAACTACTCAGCCAGGGCCAGTTGTTTACTACTTAAAAAAAAAAAAAATCTTTGCTATGGAAATTTTAAAACAAATGTAGAACAAATAATTTAACATTCAAATATTCATAATTAATCTTTCAGCCTCTTGTTTTACCTGTTCCACATTTCTTTCCCTGTAATATTTTAAAGCAAATTCTAGACATGTTTTACTTCACCTATCAAAACATACATAAAGTGTGTCTCTCTAACAATCATTTATTTATTTATTTATTTATTTATTTAGTGGGGGAAGGGGGGAGAAAGAGAGGGAGAGAAACATCAATATATGGGTGCCTCTCCCACCACCCCCGGGACCTGGCCTGCAACCCAGGCATGTGCCGTGACTGGGAATTGAACCAGTGACCCTTTGCTTCACAGGCCAGGGCTCAATTCACTGAGCCACATCAGCCAGGGCTCTAACAGATAATCTTTTAAAAAACCCCCAAAAACCATAATACCATTATCACACTGAACAAAAATCAGCAGTAATTTATTAACATCACCTAATACTCTAACTTTCTTATTTGTTTCAAAAAGCTAAAACAGGGTTTGTGTGTTGTTACAACAAGGATCGTTAGTTGCTGTGTTTCATCAACCTCTTAATCAGTGTGTCTTTCCACTTTAAAAAAAATGCCATTCATTTTTAGAAGATACTGGATGATTTTTTTGTGAAGCACTTCTCACATTCTGGGTTTTACAGATTATATTCTTGTGACATGAAACGTATTCCTCTCTTCCTCATGTTTCCTATAAACTGTTTGTTAGAAATGTGATTAGATTCAGGTTCAGTTTTGTTTTCTTCGGAAAGGATTCTTCATATTCTTCTGTGTTTTCCCTGTGACACCACGAGTGGAAGCACGCCGCTTTTTAGTGATGTTCATTCCAGTGAGTTGATGTCAGCCCAATCTGTGGATTTAAAGGTCCCCTTCAGTTTTTGACCTAAAAGTTTTAGCATTCGTTGATAATTCTTAATTCACTATTTCATTAGGGGTTATAAAATGTTTTTAAAATTTTTTTATTTCTCCAGTATCTATTAGTTATGATTATTATATTTTATAGAGAAGAATTTTCCTTTATTGTCTATTTGCTTTCCTTATTACCTTGAAATTTATTAATACAAGAAAGTAATTTTAAAGAATGAGTCGATGCCGTGGTAGCTTCCACAAATGAGTAATGAAGGGTTTTTTTGGGGGGGAGGAAAGAAAGGGGTATCATGATAAGTCATTATAAGTAGCTTTATAAGTATGTATTTTGTGTCTGTTTCTGGTACCATCTTTAATTAGTTAGGTTAGCTCTTGAATCATTTTGTTACGACTCCTGTAATCTTTGATAACTTTTTTGCTTTCTGGAGCAAGATGAATCAGGCTCATCTATACATTGGCCACTCCACACCTGAAATCAGGAGCTCTGGTTCCTTTTAGTGGGAAATGGTATTCAGAGACCATAACACTTGGTCATTTTTTAAAGTTATATATATGATCTTAAAATTTCTATTTAGCAGGGTTCTTTGAAGTTTCTACCCAGTGTAGGAATCTTTAAGAATTTTGCATGTTTATAATTGGACTCATTTTAAGACTATTTAAAAAGGTAAAGTGACAAAGATTCTCAGATTGTATGTAATCTTTACTTTGTTTGTTTTAAGAGAAATCTAATATGAAAGGAGACTAGGCCCTGTCTGGATAGCTTAGTTGGTTAGAGCATAGTCTGCATATGCTAAAGTTGTGGGTTTGATCCTTGGTCAGAGGACATGCAGGAATCAACCAATGAATGCATAAGTCAGGTGAAAACAAACCGATGTTTCTTTTCATCTCTCTTTTCTAAAAATAAAAAAAAATTTTTAAAGGAATCTAATAGTTCAAAATAAAAGATATGCATAAAGCCAATATAGGAAAAATGAGGATTTTAATATTAAAACAAAAGTATTCATGACAAAGTAATTAACTGCCACAAATTTTTGACTTTATATCTGTAAGCATACAATTAACATTGAGTTTGTAACTGCTCTGAATCTTTATGTATCCAAAAAGAACCCTTGCATTGAAGTATATAACACAAAATCAGGGGTGTCCAACCTTTTGGCATCTTGGCCACACATTAAATACATTGTGACATGTAATCACAACAAGATCTCATAATGTGTTAACTAAATTTACGATTTTGTATTGGGCTGCATTTATAGCCATCCTGAGCTGTGTGCGGCCTGCGGGCTGCAGGCTGGACACCCCTGGAGGAGCCGAAGTTTAATTAAGTTTGGTACAATTCTGGGAAAAATATTACCTTCCTCTTAAACTCTCATGGAACATTTACAGAAATTAATCATAATTTACACTTCATTTTACAGCCTTAAAATTTAGAGACTTGAATTGAGTAAAGAGTCAATTGAAACAACCCAACTGTTTGGAAATTTTAGAACTTCTAAGCGGCCGTTAAAGAAGTTGAAACTTACTTTAATTACAAACTCTTAAGAATATAACAGTGAGTTATATGTCGTTCATACCTCAATTAAAAAAAAAAAAGAGCCCTGGCTGGTGTGGCTCAGTGGGTTGAGCATTGGTGCACAAAGCGAAGGGTCACCAGTTCTTGTCCTGGTTGAGACACATGTGTGGGTTGCGGGCTGGTCCCTGGTTGGGGTTCATGCAACTGATCAGTGTTTCTCTCACACATTGATGTTTCTCTTCCTCTCTTTCTCCCTGCCCTTCTCTCCAAAAATAAATAAAATCTTTAAAAAAAATACGAGAGCATGCCATATCACAGCTTGGGATCTATACAGAGTTATACACTAAAGAAAATATTGAGCATTAAATGCTTATCATGTAAAAGAAATAAATTACATGTTCAAATTTATATGTTAGAACAGTGAAATAAACCTGAGGGAAGCACAAGGGAAGAATTAATAAAGTTGAAAATAGTGTGTTAGAAAAGGACCCATGGACAAAGCCAAAGTGGGGAAGGATTGAGGGTGGGGCAGGGGAAAGCAGTGGCGGGAAAATGGAGACAAATGGATTTGAACAATAAAAAAAGAAAAAAAGTAATGTGTTAGAAAAATGAGTTAAATAGAAAATCTATAGACTGATAAAAATAAGAGCTCTGTGTGTGTGTGTGAAGAGACCAATAAAGTAAACAAATTTCTGGCAAGTCTGATTGAAGGGGAAAAAAGAAAATAGAAATAGTATTAAGGAGAAGAAAAGGCTGTAACCATAAATATAGATTGGGATAATGTGTTGAATATTATATGTATAGCTAATTCAGGGCTGATACAGATATAAATTAGTTGAAATGGAAGATTTTCTAAAATAAGTTACCAAAATGATTCAAGGAGAAAAAACCTGAATAGGCCATTACTTGTTTAAGAAATGGTAAATAATGTCAACAAACAACCCCTACCCCTAAGTTTCTGATCTATGAAACCTTTGAGGAATAACTTTTCATGTTTTAAAAAATATTTGCTAAAATAGAAAAATTTTTATATGAAGATGCCAAAAAAAGACCTTATTATGTTTAGTATTCATTTCTGATAAATGTCTATTCTATACACCTAAGAATAGAGACCCATTTCCATCATATGTATTAGAATCCAGCAACATCCTGGAAATTTTGAAGGGATGCTTGCTATTACCATAATTGCTACTGTTCTATAAGTTCTAGGCAATATAGGTAGATGAGAAAAGAAATAGGAGATATAAAGTTGGGGAACAGTATTACTATTTTCAATGACATAGTTATTTACCTATAAATCTCAGTCATTTCAATAGAAAATATTTTATAGCTAAGAAGTAAAAATGCAACAATGAAAAGAATCTAGAGGAAAAGGAGAAAATATATTAGGATTATAACAGGGAACAGTAAAATGCCTAGTTATAAAATAAAAATATTTTTAAAAAAATCTCACAAAACCCAATAACTTGATTATAAATAGTTGGAAAATATGTTTCTAAAAATTGATTCACAAAGTAATTAAAAATTAAAATTCCTTGGGATAAACCTAATAAGAAATATGTGAGACTTAAAGAAAATGGTAAGACTTTATGTAAGGACATGATAATAAAATAACAATAGTCACAACAACAACTAATTTTTATTGACCACTGTTTTAAGCATATGTCTTAAGCATATGTCTTAAGCATATGTGTTAACTCATTAATCCTCAGAATGACTGTGTAATAATAGTGTTGATCTTGAGGGTAATAGGAGAAGTGCCTTGTCAAGGTTATTTAGCTGGCTAGACATGAGGAAGAATGGGATGGAAACCCATTCAGGCTGTGTAAAGAAGAATCTATAACTCCTAAGCTTTGATGACTCTTGAAAAAGACTGATATACCATGTTCCTAGATGGGAAAACCCAATATTATAAAAATATGTCACATTAAAATATTATTATGCTCAGTATTGAGCATAAAATGGAGTTTTTTTCATGATGATGAGGAGGAGGTAGCATTTGAGAAAACAATGATCAAGTTCATTAGGAATTAAAATATGTGAAAGGTAGCCCAACCAGTTTTGAATTAGAAGAACAATTGGTGAGTACAGGAGTTGGGGAATGGGCAGGTACCTTTTTCTACAGAACTTGAATATAATACTGATATAGGTATACTCAAAATTATTACAAATAAACTGATTGATGTCTATGTATAAGAATATAGTTACTAACTATCCATTAAATGGTGTTTGGACAGTCATTTGGGCAAGAATAAAGTTGGATCTTTGTCTTACTCCAGATGCCAAAACAAATTATAGAGGGATAGGATATATAAATCTAAGAAAATGAAACTAGAATGTGGGAGTTGGAGGGGTGGGGGTAGGGCACAGGAGAGTAATGAGGAGGAAATGGGGACAACTGTAGTTGAAGAACAATTAAAAAAAGAAAATGAAACTACTAAATTACCCAAAGAAAATGTAGATAAACATTAGATCTTGATATGAGGAATGCCTTTCTAAGCATAAACTAGAAAAACAAAGTTCCAAAGTATGATAGATTAGATTTGACTACATTGAAAAAAATTACCACATTTTTAAAGGTTTTATTTATTTATTTTTAGGGAGAGGGGAAGTAAGGGAGACAGAGAGGGAGAACTATGTTGATTGGCTGCCTCTTATATGTGTCCCCCAACCGGAGGACAAACCCACAACCCAAGCCTGTGCCCAGACCAAAAATTAAATCGGCAACCATTGGCTTTGCAGGATGACACCCAACCAACTGAGCCATTCTAGTCAGGGTGATTATCACACCTTTAAAAAGGAAAAACTGTTTGAAATACCTGACAAACAGAAGCAATTGTTTTCAGAAGAATGGGGTACTGTGTACATAAAAGCAGATAACCACTTTAGAAGTCATCTTAGAATTCCTTAATGCTCTACATCCACTCACCATTCATGCTTTCATTCAAATGTTTGAATGTCTGTATCAGGAACTGTTGTAGTAGATACTAAGGATACAGTAATGAATAATAAATGGAGAAAATCTCAACTCTTACATAGTTAACATTCTAGTGATGGGAGAGATAAATGCTGATTATATAATGCAGAGGATTTAAAGTGGGACATTTCTATAGAGAAACAAAGCAGAAAAAGGAGATATAATATCCTGTGGTGGAAAGGGGATGCAATTTCAAACAGTGACATTTAAGCAAAAATCGGAAGGAGACAAGAAAGCAAGCCATGTCAGCATCTAAGAGGAAGAACATTCAGGTAGAGGGAACAAGGACAGGGGATGTGAGGTAGCAGAATGCTGTGCATGTTTTAGGAAGAGCAAAGATCTGGTAGCAGAAAGTGGTAAGTAGTAGGAGTGGAGGTAAGGGAGGTAACTGTCTAGATCCTATGGGGGCATTTAAGTCAAGATAATTCTTCGTTGTGTGTTGTGTGTCTGTTGTGTACATTGTTGGCCTCTACCCACTAGATCTCAATAAAACCCCCACGTTAATGGTAACCAAAAGTTCCAATGGTAACCAAATACCGCAAAATCTTCTAGATTTGGGGAACAAAGCTGCCCCTGATTGAAAAGCACTGCTGTTCTAAAAGACTGTCAGTCCCTTTGAAGAAGGCTTGGAGGAAGATTTATGGTGTGTACTTGTGGTAATGATGCAGTGTCCTTCAGGATGACACGTTCTGTCCTTAGTCAAGAGGTTGTGGGTCTGCTAATTGACTAGGTGTGGAAACTGGGCAAGTGTACACGACTTCCACTGTATGACTCAAGTTGGTTTTGACCACCATATTTAGGCATTTTTGTGTTAAACAGATTAAACTGCCCATCTGTTTCATCCCTAGGAACATCATGATCAATTAGCCACTGCCAAAGATCCCTGTGGAGCCAAAGGATTCTGATTACCCATATGTTCCTGCTGCCCTTATCTTTGGGGTTAAGCCCTGCGACTTGGCCTCTGCTACTTTGGAATCCCATCATCCTCAGTGAAATCAGAGAGCCCATCTTAGTGGTGACATTCCCTGTCATCATATCTAATGTACAAAAGAGAGCAGCCACACAGCTTTTCAAGTATGCAGAGCTCCCCTGACTAATAACAGTGTCTCCTGGGCTTTCTCAGGGAATGTAGTTGGGTAGTTGGTGTACAGGTTGCAAAGGATAAATGCACTCCAGTATTCCTGTCTCCCTAAGCCTTTGGATTTTCTCTTCCTCATAATGCCAATGAAACTCTAGTGTTTTAATTTTATCAAACCTTAATAAATGTTCGTTGTTCATATATTTTTTTTTAACTCCTCACCCAGGGACATGCTTACTGATTTTAGAGAGGGGAGAGGGAGAGAGGGAGAGAAACTTGGTATACTAAACATGAATTGGTTGCCTTGCATAGTCCAGACTGAGGATCAAACCCCACAACCCAGGCATGTGTCCCGACCAGGAATTGAACCTGCGACCTTTTGGTTTATGGGACGATGCTTCAACCAACTGAGTCACACTGGCCAGGGCTGTTCATGCAGCTTTGATTTGTATTTCCCTAATGATTATCAGCTATTGTTGAGTGTAAGTTTCAATCAGTAGACAAGCCATTAGAGCTTTTTTCAACTGCAAAAGCTAACACCTTAGAATCTGTATTAAGCTCACTTGTATCAATGAATTCTAACCACCTTGTTCTAATACCCTTAGGATCTAATTGTACACATATCCCCCAGGGTTTTGCCTTTATGTATTAGCAAAATCCTGGCATTTTTTAGTTTGTAAGGTATTTTTCTCTTTGGTCATATTTGTACCTGTCCCTCTATAACAGGCTGAGATTTGAACCTACTTATGGGTCTAGTGGCAACTGGGTTGGTTGTGGTTGGTCATGAAGAGAATGAACATCCTCCTCCAAGTCACTTGCTACACATAGAATATCACAGGATTTCAGGCAAAGGGAGGCCACTCTCTTTAGATACAGAAGGGTAAGTTACTTCCATTGAAAGTTTGAGCTTGTCCCTTTCATTCTGGTTCAAGCACATATTCTAAGTTCCAGAGTCCCTTTTATTTCCCTTCAGTTATTGTTCTTACTTTCATATGAGAAACTTGGTGAGACTATGAATTTATCTAATGATGTAATTCAGCTATTTATCCAATTAAATTTTGTATTGCTTTAAATCAATAACAACCTGGGGTTAAGTTACAAGAATTATGAATTTTTAAAAAATCCTCACCTGAGGTTATCTTTATTGATTTTAGAGAGGAGTTGGGGGAGAGAAAGAGAAAGAGGAAGAGAAACATTGATGTGAGAGGGAAACATTGATTGATTGATTGCCTCTTGTAAGCAGCCCGACCAGGAATGGAATCTGCAACCTTTTGGTATACAGGACAACGCTCCAACCAACTGAGCCACCCAGCCAGGGCAAACACTTTTTTAATACTGTCATGAAAAGTGCTCTGTTTCTCAGACTGTAATTGATCTGAGAGTTAATGGACATGAACTTATTTTTTTCTGTAACTGCTCAAGAGCTCTTAGAGAATCCATCTCGCATATGAGACCTTGTAGTCATCATTACTGTTTTAACAGTCAAAGGTACAGCCGTTGGAGTTCCCAAGGCACTTCATCACAATCAGCTACAGGTGATAGCTTGATTAACTCTGATGCCACTGCATGTCAGTGATTATTAGCATCCTGTTTCCTGCTTGAGCCCTATGCTTAAGCCAAGACACGACCAAGCCAATCTTCAAATCCCATCTTTGTAGGTATATCTACTGTGATCACTACCAGTACCAATCCTTTATTAGTCGAAGGTCAGATACCTCACAGTGATTTGAATAGGGAAAGTTTAATATGAAGAATTATTAACCAGTTACAGAGAATTAACCCTAAGGGGGAAAGAGAACTTTAAAGTATACAGAATAGCAGGTAGAAGGTTACCCACTAACTCTAGGGCTGAGGCAGTGTAGCAGGGATGGAACAAATATGAAAGATGCCCCACCTCTCATCTTGAAGGCTATGATTCAGATCTTGGAGAGAGAGTGTTCCACTGGATGCTGGACGGGTTTGAAGTGCTGCAGATTTTTGTTGGTGAGCAGGAAACCTCCCTCTGGGGTGCTGCCAAAAGTTGCTAGGAAGCCCCTTTTTGAACCTGGCTAAGAAGATAGCCAGGGCACTGGCATAATTCTCTGGGAAGACTCCTGCTCTCTGGGGTGCTGGCAAAACTTTCTAGGAAACCAGTTATAAGGTTGTGTGTGTGTGTCATTGGAGACTTGTGGGAACTTGGTGCCTGGGGAGAGGGTCATTAGGTGTCTTCTATGCCACTAGCCTCCACTGGAACAAGCAGTTTAGTGCACAGTTTAATGAAAAGAAAACCCCCTTCCTTCTGGAGTACTCCTTCAGTGCCATCTGCTGATAAAGGTTGTTAACATTGTGCCAGCTGGCAAAGGAGAAATGTTTATAGGTGCCAGCTCTAGTGTCACAAAACAAGGCAGAGAAGAGTGAATTTGGAATTGAGAGGCAATACATTTATAATTGGTACTCATTTACATTTCATTCCCTTGGGTAAACCCTGGCTCTTATGTAGTGTCATTTTACTTCTTCCTGAAGGACTTAACCTTTAGTACTTCTTGTCCAGCTGGTGTACTGCTGCTGCTGGAATTCTTCCAGCTTTTGTATATCTGGAAAAAGTCTTTATTTTTCTATTAACAAAGGAATAATGTTAAAATATACATAAAACTTACATCTTACTCTTTTTTAAGTGTACAGTTCAGTGGTATTAAATACATTTATAATGTGCAGCCATTACCGCTATTCATCTGCGTAGCTTTCTTTTTATCTTGTAAAACTGAAACTCTGTACCTATTAAACAGTAATTCCCCATTTCTCCCTATCCCCAACCTTTGGCAACTACCATTTTACTTTCTCTATTTCTGTTAGAATAATGTCCTCAAATTTTATCCGTGTTGTACCATGCATCAAAATTTCTTTCTTGTTAAAGGCTGATTAATACTCCATTTACATATATACCACATTTTGCTTATTTACTCATCTGTCAGTGGACACTTGGGTTGCTTTCACGTTTTAGCCATTGTAAAAACGTTGCTGTGAACACTGGTGTACATGTATATCTTTTAAGACTCTGTTCTGAGTTATTCTGAATATATACCCAGAAGTGGAATTACTGGATCAAATGGTAATTCTATTTTTAATTTTCTTGGGGAACCACCATATGATTTCCACAGCAGCTGTATCTTTTTTACATTCCCACCACCAGTGCCTGAGTGTTTTAAAGTTTCTCCACAGCCTTTCTATTTTTTTGATATTAGCCATCCTAATGAGTATGAGGTGGTATCGCACTGTAATTTTAATCTGTACTTCCCGAATAGTGATATCGAGCATCTTTTCATGTGCTTATTGGCCATTTGTGTATCTTTGGAGAAACGTCCGTTCAAGTCCTGTGCCCATTTTTGAATTGGGGTGATTTTTTTTGTTGTTCAGTTTTAGGAGTTCTGTATATATTCTGAATATTCCTTATCAGATATAAGGTTTGTAAATATTTTAACCCATTCTGTGAGTTGCCTTTTTTCTCTGCTGATACTATTTTTTGATGCACAAGTTTTTTAAAAAAGATTTTATTTATATTTAGGGAGAGGAAGGGAGGGAAAGACATTGATGTGTAAGAGAAACAGCTATTGGTTGCCTTTCACATCTGCCCCAACCCAGGACTTGGCTCCACAACCCAGGCATGTGCCCTGACCAGGAATTGAACTAGTGGCCTCTTCTTTTGCAATATGATGCCCAACCAACTGTCGATGTGGAAAATTTAAATAAAGTCTAACTTATCTATTAAAAAATATTTTTTTAATCCCTGCATGAGGATGTGCTCATTGATTTCTATAGAGAAGGGGAGGGAGGAGTGGAAAAAGGGAGAAACGGGTGGAAACAATGATGCGAGAGAGGAACATCAATGGGCTGCCTTCTGTATGTGCTGTGACTCTTGACTGGGAGCGAACCTGAAACCCTCTGGTGCACAGGACAGTGCTCCAACCAGCTGAGCGACCTGGCCAGGGCTAACACGTCTGCTTTCTGTTGCCTGCGCGTGGTGTCATATTCATTCAGTCATTGCCAAATCCTATTGTCATGAAGCTTTTGCCCTGTTCATTTGTAAGAATTTTATAGTTTTAGGTCTTATATTTAGGTCTTTGATCCTTTTTAAGTTAATTTTTCTATATGGTGTGAGATATAAGGGTCCAGTGTCATTCCTCTGCAAGTGGATATCCAGTTTTCTCAACATCATTTGTTGGAAAGATTGTCCTTTTCCTGCTGAGTGGTCTTGGCACATCTTTGTCAAAATCATTTGACCACACATACAAGGTTTTTTTTCTAAGCTCTCTCCCAGTAATTTGTATGTCTGTCCTTAGGCCAGTACCATACTTTTTTGATTACTGTAGCTTTTTAGTAAGTTTTAAAATAAAGAAGTCTGTCTCCAACCAGCTAGCTCAGTTGGTAAAGAGCATTGTCCCAATACGCCAAGGTTGTGGTTTTGATTAATGATCAGGGCACATGCAAGAAACAGGCAGTGAATGCATAAGTAAGTAGAACAACAAATTAGTGTTTCTTCTGTCTATCTTGCTTTCTCACATCAATCAATTTAAAAAGTCCTTCAGCTTTCTTCTTTTTTTCTTACTGTACCTTTTAAAAATATTGTCTTGATTATGCTATTACAATTGTCTCGTTTTTTATCTCCCCTTTATAACCCTCCGCCATACACCGCCCCACCTCCCAGCATTCCTGCCTACCTTAGTTCATGTCCATGGGTCATATATGTAAGTTCTTTGGCTTCTTCATTTCCTATACTGTTCTTTACCTCCCCTTGCCTGTTTTGTACCTACTATTAATGCTGCTCATTCCCTGTACCTTTTCCCTCATTCTTCCCTCTCCCCTCTGTTTTACTCTGTTTTAAGATAATTTTTTATCTTCTTTTTCTTAGATAAGTCCCTTTAACATTTCATATAATAAGGGCTTGGTGATGATGCACTCCCTTAACTTGACCTTATATGGGAAGCACTTTATCTGCCCTTCCATTCTATATGATAGCTTTGATGGATAGAGTAATTTTGGATGTAGGTCTTTGTCTTTCATGACTTTGAATACTTCTTTCCAGTCCCTTCTTGCCTGCAAGGTTTCTTTTGAGAAATCAGCTGAGAGTCTGATGGGAACTCCTTTGTAGGTAACTGCTTCCTTTTCTCTTGCTGCTTTTACGATTCCTTATCTTTAACCTTGGGTAATGTAATTATGATGTGCCTTGGTGTGAGCTTCTTGGGGACTCCCTGAGCTTCCCAGGTCTCTTGGAAGTCTATTTCCTTGGCCAGTTTGGGGAAGTTGTCCTTCATTATTTTTTCAAATAAGTTTTCAATTTCTTGCTCCTCCTCTTCTCCTCCTGGCTCCCCTATGATTTGGATGTTGAAATGTTGAAAGTTGACTCAGGTTCCTAAGCTTCTCCTCATTTTTTTTTAAATTCTTCTTTCTTCATTCTGTTCTGGTTGAATGTTTGTCTCCTCCTTCTGCTCCAAATTGTTGATTTGAGTCCCGATTTCCTTCCCTTTACTCTTGGCTCCCTGTATTTTTTTCTTTATTTCACTTCGTGTAGCCTTCACTTTATCCTCCATTTTGTGGTCGTACTCAACCAATTCAGTGAACATTCAGATTAAGTGTTTTGAACTGTATCTGATAGATTGGCTATCTGTTCATCGCTTAGTTCTATTTTTGGAACTTTGATCTGCTCTTTCATTTGGGCCATATTTCTTTGTCTCAATGTACCTGTTATGATGGAAGGGGCAGAGCCTTAGGTATTTGCCAGGGTGGGGCAACCCAGGTCGCTGCTTTGTGATGCTGTGTGTGCGTGTGTGTGGGGTCCAAGAGGGAACAATGTCACTTGCTTGCAGTCTTGCCAGCTTTCAGTCACTTCCCCCACTACCCACAAGCAAATTGGGCCCTTCTAGTGCTGATTCCTGGGTTGGTGGGTTTGTGTAAGTTCTAGGACCCTGAGGGTCTTTCCCACAGACCCTCCTATGAGGCCAGGAGTTTCTCCTGCTGCCCCTGCAGGTTTTTACCTCCAGAGATAATGAGTCCTTTTTTTCCTACACTGGAGCTGGATTGCTGGTCTGTCTCACTCCCCAGCTGTTCTTCATGGTTTATCCACATGCCAGTGTGGGACCGCCCAGTCCGCCAGCCCCTGCCTTGGGGTGTGTCCTCTCTGCCCCTGCTACCCATCTTCGCTCTTCCTGCTGGTCTGTATGAATGTTTCTTCTTTAGCTCCTTGGGTTTTGGACTCTATACAGTTAGATTTTCTGGCAGTTCTGGTTATTTTTGTTTTTAAATTTGTTGTTTCATGGGGGGTACTGCATCCCACACAGAGTCCCCCTGAGTTGTCACGGATGGAGGAAGATAAAATAAATCTATTCAGACACTTTTGGTCTGCCAGGAAAAGAGGGTGGCGATTACCTCTAGTGCAGAATGCCCCTAGCCTCTCTCTTGAAGTGGCTTTTATTGAGAACAATATGCGCAGGGGTATACAGCATGTATGCAAAGCTCATCAATCAATGTCAAAAGGCTATGATTGAAGGAACAGAGATCTTCCTTAGGTTGGGGTCTGGTAGACAGGGTGGTGCTCATTCGGCCCTGAAACCTGGGAAACTGATCGTATTCTGTGCTCGAACCCAGACATCAGTACTCATGAACTTGAGGGCATTCTTAGCAAAGTAAGTTTCATAGGATTTAATGCATTCATTTTCCAGGCCTAATTGTCTCTGGGAACTGCCCGATCCAGTTTAGGGCTATATGTGCCTTTAGTATTGTTTCACTGACCTGGTCAGGCGGTGGACAGAGCCGCCGAGAGATAAGGAGCCTTCTTTCAGATAGAATGAAGACTCTGGCCATGATGAAGCTGAGGGGTGAGCATCTTTTGCCCCTCCTCTGTATCCCTAAAGTCCTTCCCTGATGGCCACCATGTGACTGTGCCTGTCTTAGGTTGCCCCTGCTATTGAGGGGTCTTACCCGTCATTAACTAACCAGCCATCCTCAGGGGCCAAGCAGGGTGATGTGAGGGAGGCAAGGGCACAGCCCTTGGGGGACAGGGTTTTGTTTCCTCAGTTGCCTATTTTCCCAAGGCCTCCTTGCTCAGCTCCAACCTTGGGGCCTTCTTGCCTATTGGCAAGGCTGCAGTCCCTGAAACCAGGCAGGACGGTTCCCAACAGTTGTTTTCCCTCTTTTGTTTGTGAGGGGAGGCAAAGTGTATCTACCTATGCCTCTTGGCTGGAACTCTTACTGGTTTTTAAATTTATCTCATTTATTCTTTGTTCGTCAGTTGCATCTGCATTACTGCTGCATTTTGTGTGGTATATTTTTTAGAGGTTGCCCTAGAGATTACAACATGAATTTTTAAGTTACGTAAAATCATTGTTAATATAGCGAGAACAATTTGCATGACATCATCGATGTAACCTGACAGTCAAGGAGAGTGGACTGGAACATGCATACATGAACAATGATGACCTCACTGTACTAGTCAGGGATGCAGGGGTAGATGCTGTTCATTGAGCATGTGTACTGTGTGGCCATCACATTAAAAATGTCTGAGTGAGTAGAGCAGTGGATCTGCATCAGCTTTTACATTAAGCTTGAATATTTCTCTGCAGAAACTATTTGGATGATTCAGAAGACCACGGTTATGGGCAACTGGTAATTGGCAGATTCATCAAAATAGCACGGCTACTCAAAATTATGTCTAGTGCAGAGTTTTTTGGCGAAATGTGAAATCACCCAGATGACTCAGCCTCCCTGTAGCCCAGATTTGGTGCCCTGTGACTTCTGGCTTTTCCCAAAACTAAAATCACCTTTGAAAGAGAATAAATTTCAGACTGTCATCGATGAGATTCAGCAAAATGCAACAGGGCAGCTGATGGCAATTGGGAGAACTGTGTGAGATCTTGAAGTGCCTGGGCGTCGTCGTCCTATGTACAGTGTTTCTTGTATCTTTAATCTTCTTCAATAAATGCTTTTCTTTTTCATGTTACATGGCTGAATATTTTCTGGACAGACCTCGTATTTCATTTATCTCCTTCCCCTTGTGCTGTCTTAAGCCTTTGTTTTATATTTTACTTCTGTGTGTGCTTATTTATTTTTTAGTATCAGTGTGGGCTTACTGATTCTTAAATGAGTATATTATTCATTTTGCTATTATTTATTTTAATGATCAGATTATCTCCTATTCAGCCCATGGTATCTTCTTCAACCTGATTTCTTTCTTTTTAATATATTAATCAGTTTGTTAGTTTTTTCTTTCTTTTTGACACAAGTTGTTCCACGGTGATTTTTTAAAATCTTTAATGTAATCATTTCACTCCTCTACTTCAGAATTCTTCAGTGGCTTTCCATTAGCCATATTATAAAGTCAGAAGTCATTCCAGGCTGGGAATACATGACCCTGATTATACATCTAGTTTTCTCTCTCATATCTTAAATAACTGAATAAGTCTTTTATTTGTTGTAAGTTTTGTAATTTACAGTTCATATTTGTTATAGATTTTAGGAAGAAGTGAAAATATTTTTCTTGAGGAACATCATGGATTTATTACAAATGCTCCAGATTTTCCAAACTAGTAACCAAATTTGTACATCATCTTGAAATGGAAGACTTGGTGACAAAAGTGTAGTTTAATAGTTTGAAACATGTTATAAAGAACTATGGGAACATGTGTTTTCCTGCTTTCTCTTATTTTACATTTAAGGGTATATGTAGTATTCTACACATTCAAATTGAAAGGGCAACATTATCCATGTATTCAAAGATGAATTCTTTTGCGAAGACTGGTGTTACTCAGTGGATTGAGTGCTGGCCTGCGAACCAGACTGTTGCTAGTTTGATTCCCAGTCTGGGCACATGCCTGGGTTGTGGGCCAAGTCCCTGGTAGGGGGCGCTCAAGAGGCAACCACACATTGATGTTTCTCTTCTTCTTTTCTCCCTCCCTTCCCCTCTGTCTAAAAATAAAGAACTAAAAATCTTAAAAAAAAAAAAACGACCAAAGATGACTTTTTCATTTTTATGTTTCAGTAGCTTAATTCTTTTCTTAGCTGTTGTGAAAAGAAGTCAGAAAAGAAGTCATTTTAGGTTAATAGCTTCACAACTGAATGAGATTTTTGTTTAAAGTTATTTTCTCAGCAGCAGCTGAGCATCTCTACTCTATACTTGGTGATAAGTTTTGACTCTGTTATGTTTATTAGGTTTTTGTAGCACTCTCAGCAGTTTTTTTCCATTAAAGTATGTAATGTAAATTTAACACTTAAGTGATACATTCTTTGCATCTTTAATAATACATTTCTAATAGCTTTGTTTAGTATACTTCTGAACTTAATGAAGTTGTTTCATTTTATAGAATTACAGATTTGTAAAATTTCAACTTAATTGCTGCTAGTTAGAACTTTTTTCAGATATGTTTTTATTACAGATCACATTTAAAAATACCACTAATAAAGTACAGTGACAACACATGAAATACGAGTTACAAATGTTAAGTTTACCTGCAGTAAGTTGATGGATAGCCATTCCTGTTTTGATGGTGGAATCAAACTTATTAATTTTTGGTTCATCTCAAAGTAATTTCAGAGGAAAGAATTAATTTTGTTTAAGTAACTTTACATAAATTTTGAATGAATAAAATTGTGAAAGGATGATGGATTTTATTCCATTTAAAGGAAGAGTTGTTAATTTCTTAAAAAGTCATTTAGGAAAAAAGCTATAAAGAGAGAATGAGGTCTCTTTTTATACTGTCCTTATCAAGTTTTCAGTCTTGATTAAACCATTTTGAATCTTAGTTTATGCATTGCCTGACGTGAACTGTAAGCCTGAAGTTTGAGAGTTTGGAGCAAGGAATTTTAGAGTTTGTAGACCAACTTTATGAATTTTATTTGAGCCATGAAGGAGTTAAGTTTCTTGCTTCATGTCTGTTAGTGAATTAGGAGCTAAATAATATTGATGTAAACAGTCTTTCTTGAGACCTATTACATATTTGACAGCAAATATTTTCCACAAAATTTTTTCCTATTTAGAAGCAGTTCTTACTTTGCAGCCTTCTAATACGCTTGAATTTCAGGTGCCACAGTTTAGTTAAATAACACACCAGTCCCCTAACAACAAAATTCAGATGCCATTTACCATGGTATGTTAACTGTAATTGTGTGCTATATAAACGTCAATACTAGCTCTTCAGTTTACAAGTCGCCATGTAATTAACAGATGTTTAACATGATTAGTGACCATTGACCTTACTTTTCTCAAAGTCTGTTGGAGATTGCTCACTGTACATCTCATGCATTTCTTGCACAGACCGCAAAGTGTAGTTCTGTTAACCTCCGTGTCTCCTAATGGCAAATCCATGTGACATTTTATGAAACAGAATAATCAAAGGAGAGAGTTGACTAACAAAGATGAAAAAGTAGCAAAGAAATGAAAAGTGATAAAGTTAGATCTGAAAAATTGAATGTCACAGATTTGAAAATAGCCACAGGTAAATGAACATAATACAAGAGGTGTACTTGCCTAAATGAAGGTATGGTTTCAATTGTATTGAAAAGTCAGATACATATTAAAAAACAAGAAAAGTTTGCCCCCGCCCATCCCCTTTGCAAGAGGGATGCAGGGGAACGAGGAAGTTGGGGATTGGAGAACGGGGAGAGTTGGGGAAGAGGAGTTGGTGGCCATGGCTCTGGAGCACTTCTCTCAGGGACAGCTGCCCTGAGGAGGGAGGACATTGATCTGCACAGCTAATCCTTCTGTTGCCGGGCCCTTTTTTGTCCTCTGTGTCCCAGAGCCAGCATTACAACATGGCCCCATTGCTGGAGCCTGAGGACAGCAGGACCTTCAGTTTGGGGAAGAGTATTACTGCTAAACCAGGGAAATTCCAATTCAGGTGTTACATGAATATGGTATAAAGACCGTGAACATCCCTGTTTGTGAATGTGAAAGATCTGATATGCAAAAACACATGCCCACTTTCACCTTCAGAGTAACTGTTGGTGACATAACCTGCACAGGTGAAGGTACAAGTAAGAAGCTGGCTAAACATAGAGCTGCAGAGGCTGCCATAAACATTTTGAAAGCCAAGCAAGTATTTGTTTTGCAGTTCCTGACTCCTTAATGTCTGACCCTTCTAAGCAACCAAGGAACCAGCTTAATCCTGTTGGTTCATTACAGGAATTGGCTATTCATCATGGCTGGAGTCTTCCTGAATATATCTTTTCCCAGGAGGGAGGACCTACTCATAAGAGAGAATATGCCACAATTCTCAGCCTAGAGTCATTTATGGAAATTGGAAAGGGGGGCATCAAAAAAAATAAGCAAAGAGAAATGCTGCTGAGAAATTTCTTGCCAAATTCATCAGTATTTCTCCAGAAAACTTCATTTCTTCAACATATAGTAGTATATTCTTTAGGATGTACTTGGCATTCTTTGAGGAATTCTGGCGAAAAGGTCAACCAACTGAAAAGAAGCCTCCTTAGTATTCCAAATACAGATTACATCCAACTGCTTCGTGAAATCGCCAAGGAACAAAGTTTTAACAGAAAATATATGAATATAGAGAGTTGAGTGCCAGTGTGTGGTATCATTGTCTTGCTGAACTGTCCACCAGTCACATCACAATCTGTCATGGCTCAGGGATCTCCTATGGCAATGCACAGAGTGATGCTGCTCACAATGCTTTGCAGTATTTAGAGATAACAACAGAAAGTAAGTAAACTTGGAGTAACTTAGAAAACCCTGCAGCAGCACATAAAAAGTTCTTATTTCACCTCTTCCCAAGTAAAACATTTAGTGTTTGAATTTGTGTGTTGTTTCTAAATCTCTTTCATAGGTTCCATCAACACTACAGATTTAATTATCTCCTAGTTATTATTAAACTCCTTTTAGTGGCTTCAACTTTGTATTGGTATATTGTATTTATAAACTTTGTGCTATAGGCAGAGTGTAGCACCCATTTGACAATGTCATGTACATAGAAGGAAGAAACTGCATATGTATTGATGATGATAAAGATGATAAAATAAAATTGCTAACAAAAGTCTTTTATATTGGTGCTTAACTTCTTTGAGCAAGGCTTTGAAAAGAATTTGAAGGAAGTGCCTTAGAGTGTTGAGGAATACACTCACAGGCTCTTATTGAATGTGATTGTTAAATATCAGGGAACATGATTGGTCTGCTGTATATCTGAATCCATGTATAAAGGGCTGTTATTATTTAAAAAAACTAAGAAAAATCTTTTCAACATTTTTTAGTTTAAATTGTAATAGGAATAGGTCTCAGTTTGGCTAGCATTTGTGCCAAAGCATTGAATTTAGTTGCTGCATTGGGAAAAAAACAAAACAAAACAAAAACGAATTACAAGGAGGCTGAGGAACTTTTTTTGCCAATAAAGGCTGTTTTTTTCAGAATCAGCATGGATTAAGCTATTAGAGCAGACAGGAAATGCTACTGTGAACTTGCACCGGATTTCAAGGATTAATTAAGCAGGTAATTATATGATCATCAACTAATTAATGTAGGATAGGTCTGTTTTGGAAGCCGATCCATCCATAACTTACGTGATGAAAGACAGGATCCTGGAGAGATCCAAGATGGTGAGGGACAAGGTACATGTTACACTGACTTCCTCCCAGGACCAAACTGGAATTACAACTAAAATATACAACAATCAAATGTGTATAATCAACTAAAGACTAGCTGAATAGAAGTCTTATAACCAAAGAGTCACAGAAGAAGCCACATCGAGACTGGTAGGAAAGGTGGAGAAGCAAAAGTTGCTGGGCCCTTTTCCATGCTAGGCTCCAGAGGGATCTCTCAGCTGCAAGGGTTGCTCCTGAGGAGTGTGACATCTCAACCCCATGCTGGGCTTCCTAGCCCAGAGCACCAGAACTGGAAGAGGTACCCACATAACATCTGGCTGTGAAAATCAATTGGGATTCTCTCTGACAGGGAGAGAAGGAAGTCAGCTAGAGACACAGGCACCATCCTAAAGGGCCAATGCACGAAATCTTGTTCACAGACATTTTATCTTGGGCTCTTGTGGAGGGAGGGTGGAATGGATTGGGGTCATGTGAGGAGAGACTGGGGTTTGTGGCTCTGGGGAGAGGGCTGAGGGGATAGCTGCGGGGACCCCTATGCTGAGTCATTCTTCCCCACCTCTGACATCATTTTCTTCAGTGGAGCACTCCTCTCCTTATGGCCTCATCCTGGGGGGAATGCAGAAGACCTACCCTGTGGAATCAGTGTTGCACCATTCTGTTGAGCTTGGGCTTCTGGCAGAATCTAGGACAGACTGAGTTGTGTGTCTCTAGGACGGTGGTCAGTTTTCTCTCACATGCTCAATAATTGTAGAGCTCTCCCTTCACAGGGCCAAATCTTTGTTTATTTGCATCTGATAAACTCTGCTGTCCTCACCCTGAGAACTCCCTGAGACCTCATTCCTCCACAAAGGTCTGTGGGCACCTGGCAGCTGGACTTGATATACCCAGGGACATTTTCTGAGTGTCCTCAGACCAAGCACTGGCACTGAGTTTGAACCTGTACCAGTCTGGTGAATAGCACTTGCCCCTACCTTGTGACTCACTGAGGACCTACTTTAGGCAACTCAGTTACCACCAGAAACTTTCTCAGTGACTGAGCCTATCAGGCAGCCAACAGGTTGAGACAGGTGCAGGCAGATCTTGGGATGCCTTTGACTTTTGCTGACCTGCCCCTGGCCCTGGTTCTGGTAAAAACCTGCCTTGGTGCCCAGTTTGGTCATTTTCTTGTACACTAAGGCTCAGCAGAGGCAGTTACAAACTGTGAGTTCCTTTGTAGCTCAAAACAGGTTGCCCAGGGTCAGTCACAGCAAACATCTGACATTGGCGTGCTCCAGGGTCACTCGCAAAATGCTCCAGAAACAACACACCCAGTGGCTAGCTTCAGACAACATCAAAGAAGTATCTACAAGCAGCACGTCCAGAGGGAGATCTTGGCAGGCACCAGACCTCGCTGAGGCTAATTTTGCTTTGTGAGGTCAGCACCTGCACAGCAGTTTGTACACTGTTACAGTCAGTCACCCTGAGGGTTGACCTCACACATGAATGGGCTGATAACAGTGAAGATGGAGGGCCCACCTAACTTACACAAGGGACATTCCTGGAGCACCCAGTACAAGTGAGCAAGGAGACTGCAGCACTGGGCCTCACAGGATACTTACTACATAAGGCCACCCTGTTAAGACGGGCAGTCCTAGCAGATAAACCTAATACATAGAAATAAACACAAAGAGGCTGTAAAAACAGGGAGACAAGTAAGTCTCAAATGAAAGAACTGGAAGAATTGTCCAGAAAGAGAGTTAAATGAGATGGAGGCAAACAATTAGATGTAGAGTTCAAAGTAATGGTTATAAGGATGTTCAACAGCATGAAAAAGGACATAGAAACAATATAAAAGGATGAGTCAGAAATGAAGAATGCAATATTTGAAATTAAAAATATAATAGAAGGAATTAGTATCAGGTTGAATGAAGCAGAGGATCACATCAGTGATTTGGAAGACAAGGTAGCAGAAAACGTCTAAACAGAAGCAAAAATAAAAAAAAAAATTAAGGGTCCTTTGTGACATAATTAAGTGTAACAGCATCCTTGTAATAGGGGTACAATAAAGAGAAGAGAGAGCAAGGGATTGAGAACCTTTTTGAAGAAATAATGACTGAAAACTTCCTAACCTGGTGAAAGAAAAATATATGTAAGTTTGGGAAGCACAGGCAGTCCTATACAGTACAAACCCAAATAGGCCAAAACCAAGACACCTTATAATTAAAGTGTGGACAAAGAGAGAATCTTAAAGGCATGATAAAGACAACTAGTTACCTAGAAGGGAGCACCCATAAGACTGTCAGCTGATTTCTCAGCAGAAAAATTTCAGGCCAGAAAGGATTGGCATGAAATATTCCAAAGGGTGAAAACAAGGATCTACAACCCAGGCTATTATTCCCCAAAAGGCTGTCATTTAAAATTGAAAGAAAAACAAAGAGCTTCACGGGCAAGTAAAATCTAAAGGAGTCTGATACCACCAAACCAGTATTAGAAGAAATGGTAGAGGTTCTTTAAGGAGTAGGAGGGGGAGGGGGAGAAAACAAAACAAGTACATAGTTATAAAGAATAAAGTGGGAGTAAATACAAACCCGCCAATAATCACTTTAAATGTAAATGTCTTAAATGCTCTCATCAAAACAGGGTATCAGAATGTATAAGACACATAAATGTATACTAAGAAACACACTTCATTATGAAAGATAAAGATTAAAATTCAAGGGATCGGAAAGATATTTCATGAAGCTGAAAAGGAGAAAAAAGCTGGGGTAGCAGTACTTATATCAGACAAAATAGATTGCAAAACAAAGCCATAATGAGACAAAGGACATTACATAACGCTAAAGAGTCCAATCTAATAAGAGGGTATAACCCTTGTAAACATTTATGCACCCAGCATAGGAGCACCTAAATATAGAAAGCCAATCATGATGGACATAGAGGGAGAGAGAGAATAGTCATAGTAGGGAATTTTAAAACCCCATTAACACCAGTAGATAGATCTTCCAGACAGAAAACCAACAAGGAACAGCAACCTTAAATGACACACTAGATCAGATAGATATAATTGGTATCTTTAGAGCATTTCATCCCAAGTGCACATAGAACATTTTCTAGGAATAGACAACATGTTAGGACACAAGACAAGTTTCAGTAAATTTAATAAGATTGAAATGATATCAAACATCTCTGACCATAATGGAATGAAACTAGGTATCAATCAAGAAAAAAATTAACACACAAAGACATGGAAGCTAAATAACATGCAACTGAACAATGAATAGTTTAACAATGAATCAAGAATACTATCAAAAGATGTCTTGAAACAAATGTAAATGAGAACACAACAACCCAAAATCTGTGAGATAACAGTGAAAGCAGTCCTGAGAGGGAAATTCATAGCATTAGCCCTATCTCAAGAAACAAAAGAAAATATCAGGTAAACAATCTTAATTTTTCACTTACAAGAACTGGGAAAAAACTCCAACAAACATGAGCCCAAAATGAGTAGGAGAAATGAAATAATAAATATCAGAGCAGAAATAGAATAAAACAAAAGAAATGACTAAAAATTAAAACCAGTACAAAAAGACACACAGACAACAGTATGATGATTACCTGTGGGAAAGGGGTGGAAGGAGGTAGAATAGTGTAAAGGAGGGTAAATGGTGTCAGAAGGAGACTTGACTTTGGTGAACATATATTATACAGATGATGTAGGATTATACACCTGAAACCTATATAATCTTATTAACCAATGTCACTGCAATAAATTAAATAAAAAAATTTTTTAATAGAAAGATACAGGATCCTGAAGTGGTCACAAAGGGGAGAGAATAGCTAAGAAGTCTGAGGAACTTAGTAAAAGTGAATTTATCAATATAAATGAGGAAAGTGGTTGTGACAAAAAGGTTGAAGATGTTTTAGAGGAATTGACTCCTGGCAAAAATTTTAATACTAAAGGAACCCTTGGAAATAGATCAAAAGGGCAAAGCATAAAATGTTGGAAGCCAAACCAAACTTGGAAAGAATTATGACAGTTTGCAAAGGCATGGCAAAGATACTTAATTCCACATCATAAGCTATCTATCTGAGGAGAAGGCAGCAAGCACTGTATACTCTTAAGGTATTCCTCAGAGAAAATAAAACCCTTGAATTCTCAAAGTTTCTTAAGTTTTAAGTTATAATATAGTAAATATTAGCTACACAGTATTTTTTTATTTCCTTGTACACTTACAACTGATAGTAAAAGAGTTAAAATGTTTTGATAAAAATCTTAAAGGTCACAAAATAATTGCAATTTTTTCCCTTTGATAAGATTGCTTTTCTCTGTTGGTTTCAGCCTCAGGGTCATTTTTATGACCCTGCACTATAGTGCAAAGCGAGTGCTGCCTTATAAAATGTTTTCCGAACCAACTTGTTATATTTTCCAACTTGATAAAATGATTATAAAGATCATTAGTATGAATAAACTTTAAAGTATAAGTAGAGGATGTTTGAGTGGGAGTAGCAATAGGCAAAGACTAGCATTATTATTGTGGGGGTGAGGAAGATGATTGGATATTTAATATGGAGTGTGGTCTGTTGCAGTCATTAAAGCTGTTTGGAGCTTCTGCTTAATCTTTGAGATTCTTTCAAAAGATTTTTTTAATCCTCACCCGAGGATTCTTTTTAATTGATTTGAGAGAGAGAGGAAGAGAAAGAGGGAGAGAGAAACATCGATGTGGGAGAGAAACATTAATCTTTTCTCATACACTTCCTGACTAGGGATTGAACTTGTAGTCTTTTTGGTACATGGTTGATGCTTCAACTAACTGAGCTACTCAGCTAGGGTGAGATTGTTGAAAATTTTAAAGTATACCATAGGATGATTAAATTTTTAACATAGATAAGTTTTAAACTATTAACTGATTATAGTAATTCTTTTATTTAGCAAACATTTATTGAACTTGTATGTGTTGGGCATTGTTTGTAGGTACTAGGCTTGCAACAGTAAGGAGCAAACAAAAAAATCTCTCTAGACTCGGATACACTTTAACTTGCCTTCTGCTTTGAGAAATTTGGAATTTCTAATCCTTTAGAGAGTCTTGATTTAATTAGGGTTCTGTTTAGAGAAACTAGATTATTTTAAATTTTTGTATAACTCTAGTGGCTTTTATAAAAAACATTTTTTAATCGATTTTTCTAACTCCAAAATGGAGTTAAAACTTCATGTTTTTATAGCCACAGTTCTTTGTTAGCAGTTAGATCTACCAAAAGAATGGGATATTTCATGGTACAGCTTCAGGAATGTGTTTGGGTACTTGATTCCTTAAAGAAATTCAATGCATGTGCACAAGAATTTCTAAAACATGAAATACCTGACTATTTTAGTCAGTGTCACTGACTTCTTTTCCCTTAGTTTGGCAAATGAAAAATGACAACAACCAGAACAATAGCTTTCTGTTGTGAATGAATCAAAATTATACCTATTTTTTTGGTCAGATAGGCAAAATATATTTTTTGGTGTGCCACAGAATTTTAGTAATTAGTTTATGTGTGCCATGAGTTGAAAAAGGTTGAAAATCACTGCCTTATACCACCTTCAGCTTTGTAGTAAAATTTCTGTAGTGGTTATTATAGACACATCTGCTGTAATAGTGCTGAGAGAGTTGTGAATCCTCCCTTGTTTAGGAAGTTGGGTGTGTGTGGGTTGTGTGAGATGGCATTATTAAAGAATTGTATCTTTAGCTCAGTCACAAAATCTGAGTAGGTGTTTACTATTGAATTAAGTAAGACTGGAAATGTTTGAGCACTGTGTACAATGGACCAGAGGCATGAAACTGCCTGAGAGACTGGGTGAACTACAGGTCATTCATAATAGCTAGAACGTTTGCTTTTGGGATGGGGATGTAATGGGAACATGAAGACAGGAAACCAAGCAGAACAGGCCAGATTTTAGGCTTTTCACCAGGGGTGCGGGGTGTGTGTGACCTCAATCTCTTAATATCTTCATTTCTTGATTTATAAAGTAGAGGTGTTAACAGTACTTACTTGATGAAACTTTAGGGAAGCTAAATTGAATTCAGTCTGTTTAAAAGTTGAAAACAGTGCTAGGCAGAGGAAAAGATTCTTGGTAAGTGTTAATTATAAAGGTTTGGGAACCATTGCTTTAGGTCACCGAAAAAGTTCCATAGTGGGGTAGTTGATAGAAATAAGAATCACAGATGGTTAATACCTATATGGAGAGCTTCTTAGTCAAAATTTAAAAAATGAAACAATATTGAACTTTAACAATGAGATAACACTTTTTTGCTTATCAAATTGAGGAAGATGGAAAAAAAAGCTTCATACCATGTTGGTAGAGAAGTTTTTGAAAACAGTAACACTGTATTGAAAGATACTCTCTCTCTCTCTCTCTCTAATATATATAAACCAACTTATATGTACAAGGATAACTATAATTGGGAAAAAAGCTTAAAGCAACGAAATGTCCATTAATATAATACAATACAATTAAAGCCTCTGCAGTCACTATAAAGAGTGAATTAGATTGTTGTATAATGAGAAATTTCCTAGGTGAATTAGGTAAAAAAAAATTTCTGTATCCATTTATTTGTGTCTTTGCTAGTCTAAGAGAAAATTATATCACATTTTTAATAAAATTTTATTTCTTGATGGGGGGGAGAGAGAGAAATATCAATTTGTTGTTCCACTTAATTACACATCCATCGGTTGATACTTGTATGTGTACTGACTGGGGATTGAATTGGTGTATCAGGAGAATTCTCTAACCGACTGAGCTACCTGGCCAGTACAAATGGCATTTCATTTTAATTTTCACTTCACATGAGATTCACTGTTTAGTGGCTGTCTGTGGTTTTTGATCACGTTCTCTTGGGGTGCTGCTCTTAAGTGGATTCTAAGACTGTTTTATAGGTAGGATATTATTGTGATATTATTCATACAAACTTATTTTCTCAGATTGTCTTTAGGTTTTCACAATTTTAATTTAACTTTTTCATGAGTATTGTTTCTGTTTATGGTTAAAACACATCTCTAGTGTTTTCATTTTTTTCAGTTTTTATTTTTATTTTATTTTTATTTTTTATTTTTTTATTGTACAGAGAGGGGAAGGTGCGGGGGGGAGAGAAACATTAATGTGAGTGAGAAGTATTGATTGATTGCCAGGGATCGAATCCACAACTTAGATGTGTGCCCTGACCAGGAATCTAACCTCCAACCTTTTGGAGTATGGGATGATGCTCCAACTGAGTCACACCAGCCAGGGCTCAGTTTGTTTTTAATGTCTTTGAAATTTATTTTGGTGTCAAGTGTAAAATGGTGATTCAGATTTTTCACCTTAAATCATTACTGGTCATATTCTAATTCTTAAGCATACTTTGGACTTCGTATTTAAAATTTCATTTCATAAACGTATTAATTGCCATGCCAGTGTCACATATTTTAGTTGTACCTTTACTATATGGTAGGGCATATTTTTCTCCTTGTTACTATTAGACGTCAACATTTTCTTGGTTATTCTTTTTACCTTTATTCATCCAGATGTCCTTGGTAATGATTTTGTCTCGTTTCCCCTTACCCCACCTTCCCTCTTTTGTGAGGAAATTGAGTTCTTCATGGTATTGATTTTTTTTTCTGTTTATATATTATTATTACCTATTAACCCTCTGAAAAGTTTTGTAGCTGTTTTCATAATGATTTTATATATTTGTTTATTTTTAGAACTTCTTATATGTAATTTTATTGTGAATTGGATTTTTCCATTATATTTTAACTAATTATTGTTGTTTCATAGGAATGCTATTGCTTTCTTTAATAAAGAACCACTCTATTGAAATGTATTCTTTTTCCTAATACATTTCAGTCTACTATCTTGGGCTTTCCAAGTAGACAGCATATTATCTATAAAAAATAATTTTGTTTAGACATTTAAAAAAAAGATTTTTAAAATTTATTTTTAGAGTCAGGAGAAGGGAGAGAGAAAGAGAGGGAGAGAGATACCCATGTGTGAGAGGAACTTTGATTGATTGTCTCTTGGACTTTCCCAGCCAGGGACCTGGCCTGCAACTCAGGCATGTACCCTGACCAGGAATTGAATTGGTGAACTTTTGGTTTGTAGGAACAACGCCCAACCCACTGAGCCACACCACTCAGGGTGTGTTTTTTACATTTTACATATGTTTTTCTCATTGCATAGACTAGATCTTTCCAAACATGATAAAATAGTGCTAATATTGCCACTTAAATGCTACATATTTGTTCTTGGCTACCAACTTCAGTTGATTATAAATAAATGAATACTTGAATTTTGAATTGAGAACAATTCTGATAACATATCCCTACTTTGTAGGACAGATTGCTGTGGTTGATTAATAGAAGATGATTAGTACTTGAAGGTAAGGCTTAATAGGAAGGGAGTGTTAGGAACAAAGGATTTACTAGCCTTAGTTTAATATTTCCTTGTTAATTTGCTAATAATTTTCACAATACTTGTGAAAACTACACATCAAATGGCATGATTATTTTAAAAAAACCTAAAAAAATTACTTTGGGATGTATTACTAAATTAAAAATGCCCTTATATGTGTAGAAAGCTAAAATGGCTACCATCATTTAGCATCATTTTCTATAGTATCAGTAGTATTTTAATAAATGTTATCTTTCAAAGAGGTTCTGTGGCAAAGTATGTTTGAGAAATGCTGGGTGAAGCTAAGCAGTACAGATTTCTTTAGTTTTAGACTTCTTACTATTTAATAAGTTAACAAGCATTGTTAATCACTGAAAAAAGATACTTGTATTTCCTATATTAACTTGATGACAGAATTTTTCTTAGAACATCTTGCAGGTTTTGCATAACAAATACTGAACAATGCAAAGTATAGCATTCAGTTAATAAAAAAGTTATTGAGAAATTGCTGAATACAGCAGCAGGTCCTTGAATGACTTCATTTCATTCAAGATTGTTCCACAGTTAGATGAGATGCCTTAGAAACTTGCTTATGTCAGTTAGCCTTGGGTAAACTTGGTGTCATTGATACATTGTTTCGCTTGAAGTTGCAGAACCTATCAATGAAGTTAGGGGAAGACTTGCTGTACAATATGCTAGGGCCTGTTGTTATCCCAGGATGAAAAAGATTGATTTAGAAAGTGATACTGATATATATGTGAGTTAACTGTACTACAGGTGACTGTAAATGAAATATAAGTGAAGTGCTACAGAGAAGGAGTAATGAATTCTAGATGGGTTAGTAGCAAAGGCCTCACTGAAGAGCAGCACTTTGAAGAAGCAGTGGTAATTTGTCAGGTAGACATCATTCCCAGTAGGAAGAAAACAATTTGAGAATGATATGATTAGAACTTCGAGCAGGAGTCAGAAATGACTTTGCTCCATAGCCAGAGTGATTGTTTTCAGAACTCAAATCTTCTTCCTGCAGTCTCCTAAGAATAAATTGAAGAAGATACAAATAAATGGAAGCATAGGAAGACTCAGTGTCATTAAACCGTCCACACTTACCAGCCTTGGCTGGTGTGGCTCAGTGGATTGAGTGCCGGCCTGAGAACCAAAGGGTCACTGGTTCGATTCCCAGTCAGGGCATGTGCCTGGGTTGTGGGCCAGGCCCCCCAGTAGGGGACACAGGAGGCAACCACACATTGATGCTTCTCTTCTTCTCTTTCTCCCTCCCTTCCCCTCTCTCTAAAAATAAATAAATAGAATCTTTAATAAAAGAAAAATAAATAAAAATTACTTTAAAAAAATGTCCACACTAATCAAAACAGCCCACAGATTCAATGTAATCTCTTATCAAAATACCGATGGCATTTTTTTCACAGAACTACAACCTGTATTAAAAAACACTATTAGAAAAAGATTAACTAGAAATATATTATGTGGGTATACATAAATAATTTTAGTCCCTGGTTTGATTCCGTCCTGTGTGTCTGTTCTGCGGAACAGAAGTTGTTTACCTCCGTCTGCCTTCTCTCCCACCCAAGTGCATGCTACCACCCCATGGAAGAGTCAATGGACATGGATATGAGCCCTCTGAGGCCCCAGAACTATCTTTTCGGTTGTGAGGTCAAAGCCGACAAAGATTATCACTTTAAGGTGGATAACGATGAAAATGAGCACCAATTATCTTTACAAACGATCAGTTTAGGGGCTGGTGCAAAAGATGAATTGCACCTTGTTGAAGCAGAGGCAATGAATTATGAAGGCAGTCCAATTAAAGGAACACTGGCAACTTTGAAAATGTACAGCCAATGGTTTCCCTTGGTGGCTATGAAATAATACCACCTGTGGTCTTATGGTTGAAGTGTGGTTCAGGGCCTATGCATATTAGTGGACAGCACTTAGTAGCTGTGGAGGAAGATGCAGAGTCAGAAGATGAAGAGGAGGAGGATGTGAAACTCCTAAGTATGTCTGGAAAGTGTTCTGCCCCTGGAGGTGGTAGCAAGGTTCCACAGAAAAAAGTAAAACTTGCTGCTGATGAAGAAGATGAAGATGACGATGAGGACAGTGATGATGATGAAGATGATATGATGATGATTTTGAGGATGAGGAAGCTGAAGGAAAAGCTCCAGTAAAGAAATCTATACGAGATACCCCAGCCAAAAACGAACAAAAATCAAACCAGAATGGAAGAGACTCAAAACCATCAACACCAAGATCAAAAGGTCAGGAATCCTTCAAAAAACAGGAAAAAACTCAGGAAAAAACTCCTAAAACACCAAAAGGACCTAGTTCTGTAGAAGACATTAAAGCAAAAATGCAAGCAAGTATAGAAAAAGGTGGCTCACTTCCCATAGTGGAAGCCAGGTTCATCAATTACGTGAAGAACTGCTTCTGGATGACTGACCAGGAGGCTATTCAAGATCTCTGGCAGTGGAGGAAGTCTCTTTAAGAAAATAGTTTAAACAGTTTGTTAAAATTTTCCGTCTTATTTCATTTCTGTAACAGTTGATATCTGGCTGTCCTTTTTATAATGCAGAGTGAGAACTTTCCCTACCGTGTCTGATAAATGTTGTCCAGGTTCTGTTGCCAAGAATGTGTTGTCCAAAATGCCTGTTTAGTTTTTCAAGATGGAGCTCCACCCTTTGCTTGGTTCTAAGTATGTATGGAATGTTACGATAGGACATAGTAGTAGCAGTGGTCAGACAAATGGGAATGGTGGGGAGATGAAAATATACATGTGAAATAAACTCAGTATTTTAATAAAGTAAAAAAATAATAATTTTAAAGGAGTAATTTTTAAAACACACATTCAAGTGTGTTAATAATATGTTTGACACAGTGCCCCAGACTGGGTCCTGCCACGTCTTACAGGGAGGGCTTAGCTGCCATCAACTTAGATGCCTCTCCAAAGTGGCCCCATAATCCAGAAACGCAAGGTTCTGGCACAAGGACCTCCCTTCCTGGGGGCTCTCATTCATCCAAAGTCCCATCCCCACCCTCATGTTAAGGTCTTCCTTGTTTTTGAGCCAGGAAGGAGCAGGCAGTCCAGTTGTTAAACACTCTCAGTAACCTGTGTCTCACAGTAAAAAAAAGAAATTTGAGAGATGTTGCAGATGGGACATTTTTATTTCCCTTGAAGACTTTTATTTAGTCAAGGATCTGGGTCAAATTATATGTACGTTAAGCTTCTCTGACATACACTAGTCTGCGGAAACAGAAAAGCAAGATTGCCTTGTTAATATCATTGAGTGTTCCAAATCTGGTACCATAACTCATGATACAGGTGTAATAGCATGTCCAGACAAGAATGGGTATTAATTGGATTCCTGGTATGTATATGATGGCACATGTACCTCAAAAGTCCATTTTGGACCCTTGTTTACAGCAGTGTTTGAAGAGGGCTGGGGACCTTACTACAGAGGCAACCCAAAGACTATTCTGTGGCAGCTTTTGAATAAAAATCCAAACTGTCTGTCTCCTTATTCATCCAACCATCCATCTATACATCCATTGTTCTGCTCGTAGAGCTAAAGCGATTAAGTTATATTTAGTTGGCCAAAAAGTTCATTTGTTTTTTTTCCATAAGATGGCTCTAGTAGCACTTAGTTGTTTTTAACTTCATTCAAGACAATTTTGTTAGATTGTATTGTAACAGCTGTCATATCAGCATGCATTTTTTAAAAACTTAGCAAAATTGGTGAATTTTGTGTGGCCATTTTAATATTGAAGGTGGAAAAAATGCAACATTTTCAGCATATTATGCTTTATTATTTCAAGAAAGGTAAAATGCAGCTGAAACGCAAAAAAAGATTAGTGTCTGAGGAAGGTGCTGTGACTTATGGAATGTGTCAAAAGTGGTCTGTGAAGTTTCTTGCTGGATGATATTCCATGGCGGGGTAGACCAGTTGAAGTTGATAATGACCAAATCGAGACAGTAATTGAGAGCAATCAACATTATACCATGCAGGAGATATCATGTATGAGGAGACATACTCAGAATATCCAAATCAATAAAGTTCCTGGTGAAAATGAAATGTATGTCTTTTATTTTATGGAAAAAACCATACGGACTTTTTGGCCAACCCAGTATATACTGAGTGGTCAGGCAGATGCATGTTTTGGCATGAGCTGATTTGCCTGGGAGTTAAAGGTGCCCACACACAGCTGGAGCTGTATGAGGGACAGAGTTGGGGGTAGGGAGAATGGAAAGTACTGTATGTCTGTTTTCATGGTTTCTTTTGTTTGCCTGGAACTTAACAGTAAATATTTAGAAGTGTATCAGGTATGTCAGGCACCATTCTAGGCACTTTAAAGTATCGAAGAACTGCTCTAAATTAGCGTACACTCTAGAGATGTGACATTGATATTTATCACAGGAGGAAAATTGGAATGGGGAGAAATGGACTTATACTATAGTTAGGAAAGGTAGAATATAGTAACTGTGTCCCCTCATTTTTGGAATTTTAATGTAACTATGGATTTTTTTTAATGGTGGCCTATATTTCTGTGACCTTTTAGTGGAGGATCCTGAGCTTCTCTGCTCCCTCCTCCACCCCACTGAAAGAGGACTGAAATGGATGGAGCCACATCCAGGACGTTATTTGGACCACTCCAGGTTCAATTTTTTTGGTATTCTTTCTCTTTTCTTCTTACCTAACTCTTTTGTAACATACTTACACACATCAGTGTATGAGAAAAACATCAATAAGTTGCTTTTCGCACGCCCTGAATCGGGAACCTGGTTCACAACCAGGCATGTGCCCTGATGGGGAATCGAACTAGTGATCTTAGGATTTGCAGGGTGATGCTCCACCCACTGAGCCACAAGCTATTGTAAAATAGACTTTGGGGTATCTACTTGAAGCTAAGGTGCTTTTCTGCCTTGCAAAGGGTTAATTAGCTCTGAACTGTTTTGCCTTAACGTGAGTTTCCTTGCACTCACCTAGCCTGTCTGTGAGACCATTTATACTGAGGATTTAGCCAGATCTTTAGAGAAATGAGTGTGTGGGCTTGGGAAAAAGAAACCTAAGATATTCCTCAGCTTTTTGTTTTTTTGCTGTTTTAGTCCACTTGGACATATCACCAGCCAGGGGAAAATGAGTCCTTTGTTTCATTGGAGTGGACATTGGTTGGTTCCCCAATATTTGTTACTCCTTTTTCCTGTTGAATAGATCAACGATTTTCTACCTTTTTCAAGTCATGGTATGCATAAATTAATTACTGAAATTCTGCAGCACACCAAAAAAAATTTTTTTTTCTGATCTGACAAAAAAAATAGGTATAATTTTGATTCATTCATAACAGATGGCTGTTGTGGTGTTTGCTGCTATCATTTTTTTCATTTCACAGTCTAAGGAGGGAAAAGGTCAGTGCCCTTGACAAAATAATCAGGTATGCATGTTTTAAAAATTCTTGTGGCACATTGGTTGAAAATCGCTGGTATAGATGGTCTGAATGGGCTGAGTAGACTTCAAGAATTGTCTAAGCCAAACAAAATAGTGCCATCCTTCCTGACCTAGTAATCAGTTTAGGAAATAAAGCCTGGGTCAGTCATTGACTGGCTAGGATGTGGTCCAGTCTATTAAATGCTCAGGAACATTGCTAAGAATTATGAGATATCTGTAGTCTCTCTTCTTTTATAGATGGTGTGATGCATGGATGAAGCTGAAACTTAGAGGTGGTAAGAGTTGAGAGATGCATAAAGAAGGGGAGCAAGAATACTGGTGAAAATGTTTGAAGCCTACCCAATCTCCAGACTTTTTACTTTCATAAGCCAATAAATTCCTTGTAATATTTTTGCCAGTTTAACAATGCTGAGGTTAGGGGTACCTCTACACCTCCCCTGGTACAGTAAAAAATCTGAACATAACTTTATTTTTATATATATATATTTGTTTATTATCATCCTTTTTTTTTGAAATTATACTTCATTGATTATGCTATTACAGTTGTCCTGGTTTTTCTCCCTTTGCCTCCTTTCACCCAGAAACCCTCATACCCTCAGGCATTCCCCCCACCATTTTTCATGTCCACGGATCATTCATATAAGTTCTTTGGTTATTCCATTTCCTATACTGTACTTTACATCCCCATAGCTATTCTGTAACTACCTATTTCTACATTTTAATCCTTTTACCTCTTCACTCATTCTCCCTCACCCCGCTCCCATTTGGTAACCAACAAAAGTTTCTCTGGCTCTGGCTCATGTGGCTCAGTGGATTGAGCACTGGCCTGCAAACTAAAAGGTAGATGGTTTGATTCCTGGTCAGGGCATGTGCCTGGGTTGCAGGCCAGGTCCCCACCTGGGGGCGTGTAAGAGTCAACAGATTGATGTTTTTCTGATACATTGATGTTTCTCTCCCTCTCATTAACCCTCCCTTCCCTCTAAAAATAAATAAATAAAATCTTAAAAAAAAATAAGTTCTCTGTGTCCATGATTCCGTCTCTGTTCGTTTGCTTAGTTTGTTTTTGAGATTAAATTGTTGATATGTATTTTTTGCCTTTTTATTGTTCATATTTTAGATCTTTTTCTTAAATTTTAAATCCCTATAACATTTCATATAATAATGGTTCTGTGATGATGAAGTCTTAGTTTTTTCTTGCCTGGGAAGCTCTTTATCTGCCCTTTGATCTAAATAATAGCTTTGCTGGGTAGAGCAATTTTGGCTGTAGGTCCACGATTTTCATGACTTTGAATATTTCTCTGCCACTGCCTTTAGCCTGCAAAGTGTCTTTTGAGAAATCAGCTGACAGTCTGATGGGAACTCCCCTGTAGGTAACTAGTTTGTTTTATCTTGCTGCTTTTAAGATTCTCTCTTTATCTTTAACATTTGTCATTTTAATTTTGATGTGTTTTGGAGTGGGCCTTTTTGCATCCATCTTGTTTGAGACTCTCTGCTTCTTGGGCTTGCATGTCTATTTCCTTCACCAAATTACGGAAATTTTCTTTCACTATTTTTTCAAAAAGATTTCCAATTTATTACTTTCTTTTCGTCTGACACCCCTACAATGCCAATGTTGGACCTGTTGAAAATATCCCAGAGGCTGCTTATACTACCCTCATTTTTTTAGATTCTTTTTTCTTCTTCTGGTTCTGATTTGTTGTTTTTTGCTTCCTTACATTCTAAATGATTGGTTTGATTTTCGGCTTCATCCATGATACTGTTGTTTCCTTGTAAATTGTTCTTTCAGTTAGTGTACCCTTCATTTCTGACTGGGTCTTTTTTATGCTGTTTACATCCTCACTAGGTTCCTTGAGCATCCTCACGACAGTGTTTTAACTCTGCGTCTGAAAGATTGCTTATCTCTGTTTTGTTTAGCTTTTTTTCTGGAGTTTTAATCTTTTCTTTCATTTGGTCCATGTTTCTTTGTCTCCTCCTTTTTGCAGCCTCTCTGTGTTTGTTTCTCTGTATTAAGTAGAGCTGCTTTGATACTTTGTCTTGTTAGTGTAACCTGATGAAGTAGGTGTCCTATAGGGTCCTGTGGCACAGCCTCCCCTCTCACTCAAGCTGGGTCCTTGAGGTGCACCCTTTGTGTGGGCTGGGTACCCCCTCCTCTTGTAGTTGAGCCTTGGTTGCTGTTGGCAGGTCAGTGGGAGGGATTTACCAAGTCCAGTCAGCTCTAAGGACTGGTTGTGACCACTTACCACCAACCTTGGCCCTCTGTGTAGGATCAGCTGTGCAGGGAAAAAGTGGTGGTGCTCCAGCGTGGTGTGTAGCTGTCCACTGGGTGCATAGGCTTTGGAGTTTCCCGGGTGGTTCAGGCCAAGGTCAGCCCCCAACCTGTGTTCTTCCTGGGTCCACCCTCCATGAGCTATAAAGCAGACTGAGATGGCTGCTACTTGTGCTGGGCCTGGAGATTCCCAGATGAAGCCAAGCTATGAATGTAAGCTGGCTGCTGGAGGGCCCAGGTTGCCTGTGGGTCACTGAGGTTAGCTGCTGCCCATTTCACAGGATTTAGGAAGTTGTGAAGTGTGAGCCAAGGCCAGCCATTCATATGGAAAGGCAGCAGGGTGGGCCCATAAGTTGAGTGGGGTGGAGTCTCTGGGGATCGCCAAGGTGGGTCAAAGAGTATTAGCCAGATTGATGGAGTCTCAGATAAGGCACTGGCTTGCTGGGTCTGTTGGGGGAGGGTTTAGGAAAGGGACAATGGCCTCTGCCTGCCTTTTTGTCTGGGAGAAAAAGCTGTGCCCCATCTCTGGACTTGATGCCAGACACTTCATTTCTGTGTATACCACTGGTGCCTTTCAAGCTTCTGCCCTGGTGCTGGAGCTTGGAGGGAGCGAGTCTGAGTAAGTCTCTGTGTGGGATCTTTAAGAGGAACTGCTTGGGGCTCCAGCAGTTTCTTCCACTGACTCAGTCCCCACTGGTTTTGCAGCCAGAAGTTGTAGAGACTTATTTTTCTGGCACTGGAACCTTGGGCTGTCAGGTTTAGGGTGGGGCTGGGACTCCACTCTCCTGAGATACTCCTCCTGAATTTATCTACCACACATCTGTGTGGCACCAGCACATTCAGCATTTCTGCCCCTCTTACCTGGATGAATGTGGTGTCTGGATGAATGTGGTGTCTTTAATTCTGTAGTTGTCAGACTTACATTCAATTCGATTTCTGATGGTTCTGAGTGATACTTGTTGTATATTTTGGTTGTAACTTTGATGTGGTTGTGTGAAGGGGTGAGCCATGTCTGCCTATGCTGCCATCTTGATCAGAAATTACTTATTTTTAGAGAGCGGGGAAAGGAGAGAGAAAAAGGGAGAGAAACCTCAGTGAGTTGCTTCTTACACGTCCCTAACCGGGCATCTGGCCCGCAACCCAGGCATTTGCCGTGTGAATCTAATGGGTGACTTTTGGTTCTCAGTTTCTTACTCATCCCATTGAGCCATACCAGCCAGAGCTGTGTTTAACTTTCGACCCCTCCAAAACATTATTACTGATAGCCTAGTATTGACTGGAAACCTTACTGATAACATAAACAGTTGAATAACACACATTTTATATGTTATACAAAGTATATATTTTGTTCTTAGAATAAAGGAGAAATGTTACTAACAAAATCATATGGAAGAGAAAAATAACATTCACAATATTTATTGAAAAAAAAAATCAGTGTATAAGTGGACCCGTGTAGTCGAAATCCCCATTGTTTGAAGGTCCACTGTATTTTTCTGTGTTTTTAAACAGCTCTGTTATAGAGGTATAATTCATGTGCCATGCAGTTTACCTATTTAAAATGCATAATTCAGTAATTTTTAGCATTTTCACATTTGTACAACCACAACTTTAGAACGTTTTTATTATCCAAAAGAGAAACCCTGTACCCGTCAGCAATCGTTCCCCCCCACCCCCAGCAATCAGCAGCTGCTAATCTGTTTTGTCCCTGTGGTTTTGAAATGTGTATCCAGTGTCACTAGATATTGTGTCTACTTGTAAATAAGCATATAAATGGTTTGGCATCAAGAGGCATTGTTTTAGTCTTTCGTATTTTGTTTTCTGTTTGAGAGGGAGGGTGGTGGGGTAGGAAAACAGGGTTTGGTTTTAAACCAAAGAAGGAAATGTCATCCTGGAAATTTTGCTACTCGAAAGACTTGTCTACTGAAGTATGTGTTAGTGCCTGATACTCTTCTTATCTAGGTTTCTTAATTTCTTCTCAGTCACAACTAGTTGCACCTATTTGTTGTAGTCTTTATAATTTTAATGTATTTCATTTTTATTTTCTTAAATATTTTTTACAATACAATTCAAGTGGTTTAAATTCAAGATCATTTTTTTCCTTTTAGAATATGGAAGTCAGTGATCTTTCGTGTTACAGCTTGCAGAGGAGTGTAATATCAGTCGAGTTCTTGTGTCTTATAAGACACAGTATTATCTTAGTCAGGAGTTGGGTTTTATAATCAACACACAAGATGAAATGTTACATAGTCCAAATTATCTACGAAAATCCCTTTAGGTCACTTATGTAGACATACCACCCTTAGTAATATCATCAATACCATCTTTTCCTGTATAACATTGAGTAAGAGTGTAGTTTCTCTGGTTGAGCACCATTTAAAGTGTTTAGGGCAGTATTATACAGAAAGTACATTATTTTTAAACACTTGGATCCCTTTCAGTGCAGGCAAGTGCTTTCATTATTTGCTTTACAGAGTTAATCTCCCATTTTCCTTTCTTTGTGGAACATAACTCATTGGAAAAAAAATCCATGTGTAAGTGGATCCGTGTAGTTCAAATCCTCGTTGTTTGAGGGTCAGCTGCGTTTTTCTGTATAAAGGTAGAGTGGCCTTTACTATTTCCTTTCCTTTTTAGTGTTTATATAGTTGAATTCACTTAAATGTGTTTTATGAATCACCTGCACAGTTTTCTTTCTTTCTCCTTTTATTTTATTTTATTTTGGAATTCTGAAATTGCACCAGGATGTATCCTCCCTCCCCTTTCTTCTTTGGTATTTGGGGGACCTATATGATCTCAAATACTCACATTTTTAGTTTAGGGAAAGTTTCTTTCATTATTTCACCTCTTAATTGTTCTTTCCTCAGGGGGTGCCTCTGAAAATACTGTTAGACCTACTGGTTTAGTCATCCGATGTCATATAAGATACCTTTTCCAACTTTTTGACTTTTTTTTATTTTTATTTTTTGAAAATTATATATGTTTTGCATTTCATTTCATTTTATTTATTTGTTTTTTAGAGAGAGGAAGGGAGAAAGAGAGGAAGAGAAACATCAATGTGTGGTTGTATTTCACGCACCCCCTACTGGGGACCTGGCCTGCAACCCAGACATGTGCCCTGCACTGGGAATTGAACCAGTGACCCTTTGGTTCGCAGGCCGGCACTCAGTCCACTGAGCCACACCAGCAAGGGCTTGACTTACTTTCTTTCTTTCTTTCTTTCTTTCTCTCTCTCTCTCTCTCTTTCTTTCTTTCTTTCTTTCTTTCTTTCTTTCTTTCTTTCTTTCTCTCTTTCTTTTCTCTTTCTTTCTCTTTCTTTCTTTCTTTCTTTTCTTTCTCTTTCTTTCTTTCTTTCTTTCTCTCTCTCTCTCTCTCTCTCTCTTTCTTTCTTTCTTTCTTTCTTTCTTTCGAAACTGATCAAGACCTTTGTCAGTAGCCTGTCCAATAAAATTTTTGTCATTTGTTCCCAAATATTTTCTTATTTCTCCTTCTCATGGCCATCCATGTTTAGTTATTTCCATTTGTAGCCCCTCAAACATCTCAAGATACCACTTACAATGCTTTTTAAAAGTTTCTTTTCTGTAAATTATTATTATTTTTCTGGAGTGGTGGCTGTTTATTCACCTTGAACTTTTTCTTTCACAATAGTTAATTTCTTTCAGAAGCCTGGGATCCTTGGTTGTCTTTTGACATTTATGAATATCAGATACTATTGATTACTGTAGGTAGTTGTGTTTCCTCTGCAGATGTATAGGTACCTAGATTGTTCTTTTTGCCTTAAATGTTTCTTCCTTGAATGGGGACACGCTCTAGGTTATAATAGGAAAGATTTATCAAGAAGCAGCCTTTCTTGCGTTCTTGCTTCATGGATGAATAGTAGGCAGGGAAGCAGGAAGGTGGAATGCTCACACTTGCTGAAGTGAAGAGCCCTTTAAAGACCAGGAATGGAACATGCTCATGTCTTTAGCTCCTGGATGGAGTTGCTTTTGCTTTACTGTTTTTCTCCTTTGTGTCTGTTTTAAAGGTCTGAAATTACTTCACATTTGAGTTTACTTCTTAGGCCCTAACGTATTCTAATAGCAACCATCCCTGTAATCTAGCTCACTTTCATTTAAAGAGCAGCAGATTTCTGGCTCTAACCTAAGACCAAAACCAATTGGTGCTGATTGTTCTGTTCATTTTAAATTTGGAGTTTTGCATAATTCTCAAGAGGTGTTAGTAATTGTTTATTGAAACATTTATTAAGCCCTCGCTGGTGTAGCTCAGTGGATTGAGCGCTGGCTTGAGAACCAAAGGGTCGCCATTTTGCTCTCCAGTCAGGGCACATGCCTGGGTTGTGGGCTGGGTCCCCAGTAGAGGGTGCACGAGAGGCAACCACATGCTGATGTTTTTCTCCCTCTCTCCTTTTCTTACCCTCTCTCTAAAAAAATAAATAAATAAAATCTTTAAAAAATTCTAGGACTATAAATTTATTTTTGTGTTCAGGAAATAAACTTTTTAAATAAAACATGAATATTTAAATGTTTTATTCTATGGTAATTCCTAATATTCATCCAACTGCAATAATAGTTCAAACTTAACTTTATGACTTTCAGGCATTTGGTTAAAGGGATTATGAATATAATTTGAAAAAAAAGGGAAACATTTATTAGCTATGTTTATTCTTACTACAAATATGTATGACTCTCTATTTTATAATATAAAAGGTTTTGGGGTTTTTTTTAGATTTTATTTTTAGAGAGAGGAGAAGGGAAGGAGAAAGGGAGAGAAACATCAATGTGTGGTTCCCTCTCCCATACCCGCCACTGGGGACCTGGCCCACAACCCAGGCATGTGCCCTGACTGGGAATTGAACCAGTGACCCTTTGGTTCGCAGGCTGGCACTCAGTCCACTGAGCCACACCAGCAAGGGCTAAAAATGATTTTTAAAAGTAAAGTATTTTTAAAAAATAGTTGGGGCATACATGTATCTCTTCATTTTTGGTTTATGGGTTTGGAGAACTTATTTTGTTGATTCTATATTTATTTTACTCCATCTGGTATTGTTTATTTTGTTGTGTATTTGTATACTTAAGAGTTAAAAATTACAGCTCTTGAGGGTGTTGGAAGGGATACCAAAAATATGCTTGAAGAATATGATAATAATGTTATTTTTCTCTTTTCTTTTTTGCTTTTTCAGTTTGAGCAGAAACCTGGTGCAGTTTTTGATGAAATTGTAGAGAACTGTAAGTACCATTTTAGAAAAAAAAATCATGTATTTAGATAGATAATATATAAGTCTAGATAGAACATTTATAACAGGGCTGATTAATGTAATGATTCAATTTAATTTAGATTAGATCTCATCACACCTTCTAAGTATTTTCAGCAAGTTAATCTGAATTTTAAGTCTTAACTCTTTAAGTTAATATTTTATTCTCACAGTTATTAAGGTTGAAATATAGCCACACTTTGTGTATATGTGAAGTATACAGAAGTTTATGCATCAATTAATACAGATTTCTACTTTGTTTACAGGGTCTCTTAATTTTCACTTTATATTTTTTCCATGGTATGTCATTTTCTTAAAAAAAAAAACCAGCAACTCAGTTTCTTGTAATTATAAAAGTAATACATTCAGTTCTACAATACAAAAACGAATAAAGCTGAAAATAAAAGCCTTTGTCTTAACCATTCTCTGAAGATAACCAATTTTAAAAGTTTAATATATATCTTTCCCAACTTTTTTTCTGTGAATGTATGTGGGTGTGTGGTTTATGTATGTGTGTAGGGAATTATATGAATTCTGTTCTTGCTTTTCCCTTCCAACTGCCTAGACATTCTTCTATGTCAGTGGGTTTGGACCTATTGCATCCTTTTTAATGGCTACTCAGTATTTTATTGTATGACTATATTATAATTGAACCACCTTCCTCTCTTTACATGTGTATATTATTCTTCATTTTTTCGCTATTACAAGCAATTTTGAGTATGTATTCCTATGCACATCTTTGTCTACTTGAAGTGTTTTTATAGGCTAAATTCTAGGAATAGAATTGATACATCATCACAGGATGGTTTTGTACTTGTTTTTGAAGGTTAAATTTTGTTACATAGAATTCCTAAGTCAGGGGAAATGTGCATTTCTTTTGTTTTGTTTTTTAAGTTTACTTCCCCCAATAAATTATGTGAGTACTGCCTTCTCTTTGGAATTAGTTACTACTGTTGAGTGATAGCATTCACTGTTTAGACTATATATTGAGAGGTAACCAGTGCTCCTGACCTTTAGTGGATTTAGTTTTTAGTTTTTTGTTTTTTTCTTGCATGCAAGAAAGTAAATTAGGCTCCAGCTAGCTAATCCAGAAGAAACTCTTGAAGTATATTGGAATATTTCACAGAATTTAGGGAGGCGGTAAAGAACAAATATCCTCCAGTGAACTCAGTGAGAGGAGATCATAGACTTACTCTGTCTGTGCTGCCAGAAATCAGTTGTGCTCCAGTAAATTATCCTTTTTGTATATCCATTTTAAATCTCAAGTTCCTAGGAAAAAGCTTATGATTGTGTCAGTTATGGGTGATGGTTATCTTTGAACTAGTCATCTGTGGTCAGGGAAAATAGGGTTAGAAAGTAAAACATGGCTATTAGGAGATACCATTATATCCTCAGCCTGTACTATTCACTTTCATCAAATAATTTTTGATTACCTTCTTCTGGACATGCCTTTACTCAAGCCTGTATACTGGTAATAGAAATTAATCAAATAGCTTTCTAATGAAGGTTTTAATTTGAGGCTTTGTTTGTTAAAGATGTTGAATAACAACTAACTTAAAGTGGTAGCAGGAATCTTAAAGCAGTAACCAAGCTGCTGTACTTGGTTCCCTATACCCAACACTTGAGGTTTGTGTTTCTGGTGCTTAGTGCTTTTCTGTTCCAACCCCGCAAACATTTTTAGGTTGGAAGTTTACAAGCAGGGGGTTGTGTAACAAATATCGAGTGCAGATAGTGTGGTGAAGATTACCCTGGGTCTCCTCCTTTCTGGTAGAGTATCATTAAAGGGCTGTTGAAGACTCTGGAGGCAGCTTGGAAGGGGAAAGTGGCCTCTCTCCAGGAAGGGGATTCAGGAACATAGATACCTATTTAGGAGATACAAAGGCAGGCTGCTACGTAGATGGTATGAATAGACCTACTATTCTTTCTTGAGGTCCACATCCAGGGAAATGGAAAGTCACTATTTCTCAGGCAAATAATGTGTCAAAATACCTGGTATTATTCTTGACCAACCATGTATTCATTGCCCAAGACCATTCCTACGGTAAACCTGTTCCAAGACTTTCAGCAAAATACCATAGTATCAGCTAATTGTTGGCACACACAAACAGACAAAGCTTACCTCTGTCAGTGAATATGGGAAATTTGGTTTAAATGTGAAAAAACTGAGTTGACCTTCCAAAGATAGTGTTTTCAGTGAAAGGGATTTAAAAGAAAAGAGGCTTCAGCATTTCATGCAAGTCAAATAGGGTGGTCCAACTTCTACTTGATTATTTGTTAAGAGAATTTGTGCTGTGGATTTTATAAGCTACATGGTGATAGAGGAAGTGACTGATACTGTGGATCCTCCTAACTCATATTCCTTTAACTTTTGCCAGTTAATGTGAAGTTTAAAAGAAATTCAGATAGGAGAGAAAAATTTTTTAAAATGCCTTCAGACAGTTGCTTCCTTAGATTAGGAACTTTATTTAGTGGCTCTAAAATAACTACCTACTCATTCACCTATGGTTAGCTTTCTAACTTATAGAATAAATTCATTGGACATAGGCTTGACAACTTCAAGGGACAAACAATGGTGTTGCTGATTTGTTGAAATACAGTTATTTGAATTAAAAATTATTTATTTTTGATTACTTGAAATGTATGAGTTTATTTGTGGAAAACATTGCATTTATAAGCGGGGACTCCAAGAGAACCGTGGAATTTACCTCCTGGAGGGTGGATGCCATGTAGTACAGGTTTGCCCTGCTAGGTGGATATTCTAGGAACCTGTCTGTATCAATGTACCAGCTGGCATTGTTGTGAGAGGCCGTGTTCGGCATTACTGAAATTTTTTGAAGACTCTTTCAGTGCGTTTGCCCATATCACGAATGCTGATTTGTAAGTGCACCCTCCCACACCATGCTGAGTGTTCAGCAGTTTTGACCAAAAAACGGCATGACCCCTTTGCCCCACCCTCCCTATTCACTCGATCTCATCCCGAGTGACTTCTTTTTGTTTCCCAGGATGAAAAAAGTCCTCAAAGGGTAAGCTTTTGCCAATGTGGAAGAGGTGAAACAAAACAGGGCAGAAGCACTAAAAGGCATCAAAATCAACGAGTTTAAAAACTTACTTTGAGCAGTTGAAAAAAACATCATAATGGGTGTCTTGCATCAAATGGAGAGTACTTTGGCCCTGGCTGGTATGGCTCAGTGGATTGAACGCCAGGCTGTAAACTGAAAGGTTGCCATTTCGATCCCCCCCGCCTGGGTTGCAGGCCAGGTCCCTGGTTGGGGGGCGTGTAAGAGGCAACCAGTCGATGTTTTCCCTCACACATCAATGTTTTTCTCCTTTTTTCTTTTCCTCTCTTCCCCTCTCTCTGAAAATAAATGAATACAATCTTTTTTAAAAATGGAGAGTACTTTGAAGGTGACTGAAGTTTAAACATGTAAGAATAAATACACAATTTTTAATAAATAAATTCCATTTTTGGGGGGAGCATCCCTCATATATTGAGCATCTACTGGTTGCCATGGACTCTCTGAGGAACATTACATGTTATGTTCTCTTCACAATCACCCAGCAAAAACAGGCATTCTTATTCTCTTTTTACAGATGAGGATACTAAGGTTCAGAAAGGCTAAGTGACCGATCAACTAGTAGTTGAGGTGTATCTGGATGATGCTTCAAACAACTGAGCTATCCAGCCAGGGCAGGTGTGTCAATTCTCAAATCCATCCAACAGTCATAACATAGTAGGATGGATACATGGAAATTTGATGATTTTACAAGAGCTATGAAGTAGGCATCCCCCCAAAACTGGAATTATCTTTTGGAGGGCAGGCCCCTTGTAGTATAGGCTTCCCCTGCTAGTTGAGTGTTCTAGGAACCCATCCATATCAGTATACAAGCTGGTGGTGGTGTGAGAGGTTGTGCTCAGCCTCAGTGACATTTTTTTTTTTTAAACTCAGCACGTTTGCCCATTTCGTGATGGCTGATTTATGAGCGTACCTGCTCATACCATGCTAAGTATTCATCAGTTTTTTACCAAAATGGCATGATCCCCATGCCCCACCCTCCCTATTCACCTGATCTTGCCCTAAGTGACTTCCTTCTTTTTGTTTCCCTGGGTGAAAAAGTCCTCAAAGGGAAACATTTTGCCAATGTGAGAGTTGAGAGAGGCAGAAGCACTTAAAAAACGTCAAAATCAACTAGTTTAAAAACTGTTTTGAGCAGTGGAATAAAACATCCTGATAGATGTATTGCGCCAAGTGGAGAGTACTTTGAAGGTGACTGAAGTTTAAACATGTAAGACTAAATACACAATTGTTAATAAATAACCATTTTCAGGTGTCTCCCCCACACCCCCCATTTTTCTTTTTTTTTAAGTCTTAACCATAATAGTATGAACTAGGAGATTAGGTTCAACTATGTATAATAGAAACACAATAGAAATTTATTTTTCATATAAAAGAAGCCCAGATGATGAGATGCCTCTGGTTATCAGGAACCCAGGGGCCCTCTGGCTTTCTATGTCACATCATTAGTAGATGGCTTATCTTCAGCTTGCTGTGGGGTAGGCAGGAGGGCAGAAAGGACCATTTCTCAACAGAATCAGTCTCTTAGAGAACTTTCCTAGCATTTCTGCCTATGTCCTTCGGTTTACATCTTATTAGCTACCCTGACTTCCAAGAAAACTGGGAATTGTGGTCCTTTAGCTGAGTCATTGTTGTCAACCTTAAAATCAACGATCTCTTAGTAAGTAAAGGGGAGAGAATTATTACTAGGTATGCAGTCTCTTCCATAACAACTCTCTAAATGAGGATACTACAACTGTCTCTGTTTTATAAGTTTGTGTCTGCCTACGCAGTATTAACAGCAGTTTGTGTTTTAATTATAATATATCAATGCAGCTCAATTTTGAAAGAACTGATAAGTTGAGCATTGATTTTGTTTTGACCCCAGATCTACTTAAATATTTCTGTTTACATGATCTATTGCTGAGTAGTATTTGGGTCCTTCCAACATTGTGAAGGAATATCATTATGAAAATGTTGAAGCCAGAGCCTAAAATCTTCTCTAGGAGTATAAACATGGGTACAAAATTGAGATGACATCAGACAAAAATACCTCAACTTTCTCAATAATTTTTTAGTTTAATAAACATAGAATTGTTTTAGATTAAGCAAATTATATAATTTTGAATGAATGAAATGGACTAAACTAATTTTTGCTTTCTGTATTGCTAAAAGGTATGTTATGTAGTTATGCAAACAATTTGCAGCTATATATAAGATTATCATTAAAGTTGAGTGGTTGCAGGGAAATTTTTACACTGAAAAGAAAATATAAGTTGTATGTGTATTTTAGTTTAGGATGTTCAGTAGTATAAGAACCTGGTAAAGAGTGAAAATATATTGCAAATGTTTGAATATAAGGTAATTCCAAATACAGGGTACTTACCCATTTTCCAATGAAAAGATCTAAAATCTAAAATTTTTACTATCTAGAATACATGTCCTCTTAGACACAGAGGTGAAGGTGTCTTGTGATCATTTGTTAATTTAACTTAATTATGTTAAAGAATGTTAACTTAGAAAATGCTGCTTCAACTTATTTTGTGGAAGAATTTTAAGTATCTAACATGCATATTTTAGAAATTTGACTTTGTCATTACTATTGTCACTGAAAAAAAATTTTTTTATTTGTTGATTTGAGAGAGAGATTGATTGATTGATTTGTGGTTTCACTTAGTTATGCATTCAGTGGTTGATTCTTGTATATGCTCTGCCCAGGCATTGAACCAGCAACCATGGCATATCAGGATGTTACTCTAACCAAATGAGCTATCTGGCTAGGTCTACTACTGTCATGTTTTAAGGCAGTTAACATAGTTTTCTAGAGCCTTCTGTCTAAATTGTTTAAGATAAAACATAGTTTGAATTTGCATTATGATTACTGGTATGATCTGTTTAAACAACTACCTCAAACTTAGTGGTGTAAAACAACAATTTTATTATGTTCTTGGATTTTGTGACTCATATATTCAGAAAGAGTATGTTGGAAATGCCTTGTTTTTGCCTCACATTGTCTTGAGTAATGGCAGAGAAGATTTGAAGAGCTCAAAGGTTTGGTGTTGGAGTAGTCTGGAAGTTGATTCACTCATGTTTAGCCTGGCCTAGAAGACAAGGTCTCCTTTTTGCCTTGCCTTCCTCATAGCATGGTGGACTCAGGTAGTCAGACTTTTTTTATGGTGGTTCAGGACTCCAAAAGCAAAAGACTAATTGAGTGAATAAGGTAGATGCTGCATCTTTTCTGACCTAGCTTCAGAAGCCACACAGCATCACTTCTACCACATTCTTTTGGCTACAAGGAAGACCCAAGCCTACTTAAATTCAGGAGAAGATTCAGACCTCAATTTCTTTATTGGAGAAGGGTTAAGGTCACATTGTAGAAAAGCATGTAGATGGGAGGTATTGGTGCAGCCATATTTGGAAATGCAGTCCATTGTCACAGCATATAATCCTGTCGTAGGACATTTTTTTCTAAACCAGAAGATGGTTTTTAAAAAAACACTCTGTAGGTCAATATTTGGATCTTTACAACATTAACTGTTTCCTGTAATAGATAAACATAGCTGCATGAATCTGATCACATATGATATTTTTTTAAGAATAATTTTTTGACTTTTGGTTTAGCCCCTCCTTTCCATATCATTAGTCCTGTCTACACCCCCTCATAACCCATGTCAGTAGCTTTGTAAGTAGCCTTCCATGTTTTTCTTTAATGCTCATAAAATATTTATGTGTGTATGTAGGGATTTTGAGGGTTTTTTTTTTTTTTTATGTTTAACAGATGAGATTATCATAGGCATACAATTGTCCACTTCTCTTCTTTCACTCAAGAGTACTTGATATCCCTCTACATCAACTGGGATAGCTCCATCTCTTATAGTGTAATATTCCATGATTGAGATATACAGTAAGTTATTTTTTTTGCCTTGTTTTTAGGCATTCATGTTGTGTGTTTTTTTTGCCATGATAAACAGTGATGCATTAAATATCCTTTAATGTGTGTCTTTATATATTAGTAGTTTTGTATCTGTGGATAGGTTACAAAAAGTGGAGATTGTGGAGTAAAGGGTATGTGTAATTTTAATGTGTTGCTAGTCTGCTTTTCAAAACATCTTTAATGCCTCACGTTTCCACTGGAAATGCATAAGGACAACTATACTCATTTCTGTATATTGTAGCTCTTTATGTTTGGAAATCTGATGGATATGAAATATCATTGTTAACTTTAATTTGCATTTTGTTAATTCCTATTGAATTTGAATTTAAGCAGCTTTTTAGTAAGTTTAACGTTTGTACTGGCCTTTGTATTGTGTAGTTACAAATATTTGTTAAATATCCTTTCCCTATTCCTTTTTTAATATAATTTATTTATTTTTAAAGATTTTCTTTATTTATTTTTAGACAGAGGGGAAGGGAGGAAGAGAGGGAGAGAAACATCAATGTGCGGTTGCCTCTCACATGCCCCCCACTGGGGACCTGGTCCACAATGCAGGCATGTGCTCTGACTGGGAATAGAACCCACGACCCTTTGGTTCACAGGCTGGCACTCAGTCCACTGAGCCTCACCAGCCAGGACCTCCTTTCTCCATTTCTGAAAGTATTGTTTTATGCCAAGTTGTAGGCTTATTTTATAGTGCAATAAGAGTTGTTAAGGTGATTCACAGTAAGCATGGTAAAGGATAATTCTGAAAGAAGATTCAGGTATACATTTAAAAAGATAGACAACCACTTAGTCATTCAGAAAATAACTTTTAGAATGTATCACCTAAAGTTCTTCTTTTTTAAAAAAATATTTTATTTATTTTTAGAGAGAGGGGAAAGGAGGGATAAAGAGAGGGAGAGACACAAGATGTAAGAGAGAAACATCGACCTCTGTGTGCCCCAACCAGCTTACTAAAAAGCTGCTTAAATTCAAATTCAAGTTCAAAAGACTGAACCTGCAACCCAGACATGTGCCCTGACTAGGGATCAAACTAGTGACCTTTTGCTTTTGGGGATGCCACCCAACTGACCGAGCCACACTGGTCAGGGCATCACCTAAAGGTTCTTCTGTTTTTGAGTTTTTCTTCAAAGATTTTATTTATTTATTTTTAGAAAGAGAGAAGGGGAAAGCGAGAAACATCAATATGTGAGCAATACATTGACTGGTTGCTGCTTGCATGCCCCCAGCTGGTGACCTGACCTGCAACCCAGGTGTGTGCTCTGACTGGGAATTGAACCAGCAACCTTTCTGTTCACAGGCCAGTGCTCAGTTTACTGAACCACACCAGCCAGGGCCTACAGTTCTTTTTATAATATAAGTGTATGGGGTTTTGATTTCTCTTGCTTTGTTTCCTTTTCTTTGTGTCATGTTTTCCCAAACAAATGTTCTTAACCTGAAAACTGGATATTTTTAACATCAGGGTTTTCATTTGTGATTTAAAAAGTTTTCTTATACCTTTATTATATACTATTCTGGTGTTTCTTGGAATGTTTAGGAAACTATTTGCATAAATAAACACAAAATATTTATAATGTGAGATATTTAAAAAACAGTAAAAAACCTTGGTTTTACCACCCAGGTTTAAAAAAAAGTACATTATCATCATGACTCTGATGCCAGTTCCTCAATCCAATTTTGTTTCTCTCTCCAAATAGGCATTATACTGAATTTTGCTTATTTCTCTGCTTTTCTTTTTAGTTTTTACCACATTTACATTATTAATCAACATATTGTTTAATTTTGCTTGTTTATGAACTTTGTATTTTTTTGAATCATACTATATGTGTTGCCATTTTCCTTTTTCTCATATATTTTTGGTATTTAATTGTATTGATGCATATGGCTCTTATTCATCACAGATACATAGTAATTTATTATATAAACATTATAATTTGTATTTTTAAAAAAATTGTTGTAAAAGTACATAATGTAAAATTTACCACTTAACCATTTTTTAGCATACAGTTCAGTAGTGTTAAGTACATTCACATTGTTGTGCAATAGATCTCTAGAATGTTTTCATCTTGCAAAACTGAAATTTCTCTACACGTTGGACAAGAATTCACTTTCCCCTCAAGGTTCATCTGTGTTGAAACATGCGTCAGAATCTCCTTCCTTTTTATTGCTGAATAATACTCCACTGTACGGATATGCCACATTTTGTTTATTCATTTATCCCTTGATGGGCTTGTAGGTTGCCATTCTAATGGGGGTGAGGTAGTATTTCACTGTAGTTTTGATTTGCAGTTTTCTAATTACCAATGTTGAGTATCTTTTAATTTGCTTGTGGACCACTTGTACATATTCTTTGGAGAAATGTATATTCAAGCCCTTTGCCCATTTTTGAATTGAGTTATTTTGTTGCTGTTGATTTGCAAGTATTTTCTCCCATTTTTTCCCTCCTTGAAAACCAAACAATTTCTTGCTTGCTTGCTTTATTTATTTATTTAACTTTATAACTTTTTTAAAAAAATAATTTTTATTAAATGTATTGGGTGCCATTGGTCAGTAAGATCACATAGTTTCCAGTGTATATCTCCATAATACTAGATCTGTATATCGCACTTTGTGCCCACCACCTAAAGTCAGACCATCTTCTGCCACCATATATTGGGCGCCCTCCACCCTCATCCTCCTAACCCTAACCCTCTGGCAGCCATTTCTGTTTGTGTCCACAAGTTTCAGTTTTATATCTCACATGAGTGAAATCATATGCTGCTTAGCTTTTTCTAACTGACTTATTTCACCTAGCATAATGTTCTCAAGGTCCATTCATCTTGTCACAAACAGCAGTATTTCATCTTTTCTTATGGCTGAGTAGTATTCCATTGTGTACATATCACATCTTCTTTATCCAGTCCTCTATCAAAGGACACTTTGGCTGTCTTCATATCTTGGCCACTGTGATATTGCTGCTGAACATAGTGGTGCATGAATCTTTGCGAGTATATGTTTTCAAGTTTCTTGTGTAGATACCCAGAAGAAGGATTACTGGGTCACATGGTAACTCTAGACTTAATTTTTTGAGGAACTGCCAAACTGTATTGCATAGTGGCCATACTAGTCTACATTCCCAGCAGTGCATGAGGGTTCCCTTTTCTCCACAGCTTTTCTAATACTTATGACTTGTCTTGTTGATAATAGCCATTCTAAAAGGTGTGAGGTGGTATCTCATTGTAGTTTTGATTTGCATCCTCCAAGAACAAGTGAGGTTGAGCATCTTTTCATGTATGTGCTGGCTGTTCGTATGTCTTCTTGAGGGAGGTGTCTGTTCAGGTCCTCTGCCAGTTATAAATTGGATTGTTTGTTTGGTGTTGAGTTTTATGAGTTCTCTGTTTATTTTGGATATTAAACCTTTGCTGGAGCATTTTCTTCCACTTTGTATTTTGCCATTTTATTATGTTGAATTCTTTTGATGCAGTTTTAAAAATGTGATTTAGTCCCATTTATTTTTGTTGCCTATGCTTTTGAAGTCATGTCCAAAGAAATCATTGCCAATATCAATGCCATGAAGCTTTTTTCCCTATGTTTTCTATGAGTTTTAGGTCTCATTTTTAAAGTATATCACAATATAAAATTTTATTTTGCCATCTATATACTTCCTGATGTTTCTGGTTTCTTTATTACAAATCTTCTATGAACATTCTTTTTAGACTGTATTTTTAAATTTTTTTTATTCAAATACATTTGTCTCCATTTTCCCGCCACCAGTTTCCCCTTCCCCACTCACCCCTACCTCCCACCCTTAATCCTTCCCCCTTTGGCTTTGTCCACGGGTCCTTTATACATGTCCTTTGATTTGACCCTTCCACTTTTTTTCTGGTTACGCCCCTCCCTCCTTCCCTCTCATTACTGTCAGTTTGTTTTTCCTTTCAATGTTTCTGATTATATTTTTCTTGTTTGTTTTGTTGATTAGGTTCCATTTATAGGTGAGATCGTCTGGTATTTGTTTTTCACTGCCTGGCATAATTATTTTGCTTAGCATAATGCTTTCCAGTTCCATCCATGCTGTTGCAAAGGGTAGTAGCTTGCTCTTTCTGCTGCGTAGTATTCCACTGTGTAAATGTACCATAGTTTTTTGATCCACTCATTTACTGATGGGCACTGAGGTTGCTTCCAGCACTTGGCTATTGTAAATTGTGCTCCTGTGAACATGGGTGCATAGGTTCTTTTGAACTGATGTTTCAGGATTCTTAGAGTACAATCCCAGCAGTGGAATCACTGGGTCAAAAGGCAGTTCCATTTTTAGCTTTTTGAGGAAATTCCAGGCTGTTTTCCACAATGGCTGCACCAGTCTGCATTCCCACCAACAGTGCACTAGGATTCCCATTTCTCCACAACCTTACCAGCACTCGTTGTTGATTTGTTTATGATGACCATTCTGACCGGTGTGAAGTAGTATCTCATTGTGGTTTTAATTTGCATCTCTCTGATTGCTAGTGATGCTGAGCATCCTTTCATATGTTTCTGGGCCCTGTGTATGTCCTCCTTGGAGAAGTGTTTGTTCAGGTCCTTGGCCCATTTTTTTAATTGGATTGTTTGTCTTCCTGGATCTATGAACATTCTTGTTTATGTTTTTTGATACATATAAGAAAGTACCATGCATGGAATTCAATGTAAAATCTATCTGTTATGGTTAGTCTTTGTCAAAAAATAAATCTATTATTTTAAGATAGGGATTGACCACCTCTTTCTAGCCAGATAGTAAATAGTTCAGGCTTTATAGATCATACTGTTTCTGTTGCAACAACTCAACTCTGCTTTTGTAGCATGAACACAGCCATAGAGAACACATAAAGGATTAACATGTTTTTTTCCCAGTAAAACTTTATGGAGGCTAAATTTTTAATTTAATTTAACATAATTTCCACATGTCATAAAATATTTTTCTTTTGATTTTTTGAAACAATTTAAAATGTGAAGATCATTCCTTGTACATGGGTTATATAAAAATAACAGCTGGCTTCTGGATTTGGTGTGTAGACATAGTTTACCCATTCCTGCTCTAGGGTATATTGGGTATATTTGGGAAGGTGATTGCTCAGGCCTAAGGTGTCTACATTCTCCTAGAAACGCAAAACTTATTTTTCTAAAGTTTTATTCATTTATACTTATACCATTAGAGTTTTGATGACTGTGCATCTCGTCAACATTTGATATTTTTTAAACTTTGTTAATACGGTAGGTAGAACATGGAATTCATTAAAAAAAAAAAAGGATTTCCCTGATGAATAATTTAGTTGAATGCATTTTAATATTTATTGGCCATTTCACATTCCTCTTATGCAAAATGACTATTCAGGTAAATCTGTTGCCCACTTATTTTTGGTTTGTTGGTCTTTTCTTAATTGTAGGAATTCTCTAAATTAAGAAATATTATAAAGAGTAAACTTGACAGTTATAGATACTGTGAATAACTTCTAATTTATGAGTTGCTTTTATAAAGCCTTTGCATAAGCAGAAATTAATGTAGTTGAATGATAAAGAAATATATCAGTCTTTTCCTTTATGGTTTCCCTGTTTTCCCATTATATTTAGGAAAATCTTTCCTAGGCTGAGGTTGGTCAGGAAGACCTCTGATACTGCATTGTAAACTTCATTAGTTTTACATTTTACATGTAGCTCTTGAATTATCCTAGATTTAACTTTTCTGTGGGTTGGGTTACGGAACTAATTTTATTTCTTTTCATAATTCTAACATTGTTTCACTGCCATTTATCAAATATTATGTCCTTTTTCTAATGATCTACAAAGTTATATCTGTGGCCTTTTTTCCCATGTTCTCAGTTGATGTTCCATTGAACTATTTGTTCCATGTTGTCTTAGTTAATTTAGTTATGCTCTAAATCTTGATAATATGATGGTTCATGTCTCTGTAAATTGTTCTTTAGGAATGTTTTGCCTATTCTTGTCACTATTCATTTTTGAAATACCTCGCCAAGTCCTTAACAAAACAAAGTCAAATAATAAGAAAATCTTGTACGGACTTTGATTGGAATTGTTTTAAATCTGTAAATCGAGAGAGAGGATTGGTGTGTTTATGCCGTTGAATATTCCTATCTATGAACTTGGTATGACTTTCCATTCATTTAAATATTTAATGCCTTTCTTTAAAATTTTATAATCTACTCTAAAGCTTTTTATTTTATATTTTAGCATTTAAGTCACATTTAATTTGAAATATATTATTGGACTTAGGATAAGATTGGGTTCTAATTTTGTTTTAGATGAGTATCTGATTGTCCTACCATGTTAAATAATTCATTTTCTCATCTAAGTAATAGACGTTTTCATCACTAAATTGGCACCACTGAGATGTATTTAAGTTCCGTATATGTAGGAATCTCTTTCTGTAATTTCTGTCACATTCCATTAATTTATATATTTATATGTATTTCTGTCTTAATAGTAAATATTAATATTCTATATCAGTATCATTGATTTTATTTGTATATATTATTAGAAATGTCTTTATTTAGATTTTTCATTTTTCTTAGTGTTTTGTAGCTTTCAGAATACAGGTCTTATGCATATTTGTCATCCCTATGTATTTTAAATTTTTAGGCTATTATAAATGGAAATTAAAAAATTAAATTTGAGGTATAATGTATAGATATTAAAATTAATTATATTAAAAAATTTGTTTTGCATTAAAATTTTGTTTTATTGTTGTTCAATTACAGTTGTCCCTATTTTCCCCCCATTGCTCTGTCCTGCGCTGACCACACTCCCTCCCACATTAGCCCTCCTCTCTTATCCCCCATTGTCTCATCCATGGGTCCTTTATATACATGTTCCTTGACTTGACCCTTCCCCTTCTTTCCCATGTTATCGCTCTGCTCCCTCCCCTCTGTTCACTGTCAATTTGTTCTTTATTTCTATGTCTGGTTCTGTTTTCCTCTCTTGTTTGTTTTATTAAGTTCCACTTATACGTGAGATCATATGGTATTTGTCTCTCACCTCCTGGCTTATTTCACTTAGCATAATACTTTCTAGTTCCATCCATGTTGTCGTAAAGGGTAGGAGTTCTTTCTTCTGTGTAGTATTCCATTATGTAAATATACCACAGTTTTTTGATCGACTATTTACTCATGAGCATTTAGGCTGTTTCCAACACTTGGCTATTGTAAATAATACTTCTATGAAGATTGGGGTATATAGGTTCTTTTGACTTGGTATTTCAGGATTCTTAGGGTGTATTCCCAGCAGTGGAATTGCCAGGTCAAAAGGCAGTTCCATTTTTAGTTTTTTGAGGAAGTTCCATACTGTTTTCCACAGAGGCTGCACCAGTCTGGATTCTCACCAACAGTGTACTAAGGTTCCCTTTTCTGCACCTTGTCAGCACTTGTTTGTTGATCTGTTTATGATGGCTGTTCTGACTGTATGAAGTGGTATCTCATTGTGATTTTAATTTGCATCTCTTGATGGCTAGTGATGCTGAACATCCTTTCATATGTCTATTGGCCCTCTGTATATCCTTCTTAGAGAAGTGTCTGTTCAGGTCCTTCGCCTTTTTTTTTAATTGGATTGTGTGTCTTCTGGAGTGGAGTCGTGTGAGTTCTTTCTATATTATGGAGATCAAACCCTTGCCCAAGGTATCATTGGCAAATACATTTTCCCATAAAGTTGGTTCCATTTTCATGTTGCTAATTTTTCTTTAACTGTGCAGAACCTTTTTAATTTGATGGCAGTCCTGTTTGTTTATTTTTTTTTCCTTTATATCCTATGCTCTAGGGGACATATCAGTGAAAATACTGCTGTGAATTTTATGGTGTCATGAATTATTTAAGCCTTTTATCCATCTTGAATTTATTTTGGTGTAACGTGTAAGTTGGTGAAATTTCTTTTTTTTTTTTAAATGTAGCTGTCCAGCTCGCCCAACAGCATTTGTTGAAGAGGCTATTTTTCCTCCATTTTATGCTCCTGCACCCTTTGTTGAATATTGATTGACCATGGAGACATGGGTTTATTTCTGGGCTCTCTATTCTGTTCCATCGATCTATGTGTCTGTTCTTATGCCAGTACCAGACTGTTTTGATTACAGTAGCATTGTAATATAGTTTGATATCAGGTATTGTGATCTCTCCTATTTTGTCGTTCTTTCTCAGCATTGCTGAGGCTATTTGGGGTTGTTTATGGTTCCATATAAATTTTTGAAATGTTTGTTCTATATCTGTGAAATATGTCATTGGTATTTTAATAGGGATTGCATTGAATCTATAAATTGCTTTGGGTAGTATGGACATTTTGATGATGTTAATTTTTCCAGTCCATGAACATGGTATATGCATCCATTTATTTGTGTCTTCCTTAATTTCTTTTCTTCAATGTTGTATAGTTTTCTGAGTACAGGTCTTTTACCTCCTTGGTTAGGTTTATTCCTACGTACTTTATTTTTCTTGTTGCTATAGCAAGTGGGATGTTTTTCCCTGATTTTTGATTCTGATATTTCATTGTTGGTGTACAAAAATGCGTTTGATTTTTTTTTAACATCTTATTTATTTTTATAGAGAGAGGGGAAAGGAGGGAGATAGAGAGCAAGAGAAACATCAATGTCTGGTTTCCTCTCACGTGCCCTCTACTGGAGACCTGGCCCGCAACTCTTTGGTTCACAGGCCGATGCTCAATCCACTGAGCCACACCAGGCAGGGCTGATTGCTGAATATTGACTTTGCATCCTGCTATAATTTTGCAAAATGCACTTACTACGTTGAGTAGTGTTTTGGTGAAGTAGTGTTTTGGTTATGTACACTATCATGTCATCTGCAAAAAGTGACAGTTTTACTTTTTCCTGTCCAATTTGAATCTCTTTTATTTATTTTTCTTGTCTGATTGCTGTGGCTAGAACTTCCAATATTGTGTTGAATAGAAGTGATGAAAGTGGACATCCTTGTCTTGTCCTTGGTGGGTCCTTCCCTCCAGCTGGTTGGCTGACAGTTACTCCACCCACCACGTCTTGTATGCTGCTGTGTATGTGCTGCCAGAACAAAACTGCAAAGCCCAGGAAACAAACCCACACCCTCAGAAATAACTCCCACCCTCAATCCCACAATCAACAGCAAATGAAACAGTATTATTAAGAGTGTAAAGAGATTAAGACTATTATAAGGAAGGAGAGTGAATGTGAAATGATCTACTGAAAGAAAAATGATTTTGAGAGGGTGATGGAGGAGCACTAGTAAGAATAGCGAATCAGAGAAAGGTGAAGAGAGAAAGTAAAACTTACATTATAAATAAAAAAGGGAATGAAGAAGGTAGAATAGAGTGAGTAAAGGGAAGTGCATAGTATTAGCTTTAAACAAATTAAAAGAAAATAATATAAAATAAATTGAGAGAAAGAAAAAGGGGAAAAAGTAAAAAAAAATAATAAAATGATAGGAACCAAATTGAAGATAAAGATTCACTGTAGCACTATCAGCAACAAATCAGCTAAAATTAATATTGGTTGAATGGGAATAAGAGGGGGAAAAAGAAAGAAAAGCTGAAGAGCTGTCTAGAGGAAAGGAAGGTGATTATGAGATGATAACAAGGGGAGGGAATTCTAAGGGTGAGGAATGAAAACTGGGCTAAGAGGTAAAAATAAAAATTTGAGATGAAAAGAAAAAAAAGGAAAAAAGGATGAAAGAGAATTATAAAAAGAAAGAAAATAGGCTAAGACAGGGCAATATTAAAATTTGAGACAAAAAAAGAGTAGGAGAGGGGAATGGTAAAAATTGGAGATTTGAAATTCAACATTAGTGAAGATCTAGAGATAAATTGAAAAAATGCAACAACTACTACTCTGTCCACAGTCAATGAGCAAAGATTGCTAAAGGTGGAGAGAGAATGCAAGTATTTTAAGAGAGGGAAAAAAGAAGGTGAGATGACAATTGACAAGAAAATTGGTTTTCAGAGGCAGAGTTGGGGAGAAAAGTAAGAGTGTGGAATGGAAAGAAGTTGTAACAAGAGAAAATTTAAAACGAAAATAATAAGAGGAAAGAAGATAAAATTGGGTAAACGAAGGCAGGGCAAGATATGTGAATTGAAATAAACTATAGTGTAAAATCTAGTGATTTAATATGCACAAACTTGGAGAACAAGAAATGAATGTTAAAAAGCCATACAAGAAAGAAAATATCTCAAATCATGAAGAAGACTATGGTGGATTTCATCTGGTATCTTCCACTGTTTTTTTTTTCTGGAACTGCCTCTGGTTTTGTCAGATGGTGACCCCATCTGGCCTTAGGCAGCCTGTTGGAAACTACCAGGGATCTACTGTGTGGCTTGACTCCTTCAGTTGCTAATCTAGTCACTCTGCACCAAGCAGTCAGGTTTAAGCACCACAGGGCAAAGCGGAGTCCCTCCTGGGGTGGGAGTATTGCTTCCCCTCAGACTACTGCCACTCAGAGGAGCGTGGCCTGCCTGAGCAATATAGCTGCTGCCATATGGGGGATGACTTGGCACCAGGATCAACTAGCAGCTACTCTCTCAGTTCTCTCCCCAAAACCTCTGTCCCCAGTCTCCTTAAGCGTCTCCAGTCTACTCTGCCTCTCCCTTGGCTGGAGCTTAGGATAAGTGGCTGCAAATGAAAATTTATACATTGGCCCTTTAAACATCTCTTTGCATCTCCAGCTGCCTGTCTCTGGCAGAGAGCAACCCAGAAGCTTCTCTCCTGGCTGTTATCTGTGTACTTTTTGGGCTTTGGTGCTGTAGGCTGGGGATCCCAGTTTAGGATTTAGACCCCACACTTATCAGGGGGATCTAACCAGCCATTTAAATATTCCTCTGGTGCTTTAGCTGCCACCTGTGTGGGCTCTCGTACAGCCCTCTAGCTTCTCCACTGCACTCCCTACCAGTCAGGTTGTGCTGAAGCTGATTCTTCTGTCTGTTGGTGGTTATATAGTTTCTCTCTTGATATTATTGAGTTGTTTGTTCTGGGTGATTTCTCCACAACTTCGTTTTAATTCCAGATTGGCCTTGGGAGGAGGTCAGTGTGACTTCCACTCACTCCTCTGCCATCTTATCTCCTCCAATTACATATTTTGAATTTAAATGTAGAAATTTTGAATTTTGCTAGCAGTATTACTTTTTTGTATATTCTAATTTGCTGTGAAACCTAGATTAAACTGCTGACCACATGAAAAACATTCTTTCCATTCATTAAACAGTTACTTTGCACATGCTATGTGATCTGGTATTAAGGATAAACCTGTTGTATAGAGAAGCCTCTGACCCTGAACTTCAGTTGCTTATAGTCTGGTAGATTTATCACACGGTGTGTGTATGGTAATGTCTTCTTTTTTTATTTTCTTCCTAACTTCTTGTTACGAGAATTTTTTTAAAAATATGCACATTTAACTTTATCATTGTCATTTAAAACTTGATTTTATAAAACAAAAAGACACTTTTAAGAATTCTGTATCACTGAAGCTTAAACAGAAACAGCGATAGCTTTCTAAGTGTAAATTATATACATTAAATCAAATAATTGGAGTTTTTTTCAATATAGAAACTATACAGATAAAATATGTGTCAAAAGGACCAACTAGCAATATTTTGTTATTGTGGATTATCAGTTACCTTAGGACCTAAACAAAGATTCTGAATATTCTGATTTCTTTTGCTGTGTTTTATATTTACCTATATTCTGAGTCAGGCTACTTGATCAAAAGGTCTGGTTTATGAACGCATTTATCTTTTTAGCAGAAGGTTTTCTATCTAATTACCACCTTCAGAGAAATCGAAATTTCAGTGCTGATGTAATCTTCCAATTCCCCTTTGAAAAGTATGCAAAAAATTACATCACCTCTGTGGAAAGTCAGACAAGTACCAGAAAATGGAACAATTATGTACAGTTTAAAGTATAATGTTAGTTTTCCCCATCTAAAAATTAATCAGTGAAAAATAACATGAATTATAGTAGAATTGATTTCCAAAAATGCACATTTGAGAATTGCATTATTGTTCTCAGTTCATCTTCATTCATGGGCAGGGATTTTGTAGACCACCATACTGTTCACTTTGTGGATTTTAGTAGCAAAGGAATACAGATGGACTTGGCTCAGAAATGGTAATGAACTGTGGTCCCAAACTCTTCCTCCTTTTCCAAAGGTACAACCAAATCTTTGTCTATAGATTAGCAGCAGATTGAGTGAACAAGAAATGTAAAATAGTGGCAGAAATGTCACTGTAGCTGAGTTCTGTCTGTTCAATGAGCAGATTTCATCTTGAATAGCTTTCTGAGACTTTTCTCTGGGTGTACTGTCATCTTTGGCATTCTTGTCACATTCAGTATCAAACTGCCATCTTCAAGGACCTCACCACTTTCGAAATTCAAGATGAATACTGCCAGTTTCTGAACTGAACACTTGTTTTACCCATCTTTTAGTTGTTCCGCCACATTATTTAGGAATTTAATGAGCTCAGGATCAGTAGTTAAAAAGCAAGGCAAGTCTGTATTTCTGCACTCGAGTAAAGGTTTCAGAGGGATAAATTCCATGCTGATAAAAAATTCTGTTGATGCCAAATGAGAAGAACTCAGCCATTTTTTCAGTGCTCCCATGCAGGGTGATGTCCTGCGCCCTGGAGAGCTGCGGTGCCGTGGCCGGGCCCATAGCCACAGTGCCTGCCCACCCCACACGGCAACCACAGCTCCTGCCACTTGTTTCAGAAGTATTACGAGAATTTTTAAATAAACAGAACAATGGAAAGAATAGTAAAATGAATAGCTGTAACACTGTGTGATGCCTTCCCTCCCTGCTTCTTTCCTGTGGCATACCATGAGAAATTAAGTTGTAGATATTTCTAAGATTTTATATCTGTTTCAATTATTTGTTAAGTAAAAATGGTGATTATTTCCTCTAATTGTCTGTGTTTCTAATTCTGTGAGGAGGGGGGATTATCATAGTACTTACCACACAGTGGTTTCCTAATAAATACAGGGTGGGGCAGAAAGTAGGTTTACAGTTCTGAGTATGCAAAACATGGTTTATTATTGTGTTATTAGTTAGTGTATTTTTTCCATATGAACAACTGTGAACCTACTTTTGCCCTACCCTGTCTGTATGTGCTGAATGAATGAGTACTTTAGGCAGTGGGGACCTGTTGAAGGGTTTTAAAGGAAAGTATAATACAAAATGATTTATCATTTAGAAAGATAATTTTTTTTTTAATCTAGGAGGGCAACTTGACACTTTCATTTGGACCCTGTATCAGTTAGGACTTGATTATAAGTAGTAAGTAATTCAGCTCAAATCAACTTAAAAAGAAGAATTTATCCTGGATCATAGAACGCAGGGAGTGATTTGAAGAACTAACCACATTGAAGGTTTCATGTGGGCTTCAGAGAGAAATAAAAGCAAGGCTGTTGTTGGTGCCACTAATATTTATATTGTTTGCTTCGCTGTTTGTTTTTATCAGTTCCAATTTGGCAGCTTATGGACCAATTAAATGTGGTTCTTCAGGGTTAGGGTTTGTAAAGATATGGTTGCTTCTTAGATAACTATGTGGATTTAATACACTGTCAGCAGGAAGAGATGTGGGTGTTAGAATGGTTCCAAGTAGAGGAGATGGATTTGGAGAATTTGTCCAGGGGGAAGGAGAACTGGAGTGCTTCTCTTTTTCTGTCTTGATCATACTTCTGGTTTGGTGATACTGTTAATCAAATGAGGGAAATACAAGAAGCATATGCTTGAAATGGAAACAGGATGAGTTTGATTTTAGAGGTACTAAGTTGGAGGTCCCTACAGGGGACTTATAAGAATATAGACATCTGACCCTTGGGTCTAAGCTAAAGTGCTTAGGAAGTTAATCGCAAAAGTCAAGGCTGTGGTGGTGAATAAAATAGTCCAAGTGTATAAAATGAGAAGGGAACTAGAATCTTGGAGGAAAGCTGATACTGAATGTATAAAGGAAGAGGAAGAATATGAAATGAATTAATAGACCAATTAGAAAGGTAGGAAGAAACATAGTGTCACAGAAACTGAAGGAATTTTATCCAGGAGGGATATGCCATGTAATGGGTTTGCTGCACAAATCCTAATGGATTTGACCATTAGGAGATCATTGGTGATTTTCATGAGAGCATTTCAAATGTAAAATTGGGAACCAGATTACATGTGTTCAGCGGATTAAGATGAAGTAGAAACAAACCAATGTAGGCTTTTTTTTTTTTCCCTAGAAGTTTGACTGTGAAGGAAAGGTAAATGAGGGCATGAGAAATACAAGGCCTGAAGGGTTTTTTTTGTTTGTTTATTTTGGAATGAGAGAGACTTGAGCACATAGTTTTGACCAGTAAACAGTTTTTAAAATTTATTCTAGCTAGGATAAATTTTATCTTTATGTTTAAATGGTAGTATCGTAAACATTAACTCTTGTGTTTATTAGAGTTAATGCAGAGAAATTGGGACTCTGAGACCACAGACCTGGGTTCTAATATCAGGTCCCCAGAATAACCACTATAGTAATTATAATTATCACTTTTATTTTCCCTTTTATGTGTCAGTCACTCTGCTGGTAGGTCCTTCATATACACTACCATTAATCCTCACCATAAATTAATTTCCAAGGTCAGTATTATACTGCTTTATAAAGAAACCTGAGAGTTTACTTCTAAGGATCACAGATTTTCAGTGATCATGCTATGATTCCAACACAGGTATGTCTGATCCTGAAGTAGGTACTATTTTCTATATCACATTGCCTTTATTCCTAACTAAAAATAGTTTCTCAAGTTTTAAGTCCCTGTTTCCTGATCTGTCAAATAGGGATAATCAAATCTGTCAAACTTACCTCAAAGTGTTAATTGAATACTGCAATAATATCTATATTTTATTTGGAAAGAAAAATATTTGTTTAAATAGCAGACAGGCCTTATAAATGTGGTCAACTTTAGCATTATCGTTTGTCTAAACAGTATTTTACTTTTTAAGGTGGTGGTATCATGGATACAGAAATGTCTGAAGATATAGACCACAACTTAACTCCTACCCTTGACAGCATGTCTTATGGAATGCCGAATCAAACAGGATCTGAAAATTCATTGCTGGATGAAGATGATTATTTTTTGAACTCTGGGGATCTTGCAGGAATTCCAGTCGTTGGTAGTGACAATGAGGATGAACAGGATTTTAGTTCAAAGGACAATCTTGCTTCTTCAGTTCATACTGATGATAGCTTGGAAGTAGAGAGAAGAGTCTCACAGCATGAATCAGACAATGAAAATGAAATACAGATTCAAAATAAATTAAAAAAAGACTTTCCCAAACAGTTTGATCAGGTTTCTGTCTTTAAATCAATACCGAAAGATTTTAGTCTAGTAAGAGAAAACAGCAAAGAGACATTTTCTGGAAAGGAGAAAAATAGAGACCTAACTTATGAACGTGAAAAACAGTTGGACAAACCCCATAAAGAATTGGATTCAAGGTTGAAAAGCAGTTTTTTTGATAAAGCAGGTAATAATTGTTGGAATAGAGCAATACAACAATAAATAACAACATACTTAAAATAATACAACTTTTATTACTTCCCATGCTAAGTGAAGTGGGAACAGTTAAATTCGTTGTAAGCTTGTCATTTTTCTTTTATCCTTGTTCTTTGCAGAGTGAATTTCTCCCCATAACTTTTGGTAATGGTATAAATGGTTGAAAAATAGCTCTAAACCTCATTTCTCCCTCCCCTGATTGCAATTTTTTGATGAGAAAGCAAGATACTCAAATCACCTGTTCATTTTCTTTGATTGAACATTGGAACCTGAAGTTGGATTTAACTTCTTTGTGCTGTAAGCACTAATTCAGACTGCTGTCCCACCAAATTAGGGAGGATTTTTCTTTTTGATAACATTTCTATTTTATGTTTTAGAAGTTTCTTGAGACTCTTCTTGAGCCTCTTGCTCAGTGTACCCTATACTTTAGCTCTACTTTCATTCTTGAGTATATCATATATTTTCCTCATGCCTCCGTTTTCTCTTATTGTTCCATTTGCCTGATGCCATTTTCTCTCTTTGTATATATGCCTGTAAAAGTACTTTTATCCAGCACTGCTTAACTCATAAACCTCTTCTACTCTGTAGTCATCCCTAACCTTTCTGCATCAAGAATGAATTTTTCCTTATCTGTATTTTCATAGCACCTTGTTCATATCATTATTTATAGTCCATATCACACATTATTATAGTTCTATATTTGTTTCTGCCTTACATACTGATGTAGGAGTTTATTGAGGGTCAGTGTGTATCTGATTCATCTTTGTATTCTTGGATATAGTGAAAATAGTAATGTTTCAATAAATGTTCAGTAGATGTGAGGGAAAGTAAGGTATAATTTACCAACCCTTACATTTCTTCTGACAATACTAGGAAAAATATAGTAGAAAGAATAAATCAGTATTGTTAAAAACAACAATTAACTTAAGTATCCATTTCTTAGAAGGCTGTGCAAGAGTATGCTATATTATTCAGTAGGTATTTTTAGTATTTCCTATAGAGATATTGAATATTATGAGGGTACTTATCTTCAAGAATCATAATGTCTAGTATTAAAAGGGACAAGTAAAGTATTAGAAGTGTCAGTGACCAGTTGAATAGCGTAAGATTTAATTTATAATTAAAGACAGTAGTGGGAGAGGTTGTCATAAGCCAGTACGTGAAGATTTCCTTCAAATAACTGAAACAGTGTTTTAGGTATTCTTAGAGATGATTTTTAACTTACTGGCCAGGAATGGATTTATAGAGAGGTGAATTTTTGAACTGAGCTGAGTCTGGAAGACTATAAAGATTTGGATAGACAGAGGGGATTTGCAATGATAACAAGCAGAAATGGGAAAGAAAAAACACAACTAATTTTTAGAGCATAGTGAATAAAGTAACCACTTTATTTAGGTTTGAGCAAGGAAAAGCATGAGATGAGGCTGAAAGTTAGGTGGGGCCAGATTGTTTACTTTGAATGAAACTACCTTTGGGTGTTTTCTTGGGACCCATTTCATGCTAATGAGCATCTTTGTTGGAAAAGAGAGGTGATTATCAAATGATAGCTTTTTAGGTCACTCTTTATAAGATTTATTATTCATATACATATGTTTGTTTTGTTTTGTTTTTCTTTCAATAGCTAATCAAGTTGAAGAAACATTACATACTCATTTACCACAAACCCCAGAAACAAACTTTAGGGTAAGTTTTCAGTGTGTATGTAGAATGCTGTAACTGTGGCAAGTGTCAAAGTTTTCTCTATGTCACTTTCTAAACTGTAACTATATGTAGTAGGCGGAGCGCTGAATTTTTTTTTTTAATTTGCTTTATTATTTTGGAAAGGACATCTTTGGAGATGTTCTAAGAAGTCTTAGCTCTTAGATTCTATTTGTATTTGATATTTAGACATATTTCACATTTACTTTTAGCCACAGGGACTCTAATGACTGTCCGTAGAATTCTTCATATCCAGTAAGTTTTTCTTTGGGTGTTGAACCTGAAGAGGAATAATTCTAAAATCTGAATATTTATTAATCCTTTATATTGTGTTTTAGGACTCCAGCTATCCATTTGCCAATAAAGAATCCATTGGTTCGGAACTGGGGAATTCCTTTGCATCAAATATTAGAATTAAAGAAGAACCTTTGGATGATGAGTATGACAAAGCAATGGCACCACAGCAGGGACTACTAGACAAAATTAAAGATGAACCTGACAATGCTCAAGTAAACATTTCACCTTTTTTTTCTTCCCTACTTTTCCTTTCACACATTAATTATTCATTTGGGAGCGGAAGTTGTTGATTAAGAAGTGAAGTAGTTTGTTGACAGGATGAGAGGAGGATTCTTTAATGAAGTTTGAGGCAATTTGAATTATCTTGTGAGAATAATGCTGAGGAATCAACAAGAGTAATATTATATGTTTCCTGAGTAGTAATTAAGGTTTTTAATCTACTTTGTTTCTAAATACCACTGTTCTCTGGGTTTTACAATTTCAGTGCAGAATTAGGGAAAGTGTGAGTCTTCGAGGATTAGAACTTGGTACAGAAGACAGGGCTGAAGGTTCATGAGTTTATGGTTTGATTGAGTTTGTGCAGATACTGTTAATGAAGTACAGTAATGAAGTAATGGATTTAAGTGTTTTTCAGGAGGGAGTAATGGACAGGCTATCTTTGGAAGGGTTAGTTGATTGAAGAACCAGTTCATTGGATCAGTGACTAGAAGGTAAAGAAGGCTTTGATAGATGATAGGGGACAGACCAAATTGGGGATCTGTGGAGTAATAAGGATTAGGATAGAAGTCTGCTATTTTAGTGTAGTTCTGGATGTAAAAGTCAGAGGTCATGTAAGGCAGCAAAGTTATTCATGCAGCTAATGATGTTACAGTGGTTGGGATGGAAGAAATTAAATCAGGCACTGTAATTGTCTTGGAATGTAGGAAGGGGAACAAGGGATGAATATACAGTAGCAACAATTATTTGAGGGTGATCTGTGTTTTATACAGATCACATTAATTCAGAGGCTGAGAAAGTAAAGATAGTATGAATTAGCTATTTCTTTGAAATGACAGTTGATATGGAGACAACTTGTCTTTCCATATCTTCCTGTTATACTAGAGGGTTTGACAATGTAAGACTTCTGTGTAGATTTTTTTCATTCAGATGTCTTTGAGCAGGATTCCTCAGCTTCAGCACTATTACATTTTGGACCAGATAATTCTTTGTTGTGAAGGGCTGTCCTGTGCTTGTAGGACGTTTAGCAGTATCTTTGTCATCTACTTATTAGATGCCTGTAGCAATCCGCACCCCCACCAGATGTCTCCAGATGATACCAAATGTTTCCTGGGGTTGGGGAATCATCTGTTATTGAGAACCACTCTTTCAGAGTAAGGAGATAGAAGAATAGGTGATTTATAGATGTAGGTGATTTGTAGGGTCAGATTGTTGTTCATTTAAGCAAGAATTTCATGATGCCCCATGGGAGGTAGCTTTATAGAGTAGTGATGATAAAACCATAGGAGCTGGATGGGTATGATTGTAAAGGGCTACAAAGAAGATGGTAGAGAAGGAACATTAAAATATTTGAATAGAAGGTAGATTGAAAGCATGTTTAATAAAAGCAGGCAATGGAGATCTTGGGATACCTGAATTAGGGATAAAGAAATGTCCTGACATTTAGAGAAAATTCACATGGAAGGGTATGCCTCAGAAAAGTACAACCACATATGTATACAGGACACATGTCCTGTCTCTTCGTACACCCCGTGTGGACATGGGAAATCCATAAGAAATCATAATGATGGTGAGGTACCAGAGGCATCCTGTTCTCACTTTACGTGAGTCAGTGACACTTTTCTTGAGATAAAAGGTAGTTACAGCAAAGACCTAATACATTGGGGAAGAGGGCATTGGGAAGGATTATTTGTACTACTGTTCTGAAAAATAATCAGAGGTTCTAGTTGCTGGTGAATACTATAAGATAGAACTGTCAGCATAAAGAAACACCTGCGTTTTTATATTGTATTCAGAATGTAATGTGTTACAAAACGTTGGATATGAAATTTCATCATGATTATGGGCAAGAATTTTCCCAAAGGCTCTCACCACCTGATTGATTGGACTTTTGAGAACCAAGTAGGAATGTGTGTAGGTCCTGCACACAAGGTCCAGAGGCATTCTTCACCCTGACCCTACAATAAGGCATCTCAGCGTGTGAGTGGGTAAAGCTTCTTTTCTCTGAGAAGTCCTCTTTATTAGCTACACCAGTCTTGTAGGAGCAGACTTTTGAGAATTCTTCCTAGATATCTCTCGGGAGATCTCATGTTAAACTATGGTTCTTTCTTTTCCCTCCCCTTCTCTCCTATTTTCCCACCTCTCCCTATTCCTCCCTCCTCCCCTTCCCTCCCAGCCTCCTTTCCCTTCTTCATTGTCCTGTTCTTTCAGGTATTTCTTCCCCATGACCGTTGGAAATCTGTATTCCTTGCTTTTCAGTACTGCCTAATGCTTTATCACTCATTAATTTCCCATAGACTGGAAAAGGGAGTTTCAATGTATTATTTTCTTAAAATAAAACAGTTCTATTAATATGAGGCTCATAAATACTGATAGATTTTGCTTTTGACCATTAATTACTAGTAGCTCTTCTCATGGTTTAGTAAGATCATAGCTTTAGTTCATGGCACTGTGTCAAAACCTCCTTTGGCTTTTCTCTTTGCTTAACTTGTAGTTTTGCTTTCAGCTCACTCCCTAATTCTCCTTCTTACACGATTCATTTTAGTTTTAATTTCTTTACTTTCCTATATCAATCACTAAAGTACTGAAATGTGTGTATATAAATTTCTCTACTTCTAGTTATTTGCTCTTGATTATTCTGTTATGATTTTCTGGTTTTATTAGTTGTCATCTTCCTGTCTCTGTTACTGGCATAACATCATTTGGCCTCTTAGTTTCATTTCTTTATTCAGATCCCATTGCATGTCACCATAATATTTTCTGTAATATTTTTACAGTTACAGATCCTTTTATGTGTACTATGTTGGTTCATCCTCTTATTTCAGAAGGCCAGAGTACATGATACTAACTACATTTGTAGATGATGAAACTGAGATTCATAGAGGTTAAGTTAGTTACTCAAGGAGCTAATCTGGGGCCATAATTAGGTTCTTACTATTACTAGTCTACCAATCTTTTTTATAAATAAGTTGTTTAATTTTTAAAAAAAGCCTAGAAAGGTTTTAAAATACAAACTTTTAAGAGCTAGAGAACTTATTTTTCCTTTTCCCTTTTTCAATAGGTCCTAAAAGCTGGAAATTCAGTAAATGTTACATTAAAATCATGATTTTTTTTCTTTTTGCTCAGAATAAAAGGAGAGCTAATCTACAGTCTTTCATTGCAAGAAATGGATTAGAATGAGAAAGCAAATTAATTGTCACAGTAGTAAGCCATATAGTCTTGGAAATTAGAATGCAGTAATTAAATGTAAGGGCTATTTTTAGTTATACCTAGTGTACTTGGCTATAGGAACTGGGTTCTTCATTTCTAAAATACTTTCTTGGGATACTGATATGGATCTTCTTTTTTGGTAAACAAAAAGAAGTTAAAGATATTGGTAAAGGAGTTTGTTTTTGTTTTGTTTTGACACCTAGTTTTCTGTTTCTGAAAGCTTTTGGGTTATCAGATTTTTACTCCCAAGTTATTTAGTCATTGATTTGTTATTAATGTTTGTAAACTTAGCCATTGTCAGGTGATTCTTAATAAACATGATTCTACCTTGAAGGCATTGTGGGGTGTGTAAACAAGGTACTTAAGATGTATACTTACTTTACTATATTACATAAGTAATACGTTCTTGAGACTTATGGAATGTATCAGAAGTCTGAATAATTGTCCCTGACAATGAGCAAGAGAGCTGATGGAAGCCATTAAAGTGTGCCAGTTTTTTCTGAGATTAAAATTTTTTTTTCTTACTTTAAATTTGCATTATACTATATAACAGGAATATCAGGACTGGTTAATATTAGAAGATCTTTTAATATATAACTTCACCAACAGGTCAGGTAATACTATATATATAGATATATAGATGCCAGAAGACATCTCATGTAATTCACTATGCATTTCTTACAATAGATACTCTCTTGATCATGGTAAGGAAATATCTACTTCAGATCAATAACAGTCATTGAATTTAAAACTAAAATGATGGAAATCTACTGTTTATAATTACTAAAAGAACACAAATTACTGATTCTGCATTATTGTTTAACTCTTGTTGGATTTCGACCCAGTACATGTTAAAGAAATTAGAAGAAATAATGGAAAAGGGGAGACAAAATTATCGTCATTTGCTGGTAAGGATCTTTATTAGAGAATTAGTAGAATTCATGAAAGTTTAGTGAAGTAGCTAGTTGAATGTTAATTAAATAAAAGATAGCTATAGTCTGTAGATCAGTCTCTTCCCAGTTAGGTAGTATGATGAAAAGATACACTGTTGCCTATAGCAAAGCAACTAAACTGTATTATGTCAGATAAAAGACAACTTGAATGAATGTTATGACTTTTTTAAAAAGTAAGATATCAGTTATTCCTAATTAAGGTATAGTTTTGATACAATTTTGATGAGATTATCAATAGTTTCTAATGTTTTAAAGAGTAAATAGGCATGCACGCACACGTTACACATGATCTAAAAAATAGATTGATAGTGGCAAATTCTATTAATTGGTTAAACATCCCATGGTTATTTTCATTAGAAGAGTGTGGTTTCATAAGGTTAGTCAGGCTAATGATAGAAAAAAAGAGATTGCCACTAAAGAGACATTTTTAAAGGAATTTGATATATTGATGGTGAATGGAAAGAATTAACCAGCTATTCAGAGAAATAAAAAGAAAAATGCTTATTATACATCAATCTAAATAAATCCCAGATGTAGTTAAAGCAGGGTTTGGCAAAATACCAATAATGGGCCAAATCCAGCCTGCCCTCTGTGGGCAAAAAAAAAAAACCTCTGGGTTTTTATTTTGTTTTTGCACAGTTTTTGTAAATAAAGTTTTATTGGAGCATTGCCACATTCATTCATTTACATATTATCTCTGGATGCTTTTACTCTATTAGGGCAGAGTGGAGTGGTTCTGACAGTATGGCCTACAAAGTTGAAAATATTTAGTATCTGGCCCTTTGCAGATAAATTTTGTTAGCCTCTGGATTAAAGGACTATATTACAAACAATAAAACCATGTTCTTACTGTTTTATTGTGGAAGTAGAACTTTGTTAGAAGGAATCATAAAGGTAAAAATGTCAGCTTTTTGGTATAAAAATGGAAGTTTCAGTACATGAAATTTTAACACAAAGTACATGTTGAGAAAAAGTCGATAACAAGATGCTACAGAGAGCTAATATTGTTACATTATAGTATTTTTCTGGAAACACCAGTGGGCAGAAGACTTTTAATGGTTTTTTTCCCACAAATTACTAGAATAAATGTAATTAAGTTTTTTTAAACAATATGTCATTGTGTATCAAGGACCTTTGCTATGTACCTGTTTACCTAGGTATTCCATTGTAAGGATCCTTTTTTTAGGAGTTAATGCTAAAAATGAGACTATGAGTATTTACCAAGATGTTTCAATCATGGAATTACTGATGAAACCAAGTGTGTGGAAACAAATGAACCAACATGGGGTTGAAGTTATATAATCTCAGTGCAACACAGGGCCATCAAATTGGATGGGGCCCGAGTCCAAAGGAAAAATCAGTAATACTGATTCTGTCATTACTTATTTGAAGTTTTGGTAGTATGTTTGTCATGGATTTTTGCATTTTTGATTAAAAAAATATTGAGTTAATATTCTTTTATCTTGACTACTGAGATTTTTGATGTTTTAATTTTATGCCTGAGGCAAGTGCCTCACTCACTTCACCCCAATCTCTTTCCTGTGTAATCTCTATTAAAATATATCGATATTTCTCAAACTTGAGTAATGTGCAGATACCCCTAACCACAGAGAAAGGGGATATGTTGGAGTTACAGAGAATTCCAAGAGTAAGAGGTCTTGCAGAATTTTGCAAATTTCATTGTGATAAACAATGAATTAATCTACCACTTTGAGGTTTCACAGTATAATAATATTAAGTGTAAAAGCAAACAACAGCACTGAAAACTTATAACTCAGTTATATGTGGTTATTTATGATTTGAAACATGCTTACATTTACTAAACATGTCATTGAAATAAAAACACAGTTTGAAAAAAAATATCCTTTCAGAATTCTGAGACTCCCTATCTGTAGACCTCAAGGACTCTTGGACTCCAATTTAAAAAACACTGATATTTAGCCACTATAGGTTATTTTGGGATGCTACCTAATGATATGCAAATGCTCAGTTGATTCAAGTGATCAGAAAATCTTTATAATGTATATTAAGTATAATTACAACCATGTAAAGAAATAAAACCTCTGAATACAGGAGGGGAAAAGACTGGAAAGAAGTATACCAAAAGAATAACAGTGGTTGTTTTTGGGTGATAGAAATATAAATAGAATGTTTTTCCTATTTCTACTTGTCTAAATTTTGCATAGTAAGTGTATATTACTTTTGTAATAGGTAACCAGCAACTTAAAATACTGGAATTAAATGTTAAAGAATTTTCAAAAATAATTTGCAAATATCTAGTAGTACTATAGACTAAGACGTTAGCTGCCTTTAACATACTCCCTTATAGCGATTATATTTTTTGTTGTTATTTTCCATTAATGGTAATGTAGTAAATAAACATTTTCCACCCCTATATAGCAGTAGTAAACTGTCTTCAATGTCTGGATTTCTTTGGATACATTGTATTTATTCTTTCCTCTATGTATTTATTTATTATTTTCTCTCTCTCTCTCTCTCTCTTTTTTTAAGGAGTTTAGTCATGGCCAACCGCAAAAAACTCAAGAGGGGGAACTGAAAATTAGTGCTGTGTTTTCAGTCAGTGGCAGTCCTCTTGGTAAGAAACAGAACTGAATGAATTATATTTATTTATTCTGATCAATATGAGTGAGAAGAAGTATCTGCTTGTATTAGTACACTAGGCAGTTCTCTCTGCCTTATTAGAATGGCTTTAATTGTGTGTTGCGTAAGTAGTATTGGGTTTCAAGACTAGTTCTAGAAGAGAAAGAAAGATGAATACTTAAAATTCGTGGTAAAAGTAAAACATTTTTCTTGCTTTTTTTTCTTCTTTTAAGCTCCACAGTTGACTACTGGCTTTCAGCCTCCTCTGGCGTCATCTGGCATGAATAAAATGCTTCCTTCAGTTCCAGCCACAGCTGTTCGAGTTTCCTGTTCTGGTTGTAAAAAAATCCTGCAGAAGGGGCAAACTGCTTATCAGAGGAAAGGGTCTACACAGCTTTTCTGCTCTACACTGTGCCTCACTGGATATACGGTTCCACCTGCCCGTCCGCCGCCTCCTCCCACCAAGAAAACTTGTTCAAGTTGCTCTAAGTATAGCAGAATTCTAAATTATCTTCTTTTTTTCCCGTTTCTTTTAAGATACTTTGTTCTTATCTGTGCTGTTTAATTTTCTACATTTCCGTGGGTTTTTTTGAGAAATACCACATTATTTAGTACCAACAAATAACTTGTTGCTTTCATTCTTTCTGGATGCCAGGTACTCTGCTTTCTTTTAACTTTAATTATGTACTTCTTATATATTAGAGATGATTTTGAAACCAACCTTTTCATCCTTGTTAGTTAAGATGCTTTATAAATCAAAAGGTATACCATTTCAGGGGTATTATATGGCCACAATATTTCGGTTGTAATTTAGGCGATAGATACTTAAATCCAACAAATGTTTATATTTCCTATTACATAATTGGAATTCATTTAATAATACTACTTTAACTGAATTAAAGTATATATATACACACACATTTCTTTAAATGGATTCAAGTATATATTCAAATATAATATAAATACATGTGTATTTATATTTTCAGTGCCTGTAAACTACCTCAGAGGTTCCGTTTCAGTGTTTAACAACAAAAAAGTATATATGACCTTAGAGCTAGTAAGACCATCCTGATGTATTTGAATAATATGAACTAGTGTTGACTAATTTTGTAGGATAATTGATAGAAGCTTTAGTGAGAGAAAGACGAATAATGCTCTTGTTCTGAAACACTTTGGCTTCTATTATTAAGCTGTGCAAACCATAATTTATTAGTGTAGATATTTGTGTGTATAGTTCTCATATGGATGCAGTCCTTTTTCTCTGTCTGGACAGGGAAAAACATACTCCCTCTTCTGGTTCAATTGGAAAAAAGCATATAGACAAGAGACTTAAGATTGAATATGGATAGATGTTTTTCTGGAAGCTAGTCATACACACATCTCTTTCTGTTTAAAGTATAATTAGCAAAAATAGACTTTTTACTTAACACTTGTTTGAATTATGAATCATGCTTTAAAAAATGACTGTGTAATATACCACATATCTAGTATCTATGATACATTAATCATCTGTTTCCAAAATTAAATCAACTTGAAAATTATAATAATAGTCATAGATACTTTTGTCAGAGATTCATGAGTGAACTTCAAAATGACCATAGAAAACTCAGAGAAATTTTAAAATGTGTACCCTTTTTCTTTTTTTAATTTCTTGACTACATACAGGGTGGGGCAAAAGTAGGTTTACAGCTTGTAAGTATGAGAAACACAGCATTTATTCTTGTATTGTTACTATTGTATTCCGTACAAACAACTGTAAACCTACTTTTGCCCCACCCTGTATGTCATTTTCGTTTAAATTTATTGCATCCCTTTGATCTTCAGTGTTTGCCTAGTGTTATCTTGAAACAGGTCATTTTTACCTATATGTCTTATCTATCTTGATCTTATATAATTTAATTATTCTTTAAGATTACATTTTTGGTTTTTTGTTGTTTAATCTTATCCATTCATTTTTCATTTTTTGCAACCTGTCATTCCTTGACTTTTAACTGTTTTACTTCTTCATTCACTTAATATGTTATACTTTTTTTTTTTTAATCCCTTTCATTTGCCCCTTTCACTTTGTTAAGATACTCTTTTCTTGCCTGTTACCTCAGCCTTTTTTTCTTCATTTCTTTCTTTTCCCCCTTCTCATTTTTAGAGTGTACCTTTTTCTTAGCCTCAGTACTCAAACACTCATCAATCTTGTTTTTCTTTGTATGTCATTTCAGTTCCTGAACTACTGCTCCTTCATCTCCTTTTCATCACTTTACCTCTTTTTCTCTCTTATTTACAGTCATTACAGCAGTTTGGGATAATCTGGTTATCTGATTATAAAATTGTTGAATTGGATTATATCTTAAATATTAGGCAATTATGTTCAAAGAATTTAAAAGATTTGCTCAATGTCACAAAGCCGGTTAATTTTGGCACGTGCACTCCCCCCTCCCCAAAGTCCATATAGTTCAACAGATTTTATTTGCAAATCCATCCCTATAAGAAGAATTTCAATTTAATTTGAATAGGTGGAGATAGAAAAGATTTTCATCCTGATAGTTACTGATGTTTTATAGGAGCAGCACTTAGGTTGAAAAAAACTCATTAGTCATTTGGAATAACATTTTTATTTTTCTTAATCTTTTTTAACTATATCTAAGCATCTTGGATTTAACTTAAACTGAATATATTTTGGCTAATCATTAATTTTTAGGTTTCCTTAGTCACAAGGACCTAATGATTTCTTCTTGAAAAATATATTTCAAATCCTACACAAAAGAGGTAAATTGTAGGGTAAGTTAGCAAATACTATTAGAAAGGCTGGATTTCTTAATACAGTGGCACTCAAAGAAATAATTGCTTTGAGACTGTACCATTTCTGAATTCTTACTATCTTAATGAGAGTGCTCCTCATTCTGGCATAACGTGTAATCTACAATTAAGATGTAATGTAATTGGATGCTAAGCATACTGGAGAGCAATGAGAAATACTTCCTTTTTTTTTAATGTTTTATACTTTCATTTCCTTGATTCATACTGTTTTTCATTTTTTATCTCCTTAACCTTTAGAAAATTTCTTTTTAAGGGCCAGCTCAAATGTCATCTTTTGGATAGCTTTCATGACACATAGTGTCTGAAATAACTGTTTCTTTATTTCTGTTTCTGAATAGTACATTATACATATCCTTTCAAAATTTTTACACTACTCTTATATTTTATGAATGCTTCTGTAATGTTACTTTATATGTCATTTGTCCCAGTATACTAGAGCTCCTTGAGTGCATGCTTGCACCATATCTGAACAGAGTTTAGCTAGTGCATACTCAATACAACTACTCAGTAAATACCCTTATAAATGAAATACAGTAAATCTTAATTTAAAATTGAAAAGGCAAAAAAATGCAGTGCAGTCTGGAAGTGTAGAAGATGAGGTATGAAGTTGTATATTGCATCGTAGTGCAATATCGGGTAATCCTTGTGATGATTCCCATTATATTTACTGTTACCTTTTATTGATGCAGAGATATTTGTAATCTTTTCTAAAAAGCACTTTATTAGTATAGTCTATTAAAGATGAAGGATTGTATAGAACACAGTGTTTAAAAACAGATTTTATTTATTTTTTTAGAGAGAGGGGAAGGAAGGGAAAAGAGAGGGAGAGAAACATCGATATTGGAGAGAGATCAGTTGGCTCCCTCTTGCTTGTCCCCAACCATAACCGGGGATCTAGCCCACAACCCAGGCACATGTCCTGACTGGGAATCGAACTGGCACCCTTTCACTTTGAAGGACAATGCCTGATCCACTGAGCCATACCAGTCCGTGCAGAACACAGTTTGTTTACTATTATGTGAGTGTGTACTCATGGGAAAAAGCACTGTTTAGAAAATTTCAAGGTATTTTTTTTAAAATGGCTTTTAAAATGCTTTACACTTTAACTATCTGATAAACTACCGTGTAGGAAGACTGGTTTGTAGTGAGATAAAGGGTGGAGTGGGAGGGAGCCCTAATCAATAGGATTTTAATCTTTTTTGCCTTTGCTACTGATGCCTACAAAGTAAATTATTTAGATATGGGAATGTTCAATGTTATATAATCATGCCAGAATAGACACTGTAGGTTGAAATGTGTTTTTACTTTTAAAAGATAGTGGTTTTCAAAATTTTCAAAGTAGTTTTAAAGAATATTTTGAAAATGCAGAAGAGCCTAGAGAAGAAAAATAAAAACCTAAAATTTCACCTACTAGAGGTAATGAATGATAACTGATGCATATATCCTTTTAATCTGGAAACTCAGTACACTGATTCAACAGTTTTATTCAGTAAGTCTTTATTAGATCCATTTTATAGAGCAGAACGTAAGGATCAAAGCAATTTATCAGTTTATCTAAGAAGAACCAGGTTTTCTGATTTTCAATATCAGCGACCTTTTTCCTGTACTGTAATTGCCTCTGTTTTATTCTATTTAGCTCACAAAAAGGAAAAAAAAGTGAATTGTACTGTCACTTATTTTATTTTTATCACTTTTAGAGACATTTTAAATCCAAAGGATGTGATCAGTGCCCAGTTTGAAAATACCACCATTAGTAAAGATTTTTGCAGCCAGTCATGTTTGTCAACATATGAACTGAAAAGAAAACCTGTGGTTACCATAAATACTAATAGCATTTCAACCAAATGCAGCATGTGTCAGAAGAATGCTGTTGTAAGTCATCTTTTTACTTTATTGAGGGGAGAGGTCTAATGTTTGTGCTTAAAGAACAGCTTTTGATAGTCTGCTTGTTTTTATGTTGTTATTTTTTAATTCCTAGATTCGACATGAAGTTAATTACCAAAATGTGGTACATAAACTTTGCAGTGATGCCTGCTTCTCTAAGTTTCGCTCTGCTAACAACCTCACCATGAACTGCTGTGAGAACTGTGGGGGTTACTGTTACAGTGGCTCTGGACAATGCCACATGCTTCAGATAGAGGGACAGTCTAAGAAGTTCTGTAGTTCAACATGTGTCACAGCATATAAGCAGGTACATAGCCATATTTAATCCTTATGACTTTGTTTATTTCAAGGGTATCTAAATTTTTTGTCAGTATCTATGAAAATGTCACAAAAATAGTAAGGTATTACTATTAGCTTAATTAGTATTTTTATGTACAAATAGTACATTATTGAATGAATGCCTGTTAAAAACTTTATAACAAGAGTTTTATAAGTAGCATATGTTTCTATTCATGCATTTGAAATGCATGTTTTTAGGTATAGCTTTTTATTTCATATCTGATTCATATTGTTGAACAATATTTTGAAAATGTAGAAGAGCACAAAGAAGAAAAATAATACATCTCTCAGAGATACCTAAATCCCATCCTTTTGATGTTATTAGTCTTCTAATCTTTGAAATGTATTTTGATCTACATTTATATATACACACTTTTTTACTTTATAGTGTAAGGTCCAATGCATATGTATTCTTGAAATCAGAGCCATATGATTGAAATTGCAATTCAGAAAATAATAATCTTACCATTAATTGTTTCAAATTTTTTTCTTCCCTCCATGAAGAAAAAATAAATATGAGCTATATATTATTTTGTGAATTTGAGGTTTGTAGAAGATGAATTGAATGAACTCTTCTATGACAGATGTCTAATGCAGTTTTGTACTCAATTTATATTTTGTTAGTAAATTTTCATCAAAAGTTAAATTTTTAAATTGATCAACCCAAATAGAACTTTTTACATTTTAAATTTTACAATGGCTTCCTGTTTGAGTGTGCTTGCTGATAATTCTTTTCTAAGGATAGTGATTTTTATACAGTCAGCCAAAATTAGTGAATTTGATAATGTTGATTGGAAAATTTCATTTAAATTATTCTTAAAACTTTGCAGTCATTCTGGAATTTTAAACATACATTGTTTCATTTATTTCTGATTAATATACAAACACATTAAAAGGGCTTAGCTCCTTTAGGAACTCCTTGTTTTTGCTCTCATGAGGAAAAAAACCGACATTATCTTCATATGTTTTATCTTTGTCCAAATGTTTTCCTGATACTGTATCAAGCACTAAAACTTGACTTGGATTCAGTATTCTATAAGAGAAGGTACAATAAGTTGAAATGTCTTAATTTTAAATTATTACTTAACAATTTAGTCAATACCTGTTAAATTTCTCACATACTAATATATACTGTAGTGTAGACAAACAAATTGGATTTAGATGTAAAGCACATTGCGGTTTGATTCCCAGACTTTGTATTCAAATAGAATTTTACTTTGGGGAAAACAGTTGAACTCCCTGAGTCCATTTTCTTGTCTGTAAATGGATATTATGCTATCTATGTCACTGAGGTGTTTTTAGGTTTATATGAAGTAAGAATGAGAGAGCACCAAGTTTAGAACTTGATGCATTATATAAAACACAAACACAAGACCTGAGAAATGTGTGTGTACTGGGTCTCTTTGTAAAATTTATTTCTGAGAATTGTAATTGTAAAAATTTGAAAGCTACTTATTTAAAATATTTCAAGTGTTAAGTATGAACACTTGAAATTATTCTTTTACTTGTAATTTGGTAAAAAATGAATGTTATTTTATTCTCTTAATAGAAATCAGCCAAAATTACACCATGTGCACTTTGCAAGTCGTTGAGATCCTCAGCAGAAATGATTGAAAATACCAATAGCTTGGGGAAGACAGAGCTTTTCTGTTCTGTTAATTGCTTATCTGCTTACAGAGTTAAAATGGTTACTTCTGCAGGTAATACTGGTTTTGTAAACTCTATAAATATAATCATTGGGAAAAAGTGTGGTTATTGCTTTACTTTTATAGTACAGGTTTTTGACCAAACTTAGTTGACTTTTAAGGCAAATTTAAAATATTTCAGATCTATCTTGTAAAATATCACCTATTACCTGATTGCTTCTTTTGTTTGTTTACTTGATTGCTTACTAGTGCATTCATCCTTACCAAAAGAATTTCATATGGCTTCTTTAATGTATTTCCATATCCACACCTGATTTATTTAAAGACTTATTTATCTTATAGTTTCAGGGTAGACTGACAACTTTAAAAAAATACTTTTAATGTTAAGCTAGTTTCTGTGTATATGTGATGTGATTTAGTTTCAGTTCCTGCAACTTGCCCTGGCCTGTGAATTTTCATATCTTGTATAATACTTATTTATCTTCTTGTACATTCGTGTATATTACTCATTAGTTTTTATTTTGATTTGCTAAGGTGTACAAGTTCAATGTAACAGTTGTAAAACTTCAGCAATCCCTCAGTATCACCTAGCCATGTCAGATGGAAGTATACGCAACTTCTGCAGCTACAGTTGTGTGGTAGCTTTCCAGGTATGGCTTCAGGAATCTTTCTCCAATTAGTGAATCACCTACTGAAGTAAGGTGAACTTACTAGGTGTTTGTTAGTGCCTAGATTACTTAAATTTCTATCTCAGTTCTATTAAACTTGTATTCTTTAGTTCATCCTGTATTTGGAGGCATGTCATTTAACTGCCATCTGTAAAATTAAATGGTACTGTTATTACCTAGATCAGTGATTTTCAACTGGTGTGCCACAGTAGTAGTTAAAACCTGCAATACCTGACTGATTTTAGTCAGGGGCATTGACTTCTTTTCCCTTAGATTGTTAAATAAAAAAAGGACAACAACCAACATATCAATAGCTGTCTAAGGTGAATGAATCAAAGTTATACCTTTCTTTTTTGTCAGATCAGCAAAATATATGTATGTATTTTTTGTGCTATAAATGCGTTCCAGAATTTCAGTAATTAGTTTATGTGTGCCATGAGATGAAAAAAGATTGAAAATCGCTGACCTAGATTATTTGTTGGTAAGATACTATTTTTGAAGATTATTAAATTATTTTATTTTTTGGCTATAAATGACAGTCCCCCTATTCAAGTATAAGCCACTCAAAGGGGGGATTTCTGCCTATTCACAAATGTATCTTAGGTGCCTAGAAGTGTGCTAGGTACACTTAGACAATATTTACTTGTTTGAACAAATGATGAGATTGATTTTCTTCCTCCCCCAGAATTTGTTTAACAAACCTACAGGAATGAATTCTTCAGTAGTGCCCTTGTCTCAGGGCCAGGTAATTGTGAGCATCCCTAGAGGTTCAACGGTGTCAGCAGGAAGTGGTAACACCTCTGCTGTTTCTCCCACCTCCATCAATAGCTCTGCTGCAGCTGGTCTCCAGCGCCTTGCAGCCCAATCTCAACATGTTGGGTTTGCACGAAGTGTTGTAAAACTAAAGTGTCAGCACTGTAGTCGTCTATTTGGCACAAAACCAGAACTTCTTGACTATAAGGTAAAGTCTAGGATCATGATAAAGGGTTACAGTATAAACTGTTCTATCTTGAAAATTGTTTCTGGCTTTTTATTTCTCAAAATTACTATTTTTTTTTTAAGTAAGAAGGATAGGGATTTTCATAAGATAAACCAAATGTTTAATTAGTACTTAATGATTATTTCTTTGCAGGGTAAAATGTTTCAATTCTGTGGCAAGAATTGTTCTGATGAATATAAGAAAATAAATCATGTAATGGCAATGTGTGAATATTGTAAAATTGAGAAAATTGTAAAGGAGACTGTAAGATTCTCAGGTGCTGACAAGTCATTCTGCAGTGAAGGTAAAGACAGATTATCATACCTACTGAGCATGTTGGTTGTTTCCAAAGTAGTTTATGATTTAAGCTGTTACTATGTAAATTTATTTATTTTATCCTCTCTGTATAACACCGAATCCTTTTTATTTTCTTTATACTTGGTTCCATTTTTTAAATGTAATCCTTCATATCATATAAATGTTAAAATAAAGGTTAAAATCCTTCATATCATATAAATCCTTCATATCATATAAATGTTAAAATATACTTCAAAGTATATTGAAGAGGATGGTGGTAATGTGAAAAACATAATGATATTAGGTTGACAGGGCTCTTTTAGTTCTCGTGCTTCTAAAGGAAACTCCTTAAATTTGGTAGCATCCTAAAATTCCACTACTTTTATTGTTTTAAACAGCTGTTATGTTTCTGAATATAAATGATCTGAATTTAGAAATCAACATGAGGTAGCCTTTCTTCTTTATTTAAATGACTATCTTACATGTTTACAATGTTTTGTTTTATTCTAAAGCTGCACAAGATTAGCCTACTAGACTAGTGGACCTCAAACCTTTCAACCACAACACACAAAAAAAGAAATATATTTTACAATGTGATACCACATACCCAAATAAAACAAAAGTTTCACTAAACAAATTTTACTATGTGTAATGCACTATAATATTTTTTGAATAATAGCATCATTCCTCAATGTTGATCTCTTGATCTAATTGATGAGGATGCAAGTATGGAAACTTTGTTGTAGAGCATTTCAATTAAAGATGGAGATACTTACCATTTCTGCCTAATGTTAATTTTATCTTTCCTGATTTTTTTTTAGGTTGCAAATTGCTTTATAAACACGACTTGGCAAAACTCTGGGGAAATCACTGTAAAATGTGCAGTTATTGTTTACAGACATCTCCCAAATTGGTACAGAATAATTTGGGGGGAAAGGTGGAAGAGTTCTGCTGTGAAGAATGCATGTCCAAATACACGGTTCTGTTCTATCAGGTAAATAGAATTCATGCTTGTGGGTTTTTGAAGTTGGAGCATACAGTATTCCCTTCTTTTATTCTTTGATGAAGTAGGAAGGACAATTAAATCTTTTAAACTTTTAAGATTAAATATATTGTGTTCTCCTCCAGTATTAAAATAAGATTTTTGTCACTGAAGTTACATTTCTTTTGTTTTTAATTTACTTGGAGAAGACATGACTTTTAAAGTATTTAAAATTATAATTTTACTCATTTATTACTTAACTAAAATGAATTTGTCTTCTGAAGTCTTTGAGGAAGATAGATCTTTCGTTTTGCTATGTTTACTATTTACTGGCACTTCTATAATATGGCTTTTTTATGTTTAGTATACAATCATTGATAGGAAAATAAGTATTTTTACCACTTTAGAAAAGGTAACTTTCATTTTTGTGACTTAAAATCTAAGTTAATTTTCTTACTTGTTACCTTTATCTTGATTTTATTCTGTCAGACAACAGACGATTTGTTTCTTACCCCTTTTCTGCCTGTCATTTCTTTTTCAGATGGCCAAATGTGATGGTTGTAAGCGACAGGGTAAACTCAGTGAGTCCTTGAAATGGCGAGGAGAAATGAAACATTTCTGTAATCTGCTTTGTATCTTGATGTTCTGTAATCAGCAAAGTATGTGTGACCCACCTTCACAAAACAATGCAGGTAGAATTAAACTTTAGTCTTTGATTAGCGTAGGGGACTAACTACTTACACAGATTGGGAACATGAAACAGTTGTCAATAATGTCATGAAACAAATTTCATTCTCTTCACATGACATTAATATTTAGATCCCTTTTTGTTTAACACCTGAGATTAAAGCCCAGTATAAATTAGGTTTTTTACTTTTCTCTGAGCATATTGAATCAACCTCTTTAAGAACTTCATGGGAAAGAATGGCAGTTAATACATTGTTATTGAATATATACACCTTGATTTCCTTAAAAATGGATTTGAGACTATAAAAAGGACATGCAGTCTAAGTCACATGGCCTCTTAAAATATCATCTGCATAGTTATGCAAGATAAAGTACATGGAATACCTTTTAATTAAAAACGAGGAAAAAACCTTGTTAGTCCTGAAGTAACTCTGCTTCGACAGAATTTACTCTAACTTAATAGCATTGTTTTAACTTCCTTAAGATGTTGGGTTTTATAGATGTAAATAAAAATTACCTGAGGTTTTAAATTTTTTGTTTATTTTAATCAGCAAGTATTTCCATGGTGTCAGCTGCTTCAGCTGGGCCCCCATCGCTAAGAAAAGATTCAACTCCAGTTATAGCTAATGTAGTCTCATTAGCAAGTGCTCCTGCTGCTCAGCCCACAGTGAATTCTAACAGCGTTTTACAAGGTATGGTTTGATTTGAAAGCATTTCTCTAGCCTTATTGAGGTAAATATAGTGGTTCTCTCTCTTTACTGTCAATGATCATTATCATATGTTGGATACATTCATATTAGGAATGGCGGCTCACTCTGGGCTGCAACGGCATTAGTGTTTTCAAAATTTCCAGATCTTTTTTTCCTCATATTATACTTTAGATGCTGGTTTTTTCCCGAATTTAATTAAGATAATGCATGTTTTTATTATGAGAGATGTTGTGTTTATTGTCTGATAATGAACTTTTAATGCTAATGTTTGATTGTGTAATATCCTAACTACGTATTTGAATTTATATCAGGTGCAGTTCCGACAGTAACAGCAAAAATCATTGGGGATGTAAGTTATTTTTATTAGTATTGCCACTGTATTTATTTTCCATTATTTCGTATGAATACATCTAAGCTACTTCTCCCTTTTTTATTCTTTATTTATTAAATAAAATAAATTTCATGAGCACATTTAATCTTTGTTCAGGAACAGGATTTTCTGGTTATTTAATTAGATCTTTTATATACTTCAATTTTTTTTAATGCTTGCCATCTATGTAGTTACTGAAGTTTTTTTTTATTGTACAGATCCAAAGTTAATTGTACAGAATTCAGGCATAAAAAGGTTTTGGGGGCATTTGTGATATAGTCAGATTGTAAAATATTTATAAAACGTAGTTTGTTTTCTGCCTACTGCAGATTATGCTGTAAATAAGCATTCCTTTTTTTCTCGATAGTTTTTGCTTTTCTCTTAAAATAAGGAAAAAAATAAATATTGAGAAAAACTTACGACTAAAACAATGGCATTTCTAAAGTGTTTCCTGGTTTCTGGGATAACATTCGTATCATCTTTTTTTAAGTCCCGGAGATGATCATAAGTGATTCTGTTATTTCTAGTTAACTTGAAACTAAGGCTTAGAAGTCTTAAGTAGAAATATTGTAGTTACTACTTTAAACTTGGCTAACTTTGTTCTTGATCAACAATAGCTTACAATAGAAATCACATTTTTCTTGGTAAACAGAACTGATAATTAGATACATTTAGAATCAATATATAGTTATCAAAATATTCCTATATTGCTATTTTACAAATATTGTATTCCTTAAATAGTTGAATATTTATGTTCTAGGTCTTCCATGTAATTCCAATATAATATTTCTTTAGAAATTATATTTTCTGTAACTAATGATAAGCTATTGAAAGCCTCTTTGGTTTATTTGATTTATTATTTATTTCTTTTGATTTTTGTTTTTAACTAGGCAAGTACACAAACAGATGCCCTGAAACTTCCACCTTCCCAACCTCCAAGACTTTTGAAGAATAAAGCTTTATTGTGCAAACCCATCACACAGACTAAAGCCACCTCATGCAAACCACATACCCAAAACAAAGAATGCCAGACAGGTGTGTTTATTGCACTTTGTTTATTGAATTTTTTTTAGGAGAAAGGAATGTGGGATCTCCCTATATTAATTCCTAATTCCTAGGCAATGTGTTTCGCTGCTGGTATACATTGTTTAATTTAGTTTAAAACAACCCTGTGAGTTAGATATTTTTACCATCTGAGACTTCAGAAGTTACAGCAAAGACAAGATAGTTAATTATTCATACCATACTGTGAACACTTCGTTTAATTTTCTTTTTAATCACAGTGTAATATTATGGAGTAAAATATAGGCTTCGGAATTCTATAGACATGGTCTTAATTAAGAGGAGCTATTATTTTACCCTTAGGTTTGAACTTTTCCATATTCTGTTTCAAATAAAATGAATTCCTTTGAAGAGAGCTTCAGGGCCTCTTTTCTTACAAGCTACCTCTCCCCACTCCCCATTCCCCACTCCCGGCAGACTCTCTGAGCCACTTCTCTGAATGCTGGGCAAGATGCTAGTCTCTGGTCTTCTCAGCTTGCCTCTCCTGGCGTGGAATCTCTGCCATATAAGTGATCTGGAATGAGGGTGATTTGGACCCTACTATTCTTAGCCTGACCTTCCTGTAGTAGGGCCTCTATCCCGTGGGTGGGAGCTGGGTAGTGGAAGGGAGCCTTCAGCTTATCATCTGTACTCGCCAGGAAATTAATCTCTTAAACTTGTATTTGGAGGGGATGAGAAATGATCGTGGCCTGCCCCTCCTGGTGAGATACAGTAATCGTTGATTGGGAGCTAAGTGAAGAGAAGCCACTATTCCTGATCGCACCCACCCAGAGTGCAGCTTCTGTCCATTAAACTGGCTGATCTGGGGATATGAAGCAGGTGGTGGGTCAGCTGTCATGGACTCCCACTGTTCTTACTGTATTTTAGTAGGTTTTTCTGAATAAATGTTTCCCTCTTTGCTGTATGCCTTAAGGACAATTTCCACATAATATAAATGGTTGTTTTTAACAATTTTCACCAGCTCTGCTTATTTCACTAGGGAATCAGCCTGTGGAGCTCTTCCTGCTGCCAAATGAAAGCCCCAGAATTTTTATACTAGAAAGGAATCCTAGATTTCTAGATCTAGAGGGCTATTCTGTATGCAAGTGTTTCTTAAACATTAATATGCATCCTAGTTACTTGGGGATTTTATTATGTAGATTCTGATTCAGTGGGTCCTTAAGGCTTTACTTTTCTCACAAGCTCCAGTGTTACGTCAGTACTACTGGTCCATGGACCACAATAGATAGCAAGGCTATATATATATGATTTAGTCCTATGTTTTTATTGTATCAGCAGTGAGTTATTTTGTACTTTGTAGCTTGGTTATCAGACATCTCTATTCTGGTACCTTTTTTACACCCACTGCACCATGATAAAATTGGTCCTATATTATTTCCTGCCTCTAACCCTAGTCAACTTAAAGCTTTTCACTTTCTGTGACTAGCATTATCTTTCTTCTACATTGATGATTTTATGGTTATCTGGCATATTTTCTGGCACATAGAAAGGACTCCGTAGATACTTTTAAATAATTGAATGAATCCTCCAACCTTCCCACTTTTTTCCTACTCATATTTGAATTAGTTTCCAAGTTCTGTATCCTTTTTTGGTAGGTATCACAATCACCCCTAGTTTAGGCCTTTACCGTGTCAGCTCTAAATATTGTAATTGCCTCCTACTTTTACACTCTATATACTTTTATTCACTGCTAAGATGGCAGCCAAATTAATCTTTTTTAATGCTATTTTCATCACATTACTCTCTGATAAAGAATCGGTTGAAGCTCCCCACTATCTCCTAGAAATGACTTATCTTCACAAAAATGGACCTTCTACCTATTCAGTCTGTTCTTTAACATACTTATTCATGTTAATAGCTTTCCATACCCCTCATCCAAGATCGCTGCTCCAGTCCTTCCCTTCATTCATCCAAGTTATATCTTTCATTAATTTTATCCTCTTATCATTGATAATCATTGTGTTACCCACTTTTTTTGTTAGTGCTGTACTCAAACTGTTGTTTTCTATGAAGTCCTAGTATCACAGATTAATTTTTTTTTAAGATTTTATTTTTTAGATAGAGGGGAAGGAAGGGAGAGAAACATTGTCATGTGAGAGAAACATGGGATCAGTCGCCTCTTGCATGCCACCAATCACCAACGGGGGGGGCGGGGGGTTGGTGCTGGCCCACAGTCCAGGCACGTGCCCTGACTGGAAATTGAACCGGCGACCTTTCGGTTCCCAGGCTGGCTGGCGCTCAACCCACTGAGCCACACCAGTCAGGGCAGATTATAGTTCTTTTGAACTATAAATCTGTGTACTGTAAAAAAAATTTTTTTTAATTAAAATGTTGTTTCTCATCCTCTTCGTTTTTGTGATTTTTTTTTTCATTAGAAGACACTTTAAGCCCACCCCAGATCATTGTGGTGCCAGTTCCTGTACCAGTGTTTGTGCCCATACCTCTTCACCTGTATACTCAGTATGCACCAGTCCCATTTGGAATTCCAGTTCCAGTGAGTAATCACATAGAGACTAAGATTAATTTAGTACACATTTTCCTCAATTAAAATTTTATAGTTTTATAAAAAATATCACTTGTTGGTAAAGTATACCCGACTCTAGTTGATTATCATGTTACAATATGACTTAATATGGAATATATATAGGAATTCTTCTATTTATGCCCTGCCTTCTGAGAGAAGGTTGTGAGGTAGCTTTTTTATAACATTTCGTACTACAGTAAGATGACTCAGATAGAAAAAGATCAGAAACTGTGTGTGTGTGTGTGTGTGTGTGTGTGTGTGTGTGTGTGTGTTAGAATACTAGATTCTAGAAAGGGTGAAAAGGTGAATACTGTGATTTACATGATTCTTTTTATTAAAGAAGAATGTATTGATTTATTTTATTGGAAATGTATTTTTCCTTAGTACTGAATTCTTAAGGTCAACAGTTGTATAAAAATGTTAAACAAGAAATATAATCAAAAGCAAAACAATGGTGCATTAGATAATTATCCTTTTGGAGAATTCAGAGATGTTTTGTTGAGTTTGCAGAAAACCTCTCACTGAATTTTTACTTAATGCCTGTTGTCTTATAAAAACAAACTAGCAAGGCTATTTTAATTATCAGCATTAGAAATATCTTGGATTTGTTTATTGTTTTAGTACTTAAATCATCTCGCAAACAGTACTTTAGGTGATGAGCTTATTGCCGAAGAAACCCTTCCGTTCATCCTTGATCTTTCAGATGCCTGTCCCTATGCTTATTCCATCCTCAATGGAGAATGAAGATAAAGCCACTGAGAGTATTGAAGACATTAAGGAAAAGCTTCCTTCCCATCCATTTGAAGCTGATCTCCTTGAGATGGCAGAAATGATTGCAGAAGATGAAGAGAAGGAGAAGACTCTATCCCAGGGAGGTTGGTATAATTTTAAAGTAAAGAAAGAAAAAACACACCTACACATTTTCAGGTAACTCAAGTAATTTTAAGTATTGGGCAGTCAAGGTGTTTCTGAACGCTTTATTGTGTTTAAATACCAAGTCTGTGGGTTTGTTATACCTCTTGTTATCTCTGAAAGCTCTTGTCTTTTTAGTGAAGGAAACTAAGTACTGATACTCAATATACAGTTTTTAGTGTTACTGATTCCAGAAAAACCTGTAAATCCAAGTTTCATAATCATTTTCTGATTCTATTCCTATATTCAAAGCCATGATTTCCATATAAGAATCCTGTTGTATAATAATCAGCATGTTGGTAGATGGATGGAAAACAATTTGGCTCAAAGAAACCTAGAGATAAATCCCGTTCTATGAGTGTAGAATAACGATAATAACAATAGTTAACATTTATATGCTTACCATGTTGTAGGCTTTGTTTCAAATACAGTATGTACATCGCTGCATTTAATGATCACAACAACCTTGTTGGGAGTTACTGTTTACTTCAGATTCCTCATTTCTCAAATAGGACGTTTAACTTCCCAGGTTATGCAATTAGGAAGTAAGTAAACTAGTAGTTGAATCCAGGTGTGTCTGACTCCAAAGCAAATGATACATGATATTAACCAGAACTCATTAATATAGATTCCTGAAAGGCTTCTAGCTTTAAATAGCAGCTCTTTGATTTTTGGATATAAAAATCAAGGATGTAGTGATATATCCTTGATATAATGATAAGCAGAGATACGATAAAAAGAGGGAGAGAAAATGGTCTTTAAGATAGTTGAAATACATCAGTGACCTTTCACAAAGACCTCCTCATATATCATTGATGAGCCAAGAAAATAGTCTTTCCTGGCATTTTTTTCTTTTTGTTTCAGTGACAGTTTTTACAAAGCTAACCACTGGAATTTGATTTTGCATAATAAATACTAGGCTTTTTTTTTTTTTTAACACTGTAGCATTCGAAAAACTGTCATCTTTTCTGTTGTATTGCCAGTAAGTTTTTGAATTATACATATTCTGAGTGAGGGGTGAAAAGTTTATTTGTTACTCTGGTGTTTCTGGTCTCATTTTGATCTTTAGTATACAAATTTCATAATACTGGCCCATTTATATGTGGATTTTAATGTTTTAGAATATTGTCCCTATGCTTGATCTTCTAACATTCTGATACTGTATTTAGTTTGGAAGTTAAAGCAGTTCCTAATGATAAACCTTTTTTTAAATTGGCTTCTATGTTCACATTTACAGTTAACATATATCAAGTATTTCCTCTGTAGAAATACTGTGACTTTACCTTAGAAAACAATTGAATCAGACAAAAACTTTCAAACTAAGCTTCAGTACAGATAGTTGTAATCACTATAATGTAAAATCAAATAGTGTAAAACCATAAAGGAAGGAAAAATGAATTTCAGCTAAAAGGGTATGGCTAACTTATCTTTAATTTCAGGGAAAGAAGCAGTTTTCCTGGGTTTTTAAAAAATGGTTTTTAATACTCTGAATCCTTGAGCTTCTTACTTTTAAAACAGTGTATAATTGATAGTACACAGTGTGAATTTGTGTTCTGTTTAGTTCCATGTGTAGGTTGCTCTGTTACCTTATGTTCTAAGTCTACTGGCTTTCCAATGTAGTGCTAAAGCATATTATATTTTAGGGGGCAGAAGGCAATTTAAAACAGATTTGTCAGTCTGTGAATAAATTTGAGTGTATGTGTGTATGCATCATGGGAAAAAATGAATTTCAGGTAGCACTCAAGTGCAAAATCCAAAATAAAGGTGTCTCTTGCCATGACTTCTTTCATACTACTACCTAGAAGTGTAACTACTGTTATAAGTTGTAACTTGTTTAACTGCATTTACTACTGATGCCTACTTTTATTAATGAAACATTCTTAAAAAAAATTGATTTCAGATCGGGGGAGGGGAGAGAGAGAGAAACATTGATTTGTTTTACTCATTCATGCATTCATTGGGGCTTCTTTTAGTGCTCTGACCAGGAATCGAACATACAACATTGGTGTATTGGGACAATGCTCTAACCAATTGAGCTACCCAGCCCAGGGCTATTAATGAAACATTGTTTCTGAATATGAAGGTTGTTTTCTTAGAATTCCCTCATGTGATTCATGTATATATAATGCAGTCATTTTATTTGAGATGCAGTTTGCTTTGTGTATACTTATACATTGTTTTATTATGTGCTTTTCATTTTCTTTAGGATCCCAGACGTCTGAACAGGAACTCTTTCTAGACACCAAGATATTTGAAAAAGGTTTGTAATTGAAAATATATTTTGGATGTTAGGAATATGTACTGTCCTCTGTTAATAATACAAACCCATAAAGTATTAGCATCCTTGGGTTAAATATTTACAATTCTAGGCTATTTTTGTAGGGGTACCAGATGTCTATGATTTGTGTGCTAATATGTAATGAGAACAATAAAAGCTACCTCAAATATTGGTTTTAAGGATTAAGATAATGCTTTAAAGTGTATACCAAGAATATGAATCCAGTTCTGTGAGACCAGCAACCAAGTTACTTCATTCTTAACTATACCTAAGTAATTGTCCAGCAACCGTATCTATTTTGGGTGTTTAGGTGTTTCAGGAAAGTTTCTGGCTATGTTAAGAGTCTGTTTTATTTTGAGTCTGTATTTTCTATTTCAGACCAAGGAAGTACATACAGTGGTGATCTTGAATCAGAGGCAGTATCTACTCCACATAGCTGGGAGGAAGAATTGAATCATTATGCCTTAAAGTCGAATGCTGTGCAAGAGGTTGATTCAGAATTGAAGCAGTTCTCAAAAGGGGAAACTGAACAGGATCTGGAAGCAGATTTTCCATCAGGTTTGTTCAATGTAGCCTGTCCACTGAAAGTCCTTTATTTTAGAAGATTGGTAAAACTGTCAGTTGACATTATGAAGCAGTTATAATGTGTGACAATAATCAAGGGCACAAATGGTCACTGCCTTTGAGGGTGTTAATTTTTACCATGTTATTCTTATAAGTAGTTAATTTGTTGCTTTTTTAAAGCTTTCCCACAGTAACTGTAGTTTTTCTTGATTGTTTATGAACTCTTAATTTAATAGCAATAGACTTTATTTCTCTTAAGTATATAAATAAAATTCTTATGTTATCACAAAATCATGAATATCGTGACTGTACCTGATATTTTCTTCCTCCATCTTAGTCTTTAAGTCAGCAAGTTGTTTATCTCATATTATGCTTTCTGCTGATTATTATAGAATCCTTTGACCCATTGAATAAAGGACAGGGAATCCAGGCACGTTCCCGAACAAGAAGACGGCACAGAGATGGCTTCCCTCAGCCCAGACGAAGAGTAAGCAGTAGCTTAATTTTTCCTTTATTTTTGTTCCTTCACTCTATAAGCATTGAGTAGTTCCTACAGTTTACAAAACTCTGTATCAGCCAGATTGGAGATTTCCATACATTGTTTTTCAGCCTCATGTCTTTATTTTTGTGTATATATGCTTTTCTTTTTGTTTTTTAAAGTCAAGAACCCTATCTTGGTGTTCATTTGAGATCTGGCTTCCTTGTAACTATTGTCAGTTTGGGATCAACTAAAACTCATAAAAATTAAAAAAAAAGAACCATATCTTATATTTTACATTTCTTTCAGCAGGGATTTTTTTTTTTTTGTTTCTATAATTGAGTTTTTTGTTTAAAACGCTTTATAATGAGGCTCACTAGTATATATAATAAAGTATAATAGTGAAGTCCACATGGACTGTTTTTTATATTGACAGGGCTTTCCTATACCAAAATTAAGAAAATAAAGCCTTATTTCTGTTTAGCTCTATTTTTATAATTACATTTAAAATTTTATACATTTTAAGTCTACAGTTTGATGGGCTTTTAATGTATTCTTTATGGACTACCATCACAATCATAACACCTGAACTGCCACAGAAGGTTCCCTTGTGACCTTTTGTAATTGATCTTCATCTCCAACTCCTGGTAACCGCCAGTCTGCTTTGCAGATCTATGCAAAATTGTGCTTTGCCTTTTTTAAATCTTCATATAATTTGTAGCCTTCTGTGTCTGGTTTCCATCACTTAGCATAATGTTTTAGAAATTCTTCCATGTGTTGCACATATCAGCAGTTTATTCCTTTTTATTTCTAAGTAGTATTTCATTGTATGGACAAACTACAGTTTGTTTAACTGTTTAACAGAAGATAGAAATTTGGGTTGTTTCCAGCTTGTGGCTTTTTTTTTTAAAGCTGCTGTGAACATTCTATTATAAATCTGTTAACATGTTTTCTTTTGAGGAAAAATATATAGGAGTGGGATTGCTAGGTCTTATTCTATGTGTATTTTTAATTTTGTAAGAAGCTGTGAAACTGTTTTCTAAAGTGGATTTAACATTTTGAATTCCCACTAGCCATGTGTGAGTTCCATTTACTCCATGGCCTTGTCAATACTTGGTATTGTTACTGATTTAATTTTAGCCATTCTAGTGAACGTGTAGTGGTATCTCGTGGTTTTAATATGTATTTTCCTAATGACTAATGATGTTGGGCATTTTTTATATGCCTCTTTGCTCTTCCTTCATCTTCTTTGTTGGGTCTATTCAGAACTATTGAACATTTTTTAAAACTGGGGTGGTATCATCTTACTGAGTTGATAAGTATTCTCTATTACAGATATAATTCTTTTATCAAATATCACTTTTGCTCCTATTCTGTGATTTCCTTTTTGTGTGTGTGTATGTGATTTCCTTTTTTATTTTCTTTGGTGAAGAACAAAACTTTCTAATTTTGAGAAAGTCCACTTTATCCATTTTTATTCTTTTACTGTTCATGCTTCTTAGTATCTATCTAAAAATCTTTGATTATGAATATTTGGTAAGTAAGGTACTCTCTTATGTTTTCTTGTTTTATAGTTTTAGCTTTTGTGTTTGTAAACCATTTTGAGATAATTTTTAATGTATGAGTTAAGGGAAGCATCAGTGTTTCTTTTTTTTTCTATATGCATATCCAGTTCCAGTACTGCTCTTAGAAAAGACTAGCCTTTCCCTATTGAATTATGTTGGCATCCTTGTTAAAAGTCAATCAACTATATATTCATATGTGTCAGTCTATTTCTGATAATCTGTTATGTTCCATTGATTTATATGTCTATTTTTATACTAGTACCAATTGTTTTGATTATTGTAGCTTTACAGTGAATCTTGAAATCAGGAGTGTTAAGTCCTCTAACTTTGTTCTTTATCAAAATTGTCATTTGCATTTCCATATAAACTTTGGAATCAACTTGTCAATTTCTACAAAAGCCTAGCTGGGGCTGTTCTGACTCTATAGCTCAATTTGCACAGCATTGACATCTCAGCAATTGTAAGCCATCCAACCATGAAGATGGTATCTTCTTTAATTTCTCTCAACAGTTTTATGTGTTTCATTGTACAAGTTTATACTTGTTAAATGTATCTAATAAGCATTTAAAAATTTTTTGATCCTGTTGTGAGTAGTGCTGTTTGAAAATTTTATTTTCTAGTATTCTTCACTGGTATAAAGAAAGGGAGATAGTTTTTGTAGATTGACTTTATGCTCTGACAAGCATATTATCTGTGAATACAGACAGTGTTTCCTTCCAAATCTAATATATTTTCTTTCTTTTGCTTGATTTATTACACTAGTTAGGATCTTCAATACAATATTGAATATTAGTGGTAAGAGCAGACCCTCAGGCCAGTTCCCAGTCTTAGCTCAAGTGTTCAGTCATGCATCATTAAGTATGATGCTGCCTGTAGGTTTCTCATACATGTCCTCTTATCGGGTTGAGGAGGTTCTCTTCCATTGCTAATTTCCTGGGAGTTTTTAATCATGATGTGTTGAACTTTTATCAGGTAGGTCTCTTACTAGGTATTAGTAATTTGTGTTTTCTCTGTTTTTAAAAATAGTTCTAGCTAGATATTTATCAATTTTTTTATCTTGGGAAATAACCAGATTTTAGTTTTATTGGTTTTTCTCTTTTTTATTGATTTTTGCTCTTATTTTTATTATAGTCTTCATTCCCTTACTTTGGGTTTCAAAGTGGTCTTCTTTTTCTAGATTCCTAAGATAAAAGCTTAAATTATTGATTTTTGACTTTTTTCATTTCTCATATATCATTTTAATACTCTAACTTGCTCCTGTAAGCACTGCTTTAGCACCGTCACAAACATTTTGGTATGTTTTTGTTTACATTTTCTCTTTAAGTTCAAAATATTTTTCTAATTGCATTTGTGGCTGCTTCTTTGGCCCATGTGGTATTTATAAATATGTTCTTTAATTTCCAGTTTTTGAGTATTTTCTTAACGTTATTCTATTATTGGTTTGTAGTTTAATTCCACTGCAGTCAGAGAATTTATTGAAGCTTGTTTGATAGCCCAGAATATGTTCTGTTCATGTGTTCTATTAAATAGACCTGAGTTGTAATAACTGTTACTCATGTCTCCTTGGATGAGTCCAGAGGTGAGTCCAAATAATGAGTCATAGTAAATACTCAAATACTAGTAATTATCACATATGATCTCCTACATTTCAACTTTTTTTTTTCTTGTATGGATTGGATTAAGTAATCTCTAAAGGTCTTTTCAACTATAAGAACTCTGAATCTTTCAGATCTAATACTAACTCCCATATTCTGTAAACTTACGCACTTTCTAGCTTTAAGAACCCTGATCCTTAAAGATACAGAAGTAAACTTTACATTCTGCATTTTTGGAATTCTAACAGGGACGAAAGAAGTCTATAGTGGCTGTGGAGCCCAGGAGTCTTATTCAAGGAGCCTTTCAAGGGTGTTCAGTGTCTGGGATGACACTGAAATACATGTATGGGGTAAATGCCTGGAAGAACTGGGTTCAGTGGAAAAATGCCAAGGAAGAGCAGGGGGATCTGAAGTGTGGTGGTAAGTCCACAGTGTGAATTTGTGTTTTGACATAGAGGGTAAGGGGAATAGAAATAAATAAGGTTCTGAATCTACTTAAAAAGAATAAATACTAGTTCAAAAAGCTTATAAAACTTTGATTTTTGCTTTACCTGATTTTTTTCTTATTTTTTTAAATTTTTATTTATTGAGTTTTAAAGAGAAAGAAGGTGGGGGAGACAGAGAAACATTGATTTGTTGTTCCACTCACCTGTACATTCACTGGTTGCTTCTTGTATGTTCCCTGACTGGGGTATCAAACCTTCATTCTTGGCGTATCAGGATGATGCTCTAACCAACTGAGCAGCTCGGCCAGGGCAATTTTTCCCCATTTTTATTTAAACTTCTCATTTTTTCCCCATCAGGAGTTGAACATGCGTCATCTAGTCCATGTTCTGACTTAGGAAGTGCTCAAGACCATGCACTGTCCCAAGAATCCTCAGAGCCAGGCTGTAGAGGTAAAACTCATTTTTCTCCTTGTGTTCATTTGTAGTATCATTGTCAATTGCAAATTATAAATGGAATATTTTAAATTACTTAGAAATTTAAGTCTTATTTTAAAAAGAAAAATTGATATACTACTCCCAATTTTAAAGATTTGTTTTAAATTAGTGTTGTATCTTCTGAGCATGAGTTTATTTTGCTAATATAAGAGGGTTTTTTTTCCTTACATTTTACAAGTGGCTCATATTCTTTGTTTAACTGTTCAGCTCTTCTTTCAAGGTCTAGCATTAGTTCTCATCATCCAGGATCTAATCTGACCCTTCTTTGTTTACTGTATGTCCTTCATTTGCTTTCATAGAATCCCGTTTAAATAAACCTCTGTTGTAACACCTGTTACACCATATGTACTACATTTTCTTTATTTCTTTAAAAAAGGCCTTGAGATTAGGACCTGCCATTAATCCGTTTATGACCCATGTATTCCACAATATCTGGGGAGCAGTAGTCAGTGTTTATTTGGTGAATCAAATAGATATTACTATATATCTCATAAGTTAATATTTCAGATGTTTTCTACCTTTCCACAGTCCGCTCTATCAAGCTGAAGGAAGATATTCTGTCCTGCACTTTTGCTGAGTTGAGTTTGGGCTTATGCCAATTTATCCAAGAGGTGCGGAGACCAAATGGCGAAAAATATGATCCAGACAGTATCTTATACTTGTGCCTTGGAATTCAGCAGGTATCAAATTCAATAATAGTTAGAAAATATTTCATTTTTAATAATTCTGATAGAACTTGTGAATTAAGATAAAAGTTTATAGTGTCTATTGGTTGTTTGGTATTATTTCTATACTCTTTTTTTTACATTAAAAATACTTCTCAACTATAGTTTATGTTTAATATTATTTTGTATTTGTTTCAGGTATACAACATGGTGGTTAGACAACCATATACTTTACCACATATTGTCTCTGATAATATCTTATGCTCTCTTATTAATGAACAGCTTACCTTGATTTTAAACTCTTGATCATATAGCCTTTTGTAAACTAAATTGACCGTTAGAATAACAGAAATCGATGACAGTGCATTTTACTGGTAAATGGACAAAAAAAACCAAATAGCAATTCACAAAAGAAGTGACACAGGAGACTGTATATATATGTATGTATTTATATAAATCATGTAGTCTCATTTAAATTTTTAAAATGCTAATTAAAATAAGAGTTACACTATTGTCTATCACATTAGCAAAAATCCAAAAATTATCACTCCCATTGTTTATACAACTTCTGGCACCTTCATAGCTGTTGGCAGTTGGTACATATATAAAGCAGTTTTGAGTATATTCAGAAATATATTTGAAAGTTCATACTCTTTTTCCCAGTAATTCATTTTTGGGAGTTTGTCAGGTAATACTGCAACATAATTGCACGAAATTAGAAATAACTTCAATGTCCACCAAAGTGTAAAATAGTTAAGTAAATTACAGTATATTTATAAAATTTTATATTATGTAGTCAATAGAAATTTGTACAAAGTAACTTCTCATAACATATAAATATTAAATTAAAGCATTAAAATGAACAAGAGTACAAATTTTATGAGTATCACTATACATTAACACAATAGTGTTTTAAAAACCAGTCACAATAAAGACAACAAAATGAAATGCATCAAAAATGTTTATAACGGTTATCTTTTGGGGGTGGTAGAACTCTGGATGTTGTTGATTTTTTCTTTATTTGCCAAATTTTCCTCTACTTATATGGGGGGGGTTGTTTTATTTAAACATTAATTCTTAAAGTTTTGTTTTTTAATTACATAAGTGAAAGCGTATAAAGAAAATTTTCCCTCCCTTTATTCCCACTCCCCAAGGTAATCAGGGTTGCATCATAAGTGTCCTTCTCTACCTTTTTCTGTGCTATACATTTATATGTGTGTATACATATTTGTTAATATTTTTTCTTTTGCTAAGTTTTTACCAATATGTGGCCCATACCATACGTATTTTTTGCAGTTTATTTTTCTCAATCTGTGTATCTCTCCTGATGAATAAATCAAACCTTTTTCTTTAAAAAGGAAAGCAGCATAATATTGTAGAGTATGAATATATCAGCTTTTCCTCTTTTATATATTCAGCTTGTCCCCCTCCCCCTTACTGTTACAAACAATGCTTCAGTAAATGTTTTGTTTGTGTACCTAATAAATTGGTGCTTTTATTTCTAGGTTAAAGCATATATGTATTTTTCCAGTTTTAAGATATTTTCAGATTACTTTTCAGAATGGTGTGTTATGAAAGGGCATATGTGCAAAGTAGCCCCCAAATGTGGAAGGAGCTGAGAAGTCAAAGACCGAGGCAGACAGATACAGCTTGTCCATTAAATGAGTTTAATAGGAACTTACATACAGAAATACAGTCTCAGGTGGCAGCAAGACAGAATGGATCCCTGCACCTTCCCCCCCGCAGACCATGTGCTTACATCTGCTAAAACCATGAGAATGTTTGGGTAATCAAAGGGGTCAGGTGCCAGAAGGCTCTGGTGCCAGAGCGAGTTAAGAGCTAGAGATCATTGAGGGCGACCTGCCCAAGACAGAACTAACGGAAATCCTGTGATCAGTCAGAACTTTGTGTACATATTCCAGGGCTCACACTGGGGAAAGGGAGGAAGTCAAGGGTTCAGATGCACCCAGATGTCAAGGTGGTGGATTAGCTTTAAGACAGTCTTAGCTCAGTCCGCACAAATAGACACAGTAATTTACTCTTTTATAAAGCAGTGGGTCTGAGTGCTTGTTTCTTGAATCCTATTTGCCACTCCTCTTTTTAATATTTTATTATTCTGAGATTTAAAAAATGACTCCAATTTGTATTTTCCCAACTTTTATAAAGTAGCATATCTTTCTATGTTGGTCATTTAAATTTTTTCTATCTGTAGAATCTCTTTTATATCAAGGATATTAACTTTAATATAAGTATGCAAAATACATTTTTATAGTATATTTTTGTCTTTCGTTTTTTATTATGTTTTGCCATGCAAGACGATTTCCTTCTTGCATAGCCCAATTTCTCCTTATAGTTCCTGGGTTTTCCTTGTTGCTTAGGATGATCTTTCTACTTGAATATTTAAATTTAAATCCTCATAAATTTCTGTCTAAAATATTGGGATTCTTTTTAGATTGATTTAACATCAGAATTTCATTTTTTGTACATATTATAAGTATATTTAGATGAACAACAATTCTGATGGGTCAGCTAGTTATACAAGCAGCATTTATTTTTCCAAAGAAGTGAAATGACACCTTTGTTACTGTATTTTGATACAGTTTCTACACTGCAAATGATATTTAAAAAATGACCAAATGAGAGGACTTTTATATGTTCCTCAATAAATGTTATCGAGCACCGAGTGTGTACCACCCATACATTTTGCTTAGGTAGAAATTGTGAAGATCCTTGGCATACTTCCTGTATTCTTGGAATTTATATTTTGGATCTAAAGAACATTTTGTAATTTTACAATGCACATATCAAGAAATAACCTGTTTGGGGGGAAAGTTAATAGCATTCTAATAATTTGAATATAATCAGAACACAGGTGGTCATTGCTACGATTTCAGTCAAAAACCTTTACACTTCAGATACACTTCTGCTGCATATAAAATACTCTCATTTGCCCTGGCTGCTGTGGCTCAGTGGATTGAGTGTCGGCCTGCAAATCAAAGGGTTGCTGGTTTGATTCCCAGTCAGGGCATATGCCCGGGTTGTGGGCCAGGTCCCCAGTAGGGGGTGCGCAAGAGGCAACCACACATTGATGTTTCTCTCCCTCTTTCTCCCTCCCTTCCCCTTTCTTTGAAAATAAATAAAATCTTTCTAAAAAATTGTAAAGTGCGTATATTCTTCAGCCTAGCAAACCTGTTGATCATTATCTCTCCCCAAAGAAAGGAATACACATACATACACTAATATTTTTATTGTAATTTTTTTTAACAAAAAAAAAAAATGAAACCCCCCCCAGGTGTTCATCAAAAAAATGATGTTTCAATCAATAGTATGTCTATACTATTGAATACCATACAGTAGTTTAAAAAAAGGAATGAATTGTTTTTATAGATATTGACATGGAAAACTCTTGCAGGCGTAGATTCTGAAAAGTAAAAGTAACTTGCAAAACTGTAAGTGTAGCAGTGCAAGATTTATTTTATGGAAAAATACACATAACATAAAATGTACACTTCAGTGGCATTAAGTATGTTCATGATGTATAACCATCACCACCATCTAGTTCTACAATTTTATCACCCTACCTGGAAACCCTCTACCAGTTAAGCAGTTACCCCTTCCATCTTGTCCTTGACAACGTAAATCTGCTGTCTGTCTGTATGGATTTGCCTGTTCTGGGTATTATTATATAAGTAGAATTATACAGTATGTACCCTTTTGTGTCTGGCTTTTTTCACTTTAACAGAATTTTCAAGGTTTATCGGTGTTGTAGCATGAATCAGTACTTTGTTCCTTTTTATGGCCAAATAGTATTCCATTGTTAGATATATCACACTGTGCTTATCCATTCATTTTTTGATGGACATTTGAGTTTCCACCTTTTGGCTATTATTAATAGTGAGTGCTACTATGAATATTCATATACACGCTTTTCTTTAAACATCTGTTTTCAGTTCTTTGGGGTATATGCCTAGGAGTGGAATTGCAGGGTCATATGGTATAACTATGATTCATTCGCTTGTTGAGAAACCACCAAACTGTTTTCCGCAATGGCTGTACCAGCCTATGTTCCCAGCAGTAATGTATGAGGGCTCCATTATCTCTACTTCTTTGCCAACATTTCATTTTGGTTTCTGTTTTTAAATTGCCATCTGGTGAATATGAGGTGACATTTTATTGTGGTTTTGATTTGCATGTCCTTAATGACTGATAACTTCAAGCATCTTTTCATGTACTTCTTGGCCATTTGTGTATCTTCTTTGAAGAAATGTCTAGGTCCTTTGCCATTTTTTAAATTGGATTATCTTTTTTGTTATTGAATTGTAGGATTCCTTTATGTATTTTGTATATTAAACTCTTACCAGATACGCAGTCTGCAGTGCTTTCTCCCCCTCTCTGGGTTTTCTTTTCATTCTCTTGATAGTGTACTTTGATGCATAAATGTTTTTATTTTATTTTATTTACTTCTTTTTATTATTCAAATACATTTGTCTCTTCCTGCCACCATTTTGCCCTGCTCCACCTGCCCCCACCTCCCACCCCCAATCCTTCCCCACTTTGGCTTTGTCCATGCTTCCTTTATACATGTTCCTTGATTTGGCCCTTAAAAATTTTTAATTTTGATTAAGCTCAGTTTACTTGTCTATTGTTGCGTGTACTTTTGGTGTTTTATCTAAGAATCCATTGCAAAATTACAGTTCATGAAGATTTACCCCTGTGCTTTCCGGTTATATGGTTTTAGCTCTTATGTTTCTTGTCCTTGGTCCATTTTTAACTCATTTTCATATCATGTGTGAGGTAGGGATATGTGGATATCCAGGTCTCTCAGCACCATTTGTTGAAGAGACTTCTTTCTCCATTGAACAGTCTTGACATCTTTGTCGAAAATCATGTGGCTAAATACATGTGTGTTTATTTTGGACTTGGTTAGTAAACAATGTTTTGATTACTGTAACTTCGTTAGTAAATTTTGAAATCAGGAAGTGTGATTCCTCAAGATTCTTTTGGCAATTTAAGGTTCCTTGCAATACCACATGAATTTTAGGATTAGTTTTCCCATTTCTACAAAAAAAAAAAAAGAAGAAGAAATGTCCATTGGAATTTTGATAAGGTTGCATTGAATTTGTAGATTGCTTTGGTGAATATTACCATTTAAACAATACTGCCTTAAGATACATATATACAAGATGTTTTCTTAGCTCTTCTTCAGTTTCAGCTTTTTTTTTTTTGTAGTTAAGTGTGTAAGTCATGTACCTCCTTAGATAAATTTATTCTTAAAATTTTATTATTTCTGATACTATTATAAATGGAATTGTTTTTCTTAATTTTCCTTTTGGATTGTTCATTACAACTGATTTTCATGTGGCTTGTATCCTGCAACTGTACTGAGTTTATTTATGAGCTCTAACAATTTGGTGGGGGTTTTTGGAGCATGTCATCTACAAATACAGATCATTTTACTTCTTCCTTTCCTATTTGAATGTTTCTTCTTCTTTTTTTTTTGCCTGATGATTTTGGATAGAATTTCCAGTAAAACATGGAATAGAAGGAGCAAGAATAGGTGTTTTTATCTTGTTCTGTTCTAAGAGGAAAGTGATTTTTAAAAAAGACAAAAAGAATGTATTTTATATATACTTATTTATTTGAGTAAATGTACAAAATTCACCTCTGAATTTAAAAAGGAAATTTTTTAAAAGATTGAAATACTACTGAATGAAAATGTTAGTCGTCTTTGTATAGTCAGTTTGAGTGTCTTCTACTTTTCTTGTATTTGAAACTTTTTTTACAGTGAGGATGTATTTTTAAGATGGGAAAATAACTTTTTCCAAAAAAGGTTTTATTTATTTTTAGATAGGGGAAGGGAGGGAGATAGGAAGAGAAACATCAATGTGCGGTTGCCTCTTGCACGCCCCCTACTGGGGACGTGGCCGTCTACCGAGGCATGTGTCCTGACTGGGAATCAAACCGGTGACATTTTGGTTCACAGGCTGGCACTCAATCCACTGAGTCCCACCAGCCAGGGCAGGAAAATAACTTTATCAAAAGAAGAAAAAGAATACTTTGAGCAACAAAACTGTAATCTGGCAATACAGTTATCAGTTGCCTTTGAAGAGACCTGTAAGAATGCACATTAAGATGGTGTTTAATTTTTGTTAGCTAGAATAAATTTAAGTAGAAATAAAAGTTTTCTCCAAGTCATGCATTGATAGAAAAGCAGGAAACCAAGGTAACCATAGAAAAATAAATTTAAAATACCAAATCTTAAAAACATCAAAAGATTTTTAGCATCTAATTATATGCTACCTTGTGTTGCTCTATAAATTTTCATCATAGTTCTCTGAGTGATTTTATCTGACCTGACCTGCATCCTCAAAATGTTTTTTTAACAATGCTTTACCCAAGCTGTTGCTTTTTTCCCATCCTGTGGTATGGTTCTTGATGGTTAAAATTAGCATAGCTTTACATCCTACAATTAGACTTGAGCTTTTTGGAGGCTGTACTGTGGGGCAGAGTTCAGAGCTGTGATTAGAAGGCTCCAAATAGTTTCTGAATTTGGGTCCTCAGGTCACCTCACCCTGGCTAACTTATCATTTCAGGAAGTGATCTTCTAACTAGACTGAAAAACAAAAACTTCTGAGAGTAAATCTTCAGATACTTACTGTGAATTAGAAAAATGGTTTGGAAAATACAATTTAGGACCAGTTTTTAGTATGTCATTTTCATGAACTGAGTAAAGGTACTTATTTATTATAAATTTTCTCTATCATTCACGTTTTACAAAGGATACAGAAAACTTTACCTTGCAAGCTCAGTGCTCAAGATGATCTCAGTCCATGTGAAAAGGACCTTTACCTTGAATCCTAGTATTTTAATATGTATCTTTAAAATGGTTCACAAAATGGTTCAAAAATTAAGGATTTTTTAAAAAATAATTTTTAAAAAATTGTAAAATAAAAATTTGGGGGGGTGACATTGGTTAACAACATTATATAAGTTTCACTTAAAATAGTCTTTAAAAAACTTGTGTTTTCTTTGTATCAACATGTGTGTTCATTTGTTCTCTTGTAGTACCTGTTTGAAAATGGTAGAATAGATAACATTTTTACAGAGCCCTATTCCAGATTTATGATTGAACTTACCAAACTCTTGAAAATATGGGAACCTACAATACTTCCTAATGGTAGGATGATTATTTTTTATTTTGATTCTTTTCATGATGTGTCTTCTTAAGTTGTTTAAGTTGTAAGATTATCTTTTTATAAATTGTTGATTTTTTATTTCTGTCCTGATTCATAATGTATTTGGACTTTTGAGGAGAAGGTCTTTGGTTTATTATTATTTTAGTAAAACCGTAACTTCCAAACAGTGTGTGTATACGTACTAGTGGTTGAAAATAAAAATAAATACTGGAAGTTCAATTTACTTTTTTAGAAACTTTATTCTGGTAGTGTTGGTAAAGTTATAAACTGTACACCGTAACTGCCACATATTCTGCTTCTAAAAAGTACCCTGAACTGGTTGCTGAGAGTTAAGCATATACCCTCGAATTGTCTCTTTTCATAGTCATTGGACAAATCCCTAATTCACTCCTGGTCTTAGGCTCCTTGGCTGTGAATGGAGAGGTTGAATGGGATGCTCTGGAATCTTTGTCCTTTCTGTTGTGGTACAGAACACCTTTGAAGCATTCTGAGCAGCCCGTGGCTTGGTGCATTTAGCATTCAAAGAGGAGGCTGGGGGCATAGATATGCAAGTAATAAATTCATGTTTATGAATCATCAGTTGCCTAAAAATAGAATGCAGAATCAGCAACTAAAGGATTGTGGGGAAAACATGAGGAAGGACCTGAACTTAAGGGGTATCTTGGGGAAGGTGCATTTTAAAGGTATACTTATTTTAATTATTCTGTAAGACCTCTTCTGCTTTTTGAAAAAATCCCAGATAAATCATCATGAACTTACCACTCAGTATAAATTCAAAATAAGAGGGAGTGGAAGGAGGGAGGGCCCTATCTCCCTTCTTATGACCTTAGCTGAATAAAACTAAACCAGCTAACAGTTGTGTATTGATCTCGAATAGGAGTCTGTAAACTGTGACCCTTGGGCCAGACCTGTCTGTTTCTGTATATAGTCTGTGAACTAAAATTGGTTTTAAATGATCTGAGGGGAAAATATCTAAGGAGTAATATTCTGTGGCATGTGAAAATTATATGAAATTCAAATTTGTGTCTATAAGTAAACTTTATTGGCCCTGACTGGTGTGGCTTAGTGGTTTGAGCACCGGCCTGTATACCAAAAGGTAGCTGGTTCGATTCCCAGTCAGGGCACATGCCTGGGTTGTGGGCCAGGTCCCCAGTAGGGGGAGCTTGAGAGGAGCTGCACATTGATGTTTCCCTCTCTTTCTCCCTTCTTCCCCCTCTCTAAAAATAAAGTAAGTAAAATCTTAAAAAACAAAATAAACCTGTATTGGCATATTATAGCCATGTCTGTTTGTGTATTGTCTGCAGCCCCTTATCTTCTACAACAAAGTTGTTCAGACCCTATATGGACAGTGCTTAAAATATTTACCATCTGGCTCTTTGCACAAAAAGTTTGCCAACCCCTGGTCTCAGATAACAATAGATTAAAACTTTCAGGAGAATGCTCACAGAGTCTGCTTCTGCAGAATCATCTTTTCTTTGCGTTCCTTTTCTGTTTTTCTGTATGAGGAAGAGGGGGAAGGAGAGGAACAATCATCTTTTCTTCATATCTTGTCTGACAATTTGAGAAATTAGTCTAATTTATCAGGAGCTTAATACTGTTTCCGCCCCCCACCTCCTTTGGTCCAGGTTACATGTTCTCCCGCATTGAAGAGGAGCATCTGTGGGAGTGCAAGCAGCTGGGCGCTTACTCGCCAATTGTCCTCCTGAACACCCTCCTGTTCTTCAACACCAAATACTTTCAACTAAAGAATGTTACTGAGCACTTGAAGCTCTCCTTCGCCCATGTGATGAGACGGACCAGAATTTTGAAGTACAGTACCAAGATGACGTATCTGAGGTTCTTCCCACCTGTACAAAAGCCAGAGTCAGAACCAGGTATGTGGTGGAGTTTGTAAGGTTTCTCTTGGGGTCTTATTAGTATTCAAATAGAAACTAATTGCAGAGGGGTAATTGTAGACTCTAGACATGGAAGAATGTAGTTTTAGTTTAACTTTTAATGCTTTCTTTATGTCAAGGCTGGGTTCAAGGCTTTTCTCTAAAGGAGAGGAATCACTTGCTTCAGTATACTTTTATTGGCTTTTAAATTAGAAATTCTGATTTCATTGGTAGAGCCCAAATAATCCTCATTTTAAAATTTCCCAGGGAATTTAAATACATAGCCAAGTTGAGAATCACTGATTCAGAGACAACAGATGGGTCCATGGCTAGTTAAAAGGAATCTATTTAACTGCTAAATCTACTCTTTCTAAATCTTTTTCTTTTAACCAGACCACCACCTCTTTTTAGTTAATATAAATTGTCAAATTCTGAAGGAACTTACAAGCTGGCCTAGAGTGTACTGCTTTTGTACACAGTAGAATAATACTAGCAGTGACATTCCAAAAGTAGTATATTAAAGAACAGTTTGTTTTTAAGTTTTAAAAAACCAGTATTGTTATTAAGAAATGAGGAATTAAAATTTTTGATACTTGATCAAAATTTTAAGTTCTAGAATTTCCCAAATCAAGTTGTTACTTTCTTGGGATAAGAGTGAAAAAATGTATTTTGAATGTGGGAATTTAAAATTACTGGAGGTAAAATATTAAGGAAGAATTCTCATGTTCATCTTTGTGCCAGCTTTTTTCTCACCTGCTCCTTTACTTTAGAAAATACAAAGATTATCTTGCTTTTTCACCATGTGTCCTGTTTCTTTCAATTTGTTCATATAGATATAGACATAGATATATATCTCACTTTGTGCTCTTAATTGATACTAATTGGGGGACGGAGAGGCAATCAGGTAACATTTCGCAGTTTTCTGATTTTAGGTGTTCAGCAAGATTTGTAAAAGGTTCAGCTTCTTTTCTGAATGAATATCTAGCAAAGTCTTTCTATTTAGGTAGCGTCTAAATAAAAAACTGGGGTGAATTGTGTTTAAGTAATAACTAATACAGGAAGCTGGGAAAAGTTTTGTGCAATTGTTAAGAGCAGCTATAAGAAAAGAAGAAAAACACGTTTTTCCTCAGGTTCTCAGTTCCACCCACTGTTCTCTTGAAGACTGACTGGAAAAGCGTAAAGAAAGAGCGCTCTCTCCATGTCTTCGCCCTTGGCCTCAGCAGAACTCTGCTGGTGGAAAAGGACTTGCTCTTCTCTTATCAAATGGTCACTTTACTGAGAATTTCTTTTCCCAGCCGAGATTCCATTTTTTGTAATACTATGACAAATAAAAGAAACTTGAACAAATGCCCGGGGCACTGATGCCCCGCAGTAGAACTATTTTTAGATAAAGAGGCGACAACTTGTACCTCAGTGTCTACCCAGGAGAAGAGCACGTGGACCCCTTGAGAACCGTCTGCCTGATAAAACCTCTGTCCGGCTCAGAACGGAGGCTCGCGCGAGCAGCGCGCCTTTGGCCCTGCTGCCCCTGCCTGGTGAGCAGTGACGGGACTTTTACAGGACAGGACTTTGTTCTGTGCGGGGCTGTTAACCTCGCACTTACCATAATATCTGGCACCTCTGTAGGCACTCAGTCGGTATTCGTTGAGGGAGTAAATGACAGGAAGAGGGAGTGACAGTTCTGGCTGGAAGCAAAGCGTGGTGGGTGTCTTGAGGCTTGAAGAAAGTAATCTTCTCATTTTTTCTGCCTCAAGATAAACTAACTGTTGGCAAGAGGAAACGAAATGAAGATGATGAGGTTCCAGTGGGCGTGGAGATGGCAGAGAATACTGACAACCCACTGAGGTGCCCTGTCCGGCTTTATGAGTTTTACTTATCAAAGTGGTAAGTGCTCTTCCCCTGAACTGGATGTGGCACACTTCAAAAAGTAGTTAACATACTTTGGATTTCGGACGCTTGAGTATCAGAAATGTAGCTCGCCTGTGACCCAAGTTAAAGTTTAAAGACAAGGATTTACCTCTAATTTCCTTATTTCCCCAGTCTCGTAACTGCCTGGATTTTGAACCAAGAAACAAATCACTGTATATATTGATAATCCTTTCCCAAAAATTTCTTCAAAGGCAAGAATAAGAGTCCCTGCCATTGTTTGGTCTGTACAACTGTTACTCAACCTTTATGTGATACCCACACTGCTGTGATTTTATTATTTATACAGAAAAAATATTTAGAGAAGAGGTTATATGGCTAAACACAAAAATAATTTATTTTTAAGGAATTGAAAATGTTTAAGTGGTCTTTTTTTTACAGAAACTTTATGACTTTAGAGTTGTAAGATCCACACTGAAGTACTTCTTTTCTTTCTCGAAGAAATGTAATGACTGTGTTTGCCCTTTGATAATGTGTATTGAGTGCTTTTGGGTTCATTCCGGATAATGGGTGCTGAGGATATGTGGTTCTCAGCCATAGTGTCACATGTGAGTTGAACTTTTGTTGCTCCTAAAAATGTTGTAAGTACTAAAGTTTGTGAAGGATTTACACTTTGTCTTCCATTAACATTATACTCACATCCAATCCACTATGGTTTATTGAGTGTGGGAGAAAAGATGTGGAGTATATAGGTTGCTCCTGGGAGGAAGTGCTTATACACTTGTGTGTCTGCGTGCGTGCATTGCTTATCTGTGATACTAGTTACAGTAGAGCAAAGTTGAGAACCATTACATTAAAGAGCATTTATGTATTTCCTCCGCTCTCTAATCCTCAATTTCCTTTCTTTCTTTTTTCTTTTATTTCTTATGGATAGTTCTGAAAGTGTGAAGCAGAGGAATGATGTGTTTTACCTTCAGCCCGAGCGCTCCTGTGTTCCGAATAGCCCCATGTGGTACTCCACATTCCCGATAGACCCTGGGACCCTGGACACCATGTTAACACGCATTCTCATGGTGAGGGAGGTACACGAAGAACTTGCCAAAGCCAAATCTGAAGACTCTGATGTTGAATTATCAGATTAAAGCAGAAGCGGGGTTCCTATTTTCATACACATTGGTATGCACCAAACTGTGAATGCATCCAGCTTTGGAAAACGATGTATAAGTCCAAGTCCTCTTGACTTGATTATAAGATAATGGAAAACAGATGACTCGTGAACCACAGTGTGGATGTACAAATGAAAACTGAAGGAAAAAATATGAACTAAGAAACGTTCTTTGACAGTGATCTAGTTCTTAGACATCTTCAGAATGACTAACCAATTTCTCTGAGTGGTGCATAATCTTATTTTGTTTGGGAATAACAAATTGTGGAATATTTTTAAGGAAAACTGTTATATAAAACTCTACCATAGTAACCTTAGACCTTAGAGAGGTAGCTTTGGAGTGAAACCTTGGCTGCAGTAGGCTCCTTGGGCAAGCCCTGTGTCCAGGTCGGGGGGAGTCAGTACAGAGCTAAGAGTGACATCAGATGAGGGCTGTGGGACCCACACTTGAAGACCTAATAAAATACTCAACTTTTCTGAAAAGGTAGAGAGTGAAGTGGTCTTTAGATTTTCACTGCCAAGCCAATTCTGTGAAGGGTAGAAGCCTCTGGTGCTTTTGCCATTGGCCCCTCACATCAGGAAAAAGGGCCTTCACTGCTGTTCACACAGTAATGTGTCCCTGTTACTTTCTGGGTCTAGCTTCTCAGCTGTGGGTCTGGACGTGGGTAAATTAAGGTAAAGGGGCCGAAACTCTACAGACCGGTCATATACACAGAACATCTGTGGAGCCCATTAGACCCCAAGTGTCTTGAAATGTTTTTAGAAAACCCACTAAAATGCCCACTTCTCTGGGTATCAGCCTTTATTGCTGCTGTTTCATGGCGTGAGCTGTGGTACACAGAAATGGGGGTTCTCATTTTGTTTTCACTTTATCCCCAAATGGCAGCTTTTCTTTTGTTGTTTAATTTTCCTATTTCCTAAATAATTCCTCTTAATTTGTCTTTTGCACCAGTTTCTGGAGGCCCTTGTCATTTCAAAAAGGATAGTCTCTCTCCTTAACTCTGGCAAACCCGTGGAGGATTCCACAATGACACAGTATTACTTAGATACCAGAATTATGGTAGGAAAGATCCTAGTATGTTGCTATATAAAGCATTTGGAAGATGACCTTGTTGTCCTAAGAAACTTGAAAATGGGGCTTCTGGGGTTAGGCTACAAAGACTTTGACTATCTTGCATATCCACAAGCAGGTCTTATAGCATTATTCCAAACTAGCTGTTCTAGTGGTTTTCTGAGGATTGCAAGTCATAGCTGTGTTTGACATATCAGTCCATATCCCTTATCTCCATTCTCAGTTTCTTCCCCACAAAATTTTGAATGGAAGCATTTATGATGTTGGCCAACCACAAAACTTCTTTAGCAGAGGTTAATTTGACCCTATAATAGAAATGAGAGAAGTCCAAAAGGCTCTTAGAAATTTTAGCCTTGAAAGACTTTTCATTATGTCCCATTTTTTTAGATGGGAATGGCAGGTTTAAAAAAAAAAAAAAAAAAAGTCATTTAACTACAATAAAAAATTAAAAATAGGCCTTTTGACATTGTGTACTTACTTGGTGGTTCTGTCCCTCTGCCTGTAACAAATTTCATTTTTTGTTACTGAGAACTGTGTGTAAGAAGTAAATCTGCCCCAACTCTGTATGATTTAATTCCTTCTGTGTTTGTCATTTCTGATTGGAAAACGTATTACTCCGGACCTTGTTTGATATGGAGGAAAAACAATTGAATTGTTTCATAAGTCTGCCAATAAACTGTCCAGAAACTTCAGGTGTAATAGTCCCCACTATATTCATTTTATGTTTTGTATAAACACTAACATTTCCCCTTCTGTAGTTGTATTAAAAAACAAATATTCTTGGCACAGTAAATAAATTGTTGTAGAAGACCAGAGAGAGAGGAAAAAAAATCTGTATCTTTTAACTGAGAGCAGCCAGTACCCCAGGTAAATGACTGTATCGGGATTTAAATTGCATGTTAGATTACAGAGTTGTCCAGATCCTAAATTAATTCGTACAAGAAAATATTGGTCATTCCTATAAGCATAGCTGTTGATATGTCTCCAAATATTTGCTTTTAAAAATTCATTAAAATTATGTAAAATTACATTTTTTTCCAGGGGAGGAAAAAAAATCAAACACACAAGAGAAACATCTAAGTTATCCTTTCTGTTCTTTTTTGTTTTTGAACCACTTTCGGTTTTCCCCTTGCAGAAACCACAGAAATATTCCCTTAGAATAAAATAGTATATTTGTATTTGATGGGTGAGTTACTCTTTTTCTTTGTGTCTTGAAAGAATTTAAAATATTTTTCTGTTTGACCATATTGGTATGACCCAACAGATGGTATATAACAAAGAAAGCGGTTTTCAGAAAATAAATTATTTGATATTTACTCAGTCCAGTAAGCATATTGTTTCATTACAGTCTTTTCATTTGTTTTCTTTCTTCCATCAAAAGACTTGTTCCTATTTTTAGTTATTTTATTAACATATTCAAAGCCCTAAAAACTAGAAGTATCACATATACTGTATATAACTCGTATTTCATTTAAAGCAGACTTTTTTGAGATTTAAAAAGCTTGCACCTGACATTCAACTTAATATAATTTTGAAATGGTGGGATTGGAACAAAGACTATATCCATTTTTAAGTGTATATATACATGTTTAATTTGGGAACGTGAGACTAAATTGCATTTTCCCTTAGATTCTAGAGCTATCTTTATATTGTACAAGTATACCTTCACATTCCACTTAAACTTTCTATCTACCTGCCCTAATTTTGTAAAACAGTTTTCCAAAAGCTAAAGTAAAATGAATTTTTGTAAATGAATCCCACTTTTCTATTAAAATCAGAATTTGATCTTCATGTGAATTAAAAAATTCCCTATGGTACTGAGTTGAAATTTTAGGAAAGAATTAAGCAATACTGCCCCTAACTCCTCTTGTCTATCATCATATGTTATTACCATCATTGAAAAAATAATAAGAGGCATTGTTGCAGAGTGGGAAGAGCTGAGGTTTTGGAGCCTAGCCTGTTCACTTACTGGTTGAATAGCTTTAGATAAATTACCTAACCTCTTTGTGCCTCAGTTTTCTTAGGAAGTGGAATAATAATAACTCTTACAATTTGTGCCTAGCACATGGTAGACTTTCAAATATCACGTAAAGCTTTATGTACCCCTGCAGCATTATTCACAGTAGCCAGTATATGTAAACAGCCTAATTGTCTTTCAGCCGATGATTAAACATATATACAGTGGAATACTACTCAGCCATATACAAAATAAAAGTAGAATGTAGTGCCTTTTAATCAGGTAGAAGAAAATTGTCCATTACTACTCAACGGAAATTGTGAGATAACGGCAGAAATAAGTTCTAAGTTACAGTGAATGTAAACATCTTAAATTTAACTGAAGACAGGTCTTCCCCTTTCTTGCCATCTTCACTTGCCCTTCCCTGCATAGGGACATTAGTGTTTGAGGAAGTCAAAGCATGAAGGACTTGCTGTGTGCCTGGAGCCCATGGAAACCTGCTGCGGAGAGTTGCCGCAGTGAAGCAGCCCAGCGTCACAGCCAGTGAGGCAGTAGGCGGAGGAATGGTTAGGAGACTGACTGCATCGTGCAAATAAGTTACATGATTGAGACATAAGAGCATTTATTGAGACTAAGGGGAGCCAGATTTCTCACTGTTTGAGAAAGGATTAATGGAGGTGGAAATGGAGAATGCTAGAAAGAACCCTGAGGTGTTGAATTCAGATTGGAAGAATTGGTATGAATTCATGGGTTTAGACAAACAGGTATATCGTTGTATAATTTTATGAATATATGTGTATTTTTGTAATGGATTGATTGATTCTATCCACTGAGAGGATAAAGAAACAATTTTACCTTAGTAGCAATGAATATACCAAGAGATAAGGGATTAGAGCTCAATAGCTGATTAAAAGACTGGGAAAAGTACAAAATTACCCTGCCTCTTGATTACCCAACATCTTTTGAATATATAAATGTTTTTTAAAAATGATGGGGACCTGTCAGAAGGAAATAGGAGGCAGCCAGAGAGTCTTCCAAAAATAAAGTCTAGGAGAATTTGTGTATCAAAATAATGAGTATCAGATTATAAATTTATGAATAAAATAGGAATTCGTGAGTTGATACTGTTATAAATAACAGTAAAAAATTAAAAGACTTATTTTTTTTAATCTAACAAGGGCAAAAATGATGCAAAAACATTGGAAAAATATTAAGAGAAAGCTGGGAAAAAATATTCACAGTACCTGATTAAAAAAGGATGCAATGCAAAAAAGAAGAAAGGTGGCATATTATGTACTGATAGAATTAATTAAAAATATAAGTATGGATATTACTAGAGCTCATAACCTGAAAACTGACAAAATTTTTGGCAGAAGAGAAGATGGATAACCCTTGGGTTAAAAAAGGAAATGAGAAAGCACCTACAGTGGACCAGTGATAAAATCATCATACCTGAATCTAAGAACACAGCTAAAGCAGAACCACGATGAAAAAATTAGATTTGAAATCACGTTTCATTTTAAGGAAACAGATTAAGAATGAAAAAAGCAATTATTCAATTCAGTAATTTAAAGAATGAACAACATGGAAAAAAAACAAAACAGTAATAAAATCAGAAATAAATGGAAAAGTGAAGACTTATATAGGCCTTCATTATGATGAGGTACTTTCTATACCCATTTTATTGAGTGTTTTTATCATAAATGGATGTTGTATCTTTTCAAATGTTATTTTTGCATCTATTGATATGATCATACTATTTTTACCTTTTATTTTGTTAATATGGTGTATCATGTTGATGGATGTGTGGATGATTCACCTATTTGCATCCTTGGAATGAACCCTACTTGACTGTGATGTATCATTCTTTTAATATGTTGTATTTGACTTGCTAGTATTTTGTTTAGGATTTTTGCTGCTTGTTCATCAGAGATATTGGCCTGTAACTTTTTTTTTATTGCCTGGTTTTAGTATTCCAGTAATGTTGGCCTTGTAAAATGAGTTAGGAAATATTCCTCCTCCTCAGTTTTTTTAGGAGTTAAGGAAGATTGGTATTAAATCTTTTGAATGTTTGGTAGAATTCACCAGTGAAGCCATCTGGTCCCAGATTTTTGTTTCTTGGGAGGAAGTTTTTGTCTAGTGTTTCTATTTCCTTACTCTAGTGATTGGTCTATTTAGGTTTTCCAGTTTCTTGTGATTCAGTCTTGAAAGGTGGTGTGTTTCAAAGAATTTGACCATGTCTTCTAGGTTATCAAATCTGGTGGCATATAGCCTTTCATAATATTCCTGTGTGAGCCTTCCTATTTCTTTCACTTGATTTTGAGGCTTCTCTTTTCATTAGTGAGTCTAGCCAGGGGTTTGTCAATTTTGTTTATTTTTTTAAGAAGCATCTCTGTGTTTCATTAATTTTTTCTATTGTGTTTTTGTTCTCTAGTCCATTTATTTCTGCTCTGATTTTTATTATTTCTTTCCTTCTCCTGGCTTTGGGCTTTATTTGTTGTTCTAGTTCCTTAAGGTATAATGTTAGAGATTTTTTCTTATTTCTTGAGGTAGGCCTATAATGCTATAAACTTCCCTCTTAATACTGCTTTTGCTGCATCCCCAAAACTTTGGTGCATTGTGTTTTCATTTTCACTTGTCTCTGTGTATCTGTTGACCTCTCTTTTTTGAACCAATAGTTGTTGAGTAGCATGTTGTTTATTCTCTACATATTTGAGGTTTTTCTGGCTTTCTTCTAGTTGATTTCCAGTTTCCCACCATTTGTAATCAGCAAATTTGCTTGGAACTATTTGTCTTAAATATATTGAGACTAGCCCTGGCTTGTGTGGCTCAGTGGATTGAACATTGGCCTGTGAACTGAAGGGTCGCTGGTTTGATTTCTAGTCAGGGCACATGCCTGGGTTGCAGGCCAGGTCCCTAGTAGTAGTAGTAGTAGTAGGGGGCGTGCGAGAGGCAACTGATCAATGTTTCTCTCCCTTTTTCCCTCCCTTCCCCTCTCTCCGAAAGAAATAAAATCTTTAAAAAATGAATACATATATTGAGACTTATTTTGTGCCCCAACATATGGTTTATCCTTGAGAATGGTGTATTCTATCATTTTGGGAGGGAAAGTTCTAGACTGTCGGTTAAGTCTGTTTGGTCTCATGTGTCATTTAAGGCTGGTATTTCTTACTGACTTTCTGTCAGGGGGATCTATCCATTGCTGTTAATGGGGTATTCAGGTCCCCTGCTAAATTGTATTTTTTAGCAGTTTTTCCTTTTAGGTCTGTGAGTAAATTAATTTATGTATTTTGGTGCTCTCCTCATATTGAGTACATATATATTTATGTGTTATTGTCTTCTTGATGAGTTGTCCCCTTTATCATTATAGAATGGCCATCTTTGTCTCTGGTTACCTTTTTATTCCTGAAATGTATTTTGTCTGATATAAGTACTGCTATACCCGTTTTTCTCTGGATTCCATTTGCTTGAAGTATCACCCTCTATCCCTTCACTTTGAGCCTGTGTTTGTCTTTGGAGCTGTCTCCCACAAGCAACATATAGTTGAGATTTGTTTTTTAATATATTCCACTGCTATGCCTTTTGAATCGGTGACTAGTCCATTTACAATTAGGGTGATTATTGGAATATGAAACTTACTGCAGACATTTTTTTCTTATCTGTTTGCTTTTGTATTTCCACATTTTGTTCCCCCTTCTGATTCTTTCTGCTATTTTAGTTTGGTGGTTTTCTATAATTTTTTTTCCTCCATTTCCTCTTTGTATTTGGAATCTCAGCTCTGGATTTTTGTTTTGTGGTTACCATTAGGTTTGTGTAAAATGCTTCATACCCATTCATTTTCCTCCTTCCCTTTCATAATTTTTGTGGTCACAAATTAATCCTTTTTTATGTTGTGCATTCATTACCAAATTATAGTAGATATTCTTTTAATGCCCGCATCCATTTCCACCTCCTTTAACCTGTTATAATTGTTCAATATCCTATGCTAAAGCAGATAGATGTCCAGTTTCCTGTTAGTCATCTTACTCAGTTTTGTATACTTTTCTCTCTTCGTTTCTAATAAAAGAGCTCCTTTCAACAATTCTTGCAATTCAGGTCTTGCAGTGGTAAATTCTCAGCTTTTGCCTCGTAAACCCTTTATTTCTCCTTTATATCTAAAGAGTAACTTGCTGGATATATTATCCTTGACTGATGTTTCCGCTCTTTCAATATTTTGAATACTTCCTTTCATTTGCTCCTGTCTTATAATGTTCTACTGCAAAGTCTGATAATCTAATGGCGTTTCCTTTGTAGATTAGTCTTTTTTTCCCTGGCTGCCTTGAGAATTCTTTGATGTTGATTTTTGACAGATTGAATAAAATGTGTCATGGAGAAGGTCTTTTTGCATTGATATAATTAGGTGTTATGTTCAGTTCCTTTATTATAAAGTCCAGTTCTTTCCATAGGCTCGGAAAGTGTTCTCTTTAATTATTTCTTTGAATAGGTTCTTTGTTCCTTTCTGTCTCTTCTGGTATACCTATTATCCTTATATTGCTCTTTCTAATGTAGTCAGATAGTTTTCAGAGAGTTCCTTCATTTTAAATTATTAGTTCTCTTCTCCCTCCTGGGTCATTTCTAGATTGCTGTCTTTGAGCTCTCTATTTCTCTTTCCATCTGGTCTGCTCTATTTCCAGTGCTGTCTAATGTATTCTTCACTTCATTCATTGAGTTCTTTAGCTCTAGAGTTTCTTTGTAGTTTCATTCTCTTAGTAAAAGTACTCCTTTTCTTTGTTAGCTCAGTGAACTGCCTCTCTGAGCTTTCTTGTTTGTCACTGATTTTCTTCATAGCTACAATCTTAAATTCTCTGACATTTAAATCACCATCTCCCCGTCTTCTATGACTTTGCGTTTGGTTTCTGGAGACTTTTCAGTTTCTGTATTCCCAAGTTACCTTGATTAGTCATGGTGTTTGATGGATCATTTGTTTATTTGAGGTAGTGACCTCTTTTCTTGTTTAGCTACTGCTTTGCTTTCAACAATTCAGCAGATGGATAGGTACTTGTATTTTTCCAGTAGTTGGTGTTATAGTACTAGTTTTTGTTTTTTCTTACCTGTAGTATTTGTGCCTCTGAGATTACAACAGAGTGGCATAGCTTTGGTTAAGGACAGTGACGTTTACCAACTCCCCTCCGTTAACGGGCACCCCCACTGTGGTGGGGGAATATGGCGGATGGGGGAGAACTGGGTTTGTGGGCTCCCAGAGCTACCTCCCGTTCACTACCAGCTGCTGTCCCTGCTCTTTGTGGGGGGGGGTCTCCACTGCCTCGGCCTGGCTGTGCTGGGATGTGTGGGGCAGCGGAGGGAAGTTTGTGATTCCATAGCTCTACGCCCCGCCTGCAGTGGCTGTCGGTGCCACTGTGCTGCTTAGGGTGGCAGACGCCCGAAAGGGCCGCTGTGGGGGCCTGAGCTGAGGTATCATCCTCAACCCTGGCAATGAACTCAAGCCCAGGGAGGCCTGTGACAGAAGAGAGCCTAGGCCTATAATCTTACGGGGTTTTTTTAGTGCATTGGCTAGCGCAACGAAGTTCTGTTTCTCTCTTAACAATCTAACGGCCATTCTGGTAGGGCAGCTCCTTCTGGCTGGTGGTTCAGGGCGAGGCCCCCTCCATCCGTGTCTCCACCATGGCCTCTGTCCCCCAGGTGCTCCTCTGCTCTGGCCAGACAGAGGCAGGGAATTGCAATGGGCCAGGGCTGAAGATGGAACGCCTGTCTTCTGCCCGTGTTGTGCAGAGGCGTGGCGATGCAGACGCGCTGTGTGTCCTCAGAAGGACCCTGGTTTGGTGAACAGTTGCTCTCTGCCGCACCCCCTCCAAGGGCTTCTCCCTGCGGTGGCTGAGGGGTACTGGGTGTTTGGGTACTTACCCCTTTTTGTCTGCCAAACCCAGCTGGCCTGCCAGTCTTGGAGCTGAGCTACTAAGGGTTATTCCCGCCTCATCAAGGGCATGGTGTAGCTGCACAAATTATCTGAGGAATTAATAAAAGATCAGTTAAATATTCAGAAATCAAAACCTCCTGGGTGTGGGTTCCAGGTACCAGTAACGGTTTGAAGGTTGCCCAGGTACTTCCTATAGTCAGTCCTCATGGGAACCCCAGGTGTGGATGCTCAGGGACTTGCTGGTTAGCTTAGAATGAGGAGGGAGGGAAGTCTGGAGTGTAGTTAGGTTAGACTGGGGCAGTTTTGAATCTACACTGAGAATTGGATGGAAAGCTGGCCAAGACCTGTCCCTCCCATGAGAGGTAACTTTACTTTTTGCCTTGTGACCAAAAAAAAGCCTGATACGTACCTTTCAAAGTCAAACCTGGGCAACTCAGAGAGTTCTTCCTTCCCAAGGCGGGGAGCAGGGACACAAGAATGGCAGCCACAGCCCCAGTGCTGGAAACCTTGGAATTGACTAGCCACCACCAATACCAACCACAAACTGGGGGTCAGGTAAGTGGAAGGGGTCCTAACACTGGCCTGGGCTTAACCAAAGAATGTATAGGGACCCTTAAACCAGTTAACACAAATTGCGCAAGAGTCAAGGGCCTGATCCATGCTCCTGAAACACTTTCTCCAGGGGCTGAGGGCCCGATTTCATGCACCTTCTTTCCATACCTGTTTTCAGAGAGTAACTCTCAGTGTGTGTGACCACCTCTTCAGCTCGTTGCACTTACCAGACGGACCAAACAGAAACTGGAAGAACAAGGATCAGTCTCCCCAAGCAGGAAGGCCAAGGCTGCAGCCTTCAGCCCTAGGGGTTTTGAGTTTTGCTTCCTGGTAAGTGTCCTCTATGCACAAGTACTTTGCGGGGTTCCAAAAATGCGAGGATGCCCTCCATTTGGCATTCCTTCTAGCAAGGGCCCATAGCCTGGGCATTAGGCCCTGAGGCGAGGGGGGGTTGTAGGTATGGAAGAAAGGACAGACAACCCCTCCCTGGAAGCCAGAGCAGCTGGCAGCAGGGCCGGGAGTGACACAGCCCTCCTCCAGCAGCTGCAGTGCTGATGCCAGACCCACGACTTCCCTACTGGAGGCCATCACCTCACAGGGACGCATAGGTGGCTGCACCCGGGGTACAGGTCAGTGATGGAGCACAAAGCGGCACACTCAGCAGGCATGTGTACAATTAAATAGTGTGTTTAATCATCTCACAACAGGCAGTAGTGTAGTAGTATAAACCGTAAGTTTCTTTTTAAAAAGTCACTCCCGCAAAGCTCCCATTCCTCAGTGCCCAGATATGATGGCTGAGGAAATGGCCAGAGGGAGTAAGAAGTCTGTTCCAAGGAGCCGAACGTCTTTCCAGTTCTGGGTCGCCTCGAGTGTAGCCGAGAGCTCTATGAGGAGTTGATGCACGCACACACACTCCAGCGCACGCGCACGCACGGCAAAGACAAGACAGCCAGACAGAGAGGAGAACACGGCGGGACAACTGCACACATGCGCTCTCATGCCATAACGTTCAGTCTAGCGGTGGCTGTCTCCGGCGGGCACACGGAGTGGTGGCCTGAGCCCTGAAGCAGCCAGCGCTGTTCAGGGGGAGAGGGCGAGGCAGCCTATGTCCAGCCAAGCTGCTCTGACGCAACAGCCCGTCCTCCCCTAATCTTGGGCCAGACCCCATTTCTGCACTACCAGTGCGGCATCTGTAGTGAGGAGGGGCGCCACTTCTCTGGACCCAGTGAGAGGGTCCGCTCCATCGTGCAGAGAAGAACAAAGACCATGGAGCAGGCTCTTGGAGTGGAGGCTGGTGGTGCCTGGCTCTGCACCCAGGTGTGCGGGGCACAGGCAGGCCTCGCTGTGCAGGTGCCCTGGAACAGCCGCACAGCCACTGGAGCTGGAAGGACGCCAGGAGCTGGCTGTTTCCACCCTCGGAGCAGGGAGGGGTTTGCAAAAAAGGAGGCCCTGAGGTGAGGATATTTTGGAGGGGAGCGGCTACCTCACGGGTAGAGAGAGGAAACCTCTTCATTCACAGCTTTGTTCAGGGGTTCCTGGAGAACGTCTCTCAATGCAGGCGCTAGCAGCTCTGGTTGGGGATGATGGGGGTGGAGACCAGCAGATGCTGGGAGAGCAGCTGCCCACTGAAATGGGAGAGATGAGAACCAGCTGGCGATGCTCCCCTGAGGAGACAGGCCAGGTGGCTGGCTATAAGATCTCCTCCCGGGGGCTCCTGGCCTTAAGCGGGGTCTGTCCGTTGGGCACGGAGCCGTTCTGACCGTGGAGGAGCTTGCCCTTCTCTCTGTCCGGCCAAGTGAAGATGGCGTCATCACTGTCCAGCTCCGACTCAGAGTGCATCAGGCTGCTGCTCAGCACTGGGCCTTTCTGTTTGATGCCTGCAAGGGAGACAAGGGACCTCAGCATCAGGGTCGGAAGCGCACATCTTCCTCAGCCTGAGCCGCACTCTCCTCCCCGCCTGAGAGGAGCAGAGGGACAGGGAGTGGCTCCGCTCCTGGCTGGGAGGGGCAGCAGGGAAGGCAGCTTCCCAAGGTGCCCGCACACTGGGACAGCCCCATAAAGGACGTGGGAGCGTAAACTGGAGACGAACAGTTCAGTGCTGATCATTTATCTCCAGCAGCTTTGGTTAACGCCACCCAATGATACTCTCTTTCTTCTCTCTCAAGTGTGCAGTGTTTCATCTCCCTTGATGAATACGAGGGAGTTCTTGGGAGGCAGGAAATTATAGGAACGAACAATAGAAACTCTAAAGAACGAGCTTTCACTGTGCCCTGGCTCAGTATGGATGTGACATGCTCGCCAGAGTGCCTGACGCTAAGGGAGGACACGACTTGGCTCTGGAGATGTTTGCTCTGGTTGCACCAAGCGGGGACGGGAAGAGGGACAGCAGGTGCAGGGCTTGGGAGGTCTCTCCTGCTGGGACAGCCCGACTCAAGTCAGCGTTCTCGGTCCCAAGCCATCAGCTCACCCGGCCCCACACACAAGGACCCAGAAGGAGCACCCGAGGTCAGGAAAGACGTCAGATCCTGCAACCACGGAGGTCACCTTTAGTGCTACCCCTATGGCTGCAGCAGCCACCCCGGACAGTGCGGTCTGGCAGTGGCTCCAGGGCAGAGACCACCCCGCAGCAAGATGGCTGCCCTCTGGCTGGTCCCAGTGCTCTTCCAGAGAAAGCTAAAGGCAGGCTGAGAGAGCAGGGCTAGACATGGGCACTGCCAACGGCGACAGCCCAGCTCAGCAGTGCGCTGGTCCCTGGCACTGTCTGCCCCCAAGAGCTAACCACCTCCATTCTTAAAAAGGCGCCAGTAGTCAGGTGAGGTGTGTTGGAACCCCCATCACCTGACACACACTCTCCCTCACCTGGCCCCACCCAGGTCCCCAGAAAACAAATGTCCTGAGAGGATTCTCAGCCACTGTGCCCCTTACTGGCCAGGTATGGCTGCAGGCTGTGAATGCTGAGGGCAGTGAGACTCCAATGGCTCCGTCACTCTGGGGTCCAGTTCTGGGACGTACCTGCAGAGCTCCACGCCTCCCACTTGAGTCTCGGGATGACAGAGCAGCAGAGCCAAAGAAGAGCGCCGGCATCCAGGGCTTCCCCAGTGTGGTGGGGACTGCGGCCAACATAAGAACCAGGCCCAGGGGTGGGGGGCTCAAGGTCCTAAAAACCCCTGCCTCTCTCTGCTCCCTGGGGCTTTCTCCTCCCAGTCCCCATGTGAAGCTTCCCTTCTTCCCCACGGCCTTTCTGGGCCACGGCTGCAGAGACAGGAGTCAGGGGAACAAGCACCCCTGGTTCCACAGTACATCGCGCTATCGAGGGCCCTGCACCACGGGCTCCTGCTCTGCTTGAAGAACTGAGTGGACTTCACCCACTAAACAATGCAAGCTGGGAACTGCTGCCATCAATGGGAGCCGAACAGACACATCTGTCACTCGGCAATCTCAGTCCTAAGTCTGCACCGAACAGAAATCCATGCACATGTCCACTAAGGGACATGGAAGAGGAACATTGACGACAGCACCTCATAACAGCCAAAGAGGGAAAGGAGGCCATTGCCCATCAACAGTATCCCCGGCCAGTTAAAATATTCATAGAGGAAGTTACACAGCAATGAGAATGAACAAACGATGGCTGTAACTAACAATATGGATGAATGTCCTAAATGTAATGTTGAGTGAAAGGAGCCAAACACACTGACTCTATATAAACTCCAGGAAATCTGAAGGGCGGGGGGAGTGGCTGGAAAGCAGCACAAAGGAGGCACTTCGGGGGTCTGATTACATGGGCCTGTTCGCTTGTGAAAATCCATGTTATGATTTTCTGTACACATTAGGTTGAACCACTAAAAACTGCTATTTTTTTGATTGGCCAAATATCAGTAATTTCACATGGTTCAACCTAATATACTTCAACAGAATGTTTTTTAAAAATCAATAGAGGAGCAAAATAAACTGCAAATGGCAGCTGCCGAACGTGAGCCATGTCTCCGGACGCAGGTGACCCCCATGGTCCGCCTGGCAGCCTCTGTGCCCAACAGTGCGCTCAGGCCGAGCCACCCTATGTCCACAGTCACTGCGCACCCAGGCTCGCCCCCGGCTCCCCACAGTGCTGCTACACGCGTCCCCTTCCTCCACGCCCCACTCAGTTTACCCTTCTCCTAGCTGAACGTCTTGGCTCCACACCTTACACGATAATATGGTCTCGAATCCCATTCCCCTCATCCTACTAGTGGCTGCTCCGGGTTGTGCCCACTGATCCACAGAGGCTCGGGCCTGGTCAGACCCACCCCAAAACCAGGGGTACCCCCATGGCTCCCTCAGTGAGATGCCGCCTCCAGGGAAGGGCCTGCTGAGCCTCATCGAATCTCATCTTGGTCACACAGGTTTGGCCACCCCGTGGCTCTCCCTCGCCGCCACCTCTCCGCCCTTACACAAGGAGCCTGCTTCCCATTTTTCCTTTTCAGCTCAGCACTCGTAGGCCCGCCAGCTGCCTGGCCCTCCGCTCCTGTCTCAGAAGGGGTGCCTGCCCCGCTCCTGCCGCCCTCAGGAACCTCACTGTACCCTCTGCGCCCAGACTTGCCCGCCCGCTCCCCACACGCCCCCCACAGGCATCCGAGGAGGCTGTGCTTTCCAACCCCCATCCTGCTGCTGCTCCACTTTCATTGCTCAACTTCCACAAGGACTTTTAAAACATTTAGTGCCTGCATTTCTTCACTGCCTACCTCCTTCCTGAATAACCTGCACTTTCATTTCCGCCGTCACCCACCACTGCTCGGGCTCTGTAGGCGACCAGAAACCGCTCCAGCGTGTGGTCAGCTCTGGTCCTGCGCAGCCATCGCTGCTGACCGTGCACGAGTGCCGCCCCTCCCCCCCTTGAGGACCATGCTCGGACTCCTCAGCCCTGGACTCTCCTCTCATCCCTCAACGTTCTCCCCGAAGGGATCGGATCCACTTCTGTGGTGCTGGCCCTCACCAGCATACAGATTCCTATAGTGACACCTCCCATCCTAACCGTTCTGCTGAATTCAGTTTAACTCATCTTCTCTTACCCGAGCCGCTACTGCACCGATGTCCTGTCAACAGCGCTGTCATTCTCTGTCTCTCAGGTGGGAAGTCAGTCTTGACCTTGCCCGTCCCTCCAGCCCCTGAACACTGTGCTCTTTAAGCCACCATTACCTCCCCCTCAGACCATTGCAGCAACCTTGCTGGCCTCCACCTGTAATCTCTCCTCTTCAATCGATAAAAAAAATGTCATTAGACTAAATTTCCGAAGCCAAACTTTCAATGTGTCATTTCTTATCACCATCAAAATAAATGCTTAATTCCTTAGGCTGACATTCAAATCTTTCCACCACTTGGTCCTCATTGACCTGCCAGCCATGTGTCCTCATCCCGTCATTACTGTCCTGAACCAAATGCCTGTCTCCAGCATTCCTTCCAGGCTCTCTCAGGGAGTAACGGCCCAACTCGCAGGTGCTCAAACGGGTGGCCTGGAGACATCCTTTTCTTCCAGTCTCTCACACCTCAGCCAACATACCATGCACCTCAGCAAGTCTTTCCCCCAAACTCTGTTGGAATCTCCCCGCCCCCTCTGACCCACCATCTCTACCACAAGGACATTCTACTGAATCTCCTCTCACCCACTCCTGCCCCTCCCCAGTTCCTTCACACGGCAGCCATGGTTGTCTTTTTAAAATGTAAATCATACCGCACTGTTTGCCCCTTAGAAACTATTGGTGGCTCCCCATTCCTCTTACAAGAAACCCACAGCAAGCTCCCCGCTCCCTGACCAGCGCATGCCACACACCCTTCCTCACGTGCCCTCTGCTCCTTCCAGCAGCCAGGCCTTCGCCGACTTGACTCCTTTGCCTGAAAAGCAATTTCCCAGCCTTTACGTGACTAACTCCTCCTCGTGCCTTGGATCTCAGGTTCCCTGTCATTCTTTTTAATGACCTTCCATTATCACATTTGTACCTGTGTTTCTGTCTCAAGCCATTTTCACAGAGTCAGTCCTTGCCCTCAAGGGTTTCACTGACTGGTAAGGAGACAGACAAAACACGTCACTAATAACACCGTGACACGCTGAAACCGATATGGGAAAGAGATGAGCACAACTTTAACTGGCAGGTTAAGGGGGGGTTGAGAAGGAGCTTTCTGGGCAGAGAGAGGAACCAGCAAAGAGGAGATCAGAAAGAAGGAAGAGCTGAAAAAAGCAGACTGCTCTCACTCTCAAGGCCATGCCCACCAGACCAAAAGCAAGCCACCGAAGGACTTCAAGGGGTGGAAAAGCCCCGTCAGCAACATGAAAACCACCTTGGCTGCTGTGTGGATGGTGGTCTGTGCCCGTTCTCACCCCCAGGCCTCCATGAGCAGTACCTGCAGGCGGGATGCCCCGGCCGCACTTCTCTGGCTTGCCCGCCCCGTCACCGCCAAGTCCCACCCCACAGCTCTCTCCAACCGAGCTGCCTGAGTAGAAAGCCCAGGTGGCCTATGAGCATTTATTTCTTCTGATAAGTCTTTTCTCTTGTCGCTTGACTGAAGTTCTGAGGAGGAAGCCTGTTTTAGAACTCTCTATATTCCCCCTACAGCCTCTCCTAATGTTGAATAAATACTTGGAATAGAAATAGTTCCACTTGCAGAAAGTTTAGAAAGAGCTCTACAAAGAGTCCAGTTCCCAAAAACAAGACGATGCCTGTCCTGCGGCACTCACGACGAGTGGAACCAGCGACTGAGCCCAGGCGAGGAAGGGGGCCCCCCCTCCCATCCTGACCCTCCCAGTCCCACCCCTGGCACCAGCAGGGACCCTGCCCCCCCGCCGGCCCCAAGTCAGTGACAAGCCTATGGGCCTCTCATTACTGGAGAGGAGGTGAAAGGTCAGCTGGCAGACGCTGGCTTAGATCTCATCACTGCCTCACCTTGCCCAAAAAGACCACAGTCGTGGAGACCGACTGCAGAGGGCAGCTGGGAAAGCTACACTCCAGGACAGAATCCTGAGGGTAATGAGCAGGCAAAGGGACGCAACAGGCCTCGCCCATCTGCAAAGTGACAGGGCTGCTGAGGAGCGAGCCCGGCCATCAGGGCTGGTCTGCAGGCCGGCTTTTCCAGCACAGATGGCAGCTAATGACACCTTTAGCTGGGGACTGGTGACGGTGGCTCTGCACAGGGAGAGCACACAAATCGAGATGCCCAGCCCTGCTCCCAGGGCACCTACCTGCTCGGGAGGGTGGCTTCAGTTCCAGGCTTTCCTGGTCCGTGGCGTCCAGGATCTTGTACTTGCTTTTTCTTTTGGGTTTTCCTTTTTGCCTGAAAAACACAATCCCCTCCCCTCCTCAGGAAAGAGGTTGTGTGTGAGGCCCAGGTAGCCCATCACAGGAGACAGAAGGTAGCCGTTGCAGTTTGTTCTTCAAACAATCATCACCAATTCTGGGAGAAGGCAAGGGACATACGAATGTCTCCGCATGGACTCACCAGTCCAAAGTGGAACTGGGGGACGGACTGATTAAAAATGTAAAGAAATGGAAAATCCTGTGCTGAGGAGTGGGGGGTGTGGGTAGAGAGAGAGGTGAGCATTAAACCAAAAATGTCAACGGTGGTTGTCTTAGGCTGGTGGGAATTTTAAAAAATTCTTTGAATGTTCTCAGTTTTATGTGTGGTTACATTGCGGGCAGACTCCCAGCTCCACCCCTCACTAACTGTGTCCATGGACAGGGGACGTCATTTCCTATCTGTATGATAAGAAAAGGGTGTCATGCATAGTAAAACAGGTGACATCTATACACTGTTATCATGGTGGTTGGCACATAGTAAATGTAGAAATCATACTTATTAATAATGAAAAACATACAATAAGCATTACCATTAAATATTGTAATATTTAGGAATATTATAATAGACCGAAGGAGAAAACCCAGTAACATTTAACCACGACTAACCTAAGCCTACAACTATGTGAGAGCATGTATACATGTGAATCCCTACTAGGAAGGAAGGAAGGAGAAAATGAAGAACTCATGTGTTAAGATGGTGGGGCTAAGGAACGGCGTGTTGAAGGACATACACCCTTGAGATGTGATTGAGGTCCACACCGAGGCCCACCCACTCCCACCCTGGCCATGCTTCCCACATTGCAAATCCCTGCACTGACAGCTACTGGCTGAGGGTGTGTCCTTCCGCCCTCAGCAGTGTCTGAGGCCAGGAAAGTCCTGCGCACGTCTTGGGTGGGCCAAACCACTAGAGCAGTGGCAAGAAGGGAGGAACCCAGGACTCAGCATCTCCCACACAGACTGGGCCAATACCTCACTTATGAGTAACTGAGTGACTACAAGCCCGAGTGAATTTCCAAGGAGAATCCATCTTACCTCTTACAACAACAGATCAGAGTCCAGGACAGGGTTCCCAAGGCAACAACAATGACAAAGCACGCAATGATAACATATAACACGCTCCACTCTGCCAAGAAAAATGAAATGGTCAAGGGTGCGGAGAGAGAGGCTAGAGGGGGGTCTGGGCTGCCCCCACCTTGGGCAAGCGATGGCTTCATTCTGTAGATAAGGACCCCAGGGCTCCCCAAGGAAGGTGAGACCTCGGAGTTGAAGGCAACTGTAGCTTTAAACCTTTTGAATTGCTCCCATCTTTTCTCTGAGACCCTGGGGCAGTGGGGCAGTGGGGCAGCCTTGAGGAGCTTTCGCAGCTTTAACAAGGGGGCGGGCGGGGGAGGGATGGAGAGCAGAAGGCTCCCGGGGGCTGCGCAGGAGGCACTCCAGAGAGCCAGCAGGCCTGCGGCGGGCCTGGTGTGGGCTGCAATTTGCAGTTGGTGTGATTTAAGTTTGGTTCTTATACAACTGCTTCAGAGCTTTTCTCTAACCTTGAGCAAGTGCGTAGGAAAGAAGAAAAAATCCTCTGCAAACAGAAAATACACAAAGTTCTTCTCCTGGCTTGCTCATCTGCCTCGGAAACACCAACAACCACCCACTCAACTCAGAACCACATTCAGTGCCAAATCAGCTGGCAGAGTGCCATGCAGAGAGCTCACCACAATTGCTGTCTCCATCCCTTAGCTGCACCTTGATGAAATTCTCCATCCAAAAAGGGTCACAGATGCAGCGTTTGGTAAATGAATCACAGTGGCCATGGTCAGAACAGTTCAGCTGGCATGCTGACAGTCGCAGAAAAGAGACAAATGACAGCAGGAGTCAGAGCCAGAGGGCGGCCAGCTCCCAGTGCCTGTGGAGGCAGGGAGGCACCCCTTCCAGTGGCCTTTCCTTCAGTGAAGCTTCCTGAAGACCTGCCCCCAGCGCTTCTACCGCTGGAGCGTGTTGCCCACAATGACCATCACGGCTGGATAAAACTGGGGCAGCCATGAAGAACATGGTGCCAGCCAGTTTGCACTTGGGTTTTTTTTTGTATATCCACAGGTGTTAACATTTCACATCCCATAGACCCCCTTCTCTGAATAATTTAATTTCCAAAATAAAATGCATAGTATTACAAAGGAAAGCAATTATATCTAACATGTTTTTGAAATACCTAAGAATATAGTTTTTTTTAAATAATAGGTGTGTGCTCTTATTAAAACGTGAAATAGCACCCTGGTCAGAGTGGCTCAGTTGGAGCATCATCCCATAAACTGAAAGGTCGTGGGTTCAATTCCTGGTCAGGTACATTCCTAGGTTTCAGGTTTGGTCCCCAAGTCAGGGCACATACCAGAAGCAATCACTGTTATTTCTCTCCCTCTCTCTTCTTCCCTTCCCCTCTCTCTAAGCTTAATAAGCATATCCTCCAGTGAGGATTTGAAAAAAGAAAGAAATAGCAAGATCTAGAAGTGGATCTAGTAACTGATAACTTTGAGAGAGTGAGGAGTAAGAATATTTCATCATGTTGTGTGATACAAAATCATCTGTCATTTCTATTGCCTCAAAGTCACAGGTTCTATTAATAACACTGTAGTTTGTTGCCTACTTTCACGATTGAGGGAAATAATAAATTTCAGTTAGAGGTTAATGAAAAGAAGGCTGTGATTTTTTTCCCCCAAACATACAGCCTCTCTGAACACTATCTCAGGGGCCCCTGGACCCCAGGTTAAGAACCTCTACAAGTTGGAACTCCCATGGCAATGGTGGTGGAGGAAAGAGATCACCTCCATGTTCCCGGGGAACAGGACGACCTGGGGACAGTAGGGGCTGACAGGTGAGAGTGGGCATTGGGGAGGCTCTTGTTCCCAACACCCCAGAATTACTCACTGACAGTGTAGATTTCCAGGGCTCTGAATACCAGAAAGTCTGCCTTTTGCTTCCGCAGCTCATTCTTGAGCATCGCTGCAACCTCATAGCCTTTGAGGATCTGGTGGGGAGGCTCATTTTGAACAAAAAATACCATCTTGGTGCTGTAGAGACAGGCAACAGTATGTACACATGAGCTGGAGCTGCCAGCAACAACGGCAGTAGCTAAGTTCCTCCTGCTTGTGCCAGACCCCGTGCTGAGAATTATATGCATTCTCTCCCAGCAAGCCAGTGAGAAAGGCTTATCAGCGTATCAGCGTCAGCTCCATTTCGGAGGACAGTGCAGGGCCCAAGGTCACACAGCTAATTATGGCAGAGCCAGATCCCAGCCCTGATGTAGCCGACTCCACAGCCTGTGCTTTTAGAAACACCCGAAGCTGCCCCTGCTAAGGAGACAGCCCATCCAAACAGGCACCTGGAGGTCAGGAAAATGGGGATTTGGTTATGACTACTTTCCTGCTATCAGCCTTTTAACAGCTAAGACTGTGGTGCTATTGGGTTTGTGCCTGGGATTCTTGTAAGCCAAACCACAACGCCTTGTAAAATGTAAATACTTAGATAGCATCCAAGAATTCTCCATTAGCCAAAACAATTGTTACTATGACAGCAACAAGAAAGACCACACAATGCTGTGGCTGGTGCAAGATTATGCTATTCCATGCCCAGAATCTCTTTGCTTTCTGACTGTCAATTTCTGTCCAAGGCAGACCATGTTTGCATTCACATCTGGGTGGCACCAAACCTGTTCTCTATGGCGTGGCCTCCATCTTGGGTACCCTGTTTCTTGACTTGATGTTAGTCTCACAGGCCAAACCTTCCCAATCAGTGGGTCACATTGGGTTTATAGGTGTGCCCAAGATATTGATCCTTCCTCAGCACACAACACAGCTGGGTAGGACCAGCTGCTTACAGCATAAGTCTATTTATTCCCAAAGTGCTATGTAAATAGCATCGTTTTCTCTGTGTGGCGTGACATATAAGTTTGGGAAGCACTGGCATAAAAGACATTCTAGAAGCTGGCTGCACAAGAAGGCTCACCATGGGGTATCACAAATTCCAGAATCTAGAAACAAATCTTTACACAAAAGATTTGTGGTCCATTTCTCATTATCTTCCGGTAGTTAATTAATCCATGCTTATAGTTTTGACTTCTGTCTATATACCAATAAATCTCAAATCTTTATCTCTTCTCCCCATGTCTCTACTGAATGGCCATATCTTTATCTGCAAATGCTTGCTAGAATATCTACCCCAGACTTTCCAAAGGCACCTCAAATCTAGTATGTCTCCAAATAAATTTATAATAACCATTCACTGAGCACTCACTCTGTGTTAGGGACTATGCAAACATTGCCTCATTGGATCCTCAATAACAACCCTATAAAATGGGCACTAGCATTTTACAAATGACACAACAGGTTTGGAGAGGTAAGGTAACCTACCTGGGAAGGCCCATATTTTTTCCCATTATAATATATCAACTATCTCCCTCCAATTATCCAATCCCTCCAGGAATCCTCAACTAAGCCAACCCAGTTCAAGCCAGAAACCCAGTCACCGCAATGCTGCCCTGTCCCCAGCCTGACACAGTGACAGCGCGTCTGCAAGCACACCCTTCCACAGGACCTGCTCTAAGCAGCACTGCGCACATCCAGCCAACTCCCACCAGCTTGGATGGATCCAAGCAGCCACTTTCCCTGCCTGCTCCTCGGCTGCTGAGCAGAGCTTACAAAGAAAGTCCTAATCATCATGCTGTCTCAGATCCAGTGAACCCTGTCTGTGCATTAGGTTCCCCAGGGGAGCTTTCAGACTTTAGGTGCCAAGACCTCACTCTAGACCAAATGCATCATAATCTCTGGGGGCAGGCTCGGGTAATGGCAGGTTCATAAAATCTCCAGGTGATTCTCTTATGTAGATCGAGTTGGGAACCGCCAATCTTGTCTCACGTCTCTAACCTTGGCTGAGACCCCAATATTGCACAAGGCCAGCACCCTTTCTGGAGCTGCTTTCCCCAACTTTTACCACTTTCCTTAGGCTGCCCACTTCATTCCCACCTCCTCAAAGCAAATGGCCTTGACTCCAGTTTCAGAGACAAAACAAAGGATGTTGGAACCAATGGTCTTATATTTCATTCTCTCTACCTCTCAATTCAGCCATAATAGCACATCTTCCCTTCTTTCCTCTATCTTCAGAGTGTTGCTCCTGCTCGGCCCACGGCCAGTCCCCCAGACCTATGTCCGTTTATAACTCACTCCAAACTGCACCACCTACTTTTCCTCTACACCTGCCCCTCAGTCTATAAAAATGTTCAAGTATTTCCTGTCTTTAAAAGGTGTTCTTTTGATCTTATCCTCCATATAATTTTCAGCACCAGCCTCTTCAAAGAAGTGTTATACTTTCCATCTCTGTATCCTCAAACCATGAGATGAACTTGTCCTCTGCCCCTAAGATCTAAGTAAAACGCTCTATCACAAACCCCAAAGCCTGTTGCGTACCTGCATCTCTCTAAGCAGCTGAATCCCCTGGCAGCCCAACACCCCTGCTCCTCCCTTAACTTCCAGGAGACCAGCTCTACCTGATTTCCCTCCCACCTCTCTGGCTGCTATTTCTTAGATTCCTTTGCAGCCTCTTCTTTCTCTGCTTCCTCCTCAAATACGGGCGGGCGTTCTCCAGAGCTCTGTCCCCAGCCCTCTCGACACTCCCCAGTGTGACTCATTGTCTGCAGGGCTTTGACTCCTGCTTGTACTCCCCATCTCTGGCTTTTCCTCCAGCCTGTAGTTCCAGCCTATATTTGCTGCTCTCTGGTAGAACATCTCCCCAAGGAACCCCATGCTTAATATCCAACACTGAACTCACTATCTTTGCCTTGAAATGGGTTCCGTCTGTGTCCCTGAGCTCAGTCAATGGCATCGCCATCTATTCAGGCATCCAAACCAAAAGCCTCGCATGTGATGCCCCACTCATTCCCAAGTCCTAACGACTTACCTCTGACATTCTTTTTAATTTCTTCTCCTCTTCTTCCATTTCTGTTGCCACTACCTTAATTCAGGTTTTATCACCTTTTCACTAGACTAGGCCAGAAGCTTCCTGATTGATCTCCCAGCCTTCAGACTCTTCCCTATTTGAGGCTAGCCTTCACAGTACTGAACTCCCTTGAAAAATAATAATGGTACTTTTCTTGCTTTAGAAACAAAGCAAACAAAAACATCACACACACCGAACAAACCACTTGAGTCCTCCTGCCCAAATGATTAAAACTGAACTCCTTGGCTTGCACATGGCAGTTCTCAGTCTACACAGCCAGGCCTATCTTCCACCGTGTCCTGGGGCCCTGTAAGCTCTCTGAACCAAGTGACTTTTCCAGAGGAACTGCTGTCCTTCCATCCCACAGGACTACTGTGCACGCTGTGCCCCCACTCTGAACTTCCTCCCAGCCCTCCCATGCTTGACCAGTGCAAGCTTTACTGCTCGTGGAAAATCCTTGGACTACCCCTTCCCACAACCCTCCTGGAAGACTTCACTGCCCTTGCCTCTGTGCCTCCACGATACCACACATTGTGCCAAGTCCACCCGGTACTAATGTTGTATGTTTACCTGATTATTTCCCCTATTAGACTATGGCCTTCCAACACATTGGACCTCTGCTCACCTCGTACCCTGGTACCCGGCTGCAGTGTCTAACGCAGACCACGTGAACTGCTCTAGAAGGGAAGAGCTCACTAAAGAAATGGACACCAAGAGTGGTTCCCGGTCAGAGAGCCACCTTCCCTATCTACCCACACCATTTTCTCAGCCAATCACAAAGTCTTGGGGCTCCTGGCCTTCCCTTTTCTCGCCCTCACCCAATTCATTACCCAGCTACCTCTGCTCCGTGTACTGCTGAATCTTTTGCACAATGATGTCGGAATCCAGCACCCCCAGGAGGACCCCAATCTGGCGGATGAACATCCCCTTCAGCCTCTCGGTTAGCTGACTGACGTTGACATCCAAGATGATCTCCACCAGGTTGTTTTTCCTGGGATCTGGAAAGCATGTGGGTCAGTCACGGCTTTGGAAGTGGGAGAGCTAACACGCACCTGCCACTGTGCGTGTGCTTGCATGCAGGACAAGAAAGTAATGAGCACATTCAGAAATGCAAATGACTTTCAAATGGAAAGGGGCAATGTGAATTCTCAGGAATGCATCTGCTGTGGGCTTGGAGAGCTTCGGAAGGACTCCTGGTCCCTAGGTCACCCTGAGAGTGACCGAGCATGTGCTGCTGAGGATTAGGGAGGCAACTGTTCAGTGAAAGGAGCTGTAAAGAGAGAAACACTTGTTTTAAAAGCTTCTCCCCGCCCCTGCTGCTGTGGCTCAGTGGACTGAGTGAAACAACCACACATTGATGTCTCTCTCCCCCTCTTTCTCTCTCCCTTCCTCTCTCTGTAAAAATAAATAAATAAAAATCTTAAAAAAAAAAAAAAAAAGCCTCTCCCCAACTGGCTTTGCTGACCTCTCCGGGCCAAGCAGTGGTCATCTAACGATCTCTCCTGACCCACATCTGATTTTCAGTGACTTGCTGTACTTTGTCTACAACATGGGAGGGAAAATGGCCATCTCAACCATCTTATCAATAATGGGAATGCATCTGCCCTATGGCTGTGACAACAGTCAACACAGAGGAAATCCAGGGAGCCAACAAACAAGGATTCCCTTAGAGCCACATCACAGCTACATGGTGCTTTGACAACTCTAGAACTGGGAAACCGTTGTGCTTTACTACTGATTATATCCTGAAGACGCTTGGAAGTTCAATGATTATTCAGAATACCTTATTCACACACTTCAAAGCACCCTTTGTCTGTTCTGATGTATAATTTACATAAGCAGTGGACTATCTGTGATCTGATTTTAAATACACAGAGATGGGGCAAGGACTGGAAGACCTGCCAAGATCCTTTCCCATCTATGACCTCATACAGCCGCTCAGCCTAGATAATAAAGAGCAGGTCTCTTTCCCACCCCACACTCACTTCCTCTCTAAAACCAAGTGAGCCTCAAAGCGAATCTGAAAATGTAAAGGACACCAGTTACTTCACCTTCCCTGGGTTGTCAGAAAAAGCCTGAGGCTCAACTGACAAAAATACATTGTTTTCTGCATCTGGGTGCTGATGAGACATCATGACTCAAGTTACCCCTGTGCTCAGAGTCCCAGAGTACCCTGAGCCCTGCCTCATCAGCCACATGCAGAGCGGGAAGTGCAGGTGGGGACACAAAGGCCTGGCTCTGACGCCAAGCAAGGCTGCCCTGAGTCCCTGTTTCTCCACCTGAGTTGAGCAGGGCAGGTCCACATTCCTGTGTGGGCAGGAGGGTGATGCTGGAACAGACAGACTCTAAGGGCTTTTCAGCTTGAGGTTTCTAGATTTTTTTTTTAAAAAACCTGGATAAGCCATCTGGCTCTGCCCATGGTGGGGTGAAGGGGTCTCAGGGTGGAGGCCCTGCCTGGCCGACCCCGCGGCTCCATTCAGGCTCATCACTACACGGACTCACCGGGTTTCACCTCCACAGTGGTCCGGTCTGTGTTACTCTCACCCTTCGCGTCAGTCACTTTCAGATGAAATGTGTAGGTTCCCTCGACCAGGTTGGAAAGAAAGAGGATGGGCTGGTGGTCAGAGTGATTCAATACCTCCTGTGGGGTTGAATGACATGGTTATGTTGCAGAACAAAACCACACTCCTTCTGTGGACTCAGCTGCTGCTTCCATCACAGCTAAGCCGCTCTGAGCTGGACCCTTCCACCCCGGCCACTTTCTGCTCTGTGACAGCACTGCAGCCACAGCTGCCAGGATCAGGGAGCAGAAACATACTTTGTGCCACACTGGCTTGCAGAGTGACCCTCGGCAAGTCATTTAACCTCCATGGATTGCAGAGAGCAATCCGGGTTGACACAAGAAACCACTTGATTAAAACAGATACTAGAATAGTAGCTCAACCTCCTCTCCCCGCTGCACCACCTTGACCATGGGCTGCTCTCCAACTCCTGGCACACTTACCCCTGCTGCTGGGCTCCCCTCATCTCGAGTCCAGAGGTAGCTGACTATTCCCTTGTCATCTGAGGACTTGGAACCATCCAGCTCCGCTGTGTCCATGGGCAAGGTTATCACCACATTCCCAGATATCTTGGCTATAGGTGGTTTGTTCATTTCTAACCAAAAAGAAATCATTGAAATAATGTAACATTCTGGGGAAAAAAGAAACGCTTCTTCATATTTATGGAGAAGTTAAACATCAAATGCATCTTAAATGAAGAACTGATTCCAGCACCTATCCACACCAGTGAATAACAGTGTGGATTTAAAGCCACCATTGCCATAGGTCCTGAGGCTCCAGTCAAACCCAGAAATGTTCTCCTGATACCATACAACAGAGGGGACGAGTGTAGCTTCCTCCTGTGTTCTGACAGCAGCCTCCCCCAAAGGAATCCATTTCTGTGCTTTGGAGGTATATGATAATTGGAAATAAAGGCCCACAGCTGGATTAAAGCCTTTGAGTTTAGGTTTTACCCAGCTGATAGCGCAAATTCTCTTTAAAATATGGGTTAAGCCCTGAATGGTGTGGCTCAGTGGGTTGGGTGTTGTCCCACAAACTGAAAGGTCGCTGGCTCGATTCCTGGCCAGGGCACATGCCTGGGTTGCAGGCCAGACCCCTGGTTCAGGGGAGAGCAAGAGGCAACTGATCAATGCTTCTTTCCCTCTCTCTCCCCGTCCCATCGCCCTCTCTCTAAAAATAAATAAAATCTTTAAAATAAAATAAAATAAAATATGGGTTAAAATGTTATCCTCTGAACATCTCTTTTGATTCCTTCCTTAGTACTTTAACAGAGAAAAAAGAGAGACCTCTCCTTAACCTTAACCTGGGCCCCACCTGCAGCTTTGTTTACTCAGGTGTGTACTCTCCAGTGTTTACTGAGCTCAGGTTACTGCAAATGGAGGACGCCAGCATATCTGACAGGTTTTCCTACTATCAGCTTGTAGGCCTTTCCCAAGGCCATCACTGAACACTGTGCCTGTAAACCTGAGCAAGGCCCATCAACTCTTGCCTCCAGATGGCTTCAGCATGCAGGTTCCTAGGACGAGCACAGAAAGTTTCACGTGCAGGACAGTCATTCTAAGGTCTGACAGCAGGTGTCACTGTAGCTAGCAGGAAAGTCACAGAAACCCCAGGCCTCAGCGGCAGAGGCAAAATAAAAATGCCAAGGGAAACAAACAATCCTTAGATTCAGGTGTTGATAGTTGTGAATTTGTTGCCATTTTAATGCTCAGTTTTGAACTATCAACAACTGAATCTAAAAAAACAAACTAAGCAAACAACCAGAACAGGAACAGAATCACAGAAATGGAGATCCCATGGAGGGTTATCAGCTGGGAGGGCGAGGGAAGAGAATTGGGGAAAAGGTACAGGGAATACGAAGCGTAATTGGTAGGCACAAAATAGGCAGGGGGATGTTAAGAATAGTATAGGAAAGGGAGAAGCCGATGAACTTATATGTACGACCCATGGACATGAACGGGGGGTGGGTGGGGGTCGGGGGGCAATACTGGAAGGGAGGGGAGGTACTGGGAGGAGAAAGGCAAAGAGGGAAAATTGGGACAACTGTAATAGCATAATTAATAAAATGTATTTTTCAAAAAAAGAAAGGAAAAAATCTTAATCCTTTCCCTATTCAATGAGAAGGAAGGAAAGGAGGAAGAAGGAAAGGGAACACAAGAAGTTAAAATCTGCCTTACAGTCACCCCCAGTTAAGGTTGTTTCCAAAACGCAAATAACAGCTGCCCTCACCAGCTTTCTTCCCCACACCCTGTCTCTGATGGATTTCTGCAGCCAAGCAAGAGATGATGAATTCTCAGTTAGCTGACCCAGAGGCTGCTGCAGCAACCCAAGGCAGGGAGGTACCTTCTTTGACAATGACATTCACAGAGCTCTGGCTTTGCAGGTTCCTCTCATCTTTGACAGTCAAGGTGAACACGTAGGTCCCCACCTGCAGCCCGGTCACAGTGGCCACACTGCTGTTCGCGTTCTCGAGCTGCACCCCATCAGGTCCCCTGGACAAAGAGAGAAACCAGAGGATGGCGTTGTACCTGCTGCTCTTCTGTCCCTGACTCAGCAGGTGCAGACAATTATTGCCTCAGCAAAGACATGAACTATTGTTTCCCAAACCTTGAGAGGACAAGTTTTAAAATATTCCATTTGGACAGAGCGTCATTTGGCCTCAAAATACAGGCTACCTGCTGATCAGAAAATTCCATTTCACCAGCTTTCAAAAACATCTAGCCTTATCCTTTATATGAGCTTCTAGAACATTCAGACTCTTTGCTGTTCCAGTTTGTAAAAGGAAAAAAGTGCTCTGAGTGCGTCTTCTTACAGATCTGATCAAAGAATGATTTCAGAGTGATGTTTCTGAAAAGTATTTCCGGCCCAGTAGTTGGTTCAGCTCTTGCCAGCAAAGAAGCAAAATGCATTTCTTAACCACATGCCAAACTCACTCTGGCTAAAAAGTCTGAGAAGGAAATGGTCCAAAGCTGCAGGGGAATTCTCAGGGCAAAACCATCCTCTTAGCGGCTCTGTGAGCAAAGCTCCCTCCAGTTACTGGGCAGGGGCCCCAGAGGACCCGGGACACCTGCTCGGCGCCGACATCCAGCGCAACGCTGCACACACCAGACAGCCGTTCTGCTCCAGCATCAAAGTGCCCAGGGCTTTCCCTAAAACTACAGGAAGACCAGAGCCATCTGCAGACTTGCTGGTTTTGTCTTGTTTCACCATTTAAATGCATGATCTCCAACTCTAGTAGCGCCTCCTAATACAAATTCCTCTCTAAGAAGCTTGCTAAGCATATTTCTGCCGTAAATACTAAAAAACTCAATCAAAAGGTTCATCACCAGTATCTTCAACAGTTATAACTAAAACACCCTGGGCTGAGGAAGATTAGGTTCTCAAAAAGATAGAAACAACTGCTGAGAAAAATAATTTCTAGAATCCAATTTACTAGTCATAAGTCAAGTGGTTTCTATAGTCCAGTAACAACCCTTTCCCATGATTCTCTAGTGTCCTAGACCAAAAACAAAAACTGGAACAAAACAGCCAGTCTGTCCTATAGTTGCTACCTTTGGAAATAGAGAAATGTAACTCCTTTTTAACTTTTAACTCTTCCTTGGAATTCTTTTGCTGCTTTTGGGGTCCAGCATATAACTTGCATCTCAGTTATTCTGGTTTAAAGGAGCCAAAAGGAACTGTGAGATTCAGGAATGGTTCGACTTGGCAATTCCAGTTTACTCAGAATTATTTTTGTTACTTCCTTTGCATCAGGCTAACATAGTTGGTAAGTGCAGTCTTGTTCCAGGGAACAGTAACAGAGCAATGATTTCATTTTGTAGATGAATTTTCAATTCTCCTTAATAGCTGCTCTGTCCCATCCCCCCCGCCAGCCATACCCAGTTAATTTTGAGCAACAGTATTTTTCTGCTCCATTACCCCTTCCATCCTGCCTCTCAAGTGTAATTAAACTATGCATTTCAGCAGATGGATTATACCTGTAAAAGCACCAGGATCACAAAGTACTACCTGGGGACTAATTGAGGGTAAGCATTCTTTTTTTCTTACAAAAATATTTTATATCATTTTCTTAGAGTTGAAGTTTGGCATTACAAAGTTTCTTTCTCAGTCACTCCCCTCCCCACCCCTTGAATAAGCGAACAAGAACAAGTAAACTCAAAAAACAAGTAAAACTGTTCTCTTCAAAGGTCTGGAGCCTTTGCAAGAATAAGGGTTTGTGTCAATACTCACTGTGTTTTTGTCCAGAGATAAGAGATAATTTTCTGATCATCTGAGCTTTTGCTACCATCCAGGGTGGTGCTGTCCACGGGGAGGGTCAGCTCTTTATCTGGGCCTGCGTCTGCCTGTGGAGGCTTGTTGTTTTCTAGAAGACAGAGACTTGGAGATCAAAAGCGGGCAGCCCAGCCAGGAAAGGCGGGGGTCCAATCAGGACATATGTTCTGGAGGCCATGAGGACTCTGCCCACAGAACTGTCAGATTCTGGGGGGCAGATATGTGCTGGGGTATTGCCAGGGAGCTCACGTTGAAGAATATAAGACTGAAACAGAACAATTCTAAGAAACACTATAGAACTGAATGAAATTACAATGCTGTGCTAAATGCAAAATATTATGCTATAGGAGTACAAATAAAAGGGCCTGAGAGGTAAGATAAGGGCTTCTTGAGGAAATAGGCTTGAAACAGGTCCTTGAAGGACATATGATAGGACTGGGGATGGCAGAGACTCTGCCTGCTAGGTGTCCTTGATGGCACCATAACTAGCCGAGAGCGAGGGCATAAACTGAGCCTGTAAAGTACTTCTTCCTCTCTAACTATGGAGAGAAAGCACTAGGGGGACGGACAATAGAAGTTGCTAGGACAACAGACGCTGCTAGGGACTCTGTGGATTGGCGCCTCCCACTTCTACCTTCACTCAGCTCAGAATCCAAGCCCTCTTCCTCCCCCAGGTAAAAGGGGCCAGCCAGTCGAAGAGCCTGCACTTCAGGGTTGGAACTTACCAGGCTGCACAATAACAGTCACCTGAGCGGTGGCCTGCTGTCCTATCGTGTCAGTCACTGTGAGCTGGTAAGTATAGTCTCCTTCTTGCATGGCAGAGAGCTGCAGGGTTGGTGTTCTAACACCCTGGATATATAAATACAGACAGTGGAAAAACAGCCTCCCATAATCACAACATCACACACTCAGTCCTGCTTGGGTCTAAACCTTTACCCAGTTTTCTAAACCTAGTTGGTACTGGGCTATTACCTCCTAGTTCAGCAAAGTTAGTGAGTGCTGAATCAGATGCTGTGAAACATCTCATTAAAAGTTCCCCCTTTAAAGGGGACAACCCTCCCTGACACAGCAGCAGTTTCAAATAAAATCAAGAGCTCTCCCAGGACGGGGAGTCCAGAAAACGGTGCAAAGATAGCCAAGATGGGTCTCTATGACCCAAGGCAGGAAGACCATGAATATATAATAACACAATCTTAAAAAGTGTTCCTCCTACAAGGCCGCAGTGATCCTGACAAAGCTGCCTCAGTAGGAGATGGCAGCACTCAAGGTGCCACGTGACGCTGTGCCGTCTTCTTACAGATCTGTGCAGGTTTTGCAATAGCAGTGAAACCCAACGTACTACTTAGACTGAACCCAGGTGAAATGTGAGCTTGAAGTCATGCCTCAAATCTAGAAACACAGACTCTTGAGTGTCAGAAGGAACATTATACATAACTTAGAACTAACTTCCAATGCAAGAATTTGAGGTCAGTGGGCAGAAACTAGCAGCCTCTGGGCTGAGTCTGGCTTGCAGACATTTTGTTTGGCCTGTATGTCTTAAGAGCTGTAAATTTTCACATAATGCTCTAGATTTCTGTCTTTTCTGGAAAACATGTACATTCTAGCAATACTGGGATCATACTTCCATCTGGTAACCACCAGGTTGGGCCTGAGGAGCAGCTGACCCCTTCAGTCTGGGCTTGAGTTCTCTGGCTTACCATAGCCCCATCCAGTTTTCTTTATGTACTTTTATTTTTAAAGATTTTATTTATTTATTTCTAGAGAGAGGGGAAGGGACAAAGAGAGGGAGAGAAACATCAATGTGTGGTTGCCTCTCTAGCAGCCCCTACTGGGAGCCTGACCTGCAACCCAGGCATGTGCCCTGACTGGGAATCGAACCGGCGAACCTCTGGTTCGCAGGTCAGGACTCAATCCACTGAGCCACACCAGCCAGGGCTCTTTATGTACTTTTGTTACCTGTGTGGTGACAGATCTAGTCTCTTCTTAAATATCTCCAGAGAGAAGATGCTCACCACCTAGTCAGGCAGCCTACTCCAATGTGCAAGATCAACACCTGTGTAGCTCCTAAATCGTTTGACTCTCTGGAATCATCCTAGAACAGCTACCGTTTCTCACCTAGTCTTTCCCTCTGACACTGAACATTTAAGATAAAGGTTTCTGCTACTATGCTAATTAAAGGCTCCGTAAACTTCCTGGATTTAAAAAAAATTCATATATTCTATGCACAAATCTGACTTTGGTAATTAAAATAGAGCAAAAATAAGCCTGGGAGGGGTGATCCAATCTAGCAGCTCTAACTCTCGTGGGCAAGAAAAGAAAGAAACTCCTCCCTCCTACCTGCATCTCCACCACTTTTCCTTTGCTGCTGGGGCTGAGTGACCACTCATAGCTGGTGATGCCATGATCGTCAGTGCTCTGGTTCCCAAAGAGGGTGATGGAGTTCTGCGGCAGGGTGATCACTTGGTTGGGGCCTGCGTTGGCCACAGGGGGATAATCCACAGCTTTGTTCACTGTCAGGCTGGCTGTGGTGGAGTTGGTAGCCCCATCCGAGTCCACCACCGTCAGGCTGCGAGGGCAGAGAGAGGTGCACAGTCAGGGATGGGCTCTGGTACAGAGGAATAAACACGGGAGCACCGAGAATCAAGGCTAAGAAATACCACGGTGGCAGGGCTACCGATTGGTAACCGATTCTTACCATTCCTCTGGGAAACGCAGAGTAATACTAGAAGCTAACACTGACAGAGGGTTTACTGTGTGCCAGGCACTGTTCCAAATGATTTAGAACTCGATAAATCCTCACAGTTGCTCTGTAAAGTCCTATCCTCATTTTACTCCTTACACGTATGAGGAGACTGAGGCAGAGAGGTCAAGTAAGCTGCTCATGCTTGAAAGTAGAGGTGTCGGACTTGAACCCAGGCAACGTCTCCAGCGCCATTTTGTTCCACTGCCTGCACGTGTCTGTGTGCCAGGGCCTGTACACACGTGGTCTGACCTGACCCTTCCAACATTCATCATCTCACTTTCCAGGTGACTTAGAGAGGCCAAGTTACCTGCCCAGGGCCCCATTGTGAGTCAAGAGGCAAGGCCAGTTCTCTGACTCCCAAGCCCAGAAACCAAGTCTTAAGAAGAGATAGTCTATGGCCCCTACTGCTCTGGGGTTCAAAGACACTACAGTGACTAAAGCTCTCACTGCAGCTGGCTCTCCTGCCATCGTCCTGGTTCAGAGGTGTACGTATCGCAAGAACGGACACCCTGGGCAGACAGCCTCTGGGATGGACTGGGAGGGCTGGCTGCGGAAAGACACGAGCCTGAGATGGAAATGCATTCTCCTACGCAACAGTCCCACAGTTTGTGCCAGTGTGAAACAGGATTTGAAAGAGAAAAAAGTGTTCATTTATAAGAACAGGCTTTTACCTAAATGATGCTTTCCAGCTCAACAGCCTAAAGCTGCTCTTGCCACCTCAAAATGTGAGCATAAGCAAGCAAGGAGGCTTGGGCTCCTTCCACTTTGCTGACAGAGAGAGGAAAAGCATAGAAAAGACATGTCGTTTGTTTAAATCTCACCACCAGCCACAGACAGAGCCAGACATCTGTGGGTTTTTCCTATGGTCTGAAGGGGATTTTGGGTGCTGCAGCCTTGAGAAAAAGAGCACAGAAACATCAGACACAGGCATGCAAATCAACAAACATCAGAAGGAGAAAAAGTTGCAGAAGTTTCCTTCTTTCTCCAGTTTGCCTGATGTTTTCACAGTTTTTTGTTTTTGTTATTAAACATATACTATTTGTCTCCTATTTTGGAATATAAGCAAGTTATAGATAGGTGGCAAAAACGGCAGTTGCCTGCCACTGACTTTCACCTCAGTCCCTGGCTTTTGTGTAAGAACCCTGGAACCAAACAGCAGCTGACCACAGGGCTGGGGAAAGAGGAGACTGCCATGTGAAAGCAGCAGAGAGAAGGTACGTGGAGTCAGGCTGAGCTTAATGCTAATCAAACCCAAACCCATCAGTTCATAGGCTGAAGCTTAGGAAAAAAAATCGCTCTCTAATACCTTATCCAACGGAACCACTGCAGGCTAACATTATGGCTAAAAGTTCAGGCTGCCTGTGTGACCCTGGGCAAGTTACTTAACCTCTCAGTGCCTAAATTTCATAATTTATAAAATAAGAGTAACTATAATACCTGTTAAAAGGATTAAATGGGCTACTGCATGCAAAGTGCTCAGAACAGTAATTAACACATAGTAAATGTTCAAGAAACAACAGTTATTATTACTATTTTTAACAAGATCAACCTAGCCCAGGCTAAATTCCATAAATGTTAAAATTCCTACTGTAGAAATCTAACGCAAAAACCAATTCACATTTCCATTTTAAGCCAATGAGAAGACTCCAACCGTGTTGAATGGCAACTACCTTTCATTCTAAAGTCTTGAGTCAATGTTAATTCTGTTAAGTCAGAACTTGCATATTTATTCACATGGTAGGTGTTGTGCTGGGACATTCGTCACTGTGTCTCTGGTAGTATCTAAAACTTGATTAATCTCAGATCCAGTGGAGAAGACGCTCATGAGTAGTCTACTGCACTGTGGTAGGTGCCACAGAAGGGCACTGAGTGCCACATTCTCTGCTCTTTGGAGGGATCTTAGACAGCCTCACAAAAAACTGTAGGACTCAGAATGAGAAGAACATTCAAGAACACATAAGCAAAATCCATTTGGGCCACATCAAGGAATAGAGTCGAATGAGCCCTGACACAGGGTTTGGAAAATCTGCATTTCAGTTCCATGTAACTCAGAGAAGCTGGTAAATACACGGAGCCTCATTTTTCTCAAATATAAAGTGAGGACAGTACACATGGTGTTTGTATGATACAAGTGCTTTGTAACATGTAAGGAATTGTGCAGATGTAAGAATTACTCTACAGTCAGCCTCACACTCTTAATCGTATTCTAGAATGTTGACACTAGGTCCCAAACAGACTGTCTTTGAATCAAATTCTCCAGAAAGCCCTGTTAGAGGAAGATCCTACACCTTATATTCAAATAAACTACTTGTCAAAAGTAAAGATTTTGAGATATCATAAGTTAAAGAAGCATTTCCCAAAGGGAAGATATAAGATGGTAGTAGGTTCCTTCTAGATTTTTCCTGAGAAAAGGCAAAGAAAGATGGGTCCTTTCACTTACTAACAGAAATCCTAAAAATATGTTTGGGGATCTGCCAGATAAGGCTTTGAAAAGGTCTGAATGCGGTGGATCCTCATGTATTATACAAGGGCTTTTGCCCTAAAAAGCTATCAATGTTGTGACCACAAGTACCGCAAGGCTCAGAGAACCAATGGAACCACAGGCTTCATTTTCAACCAACTGTACGATGAATTTGGTATCTGTTAGAGTTACTCCAGTACGAATATAAAACCCACAAGGGGGAAAAATGGCCAATGGTAAACTTGAAGGATCCTAATTTACCTGAAAGTGTAGTTCCCAGGGACGAGCTTACTTAGTTTTAATATGGGCGTATCTTCGGAAATCTTCTCTTCTCTCAGAGGTCCCTTAAGTTCTTCCCAATGGTACTTGACGATTTTATCATCATCAGTGCTTTCTTGACCGTAAAGAAACATCAGTTACAACAGGAGCGCGCTGGTCTCAGCACTTATCCGGTTTACACAAACCAGGGCAACTACCTAGAGATTTGAGGCTAGGAAAACTTCGTGAAATTACAGACTATCTCTCCAGAGTGTTTCTTTCCTAGGAATATTGGGTCATTCTGCCTCTCTATGAATATTCCACTGCACAGTTTTCCAAGGACTCCAACACAGGCAACCTCTGGTTAAAATGCTACTGTATAAAAAAGGAAAATCAAAAACTCTTAAATGCATGAAAAGATACTCAACCTCATTTAAAATAAATGCAAATTTAAATTATACTTGAGATACCATGTTTAAATCTATCAGGTTGGTAAAGACCAAAGTTTCTTAACACATTAAATGAGTAAAGGTGTGGAGAAAGAGGCCCTTTCATAAGTCACGGTGGAAGCATAAATTGATACAACCTCTATAAAGAGCAATTTGGCAAAATTTACCTTTGTCCCTGCAATTCCTCTTCTAGAAATTTATCCTACAGATATCCTTGCATGTGTTAAATGTTATGCTTATAAGATTATTCATGGTAGCGCTATAATAGTAAGAGACCAAAAATAATCTAAATGGTCATCAATAGAGATTGATTGAAGACAAATATGTATTTGAACAATGAAATTATATATCCATATAATGGAACGCTATATAATCATTAAAAGAAAAAAAAAGAATGAAGTATTTCATATACTGATTCAGAAAAATTCTCCAACATCTATGAACAGGCACTATACATAAGTGTGCATAATGTTTTATCATAAAAAACTGTATGTATCTCTTCTTATATATGCATAAGATATCTCTGGAAAGACATATAAAATATATCATTGATTGTCTGGAGAAAAACTGGAAAGTTGGGAGACAGGGATAGTAGTGATTCTTTTTGCCATATACCTTTACATATTGTTTAACTTTGACCTATTCAAAAATATAAAATAAAATGTGTGAGCTTTTCTACCCTCTCACAAGTGCTCCCTCCTGATCTGCCGCTCCCCTTTGGCCTGCTATTCTTCCAGCCTCCCCTTCTTGTCAGAAGGATCTACGTGAAGTGTCTAACCACACCGGAGATGCCTCTGCTCCAGCAGGGACCACCTCTGCCCGAAACCACTACTGCTGTCAGGCAGTAACAGGGCGTTAATGGGCTTCCAAAGAAACCAGCGAACACTGGTGACATGATAGGCCTGAAACCCCCTGCACGCGCACAGCCAGGACCAATGGCAAAGACCCAGACACCCTCTCCTGTCCTCTGAGGGGAAAACGTGAGTGAGCCCAGGCAGGGGAGCGGAGCACAGGCTGTGAGCCCCTCCAGGAGAAGGCTGACAGGAATCTTCTTAGGCAGTGGTGGCTGCGTGAGAGTTCCTCGGTTAAGACTCAGTGACTTATCTTGCCATGACAGGAAAGAGCTTTGTTTCCATAACTGAAGTGGCAAGTTCATCTAAGAAAAGTTGAAAACCAGCAAGTTTCAACTAAAATAATGATAAATACATGCATGATCCCACTTTCTTACCATCTCAGAATAGAAATATTACTTCAAACAAGCCACATGGGGGTCTTAAATAGGGCCTGTTCTGGTCTTTACATCCTAACCAGTTGCTTCAGATGGTTGGTCTTCCCATAATGTGGCCAAGGAGCCTAAGCAGAATGCAGACATAGCTGGCCCAAATCTGCTACCAGAGTGCACTGTGGACGCCCTTCTGAAACGCCACGCCTAGGGAAGTACTCACGGCTGCCATCAATGACTGTGGACGTGGTTGGCAGAGAAATCTCCTGGAACTGTGGTGACACAATGGCAACGGGAGGCCGATTCTTACGGGGCTCTGCAAGAAAACGGTCCGGGAGAAGTTAACAGAGGGGCTTTGTGAATCAGAGGATGAGCAGACCGTTTCTGGCTGGATTAGAAATGTTTCCATTACATACCTGGTAGCTGGGGCATCACCAAATTCAAAAGTCACAAGACCAGGTTGGCATTCTAACATAAGACACCTGGGAGTGTTAAAGTCTCTTCCAAGCCTGACTATTCCTAACACTACGCCCTTGAATCCTTTCAGTGCTCATGGGCTATCTAGTTCATGAAAAGTACTAAAGCAGTAAGTGACTGCTTTCAGGCAAGCTGACCAGAGGGGGACAGCAAATAAGCTTTGTGCAATAAATGCCTTGGCAAGTAAGCTATCCCTTGCCACAGGACTGTGCTGAAAAGATAATGGGTAATGTCTCAGCCACCCACGAGCCAACTGTGTGTGAGGTGGCCAGGCCAGTGTTGGAAAAGTCACAGACCACTCTGCTGCAGCTGAATGACTGTGAGCCCAGAGGCCTTTTCTTTGAGAAATAATCAAATGGTCTTTCTGCCAAACATATTTTTAAGAGAAAGTATTACCTTGGCTACAAGGTTCAAGGAATTAAAAGAAAATCTATTACCAACAAAGTAAAAAAACCGTATTGAGAATTTGTGCCAATGTATGTGCCACTTGCCAACTTTCCCCAAATATCTATGAAAATGCAAAACAAGATACTTGCTACTGCACTGTAATCCACTTAAAAAGAATGATGGAATTTGGTGTCCAAGGTGAGAGAAAACTGGCAGGGTTTCAGTGAGGAAGTCTGTGAACAAAGGCCCACATTTCTGGAAAGAGATTAGAAAGGGCCAGCCACTTGGCTGGTTCTCCTACATGCTTCTCCCAGGCTCCTGGCTTTCTTATTCTCTTAATTACAACACATGGTTCTCTCTCAGCACGGTCCACTTGGAGAAGTAGTTCTCAGGCAGACAGGCCATACTGCAGTGTGGGTCATATGACTAATACTTCCCTGCCCGGCAAGGTGTTCCAACTAGCATCAAAGTATACGACTATACTTTGCCATCCTAACCTTTTACTGCATTGAATTAGGAATTGTCCGATAAATGTGTTACACAAAAAGAATGGGAATTAAAAACCCCTAAAGTCAGCTCTCCACTTCCCTGGGAACACTGCAGAGGGCTGAGAACATACCTGGTTTTACAGTCACGTTCACAAAGCCTTCCCCTTGGGAATTCCGACCATTTACACTCACTTTGAATTCATACAGGCCTGGGGTGAGCTGCAGAAAGGACAGAAGATCTCACAGTCAATCACAAAGAACAGCAATTATACTTAAAATCACGCATATGTGAACCTTCCCATGCTGACTGTTGGCACTCTCCTCTTCTTGCACTGTTTTCAAAATGGAGAAAGCAAACTAGCTGAAGAGATGAAACGGTGAATTATAAACTAAAAAGCCATAGCTTTTAATGTGAACCTTATTACTAGCTGACTCTAGAACAACAGAAGGGATTTCAATATCTCTGTACTCCCATTTTCATTTAAGAAGAACATTAAGGGCCCAACCATCCTACTTCACAGAGTTATGAAATTAAAACAATCATCTCTGCAAAGAAAAACATTTTGTAAAAATACCAAATTGCTCCCAAATATCTGACTATTTTTCCCTCCTGATTTTCACTAACTGTATAAACATAATATAAAAGAAAAAATAATCACCCAAAATCCTACTGTCCTAACACATCAATTGATCATATTTCTCTTATTTTTTCCCAGTCCTTAACCACACAAAAAATACTTTCAAACAGTTCATCCACTCAACAAACATTTATTGAAAACCAGTTACGTACCAGTAATTGTCCTAAGCCCGGGATTTGGAGATGAATAAGGTAAGATACTTGCCTTCAAGGAGATTGTATGTAAATGGTATTTGGGGTCTAGCTAAAATCAAAGTATGTATCAGACTTTTTATTGTTCTTTCTTCCATTCATTTAGCATGAACATTTTTCCCATTGTAACAGTCTTTTTAATAGTTATTTTAATGGCTGCAGAAGAGTATATGAAAACATGTGCCATAATTCTCATAAGCATTCCACATTGCTGGCTGTTGGAATTGTTTCCAAATTTTCACTATTATAACTAATATTATGATGATGCCTTTTGGGCTTTTAAATTATCTTCTTTGGGTAAATGCTAATTGAGTGCATGCAGCATTTTTGACCACTTCCTTCTTCTTGTAATGCTCGCCCCTTCCTTGGCTTTCACTGCCCTGCCCACTCCTCAGTTTCTTCAGTTCCCTCTTTCCTTTAATGACAGTGTTCCCAGGATTCCAATCACAGCCCATTTCCTTCTTCACTCTACGCACTCTGGATGATCTTATCTATTACCATGGCTTCAACTGTCATCTATTTGAGGTTGGTGTGCAAATTTAGCTCTCTAACCCAGACCTGTATACAACCTGATCTCCAACTCCTTGCCCCTTACTGGACACCTGCACTCAAATGTTTCACAGGTACCCCTAACTCACTCTGTCCAAAAATGAATTAATCGTCTGTAAACCTCCCCTAAACCAGCTCCTCTTTTCAGTGACTACCACCACATTTGCACGAACATCCACCCAGGGGCCTAAGCCAAAGGCTAGAATTATCCTGGACTTCTCTTCAACACCTTCAGGCCATTAATTGATCACCAAGTCTTATCATCAAGTCAAGCTCCATAATATGTCTCCAATCCAATCACTTCTCTTTATTCACACTACTATCCCTTTAGTTTTTAACCATGCATGACAGCACAGTTAAAAGCAAGGTCTTCAGAGACAAAAAATTCCAGTTTAGATCTACCACTCAATAGCTTCGTGAACTTTGGCCAAATCGCTTTATTTTTCCAATTTTTAGTGTTGTCATTTGTACAACATATATTCATATCTACATCTTGGGGTTATTATGAAGATTAAATAAAATAATTGTATAAAACAATTAGCAAAGATTCTTGCATATGGTATGAGCTCAATAGGTCGTTTTTAAGTTTTATTTTATTTACTTAGTTTTCTTTTTAACTCAGGTTATTATCATCTTACACCTAATTCTGTCAACAGCACCCTCATCTGTCTCACTAGCCTGAGTCTTAGTCTCCTCCAATCCGCAGTCAGGGTGACTGCTCTAAACGGAAAACCTGAACATGTCTGGCTCCTACCTAAAACCTTTCAAAGGCTCCCTATTCCCTCTGCATTATATTCAAAGTCCTTACAAAGGCTCCATGTGATCTGGCCTCTGCATCTTTCCAACTTACTTGTGCCATTGCTTCTCATATCATAGGGTCTATTCAGGCTGAACCACATATACTTCCCTTTTTCCCACATGTTCCCTCTAATATTTGCCCCCGTGGACATATTATCTCCCCGGATTACAGTATAATCACTCTGCCCTTTACCAAGTAAGCTGGTAATCTTTCATGACCCAACTAGGCAAACCCTAGGAAATCTACTCTAACTCCCCAGGGTTTCAATACCCCCCGCACTGACCTAGTGCATCCCTCCCATGTCATAGGTACCTGTTTCCAGTCAGTATCACCCACCAGACCCCACTCTTTGAAAGCTAAGATTATGATTAACTCACGGGTAAACCCCCAAAGCCTGCCGCATAACTAGTATACAATAAACAGTTTAGGAATAAAGAAAGGAAGGGAGGGAGAAAGGAAAGGAAGGAATTAACTGCTTGACCAAAGAAAATGTAACTTTTTATGGCTCTTAATGACTATAATGAGTCTCAAAAAACACTGGGCCAATTTACACAATCATGTGGCCACAAATAACCTAGCTTATCTCCCAAATCTGAAATCCTTCTGCTTCCGTTAAAAGCTGTTTAGTGTATATTTGCAGCTATCACCACTATGCTTCTAGTCCTCTCATCATACATGAAAACCGGAGAATTATATACTAATAAATACTGGATGTCAGCCAGTCAAGAATTTTGAATGATTCATTTTCAAAAAATTACTCATGATAAGAGTGTGGACAGATAAGTCTATATTATAAATTTTAAAAAGTGATCAACACCTCTACCCCAGCCCTGCAAAGGACAGGAGGCAAATTCACCTTGGATAGTTTGAGGATCTTGGAATATTTCCCTTCCATTTCTCCACTGTAGTCTTTAGGATGAGTAATGAGTTGCCAGTCATAGTTGTAGGTTTCTCCTATAGAATGGCAGTTACAAAAATCATCAAAACACACACCTACACACAAATAAGGCAGTCACACAGCCTGCCAATGACAAATCTCATCTAAATCTTTTTTTTTTTTTTTTTTTTTTTTTTGGTAAGAGAGAGGGTAAGGGAGGGAGAAAGAGAGGAAGAGAAACATCAATATGAGAGAGAAACACTGATTGGTTGCCACTTGTCCGTGCCCTGACCAGGGATGAAACTGCAACCTAGGCATGTGTCCTGACCAGGAATCAAACTGGCAACCTTTTGCTTTGCAAGATGATGTCCAACCAACTGAGCCACACCAGCCAGGGAGAAATCTCATCCAAATCTTGACAAAGCCTTAGTTCTTAAGATTTCACCCCAAAGCCTGTAGGGAAGCCAAACATTCTGTTGGAAAAAAAAAAAAAAGGGTAGATTCTGCTGCTCAGCTACAGTCAGGGCTTCTCCCACTCTCTCCCAGCAATGCTCAATCCTGCCCCGAACCCATCCGGCTCAGGGCCAACCCTCCCTCAGAAGACCAGGTTTTTCATGATGTGGCATCCCAGTGAAAATGCATGCCCTCCCTACCAACCATCATAGATGAACTCATTGGGCACAAAGGCCATTTTCTTGCAAAACTTCTTTTGCAACAAAGAACAGCAATAACTTCTAAATAACATGGTTCAAAAATAGCTTTTTACAAAGTGCTAACAATGCTTGTCTCACTGAGGTCATCACACCCTGGTGAGTTAAAAGAGCTACTTCATTCCTGCTGAGCTAAATAACACAGTGCAGAAGGTGGCAGGGATGGCCCACTTAAAACAGGCCCCACTGAAATTAATTAAGATCAAATGAAGCATTAAATGGTCCTCATTTGTAGCTCAGACTATATGGCTGGGTAAGGCTAGGATGGAATCCCTTGATCTAAATGGAATTCGCCCAGTAAAAGTGGTCTTAAAATTTGGGGAAGAAAGATGGATATGTGGCTAGGCAAGAGTGGGATTTGGTAAAAAGGTTTAGTTTAAGTTACCACCCAAAAGTAAAAAATAAAAGGAGACATAGGAAACCTCAAATGCTTAGCAGAGAATGGTCATCCTTTTCTTACTTCACAAGTTCAAAAGTTAAAGTTAAAACATAGAACCTAATTCCAAAATAGCCTTCATCTTAAGACCAGATTTTCTTTTGTGGGCCTGAGATACAAGATCTATCACTCTTCCTTTCTCTCCAAAACACCAGCTTGCTTTGAGCAGCTCTCACAAAGGTCTGTGTGGAAACTGGGTGAGACAGGGAGCAGGAAAGAAGGAGCCCAAGCAGGACTGGTGCTGAGAGAGGACATTTCTTCCAGCTGTAGTTGGACATTTTTTTCACATAGAAAACGGACCCATACTAGTTTGTAAGTTGACAATTTTATGATGTCTAAGGCTAACCACACATATTTACTAAAAGAACAATATTCCTAGGACAGAAAAGCTCAGGGGATAAATTATGTTTTAGAGCCAGACATTTACCCAAGGGTGGGAACAACTCGAGTGCAGTCCTGTGAGGCAGAAAGCTAGTTTTAATGATTAGGGCGGTGGTTTTCGCACTGGGCCTCCAAGCTCTGGTGGAACCCTGCGAGGAGAAGAGGGGGATGGAGAGCAGGCAGAGTTAGTCCTGCCTCCTTGTTCCCTTTGGAAGTTTGAAAACAACCACCTCATGTATCTGATTAAAGGTTGAAGAAACTGCAGAGTGGAGTGTTGAAAAAAATCTGTTTCTGAACTGTGTTTTGGAAGGCTGATCTCCAATGCAATATTAACTCACAGATATGTACATGCAAACAGAGGTCAGAAAAGGAAATACTACAATAGAGCCCAGCATATCTTTCACCAAAGAGTGGAAGCAATGGCAGCTCAAGGCAGTTCTTTCCTCACCTCCATCTTCAAAGACCACCACATCCATTTATCTTAGCTTACCACTGGAGGAGGAAAGGAAAAAGCTCTAGAGGAAGGTGGAATACACTGACAAGGAAAACACAATTTGAGAGCAGAAATATAGAGCAGAGAGGGCAGTTAGGTTCTGGAAAAGTACTTTTTGCATAAATATACTATTTGATGTTGGACCCAGAAAGTAGAAATATTATACTGGATGTGTGTATACCTAAAACAGAAGTACCCCTGCACTGACTGGAGTGGCTCAGTGGGTTGGGCATTGCTCCGCAAAGAGAAAAGCCAGTGGTGGGATTCCCGGTTGGGGCGCATGCCTGGGTGGGGCATGCGAGAGGCAGCCAATCGATGTTTCTCTCACACATTGGTGTTTCTCTCTCTCTCTCTGTCTCTCTCTCTCCTCCTCTCCCTTCCCTTCTCTATAAAAAATAATAAATAAAATCTTTAAAAAAATAAAATAAAATGGAAGTACCTCTTCCTGAATTGAGTATGACATTCTACTTGACTGACATTATAAATGACAGTAACATAGACCCAATGCAATCATTTTCCATCAAAGTATGCTTCACTTCATGTCACAGAGAGTCTTAAGGGAATATGTATGTGTTTACAAGTCAAACTTTGGTATATTACTGTATACTTCTAAGGTGAAAGGGATGTTCATATTACAAAAGTTTTCTTAAACAATGAATTAATCATCCTTTAATATTTTGTAAATTTGAGTTTTATATATTATATTGGGCCTGCCTTTTTTTTTTAAGTAACAAATTTATAGTAGCAGTAATCTTGAATAACTTCTCTACAAATTTTGTATCTGTTATTTACTAGTTGTTTGGCCAAAATAAAGAGGTCAGCCCGTCTCAGTTTCTCCCTCTTTTAAGTGGGTATAATATAACCTGTATTTATTGAGCATCATGCATATGCTAGGCACTGAATTGGGCGCCTTATATATACTATTTCATTTTGCCCTTAAAGTAACATAATTACATAGGAATTATCCTTGTTTTACTAAGAAAGAAACAGAAACTTAGAGAAGTTAAATAACTTTCTGAATATCATTCAGCTAATGACAGGCTGAGCTGGGATTTGAATCCAGTCTTGACATTAAAGACTATGATCTCAAACATATTATATAACCTCTTGTATCACATAAATTTGTGCGTTTACATGTATATCCTATTCTCACAGGATTGCTGCAATGAGTAAATGAGTTAAGGTATATAGATATCATTATAAATTAAAATATTGTCCAAATGTAAGGGGCTGTCTTACCTTCAAGTGGTTCTTGGAGAACAGATGCATTTAACTGAACTTCATTCTTAGGTAGGGTAATCTGGACACTCTCTCCAGCAAATACCACCAGTTGCTTTTTAACTGAAAATGAAAAAAATATATAAGAAATGAGAAATTAGATCCAAACTATCTCATTTTTCTCCTTCCTTTTGTGGCCAAATTTGTTTTATAAACAATATTCAGCTACTGCCTTCATTTCCTTATTATTTATCTATTCTAATCACCTGAAATTTTATTCTGCCTCCACTTTTCCACTGCAAAGTGGATCTTTTGAGGTCATTAACAAACTGCTTCTTAGCAAATCTAACAGCTGTTTTTCCACCCTCATCCTTCACCACTGTGGCATCTAATACTGCTGACTGCCTCCATCTTAAAACTTTCAGTTACAATGACACCATATTATTCTACTTTTCTTCCTTTCTAAGTTTTTCTATACTGTATTTTAACTATCGTCGATATTTAAGCTCTCTTTATATAGAGCTCAATAAACAGAATTCAGTTCTGTTTCCAGGACCATCTTTATGCTGATAAATAACTTCCTAAATAAAACAGATATTTGAAGGCCCTGGTCAGGTAGTTCAGTTGGTCGGTGCATTACCCTGATACACCATGGTTGTGGGTTCAATCCCAGTCAGGACACAGACAAAAATCAATCAATGAATGTGTAAATAAGTACAACAAAAATCAATGTCTGTCTGTTTCTTCTTCTAGCTATCTAAAATCAATTTTAAAATATACATATATAATGCTCCTAGAAGAAAAGGCAAAGGTTGATCACAAGGCCAGCCTTAATTTCTTTCCATTCCAATTGCTACAACCATAGCTTAGATCATTCCAAGAATCTTCCTTGTTCTTCCCTCTGTAAGCTCTCCCTCTGTAAGATACTCTACTCTATTCTGTCTTCCTAAAACACCTACCATTATTAGTTTTTCTAAAATACCCACCATGTTATTCTCCTACTCAAGACCCCCGCACACACCATGTTTAAGGCCAAACTCATAGCATAGTATAAGAGAACCACTTTCATCTGATCACACCATCTCACCCTTCCTACGCAATTCTGTCTCTAATTATATTCCCTCTTGTATTCCCACTGAAGTCTGCTCTTGGGGACTTTGCTAACGCTGCTAAAGCTATTTCCTTCCATTGGGGTGACAGCTTTCTTTATTCTTAATACAATGCTTTGCTTTTAGCTTAAAGCCACTCATCTCTCCAAGAAATCTTCCCAGGCCATTTCAGTTCAAACTGATTAAAAATTTTCATTTATTTATTTTTAGAGAGAGGGGAAGAAAGGGAGAAAGAGAGGAGGAGAAACATTGATGTAAGAGAAATACCATTCGGGTGTCTCTCGCACTCGCCCCAGTGGGGACCAGGCCACAACCCAGGCACATGTCCCAACAGGGAATTAAACTGGCATCCTTTCACTTTGCAGGACAATGCTCAACCAGCTAAGCCATGCTGGTCAGGGCCTGACCTACTTTTTGAACTACTTTGGCTTTTTTAGAATACCGCATCATCTCATAGCAATATATTGTCTTTATACCACTCATCGGCCTTTTCATACATGTTAGGGTTTCTCAACCTTGGTGCTTTGGATCAGATCATTCTTTGCTGTGGGAAAACTGTGTTGTGTACTCTAACAAGGTTAGGAGGATCCCTGGTCTCTACCCTCTAGATGTAAGCAGTACCCCCCTCCATAGTTTTAACACCCAAAAATGTTTGCAGGTTGTTGAGAAACACTGATTATTTACATCTGACAATAATTGTTCATCTAGTATGCGACCTTGGAACTAGAGAACTTAAAGCAAACAACTGGCTAGTCTACCCACATTTCAAGACTGGAGCTGAGAAAGCTTCCTAGACAAACAGGAAATCTGAGATGTATCAGTCTACTTGGGAACACTTCATGCTCTTGGGGAGAAATAAAACCATCCATTATGGAAGCTTCTCCATTTAGACACCCCAGGAGACGGAATAAGAATTCTCTGAAGTGACTTTCAAAAAAAAAAAAAGAGAGAGAGAGAGAAAGAAAGAAACCCTATACTTAAGGAAAGTATAATGGGCGAAAATGTAGTACAGCCCAACCCTTTCTCAATTACACCAAAAATTATATGCATTTTGTATGAATGAAAAAGTTACTTTAGTGCTACAAGATTGAAATCCTAAAATTTCATGTTATATTACACCAAAAAAACACCCTTGGAAATTAAAATTTGGCAAAAAATCATTTTCACTGGCTTTGCTTCACCAGGTTGACTTTTTCAGGGGTTGAAGATCAACTTAGTTTCCTTGATTAACCATTTCCTCCTAATACCTTAGAACAGCACTCATGAAGCACAAACTTGTTAAGGCAACATTCTACGCATAAATCTCCATCTTAAGGATAGTCTTAAAAAATAAAGATGCTGTCAAAATCAGAGAGATAAATATCTGACCTATAATCGGCCATTCAGAAGGCAAATAGGTGCACAGATTCAACTCTTTCTTCCCAGTGGCCTCTGTTTGCAGAATTCCTTGAACATTACTTAATTGAATCTGTGCCTTTAAGTCCAAGGCATGGTGGAATCTGGCTCTGGGAGACAAGCCTCATATATTCCCATAGGTTGGAGAGTACTGAGAAAAGGATGGAGAGCCCCAAATCTTATGATTACAGGAACACAGGATTAGTTTTTTCTCTAACCTACAGAATTAAAAGACATGCCTCCTTCCTTCCTTCCCACTAGAAGGGAACATTTTGATCAAATGCTCAACTTTCCCATCTGATCTCCATGGGCAGGAGCAAAGGGTCTCACCTGGATACGGTGCTGAGGTGCTCTGCAAAGAAGCATGGGGGGTGGGAGTAGTGTATTTGTAGGAGGGAGCCACTGGCAGAGGGGTAGCAATTTGGATTTTCCCAAGGCTTTTCACTTGCTGAGCGCTAGGCGTAGTGGCCAGATCCTCTGACATCTCAGGTTGGACTGAAACATTCTTTGTCCAAACAGTTATCTCCCCAGCCACATCTGTGGTTAGGGGATTGGAAATTGTAATCGCCTTATGGACCTAAAGAAATGCAAAAATTCAATTGAGTAGGCAAAAGTTATACACTCCATTTTTTAGGTCATGTCTCATGAAATAATTGCACATTAAATTTTTTTTTAATGTAAAACTGTCAAAAATATTCAAGAAACTAACATCACCATCCAAACAGCTGTTAAAATGTTGATATAAATCTTAAAACAAAATAGTAATGATTATACTCTGTATAGTGCTTTTATCTTTTTTCCCCACTTAATATTTATATTCAATCTTTCTGCAAATACTTCCTACACACCTATTATGAAACAGGCCTTCTGGGTCCAAGATATAAATTAAACATAATCACTGTGGTCAAAAGTGAACAATAGAGTGGGGGAGAGAGAACTTAAAACACAGTAAGCCAAAATGTAACTGTATCCACAAAAGTTATGATGAACCAAAGAAACACATTTTAATTCATCTCTTGGAGAAAGGGAGCATGTGAAGAAGGATGGTTTAAATAAAAGCTTTCTGGAAAGGAAGAGTCCTGAGCTGAGTTTTAAAGGGTAAAACAGTTGTTTACGCAAAAGGCTGAGGTAAGAGATGAGTATAGGCACAACGAATGAGGTTAACACGGCGGGTGTTGGGAACTGAGAATCATAAGCAAAGTGGGAGGCATAAAGTAATGGAAGGTGAGCTGGAAAGACAGTCAAGGGCCAGACTAAAGAGAGTATATGCCTATTTAAGAAGCCAGTTAATGGTGAACAACTAAAGGGTTGTATGCAGGGAAGTGACAAGGTCTGGTTTCTGTTTTAATGAATCAATCAGGTTGCTGCCCAGCATATGGGTTTGAAGTAAGACAACAGCAGGAATACCACTTAGGACGGAGCTGTGTTCATCCAAATGAGAAACAATGAGTGGCTAAACAAAGATGGTGGTATGGATTTTTTCAAATCAACTTAATTGAAATATAATTTACATAAAATTAACTGCACACATTTAAGTGTATAGGGAGGACTTCTGGCCAAGATGGCACAGTAGGTAAACTTGGCTCAGCTCGTCACACAACCACATCAAAATTATAACTAAAATACAGAACAACTGTCACTTAGGACCACCAGAAATTGAGTTGAATGGAAGTCTGACAACTGCAGCATTAAAGAAACCAAATACATCCAGACTGGTAGGAGGAAAAGAGACACTGAACAGGCTGGTCCCACATCCATGTGTGATGGATAAAAATTCAGGAGGGATATCTTGGATGCAAGAATTCCAAGCCCCACACCAGGCCCCCAGCCCAGGGTTCCAGTGCCAGGGATATAAGTCCCCATAACTTCTGGCTGCAAAAATCAGTGAGAACTGAGTTGGGGGAAGAAACTGTTGGAATTCCAAGCAGTTCCTCTTAAAGAACCCACACACAAACTCACTCAGACTCACTCCCTCTGAGCTCCAGCACTAGGGTAGCAGATTGAAAGGCACCAGAGGCACACAGGAAAAAACTGAAGATTCTGGCATCAAGGTGAGAGCTGGGGTACAGCTTTCTCCCAGACAGAAAGGTGGGCAGAGGCCATTATCCCTTTTCTGAACACTCCCCTGACAAAGCCACAGAGCTAGCAGGCTGGTACCATATATGAGACTCCATCACCCTGGCTAACACTGTTTGCCCTGCCCTGGAGATCCCCAGAAACTGTCCCACCCAACCAATGGGCCCATGCAAGCTGTTTTTCCATATGAATGGCTGGTCTTGGCTCAGGCTTCTCAACTTCCTAAATCTGCTCAACCAAGCAACAGCCGGCCTCTGTGAGTCCCCAGTCCCTGTACCTCTTGCTCAGTGGTCCGAGGCACAGAACTAGCAGCAGCCAGCATAGATTCACAGTTTGGCTCTGCCTGAGAATCTCCAAGCCCAGTACAAGTATCAGCCATCTCAGATTGCTTTATAGCTCAGGAATGGTGGCCCCAGGAAAAACACAGGTGGTCAAAGGGCAGGGGCTGACCTTGGCCTGTACCACCCGGAAATCCCCAGAGCCTGTTCACCTGGAGGACAGCTACAGACCACATCGAAACACCACTACCCTGCCCTGGCACAGCTAATCCTCCACAGACGGCAGAGCTTGGTGGTCAGTGGTCACAGCCAGTCCTTGCAGCTGACTGGCCTGGATAAATCCCTTCCATTGACCTGCCAACAGCAATGAATGCTGAACTACGAGAGGCAGGTGTACTTAGCCCACACAAAGGATGCACCTTGAGTGCCCAGCTTGGGTGATAGGGGAGGCTGTGCCACTGGGCTCTACAGGACAACTACCTCATTAGGCCACCCTACCAAGATAGAAAGTCATAGCAGCTCTACTTAGTACACAGAAGCAAACACAGGGAGTCTGCCAAAATGAGGAGACAGAGAAACATGGCCCAAATGTAAGAAGAGATCAAAACTCCAGAAAAAGAACTAAATGAAATAGAGATAAGGAATCTATCAGATGCAGAGTTCAAAACATTGGTTATAAGGATGTTCAGGGAACTTAATGAGGACCTCAGCAGCATAAAAAAGATCTAGTCAGAAATGAAGGATACACTAATTGACATAAAGAACAATTTAAAGGGAAACAACAGTAGAGTGGATGAAGCTGAATATCAAATCAATGATTTGGAACATAAGGAAGCAAAAAACAACCAATGAGAACAAAAAGAAAAAAGAATCCAAAAAACAAGGACAGTGTAAGCAGCCTCTGGGATAGCTTCAGAGGTCCAACATTTGCATCATAGGGGTGCCAGAGGGAGAAAAGAAAGAGCAAGAAGTTGGAAATCTATTTGAAAAAAATAATGAAAGAAAACTTCCCTAATTTGGTGAAGGAAATAGACATGCAAGTTCAGGAAATAGACACAGAAAGTCCCAAACAAGATGGATTCAAAGAGGTCTACTCTAAAACACATCATAATTAAAATGCCAGATGTTAAAGATAAAGAGAGACTCTTAAAAGCAGCAAATGAAAAGTAATTAGTTAACTACAGGGGAATTCCCATAAGACTGTCAGCTGATTCTCAAAAGAAACTTTGCAGGCTAGAAGGGATTGGCAAGAAATAGCCAAAGTCATGAAAAGCAGGGACCCACAACCAAAACTGCTCTACTCAGCAAAGCTATCATTTAGAATCTTAGGGCAGATAAAGAGCTTCCCAGACAAGAAAAAAACTAAAGGAGTTTGTCATCGCTGAACCACTATTATATGAAATAGTAAAGGGACTTATTTAAGAAAAAGATCAAAACTGTGAACAATAAAATGGCAAAAATTACAAATCTATCAACAATTGAATCTAAAAAACAAACTATGCAAACAAGAACAGAAACAGAATCATGGATACAGGGAGTGTTCTGATGGTTACCAGATGAGAGTGGGGTGCAGGTGAATGGGTGAAGAGGTGAGGGGATTAATACAAATAGGTAGTTACAGAAAAAATAGCCATGGGGATGTAAAGTACAGTACAGGAAATAGGGTAGCTGAGTGGAGAGTGGCAAAGGGGGGAAGATCAGGACAATTCTGAAAGCATAATCACACAAATCACATGCTCATATCAATAGATGTGGAAAAAGCATTTGATAAGGTACAGCATCCATTTATGATAAAAAACAATCAGCAAAGTGGGAGTAGAAGGAGCATACCTCAACATAATACAGGTTATATACGAGAAACCTACAGCCAACATCATACTCAACAGGGAAAAACTAAAAGCTTTCCCACTAACATCAGGATCAAGACAAGGATGTCTGCTTTCATCACTTCTATTCAACATAGAATTGGCAGTCCTAACCACAGCAATCAGACAAGAAAAAGAAATAAAAGGCATCCTAATAGGAAAGGAGGAAGTTAAATTGTCATTATTTGTAGATGACATGATAGTGTACATAGAAAACCCCACAGACTCCCCAAAAAGCTACTCGACCTAACAAGAGAATTTCACAAAACAGTTGGATACAAAGTCAATATTCAGAAATCAAAGGCATTTTTGTACACCAACAACAAAGTATCAAAAACAGAAATCAGGAAAAAAATCCCATTTGCTATAGCAACAAGAAAAATAAAGTACCTAGGAATACACCTAACCAAGGAGGTAAGAGACCTGAACTCAGAAAACTACACAACACTGAAGAAAGAAATTAAGGAAGACACAAATAAATGGAAGTATATACCGTGTTCATGGATTAGAGGAATTAACATCAAAATGTCCATACTACTCAAAATAATGTAATTTAAAAAAAATTAAGTATATAGGTCAATGAGTTTTGACAAGTGTATATACCCATGTAATGTAATCAAGAGATGGAACATTTCTATCAGCCCCAAAAGTCGGTTCTTTCCCCTCTGCAGCAAATTCCTGCCTCCATCATCAGGCTCAGGTAACCACTGATTTGTTTCTCATCACTAAACTAGTTTGGGCTTTCTTAATTTCATATTAAAAAATCTTATACATACTATTTTTGTTTCTGGCTGTTTTCACACAACATGTTTTTAAGATTCATTGATGATTGTGTATACCAGTGGTTCACTCCTTTATGTTACTGAATAGTCTACTATTGTAGAAACATAAAATTTATTTATCTGTGCATCTAGCGATAGATTTACATTGTTTTCAGTGCTCAGCTCTTATAAACAAAGCTATTATGAATATTTCAATACAAATGTTTCTGTAAACATGTTTTGATTTATCTTAAGTACTTAGAATACTTATCATTAGTTACATATGTGTATGTTTAACTTTATATGAAACCATGAACTGTTATCAAGTGGCTGTTCCATTTTGCATTTCCACCAAAAATGTATGAGAGTTCCAGTTGCTCCACAACTTCACCAACACTTGGTATTCATCTTTTTATTTTTTGGTCATTCTAATAGTACCTCACTGTGATTTAATTTGCATTTTCCTAATGACTAATGAGGCCAGTCATATATTTTCATGTTAACTTTATTTGAATATTTGTTCATTTTTTACAACTTTATTAAGGTATAACTGACATACAATGAATGAACTGAACACATTTAAAGTCTACAATTAGGTAAACTTTGACATATGTGTATACCTATGAAACCATCACTACAATCAAGGTAATGAACATATCCACCCTGTCCAAAGATTCCTCACGCTCCTTTGTAACCCCTTCTCCCCCCACCTCCATCCCCAAGCAACCACTGCTCTGCTTTCTGTCACTATAATTAGTTTGCATTTTCAAGAATTTTATATAAAGGGAATCACCCATTATGTACTTTTTTTTTGGTCTGGCTTCTTTTACTCAGCAAAATTATTGTTATTCACCATATTGTCATGTGTATTAATCATTCTTTTCTTATGATTGCTGAGTAGCATTCTGTCTGATTCATTAACCAAAAGATGAACACTAAAATTGATTCCAGTTTTTGGCTATTACAAATTGAGCTGTTATGTTCCTCTAGTCTTTGCGTGACTATATCCTTTCATTTCTCTTGGATAAATATCTATGAGTAGAATGACTGGTCATATGGAAGATGCACCTTTAGATTTTTTTAAAAACTGCCAAACAATTTTTCAAAGTTACAGTACCATTATATAGTCCCACCACCACTGTTAGCATTCTAGTCCTACAAACTTGTCTTTTTGCCTTAAAAAGGAAGTCTTTTTAATTTTAGCCATTACTGAGGTGTATAGCGGCACCTTATTGTAGTTTTAATTTGCACTTTCCTAATGATTAAATATGTTCAGCATCTTTCATGTACTTATTGGACTTCTGTGTATGTGGACAATCTGTTCATTATTGGTTTTCTAATTTAGTTACAAGAGTTCTTTATATATTCCACAAATAAGTCCTTTGTTAGGTATTTAATTTGCAAATTTACTTTCCCAGTCTATAGCTTAAGTCTTCATCTATTTTGATAGCATCTTTTAAATAATTTTATATTTTGATGAGCTCAAGATTATCAATTTTTCTGTTTCATGCTTTTAGTGACTTATTCATTCAAGACAACAAAAATGTTCTATAAGTTTTATAGTTTTAGCTCTTAAATTTAGGTCTATGATCCATTTTGAGCGAATTTTTGTGTATGGTGTGAGTTAAGGATGAAGCTTCATGTTTTTCCTATTACTATCCAATTATGCCAACATCATTTATTGAAAACGCTGTCCGTCCCCCACTGAATTGCTTTGGCACATGAATTGACCATATTTGTCGAGTCTATTTCTGGACTCTATTCTGTTTCATTTATTTAGTCTATCTTTATGCCAGTTCCACTGATTTGATTACTACTTCTTTATAGTAAGCCTTTAAGCTTAAGTCTTCTGATTTTGTTCATTTTCAAAATTATTTTTGATCATTCCAAGTCCCAATTCATGTACATGGCTGCATTAGTTTCCTAGAGCTGCCATAACAAATTACCACAAACTTGGTGACTTAAAACAGCAATCCCCAATTTTTTTGGCACCAGAGACTAGTTTCATGGAAGACAATTTTTCCACGGACTCGGTGGGGCGGGTAGGGCAGCAGGGGCGGGGGGGGCAGGGGTGGAGAGGGGGTTGGTTTTAGGATGATTCAAGTGCATTACATTTATTGTGCACTTTATTTCTATTATTATTACATTGTAATACATAATGAAATAACTCACCATAATGTGGAAACAGTGGGAGCCCTGAGCTTGTTTTCCTGCAACTACACAGTCCCATCTAGGGATGATCATCTGTATTTGCAGCCATTCCCCAGCACTAGCATCACTGCCTCAGCTCCATCTCAGATCAGACATTAGATTTTTACAAGGAGCACACAGGTCCCTCGCATGCACAGTTCACAGTGGGGTTCATGCTCCTATGATGATCTGCTATGCTACCAATGATCTGACAGCAGGTGGAGCTCAGTGATGCAAGCAATGGGGAGAGGCTGTAAATACAGATGAGGCTTGGCTCGCTCACTCGCCTGCCACTCACCTCCCACTGTGTGGCCCAGTTCTAACAGGCCACAGACCGGTACCAGTCTGTGACCCTGGGGTTGGGGACCTCTGATTTAAAACAATGGAAGTTTATTTTCTCACAGTTCTAAAGGCCAGAAGTACAAAATCAAGGCATTGGTATGGCCACATTTCCTCCGGTTTGTGAGAAGAATCCTCTGTGCCCCTTCCAGCTCCTAGAGGCTCTTAGCATTCCTTGGCAACATAACTCGTTTCCGTGTCCATCCTCACCTAGCCTTCTTTCTTATGTCACTGTGGGTCCAAATCTCCCCCCTTTTTTTCTTTTTTAAATAATCCTCACCTGAAGATATGTTAATTGATTTTAGAGAGAGAAAGTGGGGCAGGGGGAAAGAGAGAGAGAGAAAGAGAGGGAGAGAGAAAGAGAGAAATATCAACCAGCTACCTACCATACATACCCCAACTAGGGATCAAACCCACAACCTTGGCATGTGCCCTGACTGGGAACCAAACCTGCTACCTTTTGGTGTACCCACTGATGCTCCAACAAACCAAGACACCCAACCAGAGCTCTCTCTCCTTTTTCTTGTGAAGAGGCCAGTCATTGAATTTAGAGCCTACCCTAAATACAGAATGATTTCATCTCAAGATCCTTAATTTTACCTGCAAAGATCCTATTCCCAAATAAGGTCACATAGTGAGGTTCCAAGTGGAGACAATTTTGGGGAGTATACTAATTCAACCCGTTACAATGGTATCTCTCTCCATTTGTTTAGTTCTTTATTTTCTCTCAGCAATGTTTTATAGTTTCCTGTATATAGCTTTTGCACATATTTTGTTACATTTATCCCTAACTATCTCAGGTTTTTGGATACTATAATACATTTTAAAACTTTAATTCTCAATTAATCATTACTAATATATAAACACAATTGGACAGTAACCAGAGGGGAGGAGAGAGAGGGCTAACGGGGAAAAGAAGGGGAAGGGTCAAGTCAAGGAACATGTATAAAGAATCCATGGACAAAGCCAAAGTGGGGAAGGATTGGGGGGGGGGGGGGGGCAGGGAAAAGTGGTGATGGGAAAATAGAGACAACTGTGTTTGAACAATAAAAAGAATAAATTTAAAAAATAATAAACACAATTGATTTTGTATATTCATCTTATATCCTGCAACCTTGCTAAATTCACTTAATAATTCTAGTAGCTTTTATGTAAACCCCTTGGAATTTTCTAGGTATATGATTATATCGTCTATGAATAAAGGCAGCTTTACTTCTTCATTTCCAATTTTGTATTCCTTTCATTCTCTTGCATTATCACATTGGCTAGGGCCTCCAGAATAATGCTGAATAAAAGTGGTTAGAGCCATTCTTTGTGGTGTAATTGCCATCTCATTTTCCTTTAAATATTTGAACATAGAGTCCTTTACTTTTTAAGCATTTTATTTTAACAGCTGCTTTGAGGTACTTGCTAAATTAACAGGTGAGTCCACTCAGAATTCATTTCTGTTGATTATTATTTTTCCCTGAGCATGAGTCACATTTTCCTGATACTTTTTTGCATATCTCATAACATCTGGCTGAAAACTGGAAATATTTTAGTTTTCCAACTAAAAAGAGAATTGGTGCAACCCTGGATTCTGTTTTATTTTTCTGAAGGGCTATTATTTTTGGTAACCTCCCTGTACTTAAACTAGAGAATCTCTCATAATGCATACACACATGCACACACGCGCACACACAGTATGTTGCCACTGATGTCTCTGCTCAGTTTTAATTCTTACTTTCATTTTGCCCTGGGTGCCGAGACATCACCCTATATCTGCATAGTTTAGCAGTCAACCGATGATTTGGGTAGATGTCACCCAAACACCTGAAGCCCATAAAGCTTCACCCTCTGCCAATCCATCTGTGTATTGCTTGAGGAATGCAATCTAAATTTCAGCCAATTCTTAAATTTCCCTTGATTTTTACTTTTTACCAGGCTCTCTTGGGCCTCTTTCGCATGTGCAAAGTTTCTCGGTCAGCTAGGGACATGTGGAGAGCTTATCTCAACCCTTCTATGGCTCTTTAATTTTCAGGCTCTTCCCATTAAGTTTCTGGCAGGTCCTCTACTCACCCCAACAGGAACTGCAACCTCAGCCTAGCAAAGCTGTGGATTCTCTTCATTCATTCCCAATGGAGTTTGCCAATTTTAGTTGGCAAAGCTGTAAATTTCACCCTCAGCCCCAAATAAAGTGCACCCCATCTTGCAGAAAAGTTGCTAGTTATCATGTCCAGCCACACATGGTAAAACTAATTTTTTGTTTTTTATCACACATAGGATTTTTTATTTATTACCATTAAATTTACCATTAAATGTCTGAGTTTTCAACAGACTCTTGGAATGAAGGCTCATGTCCATCAGTTGGTTCAACTTTAGCACCTGTCTCATCACCAGTACCTTTCCCAAGAGTACGACCTTCACTACGAAGTTTCATGAGTTTTCCCAGTTCAAACTTGGGCTTCTTCAGCATTTCAACTTTTCTAAGACATCATGGAGTGGGTAATTAGATTGGCAAACATTTTTTCTTTTCCAATACTATCTGGAATCAATTTATTGACAACTTCTTTCAAGTAATTTGTCTGCACCTCTGGCATCATGATTTCCATCATCTTCTGGATTTGATAGGCCTGTTGATGCAGAGCATAAGAGGTCTTCTGAATCTGATTGTTGCATTTCATAGTAAAACCAACACAGAACAGACGAAGCAAAAATCATCAGTAGTCTTGACATCAACATGATCTTCAATCACGGTCTGCCATTTTTTGATCATGGAGCAAGCACATTGTCACAGGGAAGATCCATGACATGGAAATTAGGCAGTTTTTGCCCTGAACATCCTCGGTAATTAGCTTGAGTTTTCAAACTGTAACTTCATCATTCTGCAGAGCAGCTAGGCTCACTTCAAAACCACAATCCACGAGACCATCAGATGTGATTTTTGGTTCCCTGAATCCTTCCTGACTAATGCTTTCCCGATATTTCTTACTGGAAAGCTGGCGTTTTCATATCATATCAACCTTTTGTGGAAACTGATCAAAAATTCTCTTCCTGGCTTCCTTTTTGCCTCATATTATAAGGTGCTTGTTCTTGCTGAATGTCATGATGCTGCTCACACAGCCAAAAGGAAAACTACATTTTCTTGTCTCCTGAGCTGTGGTGATGGAGGTCAAGACAGATGGGACAAGCCCCAGGAAAAAGGCTACAAGACTCCCACTGCACTTGCTCCTAGCATTACCAAGAATAAACATTTCCTGAAGAATAAACACTTCTCAACTTGCTTCTGCCTCTATTACATATCTAGTAGCCAGAAATACCTGTTTTTGATTCTGCCCAGTTTTATACGTGTTTTTTACAATGAAATAACTTTGAGTCCATTATGATACCTTAAGTGAAAGTTCTCGTTTTTATTTTCCCGTTTTGAAAATTGTATACATTTCTCTTTTGAAATTCCTTAGCTGTTCCACACTAAAACCATTTTCCTTTAGTTCTCTGAACATACTTTGGAGTTCTTGACAACTAACTCGAACACATGAGTCATCCTGGAGTCAGTTCCTATTGACTGCTTTTTTTCCACTGAGTGTGGCTCACTCTTTCCTGTTCCTCTGCATTTCTAATAATTTTTGCTTGAATACTGGACATTCTATCTAATACATGTAGTGACTAAATTTTACTGTGTTTTCCTTGAAATTGCGTGGGGTACTTTTTTTCCTAGTAGGACAGTAATTTATTTAGACATAAACTAGACTCTGTTTCCCCTGCAATGTGCAGCAACTGATACTCTGTATAATTCTTGCAGCCCCTTTATTAGCCTGGTCCCCTACAGGTCTTCTTGAGTAATCTGATGATTGGCCAAAAATTTGACCATAGATTATACTCAGATTTGGGTGGTGCTTGTTTTCACTGTGCTTTCTTTATTCTGGAGATCACTCCCTAATTTTTGCCTTAGATTCTGTTCTCTGGGCCTCAAATCAGTAAGACTTCAGATTTCTGCCATCTGAGTTACACTTGGTTGGGTATTGCACTCAGTTAAAGAAGCAACAAACTCACAGAGTTCACCTGAAACAGGCTCAGTCTTTCAAAGCCAGGACTCTGCCTCTCTGATTTTTGCCTGCTTTTTCACCCAGGCCCTATGGGATCTCCCCATGTTTAGAGGTTCAGCTAGGAATTTTAGTAGAGTTTATAGTCAGGTTATGGGTTCACCCTCTTACTTTTGAAGGCACCTCCCCTTATATTTCCAGGTAATTTTTCTATCCTAACTCCGTTCTTTGCCACCATAAGAAAGTAAGACTGAGTTTTCCACTGCCACTTTCCTCTGCTGTGAGGGCTGATTAATGCCCTCAGGCAAAAAATTTTAAAAGCTGCAAATTCATAATTCTTATCACATCCAGTAGCTGTTTTTCAAAAGTAAACTCTCCTCCAGCTTCTGCCTGCTTTTGGATCCTTTCCAGTTTCTTTAAATACAATTTTTACATATTTTATAATTATTATCTGTGGGAGGGTTCAGGAGACCACTTTATTCTGCCACTGTTACCAAAAATTCTCCCTGAGAGATGGATTTTAAAATATTAAGGACCTATATTTGTGAAGCTGAAATGCATCCGGGGCTTGATGAAAAGAATTTAAGATGACTCCCATGTTTCTAGCTTGAGTGAGGGACTATCTATAGGCAGTGTCAAAAACTAAGACAGGCTGGCTCTAAGAAAATAACAGGTAGGTTATGTTTAGACATATTGAATCTGAAGTACCTCTGAGAAATTCAAATAGAGACCCCAGAATTGGAATCAAGTTCCCAAAGATAGAAGCCAAAGCCATGGGAATAAATGAGCTTACCCAAGAAGAACATATAAATAAAGGAAACAACTCAAAATGGAATATGCAGGAATACCAATATTTAAGATATGAGCAGATGAAACGACCCACAAAACTGACTAAAAAGGAATAATCGGAGGGAAGGAAAAAAATAGTAAAGTGTTGTAACAAGAAAGAAAGGACCACTGTAACCTGTATGAAATAATGCAGAGAGGTTCAAGCAGATAAGGACTCAAAAAAATACATTATACTGGGCAATTGTGAGGTTACCAGTGACCCCAGCAAGAGCAGGTTGGAAACCAAATTCCACAGGGCTGAGGATTAAATACAAGTGAATGAAGAAAAGCAAGTGTAGACTACCCTTCAAATTTTGGGATGAAAAGAAAGAACAATGTAATAGTAACTAGAAATGCAAGGGGACAAATCAAGGGATACATTTGGAAGGACTGAATTTGAACAATAAGCACGATGTTCTCAGACTGCAAAGACAATGATAGTCTATTACACAAACATTTAGGAGAGCATTTGGGCCCAACTTGGAGAAATTAGTATCAGAGACGGCTTCCTCGAAGAAGTAAAGCCTGGGGTGAGTCTTGAAGAATAAATAGTAGTTAAGCAGGTGAATGTCAAAAAATGAAAATTAAAAAGAAAGACAAGATGATGTATTTAGATTTTCACACCTGAAACCTATATAATTTTATTAACCAATGTCACCGCAATAAATTCAATTAAAAATTAACTTTTTTAAAAGACAAAAATCATGGTGGACTTCTGCTTCCAGTCAGGATGGAATAACAGGTACCAGATTTATCATCCCATCTGCAACAATTCAAAAGCCAGACCAACTATATGAAACAATAGCACTCAAGACACTGACATTAGGGAGTTAAGAAAAGCAATCCTAAGAAATGAAAATGAAATAAGATGATATGATCACCCAGCCAATTGTCAAGAGAAAATTTCTAGGCCACAGCACAGGAAGAGGAAATTTAGGGGAAGATGACAATTTTCCTGAGTTGAAGAGATCCGGGAGAGCGGAGAGCTAGATTGAGACAGAATTCTAAAGTGTGGAGGATCCCCCTAAAGTATTTAACTGAGTATTGATCATCTCATATGTCTGTGGAAATGACAAAGGCCAAAGAACTACCCAAAATGATTACAGAGCACAGTACCCAGAGTTCATATAGGCCAGGAGTAATACCTATTCCAAAATGCCAGGATAAAAACTTCATAATCCCTGGGGCATAAATTAGAATACTAACAATCACAAAAATGTATCATCTTACAGTTCTGTAAAACAAATCTGACACAGATTTCACTGGGCTAAAATTAAAGGGTTGGCAGGATTGTGTTCTTTTCTGGAAGCTTTACGATAGAATTGGTTTCCTTTCCTTTTCAGTTTCTAGGAGCCACTCGCTTTCCTTGGCTCACGATCCCCTTCCTCCATTTTCAAAGCAAGCAACGTTACATCTTTCTGTGCATTTCTTTCAGTTATATCTTTCTCTTTTAAGAACCCTTATGATTCATTTGGGCCTACCTGGAAAATGCAGGATAATCTCCCTATTTTAAGGTCAACTGTTTTAACAACCTTAATTCCATCTGCAAGCCTAATTCCTCTTTGCCGTGTAACATAACATAGTCACAGGTTCCTGGATTAGTAAACTGGCATCCTTGGGGTCAGGGGTGTTATTCTGCTTATCACAACTAAGAAGTCAACCAAAGGCGGTAAGATGGAATTAAAAAAATACCTAATTAATTAAAAGGAAAACATAAAAATACAAAGACCACACGGGACAAACAGAAAATAATACTAAGTTGGTAGATTTGAATCCAATCACATCAATAATCACTCCAATTAATTGGCACAGACTGTCAAACTGAATAAAAAGCAATGCCTGGCTATACGCAGGCTGTAAGAAATCTACTTAAAACATAAAAACACAAATAGGTTAAGGGGAGAATGATGGAAGGATGGAAAAAATATATATATTATGCTAATACATACTAACCAAAAGAAAGCCTGAGTGGCTATATTAATATCAGACAAATCCTGACTGGTGTGACTCAGCTGGTTGGGTACTGTCTCACAAAGAGAAAAGTTGCTGGTTCAATTCCCAGTCAGGGTACATGCCTGGGTTGCAGGTTTGGTCCCCAGTTTGGGCACATACAAGAGGCAACCAAGAGACGTTCTCTCTCACATCGATGTTTCTCTCCCTCTCTTTTTCCCTCCCTTCCCCTCTTTCTTAAAAAAATAAATAAATAAATAAAAATATATCTATATATATATATTTATATATATATTTATATATTCAGACAAAACAGATTTTGGAGCAAAGAATATTACCAGAGATAATGAGGATAATTTTACAATGATAGAGGATCAATTCTTCAAGAGGACATAATAATCCTAAACATGTACACATCTAACAACAGGACTTCAAAGTACATAAAGTGAAAGCTGATCTAACCATAAAGAGAAACATATATCTACAAACAGTGTGATATTTCATTACCTCTCTAAATAACTGATAGAAATTAATAGAAAATAAGTAAGAATATAGAGGATCTGAACAACATGAACCAATTTGACCTAACTGACATTTATAGAACATTTGCCAAACAATAATAGCAGGATACATATTCTTTTCAAGTGCACATGGAACATTTAACAGGACAGACCATATTCTGAGCCATAAAACAGGTCTCAATAAATTTAAAAGGATTCAAGTCATACAATGTTCACTGGCTACAATGGCATTAAATTATCAATCAATAATACACCACCACCTAGGAAATCCTCCCAAATATTTAAAAACTACACAGCATACTTCTAAATAACCCAAATGTCAAAGGAGTAGTCAAAAGGTAAATTTTAAAGCATTTTGAATTGAATGAAACTAAACACAAAATATCAAAATTTGTAAGATATGGCTAAACCAGTATTCAGAGGGAAATTTATAGCACTAAAATGCCTATGTTAGGAAAGAAGGAAGTTTCATATCAATGACTTCAGACTACAACTTAAGAAAGTAGGAAAAAAAAAGAGCAAATAAAATCCAAATTAAGCAGGAGAAATGAGGTAAGTAGAGCAGAAATCAATGAAATAGAAAATAGACAATAGAGAAAAGTGAATGAAACTAAAGACTGTCTTTGAGAAAATCTAGGCAGTCTGAACGTAAAGAGAGAGGAGGAGATGGAAGGATGGAGGGAGAAAGGGAGAACACAAATTACTAATGTCAGAGAGGTCATTACTAATAAGAGAGGTAAGATATTAAAAGGTCAGTAAGGGAATATTGTGAACTTTTATGCCAATAAATTTGACTACTGGGATAAAAAGCACAAATTTCTTGAAAGACACAATCTGTCAAAAAGAGCTATTATAGATAACCTAAATAGCTATATATCTATTATACAACTTGAATTTGGAGTTTAAAACTTCCCTACAATGGCTCTACTAGAGAATTATATTGAACATTAAGTAATAAAAAAAAAACAACTATAGACTAATATCCCTGATGAAACCAGATGCAAAAATTCATAACAAATTTTAGTACATCAAATATAACATTATTAAAAAAGGATAATATATCATGACTAAATGGGGTTTATCCCAGGAATGCAAGGTTGGGTTATCATTGAAAATCAGTCAAATTATTCACCATACTAACACACTAAAAACAAAGACCTATATGAATCTCAATAGATGTAGAAAATGTATTTGACAAAATCCAACATTTATTCCTGACACAAATTCACATCAAACTAGAAATAGAAAGGAACTTTCTCCACCTGATAAAAGACATCTTAAAAAAACCTAAAGCTGCCATCATACTTAATGGTGAAAGACTGATTTCCTCTAAGATCAAATACATGGCAAGGATGTACACTTTTACCACTTCTTTTCCACATGTATTGAAAGTTCTAGCCAGCATGATAGGCAAGAAAATGAAGACATCCATTCTGGAAAAGAAGTAAAATGGTCTGCAGTCACAAACAACATGATTACACATAGGATATCCAATGAAATCTATAAAAACCCTACCATAATGAGAAAGTGAATTAACCAAGGTTTCAGCATACAGGATAAATATATAAAAAGTAATTGTATTTCTAAAGGTTTTATTTATGTTTACAGAGAGGGGAAAGGAGGGAGAAAGGGAGCGAGAGAAACATCAGTGTGCAAGAAATACATTGATTGGCTGCCTCTCACACGCCCCCAAATGGGGACCTGGCCCACAACCCAGGCATGAGCCCTGACTAGGAATTGAACTGGTGACCTTTCAGTCCACAGGACAGTACTCAATCCACAGAGCCACACCAACCAGGGCAAATATAATTGTATTTCTATGCACTAGCAACACATGGAAACTGAATTTTTAAAGTACCAATTATAATACATCAAAAATATGAAATACTTAGGTATAAATCTGACAAAAGAGAAGAAGAGCTGTTCCCTAAAAATTATAATGCATTGCTAACAGAAATTAGAGATGACAAATAAAAGGGAAAATACACTGATCAGTGGACTCACTATTATCATTAGGCTATCAATTCTCCCCAAGTTGATCTACAGCCCCAACATAATCCCAATCAAAATCCAAGAGGGCTTTTAAAAAAGAAATTGACAAGATAAATTCTAAAATTTATATGAAAATATAAAGGACCTAGAATAGACAAAACATTTTTGATAACAAAGTACAAAGTTGTAAGATTTACATTATCCAATTTAAAGGCTTATTACAAAGCTATCAAGACAGTGTAGTGTTGTTGTCAATATAAACAAATAAATCAAGGAACCAGAGTCCAGAAATAGATTCATAAATGGTTAACTAGTTCTCAATAGAAATGAAAAGCAATTCAATGGAAAAAGGGGGGAAAAGTATGATGCTAGCACAATTGGACATTCATATGCTCCTGAAATGTACAAAAAAAGAAAAAAGAAAAAAGCTTAGACCTAAATTTAAAATCTAAAACTGTAACACTTTTAGAAGAAAACTTAAGAGAAAATCTTTCTTTGACACAACACCAAAAGCAAGATCCATTAAAAAAAACTGATAAACTGAATATGATCAAAATTTATATCTGCTCTTCTAAAGACACAGCTAAGAGAATGAAAAGATAAGATACAGGGTGAGAAAAAATATTTGTAAATCACATATCTGATAAATGACATATGCAGTATATGTAACAACCCAACTCTTAAAAGTGGGGGAAAATATGAACATTCTACAAAAAAAAATGGACAGCAAATAAGCACATGAAGAGATATTCATCATTAGTCATTAAGGAAATGCAAATCAAAACCACAATGAGATACTATTTATAGCTATTATTATGGATAATATTAAAAAGACCCACCATGCCAAATGTTGGTGAGGATGCAGAGCAATTAGAACTTTCCTACAATACTAAATGGGAACGTAAAATGGTAAAACTGTCTGCACCTATAATGTGATCCTGCCATCCAACTACCAGACATATAGCCGAGAAGTTAAAGCATATGCTCATAGAGACTTGTACACAAATGTTCCTACCAGCTTTATCTGTAGCCAAAATCTGGAAATAAAAAATCCACCAACAGGTGAGTAAATAAACAAATTTATGAGCTGTCCATACAATGGAATACTATCCAGCAATTAAAAGGAGCTTACTGACATATGCTACAAGAATGATCAGAACATTATGCAAAGCCAGACACAGATGACTACATAGTACATGGCCCCATTTGTAAAAAGTCCAAAAAAGGCAAACCTAAAGAGCCATCAAGTTAGTGGACACCTTGGACTTAGGGTGGGAGTTGGGATGGCACAAAAGTTTTGGGGGTGATAGAAACATTAACAAACTGGACTGTGCTAATGATGTACAACTCTACACATTTACTAAAATCACTAAACTGTATGCTTAAAAGGAGTTTTATGGTACATAAATTATACCTCAATAATGCTGTTAGAGTACATAACATATGGTTCCATTTATTTTTTAATGTTTTATTGATTATACTATTACAGTTGTCCCAATTTTCCCCCATGCCCCACTCCACCTGGTACCTGCCATTCCCCCCAGCATCCCCCGCTGCCTCAGTTCATAGACACGGGTCATTCACCTAAGTTCTTTGGCCACTCCATTTCCTATACTGTTCTTAACATCCCCGTCTATTCTGTGCCTACCAATTGGTTTTTTAAAAATATTTTATTCATTTTTAGAGGAGAGGGAGGGAGAGAGAAAGAGAGGGAGAGAAACACCAATGTGTGAGAGAAACATCAACCAGCTGCCTCTCACAAGCCCACAACCCAGGCATGCAGCCTGACCAGAAATCAAACCAGTGACCTTTCGGTTCACAGGCCAGGGCTCAATCCACTGAGCTACACCAGCCAGGACTGGTACCTACCAATTTGTACTTCTTGATCCCTGCACTATTTCCTCCATCTCCCTCTCCCCCTCCCAACTGATAACCCTCTAAATGATCTCTGTATCTATGATTCTGTTTCTGTTCTGCTTGTGTGCTTAGTTTTTTAGATTTAATTGTTAATAGTTGTGAATTTATTGCCATTTTTAATGTTCACAGTTTTGATCTTTTTCTTAAATAAGTCCCTTTAACATTCCATATAATAATGGCGTGGTGATGATTAACTCCTTTAGCTTTACCTTTTTTGGAAAGCACTTTATCTGCCCTTCAATTCTAAATGATAGCCTTGCTGGACAGAATAATACAGATTATATAGGTCTTTGCTTCTCATCAATTTGAATACTTCTTGCCAGTCCTTTCTAGCCTGCAAAGTTTCTTTTCAGAAATCAGCTGACAATATTATGGGAATTCTTTTGTAGGTAACTCTCTGCTTTTTCTCTTGCTGCTTTTAAGATTCTCTATCTTTAACCTTTGGGATTTTAATTATGATGTGTCTTGGTGTGGTCCTTTTTGGGTCCATCTTGTTTGGCATTCTCTGTGCTTCCTGGACTTAAATATTTGTCTATTTCCTTCACCAAATTAGGGAAGTTTTCTCTCATTACTCTTTCAAATAAGTTTTCAATTTCTTGCTCTTTCCTTTCTTTCTGGCACCCCTATGATATTTGAAGTCAGTATATCTGAAGTTGCCTCAGAGCCTCTTTAGCCTATTGTTGTTTCTTTGGATTCTTTTTTCTTCTTGCTGTTTTAATTGATTTTTCTTCCTTATGTTCCAAATCATTGATTCAATTCTCGCCTTCATTCACTCCACTGTTAGTTCGCTGTATATTTTATTACACTTAGTGTGACCTTCATTTCTGATTTTATGCTGTTGAAGTATCCAAAAAGTACCCTGAACATCCTAATAACCAGGGTTTTGAACTCTGCATCTGATAGATTGCTTATCTCCATTTTGTTTAGTTCTTTTTCTGGAGTTTTGTTCTGTTCTCTCATTTGGGCCATGCTTCTTTGTCTCCGTACTTTGGCAGTCTCCCTGTGTTTGTTTGTACTACGTAGAGCTGCTTTTACTCCCTTAGTAGAGTGGCCTATTGTAGAAAAGTGCACCAGTAAGTTCAACGGGGCAGAGCCTTAGGTAATTGCTAGAGCAGGACAACCCTTGTGACCCAAGTTGATAGGGTCTCTGATAGGGTGTTGCCACTCTCTGGCTCTGTGTGGGGAGGGCTCAGTAAGGGGACAATGCCACTGCCTGGTCTCTGTAGTTTTGTCCAGGAGGAAGTTGTCCCCCAGCCCTCACCTTGATGCCAGACACTTAAGTTTCTCCCCATATGCCACTGGTGCCCTTCCAGCTGCTGCCCCAGCGCTGGAGCTGAGAGGGAATGAGTCTGAAAAGTCCTAAGTCCATGGTGGGCCCTTTAAGAGGAGACTCCTGAGAACCCTGCTGTTTCTTCCACCACTCCAACCCCCACTGGTTTTTATAGCCAGAAGTTATGGGGACTTACCTTCCTGGCACCGGCACCATGGGCCGGGTGTTCTGCTGTGGGGCTGGAATCCCTTGTTCCCAAGGTATCCCTCGTGATTTTTAGCTACTTCCCATGGATGTGGGATCACCCATTCCACATCTCCGTGTCCCTAGCCCTCCTACCCATCTCGATGAATGTGACTTCTTTAGTTCCTTGGTTGTTGGATTTCCGTACAGCTTGATTTTCTGATAATTCTGGGTGATAGCTATTTGTAGTTTAGTTGTAATTTTTGCTGTGGTTGTGTGAGGAGGTGAGTCATGTTTACCTTTGCCTCTATCTTGCCCAGAAGTCCCTGATTCCATTTATTTTTAAATTCTAGGAAATGAATACTAATCTAAAGCAGATCAGAGGTTGCCCAGGGATAAGGGTGGGAAAGAAGGATGAAAAAGGGACAGAAGGAAACTTTTGAAGTAATGAATATCTTTCTTTGTAGTGATGGTTTTATGGGTATATACATATATCAAAGCTAATCATATTGTATATTTTAATTAATTATACTTTAATAAAACTTTTTTAAAAATATGGTATCCACAGAAGAATAAACATTCAAGCATGTTTGGAGTGGAAAGTAGTATAGAGTAATAAAAAAAGCCATTCATGCAACCAAACACATATTTTTAATGACTATACAACATCCATTTTCCCCATCTTAGAGTACTTCCATGTTTTTATTAAACAGCATCACATCATCATGTGTAAAGCTCTAAATAAATTACTGCTTTAGAATAGATTCCCAGAAGTAGGAATAAAAGTATGAATATTTTTAAGTAAGGCAGAGAGATTTTTAAAGAAACAACTTCATTTATTATTTATTATCATTTTTAAAGAAACAGGAAAAGGAAACGTGGAGTAAATTATTTTACTTCAGAAACTATGTCGTAAAAGTGAAATTTTTTAGGGGATGATATAGGGTTGGGGAAACTTTGATGGAATTTTGTTAGGCACTTGATAGAAATCATAAAAACTAACCCAATTCTGAACAAACCATAAGTCATATAATCATGTCCCAAGTATACACATGTGTCTTCTTCACAGAATCTTTATTCAGAATGATAAAAGGCTTCTATTCATGTTTCCTTTCTCCATCTCTCATTTCTCTCTCCCTCCTTCCCCTTGTTTCTTCCTCCTTCCCTCTCACCCCCATTCTGGGACCACCTTCTACAAATCAAGCAAGCCAGACCCAGTTATTAATACCATAATTGCAAATGAACAAAAATCTCTTTATTACAGGCTATTCTGTTTTGAGTAGGAGACTTCAGAGCACACATAGGATGTTGATACTTACCTGGGTCATATCATCACAGTCCAGGGAGAGGCCCTCCCTGGTAAGATACATGCTACCCTGGTGTCTACTTAATAATGAAGAACGATTTGCAAAAATTCTGTTCTCAACACATTTTGATTTGAGACACAATCATATTAAAGTAAAAACTACCACCACTACAAACAGAAATCCTGCTAGGTGAAAGGCAGTGTCTTCCTACATTAGCAAAGACAGTGGGGTATAAAAGGCATATCCCCAACCAATTCTTAGCAACCAAAGGTGGGGCTGGAGAATATGGAAGCGTTTATTTTTGTAATATAGTAACTGTTACAAAGTTATGTCTTCGCAGGTCCCCCTGAAGAAACTAAGACCGACCACCAAAAAAGGGAGAAAGGGGGAAGGGTGAAAGGGGCGTTGTTAACTAAGGATGGCTGTTTTTGAGACTTTTTTACCATGGCTCAAGTTTGGCCAATTAGCAAGGATCTGTTAATGAATTCACACCAAAATCTCATCACCTCTTGCTTTATAAGTTAACTTACAAAGTAGCCAAGAAACATATTTTCAAATTCATTTCACAGAGTAAAACCAGATAAACAGATGAAAGAACCAGAACATTTAGGAGATTAGAAGAGAAAGTGAGCAGCTATGTTGAAAAAATTTTAAAAAGGGCATTATCATTTAGGCACTAATACTTTTAAAAAAGGAAAAAGTACAATAGCTGGAATTTCTGCACCACCCTATGGAAGGCAACAGGCTGTCCAGTTTCCCGTCCATGCAATAAGGCACTCATGTTAGAGTAGCAGGGTGGGGAGGTGCGGCTAGGGGAGTGCTTAATGAGAGTATGCACATAGACAGTACTGGAAGGGCCTAGGTCACTGAGGGGTTAGAAACATATGTAATTTATAAAGGCCAGAGAGAGAGAGCAAGGGGGTCTGGGGCTGAAAAATTTTTGGTATCTGCTGCTCAGATAACTAAGGATGAGAATCTGGGAAAAATTAGGCCTCAAGGGATTCCCAATTTGCCAGGAAATAATAGCCAGAAGAATAAACTCTTGGCAAAAATTTTACAAGCCTAAAGGACGAAAGGAAAAATTTAAAAACCAAAAGAAAGCAACCAAGCAAAAATCCCTGATAAACAAACCAGAACAAAACAAAAGCAGAGAACTGCTTAGGTTTCTGTCCTTGGTTATGCAAGGCTCTTCTCTGTCTCTGCCCACACCCCACGCCTCGATCTCCGGTAAGAGGTAAGCTCTGGCCTTATTAAGAATCAGCACAAGAGTTTTCTTCAGCGAGAAAAGGCTGCAGAGAGGTGTCCAAGGACTTGGCTCATTTATCCACTCAGTCATTTGTTCCACAGAAAGCCACTGCTTTTAGGGGTTGAGATACTGTGATTATTGACTATAAACAGGGAGATGAATGTTAGAGAGAGGAGGATGTCAGTTTTCCTAAAGTCCAACCTTATATATGTAGGGATACCTAATTGGACCTTCATTTCCCGGACTCAAAGAGAATGCTCCTTTTCCTTTCACAAAGCAGGACTGGCAACAATTAATTGCCAGCGGCTGACATGCTTGTACCGCAAACATTCCAGTACCCAATCAACACACCTTTATGGTCCTCCTGCTACTAATTCAGAGATTCATGGCATAGAGCAGATGCAGTAATTAAACTAAGCAACATCAGCTTCTCCTTCTTTCAGTTGAAAAAGGGGTGATAAATCGGTGATACTCCTTTCCACTTTTGGAATTGCAAAATCTCTACCTTGTCTTGTATACAATATACGTATATTTCCCAAAGAACGAAAAATGCTACTGACAACAAAGGCTTTTGCAGTTCTGTAGGCATTTCAGGCAAGACAAGAACAATTTATGATACATTTTCCTCTCTCTTTGGATGCAGAGTTGCCTGACCTACCTTAGTGAAGACAATACAAATTAGAAACTAGTGCTGCTGGCCAGTCATCCCTAATTAGAGGGAGACAATCTGTCCTGTATACATTTCTCTTCCTTTCCCTAGTGGGATAAAGGGAAGTTTGAACTCCAAGTTCCCTCCTATAAGAAATGCCTACCAGTTAACCATTATGAATGTACACGGTGATCCTACCACCCTTCCAAAGTTCTCCGTGGCCTTCCTAAGCATAGCATACAAAGTCATATAAATTGTCTGGATCTGAAGACTTCACCATTTTTTAGCAATGCTTGTAGTTCTCAACGTGTTAATGTCAAACTATATAATGCCTCTGTGCACAAAGGCCCATTCCCACTCTTGGGGCTTATAATGCAAGTTCGATTCCCACCCCACAACCAACATCCAACCATTATCCATGTTACACCATAAAATCTGAGATCCTATTCACTAACAGCAGTTTATTGCCTCTGCCCACTGCTGGTGAACAAGAAGAAGAAAACTTCCCAGCCAATACACCATCTTCCTTCCAGCATATACCTGAAGTCTGTGAGGTATGAGATTGCATTCTCACCATCTTCCAGGAGATTGTCGGGCCTAAATCTACCATATTTCTCATTTTACTCATCTATTTCTATTTTTATTGATCATAATTACCCTCTAGTGTGCTGACTGTGCTGGTCCCTCCCAACTCTGTGTTCAGTGAATTCACGTTGGTAGCCTGAAATGGGTTATGGCGGTAGTATTTACACTATGAAATTGGCTAAGTCTACAATTCAGGACTTGTTTTTGTTTTCCACGGGAAAACCAGTTGTTAAACATGTACCACGCTAAACTGTTATGCCTATAATCATCTATGCTTCCTTTCCTGTGAGACCAAACCTCCTTTTCTTTGAACTGAATTTCCTTGGAATTTCACTCCATGATCAAAGAGTCATTTATATGCTCAGTCATTTCATGTTTTGTTCCTTATACCTCCTGCAGGACAGGCTACATAATTTGCAGGATCTGGTGCAAAATGAAAATGTAGGATCCCTTGTTCAAAAATTACTAAGAATTTCAAGACAGTAACAATAAAGCATTAAACCAAAAACAGGGCCTTTCTAAGTGTGAAGACTTGTACCACCACACAGGTCACCTGTCCATAATCTAGTCCCTGACCACTTATTCTAGGACTGAAGGTGGGTTGCTATTTTATCTGCCTCCCTTTCCAATGCTCTTTGCATACCATTACTCTTCTATCTTCATTGTAAAAACCTCTTCTCCTTGGTCGTCTCGCTGTGCACTACAGCTTCTACTCTCAGCATAGCTGTCATCTCCCAACGTATTAGTTACTGCTCCTACTGTACTGATGTCAAAATCTGGCTGTCAAAATTCTTCACCCCAAGTCCTTGCCTAGCTAAAAAAAAACAGACTCTGGATAGAATCGGACTGCCTGGTTCAAGTATTGATACTACCATATACTAGCTATGTTACCTTGGCCATGCTCTTTACTCTTTCTTTTCCTGAGCTTCCTCATTTATAAAACAGAGATGAAAACAGCACTTCACAGTATTTGTTGTATGGATTAAAAAGAGTTAATACATGTAAAAGGTTCAGAAGGGTACCCGGCACATAGTAAGTGCTCACTCAGTAAATATTAGCTGTTGCTGCTATTATCATCACCATTGTTAGAGTCTATCTCAATGTCCACATGGGTAACTCATTTTAACATGTTCTTTGAGCTCCCTGTTGATAGTAAATTTCTTCTCCACTCTACCTCAGCAACCCTCTTCCACAGCTCCATCTTAAATCCTATAATCACCAGCGCTTCTTCACCTCCAAAAACTTAATTCCAAAAATCCCTGACTACTTCCTCCTCTCTTTCCAGGACTCACATTTACCTGTGTCCCATATTTCTGCTTCCTATCAGCAAAACCTCTGAATATCAAATCTCCTCTATCATATCTGTCTGCCCCTCCTATCTTTACCTCTTTTCCTATCTTCTTACACTCTCTCTCTCATCCACTGTCGACAACAACTTCAATTTCCATGCCCCAACTTCCTTTTATACAAGATTGGCAAAGTTTCAATCTTGGATGAATCAAACTATCAGCCTTTTCTTGACAGGGCTGCTAAGAGGAAAAACATACAACTCTAAAGATCAGTACCACTCTTGTAAATTCACGGGCTCCATCATCAGTGCTGCCTAGAATTTTTCTATTTCCCTACCTAGTCTGCCCTCTCCTACCCTTCACACAGAAATGGCTATTTCAGACCTGTACCACTCTCTCTAAACCTCTGCTTTTCTTGCCTCTACCCACCTATCCCCACTCCAGCTACTTTTGCTTCTACCTCCAGTAATTCAGGCATGAAGATAGTTATTTCTATCCCACTTCAGAAAAAAACAGGACAATATTAGAACTACCACAATGTCCTCTACCAAGTCTCAAAACCCTCTTTAGCTACACCTATATGCACCCACTTTTTCCTTCCTATCACAATGAAGGAGATGCCTCTCCTCCTGCCTAAAGTTAATCTTCTGCTCCATTTCTGGATTCTAACACACCTGTCCTAGAAGGCAATGGTTCTCAAAATATGGCTCTCAGACCAGTGGCATCATCATTCTCCAGGAACTTGTTACAAATGCAATTCCCAGGCTCTGCTATAGACCTACTAAATCACGAGTGCCTGAGTTGGGGCCCAGAAATGCTTTAACAAGGCCTCCAGGTGATTCTGATATATGCTAAAGAACCACCGCTCTGAGGGATCTGTTGTTTACCCTCTTTCCAGTACCTTCAACCCCCATCTTTAATGCAATGGTTCCCTTGCCTGAAGAGCCTCCTATGTGACTGCTCCATGTACATTCTTGCCCTCCTTCAGTCTATTCACCACACAGCAGCACATCTCGTCATGTCACCCCTGCCTACATAAAGACCGACCCTTTAAGAAGGCCGCAAGGCTCTGCACGCCCCTCGGGCGCCTCTTCTTTGACCACCGGCTCTCTTCTTCTGTTTACCCAACAAGACCAGTGTCTCTCAACGTCTTTTTTTTTTATTTTCAACTTCTTGATCTTGCCACCTGGCAAACTTTGAAATCGTTATTCTCTCTGCCTAAAATACTCTTGGCCTGTTTCTTTCCCTAACTCCTGCTTCTACTTCAAGTCTTGGATTAAACTTTCCTTCCTTAGGGTAGCCTAACCTTACCCCTGAGTCTCAGGCTCCTACTAGATGCTCTCTAGAACTCTGCACTTATCCTTTCACAACCTGCAACAAACTTATAATTACTTAATTATTATAAATGTAATATCTGTTTTCCTTGCCAGAGTGTAACTCTATTAGGGGAGAAGTCATGTTTATCTTATTTACTATAATATTCCTACTGCCTTAGTGTATATAGTACTTTGTACTAATAAATGTGCAATCAGTATTTGCTGACTGACTGAGCCTTTGCATACATAGTGCCTCTGTCCAGAATGTTTTTTACTACTTTTAATCCCTTAGTAAAATCCTACTCATCCTTTGAGAAATAAGTTAAATATCTCCGTAAAATCTTCCTCTGTGTGATCCTGTTGTGTTGTGTACATAACTCTATTAATGCAATAATTATACACTACTATAAAATCTATCTTCATATCTGAGCCTTCACTAGACTGTAAATAAACTCCCTGAGGGTATAGATCATGTGTTGTTTACCTATATATCTCTAGTGCTTATAAAAGTGCCTGACATTGGTAATAAGTGTCTATAAATGTTTATGGGCATGTTAAGCCTAAGACTATACCTCTAATATTGCACTGACAGGTTTTTTTCTTAATATTAAATCTGGGTTCTAATTCTAGGTTTGCTACTCACAAGCTGCATGGTCAAACTGTTTAACCTCTTTAGGCCTCAGTTTCCTCATTAGTAAAACAGGACTAATAACACCTACTTGGAAATATTGCTATGAAAATTAAACAAAATGACATAGTAAAATGATTAGCACACACAATGCCTGGCATACAGTACTGCCTCCCCACTCTGGCTTCAACTTGATAGAGACAACCAGGACAAAACAAATACAAAAATAAATCACAGCAATCAAGGAAGACTGAGCATAGAGTGAGTCATTCCTTTTAATCATTTGCCAGGAAGAATAACAATGAAGAAAAATAAGCGGAATAAACTCGGCTGGTGGTATCTCCCTTGGCATACAAAGCTTGGTGAAAATTCACCCTAAAGACCTCTTGGCTAATGGCTATATCCCGGCTCCCTAGCCTAGCAGGTAAGGTATTAATCTGTGGTACCAACCACGGTTACTTCAGACTGGAATAGAAACTACCTCATAAGGAATGTGTTTATAGGCGGAGATGGGGGAGGGGGAGAGAAGAACTCGACTGCAACCACATCAGTCAAGTGTTTTGCAATCTGGCAGAAATCACTGCAGAATCGTTGGTGGAAACTAACACCTACACAATGGCACTTACCTGTAGCCAAGAACCAGCTTAGACTAGATAATGAGCAGCTTTCTGCTTTTACCAAACAATGGTCAGACTTGTATGGAATGAACATCACTAAGGTCAAATTATACTTGTTTATCTGGGAAGCCCCCACGAAGGTGACACTAAGCAGCTTTATACATACACTCCTCAGCCCAGGAGCGCTGCCCACCAGCACCAGCTTCATTGCCTAGGTGTGCCAAATGTAAAAGCAGACTTAAGGGATTCTCTGCTCCTACTCATAATATGCTTACCTCTTCAGAGCCACTGGTATTCAGATGACCTAGTTCCTTGGAGTCATTCACTTCAGAATGCTGTGTCACTGCAGGTGTAACTTCATCGAGAATGTCTCTCTTCTGAAGCTTCCTGATTAAGCTCTGCTGGTTACTGAAAGATACAGTGGGTCGGAGTGGAGCTCTGAGGGGGCTCTGCCTCCTCTCAGATGCCCTGCTCCAACCTATCCCCAGAATATGAGCTGCATCCTCTTCAGGTGTAAAGCCTAAATCATCTGCAGTTTGGAATTTTTTTAGAAACACCAGCATGGAATTAGAAGACTCTGTCCTAAAAGCCTGGCAGCTCTGGGGCCTGCTGCAGTCAGCCTGAATGCACATCCCCTCTAACCACCAAAGGGCATGGCAGGCAGAGTCCTGGCAGCAGGCATCCCAACATGACTGGAGAGAAGGGGTTCCTTCAAGAAGATGGAGGTGATTTTCTCCCCCAGATCTCAGGCCAATTCCAAATTGTGTCTTCACCTGCTCGCACCTGCTCTCACTGGCATCTAAAAACAAAGAATGAAAATATTTTAAGATGAAATAAAAACAGAGACTACTGTTCTGTAAAGAACCTTGAACACCAACATTTGAGGCTATTTTGAAGACTGATTTTTAAGAGGGTGGGAAAGCTACCTAGTAAGAGGAACAGAAGAAGCAAAAGAGAATGTTTTTAGCTCAAGATATTTTAGCTTATAGAGCACTGCCCCACCTTCAGGGCTGGTTCCCCTCTCAGCGAGTCCTTTTCATGTAGAACTCTATCTAGTTCATGAATCAGGGGGAAAAAAACACACAAACACACAATCAAAAGAGCTATTCTGGTGGCAGCATATGCAGGGAAGGGGGCAGGGTCCCACCACTTGATCTCTCACTCCCCTCTAAGGCATTTCTCAGGAACAGTGTGAGGACTATGGGACCAGAAGAACAGAGAGCTGAACAAACTTGAGTACTTCCCCCACTGAACTGGCAGCAACACAAACAAAATGCTTGATCTTTAGCAGGTTACAGGTTATCACGTTCTAATCAAGTGTTTGCCAGAGTCAGGTGGTTTTGCATATCATGGTATCAGCCAGACCAGGATTTTCATTTGCTAGAATGAACTTCTTAATGACAAGGATGTCATAATAGGGAAAACAGTGACCTACTATGGTTAACCTAGATAACATGGTCCAAACTTCTGGCTAATGTTGCTAACGGAGAAACTTTTGGGCTGTAGAATTACTGCAGGCATGGCACTGACTTTCACTTCCGCATTCTTAGATGCAGTAAAGTCAAAGCATGCTCTAAATGAAAGTTGTTATACAGAGTTCATTTTAAGGTCTTAGTTATATAGGTGTCTGTAACCAACTATGGTCAGGGTTATATAGAGCCAGAACCAGGGGGAGGCAAGAGAGGTGCCTCAGCACAAAATTTAAAGAGGTGCTCACTCTCAGAGTCATGAAGTGCAAGGCTGGTTTACCCAACCCTTGAGAATGATTATCTCCTTAAATTTAGTGCCATATGTGCCTCTTTCTTCACCCTAGCCCTGGCCCTGTGGTTATAACAAAGTATATTTTAGAATTTCATACAGAAAATATGCAGAAGAATCAAAGTATTAAAGATGGATAATAATGTCTGCATGTACACATAACTGGAAAAGGGCTACGATTAGCTAAAGCAACAAGCTGATAATCATCCAAAGCCAACCTGACTCCCGGGAAATACCTACTAAATGTCCAAAAGACTAAATGTGGACACAAGTCAACTGAGAGATAAGAGGAAAACAAAGGCAGGCTTCTGGATCACTGAGTTGAGCAAGCACTAGCAAAGCCAACCTGCCATTGTTCTTTAAAAGAAAAGAGACATGCATTGGCACCAACTTAACACCAGGCAAGGCATAAAAAACAGAACTTCCTTAAGAAATAAATGAAGAAATAACAACTAGGAAAAAAAATAAGCTACCAAGAGCAACAGAATTCTCATTTCCTCATCCATCTTCCCACACAGTAACCAATGATATGAATCTTGGTAACAGCTGAGTGTACAGACTTTGTTGAAATCAATAAATTGTTCAGTAAGTGCTATATTACCTTTATATCAACTTTTCATTACTCTTCTCAGAAAAGTTCATATTTAACAATGAAGAGGTCCATAAAAATGAAAATAACTCATAACTTCTCTGTAAGCCACTATTTTATTTCATTTTTTAAAATATACTGTGACCCCCACTTCTACTCTTGAGGGAGAAATTGCCGGAGGATTTCCCTTCCCACTATGAGCAGCTAGAAAACCAGACCAAATATATGATACAACTGTTTTTAGACAATGAACTACAGGTAGCCCAGGCCTGTGATCTCAAAGAAAAAGGAAACAAACAAGGTGTGCCCTGTAACCACCATGGCTTTCCATATAGGAGCAAGCTCCAAACTGTGGCACAGGGAAGGAGATCCCAAGCCCAAAAGGGAAGTCCTGCTGAGGAAAGAGAGTTCAAGGTGACTGTGATAGAATTTTGGAGCAAACTACCAGAAAGGAGAAAGCCCCTCAGAGAAAGAGCTCCAGACATCTGGATAATGGTCCCCTTCAGTCCTTGACTGAATTACTAATTTATGCCAAGTATAGGTTGAAAGTACATGAAGGAAATTAGAAAATATTTTGAACTGAATAAAAATTAAAACAAAACATTAAAATTTATGGGATGCAGTTAAAACAATGTTTAGAGGGACATTTATAGGTTTAAATGTTTATCTTAGAAAAGAAGTCTAAAGTCAATAATCTAGAGAGACATACAGGGAGAAATGCCGTGTGATGACAGAGGCAGAGATTGGAGTGAATCAGCTGCAAGCCACAGGAGGCCAAGGACTGACATGACCACAAGAAGCTAGGAGGAGTCAAGGGAGTATTCTACCTAGAGTCTCAGAAGACCAACCCTGCCATCACCTTGATTTTGGACTTCCAGCCTCCAGAACTATTATTGGCTTATGCAAGATTCTTTGCCCTTGCCTGTAAGAACAGTTCAGGAGCAAAGGGCACAGCCCTGGGTGACGGTACAAGAAGTTCTGCCAGGTATCTATGCAGTCCAGGAGTACTGGTTTGACACAAAGATGTCAGACCAAAGCAAAATACTTCTGAAGGATCTGCTCTGGAAGAGCGAACAGAAAGTGTCATGTTTGATACTGGTCTGGATTGGGAGGACTGAAGCTTCACAGAGGAAAAACACTATAATTTGGGGAAAGTCTTCAAATATAATTCCTCCTTTATTAGCCATGAGAGAAATCATACTGGTGAGAAATCCCATAAATGTAAAGAATGTGGGATAGTCTGTATGAGTAGCTCATTTCTTTTAAATCATAAAATTCACATCAACAAGCAATCTTATAGAGAGGTGGGAAGTTTCTCAAAAAGCACTCAACAATTACTAATCATCACAGAATTCACTCTGGAGAGAAACAACACTCAATGAATGGACAAAATCTTTCAGAAAAAAACTGTATCCTTTCTGAAAAAATAGTGAAGGAAAACTTCCCCAGTCTGTTGAAGGAAATAGACTTTCAGAAAGTCCAGGAAGCTCAGAGAATCCCAAAGAAATTGGACCCAAGAAGGAACACACCAAGACACATCATAATTACATTATCCAAGGTTAAAGATAAGGAGAGAATCTTAAAAGCAGCAAGAGAAAAGGAGACAGTTACCTACAAAGGAGTTCCCATAAGACTATCAGCTGATTTCTCAAAAGAAACCTTGCAGCCAAGAAAGGGCTGGAAAGAAGTATACAAAGTCATGAAACACAAGGACCTACATCCAAGATTACTCTATCCAGCAAAATTTAGAATTGAATGGCACATAAAGTGCTTCCCAGATAAGGTCAAGTTAAAGGAGTTCATCATCTCCAAGCCCTTATTATAGGAAATGTGAAAGGGACTTATCTAAGAAAAATAAGAATATCTAAACTATGAACAGTAAAATGACAACAAACTTACAACTATCAACAACTGAACCTAAAGAAAACAAAAACAAACTAAGCAAACAACTAGAACAGGAAAAGAATCACAGAAATGGAGATCACAGGGACGGTTATCAGCTGAGAGGGGTGGGGAGAGAATGGGGGGAAAGGTATAGGGACTAAGAAGCATAATTGGTAGGCACAAAATAGACAGGGAGAGGTTAACAATAGTATAGGAAATGGAGAAGCCAAAAAACTTATATGTACGACCCATGGACATGAACTAAGGGGGGAGAATGCTGATGGGAGTGGAGTACAGGGGAGAGGATAAAGGGGAGGGAAAAATGGGACAACTGTAAACATAATCAATAAAATATACTTAAAAAAAACTGTATCCTTTTAGGTCATCACAGAACTCATAGCAGTTAGAAACTCTACAAATGTGAAGACTGCAGGAAAGCCTTTGCTCATAAGGCAACCCTTAATCATTATAAGAGAATACATAGTGGAGAAAAGCCTTTTTAAAAATTTTTTTGGAAGATTTTATTTATTAATTTTTTTTAGAGAGAGAGGAAGGGAGGGAGAAAGAGAGGGAGAGAAACATCAATGTGTGAGGGAAGCATCAATTGGTTGCCTCTTGCAAGCCCCCAAGCAGGGTCCTAGCCAGCAACCCAGGCCTGTGTCCTGACCCTGAATCGAATCTGAGACCTTTTAGTTTGTGGGAACCCACTGAGCCACACCGGTCAGGGCAGCAAAGCCTTTTAAAAGTATGAATTTGGAAAAGCTTTTAGGGATAATGCAACTGTGTTGGAACATCAGAAAATCCATGCTAGTATAATGAATGTGAAAAAGCCTTTAGGAAGAGCTCAACTCTTTTTTTTTTTTCTTTTTCAATTTTAAGATAGCATGGGTTTAATCAGTGTTTCAGTGTGGAATTACTTTAAAAGTTTTTTGTTGTTGTTGTTGTTTTTTAATTAAAGCTAGTTGGCCTCCAGTGGCACTGGAAATGTAAGAAAAGGATCTTGTAAATGTTGAGAAATGGGCTAAGGCTGTAGCATGAAGATACCGCAGCTCAGATCTTAAGAGTCCAGTACAGACACTCCTGGGGGGAAAAGCGGTGTTTAATGAGACACAAATAGAAAGAGGCAGGACTGATTTAAAAATATAACCCCCACACCTTGAGGCATACAGGTGGGTAGGTGGACTGGATTGGAGGTAGGAGCTCTTTCATCAGGCCCTTTAGGAAGAGCTCAACTCTTAACAGCATTAAAGAATGCGTACAGGAGACAAACCCTACCACTATGGTAAATGTGGAAAATCTCTCAGGGATATGTCCTTTGCTGGACATCGGAAAATTCATAATGGAAATAAACCCTATTGGTGTAATGACAGTGGGAAGGCCTTTATGAAGAACTCAATTCTTATTGGGCATCTGAGAATTCATACTGGACAAAAACCCTATCACTGTAAGAAACGTGGGAAAGCCTTCAGATACAGCTCAAGCCTTGTTGAATATCAGAGAATTCATACTAGAGAAAAACCTTATGAATGTAACTAATGTGGGAAGATGTTTTCCCAAAGTTCAGCTCTTAGCAGCATAAGAAATTCACAACAAAGAAGGGGCCACTCATTGTAGTTAGTGTGGTAAACTATAGAGAAGTAGTTTATTCCTTCTGAGCATCAAAGAGGAGACATTAAATAAATTACACATTTATCAAAAATATTCTGTGTACCTCTATCCTGGAGAACATCTCACTCTTAAGGATTTCATTATAGTATAGTTTGTACTGGTGAAGTATGTGAAGAACCTCAATGTCTATCAATATAGAAACAGTTACTAAAGAATAGTATGTGCAATTGAAAACAATGATGTAGTATCTATCTATATACAAGGTGAGGCAAAAGTAGGTATATGGTTGTGAATAAACAAAACAGTTTATTCTTGTATTATATGTTAATTATTGTATTACTTGCCATATGAACTGTAAACCTACTTTTGCCCCTGTACAGCCATAGAAACATTTCCAGAATGCCTTGTTAAGTTGAAAAAGTTGCAGAAAATCTATATATTATGATCTTATATTTTTAAGTGAAGCTTTTTTGTTTGTACGTATATATTATATGCATTCAAAGGATCTGGAAAAATAAAAACCAAACTTTAACAGCAAAAATTAAAAAATCAATGATCTATACTTTCATCATAAAAGCTAGAAAAGGGTAAATTATACCCAAAATAAGTAGAGATAAGATAAAGATAAAAGTAATCACTAAAACAGAAAGCAAACAAAGAAAAACAGAGAACATCAAAGAAACAAAAAAATGGTTGTTTGATAAAGCTCTAGTCAGAATGATGACAGAAAAAATGAGAGATGTCATAAATTATCAGTATCAGATATGAAAGAAGGGATATCACTACTGATTCAGTAAACCAGGGGCAGCAGACTGTGGCCCATCTGGAATTGTCCATATGCTGCCTCTTATTGCAAACAAAATTTTATTAGAACACGGTCACACTAATTTATTTATGTATTGTTTATGGCTCCTTTTGCTTTCAGATGGCAGAGTTAAGTAGCTGTAACAGAGTTATCTGAAGACTGGCAAAACCTAAAATATTTACTATCTGGCCCTTTAAGAAAGTTTGACAATCCCTGATCTAAGAGAATGTACTTTTTTTAAAAAATACTTTATTTATTTTTAGAGAGAGGAAGGGAGGGAGAAAAAGAGGGAGAGAAACATCAATGTGTGGTTGCCTCTCGCACACTCTCTACCAGGGACCTGGCCTGCAGCCCAGGCATGTGCCCTGGCTGGGAATTGAACTGGTGACCCTTTGGTTCGCAGGCCAGCACTCAATCCACTGAGTCACACCAGCCAGGGCTAAGAGAATGTACTTTTGTTTGACTTACTATTAACTATTGAATAAAGCCTCAGTTTACATGCTAATAGAAGATTAATAAGTTGCAAATTATTTTGATTTTTATAGAGATGAAAATGATTTCTTTTGGTATAATGGATAACCTCTAAGGTTTAATTAATAAGGCACCCTTATTTCCCACCTAGATATTATCCTTATCTCCTTATTCATTCATCCTTTCAACAAATATTACTGAGCATCTGTTTCATGCTAGTCATTGCTTTGTGCCCAGACTGAAATTGAAACCACAAACCTTTTGGTGCACAGGACAATGCTCTAACCAGCTGAGCCACCCAGTCAGGACAAGAGCATTTTTGAAAAATACATAGCCAGAGAAGGTGATCCAAACCAGCTGTTGAAGGAAAAGCTATTGATTCAAAATGAATTTCCCAGTTTACTGAAAGGTCCAAGCACCCTAGAGGACCTCTTTAAAGAACTGGACAAGAATGGAGAGAGAAGAGTTAGTTTTGAAGAATGCCAGAGGTTACTGAAAAAAATATCCCAGTGAGAGAAAAAACAAAAGGATATCTTTTCGCTCATCAACAGAAGAGTACCTGGGAAGTGGCCATATTCTGCACGGAGTCCCCAATGTCTCTGTTTAATTCTTTCCTATTATAATGGTCTGGCAGTGATATCCAATTATTGCTAATAAAGAAAGTCTTAGACATGCAACAACAACAACAAAAGAATGCACAGTCAGGAAACCAGGCAGCCAGGTATCACATAGGTCAATCATACTGAAGATATTCTGACTGATGACAAGACTTATAGATGAGGGCCATTTGTCATCATAAACAAGGGAGGTGAATGACAGTTGGCAGATGAGTAATGATTAGTGGTATAAACCTCAAAGAGCAGAAGTTTTTACATGAAAGTGGAGGAGTACTGTTCAAGAAGTGACAGTGAGGAGTAATAAGAGCATCAGATCCACCTCCAAACTCATACGTACATGGAATGAGCAACCATTGCCTGCAGGCTAGAGGGAAAAACAGTCTTTCTCCAAGAAAAAGCCAGGTCTCAGAACATTCCTCTCTCTCATGTCTCCACTAACAAGTCTGAGTATAAAGGGGATTTAGTAATTCTGTAGATTCTTGTCACAGTGAAAAAGTTGGGGAGGTAGAGGTGGTGAGAGTGAGTTGAAAAGCACAAAGTTATATATGCAATGCTTTGTATACAATGTATAACAGCAATGTCAAACCAGACTCCCACAAATCATAATGGTTAAAGCACTTTATTGAGAGAAAAAAAGGGAGGATGGGAAAATATGGTGAGGAACTGATGGCATGACTGCTGCCTATCCATCTGCGTATAAAATGGTGAAAGTCTGGAGGCAAATCATGGTGGATGTCTTAACAATGGTTTGGGGGGAACAGATTTAGAATTAGGGAAAATGGTCAATGGGATTTATGGGGATTACAAGGTCGAAGGGAAGGTAGCAAAAAATTCCAATTCCCTGGCTGTTGCTAATAGCTCTAGTTAAATCCAGATCTCTGAAAGAGGAGAAGATAAAGCTGGGAGCTACAAGACTGATTTGTCCTTCACAAGCCTTCTGCTTCCACAGCTCCTGAAGAATGTCACAAAAGCTATACAAATATCTGGTAGTATATGTATAAAAGAAACATTTCATAACCCAAACACTCTTTGCTTTATGAGGTGACCTAGAAGCCTCAGTTTAGAGATCTCACCCATTACTCTGGCTGGAGAGAACATGCTCAATGAGAAAAGAAAACCTGGGGGAGTCATAAGGATGTTCCAGACTCTCCCACTTCATTTGTATCTCTTAAAAAAAAATTTTAAAAAAATATTTATTTACTTTCAGAGAGAGGGGAAGGGAAGGAAAGAAACATCTATGTGCAAAAGATACATCTACTGATTGCCTCTCACATGCCCCCAAACAGGGATCTGGCCTGCAACCCAGGCATATGCCCAGACTAGGAATCAAACCAGTGACCTTTCACTCCACAGGCCAGCACTCAATCCACTGAGCCACACCAGCCAGGGCTCAATTTTACCTCTTGATTGCTATATTGTTAAAAATTATTGCTAGTCCTGACTGGCGTGGCTTGGTTGGGTTCAATTCACAGTCAGGGCACGTGCCTAGGTTGCAGGTTCAGGAGCAAGTCAAGGAGCAGTCAAGGAGCAAACATCTGAGAAACCAGCTGATGTTTTTCTCTCACATCAATGTTTCTCTACCTCTCTTTCATCCTCCCTTCCCCTATCTCTAAAAAATAAATTACAAATTTTTTTAAATTATTACTAAAATTTAGTTATAGGCAAGGTCTTTAATTCAGGTGAATCTTATCTGACAATTTTAATCCTTTGTCTTAGGTCAAGTGAATAGAGCCTGAGAGGAAAAATGGTCAGAAGCACTTATTGACCAGGTGTAAAAGACCTGTGAGTTCTGGGGGAGGTTAGCTGTCTACAATGTTGCTAAGAAAATTAATCCCAATAGTTGACAATAAGGGAAGAAAGTACTGTGATCTCTTGGTTCATATGTTTAGTAAGTGGGATTTTGACTGAGTTATTTTTATTAAATATTATTTAATGTTTGCTCTACTATGTATTCAATAATAAAAATATCAGGGAAAAAAACAGTTCTTTTTCCATCCATTCAGTGGATCATAGTTCTTCCTTTTAGATAGTTAAAAGATGGTTAACTGTCTTAAATAGTTAAAAGACATAATGACATGTATTCCAGTTTCAGCTCTAGATTAGGTCCATCATTTACAAGTACTTTAACCTTTGGAAAGTAATTTAAGCTTTCCAAGATTTAATATTCATTGCTTTCATTGTTGTTACTCTTGAGAAAGGAGTTCACCAGAGGAGGAAGCAGGGAATCATTCACAGAGTCAATATTGGATTCTAGATGTAACTTGGATAAAAGGTAAGATGAAAATAAGCTCCAATTTTAGATCAGTTCCTCTCCCTCACCACATCACCACAGTCTGACTCTGTTCCCAGGACCTAAAAAAAAAGCAATATTAAATCCTTATAAAAAGGGGCTTACAGTTGGTCGTTAAAAAAAACCTGTGGGAAAGTCTAGAACTTGCTGTTGGTAGGAGCATCTACAATAGAAAGCTTACCAGGTTGAGAACAGGAGACAGAGCCATTCCCTTTCCTTTTAAAACCAGGGCCAAGCAGGAACTATAGTGAGACAGGACAGTAAGAAGCTAGGAAAATTCCTTGGCAAGCAGAAGAGGGAAACTGAGACAAACAGCTGAACACAATGCCCAAGCAATTTACGGCCAGATAGGAAAGGTCACCTCCCTAGAGAGAACATCTGCGCTTCAGCTGTATTTCAGCCCCTGGACCAGAAAAGCAGCAAAGCCAGGTGGGTATCACCCAGACCAATAGCAATGACTAATGACCCTAATGACCCCCTGGCACTGACCAATCAGTGGAGAACATAAGACCAGATCTCTAAAAGCCCACCCCTCGAAAACTAATGAATATTCTGCTAAAACCCTCCCGCTAAGATTCCCACCAGCAAGAGAGAGATAAAAGCCTCAAGACAAAAGACCCTGCCTGTGCGCCCTGCCCCTCTGGGGAGCAGCCAGAGCCACTCCCTTTCTCCTCTTCTTTCCTGTCCCAAGCAATACTCTAACCTTATGAATATCCGTGCTATGGTCTTTCCTGTAAGTCAGCCTCCAGATTTTGTCACAAACTGAAGGCACCCAGGCACCCAGGGCCACCAGCCCTGCAGACAACACCAGTACCAAGGAATAACCATGCACCAACAAAGGTGACTATGCTATTTACTCAACTTTTATTGATGCAGGTTCAATCTCAATCAGTAACAATTAATCAAGAGTGATAACACTCAGAAACGATCAGTAACAATATCACACAAGAGAACTAGGGAATAACGAACCCAGGTCCCAAGAGTCCAGACCAGGTCCGGGTCTGAGAGGCAGCCGGGCAGGCCACATTTTTCAATGCAGAGTCAGAGCGACAGGATTGTGGCAGAGCTTTCTCCAGACGTGGAATGTGCACCACATCCCAAGGTGATTCACTCTTCAGATCATCCATGGTTTGAAACCCTCTGCTTATATACTCTTATATGATGCTTCTGATTAACACATTCTGATTAACACATTCTGTGCAACCTTGATAGGCACATGTGGTTTATGTCGCTCTACTGCACCTGCTCTAAGAGGATGGTGTTACCCTTCAGATAAGCAAAGGATGACCACGCTGTACCGTGCATGCTCAAGAGGCTGCATTATCCTTCTGAGTCCTTGCTCTACTGCTCATGCTCTAAACATGGCTTCTTAGTTGACAGAACTGGCGCCATCTTAATGTGTCCTGCTCTCCACACTTCCCCACAGGCACACATCTAAACTCAAATGCAATGGGCAGCTGGCAGCTTGACCAAGGATAAGCCCCTAAACCTGTCCCCAAGGCCCCCTTTTCTCTGACTTCCCAGTGAGCTTAACAGCCCAGCCTAGGCTCTTCTGTTGCTTCTTCTATGCTAAGTCCATCCTTGTTTCACAGTCCCCAGTTTTAAAAAACGTACTCTCACAGCCACCTGGATTCATGTTGTGAAATCTTTCCCACACGAAGTTGAGAACCTATGCACTCCCAGCTGGCCCTCGGCAGACCCAGTCAGGGCCAGGCCGCCAATCCCGTAACCACAGCCTCCCATATGTATTACGTGAAGAGTCCCCAAAACAGGAGGCTCTGGAACTAGCAATGCTTACTTATCATTACTGCCTCTCAAAAGACAGAATGCTGATAAATCTGGCACAAAATCTAGACCAAGTTTCATAATTCCAAGCAGCAGGGTGGAAAAGTCTATAGAATATATGAATTACGGCCAGAAGGAAATACACCAAATACTTTTAGAAAGCTGTGAAAAACTCTGGAATTATTTAGAGGTAGGGCTGTTGCCTCTGGCATTCTTAAACCTCAGGTGGCAAGCTTGACTTCTCCAGCTAACGTGGAAACTGTGCCGGCTGGCAACCAAGAGGAAAGCAGAGACAGATGCCCCCTATCTTAGGAGCTATATTGTTAAGGTCCTTGGGCAGTCACGCTTTAACCAAATTCATCAAATTGTATCCCAGTGAACGGGCTGAAATGGTGGGAAAGAGAGTAGAGAGAATGCCCCACTAGTATTATTTGAAAAGAAAAAGAGCAGTCAATAAATTCTTCTCTGGGGCAGGGGGTGTGGGGTGGCAGCAAGGGGAACCAACTTTCTGTGGAAAACAATACATGGTTAGGACATTTTGTAGGCAAAATGTGTACTTTTAACATTCACTGAAACTAAAATTCTTTTCCTGAAATCTCACAATTTTATAATATGGTCATGAATCCATTCAAAGCTTTCCTATAATAAACCATCATCAAGCAATAGGACAGAAGCCTTAAATTTGGTGAAGTCAGTGACTGAACTATGGCTCTGCACCATCTGTCTTCCTGTCACTATCATCAAAAGTACGCATTCTCTCAGAAGCAGCAGGTCTCGGCCAAGATGGCTGCCATATGAAAATGAGACAAGCAGGCATGTTATCAATCCCAAAAACAACTCACAGGAACTGTTCAAAAACAAACCACCCCAGGGGGCACCCTTCACCTTCCTTTTGACTGTCAGCATGTCTGTCACCTGCACACCCACTAATAAACAAATACAAAAATGGTCCCACAATACTCTCTGCACCAGCTCTCTCCTGCAGGGGGTTAGCCTATTCAGAAAGCCAGGCAGAGGAGGTAACTAAATCCTTTAAAGAACACAATCGTGTATTATGAAGTTTGGAAAAAGCCAGGGTAATAACCACTGCCCTCTCTCCTTTTCAAAAGGGCCAACACTTTTTTCCTCAACTGCACATAGGTTAGATTGAGAGGTAGAAGCAGCCTCACAAAACAGTCCTTTGAAAAGAAAATAATTACTATTTATCGCTTTTGCTGTGTGCCTAGCTTTCGGAGTACAGTTTGTTAAATGTTATGGTGTAGGTGATTTGTGGAAACTAAACTAACTGCTAAACAGGAATAAGGAGGCATAAGTAAGCTCTGTACCCACAGTCTGACTCCTTTCCCTTTACTGTAACGTTCCCATTTTTCCCAAAGGCCATTCTGATCAAAGACAAACTCCCTAGGGAACTAGCGGCTCAACAGATACCTCTCAGACACTATTCACATTAATTCTTGATTGTCTGACAGATGGAAAAAAAAAAGGCTTCCAATGAACGATGACAAAACCTGAGTCTTGCAGCCCTTCTCTAGTTAAGAATACTTAGAAGATTAAGTTCTCTCCTATAACACTGTCACTAAGAAAACTCAAAGGTACTAGATTTTGGCAAACTGACAAAGAGAAAAATAGTACAATAACATCTCCAAAAAAAGAGGGCAATATTTACAGGCAAAAGAAGAAATAAATGTTCTTTTAATCTACCTAACTTAAGGCAGGATAACTATACTTTCAAGGTTAAAAGAAGAACTATAAAAGCTACCCTTATTTAATCTTGGTTTAAGGAGAAAATATATTCAGTCTCCAAGTTGAGGTTTATACAGAACCCTCAGAAGACTGAGCTTAAAAATTTGTTTTCAAAAGAAAATCCCATATCAAGATCAATACCCTTATTCCATCTTACTCCATCTTCTGGCCTCCACCCCACAAGTCTCTAGTTAAGGCTTTGGCTTCTGAAATAAGACTGCCTGGGTTTGAATCTCAATCCACTCAATTTATTAACTGTGTCACCTTGGGTCAAATTTCCTGGTTTCTTCACATATAAAAACATATGGTCATAACAGAACCTAACTCATGGGATTACTATAGATATTAAAGGAGATAAGCTATGCAAAGTGCTTACCACAACGCCTGGCATGTAAAAGCTCAGTAAATATTAGCTGCCATTACTTTCGTTGTTATTATACTTTACTTCAGCTCAGGCACCACTTCTTCCAGAAAGTCTTCCTTGATGAAACCTTCATCCCAAGATTCCTCTCTTCTGTATATTTTACAAATGCTTCCATCATAGTATTTCTCTCACTGGATCATATTTGTCTGTCTACCTCACACACTCTGCCTTCTTTAAATGCTATGGTTGTACCTTAGATTTCTGTACTTGTAGGCCCACCAAAACACTTGGCACATGGTAGGCATTCAGAGAATTACTTGTTAATGTTAAAAGTGTATCCAATATTTAAATGTTATTTTCTGTTAATTTCTTTTAATTCTCATCTGAGAATATTTTTAATTGACTTTTGAGAAAGAGGAAGTGAAAAAGAAAGATCAGTTTGGGAAATATTAATCAGTTGCCTCCCATATGTGTCCCAACTGGGTATCGAACCCAGGGACTGAACTGCAACCTAGGTATGTGCCCTGACAGGAGATCAAATCTGCAACCTTTTGGTGTATGGACCGAAACTCCAACCTACTGAGCAACCCATCGAGGGCTATGTGATTTTTTTTTTTTTAACTAACAAAATCTAACAAAAAAAGGCCAATTCCAATATGATATTACTTGACTTTAGTAATTTGAGCCAGATCCTTAATGTTAATTAATTTCTTTGAATAGAAGTGGGAGGGACAGGAGAGAAAAACAAAGTTCTCAGTTTGCTAAAAAATTATTTTCAAATTAAATTGGGGAGAGCATTAAATGGGAGGTATGATGAAAGATGTGCAAATAGAGAAACTGAAGAAAAGCTAAGAGGACTAAGAGGAGATAACTGAATCATGTACCCAGCTAGGAAAAAACCTTTCCTGCCTAAACATTAAACTGAAAAATCCTTTCAAATCTCAAAGCAATCTTTCCTCAAGAAAGGACCAAGCAAATTTCAGTTCCCTGAGCTATCTATTTCAGACCACTCAACTTCACTCACAAGCAAGATGGGCTTTCATCACAGAACAAAGCAACAGTGGGTGAAGAATAGATTCCCAGTTTACCTAAGCAAAGAGCCATCTATCACTGATGACATCTAGATCCATTCAATTTCCCTTCTCCTGAGTAATGAGAACGAAGAGGGGGAAAAAATAAATGCATGGTAGGTAGATATAATTTGCCTCCTCACACAACCAAAATAAGGAAAACAACAAATTAAAAAAAACAAACAAACAAAAAAACAGAACTACTAGAAAACTGAACTGTATGGAAGTCTGACAACCAAGGAGTTAAAGAAGAAACAATCCTCCAGGCCGGTAAGGGGCACGGAGACAGGAGGCCAGGTGGAGAGGACAGCGAGTGCGCAGCAAGGCGGTGGCTGGAGGACAGGGCGGTCGTACATTTGCTTGCGGATAAACCGGGAGGAAAAGCTGGGGAGCAAGACAGACCAAGCAATCCAGAGCTCCAGAGCAGGAAAAGAAAGCCTCTGGCCATAAAAACCTGTGGGGGTTGCAGCTGCACGAGAAACTCCCAGCCTCACAGGAGAGTTTTTTGGAGAGACCCACAGGGTCCTAGAACATACACAAACCCACCTACACAGGAATCGGCACCAAAAGGGCCCAATTTGCTTGTGGGTAGCGGGGAAGTGTCGGAAAGCTGGCGGAGAGCTGAGCAAGAGGCATTATTCCCTCTCAGACCCTTCACCCACATACAGCATCACAACTCAGTGAACTGGGTTGCCCTGCCCTGGCAAATACCTAAGCCTCCACCCCTTCCAAATTCCAGGTGTGCTGAAACAAAGAAATATGGCCTAAATGAAAGACCAGATCAAAGCTCCAAAAACAGAATTAAGTAATGAACAGAGAGCCAACCTATCAGATGCACAGTTCAAAACACTGGTAATCAGGATGCTTACAGAAATGGTTGAGTATGGTCACAAAATGGAGGGAAAAGTGAAGGCTATGCAAAGTGAAATAAAGAAAAAATATACAAGGAACCAAGAGTAAAGAAAAGGAAACTGAGACTCAAATCAATGATTTGGAGCAGGAGGAAGAGATAAACATTCAACCAGAACAGAATGAAGAAACAAGAATTCAAAAAAAAATGAGGAGAAGCTTAGGAATCTCTGGGAGAACTTTAAAGGTTTCAAATATCCAAGCCAGAGGAGAAGAGAAGAGCAAGAAATTAAAAACTTATCTGAACAAATAATGAAGGAGAATTTCCCTAACCTGGCAAGGAAATAGACTTTCAGAAAGTCCAGGAAGCTCAGAGAATCCCAAAGAAATTGGACCCAAGAAGGAACACACCAAGACACATCATAATTACATTATCCAAGGTTAAAGATAAGGAGAGAATCTTAAAAGCAGCAAGAGAAAAGGAGACAGTTACCTACAAAGGAGTTCCCATAGACTATCAGCTGATTTCTCAAAAGAAACCTTGCAGGCAAGAAGGGGCTGGAAAGAAGTATTCAAAGTCATGAAACACAAGGACCTACATCCAGATTACTCTATCCAGCAAAGCTATCATTTAGAATTGAATGGCACATAAAGTGCTTCCCAGATAAGGTCATGTTAAAGGAGTTCATCATCACCAAGCCCTTATTACATGAAATGTGAAAGAGACTTATCTGACTTATCTAAGAAAAAGAAGATCAAAAACAATGAACATTAAAATGACAACAAACTCACAACTATCAACAACTGAACCTAAAGAAAACAAAAACAAAAACAAACTAAGCAAACAAGTAGAACAGGAACAGAATCACAGAAATGAAGATCAGAGGGGACAGGCAGAGGGAAAATGGCGGGGTGGGGGGGGAGTACAGGGAATAAGAAGCCATAATTGGAAGCAGGAAGTCACCTGCTCAGAAATGATCCAGACATCAAGGACTTTATAATATTTAAAGGCAGGTGGAAGGCAAATGACTTAACCATGTACTTAAAAACAAAACAAAACAAAACTGTAACTAGGGGTTACATAGCTACATGTGACAAACTCATAATCTCCTGCTTTGCTATTTCTCCCACCACCTTATGACTAAAAGACTCTGGAGAATGCTGTCAGCAAAGAGAGCACGCCTCCAAGCCACAGCGTGAAGGAACCCACACCTTTCTATGTAACACTGTCTTTGTATTTAAAAAATCACAGGTATCAAATAATAACAGATAAACTTTGGCCTGTACATAAAAATGGCTCTGAAAAGAAATTTTTTTTCCCCAAAGAGAAAAGCATCTACATACAATGTCATGAATCTAGCAGTTCCCTGTATAGCCCACTGTAAATGTGACTGTTATCAACCTGCAGTTGATTGCTGCCTCTGACTGCAGGGCTAATAAATCATTTGCATTCACCACAATCACACACCAACCTTCTTTTGAAACCCACACAGTGAACCTTGAATGAGAGCACGGTTTTGTTTTTTGCAAAGATTTCTTTCCTCCCTTTCTTTTCTTTCTTTCTTTTCCTCTTTCTGACTGATTTTGTTGTTTCTAAAGAGAAGGCCATTTAGAGGGCTGTAGCAGAAATATGTAAATAAAATAAAATAGCAGTAAGCTTGGGAGGAAATAATACAGCATACCATGATGTGTTATTTCAGCAGATATGGTCAATAGAGGAAAAGTTTATGTCAATTTATCCATTAAAAATCTCTCTTTTTGGGGCATTATGTAAGTGTCATTAAAAAAAAACAAAAACCCTGCAGTAGGCTGAACTGGGACATGTGAGGACTCAATACAACCAAGCTTCGAATACTTAAATTCCTCAAACAACTTTTTGCTTATAGCAAATAAAATGCAGAGCTACAGATGCTTTCTCATCTGTGTGTAAATGAAAGCAAAACTGTGTGAGTAGTTGGTATTCTTAGAATTTTTGAGAGCCAGTTTATTTAAATGAAATCAAAGTCAATCTGTATCTGCACAGAAATAATTTCCTTAGGGCTTATTCTCCAGTCTTTACAGAGCTGTACATACTCTTTCCTCTACCCCTCCCTCAAGTTAAAGAAGTGAAAAGAGCTCTGCAGGTTAAAAACTGTTCCAAACGAATCTGGGAGAAGGAAGTTCTAAGGGATTAGAGCATCATTTGTCTCACCATCCTGCTACAGAACAGGGTTCAGCTCATCCCTGCCCCACTCTTTGTGCTCCCACCGTGCATCTGGGCATTTATCATGCTACCTTATGGTTTTGTTTTGTTTTTACATCTATCTCTGCCTCTATAGTGTGAACTCTCAGATGGCAGGAACTAGGTTTTATTTAGGTAGGGACAGTGTTTGTTGATCTGAATTGAATGTTATATGCCATGTGTGCATAGTATCTACATATTAATTATCATTAAGTGATCTGAATTAAGCATCCTAAAGAAGGTATTAAAATTCAGTAAACATATTTTAAGGCACTGAATGTAAGACAACACATATGAAGGGCCAAGGATCACAAATATTAGAAATGTGTACTCTAGTTAAAGTCATCGATATAATGCAGCACTGACATACAGATAATTTGGTATTGTTTGGTTTATTTACTACAGATGTATGGCTTTTAATAGACTTCATTTTTATAACTGGTACCTACCTATATGTTATCTTTCTCTTATAGCTCCATTTTCAAGTTGGTTGTAATTCACGCATTCTACTGACAGGAATAAAAATGTGGACAAGGTGGTCAATACTTCAGACTACCAAGTTACCTAGTATGGGCTCTTTCTAACCACAGAGAACTGGCCTTTCCTAACCCTCATCTGCAAGATGGCAATTTTTTTCTGCTCCTTCAAAAGTGACATTAATTATAAGCAGAACATAAAGATATCAAAATGTGTCTTGGGATGTGTGCGCACGCGCGCGCGCGTGTGTGTGTGTGTCACACTCCCCGTAGACACACAGAATCACCCCCCCTCCAAAAAAAAACAACACATCAATGCACAAGGGGCCTTCACTCTTTACCTCTTCCTCCACTGACAGAAGCAGCCATGCTGCCGAGGCAGCAACCCCCACGTGAAACATGAGTGTGGAGGCGAAACAGCTCAATCAAAACAGCTTGGGAAAGGAAAGGAGTGTATGCTTGTCAGCAAAGTCTCCATGGAAAGACCAGAAAACTTTCGCTTCTGCTTTGACCATCCTGGGCAAATAATCCTATTCGAGGTCTTCTTACCTGAGTTTAGAGGCCAAGCACCAACTTTTAACCTTTCACAGATGGGTAATATGAAAATGCACCCAGTTATTTGAAAAGTGCACTGTGAGAAATGTCAGGGTGCAGCTTAGAAGCATGCTCTGGAGAGTGGAGCTGAGAGCGATTTTGAAAGCAAGCAGTTAAATGACTGAAAAAAGCGGGGAGCACAGGTAGAAGAAAAGCTCGCAATGCTTCAGCACAGGGGGCTGTTTTACTTCAGGCCAAAAGCTACATCCTGACCCAGCAGGATACAGATTACTCAGCTTTCTGAAATGGAATATGACTCTACACCTCTCTACAAGGCTGCTTCATTTGTTCTGATTAAGGCTCACTCATTCTACCAGGCCCACTTCCATAAGCTTCCAGCTGACTCAGTTAAGAACAATAAACATTGTTATCGAGAGGGAGAGAGAGAGAGAGAGAGAGAGAGAGAGAGAGAGAGAGAGAGAGAATGAGAATGTGCGAGAGCTACAGAGAGACAGAGAGAGAACATTTCTTAACATGCAGAATGGCAATCCTTTAAATTTTTAAACCTGCATCTCAAATTAGAGCTACAGAATCAAAGCCAAATCAACATAAACTTCCCATCTCCCAGGTCTGGTAATACTAGTCATACCCCTCATTACCTAAAAGAATCCACGAACACACATTTATTTCAAACTCAAATGTGCTACCTGGTTTAAAGCATAATGTTAAAAATGTTAAAGCCAGTCGGAAGAAAAAGGACATTCTTTAAAATCCTGTCATTTGCTGGGAGAGTTTAAAGGGGGAATTGGAGTGAGCTACCCTGGGCACCCATGTCTGGGGACAGAGCCTGCAGTTAGAGTTTCAGATAGGCATTGGCCAGCATTCTTCTCTGCTTTTGTATCTCCTAAGGCAGCGTCTGCGATGGTTAATGCACCATTCAGGGGCATTATAATTCTTTCTTATCTTACAGTATTTGAGTTTCCTTTTCTGACTGACCAGAGAAGTTCAGGGTTTATATAATTTGGTGTGTGTCATATGCTAAACACAGAACTGTTCACATGAGGGCCTGAGTAACAAACCTGATGCCAAAGAGGCAGGGGCACCCTGATGCAGAAAAGATTTTCAAGGGCTGACTGGCTAGACATATCTAAAACCCATGAAGTCAACAGGGTACATACTTCCAAAATGGGGGCAAAGGCTGCAGCTGTAGCATTTTTTCCAAATCTCCAGATAACCACTCTCACTGCTTATTCAGGAATTTGGGTTATTAGTAGTGGAGAGAATGGGGTGGATTGAAAGGAAAGCTAGAGACATACTATATTGTAGACAGGGGCTTCACCTACATAATTCTTAGCAGAAGGTTACTCTACTGAGACCAGCTTGAGACATCAAATTGCCTAGTCTCCCGCATTCCTAGGATTCTGCAAGGAGAGTGGGTCTCTCACTGAATTACTTTGAGGCCCTAGAGAGGCCTCAGCCTCTTTGGAGGAAATCTCGATACCACTAGCATCATTCCTCTCAGACAGAATTTCTGTTCCCTAGGAATGACAGAGGAATCAAGGACTGCCAGCTCCATGAGGACAGAAGACCATATCTGTCTTACTCACCATTGCATTCCTAATGTCTAGGATTGTAAGCACGCAATAAATATGCTTTGAAGGAAGGAAGGGTCTAACTACTTCTGACACAAAATCCAAAGGTGCTATTGAATCAGCTTCAGTCAAAACACTGCGCTGACCAAGAGAGAGAGCGCTAACCTGGCCTAGCACAAGGCTTTGCCAAGCATGGGCACATCATCAGGAAATGCTCCAGGGCTGAGGGCCAGGTGGTGTCCTGGCAACAGGACAGAGTCCCCTTCCAGAGGAAAAGTACCCTTGGCTGAAGGATGAACATGTACCCAGTCAAGCTTTACTGGCATGCTACAATTATGGAAAAAGCACAATACAGCTCACTCTATCATGGGCTTCAACGAACTTCATGCCTATAAAGCTATATGAACGGAGATCTACTTTTCCTGATGATGCAGAAAGTCCAGGTTGCCTACATTATACTTTAAAAATGTAGGGACAGCCCTGACCAGTGTGGCTTTGTGTGGCTCAATTGTCTGGGCATTGTGCCGCAAAGCCAAATGTCACCAGTTCAATTCCCGGTCAGGACATGTGCCTGGGCTGCGGGTTCAGTCCCCAGTCAGGGTGTGTGTAAGAGGCAACTAACTGATCAATGTTTCTCTCCCACATCAGTGTTTCTCCCCATCTCTTTCTCCCTCCCTTCCCCTCGCTCTAAAAATAGATAAAATCTTTAAAAAAAAAATTTTTTTTAATGTAGGGAAGGGCTAATATCCCACTAAACAGAGCTTTAAAGAAACTAGCAAAGACCTCAAACCTGCTGCCCACTGGGTCATCTTGGAATTAGACAAGAGTTTATCCAAAGAGAATTTTACGTTGTCATATTATAATAACTATTGTTAACATTTCCTGAACTGTTACTGATGCACCTGGAGGTAGGTAAAACACTTTGCAAGAATATTTTATTTAATCCTCACAGCAATGCCATGAGAGGCGCTGTCTTTCCCACTTGCAGATGAGGGGCCTGATGAAGGGTGGGTTTCAGGAAGACCAACCAGTATATAACAGAGCCACGACTCAGACTCAGGCTTGTCTGACTTGTGAGTGCGCGCCCTGTAGACTTGGCCACCCTGCCTTCTGCCTCGTGCTCAGTTGGTGAGTAGGTAGGTGATCAAGACCAATTCTTAACTTCTCTTGAAAATTTGACCCAGTACTGTCTGGAACCAAAAGTGGCTAAAGGATCTTCACCACATGGGGCAACACTTTTTAAGGAAGCTCTTAGAAAAAGGATCAGAAAGAAAATTCAAAATGAAGGCCCTTAAACCTAGAGCTATGCGTTTTGACTCTTTCTTCAATACTACTCATCTCAGAAAAAATATCCAAACACTAAGCACACACATAATTCTTGGTCACATTCTTGCGAATTCCACATATTGCTTTGAATTGGAAATGGTTCCAATTAAGATCATTTAAAGAAAGATTTTATTTAATTATTTTCACAGAGAGGGGAAGGGAGGAAGGAAGAGGAAGTGAAACATCAATAGGTTGCCTCTCGCATGCCTCCAACTGGGGACCTAGCCCACAATCCAGGCATGTGCCCTGACCGGGAATTGAATGAGCAACTCTTTGGTTCACAGGCCAGCACTTAATCAACTAAGCCACATCAGCCAGGGCCTATTAGGGCCTGGATTGTATAGTAACACTTTTATACAGTCACCAAAATAAGCCAAAAGGCCTTGCTTTGGCCCTGTAACTATTATTTTGTTTTTATAAACTCCTCCACTATCTTATTATTTCCTTCCTTGAGGAATTACTGAGGAAAGTCAGTTTAAGAAAGTTTTTGAATTGAATTGGATTTACTGGCCAATGATGCTATCTTCTTATCCCTCTACACTTTGTTAGGAAATGTTTGTGTTTGCATGTTTCTAAAAGGCAAAAAGAACCCACCAAAATTATAGTTTTCCAAGTTAGAGAAAAGGATTTAAGATGATTATCTTTTACCAAAAAGCATGTACGCAAAAGACCATTATTTCATTGGACTGGGAGAGAGGCAAACTTAGAGGATTCTGTTTGGTCGTACTTAGCTCAATTAAATTGTGATATAATAAGATAATAAGACTTGCTCAATGTTAGTTGAATTTAGAATCAAAAAACTTGCATGGTTTGTGTTAACAGCCAGAACACTCTACCTTCCCCCAGCTGCCATGTACTCAAGTCATTGTCCTACAATCCAAGGAGACAGATTTAGGATTAATAATTTATTACCTTCCTGTACTGCAATGTAGTTAAGAATATAGGACAGTTTGGCAGGAGAAAGTTTCTGCTGAAGGCTCATTGCTATGAGATGTATTTCATTAGTCATCCACCTTAAATTAGGTGCCCAGCAGATACAAGACGAGCACAGATATAATGTCACCTAGAAAGTCTCCTGAAAATACTTTTCTCCTCAAGATAAGATTGATACATGTTCAAAATACATTCTCTTAAAGGAAAAAGATACCAATTAGTCTGGTACAAAAGGGGCTACAGCCCTCAAAGTACAACCGAAGGGAAGGGGCAATGGAGGAAAGTGAATTCAGGTGCCTTCTATCTCCCAGAGGCAAATACAAACAGTTTTATTTTGATAAGATCAAAAAGAGAATGAGTAGTGGGCAACAGACCTCTTGCCCAACCAGGAGCTGTCTTTGTTCCATATGTAGTCTCTGTGTAGTTTGAAGGTGATAATTAATCTCTCCCACCCAGAGTCTGGGACTAATTAAAAAAATAAAACATGTCAGTTAGAGGTAGATGGAGATCAAAATATTATCTTTATAAGAAGTGATAAGGTGACTAGAGAACACAGCCTAGATGTACAATCAAAATGTGCTTCTAATACTTCCCTATGCTGAATGAAACTTGCGCAATTGGACAAATGCAGGCTGGCCTAGCACGGGCAGAGCAGCTAGAACACAGCAGGGAGAGAACACATGCAAATCCTGAAGACTGGCCATTCCATACAACAGGATTCTTTTCAAGTGTCACCAATCAGAAAAATCAGTCCTCCATTCATGAAGAGAGTCAGAGTAAAGGTGGAAAAAGGGAGCAAAAATTTCCTTCCAAATACTATTCCCTCCTGGGAAGTGAAGTGCCCATTTATGGGCTAAGACGGAATACCAGAATAGGAAAGAATGATTATCTTTAACATGTATATTCCAACGTGGCGCTATTTCCAGCATTATCTTTAGGTTAACCCAACAAACCTTTATTGTTACCTACCACGTGCCCAACGCCAGGTATGAACTATGAGTAATATAGTTCCATGAAGCAGTCACATAAACAAGCAATCACAGTAGGCTTCTGCTCCCAGCCATGATGGAGTAACAGGTACCAGACTCACCATCTGCCATGAAACTATAAAACCAGACAGAATATACAAGACAACTTCTTGTAGGAGAAAAGAGGCAGTGCAAGGCTACAATCCGAGAGAAGGGAAATGTGAAGTGAGCCCTACAACTGTCCAGTTCCCTATTAGAGACAATTTCCAAACCAGGGCACACAAAGCTAGAATCAAACAGAACAGAGGGGCCTCGCTGAGCCCAAGAAGTAAAGATCTGAGTTTAGCTGGAATCTCAGTGGTAAGACACTGAAGAGGAAGGAGATGTGAAAGCGGGGGAGGTGGTGGGGGGGCATGGGGGCCCCAAAAGCCTATTGGGAAGATACCCTGCCAGGCTGAGGAATAGGATATAAAGGCACAAAGCAAGACCACCCGACGTTTATTAGATAGTAGATGCTACAAGGCTGAGAGGAAAACAAAATCACCAGAGGTCAAACAGTTCTGGGGGAAGGTGGTAGGAGCATTTTGGAATTCCATCTCTGCCAGAGCAAAGAAATCAGATTAACACTGTAGATCAGCAAACACCAGAAAGGCTTCACCTTAGAGCAGGTCACACTCTAGAGCAAGACCTACTCAGAACCTCTCCTCATACTGCCTACAACCCCACAGTATAATTTCGTGCAATAATGAGGAGATGTACAGACACCATGAGAACATTAAAATCAGGTTCAAATCAGGGGACTCAGCATAAGCGTTACAAAGGAGCTTATGTCCGTCTGAATCAGAATACATCAGGAGGCAGAACGGTCAGAGGAATGGAGCACTCTGCCTGAGAACATGAGAGAGCAGCACCCCACAAACACTGATCTGAGTGTGGAGGAGAGAAAGGACTATACAATGACTCAGGGATTTCTACCTCAGAATATGAGTGGAGGTGGTCTTTTCACGATTCTAGAGGACAAAAGAGGAGGAAGGGGGTAAAAGGTCATGGGTTCATTTTTGATATATTAAATTAGGGGTAGCTGTGAGACATCCAGTTGAAGATGTATAACATAGAGGTGGCTAGGTGGTTTGTAACCCAGAGAGAAGTGAATGAACAGTTACAGATATGGGAGTACTGGGCACATAGGTTACAAGTATAGAGGAAAAAATGAGATTTCCCAGAGACTGCACACAAGAGTAAAATGAAAAAAGAGTAGAAACAGAACCCCAAAACAAACATTTCCTTGAAAAGAACAAAACATTTCAAGGACAAGCTAAGAAGAGCATGACAAAGAATAATCAGAAAGCCTAATGCACCAGCTGGAAGAAGAACAAAGTAAAGCCTGGTGTAATTTAGGGCAACTGAGGAAAGGGTCTTAAGAAAGAATTGTGCAAAGGTGCCCGATGCAGCAGAGGTGTTAAGTAAGGTAAAAACTAAAGGTCTCCAATTAGGGAGGTCTCTGGTTACCTTGGCAAGAGCCACGGTTTGCGCAGAAGCCAGACCCCACTGGATTCAGAGGACAGAGGCGGCGGAGCGGGGACAGCACGCGTGGTGTGCTCTCTCAGGAAGCTTCACTGGCTGGGAGGACTAAGTCAGGGACCTTGCTAGAAATTCCTCACAAAGAACATGTCTGACTCAGTAAATACCGTATTTGTTGAATGAATGTGTAATTTAAAAAAAATAAACAAATGAATGATTTGTACCCATCTGGTTGTTTTACCAGTCCTTGTTTCTCATTGTGTCTATCTGCAAATAGAATATGTATTGTACATAAGCCAAGTTCCATTTCCTCCACAAAACCCTCCCTGACTTTTCTAAACTTCAAAAGCCTCCTCTATTATAATAAAAGATAGACAATAACAAGTGTTAGTGAGGACACAGAGAAACTAGAACCCTCATACATTGCTGGTGGAAATGCAAAATGGTGCAGCTATAGAAAACAAAAAGTGAAAGAGTTCCCACATGATCCAGCAATTCCATTCCTAGGTATTAAACAAAATGTGGTATACCCATATAATGGAAAATTATTTGATCATGAAAACGGATAAAGTACTGATACATGGTACAACATGAATGACTGTTGAAAACATTTTGCTAAGCGGAGGAAGCCAGACACAAAAGATCACATACTGCATGAATTCATTTACATGAAATGTCCAGAATAGACAACTCCAGAGTCAAAAAGTAGATTAGTGGTCTCCAAAAGCCAGGGGGAGGGAGAGGAATAGGGAATGACTGCTAATTAGAACGCAGTTTCTTTCTAGTTGGGGGGCAGCAGGTGAGAAAAACATTCGGGAATTAGATAGTTGCATTATATCTCAATTAAAAAAGAATAACTTCCTCTAATCTCTTACTACAGAACTCCTAAATTCTACTCATCTATTTAGCACTACTTCATACTGAGTGGAATTACTCACTTCGGTGACAGAGAGATATCGTGACAAGAGCCTCATCAGTTTTCTCCGGGACTATTTCCCTTTCTAACAGATGCCCTACTCTGCCCCTGCCCTCCCTCCCCTTTTCATCTTACTCCCATCTCTGCAGTTGTCCTTCTTCTATATCCCAGCAAAATGATCTAGAAATTTACCAGTATTATTCTTCTGCTAAAAATTTTCAATAGCTCCCAACTTCCAGAGTAGAGTGCTTGCTTACAAGAGGTGGACAAAACAAATCACTGGAGTATGAAAAGGAAATATTAGTGCTATTTATATATTTTTTTAGTTGTTCCCTTTAAGGTTTTGTTTTTGGCAGCTCCTATATACATAAGACATTAGCACAATGGTATTTGTTACAATGTACGAATAAACACATATTAGGGTATATCAACTTTTTTATGGAGTAGAGAGCATAAGTGAGAATATTTGTTAAAGCTTATTTAGGTAGACCACCTACCTAAAAAGACTAAAATCAAAGCTTCTTTAGATGGCACATAAGATCCTTTGTGACCTGGCCACCATCTACCTCTTCAGGAGCTGCCATTCCAGCTTTGCTCTTTATATATCCCAGCAACACTGAACTGCTTGTAGAGTTTCCACCATACCAGGCTGTTTCATGCTTTTGTGCCTTTGTTCTTGCACTCAGTTGCCAGAAAATACAACTGCCCAACAATCACCACCCACAACTGTAGGGAAGTTGTAGCAATGTTTTGCAACATAGAATAAGTGAGAGTTGATGAATACTCTCCTTCTAAATGTGCCCTTGAGATAAGTCCCCAAATGGGGAATTACTAAGTCAAAGAACATGAACTTTTTAAACATCTTGATATTTATGCTAAAAAGCTCTCGTTCAAACTCCCCAGCACAACATGAGGGCAACCACATCACCCGTTGGCAGCTCTAAACATTTTTACATTAATCTTCATCAATAAAATGGATTAAAAAGGATTTCTCATTTTAACCTGCAGTTCTTTGGTTAGTAATGAGAACAAACATTTTTTCAATGTTTATAAATCATTTTAATGTCTTACTTATGGTACCCTCTGTTTATGTCCTTTTTTTCATTTTTCCTATTAGGACATTGTGTTTTTTAAAAACATGATGAGAAAGAGATCTAACCAACTAAAATATACAACAAATCTGTTATGTGTTGCTTGTCACATTCCCTCAGCTGGAACACAACTGATTCTCAGTTCTTCCATAGTAAAAGCTCCAAACCCTCCTCAGATGGAAGCAGTACAATCTCATCTCCACCAGGACCTCTCCGATACCACCGTTCATACTCAACCTGCTCACTAGCTTGCTGCTTTCAAGCAACAAGCTCAAAGAATACTAAGACGAGCCCAATGAACTCACAGTATTATGTCTAATCAAGTGTTAGGCTGAAAAATAAGAAAAACTTGGAAATGCTTCTTCCTCCCCTGTACTAGGAATCCCTCAAATATCAAGCTACTTATCATGGCTCAGAGTGAAAAACTGTTTTTAGTCCCCCAAAAGATCACCTGTGGTTGGAAGACACAGCAGCATCAGAAAAAGAGCTTGAGCTTCAGACTACACAAAACTGGGTTTAGAAACCTGGCTCTGTCATGTTCTTGTTAAACTTGGGCAAGTCATTTTGCTTCTCTGGGCCTCAATTTCCTTATTTATAAAATTAGAATACAACTATGTGTTTTAGGTTTATCATAAGGATTAAATGAGATAAAATACGTAACGTCTATAATCAGGGGTCTGGTATGCTATAGGTGCACTTGAAAAAATGTGGTTTCCCTACTCTGATGGTGCTAAGTCAGTAACTTATTTAATTCAAATGATCTTACATAAAATGTTGGCCTGAAATAGCTGTCCTAGCAAAGCATCATCTGGGTAAGAAACATTTAGGTCAGCTTTCTGTCAACTGCAATTTCCACTGCTATAATTACGCAATCATCAACCACCACTGCAAGACAACAAAAACCCCAAAGCTGATGTTAAAAAAATTGCTAAATACAGTAATTACTTGAGTCTCAATATCACGACCACCAATTCCTTTAGGAAAGCAACAGAAACCTTTGTAATTATAGGAGCAAGAGGCTGATTAGTTACCCCAGACAGTGGTCTCTACAATAGAAGGCTTTCGGTCACTGCCCGGAATGGCAGCATACTCAGAAGTCTTTCTCAAATTGCTGTTTTCTCACATTTCATACTCTGAAAGAAACAATGTCAACAAAAGAACTGAAAGTGGGGGGGGAAACGACAGAAAGAGAGGATATTCTTTGAAATCTAGCCTTCTTGGCACTCTTTTCTGGCAAGAGTCTCTAGCCTGGTGAAATAATCTCTAGGAGGAAAACATACTTTATGAAATCTATCAGCATAGCCCTTTCTATTGAAAAAGCAAGGAACACTTTCTTCCTGTAATGTTGAGTCCTTCAGGAAAGGAAAGGAAGCAAAGAATCATTTATTAAGCACCTATGTTCAGAGTGCTATACTACACGATTTGATAATGTTATCTCTCAAATCCATTTGCTCAAGGGTTTTGGGTTTTTTTTTTACTTTATTTTTATTGCTGACACTTTGCCCATCTCCACCCAGTCCCTGCTCAAGGTTTTGTTGTTATTAAGTGGAAACATCCAGCTCCAGGTCCAGGTTCTATGTCTGTTCAACTCTGAAACCTTTATCTTTTCATGACATCTTCAGAAAATCTCAAAATGTTCATGCCAATTCTCCCATATGAGAAAGAACTCAGTAATTTTTAGTTCCAAAACAAAACAGACAAACAAATAATTTGAACTAAGTGTCCATCAACAGACTGTTTCTTCACTCAGCACACTGCTTTTCTGCCTCCAACTAGTCTTCAAAATGAATGGAAGGACCCACACAAAAATGCCCTTTTTAAAAATCTTAAATATATAAAGAAAATGGTACCTGTTGACAACCACAGAGCACTGGAGCAGAAATAAGCATAAAACAGGTACAGGATCCTTAACCACTGCACAGATGTCTGCCAACAAAATCCTGATAAAATCCAGGAAGCAGAGCTTGGCTTGACTCCCAGCCTCTTCTCCATGGCCTTCCAGATAGGCAAAACCAGTCCTCTAGGGAGAGAGAAAGAGAAGAAGTTATGTGCCAAGTCATTAATATTTGATTCCTAGAAATGTGGCATGCAAGGTAGAGAACATGATAAATTAGGGGGAAGAAAAATTTCCAGTTTGTCTTTCACTGCTCATCTCTGCCAATAAATTTTAAACCGGAGCTTTGACATAGCCTATAATTATCAGGATAAAAACATAGCAAAGGATGTGAAACGAATCCACTGTAAAACTGAAACACCTTATATTCCATTATTTTCTAGTCTAACAGTAAATCATCTATGTCGAAGAATGGAAAGAATACCAGCCTGAAAAAAAGACCCGAGTTTCAGTTCCAATTCTACTGACAGCTTTCTCACTTTGACCAACCACACCTTCTTATCTATGAAGAGATTAGACCTGAAGTTTTTGTATAGCCATACTGTTTATTTTTTAATTTAATGTGATTGTGTCTAGGCACGGCATACCCTCTGCAGTTTGCTACTGTCCCTATCACTGTTATCTTAAAAATTTACCTGATTTATACTTTGAAGTCACCTCCCTGACCCCTAGAACCATTTGCAATTCCTGACTTGAATTTATATATACATTCAGCAAATATTTACCGGGCTCCTATTATGCTAGGTAAGGGCTAGCTACTCTAAAATCTAGAAAGCTGTTTGATTTACATCCTTCCAGGAGGAAAAAATTATTTTCCATCAGTTTCTTCTCTCTCACACAACTTCCATCTATTTTATAATTACCTAAATCTTGGCAACATTGGGAGGGTTGCTCTAGTTCTAAAGAAGCAATTCATCATCTGTCCAAAGTGTGCACTTGTCATCCACATCTGGCAAATGGCACACACTTAAAACCACCGCCACCAGCCAACATGCAGGGAGACTGGCATTGCCTGCATTGGCTATCAATACTAATACCAGCAGAAACACACACACACACACACACACACACACAGAGCTGCAAAACTGAGATACAGACCAACCAAGAAAAGGCTGGCATGGAGCCTTAAGCATCTGAAGGACTTCATCTTTCTCATTCACTTCCATCCGCTTCTATATCTAGTTGTTCTGCAGTTGGATGTTACGGAGTGGGGGGTAGAAAGATGTGTGGGTCAGACACAGGCTCAAGAGATTAATAAACAAAGCCTAAGTCAGAAAGTATATCCAGCAACTTCACTAGACTCTAAGATGTAATGGTGAGTGACTGTGTGTGTGTGTGCGCGCGTGCCTGCATTGGATATCAATACTAATACCAGGAGAAACACACACACACACACACACACACACACACACACGCACATTCCGGTCTATCACAAAAGGATCTTAAACTCAAGGTGACTCAATGCCTGTCAGCAACAGCATGGCAGGTGGGCGATAGAAGCATTAAAGAAATGAATAGGTTTTGAAAATGGGAGTAATAAACACCATTGGATTTGCAAGATGATTAAAGTACAATATCTTACAAACCATGCATGAGAGAGAGGCAGAGCTATTTTCCTGTGAACTTCCAACCAGCCATTCCTATGAAACCTACAATTGCCCCAGGGCACAAATCACTGCTAGGGTCCAGTCAAAGGCTTGCTGACCAGGGCAGTAACAACAACACATCACCAAGATCCAAATGGTTGGTTTCAGAATCAAAGGTAACAGCCCAGTGAAAAGCACACACCCCCACAATACTTGACAAATGAAAATCTAGAAAAGCTTGCAACAGTTCTGGCATTTGGGGCGTTACAAGTATACCCGAAATAAAAGCACTCTCTGTTGCAGCAGCTGTTCAGACAGAGCAGGGGGTAATGTTTACTTAATACTTCAGGTTGACGGGGAATGTATCATAGTTCAGTCTGTCAGCTACATACGTGGAACTCCATTTATGTACACAGCGTTAAGATGTTTGAACAATGACAGAACAGGTCTGAAACAGCCTATTCAAAGAGTGTGAGTAACCGAGAAGAAAGCTCCCTTTTGAGGAAAAAAAAAAAAGTCTCAGATATTTGAGAAAGTTACAGAATAGACTGCCATGAACGGCTTTGCTTATATTTGCAGACACTGTTTTCCAACTAGCTAGAAAAATGAACAGACTGTTCGGGGCTGGGGTCGTCTTTCCAATTTGTTCCTAGCTACCGGTCTGCTAATCACGTAAGAAAGCAAGAGAAGAGGCAGCTAATGCCCCTCACCTATTGCCTCTATTGTCGGTTGGGCACAATCACCAGGAGGTGAGAGAAGGCAACGCTTCCCTGGAAACCCGCCTAGGTTTCCTCGTTTGGCTTCCTGCATTTCACCTTTGTGCTCCCTGCAGCCACCACAGGACCCTTCCGCGGGGTATACTTTTCCCAGTACTGGATAAGGCAGCTGTCGCACGGGGATTTACCCCTCGTGCTCAGCCCCGCCCTGCTTAATCTGCACCAACTTTTCATCTCTTTGCAAACACCGAACACCAGAGACACCAGCTGAGGGCGAGGCTGCAGAAGTCGAGGGAGTTCAGACAGCAGCACCCCCAGCCGGTCTGTCTGTCTGTCTGTTAGTCACGGGATGGAGGGAGCTGCAGGACTAGGTGCCGGCCTGAAAGATGCGGAGTAAGCCTGGGACTCGGGCTCCGCACCTGTAAAGCCAGAAGAAGCTGGCTGCCCTAGCCGGGCCAGAAGCGCCACCTCAAGGTCCCAACACCCGGCCAGCGCACCCCCAGAAATAGCCCGTCCCGTTTGCCCCTCCCCTGAGCTCGTGGTCCTCGGCCAGGCAGCCAGCCGCCTCCGACCACCTACCGGGGCTCAGGGCCACACAGCAGGGCCCCGGCTCTCGGGAGCCTCCGCCTCCCAGTCCATGGGGTCAGGGTCCCAACCTCCGCTCCCCTCACCCAGAGGCGGAGGAAGAGGAAGAAGGCAGTGCGGGCTTCCCACCCGGCAGCTCCCTCTTGCCTCAGCCTCCCTGGACAGCGACAGCAGCCGGAAACGCCGCCTCCTCCCACCTCCTAGAGCTCAACCCGGAAATACGCTCTTCATGCTAAGGAAGCCCTCCTGCCCCACCACCCCGGAAGCTCAATTCCAGCCGCGAGCACGAGGGGGAGGAGGGGCAGTGCTGGGAGGTAGAACTACCTACGGGCAAAGGAACATGAGCCTCCAGGCTGTCGCCTCCCGTTCTCCAGAGGCAGTCTGCCTGCCTTGCGCGAGCCCAGGGCCCCAGACTCGGGCAATACCCACAAGCAAGATGGCGGCAACGGCAGCACCCCCTATGGCTTAGCGCCCCGCCGTGTCATTGGCCAGAGCCTGGAGTGAAGCCGCCCAGGATTGGTCGAGAGCTCTGCGGGGGTGGGGGTGGAGCTGAAGCTGTCCGGAGCCAGGAGTGGGCAAAGCGGCGTGAGCAGCGGCCCCAGGCTCTAGCAGCATCGCGCTCGGAGAAGACCTCGCCGCTCGGGGCCGCAGCCTGGTGAGCTCAGCCCCCTTCAGGCCCTCCCCTACATCCCAGCTGGGGCCTCTCCGAGACGGCGCTGATCGACGCCAACACACCCGGGGACCCTATCGTGACTCCATCGCTTCATATCGCGACATCATCGTGCCCTGTCGAGACTCCATTTTGTCACAGCTCTTCTCAACATATAGCTATTTTTTTTTTATTTGCCCTGTCATCTTTGGGGGCTGTCCCATGTCGTGATTTTACCGTGATCTCTCCGTGACATCACCGCGCCATCGTGAAGTGTGATCTCATCGCCGCCCTGTCGTGACTTCATCAATGTCGTGTTGTGACTTGGCCGCGGCGGGACAGGTGGTGACCGCCAGGAACCCTTCTCCCCTTCTCATCTCCCCATCTCTGCAGCCCCGCTTCGATTATCCGGCTTTTGGATTCTCCGTTGTCCTGGGACCTGCCCGGGACCCTTTCTTGCTTCTCCAACCCCTGCCGGCATCCACAAGCTGGTAGCGGGGCGAGGAGGGCGAGGAGAGGGAGAGCAAGGGGTTAATTCTGCTGCTCCTTCTTCTCCTGCTGCTGCTGCTGCTGCTGCTGCTGCAGCTTCTGCCCAAGGGAGGGAAAGGAGAGGAGGCAAGGAGCCTGTGGGGGCGACTGAGAGCCCTGGCTGGAGGGGTGGGGTCCCCAGAGGAACCTCCAAGCCTTTCCTGGTCAGTGCCCTGCATCCTCACTTCAACCGAGGCTCGTGTCCTGCCTCTTCTGAAGAGGGGAGGGGAAAGAAAACCTAGAATGCCCTTTTCCCTCCTGTCAGCCTGAGTGCGGATAATCGAACTTCGCCCTGTATGTCTCCATTCCCACCTGTCTTGTCCTCACCAGTCCCTCCTTGTGTGCCTTAGTGGAGGGAGCTAAAACTAGGCTTCTGGTGCCAGGGGGCAGCTGAACAGTGGGGCCAGCCCCCTCCCACTCCCAAGAGGTTGGTGAAGAGACCTGTCCAACTGAGCAGCAGTATGCATGGTCCTTTCGTTCTCACTTTGTCTAGAGGTGACCTTGGAGCAGGGTCCCTTCGTCCCTAAAGATTTGTAGTTCCAGCCCTTTAGAGGGAGGTCAGTTCTGAGGATCCCATCCCTCCTGATCCTCCCCTCCCTCTGTGCTAATCCCTCCTTCCATCTTCCACTCCCACCCCCACCCCCGCCCCTCCTCTGCAGAGGGATGCTCAGTCCCTCTTGTGTTCACAGTTGGGCAAGACTGGCATCATGGCCTCGGATTGTGAGCCAGCTCTGAACCAGGCAGAGAGCCGAAACCCCACCCTGGAGCGCTACCTGGGAGCCCTCCGTGAGGCCAAGAATGACAGCGAGCAGTTTGCAGCCCTGCTGCTAGTAAGGAGCTGGCTGAAAATTGGGAGGTGGGAAGGGCTGGGTGGTTGGGTCCCCTAGGAATGGGGTCAGCAAGTCCTCAGGGATATATGGGTGGTGTTGGTAACCCTGGAGTCACCAAAGTAGGCCCAAGGTGCCTCTTTGGACTGAGTACAGGGGCAAAGGAGAGATTGGGAGTGAATAATGCCTGTGGCCCTAGGAGCCTTGGAGGAGGCTGCCTGGGTCTGCTCTCTGGGGTGTCCCAGAGCAGATGGGAGCTGACTCATAGGGTAACAGCAGCAGGTAGTAACTAGTGCAGAGTACTTGAAGGCTGAGGATGATTGTTCTGGGGGTGGAAAGAAGAGCAGGACTGAAAGTGACTGGGAAGGGGTCCCAGGGGATGGCCAGGATGGCAGTAGGTAGGTTGGGTGTAAGGGAGCTGGATCTGCGCTTAACCCTGTTGGAGGAACCCAAGCTGGGGACAGCAGAGCAGGAGCTGCAGTGCTGGGAAGGGGGGGGTTGGTGTGTGGGGGTGAAGGGAGGAGGGAGTACAGCCTGCTGCTTGTTTGCCATGGCAACAGGGAGAAGGCTCTGGAGTCAAGGGCTCACACTGCAGCAGAGGAGGTGTTTAGGTGAAATGTAAGGGGAAATGTTTTGACAGGCAGAGCGGCGAGACACAGGAGCCATTTCCCCTGAGAAGGTGGCGGGAATGGATCGGAGCGTTCTCTGGAGGGAGGGACAATTAGGAAGGGACTCTAAGTCCTTGGAGGATTTTAAATGTGGAGTCCTAAGCCCCTTCTATCCCAGGCTGTGGGCATCAAGATTAGATATCAGGAAGAACTTCTCAGTTGACCAGGTGATGAGACAGCAGGAGTAGTTGAGGGGGCCTGGACCTCCCCTCCCCAGAGATAATCACACAGATGAGGGATCCTAGAAGTCGTCACTCCTATCTGTCTCCAGGGAGAAAGAAGGAACCAGATGAAATGACCTCTGGGAGGCTTTCTGACCCCAGAGTGGGTCCTATTACATAACCTAATCCTTCTAGAGTCAACACCCCAGGGTGCAAGGGACAGTCTTTGCCACCTCTTTCATTCTGCTGATAGCACATGCTCCCCTTCAGGTGACCAAGGCAGTCAAAGCGGGCGACATCGATGCCAAAACTCGGCGGCGGATCTTCGACGCTGTGGGCTTCACCTTCCCCAATCGTCTCCTGACCACCAAGGAGGCGCCGGATGGCTGCCCTGACCACGTTCTCCGAGCCCTGGGTGTGGCCCTGCTGGCCTGCTTCTGCAGTGATCCTGAACTGGCCGCCCATCCCCAGGTCCTGAACAAGATCCCCATCCTTAGCACCTTCCTCACAGCCCGGGGGGACCCCGATGATGCTGCCCGCCGTTCCATGATCGATGACACCTACCAATGCCTGACGGCTGTGGCAGGTACACCCCGTGGGCCCCGGCACCTCATTGCTGGTGGCACCGTGTCTGCCCTGTGTCAGGCATACCTGGGGCATGGCTATGGCTTTGACCAGGCCCTGGCACTTCTGGTGGGGCTGCTGGCTGCTGCCGAGACACAGTGCTGGAAGGAGGCGGAGCCTGACCTGCTGGCCGTGTTGCGGGGCCTCAGTGAAGATTTCCAGAAAGCTGAGGATGCCAGCAAGTTTGAGCTCTGCCAGCTGCTGCCTCTCTTTCTGCCCCCGACAACTGTGCCCTCTGAATGCCTCCGGGATCTGCAGGCCGGGCTGGCACGCATCCTCGGCAGCAAGCTGAGCTCCTGGCAGCGCAACCCCGCACTAAAGCTGGCAGCCCGCCTGGCACACGCCTGTGGCTCCAACTGGATCCCGGCGGGCAGCTCCGGGAGCAAGTTCCTGGCCCTGCTGGTAAATCTGGCGTGCGTGGAGGTACGGCTGGCACTGGAGGAGACAGGAACAGAGGTAAAAGAGGATGTGGTGACTGCCTGCTATGCCCTCATGGAGTTGGGGATCCAGGAATGCACCCGCTGTGAGCAGTCACTGCTTAAGGAGCCACAGAAGGTGCAGCTTGTGAGCATCATGAAGGAGGCCATCGGGGCTGTCATTCACTACCTGCAGCAGGTGAGGGCACAGTGGTTCACAGGGGGAATCCGGCGCAGGGAAACCATAAGGCAAGGGAAAGGGAGAAGTAAAACTCCCTCACCTCCGTGTGACGTTGGGGCAGGGCGGGGGGGGACAGCGAAGATGCTCTTACCGAGGACTGATCCTGCAGCGCTCCTTGGAGTAGTGTGTGACCCAGCCTCCCTCACGCTCCCTCCCCGTGCCTCCACACAAGTGTCATACCACACACCATATGTGCACTCACATCACAGTACATACACGCACACACAACACAATAACTTCCCACTCACGACCCTCCCCCCGATACACACACACACACACACACACACAATCAAAGCTGTCTGTTCTGCTCAATCTATAGCATTGTTTTACATACATGCCCATACAAACTTGTTACCCTGTAGGGAAAAGGAGCGGGGCTGCCTGGGTCCTGTCCTCTGTAGAGACTCAGCCTACTCGCAGGTCAGGGCTGCTGTAGAGGGAATGTTTTTTTAGCTCTGGATACTTTAGCCCTGAGATACTTTAGAGGTGATAGGACGGGGGGATGCTGGTTGAGTCCCAAAACTGCGGGGGCATGATATCTGAAGTCCAGCTGGCTCAGCAGTCATGCCTTGAGGACCTATCTTGGAAGGGCTCCCAGGCCAGAACTCCCTTCTAGGTGTGTAATTCCAGGGCTGGCCAGCGTGCTCTCTAGGCTGGGGAGGGGCTCTGGTTCTGCTCCATCTCAAGGGGGTCCTGTGGCAACAGGTGGGGCCAGAGAAGCAGAAGGAGCCCTTTGTGTTTGCTTCGGTACGGATCCTGGGTGCTTGGCTGGCCGAAGAGACCTCATCCCTGCGCAAGGAGGTCTGCCAACTGCTGCCCTTCCTCGTTCGCTATGCCAAGACCCTCTATGAGGAGGCTGAAGAAGCCAATGACCTGTCTCAGCAGGTGGCCACCCTGGCCATCTCCCCCACCACCCCAGGGCCCACCTGGCCAGGGGATGCTCTCCGGTGAGTTTACAGTTCACAGCCTGTCCATCCAGACTGTTCTAAAAGAAAAGTGCAGCACAGAGTAGACACCTCTCCCCCAAACTGAGCTGGGCCAGACTCACTGGTTGGGGCACACTACTGCCGTGAGGGTTATTCCTGTCGGGAGGGCTTGTCCCCACGGGGCTCCTGGGCTGCCAAGTCTCCCTTGCTTCCCCATGTTTCTCTATAAGGAGAATGCTCATGCTTATTGGGTAACACATCGGGCATTTTTCTATACCCTTTACCAAAACGATCTCATTAGTTCCACACAGCAAATCTGTGACGTAAGTCTCATCCATGTCTTCCAGGTGAGAAGAGTGAGGCTCAGAGAGGTTAAAGTCACTTGCCCACACTCCCACCATGTGGCAGAGCCCAAGTCTGAGCCTCTCAGCCTTTCTAAGTCCAAAGCTTGTTGTACTTGTTCTGTGGTACCTGTGAGAATGCGTGCTCCTTCTCCCCTACTTCCGTCTCTCAGGCGGTGTGCCCCCAAAAAGGAACTCCCGACTCCTCACACATCTGTCCCTTCCACACCTCCAGGCTCCTTCTGCCCGGCTGGTGCCACCTGACAGTCGAAGACGGGCCCCGGGAGATCCTGATCAAGGAGGGGGCACCCTCACTTCTGTGCAAGTATTTCCTGCAGCAGTGGGAACTCACATCCCCCGGCCATGACACCTCAGTGCTGCCTGACAGCGTGGAGATCGGCCTGCAGACCTGCTGCCACATCTTCCTCAACCTCGTGGTCACTGCCCCAGGGTTGATCAAGTGAGGCTGGGGAGGAGGTTGGAGGAAGCAAGGGGGGGTGCTGTTCAGAGTTGCCCCAAATTTCCATCTCCTGCTTTGTTTCCCTGTGCCCACGGGTTCCTGTTAGTGTTAGAATGAAAGAGTCGCAGAATAGACAGAACCACCCCCATCTTTGGAACCCTCCTGGGCACGTCTACCTGTTCCAGTCAACCCAGTCTCTGCTCCCCAGATGCCATGAGTGGGGACCAAAATTAACTCTCCACCCTGCTGCCAAATTTGCCAGATCCTGGCCTGGTGAAGCTGGGAACCCAGGCTCTGAGGTGTTCCCAGGGCTCGGTCTGGCTCTATCAACCTCCGCTTACCTTCTCCCGTGTTTACCTCCCTTTCTGCCCAGGCGAGATGCGTGCTTCACATCTCTTATGAACACTCTGATGACGTCGCTGCCCGCACTAGTGCAGCAGCAGGGGAGGCTGCTTCTAGCTGCCAACGTGGCCACCCTGGGCCTCCTCATGGCCCGGCTCCTCAGCACCTCTCCAGGTAAGCCCTGGGGACCCGGTCCTAGTGGGTGGGGGCAGATGGCCTGGGTGACCTGCTGGTCCCAGGCATGTCACCATTTACAGAAAATGGTTTTACAGAATTTTCCAATCCAGAGGAACTCTGAAGTGTGTCTCCATCCCCCACCCCACCCTTTCACAAAATGATATCATGCTCTTCCTTCTGAAGACTTCTAAGGCAAGTCTGGTGGGTGTAAGTACAGGCCTACTCAGGAGCACAGGCACAGGCACCTGGAAATCCAGCCACCCAAGGAATGTGAATCCAGTGTTTTCAAGGTGGAGCCACCCCCAGCCTTGACTCAGAAGCCTTATTTCTCTCCATTGAGGTTTTTCTCTGCTCAGCACCTCACCTCCCTTGTGACAGGCTTCAGTGCCTGCTGCTCCTCGGTACATATCCTCTCCCCAGCCCTGCTTTACTCTGGCTCTGTGCAGGGGGAGGGGCGTCCCCTCCAACCCCTGCCAGTCCTTGGTGTCCCACTTTGGCCATGGGTGTCTGCTTGGGTCCCCCTGTCCCCGCCTGATCCCTCTGCCCCATCTGTCAGGGCGGAGTTGGAGAGCAGATGCCTGGGAACAGGGTGTACTGAGCTCATGCCCTCAGTTGCCTCTGTTCCCTGTAAGGATCCCAGAGGGAGTACCCAGCAGCAGGAAGAGGGGCCCCCCTGCTCCCTAGCCCCCGAACTTCCTCAGTCCCAAGCAACATCACCACAGGTCCTGAGTAGAACCCCACTGCTGGTTCACCCACAAATGCCACCAGGTTAGATTGACAGCCTCCCGGAGAGGGTCTGCAGTGCAGGGGTGACCCCCAGTCCCGCAGGTTAAGCAAAGCTGGGTCACCAGCTCCTCGGTCCCCTCTGGCGCCCTCTTCTGGCCCCAGAGTCAAACTGGTGCAGCCTCCTCAGCCCATTGAGGAGCCCTAGGCCCAGCAGGGGCTCCCCTCACCACTCAGACTACGCAGGAAGGCCAACTGTGAGACTGAGTGTACCAAGATTATTACATTTAATTCTCGTAGCAGATTTCTAAGAGCACTATTGTAGGCCCTGCTTTACAAGTAAAGAAACAAGACCCAAAAGAGTGAATTATCCAAAGCGACTCAGTGAAATCAAAGAAAGGGTTTGAACCCAGGAGAGCTGATTCCAGGCTATGCTTCGGCCCCCTGGGGGCCCACTCAGGAAGGAGGAGGACGGGCCTGGCAAAGCAGCCGACCCATCTGGCTCATGCCGCCACTCCTTCTTGCCTTCCAGCTCTTCAGGGAACACCAGCATCCAGAGGTTTCTTCGCGGCCGCCATCCTCTTCCTATCGCAATCCCATGTGGCCCGGGCCACACCTGGCTCAGACCAGGCAGTGCTGGCCCTGTCCCCTGACTACGAGGGCATCTGGGCCGATCTGCAGGAGCTCTGGTTCCTGGGCATGCAGGCCTTCACGGGCTGCGTGCCGCTGCTGCCCTGGCTGGCCCCCGCCGCCCTGCGCTCCCGCTGGCCGCAGGAGCTGCTCCAGCTGCTAGGCAGCGTCAGCCCCAACTCCGTCAAGCCCGAGATGGTGGCCGCCTATCAGGGTGTCCTGGTGGAGTTGGCACGGGCCAACCGGCTGTGCCGGGAGGCCATGAGGCTGCAGGCGGGGGAGGAGACGGCCAGCCACTACCGCATGGCTGCCCTGGAGCAATGCCTGTCGGAACCCTGAGGGGGTGTCCACTGGGGACAGACCCGGGGGTGGGCAGTGAGGGAAGGAGGGAGGAGGCATCTTCCCTGAAGCCCCCAAACTGGATCCCCCTACCCAACTCCCCCCCAAAACACCCCAGCTTTCTGGCTTTTTCAAGAGCAAGGGCATGGTGCCCACCCTTCAAGTGTAAGGAACTGCGTCCCGCCCCTGGAGCTGCTCAGGGGCAGGGATTGTCTTGGAAATCAAAGTGGCTGTCCCCGCCAGGTCGGGGACGATTGGAGTAGTCCCCAGAGAGGGGGGCTTTAAAGTGTCATGGTGGCCGATGTCTGGCTCCCCACAGGAGGGAGACCCCAGGGTGGGTCGGGGCTGGCAGGAGCTGGCTGCTTCAGCCCATGCGCCCTGCCGGCCAGGGTGTGGGCTTCCTTGGCTGTGGTGCCCCTCTGGCCTTCCAGGTCCACGTCTTTTTTAAATTGGCCATTCAATTCTTGTCCATGGCCCTCCTGGGCAGAGCGCAGGCTCAGGCCATTGACATCACAGTTCTTCCTACAAACTTCAGCGACCCAGGGTCTGAAATGCTCCATCCATCCAGGGAAACCTGGGACAGACAGGCCCGGTGTGGTCGGGGGAACCTTCCACCTGAGCTTGTTTGAGGGGACCCAAAAGCCCTTGGGCCCTGTGGTCTCTTAAGCTTTTGTGTCGTGTTACAGCAGAGTGACGATGAGGGTTGGGGGGGGGTGTTTTATTTTGCCAGTCCTTACCCCTGCTTGGACACCTGAGCATCTAATTTCTGTCCTTCTGGTGCCATCTGGCCTGGCTGGAGCCAGGAACAGGAGGGGCACTTTCCCAGAAACCGCATGTTTCCCTAGTGATTGCACCCCATCGCATCGTGGTGCCTGGCTTTAAATCCCACCCCTGCCTATGACTCCTCTCTGCAGAGAGACGCGACTGGCGGCTCCAGCAGGGACTACCTTTCTTATGAACCCAGGGGGACCCCCCCAACATACCTTAGTCCTTGCTTCCCTGTCCCCTCTTTTCTCCCTCCCCTCCCCCAGTTTGTTCTGTGATTGCCAAGTTCAAAGCTGTGCACATGTGGACACTCAATAAATGTTCATTGGTGAAGACGGTGCCTGTGTGGTCTGTCCTGCACCTTCTCGCTCCCAGGCCCCAGCAGCTCACAGCTACCATTTGCTGAACACAAGCCTTGCCAAGCACAATTCACAAGTGTTACCCAGCCCACCACGGAATCCTAGGAAGCAAGCGTTATTGTCCTGATTTTACAGGTGAAGAAACTTAGCCATGGGTAGGTGACTTGCTCAAAGTGTTAACAGCTAAGTGCCAGAGGCAAGACGCTGCAGGCCATCTGACTTCTCCGCCCATGCCCTCCATTGCTAGAGCAGGGTTGCAAACACAGGTTGATGTGACCAGGCCTAGTGGGGGCCCTGGTGCTCTTCTGTACAAATGAAGTGCTGTCCCTCCACGTCAGCAGGCTGTTGCCAAGTGGCACGGCTGCATCCTCCAATTTTTAAAGAAAATTCCGAAATCCTCATTTCTATGTGAAATCTGATTTTCAAGTGTTGGTAATTTTTAAAAATTCAATCACTACTACCCCAGTAGAACATCTATGCCAGGTGAGAAGGGGAGGGGCCTGAGTCCTCCGCGGGAGATGAGCAGAGCACCCACTGCCTCACCAGACCTGAGCCCAAGCCAGACCAGCCCCGGGCCCTCACTCTGTGCAGACCCTTCTCCACCTAGGCCCTCGAACCTGCAAGTGTTCACTGAGCATGTACCAAGTGCCTACTTACGGTTGGCTATGCACAGACAGAGAGGAACATTTGTTTATTTATTGGATGTACTGCAAGTCATGTTCTTAGCATGGATTCCCTGAAATCCCTGAAAAATATGAGAAGACATATCGTGCCCTCAAGCAGCTTAGAACCTAGAGGGAAAACAGACAAGAAGCAACAAGGTATAAACAATAAAGGTATAAAAAGTTACTCCTATGAGGCACTGAACAAAGCAGGCCTGGAGCCCGAGAGCCCCTTGGCCTGGCTGAATAAGCCCAGGAAAACTGTTTGAGACCTGAGGGTGAAGAGGGTTTGCCATGTAGACAAGCAGAGGAACAGCAGGTGTAAAGGCGTGCAAGCTTGGGAACTGCAAGTAGGTCATTAATGCTGCCGTGGAAAATGCGAGTGGGCAGTGTGGAAGGTGAGGCCGGACCAGTGGACATGGGCCAGATCTCACAAGTCCTGGGGTGCCGTGCTAAGAAGCTCCGACGTGGGACCATGCTGGGGCTGCAGACCTTTGAGCAGATTGAATGTGACCCAGTTTGCGTTTAAGCAAGATGATTTTGGCTGCAGGAGGGGCGACTGAGGCACAGAGTTTAGAGAGGAGGTGGTAAGTCTGAACTAAGCCAGCGGCAGTGAGAATGGAAGAAACATCAGTGGGAATTATATAATAGGGCATGGTGATTAATGAAATGAAGAGGGATGAAGAGCCAGGGATGACTTCCAGATTCCTGACCCGGTCCACTGAGTGCATAAAGCCATTCACTGTCATGGGAAATACTGGGAAACAGGTTTGTGCACAATATAAGCTCTAAATGTAAATGGTGAATTTGTGCTACTTGGGGGTATATCCAGGGGGCAGTTGTTTTCCACACTCGGGAGTTGAGACAGGTCCGGGTGAGAAAGATATGTAACTTGTCTGTATAGAGGGCCCTTAAAGTCCTGAGTGTCGTTGAGGTCCTTTGGGGAAATGCAAAGAGCAGAGAAGGACCCCAAAGCAAGTGACAACTACTCACAGCCCCTGCACTCCTGCAGTGGGGGAGCCAAATGTTGAAGAAAGCCTCATAATACAAAGCAGAATGTACTCTGGCTGTACTTTAGTGAGGGATGGTGGAAGAATTCTGGGCCCCAGAACAGGGAGAGGGTTAGGCTAACTTGGAGAAGCCAAGCTTCCTCCTGGTAATTCGGCTTTCAAGGAGAAAGGGAGACTTGAGCCGCAGTTATAAGATTTTACCACAAGGTGGAGCCTAAGCATCTCCTTGTGCCAGATTTCCCCCTCGCTGCGCTCAGCCAGGCCCAGAGCAGAACGTTATGAAAGGCTGGGGGGAGGGTGGCTGTGTCAACAAGGAAGGAGGCAGGCCAGAGTTTTTCCTTACATAAATGTCCAAATGCAGGCTCACTTTTTGAAAACAGAGGGAACATTTTAAGCCTGGGGAAAGAGCAATATGTTAAATATGCCACATGGGAGTCTATATGTTTGGATGTGTGTACCTGTATGTCAACATATTTGTATGTCCTTTATTCCCATGTTGTATGTTTCCCATGAGTGTCTCTGTGCACGTTGTGTGTCCCATCTGCCTAGGGGTGTCTGCTTGTGTGCCCCAGGCATCCACATGCATGCATGTGTCTCAGAGAGTGAGCAGTGCCTTGGCCCTGAAAGAGTCTGCAGCCATAGGACCCTTAAGTTTTTGAGAGCCCCCAAATTAGCACCAGACAATGGAGAACATCCCTCTCCCCAGTAGCCATAAGCGAAATCATTTATAATCTTCAGACTATAGCTGGGTTCTATGTCCGGCTATCCAGGGTCATGCTCACATGGAAGCCTCCTATAGGAACACTCAGTAGACCAAGAGATTCACAAACTCATCTATTCATTCCTCTATCATTTCTTTAAAAACATTCATTGAGCACCTGCCGCACACCAAACCCAGCGCAGGACATGTTTTCTGTTTCTCCTTTCACCTTGTGAAGTAGTTCATAAGGCAGGAAAGGAAAATAAGTTGCAGCTGTCTGGAAAGCTGGGCAGAGTGTTTAAACTTTTTTCCCTGGCAATAGGCCATGGGGAGCCCCAGCAGAGTTTTCAGTAGGGCGGCTGCACGGTCTAGTCACTCTTGCTGCTAAATGAAATTGGAATTGGATCAGACAAGATCTGGATGCAGGCAGCAGACCGGTTACTGGGTCTGCAATGGTCTAGGCAGTGGTTCTCAGACTTCACTGTGCTTCTGAGTCACCGTATAGGCTGATTAAAACACAGGTTGCCAGGCCGCACCCCCAGAATTACATTTGCGGAGGGACCCAAGAACTGGCACTTCTGACACATTCCCAGGTCATGTAGATGATGCTGGCCCAGAGACCACCCCTTGAGAACTACTGGTCTACGAGACAGCGTATGGTAGCTTACAGTGCTGACGGAGGGAGAGAGAGAGATGTTTAAGGGTCTGAAATGACAACACACCATGAGGAGTAGCTTAGGTGGCGGTGGGGGCAGGGGGGTGGAATTCAGTCTGGGATGATTCTCTTTTTAATTCAAAGGATGGTGGTGCCATTTATGAAAGTAGAGAACTCAGGAGGATAAGCAGGTAAGGGCTGCTGGGGGAGGGAGGAGGTGCTGCGTTCAGTTTTGGACCTGGCAAGTTTCAGACGGCAGCAGTGAGATGTCTGGAGGGAACACCCTACTGTCCGCTGCCATCTGTTGGCCTGGATTTCTAGTGAGAGATACAGACTGGAGATAACAAGGCTGGGAGATAGTCATTAAAGTTTTGAGAGGGGATGGACTCACTCATGACAATTGTAGATAGCAAGGCAGAAGCTTCAATTCTGAGGATAAATATCTGACATGAAAGATGTGGAGGAAAAGAGAGAAATTAGAAGACTGAGAAATGGCCGGAGAAGAAAGGAGCACAAGGCAAAAAGGGGGCGTCTTCAGTTGCAGGGAAGTTGGGTGAGGAAACCCAGGGAAGCCACTGGGCAGGTGGCCAGCCCATCGAGTATTCACTCTGGCCTTCCCAAACCTCTGGAGGAAGGAGGGGATCCCCGCCGCTGGGCGTGGGCATTACCGGCCTTGCCACGCTGGACTTCTCCCCAGCGGGTCCACCAACCTGCATGCGACACATTGACACACACGTACCTGTCCTGGAGCCTGACTTCTAATGTCCTTTTCTGAAGGTGAGGATGGGGATAAAAGTGGTCTTACCACAGACTTGCACCCACATATGTAGACACACACACACACACACACACACACACACTCCTGACCTCTGATCTGTTCTAGGCATGAAGGTCACAGAGCTGCCCAATTCTACTTCACCACTCCAGCTGGTGGTTCCAACCTCTGGAAAGTTCCTGATGATGAATTTTTGGCTGCTGTTAGTCTCCTCCTTCCCCACAGCCCCCCAGGCTGAGAAGACCCAGACCTGAGCTCTGCACCTATTCCTGGGCTATTCCCCTCAAGTGTCCTCCCCATGCATTTCACAGGTTCGTGGTGTCTCCTCTACCTCCCCTCTCCTCTAATCTATCTCACTAATTTTACCTTTACGTTCTTGTCTTCCACTTCACTAGAAAGGGGCCTAAAGAAGCATCTAGTCCTCTCTGCCCTCTCGTATTTTGTTGTTGTTGTTGTTGAAGTTGCAGAAACTGAGATCAGAGAGGCAAAGGGATCTGCCCAGGGTCACAGGTCAATTGAAATCAGAACTGAATTCTAGACACTTGAGTCTCGCACAATACAGAATAAGAGTTCCAAGCACAGACAGGGGCTAAAGACAGACTTCCCTGGTCCTGCCACTTAACTAGCTGCTTGACCTTGGCCAAGTCGGTTCACCTTTCTATGCCTCATTTTCCTCACCTGAGAATGACAATAAGGCTATCTATCTCATAGGGCTGTGGTAAGGGTAACATAGCTCAGTATTCATCAGGTACTTAGCACAGAGTCCGGCACATTCTGTAAGAAGTGTTTGCCATGACTGTTTCTACTATGCCCTGGTCTGAGCCTCTTCCGGCTTTTTCAAAACACCTTCCTTCTGCTTCCTTAATTCTCATTCCTCTGAACATTCCTCTCATTTCCCTTTCTTCAGTCCCTGTCCCTGTCTCTCTCAGGAGGGCAGGATAGGGATTTGGGAAAAAGAAAGATGGAGTGACCACAGAGACTGGCACATGCATGGAAGCCAGTCAGTGCCTTCCATGGTAACGCACAGCCAGCCCACATGCTGGTGTAAGGATCACATACATCCACACCGTGTCCGTGACATACAGACTCACTCAACAGGCCCACGTTCAATCAGTCTAGGCCCTCCTGGCTTCAGAAACACCCTGAGCCCTCCTCAGGTGGCACTCAGGCCCATCCCCAGTCCCAGGCAATTCTGTCTGGTGAGATTGTGTCTCTGCAGATCCCAGTTCACACTGAGAATTACCAGCTCCAGGGAAGCCTGAGGTTAGTGGGCACCCTCAGAGGTGTTTTGATCTGGAAACATTAGAGAGATGGAGCCCTACACACACACACACACACGCGCGCGCGCACACACTCATACACACATTCTGACGCATGCATGCACATGGTTGGGGGGGCTTGAGTCTCACAAACTTCTTCCACAATCTCCCATCCATAGTCCGGTGAGGTCGTTAGAGAAAAGACTGATACCCATTTTACAGACAAGGAAGCTGAGGAAGAGTGGTGCTTTGCTCAAAGTAAAAGTAGCAATATGCAAAGCGGAAATGCGAACCTACGGCCTCTGTGTCCCAGCCTTGAATTCTTCTGTTTCGCAGCAGCTGGGAGACCCGCGGGGGTTGGATTCACGCCCCGTTACCCACCCCATAGGGTCGCGCCAAAGCCACGCCTCCAGAGCAGTCCCTGGTGAGACCTGAGAAAGCGGCCACAGCGTGTCTCTTTAATGCGCGCCCCCGTAGGCCCGGCGCGCCCCCGCCACTATAACTGGAGTGCATGGAGCAGCCTGCGTTCAGAGGAAGAAGGGCGGGTGCTGGGCACCCGTTGACCGACTTTTCCAAGTGCGATCAGAGCCCATTCGGCCCACGTCCCGCCCCCATGGACTCTCCCGGGTGCGCCCACACTTGAGGGCCCGACGCCCGCTGGGTTCCTCGCTGGGTGGCAATCCCCGCCGTCCAGTGACCCCCCGCGGGCTGGGCAGGTCCCCGCACCACTGCCCACAGCTCCGGCCGTCGGGCGAGGGCTCCGCCGCCGCCACGCCTCGCGCTCCGCACCACCCGCTCCATGCTGGTGCACACTTACTCCCCCATGGTGAGTAGTCTCGGGTCCGGGGGCGCGGGGACAGCAGTAAGCCTGAGTGCTGGACCTTTCGAACTCCCGCCTCCAACGAAATCTCGGAGGGACAGGGCCACAGGGACTCCGCCAGCAAAGAGCGGTGAGCGCAGCAGACCGAGTCCCCAGTCCGAGGCTCCTGCGCGCGCGGGACTCTCAGAGATAAACCTTCGGTCCCGGGAAGTGGGTAGGACAGCAGCTGGGCCCTTGTGAGCTGTCCTGGAGGAGGATCCTCTAGGGCTGGACTCCTTTCAGCTGCCGATGGGTCGCCTAACGCTCCCCTCTCCTTCCCCAGGAGCGCCCCGACGGGCTGGGCGCGGCGGCCGCAGGGGCTCGTCTGTCTTCTCTGCCCCCGGCGGCGTACGGGCCGGCGCAGCCGCTCTGCCACACGCCGGCCGCCGCCGCCGCCAACGACTTCCAGCCGCCCTACTTCCCTCCGCCCTACCCGCAGCCGCCACTGCCCTATGGCCAGGCGCCCGACGCCACCACCGCCTTTCCCCACCTGGCCAGCGACCCGTACACCGGTCTGGCGCCCCTGGCACAGCCGCAGCCTCCACAGGCCGCCTGGGCCGCGCCCCGCGCCTCCGCCCGCGCCCACGACGAGCCGCCGGGCTTGCTGGCGCCGCCAGCCCGAGCCCTGGGCCTAGACCCTCGCCGGGACTACGCCGCCGCGGTGCCCCGGCTCCTGCACAGCCTGGCAGACGGCGCGCACAGCCTAGCGGACGCGCCCCTTGGCCTCGCAGGGCTGGCGGCGCCGCCTGGCCTGGAGGACCTGCAGGTGAGGCCGAAACGGTCCGGGATGGGCCAGGACCCACCGCGGTGATTTAGGACTCTGTATGGAGGCAGAATGACGAATACGGGAACCCGACTTTTCTCCCAGCCTGCCACTTCTTCCTCATGGTTCCGATGATGCGTCCCACAGCCTGAGTTAGACGTTGCCTGGCCGTAAAGGTGGCCCAGCACTGAGTCTGTGCGCGGTGCCTGGATGGTAGCAACCCTCCGTGGAGTAAATGGGAAGGGGCTGAACCACTTCTCTCCCTCTTGGCTGGGACACGTAGGGGATCGATGCCCAGTCCCGGGCTGCTGGGGCAGCCTGTGCCTGGAGCGAAGAGAGGCAGAGGAGTTGCCTAAGATTCAAAATTCCCATACGGCACGGTAAGGTACCTTTGGCCCAGATTGGCCGCACAGTTGGTCCTGAGCCTCGGAGAATACTGTTCCCGCCCAGGGGCGCCCCAGGCAACTGACAGCAGTGCGCCTTGGGAGGAGCAGCAGGACAGGAGCCCGGGACGGCAGGGGCCTGGGAAGCGACAGGACACTAGTCCATAAGCGCCCTTACCACTGCGTCTCCTATTTGCAGGCCATGGATGAGTCGGGAATGAGCCTCCTGGACCAGTCCGTGATCAAGAAAGGTAAGGAAAGGCGCGCATCTGCCAGGACGGAGGAGGGTGAGATGGCGCAGGCCCCGGGTGCACAGGCCCCTTTTCTTTCCTCCTGGAGCGTGCCTCCTGTGCGTCACTGGGCCCTGTGGCCAAGGAGCACTCTTCCTGGCCCAGTAAAGGGACAGTGGGGGATGGGGGACCTGGCCAGAGTCTGGGCAGCTGTGCAGGTTGGTAAGTTGACCCCAGAGCCTGCAGCCTGGGGTGGGCCCAGCCCAACAGCGCTCAGCTGGCTTCCAGGGCCAGTCAAGTGTCACAAGGGCCTGGCCTCTCTCTGCTGAAGGGAGGGCGCTCTTGTGGATTAGGAGCTCATTTGCAGAACGAGTTAAACCACTTCCCTGTTTCCTAAGAGGTGAGAATGGGGGTGGTATTCCCAGGACTTTTGTTAAATGATTTCCACATTACAGACCCTACCAGTTGTTAGCCTGGCAAGTGCTTTCTGCTCCTTACTTCCCAACAGGGCCTTGGCGGGTGATGGGGGTGGGGGTGGGGGTGGGAATCTTGTATTCCCCTGAGGAATTTTCTCTCCAAGCAGGAGCCGCTTTCAGCATTTGGGATCAGGGAAGTGAGGATGTTAATAGCGTATGTCAGGCTGTGTGCAGGAGGGCAAGGGCCTGCCTGGTCCTGGGTACCCTATGTGAGTTCAGGTCCTGCACATGTCTGTATACTCCTTTCCTAGGTGTCTTTCTAGTATTTCTTGGTGTATGTGTTTCTATTGCCCTGTGTGATGCATTTCTATTATATTGGTGTACTGTTCTGTGTGTTTGGAGGGGCCTCTATGTGTGTATCAGGGTTTCTGTTGTGTCCCAGAACTTGACCTTTGGTACTGAGGACCTCTCAGCATGTGAGGGTCGCCTCCTGTGTATATTCGGGGGTGTTTGCAACTCTGCACCACTAAGAGCCAGGGGTTTGAGACTTGCCCTCAAGTGGATTTTCCAACTTGATTACCGAGTTCTGGCTCTGCCAGGAAAAGGTGAGAAAGAGACAAAGGATGACAGAGACAGATTCTGAGGGGTCCAGGCCTTGGACTGGCTCCCTAGATCTGAGGCAGGTGTGGGGCAGGAATCCAGAGTCGCAGACAATTCTGAGGCGCCTAGGGCAGGCACTGTTCCCGAGGGATTTGACTTGCGCTGTTTTTCAAGAGTGAATTCAAGCCCGCGCTCTGTTTGCCCTCCACGTGTTCCCAGCAGGCCGGGGGGTGGAGGTGGAGGTGGGGGAGGGGAGCTGGACTTCCAGGAGCTGGGGCTGTGTTACCAGGGGGAGAGTCAGCCGGACCTCCTATAAAGCGTGTAAGGGAAGCTGAAGGGACAGTCCTCCTGGAACTTGGGGGAGGAGGGCTCCAGGTATTGGGGCTGCGTCCCCTGGAGCTGAAGTTTGGGAGGACCCTGGGTGCGTGGCTACCTGAAGTCGGGATGGGAGTGTGAACTCGGGACCCAGCTCTTTGAGGCAGGAGCTGCGTTGTTGGCTTAGTGGACTTTTTTGAACCCCTCGGAAGGAAGAGCTCAGTCAACCCAGAGATACAATCTCCGTGGAGGCCCAGAGGTCCTGACTCTGCGGGAGGGGCTGGGGCACCTAGGCTCACTGACTCTCAGAGGAGGACAGCCCCCTGTATTTTGGGAAGGCGCTTGGGGACCTGTGCCCTGGAGAAGAGTAGAAAGATCAACCGGTGCCCTGAGTATCTTAAACCCCAACACCCAGACCGGAGCAAGGACAGGAGGACTGGCTGTGAGGAGGGACTGGAACTGCCCCAGAGCTGGTTTCTCTCAAGGGTAGTCAGCTTCCGTAAATCCCGGGTCCCAGGTATGCGCCAGAATCCCCGAAGGCGGTCCCAAGCCCACAACGACAGTGGCGAGGACTGCCCCGAGCGCTGCGCTGCCTCCTGGGGCGGGGGCGGCGGGTGGTGTTACAGGGGAGGCAGCTGTGGTTGCGGGTGCAGCGAGGACGTTGCGGGGGGCAGGCGTGCACGCTCGCTGGATCGCAGAGTCTGTGGGTCGGTGGCTGAAGGCGGCAGCAGCCAGGTGGAGCGCTGGTGACCTGAGCTCCACCCCACCCTGGACGTCTGAGAACCGGGCTCCCTGCGGAAAGGAAGTGCCTGTTTTCCACGAGCGGAGAGCTTGGCTTTCTGCTGGCCCAACGGGCCTTTGGTGAAGGACAGAGAGGCAGTGCCGGAGCGTTCGGGCTTTGCAAATGCGGAGGCCGCCCTGGTCCCCGGAGGACCCGACCTAGGGATCTAGGGGTGCGCATGGTGGGCGAAGGAACGGAATCGCTTTGGCTAAGCAGGTGGTCCGACTGGAGCCCTGCTTGCAAGGGGCAATTTTCTCAGGGGTTCTCCGCTGTCACTGCGGAACTCCAGTCACTCTACCAGCTCCTTGGGGGGCGTGAATTAACGCCCTTCTTAGCCCTCGGGCCCTTTCAACGGCATCGCATCCCCTGTCGAGTCCTGATGTCCTCTGGCACTTGCCGGCAGCTGTGGGGGCGTCTTTCCGGCCGGGCCCTGGATTTATGGAAAGTCATTCTTGGCCTGCTGAAGCACCCGATTCCTCCAGCAACTCCCGGCCCTGGCGGAGGGGCGACTGTGTAGAAGGCTGTTGGAGTCCTGGGTGAGAAAGGGAGGCAGAGCTACCCTAGAAGCACTGCGGTCTTCCTCCCGTGGGGTGCCTCCGGGGAGGAGAGCCTGTAAGTTCTGCGGGCCCAGAGCTGTGATGTAAAATCTTGGCTACTCCAGGCACTTGTCCTGGAGGGGAGGGGAGACCGGCAGAGGAGGTGCAGCCCCCAGCCACACCACATACTTTGGGTTGGCAGCAGGTTAGAGGATGTCAGATGGAGCCCAAGTCAACGGGCGGGGAAACGAGGGGAGCCCTCCATTTTCTGCCCACATTTGTCCCCTCCAGTGTTGCAATCTGTCCTAGGGGCACAGAAAGCAGGCTGGGCTAGGGAGGAAGACAGACCTGGACAGGAATATTTTCCAGCTGAGAAAAGCAGTGAGAGGGCCAGGGCAGGCCATGGTGGGAGCTCAGAAGAGGGCCCGGGGGCGCCTGAGGTTGGGAGGCTTCCTGGAGGAGACATTAGGAGGGAGCTCCCTAGGCTCCCAATGGTGTTTGCTGAATGAATGACTGATGGACGTTGAGGTCTGAGTGCATTGGGAGAGGGGGTGTAGGGAAGGCCCAGCTGCCTTCACTGCACTAGGTACAGCATGTGCAAATGCCCTGCCTGTGGAAAAGCCAGACAGGCTAGAGGTTAACCATCTCCATGGGCTTCCGTTTATTCAGTCACAGCTGGAGAGGAGTGGTTTGGGGATGAGAACAGGGCTAGTCTTCCTTCCCTCGGAGGAGAATGGGTTATCTAGTTGGGGCTGGGGAATCCCGCTCTGCTGGGCTCCATTGTCCAATCTCAGGGAGTCTCTGGGGCAGACAAGGGCTGATGTAGATAGTCACCCTCTCCTCCGCTCCCCTTGGCTCTGAGGATGGAAAGGGGAGGTGGGGAGGGGTCTGAGCTTCCAAGTGAACCTCCAGGCAGGGCCGGGCTTAGGGCAAGGCATGCATCGCCGAGGCAAGATGTAGACACATAATGTATTTGAATGCACTATTTTAAAATAAAAATAATTTTTAAAAATCCATGATCAACAAAATATCAACGCGTTACATAAAGACAGGATCTGACCCTGCGCTTGCACATCCCGCCTCACTTGCCTCCCAGACAGGACACTGTCTGCCCCCAAAAGAGACTGACAAACCAGTGCCCACGCAGAGAGTCTGGAGCAAAGCTGAGGGCGGTGTAGGGCAGAGGAGTGAAGGGTAAGCGCTAAACTCTCTGGCAGTCGGTGAGAAGGAGACTTAGCCAGCAGGCCCTACTGCAGGACATGAGGAAGCTCAGGTGGACTGGGAGGAGGGTCTCTATAGGTCCCGTCTGCCTTCCTCTGGTTGTTCCCCCCCCCCTCAGGCTTTGGACAACGGTACTCTAAGTGTGGTCTAAGGAACCACTGCATCAGAATCCGCTGGGAGTACTTGTTAAAAATGCAGCTTCCCGGGGCACCACCCCAAATCTACTGAATGAGAATCCCTGGAATACCCTGGAACGTGGCTTTTTTTTTTTTTTTTACCAATTCATTGAAGTAAAATTTACATACCTAAAATTTATCCACTGTAAGCCTATATAATTTGAAGATTTTTAGTAAATTTATAGCTGTATAATCATCAATACAGTTGTAAATCACATTCAGTTTTAGACATTTCCATCACCCCCCAAAATTCCTTCATTCCCACTTATAATTAACCCCCACTCCCACCCCAAGCTTTAGACAACCACTGATCAGCTTTCTGTCTTTAAATTTGTATGTTTTAGATATGTTATATAAATGGAATATAGAAATATGAGGACCTTTGCTTCTAGCTTCTTTTACTTAGCATAATGTTTTGAGGTTCATCGTATTGTAGTATGTATATATAAATAGTTCTTTTTTAAAAATTACTGAGTAACTACTCAATTGTATGGATGTTAACACGTTTCGTTTAGTCATTCATTACCTGATGAACACTTGGTGTTTCCGCTTTTTGGCTGTTATGAATAATGCTGCTATAATGATTCCCATACATGTCTTTGTGTGGACATATGTTTTCATTGCTCTTAGGTAAATTCCTAGGAGTGGAAATGCTGGATTTTATGGTAAGTTTATGTTTAATTTTTTCAGAAAATACCAAGCTGTTTTCTAAAGTGACTGTTCTATTTTACATTCCCACTAGCAATGTGTAAGGGTTCTAGTTTCTCTGCATCCTCACTTGCACTTGATATTGTCTATCATTTTTATTATAGCCATCCTAGTAGTACCTCAGTATAGTTTCAATTTGCATTTCCTTAATGACTAAAGACATTGAGCACTTTTTCATGTGCTTACGAGCCATTCATACATCATTTCTAGTGAAATGTCTATTCACGTATTTTGACCATTTTCTAATTGGGTTTTTATCTTATCACTGAGCTATACAAGTTCTTTATATATTCTAAACGCACATCCTTTATCAGGTATATGATTTGCCGATATTTTCTTCAAGTGTGTGGTTGTTTTTTAATTTTCTTTATAGTATCTTTTGAGTTGCAAGAATTTGTAATTTGATGAGTCCAATATATCATTATTTTCTTTTATGCATCATGCTTTTGATATTCTATCTAGAACTCTTTGCCCAACCCAAAGTCACAAAGATTTTCCTCCTATGTTTCCTCTGGAGGAAATTTCCATTTTAACCAGCTTTCCGAAATGTTCTTTGGCATGCTCCCCGGATTCGGGGATCAGACCATTTTCTGCCTCCTGGGGAGAGAGAGTGTAGACATGTGTGAGCGCCTCATCGGCCAGGATGCATAACTAGGAGCTCTTGGGTCTGTAGGAGTCTGTGGGAGTGGGAATGGCTTCTGCTTGCGTGACCAAGAACACCGCGAGTAGAACACTTCAGCCTCAGGAGTCACTGTGCTGTGGGAGACCAACACCGGTGTCCCTGCTTTGCAATCCTTGAGGGCTTAATTCCCACCCCTGTGACTGTCCCCTTCCCAGGCTGCCTGCTTCTCTCACCTTGGATTCCATCCCTCTTGCCATTTTTGAGGAAAGAGACTCTGAGGAAAAAGGGAAGGACAAGTAAGGAAAGCAGCAAAGCCTCTCATTCATATACACAAACACATGTCCATCTGTTGTGCACCTACACTCTGCTGTGTCTGTTTCCATAAATCCAAGATACACTATGTTTAAATATATCAACAGGAGCAAAAGCACTTGCAGATATCCATACGCATGCCACATTCAAGAGGGGAGAGACTATGTGTACATAGCTGGGCCTCAGAATTTGTTGAATGAGTAAGCATGCACACGATCTCACCCTCATTGTTCTATCTATGGCAGGGAATATAACTTTGTATACAGTTGTTTTTGAGACACACATGCTCACTATGTCCCTGCGTGCACATGGACAGATAGCCTCGTGCAACCTTGGTCTGTCTCCCCTCTCACAGGGTCTGGCCCTGGGGGGCCGAGGTTTTAACAGAAGTTGGATGAAAGAGGCAGCTGCAAGGGCAGAACAATTTTCTGTTCCTCTTATTACTCCTTATGGCTGAGGTCATGGGAGAAAGGACAGTCTTTTTTAAATTTTTTAAAGATTTTATCTGTTTTTTAGAGAAAGGGGAAGGGAGAGAGAAAGGAAGAGATAAAAGCATTGATTGGTTGCCTCTCGCACACCCCGACCTGGGGACCTGGCCCACAACCCAGGCATGTGTCCTGACCGGGAATCAAACCAGCGACCTTTCCGTTCTCAGGCTGATGCTCAACCCACAGAGCCACACCAGCCAGGGCTTATTTTTAATTTATCAATTTGTCATTTTATTTTTGAAGGTCAAACTTGAGGTATGCTTTACATACGGTACAGTTTATCCTTTTTAGATGTGCATTTCTATCAATTTTGACAAATGTAAACATACGTAGTTGCATAACCATTAAAAGAATTAAGATATAGAATAGTTCCATGACCCTAAAAAGTCCCCTTAAGCCAGAGGGACACAGCTGAAGAGGGAACCCGTGTGCGGGCCTAGGAGACTCGGGGGTGAGAGGCAGGGACGGCTCCTACGCATGCTATTGCATGTCCAGTGCCAGTGTGTCTGCCCAGCCAGGACACCCTTGCTCTCCCCTCTGGGCGAGGGCGGGGGTTGGGGTGCTCTGAGTGAGGCAGGGCAGGGCCACAACAGGATCAGGGCCCCGTCTAATTAGGATTTTGGTATTTTGTCATCATGGACTTTTTCATTAATTTTTATTATTTTAAACTTTGCCTTAAAATACTTTTTATCTTGATTACTGAGACGTGGGGTGCCTCCCTAAGTTTTGCACCCAAGGCGAGTGCCTCACTTGCCTGACCCTCGTTTTGGCCCTGTTCTGGGGACAGGAAGCCAGCGGGGTGGGAGGGTGCGGGGGGGGGGGGGAGGGTGTGTGCGCTGCGCATTCTCTCCAAGCGCCCAGCTCCCGGCTTCGCCCACTCACCCCCCATCCATGACCTTTTGGTCCGTCCCTGGTGCCTGACTGGGGACCCAAGGAGGAAGGGCAGTTTTACCATTAGGTGCTAGCAAAGGAATGGGGCTCCCCCAGCGCCCCTCTTCCAAATCTGGGCCGTGGGCCGTCATCATTCCGTTTCCCATTTCAAGCTTCAGAGGCCCTTGTTTCACTCATTCATTCCACGTTCGCGGACAGCCCCTTGCGCCAAGACTCCGCCCTCCTGGGCGCTCCTAGTTGGTGGGAAGATGGAGCTGGAAGCAGACAGGAAGGTTCAGGGTGTAAGGAGAGGATCAAGGATGAGAGGGAGCAGGGGTGGAGGGCCCAGGAAGCTTCGCACCCGGGATGGTGCCCGAACTGAAGCTGGGGAAGGAGGGGCCCTGCTCACGAACGTGGAGAAGGGCCCCTGAGACAGGGAGCAGTTCCGTGGGACTCCAAACTCTCATGCTCTGGTATCTCCACAACCCAGGTGACGCTTGACATAGGTTCTATTTGGCCTGTGCTAGATTTTTAAGTGTTTGAACCAGTTGCCAATGTTTGAAAACACAGAGATTTCTTTCACATAGAAATCCAGAATCCTGCTCTCAGCAGCAAAACAGAGACAAACAAGCAAGCCAGGACGATGGGCAATGTCGGCATGTCCAACAACGTTGGTACGTCCAGTGTGGTAAGAGCCAAGTAGTGGCAGCCTTATGCCTGGCACTGTTAGTGCCCAGTCTCCCACGTCTTGCTGACTTGTCACCTGTTGTGCTTGCCCCTTTGAAGTCTAGAGCTGTGCTGTCCACGGTGGGAGCCACTAGCCACTCAGGGCTACTGGGCACTTGAAATGATGCTAGTCTGACTTAAGATAGGCTGTAAGTATAAAATACACATTGAATTTTGAAGACTAAGTATAAGAAAAGAATGTAAAATAGCTCAGTAGTAATTTTTAAAATACTGATTATGTTTCCATGATAATACTTTTGATATTCTGGGGTAAATAAAATATGTTAAAATTAACCTTACATGTTTCTTTTTACTTTTTTTAAATGGGGCTGCGAGAAACTGTAAATTTACATACTTGGCTCACAGTACTTCTGTTGGTCAGCGTGGGTTGAGACACTAAAAGATAAATGGAGGGCCGGGCAAGAGGGGCAGGCACCACCAGGCCACGAAGGCGGGTGAAGTAGGCGTGATGATGGTTAAGGACGTGAACCTTGGAGTCCATGATCAGAGCCCATACTCCTTATTGCTGTACCCGAACTTTTCATTTCTTCATTCTGAAATGGAGACAGATAACGTCATCCACTCCACAGGACTATTAACGTAAAGCACTAGGTAGAGAGTCAGTACTCCCCGGAGGGTGGGCGACATCATTTTGCCCAGCTATGGAGCTGGACTTTGTTCCTCGGGGAACTGACCAGGCACTGACCGGCTGCAGGCTGGAGAGGGATGCATGTTTCAGGAAGATCCCTCTGGAGCAGGGCAGGGAGCCCAGAGCAGGGGCTGTGCTGAAATTCAGGCAGGAAGTGGGTGTCTGTGCGTACGCGGACAAGTGGCCGGCACTGGGGAAACGAAGACCACCGGACACGGTGATGGGTGGGATGTGGTGGGAGAGGGCAGTGGGGAGGGCGTCGCCGAGGCTTCTGGCGGGGGGTGGGTGGGAGAGGGGAAAATGCACATCCAAAGAGGGGGACGCTGCAGGGACTCTGCCAGGCCAGGGCCCGGTCACCCTTGTCATGAGGCCCAGCACAGCTCCTGGCATGCAGACGCTCAGCAAGTGTTTGCTGAATGGCTGGAGGGCTAAGAGCGCCGTCTTTGAGACCACAGTCCAGAGCTTGCTGCTGGATCTAAGTCTACCAGCCGAGTGATCTTAGGTGCACGACTTCCCCTCCCTGGGCTTCAGTTTTCTCATCTGTAAAATGGGAATAATAAACACAGCCCCCTCGGGGGTTGTTCTGAGGATTCAGTGAGGTGGTCTGTGTAAACACACAGCACAGTGAGTACCCGGTAGCTGCCGGCCCCAGAACTCCCCACTTGATCCCCTCACCTAGCATGCACATAAGACCCGCCTTCTTTGCCAAGGCTCTCACTTCTTTGAAAGAACATAAGCCCCAGGGGAAGTAAGTGCCTCAATTATTCTCCATTCCCCCTGAAGCTAAGCAGGAAGATGGAGGTTAGACTGCAGGAAGAACTTTCTTTTACAGCCAAGGGTATCCAAGTGTGTTTTAGAAACTCCACTTCTGAGATTCCCTTTCATACCCTTTATAGATATTAACAGATAATTAGGGAGCATTTTGAGGGAGGGCTATAAGATATATTTCTTTATTCCTGCTCTCCTTAAGCATCCCAGAGTGATTTGGCAGGAAGACACCAGAGCTAGAAGCCTAAGGGGCCATAACCTCCCTGTCCCCTTGCTACTTTAGGGGCAGTGAAGACAGGGGATCGCAAGTTCGGGGGGCAGTTGGGGCCCCTTGTGATTGTGCAGATCTGGCTGGGCCTTCCACAGTGACCCAGGGATCCTACCTATAGGTCAGACACCATCCCCTCATTTCCAGCTCCCTCTCTGGTCGCATATGCCAGAACTCCAAGAGTCTGCTGGAACTATTTAAGTTTTAACAGGGATCCAGCCTGGCTTAGTGAAGGGAACACAGGTTGAAGAACCAGACAGCTCTGGGTTCAATTTCCACCACCCATTAGTTGAGTGAACTTGGGTGAGTCATATTAACTCACGTGCCTTAGTTTCTTCCTTCGCAGAACCTTCTGAAAGATGCTGGGACACTTAGAGGGTGGGTGTGTGTGTGTGTGTGCGCGCGCGCCCAGCATGCAACGTGGCACCCAGCACACAGCTGGTGCTTCATCAGAGCGCCCACTCCACAGCTGCCCAGCATCCTGTGGTTCCTGGCTCAGTGCTGTCTCTCTCTCCCTTGCTCTCTCGCTTCTGCTCCACAGTCCCCATCCCCTCCAAAGCCAGCAGCCTCTCCGCTCTCTCACTGGCCAAAGACAGCCTTGTTGGCGGCATCACGAACCCCAGTGAGGTCTTCTGCTCCGTGCCAGGCCGGCTCTCACTGCTCAGCTCGACGTCCAAGTACAAGGTGACAGTGGGGGAGGTCCAGCGGCGACTCTCGCCCCCGGAGTGCCTCAACGCCTCACTCCTGGGTGGTGTCCTTCGCAGGTAGGAAGGCCAGCCCACAACTCTCTGCACAGTGCCTGGGCCAAAGTCCATGGTCCTTTCATACATCCTCAGGGGATCAGAGAGGGGCCTGCCTCACCCCAAGCCCCAGGGCCATCTATGCCTCAGTCTCCCCAAGGGATGGTGCTGCTCTTGGGAGGGCAGGCCCAGGCCCCCAGCAGCACCCGCACATCCGTGGCTTTGGGGTGGGGTGTGGAGGAAGAAGCCTGGCCATGGGCAGGGGTTAGAGGACTCACCCACACGGGGCAGGATGTGCAAGGCTGGGTTTGGGGAAGTGTCGCCTTTACCCCCTTCCTCGAGGAAAGGGACCCTCAGGACCCAAAGCCTGAGGAGCATAGGCCTCTCTGGTGTGTGTGTTTTGGGTGCATAATTATCTTCCACGTGGTGTGTCTGTCTCTCTTTGTGCATATCTTTGTGCCTGCATAGGGTATTAAGTGCTTCGGGACTAAGAGTTTTGGTGTGTCTGAGGATAATGTGTGCACCTGTGTGCATGCGTGAGCATGTGTGTGTGTGTGTGTGTGTGTGTGTGTGTGTGTGGTGTAGGGGATGGCCAAGACGGTATGTTTCCATGGATGTGAGTTTCTTGTGTTACTTTCCGTGGGGTGGATTGACGAGAGCGTGCCCTTTCCTGTGCGTGCGGTTGCACGGACACCTGGGGCTGGACACGTGTGTGTTTGGGTGCCTGTGCCTCTGTGGAGGGGTGGCATTTGTGCAGGTGTGGGGGCATCTCCTTATTCCTGGTCTCTCTGAGCATCAGCGAGGCGCTTATGTGAATTTGTGCGTGTCTACATGTGTCCTGAGATCCTGACTTGGTGTGAACGTTTGTCTGTGTCCCTACATGTCCCTGGGTATCTGAGTCTCCGTGTCTCTGTGTATGTGTCTCTATTGGGATGGGTGATAATTCTTGGCCCTCAGTGTGCGCTCGCCTGTGTATGCGTCTGCAGGTTCCTGTGTGTGTCTGCTTGACCTGGTGTTTCTCTGCATAGAGGCCTGTGTGTCCCTGGGTGGCTGTGCGCGGCCCGGTTGGCATGCTGAGGTGGGGGAAAGGCCTATCCCGCCCCACCTCGGGCTGGCCTGCTATTGGGAGGATTAGGGAGCCAGGAGGGGTTCCTGGGGCTGGATGCGGGGCCCCTGCCCACCATCTTGGCTACAAAGCCTATGAGGTTGGAAAGAGGTGGAGACCAGGCTGAAAGAGGCCCCAGACTGTCCCCAGGGCCAGACCCTGGCCTCAGCAGGGGGTGGCGGAGGCCGCAAGGTCACTCAGCCTCCATGGTCTCCTCTCGTCTTCATAGTGTGTATCTGTGTCTCTCTGTGCACGTGAAGGGCCAAGTCCAAGAATGGAGGCCGGTGCCTGCGGGAACGGCTGGAGAAGATCGGGCTCAACTTGCCAGCTGGGCGTCGCAAGGCCGCCAACGTGACTCTGCTAACTTCGCTGGTGGAGGGTGCGTGCGGCCTGAGGGTGGGCGTTGGTGTGAACAGGAGGGGACCAGTGTCATCCGGCATGTCTGTATGACTGCCTGTAATGCAGGAGGGTGTCTTTAGTCACATGCTTGTTCTCTTTGTCATGTATAAGTGCTGTGTGTGATGTGTGTATATAGTCTCTGTGTGTGCACACACACATGTGAGTGCCCATGCAGTAGAGAACATGTGTGTGCGTGTGTGTACATGTGTGTGTGGTGGGGAGAGTGGCCAGTGTTTGAATGAGGTAATGGAATGAGAGAGTGAGAGTCCTTTCCCTGTAGGTTGGTGACTCTGGGCTCGGTCACCTCGAGCTCAGGCTCCCATCCTGAGCTCAGAGCCCATCCCTGGTGGCCCCAAGGAGGGCAGTGGGATTGAGGCTGGGGCGGGAAATCAGAGGAAGGTATCTACTGAAGCAACATGGGGCAGAAGGGGCCCTGGCCACGGGATCAGAGGCGCAAGGTGGTGCTCTAGGCTCAAAGGTACCCATGGCTGTAATGACAGCTCATCTCTCTGTCTCCCCTCCCCCAAGGAGAGGCCATCCACCTGGCCCGAGACTTCGGCTACATCTGTGAGACTGAGTTCCCAGCCAAGGCAGCTGCCGAGTACCTGTGCCGACAGCACGCTGACCCCGGGGAACTGCACAGCCGCAAGAACATGCTGCTGGCCGCCAAGTGAGTGAGGGTGCAGTGTGGGTGTTTTCGCACACCCTGCGCAGGCTGTCGTGGGTGCCATGGGCAGGCACGGGCAGGGGCAATGCACAGACACAGACACCAGGCGTGGGCACAAGGGGCACTGCACACGGCACACCTAGACTCAGTGCTGTGCATGCTACAGAGCACACCCATGGACATATGTGGACAAACCCAGGTTGTACGAATCAGCAAAAATGGTGTCACAGATGCTTACGTAGCCTGTGCCGCACCCCCACACACTGCCCCATGCCACCACAAGCCCTCGCCCATCATGAGGCTGAGGGTCCATGGTCTGCTCCCTCTCTCGAGCCTTGCCCATCAGCTCTTCTGTTCCAGTGACTTCATGAGGGCGCCAACGCCCACCCAGGCCCCACGTTGATCGCCCCTAGTCCTTACTTCACACTTAGCCCCTCTGCAGCTCCCGTTGGAGCCTCCCTCACCACCGTTCACATGCTGCCCGCTCAACCCTGGCCTCCTTCACTCCAGCGCCCCACTGTTCCCTCCGACTCCCTGCCCAGGCACCGCTCCTCCGCCCAAGAACCTTCAGTGGCTCGCACTGCTACTGCCTTGGTTTTCAAACTAGGTTCTGTGGCGATGCTTCAGGGTCTGTTTAATGAACTGGTATTCCATTAAGATTTTAGTTTGTAGAAAGAATCCCATTGCAAGAAGAGATAGAGTGAGACAAAAAGAGAGAGAAAAAGAGTAAAAAAAATTGAAAACCAGCAATCCACAGGGTGAAGGCCAGACTCCTTTGAGGGCCGCACACTCCAGGCCACGCAAACGTTACCCGCTCCGGGTGACCTTCTTGCTCTCTCCTGCCGTCCCACCCTTGGGCTTGCTCTCCTGTTTGGAGCACCCATCCAGCACCTCCTTCTAATGCAGCCTTTCAAATCGCACCTCCCCCCTCCCCTCTTTGAGTCTTCGTCAAGTGCCCTCGGCAGAAGTGGAAACACAGACTCGAGGGACTTTTGTGACTCCTGGGACCTTGGAGGCTGCTTGTCTTGTGGCTGGAGAAACATACCCAGGGCAAGGCCCACCTCCCTCATTAACCTGCTAACTCTTCAAGCACTTCCTGGGTCCCACTCATGTCTAAGATGCTGACCGTGCTCCATGGTGATACTCAGGTGAGACTTAAGGGATTCTCCTGCCTGAGCCACATCCAAGATACACAAAGAAACAGAAGATGGCCGCACGCGAGAGCTGGATTCAAATCCCAGCTTAGCCACATGGGCAGGTCCTCTAACCTACCTGAAACCAGTTTCCTCATCACACAGTGGGGATGGTAACACTAGTGGAGACTTGCTGTGAGGATTAAGTGAGATGATACACTTGGCACAGCATTTAGGCTTCAATTCGTGTTCAAGCTATTATTTCAGTTATTCAAGGCAGATTCTGGATAGTTCCTTAATAATTTTAAAGACGAAGCTCTGTGAGGCACTGGTCTTAGGGGTGGAGGTCGAGGATTGGGAGAAGGGAGCAAGGAAAATTTCCTGGATAGCATCGTAGAGCTAGACTTTGAATATGGGTAGCATGTCCATAAGAGGAGAGATCCTAGGGTATTGGCACGTGCTGTATACTAGCCATGTGATATGAGAGAAGTCAGCTGATGTCTCTAAACCTTAGTTTCCTTTTCTTGTAAAATCGGCATGATCATCATTTTCAGACTATTGGCATGTTCAACAATCGTAAATAAATATATATATATGAAGTGCCAAGCACATGGTGGGTCCTTCTCTGGGCTCAGACCTTTGACCTCTAACCTCTGACCTTCCTTCCCCCACCAGGCAGATCTGCAAGGAATTTGCGGACTTGATGGCTCAGGACCGCTCACCACTGGGCAACAGCCGCCCAGCACTCATCCTGGACCCCGGAGTGCAGAGTTGCCTGACACACTTTAGCCTCATCACCCATGGCTTCGGCGGGCCAGCCATCTGTGCTGCCCTCACTGCCTTCCAGAACTACTTGCTGGAATCACTCAAGGGGCTGGACAAGATGTTTCTAAGCAGTGCGGGCAGTGGGCATGGCGACACCAAGGCTTTGGAGAAGGATGCCAAGCATCGGAAATAACCACCTCCCCAGCCCCATCCCTAAGGGGCTCCCTTCAGCGAGGTCTTGGCTCCTGGGGTGGGCCTGAAAGGATTAAAAGGTGGGGTTGGAGTCAGGCCAGAAAGAGAACATTCATCCAGAAACCCTGAGTTAGGGGCCTGGGTTGAAAGAGGAGGGGGTGGCTGCTCCGTGGCAGTTTGTTGGTAAGGGCCCAGGTGCCTGCAGTTTCTCACCCTGGATTGCTGAGAAGTGCTTGAACAGGAAACTGGTGTGGAAGAGCCTGGTTCTTGGGGCTGAGCCCTGCCTGTTAGGGTGCTCGGGCAGCGGTGGGTGCTCCTAGGGTCCAAGGCTTTGCTGTTTTTACTGTTTGTAGGAGGGAAACTGTTACCAAACCAGAGGCGCTACTGAGGACTTGACACCCTTTATTCCAGAATTGCTGCTCCTCCCAAAAAAGGGGTGCTGGCAGGAAAACCCAGCTCTTTGGACCTCTCCCATCTTAGTAAGAAGTGGACAGGAGGGGCCCTCAAGGAACAAAGAAGATAAAGCACAAATTGCAGAACTTGAATCCAGGCTGCACCTCACAGTTCTGTCATTGTCTACCCTATTTATTTATGTGTGTTGTAATTAAATTTGAAAGTTTAAAAATGGCCAGCGCAACTTATTTATCCCAACACATTGAGGACTCTAGTTTCACTGTTTTCGGCTCACACACCAAGATGCCCAGCTGGATCAGGAGGCAGAGGGTGTTTTGGCTCACAAAGGGCTACTGGGGGAGGGGGACAGGAGGGAAGAAAGATATGTCAGGGACCCTGAAGTTGTCACTGAGGTTTTGTATTGGCGGTTGTTTCCCTTGACCCTGCCGGTCAAGGTACGTCCCTAACTCTCAGAATGCTTTCTCCTTCTCTTACTGCAATAAAACCTTTTCACTGGATGTGAAGCCTTCCCCTGTCCTTCTTCAGCCCAGGCCTGAATTTGCCTCCCAAGAGGCCCTAGGGCTGAGGAAAAGGGGTTGCAGTGGGAAGGGACCTCTAAGGGGGAGGCATAGGAGGGGGCTGTGGACACCTGTGTCAGATGGGGCACGGGTGGCGGGTCTATCTGGCTTGTCAGTGTGCTGTGTGTATGGAGTCCTGGGTCTGTATGTATGGTATTGAGACTTGTGAATGTGTCAGTCATAGGTGGTGGGTTCGTGTGTGTCCAAGTGAATGCTGGTGACTGGGTGTGTATGTGTTTTAAGCAAATACTAGTCCAGCTCCCCTGCCTTCCTGAGGATTGCAGTCTTCAGGGGTCTTTCCATTTCTGCATCATCAGTCTCTCCCTTTCTTACTGAGTAATTTACTAAATCATTCCGCAAAGCACACATGCTCTAGGACCTCTTACCTTACAAAACATAAATCCTTTCCCCATATATTTCCCTTGCAGTAAAGTTTGTGAAAGATTGTTACCCTAACCCCACTTACTTGCCCCCAATCACCCTTCAGCCTACTTCAATCTGGCTTCTAACCCCACCAGTCTGTGGGCCATCGAGGGCCAGAATGTCAAGTCCAAAGGCCCTTTTTCTGGCCTTAGCAGCCTTTAGCCTATTTTTTAAAAAGATTTTATTTATTTTTAGAGAGAAGAGAAAGGAGAAAGAGAGGGAGAGAAACATCGATCAGTTGCCTCTCATATGAGCCCAAACGGAACCTGCCACCCAGATATGTGCCCTGACCGGGAATTGAACCAGCTAACTTTTGCTTTGCTGGACAACACCCAATCAAATGAGCCACATGGGGCAGGGCAGCATTTGACATATTTGATCACTTGCTCTTTTCTGAAACTCTCTTTCTGGCTCCTGACTTCTCCAGGCTTCCTGATCTCGCTGGTTCCAAGTTTGGCTCCATCTCTACTTGGCCTCTGATGTCGGCCTTCCTTGGGGCCTTCTCCCTGAACCCCAGGTTTGGATGCACAGCTGTCTGCCTGATGTCTCTTCTGGATTGTCTAACAGACGCCTCACACTTAGGTCCGAAACGGAGTACTTGACTCAAGTACTCAAACCGTGACCTCCTCTGCACTTACCCTCTCAGTAGAAAGCACCACTCTGGACCCAGCTACTGAAGCCAGAAACTGGGGAGTCATTTTTGATTCTTTTCCTACACCCTATCCATCGGTCTATCCTCTTTTATCTCCTCTGCCACTGCCCTAGTCATCTGGGCCACTGCAGGTCTTCCAACTTCTCTCCCTGCTTTCAGTGGTACACGTTCCTACTGAAGCCCTGCAAGGGTCTACTTTGCCTACTTCTTCATCCTTACCGTAAACTAGTCCCTTTCTTGCTCTATGCTCCAGCCACACTGGTTTCCTTTCTGTTCCTCACATTACCACTGTTTTATGTCTCAAGACCATTGCACTCACTGTATTCTTTACCAAAAATGCTTTCCCCCCAGTTCTTGGCAGGTGTGTTATCAGAGACAGATGTTGAATGTTCAGCGCAAGTGAAGTGAACATGGGGTCTAAGCATCATCTTCTGGGGTAAAGGGGCAAAGATGTGATTTCTCTTCTCAAAACACTTCACTGCCTCAGCCCACCCACATGGAAGGAAAAATGGAGGAAAGCCTGGACGTATGCTCTGCTTTAAAAGCCCTGGGCCTGGCAAGATAGGACATACAACTACTAAAATTATCTTAGACTATGGGAAGTTGAGGGGATTAAATGAGATAACAGATGTGAAGCACTTAAAACAATGCCCAGCACATAGTAACAAATAAATAAAAGGTTGTAAGTATCTCTACAGTGAACAAAGAAGAACAAACTTATCAGGAGCTTCTCAGTGCTGGACAACATTCCCTATGAACCATGTAGTCCTCACCAAGTTCTATTTTAGAGAGAAGGATATGATAGCTCAGAGCAACTTGCCCAAAGTCACAGTGTTAAGTGGAACTCACATGGATCCTTCTGATTAACCCAGATCCCTCTGGCCCGTGACCATCCTTTCAATTCCATTGAGCCCCAAGGCCCCCTGCAGAGGCTCAGAGGCCAAAGCCCACCCTGTCAGGTCCCAAGGCTCTGCTCCTCCAGTATAAGGTCAAGGTCATGCAGACTCAGCAATACAATGTGGAGACTCTAACTGGCATCAGAAACTTCTAATGAGGTCTCAGCATTTGGTTCTTTCCAGTTAAAGTTTTTATTTTTTAAATCCCCATAGCAAAATAGTGTTTTAGCATTTAACTAGGTTTAGTCCTGAGGAAATATTGATGATGATTAAAGAAAAAGTATATACAGATGGTTTTACATGGCTTCCTTTTTGCAAAACAAGTAGCTGTGAATTAAATGGAGAATACTTAGACTGGGTAAGCATCGTGATTTTTGGAGTTTATACTCATTTAAAGAAAAAGACTTTCCTGTTTTCTTTTAAAGGATCATAGTGCTTCAGGAGGAAAAAGGTAAGGGCAGCCACTGAAAGCCATACACACCTCCCCGAAACCTCGTGAAGGTGAGTGAGGCTGAGATGCAGGCTCTTATCCTCCTAAACACATACTTGTAACTCACACACAGGACCTAAGCGAGCAGCAGACATCTAGAGAGGATCCCTACATGTCCCCCCTTCTCCTTTTGGGGCACAGCTGCTCCCCTAGACAAAGAGACAGGCAGCGAAAGGACTCTGGGCTCTAAGCACTAATCAGGATTCAGGCGGAGCAGGCTCAGCCACTGCTGCTCAGCTGGCAACAGCACTCAAGCTATTTCAGCGCCCTCTTCCACCGCACTCAGAAGTTCCACGTCAGCCTCCCCAACCTATTCCCTCTCACCCCCAGGCTGGGAGGATAAATGGCTTTCTGTGTATTAATAACCTGAAAGCAGATGGGAACCAACTGAAAGACTTTCTGCGTTGCCAGGAGTGTTAGAGAATCAGTACATTCCCAGTGTTTTTCAAACTCCAGGCAATCGATTTAGATCATAGCTGGCATTAAACAAATAAAATTTGGTAGAAGAAAACAGATTACAAAATATCATTGTACTGCGTCATAACTCAATCACATACGTATGCATATCTGGAAGCCAAGTCCAAGAAGCAATGCTTACCCTCCTGACAGTAGGTATATCGGAATGAAGTCATAAAGGCTTGCTGAGGCCATAAAATCCAGTTGGATCAAGAGTTTCATAAGGTGTAGAAGAGGGAAAAAATGGAAGGTTGGAGAGAACTAAGAAATGCCTAGCATGTCAAACCAAAGAATTGGGCTTTCTTCTATCAGCAATAGAAATATCAGAAAGTTTTAAGTGAGGAGAGTTTTAAGGACAATAGAACTTGTTAGAGTACAGAGAGAAAGAACAAGGAAGATACTAAAAGCAGAGAAATTAGGAGGCCATTAAAATAGTCCAAGAAATGATAGGAAATAAATCAGAATAATGAGAATGACAATTTTTTATTAAAAGGGATTTAGGAAGTTAAACTGCTGGAACTTGGCGACTGCGTGAAGGTAGGAGGAAAAGAAGGGACATCAAAAATGATGTCCAGCGAAAGGCAATGTGGTACCCTCGACTATCCTAGCACAGAAAAAGGACATTAGTGGGAAAGCTAGTGAAATCTGAATTAAAGCTGGAATTTAGTTAATATTATTGTACCAATCAATGTTGGTTTCTTAGTTTTGACAAATGTACTGTGGCTGTGTAAGATGTTAACATAAAGGGAAACTGAGCGAGGGGTGTAAGGAAACTCGATTATTTTTGCAACTTTCTTATAAAATCAGATTTACTCCAAAACAAGTTTATTGAAAATAACTGATGTCTAGGTTTCTGGCTTGGGCACGTGAGAGCTGGTGGCTCTGCTTGTCTGAGGGGGAATGCTGTCCAGGAGGTGGGGAGAGGGGCAGATGGTAACACTCAGCTTTAGACGCGTCGAGTATGTCCCGGTGGCTGGAGGGTTAGGATACTTAGGGTAAGTTGATCTGGAGCTCACAAGGAGATCCGGATTGAAGAGACTGGCAGTCAGGGGGGCTGGTGGGCGGCCCCAGATTGCCCTGGGGACACATTTGAAGGCAGAGAACCATTTCACTCCTGGTGAGGCCTGGATGCAGAACGATGAGTTTACCCATGATTATACCCTTCCTGAGCTCTTCCACACGCCAGGCCCTGTTCTATATGCTTTACACTGCCTCACAGAATCCTCATAAGCATCCTCATAGAAAAGGTGTAATTTGAACTGTTTTACAAATGAGAAAATTATGAAGTAGGATTGCTTGTGCTTTAGCAGTGGCACTCAGCTGGGGCATGTTATCTGAACCACGTGTGGAGCTTTAACAACAGATGCTTTAGAAACTCAGGAATCTAGTCAAAGCCTGAAACTACGCATATTCACAGCGGTACTGGAGGTTGAACCTGCTATGGTCGTACAAATCATCTCTTTTCCTTCATGTATCAAATTAACTTTCTTCTCAGGGTATAAAGCATTTATCATTGGTGTATTAAAGTGTATTATATTTAAATCTGAAGTTAAGACCATTAACACACATTTTGATCTGTAGGTAGTATCTTAAGAGAGAACTTTCACTTCAGACAAACCAAAAACCTGTCTTTATGTGGTATTAAGAGTACCACAGCCCAGGCTGGTGTGGCTCAATGGATTGAGTGCAGGCCTGCAAACCAAAGACGGTCTCAGGTTCGATTACCAGTCAGGGCACATGCCTGGGTTGCAGGCCAAGTCCCCAGTGGAGGGCATACAAGAGGCAGCCACACGTTGATGTTTCTTTCCCTTTCTGTCTCCCTCCCTTCCCCTCTCTAAAAATAAAATCTTTATAAAAAAGTATTTAAAAAAAAAAAAGTAGCACAGAATTGGATAAAGTAGGGTTCATCTTACAATTGGAAATGTTGCAAATGCAAAATCCCAGGCCGCACCCCAAACATGCAGAAACCATAGAGGTAGGACCTAGCAAGCTGTGGTTCAATAGGCCCTCCCGAGGACTGGGCTGCATGCTCAAGTTTGATCATTGCTTCAAAGAAACTTCAATCCAGTGGTTCTCTATCATGACTGAGGGTAAGAATTACTTGGGGAGCTATAAGAAATATTCTTATGTCCCAAACCTACTCAGTTGGAATCTGGGAATGAGTGCAGACTTATTTTTAAAAGGGAATATATGTGTGCACATTTTACGCAGGAACAGCATCTCTCTTTTGGGGAAAAAAAAAATTTCTTTTTAGAGAGAGGGAAGGGAGGGAGAAAGAGAGGTAAAGAAACATCGATGTGCAAGAGAAACATCAACAGGTTGCCTCTTGCCCGTGCCACAGCCAAATTGGACAAGTAACCCTTTGCTTTGTGGTAGGAGGCCCAGACCGCTGAGCCACGCCGGTCAGGGCCGGAACAGCATATCTCTTAAAGGACAGATAAGAAATGAGTAGCTGAAGTTTCCTCTGGGAAGGGAAGCAGATGATCAAATTATATAGAGAGGAGAAACATTTTTTACTATGTATCTTTGTACTGTGCGCATTTTTTACTAAGTGCATGAAACACTTTTTCACATTAATTAATTAACTAAAACATTTTTAGCTTAGTGGGGAAAAGAGTCACTGCTGTAGAGGGCATGAGACATTAACTGTCATGATATATGAACAAGTTAGATGGGAAGGAAGGGAGGCAGTGAAATAGAATGTAGGGCTGTCAGCGGCTAAAGGGCAGTCCGAGCATGAAAGAAGGGAAAGGCACAGGAGGAAAGACCGTCCTGGCCAGAAAGGTCCAGCAGATAATCCCTCCTCCACCTCCTTCCTGAGGTCATGCCAGCTAAAAGGAAACTGAAACCAGAGAGCTCAATTTATCCATATTCAGCTTTATTCTGAATTAACCATCTATCAAGAGTGCAGGTCAAAAGAGTAGAAAAAAATAAACGAGCCCATCAAAAAAAGTTCCCTGGCAAGAGGGAGAGAGGCATGACGTTAGGAGCCCTGCTTAGGGAAGGAAATGTTGTCCAGGTCATGGATGCCATTTTTGTCGATGATTCGAACACTGAAGTTTGGCAGGTTCAGGATGAAGCGTTTCTGGAGCTGCAGGGAGACATGAAGGAAATCAGTCAACAAATAGTTACTGAGCGCTACCTATGGGCCAGGCTCTGACTGAGACACTGGGTGTACCAACAGATAAAAGTCCCTGCTTTTGTGAGCTTATGTTCCACTGCGGGCAGCTGGTAGTGAGACATTGAAGAAAGCCCGACTGCAGGCGAACGCTGACTGGAAGGTAGTGAGCAAGACCCCGGAGGTGTGGCTGGGAGCGGCGTCTTGGTCAGTCTGCCGGTGAAAGGCTGACACAATCCAACGCTCTATGCCTCAGTCTTCTACCAACCAGCCTAGTAAACTCAGACTTGTCTTTTTAAATGTCTCAATGTGATAAGCCAACAGAGGAGTGACTGCCCTAGGAATTCGCTTTGGACCAGAGTTTTCTCCAGTCACCCACCCGCACTATCAGGGCCTGGGGTGTGAGTGTGTGTGTGTGTGTGTGTGTGTGTGTGCAGCTGTAGGGGTGGTGGGAGGGCGTCAGCAGAACTGCTCTTGGAACGAACTCTGCTTCCGTCTCCTCCACGCCAAGCCGACCTGTCATTACAGGAACATCTCTGCACTCTCACAAGACTCTCTGCTTAAGAGGCTTGTCCCTAAGGAGCGGCAGGGCTCCGTGCGTGGGAGCAGACAGCCCCACTAACCGGGCTGGGGATCACTGAGGGGCACAACTGGAGGGCATTTTTGCTCCTGGGGCGACCCTTCCCGGACACCTCACTTACAGTCTCCAGAGAGAAGGCACAGAGCTCTCTACCGGCTTCCTTAGGAGCCTATCTCAGAAACGTCCACCTGCCCAGATCAAAGCTCTCCCTCCCGCCATGTTCCCCATCTCCTCTGCTGCTGCCATCTGGGCAGCAACAACCAATTCACTTTCAGAGTCCTCTCTGGCTGATGACTCCTACTACCCAGAAACATGATTTGAGATCAAGAAAAGGTGGCAATGAGGAAACTTGAGTTTCTAATATGATCACCTTTAGATCTATAAGGAATAAAGTCTCAAAGCACTTAATAGTCCAGTGGCTTCTTCCTGGCAGCCTCTTGCAACACTTGGGGCTGCCAGACTAATATGGCCTCTCAGCTCAATGGTTAAGAAAAGTACACGAGTTTATTCTCAGCTTCTGCATTGGAAAGGGATTTACAAACAAGAGGGGGAAAGGGTACTGCGGACTGAAAACGACAGGCTTGTGTGCAGAGGCCCCCCGCCCTTCCCCTATTCTCACCCTCTCACTCTCTCACTGGACTACAAATTCAAGTCAATCCTTAGGCCACAAGGACAGTAAAAGAATGGAAGAAGCCCAAGGGAGCTGCTTTCTTTTCCTCCTCATCCTCCATTCATACTCCAAAGCCTCTGGCTCCTTGGGAGCAGTACTAGACTGGGTGGCAGGTCCGTGTTCCTATCCTCATAAACTGAAGGCTACTCTCCCCTCTGCCCAAAGCTTCCCAGTTGCTTCCTATGGTCTCCTGAATTCTCGGGGGGGCTTTCTCTCCAGGACTCAGGACTCGTGCACTACTAATGGGAGCAGATAGTATGGCAACTCCCAGTGGCACAACGATAAAGCAGGTACAAAGTGTAGGGAGCAGTTCTGAAAGTATGGCCCAGTTACCACTTGCAACAAAACCACTCGGGACTGTTAGTTAGCTATTCTCAGGCTCTATACCAGGACAAGCGAACCAGAAGGGGGCGGGGCGAATCTGTTTGATTTTTAAAAACAAGTTCCTCAGATGATTCTTATACATGCTAACATTTGAGAACCACTGGTCTGGATGAACCAAAAAGAAAAGTAATTAAATTACTTTTAAGGAGGTGACCCATAAGAGGAAAAAATAAGCTTATTACCCACCAAACTCTGTCTCTGGCAGCAACTTCACGTCTAGTTAATGGGTATTTATTACACCTTCTGGCACGGGTCAGAAAAAATGTAACCGAGGAACAAGAACAATATTGGCAGAGAGACAAAACATTCTTTTCAGTCCTTTCAGCATCCCAAGGGAGCTACTCACCTCCTCTAGACATTTCCTAAGAAGCTCAATGGCCGTCTCACGGGAGATAGCTGAAAGAGAACACAGAGGCCAAGCACTCAAGGGGCTGCCATTACACCCGACTCTCCACTGCGACTTTTGATTACGTTTCAAACTTCAGGTCAGCATGTCACACACACGGAAAAGCTCCCCCCTCACAAAAAAATAAAAAAAGCCCCAGCCTTCTGGCTTGCCACAAACTGACTCCATATGCAGTTGAGGGTGCCCCAGACCCAATGCTCTGGCAGCCACAAGCCATTGCGAATTGATTCGCTACAGGGAAGGGTAAGCATGACGGAATTCCGCCTCCCATGGCCGGGGCCTGCCTCTAGAGAAGCCCAGCGGCCTGCCTCTTTTTATGAAGCCCATCCCCCCTCCTCACCCCCAAACCCCCCTTTATACCAGGGCTTAAACCAGTTCCATCTGCCCTAGCCAGCTGCAAATCAGGGCAAGGGAAGACAGGGCCAGAGTTTTAGCCTCCCTTTCCCAGCTGGGTCTCAGTTTAACAATGGAAAGAGAATTCATAGGATGAGGCCAAGACTCCTAAAATAGGAGCCAAAGGAACTGTCCATGGGCATATCAAACTGGGATGACATATTACGCAGTTAGACTTCAGGGGTGGCTGGTGGTTATTTTGGTGGGCAACTCAGCTGTATTACTGACAGATGCCAAGCCCAGAAACAGTCTCTAGGAGGTCAGGCTAGTTCTTTTCAGGATGTGGCCTGGAGCTCTGGCAAGGCTGAGGGTGAGTCAGAGGGCAGCACCAAAAAAGGAATGAATAAGCCAGATTTTTACTATACGGTCAGGGAAGAAAAGAATGTAAGGAGAGAGGTGGTTATCTGTGCTGCCTCTATAGCCTGTTAAAGCTAAGACCCCCAAGTGCCTATTGCTCACAGTGGCTAATGTCAAAGTTGGAACTGGGGTCAGAAGATAGAACTTAGCACAAAAGCATCCCTGTGTCAAAGGCTTTGCCAAGCTGACAGTTTACTGACAAATAGAGACACAGCTTTATCTTGCAGGAATGGGTAGCCATTAGGTGATAAAAACCAAGGGAAGGGCCCAGACTTGTGGCCTTCAAAAGCTTTGACATTTAAGCAAAGAAATCCTCAGCTGTCATGCTGGGGAACTGTTCATCCTCACAAGCTCAAAACAAACACAAACCACTTGGTTTATTTGCTCATTCTCTATAGCTTTGATACAAATCAGCACCTATGCAAGGCAAAAGGAGCGGAAAAACTGAACTTTTATAACTGAAGAATTAGTTTTATTGACTACCCCAACCCCTCTTTAAAACAAACCAAAGCCCAGCTCTGGACACATGCAATATCTCATTTTGTTTGGTAAAAGAGGGACTTGTATCACCTTTTCAATAACCTATTGACCCAGAGGAGAAAGAAGCTTCCAGAGGGTTCCTGAATGTGCTTCGTAGGATCCCTTTTCTATTCAAGCCCTGGCCACCCATCTCCAAGGGGTGGCGCACAGAACCAGGAAGCAGCTGAGAATGGGGCTCTGCTACGTTTCCCTACCTGGACTGCTGGAACTTACTTGGTGTGTAGTACCGGTCCAGGATACTGAGAGTCAGGAAGGCGCCGTAGCCGTGGGCTGCAAAAGGGGCCTTGGCCAAGGCTGCCAGGTAGTCCATGTAGTAGAGTGCCGGACCCTCATGCTCATCATAGCCAGCCAGGAGGAGGTTGACATGATACGGGGTCTGCCAAAGAAAGACACAGCAAAGGGATCGTCAAAACCGGAACACCAACTTCAGTTCCTGTGGCAAGTGGGACATTCCAACTCTTGGTGACAAAAATAGCAACTAAGTAAATCATAATTAAAGTAAACATTCAGAGAAACCTAAAGGACCTCGATTGTGGTAAGAGTTTAGGGGAGGTCAGCTTGTTTTCTTTGAATAGAAAAACACTTGAAGTACTTTTAAGGAGTTTTAAGATTTATGAAAAAGCTGCCTTCTTCTTAAAGCCTGTGGACCAGAACCTATTACAAAGGCATTTCAAAGGCAAAGCACGGGTGTTCTTTCTCTCCTAATTGCTGAAATCAACAAACATAATTTTGAGAGTGTCAAACCACAAACTAAAGAAAGCAGAGGCTCCAACCACATCCTAAATAAAAAGGCTTATTTCATCCTCAATAAAAAGGCTTAGGCTGAGCACCTGAACCAAAATCTTAGGTAGCTAACTGTATGTTCCACTATTAAAGAAACAATTCTTGGGCTGGGGAAAGATACTAGATCTCAAATATGTAAGTCAGATCACTAAAATTTTAATGCAGACAACAATAATGGAAGTCCATAAAATTAAAAAGACGAAACATAGAAGAACTGTAGATGTAGGTGAAATGCTAATATTTTTCTAATATAACAAGGTTCTCCTAAGATAACCAAGAAGTTTTACTAATAAGACAAATAAAAAGTAACTATAACTTGGATTTATAGGTGTCCTTTATTTTACCTGTAAGTCTAAGAATGCAAGTTCCTGCAGAGAACCTTGACTAAGTTTGCCTTGTTCTTCATGTCCAAATGGATTATACATTTGTCTATAGCAGCTGGACCATTTTTCATGTTAAATTCAGTCTGTCTATGGCCCTAGGAATTGGCTGCAAGATTCCCATTTTATATGGCTTCCTTTTTCTCTGCAAAATGTTTTTCCTCTTGCATTTTGCCTCAGTGAGCAGATAGTAAGCAGGCTTTGCCCAAGGTTTTGTGCTTATCCCTAAAGTATCTTTATGCCCGCTATTATAAAGCATGAAGTAGTAACAGCTAATGGTCATAAAAGCGTCATTTTACATTCTTTGGACACTGATTAACATGGGCACTTGGCAGCCTGAAGAAACTCATATTAGAAGAACACATGAAAATATATTACATACTTACTTGAAATTCAAAGCCAGCTGTGCTAAGTAACATCTGCCCAAGATTACACAGTAGCTCTAACCTGCAAACAATTTTCTGCCTTGGGGATAAGATGGCTGATAGTCTCCGAGGAGTAAGAATTGACCAGCAGTAGTCAAGTCTTCTGAGAAAATAATTACTTGCCTATCGCGTTTCCCAGTGGGTAGTGTGCTACACTCTGCCAGGCTCTGGAATTCTCTGCTGCATTCTGTGACTATGTTCTTAGTATGTCTGACCTTAGGCAAGACACTTAACCCCTATGAGCTTCTGTTTCCTTATGTGTAAAACTGGGTTAATTAATCCTTCCCCTTTCTATCTTCTAGGCAGTATGGTGAGAAAAAATAATAGAGGTGAGGTCTCCCCAACTCTGCAAGAAAAGATGCTGCCTAAATTCCTAGTATATTAGCTACACTCCAGTCTTTTGATAGCATTTTTTGAAGTGTGAAAATAGTACTGCAAAATGAGGCAAACATAAAATACATTGGTGTTCTTGTAGTTAAAATCAGAATAACAAAAGGGGTGTGAGGGAGGGGGGATATGGGGATTCTAACAAGTTTCCCTTCCCAAAAGATTTAATACTATAGTCTCTTACCTATCACAAAATAATTCATCTTTTTGCCAAGAAAATAACTACTCTTCTTCATTCATTGACCAAAACACCCACTGTATGGTTAACCAAAACAATTTTATCAAGTTGCAATGGTATATTAAGGATCTACCCAGATATCCAAAGAGGCCTAACCAGCAGAGCCCAGATACGTTCTGTCTTCAATGACTATCTTTCCCATACTATGAGATTAAACTGTATTTAAAACAGTTAATGTGATTTTAAAAGTTGCCACCAAAAGATTTTACACAAAACTATGTCAACAGAATTCCAAAAGCAAACTGTATTGCTTGGTTGTTCTATATAATATCATTTATTTATGCTTAAGCATCTGACAACACACACACTTGTCAAAGTTGGTAGTCAGAAGTTACAACACGTGGCATAGAAGATAACTCACAAATGATTGTGTGACTTCGAATTACCAACTTTTTTATGTGTGAGATGTTTAAGCATAAATAAATGGTGTTATCTAGACTAATTAAATCAATACATCTGTGTAACAACTTGCAGTCTCTGAAATTCTTCTGACAACGCTCCATCAAAGATCTCTGGTTCACACCAGTTTTTTAAAATTTCAGGTAAAGTTTTGTGTAATGTTGTATAGTGTCAGGCTCTCGCTCCTCTAAGAATCACGGCATTCAAAATGACTAAGCCACGGTTATGGGTTTCCTGACTGTTACATTCCTTCATATTCATGATTCATTAGGTTTTTTGGAATCCGACAAATTCCATGCCATTCAATTTTGTACTAGTCACAGCACACACACGCGTAGCTCTTTGTGGTGTGTTTAGGGAAATGCTTAGAATATGCAAGATACAGCCCACCTATTCAAATATTATACCAGTTATAAGCTCCATGAAGTCAAGGCTATATCTGGCTTGTTCAATGATGTATATGTCCAATAAATATTTGCTGAATAAGTAATAATCATACCTGAATACAATACATAGATATGTGTGTGTGTGTGTGTGTGTGTGTGTGTGGCTAATGCCTAATATCACAAAAGGAAAGATTAAGAAAACCACTAAACAAATATCAGAAAGCGACAGGTCCTACTTCTAAGAACTGGGTCAACTTTTAATCGACTGCCAGCCCCTCACAGAATGCACTAATGTTGTTGCCCTCTGCTGGATTCCTGGGTCCTCCTCTTTCTACTTCCCTTTAGACACGGGCTGCTAAGTAAAGAAAAATTTAGGCTACAGGTCAGGCATTTAGAATGAAACAAGAACATACAAAAATACCTCAGAAGAAACAGCTGGGCTGCACTGCAGAGTTAGACCTGAGTTCGAAATTAGACTCTATTACCACATGCGTGGCTTTAGAAAAGTTAGTCACTTAACCTCTCTCATTTTTTGTTTTCACTGAAAACATGGAAAAATACCTACTACAAAAGGGCTGTGGTGAAGATTCAAAGAGATAATGTTTATAAATGATAAATACAGTGCCTAAAACAGTAAAGGCTCAAAAAATACTAGAATTACTACTAGGGAAACACAATCATCTATGAAGATCACAGCATCCATGTACTCAGGAGAAGCCCATCTACTCCTGGCACTGAAATACAAGATAAATTCCTCATATGTCTTCATAAGGGATATGGAGAGATGTTTGCAAAAAAGTACCTAGACTCTGTCGTAGTCCTTCTGTGCTTCGTCTCCCTTATATTGGACAGTAATCTCTCCTTAAGACAGGAACAGTAATCTACTTGGAGGAGACACCAGAGGATCAGAGAGCCCAGTGGAAGGAGGACAAAGACAGGAGAGCAATGCTTAAAAGAAGCAGACCAAAATGATATACTCCCTGGATTACATATGTTCCACTTTGGAGACCTCTCACCTAAAATCTTCACACATACGCCCCAAAGGATACATACAATAATATTGAGGCAACTACTTTTATAATGAAAAAAGTGGAAGTAAACTAAATGTCCATTGAGAAGATGGAAGTGTAAGTAAACACAGTTCAGCTCCTCGCAAAACTACAGAAAAAAATTACTAGACTACAAAACAACTATCACCCAGAACCACCAGAAAATCGAGCTGTATGGAAACCCAACAACCAGATATAAAGAAGCTACATTCGTCCAGACAGGTCTGCTCTTCTGCAATAGGCCACGCTACTAAAACAGGGAGTCAAAGCAGCTCTACCTAATACACAGAAACAAACACAGGGAGACTGCCAAATTGAAGAGACAAAAAAATATGGCCCAATTGAAAGAACAGAACAAAACTCCAGAAAAAGAATTAAACGAAACAGAAATAACCAACCTATCAGATGCAGAGTTCAAAACACTGGTTTCAGGATGCTCAAAGAACTCACTAAGTACGGCAACAGCATACAAAAGACCCAGGCAGAAATGAAGGTTACATTAAGTGAAATAAAGAAAAATCTACAGGGAACCAACAGTGGAGGGGATGAAACTGAGTGTTGAATTAACAATTTGGAACATAAGCAAGAAGAAGGCATTCAATTAGGACAGCAAGAAGATAAAATAATTTCAAAAAAATGAGGAAAGATAAGAAGCCCCCGGGACATCTCCAAACGTACCAACATCCGAATCATAAGGGATGCCAGAAGAGAAAGAGCAAGAAAATGAAAACTTATTTGGAAAAAGTAATGAGAGAAAACTTTCTAATTTGGTGAAAGAAATAGACATACAAGTCCAGGAAGCACAGGGAATCCCAAACAAGTTGAACTGAGAAAGAGGGCCACACTAAGATGCAGCATAATTAAAATGCCAAAGATTAAAGATAAAAAGAGAATCTTAAAAGCAGCAAAAGAAAAGCTGAGTTACCTACAAAGGAATGTCCCTAAGACTGTCAGCTGATTCCTCAAAAGAAACCCTACAGGCAAGAAGGTACTGACAAGAAGCATTCAAAGTGATCAGAAGCAAGGACCTACAACCTAGATTACTCTATCCAACAAAGCTATTATTTAGAATTGAAGAGAAGGTAAAGTACTTCCCAGACAGTGTAAAGCTAACAGAGTTCATCATCACCAAACCCTTATACGAAATGTTAAAGGGACTTAGGAAAAAAAAGATCAAAACTATTAAAATGTCAACAAATTCACAACTATCAACAACCAAATCTAAAAATTACAAACCAAGCAAACAATGAGGACAGGAACAGAATCATAGATATGGAGAGCATTTGGAGGGTCGTCAGTTGGGAGGGAGGAAGGGGGAGAATGGAAGAAAAGGTTCAGGGATTAAGAGGCATAAATTGGTAGGCACAAAATAGAGAGGGGGATTTTAAGAACAGTATAGGAAATGTGTAGCCAAAGAACTTATCTGCACAACCCATGGACCTGAAGTAAGTGGGAGGCACTGCTGGAGGGAATGGGGGACTGGGCAGAGGGGGGCAAAGGGGGAAAACTGGGACAACTATAATAGCATAATCAATAAAATATATATATTTTTAAAAAGTGCCTAGAACACTGCCTGACACATACTAAAATGCAGTAAATAAGTTTCCCCCTCTCTCCTTTCCAGACTCCTTTCAGTGGCTCTAAAGTGTTTATTGTCAAAAACATGCACAAGCATTAACACTTAGGGCATACCTGCTTTTTAGTCAGCCTACTCTTACCTATCTTGAGATTGACAAAGGCAAAAACGAGATTTTCTGGAAGCCTGAAAAAACAAAACCAAAAATATCCTACATCCAGATTTGGAGAGTAAATTACCTTTTACTAAGTACCTTCATGCTGTTTCTGTCCTTACAGGTATGGCCTTACAGGTATGTCCATCCTGAGTGCTAAGCCTCACTTTCTGTCTACTTTTTCACCACACCCCTTCTTCCCCATGATCAGTATTATGTGAGAATTGGCCAGTTATTCAGAGGAAACGGGAACACTAATCAATCATTACCAAATTGCCAGAATCCCCTTTTACAAACTAATCTTTATTCTGTGTATGACATAATTTAGTTTTTGTCTGTCTCCACTATTCTAATCGTTTAGATGGCAAATCTAGGGGATAAAGTTATAAGGCACCCAAGGGGAGAAACTGTACCTTATATGTCTAAGCATCTTCCATAGCAAAGGCCAGGACTGAATATTATATATAATTGTGACTAACGTAAACATCTAAATGACCAGTAAATGAATCCAAACATTTAGTTGAGACACTTTCTGTTCAATGTAAGCTTGCAGGGCAAACACCAAGGTGCTTAAAGTTCTATCTAGCTAATACACTAAGAAAAAAAATTTAGATGAACCATCCTGGGAATTTAAAATGAATTTTAGCTTCTAAAATAAGGCACCACCAAAATTTTGCTTTTTTTTTTTTTACAAGTGGGAAATAAAAAAACCTACACAAATGTGGTATCTTTCGCTCCCTCGGAAAAAAAAAAAATGACATAAACTTATTTTTAAAGTGGTGAGCTTTAAGTCATTTTGAGATTTCCTTATCTATACAACAGGATAAAAACAGGGTACATCAAACAGTTGCCAGAAGGAAAGGGCTTGGGAGGATATCTGAAAAAGGTAAAGGGATTAAGAAGTAGAAATTGGTAGTTACAGAATAGCCACAGAGATGTAAAGTACAGCATAGGGAATCTAGTCAATAATATTGCAATAACGGAGTATGGTGCCAGGTGGGTACTAGAAATATTGGGGGGGGGGGAAGATGGGTAACAACACTTTGTAAAGCATATGATTGTCTAACCACTATACTGTACACCTAAAACTAATACAAAATATTTTAATATTGGCCCTGTTTGGTATGGCTCAGTGGATTGAGTGCCAGACTGTGAACCAAAGGGCCACTGGATCAACTCCCAGTTAGGGCACATGCCTGAGTTGCAGGCCAGGTCCCGGGGAGGGGTGGGGGGGCGGCGCACACATGAGAGGCAACCACACATTGATGTTTCTCTTTCTCCTTCCTTTCCCTTCTCTCTAAAAATATATACAATCTTAAAAATATATACTGTAATACTGAATATAAACTGTAATTGAAAAACAATTTAAAAGATTTAGAAAAATTATATGCTGACAACTTGGACAACCTGGAAGAAATGGATAAATTCCTAGAAAGATACAATCTTCCAAGGCTAAATCATAAGAAAACAGAAAATCTGAACAGATTAACTACTAACAAAATTGAATCAGTAATCAGTAAAAAAGAAACAAAACAGTGTACATTATTATAGAGCAGTGGCAAGAATTAAATAAACATAAAGTACTTGATGTAATGCCTGATACATACTAATAATACAGATTAGTTGTTATCACCATCATTACTACCACCACCATTATTTTTAGGATCTTACTACCTAACAGAGCTGAATAGATAATAAGGTTATGAAGGCCCTGGCTGGGTGGCTCAATTGGTTGGCGCGTCATCCGAAGCACCAAAAGGTTGTGGGTTCAATTCCACATCAGGGGACATACCTAGGCTGCAGGTCTGATCCCTGGTCAGACCAATCAATGTTTCTCTCTCTCGCTCGCGCACTCTCTCTCTCTCTCTCTCTCTCTCTCACACACACACACACACAATCAATAAACATATCCTCAGGTGAGGATTACAAAAATAATAATTAAAAAAAAGATTATGAAGATGTTCCTCCACAGAGAGCCGATTACACTCTCCACCTCTTTTGGTTGCTAAAAGGGATACAATTTAAGCCGAGGAAACTAGTCAATAAATACATCTTTTTTTTTTGTTTCTTTAAATCCTCACCCAAGGTATGTTTATTGATTTGAGAGAGAGAGAGAATAAACACCAATATAAGAAACATTGACCAGTTGCCTTCCCCCCAGCTCAGGATGCACCCCAACCTGGGATGGACCCTGCAAGCTAGGTATGTGCCCCAACTGGAAATCAAACCCACAACCTTTTGATGTACAGGACAATGCTCCAACCTACTGGGCCACCCAGCTAGGGCAAGTACATCTTTTATGTATTTCTCCCTGGGTTTGAAATAGACCGTCCAAGTACCTCTGAGTTCTGTAGAACTGAGCGATTCCTTTGTACACTCAGGAATGAAAAGTGTACAGGAAACAAACACGCAAACTTTCCCTTAAGTTAGGTGGAACATTTCCCTCCCCCCAACTCTTGTGCATACAACTCTTTGTATATTTCCTCTCTCATGAAAAAGAAACACTGTAGTGATTAACAGTGTGAAATTCCATAAATTTTACAGCTAAAGAAAACAGTTGTGATAAATACACTGAAACAACAAAATCAGTGATGAGAGTCTGGGCGGTGACAAGCAGCAGTGTGACATCTGGCGGAAGCCAAAGTCACAGCAAGGGGGAGAGAGGTGGGCGTGAGGAAGCATCCTGCAGAGCGTGGACACAGAAAAAGAGGAATTGACAGTCTTCCTTTGGAGCCTGGCCAGCCTTTGCCACCTCTAATTGAATAGGACGACATGGCTTTGAGAACTGCCTTGGAGAACGGTGCAGTCTTTTGCAATGTGCTGCGCCTTGGAACGTTAAGCAGCATGTGAGGCATACCTCCATTCCTGGAGGGCCAGTAATTTGGAAGGCGATGCAGGGCCATCAATGGGACAAAGGAGTTTGTCTAGTGATGATACTGTTTTAATATAGACTTCTAAATACACTGAACAAAAACTGGGACGTGCCTGATATTTCTTTGAGTGCAACCAATTGTTAAAGCTGCCTAAATAAAATTCCATCTTTGCCACTGAGAGTATTTCACAAAAAAATGCAGTGTATAGAGTTAAAAGGGATCTAAAAGCTCAATTAGTTCATCCAGTATCTCTTTCACAAATGTGGGGACTCAATTCAAAAAGGAGACAGTGACTTGCCCTAAGCCACACAGCTAACTAGTGTTGGAGTCAGGACCAGAATTCAGACTTCTTGAGTCCAAGTCTTGTGTGCTTTTCTAGGAAATCACGCTGCCTCCACAAAATGGAAATCAGTGTGAAAATATGATTCAATATGTAAATGTCAGTTTCACACTCAAATATTTCAGAATATACTATTTTGCATACCAGCATCTATTGTTCTCTAGTTCATGTATCACACCTCATATGACCAATAGTATTTTAAGTTTTAAAAGGGCAGGTTTAACATCAGATCATTATGACTCCCCTCAAGGGTCTAAAACTATGTAAGACATATAGTAGGTACTCAATAAATACATATTAAACAGATAACAACACCTTAACTGTTTTGCAACTGCCCAAATTTTCAACTTCATTAACAAATAAAATTATTACTTTCTTACATTGGTGCTCTGAACTCTGAATCAAGAGCCTATTTCTAATAACCAACATAATTTATTAGCTATTTACTTCAGGTGTGTTTGGTGGTATAACTTGCAATGTTCACTATTTCGAACAAAAAAACATCTGATGTGACTCAGTGGACTGAGTGCTGGCCTGCAAACCCAAAGGTCACTGGTTTGATTCCTAGTCAGGACACGGTGCCTGGGTTGTGGGCCAGGTCCCCAGTAGGGGGCATGCAAGAGGCAACCACACATTGATGTTCCTCTCCCTTTTTTTCTCCCTCCTTTCCCCACTCTCTGAAAATTAAATAAAATCTTCAAAAAAAAAAAAATCACAAACACTTCAGCAACTTCCAACTGTCCTCATGATCTAGTAAGTACCTTTTCCAGCTCTAAAAGATTATAACTCTATAAATGGAGATGGGGCTGGGGAAGACCTATCTACCTTTAATGCCTAAGCAATATAAAATCATTTGTATTCTGATTCTGATCCTCTTTGACAGTCTTTATTAAGGAAATCCATCAATCTTTTTTTCTAATAACAATGATGACTATACCTTAACTATAAATGTACACAGTTTATAAAAGGCTTCAACCAGGTCCTGAGAGAGTTCCCAGAGACAACAAAGGATAATTATGAAATGGATAGACGGCCCAGTCAAGTTCACTTTGCATTTGGAATGTGAATATATTATAGATTCAATAAAAGTTATTTGGCATTTACTCTGTGAGAAGCATTATGCCAGGTGATAAAGGTGGAAGCCTGAATCTGCAAGCTCACAAGGCAGACGGGGTTACAAAGGATTCCAGATGGAGGAAACAGCCTATGTGAAGGCAAATAAACATAAAGGAACATGGAGTGTCTGGGAAGTGGTGAATATGGGACACGTATATACCTAGTCAATTAGGTGATTTCAACAGAAGCAGAGAGGAAGTAGAATGACAGGGGCTGGGACAAATACTGTCATTGGCTTCCTAAAGAATATGAACTTCAGCCCTGGTCAGTGTGGCTCAATTGGTTGGAGTGTCATCCTGTAAACTGAAAGGTCATGGGTTTGATTCCTGGTCAGAGCACATGCCTGGGTTGCAGGTTCAGTCCTTGTCAGGCTGTGTATGAGAGGCAATAGATCAGTGTTTCTTTCTCTCTCTCTCTCTCTCTCTCTCTCCTCCCTCTCTCTCTCTTTCCCCTCTCTCTAAAATCAGTAAGTATGTCCTCGGTTGAGGATTAAATAAATAAAGACTACAAACTTCAGTATATAATCCATGGAGGAGCCAGTGAAAACTGCCCCCACTCTCCTGCTACTGCAGCAGCAGCAGAGATAGAGGGGAAGATGCGGAGTATCAGATGTATTTAGAAAGCAGGACTGACAGAAATTAATAACTACTAGACTAGAGAATGAGGGAGAAAAAGTTGTTAAAAGGAACCTCATTAAGGGAAAAGGTGGTAGACCAAATGTAAATAACTCAACTTGGGCCCAATGAGCTTAAGTTGAGCCGTCCAGAGGCAGCTGGAAAAAAGAAAACAGTGTACAGCTAAAATCATGAGAATGAATGAAGAGTCAGCCAATTAGAAGACTTTATTTACACAAACACACACTCCTATGTTTACATGTGGAAGGCAGTGAATAAAACAATCACAACAGCACACTATGACAGAGGTACTCCTAGGCTGCCATGAGAGCGCAAAGAAATTGAGGTGATGTGTATGTGTGGGAAAGCACAAAAAAAGTTTCCCTGAAGAATGCTGAACTGCGCCTTCACCCACAATTAAGAGTTAGCCGTTTGGAAATGTGGAAGTACATTCAAAAGAGAATGATCAGCAAAGTGGTGGAATGGGCAAAGGCAGAAATACAAGAGAACCACAGCAGGGAACGGGAAGTGCAAATGATTCGTTATGAAGAGGAGAATGTGAGTGAAAAAGTGGTGAGAGGTAAGTCTGGAGAAAGAGCAGGCGAAGAAGTAAAAGACAGACAGATGAAACAGTGAGGCTAATCTCTAAGACCGATCTTGTAAATTTAAGACAGCAGTTCTGGGGAGCTGAGAAGAAACTGGACTTTTTCTCCTCCATGATCACAAGCTGGGACCAGTCCTATCATCAACCATTGCCAGAGGGGAAAAAAAAAGGAGCTATGAAGTTGGAAGGTGAACTTTTCCTAGTTTCCTATTAATCCTGTGACTGAAAAAAACATGAGTTTAAACTGATCGAAATTGGAATACCATGCTGAGCTTCACATCAAGGAAATTAAACTGACCGCCTGACTTCTCTTTCTCTCCCTTGCTTCAGGTACATTTATCTTGTGTAGCACTGAAAGCTAAAAGGGCCTATGTTTATAAAGTCTTACACTAAACTGAGAAAAAGAGGAAGTAAATGTACCTCAAATGAAGCAAACCTTTTAATTTTCAGAAGCCCACGACAGAATAAAAGAAACATTACTCTGAAAGTGAGACTGTCTAACCAAGGTGTCCCTCTGCTTTTCTCCAGCTTAGGACATTCTCTGAGAGCGTACTTGGTATACCTCTTTGATGTGGGTGGATACAAAAATCATAATACAAAAATCTGCCTTTAATTCAAATACTTTTGTTTAACACACTGGCAAAAATTCTTATAATGTTTGAGGTTTCTGAACTTCAGCTCAGGATTGGTCCTGCACTTACAACAAACATTTCAAACTTTAAAGTTAAAACCCCCTTTAAATTATTGTTTGAATAAATTATAATTTTAAATGCCGTAAGTCCTAAGATAGGCATGCATTCTTGTGAAAAAAGGAATGAAGACCTGAGATCAAACGTGCCATTATCACTTTGTATTTGTGGTACCTGAGACAGTCACTCGGCCTTGGAACCTCAAGGCCCCATCTGGATGGAAGGGACAGCACCGCCTGCCTGACAGCTGTGAGGGACGCACAGCGCTTGCTGCGCTGAAGTCCCTGGAAGGCGGCCTAGTGAGTAGCAGACGCCCAACAATGTCAACTGAATCTGAATTTTAGGAGCAAATATAAAGAAGAAAGTAAATAAACAAACAAACAAACAAACTTCAACTTTTAGTAAACTAGATCTTAAAGGGCCCCTTCAATAATTTCAAAATATCTGTAAATTTTACTTCTCTAAAGCCATGACTAACCCCAAGTTTGAACGGTTCTCCTATTAAAGTTGTAATTTTACTGTAATTAGAAGTTTACAAATTTAATGAGTTGAAATGCAACACGGCACAGATGCCTTATTATACCAACTAGTTAACACAGTTTTTGTTTTCTACATTAATTTTACTTGCTAATCAAAAATACTGCTTTCTCCAAATGACATCAAAATAAAATTGCTGATTGTGCAATGGTAAAACCAACACCACCATGTCTGCAACAAGGCTACTTGAATTCTTTTTTTTAATGAGCTGGCAGTTTTCAGGAAAAATTTAAGACTCCATATACCTTAAAGTCGGTTCTCAACAATTCAAGTACAGAAGCCACGCTTTGTACACAAGGCATATATTAAGTTATACTTCCTAAACATGCCCATGAGTATCTATTAATGTTGAACATCAGAGCTGATGCATCTCCCTGAGTTAATAAGTAAGTCTGCTGAAAAAAACTAATAGGAATATATATGATTGTACATGTTTTCGGATGTCCACAGGGACTAGATAGCGAGTACTAAGGAAATCCTGGGGAGCACACACTTTAGGAGCCCTTCCCTTAGAACACAGTGCTTACCATCAGCAGCCTAGGTTCAACACAAGTTACTGCCACCTGTTCAACAGACGTGGAAGCTCCTCATTACTTTCCCTGCTTCTTTTCCCAAACGCTCTACCCAAGAGCAGTCAATGGTCCAACTACAGTTCATCTGATCATGTTAACCTCCTTGTAGCCCACAAGCTTCCAGAGAATCCCACTGCTATTAGCATAAAGCTTTTTCCTTAAAGTGTTCATAATGTGGACTACCTCCCTAGTTTCAATTTCTTAGCAATCCCCTAAAATCCTCAGCCGCAATTGAACTACTTTAGATTGTGGATTTTAGATATGCAGTAAAAACTATATAAAGATATTTATTTATATTTGTTATTCAATCAGTAGAGCCCCAATTTGTATTCAGTACCCCACCAGTTAAAGCAGATAAAAAATTAGAGGAGTAGGAGGCTCAAAGAAGAACTATTTGTTCCTGCCCTGAACATCAGTAGAAAACCACTGTGTCTAACCTAACATTACTCCTTTGTCTGCACTTCCAGTTTTCCCTTTCGTTTCATCTTTGCCCTAATGGCCGCTGGTCCTTCAAGGCTGAGGTCGGGCTCTGTTCACACAACAGCTCCCTATCTGTATGGCTGCCGCAGCCCCTGTCCCTCTGCAGCGTGCCTGACTGTTTCACTTCTCTGTGTGCCCCTCGGAAGGCACACACTGCTGCGCCTCTTCCCTCAGCCCTGAAGAAAATGCAGTCTGTCGGTTTGCTGAATGAATGAGTATCCGCACCTGTGGAACTTCTGGTGGCTTATTTCAGTTTAAAAAGAATCAGACATTTTTATTATTTCCTCTCCCTTTCCTTTTTCTTTCCAGTCTAGTTCATTCTATTTGCTCTACTGTCTACACTCGAAAGTAATGGTAAATCTGAACTTTAAGTGTTAACTTTCTTTTCTTTAATTGAATTTCCTATTTTTATTTCATTGGATACATGAGGGTGACATTGGTTAATAAAATGATACAGGTTTCAAGTGTACAACTCAACAGAACATCACCTGCATTCTGCATTGTGTGTCCACCGCCCCACGTCAGGTCTCTTTCCACCCCCATTTACCCCCAGCCCCCCTTTGCCCACTTCCACTTCCCCCCAATCCCCTTTCCCTCTGGCTATCACCATGCTGTTGTCTGTGTCTGTGTGTCATATATGTATATTTTTTGCTTAACCCCTTCACATTCTTTCACCCAGCCACGCAACCCCCCGCCCCTCTGATAGCTGCCAGTCTGTTCTATGCATCAATGCTCTGTTTCTATTTTGCTGGTTAAATTATTTTGCTGATTAGATTCCACATATGAGTGAGATCATATGGCATCTGTCTTTCTCTGACTGGCTTATTTCACTCAGCATAATGATTTCCAGGTCCAGTCACACTGTCGCAAAAGGTGCTTTTTCTTCTTTTTTACAGCCAAGTATTAGTCCATGAACTTATTTTTTCCATTTTTAAGTTTTTCAAAAAATGCTGTGATTCCCTGCCCTTTTACTCTTCCTTTTTATTTTCTTAAACTTTTTTTGTGTGTGAAATAACACACACACATAAAAATGCATAATATACACGTACAGCTTAATGAATAAAGTGACTATGCATGGAACTACTTCCCAGGTCAAGAGACAGAACAGTCAACTTTTTCCCCATCCAAAGGCATCACGCTGTCCTCTATTTTACATAACTATGTTTTTTTTCCCAGAAGAGAATAAAGAAAATGTCACAGAGTTTTTAGGATCAGCCCCTGGATTCGTATCCCTGCACAATCCTGGGCCCTGGAGCAGGTAAAGAGGCATGCAGATGCCAGGGCATATGTGTATTTGTGCCTGTGAGTGTGTGAGGGCATGCCCACAGGCCAGGGCACTGGTGAAAAGCAATCTTAAAGGCTGGGGTAAACTGGCCCTTGTAATGGTAAACATTTTGAAAATAAAAGCACGTATTGACTAAGCAGACACAGTGCTCTGCTGCTCCTGGCTTAAACCAAAGCTTGATAGGAAACCACATAATTTTCAAGACATGTTTCAAAAGAATACAAATTTAGACCAATTACCTATATTGCTCCACCCTCATTATGGGTAAGAAAGATGCTTTAAGTGAAAACTTGGCATTATGGGTTGCACAACTACAGCCACCCAATAACCTCATTCCATTCAGCCAGAACAGGGGTTCTCTCTGCTCACAGCAGGCATCCAACAGGGTAGCACATATATGCTCTCTGAGTGAGAAAGCAACACCTTCTCACATACAACCCCCTGGAGAGAGATGGGGAAGGGAAGGAGGGAGAACTTTACACCTGCAAACTCCTAACTCTATCAGCACTAGGGCTGGGAAAAACATCACATATTTTTTAAAAAGAAGGAAATAAAAGGTTTCCTAATAAAGCCAGTAACTTTCAGAGGACAATCTTCTTAAGCCATTTTTTTCTTAGGACACTAGTAAGGATAATGACTCAATATCTAAGTCTTTGTCTTTCTAATGGACTTAGTCAAGCCCTAATGACAGTATAAGCAAACTGCTTAAAAGGGCAGCTGTCAGGATTCTTTTTGGTTAAAAAACAAAACAAAACAAAAAACACTGTAAGCACAAAATATAGTCATTTTAATTAAGGCATCTCAATTTCAAGGCACATCTGTCCCTGGGCCTTTGGATAATCAAAATGACCACTAACAACAGAACAGTACCTCCAATGGGGCAGACGTGACCCATCCCCAACCCTAAGAGACTCCGGTGAGATGTGACCTGGGATGCACATGTGCTTTGCAATACCACTGAATGTCCACCTACATGCGGCCATATGGTTTTGGTTTTTACTTTATGTCCTACTAGGGCCAGGGGACAAAAAATGAAAAAAAGGAACAGACAGACAACTTCTGGCCTGTTGTGAAAATCCAGGTAGCTGACTAGCAAACTACGCTCTGGTGGGAAAGAAAACTGCTCTCCAGGACTAGAAGAACCACTCCTTATAGTAAATTCTGTGAGTTTATGATGAACATCTTGATTTTCTTTTTTCAATTTCCCTGTCACCAAGAGTAAGCCAGCTCTGTCTGTCAAGATGCCCAGGCTGTGTGGCAGCAGTGTCAAAGGCTGCCATTTGCTCCAAGGCACTGCCATCTGCGACAGCACAACATTTTTGTCTCCGGAAAATAAACACATCTGCCTTCGCCAGTGTCCTCCCACTGTGCCTCCCATCTGGAGCAGGTGAGCTGGAAGGCAAGCCTGGGCACGGGTGAGACGGGGTGGGCAGGGGAGATAAGGCCTCAAGGGAGATGGCACATGGAGGAAGAAGGCAGTGCTGTGTCATGTCACATCCTGCTAACCCCATTTGCCAAACAGCATGTGAAATTACCCTTGTTAGTGAAATTTTAATCACATGTAACAAATGGTTGGCCGTGTTTAGGGGACAAGACCTGCAAAGTCAAGGTTTCACCTGAGCCATCTGTTCATAAAGTCACATGACCTCACTAATACCAATATAAATAGACGATGTCTTTGTGCCGGCCACCAAAGGCAAGAGGACAATAGTTAGTGGTCAGCACAGAAGGTTCAAAGCAACAGGATTCTTCTAGGACAGGAGCACACTATACATGCCTATTAACTAAACCACACACACTCAAATTCAGGCCCGAGTCTTGGGACAAGTCCTGGTCACTTCTGGAAATGACTATCACTTAAAATTCTTCTCTACATATTCTTTCCTTTTCACTAAAACGGTAAATAAATTCAGGTCTGTTTATGGTCTTGACAGCAGATCTTTAAATCATAATGTTTGGGGGAAGGGGCAGAAGAAATCATAAAAAAGTATCCAATCAAATTCTTTCTTTCTCCCAAAGTTTTCTTCTAGCTTGCAGGAAAGCCAGTGCTAATCTAGAGCAGGGCTCTTTCAACTGCGCCACTAGTTTTCAACATTTTGGTGGGAAGGGACAGTAAAGCCACTTTTTCATATAAAATCATAAACAGAATCCCAATATATGAAATAGATAAAAGCCGAGCTGATCTATATGAAGTAGAGCTAAAGTTTTACCACACTGGCCTCCTTGGTGAGTTTCCTGCGGCAGCTTCATGGTATATAGTCTGAAAACCACTCTACCAGGTTGGATATATTTTCCCCACTTATTATTTCTATTGCTTATTTCCTAAGCATTTACAAATATAACCCTATAAAAAGACAAATTACCAAAGGCTCACCAAGCACTTCTGAAAAAGTACTATGCAAATACTCAGGCCAGTCAGTAGCACTAGGAAAGCCCTGAAGATCCCACACCACGGGGGCCAGCACTCTGCTCTAAGCCAGCGATTTTCAACCAGTGTGCCCTAGAGGCACACGGGGCAGCAGCCAGAATTTTTAAAACATGCAATATCTGACTATTTAGTCAGGGGCAATGACTTCTTTTCCCTTAGTTGTCAAATTAAAAAAATGACGACAGTCAACACAACAGCAGCTGTCCTGTATGAACAAATCAAAATTATACCTAGCCTTTTGTCAGATCAGCAAAATATATATTTTTTGGTGTGCCAGAGAATTTTATTAATTAGTTTATGTGTGCCATGAGATGAACAAGGTTGAAAATTGCTGCTCTAAGCCTTGCCACAAACTCGACATATCCCAAGGATATCAGATTTCACGGGTTCATGTTTCAGTCTCCATGTACGTAAAACAGAAACCTTGGCAGATTCTAACAGAAAATCTCAGGACATCAGATGGACTACACCAAATGTGCCGCGTAATTCACTTCAAGCAAGAAATAGCCATGTTGCTTATCACTCTCCCTTTTATAGCCCATTAATCAAATCATAAGGACAATTTAAACACGCCTCATGCGAACTATACCTGTAAATCACAAAATTCTCAAAATACCACTGTTAAAAATCCAAAAGCAGTTTCTAAATGATGTAGTCACTTACTAAATACATACTATTTTCCAAGGAGGTATCATTCACTCATTCCAAATAGACTTGATTAAACCAATGGTTAATTCTCAGTTCTCATAATTTGTCACATTTGATTGCTCCCTCCTTCTTAACAGATTAAAACAGTGAGGCTCAGCAAACATAATTATTCAAGATCATACAAACAGTACATATCAGAGAAGAGATTGGAACTGGTATATTTGCCTTTAAAACCCGTGCTCAAAAAAGCTTCATGAACATTCAAAATTGAGGAGTCAAAAACCTAATAAGCCCTTTTTTCCTACTCTTTGAGTTCTAACCAGGAGCAGACCAACTTAAATGTACACATGCATTTAAATTAAAAACTAAACTGAAGGCTCCTGATCACCCTCCCCAATCTATGCCTTTTTTATCGCTTCCTGTTGATCTCATATCTTTAATTATTACATGGAGAAGTAACGTCCATTCATTAAGAACACATTAATAAAATTCCCTTCCAGTGTATTAATGCACAATAACATTTGCAGTGGTACATGTCGACTAATTGGATGACATTAATTCGGCAAATTTATTAAACACCTACAATGGGCACATATTTATACCCTCTCTATGTAATTCTATGTGGAGAGTTTGGCATTTTAATAGAACTGAACATTTCATGCTTTCCCAAATGCACAAACATACTTGTATATTAGTCTACTAAGGAATATAATATAAAAGAAAGTATAAAAGAGTACAGTATTTGAAGCTAGGCCCTCACCTCAGCCTTTTACAGGCTATATATGTGTCTTTGGTATACTTAGCCACATAAGAGAAATACTTAACCTCTCTATCAGCTAGTCTTAGTATCCTTGTAAGTAAAATGGGAATAACATTCATTTTATGGTGTCATAATAAGCATTAAATAAGGTCACATACATAGTTATCTAGAATAGCCCTAAGAGAATGATGATAAAAATGTTCCGTATCTTCAATGTCCAATATGAGAGCCATTAGCTACATGTGGCTATCGGGCACTTGAAAAGTGGCTAACATAACAGAGGGAAGCCAATTTTTTTACAGAAACAAAATTTTACCTTTCATTCAAAGTCCAGGAGACCCTCACCAAGGAAATGAATTTTAAATTTCATTTAACTTTAATTATTTCAAATTTAAATAACCTCATATGACTGACTAGTGGCTACCACACTGGACTGCGTCAATCTAGAACAAAGCCTACCATGTAACAGATGATCAATGTTGGTTCATTTATATTTTCCTTATCAGTATCAGTAATTTCTTATATCACTCTCTTTACTAGCAAATCCATTCAACTAAAATAGCATAACAAAGAATCTCCTATAGGGAACAAACATAGCTATTAAATTGATTCTTCACCAGCATAAGAATCAGCAACAGGAGCATAAAAACAAGTGATTTATTAATTAGTTGTACATAGTATACACTACACTGACAGCTCTGCATGATTACCTCATTTAATCTTTATAATAATTCTATGAAGTAGGTGTTATTATTTTGAAGTAGGAGAATTAAGCTGAGAAGAGGTCCAAAGACACACAGCTGCCAAGCAGTGAGGAAAGATTTAAAACCAGGCAGTCTAATTCCAGAAAACTGTACATAACCACCACGCCAACCTACCTTCATTTGAAAGAAGTTTACATAAAATTATGTACTCTGCAATAAATAAATATCCTTTCAACCAAATACCACCACCAAACACAATCTGCATACACACAGCTAACTGGAAATCAAACAATTTGAGCTACAGAACTAAAGTTATGCATGCTAATCCTAAATAAATCTCATGTCCTAGCTGGTGTGACTGCATAAATGTACCAAATTTAGTGACTTTGCACTTATCAGGAAGACTGAAAAACTTTCATCACCTTTCTCCCCAGAATGACTAAAATGTAAATTCATATTTTAGAATAATGTATTTTGATAAAAGAGTAGGGGCGCAGGGATTAGACCTAGAAACACAAGGCAGAGACAGTCAACATTTACTAGAGTCCCATGTCACTGTCTATATGGGATAGTTATTTAAGACTTCAAACAATTCTGCAAAAAGATTAACTGGATTCACTGCATTTGCATGAAGCACATCACCACTCTTGTCTTAATTCTAAAAGGAGCTTAATTCACTTAATGTGCAGCATTTATGAAAAAGTATTTATTGTGCCCAAAGCTGGAATTCTTATTCCAGTTCTGCCTGACATGTCAGAGGAATACTTGACACAGAGAGCCACAGCATAATCTTTACTGAATTCCATAGGGACTTCTGAGTAGCAAGACAGTTCATATCTGACCCATTTTCCTCTCTCATGAAGGAGTGAAGAAGAAAAGGCCATTGAGCTTTTACTCGGATAAAACAAAGTATGTAAATTTGTCCATCATGTCTCTGGCTTCTCTTTAAACTTCATGATATTGCACAAGCCCCTTGGTCAATGTTAGTGCTGAGAAGAAGAGATTCTATTTACACAGAAGTTCTCAATCCAGTATTATTAGGCACTAGAGAATAAAATGCTTTAAAGATCTATAATAACTTTAAAAAAAAAACTACCTATACATGTTCAGATTTCTATCATAACTCAGCTTAAGCAAGTGCAGATGAAGCTAAAACCATAGTTAAAAAAAAAATATATATATATATATACAACCATCACCAGTATTCTAGAAACCCTACTGAAAAACCAAGGGGCTGATGTAAGGCAGAACAGTCAAGTAATTATGGCACCATCAGTGTAGCTTTGCCTGGCGTGCTATGGGACCTGGAGCTAGTCCCTTTGCCACTTGGTGCCTTTCATTCCATACCAGTGATAGAGAATTAACCACTATATATCTCAGTGGAATAGTGAGTAGATTAAATTATTAGGCAAAATGCTTTGGGCATAAGTCATATGAATGTTAAATATTACGGTTTACAAGCATTCATTTCCCTAGCACTCCTGTGGGGTTAGGAAGTGATCTTGATTTCACAGATGAGTAAACAGGCATGGGGGAAAGGTCACATGATGAGGCTCCATTTACAGAGTCCTACGGGAAAGGGGTAACACACACCTTTAGCTACCACATGAACTTTCTTGGCACTTCCTGCAATCTTTAACACATTCAATCCCTAATTTAATGTTGCATCTTTTAACATGCTGTTGATGGAACAAAGACAGCTCTAAGAGAGCCACAAGGCCAGAATAAGTGAGGAGGAACAGTTCTGTGTGCTTTGACAAGAAGAGTCATAGAAAGACACAGGTAACCTCAAGATGAAATTTCCATTATTATTTTTAAGATTTCACCACTAATGTGGGGATCTTCTACCACAGGAATTAAGAAATATGATTTGCTATGAAAACACTCTGAAAATAATTTTTAAAGGCTATCACAGGCCTTCATGTCGGTGTTGCCGCTTCAAATTTTCTGGGCTACATTTGCCTTCTGGGTTTTAAATGGTAACCATGTGGAAAGAGAAAACAAATCCAAAGAAACTAAATAATGACCGAGTAGCAATGGGAAGGGCTCAGGTAGGCCGAAAAATGGCAAAAATGCCACTCATGTATAATGGAATATAAAAGAAGCACAGAACGTTTTTCTGCCCTTACCCAAGGCTGCCTGCTATATTACTTACCCGACTCCGAAGATAGTCAGCCAGGTTTCGACGTGTGAAATTAGCTGCTGCTGTGGGAGACAATTCATAACCTGGTACAAGAGATAAACGGTCATACTTAAAGTAAAGCAGAAGGAATAACAGCACTCCCAATTTTTCTGCTATTCCTATTCTTGCAGTCTACCACCCTTTGTACACTCAAGAGTACACTCAAGTACACACAATAAGGAGTACAATCTTTCATCTTGTCCCTTTCCTCATCTAACAGTTGTGAAACAGCTGGTTAGTACTGACAGTGACTCCTGGCAACAAAACAAAACCAAGGTGAGATTTAACTATTCTATGGTGAAATCAAATTAACAACCTTGCTTACGCTATTTATTCATCAACAGACTGGTTTCCTCTGTAGAAGGAAAGAAATACAAATACACAGGTGTTGGGGGGGAAAAAAACAAGAAAGAGGTCTTGAGATGCCAATTTCTTTTAGTTTATTTTTAAAAGATATTGGGGAAAGAGAGGCTGGGAGTTAGAAGAGCCTCAGAGTTACACTTTAGAAGATTTTCTTTTTTAAACAAGTTTATTAAGAACTATAATATGGTTTTTAGAAGTATAAGCCACAGTGGGGAAAATGTCTCTATCACTATCTACAACATTTTTAAAGAGTATCTCAAGCATAAAACTTTAAAAACAGGCTGAATGCCAAAAAAGTACAGCCAGAGAAATGGCATCAGGTGTGCATTTAACAGTGCACTCACTCTGAAATTTAACCTCTAGTAAAATGGCACTAGTACCAAAAGAGACAAGATGACCAACAACTCAGCGGACCCACACAGGAAATGTCAGCTTGGAAAGACAGCATGAAGATGTTATTCTCTACAACATTTTTAACACCAGTGTCATATCAGGTAAGATTTAGATTAAAATTCTAACAAATATTTATTGAACAGTTATGTTTCAGGGTCTATACTAGGTGTTCTCACATGTATTAATGAATTTCATTCTCACAACAGGTCTATTAGTACATATTAAATCACAATAGAAGCAATTCTAGACAAGCAGAAATACTTGCAATTCTCCTTGGAATCTCCTAAACACAATTAAGGATTTGACGGTTATCTTAAAGGCAGGAAAGTCTGAGGCCTGACCATCTGCATATAGATTTTTCTCTTTCCCTTATTTTAGCTTAGTTCTTAAATTGTAATATGCATAAGAATTATTATGTAAGGTTGCATATACAAAACTATTTGACAGGTAATTTAAGGGGTTTAAAGGGCAATTTTAACCTAATTATCTTCCTAGACAAGAACCTACTGAAAAGGCAAAGCAGAACCTTTTTATGACATAGTAAATCTCCTTTTACTACAATTACACAAAGCTTTAAGTTTACAAAGCATTTTCATACATATTATTCTAATATTTTAATTCCATTTTAGAGATAAGGAAAATAAAAGGCCCAGAGAGGATAAGAGACTAGTAACATACAGAATAGTAAAACCAAGTTTAACTTAGGTCTTTTAACACTGAAATTCAGATATATTTCAGCTCAAATCACATCCTCTGAAATATCTTACTTGAAAAGTCTGATATTACCATGCCCATCTCCAAGATCGTGTTAGTTTTATCTCAAGTATCAGTGTTATACTTTTTTTAGAAATTTTTTTAGAAAATCTCTACATCAGAAAAGGAGTCTAGGTAAGGTTTCAAGAACAGGAAGACTCAAATAAAAATATGAGCATATTGGTGTGCTCATGTGTAGAACTGCCAGTAGAGAATATTCTTTTTCAGTACAAAGTTAAAAACAAACCAACCAAAGCTACACCCTAAGTGTTACCCACCATTTCGCATCTTATAAAGTTGCACATTTTTCTGAATATATTCTGCAAACTGCACAGTGTCTCCAGCCTCTCCAACACACAGCAGTAAGATTTTTTCACTCATCTTAAACATCTTGTCATGATCTGCTCAAAGAAAAACACAGTATTAGAAACTACCTTATCAGAAAGTTACTATTATTTAAGTAACCATAAATATTTACCAATTACTACACTGAATAATTTGACTAATCACTGTTTTCAGAAGACTTTAATGGGCAACTGTATTAATTACTCTTTCCCGCTCCATGTTACAACCATCAACATATTTAATGTCAGTTTCAGTTGGAGACTATATGAAGGCTGACAATTGAAAAATACAATTAAAAACATTTAAGGCATTTGAAATGCATAAAACAGAACCAATCAAAGAAACTAAAAGGACTAAGCCAAAGGCCATTATCTGTAGGCTCATAATTATAAAGTCCTGAAATGTCTCTACAAATACAAATGTTAGTCATTATATTTATACATATACAAAAGCATATAGGAAAAGGACTGGTGTTACAATGAAAATTAAGGTGCCATCTCAAGAAAAGAATAAACTGAAAATATAAGTCACCTTAAAAAGTAAACCACCTCCATTTCCAAAGCAAAGAGAAAATTTAAATGATTGCCAAAACAAAAATTCTAAATAATATTGCAACGCTAAGCTACTTAAAAATACCTCAAAATCCCAATACTCTAATCTTATCTAGCTGAACCAGATTCCCTCAGATTATACAGATAAATATTCAGCTAGCAATTAGTGCCGCAGTGCCGTTCTCCATATTCAGCCTGCAGTTTCAGATCTCCCTATCTTACTCTCACTTTCACTTTTCATTTTTCAAATAGTGCCGAATACTCTTCCCTGGGAGACATGTTTCCTGTTTGAAAGCTTCTGAAATGTCAAAATCTCTTCATCTGATTTAAAGAACAAAATGCTACAATCAAATACTTTGTAAGTGTTTGAGAGTTGTGGACACCAGTAATATGGCTTAGCCTTTAAACACACCTAAACACACCTAAACACACCGTCCGTGTAGGTAGTATCAAATTGACTTCAAACTCCTCAACAAACATTTTCATTAGTTATAGACTAGAGGAGATTTAAAGACTGTTAGTTTGCAAACTTGTTTAAAACAGAAAAAAATTTCACCTATAGCACCTATTATCTATGCAAAGAAAAAGGACTGTAAGAGTATTAGATGCCAAAGGCACCTAAGTGCTTGCCAGTGACAAAAGCATGAGCAATTTTTTTGCTTATCAGTTATTTCCTAAAATGTCTATACTTAGTATGTGTCATTATTGTAAGAAAACATTACTTAGTAAGTCTGTATTATTTTCAAAATGAGGAAAAAAAGCTGTTCTTGTTTTCTGGGGGGAAAGCTTGTTTACACAGAATTTATATCATATTTAGAAGAAATGCTAAAATACTCAAGTTGTTCAACTCTGAAATGAACTTAATACAAGGCCAAAACTGTTTTTTAAACATCTAGTGCATGTCCAGTGGGTAGTGAGGAGGGAGATAAAAACAAAAGTGAATAGATGCCAGCAGCTCCCCGAGTTGTACAGGAAACTGCCTAAGTAGCTCTAGGGAATTTCTGATCCTTAAAGAATTTACAAGGTCCGCGTACATGAAACAAATGGACGACAAAATAACATCAATGTACAATTCTGTGGAAAGGCAACTAGACTAGAACCCAATCAACTTCAGTTATAATCTGGGCTCAGCACTGAGTTTGGACAAATGATGTGCCCTCTCTGAGCCCCCATTTCCAAGCATATAAAATGGTAATACTATCACTTACTGCTACCTATCTCATAGGTGGGAAAACTGTACATGTAAAATATTATTAGATTCAGTGTTACACAATGTTGTTCAGATTATATATGCTGTAGACATTTAGAGGGGAAAAAAAAGACATCCCGTGTGGGTTGGAGTACTCTTAACACTATATAGGCCAAGAGAGAGAGGTGAAATGTGACACATAACCAAACTGAAGACCTGGGCCACTTTAATAAGCAAGTAATCTCTGGGAGACTATCTTCTCTAAAGCATCAAAATATCTTACAAAGTGACAAATCTCCCAAAATGATTGGAAATATCATTCTCATTTTATACCTGGAGAATGCAAAGTAATCCCAAAAGATCACTCATTCTTGCCCATCCAAGTTCCTTCAGGAAATGAAAGGTAGAAAAAAAGTCCTCATGCAATTAATTCCAAAGCTCCCAGCACAAAAATTTTTATACCACAAAAGACTATAGGGAAAATTAGACAGTGACTTGACTGCGATTATTTCCAAACACTTTTCAAGAACTAACTCAAATTCATTTTTCTCCCACACCACAGTAATCTTTCTTTTCTCTGACTACCTCTAGGACTTCCTCCCAAAATCGGCAATTTAAAACTAACCTAATACTTACTAGTGATAGTGCTTGTACAATACAAAATCATCTTGTAGTATTTATTTCCTTGTTTTTTTAAGTCTTAACCACTCTATGGATCACATCTAATACAGTGCATCCTCTATAACACCTAAAAGTACTGTGTACATAAGTAGAGTTAAAACACATTCTGCTTCTCAAAGTGATTTAACATACATGAAACAGAAACCTCTAAAGGTGCTGATTCAGTTACTGCTCTACTTAGGCACTACTTCATGCTAAATCACTCACATGCCAAAGGTCTTAGTAGTCAAAATAAGGAAGAGGTCTACTCTCAAAACAAATTTACTCCTTTGCAAAGCACGCTTTACAAATAGAAAATAATTATGCAGTTTCATATAGTAATTTGACTTGATGTTTAACAAACCACTTTTAGGTCTCTCCTTCTTCAGCAAGAACAAAAATCAAGCAGAGTCCCTCAGAGTTCTTTCTGTATCCCCAAGTGACGACAGTTTGACAACCAAATGCCTGTCACTTACAAAAGCAGTGGTGGACACTTTTTCCCTTTGTTCACATACTAAACAAAACCCCAGACTTAATAATTGTTCCTTCTTTAAACCAAAGAGAAACTATTATCTGCCCTCAAAGGTTTCCCTAATCTCTACAACCAGAAAGAATTTCTTCTTCCTCTGGATTATGTAAAAACAATCTCTTCTATCTCTGCACTACCTCAGAAGTTCGATTGTACTTTTCTTAGGCAGCATACTTTTTGTATCCTATAATCATCTGTACACATAACTGAGTCCTTTGTTAAACTGTAACTTTTTTAAAAACGATTTTATCTATTTTTAGAGAGAGAGAGGGGAAGGAGAGGAGAAAGGGAGGGAGACATCAATGTGCAAGCAATACATTGATCGGTCGCTTCTCGCACACCACCAACCGGGTACCTGGCCTACAACCCAGGCATGTGCTCTGACTGGGGTTCGAACCAGCAGCATTTTGATTCACAGCCTGGCACTCAATCCACTGAGCCACACCAGCCAGGGCTAAACTGTAACTGCTTTCAAGATACAGGCCACATGTTATTCCTCTTCGCATCCCTTCAGTACCTAGCACTATAAATGGCACAGAGGTGCCCAAAATCTATTTGTGAAGTGAGCATTAAATCACCTGAGTCAAAGCATAATACTTTTCCAACAGCAACATGTCTTTGGTCAATCATGACTAAAGGGAGACAGTATTTATAGTAGTTACGGGCAAAAGATGCGGAGTCAAACTGCATAGATTCAAACCTGGGTTCTCCCACTTGTGGTCTTAGAAAGTTTCTGAACCTCTATGCCTCAAAACGAACATTTGTAAAGTGATGATATAATAGTGCTTATCTCACAAGGTTAAAAGGATTAATGTAAATGGCTTAAAACAACACCTGACATACAAGTGTTTGGTATTATTACTTAAGTACTTGTAACCGGGCTAAGCATCTGTACAAAACTTTTTCACTCAATCCTCCCAACAAGCTTGTGATTTAACTGATTTTCTTTTGAGAGAATTTTTATGAGTGTATTTGAGCCAAACTGACAGCAATTGCCAAGAAGCAAGATCTCAAATGCTCCCAGATTTAACAGATAAGGAAATCGGGGCACTGTGAAATAACTTACACGAAGTCATAAAGCAAATTAAGTAGAAGGGCTCTAGTCTCCAAATACCACCAACTACCTACATACAAGAAAAACCTGATAGCCAGTGCCCTGGAAAACTGGAAACGGAGGATCAGAGCTGAGACAAAGGAGGATACAGGCAGCGGAAGGGAAATGCCAAGTTCCCAGTTGCACAGTCTCACTCCTCCCAGGATCCCACCTTATGCTGCCAGCAAACTAACCTCATTAGTTACGAGCGACATCAGGAAAGTCATCAGAGATTCTGGGTCTAGGGTGCCTGGTGCTTGGTAGGTGCCTAAACACTTAAAAACTGAAATCCCCTCGGCAACTCTCACCCAGAACGGGTTGCGCTAAGGCCAGAGTTGAGCACTGACCAGGGAGGCCTGGGAGGAGCGAACGTTAAGGCCCCACGCCTGTCTGCCAGTCTCCTAATTGTAAATAAGCAAGTGCGGATCAGGGCAGGCTTGTTCCGCCTCCCGGGCCTCCCAGGTGTTCACCCAGCCCCCACGAGCTTTCTCCCGGTGGTCCCTACACCCAGGCCCAGCAGGGCCACCCCAGCTTCCTCTCACCGTCCTTCATCTGGACGATACTGGAAGCGGCCACCCGGTCGGAGGCGACAAGGACAAAGTCGGGGCCCTGGATGCCGATGAGGTACTCCATGCTGGTGAGAGGCCTGGGGCTGCTGGCTCGACGGGGCGCGGGAGTCCTCCACGTAACTACCTCACCGGTGAGACAGCACTGCCGACCGCAGCTGCGCTCTACGCAGGCCGCGCGACTGCCGCAGCCGCCGGCGCTCCCTGATGACGTAAAGCGTCGCGAGACGTTAGAAAGTGGGCGTGGGATCGGTCTCTGAAATTGAGTTTGCATCTTGGCTGGCGCCGTGAGGGGCATTGTAATACGGGCTGGAACAGACGTCGCCTGTTTTGTGCTGCCCAGTTTCTTTACCTATAAATGGAGCGCTTCAAAGTCGCGTGAAGATAAACACACACTGTACGTAAAGTGTCAAGCACATGTGAATGGCAAAAAGGCGTGTGATCGTAGATGGCTGTTGTTCCGTAAAGTAACTCCTCAAACCTTTTCCCTAGAGATTGAAGAAAAATAAACTTGACAGGAGCCCTTTTAGGTTGTTTCACAAAAATAAAATATGGTTGAGTTAAAGATATAGGCACGACGACTATAATCATAAAAATAATGGAGGAAAAAGAATAATTTGATAATCTTTGGAAGAGCTATATATTTCTAAGCTTGACAGGGAACCAGAAACACAGGAAAATATATGATAAAAGTCATTATAATGTTCGAACATAGATATAAATTGAGAATGTGTTTCAATATATAAAGTAGTTAATATCTGCAACTTAAAAGTCATTCTTACAAATCAATGGAGGAAAGATAACATAATTTTTAAATAGCAATTCACAAAAGAAGCCACACAAGTAACCAAGAAACGTGAAAAGATCTGCAACCTCGATGGTAAGTAGGAATATGAGAAATAAGAAACTCTGAGGAACTATAAATTATTGGTAAGATTATAAAAATCTTTTTATAGAGGACAACTGGATATCTATTAAAAACTTAAATGTACATAACATTTTATACATGCCTTAAATGTATGCACAAATACCCAAATATTTATATGCAGAGATATTCAATACAGCACAGCAACAGCAAAAAAAGGGTGGTAGGGACCAACTGAAATGTCAGTAAGAAATTGTTATATAACTTTTGTATACTTATGCAATGAAATATTACGCAGCTATTAAAAAGAATAAAATCCATCTAAATATACCTATATATTCCATGTGGCCCAGATACCGGTATAAAATGTGAAAATGAAAATGCATTCCTATGTGTAGCATGATGCCATTTTTAAAACCCCACATATATATATATGAATATGAATGGAAAAGATATATTTATAGATGTTCTATCCTCAAATTATATGCAGTTGTTACCTCTGGTAAGAGTGATTGCAAGGGAGAGCTTTCACTTTTTATTTTATACACATCTGTATTGCTTGAATGTTTTAAAATGCTCATGAGTTACTCATTTTTTAAAAAAGAAAATGCACAGCCAACTCTTTATATCTGACATCCATTCTGAAAAAAAAGCTGAAATATTCCATGATTAGTATCTGACATTCACAATTCAGTCTTCATACTAGCCCTACTAGCTTCCAACACAGTTGCAATTATCTCTCAAATACAACTATACAATTCATTTGCTTCTGCAGAAATTTGCAGTCCTTACTCTATTCTGACTGTTTCTTCCAGCTCCCTGCCCATGAAGGAACATAGACCCCGAGGAGCGTGGGACAGCCCATCTATCACAGGATGGATGCCTGGGGCAGGGAGGTCATTAAGTCAACCATCCCACTGTGAACATAGATACATCCATCATCTTAGAAATCCTGTTCTTAAACACCACTGGGAAAGAAGTCTCTCAAGCTTCTGTCTTTCTCCCTCTTTCTCTGTTATTGTGTGTATGTTTTTTAATTGCAAATAGTACATAGTTATACTCTACACACACCCAAATAGCACAGAAGTGAACAACTAAATACCTCTCCTTCCACCAAAGGTAACTGGATCCTTCCAGCCCTTTTCCCCTTCATACTTACCAATATTCATTCAGTCATTCACAAGGGCTGCAGAATTCTGAATTGGAAGAGCCGTGGGTCTTTTAAAAAGGACCTGAGGATCTTTTACGTTGGTTCTTCTCTCTTCTTCTTTAGGACTTTTTTGAAATCCCCTCTAACTAAGTCACACCAGAGATTCTCTTAACTTCTTGTTAATATAGAAGAAAATGGATTTTCAAGACCCTCTTGTGATATCTCACTAGGAGTCAGGGAGAATTCCTCTTCCACTTGAAGTCTTAAAATAATTGAGTCTTAGAATAAAAAAAAAATCTGTGGGGGTTCCAGTAACAGCATGATACAGCCAACTTTTTCTGTAAAGGGCCATATTTTGGCTTTTTAGGCCATGCAGTGTCTGTCACAACTACTCAATGACACCATTCTAGTGAAAAAGCAACCATATCCAATACATAAACAAGTTACCATTGCTATGTTCTAATAAAACAAAAGCAGGTGAGGGAGGAGGAGAGAGATAGATTTCACCTATGAGCTATAGTTTGCTGATCCCTAATGTAACAATAGGAGGCCTGCAGATCAACACCTAACTCTGGTTCCAGCTCTACCTTTTCCAACCTTGATATAAAATTCATTAAACCTCAGTTTCCTTATTTATAAAAGGGACATTCAGAAGAGATTTGCTTTGTATTTGTTTTGGTTGGTTTTGTGAGTATAAGGAACCATGTCCTAATCCTTCATGAAACCTGGGGAATTTGAAAGGATCCTAAAGAATGACTGTAGTGTATCTAAGGAACATGGCCAAAATACAGGATGCTACCAGCTTTGTCAAGGCTCCCAAGCTCAAGCTTGACATGGTGGCATCAGCACAGCCCACTCCTCACAAGACCCTGTGAGCTTAGACAATAAGTTTGAGACAGTGTTAAACTGGAGATCAGGGACTCACCCCTAAATATTCAGGAATGTTAATGCATTGGATACAGGTGATGTCTTGCCCATATCCCTTTTACATACCTGCAATAGCTGCTATCCCCCAGCTGCTATAAATACTGGTCAATAACTCATAATTGTTTCTTTCACCAAAGAATTTCTCTGAACTACAAGGGAGGTATGCTTGCCTGGGAAGCTGTGCACCTATACCCACCCCCAGCCAATGACTGATTGACATGGTAAAATGTCAATTCCCTTACCTTAAAATGGGATCGTTTGTTCTTCTAGAGTTTTCCCATGGATCAGTCTAAAGCTAGTCTCTATCCAAGATCATACAGTGTGCATTTAATAAATGATATTATTGTTGTTAGTATTACTAACTGTCCAGTAGCTATGCAAAGGAGCAACCAATGCTCAGTAAGAACTGTCCACCAAAACTATCCACTACTGTGGAAGGTAGATTTACCAGGGCTGTACCAGAAAAAAGTTCAGTAGAGGAGAGGCTGAGCCAGAGGAGAATTAGGCCGGACATAACTCCGGGTACCAAATGAAAAGTGTAGAAGGGGAAAGACAGACAGCCCAGCAAAACCTCAAGTGGAGAGGCAGGGAAGGAAAGAAGGTGAGGGATGGTGTAATTACAGTACATATGTGTAAACTGTGCTGATTTGGAATGAACACCCCGAAAGGCAATATCCTTCCTGCCCCAAGGTACCTGAGGTGATAGAAGCAGAAGTAGAGAAAAAGATCCAGGACAGATAATAACCTTCTCAAATTTCAAATTTTCTCTCTCGCTTTCCCACTACTGAACTAGGAAAAAGAAGTTTGGATTTCAATCAGAAGGCTTTAGAAAGGAGCCACTCCGGGGAAGAGGTTACCAAAACTGGGGCTCAGAAAATGAGCAAACTCTGTGGCTGGGTCTTGCACTCCAGCCTTTAGTTTCTCCATCTGGAAAGGAAAACTTCCCCTTAGAAAATCCCCCATTCCCTGACTCCCCATCATCCATGGGGTGTGTAGCTGGCCTAAAACACAAACGCCAGGGCTGTCTGGTGCTTTCGGCAGCAGGCTCTAGCATCCCAGAGACTGTTAGACAAATGATACCTTCCTGCTCCTTGCATTACCCCCAGTGCCCAGAGCTGTCACATCTGCTGATGACCAAAAGCGCAACTGTGCCTGTAGGTCTCACATTAGCTGGCTCAGCCCCAGTGGACTTGAAATGACCCATGATCAGAGACCTGTTGTTGCCTTGTACTGTCTGAAACTGACTACACCAAGCACATTGCTGGCAAACAATTGCTATGTGCTATCTATAATTGTCTTAACCTCTTGCCCAGAGGCAGGGGAATGGATCCAATGAGTTTTAGAGAATTCCAATGGTCCAAGAAACTTGTGATCATTTAAGATAGTGATTCTGAGGTCCTTTAGGAAAAGTCATAGAGGACTTAGGAGGATTCTACACAGATATCGGGAGTATCACGTGTGCCTTCTGACTTCTGGCTCCCAAGGAAATTATACAGAACCAGGAAGCGTGGTGTGCCTCCTCCCAAGGCTTGGGACTAGAAAGAAATTCAGGACCATGTTAAGCCCTGCCTTATCAGTCCTCCTCCCATTCTCACCCCAAATCCAACTTTAACCTGAAACCCACCGTTAATTACCCCATTATGCATTCAGGCTCTTATGTTAAAAAAAAAAAAAAGCTGATGAGTCCTCTTGATTAGTGCTCTTTGGTCTGGTGGTTGCTGCTCCATAGCACTCCTCTGCTACATCCCCACTCTCTGATCCACACGGAGACGGGAGGGAAATGCCAGTGTAAAATGGCCCAACCACCCAGAACTGATGTTTAGACTGCTGAGACCCCAGGCTGAAAGCCCCGCCTGAGCCTGGTCCCCCTTGCTGCTCATCCTCTAAAAGCATTTGCTTCCCTGATGCTTTTCCTGCCATGAGGAAGTGTGGCAGCCCAGCTTTCTGCTGGCACCTGCCACGCTGTAGCATAACACCAACACTAATAGCAGAAATAATCACGCTGACAACAACGGTTTGGTCTACATGCAGAAGGTACTTGTCATCTCTCCAGGAGCCTTCTGGCCTGAGGCTCGACTGTGATGATGTACCTGGCCCCTGGCCCACACTGTCTCAGTTGCACACCAGACTCATCTGAATGGTTGACATTATGATTACTGTCATCACTATTCTTGATAGCTATTCATTTAATTCTGCAAAACACACTTACTGAGGACAAAGTGCATGCCAGGTTCTGTGCAAGATTCTAAAGGAGTTACAAAGTTCAACACCTTCAAGGAGTAGTCCACAGGGGGAGAGAGAGGTCAGCAAGTAATTCTAAAATAGGATTCTACAGACTATTGTAGATGGATAGATTCCCAGCGCCTATAAAACCATGGGCTATGGTAAGCGCTCAATGAATATATTTTCATGAATACTGAATGAATGAATGAATGAACAAATAGACAAACGAACAAAAAGCTATGGGATCTGAGCATTAGGAAAAGAGTAACTATGTAGGAAAGACATCAAGGAAGGCTCCCAGAGGAGGTGACACATTTAGGCTGAATTCTGAAACCTGAAAAGGCAGCAGAGAATACTAGTTAAGAGCACGGATTCTGGTTCCAGAGGGCCTGAGTTTGAAGATCAGCTCTGTGTGGTTTTGGTCGTGTTACTTAACTTCTTGGTGCCTCAGGTCCCCCACCTATAAAATTGGTTAATAGTACTTCCCTTATGGGCTTGTTGTAAAGATTATATGCATTATTATTTGTAAAATGCTTAGAATATAGCACTAGCACTATATCCATAGTAACACATAGCACAGCCTAAATGTTTGATAAATAAAAACAACTGGCTAAGAACCCATCAGGCTGACAAAATGGAAAGGTGCAGGTGTGAAGAAGATCACCCCACACAGTGGGATGGTACTGAGGCTTCCCACATGACGGCGTCCTCCAGGAGTGGTGGGAAGACAACGGGGAGCAGGGTCTTGCCAGGGCATCTTGGGTATCAGGGTCAGGGAGTGGTAAGCCATTACTTTTTTACAAGAAACTTTTAATATTGAAATAATTTTAGATTTACAGAAAAACTGCGAAGTAATGTTAAGGGTTCCAAGATATTCTTCATTCAATCTCCCCTAATGGTAACAACTTAAAAGGAGCCGTGGCTTTTAAAGCAAGAGCATAACATAGTCAGGCATGTATTTTAGCAAAGTTGTTGCAGCCCTTGTGGGGCAGGAGAACTGGAGGGAGAGAGGGGCCTGTTGGCACCATCCAGTGGGAAACAGTGCAGTCAGGACAGGGGCTCATAGGAAGGCATGGGTATAAGAAAACTCTTGTACCAGAGCAGCTAGCTATGAATGGCCTGGAAAAGAAAAAACCAAGAGGACAATCAGGAGACGCAGGCCCTGGGCTGGGTGGCCCTCTGTTTGAGGTATTTGCCAAGCAGCTAACCATGTAAGTGACCTGCCAGGAATCTCCCTGGAGAGCTCCGCAGGCTGGCAGGCCTGGGGTGTTCAGGTGGCTGTGCAGAGCCTGAGGTAGGACAGGCAGTGGCTAGGGCTCCTTTCCAGTACCTTGGGTCTAAGTTCTGTGCACTGTTCTAGCTCCAGAAACGGCTGATGAGGCTCTTTATTCTTTTTTTTAATCCTCACCTAAAGAGATGTTTATTGATTTTGGAGAGAGAGAAACAGAAAGCAATGTTGATGTGAGAAAGAAACATCGATCAGTTGCCTCCTGTACATGCCCCTTCTGGGGATTGAACCCACAACCTAGGTATGTATCCTGACCAGGAATTGAATCTATAACCTTTTGGTGTGTGAGGCAATGCTCCAGCCAACTGAGACACCCAGCCGGGGTAATGCTTTTTATTCTTAGTGACTATTTAGATCTGGCCCTCATCTGGGAAAATGGGACCAGGCAACTAATGAAGGTTCATACCTGATTTAAAATGATATACATGGCACCAGGTAGACTGGGTTCAAATTCCAGCTCTACCACTTAACTACTGTGTAAACTTGGGCAGGTTACTTAAGTTCTCTGTGCCTCAATTTTCTAATCTGTGAAACAGAGATAATAATAGTCTGCCTCATAAGAATGATGTAGTAGTTAAGCATTAATTAATAGATAATGAGAGCCTATAACAGCTCCTAAGACATATCAGGTCTTATTTATGTGTTTAAATCAAATGTGTTTTAATTATTTAATACTACTATTATGCCCATTTTTAAGAGAAAAAGTTAGCCCAGTAGAATGGGCTAACTAAAGTCATATAAGCAGAGACTTTATTTGTATTGCTCATTTGTAGCCTTGTACAGAGTATGGTACCTGGGACATAGTATTATTTGATATTTACTGTGTTTTTTATTTTATTTTATTTTTTATAAAGTAACTTCTCTTCATTTATTTTTTATTTTTTAAAAGATTTTATTTATTTATCTTCAGACAGAGGGGAAAAGAGAGAGAAAGAGAGAGAGAGAAACATCAATGTGTGGTTGCCTCTCACGCACCCCCTGCCAGGGACCTGGCTTGCAACCCAGGCATTTGCCCTGACTGGGAATCAAACCAGTGACCCTTTGGTTTGCAGGCCGGCGCTCAATCCACTGAGCCACACCAGCCAGGGCTACTGTGTGTTTTTTTTAATGAATGAATGAGTGTTATTCTACCTCAACGGTATGTTCAGTATACAAATGCTAATTTAGAAACACTTTGAAAAGCCTGTCCCATAACCAAACAGCTTCTAATTCAGCATGTGGTAATTGTCCACTTAACATGTCAATATTAACACCAGGTATTTTGTTTAAAAAAATAATTAAAGTAGCAGTTGTGCACTTGAGGTCTGTTCTAGGCAGAAGGTTATTTGGCAGCAAGGAACAGAAATGTACCCAGGCCACCTTAGTGAGGGATTGTGTATATTGAAAGGACACAGGAGAAACTCACAGAACCCCACTCAACAGTACAGTCAATATGTTCTGGAACTAGAAAATCATCAGACAGCAACTTCCCCCATTGCTGTCTCTTAGGGCCCAATATTATCATTAGTAGCAGTAGGAGTAGTAGCAGCAGTCTCTATATTTTTCTGTCATCACACTGGCTTCCTCTGTTCCCACATACACTATCATACACTATCATTGCTGCCCCAATGCACATGAAGTCAGAAAATATCTGATCGGCCCCGCTTAGGTCAAATGTTCCCTACCCCTGTCTAATCACCTATGACCAGGGGATAGTACTGAGAGAGAGAGAAGACTTCTTCTTTTGAAAGAGGATATTCTTTGGAAGAACAGGAAGGGCATCTCTAGAACATAGTCCTCTTTCTTGAAATTAAACAAAACTGAGTAGTACAAGTATCTGTCAACATGGGTGAAATTTCATTTTTAAGAGTAGGAAATGAGCCCAGAAATTTACCCAGAGCCCTAGAAACACTGTTTCCCCAGGCATTCCACCTGGCTGGGCAGAGCCCAGCTCCTGCCTGCCTGGTTTCTGCTGCTTCTAAGTCCAGTTTCTAGAACCCAGAGGCCTTCACCAAAAGGCCTGATTATGTCAGGAGAACAATGACTCAAACTGTTTTGGCTACTTAACATAACTAGAGAGAGAAAATATCCCCCAGGCCTATGTCAACAGAACTTTCCTCCCAGAATTGTCAGGACTCAAGGATAGGGTTTGAGATAAAAGGGGAAAACCAGGTTTGGGAAAAGAACCTATTCTAGGAGCAGCAGTCTGTGCTTTATGTGAGCTACATTTTGCAGCATTTCCCAGCTTTACATTTTCTAGGTGTAGTTGGAATCCTCGCAGATACCCTGCACAGCTGAAATTTTTATCCTCATTACACATATGAAAAAATTGAGGTTAGAAGAGATGAAGTGACTTGTCCAAGTTCACAAAGTTAGATGCTGTTCTGAGACTGGAACCCAGCCCAGGGTGCCACTGTACTGCTCTGCTTGGCAATGGTTTGGGAAGCAAGATCGTATCTGGGGAGAATATAGAGAAGGCCAAATATTGCAGGTGGCTGGAGGTGCAGAGTTAACCAGCTTCTCAGCCCCTCAAATATGAGGCTGGTTCGGGGTGACAGAGAATGAGGGATCGATCTGCCATTTCATGTGAAAATAGCTTGTCGCCCCAGCCTGCGCGCCAATGGAGCTGATTAGCACTTGCCATGGGTCTCCTGCCATCGACTGGCAGGTGAGAATCATTCTGGGAGCAGCAGGGAGCCTGTCTTCTACCATCTCCATCCCCACCAGCTTCCTCTCCCCGCAGAGGTTTTCTCCCCCTCCCACACAGCTGAAGTCTCCAAACATCCTCCAACTCCCAGGCTTAATGGACCTCAAAACCCCTGTAGCTGCTCCTGACCAAAAGAGAAGGGTATAGTGGGCACCCTCATTCGACCATGCTGGGTGCAGGTGGTAGAGGAAACATGGCCTTTCCAAGAGGCACTGCCTGCTTGCAAGGTGCAGGGCTTAGCTTGGAGCTTATAACATGCAATGAAAAAAAGAAGAGCTCTGCTCCATGTTGCCTATGTGACATTGGACAAATCATTTGCCCCTCTGGGCTCCAGCTTCCTTGTGTGTGTGTGCAATGGTTAATTTTATGTGTCATCTTGACTGGGCTAAGGGGTACCCAGATACCTGGTAAAACATATCTGAGTATGTCTGTGAGGGTGTTTCAGAAAGAGATTATCATATGAATCAGTAGAATGAGTAAAGATGATCCACCTTCACCAGTGTGGGCGGACATCATTCAATCTGTTGATGGGTCCAAATAGAACAAAAAGACAAAGGAAGGATGAGTTATCTCTCTCCCTCTTCTTGAGCTGGAACATTCATTTTTCTCCTCCCCTAGGACACCAAAGCTTCTTGTCCTCATGTCTTCAGGCTTGGGTTGAATTACACCACCAGTTTCCTTGTTCTCTAGCTTGCAGATGGCATGTTGTGGTACTTCTCAGCCTCCATAACCACATGAGCCAATTGCTATAATAAGTTTCCTCTTATATATGTCTCTATATATATCCTATTCGTTCTGTTCTCTGGAGAAACCTGATTAATACACATGGAATTAAAAATAGCATTCTCACTGGATTGTTTGGATTAAATAAGGAAGTGTGTGTAAAAGTATTTTTGCAGTCCCTGGCACACAGTAAGAACTAAAAATGTTAGTTGGAAATTGACTCTCCGCTCTCCTCAAGAGGCACTCAAAATCTGGGGAGCCCTCCTAGGTTGATCCCACTTCTATTTCTCTTTTATTACGTGAGGGTCATGTGCAAGTGATAGCAAGAGCCTCAGTGTTTTCTCTGACCTGGAGAAGTTCTGCTCCCAAGGAAGTTCAGCCCAAGTATTTGGTTGCTTTTGGGAGAGCGAACTGTCCATTTTCAGCAAGGGAACTGGACAGGATCAGATTCATCAGACCCCCAAGGTCCATCTGGACTTAGAGTTTCTTTTCTAAGCTTGTCACAATGGTATCTAGGGATGCTCTGGACATTCTTGTGCCTGTCCAGCTGTGACCTCTTCCATTATTTATATTATATACATAGTCTTCATGGCAGGATTCCTCAGTTAGTTTTTTTCCCCTGAGTTGGGCACTGCAAGACCATTTGATGCTATGGCAAAAGAGGAGCACCATCTTAAGTCCCCCAATCTGGACCATGTGACTGAGTTATGAACTCTGACAGCGACCCCTAAGGCTGTGTTGGCAAAGAGGACTGAAGTCAGGACCATGGACAGAAGCCACAGGGTGCCCGGAGTTTGAGGCTGCGTTCGGAAGCCCTGACTTCCTGCTGCAACAGTGAATAGGAACACAGAGTCAGCACCATGGACAGACCCCCACTGGCTGTTTGATCTTGGTTCAGCCTTAAAGACCCTGGATAGTCAAGATTCTTCTGACTAGGAAAAATGGAGACCTACTTCAAACTAGCCGAACCTACTCTTTGAATGAACCAGGTGAGTGAGACGGGGCCTTCGGCGGCTCTGAATACCCAGACGTGGTGAAATGAGCTATGGGAAGTAATAGGTGTGTCCCCCTTTACTTTAAAACAAGATGTGAGGTTTTTTTTTTAAAACAAATGTAGGGCTATTCAAGTTATCTATTTTGAGTAACTCAAGGAAACTGTATTTTTATCCAAGTTATCAAATTTATTTGTGTAAGGTTGTTCATGCTATTCCTTTATTCTTTTAATTTTTTGCAGGATCTATAGTCATAATCCCTCTCTGGTTCCTGATATTGATATTGGTAATGTGTATCTTTTCTCTCCATCTTTTTCTGATTAGTCTGACTAGAGTTTTATAAACTTCATTGATATTTCAGTATTCCTGCCACCGCCTCCACTGTACCATTTAGAAAATGATCATTTCATTGTGGCAGCCTCAGAAGAGAATGCCCCAGCCTCCCACTCCAGTACACCCTACATTCTCTGCCAAGTAAAGCTTCCTATGTTTCATTTGAAGACTCTCAATGGCTCTACGTTGCTTTTGAATATTTTTCAGGCCCCTTCACCTGGCATACAAGGTGCTCCCCCACCATTTGACGAGCATGCACATTTCTGAGTCATCACCCACTCCTCCCCTGCACAAATCTTTTCCAAGCAAGCAGTCCCATTTGTTATTCCCATTAAATCTAAGTGAGTTCTCAGCTCTGTGATTCTACAACTCTTCAGCTGTCAGCTGCTGAGGAGAAAATACCTGACTTGCAGCTATATGGCCTCACTTTCTTTAGGTGAAGAATGGGGTGATAATGCTTGTCTTTCAGAGTCATTCTTAATTCATTCAACAAGTACTTGAAGGATTATGCCCTGAGGTTTACCTGCATACCTGTGTGCATGTGTGTACACAGGTGCACATGCACAATGATGTCCCAGCATGAGGGAATGTACCCAGAAGACATATACAAAGGATAATAAGAGATAGCACTTGTTGAGTGCTCACTGTGTTTGTTGAGTGACTACTATACTAGGCTTCAGGGATATAACAGTGAACAGACAGCAAAACTCCCGGCCCTCTTGGAGATTACATTTAATCCTTACATTCTAACCCTACATTTAATCTCCTGGAAATCTGAATTATAGGCTGCATTTGCTGTTTTTTTTAATTTAAAAAGTTTGAATTTTGGTGACATAACAGATTTTGCATATAACATAAAATTTACCGTATTAACCAATTTTTAAACTACTTATTGTTAAGTGTGCAGTTTAGTAGTATTAAGTACATTCACACCGTCAGGAACCATCACTACTATCCATCCCTAGAACTCTTTTCATCTTGCAAAATTAAAATTCTATCCCCATTAAACAGTAACTCCCCATTCTCCCCTTCCCCCAACCCCTGGCAGCAACTGTTTTACTTTCCATCTCTCTGATTTGACTACTCTAGGTACCTCATATAAGTGGAACTATATGGTGTTTGTTTTTCATATCTGGCTTAATTCACTTGGAATAATGCCCTCAAGGTTCATCCATGTTGTAGCATTGTCTGAATTTCTTCTTTTTAAAGGCTGAATAATATTCCATTTTGTATTTCTTTTTTATAAGCAAATTAATACACATACCTGGTTTTAAAAAGTCAACTAGTACTATAAGTTTTATCACAAAAAAGCAATAGTCTATATCCCATCCCTAAGTCTCACTTCTTACAGCAACCACTTATCATTTTAGCTGTGTCTACTGGTATTTACCTCTGAATAATAGGCTCTTATGCTAGCTCTTAATCTATTATGAAAGACAATAATTTAATATTCTATGGCACTCCATCCCCTCTCCTCTCCCCCCTGCATCCTTCAATTGTAATTGTGTCACAATTTTTTGATTAAGTCAATATTATGGATTTTGCACACACGGTTACTGCTGACACTAATATTACATTACCTTTCTTGTACCTATTTTTTGTCTTCCCTGTGTTAATGGCCTTGTTTGTTTTTTCTTTCTCCTATTTTCTGAAGCACATCAGGTAATTCATTCATTCACTTTTTTCCCCATGAAGGCCTTACCCTCGGAGCCTTCCATCGCCCCATTAGCATGTACTTAGTCTCTGCGCCTTCTGAGCAGCAGTTGCCCGGGATTCCTTTTGAAGTTTTTCTGGGATGGGTTCCCTTTTCCTAGACACGCATCTTTATACTCCTTGCTTTAATTCTTCATTTTGATGGCACGCATCCTTCAGTAAGTTCCTGAGAAAGAATATATGAGAAGTAATACTTTGGAAATCTCAAAAATTTATCTTTCTTTAGAATTTTGAAGGTATTGCTTTAGTATGGCTGTTGAGAGTCCTTTACTGTTCCTGCTTCTGTGTTATCCTTTGCATGTATCCTGTCCTTGCTACATGGAAAAAGAATTTTTTATCTGTATTCTTGACTGTCTAAAACTTTATGTTAGTAGGATTTGGGATGGGCCCATTTTCATTTATTGTATTCATCACACTTTTGGGAACTTAATTTTATTCTTTTTTTTTTAAAGATTTTATTTATTTATTTTTAGAGAGAGGGGAAGGGATGGAGCGAACCATCCAGGTGTGGCTGCCTCTCACACGCCCTCTCCTAGGGACCTGGCCCGCAACCCAGACATGTGCCCTGACTCAGAATCTAACCACCAAACTTTTGGTTCACAAGCTGGTGCTCAATCCACTGAACCACACCAGCCAGAACTTAATTGTATTCTATAATTTCTGTAAATCTCTTCTCTCCAGTTTATCTGACAGCTCTTTCAATATCTAAAAATATTTTCCCTGCCCAGTTGCTCCAGTGAAGAATTCACCAGTCTCCTCCTGAGGGGTTGGGTATTCATTCTACAAACCATGTCTCATGGGTCCTAGAATCTATTGTTCGGACACTCTTAATGCCCTTCCTTTCATTATGACATTCTGCCCTGATTGCCACTGGGCCCAGTATTCCTGGCTGGAGACTTTCTGGTTCACTGTTTCAATGGAATAAAGTCTCCTCCAGTCCCCGCCAGGGTAATGAAGATGCAGCAGCTGTCCGTGTGTGATAGGGAAGGGACCTGCTCCTCGTGCAGAGTTTGCCCCATGCTTCGCTCCCACCTTCTGTGGTAACTGCTGCCTCCAATAGCTGTTCTTTCCCTGGTTCTGGGTCTCCACTTGGCTGGCTCCTCCTTGGCATCCTTAGCTGTAGCCCTTTGGAGGCAGCTATCCCAGCTCTGCCAACTCCTTCATTCACTTGACGTCTTCTAAAAATGTGTCGACATCTGTGGTCCACCATTGCCTCTTTTATATTCCATTACTTTTATTTTAGTGAGGTTTGTTGAGAGAGAAGATATAAATTCATGCATTCCATCTGCCACATTGAACCAGAAATCCAAAGACTTCACTCTTAATTACTATGCTATATTGCCTCTCAAATGAGACAGTACCGCTGGGATCCTACAGCCCAATGAGGATAAATGAGGTCACGCACGTGAACCTACTTTGTAAGCTCTAAAGAACTGCGTGAATGAGAGGGTCTACGTTAAATTCCCCTACCAAAGTGCCCTGCTTCCTCCTCTCTGCTCTCTGATTTCTACCCATCTCCAAGGTACAACTCAAGCTTACCTCCTCCTTGGAGCCCTCCCTGATCAACTGAGCTACTCGGGACATTCCTGAGCTCTGAGCCACCACAGGGTTATCTCCCTGGGCTCTACGCAACGCTGATTTATTCTGTTGCAGGCGCAGAGCTTGGCAAAGATGCATAGTCAATGTGGATATTTCAGTGTACAACAAGGGGAGCTTTCCTCCTTCTTCCTACAGTCAGGAGACACATATTTGGCTAAACAAGGATGAGGTCTGAGGAACAGGGGAAAGAGTGTTGTGTTTCTTTGGTGGTAAGTTTAGGAGTTAAAGCGGCCTCTGTTGCCCTCCAATCTGAACTTCTCCCACTTGCCTCCTCTCCTCTCTCCAGACCTCTTCTCCTGGCCATGGGGACAGGGGCGTGGCTGCACCCACAGGTCTGTGCCACTGGTCCAGAGGCTGTGTCCTTTTACTCCCTCGCTCTTACCAGAGCTTTGACCTGGGTTCTGAGAGATTCGATTCATATCCACTGAGAGCTTCAGCCAAGATGGTGGTGGAAAATGGGACTGGTCTCTGGCTAGAAGTAGCAGCTATTATTCACAACGGCTGAACTGTGAAAATAACTCAGGTGTCCATCTACAATGAATGGTTAAACAGGATGTGGCACACACATAAAAATGGAACATTATTCAACTTAAAAAGGAAGAAAGCCGTGGCTGGTGTGGCTCAGTTGATTGGGTACCAGCCTGTGAACCAAAGGGTCTCTGGTTCAATTCCCAGTCAGGGCACATGCCTGCGTTGTGGGCCAGGTCCTCAGTAGGGGGGACGCAAGAGGCAACCACACATTGATGTTTCTCTCCCTCTCTTTCTCCCTCCCTTCCCCTCTGTCTAAAAATAAATAAGAAAAGTCTTTTTTTAAAAAAGAGGGAAATCCTGACATGTTACAACATGAATGAATTAAGGATATTATGCTAAGTAAAATAAGCCAGTTGCAAAAGGACAAAATCTGTAAGATTTTATGTATATAAAATACCTTGACTAATCAAATAAACAGAGACAGAAGGTAGAATGGCGGTTGCCAGGGGCAGGGGAAATGGAGAGTTATTAACTAATGAGTATGGAGTTTCAGGTTGCACAACAAAGTCAATGTACTTAATGTCACTAAACTGTACACTTTAAAATGGTTAAGGTGGTAAATTTTATGCCGTGTGTATTTTACCAAATACAAAAAATTGGGAAATAAAGATCCTGATTATTATCCAAGAGACGGAGTCCATCTGACAGTCTTTACAGAACATTCTGCTAGAGAGAAATGTGCCATCTCTTGTCCCTTGGCTAATGCGATTTTTGTGAAGGAATCTGAGCTTTAGCCGATGGCTGCAGCCACAGGGAGCTCTCTGAGCCAGCGCTCATGTACTGGAGCGCCTCCGAGACACGTGGGGCATAGACACACTCGCGCCCTAGGACTGCAGGGCACACTCTGCAGCGAGTGGTAGCGTTGCCCTGTCCCATGTGTTCGCACTGGGGCCGAAACCCAGTCCCTCTGTGTTCTCCTCTGTGCTTTCCAGGCCCTTCATTCTGGAGACACTTGACACTGAGGCTGATGTGGCTGGAAAAAGCCAGCAGAGCAGCTAGGGAGGAGAAGAGCCAAGGAGAGAAAGACAGACAATGAAGAGGCTGCGTCCGCCCCCCCCCACCCCCGCCGCCCGGTCTGCCTCTGTCCTGCTGCCGATTGTCTCAGGCCGTGGGATCCTACTTCCCAACTTCTTTTTATGTAGAGAGCCATCATCCAATATGGGAGCCCTGGCCACGTGCAGTTTATTGAGCACTTCAAATATGACTAGTCTGAATTGAGATGAGCTGCCAGTATAAAACACCTAACAGAATTTAAAGATTTAGTACCCTCCCAAAAAGTTAAATATCACCTGAAAAAATATTTTTATTAAAATATGCTGAAATGATAGCCTTGGGATATATTGGGTTAAATAAAATACATTATTGAAATTAATTCCATCTGTTTCTTTTTATTTTATTTAATTACATTTGTAGCTCATGTCATAAGCCTATCCTGATCCCAGATTGCTTGTCTGGGCCCTGATCCCCTCCTTGGATCTTGTCATTTCTTTTCCCCACAGAAATGGAATCCTTGTCCCTGTTGAGGTCCGTGCTGAATAAAATAATGAGTGGGATAATGCTGTACCCACCTAGGTGCACAGCACCTCCTACCTGGACTTCTTCCCACTGTTCCTTCTGGTTTGGGCGCCAGAGCGCTCCCTCTCCTCTTTCCCAGTATCCATTCTGCTGGAAGCCCAGCACAGGCTCAGTCTGGCCTAGCCGCAGGCTCAGAGCTCTCCAGGAGGGGCCCTAGAGGCTGGGCCCACCCTTCCAGCCAGGGTAAGGACAGGCGGCCACAGGTGCTATGTCTCTTTCTTATTTTTCCTCCTTCGCACTTATCCATCCAATCCTTCCCCCACCCTTCCCCTCTTTTTAAAAAATCTAATTCTGAGCAGCCGGCTCTGTTCAGCCTGACTGGTTTGCTATGGCTTATAATCTGCGCCAGGATTAATTAGCTAATTACTGACAAACGTCCGCTGGCAAGATTCTGCTCCAGCTTGTCATCTTCAAGTGTTTAATTATTTTAATCATTTACTTTCATCTTCAAAATTTATGCTGCCGAGAGAGTTGCAGGGCATCTTTTAATTATGATTTGGGGTTTCTGCTGGGCTGTGTTCTGTTCCTGGGGATAGGGGACATGATTTTTTAGTAGTCTACTGCCAAGGCTTGAACGCCTTCCATTCCAGGGCCTAGAGCCATGCTCCATGGATGGGAGGCCAGGAGGGAGCCCAGATCCTCTCTGGACACCGCCCCTTCTGTAGCCCCAGATCATGGTGGGAGCATGACGTGAACTAGCATTTTGTGAGTACCTACTGAGCGCTGGACACAATGCTGGTTGTTTACATCATTTTGCATTTGAGAGCACTTGTGAGCACAGAGAGTATGGGAAACAGCTCGAGAGCTCAGAGTGGCCTGGGGTGATCACTGGTGAGCAGAAAAGTAAGGAACAGGTTAATTTATTTATTTGTCTATAGCATAATTTACGGTAATGAGACCATCTGAAATAGAAAGCTCAGTGATGTCACCCACCTAGAACAAGGTACCCCAGAGACTCCCTTATACCCTCTCCCAACCAATCCCTCCCAAAGGTGACCACTTCTGACCTCTGTCACCATAGATCTGTCTTGTCTAGGCTTCACTTTCATGTAAATGGAATCATATGGCTTGTCTTCTTTCATGTGTGACTTCTTTCAGTCAACACTATGTCTGTAAGAGGAAAGGTTCTTTAATATAAATCATATTCCCTGGCCAAGGCTTTGGGTCCAGCTGAGAGATTCAACCCCAGTCCTTAGAGAGATTTCCTTTCTTATTAGCATTGTCTTGAAAATAAATGAAGGCATGACTTTTCTCCTCCGTTCCTCTGCTTCTCTACCTCCTCCTCTTTCTCTGCCTTTTCTCCCCCCAGCCCTAGACGTGTTTGTCACCATGTCCTATTACAAAGTTATTTCTGAGCTTAGTTCATGCCATTCTGGATGCAAAGGCTTAGGGGTTTCCCCAAGAGACATGGTGTTCAGAAGGGCGGGTAGTGAAAGGCAAAAAATTGTCCCCTGTTATGAGTTAAATTCTGTTCTCCAAAAAAGATACATTGGAGTCCTGGCCACCATGTGACCTTACTTGAGATATGGTCCTTACAGAGGTAGTCAAGTTAGAATGAGGTCTTTGTGGTAGGTCCTAATCCAATAAGACTAATTCATTATAAAAAGGGGAAATTTGGACCCAGACACAGGCACAGGGAGAACACCATGTAAAGATGAAAGCAGGGATGGGGGAGATGCTTCTACAAGCCAAGGAACGCCAGGTGGGCAGCAACCCGCCAGGAGCTGTGGGAAGGCCTGGAGCAGATTCTCCCTCACAGCTCTCCGAAGGAGCCAGTCCTGCTGACACCTTGATCTCAGACTTCTAACCTCTGAACTGGGAGAGAATATTCTGTTGTTGAAGCTTGCGCTACTTTGTAAAAGCAGCCCTAGCAAATAAATCTACCCCCTAAGGGAGTGCTGAGCAGTCTTTCTGAATCTGTGTGAGGGACCAATTGCAACCCAACCTCTGCAGAATCCTCTGCACTGGAGACACCGAGGATTAACCCAGCCCCAAGCTGGGAGAGACTGAGGCGACAGCTCAAGGCTGAGGAGAGGAGAAGGATCAACTTAATGAGCATGACAATGACATTAATGAGGCACCAGGCCACATCCAGAGGGCTTCTGTGACAACCTACACCAGGGTGAGGCATGTCCAAAGATGCCACAAGCCAGGCCAGGTCAGGCTCTAATGTGATGTGATCTGTCCTCTTGATGCCTTCCTTCCACAGGGCCCAGGATGGGGGTGGGAGTAGACACAGAGTCCTTGCCCAGTGGCTGGGATGGCTGGGGACTCCCCCGCCCTTCTTTGGACTTGAGCATAACTCTGCACAAGGCATTGCACTTCCAGGCACGTAGTTCATGCCTGAGTCCACCGTCATGCACGCCTGCACTTAACTGTGCCAGGTTTGGCTATGGAACTCTACTCTAAATGTGTTTTCCTCCTCCTATTCCCACCCACCTTTGAAGTTCCATCTGGAACAGTTTGCTTCAGAGAATGCTACTGAGCATCTTGCCAGCCTGTCTGGCAAATGCCTAGGGAACCTCCGGCCCCAATGGTACAACACCCTCTTTCCTTTGCTCTTCCATGCCAGAAATCCCACCTCTGTTTGAGGATCCCATTCCTAAGGGAATAGCCAGGTCTTACCACATTCTGCTGGAGCCAATGACTCTGATTAACAAGCTCCCTCCCCGCCTACAGCCAAAGAGTCTCCCTGTTCTGTCCGTGGAGGTCTGTGTGGGGTCTGAGTCCCTGTCTCAGCCTGTGTCTACATAACAAAGTCTAGCTATGGTGACCTGCATGTTTAAGGGACATGGGGCAGACCTCCCACCATGAACTATCTGAGAATCCATCACAGGTGAACATGAGACCTGTACCTGGCAGCCTTGTGATACAGTAGGAGGTGAGGAGAGAAATAGAGGGGATCTGCGTTCTGGTGCTGTCCTGCCTTTAGGGCAAGACAATTCCCTTCTAAGTCTGTTTCCTCATTGGAAAATGAAGACAACGATCTCCATGGTATAGTACTTTGCAGATTAATTAAGAATGTAACATGTAAAGTGCATGTAGTATACTCAGACAATGGAGTGTTATTCAACTGTTCAAAGGAAGGAAATTCTGGCACATGTTACCACACAAATGAACCTTGAGATCCCTGTCCTAAGTGAAATAAGTCAGTCACAAAAGACTGTATGATTCTTCTTTTATGAGCCACCTAGAGCTGTCAAGTCCATAGAGAAAGGAAGAATGGGTCTACGGCCATACCACCCTGAACGCACCCAATCTTGTCTGATCTCGGAGGCTAAGCAGGGAGGGGCCTGGTCAGCACTTGGATGGGAGAAAGAATGGCGATTGTCAGGGGCTGAAAGAAGCAGGGGAAAGGCAATTAGTGTTTAAGGGATACAGAGGGGTTTTTTGCAAGATGAAAAGAGTTCTGGGGCTGGTTGATGGTGATGATTATGCAACAATGAGAATGTACTTAAAGTAAATATACACAAAATTGTGGAACTGTATCCAAGGAGCAGCACATGTTTGTTTTTTCATCAGGGCCTCAGCCTTGCACCCAGGCCTTTTACAAACTCCTGATCAGTTCCTTGCTGGCCCTTCTCCAAACAGCAGTGTCGCTTCCTCTTGCCAAGCCCACATCTCCACCACCTCTAGGCTACACTCACTCTCAGCACATACTCTCACTTCTTTCCTGAGAACATAAAAAGATTAGAGATCATCAGAAGCAGACCCTTCCTGTGCTCCCCTCTCTAGAAACCTACTTCCAATTGCTCTCAGCCATACCTCCTCCTGTCTCAGAAGTGTCCGTGGCTAATTGCTTACTGGTGTTCTGTACCCCACCGTTCTCACCTCCTCTAGAGCCCTTCTCCATCAACTATCACCCATTTCCTGTATCTTCAATCACTTATTCTCTACTATACCCTTCGTTCACATGTAAATAGACTCAGATCTCTTCCATCTTAGATACAAGTTATTACTCTCTACATTTCCTTCTATCTGCCGCTATGTCTCTCGCCTTCATTCATTGACAATTTTCTTTAAAAAGTTGTCTTTACTCACTCTCCCCTCTTCTTACCAACCTGTCATTTCCCAAATCACTGCTGTGTTTTCTGCTTTCCACCCCAGCCATACACAACTGCCCACCAAAGGCACCAGCCAACTCTTTTGATAAACCCAATGTCTACTTCCCAGTCCCTGTAGTTGGAACCTCTTAGCAGCATTGACAGTTGTGGACCTCTCTTCCTTGATTGTCTTCTTTCTTGGCAAGTTTTGACTCTTGTCTTCCCCTAACTTCTCTGGCTACCCATTGTTGGCCTCCTTTTTCTCTGCCCTATTCTTTGATTTCCCATGTCCAGTCAATATTAGTCCCATAGCCTCTACCTCCTGAAGATCTTCTAAAGGAAAAGAGCTCTAGTTCTCATCTTCCCATGACACTCTCAGCTTTAACTCAAGTTCAAATAACTCCACGCTAACTGAGTACCCTGGGTCCATTCCTGCTTTTTCTAACTTACTCTCTACACGTCACCTAAGTGATCCTTTTAAAATACAAATCTGACTATAGCTGTCTGATGCACAGAATTCCGCATTGGCCACTCATTGCCAATAGGACAAAATCCAAATTCTGAAAGAGAACTAACAAGGTTCTCTGTGTTCAGACCCCTCTTTCCTCTGTAGCCTCATCTCTCACAGCTACCCCCTTGCCTTCCACCTGCCTTTTCTGTTTTGCTACACCCTTTTCAGCTCCTCAAACACAGCATACTATCTCTTGCCTTTGGGCATTTGAACATAGTGTTTCCTCTGCATACAACACCCTCCCCTACTCTCAATCCGCCCTGTCACCTAAATAACTTGTCCTCCAGGGCTCAAGTTGGCCAATAGCTCCTCCTTAAAGACCTCTGCCCCATCCATCTATCTATCTATTTATTTATTTATTTATCCAGTTATTCAGGGAGAGTAGTTGCAGGTAAAGTTTAAGAGCCTCAGGGAGAATGCTCAGTCCACTCATGGACCTGCTAGGGAAAGGAGAAAACCAGAAGAAGGGGATTATAGGGTCCTAATGATCTGCAAGGAGGCAAAGCTACTGGGGAAACCAGGCTTTTCTGAACATAGAATGACAATACATAGAAAAATAGAAAGTCAATAATAAGAACTATGGGATTTCGCCCAGGTATATTTTAGTTAAAAGTTTCTCTCTGGTCATTATAAACTTATAAAGGGCCTGTAGGAAACTCTATACTGATGAAAAAAATAGATATAGCAAACCATATTTATTGAGTGCTACAGGCACAAGGTGAAGTATGTAATGCATATTATCTACCACAATCCTTGTGACAGTAGTATTATTCTCATTTTGCAGATGAGGAAAATAAGATTCAAAAAGGTTAAGTGACCTGCCCAAATTCTCACAGCCATTTAGAGTCACCGTTGAAACATAAGTCTATCTGAACCCAAAGCCAAGTTCCTGATATTGACATTCTTCTGCCTGTAATTACAACTGCGCGGGTTTCGTGGAGATTCAAATGCCCCAAGGAGTGGGGAGCCCATTGGTAGTTCCTACTCTTCGTGTCCCCATGGCACCATCCTCCGCGTGCTGACAGTTTGACAATTTACACAGCAGCTGGTTTGCTTGGAGGAGATCTCCGTTAATTAAAATAGCACAATGGGAGAGCAGCAGACAAACCATGTCACGGGCAATTAATGTAAAGGAGGGCCCACGCGAGCCAGAACCTCTACCTGCCAGAGCCCAGCTCCCCTCATTGCCCCCAGCCCAACTCTGCCACTTTGTCCTTCAGACCATGAGCTTCTCCCTGCCGGCCTGCCTCCGTGGATGGCAGAGGGAGGACCTGTCCTCTGGGGCCTGAACCCAGACTACTGCTCTTTCTGGGCTCCGGCCTCCTCAACCTCCTCCCAACTATCCATCTTTCCCAGGAGATCCAGGAGGACAGGAAGAGCCAGAGATAAGCCACCAGGGCCCAGAGCTTTGGGACATCATCTCTGAGGAAGCTCAGTCTCTGCCTGCCCCTGCTCCGTCAAGCAGACCCCTGCCTTATCTCCCGGAGCAAGAGTCTTGAATAAGCCAGCCTCCGTATTCTCTGCACTGGAAGGAGCTGAACCCAACGCCACCATTGCCTCTGCTCAGCTCAGAGCTTGAGATGGCTCCCCTGCCAGAATCTCACTCTTCTACTGGGATCCTGACCTCTTTCCTGTCACTTTGTTCATTTCATCATCCCCGTATTCCCAGCAAGTTCACTGCCCAAGGAGATTCCTCCATGACACAGATGGACAAACAAGTTCACAGCAGCAAAGCAGCTTGCCCGAGGACAAGAGAAGTTTTCCTTTCCCTACTCAGAGACTGTACTCTTCCGGGATTCCAGCAATGTGTTCAGCCATAGCCTGCTTTTCTGTTTTTTAAATAAACTTTTCATTTTGGAATAACTTTAAATTTACAGAAAAGTTACAAAGATAGTACAGAGAGTTCCTGCATACCCTTCATTCAATTGCCCCATTGTTAACATTTCATATTGCCACGGTACATTTGCCAAAACTAACTTTCTGTACCTGGATTTAAATCAGGCACTTTTTTCTCGCTGGGATATGAGCTCTAAATTTCTCTCTTCTTCATCCAGAGGATCAATGAAGAGTTTGGATGCTTGCAATGTGACCCCTTCATCACCAGTACAGCTCCCCTGCATTCCTCCCTTGCCCAACCCCCCAAATAAAGCCAGAGGACCATCAAGGAGGAAGAGCTATAGGTCCAGAGGCTCCAGTTCCCAGGCAGTGTCCTTCAGCTGCCTCACTTGTCAAGCCCCTCTTTCCGAAAGTCCCCAAAAGTACCTCTCGCCCACAGTCACCATGCCCTGCCTGCTAGTCTCTTCACTAACTCTACCATTAATCTTTGTGGACACCCTCCCAATGTTGACTCCATCCTTAAAGATTTCAGTCAGATTCAATTCAGCAAATGTTTATTAACACAGAAGCAAATTCAACCTAGTCTCTGACCTTGAGCAGCTCCTGATCCTTTGGGGAAAACAGACACCTTGTCTATGATCAAAACAGCGTGCGGAAAGTGAAGCAGTGCAGCCCAATGGTTAAGAGCTTAAGGCTTCAATCAGAAAGTTATGTGGCTTTGGGTAAGTGACATTAGTTTCCAGGAGCATCAGTTTTCTCAACTCTAAAATAACCTACTTCACAAAGTGTTTATGATCATCTAATTTTTTAAAAACTAAATACCTATCATTTACTAAGTAGTTATTGTCTGCTGGGCTCTGTGACAACTGCCTTGCCTTGCTAAGTCAAAGCTTACAACGGAAAACTTACTGGCCTTTACAGTCATGGCTAGGGACGATGGTGGCCTGAATCAAAGCGATGACTCGAGGAAGGAGACACGGATTTAAGAAACAGTTTAGATCATTAGCTGATTGGATTCAGGGAGACTGAGTTGAGCATGATGATCAGAGGTGTAGCTTGGGTCTCTGAGTAGGTAGGTACTGGTGCCATTTATTGTGAGAGGGAACCTGGGAGGAGAGTGAGTTTAAAGAAGGTGGTGAATTTAGTTTGAGCATGATGTGCTGTCTTTGAGATATTCAAATAGAGAGATCCATCAGAAAGTTGCATATATGAGCCCAAAGTCAAGAATAGGGATAGTCTTTTGAGGCATCGGTTTATAAATGATAGTGGAAAGCATTTGAAGAGATATGATTGCTCCGGTAAAGGCAGAAAAAAAAGGACAAAATTAAAGGGATAAACAATATTTAGGGGATGACTAGAGAAGGAGTAGCCTGTAGAGGAGATACAATTTTTTTTCAATATATTTGGAAACATTTTTAACATCGTTGATTCTTGCATTCCACACCTTATTCCTGGATTTAATGTCTTTCCTGCTGAAGTCCATTCTTTAATAATTCTTTTAACAACATGTGCCTTTTGTTGTTATGTGACTGAAATAACATCATGTTTTTTTCATATTTCTGTGCTAGTTCAGCCAGATGTAGAATTCTTAAGTAAACAGTTATTTTCTCTCACACTTTGATGATATTATTCCATTGCCCTCTAGTACTATTGCTCCTATTGAGAAGTCTACTATTGGTCTGATTGCCATTCCTTTTTGTGTAATATATCTTATCTTCTCTTTTTGGCAGCTTTTATGATTTTCTATTTTTCCTTAATGCTTTGTAGTTTTACTGTGATGTACTAAGTGTGACTGTCCATTGATTTATTCAGTTTGGGACACCATGCTTATTTTCAATTTGAGAACTTATACCATTTATCAATTCTATCAGTTCTAGAGAATTATTAGCCATTGTCTAATAAACTTTTTTCCCCTCATTCTGTCCTTCTGGAATTCCATTAGATGTATTTTGAAGCATACCATCCTGTTATCTGAGTCTCTTAACTCTTTCCCTGGACCTTAATCTTGTGCTATATCCTGGGTTATTTCCACTGATCAATATGTTAGAATTCAAAATTCTCTCTTCAGTTATGTCTAGTCAACATTGAACTCATTCATTGAATTATTTTTTAAAAAACTGAAACTTTTATTTTAAGAATGTATTTCAAATTCATCTGTTAATTTTTCTAAGGTTTTATTTATGCCTCATGTATTTTATTTTCTTTCTCTCTTTGCACAGTTAAACCCTTATTAGATTATTAGCTATGCTTTGCAGACCACATCTTATGAATTTGAACTCCTTACTTGTCTTGTACTTTTTATTTGTGACGATGCTCCCTCTCCTATGCCCACATTACCCCATATGCACCTGTCTTCTGGAAATTTTCTTCAATAGGATTCCAGAAATATCCTGGGCTGTGCAGTAGATTATGGATTGTTTCTGACCAACATGGTTTATTGACTCTGGGTCAATTTTTATCTTGGGTTGGGGCTATTTTGAGGTTGGGGTTTCTGTACCAGGGAGGCAATGCAGAAGTGTAACCCTCGAATCATACATTGCTCAGGCCAGAGGTTCAGATTTCTCAGGATTGACATTAATATCTCTCCTACTCTGGATCAAGTGGTCCATTTCCACCTCTGACTATATCCCCCAGACAGTGGGCAGGCAGAGAGAGTTTTGTAAGTCTAAATTAATATACAGGACAGCCCCTTCCTGCCTCCAGCTTATGCAGTGAGCACAGTTCCAGCCTGTATTCTTGGCTCGTGCTCCAGCATCTAGTGTAAAAGGCCAGCCCCAAGGCTTAAATCCCAACCCATTTGAACTGGAGTCAGGGGAACAACGAGGGGTTTCACATCCATGGGTAGGTGGAGTTAGTAGCTTGGCCCTGGTTGAGGGGATAAGGAGGAGCAGAACAACTAAGGCCTTGGGGGAGGAAAGGGGGAGGTCTGAGCATATGGGGTAATGTGGGCATAGGAGAGGGAGCATCGTTGAGTGACATCTGGGTGAGAACAGCCATGGGAATCCCTCCTGCAACCCGGCCCGAAGTAGGTGTCCGATTAAATGCTGCAGGAGGCCCGGGGTGAGGGGATCTGGGTGCTAGTAAGAAGGCAGAGCCACCACAGGAGTATTGGGTAAAAGTTTCCAAAACTGGAGCTTGGAAATTTTTTGTTATATGTAAATCAGATTGTATAATAATTCTATTTGACTGGGACTTGATCAGTAAATAAAGAATAAATGAATGAATGTATGATAAATGATAGATCAAAGGAAAACACAGAAAGAGAGAGAAGTGAGGGAGAGAGACAGGCAGTGGGCAGATGGCTAAGTGAATAGATGAGCGTAACATAGCTGGACTGACGACTCTCGCCTCCCTGAACTTGATTTTTCTACACTCAGTATGTTCTTTTTATTCCTCCTCTTCTTTTCTCTGTCTCCTCCTCCAGGCTTCTAGCTGGAGAGGAGCCAGAGGTTGTTTTGTGAAGGGCTGGTTCCGGGGGCTGGCGCTGGGGTGGGGCACCGGGGTGGGAGGCAGCAGCTTCAGGGAGGCTGCTTGGCGGAGTGCAGCCCGAGCTGCGAGGAGGAGGTGGGGGGAGGGAGATGCAGAGGCGCCTCAGGCAGGGAAGCTGCGGAGGCGTCAGACACAGAGACTTAATGACAAGCCCGGGGTCCACCTGCACACACGAGCAGGGCTGGGAGACGGGAGCTGTGGGAAAATTGGAAAAGGGACACGTTCATTTTTCAGCACACTTTCTCCCTCCCTCTCTCTATTTCTCTCTCTCTCTCCACAAACACACATACATTTATTTTTGTTTTTATCTTTATTGCTATTATTTTATACTCACCAGAGAACATGCTTACTGATTTTAGAGAGAGGGGAGGGGAGAGAGAAAGAGAGGGAGAGAAACATCTATGGGGAGCCTCTTGTACGTGCCCGACCCAGGGACTGAACCTGCAACCCAGACGTGTGCCCTCATCAGGAGTCATAGGCGCAAACTTTCATCTTTTGGATGACGCTCCAGCCAACTGAGCCACGCTGGCCAGGGCCACACACACACACCTTTAATTAAGAGCCAGAGGGTTACTCTTTTCTGGCTCTCACTCCATTTCCACAAAGGAACCCCTGAGGAAGGGGTTGTAAATAGGGGCAAAGAGGGTGCCAGGGAAGGGATGGGATTGCTTTCTCCCCTGGGATTTGCCACTGCCTGTGCACCTGCCTAGGCAGAGATCTAGCCAGCCACATGTTTGGTGAGCTAAAAGTGGGGTGGGGTCGAATTGGAGAACCAAGAACAGGCTAGGGGGCTGAATTGGTGCCCAGCACTGGAGCAGGCACTTGGCCAGAACCCCAAGCCTCGATGCCCCAGCTCAACCTCCCAGAAGAGGCCTAACTGCGGTCTGGGAGGGTTCCTCAGGGCCCCTCCCCCTACCCAACACACAAGGGTCACGGACCCTCACTAAGCCCACAGTCCTCAACCCCTGTGCTCTGTCCTCTTCCCTGACCCTAGAGTTGGGACAACGGGAGCAGGGCCGAGCTGAACCACCGAGCCAGGAGGGGCTGGCTTGTCTCTGAGGTCGGCAGATTTCAGCCCTTACAGCCCACAATAATTCACACCTATGGGAGTTAGACCAGTACTGTTTTGGCTTCACACCCAGCTCCAGGCACTGGGAAGAAAGCCCTTCCCTCTGCACTCACCTGCTTAAGATGGGGTGACCTTTGTGTCCAGTAAACACACATCTGCCCACACAGAGACTAGAGCCTCCCTAAAGTGTCTTCAAGGCTATGTTCCAATAACAGGAGCCCTGGGTGACCACAGAAGTCCACGCCCTCTCCCATGTATTCCTGAGGCTCCTGGGAGGTGTTTACATGTTCCTCTAACTCACTGCTCGCCACTCAGGGAGCTCAGTGTGGTTGTGCAGGCTGTGGATTGTACATCTCTAGGGTACCATTCACATAGACCATGACGATAATATAACCATCTTTATATCTCTATCCAGGCACCACGGCTGGCAAACCCACTGACATGCCTTCAAGTTCTCTTTTTTTCCAAAAAGCACAGATTCCTCAAATCAAAGAGGTGAGTTTTTCCAAAATCAGAACTTGAGTTATTTTGCAACATTTGATTAAAGCTGTCTGCATTTGTTACTTGTAAACAATTATTTTTTTTGCAGTGGGTATAAGCTAATTATTTTATTAGTCACCAACCACAAGTAATTCATTTTTCAATTATGACTTGTAAAACACTGCATCACCTAAGGAGTTAGTTTCATTCCTGAAGTTCTGATGGCTGGTGTCTCTTGTGTGCTCCTCACTTATGATGCTGCTGAGTGTGGATTACATGAAGTCACCTGGGTCTCATTGGTCCAGGCAAGGCAGTGATGGATGCACTCTCATGAGAGCAGAGCTTGTGGCAATCACTTTTTCTGTTTGTTTTGTGTGTGTGGTAAAATGCAAGTAACATAAAATTTACGAGTTTTAATTGTGCATTTCTACGGCATTAAGTACATTCACATTGTTGTATAACCATCACCATCTCTCTTGTCATCTTGCAAAACTGAAACTCCGTACCCATTAAACAATAACGCCTCATTCCTCCCTCTCCCCAGCCCCCGGCAAGCCCCATTCTACTTTCTGTCTTTCTGAATTTGACTATTCTAGGTATGTCGTATAAGGGAAATCATACAATATTTGTCCTTTTGGGATTGGCTTGTTTCATTCAGCATAATGTCCTTATGATTCCTCCATGTTGTAGCATGTGTCAGAATTTCCTTCCTTTTTACGTCTGAATATATGTCACATTTTGCTTATCCATTCATCCTTGATGGTCTCTTGGGTTGTTTCCATCTTTTGGCTACTGTGAATAATACGACTATGAACATATTTGAGTCCTTGCCTTCAATTCTTTTGGGTATTTACCCAGAGGTGAGATCTCTGGATTGTTTGGTAATTCTATATTTAATTTTCTTTTTTATCAATTGATTGGAGAGAGAGAGAGAGATTTGTTGTTCCACTTCTTTATGAATTCATTGGTTGATTCTGAGTGGGGATCTAACCCACAACCTGGGCATATCAGGACGATGCTCTAAGCAGCTGAGCTGCACCACCAGAGTTATATTCAATTTTGGGGGAGCTGCCATGTAGTTTTCCACAGCAGCTGCTCCACTTTACATTCCTGCCAGCAGTGCATAAACGTTCCAATTTTTCCACATCCTTGCCAACACTTGATATTTTGTTGTTGTTGTTGTTAGCTTTTATTTTCCAAATTTTGACCAGATCAGCATCTGCTGGCTGCAGTGACTTCATGCCGGAGAAGATGGACAACCAGCGGCCTGGGCTTTCCATGCACAAAGAGCCTGAATTTTGTACTTTCATTTCCAAGGAGATTATACATAAATTATTTGTATTTTTTGTGTCACGATTAAAATAATTTATTAATGAAAGTGTTTAGATTGTAGCACACTGCTTTTTTAATGTACCCTTGACCCTCAAATAAACAAATGTGGCCTGGACTCTATCAGCCTCTGAGAGGTCCTGACTGGTTGGTGCTCCTGAAAACACCCTTCTCAGCTCTATATTGTCATACCTCTGCTTCCTTCTCTGTCTGTTCTTCGTCTTTCCACCCTCTCAGTGTAGGCCTTCCTTCCCTAAGATGCAGTGTCTGCTCTCGGCCCCTCAAACCCCATCATACCACCCATCACCGCACATTCACAATCCTTATATGACAAACGGTCCCCAAATCCCTGTCCGCCCAAGCCTGGATGTGTATTTCCAACTGTCTAAAGTTGGTTCTTTGAAAGCACTCTGAGATGGAGATCCGCAGGCAGGAAGTTTATTAGGGAGCGTTCTTGGGGTCAACATCAGTGAGAGAGGAAAGGAGATAGCAATGGGCAGGTGAAGGAATGAAGGGTCAAAACCAAAGCCAAAACCAATCCCATCATGAGTTCTAGAATCTTCATGGCCTTCAGATTTGCCCTGCCTTGAGCAAAGGTGCCTGGCCTTTACATGCCTACTTTGGTCGGTCCCGGATGTTGGCTGCCTAGGAAGGCAGTGTGACCTTGGGCCACTCTTCAGCTGAGGGCAAACACAATGAGGGACTCAGCTGAGAGCTTCCAGCCACTAACACTTCCAGAAATGGGAGAATGACCATTTTGGCCCTGAAAGAGGGATTTGGGTGCTATACTACAGCACCCACTACACCAGGCACCGCTTGGATGTCCTTGGGTACCTCAAACTCAATATGCCTCAGACTGAACCGAACCTATGACCAAAATCCTAGGCTTGTCAAGTTTGAGTCAGTTATCTTCCCTCTACTTCACCCTACAGCCAACTAATACCTCATCCCATAGAGCGTATCAGACTTTGCCTACAGATTCTTGAATGCGTCCCATCTCCTCCCTCCCATCAACACTGACCCAGCCCAGGCGCTCACAACCTTGTCATGACACTGTACTTTCGTTACCTTCCAACAGGTTCACAGCGGAAGGAGCCACTTGGCACAGAATTGGTGCTACACAAAAGGTTTATTGGGATATTGTTTTTTTAAAAAAGAAAGAGATATACTTAGCCTCATTAGAAATCAGAAAGAAGGAAAGGACAAAAGGAAGGAGGGAAGGAAGGAAAGAAGGAAGCAAAAACAGAAGAAAGAAAATTAACAGTTTTAATAATATATAATTAATTGTAATATTCTCTATAACAACATATAGTATATTTTGTTAATGTTTTATATTCACTATATCTAATAATTGATTTGGTATTTATTAAATTTGCACGGATGTCTTTTAAAAATGACTTTACAATATTTCTCAAGAGCCATAAAGACTCTTTGAGGCAAGAATCCTAAGAATTTACCCTCGAATAGTTTGAATATAAGGAAATATATGAACAAAGATATTCATTATAACATTATTCATTATAGTTAAAAAATCAAAAGCAACTTAAATATTTAACAATGGAGGATGAGTTAAGTAAATTGTAGCCTGTTCTATGTAACAGGAAATAATTTTTAAATGGTCGGAAAGTCTATGTAAAAGAATGGAAAATGATTATTAACTCAAAATATTCAGAGTAATCATGCTTATGCATTATAGCTGCAACAATGTAAAAAGTTTGATCAGGGAAAACGATCTGAAAGAAAAATAGACCAGCGTGCTCAGAGTCCTTGTATTAGAAAAAAGAGAAGTCATCCCAGGTCTCTTTAGCCCCTCTCCCTCCGCCATAACCTCCCCCCACCCCCAAATTCTTTGATTTTCTTAGTGTGTCAAGTGTTATGGAAATGCAACTTCAAGATCCACTCCCTCCCATCAGGTTGCTATCTCAAGTCCCTCTTACACAATGATTATGGGGTCACCACCAGCCATCTATGATCCCACAACCCTATTTTTCAAAGTTGTGGTGGGTAGCCTTTCTACTTTTATAATATGATATGATATGTAATATAATTATCATAAATTAAAATGCATCAGTATTTCATTTCTCTTTTAAGTAACATTTCATTTTATTTATCATTTGATAGGCATTTGGGTTGTTTTCACTTTTGGCTACCATGAACATTCATGCAAAGTCTTTGTGTGAATATGTGTTTTCAATTCGCTTGGGTACATATGCACTAGGACTGAAATTGCTGAGTTATGGGATTACATTAACTCTACATGTAACCTTTCGAGAAATTGCCAGGTTGTTTTCCCAAGCAGCTGAATTATTTTACATTCCCACCAGGAGGTCATGAGGATTCCAATTTCTTCACCTCCTCACCAACACTCTCTGTTGTTTTGGTTATAGCCATTCTTGCAGGTGTGACGTGGTACCTCACTACGGTTTGATTTGCATTTTCCTGATAGCTAATGATGTTCACCCATTATTCATCTGTAACCAACAAAAGAAGTAAGGTTGAAATGTTCCCATTATAAAAGTAACTCATCCTCATTATTAGATATTTTGGAAACAGATTCTTTAAAAAAAATACAGTAAAATAAACCACACCCAAATAGCACCATCTAGAGGTAACCACTATAAATATTTCAGTGTGTTTGCTTTAACTTTTTTCTCTTTATTCTTTAAAAAAAAAAGATTGAAGTTGTATGACATTTGCAGTTTTGCTTCTGGCCTTTTCACCTAATATGATAAAATGGGAATTTTCCCAGCCTCTAAGTATTAATAAATGTAACAATTTCCTTAGCCATTTTCCTATTGATGGGCACTCAGTTGATTCCAGCTGTATTTAATATTGTAAATGATGCAATAACACAGGGCTTTGATATTGCTCTTTTTGATTCTGTGTGCCATCTGTCCAGTAAGGCTGACATCTTTGAGGATGAAAAATCTGTCTTCTCCTCCCTCTCCATCCATCTACATCCTTCCAGGACAGTACTTGGTACAAAGTAGACTTATTAATTCCTTATGGACCAGGCACTGCTCTAACCACATGGTGCTTATCAAGGCACTTAATCCTCACAACTTCCCTGTGATGTAAGTATTATTATTATTATTATATCCTTATTTTATAGATGAGAAAGTTGAAGTAAAAAAATTTGTCAAACTGGTGGTCACTGAAGAGGTGGGGGGGTTGGAGGACTGGGTGAAAGAGGCGAAAGAATTAAGAAATACAGATTAGTAGTTAAGAAATAGTCATGGGGTTGTAAAGTACAGCATAGGGAATATAGTCAATAATATTCTGCCCTGGCCAGCGTGGCTCAGTTGGTTGATTGTTGGCCCATGAACCAAAAGGTCATGGGTTCAGTCCCAATGAGGGCAAATGCCTGGGGCATGGGTTTGGTTCCCTGTCAGGCACGGGCGCAGCAGGGCACTTGCAAGAGGCAATGGATTGATATTTTTCTCTCCCTGTCTTTCTCTTTCCTGTCCCCTCTCTCTAAAAATTAAATAAATAAATATTTAAAAAATAATATTCTAATAACTATGTATGATATCATGTGGGTACTGGAAATATAGGGGGACACTTTGTAAAGTATATGATTGTCTAACTACTATGCTGTACAACTGAAACTAACACAAAATAATATTGAATGTAAACTGTAAAATAAAAAAAAAAGAAAGGTATTTGTTCAAGGTCATCAGCTTTTAAGGGGCAAAGGTGGAAACTAAACGCAAGCAGCCTGGCTCCAGAGTCTGGAGCTTAGCTGCCAGCCTTTTTGCTTCCCTATGATGATGGAGGCAAAGGGGGTTGGAGATGGGAGGACAGCCATTACGGCTTTGGGGAAGGTGGGTTGCTTGTTTGCAATCAGGCACTAGAGGTCCACCCCAAAGCTGGGAGGGGACGTGGGCAGTCGGGAAGCCTCTGGAGAGGAAAGCAATTCAGATCCAACTCACAGCACTGAAGCTTCTAACTGTCCCCAGCCTTGCACCTTCCTAGGAGCCTCCAAAGCACCAGAGTGCTCTTCCTCAAATGCTAATCTGATTCTGTCACTTCCCTGCTTGAAGCTCTCTCTCTGTGGCCCTCAGGAGGAAGTCCCCAGGCCCATACCCGGCACAAAGTCCTCTCTAGCTCCACCTCCTAGCTCCACCTCTCTCTATTCTCCGCCAGGCCTCTCCTCCGCACTTACACTGGGTCTTGCACATCCCACCACGCTGTGTCATGCTTGGACCTGTTGGGCCATTGGCCTGGAGAGCACTTTCCTGCCTCCCTCCTACTTACCCTACTTGGGCTCCATTCGAAGCTTCTGCCGAAACACGCCTGTCTTCAGGGGAGCCTGCACCACACCCTTCAGCTGGATTGTGTTTCCCTGCTGGACCTGTACTTCTCTCCTGACGCTCATCACATTTCTTGTAATTGCTTTTCTGAAAAACAACATTTAAAACATTTACAAATCATAGTTTTACATGCTTTACAAAGCCAATTAGGGTTTTTCTTTTTTCAACTCTTTATTTCTAAACCCATGGAAAAGTTGCACAGATAATTCAATGAACGAGCCTAAATTTCCTCACCTAATTCACCAGTTGTTAATATTTGCTACTTTTGTTCTCTGAACCACCCAAGGCTAAACTGCAAATACTATCTTTTACCCCTAAGCATTTCCACATAAGTTTCCCCCAAACAAGGTTTTTCTATGTAACGATAATATGATGATCATATTCAGGGAATTTAAAATAGATACAATAAAATACCTATAAAACAATCCATAGTCACATTTTGCCAAAGATTCCAATGCTGTCCTTTATAGGAACTTTATTTTCAGTCCAGCATCTGATTCAGAATTAGGCCCTGCATTTTATCTTGTCTCTTTAGCTCCTTCAGTCTGGAAGAAATCATACTTTTTTTTACGACGTTGGTATTTCTAGAGCCCCTGCCACAGCGTCTTAGCCTGACCCTGAATTCCTGGCTGCCTGTTTCCCCCGGTCCTGCATTCTTCAGGCTCTGCTGCCTCTTTGGCAGGGTTGTGTGTCCTCAGCGATTCGCATCAGGAAGTAGATGAATCCTTTTGTCTCGCTGTGATTATATTATAGCCAGGGGATTCTATAGCAACTTGGGTGAGACCCGCGCAGTTCAGTTAGAAAGATTACTGATTAAGGTGTCCTACAATTCTTTAAATTTTTAAAATTATCCGGGGTTGTCTTTTTTTCCCCCCTGCTAGACCGTGAGCTTCATGAGGGCAGAAGCCATGTCTGTTTTCCCCATCTCTGTATCTGCCAAGCATAGCGGGTGTAAACTGAAAAGGTGTCTGAGCCCAGAACTGGGCTCCACACCTTGCCCTCCATTCAGCCCCTCAGCGGTCCTGGGAAGGACCAGTTGAGAACTCATGACGAAAACGAGTCTCAGAGAGGGACAGGCTCCATACCAGGGTGATTTTTTCCAAACTTTGACCTGAGCTGTTCGTGTCCTTCTAAGATCCTCCCTTTGGATGGCACCTGGGAAACGCACCCACCTCTGTCCCCCCTAAAAATGGTTTCAATGGAAACTGAGAAATTCCCCAAAAAGAAAGAAATCGCTTTAGCGGTCCATGGCCTAGGGGTGGGGGAGAGAAGTGGGAGGCTGAATTTGCATTTTTTCCATTAACAAGCGGGAGTTGAGCTAGCTTGCCTGGGGAGATAATTTGAGAGGGAAACCTTTGCATATTTTATTTAAAAGCATGCCACGTTAGGCGGGTAATAATGCAGAGTGTGGCGATTAGGTGAGGCCCCGAGCAGGATGGAGTCCTTTCCTTGCTTCCCTTCTACCACTGTATCCCATCTCCCCCTCCCCCTCCCTCAGTCCTGGGAACCAGTCTCCTTAAAGGAACAGCCTCTTCAGGCCTCAGAGGCAGGTTGGGGTTCAAGCCTTCGTAGCTCCTGACACTTTCTTGCTGAAGGAGCCCAAGAGGGAGAGGTCCTGAAACTGGAATAATAGAAAGGAGACCAGTGTCCAAAGCTGAGACTCTGTCCTGTGGAGCTAAGTGGCAGGGGGGACAAATAAGTGTGGGGAGATGCCACCCCTATAGGGAGCTTTTTTAAAAATATGAGAGAGGTCTTTTGGTTGTCTCAGTAATTGGGTAGGCAGGGCGACTGGTGTTTCATGTCTAGGGGAGAGGGATGCTACCAGGGGACCCTGCATTGCCTAGGACAGCCCCACTCAAAGAATTAGCCAAATGCCAAAGGCACTCCCACTGAGCCAGCAACCCTCCCTCCAGGCATTGTGCAAGTCTCCTTTAAGTCCTGCCACACTACAGCCATGGGACTCAGCTGTGTGGTTCAGTAAGCCTTAGTTCATGAGCCGGCTTCTTCCTTCATCCCAGGCACAAGTCATTTAACCTCTTGGAGCCCTATTTCCTCCTCCATAAAAAGGCATACCTGGGCTTCCGTCCCAGTGTGATCAGAGAAAGCAGTGGGCAACTAGAGGAAAAGTGTGAGCTCACACTTTGATGTTGTAATGGGAAGCAGAGCAATTTATTAAGGGGCTTCTAAAATTTTTCTTCTCCGGGCGAGGTTTATAAGGCCATAGAGACCCTAACCTTTCCTGCCTCACTTGGGTGAGGGACTCATAGTCACAAAATCAGCTTCCACAGTTAATGCTGCTTGACCTTGACTATAGTTTCTCCACTGAAAAATGGGGTTGATTGCACCTATTCTATAGCCAATTAACAGAACTGGAAGTGATTTGGAAAATGTTACATACCGTTTTCTGAAGAGGCAAGTACTAGAAGACTGTAAGGTAATTTGCCATTTCTAGATGAGCTAGAAAGATCTCCCTTCTCCTCTCCCTGCCTCGGTCTCCTCATCTGTTAGACGAGTGCCTCCGTCATTCCTGTCCCTACCCCAAAATAGAATTATTCTCTCCATTCTCTAGGTTACCACAGCAATGTGTTGCCCACCTGTGATCCCCAGGACACTCAAAAAAGGGTTACACACTCAAACAAGTTTGAGGAGCCCTCTCCATACGCTGCCAGGCTTCCTCTCCTAGGAATGCACAGCACGTGCTGACCCAGGAGAGGCCCTGAGGACCTGCCGTACACAAGTCCAGTTAACATCCTGAAACCCAGTGTCTCCCAAGCCTCTTTGATCACGGAAACCTTTTACTTCCCGCCCATTGAAACATGCTTTGGGAAGTGCTTCCGCAGCCGTGTACAGGCTTCTATTAGCACTTATCACACTCCCATCTCCCGTGTCTGGGTCTGTCTTCCTGGATAGACTGTGAAGTCCCTCAGGCTGGAAATGTGCTGATTCACCCGGGACCTCGGTGCCTAGTGGAGGACCTGGCCCCTGGTAGACGATAATAAATATTTGCTGGATGGAAGAACAGATAGCCTCGTCTTAGTCCTGTCTGTGACTAAGATGAGGATGTGAAGAGCCCCTTGGCGACAGGTTCCCGGTGGTGCCTGGGAGGCGGTGTCTGACGATGATGGTGACGCGAACAGAGTGACTCAGACATACTTGCAGACTGTGTGGCTCTGGGCCCTCTGGGGATGTGGCCCATCCTGAGGGATTTGGGACAGAGACAAGGGTGCCCAGCATCCCTGGGGATTCAGGAAAGTGGAGTGGTCTCTGCAGCCACAGTGGCCTGAGGGAGCCCAAGGAAGGGCAGGACCTCGTCAGCCTGGGAGGAAGCCAGCAGCCCTGCATGTGGCAGGCACAGAGTAGGCAAGGCTGGGCCAGTGCACGCCATGTTTGGTGGGTCTGGCCTCCCGGAATCATCCACTGCCCTGTAGGTCCCTGGGCCTTGGGACCTTGAAGGATGGATCCGCGAGGAATAAGGCCAGACAGTGATTTCATTCCTTTCCTGAGTGGAAAAGATCTCCACGGGAGGCCTTGAGGAAGGTCTTTGGGGACTAGACAGAAACCTGCGGAACACTAGACCCCGGGGGAAGATCAGGCCGGGGAGGATGCAGGAACCAGAGAAGGACTTGTAGACCAAGCTCAACAAGTCGAGCCACTGGAAAGCCTTGGAAAGGTTGCTGTTAGGTTGGGGCAGTCTTGTAGGAGCCTTCTCTAGAGCAGTGTGCTGAATGGAAGGGAGGGAGCCAGACCAGGAGCCCTTCCAGCTGTCCAGGTGAGAGATGATGGAGGCCTGAACCAAGGTGGGAAGAGCTGAAATGGAGAGGAAGGCACGGGGTGGAGAAGTTCTCGGGTGTTGGAAGGGACTGGACTTGGTGACTGAGTGCCATGGGGAGTGACTTGGAGGGCTGAAACTCACGGGCCAAATGACTGAGTGAAACGACCCAGTTTGTGGGTGGGGAGATGAGCTCAGTTTGGAGCATGGGAAGTTTGAGTTGCTGTCGGTCATCTGGGCGGGAGGCGAAGACCTTGCTGGAGACAGAGGTTTGGGAGTCCCGAGTGTGACGGGGGACTGAAGGCACCGAGTGGAAGAGATCCCCGGAGGAGGGTGGAGAGGAGAGGTCCAGAGGTCCCAGGCCAGCGCACCGGAACATTGAGGTCTGGGGAGAGCTGTCTGAACCCTGGATTCAGGGGCTGCCTAGAGGAGTCCCAAAAGCATGCGGAACCACCAGAGTCCCCTCGGGCACGCTAACTCGCACGCACTCAGACGTGCACACCCGCAGGTCCAGTCCCAGGTCTGTGTTCTCACTTGCAGGCTCACATCACCTACACACCCCTGCACACCTCAACCCTCCCAGCGGAGGGCGCACCCCGCAGCCCTCTCTTCTCCTGCCCTTCCCTCTGTGGCCGCACCCCTCCCTGTGGGCCCTAGGGTTAATCTTCCTCCCGCCCCCAGATTAAGGTGCTGCCCCGCTTTGTGCGCCCAAGGGCCTGAGGCGAAAGCCCTGGAAGGCTGCTGGCCTTCAGAGCAGCTGAGACGACGGGGACGGCGGTAAGGGGCTGGGGGGTGGGAATCACAAATGGAGGGGAGGGATCCCGGCTGCAGCTGTCCCGCGAGGGGCCAAGACAAAGGGCCTGCTGGCGGGGACCCCCAGCCGTTTTCATGCTTGTTGGGATTAAGCGCAGGAAACGACGCTGGCAACGGTGCGGATCAGCAGTCAGGGCGCGCCGGCGCGCGGGGCGGGCTTGGCCCCGCCCGGGCCCCCGCTTTGTCAGGAGCCCCGGGTCCTCAGGACTCCAAGGAGGCCGCCCTTTTGTCTGCGCCTTTCGGCGGCCGAGCCCCGCCTAGAGAACACCAGCTGAACGCCAGCTTCCCTCCCTCTCCTTACCGGACGCGGAGCACTGCAGCTCCACCTTGCGCTCCCTTATGGGGTCAGGGTCACGGCCCCCTGCCCGGAACTCTTCTGACTGCTCCCATCTCACGGCCCGGGACCTCTTTCATCCCGGGTGGGTGGGAGACGCAGGCCCTCGGGGGACCTAGAACCTTCCCCAACCCGGACACCGCGGCACCGCCCTCAGAATGGAGCGGTCGGAGGATGGACGGTTCCGAGCCGAGGGCTTGGAGGAGCGGAGCCAGGACAAGAAGCCCTCAGGCCTGAAGAGGAAAAGCAGACACGTTTCTGGCTGTCCCGTGCTGGGGCAGGGAGAATCTCAGGGGGCTGCTGGGGTGAGAAACCTCCCGCCCCCCAAGACTAGGAGCGATCGTGTTTCTAAGAGCAGTGGGAGAGAGGAGGGAGCCCGCGTTCGGGTCTGGGTCCAGGAGTGCACATCTGGGAGGGTGAGCGCTTGTGTGTGCACGCGCACACATGCACAGGCGTGGTGTCCGGCGTGCCTGTCTGACGGTGCCTGGTGGGTGTGGGCATGTGTATGAGTGCGGCTTCGAGGCCTGGATCGGGCCCCAGAGCATCCCCATCTCTTGCTCCTCTTCTCACCACCAGCTTCCATTAAACTCATGGGTCTGGGACTCAAGGCCCTTTAGCAATGCATTTGAATATACAGCACCATCGCACAGGGTATCTCCTACCTCTGCTGGCCTCCCCCTCCTGTCCTAGTCAGGTAAACTTCCACGGACTCCTTCCTATGTGCCAGGCTGAGGTGTAAGTCCTTCATATGTGCACACTCTCACATAACCCTGTGGGAGAAGTACCAATTGCCCCCAAGACCTTTGGGTCCAGTCTGCACCAGAGATCATTATCCTGTATCGCCTCAACTTCAATTCATTCTCTAGGCTCTTATTCCTCCAGGAAGCCTTCCTTGATCAGGTGATCTCCTTGCTTCCTGTTCCTGTCACCTGTTCAGGCTGTGATTTGGAGACACTAATACTGGGTTTTGGGCGAGGCTCATACGAAACACGCTGGTAGACAGGTCATAGGCTTCCCCCAGGGGCATTCAATCTACATAGAACCCTGATAGTCCAGGCTGCGGGGGGGGGGAGCCCTCCCACCACAATCTGAGGCCTCCTTATCCCCTTAACTCTACTTTTCTGCTCAGTTCCCAGTTCACGCCCTGCACCCCAGGCTTTCGGCCATCCCCTCTGACCACGCTTGATGGAACTGACCTATCTGGGGTCTCCGGAGAGAAAGTTTTCCATGGACCCAGCCCTGCACATTCAGGCCCCTGCTGTGTGCCCTGTCCCGTGCTCTGCGTCTCAGCCCCAATCTCATTCCTCATTCATATCAAGCAAGACTCCTCAGGAAGCCCCAGAAATTTGAGTCAGACTTCCCTACCCCTGGTCATGGGATTTCATTCTGGTGGGAAGGGGAAGGCGGCTAACTAGCTAATCCCCTGTCTAGCAAATGGACCTTCCCTACTCCCCTTGCTGTCCCAGGGACTAAAACATCCTCACTCAGTGACTTTGAAACAACTTCCTAAATTATCGAGTCTCAGGCAGAGATCTGCACAGGGAGCTAGGACCAGCTTCCCCTAGGCTCCAAGCGGCCTGTGCACTAATCTTTTGGATGAAAGTCTCATCTATCAGTGAAGGCAAGACCTGCTTAAAGAGCAGGTGCAGGCTCTGCAGGATCTTGTGGAGATGCTCAATCTGTTTTAATACATACAATGCATCTTCAGGTCTATTTCCTCATTCAGTCTGTACCATTGCCATAGGTGGAGGCAGTCTAGACAGTCCTGGAACAGCTCTGCCTCACGGAAAGTACAGCAGTAGCCTTCGCCTTTCCCACAATCAGGCTCGATGGCCAGCGTGCCCGATGGGAAACAACGATTCTTGGCTGGGTTGGCTCATCCACTGGGGTCCTGCCTCAGCTTCCCTGGTTGGGGACCACTGATGCACAGTATTGTAATGCCTGTGTTTGTGTGTGTGTGTAGGAGGAGTGACCCTCACAATCGATGCCCCCCCTTTCAGGGCCCAAAGTGCCTTAAGACAAGGACAATCCCAAATGGGGCTCTACAGAGGCCAAGTCTCCCCTGTCAATCTGAGAGGCCCCTGAGAAGAGACCTCTCTTCCCTACCACAAGACGGCCAACCATAGCAGGCTGGATTCTTCCTCCCCAGTGTCTTCCCCCACCCCTACCCCCCAGCTCAGAGCCCTGTTCAAACGGGAAGCTCAGACAATATGGCAAAGAGGCCACCAGATGACCTGTGAAATAGAAACATGAACTCAAGCCCTGGCTAGTGTGGCTCAGTGGGTTGAGTGCAGGCCTGCAAACCAAAGGGTTGCCAATTCAATTCTCAGTCTAGGGCACATGCCTGGGTGGCAGGCCAGGTCCCCAGTAGGGGGCGTGTGAGAGGCAACCACACATTGATGTTTCTCTCCTTTTTTTTCTCTCTTCCCCTCTCAAAAGATAAATAAAACCTTAAAAAAAAGAAACACAAACTCAAGAAATGCATTTCTGTGCCCCTGTTTATTCATCTTGGTTCACGCTCAACATGCAAGAACTAGACACAAAGTCCCCAGGGTCACTGCTTCAGCCTCTCTCCCCACTGCTTCCACGCATTTACCTGTTAGGGATGGAACTCTTTAGGGACAGTCAGAAAAGGCCCCCACATTTTGCAGGTAGAGAGACTGAGGGCCAGAGGCAGCGTCACTGACCTCCAGGACACTGCTCATCCATTAGGATCTTGCAACCTCTGGGCTCCCAGAAGCAAAACAGAGTGCTTGGCTACGTTGGTCTTTGGCTCTCCCCAGAACTCACCAGCTCTCTACTTCACAGAGCTTCTGCTGGAGCCTGTCGGCATTTAAAGGGCCATTCAGTGATGGGAGGGGGCATGACTCAGCATCCTAAGAGTTTACAGAGTCAGGGCTGACCCTGCCCCTTGCACACCCTTGATAGCGGGGCTGTGTCTCCTCCTGGGGCGGACAGTGATTTGATTTCAGGGAAACAAAACCAAACTAATTGAACATCCAGTGCTGCTAAAGTCAGAGAGGCACAGCAAGCAGAGGCACAGAGAGGGAAGTGAGATTTTACCCAACAAGCAGCTCATAAGCACACATTCCTTTTCATCCGAAGCTTAAATCAACGTGGTCTGCATGAGCTCCTTTGCAGAGGAGAAGAGGTCTGTGGTTTGTTTGGAACCGGTGTTTCAGAATTCCCAAACTCCTATTCTTCACAGGGTTCTGCCACCATCATCTCCCCATTCCCATCTCCCATGTGCCCAGGGGCAGAGTTCAACTGTCCATTACCTCCCCCTCACCGCCCCAGCTCCCCTCCCTGACACTAATTCCCTCAGATAAATGACAGCAGGCAGCCCTCTTTCCAGGAAGCAGTGGGACCCTGTGGAATAAAAAGGCTACGGCAGGCCACGGGTAACAAAGGGTGCGGATGGATGCCCGGCATGTGCAATTGAGTACATATCTGCACACACTTGCTCGGGAGTCTGCCTGAAAATACACATGTTCCTAATATATACTTCCCATGCCTGCACCTGCACACACGGGCACCCCACCTCAGGGCTACACACACAAGAGCTCACTCTCATATACCTGCCATAAGTCTGCACATTCAAACTCACTCACAGGCACACACATCTTTTGCATGTGCAGTTGACCCTTGAACAGTGCAGGGATTAGGGACGCCAACCTCTGAATCAGTCAAAAATCCATGTATAACTTTTGACTCTCCACAAACTTAACTACTGCTAGCCTGCTGCTGACTGGAAGCCTTATTGATAATATAAACAGTCGATTAACATGTATTTTGTATGTTATATGTATTATATACTGTATTCTTACAATAAAGTAAGCTAAAGAAAATGTTATTAAGAAAAATCTGAAGAGAAAATACATTTACAGAACTGTACATATTTACTGGAAAAAAACCCACATATGAGTGGACCTGTGCAGTTTAGGCCTGTGTTGTTCAAGGGCCAACAATATGCCTCCACTCATGTACATATGCACACACTGTTGGGTACCTGTTCGTGCATGCATGTACAAATTTACTCCCTCTTACATACATGCCATACATACACAGATGGACATACTCACGCATAGGCCTGCACATAAGTTAGCCTGTGTGTATACTCAGCACACATAAGCTGATGCACAGGTGCTAATTCACACATGCCTGGCACATGTTAGCATATACATGCTCACTTATGCTTACCTGCACTCATACCAGTTAATAATCATGTACTTGAGTACAACCACACACATGCCTGCAAATATGTACCCCAGCGGAGGCACACTCTTAGGCCTGGTCCTGGGGCTTGGATGGTGCTGCCCTCTGTTGGAAACAGCGGATAAGCTCCTTTCGGTTGTCTAGGATGGTGTCAAAGCTTTCCTGCAAGCGGGCCTGCTGGTCAACCAGCTGGTGCTGCAGGCCTCGGATCCACTGCAGCAGGGCCAGGCGGCGGTACATCACCAAGTGCACGTGGTGCTTTTCCTTCTCTTGCTCTTTGTAGCGCTCTTGAGCCTGCAGCTTTTGCACAGCCTGGACCACCGAGGGCAGAAGGGAATCCGAAGGGCCAGGGCCTTGAGGGGTCCCACAGGCGGGCTCAGGACTGCTGCCAGGGCTGTCAATGCTTAGGGAGCTGCTGGCATAGCCATTGTCCTCCAGAGGGGAGCAGACTGTGCCAGCACTATCCAGCTTCTCAGGCTCAGCTCTGGGGATCTCTGCCCCCTCTGGTGGGCTGCGGACCTCTCCTTCGGGGAGTCCAGGGGCCTGGAAGGCCTGGTTGTCAGAGGGCAACTTGGAGGAGCTCCTTACCAGGATGGGCTCCACTTGGTCTGGCATCCCATGCCAATTCTCATTGGCGTCCTTCGCACTCGCCATGAAGTTGGAGTTGCTGTCTGGTTGGACCTCAGGCGGACATACTCCAGGAGGCGGGCCTCCCAGGAACTGGCCCCCCTCAGCTACCCCCGGCTGGATGGCGAACATCTGGTCAGTAAAGGGGAAACAGAAGGATGAGTCGGAGCAGAACGGGGTGGGCCCTGACAAGAGTCCAGGCAACCTAGCTGCAGGGACAAGGCAGCAAGCATGAGCCTGGCTGCTCCTTCTCAGGCCCTTCCCCTGCACTCTGGTAACACCCCCCTTCATGGTTCCCTCCTCCCTTTCTGTCTGTTGCTTCTCAGTCTCCTGCACAGGGTTTCCCTCAGCCCCCTGAGGCAGGTTGCCTTCTCAGTCTAGGCACTTCTCCCCAGATGACCTCATCATCCTCTGCTGTGGCTTCCGGGAGCATCATGTGTTGGTGACTCTCAGATCTGCCTGCCGCTGAGATCCAACTGCTCTCTAACTCTGTGACCAACCACAGGCTCCTCAAATCCCACGTGTCCATACCAGCTCTCCCTCTTCAGCGGCCTCAGCAAAATGGTCTCACTCTTCACTCAGTCATTCCAACTGTTTATTCTGCTTCCTTCCCCTGTCTCATTGGCCACCAAATTCTGATAATTCTTCTTCTCACAAATCTCTGTGTGTGTATGAATATACAGGCGATTTCTTACCCGGATTACTGACTGCCGCAGCCTTTTCACTGATCTCTGCCTCCAGTTACAAATTTAAATGTAATTCATCACAGCTCCCTAAACTCCTGCTAAATTGCTACATGGCCTAGAAGGCTGTGCTTCATCTGGCCCCAGCTCACGCCTCCAGACTTACCTCTTGCCTCTCTGCCCCACCTGCCACACCAAACCGCTCAGAGATCTCAGAAATGCACTGCAATCCTCCTCACACAACTCCCTTGGCCTACAATACCCTTCCTCTCCTCTCCCCTCCTCCCTTCTCCACCTATCATATTCCTTTTTTATACTTCAAAACTCAGCTCTAATATCCCCCACCTCTCTAAAGCCATCCTGATGGTCTCCGCACTGCCCTAATATATACAAACAAACACAGTTAACTCTGCCTTCTCTTGGTCTACATTGCCCTGGGTACACACTGTCTAATTCATGTTTGTTTCTTGCTCCTGGCACATAATTGATGGTCAGTAAATGTCTATTCAATCTTTTTAAAAACTGCCTTGTGATAGCAGCTTATAAATCTGGCTCCCTAACTAGATGTGGAACTTCTCTATATATCCTCTATCATATACTCAGGAGGCAGCATGGAGCCGGGCCCTAAGCAAGTGTCAGGCCATACCTGCTGCTGGGTAAATGAATGGGGGAGGGGGGAGGCTGCAGTGCGATATCTATGCTCAGGAAGAGTAGCAGGAGGCTCCTGCTGACCACCCAGGGCTGGGAGAGCTGGGTTCAGTTCCTTCCTCTGCCCAGGGGGGACCCTACCCTCCTATCGACAAGTCTGTTGAACTTCACCCTCTTCCCTCCATACTTACTATACTATCTTGCGTCTCTGCCCCCAGCTGCTCCATCTTGATGCCCTAGGGGGAGGACATACGATACTATTCTTTCCTCCTCAATAACTGGCTTCTACCAAAATTAGGGGTTCAACTGACAAGAGGCTTCAACTGACCACATAGCACTAGAATTAGAAAATTCGGATATCAGTAAGGCTGAGAGATAGTGTAAGTGACAGGGACCCTGCCCACATCCAGTAGTGAGCAGAAGTCCGGGGGGCAGGGGCGAGGACGGCGTATGGACAGTCCCTTTATAACCTACAAGCTCCTCACTACAAAAGGTGCTTGGCAATCTCCCCCGTCCAAATGTTTTCTTTTTCCTAAACTTGGGCGGGGCCATGAAGGAAGCTGGGATGCGGCGGAAGTGGGGGGCGGTGGTCACGAGTCACTGGGTTCTTAGAGACGGTAAAATGGGAACCCAGACACCCCAGGATCAGGTTTCTCTCCAAGCTAATCCGCAATTTGCCAGGGTTTGGGCCTGGGGGGAATCGGCCTCCCTTCCTGCCTCGCCCTACCCCCGAAGACAGAGGACAGAGACCAGCCTTCCCTAATCTCCCCATAGGAGGCAGCTGTGCGGAGGCTGCGACTTCCCTCCCAGCCCCCGAACCCCCTGCGGCTGCGCCCCAAACCCAACCCCTACCGCCCGACTCACGGCCTGGAGGCGCCCGCCCCGGCGCGGCTGTGGCTCCACGGGCCTCACGGCGGGAACTCGGCCTTCGGGGATGAGTGAGGGGTCCCTTGGCCTGGGTGTCCGCGCGAGCCCAGGCGTGGGATGCGCGGACCCCGAGCTGATCGCCGGCCCCGGGCGCCGAATGGGGAGCCCGGCGGCGTCTGCGCGCGGGGCGTGGCGGCCTGGCCCACGTGGGCCGGTTTGGTTTTCGGCGGAGCTGCACGCCGGCCCCGGCGTCCGGCCGGCGTCCCTCCCGGGGCCTTCCGGCCTTCCGCAGCCTCGACCGCGGCCTTTCGGGTCCAGTTTTATTTCCTAACTGCATTCACTGGGTCCCTCCGATTGGCTTGCCTCGCTGCAGATGTAGTGACATTTTCAAAATGAAAATCTGATCCTGTCGCCACCCTCCTCTCCTGCCTTAAGCCGCCCAATGGCTTCCCCATGGCAGGGGACATCCTAGAGGCGGCAGCCTCCGGCCCCGAGCACCCGGCCGCAGCCGTGGCGCCCCATCTCTGCAGCGGGGCCTGGCGCTCCTTCCTGCGACGCTGCCTTTGCACACACTGTTCTCTCCGCCTCCCAGTCTCTTCCCGCTCTTATATTTTAGATCTCCTCTCAGATCGACCTTCTCTGACTCCCTTTATATTATCCCCGGACACTCTGTTCCTTTTCTTCATAGCATTTATCACAGTTTGAAATTGTGTATTTTTTTAATTGATTTGTTTAAGAGGGAGAGAGAGAAAGAAACATCAGTTTGTTGCTCCACTTATTTATGCATTCGTTGGCGGCTTCTTGGATGTGCCCTGACCGGCGATCAAAACCACAACCTTGGCGTATTGGGATGACTGCGCTCTAACCAACTGAATTACCCCGGCAGCGCCGAAATTGTGTATTCGTTTTGTGTTTATTTAGTAAAGGCACTTATGAAGGCTATGTTTTTAAGAGAAGAGAGAAAATCTGCTCTGGGACAGGCACGGGGCTACTGCTGGCAGGTGGCTTCCCACAGGGCGGGGAACACCCCATGGCGCCAGCGCAGTGAACTCTTCTCAGTTTTTACTTCCTAAAGCCTGACCCGCTCACTCCCTTCCTCCGTGGGGGAAACAAAGGGTTTGGGGGCCCGTTTGCTATCGAAGAGAACAGAGGAACTGCTGGTTTTAATGATAAAAGAACAAAGCACTGGCTGGTGTGACATGAAGCCTTCTTAAAATAAGTTCCCCAGAAAGACTAGGACAGATTTAGCCTGCAGGGCACATGAGCTCCCAGGAGGTCCCTTCCACACCCCCGTTTTACTGAGCAAGCTCTTCACTCGGCTACACCTTCCTCATGCACACCCTGCCCCCATTTCATACTAAACTAATATGGATTCGTCATTGAATCATAATACATTTTTAAAAGATTTTATTTATTTATTTTTAGAGAGGGGGGAAAAGAGGGAAAAAGAGAGGCAGAGAAACATTGATGTGTGAGAGACGCATGAATCGGCTGCCTCTCACAAGCCCCCACCTGGGGTCCTGGCCCGCAACCCTGCCTGGGACCTTACTGGGGATAGAACTGGCGACCTTTCAGTTCACAGGTCAGTGCTCAATCCTCCGAGCCGCACCAGCCAGGGTTGAATCATAGTACGTTTAAAATATCTTGTCTTTCCCTCATCCTTTTTTTTTTTTTTTAATGAGGAAGAGTTTAAGTTTGTCATCTCCATGCTGGGGCATCCTCTTCCAGGTTCGACTTCATTCCAGCTCACCAGTTCTACAGCCTAGCGACTAAATACAAATTAAATCACAAGAACCAACCCTATATGCAAAAATAAGGGAAATGGAAGAGGAAGAAAAAGCCATTTTATGACTATGACAACTCCTATTTTAAGAGATAAAAGGACATAAATCGAGAAGGCAAAAATAACTCAGACTTGGGATACTCCCCCAGCATAGAATATACAGGTGGAGACCTCAGCCCCGTTTCTATTGTACGTCAGGTCCCAGGCCAAACTAGTCTTCCTTTTTCCTTTCTATCTACTGTAAGTTCCCCTTGCCTTCAGCTATAGAGTTTTCTTACCTAGGAGGTGAGCCGGGTCCTCACTTCCAACGCCCCTGAGCTTTGGTAGTCTGGAGTTAGGTAGATCTTCCCGTGCCATTCAGCCATAATGCCATCTGATGGCTTGGGGGGCCCAGAACGGCTCCTTCCCGCCTTTCCTTCAGCTCTGCCTCCCACAGCTCTAGCCACGTGGCTCACACGGGAGCCGGCTGAGTGCCAGGATAAGACTGCCTGCTCCAGGTGAGTCAGGCAGAGTTCTTCTCTAGGACTTTCTGAAAAAAAATTAAAGGAAGACAAAGCAGGGAAGATGTGAGCCTAGGGCTATAGCAATCACATTTCCTGGGAAGGAGAAGTCAGTTTATAGTAGGAGAAAATGATGCTGACACACAGAAGCAGAGACAAAAAACAAAACAAAACAAAACAAAACCAGAGTGTGCATGCTGTTCCAGTCCCCGTTTCCTGAGGCCTTTGTATACCTTCCAAGAAGGCCCTTGGTTTGCCAAGCCTACCTTGAGTGGAATTTCTTTCACTGGAAATCAAAAGAACCATGATTAATAGAGCACCCCTGGGTCCCACTCATGCACCTCTCAGTCCTCATTAAATAGTAGCAACTCTATTTTCCCTCGATGGCCATTATCAGCCCAGCCTACATAAATGCAGTGGAATCATCTTTGTGTTCCCTGGTTAGAAACATTCTTCCCTAGATGCTAAAACCACCTGACCTGCAGAGCCTAGAATGTCGGAGTGTGTATGACAAGGCAACCAACTGATATTTCTCTCCTTCTTTTTCTCTTTCTGTCTCTCTCCAAAAGCAACGAAAAAAAAAATGTCATTGGGTAAAGATGAAAAAATAAAATAAATAACATAATACCTGTTCAGTCCAGTGAATTCCAAGGGCATCAGACTGCAGCTTCTCTTTTCTTTTTTTAATTGTCTATTCATGTTTAAAATATATTCATTAATTTGAGCGAGAGAAGCATCAACCAGTTACATCCCGTACATGCCCTGACCTGACTGGGGATCGAACCCGCAACCTAGGTATGTGCTCTGATTGGGAATCAATCCTGCAAACTTTTGGTGTGTATGGGACGGTGCTCGAACCAACTGAGCCACACCAGTAAGGGCTAGCCTCAGCCTCTTTTCTTAGTCTAGGGCAGTGTTGTGTGGGGTGCTCTAGCACTGTATAATTAATGCAGTAAATACTCAGACAGTGATCCTGTCCACTCCATAATTTTCAGAGAGCTGGGAACCTGGAGAACAAAACACTCAGGAAGGTAGAGATGTCCATGTCTATATGAGCACAGAAAAGCAAATGTGTAGATGTCTTATTCATTGGCCAGAAGCATTCTCAGGATACCAGGGAATCAGTCACCCTAGGTGAAGGGGTAATTGTAACTACCAAGATTGAAGGGATTTAATTGGCAGGGACACTGAAATCACCAGAGACAGTCAGTATCAGCCTGAACAGGGCTCTGCAGCAGGCCAGCCCATCATAAAGATTCCGCAGTGGGTAGGGAGTAGGTGTCCTGTCAAGCAGACAGATATCAAAGCCAGGAGAGGCCAGCAGCAAGTAGCCAACTCCAGGCCCTGGAGGTCTGGGGTGTTAGGCAATGAGACAAGGGAAAATGAAAGGAATTTTTACTCCAGGAACTAGGACAGGCATGAGTTCCTCCACAGGCAGATAATTTTTCAGTGTCAGTACTCCAAGGAAGAAAGGAGTGGGTAAGATCAAGGTATTTCAGCGTCAAAGACCTGCCCCTTCCCATCCATTCATTCCCTCCAGGATACAGTTATGGTGTGCTTACTCGGTGCCAGGTACTGTGCTGGGGATTCAGGGAAGAATCAATAGGGGTGGTGGCCTTGAGGACTCCTTGTGTAAAAGGGGAAACAGAAAAAGAGTGGGCTAGACAATGTGACAGGCCCTGCAACCGGACTAGGAAGAAAAGCAATGAGCCCAAAAGAGGATGAGGAAGGCTTTATAGAGGTGGTACTTGAGCCAGGCTTTGAAGGATGAATAAGAGGAAGCAGGAGGCCGAGGAGACTATGTGTGGTGTGTGTGTTTAGAGTGCGTTGAGACAGCACAGGCGAGGCCAGTGTGACTGGTACAGGGCAGGGAGCCGGGGACGATGGGGGAGGAGACAAAGCTGAAGGATAAAATGGGCCAAGAAGTGAAAGGTGTTGACCGCCACTCCCAGGAACTGGGGGTAACAGGGAAATGACAGAGATCCCCTAAATGTTCCACATGAGAGCAAAGCACAGGCTCCTGACCCTGGAGTATAAGCCACATTGCTACCTGCTTTATTCTCTTTTCCTGAGCTCATCTCATCTGTCAACCTCCTCACATGGCTGTGGGAACTTAGGCAAATCAAATCATTTTAACCGTTTTAGGCTAAATAAAGATAATATGCCTTGAACATTGTTAAATAACATTATAACATGAACACCCTTAGTTGGGCTCCCAAGACCAGGCACAGCCCTGGAGGACCTTTGGTGTACCAGAGAGCCCTTAAGACAGATTCGAAGGAAAATCATTCTCCACGATTATTAGCTCATCTTGGGAAAGACAGGCCTGTAAAGCTGGCGACCTAGTTGCTTTGTTCATCCATTTCTCCTCTGCCTCTTAAAGGTAAAGTGTCAACTCTAGTCTATCAAGAAAATGCTGTGTGATCATATTAGGTAAGACAAGTTCATTCTCCACCACCAATGTGGCTGTTTCCTCAGCTATAAAATTAGGGGGACATACATGAATCTGAAGTTAAAAAAAAATTTTTTTTTAAGTCTTGGAATCTTTTATTTTCAGGCAACTATTTCCAATATACCCAGTTTGAGATCCTCTCACCCCCCACAACCCTGCACCCTAATCAGCTCCTGAGGGACTTCAAGGGAGGTTTTAAAGCTTAGTGGGACTCAGTGTCTAGCCTGTGGTATCACGCGATCCTAGGACATGAACCCTGTCCCAACCTTTCCCTCTCACTCCTGAAGGGAAAAAGGGGAAACTGAGGGGTGTTTTGGAGCTCCTAGAAGGACGAAAGAGCCTCTTTCTCCCCATGGCACCAAGTGTTAAATGGTGTTTCCCAAACCTCTCTCCCACCAGACCAGAAAAGCCAAATCCAAGGTCCCAAGGCTATGGGAGCACCCGAGAGCAGGCAGCAAAGGGGGTGAGCTAGACAGAAAGTCTCATCTGAAGGAGAAATGAGAGAAGGGGTGCCTGTTCCACCCCCTTCCTAGCAGCTGCCTCTGTGGGCTCCATAATCCCCATGCCCTCTCCCCACCCAGCCTCTGGCCGCCCACCTCTCCTCCACCCACCCCATCCATCAGTAGGAGGGCTCGGTATCAGCACAGCCTTTCAGGGCCTGACAGGTCCTTTCTGGGTGCCCCCCACACGTAACCACTTAACCTCCAGCACAAAGGGCCAGCCTGAATGGGCTTGGAGCCGGCGGCTCGTGCAGAGCGAGAGGCCTCAATAGGATTTGGGGAGCTGGGTGTATAAACTGCTTTGCTCCAGCAGCTCTCAATGGAGGAGCTGGAGCCTGGGCATGTGCCGAGGGGAGGAGCCCAGCAGCTGCATCCCACCCCCAAACAATGATTTATTCATTCTCCTGGCACACACAGAGAACACAGGCTGGGGAAACGTGGCCCCACAAATTGCCCTTGGCCTCAGCTGATTCCCATGGCAAACATCCCGGTCAAGAGCACCCCCTCCGACTTGTAATTTATCGCCTAAAGCCTGCCCTTCCTCTTCCCCATAAGGAAGTAGAGTGCATTATGGGAGGCCTTTGGTAGCCTGAAGGTCAGTCCGGTGAACTTTGAATTGGGTCCCTCACATCTCAATCCTAGCCTCTGAAAGTTTCCTGATCAGGTTTTTCTCTCATCCATTTCACAGCCAGGGAAACTGATATAGAAAAATAAAAAAGTACAGTAAGGCCTGTCTCAGGACTAGCTGGGGGGAAGGAATGAGAAAGAAGCAGGGAGTTAGGGAACCTAGCGTGGAAATAACAGGTAACTGGAATGCAATAAAGGCTTGCTGGGTGCGCTAAGAAAAGGTGCCAAGTTTGCTGTCCTCACTCCTCTCCCCAGCCCCCACCCTCTAGCCACACCTGGCTCCAATTTCTGTAAGAATCTTTGGGAGAACTTTGGGACTAGGGGAAAGAATGAAGACAGGTAAAGAAAGGTCCTAAAACCTACAGATTAAAAGAAAAATGTTGGGTAGGTAGGTGGTTTCAGGAAGCTAAATTGTGACAAGAATAAATGTGTTTTGCCCTCTTGCTTCCATACCTCATGTCACCAGGGCCAGATCACACACACAAAATCATCATAATAAATAAAACTGAAAATCAATAATGTTAGTAGAACAGGGAGAACCAGATTGAAGTGGCCATCCTCAGACTGGCCCCTGGGCCTCTTGGCCCCAAGCTCATAATTACCTTGTCACACAGAAAACAAATCTATTGTGGGTGGTAAGTGCAGTGGGCTGGGAGATTCTGGGTCGTTTGCCCGGCTGAGGGGAGCGGAGGGGGTTGCAGTGGGAAGACAGATTGGCCTTCCATGCTCTAGGTGACAGGGGTCAAGGCTGATAAAACGAAGGCCTAGACAGTTTCAGAAAGGTTTCTTCCCTTAGACAGGAAGGTGGACAACACTAAAGGAGGTCAGCCTGCCTAATACTGATACTGGTGGTGGGAAAAGAGGACAGAAAAAGACCCCAGCCCACTCTGTTGAGCCTCAGGAGAGCAGGATGCTTTGATACTGCTGCCCTCTGGTGGACATAAGAAGACAGCACCAACACCGCCTGTGCTGGAAACGAAAGTACTGGAAACAAAATGCTGGAGACAGCAAAGGGATCCCTGTCCTTTCCTGCCCTAAAGCCTTGGCCGCCAGGACTAGCACACGCATAGGCTGGATTCCCCAGGAAGCAGACTCAGGCAGTTTAGCATGCAGAATGTTTATTAAGGAGTGCCCTTCAGATCAACATCTGTGGAAGGGAAGGGACGGGCCCATGATAGCCTCAGTTAACCTCAAGGGGAGCTCTGAAGCTAGAAGGGCCCATCAGAATAGTCTGGAAATGAGCTGAGATGGCCAGGCATTTATACCCCCGTTGTCATTGGATGTGAGCTGTGCTGAAGAGGGGCATGACCTTGGGCAAGGCGTTCTCTGCCGCTGAGGCAACCCCCAGAGGGGCTGACGGCAGAAGGCGGTCTGCAGACAGTGCTCCCAGTAGCTGGGCCCACAAGGCCTTCGTGGAAGGGGGATGGATGGTACGTCACGGGGTCTGCGCCACACACCACAGATAGCCATTCAACGTGTGTTAAACGAACGGCAGGTTAAGATCATGTCTTAGGCTCCAGGCTCAACAAGACAGCGGATAAGTCTGTTATTCAAACTGTTATACACGGACCTTTGGAAATTGTCATTCATTCAACAAGCACTCATTGAGGTTTACTATGTGCTGGGCCTGGAGGCAGACACTTTACAATTCTTTTTTACTTAATCCTCACCACTGTGAAGCTAGTATTAACTCAGATTATTCCGATGAGATCAAGTTATTAAGTGGCTTTCACAGTCCAATGGCACTTTAAAAAAATGACAATCACAACGGGACAAGTGCTGCGGCTATTGCCAGATTCCTCGGGCCAGGAAGGGTCTGGGCTCTATTCTGTGTGCACATGTGTATATGTAGAGAGATGGGTCACTCTCTGCTTTCAGTCAGGGCATTTCCTCTGTTGCAGCCAAGAGTCGTACCTCCATAGCCTCCTGCTTCAATTCCATCCTAGGAACGTTGCTGCCCAGAGTTAACAGAACCACAGGCTTTAAACATTCCTGGTTGTAACCACACAGCTACCTCCTCCTCTGGATATTTAAGGGAGAGACAATCCTTAATCCCCTGTGTTCTTTAGCTGTCTGATCATCAGAAAGTTATAAAGTGGTAAGTTCTTCCCCTAATGTCTAACTTCCATGATTGCCATGATCATTTTGGGGAAACATTGAAGGGACAGAGGTGGAGGTTTCCGCTCCAGCAACCTCTACCTTGTGCCTTTTACTAACCCACTGGGTCTGTAGGAGGCAAGATGGAGAGAGAGAAAGCTGTCAGCTGCTGTTCTATTACAGCCCTGACATGTTCTTATTCTTGGCCAATTAAACCTTTCAGTACTCCCAGCCACCAACATAAAGCTTTTAGTTTTCTCATTTAGATTCTAATCATAAAGAATTTGAAGGAAGAAGAAGGAGGGGGGAAGCTTGGATATCATGGAGCAATTTCTGGGTCTGACTACAGAGACATAAAGTACCCTCAGCACCCCTCCCCCCTCCCTACTACACACGTGCACACGCGCACGCGTGCACACGTGCCTTTCCTCCTAGGCCCCCGGAACCTAATTTTTCACATTTGGAAAACCCAGATGATTTTTTGCCTGGGTCCATCTGGTTTCCAAATAACCTGTCTATTTGATAAATAACATAAGTTAAATTAGACAAGACAAACAAAGAGAGGGGTGGGCAGTCCGCTTTTTTCCTTCCCTCAGCCTCTGAGAAAAAGAGACAGGGATAAAAAAAAACCCACACCATGACTCACTCCCAACCAACCCTGCCCCAGTACTTTCCACCCCTTACACAGGGCCCGTGATTCCCCAGCCCGGAGCTGGGAGCTGCCTCTTCACCCCCACTCCAAGCCCACCAGCCACCAACAGTGCTGGACTGTGGTTCCCGCTAAAATAAAGCAAAAGAACCCAGGCATCCAGCTCCATATAGTTCCTGTCAATCACCCTGAGGCTGTAGCTACTTCAAACCCCCTTTTCCCATTACATATCCCACCACAGGGAAGAAGTAGATCAATAAACTGAAAATGAAAAACCTTTAAGGTGAGAGAAGAGAGGATAGAAAGAGGGAATGGAAAGGACATGGACGGTACAGACCAAGACAATACAACCACTAGGGACAGAGAGGCCTGGCACCTAGGTGTCGAAAGGTAAAATCCCAGGTTACATTAGCCATGGACATGGCTGTGCCTATTTCCCCAGCTCACGGTGAGAGTCCAGGCCCACGAGCAGCCCTCCGTCCTGACCGCTCTCACAAGTCCCAGCACTGAGCTAGCCATCACTGGCCCTGAGGTAGGTGCCCAGGCTGGGAGTTGTGGGGACGGGGGAGGCCTGGCCTCTCCTTCCCCGAGCCAGGCCATTAAGGAGGCGTCAGCGCCAATCCTCCCTCGGCTTCGGCAGCGGGTTAGCCAGCATCGGCTCAGCCTCCATCGTTTCACATTAACTTCTTCCTTTGGTCCTCATCATAACCCTGTGACACTTTAGTCTTATTTTCCAGTTGAGGAAAAAAGTTCAAAGAGAATGACTTATCCAAGGTCCTGTCGCTTGCAAGTTGCAGAGCAAGGACTGAAGGTCTCACTTAGCAACCATCTCTATTCTATTTGGCACAAGAAAACTTGGTAGGCCATTCAGCTCCAAGCTATTCACCATTAGCTCTTCCAGGCTCCAGATCACTCATTGCTCAATAAATACTTACCCGGGTACGTGCCAGGCATGGCACTACCCAAAGCATACATTTTTAACAAAACAGATATGGTCTCTGTTTTCACAGAAGTAAGTCGTCTAATGGGGAAGAAAGACCTAAACAAACATGAAGGTGGAAAATGGTGATTTAAAAAAAATAAAAAGAGGTAATAGTAATTTAACATGGGTAACCTAATTAAGAAGGCGATAGTAATGGAAGTCATCTCTGAGGAAGTTAGATCTACGCTAACACCTGGAGAATTATGCATTAGCCAGATAAAGGGGGAGGGAGGGAGGGAGGGAGGGAGGGGAGGGATCCCAGGAAAACAAAGGACACTCTGGAAGGCCCTGAAGCTGAGTGCATTGTAAATGGCAGAGTGGATAAGAGGTTAAAAGGCAGAGCTGTATCATAGAGCATAAAGGGCCTTGTAGGTGATGAGGAGTTTCAACTTAATTTTGAGCACAATGGAAGACATTGGAAGGTTTTAAGTGGGGGCGAGGCAGCCTCTAATTTATGTTCCCACAAAGGTCACCCTCTAGCAGCTGTGCAGAGATTGTACAGAAGGGAAGCAAAAATAGGAATGGGGAGATCAGGAGGCTACTATAGTATCCTGGCAAGAAATTATGGAATTTTGGAAAAGGGCACTGGCTACAAAGCTGGAAGAAGTGAGCTGATTTAAGAGATAATTTGAACCCCAACTGGTGGTGCTTGGGCTTCCTCCAGAAAACCAAGGGGTCACTGGCTGATTCCTGGTCAGGGCACATGCCTGGCTTGTGGGCCAGGTCCCTGGTTGGGGGTGTGTGGGAACCAATTGGTGTTTCTTTTGCACATCAATGTTTCTCTCCCTCTCTTACCCCTTGCTCTAAAAAATCAATTAAGATCTTTTTTCAAAAAGTTGCTAAGGGAGTAGATCTTAAAAGTTCTGATCACAAGAAAAAAATATTTTGTAAGTATGTATGGTCACAGGTGTTAACTAGATTTACTGAGGTGATCATTCCACGATGTATACAAATATCAAATTGAAATGGGGCACAAAGCAGGGGTGCGCAAATATAATCCCCACAGCCCATGGTTGGGGGATGAGAGAAGTGACTGCTACTGCACCTAAGATACTTTGCATAACTATGGCAAATTGATAGCTAGCTGATAGCTCTCAACTTTCAGAGCATTCAGTGACTCATCACATAGCTAGGGGAGGTGGCCACCAGATGTCCATGTGTCATGGAAGACACTTGCCCTGATTAAAAGATGGTAGTGCTGCCGAAGAAGGTAAAAGATACGGTGGAACTGGCAAAAGTAGCACTTTGTAGGAGGGGCCAGGTACGAGGTCACGTAGGAAGCTCCGGGTCAGCATTTAAAAATAAGGGTGGGCTGAAAAAGAGGGGGATTCAGCCATGCTGCCTATAGTGAGAGGAGTTACGTCTGCTCCTCTGAGCAGGCAGCCAGGAGAGGGGCAGCCACAAGGAAGGAGCCATGGCGTAGGGGGATTCGGCCATGAGGTCTGAGAGTGGAAGCAGTAAGCAGCTATGCAGTTTGTGCTGAAGGGGTCAGCTGTGAGGGCTGGTGTGTAAGGGAGAAGCCATGCCAGCCGGGAGTCAGGATTCCACCGTACGGCCTCGGGTAGTGGGAAGGGCATCCACGCAGGCTGAGGAAAGGGTGCAAGCAGACAGCTGATGGAGCCGTGCAGGGACCCAGCAAAGCTGATGACTTGTACAATGTCCTGTCACTTGTAAGTTACAGAGCTGTGCGGGAACCTGCCTCACCAGGCACAGATTCACAGGAGATACTTTGGAACTGAACTGTGACCAGGAATGTAGACTTCTGCTTCTCAGAAGGATGAAAAGAAGCCACTCTCTTGGGATGTGGGACTCCCTGCACTCCACCATGATCCAGGGTAGCATGGCACGTGTTTCCTGGACTGCTACGTGGAGGCTGAGGACAATGTACGCCAGGTCCTGAAGAAGAGAGCTGCAGCGGGATGGTGACTCTGAGACCCGTAAGTGTACATTCCAGAGGGAATGGAGACCTGTTTGCGCAGCTGGCCTAAGAACAGATAAGGCCATGGGCGACTCCTGGGCATGTTTTTGGCATATAGCCCGGTGGGGAGCGGGGGAAGTGCTGGGTCTCATGGGGGAACAGGACTCTGAGCAGGAGTGCTCCCAGCCCCTCCAAGGTTGGAATCCTAGAAATAAAAACCCATTTCTTCAACATGAATTGTTGGGTCGTGTGTCAAGGCGACATGTGGATGGGCCCTGGTTCGCTTGGTTACAAAATCATTATGTAGTTCACCTGGAACTAATATAATGTTATACCTCAACAACAGCAGCAACAGTAACAAAAGAAAATCCTTTCAATTCAGTACTGAAGAAATAAAATGAAATAATCACCTTCAGGTGTACAGCCTGAGTGACTGGGTATGTGGATGTACCTTTTACTGAAAGGGGAAACACAGGAGGAAGAGCAGGTTTTTAGGGGGAAAAAAGTCACATTTTTAAAGGTAAGTCTGATAATCTTATGAGACAATGGGTCTTTAAGAAGTGGTCTGCAAAACATGCTGCAGCTGTGACATTGGCAATTTACACGACATAATGCATTCACATCCATTTTCCAACTCAAGCTTCACACCAACTCAGACAAGCATGAATAACTATCTTCATTTTACAGATATAAACGAAGGATCTGCAAGGGAGGGGCAATAACGCTCCTGGGACCTAGGGCTGCCAAAGGGCTGTAAAAAGAGGTACCATTTATGTAAACGCTCCTCACCTGCACTGAACCCAAGCCATTCGGTAGGTCAATTTATCAGTGCCCTGGAGTTGAGAGGCCAGTGAAGGACAATTGCAGCAGCCTCTCACTCTAGACCCAGAAGGCTTCCCTCAGAGACACCCTGAAAACAAAATGCTCCTCAGCATTAGATGGGCACTGACCCACAAATGAGCATTCAATCTGGACAGAAAATTTTGCCTTCAAGGCATTGAGATTTATTTAAAAAATTACATACACATTAAAACATCTTTACATACATTTTCCCCCATTATAAGATTACATATATACAAACATCAACTCTGTCAAAGTCAGCATCTTGTATTAGAAACAACTGGAGAAAACCTTGTGTTCCCCACCTGTCAGTCAAAATTGGCACAATTCATCCAACTATCCAAGTCCAGCTCCTGACACTAAAACCATATTATTACATGGAACGTTTCCCCCAAAAGCAGCAACAATGCTCGGTTCTGAAAAAAATCTGTCTAATATGAGAGTGCCTCATGGTGGTTTAGGGGAACTCAGGAGTGGAGGCAATTCTCTTAACAATATTTTGATTAAGCTTCATGATGGTCTTCTCTCAAAATAAGTAATGAAGTATGAAACTGCCCTCTGACTGACGGGGTCAATGCACTCCACCAGAGGAAGGCAGTGCATCACGGTCACGCTTCTTTTTGTCAGGATGAGAAGGGAGGGCCTTGAGCAACAGTTTCAAGCTGAGAATTCAGTCCCAGGAGAGAACTCTCCGTCCCATGGGATATGTCATGTGGCCAGACACTGGCTGTTACCCTTTATCTTCATCCTCATATACCAGAAAATGGGGGCCAAAGTCTTTCTAGCTTGGGTACCAGCGTGAGTCATCATAAAGGAAGCAGAGGTTCACCAGACACTTGGGGCTGTCTTGGTAAGAGGCATACAGGAAAATGGAAGGGGCGAGACCAATGAAAACCCAACTGTTTGGTTCCTAGGTCCTCTTGTCTAGGTATCTCTTTCACTTAGTCCTGGTCACCCTGGTACAGACCTGAGGAGTGTGACGGAGTCAGTGCTGGTATTGCTGTTCACTGCTTTCTGTAAGCTTCTGTAATGCCACACCTCCTCCTCCTCCTCCTCCTCCTCCTCTCACCTCTCCTTTCACAAAGAGGTACCAACTGAGCAAGCTGCTAGGATAAAGTATCGAGAATTTCAAGAAGGAAGTAAGTCTTCACCCAGGTGTCCCATGAGTCAATGTTGTAAACACTGCAGAGTTAAGATTACTGGACAATCCAGGAAATAATACTAGGAAAGGAAAGAGATGTCCAGAGCCAGGAAGCAGAAAGAACTGCAATCTCCGTTGACAATCTTAATGCATTGATTATGAAGGACAGGAAGAACCACCCACGTGAGCTTCAATTCCAACTTTCAGTGCCAGGAAGTTCTCAAAAGTAGGTGCTGGCTTCCTTGATGGGGTTAGCTTTCCAAGTACCTGAAGATGCTTTGCTTCAATCCTGAGGTGCCATCACCTGTTTTGAGGCGCTTAGGTGAAGGAGTTCTCATGAAGGATGGACCCTTTCTCCTCACCTAGAGAATAGGGAGAGAGTCAGGCCAGCTCAAGACCCTGATACAAGTGCTTACCTTCAATTAGCTCTTCAGCAAGTCAAAGTTAAATCATAGACGATTAATGGCAGAAAAAAGAAATAGAAACTTTCCAGGTAGGTTTCAAAACTGATTACTTATTGGGAGTAGCTTATTGTACCTTATTGAGCAGTACAGGATCAACACTGCAGCATAAGCCTTTAAGCAGGAAATACATATTTTTGAATTAATAAATTCTGCTCTGGAAAGTCATCGAATCGGTTCTCAAATTCCCTACCTGAGGCTTAGATGATTCCTTTGCTGCCTCAGCCTTGACTGGAGAAAGTGTATGGAAGACAAAGTTTCTTGAATTTCGGGGAGCACTGGGGTTGAGGTCAGAGAGGGCAGCCAGCTTCTGAAGTACAGCTTTGGGCTGGTTAAGCAGTGAGCCTGTCTTCAGCTGAGGAAAGAAGAGTCATCTGGTATCAAATCCCAAGTGCCAAAGAAAGAATGAGAAGTTGGCCTGTCCATACCTCCCCAGTACCGAGGGGACATATTACCAGCCACTCAGTTGAAGAAAAATAGCAGAGTCCTTTGCCATCTACTTCCATTTCTTACAGCCCTTTCCCTCCCCAGCGAGAGTACTCCCTTAGCTTGGCCTGGGCTTTTATAACACTGCAGATCATGACGTCAGACAAACACCTGCAACCAACCTGGTGGGCACTTCCCGGTCTGATGGCTTCAAAAGGATTTCTGAGTAAAGACACTGATTCTTGAATGACCACAGTACGATTGGCTAAAAAGAAAAAAGACAGAGAGGCTTTGTTCTGGGCAAAACTGGGTACAATACTTCTAAATCTAAATAAACAAAGAAGCCTTTAAATAAACCAATAAACTATAGCCACAGGAACTCTGATTATTTTATAATGGTAACTTGAAACTATAGCAGGTGACTACAAGAAGACAGACAACCAAATTGGACTTACTGATTAATCATTAACAGTAATAAGAAAAGCAAGAATAATATGAGCCTGGAGTGGTGTTTCAGAGCCTCAGCTCTGGAGTTAGATACATCTGGGTTCAAATTCCAGCTCTAACACTTAGGTATTTAATCCTGAGCAGCTAAATAAATAATCCAGAATTCACTCCTTTGAACTGTCTTAGAACAAAGAGCAAAACTGGCTACCCATACTCGTAAGTACAACACCCACAGCCCAATACACAAAACTCCAAGAACAATGTCTAGCCCCACCTCTTTAAGACAGCATTAGACATAGGCCCACGACTAAGCTGCAATAGGCCCTGAAAGTTGGAGTCACTTCCAAGTCACCAGTGCTAATAAGCTAAGGAGGTAGACCCTGAGGAGGACTAAGTACTCACCATTTTTCTGCAACGCCTTGGCTGTAACTTTCTTGGCCAGCATCATAAACTGACTGTCTTCCCCAATTTCTTCTTCTTCAGTTACAATTTTCCCCTGCTGTGCCTGAAAATAAAAATCAGGTAGCATTAACAGAAGTCTACCATTCCCCGAAGTAGCTGGCATAGCCCAGACTGTGAAGCTAAGGTACCTGGGATATCATTTGTCTTCCTTTTTGCAACCTTTTATTGCTTTAGTAAAAATAAATAAATAAATAAATAAAAATTGAAAGAGAGAGAGAGGAAGGAAGGAAGGAAGGAAGGAAGGAAGGAAGGAAGGAAGGAAGGAAGGAAGGAAGGAAGGAAGGGAGAGAGAAAGAAAAAGAAAAAAAACTGATTTTGGATAAACACGAAGAAATGCCCATGGTAAACCTTCTCAAAGCACAAAAGAAAACTCAAGGATTAAAAGGGATGGCAATATGTTACCCAAGCTTTTAAAACTATTGTGACAAGATAGATGTCTAGGTCCTCTCCTCGCACACTAGGGTCAAAAGAGATGTATTTCTTGCAAACTTCCTACCTGGTCCCGAAGCCACTGCTCTCGTTGAATTCGCTCCTTCCTCCATCTGGCATCCGTCTCATCAAGCTGTTCCTCGATCTGTTCATCATCAGAGTCTCTGTGGAACAAGTCCATCTGGGAAGCATCATCTAAAGCAAAGAGTTAAGGCTATCAGCGTTCTGCAACTCCAATGGGAAAGGATGCCTGGACAGATGCAAGCGAACTCCTATTATTTACCATATACTGACACAAACTTTTCTCACCCATTAATAGAAAATAATGGTTCCAACCAGGTCCTCCATAACAGTCTGCTATGGTTTTGATTTCCACTTGTCATTTTAAACTGGACAAACATGCACATTATACCATTTCCTTCTAAAGGTGACCAGCGTGGCTCAGTGGGTTAGGTGTTGTCCCACAGAGCAAAGGGTCATCGCTTCGATTTCTGGTCAGGGTACATACCTGGGTTGTAGGCCAGGTGCCCAGTGAGGGTGTGCGAGAGACAACTTATCTTCTCTCCCTCTCTTTCTCACCAATTCCCCTTTCATTACAAATAAATAAAATCTAATAAGTAAATAAGTAAGTAAAGGCAACAACCAAGATACCTATGTTTTTCCATCGGAATTTCCTCATTCGTCCAGGACCATCACTGTGCAGATCCCCATCAGCAAGGTACCTCTCTTGGTATAAACGTAGCTGTCGCTTATCATCATCCAACATTGTTTTCCTACAACAGAAGTGTGGTGTTCAAACTGAGCCCTACTCTTACTGGTTATAGTGGGCACCTTAACACTCCCCCACCATTACTCAGCAGGGCTTGTTAGGATACTGACATGTGTATTTTCTTGATTTGATTCTGTAGCTCCTCATCAGAAGGAAGTACTTCATCAATTACATCCTCTTCATATTCATTAATCTCTTCCCCATCATACTCGTCTTCACTTCCCACATCACTCCCTGACACCTCTGCCTCATCCTCCAAGTATTTCTTCAATCTCCTGGAAAATAATTTTGAAGAACAGAAAATGCAACAATGAATATACACACAGAATATGGAAGCCAACGAGGCCCTGGCTGTGTGGCTCAGTCGGTTAGAGCATTGTCCCAATAAGCCAAAGTTGATGTGCCAAGGTTGCAGGTTTGATCTCCAGTCAGAGGACATACAAGAAGCCACCAAGGAATGCATAAATAAGTAGAACAACAAATCAATGTTTCTTTCTCTCTCTCTCCCCCTTCCTTTTCTCGATCTAAAATCAGTAAAAAATAAATATATAAAAATAAAAAAGAATACGGAAGCAACGAGAAAAGCAGAAGATAGAGCCACCTCTAGTAATAGGTTTAACTTTATAGTAAAACATTTTTATAATACTTAGACCTATCATTTCATAATAGTGTGTGCCAGTAGCTGTGCTTTACAGGTATCACTGCATTATCTCAGGGAGCGCACTATTATTCTAGTCAATTTATAGTTGAAGGAACTGAGACTAGAGACTAACAACTTTTGCCTGAATTGAGCCTGAACTTAATTAGGTTGACAACTTTAAAGCCAGAACTCTCAAACTCCTCTATACACTTGAAACATGCCTACTAGAAGGTTCAATCTATCATTTTATATTTAAGCTCATTAGCTTTAGGAGACACTGTGGTATAGAAAGGAAACAGACTTGGATCCCTTACAGTCCAACAAATCTTGACCCCCAAGTTATAGGCATAACTGAGTCTCAGAACTACTGGTAATCAAAACCACTGCTGGTTAGTTTTTCTGACTTCAGTTCCCACTGAGAGCAAATCTGTCACTCTGGGTTCAAAGTCCTATTATCTATGGCCATGAGTGGCAAAGGTTTGATGACTTTCTGAAGGATGATTTTTATCAAAGACTTACGTTATCTTTTTTAAAGCTGAGTTTCTGTAAACCCTAGGGTTTATGGAGAATTCCTTCAGAGGCTACTAGCCACTAAGTTGCCCAATCTTCCCATCCACACTCTTTAAGGAGTTTAACCTTTAGCAGTCATTCCTTGTAAGATTTCACTTGGACTCTGCAGTTAAGTGAGGTTTAAGAACCACTGCCTTAGAAAAATCTATAGATGATCTAAAGCTGTATGAGATAGCCCTGACTGGTGTGGTTCAGTGGGTTGGGTGTCATCTACAAACTGGAAGGTCACTGGTTGATTCCCGATCTGGGCACATGCCTGGGTTGCAGGCTGGTCCCTGGTTGGAAGCATGTGAGAGGCAACCAATCAAAGATGTTTCTTCTCCCTCTCTCCCTCTCTCTCTCTAAAAATAAATAAAATCTTTTAAGAGAGAGTTAATTCGACAGGTGATAAATTAGAACCCAAAACTGATCCTAATAGAATAAATGATGGGCTAAAAACAATAATATAAATCCAACAGGGATTAATATGATGTCCTATATGTGAATTCCAAGAGCCATCCACATATAATATAATATTGAATACCTATTAAAATGTTCTTTATAAAACTTGTAATGTGGGAAATTGATTATGGATATGTTAAGTGGGAAAGAAAGCAAAACTGTACTTATAGAAAATTGTACGGATTTCAACTATATAAAAATACATGCATAAAAAAGATGACGAAGCAATAACCACCATCAACACTGCCATAAAGATTCTGGGTGATGAACATGGATGGCTTCTAATGTATTCTTTCTATATTCTTTTAAATATTCTAAAATAAATGGTTTATTTTCATGATCAGTACAACTAAAAAACACTGAAAAAATGAATGGGGCCCTGGCTGGGTGGCTCAGCTGCCTGGAGCATTGTCCTGTATACCAATGGTTGAGGGATCGATCCCTAGTTAGGGTGCATACAGGAGACAGCCAACTGATATTTCTCTCATCTCTCACTCTCTCAAATAATAAACATATCCTCAGGTGAAGGTTAAAAAAAATAAAAATAAGTGGGGGTCTTTTGCCCAAACCTAGGATGAAAAAAACCTGGAATGACAGTAATTCATAGGAAAAAAGATCCAGGGAATTGTAGTTTGACTACTAGATCCTTAGGATCTACAGTGACTCAGCTCTTATGGCCTTTGACTATATTCTAAGTAGTATGTTATGCATCCAGAACAAGAAATATGGTTGTATCACTACATACAGACCACACTTGAAGGTAAAGATAATACCCAATATATGAGAGGTACGGAAACAATGCCACGTGAGAAGCAGCAGAACGACCTAGAGGTTCAGTACAGAAATCGCTTAAGGAGGACATGACTATCTTTGAATACTCAAAGAGATAACATGTGAATGGATTTTATTTAATCCATGCTAACCAAAAAAAGCAAAAACAGAACCAGCAAATTTCGGTAAAAAGGTGGCAAGCTACAATGCAACTAACTGTTAAAACTTTCTAGCAACTGAAGGAATGAATGGACATAACACCTACATTTGCCTTTTCAACTTCTCAGACCGTCTCAGGAGCTCTTCTTCATCGTCATCTTCATAGTCTTCCAGTGCCTCATTTTCATTATCGGAGTCATTGTGTTCACCCTGCAAAATCAGATAGGATTACATCCAAAGTTAAACAGAATAAAATTGTGCCCTCAATTAAAACAGGATTTGCAAACTTCTGCCCAAACATCTCATTCTAGGAAATCACTTCTGATAAGATGCCAAACTTAGAATTTTCAAGAACTCAGACTGGGAAAACAAAACATATAGTAGCAATTTACACAGCTCAGTTATGATTACTTTGCTCCCTTCAAACTTACCTCATCACTGTCAAACTCATTATCATTTGGGACAAGCCGAAAGTCTCCAAGTTCCTCCTCTTCACCTTCTTCTTCCCTAAAATGCAAATCCACAAATCAGTAAAGATGTTGCAAGCAAACTACAAGAATTGAAAATACCTTATGTACTAGTACCAACAATCTCTTTAAGAAACAGGAAACAAGATATCTTGCCTTTAAAATTTTTTAAAAATTGTGATATGATACACAGAACATAAAATGTACCATATTAACCATTTTTAACGGTAAGGTGTTAAGTACATTCACATTGTTGGGCAACCAACCTCTCAAACTCTTTTCATCTTGCAAAAGCGAAACTCCGTACCCTTTAAACAACAACTCCTTGTTTTTCCCACCCTCTAGCCCCTGGCAGCTATCATTCCATTACATTTTCTCTCTCTATGAATTTTACTATTCTAAGTACCTTATATAATGGAATCATGTAGTATTTGTATTTTTATGATTGGCTTATTACACTTAGCATAATGTCCTCACAGTTCATCCATGCTGTAGCATTTCCTTCCTTTTTAAGGCTGAGTAATATTCCATGGTGTTTGTAGATAGATATACAGACAACTCATTTTTGTATCTACTTGGGTTGCTTCTACCTTTTGACTATTAAAAATAATGCTGCTATGAACATGCGGATACAAACATATATCTGAGTCCCTATTTTCATTCCTTTGTATATAAACCCAAAAGTGGAATTGCTGAATCACATTCTGCTTTGAGTTTTTTTGAGGAATTGCTATTTTGTTTTCCATAGTAGCTTATTTTTACCTTCCTACAAACAAAACACAAAGATTCCAATTTCTCTATATCCTCACCAACACTTCCTATTTTGTTTTTTTGATAGTAGCCACTCTAATGGGTTTGAGGTAATATCTTATTGTGATTTTGAGTTGCATTTCCCTAATTATTAGTGATGTTGAGCACTTTCATGTGCTAATTTTTGCCTCTTTTTTATCCTGTTCTCCACTAAGTAAATGAAAGAATTATAGTTTGCTTACATGCAAATATGAGACCCAGACCCACTGCAATGCTCTCAGACAGGATATGAAGCCCCTAGATGGCCAGTTACTGCTAAGCCCAGAGAACCTGACTCCAAAATTTTATCAAGAAACGAGGCCTTCCCAAGTTTCCGCCTATCACCTAGACTTACCTGTCTGTTGGGAAGGAGCCTGAACAAAGAGCAAGTGCTTCTTCCATTGGATCACCCACGCTGCTCTCCTTCTCTTGCTTATTTAACTCTGATGGAGCCAGAGTGGAGTCATCTACATCATAACAAAGAAAAAGACTTGTCACCAAGGAATATCAGCTTTATCCTCTCTTCCCAGCCTTTTAAAGACAGGGAAGCTTGCCCTGCCTGGTGTGGCTCAGCAGGTTGGGCATTGCTCCACACAGAAGGGTCACCAGTTTGAGTCCGGTCAGGGCACATGCCTGGGTTGGGGGCCAGGTCCCTGGTGGGGGGAACATTTGAGGGGTAACTCATTGATGTTTGTCTTGCATGTGGATGTTTCTCTCCCTTTGTCCCTCCCTTCCCCTCCCTCTAAAAAGAAATTTTAAAAAATATTTAAAAAATAATAAAATAAAGACATACTAGCTCAATGCAGTTCTAAAGTACGCTTGCCTAAAAGAGCTCACCAACTGTTCATTCATTCAACAAATCCTTACTGAGTGCTTACTATGTGCCAGGCACCAGGCATACAGTAGTGAACAAATCAAAGATCCCAACTCCCATAGAGCTTACATTCTGGCACGGGTGTCAGGGGAGAGAGGGGTGTACAGGTAGGAATAGTAAATTGGGACTTACATGAAATTTACTATACAGCAGACATTTTTCTAAGCTTTGCACAAATATTAAGAGCAATCTTAAGTCGACACTTCACTACCCTAACAAAGTGAGGGCTCAAAATGTCAGGAAGCTAAGTAGTGAATTCAATCTACATGCAAGAATCCATCACACCCTGTCCTCTGTAAACTTTTCACCCAAGAGTAAGGGGCTTCTTTTCAAGGATATTGACTTAGGATATTTGGCTGTGGTGAGCCTAATGTACTTTGTTGGATATTTACCCTGAGAGGTGAATTTTCCTGAACAAAGATTCAGAAGTTCCTCCATGTTCTCTTTCTTGTCACTTTTCCTAGGCAGAGCTTTTTCAGCCTGAGATGTGAATTTTCCAGTACACAAATCCAACAGCTCATCCATGTTAGCATCCATGGCATTCTCATCCATACTGGCCAATGGCAATCGAGGCTTCAAAGCTTGGTACTGATTCCTGTGGTTTCTAATGTTTAAGAACCTACAAGTACAATGAGAAGTATTAGAAATGCTCTAGGGAAAAAACAAAGTAGTCAGGGGCAGGGAGGACTCAACTCATTTCCAGTACCAAAGTTAGAAGCTGAATCTCAAACCAGAGGACAAAAGATTCAAGTTTTGTGATAATCTGAGGAGGGAGGGGGAAGTTTTATGAAAGAATAAATGCTATTCAAAAGGTAAAGGATATAGGAGGTTGCAGGAAGGTAGGAGATAAAGAGGAGATAAATGGTGACGGAAGGAGACTTGATTTGTGGTGAATACACAATGCAATATACAGATGCTATATTACAGAACTGTATACCTGAAACTCGTATAATTTTATTAACCAATGTCACCCAAATTCAATTAAAAAAAAAAAAGGAAGGCTGGTGTATCTCTCCACACCATGCACCTCTCCTTTCTTGGAGAGTAAATAAAATCTTTACTCTCTACACTTTCTTCTCTTTATGAATTCTTTCACAACCTGTGTCACTGACCACCCTAACATTTTGGTGGCCCATACAGGGACATTCTCTATTTCTCCCTCTCCTCCACCTCCTGAGACTTGCAACTAGGAGAGCAGTGAGCAGTGGAAGCTTGACTCAATTAACCCCTAACCCTGTCTCTGTGAAGTTTGGAGTAGGGATTCTAATCCTTCTCCCTCTCTCTGGACTCTGCAGATAACTTCTCCTCACCACCTTGCACAGCCAGTGATTGATAGGAAAACTTATTTTTTTTGGCCCAAGTTGGTGTGGCTCAGTAGATTGAGTGCTGGCCTGTGAACCAAAAGGTCATTGGTTCAATTCCCCGTCATGGCACATGACTGGTTTGTAGGCCAGGTCCCCAGTTGGGGGTGTGCAGCAATCACTTCCATTTCTCACACAATGTTTCTCTCCCTCTTTATCCCTCCTTTCCCCTCTCTAAAAGTAAATAAAAAAATAAAGTCTTTTAAAAAAAAAAGAAAACTTATTTTTTTCCCTAGAACAGTGTGACTGGAAATTATCGGAAAGCAAGAACAGAATGTGACTAACCACTCCCCACAGCCATAGCAGAAGATAACATTGGAACAAACTGCAGCCTTGTGTTGCAACGCCCCCAACAATCCAGAGGCCTCACAACAGCACCCCCACGCTTTTATAACCCAATTATAATTCAATAAAAGCTCAAAGCCTCCACCCCTCAATGCTGGTGTATCTGTTCATACCGTGCCCCTCTCCTTTCTTGGAGAGTGAACAAAATCTCTTCTCCGTTTAAAAAAAAAAAAAAAGGGGGTAACAGATAAAGATAAAGAATAAGAGGGAGTAGGACTTGGTGTTGTGTCCCATGTAATGTGCCACAGGTCTATCAATTCTCTTTTTCTTTTAATTTATTTATGGATTTGAGAGAGGGAGAAAAAGAGAGGAACACCAATTTGTTGTTCCACTTATTTATTTATATACTAATTCTTTGGTTGATTCTTGTATGTGCCTTAACGGGAGATAGAACCCACAACCTTGGTGTAGTGGGATAATGCTCTAACCAGCTGAGCTACCTGGTCAGGGAAAGTCAGTCAATTCTCAAGCCCACTCAACAATCATAACAGAAGGATGGATATATGGAAATCTGATGCTTCTCCAAGAACTACGAGGAGGGACCCCTCCTTCCAAAAATGGCATTATCTTCTGGAGGGGTGGCCCCTTGCAGTACAGGCTTCCCCTACTAGATGAGTGTTCTAGAAACCCATCCGTATCAGTGTAGGAGCTGGCATTGTGAGAAGCTGCATTCAGCTTCAGTGAACTGTTTCCGAAGACTCTTTCAAGTGTTTGCCCATCTCATGAATGCTGATTTACAAGCACACCTGCCCACACCACTCTGAGTGCTCACCAGCTTTTACCAAAAACAGTATGACCCCCCATGCCCCACTCTCCCTTTTCACCAGAGCTCAGCCTGAGTGAATTTTTTTGTTTCCCCAGATGAAAAAAAGTCCTAAAGGGAAACATTTTGCTGATGTGGAAGAGGTAAAACAAAAAACAGCAAAAGCACTAAAAGGCACCAAAGTCAAAGAGTTCAAAAACTGTTTTGAGCAGTGAAAAAAACATCTCGATAGGTGTGTTGCATCAAATGGAGGGTACTTTGAAGGTGACTGAGGTTTAAATATGTAAGAATACACAACTTTTTATAAACAAACTCCATTTTTTGGGTCCCCCCTTGTATGTATTTCAAATGAGGTAGAGATTGAAGGATATCAGCAAGGGCTATTTATGTTTTATTTTCTGAAGAGACTTGGTTCAGACTTGTAAAATGTAATACTAATGGTCTGTACACCTTTTCTTTCTCAGAAGAGAAGGCGCAGATGGAGTGACAGAAGCTCATTTTATTTTTAAACAAAATTAAGCCGTACCCAGCACCATCCCACCCACAGAAACATAAAACTACCTACCCATCTGCATCCAACAGTTGGCTCTGAGTGTCATCTTCTAAACAGAACTGGAAGTCTCCTGCTCCTAGGTACAGTGCCTTAGGCTCTGGGGAGGCGTTATACAGATCCTGGGAATCCTCTATGGGAAGCGAAGGCTCAGACAGCTTTCCTGAACTCTGGCACCAAAATAAAACCAAACAAAAACAGTTTACAAATGTCATTCATTGTCATGACAACAACAGAAGTTGCTATTTGCCATATTTAATCTACTCTCAGGCAATTGCAATTGAGGAGGACAATGCATAGCCAAGAGAGGCATAAAGAAAAATGTCTCCAAGGGAGTAAGAATACTAGATGAAGCTTGTTTTTAATACATAAAGGGGATGGATTTTTAAACTGAACATACATAACGTGGTGGCAGTTGGTTGGCTTGGACACACTTTATTTAGCACTGTGGGAAGCAAAAGGGAGAGGAGATTAGAAATCGTTACCATCTTACCTTAGAAGCTGAGCTAACCAAACTGGCTCGAAATAGGCCAGGAGAAGGAGATCTGAATCCTGCTGCCGTAGGGATAAAACTCGTCCCAAGGCCTGTTTGTCTGTTGCAAGGCTGATAGGATGGAATTGTGGAGCCAATCAACTCAAAGCTGCTATTGTGGCTGCTCTCCTTTGTTAGCAATGAGCATGAATCATCTTCATCTAAAGAAAGAGAAATAACTTGTAAGTGTGTGATCCCAGAAATAAAGTGGATTTGTTTAGAAAAAAAAGAGTTGAGAATGAAACTGTCAGGTAACATTCATAGGCAAATCTCTCATATTATATGTTCCAGAACATTAAGTTAAAAGTAAATTGTAGTGCTAAGATAGCATTATGCAATCAAGGCTTATCACTGAATGCCTGTGATCACTGTCTTCATGATCTTATCACTTATACATCTCCCTTTGATCTACATGGAAGTATTTCCTGGTTCACACAATCAACACCTACCCATCGCAGGCCCATTAGACATCCATGGTCAACTATAAAGAAACTGTATAAGTTTCAAAAAACTGGACCAAGAAAAATATTCTAATTCCTAAATTGCTTTCATCCCCACAAGTAGGACTGGGAAAGTCCACTAGGTTACAAAAATGTAATCTTATGGAACCATAGCCCTTAAGTATCAAAGCTGAAAGACCAAAGAAAAGTCAAGTTATGCCTAAGAGTCACCACTTACCCAGTTTGCTAGCCCTTCTGCCTGAGTTTTCATCTGTTTCTGATTTTTCTTCACTGGGCAAATAACTACAAAATAAGAAGGTAAATTATTTGAGTATCTCTTTCTGTGTCTTACCAGAGACGCAAATCCATGGGAATCTTATCTTTCCTTAGAGAGAATTACTTACCCCATCCTGGAAGAGTTGTCTTTAAATAGGAGTACGGTAGAATCTAATGAGAGAGGCTTGAGAACAGACTTGCCAATTTCACTGCTGTCATCATTATTTTCTTTATCCACGTCTTTCTCATCTTTAGTTTCTATTTCTTCATTACTGAGAAGAAATTCTGCAATCTTTGTCAATCACGCCGCCCCAAAATGAAATGACACATGTCAAAAAAATTTCAAGCAAACACACTGTTAGCCTGCCATATAGCTGCTTAGTCACAGTTTATATCTGAAAAGGTAAACCTGAAGGAAATTCGGTCCCCACATAATCAATAGCATAATTTCCCCTGACACTTTTAGAGCTCTTTTATACTTATTTTACCATTCACCCTCCCAAAATTGCTACAAGACTATGAAAGAAAACTGGAATTATCATTTTATTGAGGCAATGCGAGGTTAAATTATTAGCCTAAGACTGCAGGACAACTACTGACTTCAAACCTACCACAGACTGACATGCTATCCAGTTCAGCCATTGCTTTCTTCTTTCTTTCCCCAGGTTAAATATTAACCAGCTCTTTCAATTGACTCCAGTTAAGTCAATTGACAAGGAAGCTTTTCTTTTCTCCAATACGAAAAATCCTATTATCATCTACTTCGCTCCTAAAAAACTACACCATGGCCCCTCTACAAATACCCTCCTCAAGGCAGAATAAAATTAACTCAGGAAGGTGCTGGCCTGCCTGAGAAGTGATTCCAGACCTCAACCTGGCCAAGGTTAAAGCTGTTTTTTATTCTGAATAGAGAAACCTAAATAAACAACAGAGATAAAAGTCCCTGTTCATGCAAAGCCGTTTAACATTACAGCATTGTTACACTGTGTAAATACAAGCAGTGGCTCTGTGAACTGCAGGTATTCAATGGTGCCAAATGAAGTGAATGCACTAAGACTGAGGTACATATGAGCTAATTACTTTCATCTCTGCACCTAAAATCTCTTAGACAATTGAACATGTTTATTATGTTCCTATTCAAATCTGATTCTTGTCTTTTCCTTATTCCTCATGACCAATTAACAAATATATGTAATTGCCAGAAACCTAACCTCTTGATTGCCTCCTTCCTCCTCTTCCTCTTCTTCTTTCTCCTTTTCCTCTTCTTTTTCCTCTTCTTTCTCCTCTTCCTCCTTCTCCACTGCCTCCTCCTCTTCCTCCTCCTCCTCTTCTTCCTCCTCTAATTTTTCCTCTTCCTCCCCATCTCCATCTTCCTCAGACTCATCAGTCATTTCTTCCTCTTCCTCCTCTTCTTCAAATCCATCTTCATTATCTAATTTAAACAATGCCTGGCGCTTCTGGCGTTCCTCAAACCTTCGGAGTTTCATTGCTTCTTGCAGTTTAGCTTTCAGCATCTGAAGCTTTTCACCTGAACAGAAATACAAAGACATGTTTTAAACAGAATGGCTGACTACACACTACAATAATGGAAGTGTGCAACTCCAGAAGTGTTCTAGTCACATTCTAAAAGGAAAAGCAGAGACCTTAGTTCTCTATGCTTTTGTTACTTGAACAAATGGGGATTATTATGAATTCAAGTGTAAAAGAGAACCTCCAGAACTATGTTCCACATCCTAGGATAATATACTATGCAGAGATTATAAATTAAAAGGACAAAAAAAGTGGGGAGAAGTGGGACTTCAAAAGTCTCCAGGCAGGCCCTGGCCAAGTAGTTCAGTTGGTTAGGGTACCATGCTGATACATCAAGGTCGCCAGTTTGATCCCTGGTCAGGGCACATACAAGAGTCAACCAACAAATGCATAAATAAGGGGAACAACAAATCCATGTTTCTCTTTCTCTCTTCCTTTCAATTAAAAAAAAAAAAGTCTCTGGCTCAGAAGCCATGAAGGAAAACATTGATAAATTTGTCTATTTTTTTAAAAAAAAGAGAAACAGCCCTGACTGGTGTGGCTCAGTGGATTGAGTGCTGGCCTGTGAACTAAAGGGTCACCGTTTTGATTCCCAGTCAGGTCACATGCCTGGGTTGTGGGCCAAGTCCCCCATTGTGGGTGGGTGAGAGGCGACCACACATTGATAGTTCTTTCCCTCTCTTTCTCCTTCCTTTTCTCTAAAGATAAATAAATAAAATTCTTTTAAAAATAAAAATGAAAAAAGAAAAACAATCAAGAGTAAAAGGGCAAAGGATATAAACTGAGAATTCACAGAAAAATGAATATAGTGTTTTTAATTGTTTTTCATCCTTACCAGAGGACATTTTTTCATTGATTTAGAGATAGAAAAAGGGAGAGTGGAAGGGAGAAAGAGAAACATCAATGTGACCAAAAAGCATCAATTCGTTGCCTCCTGGATGCGCCTGGACCAGGGATGGACCCAGCAACCTAGCTATGTGCTTTGAGAAGGAATCAAACCTGCAGCCCTTCGGTCACAGGATGATACTCCAACCAAGTGAACTACACCAGCCAGGGCTGAATATATTGTTAATAAACAAGTTAAAAATAATGTTTAATCTCACTTCTAATTAAAGAGCTACAAATCAAAATAATGACATCATTTTTGATATATTTGGTAAAGATTAGGTATAATATGAATTAACAGGAGGAAACAGGAACTTTTACACACTGTAATTCAGAGTATAAATTGGTGCAACTATTTTGAAGAACAATGGAATGATATATATTAAAATTTGATTCCACTATAAAGGATTTTGCATCCAGATATATCAATATTTGTATATCCCAAACTAGGATGTACATTGTATGAAACAGCAAAAACTGGAACAAACAATATGTCCATTAATAGTAGTATGGTTAAACAAATCATGTTATACACATACAATGAAATATTATGCAACTGGTAAAAAGCCCTCAAAAACAAATGTGTATCTGAGCTTTGGAGTTAGGTAGTCTGGATTAGGCTAATGGTTCTATCACTTGAGCGAGTTGTGTAAATGCTTTGTGCATTATTTCCATGTATGTAAAATAAGGATACTAATGTCATTTAATGTAAAGCACCTAGAGCAATGCCTGGCAGAGAGTAAGTATTAATCTCTCTCTCTCTCTCTCTCTCACACACACACACACACACACACACACACAATGGTGTATGCATATGAATTTTCCTAGGACAAACAAAAACTTGGTAACAGTTGCTCTTGGGAAGACTACTTTTTCATTTTATACCCTTTCTTCAGTGTTTTACATTTTTTCTGTGTGACATATTACCCCTATTTTCAAAGTGGGAGTGGAAACAACAGACCTGTCCCTAACACATTTTTAAAACAAAAAATCAGATTACAAAGCGGAATGGCATAATTGCATCGCTGTGCTTTTTAAAAAAAATACACACATTTACATACATATACACATGTGAAGAGTTTAAAAGGATAGATACACAATATGGTTATAGAAGTTATCTCAGAGAGGACTGTAGAAGTTTTTATTTTTTTTAATGCATTTTCTACAATGGATAGTTTTTTAAAGTAAGACAAAGGCTATTTTAAGGATGGAAGTCATCTTACCTACCCCACACCTCTAGGCAATGCTATATGTTAATCATGCTAGAGGTATTGTTCCCTCTCCAAAGTCTCAAAGAAAAAATATTCTGTAACTGTTATTCTAGGGTTGGGAGTAGCCATGAAGACCTGCCAGAGTACAAAGTGGGAAGCAGAAAACAATAAGGACAATGATGATGATGATAATAATGTACACTCAAATACCTGGTTTTGTGTGGCTTACTGCATCCAGCTTCTCAGCGGCCAAAGTCACAGGCACCACATCAGCCTTCAGCTCTTCCTTTCCATCAGTGCCCACATCTTTCACAATGATGTTCACATTGACCTTCTGACCAGCCCTGGGTTTGGCTGCTGGATTAGCATGCTTCCAGAAACGCTCCTTCAAAGCCTCCAGTTCTAAACCCAAGTGTCAACCAGTATGTCAGTTTGCCATGCTCAAACTCCTTCCTTTAAGATTTTAGTTAGGAATTATAAGATAAGTGTTTTAAGCTCAGCAAATTTAAAGGGGAAAAAAGAAAACACACAAAGAAACACCAAACACTCCTTTGCTACAAATAGCTGTGTGAATTCATATAACTTAACCCAAACTAATGGACTGCTGCAACTGTTCTTACTTAATATACTTTTAAAATCATTTTAGGGTAGTAACTTACAACTGCGGTTTCTAAATATGTGCAATTCTTTTCTAAAAGGTATCAAATGGCCCTGGCTGGAGGGCTCAGTTGGTTGGAGCGTTTTCCCATACACGAAAAGGCTGTGGGTTTGATTCCCAGTCGGGGCATATACCTAGGTTGTGGGTTTGATCCCCATCTGGGGCGTGTACAGTAGGCAAATGATAGATGTTTCTCACAACGACGTTTCCCTTTCCCTTCCTGTCTCTTTAAAAAAAAAAAAATTCAATAAACATATCCTTGGATGAGGATAAAAGAAAAAATAAGTATCAGCCCTGGCTGGTGTGGCTCAGTGGACTGAGTGCCTGCCTGCGAACCTAAAGTTCGCCAGTTTGATTCCTGGTTAGGGCACATGCCTGGGTTGCAGGCCAGATCCCCAGTCGGGGGCATGTGAGAAGCAACCAATGCATATCTCTTGCAATGATGTTTCTCTCCCTTCTCTTCCCCTCTCTCTAAAAGTAAATCTTTTTTTAAAAAAAGTATCAAATGACAGAAAAAAAATACCGTAACTCTTAATTATTCAAGGGCTTCACATTTCATTGGTTTCAGTCTCCCTTTAAAAATTGCCTTATTTTGAACATTCCACTATTTATTAGAAATCTTACTAAATATTGGCAAAGTCAATTAAAAAATAGAAAAAAGAAAATGACAACAATCCAGTCAGTTATGTAACAGCAACAGAGAGAAAAGATTTTTGTGAAACTGTTATACTTAGTCAGTACAAACAGAAAGGAAATCCCACTTACAGGTTGCTCCTGAAACACACCCAACTTGTATACAAGACAATTAATAAAGAACCTACATATTAGGTACTCAAAAATAGGTTTCTTTCCTTTCCTCTCAGTGGAGCGTTGTTTAGTTTAACTTCTGGTTCCATACAACAAAATTTAACAGTGTCTAGTACAGTAAGTACTCAAAAAACATTTCTTCCCCATCTCTTAGTCTGCAACAGTTTAGATAACTTCTAGTCAAACATAACAAAACTTTCCCTCCGTGTTCTAGGCAACAGCTTACTCCTACACTTCTTTGCTAACGAAGCTATGCTAGTTCTGTTACACATCTTCCAAACTACCTCCTGCTCTGATCAAACTGACTTACACAACCTCCCAATACGTACCATTCTTTGTCTTCCAAAAATGTCCTCTCCGCTTCCACAAAGTCCATCCATTCAATCAACAAAGACTCACTGGGCAGATTTTACACACCAAATACTGTGGCTGACAGCACATGCCAACCATAAACCGGTTAGTGAGTTTCGTTGTATTAATTTCACTAGTAACATTAGTAAAAATAGCAGCCACTATTTGAGTGTTTCTTCTATGCTACCTAATGGTATGCATGATTTCATCAAATCTTTATAAGAGTCTTGTGAACCAAATAGTGCTATTTTTTCTCCTTTTTTTTTTTTTAAAGATGGCTTAAACAAGCCAACAGCACACTCAAGGTTAAACAGTAAATGGCATGGTCTAGATTCGAACTCTAGTCTTGCTATAAAGCTTAGACTCTTAATTATCATGTCACATGGCTTCAGCAGAGGCCACACCCAATTCTACCTGTGAGTCAGGAAGTTTACCTAACATGGTAATACTGGAGTTCTGTTTTGAAGGATCGTTGGTTCATTCATTCATAAGGAAGAATGTCTACAATGTACCATCCACTGTGGAAGCACTAGGGATAGAGAAGGTAACAAGCCTGAACACCCTACTCAAAGTATAAAGGGGAAGTAAACAAGAAATTACATCCACCTATTCTTCAGGCGTTCCTATAACCACCTATTAGAAGAAACTTATCCTTCCTCTGAACTCTTAGAGCACTTTATTCTAAATGTTTCCTTCAGTAAAGAATACTTTTCCCTTTTCTTCACATTATTTAATTTTTTCCAATTAACAGTGACACATGTTCATTATAAAAGATGTCACTTGCCACTTTCTCTCCTGCATACTTATCTTCCTGACAACAGTGTAAGTAGCTAAGTGTAGAATAAGTGTCAGATTTCCCTTGGTATGTCCTATACCATCTTGCATGTCTAGCATTTGTTGAATGAGTAAAAAAATACAAATACATTAAGTTTTACAGGTAATTTCCTGAACCAAAATATTTATCTTTAACTGAAAAACTGAATAGTACCGCTTTTATGAATGTCATACCACAACACAATAGCCATGTACCTCTTTTGTATATTAACCTATCAATAGGTTTCCCTCTTAAACAAGTTTTAGAATATTCTGACACACTGCCAAATTTTTCTAAATGGGATTCTACCCATATCTGGTACAGGCATACCTCAGAGATAGTACAGGTTTGTTTCCAGACCACTGCAATATAGCAAGTATTGCAATAAAATGAGTCATAACCTTTTTGCTGGGGGAGGATCCTGCCTTCAATTTGTAAAAAAAAAAAAAATGCAACATCTGTATAGTGCAATAGGGCCACACACAATAAAATAAGATGTGCCTGTACATCCACAGAATAAGATCATGTTTGGTTATTGGTTCTTCTTGTGTTCCCTGTCATCCAAAGTGGCATGTAATTGAAAGCTTCCAGAATAAATCATTCTGGAGAGGCTCCCCACAATTCAAAAGATTACCTCTGTTGGTTTCAGGTTCTTCAAGTATCACAAAGGAATCTTCATCAGCACCCAGCCGAGGTTTAACGAAAACATCTACCCCCAGCTGCTTAAGTCTATCCAGAGTGAACTTCCTTGTTTTCTCAGATGGCACAGCTGCTGCTGATTTAGTTTGCTGCCTGGGTTCTTCCGCTTTGTCATCTGCTTTGTCTGGTGTTTGTATGCCTTCTACTCCCTCCGGGGTATCCAGTTCAGGTGCTACAGGCCCTCCAGTTTGATACCCATCATTGTCCTTATTCCCAAGAAAGCTGGATTCCTGCTGTGCCACTGAGCTGTCGCCCCCAGATGAAGGTCTAGAATCACTCTGCTTGTGTTTATCCTGAATTTCTAGTTCTTCACTTCCCATCACATCTTTAATGCAAGACTCATCTGATCCAGTAGTCATCTGGGGTTCCTTCGAAACTGAAGGGAGTGCATTAGTTTCCATTTTATATCCTGTAGCTGTTATCAGCTCAGAATCTTTGTTATGACGGTCACTATTCATCTCAGTTGTGTTTGCAGTGTCTATGATTTCTTTGTGATGGCTTAATTGATACTTAGATGACCTAGAGAAAGGGAAATAAGCTGGAGTTGAAAATGATCCTAAATATGAAACATTCTTATCCATTACGACAGAACAAATCAGTTAAATCAATTTTAACAGTGTAAGGTATCTGAACTTGTTTGCTACAAAATGGAATGTTTATGAAAATAATAATCACAGGAAAGAGGGTTCTTACTTCAGTAACGCCATGGCATTTCCCTGGCAAGTGGGCCGGGGTTTACGTTTGAAGAAATCGTGAATGGTTTTATTCTCAGGCACATGATATGGAAGATTAAGTGCGGATTCTATAAAATGGAACAAAACAAACAAATCTACACACTGTATATTCTGAAATATCACTTCATATTCAGCTAACTAAACAGTACAGCCAACACCATCACCAGAAACAGAAAACAATCCTGGCTTTAATAAGACAGGATCTAAGTACAAAAGAACTTCCTGATGACCAGTGGCTTTTTAACCTGGCTGTGAAATCAAACTGGTCCAGGAAGTTTTTTAAAACTATAGATTCTTGGACCGCATTTCAAGCCTACTGAATCAGATCTTCTGTGGAGCCTAAGAATTTACATATTTGTAAAGTTCCCAAAGGGATCTTAATGCAGCCGGTTCATAGAAAACCACTTGAAAAAACCCTCCCTCCTTACCACAACTACAGTTCTGAAAATTTTCTCAGTTTGCAGTAATGTCCCCAGGGCTTCAGAACAATAGCCACCCACCAAGATCAACTCTAAACTTGATATTATAACCCAATTAATATTAGGAGTGTTAAACAAAAATCCCCAGCATCTAAATTGAGCTTACAAAGAAATATTGTGATTTGCCTCAAAGTTTACTGTACTGATTTGCATTACCTCGAATAAGGCGCTGAGTCTCACTATGCAGTTTTTTTAATGCTTCCTTAGTTAACTTGGCTGCCTTCCTTTCCTTAAAGAAAACAAAAAGTGAGAATACATTAACACCATAGATATTCAGAAAGAGAGTTTACTCTCTCCAAGAAAAGAGGATGGAGAGGTAACAGTAAGCACAAATAAGCTCAATACAATATAAAACCCAAGGAACTCATTTACTTGAATTTGCAAGGCACAAAGAATCAATTCAATCCAATCCATTATTGTGTCCCTACTATGTACAAAGCATTATCTTGGGTACCAGGAAAATACGGTGAACATGATAAAATATTTACCCCTCCGAAATTCAAAATCTCCCAGGGAAAGAGGCCAGTATGACAACGATACAGTACAGGGCTCTACCTTACCTTCCTCCCAGTGCCTTTTGATAACTCACTTTCTTCTTCAAATGTAGAAACCCCACTCTCCAAAGATAGTTGCTTTTCCTAAAAGAGATTACAAGTTAAATAATATGGACAAAAGTGAAACTGAAATAAGAAGATGCTGCTTATTCAAATATTGCTTCTGTGCTCCAACATTATATCATTACATCATACTACATTAATGTATCAATAATTATCAAATAGACTATTTTAAACACAGCACACTATAATGCCTAGAAAACAAATTAGATGTCTCAAACAGAATTTGGGCCCTCATTTCTTATACCTCTGTATTACATCTTTACCTAAGGAGAGACAATGACTCTCAGGCAGCTGCAGATACTCTTATAAAGAACAATTATGCTCCCAAACACTCAGGACAATGATGCTTTGATGTGTCTTTTTGATACCCTTCCTGAAACCCTACTGGTTCATTTCTTAGAGGCCACATGATTATAAAAGTTACATCTCTGCCCCATTATTTATCTGCTTCTTACACAACATAAAGTATCTTATTTTCCCCCCAGCATTTCCAGGAGGGCAATCAAAGTACTAGTTTCCAAACAAGTTAGCATGTCTATCATTTGTACTGTATGATTCCAAAGTTAACAGCTAAAAAACTTAAATCAATTGATACATGTTTTTCTTCAGTTAAAAAAAAAAAAGTAAGGTTCCAACAGTAAATCAGAAAATAAAGCAAAGGTTAGAAGTAACAGGTTAGTTCTTACTGCAATAATATTTTACTTGCCTTGTGCTTTTTTACTTTGTTTTTCATAGCTGCCCTAATGGATTCTAATGACTCTTCATCTTCCAATGGAGAGTTATTTTCCTCCTCCAACCCAGTTTCAAAAAGGTCTTCATCCACAAGAAGACAGCCACTATCATTAAATGGTTGTTTCCCTTCTTCTTCCTGGATAATCCATAAAGAAAGAGTAAAATCCAATTATTTCAAAATCCAATGTTTCACAACATCATAAAGCAATTTGGATCAGGCAAGAAGAAGTCCATGTTTCATCAACAAATATATGGCATTCTAGAACTTACTCACTAGGTTCCTAAGCCACAGTCATCCCTTAAAGTCTATGCTATGATTTTATGCAACTGTCCAAAACTAACTTAAAAAACAGTAAATATTTTTGAAAAGTCAATTAAATACATAGTAAGAAACTAGTTTATAAAACTTGAGGATGGTTTTTCTAGTTAGCAAATTAGACTTCTCAGTAATGAATGCATGAAAAATCCTTCTTTGAAATGTAGATTTCATCAGATCAGAAGCAGCAGAGAATTAGCCCATGTGCTCCCAAAGAAAATCAGAAACCCATTTTTTTGGAAGCATCCTCCCTGTGTCTGAAATGGAGAACGAGACCAAGTTTTAAATCACATACCTGATTACTTAATGCAAAAACAATCAACTCTAAGCCATATTCTGAGTGCAAAAAAACTCAAGAACTAAAAATAACCTTTCCCAAAATGTTATTCTGCCTTAGAAATAGCAAATTGTTCTTTAAAATGTACCTCATTATTTGTTTCCTTCTTTTTTAGCCGCCTAATTTTCTCCATCTTTCTCTCCTCTTTCTCAAGTCTTCTCTTAGATTTCACTTTTGCTTTTCCTCCACCTCCATCTTTATCACATAAGGGTTTTCTGTTAATCTTTCTGTCAGCTGTAAAGTCCAGAGTATTTTCAGACTGGAGACTCAGCTCTAAAGATGTCACTTGGGTTTCAAGATGTTCCTGGTACAAAGACTCCTCGATGTCACTTTCATCGCTGTCTGCCAGAGTTTTATAAATCCTTCTGACTTTCCCATTTTTTCCAGGATATAAATTCTCTTTATCTTCTTCTTCAGCAATGTCATAGGTAGCTTTCTCTGGAGAGCCATTTGTGTCCTCTCTTTCAGAGTCACTGTCTTGTAGCACCTTCCTGCTTTTCACTTTCTTACTCACAAATATCTCTTCATCTGAATCTGAAGGAAACAACTTTTTTTTAGAGGTGTACTGTATTTGGCCTTTCTCCTAGTCCCAGTAAACATATCTGATTATCCAAAAACATACTCAATTATCCAAGTGATGTATCACCTGGAAAATTATGCAACTACCACTAAGAACTGACTGTAGCAAAGCAAACCTAAAAATATATTTGATAAACATTTTCCCTGGAAAAATGTCTCACTAAGAAATGTAATTATGTATCTTTACAGTGGGAAAAGTTGTTTAAATCCTTCTGGCAGGTGTTAAACATCCTTTTATTGTAGAATGAATGCATTCAACCAGGCAATGTGATAGCTTCTAAACATTTTACACATTCAATAACATTACAGAAATGATTATTTTCAAAAGGGTACAAGCACTATTATTTTGCTGTTATAATAATTTAATAAATTATTAATAATTTAATAAATCGAGAAAATAATGAAATTAATACAATCTACTTACAACCCAAGCCCCCACATTTTATTCCTAAAAATAAAAGCACTATTACAAACCTCTTTCACTTAAGGGCTCAGTTGTTTCACAGCTGCCCTGTCCACTGTCTGAAGGACTATCCACTTCTTGTGAAATAAGTTTTTGATCACTGATTTCTAGGTGAACCTAGAAAATAAGAATATACTTTGCATTAACCAGCAGGTGGCAGGAGTTCTAAGTACATAATAATATACAAATCATGATGGGACCATCAGGCTGAAATAAGGAAAAAAATTAATTCAACGGTTCAATGAATGGATGACATTAAGAATTCCTGGACAAAAAATAAAAAAAAATCACTGTTCGCCTTTAGAGGATTCTATAGAACCAACTCTTTATCGTGAGTACAGTAGTTCCCCTTTATCCACAGTTCCACTTTCCATAATTTTAGTTACCCATGGTCAACCATGGTCAGAAAATATTAAAGGGAAAATGCCAGAAATAAACAATTCATAAGTTTTAAATTGCATGCCATTCTGAGTAGCAGGATGAAATCTCACACCATCCCACTGCGTCCCACTCAGGACATGAATCATCCCTTCGTTCAGTGCGTCCATGCAGAATATACTATCCACCTGCTAGTCACTTAGTAGCTGCTTCAGTTAGCAGATTGACTGTCGTGGTATCACAGTGCTTGGTTCAAGTAACCCTTATTTTACTTAATAAATGGCACAGGAGTGGTGATGCCGGCAATTCAGATATGCTAACGAGGAGCCATAAAGCACTTCCTTTAGGTGAAAAGGTTAAAGCTCCTGGCTCATTAGGAGAAAGAAGAGAAATCTTATGCCAACGTTGCTAAGATCTACAGCAGAATGAATCTACTAAGAATGAATCTTCTGTTAAACTGTAAAGAAGGAAAAAGAAATTCATGTTAGTTTTGCGGTCATACTTCAAATTGCCAAAGTTATGGCTACGGCATGGTAAGTGCTTAATTGCTTAGTTAAAATGGAAAAGGCACTAAATTTGTGGATGGAAGACATGAACAGAAAATGTGTTCTGAGTGACAGCCACATGTTGTGGCAGGAAGCATTGAGCCTATATGGAGACTTCAGCAAGGGATCCCTTGAAACAAGTGACAACCAGCCATTTCCTGCAATATAACCAGGGTTGGTTAAGTAAGATATTTTAAAAGAGACCACATTCACATAACTTTTAATACAATATGTTGCTATAATTGTTTTATTATTAGTTATTGTTAATCTCTTACTGGTCTAATTTATAAATTTAAACTTCATCATAGGTACATATAGGGGAAAAAAAAAGAATATACATATAAGGTTAGGTACTATATGCAGTTTCAAGCACCCACTGGGGATCTTGGAACATAACCCCTGCAGAAAAGGAGGGACTTCTGTAATAATAAATGAAAAGAATCAAGCATTTATTATGCTTTTTCTTTGTGAACTGTTTCTCAGTGTATCCAAATGACATGTTAAATAATATCATAGAGAGGTAATGCAGGTGTGGGACATGCTGTAAGACAACCTACTTGTAGGTTCTATGTTTAAATTGAACTATTTTTAAACTAAAACAATTTATACTTTTTTTTAAGCTGAATTTACTGGGGTGACATTGGTTAATAAAATTACATAGGTTTCAAGCGTACAATTCCATAAAACATCATCTGTATATTGTACAATATTTTGTGTTTACCACCCAAAGTCAAGTCTCCTTCTGTCATCATTTATTCCCCCTTTACCCTCTTCTACCTGCCCCACCCATTTAACAATTTGAAAAAACAAGAGAGGGAGGGGGACCAATAAAGAGTTAAGATATATACATACACACACATATCAACAATTGAAATATGCAGACTTTCTTTGGATCCTAATGCACACAAACTGAAGGCATAAATGAGTGAAGGGGACCTGAATACTTCTGCACACTGACTAGATATTTAATATTAAACAATAATTATGAACTTTTTAGGTGTTGTAATCAAATTGTGGTATCTTTTTTGGAAAGCGATTACCTTTTAGAGATGCATAATAAAATATTTGTGGAGGAAATGTCTAGAATTTGCTTCCAAATAATCCAGTGAGGAAGAAATGGATGGGATTATAAATGAAATAAGACTGGCATGCTTTGATAACTGTTGAAGTTAGATATAGGTTCATTATACCCGCTCTTCTACATTTGTATATTTGGAAATTTCTAAACAAAAAAAAAGTCACAAGTAAAACAATCTGAGTGACCAGTTTGCGACCCAGCTGCCCTAGGTGCCAGGTCTCCAACCTCCTTGGTGTTCTTAGAGCTCCGAGTCAACTTGATAAGGGGGAAAATATTAACATCTGTCGTGTAGTACGGCACGAGGCCTCACACTAATGACTTCTCCAACTATTAGATTGATTTCAATACATGGAATAATTATTAAAATAATAACCAAAGATAACATGTACTGAATAATCGCCGAGGATAATCGTGTATGTGCTGACGGTCCTCCCAACAATCCAAAGCAATAAAGCTATTAGTTCTGTCTGTGGATCCCTAAACTGAGTGCAGGTAACAACACAGCTCAATACAAGATGTTGTTAATCACTTCATTGTAAGTAGTTTGCAGCAGTATCAGCAACAGTTAAAAGACAAGACCAGGAACAGGGCGAGAAAAGAAAGTCTCAAAAAATATAGTAATCAAGATAATTTTTTTAAAACATGCAATATTTTTTGCCCCAACTGGTGTGGCTCAGTGGATTGAGTGCCAGCCTGTGAACCAAACCGTCCTTGATTTGATTCCCAGTCAGGGCACAGGCGGGGTTGCCGGCCAGGTCCCCAGTTGGGGGAAGGGGAGTGGGGGATGGGAAGGGAGAGCCGCCAGAGGCAACCACAGAGTGATGTTTCTCTCCCTCTCTTTCTCCCTCCCTTCCTCTCTCTAAAAATAAATAAAATATTTTTCAAAATAACATTAAATTAAAAAAATAAAAAGCATGCTGTATTTTTTAACAAACTCAGATTGGCAAACTGAGGCTCATGAGGTCAGCCGTTTGTTTTTGTAAATAAAGTTTTACTGAAACCAGAGCCAGAATTAGGGTGAGGGGAGTGAGGCTGAGTAGTACAAGTGCAGGGTCAAATTTTGTCTTTATTTAAAAGTTTGATATTTTATTCAATATCAAGTAACGGGCTTTTTTGTGTTAATTTTTATGTTTTTCAATGTTGCTTTAAAATAATCATCGTGATGACTGAGTTTTCTGGCGTCTCCCTAAATTTTGTTCCCAAAGAGAGTGGGTATCTCACCCTAGTCCCACCCCAGAAAAGAACACAGGGCTGGGGACAGAAGTGGTTTCTATGCCCAATTCCGCCAGCTGGCCTAGCAAGCCACCATCTGGGAGGCGCTGAGACAGGTACATCTCCTTCTGGGGGCCCCACGCCAGGACTTCAAAGGCCCCTTCCAGACCCAATTAGGAACTGCCTGAGACCCCGCCGTCCATTCACAGAGAATCCTGCCCCGCATCCCAGCAGCCCGGGTCGGCTAGGGCCTTCCTCTCTTTCGGGAAGAGGTAAGAGGAAGAACTCCCACAACAGGAAACGCGCCAAAGGTGAGAGCGGGCGGGGCAGGCTGAGGAGGAGCTGGGCGGCCGGCTGCGCGCGCCGTAAAGACCAGGGGCCGAACCGCTGAGTAGACCGAGGCGCGGGAAGCCCGGCGCCGGGACTGGACCGGGAGACCACGGGGCCCCGAGTGGGGGGCGTCTATCTCTCCGCGCCGAGAGGCCGAGCCGCCCGGTGCACATCGGGAGCTGTAGTCCTCCCACCCTCTCAAACCCGTTCCGCGGGGCTCGACCCCTGCCCCACCCCACCCCTCCGCGCCCGATCCCCGCAACCGCGGATGGGCCCCTGCGCACGAACTCACCTCACAAGCCACTTCGCCTGTCATGACTCCAGTCTCTCCAGCGCTTCGCTCGGGACGATACCGGCCTCGGGCTGTCTGAGCCGCGGCGCAGCAGCTCCCGCCGTCTCCAGCCCCGCAGCGACTTTAGAGCTTTCGCGCCTACTCCGAGTGGAGGTTAGACCGGTCCCGATTTGCACCAATCCAGAGGCAGCTTTCTATGTGAGGCCACGCCCCCACACCGCCCTACGAATCACGAAGCGCCTTCGGCCAATCCTGCGAGTGTGATATGGGTTGGGTTGGCGGGTCGCGGCTCTTCTTGACAATTGAACCCGCGGAAGGCTGGAGGCGTTGCGGCCGCTAGGGTGTCGGGCCCTCTGGCCTTGAAAGACTGTACCTTTGAAGTGGTGGTCTTTCACCTTTGACCCTGCCACAGCGCGAGAGCTTCCATCTATCAGCAAATTGGGGAGTTAAGTTCCTGCGCCAGGCAGGAAGTAAGCTGTGAGAAGATGCCTGAGCGCCAGAGGCGATCCCTGTCATGTGCTAGAGTCCAATACCCGGGAGGGTTTCCTCCAGGACCTCCATCCCTGGAGCAGACACATCCTACCCGCTCCTTGTATTTGGCACTCATACCAGTGAACATAAAAAAAAAAAAAAAAAAAAAAAAAAAATTGTGAGCAACTCAGACAGAGGTTATCCTTGGATAGCCTTTATAATTCTACTTACGATTAATTCGAGGATGCAGAAAACACCCACCCATCCCACTCCTGGGCTCTTTAGATAAGGCAGGAAAAAGAATAAAAGGCATGGAATCAGAGGAAACCCAGACAATTCTTTTCCCTTGTCACTGTGCTGGTTGCTATCTTTTTGCCCCTCCAAGGTCCATTCTCCATCTTTCCTTATCCTACTCTATCTAGGCAAGGCTGACTTCTCCCCTGCTGCATTCCCGTGCTCCCTTACCCTCTGGCTTTGAGTTGGGTCAAGCTAACGGAAAGCACTTCACAAGGAAGAGATCAGAGGGCACCAAGAAGGAAAGTTCACAGCACTGCCGCCCCCACGGCAACCCCAGGATCCTATCTGCTGTTAGAGTTGACCCACTGACCAACTCATCCCAATTTTCCCAGGACACTCTCACCTCCCAGGAATCACCTCCTCATCACTTCTCAACATTGAAAGACTCACCTCCCAGGAATCTCCTCAGTCCCAGGCAAACCAGGATAGTTATTCATCCTCTCCATTGGCCTCCTCTTCCAAGTTTCCACCTTTAGCTGGGTTCAGATAAAAGTCTCTCTCCTCATCTACATTTCTTCACCTCCTCACCACTTCTCCACCCACTTCTGCCCCCACAACCCCACCACCAAGAGCCTATCATCCTTTCTCTTCACATCTCAGTCTATCTACTGTTTCACCCACTTTACTATTAATTTCTACTTTGGTGATTCCCAAATATACATCTATAAGCACTCCTCCCTCATAATGGGAGGGCAAATTTATTGGGGAGTTGCCCTGTGGACAGAAACACTTGCAAGAATTTTGAAAACATTATCTTATTTAATCTTCAGAGTAACTTTGTAGGCAAGTAATATTACTATCTCAATCTTAGCAAATGAGGAAACTAAACTTTAAAAGGCTAGTAACTTGTGGAGCCAATATTCAATATGACTCCAGAGCTCACACTCCTCAGAAAGGTTAGAAAGACATTGCCTGAGCACCCTCTGCATTCTCCCTCTGTCCCCTGTTTTGCTTTCCCTGATAACACTTCTACCTAAAATTCTCTATTTGTGTACTGTTGCTCAAAGAAGGCAAGTACTTTAACACCATATTCTTACTATCTAAAATAATCGTTCTCAAATTTGAGCATGCATCAGAATGATGTGAAGGGCTAGTAAAAACAGATTGTTGGACCCCACTCCCAGAGTTTCTGATTCAGCATGTCTCATGTGAGGCCTAAGAGTTTGCATGTCTAACAAACTGCCAGGTGATGCTGCTGCTGCTGCTATGGAGGCCCTCCTTTGAGAACCACACTTTAGAACACGCCTGGCTCATGATAGCAAAGTCAATAGATATTTGTTGAACTAATAAATTCAGTCACTGTATTATTCTTCTTGAACCCCTTCTGGAAGTGAATGAAGGAGGTAATACTCGTGATGTTAGCATTTTCAGAAGTAATTAGCATTTTCCTCTCTTTACAGAGCACCTCTTCAGTCACCAGGGAAACTAAGAAAGAGAGCTCTGATTTAGACAATGAGTGGAAGCGGTGAGCTAGGAAGGGAAAACCTTTTATTCTATATATTGTGCGAAGCTAAAGGGAGTCTGTATTTGGAATTAGCAGTCTGTATGCTCAATTTTGGTGAATGACACCATAATCCATCACTCACCAATTTAGAAACCTGGGAGTCACCTTGACTCCTCTCTGTCTCTTGACTCTCAAGGTTAATCATCCAATGTTTATGAAGTTGACAGATGGCAACAAAGGAAAGATCTGGAATGTTCATTCTGCAGGGATAAGCCTGAACCTGTCCCATAAATGGCTTCATGGTCTTACGGAAGTCATTAGCTTCTGAGAGCCTTGTTTTCTCTATTTGAAATTAGAAAACATCCCTGGCTGGTGTGGCTCAGTGGGTTGAGTTCCGGCCTGTGAACCAAAAGATCGTTGGTTTGATTCTCAGTCAGGGCACGTGTCTGGGTTGTGGCCCAGGTCCCCAGTTGGGGGTGTGCGAGAGGCATCTGACTGAGGTATCTCTCATACATTGATGTTTCTCTCCCTCTCTTTCTCCCTCCCTTTCCCTCTCTCTAAAAATAAATAAATAAATACTTAAAAAAAAGAAATTAGAAAACATTGGATTAGATCATGAATCTCAAATGGGTTTAATTAGCAGAGCACCTGGAAGTAAGGTACTGTATAGGAAATACTTTGCAGTACTGACACATTCAATCTAGTCATATATATTAGGAAACATTTTCACTAGTAGGATCTTTAATTGTATCACCCAAAATCAATATAAAAAAAGCAATTCTGAAGTTACATGTCTGTGAAACAGTAAGGCATGTAATTAATTTAACATGTTCATCCCATTCCAAAATTCTATTTATATTTGCTTGAAGACAAAATCAGATTCCAAAGTCTTATGAAAGTTTGGAGGGAAAACGCTGATTAAATTGTACCTTTTAGTTCACCTTTTCTGAAAACTGAGAAAGGCTACCATGTTAAATTTTTAGTCTTAGTACTCCTCTGGAGCAAGGTGTGAAAACTATTCTGAAGTCCGAGGTCACTAAATCTTCATTCCCAGGGAAATACTGCCACCTTGTGGCGTATCTTTGTCATGTCAGTTCACCTACGCTAAAAACTTTTTTTTTTTAATCTAAAAATTATTCGCAGAGTTGTTTAAACTTTCTTTCGGTACAGTGAGATAATTGCACCTCCCAGAATGAGCTTTAAAAAAATTCATGCTGTGATTCCATAGAGTTATAAAGCTTGTTTTGGAGAGTGCCCTGTTTGAAGGCTAAGGCTGTGTTTCTTGCTTAATATAGTACCCACTGACCTTTAAAAATGAACAGGACCTGACACATAGTGGGTACTTAATAAGTAATTGTGTAATAAATGATTAAAATACCATGGCCTAAAAAACAAAACCAAAAAAAAAAAGAAAGAAAGACACCAGGGCCTTTTGCCAAGGCATAACAGCCCACACACCATCAGCTTCCTATATGTAGAATCTTCTTTACTGCAACTCTTGGCAACTTAGAGTACCTATAAAATATTCATCCACTCATCAAACAAACTTTAAGACTATACTAGATGTGGAGAATATAAAGATAAATAAAATACAGTCTTATTCTCAGAGAGGTATCCATTGCTGGCTGGAGACAGGCAAGCAAGCAAGCCTCTGTAATAGTAGAAGTGTGCACAAGTAGCTGTGGAGCCCCGAGGCAGGGGCAGCTGACCTGCCTGGGGTAAGTCAGGAGGCGATGACTCCTGAACTGAGTTTCAAAGATGAACTGGAGCTCTCCAGCCTGGCACAGGGAGGAGAAGGCATTCCAGGTATGTGTAGGGGCTTGATAAAGCATGTTGTGTTTGGGGAACTAAAAGTAGGTCAATATGACGAGAGCCCAGGGTGTGTATGTGCGTGTGGTGGAGGTGGGGAAGGCCAGAACGGAGACTGAATGTTAAACAGGGAAGAAAGTGTCTGGAATGCTATGCTTAGAATTTAGTTTTTGGACACTCAATTTAGCTTTTAGACACTGTGAACTGGGCAGCGGAGGGGTGGGAGGGTTGTTAAGAAGGAGAACAATGTGGTTAGATATATGTTTGAGAAAGGTTATTCTGGTAGCATATGAAGGGTGGATTTGAAAGGGGATTAGACTGGAGGCAGAAAGACCAGTTGTCTAGGTGGGAGATTATAAAGAGACCTGAACTAGGTCAGTGATAGTAACAGTGGAGAGGAGGAGCAGGATTGGAAAAAAGAGGCAAAATTGACAGGGCTTGTTGGAAGACTAACCCCGAGAGGTAAAAAAAAAAAAAAAAAAAAAAAAAAAAAAAAAATAGGAGGGTTGGTGTGACTCTCAGGTTTCTGGATTAGTTGAGTAGACAGATTATGGTGCCATTCACCAAAATTGAGAATATAGGTCACTAATTCCAAATACAGACTCACTTCAGCTTGGTACAAATATGTGGAGTAAAAGCTTTCCCCTTCCTTGCACACCCCTGTCCACCTGTAGTCCAAACTGGAACTCTCCCAGCTCTCCTGGTGACTGAAGAGCTATTTCCCAGGCACAGGCTCATCTCTCCATTCCACTTCCAAGCAGCCACTCATTCAGCACCCTAAACCTTCATTCAGCAGCTTTAAAAATTTTATGTATCGCCCTGGCTGGTGTGGTTCAGTGGATCGAGTGTAGGCCTGTGAACCAGAGGGTCACCTGTCTGATTCCCAGTCAGGGCACATGCAGCGGTTGTGGGCCAGGTCCCCAGCAGGGGGCCCATGAGAAGCAATCACACATTGATGTTTCTCTCCTCTCCTTCCCCTCTGTCTAAAAATAAATAAATAAAATCTTTTATTTATATATTTTCTCTTTAATTCCTTTTTTCTTTCTGACTAATGACCCAGGAAAAATGTACAAGAGAATTTTCTATGCCTTGCTTTATTCAGTTTTTTTTCTTCAGGCTTTTTGATTTGTTTTTTTTTTTGTAAAAACCCATGTTTTCATGACCCAACTTTGCCTAAAGCCCTATAGAAACTTAATGGCTTGGTGGTGCCTGTGGTATTTATGCAAGTATTTTAACATCCTCAGGACTTGGTCAATTATGTCTCAATTACATATGCCTCAACCAGTGTAGGGAGACTCTACCTATATATGTATGTTTGGGGGTAGGGTATTCTATCACAGGACAGAGAGTTTCTGCTCCACTCCTACTTGGTATTAAATTTTTAATTGAATGTTAATGCCTGACCCCCTTCAGGATATGCCAGATAATTCAACTGTACCTAGAAGGGCAGAGTGTACAGTAACTAGGACTACAGTAACTCCTTCAAGCACAATACGGTTGGAGTGGGGGAAACAACATTTTCTAAGACAGGGGATGGTACTAGACAGGCAAAACAATATTGTTCCCACTGTAGGCCTGAAGGATAGTTTTACTAGTGGTATTCAAGCAGAGGAAATAACACGATTGTCAGAATGACCCTGCTTCTGTTGGAATTTAGGGGGTAGGTCCAAGGTTGCTAAATGTCAGTGAAAAACACTGAAGTAAGTACAGAGAAAGAGGGAGCATATTTTAGAGAAAATGAAATAAGTAAAGGCACAAAGACATGAATGATGGAAGATTTTCAGGGAATTGTTCAACTAGTGGGGTTATAACGATGGAATGGAAGGTAGGGGATAAAATGTCAAGGTTGTTCAGTTAAATTTAACTCAGTAAGGATCTATATTGGTTCTTTGGAGCATGAATAACTGCTAGATAATGGGATAGAGAGAACAAAACCAGATATGTTCATTTGAGGATGAAACGTGCACAAATAAATATATTGCAAAGCAAATTTTGATGAGTGCTAGAGGAAAGATATGAGATCTATTCTCTGGAAGCAAAATTTTAGCAGATCTTGAATATGAAGTATGGAACTTTAGACAAGATATACCCATAATACGGTCATTCACTCACTCCATAAACCTTTATTGCACATTGTGATAGCTTGTTAGAATTATCACAGCTCTCTGTGTTCTCTCTTTTTCAATATGATTTTGCTATACCTCCCATCTAATTCTCATTCTCTTAAATCTGGGCTGTCCTTGTTACTTGCATTGAACAATAGAATACAATGAAAGCAACATTGTATATACAGCTCCTCAGGCTAAGTCTCAAGGAGCTTTGGAGCTTTCAGTTGAGAACATTCCTGCCACTACTTAAGAAACCCAAAACATCTTGTTGGATGGGCCACATAGAATAGATTCAGGCACTTTAACCAACAGTTAACCGCCAGGCTTGACCATCTTGGACTATTCAACAACAGTGAGCCTCCAGATGAATGCAGCCAAGTGAGTGACCAAAGGTGAGACAAAGAGAAGAATGGACCAACTAAGCCTAGCTAATTTACAGGACTGTGGGCAAATAAATGAGCCATTATATTTTAGTGTGGTTTGCTAAGCAGCAGTAGACCAGTGAAACAAGGTCCTACCATGGATTAGACACAGAGGATACAGTATTAAACAAAGTTTCTACTCTTATGGATGTTATATTTTTGTAGCAGAAGACAGACAATAAGTAAGTAAATAAATAGGTAATGTCAGGTAGTGATAAATATTTTGAAGAAAAATAAAGAATGTTAAGGGGTTAGACGGTAGACCCCAAATAGCCAAAGCTATCTCAGGAAAGAACAACAAAGCTGGAGGCATAACACTCCCTGATTTCAAACTATATTATACATGTATAGTAATCAAACCAGTATTGTACTGGCATAAAAACAGACACATAGATAAATGGAACAGAACAGAGACCCCAGCTCTAGCCGAGTGGCTCATTTGGTTAAGCATTGTTCTATACACCAAAAGGTTGCGTGTTTGATTCCTGGTCAGGACACATACCTAGGTTGTGGTTTCAGCCCTGGTTGCAGTGCATACAAGAGGCAATCAAACAATGTTTCTCTCTCACATTAATGTTTCTCTCACTCTCCTCTATCTCTAAAATCAATTATAAAAATAACATCCTCAGTGAGGATTTTTTCAAAGAAAATAAATGTTAAAAAAAATGAACAGAGAGCCAAAAATTTAACTCATGCACATAGGGTCAATTAACTTACAATAAAGGAGCTAGGAATATACAGTGAGAAAAGAACATTCTCTTCAATAAATGGCATTGGGGAAACTGGACAGCTAAATACATAATAATAAAACTGTATCACTATATACCATACCAAAAAATTAAGTCAAAATGGATTGAAGACTTGAATATAAGATCTGAAACCATAAAATTCTTAGAAGAAAACAGGCAGTAAGCTCCTTGATATCATTCTTGGCAATGGTTTTTTTGGATCTGACACCTAAAGCAAAGACAACAAAAGAAATATAAATAAGTGGGACTACATCAAACTAAAAAGCTTCTACAAAGCAAAGGAAACCATCAACAAAATGAAAAGCCAAGCCACTTAATAGGAGAAAATACTTCAAATACTATCCAAAAAAAAAAAGAACTCCTACAACTCAACAGCAAAATAAAATTAAATTTAAAAATGGGTAGAGGAACTGAACAGAAATTTTTCCAAAGAAAGTATACAGATCGTCAATAGGTACCTACGTGAAAAAATGCTCAAATTCACTAATCATCAGGAAAATGCAAATCAAAGCCACAATGAGATATCACCTCACATCTGTTAAAATGGCTATCATCAAAAGACAAGAAATAAATGTGGTGAGAATGTGGAGAAAAGGGAACCCTCGGGCACCATTGATGGAAGTGTAAATTGGTGCAGGCAGTATGGACAACAGCATGGAGATTTCTCAAAAAATTTAAAATAGAACTACCATATGATCCAGCAATTTCATCTCTGGGTATATATCAGAAGACAATGAAAACATTAACTTGAAAAGATATAAGTACCCCTATGTTCATTGCAGTATTATTTATAATAGCCAAGATATGAAAACAACCTAATTATCCATCAATTGATGAATTAATAAAGACATGATATATATAGATTTTTTCAGCCATAAAAATGAATGAAATCTTGCGATTTGCAACAACAGGAATGAACCTTAAGGGCATGGTGCTAAATGAAATAAGTCAGACAGATAAAGACAAATACCGCATGATGTTACGTATATCGAAAAAACAAACAGCACATAGATACAGAGAGCAGATTGATGTTGCCAGAGGCAAGGCGTGGAGGGTGGGTAAAATGGGTGAAGGGGGTCAAAAGGTACAAACTTCCAATTATAAAATAAGTAATGGGAATGTCCTGTACAGCATGGTGACTATAGGAAGTAATACTGTACTGCATGTTTCAAAGTCACTAAGTCAGAAGATCTTAAAAGTTCTCTGTTGGGAAATGCCCTGTCTGGTTTCAGGAACTGTAGCCCCACCAACAGGCAAGAGGGCCCCAAGGCTGTAAATAATCAAGGAGGCCTTGGGAAAACAGGCCACCGAGGAGACGAAACCTGTCCCCCCTGGTGCAGCCCCTGCCTCCCTCACATCACCCTGCTTGGCCCTGCGATGGTTGGTAGTCAATGACGGGTAAGATCCCTCAAGAGGAGGGACAACCTTAGCCAGACACAGGTGAAGTGGGCAGCAGGACAAGAGCTTGGGGCACACAGAGAAAGGGCATAAAGGCCTGCACCCCTCGGCTCGGCTTGGACATGGCCGGGGTCCTCATTCTATATGAAAAAAGTCTCCTTATCTCTTGGTGGCTCCCTCCCCCTGCCCGGCTCAGGCTTGAAACAATACTGGAGACAGCCCTAAACTGGATCTGGTGGTTCCCAGGGGAAATCAGGCCTAGAAGTAAATTCTTTAAAGCATGCTTTGTTTCTCCCTCAAAAGCCATGATAGCCAGCTCATGCTGGGATGGAAATTTACATTATTCACAGACTCTAACCCTAAACACTTTGGTGCTCTCATGTTTACTAGTCTCCTCTTGGACCCATGTAAATCGGTGTGTTCCTGCCATTTGTTTTCTTCAAAACACCATCTATTCTCTGTAAACATTAACATACTGATGTAATGAGATCACCTGCACATTCCTAGTACCTAGGCCCACTGATAACCCTTTCAATAAAAGCCTTTGGACAAAGGAGCTTGGGGCTTCTCCACTACAGGTAAGTGCCCTGTCTCCTCTCCTGGCAGACAGAGAAGTGTTTGCGACGACTCGTGCTTATTCCCCGCATCTGTGACAACCCCGGGACGGGCCTTGCGGGAATCAGAGCCCCGCCCCGACCTCAGCCGGCCCCGGACAGTGACCCTCACGTCCAGGAGCCTTGTGCTCCCTGCAGCACTTCTCATGACAAGAAAAAAATTCTGTAACTATGTATGGTGACAGGTGTTACCTAGACTTGTCGTGGTGATCATTTCATAATATACCTGAAACTAATATGTTATATGTCAGCTATACCTCAATAATTTAAAATGTGTTTATTTAAAAACAAGGGTTAGAGGATGACAGTTGTGATTAGGGACTAAGGAGAAGAGCTGCTGTTTTAGAAAAGTAAATTCTTTAAAGAAAATATTAGAGTTTTCTTTAAAAAGTGTTTTTTTTATGATTGATGTCTTTCGAGCAACTATCAGTAAGTTTTTCCATGATCCTAACCCAGATCCTTATATCTGCATTACTATCCATTTATAGGATCATGGAAGAAACTTTAGAAGTCAGCTCATCCTATCTTTTCACATAAAATAAACTGAAGCTTGGAGAAGATGTTGTCTATAATTTACTTATATTAAATATTATAATTCATTATACAATATAAAATTGTACAGTAATCATATATATTAAAATATTTCAGACTAGAAATTTTTCTTTAAAGATTTTATTTATTTATTTTTAGGGATGGGGAAGGGAGGGAGAAAGAGAGGGAGAGAAACGTTGATGTGAGAGAGAAACATCGGTCAGTTGTTTCACATGCACCCCGACCAGGACCAAACCTGTAACCCAGCCAGTGCCCTGACCAGGAATCAAACTGGAGACCTTTTGCTTTGCAGTGCAGCACCCAACCAACTGAGCCACAATGGTCAAGGTGGGCCTAAAATTTTTTACATACATGTTTGTTAACTATTTTTAGTGTAAACCTTGGAGGCTGTTAGTTAACCTATGAAGTGCCCTAATAAGAAATATACACTCTAGGAGTGGTTTGTTAGTATCTGAGAAATTCTAATCAATAGTCCATATTCCAGTAGCAACTACAGCAAGAACTTCAACTATCTTTATCCCTGGTCAACACTAGAAAGCTGTTAAATATGGGTAGATATTAGATATGGGTGAAATGAGTGGCTTCAAGATACGTGATTTGTCTAGAATTGTATTAAATTGTCTGACCAAGAGATGGGAGTGTAATGAGCCCAGCAAGAAGGCTCTCCAAAGCGATGTTATGAGCTCGGAGCTATTCAGTCCTTTCTCTCCATTTAGTGGAGGATCCTGTTACCTGATTCTGACCAGCATGTGCATTACAAATATTCTGACTAGAATTCTGCTGCTAGAATAGTATCTTATTTACCTAAAGTAAACCTTTCATGCAAAGTACTTGGCAAAGTGTCTAAAAATATCAAGGGCTGGGACTTCATTGAGCTTACAAGTTGTGTGACTGGTTTTGCCTGCTTGTTCATAAATATTTGAGCATGTGGAAGATGTCAGCGGGACTTGCTTTCACTGTAACATACTGCTTGGTAGTGAGGTTTGGGGAAGGAATATGTAGCCCATCTCTCACTTTGGAAGCTGCTGATATCACCCCTGCAATAACCAAAACTTAAAAAAAAAACCCAAAACCTCCACTCAATGAGGGCTGGAGGGGTAGAGGGATTGAGCAAAAAGGAAAAAAGAAAAGAGAAAGGACTCACGCACACGGACAACAGTGTGGGAGGACAGGGGGTGGGTGGGGGTGGAAGAGGGGATAGAGGGGATAAATGGTGATGGAAAAAATAAAATAATTTTTAAAACCCACTTAATAACCAATTAATAACTGTCTATTAATATAATATGATTAATAAGTGAGCAAATTGGCTTGGGTCAGTTTGCAACAGAAGATAATTTCTTTTTTCATTTTTTTAAATTGTTGTTCAAGTACAGTTGTCTCCATTTTCCCGCCACCACTTTCCCCTGCTCCATCCACCCCCACCTCCCGCCCTCAATCCTAACCCCCTGTGGATTTGTCCATGGGTCCTTTACACATGGCCCCTGATGACCCTTCCCCTTCTTTCCCTAGTTACTCCCCTCCCACCTCCTCTCTGGTTACTGTCAGTTTATTCTTTATTTCAGTGTCACTTGTTATATTTTACTTGCTTGTTTTTTTGTTGATTAGGTTCTACTTAAAGGTGAGATCATAGGGTATTTGCCTTTCGCCCCTGGCTTACTTTGCTTAGCATAATGTTCTCCAGTTCCATCCATGCTGTCGCGAAGGGTAGTAGCTCATTCTTTCTTTCTGCTGCATAGTATTCCATTGTGTAAATGTTCCATAGTTTCTTGATCCACTCATTTACTGATGGGCACATAGGTTGCTTCCAGCACTTGGCTATTGTAAATTGTGCTGCTATGAACACTGGGGTGCATAGGTTCTTTTGAATTGGTATTTCAGGATTCTTAGGGTATGATCCCAGCAGTGGAATTGCTGGGTCAAAAGGCAGTTCCATTTTTAGTTTTTTGAGGAAATTCCACACTGTCTTCCACAGAGGCTGCACCAGTCTGCATTCCCACCAGCAGTGTCGTAGGGTTCCCTTTTCTCCACAGCCTCTCCAGCACTTGTTGTTTGTAGGAGATAATTTCCTAAGATCACACAACAAATTGATTCTGCCACCGTTAAATACAAAACAAGTCATTTGCACCCACATTCATTAAAAGAGAAGCCAACCCATGTTGAGTCAAGGCAGACAAAGCGATGTTTTGGGAAGTTAGCTTACTGCAGTCTGGAGAACGGGCTGGGAAGAGGTACACTGGCGACAGGGACACCACCGAGGAGACGGTTGCTACGGCCCAGGCGAAGCAGAAGTCAGAGGTGCAGAAGTCAGAGGTGCAGCCTGGTGCCATGGCATCAGAGAGATCCATTTATCAGTCACGTAACTGTGAGGACATCACTTTCCTCTTGTCAGATTTAATCCCCTGCCCCCCCCACCCCGACCAAAAAATAACAATGATTCATTGAAACAGTTAACTCACTGATTGGCATGCAGTAGGCACAAAAAATGTGCTAATTCTTTTCACCACCATTAAATCTTAAGACGGAATGATGAAATGGGTGCAGAAAGGCTGGTCTGAGCCTAAACAAGGACTTATCTCTTCTTATCACCAACACTAGAAGCAACATTTGGGCTACAATGTGCTAGAATTCTCCTGCTCTTCTTGCCTGACAAGATACTTTCAAATCCACAAACTTTTTCTAAGCAGAGCACTTAGCTATAGACAAAGAACAGAAATGATAAAGAAATAATGATATCTGTCTTCAAGGAGCTTCCAGTCTTGATATTCCTTTTCTATCTTTAGTCCCCCCCACTCTGAGCTGCCTCTAGTTTTCCCAATACATGACATCGGATTCAGCTATTATTTTTGAGAAGGAACTGATGTGCCAGGCACTAGACTAGACCCTTCTTATACATTATTTCATTAACAATGAAATAATTGTTAATGAAATGTTTGTTAATTTCATTAACAAACCTACAAAGTTGATACCATTATTATCCCCCATTTTTATAGATGGAAACTAAGATGCACAGGAAGAAAAGGGGTTTATTATTTAGAATCATATAGGTAATTAATAGCTTAGCTAGAAGTCAAGTCTAATCTCTCTAACTTCAAGTCTAGTGCTATTTCCACTGTTCTAGGATGTTTTTTATATTTAAAGATGTGTGACCTTGTTATCTTATTAAAAGATATCAACTCTGTTAGAAATGCCAAGTTTTTAGGAGGATGTTAGATGTGAGTTCTCAATATAAGGATATGTATTTGATAAGTAAGGCAGATGCTACTAGTTATACTTGGAAAAATCACCAAATGAAACATCTGGCACAACAATGCTATAATATTTCCCTTTTGATGGAAGTAAATGAGACTTATACATTGTCAGCATTAATCAAATTATGATGATCACAGTCTACCTTCAAACAATATTGTACTCATTTATGAATAATGTAAGAAAATTTCCAAGGGTGTAACTTCATTTACCCACTCTGCCCTTAGAATCCTTGTTATATATTTATAAATCACATAATACATTATACATGCACATAACATATACATCTATAAACATAACTAGAGATCATTTCTGAAAAGGTCTTGTATACTGAATCCAGATATTTACCATTTCTGGTGCCCTTCATTTCTTCCTGCAGGTTTGAATTTTCATCTGGTATCACTTCCCATCAGCTTCTAGAATTTCTTTTAGTATTTCTTGTAATGCAGGTCTTCCTGAAACATATTCTCTCAGCTTTTGTCTACATGCAAATGCTTTTATTTTATCTTCATTTTTGAAGGATGTTTTTGTTTTTCTCTTCTGTCACTTTAAAGCTGATATTATTGTCTTTGGCCTCCATTTCTGATGTCATCCATCCTCTGTATCATTACTCCCCTATATGCCATGTCTTTTTCTCTGACTGCCGTTAAAACGTTATCTTTATCTTTGGTTCTCAGTAGTTTGACAACAGCGTGTGTGTGTGTGTGTGTGTGTGTGTGTGTGTGTGTGTGAGAAAAGATTTTGTTTATTTATTTATAGATCAGGAAAGACAGAGAGAGAAACATCAGTGTGTGGTTGCTTCTCGCACGCCCCTTACTGGGACCTGGCTCACAACCCAGGCATGTGTGCTGGCAGGAAATCGAACCAGTGACCCTTTGGTTCACAGGCTGGCATTCAATACACTGAGCCATACCAGCTGGGAATAAATGTGGCTTTATACATATTTATCTTGCTTGCAGTTTGTAGGATTATAGCACACTTCTTGGATCTGTGTATTTTATCTTTCATCTATTTTAGAAAACTCTCAGCTGTTACCTTTTCAAACACTTTTTTGTTGTTGATTTTCTCTGTCTGGGACTCCAATAACACATATGTTAGAACATTTAATATTGTCTCGGTTTTTGGACTCTATTTTACACTTTTAACTCCTGTTTTTCCTCTTTGTATTTTAATTTGGATAATTTATACTGACTTTTCTTCAGGCAGCTGATTCCTTCCTCTGTGGGGTTCAGTCTGCTGTTAAGCCCACTGAAAATCATTCTTCATTTCTTACATTTTATTTTTCATTCCTAAAACTCCCATTTGATTCTTTTTACAGTTTCCACCTCTCTGCAGAAATTCCCCACCTGTTCATACATTTTATCCACCTTTTCCACTGGAACTTTTACATAGCTGTTTTAAAGAGTTTGATCATTTTACATGCATGGCCCATGGACATGTACAATGGTGTGGGGATTGCCTGAGGGAGTGGAGGGTGCTGGGTGGAGGGGCAAAAGAGGAAAAAAAGGGACATTGTAATAGTATAATCAATAAAATATAATTAAATAATAATTAAAAAAGAATTTGATCATTTTAAATCTGAGCTACCACTTTATCTGCTTCTAGCAATGTTTCTGCTCTTAACCATAGTTTTTTAATTTTTTTGGTTCTATATGCATCTCATAATTTTTAATTACATGTTTTTGCGTAAAAGACTTGTAGAAACCAACATAAATAGAAAAGAACAAACCCCTTTTTGTCAGGTCATTAGTGTGGCAGAAATAAGTCGATCTACCCTGTAGTTGAGTGGGGTCTGAGGTCTGTTGCAGTTTTAGTTAGAATCAGCTCATTAGTCGTTTCAAATTTTTTGTTTGGTTGGTTGGTTGGTTTCAAACATTTTGAGAGTCAGGACTTCCCCTTCTGCAGGGCTTGGACTCTGTGCATCAGCAATATTTTAGTAAACACTTTATACTTTAAGCCAGTTCCCAGATTTCTAAACTGTGAAAGATCTCTCTCTACTTTAGAATTTGGCTGCTAGGCTTGGAAGGTCCTGGAGATTTAGCCTCAGGCCAGGTTTTCTGTGCCATGGGAGGTCCTTCTCCACGGCCACCCTCCTCCCGCCTCAGCAAGCTGCCTGCGGTCCCCTTGATGGAGGCCTGTCATGCCCCTGCTTAACATTTTTTTTTAGTGGACACACCCATACATAGATTAATAAAAGCCTTTTCCCTCTATGTCCCAAATAAGAAAAAAGGAAACTGAAATTGAATTTCACTATGGGCCCACAAACTCTGCCTCTGGGGAAATAATGAAAATGATCAGAATGACCCTTCCTTCTGCTGGGACTGTGACCCAGACCAAGTGCTTCAGGACCCAGAGACTCTGTTGTAAGGTTGCAGGCGTCCACCGCATCGCTGACCCCAACTAAGAGAAGAAGTACCTTCTCGGGGCCCAGGACCTTTTAGGTGGTTGAAGAATCCTATTTTTAAACAGAAGGCTAAATTCACTGAGGCTACCATCAAGATATGGTCTGGGTGTTAAATCTAATAATAAATAAATGGTCTGGAGGCCCTGGCTAGGTAGCTCAGTTGGTTAGCACTTCATCCTGATACCCCAAGGTTGTAGGTTCGGTCTCCAGTCAGGGCACACACAAGGAGCAACCAATGAATGCATAACTAAGTGTAACAACAAATTGATATCTCTCTTCCTCTCTCATCAATAATAAATAAATAAATAGTATGGAAAGACTCTGATTGGATTCTGAGGCTTGGTATCCTAAAATTTTCATCTAATGAGTTCAAGAAAGCAAAATACAATCTAATTCTAAGAGACGTTGCACGCCTAGGGGCTAAGCATTTGGGCTCTGGAGCTAGAATGCCTAGATTCAATTCCTTTCATCTCAGCCTTGTATTTAGCTCTTTTGTGTTTTTTTAATGATAAGTTGGAGATAATGGTATTACCTCCTTCATAGGGTTGCTGAAGATTATGTAGTTAATATATATTTATTTATAAGTTAACATAGAATAGTATTGGCTCATAACAAACAATATTAAAATGTTTTCAATTATTATTAGCACTACCTTTGTCAGATTCAGAAAACAGGTTGAGCGGAAAAAGATATAAATTAAAATTTGTGGCCCAAATCACCTTACCTCATATACATACTCTCAGTCCAATGTTTCCAAATATATTTCCCATATAACTCAGAGACTCTGTTTCATAACTACCATCCTTTCAGGACTTAATATGCAAATGTCCTCCTGTGTGGATATCGTGGACCTATAAGGCTTAGTGACAGGGAGGAGCCAACCTGAGCTGGCTCCTTGGCAAGCAGAAAATGCCTTCACAGTCAGGGAGCTGGAAAATTGGATGGATGGATCATGCAGAAATATTGCTGGCCCAATTCTAGCCTCTGGGAAAAAGAAAACAAGAGATGCTCTGGAAGACCAGAGGCACCAAGAACTCTAAGGAACGTGGCTTCTCAAGGAAAAAACTCACATCTCTCCTGAAATTCTGGTCCCGGAGCCTAGAATAGTGCCATTCATTTGATGGTCTCAAAATATTTTTGTTGAGAAGGAAAAAATAGTAGTTTGAACACATAGGTTTATCTCTTTTCCTTCTTGGAGCCCCACAAAAGTAAGAGCAAGTAAATGAACCCACAAGGATAAAGAGAGTGGGAGAGGAGGCATCAGAGGATACGGTGGAAAACCAAGTGGAAAAATTAGCAGAGCTGAGGAAGCTGCACACCAAGTGTGTGCAGAGGTGGTGTTAACAAGAAGTGAGCCATTTCGTGCCGCAGAGCTCCAGCTGAGCTCAAGTTCTAGAAGACCCAGAAACCCCGGAAGAAAGACCAGGGAGAAGAATAGAATGAAGAGAGGGCATTGGATAAAAGACTGTACAAGGTTTTCTTAGCCTTCAGGTCCCCTCTACAATCTTGCCGCTGTCAGAGGGTGATGCCTCCCTGGCAGGAGTCTGGGGGTTTAGTCTGTGGAGCAATGGAACCAGGGAGGTGCCTTACTAGAAAAAGGGAGATTCACTGGGAGTCTGCCTACTGAACAAAGAGAAAATACACTTCTCTACCCACTCTCATGCATCCTGCATAGTGTCTTTATTTGGTGGCTAGGCTATTCCCTCCCTAGGCATGAAAATGGGGGATTTTTCTCTGGAGAAACTGAACAGCCTCAGAAAAATGACCTAAAGTTGTAGCTTTTACTATGAAAGCTACCAATGACAAACTCCCCACATGGATCCAGAATTCAAATCAACCTTTCAATACCTAACTCTTCAATGTGAAAAGGCAAAAAAGGATCACCAGACATCTGATGAAACCCTCTGATGCCTTCCTTCCACACACTCTCAGCTCCTCCTACATCATTGCCCAGTCCTTCTCAATCCTCTTTGCTGAATCCTCCTCATTTTCTTGGCCTTGAAATGTTACAGTGCCCAGGACCCTACGAATCCCAGGACCTCTTTTCTAAGTCATCTACACTCACTCTTTCAGTGATATCAGTCAGCCTCATGGCTTTAAATATTATCTATATGCTCTTGACTCCCAGATGTATATTTCTGTACTAATCTCTTCCTTGACTCCAGACTTTGCATCTCTATACCTACTCAACCTCTCTATTTGATGACCTAATAGGCACTTCAAAACTAATGTGTTTAAAGTGTGCTACTGTGCTTCTCCCCAAGAATTTGCATCTTCTGCATCTTAATAAATGTCAATTAATGAGTAAATGAATATTAATAAATATCTTTCCATTTGCTCAAGCTGAAAACCTTGTGTATCAGTTTGGGTTTCCGCAAAAGCAGACTCTGAAATAAAGGTTCAGGTACAAGTAGTCTACTGTAGAGAAGCAGGGGCCACTCATAGGAGGGTGGGGAAGTGATATGTGAAGGAGGAGCCAGCCCTGGCAGGGTAACTCAGTTGGTTAGAGTGTTGTCCTGATATGCCAAGGTTGCAGGTTCGATCCCCAGTCAGGGCACATACAAGAGTCAAGCAATGAATGCATAAACAAACAGAAAAACAAATTCAATGTCTCCCCCCGCACCCCACCTCTCTCTCAAACCAATTAAAAATAAGTTAAAAGAGAAGGCAGCCAATAAAGATGTGTTGTTAAACCAGCTGATTGCTTGCAGTTTATCTTGTGGGAAACAGTGTAAAACAATGTGTAAGAATTATCCTATCCAAGGAATAAAGGAGCTGGGGTATTTATACATCATTTCCTGAGAATCACTGGTTGAGGGCTTCCCTTACCTAGGGTTAATTTCCCAGCACTTCCAGTCTAAGTTAGGAATTGCTACAATGGCTTTCCTTTTGAACTTCTGGGAAAGGCCTCAAGCACAGAGATGCAGCCTGGGGCACTAACAGCACTGAAACTTTGGAATCATCTTTAATGTCTCTCCTTTTTTTATATATCCCCATACTCAATCCATCAGCAGATTTTGTCTTCAAAATAGTTCACACCTACTACCTTTACCCAGGCCAACATCTGCATTCTACTGGATTACTGCCATAGCTTGTTTTCTGTTCTCCCTATTCCTACCCTTGTTTCCTGTATTAGTTTCCTAGGCAACTGTAACAAAATGTGAAAAACTCGGTAGCTTCAAACAATGCAAATGTATTGTCTCACACTTCTGGAGGCTAGAAGGTGCCAGCAGGGCCAGGCTCCCTCTGCAAGCTGCAGGACAAGCCATCATTGCCTCCTCCTCAATTCAGGTGTTTTGTGCGCAGACTTTGATGTTCCCTGGCTTGTTGATGCTTCCCTCCGACACTCCGTCTTTACACGGTGTTTTCCCTGCGTCGCTGTACAGTCTCTCCTCTGCCCATGTCCGTGTATGTGTCTGAATCTCACTTTTTCATAAGGACATCAGACCTACTGGATTAGGATTCATCCTAAAGACCTCCTCTTAACTTGACCACATCTGCAAATGCCCTCCTTCCAAATAAAGTCACAATCTGATATACCGGGGTTAGGATTTCAACATCTTTTTTTTTTTTTTTTTTTTTTTTTGAGAGGGGCACACAATTCAGCCCGTAACACTCTCACACCCCCACAGTCTATGGTGATTCTTCTAAAGCTCAAGGTTACATTACTTCAGCTCGGTATCCTTTAATGGTTTTCCAACTTATGCAGAGTAAAAGAACAAGTCCTTAAAATGGTCTACAAAGCCCTAAATATCAGCATGCCCATCCCATACTCTCTGACTTCATCTCTTACCACTCACCTTGTTCAATCAATTTCCATTTACTGTCCTTCCTACCAATTTTTGCAATCCTATGGCAAACTAGTCTCCAGCAGAAGATTAAGTGAAAGTCTCTGTACTGAACAGTGATACCCTCTGCCTCCTCTTCTCACCCAGTTTTGAGATACTAGCAGCCAAGTTTACATCTTCCAGTTTTGAGATTGGAAAATCTTTCCTAGGGAAACTGAACAGGCCAAGAGAAAAGCCTAAAAACTCAAAACCACAATGAGATATCACCTCACACCTGTTAGAATAGCCATCGTCAAAAAGACAAGAGATAACATGTGTTGGCAAGGATGAGAGAAAAAGGAACCCTTGTACACTCTTGGTAGGAATGGAAGTTGGTATAGCCACTATGGAAAACAGCATGGAGGTTCATAAAAAAAAAAAAAAAGATAGAATTACTATATGACCCAGCAATCCCACTTCTGGGTATTTATCCAAAGAAATTGAAAATACTAATTAAGAAAGAAATGTATATACAGAATGAAATACTACTCAGCCATAAAAAGGATGAAATCTTGCCATTTGCAACAACATGGATGTTGAGGGTATTATGCTAAGTGAAATAAATCAGGCAGAGAAAGAAAAATACTGTGAGGTTGGAATATATTATTTTTCCCTATTGGATAGCCAGTTGTCCCTACATTTGTTCTAGCCATTATTTTCCTCTTTAAATTAAAGGGTCATCTTTTTTCATGTGCTAAACTCTGATAGATAAATAAACTCTGACAGGAAGAGAGCTGAGATATGAGAAGGAGAGAGAGAAAAAATCTGGCCTTTGACTCTCTATTTTTTTAATGCTCATATATTTTGGGGTCAATAATACTCTAAAGCACATTTTTATATAGGGTAAGTCCTTCCTCCTACTTGGTCAATATTCTTGACTATTCTTACTTTTTTTTTTTTTTTTTGGTCATCCTGCTAAATTTCATTTAAAAATATATTAATTTGAGTAGAAATGACATCTTTAAAATAAATGATCTCCCACATGTCTTTATTTATTCAGCTCTTCTTTTAGATCTTAGAGTAAAACTCCATAATTTTATTCACATAGGACTTTCATGTTTCTTGTTAAGTTTATTTCTTGCTTCTTTATAGATTGTGCAGCAATTATGAATTGATTCTTTTCCATATTCTAATAAGTTATCACTGGTCTGTAGAAAAGCTATTGATTTCTATATGGTAATTTTATATAAACTAATTTATTAACTGCCTTATTTATTCTAATAATTTTTTAGTTGGTTCACTTACGGAGTATCTTTCATCTTCAGCTAATGCTTATATTGTGTCTTTTCCCCCAATATTTATACACCATCTCTTTTTTTTGTCTCTCATCAATAAATACTCCAATATAATATCAACTAGTAGAAATGATAATTGGCACGCTTTTCTTGTTTTTTATGTTAGCAGGTTTTGTAGTTTGCCATTTTTATTGTAACAAGTAATTTGTTGGATAGGCTTTCAATTACCAGAAGCATGAATGTATTATCTAAACACATTGTTTATTTAGAGTTGCTTCATTCAGCAGACAGCAAGACATCAAGGAAAAGATTTTCTGTAGCTAACTTCCCCGGTCCCATAGAAATGTCCTGACCAGGGGACCAAGGTGTTAACAGTTTATATAAGGTGAGTTTCATGGAAACTAAAGAGCCACCCAAATATTTTCTCAGTAACTCTCTTTATATGTCTTCCTTGCCTGGGTAGCACAGCTCACACATATTACAGTAATATGTTCAATGTAACAGAGTACATCTGTATTTAATATAAAGTATTTAATTTAATAGAACACATCTGTTTATAACTTTTACATACCTATTTAGCTCTGGATGATTGCCTTTATGGGAGTCATAGTGTGGGCAGCCTTGATGGGGAAGCTCCACTATAAGTACAATGCTTGCCTTTCATTTTTTGTAGATGCTTTTTATCACATTACAGAAAAATGACGATGATGATAATGATAATGATGACAGCAGAAGTAATTATGTGTTTACTTTGTGCTCGTTACTGTTTTTAAAAAACATTTTATTTACTTACTTTTAGAGAGGGAAAGAGAGAAAGAAAAACAGCAATGTGCAAGAGATACATTGGTCAAGTCCTGCATGCTCCTATCTGGGGACTTGGCCCCTAATCCAGGTATGTGCCCTGACTGGGAATCAAACCGGCGACCTTTCTGTTCACAGGCCGGCGCTGAAGCCATTGAGCCATGCCAGCCAGCGATGTGCTACTTATTGTTAAAAGTACTTTATATATAACTCATTTAGTTATATTTATTATCTAATTTAGAAAATTTCCTTCTATTTGCAGCTTACTAATAGCCGTGTTTGTGTATGTGTGTGTGTGCGCTATCAAGAGTGAGCGTGGGATCTTCCTGAATGCTTTTTGAGCATCTATTGAGATAATCATATGATTTTTCTCCTTTGCTACTGTAGGGAATGATACGAATATCTCTCCTACCGTTAAATCAGAACCTCCTGGGGTCTTCTAATCAATCAGCAGCATCACTTCTCACTGATTATCTCGCCCTTCTCATGTTCTCATTTTTTTCTTTCCCACTCTAGAGTCCGTTGTACATCACCATAATCACTATATTGTAAATATTCTTAATTCTCTTGCCACTTTCCCTTCATTATACTCACTGATAGATTTGCAAATCCTCCCACACCCAATTAACTGAGTAGTCCATGTCTGCATCTAAGCAGCTGGATATGGCTGGAGAGAATCAACTCTTAACTGAAATTTCCGACTACACAGCTCGAATGAGGACTCAGTACTGCCCAGCAGGCCTGCTTTACAACCCCAGTTGTTTGGGTTTCCCACAGTCCAACACGACCCTTTCTTCTCCTTTCAAACCTCCAGCAAACTCCCTCCACTTAAATTTCATATGACCCCTCAATTTATAATTCATTGAGAAAATAGAGGCATTCAGATTCATCTTCCTCCCACCTAACCGGCTTTTCTGAACTGCCTCGATCCATAATCTCTGCTTTTTCACCTAGGTCTGCACATCCATCTGCCTTCCCAAGGATCAAATTTCTTCTCACTGCTGCATCATCAATTTCTTTACTGGATCATTTCCATCACCAAACGCAGATGCCTTAGTATCTCTCCTCTTAAAACACACATACACACAAACGAAGCCCTCTCTTGACCCAGTGTCTCTCTTTTGCTACCACTCCACTTACTCCTATTCATAGCAAAACTTACAGAAAGTTCGTTTCTATTTGTTTTCTTTGCTACTTAACTCTCTATCATCTCAGCCTGTCAATCAGCCTTTTAACCTCTTCACTCCACTGAACTGCTCTTGCCAAAGCTACTAGTGACCTCGAGCTTTGCCAAATTCACTTCTCTGTTTTCACCTTATTTGACCTCTAGAAAGTTTTCAACATGGTTAACCACTTCCTTCTTGAAATACTTTCTTTTGTTGACTCCAGTAATATACCACTCTCCTGGTTTTCTTCTCACTGGCTGATGCTTCTCAGCAAGCCAAGCTCCAAAGATTGACTTGACTCAGGGCTCCATTCTTTACCTCTTGTCTTGTCACTCCTTTGGGGATCTTATCTATGTCTAGTGTTTTTGAACACCTGTTGGCTAACAAAGACTGTCTCCTTGACCTAACTTTAGATAGACTCCCATGAGCCCTCTTTTGACTCGGCTTCATCCTTGGACCCTGTCCTCTTCCTGCTTAGTCATTTTCAACAAGAACCCTACTAAGTCAGCTTAGCAAGAATCCTCCCACCTTTGTTGTCTAAGTCCTTGGCTTGTCTTTAGCAAGAATCCCATTATGCCAGTTTAGCAAGAATCCCCCATCCATGATGTCTCTTCTTAGTAAATTTCCTTTAATTGACCCCCTCACTTTGCTCATTGGCTATAAATTCCCAGTTGTCTTTGCTGTATTCAAAGTTGAGCTCAGGCTCTCTCCCTTGCTACGATACTCTTGAATAAAATCTGGCCCAGTATCTTTAACAAATGTTCAATAACTAATACTCTTTACCTTGGCTTCCAACTTTGTATCTCCAGCCCAGACAAGGCCTCTTAATTCCAGGCTTCCATATACTCTTGCCACTTTGACAGCCATTCTCAGATAATTAATAGGCATTTCAAACTAAACAGATCCACAATAGAACTTTTGCCATCTTCCCCTCTCACTTCAGTAAAATATCTCCCTATACCAGATACGCTGTCTAGAAGAGAAGCTAGGCACTGAAAAGTCTCCAAATCTCCTAATTTTCTGTTTTAAGGCTTCTTTCTCTCCTTCCACACTTCTTAACCATAGCAACTGTCATGGTTTTAAAATATGGCAATATATTTTTTCAACATCCCTTTAATTAAAAGGCAGGGTCTACATCCTCTACCCTTGAATATGGGTGGGTTTGTGAATGCCTTTACCAGTATTAAATGGTAGAAGAGGTACAATATGATTTCTGAGGCTACATCATAAAAGCCCACACAGTTCCTACTTTGCTCATTGGAACACATTCTGGGAACTCTGATCAGCTATGTATGAAGTCCGATTACTCTGAGGCTGTCATGCTGAAGAGGCCATATGTAGATGCTTCAGTTAACTGTCTAAAACTACAAGTACAAAGGTCCTATGCTATGTACCAAATATTAAGAATACAGGAATAAATGAGGAAAGGTCCCTGCCTTCAAGACTTTCTACTATCTACAACTTCAAGACGAGGCACTAATTGTCTTCCTCCCTCAATACACATTGCTTTGGTATCAAGGAAACCCACTTCTCTTTCTTCTCTTCCTTATCCTTCTCGTGTTTCTCCTCCTCCACCTTTTCCATCTCCACCTGCTCCAATTTCTCTTCATTGTCTTCCTCTTATTCCTCCTTTTTCTTAAAAAAAAAATTTATTTATTTTTAGAGAGAGGGAAAGGGAGAGAGAAAGAGAAGGAGAGAAACATCCATGTGTGGTTGCCTCTCACACACCCCCTGCTGGGGACCTGGCCCACACCCCAGGTCTGTGCCCTGTGACTGGGAATCGCACTGGCGACCCTTTGCTTCGCAGTCCAGTGCTCAATCCACTGAGCCACACCAGCCAGAGCTTATTCTTCCTCTTTAGAAGTCATTTATAATTGCAGGAAGGAGACTAAGAATTTAGAAAGAAAAGGAAAAGAAATGTACCTATTGTTACCTATTCCTGGGTATCGAATGACTCCAAAAATTAGTGGCCATTTAATAATAATTTTATTTAATAATAATAATTTAATAATAATAACCATTTAATAATGAGCATTGGCAAGAATGTAGGAAAAAAGGAAACAATGTGTGCTATTGGTAGGAATATAAATTGTTGTAGCCACTAGAGAAAACAGTGTGAAGGTCCCTAAAGAATTTAAAAATAGAACTATCATATGATCCAGCAATTCCACTTCTGGGAAAGAAAATGAAAACACTAACTCAAAAAGCTATATGTAGACACACACTTATATTTATTGCAGCATTACTCATATTAGTCAAGACATGAAAGCAACCTATGTCCATCAAGGGATGAATGGATGAATAAAATGTGAAATTATACATACACACACACACACACACACACACACACGTTATTTAGCCCATTAAAAAGAAGGAAATGTTGCCATTTGTGAGAACATGGATGGATGTTGAGGGCACTATGCTAAGTGAAATAAGGCAGACAAGGAAAGACAAATATCGTATAATCTCACTTATATGTGGAACTTAAACAAACAAACTCATAGATACAAAGAATAGATTGATGTTTGCCAGAGGTGCAGGGTGGGAGGGGTGGGTGAAATGGATGAAGGGGGTCAAAAGTTATAAACTTCTAGTTCTAAAATAAAAAATCCTAGCAATGTAATGTATAATAGCATGGTGTTGATTGCTAATAAAACTGTATTGTATATTTGAAAATTGCTAAGAGAGTAGATCTTAGAAGTTCTCATGCCCTAGCTGGTGTTGCTCAGTGGATTGAGTGCCAGCCTGCGAACCAAAGCGTCTCTGGTTCAATTCCCAGTCAGGGCACATGCTGGGGTTGCAGGCCAGGTTCCCGGTAGGGGGTGAGTGAGAGGCAACCACACATTGATGTTTCTCTCCCTCTCTTTCTCCTTCCCTTTCCCTCTCTCTAAAAATAAATAAATAAAATCTAAAAAAAGAAAACAGAAGTTCTCATCACAAGAAAAAAATTGCAACTATGTATGGTGATGGATGTTGACTAGACATATTGTAGGGATCATTTTACAATATATACAAACATCTAATCATGTACACATGAAACTAATGTGTTATATGTCAATTACATCTTGATTTAAAAAATAAACAACCATGTTATTATGCTCATATATTCTGTGGGTCAGGAATTCAGAAAAAGAATGGTGGAAATGGTTTGTCTCTGCTCTACAAGACTCAAATAGATGGGGGTGACTCAAAGCGCTGGTGGCAGGAATCATCTGTAGGTTTTTTTGCTCATGTTCTGGCACTTTAGCAGGAATAGCTGGAAAGCTGGTCTTAGCTGGAGCACCTACACATGGCCTTCTTAACATGGTGGCCTCAGGGTGGTCAGACTGTTTATGTGGCATCTCCAGGCTTTCCAAGAGAGGGCTCCAGCCAGCAGGGTAAAAACTGCATGACCTTTTATGACCTAGGTGTGGATGCCATATGGCGTCAATTCTGCAGTTCTCAATTGGTCAAGCTACTCATCACAAACCTACTCATATTCAAAGGGAGGGGTTATAGACCTTATCTGTTGATGGGTGAAATGTCAAAGAATTTGTGGCCGTGTATTGGAACCACCAAAAATTCTTAGCACAAATGTCACTACATCAGAGAAGCTGTCCCTTTCCACTTTTTCAAAAATTACCTTCCCTAAGTGTTCTACAGCTCTCATCACAATTTATAATTATCTTATTTTTAATTTTTGTTTTGGTTTAGTTTCTCTGTTTTGTTCGTCTCACTTCAAGACTGTGAACTCCATGAGGACAGGAACCCTGCTTCTCTGGCTCTTGTGTTTCCATTATCCAGCACAGGGTCGGGCAGATGGTAGGTGCTCAATAAACAGTTGCTGACTAAATCAAATAACACATAGTCAATAAATATTTTCACATAACTTAATAGATTCCAAGGAACTACAAAAGTCATCTGATCTTAACTTTTCATCATCTCAAACATTCTTGAAACAGCACCCCCTCCCCGCCCACCCCACCCCCGCCCCACCCAAAGCCTGGAGCTCACTACTTTCCTGAGAAACCCTACCTTCTTTGAACTACGCCAGGTATTTTTTAAAAATCTTTTTAAAATTAGTTATTTTCTTCAACCTGCAGATAAAGGAAACTTGTTCAGGACTGGGGAGAAAGTCAAAAGGATTGGGCATCTTCTGAACCCTTTCTAAGCTCCCGGCACTGTTAGATACTTTTCATTCATTGTCTTCTTTGATCTTCTCAATAATCCTGTGAAGCAATTAGTGTCATCTCCATTTTACAGATGAGGAAGCTGAGGATCTGAGAGGTGAGATGACTTAATGTCACATGGCCTTTTGAATTGAAATTTGAATATATAATTGGAATTCAAGTCCAGGTTTATCTCACTCCTTAATTCGTTCCTTTTATTTCGTCTTGAAGAAGAAAGGGGAAAAAATCAATTGTTCTGTTTTAAAAGTGTACTACATGTAAAGGCTGAAAGTAAAAGCAGACATACCAAGTGATTTGTTTGTCAAAGCCTCAGACACAGCCCTCCTTGCTGGCTATGCCATCTCATTGACGAAAAGGCAAAATCAGATATAGCTGCCAAGTCTCTCTATTCCTGGCTCCTAGACCATGAATATGTAGAAAGCTGCCAGCATACTACAAAGGAGGCCACTTGTATTCAACATTGTAGTGGAGGTTCTAGCAAAGGTAATTAAGGGAGAGCATGAAAGAAAAGGCATCCGTACTGGAAAAGAAGAAGTAAAACTCTATTTACGGACAACAGGATCTTACATGCAAAAAAACACTAAAAAACCCACACGCACACAAACACACACACATACACATAACTAAACTGCTAGAGGTAATCAACAAATTCAGTAAGATTGTAGAAACAAAATTAATATCAAAAAAATCATTTGTATTGAACAATCCCAAAATGAAACTTAAAAAACAATTTCATTTACAATAGCACCAAGAAGAATAAAACACTTAGGAATAAATTTAACCAAAGAGGCATAAGATTGGTTCTCTGAAAACTACAAAACATTGTTGAAAGAAATTAAAGAAGACTAAGTGGAATACATCCAGTATTCATGGCTTGGAATGCTTAATATTGTTGAGATGGCAACGCTCCCCAAACTGATCTGTTAATTCAATGCACTTCCTATCAAAATTCCAGTTGCTTTTTTTTTTTTTTTAGAGAAATAGACAAGCTGATCCTAAAGTTCGTATGCAAATTCAAGAGACCCAGAATAACCAAAACAGTCTTGAAAAAGAAGAACAAAACTGGAGGACTTCTACTTCCTGATTCCAAACTTACTACAAAGCTACAGTAATCAAGACAGTGTGATATTAGCCTAATAACAGACACAAGACTGGCAGCATAGGATCGAGAGTCCAGAACTGAACACTTACCCTTAGAGTTGATTGATTTTGACAAGGGTGCCAGGCCGTTTGTTTAGGGACAGAATAGTTTTCAACAATGGTGCTTGGATAACAGGGTATCCATATTCAAAAGAATGATTTTGAGCCTTTCCCTCACATTATGTACAAAAGTTAACTCAAAGTAGATCAAAAACCTAAATGTAATAGATAAAACTATAAACAATTCGAAGACAACAGAAATAATTCTTCATGACTTTGGATTAGGTTTCTTAGCTATAATAACAAAAAAAAAAAAGCACAAGTAGTCTAAGAAAAAATGAACTTCTAAATCGAAAGATTTTGTGCTTCAAAGAACACCATAAATAAAATGAAAAGACATCCCACAGTATGGGAGAAAAGTTTTTCAAATCATGTATTTGATAAGGGACTAAATATCTACAAGGTATAAAGGACTCCTACAACTCAGTAATAAAAAATATAAATTACCCAATTTAAAAAAGGGCAGAGGATTTGAATAGACATTTCTCCAAAGATATAAAAATGGCCAATAGGCACATAAATAGATGCTCAACATCTTTAGTCCATAGGGAAATGCAAACCAAATTCATAGTAAGATACCTCTTCACACCCATGAGGATAGCTATAATAAATCTGAAAATAACAAGTATTGGCAAGAGTGTGGAGAAATTATAACCCTCATACATCATTGATGGGAATATAAAATAATGTAACTACTGAGAAAACAGTTCCTCAAAAAGTTAAACATAGACTTACCATATAACACAGCAAATCTACTTCTAGGTATAAACCCAAATAAATTGAAAATATATATCCACACGAAAACTTGAACATGAGTGTTCAAAACAGCAGTATTACAGTCAAAAAATGGTAACAACTAAATGTCCATCAACTAATGAATGGCTAAATAAAATATGGTATACACACATAATGAAATGTGATTCAGCTATAAAAAGCAATAAAATACTGAAACACGCTACAACATTGATGAACCTTGAAAACATTATACTAACTGGAAGAAACTAGATACAAAAGACCATATATTGTATGATCCCAGTTATATGGAATGTCCAGAATAGGCAAATCCAGAGGCAGAAAAAGTAAATTCGTGGTTGCCAGAGACCGGGGGGAAGAAGGAATGGGGGTGATGGGCACAGGGTTTCTTTATGGAGTGAAAAAATGTTCTGGAATTAGATAGTAGTGATGATTGCACAACTTTGTGACTACACTAAAAACCTCTGACTTTCACACTTTAAAATAGTATGTTTTATGATACATGAATTACATCTGAGTGAAAAATTCAAAAGAGCAAGGCTGGCCATGGAGTGGGAGCAGGTGGACAGAAATTCTATTTGGATGCCAGGGGGTGTGTCTCGGCAAGCTGGCCTCGTTCAGAGCGTTTGGTGCAAGTCTCTGTCCTCCTCAGCCAGGGGGGCTCCACTTCAGCTCCCGCTGAAGGTTTTTGTTTCGATAAGGGTTTCTCAGCTAAAGAGGAGTGAAAGCCTCTGGTCCCGCTGGTCAACTGCAAAGAAGTTCCTCCTCGACTTCTAAGCTCCAGAGTTGTGAAAAGTTAGTGTAAGGAGAGGCAGGGAAATCAAAACACCAACAGAGACCCGTGGCCCAGGCAAACATTGGAATGTCACAAGCAGTGTGGGGTGGCTGGCTGGAGCCCAGCCTTCTGACACAGTGTCCATTAGTGAAGCTCTTCTTGGCTCCATCTAGGGAGCACTGACATTCGAAAAGTTCAGTTCCATTCATAAACCTTCGCTGAGCACGTGCTGGCTCTCACCCCTAGATGGGTGAGCCAAGTCCCTTTCCCCAGGTGGCTCGGGCACAGGATTTGTGTAAACCTGTTCAGTCCATGACAACTCTGTTCCATTCCCCTGTACTGAGCTGAGATCTTGAGCTCACTGTGTCTCAAGGGACAGTAAGAGTGGAGCATATAGCTTTTAGCTGTGGGGAAGGAGGGAAGAGAATTAGTAAACTATTGGGCACTTACTCAGTGCTAGAGACAAAAGAATATGCACACATATGATTTAACTTCCTCCTCAAGACATTCTTGAGCAGCAGGTGGAGGGACTTTTTCCAGGTACTTAGAATTAGTATGTTGTGGAACTGTGATTTGAACTCAGGACCATCTGATTCGAAAATCTGTGCTCTGGAGAAGCTGGAAGTTCACCGAGGCTGGATCGTTTCTAGTTCCCACTGTTTATGCAGCTTGCTCATTTGTCCATTCACTCCATTAATTTCCCTGATGAGGCACTTGTTGCCAGGCAATATGGTAGGCAACAGAGATGCAAGTCTGAATACTTGAACAAGGCATAAGCCCTGCCCTCAAGGATTTATAATGTAATGGGAGCCAGGCCTGGACTGAGACATAAGACGAGGAGCTGAGTTAATTACATCGTTGAGGGAGGTCCTGTGGTGGTTCGGCCAGATGACAAATGGTTTTAATATAAGTCAGTATCTGCTTACCTGAATGTGTTTCTGCAGAAATTTAGAGAGAACTGGCAATAGTAAGGCCATGTTACAAGCCTTAAAGACATTGAAGTCCTTAAGGTCCCTGAAAATGGCTACAAGACCAAAAAAAAAAAAAAAGAGAGAGAGAGAGAGACTAAGAACTCAAGGTTTGGTGCAATGAGGACAAATATATTGCCAATTCTCTGCCCAGCCCTCACCCTGTCCTGTAGATGTGTGGGACATGGGACACTGAGCAGCTACCAACAGAGAGAGCTGAGGGGGAAGTGGTATTCTGTGGCACGGCTTCTCAGCCACAGCAGGAAATGGAGGGAGGGCTTGCTGAACAGGCTGAGGTTTAGGGGAGTTTATTGACTATAGCATTTTGGTTTGGGAGGGAGGGGCTCAGCCAGAAGGGTCTTCGGGGAAAGCAGCGGGGGGAACCTGAGTGGGAGTGAGTTTTGCAACGACAGTGTCAGAGTGATCAAGAATGACAGGGCGAGAGGCAGAGGGATGGAGGCATTGCAGTCCGACTGAAGCTACGGAGTAAATACATTTCATACCCAAGTTTCCGAGGCTATTTTCAATACAGGAAACGAGCTATGGTCTCTGGTTAGGTAGCAGATATAATATAGAGAAACTTAATTAGGAAGTAAGAAGGGGAAAGGCAGTCCCAAACCAGGCTGGAAGCACTGTTTCAACTGCAGAAGAATTCAGCCTGGAGTGGGGAAGAAGGGAAGTGGCTACTAGTTGTAAGGCAGAACTTGACCTCGAGCTGGTTTTTCTTACTCTCTTAGCTCTGAACCAGTTTGCTCATTTAGTGAATACTTCCTCCCCTTCAAACTTTCTGTCCCCTATTATTGTTTTCGGTTAATATCTGGTTTAACAGAGAAGGGGCATGATGTTGTAGAAAGACCTTGGAGTATGGTATCGGTAGACTAGAATCCGATCACGTGATTAAAAGTCCCACAGCATAACCAGAAGGGGATGGGGTTAGCAGGACTAGAATGCAGGCTCTAGAACTCCAGTTTCCCCTGCTTCACTGCCATATCATATAACGTAGAGCCTGACTTCCTTAACTTCCCTAATACCTTCCTTAATACCTTCCTTAATAATACCTACCTTGCCTGGGGCTATAAAGTTTCAATGACACGTGAAGCCCGTAATACAGTGTCTGGGCACAGCATGCCCCTCCCATTATTAATCATTACATACAAAAATTATTTGGCTCTATGGCTTCTCAAATGAATATCTCACTGCACATGTTAGGGGCTGAATTGTGTCCCCCTCAAAATTCATATGTTGAAATTCTAACTGTCAGTGCAGAATGTGACCGTATTTGGAGATTAAGTGTTTAAAGAAATAATTAAGTTAAAACAAAGTCCATAAGGTGGGCCCTAATCCATTATGGCCCGTGTCCTTATCAGAGTCCTAAGAAGAGGAAATTTGGATACAGACATGTACAGGGGCAAGAGATAGCAGAAGAAACCAATCCTTGATCTTGAATGTCTGGACTCCAGAAATGTGAGAAAATAAATTTGTTGTTTAAACCCTCCTTTCTAAGTGATGGGCAGAGAGCGCCCGCGTTCTGCTGAGTAGAAACTGCTTCTTGGCCTATGTTCACCAATTCAAAGTCCCAGCTAAAGCCCCCAAGAGGCTGGGCCTGCTGGGCTGACCATGACTCCAAGGATACTGCTTCCTTAGCTCTTGGCTGCTAAGGTGAAGTCATCAGAGACAGCAAGACTGGTCTCTGTTGAGGTGCCTGGTGACTTCCTGACGAAAGGCCCTCGTCGTGGGACCAGCGAGAGAATGCATCATTCATCATGGTCCATTCCGTGATGCCTTCTGGCTGCTTTGGGAGGGAAGGACACCTGGGTATGCGGTATTGGATGGAGAAATGGCGGGAAAGTGCTGCATTCGTGGTGACTCTTGTTGTCTGTCCTAGGACAGTGCAGATAAGGGAGACTGGCAGAGGAGAAAGAAGTAGTTTGAGGAGGAAGGAGGAGAGGTGCCTGATGTGAATCTCAGGACACTTTCCACTGGCAGCAGTGGAGGCTGTTTGCGGATCAGCGGAGTCTGGAATCCCTATCTTTCGCGGGGCACTGAGTGACAGGAGACTCTGGGATGATCGCACGTAGCCCCCCCAAAGTCGTTATGCCCGGGATGGCTGCCCTGGGCAGACAGGGCAGTGCGGGCGGGCGCGCGCGTACACGACACGTCCTCGGGGCACTGCCCCCTCCGGCGCGCGCTCGCCCAGCCCCATCTCCTCTCCCTGCCCCTTGCAGGGCTCGGTGGACCCGGCCTCCAGAGCAGCGCACGCCCCCTCCGCGAGCCGGGACCCCGGGCCGCGCGCACCCCGCGCCGGGTCCCCGCCCGCCGGGCGCGCGCGCCGGCTCCCGCTCCCGTTCCAGCTGGCAGCGGCGGCGGCGGCGGCGGGGATTGTTTTTGTTGTCGCTGAGGCCGGAAGAGCCGCGGGAGTCGGGTCCCTGTCCCCCGGCCAGGCGCCGCCGCCGCCCCCTGCCCAGCGCCCGCGTCTCCGCGGCGCTCCCCTCCAGCGCCAATATTCCGGAGATCAAGCGTTACGCAGCGGCGGCGGCGGCGGGGCCCGGAGCGGGAGGCGCCGGGGACCGGGGCGAGGCGGCCCCCGCCGCCGCCATGGAGGCGCTGGGACCAGGTGAGGGGAGCGCTCGGGCCGGAATGGAGCCCCGGGATGGGTTGGTGGGCGGGCGGGACTGTCGCTCTCGGTCGCCCCCAACGGCTCGTGCGTACCCGGGTTCGGGCCGTGAGGCCCCGGGGAATGGGACCCGTGCCCCACTGCACAAGGAGGAGGGAGCTGACCCGGGCCTCCGGGGGCGGGGACCGCGCCCCAGCTTGGAGAGATGAGCCGGATCTGGAGGTCTGAGTGGAGGGAGGCCCAGGAAGGTGACTCGCGCCTCCAGGTAGAGGGGAGACCTGACCCAACCTCGAGGAGGTGGTGGAGACAGGCCAATTTGGGCCTCCGAAGGGATGATCTGTGGCTGGTGCGCTGCGGAGGCCTGGCCTGGACTGGACTCGGAAGGTCCCCCACCTACTACCAGGGATATTCTTGGTTTTGGGCTGCAGTCCTGTTTTTCTTTGCAATGGCAGACGTCCAGAGCCCTCAGATAAGGAACACCCCTTGTCCCCAAGGCCAAGGGGCAAAGTACTCCCCCTTTCTTGAAGGCCCTGATGGCCCGGGCAATACAGCCCTATGCCTCTACCTGTCGGTCTGTGTGACAGTCCGAAAGTAGTCTGGACTAATACCCTAGTGACAAGCGAGTTAGCAGCCAACCCGCTCCAGCCCAGGCTTTAATGCCCCGAGTTGTCTTCTAACTGGGTTATGAGTGGTTGCGAGGATCAAATGAAGAAGAAAGTGCTTTGGAAACTATAATTTACTGTCATTATGAGTGGCCTGTGGTTATCTCCCCCACTCTGCCCAGAGGAACCAGTCCAGGTTGTAACAAGTGCCCGGCAGATTGGAGCCTGGGGCTCCCCCCTGCAGCCCCCACAGATTTCTAACGCTTTGGCTGAGCCGGGCAGGGTTTAGGGGCTGTGATAGAATTAACTTTACTATCAAACCTTCTTTGCATAGTGCACTTAGTTGTAGAGCATTTCATTTTTTTAGTGCATAGAAAATTCACTTTACCATTTGAGTTTGGAAACTTTCTAGGTTTGTTTACTTAAAATTTGTTAACAGCACTGAATGATTTAATCCCACCTTAATTTCCTGCTTAAACTATTTTTTTCAAAAGGATCTCATGATAAAATTTCATATGCCTTTTAAAAATAAATTGCTTTTGTCACAGTAATATTATTTGATAAACCTCAGTGTGAGTATTATGCTGGGTTACTTTAACTATAGCCCCTGGCTAAAGGCATGATCCAGTCTTTAGGAATGTAACAGACTTCTGTTCAAATCCAATCTAGTAATTTAATAGTTGTATAACCTTGGGCAAATTACTTAATTCCTTTGAACTTTCATTTCCTCATCTATAAAATGAAGTAATAATAATTACTGCTGTGAGATTGTTGTGAGAATGAAATGAGATAATGTACGTGAGAAGTCTTGTAGAGACCAATGCATTATAGACACTAACAAATGTTCCTTCCCTCCCTCCCCTGTTAGTAACTCATAATTGAGGCAACTGTTGCATTTGTATTGAAAGAGACTATGTAACTGTATGTACAAACTGATTTTCACGGAAAAGATCAACCTGGTGGTGGTAGGAATGTCCCAGGCATCTTGTTGTTGTTGTTGTTGTTGTTGTTGTTGTTGTTGTTTGACTTTAGCTTTTGCAGGTTTGAGGACTTACCAGTTCACCTAAAATTGTGGAAAATGAAGTCTCACTAACCACATTTATAAGATGCTAATGAATAAGCCAAAATGTCACATAGATCTTTTCTGTTGACTGGAATATTTTCTTGCCTGCCCTCTGGCAAACTCCCTTTTTGGTGTTGCAGTACCTTGGAAACCAAAGTAATAACAAGAAGCTGGATGCCAAGCATAGAATCAGAGCAAAGGGAGTTGATAGTCTTGTGGGATATTCTGTCCAGGTTGTTTTAGAACCTAGAGAAGCTCTTCCCTGCTCCTTTTTTGAAGCACACTGATCTCGAGCTTTGTGCTCTCCCCACTTGAACAATTATTGATGCGTTCTTAGCCTTCCTCTGCTCTCCCTCACCCCATTTCGGTTTCTGACAACAATAACTTGGAAATGCATTAATTAGATACCATTGATGTTGGTTATAGTAGTGATAACTTTTATTTTTACAGTGCTTAACAGTTTGGAAAGCACCTTCGTAGCTATTAGCTCATTGGATTCTCTGCAATGTAAGCAAAGCATATATTATCCCCATTTTACAAATGAGAAAAGAGATACAGAGAGCTTATTTGACTTGATCAGGTCTCAAGGCTGAATGGTGAAATGAGGGTGAGTCTGGGTCATCTGTCCTGGTCTAATGCCCTTCTTTTCATTTAAGGCTAACTTTATCTGATCTATGTTATCATATTTGTTTCCTTTTTGGAAGAAGTAATTTTCTGACTGTCACCAAGTGTTTGTGATGCCCCCAATATAAAGCCCAGGGACCTTCGAGCACTGTAATATTTATGCAAGTATAATCTACTAGCTAACATGTATTGAGCACTTACTATTATTATGGGGCACTGTGTTAAGCCATTTATATACATTATCTCATGGGATCCTCACTATAGCCTTAAGAGGTAGATGCTATTATTACCACATATTCCCTGTTTTATAGATAAGAAAAGTGAGGCACAGAGAGGCTCAGAAACTAGACCAAGGTCGTGCAGTTAGGGAGTGGTAAACCACGGTTGAAACCCAGGCAATCTGGTGCCAGAGCTTTAGCCACTGTGCCTTTTCTTCATAAGTAGTTTGCTAAACTCAAATAAACCAGCTTTTGGACTGGAAAATTGTAGAATATAGTTTTCTAAATAAATCTTCTAAATGTATTAAAAGAAATGATCACTCACCTTCTGACTTTTCTTTCTTGCCAATGAAAAGAAACACACTGTTTGCTTTTCTCCACTTCTTAATCCCTTTGCCTTCATTTCCTCCGCCTTTGTCCCTCTGGTATCAAGTAGTTTAGGGAGACAGAGATACCATAGGATTATGAGGTATATTGGGGAAGAGAAAGCATTGGACTGGAGGTCAGAAGATCTGGATTCTAGTCATAATTTAAAACCAAGGTCTTCAGGCTAAGCAGGAACTAAGAACAAATAAAATAAAATAAAATTTTAGTCATATGTCCTTGAGTAGGTTATTTGACCCAAATTTCTGATTCCAAATTTCTCTCATCAAGCTGGATTTCGTCCAGCTTTATGATATAATGATTAAGCTTGCGTTGGGATATACAGGGCTGACATATCTCTGTGATTTGATTCAGTGTGCTAATCACCTCTGCTATTTATTATTTACCTCGTACCTTGTTTGTAATATCTTATCACACTTAGAGCAGATCCCCTTTTACACCAGAAGTAGAACTTATCTCCAAGCAATAATAATATTTTTAGTATAAATTATGTGCTTTTGCTTTAATGAAAAATAATTGTCAATTTTTGGGTTTGAGGACTTGATTGGGTTTCTGTTTAGTTTCTATTTGGAACTGCTACAAGGATTATTGGTAGTGGTGAGTTGAACATTTACCGAATTTCTACAATGTACTCATCATTGAATTAGGTCTTGAAGAGATAACAATGAACTGGAGGTCCGTTTCTTCTAAGTTTACAGTCTAGTGGAGGAAAGAGTAATTTAGCAGGTTGTTTCTATGTACTTGTACAAGGTGCTCCATTATACAGAGGGTCTTGGGAACACAGAGGATGCATCTTCCAGTCCAGGAGATTCTGGAAAGGCTTTCCAAGGAGGTCACATCTGACCTGAGTTTTGAAGGATGAGTAGAATTTAGGGGCTGAATGAACAATTAATTTAATATGTGAAAAGATTCAGTACTTAAAGAATTTGTATATGGTGGTCTGTCAGCACAAATTTCATTAAAGCGTTTGCTTTGATATTCCTAAATAATGATGGGCAAGACAGGATCTTGCATCAAAGTTTTCTTTCCTCGGTGAATTGTCTTTGTTCTTGATAAAATGTCATGACAATAAAAGAGCCTGTTGTAACTTTCCATTGCAATCATAGCCCACTTTACTGAACACCTATTCATAGCAGAAAATATGTATATTTTTAGGCCAGTGTCCACTTGACATTATCATCAGAAAGGGATAAGGCTTTTGTAGACAAATATCTCCCAGACTGTGACAGCTAAAAATCTCTCCAGACATTTGCCTAGTTCCTGGGGGACAAAATCTACCCTGGGTCGAGAATGACTGTGAGTTCTTGAAGGCAGAAACTGTCTTTTTCCTGAGTCCATAGTGCAAATCAGACATGTAGTAAGTGAATAAATATTTGTTAAATAAATAAATAAACTAGACCTTATGATCAGGAAATTTCAGATTGTCTAGATTCTAAAAATATCAGGTTATAAACAAGAAAGTTTAGCATTATTGAGGTCGTTTCACTATCTAAATTAGCAAGTAAATTGATAAATATACTGCTGTTTAACCTCATCCTGTCTATACAAATTATAATAATGCAGGCTGATTTGTGGAAGATTAATGGACCCTCTCCAGCCTGAACAGGATGATGGCACCCAGAGTCTAGAGATTTTTATTTAAACAGGCATATATGCCCTGGCCGGTGTGGCTCAGTGGATTGAGTGCTGGCCTGCGAACCAAAAGGACGCTGGTTCAATTCCCAGTCAGGGCACATACCTGGGTTGTGGGCCAGGTCCCCAGTTGGATGTATACAAGAGGCAACTGATTGATGTGTCTCTCCCACATTGATGTTTCTCTCTCTCTCTTTCTCCCTTCTCCTCTCTCTAAAAATAAATAAATAAAATCTTCTAAAAAAATTAAAATGCCTATCATTTTATAAGCCTATCTATAGATCTACTGATGCTGAGCTGACATCTGAGAGGAGTTCATCATATTGTCTATCTAATTTTCGTGTTCCTCATTTCCAAAGTAATAGCAACATGGTAAAATATTGGAAATCTAGAGAACCTTAGATAAAAAGATTCTCCAAACTCTTTATATGTTAGTATATTTAGTGAATAATAAGATCTCAGTAATTGTAGCTATCACCATCATCATCAAGGGCATATTATCCTTCATGACCAATGGCACATCAAATGTCTTTGAATCTCTTCAGGACCTCCAACCAGCCTGTTCCAGCCACCTCGTCGTCCTGGCCTTGGAACTGTTGGAAAACCAATTCGACTGTTAGCCAATCATTTTCAGGTTCAGATTCCTAAAATAGATGTATATCACTATGATGTGGATATTAAACCAGAAAAACGGCCTCGTAGAGTCAACAGGTAAGGCTTAGAAAGAATAGACTTCTATATAAATGCATATAATTGATATTTATTACACATCATACTGTTCTCTAATTCTTTTTTCTTTAATTCTTTCATCATGTAGGCTTTGTTTTTCTCTGAGATGATAAGTTTCTTTGCTGTGTCATACTTGATTATCCTCCACAGATTCCAGCAGAGTGCTGGGTACATCATTGTTCAATCAGTAAACACTTATTGAAGGAAGAAGAAAAGTCACTCTTTCATTGTCCAAGGGTAGCAGAAATTTATAAAAGTAGGTGAAGGCATTAGTGTCTATGGGAAATAGAACTGTCTGGAAATTCAAATTTTATTACTAAGTGCTGGTAATGGACACGAGAAAGACATAAGCAGAAAGACAGGTGGATCATCTTGGAGTACTGAAGAAAGTAAACTGAGAGAGAAGTTCTGTTTCATTCCCCCGTTATCCAAGGGGGGTCTGGATGAGGTGGTTTAAACACTGTGGTCTACATGACAGGAATTTACCAAGTGTGAAGACATCGTCCTGTAGCAGATATTCTTCCAGGGTACTGAGAACACCACTTTCCTTTTCTTTGTTTCCACACTTTGATATTCAAGCAGTCTTTAATATTAAGATTCTTGCTTTTCTAAGAATGCTCTTATTATCACAAACATTGGTAAGTCACAGCACCTGACTTTTCATTGACTCTAGCATTCCAAAGTCTCAGTCTCCAGCTTAAACTATATACTGTTGTGTTCCTGTAACGGCATTTATTTGAGGACCTGCATACAGTGTGATCTGGCATATAGGCAAGAACACTTCAGTAAAGCTACACATGCTTGAGAGAAAGGCTTTCATTCTAAAAAGAAAGAAACTACATTGGTAGCCTTTGTGGAATGAGGATATTTCACAACATTCCCTTCTCTTCACTGCTTGGGAGCATTTTGGAATAAAACAAGACAGTATGCAGAATTATAAATAGCATTCGTCAAAGTGGTTAACTTAACTCCTTTGAGTATGATGCATCTTAGATTTATTGACCCTCAGATTTCTGAATTTCTGCCCACTTTCTTTTCCAAAACCAGTGTACTCGAATAAGGGTGTATATTTCATAACAAACTTATCATCGTTCAATTATGAACATGCCACACGTAGATACCTCTGAGAGGTTATTCTTTCTTGGAAGGCTATGTTTATCACAGGAGAGGAATTTGGAAAGCAGGAGTATGAAAGGATGCCATAAATTTTATCACGCTTTCCTTTTATTCTCCCCTTTGTTATCGTCTCATAGTTGCTCTTGTTCACTTGTTACTACCTTTCTTTAGTTTACTATTTTTTTATTTAAATCAATGGTCACTTTAACTCTTACTTTTCCCAAGGTCTTTTGAACTGAATTTAGATGATTAAGGTATGATGATAGTTTCCTTACTGTTAACTATTTTCAATGCTAACCTCCACTGTCTCCATTACTGTTAAGGGAGGTAGTAGATACAATGGTGCGGCACTTCAAGATGCAAATATTTGGTGATCGGCAGCCTGGCTATGATGGCAAAAGAAACATGTACACGGCACATCCACTGCCAATTGGACGGGATAGGGTAAGTGTTAACAGTAAGAACTATTTATTAGACTTGGGTCTAATTTAGAAGTAATTACATTGGACAAAAATGTTTCCTCTTCTAATAACAATTCGATGCTTAGTTGTTTCTCCTAGTTACGATTTTTCTGTCCATATTCTCTTGTCCCATAGTTAATCAATAATTGAAGATGAGATGAACATTAGAATTTAGGTTATGTCATCTTTACACATATTCCAAATTACTCACATTGTTAAAGTGCCACCTGAATCTGAACATGGAGTTTTTGTAAATTACAGAATATTATATAACCCCCATTTATGAAAATATTCATAATACCACAGTAACTTTTTAAAACTTTTATTTTAAAAATCAGAAAAGCAATTCATAAATATATACTCATTATAAACTTATTTAGACACTCTAGAAAGGCTGTGCTTCCTTCCTCTCCACCTGTCCCCAATCCCATTTTCCTTTTCAGAGGAAATTACTTTAATAGTTTGGTATGTATCCTTTCAGATGTTTTTATGTGCACCCGCTAGTCATGCATTTATTTATGTACATTATTTGTTTTCATATTGTTCTGATATATTTTTTTTCATTTAACAATATGTCTGGGAGTTCTTTCCATTTCTGTACATTTAAATCTACCTTATTATTTTGTAAATTGACTTAGAGAAAAACGTCGATTTGTTGCTCTGCTTATTTATGCGTTCATTCATTGATTGCTTCCTGTATGTGCCCTGACCGGAGGCTGAACCCGCAACTCCAGCATGTTAGGATTAGGCTCTGACCAACTGAGCTACCCTGCCATGGCCCTTATTATTTTTTTAATTCAAAACAATTTTTTATTGTGGTAAAGTATACATAACATAAAATTGACTATTCTAACCATTTTTACTTGTAGAATTCTGTGGCATTAAGTATATTCACATTGTTGTACAGTTGTGACCACTGTCCACCTCAGAAGTTTTTCATCATCCCAAACTGAAACTCTGTCCCCATTCTACAATAACCTCCCGTTCCTCCTCCCCCCAGTCACTGGTAACCACCAGTCTACCTTCTGTCTCTATGACTTTGATTCTTCTAGGTACTTCATCTAATATTTGTCATTTTGTGTCTGGCTTTACTTCACTTAGCATAATGTTTCTGAGGTTCCTAGATTTTGTAACGTCTACCTCATTTTTAAAATATTGCATAATATTAATAGTTGATATTAAATCATTTCCCTATTGATGGACATGTAAGTTGTTTCCAGTGTTTTGCAATTACAGAAGTGTATAAATATCTATGCATATACTATACTGAATATTTCTGGGAACTTTCTCTCAGCCTTTGTAAATATACATGTATATGTATTTTTCCTTAGGTTGATATGGAAGTGACCCTTCCAGGTGAGGGTAAAGACCAGACCTTTAAAGTGTCTGTTCAGTGGGTGTCAGTTGTGAGCCTTCAGTTGCTTTTAGAAGCTTTAGCCGGGCACTTGAATGAAGTCCCAGATGACTCAGTACAAGCACTTGATGTTATCACAAGACACCTTCCCTCCATGAGGTTAGTACCTTAGTTTGCATTCTTTGCCACAGATATCAGACCTTTTTTTTTTTTTTTTTGATAGTTTGCATTGGAGCCATTGAAAGGATTCTACATAAGTCATAGTTCAAACTTGGTTTCAATTTACAAAGTTGAGAGTGAAATGAAAGACTTTTCAACTTTTTATTGTAAAACATGCAAACTTGTATTTCTTCAGGTACACTCCAGTGGGCCGTTCCTTTTTCTCACCTCCGGAAGGTTACTACCACCCTCTGGGAGGGGGCAGGGAGGTTTGGTTTGGCTTTCACCAGTCTGTGAGACCTGCCATGTGGAATATGATGCTCAATATTGATGGTAGGATGGAACTCTCTTTATCCTTAAATCTTTGGGCCGGTTGCCTTGGTCCTGTCCCTCTCCTTGAAGCTAAGTCTCCTTCCTCTCTCTTTGTTAGTATCTGCAACTGCTTTCTACCGGGCTCAGCCTATCATTGAGTTCATGTGCGAGGTTTTAGACATTCAGAACATCAATGAACAGACCAAACCTCTAACAGACTCCCAGCGTGTCAAGTTTACCAAAGAAATCAGAGGTAGGTATTTGCGTTACCATAATCTTGGAGAGGCAGTTCAGCGGGGTGCAAGAAGCTGATGGGGGCCCACGTGGTCTGGGAGGCAGACTCACCTGGGCTTCCATCCCATCCCAGCCAAATCTATCAGTGGAACCTTGGGCAAGTTACTTAGCCACTGTGAGCCTTAGATTATTCATCTCCAAGGTAAAGATAATATTATGTATCTAGTAAGACTGTTGTGAGAATTGAATCCAATTAGATTTATAAGCTTAAATGCAATTAGATTTTAAAGCTTCTAGCATAATACCTGGCACATATCAGGCACTTACTGTTTTAAAAACTTCTATTTTAATGAACTAACACAAGTTTATTTTCCTTTTGGAATTTCTTTTCTTCTTTGCTTGTTATTAGATATCTTTTCTCATTGGAATATAAGTTTCATGTGCACCCTAACATAACTGATGCTTAGTAATTATATATTGAATGAAGTAATAAATTAAGGTGGTTCCAAATCTTGAGTCATCTAGGTTCTACTATTTTCTGCTTAGCTGAGGCTTTTTGCCTATACATAATTAAATTGTTCCCATTTCCTTGCAATTTATGTCCTATGCAATGGCATGTCTTTCCGAAGACATTTGAATGTTTTTATCACTATGATTTTAATTAATACTGATATTTTAACTTTTGTTTTCAACTTCAGGTCTTAAAGTTGAGGTGACTCACTGTGGACAGATGAAACGAAAATACCGAGTTTGTAATGTGACTAGACGGCCAGCCAGTCATCAAACGTATGTTAACCACATCTAAAAGGATAGCATTATATTTTTTGCTAACAGAGGAAGGTACTATAATTATTTGAGGAATTGGTATCTCATATTGCAATTTTTCAGAATCACTCAGATCTTCACATTTAAGCACCAAAGCTTTAAATTTTGATAGGTATTTGTAAAACTTATTTCCTGCCTTTAATTCATTTCACCTCTTAAAATGGAGTATGCTAAGCATAGATCAACTTTTAACGATGCAGAGTTATCATTATAATCATTTATTATACTGTAGTAATTCTTAATGCATGGCCCAAAGGGTTTATTAAGGCCTCTAAGGGATAGAAGGCTGTCCTGGGAAGATATATATCATGGAGCCATTGAAAGGTTTCTGCACAAGTCATCCTTGAAACTTGGTTTCAGATTACGAAGTTGGGTGGGTTTCTCTCGCTCCTTTTGTAGCTAGCTGTCACTTCGTCCAGCTGCCAGGGCGGTGGCACGCCTCCAGCAGCGTGCTCGTTTTCACTCCCCCACGTCCTTCTCCTAATCGCCCAAGTCCTAATCTGCCGGTAACTACATCTAGTGAGAAAATACATATTTAAGTGCTTTTTAAATGACCATATATGTAAGTTTTATTCTCGTAATCTATATCCCTAAACTCGTATCTGAGATCAACATAAATATTGTCTCTTCTATGTAGACAACCTAACTCTATAAACTTTACGTTATCTTGGTTACTCAGAAGCCTTTTAAAATTTTTAAATTTTTTTCACGTATATTCTAATCTGACTTTGTTTGAGAGCCATGGTTCTTGGTATCTGACCTGTAGAATACATCGAAACCGCCTTAAGGCCTTAGGTCTAGATAGTTAAGTTTTTGGAGGGTGGGTGACCTCTGGATAAATGTGGTATTTTAATTCAATCTGATTTGAATAAATTTTTCAGTATGAACTCATGTACACATTACATGAATTTCTGAAGAGTTATAAAGTGATATTCATGTATTCTTCATGTTATATCATTGACCTCATTTTCTAGGGGAAAAAATATTACCAGAAACTTAGGAAATCACTGTTGAGAATTTTAGCATATGTTTCGAGGAGAACTGTCTCTTTTTCATTATTTAATTACTTTACAAACTGTAAGAATAATTATCCTTACATACCTATATAATTTTTACATGAAAATTAGAAGCACATAAATTTATTTTCTTTAACTTTTTCAAGGAAATAAACTTTTAATTTCAATTTTATATCATCACTTGGACTTTAGAATCTGCAGAAGGCCACCAGTTTTTAGTACAACGTAGTCTTACAGTATAGACCATGAGCCTTTAACAGTCATTAAAATGTGGTCATCGTGGCAAGTAACATTTTCCTTCTTCATTTTGCAACATCAAATAAAATTTACCTCTACACAATTTTAAATATGCCTTTTTTTCTATAAATTCACTGATTTTAATCCAGTAATATAAACATTCTTGGATCGATAGGAAGCTTAACAAGATTAACAATGATCTTCTCATATACAGATGCCTAATTGCAGGAAGTGATCAGTCAGCTTGTTTATGACCTGAAGTTCTGAATGCAGACCTGGAGAGTTACATGAGTGTTACCGAGGCAATACTCCCTGCATTGTTACTTTGTGCCAATTGTTACTGTAACAATTAAGAAAGCAAGATTAAAGTTAATATTGTGCCAAGTATTAGGGATAATGTGCCCACCGGGAGAGTCAAATAAACAATCTCTTAAATCATGCTCCTCAGTTTATACCAAATATCCTAGCATAGTCCCAATTTCAGGTGTTTGGTGTTGTTGCCTCCAAATCCACATATACTTGTCCTGGTTTAGGGATCTGAAAATGTGGGCCCAATCCCTATGCTACACTCATTTTACCAGAAAAAAAAATTCTCTTAAGCAAACAAAATTTCTCTGTGTAAGAAGCCAACAAGAGATTGTATCTGTAGGTGTTAACTGACCTCTAGTGAGTCTCTGTAATTTCTGATTCTGCAGCTTCTTCCTGTTTTAAGTTCTTTTTAAACTTTAATTAAAATTTTTTCTCATTCTAGCTTTTAAAAACATGGAAAATTCCAGCGTGATAACTGTTTGGATTAAATACCAAAATGACTTAAGTGAAAATGTACAGATAAGGATTGACCTTTGTTTTTAAGTGACTGATCAAGGTAGAAAATGTTAGTAGACTTTTGTTTGCTTGTTTAAGAGAAACAAACTTGAAATTTCTAAAAAGGCATTGTCTCCCATAGTTTTCCTTTACAGCTAGAAAATGGTCAAGCTATGGAATGTACTGTAGCTCAATATTTTAAGCAAAAGTATAGTCTGCAGCTGAAATATCCCCATCTTCCATGTCTCCAAGTAGGACAAGAACAAAAGCATACGTATTTGCCACTTGAGGTAAGCCAAATTTTCTTTTGCCAATCTGCCAGTTTCTTGAATGAGTTAAAAAGAAATTGTATCCTAGCAAGTAGGAGAATTTAGTATTAATCTCTAAAATAGTTGGGGCTGATTATATAACAGAATTTTCATTTTGAGGGGTGGGGAATAGAAGATGTAAGATACATTCAAAGGGTTAAGCTATAGAATCCCATTACACAAATAAATTTCTCTTTGCCTCTTGGTAGGTCTGTAATATAGTGGCAGGACAGCGATGTATAAAGAAACTCACAGACAATCAGACTTCCACGATGATCAAAGCCACAGCAAGATCTGCTCCTGACAGACAGGAAGAAATCAGTAGACTGGTCAGTAAGGCATGGTCTTTAAGATAAGCTAGCTTTAAGATGAAAAAGCAAAACAGTAGAAAACTCCTGATGGGACACAGTTACTCTTCGGTTCTTATATATGCAGGCTTTCCTGTTCTTTAGGTGAAGAGTAACAGCATGGTGGGTGGACCTGATCCATACCTTAAAGAATTTGGTATTGTTGTCCACAATGAAATGACAGAGCTCACAGGCAGGGTACTTCCAGCTCCAATGCTACAATATGGAGGCCGGGTAAGCTTTTCATTTTATTCAGCAAGCTTCTTCCAATAACCAGTCAAGAAGAGCGTAACTGAGGGCTTTTCTACACCACCACAGTGAATTTACCCATAGTTATGCTTATTATTGCGCTTTGTCTTTTGGCTAATACCAAATAGAGTTCTGTTTATCCCCTCATCAATATTCAAATGGCCTTAGATTGTAATGTCTTTTCTCTTTTCTTTTGTTTCTTTTTTTGTTTTGTTTTGTTTTTAAAGAATAAAACAGTAGCCACACCCAACCAGGGTGTCTGGGACATGCGAGGAAAGCAGTTTTATGCTGGCATTGAAATTAAAGTTTGGGCAGTTGCTTGTTTTGCGCCTCAGAAACAATGTAGGGAAGATTTACTAAAGTGAGTATCTTCATATTTTCAGCTTAGTAATATCACTTCCAGATATGAAAAATGCCATCTTTATGTGAATGTGCTGTGTGCACTGGCACTAAATCCCTGACTTCTGTAGTGACACCATCTGGCTATAGGAAAAACACCTTGTATTACAATAAATTGCCAATTTGGGAATTACATTAAGACTATGAGTCAGCTTCCTTAACATTTAGAGCAGAAATTTGTGACTCACATGGTTGAAGCGTTGCCGGTTGGCAAATCGATGGGTTCTTAGTGAAGCTTCCCTTGGTATTAATTGTATCTTTTCAGCTAAGATGAAAAGGAGTTCATTTTTAACCATTCTAATTTACTAGCATGCGTGTTTTACTAACGGGTCACTGACTAAGATCACTGGTTCATGTCTCACCGAAGCAGCTATCTATATAAAGGAAGTTAGTGAGAAGAGTGGAAAAATCAAGGCTGGGAAAGGGAGCTGGGATGAAAGAAAGGAATCCTACAAAATATTGGCAAATGCACAAAAGAGCCTATTCTGAAAGCTTTATACATAGATCGAAGTAACTTCTTAAGTCCAAAGTTTAAAGTTTCATAATGAAGTCTTCCTTTCTGAAGTGATGATTCCTTTTGACATGGTATTGATTCAGATGTGCTACTAGTTTGAATGTCATCCTAAGTGCCATGATTGTGTAGCTGCATGTGTCGGGGTTCTCAATTGAATATAAGCTTACAAAAGCTTACCCAACTACTCTCATAGCAGGCTTGCCCATATACACATTACCTGAAATTTTGACTTTGCATTTCTTCAGTCCAGAGTTACTAACTCAAATATCTTTTTAAAAAATCTTTGGACAGGAATTTTATTCTAGCCCCTGGGGCCTGAGGCATAACTATTCAAAAATTCAAAATGATAATCGCATAGTTTAATAATGCAGATTCTTCCGCATTGCAATGATACAACAGCCAGTCTATTTTTCTCAACCAGCTAAAGATTTTTTTTTTTTGGCTGTTTATTTGTTTTTGTCTAATTTTGGCTAAGAATTTGCAGAACTGAAAGAAGTATCATAGAGGGAAATAAAAGCTAAGTGTGCGCTCTGAAATGAAAGCACTGTGCCACCGCTTCTGTTTCAACAGGAGTTTCACTGACCAGCTCCGTAAAATCTCTAAGGATGCAGGGATGCCCATCCAGGGTCAGCCATGTTTCTGCAAGTATGCACAAGGTGCAGACAGCGTGGAGCCCATGTTTAAACATCTGAAAATGACCTATGTGGGCCTGCAGCTGATAGTGGTGATCTTGCCCGGGAAGACGCCAGTATATGGTATGGACCCATTTAATGTCGAATGAAGGATGATTTCGGTCATAGGTGTGACAGGATAAGCTAGATTATGCTGCAGTCACCAACAACCCCAAACTCTCAGGGGCTCCGGGCAGCAAAGGTTTGCTTTTTGCTCCTGCAGTGTGTCCATTGTGGGTAGACTGCAGCCTCTGCTCCTTATCATCATATCGTTTTCACTCTAAAACCCGGGTGTTTGGAATGTTGCAGGCTTCATGGCAGAGAGAAAAGAGAGCTCTGGAGGCTTCTGAACATCTGCAACGTCTTGGCCACAACCAGCTGTAGTGGAGCATCCAACCCGTGGAGGCGGGGGAGGGGGATGGGAATGGGGCCAGGCAATGTAGTGGAAATGACGACTGGGTGTATAGTGAAATCCTATCGTAGCCCACAAAGCGGGGAGAGCTGGAATGTTGGTTAAAAACACTTAGGAATATCAGAGTGGGGAAGGGGAGAGGAACGTACCGCTTCCAGAAAAGGAGCTGTTTAGTTTGAATCTATTAGAAGATTGATGCAAAGTTCTTTTGGCTATTATCTAAGTAAAGGATTTGGGAACTATAGACCAAGCTGTTTGAACTTTGTATAACATCTTCAACCCTCTTGGTATTTGCTTCTTTTGTTACCTTCAGTTTATCTCTTATTTTGAGAGAGAGAAAGAAAAGGAAGGGGGTAGAGAGGAGATAACAATCCAATGGCTGGTATTTCTGTGTGAGAGGGAGGAGCCAGGGAGATAGATTCCTTTGTCAGGTCAGTCCTGTGGGAAAAGGAACCTCCAGGGACTAAGTGAGTGGCAGCAGGCAGCATTGTAGAATACAGAAAGTAAGCTCATTTAAAGGCCCTGGCTGGGTAGCTCAGCTGATTAGAGTATTATTTTGATAGACCAAAGTTGCAGGTTCAATCCCTGGTCAGGGCACATAAAAGAAGCAACCAATGTATGCATAAATAAGTGGAACAACAAGTGATGTCTCCCTCTCTCTTTCTCTCTCCTCTTTCTCTCACTAAAAATCAATAAATAAAAATTCAAAAAAATATAAAGGCCTGTGGGAGGGGAGGAAAAGGGTGGGATGGCCTATCCAAACAAAAAAAAAGTTGCCCTGGGGGTTTAGCAAATGAAAAACACCACACAAGAAAAGCATCTAGCACTGTAGACAGTATATATAGTAGGCTCTCTGTAAATGTCAGTGTGGATTTTCCCTTCTACCCTTAGTAATTAAGAAAATATTTAAACATTTTTTAAAATCAATTGATTATTTTTGTAGCGGAGGTGAAACGTGTTGGAGATACCCTCCTGGGTATGGCCACACAATGTGTCCAGGTGAAAAATGTAGTGAAGACCTCACCACAGACCCTTTCCAACCTTTGTCTGAAGATAAATGCAAAGCTTGGAGGAATTAACAACGTGCTCGTACCTCATCAAAGGTAAGATTCTGAACTGTGTTTTTCCCATTTTTTATTAAGCTCTAATATATATAATTTGCAATAAAGCACACAGACCTCAAATATGCATCTTGATTGCTTTTTCTTTATTTTTCAATTTCTTTCTTTTTTAAAAATGGTTTTTATTTATTTTCTTAGAGAGAGGGGAAGAGAAAGAGAAAGAGAAGGAGAGAAACATCGATGTATGAGAGAAGCATAGATCGATTGCCTCTCACAAACCCCTAGCAGGGCACCGGGCCCACAACCCAGGCACATGCCCTGACTGGGAATTGAACCAGCAACATTTTAGTTTGTAGGCCCGGGGCTCAACCCTCTGAGCCATACCAGCCAGGGCCAATTTTCTTTATCTATATAATTTTTTTAATTTTTCAGTTACAGTTGACATAACAATATTATATTAGTTTCAGCTGTATACTGCAGTGACTAAACATTACTAAGTGATCACCCCAATGAATCTTATACCCATCTGACACCATACATAGTTATTAGAATATTGTGTATATTTCCTATGCTGTGCTTTATATCCCCATGACAATTTGTACTCAATTCCTTCACCTTTTTCACCTATGCCCCCAACCCCTCTCCCATCTGGCAGCTGACAAAATATTCTCTGCTTATAGATATATATTCCTTTCTGTTTCTGTTCTGTTTGTGCGTTTATTTTGTTTTTTAGATTTAATTGTTGCTAGATATATACTTATTGCCATTTTATTGTTCATATTTTTAATCATCTTCTTAAAGAAGACCTCTAACATTTCATGTAATACTGATTTGGTGTTAATGAACGTCTTATAGTTTTTCCTTGTCTGGGAAGCTCTTTATACAACCTTGTATTCTAAATGGTACCTTTGCTGGGTAGAGCAATCTTGGTTGTAGGTCCTTGCTTTTCATCGCTTTGAATATTACTTGTTAATCCTTTCTGGCCGGAAAAATTTCTGTTGGAATCAGCTGACAGTCTTATGGGAACCCCCCTGTAGGTAACTAACTTCTTTTCTCTTGCTTCTTTTAAGATTCTTTGTTTATTTTTAACCACTTACATTTTAATTATGATGTGTCTTGGGGTGGGCCTCATTGGGTTCATCTTGTTTGGGACTCTGCCTTTCCTGGCCTTGTATGCCTATTTCCTTCACCAGGTTGGGAAGTTTTCTGTCATTATTTTTTCAAATAGGTTTTCAGTTTCTTACTCTCTCTCGTCTCCTTCCTGCACACCCATGATGTGAATGTTGGAAAGCTTGAAGTGGTCCCAGAGGCTTCTGACACTATCCTCATTTTTTTGGATTCTTTTTTCTTTTTGCTGTTCTGATTGGGTATTTTTTGCTTCCTTGTCTTCCAAATAGCCAATTTGATTCTTGTCTTCATGTACTCTACTGTTAATTCTCTGTAAATTAATCTTCAGTTAGTGTATCCTTCATTTCTGACTGGTTATTTTTTATGATTTCCATATTGTTTGCTTTTTCATGCTGTTGAAGTTCTCACTAAGTTCTCTCAGCATCCTTATAATCAGTGTTCTAAACTCTGCTTCTGGTATATGCCTGTCTCCATTTTGTTTAGTTCTTTTTTCTGGAATTTTGTTCTGTTCTCATATTTCTTTGTCTCCTTATTTTGGCAGCCTCCCTGTGGCTTAGTAGAATGACCTAATGTAGTAGATGTCCTGTAGGATCTAGTGGTACAGCCTCCCTGTTCACACAAGCTGGGTACTCCAGGTGCAAAACCCCCTTCCCACCATGTGGGCTCTGTATACCCTCCTGGTGTAGTTGAGCTTTAACTGCTGTTGGGGCATCAGTGGGAGGGATTGAGCCCCAGGCTCATCACCACAGAGAATCAGCTGTGCAGGGGCCCACTCCATGGAGTAGGATTTACTTCAGCAGGGCTCTGGTGCCCGCTGAGTCCTCCCTCTGAGTGTGTCCCTTGTAGAGGAGGTTTCTTGGTGCTTTGACATTGTCTGAAGCTATCCACTGGGTATGCTGGCTCTGGGGCCTCCAAGGAAGTGCAGTCCAAGATCAGCTACCACCTGTGTCCTGTCCAGGGCCACCTGGCATGAACTACAAAGTGATCTGCAGATTGCTGCTACTTGTGCTTGGCTTAGAGGTGCCCAGGAGAGTCCAAGCTGGGATCCAAGGCCAGCTGCCACTAGTGCTGGGCCTGGAGCCACTTAGTAAAAGGTACAGGCATACTGAGGCCAGATGCTGCTTGTCTGAGAAATTTTAGGTAAGCCTGAAGCATGAGCCAAGGCAGGTCATTTGTATGGAAAAGCCACTAGAAACATTTTGGGTGGACCCCCCAAGTTGGTTGGGGTGAGGTCTCAGGGAATCACCGGGGTGGGACAAACACTATCAGCCAGGTTGATGGAGACTTAGATATGGCATGAGCCTGCCAGTTCTGTGATGGAAGAGCTCAGGAAAGGAACAATGGTCTCTGCCAGCATGTCTGTCTGAGAGAAAGGTGACTCTCCAGGTCTCACTCTGTTGCTAGACAATTTAGTTCCTCCCCATATGTCCCTGGTTCCTTTTGAGCTGCTGCCCCAGTGGTGGAACTTAGAGGGAATAAGTTCAAATAAATTTGTGTTTGGGCCCTTTAAGAGGAACTGCCAGGGACTCCAGAAACCCTGAGACTTACTCCGCCACAATCCCTGCTGGTTTTTATAGCCAGAAATTATGGGAACTTCTCTTCTTGGCACTGGAACGTGGGCTTGGGTGTCTGATCTCTCACTCTCCGGGGGGACCTCCGCAGCTGAGATATCCCTCCTGGTTATCATCTGCCACATGCAGGTGTGGGGCCAGTCTTTTCCGCATCTCTGCCCCTCCTACCAGTGGCAGCTTCTTTAGATCCTTAATTGTAGAACTTCCATTCAGCTGGATTATAGGTGGTTCTGAATGATGGTTGTTCTCTAGTTTAGTTGTAATTTTGATGTGGTTATGGGAGGATGTGAGTACCACATTTACCTCCACCATCTGGACCAGAAGCTTCGATTGCTTTTTCTTATTTACATGTACACGCATGTAACCACCACCCAGGTTAAGATATAAAACATTTCTAGCACCTCTTTAGGCTTTCTTATGGCCCCTCCCAGTAGATAACCCCCAAAGGTAACGACTATTCTCACTTCTATCACCATAGATTAGTTTTGCCTGTTTTTGAACTTGATAGAACAGAATCATACAGTATATACTATTTTGTGTTATCTTCTTTTGCTTAATGTTACATCTGAGATTCATTGATATTGTTGTATTAAGTAGTAGTTTGTCCTTTTTCATTATTGTGTACACTATTTTGTTACATGAATATACCACAAAATTTCCATCTAATCTACCACTGAAAGCTAATATTGCACATTCTCCTTATATAATTCTTTCACACTTTTGGTAGACTAAAGTACTCTTTCTCTTGTGTATATATCCAGAAGTAAAATTTCTGAGTTATAGAGAATACATATATTTAACATTGATAAATGCTGTCAAATAGTTTTCCAAAGTGGTTGGATCAATATTCATTTCCACTGAGAGTTCTGGTTGCTTCATTTTCTCACCAGCATTTAGTAGTATCAGTCCTTTTAATTTTAGTAATTTTGGTTGGGGGTAATAATAGCTCATTATGGTTTTCGTTTGCATTCCCCTAATGACAAATCATATGCTTATTGGCTACTTGGAGATATTCTTTTGTGATGGGCGTGTTCAGTTCTTTGCCCATTTCTTAGATGTTTTTTCCAGGATTTTTTTTATTATTATTAACTTGTAGTTTTCTTATCTATGAAGGTAATATCTGACTTGGTAACTTTAAAATGACTTTATGCCAAAGTGACTTGAGAAGTTAAATTTAGGGTTGTTGTATTAGTCATTGCCATATTTAAGAAGTAGGTGAGATTGAATGCCTTTCTCTTAAACAATCATATCACAATTCTCATTTTTTTGTCCTTGAATGAAACTTCTAGGTCATTAAGTCCTTCCCGTAACATTGGTAGATGAGGTATATAGGCCATAGGGGAAGCTAACCTAAAATCGGAAATCATTTAATTTTACCCTTGACGTTTGAGACAATATAGCATTAGTGGCTTAGAGTGCATACTCTGGTGTCAGACCTCCTGGTTGTATTCTAGCCTTACCTCTTCCTGTGCAATCCTGGGCAAGTTCATGTAAAATGCTTAGCACAGTAGCTGGTACATAGTATATGTAAGTTGTTATTAAGTTGTGTATATGTATATTTAGACTATACATTTGTCGTTCTCTTGTCCTGTGCCAGGACCATGTTGTTGTATGATGATATATATAGAGAAATACAGCTGGCCAGGTAGTTCAGTTCATTAGAGTGTCATTCCAATACACCAAGGCTGTGGGTTCAGTCGCTAGTCTGGACACATACAAGAAGCAACCAATAAATCAGTGGAACAACAAATCAATATTTTCTCTCTCACTCTCTTTCTCTCCCTCTACCACTTAAAATCAATTTAAAAATTAAAAGAAAGAAGAAGAAATACAACATAACCTCTGCCCTCATGGAAGTACCTATTCTTTAGTACCTATGACATCTTTAGTACCTTCACATGAGATTTTCTGATTTGGGATGCCTCCTAGATTATACTTTAAGAATCCTACTTTTAAGAATTTACCAGAGAAGCATGCATGATATTTTTCTCCCTGACTCCCTAGATAGAAAAATCAGGGCCAAATAAATTCATTCTTTTAATTAATATTTATTGAATATGAGCTGTGAGGTAGGTAGTGTTCTAGGCGCAAGGGATACAGCCATGCCCTGCGGAGCTTGTGTGTGTGTGTGTGTGTGTGTGTGTGTGTGTGTGTGTGTGTGGTGTACAATAAAATAAATAATTAAAACATGTAGGGTGATAAGTACTATGAATAACAATAAAATAGGGAAGGAGATAGACTTGGTTCTCTTTCTTAAGTCTCACATCCTAAAAATAATTGGGGGTTTTATCCTAGTTCCATATACATTCTGCAGTTCTGTATCCATTGTAAGAAATCCTAGGATCCTGCGCTGGTTGCTATGGTTCATTTGGTTGGAGTATCATCCCATAAACTGAGAAGTCGCAGGTTCGATTCCTGGTCAGGGCACATGACTAGATTACGGGTTCTTTCCTGTTTGGGGCACATACAAGAGGTAACCGATCTATTTCTGTCTCACATCAATGTTTCTCTCCCTCTCTCTCTCCCTCCCTTCCCTTCTCTCTAAAATCAGTAAGTCTATCCTCAAGTTAGAATTAAAGAAAAGAAGAAGAAAAGAAAGAAATCGCAGGATCCTAAGAAAGCCTGTTCAGAGAAAATTTTCCCTTTACACATAGAGATTTTGTTAAATTTGAGTTGGATCCTCTTTTTTAACTCTTCCCTTCCTACTGTTGCAGAAGAACCATGTTGATTTCTGCAGTCAATTCAGATTCACCGTACCGGGTGACACAGAGACATAGGGGGCCTTAGAGACCTCTCCCAAGGGACACAAGTCTTTTATTCTCTCTTATAAGATTATATCTGTGATTGCATCTGGTAAGCTTGCTAAACCCAAACATTTTCATCTGCATATCTGAGTGGCAATGTCATTTTAAATCTGAGCAGGCCATCGGTGTTCCAGCAGCCCGTCATCTTCCTGGGAGCGGATGTCACACACCCGCCTGCAGGAGACGGGAAGAAGCCTTCTATTGCTGCTGTCGTTGGCAGCATGGATGGCCATCCCAGCCGGTACTGTGCAACCGTTCGGGTGCAGACTTCCCGCCAGGAGATCTCCCAGGAACTCCTGTATAGTCAGGAAGTAATCCAGGACCTTACTAACATGGTTCGAGAGCTGCTGATCCAGTTCTACAAATCCACACGCTTCAAACCCACACGGATCATCTATTACCGTGGAGGGGTGTCCGAGGGACAAATGAAACAGGTACTCTCATTACCCCATAGTTGCCTTTTGGGGCTTCTAGCTGTCTGACCGAGCCTCCTTTCATCTGCTGCTATGGGTAAATTCGATCTGAGAGATACAAGGTGAGTCCTCAATTAAATGTCATTCCATTTGTAACTCCTAGGTAGCTTGGCCAGAACTAATAGCAATTCGAAAGGCATGTATTAGCTTGGAGGAAGATTACCGGCCAGGAATAACCTACATTGTCGTACAGAAAAGACATCACACACGACTCTTCTGTGCAGATAAAACAGAAAGGGTAAGAAAACATAGGATAAGCTTCATTATTTGATACAAATAAATATGTTTTTGAGTGGGCATATATATACTATTTTTTCCTAAAAGCAGAAGTGCCTAATAATAATTTAGTAAATATACTAACTACAGTTAATCTTAGATGACTAATTCTGAATGATACACGTTTCAAGACCGAATAGTTCTCTTATTTCTAAAATTTTTAGAAGGGAGGTCAGAAAAACATGCCAGGTCCACCGGGGTGATACAGGCAACCTTCATGGGGCAGGGTTATCTGTTTGGACCCTATGGCCATTTGCTACTTTTTGCTGCCAGTGCCTGAGGCATGGTTCTAGGGTACAAAGAAGAATTGATCTTCTAAATGATTTTATATCAGTGCAGAGGATTCTTAGGGTACAAATGTTGAACATTTATGGTGTCACACTTACTAATGGGCAGGGTACTTAACTTTTCTAAGCCATAATGTCCTCATAATGTAAAATGGATTAAAAACAACACCTAAGTCACAGGGCTGTTGTGAGGATTAAATTAATCAATGAATGTTAATTTGCGGTACAGTTCCCCCCCCCCCCCACACTTGATAAGAGGCATTTTGTATGATGTACCTATTTTTAATCTTATATTTTTGTGTAAACTAGGTAAGCACGTGACAGTGGATAACTTTGCTTTTATGAGATTTTTATGGCATTACTTCATCTTTCCCAGGTCCTCCCTGATCCACCCCCAGGGAGACTAGTTCTCTCTGTTGTCTAATCATGTAATCTTGTCGGTCACTCCCACTGTTTTCTAGTATTCCCTTAGTTTTTGCCTCTCACCCAAGGCTGAGCTGTTTTTGTTTTCTAAATCATTAGAGAATAGAGAACTAAGGTTTTCTCCTTGGGGCCCCAGACCCCCAATCAGCTGAGATTCAAAGTGCTGCCTTCTAAAATGCCCGAACCCTGACTCAGTAGTACTTCTTAGACTCTGCTAAAAACAGATTCACTGATCTCTTGCGCAAGCTCTGGGCACAAAACATCCTGCCACCCCCTCCTTAACTGCACTATCACCTTTCCGTCCCTCTGTCAGCTTGCTGTTCATGCAGCTTTTGGACCTAGAGTGCCTTTCTGAAGCCCCACGCTATCTCACAGTTTCGCTCTTTCCTATGCAGTGACACTAGCCTTTCAAGATTGACAGTCCCAGTCCCAGCCCCCTGGTCTACTTGGCACCCGACACGTCAACATCTTCTGTCCCCTGAACGTGCCTCTTGCCAGTCTCCAACTCTGAACCAGTCCACTTGCCCATTTCCTTTGCTTTTACTCTGAGGCTGATAGAGGTTGCTGAAGAAAAAAGTCATTTGTTTTAATAATGACCTGTATTGCAAATTCATAATAGCAAATCTCAGCCGGGCCTTTGAGTCTGCAACTTTTTCATTTATTCTCTTCTCAAGTCTCCAATCCTACCCATATGCTTTCACTGCCAACAATTTACATTGCCAACATTGCTTCTATTTCCCTCAGAAAGCAATCTAGAAAGGCATGAATTTTCTTGGCCTCCCTTCCTCTGCCTTTAAATGTAGTTAAATCTTATGTTTTTTATCTCCTTCCTCACGTCTCAGAGGCTAAACTTTCCACCTCAGCTTTACCCCTACTTATGCTTTTCTTCCTATCCCTTTCCACCTTCACTAGAGCCCCACTTCATTAATCACCCTTTCCTTCCCCCATTTCAGCCTTTCCCATTAGTTGGCTGCCTCCTCCATGCCCTCTGAAGTTTCTCAACTCTTCTCCCTCAGTTGCTCCCATAAACTTCACTCTGCTTCTCTGTCTACCTGCCACCTTAGCTTTCCTTCCGATCGTGACCAAACTTTCAGGAAGAAAATGACTTGACTGCCTCTCTGCACCTTCTCCCATCCTACTTCAGCTCTCTGTAGCCTGACCTCGATTTTGATGCCTCCACTGAAGCGGCTCTCTCAGTGACTCCCATTTTGAATCCAGTGATGTCTTTTCAGGTTCCCACTGACCCCTCGGTAGCGCTGAGAGTCTTTGCCTTCTTTGGCCTCAGCAACGTGACTGTCCAGCCACCTCTGCCATCAGGCTTTCTTTGACTCTTCTTCCTCCTCTGTCCATCAACCGCTGATGTTTCCTGCCATTTCATACTTCTCCTTCTTTTTGATTTCAGCTCTCTTTAGTCTCACCCACTTCTCCAGACTCACTTGTTTGCTCATAGTTTCTTAAATCTGTATTTCCAACCCCAAACTTTTCTATGTAACTCCCAACTTGCACTTCCAAATATCTACCAGACAACTTTCCTTAGATGCTCTATAGGCATCGTATCAGTCAACACAGTCTAGGCCATGCACAAAAGTCATAGTAGCTTATAAAGATTTATTTCTTGCTCGCATTACACATTCATCGTGACGGTCTGCAGCAGCTGTGACCCCGCCGTCCTCCCTTTAGAACCTAGGCTGACAGAGAAACATCTCTCTGGAACATCTCCAGTCATTGTTGCAGAGGGGGAAAAAGATACAGGACAAGCCATGTGCTGGCTCTTAAAGCTTCTGCCCAGAAGTGACACATTTCAGGCCACATTTTATCTGCCAAAGCAAGTTACATGGCCACTCCTGAGTTAATTGGGTGGGGAAGTATAATCCTCCCCTAGGGAGGGGCACAGGAATAATTTGGCACCCATGATACAATCTGCCACAGGCATTTCGAGCAAAGCACGTCTAAACCTTTTACCTACTGTGTTATCCTCATCCAAAACCTGTTCCTCCCCCGATTCTCTTTTTCTTCTGTTACTTGGCATTACTGTATATTAAGTCAGCCAAGCTAGAAATTTCATAATTGCCTTTAAGTTCTTCTCCTCCTTTCCTGTCCCCCCAAATCCAGTTGGTCTAAGAGTCTTCTGTTCTGCCCTGAAATCTGTCATCTCACTGCTTCCTCTTGGGTGTTCCCTCTACCCTAGGCAGAACCCTTCTGTATTGCAGGAGACTCCTGGGGGTCTCCTTGTCGCCATTCCTCCACCAGTGCATTCTCTGCCTGCTCTGAAGGCTAAGATTTTAAGATACAGATCTTACCCTGCCGCCCCATTGGCCAAAAATCTTCCCATGTGCTCACTGCCTACCAAATGCTTCCCTGTGCCGTCAGTGTTGTCCCAAGTAGTCAAAACAAAACGTTTTAGTCTCATCTTTCACTGTGCCCTCATCCGCCTTCCGTTTCCCATGCACTTTGCTCATTTTGTATCCCTGGAATGACCACGTCCATCCCACCCCCTTTGGTTTTCTATTTTTAAAAAATTAAGGTATAATATAGATACAGTAAAATTCGCCCTTTTTAGCATACTGGTGTGCAAGTTTTGACAAATGCATGTAAGTTGTATACCTGTCACATCAATAAAGATATAGACCAATCACACACACAAATTCTCTCATGCCCTCTCAGAGTCAGTCCTTTTCCTCACCTACCGTCCCTGGCAACCACTGATATGCATTTTCTCCCTAGAGTTGTGTTTTTTCCCCGAATGTCATATAAATGGCTTCCATACCTTTTAAGTCTGGCTTCTTTTACTTAGCATAATGCCCTTGAGATTCACCCAAGTTTTTGTGTGTATCAGTAGTTTGTTCCTTTCTATTGCCAAGAAGTATTTCATGGTATGGATGGGCCACAGTTTGTTTTATCCATTCCTGCTTTGAGGGGATATTTGGAGAGTTTCCTGTTTTTATCCCATCCCTCCCCCTTTCAACTGCTGCTTATATGGTATGACTCAGCTATTTCCTCCCACCAGCTTTTCCCAGTGCCTTCCATAATGCCCTTATCACATTTCTTTGCAGTTCATTGTATATAGTTTCCATGAAAGGCAGGAAGGCATGTTCATTAGTTCCCTCTGTGCCCCTGTCTCTCTTCCCCAACATCTGCTGCAGAGCCTTGCACATGGCACTCAAGCAGTAGTCGTTGAGTTGAACATGCCTGAATCCCCTTTTCCCCAGGGCATCATCTCTTCAGGCTCTCATTTATAGATCCCAAGAGATTTTTCTTTTTAAAAAAGAGATTCTATGCTCCAATATGTTTGGGAAATGCTATGTACTCCATCTCCCTCTTAAAAATTATACCTTACTAAAGAAAGGTTCTGAGAATTCAGATAATGGAAAAGCCTTTTAAAATGTGGTTTAACTCAGTATTTCACAAATTTGTTTGACCTCAAAACACCCAAATACATCCTGCAGGAGTAATATTCCTAAAGAACACATTTTGGGAAACAGTGCTAGAACTGTTTTAATTCAGTTACATTTCCTCGTGTTCATCTAGGAACCCAAGTTCACACCTGAATTTGATGGAATGAGACTTTTCTATATTCATAGCTGTTCTTGTATACATTGGTGTATGATCCTCAGCTGAAGGTAACAACAGGTAGAATGGAGTCAGATAAACTCCCATCAAATTTGTGCCTAGATGCTAAATGAAATTCCTCACGTGGAACCCTACTGTACAGCAGAAAACGATGAAAACTGACCAAATAGCAAGATTTAATTTCTTTCCATATAAATGCATTTCTGAAGGCTTCCTTCTGCTTTTCTAGAAGTTTGATTTTAGAGTTTTGGCCACAGAAGAACTTTAGAATTTTTTAAGTGTAAGAGATCATCGCTTAATTTTATAGCTGATTAGACTGAGACCCAAAGATAAGATGCTTTGTTCAATGTATATAGTTGCAAGGTGAGACCTAGATCTGAAACTCTGCTTTCAGTGCACTCTTCCTGATAACGCATGTGCCAGTGTCTTTTCTTAATTGATTCCCTGAAAATATTAGCTTTGTTGAACCATTTCAAAGATTTCTTCATCTTTTACTGCAAACTGTAGATTTTTTAAAATTCCAAGTAAGGATTAAAAGTGATCTTTCCTAGGAAGCTTACCCATCTTAAATCTTTTTTTTTTTTTTCTGTGAACATACTAATGTTTCACCTATAAATAGAGGACAAAAACTTAGCCCAAAGCCACTGGTAGGATAATTCTTTGTCTGGATTCCCCTGGAGAAACCATGTAGTATATTTGTTTGAGAAAATACTTAAGGATGAAGTGGTCAGGCTAAGGGAAAGTTATAGAAAGTTCAGCATCTTGCATTAAACTGGTTTACAGGAACAGCTTACTAACTTGTTACTAATTAACATAAAAGAGAAATGGCCTGAGCACAGTTTGACACATTAGTGACTAATTACACTTCCTTTTTTTTTTTTTTTTTTTTTTTTTGGTAGGTGGGCAAAAGTGGCAATGTACCAGCAGGCACTACCGTGGATAGCACCATCACACATCCGTCTGAGTTTGACTTTTACCTCTGTAGTCATGCAGGAATTCAGGTAATTTGGAAGCTGGTCCAGATCCTTGACTTGATAGGGAGATGTTTGCAAATCAGCAACTGGCTTGAATAGACTTGTTATATTATATACTGTGATGTGCATAACTTACTTAATGCTTGTATCCTAGAACTGTTATCTTTTGGTCTTGGTATCTGTTGGTAAGTGTGCTAGGCCAGAATACTTCGGAGTTTAAGGAGTAGATTTCAGTTCTTCTCTCAGGTAGTCAACCCATGTCAGAAATATATTAATCATAAAACTCTCTCTCCAGGGAACCAGCCGTCCTTCACATTACCAGGTCTTGTGGGATGACAACTGCTTCACCGCGGATGAGCTCCAGCTACTGACTTACCAGCTATGTCACACCTATGTGCGGTGTACACGCTCAGTCTCTATTCCGGCCCCTGCATATTATGCCCGGCTTGTCGCATTCAGAGCAAGGTATCATCTGGTGGATAAAGATCATGACAGGCAAGTTTCTCAAGCACAAGAACATCTCTTTCAACGTTAAGCAGGATGTTTAAAAAAAAAAAAAAATGAGCTGCTACAGAAAACTTTTTGGAGGAGTTACTCTTCCTTTTAAGGTTCAAATTGCAAGCAGAGGCTAAAATTGCATGTGCCTTTGAGATCTTACAAGGTAACTTTTGGTCCAAGAAGTGCTCAGCCCTGTTTATACTTACGTGTATGGTGTTTCTAAAGTCTGCCCAAGGAAAGGAGTCTAATTTGGAGTTGCTTGTGGTTTCCCCATAGAGCCAAGTGCATTTTAGTTCTGCTCAGGTCCTCAGCAGCCTCAGAAGGTGGCCCACCCAGTACCCTGACTCCAATCGGAAGAGTCACAGGCCTGTGGCTTCCAGTTCATACAAGGGAAAGCCTTGACCTGTTCACTTCGCTCTCAGCGCAGTCTGGAAGAAGGCGCTGGAGCGGGCCTGGGCCTGTGTGTGGGAGGAGGTATGCCACACCATTCTCACCCCCAAGTAGGGATCTCAAGAGACTCAGACTGAGCTGCTATTAAATAACTAAACAAGCTCTCTGCAGTAATTTTCTTTTCCAAATGACCATCTGTGAAGTACAGCAGCAGTTTCTGGGCTCTTCCCCAAGTCTGAGTTCAGCTGCTAAATACTGCTAAATAGTAGACATTCCATTGCAAATCTATTTCTGTAAGGGTTGAAAATATGCTATTATGAAAAATGCCCAGCTGTGACTTTGTACCTTTCTTTCTGTAATACACATTCATTCATTCAACATATTTATTCGATGTTGACTTTGTGCCCAGCACTGTCCTAAGTACTAAAAATACTAAGATGAGGAAGACATGTTTCCTGGAATGTTGATTCAGTATGGGAGAGAGCACAGGTAACATAGAACAGACAGTTAACTCAAGGCAGAGTAGGTGAGCATCCAAAGGGACAGCAGAGGAAAGGCTGTTTGAGATTTCATAGCTGCCTGGGAAGGATTTGGCTCTGAAAAGAAGAGAAAAGGATTTTCCAGGCAGAGGGAACAATGGACACAAAGAAGAAAAAGCAAGTGACACGTTTGGACAATAGCAAGTTTTCTTTGGCTGGAACATATGAAAGGGGACCAGCAGGCATGAAGCTAGAAAAGTATGTTACAGCAAGACTGTCTTTGTTAAATATAAATAGCTATTCCTGGGATAAAAGAGATGGTACTTAACAGTTAATTGGGTGTGAGTGGGTGAGAGAAGTCAGAAGAGAGATGACAATTTATAGTTTATCAAGCCCTTTCTAGCACATGTACCCTTAAGGAGTTGGTTCAGAAGTTGTTGTTGTTATCCTAAAAGACCAAAGTTCAGAAGAGCTGTTACTTGTCCAAGGTCACCTAGCCAGTGAGGGGAAGACAAAAAGAAACTGGTGGCATGGTAACATTTGCTGAGTGTCTACTACGTTCCAGCCCCATGCCAGGCACATAAATCCATTCATTCATTCCACAAATGGTTATTGAGCTGACACAGTGTCCCAGGCAGTAGAGATTTGTGGGGAGTAAGACAGACAGAGTTGCTGCTTTCTTGGAGTTTATGTCCCAGTTGGGAAATAAATAATTACCCAATTAATAACTTAATTTTAATTGTGTTCCTTTCAAGTGAAAGAAAAGTAGAGTGTTCTCTGGAAGTATGTTCCAGGTGGCTCTGACCTGAACTTTGGAGTCAGGGAAGATTTCTTTGGGGGAAATGACATTTGACTGACGCCTAAAGGCAAGTAGGCATTAACCAGACATAATGGCCAGTAGAAGTCCTTATGGAGGCACCATTAAGGATTTGGGTCTTTGCAGACATTATTTGATTATTACAACAAATAAGCTATATTGCATTTTTCAGTTAAACAAATGGATATGTAGAGAGACATTACAAATATTTAAGGAACCACAGCTTGAGCCTAAGATCTTGAATCCAGCACTCTTCATGCTATTTGAAACATGTGAAGTTTGACGTGATCTTTTGTTACATCTGTTGTTGTTTTTTTCCCTGCTTTATTCTCTTTACAGTGCAGAAGGCAGTCATGTGTCAGGACAGAGCAATGGCCGAGATCCTCAGGCCTTGGCTAAAGCTGTGCAGATCCACCATGATACCCAGCACACAATGTATTTTGCCTGAGAGTCTCAGAAGAACTCAACCAACTGGGCACCCCATGCAGCCTCAAAATGTTTCACATGCCTACTGCCTCTAGAGAGAGCCAAGTTGACTTCAGTTTGTCTTCTACCAGCAGCTCGGAATAGTTGCACTGAATAAATATTTTGCAGCACTGTCTGATGCATCAACAAAATTGAGCCATTTTTAAAAAGTAATAGATATTCATAGATTGTCTTTTCTGATGCACTGGACTGAATTTTTACCTCAACATGCAAAGGCTAGTCAGCCTGAACTTTCTAAAGGACTTTACAAGAAAGGTTTCTATGGAATATTTTGCTAGCTGTGGTGTTCACTGCATCCCTCTAGTCTTATAAGAGAAGATTATTCCTTTTTTCTGTATTCATCGAGTGGGATGTATGCATCAGTGGAAGAGAAAAACCAAACAATCTACTTCAGTTTAGTGAAACTATTTAATTATGTGGGTCCATAGACTTTTTAATGGAGATTTCTGACTTTGCCACTGTAAATGCCTTTAACGAGCATTAATTTTTGAAAGTTTTACAGAGTTTTATTAGTTTTACTACTTTATCTTATTGATCTCTACAGTCTTGTGCTGGTGCGAGTACAGGCTGCCAGGCAATTGCACTATATTTGGCTCCCGATTTAAACAGGCAGTTCTCTTATTTGGTCGACACTTGTGAATGTGTAACGCACACAGATGTAATGCATGTCACAGTGACAAATAACACTGCCGTGGTAAAAAGTACTCATGTTTTCCCCCTCTTTGAAAAAAGCTAGCTTTTAGTATTTTTCAGAGTTTTCAAAAGTGCCCATTTTATGCTGCTCTGTGGTTCGTCAGATCCAAATGATTTTTAAACTTTTCTCATAGAAAGTTAACTGGCAATAAACATTTTTAAGGTCCCTTCACTCCATTTCCCCCACCCTCAGCAATGAGTTTTCTAGATGAAATCTTGGTATGATTTTATCAGCTATTTCTTATAAATCATAATCTGGCAATTCCTGAAATCAGTCAGAAAAAACGTATATTTCCATGTCTTTTTAAAGAATTATTTTTTATCTCTTTTATAGTCACAGTTGGTATCCTCTCACTTTGTTTTAAAATAAGCTAGAATCAGGATGCTTCCTTACTGGATAGGCTTTGCCAATCCTGTAGGTACCTTGAGTGATGCTGCAACTTGCAAAAAATGTACCAGCATTTAAAACTTTTTCCTGGGAATCAAGGTTACTTACACAATTACTTAAGTGCAGTGCAAATGTTGTGCTTCTCTTTCAACCTGAAATGTACTTGGTGAGGTTTCCTTCCTTTTAGTAAAGCAAAAACTTCATAAAAAGGTTGATTTTTTTTTTTTCTTAATAGATTCTGGATTCTGTTCACAGGGAGACAGGATTAATTTCTTGTCCATACAAAGGGAGTTGATATAAAGCAAGCATCAGTGACAGTGTCGGGGAAACTCTTTTGTATTTAGTATAGATAATACTTTGTGAATGGACAACAGTTACATAGAGTCTTGCTGGTTCTAGCCAGTGTTGCCCAGACCAGATTTCACTGACATACAGTTCTCTATCCTGGAACGTCAAGAGTCAGAGCTGGGAAAGGGGGTAAAAGACTCGGAGCCACACTCCACGTGGGTGAGGAAGGTGCTGGGAGAAGAGACAGACACAATATGGTAAACCGAATTTGTCACCTCTGTCTGGAAACACTGGATCTGATGGTGAAGGGTGTTTGCTCGAACTCATTAGTCGGTCCAAATCTTTTAAACTAGCCTTCTCAAAATCCCAGCAATAGAAAGCCCTGTTTTTCTTCAGTCTTTTAAACAAGCTTGTAAATACATTGAAGTTTACATTTCTATATGCTGTTGATCAGCGGCGCCACCAGTATTTGCTGGGACTGGTCTTTGAGAGTTTTAGTATAATGTATATCGAGTTCTGTAGCTCATGAAGATGGGTGCAGCAGACATCCTTATTCTCTGCATATAATGAGAGGAAAGAAAGCAAGCTCTGTAATTGAGGCACAACATAGTGAAGAGATGGCAGTTGTTAATTTCTTAAGATTTTCCTTTTGTTCAAATACCTCACTTGGATACTACAAATCAGGACATGTTGGTGAGGGGCTGGCTACTGCTTTTATTCACACCTGTTCAGGGAGAGCACAGAAAATACCCTTCAGCATGGCCACCCTGGACCCAAGAGGAGGAAAAACAAGCTTTTTTTAGGAGGAGGATTCACTGGAGTCCAGGATGTGAAGAACTTGGGGTGGCTGGCTGGCTGGCTGGCCGGCCAGCGGGCCCCACACCTGCACTTGAGTGCCTCGGGCTTGCTTGTTCACGCACTGAAGAAGCGTCACTTCTCACCATCTCCGGGCATGAACGGAGCAGGGAGCAAGGCGGAGTGCCTGGAAGCCCTGATTCGCTTGCCTGCAGTTGGGCTCTGTGCTCGACCTTGAACTCTACAGTTTGTATGACCTCAGTCACTCCTAGTACACTGGGGCAAATCCCTGTGGTGGTGGAGGAAAAGCCGGGAGGCCTATTTTTATAGGAAAACAGTACCTTCAAGGGTGCAACGCTGTCATTTTGGAGGAAAGGAAAGAAATATGGAAGAACTAGGATTATTGGGGGGGGAAACCTTGTTGAGGGGTGAACCTTTAACAAGTAATCACTGCAGAATCAGAGTTGCAGCAATGCTATTGCAAGCAAGTCTGAATGCGTAGTTTTAATTGGGCCTGACAATTTGAATTTGTAACCCTCTGGACTGACTGAATTGTTATGCATGTGTCAATCAATGGGAGGTGTGCATTCTTTAGAAGTAGGTTTAGGATGCTTGGTTTTTTAAACGCAGCCTGTTTAGGCCCTGTCATGTAGTGTGAAAGATTTAAATGTAGCAATGCTAAAGAGTAACAATTTAGGGACAAGGTGCGGGGACATTAAGAGAGCGGTGAAGATCCAAATGTTGAACCGGTTATGTTTTTTGTTAGCTGTTGAACCCTGAGCAATTTATAAAGAGAACTAGCTGGCTTAACACAGCTAGTTGAGGCAGGCAGAACATACTCATCCTTACTGTAAATTCTATTTGCTGCTTCCAAAGGTGATGATTTACAAGCAGACATATTCTGTATGGTCTGTATTTTAGGACCTGGTGCCCAGCCTATATCAGAGCTTAGCTACCTGGCTCAACTACCTACCCTTCTGGTGGGGAACGGTAATCTACTGTTTAACAAGGCTCACCCTCTCCACCCTGCCCTAGCGACCCTTTGTGGATGTGCTGTAAGATTTTCTTGCTCAATAGCAAGGTGGTAACTCTGCTTTCATTTTAAGAAAGTGGAGGTTGAGGGCATTGTATCAATACGGCTTCAACTCCAAGGATTTTCCCTTGTAAAATTAAAGGGAAGATCTTGTTATTGATTAATCATTTTCTTATCCCTTGCTATTGACATATTCATGCTCTTTCTATGTCTAGTGACTGAAAATGTTTGCATTTGTTCATTTAACTAATGGTGTAATTTTTGTTTCTATATTGTTAGACCTGTAATGTTTTAAAATGTATTTTATTAAATTTGGACTGGATGTATATCTCTAGCAATACGAGGTACTTTCTAAACTAATGGAGGATGGTATCCCCATGTTGAAATAAGATGATGGTTGTTTAAATTTTGCAATTTCTTTTTTTTTTTTTTTTGGCCTGCAGGGATATTTTGTGTTCATGTGTCCAAAAAAGAATAAATTGGCATTCATGTGCCAAAAGTTGTTTTTCTTGTCAATTGTCTAATAAATATGGAGTATACTGTTATGTCAATACACATAGTTGCTTTTTAAAAACAATTTCCTCAATTTAAAAAATTTGAGAAAGAATAACAGTGGGAGAACTATGTGTTTTTAACTCCTGGGTCTCCTTCTTTTTGGAAATTGTCTTTGGGAATTTTAGAAGAGCTTCCTGCAACATTTCACATATGTAAACTCTGGCAAGATTCACTCAGGGTCCTGGGTACAACTCTTAATGAGAAGATTCATTTTAAGTGATGTTTTGGGAAAAATCAGTAGTCTCCAGAGGGCAGTATGGCCAGTATTTTGTAAGACTGACTTTCGAGGAGGAGCTGCCCAAATTCACCCACCCTGGGGCTATCCAATCTCAGGCCTTTAAAAAGAAAATTCTCGCCAGCAAAGTCCTTTTGTGAAGTAATGGCAAGGATAACAGAGATTTGCACACTATGGCCTTTACCATCTGGGAATGTGTAGTTTACCAGGGGAACAAATTGTGCATACACTAACTTTACTACAGGTCATTGGTTTTTCCATCAGCACAGTATCCCTCTTTCCATATTTATCCATTATCAAACATTTATCATGATCCCAATATATCCAAGTTCTGCCTAGGCAGTAGGAATGCAGATGAGTAAAAACAATTTCTTCAAAGAATTCACTCTAATTTGGCGTGGGCTGAGGAGGGATCAGCGACATTAACATTTCCTGAGTGCCTAGTATACGCCAGTCACTTTATATTGACATCTTTAATCCCAGCAACAGTCTTTTGAGGCTGATAGCGACATACCTATTTTAAAGATGAGTCAGCTTCAAAGAAGTTAAATAGCACAGAGTTACAGGGTGACAAAGCCAGAATTTGAATCCAGACCTGTCTAACTTCATTACACCTGCTACTGGGCACAAAATGACAGCAACTTAAAAAGGGAAACAACCACTTTTGCCTTGGGGAGTCAGAAAGTCTTTACAGTGTTGGTGAGTTTTAGAATAGACCATGAAGCACAGCAGGAGCTCCCGGAAGGACAAGCGAGAGTGGATGCGCTGTTCCCTTACAGTAGATTCTGGTAGCTATAATTTTTGTCTACCCAAATGCTTCCCCTTTTTCCTTCTTTGGGTGATAGGATTCTTTTCTTATGGGACCTCCATTATTTTGTGTGTTTCAGGTGAGTCCATATGGCCTTCCTCCTACTTCATTTCCCCAACATTTATGTCATGTTCATGTCCATCCTTGAATCAGCCACCGGGGATATGTTACACCAGCCAAAACAGTTCATGTGCCCACTCCTGGTGTGTGTGAGGGGGTGACCAGCAAGTAGGGAAGTCAGACTGGTCGGTACCATGATAAGGCACATGCCTCCTCTTTTTTCCTCCATCTCTTGACTCCGATTTCCTCAATGTTGGCTTCATTCTCCAGAAGCTAGTGGCAAATCTTTAAGGAGAAGAGGGACAAAGCCAGACGGAAAAACTAACAACCGTATTACAAATTGTACAAGTTTAACAAATTTCTGGAGCTCTCTTTTGTGCTAGGAAATGTAAAAATGAAACACACAAGATCTGGCCATTGAAAGATTTACTTGTAAACTCAGGGGCCACACATGTGACAAGGTAGCTTTTGAGTGTGTACATTCTTATGTATACATGAGAATGTATACATTATCCCCAACTGGTGTGGTTCAGTGGGTTGGGCATCATCCCACAAACCGAAAGGTGGCAGGTTCGATTCCCAGTTGGGGCATGACCAAGAGGCAACCTATCAGTGTTTCGATGTTTCTCTCCATCTCTTTCTCCCTCCCTTCCTCTCTCTCTAAAAATTAATTGATTAATTAATTTTAAAAAAGAACATATACACAGAAACTTGGGACACATATGTTCCTAACCAAGCTTAGGGGATCAAGGAAGGCTACTTAGAGGGAGTGATGACGCGTAAAGAATTGTTTCATAAAGAATGAACAAGGGGAAAGAAGGTATTCCAGTTTGTCTCATCGTGGACAAAGGCCCAGAAGGAAAGAAAACCCCCCAAACATGACTTGTTTCGATGAATTACAAGTAATCTCAGTGTTCCTAGATTTTAAGGGATGAGAGAGGCAGCGAAGGTGCTAAATTGGAACTTCAGAGGCAAGCACCAGTTCCTGGCAAGGCAAGACTTAAATGGCATTCTGAAGAGTTTAGAGTTTATCCCGCAGGTGCAGGAGAATAGCACCGTCTGAGCTGTTAGTTATGCTGGCGCTAGTGTGATGGCGAGGTTGGAGTTCCCCTGAAGGGAAGTTAGAGTTTTACTACAATAGTCCAAGCAAAAAATGATGAGGCTTGAACTTAAGTAGTGATAGTGAAGTTGGAGAGAAGGAACAAACACAAGAGATATTGAGAAAGTAGAAAAAGCAGAACTTGACGGAAGTGGATAGGGAGAGTGAGGGGAATGAGGTAGACTCATTAGGAGGGCTCACAGCTTTCTGACTTGGGAAGCTGAGTATATAATGGTGCCACTGAGCCAATGAACACCGAAGAAGCAGATTCATGATTTATTGAAAGGAAGAAGGTGACAATTTAACAGTGATGCATGGGGACAGTAGAGAGATTGGAAGCCATCAATATAGAACTGGCAGTTAAAACCATTCCAATAAGAAGTCAGCTATTGTGAATACTGTTGCTATGAACATGAATGAACAAATAGCTCTTAGAGACCCTGCTTTCAATTCTTTTGGCTATAAACCCAGAAGTGGAATTGCTGGATCATATGGTAATTCTGTGTTTAACTTTTTAAGGAACCATTATACTGTTTTCCATAGTGGCTGCACCATTTTACATTCCCTCCAACAGTGCACAAGGGTTCCAATTTCTCAATATCCTCACTGGGGGGACACTTGCTGATTTCTGTAGCCATCCTAATGGGTATCAAGTTGTATCTCATTGTGATTTTGGCCTGAATTTTCCTAATGATTTGTGATGTTGACCATCTTTTCATGTGCTTATTGGCCATTGTGTATCTTCTTTGGAGAAATATCTATTCTAGCCCTTTGCCTATTTTTGAATTTTGTCCTTTTTAAAAAAGATTTTATTTATTTATTTTTAGAAAGAAGGGAAAGGATGGAGAAAGAGAGAGAAAGAAACATCAATATGTGAGAGAAACACCGATCGGCTACCTCTCACATGCCCCCAGCCAGGGACCTGACCTGTAATCCAGGCATGTGCCCTGACCAGGAGAAGAACTGGCAACCCTTTGGTCCACAGGCTGGCACTCAGTCCACTGAATCACACCAATGAGGGCTGGGTCCTTTAATTTTTAAAGGACAATTTTGATAGCTAATGTAGTTTCATGTATTTTTTTTCTTTCAGCTGTGAAGATGTTATTCTATTGTCTTTTGGCTTCCATTGTTCTATTGGGAATTCAGCTACCAATTCCTTTGAAGAAGTGATGGTTAATTTTATGTGTCAATTTGACTGGATAGGTCACTGATAACACATTATTTCTGAGTGTGTCTTGAAGGTGTTTCTGGAAGTGATTAACATTTGAATCAGTAGACTGAGTAAAGAGATGTACCCTCACCAATGTGGGCAGGCATCATCCAATCCATGGAAGGTCCAGATAGAACAAAAGGGCAATGGAAGGACAAATTTTCTCTCTTCTTTTTTATTTTATTGTTCAAATACATTTGTCTCCATTTTCTGGCCACCACTTTCCCCTGCCCTACCCACCCCTACCTCCCACCCTCAATCCTTCCCCATTTTGGCTTTGTCCATGGGTCCTTTATACATGTTCCGTGATTTGACCTTTCCCCTTCTATTCCACGTTACGCCCCTCCCTCCTTCCCACTTGTTACTGTCTGTTTTTTCTTTCAATGTTGCTGGTTATATTTTTCTTGTTTGTCTGTTTTGTTGATTAGGTTCCACTTATAGGTGAGATCATATGGTATTTGTCTTGCACCACCTGGCTTATTTCGCTTAGCATAATGCTCTCCAGTTCCATCCATGCTGTCACAAAGGGTAGTAGCTCTTTCTTTCTGCTGCGTAGTATTCCACGGTGTAAATGTACCATAGTTCTTTGATCCACTCATTTACTGATGGGTACTTAGATTGCTTCCAGCACGTGGCTATTGTAAATTGTGCTGCTATGAACATTAAGGTGCATAAGTTCTTTTGAATTGGTGTTTTGGGATTCTAAGGGTAGAATCCCAGCAGTAGAATCACTGGGTCAAAAGGCAGTTCCATTTTTAGCTTTCTGAGGAAATTCCAAACTGTTTTCCACAGTGGCTGCACCAGCCTGCATTCCCATCAACAGTGTCCTAGGGTTCCCTTTTCTCCACAGCCTCGCTAGCACCCATTGTTTATTGACCTGTTTATGATGGCCATTCTGACCGGTGTGAAGTGGTATCGCATTGTGGTTTTAATACGCATCTTTCTGATGGCTAGTGATGCTGAGCATCCTTTCACATGTCTCTGGACCCTGTGTATGTCCTCCTTGGAGAAGTGTCTGTTTGGGCCCTTTGCCCATTTTTTAATTGGATTGTTTGTCTCCCTGGAGTGGAGTTATGTGAGTTCTTTATATATTTTGGAGATTAAACCCTTGTCCGAGGTATCATTGGAAAATATACTTTCACATATGTTTGATTCTCTTTTCATTTTGCTGATATTTTCTTTAGCCACGCAGAAGCTTCTTATTTTGATGAAGTCCCATTTGTTTACTCTTTCCTTTATGTCCCTTGATCTAGGGGACATATTGGTGAAAATATTGCTGCATGGGATATCTGAGAGTTTTCTGCCTATGTTCTCCTCTAGGACTTTTATGGTGTCATGACTTATATTTAAGTCTTTTATCCATCTTGAGTTTATTTTCGTGTATGGTGCAAGTTGGTGGTCGAATTTCGTTTTGTTGCATGGAGCTGTCCAGATCTCCCAAATTTTCTCTCTTCTTGAGCTAGGACATCCTTCAGACATCAGAGCTCCTGATTCTCAGGGCTTTGGGCTCCAGGAATTAACATTAGCAGGCTCCTGTTCTTAGAACTTTGGACTCAAACTGGTTCTTTTGCTTACAGATGGTATATTGTATGACCCTCTATAACTGCCATGAGCCTAATTCTATAATAAATTTCTTTTTAGCTCTCCCTCTCTGTATATCCCATTGGTTCTGTTTCTCTGGAGAATGCTTTACTAACATAGAATCCTTTACTAACCCTTTTTTTTCTGGCTGATTTTAGTATATTCTCTTTGTTTTCAACACTTTTACTATAATAGGCCTAGGTATCTGTGTATTTATCCTGCTGAGGACTGAAACTGGAAAAGTCAGTGATCGTCCTGCCTTTGGAGCCTTTTTATTTTTTTTTTAATATTTTATTTATTTATTTTTAGAGAGATGGGAAAGGAGGGAGAAAGAGAGGGATGGAAACATCAATGTGTAAAAGATACGTCAATCAGTTGCCTCCCCCACATCCCCAACCAGGGACATGGCCCGCAACCCAGGCATGTGCCCTGATGTGGGAATCAAACCGGTGACCTTTTTGTTTGCAGGCCAGTGCTCAGTCCACTGAGCCACACTAGCCAGGGTGGACTGGATCTTTATTGGCACTTTATTTAGATGTTGGCAATCTGAGAAGACAGGGGGTTATGAACCCTAAAAATTGTCTTAACATCTGATCTCAAGCCAACCTTTTTATAAAAAAAAGAAAAGCATAGGTAAAGGGTTTGGGAAAAGGTTAGTTAGATAAAGACTTGCAGTCCAGCTGCAATTTTCCTAGTATTTCTCTATCTACTGATCAACTATTCTTTATCTGCGTCAGAGACGTTCCTTCCCTGGAACACAACAGCTCAAATACCATCACTTGCAGACCTCTAGGGCACAAAGGTTGAATACCTTGTCAACCTACTGGAGTCACAGAGGTTAGGTATTCCAGTTCCTGGAACAACAGCTTTTCACAAGGATTAATCACTTAAGCCTATGAACTATAACCAGGACTTTGGCTTATTCATCTTCAGAAAACCAGCACACAATGTCTGACAGGAAGTAGGTGCTCTTCAACGTTTGTTAAACAAATGAAATCCATAGTCCCCCACAGATATTTAAGGAAACAATGCTTGAATTCCTCCCCACCCTGCACTTCATTCTTCCAGTGATCCTGTTCTAAATTCCGGTCTCCGTGATCTCTTTCCTTGAGACTGTTACTGGCCCATGAACTTGGTTGGCATTTGGAAATGGTTTTTTTCATGTTTAACCCTGCTTTCCCCGACTGCCTTTATTTGGCTGCCCTCACAGTCTCAGTGTCTCAAGTGACATTAATCCCCTACCCTCAACCCAGTGTTTGTGGGGTGGGGTGGGGGGGCCAATTCAGACATTAGAAATAATGAAAAGGGGTTTTAAAATTCTTGTTAAAAAAAGACCAAATAAGAGAACTAAATGGTAATGGAAAAAAAATACAATAAAGATTAAATTTTAAAAAAGATACAAAATACATGGCAATTTATTTTACATATTACTTTTCAATGTATGCACATTTTATATATTTATAGTCTTACTATTTTCTGTTATTTCATTATCTATTACCTAATGAACTAGTATCTTTTTTAAGACTGAAGTCATGCTATTTTGTCATCATAATAATTCATTTGGTAAGCATTTACTGAAAACCTACTGCCTGCCTGTCATTGTGGTAAGCATCAGGGCTACAAAGATAAATTATGGTTTTTCTTTTTTTGTTTGCTTGTTTTGTATTTAGATTCCTGTTTTATTCCAATGATCAATATTTTTCCCTTTACCTATTGATTTAAGTGGCCTTACAGTATATTCTGATATTTCTTTTTTAAAAAATTGATTTTAGAGAGAGAGAGAAAGGGAAAGAGAATGAGAGAAAGAGAGACAGAGACAGACAGAGACAGAAAAACATCAATTCATTTTTCCACATATGTACTCATTCACTGGTTGATTCTTTTTTTTTTTTAAGATTTTACTTATTTATTTTTAGAGAGAGGGAAAAGGGGGGAGAAAGAGAAGGAGAGATACATCAATCAGCTGCCTCTCGCACAACCTCAACTGGGCCCCTGGACCGTAAATTGGATGATTTTTGTACGTGATATGTCCAGGAATTGATCCCTCAGCATTGGTAGATGTGGAACAATGCTCTAACCAACTGAGCTACCCAGTCAGGACATTAAGTTCTGATATTTGGTAAGGTAAAAAATTATGGGTTTTTTTTTAATGCTTTTGAGACCTTTACATGTTTAGAGAGAGAAGAAGGAGAAAGGGGGAAAGCTATATTGACAAAGGAGAACAGCTAAGTGTTGCCACATGCACCACAGGAAGTGCGAGCAGGGACACATGGAAGAGAATGTCAGGAAATTGTCATGAGGACAGGAAGCCTTGAGCTGAGTTTTGAAATATGAGTAGGTTTCACCAGTCAGATGAAGATGTTGAGGTTTTAGGGGGTTAATAAATCATACCTTCTTCTATACACCAGGTCAGAACCAACTGAAAAATAGACATAGATAGTAGATAGTTGGGTAAAGAGCAAGATGTCAACTTTATTGCTCATAAGAGGACTTGCTTAGAAGACAAATGGGAACACTAACAGTCCTCTATATTTAACATGCTTGCCTTCTTAGTCACAGTAAGAACAGACAACCTTCGTTTCCTACTTTTCCCAGTTTACCAATGAAGCACTTTCGAGTGAAATTAAAATTTTAATAATCCCATTTAAATAGCATCAGAAATATAAAATGCTTAGAGATAAATTTGAAAAATGATTTGAAGATCTGTGTGTTGAAAACCAGAAAACATTGCTGATAGAAATTAAAGAAAACCAACATAAATAGAGCAATGCACTAGGATCATGGATCAGAAGACTCAGTAGTGTTAAGGTTTATTCATAACTGAACTGATCTACAGATCTAATACCATCCCAATCAAAACCCCAGCAGGATTTTTTTGGTAGAAATTTACAGCTGATTCTAAAATTTATATGGAAATGCAGAAGACCACCTAGAATAGTCAAAAACAACTCTGAAAGAAAACATAGTTGGTGAACTTACACTACCTGTAGAGGACAGATTCTAAGCTGGCACCATTATCCCCACCTCCTGGTGTTCAGGCCTTTGTATAGTTCTCTATCCTTGTGTGGACAAGACCAGTGATTTTTTTCTGACCAGTAAAATATGTCAAAGGTAATGGGATGTGATTTCGTGATTACATTAAGTTATATAAGATTGTCTTGCTAGCAGACTCACTCTAAAGTCCTTTCTGTCTGTCTCTCTCCCTTTCTCACTCTTCTTTATGGTCATGTTCAGGATGCCCGGGTGGCAAAGAATTTTAAGGGGTCTATAGTATAGGAGCTGAGAGCAGCAAACAATAAACAGATGCCAATAACAAATAGAAAGTCTTGGTTATACAGCCGCAGGGAACTGGATGCTGCTAACAAACACACAAACTGGAGCCCTGACTGGTGTGGCTCAGTTGGTTGGACAGGTAGGAGAGGTTCCCCGCTGGAACACAACTAATGAATATTTCTCTCTCACATCGACAAGTGGATGTTTCTCTCCCTCCCTTCCACTCTCAAATCAGTAAGCATGTCCTTGGGTGAGGATAAAAGCAAACAAACAAAAAACGTGCGCTATAGGCATAAAGATAGAGACAGGTAGATTCATGGATCAGAACAGAGAATCCAGAAATAGATACATACAAACAAGGCTAACTGATTTTCAACACGAGGGCCAAAGCAATTTACTGGGGGCAATCTTTTCAACAATTGGGTAGCATTGTGGAAAAAAAGAAAAGAAAAGAAAAGAAAAAGAAAGAAAAAGAAAAAAGAATTTATTCCATTATATAAAATACTAGGAAATGAAATCTTACCGATGGTGACAGAAAGCAGATCAGTGGTTGTAGTGGGATAAGGCAAAAGGGAGAAGAAGCAGAACTGCCAAGGGACAGGAGGAAACTCTTGAGGTTGGTGGTTATGTTCATTATATTGATTCTGGTGATGGGTTCATGGGTATATACTTACGTCAAAACTCATCAGGTGTCACTCTTTAAATATGGGAAATTTACTGAATGTCGATTAAACCTCGGTTGAATTGGGGTGAAGGGCTGTTGGAGAAAGCACGAATGCAAGCTTGCTGCGGGTCTGAGGATGTGAAATTCGGGGTGGAGGGAGGTGCCAGGTCGCGTTAGCTCAGTCCTTCCTCCTGGCATGGCTGTGGCCTTGTGCAGAGCGGAGAGGACACTATAGCAAGAGGGTGGCCCCCAAAGGGCATTCCTGGGTCCTGCAGGAGTCTCTCAGGGAACTCATGGCCCCTTATCCTGAGGGCTTCATCCATAATGAAGCAAGTAAGTTGAACTGATGATGAGTTTGAATCAATATTTTGAAACTGGAGAAAATGGGCTCGCAAGAGTGGGGAACGACCCGCCTGGAGGTTGTTTTTCTTGTCCATCTCCCCATTCAGTCATGAATTCAGGAGGGAAAGGACTGTTGTGTACTTATCGCTGAAGTGCCCCTTCCCTGCAAGCACCACTGCCTCAGGGTTGATTGGTGGTCAGTTAATTTTTTTTCAAGGGGCTGAGTGATCTCAGGCCACACAGCTTGTAAGTCAGACCAGGATTCAAATCTAGGGCTTTTCAACTCCAGACCTTGAAGACTTTATTTGAAAGCATAATGAATCTTAAAAAAAAAAACCTATTCATTTTTGGATTCATCAATCTAATCAATGCAGTGACTTTGTCAGCCCTAAAATGCCCACGATAAATAGTGAGGCATTTCTGAGGATGTATCATATATGGAGAGATTTGTGTATTTTCAAAAATTATACAATATTGGTTCAACAAATACTATGCACCTAACCTTTCCCAGGCACTGAGTTTGGCACTGGATGTATCTGTGAGGAGGGTGGACATTGCCCCTGCCCTCACATGTAACAGGCCAAGGAATCAATAACAAAAAAATTTGCTAAGTGTTCTGTTGGAAGCTTCTAGGATCTCTTTATTCCTGAAAATTTGAAATTTTTACTGTGAAGTGCTCTTATGTGAAGGTTTTGTTGTTTTTTTCCTCTTCTCTCAGTGTGCTGAGCATTTAGTCCCTTTCTGGGAACTAAACCCCTTTAGTTCTGAGAACTTTTTTTGTATTAGACCTTTGATAATTTCTTCTCCATTTATTTTTCTCCTCTCTCTTGAGTTGGACCTTTTGTTGTTCAGATGCGGGACCTAATGAATGGCTCCTTTAATTTTCTTTCATTTTCTCTTCTATTTTTTCACCTCTGTTTTTTGTTCTGCTTTCTAGGATAACTTCTTAACTGTATCTTTCATGTATGAATTTAACATTTTTGCTATTTTAATATTTTCCTTTAGTTTAAATTTTTCCTATTGTTACAATCTCTTGTTTAGTGGATGCATCATCTTCTTTTATTTTTCTAAGACTATAAAATACAGTTTTGTGGAGGAAGATTTCTTGTGTTCCTTTTGCATGGTCTCTATTTCCTCTGAGTTGTGTTTGTTGTTTGTTTTGTTCTCTAACTTTCATGTTGGGGAATTTCCTCAAATAATATCAGCTAATATTTATTGAGCACTTACAGTGTTATAGGCAAGGTTCTAAGCTCTTTCAAATATTGGTTTATTTAATCCTCATAAATTAATGAAGTAGATGCCACTACCTTTGATTTTATAAATGCTGAAATGAAAAAAGTAAGAGCTTGAGTAGTTTAACAAAGGTCATGCAACTTGAGAGTGGTAGAGCCAAGGCAGCCTAGGGTATGCGTTCTTAACACTGTTCTGCTCTGCCTCATAGTTAAAAGTGAGGCCTCGTGAACTACTCACCCCCATTTACCAACATTAACCCCACAAAAAACAATAATAAATGATTTTTTTTTTAAGGAGCGCAAACTCATAAGGACATAGAGCAAAGGAGCGGAGAAAATAGGAATGAATTTTTGGAAGTTAAAAATTTTATGGACCAGTGGTAACTGACTTTGCATATCCCCAAAAACTAAGCCCTAAAGTGCCATGGGAGAAAGCTAAAGGCAAACCGATTTTCCCTGCAAACCATTCTCTTTCTCTCAAGCTCTTTCTCACAGTCAAACACAGACACAAACACTCACAGGTTAGAAATTGGAGGCACCAAGAACCTCTGGATATGATAAAGGTGGGGCTGAAAACAGGAAGATAGGTTGAAAGAATGATAAAAATCTGTTATTAGACTCCCAGATACTCTTTAACTTCACAATCGTCAGAGAGGCGACTGCTCATTTCTGCTATATCAACCTGATAGAAGATTGAAAGTTTATTCTCTGGACAGGATAAAACAGAGTCTTAGTCTGGGAGATGTCAAGTACAATTGAGGAAAGGAGTACTGCACAGAAAAAAGGCAGTAAGTCAATGTTCACACACTAAGATGAGGCATTGTTGTAAGCACCTTATATGTGATTTAATTCTCATAACAGCTGTATGGAGGTGGGTATTATTTTTCTTGATTTACAAATGAGAAAACTCAGGCACAGTGAGACTAAGATAGTTGCCTAAGATCACATAGTTATAAAAGAGTATTTATAAAATATGTATAAATATAAAAGAGAATGACCTGTTACCATCAGTCTACCGTCTGCCCCTCAAAAAAGACAAAAAGAATATTACTTTTACCTTTTTATTTACCTTTACCTTTTGAGGTATTCTGTGTATTTCTTAAAAATTCAGTCGCATTCTTTTCTCTCAGATGTAGCTGCCTTCTTGAAATTTTGCTTTACCATCATTCTCTTACTTTTCTGTATTGTTCAATACATATATTGTATCCTTAAACCATATAATTTACTTTTGCTTTTTTTTAAACTTTATGTAATTAGAGACATACTTTAGGCATTCTTTTGCAACTTGTTTTTTCACTCAATATCATGTTTCTGAAATTTACTTATATATATCACAATTCTATTATGGATGTGTTATTTTCAATATTTTCCTATTACAAACAGTCCTACTAAGAACATTCTTATGCATATCTCCTCTTGGCAAAAACAAAAGTTTCTCTAGACCAAAATTGCTCGGTCGTAGGGTATGCACATTTTCAACTTTACAAAATAGGATGTTGGTTGTACCAATTTACACTTTCACCAAACAATATTTAAGAGTTCCCTTTAGTTCTAGGAGCCCAGCTACCTCTGTCGATAGAACATGAGACGATTAAGAGTTCTCTTTATTACACATTCTTAATATTTACCTAGTTTAGTGGATGAATTTAATGTCTCATTGTGATCTTACTTTGCATTTTCCTAATAAACAATGAGATTGAACTTTTTTTTAATATATAGATTTTTTTCAGAGGAAGAGAGAGAGAAAAAAAAACATCTTTTTGTTCCACTTATTTATGCATTCATTGGTTGTTTCTCGTATGTGCCCTGACCAGAGATGGAACCTACAACCTTGGTGTATTGGGTCAATGCTCCACCCAAATGAGCTACCCAGCCAGGACTGCAATTGAGCGTTTTTATATGGTTTTTCACTCTTCATGTTTCCTCTTCTATAAAACTGCTATTCATGACTTTGCCTTTAAAAAAATACATAGTTATCTATTTTTCTTAACTTATTTGTAGATGTTCTTAATAAATATTGGATACTTACAATTTGATGTATATGTATTATAAGTATTGGTTTTTGCCTTGTCCTCACTTTCTTTGTAATGTCTCTCAATGAACTTAAATTCTTAATTGTAATCTAGTTGAATTCATGCTCTTTTTTTTAATGCTTAGTATGTTTTTGGTTAGGATGTTATGCTTAAGAAATCCTTTCCCAACTCAAGTTGCCTATATTTTTAACTTAACTTTTTTCAAGACTTGCCTTTCACCAGAGTTGATTTTTGTGTATGAGGTGAGATAGGACTCAGATTTTATATTTTTCCATGTAGGCAATCAGTTTTCCAAGTTTCATTAGTGATTAGTTTGCCTTTTGCCTAGTGGTCTGCACCGCCACCTTTGTCATACTAGTATTGTTTCCAGACTAAGTTCTGTGTTACTAACCAGTTTATCTAACCCTAGGCCACTTACCTCACTGTCTTAATTACCACAGTTGTGTAGTAAGACTCAATATCTAGTATGACAAATCCTTCTACCTATTATTTTCCTTCACAAGTGTCTTTATGATTTTTGGGGGACTCTGCTGTCTATAGAAATTTTAAAATAAGCTTACCAAGTTGTATATACAAGTCTGATGGAAATTTTGATTATGATTGCAATGAATCTGTAGAGTAATTTGAGAATACGGTAACTTCCAATCTAGAAACAGAGTTTTCTTTCCATTTATTTAGGTTTTTTAAAATGTTTTTAATAAAATTCTAGTAATTTTTCTCTATACAGGTCTTGCACAGCTTTTATCGTATTTATTCCTCAGTACCTTCTGATTTCTGTTGCTATTGTAAATTGTAAATTATCTTTTTAATGCAATGGATTTTTAAGAATATTTATCACATAATTATCAGTCTTACCAAGCTCTCTTATTCCATATATAATACTTTATCTATAGGTTATTCTGGGTTTTCCTTGTAGAGAATCACATCATGTGTGAATAGAGACAGTTTAATTTTTTCCTTTCTAGCCTTTGAACTTTCTTTTCTTTTGGCTCCACTGTGCTGACAGGACCTCCAGTACAAGGCTGAAAGAAGTAAGGGCCTGTTTGTCCTGTTCCCAATTTTAAAGAGAATAGTTCTGATATGTTTTGCTATTAAGGATAAAGCTTGTATTTTGTAATTATTATAGCTGGGTGATGGGTATATGATGGGTGCATGGGAGTTAATTATGCCAGTCACTCTAATTTCATGTATGTTTGAATACTTTCACAATATAATATTAATATAAACAGTGTTTGCTACATGATTTTTGTAGCTAAACTTTAACAGTTTAAGAAATTTTCTTTTTCTTAGTTTGCTGAGAGGCTTTTTTTTTTTTTTTTTAATGGACTGACACTCCAACCAGCTGATCGCCACCCTGGCCAGGGCTAAGAGGTTTTTTTTTTATTTTTTGTTTTTAAATAACAAATAGGCCCTGGCCAGGGTGGCTCAGTTGGTTGGAACGTTGTCCTGTAAGCCGAAGGGTTGCAGGTTTGATTCCCCATCTAAGCACATGCCTGGGTTGTGGATTCAGTTCCCTGTCAGGACCTGCATGGGAGGCAACCATTTGATATTTCTCATGTTGATGTCTCTTTCTCTCTCTTCTCCCTTCTTCTCTCTCTGGAATAAAAAAATTAAAATTAAAAAATAAAATCATGAATAGGTGCCATATTGTTTTTCTCTTTAACCTGACATGTTTAGACCTTGTAATGTTAAACCATCTTGCATTATTGGGATAAGTACCATTTGGTCATGAGATATACATTTATATTTTCAATACATCACTAGATCTTTTTTCCTATTATTTTGTTTAGGATTTTTACATCCTTGCTTATGAGTGAGACTAGGCTGTAATATTCTTTTTTTGTACAGTCCTGGTTGGTTTTAGTATCAAGATTATGCTGACTTAGAGAGTATTGCATTTTCTGTTCTCTGAAAAAAATTATATAAGATTGAAATGATCTGTTATTCTTTGAATGTTTGGCAGAACTCACTTGTAAAACCACTTAATATATTTTTCTTTTGTGGGAAGATTTTTAACTACTGACTCAATTTTTAAATCATTCTAGAGGTATTTAGCCATAGGTGTGAAAGTTCTATTCCTATTTCTGTCCTTTAATAGCTTTTGTGAAGTTTTATCATGTTTGATTACCAAAGTCTAAATGAATCAATACCTTTATTCTTATCTCAAACACCACAAGGACCTTTACAACATTTTAACTCTTAAGTCTGATCACCCCACCTCCCAACATAATATGCTGTTGATCAGTATTTTAGTTCTGTCCTGTTGAAGTACTTCCATCTTTCTTTCTTCCTTCCTTTCTTTCTTTCTTTCTTTTTTTCTTTCTTTCTTTCTTTCTTTCTTTCTTTCTTTCTTTCTTTCTTTCTTTCTCTCTCTCTCTCTCTTTCTTTCTTTCTTTCTTTCTTTCTTTTAAACTCATGAGATATTTATTAAAATGACATTTGGGGAGAAACAATACAATGTACACATTGTTACTGAAAACTATATACCATCATACAAAAAAGGATTCCATTGGGAAATCAATTTCTAATTTGTGGCAAGTTGTACTTTCAGAAATAAAATCACAAAACAACACAATCTAATTTACTCTTAAAGGCTGGCATGCTAACCAAGGAATGTTCTCATCTTTTATAGAAGCTCCTTCTTTACACTGTCAGGTACCAGGCCTCTGTGTTTTTGTGATTTCAGCCACCAAGTCATCAACAGCCACATGTTCTAGTCCTTTTTCTTTAATTACCTCTTTATAGTGTGCCTCCTATTGATCCTTCCAGCCACATTCAATTTATTTAGCTCTCAGCATTTCTTTGAAGCATCCTCTTTCTGTAGTTTCTATTAACTTTTGGTTAATTGCTGCTCTAACTTGCACATCTTGTTCATCTTGCTAACCACCATCATTGCTGGTGAGGGCTCTCTCTTCCCAGCAACGAAATGACCCTACACTGAGGACTCTTACCTACCACACTCATCTGCTTGGAATTTACCTTCATCTTTCTTGGCCACTGATATAGTCAGCATCTCCAATTATTCTCTTATTTTGTCTTATGGCAATTTGTTCTTTTTTTTTTTCAAAGCTCTTATCTTAAAATATATATAATACATGGACTTTATATATATTTATTATATATTTATTTTATATATATTTTTCACTTGTTTATTTCTGTCATAATAAGCTCTGCGAGGGCCAGGAACATATGTCTGCTTTGTTCACAAAGACGCTTTGTTTTCTGTGAGGAAAAATAGTCTTGATCTAGTAGGCATTTAGTAAATGTTTGTTGAGTGAATAAACATATATTTATTTGTATTTTGGCAAGATCACCCTGGATGCAATTAGAGAATGGACCTGAGGAGGCAAGACTAGCGGTATGGAGTTAGGAGGCAGTTGCATTTACCCAGACAAGATTTAGCGGTAGCCTGGACTTGGTTAACAGCAGTAGGGATATAGAAAAGTATAGACTATTAAAATATAAGGTAGAATCCAGGGTTTTATTACCATGTTAATATGAAGGCATGAGTTAAGTGGTGGTTTTTAGAGTTTTGTCTTTGCTCTGCTCTCTCTTCCTGCAACACACACTCTTGGAAAATTCTCATTGATGCTTTCTCATGGCTTCAGTTACTATCTGTATGCTTTTAACTCTTAAATATGAATCTTTAAGTGAAATGTCTTTTCTGGGTTCCACATCATAGATTCAACCATGAATGAGACAACTGTAGTAGGATATCTTGCAGGCTTCCCAAGCTCAATATGTCAGAAATCACACTCATTATCCTTCTTGCCAATCCTGCTCCTCCTCTAATGTTTACAGTCTCAGGATATGGTACCACCAACCTCCTACTTGCTCAGCCAGAAACCTATGAAGAAGTGGCTACTGGAGCCCAGCGTAGGAGGAGATAGTGATGTAAGTATCTTTCCTTTAAAGGGTGTGACTGATTTGCTCTCCTTTTCATTTTCTATTTTTATTTACTATTAAAAGAAAGTACAGCCATGAGAATGGTTGAGATGATGTAGAAAGAAAATGAGGACCTGCTTCAGGAGCATTACCAGAGGACCATGGGTATTATCGTGTATTCAGCACCTGTAAGTGCTAAGTGCTGTGCTTGGCTTTTGCTGTTAACAAATTCATTTAATCTTCTCACAGGTCTATGAGATTTTTACAGATGATGAAATTACAATCCATAATGGGTCTATGGCTTGCTCAAGGTTACATGCCCACATGTGGTAGAGCTGAAATTTGAACCAGGATGTCTGAGTCCAAGTGCTTCAGTATGTAATTAGGCGGAATTATAAGTCAAAGAGCAGAAGCACGTCATTATGGCTGTTCATAAATATTCCTGAATTACTTTCCAAAGGAACATACTGCTATAAAATGCCAGTGTGGAGCTCCATCACAATATCTTGATCATTGAGTATATAATTAAATTTTTAAAAATTAATGAATATAGAATTATTATTCTGTATTGACTTACTCAAGAATGATGATACTTATATAATCCTGCTTGTGAAGATTGTTGTTTTTCCTTGGCCCATTGATATACTGAGGACATATTTATGTAAATATTTTTTTCACTGAGCCCTGTTATAGATTAATGGAGGTGGGGGAAGATAATAGGAGTTAATTCTGGGTTGAAAATTGAGTTGTCAGTTTACATTTTCTAAGGAGTCAAGAAAGGACCCCATGGGTTACCTACCATCCTTGGGGTTGACTTTCTATAGTAGCTCTACATCTACTTTTATTTCAAAGACAATGTCTTTCCTGGCCACACCTGACCCTAAATTTCAGTATTCCAGGGTTCTCTTCTTAGACTTGGATGTTTCTGAGATTCTTTAAACCACTCAGCAGCAGCCTGTGGAAAGGCCTCTCTTGTTCTGCCAGGCCAGATTTAGGGTTTTGGGCCCTCCACGTGTGCTGCAGAGGACCGGGGAAAATAGGCTTGATCTGGGTCAGCTCAGTTCCAGCCTGGGTGGAACTACACTGTGAAACTGCCTTGGGTGTCAGAACCAGGGACAGCTCCTCCTGTCCCTCCCCCTGTTGACCCTTCCCTGGTTTGGGCTGGGGAGAGAATGGGCAGATCTGGGCATGGTAAACTTCTCTAGCATCTTCTCACCGTTTCTTGCTTTCTTATTTATGATAGAATATCACTGCTGATAGTTCCTGGCATATATATGTGCTGTTTCTTCATGCTCTCTGCTAATGCTGCTTAGAAGGTCCCAGCCTTTGTCTAGCTAATCCCTGCTTATCTTCCCAGACCTGTTTAAGTATCTCTTTTGGAAACCTACTGTGATTACTCTAGACTGGGTTAGACGTACCTCCTTTTAGTTCCCATGGCAAACATGCTTACCTCTGTCATTGTACTCAAAATTACCTTGAAATCAGCATCTGTGCTGTCCAGTACAGTAGCCACTTGAAATGTGGCTATCTGAATTGAGAAGTACAATGAGTGTAAAATACACACCAGATTTCAAAGACTATATAAAAAGAATGTAAAATATTAATACTTTCTATATAGATGACATGTCAAAATGATAATATTTTGGGGTTAAGTAATACATAATTAAAATTAATTTCCTGTTTCCTTTTTACTTTTTACAATGTGGCTACTAGAAAGTCTAAAATTACACATGTATTCCCCATGATATTTCAATTGCATAGAATTGATCTACATATTTGTCTTTTCTTTGGGGTAGAAACTGACTCAAGTCCATCCTTGTCTCTTTGTATTTCTTGAGCATATTATATGAGATGGGTGGGGATAGTAGATGCTCATCCTCAGAACTTGGGGCTGGAGTGTCAAGGGTTCAACAGGCATTATTACATTATTTGCTTTTTTTCAACTAGGAACTTGGCCTCTCTCTCTACCTAATTCAGGCTTTTAAAATGTTTTATTGATTCTTACAGATTTTCTCAGATTACAAATGTCTCTTAAAGTTTATTTCTAAGTATTTTGAGTTGGATATTTTATTATTATAGTTTATAATTAGTTATTACTGGTAACAACAGTGAATGCTATAGGCTTTTTAATAATGAAATACCTGCCTGTTCTGGTTATTTACCTATTGCTTCTCAGCGGAAGCTCACCTATCTGTTCAATGATGCTCCAGGATTTTTGTGAGGATTATTTGAGTTAACATATGTAAAGTTTGGGAAACGTGCTTGGTACTTAATGTTAAGTAAACACTTTATGTTAGCTGTTGTTATTATCATAATTTAATTAATCTATTATAGACTGTTGTATGCTAGTTTGGACTTGCGATAGTTGCATCCATATTCCTGAGCTTACTTTTTTAACACCATCTGTTATTATGAACAAATTAGAAACAGTTTGCTTTTCTCATATTCTATTTATTAATTTTTTGAGAGAGAGAAGAAAGGGGAGGAGAGAGAGAAACATTGATTTGTTTTTTCATTTATTTATGCATTCATTGGTTGATTTTTTTTTTAAATCTTCACCCAAGGACATTCCTTAATTGTTTCCAGAGAGAAAGGAAGAGAGAGAAAGAGAAATATCTATGTGAGAGAGAAACATCAATTGGTTGCCTACCATAGGTGACCGAACTGGGAATTGAACCCACAGCCCGTTGGGTACAGGACAATGCTCCAATCAACTGAGCCACACTAGGCAGGACTCGTTGGTTGAGTCTTGTATGTGCCCTGACCAGAGATCAAACCTGCAACCTTGGCCTGTGCAGGATGACACTCTAACCAACTGAGGTACTCTGCCAAGTCTTTTTCCACACTCTAAAACCAGTCATATCACATGGAACAGAATTAACTCTTTCAGGAATGGTTGGAAATATTAAACAGTGAGTATTCTAGACCAGGTATATCTTTGGTCATTTTTGATAACGTTCTCAGTGTCCTCCTTAATTGTTGTTCAATCCTTGTTTTGTATTTTTTAAAGAAAAAAATATTTAATTTAAAATTTTATGTGGGGTTTCAAATTCATTATAGTTATAGAAAAATTCCCTTATATTTATTAAATCTCTATAATGAGTTTCAAAATTGGGAGAGATAGATATGGTCACTGCCTTGTGGTGATATTTCACAAATTGATATATATGTTAGAACTGATTATATTGTACACTTTTATGTATGTGCAGTTTATTATGTCAATTATATTTCAGTTCTTTAAAAAGTAATTTAAAAAGTCTACCAATTTCATAAATCTTTTCTTCTTAAAAAAAGATTTTATTTATTTATTTTTAGAGAGAGGGGAAGGGAGGGAGAAAGAGAGGGAGAGAAACATTAATGTGTGGTTGCCTCTCTCACACTCCTCCACTGGGAACCTGGCCCGCAGCCCAGGCATGTGCCCTGACTGGGAAACAAACCGGCAACCCTTTGGTTCATAGGCCAGCACTCAATTCATGGACCCACACCAGCCAGGGCTCATAAACCTTTTCAAAGTACCAGCTGATATTTATTAATTCCATTGTTTGTGATTTCTTTGTTTTTTTGTTTGTATTGTTGACACTATTACAGATGTCCTCCTCCCCGCTACCCTCCCTTTGGCCCCATTCATGATTTCTGATTTTTAAAATTATCTCCTGAAATATATGAAATACATTTTATTTTATTTTAAGTGTATTTTATTGATTATGCTATTACAGTTGTCCCTTTTTTTCTCCCCTTTACCCCCCGCCCCTGCACCCCTCTTCCCTCCAGCATTCCCTGCTTAGTTCATGTCCATGGATTGTACATATAAGTTCTTTGGCTTCTCCATTTCCTATACTACTCTTAGCCTCCCCCTGTCTATTTTGTACTTGCCAATTATGCTTCTTTATCCCTGTAGCTTTCCTCCTTCTCCACCTCCACCCTCACTGATAACCTTCCATGTGATCTCCATTTCTGTGATTCTGTTCATGTTCCAGTTGTTTGCTTAGTTTGTTTTTTTATGTTCAGTTGTTGATAGTTGTGAGTTTGTTGTCATTTCACTGTTCATAGTTTTGATCTTCTTCTTTATCTCAGATAAATCCTTTTAACATTTCATACAAGAAAGGCTTGGTGATGATGAACTCCTTAACTTTACGTGGGAAGCACTTTATCTGCCCTTCCATTCTAAATGATAGCTTTGCTGGATAGAGTAATCTTAGATGTAGGTCCTTGCTTTTCATGACTTTGAATACTTATTTCCAGCCCTTTCTTGCCTTTAAGGTTTCTTTTGCGAAATCAGCTGTTAGTCTTATGAGAACTACTTTGTAGGTAACTGTGTCCTTTTCTCTTGCTGTTTTTAAGAGTCTCTCCTTTTCTTTAATCTTGGGTGATTTAATTATGATGTGTCTTGGTGTGTTCCTCCTTGTGTTCAAATTCTTTGGGACACTCTGAACTTCCTGAAAGTCTATTTCCTTCACCAGATTGGAGATACTTTCCTTCATTATTTTTTCAAATATGTTTTCAATTTTTTGCTCTTCTTCTTCTCCTTCTGGCTCCCCTATGATTCAGATGTTGGAATGTTTAAAGTTGTCCTGGAGGCTCCTAAGCCTCTCCTAATTTTTTTTGAATTCTCGTTTCTTCATTCGGTTCTGAATGAATGTTTATTTCTTTCTCAAATCATTGATTTGAGTCTTGGTTTCCTTCCCTTCACTTCTGGTTTCCTGTATATTTTGCTCTATTTCACTCTGTATAGCCTTCACTTCTTCCTTTATTTTGTATGCATATTTAATAATTTCTGTGAGCATCCTGATTACTAGTGTTTTGGACTTTGCATCTGATAGGTTGGCTATCTCCTCATCACTTAGCTCTTTCTCTGAAGTTTTGATCTGTTTTTTCATTTGAGTCATATTTCTTTGTCTCAGCATACCTGTTATGTTGTAAGTGATGGAACCTTAGGTATTTACCAGGGTGGGGCAACCCAGGTCGCTCCACTGTGGTGCTGTATGTGGAGGTGGGGTCAGAAAGGGAACAATGCCACTTGCTTGGCTCTTGTCCCACTTTCATTCACTTCCCTGCTACCCACAAGTGAACTGGGCCCTACTGGCGCTAATTCCCAGGTGGGTGGGTTTGTGTACGTTCTAGGACCCTGTGGGTCCTTTCAATGGACTCTCCTATGAGACTAGGAGTTTCTCCCACCGCTGCAACCCCCATAGTTTTTTTCAGCCAGAGGTTCTGAGGCTTTAGTTTCCTGCACTGGAACCCTGGGTTGTGCGGTCTATCTCACTCCCTTGTTGTTTTTCCCAGTTTATCACACTGGAATCCAGCCACTTGCCTTGCTGCATGTCCTCTCTGCCCCAGCTGCCTGCCTCCGCCCCTCCTAGGAGTCTGGATGAATGTTTCTTCTTTAACTCCTTGGTTGCTGGTTTTCCATACAGTTCAATTTTCTGGCAGTTTTGGTTGTTTTCAATTTTAAATTGATTATCCTTCTTTTTTTTTTTTTAATATCTTTTATACTATCTCGATTTTATTGTTCCCAGGCTGTTTTTTAAATATTAAGAAAGGGGAAATATAGATGGAGATGCAATTTTTTTTAGGCCATTCTTATTTTAGGGCCAGGAAGCTCTGGATGTAGGGCATAAAAGAGGAAAGACCTAGGCTCTGGCCCACAACAGAGGCCCTTGAGTGTGAGATGCAAGGATTGAACTGGAAACACAAGGAGCAAATAGTTTTCTGAGAAGGAACATCAAGAGTTATTGGAAGGCCCTGGCTGGCTGGGTCAGTTGATTGGAGTGCCATCCTATGCACCAAAAAGTTGTGGGATTGATCTCCAGTCAGGGCACATACTGCATTCTGCCATGTATAATGTGCACCCACATTTTGGTGCGCATTATACAGGGGGTTATAATACCCATGGTATGTGTTCATTATATCCACGTATAATGTGCGTCCTTATTTTTCCATCAAAAACTTGGGCAAAGAAGTGCACATTATACACAGCAAAATACAGTGCCTATGTTGCGGGTTTGATCTCTGGTTGGGGTGTGTAGGGGAGACAATGGATTAATGTTTTTCTCTTACATTGATGTTCTTTTCTTTCCCTCTCTCTCTAAAATCAATAAATATATCCTCAGGTGAGGATTTTTTTTTTTTAAAGAGAGTTACTGGAAGAAATTTATCAGTATAAAAATGCAAAATGCTATCTGGATTTTCCTTATACTCTACCACCTTGTTTAGCTGAGAGTGAAATCCCTGATGGTGGAGACACTCTGCAGAAAGACACTGGGAGGTCAGGGCAGGCCTGACTCTGCTCGCTGCTTTAGAGATGAGTCAGAATAGTGACCATGCCTTTCCATAAACTTAAGCGTGAGGCTTGGTATTTAGAACAGGGGATTCAAATTCTTATGGAATCCTGAGCTTCCAGCTTGGTTGCACCCAGGTAAAAATGTCTTGCTGTTTTTTTCTTTTGTGGGTAAAAATATCACTGCATTTATTTTCTTTTTTGTATGTCTATGCTTTTAAAAAATATTTTGTTTATTTTTTTTAGAGAGAGAGGAAGGGAGAGAGAAAAAGAAAGAGAGAAACATCAACATGGAAGAGAAACATCAATTGGTTGCCTCTTGCATGCCCACAGCCTGGGACCTGGCCAGCAACCTAGGCATGTGCCCTGACTGGGAATCAAAGTACGCAACTCACTGAGCCACACCTGCCAGGGCTACATTTATTGCATTTTCATACAGGTAATTTTTCTATAGCTTCAACATTTCTCTCTCAAAGAATAAAAGAACACAAGAATCCCAAAGCTTAGAACTGGTTCACTGGATGTATAGGTAGTTCTCATCCTTCTTATGCTGTGTCAGTTTGTTAGGCTGATGTTTTCCATACCTCTTACAGAAAGTACTTCGGGTTTTGGGTACATCGACCATCTTTGCAGTAAAGCTGTTGGGAAACTCCACATCCACACTCTTCACCTTGCTCATTGGCACCTAACAGGAAAATTGCCATTAAAATTTTTTTTTAATTTATTTTTGGGGAGGGGGAGGGAGGGAGAAAGAGAGGGAAAGAAACATCATTGTGAGAGAAAAACACCTATCCGTTGCCTCTCAAACACTCTCGTACCAGGACCAAACTTGCAACCAAGGCACGTGTCCTGACCAGGAATTGAACCTGGGATCTTTCCTTTGCGGAACGATGCCCAGCCAACTTGGCCGCACTGGTTTGGGTGATCTTGCTATTTTTGAGGATATTTTGATGCCATCTGTTTGATTCAGATCAACCCAGATAACCCAGATTTACTGATCATTCTAGTCACAGTTTTGTGCCACTCAACCCAGATAACCCAGATTTACTGATCATTCTAGTCACAGTTTTGTGCCAGGCACTAAAGGAGGACAGAAATGCATCTAATATGGGCCCTATTTTTTTTAATTTAAGATTTTATTTATATATATATTTATTCATTTATTTAGAGGGAGGGGAAGAGAGGGAGAAAGGGTGGACAAGAAACATCAATATGGGAAAGAAACATTGATTGGCTGCCTGTCTCATGCTCCTGGACCAGAGACTGAACCTGCAACCCAGGTGTGTGCCCTGACCAGGAATCGAACCAGCAATCTTTTGCTTTTCGCTGTGCGGGATGATGTCCAACCAACTAAGCCACACCAGTCAGGATGGGCTCTATTCTTAAAAAAACTTAAAATATAGTGCAAGAGACAGATAATTATGATAGCAGCCAACATTGCATTCCTGTAGGCAGTATTCTAAAGTCTTTATATGTATTAACAACAGCCCAATGAAGGACTATTTTTCACCCCCTAAAATGGAGGAGGAAGAAATTGAGACACAGAGAAGTTAATTAATTTGCCTAGTGTTACATAGCTAGTAAATGATAGCACCAGGACTGCAAACAAAACAGTCTGGCTCTGGTTCTTAACTTTATGTTCTAGAGCAGTAGTTCTCCAAGTGTTGTTCCCAGATCAGCAGTATCAGCCTCATCTGGAATTTTATTAGACATGCACATTCACCTGGTCTGGTGTGGCTCTGTGGATTGAGTGCTGACCTGTCAACCAAAGGTTTGTTGGTTAGATTCCCAGTCAGGGCATATGCCTGGATTTCAGGCCAGGTCCCCATCTGGGGGTGCACAAGAGGCAACCAGTTGATGTATCTCTTGCACATCGATGTTTCTCACTCTCTCTCCCTTCTTTCCCCTCTCTCTAAAAATAAGTAAGTAAAATATTTAAAAAAAGAAAAAAAATGTACATTCTTAGATCCCACCCAAGACCTACTGAATCACAAACTTCTGGAAGTGGAGCTCAGCAATCAGTGGTTTTCTTTTTTGAGAGAAAGAGAGAAAGAAAGAAAACATTGATTTGTTGTTCCACCCATTTTTGCATTCACTGGTTGAATCCTGTATGGACCCTGTGCCCTGACTGATGATCGAACCCTCAACTTTGGCATATTAGGACAACATTTTAACCAACTGATCTACCTGGCCAGGGCCACAATCAGTGATTTAACAAGCTCTCCGGTTTATTCTGATGCCTGCTGCTTGAGAACCTCTTGCCAGAGAGAAGCAAGCAAGGCAGACTGTGATGATAGTCAGAAATTAATCTTTCTATGGTCAGGGACTGGGTATCGCTCGTCTCTTAAGTTCCTAGCCTTCTGCACAGCATTTAGTGTAAAGTAGGCATCAAGAAATACATATGGCTGAATATATACATGAATGAATATGAGGGAAAGTGACATTTGAGCTGGGTCTATTATCATCTATCAACTACAGCAGACCTAATGGGGGGAGTCTTTCCAGAAACTGTGAGGCTAGGAAGGAAGTGATGTACTTTAGATAAGGTATAACAAGGGTCTGTGCTACCACAAGGAGTCATTAGAATGGCAGGGGGATCATGTGAGTAATTAAGGAGGTAAACAGCTCAATGAGGGGAAGAAACAAGGGAGATAGAGAAGCTTCATTTCTGGATTGAAGATACCGTTTGTAGAGACAGAAAGCATAGGACAAGCACGTTTGTAGGGTAAAGATAAAGAGCTTGGTTTTAGACTCTAAATTGGAAGTGCTGGTAGGATATCCAGGTGGAGCTGTCCAGCAGACACTTAGAAATGTGAGTCTGAGACTTATCTGCAAAGAGAGATTTGGAAAGATAGTTGAGCCATAAGAATGGATGAAACCTTCAAGGGGAAAGTGGAGAGTTGAATCAGAAGAGAGCTGGGTTTGGAATCATGGTGAACCGTGTTAACTGGGCAAAAGCAAAAGGGGGCCCTTGAAGAAGACTGAAAAGGACTTTAGCAGTAGAAGATCTCAGAAAATGCGGAAGCCAAGTAGGAGACTCAAAAAGGGAGGAGAGTCATAGTGTCACAGAAATAAGAATTGAAAATTATCCTTTGAATTTCGACACAAGTCTTAAGTGGTGAGGACAGAAGCAGATAGACTGAGTTCAGGCACGAGCATCAGATGAGGAAGTGGAGACAGGTGCTTCTCAGGTCCCACACATAGAGGTCTGTAGCTTCACTTAAGTTGAGACTGTGACATCTTCCAGGGTAGGCAGGGTCTCTTTCATATCTGTGGTCTCAGCGCCCGGCACGCGGCCTGGAAAAAGGATGGCGTCAGAGAGTTCAGTGGCTAGGGACAGAGAAAGGCTTCGCGGAGGCAGTTGCTTTGCAGCCAAAACGTGAAGGATGAGAGAGATTGGGAGGAAAGGTGAGAGGCAGGTCTCCTGGGTCATGGGGTGCTCGGAGTGTTCAGGGGACCTGGCAACGAGGAGGGGTTCCGTAATGTGCTCGGGGCACTGTGCGAAGCGGGGAGGCTCTATGTTGTCTTGGAGGGACCTGTTTGGGGAAAACACACAGGGCCCTAGACTGCTGCGGGTGGGTGTCCCCCCTCCCGCCCCGCCCCATTTACGCCACTGCGCGGTTCCGCTGCGCCTGTACCGAAGCCCTCCCGCCGGGCTGCATGGCGACGGGTGGCCGCCAGGGGCCGCTGCTTCGGGTCCTCGGTGCGCCCGCCCCTCTCCATTGGCCTTTGTTGCCGTCGGAGCGCCCCGCTTGACTCGTTCCCGTCCGCCCCCTGGGCCTGGCGGTCGCGCCTGCGCACTGGCAGCTGGCCGGGTGCTCGCAGGGGGAGCTGCTGCAGGCTCCGCGGCGGCGGCGGCAACGGAGGCTGCGGGGGTGGCGGCGCGAGCGGCCGGGCTTGGGGCGGGAGCCGAGCCCGGCCCGGGAGCCCTAGCAGCTAGAGTGCGGGGTACCTAGGCCCCGCACGCTGGACTCCACAGTCTCCGGGCCGCCTGACCTCCGCACGGGTATATGGGATGGAAGCGGGACCCTCGGGAGCAGGTAAGGGCCCCCGAGAGGGTGGGGGAGACCGTGCGTGCTCCAGAGGACCAGGGGACTCCCGCGTGAAGAGCAGCATTTCCGAGTGAGGGAAGGTTTCCTGAGTGGGGAGAGAGGCTCTTATGGGATGGGGGGCCCAGTTTAAAAGGGGCTGCGTGCAGTTCCGGGGAAACCTTGTGAATGGAGCTGTGAGATGGGGGCCTTTTATCAAAGGAGGTTCTGTGCGCTCCTGGAGGTGGGAAGTAATCTGGAAGAAGGGCCTCAGCACACGTAAGAACTCCCGGAGGTCCCGGGAGGCCTAGGAAGAGTCCCGGCAGGTGGCAGGGGGCGGGCTCCAGGTGTCCTGGAGAGGAGGGGGTCGACACAGATGGGCCCGAGCTGCAGCATGCCAGGGGCGGGGGCTCGGCCCGGCTGGGCAGGGCTAATGTCTCCTGGGAGAAGGCGCCAGGGCTGGACTGTGAGCTCCGCCCAGCCGGGCCTGACGCGGGGGCGAGGGTCAGGGGGCGGTGGGTGGGGATCCAGCCCCAGGATTTCTCCCAGTGAGTCCGGGGAGCTGAAGCTGAAGCGCCCGAGCATGCGCGGAGGTGGCCGTTGGAAGGGGCTGCTCTCTGTGGTGGGGGCGTGGCTGCCCAAATTCCCCCCACTCTCCATCCCGCGTGGTTTGGCTTGGAAAAAGGAGCGCGCGGATGGGGTACATTCTCTTTAAGATTATGCAGGCACAGCGCAAATGGAAATGGTCTCCTTCCCCGTCTTAGAGGTTCTTACACTGGCCCTGAAAACCCTCAGTCAATTTGCCAAGTACCTTATTCTGCCACTGGGATGAGGAAAGACTGGGACGGACGCAATGTTTTTGGGGCGGGTCCTTCGTAAAGGTAGGCCTTAGAAAAGGTGTTGGTTATTGATGGAACAAGGCCAGGACCAGGTTTACCTGGAAGATGTTGTCTGCCTGGTTTGCACATTTCTGGTCCAATACTGAGTAGAGATGGGATCTTTTAATCAAAAGATAAAGACCTTTGCATTGAAATGGCTCCCAAAGTGACAGCTTAATTTCTTTCTTTACCTTAATATTTTTATGGCATCTTTTCTTTTTCCTCTTTGTAAGCCCCAGAAACTGTCAGGGCCATGTCATTAGACCCAAGGTTGCCAGGTTAGCCTTTTGTCAGAAATATAGGTTGTTTGGTGGGGCGGGGGAAAGGGGTTTATATCTTTTACCCTGGTGAGTCTTCTTGATCATGGCAATCAGGAGTAAAGGAGATAATAACATAGGAGAAACTGAGGCTGGGCTTCCCCAAGAAGACTGGAGTCCCCAGGGTGTGTTGTGGGGTGGTGGTACCTCATGGGTCCTAGGTATTTCGGTGGGCAGAGCAGCCTGGACCTGGGAATCTTTTAATTCTTTTAAAATATTTATTTTTAGAGAGAGGGGAAGGGAGAGAGAAAGGGAGAGAAACATAGATCGGTTGCCTCTCATATGCAACTGACCAGGGACTGAACCCAGGTTGCCCATGACGCAGGCATATGTCCTGACAGGGAAGTCTAACAGGCGACCTTTTGCTTTGTGGGACAATGCCCAACCAATTGTGCCACACATTGGCCAGGGCTGGACCTGGGAATCCTTTAGACCATATCTCACAGCACCTCCTTCCATTTGATCTGAGAGTGGGAATAGGATTTCCATTTGGGACAGGAATTTCATTTCTGGGGGAAGAATCTTTGTCTTTTACGTCAGATCTAATCTCAGGGAAATAGCTCCTACCCACTCATTTGAGGTATCCATTCGATGATCTATAAGTACTTTTCCCCAAGCAAAAACAACCTTGTAAAGTCAGTATAGGTCTTAAGATAGAGAGCAGGGAGCAACGGACTTCAGAGAACTTCCTCCTTTTCTCAGGCTTGTCTCTTCATTCCAGGAACTCTCTTGGTTTTCTAGGCTGGAGATTGTTTGCAACAACCTGTGGACTAGAGTAGGAGTAGGGCAGAGAGGTTCCAATAGATTGCCAGGAGCTGACATCCAAACCAGATTGCTGATGATTTTATTCTGATGAATTCCTAATGGGCTTCTTGGAGAATTGGCTGGAGTGATTTAAAAAAAAAAAAAAAAAGGCAACCAAATATTGAGCCCGACTGCTGTGGCTCAGTGGGTTGGACATCATGCCACAAACCAAAAGGTCACTGGTTCAATTCCCAGTCAGGGCACATGCCTGGGTTGTGGGCCAGGTCCCTGGTTGATGGCGTGTGAGAGGCAACTGATCTATGTATCTCTCTCACATCGATGTTTCTCTCCCTCCTTTCTCCCTCTTTTCCCCTCTCTAAAAATAAATAAGTTTAAAAAGTGTTTTTAAAAAAAGGACTTACTTGTTATAAGAAATAAGTTTCTAGGGAAGGGACTGGAGCCTGGTATCTGGAGTTGGCTTTAGCCTAGTGGGACAAGCTTTGACTCCCCAAAGGGAATAATTGAAATTCATCCTAGAAGCTGTGAATGAAGGTATCCCATAACTGTCTCCTTGCTAGGCCCAGGCTGTTCTCTTGGAAGTTGGAGAACAGAATACACAAAACTGAGGTGGTGTTGCTGGCTTCACTGGGCTTATTTCCAAGTGTGCTTTCTGTGCTCAGGTGTGTTCTTAGCACACATACTGCACTGGGAGCTCCCTGGGGGTACAGGTAGTGTCTGACTTGCAAGTGTCTAGGCCCTGATACAAATTGCATGTTTATTAATTAAATTGAATCACATCCCAGTGTGACATAAATTGTTAATAACATATGTGGATATATTGATATTTTGTATATACTTATGCGTGGACAGATCCTTCTTGGAGATTTGGCTTCTTAGCCTTGAGTTTGTCTTTTGAATAGACTGTCTGGTTCCTTGGGAGGTTATGGGCCTCTGACTGCAGGGAAGGAATCCCTGAGCCAGGCCTTTCAGCTCTGTTACTTTTCCTTCTCAGGACTGGTTGGGGATGGGGGAGGGGGAGTGTCCTTTTCACAGCCCCTCCCTCCTTGCTTTTGTCTGCAAGGAAGGGCCCCGCCCCTTTCCCCCAAGGCCCAAGCTTTGTCCTCTCTGCTGGGGCCCTCATCTGCATCACAAAGTGGCCGTCTGTCCCTGTCTGGGTTTGAGGGGAAGTGTCTCCCTTTCTCAGACTAAAAGATGGGGGCAGGGTGAGGTAAGGGGGGACTTGGCTACAGCTGTGAAGCTGGCAGGGGGATGGGATAGGACAGAACATATTCCTTCCTCTTGCCTTCCCTAGTTCGGGGATGAGGGAAAGCTTTAGGGCTTTCCTGTTTTCCTAAAGCCTCCTTGGAGTGGAGGGTGCCTGGTGCCTAAGACTGTCTGGTCTATGGTCCTCTTTCTGGGGAAGAGAAGGCTTTGAGGCGCCAGTGTCTGTCCCATCCCCCGTCAGTTCTACCCTGCCCCCAGCTCTAGGGATGTCTTTCTCCTAGGCTCCAACTGATTATTCAGCCTGGAGAGGTTAAGGAGGTTAATGGAATGTAAGAACTTGGGGAAGGAAAGGTGTCTTTTACCAGTTACATCTACCAGGGTGCATGTTTGTCATGTGCAGAGGTTATAGTTGTTTCTGAGCAGTTTGCAGGTGTTCGGGTGTTTGTGTGCTGTGTCTGCTCTTTGTGGTGTGTCTATGGATCCATTTGTTTATTTAATATCTGTATATTGAACATTTCCTGTGTGCCAGACATTCACACAGGAGAGTCAGCAGTGACCAAAGCAGATAGTTCTTGCCTTAGAAAAACTTAGTCTAGGGTGGAAGGGGTATTTATATAAAGGTTTTGCCTAGATCTAGTGAGTGTTTGAATGCATATGAGAGGAATGTGTCACATTATGTGTATGTGTCTGTCTATGCCCTGTATGCAATTTCTGTCTACCTCTTTTTGGGGGAGATGGTGAGACGCTCATAGTTAAGCTTTTACTTTCCCATGTAACTGAGTCCTGAAGGCCTTTCCCCCAGGCTGGGCCTGCCTTCCTCAGTCTGCATTGTGGGGCTGGGTTTGACAGGTGGTTAGAAGGAGACAGCAGCTTAGCTCAGGGGAGCATGCCCCTCCCGTGAATGGTTCTGACCTCTCCCTGACCCCCCAGCTGAGGATATGCCCCATCCCCCCCAGCTGAGGATATGCCCCATCCCCCCCAGCCTGGCCGCCTGTGAAAACAGCTCGGGTGATGGGAGGTTCTGGGCTGGTTCATTCATCTCACCTCCCACCTGAGCTGGTCCTCTATGGCAAGGACAATAGTAGCCCCGGACAAAGGCTTCTCTCAGGCTGTTTTCCTTTTCCCTCCTCTTCCCCTCAGCTAGAAAATAAAACTAGGGGCAGCAATCAGGCTGGTGGCCAGAGGAGGAGAAAGTAGTGGAAGCTGGCCTTGCCCTAGGCCTGTCCCTAGGGCCCAATCTGTCTTGCCATGCCATTGATTCCCTTCTGCTGCTGTCTGGGCTGTCCGTGTGGAAGGAGCTGTGGGCTGTGGAGACAATCTTCTTGTATTCTCCTTCCCGGAGCCAGTATCTGTCCCTTCTCCAGCATTCTAATGGCTCTCTCCTCTTCCCAAGTCCTCTACTCTTGCCTCAGATTCCTATATTCAACGTGTATTCATTCCCTAGCTTTTTCTTATGAGCTTTTTTATTGTTTCTCTAGTTGCAGTCTTGCTTCCTGCCCACACTCGCAGCTCTAACCTGTCTTGCCCAAGCCCCTAACTCCAGCCTTCCGTCTTTCTCTGGCTCCCCATTCAAGCCTTTTTTTGTTATGACCTCCAGTCTGGTTTCTTCATCAGCTCCCTATTTCAGCCTCTCTCCTATTCTTAGTTTCCAAACTCTATCTTTTTAGCCTTTTCTCCTGTTCTGTCTCCAGCCTCAGCCGTTCAGTTGCCTTAATCCTTTCTCAAACAAACACTGCCCCCCCCCCCGCCCCCGCCCCAATCTGGCCTTCTTTGGATTTTCCTCCTGCCCACAGAGGAGCAATAAGGTGATGCTGGTTTGTGTTTAGGGTGGTGGTGAATGAAGTGAGCATCTGGCTGGCAGAGAATAAGACATTCTTGATCTGTTAGATACCTGGTGGAGGCCCATGTCTTAATCTAGTAGAAGGAAGGGTTTTGTTCCTGGGAGCCAGATTTAGCCCCTCTACTTAACATGTAATAAGAACTTATTACATATTCACTTGATGAATTTAGGATAGACAAGGGTAATTTTCCTAATTGGAGAGAGCTTTTAAAAAACTGAGGCTGGGATGTGTGAGTCAGTGGAAGCCCTCAGTTTGCATAGGTGGGCAGGAAGCAAGCTCCCCTTGCACTCTCTCCTGCTCCTCTGCTGGGTGGAGAGCCTTGTGCCTTCTTTGATAAGTGTGCAAGGAGATTGCCAGACTTCACCCTCATCAGCCTCTTTGTCTTATAGCTGCGGGCGCATACCTGCCCCCTCTGCAGCAGGTGTTCCAAGCACCTCGCAGGCCTGGCATTGGCACAGTGGGGAAACCAATCAAGCTCCTGGCCAATTACTTTGAGGTGGACATCCCTAAGATTGACGTCTACCACTACGAGGTGGATATCAAGCCGGATAAGTGTCCTCGCAGAGTCAACCGGTAAGTGATGCACATCTAAGACACCATATATAGGAATCTTTACTTTTCTGAGTCTCAGAACCTTGAAAGAGGATCCAGGGAGGTTAAAAAAAAAAAAATCTTCTAGAGGGTGGTATCCCCAAACTTAAGATAGTTTTTGAGGAGGAGATTCCAAGTAGGGAAAATGCTGAAAAATATCATTGGATTTGGCTAATAGGACATAATTGGTACCTTTTGTTAGAGCACTTTTATTAGAGTAGTTGGGCTAGTAATCTAACTACAGTGAGTTAAGGAGTAAGTGGAAGGTAATGTGGTAGGGATAGTGACCCAGATAGCTTTTCCCAAATCGCTTGGCAATGAAATGTGGGGAGAGAGGAAATATGTTGGCTAGAGAGGATTATAGGGGTCAAGAACAGTGTCTTGCCTAGCACATTTTAATATTTGTTGAAATGAATGAATGAGAAGTTTTTTAAGAATGAGACATGGATATATTTACAAACAGAGGAGAAGGAGCTAGTGGAGAAGAGCTTAAAGGTACATGACAGAGAGGGGAGGAATGAGTGCGATGTCCTTGCAGAGAGGGGAGGAATGAGTGGGATATAAAGGCAAGGAGACTTTATAGGATACACAGTTGGAAGGAATAGCCTTAAAAAGAAACAGCAATAATTCTTTTTTAAAAGAGATTTTATTTATTTATTTTTAGGGAAAGGGAAAGGGAGGGAGAAAGCAAGGGAGAGAAACATCAGTGTGTGGTTGCCTCTCACACACCCCCAGCTGGGAACCTGGCCCACAACCTAGGCATGTGCCCTGACCGGGAATTGAACCAGCAGCCTTTGATTTGCAGGCCAGCACTCAATCCACTGAGCCACACCAGTCAGGGCTATTTATTTTTTAGACAGGAAGGAGGAGAGAAAGAAAGGGAGAGAACATCAATGTGTTGTTGCCTCTTGTGCACCCCCTAGTGGGGACCTGGCCCACAACCCAGGCATGTGCCCTGACTAGGAATCGAACTGGCGACCTTTGGTTCACAGGCCAGCACTCAATCCTCTGAGCCACACCAGCCAGGGCTCTATTTAAATTTTACTTTATTAGTATTTGAAAATTATATATATACAATGTAAATAAATTTAAAATATTACAAAAAGAATAGCAGTGAAAAGTGTCTTATGTCACCCTGGTTTCCATGCCCTCGTTGCTTTCCCTAGAGGTGTCTATTGTTAACATTTTTTAGTATGATTGTTACCATTCTTGAGTATGCTTCCAGATATTTTTCTTTGCATATGCAAGAATATATGTATATAGAACATTTTTTTAATTGTACAGAATATAGAATCCTGTATACCTTATTCTGCACCTTGTTTTGTTCCTACTGAACAATATATCTTAAAAAATAATACATACCAGTACATACATATCTGCCTCGTTGTTTTTCAAAACTCCATAGGTATTCCATTGAATGTGATAATTATAACTTATTTAATAACTCTATTGAGGAACATTTAGGATGAGTCTAAACTTGTTACAAAAGTGAAACTGTATTGAATATTATTAAATATAGATACATTTTTGCACTCAAGTATGAGTGTATCTGTAGGATAAATTCCTAGGAGTGGATTTGCTGGCACAGTACATTTAAAAATTTTGAGATATTGCTAGTTTGTATGAGGTAAGTTGTATCAGTTTATACTCCCTTTAGCTAGTTATTAAGAGTGCCTCTTTGCTATATCTGCACCAAACCAGCACATTGTATTTTTTGATCTTTGACATTTTGATAAGTAGAAAGTTTATTTGAATTTAATTTTTTGATTATTTTCCCCATCTTTTATTGTAGAATTTTAATTCACTTGAAAAATACCATTTCATAAGTAGACTCATGGTTTGGCTTCTTTTTTTTTTTAAATTGCCATAATATTGGTTAATACTAACATGAATTTCAGGTGTATAGCGTTATAATTTGATACCCGTATACTCTATTGTGTGCTCACCACCAAAAGTCTAGTTTCCAACCATCACCATATATATGACCCCCATTATCTATTTTGCCCTCCCTTGACCCTCTTCTCCTTGGTAACCACCAATATATTGTCTGTATCTATGAGTTTGTTTTTGTTTTGTTTATTATTTTTTGGTTTATATTCAATGTATGAGTGAAATCATACAGTTTTTGTCCTTTTCCTTCTGACTTATTTCATGTAGCATAATACTCTTTAAGATCCCTCCATGTTGTCACAAATGGCAATATTTCATCATTTTTAGGGTTGATTAATATCCCATTTATATATATCATTGATATATTGATATATGAGTTATGTATATATATATATATTACATCTTCTTTATCCATTCATTTGGATTGATAGACACTAATACTTCTTCCAAAATATATTGTTTAGTAGGAAAAAAACAAGGTGCAGAATAAGGTATACAGGATTCTGTATTCTGTACAATTGAAAAATGTTCTATATACTTATATTCTTGATATCATTGATCTCTATATATATCAATATACACATGTATATATATACACACATCTGTATCATATCTTTATGCATTCATTGGTTGATAAACATTAATGGTTTTCAAAATCTTGGCTATTATAAATAACGGTGCAGTGAACATTAGGATACATATATCTCTTTGAATTAGTGTTTTCATATTCTTTGGATAAATACCCAGAAGAGGAATGGCTGGGTCATATGGTAGTTCTTTTCTTTTTTTGTGGATCCTCCATACTGTTTTCTATAGTGGCTGCAACCAATTTACAATTCCACCAACAGCGTACGAAGGTTCCCTTTTCTCTACATCTTGCCAACACTTGTTATTTTCTTTTTTTGATCATAGCTATTCTAACAGTTGTGAGGTGATTGATGTCTCATGGTTTTGATTTGCATTCCCCTAATAATCAGTGCTATTGAGCATTTTTCATGTATCTTTTGGCCATCTATACGCCTTCCTTTGAAAAATATCCATTCAGATCCTCTTCCCATTTTTTTATTCAGTTTTTTAAATTTATTTTTTATTGTATTCCTTTCCATTACCATTTATCCTCCTTATATTCCTCTACCCCCAGTTATTTGTTTGTTTATTTTTTGGTTATTGAGTTGTATGTGTTCTTTATGTATTTTGGGTATTGACCTCTTATTAGAAACATCATTTGCAAATGTTTACTCCCATTCAGTTGGTTGCCTTTTTGTTTTGTTGATGGTTTCCTTTGCTGTGCAGAAGCATTTTAGTTTGATGTAGTCCCATTTGTTTATTTTTGTTTTTGTTTCTCTTGACTTTGGAGTCAAATTCATAAAAACACCACTAAGATCAATGTCCAGAAGCTTAGTGTCTATGTCTTTATGTATTTTATTGTTTCAAGTCTTATATTAAAGCCTTTAATCCATTTTGAGTTAATTTTTGTGTATAGTTTAAGATAGTTGTCGTTTCATTCTTTTGCATATCACTGTCCAGTTTTCTCAATACAATTTATTGAAGAGACTTTCTCCTTTCTGTATTCTTGGCTCCTTTGCTATAAATTAGTTTTTCACACACATGTGGGTTTCTGGGCTCTCAGTTCTGTTCTCTTGGTCTGTGTGTCTGTTTTTCTGTGTTTTGGTCTAATTTTAAATTATGTTTCCCTAATGAGTGAAATTGGACATATTTTTCAGATGTTTAAAAACCATATGGGGGGAAGAGGTATAAAGGGACTAAATGGAAAAAAAACCAATAAAGAGTAAATTTAAAAACTATATGGGAGGATGATTCAAGTGTGAGAGGAAAGAAAATGAAGAGGGTCGCATATATAAATACAGTTGTATGTCTGGGAACTTGAGGGTGGCTTTCCTTACTATGGTTTACCCTGTTTAGAGTTAGAGAGTTGCTTCTTGATAGATAGAAATGGGTTCTGGATTTAAAAGGTAGTAGAAAAGTTTTGACATAGTTGGTAAGGGATGGAAGTGATCAATATCATAGAAAAAAATGTTGTGTAGCACTGAAGCCTAATTGGGATTGAAACCATGTGTTTACAGTTGCTTCCAATATACATTTTGAGTCATTTTTATCCAGTAGTTGTTAAAAGCTTTGGTTTAGAAAGTGAAGATGTCGGGTAGTTGGATGGGCTGGGATTTTGAAGGATAGATGGATACTTTGGTATCTAAGAGGCAGAGGACAGGAAGTAAAATCTAAAAAGAGAGGACAATGGAGAGAAAACAAGGGTGGTGGGGCCTAAGGGCTTCAGAGAGATGGGAGAGATGAGGTGGTTCTTCCATAGCTTATTCCTAGTCCAATTTAGATCTCTTCCCCGCCTATGTTTTTTGCTTATCAGCGTGGGAATTGGAGGAGCCTCAGTTCTGTTCCTGACTCTGGATAGACCCTAAGATGGAAGCCCTTCTCTCCTCAGCCTCCCTTTCTGCTCAGAAGGCACTTACTCTCTCAGGTCCTTTAGAGCTTAAGTAATGTGAAGACCAGAAGCATCACCTGGGAGCATGTTAGAAATGTAGAATTTCAGGCTTTGCTCTGGACCCACTGAGTCAGAATCTGCATTTTAATAAGATCTCCAGGTGATTCATATGAACATTGAAGTTTGAGAAGCACAGCGATAGAGTAGACGAGATTAAAAGTAGCTGCTAGGAGAGAATGTAGTAGGTAGGATATTGCCTGAACTTCGAATTACTTCCAAAAGCTTGAAGTGGTAGTCTCTCAGCTGTTTCAGGCTGTTCCTGTCCCTCACAGGGAAGTGGTGGAATACATGGTCCAGCATTTCAAGCCTCAGATCTTTGGTGATCGCAAGCCCGTGTATGATGGAAAGAAGAACATTTACACTGTTACAGCGCTACCCATTGGCAATGAACGGGTAAGGTGGGAGTCAGGCTAGACCTGGGTCAGGGGTCCTGGGGTGGGACAGAGCTCATATAAGCCTCTTTTGAGTCTGACAGTCCAGAGATCCCTTTCATCTTTCGTGTTTTAAGGTGAAGGATGGGTAGGTGCTGATGTTTATTTAGCCTATTGTATGTCCATCCCTGTTTTAGATAGATTGAGAGTAGGCTTAATATAGACCTGGGCCTTAAGGACCTTCTGCTAGGTGAGAAAGAAGCACTGAGGCAAGGTGGCTAGAGACCAAGGGGCTGCATTTACTCTGAAGTCTTCCTTGTGAGCCCCTATCAGCTTAAGGGGCAGAGTCTTAGCAAATCCATGGGGTGGAGGACAGTTGAGAAAGGGCAGAGAATGTTGGCCTGTGGAAAAGCGTTGGCAATCCTTTACCTCTTTCTCTCCACTGAAGGTTGACTTTGAGGTGACAATTCCTGGGGAAGGGAAGGATCGAATATTCAAGGTCTCCATCAAGTGGCTAGCCATTGTGAGCTGGCGCATGCTGCATGAGGCCCTGGTCAGTGGCCAGATCCCTGTTCCCTTGGAGTCTGTGCAAGCCTTGGATGTGGCCATGCGGCACCTGGCATCCATGAGGTACTGGGCATAGTTCATACCTGGGCTACTGCTGGTGTCAGAACTGCTGTGGGGGGCGGAGGGGAATGAGCACATACTAAGGTTCTACAGTGTGTCTTTCAAACAAAATATTCTTTGAAGCCCTACCATATGCCAGGCAAGCATGTAAATACATCTAGATGGTTTAAACCATTGGCCCTGTCCCTTTTAGATATCTTTGGGCTGCACCCCATCTGTCCCTTCAGGGCAGAGAAAGGGTAGAGACTTTCACAAGGTCAGTTACACAACTAGTAAAGGATCAGAGCTGGAATTAAAGCCCTGGTGTCCTGCCTTCCAGGCCAGGGCTCCTCCGTGCCCAGGATGCCTCACAGGGTGGGGGCCTGTGCCCGAGGGACCAGTTCTCTGCCTGTCCCTGCCAGGTACACCCCTGTGGGCCGCTCCTTCTTCTCACCGCCTGAGGGCTACTACCACCCGCTGGGGGGTGGGCGCGAGGTCTGGTTCGGCTTTCACCAGTCTGTGCGCCCTGCCATGTGGAAGATGATGCTCAACATTGATGGTGAGTGGGGAGAGCAATGGAGCCAGGGGCACCCTGAGTCCAGTGACCACGCTCCCAGCCTTATCCCTCCCAGCTCTGCAACCACACTCCTAGTCTAACCCCTACAGCCCTGGGACCCCTCCCCCATCCCAGTGCCCTATAAGGAAGAGGGTGTGAAGAGCAGTACCTCCATTTATTCTGGAAGAGAGAACCTCAGCTGAGCTAGACCTACTCTGTCCCCACAGTCTCAGCGACTGCCTTCTACAAGGCGCAGCCGGTGATTGAGTTCATGTGTGAGGTGTTGGACATCAGGAACATAGATGAGCAGCCCAAGCCACTCACGGACTCTCAGCGTGTACGCTTTACCAAGGAGATTAAGGGTAAGGACCCAACCAGGCAGGACAGGAAAACGGCCTTACTTTCTCCTTAGCCCTAAAAGGGAATTCCCTTGAGATATGTTCAAGAGAGAGACCAAGCCTAGGAACAAGAGCAACCTATTTCAACCCTGACAAGCAGTGTGTGTATCCTAGGCCTGAAGGTGGAAGTGACCCACTGTGGACAGATGAAGAGGAAATACCGCGTGTGTAATGTCACCCGCCGCCCTGCCAGCCATCAGACGTAAGTTGACAAGGCTATTAAGCCATACCAGTGGTGGAAGAGGGCTGATATTTCAACACACTCCTTTCACTCCCTCCTGTCTCATTGACCCTGAGCATGAGCCTTGGACTGGCCCCGTTTTTGAATAAGCTGAGGGAATTTGACATCCCTCTCCCAACCTTATGGTCAATTGATACTCCACCTACCACTTTTACCTTCTTGGTCTCCACCTTTCCCCTGTGTGCCTTTACCATAGATCAGGCACCTTCCCTTGACTCCTATATCAGTTCTGTAAATGTCAGAATCTCTTTCAACTTATTTTGCCTACTGAGAAAGACAGCTCATGGGCTAGACCTCGGGGAAGCTCTCACTGATTTCGTCTACCTTCTTGACCTCAGGCTGTACTGGACTATGAGTGCCTGTTGTGTGTCAGGCTTTATGCTCAACACTAGAAATACAGGTGAGCCAAGTATGGTCCTGACGGTTGTGGAACTTGCCTCTCTTCTGGAGCCCTGTATTGTCTGCTCTCCCAAGAGTGGCAGCACTCTAAAGAGGCCGGATAGGGATAAAACCAAGTCTGGGACTTCCCATGATTGTAGGTCTAGAGAGTTGGGATTTAATCCTGGGCTGTGATACCTCCTTTCTTTCCCCCAAACAGGTTCCCCTTGCAGTTGGAGAGTGGACAGACTGTGGAGTGCACAGTGGCACAGTATTTCAAGCAGAAATATAACCTTCAGCTCAAGTATCCCCACCTGCCCTGCCTGCAAGTTGGCCAGGAACAAAAGCATACCTACCTGCCCTTAGAGGTGAGGCTGCCAAGTAGCATTTGGGCAGGGGAACCCGCATTGTGTCTGCCCTCTGATCATCGGAGGTCTGTTCTTCCATTTGCAATCTCTCATCTTCATTTTGAAGTTTGGAAAACTGACATTCTGAGAGGCATGAGGTCATTCTGTGAAATGTAGGCCTCATTCTTACCTACTGAATTTTTTTATTTCCAATCCTGCTCTCATGTTTTTTTCAGGGCTGCCAGGCAGAGGTGAAAGCTGTATTTACTGCTTAATAAGTAATTAGTTTGTTCAGGGCAGAGATTTCAGATACTCACATTCATGTTCTCTTAATTTCTCTTTCTCTGTCCTCCAAAGCTGGGGATCTTAAATAACCTAGAGATACAAATGTACCTTATTTTTCAGAAAAGGGAGGCGAATGTTTACCTATTATAATATGAATCCTATTTTCCTAATGGTCAATGTGAAAGAGTTTAGCCCCAACATTTTTTATATTTTTATGCTTCAACAGATGTTTGAATTCCTGCAGTTAAAGAATAGTAATACTTCTTAAGTTACAGCATACAAATATAGAACCATTTGGCTAGTTACATACTCACCAAAACATCTAATGAGAAACTACTACTAACTGCTTGCATGTCTAGTCGGTTGCTGTTCGGAGTGTGGTCAGTGCAGATTCTCAGGTTCCACCAGACCTACTGAATCAGAATGTCTTGGCAGAATCCATAGAGGATTCATACGAACATTAAATTTGGAGAAGCATTAGCCTAGACTATTACATTACTTTGTTCCAGCAGCAGGAGTCAAATAGGACCAAAGCTCAAGTCTTCTGTGAGCTGCTGGGATTTCAGAACTAACTAGAGGAAATTGGACTGAAGGGAGAAGAGATCCCAAAACCCAAGAATTTTGATTTAGTTAATGGGTGCTGATGCACAGAAAGTGGGATGAAGGCAATATTTTCTCTGAGGTGTAAGCAGAGATCTTTAGGGATGATCTCAGCTAAGTAGATAGGCTTTAGGTAATATCTGCTACTGGTTGAGTCTTGTTAACCAAGTAACATTACGTCTGTTTAAACAACAGTTTCCAAGGTGAACAATTTATATATGACTTATATTTTGATTTTTACTATTGTTTACTTAACAAATTTTTATTGAGCTCCTGCTATGTGTCATATACTCTTTTAGGTGCCGGGAATGTAGAGATTAACAAGACAAGGTCCCTGCTGTCATGGAGCTTACATTCTAGAAGGGGGAGATAGACAATAAATTGATAAATAAGATAGTTTCAGATGGTGGTAAGTGCTATAAGAATAATAAAACAGGTTAAGGGGATAGATGTAAGGGTGGAGGGGGCTGGAGAGCCACTTCAGTTATTGTGTAGACCCAACCTTGTAACAACCAAGGGAATAGACTCTGAGGCACGAGGTAAATAGCAAGTATAAAAGCTGTAAAGCAGCTGGAAGCTTGGATCTTTTTGAGAAATAGACAGAGGCCATGGTGGCTGGCTTGCATGTAGTATATGAGAAGGAAAGTAGTAGATGATTTTGGGGGAGAGGTTCAGGGTCAAATGATGTAGGCTATTATAGCCTGGTGGGATTTTTTTTTTTTTTTTTAAGAATAACTTTATCAAGATATAATTCACATACCATGAAATTAACTCTCTTTAAATGCACAAGTCAGTGGTTTTTTAGTATTTCCACAGTATGCAACCATCACCACTAACTGATACTAAAATATTTTCATCGCCCGCAGAAGAAAGTCTATACCCATTATAAGTCACCTACTATTTGCCCCACCCCCGCCCTCCAGCCCCTAGTAATCACTAATCTATTTCTGTTTCTTCGGATTTGTCTATTCTGGATGTTTCATATAAATCAAATTACATACTATGTGGCCTTTTGGACTTCAAATAATGTCTTCAAGGTTCATTTATGTTATAGCATAGGTCAGAATTTCCTTTCTTTTTAAGGCTAAATAATTCATTGTATATGTATACCACATTTTGTTTATCCCTTCATTCATTGACAGATGCTTCGGTTGCTTCCTCCTTTTAGCTATTGTGAATAATGCTGTTATGAATATATGTGTACAAATAATTGTTTTAGTCCCTGCTTTCACTTCTTTTGCGTATATGCCAAGAAGTAGAATTACCGGATCATATGGTAATTCTGTGTGTACCTTTTTGAGGAATCACCATACTGTTTTCCATAGTAGCTGTACCATTTTTCATCCTGTCAGCAAAGGTTCCAGTTTCTCCACATCCCTGCTTTAGTCCTTTTCTTAGTGTGGCTAAGATTCTGTAGCTGAAATCATCTGTAGAGAGTGCTACAACTTTAAGGTGCCTTCAGGAGACTAACCTCACAAATTTTACTTCTGGATTTCTGTTAACTGAATTTAGTAATTTGTGTATTCCTTTGGGACACAGAGTTTAATGGTAGATGACCTTGTCCTGGTTTTCCTGACTATTGTTCATTATGAACTCTGATGCAAATTAGGATGAGAACCAGTACTTTCATAGTGCTGGCCCTGTGGAAACAAGTTTTATATTTCATTTCTTCTAAATCCTCACAACAACTTCATGGGACAGTGTTTTTACCCAGTGACTGAAAATAAAGAGGCAGTTAAATGACCTAGACCTGCCCAAGGTAACATTACCTAGATATGGCAAAGCTGGGCTTCAGGCTCAAGTCTTCCAAACCTTCTGGCCTTCTCTACTCTGCCAAAAGGCTTTCTGTCCGTGGCATCTTGAATATAGTATATTGGGGAATGGAAGTCTTGTATATCACTAGAAAGTCTTTTCTGATCTCCACTGTATTCTTCTTGGCCCAAAATAGAGGGACCAAATGGCAGGATATTTTTCGCACCAACAGAAGACGCTGTCAGTCAACTGAGACAGCGATCTGTATAGTGATCATCTGTAGGCTGGGGCCCAAGAGTTAACGGCTGTCCGTCATTCTTTTGGTGGGCTTCAGGATGGAGCGACAGATGACCTGCCGCCATTGGAGAGCTGCTCACTACTTTAGGATTCCAGTGTGTGTATATTGAGTTTTTCAGTATTGGAAGAGCTCTATGCTGGGGCCTTTTGTAAATAATAAGTTATCCTGCAATTTACTGAGTATTTTCTGTGTTCCGGAACTATATTCAGTTCTTTAAGTGGTTTATTTTATTTAGTCTCTGAATAGCCCAGGAGATTGTTACTGTTCTCCCCATTTAACATATGTGACCTGAGCCCAGATCTGGTCCTGGATCCCTAGCTCTTAATCACAAAGTAGCTATATTGTCTTTGGTATTGCACATGGATATTTTCTAACGTACCTGTATGCCCAAGGGATTTTGCAGTCTCCTTCCCAGGCCTGCCAGGCAAGGTCTCTCCCCTTACTGTGGGGCTCAGAATATAGGGTGGACGGAACTCCAGCCAGAGCTACTTATCCTTCTTGTTTCCTCAGGTCTGTAACATTGTGGCTGGGCAGCGCTGCATTAAGAAGCTGACGGACAACCAGACTTCAACCATGATAAAGGCTACAGCTAGGTCGGCCCCAGACAGACAGGAGGAGATCAGCCGCCTGGTCAGTGGAGCTTCAGAGAAACATGTGCTCGGTTGTTCAGTCACTGGGGCCCCTGGTAGCGTAGTTGCTTTTCTACCTTGACAGGACTCTCAGTAGGACACAAGTCTAGGTTTGTTGCCTGGAACTCCATAGGACTCCTTTTGCTTCTTGACCCTGTAGCTACTTTGCTTCCTTTTTTCCCCCTTTTATATTACTTCCCTGTGTTATCCACCCCCACTTACACCATCCTCCACTTTACCCCCATTTTTAGGGCTATTTCTCACCACTCTCAGCTGCCCGGGGCGTTCTACTTGGGACCCAGAGGGTGAGCGGTATTGCCAAGTGGCTGCTCTCCTGAGAGCCCCTGTTGTGTCTTGCAGATGAAGAATGCCAGCTATAACCTAGACCCCTACATCCAGGAATTTGGCATCAAAGTGAAGGATGACATGACGGAAGTGACGGGACGAGTGCTGCCGGCTCCCATCTTGCAGTATGGCGGCCGGGTGAGCAGGGTCAGGGCAGACAACATCTCTGGGGCATTTTGGGGGGAGGTTGGGATTTATAGCCAAGGGCTTTTGCTCCCTACCCACGAGGCTCACCTGGACGCCCCCTTTGCTTACCCCAGAACCGGGCCATCGCCACACCCAATCAGGGTGTCTGGGACATGCGGGGGAAGCAGTTCTACAACGGGATTGAGATCAAAGTCTGGGCCATCGCCTGCTTCGCACCCCAAAAGCAGTGTCGAGAAGAAGTGCTCAAGTAAGGAGGTCTGGGTGTATGGATGGAAGGGTGGGGGAAGGACCCGAGGTTGCCTCCTTTCCCCTGCCCCCTGGAGGCCGAGATTTGACCTGTGGTGTGCTCTTGCTCATTTTTGACTCTGCCTCCTTGTGCTGTCTGACTCAAACTTGTGCCTGTTCCTTTTCTGCCAGTCTGTGACCAGGAGTCTTGATAAGGAGCCATCTCTTTTCAGAGATGATGATTTCAGGGCATGAATCTCCTAGGGAATCCTGAATCATTTTTTTGTTATAATTATTAACATAGTAATAAATAATAGAAATGACTATAGCGTCTCTGCCAACATTGTACCTAATTTCATGTTTTTTTATTTCATCTTCACAGTGAGTAGGTGGTGGTATTTCCATTTTCAGGAGACTGAGGCTCAAAGAGGTTAAGTAACTTGTACAAAGTTTGCATATCAAGAGAGTGTCAGAGTTGGGATCAAATCAGATCTGAGGCTTCAAAGCTTACATTTCTAATTGGAAACAAAAAAGAGCAACTTATTCAGCTGGTCCTCTGAGCTGTCCTCTCTTTGCATAAAATTTGTTCAGCCAGGTCCACATAACCTGAATCGGGTGAACATGAGTGGTAAAGGCCTCTGCGCCGCCACCACCTGTGGCTGAGGGGCCAGGGTAGATAGTGGCGAGGAAAAGGATACAGCCGTGGGGTTTAAAGGAACAGGGTAGGGGAATAGTGGTCTCAAGTGAGTGAATGAATTAAGTGGAAGAAGTCCATGGCTCTTCCCTTGCAGTTGTTTGTTTTTTTTCTTAAACAGCTTTTTTGAGATATATTTCAAATACCACAAAATTCACTCATTTAAAATGTACAGTTTGGTAGCTCCTGCAGCATGTTGAAGTGGTGGTTTCTTCTCTGGATCTGGGATGGGGTTAGTTTACTGTGAGGCTGAGGAAGAGTTGGTGGAACTGAACACTTTGAACAGTTGTAAGGATAATAGAGATGTGCGCCTGGTGGGTTCAGTTGGCTTTGATGAATATGGGGACTCTGGTTTCCCTGTGTGCACCCCCCGCCCCTTCTCCCCTCTCCTCACAGGTAACCAGCTACTACCATCACATTTGTAGTTTGTTTTAAATGGGTTCCTCTTGTACCCTCTCCTGGGTTTTTGGTATTTCAACCCCATTTAAGCCAGGCTCCTTCTAGCCTTGGCCTAGCATTGGAAGCCTGGTCCTTAGCAGTATTAGAAATGCTCCCAGCTCTCTACCTTTATGCCTTTGTGTTACCTTGTTGGTAGCTCTATTCTGTATGCACATCTCCCTTAGTCTTGTGTCTTTCCCTTGTTCCGTGGATGAGGCAGTACTAGGGCCAACCCTCAGATATTTTTTTTCTTTTTTTTTGGTTGAAGAGGCCCCTATACTTGAGAGAGAAATATAATTTTTAGTGTAAAATTTCAAGACCTTCCCCATTTTAGACTTCACTCAACACTTGTGGCCCCCAGCACTGGACACAATATTGCAAATGATCTAGTAGTAGAGAGAAGATTGGGACTACCAGTTTCCTTGAAGTAGAGACACACTATTAGTTGGAACCTAGTAGCACATTGGTTTTCTTAGTGGCTACATTGCAATTATATATAATGGAAGAGAAATGGGAAAAAAAAATATACTGTTAATAGCCTATCAGAGAGGTGGCTCTTAATTTACATGAAATATGGTTAGGTTGTATTTCTTTATTCTAAGATTTATTTTGAAAAATTAGAATAATATGGCAAACACCCATGTATCCATTATCCTGTTATGTCATATTATTTTTTTTAAAGTAGATACAATATTATACATAAATTTGACCTTTCCTTTATATCTCTCATGCTGGTCCCATTTCTCCCTTCTGATGTAGCTACTCATGAATTCCTATAACTTTCCTATCCAATTTATACCCATGTGTATATAAATGATACTAAATTTTACATAGCAGTGTCTTGTGGTTTTTAAATATGTGAAAAATATTTTCTCACTACATATTACAGCATATTTATATACTATATAGTAGCATCCTCTAAACAATTTGCTTTTTTTCTCTATTTGTACATTATTGCTTTGCCTTTTTTAAAAATTTATTTATTTTTTTTAGAGGAAGGGAGGAAGAAAGGGAGAGAGAAGCATCAATCAGTTACCTCTTACATGCCCCCAACCTGGCCCGCAACTCAGGCATGTGCCCTGACTGGGAATCGAACTGCCAGCCTTTTAGTTTGCAGGCTGGCATTCAGTCCACTGAGCCACAACAGCCAGGGCTCTTTTCTTTCTTTCCTTTTTTTTTTTTTTTCCCCCCAAATCCTCACCTAAAGGATACGTTTATTAATTTGTGAGGGAGGGAGAAAGAGAGAAACATCAATCGGTTGCCTCCCATACATACCCTGACTGGGGATTGAACCCACAACCCAGGCATGTGCCCTCACCGGGGATTGTACCTGCAGCCTTTCGGTGTATGGGATAACACTCCAACCACCTGAGCCACCTGGCCAGGGCATTATTGCTTTTAACCAAAATGCAGGATTTTCACAAATTTCCTGCTATTCATTTCAGCCTGTCATATTTATGTAGCTTAATTTTTTAAATCTATTACATGTGTACCCTTTCTTCTAACATTGTCTTCCTTTCCCAGGGTATAGCCCTAAAGCAAAGATAAGAGGTTTGTTTAATTACTCTTTCTTTTTCTTAGCCTCAAAGAAACAGTAGGGGAGAAGGGAGCTCATTTTTACTGAGCATCTCCTGTGTTCCAGCCCCTGTTGGAACCTTACTTTAATTTGAGCAAAGAGGGCATCTTCCTATTTCTGTTTACTTATAACAACACGGGAATAGCTGCTTTGAGTCAGAGATTGTAAGGACCCTGAGAATTCCCTCAGGTCCCATCTCTGAGCCCCCTCAGCTCTCGGCATGTACCACTGAACCTTTAGCAAGCTCTGTCTTGTACTTCTTAAACATAAATGTTTTTGGCACTAGTTGCGATCATGTCTCATTCATCTCAGTACCTGTCATAGTGCTACGAGCCTAAGATAAAGGCATTTGGTCAGAGGTATTTAAGTGGGACTTAACTGTCTCCTGTTATGACCATACTTGTACTACAGGAACTTCACAGACCAGCTGCGGAAGATTTCCAAGGATGCAGGGATGCCCATCCAGGGCCAGCCTTGCTTCTGCAAATATGCGCAGGGGGCAGACAGCGTGGAGCCCATGTTCCGGCACCTCAAGAACACCTACTCTGGGCTGCAGCTCATCATCGTCATCCTGCCAGGGAAGACGCCAGTGTATGGTACAGTTCTCTTGGGCCCGTGGTAACGATGATAGGACTCTTTTCAGGGTTGTTCCCTGGAGGCTCCAAGGCAGGACTAGATGTGGATTCTTGGCTCTAGCCAGAGCTGAGCTGTTCCTTAATGTCAGTGCCCCCTCTTAGAGGAGAAATATCAGCCTGTAGGAGCCACTGACACCTGTAAGCAGGTCCTGTTTACCTGCTCACACTCTATCCCAGTAACATTTACTAGGGTCCTCTGTGTGCTTGCTGGTCTTTATGCCAGGCTAAGCTGGGCCAGACACACAGATGGGTTAGTCCCCATTCTTGTGCTGAGGAGACCGTTGTCTCTCAAGACGTAGTACAGCGCACCCAAGGAGAGTGTGTGGCAGCTCTGTTAATGCCTGGGAAGGACTTGGACTTTCTGGGAGGCTTTTTCTCTTTTTTCCCCTCTCTTTCAAGAATAGGAATGACTGTACATCATTGGCTCAGTACTGTTTTCTTGCTCCCTTTTCTCTTTCTACCTCTTCTGGAAGAGATGTCCCTCTTCTTACATTGCGCAACCTGTGTGTGTCTTTGTTCCCATCCCATCTGGCCACCTTTGGGAGTTCTACCCTTTAACCCTTAAGCATCTTCAGATTTCCCACCTTAGAACACATTACATAATCTGCCATCTCCTTTAGCTTTTATCTCCCTATTTTCTTATTTTTGTTAATCAGACTTTTGAATGAGTACACCACTTCCTCACAGGCCACTTATCCTTCGCCTCTTTCATCTATTTTACTTTTACCTTTCACTAAAGCCTCCACAGGGTCACCAGTAACCTTTCTCAATTCTTTTCTCTTGTTTATACTTTCTCCTCTCTCTCCTTATTTTTGTTATTAGCAGGAATGCCTGATATGTCCAGATTTCTGTACTCTCCCTCTTTTTCTGTTTACATTTTAGTTAAATTCTCATGCATTCAGTTGCTTCAGTCATCACCTATTATTATATGTTGTAATGTATTATCAATATCTGGATCCAACCCTTGATCTCTCTTTAGCTCCATCTATCTCTATGACCGCTCTCCTTTACTTCATTAAGAATTCATTGATGACCTACTATGTGTGAGACACTGCTAGATCCTGAATGCATTGGTGACAAAAGTAGACGTAGTTTTTGCCTGTATAAAGTGCTTTGGTGGACCATCTTTTTAGTAGCTTGTTGTTCCTGTCTACCAATAAGTCTTTCCTTGACTTTTCTCTTCTGTCTTTGGCATCACCATTGCTTCTGGCTGCCTCCATCCAAACTTTGGGCGCAGCTTGTCTTCTCTTTGCTTCAGCTCCAGTGTTTTTTATAGTTTTAAGGTGTATTTCCTATTCTCCACCCGTATTTCTCAATTTAGTTCTAACATTTCTTCTTAAATCTTTCTTGATTTTGTTATTGGATTAAACATTTCCTAGCCGTACTCTCCAAAAATCCTTTAGTCCCCATTCACGAGATAAAAAGGTTTTCAGAGCCCTGATCTTAGTTTAGCCTTTTTAGCTTTATCTTGCACTTTTCCCATTGCCACACATACAGGAAAGATCAGGAATTAGAAAGAAGTGGATTTTAATCCTGGCTATGCCAGTTTCCTGGGTGAGGCAAACTGCCTAATCTTTCTGAGCCTCATGAATTAATTTTATATAAAGGAGCATCTAACATGAATCTTGGCACATAGTAGATACTCTAAATGCTCATTCCTTGTTTGTGCTTTCCAATCTCTGGTTTTGCTCACATCATTTGCCTTTGCCTGGAATATCTAAGTACTTTACTTCTTATCCTCTACCTTCCCCTTAAAATTCTCTTCATCCTACAAGTCCCAGTTTAATTGTACTTATTCCTTGAAGCCTTCTCTTGTCATTCCACCTAGAGGATGAACTGATCTCTCTGGATTCTTCTAGAAATTTTGTCAGGTCTCTGATCAGTTACTGTTGTGCTTGATATTATTTTGAGCATAGAGTAGACCTGAATCTGCTCTGAAACCTTCCCTCCGAATATGTACACCTAAGGTAGAGCCTTCCTCTGACATAATACTCAATATTTATGGAGGGCAGTTGGTTGATCTCTGATCCATGTCCCTCTTGGCCTTAAACTTATGGTCCTTGGATGGCAAATAAAAACACCTTTTAGGAGAACTGCCTTAAGTAAATATCCATGTTTCTGGCTCCCTCCATTAAAGGGAGAATCTAATGATTTTGCTTGCCTGGGGTATATATCATGCTTGGAGAAGGCAATGCTTACTCGGAGAATTTTCCCTTCCCTGGAGTCAGTAATGTCACACCTCTGCAGTCCTAATGCCTTTATTAGGACCTTGGATTTCTTCTACTTACATGCTGTTCCTTGATTATACCACTTAGACAATGGAGTTATCTGCCTAGGAATTAAATTAGCAGATAAGAGGAGCAGTCACGTTCTTCTAAAGACCCTTCATCTTTTCTCCTGGGAGGACAAGTGAATGGAATTGTCTCTGATGGTCAAACTAAGTTCAGTCGCCTTGTAGTTGCCCTGAGAGTGTAGAAGGACAGTGTGACATTTGCCCAGTTTTGATCTACCAGACCTTGTCCTTTCCTTAGTATTTTTAACTTCTTTCTCTCCACTAAATTAATACTATTGTCACTTTTTAACATAATTTTTTAATGTATTACTTTTAATCCTCACCCAAGGATATGTTTCTTATTGATTTTTTTAAAAAAGATTTTATTTATTTATTTTTAGAGAGAGAGGGAAGGAGGGAGAAAGAAGAAGAGAAACATGATGTGTTCGAGTGCCTCTTGCATGCCCCCAGCTGGGGATCTGGGCTACCACCCAGGCATGTGCCCTGACTGGGAGTTGAACAAGTGATCTTTCTGTTCCCAGGCCAGCGCTCAAGCCACTGAGCCACACCAGCCAGGGTTGCTTTTTATTGATTTTTAGCTAGAGAGGAAGTTGGGGAGAGAGAGAGAGAAACATCGATCAGTTGCCTCGTGAGTGTGCCTGACTGGGGATCAAATCCACAACCTTTTGGAGTACAGGATGACATTCAGACCAACTGAACCACCCAGCCAAGGCTTTAATGAAAACTTCTTATTGAAGTGTAATATAAATATAGAAATATTATGTATTCAGTTCGGTGAATTTTCACAAAATTCACACAGTATAAGCAGTACCCAATGTACCCAATTCTGTCTGGCAGCAGAATATTACCACAACCCCAAACTCCCAGTTACTGCAACTGCCGATCAGTGGAAGTCACTGTCTTACTGGCTTCCAACACCATAGATTAGCTTTGCCTGTCTTTGAGCTTTATGTGAATGGAATCATATGTTATGTACCTATTTGTGTTTGGCTTCTTGCATTCAATATTGTTTGTGAGATTCATCCATGTTTGTGTACTTGTAATTTGTTAGAATTTTACATCATGTGAATATATCACAATTTACATGCATTTATCCATTCTACCATTTATGGGCATATTTGGGGTATTTCCAGTTTTTACTATTATAAATAATGCTTTACTGAATTTTCTTGTGCATGTCCTTTGGACATACATACCATTTTTATTGGGTGTATACCTAGGAGGGATTTTAAGTGTACAAATTTACACTTCCACCAGGAGTGTGTGAGAATTTAGATATTTCTTTATCAAACTTGGTATTGGTAAAGAGACCCCAAGTGGGTCTCTTTCTTTTTTTGTTTTTAGGATTTTATTTATTTATTTTTAAACTTTTATTTTGATTTTAGAGGAGAAGGGAGGGAGAAAGAGAGGGAGAGAAACATCAGTGTGAGAGAGAAACATCCGCTGGTTGCCTTACTAATGTGCTCTGGCCTGGGACCAAACCTGTAACCCAGGCATGTGCCCCCACCAAGAATCAAACCAGTGACCTTTCGGTTTGCCGGATGACTGGGGCTATTTATTTTTAGAGAGGGGAAGGAAGGGAGAAAGAGGGGGAAAGAAAACATTGGTGTGAGAGAGAGAGACACAGACTGGTTGCCTCTCCTACATGCCCTGACCAGGGCTGAACCTACAACCAGGCATGCGCCCTGACCGGGAATCAAACTGGCGACCTCTCACTTTGCGGGAGGACTCCCAACCAACTTAGCCACACTGGTCAGGGCTGTCTCTTTCATTTTAACTATTCTTGGGGGTGTTTGGTGATAATGCATTGTGGTTTTAATTTTATTTCTCTGATAATTGGTAAGGTGGAGTAACTATATGTCTATTGGCTGTTTCACTAGTGTCTTTTGTAAAGTGTCTGCTTCAGTCTTTTTCTTTGTTTTTAATTGACAAAACTATCTTTTCCTTATTGATAACTATTCTTTATAATTTCTTTATTGAATGTGTATGTGTATTATACATCTTCTCTGTGGCTTGCGTTTTTACTTTTTAAAGGTATCTTTTGTTGAACAGAAATTTTAATGTAGTCCCACTTATCAATATTTTTCCTTTATGGCTAGTATTTTCCATGTCTTAGTTAAGAAATTCCAAGGTCATGAAGATACTAATCTGTGTTTTCTTTTAAATATTTTTTTAAAACCTTTCATATTTAGAACTGATCTGTCTCTGCCAGAAACTGTTGCTTTCTCTGCTTCCTGTCAGTGGTTCCTCGCTGGTGCAAAGCCTGGAATCTCAGCTCCCTGCCCACACCCAGAATCAGCAGATGTGCCCAGGACAGAAGCAGCTGCAGAAGAGAGCTCACCTCTGTGAGATTCCCTCTCTGGAGTGTTAGCCCCTCCAGTTCTTATTGGTACCCCTCTACTGCCCTCAAAAAGACAATTTCTGTATTTTATCTGACATTTCTGAATGCTTTCTGTAGAAGCACTGGTTTACCGCTAACTACTCCATCTCTCTTGGAAGTGAAAAGGATCCCTTTAGCCTCTTAAACATGCTCAAGTCTCTACCATTGAAAATATACCTAACCCTTCATTGATTCTATGTCTCCTTCTTAATACTTTATATTACCAAAATAGTTGTTGCCTCTGTATTTAATTTTTTGCCTTCATAACACTAAATCCAAAGGTCATTTCTGGTCCTCATTTTACCTGACTTCTTAACAGCACTTGACTTTGTTGAACACTTGCTTCTACTTGAAACTCTCTTCCCTTGGCATTCATGCTACAGCTGTCTTGATCTTCCTCTTAGTTCTCTGGATTTTTCTCCTTTGCAGACCCATCTTCTTCCTATTCTGCAAATATTGGGAGTTCCTGAAGATTCAGGACTAAGCTCTCTTTTTTTTATTCTCTTCTCTTCCTTGGTAATCCCATTAAGATCATGCCTTCACTTACCCGTACCTAAGTAGCTCACAAATTTTCATCTCCGTTTGACTACTCTTCAGCTTCTAACTACAATACCCAGGTGCCTAGTTGATACCCTCACTGGGATGACCAAAAAGCACTTTAAACTCAAAATGTCTCAAAAAGAGTTTATGATCTATCCATTCTACTACAAAAGCAAGAAACACAGAAGTTATCCATAAAAGTGATTTTTTCCTACATAGATACTCTGAGTCTTTTAAATATTTCTTGAATCTGTTTGTTTCTTCTCTATCTCATCAACTGCCTTGTTAATACAAGCTCTCCTCATTTCTTCCCTAGGTCAGTCCCCTTGTTCTCCTTTGTAGTTGCCTTGACCTTTTAGTTTCTCAGACATATAATGCTATCTCCTATCAGTGTGTGTTCGCATGCTGTTCCCTCTGCCTGCATTGCTCTCTCCCAAACTCCCCCCTCTTCTAGGTCCTTCTTTACCTTAAGATTTCAGTTCAATCAGTACTTAGTTCTTTCCTGGCTAGGTTATTACCCCCCATTAAAAGCTGTAATAGTGCCATGAAGTTTTCTATTGTAGCATTTATCCCTCTTGTATTTTTCATTATTTTTAAAATTGGTCACTAGAGAGTAAGCACTTTAAGAGTAGGGGCCCTATGGGTTTCTGGTCCCCATTGTGGTCCCTAGCACCTCATATACTTCCTGGATCTCGTAGACATTCATTAAGCATTTGTGAATGTACTAATCACTTCTCTCCCTGCTCATAGCTGAGGTGAAACGTGTTGGAGATACACTCTTGGGGATGGCTACACAGTGTGTGCAAGTGAAGAACGTGGTCAAGACCTCTCCTCAGACTCTGTCCAACCTCTGCCTGAAGATCAATGTCAAACTTGGTGGCATAAACAACATCCTAGTCCCACACCAGCGGTATGAACTCTATTGCCCACTTGCCCATTTCAAGCAAGGTACCATTCTGGGGATTGATGAAAAGATAGGACCCCACCCAGGCAGAGTGAGTCAGGCACAAGGGAGAGAGGACCAAAGTGGGTGCTAGATGGTGCCAGGAAGAGAAGATGCATCTCCTCACCATTTGTTTTCTCTTCCTTGTTTAGCTCTGCAGTCTTTCAGCAGCCAGTGATATTCCTGGGAGCAGATGTTACACACCCCCCAGCAGGGGATGGGAAAAAACCTTCTATCACAGCAGTGAGTTACAGTCTTCAACTTCCTCATACGGTTCTCTTAGGTCTGAGCTCCCAAGACTACACATTCCCTTAGCTCTGGCACTTGACCCTCCATAAGAACTTTTACTTCCAGATCATCCCCATTAACCACTCCTGTGGTGTCTTCATAAAATTAACTGTATGATGTCTTCTCCCTGCCCCCTGCCCACTGAGAGCAATGGGAGCGTAAGCTGTGACCAGAGACTTGGCCCAGTCGCCATCACTCCGGCTCTTTGTCCAAGCTCATCTCTTTCTCTCCCTGACCACTTTTGGGGGTTGGTAGTTCATATCTCTTTTCTGAAATCCCTTTTAGAGGAGTTAATTGGTTGCTAAGGCTGTCCTTACCCCTGATGCACCTGGTAGATTAGCTCTTTCTTATCCCTCTCTTAACCTCTCTGCTCTCTGTCCCCTAGGGACTTCTGAATTGCTAGAGGGATTCCTTCTCGCTTATGTTTCCTCAACCCTCATGTTTCTTCAGGCAGACTGGGATGCAGGGAAACCCTATATTGTGCATATCCCTATTTTTTTTTGTGGCCAGATAGTCTAGGCTCTGGTCACTGTCCCCTTTGAAAATGATGTCACTCCAACCACCTGCAGGAGCAGTTTTCACGATGGTTCCTGGGTAGATTAGCACTTGCAGGAAAATATGACAAGATTGTGGCTAAGGGCTAGGGAAATCAAACTTACCAAGTACCTGCTGTGGGGCAGGCCCCTGTGCAAGGTGCCTTATATGTACTATAACAGCACTGCACATAGGTGGTGTTCTTATTCTTATCTCCATTTGAAAGGAGGAAAAAGATTAAGTAACTTCAACATGGGTGATAGGACAGATTGAAACCAGGACTCATTGAATCCAAAACCCTACTCATTCGATAACATAGTTTTCTTGCTGAGAAGCCTTTGCCCAGACCCACAGCCTGATAGCATTGGGTGGGTGGAGGTTCTAGGGGCTTATTCTACTGCTTTGATTGTCAGGTGGTAGGCAGTATGGATGCCCACCCCAGCCGTTACTGTGCTACTGTGCGGGTGCAGAGACCTCGGCAGGAGATCATTGAAGACTTATCTTACATGGTGCGTGAGCTGCTCATCCAGTTCTACAAGTCCACCCGCTTCAAGCCTACCCGTATCATCTTCTACCGAGATGGGGTTCCTGAAGGCCAGCTCCCTCAGGTAGGGCCCACAGTAGGTAGAAAATACCTTCTGTATTGAGGCCAGGGGGCCTAATCACAGCAGAGAGTACTGCTTCCTTTTCTAAGCTATTAGCACTTGGAACTTGGCTAAATGAAAGAGATTTGGGAGCAGAGATCACAACTGAGAGGTGGTATGTACAAGCATCTGTAGACCTTTCTTCTAAAAAAAGACCTTCAGTGCCTGTTAGTATTTGGTTCACATTGAACACTGATTCTTTAGACCAATGGTTCTCAAACATCAATGTGCGTCAAAATCATCAGGATGGCTGTTAAAGCATTTTGCAGAGCTTACCCTTAGAATTTCTGATTTAGTGAGTCTAGGATGGGGCACTAGAATTTGTAGTTCTGACAGGTTCCTTGGTGATGCTGCTTGTCTGGAGGCCACTGCTGTTGACCTTTCTTCATAATGTTCCTTCTGTTCTTTGTGCCTGCCAAGCCTTCATATTTTGTTGTTGAAATTTGTAAACTGAACTAGTGTCCTTGACACAGTTACTGATAATGTAACTACCATTTATTGGGTACCTTTTCTGTGCCATTAACTGTGCTAAGCACTTCATATGCATTCTATTTAATGCTTACAGTAGCCCTATGAAATAATAATTATTCCATTTGACAGATGAGAAAACTGGAGCTTGGAAATGTTAAGCGATTTCTTCAGTGTCACTCAAGTTATAAGTAGTGGAACTGGGATTTACTTAAACAAATTGGTCTGGTTCCAAAGTCCATGCTGTTAACCATTACTGCTCAATTTCTTCCAAGGCATCCAGTGTTTCCTAAAATACCAGATAAGTTTATCATATCACTTCTCTGTTCAGAAATGTCTAGTTCACATAGCCTCGGGTTAAAATTCAAACTCCTTAGCGAAGTAGTCAGCTGTTATTAAGCCTCTGCTAGGTTTTCTGCGCTTTAGTTAATTATCTGTTTTAGTCTTCATGAAAGCTTTGTGAGGCTGGTCTTACTAGTAACTTTAGTAGTTGTAGAGAAAATGAGACTTCAGAGGGGTTAAGTAACTTGCTCAAGGAACTACAACTAGATAAAACTTGGGTTTAAACCTAGTTTTAATTGATCGTAAGTTCTATCCACCTCTACCATACAGTTTTGACTCCGTACATCTGATGTCCAAGGCCACAAGGCACCTATTGCCTATGGTTATTTACTTGTGTCTGCTTCTTTAGCTAGTCTGTTTTCTTATAGTCCTGCTTCTTTGTAGGATAGAATTTATCTACTCCCTCTGCACCTCACTCTGAACTATGTGTCTGCTCCTTTCTGGCGGTACCAACCTTGTCTGCTTTTGGAGGTCACAGGGGAACTCCCACTATCCTCCTGATACCGAAGGTCACCTTACTTTGGACATTGTGATTTTGGTGATTTCTCTCTGAACCTTGGTTCTGTGTCTTGATTTAGGTCTCTTTGCATAAAAATCAGGTAAGTGCTCTCTGCTAATGCCAAGACTCCTGGCCAAGGTTTTATAGGAAATTAGGTGAACTGCATATAAGGCTGATTCAGGCAGGAAGGGCCCATCAGCTCTAATCATTGTGTGTCAACTTATAAAGGGACACAGCAAAAAGCTGTATTATGTGTCAGCCCCTTAGTTTAGAAAGATGTGTGAACTCAAGAGGAGCTGTATGTCCTTTGTCTCCTCACCCTGTGCCTAGATCCTCCACTATGAGCTGCTGGCCATTCGTGATGCCTGCATCAAACTGGAAAAGGACTACCAGCCTGGAATCACTTACATTGTGGTGCAGAAACGCCATCACACCCGCCTTTTTTGTGCTGACAAGAATGAGCGAGTGAGTGAGGGATTGAGGAAGCCACCCATACCCTCATCCATCCTGCCTCCCTTCTTTTAATATGGAAGGAGCCCTTGAGATAAAACCTGGGGAGTTAGTCCTTGGCCTGTTCATCCTCTCTGGCCCCTTCCCTCTAGCTCTTGTGGTCCTTCCTCTACCACCTCCTTCCTTTTGTTCCCCCCTTCTCCCCTCCTTCCCTTATACTTCCTCTCCCTCCTCCTAGCTCCCTGGCCTATAGACCCCATATATAGACCAGCTCCCAAAGAAGGGAAAGGGAACTACCATTTATTGAACTTCTCCTATGTGCCAGACATTGTACAAGGCGTCTTCCTCACAGCAGCCCTGTGAGGTAGGTACTATTATTATCTCCAGTTTAACCTTAGAAAGGTTAAATGACTTGCAAAGGTCACACAGCTAATAAATGGTGAAATTAGCACTTAGACACAGTTCTTTGTGACCTTAGAAGCCCATTATTCAAGACCCAATACCCTCTGGGAACAGTGATCCTTTGGGATTCTGGTGGAGTCAGAGTAGAATTGAGTTGGGGCCCTATTTAGGGCCTGGCAGGTCTTGGGATCTTGGTTGTCTTTGTCTCTGTACAGATTGGGAAGAGTGGTAACATCCCAGCTGGGACCACTGTGGACACCAACATCACCCACCCGTTTGAGTTTGACTTCTATCTGTGCAGCCACGCAGGCATCCAGGTAGCTGGGCTATGTCCTGGGATTTCCAGTGGGTTGAAAATTAATTGGTTATTGCTACTGCCTCTGGAATATGTTTGTCATCACAGTGGCATTCAAATCAGGATTGTTCTCTTAATAAGCCCTTTTAGTGTATTTGAACAAAAGTTCACTTTGAGTATCTTAGGAAAATTGCCCATAAGAGGGGTTCTTTATGTCATGGGTGACTTTGTGTTTGCCTGTTTATGAGTGGTCTTCCAACCTAGTCATAATTTTAAACAGTGATCCTCTTCCTTATTATCAGCCATCCCCTCTGCCCAATCTGGGGCCCCTCACCTTCCTGTCTTCCCAGGGCACCAGCCGACCATCCCATTACTATGTCCTTTGGGATGACAACCGTTTCACAGCGGATGAGCTCCAGATCTTGACGTATCAGCTATGCCACACTTACGTACGATGCACACGCTCCGTCTCCATCCCAGCACCTGCCTACTATGCCCGCCTGGTGGCTTTCCGGGCAAGATATCACCTCGTGGACAAGGAGCATGACAGGTGAGGCCTGGGATCAGGCTGTCTTCCTTTTTGCTTCAGCCTCTGGTACCAGACCCTCCCAACTTTCCTTGGGTAGAAGGAAAATGGGTATTGTTCAATTTGGTGTCTCCGAGTTCATCTGCCAAATCTGGGTTGGATATTTGTTTTCTTAAGCTGGTATGGGAATCGGTACCCTAGGGATGGGGGAAGGGATTAGCAGCAGCTCAGTTCACCAGGAAGGACTTCTTTCATTTTCCTTTTCAGTGGAGAGGGGAGCCACATATCGGGGCAGAGCAATGGGCGGGACCCTCAGGCCCTGGCCAAAGCCGTGCAGGTTCACCAGGATACTCTGCGCACCATGTACTTCGCTTGAAGGCAGAACGCTGTTACCTCACTGGATAGAAGAAAGTTTTCCAAGCCCCAAGAGCTGTGCCGCCCAAATCCAGAGGAAGCAGGGAGGAGGGAGGTGGAGCAGGGAGGAGTGCAGAAGGCCTTGTTTCCTTCCACAGATGGGGCAAAAGGGTGGGGAACAGGGCCAGTAGGCCAGAACACCAGCCAGAAATTTCTGATATTCACCTCATACCCCTCACCCCATCTTGTCACATCTGGCCCTGACCACTGGACCAAGAGGGGCAGCACCGGTGCCCACCATACACACAGGTGTCTCATGTGACTCACAGTGCTAAAGACTCATGCCTGACAGCTTGGTAAGGTCGGCTCTGCAGTCCTGCGGACAAAAGCTGGTAGGTTTGGGTTTGATACTTTAGATGGGAAAGTGAGGTGCTTGAGAAAGTGGGTGGGAGGAGGGAAGGATTTTTTAGGAGCCTTAATCAGAAAAGGTCTAGATTTGTTTAAGAAGAAAAACGAAACCAGACCCAGATCAATATTTTAGGATACAAGATGTTTTAATGGGTTAAGTATCCACTTTGTAGGAAGGTTTTTTAATGCTAATGGTTTTGGTTGCTCCTCCCCCTGCCGCCATCCCCCCCCCCTTTTCCTTATTCTTCTCTCTCCACCTTTTCCTACCCTACCTTATACCTCCTCCCTGATAAGACATCCAGCCCCTTGTATGACTTAAGGCACTATGGCACTTAGCTCTGAAGTGACATGACCCTGTCTTCCTTCCGCCTGCTGGTGGGTAACCAGTGCCTTCCCTGTAACGGTAATGCTGCAGAACTGCAACCTTTTGTACCTTTCTTTGGGGGGATAGGGTGGGGGTGGGAGAGGAGGTAGGTAGGTGGGGAAGAAATACCCCTAACCCAACAAGCCTCCAGCCAGAGCGCCAGCTATTTTGCATTTAAAGGAATTGACTTTCATATTCATTGAGCTTTTTAAAAGGTTACAACCTCAAGATGGTTAAAATCCATTGACATTTGCACTTTCAGACCTGACAAGTCTCTGGAGCTGCTGAGATGACTGGCTATACCTCCTTTCCTCCCTGTCCTCCCACCACCCTCCCGCCTGCCTGGGTCTGGAGTTACTTTCATAGCTTTTCTCACTCTTGGCTTATTTTTTTCCCCAATGGTCAAGTCTCATATGTTTCAATATTTCTTAACTGGGGTGTCTTAAAACAAACGATCCTTAGGTCTAAAATAAGAAAAAAGCAAAAAACTAAATGTTATTTTTATATCATAACTTGAGTCTATTGCCAAAATCTGGATATCCCTCCAATGCCCAATGAGTTTACGTCCCAGAAACATTGAGCCATTTGAAGGAACTATGTACCTGACTTGTTTTTTGGCCTGGCTAGGTAAGGGGCGGTTATCTCCCCAGTGTGGGGCTCAGGCTCCCTCTTTCCTCTGTGCAGAAAATACCTTTTTCTTGCTATAGGCTCCGTCCTCTGCACTGCCCTGCACCCTTTCCTGCAAGCGCATCTTCCCCTTCCTCTGGACTGTCCTCTGACACTTTGGCTCATCCCAGATTCCAGCGTGTCCTGTGAACAGGCTGGAGGATTTTGCTGCTCCCTATTGCTTCTGTTTACACAAATGAATTTTTCCTGGTTTCCCACTAGGGCATGTGAATGAGTGGCATGGGCTTTTTTTTGTTCGTTTGTCTGTTTCCCTGGATAGAAATGGGGTTTGGCTGTCTTGTAGAACTGGAAAGGTAGGGGGTTCTAGCTTGGTGCCTGCTGGCCTTAAGGTAAGGCCCCCTCTTTCCTTGACTGTTCATTTTCTTCTTTCCCATTTCTTGGGATGAGAACTTGCAGCTTCAGTGTGGAAATTCCTCTTTTTGAATGCCTGGGCTTGGGTTTGCCCCAGTTTGGTGATAAAGCCATGACACTTTAGACCTAGTTCAGGCTTGGAGGCGAGCCGGAAGAAAGCCGGTCTGAATCTGGCCCTGTGCAGTTAAAGCTACCATTTTCCCTCCCCAGCAGCCCTTGTACAGACCCAGATTTGCTATGCAAAACAGTCACTCCCAGGTTCTGTTCTGGTTGGCTACTTTGTTTAGTAACTTCACAAAACATAGCACAAACATTGATTATGGAGGAAGGCATCAGGACTGTTGAGTAACTCTTCCTTTACTTCTTTCCTACTGGCTACAGCATTGGGTGTCCCATGGGCACAGCCCAGCTGAAGAGCAGATCGGAGGGCTCTGGGAGGAGTTAGCTCACTGGAGAGCCTACATTCCTTACACAAGTGCCTAAAGAGAGTGATGCCAACACTCCATCTGCCCTGTCCATCGCCTTCATACACTGTCTACTTCATGTTCAGTCACCCTTAGGGGAGGAGAGCTCTCTTGGGACAGTGGGCTCTGCATGTTCTCTTCTTGGGTGCATTTTGGGGCTAGGATCAGGGCATTATTCCTGGAGGGTCCAGTCATTCACCAGCATTTGCAATTATCCATAGGGAGCTGGTGGTAGCCACCTACTCTCAGCGACAAGTTTGTGTTCTTTCCTTTCTCTCTTTGCCTCACTCTCTCCAGTTGAGTTTGGAGCTGGGGCTTGAAATGTATTTTTTAGCCCTTTGGCATTGCACATGCCATTCAATAAATAAAAGGCAAGAGAAGCAGCTTGGGCAATAGCAAGAAAATGACTTCTTGCTCTGATTTTATTTTATTTTTTTAATCTTCGAGACTTGAAAAATAACCCTTGACCTTGAGGATTGTTCTTGTTTGAAAGATAGTGCATGCAGATTGGAAGTTGGTGTTCGCAATAAGCTTTAGCTTTCCTGAATATGGTTTAGGTGGTGCTACCCACTTAAGCTCCGAGGAAGCACTGGATCATGACCCCAGCCTCATCTTTTTAGACAAGTCTCTTACTCCTTCGTTCCATTCTTTGCCTAGCTTTTCCTCTTTTCTCTTTCCCTGGCTTCCTTCTCTTTTTTTTTCTTTTCAGTCAGCTTGCTTGCTGATCTGCCTGCCTGATGAATTCTCTATATGGCTACAATGATCCCACTGTTAGCTGGCAAGGTCAGGCTTAGCTTCTTGGCTGCAAAAGACCAAGAATCTGTTCCCCAAGCCCGGTGATGTTCTCTTTGGGCTGGACTGCCCTCAAGCTTACAAAAGGGCTGAGCAGTAGGCATGCCCAAATGGCATGAAATCAGGGTCTTCTGGCAACTTTCACACCTGTCCACTCCTTGGACTTGGTTTCTCTCATTGCTCTTTCTAGATCTGGATTCATTTTTCTCTACCTGGGGCTTCCCTATCCTGAGAATCTGTTAGGATTGCACTGTATGGGTATCCAGGGATCAGGGTTAGGGGATAGACATGGGAGAAGAAGAGAGTGATGGGAAGAGAATGGAGAGAATTTGGATAAAAAAGTGGGAAGGGAGAGCACTGCTCATTGGTCATTTTTCCAGTCCAGCCTGGGCCCTTGGGGGTTGAGGTGCTATTGCTGGCCTCTGGGGATAAGCCTGGACTCCTGTTGCTGGGAACTTAGGCTTAGAATAATGCTGAAGAAGAAGGTACCTAAAGGCATAAAACCTCCCTAAAAAGCTCCTGGTTTTCACCTAGTAGATAGCTCCTCTTTGGCTAAGCAACAGGGTTTTTTTTCTTGCCCAGAATTCTGTAAATGAGACTTAGTGCTCAAGATGGGCAGCCAAAGAGACATTTCTTAGTTGGCCCATGGAATACCTGCAAGGCAGGTCGGGCAGTGTTTCAGACCTGGCGTCATGAGTAACAAAGAAAAATGGAGGTTTTTTACTCTTCAAGGTAGAAAGTCATCTCAAACTAGCCAAAATGCAGTTTCGGAAACTACATCGGGGGAAGATATTTTTATTTATATTTATTGGGCCTAGGCCAATCTAGGATGGTAGCTGGGATGCCTTCCTTTTTAAAGTCTGATCATGGCAGGGATGTGCGGGGCACTCTTCTCTATTTGGCCTTCTGAGCAGATCAGGGAGAAGGGAAGTTCCGATTTTCTTTCCCCCATTTAATAGGACTTGCCTTCTCCCTCAGCAGGGAGAAGCTAGGTTGGTGCTCTCGTCTTACTCTACTCCTACTGACTTAGAACCTTTGGCTGCTGTTTGGGAGCCCAAGAAGGGGAGTGGAGGGAATGGCTCAAAACAACAAAAAAATCAATAAGGTGGGGAAGGCAGATTTCCTTTTTAAAAAAGGAAAATAAACTCTCCAAGGATTGTGCAAGTAAAGACAATGTATCAAAATGCACGGTGTCCCCTGGTATAGTAGCAATAAGGAAAAATGAAATGACTTTTCCTGTGTACACAGTCCAACCTGAATGGTGTGTGATGTTGGCACTTAGCAGCCATCTGGTGGGCATGTGTGACTACTCTGGGTTTACTTTAGTTTCTAAACTTTTGATCCTTCTCAAGTCCAGCATGGATAGGGAAATGTCCCTGGAGCCCCACAGCTGTGTACTTGTTTCCATTTGTTTCCCTTTGAGACTTGTGTTTGTGTCCTGCTTTGAGCTGTACCTTGTCCAGTCTATTGTAAAATTATCCCAGCAGCTGTAATGTACAGTTCCTTCTAAAGCAAGCAACAGCAGCACAATTCTGTGTTTTATAAAGACATTGGTGGCTTCTGTTTCTAAAGTGCAGTCTCTCTCTCTCTTTCTCTCTCTCTCTCTCTTTTTTTCCTATTAGCAAAGCAAACAGTTGGGATTAATTATATCTCTGATAAATTTTAAGCTAGACTAATTGATTGTTATGAGAGCAGAACCATGACTTCTAAAGGAGGAAAGTGGATAAAGTCCAGAGTGTTGAAACTGCAGATTGTATGTAATCATATTTCACAGGGCCTCCATTTATTCTTCAACAAACATATGAAATACTGTGTCCCACAATATCGTTGGGAGAAAGGCAGGCACAATTCAAAAATGAGGGAAATTGTCTTCTTAAGGAGCTTAAAGTTTGGTTGGGGTTATGAGTTGCCAAATGGTCCCCTGGTACAGGAAAGAGATGATGAGGGGACTGAAACAAGGCTATACAGCTATGGCAGTGAAGATAGGAAAGGACAGATTTGAGAAATACTCAGGAGATAGAATTAAGAGGACTGAATGGATAATAGAAGGGTAAGAGAGGAGTAGAGGCTAATGACCAAGTTTCCGCTTGGGCAGGTGAGTGTACCGGGACATTCTTGTAACCAAGATGTGAAGAGGAAAGACTATAGAAGGAAGCTGGTGAATTTTGTGAAGAAAGACAATTAGCCTTGTATAGACTGAGTTTTGAGGTTCCCATGGGGCAATGAGGTTGAGGTTTCCAGTAAACAACTTACGTTTTGGTGCTCAGGGAAGACTACAAAACTGCAATTGTAGATACGGGATTCATACTCACATAGATGATAGTTGAAGCCATAGGAATGAAAAAGATGGTTTAGATAAAGAGTAGAGTGAGGGAAACATTGTATACAAATCTAGGAAACAATTTAAGGGATGAGAGGAAGCAGAGCCTAAGATGATTGTCAAATCATTAGTAGATATTTTGTATATTTTTGATTTAATGAGGTGGGAGAAAAGTTGAGAGTGGAATAGAATCCAAGAAGGGTGTGATTAACAGCATGAACTGCTGCAGTAGGAAAGGGGTATTTTTTCCTACTCAGTTTATCCTCCACCCCATCTTCTTTGGGACTTTAGAACTTTATGGTCATTCTCCAGTATTTCTTGAAAAGGAGCATTGGAAAAACCTAATTTAAATAAGGCTAAGACTAGGTCTTCCAAGTTGTTCACCACAACCACCACCACCACCTCTAGCTTCCTCCTGTTTTCAGGAGATACTTGTAAAAGAGTAAAATAAACAAACCTAATTTTGTTCCTAACCAGTGTCATAGATGGTGTTCAGTGCACTCTGTATCTATAGCACTTAACAGCTTGCTCTATTTATTTTCATGACTTGTTTCCCTTAGAGTCTGTGAATTCCTAGGAGCAGAAAGTACATTCTATTCACTTTAGTCATCTTAGGGCCATAGCATATATTAAGGGGTTAATATTTGTGAACAGAACTGAAATGAGCTAGAAATCTGGTTTATAAATACAAGGGGTGTGGTGTTGGGAAATCAAGGTGATACTGAGTGTACAGAATGGACTTAGCATTTCTAAATCTTCAGGTAAACAGAAACTTAACGAGATTATCATCATCTTTTCTCACTCCCATCCCAACTTGGAGGTTCTTTGGTTTTGTATTGTACCTTCAGCTGATGGCACAAATGTCAAGCATGTAAGCTCTGGTGTTTCTCCCTGGTACTGCTAGAACACTGTTACTCTGTGGGGAGATGACTTAGAGCATTCTGGCATAGAACCCAGGGAGAAATTTTCATTAGCAGCTAGTATGTGCATAAGTGGGCCTAGCATTCCTTGGGAGGCCACATGTTGTGACTTTCCCAATTGCAGAAGTGACCTGTGGACACCACCTGCCAGATTCCCTTGGGAGCAAGTCAGCCAGACCCATGCTTATTTTCAGCAGCAGAGTTTAGTGAGGTTGCTTGAACTGAGCAGATTGGAACACCGAGATTTTTCCCAGTTGAAATAAAGCTTAAATTTATGACCCTTAATGAAACAGAAGTATTTAGCAGAGCAAGTGGGAAGATGATCATTATGGCATTTTTTTTTTTTGCCATAAATTTGTTTTTAGAAATGATTGATGTTACCAAAAAAATCAGGATTAAACGGCTGTTGATCACTAATAAAGAGAAAAATATGGTGGGAGCCCAAGGCCTGATTTGTCTGGTTCTGGAGCTCAAGATTTTTAGTTAAGGCTTGTCCTAGCACCCCCACACATCCTTTTTCATTGTTGGTTGAGCAGTGTTCCCTCTGCTCTGTTAATTGGCAACATATATTTGTAGCAAGTACTTGACTAGGTGTTTTGTACAGTGTCTATTTACCTTATTTGCATCTTCACAGCTTTCACGTGAAGAAGTTTATCAGTTAACTTCAATTGCATATAACAAAACTCCAATTAAGTTGGCTTAAATAAGGAAACTTTCACATTACAGGAAGTCCTGATTTAATATGACGGCTTGATGATAATACTGACAACCAGGTTCTTGCAATCTTTTTGCTCTTCTATCCTGTGTTGGTTATCCTCATGCTAGTTCACCTCGGGGTCCCAAGATGGCTACTGTAACTCCGGGAAGGAAATGCTGACAGAACAATGTCTAGCAGAAGGAGGACTAATTTTTTCCAATGTGTCATTTAAAGTGAGAACAGCCCTGAAAACCCCAGCAGATCTGGCCTCATGTTTCATTTGCTAGAAATGGGCCATCTTCCCCTTCCTGTCATTGACAGAGCTAATGAGATCATCCATCCAGCATGGCTGAAATTAATTGAGTTACCCTCTAAATCAATGGATTAGAAAGACAAGTCATGTCTGTTAGGCAAGAGAGAAGGAGATAAAGGCTTGGGTAGGTATCTAGCAGTGTCTGCTCTATGTAGGTCCTTTGGTGTTTACAGATGAGGAATGTGAGGCTAAGAGGGAGTGACTTCTAGGATCACAGATAGTAGCTTAGAGCCTTTAGTCTTAGCTCTGTCCCTAAAGCCAGGATGTTTCATATTGTGTCCTGCTGTAATACAAAGTACAGTTGACCCTTGAACAACACAGGCTTAAACAGCACAGGTTCCCTTATATATGGATTTTTTTCAGTAAATACACAGCCCTTTGTAGTCCCAGGTTTTACATCTGCAGATTCAACCAAGTGCAGTTGAAAAACTACTGTATTGTCAATCCCCCACTGGGATTCTGTAGATGTAGAAGGCCAACTGTACACATTGTTCTACACCATTTTTATATAATGGACTTGAGCATCCTTGGATTTTGGTATCCACAGGGGGTCCTAAAAACAGGTCCCCAAAGATGACCACAGTTAAGTTGGTCATATTCAACATAAAAGTTAATATCCAGGCTTTTGACTTTTTAACCTGGGGGTTGCTGCCCATGTTATTAAGGGGTAAACTATAGCTTGCTTTCTGCTGTCTAAAAACTTACGGTCTCGGAGAAGAGATTTGAACTCATCGCAACTAACTTCAGCCTATGTGAGAGGAGAGAATTCAATCCAGATGCTCTCCTCATCCAGTGGTGTGTGTTTTGCACAGGAAGCCTAGGAATGCAACATTCAGTGTGCATTGATTTCCTTGCTCCTGTGATTTCTGTACTATTTTTTACTATTTTTCTGGAAGCCCACTCATCTACTACTCCACAATTATTTATGGAATGCTGCTATGTGCCAGGTATTGGCACTGTTCTAGGCACTGGGGCTGTGACAGTTAACAAGATACACAGAGAGCCTCCTGTTTGCCCTTAAGAGCAAACTCCTTTGAGAATGAGGTTATCCAAAACTAGGGTGTGCATTTATTTAGTCAGGGGCAAGCCTCATACACCTTTTGTTTCTGGCAGAATCATTCAAATTTTTTTTGCTTTCCCACTTTCTGGTACTACAGTTCATGATATTTATATGGGCACACTTGAAAGAGGTGGAGGTCACAGCAGAAGTAGAAGGGAAGACATCATTGGCATTTGTTAATTTGGATCTAATTAGAAGGTCCAAATCCTGCTTCATCAATGTCAACAAAGAAGACAGTGGTCCACCTCTAGGGTTCATCACCGTCACCATGTCTACTCTGGGAGACAAAGAAGAAGCCTGCAATCATTGAGGAAACAGTTCCAGAACCAGGGGTTGAAGGTTGCACAACAGCTGGTATTTACCCTGTTAGATGCTCCTATAGACAAGGCTTGAAAATAATTTTGAAGATACTGTGTTTTATCTGGTGACATTTTGATATTTTTTAATTGGAGAGGGCATTTTCACTAACAGTTGTAAGGACGGGAAGGAAGAAATGAGAAAGAATTGGAATCAGATACGGGTTTGAATTCAGTTTACGAAGTGTTTACAGGTAGGTGCATCAATTAAGTGCTTTAAAATGGTAACATAATAGTAACCATCTTGAATAATAAAATAGTAACCAAAACCTTTAAATTCACTAACATTTAGGGTTTTCTTTGTGCTTTATGTACATTCCTTAGCCTCACAACTGTAAGGTACATTTTATTCTCCATTTTATTGATGAGAATGAAGCCCAGAGGCTCAAGTGACCAGTCCAAAGTTCCACAATGATTGGTGGGGGAACATATTTAGGATACTTTTTTTCCTTCTTTGCTCCAAGCTTTTAAAAAAAGAACATACTTTGATTTTTAAAAGTCTAACCATTATTAATGTTTAGAGACAGGGAAAAGTGAACCATTCCTGAGCCTGAATAAGTATCACCAGTAAGGTCAACAAATAAGGACCTACTACTTGCCAGTTCATGCGCTGGTCCTGTAATCTTAAAAAGTTTACATTCTAGTGGGAGAGGGAGTGAGCACACAATAAACTTAGTAAAAGCAAATTAGAGATTGGGACAGGATTAGTAAGGGAAAATGCTGTAATAAAAAAAGTCCCCATCCTACCGGGAAAGCCCTCGGGTAAGTCTTGAGGTATAAAAAGGCGAGTGGAGAGAAGAGAGGATTCCTGGCTAAGGCAACCAAAAGCAGGCCCCAAGCTGGAAAGCAGTGCTTTGCCGGTTAGGGGAGTGAAGCGGTACAGCATAACTGAAGTGCTAACGAGTCTTGCTAAAGATGGGGTCCCCGGTACGCCCAGCGTTCTGGCCCCGGAAAGGAGTTACGGTCTTCTCAGTGGGAAGGAGCGCTATTAAAGAATTTTAAACGTGGAAATTATTCGATCTGATATTTGCTGAATGTCCTGTTTTTTCATCTTTTCCCAAGTTAAATTGCACATTCCCCGCCCCCCTCCACCCCCAAATAATGGTCGTCAAAGCAACCCTATGGAGTTGATCAGCTGTGGCGGTTACGTGATCTGTTGAGGAGGAAGGGCGTGGGGCCGTCCAAACTGGGCGTGGAGGGAAGGGCTCGGGGACGAGGGCGGCCCTCTCAGCGGCAGGTCAGGGCCCTGCACCTCGATAAACCCCGCTCCAGGTAGGCTCTTCCCCGGATAAGCTACACCGCCCTCCGCGACGTCACCTCACGCAGGCACGGCTTCGCAGCAGGATGGTGCGAGGAGTCCAGCCCCTCCGGGTCGTCTCGGGCCGGCGCGACCCAGCGGAGGACCGTGGGAGGGCGGGCACCGCCCGCACCCTGCCGCACAAGCCTCAGGCTCCGCCCAGGCTCGGCGCCCGCTTCCCGACACTCCTGCGTCGTTCGCACGGACGTCGGGCGAGATGGGGCAGCGGAACTGACGCCAGCGGGCTTCCGGGGGCGGCCCCCGGGGAGGTCGGCGGCGGAGCCGCAGTCCTGAAGGGGCAGTGTAAGCGCCCGCTGGCGACGCAAGTTCCGCACCGAGCTCACCTCTCCTTCCCTCACGCTTCTTCCTCTCGCCTAGTCGTATACTGCCGGCGGCTCCTGCTAACTAAAGCTTTCGGAGTGCGGGCGCTGAAAAGAAGCTGTCGCCACCTCGCCTTGCGGCCAAGTGAGAGTGCCTGTCGCACCGCGTCGCCCCCTGCGCCGCCTCCTTGCCCCCAGTCGCGGGCGCCTTTCTCGCTCGAAGCACACCCCCCAGCTCCATGAATGGAAATCGGCTCCGCAGGTGAGTGTATCAGAGCTGTTGGCCGGGTTAGTAGGAGTGTCGCCAAATCATCGTCGCTCCCTCAGCCCCGGCGCCGGTGTGCGAGGTGAGCGCGGTCCAGGCGGCTCTCCTCTCTGCCGGCTCCTCCTCCGTCTTCGCGCAGCCCCGCTGCAGTTTCCCGAAGCCACTGAGTAGGCGAAACTGCGGGGGAGGGGACAGTGCTTAAAGGATTGAAGTTTGGGGCTCTCTAGGCGATATTACTCTTTCTGGAGCCATCGCTTTTGTTATTCCGGTTGGAGGTGTAACGGTGTGCGTATCCTTTAACCCGGTTGTGTGTCCCGTAGAGGCGCTGGAGCGGCCAGTCCTCTCCATTCCTTACCTCTTAAGGTAGTTGTGAAGATAGAGTGAGATAACAGATGAGAATTAAGCTTGGTTTTAGTGCAACGTCATCCCCGAGTTCTCTTCTGATGTTTGTGGGAGCGTAGGGTATACAGGGTGTGGCAAAAGTAGGTTTACAGTTGTTGGTATGGAAAATAGTACGATAATGAGTAATACAAGGATAAACTATATTTCGTGTACTCACCACTGTAAATCTACTTTTGCTCCACCATGTAGTTTCTGAGGCTCTTGAAAATGTCCTTCCTATCAGGCTGGATCACTGCTTATGTGAGGAGGTGGATCCTAAAATTGCTGACAGTATTGTATTTTTCATTCTCTGATCCCTAGAGAAGCGTTGTCATATTCCTGGAAATTTGGAATTTAAGAAAACCGCTTTCTGTTCTTGGGAAAGACGGTAATCCTGAGAAAAACGGTAGTGTTGAGAAAAAAAATTGCAACTTGGGCAGTACTTAGAAGAAAAAAGCACTCTCTATGGTTCTAAACTAATTAATTGAGGGACATAAAGTAGATGTTACATAATGGTTTGCTTTCCACTCATACTTCGTATGTTAAATTTGAAAGTTTGCTTCATCCAGACTGTCAAAATATATAAACAAATTTTCAAAATATTGGGGAAGAGGGTAAGCCCTGGGTTTCACATCTCAATTTGTCAATTTGGGAGGTAACTGAATATGAGATAAGAAGAGCTTATATAAAAGAAACTGGTGACATAATGATAATAATGAATTTATTGATTAGGTTAAAGAGTAATTGTCAAATACATCTGTGTCAAAGCATTCCAATTGTAGATGTGGGACGGGGAGTTTATTACAAGTCAATATTTGGAATTTTCTCTAATCAACTTGTACCATTTCTCTTTTTCATGCTCCATTTTTTTTTCTACTTAATATCTTCTTAAAAAGGGAAAGTTTATCTAGATTGTGAAAGTTTTAGACTATCATCTGTTTATCATTGATTGGTGTTTTTCCAAAACTGTGTCCTGCCTTTGTTTTTTTTAGCTTTCTACTATACTATTTAGGGAATGTGATGATTTGTGGCTATAGGTGAATTTTACGTAACTATCCTGTTGTTAAGCCTGGGAAACAAAACATGAAAGTTAAACTTTGTTAATCATTCTAAAACTTTTAAAGATATTTCAAACATTTTTTCAGAGACATTTTTTCTTCTTTGGGTTTTTTAAAATATGAAATTATGCCTAATATACTGACATCTTAGAAAATTTTTCTGAAGTCAAACCACCTAGTCAACTGGTCCAACTAACCAAGTGTGATTCAGTAAATGCTGCTGCGAATTCTTGAGCTAAGAATTGGACATCTTGAAACACAAAGTTTATGCTTGATTGACTATAATCTCTAAAGAAGATAAGGCCTGATTTTGCCTCAAGGTTGTAATAATCAAAAACAAAATTTTCATTCTTCCTGAAACTTATATGCAGTTGTTATGCTGCATATGAAATTGAAACTAGGTGTTGGGGGAAATGTGCAACTAAGTTTTAAGTCAGTAACTTGCCAGATGTTTTTTGGTTTAAAAAATTTTACATGTAAATATTCTGTGTAAATGTGTCTATGAAATCAGTATTGGATCTTGGCGCTCTAATTCTTTTCTAAGTTTTTCTTTTGTATGGAGATTCTCAGGAATCCTCTTAAATTTATTACATTAAAGACTTTGAATACAAATACTATATAATTGTTGATGAATCATTCCTCATCAAAAGTTATATGTGTATTTTTCCCTTTTGCATGAAACCTCTTAAGTGATTTTTAAGGGTATCCTATACAAACTACTGACAGTACTGTGTGAACTTGGATTTCACCAAAACTGGCACAATTGGTTTTTTTTTTAAGATTTTATTTATTTTTAGAGAGACGGGATGGGAGGGAGAAAGGGAGGAAGAAAAACATCGATGGGTTGCCTCCCTCTCTCACACGCCCAGACCAGAACTGAACCCACAACCCAGGCACGTGCCGTGACTATGAATCTAACAGGCAACCTTTGCTTTGTGGGATGACACCCAACCAACCGAGCCACACTGGTCAGGATACAATTGGTTTTTAAATAGTAATAATTAATAGTTAGCATATGTATTTATGACTCCTTAGGAGAACTTCTCTTGAAACCCTATTTTTTATGGTTTAATTACAGCTGGACTAAGAGTTATGTTTTAGTTCCAAATAAGTAAGGATTTGAGAAGCAGAAATGTTCATTGAGATTTTACTTCTCCTGAGCAGCTGTTTTTTTTAGGACCGTACTATTCTAGTCTGTATTTTAAAGTCAAGTCAGAATACTGTTTAGAATTAATGGAATTGTACTTACCTACCAATGGAAGAAAAACATTTACCTTAAATGATTGATATGCAATTTGATTTGACGGGTTTGGTAATTGTCTTATACAGTCTTGCAAAAGTGAATAGAATGTGTTTTTTTCTTAGTTGTATTTTGTCCTTTTTTTAAAAATCCTCTCCTGAGGAGACATTCAGAGAGAGGAGAAGGTGTGCATGATAAAAACATAGATTGCCTCCTCTAAGGGCCCCAATTGGGGAGTGAACCTACAACCCAGGTATCTGCCCTGACCAGGAATTGAACCCAGGACCTTTCAGTACACAGCACAGGGCTCCAGCCAGCTGAGCCACACTGGCCAAGGCTCTTAGTTGTACTTTTAAATTCATGTTTAAATAGTTGTTTTAGGGCTCTGCCTTCTTTAATAATAGAAGTCAAGAAAAGTCATTTGAGAACAAGTTTCAAACGGATAAAAATTTTATGTATGGAAGCTAGATTTGAATGAAGTTAATAAAAGTGGGTTTAAAATACTAAAAAATATAATGTCATTAGGTTCTCAGTTGAGTATTTAAATGTTTAATCACTTTAGGAAATGCTTTTATTGTTATATAAATTTTTAATGAATTTCCTCGCTTGTAGATTTTTGTCTTGGAAAAAAATGTCAAAATACTCCTCTGGGAAGGCATGCATTTTGAACATGGAAAAGGGTTTGTTTGTTTGTTCATTTTTACTTGGTTGTCCCTTAAATTTTAGTTTGTGCTGTTCTGGAGTGGCTATTAAAACTTTTTCTTTGCCCTGACTGGTGTTGCTCAGAGGTCTGGGCATCACCCTGCAAAACAAAAGGTTACTGGTGGGCTGTTCCCCTGTTGGAGCACTTGCAAGAGGCAACCAGTCAGTGTTTCTCTCACACATTGATGTTTCTCTGCCTCTTTTTCTCCTTCCCCTCTCGTCTCTCTAAAAATAATAAGTACGTAAGTAAATTTTAAAAATATTAAAGAAAAAAAAACCTTTTTCCCTAATGTTTGCTATTCATAATTGGCAGTGGGACTTATAAAAATGTGGAAGATTATTTTGATTTTTTTTTAAAGAATTTATCTAATAATGACGGAACACCGTGGGGGAAAACTGAAAAGGAGACAAGAAATAACTTTTTCTTTTAAACAAAGGCCTTACAGGAAAAAAGAACATACATGTAACCCTTAAATATAATTCATTTAACATGATACTCATTCAGTCCCTCAATATAAGCACTCTTTAATAAATTTTTAAATTTATTTCAAAATTCCAAAACTAATAGGGTTGCCAGTTTGATTCCCAGTCAGGGCATATGCTCAGGTTATGGGCCAGGTTCCCAGTAGGGGGCATGTGAGAGGCAACCACACATTGATGTTTCTCTCCCTCTTTCTCCTTCCCTTCCTCTCTAAAAATAAATAACATGAAAAAAAAAGGCCTACAGTTGTTCCTGTGGAAAATAATAATAAATAATACAAGAATAAAAAAATTAGTTTTAAAAAATTAAGTAATTTATGAAAATGGTTAGAATGAATGAAATGATAACTAGATACTCCTTCCTTTTGCTCTTTTGGAAAATTTTATGTGGTAAGTTGGTATTTTAGAATTAATTTGTATTTATATTTTCCATTGAGAACACTGCATTCATTTCATTCTACATGTGTGGCCTGATAGTATGCAAAGAAGTGTAGGGCCCTCTGTAGGGGCATTTCCTGGGAGAATTCCCTGTTGTACATGGGAAGACCCTAGCTCAGAGTAGAATGCTTGCCAAATTGTCATAAGCTGTTAGATTATAGTTGAATACTATGTTGCTGTATATCATAACCATCCTTTTTTCATATTGGTTTCCAGTCTTAAAATACTTGAGGGTCTACCTGAAAGATGAATTAAATATTTTGTTAATCTTACAAAACATTTTCTTATAATTCCTAAAACTAGGATCTTAAGTAACCTATGTTTTTTTCTTTTCTGTTGTTTTTTTTAATGGATAAGGAGAGAAAAAGTCAAGTGATAGTTCTGCTTTCATGAATGTAAAACTAAAAAGAATTTATTTAAGAATAGTATCCTTTCCAAACCTGTTTACTCTCAGTTTGTTGGGGTGAACAGCCTTTATCAGAGATTCCTACTTCTATTTCAGTTGTCTGGGATACTTAACAGACCCTCATTCTTGGCTCATTAACAAAGTGTGTGAGAAAGAATATTGTGTGGTTTTTAACCATAATGGTTATGGTGTTAGGGTACATGAACAGCCTTTCTATATTTGGAGTTCTGTAGTTTTCTGTCATTGTCTGCTAATATTAATGACTTCTCTTTGGCCACCCATTGTTTAAAAAATAACAATAATACTTGAAATTTAGCAAGAATTTTGTCATACAGTCAGTGCTTTCTCGTATATCTTAAATGTTGGCTTTTTGGGGTTTGATTGCAGTGAATATTATGTGTATTATTTTGGAAGGTCAGTTTAATGAAATAACCTGGAAAAATTATTTGATTTATATCAGCCAGTTTTTTTCTACATTGTTTCTAAATTGCCAGGTTCTTGAGAAATTAGAAGATAGCTATAGAATATAGACAGGGATATTTTTATAATTTTCATTTGTGGAAGAATTTTGCAAGACATTGTTCTCAATTGTAGGCTTACATAATACTATTTTTGAGTCATTACCAATACTTGATATTTTAAGTGACTTCTAATCTAACAACAGAACTTCATTAGCATATCTCTGAGTTTTAAAAATGGTTAAAAGAATAGATTGCAAAGTGGATTTATATCTTAGCAGTGAAAAAAAAATTTTTTAAGAAACTTCTGGTTTCTAACTTAGAACTTGATATCTTTCTGTGGCATTACTTTGAAATTATGAAAAAAGTTTCTAAAATTTTTGCTTGGGTACTCAGAGTTTTCCAAAAGCTATCTAGCAAATAATTAAAATTTTATTAATTACAAAATAAATCTCAAGGCATTGCCATAGGACAGGGGCTACTTGAATAATGTCCCTTGTGGTTTTCAAGGGGGAAAATGCCTTTTAAAGATTATTCCCCAGACTGCCATCTGAGAAGTTTAATCATCAACAGGCTGAATGTTCTCTAAGTGATTATTTAGCTGTAGTGATTATAGTACATATAACATGATAATAAGTACATTCTGTTTGTACAGATTTATTGAATGAATAAATAGAATTATTAGGTAGGTAATTACTAAAATCTTATGCTGATGTTTACTAGTTAGTTTTGTGGGTTTAACTAGTAAACAGAAACATCTTACTATGTCACATTTTGATGTCAACACAATATATTTATTTTTCCAAAACAAAAATAGAATTTTTTTCTGTTTATAAAATTGCATGTTTATAATTTTTTTTAAAAGTATAGGAAAGTCTAAAATAGTGAAAATATTATCGATCCTCCCGCTAAAACTATTGTTAATTTTTTATCATCTTCCCAAACAAACATCTGTCTGTCCATCCATCATATTAATTGTTTTTAACTTGTTTTTTCTACTTGGTAATGTATCATGGACATTTTTTCCATATTAATACTTACATCAGTATAGCAATATAATAATGTTTACCAAGTGCTTAGCATTTAATTTTATGTATTATTTAATCAGTCTCATTGATGGTGGTTTAGTTTTTTTTCCAGTTTTTAAAATTATGAATAAAACTTTAGTAAGTATACTAGTATATACATCTTTGTGTGGTGGTCCAGTGATTGCTTTAAGGTAAATTCCTAGAAGTAGAGTTGTTGAATTACAATATTCCATGAATATTGAAGCAAAAGTTCCTAGTGAAAACCTGTGATTTAGTACTAGACTATAGTAATGCTGTAGCAGATTTTTATTTTTTCATTGCTTATTTTCATTAGTTATATTTGCTTTAGGCTGTTACTTATCTGTGGACTCAACAACTAGTACCCATTGGGTTGTTAAGGTTAGTGAACAACATACACACACATACGCTTTGAGAATATATCATTTCATGTTTGAAGTTTAATATAGTTAATTGATATTAGCCAGCACTTACTGTAACTACTAAAAGAAGTTTGAGGTGGAGAGATACTCCAGATAGTACTTTGTATTTTTATGTAATTACATTTTCAACTGTAGTGGACAATATGTGTATTTGTTAAATAAATACAGTATGCTTCATCAGGAGTGTAATTTGTTATTTTGACAGAATTGTTTCTTTCATTAATTTACATTACAATATTTTTGGATACTTAAACCTAATTATTATTTTATAGCTAATAATGGTAGAGTTCTGTTACATTGCTTATTCATGAAACAGAATTTTGAGTTTTGCCAGTTTATATAAAAAGCACAGACAGAATAACAGTAATGGAGAAAAAATGGCAGTGTGATAAATAATGTAAAAAGCATGGATGGATTCAGAGACAAATCCTGACTCTCAACTTATCTGTGACTTGATAATAATGTGTCATTTTAGGTTTATCTACCATAGCAAATGTACTGCTCTGGTACAAGGATGTTGATAGTGGGGGAAGCTGTGCTTATGTAGGGGCAGAGGACATATGGGAAATCTCCAACTTCTGCTCAATTTTGATATGAACCCAAAACTGCTCTAAAAAGTAGTAAAAAAAAAAAAATTAACTGTGACTTTGGGCAGTGTATTTTATCTTCCTTAGCCTTAATTTCCTTATCTGTACAATGGGATGGTGAAAAGAGATTAAGTATGCAAAGGAAATAGCACTTCTCTTTATTTTTTAAGATAGTATATTTATCATAAAGAATTGAGCACATATAATAAATTCCCCTGTACCTATCGCCTAAACCCAGCAATTACCAACCCATGTCCAATTATGCCTCTTCTACTTTCCCTACCACTGTATTTTTGAAGCATATTTTAGACATAATACTATTTCATTCATAAATATCTACTAAGTATATCTATAAAAGGTATAGATTCTTTAAATGTACCACAGTACCATTATCACATCAAAATAATAATAATAGTGTTTAATATCAAATATCAATTCAGTGTTCAAATATCTACTTGTTTCAGGTATTATGTTTGTTTTAACAGTTTGCCATTTATTTATTTCATTTTTTAATCAGGATCCAAATAAGATCCCCAAATTGTGGTTGACTGATTTTTTTTTTTAAGGATTTTATTTATTTATTTTTAGAGCGAGGAGAAGGGAGGGAGAAAGAGAGGGAGAGAAACATCAATGGATGTGTGAAAGAAACACCTATCAGTTGGCTCTTGCATTCTCATACCAGGGACCTGGTCTGTAACTCAGGCATGTGCCCTGACTGAGAATCGAATCAGTGACCTTTAGGTTTGTTGAATGACTCTCAATTCACTGAGCCACACCAGTCAGAACTGAGATGTCTTTTTAGTATCTTAATCTGTAAATTTTCTATTCTTTTTTTACCCTCCAGTATATGGATTGTTTGTTCTTTCAGTGTTTCTCAATCTGGATTTTGCTGGTTCCATCTTCATGGTGTAATTTAACATGTTCCTCTACATTTTCTGTAAACTGCTGGGATCTAAAGTCTTGATCAGATTTAGGGCATTCTTTTTGAACTTACTACAGTCAGGTTTTTGTCCCCACTACTTCACTGAAATTGCCAAACTCAATAATTAATTTCCAAATCTTCATTTTATTTGACTTTTCGATTGCATGTGATTAAGTTTCTTCTTTCAGCACTCTTTTCACTTGGCTTCATGGGTATCACTCACTCCAGGTCCTCCAACAACCTTATTGGCTATCATTTTTCATTTCCTTTGCTGTTTCCTCTTTGTCTCCCCAATCTCTAAAGAGTGAGAGTGTCCCAGGGTTAGTATTCTTCTCTATCCTGCCACAGTCTGGGTAATCTCTATTCCTTTCAAATACCACCCAATATTTTGAGGATACTTGTATTTACATCTCCAGCCTGGATTTCTCCCTTGAACTCCTCATCCACCAACTGCCTACTAGAGACCTCACCAACTCATCCACCAACTCGTATAGAGACCTCAAACTTAAAAAGTCCTAAAAATCCTCTTGATTTTCTCTCTAAACTTTCTTCTGTCACTGAGTCTTTCCTACTTCAGTAAATGCCACTTCATTCTTTCAGTTGCTTAGACCAAAATACCACAAGTGCTCTTTTCTCTCATACCCCATACTTAATTTATTAGCAGTTCCCATCAGGTACACCTTCTAATGTTTTCCACATCAACAACATTCCCCTAGTTGCTACTACCCCTAGTCAACGTTGTCCTTTGCCTGGACAATTAGCCTACTAATTAGTCTCTCTGCTTGAACCCCACATAAACTTTTTCATACCGAGGTGATCATTTTTTGAACTTGTAAGTCAGATCATAATGCTTTTTGACTCTGAACCTTTTGTTGGTTTCTCATGTCTCAGAATGAAACCCAAAAACCTCATCATGGCTTACAAATACTACATGCTCTGACCTCCCATTATGTCTCTGATGTCATATCCTGCTATTCTCTCTCTTGCTCACTCTGTTCTCTTTGCTGTTCATCAAACACCAAGGAAGCTTATGCTTTTTCCTTTATACTTGATTTTTCCTCTGCCTAGAATTCGCTTCCAGATACCTGCATAACCTGTTTTCTCACTTCCTTCTGTTTTCTGCCTACTCGTTACCCTTTTAAAGAGGCCTTCTTTGACAAATCCATCCAAATGACTACCTAGTCTATTCTTCTCCACACCCGTATTCTTCTCCACATACATATTCTATCCTCTTAACCTATTTTATTTTTCTTCATTGCACTTATTAATACCTGATTGGCAAAAAGGAAATACAGTATAATTTGCCTCCCACCCCTCCCATAAAACCTTCATGAGGACCAGGTCTATTATTATTATTATTATTATTAAAATTATTTCTCACCTGATGCTGGACTGCGAACAGAGAGGTCACTGGCTTGATTGCAGGTCAGAGCACACGCCTGGGTTGCGGTCTAGGTCCCTGGGGGTGAGTGAGAAGAAACCAGCTGAAGTTTCTCTCGCACATTGATGTTTCTCTCCCTCCCTTCCCCTATCTGAAAATTAATAAAAAATAAAACATTTAAAAAAATAAAATTATTGCTCACTGGAGCCTGAAAAATGCGTGACACTTAGAGACAGTCTAAATATTTGTTAAAATAATGAATCAATGAATAATTACTTAATGAGAGAGACTCTCACCAAATGTTAGTTTATAGTATAATTCTGTGTACTGAAATGAAAAATGCAGTCTCTTAAGTCAGACTATATACAAATCCTGGCTTTGCTACTTTCTAACTATGAGCATCCTTTTTAATCTACCTGTGCTTCAGTTTTCTCAGTATAACATAGTGCCTGCCTCAAAAGTTATATTGTAAGGAATCACCTAATGTATATCAAGTATTTAATACTCAATACAAGGTAGCTATTGTTGATAATATTACTTTCCTTAAATGCTAAGATTGGTATCCCCCAATACATAATGAATTATTTAAGCCAAGTAACTTTGAATTATTAATAATCTATGTATCTGTAAAAACTTGAACATAATAATTGTTCAATAAATAGAGTAGAGAAATGAATTTTTATGTTTTTTATTTTTTTAATTGTCTGTGAGGGCAGTGAGTTTCATAAGCGAATGGGGAATATGAAACAAAATACTATTTTTAAGCCAATCTTGTTAGTAATCACATGTAAATAAAACCAAGTTATTTTTAACGCACAAAAGATTTTTAAAAATTCTAATGCTGGAGAGGCTAAGGGAGAGAAGTCTGGTGATACTAATATGTTCATATGCCACTTTGGCAGTAAATATCAAGAGTCAGAAACATGTTTGTATTCCTACCCTTTGACCTGGTAGGTCTACTTCTGAAATTTATCTGAAGGAAAAAATTCAGTATGCCATTTTCCATCTCCACCTCTCCCAAATAGGCACTTGTTGCAGGAAAATGCAGTAAGTATATTGTATGATATACTGCAAATGCTTATTAATATTTGTTGAAGAACTGTATTTTTATGACTTATATGCCAAGTACCTCTAAAATGTAGAAGTAGTTTTATCTAGTTTTTAAAATAACGCAACTGACGTACCTCAGAATAATAAAGGCAGTGTTTGAAAATCCCACAGTTGTATTCACCTAAGATCAGGAACAAGACAAGGATTCCCACTCTCACCACATTTATTCAATCTGGTACTGTAAGTTCTAGCCAGAACAATTAAGCAAGAAAAAGAAATAAAAGGCACCCAAATTGGAAGGGAATAATTGAAATTGTACCTCATTGTAGATGATATAATATTCTATAGGAAATTCTAAAGAGTTCAAAAATCTATTATAACAAATGAATTCAATAAAGTTGCAGGATACAAAATATACAAAAATGTTGTATTTAGTACGCTAACAACAAACTATTAGAGAAATTAAGGGAGCAATTGCATTTATAATAGCATCAAACAAATAAAGTACTTAAGAATAAATTTAACTAAGGAGGTAAAAGATCTGTACATTAAAAACTATAAGACATTGATGAAATAAGTAAAAGAAAACACAAATAAATGGTAAGATATTTTGTTCTCATAGATTGGAGGAATTAACATTGTTTAAATGTCTATACTACCCAAAATGATCTACATATTCTGTGCGGTTCATATCAAAATTCCATTGACGTTTTCCATAGAAATAGAAAAAAGTAATAAAAGAAAAAACTATCCAAAAGTTTATATTGAACTTTCAGAGACCCCAAGGAGTCAAAGCAATCTTGAGAAAGAAGAGCTAAGCTGGAGGAATCAAACTCCTTGATTTCAAACTCTGTTATAAAATTACATCAAAACAGTATGGTATTGGCAGAAAAATAGACACACAGATTAATAAATGGTGTTGGGAAAACTGGATAGCCACATGCAAAAGAATAAAGCTGGACCCCTACCTTACACCATACACAAAAATTAACTCAAAATAGATTGAAGACTTGAACATAAGACCTACAACCATAAAATTCCTTGATGAAAACATAGGGTATAAACTCCTTGACATTGGTTTTGGTGGTGATTTAGTTTGTTTTTTAAGATTTTATTCATTTATTTTTAGAGCGGAGAAGAGAGGGAGAAAGAGAGAAACGTCAATGTGTGGTTACATCTTGTGCGCCTTCTGCACAGGACCTGGCCTGCAACCCAGGCATGTGCCCTACACTGGGAATCGAATTGGTGACGCTTTGGTTCACAGGCTTGCGCTCAGTCCACTCAGCCGCACCAGCTAGGGTGGTGGTGATTTAGTTTTGACATCAAAAGCAAAGACAGAAGCAAAAATAAACAAGTGGGACTATGTCAAACTAAAAAGCAACTGCTCAGCAAAGGAAAAACCATCAGCAAAATGTAAAGGCAGCCTATGGAATGGGAGAAAATATTTGCAAACCATATATTCAATAAGGGGTTAATATCCAACATACATGAAGAACTCATACAACTCAATAGCAAAAAAAGAAAAAAACAGCCTGATTTAAAAATGGACAAAGGTCCTGAATAGACTTTTTTTTTTTTAAAGAAGACATACAGTTGTCTGAAGTGCTCAACATCATTAATCTTCAGGGAAATGCAAATCAAAACCAAATGAGGTGTCACCTCACACTTGTTAGTATGACTATTATCAAAAAGACAGGAAATAACAAGTGTTGGTGAGGATATGGAGTAGAACTACTATATGATCTAGCAGTTCTACTTCAGGGTATATATCCAAAGGAAACGAAACCATTATCTTGAAGAGATACCTGTACTCCCATGTTCATTGCAGCATTTACAGTAGCCAGGATACAGAAACAGTCTTAATGTGTCTACCACTGGATGAATAAATCAAGAAAATGTGATATAGAGATATATATATAAAACTGTTATTCAACCTTAAGGAAGAAGGAAATCTTGTTGTTTGTGACAACATGGATGAACCCAGAGGGTATTATGCTAAGTGAAATAAGACAAAGACTAATATTACATGATATCACTTACATGTTGGCGGCAGGGGGAAGTCACACGTAGAAACAGAGTAGAAAAATGGTTGCCAGGGTGCAGGAGAAATAGGGGCTTATTGTTAAAAGGCACAAAGTTTAAACTATAGGTGAATAAAGTCTGGATATCTAATGTATACTATGGTGACTGGTTGATGACACTGTACTCTATAATTGAAAATTGCTAAGAGAGTAAAACTTAAATGTTTGACCTCTCTCTGCTCCCAAAAAGGTAAATATGTGAGGTGATGGATATGTTAACTAATTTGATGGGGAGAATACTTTCACAGTGTACATTTATATCAAATTATCATACTGTACACTTTAAATATCTTTTTAAAAAAGTAATAAGGCAACTGAGTCTTAGAAGTTGTGACTTTGCCATGATCATTACATCTGGAATTTGAACTCAGGTCTGAGACCATGCTTCAGTTGAATTGATTAATATAACACTTTCTATCAGTTAAGACTTAGCTACAAATGACAGAAATCCAGCTGACACTAATTTAAGCAACAAGGGGGATATGTTGGTTCATGGACTCCAAGGAAAGTTGAATAGCAACAGGAAGAACAGGTTTGCAGTTGAGCTTGCATCTGAGCAGTTGGAACTAGGAACTCATGCTTTCAAACTACTCCATCTCTTATTTTGACTTCTCTCTACATATAGCTTCCATTTTTCTCTGAGTGTTGATTGGCTTTTTCTACACATTGGGATACCTGACCTCCTGCAGCTATAACATCTCACAGCTGTAACCACTAGGAAGGAAATGCCTGATAGTTGTTTAGGTCCCAAGTTAAACAAAAAAAGTCCCAGGGTAAAGATTTATTATTTGGTCTTGGATCTGGTCTCCACTCCTGGACTATCAGTGGTGGATCAAGTTCACATAGGCTCATAGCAATTGCTGGTATTCATGTACTTGAGAGAGTGTACAGTTTTCAAGAGAGTAGCCAATAGGTGGAGGAAAAGGTTGAAGGTGTATTTGGCATACCATCCTATGAATATCCACCGTAACTTCTTATGATTTACTATTTATGATAGTGAAAATTGGAAACAAGCTAAGTATCCTCCAGTGGAGATTGTTCAGTTATAGTTCATTGACTTAATGGATTACATAATCATTAAAGTTATTATTTTGAAACCTTAGAAACATAGATATGCTTATGATGATAAATGGGAACAGACTATAATGTTGTATATACAATGTTTGCTGCTGTAAATATTGAAAATGTAGTGGAAGTGATTCAGATTACTCAGAAATTTGTGAGATAGGATGAGACGGGGTCTCTGTGGTCCACAGTCTGATCCCTAGCTTTGCAGATCCTCATGCTTATTTTTGGCAGGGCATCCAGAGGTGATTGTTATCATGAGGGAATGATTGATGCTATCTGAATTCACAGAAGACTAATAGATATGTCATAATGCTAATTTAATAATTTATAAAGAAAAATTTTCAAGAGCATCAAGAAGATTCATATTGACTAGTCAGCAACTAATCTTCCTCAGGTATTCTGCAAGGTATCTAGATGATAATCAGAACATTACTCTGTGATCGTGGAATCAGAACAAGGGACTTTATATGTGATGCACTCTTAAGCATTAGGGATAGAAAAATAAATCACAGTTTCTGTCCTCAGATCACACTCATAGTTTATATGAAAATTCAAGCAGTTAAATAAGTATAGAATTTTCTCTGTGTACACCAGGCAGGCTATCTTTATTAGCCTCAACTCCCACTGAAGAAAACTAAAAAATATATGGATAAAATAGAACAAAATGCCTTTTTAAAAGCTTGAAAGAATTGATTAAGAACAAGTAGTAATCTGTTCCTGAAACTCAGACGTTCTGCATCACAATGACTAATTGGGAGGCTGTTTCCCATAATTTTAAATGGGAAGGATTATAATGTATTAGATATCAACCTAACCTTAACTAATTTCTAAAAATGTAACTAAAACACAATAAAATATCACAGAGTGTCATGTTAGAATTTAAATACTTAAAACATCCTTTCTGATCACCAAATAGTTAATATGGTTGATTATATATGGTTGCCTTGCGAATAGTACATGACTAGTGCATGACATTTTTTTCTTATTTTTTGTATTCCTTTTTAAATTGAGATATAATTGACATATAACATTATATTAGTTTCAGATGTACAGCATAATAATAATTTGATATTTATAAATATTGCAAAATGACCACCACAGTAAGTCTAGTTAATATCACTCCCCATATAGACTTTTTTCCTTGTGATGAGAACTTTAGATCTCTCTTAGCAACTTTCAATTATGAAATATAGTATTATTAACTATAGTCACCATGCTATGCAGTACATCCCCATGACCTAATAATTTTAGAATTGGAAATTTGTATTTTTTGATCCCATCATCCAGTTCACACTCCACGCCCCCTACCTCCAGGAACCACCAGTCTGTTCTCTGTATTTCTGAGCTTAGGGTTTTTGTTTGTTTTGTTTTGTTTTAAATTACACATATAGGTGAGATGGCAAGATCATGTGGTATTCAACATTTTCTGTCTGACATTTCACTTAGAGTAATGCCCTCAGGTTTCATACACGTTGTTGCAAAAGGCAAGATTTCCTTTTATGTGGCTGATTTCTATTTATAATATTTCATTGTATATATATATATATATATATATATATATATATATATATATATATGGCACATTGGCTTTATCCTTTCATCCATTGATACAACTTAGGAAACAACTTAGGTTGTTTCCGTATTTTGGCTATTTTAAATAATGCTACAATGAATATGGGGTGCCTATATCTTTTCAAGTTAGTGTTTTCATTTTTGTTTTTAAATCCTCACTAGAGAATATGTTCATTGAATTTTTTTTTTCTCCCTAGAGAGAAAGGGAGAGAAAAGAGGGGAGGGGCAAGAGAGAGAAAGAGAGAAAATCATCAATGTGAGAGAGAGACATCAGTCAGTCTCCTCCTGTATGTGCCCTGACCAGGGATCAGACCTGCATCCTTCTGGTGTACTGGATGATTCTCCAACCAGCTGAGACACCCTGCCAGTGCAGTGTTTTCCTTTTCTTCAGATAAATGCCCAGAAGTGGAATTGCTGGATCGTATGGTAGTTCTGTTTTTAATTTTTGAAAACCTCCATACTGTTTTCCATAGTTGCTGCACCAATTTACATTCCCACCAAGAGGATACAAGCATTCTCTTATCTTCATATTCTTGCCAACACTTGCCATTTCTTTCTTATAGAAAGAATGAATATCTTTCTTATAGAATGGTTACTTCTATATAATAACCATTCTAACAGGTGTGAGGTGATATCTCATTGTGGTTTTGATTTGCATTTCCCTGATCATTAGTGATGTTAAGTACCTTTTAATGTATTGGGTTGGCCAAAAAGTCTGTTTAGTTTTTTTCGGTAAAATAAGACATGCTTTTCGTTTTCACCAGTAACTTTATTGATTTGGGTAACTTGCATATGTTGGCTCTCTCCCATTATTGCCTTGGGGTAGAGGCCAGGGTTGCTGCTAAACATTCCAGTGCATAAGACAGTCCCACAGCAAAGAATTATTTGGCCGAAATGTCAATAGTACCAAGAAACTTCACAGACCACTTATGACATGTTCTATCAGTCATAGCACCTTCTCTGTATACTGCACAAATCTTTTTTTTTTTTGCGTTTCTGTTGTGTTTTTACCTTTCTTGAAATAGTAAAGCATAATATGCCAAAAACGTTGCATATTATCTTTCATCTTCAGTATTAAAATGGCTGCACAAAAATTCACCAATTTTGATAAGTTTTTTTACATGCATGCTGATATGACAGCTGTCACAATACAGTCTAACAAAATTGTTTCGAATGAAGTTAAAGACAACTAAGCACTATTACAGCCATCATATGAAAAACCTAAACAATTTTTTTGGCCAACCCAATACCTCCTGGCCATCTGCATGTTTTCTTTGGAAAATGCATGTTCAATTCCTCTGCCCATTTTTTAAACAACTGATTTTTTTTCTATTGAGTTGTATGAGTTCTTTATATATTTTGGATATTAACCCCTTATTAGATATATGTTTTGCAAATATTTTTGCTAAGTTCATTGTCTTTTGCAGAACAGAAGTTTTGGGTTTTTTAAAAAAGATTTCATTTATTTAGTTTTAGAGGGGAAGGAAGGAAGAAAGAGAGAGATAGAAACATCAATTTGAGAGAGAAACATCAATTAGTTGCTTCTCCCACACACCCTGACCAGGGACCACACCCACAACCTAAGCATGTGCCCTGACCAGGAATCAAATCAGAGACCTTTTACCACGTGGAACTACACCCAACCAACTGAGACAAACCAGGCAGGGGGAAAAGTTATTCATTGTAATGAAAACTTTACAATTTTTTTATTTCATGGGTTGTGCTTTTGGTATCCTATCTAAGAAGCCATCACCAAACCCAGGGTCACTCAAGTTTTTACCCATATTATTATATACTAGGAGTTTCATGGTTTTGCATTTTACATTTAGGTCTATTCTAGTTTGAGTTAATTTTTGAAAAAAGTATAAGATCTGTGTGTAGATTCGTTTTCTTTTTTTTGCATGCGGATATCCACTTGTTTGGTACCATTTGTTGAAAAGATTACACTTTTCCATTTAATTGCCCTTGCTCCTTTGTCAAAGATCAGTTGACTGTGTGGATCAATTTTTGTCCTATCTGTTGTGTACCATTGATTTATTTGTCTATTCTTTGACCAATACCACACTGACTTGATTATTGTAGCCTTATAGTAAGTCTTGAATTATAGACAAGCAATGAACGATTAGATCTGAAGTGAAAAGCACAATGCCATTTGCATTAGTATACACAAAGAAATACTTCAGTATAAATCAAACAAAATGTGTATAGGATCTATATGAGGAAAACTACATAACTCTGATTCAAGAAATTAAAGAAAATCTAAATGCAGATATTCCATGTATGTTGATAGCAAGTTCTTTCCAACTTGATTTATGTATTTAGCACAATCCAAATCAAAATCCCAGCAAGTTATTTTATGGATATGAGTAAACTGATTTAAAGTTTATAAGGAAAGGCAAAATACCCAGAATAACAACACAGTATTGGAGAATAAAGTGCAAGGATGGACAGTGCATAACTTCCAAGACATACAAAACTGTAGTAAGTGTGTTATTGGCAAAAGGGTACACAAAATATATCAATGTAACAAAAGAGAGATCTCCACAGGGTAGATTCCAATCCATTTCTGCTACTTACTAGCTAAGAAAATTTTAGTCAAATCATTTAAGTTTTCTTCATTTATAAAATGATTAAAGGGTTTGTATGAAGATAAAAAGAAATAATGCATATAAAACATTTAGTAACATTGCCTAAAACATGGTAAGAAATTGATAAATTTTAGCTATTGTACATTTTCTAATTTGATCCTAAACAAGATTTATGAAGTAGCAGATCAAGTTTCAAGGCTATTAATATTTGACAGAGGTCAAGTGGTTAGATAAATAACAGAGCCAGAATTACGACCTAACCTAGAATTACTCAATATTACCTATCTCAGTCTAAGATAACAGAAAAAGAGTATGCCCTCAGGAGAAATTTTACAGATATATGAAAATAAAATTTAAAAATAAATTAGGCAAGAAGCACTTTAATGTACTTTTATCCACAGTGAAAAAAATTATTAACCCAACTTTTAGTTCCTGATATAAACTCATCTTAGTAATGATGTATTGTTCTTTTCACATATTGTTAGATTTTATTTGTTAACATTTTATTAGGATTTTTGTATGTATGTCCTTTGATTTTTCTTTTTCATAATGTTTTTGTCAGGTTTTTGTATTGGGTTTTCCGGCATCCTAGTTGAATTGTGGTATGTTTACTTTTTTCCTGTTCTCTGGAAGAGTTTGTGTGAGATTGTCATTATTTTTCACTTAAATACTTGATACAGTTCTTTAGTGAAGTCATCTAGATCTGGAATCTTTTTTAGTGTGTGTGGAAATATTTTTAATTGTGGATTTAATTTTTTTCAAATAGTTTCAGGACTTTTCAGATATCTTAAATGTAAGTCCATTCAGATAATAGTTATTATTTTATTAACTGAATTTATTATTTGAACTTTGTTTAACAAAGCTACAAAATTTTGAGCATTAGAAACTGAATGTTGATGTCCATCAAGATGGTGGCATAACCAGACATGGCTTGCCACTTCACACAACCACATCAAAATTACAACTAAAATATAGAACAACCATCACTCAGAACCATCAGAAATTGAGTTGAATGGAAGCCTGACAATTAGAGAGTTAAAGAAACCACATCCATCCAGACTGATAGGAGGGGCGCAGACACAGCATGAGCTGGTCCCTCACCCACATATGGTGGATAAAAATTCGGGAGGCATATCTCAGGAACAAGGAGTCCCAGCCCCACACCAAGTCCCCCAGCCCAGGGTTCCAGTGCTAGGAAGATAGGTCCCCACAACATCTGGCGTGAAGGCAAGGAGAGGCCATTGTTTCTTTTCTAAACCCTTCCCCCACAGAGCCAGTAGGCTGGTATCATAACTGAGACTCCCATCAACCTGGCTAACACAGTTTGGCCCACCTTAAAGATCCCCAGAGACTCTGCCCCTCTCAATTTATGGGCCCACCCAAGCTACTTTTCCACATGAATGTCTGGTCTTGGCTCATGCTTCACAGCTTCCTAAATCCTCTCAGAAAAGCAGCAACTGGCCTCAGTGAGCCCCAAGCCTGGTACTAGGAGCAGCCAACCCAGATTCATAGCTTGGCTTCACCTGGGAATCTCCAAGCCCAGCAGAAGTAGTAGCGACCTCTGATTGCTTTATAACTCAGGCAGGTTGGCCCCGGGCAAATCACAGATGGGGGCTGACCCCTATGCCGGAGGACCCAGTGGACAGCTACACACCAAGTCAGAGCACCACCACTCTGCCCCTGTACAACTGATCCTCCACAGAGGTCCAAGGTTGGTGGTAAGTGGTCACAGCCAGTCCTTGCAGCTGACTGGCCTAGGCAAATCCCTCCCATTGATGTGCCAACAGTAACCAAGGCTCAACTACAAGAGGAGGGGGTACTCAGCCCACATGAAGGACGCACCTCCGGTACCCAGCATGGGTGATAGGGGAGGCTCTACCACTGGACCCTACAGGACACCTACCACATTAGGCCACACTACCAAGACACGGAGTCAAAGCAGCTCTACCTAATACATAGAAACAAACACAGGGAGCTGCCAAAATAAGGAGACGAAGAAACATGGCCCAAATGAAAGAACAGATAAAAACTCCAGAAAAACAACTAAAGGAAATGGAGATGAGATAAGCAACCTGTCAGGTGCAGAGTTCAAAACATTAGTTAAAAGGATACTCAAGGAACTTAGTGAGGACCTCAAAAGCATAAAAAAGATCCAGTCAGAAACAAAGGATATGCTAATTGAAATAAAGAACAATATACAGCGAAACAACAGTAGAGTGGATGAAGTCGAGAATCCAATCAATGATTTGGAACATAAGGAAGCAAAAAACAGATAATCAGAACAACAAGAAGAAAAAATAATCCAAAAACATGAGGATAGCATAAGCCAGCCTCTGGGACAACTTCAAGATATCCAACATTCGCATCATAGGGGTGCCAGAAGGAGAAGGGAAAGAGCAAGAAAATTGGAAATCTGTTTGAAAAAGCAGTGAAAGAAAATTTCCTTAATTTGGTGAGTGAAATGGGCATGTAAATGTAAGTCCAGGAATCACAGAGAGTCCCAAAGAAGATGGATTGGCCCACTTCATAATTAAAATGCTGCACAAGCTACACGCCACAGGGCAGAGTGGTGGTGCTCTGACATGGTATGTAGCTGTGCAGCGTAAGGCACATCATAATTAAAATGCTGAAGGTTAAAGATAAACAGAATCTTAAAAGCAGCAAGAGAAAATAAGTTAGTTACCTACAGGGGAATTCCCATAAGACTGTCAGCTGATGTCTCAAAAGAAACTTTGCAGGCTAGAGGGTATTGACAAGAAATACTCAAAGTCATGAAAAGCAGGGACCTACAGTCAAGATTGCTGTACTCAGCAAAGCTATCATTTAGGATTGAAGGGTGCATAAAGAGCTTCCCAGACAAAAAACTAAAGGAGTTCATCATTACCAAACCATTATCGTATGAAATATTAAAGGGACTTCCTTAAGAAAAAGATCAAAGCTATGAACAATAAAATGGCAAAAAAATACAACAGTTGAATCTAAAAATCAGATTAAGCAAACAGGAACAGAGACAGAATCACGGATATGGAGAATGTTTGATGGTTGCTAGATTGGAGGGGTGTGTGGGGGAATGGATGAAGAGGTGAGGGGATTAAAAAATATGAACAGGTAGTTCCAGAATAGCCATGGGGATATAAAGTACAGTATAGGAAATGGAATAGCCAAAGAACTTACATGCATGACCCATGGATATGAACAATGGTGCAGGGATTGCCCAAGGGAGCAGGAGGTGCTGGGTGGAGGGGGACAAAGAGGAAAAAAACCAGGACAACTGTAATAGCATAATCAATAAAATATAATTTAAAAATATTAGATATCACTTAGGTTTCTTTTAAACTATGATAAAATACACAGTGTTAAATTACCATCTTAGCAATTTTTAAGTGTACAGTTGAGTAGTATATAAGTACATTCACATCGTTGGCAGCCAATTTCCAGAACTGCTTTCATCCTGCAAAACTGAAACTATGCCATTAAGCAACAATTCCTCAATTTCCCTTTCCCCCTGGCAACCACCTTTCTACTCTGTGGTATTAATAATAGTAATTATACATACAGTGACTTTCTTACTGCTTAGCATAACATCTACAAGGTTCATGTATGTTGTAGCATGTCAGAATTTCCTTTTTAAAGCTAATATTTCATTGTATGTATATACCACATTTATCTGTTTATCAGTGTACATTGAGGTTGCTTCCACCTTTTGGCTATTGTGACTAATGCTGCTGTGCGCATAGGTGTACAGTTTTCTCGTCAACACCCTGTTTTCAATGTTTTTCGGTAGATACCCAGAAGTAGGATTGCTGGATCATATGGTTATTCTATTTTTAATGTTTTGAGGAACCACTATACTGTTTTCCAAAGTGACTGTACTACTTTACGTTTCTGCCAGCAGAGTACTTTGCATATTTTATATGTTTTTTGTGTTAGTAAGCTGTATTTGTTTTATCAAACCTTCAATTTATTGACAGTGTTTACAATGCCTTCAGGGTCTGGGGTTTGTAGATTTTATTTATCTTTTCAAATAATTGATCTTGCGCTTTGTTGACCCTTATAATTGTATAGTGTTTTTATTTTGTTCATTTGCTCTAATCCTTCTATTCTCCGAGTTTACTTTGCTGTCCCACAATCTTTGGGTCTGATTTGTGTTTGCACATGCTCTCCTGAGTTTGTGTGATTGTTCTCCCTTCTTTCTACCCTTCCAGAACAATTTTTCCGGAACTCATGACTTTGTTTGTTTTTTTGTTTGTATGTTTTAATAAGGAGAATAAATTGGGAGAAAAGTAACAGAGGTGTTAGAAATTGTCAACTTTGAGCACTAGGTTTCATTTAGCCCCATTATCAGCTGTTATTTAAAATTCTAATGTACTGTGATTGACAAGATTATCAGATGTAGTTTATAACATTGTTACTTTTTTTCCCTCCCTCACAGGACCTGTTGGGGCCCAGCCCCTACTCATGGTGCCCAGAAGACCTGGCTATGGCACCATGGGCAAACCCATTAAATTGCTGGCTAACTGTTTTCAAGTTGAAATCCCAAAGATTGATGTCTACCTCTATGAGGTAGATATTAAACCAGACAAGTGTCCTAGGAGAGTAAACAGGTAAGAATCATGAAGTCATGGAGAATATTTTACTGTTGGTATTTGTCTTTACTATAGTAATTGTTTATCTTGTATATCTGAATAACAGTAATAATGTCTAACAGTTTGACCAAGAACACATGGTAATTTGTTTTGAACCTGATTGTACTTTAGAGGTGTGATGATAGGTAAAATCTCCAAACAGTCTTGAAATTTCTCCATTATAACATGAACTCATATGTTCTCTCTGTGATGATAGAAAGGGTCCAAGTCATTTTTAGATGCTTTTGAAATCACTGAGCATCTTTTCCTTTGCTGTTAGGTAAATATCTTTTAACTCCCCACCTGACCTTATTTACTCCTTTTTTTATGTTCCTTTTAAGATGATGGTGGTGGTAGAGGTAGTGGTAGTTGCCATGGTTTCATGCTTTCTATTCTCCTGATCCTCAACTGTTAACTGTGTACTCTTATATAGGAACAAGTGCATAATGGTATGTAAAGGTTTTTCACTCTGCTTTTAGTAAACTACTACTCTCACATTCCCCAAATACTCTATAGGTATGTATGTGTGTGTGGCTGTGGTTTAGGTAATACAGGGAATATGAAAGGAAATTGTAATACCACAAAAGGAGATTTTTTAAAAATGACTATGGAAAAAATATTTAGAAAACAGTGATACTTGGTTTGCAGTATCAAATACCTCAGGCTTTTCTTATTCAATAGATATTACTAAGTGCCTTCATTTAAGACATAGGTGAGTACACCTGAAACTTTTCTAATGTTATAAATCAGTGTTACCTCAGTTTTAAAAAAATATGGATGGTTCTTTCTGTCAAGAAATTTGTAATTTAGGAGAGGAGATAAGACACATAAGATATATGAAGCGAATGAACACTAAGAAACTTAAAAATCATATGAAATATAAAAATCATGATATTATAATTAACATGTATTTATAATTTTAAAAAACCATATGAATATTATAATTAACATGTAATGCCAGATTCTTTCTGAGGTTAGGAAAGGAATTGTGTAGTATTAGATGTGGAAAGAATCTAAGAGGTCAGCTAATATGATACTCTTTTTTTCTAATAGGTGAAATCCAAAAAGGTTAAGAGACATTCAAGAACAGTCATTTCTAATAGCAAAAGTGAGACCAGAACTTCAGAGTCCTGATTTGATAATCATTAAGAAATATTTGTAAAGCAAGAAGAAAAGGAATTGTTAATCTAAAACAATTGGTAGAATTGTGGATAGCTGTAGGAAAAAGACCACTTTTTAATGATAAGGCAACAGTATTAATGGATGAATGGATAAAGAGGAATAGATAGATAAATAGTTGGGCTACAATACAGCATTCTGCTATTATGATTAATGCCATAGTGCAAAATATTTGAGCATGTGGCATATGGACATGCAAATTTATCAGTTGATGGGAATGTGTTGATTTAAATACTGCTGCATTTTGACCCATAAATAAATATATTATGGAATACTACTCAGCCATAAAAAATAATAAAATCTTGTCAGTTGTGACAACTTGAATGGACCTTGAGGAAGTTTTGCTAAATGAATTAAGTCAGACATAAAAAAACAGATACCATATGATTTTACTTACATAGGGAATCTAAAAACAGCGTAAATGAACTTTATACTTTGTTAATGATATGGCTTGATTTTATATCAACATCTGCAAAACTTATTCCCTTTATTTTCTTCAAAAGAATAGATTTTTGTCTTAACTTTTTGCAATATTACTACTAACTAGTCAGTCAGACTAGTTGGTGGGCTTTTGAAATTAGTTACTACACTTCAACAACTGGAATTCTGGAAGTTAGAAGGAATTAAACAGAATTTTACAATTCCTTTTCAATATTAGCTAAACAGTTAAAGGCCAAAATGCAGCATTATTTAAATCAACACATATGAGGTTTCTCTTGTCCATATGCCACATTGCTCAAATATTTGGCAGAATGGCTTTAATCGTAATGGCAGCATAATGATGTATTGTAGCCAAACAAGTTTCCACTTTAGTCAGAGGAGTTTTCTTGGACAAAATATCCAAGAAATGCTTGTGAATCTTTTTGTGAGTCAACTTCTCTACTTTAGACTTTCTGTCCATTGGTTTTCTTTTCCTTTCCTCACCCCTTTGTTGTGGTGTGGTATGTGTATGTGTTTCCTATTTAATGATTTTGATTGAAAATGATCATTTGGTTTAGGAGCATGTTTGTTAAGCAGACTTTAAATGTTTTTGGTTTTTTTTTAAACAAGTGAATGGTCTCAATAACGAAAAACAAAAAATTTTAGAAATATGACCTAGATTGTAAGTTCTATAACTTGAGACTTTGTTAGTTTGTCCAGCTACTAAATACTTGTATATGTGGGGATAAACCCTGAGTAGACTGTTACATACTTATTCAAAATCACTGAATAATGAAATACATGGGAAAAAGTATCTGTAATATGAAAATAACAAACCTATTTTTAGATACATAAAAATATGAAAGAATCTTAAAATAGTTGATAGTAACCATGGTTGATTGGGGGTTTTTTGGTTGAATTTTCTTTTATAATTTAAACATTATAGTTATTTTGCCATTGTAATTATTATTGCTTTTTCTTTTAAGTTTTAAATTGACTTTGAGATTTTAGAGAAAGAGAAGGCAGGGAGAGAGAGAGAGACATCGATCTTTTGTTTCACTGATTTATGCATTCATGGGTTGCTTCTTGTATGTGCAAACCTAGGACTGCACCCACAACCTTGGTGAATCAGGATGACAGTAACCAACTGAGCTACCAGGCCAGAACACTGTTACTATTATTATATTATGATGAATGACGTAGGGCCAAATATTTGTGCATATTGTCTATGGATGTGATGTAATCCTGATGATTGAATTTTAGAAGGAAAAAGTAAATCTATATTGATATCATTTCAGGTTTTAAATGGAAATCTCAAATCAGAGTGTTTGAAGGAATACCTCTTCTGCTGTTACTAGGAATATCATTGGCGTAGGGTTATAATTGGGTAGTATGCCAAGAGAGAGATATACTTTTTTAAAATAACTTCATTGATGTAAAATTCACACACTATACAATTCACTCAGAGGTGAGGTACAACCATCCCCACTGTCTAATTTTAGAACATTTCATCCCCCAAAAAAGAAATCCCATACTCATTAGCAGACACTACCCATTGCCTTTCTCCCCATAGCCCATGCTAAACGCTAATCTACTTTCTGTCTGTAGATTTGTGTTTTCTGGACATTTCATGTAAATGGAATTATACAACATGTGGCTTTTTGTGTGACTTCTTTCAATTCACATGTTTTCAAGATTCATCTGGGTTGTAACTTGTGTTACTACATTTTTTTATTACTAAATAATATTCCACTGTATAGATATTTTATAGATTTATCAGTTGATGAGTATGTGAGTTGTTTGTACTTCTTGGCTCTTAGGAACAGTGCTGCTATGAACATTCATGTGCAGGATTTTGTATGGACATGTGTAATTTTTATGTTTATTCTTTTGAGGAACTGCCCTTCTTTTCCAGAGCGGCTGCCTCATTTTACACTCCTACTAGCAGTGTATGGTAATTCCAGTTTCTCCGCCATACTCACCAAGATTTGTTATGTCTTATTTATGACAGCCATCTTATTGACTATTAAGTAGTATCTCATTGTCATTTTGAGTTTTCATTTCCCTGATGGCTGATGATGTTGAGCATCTTTCTGTGTACCTATTGGCCACTTGTATTTTTGGAGAAATGTCTATTCACATCCTTTGCCTATTTTAAATTTGGATCTTTTGTCTTTCCATTAAGCTGTTGGACTTCTTTATACCTTCTAGTTAAAAGTCTCTTATTTGACCTTTTTATTGATAATGATGATGATCATTGATAATGATTTGCAAATTTTCTTTTCCCCTTTTCACTTTCTTGATGTCTTTTGAAGCACAAACATTTTTAATTTCTATGAATTTCAGTTTTTTCTTTTGCCACTTGCTCTTTTGGTGTGATACCTAAAGAATCATATTTCTGATTAAAATGACTTAGAGAACATACCCTAGAAAACATTGCCAATGGAAAATCAAACAGTAAGGTGTTTAGCTATCTTAGGGAAATTGTATCATACAAAATACGTCAGTTAATAATATGTCAGTTTATTTTCATTGTTTGTTAATCATTTGGAAGAAAAGAAAGCTAACAGGTAGTGATTATTTGAAATCTCAAAATTTTTTTAAAAATTTTTTAAATTTGTATTACGGTTTTTTTCATTACCATTTAGTCCCCTTATACCCTCCCCCACCCCTGCAATCACAACACCTAAATAAATTACTCAGTAGTAATTATAGTCTTTTGGTTAATAGTACAATATATTTGGGATTCAAAGAGACTTTTAGAAATAAATACATGTCTAAACATGAGGAACTAGTGGGTAGGATTTATTCCTAACATATATCTGTTTTGTGTAGATTTAAATTATAATAACAGCTATATAAGTTTCCATTGTATGGATGTGCCTTTATTTGTGTACTTTAGGTCTGCTCCAGTTTTTTTCCTTAGACTAAGTTAAATCCATATAAACCAATTATCTCAATTTACCGTATGGTTGTACCAAAATAGAATGCTGTTGGTACTAGATTGAAAGATACATGGACCCTACCTGGAATTACAATTCCGAATCTTGCTGTAACTTTAAAAACTTAAAAATTATTTTTTGGATAGTACCTGTTTTCATTTAACTATTTATTTGCTCCTGTTTCTTTGTTAGGCACTGTGCTATGTTCTGGAGGTCACAAGGTAACTAAGACATGATCCTTGATAAGGATTTCATAGTATATATGGAGTGACAAGTTCTGTGAGATGTGCATTATGTGCTATGATAAGAGTAACAGTAATTTTATTAACCACTCTTACTCCAATAAATTCAATAAATTTTTTTTTAATTAATGGATTCTGCCTTTGGTTAGGGAGGAAGATGAGGTACATGACATGACATCTGAGCTAAATACTTGTCCATTGGGTCAGGGGAAAGAATAATCCATATAGGGAGAGCATGAGCAAAGGTAAGACATGTTTGTATAACAAGAGTAGGCCAGTGTAAATGCAGTAGCTAGAGTCTGAAAAGTTAACTAGAGGGTACATCATTATGCTAAGGCCTGTGAATTGAGAAACAGTAGAGAGCCGTTAGAGGCTTTCCGAGCAAAATGAAGAACATCTATATTTAAAAGCATAACTAATGGCAGTGTGGAGAATGAAAGATCAGTCCTGGAGAACATTTTGAAGGCTCTTTCAGTAGTCTAGATCAGAAGTCTTAAAACTTTTGATCACACATTCCCATTAGTTAAAATATGTTTGACCATGCACTTAATAGATAAATATATATACATACATGCTTTTAAAAATTTAATTTACAGACATGTACTACTATTCTAACATTATGTAACTATAGGAAAATTAAAGGTTGGAAACAGTTTTTTGAAATAAACTAAGAATACATTTAATAATTTGAAATTTTTAAGTTAATGTACCAAAACCTGACAATGTGTACCATAAACTTGAACTAAAATAAGGTACAATATGCTGAAAATGAATGAATGAGAATTCACCATTAACTCTTATATGTTGCAGAGTTCCCATTATTCTGTTAGGATTCCTGGTGTTCTATATGTTACCCCTAACCATCTGATGTGGACTAAGTCAGGGCACCAGTGTCAGGCCATAGTCAGGAAAATTAGTAAGTCTTAATTTCAGATTGTTAAATGAAAATTAAGTACAAAAATTTTCTTCCTCATACAACATACTTTTACTGTAGCATTTTTGATACCTTCTTTTCTAGATTAGAGATAGTGTGTTTTAAAACTTAACTGTTAACAACAATAGTGAAGAGAAGGCTTAGATGATTACAAAGAATGAATAATTTAGGCATGTAAGGAAAAGGAAGAAATAAGAATGGCTTCATAGTCCCTAGATTATGTAATGGTGATGGCTTTAACAGAAATAGAGATGGTGAAAGGACCAAGTTTTTTATTTTCTCATTTGGACGTTTGGATCTTGAAATGTATAGGAAGCATCAAAATGGAGTTCAGAAGATTTTTGGCAATAAGTGATAAGATCAGGAGGTAAGTCAAGATGGAGATTGAGATTTGAGACACATCAGCATATAGGTGATAGTTAACAGGGAAGGTGAGTAGAGTCAAGATAAGAGGACTGAGAATAGATTTCTGGGGATACTATTGTGTCAGGTTTGCCAGTGAAGACACTAACAGATGAGAAAGGAAGGATAACCAGGACAAAGTAGGAGGTGTTTTAGAGACGGTTTCGTCACATACAAGATAAGATACTCCAAGTTTTTCATGATAGTCCATCAAGATAGCCAAAGACTTCTGTAATTTCTTTTGAGTCTTTTCTATTCTAAACTAAAAGTCCTTAGTTTGATTTATTTTTACTCATATTACATGAGTTTCTATCAGGATTACCTTCTGGTTATGTTTCATTTTTTAAAGTCTTAAGTTTTCCAGATTGAACAAAGTACTTCAGAATGTGAAATGACCTATGTAATATATGATGAGATGGTTACCCACTTTATACTGGGTACTTAACTATATGCAACCTGAGTTCTTTAATTTGGAGGAAGCTACGTCACACCATTAGCTCTTTCTGGACTTGTAGTCATGCAAAGCCTCTTTCCACAAGAGCAGTGGGTAAGTTCAGATAGGTGCTCTAATTTGTTCAATTGCAGTTGAACTCTTCAAACAAAAGTGCTTAGATTTCATAATTGCCCTTATTACGCTTCATCTTCATTGAATTCAGTGTTATAGTTTGTCAGTAGCTTTTAACACACTTACTTGTTCTTAGCATACTAGCCATGTCTCCCAAGTAGGTATTATTTGGGGGTTTCTTAAACAATAGGTATTTTTGATGTATTAAATGTAGGACACTAGATATGTTTCTTTTGCTTATGATATTGATAGGGTTTTGGGTTTTTTTTCAGAGGACTTTAGAAGTTTATTCTGAGTAAAAGCTCCAATGAATGTCTAAGTTAACTTAGAAAAAGAAAAGGGACTTGCCCTGCTCCACATTATAACATAATAAAACACTCTAGTAATCATGAAAACATATACTGGTCCAATAACAGACAAATAGACCACTGGGACAAGATAGAGAACTAAGAATCGTATTCGTTTATATGTAAGAACTCAAGATAAAAATAAAGCTGGTTAAGACAGAAGCATAGGTAAACACAGCTTGCCTCCTTGAACAACCACAGCAAAAATTACAACTAAACTGCAAAACAACTATGGTCCAGAATCATCAGAAAATTGACCTGTATGGAAGTCTGATGACCAAGGAATTAAAGAAGTCACATTCATCCAGATGGGTAGGAGGGGTGGAGACACAGAATGGGCAGTCCCACACCCATGTATGGTGGATAAAAATTGGGAGGGATACGTCAAGAGCAAGGGATCCAAGCCCCACACCAGACCACCCAGCCCAGGGTTCCTGCACCAGGAAAGTAAGTCCGCATAACTTCTAGCTGTAAAAACCAGTGCGGGTTGGGGCAGCAGAAGAAACTGCAGGATTCTCAAATGTCTTCTCTTAAAGGGCCCACAATGGTCTTAGGACTCATGAGGACTCACTCTGTCTGGGCTCAAGAACTGGGGCAGCAGTTGGAAGGATGCCAGTGATATACAGGGAAAAACTGACATGTCCAGTGTCAGAGTAAGTGCTGAGGGACAGCTTCCTCTTGGACGAAACTCCAGAGGCCTGGTAACAGCCATTTTCCCTTTTCTAAGCCCTCTCCCACACAGAGCCACAGAACAGCAACACCATATCTGGGACTTCACCAACCTGGTTCACATGGGTTGCACTGCCCTGACGATTACTTAAGACTCCTTTCCATCCAACTTATGGGTGAACTTTTCTACAATAGACCACGCTGTAAGACAGAGAGTCAAAGCAGTCTTACCTCATACAGAGAAACAAACACAGGGAGTCTGCCAAAATGAGGAGACAAAGAAATATGGCCCAAATGAAAGACCAGAATAAAACTCCAGAAAAGAACAGAACAAAATGGAGATAAGCAATCTATCAGATGCAGAGCTGAAAACACTGGTTATTAGGATGCTCATTGAGGAACTCATTGGGTACCTCAGCAGCATATAAAAGACCCAAGCAAGAGTGTAGGTTGCATTAAGTGAAAAAAAGAAAAATATACAAGGAACCAATAGTGGAGGGGATGAAGGTAAGAATCAAATCAATGATTTGGAACACAAGGAAAAAGACTTCAATCAGAACAGCAGGAAGAAGAAAAAGAGGAGAGGCCTAGGAACCCCTGAGACATCTTTAAATGTGCCAACATCTGAATCATAGGGGTGCCAGAAGGAAAAGAGGAAGAGCAAGAAATTGAAATCTTATTTGAAAAAATAATGAAAGGATACTTCCCTAATTTGGTGAAGAAAAAAGATATACAAGTCCAGGAAGCACAGAGTCCCAAACAAGAATGACCCAAAGAGGACCACACCAAGACACCTCATAATTAAAATGCCAAGTGTTAAAGAAAGAATCTTAAAAGCAGCAAGAGAAAGGCAGATAGTTACCTGCAAAGGGGTTCCCATAAGACTGTCAGCTGATTTCTCAAAAGAAAGTTTGCAGGCTAGAAGGAACTGGCAAGAAGTATTCAAAGTGATGAAAAGCAAGGACCTACAACAGAGATTGCTCTGTCCAGTGAAGCTGTCATTTAGAATTGAAGGGCAAATAAAGTACTTCCCAGACAAGGTAAAGCTAAAGGAGTTCATCATCACCAACCCATTATTATATGAAATGCTAAAGGAAATTACATAAGAAAAAGAAGGAGATCAAAATGATGAACGTTAAAATGGCAATAAATTCACAACTATCAATAATTGAATCTAAATAACAAACTAAGCAAACAAGCAGAACAGAAATAGAATCATAGATATGGAGATCATTTGGAGGGTTATCAGGTGGGAGGAAGAAGGGGAAGAATGGGAAAAAGATGCAGGGATTAAGAAGTACAAATTGGTAGGTACAGAACAAACGGGGAGTGGTAAAAACAGTATAGGAAATGGAGTAGCCAAAGAACTTATATGTAGACCCATGGACATGAACTAAGTGGGGGGATTACCAGAGGGAATAGGGAGTATTTGGTGGAGGGGGGAAAGGGGGAAAAATTGGTACAACTGTAATAGCATAATCAATAAGATTTTTTTAATGATAAAGATAGAATTATAAATTGATTGGTTAAATATTATAGACTGTCCCAATAGTACGGGAAAACTGGCTCACAATATAGGGAAAAGTAAAATTGAGTCCTTATGTAACGCTGTTTATAAAGAAGGGCCTCAGATAGATTAATGACCAAAATGTAGATAGACCATAAATAAAACATAATGCATTTTTGTGACTTTGTATTAGGAAAGTATTTCTTAAACCCTCAAAAGCATGAAACCGTAAGATGAAAATAATTGTTAATTTGATGATACAACAGGAAGAATTTCATTTCAAAAAAATACATGAACATTGTTAACAAGCAGGTAACTTTTGGGGGAAGATATTTACAATAATTAAACCTATTAATAAATTAATATCGAGAATATCAAAGAAACTTCTTTAATTCAACATGAAGACTGGGACCCAAGCAGAAAAAGAGCAAAAGAAACAAGTAGGGAATTCGCAAAACAAGAAACAGACACATGAAAGAATGCTAAAATTCATTTTAATAAGAAAAGTCTTGCCCTGGCTGGTGTGGCTCAGTGGACTGAGTATCGGCCTGCGGACCAAAGAGCCACCAGTTCAGTTCCTAGTCAGGGCACGTGCCTGAGCTGCAGGCCAGATCCACAGTTAGGTGTGCATGAGAAGTAACCACACATTGATGTTTCTGTCCCTCTCTTTCTCTTTCTCTTCCCCGCTCTCTAAAAATAATTTTTTTTTTTTTTAAAGAGAAAAGTCTGAATTAAAACAAGCCTTTAGTTTTACCCACTATGTGAGCAAAAGTTAGAAGGCAGAACTGGATAATGCCAAATCTTGTCTGGGATGTAGCGAAATAGGAATCTCCAGGAATGGAGATTAGTGCAACCACTCTGGAGAACTATTTAGCAGTTTTTCATCATCTAGTTGACAAAATTCACTTGGATCTAGTAGTGCTGTTCCTGGACATATAACCAGAGATTCTCATGCAGGTTCATAGAGGGCCATAACAGGAGGTACTGCATTGTAGCATTGTTTCTGGTGGCTGGCAGTTAAAGATACTGAGTTCTCTATTGCTGTGGGAGTGAATAGACAACATGGGGAGTACTTTGCATCAATCAGAAACAACTAAATATCTCACAGCAACTTGAATTGATTTTAAAAATCTAGTGCAGAGGGTAAAGAGAATATATACAAACAGAAGAATGTTCATCAAATACATTAGAAGAAATAACTCATTGGGAATGGGTTTGAGGATAAGAAATGAATATGGAAGGAAAGAAATCAAAAGGTGGGGTCCTGTACAGATGAATGATGGTAATGTGCCATGAACTGAGGAGTGTGATTAACTTAACCTTTTGTACTTGGGGAATGCAAGTGAAGTTTGGGGGCCCATTTGGCAGTGATATGTGGGTTGGGTTAGAGAAGAAAAAAATTAAAGGTATAAAAAACAAAAAATAATTCAGGTATCAATACTAGGACATGAGGTTTTAATTTAGGATAGTGGTATTAAGGAATGGAAAGTAAAGGAGTAATGTAAGAAATACTGGAGTCCTGGCTGATGTGGCTTAGTGAATTGAGGGTCAGCCTTCAAACCAAAAGGTCACCAGTTGAATTCCTAGTCCAGGCACATGCCTGGGTTGTGGTCCAGGTCCTCAGTAGGGGCCATGTGAGAGACAACCACATACTGATGCTTCTCTCCCTCTCTTTCTCCCTTCCCCTCTCTCTAAAAATAAATAAAATCTTTTTAAAATATATATATATTTTAAAACTACACCAATTTACTGTTAAGTAAAAAAAAGTCACAAAATAATCAAAACATCCTGACAAATTAAATCTGTGAAATTTCACCTGAGAAACTGGAATTGATGATAATGGCCACAAAAGTAAACTTAAAATGTCAAAAAAAATTTTTGAAATTTATTTCGTACCTAAAAACTGATTAGCAAATCAAATCTCAGTTGTAAAATTTAGTGTAAAAAATACTTGACTTCACTTAAATAATTTCAATAAAATTGTAAAGGGGAAAAAATATAGAAACTTCAAGCATGTAGAAAATTGCTCTGGGTATCAAGCCGGCCTAATTATTTTGTACCAGAAAATGCTTTTTTTCCTCCTTTCCCTCTCATCTACTCACCTGACTGGGGTAGAACTGAATTTTTTTTTTTAAGATTTTATTTATTTATTTTTAGAGAGAGGAAAGGAGGGATAAAGAGGGGGAGAAAAACATTGATGTGCAATAGATAACATCGATAGGCTGCCTCTGTCACACCCCCAACTGGGGATCTGGCTCTCAACCCAGGCTTGTGCCCTGACTGGGAACAGAACTGGTGATCTTTAGGTTCACAGGCTATCACTCAGTCCACTGAGCCACAACATCCAGAGCTGAATTTTTTTTAATTCTTGCAAATGTGTTATAAAGTATACCAGTACTATATAACTATACTCTCATTGTAGTATATTCAGATTTGTATAAACAAAATTTAAAATCACTCCTCTCTCTACCTCTCCCCAGAGGTAACCACTGTATGTATTTTGGTATCTGTCCTTCTAGATATCTTTCCACTGTGTACAAAGTATGTGTGTACAGAAATAAATATTCACTTTTGGATATTTGGTAATCCTTTCTATAATCTATACTTTAAAAAAAAAAGTTGGTATAGCTTTCCATGTAAGTATGTGGGATAAAAATGTTTGCTGGGTAAAAACAGGTTTCAAAATATCCTTACTGGCTAGCTACTATGGTAAAGTTGAGGGGTGGGGAGGATGGGGTGGTAGGAAGTACAGGTGTGTTTATTGCTGTCAAGAATCTCACAATCTAATAGAAGTGAAATATATAATAACTGTAATACAATGGAGTAGGTGTTCCAATAGATATATGTATTAGTTGCTGTTTGAGCACATGGAAAAGAGCATCAAACTCTTTCACAAAAAGAGGTGAATGTGTCAGGTAGTGCTTAGAGACAGTGAAAGGGATTTTTGGATCAGTTTCTGAGGTTAATATTTCCCAGTGCAACTGTGGCCCAGGACAATTCAGTAATTTCTTGAATTGATTCTTTTGTTTTTTTAAATCATGTTATGTATTTTTTTAAGATTCTATTTATTTTTAGAGAGAAGTGAAGGGAGGGAGAAAGGGGGAAGAGAAGCATCAATGTGTGGCTGCCTCTCACGCCCCCCCTACTGGGGACCTGGCCTGCAACCCAGGCATATACCCTGACTGGGAATCGAAACCTTGACCCTTTGGTTCGCAGGTCGGCACTTAGTCCACTGAGCCACACCAGCCAGGGCTCTGAATTCATTCTTGTCTGTTTTTGTGAAGTTCAGGCCATCCCTTTCTGGTATCCCAAGCCATGGTTCTGAAAGCAAGACTTTTATCATGTATGATTGTCCTTTAGAATTTTAAGAGCTTTAAATAATGTAAGAAATTACTTTAGTTAAATTTTTTAAAAATTTTCATCATATAGAGGATTATGTGAATGTATTTTTTCCCTTTTTTAGGGAGGTGGTTGACTCAATGGTTCAGCATTTTAAAGTAACTATATTTGGGGACCGTAGACCAGTTTATGATGGAAAAAGAAGCCTTTACACAGCCAATCCACTTCCTGTGGCAACTACTGGGGTAAGATATGTGTTCCTTTTTTGGAAAGCTGTAATTTTGCAATGTCTTCTTTTAAATACATTTATTATTTTATTAAAGCCCATATATTATTTTTATTTTTATTTTGTTTTTGAAATAATTTATTTTTATTTTGAAATAATTCAAACTTATGGAAAAGTTGTAAGAATTATATAAAGAACTCATGTGTACCCTCTAACAAGACTCAACCAGTGTTGTTCTTAATATTTGCCATATTTGTTTTAATATTCTCTTTGTCCCCTTTGCTCTCTTTATCTAATAGATACAGCTGTATCTGTACATATGCATACTTATTTTTTTTCCTAGACCATTCAAGAGTAGGTTGCATACACCATGCTTTTTAATGTGTATTTCCTAAGAACAAAGATAAAAACCATAGTACAGTTATTAACTTCACTAAATTTTACAGTGATACATGATACTTTTGTCTAATAAGCAACCCATATTCCAGTTTTGTCATTCGTTCCAATGATGTCCTTTAGCATTTTTCCCCCTTTAGTACAGAATCAAGTTCTGGTTTATGTTTATATTTAGAGATCATGTCTTTCTAGTTTTCTTTATTCTGGAACAGTTCCTCAGCCCTTTTTTTTTTTTTTCTTTCATGGCATTAACATGGTTGAAGATTGCAGGCAAGTTATTTTTTAGACTGTCCCTCAGATTGAGTTTATCTGATGCTTCCTCTTTGTTAAATTCTGATTAAGGATTTTTGGCAGAAATATAACATAAGTGTTCTTTCCTTATCAGTGCCTCATATCAAGAAGCACATAGTATGTATTTGTTCCATTTATGGGGATGTTAACTTTGATCGCTTGGTTAGTTTTCTGCCAGGTTTCTCCTGTCAATTTATTCTTTTTCTCTTTGCCCTTGTGGGGAGATAACATCTTGTAGAAATGGTGGTAGAATACAGTTGATGTATCTCTCACACATCAATGTTTCTCTCCTTCTCTTTCTCCCTCCCCTCCTGTCTCTCTAAAATAAATAAATAAAATCTTAATTTTAAGAAAATTTGTGGTAAAATACACAACATAAAGTTTACTATCCGAGCCATTTAAAAAAATAAATAAAGCTCTTAACACTTTTTAATATCCTGAATCTTCTTCTTTTCAGCTTATTTTTTAAAGATTTTATTTATTTATTTTTAGAGAGAGAGTAAGACAGGGATACCAATTGGTTGACAGAAACATGAGTTGGTTGCCTCTTGTAGGTATCCTGACTGGGGACCGAACCTGCAACTAAGGCATGTACCCTGACTGGGAATCAAACCAGTGACCTTTAGCTTTGCAGGACGATGCCCAACTAACTGAGCCACATGGGTCAGGACCATCTGAGCCATTTTAAAGTACAGTTTTGTGGCATTAAGTACATTCACAACCACCACCACCCATTCATTTCCGTAACTCTTTTCATCTTGTAAAGAAACTCTGTACCCATTAAACATTAACGCCCCATTTTCCCTTCCACCCAGTGGTAGGGAAACCATTCTACTCTCTCTCTATGAATTTGACTACTCTCATTACCTCATACAAGTGGAATTACACATTTTCTTTTTGTGACGGGCTTATTTCACTTAGCATAATGTCCTCAAGGTTGATCTCTGTTGTCAAATGTGGAGGGATTTTCCTGCCTTTTTAAGGCTGAATAACACTTCATTGTGTGTGTATATATACACATACCACATTTTCTTGTTTTGTCCATGCATTGATGGACACCTTTGAGCTATTGCAAAAATGCTTCTAAAAACATGGTTGTACCAATGTCTGTTCTAGTCCCTGCTTTCAGTTCTGTTGTATATATACCCAAAAGTGGAGATGCTTGATCACATAAATGGTAATTCTATTTTTAATGTTTTGAGAAAACACTATATCATTTTCCACAGCAACTGCACCTTTTTACATTCCCACCAACAATACACAAGGTCTCCAAATTCTCTATACCTTTGTTCTTTACACTTGTTTTCTGATTTGTTAATAGTAGCCATCCTAATATGTATGTGATATATGATTATGGTTTTAAGTTGCATATTTCTAATTATTGGTGATGTTCAGCATCTTTTTATGTGCTTATGGGCCATTTGTGTATCTTCTTTGGAGAAATGCGTATTCAAATTCTTTGCCCATTTTTTAATTGAGTTTGGTGGTGGTGGTTGAGTTTTAGGATTTCTTTATGCATTCTTATTAGATACATAATTTGCAAATATTTCTTCACATCCCATTGGTTACCTTTTCACTTTGTTGTTTTTGTCCTTTGATGCCCAGAAGTTTTTAATTTTGATATGGATGATGCTTTTAAGAATCCTTTTTCTTACTAGACTTTTAAAATAATTGATAATTCTTGCTTGGAAGAATTATTACTATATAGTAATGGTGATTTCCTAATTCTCTCATTCCTTCTACATTTATTAGGTGCTACTCTACATTAAGGAAGAGAATTTTCTTCTTATTTATTTATTTATTTATTTATTTCACTGCCCAAATTGGTTCCTGTGTCCTTTTGATGTGATACACCTTTTTAAAAAAATCTTTGAGTACTTTCTTACTTTGTGGAACAAGAAGTTTCAGGTTCATCTCATTTTTTTTCCTGCATAAGTCCTGCAACTTGCCATTTCTCAAAGGAACACTGGTTTTTTTTGTTTGGGGATGCATTTTAGAAACCAAAATCTGGGTACTGCATGTGCTCGTTGCTACTGGGGTTTATGTGCATCCAAGCCCTTTCAGTGGACAGAGGTAGGAAATAGAAATACATACACATATATGTACATACTTACATATAACTAACAGACAATAAGTAATAAATAAATATTACATGGTATATAGTAAACCTAACTTAGTTATCCTACAAGAACCCTTTATGGTATATAATATGTAGTTTGAATGTTGGAAATCATGACTTCAAATCGATTCTTCCAGTTCTAGTCTATCCTCACAGGAATCTTCCTTTATTCTTCACATTAAATATTTAAATCTTTAAATCTCTGGCTCCTCAAAACATCACCACTTTTACTTATGTGTTCAGTCCTACAGTACATATAAAATAGTATCTGAATTACTGCACTATACCACTACAGAAAACAAGCTAATAATAAGAGTTTAAGGTTTTATTTTGTATGCCGATCTTTCCTACTCACCCCTCCTCCACACCGCCAGCTGAGTATAGTCAGTATACTGTGTTCAAGAGTTACTTGAATAAGTGTTTTCTTTCTTGCTTTTTCTTCTTTTGGTGTGGTTTTATTATTCATTTGAAATGCATTTGGTTTCATTTGATTTTGTTTATATTCAGTTCTAGCTTTTTTCCTCTAGCCTTGTTGATTTTATTTTTAATATATAGAACTTTATTTAACAGGCTTTCAAAAGTCAAAACTATACTGAAAAATACACTCTGAATTGTTAATCCCTCTTTCATTTCTTCCAGTTTGTTTCTTCCCATCCTTTCAGAGTAACCAATTTCTTTGTTTCTGTTTTATGTGTCCTGTGCTTCTTTTTGTATAAATAAGCAGATACATAAAGATTTTTCCATTTTCCTGTTCTTTCTCACATAAAAGATGACATACTATTTGTAATCTTCTGTACTTTGCTTTTTTTAACTTAACAGTTTCACTTGGAAATCGTTCCATAACAATTCCAAGATATTTTCCTCATTTTTTATAGCCACCTAAATGTTTGGGCATTTAGGCAGTTTCCAGTACTTTACAATGACAAATAATGCTGACATAAATAATGGTCACTTAAATTTTAGTCTATTGATTTGACACTTAGATTGAGTTTCTAAATTATACTTGCCTTGTTTTCTCTTCAATATTTTCATAAGTTAAGCTAAAAGTAATTGTATTTATCTTTTTCAACTTTTACCAGATGACTCTTTTTTCCCATCAACAGGTAGATTTAGATGTAACTTTACCTGGGGAAGGTGGAAAAGATCGACCTTTCAAGGTGTCAATCAAGTTTGTCTCTCGGGTGAGTTGGCACCTACTACATGAAGTACTGACAGGACGGACCTTGCCTGAGCCACTGGAATTAGACAAGCCAATCAGCACTAATCCTGTCCATGCCGTTGATGTGGTGCTACGACATCTGCCCTCCATGAAGTGGGTCCTTTGGCTTATTTTTTATCTTTAAATTTTAAATGTGAAGGCTTTCCTCCCAAGAGTTGTACAGGCCTCCTTTGGTTAACATTCAGATGTTGTATATTTTTTATTATTTCAGTTGAAGAATAGCAGGCATACAAGTTCATTGACAGATGTAAGTTACAGAAAATTATGACTTTTGACAGTAGATACACCTTATTAGTTTAGCTATTCTAATGGATATTTTTTAGAGAAATGTGTAACCCTTTCTCCTAGGAGCTGCACATGTTTTACAGGAAGAGAAGTCTTTTGGTCATGGTGACTCCTAACATGCCTACTGCTGATGCTTAATGTGCTAATTGCATCCATTTTTAGGTGTTTTCTTAGATTTTGGAGCTTATTGAGATTTTTGGGTTACTGGTATATTTTCAGATATATTCCTATAGTTAAATCACCTTGTTTTAAAGGCAATTTCATTGTTAGTATAATAGTGTCAAATTGTGTTGAAATGGCTGTTGTTTTAATCACAGTAGCTCCTCACATGTGCATGTGTGTATCTGTGTTTATATATACAGGACCAAATAAGCTATGTCTTTTTAAGAAAAATGTCTTACAAACATTTATAGAAATAGATTTTCAATCAATAATTATTTACTATAATATTTTCTACGATTGGAACTGTTAACTTTTTAAATCTATTTTTAAGAAAGTATTTTAAATAAAATTTATTCTTATTGAAACTAACATTAGTTCTAACGCTAGAGAATTTCCGTGAAGGATGCTGACTTTTTCATTTAGAATGGCTGCTTTTTGCTTTCACAAATTGGAAAATTTGTGAAAATATAGTTTCATATATTCATAATGATAAGCATCATTATAATAATGTAAGTTATGTGCTCCAGAATCACCTTTTTTGCAGATTTAAATGCTTATATAGGAAGGAAGAATTGAACATGCTATTTTGATTTTTGTAGATATACACCTGTGGGGCGTTCCTTTTTCTCGGCTCCAGAAGGATATGACCACCCTCTGGGAGGGGGCAGGGAAGTTTGGTTTGGATTCCATCAATCTGTTCGGCCTGCCATGTGGAAAATGATGCTTAATATTGATGGTAAGAGAACTAAAACCATATTCTTGTATTACTTGATTTCTGTATGGCTTGTTCATGTGTAATATGTATGTGTGCATTTTATGTATAATTATGTGTACTGGTGTCTTGAAGTAATATTTGGACATATATTAAGACAAATCAGAAAACCTTTACATTTATAACACATTTCATTTAGCAAACCTTTACACAGAACTTGTCTTGGTTTGCTACGAAAGCAAATATAAAAGCTTTGACTTGATTAGCAGAGCTATCTTCTATTATAACTCACTTTTGCCCTTTTAATAACCCTAAGTCAGTATTTCATTATGAATATATGTTTTACAGGAAGAGAAGTCTCTTGGTCATGGTGACCCCTAGCATTACACCTATTGCTGATGCTTAATGTGCTAATTGCATCCATTTTTAGGTGTGTTCTCAGATTTTTTGAGTTTATGTAAAGGAGAGAGTATAATAAACTGCCACCTCTATAGCTATTATCCAAATTGTCAATATTTTTTTTCTATCTTAAGCTATCTCCATTTCTTCCTCTACTGTATTTTTAAGTCAAATCCCAGAATGTTATCTTGTCCCTACTGATTCGGTATGCACCTTTAAAAATATGGATGTTTTCTTATACAGTCACAATGTCCTTATCATATATAAGAAAACTGAAAATAATCATTTATTTATAGCTTCTACTACGCTATCTATAATCAGATTTCCCTGATTGTTTCAAATATCTTTTTATAGTTAGTTGGATCTAATCAGGATTAGACAAGATTCACACCTTACATTTGGCTGTTAGGCCTTTTTTAATGTAGTAGTCCCATTTCCTTCCCTCTTGTTTTATTTTGTTTGGTTTTTCCTTTTCTTTCTTTCTTTTTTTTTAAATTCCATTGGCTTATTTTCAGTTGTCCTGCAGAATATCTAAAAATATGGGTTTGTTTTTTGTTTTCTTGTGGTGTCATTACATGTTCCTCTACCCCCTATATTTCCTGAAAATGGAAGTTGGCCCTAGAGGCTTGAAGAGGCTTGATTCAATTCTAGACCAAAGTACTTTATAAGTGCTTCATATTGTATCATATTAGGCACACAGTATTTAGAGGTCCTATTTTTTAATGATTAAGATTGATTAGTAGGTTCAGAGATCAGTAGGCTTGATCTCTCCATTAAAATTTCCCAATCAGCCTTTCAATTTCTAATATTCCATTCATTGATCATTGTTACCTGAACCATTTATTTCACTAGGGTTTATCAACTGGCATTTTTCTAATTCTGTTACTCCTTTTGCATTAGATGGAATTCTTATGCAGAAAAATCACAATGTCCTATTGATAATTCATTAGTCTAATAGCTTTCTTGCTTATTGGCACAGCAGCATGTTCCAGGCTCATCTTATTTTTCTTACCTGTACCTGGAATCAGCCATTACTCCAAGGATCCCTGGATCTTTCTAGATCAGTACATAGTTTCCTCATTTTTTTCAGCTGCATCTGCCATTGTGGAGATACATCATTGAGGGGATATATTTCGAAAGTCTCCTTTAGATGTGCTACTGCTGTTTTTAAGTATATCCTGTTTCAGAATATCATTTCATATATATGTAGATGTTTCTTTAAGATAGATTCCAGGAGTGAGATTAATGGGTCAAGAGCAAACATATTTGTAATTTTGATTGTTATTGCCAGATTGCCCTCCACCAAGGTTATAAATATTTGCACCAACGATTGCGACTACCTGTTTCCTTATGCCTTTGCCTATGTAGGTGTCAACCTATGTTTTTGTCAGTTGGATTTGCAAGAAATAGTTTCACTACATGCTTTTGTTTTCCATTTGACCTCCTTTTCATATATGTAAGGGCCACCTTTCTTTTCTGTTAACTGTTTATGTCCTTTGCCCATTTTTTCTTCTGTTGTGTGTTTGGTCTTATTTCCTGAGAGAACTTTCTAAATTGAAGAGACTAGCCCTTTTTCTGTGTTGTGAATCACATATAATATCCCTTGGTTGTTATTTGTCTTTTGAAAGCCTTTAGCCTAGTCTTGTTTTTGTTTTTGCTTTTTGCCACATAGAAATGTATCTGTGTGTTTATGTGTGTGTCTACACACACAAACATTTAAAAGTATAGATCAATAGTTTCTTTACGACTCTTTAATATCTACTAGAATTAGTTTCATTTTTTGTTTCAGGTTTTTCCAGGCCATTCCTATTTATTTATTTTACTATATAAGCTTTAGAAACACCTTGTTTAGATCTGGTAGGTGTTGGGGAATGGGCTGTTATTTTTACTGAAATCTCATGTTAATAAACTAATGTAGGACAAACTGGCATCCTTAAAATATTGAATCTTTCTGTCAAAGAAAATACTACATCATTCCATTCATTCAAGATTACTTTTGTTTCCTTAAGAATGTTTTAAAGTTTTCTTCATATAAAATTTGTACATTTCTGGATATTTTCTTCCTTATTGTTGCTATTAAACGCATTTATAGATTGTAACTGGCTATTACTTATATACATGAAGACTTTTGATTTCTGTATACAACATTTCTCTCTGCCTTATTGAATCCCATTATTGTTTATAGTAGTCTTCTAAGTGATTTTCTTGGAGTATCTTGATTATAATCATTTCATCTACAGATAGTGATAGACTTACCTCTTTCTTCGGATTTTTATACCTCTTAACAGGTTGTATTGACTTATTAGACAGGACAATGTTAAACATTAGTGATTAGTGGACATCCTCTTTTTATTTCCAACTTTAGAAAGACTGCTTCCAACATGTTTACATTAAGTATAATGCATACACACGTGTATGCATAAGAGCATCTCTTGCTTCCTATTAAGTACTTTCAATCAGAAATGGAGGTTGAATTTTCTCCATAAATTTAACATTTATAGAACTAGTGATATGAAACTTCTTTTTTTTAAACAAATATTGAACTAAACTAATGTTTTTGGAGTCCTTTAATGTGATGCTGAATTGTGTTTGTTAGTACTTTGTTCTTTTAATTAAAATGCAAAAGTAAGATGGATCAGACCTGCAATCTTCTCTTTTTTTGTGAAGTCTTTTTTAAGTTTTGGGATTAATGTTACATTTTATAAAGAATTTAGAAGCTTTCTATTTTTTAAAATGTACAACAGTTTTTAAATAGTATTGAAATTATCAGCTCTTAAGATTTGGTAGAATTTCCATGTAAACTCTTGTGGCCTATGTATTTTGTTTGGTTGGTAGGTAGGTAGTTCTTTTAAAACTTCATCCCTTATTTTGTGAAAGTCAGTCTGTTTAGGGTCTCTGGGTTCAGTTTTGGTAGGTTATATCTTACTTGGAAATTATTTTATCTATATTTATTTGTATATAGTTTTATAAAGTAGTTTCTTATTTTTTTTTAAATTTTGTCTATTTTTATGGCTTACCCTTATTTCTTATTTTGCATGTTTTGTTTTGTCCTTTTTATTTTTGCTGTTGATTAGGAGAGGTAGTAGTTTAATCAAATGACTTACCCCCATACCCCTGCCTCAGCAAAAGAGCTTTTGAAAATTTTTTTCATTTTTCGGGCTTTCTGTTTTTTACCTTCCTAATTTCTGCTTTTAGCTTTATTTTTTTTCTCTACTTTTCTTTAATTTATTTGTTTTTCTAACTTTTGGAGCTATATTAGTAACTCATTTACTTTCATATTTTCTTATTGATAAAAGTATTTAAAACAATGAATTTTCTTCTGATCACCGCCTTGGCTATATTCCAGAGCTTCTAATATGTAGTATTTTTATTATATTTTTTAGAAACAGCACAAATTTTATTTGTATTTTCCCAATTACCCAATGTTATTGGAGAGACTTTATAAATTTTCAGATTGGAGATTTTTTTTTTTTCTGATTTTGTTATAAATTTCTCTTGTGTTGTTTAATCGGAGAATGTTTTGTATTTCTGCTTTTAGAATTTGTTGAGATATTTTTGTAGCTAAATATTTGGTCAATTTTTATAAAAGTTCAATAATCTTTAAAGTTATGGTATATTCACTTACTTGGTAGAGTTAAATGAATGTCCATCAGCCCTACCATTCTGATTATGTTGTTTATTAGATCATTTATTTCCTTATTTATTTTTGTTTACTTGTTTTCTCAGACTGGTAGAAATAAATTTAAATTTATTATTATTGTTTCTCCTTTTCTCCTTTTATCTCCTATCATTTTGTTATTTCTCCTTTTATATCCTATCATTTCTCCTTTTGAATGTTGCCGTTTTCTGGGGAGCACATGCATACGTGTTTTCTTCATTGTGAATTGTTATCTTTTACAATAGTAAAATGACTTTTTTAATACTTTTGGGCCAAAGTCTGTTTATATTATCCAAATTAAAGATTACAGTCCATGTTTTTGTGAACCTTATCCATTAATTTTTAATTTCCTATAAATTTTCTTGTATTTCCTAAATTACAAATACATCTTGGCCACAGCATAGAGTGGTTTTACTTTGTGGGTCAGTCCAAAGCTTTCTGTTAATGAATGGATCAGTTGAACCAGGTAGATAGGAATAACATACATGTTTCTTCTCAGTTGTGTCAAATTATGTTATATCTTCTGATTACATGTTTTTTAAACTAAGTGGTCTGTTTTGTGCTTTTTAATTGATAGTTTTTATATTAGGAAGATTTTCTTTTCCCTATTAATGGTTACCTTTATACTTATAACTTAATAATACTCGACTTTCTTTTTTAAAGCAGTGTCCTTTATTTTCTGTAATGATTTACAATTATATTAGCTTTTTTCTCTTCCTTTCTTTCGTACCTCTCCTTTACTAATTAGTTTTAACCATTATAGCATTGTTTTATTCTTTATATTTGCTTAAAGTTTTACTACTTGACTTTCATCTCTGATTATTACTGTAAGGTGCAGTCAGTGAGTTGATTCCACTTTTATGTTCTGTACTCCTGCCATTTCATTTATTTGTATGTATTATGATTCCTGCATTATCAGAGTATGTAACAGTTACAGTCCCTTCTGTCACATGTATGTTCATTTGTTTTCATCTTAAATTTACAATTAAATGTATTGGTGTTACCAGTCTTCTAACATTTGTCCTGTCATCTCTTGGTTGCAGTGTGTCCTCATTATTTCTTCAAGGAGGGCTAATATGAATAAGAGCTGAGTTTTTGCATATTGAAAACGGTTTGTCTACAGCCTTATTCTTGAAGGACTGCTTGGCTAGACAAAATTATTGGCTCATACTTTCTTGAGTACCTTATAGGTATTTTTCCGCTGTCTTCTGATGGTGATGTTCAGTAGATAAGTATTATGTCAACTTGATTTTCTTTTTTAAAGCATTTTTCATAATTATTTTACTAGATTATTTCTCAGTATTGACTGTTTTGGGTGAGTTTTATTTAAAACATTGGACTTCCTTAGAAAATACAAGTTCAAGTCTTTTATCTTTTTTTAAATCTATCATTTTCTTTTAAAAATTTTCTATCCTATTTTCTCCTTACTGTGCCTTTTTGTGGTGTAATTTTTCCATGTGCTCATTGTATTAAATAGTTTACTCTTCATTTTCTGAATTTAAAAAGAAAATCTTTTTGCTCCATTTCTTTCATTAGTTATGCAGTGCTTATTTCACCGTCTCCTGTTGACTGGCTGTCTCTTCCCTGAGTTTTTAAATTTCTGATCTGAGGTCTTTCATCATAGCTGTATTAAGAATCCTTGAATTTATATGAAAAAGTTGTGTTACAATTTTCATCTAATTTGTGATGTTTTCTTCATCAGGGATGTTATGGTGCCTTTTTACTTTCTTATGGTATCTTTGCATGGATACTTATCACTTTTTTTAAATTCATATTTAAATCATACTAGTTTTTCCAAACCACCTATTAGAAGAGACTGGAGTAGGAGGGAGAGGTGGGACAGGACAGTAGGAGCAAGGTAGTTTTCCAGGTTTCCCTGCTCAAGACCTCAGTCCTGTTGTTCCCATGGGTTCTTTCTTCAAAATGTAACTACATCTCCTTTGCTAGTAATTTACATGTTTAAGAGGTATGAACTACCAGCCACAAGTTCCACCAGGTCCTTACTAGCTTTTGTTAATTAAGTTCCTGACTTTTAAGGAGGTGCCTGCTCAAATGTTAACAATTAGAGAATTTGTCAAGATTATACAGGAGTTCTTTGTACTGTTCTTCTAACTTCTCTGTAAGTTTGAAATTAGAAAAGTGCATGCTTTTGTTTTAGGATAGTCCTATCTGAGATCTGTTACTTCTGAATCACCCTCCACTCACTCTCATGACACTTTCTACACCTCCTTTCTCTACTTCCTTCTGAGATTTCCCCACTCAATCTCTGTTCTAAACATTGCAGTTCCCACTTAGGATAGGACCCTCTCTCTCTCTGGGAGTAAAAATGTACTCTTCCCCTACTAGGTTCCTTTAATACTGTGTCCTTCTTTGCATAGGTTCTACTAGACCCAAGTACTTGGTACTATATTTACTTACAATTTAGCATTTTCAGGTTTTATTGTCGCGTAGATTCATTGAAGATACAGTTTTCTTCTTTTTTTTTTAATTAACATTCTTTTTGTAGCTATGTATTGAAGAAAGTGGGAAAATGAAATAAATTGCTGCTATTTTCCTACTGGAACTTAAGATCCAGCTTTGGATATTATTAATAAATAATCTCTAAATAACCCGTTGGTCAAAGAAATAATAATCAAAATTTTTAATATTTTGAACTGAAAGATAATGAAAATGTATATACTGATATGATTAGCTAAAGCTAATGTAATAGCATGCTTAGAGAGAATTTAAAACCATAAATCCTATTAGAAAAGAAGAAAAGCATCAGTGACCCATTCATATTAACAAGTTAGAAAAATAACAAAATTAAATGTGAAGAAAAATATAAGGAAATAAGAGTTAAAAACAGAAATTAATGAAATAGTAAACAAATTTACCTCTATCCTGTAGGTAGGAAGACTTTAAAGGTATTTAAGAAGGATAGTGACATGATCATATTTGTTTTCCAGAAAGAGACCTCTGGCAGCAGTGTGGAGAATAGATAGAGGAGAAAAAACTAATCTGAGAAGCCAGTTAGGAGGCTTTTTCAATCGCTAGTTCAGGTAAGAGATGGTGATGGTCTAATGTGGGATGGAGAGGAAGGAATATATTAACAAGGATTAAGTTTTTTTTAAAAAAAAGGGTTCAAAAACCATGTCCAGGAAAAAACTTTGGGTATAGTTACTAGCACATGGAACTGATTGGAAATGAATAGACCAGAGGGTTTACTAGGTTTTTTAAGAAATCGTTATTGGTAATAAAACTCCAACCTGATTTATTAGTTAGGTTCAACCACAGAAGCATAACCAGTAGAAGATATGTATAAAGAGAGAGATTTGGCTTACACAGTTGTAGGGGCTAGCTGGGCAAGTCTGAAATGCTTAGGGTAGGCTGTCAGGAAGGACAGGCTGGAATTCATGGGCATTGGGCTGAAGCTGTTGTTTGCAGGTAGGATTCTTTTCTCTCTCTTGGAGAAGCCTCAAGCCTACTTTTAAGGCCTTTCAGCTGATGAATGAGGCCCACCTATATTATCCAGAATGATCTTAATGTCAACTGATTATGGACTTTAACTACATATAAAATATATCTTCACAGCAGCACCTAAATTAGTGTTTAAATAACTGGCAACTAGTAGTCTAGCCAAATTTACACTTAAAAATAAATAAATAAAAGCATACCTTGCCTGCAAAATTCTGTAATTATTCATTCTTTGAAACAGCCTTCATGTTCCTAAATCTCAGGCTCAGTAACTGTGCTGTGTTATAAACTAGCTTCTAAGAAGGGCATACTCGCCAAAGTATATTCAGAACAGTGACTCATTCATACCAGATATGAATGGTTATGCTGTAAACTGAATATGGGAGGTAGATCTGCTGTTGCTGGTTAGTTGGCAGTGTGCACCATATATAAAAATAGGCCAAATGTTAATATATCTAAAGCTTGAGGATTCTTTGAGACATCTGGGTAGAGAAATTTAGTATGTAGTTGGAAATGTAGGTATGAAAATCTGTAGTGGTAGGAGCTAAAAATAAAATTGTGGGACTCCTCAGTATATAGATTCATACTTGAACTTAGAAATGGAAAAACTTCTTTAGGATAGTATTTACAGTGAAAGCACAAATGAGAAGGATAATGTCATGGGGAATAGCATTTACAGAAGGAAGAAGGACCAGTGAACAGTTGATGAATATCAAAGGCAGTATGAGAGCCAAAAAAGTGGTGTCAAGGGAGCCAAGAGTGGAAACAATCAAAGAGTAGATGATATCACAGTTAAGCAGTGGGAGCTTTTCCAACAAAATTAAGAGTAAGACAAGGATGTCAGTACTATGATATTTAGTCACTATTGTGTTTGCTAACTTCTGTTCTTCTTACAGGTTTCAGTCTACATGTTACTTCCTTGAGAAGCAGTATTTGACACACTTCACCCCCCCAAGTCTGAGTTAGGTATTTCTCTTATGTGTTCCCCTAGCACAGTGTACTTGCCCTGTAATAGCATGTGCCATCCTGAATGACAAGTTTTATTGTTCTGTGTCTCCTATTAGAATGAAAGCTTTATGGAGCTAATCTTATTCACTAATGTATGTACCCTCCATGCCTAGCACAACTCTTGGTCATATTAAGTAAAGAGCAGATAAACCAAGAACATGGAGGAGGAGCATCAAATGAGCCTGGAAAATTAGAAAAATGTTTGTAAAGTAAGTGATATGTTAGCTGAGCTCTAACAAATATGATGAGATCAAGAGTTTGGATTGAAAAGGAGGTACACAGAAATAAAAGATTTGTGAGAGGTCTCTAAAATGCAAAATTTTATGTAAAGACATAAGAGAAATACTAAATCAAACATACTAGGCTTATTGAGAAAAGTCAATTTGATAAGACGTTCGTTCTCCCAAAATTAATCTGTAAATGCAATTTTAAGTAAAATCCCAATAGGGATTTATTGATAAGTCAGTATGAAGATTTATATGAAAAAATTAATGACCAGGAAGAGCAGTATAATTTTTCACTTTTGTAACCAGTTTAATATAAGGTAAACTGATCAATGTGATAACCACTGTATCCCTATTCATCTGTCCTTGATGATATTTAAAGCATTTGTGAGAATCTGTTATATTATACATGTGAAAAATATGATCAGGATTGTATTAAAAGCCAGTATAATATTCAAAAATAAGAGGGAGGAATTGCCCTTCTTACTTTAAAACTATAATAATTATAGCATACTGCTTTTAAGTGAAGGGACAGATTAATGAAGCAGAATACAGAGCCTAAAAAAAATAAACCATGTGTATACGGAAACTTTGTATGTTAAAGGTGGCATTTCAAATCACTAATGAAAGAGTAGAATATTTAATTAATGGTGTTTATACAGTTGTTAACTGTATGAAAAAAATAGACTCATTTCACATGAAAACCCAAATTTCCTTCTAGATGGATCACAAATCCTAAATTTGAAAAGCAGAATTTTGAAATTGTTTTACAAAAAAAATTTTTATCTCTAACATTGAAGCAAATACAAAATTATAAATCATAAAAGAAACTACTGATAAACTTAGCTACACTAAAATTGAAAACTTATATAGTATGAATGACACAATAAAGGCTAGGAGAATATTTTAATAAGGACAGATCAATAGAAAGCACTTCCCAAAAAAGGAAAACCAAATGGCCAATAAACACATGAAAGTCAAATGACCAGATTCACTAATAATCAGGAAAATGCAAATGAAATCAATACATTACCATTTCATACCCCTCAGATTTGTAAAAATTAAAAAGCCTTATGTCAAATGTTGGTGAGGATAAAATAAAAGGAACTCTCATACACTGTTAGTATGAGTATGATTTGATCCTACTTTGGGGAGCAGTTTTCAATATCTAGAAAAGATGAACTAAAGATGAAATTACAGCCCTGAGTAGTGTGGCTCAGTTGGTTGAGTGTTGTCCTACAAAGTGAGATCTCACCAGTTCAATTCCCTGGTGAAGGCACATGCTCGGGTTATGGGTTCGGTTCCCAGTCAGGGCGCCTGCAAGAGGCAGCTGATCTATGCTTCTGTCTCACATCAATGTTTCTCTCCCTCTCCTTCTCCCTCCCTTCCCCTCTCTCTAAAAATAAATAATTTTTTTAAGGTGAAATTGTGTCCTAAAATCCGTAATATATCAGAGATATCTGGTATATGTGTCTGAGGCATTATTTGTAATAGGAGAAAATTGGAAGCAGCCTAATTCCTATTACTAGTAAAGAATGAAAAAACATTCTGAGTGCATACATAAATTGTTACATAATATTATATAATAATATATACTGCAACAGTTGAATGAATGAGCCAAATCTTCATGTATCAGTATTGAAAACAAAGTTGGGGGCAGAGCATATAGTGAAAGAATGTGTTGCTTATGTAAATTTAAAACAGAACAGAAGTATATACTGGGTACATAAAAATGCAGTAAAATTAACAAAACCTAGATGAGACAAATATATACCAATTTCAAGATAGTAGTTCCCTTTAGGCAGAAATAAAGGAGAGGAATGGAAGGGTTGGTTGGGGTAGGGAGAAGAGACAGACCTGAAAGACTGCATATTTCAAGAAAATTTGATAGTATATTTGTGTAAGCAAAGTATATAGATAACATTGTGCCATTGTGAAGCAAAGAAATAAAAAAATTGATAGTATTTTTAAACATCTATATTATACCTTAACAAAATGAAAATAAAACCTAAAACTTGAAGTGGATTAATTTTTTAATTGTAGTAATATACAATGATGCTATGAAAAATGAGTGAAAATATCGTACTGACTACCTTACTTGCTTACATTTTCTTTTTTGCTTTTATGTGATACTGATTTTGCAACCCTTGCACTTGGTGTATTGCACTGATTTTAAAACAGACCTTATTGAACTTGAAATCTACTGGAGAAGACTGGTACTCAGTAATGTAATGAGTACCACAAAGAAGTACTGAGTGCAGTGGGAACGTCTAAGAGAGGAAGCCATTCTAGTCTCAGAGGAACATTTCTCTGAGGAAGTGGCAGTTGGGAGCTAGGTGAAGTTGGTGGTGGAAATAAGCATGGAAGTGTACTCTAAGAAAAAGCAATTTAATTCTAATTGTGTGACTTAATCTTGTCTACAAAATGATTGTTTTCATGGTACTTACGCTAACTCTCAACTACATTTTAAAATTAAACTTAATTAATTTTACCAATTTAAGACTCAAAATTTTTTCACATTTCTTCATCTCTGAAATTGGAAGATGTCTTACAGTTAATGGTTTGTCACAGTTTAATTGGCAAGATTCTTTTTTAGGTTATATAAAATATTGATAAAACCTCCCTCCATTGGCATCTTAGATTCAGTGAAATGCAGAATTTATTCTTAGCTTAGCCTGTTTTTAGACTAAACTCATTTTCAACTTTCATTTTACTATTATAATTCACACATTTTAAGAACATCACAGTGAGTCTGGAGTTTATTAGTTGTATCTCCCTTAAGATATTTTTATGTACCTGTTATCATACCAGGTAAAATGCTAAGGAGTTTTTATGTGAATTATCTCATATAAATTCCACCACAGTGGTATGAGTTAGGTGATTCCCACAACTAAAGTTTAGAGAGTAAAAATCTCTAAACTATCTCTAAAGTGACTTTCTCACTCCAAAGGTCACATAGTTTATATTTTATATTTATGTTAAATACTTTATATGTGATACAACATTTTAAACCTACACTTAAAGGTAACCATAGTTTACATTTAAGCTTCAAGGTTGTATAGTTTATATTTAAAAGATAGAGGTCAGCTGTTCTGACTCCAAAGCTTAAGCTCTCAGTAGTCACAGCTTTTTATAATACCGCTTCAGAAGCAAAATTTGTGGCAGACATATCTAAATTGAGAAATGTTATTTTATTTTTATTTACTTTTTTGTGCTTTTCAGTGAAAGGTAGCTCTATTAACATTCACTGTGTATTTTGCTCCTAGTAGAAAGTAGTCAGAAAATATAAATGGTTATAATTTTAGTAACTAATTTATTGTGGCTGAGTAAAAAGTTCTTTGTAAGGAAAAGAGATTTTTAGTAAATAATTTATTAATCACTATTAGTGTTGCTTCGTATGTTTTTCTAGAGTTCAGGTATAAGATCTCTGAAGATTAAGAAATAATGTGATTTTTATAATATTCCTATTAATCTTCTCAGAAGTAGACCAAAGGAGAACATTTCTTTAAAGTGAAATTAGAGTGATTTCAGGCAGGCATGGCAGGAACTTTATCAACACGAGACTGAGCAGGGCCAAGTACAGATATCTATACCAAGCTTGCACAGTCTGTGCTCACAGTAGAAAACCAGAGAAAACCAATGAAGGCTGCAGGATCTCAATGGCAGTCTTCATCAAATCTGTTTCTTGATTCACCCTGTTTCAGTCTTGCCTAGCATGCCCTTCATACGTGATGCACAGCTGTCGTCTTAGGATCATACTTTACTATCTCCCTGGGGAATTTCGTCTTTCTCCCAAATTGATCTCTTATTTCCTGTGTTCCTTTACTCCCCCACCTCTTTTTTTAATGTTCAGAACTTTCATGAGAGAAGAGTACACAGTAGGCAAGGGTTGTTTTTCTTTTTTTTTCTTTTTTTTCTTTTTTGATATTTTACACATTGGAAAAATTTATCAACAAACCTAGATGATACTTTATTTGGGTATTTATGTTGGAAAATAACTTTCCTTCATAAATTTGAAAGCAGTGCTCCATTTTTCAATAGCTTTAGTGAGGTTCAATTTACACATCATAAAATTCACCCATTTTAAGTGTATATCCATTGTCTTATTGTTTCTCTTGCCTTGCTTTACTTTGTGGAAAATGTTCACTTTTTTCCTGCTGTTTTTAATTTCTTGTAGTTTTTTTCTGAATGTAGTTTTATTATATCATACTGTTCTTGTTTCATAAATGTAGTATCCTCTCTTAGCTCTGAGAATAATTTATTTTGGTATTTCTTTTTCCTGCACTTGCTTAATTGCCCTCCAATTTTTTGTTTGTTTGTTTGTTTGTTTAAATCTATCTTCCATTTTGGAGGTTTTCCTCAAATAAGTAGTATCCCTGACTATTTACTCGTGATTCAGTGTGAGTATAAATACTGGCTAGAAACTTCAAATGCATTGGTGGGGCCTGCTAACCTTGAGGTTCTTCATTGGGTGATTTCAGTCGGCTGATGTTGGGGAACGTGCAGTGTTAGAACCGTTAGGTGTCTCCTCTTGGCTAATCGAGTTACCCAAACATGATTCTTCCAAACTCCTGCCTGAGGGTAACAGTCTAATTGCCTGCCTTTTGGATGCTAAGTCCGGGATTCTGGCTTGGGGAATGTCTTTCTGTATTTAATATTTATAGTTATTTGATCTGTCATTTTTGATACAGTCCTTTGCTCTCAGTTGTACCTGATATCCTCTCTCCAAACAGCCTTTTACTTTTTCCAGAAAATAAACTTCCAGACTTATGCAGGGATGAAGAAGAGGCAGTTGTTCTGTAATGTGCAGCTAGACAAGGGATCCAGGACTTTACCTGCTTCTCCAACAGCTTTTCTCTGTGTTTTTCTACACCACCCCATCCTTCTATCACCAGTTTCAGAGGTACCTAGTATTGCCATGTCTTGTGCCTTTTGAAGATTCTGTCGTTCCTATTCGCAACATAGCTGGCTTCAAATTTCATTTTTTTGGATCTGCTATGTCAGTTACAACTTGTTCACTTACTTTTCATCTTCTAAAATATTGATGCACTTCCTGTTTTCTGTTCTTCCCTTTTTTCTTGGTTTATGTCTTTTGTTTTTTTAATTCTTCACTGTAGTTATACTGTAGCTTGGGGAAGGAATGAAATGTGCTCCTTCTGGTTAATATTTCATCTTTATCCAGGATCTGTTCTTAATAGGCAAAGGTTTTGTCTGGTTCCTCCATAAATTCCAGCCCATGAAGGAGTCCCTGTCTAGTAGGTACTTAATCAGTGTTTAAGTGGATAATTAAGTCTTATTTGACGTCTGTAAAACTCACTTGGTAACAGTTGCACTGGAGGCCTAATCTCTTGCCCTGTGGCCTTCTCAATAGGGCTGGTTGTGTCCTCATGTTGTACCTGGCTTTCTCTGGAGTAATCCTGACAGAGTAAGAAAGAAGCTGTAATGGCATTAAGGCACAGCAGTGAAAGTTACATTCTGTCATTTTTGTAATATCCTATTAGTTACACAGATCAGATACATTTAGTGTAGAAGAGACTCAAAAAAAGGTACAAATATCACAAGATAAGACTTACTAGGGACCGTTTCTTAGGCTGGCTACTACACAAAGCTTTTGTCTTAAGCTAGAAAAAGAACACACTAAACCCAAAGTAAGCTGAAGGTAAGAAATAATAAAGATCAGAGCAAAGTTTAGATAGAAAACAAACAGTACAGAAAATGAATGAAGCCAAAAGGTGGTTCTTTTTAAAATGTTAATAAAATTAATAAATTCCTTGAAATACTGATGCAGAAAAATAGGAAAAAAAAGATTACTAGAATCAGGAATGAAAGAATTGTTATAACAAATACAACTTTATAAAAATTGACTCAAAGAGAAATTTGAGTAACCTTGTCTCTATTAAAGAAATTGAATTCATAATACTTTCTAAAAGAAAACCCATCCCATATTATTTCACAGGTGAATATTATCTAACATTTAAGAAAAAATATCAATCTTTCACAGATTCAGAAAATAGAAGAAGAGGAAAGGCTTTTCAACTCAATTTTATAAGGCTAGTATATCTTTGATATTGATAGCTGAGAAAAAAATATTAATAAAATCCTCTCAACAGAAGAATCATTTGACACATTTTAATATTCTCATGATAAAAATTTATAACAAACTAGCAATAAAAGGGAAGATTTCCTCAACCTGATCAAAGCCCCTAGAAAAATAAACAAGCATCATCATAGTAAATGGTGAAAAGATTTAATGCTTTTGCCTAAAGATCAAGAACAAGGCAAAGATACTTACGCTCTACTTCTATTCAATATTGTGCTAGAGGTCGAAACCAGTACAGTGAAGGAGGAAAAATAAAGGCATAACATTGTGAAGGAAGAAATACCTCTTTTTACAGAAGACATAATTGTCTACATATAAAATCCTAAGGAATCAGGCAAAAAAAAAAAACAGAAAAAACCCAAAACCCTATTAGAATTAACAGATGAATTTAGCAAGGTCACAAAATACTAGTTACATAAACAAAAATTAGTACTAGGAATAAAACAAATAATAGCAGCAATCAACAATTGGAGGAATGGAAAAATATATATGCTATTTACAACAATAAGACATATATAATAGTTAAGAATAGATTTAAAGAGACGTGTGCAGGACTTCTACACTGAAAGTTGTAAAGCATTCCTGAGAAAGATAAAAAATAAACAGAAATACCATGTTCTTGGACCAGAAGACTCAAGATGTCCATTCTTTCCAAATTGATCTATAGATTCAACACAATCTCAGAGTTTTATAAAGCATTTTAAAAATATAAATTGATGATCTGATTCTTAGGATTAGTTTAGAGATGCAGAGAACCTAGAATAGCCAAAAGCATCTTGAAAAACAGGTGGAGGATTTATACTACCTGATTTCAAGACATGCCTTAGCCCTGGTCAGTGTGACTCGGAGGGTTATTCTGTGACCCAAAGTGCTGTGGGTTAGTTTCCCAGTCTGGGTGTGTATGGGAGGCAACCAATTGATGTTTCTCTTCCTCTTTCTCTAATAGCAATGAAGAAAATATGTCCTCAGGTGAGGATTTTTTTTTTTAAAAAGACATGCTTTAAAGCTAGTTATTTTTAAAAAATGTGAAAGTGGGGTAAAGATGGACATATAAATTAAGTTATAGAATAGCTACAGATACAACACTTAATCTTAGCCAAAAGGCTGAGAAGCGATTAGAATAGCTACAGAAATAGATCCACCCATGGTTGGTTGATATTTGACAAAGGGGCCAACATAATTCAATTGGGGGGGGTGGGCAGGGAGGGTCTTCGCAAATGATTCTAGACAAAACTGAATATTTATATGGAAAAAAATTAACTCCTATTTCACACCATAATCAAAAATTAATTCAAAGTATTATCATAATCCAAAACATAAAAGCTAACACTGGGAAATTTCTAAGAAAACAGGAAAAATGTTCATGTCCTTCAACTAGGCAGATTTCTTCATGTATATTGGAAATCTCATCTAAATGAAAACCCTCCCCTAAGAAGATGAGAAGGCAACCTACTACCAGGAGAAAACATTTGTAAAACATCTGGACAAAAAACGTATCCAGAATATATGAAAAATGCGTAACTGAGACAAATTTTAAAAGTAGTCAAAAGCAGTTTTCTTCACAAAAGAAAATATATGAATGACCAATAAGCACTTCACAAAAGAAAATATATGAATGACCAATAAGCACTTGAGAAGATGCTAATCATCATTGGTCATTAGGAAATGCCAGTAAGGCCTTGATGAAATACCACTTCACAATCACTAGATTTAAAAAACTGGTAACACCAAGTGGAGCAACTGGAAATTGTAGTAATGAAAAATTGTGCAACTACTTTGAAAAAAGCTTCGGCATATTTTAAAGTTAAACGTTCTCTTGTTACATAACACACCAGTTTTGTTCCCAGGTCTTTCCACAAGAGAAATGATAAGTCAATACAAAGATTTGTGCATGTATGTGTACATGTTCATAATAACCGGAAAACTGGAAATAACCCAAATGTCCAACAAAACAGGTGAATGGAGAAATAAATTGTAATCTGTTCATGTAAGAAATACTACCCAGCAATTAAAAAGAACTAACTACTGCCTAGCCAGTGTGGTTCAGTTGGCTGGAGTTCATCCCATACACCAAAGGATTGTTGGTTCAATTCCCAATCGGAGTACCTAGATTGAGGGTCCAGTCCCTGACTGGGGTGCGTGCAGGAGGCAACCAGTGTTTCTCTCACAAAGATGTTTCTTCCTCTTTCTCTCTGGAATTAGTAAACATTTTTTTTAAAAAAAGAACTAACTATTAATTTATCCAATGATATGGATGAATGTTAGCTAAAATGTTCAAAAGAAGCCAAGCACAAAATGATATGTACAGTGTAATTCCATTTATATGAACTTCTGGAATAAAGTAATCTGTTCTAAAGGGAACCAGGTAAGTGGCAGTAGGCAGCTGTAGGTGAGAGGAACTGATTACATTGGGGCAAGAAAGTACTTTCTGGAGTGTTGTAAATGTTCTGTCTCAACTGGGGTGGTATTAGCATAGAAGTGTGCATTTGTCAAAATCATTAACTTTACATTTAAGATGTATTTTATTGCATGTAAATTAATACCCCCCCCCAAATTTTTTAATGTGACATCACTACATACCAGAAATTCTAAGAGTCTGACAATACTAACAGTTACTGAAGATGTGGCACAGCAGTGACTCTTACACACTGCTTGGGAGAGGGTCGCTTGTTAAAACCACTTTGGAAGTGTTTGGCATCACCTAGAAAAGTTAGAGATACACATCCATCATGGCTCAGCAATTCTAGATACAGCCTTTTCTACTACAGAAATTTGTGTGTATGTGCATCAAAAAAGACCGTCTATAAGAATGTTAATAACATTATTCTAGTAACCAAAGTACCAATACAAACATCCACCAGCATTAGAATGGATAAATTGTATATTCCTTCAACAGAGTATTAGAGCAATGCAAATGAAGAAATTAGTTACATTTAATTAATATAGATGATTTAGGAGCAATCTTTAGCAACAGTCTCAAAAGAATACATGCTTTATGTTTCCAGTTACTTAAAAGTTCAAAAACTAGGAAAACTAAACTAGTATTTAGGGATCTGCACTTATATTGTAAATCTATAGAAAAAAGGAAGTGATTGTAAAAGCCAGGATTTTGATTACTTTTAGAAAAGATGTCATGGCTGAAAAGTTAGGGAGGTGGTTCTAGGATACTGGCAATATTCTTGATCTGAATGCTGATTATGGGTTCAAAACTGAAAAATTTAAGAATTCTAATCTCCTTTGTGTAACATTCTCATGTAACTCCTTTAAGGAGTTTACATTGACAAATGATTTTGCCTAGAATTAAGGCTTAAGTAGATCATGGGGGTTAGGGGACAACTGTAATTGAACAACAATTTTTTTAAAAGATTTTAAAAAACAAGTAGATCAGTAAGCAAAGGACATGAGAGACAATTCTTCCAAAATGAGAAAAGGAGCTCTGTGGAGCTGTCATCTTCTGGGCACCCGTAGGTATCTTACATTGAATCTCTACCCTAATAACTGTAAGTAGTAGGTATTTTTCTAACTTTACAGATGAAAAAATAGAAATTCAGAAAAATTAGTGTTAGACCTAGGATTAAAATCCATTTTATTTCCAAGCCTGTCCTTTTTTAAATTATTCTAATACTGCTACCAAAAAAAGAAGAATCAACCTAGTTTGAAAAACAAATGTGTAACAGTCAAAATTAAAGGATACATTTCCAACCGCAACTACATGCACTAATCTGTTGAAAGCTACATGAGAGTTGTAGGGTATATTATAAAACCTTAATGAAATTTAAATGACCTTAATGAATTCAGAAACATGCTGTGTTCACAAATTGAAAGACCCTCTTACTGGTATTCTAGATACCTAGTCAATTTTCTTAAATTTTCATTAATTTTATTTGTATATATGTAGGTTTTAGCAGTCTAGTTGATGATCATCTTCTACCAAATTCCTCTGAAGTAATATCTGTACTTTATTTCTCAGTTTTATTTATCTGAAATCTTGCACTTGCCCATTAACTTGAATTGTATGAATGAATATACTACATATTTATCCATTCAGTTGATGGATATTTAGGTTGTTTTCATCCTTTTTACTAATAAAAACAATGCTACAATAAGCATTCTTATTCATATCTCCTTTTGATGATGTGGAATTTCTCCAGAGCATATATTCCAATTTAGTGGAATTGCTGAGTTGAAAATTATGCCCATCTGTAAATTTACTTTATATTCCTGTAAATGTTTATGAAAACTTTCATTGGTTTATCAGTTTGTGTTCGCTCTTAAAATTTTTTGCCCATCTTGATTAGTGTGAAATGATAGCTCAGTATTGTTTTTACATATATTACCTTTATTACAAATAAGAAAAATAGTGAAAATTTGTTTTTGACATTTAGCTTTTTTTCCTCTATGAAATGCCTGACACTTTTATTGTTTTAACTTATAGGAACTCATTAAATATCTTGGGTAGTAATCATTTGTTATATCTATTACACATATCCTCTATCAATGTATAGTCTGGTTGGTTGGTTGGGTTTTTTTAGCTTTATTTGTGGTATCTTTTTTGTTATAGTTTTAATGGTTTGTAGTTTCATGTTTTGTTTAGGAAATTCTTAGCTCCAAGATTAACATATTCTATATTTTCCTCTAAAGTTTTTCTTTTCATACTTAGTTTTCTGAATAGGGATTTGGTTTTGTATAGAGTACACTGTAGGCTTTCAGGTCTGTTCTGTTGGTCTATGTGTCTGTCCCCACAGTCTCTAGACTTCAGTAGGATTATAAAAATCATGATGAATGATAGGACCTTATTAAAAATTGTCTTGGCCATTCATGTTTTATTGCTTTTTCATATTAATTTTTGTATCAGCCTAAGTTCCAGAGGTTGTGAGGGTTGTATCCTGTTGGTTTTTTTATTGAAATTGCACATTAATTTGGGGATAATTTACATGAATTGGGTATATTCATATATTTAGAACTTCTTTATTATCTTTCAATAGCAAAGATACCTGTTACTTCTATGGGTCTTACACATACTTTGTTTGGATTTCATTCGAAGTACCTTATGTTTTTTGTTGTGATTTTAAGTTTTTATTACATTTTAAGTTGGTTTCCAATGTATAAGATTGTAATTTATTTTCCTAGGTTCATCTTAAATCTAGCAACTTTGCTAAACTCTTTCATTAATTCTGTAATTTATCTGTAGATTATTGGGTTTTCTGTGTAGAGAGTCGTATCGCAGAGAATAATAATTATGTTTCTCCCTTTCCATTCTCTTTACCTTTTATTTCTTTTAACTTGAATTACTGTGCTAACTAGGACTTCCTATTAACTAAAGTTGAAGTTGCCATAGATTTTTTGTAGATAACTTTTATCAAATTAAGAAAGTTCTCTTCTGACCCTGGTACAGTGAAAGTATTAGCTATGGTACTGAATTTTATCTAATGCTTTTTGGGGGGGCATCATCTGTGGAAATGATTGCATGCTTATTTCCTTGAACAGGTTAATGTGGCATATTTTATTAATAGATTTTTTAATATTTAACAAATATTTTTCAATTAAAATTAGCTAATTTATGAAAGGGGAAGGAATAAAATACATATATATGTAAGTTTATAAAATATTAAGGATTTAACCAAGGGATGGAGAAGCAGATCTTTGCTCATTGAAACTCATACCTAATTCTACTGTACTCAACCCATCTTTTGTAAGAGCTTTTCCCCAAAAAATTTTAAAGTATTTATAAGGTAACAAGCATCTTTGAACTTAATCAATTCACAGAGCATTTCCCATACTCATTCACACTTAATTATTACTATAAATAAGATACTCATAATTTCTCCAATTTTGATCTGAACATCTAATTTGTTCTAGATGTGGGGTCTAGGACAGATTTTCTAATTTACCGTATGGCCATAGACAAGGCATTTTAGATCTCTGTCTTCATCCACATCTAACAGGGATAATAATAACTTTTTAAACCTACTTTATGGGCAAGTAGGCATAGGATTTATGTGAAAATATTTTGCTAAAGTTACTAAACAAGACAAAATATGTAACATTTCATTACACTGTTTTCTAATATTTGATTTTATATTTTAACCAAATAAATGTTGCATACTTTCAAACTACAAAATTCAGTAGTTATACAAGGTGAATTAAAGTAGTAAAACTGGCCATAACAGTAAACCCATTCATCCATGCTGTCATTTAATTACATTAAGAAATAATAAGTATGTAAAATAGGTTAAATTTTGTAAAAATATTCCTATGTATTCTATCCTAGGAGTTCTTGCCCATTTCAGTGGATCGTCTGGCATTGGCCATGGCATCAGGCACTTGAAAAGTCTTTTTTTCCATAGACTATCAGACAGATTCGGCAGCCCAACCAAGATCTGTTAGCCTGAACGCCAGATTGGACTTGTCATTCTCATCAGAGATTGCTTCTAATATCTCATATACGTGCTTTTTAAAGATGAGGTGACAGAGCAAGCCAAGATTCCCTCACATGCACCCAAGCCATCAATATCTAGATAGCAACCAAACCACAACATCTAGCAGAGAGTCAGCGACTCCTTTGGTTGTTAATGTTTCACCATTGCGGTTTAAAAAATGGACTTTCATCTTCTGAGCTGCTCCACGTCCACGCCAACACGCTCAGTGTCCAGATCGCCACCGCCCAGACCCAGTTCAGCGCTCCCTCCTGGCCCGGTCCCGCGTGGGCTCTGGCGAGGAGCCGCCACCCAGGGGACACACAGGAGGGGTGCAGAAGCTGGGCGTCCCCCGCGGCGGCCGTAGCTGGTCCTGTAACTAACAGGCGCGCCGCAGGCTGCACAATAGCGGCCGCGAGAAGCTCCCAGTGGCGGACGTACAGCCTGAGCCCGGGCCACCGTGAGGGTCCCGCAGGCCCGGGTACCAGAAACGTACTGCTCTGTACTGCGCGCATCGAGGGCCGTAAGAGCTTTTTTCACTAAGTTTGTCTCCTCAGAGGCGTACATTTCTTCTAGAGAATATGGTAAACAGTAAAATGATTGGGAAGCATAGTGGGAAAAATAGTGAGGAAAATAATAGAATTTTAAATAGGATGAACAATGTTTGTTCAGTAGTTACAGCTCTGATGTAAGGACACATTGGTTGTTAAAGCTACTATTACAGTAATCCAGTGAAGAAAATTTATCTGTAAGATTAAAGGAAAGGCAAACATGTTACTTATCATATGTTTATTTTCCTTTATTTACTTTTTAAAAATTAACCTAGAAACAGTATGTGCTTATTTGGTATGTATCCTGTCAGGCTTTTTTCAATGCACAAAATTTTTCCCTTTTTATTATTTACTAAGTGTATTGGAGTGACATTTGTTAATAGGGTCAAGTGTACATTACTATTATACATGATCTATATATTGTGTACCAACCACCCATAGTCAGATCATTTTTCATCTTCATATATTTGGCCTCTTTTACCCTCTACTACCTTCCCACCTCCTTCTCTTTGGTAACCACCATACATTTGCAATAGAATATAATATATACATTTTTTAATAACCTTCATCCGAGGATATGTTTATTGATTTTAGGAGGGGAGAGAGAAAGAGAAACATGGCATTGTGAGATAGAACCATTCATTGGTTACCTCCCATAGCTTCTCTGATGGGGGATCAAACCTGTGGCCTTTTGGTGCAGGGAAGACGCTCCAACCAACTTAGCCACCTGGTCAGGGCAATGTATACATTTTTAAAACTACTTCAGATTTGAATAAAATATCCAGAATGCTAACCCAATTGTATCAGTCTCTCCTTTCTTAAGTATTTGAAATTGTGGAGGTGTTTCTAAAGTTTATTTGGGTGGAAGTTTAGCAGTGAGTATTGATTCCTCTTAAATCTTCCTAGAGAAGTACTCATGGATGTACACAAACAGACACATAGGCCATTCATTGGAATATTTTTTGTGCTGGTAAATAAACAAAACCAATGTAATTATTCATTATTATGGACTTGAATTTTTGGATATATCCATGCAATGAGATAGCCTGTGGCTGTGATAAAGGATAAAACAGTTCCATATTAGTACATATAGATCTATCTTCAAGTTATATTATGAGAAGAAATCAAAGCCCAGAACCGTGCTTCTAATGTTTTACCGTTTGTGTTCTTTTTCATTGAGGGAAAGGGTCTATATATTGGTTTAATTATTATGCACCAAAACTGTAGAATAAAATGAAGCCATTATAAAGAAACTTATGACATGGAAAGATTTCTAAGACATATCATTAATTTAAAAAATAATAAGTCATAGAACATTGATCTCATGTGAAAAAAGTCGTATGTACATTTTATATCTGTAAGTGCATATCAAAAGAACACGGTATATCCATGGATACTTATCTACCAACAATGGTTACTTGGAAACTGGAGGAAGTCTTTATTTTGTATATATTATTTGAATTTGTAATAAAGGAAAAGAGAATATGTGCTCACTATAAAAAATGAAGATTTAAAGATAAAAAGGAGAAAATAAAAAGTATCTACAGTACTTTCACCACCCACACGTATCCTTAGATAACTACTCGTAAAGCCTTGATAAATATTCTTCTAGAAGTAAGGGATATTTTGTGGAGGACATAAAATTCTAAACCAATGCAAGGAAGAAAAAGAGCACCATATAAAAGGTTTACTCTTAGCAGACAGTGGGCATGTTTTTTAAGAAAAAAAATAATATGTAGCTTATTGTCTATTTTGGTTTTACTTTTCATTATATCCCTACTGTCTTTATAGCATATAACAGATGTCAATAAGCATGTGTTTAAGAAATATGTGAAAGTGGTGTACGAACCATTTGTGAAGCTCTTCCAGTTCCAAAACCCAAGATTAAGAAATAGTGCTGGTTGACTATAAGAAAACTTCAGCTGTAGCTAGATAACATTGGGCAGATACTCCTTACTATTGTTACTACCGATAGCTTGCATTAGTACTAATAGCCTTTAATACTGCTGCCTTCTCAAATCTGTACAAGACAGGGAAAGCTCACATTAGAATAGATAAACACTCTGGAGTGTCATAGAAAGCATTGTTTAAGAAATAATTCCTAATCTTCATTTGCTAAGGAGCTCAGGCTTTCTTTGTCCCTGTACAGGCCTTGTCTCATACCCAGGACACTTCTCTGTACAAGTAGTAGAGAATGCAATGATTTAATTACCATGGTGAAATAGATAGATTATAAGAACTGTAGTGTTTAGCTTTTCTGTTCTTGTGCTTGTCTTGCAGTTAAACAGATAAATTTAAACTGCTTAATTTTGAAAATATTTTTATACATATGTAAGTATACATAAAGGATAATTTTAACTCTATAATTAGTTCATTATCATGGAGCCTGATATCATTTCTGAATTTTTAAGGAAACATTAATTTGTACTATTTGTGTTTTTCTTCTTAGTTTCTGCCACTGCCTTCTACAAAGCACAACCTGTAATTCAGTTCATGTGTGAAGTTCTTGACATTCATAATATTGATGAGCAACCAAGATCTCTGACTGATTCTCATCGGGTAAAATTCACCAAAGAGATAAAAGGTGAATTAGCATTTGGAGCAACTTACTTATAAAATTCATGAGTATAACAAACTTTTATTGAAAAAATTTTTAATTAAAATCTAGTCATGTAGCATTACCAGTAAAATAAGGATCAGTGATAAAATATGCAATAAGTTCATTACCATAACATCTCAGGTAGCGTTTAAATGAAATAGGTACCAAGTAATGGAATTAATATTAATACCAGCTAATTTTTTGTTAATACTTTTCCATACTAACTGAAGGTATTAAGAGCATCTCACAGGGAAATGCTGCTATAATACCATTAAATGTAGAAAGCTTATTTCGGAAGCATTGTTACTTCAGAACTATAATCATCCTTTGAACATATTCTAATATACTGACATACCTCTGAGATGATAGCAGAATATTTTATTCCTTTTAAAATTTATGGATGTGGGACTAGCTGTTTCTAGAGTTGGAACTTAGTTATTTCATATATATTATACAGTTGATCATTATATCTTGCCTTTTTTAGTGAATAGCTAACATTTGTACAGTGGTGTTGCATCATGTATGTGTTTTACTAATATAAATTCACCTCTCTAAATGGTCTTCCAAAAAAAGGAAATAGTTTTAATAGTGTTCTAATGTGTATAGTTTGTATATATTTGCTCTTTATATGTATGTACATTTCTATATATATTTAAATATACATATACAGTTTTATATGCAAACCCACATACACTGATTCTGTCAGCAGTTTAAAGGATTTTACAAGAGCAATTTTGATTCAGAGTAGCTGAATACATCCTGCTTGTTCCAGTAATCATTCTTTGCCATTTAGTAACCAGGAAAGAAGTAATCATTGTAATAAAACATTACAAGGAAAATCCTTATAACTTTGAAAATAAGCATCCATTTATCTCAAGTAATCAAAGTATCAAAATAAGAAAATGTTATATAATACTCTATTGCAATTAAACCATTATCCTTTCATAATCTATTAATTGCATAGTTAGTATGTTGGGAGGTAGTGCATTACACAGCATTAATATGTGATTATCTAAATGCAGTGGTTTTCAGTGGAGTAACTGCTTAATTACCATCTCTGATATCATGAAATCATTTACATTATCTTATGGTAACTATGCAGTCAACTCATAGCACCACATTTTCACAGAAAATACAAGATTTACAGAACAAGGATTCAACTGCTGCCCAAAGAGCATGGATTCGATCTTAACTTCAGCTGCTCAGGGGCCTAAAGAAATGACTAGAAAGCATTATAAAGTTGATGTTATAGTGAAGGTAAAGCCAAGTTTATGGTTAAATATTTGATTTATTAAAGACTTTTTTTGGATTTGGAGAGGAACCTGGGCAGAGAATTATGTAGTTCATTTTTTAAACTTTCAACTTTTTGCTAACTCTTGGATTTTGGTCTTATCCTTAGGAACCTATGACCTTAGGTTCAGGGTAGAAAAATCTGAGTTGGATCTAATTAACAAACTAATGATTTTTTTCTCCACGCAAACTGAAGAAAGCTTTTTTTTTTTTTAAAGGGATCTTTAAAATGTATCATGTATTCCTACCGCAATAAATCAAAAAAATGAAAGTTATATGTTCTGTGCTATATATTTGGGTTTAATTTTTGGCTGGTTTGAGGAATTTGATGAAAATTTAAATAGTGATTCAAGTGTGCTATACGAAGTGTGAATACAATTCCTTAGTATATTCATTTGGTTCCATGTGAACTTTCTCCTATTAGGGTGATTTCTGTAAGCAGTAATTCATCATAGTTAAACAGCAGAAATATTGGGGGAAGTGTATGGTAAAAGTAACATACGTATATAAGAATACCAATTTTTTTAAAGATTTTATTTATTTATTTTTAGAGAAAGGGGAAGGGAAGGAGAAAGAGAGGGAGTGAAACATCAGTGTGTGGTTGCCTCTCACACACCCCCCTCCTGGGGACCTGGCCCGCAACCCCAGCACGAGCCCTGACTGGGAATCGAACTGGCGACCTTTTGGTTTGCAGGCCCACGCTCAATCCACTGAGCTATACCAGCCAGGGTCCAATTTATTTTTTGTAAAAACTTACAGTAGGCTTGTGGAACTTTATTAATAAATTGTTTAATTTAAGGGGAAGACTTAAGAACAATTGCTAAGTTGTGTAAGGTAACAGAAATTTGTTATAAATTTTCTATCTTTTCCCCTAAACATAATACTTGATAATATTTTATTTTCTAGTCTTCTTAATAATATAGAGGCATAGATGTGAAATTCTAGTTTTATAAAAAGTTAATTATTAAAAAATTATTTCTAGCCCTGGCTGGTGTGGTTCAGTGGACTGAGTGCCATCCTGTGAACCCAAAAGTTGCTGGTTCGATTCCCAGTCAAGGCACATGCCTGGGTTGGGGGCCAGGTCCCCAGTAGGGGGCATGCAAGAGGCAACTAATCAATGTATTTCTTGGACATCATTGTTTCTCTCCCTCTCTTTCTTCCTTCCCTTCTCTCTAAAAATAAATAAAATCCTTTTTAAAAAATTATTTCTCACTGATTCAATAGAGTACTCAAGAAAAACCTGTACCAAACTGGTAAAGTAACAGTGTGTTCATTTAACATTAATTTTTGCTGATAGAAGGAAATACTACTATGAGTAAACTTTATATTTGATTCTATAGTTAGTAATTAGATAGGAAAATAAGTTATACTATAGAAGGGTTTCCCAACCTTGGCAGTGTTGACATTTGAGCTGGATAATTTTTTATTGTAGTCAGAGGTGGGAGTTAGTGCTGCCCTGTGCGTTGTAGGATATTTAGCAAGATCTCTGGATCTAAGTATTCCTAAACCTAGCATCCACCAGATGCCAACAGCACCCCCAGTTGTGACAATCAAAAATGTCTGTAAAGTACAGCATATAAAATATAGTCTATAATATTGTAATAACTATGGTGCCAGGTTGGTACTTGAAACATCAGGGGTGATCGCTTTTTAAGTAATATGATTGTCTAACCACTATGCTATACACCTGAAACCAAAACAAAATAATATTGAATGTATACTGTAATTGAAAAATAAAATTTTTTTTAAAGTCTCCAAACATTACCAAATGTTCCCTGGAGGGCAAAATTGCCTCTGTTTAAGAACCACTTCACTCTGGGAATCACAGATATAAAAGGGAAATAATACAAAAGTAACTATAACTAGCTGGGAACTAAAAGTTGTCCTCCATCTACCCCTTTTTAGATTTTCCACCTTTGGAGTGTAGGCCATAGAAGTGGAGTTGTTTATCTGTGAGCAGGAGCCAGTGTATCTGTTTAAATCTTCTCTAGGTAGCTCTAAAACCACTGGCCTAAACACTAGCCACTAGCTATTTCAGTTTAAGCTAGTTAGAATTAAATCGAATTTTCAGTTTCTCAGTTACACGCATTTCTAGTGATTACCATATTAGCACAGAGATAGAAAACTTGTATTTCATCATCTCAGAAAACTGTTGGGCAGGACTGCTTAAGAAAATCCATCCCGAAGAATTTCAGCCAATGATTTAAAAGTCCATTGCTTTACTTTCTAAAACAGGCCTGGGATCCTCCAACTCCTAAAGCAGCGATTTTCAACCAGTATGCTACAACCAGTTTTTAAAACATGCAATCCCTGATTATTTAGTCAAGGGCATAGACCTCTTTTCCCCTAGATTGTCAATAAAAAATGATGACAACCAACACAATAATAATTATCTGGTGTGAATGCCCTATCTTGAACCATAAATATATAGGTCCTATAATAATAGAGTTGCATCTTATTGGCCACGTCACAAAATAGTTGCATCTAATTGGTTAATTCTTAGTACCAGAAAACCTTACATACAAGTATAAGGCGCCTCATTTTTTTAAAAAAATCACATTGGAGCAAAAGGATAAGTAATTACTTTTTTTTTTTTGGTACCCCTTTTTTAATCAAAATTATACCCTTTTTTTTTTTTTTGTCAGATTGACAAAAAAATATTAATTTTTTGGTGTGCTGTAGAATTTTAGTTACTAGCTTATGTGTGCCATGAGATGGAAAAAAGGTTGAAAATCACTGCATTAGAGTCCACAGATGGGCTAAAAGGATCCAGGGACATATAAAATTATATGTTAAATTATGTGCCTTTTTTGAGTGTATTGCTTTCATCAGATTCTCAAAGGAATCAATCATTCCACAATAAAGTAGGGATCGCCTGATCCAGGAATTATTTTGGTTGCATTTGATTTCTTATAGTCAGTAGTAAAGGCTGTGTCACTATATTATACTTCAACAAAATTGTCACTCTACTTAAGTTAAAAAGGCCAGGATTTTTTTTTTCTTCCCTGCTTTAAAAAGCTGTGAAGGACTTCCTTCTTGAATTTTATGAAATTCTGATCTTCACTCAGTATGTGATGACTGGGCTATTCAAATGTCACATACTCTGAAGGTTATAGAATATCCTGAGAATTATTGTACTCCTTTCATTCCTCCTTCCTTTTCCCAGCATAAATACTGGAATTTATTATAAACAAGGTTTTTTCAAAATTGATGGAGAACTTTGTCCCTTGATCTACAGGCTTTGCAAATTCTATGATACTATTTTTTTTAATATGTAGAGTTAGACATGATAGGGAGAATGTTTGGAGTTAGGTCTATTTTGATTGTAACCATTATTTGCAATGCTTTCTATAAAATCCTTTGTTAGTATCACATTGCCTATATCACAGTTTTTCTGTTTAGAATTTATTTGAGTTTTTGTAGTAATGAATAGGCTCTTTAGATATAAATATTTTTCATGTCACTGTTCTGTAACCTCAGTTTTTCTTGTTTGGAACAGGTCTGAAGGTTGAAGTGACTCATTGTGGAACAATGAGACGGAAATACCGTGTTTGTAATGTAACAAGAAGGCCTGCCAGTCACCAAACGTAAGAAAAGCTGGTGTTTGTCAGCAAAGATGATGTGAGGCAGCTTGCTTTAGTCAGCAGATTGAGAGTTTTGCTGGCTCATAATGAGATGAGTTATTAATGTGTACTTTTTTTTCCAGCTTCCCTTTACAGTTAGAAAATGGCCAGACTGTGGAGAGAACAGTAGCACAGTATTTCAGAGAAAAGTATACTCTGCAGCTGAAGTACCCACATCTTCCCTGTCTGCAAGTGGGGCAGGAACAGAAACATACGTATCTGCCACTAGAAGTAATGTGTTTGGGCTTCTTATTAATATTCTCTTATTCATCTTTCTGTTGTGGCCCTTTATGGCCTGTAAATTTATACTCACATTTATTTTGGAGTTTTGGTTTTAAGTTTTATTCTAAATTTTCGGTAATATAATAGTATGGAAAACGTTTATCCACAATCTTGCCACTCTGAATGTAACCACTCTTAGCATTTTGGTACACTTCTTTTCAGCCTTTTTATTTTACCTGTTATACTGTAAAGCAGTGTTGTTGACTTTTTTTATTTAATATGATATTAAAAAGCAGTTTAATAAAGTAGATTTTAAAATTTATTTTCATATGTAACTAGCACTGAGTTTGAAAAGATATATACATCTAAATTTTTTATTTATAGGTTTGTAATATTGTGGCAGGACAACGATGTATCAAGAAGCTAACGGACAATCAGACTTCCACTATGATCAAAGCAACAGCACGATCTGCACCAGATAGACAAGATGAAATTAGCAGATTGGTTAGTACTTAACCCTAGTCATGGGAATTAAAAATGTATTAAGGTGGCACTGATCTGTGTGGCTCATCTGGTTGAGCATCACCCTGTAAAGCGAAAGGTTACCAGTTCTATTCTTGTCAGGACACATGCCTGGGTTGCAAGTTCAGTCCCCTAGTCAGGGAGTGTACAAGGGGGAACCAGTTGATGTTTCTCTCTCACATCAGTGTTTCTCTTCCTCTCTTCCTCCCTCCTTTCCCCTCTCTCTGAAGTAATAAATTAGTTAAGTAAATAAGTAAGTAACATGCACACACGCAGTGCTCACACCTCAGTACTCATAGGCTTCAGAATTCATCAGACCTGGTACTTGCTGCATTTTGACAACAAAAAATGTTTCAGCACTTGGTGCTCAAGCGTTGCGCTTGCTAGCAATTGTATGAGTCACAAAACCAGCCCCGCAAGAGAAAATGCTTCAATTGTTGCCTGCTTGCCACTCATGGGAACAAATTAACAGCAAGTACTGAAGTACCACTGTGTATGTGTGTGTATATACATGTATATAGTAGGGTGAGCTACTGAAGAACTATGTCCTTATCAGCTCATACCTTATTGCCATTTCATGAGCTATCAGAAATAAAAGGAATCAGCTCTGACTGGTGTGGCTCAGTGGATTGAGTGCCAGCCTGCAAACCAAAGGGTAACTGGTTTGATTCCCAGTCTAGGGCACATATCTGGGTTGCAGGCCAGGTCCCCAGAAGGGGGTGAGCAAGAGGCAACGACACATTGACCCCTTCCTCCCTTCCCCTCTCTAAAACTAAATAAAATTTTTTAAAAAAAGAAGTAAAAAGAATTATGGAAGTAAGTAATGTGTTCTGGGGGTAAAGCTTAGTGGGTTCTATGAGAAGAGTTAGAGCCTTCTAATTTAATCCCAAACTAGTTAAGCAGAGAACAGATTCTCTCAAGAACTAATGTTTCAATTTAGTGAACTGAAACTTCATTGCTTTCCACCTAAAAGAGGAAGGAAAAAAGGAAGAAAAGTAAAAGTATTATGACTAGTGATAGTAAAAATTTTAACAGCATAGAAGCACTTAGCTCCCAGTATCAGGATGGCAACTACAAGATGAATAAAGAAATATAAAACAGCTCTAACCATACAGGGCAGCAATTTTCAACCAATGTGCCGTGGCAGGCGCACTGGTGTGCTGCAAGAATATTTAAAACATGCAATATGTGACTCTTTACTCAGGTGCACTGAACTCTTTTCCCTTAAGATTGCCCAAAAAAAAAAAAAAATGGACAACAGCCAACACAACAATAGTTGTCCAGTGTGAATGAATCAAAATTATACCTATTTTTTGGTCAGATTGGCAAAAAATACAGCATATTTTGGTGTGCCACAGAATTAGTTCATATGTGCCAGGAGATGAAAAAAGGTTGAAGATACAGGCTTTCTAAGCTCTCTCATTGTTCTAAATGGAGAGGAAGAAGAAGTTATCAATACCACTTTATAAAACTGATGTGATAAGGCAAAATGAAAAATAAAAGGCACCTGGATTTTTTGTTCTTTAATATCATTTATATTGCCCAAGTGAGGAGAAGAAAGTCTGGAAATACGAATATTACCTAAAACAGTTTAAAAACACTTTCAGAAGCAGTCTTAAAGATTGTTGAAAAACGGTTTCAGGGCTCTTTCATTTTGTAAGCCAATTACAGAAGAAAGAATTTTTCCTTATAGTTTTATAAGGAGTGAATAAAAGGTGTTACACCCTGTATTTAATTAGGAAAATACAGGGTGATTCTCATGGATCTTTCTCTGATCTGCTATGACAAGATTTTAAAAACTTTAAAGAGACTAGAACCTCTCACTATCTCTATAAAATCTCAATAACTACTTCCAACTTATTACAGCTTTTCTGTTCATGGAGATAATGTTGTACAGTGGCTAAAAAGTGCTGGCTTTGGAATCTAACAGCTCTGGATTCAAACTCTAGCTTGTCCACTTACTATTATTAATAATGTATTATTAAAATTAAAGCCTCTGGAAGGCTAGTACAGTGATTGAAAGTAGAAAATCTAGAATCAGAATATACATGGTTTCAGATTCTATGTCACTCGTTTAACTATATGGTTTTAGGCCAGTTATTTCACTTTACTAAGCTTTAGTTTCCACCTCTGTAAAATAAAGATTATAAAAGAGCTATGTTTGTAAATACAAGACTACTGTGAAAATTAATTATTAAACATTTAGTCCCTAGCACACCGTGTATCAAGTCTTGGTAAATAGAAGTTGTTATTCTGTATAATCTTACTATGGAAATATATTAAAACACATAAGAAATGAATGGAGTTTAAGCTTGAAGAAAAGATGTACCAGTGACTGGCTTGTGAACAAAATAAGCTAAGGAATAAAACGGAAACAAAGGCATTAGATACATGGAACAGACTAAAGGCTGTTGGAGGGACAGGGGGAGAGGGGATTGGAAGGAAGAAGGTAAAGAGATCAGACAGAGAACATACATGCCTGACCCATGGACACTGGGCTGATGGCCTGAGGGAGAGGGGGGCAGACGCAGGGCGGGAGTGGTAAAGGGGCGGAGGGGGGGTGACTGCAATAGCATGAACAGTAAACAATAAAGAGAAAAATAATAATAGCATAAAAAATAAAATAAAAATAAAAATAGCATAAAAAGAAAAAAGATGCATCAGTGCCTAATTTAGAAAACAACTTTCCCTGCTTGTTGTAGGTAGATTCTTTTTACATATTTAGATCATACAGCTTTTTTAATGGATTGTTTCTCAAAGACTTGAACATTACCCTCTCCTAGTAACCTTATTTGCCCTTTACTCTGAAACCAAGTAAGTATATTTTGAAAAACTGTTAATATATAGCATGCTATAAACATGAATTACACATTAAGAGCCAGGTCTATATTGAATTATGATAAATTCTTTATATGTATGGATAAAATATGTGAAAATTATAATCTGTGTTTTGTACTGGCTTTCTTATCTGTCTCAAATGTATCCCATTAAGTAAATTTTGCAACATGGCACTTTATCTGAAAATACTGAAGTAAATTTTATATAAATTATGAACCAAGTAACTGTGTGGGGGAAGCCATAGTAATTAGGGGAAAAATAATTATCAATAGTTGCTATTAAACTATGTAATTTTAATAGTATATATCTCGATCTTCTAATCAGAGGTTCTTAACCTTACTTAGGCTAGGTATTTCTCTGGCAATCTTAGACCACCCTCCCCAAAGTATATTAGTTTTATCATATAAAATTACCATTTTCATGGGTTGTAGTTACTTGAAATTTCTATTATTCCACCTAATACATTTAAATTTTCTGTAAGTTACCAGGAGGTTCCCAGACTTCCTGCAGTCTGTTAATAACCTGTGGTCCTGGGTTAAGATTCTCTTCTCTGTGGTTTAGGACACCATTAACTAGACCTATTGTAAAACATTGTTGACACAGTGAAAGAAAAAACCAGAGTTCTAATAAGTAAAGCAGGACATTTGGGGAAATTTTGAAAGTAACTACTGACTTTCTGTTGTTAGGTAAGAAGTGCAAATTATGAAACAGATCCATTTGTTCAGGAGTTTCAATTTAAAGTTCGAGATGAAATGGCCCATGTAACCGGACGCGTACTTCCAGCTCCTATGCTCCAGTATGGAGGACGGGTAAAACCTCTTGATAGTTTTTAATTATAAACATACAGTTTCTATGTATGGAAGAAGGGCATTCCTAGCTAAGTGTGGAATTTAGAAAATGTTTTATTGTTGTAGTATTTTTTTGTTTCAAGGTGTCTTTGCTTGAGTTTAATAGAATGTTTTTCTATGATGAAAATATTACTAATATTGACTTAGAATAACCTATTCCATGTAGAATATCAGAGAGAGAGAGAGAGAGATGTGCTTATTGAAATAAACTGTGTTAAGTGTTCTTTTTTGCCATATTTCTCTTTCTTCTTTTTCTGCAGAATCGGACAGTAGCAACACCAAGCCATGGAGTATGGGACATGAGAGGAAAACAGTTCCACACAGGAGTTGAAATAAAAATGTGGGCTATAGCTTGTTTTGCCACACAGAGGCAGTGCAGAGAAGAAATATTGAAGTAAGTTTTGTCATTTGTTTGACTTTGGAACCTTTTTGTGTTTAAATTTTGTATTTCCGTTTTAAATTACTCAGCTAATGTTCTAACCAATGTTGCCTCAGTATGAGGTATAATCACTGAGCCTTTAAAAAGGCTTTTTCTCAATATGTTGATGAAGATTCCTAAATTTGTTAGTCATAGTAAAGTCACTGATATTCTTCTGGCATCTGTGGCATAGCAGGAGCATCATTGACTTTTGGTAGCAAAAAAATGAAAAATGCCACTCCCTAGCTTTTTTACTGTGGATAATTCTTTTTTATTTTTTTTAAAGATTTTATTTATTTATTTTTAGAGAGAGAGGAAGAGAGGGAGAGAAATATCAATATTTTGTTGTCTCTCATGCACCCCTCACTGGGGGCCTGACTGGGAATCAAACCCATGGCCTTTGGTTCACAGGACGGCACTCAATCCACTGAGCCACACCAACCAGGGTATTACTGTGGATAATTTTTTAATCTCATCATTCTTAAGTTTTCACCTTTTTAGAGTAGAGATAATAGTACCTATCTGTTGGGTAAAGATTAAATGAGATTCTTATTTCTTATTTGAGTTCCTTGAAAGAGTGGCTAACTCCTCATTCCCACTTCCTTGCTTTCCAAAATTTGGCCTCCATCTCCAACATTTTCCTTCTTCCCTCAACATGTAAGTGCTCAACAATCTCCTATGTAAATTTAAAAGAAACAAACAAAAGATCTGCAGTTTTCAGATACTTAACTTACTCTCCCAGGCTCTCAAGGCTTCCAAATCTTACTGCTCTGCTGAAACTGGTTTCTGGAAGATCTCCAGTGTCTTGTTAGTTCTAGTAGTCTCTTCTCAGCCATTATTTTTTTTCAAAATTTGTGCAGCATTAGGTACAGTTGGCTCTCTTCTTGGCATTCTCTCCATTCATGCCTTCCTGGTTGCTTTTTATTACGTTGGCTTCTCCTCTGAGTCCTCTCCTTTGGGACTCTGCGGACATTGGGCCTTTGACAATCTCAGGGGCTTCTGCTGTCACTCTTGTTTGAGGAGTCATGCTCTTGTGACTGCCCCCACTCCAAAACTTTTAGGCTTCTCTTTGACAAAGAATAACATTAAAAATCAATGTGACATTTAAAATCATTCATCTCCCTCTTAAGTGATTTCTTGATTTTCACATATTTTGGGACAGAAAACTGAAGCACTATACTCCCTGTATCTTCCTGGCATTCTTTTTCCCTTTCCACACATGCTTCTTCTTACTGTCTCTGCTCATCTAAATACTACTCAGTCTTCTGTGATTTGTGATGCTGAAAGTAATCTCTCTTAACTCTAAACATACTAATTTATTAACACCCTCTTTATTTGCACATGTCACTTTCTGTATAAAATAGAATTATGTTATAATTGTGTAAATTTCTTACTTCCTCTATAGAATCTAATTTTCTTAAGAAAATGATTATTATCTATTTTAAATCTCTACTAAGTGCCAGCCAGGTCCCTCCCTGGTTGGAGGCATGCAAGAGGCAACCAATATCTGTTTCTCTCTACACATCAATGTTTTTCTCTCTCTCTCCCTCCCTCCCTTCCCCTCTTTCTAAAAATAAATGAATAAAATTTTTTTTAAAATCTCTACTAATAGATCCTATAAAGTATGCCCATAATGAATAGTTGTTAAGTGATGTAGAGACCAAGTTATACAAATCATTTCAGAATCTACCTTGTTTCCTTTTATGAGAAATAAATTTTTTTATTTAATTCTGTTCACTTCTTTTTATTAGGTCCAAATCTCTAAATGTATGCTTTAAGATTTACTTATTATTTTTTTCTCAAGTTTTTATCCCGCTGCTTTCAAGTGAAATGTCATAAGGGTAGCTTAACTACAATGCTGCAATTATCTTACTTGACCTTACTTGACCCAGAGACCAAAGAAAAACCCTCCAATTATTTTTCAAGCTTAGAGTTATTCTTTTCATTCTACATTTGTTATTCATGGCTTGATAGAAGTCTCATAATCATTGGGCTTATGGCTCTTTTCAGGCTGACTGAAAATATGCACCTTTATGCTTCTTGAATTAAACACAAATAAGAAAAAAGAGAAGGGATTTTACACATTTTATATCTGTCCTAATGGAACTGGAGTGTTTTTGATCAAAAATGATTCAGATCCTTGATGTAGGACCTTATTTTTTTTTGTTGTTGTTTTTTCATTGAGTGGATTAATTTATTTTTTATTGTATTTTTTCCATTATCATTTATCCCCACATACCCTCTTCCACCTCCATGCATCCCCTTCACCCAAGACCTAACTTGTTTTAAAAACAAGTTATTGTTAAACCTTGACATCATTACTCATTTATCCTAGGCTAAACGCAGACTTTTGTTTAAATATGAAGTTATTAGTCTTTTGTTATTTTTTTCAGTATAGATAAAATGACATTAAAAATGTAGCCCTGGCTGGTGTGGCTCAGTGGATTGAGCACTGGCCTGTGAACCAAAGAGTCACCGGTTCGATTCCCAGTCAGGGCACATGCCTGGGTTACAGGCCAGATCCCCAGTAGGGGGTATGCATGAGGCAACCACACTTTGATGTTTCTCTTCATCTCTTTCTCCCTCCCTTTCCTTCTCTCTAAAAATAAAAATAAATATTTAAAAAAATGCCATCTGCCTAATTTGTTTTTAAATGTTGGTTTCTTTTCTTTTCTTTTCTTTTTAATATTTTCTGAGGGCACACTCTTTCCTGAGATCTTAATTTGAGAAAGGTAATACTGTGGAAGGAAGTCCTGGACCAGGTCAGAATTCTGACTGCCATTTGACCTTGGCCAAATACTTAATGTCTCTGAAACTGTTTCCTGATCTACAAAATGGAAATAATACCTGACCTACCACTTTCTTATGAACCTTGTCAGGATCTCATTAGAAAATATGTAATAGCTTAAATTTATTGAGTGCTTACCATGTCTTGGGCACTGTACTAAGTGCTTTGCATGTATTATCACACTTAATCTGCACACCAACCCTATCCTTAAAGTAATCATTTTACAGATCAGAGAAACTGAAAAAAATCACCTAAAATTTCATAGATAGTAACAGACCTAGGATTAGAACCTTTCAGGCAAACTCTAGAGCTGAGCTCTTAACCAGCACACTCTATTACTAATGCCCTTTGTAAACTACCAAAATGCCACATAACTGTATAGTAGTATTAATGTTAATTTGCAAAATAGATTACTGACCCACATTGTCCTTAACTTCAAGGGCCTGGTGACCTCTTCATTTATGGAACATTTTAACCTTTGCTTCATTCTCCATTCCCTTCCCAAACTCTCTATGACAACTTTGTAGGTATTGACTAGGCAAAGGTTTTATTTTTAGTGATTTCTTCTAGGGGTTTCACAGACCAGCTGCGGAAGATTTCCAAGGATGCAGGGATGCCCATCCAGGGCCAGCCTTGCTTCTGCAAATATGCGCAGGGGGCAGACAGCGTGGAGCCCATGTTCCGGCACCTCAAGAACACCTACTCTGGGCTGCAGCTCATCATCGTCATCCTGCCAGGGAAGACGCCAGTGTATGGTAAGGATATCTTAAGATTGCATTTTTCCTCAAGTATATGATACTCCTTTTAAAATTATGCTAAAACATATCCTAAAACTTTCAAAAATTAAAACATTTTTTAGCTTATAGTGTTTAAAACCATGTATTGTTAACTCCAAAAAGACAAATCAGTAGGACAAACTAAATGGTCTACAAAGACATGTAGACATGTACTTACAGACATGTTCAAGATTTTTATGTCTTCTTGGAGAATTGACCCTTTTATCACTATGTAATATCCCTCTTTCTCCCTGATAATTCTTCCAGTTCTGAAGTTTGCCTGTGTGAAACTAATACAGCTATTCCAGTTTTCTTTTCATTGTGTTAGCGTGCTATACGTTCCTGTCTTGCTCTATTTTTAATATATCCTTATATTTGAACATTTCTTTTTTTTTAAGCCTGAGGATATGTTTATTGATTTTAGAGAGAGAGGATGGAAGGGGGAGAGGGAGAAAGAGAGAGAAACATCAGTGCGAGAGAGAAACATGGTTCGGTTACCTCCCATACATGCCCCAACCAGGGCTGAACCTGAAACTTAGGCATGTGCCCTAACCCGGGATCAAACCTACAACCTTTTGGCATATGGGATGGTGCTCCAACCGGCTGAGCCACCCTGCCAGGGCTTAATGAGTCCTCATATTTAAAGTCAGCTTTTTGAAGGCAATACACAGTTGGTTCGTAATCTGACCTTCCCCTTTTACTGCCTTTTCTGGTTTTAATTGAGCATTTTTAATTATTTCATTTCCTCTCTTAGCATATCATATCAATTATACCTGTTTTATTTTATTTTTATATTGACTTGAGAAAGAGACCAATTTGCTGCTCCACCCATTTATGCATTCATTGGTTGATTGTTGTATGTGCCATGAGCAGGGATTGCGCTTGCAATCTTGGTGGATCAGGGCAACATTCCAACCAGCTGAGCTACCTCGCCATGGCCAATTATAGCTGTTTGAAAAAAATTTCTTTAGTGGTTGCCCTGGAGTTTGCAGTATACACTTACAATTAATCTAAGTCCTCTTTCAAATAATTTTATACCACTTCACAGATAGTGTAGATACCTTATAACGAAGTATTCCTGATTCCTCCCTCCTGTCCCTTAAAACATTGCTGTTACTCATTTCACCTACCCATAAGCTATAATCACCCAATACATTGTTACTATTGTTATTTTAAATAGTTACCTATTCAATTAGGAATAAAAATGTAAAAGAGTTTATTTTAATTTTACTTCCTCTTCTCTGACCTATATAATTTTCTTTGTCTCTAAAAAACTTCTATCCTTCTGGTAAGGCAAATCTACTGCCAACATATTCCCTTAGTTTTTATTTCTCTGAGAAAGTATTTCTCCTTCATTCTTCTAAAAACTGGTTTAATGTGTATTTATAAATCAAATTACGACTCGCATAGTTTCAAGTGTTAAAGCTTTCTGGAATTCTTTTTTAAAAAACAGTCCTTTCATAGCCTTTATCCCATTTGTCTTTCTGATAGAAAGACTCATCATTTGCCACTTCTTTTTTATTTAATTTTTTGTTCCTGAGTGCAGCTACCTGTATTTCAACTGTTTATATAGTTTTGCCCTCTTTTGCCTGAGCCCTAGGATCTCCGTGTTTGTCGCACATTAGCAGAGGCGTTGGCCTTCTTAAGTCAGTCACTTGGTGTCAGGCTTTAATCACAGTTTTCATTCCTTCTGATGTGCTATTTTCAGGGGGGAATTCTTGGGTTAACTTTTTTAAACAAGTTGTGTGCATGGGTGGTAAAATATACATAACATAAAATTTACCACTTTAACTATTTATAACTATACAATTCAGTGGCTTTAAGTGTATATACATTGTTATGAATCACCACTTATCCATTATCCATTTCCATCACCACTACTCATTTCCAGAACTTTTTTATAATCCCAAACAAAAACTTGGTACCCATTAAACAATAATTTCCAATTCCCCCTCCCACCAACCCCTGGTAGCCTCTGTTCTACTTTTCTGTCTCTATGAATTTACCTATTCTAGGTAACTCATATAGTACAATCATACAATATTTGTCCATTTGTTTCTGGTTTATTTCACTTAGCATAATGTCATCAAGGTTTATCCACATTGTTGCATGTGTCAGAATTTTATTCTCTCTGTGGAATAATATATATGGCATAAAATTTACCATTTTAACAAGTGTACAGTTTAGTAGCATTAAGTATATTCACATTCTTGTACAACCATCACCACCATCACCTCCAGAACTTTTCATCATCCCTAACTGAGACTCTGTACCAATTAAACAATAGCTTCCCATTCCTCCCTCTTCTTAGGCAACTACCATTCTTTCCATCTCTGCATTTGACTATTCTAGTTTCCCATGTTACTATTATTATTGTATGATAGATGAATCATACAATGTTTGTGACTGGTTTCTTTCATTTAGCATAATGTCATCAAGGTTTATACATATCATAGTATGTGTCAGAATTTTTTTTCTTTTTAAAGCTGAATAATAATACATTGCATGTGTGTACTGCATTTTGTTTATCTCTTCATCCATCAGTGGACACTTGGATTACTCCCAACATTGGGCTTTTGTGAATAATACTGCTTTGAATGTGAATATGCAGCTATTTGTTCCAGTCCTCTTACTTCTTTTGGGTGTATTCCCAGAATTGAAATTGCTGCATCATATGGTAATTCTATGTCTAGTGTTTTTAGCAGTTGCCATACTGTTTTCCTCAGCAGCTGCACCGTTTTGCATTCCTGCCAGCAATGCACAAAGGTTTCTATTTCTCCACATCTTCACCAACACTTATTTTCCTTTTCTTTTTTTTATAAGTCATCCTAATGGGTGTAAAGTAGTATCTCATTGTGTTTTTGGTTTGCATTTCCCTAATGATAGTGATGTAGAGCATCTTTTCATGTGCTAGTTGGCCTCTTCAAAGAAAAGACTATTCCAGTCCTTTGGCCACTTTTTAATGGATTATTTATTTTGTTCTTGTTGAGTTATGGGGGTTTTACTGTTTAATTGTTCCTACTAGTTACTAGCTTCATCAGCTTCTGCTTGTAATAAGCTTACCTTGGCTCTGATTATCTGTATTCACCTGTCCTGGGATGGTAGTTTGTTCTGTGACCTCAGGTCTCTGATACATCTAAGAAAAGTCATTGATTTTTCGGTTTGTGTAGATTTTGCCTTGTGAGGACAGGAGCGATGACTTGTAAGCCTTTTTACATATTGGAGCTATAACCAGCATCCAGGGTCTTTTTAAAATATGAATCTGATTGTATCTCCTTTCCTATCACCCCCACTTTAATCACTTTTAATTATGCAATTGATAAAATTAATATGTAAGTGAATCTTCTAAGGATCTGCATACTCAAATCCATGACTTTCTGCCTCTTCAGAATTCATCTCACTTTATACTTTTTTGCCCTCACAGAAATTCTTTGTTCATCCCCTTCCTTCTACCTGTATTGCTTCTCATAACCCACTTTCCACCTTTCACCAAGCAAATACACACTCTTGTGAATTTAAGCTCAAATGTCCCTTCCTTGGGAAAAGTTTTGCCTAACCTCCTTTACAAGGTCTAATTCTTTCACTTGTATTGTCTTATAGCACCTTGTACCTCTACTTTATGTTGCTTTCAAAGCAACATTTGTAATGTTAAATTTGAGTTGTAATTAATGCCATTTCTTTGACTATAAGCTTTGTAAAGACAGCAACAGTTTCTCTGTTAACTCACTATTGTATATCCAGCACCTCGCACAATACTAACATGTATTATGTGCATGTTAAATATTAGTTGAATGAATGAATAAATCTTTAAGGAGGGCAATTTGTCAGTATCTATAAAAATGTATAAATATATATATATACACCTTTGACCCCTCAATTCTACTTGTAGAAATTTATTCTGAAGCTATAGTTATACAACCAAACAAAAAAAATATACAAGGATATTATTCATAGCATCATTTGAAATAATGAGAGCTGGAACAAGCTAAAAAGTCAGTGTATGACTGGTTAGATACCTTATGGCATTTAAAAACAGGATAACTATAAGAACATATGGTATTATTAAGTGAAAATGGCAAGTTACAAAACAATGTATAGTATGTTCTCAATTTTTATTTTAAAATGCTTTCTATGTATTTTATATATAGGAAGTTATATATACTGAATTGTTTATGGTAATTATAATAGCAGAGAAGGGGAAATAAACAAGGGCTTTTTATTCTTTCCACTGTAATACCGCTGTATTTTTAAATTGAAGGTTGGAGAACAGGATTATAACTGCATTAAAATCATATAAATGAGAAAATTCTTGGAAGAGAGTACAGTAAAATGCTAACAAGGGTTTATATATCATTTTTTTCTTTATGCTTTTTCAGTCATTGTGGTTCTAGTTTTTTTTAAGATTTTACTTATTTTTTAGAGAGGGAAAGGGAGGGAGAAAGAAAGGGAAAGAAACTTCGATGTTTGAGAGAAACATAGATTGTCACCTCTCAAATGCCCGCGCAGCTGGGGACCTGGCCCATAACCCAGGCAAGTGTTCTGACTGGGAACTGAACAAGCAACCTTTGATTCCCAGCTGGTCCTCAATCCACTGAGCTATGCCTGTCAGGCATATAGTTCTTTTATGCTGGTAAAAATAAACATTCTTAGACAAAGAAAAAAACAATTGGGAAAATTATCAATAAATACTTAAGCTGATCTTCAAAGCAGTATACATTAAATTTTAACAGCATTGTTTTAGTATTGATGTAATGTTTGCTACCTTGTAATACAGCGATGTATTTCAAGGGGAGAAACACAGAAGCTATTTAATTCTCAGTAAAGTTCAACCTTTTTTCTAACTAGAGATATCTGCATTTTTTCCATAGCGGAGGTGAAACGTGTAGGAGATACACTTTTGGGTATGGCTACACAGTGTGTTCAAGTCAAGAATGTAATAAAAACATCCCCTCAAACTCTATCAAACCTGTGCCTAAAGATAAATGTTAAACTCGGAGGGATCAATAATATTCTTGTACCTCATCAGAGGTAAGTTAAGTTATTCACTTAATAAAATGTTCATTACTTTTTAATATTTTAATTTTTCTATATATTGCCACATCTAAGATCTGCTTAAGAAACAACTTTGATGATTCCTGCCATGGGAGATAAGTAGATATTTTGGCAAAAAATTAAAAGAGTTTGGATTGGCAAGATTAAGAGATTTCGTTGTGAAAATCCCCTCCCACCTCCATTTTCATTTAGTATGCAAAATACTTCTTGCCTAGCTAGAAAGTATTGAGAGCTTTATTTATTTCTTACTGGATAACCTAGCTTGAAGAATTTGTTCATTATTTGATAGTCATCTTCATGTTATGTAGAGTCTGGGGGAACAGAGAGGACATGTCAGTTCAGTAGATCAGTTAAGTAAACCATGTCAATCCTTGCTGCAGTCCACGGGACGACAGATGTTACTGTTGGAGCATCATGTCTAAGAGCCATTAGGAAGTATGAGACAGAATGAGCTAGAAACAGGAGGGGAAGAGGCTATTGTCTGGGGAATTGAACAGCAGGTTTCCTTTTCATAGTTGAAGCAAGCAGGGCTTTAAAATGTTAAATATCTTGACCATTATGTACACAAACAAGCATTACAATAAGGATATATGTTTAACATAAAAGGTCTTTTTTTCCTGGTTTTCCATGCTGCCTCTACTCCCTATCCCTATTAAATATGAGATGAAATTCATAAATGAAATGAATATAGAATTTTATCAACAGTCCCAAGAACTAAGAAATAATCATTTGAATCTCAAAAGATTACAGTTTCAGAAATAAAGTGAACTACTTTAGGATGGTAACTACATGTTACTCAGATTTATACTTTTGGCCATGGGAGGGGGAGTAGTAACCCTTTCTGTATATAGTTTAATGATTTTTTTTCTCCTTAAGAGATTTACATAAGCTAAAAATGTAAGTAGATTCAAAGAGATTAATACAAATTGGTGAATTAATATGAAGAAGTTTACATTTTATGCCTATTATGAAGAACACTGCCAGCAGTTGCCTTTTGCAACCACCATCACCATGACTTAAGGCAGAGAACTGCTCCAAATAAGGCATTGAATAGACCCGCTGTGACAGCTTTTCCTTCATTGACCAGGGGGGATTCATGAATTAAGAGAATAAAGCTGTCAGTATTCCAGGCCTATGAAGCTGTCCGTATAGAATCTCCTCTGTGCTGTGTCAGCAACTTGCAGTTGTGTTACAATAGCATGAAACAGATGAATGGATAATGAAAACAATGGATTAACTAACTCTTTTTTAAAATATGTTTAAGACCTTCTGTGTTCCAGCAACCAGTGATATTTTTGGGAGCAGATGTCACTCATCCACCAGCTGGCGATGGGAAGAAGCCTTCTATTGCTGCTGTGAGTGTCCTTAGGCCGATCTATCTTATCTAAAATTTAGAAGGTCAACATTTTGGTTTCAGCTTTTGAATTTTAATGATAGTTTCTTTGAAACCAACTTTTATAAACACCAAATGTTCTATATAATGTTCTTATATAGAACATATAGACCTTCATATGTTCTTTAGGTTTTTGAAAAGAATGATTCTGCTCTGGTTTGGGGCTACAGGTTCCATATATAGCTATTAAATCAGGTTTATTAATTATATTACTCAAATCTTCTGTTTCCTACTTTAATTTGTCTCTTTGACCTCTCCATGTTTGTATCTTTTCAATTACATTTTGTAATTTAAAGAGCTTGCTTATGTATTTCAGTGGTGTCTTTGATAAGGAAAAGATGCATTACAGATAAGATTGGTGGATTGAAATTTTTCAATATAAAATATCTCCCACCTTTGTTCATTTTAATACCTTGCACTTGAATTCTTTGTAATACCACCACTCCTGCTTTTAACATCTGCCTACTATAGCTTTTCCCACTTCTATGCCTGTAACCATTCTGTGACAGTTCTTTTTAAGTGTATTTCTTATAAACTACAGAAAGCCAAATAATATTTTACCCAGCTTGAAAATTGCTTCCTTTATGGCGCAGGGGAGAGTGGAAGAGGGGGAAATGGAGACAACTGTACTTGAACAACAATAAGAAAGAAAAACTTAGAAAAAGAAAATTGCTTCATTTTAACAGCTGCCAGTGTTTTCAAATGTCAACATATTTTAGGAATACTTAGTAAATTTTAGAAATTAAGCTGTAAGATTTTATATATTTTTATTATCCCTTATAATAATCTTTCCATCAATTTTAAGTTTCAACAATCTGATAAACCTTACTTATCTTTGAAAATGCTAATAACATTAAAAATTTTACATATTATTCAAAAGCTATTTTCATTAGTGAAGAAAATTGATTTTTGTTTATTAATAAATTATGTTGCTTTATATTCTTATAGTTATGCATGAATTGTTTAATTTCAGTGTCCTAGAGATGGTAGTGAGTCACTTGATATTCATAAAAATGTTCTTATAAAAGATAAAATAACTTATAAAAGAAAAAAAAGAAATTCAAAAGACTTACTTTGGATTTGCTATTTTGAGGTCATTTTCAAAGAGAGTTTAAGCATATTGGAATTCTTTTGGACTTCTGGGTAGTCACTGTACTTTTCTACTAAACCTATTTCTATGAAATACCCACTTTTATGATTATCAGAGATCTTGGAAATAGATTTTATTAACTGATTCTTTTTGCTGTATGGCTTATTTTCCCAAGAACTTGAAGACTAGTGTATGAAACAAATATAAGTAATAAATGCTACATAGTATAATAGATATTACCTTGATTGCAACATAAATTAAAATTTAGATTGCCAAAACCTAGTGTGTTTGGAGAATGTTGAGAAATGCAAGGAATTGAAAATCAGTATAGCAGCCTATGAGGCTAGGAAGATTTTGTGAGATTTTTTTGTGCAGTCAGAAGGGGTATAGATTTTTTTTTTTTAATGGGGATACCATGCAGGGGGAAGATAGAAGATTTTGGTTTGTGTTTTTCTCGTTTGTTTGGTTTTTTTTGTTTGTTTTTTGGTTTTTTTCATATAGAACATGAAGAAAAGCTTATATAAATAACCTCAGGCATATAAATAAGTAGGCAAGTTCTGGCTCATTTTTGTAAAAACTCTTGATTATTTCCTAATGTAAAACAAAAGAAAAATGTAAGAATTTTCTGTATTTTGGTTTCAAAGCAGTAAGATATATCTAACAAGAAGTAGCTTCCCTAAGGACCAGATAGAAAACACAAATACATCACAGTAAAGCTTGACTATGGATTCAAGCCTTCTGGTCTAGGACATTGCAGTAAGAGAGGTAAAATTCTTTTAACATTTATGAAACATAACAGTTCTAAGGTGATGTCGAAGTCTTTAGTATGGTTTTTGGTGTGGTTTGCTAAAAGTGGGAAAGATATAAAGAGAAATCAAAAGTTTGAATGGATCCTCTTTTTTACTTATCTTCTTTCTCTTACTCTCTTTATGTACATCTTTTTGTCTTTTTTCCCCTTACTAATCATTAGGTCTACTAACAACATCCAAAAATTAGAATCTAATTGTTAAATGAGAAGTGCAGCCTTCTTATAGGGAAATAATTTTTGACCCTGTACTGGGCCTTTTATTTTGTTCTTCACTGGGAATGATCTATTTTTTATACTCTCCAAATGAACGGTGGTAAATAGTAAGGTTATAATAAAATACAAATTTAAATGAAACCCATGTACTTGCTTTCAATTTTTTTATTACAGTAAGTTCATATTCATGTAGTTTTGATTATCTTAATTTTTCTTTTTCTTTACTTTTCCTACTTAGGTTGTAGGGAGTATGGATGCCCACCCAAGCAGATACTGTGCTACAGTAAGAGTTCAAAGACCCCGACAGGAGATCATCCAGGACTTGGCCTCCATGGTCCGAGAACTTCTCATTCAATTTTATAAGTCAACTCGGTTCAAACCTACTCGTATCATCTTTTATCGGGATGGTGTTTCAGAGGGACAGTTTAGGCAGGTTGGTTGCCTGGTATCTCATCATACTATGGTTAAATCAGATACTGTGTTTATAATATGGTGTCTAGTTCAGAAGTTAGAAGCCTTAATTAAGTTGAGCGTTCCTAAAATCAGAATTTCTTGCTTCCTTAGAGATTTCCCTTTTAAAATGTTTCCTATGGATGTGAAAGCCTAGATTGCTAAGACCATCCTTGATTTCAAAGACCATGCTCTAATAATAGTTAAGAACTATTAGATGAAACAGATGAGATTAAGAAATACTAAGATTGCCCTGACTGATGTGGCTCAGTGGGTTGGATGTCATTCCACAAACTGAAAGATTGCAGGTTCAATTCCCAGTCAGGGCACATACCTGGGTAGCGGGCCAAGTCCCCTGTTGGGGTGTATGAGAGGCAGCTGATTGATGTTTCTCTCACACATCAATGTTTTTCTCCCTCTCTTCCTTCCTTCCTATCTCTATAAAAATAAATAAATAGTTTTTAAAAATACTGAGACTAAGCAATTATCTTAGTTTGAAGTCTGTGTAAGAGAATAGCTGACTATATGAAATCTTTCCATTTCATCTTCTCTAGGTATTGTATTATGAACTACTAGCAATTCGAGAAGCCTGCATCAGTTTGGAAAAAGACTATCAACCTGGAATAACCTACATTGTAGTTCAGAAGAGACATCACACTCGGCTATTTTGTGCTGATAGGACAGAAAGGGTAATCTTACATTTGTTGTAATACTAGCATAAGCTAAGCTTATCTAACATAGTTCGTACAGCACTTAAACAAAGGCTCTCTGCCAACAGCAAAGTTTCTATTATATAGTAGCAGATCTCAACAAAGCAGATTATGAGTATAGAACTATCAAAATAGGTTAATATTTAAAATTATTTAACTTCCTAGAATTTCTAGTAACATTCCAAATGTTCAAAATCCCATTCATGCTTTTTTGTTGTGAAGAAACTCAGTTTTAAATTTTTTTTCTTTCTATTCATAATGTCCTTAAATGTTAAAAGAAAAAAGGTACATTCTCTTTTTAAAATATCTTCTAAAAATTAGTTTTTTAAAAAGCTAGGGACTTGCTAGAGTGATTAGTGGAAATCCTTGCAAACTAACTTTTAAACAATGCTTTCTTAAAAATTCACAGAATTATTTTCTGTATTTTATAATGTGAATATGTATTTTTATAATTAGGAAGGGGGTGGAGGTATATGAAGTCTATCCAGAAAGTATCCAGCCATGTACTATGAAAAATAAAGACATTTATTGAAGAAGATACAAGAAATACTGTACATAGGACAGTGACACCTCAGTCCCCTTCAAAGTAGGCACCTTGGGACCTCACATGGTCCTCCCAGTTGCCATCAACTGTCCCATCGAATTTTACTGAATCCCATCCAGTCTGAAATCTCTTCCCTTTCAAAGGTAATTTTAGTTTGGGAAAAGCCAGAAGTCGCAGGCGCCAAATCTGGGCTGTAGGGGGCTGAGTCACCTGGGTGACTTGATGTTTCATGAAAAAACTCTGCATGAGATGGGAGATGTGATGCATGAGCAGGCGTGTTGTCTTGATGAAGCTGCTAGTCACCAGTTGCCCATAGCTGCGGCCTTCTGAATCATCTGAATAGTGTCCACAGAGGAATGTTCAAGCTTAGCACAAAATCTGATGCAGATTCGTTGCTCTACTCTCAGTCATTTTGAATATAACAGCCACACAGTACACATGCTCATTCAACAGCATCTACTACCACCACTGAATGGTACAATGAAGTTGTCATTGTTCGCGCATGCGCATTCCAGTCCAACCTCCTTGACTGCCAGGTTGCATGGATATCTCTCAGACCGTTCTCATCATATTAACAAGGGCTGGACATTTTCCGAGTAGACTTCGTATGTACTTGAAAGTGTTTTATTAGGAGCTGTCTCATTATTTTGAACCATTTCATTCACATACCTACTTAGAGAAAATCATGGCGTCTGTTTCCTTGCAAGATGTTGAAACTGCTAGTATAAAATAAAAGAAGTGGCCTTTGCAGTCACTTCTGTGTTAGACCCCCAGCTCTGCCCTTTATTGTATGCTAGTGGGCAAATTATTTTATATTCCCTAGCCTTAGTTTCCCCTAACAAATGGGAATAATACCTAACTTGCAGGATATCAGGATTAGAAATAATGTATGTAAGGTACCTGACAAATAAAAATGGTTAACAAATGGTGACTATTGTTGATATTGCTGTCAGCATTCTTTCTCTCAAAGTACAGTGTTCTGCAAGGAGAATGCTAATTTTCATAAATTACACATACAAGAGTACATGTTATACACAAGTACCATAAATTAGAGCACTTAAAGTAACTTGAAAAATAAAATTCTAAGTCGTCCACCCATAATGGGATCAACTACCAGCTAAGCATGTAGTAGAAACTAATAACTCTTTGTTGTTTATCATCTCTCACTTTGAGTAACATTTTAGGAATAGTAACAAGGACTAGAATAAGGTCTTCTCTTAATGCCTGCTTAAGTAATATTTCAAGCAGAAAGTAGTGAATTGTGGGATTAGCATATATATTTATACATTTTTAAAAGTGCTTTCAGACACATTTTTTATATTTGCCTTGTTTACATTTTAATCAAACAAATCCAGGTTGGACGAAGTGGCAATATCCCAGCTGGAACAACAGTTGATACAGATATTACACACCCATATGAGTTTGATTTTTACCTCTGTAGCCACGCTGGAATACAGGTAAGCCAACACTTTGGGTGAAATGTTTTAATTGAGGAACTTCCATTAACAGGTATCCCTTTTTTTTTTTAAGATTTTATTTATTTTTAGATAGAGGGGAAGAGAGGGAGAAAAAGAGGGAGAGACACATCAATGTGCCCCCTACTGGGGACCTGGCCCGCAACCCAGGCATGTGCCCTGACTGGGAACCAAACCAGCAACCCTCTGGTTCGCAGGCCAGCACTCAGTCCACTGCGCCACACCAGCCAGGGCTGTATACCTGTTTTTAATCTCAGAAAAAGGAGAAAGAAATACCCTTCTCTGCACTTCAAATTGTTTCCATGTGAAATTAGATGAAACTTTTAATAAATAAATTTCTTCCCCTTTCATACTTTGAGAAGGGCTTATTTCTGTTTGAGTCAGTGCTTCTTAAACTTCCCAGCAGCAGAGAGTGAATCTGTATTCCCAGGATGTCTGAGAGAATGGAGCCCAAAACTGCTTTAGGCTACTTGCCATTGATTAAAATAGAAATCTCAGGAAGATGTACCTTACTCTACAGTTGTATCTTAAAGCTTTGTGTCTATACATTTCACATACACTAACCCCAGTTTTACAGCTTTAAAATTACTGTCCCACTCATTTATCTGTGTTCTTATATCTGCTCATCTTTACAGTTGATGTTGTACATTTTCATGGCGGGTAATTAAAAACAAAGTTAAAAGGACTTCTAAACTCTATATTTTTGGAGTACATGTTGAAGCCTAGTGTTTCCCTCCATGTATCCCAAGGGACACTGCTACTATGACTTTTTAATAATTACCACAGATGAAAGAAAAAGGTTTTCTGTTCAAATGAATTTTGAAAATGCTAGTTAAACAAGATTTTTTACTTTGGAACTTTTGGATACCACTGATAATGCAAGTGCATCTTCAAAACAGGAATATTTCCCCAGTGTATTTAACCAAAAACTTTAATTCTCTGTATAGCCCATTTTCTGATGGTTTTATTTCTGTATTACCTGTCTCATCTCTGGAATGTGTGTCTTATTCATTACTGTGTGGCTGGCACCTGTTACAGGACATGGCGTGTAGTAAGTGTTTAGTAATATTGAATATGTGTAACTGGACAATGTGTTACACAGGCATTCTAGACATAATTTGGGGGAGGTAGATTTGATAATAATTTGAATTTTATCCCCAAAATCTTGCACAGTGTCTGACAGACAAATACAAGCTAACCTTTCTCCATTACTCCTTTGCCACTGCCATTTCCTTATTTCATTCCTTCATTATCTCACGCCAGAATGAATGGAGTAGCCTCCTAACTGCTCCCTTTGTTTTCGGTCTCTTCCTGTTTCTAATCCATCTTTCATATTATCACTGATGTTATTTTCATAAAACCTCAATCTCATTACACCTAAAAACTCTGCTGTAAAAACAAACAAACAAACAAACAAAAAAACTGTGGTGCTTTCTCTGCCACCTACAAGTGAAAGTCCAAATTCTTAAACATGTCATTCAATCTAATGCCAAATATTCTTTTCAACTTCTTTGTCCCATCATATACCATACCTTGTTCATACGGGTCTATTAGTCATTCCCCAAATACACCATGAAACGCTATGCCTCCTGTGCTTTTGTTAAGGTGGTTCCTCCTCTCTGGTATCTCCTCACCCTAACCTCCACAAAAAAGCCAAATCTCACTCACTCCCCATTTGGTGAAGAACCAAGGCTTACTCCAATTACTTCCCTTGGTATTCTCTTACAGGACTAAGTGCTGGCAGTATTATAGCCACTTACTAGTTGTTTTATTATTGTAGATGTTCTGTCTCTAGTCCTCTATAAATTTTGTTTTAAAAAAACAAACCAGGAAATCTTTGACTTTGTTAATCTTTGAATCTCTATTATCTAACATAGTAACTAATACACAGGAACTCAATTAGATGTTCTGGTGTTTTTATTATGGTAAAATATATATAACATGCAACTTATCATTTTAACCATTTTTAAGTGTGCATTATGTACATTCACCTTGTCTTTCACCGCCTGGCTTATTTCACTTAGTATAATGCTCTCTAGTTTCATCCATGCTGTCGTGAAGGGTAGGAGCTCCTTCTTTCTTTCTGCTGCATAATATTCCATCGGGTAAATAAATATACCATAGTTTTTTGATCCACTCATTTACTGATGGGCACTGAGGTTACTTCCAGCAGTTGGCTGTTATAAATAGTGCTGCTATGAACATGAGGTGCATAGGTTCTTTTGAATTGGTGTTTTGGGATTCTTAGGGTATAATCCCAGCAGCAGAATTGCCAGGTCAAAAGGCAGTTCCATTTTTAGTTTTTTGAGGAAATTCCATACTGTTTTCCACAGTGGCTGCACCAGTCTGGATTCCCACCAACAGTGTCCTACGGTTCCCTTTTCTCCACAACCTCGCCAGCAGTTGTTGATTTGTTTATGTTGACCATTCTAAGTGGAACCTAATCAACAAAACAAATAAGCAAGCAAAATATAACCAGGGACATTGAAATAAAAAACAAACTGACAGTAACCAGAGGGGAGGGAGAGAAGGGTAATGCGGGGGGTGGGGGAAGGGTCATCAAGAAACATGTATAAAGGACCCATGAACAAAGCCAAAGAGGGGAAGGATTGAGGGTGGGAGGTGGGGGTGGGGGAGAATGGTGGCAGGAAAATGGAGACAACTGTACTTGAACAACAAAAAAAAAGAATATAATAATTAATAAATAATAATACAGGAATAAAAACACATTATTATGCAACCATATCACCATTTATCTTAAGAATTTTTTAATTTTCTCCAACACTCTGTCCCCATTAAACACTAACTCCCCATATCCCCCTTTCCCCAGCCCCACCATTCTACTTTCTATCTCTATGAATTTGACTATGCCAAGTACCTTTTACCAGTAAATCATACAATATTTGTCTTTCTGTAACTGGTTTACTTCATTTATAATGTCATCAAGGTTCATCCATGTTGTAGTATGTGTAAGACTTTCCTTCCTCAGTAATACTCCATTGCATGTTATATACCATTTATTGCTTATCCTTTCATCTATCAGTGGATGCTTGGGTTGCTTCCACCTCTTGGCTATTCAGTGCTGCTTTGAACATAGGTGTGCAAATATCTGTTCAAGTACCTGCTTTCACTTTTTTTGCATGTATACCCAGAAGCAACTAAATGTTTTTTTAATCAATTATTAAATTAGAATATGTTTTGCTAATGTGGAAACCTGGCTTTTTATATAACTTAGTCTGTGCTGAATATTTATTTAGAAGTTTAGAAATCAACAGAATATGTCATTGTCTTCTCCGTAGGGTACCAGCCGTCCTTCACACTATCATGTGTTATGGGATGATAACTGCTTTACTGCAGACGAACTTCAGCTGCTAACTTACCAGCTCTGCCACACTTACGTGCGCTGTACACGTTCTGTTTCTATACCTGCACCAGCGTATTATGCTCACCTGGTGGCATTCAGGGCCAGATATCATCTCGTAGACAAGGAACATGACAGGTAATACAAAAGCATAACAAAACTGATTTTTACCCAAATTCATGTATGACCTGCATGTTATGATTTTCTTGGGAAATTTCTTCGTTTCCATGCAAGTATGTGCCTCTCTGTTTACCATAAAGACCTGCCATTTAGAATTAAAGTTGCATACGCTGTTAGAGTCAATGATCCATATGAAGAGCAATGGTAGTCAAAACTGACTGCTCGTGATAAGGGTTCCCATTAAAATGTGCAGTCTAGGCTTGTTAGTAAGAGAATGACGTAGTGATTTACTTGCTCTACCAAATTAACTCAAGGGAGAGATTATTGCTAATAAAAGTGATATATACCAACAAAATTAAAGGATATCTTGGATTTGCTTCTAAATAATCCTGGGCAGGTGAAAGAAATAAAATTGGCCTTGAGTTAATAACTGGAGCTGGATGATAAACATGTAGGAGACAATTATACCAGCCTCTATTTTTTTTTAATATTTTTGAAATTTTTTACAACAAATAACGTTTTTCAGAATAGAGTTTGTTTGTGTGTTCATTGCCAATTCTCTTACAGTGCTGAAGGAAGTCACGTTTCGGGACAGAGCAATGGGCGAGATCCACAAGCTCTTGCCAAGGCTGTACAGATTCACCAAGATACCTTACGCACAATGTACTTTGCTTAAAAAATCCAAGAATATTCTCTGAGAAGAAGAACTGAAAGATGAATTGACATACAACGTATGTTTCCATGGAGTCTGTAGAGCGGGGATGCCTCCAGCCATACAGAAACCAACACTGTGGGGACCAGGGTCTGATTTTTATGTTGATACAAGGAAGATTGTTTACTTCATCAAGGAACACAGCACCATTATGCAATATGAAACCAGCCAACTGCTTTTTTGTGCGGTCTCCTGTAGGAAGTATCGCCATTGTTTTGATTTCACTTTCTTGTAGTCTAACCCTTTTAATGCCTTTACCTCAAGTTGCTTGGCAGCACAACTATCTTTGCAAAAAAAGTAAAGAAAAGGTAAATGATGATTTTTAAAAAACACACCAACATGAATAATCAGTGATTGTTCATAATTATGTGTGCAAAAAATTTAATGTGCATTCATGTATTCTTGTAAAAAGTATCTGTGTATACTTTAAGTATATACATGTATACTTCATATACATATATATCTGGATCTACGTTGATACTAGATATATATGTTCTTTATATATATTTTATAGTTCATTCCATTGGGAAATTTCTTTCCCTTTTATTGTCCTCTCACCACCACTTTTATTTCTCACTCTACCTCCCCGCCTTATCACCTACAATTTTTTTTTCCTTAATGCTACCAGTAACATTCAAATGTCCGTATCTGATTCATTTGAATATGAAGCATGGCAAAGTAGACTTTTGTTTTTATTTTGTACGCCCATTCCTGTCTCTTGTCTCATACACAATACTGAGTCCAAAACTCTTGATATTGCTTTGTTAAGGAGCAAAATTATTTTATGTATGTGTGTGTGTGTATATATATGTTTTTGTGAGAGTCTGTGTCTGCCCCCTCTGAATTTACATTTGCCATTTGTGCAATGTGTACATAAGCAGCAGCAACCTCTTCTTTTTTCTTCAGTGAGTTTGTTAAAGCTGCTATAAATATAAAACCTTGTCAGAAGTTATAACTCTTTCTTTCTATAAGTGATATGCATTCTGAACTCTTCTGTTTCTATGGGTTATACCCATGGAGATCCCTTAAAGGATTTTTTAAAGGGTAAATATTTTAAATGATTAGAACTCTGTAGGGTTGAGACCTCTGAAGTTGGAGGGAGAAAAAGATGGAGTTTTGTTTTTGTTTTTGTTTTTGTTTTTTTGCTAGTTTACTTGCTGCCTCTCATACCTTAATGTGATTTTCATATATATATTTTTATATATATGTTTGTGTATATATAAACATATATGTATGTATTTTGAAGTATAGCTTCCTTTTCTTTTATATTTATTAGAATAGTGCTTTAATGATTATAGAATGGTATTGGCAACATCTTTTATAGAAATATAATCATGTTTATTTTAAGAACTGACAACCTGTTTTTGCTATCTTTTCGTGCAATAAGCAGTTTTATAGGAAAGCTGTGTCTGTCTGACATCTCTACCACAAATAGTGTTAGAAACAGGCACCTCCGTGATTTGAAAAAAGCCGAGTGATACAGCCTTAATTTCAGAAGGAAAGTTTTTTAATTTTCAAGTCTAAAGCCAGTCTGACCTTGAATATTAAACACAAAATTGAACTTTGACTTAAATGATCATGAATAGATTAAAAATTAGAAGACACCTAAATTCTTTGAAAATAAATCATGTTTATGGAAGAATCATACTGGTTAGGTGCCTGTTTTCATTTACTAAAATGAATCAGGAAAATGTGATATTTTAGAAAATATTTTTGCTAATTTATCACCAGTGTAACTTTCCTTTTAAAATTAGGGTTATGGTGACAGAGGAAGTTAGGTCTTTGATTATTTCAAATGAGTTAAATTACTGAAATTTGGGAGAAAGTTTTGCAAAATTTTCTTTTATTTATTTCACTTTAAGGTATTAAAAAGTACTATAAAGCTGTCAAAACCAAGTTCACCAGTAACATTGGATTCAGGGGAGCTTTGCACTTTGTAACTCATGAAAATTGCATTTTAATATTCATTTGCACTGGTTCAGAGTATAACTATTACAGATTGTTTCCAGTGGGCATTGTTACTAACCTTTCAAAATTTTATCTGTTCTTGAAAACAAATGGATTTGCTCTACAGTTTCTCTCTTACCTATAATCCACTCTTACTGCCAGTTTACTGTATTTTGAGCCTAAAATCTGAGCCCATGTCCTCCAACAATTATGAAATCTTTTGTCCCTCTGTCAGAAAACTAAGAAAGTACTGTATTTTGTATGTTTATTATATTGAAGTGTCTGAAATGCAATTTACAACACTGTTTCAAAGCTCTTTACATGAGGTAATATTTGTATAGTATAGTATATACATTTTTTCTCCCAACCCTACCCCCTTCTCAAAAAAAATCCTATAAAGCATGTATTTCTTCTTATGTTGAAATTTCACTGAATAGAGTAGTCAGCAACATGGGCAAGAGAAGAAAAGTGTGTTCTAGGTGGTAAAAACGTGTTTGCTGTGTGCTTGCTCAGTATGAGTAAAACATCTTCCTTTATCAGTGGGAGTTACACAGGTTCATGTGGGAAACTTTAGGGCCCAGGGAAGAACTGTAGATATACCTGTTTACTGCTTTACCTACTTTTCTTTTAGCTACTTAGTTTCACATGCACTAGAATGAAGCCCATAATTTAAATCTATTTGGAAGGACTTTTACAAAGGAAAAAAAATATTTTTAAAATATAAAGCTTTACCTTTGAAGTGAGTTCTTTTTTACGGTTTCTAACAGTTTCAACATTATTAGTTTAAGGTTGGTTAACTTGAAAGAGTATGTATAGTATATTTCTATTTTGCTTACTAACAAATTAGTATGTCACACTTAATTAGAAGAAACATTGTACTTAGGATTTTAAGATAAAAGACTAAGAGGTAAATACTTTTTGAATTTTGTTTTAATTATTATTGCACTTCTGGTATAGAATTCCTGATCTTTTTTATTTTTTAAAAAAGATTGTTCTGAATGTGATGGCCATGAAACTCAAGAGTGACCTTTCTGTTCCCGCCCTTGCTCACTAACTATACTATGAATTCTAAGTTTCGGTCTGCTGTTTTCTGTGATGTACAGTATACGAGTGACTTTAAAATGTCAGATCCAGCAACTGGTGTAATTGGTGTTCATGCAAAGAAGAGTTGGGAGTTTAATGTGTATCCTGGATAGCAAATGAGTCCATGTAAAGTGCTGATACATGTTGTTAGACTATAGTCTCAAGTTACTGGCATTGAGGACCATACATTTATAATACTGTAGCTGCTATATTTATTTAAGTGGAGTCTGACACTTACTACACCAAACAATAAGGAGATGAGCAGGATTCAAGGCTAGTGTTAGAACCCCCTCTTTTTCCCCTAAATAACATTAAGAACATGAAACATCAAGGTAACAAAGGGTGCTGCCATTCTACTTTCAATTTAATATCAGGATAGTCTTTATTTGTTTTAGCAATAGGGATTTTTACTTTTAGCAGTTTTGAAAAAGGGTACCTCAACCTCTTCAGTACTGGTTATTTTCACAGAAATAAAGATGCCCTTTATTTCTTAATATTTTACCTTTTGCCCTGGCCAGGTAGCTCAGTTGGTTGGAGTGTTGTCCTGATGCACCAGGGTTACAAGTTCAGTCCTCGGTGGGGACATGTTCAGGAATCAACCAGGGAGTGCATGAATGAGTGGAACGGCCAACTGGTGTTTCTCTCTCTCTCCCCTTCCTCTCTCTCGCTCTAAAAATCAATAAATAAATCTAAAAATATATATATATATTTTATCTTTTAACAAGTTTCTCAGAAAAAAAAATATTCTTCTATGGAATTCTTCCTGTTTGTAACCTGTTAATTTATTTCTCTTCCTAGAAGAGAGTCTAAAAGGAATTCTAGTAGGAATGTACTGGGGGTTTTGGAAGGCACATGATAAAGATTCATCTCTACCTTCTAGCATAGGGACTCCTGGCCTTCTACAGTCCTATACTAGTATTCCAAATGAGGTTCTCTGATGGCCCACCACTGCCTAATGTTTACTTGTATGTTTATACTAAAATGGATTTTAGTATGATAGACCTCGTGAGAAACTGGGTCGTGACAGACTTAAGGTCTAGGGAGATAAAAGCCGAGTTGCCATTAAGTAGAAATGGCTGGCAGAGGATCTCAGTATTTAAGAAAAAGGTGAACACTCAGAGTGCCAGTAATACATTTGAAGTAATTAGAGGGATTATAGGCCAGGAATTAGAGACCCTTGTTCTAGGAATTTGGTGAGTGTTTTCAGGGGCTAACCTGAATTTACCAGGGGTGATGGTTTTTATGAAGTGGATGAAGCCAGCCACATGGTTTTAGCTGGAATATTCTGTAGTCTTGCCATGTAAAATTTGATAGTGATGTTTTGCCAACAAGCTTAACTGACAGCTCTGCATAATTTTTATTCAGTATCATAAAACCTGAGTTAAATTATTTGCTTAACTCATCATCGTACATGTTCCCCTATTGAATACTTTTAACGATAGGTTGCCCCAAACAGTAACTTGCCACTTAAATTACCTTTTGTATCTCTCTTTACTTTTCTCTGTTCCTCCTTCAGTCTGTTTCTTGTTTTATAAAAGTCTTTTGCCTTTAAAAAAATTATCTTTTATGAGTTATCAGTCAAGCTTCATTGGCTTGGCATCTTTGTTTTGGCTTTTTTATCTCTAAAATTTTAATCTTTTTCATTTTGAGAACTCATGGATGCTTCAAAGCTACAGTCATAACAGTTGGGAGGCTGTGTCAAGGATGGTGGTGTAACTCGGACTCTGGAGTCAGTCTTTATATTCTTGTTTCTCTCCCATTTGATCATGTAAAGCACTTTTGTGATTCTGCAGAAGTCAAAAAATAAGCAAAGAAAACTTGGTAAAATCAGTACTACAGAAATGTGAAAGTGAGAATTTTCTACAAAAAATCTTGTTTTTTTTTAAAAAAAATCCTGCTTATACTAACATTCTTGATCAGTGGCAGTGTTAGAAATGATACTGTGATTAGTGAAACCTAAGCTGACTCCCAGGAGGAATAAAATCCCTCTCCCCTCCCCGCCCTTCTTCTCTTCCCCTCTCTTGTCCCATCACTTCCAGTCCCTTCCCTTTCCTCCTCTCTCCTCCCCTCCCCTCCCCTTTCCTTCTCTCTCTCTCTCTCTCTCTCTCTCTCTATATATATATACCTTCACAAAAGGAAAATATTTAGACTTTTTCCTCCTTTTAAAAATGGTACATTTCAGTTTATAATTTTCCACGTCAGTCAAAATAATTTATTTCAACTAAGGTACAATGGTCAAGGCTTATACGAATGTCACCTACTACTAGTTGAATTTTATTTTTCTTTACCCATCAAAGATAGTACTCTAGGTTTTTACATTGCTGATTAAGCCTCAAGAATCTTTTGCTTTTAAAGTATGGAAGTTAAAGGTTCTAATTCAAATTAAAAATAGATAATAAATTTCATATGGACGATTGAGATTTATCAATGAGAAATTGGTCAAAGTACCAAGTAACAAATAGTGTCACAAAATGAAGATTCTGCCCAATCATATGTCCAGCCATTGTTTTCATTTCTCTTTGAAATCAATGTCTGAGGCAACCAGAATCCAATGCCTCTAGGGTCTCAGTAAAGCAGAGATACTCTTTGGGGTGGACCCGGAATTAAATTTAAATTTTTTAATCATTTTTTTAAAAGCAAGGAGGTTCTTAGAAAGTGCCTTTTCAGAAGATGGTGCTAAAGATTTTTATTTTTCAAATAGCATGAGGCTAAAACTTTAAAAAATAAATTAAATTATTCTAGAACTCCAAGAGTATGAGTTTCATATAAACAGTGTTATTTGTTGTCCTGAATCTGGTCCACGGGCATGAAGTGAAGCTTTTATTCAGTAAAGTATCTAGGCAGATGCTCACCAAATATATTTTGTAAGTTTGAAAACAAAATTGTTAATGCTTTCAGTTTTCAGCTGTGTTGAAGTTGATCTATCATGCCCATAAAACAGCAAATTTGCTTTAACTTTTTAACAAGCGTATGGGTGAAGTAGCAGGTGCCCCGAGGGAAAGGAATCATATGTCATAGGCCACCTGTCCTTTTTGTCCCGCAGCCTAGACTGGCCCTTTTATAAATTAAATAATTATTTACAAAATACTGATTGTTAAAGGAGAGCCAAGTCATCATGGAAATCAGTTTAAGAGAATGATTCTGTCTCTATATTTAGGGAAGTTTTCTTTTTTAGGAACCAAGAAATATTTAAATTATTCTCCCCCCCCCCCGCCCCCAACATGGGGGAACTATGAAAAAGGATGACAGTGCATCTGAAAGGGGGTGGCCAGTTCCTTAGACCCAGAGCGCGCGGGGCTGGGCTTTGGAGCAAAGAAGCAAAGGGAAGGTAACAGCAGGACCATTCAGAGTTTAAATTAGAAATTTAGTTTTCTACCAGAAAGCAATTTTCCCCCAGACTAGGAGCAAGTAAATAGTTGTATGTGATCACCTAACCAGTTCTTGCTTGTGAATTTGGCAAGTATTCTTTGAAAAGAGTAGACTCAAAACAGAAAAACACCACACCTCAGTAACCTTGTATGCTGCATTATGTAATAATGATAGTAAAATTATATTGTTTGTTTGGAGTGTACTATGTTTGCAAATATCAATGCACATTAAACGTTCATTTTTATAATGTCTTAATAGCAATTATGAGTTTATTTTTAATATTAGTTTTTCTATTGTGATGTTTATATTTATTGGCAATTTGTGTGCAACTTTTATATTTTGCTTAGATGTTGGTTTTAAGGTATTTTATTTTTATAGATATTTCTAGCTTTCCCTCTTTCTTTGTAATATTAGCAAAGACTAAGGTGGAATGTTAATATACCATCCAAAACTACTAATTCTATAAAGTCTAGAATTTGGGTTTTTACCAATAAACCATTAACACTATTTTCTAACTTAGAATATTTAATGTTGTTTATATAGTGGGCATTAAAAACAGTCTTTAGGCAGATTTCTAAATGTGGAGGGGAGGTGGGGCTTTTTTATAAGTTAGATTTCTTTCCCTTAAGTAGCAAACTAACACTAACAGATTGGACTTACTTTACCTGATCTGCAGTTTTGGGGCAACTTGTCAAATAAATGAGTATTACAGTTCTTTTTTTTTACTTCAGCTGCATTGAAACTGCTTAAATGGTTGTATCTTCCAGCATTAGGATTATACCATTTTTTATAGGCCTGGAAAACAAATAGCAAATGATCCAGAAGTCATTGCTAATTGACTTTGAAATGGTATTTTTTTCCCTCATAATTATGTTATATGCAAGATTTGCTACCCTGATCTTTTCCCCCCCGCATGCTTTAAAGTTGAGTCAACCCTAAGCATCAATGAAGAAACAGAGTTTAAGTGACATGGGGAGCTAAGGATAAAGACTAATTAATATAGTATTTCAGTTAATTAAAAAGTTAGCAAAGTTCCCTGGCTGGTGTGGCTCAGTAGATGGAGTACTGACCTGGGAACCGAAAGGTCACCAGTTTGATTCCTGATCAAGACACATGCCTGGGTTGCTGGCCAGGTCCGGGGGGCGGGAGGTGGGGGGGCCAGTGTGCGAGAGGCAACCAATCCATGTTTTTCAAGCACGTTGGTGTTTTTCTCCCGCTCTGACTCCCTCCCCTCTCCCTCTCTAAAAATAAGTAAATAGAAATCTGTAATTTAAAAAAATTAAAGTAATAATGTATCAATGTGAATTAATTGAAAGGAGTGAAAAGCATTATAGAATATTAATATCAAGCAGGCATGGTCACTCCACTTTTGTAGTAAACAGATCAAGCTTATTTATATTGGTAACTAACTTTTTATAAAGGTACATGAAAAAAAGTGACTTCTCTTAAGCAGGTAAAATATTTCCATTGTATTTTTACACTGTGAATTTGCTTGGTAAGCTTTTTTTTTTTCTGTAAGAGATTAGAGGATAAATATTACCACATCCTCAGAGTTTTAATTTCTAAATTATCAGAGCTCAGTGTATGGCATTTTGCTGTATTATAATCTATTCTTCCACTGAGAAGGGGGTAAATGAGAAAGTTTCAAGTAATTGGGAAAATGTTATTTTTATATTATGTAAAATTTTGCAATTTAAAGTGAGTCAGCATGAGATTTCATATACACATTAGCCATATTGGGGGGTTTTTTTTGCATTTTTGCTAGTTACAGTAGTTTTTATATACTAATCAGAGCTACTTCCTTCACCCCTTCTGGCACAGTTGAAGATTGGTACTCTGATTATAGCAATTTGTTGCTACTAAATAAAAGCTAAATATGTTTCAAGCAGTCAGATATGTTTTTGTTGCAAGTATGTGCCCCCCTCTTAAGGATATTTACTGTGTTTATAACTTTTAATAGTTTTATTCATTATGTTTCAGCATTGTCCTAGGATGACAGGCATATAATTATAGACCAACATTTTTAAGACAGCCTCAAGTAGAAATAGTTGTTTATGTATTTATTTTTTTTCCTTCTGAAATTTCATAGGAACATGACACATAGAGCTTATTTTGCTCTTTTAACTGCTTCGCTCCATAAATCAAGGGACCAGGCATCAGTACTGAGTTACTGTGGCGGACTACGGGGTGACTTGTTCATATTTACAGTCCACCTCTTCAGAAAGGAATGTTTGTGCATTGAGTAATAGTTCACCCCCAAAAAGAACTGTCATGTATAGTCTTATATGAGTAAAAAACAGATGGAAGTGTTGGTCATTAGAATTTTGCTTTTTTTTGTTTCATTATTTCCAAAAATTGACTGTATGCACATCTGTAATTTTATGTTTTTAAGTTTAACAGGCTGTGCCAGAGGGAGATTACTCTTGGTATTTAACGCCTAAATCTTTCCATCTTTACTTTGTGGCTTTAGTTGGAAGGACAAACAAACAGAAATCCCTAATTTGGCCCTTTAATAATATTTTCAGCACAAAGAAGAAAAGGCTCTTTCTACAAAGATGTCACAGATAGGACTAGGACTATATCATAAGAACCTATGAAAACAGGAGGTCTTTGTAAAGAAATGAACTAGTGGGATTATGAGGGTATGTAGTGAGGAGGGAAATGAGGAAAAGACTTGTTTGCTAGGATCCTTGAATAGGAACCTTACAATTGTCTATGGTTTGTCTCGTTCTCACAACCACAGTGTAAAAAGTCACTCGAATGCGCAGGAGAGACCTCAGAAGAGGCCTCTGTGTGTGTTGTCCCACATGGAAAGCTGCATCTGTTCCCATCAAATCTGAGAAGACTTGGAAGTTGCTTCTGCATTGTAATAAAGAAATTAAATGAAGTGTTTATCCTTAAGTAGACATTGCTATCAACACGGGTTTTCCAGCTTTTTCCTTTGCATAGAATACATCAAGCAGGACATTTCCAGAGAAGGTAGTTTTTCCCACAATGAAAATGTTTTCGGTGAAAGGTTGAGGAAAAGCACTGATAGGCTGTAATGAAGGAGGGAATTTGCCTCCCATAGACGGTCTCACCAGGTTAATGGAGGCAGTTTGGTCCCAGGGAGCTTAACAAGAAGCTTTGGGTTTTGGTAGCCATAGACTTGGCTCTCCAATGGTAATTAATTGCGAATACCTCCCTGTTTCACAGAAAGTGAGTGATCTCAGAGTACTGATGACCACCCCCGCCCCCAAATGTGCATGAGCTCTTTTTCTAATTCAAAAGCCAGGAATAGCAAGCACTAACTGAAATCTTTCATAGTTTGTCCTGTAAGATTCTTTGAAAGTTTTGCAGGAGCCTTCTCATTTCTTAGCCCAGGGTACAGCCCCTTTCTCCTCTTAAAAAGAAAAAAAGAAAAAAGGATTTAGGAGTAGCTTATATAGAATTCTACTATGAGTAAATAAAGTCTTAATACTTGGGGAAAGAGGATCACATGCCACAAGTTACAGCTTGCTTGAGAGACCAAGCACTTTTTAATGTTCAGGTTCTGAAGCTTTTCCTTTGATACCATTCTTTTATTTATTTATGGGCCATCCTGTTTTATAAAATAATCCCTTTTTGCCATCTATGAATCGTGCAGGGCTCACCCCCAGCCTACCCCCCCCCCACACACACACACAGTTAAAAATAAAGAGGGAGGGATAAAAGAAAAAGGGTATAATGAGAATCATTAGAATGTAACTTCACTTAATCCAGAAGGAAAGAAACCCCAATTTGGTTAAGTGGGAATTAAGATTGAAGTGTTAATGTTTGCAGGTATGATCTCTAGCCATAAATTTTTTTGCTAGCTTTAGAGTGATAATGTTGACAGAAAAATGTATCTGAAATAGGATGTTACAGCAAAGTGATAAAGTTATTCTTGGAAGTAGTATTTCAACCTTCTGCAACAGAGATTCCCCATATTCTTAAGGAAAATTAATACAGCTTCTGGTTTTAATGAATCAAACTTTGACTTAAACTTTAAAAGATTCGTTACTTTTATTCTGACACATTTTCTTAAATATATAGAAATTATATTGAATGGACACTTGGACCTTTTTCCTCTTAATTTACTTGTTAATTTATTCAGACTTAAGTCAAATATGTCTCACATATCCCTCTTAGTGTGTGCAAAATTCCATAGTAAAAAAACTTTTAAACTCATTTCCTAGTCAAACCTGAGCTGTAAAAAACAAAGCATTTCAAAATATTTTCAAATTGCAGGAACTTTTAAAAGATCACACCTGGATTAAGACTGTTAAGAACTTGTTGCCTTTGAGGATTTAGAAAGGGCTCTAAAACTTGAGCTGGAGACTTGGAGTTTAACCAGAGCTCTGCCACTAATTTGCTCTGTGTCTTTAGGCAATTTCCTAATCTCTCTATGCCTAGTTTCTTCTTGTAAAACCATAGCGACAATACCTGCCCTCAACCTACCTCGCAAAATTGCTGCAAGAATAGAATGTTTGTGACAGTGCTTGAATACCTGAAAGAAAACCTGTTCGGAAATTTCAAGATAATACTGCATAATCTTGTTGTATGAAGGGTTCATTCACAGTTTGCCTCTCTGAAAGGATCTTTAATTACCATAGATCATTTTATTAAACAGGTATCAGAGAAACTTAGGCCTTCCTGTGGTATGGTGTTCACTGACAAACATACCCTTTTCTGTTTTCTCCCCTGACAGATATTCAGCACCCAGGCTGAATTTTCTTGGCAGTAATCCTTGGCAAAAGTGTAACTCCAAAAATCAAACTCCTTTTAGTGGTGCTATGGCAGCTGCAATTGTATTTTGAGGTAGATGAATGTGGTGAACCCATTAGATAATCAGAAATTAACTTCGCCTTTCCCTTCAGGCATTTTTGCTACACATTGGCATCAAAGGCTGTTGTACAACCACGTAGCTATCCCTTTGTTTCTTGGCAGATTTTTGGTACCTTGTTTTGGAGTAGGGAACTAGGTCTTAAGAAGGAAAGTGTGTTTATTTCACTCATCAGTTTGCAGAGTTGAACCTTGTTTTCCAATCACCATGTATCTGTAAAAGTTTAAGTGGAAGATTTCTTTTTCTTCATTTTAATTCAATTTGCAACATCTGCAGGTGATATCAGGCAGCCCGTTAGTGTCTGACCCAGATATCTTCATGGATCGAGGGCAAAACCTTCCATTTTGATAGACAACCCGTTTCCCCAGGGGCGGAGGCTCTTTTTCCTAGGAAATAACAAAGGGCACGTCACCACAGGTTGTGTAAGCAATTCCTTGTTGCAACAAACAAGTTTTGATTTTGTTTTTAAGAAACAATGCATTTTAGGTACACAGGGTATGGATACATTCAACATTTATTTTTTACCTTATAGATTCGGGCTGCCCCTTGTCACAGGCAGTTGGGCTTTTCCAACTCATCACTAACATAGATGGTATCTCGCTTTTTTTATAGGGTAATGAGAATTGCAGGTACTGGAAGTAAAAAGTTGAGAACATTCATGTTTGGAAAATAAAGTCCACCTTGCTGAGTGAGACAGCTAAGAACATTGATATATCAGGAATACTTTTAAACAATTTTTGCTGTAATGGGTAGCTTTAATGTTTCTCTTCAGTTATAGATAGACCCATGAAAGTATTACTGTAGCATTCTTGTGGAGTAGTACGTGGATGCATTCGCAGGCCGTAGGAAGCAGTGGGGTGTGTGTGTGTGTAAATATTCTGTTTATAACACTATGTGTATTGTATAAGTTTAAAGAGAAAAATAACATGTTTCTTTAGTGTTTCGGGGACTAAAATTGTAATAGGACCATTCCGGTGTAATCTGACCCCTCAGTCTGGAGAACATTGATATGACACAAATGCACACGCCCTTAAAGCATTGCTCACTGCTCCCACTTTTGATAAGTGCTGCTTCTTTTTTTAAACCCTAAGTGATGGAGGAGGACATAACACTCTTTTTCAAGGGGCTCTTCTGAAAAGTAAAATGTAAATATATAGGACGTGTGGGGAGGGCGGAGCCACCTGCAGGCACCCTGCAGATGGACAAAGAGCCTTTTAAATTTTACTTTTTAACCATCTTGACCGTGTGTGCCTATTTGTATTGCAGATGTGAACTATTTTTGGGGGTCGATATCAGTATGTTTTGAAACTGAATTATTGCATAAAATCAGAATAACTCCTTTTTCCATCTTCCTTTTCCACACTAACTGTTCTTGCCAAATATTTCTACTGATACCAGGTTTCTGCGTGGTAAAATGATGGGACTCTCCAACCTCCTTCAGCTTCCCTCCCCTGTCTTACACCTGGCCATACGTTTTTTGTTGGCTTCCCACAAGTAAGAACAGTTTTCTGTAGTAATTCAGAGACTGAAGAATTTCAAAGTGTTTTATCTGTAAGCCTTTCTTTGTTAGTGTTTGGTTACGCAGTAACATCAGTTAAAACAATGGAGTGAGTCTGAGTTTTTAATGTGCTATAGGACCAGATAAGATCTTGAATTATACTAAACTTGACTGGCACATTTTATTAAGAGGAAATACGGCGGGGGTGGGAGAAGTCTATGATACCTTTGTAATCACTGTATAATTAGAAACACCAAATGCTCAATCCTATCACTGTGTACTTGGGGGCCAGGCCTGGATTTGATTGTCATTTTAATTCCTTTAAGACTATATGTAATTATGATGAGCAGAAGGAAAATAAAGTTTTTAAACAAAAGTACTTTTTTTTGGTATTTAAAGTTTGGTTGTAAATTTTCTACTTTTAGTTCATTTCTCTTCCCAAAAATTACTACGCAAAACTTAAGGTTGAGATTGAGAAGCTTGAAGAAGTCGCTTTTTAAGCAGTTCCTTCAATATTTTGTTAAATTATCGTAATTCTTTCTGAGCCAAACTGTCACTGTAATGTCCTGTGACAGAACCACTCCTCTTTTTTTTTTCTTTCTTTCTTTTTTTTTTTTTGCCATTCTGCCTATTGGAAAGGTTCTATGTTGTATTTATTTTTGATTCTTGATTTAAAAAATAATAATGGTTTTCATGTTGCTTAGCTTCAGTTTGAAGTGTAATTTTCACTAATAACTGCAATAAAAAGAAAAGCTTTGCTCCAGACTTTCTGTTGTGTGATATCATTCCAGCTCCTAGGTAAAGGAAACCAGCGTGATACCGTGGACGGAGTTCAGGTTTCAAGAGGCATGATGTTTTGGACTCAAACCTGGATTTTATGACACTCTGGACAAGTGCCTTGGTACTTCTGAATCTCAGTTTCCTCTGCTCTAAGAAGATAACAGGAGGGCTGTAGTGACATTAAATGAGATAATACAAAGAAAGTACCTAACAGTGCTGAGCATGCAGACGGAGCTCAGGTTTTAAAGAGGTTCTCCCCCCACTCCATGTTTTCTTAAATAGAAGACATTGGATGGAGTGGAAAGAAAAGGAGGGAAGAAGGCTGTAAAGGAATTTAAGAACAATTAGAGGGAAAAAATTGAAATGAGCTGGGGGACTCTTCACCGGCCCAGAAGTGGCTAGACAGCCCAGGTGTAATAAGCAGGAAAACACTGGACTGAACTTCTGAAACCAGCTCTCAACTGCCGTACCCGTGTATCTGTAGGCATATTACCTCATTGTATCATTGCAGTTACTGGACTAAAATCAGAGGTCTCAAGTTGGCGGGCCAGTTTTGGCCTGTGAACAATTCTTGGTGTTTAAAATAGTTTTATTAGTTGCTACCATTTTGAAAATCAGATCTCACAAAAATCCAGGCTGTCTTCTCTTGAAAGGTGAGGAGCTTGAGCAACTCGGTATCATCTCTCCCTTCATGGCTGCTGTCGGGAAACTCAGCAGCAGTTGCCCCCTGCAGATGGGGCAGGCTGCCTCCACAGCCCCCCGCACTCTCTCTGCCTCCCCTGCACTGGCATTTTTCTTGCCACCACTGTACTCAAAAGTGCGAGGGGAGGCCTCACAGGAATGCTTCTGAGGACAGGCTCCTTGCCTGGGGGAACTAACTGCTTTGAAGCAATCCAGCCTGAATTATTAAAAACATGTTCCTTCATAATTTCCCTTTACCCTATTTATGTTCTCCAGAACATCAGGAAATTAAGTCTAATCCCTTCTTGCTATCATATATTACATATTACATACATATTACATATTCCCCATTCTCGTCTACTCCCAACCACATGTCCCCAGACTCTGCAATGCTAACAACACAGTTTATGTTCTTGAAGAATCTTGGGACTAATGCTAAAGAAGTGTTAGTTAGCCTACTAACACATGCTAATGGGGTTGTGGTTTGTCTGTCTGTCTGTTCTAACTATGTGTGTCACTTGGTAAGTTTGACAAACTGAAGAGAATCACTAATGCCAGTCTGCCCAGGAACTACACTGGTATATAAGATTTCAAAAAAAGTAATGACGCCCAAATTCATACAGTTAAAAAGGAGAAGTATGTGTTACAGTAACACTAAGGCCATGCACTGAAAAATGTAATAGCAAAAAGTGTGGTGCTGGAAATTATCACAATTATCTAGGCAGACTGTAATAAGCCTATTACTTTAAAATGTGCTAAACTGGACAGAACGAATCACCAATTATATTAAAGCTCAACTGCTTGAAATTTTTCTTCAGAAAAGGGTGCTCAGAGCACCACACGTAAACATACAGAAATGAGATGGCAGACTAAGGTAAAGTTCTAAGGTGTGGTTTGGGTTTGGGGTTTTTTTCTGGTTTTTTGTTGTTTTTGTTTTTTGGGTTTTTTTTTGGAAGAGCGGTCATACATCTTGAACTGTAAATTTCCATGGTCTTCATGTTTCAGTCGTCCTGTCATTTGACAAATTCCTCTTGGTTGCTAAGACTTGCATACCTTGTGGGTGCTTTTAGAAAATTAATTACGTTATTCTGCCAATGCCAGGAAAGGATGTGGTCATTTTTGCAGTATTTGCTAAAATGTTTTTATCATGAAGGGGCCCAAAATCTTTAGTTTTATCTGTGGGAGATAATTGTTTTCCTATGTTGGGTCACTTTTATTACTTCTACAATGTCCACAGGCTATAAAGATTTCTGCAATGCCTTTATAGAGCAGCACTCGTCTCTACTAAAATGTCAAGAATAACGCTTAGGCCCTGGCCAGAGTGGCTCAGTGGGTTGTAGCGTCATCCCTTAACTGAAAGGTGATTGGTTCGATTTCCTGTCAGGGCACGTGCCCAGGCTGCGGGCTCAGCCTCCGGTTGGGCCACGTGCAGGAGACGGCGGCGATCGTGTTTCTCTCTCACATCAATGTTTCTCCCTCTCTCCCTATACCTCTCTCTAGATTGAGAATAAAATAAACCTTTACCAAAAAAAAGAATAATGCTTGGGTATAAATTTTATTTATAATTATAGACAAAACAGACACCTTAGTGACTTAGGATTATGAAGCCTGATGTGATGTCTGATTTTCAGCTGAAACCAAATATTAATAATAGACTTTTTACTAAGTGATTTTAGGAACAGCCCAATTCAAAAGTCCTTGAAACTGCTAAATGTAACAAAATTACTCTTTCTTTCCTATATTATACGTTGCTAAGTGGAAAAACTAAAACCAAAACCAGAACGTAGGAAGAGTTTTGATGCAGCACCAGACAGGATTTCAGTCACACCATCATTCAGATGGTTTTCACTTGTATTTTATACAAATGTGAAATTAAGTTTACTTAAATATATGTAACATATATAAATTTATTTTTTCTAATTTATTTTTGTATTTTTATAAAGAATTTAGATTATAAAAGTTTGCCATCTGTGGTATCTCTTGGAATAGTATTTTTAAAAATCTATTAAGAGGTGCTATCTAAACCTTTAATGAGAAAGTATTACCGTTGTTGCATTAAGGTCCCTTAGATATTAAAGTCTGCACAAAATTATCACACTGTACTTTGAATTTAACAAAGCTACTTTCCATTTACTTTAACTGAGAGACTTTTCTTTCTTGCGTAAGAAGAGTGGGCTTTGAAGATGGGCAAACCAAGCCGGGGAAAGTGGTTTCCACACACCCGCGCTGGGCAGCTGAAGCAGCAGGCGCTGCTCTCTGACTGTGTGCTACACGGCACTGCAGGGCCCGTCAGAAGGAAGGCCTGCGTGAGTGTGGTTGGTAGGGTAATAATACGGGTGTAATGACTTAGAGTTTTAATTGGAACATTCCACCTAAAATGCCATATGGTGTGATTGAGTGTGATATTGTTACAGACTTACATGCTTATGATTCTGTAATAAAAAAGGGGTGTTATTTGTGCTGGACCCTGTACTTAGCCTTGCCTCAGTCTCAACCTTGAGGATCTCAACGTGAATTTATTTGGCCTGAGGCAAGTGCAAGATCAGCAAAAAAAGTAAGCTGGAAAAAAGGCCAGAGTAGAGCAATTTCCTCTGGAGTGAGGTACGAACAAACAAAAATGTCGAAATTAAAGTGAGAGAAGCCAACTCTTCCCACCCGCTCCATGTTTTGAAAAATGCAATTTAACCCTGGATGGTGCGGCTCAGTGGATTGAGTGCGGCTGGGTCACTGGTTTGATTTCCAGTCCGGGCACATGCCAGGGTTGTGGGCCAAATCTCCTGCTGGTGGCACGCGAGAGGCAACCTATTGTTTTGACATCAAAGTTTCTCTTCCTCTCTTTCTAAAAATAAATAAATAAAGTCCTTTAAATAAATGAATAAAAAATGGAACGTACTCTGGAGAAATTATACCCAACTCCCTTGGCAAACAACTCTTAAATAAAACCTCAAGATCTTCCACTATAACTTGGAGGAGTTTATTTGACTGTAAATAGCCAAAGCCAGTCCCAATTTAAAGTATAAATCTTCTACTGTGACACTAAATTGTTGTTGCTTCAAAACTATTTTTACAGTCACAGTTCTCACATTTCTAAAGGAGCAATTTCTAGAGGAAAGACCAAAGTTTGATTTAATAGGAAGCCACAACTTAAATCTTTGCTGTCATTTGTCAAGCATGTTAGTAAGCTGTTTAGGACTTAACTTCAATTATCTACATATGACAGAAAGAAGATAAAAGAAGGGGAAAAAAGTCCTCAAATTTATATTTTGTTTTTCCACTTAAGAAGGAAGATAGGCTGAAACAAAGCAAGCTTTTAAGATGTTCAGTTTTGCATTTCTGCATATTGGAAATAACAATATTTTAACATGGTCCTAAACAGAGAAGGGAGAATCAAATGATTATTCATCCTCTGAATTGTCTTTACATCTATGTTTCTCTTAGATTTAAATAAACACCAAAATAGTAGTTACTATTTTGTTAGAGATTGACCGCTTGAAAGAAAAAAAGAACTTACCTTGAAATGAATCCAGATAAAAGGTAGATAATAATCATGGAGAAATTATAATCTGGTGTTCAGTTAGCTTATAATATCTATAATGATTAAGAAGCATAGTAGCGAATTTCAGTAGGAAAGGCTTGGGAGATGGAGTATGAAGAAGTACTGTATTTGCCTTTAGGCATTAGAAGTGCAGGCTAGCCTTGCCTGGTATGGCTGGTTTAATTCCCAGTCAGGGAACATGCCTGGGTTGTAGGCCAGGTCCCCAGTTGGAGGCATGCGATCTCTCGCACACTGATGTTTCTCTCTCTCTCTCTTTCTCCCTCCCTTCCCCTCTCTCTAAAAATAAATAAATAAAATCTTTAAAAAAAAAAGCACAGCCTCAAGAAAGATACTCAGGCTTCAGAAGATAACACACCAAGCAGACTGTGCAAACATGCACCTCCAGGAAAGGTTATCTTCAGTAGCTAGATGTGGGGATACCTTACACCTTATCAAGAATTATTTTTCATATTAGAATAAGATCATATGACCAAGTTTTAACTAAAGTACTTTTAAACATTGTTCTAGTTTGATAAAAGTTGTACTGTATTTTAGTCATTGGAGTTTGCTAAATTAGGTAATCTATGACATTTACTGGGAGGAGAAAATTGAGAAGAACAGAGAGGATGCACACTCTAAGACTTCACAGACTTTAAGAGAAAATGGCTTTCTGCAGAGACATTTCATGCCTTCTTTGGCTAAATCTCAATCACTTAAAAAAGTTATAAATTCACATTGTTTTGTTTCACATTTTTTTACATTTTAAAAATTTTCTTGCTTCATTCTCTAGGATCCTTTTTAATCCATGAGAATACTGAATGGTTACTCAGGTTCTTTAAACCTGAAAAGGCAGAGCAGCCGACTGAAAGATATTACAACCAGACACATACCAGGCATGCACATATCTTCCCCTTCCTAATGTTCATACGAGATGTGGCACTTTATCCAAGAGAAACCATTCCCAGGGCAGTGCATATATTAAACAGAGAAAAGGTGTTTATTTCTGCTACAAACAGAGTAACTCACTCCTTGGATATAAAGGATATTCCTGTGTGAGGATTCCTTTGAGCACATGGGGCTCTTTTTACGAGTCCACGTTTGACCAGATATCATCATAATCACAAAACACAGAGCTAAAGCTGCCCACAAATTGTTGTTAAAAATAAATTTCCTATTTAATGTCAATAAATACATGAGTCCACCAATAAGAACCAAAAATATCCCCAACTTAAAGAGATTGTGATAATTTGTAGGCTGTCTGATTCTGATGTTGGCCTTCCTTGTCTCAGTTCTCAGCTATCCATTTATTTGGCCATTTGCTCAGGTAGGAGACCCCTTTCTTCCGAATAATAAATGTCATCTGATCTAAATTTTCCTTTTAGCAGAAAAATGGAGGAACTTGAAACTGACATCAACTGGAGTGTCTGAGAAGCCTCAGGGTTTTCATCATAATCCACTACAGCAAAAAATACTTCCCTGGTGAATGCACAGAAGTGTTGCCAGGTATTTGCCAAGATCTTAAATTCTTCGGCAGCATGTTTGCATATTACACATGACCTAAACTTCTGGACCACGGTAAACAGTACCATAATAGAGTAGTTTCTTTCTAGTACAAAATAATAGAACACGGCAGTATTCATTCCTATCGCTCTGTTTTTCTTGGCCCCATTCATCAGCTGCCCGACCTTTCCTGCTAATACCTTCCCTTGGCAGGGAGTGGAGTCTCATGAGTCATGAACACCAAGGCCAGCACCACAGGCAGAGATACACACCAAAGCCACCATCACCCTGCCATATTTGTTTACTTCATTCTGTTATAAAATGTTTCAAAACGTATAAGCCAAAATTTGATCATTTCTCAGAGCAAGTAATTTGCCCAAGGCTTTTTTTTTTTTTTTGGTCTTCTTTAATCCTAGTAAAAGAGCTATATCACAAATTCCCATGGATGTCTGGCTTATGAGCCGTATATTAGAATTTAGAAAATAGTCTATGGAAAAAAGTGTTCCATGGTGAAAGAGGTTTGGAAAATGTTCTGGCCTCAGTCTTTCTGCAGAGCGCCAGACTTGCATCTCTCACATTTCTGGACAGCACCTGGACCCACCACAATCACCTCAAACTTCTCGTAAGCCAGCTTTACCCTCTCCTTGCCTACTAAGCTCTTGGTTCTCTGCCTCGCCTTCCTTTTGAAAGGCTAACACCATCCCACCAGTCACTGAGGTTTTAAAACTGAGGAGTCTTTTTGGACTCCTCTCATTCCCTCATCCATCAAACCTGAACTTGGCCTCTGAGGCAAACTGCCTGCATTGGATCCAGGCTCTCCCGCTTAGTTATGTGACCATGGGCACGTTCCTCACTTCTCTGTTTCCCCGCCTGTAAGACGAACGTGGTAATAGCACCCTACCTCGCCTCCTCCTAACGTCCTTCTGCACAGTTCCCATAAGAGTATCAGGCCATGTATTAGAAATGGCATCCCTGCCTTCCTCTCGATTTCCCGCGCCACCACTAGAGGCAGTGTGGAGTCCTAACGCGCCGAGGTCGTGGACCTGTTTTTAAATACCTGTGAAAATGGAGATAATGCTTACCTCACATAAGAGTTATGACCATTAAATGTTAACATTTCCCAAGGATTAGAACAGTGCTTGCACGGTTGAATTCTTTTTCCTTCTCTATTTTAAATGGTTGGATTTTAAGCTTTGCTTCTAATATTGCAGTTACCTCTCCTAGGGAAGTGCCCTCTCCGTGTATGATTATCATTCCTTCTATGCCGTCAAGCAGGTGGACAAAACTGTTGGACAAGACAACACCAAAGGTGTGTGTGCAAATAATGGCAATTTATATTCACACTTCTGGAAAGATACCTGCTGGGGAACGCGTGAGCGGGAGATTACTTGTTCTATGTACACATTTTTCATCATGTCGACGCATAACCTTGATCAAAATTAAAATGTTTAACTTGTAAATGAAGTGAACGCCACATCCTGCTGCCCGCAGCCTCCTCAGGCCCCCTCCTGCAGCCGCGGCCAGGCAGCCGCCCCTAGGCCCCGCAGCCGCCTCTAGGCCCCGCAGCCGCCCCTAGGCCCAGAGGCCCCAGCCCCTCCGTTGCCAAGGTAAACACGCCGGCCGGCGGCGTAGAGCGGCGCACAGACCGGCGGGTGCCTAGCAACCGGGGCCGCTAAACGGAGGAGCTTGCCAGAGGAGGCGGAAGGCCGGGCTGGGAAGGAGGTGAGAGGCGAGGTGAGCAAGTAATTCAAACCAAAGATGATTATCCTGGGGAAGAGTGTTGGGGTTCGCCCGGGACCTAGGCGGACACGAGCTGTTCCTCCTCCAACAGGGGCGGGGGGAGGGAGTGCGACGACGCAATGGGGAGGGGGCCTCGCATGCCCCCCGGGGGAAAACACACACACACACACACACACACACACACACGCACGCACGCACGCACGCACGCGCGCGCGCGCACACATACACACACACACACACACACACACACACTCCCCTATGCCAACCCATATCCCGGGCACAACTAGCCTGTCCTCGCTGGATGGAGAAAAGGGTTCTTCTCTTAGAAACCTCGCAGGTCCTGACCAAAGCTGGGACCGAGAATGAAGAGAAAGCTCCACAAGACTTGGTTGCTGAAGGTGGGGGTGGAGACTGGATTAAGGGCTATTTTTCCTGTTAAACCCCACCCACCCACCAGCCCTGCTAAGCTCTTGGCAGGACACACACGCTCTGCTCCAGGACCTGCAGCGTCCAGGAGTTCGTGTTTGTGGATGGGTGGGTGGGAGGGAATTTAGTTAATGCCTCACACAAAATTGAGCAAATCGAGGGCTGTGCCCAAGCAGTCTTCCTGCAGCAAGGGGCATGGAGCAAAGTGGACAGGAGCCGGTCCTTTGGAAGAGGCTTTTCAGATAGGAGAGGGTCTCCCGAAGAGTCTCCCACAGCTTTGTTTTCCCTCTCCAGCAGAAGTGGGTGTCTTGAAACAGGCCTAGGGGCCCAGCACCATGGCCACGCTGAGCGTCAAGCCCAGTCAACGTTTCCAGTTGCCGGAATGGCACAGCAACACACAACTGCTGTCCACCAACGCTGAGCTGCAGCGAGATGCGTCACACCAGATCCGCCAGGAGGCCCGGGTCCTCCGTAATGAGACCAACAATCAGGTTGACAGCGGGAGCTCAAGTGGGCAAAGGGATAGTCCCTAAACCCAAACACCCTCTTTATCCGGCTCTGTCTCTTCCAGACCATTTGGGATGAACACGACAATAGGACTCGACTGGCAGAGAGGGTTGATACAGTCAACCGATGGAAGGAGATGCTGGACAAGTGTCTCACGGATTTAGATGCAGAGATCGACGCCCTGACACAGGCAGGGAGCTAGGGCAGGGTACCGGGAGACCCCACTGCAAGGCCCCCACTTCCCCATTTCAAGGTCTGGGAACCCTTGATGGGGTATTTAGTGGCATGTCCATCTGTGTCACTCATTGGCCTCTCTGTTAAAGTGGGAATGAGTGCTGCTCACCAGTGAATGGCCCACCAGTCTCCTGTGCCTTCACGTCTCTAGATGAAAGAATCAGCAGAGCAAAACCTGCAGGCCAAGAACCTGCCTCTGGATGTGGCGATCGAGTGCCTGACCCTGCGGGAGAGTCGGCGTGACATTGATGTGGTGAAGGACCCTGTGGAAGACGAGTTGCACAAGGAGGTGGAGGTCATTGATGCCACCAAGAAGGCCTTGCAGCAGAAGATTAGCCAGACTTTTGAGAAGCTCTGGTAAGGGAGAGATGGGTCATTCTCATGTTCATCTGCACGTGAAGGCTGTGTGTTTTAAATGTGTAATATTTGTGCTGTGGATGATGAGCCGCTGGCTCTCAAGCTGCCTTCTGTCCCTGCTGTGTCCATGGCAGAAACCACTAACTGATTGTAACACTTTTTCCACTGCCTAGACATGGTCTCAGAATACTTCCCACGACCCTGCTGTAGGGAGCCATTGTCAGTTGATTGGAAACATGAGAGATGAAGCCCATTTGCCACCACCTCTGACTGAATACCCTATTGTGAGTGTGTATGTGTGAGCCTTTGTGAGTGTAACTAATACGTGTGCCGCTGTGGTTGTGTGCAAGCACGTGGGTGTCATAATTTTGTCTGTGAGGAGCTCATCCAGCTATGTGATCTTTGTCCCAGCTGCAGCAACAGCTCCATTGTCACTTCAGCCTCCCCACCCTCAGTGGCCCTGCAGGACAATGGGGGCTGAGTCCGGGGCCTTGGAGGGGAGGATTGTGAGCTAGTCTGTTCCCTCTCCAGCCTCCTGCAGGAAGTCCGACAGCAGCTCAACTCTGACCATCGGGGCAAAATGGAGACATTGGACATTGACAGGGGTTGCCTCTCTCTCAACCTCAAGTCCCCAAACATTTCTCTGAAGATTAATCCCACACGTGTCCCCGATGGGTGAGAAGTGTTTCTTTCAATCGGTCTCTCCTCCCCCTCACCCCCACAGTGGCCATAGTCTTATGACCTCAGTATTTCTTGCCACCTGCAGCTCCTCCACGCTTCAACAGTGGGATGACTTTAGTCGGCTCAACAAGAACCGGGCTGAGGCTGAGATGAAAGAAGCCACAGAGCTGAGGGAGGCCATCGCCCTCACTATTGCTGAGGTAACCGACCACTCCCCTGACCCTGCTCGTCCATGGCTAACGGACGGCCCAAGTGTGCGCTCATGCCTTTTTCTTTTGTTCCCTGTCGCCCATGTGGCATCCCAGCCCTTCACTCAAGCAACATGCCCAGGTGGTCATGAGCTTATACTCTCTCTTGCGTGGCCCACTTCCTGTCCTTCAGACCAACAATGAACTTGAAGCCCAGAGGGTTGCAACAGAATTCGCATTCAGGAAGCGGCTGTGGGAGATGGAGAAAGTATACAGTGAGCTCAAGTGGCAGGAGAAGAACGTGAGCCTCTTCTGTTTGGTCCCCTGGGGCTCGGACCTCCTGCTGTGGGATGAGGAGCCCAGTGCCCATCCAAGAAGACCTGGGTGCACCGTGGTGGGTTCAGCCAGTGAACACCAGTCGCTCTGTCCCCTGCAGACCTTGGAGGAGATTGCTGAGCTAGAGGAGGACATCCGGCACCTGGAAGAGGATCTGCGCAGAAAGTTACTGAACCTGAAGCTATGCCACACCCGGCTAGAGTCCAGAACCTACAGGCCCAATGTGGAACTCTGCCGGGACCAGGTGCGTGGGTACCCCAGTCCAACACTCCCCCACCTGCTCAAGCTGCCTCGGGATTGCTCACTCCCCAGCATGTATTCCTGGTGGAGCAGGGACGCTGACAGAGGGCAGCACCCAAGCCCTTGGGTTAAAGGATAGTATGGCTGACCCGAGACTCCCAACCCTCACCTTTGCCTCCAGGCACAGTATGGCCTCACTGATGAGGTTCACCAGTTAGAGGCCACCATCGCTGCCCTAAAGCAGAAGCTGGCACAAGCACAGTAGGTTTGAGGAAGTGGGCAGGAGGGGCAGGGAGACACCTCCCACCCATGGGGCCTCCGCTGCCTCCCCTCACCTTCCAGTCTCATGCGGGTGGTGGGTTATTAATGCCTCCTCCCCAGGGACGCTCTGGATGCCCTGTACAAGCACCTGGCCCGGCTGCAGGCTGACATTGCCTGCAAGACCAACTCCATGCTCTTGGAAACCAAGTGCATGGACATTCGTCGGAAGCTGACTGTGCCTGCTGAGAAGTTTGTGCCTGAGGTGGACACCTTCACCCGCACCACAAACCGTACCATGAGTCCACTCAAAAGCTGCCAGCTAGAGCTGGCCTAGCCTTGGGGGATGCGGAGGGAGGGGAAGGTTAGGTGGGAGGAAATGGAAGAGAAAGGGGGTTGGAGAGAATGAATCTAATAAATGTTAGGTTTCTCAGTCTAGAAGCTTTTCTGCTACTCTTGCATGTAGCCAGCGGAGAGTAAATAGCTCTCCTGTGAATGGAGGAGCAAAAATGGTGACCATCATCCTCCAAGATCCAAGTTCCAAAAACTTCTTCATCTTTAGGGAGCCCGTCTTTGATATAGGCCAGCACTCCGTGGGCTCTAGCGGAATGATTTCTAACCAGCTCTGCTCCAGCTGAACCCTTGCCTGACCTTTGAAGGCCTAGGGAAGGCCCAGAGAAGGCTAGAATCACAGTGGGGTTTGGGGATGCGGGCCCAGACCTGCGTGAGGGCCATGGACTGGGGCTGCCGTGGGAGGGCTGGGGTGCCAGGGCAGAGTGAGGCTTCATAAAGGCAGGACCCAGAGAGCAGTGGCCTGAAGGGGTAGGGCTGCTGCGGTCCGACAGTCCCCTCTGGACCCTTTAGTGGCCCTCCTGCCACGTCTGACACCTGTTACAGATGGGGGACATTGGGGCCAAAAGCAAAGGCCTGGTGGAATCCAACTAGCGTTGTAGGACCAGCTCTGGTCCGACGCAAGCGGAGCTGCACCTCCGGGCCGCTGGGTGGCGCTGTGGAACTGGGGCGCGAGGGGGTGGGGGGAAAAGCAGCCTTCGGGCACGTGCCGGCCGCACCGGAAGTGGTGACGGGTCCGCGCGGATGGCGGCGGCGGTGGTGATGACGGCGGCGGGCTGCGGAGGGGCTGGGGCGGCCCGCTCCCTCTCTCGCTTCCGAGGCTGCCTGGCTGGCGCGCTGCTCGGGGACTGCGTAGGCTCCTTCTACGAGGCGCACGACACCGTCAACCTGACGTCAGTCCTGCATCATGTCCAGAGCCTGGAGCCGGACCCCGGCTCGCCTGGGAGCGCACGGACAGGTGGGCGGGACCGGGCGGGTGATTGGGCGTGACGGCGGAGGGTGCTCCCCCCAGGGACTCTGCGCGGTGTGTGTGTGCGCGCGGTGGGGAGAGGCGTTCGTTAGGAGGAGAGGCTCCGTAGGGTGTGGCCACTCTCGAATCTGGACGGCCCGCAGGGCACCGTGGGCTCAGCGTGGCGAAATCCGAGCTTCATCTTCACTTGTCTTGCCCCGAACATTTCTCAGGTTCGGGCGTGGAAACACCAGCCTTCCTATTGTGCGAGCCAGAAATCTGGGCGTCATTCTCCTAAATTGCGCTTAGTCCATTGTATACATCCTACCGATTTTACTGCTCTTAACGCAGTTGTCTGGAATCAATGCGCCCCGAGTCCATTATTGTCCACACAGCAAGGAGTGCTCTCAAAACAGATATCGCGGCCTCCCGCGCAGGAAAGTCTGCAGTGATTTTCCATTACCCGTAGGATAGAGCCAAATTCCTTTGCGTGTCCTACCAGGCCGGCCCTTCCCTCCGTGGCCGGTTTCATTTTACACCGACCCCTACTCGCTTTCTGTGGCACAGCTCTAGCCCAGGCCCGTCCTGTGCCCGTGTCGTCCCCTGCCTACAAAGCCCCGCCCACCGCTTCTCCCTCCCCTTGTGCAATCAACTCCTTACCTGGATCACAGCTCAGTATCACATCTGAGGTCAAGCAGTGGATGATTCTTCTTGGAGAGCATGTAGTATAGCAAGGAACAGGGGCTGAACCCTGGAGGAGGAGAAGGAGCTAGAGAAGAAAACAGTTTTACAGAAGGAGAAGCAGGCGGCATGTCTGTCAGCAAAACCCAAGAACATTTCAAGGTGAAAACGCTGGTCGCTGGTGTGCTATAGAGGTTAAGAAGAGGGAAGTCTGGATTTAGAAAAGCATTTTCAGTAGAAAATTGAAGGCTGGAAGTCAGATTTCAGTGGAGGAAACTGGGATATAAAGTGAGTGAAGAGGGGAGAAATGGAAAATGAGAAAATAGAGTATGTTTTAGTATGAAGAGAAGGAGATAGATGAACTAGGGTTGAGAGAAGAGAAGGAGAGAGATGAACTAGGGTTGAGGTGGAGACAAGATGTAGGGACAGTTTTTTAATTTTCGGTTTGATGTTAAGATGAGAGTAAAACAAATTTTAGGTTTTTAAGGACCCTTTGGGTGCAAATGGTAGAAAACCCAACACAAAATGGCCTAAGCAAAAAGAACACTTGACTGACATAACTGAAAAGTCTAGCGGTAGTTCTGGCTTCAGACAGGGCTGAATCCAGGGTCTCAAGCGGCCCTCCCCAGACCTAGCTCCTCTCCTTGTTCAGACCTGCGTTCTCCTTCTCAGGCTTCACTCCCTTCGGCAGGCCCTTCCATGGTGGCCCCCAGGAGCTCCCAGCTCAGCAGCTCCCACAGAGGAAAGAGTTTCTCTTTGTGGTAGTTCCCACAAAAAGTCCCAGGAGTCTTAGGCTTAGGTCACCTGTCCATCCTGAACAAAGGAATGGGGTGTGCTCTCTGATTAGTCTACAGATGCTTTTAGCTCCATGCCCTAAGCACATGAACTGAGAATGGGAGAGAAGTGGTTCCCTGGGGAAAAGCAGGGTGCAGGGGCCAAGCAAAAGGAGAATGGGTGCTGCTCCACCACAGAGGGAGATACTGAGGACACAGGAGAGGGGACAAAGGGAGAACAAGCTCCCCGGGAACTGGGCTGGGGGTGGACCCGAGGAGGAACTTACGCCCTCTAGGGGAGACTGGAGACTGCAGCTGTAGACGGGAGGCCTGGGAGCCTCGTCCTGGCAAAATAGGTGGTGGAGTCTCTTGACATTAAAGGGGAGGAGAAAGTTGGATTGAGGCTTGGGATACACAGAGAAAGGGTGGCATAGCAGATGCGAAGAACAGGAGATGGGGCTTGCTACAGAGTGGACTTCGTTCTTTGCAACCAGCTCTTCAAATAAAATCAAGTCCTTGCCCGTAACTTTTTTATGGCCTGTTTACGAAGTCACCACATAAGCAGTGGCACTGTGTGGGAAGTGCCAGCGTGGTCCTCCTGGGCACCCAGAGGAAGTGTTTGGAACAGGAGGAGGGAGGGGAGCAGCCCCAGCTGGAAGGACTTGACCTAGGCTCCAAGACTGGCCCTGGGGACGTGCAGGGGAACTGTGGGATATAAAGTGAGTGAAGAGGGGAGAGCTTTGGCTGCCGGGGCGGTGAATGTGGGCCTCATCGGAAGGCAGCAGATAGCCGTGTTGAGCAGGGGAGTGAGGGAACAAAAATGACAGTCTGCCCTTAGGAAGAATCTCCTGGCTGGGCATACGGGCTGGGTTGGAGGGCAGGGAATGCGCAGGAGGCTGGAGAGGCCCAGAGCAGGTCGTCCCAAGGCTAGAGCGGCCGCGATGGCAGCCAGAAAGGGGTGAAAGGCTTTCCTTCAGAATCAGCGGGACATGGCCACTGACGCAGCACAAAGAATTGCTGGAAATCCCAAGGCCTAGAGCCCGGGACGTTGGATGGTGTGAGAAGCTGACTTCGGGTATTCTAGACGCGGTAAAGGAACAGAGTGAGCGGGAGGCCGAAGCTGCCCCCTTGAGCCCTGCAGCTCCTCTTGCCCACCACCCACCCCACCGCACCCCACCCCCGCCCTGTCCCTGCAGAAACTTTGCACTACACAGACGACACAGCCATGTCTAGGGCCCTGGTGCAGTCCCTGCTGTCCAAGGAGGCTTTCGACGAGGTGGACATGGCTCACAGGTGAGGGGGATGGGCCCGGGACGAGGCAAACCGGGCGGGCAGAGTTATTGCACCCCTTGGTCAGAGCAGTGATGTCGTACATGCTGGGACCCCCACCCTCAGCAGGAAACTGTTCTAGGGCCACTGCAGCTTCCCAGGCTAGAAAAGACAGCACCACTGGTACAGGCTCCTTAGTTCCCCAGGGCGTCCTCGTTTCCCAAACCAGCCAGGTTTCTTCTCTTCCTGCCCTGCCGGGCGTCTCTGAAACCCTCCTCCTGCCTCCCTTCCGTCCCCTAGATTTGCTCAGGAGTACAAAAAAGAGCCCGGCAGGGGCTACGGTGCTGGAGTAATCACCGTCTTCAAGAAGCTCCTGAGCCCCAAGTGCCGAGACGTCTATGAGCCTGCTCGGGCCCAGTTTAACGGGAAAGGCTCCTATGGCAACGGGGGTGCCATGCGGGTGGCTGGCATCTCCCTGGCCTATAGCAGCGTCCAGGATGTGCAGAAGGTAGTCTGGGCAGGCTGGCTTCTGGGCTGCCCGCCCCCCCGCCCCCCTCTCCTCCGGGTTCTGTGACAGCAGGTCTTAGTCTCCACTGCCTTTGCCCCAGTTTGCCCGGCTCTCGGCCCAGCTGACACACGCCTCCTCCCTGGGTTACAACGGAGCCATCCTGCAGGCCCTGGCTGTGCACCTGGCTTTGCAGGGGGAGCTCTCCAGTGAGCACTTCCTCAAGCAGCTCCTGGGCCACATGGAAGAGCTGGAGAGCGATGCTCAGTCCGTCTCCGACGCGAAGGAGTGAGTATGTGGGATGGAGGCGGCTGGAGGTGTGTCTGTGAGCATGCATGCGTGGGGGGCGGACTCCTCTGGCATTGTCCCAAGCTGAGACCTTCCTTCTTTAACTGCAGACCCTAGGGAGGGGTGAGGAGAGTCCTTTTGCCTTGGCTGTGCTTCAAGTAAGGTTAGGGGTCCGAGAGAATGAAACGAGGAACTCACACCCAGCCCTCTCCCACTTGTGGCTAGGACACCTGGGCCTGGGTGTCCGTGTAGCCACATCCCCACCTCGCCCTCCCACACAGCCCTCCCTGGCCTGGCTTCAGCCTCCCTGCAACCTTGTCCCCACCCCACAGGTTGGGCATGGAGGAGCGTCCGTACTCCAGCCGCCTGAAGAAGATTGGAGAGCTTCTAGAGCAGGACTCGGTGACCAGAGAGGAGGTGGTGTCTGAGCTAGGTGGGCAGCCCCCACACCCGACATCCGTCGGGGTCAGGCTTGCGCTCGGGGATGGGGGGGCAGTGAGGGGTCACACCTGCCATCACAGTTTTACCCAGGGCTGCGTGACAGCAGAGCCAGCTCTGAGGGTCCTTGGCAGGTTCTAAGTGAATGTAGCGCCTTCCTGCTCTGGGGCTGCAGCTCCTTCAGCCTCACAGACAAAAGGCCCCAGAAATGGCAGCTGGCCACCAGTTCTCACAGCTGATGGTGATAACCAGTGTTTATTTATATAGCACTTTTACTGTATTCTGGGCACTATGCAGAATGCTTTATATCTGTTTGATATAAACCAGCCCTGTGAGAGCTGCTGACCCGATCCACTCTATATGAGGAGTCAAACCCAAGATATGGGAATCTTGGTCATTAGGGAGCTTTCCCAGCCAATAGGTGGGAGAGCCATGATTTCAACCCAGATGTTCTAAATATAGAGCCTGTGGTCTCAGTCACAGCTCCACTTGAAGCTGAGAGCGTTGATTTGTGGGAAGTGGCAGGAAGCCTAGGGAATTGTGGGGGAGTGGGGTGGAGTTTCCATAATCTGGTGTCCCCACAGGGAATGGCATTGCTGCCTTTGAATCTGTGCCCACCGCCATCTACTGCTTCCTGCGCTGCATGGAGCCTGACCCCGAGATCCCCTCTACCTTCAATAGCCTCCAAAGGACTCTCATCTATTCCATCTCCCTTGGTGGGGACACAGACACCATTGCCACCATGGCTGGGGCCATTGCCGGAGCCTACTATGGGATAGAACAGGTGCCTGAGAGCTGGCAGCAAAGCTGTGAGGGCTATGAGGAGACAGACGTCCTGGCCCAGAACCTGCACCGAGTCTTCCAGAAGAGTCCGTGAGGGCCCCGGTTGCTGGGGCTCCGCCATGTCCAGCAGGACCAACTATAGCTCAGGTTGGAAACCATGAGCTTCCTCAGACTTCACTCCGCACCTCAGTCTTCCGGCCACGTGGGCGGAGTGCACTGCTGGGGCTGGGGTCTCTTTGGGGGAGGTCGTTGGGATAGTGAGGGACCGGTGCTGGGTTTCTGGCTTGCTGCGGAGCTTTGGGCGCCCCTGGCTCCTCAGTCATGAGGAACCAGGGCAGGTTTTACTGGAGGGGCACTTGTGGCATTTTCCCTTATTATCTAGGACATGGAACTAGGGAGGTGGAGATGATCCGCAGCAACATCACTTCTCACTGGGACTTAGCCAGTGTGCCAGAGAGCCTGTCTGTGACTGGGCGGGGCCCCGGCAGCAGGTTGCTCTGGATCAGAGAGACAGGCACATGAACCTAGCTGATCTCGGTACACGCCTGGCACTTGCCTGCCGTGGGACTTGGCTTCCAGCAGGAGTCAAAGAGCAATAAACAGTTTTTGGTAAATCCCAGTTCGGTTCCCTCTCTGTTCTCCTCTGCCCTGAGTGGATTCTCCCCCCTTGGCCTTTGGAGCCTCGTGCCTGCCTGTCCAGGCTGCACTCCCCTAGAAGCTGGATCCCAAGGCAAGAGCTGCTGGGTTTGGGAGGCAGATTTCTCCCGATCTTCAGCTGGTGGTGGTGGTCTGCAGGGGAGGGCAGAGCGGGCGTGGTCTAGCACCCTTCCTGTTGGAGATCACTTGGAGTGACCCAGGCAGGGGGCCGGGAACGAGATAGATTTTCCTGCTGTAGGAGCCTGACTTCACAGCTCGCTCCCCAGGTAGGGCCTGGGCCCAGGCCGGCCAGGAACGGGAACCCTGTAGGAGGACGCAGAGGGCACCTTGTATCACCGGACTGCCAGCCTTCGGCTGGGCAGAGTACACCATCCTGGGTGCTCTGGGCGGACTGAGAGCCGTGCCTCATTCTGCACCTGGGGCCCCAAAGGCCTCGGCCTGTTAGGATGTTCTGCACACCATCCATTTCAAAGAAAATAAAATTGAAAGGGAGGAGACACCGCCATCAAACATTCTTTGAGCATCCTTCCAGCCCTCGGGGAGGGAAGCGTGCCCTCCACAGCTAGCCTGAGGTCTCGGGACTGGGCATGTCTGCTTTCAGCTAAGACAGGTTCCGCCAGGCTGGGGCAAACCACTGGACTTTGCAGGGCATGGGTTGGTCTCGAATATGTCACCCCGATTCCCACATGGCCAATTCCCTGCCATGCTGAGCATGGCAGGCTGTGGGGCAGGTGCTTTCTGCTCAGGACAGCTCCACCGGCCCGGCTGTAAGCATTGGGCCTGGCGCTAGCCCCGCCTACAAGAGCAAAGATTCATGATTTCATTCATAATTTGTATCAGATGTTGAAACTTGGCCCTTGGGGTCCTGAGCCAGCTGTCATGCTCCACTACCCCTGAGAGCTTGCAGGAATGTTCCCGGAGAGCTTGATCCATCTTCCCCAGCTCCAGCCACTGCCTACTTTGGTTTCTTAAAATGCTTCACGGCATTTACTTGGTGCAGAGCCTTGGCAGCTTAGGAGCACTGCGGGTTTCTGACGTAGGGGTGACAGAGCCTGTGACCGGGCCACTCCCATGAGGGGGCACAGAGCAAGGGCCCCAGTAGGCTCCCTGTGTGGCTTATTAACTCCACAGAGTCCTGGGACCACACTGCAGCAACGCCAGTCTCCGCACGGTGCTGTTTGATACAACAGATTTTATTGAGGCTGGGTCAATACGGTCAATATCACTGTTTTTTCTTTTCAAAAAGAAATCCCATTTTCTTTGATTCCCAAGTGCATTTTTCTCAAATGTTCTGTGACATAGAGCACATACTAGGTATGTAGAGAAGCTTCTTATACCAGGTTAGGAATGAAATTATAATTAAAAACATTTAAACCTTAATCTTAAAAAAAAAAAAAGAGGAATCAATATAAAAATGCACAAGGTGATGTAGTTTTCATTGTTAAAACCTGACATCGTTTAACAAATTAACAAAGCTGGTCAATGAGGCAGACCACACCTGGAACATAACGTTTTCAGAAGCACCAACCACCCCTCTCAAAGGAGTCAGGAGTGACTTTTAGCAGAAACTCAGTTTTCTGAAACAGCTTTTTTTGGCTCCCCTATGCCTTCCTTAGTCCCCTGGGTTCCCACTGGGAGCTGACGAAGTCCCGCCCACCAGAACCCCTCCCTAACAGGCCAGAGGGTGGTGGCTTTGACCCAGGAAGGAGGCTGAGCAAAGGGCCCACCAGGTACGGTTTGAGACAGCTCTCCTGGGCGTTGGGGAGTAAGAAACGCACCATGAACCCCAACCAAAACCTGTTCTGAAAGTGTCACTTGGGCAGATTTGGGTTTTCATTTCCCCTTTTGAAAGTTAGCGTGAGTAGTCAAATGGCCTGCTTTGCTGGGGGCGGGGCGGGGGGCTGGCAAGGGCCTGTGGGGGCCGCAGCTCAGCGAGTCGCAAGTCAGCATCACCCTTGATCTTCACCACGCGTGAGCAGCGCGACGGGTCGCGTCGACTGACCCCAGCCCACACTTGGCCAGGGAGCTGGGCTGGAGGAGGGGCCCAAGCCGCTGGGGGAGTGGCTCTCCTTGCCCGGGTGAGCGTGTCCACCACCCCTGCCCCAGCACTAACCTCAGTTCTATCCACTCAGTTCGAACTAGGGGCTGAAGAGAGGGCAGGGGCGTCCAGCCCGTTTCTCACAGGGGAGCTGATTGGGGGAAATGGCAGAAACACCCAGAGCCAATTCATTCCAGAGGGGCCTGTTGGCACCCTTTCTCCCAGAACCTCAGCCTCCTGGGCCCTAATCCTGCTTAGAACAGGAAATTGGAACCAGAGGTGGGAGGAGAGGAAGCCCCTGCAGATTAACCCTTTTAGTAGACACATACATATGGTTCTTATTAAGGACAAGCAGGCAGAGCCTCTATCCCCAAGCTTGTGTGCACCTTGTTCTGAGGGCCAAACGAAAGGCCCTGCCTCGGGGTCACTTGGGTTGGGGGCAGCAAGGATCCCTTACAATTTTGTGTGAGAAAATCAGCCCTCCTCCCAGGAGGTGGACAGAGCTGAAGGGAGGAATACTCCCACTGGCTGATGGTGGCCTCTGCCTCGTGCCTGCCTGTGCCCCGCCCCCCAGGGGCCTGGGCAACTGCCCTCTGGATGAACAAAGCCAGAGCCGGAGGGGGCAGCCCAGGAGATGGAGATGCATGAGAAGACCTGCCACCCTGCCCCTGCCCCTGCCCCTCACAAACCCTGCTCCCCAGGGCTGCGCTGGAGCCATGAAAGGGGGTGGTCCTTCCCAGGAGCCTGCAGAAGGGTCCACGCACCTGTACATGCCTGATGCCACAGCATCCCTCCCCCGGGATTGCCATCGTGGCTGGGTGTCCACGCTGGCCCCCTCCTCTCCCTTTTCCTGGAGGGAAACTCTTCAGGGGACCCGCCACCACATGCTGGAAGTCCCAGGGGAGCTGCAAGAGCCCCAGCCAGGAGCTGAGGGAGGCCATGCCCCACTCCTTAAGCAGGTGCCATCCGGGGCCAGCAGGAAAGGCAGGGTTTGCGAATATGTGCCCCCCACAACACCCGAGGAGATGGGTGGGGTAGCTCAGCCCTCCCTCAGCTCTGACTCCCAGAGAAGCAGCGTCTTTCACCACCGAGCAGAGCCTGGGACTCACAGGAGTCAGGCAGCCGGACCGAGTGTCCCGGGGCCCTGCCTGCAGGCTGGGCAGGGCAGCAGTGGGGTCACAACCCCGACACTGCACAGACTCTTGGGGGAGAGGAGGAACTCAGGCCAGCCTCTTCCAGAAACAACCTCAGCCTGCACGGAGGGAGAAACCACGTCAGTCTCTTCAGGCCATGGCCCTCTCTGTTCCCACCTCTGTTCAGCCTTTGGTTTTTTCTTTAAATGCAGGTTCTTTGTAACTGAGAAGTTCTCTCTACCACTAAAGAGGAGGAGGCCAGGGCAGCAGTGCCCCACGGGTTATGTGGGGCAGAGCAAGAACCCTGAAAAGGAGGAGTGGATGTACTCGGTGGAGTAGAGGCCGTTGGCCTGGTCCGAGGGCATCTGCACCCAGACCTGGTCATTGGGCCGCAGCTGGAGCACAGCCCCGCCTGAAGCCTGGTCCAGGTAGCCTTTCTTGTACTCGTCATAGGTGTAGGTGGCTGGCACGTTGTTCTTGTACAGGGCCACCCACACGTTGGTGCCCTTGACGTGTACGTGATAAGCAAAGTAGTAGACCCCGCCCACGGGGCAGGTGAAGATGCCTGTGGCAGGGTTGTAGCCACTGTGGCCGTTGTAGAGAGTCCGGTCAAATTTAACAGGCATGCCCGAGGCAGGAAAGGGCGAGGTAAGCACAGCGGTGAAGGCGGGAGTGGCGTGGGCCGACAGCTCGCCCAGCCCGAACTGCGGCTTGCCGCCCTTGCCCAGCACAGCGCCTTCCACTCCACCGTTGGGCAGGTGCAGGCCGGCGATGCCAGTCTCATCAAAGGCCCCAGGGGCGCCAGGGGGGCCAGGAGGCCCTGGAGGCCCAGGAGGGCCTGTGAGTCCTGGGGAACCGGGGACTCCGGGGGGCCCTGTAGGCCCAGCCACTCCGGGTTCCCCAGCTTTCCCCTCTCCAGGGGGCCCTGGCAGGCCTGGTTCACCCTTCAGGCCTGGTAGACCCTGTGGCCCGATAGGGCCTGCGGGGCCCTGGAGTCCTGGGATTCCTGAGGGACCCCGCAGGCCGGGCTGCCCAGGAAGCCCCAAGTCACCCTTCTGTCCCAGGGCTCCTGCCACCCCTGGTCCCCCAGGGCGCCCCGTGAAACCCTGCTCGCCCTTGGGCCCAGCTGGTCCAGGGGGTCCGTGGGCCCCTGGAAGCCCCCTCTCCCCTGGGAGTCCCGGTTTTCCAGCCAGGCCACTGGGCCCTTGGTCACCCCGAATGCCAGGCACTCCTGGGGGTCCTCCTGGCCCTACCTCCCCCTTAGGCCCAGGGGGCCCACGTCTCCCAGGGAGCCCTGCAGACCCTGGAAGTCCAGGAGGGCCCCCAAGGCCCTGTGGGCCCTGCTCCCCTGGCTCCCCATCCTCGCCTGGCTCACCCCTGTCCCCCAAGAGCCCTGGGACCCCAGCCTGGCCCTTGTCCCCCTTGGGGCCTGGCAGTCCCGGCATCCCATAGCCAGTGGGGCCTATCAGGCCAGGGGGGCCCCGGGTTCCTGGCTCTCCTTTGGCCCCTGCTGGGCCCTGTGGCCCTGGCACCCCCGCCAGCCCTGGGATCCCCACACCATCTACCCCGGGGGGCCCTTTGGGGCCCATTGCCCCTGGCTCCCCCCTGGGTCCTGGCACCCCGGGAGGGCCAGGCTCACCCTTATCTCCAGGGGCCCCAGGAAGCCCGTCCAAACCTGGTTTGCCCAAGCCAGCTGGACCGGGCGGGCCAGGGGGTCCAGGGGCACCCCCTTGTCCGGGGGCCCCAGGCAGCCCCGGCTGACCTACCCCATTATCACCCTTGAGGCCTCGATCACCTGGGGGCCCAGGTTCCCCCTGGGGCCCTGGCTCCCCCGCAAACCCTGGTGGCCCTGGTGCCCCCTGGGGGCCTGGTTTCCCAGGGACAGCAATGCCTGAGGGCCCAGGGAGTCCAGGGGGCCCTGGGGGACCCCGGAGGCCCTGGTCCCCTCGTACCCCTGGCTCCCCACGAAGCCCCGGTTGCCCTGGTGGTCCAACCTTGCCCGGGAGGCCTGGGGGGCCAGCCTTGCCCATCCGGGAGAAGCCAGGGGGGCCGGCGGGGCCAGGCTGCCCATGTAACCCCGGCTTTCCAGTGCCTGGTTTTCCTGGGAAGCCAGGAGGGCCAGGGGGCCCCCGAGGCCCAGGTTTCCCAGGAGGGCCAGGCTCTCCCTTCAGATCCATTGGCAGCAGCGGTAGAGGCATTTCTGAGAGAAAGAGAGAGAAAAGGGGCAGTCAGGGGCCTGGTTAGTGAGGACAGAGAAGCCACCTACCCACTCCCCCACACCAGCATGGGGTGCACTGGGAGAAGACAAGGTTCTGTATCAGTGCATGAAGATCACGCCCTGCCCTCCCCCTCCCTGCTCTCACGAAAGATCGAATTGAGGGGGCGGGGGCAGTCCAGTGGCAAACTTGGGGATGCAGAGTGTCCTCACCCAGGGTTCCTAGCATCCCATCTACCCAGGCTGGGCAGTCGCGGGAAGCCTCTCATCCCTGCACGACCTGGTGTGGTATGGCCGCCAGGTGGCGCCAGTCGGCCCTCCAGAGCCAGTCGGAGAAAACCACCTCCCCTCCACTTCCACTGCACACCTGCCCGCCCCTCCTCCACCCTACTAACGACCTCCAAGACCAGCCCGCGGATAAGGGCCCTCCGCGGGTGGCAGGTCCTGGACCAGACTCAGGAAGAAAGTGGAGATGGGACCTTTGGTGGGGATTGAAAGGCTGTGACCTGGATTGGGGAGGGATGATGCTCACCCAGGTACTGGCCCTTGCCCTCGCGGAAAGGCGGCCCCACGGGTCCTTTGTGCATGGGCTGCACGTACTTCACCGGCGCATAGCCCGCTGCCCCGCCGGTCCCGCCACTGGTGGCCTCCTTCGGCCCACACCCCAGCACCAGCAGCAGCAGCAGTGGCGGAGGCAGCAGCGGCGGCAGCAGAAGGGGCGGTGCAGACAGGGGCGTCGGAGCCCACCGCATGGCGTCTGCGAGCGTGCTGCAGGGAGGAACCGAGAGGGGCCATCAAGCCCAGCCCTTGGGTGGTTTGGCACCAGGCCCGGGGACGCACGAAAAAAAATCAGAATTTAGATATTACCCATAAGCAATTCCCAAAGTCTCAGAGTCTGCAGAAGTTATCTCCTAATCCTCTCCCGAGCCTGCCATGGCTCTCCATCCCCATGCTGCCTTGGCCCCTCTTCTGGACCACAGCCTCCCCAGACCAGTCCCTCCGCAGCCAGACACGCTTCCCTCCAGAACACCGATCAGACCTTGGCAGCCCCTGCTCAACACCCCGTATTGATGCTAACGCCCCCTGTCGTTTGCTGGGCTGGCACTCTGCCAGGCCCTGGGCCGCGCTCTCCAGAAACAGGAGGAACTCAGTGCCCGCAAGGCTTTAAACAAGGTGGTATTCTTGTCATCTGCATTTTCCACATGACAAAACTAAAGCAAAGGTTTCTTGGAAGCAGAACTGGGATATTTCTTAGATGTGTCTGACTTCACATTATGTCGGTGCCCCTCCCGGTCTCCCCGCTGCCTTCAGGGTCAAGTCCATGTGCGCTCAAGGCCTCTCTTATTCAAGATGCGCATTTTAACTTTTATTGATAAAGTGTGATTTCCTATTGAATACATAATATAGGACAATTAACAATAACATAGCATTCTAACATTTAAAATTTTAACTTTCAGAATTACCTTTGATCACTACACAAAGCTTTAGTATCTAGGGAAACAACATTGTATTTCAACAGTATTCCTATATGCAAAACAGCTTCTCAAAATAGGGGATTTGGGAATAAAATTTTATAAAGCTTCCTGTGTACAAAAGAAATTGACTGCAACATCAACGGCACCCTGTACTAAAAATCCAAAACATAAAGGCTGGAAGGGCCTGAATAAAGCTGCATCCCACTGAAGCCATCAAAGGCCTGTCCCTGGGACGGGGAGCGGCCCTCTGCAGCCGTGACTGGGTGCACCAGGCAGAAGAGTGGTAAATGACAATGTGAGATGGACTTAAATATGCGGCAACCCATATGTCAGTGTCATCCCTACTACAGAGATACACGGAGAAACTCAGACACCATCTAGGAAATATCTGTTTTCTTGTGTTACAGTAAATGAAATGGAAATGACCATATTTTATGGGATGCTGCAATGTGGTATTGCCTTTCAATGAGGTACGTGAAAATGTAACTAATGGGCTAGAAATCATTTTGAAATAAATTCACTCTCACTGATATATACTTCATTAAAAATGGGTATTTACGGCTTAATTTCCTGAAGAAAGTAGGATACCAAGGCCTTTTAAATCCCATCTGCGCCTGTGTCTCCAACCTTATCACTACTGGGCCTTTCCCTGCTTCTCCCCTCCCCCACACCTCTGCCCCAGTAAGAAGAACTTCTGGCTCCCGGACACGGGGCAGCCTCACACCTGCAGGCCTTTGCACCTGCTGTTTCTCCAAGGGCAATGTTCTTCCCCTCTCCTACTTGTCCTCCGAGGCCCGAGGCCCAGGGAAGCAGTGTCCCCTTCCTTCATAGAGTTAACCCCTCACTCCTTTTTGTTCTGACCTAGCTCAGTCACAGCATTTAGCTCTGCTTCTGGGTAGGGAGAGGCACGGGCTCTAGACTGGGACAGCCAGCCTGGGTTCTCCTCTCACCTGCTGGGGGGCCTTAGGCAAAAGGTTTCCACTCAGCAAACCTGTTTCCTTATCTTTAAAATGGGATAATGTATCCACATAAAATGCAGTACATGAACATTCAGAGAAACATTATTTATAATAGCCATAAAGCCCTGGCTGGTGGTGTTTTGTGGGTTAGGTGTCATCCCACAAACTGAAAGGACACTGATTCATATCCCGGTCAGGGCACATGCCTGGGTTGCAGGCCGGGTCCCTGGTTTGGAGTGTGCCAGAGGCAACTGATGGATATTTCTCTCGTACATCAATGTTTCCCTTTCTTCCTCCCTTCCCCTCTCTCTAAAAATAAATAAGTAAAAATCTTTAAAAATAGCCATAATGTAAAAATAACACATATGAACATACAAAGCGTGGGACAGCCATACAATGGAATAGTATGCAGCAATGAAAAGGAGTGAAGTACTGATAACGCACTGCAATACAGATGAATCTTGAAAACATTATGCCAAGTGAAGACCAGTCACAAAATCATATTATATAATTTCACTTCTACGAAGTGTCTAGAATAGTTAAATCTGCAGAGATAGAAATATTAGTGGTTGCCGAGGGCGGGGCTAGAGAGATGTGGAGAGTGACTACTAACGGATATGGGGTTTCTATTAGAGGTGATGAAAATGCTCTAAAATTGATTGTGGTGAGGGCAGCACAACTCTGTGAACATATTTTTAAAAACCATTAAGTCATACACATTCTGTGGGCCAATTATACAATATGTGAATCATATATCAATTTTTTTATTTTAAACTGGGCTAACAACCTGCTTCCAGGGCTGCTGTGATGATTGGGGATAGTGTCAGCCTCATGGTGGGGCGGGGGGGAGGCCCTCAAAATCTGCCTGGGGGACCACACGGCATTTTGCATGCCCAAGGAAAGTCCTGTTTCCCCTCAGATTTCTGCTCGGGACCCCCCTCACCCCGCCCAGGGGCCCTGGCAGCAGCGCCTGGCCTCCGGAGGGGCTGGGGGAGGGTTGTGCACCCTGTGGATGCATGTGGGAGCAGAGCCCTCCCCAGTAATTGAGGCGCGCCTGGAGCTGCCATTCAATCTTCCTCAAAACGCAGTCTCCCGCAGCGGTTTGCAGGAATGCATGCAGGGCTCTGGAGAAGGCCCCTGAAGCTGGAACCCCAGCTCCAGGGTTCAAATCCCAGCTTTGCTATCAGCCTGTTCTGACCTTGGGCAGATCACAGAAGTTCCCCGAGCCTCAGCCCCATGTGCCAGACCCAAGCTCAGGGCCTAGCAGGCTTCATTTCACACTGAATGACCCCCCCATCCCCAAGGCTCATTCATTTATGTCCTCATTTTATAGACCCTGAAACGGAAGCTTAGACTGCAAGAACCTTGCCCAGGACACATGACTGGGAAGTGGGAGAGCTGAGGCCTCATCCAGAGCCTGCCCTCAGCACTGGCCCCTGCTCCACCTGCCACGCGATTGACGTCAGGGCGCGTTAGGCCCGGCCCTCGGGTGCTGCTGATGCACAGCCCCAAAGTTTCACATCCCATTAGCATCAGCCCTGTGGAGCATGCCAGCCCTGTTTCCGAGATGAGGAAAGCGGGGTGCAGCCAGGACCTAAACCCAGGCCGTCTGACCCTTGAGCCCAGCCCTTAACCACCCCACCATCCTACCTCTCCTGAGCAAGAAAAGGGCCCCCCTGCACAGGCGCCTGAGCTGGGGGCCCACAGAGGTGAAGGGGGAGCAGTCCTCACACACTCACAGGGCCAGAATGTTCTGCTGGCTGTGTTGGGGGCAGGGGGGGAGCAGGTGGATGGGGTAGAGCATGCAGGAGGGTGCAGGGGGCGGGGAGGGAGCCCTTCTGGCCTGAGCAGGTCAGAGGCCAAGGCCATGGCCCCACTGTCGGGGGACTCCAGGGCAGCCCTGGCTCTGAGGTCCTGAACCAAGGCCTCGCTGGGAGTGGGGGTGCCAGTGGGGGGCAGGCAGCCGCAGGCTCAGCTGGGAGGATGTGGAGGAACGTAGAAAGGGTGCCAAAGGAAGAGCCCCAAGTCTAATTAGGAGTCAGGGCAGGGCACCCCAAGGGCTCCCCAGCTTTCATTCTTCATTGGCAATGCTGGTGTCCAGGGAGCATCCCTGCCCCCGCCACCGTGGCCCCCTGAATTTGCCCCATCCCAGCGCTTCCTGCACCATGTCCCCTCCGCTGACGTGGGACAGGTCTGCTGCGGGCCCCTGGAGCAGGCGCTGCCCCTGGAGTGAGAAGTGTCTGCAGGAAAATGACAGCTCCCACTGAGCACACACCAGCCCGGGTACTTTACATTCAATACGTGACTTAATTCCCACCAGGTACCCGGGAGAGAGGAGTCATTCAGATTCCTGGTTCTGCAGATGAGGAGCCGGAGGCCTCGAGAAATATAATGATGTCTAGACTGGGAGTCAGGACTTGACCAGAGAGTTGTAAGGAACCTGAGCTCTTAACCACTGCGACATCCTGCCACAGGGGAGGGCGGGCAGGAGAGAACAGCCAGGGAGCGAAAGCCAGACTGAGAGACAGAAGCAAACCCAGAAAAAGTCTTTCGTGCGGCTCCAAGCCGCCTGTGGGTTTGAGGGGGGAGCGATTACCCCAGCTCGTAGAGGGGAGGCTGGCATGTGCCAGCCCAGGGGCGGCGGCGGGCGGGGGGGGGGGGGGCGGCGCGGAAAGTTGGGGGATGGGAGCGGGTGCACGGTCAGGAGAAGAGGTGCCGAGCCTGCTCCAGGGCCTGCAAAGAGAAATGATGCCCTGGAATGGTACGGCAGAGCAGCCAGGAGGACAGACTGGCCCACCGCCCAGCCACCATCAGCGCCACGGTGCCTGTGCCCCCCTGAGCCCACGGCCTCCTTCTCACTGTCACCCCCTGCCCCCAGCCCGCCCAGGCTCCCTGAGGCTCTCTGGCCCCTGCACATTCAGTTCCCTTCACCGCCTCGCCGCCGCCTGCCTCTTACTCGCTCCTGGGTGTCAGGGACCCTGTTGGACGCCTCCCAGCCTCCCCCATGCCTGCAGGTCCCCATCTCGGCTCTCATGTCTCTTTGGCTCCTCACCTCTCTCCACCCGCCACGTTCCCCCCACTCCGTGCCCAGCACAGGACTTGGCTGGCAAACAGTGATGCTCCATAAATGTTTGAGGAGCTCATTTCACCGTCAAATGTAGAGATCGTGCCAATTGCTCCCTCAGTCCTTTCCTCCGAGTTTATACAGATTCATGTCACACTACCCTGGGAGTGTCCCCCTTTCCTCACTCCACGCCAGAGGGGAAGAGGTGGGGACATTCCCATGGCCTCAATCGAAGGACTTGAGCTAAGAACAGCCTGCCGGGGAACGGAGGTGCAAAGGAAGAATGATTCATTCCCTTGCTCCTTGTTCTTTCTGCAAGGAATAGAGGCCAAGCAGGGATGTCGGGGGGCGGGGGCGGGCCCTGAGGCTCAAGCCCCGCTCTGCTGTGTGACCTCAGGCAAGCCATCACCCTCTCTGTTAACCTCCTAGGAAGGAAGGCAAGAGCCAGGGCAGTTGGGAAGGGGCTGGGCTGGCAGGGGCACGAAGTGGGGTGCACAAGGAGACGCTGATTCAGGGGATTGAGCGGTGGCGGCAGCAGGGTGGACGCGGTGTTTGGACAGCTGCAAGTCCTTAACGGGGATTTCCCCCCTTTTCAACAAATCCCTGTAAAACAGCATTTTGTCCAAGTCAGCGTTTTGTGGCAGCCAGAGCCTCCTCCCGGGGTGGCCAAGGAGGCCGGCTGGGGGCGGGCCGTGCTCGAGGGTCTCTCAGACTGCGGCGGGGGGGGGGGGGGCGGGGGGGGGGGGGGCGGTGAATAGGCCCCAGCAGGAAGAAGTGGCATGAACGCAGACCCACCCACACACATGCGCAGGAGGGGAAGGGGCATCAGCTGTGTCTCCTTTCTCAAAGGGTCCTGTCCCAGGGGTGACCAGCAGAGGGGGTCAGGGGACCCTATGGAATGTAAAGGCCTGCCTACTCCCCACCCCGTTTCACCATTGAGCTACCAGAGGTCCAGGTAATGGAAGGGACCTGAGGGAGGAGGCTCCCAGTGGACCGTGCAGGGGTGTGGCTGGCTCGGGGGGCTCCCGCAGCCCCTCCTGGGTGGGTGGATGGACCACAGCCCTGCGCAGGCTTCCTGGGCTCCAAGCCCCCTACCCCAGACAGGCGGGCGGCTGCAGCTGAGGGAGCCGTGGGGAGCGCTCAGGCAGCCCCAGGGCCTGGCCAAACCACAGGTATGTTATGAGACGCTTCCTGTTGTGGAGACATTTCTGCGGGATCGACTGCCCCGCTTGCTCCCCCGGCGCCTCCGGCTCCCCACCCTCCCAGCCGTGCTCTCTGCTCTCTCCCTGGGTCTCTGGCCGGACTCATTTCTGTCTCTGCCTCGCTTTCCAATCCTCTCTCTGCCACCTCAACAGGTGAGCAGCATTTCTTGCTCAGTCTCTCCCTATCAGGGGTCCAGCCTGTGGGCCCCTATGGCCCGCCTAGGTCCCAGCAGCCCCTGGACTCCCATTCCAGCACGGCCACTTACCAGCCGGGTGATCTTGGGCAAGTGAATTAACCTCTCTGAACCTCAGTGGTCTTTATAACTGAGATGATCTGAGCCCAGGTGTGCTGCTACCCTGATGGCCAGGAAGTTCTATCATCGGTCTAACTTCAGTTCCTCCTGCTGCAAAGCAGCATCTCCTCCAACTCTGACAGAACCCAGGTGACTCGCTGCCAAAGGCCATGACCTTGGGAAAGTTCCCTTAAGTCAATTTTCTGGCCTGTTAGGCCTTTTCTCTGACTACTCCTGAGATGAAACGGATTAGGGGCCGCATAACCTGCTCAGGATCTTGCAGAGGAACAGAGAGGAACTTCCCTGCCTACCCACTGAGCGTGAGGTCCACCCCCAAAGGCCCAACCTGGCCACTCTGGACCTCTCCAGGATTCCCGAGTCCCTAAGCCGCCCACCTTCCTCCCAGGTTGGGGAGACGGGAGGCCCTTTTCCTGCCCTCCTTTCCTGCATCTTAGATGAATCAGGTCCTGCCTCCCACTCACGGCCCAGGCTCCTCCACGCCTCTTCCTCAGGGGCCTCTCTCACTGTGGACACCTCCCTCACCTGCCCAGGCTCAGCCTCTCCACCCCAGCTCCTCACAGGCCTAACTCCTACCCCCCACCCAACCCCAAGCCGCCCTCATCCCTCTGTAGCCCTGCTCAGTCAAGCTTCTTCAAAGAGCTGTCGCTACCCTTCACCCCCACACGCTGCTCACTCCCTACCCTCTGACCTCCTGCTTCCTTCTCTCAGGCACTGAATTCGCCCTGTGACCCTGCTCTCCTCCTTCTTGGAAAGGCTCCTCCTCAGATTCCTCTCTGCCCACTCAGCAGACCCCGGCTTGCCCCCGGGAGCTGGCTCAGGCCTCATCTCTTCTATCTGGATGTTCCTCCCGCGTTTTCCTGTTCTCACCAATCCCGTGGCCGAGGCCTCCGCATCTGCCTCCAGCTACGACCACTCCCCTGAGCCCCAGACTTCTGTGCTCAATTAGGAGCTGAGCGTGTGCGCCTGGCTGGCCCTCAGAGAGCTCCACCCACACTGCTGTCATTACCTTCTCCCCATTACTTGCTTCTCCCCTACTCCCAGGTGCCCAGGCCAGAAATCCGAGTATCACTTCTGACCCTTCCTTCCTTCCTTACAGGGCACTAAGGAATCTCTCTAGCCTATATAATGCCTTAGCACAGTTAGAAAAGGCTCCTTCCAGCCAACTCAAGCCCTACTCACGGCCCTCCTGGGTGTCCCGGAACGGTAGGCAGCCTTCACAATTGCCCACGCCAGCCGTGTGCCTTTACCCTCAAGCCCCCAGCAATCACGTGGACTCTGCCTCCTCTGCCTCTCTCGCTTCCGTTCCTTCTCCTCCCCCATCCCCACAGTCTGCACTCTCCCAGCACTCAGCCCACAACCTAGCACGCCCCACTCAATAAGGTTTGTTAAATTAAACAGCTAAATCCATTTAATTTAACATGATCATAATAGCCTCTCTCCCACCCCTCACCCTCAGCTTCTCTGTTTTCCTCAACACATCCCGTAGATACCGCCACAGTGCTTCTCAAACGTTAGCATGCATCGGACAGTTTTTCAAAACACAGGCTCCAAAGCGCCCCCCTGGGATCCTGATTCAGTAGGTGTGGAGTAGGGCCCAGCGTCTGCATCTCTGACAAGCTCTGTCTCCTGTCTGTGGACCACACTTTGGCACAGCTCTGCCCGTGGCCCTCTCCTGCTGTGGATTTCCAGTGGCTCCCCAGTACCAACATGATAAATTCCATGTAATTCTCCTATGGCTTCCTGGAGGAGGAGGCACACTTTACACTCAGTAGGAGGTGAAGCAATTAAGATGGGAGAGGGGGTAAGAAGGGTGAAGCCCCAAAAAGCCCAGAGATCACAGCCGAGGGGCTCGCTAAGAGTTATATGTAAGGGAGCCATGTAGGTGGGCAGCAGGCCCATCTGTGTCCCTTCCTCCGTGTCTGTGTCACTAAACCCAGGTTCCTACCTGCCTGTGTGTAGCAGGCATCTCTTGGTGTGTCTTTCCTCCTATCTCTGTGTGCCATTCCATATGTCTGTCCATCCCAACAACCCTGCTTGGCTTTTTTTTAATTAATTTTTTTTACTTATTGATTTTAGAGAGAGAGGGGACGAGGTAGGGGGGAGAGAGAGACATCAAATTGTTGTTCTACTTATTTATCCATTCCTTGGCTGATCATCGTATGTGCCCTGAGCGGGAATCGAACTCATAACCTTGACCCCAGCTTGTCTTTCTCCGGCCTCTCCTATGTGCTTGCACGTAGACCCCTGTCTGAGCGCCAGGCTCCATAAATCTTCAGCTGTTGGTCTCTTGATGGGACAGAAGACCAGCACTGACGGCCCTGATGCCTGCACTATCATCAGGCCTGTGTCTGACCTCCCTGGACAACTCCTGAGCAGCCCCACAACAAGGTCTGCCTGGGGACCCTAGGGGTCCAGTACCCATGAGCAGAGCCTTCTGTCCTGAGGGATCAATAGGAGACTCTGACCCTCTCGAATTGAAATGTGCAGGTGTGAAGACTGCTCCAAAACCCAAGCGCTGCCTGGAATCTGGGGGTTGCGAGGGGCAGGGGTGGCAGGCTGGGGCAGGGCTGCCTGGGGCCGCCTCCTCGTCCAGATGGACGGACGGACGGTGCGACAGAAGGGCTGCCCCTGCCCTTCGTACACACCCCGCCGTTAGGCTCCAGTTCCACCGATGGTCCTGACATCCTCACCCTCGCAGGCAAGGCCCCCCCGGACCTCAGGGGACCTCAGTTTGGGAAGCAGCATTGGAAGGAGGCTTGAAGGGACAGGTTAGAGTTCAACAGGCCCTGAGGGGCAAGCAATGGTGGAACGTTCCAAACTGAGACCAGAACAAACAGCAAGACAAGGAATATGGGGGGCCGGCAGGCATTTCTGGGATGGATGTGCAAGAGGCAGAGAATCTGAGTCTGGAACTACAGAGAAATGTCGGCTGGAGATAAAAATAGGGCTACAGCCCTGACCAGTGTGGCTCAGTTGGTTGGACATTGTCCCACAAAGCAAAGGGTCGTGGGGGAGGGGTGGGGGTGTGGATTCCCAGTCGGGGCACTTGCCTGGATTTTGAGCCAGGTACCCAGTTGGGGCACAAGCGAGAGGCAACAGATCCATGTTTTTCTCATACATTAACGTTTCTGTCTTTCCCCCTCCCTTTCCGTCTCTCAAATAAATAAATGTGTTTTTGGTTGTTTTTTTTTAATTAGGGCTACACTGACAGAGTCCCTGTAGCCTGGATGAGAGCCATGGACTCACCCTTGGGGAAAACACCACGTTTAGGGGGTGTGAGGAGCCCTCTGCACCCCTGAGCCCCAGAGTCCTGATACCCAGATGCTCCAGAGTTCTCAGTGTTTCCTTCTGCCCACCCGCCTGCCTCCGCCTGCATGTTCTCCTCTGCCAGGATTGCCCTTTCTAGCTCTCTCCTCCAGGCAAACATTTTATTCCTCATTTAAGACCCAGCTCAGATGCCTCCTCCTCCAAGCAGCCTTCCCAGCTTCCCTCAGGTAGACCCTCCTCCTCCTAGTTGCCTCTGCCCACACCCCACCTCCTCCCTGACTGGGGCTTGGCTGACAGGAGGCACTTCATACAGTCTGCAGCCCCCAGTGTTCCAGACCTCTGTCCACCCATCTCCCACTTCTAGCCAAGCCTGTAGGGGGGTCCGCTCTTAGGACCCCTTTTTCTTTGTGGTTCTTTCAGTGTTTTTGAGCTCGGAGCTGGAGGGGGCTCCATGTGAACCTCCCTCCCCACAGGGTACTAGGTCCACCAACTAGGCACCCGGCCTCAGCCCATCTCCAAGTCTAAACACCTCACTACTGTCCTGGGGAGGAGCATCTTGAGGCAACTAAGTGTCCATGGAGGTAGGAATAACCAGGTGCGGGCAGAGGACCCGGAAGAGGCCCCGCAGCAGCAGGACCCAGGGCAACAATGCACGCTCAGCAGGTGGCCAGGGTCCCAGGACTCAGGCCACCGCCGGTGCCATCGCTCTCACTTCCCAGCAGAAGCCCTGAGTTTCTGACCAGGACTGGACAAGGCCCTCCCCCCTGCCCCCGCGCCCCTGTCCCCCAGAGCCAACCACCCCCAGGCCCCCGGCCAGGCCAGGCAGGGCCTCCTCACTGCCAATCCCTTGCCTTCTGGTTCACATTTGCAGCCTTTTCCGGAGCGCCACCCACCGCCCGCTGCCTCCCCACGCCTGCCAAAATTCCTGGGCCTTCGTGGCTTCCCCACGCGGTGGTGGCGGCAGCGGCAGGCAGCGGCTGCGGCAGGAGGGGCTGGGCAGGGAGGGGGCCGGCAGGAGCACAGCCAGGCCACTGCACCCGGGCAGGCCAAGCCAACGCAGGCCCACGCCAAGGAGCCGGGGGAAAGAGTTCGTAAATGAGAAAAAGCTGCTTCCGAGTTGGGCCGAAATTTTAAAGCCCAGGCCGCAGGGAGCTGAGGTCACCTGCAAGAAGGGCTGCCCGCTGGACATCCTGGGGCTGGGAGGGGCTTCCGCTGCCACGGGAGGGAGCAAGGTTAGACGGCAGCCAGCAATGGCCTCACCCAGGCACGGATGTCCCTGGCCGGGTGCCCCTAATCTAGCTTACCTTTCAGGTTGGAGGGGCCTCTAAAGGTCCCAGCAGAGGTAAGGCCTGAGGGTGAAAGAGAGACACAGTGAGGAAGCTTCCAGGAGCCCCGGGGGGGAAGCCTCCTGCCCTAACTCGCAGCTACCCCAGTGCCTGCTCCAGACTTCTTACCAAGAGCCCCTCCTGGAACATTGGCCCCAACCTCAGTCTCTCTTCTCAGAAAGCCAGGATGTGACTCCCTTCATTCATTTTCATGCAGACTTAGCCGTGTCCACAGGGTGCCTGGCCCTGGCTTGATGGGGTTCTTCCTGTCCCAGGGCCCAGGCTGAAGAAGCCCCTTCCGTGCGCCAGTGATCACACTAGAGAAATCCCTACCACCTGTCAGGCCCTGCGCTGGGGTGACCCCCCACTACAGGCTAGGGTTCCTGCCTGGGGACGCACCTTCGGTACGGGGGACCCTGGGCTGGGCCTTGGGACACAGAAACGGCCCAGCCCCAAGCCCTACCCCTGAATTAGCTGGAGGCATCCGTCAAGTGGCCGCCGCACAATTGGCTGAGTTCCCTGGGCTGTGGAAACACGGAGCAGGGACACTGCCTCCCTCTTGAGTTTCCCCAGAAGGGTTCGCATAGGAAGGGGCATTGGAGCTGGATCCTGAAGGGTGAGTGGGAATCTGAAAGGCAGACAAAGTAAGAAAAGAAATTTCTGGCCGGAGGAAGCTTCTTGGCAGCTTCAGGGAAGATCCAGAGCTGCGGGGCTGAGAGGACAAGCAGGAGCGGAGGACGCTGCGGCAGCCCAGGGAGGAGCCTCGAACGCCGCGCTCGCATTCCTCGGGAGGGCAACGGGGAGCCATGGAGGGCTGTGGGGAGGCGATACAGTCAGGACCCAGAATGGCCCAGCGCCCACTTCAGCCTCAACCAGCCCTGATGCCGGGCTGTCGCAAGCCCTAGTCTAGGTCACACGGCTGTCCACAGGGGAGCTGGGGCTGGAGTCCAGGGCCGGGCGTGACTCTTGGGTGGATGGGGAAGGGACACCCAGCCAGCCCACCTGACAGGGGGGCCTCCCGGCCGCATCACTTTCTCCCCCAGCTGCTCGTTCGCCTCTGCCCGCTCCCATGGAAACTCTGACACCCGGGCCCTGTCTCTCACTGCGCAGGCAGCCAGATGCTGAAGCCAGCGGCTCCCGGGCCCTCTCTCCAGCTCAGCGGCGCCCTGCCTCCGTCGCCCCAATTCGGAACACCGTGGCCCCACGGGTGGGCCTGAGGGCCCAGCCTGGCTGGAGCTGTAGGGGGGGGACCTCTCTGCCCACGTCAACCCCAGCTTCCCTGGCCCCAGTCCTCACCCTGCCCTCAGGCTTGGGGAGGGGACATGGCTTATGCTGGATCTGAGTTTTGAAGAATGAACACGGGTTTAACGGGCAAGGACGGGGAGAGGCGATCAGTCTGGGCTGAGGAGACAGCATGTGTGAGGGTTTGGAGAGGCACAAGCTTGGGATGAAAATTTAAAAGCAAACAAACAAACAAACCACAAATGAACTACCTAAACATAGCTACATGTATTGTGCATCTACTACATGCCAGGCCCTGTTCTGAGATCTTTCATGGATTATCTAATTTAATCCTTACAACAATCCAGTGGAGTAGGTACTTTGTCTTCCATTTATATGCGTGGGGAAGCCAAAGGACAGAGAGATTAAGTAACTGGCCCAAGGTCACACAGCTCACAAGGGGTAGAGCCTGGCTTTGAACTTAGGCTGTTGACACCAAAGCTTGTGCTCTTAACCTCTCCATTATCCAGGTGATGTGAGATGAGACAGGCTGGCTGGGTCAGCACGAGAAATGCCTCGAATATCAGGATGAGAGACCCCGGGCCCAGCTTAAAGCTGGTCTCCACCCCCTCCACCCATGGTAGCCTTTAAATCCCAAGCACATTTTATGTACCAGATGTAGCACTGGGCATGCTCCACCTATTATTTTATCAAACTCTCCTATTCCTGTAAGGCAGGAATTGCTGTCCTATTTGTGTGAAGAGGAACCCTGAGGCCCAGAGAGGGACACCCCTTCTCCAAGACTACAGGGCTAGGAAGCCAAGGGGCTGGGCTCTGAACCTTGGAGCTTGCCCAGTCCCACAAAATGACCAAACCCCACATGCCTGGGCTTCCTGCAGACGCCGGCTGCAGGTCCTTCTCCCCGCCTCTCCACCCCTACCTGGGCCACGTCGACCCAGGTGGCCACATGGACCCGCAAGGCTGGGCACAGGGTGGGCGGCTCCCATCAAGGGCTCCAGGGACACCCTCCAGTTGACCAAGCTTCCCTCCGTCCTACTAAAGAGGAAGCTGGGGCAGGTTGGTGCGCCAGGGCAATGCCGGAGCCAACTTCAGTGGGACTCGCTTCGTAACCTCCGCCCCCAGCTGCCTGCCCTAATCTCCTCCTCGGGCCCTTCCCCTGGCGATATCTCCGCCTCTCACAGAGCCTGCTAAATCCCAGGCCTGATGTGGGTGGGCCAGTAGGCACCCCCAACCCCCATCTGCTCCCAAGAGCTGCTGGACTCCCTCCCTCATCCCAGCTTTCCAAACGGAGGCGCCAATAACCATGAGGCGGATAGCCGGCCTCTCACAGAGATGGGTTCATGGCAGAAGTCCCCATGTTCTGAGCCTCCACCACGAGCAGACTTGGGGCTGAGTCGTGTTTAAAAATCACGATGGCTTAAGAGCCCAGCTTCGTGCCTTCTCCTCCCAGCCCTACATCTTACTAGCATGTGACCCCACTCGTCTGTGCCTCAGCTTCCGCTTCAAAAAAATGGGAACAATTCCCACTTCATAATGCATTTGTGAGGATGAAACGAGTTAGTTCCACAGAGCAGGCTTCAAGCAGTGCTCGGCATAAGGGAACATTTAATAAGTGTTCACTGTTAATATATTATTATAATCATCATTACCATGACACCTCCCAAAAGCCCTGTGAAGTGAGATTTTTAAACCCTACATTACAGGTGAAGAAACCAAGGCTCAGAGAGATGTCACTTGCCCCAGGGCGCCCAGCCAGCCAGTGGTGGAGGCCCCAGAGTTTGGACCCAAGCTGTGAGTCCACAGGTGGTGGGGGTAGGCTCACCGTGACCTGGAGCTGAGGACGGTGTGTTGGGGGTGGGGCTGGAGGTCCTCCGCCCCCCAACCCCTCGTGCCTCACCCCCAAGGTCTCTGCCACCTAAGCTCGCGCTCCCGCTGCAGGAGGGGACCCTGCATTCCTGCCTAAGCAACGGGATTTGCTGTGCTCCGGGAACTATGAGAAGAATGTTTGCCACGAGCTGAGCCGTGGTCGCCTGTCAGGAGGAGCGTGGCCTGAAGGGCTCATGCAGAGCTGTGCGTCTGCCAGTGCCGCCACAGCGGGAGGGAAGAACAGAACACTTCTGGGTATTGAGGTCTGTGCATGTTAGATGTGGGCAGACCTCCCGAGACCTTTCAGGGGAGGGGAAGTGGCCCCTCCACCCCACAATCTACGTTGCTCCTCACTGCAGGCTCTAGGGAGAGCCAGGAAGGCATTACTGGCCCATTGCACAGGTAAGGTTATGGAGACCCAGAGGAGAGCTCACTTGAGGTCACGCAGCAGCCAGTGACAGAACTGAGACCAGAGATCAGGACCCCTTCTTCCCAGAGGCTGCTTTCCCTCACAGGGCCCATGGGGACCACATTTTAGATACTAGAAAACCCCATCCCAGTCTGCACTGCTCTGGGCTTGCTCTGGGCCTGACCTTCTCATGCCTGCTATTCCCCATGTGCCTCGCCCCCGCAACCGAAGAAAAGCACCGTGTGCTATGAAAACGCACGGTGCACTGTGCATGCTCGACAGCTGAGTTTCCTTTCGTTTCCCCGCCCAAGCAGAGAGCAGTGACCAGGGGCCAGTGGGAACGTGAGCTGTGCATGCTCAGACCTGCAGGGAATCCCAGCCCAGCACTCAGCAAGGGGACACTTGGCCAGGTTACTCACCTCTTGGAGCCTCTGCTTCCCTCCCTGTTAAATGGGCCACCAAGCCCTGCAGCGTTGTTACAAGGACTCAGTGAGACACGAACCTTATTGGTCCCCTCCTCCAATGGGTCAGAAAGAAGAACTGAAATTAGAGGACTTCAAGTGACATGCTTCCCGCCACTCCAGGTACTAGGGGTGGGGGCAGCCTCTGGGAGGAAGGGAGCCCTGAGCCCAGGGTCCTGGCCTCTGGTCTCAGGCCTGCCACTGGCTGCCGAGTGACCTCAGGCAAGCTCCTCTCTGAGTCCCCATAAGCACATGCATGAGAGGAGCCCATAACGCCGGCACGGCTCTCCCTGGGAGGCGCCAACTCTCTGCCATCCCCTTCATCTGCCCCTTTAAGAACCAAGAATCTTAGGCCACCTGGGTTACATGAGAGGAGTCACCTCCCAGTTCAAAACTTCAAGAACCTGACGGAAGCAGATCCAGGCCCCTCACCCCGCCCCGTCCCTCCCCAGGACCTAATCACACAGACGTAGCGCACCACTCAGAAGCCTGGGGGAAAGTGCGGGCGCTGCGCCCTGATCACTGTGTGAGCTGGGACCCACCTCACCCCTCCGCAGGCAAAATGACCCTGGAGGCAAGTATTAGCTTTCCCATTTGATAAATGGGGAAACTGAGGCACAGGGCTGGGAAGTCCCTTACCCAAGGACACAAGGAAAGTAACCCAGGCCCATCTGACTCCCAAGGCCGCCTCTTCCCCTCCCCGCATGCCCTGCCTTACTCAAGCTCCGCTGCAGACACAGCGAGTCTGGAAACCCCTGTCTGGGAGAACGGCCTCCCTGGCTGACGTCTGGGCACTTATGTGTACACACGACCTGGCACACCCACCGGGCTTCTGCACACACCCCAGGCCTCCCAGATGCTACGCCCCCTGCCCCAATGTCAGGCCACACTCAGCACCCAGACCCCTGCCATCCCAGCACACCAGACCCTGGGGTCCAAACCCATGTGTCCACTTTCCCTGCCTCCTCGGGGGACAGGCCACGGTCACCCAGTGTAAAGCACCTGGCCTGCTCTCTGCTCATTCCCCCAATCCGTCACCGAGGCCTGTCCAGTCTCCTCTTACTCCTCTCCACCTGCTTCTTCCTCCCATCCCCATGGCAACCACACACCTCAGTCCCCAGCACCTTCCTCCTTGACTAGAAGATCCCCCTTTGTCCTGGCCCCCCAGGGAAACCAGAGTGACAGCCAGGCCGCACCACTCTGCAGCTCACACCCTTTCTCTGGACAAGGCCTTTGGAGATCTGACCTCAAAGCAGTTGTCAGTCCCTTCTGCTCACTTCTCCACTGCACGGGCCAACAGCTGCTCACTGTCCCGAGTCCCCTGAGAGAACCTGCAGCTTCCCACCGCCACACCTTTGCACGTGCCGCTGTTCCCTCTGACTGGAATGCCCCCCAGTTCACCCTCTCACCACCGGCGCCTGTCAAAGTCCTCCTCCTTGAAACCCTAGCCCGCTGCTGCCTCCATGACCGCCCCGCCTTGCACGCGGGCCTGCGTGGTGTACCTCGGCCGGCGCTCCGAGACACAGCTGCACCCCATAGGAGAGGTCGCTGTGCCTCTCTGATTCTTCCTCCACTCCAATTCCACTCAGGTGCCTCAGGCCAGAAACGGGACCAGTTCACCTGGGGCCCCACTTCCCTACCAGGGCGCCCCATGCCTGCCACTGGTGGGGGCACCTGGAGCAGGGGGGAGCAGGGCAGGAAGCCGGGGCTCTGGTCTGCTCAGGCCGGGGCAGGGGTAACAGTGGGGGCGCTCAGGCTGACAGCCCCATTCTGTATCTTTCCCTTCTCTCTCTCTTTTTGGATAAATTCTTCTTTAAAGCTTTCCTTATTTTCCTTCTTTTTTTAATTTTAAGGTTTTATTTATGTATTTTTAGAGAGGGGGTAAGGGAGGGAGAAAGAAAGGAAGGGAAACATTGATATGTAAGAGAAGCATTGACTGGGAGCCTCTCACATGCCCCTGACTAAGGACCTGACCCACAACCCAGGCATGTGCCCTGACCAGGAATCGAACCAGCAACCTTTGGGTTTGCAGGCCGGCACTCGATCCACTGAGCCACACCAGCCATGGCATTGATAAACTTTTTTAAAAACTGATTTTAGAGTGGAAGAGAAGGAAAAAAGAGGAGAGAGAAAGATCAAATTGCTGTTCCACTTATTTATGCATTCATTGGTTGATTCTCGTATGCGCCCTGACCAGGGATCAAACTTGCAATCCTGGTGTATCAGGATGATGCTCTAACCAACTGAGCTACCCAGCTAGGGCTTTTCCCTTCTCCCTTGCCAGCAGACACATTAGCTTCCATTTTATTTTCTCTCCCCCGCTCTGAACCAAAGAGCCGAAACACTCATTTTCTCTGTGGTGGACAACGTGAAATGGGAGAGAGAGACCCCGGTGAGTGTGTCTGAGTGTGAGGGTGTGTGCATGTGTTGTCCTGTCTGAGCATGTCTGGCTGGGCCATGTGGGGCTGCCGTGTGTCTGTAGGAGTTTGGGTGCGTGTGCACATGCCCTGTCTTTGTTCCAGTGTCTTTGGTCGTGTGTGTTTCTGTAGAGCATGTTCACATGTGTGATTGTGCGTGACTGTCAGCGGGAGGCAGTGTAGCTGTGCGTGACTGCATGAGTATGTCCGTGATGTGCCCTCATTGTCATTTGGGGGTGACGGTGTTCAAGGATTTGTCGGTGTTCACCAGCCCAGTAGGAGGCAGTGGGGGCATCTGTGCCCTAACAGAGACGGCCAATTCCCCATGGTGCCTTCTCAGACTCACCGCCTCCCCCGGGCCCTGGAATGGGCTCCCTGAGGGCCTGCATCTGCTCGGGGCAGCAGGGATCAGTCCCCGGAGAGGGCCCGGCTGCCTGCCCCTCCAGTCGTCTCAGCCCCACCGCCCGCAGACCGCCCAATGGTCCAGGCAGCTCCTGGGAGGGTACCTTTGCTAAGGGCACTCCGAGCAGGGGCTGGACCCTCGCCACCAAACAAGGCACAGGCCTTAGCAAGAGGCATGAAAGCAGGGAGGAGGAAGGATGTGTGGGTTGCCAAGGTCTCCTAGAGAGAAGGCAGTGGCATTTCAGTGTCAGGAACCTGTAGCAGGTTCTCACACACACTGAGGGTCTCACGCGCTTACTGACACACATTAAGAACATACTGGCAGATACTCACTGTCCCCCTCACGCCCCGCAAGTGCATACACTGACGGGCTCACACACAGAAGCACACGCACAGCAGGCAAACTCAGAGGGCCTGCCTTTCCTGGGCTCCTCCGTCGGAACAGCATTTTTCCTCCCAAGGGCTCCTGCCGCTGCGCCTCCAGCCCCCGTCCCTCTGGGCCACGCACCAGCCCCGCTCGCCCCTGCAAAGTCTCAGCCTGGAGCTGGGGGGAGGGGCTGAGCCTCCTGCAGGGACATTCCGAAAAACCTCAGTCTCCAGTTGGTGGGGTGTGGGAGGGGGTTGCTGCCAGGACACCTAGAACAGGAGGGACGTGGGGACAGAGGCAGAAAAACGGAGAAACTGGAAGGTGGCCAGCAAACCAGCCATGGCAGAGCGGGGAGGGCCAGAGCTGAGGGGCTTCCCTGCCTGGGGCTGGGGGGCGATCCAAGGCCCACACGCAGCCCTCCTCTCCCTTCATCACCCCGCCTGCCAAGAGGCTTTGTCATTGCCATTCCACAGGTGGGAAGGAAGACTCCTGGAGGTGAGGCGACAGGCTCAGAGCCACATCGCCAGGGAGCCCCGCGTCTGGGAGACGGAGGGAGGAGGGGGCTTTATCTGGGATTCTGCCTGGGCAACTCCGTGGGGAGGGGGGCCGGGTCGCAGGGAAGCAGACGGGCTCCCCATCTTCCCGCCGACCCCCAGGCCTGAGTCCTCATCCAGTTCCCACCCGGAGTCCCAGGAGGCGCGGGGCCAGCTGTCCCTGACAGCCTAGGTGGAGTATGGGCGGGGTCCTGTCCTCGGAGCCCCCCAAACCCGGCATCCGCATCAGCCTCCCCGCCTTTACCTGTCGGACAGCCGCCAGGCGCCGCTCCCGACCCTTGAGGGCGGCCCAGGGCGCGCGGGCTCCGCGGAGGGGGCGTCGGCGGCTCGGGGCGTCGTCGGGGTCCGCGCCGCCGGCGGGGCTCCGCGTCGCTCTGCCGGCCGTCCCCGCGGCTGCCGGAGTGGGCGGGCGCGGAGGGGGGGCCCGGGGCGGCGGGAGGGGCGCGGCGGGGCGGGGCCTCCACCCTCCTCTTTCCACAGCCACGGCCAAGGCCCGCGCCCCGCCTGGCCCGCGCGCCCAGCTCAGCCTCGACGCCGGCCTCCCTCCCTCCCCGAGACCCGCTCTGAGACGCCCCCAGAGCCGCGCACGTCCCGAGCAGCTTGTCCCACAGACGCTCTCAAGACCCTTCTGCCTGCGGGCCCCATGCCCTCAAGAGCTGCCGTCTAGAGCATGCAGACCCCGCCCGCCGCCGCGAGGCAGGGCATGGGGTTTTCAGGGCGGGGAAGGGGAGGCACACGGGTTGTGACCCATCAGTGAGCAGTCACAGAGGGCTTCCTGCAAACGGTGGCCTAGGCTGAGGGGGGAGGGGTGGGCGTGATTGGCACGCGCCGGTTGCGGGAGGCGAGCCTGGGTGTTCAGAGGCAGGCGGGTGCTGTATGCTGCGAGATCTCGCAGGCCACGCTGAAGCTGCTGGGACTTCACCTTCGGGAAAACGGGAGCCGCAGAAGGCTCTGTAGCAGCGCGGAGACGTGGTCAGGGCTGGGCTTTAGAAAGAGCCCCCTGACTTCTGTGTAGAGGAAGAGAGAGAGAGGCAGGGACACGCGTGAGGAGGCTGCCGGAATAATCCTAGCTGGTCCAGGGAGGGCCAGAGGGAAGGGCCAAGTGTGAGTTTAAGGAGGTGGAATAGCCAGGATGTGGATGTGGGAGGGAGGGACCTAGTGAAAGGGAGGTATCCAGGACAGGGCCCAGCTTTCCGGGTAGGTGATGGGAAAGTGGCCGTCCAGGAGGAGGAGGGTGGTTGCATGTGTTGAGTTGGACATGCCTGTGGGACTTCATGTATCCACATGGGAAGTGAGATTTCTGTCTCTCTTTTTCCTTATTTTAAGATTTTATTTCTTTCTTTTCAGAGAGAGAGGGGGGAAAGGAGGGGAAAAGAGAGGCAGAGAAACACTGATGTGTGAAACATTGATCAGTTGCGTCTCACACACTTCCAACTGGGGTCCAAGCCTGGTACTTGGGTGCAACCCAGGCACGTGCCCTGGCTGGGAATTGAACCGGTGACCCTTTGGTTCACAGCCTGGTACTCAATCCACTGAGCCACACCAGCCAGGGCGGAAGTAAGATTTCTGGGTTAGAGGGTAGGAGTTCATGCTGCACAGATGCTGACTGACACCGTGGGGACAATACCAGGGAGGACTCCAGGGAGAAGAGGAAGCCAGGCCAGTATGTGGGCATGGTCAACATTCAAAAGGAGTGTAGAGGAAGAGGGTCAGCAAAGGAGACCAGGAAGGTGCTGCCGAAGAGTGGGAAGATACCAGGACACCAATGACTCCGAAGACAAAGGCAGAGCGTTTCTAGAGGCCTCTAGGGTCGGATGTCACAGAAGAGCATCCTTTGGGACTGGCATTTAGGGGCTGGTTGTTGAGCTGGGAGGCAGGGGCAGGAACGAAGCTCCAAGAGCCAAAGGACCAGCCACGGGGGCAGATGTGGATGAAGTGAGTGCGGTGGGGGAGTCTAGAAAAACCGAGGCCAAGAGAAGAAGGGTTGGAGATGTGTGTGCATGTACACGTGTGGCGCACACATGCACATGTGATCGGCAGGTCCAGAAAAGGAGCAGGGAAGACCCAAGGCTGCCTGTCTCTGGGCCTGGGCCGACCTCCATCGTCCTTCCCCCTCCTTCCGCCTGCCCTCTGAGGGCCTCCCACTTTGCTGTCCCCCTGCCAAGGTACACACCAGCCCCGCCACTCCTCAGTGGGGCCTCTCACCCTTGCCCACCTCCAGAGCCTGGACCGGCTCCTGTCCTACCACTCAGAGTGGGCAGACTGAAAGGGGTCTTTGGGTATGGCCTCTTGGCCTGAGCCAGGCTGGGGCACTGCCCAAGGAAGAGGAGGGGACCTGGTTGGCAGGTACCTAACAGGGCCTCTCCTGCCCCTCTCCCACCCCAAGCAGGTGTGAAAACCAGGCCCTTGGTGGGGATCAGAGCAGGGCTGAGTGTTCAGGGAGGGGGCGGAAGCTAAGCAGCAGAGACTGTCGGTTGATCGTTTGGACCCTGGAATTAGAGTGCCCAGGCTCAAGTCCAAGAGCTCACCGGCTGCATGCCCTTGAACAAGGTACCTAACCTCTGCAGCCTCAGGCTTGCGAGGATTAAACCCATGAATCCATGTAGAGCATTATGCTCTGCGTGTTAGCTATTCTCAGGGAAGGGGAGGTGGTGAAGCAAGCAGGCAAGCGCGGGGTGGGGGTGAGGAGGGGGCTCTCACTGTGCTGAGGAAGGGGCTCTCGTGGGCTCCGCACACACAGACACTCACCCACACTCAGCCAGTCCCCCATGATCTCACCCCTGACTCTCCTGACTCACTTCATAAACTCTCCTGCGGCCCTCTGGCCTGACTCTACGCGGCACACACCCTCCCCGTCCCCCTCCCTCGTGTTACCCCTGCCGAATGCCCTGCAGGGACAGAGGGCTCCAGGTCCTTCTCTGTTGAACCAGCCTGGGAGGCCTAACCTGTTGCGCTGTGGCCCAGGTGTCCATTGGACCCCCGGGTGGGCCTCAGCTGCCGTCCCCCAAGAGGGGCTGAGACAGCCACGCCGTGCCCCTGCCACGGCTGCCTCTTTGAGTAGAAACCTCGAGGCAGGAAATGAGCGTCCTGGAGCCAGAAGTCTGTAGACTCTCCCACCAAGGCTTATTGCTGGGCCGGGCCAGCGCGGACTCCTGGCCAGTCTCCCCATCCCACCTGCCAGGGGCTTCCACCTTGGGCCTGTCTCTGGTGGTGTCTGGATTTCAGTGGGTTGGCTTTGTCTGTTGTTACCTGCCGTGTGGCCTTGGACCAGAAACTGTGTCTTTCTGGTTTTAGTTCCCTTAGCCACAAGAGTCAAAGACTGGCCAGAAAGGAATCAAGTACTGCTCGAGGCCTGAGCAGAGGTATCGGATGGGGTGGGTGGTTAAACTGAAGCAGGTGAGGCGTGTGACCTGCTTAGTGCAGCCCCTGGCTGAGCCGGTGCTAGCACCTGCCTGGCGGTTCCGAGCTTGAGCTGGGGAGTCGAGCAGACCTGGGTTTAGATCCTAGTTCTGCCTCTCTGTGACTGTGGGCAAGTGACTTAATTTCTCCAAACTTCAAATTCCTCCTCTTTAAAAGAGGGATAATGATAGTCTTTAATGGCAACAGCTAAACCCCGTAGGGCTCTTACTCAGGCACTAGTCTGAGCCCTTTACAAGGAGTAACTCATTTAACACTCACAACAACACTTTGAGATGGGCATTACTGTTGTCTCACTTTGCAGATGGGAAAACTGCGGCACAGGTTAACTGACTCACCCGCGTCCACATACCTAGGAAGCGGGTGAGCTAGGAAGCCAGGCAGGCTGGCTCCCCAGCCTTCCCCTTTCCCACCAGGCTCTGGAGCCTTAGAAGAGGCAGTTAATAGAAAGGGCTTAACATGAGCCTGGCGCATAGTGACGACCAAATAAATGTGAGTAACTGGAATCACTGTTACCATGACCCTCCCATTCCTTCTCAATTTCTAACTTGATCTATAGAAATGAGAAAACTCTCTGGGCTCCAGCCACCCCACCCTTCCATCTGTCTGGCAAGCAGAGGGGAGGGAGGGATGTTTGCACAGATGTGTGGCCATGGGTGTGCAAATAGCTTGGGGAGGGGGTGTGGTGCTGGTTAATTTCTGTTCCGCCAGTGCCTTGGTGATTCTGCGCCCTCCATCCCCACCCCTGACTTCCCACGTCGAGGAGAGGACTGGACTCCTGGTTCTACAATTCCTGGGAAGTCCTTCCCTCAGACTAGCCCTGCTTCCTCCTTCTCAGTCACCAGAGGCCTCGCCTACAGGGCTAGAGAAGTGAAGACCACCTGCCGCGGCCGCCACCATTCTCCTCGAGTCCTCCCGAGCAAGCGGACCTCGCAGCCCTATCCTCAAAAATCCCAGTAATGCAGTGGAAATTAAAGTTACCTTAAATATTCTAATCTTATAACAATTTTGCTTCAATCAACATCTAAATGTGACCACATGTGCCCAGACCACCCAGCGGCCCAGTTGGTGGTTTGGGAGGTGGAACAGGACTCTCTGGGGGAGAGGTCTGCAGGTCGTCGGGGCCCCTTGTGTCCTCCTGCCCGCCACACTGGGCCACCCTTCCCCTTCCTCGCCTTTCCTCGGGCAGCTCGCGAAGCTTTGCAGGCCCTGGGTGGAGTCTCCTCATCCTCCCTCCTGAACAGCTGGGCTGGGGGCTGGTGATGCTCCGCAGGCAGGGGGTGCCAGGGCTGGCTTCTCGGGCGGGGAGCCTGTGTAGTCAGACAAAGCTCCACATTCGGAAGGCCTTGATTTAATGCTCTGCTGGGTCATCTTGAAATTCATAATGATTTTTTTCATAATAATTTTTGAGCAAGGGGCTCTGCATTTTCATTTTGCCCTGGCCCCACAAATGGTATAGCTGGCCCTGGTGGAGTCCTTGTCTCTCATTTTCAACCTCCCCTCTCCTCCCCCACCACACACACGTGTTCAGCTGCTTCCCCGCAGACGGATGCTCCCAGCATCTCCATGTCCCCTGTGCCCAGCCCAGGGCTACATTTTTATGAAATGAAAGAACTCACATACAGACATGCTCCCTAAGCAACACAAGAAAAGAGACATACTCTGAAACACACACACATAAATTTTTGTAACACATAATGTACTGGATAAGAGTCCAGTTCTGGACTACTTGGGTTCCGGTCCTGACTCTACTACGTGTTAGGGGGTGTATCTGTTTTCTTATCTGCAGAACGAGAATAGTGACAGGATTGTTGTGAATACTAGGAGAAATGCATGGGAAGTATTTAGCCTTGTGTTGGCACACTCTTCAATAAATATTAGCGCCTGCTGTGAATCACATGTGTGTGCACTCACGCGCGCTCTCCTGCCCATCACACCCCCTTCCGGGCCCTCTTCTAGCCCAGCTCAGTCCTAGGTGCTCCCATGGCTGGCAGTCCAGGCCCTGGAGCCAGGGGGGAAGAGCAGCTGCTTCTCTCGGCATCCTCCGTCCTCCTCAGGGCTACACCTGGGCAGGCTCATTGAGCGGTGGTGGTGGTCGAGGGGATGCAGCTGCTGCTCCCCCAGCTCTGGGTCTATCAGAGAAGGCTTCCTGGAGGAGGCCTCCGTCCAAGCCTGTTGAGCCGGGCTTAGGCAGGAGAATGCTGCCCTGTGCCTTGGCTCCCTCTCTTGTTCCTCACAACACCCACCCCCAAACCCGGCTGCAGCGCCCTCTCTCCACCCCCTTCCCCACAGTAGAAACTTTCCTCTCCTCCTGCCAGAAGCGTAAATTGCCCCCAGGAATGCACTGCATCCCACAGCTCCCCTGGCAGTGGCCGGCAGCAGTCCTGGGGTCAGGCCTGGCCCTACATCAAAGGCTGGGGATCGTAATGGCGAGGCTCCTCGCCTGCTGCCACCCCGCCCCCTCCCACCTCCTACCGGCCCTCTGGCTTCCAGGGAACAGCACATGGTAGCACTTAAGCTCTGGGAGACCGGGAGGATGCTTTTCCTGCACCACCCCCCCAACCATCCACAATGAACTACTTGTTAGGAGGCTATTTTAATTTTACTTAATGCAATTTCTGCTCCTGGGCCTCTGTTGCCACCTCTTTCTCAGACCTGGATGCCCAGTACAAATGTAAGGAGGCCAGTCCGTCAGGGAAAGGCGTGACCTGAATATGGACATGTCACTGGCAGGAATAGGACTCACTTACACCAGGGGAACAGAGCTGGTGCTCTGGCCTCCGCTCAGGAGGGAAGGGGTTGGCTAGGGGAGGGCTTGGATAGCTTGTACGACACAGCAGGTCCGTGTGAGAGTTTGGGGTGTGTGTGGGGCCACAGACGTCTTAGCCAAGGTGCTCTTTCTTACCAGTACCCTGGGTCTAGGAGGCAAGCCCTCAGCCTGGCAACCACCTGAGCTTCGTATGCAGGTTCTGCTGTCACGACCAGAGGAAGGGGGCACTTCCTGGCTCTGACCAGCCTCTGAGATTTCTCCCTCAGGTGCACCTTCTAGCCAATTCTGAAAACCAGGGGTCCAATGGTCACGCTCTAGGACAGTACAGTGGTGGTCTGGAGACCCCTGGCGGCCAAAGGTTGCAGAACAAGGGTTTTCTTAGAGCTCTGCCCAGCCCGCATCAAGCCCAAAGGCCACCAGCATGGACCCCTCTGGCCTCAGAACCTTGCTGCGATCCAGGCTCTTTGGCAACCCTCCCCTCCCCACCCCGCGCAGTCAACCCCTTGCATACAGCCAGGCACACCTGCCCATCTTGCGGGAAGGGTGTGCCAGTACATCAAGGAGCATGGGCACTGGCCCATGGCCAACTGGGTCCCGGGAAGGAGCCCAGCCTCAGTCACAGTAGAGCAGAGGGATACGTAATCTGCGATAAGTAATCCTGGGGTGGGGGCCCCAGCAGGTAGGTGGCTGGGACTTTGTCATTTGGCTCACGTGGGAAAGACGATTAGGTGATGCCCCAAAGTCCTCAGCCCTTCCCTTTCCTTCAGCCCCTGGGTGCATGTCACCCAGCCGTGGGGCTGTAACTGGGAAGAGGCACTGAGGGGCTTTGTTTCCACAGCTTGCCCACCCTGGACCGTTGCCCAGGATTAACTCCAGGGAAGGAAATATCCAAACCTCAGGCCATAGGAACGGCTGCTGGGAAGGGAAGGGGGCTGCGGTGCTGGGAGAGGAGGGCGAGGGCCCCCCTGGGAAGGGGAGGGCAGGCCAGCGCGGCTCACCTTCCTTGGCAGGGGCCAGACACCGCACGGCCTTCCCAGGGCTGCGCTCCTGCGTTCATCCCCTCAGCTCTCCTCCATCCACTCAACACCTCGTGCAACTGGACCCAGCCTTATACGGGGTTCTAAGAATACAGTTGACCAAAATGGAGTGCCTGCTCTGGGGCCCCAAATTGTACCTGTGTGGGGAGGGGCGGGGAGTAGAGGCTCAGAGGAGGCAATCCCAGAGAAAGTGTGAGCCTCCTTGTACTTGGGGACTCGCGTGACCTTCCCTCCTCCTCAGCAGCCAAATGAGCTGGGGGAAGCAGGTCATGTGCAAACTGCCTCTTCTTGGCATCCCAAAACCCTGATCCTCACCTGTACAACCGAGACACTCTTCACACACCACGCCTCATTACCGCTGCTCATCTCAGGCCTACTAACCTCGTGGAAGGTCTGGGGGCCCCCTCCTACCAACTACCTGAGAATCTGAACCTGAAGGCCCTAGAGATCCCCGAAGTGCTAACCAACAAGGTCTGACAACCTCTGACCCCCCCAAACCCTTTAAAAGCCATCCTAAGCTGTCAAGCTAGGAGAGGAAGCCACAGACAGGCCCCTCCTCCCCAGTGCTAACCAGGTATCCATCAGCAATATAGGCTTTGGCCCTGGTTGGTATGGCGCAGTGGGTCGGGTGTCACCCTGCAAAACAAGAGGTTGCTGGTTCCATTTACAGTCAGGGCACATGCCTAGGTTGCAGGCCAGATCCTTGGTTGGGGGTGCATGAGAAGCAATGGAGATCGATGTTTCTTCCCCTTTCTCCTTCCCTTCCCCTCTAATAATTTTTTTTTAAATCACGAGCTTTGTAGTCTGGCTGGAGCTTTGAACCCCAGCTTCTCCACTTATTAGCTGTCTGACCTTGGGCAACTTGTGACCTGCCCTCTAAAAATGGCATTATTGTGAATTAGATAATGCACACAGTGTTCAGTGTAGTCTTGACACATGGTAAGCATGCAATAAATGGTACCAACACCAGGGTTTCCACGGTCTTTCTAAGCCTAATCCCCCAACTTGGTGGCTTAGTTATGTCTAGGACAATGGTCTGATTCTAGATTTTACTAGGGAGTAGACCCAAAAATGACTCTAAGGGGGCCAGTTTGCTCCCAGGTTTCCCAGGCTCCCTGGTCTGTAGGGAGCATTCTCAGACCAGGTAAAAGCAAGGCAGGGCCCTGGAATTTAGCTGGTCTCCTTGCCCCATTGTAACAAAATTCCCAGGGCTGAACAGAAAGAAAACAGGACAGGATTGGGACTTCACTCAAGAATGTGTCTTTATTGAAGAATTTGTAAGAAAAAAGGATGAACCCTCTGTAAAAAGAGGAGATGTTGCCTCCAAACAGCAGGGAGGAATGAGAGACCTGGGTGGCTTCCCAGAAGTCAGCGTTCCCAGCACGGCTGGCTCCCCTTTCCTGGCGAGCACCAGCGTGGGTCACACCACCGCCAGCAGCTCCGACCCCCCGCCCCCGCCTCTCCTCCCCGTCCCACAACCCTGGGTCCCCTACAGCCATGTGCCAATGGCTTTCTGAAGGCCCAGGGATAGATGTGCTAGGCTTGCCTCTTAATGGGGTCAAAGTGGGTTTTGCTTTGGAAAATTCAAACAGGAATGTAAAATGGTTGAGCTCTTTCTAGTCCAACCAAGGATGACTACATCCATCCCCTTAGAAGGAAAAGGGAGCAAGGGATGTCCCTCCTGAATGTACACACTTATGGGGTAACTGGCCTATATCAGTCTGTTCTTCACTAGCATGGAGAATGGAAACAAGGTTAGAAGAACATATAACATCGTGTTGGAGTCACTCAGCTCTAGAGGGCAGAGGGGGCACTGAGGCTTCCTGGCTCCAGCCAGTGCCCCTGCTGGCTTCCTGGACGTCCTGAGGACGGTCACTCCTCTCCAGCAGGGAGATTGTCCTCGATCCGCCTGATGAACCGCATCCGGATTTCTGTCACACCGTCTCCTTTCAGGGTGTCCTGGACAAACTTGGCCTCCACAGCCATCTGGACCTGGGGGACAGTGGGAAAATGAAGGGGTGGCTGCCTAGCCGCGGCCTCTGGGGAAGCGTTGGGGATGAGGGCTATAACTGGCTCATCCACAGCAGCCAAAAAAGGGGGTTGGTTTCTCACATGACAAGACTGCCAATTCCAATGTTCCCTTGTAGAAGGCAGTGGCCCTGACCCATGAGGAGAGACTTAGCAAAGAACACACCCGAATGAGGCTGTCACCAAGTTAAGTCCATCCGGGAATGGATGTTGTGGGCTTTCCCAGCCTAGCAGGGAGGCTCATCACCATGTAGAGACGTCCAGCTTGCATCCTATGCTCAGCAGCATCACCATCTCAGGCAGCAAAGCGCTAGGTGAGCCAAAGGCCTTTCTTCTCTCTTTCTCCCTCTTATTCATTCAAACACTTATCAAGCCCCTGCTACATTTCAGGTGTCCCAGAAGGTAAAGGGCTGCACTCACCATCTCCAACGCTCCCCGCAACACCCCACACAAGAGATTGGAATAAATAAGGGATGAGTGGTTATCAGGAAGTTCCACAAAGTCCACCAAGGGGTTATTTTCCAAAATGAGGGAAAATTCGTCACCAGCTGGGCTCCAATTGGTGATGCTTGGCGTGATGCCCAAGTACATCTTGAACGCCACCTGTCGGGGGACACACAAGAGCACTGTGAGAAGAGCAACAGGGGCTGTACGACAGGAAGGTGATGGTCTGGCAAAGGGGAACTAAGTGGCTCAGGAACAAAACTGTGGCCTCTTGCGAGACATTGAAGCTTTAGGTAGTCGGGGAAAAACGGCACTTGAGCCCGATCCCACACCTCTCCCTTGCATTCAACTGGGCAGCAATTTGCGGTGCACCTGCATTTCTTAACAGAGGGGAGCACCGATCTTTCAAGTGGGGTGCTATCTGAGCCCTTCTTCTTGAATGGGAATGCAGGTGTTGTGGCAGAATTACTCTGAAGACACCCTTTCCTCTATCACCCTCCTAATCCCAAACCCTCACAAAACTCTCTGTCAACCCCCTCTGGGATATGGGCAAGGCCAATATGCTGTACATCAAAAAGAACCCACCTTTAGGTAACTGACACTACAAAGCTATAGGTAGTTTGTCATTTATTATTATTCCTATATCATGTAACACTAATATTAATAACATTTACTATACGTATGCTACATTAAGTGCATTCATTTTACCTGAATGCTCATGTGTTTACATTTACTCTTTGCAACAACCTTGTGAGGAAGCTCTTACTTTCTTCATTTTAAAGGTGAGGTAACTGGGCCCTAGCCGAGTGGCTTAGCTCGTTGAAGCGTCATCATGTGCACAAAAGGGCTGAGGGCTGATCCCTGGCCAGGGCCCAAACCTCGGTTGCAGGTTTGATCCCCAGTCGGGGTGTGTACGGGAGGCAACCAATCAATATTTCTCTCTGCCCCCAACCCCTTCCTCTCTCTCTAAAACAATAAATATATCCTTGGGTGAGGATTCTAAATAAATAAATGGTAACTAGTAATTAAAAGGATAAAAAAAAGTAAGTTATCTAAGAACTAGTAAGCACTGGATTCAGAATGTGAGGCCAGGTGTGTCTGTATTCTTAACCACCATGTTATTCTGCTACATCTTCCCAGTTGAGATCTGGCTTTGATTTCAGTGGGGTTTTAATCCCCAGGGATAATCCCAACCACTCGTTCCTTTTTTTATAGTCTGTTCTATTCCCAAACCACTAGGAAGGCTTCTTTGGCCCAAACAGCTGCCTAACTAGTTAGTCTCTTCAGATACTAAGGGCCTCTCTAAGGGAGGGAGGTAAAATGGTAAGCTGTCCCTCCCAAAGACAATCCTTCAGCATGGCCAACTGGCCCAGGATAATGACCTTGGCGATGACATCTGCAGTTTCCCGAAAGTCGTGGCACCTCCCCACACTTGATCGTGCCAAGAAATCTTCAATCAGTCGAACTCCAATGTTATAGCCCCTGGGAAGGAAATCAGAGAACAGACTGTATTACGGGGTTTGAATGTCATGTCTGTACATAAGGCTGTTGGTGGTAAAGGAAAAACAGAGATAATTCTAAAACATCCCAATAAATGAGCTCAGGGAACCAGAATGCTGTTTATGAGAGACAGGACCCTGTTCTGAACTCTAAAGGACCGTGTGGATTCATGTACTAGGGAGCCCCATTCTCAGTGCTCCTATGGAGGAGCTCACTCACATTTTGTCCAGCTGTTTATTCACATCTTCATCATTTTCATAGTCCTTGCATAGCTGGGTGACCAGAGCCCCATAGGTCAGGGTGAAGAGCTCAGAGCTCTAAAAGAGATTCAAAAGGCAGTCAGGACCAAGATGCACAAAAGACAAAGTTTGGTGAGAATCTGGATTGGCCTCAATGCAACTGTCAAGATTCAAAGAAAGGTCACCTGTGTCTGGTAGGAGAAAACATCATGCCCTATGGAGTGGCCAAGGAATTTGATCCCCCGGGGTCCATGGCAGGGCTGCAGCCAGACCCACTACAAAACACGCTGTAAAAGGCACCTCATGCACTGAGCAGTCACTCTTACAGCACGCCAAGGTGGGCTTCTGCCAACCCAGAGCCCCCCGACAGCTACCAAGCGTAAGCTCCAGTCACCAGAATCTAGTGTGGCTGCAGTAGTCATTCACTAGATGCTGTGAAAGGCAGTCCCAAAGCAAACATTACAAATGATTCTCTGTGGATTAGCAGGTGTGACCAATGGCCTCCCCACACCCTACAACGTCGGGAATGCCTGGCCTAGAGTTAAACTGCACTCCCAAGGCCTCACCCAGAAGCAGCAGAGGACCCAAGAGGCCCTCGCCACGGGGAAGGAAGGAAGTCCTACATGAACTCCATTGCATGAACGGCACCCCCTCTTCTAAGTCACCAGCATGGGGGAAAATAATGTTCCTTTTGACATACAGCTAGAACGTTTCCAGGAAAAGGGGTAAGTCTGAAAGGAATACAATGTTTCGTGTACTTGGAACACAATACTGACCCAGACCGGTTTCTATTATAACCACAGTTAAAAATCACAAAAACTCTTTCTCAGATAAAGAAACCAAGAAACAGAGAGCTGTGGAAGGTAAAAAGAATGGCAAAAACCAAGACAGATGAAAAACAGAATGAAAGCAGCAGGTCGGGGGAAAGGCATCATCAGAGTTAAACAAAGTGAGGAATGTGTTAACAGTATATTTGGACCAATGGATTTACACAAATATAAGGCTAAAACAATCAAGACTGCCATTCAACCACATCCTTCTGAAGCGAGGCTTGTCAAACTTGGAGCAGAGCTAAGTGTTCTGGGGAAGGAAGTCCCAGAGTCTCAGACCCAACACTCCTCACCTCATCCCCATGGCCTGGTGGTGAGGTCACTGCAAGAACAATAGGGTGAATGTCTTTTGCTTACACACTGCATTCTATTTTTCATCATCTCATTTTCCACCCCACAGTAACTCTGTAAAGCAGAAAGGGCAGGAATTAATCTCATTTTAGAGATGAGGTAACTGACACTCAGAAAGGTTAAGCAATTTGCCCAAGGATAAATAGCTAATTATTTTTTTAAAGATTTTACTTATTTATTTTTAGAAAGAGGGGAAGGGAGGGAAAAAGGAAGAGAAATGTCAGTGTGAAACATTGTTTGGCTGCCTCTCGCATGCCCCCAACCAGGGACCTGGCCTGCAACCCAGGTATGTGCCCTGACTGGGAAGTGAACCAGCGTCCTTTTGGCTTTCAGGCCAGCGCTCAACCCACTGAGCCACTCCAGCCAGGGCCAAACAGCTCATTATTGACAAAAGTAATTCTGGGAGACAAAACCAAGAATTTCTAAGCCAATGTTCATTCTCTATATTGTTCCCCACAACTGCAATATTATTAAGAACCCCTAAAACAAAACATTTAGCTGTACTAGGAAGTCAGAAAGAATCAGTTTCCAAATCAGGAAGCTCTTTAAATTCAACTAAAACAGTCTGATGGGATGTCTCCAAGAGACCATTTACCAAATATGGCAATTAAGGAGAAGCTATTGAGGAGGAGAATGATTTTTTTAGTAAAGTTAAGGTTTGGCACTAGAATGGCTTGGGCATGAATGGATGGAAACAATCCAGCAGTAACCAGTCCATAGACTTGGCATCACTGCATTAAGTCAGGAGAGCTTTCCTTCCATTATTAATGAGTCCTTGGATTGAAACTCCAAGAGCCTCAGCCCACCATGATGCCAAGTAACAAGCATATCATGATGTTATGAAGCTCCTTATGAATGCGGCAGCCTCCAATTTACTGATAAGAAAAATCAGCCCTGGCTGGTGAGGCTCAGTGAATTGAGCACCAGTCTGCCAACCGAAAGGTTGCCTGTTTAATTCCCAGTTAGGACACATGTCTGGGTTGCAGGTCAGGTCCCCAGTTAGAGGCATGTGAGAGGCAACCAATCAATTTATTTCTCACACTTTGATGTTTCTCTTCCTCCCTTTCTCCCCCCCTTCCCTTCTCTCTAAAAATAAATACAATCTATAAAAAAGGAAAAAAAGAAAAATCAAGGTCCTAGACAGATCAGTCCATGGTCACAGAATCAATATGCCTGGGATTTGGGAACAGGATCCCTGACTCGTCTAATTTGCAAGTCTGTCTCCATCTCCCCATCTTCAATTATGAACCAGGCCTATTAGGAGCAGTGTGCAACATACATATATAACTTAAATATCTTCATATTTTAAAAATAGTAATGGGGCTGTAGTACAGGGAAAAAAAAGCATTCAATGTTTACTATGTACGAGGTATTATATAATTGGAGGGAGACAGATAATGAGCCAAATAAATAAAATATATGGTTTGCCAGACAGTGCTGTGGAGGAAACCAAGTACAAAAGGAGATGAGGAGGTATGCGTGTGCGCGAATTTTAAATAGGCTAGTCAGAGAAAGCCTCCTTAAGGTGATTATCTGTAAAAGAACTGAAGGAAGTAAGGATAAGCTAAGAAGGGAATATCCAGAAGAAAAAATTCTGAGCAGCAAGTGTAAAGGCCCTGAGGTGGGACTATGCCTGCCATGTGCGAGAAACAGAAGACTAGTGTGATTAGAGAGGAGAGAACAAAAGAGAGAACTGAAGAGGAAGTCAGAGAAGAGGAGATTGCAGAATCTGAAGACCTGGGTTTTCAGTACTGTGACCCTTGTAACAAGTTCCATGGGACCTTAAAAGGTCAGTGATTTCAACCTGTCCAATTTCTTCAGTGAACTTAAGTACTATATTTCCGTCCCCCGCCCCCGCCAACAGAAGCACGAATCTCTTCTGCAACACTCCTACTTTCTGACTGCTTTAATTATGTTTAATAATAATGGTCATCAAGTTTATAAAACTTTCAGAATATCTTCACAGTTTCTCATTGTTCCTCATAATAACCATGAGAGGTTAGCAGAACAAACATTATTTGTCCCCATTTTACAGGTGACAGTTTAAGTAACTGAGACTCAGTCTTCCTATAGTTGAGCACTGTTCTGTAAAAAGTGACGTGACCCCAATTCATTGCTTAATCCCTCTGAATTCAGTTTTCCCCTTCTGTCCAATGGCGACAGTATTGTCTGCCCTTCAGGTGTACTGTGGGATTCTGATGTTTGCAGAGCACCCAGGGCATCATACGAACTCAAGTAGATATTTTTATTCTTAAACTGGTTCTCTGTGGTGTGGTGCCAGACAGCACCTTGAACTAGGTTCAAAGACGGAGATTTTGAATCAGTATAAAGAACTTTGTAGCAAGCAATAAGGCATATAAAAAGAATATTCCATTTGTAGTCAGAAGACCTGTTTCTGAGTCTGAACTTGCCCATTACTAGATGTGAGACTTTAGGCCAGTCACTTCACTTCGCTAAACCTCGATCTCCTCACACAAAAACAGTAACAGTAAAATCTGTCAGGCCAATAACTGGGAGGATCTAATGAAGTGGTCCCCAACCTTTTTGGCACCAGGGACCAGTTTTGTGATGATTCAAACACATTACATTCAAGCTCACCTCCTGTGGTGCGGCCCAGCTCCTAAGAGGCCCGGACTGGTACCAGTGTGCGGCCCGAGGTTGGGGACCTGTAATCTAATGGACTTAAAGTTGCTTGGCAGACCAAGAAACCATAGGAGTTGTTTCACAATGACATAGCCAAAATGATTTATTTCCAAGTACTTCAGGCACAACCTGAGCAGAGTAAGCTAAGCCAAGCCTTACGCTCATGGTTTTCAGAAGGCTTTTTAGTTAGCACCCAAAACAAAACATCGAATCTCCTTAAGGGGGCTGATTTTTGGAGCTAATGCTCCAAGAGTCATGCTTACTATTTCTGTCAACACAAGTAATCTAGTGTGACTGCCCCTAGTGGCTGAGGAAGGAAGGTCAGTAACAGGACTGAGTCAGCTTCTCTTCTCCAGCCTCCTGGCATGGAGATTCTGAGTGCCGATATTAAGTAGTAATTCACCTGAGCTCTGGAGAATAGAGCAACTGGGGTTGGGTTACTAGTAACACAACACAAAAGAAGGGCAGGCCTGATTGTCCATGAGATTCAAACACTATACAGACACACAGAGGCTAATATCTTTACTAATAAAAATGCTACCTGACATTTATCAAGTGTCAACTGTGTTTTTAGGTGCAGTATCACCTCATTTTGCATACATTATGTACTGCAATTGATCCTTAGAACATTCCTATGACATAGATACTATTATTACCTTTCAAAGTTTATTTTAAAGCTGGTGAAACTGATGCTTCAGACAGTGAATAAATTTGCCCAAGGCCAAACCACAAGTAAGCACTGAAGTCAGGACTCCATCCCAGGCAGTACTGTCCCCCTGTGTTGGTACTTTTCTGACTCTCACAGAGTATGTGCTTCTCAAGTTAGGGACTAGGACTTCATCTCTGCATTTCCCACATCACCTAGCACAAAGCTCTGCATATGGTTGGGACCCAAGAAAAGTTTGCTACAAAAGTGGGCTGTTTTTACTGGGTACATTAACCCTGTAAGTCTTGGGAGACTTAAGTGGGAACACGGCAATTAAAAGACTGCTGATTGCAGGAGAATGGGATGACAGGGACAGAGCTGTTAGAGGTGGGGACTTCCCAAGCGGAGAGGAACATGTAAAAACCAGGTGGCTACAAAGAGGATCATGTGACAAGCCCCAAGCAGGTACCAGAAGGAACTGAATGAGAAGACACATCAAATCTTCACGGCGTTCATTCAATAAATACAGACTACCTAGTACCAAGCATCATTCTAGGTGCTGAGAATGGAGCAGTGAGCAAAAATTCCTACTCTCGTGGAGCGTACATTCTCACAGGAGAGACTGAAAATAAACAAGTAAATACGTAATTTATAATAAAACATTTAAAATGAAATAGTACTATGAAGAAAAACAGAGTAGAGTAACAGATGAGAAACTAATCATACGATCAGGGAAGGCTTCTCTGGGGAGGCAACATTTGAGTAATTGCGCATGAAGTGACTACCTGGAGAAAGGGAGTTCCAAGCAGGAACAGCAGTTGCAAAAGCTTGGAGGCAGGAGTGTACTGTTACCCCTCCATAATCCCCTCACTTCAGCAAAGCTGAATGACTACTGGGGTTGGGGATGGAGAATGCAGATCCCTACCAAAGTGGTAGTAAAGACTGCAATACTGATTTCAGGACGGACGGACATCCACCCACCCACCCACCAAGTTATGAAAACTAAGGAGGAAGACCTTTCATTCTGCTCATATCTTAAGAAAAGGAGGCCCCAGCTGGTAGCTCAGTTGGTTAGAGCATCACCCTGATATATCAAGGTTGTGGGTTCAATCCCCAGTCAGGGTACATACAAAAATCAACCAATGAATGCATGAGTAAGTGGAACAACAAATACCCCGCTCTCCCCACCCCCTCCCTAAAAGCAACAAATTAAAAAAAAAAAAAAAAACCTTAAAAAAATAAAATAGAGCCCTGGCTGGTGTGGCTCAGTGGACTGAGCACTGGCCTGAGAAACAAAAGGTCGCTGGTTCGATTCCAGGTCAGGGCACATGCCTGGGTTGCAGGCCAGGTCCCCAGTTGGGGGCGTGTGAGAGGCAACTGATAGATTGGTGTCTCTCACAGATAGATGTTTCTCTCCCTCTTTTTCTCCCTCCCTTCCCCCTCTCTGAAAGTAAATAAATAAAATCTTTTTTAAAAAATAAATTAGAAAAGGAAGCGGAAACATTTACCATGTCCCATGCATGTTATACTGAAATTTCATTTAATTCTAGTAAAACAGGCATTACTATCCCTGTTTTATAGATGAGGAAACTGAAGATCAGTTGAAAAGGACAGAATTCCAACCAATGCCCAGGCTTTCCCCCCTACATAAATTTCCTAGCAAAATATTATTTTTCTTCTTTGTTTAAACTCTTGGTATTTCCTCCAAAACAGGTATTCTTAACCTGTAATCTATAGAGGGGCCCCAGAAATCCCCCTAAAATATAAGTAAATGTCTGTGTATATGTTTTTCTATTTAGTATTTTTGAAGATAAGATCCACGATAGGTACATCACTTCTCAAAAGGGGTCTGAGGAAAAGTTAGGTGCTACTCAGGAGTAATAGGACCTCCTGCAGCACATTTTTGGTGGCTGTTCTGGTATAAGAACAGGTGTGAGGGAAGTTTAATCATCCCCCCTGGGGCTAAGTGATAACAAAAGACCCCTGATCGGCTCAGCACGCAATCCTGGACAGGAGAAATTCCGGAAGAAATAAAAATATGCCAAAGAAAAGGAGCACTTGCCCAGAAACCCCTTAGTTGGGATGAAAATGTCATCTAGTTTACTTTCCAGGCCCAGACCCCATCCATAGCCAAACTTTATGCGACTATACGGTGTACCATTATTCCCGGGACAAGAAAGGAGCTTCCCCTTACCAGAGGGGCGCCACTTATTGTCAACTCCGGCCCACCTCTTACTCCACCGAACAGAAAGTTCCTTCCTGGCAAGACCAGTATCTGAGCATCTCTTATAAAACCAAGACAAGTGTGAGGAACAGTATGGCCTAGAAGGCTGAAACATTAGCTTTGGAGTTAAACAGGGTTCCAATCCTGATTCCTCCTACTTGTAAATCTGGGCAAGTTACGTAACCTTTTGGAGCTGTAAAATGGCGATAATATCATCCATATGCGCGAACTAGTTGGCGGATTAAACGATATAATATACGGAAAGTGGTTGGCCCGGTGCTTTACACAAAGAGCAATAGGTGGTTATTACTGTTATCACCGTCGTTGTTGTTGGCCTGGCACACAGCTGCACGGCGGCACTCAGGTCGTGGGTCAGGGGTCTCTGAGCTACCCCAGCGGCGCTCCAACCAACCTCAGGCTCGGGACGGCCCCGGAGTGGCTCTCCCGGCTTAACCGCGCAAGCAGCCCCGCCTTCCTCCAGCGGAACCACCCCGCTCCCAGAGCTCAGAGGAGGGCCCTGTCCCCACTGCGCCCAGCGCCGGGCCCCTTCCCCAGAATGCCTCTATTCTGCCCTGCCCGCCGAAGTCACACGCTCCGAATTACCATTTTCTTGCTCTCGGTGCCACGGTTCGCCTGCCTCGACATGGTGCCGGCCGGCCGCCCGCCTCGCCTCGCCACAGGCCCTCTCTGCGACCCCTTCTGACAAGGTTCAACCCAGCCGCGGCCCCTCAGCCTTCCGTACTGACCGGCACCGGCCCACCGCGCCTGCGCGGCCTGCCGCAGGGCACCACGGGACTCGTGGTCCGGCCGAGGAGGGTAACAGCCCCGCCCCTTAACGATAAACGTCGGATTACCACACCCAACAGCTCCGCTGATAGCACCGCCCCTTAGCGCCACTGGACTACTACTTCCACAGTGCTCTAACTTGCGGAGCCCGTTTTCCCCTAGGCTGCATTCTGGCCACTGGGTGGCGTCCGCACCTTACAGTAATCCCGTATCCTCCGCACACTTCCCCCACCAATTCCTCCCCACCCCCAGCCCCCACTCAGACCAGCTCTGCAAATTCCTCTCTCGCCGGGTTTGGTCTCGGAAAGTCCCTCTTTGCAACTAGCTTCTTACGCTATTGCTGCAGTTCAAAGCTAGATGATCTCGGGGGTCCCAAAAAACTAGCAATGGCTCACACGCAAATCCAGCTTCTTCATTACAAAAATATTTAGTGGCCACCTACTACGCATCAAGCACTTTGCTAGGGACTGTCTCTTCAAACTTCCATCTGTCCCCAAATCCCAAACGCAGCCAGTATCTGCATCCTACCACCTGTGACTTCCTGCTGGAATATCCAGTGTGTTAAATAAAGTTCAGGTCACTTTCGCCCTGCTCCGGGCCCTAGAACAAGTGCACTGCCTGGCTTCCAGAAAAGCTCTATCAGTGTGGGTGGCAGTCAGTCCTGGGTTATGGTCTCAGTTTCGTCATTTTAGGCAAGTTGCTGGTTCCCTCTCAGTTGTTACGAAGACTGGTGAGCAATGTATGCAGAGCACTTGGGCGCAAAGTATTCCCTTTCTTCTAGCCACTCTCCAAAAACACAGCCCAACAAACAAGCCCCAGAAACACCAGGGGAATGTGCTGGCCACACCCTCACCCATGACCAAGGGGAACTCCTACAGTCCCTGACCAGAGCCCTTTGGTTTCAGCTCCAGCAATTGCTCTATGCCTGGCCAGTTCTGAGGGGCAGGGCTGGAGTAGCTGAACATCCTCTCCTCGCTTAGGCCTGGTTGCCTGACTCTGCAGCAGCTGCATTCTAGCCCCTAGCCTTCACCATGACAACCAGCCTGTCCAGACCTGAGCCAGCCAGGCTGGGGAAGATGGGGGTCTCAGGCTGCTCAGGCTGAAAGCCAGTGCCTAGGATTCCCCTGGTCTCTCCCTCAGGGTGCAGGACAAATCATTACTATACCCTGCTCCTTGTGGCGCAGACATTCTGGGGCCTCCCTAGAGACAGAGTGCCCCTTGACTCTCCCTCCTGTGTCAGGGCCTAGGGAAGAGGGCCAAGGGCTGAGGGTTTGGGGAAGGAAAAGAGGGGGCAGGGCGGGGAAAGCAGGGGTCAGCTAGCCTCTAGAGGCAGGCACAGGCGGAGAAGAGCATCCTGCATTCCCAGGAGAGAGGACAGCTGAGGTGAAAGCTGCTAGTTGGCCGGCCTGTTGGTCTGGACTCCTCCCTGCCGGCTGCCTTTGGCTGCCCACAGAAACCTGAGTCAGAGTCACGGCCAGCCGCCTGACCCCACCCAGCCTGCTGTCAAGCACGGAGATTCTGGAGAGACTGGAGGCGGAGCTTCTCCTCCCCCGTCTTCCAACCTCTGAGATTCTTCTCTCTGCCTGTGATTCCTCCTCTTGGCATCTTTTTCTTTGGGACTCCACAAAGTGTCATCAGTCCTCAATTAAGGGTGGGGTGGGGTCCATCTCAGGTTGAACTATAGGATCTTCTGGCTTAGATGGGAATTTACAGGCTCCTTAGACAGCTACTCCAAGGGCTCTTCGTGAAGCTCCCAACATTTTCCCAGATCCCAATTACTCTCTACCACCCCTCAGGGCCAGGACATTTAGGAACACTAGGCACCCCTTCCCCACCTCATCTCCTTCTCCCTTCAACACAGCAGGGACAGCTTCCCACCCCTAGCAAGGGGTTTAGACAAGGACCTCTTCCCAGGAATCCAAAAGGTTAAACGTAGTCTTGGATCTGAGTTTCTCCCCCTCCAATCCTCTTTGTTCTTCCAGCTCCCCAAGAGCTGGAGGGAGGGAGGCCTTATAGCAGCTGGTGTCACCAATGCTCTTGGAGAGACATTCTCCACCTCAAGCACCAGGGGGTGGGCCCTAGGGGCTAGGGCTCCCCAGGAAAGCAGTCTGGGTTGGAGACCCCTTCTAGCAGCAGTACCTTGGGGGCGGGGTAGGAGAATCTGTTGTCTGTTCTTCCCAGCTGTCCCCACCCTACCATGAAGCTCCTCCCACTTCCTACTTTGTGGGTGAGAAGACAGCCTCCAGGGCCTTGGTCCTGATTCATATCCTTGTGCCAAATCTCCCAGTGATTTCCTTCGCCCCTCCATCAGGTTCACCCAGGACCCTGCCTCACGGAACCGAAGAAATTGTATAAACTTCTGCCTTCTCTGTAAAAGGCTCAGAAAGGGGACATATTTCTGATCCCCATTCAGTGACCTGCCCCCAGTCTGGCCTGTGGTGAGGCCAACAGCTCATTCATTCCTATTTCCGTAGAGGGGGAGGGGACTGCCCTGAGTGGTAGGGGAAGCCCTGGAGAGGCAACAGAGTTCACAGCCCCTCACCTAAGAAGCCTGGGCATCCTGTTGGAGCTTTGGCTCTTTAGCTAGGGATGTTGCAAGTGTTCCCATTTGCTTCTTCTCCAGAATTTGTAATTTTGGGGGGAGGGGGCATGTGGGCCCCTCAGGTACTGTCCCTCAGCCCCAGACTCAAAGAGAGACACCCACTCTAAACCTCTCAGTGGCCGAGGCCTGGGACCCGCTGCAGATCCTGGCCAGTTCGGGGGAGTATGGAGAGAAGTCCACTCCCTCTGTCTCCCCTGACTGCAGCAATCACAGGACACCGGTGCTCTCCAGGCTCCATCCTCCCAGGACCTGCTGGGGACCCCTCAACATGCAGGAAGCCTTCTGAGGCTGGAACGGGAAACCGTGTCAAGTTGCCTAACTCCCAATGCCCTGCTGGTCCACGCCACTAGCATCTTGTGAGGAGGTACAGGTGGCCCCACTCTCAGCCTAGGAAAGGGTTCCGCAACCTTGGCACCATTAATGTTTTGGGGCCTGCCGATTCTTTGTTCTGGGGGCAGTCCTATGCAATGTAGGATGTTAAATGGCATCCCTAGCATCTAAGCACTGGATCTGAGTAACAGCCCCAGTTGTGACAACCAAAAAATGCCTCTAAACACTGCCAAATGTCCCGTGGGGGGCTAAATTGCCTCTGGTTGAATATCACTGACGGAGGTTAATACCAAACACTGCCTCTTCTGCAGTGAGCTCCGCCAAGTCAGCCTCAGATCCTGCAGATCATGTGAACTGGCATTCAAATCCATCCCTGGCCTATCTTTTCATTTTTAGCTACCATATCCCCCTCTGCTATTCCTGAGCTCTGGCCAATGAGGGTATCTCACTACTCCCACTTACATGTCTTTGTCCCTGAGGTCAGCTCAAGGTCAGAGGTGGGAGGTAAAGGAAAATCCATCTTGGATGGCTCTCCCCCTGTTGAGTTCTGTTCATGAATTCTCCTGAGTCTAGTCACTGCCTGGCTCAGGGTGGGCCTGTTAGGCTCTGCAGGCCTCGAGGCCTCTCTGACCTCACAAAGGACACTCCTGGACATCATCATCCACATGATCCCCTCACCCTCACCCTGCAGATGGGATAACTGACAACAAAGATGGGAGATCTGCTCCTCACAATGTGCTTTTATCTTTGAAGCCCCATCATCATCATCATGCCTATTTATTAAGCATTTCCTATGCGTCAGGCTCTGTGTTAAGCACTTCGTCTGTGTTACAGTATTTAACCTTTTACAACAACCCATGCATGATACCGCACGATACCATTATTTTCCTGACCTTATAGGTGAGCAAACTGGCTTTCAGAAAAGTTAAAAGACACTAGCTTAAGGTTACTGGTTCCACCTGCAGGCCTTCTATCATCCTTTGCTAATGATTTTGGGCTGGAGGGGGAACTATTCCTTCCCCATCCCCTCCCCCAGAGAGCTCAGGCCCCCAATTCCTCGCTCCTCCTGAAACCCAGACCCCTTTGTTCTTCACCCTCCTCCTTGAAATGGCTGCTCTCTGGAGCTGCTCAAAGGAAGGAGACACTGGCGGGAAAGGCGGGCAGGAGAGCGACATCTCAGGGGGCCTAATCTCTGGACAATGGAGACCTGAAGAACTGGAGAACTGACCTTCTAGAGTTCAGGACAAAGGGCAGGGCCGGGGTGGGCAGGCCCAGCTGCACCTCCTCCTTGTTCTGTCAGTCTCTGCTGCACCACCACCATCGATCCACCTTCCCAGCAGGCTCCCCCTTCTTTGCCCAGGCTTCGCCTGACTTGGCTGGAGGCCCCACCTCAGCTGGCACTAACAGGGGATTTGGGGGCATCAACTCCGGAGGGCTGGGAAGTGGGGTTCCTTGAGGGAGGGGAGTCAGAAGGGCCCAGTCCCTCCATCAACAGGCGCCAGCGGAGAAAATTCTTCCTAGGATTGACGGGGTCGTCTGACGGGGGATGGGGAGGTACTGGGCCAGGACCACCCAGTTTGGAGCTGGGAGGGACCCAGCAGATTAGAGACCTGAGTAAGGCAGTGGTGCAGGCCTGTAATTACCCAAGAGAGCAGCACGGAAGACACCGACCAAAGGATGCTGGAAAGAGACAACCTAGCCCATTTAGGGGTCTCCCTATGACCCTCCTTCAGGTCTCCTGATGTCCCCCAGGTGGATTTTATTTGAGGAGGGTTTGGGAGAGAATTTAGACTTGAAGCTACCGCCAAAGCCCCAGAGCCTGAGCGCCCAGGCTCCAAGGTGGGATTCAGGGCTCCCAGCTCCGCTCCCCCCGCCCAGTTCTAGCGGCGGGTGAGTCACTAGAGCGCTCCCTACATAGTCTCCCCGCGCGGCGGCGCGTACCAACGCGCGGGCGCAGGGGGAGGCAGCTCGATGGGAGTCCTTCCGGAGCCTTAGAGGCCCCTCAGCTGCGACCTCCGGAGGGGTGTAGGGAGGCTCGAGGATCGACGCCCAAGGGCGGGGTCGAGGCGGGTGGGGCGAGCGAGCGACGGCTCGGTCCCCGGGCACTGCGGGGGTGACTCTCCCCGCGTCGCACTTGGTATGCGCCAGTGGAGAGGCCAGGCCCAGCCCGGGCGGTACAATAGGGTTGGGCCGCGGCGGTGACTGGGCCGGCGCCCGGCAGGCAGCAGGATCGCAGCCGGACCCATTAGAACCGGGGCGGCCGGCGACTCCGAGTCTCGCAGGCTATCAGGCGAGCCAGCCTTTACCTTCCCCGGAGCATCCCCGCCTCCGAGTCGTTGCTCGCCAGGCCGGGCTGGGCGTGATGCGCCGCGGGACCCCTGTCCTGGCCGTTGGCCGCCTCCGCCGAGTCCCCAAGACACCACAGTGACGCCGCAGCCATGGAGAGCGGCCCACATGCAGAGCCGGGTGCCGGCGCACCCTCAGGTATGCCGGGAGCCACGCAGAGGCGAGATGGGGGGAGGTCGAGGAGCCTGGGGAGGCCGAGGACAAGGCTGGCCCACTGGGTGGAGACCCCCTCCCCCGCCGCGCCCTCTTTGACCAGTTAAAGTTTAAAAATAAAGGTTGCTGCGGTGGCGGCGACTCGGTACAACTGATGCATCTTCTGACAGCTACCCCTTCTCTCAACCCGGGCGCTGGGGCGCACAGGGCGGCGGGATCCGCGAGGATCCCGCTTCGGAGTTGTCGGATGACCCTTCCTCCCTCCTCTCCAGCCCAGTGCCACCTCAACTTCCCCGCCCCCACCCCCCTTCCCATCCACCCAGGCCCTGAAGATCCTCTTCTACTGAGCCAGGACGCGTCTGTCCTCCTTCATATCCCCGGTCTGCACGTGTGACCCCAGCCTGAATGTGTGTTTGGGGGTTCCGATTCTCAGGGCTGGAGCCCTGCATACCGAAGCCTGGGCGCCGGAGTACCCCACGCTCAGGCCCGGGCTCATATCTCGCCCCCACCCCATCCCTCCAGCTGCCGCGCAAAGGGCCTGTTGCTGCTGCGGGCGGGCAAAGAGGCGAGGCGAGGCGAGAGGAGGGGAGGGAAGGGGGAGGTCTTTAGCGGCCGCTGCCAAGTAACTCGCCGGATAAAGGCGAGGGGGAGGGGGAAGTAGCATTGTTTGGGTCGAGGGCGGGAGCTGGGGAGTGGGCCGACTCCCCTGCAAGCCTGGCCTACTCCGGAGCCCACCCAGCCCGATTTGGGGCGGAAGGGGGGGGGAAATAAATTTGTTTATCCCGCTCGGCCTCCTCCCGAGCCTCTCTGGGCCTGAGTCTCCCCCTGAAGAAGGAGGTGAAGACTCAAGCCGGCACTCCGGGGACTTGACACTTCATTCCTCAGCCTGAGACTTTGGATACATACCCCCTTACTGTCTTTCTGTCTCTGTCCCTCTCTCTATCTCTCTCTTTCTCTCTCTCCAGGCCCCAGACCATCAAAGCTCTCCCTCCCCTCACCCCACCAACCCAACCACCAGCGCCCAGAACTTCTGCAAATCCCATTCGGATCTGGGAGCAGCTGATGAGGGGGTGGGGACAGATTTCTGGTTGGGCCTGGCGTTGGAGGGAGGGATTTGTCTTTCTTTTTCTTCCTGGAAGGGGAGGGAAGAGCATGATTGCTGAGGGCCCAAGTTCTGTTCCCACTGACTCAGGGGGGAGGTGGCCCCATCCCCACACCTCCATGCAGTTCTAGAGCCTAATCCCCATTGTCACCTCCCTGGCCGCTGGGGCGTGGGTGCAGGATGAAACAGTGTCTGTGGGTGTGGAGAGCCCAGGACAAGGTGGAGCCGCTTGGCTGTGGGTGGGCTCCTCCCAGTGCCAGCGTGGGTGCTTTGAGGGGACCCTGTGGGTGTAGGAGTTGGAAGATGCAGACGGCAGGGTACTAGACCAGTGTGGTTCAGGAGGTTTGTAGGTTGTGCTGAAACAAGGGTGCTTGGGTCTGTCTTGGCTCTGCTGACCCTGAGAAGGGGCACTCAGAGAGGCCCGGCGTGGGTCCATTCCATCTGGTTACCAGCCCTCTGCACCAGAGGGTCCCCAGCACTGGTGTGTACATCAGGGCCTGAATGGGGGCCATAAGTAGGCTATAGATGAGGGCCTGTGTGGATGCCTGGATTGAGTATGAGGGCACGGGTGCGATGCTTGACTGTACTGGGAACCTTGCATGGGGTCTGGATACAGGGTCCTAGTTGGGAAGGTTATTCTATATGCAGGAGTCTGGATGGAGTAACATGAGAACCTGGATCACAGTGTTGCCTGTTCCTTACACAGAGGGAAGCGGAAAGTGACAGAGGCCCCCTCTGAGCCAAGGGCTTCCTCAGAATAAAGGTCCTGCCCACTACAGGTGCCCTATGAGCATCTGAGGCATGGCTCTGAGACTTGAGTGCACGTGACATGATCCTTTTGCACACTGAGCATTAACAGGAGGCAACATGGAGTAGGGGACAAGTGTGGCATCACTTTTGGGTCAGAATACCAGGATGGAAATCCCAGTAAGCTACTTACTGGCAACTGGACTGGAGCAAGTGGCTTACCTTCTTCAGACACAATGCCCCTGAAAAATGGAGGCAGTGTTATCAATCTTGGGTTAAAGTGAGGGTTAGAGATGAGGCACCTAAGAGATCCTGGCACACAGACGCCCTCAGAACAGTGGTTGGAACAAGTGCCAGCACAGGGGTGTGAAATACATACAGGGGAGGCAAGGCCAAGAACTGGGAGTCACATTGCTTAAGACCGTAGACTCGAATCAAAGAGTTTAAATCTCCACTTCATAACTTATTACTGTATGACCTCAGGTAAGTTGCTTAACTTAAGTCTTAAATTTTCCCATCTATAAAATGAGAATAATGCTAGAAATTATTTCATAGAGGCATTAGGGTCATTAAATTACATGAACACATAAAACATTTAGCCTTGGCCCTGTGGCGCGCAGTTAGTGCTCAATAACACTAGCTATTTGCTTTTTGTCACTATTATTCTTCATTCCTTTGGGGACCTGAGGAGGAGGTGTGATTAATTAGAACGTCAGGAGGTAAAGGTGGAACAAACATGGCAAGAGGGGTGAGGGCCCTAGACAGACATGAGCTGGGGGTATCGGGGCAGTGGGAGTGGGAGAGGACACGGGAGATGGGTGCAGTCCGCCACCCAGCGCACCTGCTGTTGTTCACCATGCGCCAGCTTGGGGCTGGCTGTGCAGACAACAGAGAAGTGAATCAGACAGACAGTCCCCACCCTCAGGGAGCTACGGGCCCACGAGGAGAGGCAGATGTGTTCGCTGCGGGGAAACGCAGGTACAGTGGTGATGCAGTGGTCTGCTTTTGGAAGGCTTCACAGAGGATGAGGCATTTGACGTGGACCCGAAAGGACGAGTAGAAGTTGGTGAGGCAGGCACAATGGTTCACATTGCTGCACATAGCAGCCAGTCTGGCTAGCACCTCCCACTGACAGCTTCCTCCCTCCTCGCCCTGGCTAGCCCAGTAATGAGGCCTCTCATGAGCCCCTAATGAGCAGTCACGCATATGCAAACGAGGAGGAAAGGACACTAAGCCAGCCCGCCCCCTGCTTTCCCTCAGGAGGCCATCAGTTGTTGGTGGGGCAGGGCTGAGGGAATGGGGAAGGAGCTGAAAGCAGGGCCCAGATTAGCTGGGGTGGCACTTGAGGGCAGTCAGGGCGGGACCCAGGTTGGAAGTTAGGCCGCAAGCAGCTGGGAGTTGTGTCCTTGGGTCCCTTGCCGGGCCTTGGGGCCAGTGAGGGAGCCAAAGAACCAGGTCCAGATAATGCAGCTTTGTTGACAGTGGCAGCTCTGCCTGGCACCCCGGGGCACAGCCTTCAGCGGCTTCTCCATCGCCTCTCAGCCGCGCTCTGTGCTGAGGGGGGCAGAGAGCATGGTAGGGGTTAGAGAACATGGTGTCGCTGCCCCCATCAGCACTCCTCGCCACTTGTAAGAGCAGATGTGGGTGAGCAACAGACTCTCTGGTGAACCAACTTATTTCCTACTCCTATTTATTAAGGGCCTTCTCTGTGCCAGGCACGGTGCTCAGCATGTCAAATGCATTGTCTCGTTTGATCCTCAAAACATAAGTAGAGATTAGCATTATCCCCATTTTACAGATGAGGCTCAGAGAAGCAAAGTCACTTGCCTAAATTCACACAGACAGGAACTGGCAGGGGCAGGATTTGAACCCAGGTCTATCTCACTCTAAAACCTGTATTCCAAACCTCTCTGCTGAATTATTATGCCAAGCCAGCAGGTGACAATCTGGCTCACTTCCCTTGCCTGACTGGTCTTCTGTGGGCATTCTGGTCTTGGGACCCCATGACCTTTTTTCTTGGGTAGGCAGAGGTAGAGCATGTACCCATCCCCATCCTCCAATCCTGCCAGGTTGGAGTCTGAATAGGTCAGACCAGAAGGAGGCCTTGGGCCCAGGCTTTCCAGCCAGTGGGCCATCCTCAGGCCTTGGCCTGATGCTGGGCCTCTGCCCTAAGCATCTAGGCCTCAGTGTGGGCAGCTCTGCTGGGGCTGAGGGAAGGCCATGCTGGAGCCCGGGCTGCGGGATGGGGTCATTTCCTGCTGCCTAAAATAACAGGAAGTGAGTGCTCCTGATTGGAGGCTGGGAACAATGGCCGCCAACCGGGCCAGAGAGCTCCTTCAGATCTGCAGTCTCATTTGGGTTCCCGGCTTTATTAGAGGCCCATGGTCCGGCCCCAGTTCCAGCCAAGGGTCTGTGCCCTGGGTCTGAGGACTGCTCGCTGGAGCAGGCTGCCCCCTCCCAGGTCACTCTCTCAGAGCTGGCTCTGCCGGAAGTAACGCTGCCCCGTAAGGGCCCCTCTGTCCCAGCCCCACAGTCAGGCATCCATCCCCCAGGGTTTCTCCTTCCTGCCTACCCGCGTCCTCCCAGCAGGTCTCTCTAGAAGGAGAGGAAGCCCAGGAGGTTGTCTCTCTGGGTAGTAGACTGAAGGTACAAACTGCCAAACTGGTTTGTGTCCAAACCCCAGCTTTGCTACTGGCCGGCGGTATGGCTTAAGCAAGCATCTTAATATCTCTGAATATATTTCCTCCTTTGTAAAATGGGCTAATATAATCTACCTCATAGGATTGTGGTGAAGATGAAATGGACTGAAGTGTTTGAAGTGTTCAGTTGTAACTCACACAGCATTAGCTGCTGACTACTGTTAACTGGACTTTCCCTGGGCCCAGAGGGGCAAGGCAGAGGTGACCTGGATGAGGCTGTGTAAATATACTGCGGACATTGTGTCTCTGAGCGCTGTGTGTGTCTCTGAGGCACACAGGGCATCCCTGGCTCCGTGCGTGTGTGTGAGTTAGAGGGGGAAGGGAGAGAGAGAAATGTGTCTTGTCTTTTGCCACTGTGGGGCTCTCTTTGTGGTGTGTACTCACTCTCTGTCTCTCTGTGTATCTTTGCCCCTTTGTCGGTTTCATTGTCTTCATTTGTCTGGTCCAGGGCTACCACCTAAGGAGCTTCTGTGAGAGCCAGGAGGGCTCTGGCTAGAGGGGCTGATCTCTGTCCCAGTTCCTCTCTCTGCCTCGTGCCTCTGCCTCCCCATGCTGCCCGCTCAGCGGTGCTGCTATCTGCACATCCCCTCCCTGCCCGCTCCCGCTGGCAACCCCTTGCTCTGCCCCCTGCACCCTCTGCCCGGATGCCTCACTTCCTGCCTCCTGGTGGCCAGCCTGGGCAGGAGCCTACCTTCCCTGCATTCCTGCACTCTGAGCTCAGTGCCTGCGGGCCCCACCTGCACCCTTCGCTGTCATGGGGGTAATCTCCCTAAGAGGAACCTCCCTTGGGGAACCACAGAATCATTTCCTTCTTCAAGGAATAGTCTGGAGCCTTGGGGAGGGGTGATGCCTATCAGGAACAGTATGACATAAGGGTTTTGTCATCAGATAGCCTTGGGTTCATGTCCTACCTCTGACACTGACATGAGCAATTCGCTTAATCTGTCTTAAGGTGTCTTACCTGTGAATTGGGAACCATCCGTAGTACTTTCCCTTTAAGATTGTCATAAAAATTAAACGAGATGAGGGAAAGTGCTTAGTGTATAGTAGAGCTTCGATACATTAGTTTGTTTCCCTTCCTGGGCTCAGGAGCTGGCAGGGCATACACAGACAGGGCTCTGATATGATCAAGATGTTTAGGATTAGAGAGGCTAGGCTTTTTTGACTGTATGCTGGCTAAGTAGCTTTCCACAATCTGTCCGTCCATCCATTCATCCATCCAGGTGTTCATTAAAAAAACGTAGAACTCCCACTCCGTGCCGGGCAGGTACTGCATAAGGCACTGGGGCTGCAAGAAGGCTGCATAAGGCCCAGTCTCTTCTCTCCACGAGCTGTCACACTGGCAGGGAGGCAAACAGAAAAGCCAGACTGAGTTATCAGAGTTGGGGAATATTTGGCTGGGCAGCAGTTGTTGAGGTGGGAGGAGGGAAGGACAAGAGGACAGGACTGCCAGCTCCCAGGGGGTGGAGAAGGTGAGTAATGTGACAGGCGCGCTGAGAGACTTGGCTTGAATCTTTCTGAAGACCCCAGATATTCTTGGGACTCTTGAGAAGACAAGACTGACTGACCCTATGACCAGCTCCTGTACCTTTGCCCTGCCAATGTTCTTTGTGCCAAGAAATAAATAACAAACGGTCTCTTATCCACTTCTTAACAAATACTTCTGGTAGATAGTGATGTAGCAAAATAAAACTCACAGTGGCTAAAACCTCATGTTGATTTTATTTATCTTTTTTAAAGATTTTGTTTATCTTTTTTAAAGATTTTATTTTTCTATTTTTAGAAAAGGTGAAGGGAGGGAGAAAGAGGGGGAGAAACATCGACTCAATCTTTTGCCTCTTGCATGCCCCCAACTTGGGACCTGGCCCGCTACCCAGGCATGTGCCCTGCCTGGGAATCAAACCAGCAACTTTTCAGTTTTGCAGGCCAGCTCTCAGTCCCCTGAGTCACACCAGCCAGGGCTAAAACCTCACATTTAGACAAGAATCAAAAATAAAATAAAATGAAGGATCACATTTCAGAATTGAAAATGGAAATAGTCAGAAATTGGTTTAATCATACCATATAGATAATTAACCAAGGCATTAATGTGGCTTACTATAATGTCCCAATGACATTTCATTAGGGTTGGCATAATTCTGAGGACAATATTTGTATTCCAGATCAATAGTCCACCAGGTCCAAAAAAGAGTTCCAAAAGTCCTATTTGCCTCTCGAGAAGTTTTTCTTGTTCAGCTGCTGGAGTAAATACTCATTATTATTTTTATTAACTTCTACCTGAGTGCCTCAGTCCAAGAAGCTGCCCAGATTTAAACTGAGATGGAGTTGCTTGTTGTTGCACTTCCCATCAAGAGTTTATTCCTTTGCAATAAATTGCCACGTGGATTTACTCTTTGTTAGAGTAAAAATCTCCTTTTCTGTGCACCTGCTTTAGCACAGGGTGGCTTCCAATACAGCATTTTATTCTCATTTAACAGCATTTCTTGACTGCCTGCGTGTACTTGGCAATGTGGCGTCCGCTGCTGATGCAGCAGTGAACAAAGCAGGCATGGCCTGTTCTTGTAGGGCTTCCTCCTCACAACCTGCGGGGAAACTGACAATTAAAAAAGAACCACACGAGGAAGTTTGAAGTGTTAACAGTCACGGTGCTCCTAACAAGAGACACATGAAGCCATGACTCTGGGACTTTATCCTGATCAGAGAAGCCGGGAAAAGCCTTCCTTGAGGAAATGATAACTGAGCTAGGTAGGATATGAAGGGTGAATGGGAGTTGTCTAAGGAAAGAAGAGAACAAGCATGTTCTGCCACCGCTAGGGGAGGCATGGATGGGTATCCTAATTAAAGGGCAGCGTGGCTGCAATGCAGAGAGCGAGTGGGTAATACGGAGATTCAAAAGGCTGGGGGTGGGGTGGGGATCGGGACTTCAAACTATGCCAGATTTGCATCTTGGGGTCAAGAATTTTATCTTTATCTTCAGAGCAGTGGGAAGCCACTGAGAGGTTTCAAGTGTACCATGATCAGGTTTGCATTTGGAAACAATTACCCTGGCTGCTCCTTGGGGAGCAGAGTGAGAATGCGTGTGGGGAGGGCAGTGGGAGGGCTTTGCAGGCATCCAGGTAAGAGAGATGCTGATGGTATCTGCCAGGGTGGAGTTCATTGATTTATTCATTCAGCAGATAGTTGCGGAGTACCTGTGTGCCAGCGTCTGTCAGTGCTAGAGACGGAATGGCTAACAATATAGAAAAAAACGCGTTCCTTCATGGAGATTATCTTCTGCCAGTGGGAGGGAGTGTTAAAGTGGTGTTAATGCTTGTGGAGAAAGTACGGTTGCAAAGGGGAGGGAGATGTCAACTACAGTTTATAGTTTTAAGTAGGGGGTCCGAGAAGGCAACATTGAGAAGTGACATTATGTAGGAAAGACCTGAAGGAGTTGAGGAAGTAAGATGTGCATGAACCAGGGGCAGAGAATTCTTGGCAGAGGGAACAGCAAGTGCGGAGCCCTGAGGCAGGAGCGTGCCTGGCATGGGGAAGGAACAATGGCTGGAATAGGCTGAGCAGGGTGCAAGGGGGAGGAAGAGATGAGGCCTAAGATGCAATGGGCTCGAGAGGGAGGATCCTGAAGGGCTTTGGAGGCCATTGTGATGCCTTTGATTTTTCTTCCTGGGGAGATGGGGCATCTTTGGAGGATTTTGTCAGGGTACGATTTGATCTGACTTATTTTTAAACAGAATCACTTGCTGCTGTGTTAAGGAAAGACCAAAGGGGAACAAAGAATGGCAGTGGGAGGGGGCGTCTTTTATAAGGGGGTGGTGGTGGCTGAGCTAAGATGTTAGAAGTGGAGAGAGTAAAAGTGATTGGATTCAGAATATATTCGGCACACTGAGCCAAAAAGATACACTGAGAGATTAGATGTGGGGTATCAGATAAGAAAAAGATTCTAAAATGACTCCAAGGGTTTTGGCCTGAGAAACTGGAAGGGCAGGGTTGCCCTGACTGCGATGGGGAAAACTGGGGGAGGAGCAGCCTTTGGGGGGTGGGGATGAATCAGAAATCCATTTCTGGATGTGTCGGATTTGGGGTGTCTGTCTGTAAAAGGCGTCCAGGGGTGTTAAGTAGGGTGTTGCATGAGCGAAACTGGAACTCAAGGGAGGGGTCTGGGCTGGAGAAGCACTTTGGTTGTCATCAGCAGAGTGATGGCATTAAAGCCATGAGTCTGGATGAGATCACTGAGGAAGTGCATAGACAGAAAAGCGATGCGGCCCTCCGCTGAGCCCCGGGGCACTCGGGCACCAAGAGGTTAGCAAAGTAAGGAGGGGTCAGCAAAGAAACCTGAAAAGCCGAGGCCAGCAAGGCAGAAGGAAAACCAGGAGAGTGTGTGGTCCTCAAAGCCAAGCCAAGAAAGTGTTTAAGGAGCACCAAGGCATCAGCTGTGTCAAATGTGGCCGATGAGTTAGCAAGACAAGGACTGAGAGATGGATGCTGAATTTAACAACGTGGAGGTCATGGGGGACCTTCAGGAGAGCCGTGTCATGGAGTAATGGGAGTGGGGCCTGGCCGACGTGGGTTCTTGTGGCAGAGATGGAAGGAAGGGGACAGATTCCGTCGGGCACAGACATGATGTACATATTCCCCATCGGTCCCAACAACTTGGTGAGGAAACAGGTTCAGACAGGTTCAGGGCTTGCCCACAGCAGAACTAGGATTCCCCACTCAGGCCTATGTGACTCCAAAGGCTAAGACCTTTCTACTCCGCTGCGTCTGACACCCAGGTACAGGTCCTCTCTCCCTCCCTCCCTCCCTCCCTCCTCCCAGGTTCCCTTTACGCAGTGCATCAGGACCTGGTTGGAGATTCACCGTCTTGCCTGGTGGGTGTGATTTGCCTAGGTCTAGACAAACATCCGCCTACTGGTTTTCCTTGCAACACCTGCAGCACGCACAGGTGCTAGGAGACTGGCAACATACGGACCTCACCCTCGGCCTTCAAGCTTAGTACTTATACGCCTAAATACCTAGTTCTTTCTGGTCCCTAATAGCCCTCGGTTCAAATGCTGCCATATACTACTTCTAAAAAAAATTTTTAAGGGTCTAGTTCAGTTCCTGATACATAGTAAGCACTCACTGAATAGTTGCTACTGCAGTAAGTCCTCACTTAACATCATTAATAGGTTCTGTGACTTTAAGTGAAACAACAGAGAATGAAACCAATTTTACCATAGGCTAACTGATATAAACAACAGTTCAACAGTTAAGTTCCTACAGCATCAACGTTATAACAAAATGATGTTGTATGAAACTATGTTATTCGAGGACCTGCTATAGTTTTACTGCTGGACTTGGAGTTGGAAAGGAGTTTGCAGGTGGCCGGGAAATAGACCAGCAATGACAAGGCAGCTTTCTGAGCTGGCATAGGGAGGGCTGGGTGGCCTGGCACGGAATCTAGGTGCCATTGCGGAGGCAGGGCCTCAGCTGGGGCTCTTGCCTGGAGCCCAGAAAGTTAGAAGGAAAGAAATGAGGGGAAAATAGCATGAGCCTTACATAATTTCATTGTGTAACACGTATTACCTCATACTCCCTTAAACAGAGGCAAGACAGTGGAATGGGTAAGAGCATGGATTCTGCTGACAGATGCTGGGTTCAAGTCCAGCTTCTGTCACTTACCAGCAGAGTGACCTGAAATCACTTTACTCAACATCTCTTTGCTTTATTTTCCTCATCCGTACGAAAGAGATATTTATAGTGCCTCCTTCCTTAAGTATTGTCAGTGAGGATTAAACGAATCTGTGTAAAGTGCTTTCAATATAGAAAGCTCTGGAGAAATAGCTAACTGTTAACGGTAATTGCTATCGCTAAAACTCCTCGCAGTCCTGTGAGGTAGGTACTGTCTGCATTTTACAGAAGAGGAGCTGTGGTTCAGAGAGGGTCTGTAACTAGCCCGAGCTCGCACAGTTAGTGGAGAAGCCAGAATTCACATTCAAATAGTCTGCTTTTAGAGCCCATACTCAACCACCGGCACCTGTCTCCCTGAAAAAGGTACCTAGTCCCAAAGGCGACTCCTTGGGAGGCCCTGCACACACATTGTCACCCACAGGGATGGGGAGTTTGTCACCTCCTGAGAGAGCCAGAGTTCCCAGAGCAGAGGACCTAGTCTAGTGCAGGCACCTAACAAGAGCAAAAAAATGCTCCCCTAGATTCACCTTCCGGTGGACCCTGGCCCTGCTCCCTAAACCCAGGTCAGTGGCTGTGTCCCCACTGGTCCCTTCAGTGCCCAGAATAGCCTCAGGTGGCACTAGGGCTCAACATGCGGAGGTTTCTCTTTGGGAGCTTTGTAAGACCCACAGGGAAAGGGAGGGAAGTTGCTGTTTCCTGGCACATGAATTGTGCCAGGCACTTTACTGACCTCCCTACTACCTTGGGATCATTGACCCATTTTACAGATACGAAAACTGAGGCTTAAGCGAAGTTGACTAGCTTGCCCAAGGTTGCCTGCCAGAGAAGCAGGCCCTCCTCTCCTGCCTGACGGTGTTGACCTCAGAATTGGGCCCTCACTGACTGGGGCCGAGGCCTGTCTTTCAGCTGCCCCACAGTGTCCATGTGCTTACCTGTGTGCGTACGCGGGTACAGACCAAATCACGTGGCTTTCTGACTACGTTCTTTGATATCTTCTACAGGGCCCTTGAAGTACTAAAAGAATTTAGTCTTAAGAGAAGAAATCTGAGGGTGGTTGGGGAAGAAAGAAAGGTTACAAAGTGGACATAGCTGGTTGGGGATTGTAGTTGTGCCCATGACCTGTCCTTCCTCTTTGCCAGTCCCATGTGCCCAGCCCCGGCACCCTCTGACCTGGGGTACCAGACCTGGGGTTCACTGTGCCGCTGAGGTAGAGCAGACGGGCGAGGGAGGCAGACATGGGAACCAATCATTACCATTTGGAACATCAATAAGTACCACAAACTTTTCTCATTTTTTCCCAGCATACCCTGCGCTCCCTTCTACCCCTTTGCAAATGCTCTGCTCTTTGCCAGAACTCTTGTTTCCTGGTTTTGCCACTCTGACCCACCTTTTAGAGCTTGGCCGAGTGGCCACTTCTTCAGGAAGCCCCCAAATGCAGGTTGACCATCTCTGCTGTGTTACCCCCAACATAGTACTTATTCTCTACTGCGACTGCCCAGCTCTTCGTCTGCCCTGCTAGAGGGTGGGACCATGGCTATTTTCTCGCCATTATATCATTAGTATCTGGAACAAGTCCTGGTACATAGAAGGAACTCAATGAACATGTTGGGCGAATGAATGAATAAGACAGTTGGGCAAGGGAGAGGGAGCGTCAAGGTGAACAGATGGTGCATACGTACCGTCTGACTCTCCTCTCCTGTGTTGGTGTTCCAGCTGTGGCAGCCAGGACCCCCCCAGAGCCAAGACCTTCTCCAGAGGGTGACCCCTCACCGCCTCCACCGCCACCACCATCGATGTCAGCCCTCATCCCCGACACTCCCCCGGACACCCCTCCAGCCATGAAGAATGCCACTAACTCTAAACAGCTCGCACTGGAACCAGAGAGTCCCCCAAGGCCGGTCGGGCCTAGGCCAACCCCCCAGCAGGAAGAGTCCCCTTTCTCAGAAGCGAAGGTCAGGGGACCCACCCCAGCAGCCACAGGCCCACGGGATTCCAGGCCTCCTCGAAGGAGCAGCCAGCCCTCTCCAACGGCAGTGTCAGCCTCCGACAGCCCTTCTGCCAAGCAAGGTGTGTATGAGGTCCTTAGTCCTAGCCCAGGCCCCTTGGCTCAGGGCCCCAGCTCTGGGTGATACCACCGGAGGGAATCTCCTCTGCCCTGGAGGAGATGGGAAAAGGGATGGGGTCAGGCCTGGGGGTGGGGTGGGGTGGGCCCGAGGCTCACTCTTCTCCTTTGGAGGAGCCACTTGACCTAAATCTATCCTCATTCCTTCTACTAAGATGTGAAGAAGGCAGGAGAGAGACACAAGCTGGCAAAGGAGCGGCGAGAAGAGCGGGCCAAGTACCTGGGTGAGTGTTTGGGGAAACATCATCATCTTCCTCACCCTTATCATCATCACCCTCAATGTCCTATGCACAACATTAACACTTCTGGAACACTTAATTATGTGCACAACGCTAAGGGCAGTACACACATTGTCTCAGTGATGCTCTCAACCCATTTTGAGGACAAGAAAACAAGTGGCTCAGAGAGGGGAAACCACTTGCCTGAGTCACACAGCTTGCAGAGGACCCGAGACACAGACCCAGAGGCTCGTGTTTTCAATCACAGCCCATGAAAATCGGTTCGACAGGTCCCAAAGTCAGACAGGGATCTGGCACTGAAGAACTCCTCTGCCCTTCAGTGCCAAGTGACCATGAGGCCAGTCGGGGGAGATCAGCCTCCCATTCTGAGGCTGGAGCCCGACTCAGGAAGCCCTTTAATCTGAGGGAGAGTCTGGGAGCCCAGGCACCCCCAACCGAGCAGGCAGGAGAAGGACCCCCACCCCCCGCCCCGCCCCGAGCTGGGATACCAGGGAAGGCCTGCCCTATGCAGACTCCCTCACTCCTGGGGCTCCTTTCCCACAGCGGCCAAGAAGGCAGTGTGGCTGGAGAAGGAGGAGAAGGCCAAAGCACTGCGGGAGAAGCAGCTCCAGGAGCGCCGGCGGCGGCTGGAGGAGCAGCGGCTCAAAGCCGAGCAGCGCCGAGCGGCTCTGGAGGAGCGGCAAAGACAGAAGCTCGAGAAAAACAAGGTGCGTTCCTGTTGGCAGATGACTCTGTGTGTGTGGATCTGCATACCTGTGTGCACACACATCTGTGCAACTGGCCCAGTATGTGCGCACATCTGAGGTCAAGCCTCTGCGTCCTCTCTGTCCACGTGGTCATATTAGCATTCTCATCTGTAGTTGGGTCTCTGCAGGTACAACATATGGGCATCTGTGCAGCTGCAGACATGTTTGGGTCACTACTGGCCAGTGTGGGCACCTGTAGCCGTGTGCTGTCAGTACACGTATTTGTGTGTGCATGTGTGTCCCCATGTGTATATTTGTTTTTTGTTGTTGTTGTTAATTTTTATTTATTGACTTGAGGGAGAGAAACATTGACTTCTTGTTCCACCCATGCATCTTTTCATTGGTTGATTCTTATATATGTCCAGACTGGGGACCAAATTAGCAATGTTGGCACACCAGGATGACGCTCCAACCGACCCAACCAGGGCCCCATATGCACACACGCATGTGTGTTTGTACACAGAGATGTGTGAGTGTGCTGAGCTCCACGATGTGAGGAGAAACCTGGCTTGAGCACCACCAGTGAGGAAATGAAAGGAAAAGGCAGCCTGGCTCTGCCCAGTGGCCTCAGGCTGAAAGAAAAACAAATGCCCCACGGTGCCAAGGGGACATGGCCCCACCTGGGACCCCCAGGCAGGGAGAGTCCCACGCTGTGCTCAGAGAGAGTGCATACACTCAGGAAGTGACTCAAGAACAGTGAAAAGCTCCTCAAGAACAAGTTGAAAGGGATCTGTTGCAAATGGTCCTTAATCATAGCCAGGATTCAGTAGCCTTGGTTACCTGCGATGAGTCAGGGAAGGGCATCTGGGGGAGGGTGCTGTCCCAGGAGAGGGGCCTTTGTCCCAGGTACTACGAATGATTCTGAGCCTAGACCTCTGTTCCCGCTCTCCCCCCAGGAGCGCTATGAAGCAGCCATCCAGCGGTCAGTGAAGAAAACGTGGGCCGAAATCCGGCAGCAGCGCTGGTCCTGGGCAGGGGCCCTGCACCACAGCTCCCCAGGGCGCAAGACCAGTGAGTGGGCTGGGGGACCGCGGGGCGGGGGGCGGGAGGGTGAGGCTGAGGCTGGGACCGGAGGAGTGGGGGAAGGGAGCGGCTTCAGTGCCGGGGCTGGCAGCGCCCTGCAGCAGGTATGCCTTGCTTCATGTGACTTGTGTGTCTTCCGGAATGGTTTATAAACTAAATTGTCCCTTCCCAAGGACTTCCACTATCAAGTCAGAGACAGATTCTCTCTCTTTGGTTTGCTTGTCAAACCTGTCCTTTTGGGTTTAGCCTTCTTTGCCCCTGACAATTATTATTAGTTGATGATACATAAAAGAGGACTTTACTGCCCTGCAGACACAAGATATTTAAAGAAAACCGTCACACACACCTCCTTATGTACCTGTCTTAGAAGGTAGATTTTTGTCTTTGAGTTTTCTTCATGTAGGGCCGTCGTGGATTTTGGTCTGATTCTTTGCTGGCATGTATGTACCACTGTGTTTGGGTATCTTTATGTAATGGCAAGGCTCAGTATTTCTAGTTGTGTATCTTTTGGCGTATGTGCTCCTAGATCTGGGCATTGTGTGTCTTAATATGTGTTTGCTGTGGTGTGTTTGTGGCCTTGTGGACCTCAGTGAGGGTTCCCAAGTCAGACAGAATTGGGTTAGGATCCCAGCTCTGGCACTGCGGTTTGACCTCTAACTTCTCGATGTCTCACTTTCTTCATCTGTAAAATGGGGATAACAATACTACTTGCCTCCGAGGTTGTAGGTAGATGTTTGGGAGGATCAAGTGAGGTAACATGTGTGTGGTGTCCAGCAGAGTGCCTGGTACATGGTAAGCAACCAACAAATGTTAGCTGTTACAAATACCATGATTAAGTTGCTTCGATGTGTTCGTGCCTGTGTGCATCTGGGTCTGACACATTATCTGTTAGTGTTTGTGTTTCTCTATCAGTGCATGCCTGCACATACATGTGCATGCAGAAGTGCCTATCACTCTATATGCCTGTGCCTGCATGTCTTTATCTTTGTCCATATGAGTATGTGGATTTGTGCGAATGACTGTGACTGTGGGTTCTTCTGTTTAGGAACGTCTCTGCATTTGTTGCATTACGTGGGTATTGTAGCCAGAGCGCCTTGGCCGGGCAGTGTCAGCAGTTGCAACACTGGGTGGTTGTGGGGGAGGGTTTGCAGCGCCCAGCCCTAGGGAATGGCTTTCTGGCCAGGAAGGCTGTAGTTTCTCTAGTTTTACTCCATCTCCTTCCTCTGTTCCTTCTCCGTCGGCTCCCCCAATCCAGGTTGTCCCTGATCACCTACCCGCCACCCTCCTCCCAGAGCCAAGTCTGCCTCCTCCTCCCCTTCCTGGCCTGTCCACTCCTCCCTCTCCACCTGCCCGCGGAGCATCCTGCATGGAAGGCCTCAGTGCGCCCTGGCTCCTGTGTGGCCCGGCCCTAATGCCGTGTCTTTTCCCCTCTAGGTGGGAGCAGGTGCTCTGTGTCGGCAGTAAACCTGCCAAAACACGTGGACTCTATAATCAACAAGCGGCTCTCAAAGTCCTCTGCCACGCTCTGGAACTCCCCCAGTAGAAGTAAGAGAAGGTCCAGCCCTGCTCCCTCCAGTGTCCCTTGTAGTCTCAGCCAGATCTCCTCCAGAGCTCAGCAAGAGCCCCAGGTCCCAGGAGCCCTCACATATCCAGGTCTCCATCCCCACTCTACCCCACCCGGGGCTCTGTGCCCCTCGGGGGAGCCGGCATTCGGGTCTGGATCCTAAGGACAGAGGTGTGCCCTGCAGGGAGGAGAACAGAGACAAAGGGCAGAGAGCAGGCAGAGATCCTGGCAGGGGCCTCGAGAGCAGGTGGGGGTGGGGGTGGTAATGAGCAGGCAGCCTCGTCTCCAACCACAGCCAGCTGGCCTAGGCCAGCCCTAGACAGGTGGCCCTGCCCCCGAGGACCAGACCGGCCTGGGTGCTGTGGTGTGTGTGGAGGGCTCCCTTTTCCTGGCTCCACCCTGGAGGGGCCATACAACCCTGCCCTCTCTGCCTTCAGAGCGCAGCCATGGCCTTGGCTGGCTCCAGAGTTGTGGCCAGCCAGGGTGGCATAGCCTCTGCTTCCCACTGCCCTGGTGCTCACATGTGAAGGGCCATGGTAGGAGTTATTTATAAGTTTCTCCAGCTTTTATTTGGTTGCTCTATTGCCTAGCAACCAAATCAGCTGTTGTACCAAACCCACCTGACTGAGGCTTAAAAATAACTCAGCAGCTGAGGGGGCAGAGCAGGGTGGCCCAGGGCAGCCAGGCCCCCTAGAAACCTCTCCCTGGCATGGGACACCTAAAAGTTGGGATTCTCCTGAGTCAGAGGAACACAAGGACCCTTACCGTCCCAAATCCATGAGGTCATGCCCCCCCCCAGCCCTCTGGTAGCAGGAGGGAAAGGGCCCTACGGTGGGACGCCAACACTTGGCGGCTCACAGTTCAGAGCCCTTTCGTCTGGGGAGGGTGGCAGGAGGGGACCCTCAAGCCTCACAGCACTTTGTCCTGGAAAGTGTCTTGTTGTCTCAGTCTGCATTGGCGGGGGTCAGACCCCAGGGCAGAGAAGTGTGGCCAGGGGTGATCGGATAGGGTCCTCCTGGGGGAAACTCCTGGGGCTTGGCACGGCAGGGGATGGTACCTGGCCACGCCCTTTGCTTTTGCCTGCCCCCTGCGGAGCCCCTGCGATGACCAGCTCCTCCCGGCATTCTCCCCCTAGATCGAAGCCTGCAGCTGAGCGCATGGGAGAGCAGCATCGTGGACCGTCTTATGACGCCCACCCTCTCCTTCCTGGCACGGAGTCGCAGTGCAGTCACACTGCCCCGCAATGGCCGGGACCAGGGTAGGGGCAGCGGCCCTGGGAGAGCCGCCACAAGGGGCCGGGCAGGGGCCAGCCTCGCGTGTGGGCCACATCCCGACCACACTCATCCCTCTGCAGCCGTGCCGGTGTGCCCGCGCTCGGCCTCTGCCAGTCCCCTGATGCCGCCCTGCAGTGCCCCCCGCAGCAGCATACACCGCTGCACCCCCTCCTCCGGGGAGCGTGGGGAGCGCCGCAAGCCCAGCTCAGTGGGCAGCCCCGCCCCCGTCCACCGCAGGCCCCAGGCCTCGCCGGTAAGTGGCTACTCAGGTGGGGACAGGGAGCCCAGCCTAGGAGTGTGGGCACCACTGACCTCAGCTCCCTGCCTCCCTGCTCTCCATCCCCTTCCTCACCAGGTGCAGAAAAAGGAGAAGAAGGACAAGGAGCGGGAAAATGAGAAGGAGAAGAGTGCTCTGGCCCGGGAGCGCAACCTTAAGAAGCGTCAGTCACTGCCTGCCTCGCCCCGCCCACGCCTCTCTGCTGGCACAGCCTCTGAACTCAGGTGGGCATGTCACCAGCCCATTCACATATTCACAAATACTTGCTGGGCACCCATCTCTAGAATGAAAACTCCTTGAGGGCAGATTTGTTTTTTTTTAATGTTTCAATCACTGAAGTACCCAGCACCTAGCACACTGCCTAGCATCTAGTAAGCCCTCAACAAATACCTGCTGAATGAATGAACAGACCCGCCAGGTTCTGTTCGAGGTGTTGAGGAAACTTTGGTGAGCCAAACCAGGCCTCGTGTTTGCTCTTATTCATCTTACTGGCTATTGGGGAGACACATTAATCAAATGACTATGTAATTGCAAACTGAGACATATACTCTCAAAGGAAACACTACGGTTCTGTGAGATCTTATTAGATGGGGGATGCGGACCTAGGCTGGAAGGGACGGTTCCCTGAGGAATGATGTGCCCTCGTGTGTATATGTATGTGAGGACACTCTGTGCCCTCCAGGCCTAACGTTTCCTTTTTCTCTCAGTCCCAAGTCTAAGGCCCGGCCATCCTCTCCCTCCACATCCTGGCACAGGCCTGCCTCTCCCTGCCCCAGCCCAGGGCCCAACCATGCTCTGCCCCCAAAACCGCCATCCCCCCGAGGCACCACTGCATCACCCAAGGGGCGGGTTCGGAGGAAGGATGAGGCAAAGGAGACGCCCAGTGTGGCAGGACATGAGGACAAGAACCAGAGCAAGGGCAAGGCCAATGAAGAGAAGGAGCCTGCAGCCCCATCCTCACCAGCACCCTCACCTGTGCCCTCACCCACCCCAGCCCAGCCCCAGAAGGAACAGCCCACAGCCGACGTCCCTGCAGGTGGGCATGAAGAGAGGATGCGGAGAGGTGGGCAGGGCAAGAGAAAACAGCTCTCCCTGTGTAGGGGAGGTGGTCAGAGGTGTGGGCCTGGAGATGACTGGGGCCTGGGTGTTGGGGGCCAGGAGGAGGAGGAGGCCCCGCCCTCAGCAGGTATAATCCCAGGACACAGGCCAGAAAAGAGGGTCCCACCAAAGTGGATGGCGGAAGTTGGATGCGTGGGTTGGCCTGAGGTCCAGGAAGCACTGATGTGCAGGGGCGCTGGAGGTGCCTGAGCTGGTGTGTGCTGACTCCTGTCCTGGACCTTCATTCCACCCCAGATACTGCTGGCTTGACCTCGCCCCCAGTGCCCTCCCCCTCAGCGGCCCCTAGCAAACCCATGGCCGGCACCACAGACCGAGAGGAGGCTACCCGGCTCCTGGCCGAGAAGCGGCGCCAGGCCCGAGAGCAGCGGGAGCGGGAGGAACAGGAGCGGAGGCTGCAGGCGGAAAGGGACAAGTGAGTACCTTTAGGGACTGAGGGGGCTGGAGGCGGCCCCTATGGGGCCCGCTAAAGAAGCGAGGTACTGAGCGTGAGTTGCCTGTGTCCCCCAGGCGAATGCGAGAGGAGCAACTGGCTCGGGAGGCCGAGGCCCGGGCTGAGAGGGAAGCAGAGGCCCGGAGGCGGGAGGAGCAGGAGGCCAGAGAGAAGGCCCAGGCCGAGCAGGAGGAGCAGGAGCGACTGCAGAAGCAGGTGCCCCCGCGGGCGGGTGGGCGGGCAGTGCTGGGCGCCAGCCTGAAAGCGAGGCTGGAGTGCAGCTGCTCAAAGCTCACTGGGGTCTTTGGCAGAAAGAGGAGGCCGAAGCTCGGTCCCGGGAAGAGGCAGAACGGCAGCGTCTAGAGCGGGAAAAGCACTTCCAGCGCGAAGAGCAGGAGCGGCAAGAGCGCAAAAAGGTAATGGTTAAGGCAGTGGGCGGGGTTTCTGTGGGCAGGGCGATGATGCTGGTGGGCGGGGCTATCTTCCTGGCAAGGTCCCTGTTTCATTAATGAGACTAATGGGGCTAGGGAAGTGGACCCTGCCTTGAACTTGTAAAAGGTAGGACAAGAAGGCATTGGGCGAGTTCTGGTTCCTGGCCTGTAAAGGACTGGTAAAGAGCTGGAAGGGCCCGGAGACAGCAGGGTTGGGGGCTGGCTGGTGGGAGGCATAGGGTTAAGGCAGCGCTTCAGTCTAACTGATGTGGGTCCTCCCAACAGCGTCTGGAGGAAATCATGAAGAGGACTCGGAAGTCAGAAGCTGCTGAAACAAAGGTTAGGATTCCCCAAAGGGCAGCATTTGAGAGTCGGTTCAAGTGAGGAGGAGGCTGGGGAAGGGCATTCAGGGTGGGGGAAGGAGGCTGTGGCAGGCTGCTCAGGGTCTGGGCTGGGGGAGAGAAGAATTCAGCACAACAGCCAGGTGTCCAGATACACCTGAGTCTGATTGCACTTCCTCTTCAAAGCAGAAGCTGGACAGAAAGGAGGCAAACACCAACAATTCTAGCCCAGGTAAAGGCCCTATTCCCCTCACTCTGCCCACTTCACTGCCCATTGTCATACCTCCTCCCCCCACCAGCCAGTAGCTGATGGCCATTCCTTCCCTGTGATAGACCCTGTCAAAGCCGGGGAGTCTCGATCCTCAGGGCTGCAGAAGGAGGCTGTGCAGAAAGAGGAGCTGGCCACCCAGGAGCCTCAGTGGAGGTACCAGCTCCCACTCTCAGGGGGCCCTGAGCAGGGAGCCGGGGGCAGGCTGGAGCTGTGGGTGCCTGGGCTGTGCTAGGACAGGAGGTGCTGAGCCCTGGCCCTGCACCCACAGCCTGCCAAGCAAGGAATCGCCGGGGCCCCTGGTGAATGGCCTGCAGCCCCTCCCAGCACACCAGGAGAACGGCTTCTCCCCCAAGGGACCCACTGGTGATAAGAGTCTAGGCCGAACGCCAGAGGCACTCCTGCCCTTCGCAGAGGCAGAAGCCTTCCTCAAGAAAGCTGTGGTGCAGCCCCCACAGGTCACAGGTAGAAATCCCTGACTCCCAGCAGCCTTCCCAGAACTCCCCAGCCCTGCCAGAAGCCTTCTCACGCTCCACACCCCCGCCCCCCGCCCTGGCTGGCTGGGCTCAGAGGCACAGTTGGCCTGACTGTTTCCCTTCCCGTTTTCCCCCCAGAAGTCCTTTAAGGGGTTGCCTTGGATCCAGGCACAGCTATGAGAGCTCCTCTGCATCATCTACCAGGATGTCTGGAAAAGAGACAGAACAAAGCCGGAAGTGGCCTGGGCCCCTGGGGTGGGTCCTCTCTGTTATTTTTAATCAGCACCTTATAGACTGTTGTCTCTTTGACTGGGGCCAGACCCTGCTCCTCAGTGCATTTGTGTGCTCACTCGCGCGGACACCTCCCGTACACACACATACACTCACAGCCTCTCTGGCCTCCTCCCTTGGGGAAGGGCCACCTGTAGTATTTGCCTTGGTTTGGTGGGGTACAGTGGATGTGAATACTGTAAATAGCTTGTGCTCAGACTCCTCTGCCTGGAGGGGGCGGGTGCAGGAGGCAGACCCTCCCAAGACTCCCTGGGGAGATCTTCCTCTCTCTATTTAACTGTAACTGAGGGGGAGCCCAGGTTAGGGGGTGGCGGGGGCGCCTTGGGCCACAGGATGCTGGTTGCTTTAGGGGTACCCATGCCCCTGCCCTCGCCTGGAATCAGTGTTATTGCATCTGATCAAACTTCTCCAGAAATAAAGTGAGAATAATTCTGCCAGTCCTGTCTATCCTTGGGGCTGGCGCTGGGGGTGGTAACCGCAAGTGGCCTCCTGAGTTCTAAGGAGAACTTAAAGAGCCAGGGCCTGGGGACATCTGCCCCTGCCTGGCAGTACTCCTAGTGGTCTCCCAGTTCAGTCATGCATTCATTCATTTATTCATTTAACAAGGATGGTTGCATCTACTCCGTATCAGGCAGGGGGCTACATGCTGGGGATACAGTATTAAGAAAAAACGTAGCCTCTTTTCTCAGGGAGTTTACAGCCTAGCAGGTGAGTGTTATGGACACTGAGTTGCAGACTCAACGTCCATTCCCGTCCCTGCTTCCTCATTCCAAACAGAATTCTGATTTTGTTCAGGTGGCCATCCTCCCCCTGGATCCCACTCTGTGCTTCAGTGGAGATGGACTCTTGCCCCAGGGTGAATCATTATTATAATGAGCCAAAAAACGGTGGTCCGAACGCCCTCGTGGGTGATTGGTTTAGGTATGGGCACGTGACACAATTCCAACCAGCACATACAGAGAAGCCTCCTGGGCTTCTAGGAGAGGCGTCCTCACTTTTGAAAAATACACCGTGTGGTAGCCAGGCTTGGTGTGACCCAGTATTCACTCCCTGTGGAGTTCCTTCCACGTTGTACCAGGGTTGAGCAAAAGTGATGATGTCACATCCAAGATTCCGTCATTTAACGACACTGGTTGTACTTGCTCTTGGATCACTCCCTCTGGAGGAAGGCGGTTGCTACATCAGGGACAACCTTGTGAGGAAACCAGGTCAAGGGACCGAAGCCCCTGCCAGCAGCCGCGTGAATAAGCTTGGAAGCTGATTCTCCAACCCAGTGAGGCCTTCAGGTGAAACTTCGGCCCTGGTCCACAGTTTGGCAAAAACATCATGAGGGACCCTCTGCCAGAGCCAACCAGCTAAACCACACCTGGGTTTCTAACCCTCGGAAACTGCGAGATAATAAACGTGGTCTTAAACTGCTAAGTTTTGTGACACTTTCTTACCCAGCAAGAGTTAACTAAGACACATAATGATGGAAACACCCTGCTCGCATGATACAGGGTCCGGCTGTGATGCCTGGAGTTGCTGTGTCTGTCCTGCTATCTGACCTGAGTATAAAGCCAACATCACGGGTGGCAGAGCAGCAAGAGGAGGAGAACCTTGAAAACATCACTGAACTAACCAGCCTCAAAAACAATCCTACCACTAGACAACTTTGCTTCTTTAAGCCAATGGAGTTGGATGTTATGTGTGGCCAAAAGCTTCTAATGCATCTAGGGATACAGATGATAAACACGTGAATGTATTTCCATTGTGAGCTACAATGAAGGTATCCTTTAAAGACTCAGCAATTAAACTTGACCTGAAGGATGTGGAAGAACCAGCCCCGTGAAAGAGCAGCCAGGAGAGCTGCAGGTGGAGGGGGTCAGTATGTGGGAAGCCCTGGAAGCATGCGAGCAGGACCAGTGTTGCTGGGGCATGAGAAAAAGGGGTGAGCTGGGTGGAGAAGAGAGGTAAGTGGGGCCAAGTCACAGGTGTTGGGGATGAGAAGGGGCAGGGAAAGGACTAACAGAACAGTTTCCAGGCCCTCAGCAAGAGCTCCTTCGTACATACCTCCCAGCCCCCAGGTCGTATTTGCAAGGAGCAGTGGCACCAACATTTCCCTGAAAGCAGCACTTTCTGAACTCTGCCGGGGAATCACTTGTTCATTTATTCATTCAATCAATTGTGGAGGACCAGCTAAGCACCAGTGGGATATGACGGTAACAAAAACCAGATGTGAAAGCTCCTGGAGCTTATGGGGAAGATGGGCATCAGCCAAATAACCACACAAACAGATGTAAAAATTAAAAATGTTGTCAGTACTATGAAGGCGGACTATAGGGAGCAATAAAAGCATCTACTCAGGGACCTAAGTTGGGAATCAGATTAGCTATCCCTAAATAAATGGTGTTTGAGCTGAGAGTTGATGAGTGAATAGGCATTGAGTGGGAAAAGTGAGGAATGTGGAGGAAGGAGAGAGAAGCACTTTCCAGACAAGGGGGCAGGCACGTGCAAAGGCCCTGCATGGAGAGGAGCTGTGTTCAAGTATCGGGAGGATTGTAAGCAGGGCTCTGAAGGAGTCTGTTTTCACTCACCATTGAGTCCTCATTGCCTCTTAATCAGGCGCTCAATATTTGTTGAATTATGAAAGGTCTGTTGAGGAGGTGGAGCTTGGCGTGAGGTGAGCCAGACCATACAAAGCCTTGTAAGGCTGTGTCAGGAGTTTGGGTGTTATTCCAAGAGCTATGGGAAGCCACTGAAGGCTATTAAAAAAGGGGTGGGGAGGGTGACATAGTAAGATTGGTGTTTTTATTAGATCATTCGGGCTGTTTGGGGAGGAAACTGGTAGGGACTTGATTGTAAACTGGGAGACCAGTTAAGTGATTGCTGTGGTCCAGAAAGGAGATGATGGAGGCTTGGGCTCAGGAGGTCGAAGGAATAATGGAGAGAAGTGTGCAACATTCATTTACTTATTTATTCAAGGACTACTGGGCACTACTATGTGCCAGGCACATAGGTGCTGGAGATGTTGAAGTGAGCAAAAATTGATGTGGTCCTTACCCTCATGGAGCTTACAGTCTAGTGGAAGAAACTGATATTGATTAAATAATATTACAAACAAATGGACAATTACAATTACAGTGAACCCCCTTATCTTCAGGGAATACATTCCAAGACCCCAGTGGATGCCTGAAACTACGGATCGTACTGAACTCTATACATTGCTATATTTTTTCCTATACACACATACCTATGATAAAGTATAAATTAGGCGCCGTAAGAGATTACCAACAATAACCAATAATAAAACAATAATTATAACAATATGCTGCCATAAAAATTTTGTGAATGTGGTCTCAGGAAACTAGGACGAATTTCTTTTCCCTTCATAAGTTCCCAGACAGATTTGTTCTTAATGTAGACTTCAGCAACCTCAGCATCATTACTCAGCATCATTACTATTTTTTTTAAATCTTCTTAACTAAAACACTTTCACTTTTTCACTTAAAGGAGGCACTTTATAGCTTCTCTTTGGCATATCCGAATTGCCAGCATCATTACTCTTGGACTTTTGGGCCATTATTAAGTAAAATAAAGGCTACTTGAACACAAGCCCTGAGATACTGTGAAAGTAGATCTAACCCAGGAGATCCACTTAGTAGATCTATTAAGTGACTAGTGAACAAGTAGCACATACAGCGCAGACATGCTGCACAAAGAGAGGATTCATATCCCAGGCGGGACAGAGCAGGATGGTGAGAGAGAGTGTCACGGTACTCAGAATGGCATGCATTTTGAAACTTATGAATTGTTTATTTCTGGAATTTTCCACTTGATATTTTTGGACCATGGTTGACCACAGGTAACTGAAGCTGTGGAAAGCAAAACTAGATTGCGGGGAGCGGGGAGTAACTAGGACAAATACAGGAAGGAGGAGTATGGGGTGCTGGAAGAGTCAACAATAAGGAGATCTGGCTGGTCAGGGAGGTGAGGGAGGGTGTCCCTGAGAAAGCAGTGCCAGAGCCAAGATCTGAGGGAGCAGAAGTTAGTTAAGGCAGAACAGTAACAGCATGTGCAAAGGCCCTGTGATCCAGTGCAGTTGGAACACAGAGAGTGAGGAGGATGGTACCAGAAAGGCAGGAAGGACCTGATCATTCAGGACCCTGTGGGCTATGCTAAGAGTTTGGTCTGGAAGGTACTGAAAGATGTCAGCAGGTGGACAACGGATGGTGTGAAAAGATCATCAGCGCTACCACCTGGAGAGGGAATTAGGAGGAGGTGGGGAGAAGTGTGGTAGTAGGGAGTCCAGACAGGAGCGCCAATTCTGGCAAGAGATGATGGACCCTTGGTCCCCTGAGTGGTGGATAGAGACCAACACATAGAAAGAGGAGGTGAAAAAATGAACCAGATGTGGGGAATGAAAATGAAAGGTGTCAAGGATAAATCCCAGCTTTCGCGGTCAAATAACGATACGGATACTGAGAGAGGGAACTCTGGAAGGGAGCCAGGTTTAGAGGGACAGATCATGACTTTGACCTATACGTGAGTGGATACAGGCCTACCGCCCAGGGCAGGCGTGCCCAGGGCAGGGGTCGATCCCCTAGGCTGGAAGGGAGGAGCCCCAGGAACTGGCGCAGGGGAAGTTCTGGGAGGGAACATAGTTCAGGAGTCTGGGGCCTCGGGCGTAGCAGGGGTCTTCCGGGAAGTCCTGGGCAGGGCGGGCTTTGGAAGAACCGGCTCGGGCTGCAGGAGGCTGGCCTCCGGGTCTATTTCCAGGTTTTCCGCCGGAGACTTAGGAATGTCCGGTCTGTTCCTGAGCGAGACTGAGGAGAATGGAGGCGGAGGCAGAGCCTTGCGCTGCGGGGAGTCCGCCCTCTCTCCATCTCTGCCCTTTCCCCAACGGCCAGACAAGGCAGGGCCAGAGGAGGCGACAACTGCCCTTTCCTACCCCCCTCTCCATCCCGCCGCCAACGCTCCTCAACTGCAGCTCTCTCACAACACTCCGCCCCCCGCCCCAGCACACACCCTTTCTTTACCAGGACACCCCAGCTCCACCAGCCGGAGTCCGATGGGACTCGCTCAAAGAAGCAGTCACGAGTCACTCCACCCACCCCTAAGCTTGGGCCTGGCTTCCCCAGGAACGAGCATCTGGCGGCCCCTGGTGGTTAAGTGAGCACATGGCACGACAGGGGACGTCGGAGATGCTGGACCCAGACGCCATGGCTGGGGTTGGGGGTCCTGGCTGAGAGGTCAGGAAGACCCTGTCCAGGCTTGACTCACTCTGTAGCTGTGGGCAATCCCCCTAACCTCTGTGAGCTAGTGAAAATTAGGGCTAATTATATGGGCGATCCATTTTTTAAGCTAACACATAGAATAAGTGTTGTGTTAGTTGCAAGGCCCTCTAGCCACCTCAAGGGGCCTTGACTTCCTGGAGCAGCTCAACTCCTGTGTACTACCAGTCCTCTTCCCTAAACCATTTCACTTGGGGACAGCCACGTTAGACGTATCCCGTATCCCGATGAGGCCATAACAATGAGCACTAATTGGTCCATAGGGCCAGGTCCTCACTTTCCTGGTGCTCGGCATGGAAGTGGAAGGATACAACTATAATACAACGTAAGAGTTCAGTGACAGAACCAGGCAGAGGGAACTATGGGGATATAAAGAAGTATTTGATCCAGATTCCAGGAGTGGGAGAATGTTAAGGGAGGTGTCCTAAAGGAGATAACACCTGAGAAGTTCCTTTAAATTAAGGACTGAGAACTTGAATGACTCCAAAGAGCCCCTGGCACTCAGCTCTGGTTCACAGTTATAATTGGTATACAGGTGGAACGGGATTCCTGTATTGTTGGGTGTGGTCTGCCAAGGCAGGATGAGGGTAGGGGTCTGTCCCAAGTGTGAGGCAATACGTTGTCTGTAGAGAACTTAAACACCACAATAAAAATGACTACAAATTGGTTGCTTTTTATTACCACCGTCCGTTGTCCATTTTAAACAACATCAGTCAAAAAATACTTCACCGTGAAAAAAATATTTTATTGGTCGAAGTTCTAAATTGCTGCTACAGAAACCGTTGAGTTTTAGCAATATAGACTATGTAAGTTTCGAATTAGCGCAAACTTACTGGCATTACTTACCTTCTAATAAACATTGTGTTCCACATGGAAGTTAATAAGGAGAAATCTCACTTAGTCACCTCTTCACACGCACAGACGCATGTACACATGTTCATTTTGAAAGTAATTTCTTAATAGTTTGGAATCATTCCAGCTTGCTTTGGGCTCAGGTGGTGTCTCCAGCTCTGTGACACTACATATTTCTGAGTTTCAACAGTAGTTTCAGAATGAACAACAATGACACAGTGACTGCAAAGCCTAAGAAACAGAACTTGAGTTACTTCAATTGGATCATTCTGTGATCGCTTGTGCTAATTTAAAACTTACACACACTGCCCTGACCGGTGTGGCTTCGTTGATTCGGTGTTATCCTACAGAGTGAAAGGTTGCTGGTTTGATTCTGGGCCAGGGCGCATGCTTAGGTTGTGGGTTTTGGTCCCTGGTCAGGGTGTGTTCAAGCGGCAACCGATCAATGTTTATGTCCCATATTGATGTTTCTCTCTCTCTCCCCCCCACCGTGTAAAATAAAACAAAATAAAATCTTTTTAAAAAACTTACAAACATTATCAAAACTCAATAATAAAAATGTGGGTTAAAAATTTAAAACAGGGGGAACTGTAAGGTGTAATATTTTTGTTTGGAAAGCACAAATTTAATTTAAACATGAAATGTTTTACCAAATTTAAATATATTTAAAAGTTAAAGTTATCCGGGAAATAAAAAATAACTTTAAAAAGTTAAAGTTATCCCTTTCATTTTTGTCCATTGTTTATTATGTAAAACATACGACAACATAAAATTCACCGTTTAAACCGTTGTTAAGTGTTTAAGTCTATGGCACTAAGCACATTCACATGTTGTGCAACTGTCGCCACCATTTATCTCCGGAACTGTCCTCTTCCCAAGCTAAAATTTTGTATTCATTAAACACTAACTTGCCGCTACCTCCTCCACCCAGCCCCTGGCAACCACCATTCTATTTTGTATTTTTATGAATTTGAATATGTAGGTACCTCATATAAGTGGAATGTATAATATTCATCTTTTTGTGACTGGCTTACTTCACTTGGCATATTGTCATCCATATTGTATCGTGTCAGAATCCCACTCCTCCTTAAAGCTGAATAATATTCCGCTGTATATATATATATATATATACCACATTGTTTATCTGTTCATTTGTCGATGGACATTTAGGTTGTTTCCACCTTTGACTCCTGTGAATAATGCTGCTGTGAACATGAGTGTACACATATCTGTTCAAGTCTCTGCTTTGAAGTGGAATTGTTGGATTATACGGTCATTCTGTTTGATTTTTTTAAAAATTTTTGTACCTTTCATTTTATTGGTTACTTTGGGTCCGTTTAATTTTTTTAGGAACTGCTATACTACACTGTTTTCCAAAGCACTAAACCATTTACATTCCCAAGAACAGTGTACAACGATTCCAATTTTTCCACATCTTCTCCAACACTTTTTTTTATAGTAGCTATTCTAATGAGTGTGAGGTGTTTTCTTATTGTAGTTTTGGTTTGCATTTCTGTAATTATTAGTAAGGTTGAGCATCTTTTCATTTCATTTGCTTATGGGCCATTTGTATATCTTCTTTGGAGAAATATCTATTCGAGTTCTTTGCCCATTAATTGGGTTTCTTGGTGGTGCTGCTGTTGAATTTTAGGAGTTCTTTATATAGTCTGGATATAAATTGCTTATCAGATATGTGATTTACAAATATTTCTCCCATTCTATGGGTTGTCTTTTCACTCTGCTTATAGTGTCTGATGCTCAAAAATGTTTAATTTTAATGAAATCCAATTTATCTATTTTTTCTTTTGTTGCTTGTGCTTTCCATGTTGTATCCAAGAAAAATCATTGCCAAATCTAATGCCATGAAGCATTCCCCCTGTGTTTTCTTCTAAGAGTTTATAGTTTTAGCTTTTCTGTTTAGGTCTTTAATCCATTTTGAGTTAATTTTTATATGGCAATTAATTTTTTAAAATTAAAACACTAAGCATTCCAGAAAAAAATTACCCAAGAGCAGGATTCAGGCCTGAGCCCCCAGTTTGCAACCTTGGCTTTAGATGCCAGTATTCTTCACACGTCTGAAGCTGAGCTCCCCCATTCCTGGGGCTTAAGCTACTGTCTAGGTAAGAGACTTGGCTGTGATTAAGAGCATGGAATCTGGAACTGCACAGCTAGGGTTTGAATCCCGGTTCTGAAGTGAAGGCATTTCATAGGACTGTTGTGAGGAGTCAATAAGTTAATGTATGTGAAGAACTTAGAAAATTGTCTCATGCTTAGTAAATGTTCAATAAAAGCTAGCAGTATTTTGCCCCAGTTGGTGCGGCTCAGTCAGTTGGAACATCTGGAACATTGTCCCATACACCAAAAGGTAGTGGGTTTGATTCCAGGTCAGGGGCCAAACCTAGGTTGCGGATTCAATCCACGGTTGGGTCATGTACAAGAGACAACACATTGATGCTTCTCTCTCTCCCTTCCTCTCTCTGTAAAATCAAGAAATATATTTTAACATTTTTTTAGAAAGCTCTGTAGCATTTTTATTGTTATCTATATGCTGATCATGGCCAAATAAGAATCTCCAGTCCAGCCCTGACCCATGTGGCTCAGTTGGTTGGGCATCATCTTGCAGAGAAAGGTGGTCAATTCCTGGTCAGGGCACACAGCTGGGTTGTGGGTTCAGTTCTAGACAGGGTGCATAGGTGAGGCAATGAATCAATGCTTCTCTCTCACATCCATGTTTCTCTCCCTCTCTTCTCTCCCTTCCTCCTCTCTAAAAGTAAATAAAAAGTATAAAACATCTTAAAAAAAGAAAAAAAGAATCTCTAGCCCAGACCTCTTTCCTTAGGTTGACATCCTGCATATCTGTTTGCTTAACACCCTGGCCTAGACATCTTGCAAGTGCCACTAAGTCATCAAGTCCAAACTGGATTCAGAAACTCCATCCCCCCAAAATCATCAGATTCCACCAGCCTCCCAAGCCAGATAGATTCCTGGGAAGTCACTCCTCATGCGGCATCACTTCTGAAATATCTTTGACTCTGTCCCCAGTGCCCACATGCCAGCCCAGGCTGCCGTCATTTCTTCCATACTAGGAAGAGCAGCAAGGTGTTCTCTCCAACCTAGTGTCTGCCCAGTAGCCACAAATCTTCCCCCACACTTCCTGACTAAGTCCCCTTCAGGACTTCCTATCCCCCTCAGGATACAACACAGACTCTGTAAAGCGGCTTCCCAGGGCTTCTCACATTTGCGACTCTTCTCTGGTCTCCAGGACTTTGTATGAACTATTTTCTTCCACCTGGAAATTCCCCCCTGCCAGCCCCCACACCCAGCCCCATGGTGAGGGGAAGACTAGTCAAATCTTAAATACCACCTCTTCCCGGAGGCCTTTTTTGACCCATAGCTCTGTAACTACCCTAATACAACAAAGGCTTTACTGTAACCATTTGTCCATTAAGTGTTCCTCTGCCAGAACTTGAGTTACAAGAGCAGGAACGTGTCAGTTCGTTCACCGTGTCCTTCCTAACCCCCGTTTCCTGGCACTCAGTAGATGCTGTCTGTGTGCAAGAAATGCCTGACAGAGAGGAACATGTGCAAGAGCATGGAAGCCAGAACAGGTTGGCGGGGCGAGGGAGACTAATAGGCAGGTCATGTTTCTGTGGCGCCATATGAGACAGGCTGTGGCATTGCCAAGTGTCCCGGAAGCTGGACAGGAATCAGGCACTGAGCGCCTTGTATCCTGGTTAGTTGGGAAGCTTGTTCTTTTTCCCAGGGCATGGAAAACTGCGGAACGCTTTTGAGTCAGGAGGTAAAACACGAGTTGCAGGCAGGTGGGCAAGATTGGAGGCAAGAAGACAGTGATGAGACTGTGGCAATATAATGTCTCCAAAAGGAGACACAGAGAAGTGGGGAAGTGAACTAAGTGGCCGAGGGAACGGGGCAGGAGAAGCATTTCATTGCATGCTCACTTATACCTATGGAATTTTGAATCACGTGACTGTACTACTTAGTAAAAAAAATCATTCTAAAGAGTGGACAAAGGGGATATGTTGCAACAATCTAGGCAAGACATAAAGCCTATATTATTTGATTTTTAAAGGCACATGAATGCTGACTCCTTCAAGAAAATAAGAATAAAAAGGAGAAATAATAGCCCTGGCCAGATAGCTCAGCTGGTTAGAGTATTACCCTGATATGCCAAGGTTGTGAGTCTGACCTCCGGTCAGGGCACATACAACAATCAACCAACAAGGGTATGGAGAGGTAGACAAACAAATTGATTTCTCTCTCTGTCTCTCTCTCTCTCCTTTTCTTTCTCTCTCTTTAAAAATTAATAAATTAAAACAAATTTAAAGTAGAAATAATAAAAAGTAGAATCCTCTGAAGTTCCTTCTACCCAAATGGAACTGTGTTAGCTATACTCTTTCCTCACTTAAATCTATTGGAAAATAACTGGGATGAAGGCTGGGGGTGAGGCTTATCCCTTGGTGGGGTTGCTAGATTTTATACATCAAAATACAGAACCCATATCAAAGCAGGATTTCAGATAAACCGTGAATAATTTTTTAGTAGACATATGTTCCAAATATAGCATGGGGTATACTTACATTTTAAAAAAATCTTTGTTTCTGCCCTGGCTGGTGTGGCTCAGCGGATTGAGCATCATCCTGCAAATCTAAAGGTCGCTGGTTTGATTCTCGGTCAGGGCACACGCCAAGGTTGGGGGCCAGGTCCCCAGTTAGAAGTGTGCAAGAGCCAACTGATGGATGGTTCACACATCGATGTTTCTGTCCCCCTCTTCCTCCCTCCCTTCCCTTCTCTCTAAAAACAAATAAATACAATATTTTTAAAAATATAAAAATAAAAAATAAAAAAATCTTTGTTTCCCTGATTGGTGTGACTCGGTTGGGCACCATCTTGCAAAGCAAAAGGTCAAGGCACATTCCTGGGTTTCAGGTTTGGTCCCCATTCGGGGCATGGGCAAGAGGCAGCAGATCGATGTTTCTCTTACTCCCTTCCCCTCTCTCTATAAATAAATAAATACCTAAAAATTTTAAAAAAGGAAAGAAAAGAAAAGAAATCTTTGCTTTTACCTGAAATTCAGATATTAGTGGGCAGCCTGTATTTTATCTGGCCACCCTATTCCCTGGCCTTTCTCCTCCCTCTGTGCATACTGCTGGCCCTTTCCCCAATTTTTATTTTAAATCCTCATTTGAATGATTTTTACTTTAAAAGTTACTCAAATCTGTTTTAAGAATTTCCACAAGGCTTTTCTACAGGGTCCCTGACCTCCCGCAGGGCCCACTGTGGGTGCTGCCCCCGCAGTCAGCAGCCCAGGCCCCCGGGGAGTCTGCCAGGTGAGGCGAGTGGGAGGGGCAGAGCAGGCAGCTCTGGCAGCGGGCACTGAGGGCCGGGTCCTGGAGATGGGCACTGGTCATTTAACTTGATGCTAAGTGTTGGGTTCCAAGCACAGAGGACCATGTCCTGGCTCTGAGTTCTGGGCTCTTGGTCTTGGAAACCAGGGCCAGGGCAGAGGCCACCGGTCATTACGCAGAAGGTTCTGGGCTCAGTGGCAGTCAAGAGCCTGGTGTCGCTTACTGCCCAGGGCAGGACAGGGGCTGAGGAGCCGCCCAGCCCCCAGTTGTTTTGTAACAGCTGCTGGACTAGGCCAGAGGAGGAATTTAAGGAGCTGGGGTGGGGAGGAACGTGCCCCATGGGCAGGGCAAGGCCGCTTAGGCAGGCAGGCTTTGGTCCTAGGCCCTAGGGTCAAGAGAAGGAGAGCAGGCTGGAGCTCCAGTCCTCTGGGAGGCGGGCAGTAGGGCCCTAGGGTTACGGCAGGACAGGTGGTGGGGAGAATGGGGACTTTTAGGCCACCCTCTCCTGTCTTCGTATCCTCCCCCTTCACCAACCTCCTGGCGCGGATCCCAGGCCAAGGCAGCTGGAGTGATTAGTGTGGGCCGAGGGAGGGTGAATGCCAAAGGCTTGTCTCATGTCTCAGAACACAGGGATCTAGCCAGAGTAGATGGCATGACTGAGAGTGAGAAAAAGAGACCAAGAGATAAACCGAGATAAATGGCGACAACACCAGAGACAGACTGGAAAGGCAGGGCAAGACACAGAAAAAGAGACTGAATGACCCGCACAGAGAAATGGGTGTTGTGGGGGAGGAAGGGATCAGTAACTACCAGGCAAACAGAACTTTTCTATATTTTTTCCTAGATCCCACCCTGTCTGACTTTCTCCCCAATGTGTTTCCTATTCCAAGGTTTCTCAACCTCAGCACTATTGATGTTTGGGGCAGGATAATTCTTTGATGTAGTAGGGGGTGGGGTTGTCCTGGGCACTGATTGTAGGATGTTTGTTTAGCAGCATCACTGGCCTCTGCCCACCAGATGCCAGTAGCACCAAGTCGTGACAACCAAAAATGTCTCTAGACGTTGCCAAGTGTCCTCTGGGGAGGAACTGCCCCCACGGACACCCTCCCCTGCTCCCAAGGAGATCCATGTGCTTGAGAAGAGGCGACTTCTCTTTCTCCCGTCAGCCTTTGTGCATCCTTTTGCCCCCAGCATGGCTTCAGCTGCCCTGACTCAGAAGCCAGAGAAACTGGGAGAGTAGCTGAGACTGAGAAGGGGCCTGGGGGCCTGCTGGCTGATGCGGCAGCGAACAAAGCCCCTGCCCTCATGGTGTTTCTGGTCTTACTCCATCCAGAAGGCACCACAGGTGTGTTTTGGGGTACGCTAGGGGGTGCTTTGCGAGTGGGTGTGCACTCCTGTCTCTAATGGAGGGGGATTAGATGAGCTCCCAAGTACCTCTGGACTAGGTATTTGTAGCAACCGTGCGTTTTATCCACAACACTTACGTGTAAGACATGTCACGTTCATTTATTTTCCTAAGTCACATTATCTGCTCCAAACCACCCCCCACCCCAAATTCAATCACAGTCATATTTTGGGAATCCTCTACCCAGTGGTGTAAGTGTTTATAAACAGCTCAGGGGAGGGAGGTTGCTAGGGCGAGACTTGATTTGTAGCATTTGCCAATTTCCATGGTGTCAATACTCCCAGGGCCAATTTCAAGCTGCCCACATGATGTCACCGACAGTGTTGCTGGGAGAAGCGGGCAGCAGCGCACCATGATGTAGTATTTCTGCCAGACAGATGTGAATAACCCCAAGAGCACAGATGACAGCAAACTATAGTGAGATAATTAGGAAGTGATGAACTTTGAATGCTATTCCCTCTGAATGTACTTTACTTAGTGTTCAGTTTACATCATTTAAGTTTTTATAATGCCCTCTGAAGCACTGTGTATAATTCCTGAGGGTTTCTCCAGTGTGGAAGATTCAGGGGAAGACTCTGATCATCAATCAACTTTGATCTATCCTCAGGACAGGTCTGTGTGGCTTACACACAGTGATCTTTCGCTGTGACTCTCAAACCGCCACTCTTAGCACTCACACAGCTACCCCCTCCCTGCAAACAGCAGCTCTGTGTGTCCCTCCGAAGTCCTGGAAGGCCTGTGTGGGGTGGTGAGAAGCGGCTGTTACTCCAGGAGAGACAGCAGCAGCAGCAGCAGCGAAGAGCCCCAGACCCTGATCGCTTTCTCAGGCTTGGGAGAACTGGCAGGCCCACTTCCACCCCTCCCAAGCCTGGGAGCCCTGCGCTCTGGAATAACCCAGGCGCGTTGCCTAGAGCCCAGGTCTTGGTAAACAAAAGCCCCGGCTGGGGGATGTCTTTTGGTGCCTGGCAACCCTTGCTTTTGGCCTGGCAACTCCAAAGCCTTCAACAGCCTCAGTCCTCACCCCAGGCAAAAAGGAGGAAACATGCCCACAGCAAGGAGATCAAACTGCAAATTATAACTTCAATATGTTTCTCAGCAGCACAGTCAGACCATTGTGGTGGCAACAATCTGCTGAGGCACTGAACTAAACAAAAAGGAAAAGGAGAGATTCCGGCTAGACTTCGAGAGGGACTTTCAGACCTGCCAGGAGGGAATTAAATACAGACAGTGAGGGTAAACACTCTGCCCCTCAGGCTGCCCCAGAGACCTCTCAAAGCTGACACACTCAGTGCTCTCGGATGGCTCCCTACCCACCTAAAGGATGAAGTCATATTAGTAGCTGAGTGCCTAGACCTTGTAAAGAAGGAGTTGCCCTCTTTTACCGAGCAGAAAACAGGCTCAGAAAGAGTAAGTCACTTGCCTGACACACAGCTAAAGCTGTAGTCAGGGCTGAAATGTGAACTCAGATTTGACTCCAAAGCTTGTGTTCTCACTGTGTGACCCCCATCTCTCACCCACACCGGACCCTAAGCTGCCTCTGCAGCAGCCCTCCACCACCACCGCCTCCAGAACCTCCCCACACAGGAGCCGGGGGAAGGAGGACAACTATGAATTTATTGATGCGTTGCAAAACAACAACTTTGTGTTAGTTGCTGCTGGCCAGGCATTAAGAATGTTTTAAAGCCCACTGTTACTGAACTTTTTCTCTCTAAGCAAGATAAAGAGTTTCTGAACGTCCGCACTATTCCTCTTTTGGGTTGGGTTATTCTTTGCTGTGGGAGCCATCCTGGGCATTGTAGGGTGTTTGGCAGCATCCTTGGCCTCTGCCCACCAGGTGTCAGTAGCACCTCCTCACATCCCCCCTACCTCCCTCTCCGGTTGTGACAACGGAAAGTGTCTCCAGACATTGCCCAGTGTCCTCTTCTGGGATATAAAATCGCACCCAGCTGAGAACCACTGAATTAAACCAAAGATGAAAAAAGCAGCTGTTTCAAAGAGGCCGGTCTTAGGAGTAAATGAACTGTGCCAGCGAGGAGTAAGTCCCTGTCCTGAGGCAGCTTGGGAGGGTCACAGAGGTCCCGACTCCTGCTTCTGATGCGAGAGAGGGCGGTGGGGTTGGGGGAGGCAGGGTCTAGGCCTGACTGCAGCCCGGGGCAGGGCCTGTGGTGACCCTCTGAGGCCTGACTCAGACCTTTCCTGGGAATAACAGGCTTTGCCGGGACCCAGAGCTATCAAACCAGAGTCTAAGAGCAGTCAGTGATGTTACACTTACTGCCACCCCAAAAGGGGGACACCCCAACTGCAAGAGAAACTTGCCCGGAACAAGGGTGGGAAAGAGCCGTGACTGGTGGTTGGTGCCACATCCTGCTTTTCCATGGCCTTTTCAGGGCCTCTTTCCCTTCTCTCAGTGGCTAGCACTGAGTGCTCGGTCTCAGCTGACCTGTCCGCATGAGTGGGTTGAAGAAGCGAAGCCCTGCCCTCTGGTTTACTCAGATGTGTGTGTGTGTAGTTGCGGGGGTGTCACACAGAACAGTCCTTACAGGTGTCCTTGGGGGGGGCACAGCACTCCCTTGAGTGAACCTGTCATACCTCTGCACCGTTGCCCTTTCCCTGCATTACCCCTCCCATCCTTCAAGAACCAGCTCACATGCTTCCGCCTCAGGAAGCCTTCCCTGCCGCCTGAAGGCGGGGATTAGACTGCATCTCTGTGTATCTTGTATCCCTTCCTATCTCATCAATGAGATAGGAATTCAATCAAGACCTGAGTAATTCACATTATCTATGTTGGGAACTTCTCTTTATATTATTTATGTTGAGAACTTCTGTGGTGGCCTCTCTGCCATGGGAATACAAAGGAGACAGGATCCGATCCACAGTACAGTTCAGTGAGAAGAACCTATGAACGGAAGTTGGTACAAAGCCTAGTGTTAGAGTCTGAGAGTGATACCTGCATCTCACCCCTTACCCTACCCGCTCCTCAGTTCAGACTAACTGTTATCCTGACCAGAAGGTTTGGTTTGGTTCTCCTGCAAAGCAGAGACGGAGACAAAGGTACTTTGGGTGGCCTGAGCAAAAGTAACTGCTCCTCCATTCCACAGGTGGCCCTTTAAGGTTAGAGGGTCACACACGGTGCTGGTCCCAATCTGATTCCGCGGACCGTCTTCCTTCCTACCCTGAAGGCTTCTTATGTACAATAGATAGCTCCAACAACTTCTCTCTGCTAGTCATGACTTTAGCTTAGAAGTAACAGAAATCCAACTCAAATGAGTTCTTTTATTGGCTCTCACATGCAAAAGTGCAGAGGTGCTGCTAATTTCAGGCATGGCTGAATCCAAAGTCTCAATGGTTTGTCTTTTTCAACTCATGGCTCTGCTTTCCAACTGTGTTAGGCTTCATTCTCAGGAAGGCTCTCTCCAGTAGTGGCAAAGATGACCATTAACAAGTCCAGGCTGCTACCTGTCTGGTCCAGCAATCCCAGAAGGAAGACAGGGTCCTTTTCGCAGTGTTTCAGCGTAGGCTTAAGGCCAATCCTCATTCCCTCTGCTTGCCTGCTCCACCCACCACTGAGGTCAAAGGAATGAAATGTGCTGATCAGCCAGAGTCACCTGTTCACCGTGGAGCCAGGGAGGGGGAGGGAAGGATTATCAGGGGGCTGTTACCAGAGGAGGAGGAATGGAAGGACACTGAGCAGGCACAGCAACAGATGGCCACTCCATTTGTTCCTACATTAGTGGGGGAATGGATGTGCAGAAATCACAACAAATGCAGAAGAGAGGCTGGGGTACTTCTCAGGGCAGGGGACCCTGAAGTGATAAGACTTTGATAGGTGAGGTCACTGGGGAGGAAGGGCATGTGCTGGCAGGAGGAGGTGGAAAGTCTAGAGTATGGTCAAGAATAGCATACATGATGGGACCATTGTGTCTGGGGGCGCTGCAGCCGATGAGGTCATGGAGGCCAGAGCGTGGGAGGCCTTGAGCTTACCCTTCATCCTGATGGCCAAAGAGAGCCTTTGAAAATGAAGGTAGAGCTGGAGAGGTAGTCAGAGGTTAGACCATGTGGAACTTGCAGACCACATCGGGGGCTTAGGGTTTGATCCTGAGAGCCCTGGAGTCAGGGAGCAGCATGGTCAGAATTGTACTCGAATGACAACACTCTGACTACCTTCTGAAGGATGGCCTGGTTGGAAAGAGCCAGGAGGTGGGGAAGCTGGGGAACTCCTAATCATAGCCAACACTTCCATACTACTGACTGTGGCGCAGGCACTATTCTAACCACTTAACAGTGCTAAGACTAGAGAGGGCCTGAAATAGGGTGGTAGGAGATTCAGCAGATGTCTTGTGGAGGTAGAGTACATTGGACTTTGTGACTGATGCCATAAGGTAAGGTAGAGAGGGGAAGCCAAGATTCCTCGGAAATTTTGAACCCAGGCAACTGGAAAGATAGAGAAGCCTCTATAAGAAAAAGAGAAAGAACTAAGAAAAGCCCATTCACATTTATTGCTGCCAATTCTGTGCCTAGCCCACCATTGGGCCCTAGGAAGACAAGAACAAGGTCGTTGCTGCCATCTTGGACATGGCCCTCTGCAGGAGACAAAGGCATATAATGGATGATTTCAGGACACTGTGAGGAGTGTGGATAGGCTTGCATATGAACAGTGGTGTAAGGAGGCAGTAAGAGTACTTCCATCCACATAGCTGCTCAAGCCAGAAATCTCGGGGTCACCCTTGACCCCCTCCCTTCATCTTTCATCCAATCACCAAGTCCAGTGGATTTCATGTCTTAAATATCTTTTGAGCATCTTTTGAATATGCCAACTTTTCTTCATTTTTACTGAAAACACAATAGATAAAGTCATTGTGTCTTCTCATTTCAACTACTGTAATATAATTTCCTAATCGGTCTCGCCATGTTCATTCTGGTTTGCCCTAGTCCATTCTCACACTGCGCCAGAATTATCCTTTAAAAACAGAAATCTGAGCCCTGGCTGGTGTGGCTCAGTAGATTGAGTGCTGGCCTGCAAACCGAAAGGTTGCCAGTTTGATTCCCAGTCAGGGCACATGCCTGGGTTGTGGACCAGGTCCCCAGTTAGGGGCGTGCAAGAGGCAACCAATTGATATATGTCTTGCATGTTGATGTTTCTCTCCCTCTCTTTCTCCCTCCCTTCCCCTCTATTTATTAAAGATAATAAATAAAATCTTTAATAATAAAAAACAAAAGGAAATCTGAATCCCTCTCCTGCTTATAAACCTTTCAATGCTCTCAGAGTAAGAGCCAATATCCTCCACCTGGACTATCAGACCCAGAAGGATCTGGTTTGTGTGCCTTAGTTCCTATTACACTCTAGAGCCAATGGCAGGCCTTCTAATACTTAGAATGTGCCGGGTTCCTTCAGACCACAAGGCTTTCCCATGTGTTGTTCCTTCTGCCAGAGTGCTCTTCTCCAATTCTTGGCCTGAACTATACGTTTATGGGTCACTTCCTCAGGGAAGCATCCTCTGACCTTCTAGCATAAGTCAAAACCTCCAGATTCTAAGCTAAGAGTCAGCAAACTTTTTCTGTAAAATGCAGATAATAAATATTTTAGGTTTTGCAGGTCGCAGATATCACAACTACTTTTCATGATAGAAGCCACAGACAAGGCTTAAACAAATTATGAATGCTGAACTTTGAATTTCATATTCCTTTTTACATGTCATGAAATATTCGTCTTGTTTTGATCTACTTTACAGCCATTGAAGAATGTAAAAGCAGCCCTGGCTGGTGTGGTTCAGTGGATTGAGTGCTGGTCTCTGAACCAAAGCGTTGCTGGTTCAATTCCCAGTCAGGGCACATGCCTGGGTTGCTGGCCAGGTCCCCAGTAGGGGGTGTGTGAGAGGCAACCACACATTGGTGTTTCTCTTCTTCTCTTTCTCCCTCCTTTCCCCTCTCTCTAAAAATAAAAAAAAATTTTTTTTAAAAATGTCTTACGTTGTCATAGTATATAAACCATTTACTTCCCTGTGTTTCACCTATCACAGTAGTTTTTAATTATGCATGTGACTTGTTAACATTTTATTTATTTTTAGAGAGGGGGGAGGGAGAAAGAGAGGGAGAAAAACATTGATGTGTTAGAGAAACACCTTTCACGTCCCCAACCAACCATGGACCTGGCCCAGAACCCAGGCATGTGACCTCAAACTGGTGGTCTTTTGGTCCATGGGATGACATTCAACCCACTGAGCCACAGCAGTCGGGCAATGGCAGGTTTAGTTTGAGATACCAGTGGCAAGTCAGGGTATGGTGATTCCCAAACATCTGGAACTAAGTTGATGCTGAGGTGCAGGGGTCACAGGTGGGCACAGGTAACTAGGTTCTTGGCGATTGAGGACAAAAAAATTGAACTGAACACACAGAGTTTATAGCATAAAGCAAGAAAAAGCAGACTTATTAAGCCACACAGAACATGGGAGCAGGCCAACTCTGAGCAGAGTGGAGCAGAGAAGATAGGAGAAGAGCCTAACAGCAGCAGCAGCAGCAGCAGCAGCAGCAGCAGCAGGAGCAGGGCCGAACTCAGGGGCTAGAGGACTTTTATTCCTTAGGGTGGGTCTCCCATGATTTCCTTGACTGGCTACTGGGAAGGGGGTCCCACAATGCTAACTCATTATAATGAAGTAGGGGTCAGGTAGCATCTTCTGCGCAGACGCAGTCCTGATTAATTAGGATTCAATGCTTCTCCAGATGCAGAAACGACCAGACTTAGGACAGGGTCTCCGCCCTTTATCCTTATTCTTTATCTCCTGGGTCACCTCTGTAGTTTCCTCCTTCCTATCTCCTGCCTCACAGGCAGTAAAATGCAGGGAAGAGATGTAAAAGCTACCTGAGTTTGTCACATCACTCAAGGAGAGATGTCACTCAGAGAAAGGCTGAATGAGGAGAGGAGAGGAGAGGAGAGGAGAGGAGAGGAGAGGAGAGGGAGAGGAGAGGGAGAGGAGGAGAGGGGAGAGGAGAGGGAGAGGAGGGGAGGGAGGAGGGTGGGAACTGTGGGGTAAGTTTCTGCGTCAGGGAAGGGTGAGAGGCCGGACAAAGGTAAGAAGAGATCCAGCATGGACTATTTTAGATACCAAGCAGACTGACTTGTGTTTTGGTATCCATCTAGGTTACCTCTGTGTTCCTAGTATATTTTGTACTGGGCATGGCATTTAGCAGACACTCACAAAATCTGTGAACTGAAAATTAAATTGAATCGGAACGTTTCAAGAAGCACCACGGGCATTTAGCTCACAGGATAGCCCGCAGGAAGTGCTCAAAGAAGGGAGAAAGAATAAGCCGTGTGAACGGTATCTTGCTGAGGCCAGTAAGGGTGAGAGGGCTGCTGTGGCAGAGTCTGAGACTTGAGTTGAGCCTGGTGAGCTTTTCTCAAAAGAGCAGTAGATTCCTTCAATATTTATTCTACTTACTTTGTTCACTTTGCCCTGGGCATGCAGTAATCTCTCAAAACGGCTCTCTGTCCTCAAAGGGCTCACATCTGGTGGAGAAGACAAACACAGGCCCTGATAACAGAAAGTGTAAAGGTACTGTAGGAGTATAACGGGAAGGAGCTAGTAAACTTGGAAGGCTTCACAGAAGAGGTGACATCTGAGCTCAGTCTTCAGCGGTTCGATTTCACTACGACAGGAATTCCAGTGAAAATCAGAGTGCAAAACTCTTGATAAATGCAGTGGTTTCCCAAACTTGTTTGTGCGTAAGAATCCCTGGAGAGGTCTGTTTATAATGTAGATTCCAAAGCTACACTCCCCAGGAAACTTTTGATTCAATAGGTGAGTGATACCCATTTTAAGAAGCTTCACAGGACCCCCCTTTCGGAAGACCCCTTTAAGTGCTCCCATTGTTATTGAGCGGAATGCGGAAGGGGCGCGGTGGCAGGAGATGAGGCTGGAGAGAGCTTTGCCCATTCTGGCTCCTGGATCTCCGAAGGTCATTATTACAATAACAACTCCATCTTGAGTCCCGCTTCCAGGGTACGAGACGCCTTCACGGGCCTGCCTTTGTCGTAGCCCCAGAACGAGTCTGTGGGTAGATATTACGAGTCTCATTTCATAGGGGAGGAAACTGAGGCTCAGAAAGCGGAACCGATTTGCTCAAGGTCACAGAAGTGAAAGGCTGCCGGGTGTAGACTGAACGCGAGGAGCCCGGATTCTCGGCTCACAGACTTTTCAACAGCAAAAGCAGGCCGCGAGGGGGTGGGGCTGAGGAGCACCCTCCAAGCTGGTTCCAACCTCCAGGCTGGCTCCAAAATGGTGGGGGCAGTGGCGTCAGCAACGCCTCCGCCCCTCGCCTCCAACTCCCTCCTTCTTCCCCAGGCCACCCAGGCGGGGGGAGGGGATGGAGCGGGGCAACCCACGTGACTGCCGACAATTTGGCGCGTGACGCAAAACGACGGCCGCAACGCTTGAGCTCCTTTGTGGGAAACGTAGTTCAGTACACGGTCAAGTTGCAGGGAAAGACGGCTCTACGCCTACATTTCCCAGGAGGGAACGAGGCGACGCTGCCGCCGTGGGAGAGCGGGGACGCGGGGCGCGCTGTCGGGCGGGGGTGAGGTTTGGGCCGGTTGTGCCGTTGCGAGGCTGCAGCTGCGATCGCTGCGGTGGGCCTAGGTGAGTGAGGGCCGCTGATGGGAACTAGGGCGGCTGGACCGGCCCCAGTCATTTCGTCTTTTATCTTTTCACCGTGGCGGCTGGGTCAGGGTTCCCAGGCCCGCTTGGCGCGGAGCCGCTGCCGGGCGCCTACCCCGGGCCTCTTCAGAGCGGGCCCCACTCCCTCCGGCTCCTCCCCCTCCCCGCCCTACTGGGCTTCCCCTCGCCCCGGCCTAGTTCCCGAGGCTCGGGGCCGCCTTTTCTCCGAGCACCTCCAGCCCTTCTTTCTCCTTCTTGCGAGTTGTCGAGGAGCGGCCTCCACTTTCTCCGTCTTCCTCTATAGTCGTATGAAACCGATTGTTTGGATTTCCCCTTTTCCCGGAACTCTTGAGTGTTCTTTCCCCCCGACAAAGTCTCCATTGGCCTGCTTCTGCCGTCCCTTAGGGCTCATGTGGCTGGCACTAAGTAAATGTTAGTACCTCTTCCGTCCTTTTTGCCGCGTGGCCAGAGGAGGCATGGTCCAAATTTCTCTGCCACGAGAACATTGGTGCGCCCACTTTTATTTCAGTCTCTTGGGCTGGAGGGGAGGCCGATTTGCATTCCCGTGATAATCGGCGTGTGTTCTGCTTATACGAGACATTTTTCTTTGCCTTCCTCGGGACCTGACCAACTTTTATCAACTGTTCTATTTGCCTCTCTAAATCTTAGGGGAGGAGCGTGGCGGCAAAAGCTGGCGAGTAGCGCTGGCGCCTCGAAGGTGGAAGCCTTCAGTGGTAGTACAGTGTTTACGGGGAGATTATTAATTGGGGTAGAAGGGAAATCTGAGAGTGTGGTCGAGCCCGGTCGGGGAGAGCCAGTGAAGCTTCTGGTGGCCGCGTACCCGAAGGATCCTGCATCCAATTTGCCTGGTTTCAAAGTTTGGCCCTGCGAGCTTTTGGTTTTAGGTCGGGGGGCTTCACTTCCAGGTGCCTCAGGTTCCTTATCTCAAAGTACCGGTGAGTAAGAAACAGTGGTCAAGGGGGATTATAGGGTTTTGATAAGATTAAGTGAGGTTAAATTGAAAGCCACTTAGCTCATTACCTGACGTATATTAAACAGTTACTATTATCACCATCATTTATAGATTTCTGTATTGTAGGTCCAGAGTGGAAAGGCGTGTATCATGCCCTCCTTTTCCTTCCCCTTCAGATGGCCCTCCGTTTTTTTTTGTGAAAATACTGTCTGAGGTAGTCTGCCTTGGTATCTAGACAGCTTTGTGTGTGTATCACTGTGTAAAAGTCTGTTAAAGATCCAAAAATGGCTGCTGCCATAAAGAACTTGTGGAGCAAATTGGGCTTGCTTTGTTTTTTTCACCAGGAAATGTGTTTTGTGAACTAGTGTATACACTTTATACACTTTAGCAGTATCACAAACACATTTTTCTGTAGTTCTTTAGGCTTGATTGTATTTTGTAGAAGAGGTGAGTAGAAGTTTGTAAGAAACTGTTTAACAAAAAACTTTCATGTGCAGTACAATTTCATCTTTTTTTTTTTTTTAACTTTTTACATGAGTGAAAGCTCTTCAGTTTTGAAGACTTTGTTTTTAGTCTGCAGACTAGGTACAGTCCAGTATTAGCGGTGGTGGAGGTGGTGGCAGTAATGAGAGCAACAGCAGTAGAAGTTCTTTAGCATATTACTTTAACATCAAGTACAGATATTTTTTGAATTTGGTTTAGCCAGTGAAGTTATGGATTGTAAAATTCATGTTTTGTACCAAGAAATTGGAGGGAGAAAACCTGAAGTATTTCCAAGATTAGCACTGAGACGGGGAGAGATGAGCCTGAGTGAGAGACGGCATAAAGACATGGGATTTATTTTTAGAAGGGGTGGTCTTTTTTTTTTTTTTAAATCTTAGGAAAGGGGGGGCAGCAAGGGAGAAACGTTGATTTGTTGTCCCACTTATTTATGCATTCATTAGTTGCTTTTATGTGCCCTGACCAGAGATGGATCCCGCAACCTTGGCATATTGGGACGACACTCTAACCAACTGAGCTACTTGGTCAGGGCTATAATGAATGGTCTTAACCATTAAGAATCTTGAGATGCAAGCCCATTTATCTTGGGCATAGTGACATCTGTGGAAGTGTGGTTAATGCTCTTCTCTCAAATACTAGATTTTGATGATTGCCTCACACATTCATTCTGTGAACATCTAAGGTTAATTCAGTATTTGACTGAGTAATAGATTCAGCAAATAATGCCTGAGAACCTATCGTCTGCTGGCTCCTGTGCTATGCTCTGGGAATACTAGGGATGTGAGATGGGGGCTTTGCCTTTTGAGAATTTACAGTATAGTGAGAGAAGGCACGACAGGAAGCAAATAAATTAAAAGTTGAGAAAAGGCGTGTGGAAGTATCAAGCAGGGGTCTCCAGTAGACGCTGAAAAAAGGAGTCACCTAAGGGTATTCAGAGAAGTTCTTTTTATCAGGAGTAAAGAGACAGTTTTAGTTTTATAGCATGTTATGAAGAGAATGTCCCAGGTGGAGGAAGCAAGTTCCAAAACTTGAAGATGAGAAGAATTTAGCTATCTGAACTGAGAAGAGGCCAGGTGTGCTTGTCACATAGTAAAAAGAGTGGTTAATGATGCGAGGGAGAGGTAAGCTGTTTAGGGAAGCCGTAGAAACGAAGCCTTCTGAAGGGTGAGAGGGGTTGCCATCTGATTGGTATTTTGAAAGCACTTTTGCAGAGGTGCGGAAAATGGATGGTGAGGGTTATCAATTAGGAGGCCATTGTGCTGGTCCAGGCCGGAGATGGTAGTTGCCTGAAGTAGATTAACGAAGCAGGAATGTATCCATTGGAGGAGACAGAGGGTTTAATATTCTCTAGAGCAGGATGTTCATCTGTGGTCCATGGGCTACAGGGGGCCCGTGAACTCTAAAATTTTTGTGAGGGAGTCCATTTTTTCCAAAGAAAGTGTTGTTACCTTCCATCATATTCAGTAGTATCTCAGCGTCAGGAGCCGCTGCTCTGGACTATCTAATGTAGGGTTATAACCCATAAAAAAGTAGTTGCTCACGGCTTACAGGAGAGTAAAAATCATGGGTGCCCTTTCTAAAAGTTTGACTTTTTTGTCTTTCAAGGGAACTCTTTTTTAAAAGTCAAGATTAAGTGCCATGCTATAGAAATCATCTTCTAGTTTGCTTTTGTGTGGAAGTACAGGCTGATGCACATACTGAGGAAGGTGAACATTAGTGAGCTCAGTGTCACAAAAAAATTTATTGCCTTATGTTTTCTTTCATTGGGTTTTGTTCACAGTTCCTAGTTTAGTGGAAGAAATGGAGTGCCTTAGTGTGTGAAGAGTAAGGTAATTTCTTCATTCCTTTAACAGTTAGGGGTTTCAGATGTGTGTATTCATATATATTTTTCATGTATTTTTATTTTGTTAAAGATTTTTATTTATTTTTAGAGAGAAGGGAAGGGAGGGAGAAAGAGGGAGACAAACACCGATCAATTGCCCCTTGCATATGCCCCCAACGGGGACCTGGCCAACAACCCAGGCACGTGTCCTTATCTGGAATTGAACCGGGAACCTTTGGGTTTGCAGGACGATACCTAACCCACTGAGCTGTACCAGTCAGGGCTTTCATGTATTTTTAGGTGATAGTGTGTTATTATTGGAAGCATAGGGTGTGCTTTCTGACCCAAAGTTAGAACTCTGCCACTGAAAGAACCAGGTATAATTTTTATAGCTGAGGTTGAAAACTGAAAGCTCATGGACTGAATTCAGTCTGCAGATGTGTTTTGTTTGGCTCACACAGTGCTGAAAATTTGAATTAGTTGACAGCATTAAAAAACAGGGAGATTTCATGTAAAATTTTGTATTTAGGCTGCTTTTGAAAAATCAGATATGGCCCTGGCTCAGTTGGTTGGAGTGTCCCGTCCCCCTCCCCCCCAACCAAGGTTGTGGTTCGATCCCCAGCCAGGGTGCATACAAGGGGCAGCCAATGAATGCATGAATGAGTGGAACAATAAATTGATGTTTCTCTTTCCCTCTCTCCGATTCTATTTATTTTTAAAGAGGAGGAAGAGAGGGAGAGCAGCATCAATGTGTGGTTGCCTCTCATGTGCCCCCTGCTGGGACCTGGCCTGCAACCCAGGCATGTGGCCTGAATGGGAATCGAACTGGCAACCCTTTTGGTTTGCAGGCCGACATCGACCTGGTGGTGAGAGACACCAGCCAGGGCTGTCCCTTTCTTTCTCTCTCTAAAATCAATTAAAAAAAAAAAACAAAGATCTGGCAGCCATGAACTTTCTTTGGCTTTGCAGCAGCCATCTTTTGTTGGGGCATGTTCTCCAGTTTGTTACAGACCTCACTGCAACCTGAGGTGTGTGCCTGACCTGGAGCAAAATGATAGTTGATGCTTATCATTTTACATCTTTACTTGTCTTTGGGCATCTTAATTTGCTGTCCCTGTTTTAGATACATGATTCAGGTTGCTAATGCACCCACTTAAAGTCATTTTGCTGTCTTAATAGTACATCACCATTAAACATTTTTTGTTTGTTTGTTTTTTGGTCTTGGTGCCTTATTTCTTTCTTTTGTTTCTTCTTTTAAAAAAAGGAGATTTTAGTTAACTTCCGCAGATGAAGCAGTGAAGGGGGAGGGAACCCAAAATATTGAATTATTTTGTTTTTAAACTGAAGAAACCCAAGGACTTTTAGAAAGCACAGAGGCATTGATCTGACCCTTGCCCATGCTTTTTAGTTGGCATATGTGCAGCGTCCTCATTTTTGTTCTGCCTGATTTGCTTTTTAGCATCTGGAATGTTGTAACTGCATAGCTTGGCTTGTTTCAGAAGATGGAAGGCCAAGCAAAGAGAAGTTGCCGAATGCCTAATTAGAAGACTTTTGGTTCCTGTCGTGAGGCATAAGAACCAGGGTTGCTTTTTGTTTTATCCTCACCCAGGACACGCATGTGCCGACCTGGGTGGGACTGAACCTGCAACCTAGGCATGTGCCCTGATTGGGAATGAAAAGCCCCACCTTTGGCATTACTGCACAGTGCTCCAGCCAGCTGAGCCACACCAGCTTTGTTTGTTTAAATGATGTGCCTCTGTGAAGTGCTTTGCTTTTCTTTCGGTAGTTCTGTGTGTTTTTCTGAGGCATTAATGACTCTTATTTTTCTTTATTTTAATCAAAAGGACAGTATAAATAAAAGATTGATAGAGGAAGTCATAGAGGTGAGGCTGCTTTCTGCAGTTACCCAGGAGATCTCTGCACTCCAGGGCTCTCCATTACTTCAGGGCTTCCCCAGAAGATGGTCCCCGTGTAGCTAAAGGATGTGTCCTGGAGTCCTGACTCTAATGCCTTCGGCTACCAAACTATGGGCTGTCAGGGAAAAAAAAAAAAACCTAAAAATGAAGGAGATTGAGGAAGTTGGTCAGGTGCTAGAGTGGGATTGTCCAAAAGGAGAAAAGAATTGGGTAAAACTTTTAATAAGAGAAATCCTTGTTCTGAATATAATAAAGTTATTCTTTTGATCCTTGCTTTATGTATGCTGAAGTTCTTTCTCCTTAGTTGTCATGGAGGTGCTATATCACATTTTTGTCTTTGGCAGTTTTGATGTCCCTTTGTTCGCATGTATCACCTTGGGAAGTGTTCTGAGGGAGGCCTTCCTTGACTACCCCGTCTATAATGTAATAGTGCTCCTTTCATCAGCTGATAACCCCCCAACCCTGTGTTGTTCCTATGGGACATTATATTATTTATTTTTAATCTGTTGTGCCTTCAGTTATTTTAGAGAGTAAAGCAGGGATGTGTTTAATTCACTGCTGAATCCCCACACCTAGCATGATCTCTGTCACACACAAGAGGCTTAGTAAATATTGAAAGAAAGGGTGAATTAATATGGGAATAAATAGATGGCTGACTGGGTGGTGGTTTCAAAGTGCTCCCACTATCAAGTCCTGGTTTACCGAGTTTATGTTCTGCCAGTTGAAAATTGTGTGCTGATGGGTGAGGAGCTTGCAGGGGGGCGAGAAGGTACTTTCTGAAGTGATGGAAATAGTCTGTATTTTGTTGTGGTGGTGTTTACATTGTATATTTTGTCAAAACTCCTAATCTGTATTCTTAAAATGTGTACCCCTATTGTCAGTGAATAAAGTTGCTTTTTAAAATTTTGTATTCAAAACCCATCCTCTAAAGTCTAAGCTATAAAACTGAAGTAACTTGGTAAGTACATTGTTTTTCTTGAAAATTTTAGTCACTTTAGCCATGTATAGATTGGACAAGAGATTTTAAAATACCCTGTTTGGAGTGAAGAGGTGCCTCAGGAGCTTTTGAGGGAAAGAGGCTGAGCTGCTAGGGCTCATATTAGTCAGAGTTCTGCACTGATATTTTATATTTTGGGGTTCTGCTTAACATTTCATTTTTAAACATATCTTTGAGTTCCCTAAGACCCTCTCACTTATACACCAAAGTTTAGTTAAGCAAGCAGAACCTATTAAACGCACACAAAAAATGGGGGCAGGTAGTTGTCTTCAGTTTTGTTCTCTCCTGCTCTCAGATAGGTTGCTTGTTGAAAGAATTCGGACATTGCAGAAATATGTAGTGGAAAGTTTCCTATAATGCCATCTCTTTAGGCCAGTGTTAACAGGTATATTTTGACATGTTGTATATATGATTTTCCCCCCCTTTGTTGCTGGGTGAAGGGTATTTCTGAATTCAGTAAAGGTAGACAGGAACCATGGAGGAAATAAAGATAAACTTCTCTGGTTTATTATGAAAGCTTAATACTTAACCCTTGCTTCAGAAGGACTTAGTTGCAAAAGTATATTGTTTGTGATAGTACTCTTGTTTTCCTGAAAAAGTTAGAAGGTGCTATGTTGATTATTGGCTTAATGGTGAATGCTTTGTCTTTGTTCATAGCGTAGAACTTAGCTTGCCTATTCTCTTCCTTTATTTCTGTTTCAGGCTTATTTGTTTTTGCTGGACATTTTACCTTCAGCAAGTATGAATTGTTTCACCATTCAACCAGCCAGGTGTGATTAAAGCGGCCTTAAATGTAGTGCCTTGTTGAATGACAGTATAGAATGAGGAAGAAAATATATTTAATCAATTGTTGGCTTATTGTAGTCCTTTTTAGCTGTGGATGCTGCCCAGTGTTGGAGGAAACATAGGATGACAGTAAATTGATAGGGAATATTCTCTGTTCCATTTTCAGCAAAATATTTTCAGCAGCAGTGTTCAGTTAATGGGGCATGCTCATGGAGGTATATGATCAGTGGTACCTAGAGGCCTTGATTTTCTCAGATGAATATGATGAGAAATGGAAGTCTGCTTCCTCTCAAAAGCTTTTTTTAAAATTGGGACTGTGGTACAAGTTGCTTAATTCTTCTGGGGATCTATTCAATTTCAAATGGAGCTAGAAATCTCTGTTTACCTTCAGTAGGGTTATTGTGATGATTAGATGATTAGTTTAGTGCCAAGGCACATACTAGAGATTCAACAAATTACTTTTATTATATAGGAAGGTGGGTTGCTTGTTAACTATTTGGAGACGGGTAGTAGTCATATGACGTTGTTTGAAAGGGTAATGAAAACACCCAAGCCCTCGATTGATAGCAGGTGGAAAGCACTGAGTATGTGATAAAGGTGGTATTTCAAGATTGTGAGGGAATGATGGCTTAATTATTCCATAAATGATTCTAGAACAATGGCTAACCACTTTAAAAATGAGATTATCTTCACAAAATCAATTCTATATGACAACCAGAGAGATATAGTGAAAATCAACTGTGAGATACCATCTTCTTCCTCAGATCTCAGATCATCATAATAAAACAAAACAAAAAGACAATTACTGTTGGCGATGATGTGGAGAAATGGGCATTCTCAAATACTGCTGGTAGTAATATAAATTGCTGCAGACTCTCAGGAGAACAGTATATATTTGTACTTTCAGAATAATTACAGTGTTATTTATGTGAAGTGATAAATTGAAAGAAATCTAAATGTACAAATTCTAGTGGACTGCTTGTATTATAGGACACTTTATACAGTAGAATGCTAGGTAGAAAAAAGATGTAGATTGAAGAACCGTATTTGTTAACATAACAAAGAGAAAAAAAAAGTGCCCAGAACTGATGATTTTGTTTGGTTCCAAAATCTTTGTGACTCTCCATTCCCTTCTTCGTCGGTGTTTATTAAATATGTACTGAGCCATAGATTTTTTTGCGGGGAGGCAGGGGGAGAAAAAGTTACCTTGAGTATCTGGTCTAGATTTGCACAGGGTAATTCAGTAGTCACATGTGACTAAATTTAAGTTAGTTAAAATTCAATATAATTTTCATACCCAGCCCTATTTCAGGTGGCCAGTAGGAACATGTGACTGGTGGCTACCATTAAGAACATTTCCTGTATTTCAGTTCTGTTGGACAGCGCTGGTCTAGTTTCCCTTTTCATGTTTTTGTCAGCATCACTTCTGCCTGTCATAGGGGGAGCCTCATAGTAGTTGCTGCTTTCTCCACTTAGATTTCACAGAAGAGGTTTGTGGGGTTTTTGTTTTGTTTTGTTTTTCAGATTCTCACCTGAGGATATGTTCGATTTTAGGGAGGGAGAGGCAGGCAGAGAGAAAGACAGACAGACACACACACGCGCGTGCGCGCACACACACCACACACACTCCCACACCCCCTTCAGTTGCCTCCTGTGTGCTCCTGCGCCCCATCAGGTGATCGAACCTGCATGTAGGGGATCAGACCTGAAACCTTTCAGTGCACAGGATGATGCTCCAATCAACTGAGCACCTGGCCAGGGCAGAGTCAACGTGTTTTAAATTTGTTTTTATGGGATTTCAGAGCCTATAATCTTTCTTGCCTTAACATGCTGCCTAGCAAAGATACTATTGATAGGGTGTACTCGATGGATGTTAACTTAGTAAAACATTTGTAAAAGTGCTTAAAATTTTTTTAATGTACATTGTTCTGTATCTTTATGTTAGTATTTTTAGAAGAGGAATAGCCAGTCCTGATAGGCCCACTGAATACCACCAAGAGGACATTGTCAAAGGCAGACAACAAGTGGTTGGCAACTGTTTCAAAATAAAACATTAAACCAGGGATGGGGACTGGAAATTGGGGATAGAGAGGGCAGAAATTAGAAAGGAGGCCTCTTTTTTTTAATATACTCCTGTACAGTTTGAATTTTTTACTGTGTATGTATTACTAAAAAGAGAAAAAACTAGGTGAAAAGAAAAACTAAACATTCTCGTTTGCTAAATAAAAGTTTGTTAGCGTCACAAATTGTATGATTCTGTATGTTTTTCCCGTTTTTAAAACTGCACATGTGCAACAACATAGATGAATCATGACATTACTATGCTAGGCAGCATAAGCTAGCCAGGAAAGGACAAATGTGTGACTTCACTTACATGAGGTACCTGGAGTGCGCACATTCATAGACACAAAGTAGAATGGCGGTTGCAGGGCCATCACTGTTGCGTGGGTGCCCGGTTTCAGTTTGGAGGTAGGAAAACGTTCCGGAGGTGGACGGGGGTAGTGGCTGTGGAGGTGTGAGTGCGCTTACTGCCGCTGAACTGAACCCTGCACTTAAAAACGGTTAAACTTTGTGTGATGTATGTTTTACCATAGTGAAAAGAAGCTACATAGCTAATACTCATCATTTAACAAACGTTTACCTAGACGCTGGGAATACTAACAGTAATTTGATCTGGTACTTACTACCAATATGAGTAATATTATGGGACTGGTAGTTTTCAAGGAAATAGAGGCTTAAGGTGTAGGGAAAGTGGTAGCTCATAAAAGTTTTATAATTGATAAAATAATGGTAAATGAGGGAAAGTAGCTGTTACAGTTTCAGATAAGACAGCCTTATCCTCTGGATGAATAGGAGGACTCAGATGAGGTGTTATTTTGCTCCAAGGTACCTCTGCATTGCACAAACTGATGATTTTAAAAATCATCAGTCCAAGTAGAAACCGTCATGTACAGATGGCATGTTGATCCGTCTCATGTAAATTGAGAACCTGGGACACAGAATAATAGTATCATTAGGAGGCATACTCATTCAGCCTGGAATCAAGTACAAGAGGTTTTTGAAGATGTAAGAAGTATCTCATATTCTTAATCTGCTGTAAAGCCAAGTTCTGAATTCTCAAGAGAAAGAAGGTAATTGTTTAATGACCATATGACTCTCCATACTGGGTGGTTGAAGTCTTTTTCTTTTAAGTGTCATTTTGGCATTGGCCTGGTGAATAATACAATAATCTCTATTAAGTACTAATTACGTGTTAAGCACTGTTTCAAGAACATTATATACATACTAATTTACTCAGTTTTCATAGCAATCCTGTGTAGTAGGAACCAGCTTTCCACATGAGGAAACAAAGACAGTGAGATTTAATTAAGAAACTAGTGGGTGGATCAAACCTAGGCATTCTGACTTTAGAACATATACTCTTATTTTTTGGGCCAGTGGTTTGTAAATAGCTTTGGAATGATTACTAATTTTACTTGTCTTACTGTAAGTCACTGGGTTTATAAAAAAAATAATAGTTTCTGTCATTCGAGACTTAATTTTGAGAAATACTGCTCTTTAAGGGTTTGTCCCTATTTGGCCATGTGTATTAAATGCCTGTGTTAGGCAAACGGTGTAAAACCAGAGTTGGCAGACTTTTCCTTTTGTAATGGTCCAAGCAGAACTAGACTTTGGGGGCCAAGAGGCAAAACTTAGGGCATTATGTAGGTACATAACGAGAGAAAACATTTTTTATTGGCAGAATTAAAAATATAATAATACAATTTTTATAATACAGTTCTGTTAGAAGAATGGAATTCTTTTGGGGAATAACATTTAACTTAGGTGAAGTTAACTTTGAACCTGTCAAAAATTAATGACAAATACTCACCTGTGAATGCCGGAATCTGCAGTGACACTTATGTCATCTTTGAAAATATCTTTTCACAAAGAGATACTGCCAAAAACTAGTATTAACTCATGAGCATATAATTTTAATTGAGTATATTCATCACTTGGAAGGCATTTACAGAATTCTGTTAGAGCCTTTTCTTGATATTTGCCTTTTGGCATGCCATTGCGCTGCAGATTAGTCATTTCCAATTGAAGATTAGATGGACGGTCCTCAATAGCACAGTCAGATGGATTTTGAAATACGGAGATTTCCTTTGTACTTGCATTGAGGTTGGAAATATGCTGGAACTGTAGTTTGAACTAAAAATATGTTTGCTTCAAATTTGTGTGGGAATGGAGATCTCACTGCTTGTTTTAACATTTGATAGCACAGGAGCGAATAAAGTAACCTGATATTACTTGTGATTTAAACTATTTAAATGGCGTTGTAATTAATTTGTTGCAGTATGTGTTTCCCAAATTTCTGCCTTGTAATTTTCTTTTTTTTGATATGTATTTATTCCATTACCATTTGTCCCCATATACCCTTTCCACATTCACCCCAGCCCGCCCCCCCCACAATCTGTAATTTTCAATTGAATTCATTTACAAACATCAGATCTGCAGCGGAACTAATTTCCAAAGCCATTCAGTATTCAACAATAGTGATTAAGGGTGGTTCTTGTTCAGAAAATTTCCAGATTCAGCTCTGAGCTTTAAAAAAAAAACAAAACAAACCCATAAAATTTTACCTCTGCTAAGCCATTGAACAGAGTTGCTCTTTGGGAGGGCAGGTCAGGCTTCGAAGCTCACAGAACTGACAATGGTTAAGTCTACAATAGTGAATTGAGAGCTAACGAAGGTCACTCTTGACAGTACTGGCTCAATAATATGCAATAGCTTAAAAAATGTTTTTGGAGAGTACCTGCTGACGGAAATAGTGCAGAGACTAACCATATGCTTTAAGTAGTTTACATTTTCACAAGCTTTGTAAATTTGTCCAACTAAGCCCTTTCTTCTCCACACATTTTTACCACCATCACTTGTGACACATTTTAGCAGATTCAGGTTCAGGTGGCATGGAATTTGTGTTCTCTCAGCCTCTTGGAAAAAAATTCTTGCCTGTAGTTCCACACAGACTGTTCATAGAGGCTAAATATTCAGTCACCTCAAAATCAGCGTTGACTTCTCCAATGAACAACTGTGCGGTATCAGTTAATATCTGTCAAATCATCAAGACCCTGGGACCACCACTCAGAATCATTTGTCTTTTTTCTTTTTAAATAAATACCCAACTCTGGAAGAGTTTCAGATTTACAGAACTAAGAAAATTGGTGTATACCCTGTGTGCATTTCCCCCATTAACAGCAGATAGAGGCCAACAAGTATACCTATGACAGTCCAGCTGACATAGGCGGGGCAAGTAGGGGGGGAGGTGCGTAAGAACTGTGGAGGCAGGGATGACTCGGGGCTTCAGGCGTTGTCTTCTTTTTGCAGAGTAACTAAGGGCTAGAAACTCAGTTTTGCTTCTCCACCATTTGGGACAGTGGAAAATTGAAGACCCTTTGGGGTGGTAAGATTCTTGGCCACCATCTAAGAAGTTAATTAATAGGAAAGAAACGTGATGGGATAGTAAAATGGAAGATTTGTGTGTGTTTGCCCTCTGGTTAGAATTTTAAGGATGGGTGCATTGGAACGGTTTCTTTCTTTAGTTCAGTGAGTTGTAGAGTACGCAGTTCTCAGTCCCGTAGTGGCCATCCAGGTTTCCCTCCGCCTCACGGGAGCCCCCGCGCCTCCGCAGTTAGAGACAGGGAGAGAAGCCTGGGACGATGTACCATTGGAGGGTGAGTTCCAGGGATGACCTGCAAGGATGTATGCAGAAATACTTCGGAGTTTTTGAAAGTGCTATAGTTTTACTGTTTATCAACTAAGTAACTATAGACCAACATTTTCATTAGTTTCGTTAAGGGTCTCTCTGAATCCTAATTTTATATGGATAAAATAGTCTTATCCTGTTAGTTTTAAGGGTAGGTTTTTGTTGCCTGTTTGTAATGTTAGTTACCTAGTTTCCTTTGGTATAGGTCAAGAGTTTATTGCTTGGATAATGAGTTTACTCAGCAGACACATATCACAGCTAGGGAAAGTGACATATTAACAGATAGGGTGAGACGAGTGTAAGGAGATACAGGTCTAGGGTAGCACAGAGAGGCAGTACCTAACCCAGCCTGGGCAAGCCAGGGACAGCTCTCTGGGGGGGGGCCCTCAAATAGGAATGAGTTTGGTGGGGTGGGAGGGGGCACTCTAGGCTGAGGGTTCCATATGTACTGAGAGACCAGAGTTTAAAGAAATACATGTCTGTCTTTTCTTGCTAAATAGGCAAGGGTTCAGCTGTGTGTTAGCCACGGGTTTCAGAAAAAGCTAAGGTGGATGTCCTTGAGTGAGTGAATGCTGAGGAAGTGAAAAAAAGAAAAGATTAATGTCAAGCCTGCATCTTTAGGTTATTTGAAACATGGTGCCTTCCTACTTTATAGTAATGTGAATGAATGATAAAGCTTTAATAAGCTAAGAGTGAGGACATTAACTACATACACGTTGATCTTGGAACTTTGTTTTCTTGTTTTGGATAACGCCCTACATAGCTTTGATATATGTCCATGTTAGTTATGCCTGGGAGTATTTAAACAACTGGATCAGAAGGGGGTGTGTGTGCACGCTTTAGGGATGAGGATGGGGAGTTTATTAACTTGAAATGTATTTATTAAATTTAGTTCAGTATACCTCAGTGAAAAGTTTTTATTTCAAATATCTAATTCTTCTGAAGTAATTTTCCAGGTTAGGTTATGGAGTTTGTGAATTTGTCTTGCATAATGCAAACCGTAGCACCTGAAATGTTGCCAGTGAAAGTATCAGGTTATAAGAGGGAGGTTTTAGCTTTCCATACTGCATTCTTACTGTTGGAAGTTGGACGGGCTAAAACGTGTGTGAGAGACAAGCAGACAGAGGCTCCCAGGCTAGTATACTTAAAGAAGCCTGTGTCCACCTGGCGTGGAATGGAGGGCCACAGGAGGGTTTTCCTTATAGGTTTCAAGAGTCTGTATTTCAGGATGCAGTCTGCAAGGAATAGGTAGCTGTATTAACACTGCTTATTTCCTCTACTTCCAGAATTGTGTCCTGACTGTAAATTGGAGAACTGAGCAATACTGCCGGTGTTTCTTTGAGGTAGTGTCTGTTTGGGATCCAGTGCAAGTCGAATCATTGTTCACATAAGGTAAATGCATGATGGTAAAAGGAACTAATGAAACTTCACTGACTTCTAAAACCAGCCTTACATTTAGAGTTGTTTATTCATAAGCTTACTTAATGGAAGTTCTGGGTTTTTGAGTAAGTGCTTGTCATTTTAACAAACTGAAATAAGATGATAAGTACCTTTGCTCTCCTTTGAGTCCTTTCTAACTTGCAAAATCAGCAGTTACTTTTTTTATTGTAACTGACTTTTGAGTTCTTTAATAATACGTTTATTCATTTGGAAATACTGAAAAGTCATCTATAAACTTTACGTGTAAGTATTGTTAATATTTTGATGAAGTCTCTTTTCATGCATATGTTATTTAGATATGTGTGTGTTTAATCAAAACTGGGGTTGCACTGTCCTGTAACCTTGTTCCTGGTAACGAGCAAATTGACATTTTTAAATGACTCATGGCATTTGGTCATGGATGTGCCATATAATTTTGTTCCTTTTTAGTAGACATTTAGGCTTTTCTCTCATTTTTCCCTTGGATAGCTATGTGATAGACATGAATAACTTCATGTATACGGGGTGGGCAAAAGTACGTTTATAGTTGTGAGTACGTGAAATGCAGAGTTTATCTTACGTTATTTATTAATTATTGTACTTTTTCCTTTTGATACATGTACAAAACACCTCCGCCTGGATGTCAGACCCTTGTCAGCTCCACGGGCTTTTTATTGAAAAACAGCAGTCCCATCTCACCCCCCTCAGTCCCCCAGCAGTCATTGCCAGCTCCTTACCATTTTTTTTTTTTTGGTGTTAACCTCTAAATAATAAGATGATTTTGCTACTTGCTGATTTTCCAGTTTTTTTGTATTGTCTCTTAACTTCCCATCTTGGATAGTAGCAGTTTGCTGGAAGACTACCGTGACCACCTTACACATCCACGTTTATTGTCATTCTGATTATAATGTAATTTTGGTTAGAGAAGCATTCCGTGTTGACAATATGAGGCTCATGTATAGCTTATCATAGCCAAACAATGTTGCATGCTATTGTACATTTTCTTTTTGCACAACTTTGTGTTTTCTTTATTGTTGATCTATTTTTTTGGTCTCTCTGCTTTTAATTTTCATGTTTTTATTAGTAATTCTTCTCTGAGTTCTACCCAGAAGTGTAAGTCTTGCTCAATACTGTAAGCATTTAGGGTATATTATAAATTTTATCTTCTCGGAGAACCTTCTGATCTGCCCGATTCTGGACGCGTACTCAAGGCAGCTGTCCCGCTGTCATACATGCCATCCCTACATCGTTGTCCTGAAGGTTTTTCCTACCTCACACTGGACCCTATTATCTTTTATATATATTATCTTTTCCCATATCCTCCTTGATTTAATCTGTTGTTTTGGAGGAACACCTTTTTCCATTAGCTTACTGAGACAGGATATTGAAGATGTAAGTTTTCAGACATGCACGTCTAAGAATGCCTGTATTCTGCCCTTATATTGTTTGTTGGTTTGGCCTGGGTACAGACTTCTAGTTTGGAAATAATTTTTCCTCATAATTTTGTAGACACTGCTCTGTTGTCTTTTGGCTTTCAGTGTTAGTGAGATGTCAGTTATCTTTGCATATAACCTGTATCTAACCTCTAAAACTTTAAAACTTTTCCCTGCAATGTTCTGACATTTCATAATGATATTATTGTTGTGGTTCTTCTCATTCGATGTGCTGGTCATGCAGTGGACTGTAGCTTACGTCCCTCAGTTCTGGGAAATCTTCTAGAATTATGTTGTTGATTTTTTTCCCCCTTTATTTTCTCTACTTTTTTTATGGAATTATTGTTTGGATTTTGGATTTTTGGAACTGATCCTGCAAATTTGTCTCTTTATTTTTGTTACTCCTTTCTCTTTGTTTTTGTTCTGCTTTCTGGGAGTTGTCCTTGGCTATGTTTTCTAACCTTTGTTGTAGTTTTTCACTTGTGTATATTTATATATTCCCTATTCAGCAAGAATTTTATTTATTCAGTCCTACTTCATACAACTCTAAATAGCCTTGGTCCCTACAAGATATGCCCTTAATACATTTGCAGAAACTTGTCCTTCTACAGCTGCCTGGACAAAGTAGCAATAGTTGGTTCTTTAAATTTTCCCAAGTGAATCAGGGATTTCAATTACAATAAATTACAAACCATTTTCTCCCTATCTCTCATGAAGGCTTTTCAATTTGCTAACACATGGGTGATGAGTTATTGTGGTAAGAACACTTAAGATGAGACCTACCTTTTTAACAGATTTTTAGTGTACAAGTACATTGTTCACTGTAGGTACAGTGTTGTACAACAGATTTATAAAGCTTAACCATAGCTTGGTGCACACTGATTAGTAACTGCCCATTTCTGCCTCCCCTAGCCCCCTGACAATCAAGCTTCCACTCTTTGAATCTGTGAGCTGTGTCTAGTATTTTAGATGCCTCATATAAGTGTAATCATGCAATATTTGTCTTTCTATTACTGGCTTACTTCATTTATCGTAATGTCCTCAAGGGTCACTCATATTGTCACATGTTACAGAATTTTTTTTTTTTTAAAGATTTTCAGAATTTATTTTTAGACAGAGGGGAAGGGAGGGAGAAAGAAGGAGAGAAACATCCATGTTTGGTTGCCTCTTGTGCGCCCCCATGGGGGACATGGCCTGCAACCCCGGCATGTACTCTGAGCGGGAATTGAACTGGTGACCCTCTGGTTGGCAGGCTGGTGATCAGTCCACTGAGCCACACCAGCCAGGTGCTAAAAATAATTTTTAATGATTTATGTAATTTAATATATTCACCACATTCTCCTTTCAACATGTAATTAGTATAAAAATAGTTAAGATTTTTACATTCTGATTTTTATACTAAGTCTTCAAAATTCTATAGTATTTATTTTATACCTATAGTTCATCTCACTTTAGCCACATTTTAAGTGCTCAGTAGCCACATGTGTATTGGACAGTGCAGCTTTAAGAGCTCATTCATACTTCTGAAGGGGCAGATAAATTAATGTGATTTAGTTATTGAATTACAGCCTCCCACATTTCAAACATAATTTAAAGCAGTGATAGATGAACATGAAATAAACACACAAATGTTTTTTCCCCCTCTAAACCTGTGTGGTAGACTTGTTTGAGTAAGATGATTTGATCCTATGAAAGATCAATGTCTCTAAAACAGGTCAAACAAATTATTTCTCCTACCAGAGTTGTAAACAGTCTTTATGTAGACATCCATGTAAACAGTGGATGTCTGTGTATCAGTGGTAGGATGATTACTTGATGAAGAGAGACCATAATCCTGATTCTTGGAATCTGCAAATAATGGCCATCAACCACTGGTTCGGAATCCCTTTCCAGGTGTCATGAATAAGAAGCTTGATAGGTGGACTTCTTTAAAAAGTTCTGTAGGTGATTACAATATGGACCACTAGTTCAGGCCAAGATACTACTACTAATAATTTTATTTAAAAAAATACATACTTGCCCTGGCTGGTGTAGCTCAGTGTGGATTGAGTGCTGGCCTGCAAACCAAAGGGATGCCCGTTAGATTCCCAGTCAGGGCACATGCCTGGGTTGCGGGCCAGGTGCCCAGTAGGGGGCACGCAAGAAGCAACCACACATTGATGTTTCCCTCCCTGTCTTTCTCCCTCTCTCCCCTTCTCTCTAAAAAATAAATAAATAAAATCTTTTAAAAAAATACTTAAGCATCATGATTGGCAGTTTGATTTAGTTTTTTAAAAGGTTCGCCATAATTAGAGCTGGAAGGAAGCCATAGGCATTAGTGTCTTTATTAAGTTAGAAAAGATGAGAGTTCCTCTTAAAAAAAGTGAGAAGAAAATGTTCCCCAATGGTAATACACCTATTTAAAACAGGAACTAAAATTGCTGTTACCCTCCCCTGGGGATATAGGAGAGGAGCCTCTGGGGTGAATCGAGATTATTTAAGCCACTACCCATGCTATACTGTTCTTTCTGTTTCTCTAATGATGAGATTTTAATTGCATAGATGATCCTGAGCTTAACAGACATCCATTGAGCAAATTCTCAGAAGATAAAGATTGCCCACATTGGGGATATTGTGATGGACGACTTCCAAATGATGGCGATTTCCAAATAATGGCCCCTCTGCTTGCTGTTGTTTTTCATTGTTAACATCCAGCAGCAAAGGGATTTGTCCTCCAAAGGTCATGACCTTAGAATAGGACCTTCTATTGCTTCTATATACCTCCTTCTCCCAGATGCCAAGTTAGCCAGTAAAGGTATAAAACACTTTATTGTTATGTGTAGGAAGATCTCATTACTTACTACTAATAGCAAGAAAATGGAATCAGTGGTAAAAGTCTGTTTGCTCTCAGAGAAGTTCCAATCTCACTCTGAGGTTATGGCTAACTGAACCTTAGGGGGAGCTCACCTGCTGTATGCCAGGCAGTGCGCACGCGCACACACACACACAATTCCTATGCTGATCTTGTGAGGTGCAAGTGACTTTTGGAAGATTGAGGGAGTATATTAGTCATCTAATGAATGGAAGAGCCAAGATTTGAACCCAGTTCTTTTTTGGGGGTAAAGCCACCACTACTTTGGTCCAGTATTATAAAGTGAACTCTCAAAAAGGATTCTGTCCATTTGGGTAAGGCATTTCAGGTCGAGTGTTTCCTTCAGCATATCCCCTCACACCCACTTCTGTGCTCATCTTGAAGTAACGTATTATGGAAAATGCATTATGCTGAATGAAACCTGAATTCTAGTCCTAGCTTTGTTGCTTACTGTGTGTTGGTATTATGGGTTCCATTTTCATCAAGGAGGCATTTCCCAGTTAACTACCTTGGTCTTCATAACTGAATTATGGATACCATTATTCCTGTCTTTTTTCAGGTCAACTTTTTGTTTGAGAATAGCGTCAGGTTTACAGAAAGTCGCAAGAGTAGTATAGAATTCCTAGGTTAGTTTGCTAGGACTGCTGTAACACGGTACCACAAACTGGGTGGCTTACATAACAGCAATTTATTACCCCATTGGTCTGGAGGCCAGAAATAAAAATATTAAGGCCTTGGCATGTTTGGTTCCTTCTGAGACCTGTGAGGTCCAGGCCTCTCTCTCTGACTTACAGATAATCATCTTGTCCCTGTGTCTCATCGCAAGGTCTTCCCTCTGCCTATCTATGTCCAGACTTCCCCTTTTATTAGGGCATCAGTCCTATGTCTGTGTAAATATCCTTTTTCTTAATGACATCACACTCAGGTACTTGGGGTTAGGACTTCAACATATAAATTTTGGGAGTTGGAGGAGGGGAGCAGTTTAACCCATTATAGTTTTTATATTTCCTATGCTGGATTTCCCCTATTATTCACATCTTACATTCGTATGGTACATAATGAACCAGTATTAATACATTATTATTAACTAAAGTCTTACCCTATTTTTAGCACATAAGAAAGCTTCAAAGAGGGGATGTGACTTGGGAAAGTTCTCACTGCTAGTGACTTCCTTTCTGACTTAACTCTGGTGCAAGCGAAAGAAAACTTCCAAAGTCACATTATCAGCCTGAGAGATAATAAAAGATAATTTTCTATGTACAGTTACAACAGTACAGGAAAGTTTTCTTGTTTGCTGCATATAGCAAAATGCATGGCATGAATAAGTGTTCAATAAATTTTGACAGAACAGAAGAATGCTCTTGGTACTTGTTGGATCATGTTAGTTTTTGGAGAATATACTCACAGCAATCTTACCAAAGTAACTATAAAGTACAGAGGTTGTAAAACTTTTTAAGAAAAAAACAAAACTATTTTAGAAATTGAGAAATAATTGTGTATTTTCTTTCCCAGTAAAATACCTCTTAGTGCAATGTCCTGTTTGTGTTTGCAAAGCTCAACCTACTACCCATCCTGAAATCTTCGAAATTTAAGTTGTATGTCCAGTATTACCCACATTTCACAAAAGAGTAAACTGAAACCTACAGATTATTACTTACAGTCCCCCAGAATTCCTCTCATTCCATGATGTGAAAAGAAGTGTCACTTCTTTTGAAGTGACATTATTAGATAAAACCGTACATGTACAACACAGGGTGCCAGCAAGTAAAGTTGAGTTTACCACCTACATACTTGTTATGCCTTCAGAGTACCTCTAGGAGGCATATTTAATAATAAATTGGTGTGTAAAAAGTTTCTAATGCAGTTTATTTTACTAGCTTTTTTCAGGCTGGTAACTAAAGACTTCATTATTTGTGTGTGTGTTTAATATTTTTCAAGCAATGATTGCTTTCTGTGAATATTGTATAATGTCCCAACCATTTTGAGACTTCCGTACGTTTTCATTTCTGGCTGGGGGCGAAACAGCAGTTTGATTGAAAAAATGAATAAAGGGATTTCCCAGCAAAGGTTTGTCTTTACGATCTTTAATTAATTTAATTTTTTTCTGGTGTTAAAAATACAAACAAAAGTTCGATGAAACTGATTCTGGAAATAAGGCCTGAAATAATTAGTGCCCCTCTGTGTGCTGTATTCTGTGTCAGATTGCAAATACATATCTCATTAAATTTTTCCTACCTTTACAAGTTACTGAGAAGTAATATGGTCCTGTTCGTTTAAAAAGTGAAACATGGAAGGGGGTGGAGTTTGCCATGTCATTGGAACAAGAAACTAATTTAGTCTCTGAAGAACAGGAAGGAGACGTAACCTCTTGCTGGCTGAAGGAAGGAAGCCAGCAGCCCTGTCCTCACCCTGGTGGGAGTCTCTGCAGCAGGTTCCCTGGCTCGTGCCGGGAGCTCACCTTTCCCAAGGGAGGCTGGTGCTGCCTGAGTTTTATTAGTGTAGGTGGATTGCTCCTGATGCAAGTAATTAAAATTTAAGTATAGTCAGAAGGTAAGTGGTCAAGCCCCTGATCAGCTAGTATCCATCTGCTTTCAGGCAGACTGGCTAGTTTTTATGAAGGAGTAGACTATGGTATGAATCATAAATGATTTTTTTCTGTAGTAAATTTCACAGTTGATGGGATGGGAGTGGAGGAGTGATTCTTTTTTAAAAGCAAAAGCATAACCCTTACCATTTCATTCCTCTTTCAGGACATGGCTGAAGTAGAGATGAGGAATGTCTTGCTCAGTTTGTGTAAACTTTTTTTTTTTTTTTGATAGTGATAGAGCTGTTTCAGATCCTCATTTTATTGATGAAAAAAATAGGTATAGAGGTAAAAACTTGCCCCCAATAAGGGTTTCTGGTTTTTTAGGAGTATGAGTTTGGTTTTGGTAAATTTCTCTCATCTAAGGTGCTTGAACACTTGCTTGGCAAGGCAGTTACTTTTTTTTCTTTTTAAGCTTTCATTGCTCACCATTGGCAGTGAAAATCAGTTCTGCCCTCCCCCTGGGGTCTTGATATTTTGGGGTGACTGAAGGGTGAGAGAGAAGAAAGCAATTTGCAATATCCAGACAGGATGCTAGAACATATCTGTTGTTGTAGTTGATGGCTGGTGCTTGGGCTTGAAGGGAGGGAAGTCAAGAAGACTTTCTGAGGTACGGTGGGCTCCCTGCTAGACAGACAGGACCCCATGCTCTGCACACGCACCTACAGAATACAGGGCCTCTGGTGGCTTTTGGAGACAGCCTTTGTCAAAACAGCAGAACAGCCTGGAGCATTCAAAGTAAGTAACAATAGTGTTAGGGATTATTCCTCCTGAAGTTTGCAGTGACAGCTAAAAGTCGGCATTGGTGTTTTTTGGATTTTTTTTGCTGCACAGCTTGGTTTGAATTTTCTGAGACAGATATAACTCTGTTCTTCTTTCCCATCCAAAGAAATACTAAGGCTAGAAAAGGAAGAACAGAGGTGGACTTTTTTGGGGGACTTGAAATTGAACCTTTGTGGATGGATATGGCCCAAGGTGGCCCAGGATCTCCCACAATATTCTTGGTCTTGGCGGGGGGAACTCTTATTATTACAAATAACCCACGTGTACTCTTATGCCAGGCTTACCATTCCTTAATTGCTGTACTTTTAAGTTACTTCAGAGTTTACCCTCTGGGAAACTACTTAGTGCTCACTTACAAAAATGATCCATGTGTCCATGAATAGCTAACGTAACTTTTTTTTTTTTTTAACGTATTGAAAAAACATACATAGTTGGAACTGTTTGTTTCTGCAGTTACCCTGATCTAAGAATTAGTTGCCAGATAATGTTTCTCTGGGGGTGTGAGTTTTATGATTACCCCTTAACCTCTTGGTTCTGAACACAGAGGTGGCCGGCCCAGTGCTGAATTTGTTTGGTGAAGTTTGCAGAGCTGGTTCCTCTGAATTCTTTTTCTAGCCTGACAACAACTATTCAGAAGGGCAGTTGAGAATTTGTTTTGTAAACAGGTCTATTGTTCGCATGTGAACTAAAATATGTCTCATTAATAAAACTTATTTTTAGGGAAGTTGCTAGTAAGTCTTGCATAAAAGCACACTGGTCAAAAAAAATTACAATGTTAAATATTGCCATATATGCCAAGCAAACAGTTGAAGTGAGCTCACAATTTTTACAGAGGATTTTGGACTCTGGAAACTCAGGGATGTCCAGCCTTTTGTTATCTGTGGGCCACATTGGAAGAAGAGTTGTCTTAGGCGACATGTTAAATACATTGCAACACATAATGACAAAAAAACCCCTCAGTTTTAAGTAAGTTTACGATTTTATGTTGGGCTGTATACATAGCCATCCTGAGCCACATATGGCCCATGGGCTTGCAGGTTGAACACTCCTGCAGAGTTAGAGGCCTTAGCTTTTTGGGGTTGCTAATCAAAAAATGTAGTTTATTAATATACTTTATTTTCTCCCCTCTCATAATAATTTTCTCAGCTGTTAGGAAGTATTTATACTTCTAAAAACAAGTTGATGAAACAGCCCACAGTGGGATTGGTATTTTGGATTACTCATGTCCTGTAATTAGGAGATTAACGTTGTACTTTGGAATTTGCTTAAAATGTGTTTGAACTTAAATTGGAATGATTGTTATTTGCTGATAAATGATTCTCCTTTCAGACTTATTTGCAGAGCACAAATGGAGAAGCATGTAGAGGGTGAGCCATTTGGTCCCTTCATTGCATGTTTCAGTTTTTAATGTAAGATTCTCTAATGTTTTTAGGGAAAAGGTATGGGAAAATAGCTGCAGAGACTTGTCAGCATCCACACAAACTTCCTAGGATTTTGACCATGAATAGAGCCCACCTGCGGAGAGCTGAAGATTCTTGAAGCTGGATGATGGGCACAGTTGGGTTGCTTACAACACACTTTTCTGCTGTTGTGTATGTTTGAATCAACACTTCCATAATAAAAATCACTTTAAAAAAAAAATAGAGTCCAGCCCTGGCTGGTATGGCTCCGCGGATTGAGCTCTGGCCTGCGAACCGAAAGGTCGCAGGTTTGATTCCCAGTCAGGGCACACACTTGGGTTGCGGGCCAGATTCCCCAGTTGGGGGAGTGTGAGAAGCAACCAATTGATGTATCTCTTGCATATTGATCTTTCTCTGCCTCTCTTTCTCCTTCCCTTCCCTTCTCTCTAAGAAGTAAATAAACAAAATCTTAAAAACAAACAAACAACAAAATAGAGCCCAGTTGGCTAAAAGGCCAGCATTTATTAACCTTTTTTAAGTTGTAAAAGAACAAAACAACTCCATTGTAGTAAGGTCCCCCAAAATGGACTTTTAGTGATTAAAGTGCAGTTTTGTTTATTTAGGGTCATGTGGGAATTAGTATTTTAGATTTTTAAAATATCTTAGAAAAAAGTAGTTAGATGTTTTGATTCTCTATTACAGATGAAAGAATCAATACCATTAACTATGAATGTCACCAACTTTTTTTTTTTTAGCATAATGTAGGAATCCACCTGTGTAATCACTAGCTATACAACTATACATGAAGTGAGAAGCAAATGCTCCATCTTTTCTGCCCCCTTTTTTCCATACCTTTCTTCCTGCTCCACAGAGGTAACCACTGTTTACAGTTTGCCTTACGTGCTTACATAGGTAGGTCTTTTGTTGATTGATTGATTTTAGAGAGAGGGAAAGAGGAGAGAAACATTGATGTATGAGAGAAACAACAGTTGGTTGACTCTCTCACGCACCCCAGCTGGATAGCCGGCTGTAACCCAGACATGTGCTCTGACAGGAAAACGAAACAGCAGCCTTTTGCTTTGCAGGACAATGCCCAGCCAACAGAGCCACACTTGTCAGGGAATCGATACGTCTTATATGTACATCTATACGCACATATTATACAATTTACAGCAGGTTCTACCAAATTCCATGTAATTCACTAAAGTTTGAGAATTTTAGTAGTAATTTTTTTACCCTAGAGATGCCCACAGTTGCTCTTGATTCTGTTTCTCTCTCTCCCCTCCATCTTACACAGGAGAGCTTAATCTCCTGAGAAGAGTGTAAAATAGTAAACATGTTTAATATTTCACCTGAGCTCTGCTTTCCTACCCCTAACTACCCAGAGGCATACAGAGCGCAAATCAGTCCCACTCCTTTGCCTACAACCCTTTGCAAATTGTGGGTTTCTTTTCTTTTTCCTTCATTTTAATGTTAATTTTATTTATTGATCTTAGAAACATCAATTTGTTGTTCCATCTTTTGATAACATTCAATTGGTTGACTCTTGTATGTGCCTTGACCAGGGATGGGACCTGCTACCTTGGTGTATCAGGATGATGCTCCAACCAACTGAGCCAGGACTGTATCTGTTATGCGTGCACGTGTGTGTATGCGTTTATTGGGGACAGTGAAACAAGAAAGGGCTTAGCATAGAAGAAGCAACAGTAGAGCTTAGGCTGGGCAGCGTGAGCTCACTGCCAAGTCAGAGAAAAGAGCTTTGGGGACAGGTTCATGGGATCAGCCTGGGACAAACTGCCAGTTGCCCATTGCCTTAAGAGTTTAAGAGAAGTGTGTCTGTGAAGAAATGGAGGAAGAAGGAAAAGGGAATGGCATGAGCTGCTCCCCAAAAGGAGTGCATACATATATCTTTCTTCATCTCCATCATTTGTGTCTTTTTCACCAAGAATTTTCTCAGGGAACTAGGATAGCTAAAACTGCTTTGAAAAAGGAGGAGGTTTGAGAATGCTTGGTTGGTTGTCATCCCACAAAGCAGGTCAGCTGTTGGATTCCCAGTCAGGACACATGCCTGGGTTGTGGGTTCAGTCCCCAGTCAGGACACGTACAAGAGGCAACCAGCCGATCCATGTTTCTCTCTCACATTGATATTTCTCTTTCTCCCTTCCTTCCTCTCTCTCTAAAAATGGACCCTGTAACACAAAATTTAAATCAAAATGGGTCATAGACCTAAGTGTAAGAGATAAAAGTAAAAAACTCTTAGAAGACAACTTAGGAGTAAATCTTTGTGACCTTGTGCGAATCCTTCTTAGACATGGCAGACATCAAAAGCCCAAACAGCAAAAGAAAAAAAGATAAATTGGACTTGATGAAAAAAAGTAAAATTTAAAAACCCAGTGCTTCAAAGGTCAGCATTAAGAAAATGAAAAGACAACCTACAAAAATGGGAGACTTTGCAAAGTATGTATCTAAAGGACTTGTATCCAGAATTTATAAAGAATTATACAACTCAGTAAAAGGACAAATAATCCAATAATTTGATTTAAAAATGGACAATGGATCTGAATAGACATTTCTCAAAAAGGTGCACAAATAGCCAATACACATATGAAAAGATGCTCAACATCATTAATCATTATTTATATTGATTTATTACTATTATAATCATTTAGCTAATCGTTAGGGAAATAAAAGTCAAAACCTCAGGAAGATAGCACTTGATACCCAATAAGATGGCTATTATAGGACCTTTTTTACTAAAAAGGCATAATAAAAGTGTTGAAGATGTAGAGAAATGGGAAACCTCATACACATCTGGTGGGAATATAAAATTATAGAGCTGCTTGGGAATATAGTCTGGTAGTTACAAAGTTGTGCATAGAGGCACCATATGACTAAGCGGTACCACTCCTAGGTATGTATCTAAGAGAGAAGCATCTCTACACAAAAACATGTACATGAATGTTTATAGCAGCATTACACATAATAGCTAAAAAGTGGAAACAACCCCAGTGTTTATCAGCTGATGAATTGATAAAATGTGATGTATCCTAATATGAAAAAGGGATTTACTACTGATGACATGCTACAACACTGATGAATCTTGAAAACATGCTGAGTGAAAGAAGCCAGTCACGAAATCTCAACATGTGATTCCATGTATATGAAGTGCACAGCACAGGCAAATATGTAACTACAGAACATGGATCAGTGGTTGCCTAGGACTGGGGGGGGCGGTGAGAGTAGGGGGTGTGCATGGAAGTTTTACTGTTTTAATTTTTCACATATTTTTCTGCTGTGTTCTGATTAATCTTGAGAACAGTGCTGCACCGAAAAACCTGCTGTAACAGGCTTTTCAAGAGCAAGAATTCCCCCTGCCCCTTCTTCCCCCAAAAGAGGCTGGTTTTGCGCTGCCCCTCTGAAGGATGGATCCTTTTCCAAGCAAGGACCATTTTTTACCCTTGGTCGTTATATTGATGCTTCTTGGTATTAGTCTCGTTACACAAAGCTCTTTGTTCTGTACAACTGGCTGTAGCTTTCCTAGTCTAGGCTCTCTGAAATCATCTGTGGCAGAAACATTCCTGCTGTCTTTGGCAAGGGACTTGTTTTTGCACTGGATGTTCTGAGACAGATTTCAGGCCGAGCCTATTTCCATTTTTTGCATATGTTATGAGTTAGAGGTAGGGGTGGGGGAAGAGAGCTGTTGGCTGCTTTAGTTAAGCATCTGAGCTCTTGTGGTTCAAGGTAGTTATGCTTCTGAGATTGATTTTTATTTTTAACCAAATTCACAAGAGACTGATGAGTGAGGTATACCATGGGGATAGCCCCTGAGATAATGGTGGCTCTGACGTAGTGTCATCGTTTGAATTCTGAACTTAATGAGCTACAGAACTTGGCGGGGGCGCAGTGGGGGCAGGTTACCAACTCTGTAAGTCCTCATTTCCTCTTCTGTAAAACAGGTATAGAACATACTACTTAACAAGGTTTGTATGTATAAATGAGATAATACTGAAGGTTCCTAGCTTCTTGTCTGGCACATCTTAGTAAGTGTTAGCAATTGTTATTGATAAAGTGCCAGGGACTCAATTTCCAATGGATACAGATCTATCAGGAAAGCTAGTATTTGCCTAGGGCAGGTAGGCCCATCCAGAGATTAAATTCCAAGTTAAAAGGGTGTTTGATGAACACATTCAAGATGCGGAGAAGGAGGAGCTAGATGTTCTTAAGTCAGTCAGATCAGGGTAGCTAAATTATCCTACTTGAGGAAATGATGCATCCTAGCCTTTCAGGAGAGCCTAATTTAAAATCCTTTTCCCCATTGTCAACATAAATATTCTATAAACTTTACATTGCTAGATACAAATGACACAACCACACCTCAGCTTGTTTATCAGCCAGAAGCAGGGCAAAAATCTTGTTTGACTTCATTAACTTTTAGGTTTAAACTCTATGATAGCCCTTAGTTCTAGGTGGATATTTTTCTTTTTAAAAATTAAAAAGGATGCATGTTTATTGATTTTAGAGGGAGGGAAAGAGAGAGTGTGAGCGGCGGGGGGGGGGGGGGGTGAAACATCGATTGGTTGTGTCCCATATGTGCCCCGACTGGGGATCAGACCCACAGCATTTTGGTGTGTGGGACGACACTCCAACCAACTGAGCCACACTGCTAAGGGCTAGGTGGATATTCTTCTTCAGATAATTATTACGGGTCATTAAACCATAGCCACCTTTTTCTCTAAGCTTCAATTTCCTACTTTCAGTGCTCAGTATTTATTACTAAAACTTGTGTGTTTATTAACTCGTCATAGGTGACACACATTTCAGTGTTTTAGTATATTTTAATGGTACTTACATCTTAAATTAGACTCAAAAGGATTCTGTCTTCTGCTAAGATTTTTGCATTTCTTTTCGGAGGGTTATTTCTTGGGAAGATTTCCATAGGTGATAGTTCTTAACCTTTGTTTTGACCATTAATTTCCTTTTAAAGGGTGATATTTATTAATACTGTCCTGAAATTCTTTAGGCTTAGATCTTACTTGGGACCTGTAACACTTCTGCTTCCTTGAATTAATACTTGGCTTTTCTGTCACGATACCTGGAGTAAGAATTAGTAATGAAAAGTTTCGTGTTAGAGGTACTTCTGTGCTTTACTGCTGCAGGGAAGCAGGTGCTGCTAGCAGCAGAGGCTGGTGTTAATCAGAATACCTTGAACATGGTTTGCTCTTAAATTGGTTGTAATGCGGACCGTGAAATGAGAGTTAACACAATGGGAACGCTCTGATATGCCCTTTAAGGTATATGAGATCTCTTGAAATTGAATATATCCTGTGAGATAGTAATTTTGATATTAATGGGAATGAGAAAAGGAAATAAAAAGTGATTTGCCCAGCAAAGCCCTATACAGACACGAGAGTAACCTTAGTGAAGCCATTCAAAGGACTTAGGTGTAGGGAGGTGGAAGGGAGGGTATGGGGGGAGAAACAGTGATGGAAGGAGACCTGGGGTGGTGAATACACAATACAATATGCAGATGATGTATTATAGAATTGTATACTTGAAACCTATATAATTTTATTACCAATCTCACCCCAATACATTCGATTTAAAAAAAACAACAAAAAACACATGTAGATATCCAGAACTCAGACTGTTTGCCATAGGCATTAATTTCCTGGCCCATTTCAATTTCCATATCCTTCCATGGGTTCAGAGAGGTTTAAGCCCTGGCTGGTATGGCTCAGTGGATTGAGTGCTGGCCTGCAGACCAGAGGGTCGCGGGTTCAGCTCCCCATCAGGGCACATGCCTAGGTTGTGGGCCAGTCCCCAAGTAGAGGGCGTGGTTGGGGGCATGTGGGAGGTGATTGATGGATGTGTCTCTGGCACCTTGCTGTTTCCCTCCCTCTCTTTCTCCCTCCCTGCCCTCTCTCTAAAAGTAAATAAAATCTTTAAAAAAGAGAAAGCTTTAAAGGACTTTTCAGGTTATAATATATTTGCCTTACATTTTTATTTGCTTGACTGGTCGTGAATCTTTAGTTACGTGTGTTCCAAGAAGACCTGTTTGAATATATCCCTAGTATTTATGGATTGAAGGATACTAGTGTGGTTTCTATGTTGTCTGGCCACAGAGGTTGCCAAGGTTGGAGCCCCAGGGTGGCCCGTTGAGAGGCTTTATTTGGTCCTACTTAATTTTAGAAACCCAGTCTCCTGCCAAATATAACCTTTCAATAGGCTACCCCCAGGGTTCCAAACATGGGGCATACTGCAGTAAATACTCCCAAAATGTTTGTTCTGCTGAATTCAGCAGACATCTATCATGTGCCAGGCACAGTGCTGGCATAGCGCCTCAGCACTGGGGACACTAGGAAGAAACATAACCCGGAGTGAGAGGGGGAGAGGAGTAATTGAATTCTTTCTTATCTTTGAGGGGTTTTGATTTAGAGAGGCTTGCTTTGGCCTTCTCTGCCAGTATTATGCCTGTTTCTTGGAGTTGAAAAATAAGATCTGTGTTTTTAATGCTATAAAAGCCATGTAATTATATATCTTAAGACCTTTGTTGTGTTTTAAGTAAAATGCATCTGTTCTTCCAAGAGCTATGTTCTTTCAGGGACCATTGATCTGCTTGGTAATTAGACAAGTGGTTTGGGTGGAGAAGGCTTGGGCTTTGAAAAGGGTGATGAGCTTGGAAACTATGTCCCAAGTGGCTCTGCAGAGCAGTTTGAAAATGAATCCTTGCTCCAAGTGACAAAATAGTATCTGAAATAATTTCAAAGGACTGTTTGAAATTCTACACTTAGGTTTTAAATAAAAAGCGGGGGGTCAAAACAACAGTTGTATAAATATAAGATGGAGGAAGAGGACATTTTGCATCTGGAGATTTATGAAAAAGGACTTCAGCACTTAGTGACTCAGAGCTCGCTCTGAATCAACATGTGGTGTGGCTGCCAGAAAGAGCAATCTTAGAACACATTAATAGTGTCTGAATTGTTCTGTTAGGCCACATTTAGAGAATCGCATTAAGTCCTGAGTATAACAGTGAAGGAGAACAAACAGGAATTAATTCATTGGCAAAGAGGGTAATAATGTGGATAGGAAACTGAGTCTTCTGAAGAATGTTGCAAAGTTGAAGATACTTGGATCAGGCCCTTAACTGGGAGTTTAGGAACTACGTCTTTTTATTTCCACATTATAACATGCCAAACACGTAATACTAGGGAGGACCACCCCCCAAAAATACCCCCACAATTTATTAAAAACTATGTATTCCTACCGTCAAAGTACTCTCCATGTGATGTAATATACCTGTTGAAACTTTTTTTCACTGCTCAAAACAGTTTTGATGCCTTTTAGTGCTCCTTCTGTTTTTTGTTTCACTTCTTCCACATAGCAAAATGTTTCCCTTTAGGACTTTTTTCATCCAGAAAACAAAGTCCCCTGGGAGAGATGGGTGAATAGGGAGGGTGGGGCATGTTTTGGGTCAAAAACTGCTGAACATTCAGTGGTGGTGTGGGCAGGTGCACTTTTAAATCAGCCATTGTAGAATGGGCAAATGAGTTGAAAGTGTCCTCCAGAAAAATTCACTGAAACCAAATGCATCCTCTCAAACAACGCCAGCTAGTATACGGAAAGAGATTGGTTCCGAGAACACTTACCTAGCGGGGAAAGCCTGTACTACAAGGGGCCCACCCTCCAGAAGATAATTCTGGCTTTGATAGTTGCTATCAGATAGATAGTATTGGTTGCTAGGTGGATTCTTTTATACTGCTGGTGTGGGGACATGGCTTCCTTAACCTTAATTGTGAGAATCTTTTTGCCCAAAATAGTTATGTTGAGAGGACATATTTTTACCAGAGGCACGTGTCATAACCATGAGCTGTCATGTCACAGTTCTGTAGGGACTGCGCTTTTTCATAATGTTAATGAAATGCCATGTCCAGCGAGGAAGAGTAGAGTAGGCATTGTTGAAGAAGCCAGGCTTCCTTTTGGGGAAATTGTAGTTTGAACAGAAACCAGACACTAGGGGCTTGTAACATGTAAGAAGGTGCTAAGTTGATTGCCTAGGTGGTATTTGTCTCTCACTTCCGGTTGTATTTTTAGAGCACAGATGTGGAAGGAATGTCAGACGTGGGAAAAGCTCTGTGTGTATGAAGTTTGAAGGCCTTCAAAATAAAATTGAGAATTGTTTTGAATGAATTTTGGTAATTTGATCAGCTGGCTTTAGTTATTATTATCCCTTCCTTATGTTAATATATATAATATATTTATGTATATTGAGAGAAGAAACATCACATGTTTTGGACACTTCCTTTTCAAGTGACTTGCTCTTCTCTTTTTTTAAATTAGAAAATTATTTTAATTACTCTAAGGCTTACGGTCCAAAACAAATAGAGACTTCTGCAAATTTGTAGTTAAGACTTGGATTCTATTTGACAATTTTTCTAAAGATGTGAAGATATTGTTTGCATCTAAAGAATGACAGGTAACATCTTTCATTACATTTTCATTGTCTTTACAATTTATAATGTCATATCACCATAGTGAATAGATTTGTTCTATCAAAATGTCTTTTTTTTTAAATAGTAAACTAGTATGAAAATATGTTCAGCGTGAATAATAATTAAAGAAATACCGATTAGAATGGCTATGGAGTGCCAGCATTAAATTACTGAAGATAAATAAGATCAGTAAAACCTCTTACATTAGGTTCTGCATAGAAAACCCACACACATTGCTGGCCACTCTGTAATTTGTTCCTATTTTTCTTTCTTTTTTTTTTTAATGTTTTTTTTTAATTGTATTTTTTTCCCAACTTGCTCTTTCTTAATCTTCAGGTGATGCTTAAATGTCAACTCTTGACCATCCTATCTAAATAACTACCGCACTGCATATATTTGCCAACATAATATTTTCCATGTCTTCTTCCTAGTACCTAACCTGAATTTGTAACTACAGTTTTGCTTTCTTGCCTGTTTGTCTGTGTGTACCTAGATTATAAGCTCCATGAAGGCAAGGACCAAGTCTACTTTAATTTACAATTGTTTACCCACTGCCTAGATAGTCCTCTTGAATGAATTGTTTAATTGATTTATTTCCAGCTGTGGCTTGTATCATCCAGAGTTATTCCACTTAATTCTCAAGGTACAGTGATGTTTTTAAAATTAGTTTCAGTGTGGTTCAGTTGGTTGGGCGTCATCCCACAAAGGTCATGGGTTCGATTCCTGGTCAGAGCACATGCCAGGATTTTAGGTTCAGTCCCTGGTTGGGGCACATGTGAGAGGCAACCAACTGATTGATGTTTCTCACATCAATGTTTCCCTCTTTCTCCCTCCCTTCCCCTCTCTCTAAAAGTAAATAAATAAAATCTTTAAAAATAAGTAGATTTTAATTCACATTAAAGAAGTTCCAGGAGTATCAGTGGGGGAGGTGTTGTAGTATTGCTACTCTTGAGTATATTTGTCCATTCTAGTAAGTTTAATATATGCACATGTGTTAAGTTTGGTTCTGTATGTGTTTAGATGACAACTTTTTCTATTAATGAAAATTAACTTACTAATTTTCTAATTTCTGGGGGTTGATGTGAGTATTTACTTTTCCACTAGCTGTTGTTGCCCTTTCTTTTTTATTTTAAAGTTTGATATTGTCCACCTGTTGTGTAAGTGATCTAAAGGATTTTTATTTCTGGCCTAAGCTAAAATTGAAGACGGGACAGAGATGTTGCTAGGCAAAGATATCCCTAAACTTGTGACAGAAAAAAACCACTCAGCAAGAATGAACCCAGAGAATCCCAGAATATGCTGAAGGCCAACCAGCAAAACAAAATGTATTTTCAGTATTCAGTTTCTGTAAACTTCTCATTTATACCTCCACCTTCTATGCCTGAGTGACTTTAATTCTTCTGCCCTGGCTCTTGGGCTTGCACAGTAACACTGCTGCCAGAAATTGGCTCCAGATTGAGGTATCTTTGACCTTGGTAGAGCACACAACAATTTGATCTTTTTGACAGGATCTAGACTATAGGTCTTTGGACTCCTCGTTAAGCAGTCTCTTCCTCATCACCCTTTGTCTCTGGCTTTCTAGCGGTTTCTCAGACCTCCCTCAGTTGTGTCTCAGAGACTATGGTGGTTTCTCCTGTGAGCTGGAGTTACAGGAGCTTCCTGGACTTTGCCATTCCAGAAATTCTTGAAATTCAAATCACTGTTGAATATAATAATTGGAAACAAATGTCACCTTTCAGTTTGTCTATCTCTTGCCTCTTTTACCATACCCTAAACTTGGTCAATGTGGAGAAGGTACACATATTCATTAATTCTACAGATCTGTGAATGACTTCCATGTGGAATAATAGTGGTTAAGAATGCTTGCTTGGAGCCAGATTGGTTGGGTTTATATCTGTAAAATGGGACATAATAATGCCCTCTCTGCCCTGGCTAGAGTGGCTCAGTGGTTTGAGTGTTGGCCTACAGACCAAAAGGTAAGCTGGTTCTGTTCCCGGTCAGGGCACATGCGTGGGTTGGGGGCCAGGTCCCCAGTTAGGGGCGTGCAAGAGGCAACCAGTACATGTTCCTCCTCCCCTTTTCTCCCTTCCCACTCTTTAAAAATAAATAAAATCTTTAAAAAAAAAAAAACCCAATGCTCTCTTTGAGGGCAAAATTAAGTTCATAAAGAACATTTGTTAACGAAAGTTCATAAATAACAGAAGTAAAACCAATTAATTGGTAAAGCAGTTATTAGTAAAAGTTTAATGCGCACACACCAAAAACACAGTTTGCTAACCAGGGGCACTCAAACCAAAACATGGAATGAGGCTCGGGGTATATTATTACAAAGCACCTTATATAGTGAGAAAACAATGACTGTTCTTCATAGTAATTGGTTATAATATTAGAATTTCCAGTGGTTAGTTCATATCAGCTTTGGGGAACAGTTCAAGTTTTGTTTGATTTCTAGAGGCATAAGCAAGAAATGATTCAAGTCAAGGTAGTCTTGCAAAAATAAGCCAAATTGAGCTTTATTTGTATGACTGCACTGATTTTGTCTGCTCAGGGAAATTTCAAGGCTAGTCTCCATTTGTTTTTGTGTGTGGTTTTTTTTTGTTGTTTTTGTTTTTTGTTTTGTTTTGTTTTGTTTTTAGTACTTCTGGGCATTAAGTAAATAAGAAAGATGAGATTTCTGCTGGTAGAAAGTTTACCTATTTTTGAAAGTTGGGTAAAGGTAGAGGAACAAAAAACTAAACAAGATAGTTTTCAAGTACTGAATTGTGTTCTCTGAAAAGGAAAAAACAAGGTACTGGATTAGACCCTAGAGAATGACTGGGTAGGACCTTTTGATTAGGTGGCCACATCAAACCTCTGAGCAGATAGCTTTTGAGCTGAGGTCTGAATAACAAGAAAATCTGTGAGTTAGGATGAAATATTTGTTATTTTCCCTTCACAGGCCCTGGAGTTTGAGCCTGGTTTGGCTATTTCCTAGCTTTGTGATTTTCGACAGATCCTTATTCTTCCTGGTCTTTGGTAGACACATATGATAGCACTTTAAATTTTTGCTCCTTGGAAGATGCCCAAAGTTCTAGTAGTGTATAAAGAAGAATAAATGAGTCAGCTTGACAATGCACTGTGCTGACCAAACCCATTGGTCATTTGTCAGCGCAACTCTGAGGCTCCGTTCATTCCTGTGGTGGGGAAAGAAAAGCAAACAGAAAATTTTGTTTTTTCATTGGAGAGAAATGACCCAAAAAGAAGGTTGATGCTAACGACTAGAGGAACGTGATAGTGGTTCACTTTATAAATTACTGTAGTCCTATGTTTATGAATTAATATCCTGTATTTTACAGGCTATAGTATATACATGTTATGGTATTAAAATATTTGAGAATACTCAAACTTTTAAAACCTTTTCCTTTTTTTAAGAAATGATTTTATTTATTTACTTTTAGAGAGAGGGGAGGGAGAAAGAGAGGGAGAGAAACATCAGTGTGCGGAAGAGACATCCACTGATTGGTTGCCTCTCACATGCCCCCAGTTGGGGGCCTGGTCTGCAATCTAGGCATGTGTCCTGACTGGGAATCGAACTAGTGACTTTTCAGTTCATAAGCTGGCACGCAGTTCACTGAGCTACACCAGTCAGGGCTTAAAACCTTTTCCTTGGAGATAAATATTAAGGATATGCCTCATGACTTCAAGGTCCAGGAGTTAGAGAAATGGTTAGTGTGTGCCATTTCCAAGATACCATTGCATATGGTTTCTTCTGTTAGAACTGGGAAAAACTTGTCACAGGTCATTTCAGGCTATCTAACTTAGTCCACAGAACTTGTTTGCATATTAAGAAAAGACTGCAGTAAAAAATTAAAAAAAGAAAAGACAAGACTGTGTCCCAAATATTGCTAGCTCTCCTCATTTGTGCCAGTGTTTTATTGCGTTCCCCAGTTTGAGTTATATGTCAGATTTTCCATTTGTGGGCTTAGGAGTCAACTCTTCCTTGATGAAAGGTCAGAGTGGTTTGTTGTTTTTTTAAAATCAGTTATTTTATCTGTATTTTTCTTTTTAAATTGTTTCTAAGTTCAGGTTTGAAGAGGGATCCCACCTGCTCATTTGTTTGAATCTGTTTTCTTACATTAGGTGTCATTGAAAAGTGACTGACCCTTTCTTCAGAGATGTCAAAAACAAACAAATCAAAGTCTGGATCTCGTTCTTCTCGCTCAAGATCTGCATCAAGATCTCGTTCTCGTTCATTTTCGAAGTCTCGATCCCGAAGTCGATCTATCTCTCGTTCGAGGAAGCGCAGGCTGAGGTAAGTGGGTGAGATTGTATATTGAGTTATCATTGCATTGGGCCAGGTGGGTCTTTGGAGATCTTTTGTTAGACTCTTTTTGTGAATGTCACATGGTGGGGGGAGCAGTTGGTTTGAAGTGGAGGTTGGGCTCTAAGATACTCCAGGTTTCTTCAAATGCTACGAATCCAAACCGGCTTTCCTTGCCATACTGTTTGCCTAATTCCTTTTCTCCTCTGCCAGCACACACTGTTTCTCATCTACTTTGGAAGAAAGAGCTTTTTTTTATATTTGAGTTGTTGACTTCAAATCTCTACATCTGATTATTTTTCAATGAAGTGTATTTTGGAAGCTTAGACCAAAGTTTATTTTCATCAGGAAAGAGGATAGCTGATAGCTAAGAGGATTAATAGTATGATCAACATTGCAAAGAAAAAGAAGTCTTAACCCACTAAAATAAACCTTAAAAAACTCATCAGGAGTCATTTGTATACACCTGATGTGCCTGTTACTAACAAGCAGCATCTATTTAGTAAACTTACCTTAAAACTTATAAAATTAATCTAAAAATTACTATTGTAGACATCACATCTTCTCATTTAATAAATTCTTTTGAATTTATTGCTAATATTCTTTAATTCAGTCAGTTTTCACACCTTCAGGTGGGGTTTCCCGATTTCAGTTATATCTTGGAATAGGGTGCCAAACCTCCAGTGTGTTTTCCTCTTGTGTTGTGAATTGGGGTTTTCATTCTTTAAGACTTTTAATTTTCTTTTGTGAATAGATGAGAACCTTTCAGTAGACACATGTTTCTATATGTGCATCAGGGAAGGAAATACTGATATGTTTAAATACCAAAAGGAGAATCTTCGCACAATTAAGGTTTTTGTCAGAATTGCACTAGGCAAGAAAGTAATTTCTCAGTTTTGCCACCTGGAGCCCCTCCTGTTTATTTCTGCTGAGTTTCTAGAATTCTTTTTTTTTTTTTTTTTAAGATTATTTACTTATTTATTTTTAGAGGGAGAGAAACATCAATGTGTGGTTACCTCTCATGTGACCCTCACTGGGGACCTGGCCCACAACCCAGGGATGTGCCCTAGCTGGGAATCAAACCAGCTACCCTTTGCTTTGCAGGCTGGCGCTCAAGCCACTGAGCCACATGAGCCAGGGCTAGAATTCTTTTCCCTTTTCCCTTTTTTTTTTTTTTTTTAAATCTTCTCCTGAGGCCAGGCTTATTGACTTTAGAGAGGCGGGTGGGAAGAGGGGAGAAAGGGAGAGAAACATTGATCAGTTGATTCTTGTACATGCCCTGACTGGGGATCGAACCTGAAACCTAAGTATGTGCCCTGACCAGGAATCAAACCCATGACCTTTGAGTTTATGGGACAGTGCTCCAACCAACTGAATCACACTGGCCAGGGCCACAATTCTTTACTTAAATGAATTGATATGAAATATAAAATAAACCTCTGGAAAAGTTCTTATTACAAGCTTTATTTTTGATGGTTCCATAATATACTTCTAAAAGCATACTAAACAGATGGTGGGATTTATTTTTCTGCCTCCTAATAAGAACAAGTTAATTTCTTAAATGGAATCTGTGAGAAGCCTGCCTGAAAATTAATTTCAGACCAGACGTTGAACAAAAAGTAGTGTGCATAAGTTAAAATTTTGAATCTCTCCTTCAAAGAAAGAAATATTAGGGGTTTTTTTTATGTTTTATTTTTGTTTTTTTTTTTAAGATAACATTACAACTTGAGGGTAACCACTCTTAGGTTGTTAAAAAAAAAAACATAAGGGGGGGGGAATAACCTATGTTTTTTGGGGCAGCATGCATTTTCCCAAACTTTGTTCAAACCCTACACTAGATAGAGTCTGTCGGTTGCCCAATTTTGTCAGAGTCTATGTAAGTCAAATTTTATCCCATCTCTTCAACCTCAACAAAAAAAGAAGAGGGAAAACCCACTAAATAACTTTACATCTATGTCAGGGAGTTGCTATCAAGGCCTTGGGGCTGATCAAAGACTCTTAATAACTCTTACCTTGCACCCAGAATCTTTTGATTTTGCCCAATTAAACCTCAGTTTTAGCTCATTTCATTCTGAAAGGTAACATTTTAGAAAACTCTTTGTAGTAAATGGAAACTAATTAGTTAAAAAACAAAAGGCTATACAACCAAAATGGAGACAAAATAGAACTGACAAAAATGGAAAAATGTTAATTACCTCTAAAGTATTTGTGATAACTGGAACTCTGGGCATATCTGTCTGGACAGAGTTTTCCTTATTCTACAAATCATTTGGCATGGTGGTTGACTTGGCAAATGAGGGAAAATTATCTTAGGCAGGCAATATGTGCTGGCATAGCTCTAGAGCCACTTTATGTGCTATCTTATACCTAGAAGATTATGATTTTGGAGGAATTTTCTCCTCTAGTAAACATGATTTTATACTTGATTCTAGTTTGACTTCTCTGTTTTTTAGAAACAGATAAATTTGCCACTGGATGTTCAATTCTTATTTCTGGCTTATCTGTTTCATGATTTTTTTCCTTTTGTTTTCCTTCTCCTACAAGGGAGTGTACTATCCAGAGAGTTTGAGAAACCATGCCTTTAAATTAACTTAACTGCTGAGTTCTACAGAATTGGAGAAAATTGATTGTTTCCTTGTATTTCACAGACTGTATCCTTTTAAGTGACTTTTTGTAAATAACTTCATTTGCAATCTGCAGAAACTCATATTCCTGCATCTGTGCAGTGGCTGCGGGTTCGGATGTAGTTTGCCGCAGGGCCTGCACTAGTAATTGGTGACAGGAGCAGCAGCAGCCTCTGAGGATGGGCACATGAATCAAACCATCCTTAGTGCTGGTGGTGCGTCACTTCCCTCAAGTCTAGCCATTTAATCGGGTCATACTCAGTTTCATAGCCTGCATCTGCCTCTTCCTTCTTCTTTTCTTACACTGTACTGTTTTCGAATGAAAAGTGTGGAAGGTAAGTTTGTTTTTTTTAAAAATTGTACTTAAGTAGCAATCATTAACCAGCAGTATGATGCATCTTTGCTGGTTGCTGTTGTTCTTGGGGTAAAGAACCTGAGAATCGCAGGCAGTAATAAGCAGTAGAAAATCACCCCCACTTTATCTTCTTCAGATTAAGTTAAATGTAAGTTTCTTTTTAAAAATGCCATTTTGTTTTAGTTGTTAAAGCCTGTCACGTTTGCACTTGCCAAATGGAGTTGTTTATAAAACAAACTATATTTCCAGTCAGGCCTGCTGAGTAACTGAAGGATTTTTATTCTGTATGTAAGAGAATAGTTTTGGAAACCATTTTCTAGTAATTCTACATATTTCTAGCTTACTACCTAGGAATAGTGATTAATCTTAATGATCTGTATCATAGTTGACAAGACAGGTGGTATCCAAGAACCATGGTATCCAAGAACCCCAGTGGATTTTTACACCAACAAATGCAGTCTGTGACTTTTTGATGGAAACAAAGCTGCCTGTCATTGACAAGCCTGGCATTCATGGACATGTAATTTTAACCAAGTTAGATTACTGTTGAATACCTGTGTTTCTGGAAATGTATCTTTGCCAGAGTTAGAGTTCTGTATTTTTAAACGATAAGGAACATAACATTTAGGCTTTAGGTTGACTTAAAAGGTGTGCATGGGGAGGGGTATTGTTTTGTAGTTTCTCTCTGCTAATCTCCTGTGTACTTGGGTGTCTTACAGTCAAATGGTGCCCTCATGTGGCACCCAGGTAATATCTTGTAGTTCAGCCACAGAAACTGACCTAAATAATGAGACCATTTCTAGGTCCCCAATAGAAAACTAATATTTGTATACTTTGCTGTGCTGATTTCAGTTAAAGATTCTGTAAGTTGTGAACAGACACATTCTCTTAAGTTCCTATTTAGCTGTGCTTTAATTTAGATCTGTTACTGTGTTTTTACAACCCCAGGTCTTAGTGGAATCTAAGAAATCAGCACTGCACAGACAGAGAGAGTTGAATAAGATGGAGAGTAGAGTATTATAACAGGATAGGAGCCAAAACAGCTGAACAGTTATCTGTCTGGGTACTGTGTACTCTTAAGCTATTAGTATACTGTATTAAAATGGCTGTTTAGTTTATTGCATTGAGCATGTTTATATATATATATATATTTTTTTAAAGACTTATTTATTTTTAGAGAGAGGGAAAGGGAGGGAGAAAGAGAGGGGGAGAAACATCAATGTGTGGTTACCTCTCATGCACCCCCAACTGTGGGCCTGGCCTGCAACCCAGGCATGTGCTGTGATTGGGAATCAAACCGGCAGCCCTTTGGTTCTCAGGCTGGCACTCAGTGCACTGAGCCACACCAGCCAGAGCTATTTTTACATTCTTTCACTGTAGAAATACCTCTTCATTTATACTATGCTATAATATTAATGAAGCAATCTTGGTGTCTCATCTGTTAAAGTGGTTCTTATCTCTATTTTTGTATTTAATATGGTCTGTAAGCAGTAGGATTAAATATTTAAGTGTGCATCCTATGAGCAGTGATTTCAAAATGCTACTTGTTTGCTGGCAGGTTTTTCATGAATAAAAACGCTGTGCCAAAAATTTAAACATTTCTTCCCCCCATCCCGTCCCCTTTCAGTTCTAGGTCTCGTTCCAGATCATACTCTCCAGCTCATAACAGAGAGAGGAATCACCCTAGAGTATATCAGAATCGGGATTTCCGAGGTCACAACAGAGGCTATAGAAGGCCCTATTATTTCCGTGGGCGCAACAGAGGTTTTTATCCATGGGGCCAGTATAACCGAGGAGGCTATGGAAACTACCGTTCCAATTGGCAGAATTACCGGCAAGCATACAGTCCTCGTCGGGGCCGTTCCCGATCCCGGTCCCCAAAAAGAAGATCACCTTCGCCACGGTCCCGGAGCCATTCTAGAAACTCTGATAAGTCTTCCTCTGACAGGTCAAGGCGCTCCTCATCCTCTCGTTCTTCCTCCAACCACAGCCGAGTTGAATCTTCTAAGCGCAAGTCTGCAAAGGAGAAAAAGTCCTCTTCCAAGGATAGCCGGCCATCTCAGGCTGCCGGGGATAACCAGGGAGAAGAGGCCAAGGAACAGACGTTCTCCGGAGGCTCCTCTCAAGATACAAAAGCATCTGAGAGCTCGAAGCCATGGGCAGATGCTACCACGTACAGTGCTGGTTCTGCATCACGGGCATCCGCGGTTTCTGAGCTGAGTCCCCGGGAGCGGAGCCCTGCTCTGAAGAGCCCCCTGCAGTCCGTGGTAGTGAGACGGCGATCTCCCCGTCCCAGCCCTGTGCCAAAACCTAGCCCTCCACTTTCCAGCTCATCCCAGATGGGCTCAGCTCTGCAGAGTGGTTCTGGGTACCAGGCTGGAACACACCAAGGTCAGTTTGACCATGGCTCTGGGTCCTTGAGTCCATCCAAGAAGAGCCCTGTGGGTAAGAGTCCACCGGCCTCTGGCTCCACATATGGCTCATCTCAGAAGGAGGAGGCTGCTTCAGGAGGAGCAGCCTATACAAAGAGGCAAGTATCTTGTTCCCCTGCCTGGTATGTTTTTATCTCACCAGCTGGCAGTTTAATTGTAATGCAGTTTAAGTTAGAGTTATGATTAATGGTAAAAAGGTAATCCCCCTTTCCTAAACTTTTCGTTAGCAAACTTTAAAAGCATCACCCAAGGAAATCTTAAGCTTAACTCTAGCTTTCCTACCTTCCTGAATTTGTATTGCAGCATAAAGTTTCTTTAGACTACTCTGCAATGATGTTTTCACATTTAAAATTTGCCTTGGATTCTACCAATGTAAGCCAGAGAACAGTAGAGATTTGTGGGTCAGCTGTCAAAAAAAAAAAAAAAAAAGGTCTTTCCCAAAACGAATGGCCATTGGAGCTGTTAGACCCTCTAAGACCCACCACCTACTATGATTGATCTACATCAGCCCATCATGGTGAAGAGCTGCACCCTCACACCCTCCAGTTGAGGAGACTGGGCAGAATGGCAAAGGTCAAGGCTTAGCCTCGAGAGGCCTTGTTTTAAAATCACAAGGTGGGTGTATGTCCCAGTAGGAGCCTACTGGGCTGCATGTTAGGAGAGGAGGTAAAAGTGCTTCCGTCTTTATACCCTGGGTGACATGGTGAGTGGGGACCTTGATCTTTGTGTGGTTGGATGGTTTGGGATGGCAGAGACGTAATAGGGACGTTGCATTGAGACCAGGTTATCAAAAGGGACCTAATTGGGCAAGTGGGGATTTTCCTTTTTCTTTTCTCTATTAGCATATTCTATGATGTCCTTCTGTCCTTTGATTCTGTTTTGCCATATTACTCCACTAAAGGTACAAATAGGATGTTCAGAATCTATACTTTGAGGCCTTCAGTAAGTCTATTTGGAAGTGTAAGTTTTGTTTCTTGCCAGAACTGTGAATGTCATTAGGAGACTTGGGCACGATCTCTCCTTTTCCATAGGAAAGAGTAGGATGAATTTTGCCCCCTCCCCTCAATTAACATGTATTTTGTTTTTATTTGTGTTTGCAGTATATTTCATATTTAGATCTTCTAGGTGACTTGAAGCAAATTTGAAGTCTCTTTTGAGACTTGTATTTCCAAATGTGAGTTGTATAAAAACAAAACAGTCCAAGGTTGAACATTCTATGTTAACTTTGCTGAAAGCAGATTGTAAGTGACTGAGTGAAGGTTGGATAAGACCTTAATTTTTTTTTTCCTAGACCACTTACAGGTAAGTAGGTTTTGTTTTTTAGTATCCTAAAAATTACCTTCGTTACTTTCTTTATGGTTGTTTTTGTAAGACACAACTCTATGGAGCATATATTTTTCTCTTAAATTACTAGAAGCGACCAAGTAGAAAGTCCTTTGGTTAACACAGGAATCCACAAAACATGTTTGTTCAGAAATTCAAAAACTCGAAGACCATATGGTTCTGTTTAGATCAAGTTGCTTAAGAAACGTCTTGTGTCTTTCGCATGTGTTTTTATAACTAGGTATCTAGATGAGCAGAAGACAGAGAATGGAAAAGATAAGGAACAGAAACAAACAAATACTGATAAAGAGAAAATGAAAGAGAAAGGGAGCTTCTCTGACACAGGCATGAGTGATTCTAAAACAAAGTCTGATATGTTTGCTCCCAAAACTGATTCTGAGAAGCCTTTTCGGGGCAGCCAGTCTCCCAAAAGGTATAAGCTCCGAGATGACTTTGAGAAGAAGATGGCTGACTTCCACAAGGACGACATGGAGGATCAAGATAAGGACAAAGCTAAGGGAAGGAAGGAGTCTGAGTTTGATGATGAACCCAAATTTATGTCAAAAGTCATAGCAGGCACAAATAAAAACCAGGAGGAGGAGAAGTCAGGCAAATGGGAGGGCCTCGTGTATGCACCTCCAGGGAAGGAGAAGCAAAGGAAAACAGAGGAGCTGGAGGAGGAGTCTTTCTCAGAGAGATCCAAAAAGGAGGATCGGGGAGGGCTCAAGAGAACCGAAAGTGGGCACAGGGGGTTTGTGCCTGAGAAGAATTTCCGAGTGACTGCCTACAAAGCAGTCCAGGAGAAAAGCTCATCGCCTCCCCCGAGAAAGACCTCTGAGAGCCGGGAGAAGCTAGGAGCCAAAGGAGACTTTTCCTCGGGGAAGTCTTCCTTTTCCATTACTCGAGAGGCCCAGGTCAATGTCCGGATGGACTCTTTTGATGAGGACCTTGCAAGGTGAGGTGTAGTCCTTGATGGGGACCTCAGTGGCCTAAATGGTGTCTCCTGGTCCCTCTTCTTGAGGACATTCTGAAAGCAAGACAGGCCCCTCCGATGTTTCCCCTGCCGTCCAAGTTTCAGTGCTGGTACCCTCGGGCCCACCTATCTTCAGTGGAGTGTGTGTGTCACTGAGCGATTTTTTTAGTGTGTTGGTGTCGGTATCACAAGGTGGGCAGTGAAGGGTGTTTCTTTAGTGATTGGTGTTGGGTCCCCTCTGCTGTTTCCTCTGCCCTCTAGTCAGCACCCCCTGCCTTCCCCCATACACACACACGCGCACTTCCCCCCTCCTCTAGCTTTCATTCTGTTTCTTCCTGAATTTACTTAAGATGCCTTTTGCTTGTAGAGCTGTCCAGGATCCATTTCTCCATTTTTAGTAGGCTACTGGAGTCTATTTTCGAGGACTTCACCATGAAATAATGCAGTTTTTAGGGTCGGGGCTGTGGATGAGAGGAGGACGTCAGGAAAAAGTGGTGATGGCCAGGTTGCTTTTTCTGTGGGGTAAAAACTCTGCAGCCTGTCGGAAGTCAGAGTTACATTCCAGCCACGTCCCACTCCTGCTTCACTGTGTCACTTCACTGACTGGCCCTGGCTCGCCAAGCTAGTTGATCTTTTAAAATACACTCCCATTTGTTGTGTACATTAAACCCAGCAGTGGCCCCCAAAACAGTCACTGAGGTGTTTAACGTTAACTTTATCCAAGGAACTTTGTAAATATGTGTAAATCTCTTCAGAAAAAATGCATTGCATTTTTAGGGTTTAAATGTTCTGAATTTCTATATATCTTGTTATATTGGGCCTTCTTGTTTTTGTTTTTTCCAGACCCAGTGGCCTATTGGCTCAGGAACGTAAGCTTTGCCGAGATCTAGTTCATAGCAACAAAAAGGAGCAGGAATTTCGGTCCATTTTTCAGCACATACAGTCAGCTCAATCTCAGCGGAGCCCCTCAGAACTGTTTGCCCAGCACATAGTGACCATTGTTCACCACGTTAAAGGTAGGTCCAGGCTCCAGCCTGCTTCGGCTCTCTTGCTGCTGCTTTTAGAAGAAGCAGGATGAATGGGTGAATAAGGGAGCCTTTTAGAGCCCCTTATCTCTTTTTTTCCTCTTTAAGATTTTTAATTTATTTTTTAGAAAGAGGAGAAGGGAGGGAGAAAGGGAGAGAAACATTGATGTGAGAGAGAAACAGCGCTTGGTTGCCTGTCGTATGCCCCCAACCCAGGGACCTGGCCCGCGATCCAGGCATGTGTTCTGACCTGGAATTGAACCAGCAACCTTTCAATTTTTAGCCCGGAGTTCAACCACTCAGCCACACCAGCCAGGGCGTGGGGCCCGTTGTCTTATTGAAAGGGCCTTTGAAGCTACAGATGGGATCGAAGGAAATACCTTCCAGGGAGGAGTTTATATTTTTAAAATTATAGTGCTCAACTCTTTGTTTTAGATGGGGGGAAGGGGAGAGAAAGGAAAAGAAACATGAATGTGAGAGAGAAACATCATTTGTTTACCTCTTGTATATTCCCCAATGGGGGACTGAATCTGCATCCCAGGCATGTGCTCTGACAGGAAATCAACTGGCCATCTTTTGGTTTGCAGTACAATAGCCAACTAAACCACACTGGCCAGGACAGAGCTGAACATATATTTTGTTTTTGTTTTGTGTGTGTGTGTGTGTGTGTGTGTGTGTGTGTGTGTGTGTGTGTGAAATCAACAAATCTTTTTGGGGGGTAGGGGTTAAAAATTTTACTACTTATTTTTAGAGAAAGAGTAAGGGAGGGAGAAAGAGGTAGGCAAATATCAATGTGGTTGCCTCTGAGCACTCCCCGCTGGGGACCTGGCCTGCCCTGCCTCACTGGGAATCAAACCGGTGACCCTTTGGTTCACAGGCTGGTACTCAGGCCATTGAGCCACACCAGCCAGGACAGAGCCGAGCATTTTGAATTGCTAGTAGTAACCTGTGATTGTTAGAATAGGAAAGATCTTTCACATGAAAGTCTAAAATGCTTCAAAAAGGAGGTATTAAAAGTGACTTTCCCTGCCCTGGCTGGTGTGGTTCAGTGGATGGAGTGCCAGCCTATGAACCAAAAGATCCCTGGTTCGATTCCCAGTCAGGGCACATGCCTGGGTTGTGGATTGAGAGGCGACCAACCCACTGATGTTTCTCTCACAGGCTGATGTTTCTCTACCTCTCTTTCTTTCTCTCTCCCACTTTCTCTAAAAAATAAATAAACAGCAATATTTTTCTTTTTAAAAAGTGGCTTTTCCTCTCCACCTCTGTCTTTGATGTCCAGCAGGTAGAAGTCTCTAGAGGTCTCTGGTTGGCCTTATGGTATGAATGTCTTCTCCACCATAAGGCCAAATGGAGGTAGGAGGGCTGGGGAATGGCAGAGTGAAGGTGATACAGCAGCTTGGTTGGACCACTTTCACATTCCGACTGAAATTTAAATTTAGGCAGGAGTTGGTGGTGTGACTGAAATGACAGTAAACTCGGGTTTCTCTCTTTGTATCCCTGTCCTGAGATAAGGGAGCTGGAGGGATAATCCAGGGCCCGGGATTGGAATGTGTGAACCAGCTGTTTTTGCTTCCTCTCTTCTGTACGTTTGTTACGGATTTGACTATTTTAGTCACATCTCTGTGGCTGCGGGCTCATACAGAAGAGTTAAATATTGTGTTTGCCTATGATGGCACAATGTGTTTTTCTTTGAATCTCCACAGAGCATCACTTTGGGTCCTCAGGAATGACATTGCATGAACGCTTTACTAAATACCTAAAGAGAGGATCTGAGCAGGAGGCAGCTAAGAACAAGAAAAGCCCAGAGATACACAGGTGAGGACCCCAGGCTTACACTGGAGGTGGTCTAAGAGACTCATCATCAGACATTAAATTTGTCTTTGCCACGTTAGCAGCAGAATTTAAGGTGACATCCTTCAGATTCTAGGATAGAAGTGGGTGTTTGTCGTCATGGGTGGAAAGGACATGCTTTGATGGTGATTAGTGTCTCATTTTGGGCCTGGGGAAAACAGCCTCTGTGATATAAACGAACCCTTGTATTCTTAGGAGCCAGCAAGCAGTAACCTGAGATCACTGTGAGCATTCTGTAGGTAGAGTAGATATTAAGTTCCTCCAAGCAGCCCATGTATTTCATATATCAGTTTTTTTGGCAGTATTTGTAGTGGGTAGTGGGGGATGCTGAGGAGCTTGTAGGGTTATGTCAAAGTATTTAGAAGCCTGGGATGTTTAAAGAATGTCCCATTTGGTTGTGGGAACTTTGTCTAGAAACAAACTTGGGCTTGTCTTTATTTATTTATTTAGATTTTTAAAATTTTTTTAGAGAGGGGAGAAGGGAGGGGGAAAAGAGGGAAAGAAACAGCAGTATGAGAGGGAAACATCAGTTGCCTCTCACATGCACCCCATCCGGGGACCAGACCCTCAAGCCAGGCATGTGCCCTGGCTAGGAATCGCTCCAGCCACCTCACCGTGTGGGACTGCGCCCAACCAGCTGAGCCCTACTGGTCAGGGCGGCCTTATCCTTTTTAATTCCTTAAGGGTCAGCTCTTGAATCTCTTGCAGGAGGTATTGTAGAACCATGTTTGTATAGTAGTCTTGGATCTAGGGTCATGCTGGACGGTTGTTTCTCACCTAGACCTAATCTCATAGGTAAATAAGGAATAGGCCATTACATTCCGATTCCCAAGGTGAAAACTGACCTTTGGCATTAACAGGGCCTATAGATGGTATTGATGTGAACTTGAAATCATAAGCTTGTGTGTGAGTCTGTCTTCCTGGATGTCACACTACTGGGAGGGAATAGAAGAATTTCCCCTGTTTGAGTTTGGAGAGTTGGGATTCTGTATGCATTTTTGTGCATACCTATAGGGAGAATGTAAGTATGCAAAAAGTATAAGTAATATGTATATAAGTTATAAAACATAATAAAAAGGAATGCCTATTATTCCATTACCCAACTTAACATGTTCTAAATTCATACTGGAATATTAAAGTTTTTTGTGTTTTCAATTTTAGGAGGATAGACATTTCCCCCAGTACATTCAGAAAACATGGTTTGGCTCATGATGAAATGAAAAGTCCCCGGGAACCTGGCTACAAGGTGAACTGTTGCTTTGATCAGTAATTCCAACAAAATGAGTGCGTTGGGCATGAACTTGACAGAAATGTGTTTGTTTAAATTACTCTCTACTTAAGTTTGTGTTTTTCTTTTAAGGATGGGCATAATTCTAAAAATGAACTACAAAGGGTTAATTTTTATTAAATGTATCAACAACCTTTGTGAAGTGGTTAGAATATGGTAAATGACCCCAAAGTCTATTGAGGTGAGCTTGAGAAAAAAAAGAGAGGAGTTTTGGAACAAGTGCCCATGATGAGAGAAGAAACTTTTTGTGATATTTTTCTGCTTGTAAGTATTATCAAATCAACTATATACATGCACTATTTCCAACCATGATTTCAAAAAGACATGCATGTCAGAGGAGAGTGAAATATTCATATCTTAACTGAGTAGACTGTTTTAAACAGCTAGTCCAGTTTTTTTCTAACATTGTACCATATCTATCATCTGTTGGTTACTGTACTTTAAAGCTAAACATTAATTTGATAAACCAGCTACATTTGCAATGATGTGCACTGTTATTAAGAGGTTAAAGCTTGTATGCACTCTTTTTCTGTGAAATACTAGATTTGGGGTTTTAAGAAATCTTAAGATTTATTGACCTTCATTCACATACACAGTTGAAATTTTAAAATTAGAGATGGTTCTTCCAATGCTCCTGAATCCTTTTCTAAAAGTATTAGTTAATCTTCAGGTTTTTGGAACACGTTTGTCTTGTTGCTTTAATGTGATGAGAGGTACTCTCGCGGTCTCTTCTTTCCCATCCCTTTTCTTTTTCTCCAAGTATCCACAGATTGACACTAACATGTGAAAAGCAAGGTTTTGAAACATCAGAGGACATCTGTGCCCCACAGAGCTAACTCATGAGAAGGGTTGTCTGCACCACCTAAGGGAGCAGCGCCTGCATTTTTCTTGTTTTTTATAAAAGTCTTTGGAGGGTGCAAAGTCCCATTCCCTCTCTCTCAAAAAAAAAAATCGGTGACAAACTTCCTACCTACCAACTCCTGTTAACATTAAACTTTGTTTCAACAAAAAACCAAGTTTGTGTAAGTGAAATGTTAATAGAGAGTGAACTGTTCACCCCTTGCTGTTTTAAGGGAGGCTTTACTTCCATGAGGCAAGTCCTAGCGTCTAGGGCCCCTGAACTCACCCTGCCCTCTCTGCTCTCACTCAGTTTCCCGAGGACTGTTAGACTCTTTCTCTACTGCTGGTCCTCGCTGCCGCTGGGCTCACACTGTGTCTGCGGCTCACGTGTCCTGATGGTTATGCTTCCTAGAAAGTTAGCCAAAAGAGTTCTTCTTCTTTTTTTAAATAAACTTTGACCTGGTATTGCCACTTTATGAATTCTCCATTATGGTACTCCCTACATTATTGATACTTCCTCTCTAGAGAAATTCTCAATATAACCAACCACTTAGAAAGGCTGCTTAGTCTCCCACTGGCTGTCATTGGACTCAGCACTCAGAGATGATTCCAAGTAGAGGGTCAGCCCCCGGGGTGGCTGCTGCAGTGTAGGCAGGAAAGGGTAACACGAGCATTTCCTCTCTCGGTGGAGAGTAAGCCAGAGCTGGGCTAGCCAGGTCATTACAGGGCCACAGGGGAAGCGAAGCGAGAGCAGTACAGAGCATTTTTAGAAAGCTGTTGTCATTACTCATTAGAGAATGGTTTGGGATCTGTGAGGGGTCTTCATGAAGTGACTTCCTGGGACATCTGTATCCCCCATCCCCAGGCTTGGGTGACACATCCCCAGTGCTTCCTCTGTACCACTCTATTGGAGTAGCGACCACGGTTTATTGGGGTGGTTGAGTTGGCAGCCGTGAATCCCAAAAACCTTCATTTGATTTCTCTCTTGGCAGGCTGAGGGAAAATACAAAGATGATCCTGTTGATCTCCGCCTTGATATTGAACGTCGTAAAAAACATAAGGAGAGAGATCTTAAACGAGGTAAATCAAGAGAATCAGTGGATTCCCGAGACTCAAGCCACTCAAGGGAAAGATCAGCTGAGAAAACCGAGAAAACCCATAAAGGATCAAAGAAGCAGAAGTACGTAAGCTCCTGTCGCCTCATTCAGACTCCTGAGTGGAGCCTGGTCCGCAGCCTTTAGGTTATACACTGGACCTCCCAAGGCAGACAGCTTTGGGGTTAGGAATGATAGCAAGTTAGGCAGTTTCCTCTTTTTTACCATGTAACTATTAAGTAAGGCCACTCGTTTGAAAATAAAAGTTCTGCATCAAATTTGGCATGAACCTTGTCTACAGAAAGCCTCTTGAGAAATGGGCCGTTAAGTCGGCTATGAGGACGATGCAGAATCGTTTAGGGATTCATTTTGTAGTTTTAGACATGTTCTTTCTCATCGTAAATCTTCACCGGGAGGTTATGTGTTGGAAATGGCTCAAAGTCATTGTTAGCTAATAATACTGGTCAAAGAAATGGTGTGAAACTAGATAGGACAAAATTGTTGATCTTAATTGCCTTTTAAACTAATTTAGCAGACACTTCCAAGAGAGGCTGTTCTTTAAACAAAGATAGATTTGTTGAACTTCATAGAGCAGCAGTCATCCCAAGGTCCCGGTGTTTGTTTACCTTTTTGAAAGTTCTGTGACTTGTCAGTCATTTCTCATTACATGTAGCAGAGTTGAAGCCCACACCTAAGCCCTACACCTTCCCATAAGAAGCAACACTACTTCTGCTGTCCCGAACTCCACCTGGCAAGCATTTTTGTTTCCATTTGATCATCAGATTTTTTTGAGATAAGTTAGATAGTTGGTATGATACCCATTTTGCCCATTTGAACGATGAAGCTAAACGCAGGCTGATTTGTCTAAGGTCTCAAAAGTACCAGCTGACATCAAAACTGAGATTTTCTGTTCTATTTTGTCTCTTCCAGTGTGTTACTTATAAATTAGGAGCCCTGGCAGCCTCAGGGCTGCCCACAGGTAAAGGACCCGGTAACCCTCAGCAGGAAGTGGAAGTGGCAGTACAGTCCCCTCACTGCTGCTGCGCTGGCGGAGAGGGAGAGGACCCACCGAGAACGTCAGGGCCGGGTTTAGATTACTGATCCCAGTTCCTTCTTCTGAAGCGCATGAAGAAGCAGTGCTAGGATTCAGATCTGGAGACTTTTGGAAACCTTGAAATAGCACTGATTCTAGGAGTCATAGTGTTCCACATCTGAGTTAAAAGAATCCTATGACAGTAACTTATATTTCCTTTATTAATAAGAGTGAATGCTAGCCCTGACTACTGGGGTCAGATGGTTGGGCGTTGTCCTGCAAAGTCAAAGGTCACCTGTTTGATTCCTGGGTTGCAGGTTCAGTCCCGGTTTGGGGCATATGCAAGAGACAACTGATCGATGTTTATCTCCGTCTCTGTCCCTTCCTTCCCTTATCTCTAAAAATAAATTAAAAAAATTTTTTTTTATTTTTTTCCCTACTAGTTTCCCTAAACTAGTAGGTGAATTTCCCTAAAATTCACCTACTAGTAAATTGCTAGTAGGATACAATTCTTTAAGTTCTTGAGCATCTCAAATGTGGGAGTGGATGGGAAGTGTGGGGAGCAAAGTGCTTTTTACAATGGAGGAAGATGAGGGAGGAAGGGAGGACAGTGGTAGGTCGCTGATCCTTGGCTGGCTCCTCCCTGTGAGTCCTTTTCTACCCCTGGGAGCCTGGCCTTTCTGCCACCTTAGAGGCAGGGCTGGCACTCACCTCTAGTACATAGGCCGTGACTCATCTTAGTCTCATTTGCTGTAGTCTGTAATTTGCCCCAGATGAAGGGAAGGTAGGGGAATAACTCTGGGGAGAATTTCACTAGATCCTCTGCTTAATAACACAACCTGTTTGAGCTGAGTGGGAGGTGGTGTGTGGAGTAGTGGTGTAATTAGAGCCAGGTTCACATCCAGGCTCTGTGCAGCTCTGTCACCTGACTCACTTACCTGCAAAATGGTGGGGGGGGGGGGGGAGATACTGAATAAACTGTATTATCTAGTAGTATGCCATTTACTGTATACCTGTTATGTCATTGTAAAGTGTTAAAGCAACTTGTATTTTTAAATCTTTAGAGCAACCCCAAGAGACAGGTGGTGGTCATCCTATGAGAAACAAAGTACTATAAAAGCACAAACAGATGGTAGTATATAAAGCTGCTGTCCCGGTACCATGTACATGGACTTTTACTGCAGTGTTAGTTTCCTTCTGCCTTCCTAGTTCATGCGTATACACTGAGCTGCCAGAGACCGTGGACTGTGTTTTGTTCCCCCTCATGTGTATGTTCCATGTTCATCACAGTCTTAGATATAAACATGTCACTGAACATGACTGACAGGGTTGGGGCCTCTCCAGGTGCCTAGGTGGAAGTTGGGGGTGATGTGGGGTGTTTCAGGTTACTGATCTTCAGTGCCTGCATCACGGGCGCATTCCTGATTGCCCTGTGCTTCTTACCTAGGACGCCCTAGCCAGGGGGTTTATTGATTTTTCCTTGCTCTTTTGTTTCCGTAGGAAGCACCGTAGAGCACGAGACCGGTCCAGGTCGTCATCCTCTTCCTCCCATTCATCGCACTCCTACAAAGCGGAGGAGTACACTGAAGAGACAGAGGAAAGAGAGGAAAGCACCACCGGCTTTGACAAATCAAGACTGGGGACCAAAGACTTTGTGGGTCCAAGTGAAAGAGGAGGCAGAGCTCGAGGGACCTTTGTAAGTCCCTGCTCCCACCCCTTTTCTCTAAGCCCCTGCTCCCACCAATTCTAATTACTTATCAGAATGCCAGTTTGGTTGCCCTTGAAACAAGTAATTCAGTCTATAGACTTCAGAATCTGTGGTTCCCATTACCCAGGCTTCCCATTTGTAGCTATTTCACTGATCAGAGTCGCTGAGCTAGAAAGCCTCTTAGGGCTTCTGGTCTCAGAACTTCCCAATGTACCTTGGCTCCTGCTGTGCATAGGGAGACCCTTGTGCCGTGCTGCCCTCTGTCTAGGCCATAGACTTGAGGTGCGCAGAAAGGGGACGGCCAGAAGCCAGCTGACCAGCATATTGGCTGGAGGACAGCTGTCTGTTCGGTGCCAGAACAGTGTTTGAACAGAACGTAGGGAGTTAAAAGTTTTGGTCTGTTCCTGAGCTGACTCTTTTTCCCTTTTCCCTGTTTGTTGCCACAGCAATTTCGAGCCAGAGGGAGAGGCTGGGGCAGAGGCAGCTACTCTGGTAACAACAACAACAACAGCAACAATGATTTTCAAAAGAGAAGCCGGGAGGAGGAGTGGGACCCCGAGTACACACCCAAAAGCAAGAAGTATTACCTGGTATGTATCTGGGGATAACCAGGAAGGGCCAGGGGGCCTTCGGCACGCAGAGTTGCTAATACTAAGGCTTTAGTTGGTCTGTTCAGAACTGATTAAATGTGTGTGCGTGCATCTTGCACTGAGGGGATGTGTACCTGTGGGACAGTATAGCGCTAGCAAGATGAGTGTTCTTTAATTAGAGAGGCAGCCCTGGTGTCGGAAGGGTTTTTCATCTGAGACATTTATGGATTCTAGGATAAACAAGGGTTGCCCTCCCTGTTCTAGTTTGTGAACTTGTTTACAGCTCATTCACGCCCACCCTCAGCTTCTTGCCTCTACCCAGGGAAATCCTCCCCTTAAGCCACAGTTCCGCTCTGTCACTCAGCAGTGCAAGACTGACAGGGAAGACAGCTCAGGATCTCTCTGTCTCCAAGACGAAATGCAATGGGGGCTTCTCTCATTTAAGCTGTTGGGTCATTCCCAGGTTCCAGGCAGCTTTTGGGCCTCTCTCCCTCTCTCAGGTTGGGGCTCTTCTAGGCTGAGTTACCTGGCTAGTGAGTGGAGTCTCGGCTTTGCTAGGTAAATAGCAGGCTTAGATCCAAGCAGGTGTGACTCTTGAGTATTGTGACCAAGGTAAACTTGGAGCTGAGTCTCCATCACCTACCAGAAAGGCCGGCGTGGGTCTGAGTTATTTGCACAACTAGGAAACAGGCTGTTGTATAGATGGCTCTGCAAAGCCACCTTCGCTTTTCTGGGGCTGCTGGGAACTGCTTTGAGACTCCTTGAGTGTGTATGTAGGGAAATGTTGACTGGGTCCAGGACAGGTGCTGGAGTGGGACTGCGCTAAGCCATACACAGCCCTTTTCCTGCTCTTATTTGCCACCTGAAGGAGCATCACCGACCCAATACATTAAGCTGGCCCTGGCCCTGGCCCTAACCCCCAACAGCCCAGTTCTGCTTGTGTGAGTGGGTGGTTTGGACTCTATGAAGCCATGGAGGTGATGAGGTAGCAGTGACTTCTTTTCAGAATTATTTCTCTTTTATTCTTTCATTGAATTCCTTCTCTCTCATGTGACCATCAGAGCAGGCAGGGCTGTCTGAGATGCAGGCTGTGTGTTTTCTCCCTTGCCACACTGCCTCCTTGCACAAAGCTGAAGATGGGAGATAAAAGATGGAAGGCTGGGTTCTGGTGCTCCCTTGGCCACTCACTGGTCTGAAACCGAGCAAGTCACTTACTCTTGGTTTTGCTGACTGTTCTTGTTTTTGGCTGGGGGGCTGGAGGCGGGGATGGGAAGAGCTGGAGCGGTAGCTGTGTATTCAGAGTGTTGTTTCTTCTGTTAGCTGCCTGACCATGCAGATCAGACACAGTTTCATGTTTCGGTGTGATTGGCTTTCTAAAACCCATCCTTTGAGAGATGGTGTACTAAATAATACGAAGTTACTTTAAAGTTCCTAAGCCTGTTTCCTCATTTGCATAGTGGAGGGTGATAATGATAGGGTAGATGTGAGGATTGAATGAGATAATGCATGTATAGGTCTTCCAGTGCTCAGTGAAGATTTTATCATTATCATCATCATCCTCATCCTCCTCATCATCATCCTGTCCAAGCTACTGCCTTAGTGTTCCTAAGGCGCCCAACTGAGTATTCTCTTGGATTCAAAAACCTTTGGAGTAGGGAACAGGACAGAAAAGGAGCAAAAAGTGGGTTGGGACGTAGTTTCGTTTGAAAAAGCCATGTTTGGGTAGGTCTGGAGAAGAGGGTCCCGGCTGCTCATTCCCTCTGGCGTTGATGGCAGTTTTCTTTCCTTTCAGCATGATGACCGTGAAGGCGAAGGCAGCGAGAAGTGGGTGAGCCGGGGCCGGGGCCGAGGGGCCTTTCCCCGGGGTCGGGGCAGGTTCATGTACCGGAAATCCAGCACCAGCCCCAAATGGGCCCACGACAAGTTCAGTGGAGAAGAAGGAGAGATTGAAGATGACGAAAGTGGGACAGAGAACCGAGAAGAGAAGGACAATTTACAGCCCACCACTGAGTAGGGGCCACTCTAACGGGCGCCCCTGCCCAGGGGGGAGAGGCACTGGGAAGATGGCTGGTGAAGAGCTGAACAGAGGAGCCCCAAGAAGATTCTGAAAATCCCCACCCACCCACCAGCCACGCAGAATCCTACGATAGCCGAAAGCATCCCTGGTGCAGTGTCCCATTGGACAGAGGCTGGTGACCCTGGAGCCTGGGGTCACGCCAGCCCTTGAACAGAACACAACACTTCGGGCTTTAGCTGTGTCTCATTTGTTGTTGGTGTATGGGGTGGGGGCTGGGGTAGGGAGGGGAGAATGATACTTGGATTTTGGTTTGTTCCCTATTAGAAACCAGTTTTGTTCTTAATTTCATTTCATTCGGAGCTAAGAGGACTAATTTGATGATTTTCAATCTCTTCTCCCTCTTCCTGGTTTTTAAAGCCCTTCTTTTTTTTTTAGGTATATGTAGTAATATTAGATTTAATTTGGGCAATTTTGATTCTTAAAAGAAAAAAGCATGTGAATAAACATTGAAGTGTTCACCTCAGTTTGGGACCAAACTGCTTGGATCTTTGTAAAAATCGGTTTTGTATGTCGAGGAGGAGTTCAAGGCCTTTCTGACCACCTTGTGTTCCCCTTTTCTGCACAGCCATGTGTCACATGGTATTGCTCCTAACCACACCCCACATGCCCCCCTCTCCCCAATATTTTCTGGTTTCTTCTGGGCTGAGCTTCCCATTCTCTACCAGCAGCTCCAGTATCCCAACTTTCTAGTCCTGCTGATCCTCTCAGCAACAGTAGTGGAAACTGGATGGCGGTTTCTGGTCTGTTTTCTAAGAAACTTCTGAATTCTATTATCTTTACAAATATAAGATGAGAAAATAATTTTTTCAATATTTTTTATTAATCTTTTTATAAAATGAAAAGAAACTCCTATGATCGGTTAAGGAAGGTGGTTATGGCTGAGTGGTTTGTGGGGTTTTCTTTTTCTTTTTCTTTTTTCTTTTCTCTTTTCAAATTCTTTTTAACCTTAAGCTTTAAGTTGAAACATTCTCAGATGTTTGGGGGGAAAACATCCTCTTAAAAATGGGTCCTTGTGCTTGCCTTCTGGGGAGGCGGTCCTGAGCAGGCGAATCATATGGCACTTATGCATATGGTATATGCGGACTGCACCCACCTCTTCCCCCCCCCCCCAACCTTTGCCTCTTGGGTTGTTGTGCTTTTTCCTTACTTTGCTACATTTCTATAGTTAAGTTGGTTTTACTTGAATGACTCATGTTGAGGGGAAAAAAATGAAAATACCCTTAAAGATTTGTTTCAACTCCTCCTGCAAATAAAAATAAATAAATGAAGTGGCAGATGTAAATGGACTCTGATCATTGTCACGCTGAGTGTGTGTGGGGGGTGGGGGGGATGATAGATATTTGCCATAGCAGCTTCAGGGAGCCTGGAAGATAAAATACCGCTCGGAGCTGGACCCAGACTTTCGCCCAGCCCCATACTCACCAGCCCCCAAGCTCACTGGTTCTGGGAGGCGCCTCAGCTGTCCCTCTGGTGGTTTAAGACTGCATGCCCTTCCCAATGGCTTTACTTTATCCTGTACCTTGAACGTGTCAAGAGAATCAGATTTTTTCACTATGGAGTGTCATGAACAAGGACTTTGCCTTCCAAGGTTGTAGGGCAGGGGCCAAGGGGCGTGGTAACAGGCTCAGCCTTGTTTGCCACTGAGCAGGAAGATTACCTGGAAGTTAACCTAGCGCGCATGGGATGGGGAGCAGGTGGGCCCTAACCTTCAGCCCTTTCTAGCTCTGCTGGCTGTAGCCAGAAGCATCAAAAGCCAAAGTTCCTTTCTTCCCGACCCCCTGACCCCGCCCCCCAGGAGAATCCGGAGGTGTTTTCTGAAACCCAACTGGAAGCGTCTCTGCGCTCCTACTCGTCATCCGTAGACGGGTGCCAAGAACGGTTGTACCGCCTCCCAGGGAAGGCAGAGTATACCAATAGATTTGTGCGCACTGGAGCGAACACTCCCTTCCACCAGCTCCCGACTTGGAGCGGTTCCTGCCTGCAGGGGGGCCCCACCCTGGTATGTGCCTCTTTCCACCTCTTCCCTGCAGCTAAAAGCTTACTAGCAGGAAGAGGATAGGCCAGGGAGGCTCCTGCGGAAGGCGGGTGGGAGCCTGAGGGCCAAGGTTGGGAGGAGGGACGGCAGCTAGACTGGAAATTTAGGTGACTAGGCCGGCGAGAGCAGGTGGGGGAGCTGTGACCTCAGCTCTGCCCGGAGACCCTGGAGTTTTCACCCCTAGGTTGGGGGCAGAACCTGCTGAGCCGGACCGCCCCCTCTCCCACACCCACTCTCAGCACCTGGAGAGGGACCTATCCTATCCGCTCTGGTCTCCGCCTCCTTTGCTTCACAGTCTTGCAGCACGTCCCAACGTACCCAGGCCCAGTACTCGGCTGCCCGCGGGATTGCACTATCCTCCCTGCCCGGCTCTGGAGGGCGTCGCGGAAGCTATGGGTATGTGCAGAGGGTTTAGGGTGGCTCCTCTACACAACCGTGTGGAAATGGCAGTCAAAGCCTACACCCCTCCCCGCCCCCACTCTTCCGCTGTCCTCAACACGGAACCGGGGAACCGCGCCACGGCCAGGCGGCCCTGGCTGGGCCCTTCTGAGCCGCGCTTCCGCCCGCAGAGGTGCTGGTCCTGGCAGGATACCGCGCGCAGAAGGAGGGCGAACTGAATCTGGCGCTCGGGGACGTGGTCCGACAGGTGTGCAAGGGACCTGCAAGGGGCTGGTTGCGTGGTGAGCTGGGGGGCCATTGTGGCCTCTTCCCCGAGCGCCTAGTGCAGGTGAGGCAGGGCCGGGGGTGGGCTTGGCGGCACGGGCGGGTCTTAGCCCGCACCCTGGGGAGCTGAGAGCCCGTTTCCCCTGGTCCTCATTTCCAGGTGATCCCGGAGGCATTGCGCGGCGCGGGAGAGGCGCCGAGACCGCGCTATCCGCGCAGCCACGGTGAGAGACCGGAGGGTGGGCGGTCGTGTGGAGCCAGCTACGTCCTGCCACCCCCAGCCCTCAGGGACTGGCGCCTTTGTGGGCGGAGCCGCTCAGCCGGTCTGTGATTGTGGGTCCTCGAGCACAATACTCCGCCCTGGGGCGGAGCCTGGAGGTGCCGAGGCGGACCCTCTCAGCCGGGACCTCGCCAGCTCAGCGGACTGGCGCCTGGCTTAAGTGCCCTCGCTCACGTCCCATTCCAGGTCGCCCTGCCAAATCTAGGAGCCCCCAGAGATGGTGCAAAGTGAGCTTCAACTACAGCCCGGAGCAGGCAGATGAGCTGAAGTTGCAAGCTGGGGAGATAGTGGAAGTGGTAAAGGAGGTGAGGGGATGAGGTGGGGAGATGATGGAGCACGTCCCCAGGTGAGGGGAGATGCCTGAAGTGAGGGTGTGGGCTTTGGGAATGGTGAGGGGCGCAGAGACGGGGAACTGAGAGAACAAGGGTGGAGGTGGTCATCGGGCAGAATCGGGGCAGAGCCAAGAGGGTACGGTTTCTAGAGAGACCTTTGAGGCAGAACGGGATGCCCCTGCGTTCAACCCCCTCCCCAGATTGAGGACGGCTGGTGGCTGGGAAAGAAGAACGGGCAGCTGGGAGCCTTCCCATCCAACTTTGTGGAGTTGCTGGACAGCGGGCCCCCAAGTGAGACCTGGACCCTGTGACCCCGTGAGACCCTGTGACCAGACTCTGCAATCTCCAATGGCCCTCCTCGTGGCGTGAGCCTGTGATTCACGCATCCTGACCCTGTGTCCCCTTTGACCTCTTCTATGATCTAAGCTGTGAACTAGCAACCCCCCTAACCTCCCTTTCCCTCACCAGGCCTTGAGAACCCAGACATGCCTTCAATCAGCCCTGATCCCCAGCGGCCTCACAAGGTAAATTGGGTAGAATGGGCACAGAGGTGGTGCATTCCTCATGGGGCTTGGGGCGGGGCGGGTGTGGAGGCTCAGCTTGTTCCTCTCTCTCCCTGCCCTCGCTAGCTGAGCAGCCTCACCTATGACAGTCCTCCAGACTACCTGCGGACAGGTGAGCATCCAGCCAAGGGATCCCTCGCATAGCCCTTCCCAAAGCCACTTTGACTTCAGGGAGGGGGGCACCCAGCTAGGAGGATGGAGGAGGGAGCCGCAGACTGATTTGGGGAGGGGAGTTGGCTTCAGAGGACTGACCTCCTCTCAGTCTCCCACCCTGAGACCTACAGGGTCCTGTTCGACTACCATCCGGAGGCCCCAGATGAGTTGGCACTGCGGAAGGGAGACGAGGTGAAAGTACTCAGGAAGGTATGAAAGGCACAGGCAGGGGAGGGTACAGGGGAGGGCTTGTTGGGGAGGGCTTGTTGAGAAGGGGTGGGGCTTGTGGAGGAAGGAGCTTGGGGACCTGGCTCACCTCCCCACAGCATCTTTCTCTCCCAGACCACAGAGGATAAGGGCTGGTGGGAAGGAGAGTCTCAAGGCAGAAGAGGAGTTTTCCCAGACAACTTTGTGCTCCCACCACCCCCCGTGAGTAGGGAGCCAGACACTCAGGTGTGTCGGGGAGGGGGTGGACAGGCTACTCTGGAGGGAGTTGGGGGTCATGGTGCTCCCTGGACACAGCTGGAGGGTCACCCCCAAATGAGGATGGACCTAGAAATGTGGGGGCTTCTGTTCAGATTTTGATACTTCTTGTTTGCACAGATCAAGAAGCTGGCCCCACGAAAAGTGGCATCACGAGAATCAGGTGGGTGCCCTGGAAGCCCGGGATTGGGGTGAGGGGTTGTCCGGGAGGCCCGGCAGTCCAGCTTCCTGTGAACACCCACAGCCCCCCAGTGGTTCGGTGCACCTGCTTAGGAACTAAGTCCTGGTGGGCTAAGGGTCTGTTAGCGATGTATGTGGGTCAGTATTGTGTGTGTCAATATGTTCATGTTTCTCTGTCTCTTGAGAATGCAGCTCTGAGTGTGTTTATATTCATTTCATTTTTTTGTAAGAAAATATATGGATTGATGTGTCTATGAGACTGTATGTTCATGTGTCTTTTAAGTATGTCTATGAATAGCTCTGTATATGTGTCTGTGGGGATGTGGGTCTTTAATTTACCTTTTAATGTAATATTTTACATATGCCAAGAATATATATGCATATATATGTATGAGTAAATATATATAAAATATATTTTATATTAAAATAATTTATATTAAATAAATTATAAAATATATTATAAGTTATATAATATATAAATTATAATAAGTAGATATAAATGAATTATAATTTATAATTATAAATTAAATATACATTAATAAATTAAATATAAATTATATATAAAAATATATATATCGTGCTTTAAAACTACATGAAAAGCCATGGTCTATCACTCAAACCCAAGAAGTAGAACATTGCCATGAGTTTGTGTGCATGTTCTTCCTCATTCTCATTCTGCTACTTCCCCCACACCAAAGGTAACCACTGTCCTTAATTTTTAATGAGTTCTCGTGAATTTTTAAGTTTATGTACATAGGTGTGTGCCTAAACAATGTATCACTTAATCTATTTTTGCTTGTTTTTGAGCTTTATAAAAATGCTATCATATGTTTATAGTCTCTAGGACTTGCTGTTTCTAATCAGCATTATGTTTCTAAGATTCATCCATGTTGTGTGTATATGTAGTTCATATGTTTTTCTTTGCTGTATAATATTCCTTGCTATAACCTGAGGTGTTAGGGAATCACCTTAGTTTATGTATGTATCTGGTCTCTTCCTGATGTTGGACATCTTTATTGTTTCTAGTTTTTACTATTACAAATAGTGCTGCTATGAATATTCATGTGCCTGTCTTCTGGTATGTAGGCATAATTACTTCTCTAGGATATAATTCTAGGATTGGCACTGCTAAATTATAGGGTATATGAATGTTAAACTTTTACTAGATAAAGTCAGATTGTTTTCCAAAGTGATTTTATACTTCGACACTTCACCATCTGTGTATAAGAGATCTTTATTATCCAAACCCTCTTGGTATTATCTGATTTCATTATTTTTGTGAATCTAATAGATACAAAATACCATCTCATTGTGAACTTAATTTGCATTTCCCTAGTTAGTAATAATTTCTTGGAGATCTTTATATATTCTGAATCTCAGTCCTTTATGGGTTATACATATTAAAGTGTTGCTTTTTATTTATAAGTGCTTTATCTGTGTAGCATTGATTTTAAAGTGTGACCCAATTACAGCTTTTTTCATATAGACAGTCTCTTGTGCCAGCATTATTGATTGTTTTCTGCATGTGGGTTTTACACAACTGTTTTATGAGATTTATTCCTAGATACCTCAGAATTTTTATTGTGTCTCTGAAAAAGTTAGATATCCTTTTGTTTATTATAGGAATATAGAAATGCATTGATTTTTGTATATTGACTTTATAGCCAGCCATGGTGGTAACTGTTTATTTTAATTTATCTATCTATCTATCTACTTTTTTATCCTCACTCGAGGACATGCTTATTGATTTTAGAGAGAGGGGAAGGGAGGGATAGAGAGAGTGGAGAGAAACATCTTTGTGAGAGAGAAACATCAATTGGTTGCTTCTTGACTGAACCCAGGCATGTGCCCTTACCGGGAATCGAACCAGCAACCTTTCGATTCACAGGCCACCACTCAATCCACTGAGTCACACCAGCCAGGGCTAGATTCTTAATAAATTTTCTATGAAGACAGTCATGTCATCTGTGTAATCTGTGAGTAATGTTAATTTTGTTCTACCTTTTCCATCCCTTATGCCTTTTAATTTCTCCCTCCCTCCCTCCTTCCCTCCCTTCCTTCCTTCCTTCCTTCCTTCCTTCCCTCCCTCCCTCCCTTCCTTCTTTCTTTTACTGTAGAGGCTAGGATCTCAGTATAATATTGAATAGAAGTGGTGATGCTGAACATCATTACCATGTTTCTGATTTTAAATGAAATGCTTCTGTTGGAATATGTTCCCAGTTTTTCTTAATAACTTTGCATTTATTTTTACCACCCTCATCTGATTATCAATGTTAGACAGGACCAATGAATGAGTTAAGGAGTATGTACTTTGTTTCTTAAATATCTGGTAGATGTTATATATGATGGAAATCATCTTTCCTGGAAAGGTGGTAAAACTTGCCTGTTTTTTTTTTTTTTTTTGTAATGGGAAAAATATATTTAAATTTCTTTAATAGTTATAAACAAGTCTAGCCAAAATTCTGTTCTTTCTTTCTTTTCTTTTTCTTTTCCTTTTTTAAAAAAGATTTTATTTATTTATCTTTAGAGAAGGGAAGGGAGAGACAAAGAGAAGGGGAGAAACATCAGCGTGTGGTTGCCTCTCACACACCCCCTACTGGGAACCTGGCCGGCAACCCAGGCCTGTGCCCTGACTGGGAATCAAACTGGTGACCCTTTGGTTCGCAGGCTGTCACTCAATCCACTGAGTCCCATCAGCCAGGGCTCTTTTCTTTTTATTAAAACAACATAAATTTAATATCTCACACTTTTGGAGGCTAGAAATTTGAAATCAAGATATTGGCATGGCCATGTTTTCTGTGAAGGCTCTAGGAGAAGAATCTTTTCCTTGTCTCTGCTTAGCTGTGGTAGTTGTTGCTAGCAGTCCTTGGCGTATAGATGCATCCCTCTTTATATGGTCTTCTGCCCTGTGTGTGTGTCCAAATTTCTCTCTTCCAAATGATACCAGTCATTGGTTTTAGGGTCCACCCTAACCCAGTGTGACCTCATCTTGACTTGATTACATCTACAAAGACCCATTTACAGTGCTCTTCAATGGCTTCACCCCGGAACTCAGAGGGGAAGAAATCTGGCACTTAAGAGACTTGCACGGACCACATTCTATCTCCTGGTCCCTAGTTAACAATGGCTGGCCAAAAATCTGGATACAATTGTTGAATAGGATATTTGTGTAAAGTTGTTCATAATCTTCTCTTATAATCTTTTAAGTCTCATCTGTATCTGAAGTTATAGTTTCTTTCATTTCTAAGAATGTTTATTCCCTCTGGTTTTTTGTTCAGTCTTGTCAGAGTTGTTAATATATTCAAGTACTTAAGAAAATCTTATCGTACCTTTTTCATTGTGGTTAAAAAATATAAGATTTGCCTCCTTAATCACTTTTAAACATTTTTTAAATATTTTATTTATTTATTTTTAGAGAGATGGGAAAGGAGGGAGAAAGAGAGGTAGAGAAACATTGATCCTCTCCCATGGCCCACAACCCAGGCATGAGCCTTGACCAGGAATCGAACCGATGACCTCTTGGTTCACAGGCCAGCGCTCAATCCCCTGAGCCACACCAGCCAGGGCCTTAATCATTTTTAAGTATACAGTTGTGTTAACTATATGCCATCATTTTTCAACAAACATCTCTAGAAAGTAACTTTATTCTTTTTACTCTAGTTTGTTAGTTTTTTCTTTGGTGATAAATTGGTGAGTTTAGATTATATTAATCATAATTATATTTAACTTTACAGTCTAAATTGAAAGTTTTAAACTTTCTCCTGAATACTCTCCCAAATATTATTGCTGAATTGTTATTTCTTCTTTCAGTTCTATCAATGTTTCCTTCATGTATTTTATGGCTTTGTTGTTAGGCACATATACCTATACATTTACAATTGTTATATCTACCTATTTATTATTATGACCTCTTCCTCGTTGTCTCTAGTAATTTTTCTTAAAGTTTTTTTCCTGATATTAATATATAATTACTATTCTGGTTAATATTTGTGTGGTATATCTTTTTACAAACTTTTTTTCTTTTTTAGATTTTATTTATTCATTTATTTTTAGAGAGAGGGGAAGGGAGAGAGAAAGGGAGAGAAACATTGATGTAAGAGAGAAACACAGATCATTCAGTTGCCCCTTGTACTCACCAGACCAGTGACTGAATTTGCAACTGTGATATGTGCCTTGACTGGGAATCGAATCAGCAACCTTTCACTTTGCGGACTCTGGCCACCCAACTGAGTCACACCAGCCAGGGTTCTTTTCCCAACCTTTTACTGTCAACCTGTTTGTATTTTTGAATCTCTTATAGTTGGATATTGCTTTTTTTTTCTTTTTTTTTTAATTTAGTCTGACAATTTCTGCCTTTTAAGTGAGGTGTTTAGACCAGGAATTAGCAAATTATGGTTCATGGACTAAATCTGCCTTACTACCCTTTTCGGGGGGGAAAAAAAAACCCAATAAAAAATACCCAGCTTTGTTGAGTTAAAATTCACATTCCACACAATTCATTCACTTAAAATATACAACTTAGTGGTGGCTAGTGTATTTATAAAGTTGCCCAACACTGCCACCATTTTAGAACATTTTCATCATTTCCAAAAGAAACCTCGCACTCTTTAACCTTTACTTCTTCAGTCTCCTCTCTCCCTCTGACGAGCCTTAGACAACCACTAATCCTATCATACAATATATATGGTCTTTTAAAATGGGTTTCTTTCACCTCACATAATATTCTTAAAGCTCATTAATTTTGTAGTATGTTTTATATTTTATTCCTTTTTATTGCCCAGTAATATTGCATTGTATAAATGAGTACATCACATTTCATCCATTCATTAGTTAATGGATGTTTGAGTTTTTTCTACTTTTGGCTATGAACTTTCATGTGCAAGTTTTTATTTGGATATGTTCCATTTATCTTGGGTATATACCTAGAAAAGGAATTGCTGGGTGATATGATAACTTTATGTTTAACTTTGGAAAGCACTTCCAGCCTGTTTTCCAAAGTGATTGCACCATGTTGTATTTCCACTAGCAGTGAGTGAGGGTTCCAATTTCTCCACATTTACACCAACCATTGTCATTCTATCTTTTTTTATTATAATCATCCTAGTGGATATGAAGTGGTATCTCACTGTGAATTTGCTTTGCATTTCTCTGATGGATGATGGTGTTTGGCATTATCTTTATTAGGTATTTGTATATCTTTTGGAGAAATACCTATTTGGGTCCTTTGCCCATTTTTTTAATTGGGTTATTTGTCTTTTTATTGTTTGAACTGTAGGAGTTCTTCATATATTCTGGGTAGAAGTCCCTTATCAGATATATGATTTGCCTCTCTCTCTCTCTCTCTCTCTCTATTTAGATTTTATTTACTTATTTTTAGAGAGAGGGTATGGGAAGGAGAAAGAGAGGGAGAGAAACACTGATATGGAAGAGCTACATTAATCACTTGCCTCTTGCATGCCCCCAACTGGGGACCCAGCTACAACCCAGGCCGCAACGCAGGCGCGTGCCCTGACTGGAAATCGAGCTGGCGACCTTTCACTTTGCAGGCTTTGCACTCAATTCACTGAGCCACACTAGCCAGGGCACTTTTTTCCATTTTTTGTATTGTCTTTTTACCTTTTTTTGTTTGTTTGTTAGTTTATTTTGTTCTTTAGATTCCACAGATAAATGAAATCATGGTATTTGTCTTTCTCTGACTGACTCATTTCAACCTTTTTACTCTTTTGATGGTGTCTTTAGATGTACAAAAGTTTTAACTTTTGATGAAGTGCCATTTATCTAATTTTTCTTTGGTTGCTTGTGCTTTTGGTATTAGATCTATGAAACCAATACCCAACCTAAGGTTACGCCCCAAACTGATTGCGTTCCCTTCAACCATGACAGTGAACCTGCTGATCCTGGACCTGCCCCACACTCAGAAAGTCAATGTGGGGTGGAGAATGGAGGGGGGGATCGTTGCGGGGGTGGGTGGGTAGGCAAGAACACCATCAAGCGCAAATGCTTCAGAGTATTTTATACCTTTGGTCCATTTCCAGAGTACTGAAATGGTTGCTTTGTCACTTTTGTCCAGCTTTAAAGTTGCCGTGTGGGGTGCAAATTTGTCTACCACCTCGTTCAGCCATAGTCAAGCCCTGCTTCTATTATCCATTCCTTTAAACATTGCTTTCAAATTGTTCATGCCTTGTCTCACTATACTTACAAGTATAGATTTCTAATTCTCTCTCTAGCTTTTTGGCTATGTCTAATCTGCTGTTTAACCTATACATTGCATTTTGTTTCAAGAATGCTATTTTCATTTCTAGTAGTTTGGCTTTCTTCCTTTTTTTCCCCCCCTTCACATCTGCCTGTTTGTTACTGATGGCCACTATGTTGCAGGCTCATCCTTTATTTCTTCAAATGTTTTATACAGAGCTGCACTGTTTTCTCCACCTGACAATTTCAGTATCTGCTGTGTGTTGTGTCTGCTGACTCCTGCTCTCAGGGGCCTGTCCCTCATGTGCTTTATGACCTTTGTGTGCGAGCTCATGACTTGCTCTCAGGCTGTGGGAGTCTTGTACGCCTTAGCCGGGGAAGGCTTCTCCCGGAGACGGCCGGCTTCTGCCCCTGACTGCTGGTCCCAGGCTCGGGCGTCCTAGCGGTGCTGCCCCCTCACTGGCATCCTGGGCCCCGTTTTCCCCTTTCTGTGGCCCTCCCCTAACCTCTTTTAAGGCCAACAAGGCCCCCAAATTGTATCCTAAGCAGGATACAATTCCTGTTTGGTGTGAGAGCCCCGCAGGGCACCTAATCAGTCAGACTACCAGAAGCAGAAGTGAAAGTTAACATTTTAAAGCAAGAAGACTTGACTTGGGGTGGTGAACACTCAGTACAGTATACAGATGATGTATTATAGAACTGTACCCCTGCAACCTATATAACTGTATTAACCAATGTCACCCCAATAAGTTCAACTAAGAAACATTTTAATGAACTTTGTCTATATACCAAACACTCTTCTAAGCTCCTCATGTGGATTAAGTCCCCCAGACTTCACAGCAACCCTGCAAGATGTGTACTGTTGTTATCCGTGTTTTATGGATGAGGACCTTGGGCCACAGAGAGGTTAGTCACCTCCCCAAGTTTTCACACAGCTGCCAAGTCATTGAGCAAGAACTCAAACCTGGTATCTGGTTGGAGGATCCCTGTTCTTGCCCACCACGGTGCGGCGTCTGAGGATTTGTGTGCATACCTGTGTGATAATGTGTGTGTGCGTAAATTTCAGCCTGTGTGCATATGCCAGAGTGGCCGTTTGTATGTCCATGGATATGAATATCACTGTGTGTGACTGCTTTCAGGTGTTCCCTCTGATGTCACCTAAGTGTGACCTCTTTCTATAATTGAAAATTATATATATTCTGCTCTGGCTGGTGTGGCTCAGTTGGGGCATTGTCCCGTGCACAGAAATGTTGCAGGTTTGATTCCTGGTCAGGGCACATGTCTGGGTTGCTGGTTCGGTCTGCAGTCAGGGTGCACACGAGAGGCTACTGATTTTCTCACATCAGTGTTTCTCCCCCACTCTCTCTCCCTCCCTTCTTCTTTCTCTAAAATCAATAAACGTGTGCACAGGTGAGCATAAAAAAAATTATACTTCATTCTCCTTCAATAATAATCATAACTCTTCTGACACACTACGTGTTTTACTTCTTTTGCTTATGTCCACTTCCCCAGTAGAACACACGTTCCCTCAGGCTCTGGGGGGGGAAGACCACTCCGTTCATAGGCAGGGAGAGTGCAGGGCGAGTACAAAGCCCAGGCTGGAGGCTACTGCCTCAGTCCAGGTGAAGATGGTGGTGACTTGATCTAGAGCACACAGTGGCAGAGGTGGTGACAACAGGTGGATGTAGGACATGTTTTAAAGTTAGAGCGGACAGGATTCACTGATGGGTTGGATGTGTGCAGCACAAGGGTATAGAAGAGGTCAAGGGTCACTCCTGGTTTCATCGCATGAGCAAGCGGGTGAATGGGTGAGGTAGGGAGCGCTAAGACGGGCAGGTTCAGAGGGCAGAGAGGTTAGGAAGCAAGAGGGATGTTGGCATGTGTTGAGTGTGTGATGCCAGTTAGCTCTCCAAGTGCAAATAACGAGAGGACAGTCGGATATGAGTCCAGGGAAGAGGAAGGAGCTCGAAATGGAAATGTTGGAGTCGCTGGCTTATTAGTGATAATGAAACCTGTGATGCTGGGCAAGGTCTCTGAGAGAGTAAATGAGATGCAGAGCCAAAGAAGTTTAAGGGAGGGTGAACTGGAAGGTGCTGCCACGGTCCAGGGCGGAGATGAAGCCTGAACCAGTCGCAGCGCTCAGCAGGGGCAGGTCTCAGGAAAGCATGGAGAAAAGCCCCGGTAGGACTTGGAGCCACCTCCCCCGCAGAGGCTTCCCTGATCACTCCTCGGGGTGCTCCCACAGTGCCCCGCGCCCGCGCGGCCCGAGGGAGGTCAGCTTCCCAGAGCTCCCAAGGACCAGAGCATATGCGGTTCATCTCCTGCCCCCCATCCCTCTGCACAGCACAGGGCAAGGGGCCAGCGGCTTGGATGGGTGAGAACAAATGCCGCACTCCCCTCTTCTCTCCCAGCTCCCATTAAGGAACCAAAGAAGATGATGCCCAAGACAGCCCTCCCTACGGTCAAGAAGCTGATGACAGCCCACACTGGGCCCAGCAAAGCCAAGTAAGGAGCAAGGTGGGGTTGGGGGGAGGGGAGGGTGCAAAGGAAACGCCGTTCCCCTCCCTGTACCACCTGGGTCTGGGGGGGACATGTTGCAGGCCAGTCCGGACGCCCAGCGGAGATGGACAGAAGCGCCCCTCCCGAGACTCTGGTAGGTGCAGCTCGCCTCCCTCGGTGGGAGGAGGGCTGGGGGACGAAGCCGGTGCGAAACTTGGCATCCCACGAGGCCTGGGCCCCTGATGGTCTGCTCTTGTAGGCTCCAGTGGCAGCCTCCTCAGTGGGGGTCCGGGCCACCCCGGCAGAAAGCGATCCAGGACCCAGGCTTCCCGGCAACAGTCTGCAACTAGTCGGGTGAGAGGCCCACAGTGTGGAGGGGCAGGAGGCCAGCGGGCAGAGTCTGCTTCCCAGGGCCATGGGGTGGGAGGGCAAAGGACCCCAGGCCCAGGGGAGCCCTCAGCTGAGACCTTCCCCCACCGCCACAGGAGGAAGAACGGAGAAGCCGGGCAAAGGCCCCTCCTGTGAATAAAACCCCTCCTCTGGGCAAGACCCCCACCCCACAGAAGACCCTGTCTCCAGAGGAGCCCCCTAACCCAGATGAAACCCTGACTCCAGATAAGACCCCCACCCCAGAGGAGGCCCTGATTCTAGAGGACAAGGCCCCGAGCCCAGACGGGGTCTTTTCTGTGGATGAAGCCCCTGCTCCCGGTGTCCTACCTGAAGACCAAGCCCCTGGCCCAAAGATGGCCCCCTATGGGGATGAGGCCTCCACCCTGGAAGAGGCCTTGACCCCAGAGCGGATGCCCTCTGGAAAGGCCTCCCCTGGGGACGAAGCTCAGCTCCATCCCTTCTCTCTGGAGGCAGCCCTGCCCAAGGGCACGCCTCTCGTGGCCAGTGATGCTGAGTCCCAAGGGGAGGTCCACATGGCAGAGGAGGACCTCCTATGTGTGACAGAACACCCCCTGGATAAGAGGGACAGCTCTGCACTCCAGCCCGAGACAAAACCGGGGTCCCTGTCTGCCCTTGAGGGGGCCCACCGCCCGGAGGAGGCTGCCATCCCCCTGGGGGAGGCACCCGCCAAGGATGAGACCACATCCAAAGAGGAGGCAGCCCCTGCTCAAAAGGATCCACATCCTATCAAGCCAACTCCAGACCCTCAAGAGACTCCTACACTCCCTTCACTGGTCCCGCAAAATCCCAGGGACAGCAAAAGTGACAGAGAAGACATAATGAGGCTACAGGGCGAGGTGGAGTCTTTGAGGAGGGCTCTGGAGCTGCTGGGGGCGCAGCTGGAGTAAGTGGGGGAGGGCAAGGAGGAGGTCGGAAAGAGAAGGGAAGGGGGCAGCTCGGACCAAACCCTGCCCACCCCTTCCCCACGCTCTCTTGTCCACAGACGAAAGCTGACGGACATCTGGGAGGAGCTGAAGAGTGAGAGAGAGAAGCGCAGGTTGCTGGAGGTGGGTGCGGTGCGAATCCCCGGCTGGGAGGGGCTGGTTGGTGGCCCTCCCCCGACGCCTTCTTCTCACTAGGTTCAGCTGAAGCAGAGGACCCAGGAGTCCGGGACCCCGGGCTCCAGCCATGCGCAGACGCAGATGCACTGAGGGTGGATACCCCCGGGAAAGACCAAAGTGGGGCCTGGAGGGGAGTCTGCTCCGGCCACCCACATCCTTGCACATGACTCTGGGAAACCCAGGAAAGTAAACTTCGCTGTGTACGCACTGCCTGCCTGCCTGGTCTGTGCGGGGGCGGAGCCTCTGCGGCGAGGGCGGGGCCAGGCTGGCGCTCAGCATTCCCGGAGGTCTCTCCCTGGCACATCTGGCCAACATGTGGCTCTCATTACCGTTCCCAAGGCCTGCGCGCGTCTATTTTTACCCACCGGATGGGGCGGGGGGGTGTTGGAGGGGGCGTCTCCTTCGGACGCCAGCGGGCAGGAGGGGCCCAGGCTCAGGCAGGGTCAGGCCCGGCCTGCGGCCGGATTCCGGAATCCTGCTGTGCGCCAGTTCCTCTGGCGGCCCAGCTTTCGAATCCCCGGACCCCTCCCAGGTGGCTCCTCTGTCCCCTCCGCTCAGGACTCATGAAACTCACCTCCGCTTAGCCAGGCACACATGGTGACACTGGGGCTAATAGCACCTTAGCATCAAGGTCAGCCTGGCCAGGCCTGCTGTGTGTGTGTGTGTGTGTGTGTGTGTGTGTGTGTGTGTGTGTGTGTTTGCAGTGATGCATGAACCCCGGACATTTACAGGGACGGGTGACGTGTGTCCAGGCGTGTGCCGGTAAGGAATGCATTTGTGAGGAAGTTCGAGTGATACTTGTTCTGGGGGAGACTGGTGAAGTGCTGGAGTGTTTCCGCCATCTGTGAAGTGAACGCAAGCATGTGCGCTGAGGACGGGGTGACGGCGGTGGTTAGCCTGGTACAGGGGGCTGGTGGGGCCGTAGCCCAGGGGCCCTCTGCGTGACAGGAGCCTGCGGAACGCTGGAGGCAGGGGGTAACAGAGGGAGACTGAGTCACTAAGAATGCAGCTTTCATTGGTCACTTCACCTCTTAACTGTCCCCTGGAGCGGGGATGGGGACCCTGTGTCCTGCCCTCCCCCCAGGGCCTTCGGGCAGGACTGGGGAAGGGCGCCTCCCAGAGTGTGGGGATGCACGCCCAGTAGCACCGTGGGAGCTGTGGGGGCGGGGCCGACTTAGCACCTGGGCTGCTACGAGCTTGGGTGCACGTCCAGTACCTAGAGCGCCCTGCAGTGGGAACGAGGCCCGGTCAGTAATAGTGCATGCGGCCCAGGGTGCCCGTGGCCGTGGGGCCGGGTCCCAGCGTGCCGGTGCCCAGCAGGTCCGGCTGCCCCGTGCGCCAGATCTCTCGCAAAATCCGCTCCCGTTCCTCCAGGCGCTGCGCCCGCTCCAGCTCCTCTGCCGACGTGAAGACGTTAACGCTCAGGGGCCCATCGGGCTCCGTGGACAGCTCAGGGCCGGGCAGCGTGTCGTCTTGGCCCAGGCGCGTCACCGTGTCCTCTTCGTCCTCCTCTTCGTCCTCCGCCTCCAGGGTGCTGCGGGGGTCCCGGCGCCGCGCGGGGACCCGGGGCCGCGGGCGGGGCGCGCAGGAGATGCTGATGACTACCAGGCACAGGGTTAGCAGCAGGCCAAAGCAGACGCCCAGCACGAAGTAGAGACCAAAGCTCTCGGGGTTAGCTGGAGGTCAGAGGGCAGAAGTCATGGAGGGGCCCTGGCGGGTGGGAGTCATTCCATCTCGAAAAGACTCCAGGTTTTAAGTTTGGGGGACAAGGGCAGTACCTCCTATTTGAAGGACATTAGGTAGCCGTCATCGGGCAATGGGGGGCAGTGAGGGATGGGGGTAATTGGTTGTAGGTGACTAGCTGCGGGGGCGGGGGGTGGTGATCATAATAGCAGGGGTGAGGAGGGAAGGGGTGTAGTGGGGCCTGAGAGGGACAGGGAGGGGTCCATCCCCGGCCGCCCTCACCGCGGATGTGTGCGTAGGCCGCCAGGCTGTTGCTGAGCAACTCCATGTCTCTTCTGGGGGCATCCATGCTGCTCGGGGGGGACAGCTCCCCTGTCAGCCTGTGGGGTCAGCATGGTCAGATCCTAATCCCCAGCCTCGGGCTGACTCCGACCCCGCTTTCTCCTCGGGGCAGCCCCTCTCCCTGGAAGAGCAGCCCCAGGTCCACCCTGGAAAGAGCGCGTCCCGACTTCGTTGCAGACTTGGGCCGCATCTGGGGATCCTGCCCCTGCGCACGGATGCCCCTCCAGCCTGGGGGTCAGCGAGTGGGCGCAGGAGGCTCCGCTCCCTCTTGAGGTCCCCCAAAGAGGTCCGGTTTCGCTGTCCCGGGAGCCCCATGGTGAAGAATCGCGGGTGTCTTCCGCTCCCTCTGGGCGAGCTCCGGCCAGGGGAGGCCGCCTCCCTCTCCCATCCCGCCCGCCCCCAGGGAACCCGCCCGCCCGCAGGCCCGGGCTCACTCACCGTCAGCGCCCCGTTTCCCCACGGACCGGCCCCAGCGCCTCCAGCGGTCGCACACACCCGGGCCCGGCCGCCCCGCCCGCTCGGCTCGGCTTCCAGGCCGTGGCAGCGCGGGCCGGACACGGACACGGGCCGATGGACCAGCCGGCGGAAAGTTTCCTCGGAGGAAAGAGGAGGGACGGGGCGGGGCGGGGCAGCGAGGCGGGGAGGGAAAGGGCCGGCGGAGAACAGGGAGAGGAGGGGGGAGCGAGGCCTGCGGGGCGTCTTATCCCCCCCACAGGAAACCGCAGGGGAGGCGGGTTCCAGGGACCCGCCCCCAGGCTACGAATAACAACAATAATAATAATGAGGAGGATGGAGTTCTGCCTAGGTGCCCGTCAATGGGCTAAAGGCTTTACCATATTCTTTTATTTAATCCTTCTTTTTAATAACGCTATAATGCGGTGTCATTATCCCCACTTGGCAGATAAATAAACTGAGTCAAGGAAAGAGTGAAAAGTTTGACAGAACGATCAGGTCAGGATTTGAACCTGCTGCTCTCTGACCCTAGAGCCTGGCTGAGCTCTTAACCCTGTCCCCACGCCTTGCTCTCCCTCTCAGCGGTCTTCTTCACCCAGGGAAGACACCCCGCTTTTCCTCAGGCCAGACGTCCGCGCTCAGCCAGACCCTCAACCCAGGACCTGAGGGAAGGGACTGTCGTCCTCTCCTCCCAGGGCCCAGGCCTGAGTGAGTCCAGCTGGTGGAGCGCTGGTCAGCAGGGTTAATGAATGCTGGACTCAGGCTTCAAGCCAGACCCAGGCCAGCCTTGCAGAACCCAGCCTGGGGCCTCTGAGGGACTCTGTTCTGTACCAGAGTCCTCGGCATAAATGCCTTTCCCTTCTGTCTAAAGCTGCCTGTGCACAGACGTTTCCACACGGGCTCAGGGCTGTGCGTGCAACGTGTAGTGTGATCAGTGTGTGGGCCTGGGTCTTCCTGCACAGCTCCCAGCCCCGCCTTGTGGGCCCCCCTTCCTGTGCTGGGGCTGGGGTGAGGGGGAGGCTTTCTTGGCGGGAGCCTCAGGGAGGAGGAGGGAAGGAAGGGGGGAGAGGAAATTGCAGACATAGCTGAAGGCGCTGCCTGAGGCCTGTGGGCCAGTGACCCCCCTCTCTGCCCAGGCTAGAGACCCCCCACTCCAAGTCCTGAGACTGGGTTCAAGCAGAGGGCAGATCTTGATGGGAAACGGACTAGGACTAGCTCCCCTGGGGGGGCGGGAAGAGACTCCTGGGTGTCTTTGGGGCTATTTGGTCTGCTTTGTGAGGATGTGGCACAATGTCTGACCATAATCCGTATATTTGTGTGTCTATTTTTGTGTTGTATCTACTGGAGCATTTTTGTGGGGATGGACATATGTGTGTGTAAATCCATACAGCCCGACGGAGCACTCTGCCTAGCACTTTTTGGTAATGGGCGTTCAGCAGTGAACAGAACAGACACAAACCTTTGCCCTGATGGAGCTGACGCTAAGGGGGACAGGCAGACAATGCATGAGGAAGAGAACCTTGGCTGCTGCTGAGCGGTCAGAGGATGATGGAATCAGGGAACGTCATGGCGAACACCTGGGCGGCTCTGCAGGGGGCCCTCTGAGGTGAGCGCTAGGTCCCCAGGGGGGCAGCTATGCCAGCATCTGGGTGGGGCGGAGTGTTGGGCAGGAAGCATGGCCAGGGCCCTGAAGCAGAGTGTCCTGGGGTCCCTGTCCCTGCTTCAGGGGCGGAGAGGCATGAGCAGGTGACGGGGTGACCAGGAAGAGGCTGCGGGCCCTGTGGGGGAGCTCAGGTGCTGTTAGCACCACGGGGGAGCCCCTGGAGTTTTAATCAGGAAGAGTGTCATGGTGCGGTGAAGCGCTTTGGAGAGATCCCCGAGGGGCGCGGTGTGGGATGAGCCACGCAGGGTGAGAATGGAGGCCAAGCTGTGAGCAGGCCGACAAACGCCCAGGCCGGCAGGGGCAGAGGAGGTGAGTGAAGGGAGCGTCAGCAGGGCCTCCTGCATGGGATCTGGGCACAGAGGAAGAGGAATACAGGACAGCGACTCGGTATTGGACCCAGACACCCAAGGAACGCTTAGGTGGGGAGCAAGTTTTGGGCAATTCGAGTTTCATCTGAGATAGATGTCCAGGCAGAGGAATCAGACAGGCTGGCGGAGCCCTGAGGATTCTGGGCTGGAAATGTATTTGTGAGTCCTCAGCACCCAAGGTGGATCGAACACCCCGGGCAGTGGGCGAGATCACCCAGGGGGCAGGGAGAGAAGGGATCTGAAGCCTGAGTACTGGACGCTCCAACCCCGAGGGGTGTGGTGGAGGAGGAGTCAGCCAGAGAGATGAGTGGCAGGGGGCGGGGGTTGCGGGGAGCCCTGGCCAGAAGCAGGACGCCATCAGCCATGTTAAACTGGGCCGAGGGATGAAGGTGAGGCCAGGATCTGATCACTGGCTGGCATATTGGTGGGCTTCCATGGCTGTATCAACATGCTGAATGCCTGCCATCCATGGGAAGATTAGTGCGTGTTTCGTCTGTGCTTGTGGGACCGAGCCTGGGCGTTGGAGATGTGTGCCTGTGTATAACACATACACGTGTTTGTCTCCGTGTGTGCCAGCCTGGCTGTGGGGGTAGGGGGAGGGCTGTAAGATTTTTTTTTCTAATTGCTTTAAGGGCAGGTTTCATAGAAGAAATGGGGGTTAGAAATAGATAGATCTGGCTAGGTCAAGGGGAGTAAGAGATGCATTCTGGGTCTAAGGTTTTGGATATCTTTGCGTTGAGCTGTTTCGTGCATCCCTGTGCACATCCCTGGGTGCCACTACCTCCAGGCAAAGGTATGTCTGGGTTGGTGGTGGCCATGCTGGGGCGGAGGCAGTGTTGAGATCATTGCTGGTTCCTTCAGAGAGGGACACACGGCAGAGCAATGCATGTGGCCAAGCCAGGCCAGGTGGGAGAAGTGGCCGCCTTGCCCTGGAGGGTTGGAGGAAGCTGTGGGCTGTTCCTACAGGCCCTGGGGGAGATGCCCAGGGCTCTGGCCCATGTGGCCATCTGCACAGTCCATGTGACCTCCTGGCCACCTGCCTGTCTGCTTTTCTGCCTGCTTCTCCCCGCCTGCCGGCCCGTCTGCCCAGCCACCTGCTTTCCTGGAGGGCTGACGCGGATCTCTCTGCATATCTGTCACCTGCCTGGCCCCCATCCCCTCTATCCACCTGCTGATTTTCTTCCCTGTCTGCCGGCCTAGGACTGACCTGCCACCTGCCCACCTGTTCCCTTGTTGGCGGCCTCTCTACCCTCTTGTCTGTGTGTGAGACTAGAGATTAGTCACCTTGGGAGGAACAGAGAGTGATGTTAAGATGAAACACAGGAAAGACAGGCCTTGATGGGAGGTCAGAGGGCTGAGGGATCCAGAGCCTCTTGGTCCAGTGCGGGGGGCTGGCGTATTCAGGGTCTAATGCAAAGCCGACTACTCCCTCCCCTGGCAGCCAAGCTGGGGCTGGCCCTGGCTGCTCCGTGTGCCTGGCTGTTCTGTTCCTGACCCTGGGACCTCACCCCACTGTGGGGTAAGAGGCTGCCTCGGTCTTGGGTGGAGGGAAGAAGGGGACTCACTCGAGGACTCCTAAGGCGGGCCTGGTTCTCTGCCTCCTGAGCACCTGGGATGGCTGTTGGGAAGAGGGCAACGTGAGAGTTTGCGAAATGACTAAGAGTAATTGCTATTGAGTCCTGTTGCGGTACCTGGTGTAACAGTGAGAAATTGTAACCCACCCACCATTCTTTTGACATTGTTTCTGTAGGTACTGACTTCAACTAATATGTATCTTGTCAATGAACAGCATGTTTGTGTAAGAATCCTAGGAACTAACTTCGGAAGATACAAAACTTGGCCTTCAGGCATCCCAGCTCAGGGAGATTTGCTGACCTTCCACCGTGGAGCCCGGATGATGTGAAGCCAGGATGACGTGCATCCAGGATGACTAAACCCGGATGACGCACGTGGGACCATCACTGGCCTGATTGGAATGGACCATGTTTGTCTGCACGTAGAGAACTTTGCAACCCCCTCCCTTGATCTCTTTGCTCTGTTCCCCTCTCCCTCCTTATAAAAACTTCTGCCTCCATTGCGAGGGGGAGATGAGCTTTGAGATGTGAGTCCCCCATCTTCCCAGGGAGGTGGGCTTTGTGACCCGAGTCCCCGTCTTCCACGTGGCTGGCATGTGAATAAACCACTTTCCTTTATATCAGCACCTGCCCCTCAAGCACGGGCTTTCGCAGCGGGGGGCAGCCAGACCTGCTGCCAGACACTCGGGCACTCTGCTAGCTGTGGTGCTGCCTCAGCCCCTCAAGTCCTCCCAGTACCCCCGTAGTTTGTAGGGTGACTCCCATTGTAGAGAAGAGGAAGTGAGGCTCAGCAAAGTTAAGTAACATATCTGTGGTCACATGGATGTAAGGGGCAGGGCCTGAATTTGAAGCTCAGAGCCCATGCTCCCGGCTAGTCTTCCACAGGTCATGGTTCTCCACCCTGTCAGACCCAAAGCTGCGGCGTCACAATTCTCTGTATTGTTCCTTTTATGCTCCTGAAAGAAATTTATGGCTAATATACCCACCTCCACATCTGATATAAAATACATACACACATATACATATATGTGGGTCTTATAAACAAATAAGTACTTGTGAAGTGATCAACTGTGGGGAAGGCGACAGTTAATGAATGCAGATTGACACTTGAGATACTGTGGAGGTGTTGGTGTCTGGAACAATGAAGAACTTTTGGTAAAATTCTGACCAAAACAGAGTACACATCCCTCTGCTCTACACAGTAGTTGCATTCCCCGAAAATTCAGTCTGCATTATGTATACACAAGTCCTTCGTGTTTACGTATACAGTGGAGTTAGATTCTTGGCTCTGGCGATTATAAACAAGTTTTCACTCATGTCATGCAGGATGTGGCATCTGCCTTCCTTGTGGGGTTGTCTGGAATCCCTGGCTCCCACCCTCTAATGCCAGCAGCATTGTGATGACCAGCGCCCAAGTTCCCCACCCCCACATAGACACCGAGTAGATTCTTGACCTTCTGGAGCTGAACAGTGTATTTGGGGAGACAGGTGTAATCGATAGTCAAATAGATGATCTAATGATTAAGCACAATGAAGAAGAGTAACGCAGGGTAAAGGGGTTAGAGGATGCCAGGTGAACAGGGTCAGGGAAGGCCTTTCCGAGGAGGTGAGTTTTGAGCAGAGGGAAGTGAGGGAGGGAGCCATGCAAATATGTGGGGAAGAGATTTCTAGAGAGAGTAGCCAATGAAAAGGCCTCGTGGTGGAAGCTGTGCTTGGTTTGGTCAGAATCAGCATGGAGGCCTGTGTGGCTGTGACCCCAGGGTGAAGGGTGAGGGGCTGAGAAGTTAGAGAGGAGGCCAGTTTCGCGCGTGGGGTAGAGCTTTCTAAGCCTCAGACAGGCTTCTGGGTGTTGTCCTGTGTGAGACAGAAGCCATCAGAAGGGTGTAAGTAGGAGAGGGAAAAAAAATCCAATTTTAAAGGGCTCACTCTTGCCCTGGCTGGTGTGGCTCAGTGGATTGAGTGCTGGCCTGAGAACAAAAAGGTCGCCAGTTGATTCCCAGTCGGGGCACATGCCTGGGTTGCGGGCCAGGTCCCCAGTTGGGGGCGTGTGAGATGCAACTGATCATGTTTCCCTCACACATTGATGTCTCTCTCCCTCTCTCCCCGTCTCTCTAAAAATAAATAATTTTTTTTTAAAGGCTCATTCTGGCTGCTGTGTGGCCGGTCTGTCACAGGGGACAAGGAGGCCAGGAAGCTAAGAGAATGGGGCTCAGATCTCAGACAGGCGGTGGCAGGGAGCTGAGGGAAGCGGCCAACAGGACATGGGGCGTGGAGAGAGGGAGAGACATCAGATCACAGCTGACTTGGCTTAGGGGCCTGAATAAGTTAGCCACGGAGAGAGGCGCCATTCCCTCACTTCCTTTCCCACTGCAGGCAGCTGGGCAGCCTGGCTGGCTTCTCTCTGAAACTGCTCCCCCTGAGCACAGCGGAGACCAGGCAGCGGCTACAACTGATGGAAACTTCTCAGTTCTTGTTTGACTTCTCAGGAGCATAGGATGCTGTTGATCACACCCATGTTTCTGGTCCTTCTCCCTGCTTTTACTTCGGGGGCTCACAATAAGAACTGGTAAAAAGTGACCTAAGAAGTTCTGTTCAATAAACCAACAGTTGTGGCATGTGACCGGCATGCCAGGCTGGCTCTACATGCCAAACACAGTCCCTGCCTGCACGCAGCCTGCTCTCTTGGGTGTTGCTGAATATACGCCTGACACAGGGAGGTGCTTAGGGGGCACCATGCACAGGACAGAGGCTGATCTGGTGGGGGGACAGGGGGGTGGCTGAAAATGGAGACAGGCCCAGGGCGGCAGCCGGAAGAGCCCGAGATTGACGGTGCTGGGCGGGCTGTGAGGGCCCCTTCTGGTGGTGCCTCCAGGACAGCTCAGCCTATGTGGTATGGGCGAGATGGAACTGGCAAAATTCCTATTGATTTGGGAGTGGCCAGGAAGATGCGGAGCCACGTGGATGCTGGGGTGGGGGTGGGGCTGTCGGGTGAAGGTGGGGACAAGGGGCCTGGGAGTCTGCCCTGAAGCCTTTGCAGAGAACCAGGGCCTTCTCACATCCTGGAGAGATGCCACCCCTCTGGCCGTGTGGACACTTGACTGGGACAGGGCTCCTCCTGCATGGCCCTCTGCCCCTTTTATGACCTGGGCCTGCGCGGGGTTCCTGGACACAAAGCTTCAGCCTGGCCTGTGGTGTGTCTGGAGAGGGACCAGCCTACCTTCGGCTTCGCTGCTCCAGTGCTCGGTCTGCAGTCTAAATTTAAGTAAAGGAAGGAAGGAATGAAAGGAAGGAAGCCCCTTGGCTTCCTCGTGAGGGGAGGGAAGGAGCAGACGATTCAGGAAAGGGCCTGGCCTGGCCCTTATTACCCCAGCTGCCCCGGATGGGCATGCGGGCACAGGGACGCCCTCTCTCTGGCCAAGCTCTCCCCGCACCACCTGGGGGCTTGGCAGGGGCTAGAGGACCAATACTCAGCAGTTAGCAGCTGCTCTGGGACACCCCCTTCCTGCACAGGTCTGGGCTGAGCTGAGCCAAGCGGGGAGTTCCCTCTCCCGGCACTTAGGGGGAGGCTGGACCTGCCCACCTGGGAGACTACTGGGGCGTTCTGGCCCCTCCCCCATGCAAGACAGTGACAGCGTGTGGCTGGCTGGCTGCCCACCCAGCTGTGGGGGGGGGGGGCGGGCTATCCAGTGCACCTGGCGGGAGAGCCCAGAGTCGCAGGAACCCTGCCCTGCCAGGCTGGGACGGGAGGGGGCCGGGCTGGTGGAGACGCAGCTGAGGCGGGCAAGAAGAGCAGACGCACAGGCCACGGTGGCTCCAGAACAGGAAGTTTTATTGCTGACATGCAGGAAGAGTCCCCATGTAGTACAAAAATATGTCTTTATACAAATTTTTTTGTGACTTTTTGTTTCTTTACAATTGGACTTCTCTCAGCATGTGACACTCAGTGAGGGCAGACCCAACCTCCTCTCATTTGCTTTGCTGGAAATGTAATCAGACGCACGGGTTGACCTTGGAAGGGACCTCTGTCTGATAGGGCTTTGCAGACCTGGAGGATATTGCTTTTTTCAGGAGGAGAAAGACCACGTGTGGCGAGCAGGCCCGGAGGGTCTGGGCAGGCTGCTGGGCAGGGGGCGCAGCTGAGCCCCTCACAGGAGGACAGTCACCGGGGCTGGGAGCCCTAGGCCGGACTGCACTGCTACTCCCTTAGGAGACTTTTTTTTGAAATAAATATAGAAAAGAGGACATCCCTCAACCCCATAGCATGAGACCCTGGCTCTCGGTGGCCAGGCAGCTGACAGAGGCAGAGCTTGGTGCTCAGGGGGAGTAAGTGCTGGGCTCAGGCGGGCTCCCTCGGACCCACTGAGGCAGAGGCATGAGGCGCCCAAGTGCTGGGAAGGGGTGTGGGGAGGAAGGGATGTGGGTGGCCCTGCTACTGCTGGCAAGAGGTGGCCCCATTTTTTCCAGATGGGGAAACTGAGGCACAAGGAGGTTTGGGAACTTGCCCAAAGTCACTCACAGTGAGTCAGCTTTTGGGGAGGGGGCAGCTCACACTGGGAAACAAGGTCACACAGACCTTGCTCACCTTCCCACGGGGGAGCTCAGACAGGCAGGAAGGGCGAAAGGGCCCAGGGCTGCCTGGAGGGGAACACTTGGCCTTTCTGAGGGGAACTGGGGAGCGAGGGGGGGGGAGGGAAGGTCTTTGCTTGGCACTGGGTGGGGCCAAGTCCAGTGAGGGAGCATGGGAGGAGAGGGCGTTCTGGTGAGAACAGCATTTCTGGCAAGACGGGCATCCACTTCAAAATCTCGGCTCAAAAAGGGCAGCAGGGCTGTTCTCAAACCAGACACGGCCCCCCAGCTCCTACAAGTCTTCCCACAGGCCCCGCAGCCCCAGGAGGGGCTCCGGCCGGGGTGCCCTAGGAGAGACACCACATCTATCAGGGGGCAAAGGTCGGAGGGGCGATGTCCCCACCGCTCTCTGGCACAGAGAGGGGTGCGGGGAGTGAGAGGGTGTGCAAACAGAGCCCACCTGTCGGCGGCCAGCCCAGCACGCCCCTCCCCAGCCCGACCGGCACCTCTTTCACATCTATGTCAGCGTCACCTCGGTACCGTGGGGAGGGGTGGAGGAGACCGGGGTTAATGCGAGTACACAGCACCTCAGAGAAGCGACTGAGATGAGAAAAAGAACCAAGTCGCGAAAGGCCCCCCCGCCCGTCACCAGAAACAAGGAGGGACTGGTGGGCTGGAGGTGGAGAGGGGCTGGCAAGAAGGGGCTTTCTGAGCCTCGGTGTGGGGAGGAGGGGGCCCATCTCTGGGCTGTGGCCTCCCTGCTGTCTAGCCAGGCTTGGGGCAGGGAGTGGCCATGGGCCGAGCCACCTGGTGATGGGAGGGAAGTTGGTTTCAGTATAAAAATAAATATATTTGAATTCCGCTTAAGATGAGGTGAAGGTTTCCCAAAGCTTGGACTGAGGAACCTGGGGTTAGAAGGGGAGGGAGGAAACTGACCATGGGAGGGGCCGGGGAGTGGGCATTCGTTCTGGGAGCCGGCAGCGAGCTGCACTTCAGCTTATTTGGACTGTGGGGAGCAGCTGCCTGGCCAGGCGGCTGGGTGGGCTCCTCCTCCTCCTCCTCCCTCTCACTCAGTCCAGAGACAGCATGGTTAAAGAGACAGAGGTAGATTAAAACGTCATGATTAAAAGCAGATTAGTTATCTAGGCTTCTCAGATTAAAAAAACCAAACAATCAAGCAATCATTCCAAAAGGTAGCTTTGTGGTACCTCTGCTGACCCCATGTGTGACCTGGGCTGTCCCTGCCTGTCCCTGTGGCAGCCTGGGAGAGAGTTCCGCACTCCAGGGCCCAGCCCCAAGCCGGGGGTTGGCTGCGGGCCGGGAAGAGGTGGTGGGTGGAGCTGGCACCCCGGCCTGAGGCTGCTATTTCCGCAGGCAGCGCTGTGCCAGGATGGCTGCGTCCAAGGGGTTCATGGGCTGCGCGTCGTGGCCCAGCCGGCGCACGAGGGGCGCGCTGCCGAACTGCCGCTTGGGCACCCAGCTCCGGGCCTCGTGTATGGAGCTCTTCTCCTCGGCCAGCAGCAGCTGCTGCCGCATGTAGTTCTCAAACTCGTACTGGGAGCACTCCTCTGTCACCTTCGCCTTCGCGGCAGAGGGAGAGAGACAAGACAAATGGAGAGTGAGACAGTGTCCAAGGTGGAAAGAGAAGAGCAGGGGTGTCAGACTGACTGGCTCCAGGGTGCCATGCCCTTGGACCTCCCCACCTAGCTGGGTGGCAGAGCGTCTGGGTCCCTGAAGCCCTCCAGCCAACCTGGACCTCGCTCCGCTGGCCGTCCCCTTCCTACATCACTGACCTTGGGAGCTGTCACGTTACCTCCCTAGCTTCCTTGCCTGTGAGGTGGGGCAGTAATGTCCTCTCAGAGGTTATTGACGGCCCTGGCAGACCCAGTGCAGGGCCAGTGTTAAAAGACAGGCCCGGGGCTGGCGTGCTCGGCACCTGGGCAACCGTATTCTCTTATCTTGCTTCACGCTAAGCCCCCAGAGTGGCCCAGGCAGGCAGTAATGAACTGAAGGGTAGGTCCCTGTGTTAATCAGCAGAGTGGAAAAGCCGGGCTATGGAATCAGATTTGGGTTCAAGGCTCAACTCCACTACTTCCAAGCTGTGTGACTTTGGGAAATTTATTTTACCTCTCTGAACCTCAGTTTCCTTTTGTGAAACGAGGATAAGAACAAAGGCTACACAAGACTCAATGTGATGTGCTGGGGTGGGTATTCCTGTGCACTAGTGAGGGTTATTTTTAGCTGCTCAGCAGTCCTGGGACAGTGGGAGCTGGGGTGTAGGGCGTGGGGCTCCATTCTCAAGGGCCAGGCTGTGGTCCCAGGCCGGGGCCTCCTGGCCCTACCTGCCCAGGGCTTGCTGTGAAATTCTAGGGAGGGCCAGAAAGGGAAGTGACAGTCTCTCCCAAGGGCTTGGCCGAGCTCTGCCCTCCAGGGGGCACCCTAAGATCACCTAGTAGCTGCAGTCTAGAGCTCAGTCTCAGTCTCTGCTCCCACCCTGGGCCCAGCACTTTCTCCAGTGCAGGGAACAGGAGAGAAAACTGGGAGAGAATGAATCATCTGAAAAATGAAAAGCAGGAAGGTTGAAAGAGAACCCTGTGAGTCAGAGGGGCAGAGAAATGCGATCGTTTAAAGGGCCAACATGTGGCAGAGCACTTGGGCAGGAAGAGGAAGCTGAGAGGGGCCCAGGCTGGGCCACTGCGAGGCCTCCCGCTGTGGGGCCTCCACCTCATCCGGCCCACGGCCCTCTCCCCTCTCTCCGGCCACAGAACTGCCAACTGAGCCAGGCCCAGGCAGGCCCCAGGGAACGCAGGGCCAGCACTAAGGCTCCCTTTCCCACTTCAAGAGCTGGGGACAAAGCTGAGAAGGCCCTGCTGCCTGCTGGGCGCTGCCGCCTCTGCCCCTGCCCCACCTGCCCTCCCCGGAGGCTGGCCCCGCAGGACTCGGGTAGCGGCCGGCCTGGCCTTCCCAGCTCACCTCCTGGGAGCTGTCTGCATTGCCCATTTGGTCGTCGATGTCAGGAACCACTTGCAAAGGCCCGCTCAGGGAGGACAGGGACTGCCTGCAGGGGAGGCAGCCGTGTCAGATTGGCCCCAGGCAGCCCGCAGCCCCCGCTCCCCAGGGAGGCCAGGTCCCCACTGCTCTAAGCCTTAGCTGGAGCCACCAGACCTGGGGTGAGCCCCGGCTCGGCCCCTTCCTGACATGATCAACTCTGCTTCTCCAAGCAGAGTTCTCTCATCTGGTAAGGGGGGACAGCTTCTACAATTTCGCAGGCTGTTACAGGGACTCAATGAGATAATGCCCTTCCATCCCTGGCACTGATGGGCAGGCAGGGGGTGCTAGCCTAGATGCTGAGGGCTGCCGGTCCTTCCTGATCTTGCCCACGGGGAAAGTCTAGAAATCCGACCCTGCCTGGCAGAGCAAGAGGTCCACCCTCAGGCTTCTTTCCTGGTAGGATGGGCAGTGCCTATGGGGGAGCAGACCCCGCCCTGCGCCAGCCCACTAACCACGATGCGATGATGGCACTGAGGGCCTCCAGGACGTCGGCGGCGGCCAGGCGCTGCTGGGGGTCGAGGACCAGCAGTTTCCGGATGAGACACACGGTGCTCTCAGACACCCGCCCGTCCCTGATGCAGGAGAGGAGAGGGAGAGGGCTCAGGTGGGGTGGGCTGGTGCTGGGTCTCAGACCCAGGACTCCAAGCCTCACTGCGTGGTTCCTGCCCCTTGAGCCTGAATGGCTGGGCCTCCCGCCCCTCCCTCCCCAGGGAGGCAGGACTCACTCCGGGATGGTGTACTCGGCGGCCTTGATCTTGCGGAAGAGCTCCTGCGGGATGCTGTCGTAGAAGGGGAACTGGCCGTAGAGCATGGTGAAGAGCACCACACCCAGGGCCCACATGTCACTCGGCTTGCCCCGGTACGGCCGGCCTGCGGGACAAGGATGTATGCACTTAGCACAGGGTCGGGAGAGAGAACGGCCCTGGGACCCCCTCAGCTTGCCAGCTACCTGCCTGAGACCCTACCCTGGGGACCCCTCCACCTGCCACCCTCAATTTCGGTCTTCTGCCCCGCTTCCTCCCAGAGGAAGCCACACTGGCTCAGTCCTGGTAGCTTTTACTCATGCTGGTCCCTGCCCTGCTCTGCAGAGCACCCCCCGCCCTCCCCCACCCCCCGCTCAGGTGTGCCTCCTGCCTCTTCCTCCACCAGATCGTGAGCTCCTGGGCACCAGGCCTGCTCTCTGGCCCCGGCCCCCAGCAGAGCGCCTCACAGAGCAGGTGGACAACGTACATGTGGAGCTAACAGCCTCTGGACAAGTCAGCCACAACCCCATCACTATACCCTCCTGGCACCTGGCACCATCTGTAAGGACCTCTGTCTTTGTCGGTCTGTCTATTCCCTGTCTCCCCCACTGGAAGGCAAGTCCTCACACACAGATGCCATTCCGCTTTGCTCACTGCTGAGCCCAGTGGCTGCCTAGCATGGACTCTCACTTGCTAAGTGAATGACTGACCAGTTAAGTAAACTCTGTTCTAGCACTGGCAGAAACACTTTGTTTGTTTTGGGGAAGAAACACTTTTATCTCATGAAATCTCACCACAATTCTATGAATTAGATGTTTTCTGTTTTTCCAAAGAGGAAGATGAAGCCCAGGGATGTGATTTGTCCAGGATCACACAGCTGTCTGAAAAGCCCTGCTCCTCCTATTTCCAGGGAGATCCACTGTCCACCCGTCGGCAGCTAAGCTCCTCCCACATGCCAGCCGCTGCCTGGCCTGCTCCAAACGGAGGGCACGAGGATGCCACCAGCCCTCCGAAAGCCCCTGCTGCCCAGTCCCTGGGGCCACACCCCATCTGGCACACCAGCAGGCTCCGCAGCAGCTGGGTCTCTGAACATAACTCAACTCTCCACCGTGTGCAGGAGACTGCTGGCACCAGGCAGCGCCTGGACAACTGGTCCCAGAGCCTCCTGGGTGGCTGAAGATGCCTCTGGGGTGGGGGATGCTGGTTCGTAAGGGCTCACCGGGCCCACTGAGGCTCAAGCAGCCTCAGGGGGCAGGAGTGTGCCTGGAAGTGCTGTTTCAGGCCTTGGCTTTTGCCTTCAGAAGGCACCATGGACCCCCTTCACCGAGCCTGTGACTTCATCTCTAAATGGGGACGAGGAGATGCCGATCTCGCGAAGCTGCTGTGGGGAGCGACTTGGCCCTGGCCGGTGCACAGGTGGCTGTGCAGAGATGAGCGTCTGCCCAGCTCTCCCCAAGGCGGCACGGCACCTGACCTTTTCCAACCCCCCAATGGCAAAGAGCAGCGTGGGGGCCCGTGCAGCTGACCTCTCCCCACAGACCTCGTTCCACCGAGCAGGGTAACCAAGAGTCCCTGGGCCACTGCGCTCAGCTCTGTACGGCTCCGCAGAAGGTACCACCTCTCCTGCAGCAGTGGGAAGGTGGTCCCTCCGAGATGAGGTGGGAGGGGGGCTGCAGCCAGCCTGCACCGGCCCATGCGGAGGGTCAGGGGCTTCTGCCCCGACCTCGGGGCAGGGATGGACGGCTGCCTCCGGCAGGTAATCGCTTGCAGGGGCTCTGTCAGCCTTCCCTGCATTTTGGCTTCTGAGTAAACACTAAACTTCAAGCTTTCCTTCTAGTAAGGATGAAGCCAGCTCATGTTTACTAAGCCAGACACTAAGTTAAGGCCTCATTTAATCCCAATGAAGTAGGGCCTACTATCAGCCCAACTTTAAAGATTAGAAAACTGAGGCCCAGAGAGGGTAGTGACTTTTGCAAGGTCACAGAGCTGTTACCCAGAGCACAAACCCTGCGAGGGCGAGACCGACGCCTTCCCACAGCCCCCGTGGAGGTCCCGGCTGTGCTTGGCGCACAGGATGAATGAAGCAGCAGGTCTGGGGTCAGAACCTGTGTGCAGGGCTTGTACTTGATCACCTCACTTCACCCTGTTAACAATGTGGGGAGCAGGACTGCTTCCATGTGGGGAAAGAGGACCTGAGAAAGGGGGTGAAGGCCAAGTCACATTAGCTACGACTTTGGACAAAAGAATTGATTTCTCTGGGCCTCGGTTTTCTCATCTGTAAAAAAGGAGCTTCAAATATTTACCTCACAAGGCAGCTGTGTGCTTTTAAACAGATAATATATGTCATGCTCAGCACAGTGCCTGGTACTTAGAAACATAATCAGTAGTTAATAACTACATGATCGCCTTATTTATTTTGCGTATTACCCGTCCCAGCCCCACTGGAAACTCAGCTCCCCTTCCATGGAGGCAGCCATGTTTGTCCGCCTGTTACTGCCATATCCAAAGTGTCTTGGACAGAGCCTTGCACACGGCAGGCCCTTAGTAGGTAAATACAAGCAGAATGAATGAATGAACAAATGTCTTCGGAATGCAAATTTCATCGTGCCACACTCAGTGAAGGGTCCGTTCAGTGGCTTCTTTTTGCACTTGAAATACAAGATGACGTTTCTCAGTAAGGCCATTAGGCCTTTCGTGGCCTGGGCCCACTCACCTCTCTGGCCTTGAACCAAGTTCACTTTCTGAGCAGCAGCCACAGGGCCCTCCGGTCGGCTCTCCTCAAGTGTGCTGTGCCGCCTCCACCTAGTCACACACCCCAGTGATCCCCGCTTACCCGTACTATCCCAGCTCAAACGTCACTTCTGCAGGGAAGTCCTTCAAGTGCCCCGTATTTACACTCACAGAAATCTTTCCTGCCAAGCACTAACCCCAGAAGGTAATTAAACATGTACTAATGGGACCATTACTGTCTTCATCCTCCGTAAGACCTGGAGGGACAGTGCTGGTTTGAGCCACCGCTGAAGCCCACAGACAGGGTTTGCTGAATGAAGGAACTGCTGCGGCGCCTGACCGTGTGGTGGCCGGGGGCCCGCTGCCAGCTCACACTGCACGTACCGCTGAGCACATCTGGACTGATGTAGGCGGGGCTCCCCCTCTGGTCCTTCAGCAGGTCCCCCTCGCTCACGAGATGCTTCCCGAGGCAGAAGTTGGTGATGGTTATCCGGTGTGTCCTGGGAGCGGGAGGCAGAGAGGGAACACATCCTGGTGTCTGTCCCCACGGGCACCCCTGCTGCCCTCACCTCTTGTCTGGGGAGCACAGAAATTACGCCTACATCTTCCTGCTCCCCTGGCCCTCCCTGCTTTCCCCATGGCTATGGGGGAGGCGCTTGGGGTCTGACTCTGGCCAGTTGATCACCCTCATTGCCACCTGCTGAGCTGTCCAAGCAGGGATCAGAGTTGCTCTGAGCCTGTGTTTCGGGAACGCTGCCCTGAACCTGCCACCCTAGCTGAGTCTTTGGGGGGACAGCTTAGGGCTTAGAACAACTTGCAGAGAGTCCCCAAACGACCTCATATAATGTCTAGACTGGGAGTGGCCAGGGATTTAGTTTAATTCCCTCATTTACACAAGAGGAAAAGGTCCAGCAGAGTTTGGATTCCTGCCCTTGGGCGCCACTGTTGTCTCCCTTTGCCAACTGCTATCTGTCGTTATCAATCCATGTCACTGGTAGCCCTAAAAGCTAACGTGTACCGAGCACCTCTTAAGTGCAGGCCTCAGTGCCTGGTGTGGACTGTTTCTATCCACCCTCATAACAGGCCAGGAGGGATTTCACGGGTGATGCAACTAAGGCACAGAGAAGTGAGGGGATGTGTCTAGGGTCACACAGCTAGTATGCCCTGGGCCTGTCTGACCCCAGGGACTGCCACCTGGACGGACACCACCAGGGCGCCCACTGTGTTCCTGGATAGTACCCAGCCCCTGACTTTCCCTCCCTCTCCATCAGAGCTGACTCACTCTGTGCCTTGTCCTTTAAATTCTGCCCTGACCTAGAAAACCATGGAATCCCCCATCGGAGAGTTATGGCTGAGAGCAGCTTTGGGCTCTGATCCTTTTTAGGAGGCTCACAATGTGAGCAAAAGGAAGTGGCCCAGAGAGGACACCTTACATCACCCTGGGGGCGGGGCAGAGGTGGGGCGGGCAGGCCCCCTACCAGCGACCCAGGAAAGGTGCCTTTGCCCCGCAGGGGACGGCCAGTGAGGAAGGGTGCTTCTCCGTCCACAGACGAGCAGGGGTCACTGTCCAGCCCCTGTATGCTGGCTGGCAGAGAAGCCAGGGAGGATGGCAGGAAGGGAAGCCACACAAGGGACCTCGGGCCACCCCTCAAGGGTGTAGAGGAGGGTGGGCTCAGAGGCGCAGGTTATGTGGGGTTGAGGGTGGAATTCCCCAGAAGCTGCGTCCAAGAGGCTCCCAGGGCCCTTCAGCTATCGGGAAATTCTGCTGGCATAGGGCTTGGTGCAAAACAAAGGCCAGTCTGTCCTCTGCATTCCCAGTGGAAATGCCGACTCCCCTCTCCGCACAGGCCCGCCTGGTCATATGCCACACAAATCAGGCTGGTGGCCCCCGGGGTGGCTGGAGCCCGAAGAGGCCGGCAAAGGGTCTTGGCCAAGGATCATGGCACGTCAAGAGGTGGACTGCTCCAGCTCTGAACTGCCCACTGATGGTCCTGCCCGTGAAACAGGTCAGCCTCTCAAGTGCAAGGTCCCCAGAGTGCAGAAGCACCGCATGTCCCCACCTGCCCCCTGGCTCAGAGGTAGCCATAACAGCTGGCTGTGCATCCTGCTGGGGTTCTCTGAGGCTGGCCATACTGGGAAGAGCACCACTCAGGGAGAGTCTGGTGGGCCTGCGAGTCAGATTCTTGGGTTCCAATCCTGGCTATGCTACTTCCTGGCCGTGTGGTCCTGGGCATGTTATTTAATATCTTGCCAAACCCCAATTTCTTCATCTGCTAATAAAATGGAAAATATTAGCACCTAACTCCCAGGACTGTGTTAGGATTTAATCTCAGGGAAAACACTGAGCCCAGGGCCTGGTGAACAGTCACTGATTATTCACTGCTAACTGGGATTAGCATGCCGTCCTCACAGTGGGCAGAGGCTACCAATGGGACACCCTGGGAAAGACACCCTGTCTGAGGTGGTGGGAGAGAGGTGCCCCATGGTGAGCACAGGCCCTAGAGCACATGTGCTAGTGTGGCTGAGCGTTGCACTCAACTCTGCAGCAGGACCTGCCAGCCCTGTGCGCATGGGGCAGGGAGGTTGGGGGAGAGGGTGGTACTGGTAGAAAACGCGCCCAGACTCTGCAGGGCTGGGCACAGGGTCCACTTGGCTTGCACTGCTCTGCCCACCTAGGACCCTGGAGTCTCTCCCATAGGAAACCACATGGTCAGCTCCAAGACCTCCTGAAGCCTGGCAACACTCCCTGGTCCAGCCACCACCTCCCAAGTTGGCTGGGCGGCACACAGATCCCTGGGAGCCCAGACCCCCCAGGCTCATCCTGGCAGGAGGGGGTAAGGGAAGTGTGAGATGGAGGGAGGGAGCTCTGTGTCAGCAGGATCCGCTCGGAGTGAGTCACTCTTTAGCTATGGCCCTTTGGGCTACCACAGTGTTTTTCTCCTTTTCTAGGAACTTGATGTGCAACTTGTCTACCCAAAGAGAAAGGAGGAAGAGGAACCCACAGCAAACCTCACATAACCTCAAAAGGGGATTTCAGATTTCAGCCCTGGCCTTTCATCCAAGGCAGGGTGAACTTGTCATTGCAGCTGCCTGGCTAACACTGCTCCCGGCTCCCTCCCCGGGGAGCAGTCTGTTCTGCTCTGAGGACTAGACAAGGCCTCCAGCTGGTCCGCCTGCCCTCCAGCTGGAGTTAGGGCCTGGCCCGAGGGGCAGGAAGGGGCTGGAGCTCCTCCAGGCTGACTGGGAAAGGGAGGAGAGGGGTGGGCCCTGGGCATGCGCAAAGCAGCCCTGGATACCCAGTGTGGACCTCTCGGCACCACACCACCCTGCCCCTTTCCAGAACAGCCATGACTAAGTGAGAGGTGGCCAGCACATCCAACTGCTCCAACACATAAAGGGGATCATCAGGTTAAAGGAGTGCAGTCAAGATGCAGGGTCTGGATGAGGCGCTGGTGCTCTGTAGTCCAAGGAAAACGCACGCATGCACACACCAGCTGCTGCAGCTACACTGGTGTTACTCAAGGGAGCTGTGACCTTCTGACTACTTTCCCAGACCCGAGAGGTCCTAGAGAAGTGAGAGGTGGAAGCAAACCGACCCTGGAGACAAAGAGGCCTGGGGCACTGGGGTCATGACAGGGCAGAGCCCTGAGTGCAAGTTCCCCTAACAGCCTCAAGGGTGTCATTAGTGTCAGTGAGCGGCTCTGTGGAAGGCTGCAGAGGACGTGGGCTCTGCAGCCATGTGGACGTAAGTGCTCAAAAAATGTGCCCTCTCTCAGTGAACAGTGAGCCTGAAGTCCAGAGCAGGGTGGTGATGGACCCAGCGTCCCACACAGGGCCGGGCTGAGTCTCCCACGCTACAGCACTCTGCCCTCTGACACCTGCCCTCCTCCTGCATTTCAGGGCCGGGCGCCCACCACAGCGTCCTCGGCCACTCAACACACGGCGGGCCTCATCCCCAGAGGGAAGCAAGGGTACAGGCCCTGGCTGCTCCGGCGTGGGGGCGCACTGACGATGGGCCAAAGCCGGTGGGGCAGTTTCCTGTCCTGGCCAGTATCGGCAGAAAGGCACAACCTCGCCCCTGCGCACAGAAGAGGACAGGAGAGCTCAGGAGTGTTGGGTGTCGAGCAGCTTTGCCATGCATGAATGAGTTGATCAGGGAATAAATAATCCAACAAACTCTCAGGTCTCAAGGGTAACTAAAGGGCAGTGCTAGGCTGTGAGCCAGGTCTGAGCCCCAAGTCCAGCTCCTCTGGGCTTCCCTAACTCTCTCGGGTGTTTCTGTTTCCTTCTCTCCTCCCCACTGAGCACAACTGGGTCAAGCTGGCAAATCTTGACTCGTCCTTCATGAATCTACCTGGGCTGAATCACTTCCCCACTCTCCAGGCCTCTGCACACTAGTCCTCAATATGGTGAAGGGTGCTTGCTGGTTGGTGTCCCACCGCAGTGTGTGCCGGGAGACAGGCAGAGCCGCAGGGGTGGGAGCGGGGGAGAGGCTCATGAGCGGGGGGCTAGGCGGGTGAGCCCTGTGTTTCTCAGACCATGGTGTATAGAGTGAGCCCTCTTCCCATCAGCCCTGGGCCCCTGCATGGTTGGTGTACCTGTACTGCTGCCCCAGATCACTTGGAAGGGGCCCAGACCCTCCGCCTCTGTGGGGTGACAGCTTGAGGTTGGAACCTTCCATGATTTCCCTCTGCCGCTGGCCCCCTGGGGTGCTGGGGTGAGCCGCCCAGATCCCCTCCAAGATCGAGGCGCTTTCTCCCCACTGCTGGGAGTGTGGCCTTCTGACCACTTGTAGCTGTGTCCTTTTCTGGGAAGTCCGCTTAGCCAAAGGAGACTGCCTAGGGCTGCGTCCCACCTCGGCACAGCCCGCGTTCAGGGTCCGGCCACAGTGGGAGTGCAGGGCCATGCGCCATCCTGCCTTAACCTGGGACATCTGAAGCGCCCCCTGGCTCTCCAGCTTTGCAGGGTGAGACCCTGTTCGGAAGGCACCACAGCCCAGCTCTTCCCTCTGCCCAGCCCCGCCCCTTTCTCCCAGAGAGCTCTCCCCAGTTAACCTCCTGCTTGCACCTCTGAGTCCTGGGAACCTGACCTCTTTCGCCCATCTGTCATTTCTTCACCTATTTGTCCATTTTTATAGTCACTTACTAAGCACGCACTAGGCACGACCAATAAATGGACCAGGGAGGATCTCTGAAGTTCTTCCCAGAGCTCTCTCTGTGGCCTTCTAGACTCTCCTCCCTAGCGAGCATCCTATTCCATGAGGCAAAAGACAGAAGCAGACATCCCGTCCCCACCCTGCGAAGCCCTGGAGAAAGTGGGCTGTTCTGAGTCAGTGTCCCCGTGGGAACACTGCCGGGCACGGGGTAACTGGCAGCTGCAGCATGAGCCTGTTCTAACCCCAAGGTCACCTCTTGAAAGAAGAAAGGCAGAGCTCACCTCTTATTGAGCACCATGTTCCCAAGCTTCAGGTCTCTGTGCACAATGTTTTTCTGGAAGACAACAAAACACGTGGTTTGTACTGTGAAGGTGAATGAGGGCTGGAGTCGGGCCCAGTCGGTAAGGCAGGAAAAAGCTCTGGGACATGTCTTTGTAGGCTCCTGCCTTGATCTGTAAGCCACAGACAGAGCAGGACCACTGTAAGGCCTCATCAGCCATGTATACAAATAGGGTAATATGTGAGCCCAGGCGAGCTCTGTCCCACCCAGTGTGGCTTTCCTGTTCTTTCTCCCCTCAGGGCAGCAACCAGTGGGGAAACCCAGTCCTCTCCCCACCTCTATCAAACATCTTACTGAAAAACATCTTACAAAAACGGAAAACCAAGCATCTGCCTGGATCTGGGGTCGGATATGAACTCGCATGCCTCTGGTAACCGAATCTGAAGGCTTGGCCCACAGAAGCATGCTTGCAAGAGGCTCTCCTGACTCTGCTAACCCGGACTTTGGGGTACCCGACACCCCCAATCCTGGGAAAAGCGCAGAGATAGGCTGTGACCGCCGCCAGGGAATCCCTGCTCTGGGTTCTGCTCGGCTGCCTGTCCGGGCACCCCCACCCCAGGAAGGTGGGCTGCGGCCCGCGGCACTGTGCCTCAACAGGCGTACACGTCATCCAGCCGCTTGCCTTCTGCGCACTTCTGGCAGGGTGAGGGCGGGACAGAGCTGCTTCCACTCGGCAGCAGCAAGAAGGGCGGCCTTCGGTGGCCTCCCCTTGGGCCAGAGGAGGGCCAGCCGAGGGGCAGAGCCTCACCTGGTGCAGGGCTTCCACCACGCGCACCACGTCGTAGAAGATGACCACGGTCTCCCGCTCGCTGAGCCTCTTCTCCTTGATGACGTAGTGCTGCAGGTTGATCAGGTCAGCGGTCTTGTCACTAAAGTCGTGTGCACAGAGGCAGTCCAGGACGAGGCAGATGCGCTTCTTCATCTTCTTAACCATTCGGCTGGATTCTGTGTCTTCAGCGATTTCGCAGGTACGGTCCTGGGGGCAGGGGGGCAGAGGGAGCTGGGGCCAGCACGCCAGAACTCTCCTCTGGAGCTGGACACACAAAGCAGCGAGGGGCCTGGAAGAAGCCTGCGTGCGCGGGCGGCGGGGGCCTGCGGCTGGGGCAGCACAGGCCGCGGGCCGCACAGCTGGGCCTGGCTTCCCACATACCAGCGCCAGGCCCAGCAGGGGACGAGGCTATGGCAGCTCAGGTAAAGGCTTCACGCTTTGATCCCAATGCACAGGGTTTGGATCAGGGCTGGGCATTTAAAGCTGAAGGGCCCCCTGAGCCCAGTGTACAGGCTGTAACCCCAGGGCACTGGACATCCTCCTGCCCGTGGCTCTCCAGGATTCCAGCAATGACCACTGTGCACTTCCTTCCAATGTCCAAGATGGTGGATGGGAAGTGTACTGTGTGTCCGAGACAACCGCTTTCATGTGGACGTGGGACTCTTAGGTAGCCACGTAACGGCGGTTGAGAGTATGGCTCTGGCCCCTGACGGCGGGCTCAGGTCCCAGCTCCACATCAGCAAGTGGGAGCCGGTAACCCTGCCGCCCAGGTTATGGAGAATAGGACAGCCCAGGCCGAGTGCTCGTCCTGCCCCAGCCAGGGCTTGTTGGGTGGGCACTGCTACCAACACTGCAGTTGCAAGTTCCGGACCCATTCCTCGCTGGAAAGGTATTTTAAGTAAGACAAAAAATAGGTACAACACAGGGACTTGTCTCCCACCAGCCTGTGGCCCTTGGTGTCACCCCCAACCTCTGGGGAGCATCTGGGGACTGAACGTCCATCCCTCTTATTCTCTCCTCCCCAGAGGGCTAACGCAGAGTCTGGCACACAGATGACTCTAGAAATACTAATCACCCAGGTTCTCTCATCCAAAATGGGATAGGCCAAGATGAAGCCTTGAAAGTTAGCAGAAAGAAAATACTAAGAAATCCCAGTCATCCTCAGTCTGACTTCATGTTTAAGGGAAACACTGATTTTCAGCACTGCCTAATGATACTGAGTTGCTTGTGATTGCACCCCTCAGAATAAAGACCTTGGTGGGGTGTATGTTTTGGGGTGGGAGGCATCTTGATTCATTTTACTTTACGAAATCAAGCTTATAAGGAGTTTTTATTGCCTGAAATAACCACCATGATGAGGGTGCCAAAGGGGCAGCCTGGTGCTTTGTACACGCTCATCTTCCTATCCCCCGAGCAAGAGGAATCTGAGGCTTGGGGACCTGAGTGACTTGCCAGGGGTCACAGCCCCTGAAACCAGGACTGCTGGCTGCGACACCTGGGCGCACCCCCTGGCACCATGCTGCCTTTCGTGTCGGTCCCTCCAAGCAAGGGAGGCCCCAGCCAGTGCATCTGGCTGAGGGCGCCGCAGCGGCTCCGCTGCGTCCTGAGCAGGGGCCTGCTGGGCATCTGGATCCAGTCTTCATTTCTGGAGACACAGTTTCAGTTCCGCCCCCAGGAAGACTCTTTTCGGGTACAAGTTGCTAATTAGTACCTTTCGTAAGGGACCTGGAGCATCAGAGCATGGGGTTCCAGGGACACTTGTTGAACACCCTGGAATGCCTGGGCTGGCAGAAGGACTGTTGGTCCCAGAACAACTGAGGTGGCTCCCAGTGCCCGTTCTTCCCCATGGCCCCCCCTTCCATCCTGGCCTGGCCAATTCCTGACAACACAGTAGAAAGAGCCCGAGGTCTTTAAATGACTTTCTGCTTTCCTCTTTCCTCAGAAAGGCAGCTTTACAAAGGAAGGCTGTAAGATGCGAACTGTGAGCCTTGCTGCTGGGCTGTGATCGTCACAGCAGGAGACGCGCAGGGCTGGCCCAGGCTGACATCCAGGTGCCCCCGCCCCCTCGCCCAGGAAGTCCTGACACACCCAGCACACGGGAGTTGCAAGAGTGAGCTGCTCCAAGTACAGACGTGGCCCCAGCAAGTGCCAGCCCGGGGTGGGAGGACAGGGAGAGGAGGGGACAGGCAGCCACTCACCTGGAAGAGCCCGTGGTGGTGAACCACGCCATCCTGCGTGTGGAGAAGGGAAAGCAGAGAGTACTCGGTGTGTAACAGCATCTTGCCTTGCCTCTCCTCTTGGCTTTCTATTCCTTGGTCCCCCCTCTCCTCAAGGGTAAGGATCTTTAGGAAGGCACACACACACAAAAGACAACAACCCAAAAAAACCTTACTTTACAAAGCAGAATGACCAGAACAGGAAAAGCAGATCACGTACTACTGTGCAACACTCGCGCACACACTCACACACACCTATGGAGTGAACGGCTTCTCTCAACGTGACGGCAATGTAATTTATGCACAGAAAAAGCTCATTATATCAAGAGTTGTTCAGAGAGAGGCTGTGAACTTGATTGCTTCTCAGGAAGAAATGGTGCCACTCTTGCTCACAAGCGGTGTAGGTGCGAAGGTGAAGAAAAGGGAGCCAGGGTGGCAGGATGGCCCCCGAGTCCCCAGCACCCTGCCCCGCCACGCCTCACGTACCTTCAGCTGATAGAAGTCATCTGTACCATCTTTCCTCGCCAAACACTGCACAATGCTTGGCACCGGTGAGTTGCCCAGACGGGGACCTGCGGCAGAGGGAGCAGCTGGCTTACTGCGCAGAAGCTCTGTCATGGCCCCATGGCACCACATGGTCTTTGGCTAGTTCTTCTCTTCAGCTGGGCCCCACAGTTCCTCCCTACTGAGCTCACTCCGCAAAGTCCTTCTCCTCACCGAAAATGGAGGGTATATGTGCATATGCCTGTGGTACACCTGGCTTTTAGGCACATTTCTCAAAAAGAGGAGTTTTTCAATAGTGGGTGCAAGCTGGACTCTCTGAGGAGCCTGTGTTAATAAAAGAGCTCTAGCTGCAACCTGCTCCTCTGAATCTGCAACTCCAGGGTGAGAGTCCAGGAAACTGCAGCTCTTACAGGTTCCCCTGGAGTCCGATCCAGCCACCTGACCCCGGTCCAGGTCCCAGCTTTTGGGAACTTCTGTTTTTCTGGGGATGTACAGTGCTTGCTGTCCTGTGACAAAACCCTGCCTGAGCTTTCACAACATAAATAGGATAATATTACCATGTCACTGTCCTGCTAAAAACCCTATAACAGTGCTCAGTGGCGCTTAATATGCAATCAAAACTCCGTTTCTGACCTCCCCAGTCTTGCATGACTTGATTCTCACCCATCTTTCTAACTGGTTGCTTCCCCACCCCACTCACCATACTCCAGTTGCACTGGCTTCTTAATTCCTAAGACATGAAACCCTTTCCTGCCTCTGGGCTTTGGAGTTAGCTGTTCCTTCTGCCTAGAATGTTTTCCCCCTGCTTTTCACCAGGCTGGCTCCTTCTCATCCCTGGGTGTCAGCTCAAACGTCAGCTCCTCACACAGAACCTTCCTCATCTATACCATCCCTAGGCCCTTCTTATGCTCACCTCCCCTTGTTTGCTTACTTAAATGTACGTACTGCCCCCAGTGATGATCTTGTGTGTTCTTTACTCTGTTTCTCTTTGCAACTAGAATGCTAAGTTCTGTGAGGGCAGGAACTTGACTGTCTCCTGTGCTGCTGTACCCCTGGCAGACAGCACCTGTCTGGCACAGCGTGGGCACCGTTAACTACTTGCTGAATGACTGGAGCTGGAAGCACCCTGTGCCCCTAAGTCCACATGCTGTTCCCCGAGCAAAACTCACACCTGGTCTCTCACTGCTAGGGGAGCTGGGGTCCTCAGAGCCCACCCAACCCGCAACACTGAGCATAAAACCCGGACTTGCTTGGGCCTCTAATATCGTGCAGAAAGGCCCTGCTGCTCCTCTGGACCACTGGGAACACCCAATCCTATAGGACTTCTGTGTCAACCTTATAAGGAGTTCAGGGGCTATATCAAACGCTTCGTGAAATTAACCGTGCCCTCCAAGAGTGGTCCAAAAAGTGCCCTGGATGATGGCCCTTGGAATCTAATGCAGCTTATAAGCTTCCCGTGGGTGGCATTCTCGGGGATGAGATAGTCTAGCTTTCAGCTGAGACTGATCTAAGGCTGGTGCGGCAACAACAGAAGTGACGACTCTTGGGACAGGGTGACCTAAGGCTCCGGATCTCCCACCGGCATAATAAACAGACCATAGTTGTGGTGGTGAAGCTGGGCCAGACCGAGGATGCCACTGCACCCGGCCCCTGCCCCCCGCACTCCCAGTCACCAGCGGGGAGAGGCTTACCCAGGATGAAAGGTCCAGCTCTCTTCGCATTATTTCCGGAAATCCCACTTCCTAGAGCCTTGGCCCTGGCCGACGTTTCCCCAGCTCCTCTGTCTGATGCTCTCCGCTTCATTCTCAGCTCTAGACAAGACAGAAACAAGCCCCTCTCACTGAGCAAGTCAGCGAGTTTCCTTAAGCTAACCCAGCCTCCTAGCCTCTGACTTGGGAACGTGTCACACAGCTGCTGCTGCTGTTCCTGCTGCCGTCGCCACCTCCTCCCCCTCCTGGAGGAGCACTGAAGGTTCCTTGCGACAAAGAACCTGGGCTCCTTTACTTGGGATTAATTAGGGACTCAAAGTGACTGTACTTCAAGGTAGCAAGTACAGGCTACTGAGGTGGGCAGCCAGCTTGCCTCAAAGGGGCTGGTCAAATGCGGAGAGGAGGACCCTGGGCTTTGTGCAGACATAACCTGGGTCCCTAAAGAGACTGCCACAGAGAGGAGAGCTGGCCTGGAGTTGACTATTCCCAAAGTGAGGCTTTCAGCCCTGGCTGGTGTAGTTCAGTGGATTGAGTGCTGGCCTGTGAACCAAAGTGAGGCTTTCCCCTCAAATACCTACAGCCAAGTGGCCTGAGGTACTGATTCCTGGGTCCCACCCTGCCCCCGATGCTCTGATCTCTGAGGTGCGGTGGAGTGTGGGCCCCAGGAAGTGGCATGATGGGCATGAGGCCTGAGGGATTCTTACACCCGTGAAGTGTGTGGTTTACTGCCCTGAGGATCGCCTCCTCTCTCCAAGCCTCCTTGACTCTTAGGTCCTCTCAGGTGCAAGAACACTCCAAAGGTGTCAATGGGAGTTAGCTTTCTCCTCCTTTACTCCTATTTTCAACACTTTCTTTAATTTAAGAAAAAAAATATACCGTGCATTTAGGAGCCAATTAAAGGACACTAATGGAAACTGCAATCCCTTTGATCTCTTCCAGGGTTAAAATGAAAGGTCAAGCCCTGGCTGGTGTGGCTCAGTGGACTAAGCACCAGCCTGTGAACCAAGAGGTCACTGGTTCAACTCCCGGTCAGGGCACATGCCTGTGTTGCGGGCCAGGTCCCCAGAAAGGGGCATGTGAGGGGCAATCAATGGATAGATCTCTAGCAAATTGAGGTTTCCCTCTCCTTCTCCCTCCCTTCCCCTCTAAAAATAAAATAAATAAAATCTTAAAAAAAAAAATTAAAGGTTGACACTGGAGCCAGATTCTAGGAGACATTAACCAGTAGGCATGAATTAAGAAAAAAAAAAAAGCCCTCCTTCCAGCTCTCTACAGTTACCACCCTAGATGGGGCGAGGAAGCAGGTGTACACAGATGAGTTCCATAGAGGGGCCGAGGGTCACAGGGATGCCCAGGGAAGGCCAGCTGCCCGATCCCGAGGGGAGGCCCTGGCCTGGTGTGGGAGAGAAGGCTCAGGGGAAACTTCCCAGAGGTGGTGACACTGGAGTGGGCCAAGCAAGGCGCCAGGCAGAGGGACCTGGTGAGCAAACATACAAAGTAAGAGATGGCAAGCAAGCAGCCAACTCCAAGCAGTTTGGGTTGCTGGAGTGTAAAAATGTGAAGCAGAGAGCAGAGAGAGGTAACCCGGAGAAGGGGCAAGGGCCATATCTAGGGGACCTGATGGCCGAGTCCCGAGTGAAATCTTTAGGGGTTGAACACTGAGCCCTAAACTTCTATAATTTTTTTTCTTCATACAAAAGTAATCGGCATTCACAGAAACATGAGAAAATAGAGATATGCAGCCCTGGCCGGGTAACTCAGTTGGTTAGAGCATCGTCCCAATACACAAAACTTGTGGGTTCTATCCCCCAGCAGGGCACATGTAAGAGGCAACCAATGAATGCATAAATAAGTGGAACAACAAATCATCTCTCTTCCTCTCTTCTTCTTTCTCTCAAATCAATTTAAAAAATTAAGAATATACAGATATGCAAAAATAAGAAAATAAGGTACCCGAGATCTCACTGCCCAGATGTAATCGCTGTCAGTGTTCAAGTAGACTTTCCTGTGTGTTGTGTGTGCTTACAGTTTCCATTATTACAAAAATTTGGACCACTCTTTGACATCATTTTGTGAGATTTTTTCCCCTCCCACCTGAAATACATTATGAGGGTGAATTTTATGGTATGTTAACTATATTTCAGGAAAGCTGTAAACAAAATAAAACAGAACATCCCTACCTGACAATATTCTTCTGTAGCATCACTTGGAATAGCTACACGGTCTCCTTGGTGAGAATATATCATGATTTATCAGACCACATCTGTATTCTTGGCCATCTAGAGTCTTTCCATTTTAAAATATTTTTATTAACAGTCATGCACCTACATCTTGGCATACTTGTCTCTCTGACTCAAGATAAACTCTAGGAAGCGGAATTGCAGGGTCAAATGTGGAGCACACTTTTAGAGGTGTCTCGCCCACACTGCCGGGCTGCTCTCGGGGAGGCTGTGCCAATTTATGTCCCACCTGCGGTGTGGGCGAGTAAGTCCAGGACCTGCACCAGAACTATGTCCTTATTTTTAAAGACTGTCAACTTGATTGGCAACAAAAAGTATGTCATTGTTTAAATTAGTAATTCCTTAATTATTCACGAAGTTGAACTTATTTCACATGCTTACTAGTTGTATTATTTTTTTATGAATTTCCACTTCATAGTTTTTTCTATTTTTTACTGCTGTGTATTAGTCTTATTGGTTTCTAGAAACTGTTTACATTTTAAGGATAGAACTGACATAGGATGTAGTTTTTCCTAATCTTTTTATTGTTTAAAATTTAAAAAGTGGTTAAATGTTTATGTGAGTAAATAGTTCTCTTTTCCTCCAGTTTGTTTTGTTGTTATTCCTGGAAGGCTGTCTCTCTGCTGAGAACAGGTGTGGATTCACTAGTTAGGTTTATTTCAATCTTCACATGCTGCTATTCTGGCCCTTATTCTAATTCCCAGGAGACTGACTCCATGCAGTGAACTGGGAAGTGGGAGAGATGGCCTGATGTACTCCTACTCCGGTCTACCAGGCTTGCTTCCCATCGAGCCCCGATTTGTTTTCAGAGCTGGGACACTGAGGAACAGATCCATGATTTCAATCAAAGAGAAGCTGGGACCATGTAACTCAGTAGGCCCTGACAGTCCCCAGATGGAGTAAAAGTCATGGTTAGGTTTAGCCATGACTTCTGCCAAAGCTCATGCTGGAAGCAGATTCAAAGGCATTCAGACAAAAGCAGGGGAAAATAAAACTGCTTCTAGACTTAAACGCTGGGCACTAGTATCTCTGGGACAGTGTTCCTGCTCTTTGTCTGGCTAACTTCTTTTTTTTCTTTTTAAGATTTTATTTATTTACGTTTTAAGAGAGAGGGGGAGGGAGGGAGGAAGAGAGGTAGAGAAACATCAATTTGCGAGAAATACACCAATCAATTGCCTCTCACACGCCTCTTCCTGGGGACCTGGCCCACAACCCAGCCATGTGCCCTGACCGGAAATCAGACCAGCGACCTTTCGGTTTGCAGGCCAGCACTCAGTCCACTGAGCCACTTCTATGCATCCTTCTCAATTTAAATACCACCTTTTTCAGAGAAGCCTTCCTTGATGTTCCCACCATCAGTGGGTCCCACATAGTCTCATTTGGTATCCTGCAATTTTCACATATTCATTCATAGCACTTCCTGTGTTTTGTGATTATGTATTTAATTGTGTGCTTATATGCTTAATGTTTTTCTCTCACCACCAGACTAAAAATTCCACAAGAAAAAAAAAAAAAGACACAGCACCCCAAATGCCTGGCCCAACAGATGCTCCATAAGTGGCGGGAGGCCCTTCCCCAGTTGGTAATGGTCTTACCAAGTCAGCAGCCCTGTGCTGAAGCTGCCCCTGCCCTCGGGGATAAGCTGTTTCATGCCATTCTGGCCTAGCCTCCTTCTTCCCTGGAGCACTAAGCCTCCCCTCTTTTCCCGGTTCCCTGGAGAACACTGCAAGGACCTCATCATATCTGAAGAGATACTGCCTAGGCGCCCACGCACAGGCTTGGTCTAGACAACAGTTTGCTGGGAGCAGCTGCAACACAGACAATGAGTGGGCTCAGCCCGACCCCACCCACCCCACTCAAGATTCAACGCAAGCAAATGGCACAGGAACTGCTCCAAAATGTAGGCAGACAGAAGGATGGGAGCAGACGGGAAGAGAGAGGGAAAAGATGCTGCGGGCAGGGGGGTGGTAGCAAGGCTGCTTCCCTTCCTGAGCATCCTTTAACGCCACCAGAGCTGGCGGATGCAAAAAAAGCCACGTGAGGTGACAGGCCTGGAAACGCGGAGCTGCCACAGGCTCACTGGTGAGGTGAGCAAAGACTCCTGAGGACAGACCCTCCTGTACTCCCTCCCCCACTGACACACAGCGAGGGTGTGCCCCACTTTCAAATCCTCCTGAAGTGCCCCCTCCAGAGGTACATGGGCAAATTCTCCGACAGGGGAAGCCACTTTGAGGGACCCTGGCTTCACAGTAAGATCTGTGCTGTGGAAACTGGCTATGCTGGTCTCAGGAGGACTTCGGGCCAGGCTCCTCCAGAGACACTAGTCCTCAGGCCCAGCCAGGCTAAGGGGCAGCTGTTCGCTGGTGTTTCCTGGGCCCACTGCTCCGCTCCCCAGGAACTTATCTTTCCTGGCTTGGAAGTCTCTGGAGCTTTAAATCTGTCAACTATCTTGTGTGCTATCCTCCTACATCATGGCTGTTTCCCTTAGAACCTGGACTCAACAGGAATTTAAGCGAGGCAGCAAGGGAGGGGAGGGATGGGGGCTGGGAGGGGGGTGCTGGAAGAACCCAGCCTGGCAGCCCTGCCTCCTGCAGGCTGCGCTCCTCAATCTGGAAAGCAGGGCATTCTGTTTGCTTGGCCCAGCCGAGGGAGCAAATCATGGGCCTCAGCATGAGAGGGCCTCAGCTCCGTGACAGCCGCCATGGTGTGCCCAGAGGAGGGGTGGCCTGCCCTACCCTGTTAACTTGGGGTTAAGGCCATGTCACCCCAAAGCTGCGGGGTGATGTAAGTCCTGCTTTCTCAGAAGGCAACGAAGGCCAGGCCGCTAGCAACGCATAGGATTCTAAGGCCCACAAAGCCAAGCCCAAGGATGTAGTGTGACAGGGCACAGAAGAGCTGGGAGGGGCAGAGCCAGGCAGGACACACCGTGGCAGGGCACAGCTCAACATGGTTGACATACTGCCAACCCCAGCAAGAGGTGGGCTGCAAAAAAAGACGGTACTGAGGCCTCCCAACTTCAGTCTTTCCTCAGCGTCACCCAGCTATAGAGCAACTAAAGTCTGGCCACGGCAAGGAGGGTCCCTCTCTCACACCAGACGCATCCCCGCAGGCCTCCACACAGGTGCGCAGACGCATGGCCCCAGGCGGCGGACGCTTCTGTGTGCAGAGAGCCAGAGCAAAACCCCACTCCCCACAAGCATGGGGCCTGCTCACGTGTGCAAGTTCTGCATTCAACCTCATCCTAGGCTTTCTGCTCTGGGTTTCTGGAGAGATGGGTGACCTTGCAAACCCAATGGGTAGAGGCAGAGTGCAAAGGCAGTCCCGACAAGGGGCAAATGGTAGACCTCTGTGTAGTGCAGCATTTGCTGTGTGTACGCACGTGACAACAGCAACTCCTCTGTGTGCTCCTGCTAGGAGCCAGAGGGCTGTGTCTACATTGCAGGGTCAGACTGAGCTGAAGCCATCCACAGTCACACCGTCCCTGTCAGCAGCCCCCAGGCCTGCCCCCATGTTTCCTGGCTCTGTCAAAATAGAACAAACAAATTCAAAGTCCAGAGCTGTGCAGGCTTCTGTCTTCTGGACTTCACCTCTGGCGTGCCCACTGAAGGCACGGCCCTGCACCTCTGTCCAGCCCTCCTGGCACCTGGAAGTGTGCACGGAGCTCCCACCCCTCCCTGGCCTACTTCCCACTTGCCATGTGCTAAGGGGCTATGTGTCCAGAACTACAGCAGATCCCAGGAAGAGGGCAGAAAGAGTCTGCCCACAGGACACAAAGGCAGTAGAACAAAGTGGTTAGAACAATGTGTCTTGGTAGTTTTCCTGTCAGAACAAGAGAAAATCTGTACAGCACTTGCGGGTGGACTGGGGGGCTCCGGTTGTCCTGTGTGTGGCCCCGTCCTATGCCTTAGGCTGAGGCATTTACCATTTACCCTACATAACTCACACTGGATGGGAACCTCTGAGTCAGAGCAAGGGTTCTGAGTAAGCCAAACCTGGGTTCAAAGTCTGGCACCATCACTTATTAGTGATGAGATCTTGGATGAATTACTTATTTTCTATCTACAAAATGGCATGCAATATCTACCTTCCAAAGTGGTCTAAGGATAAAGTGAGCTAGCCCACACAGAGTACCTACTGGCATTGTAAACATTTGATGAATTGTGCTGCTGTTAGTTTAAACACAGTTGCTCCCACCCAAAAAGAAGGGGATGGTAGGTACAGAGTTGGGGATGTGGGGAGCAGAAGAGGCCCGATTAAAGGTTTAAGAGGCCTTGAACCTGCTGCCTGCTGGCCAGCCTGAGGGACATACTTGGCTCACTGTGGGGAAGAGGCCTGGGGGTTGGTTAGCTGAGCTGCGGAGGAGCAGGGGGCTGCGGGCAGTGCCAGGTGCACATTCTGTAGTAGAGGGCGGAGTACAGTTGTCCTGTGGACCAAGGGGAGCGCCTGCTCTTTGGGCAGAGGCACACAGCATCTATTCATCTTGTGTTGTTCATTCGTCTATGAGGGAAGCAGAGGCTGGAGCAGGAGCTGGCAATTATCAACGCGGGGTACAGTAAGGGACCGTCTAGGAGAATGAGGCCACTCCAAATGGGTCTTTCATTATGATCCAGTTGATGGAATTAAGACCTAGTACCTCTAGTCCAAAATGTCCTGGAGCAGGACCAGGGGAGGAGGACAGAGCACAAATACCAGGCTATAAGATTTGTACTATCTGAGGACAAAACTTCTGGTTATGTACCTTTGTCAAAACAACTGAATGGTGCCGTTATAAGCTCTGTGAAATTCACTGGGTGTAAATATACCTTAATTAATAAAAGAGCAAGTTTCAACTTAACCAAATGGTCAAAGTACCACACCACCGACAGCAGAACAAACTGACATCACGTTACTCCTGATAATGATACATTTAAGAAGGATACTACATAACTTATGTTGTTATTATTATTTTTTACCAAAAAGGCATAAGCTAAACCTGATCATGAGTCAAATCCAAATTGAGGGACATTCAACAAAACAGGCACGTAAGCTTCAAAAACATCAATGTCAGATAGTTTTTTAAAAGGCTGAAGAACTTCCTTGGCAGTGTGGCTCAGCTGGTTGGAAAGTCATCCCATAAACCAAAATGCTGCGGGTTTGAGTACTGGTCAGTGCACATGCCTGGGTCGTAGGTTTGGTCCCAGTGGGGGCACGTGCAAGGGGCAATTGATAGATGTTTCTTCCTCACATCAATGTTTCTCTCCCTCTTTCTTTCCCTCCCATTCCCTCTCTCTAAAATCAGTGAGCACGTCCTTGGATGAGGATTTAAAAAGAGAAGATAAGAGAAGGAAAGCAGAAGAACTATTCCAGATTAAAGGAGACTAAAGACATATGACAAGTAAATGTGATAGGTCATCCTTGGAGAGGGGGGTTATAAAGAATATGACTGGACGATTGGTAAAATCTGAATATGAACTGCATATTAGATAATAGTATTGTATTAATGTTAAATTTACTGAATTGAAAACTGCATCCTGGAATAACACAGGACATAGGAGAATGTACTTGTTTTTAGGTGAGAGATGCTAGCATTTGGCATTGGAGGGTCATGATGTCTCTAATTTACTCTCAGGTGCCTGGGGACAGAGGAGAAAGTGCAACCTTCTGAAAAAGTTCCCCAAACCCTGGAGGAACATGCTGTCCAGACTCACAGGTTCAGAGGGATTTCTGGTGGGTACACAGCTCGCAGTGGCAGATCTTGGAATCTCACACTTGTTGGGCAGAACCAGCCTGGTATGAACAAGAGTTGTTTTGACTGTCCCCCTCCCTTCCCGATCCCAAACACTGTGCGAAAGGACTTGGGAGGGGGCTGGGGTTAGGGGGACTTCGGAGAGGCCTTTGTGCAATCTCCAGGCCTGCCACCTGGTGGCGTCTTTCTGTACCACATCTTCAAAGGGTTTCTCCTGGTGCCAGGTTCAATATGAGGCACTGCTGCTCTCCATGAGGCTGATCAGAAAGGACACAGGAACGACTCCATTAGAAGACCCCACCTTGGCTACCTGTGTGATTGGGGCTGGACAGATTCCAGCAGGCTGCACTTGCTCCTCTGCTTGGGGCCCTGGGGTACAGTATCTGCCTGCCTCTGCTGGGGGGACCTCCAGTGTTCCTGTGGTCTTCAGGAAGAAACAAGCTCCTCAGTGAGGCTGGCTAGACCCAGGCCACCTCTCCAGCGTCACTACCCTTATATGCCTCCCAAATCCAGCCACACCGAATGACTCACAGTTCCCTGAATGTGCCATGAACACCCTTGCCCTGCCCTCCTCTCTCAGGCTGCTTTGTCCTTCTCCCTCAGTCCTCACTTGTCACCTTCTACAGCAAGTCCTCTCCTCCAGCTCCCAGAGCACCTGAGCACACTTCTGTCCCTCCTGCTGTGCTATCACCATTGGTTCATTTGTCTGACTACCTCTTGCTCTAGTCTGCAGGCACTCCTTTGGGAGCAAACCACTTCACCTCTGCCTCCCTGCACCCCGCCCAGTGCCTGGCAGACTGCTGAATGAGAAAAGACAGAGTGTAGAACTGTTTGTTGGGCACCCAGAAGGCACTAAAGCCCATACTGGGGCAGGCGCCAGAGCTTGAGGTCACCCAACTACAGGTCAGGGGTTAGAGTGGGACCCTGAAGAAAGTACAGATAGTGTAGCAGCTGATGGCAGCAGAAAGAACCCAGGATCAGAGAGACGGGGGTCACAGCAGTAGGTAACTGGGCTACCGTGCTGCAGGGAAGAGCTTGTCCAGGAAAAGGCTCCTGTCAGAAATGTCTGGATGCCTGAGGCAAGGTGTTCTCGGCTGGCTGATTGCCGGAAGCTGTGCTTAGATAGTGCTGGCTGCGGAGACAGAGACGGCCTCCACTGAGGAATGAAACCCATTCACAGCGTGCGCATCTTGGGCCCGCCCCGTCATTGGCCAAGGGACAGACCAGCCCCCTTTCTGCTGAATTCAGCTAAAAGATGTGCTTTCCTGGAGCAAGCTGTGGGAGCGTGGGAGTGACGGCCTGGCCTGCCCGCTCCACCAGTGACATGTCTTAGTGGGAAGGTTCTTCTGCTGGTCAGAAAAATTCCTACCACTCTCAGTTTCCCCAGGAAAGAGAACTTCTGGCCGAGCTATGTGTTTAGCTGACTACACCTGAAATGAAATGACACGTGAGGTGAGCAGGGTGAAGTCTGAAGACGTGATCCAACGGAGATGATCAGTGGATCCACGCCTTACAGAGGAGACCCCTCCATACTAGAGGGCTGCCAGTCCCCTCGAAAACCCCCCGGGCCCCTTTCTGGATGGTGAATTTCGGGCTCAGAACCCACTGGGAGGCCCACACTCTCACACTGACCAACTTCTGTACAAGGCTTTGAGCACCTGCAAATACACTATTGTAACGCACGCCCTTCCCCCCACCCCAACACAACATTTTCTAGAAAAAGAAAGTGAGGCTCAGAAATACTCAGAGAACTGCTTAAGGTCTCCTGGCTCGTTGTTGAAAAGGTCACCTATGTGAACAAAGGTTCCAATTCTGAATCCCACACATTGTTAATTGACCACACTGCTCCCTCAGCTGCCTTCTCCACCCGATGTTGGCTGTGGTTCTAGGAATGCCAACCACAGAACGGACAGTACCCTCTAGGCTTCCTTATGAGCAATGATTCTCCTGGAATCAGGGACTGACCGAGCCAGAAAGCTGCAGGTGAGCAGGGAGAGAGGGGCCATGCTTGTCCCTGGAGAAGGAGGCATTTCAGGGCCCCCTGAGCAGGGTAAAAGAGCTGTGTCCGGGGTTCCGGACACAGCCTCCCACCAGCCAGCAAGGCAGAGTCCCCCACCCTCCCTGACTCAAGCACCCTGGGAGCCGCCCCCACTGCACCTCACTACTCACACGCAGGTGCTTCTACCAGTGCCACCAACTTCCCTGCAGGCCTATTCTCCATCTACAAAGTCAACCCACAAAACCAGGTGTTTCAGACCGTGGACCAGTTACTCAAATGTCAGCTGGGAGAGCAAGATGAACTGTGGGGTCAGGTAGGCCAGATTTCAAATTCCAGCTCCCCTCACTCACTTGCTTTGTGACCCTGAAGTAGTCACCAACCCTCTGTGACGGTCCCCTCCACTCTGTGGGCCTCAGTTTCCTCGTCTTTAAAAGCGGGATGATCGAAGGATCACAGAGGACGCAGTGGCTGCTGGTTGCGGGGCTGTGTTGGGTGAGAGGTGAGCGTTCCGTGCTGTGCGCACCCCCCCCCCCCCCCCCCCCCCAATCCGGCAGCCTTCCTGGAGACAAGTCTCTCCAGGCGAATACCTTATTAACTCTCATTGCCAGGAGCTGTTCGTACTGTTTCCTCGAATTTCTTTAATTCTCACAGCTTTATGAAGGAAAGATGTCTCCCTTTTGTTGCTGACAAGCCGAGGCCTGGAGACCCTGGCCCAGCTTGCCTGCCTGGGGGACGCTGCCTACGGCCAGGGCTCTCCTGCTCCCGCTAGCTGCCTGGAAGGGGGCTCTGTTTGAGGGCCTTTCCTTTGAGTTGGAGTGACAGCCATCTCTGAAGCAGCTGAAGGCTGCAAGCAATCTCCCCAGGAAGCCCCTGGAAGCCATTTGCTTCTGGGCTCAGATGGATGCTGAGGAAATGGGGAGGAGGATTAGTAATCCCCAGCTACAGCCAGGACTCCCTGATGACAAAGATTCATGCCTGTGCTGTCATCTTCAGTGTCCCAAAACAGCATGATGATTTTGTTCCTTTTTAAAATGCAGGATATGTATAGCTCCAATGTGTCAAGAATACATAACATCACATCATCCTCTAAACGCGGCGCTTCACTGCCTCGGGGGTACTGAGGGAACTGCTGAGGGAACTGCTGCTTCTCACCAGGGCTCCCTCCTGTTGCACAGGGTGAACCCCACCCCCTGAAGCCCTGGTCTTGGGCATGTGGGAGAGTACCTGCAGCAGCCAGAGAGGAAGTGACTCAGCCCAGTGGGAAGTGGGAGGGGCGGCAGAAAGAGGGCCCTGTGCCCAGCTGCTCCCCCTCGGTCCTCTGTCACTGCCTTTCCTCGGGGGACTACAGTGGGCTGAATTCAGCAGTCTTGGGGGCCTGCAGGGGCCTGAAGACCCTGCTGCTCACAGGAAGCCCAGTGTCTGCAGCTCACGGTCCAGCTCTAGTCTCTTCCAGGAGGCAAGGTCGCCTCCTGGGTACGTAATCAGTGATGTCCCCCCTCGCCCCACTGCCCCGAGGAAGTCCCCACTCTGTGGGCTCCTCTGTGGCCTCTGTGAAGGCTGGGGGGCCAGACTGGAGGCTAAAGGCCCCTGACGGGGGGATGTGTCTCAGAGGGATTCTGGGAGACAGGCTTCAGGGCTGTGCGCACAGAGGTGGAGCAGCAGACCCCCCTGGGGAAAAGATAAATGGCCTAAGAAACCAGTTCCTGCAGACAGGTCACAGGACTTCACCAGCAGCCACTCTAAAAGCCACCAGGGCAGAATCCAGGGCAGCACTGCCAGCCCTGCCACCAGCTCACTCCTCCCAAGGGCCTCCGGAAGCAGCTGATGTGACAACAAATAATCCGTCACTGTGTGTGGGTGTTGGAGGAGGAAGGAACAGACCTAATAGCTCTGTCTCAAGCAGTGCGGCCCTGGTGTCTCCCACCCAGAGGAGCAGCCTGGGGAAGCAGGGAAGCACACTGGCTCAGGAGACATTCCTTTCCTGGGGGACTCTTGGCTCAGCTGGGGTGGGGACGCTTCTGCCATGCATGGTGATGGCAGACTGAGTCACTGACAGCCAGCCTCCCTACAACTAGGGGGGCCGTGGAGTGAACACATGATAGGGGGTCCCTCAGCTCAAATCATCAGTTACTGCTTTGTGCAGTGACTTAGCCCACAGACAAGGCCTGCCACAGTGTCCCATGTGGACTTCAGGTTCTCACCACTCACAATGGGCCAAATCAGCCAAGGAGAACGGAAAGCGAGTAAAGAAGGGCTGGCCGACTCTCCGGGCCATCCTTGTGTCCAATGTGCAACCTGGACATGGGTTTTTCTGCTCCTTGGACTCCCACCTAGACGGGAGGGACTGCGATGCTCCACACAGGGTTCCCCGAGGCCTGCGGGGAGCCAGAGTGCGGGAGGCACTTGACAAATGCTGTTTCCTTCTACCCCAGGCTTCCAGAGCAACCGATGGGAAAGCCCAGGCCAGGCCCAGGTGCATGGGATTCTCTCCTCTTACACTGTTTCTAACAGCAAAAATCACTACAATCATCCTGTGAGAAAGGCAATTCAGACTCGGGCCAGCAATTCAGACTCGGGCCAGCAAACTGCCTTTCCTTAACTGCTTCTGTCAAAAAGTCAATGAAATTTCACAATTTTGACAATGAACAATATCACTCACTCTCTGCAGTTCTGATGAATGCTGCTAGCTGTGGCTGCTTGGAGGGACAAGATTACAGGGGCAGGCTTGGCCATCAAAGCGCCCTCCATGGGCCAGTCAGAGGGGTGGGCCAATCAAGGGCCTCACCTGCCCTGAGCCTGAGAGGCCAGCCATGAACAATCCTGAGGGCCACCAGCCACCATGGACAGATACCTCCATGCAGTGGCAAGCACACGCTCACTGCACGTGTGCTTGCCTGTGTTTCTCAAGGGGGTGAGCTCCCCGGACAAACTGAGAACCCCTGCCCAGGCCCAATGGGTGTGCAGGTGACAAGCACAAAATGACAGCCAACAAAGTAAAGGAAAGTGCACGCATCTGGGGCACAGCAATTCCAGTTCTAGAGACTTATCCTACAAATATACTCACAGAAGTTCACAAAGATTAACTGCAGCAAACACACACTCACAAAAGACAAAACCACAAAAATCAAAACATACACCCCTCAAGACAGGAAACAATTTAAAGGTCCACCAAGACGGGGTGGTTCATTGTATCGTGTTCCATCCAGACAAGAGAATACAATGCATCATTTAAGGTTAAAGCCACATTTGCCAACTGATAAAGACGTCTATGATACATCACATTAAAAACACGCAAAATGCAGTATTATTTGTATAATATGATCCCTTTTGGGTAAAAATAAAAACTATACACACCTTTGAATATGCACAGGACATTTCTAGAAGAAACTTAAGACTAGATACCTCCAGGCAGTAGAACCAGGGGCCCAAGGAGAGGAGCGTGAGTTTTGTCTTATATTCTTCCTCATTGTTTAACTATTTTACCATAGACTACTATAATAATTTTTGAAAATCTAAAAACTTTTTGAACCCACTCAAACTGTTAAGACCAGCAATGGAGTCAGGGGAAGGCGGGCCTCAGGGAAGGCTCAATGAGGGAGCGTGACACCGGAACACGGACACGGGTGTGAGTTAAGTGCCGAGTACAGGGGCCTGTGTGCTGACCCCAGGCTACATCGGGAGAGTAGGGGGCGGAAGGGACAAAACACCACGCCTGGTACACTTTCATTCTCCCAGGTAACTTGTAAACATAAGGAACTCCTTGCTTGCCATCTGGTATCCATAAGGGCTAGGAGGGCCACCAAACAGTTCAAATGGGAGACCTGGAAGCTGGCCCATGATGTCGTTAGCAGGACACAAACAGACCTGCTAACAAAGAGCTCACCCACCTGGGCCTCTCGCTAGAGCTAGCTCCTGGGTGCTGATGGCAGGCCCGGCGCCAGGCTGAACCTGCTATAGACAATAACACCTCATGTCCAATCCCCATTCCTGCCTCAGCGGCAAGAAGCGTATGTCCATTTGATAGAGGAGGAAACTGGAGTTGGGGATAGGAAGTGATTGGTTCAATGTCACTCAGCTAGCAAGTGGCAGGACTGTGATCTGAGCTGAAGCCCTTAACTGTGGGCTGCCATGTCTCAAAGTCTCCTGACCCACTGCTCACAGGGCTGGAGGGAAGGGACTTGTCTTTAGGCAGTGGCAGTTTCCATTTTTCTGGCAAAGAACGGATTGCTTCAGCTTTGCCAAGGTCTCTTCCAGCTCTGCGGCTCTCTCTAGGAGTCCAAGACTCCATGCGGCTGGGCTCCCTGGGGCAAGCGTCTGGCCAGGGTGGAGGAATGGGGTGGCTCGGGCTCCGGAGTCACAGCACGTGTGGGGTGGAAGTCCAGATCTGCCCTTGCCGGCTGCATAATAGTGGGCGGGTCACTTCACCCCCTGAGCCCGGGGGCTTTCCTCTGTGAGAGAAATAACCCTTTCTTCTGTAAATGTGAGAAGGGTTCAATACTGGAGTGCTTAGCCAAGGATGGGGAAGATAGTGGGTGGGGATCCTTGTTTTTTAGCTGTTTTCCTTCTGTTCCCTCGGGAGAGGCCACCTTGGGAGAGGAGTCAGGATACAACAGACCCTGTAGAACTTGCCCCAAACACAGTAATGCCAGGAGCTCCTTATCCACTGCAAAAAGGAGAAGGACTCTTGCTCTCCAGAGTTGGCAGTTGCCGGCACTGAGTTTCCAAAAGCCCCAGAGAATTCTGGGATATGCTAGTCCCATGGTCTCCCAAGGGGATGAACTGAGTCTCTCCCTAGAAGCACCTGCTGTTCCCTTACCACACCTCCAACAACCTCTGCCCTAAACCCAAAGACAAATGGCAGGTGCAACCCAAAGACAAATGACAGGCGCATCAGTCCTGCTCCTGACAATGCCCACGGCAATGTCCAGGCCACTTTCTCTTCCGTCTGGTCTCTTGGGCCACAGATTCCTTAAAGGCTAAAGATCTTCTATCTCTTTTGCCAAGTAGATGGCAGCGATAAATACATTTAGAGAGGACAGCTTCATTCTGAATGACAAGAGTCCTTCTCAGTTTTGGTACCTCCATGCTTTCTAACAACTGGCGTTTCTTTGAATCATCAGGCCCGCATACTGCTATACTAGGGAGACTAAACTCACACCCAAGACAGGCTGCATCCGCCAGAAGAGGATGACGACCACTGGATTGTAGCCCCCTCAGGAAAGGGGGACCTCAACTCAAAAAGAATACTCTTGCTTGCTGGGCGAAAAACAGGCATCTTCAGTTTACTATAAGGGGGCCTAGAAATTCTTTAATTAATAATAATAAAAGGTACTTTTTGAAGCAGCAACCCCTTTTCTAGAATTTATTCTGCAGATACCAAAGCTCACACGTATACAGATAGTCACTTGAGCTTTGTTTGAAGAACAAAAGACATAAAATAACCTAAGTACATCAGAACAAAACTTGCTGAATAAATTACATACAAGATGGTAACACAATGTAGCCCCAAACGATCCAGACGTGCATGTACTCAAGTGGAACCATCCCTAAGATAGTAAGTAAATCAGAGCAGGCAATAGCACACTTTCCCCTTTTGGGGATTTTGACTGCAGATCCAAGAGGATATGCAGGGCTGCTGTGGGGCTGGAGACCTTTGAAGCCACAGTCTCACCTGAGCAGGTAGAGGAGAAAGAAGCGCTCTCAATTCAGGCCCCTTTCTTTTCCATACCACAAATGCAAGGACAAATCCTGCAGAGAGCTCTGCAGTTCCAAAGGGCCTGTCTGAAGCCTTGCCTACCAGCACATTCCTCTCCACAGCCCGATCCCACGCAGGTCTAGCTCCACATTCCCCTTGAGCTCAGGGGGACAAAGGCACTTCCCTTACGGCCTGAGTGGGTCCTAGGTGGCCTCTGGCTGACACCTCTCTTTCCTGAGAAGAGAGGCTCAGTGTGCTGAACCAGCCTCTGGAGTAAATGCAATCTCAGGGTTTCTTTCTAGATAAGATCTCCAGGGAGCTGGGAAAGCCATCTCTCCTGAGGGTAGCTGCTGTGCACGATCCCATCAGTCTGTCGCTTGCTGCATGACTATGGACAGTGTCAGACTGAAGGGCTGTTCTTTAGGGCCATTTGAAGGCTGCAGAAATTATGGGAGTTTTTCAGGCTCAGCCCTTGAGTTTCTGAAACATTGAAGCAGCTCACCTCCCTGGGCAAATCTGGACAGAGCAAAGGTGAATGAAGGGAAGCTGCCCTTCTCTCAGGCACCGACTCAGGCAAAACCAGAGGGAAGCCTGGGCCAAAGCCAGGCAGGTGCCACAGACTTCGCAACTGATCCCGTCCCATGAGTGCGTGCAGGGCTTACTGAATGGAGCTGGCTGACTTCACTGGTCATTGTCTTCTCCCAAGCCATCCTATCTCTGCATTATCATTCACTCTTTGTCACCCAAACCAAGAACCTCAGGGTCACCTGCCACCGCCGTTCCTCCCTTAGCCATCACTTCCAAACACTACCAGAATTCAGTTGATTTCCCTCAAAAGAGTCCTGTTCTCTGCCCTGATCCGGGCCCCCACTAGCCCTCGCTTTGATTACCGCAACAGCCTCTTGCATGGACTCCAGAATCTTGTTCTCTCCCCAATCCACGCTCCACCCACAGCCAGGGGGCTCTTGGAAAGATGCAGGTCTAATGTTCCCGCCACTTAAAGCATCCCATCACCAAGAGAATAGTTAGTTTGAGCATTTTAGCACTGGTGCCTACTTCTCCAGCACGTCCTACAGCCAGGTGCCTTCACACTCCATGCTAGAACCTCTGCGGTTCCAAAAGCGCTCACTCACCAGCACACAGCCAGGCCTGAGCCATGTGCTCCCCTGCCTGGGGTGCTTCATGAGCCCGCAGCAAACTCTCTTCACCCTTCAAGATTCAGTGTAAGCTCTAAGGACTCTCCAGTTCTCCCCAATCTTCTTGTCATCTTCCAGAAGAATCAGTCATTCCTCTAGGCTCCACTGCATACGGCACAGACTTCTGTGAGAGACTTGCAAACTCTACGCTAATGTTAATTGGTTGGGAGCTGGCCCTGTCCCTGCTACCTACCTCTCTGTTTTCCTTCTGCTCCCCTCAACCCCCTCCCAACCCCAACCCTAACCCTAACCCGCCTCCCCGCACCCAGCACATCCACAGCAATATACAAGAGCTTGAGTGTGTGGAACTTGGGTTCTGGATTTTGAGCCACCACACACACCAATGTGTGAGATGTTCGTTGCTGATACTAATTCAGACACTGGACTAGGGTCACTAATAGGGACACACATGGAAGAAACACTAAATACTTTTTCTTATACTTTAAAACACAATTTTTCCCTGAGCACTTCTGTTTCTATTTTAAAAATGGTTCTTTTAAAGAGCCAAGCTGAATCATCTGAATGGCTCCTATACAGATTGGGTGAACTCCCCACAGATTTACTTTTCAGAAAGAATACAATAAATTCTATGATTTTATGATTCCTTAAAGAAATTTCCGGCAGCTCAATGAGACACAGTTCTAGTTGCCACTAATTGCATCACCTAATTCTTGGAAGTTCTTTCCTGCAGTCTATAACAACAGGTATCACTCAGTGTGTGTTAAATGCTCAACTTGCCCCAACTTACTTAAGCCTCACAACTGCCATCCTAGGGAGGGGCTCTGCTGTCGCCATTTAACAGATGAGATAGCTGGGCATGGAGAGAATAAGTAACCTGTAGAGCTTTAGAGACTGGCACGCCTGGGACTAGAACCCAGATCTGATTGTAGAGCGCAGTAGGCTCTTAACCACTACAAGCTGTTGCCTTCTGAAAGGTCAAATTAAAGGCACAGGGAGCAAATGTAGGACCCCCTGCAACTGGCCTTCTGAGAGGGCAGCCTCATCTCTCCAGCCACTCAACCAACCTGCAATCCCCAGAGGATAGGGGCACATGCGCCAGGCACTTCTGTGCTATGCAGAGACACCCAGTGAAACGCAGGGAGCTTGTTACCTGACACTGATTGGATACAGTGCTTTCTCAGCAAGGACCCACCACCCCAGCACAAATTCTCTCTTAGAAGCCTGCAATGGCCTCTAAAAGGTCTCCAATACTGCCTTTAGTCTCTCTTCTTCCTTTCTTCTTCTGCAGGGACTCAAGGGAAGCAGTTCTATAACGAGGTTCAATCATGACACTCCTCTGCTTAAAACCTTTTCATTGGCTCCCACTGCCCTCAGCACAAAGTCCAAATTGTTAATGTGGTATTCCCTTGTCAACCTACACTGCCTTACCTGGCACCATGTTGACTTTCATACCACCGTATGGAACAATCTGAGGCTTCTGGAATAAACTATGAGTTTACTTGTCTCTCTCTAAGTAGAACACCTTGCTCATTCATTCTCACCTGGCTAAGCCTTCCCATCCTTCTAGACGCAGCTCCCACGTTATCACTTTGGCCAAACCTTCCCAGGACCCTCCCCCTACAGACTGAGCCAGTGGCGCCCTCCACTGGGCTCCCATAGCCCTCTGTTCCAGCCACTACTAGTTTTTTTAGACCACATTTCAACTTTTTGTTTACAGGTCAGTTTCCCTTTACCAGACCATAAACTTCTTGAAATAAGAATAGTAGTTAGCATTTACTGGACTCTTATTATATGGTAGACATGGTCCTATGTTTTTTACATGTGTTAACTTTTAAAATCTTCAATTACAACTCAATGTTATCACCTCTGTTTTAGAGATGAGAACAGTGAAGCACAGAGAGGTTAAACGAAGTGCCCAACGTCACACAACTAGAAGACTGTGGAGCCAGAATTAGAACTTAGGAAATCTGGCTCCAAAGCCCATTCTTTTTTTTTTTTAGTATGTTTATTGATTTTAGAGAGATAGGAAGGGAGAGATAAACATGGATGTGTGAGAGAAACATCAATTGGTTGCCTCCCATACGAGCCCCTAGCAGGGATCAAATCAACAACCTGGGTATGTGCCCTGACTGGAAATCGAACACCCAACTTTTTGATATATGGGATGATGCTCCAGCAGACTAAGCCACCAAGCTAGGGTCAAAGCCCTCTCTTAACCACTATAATATAGGTACTTACCTTTCCAGTCAGGGATACTGTTGTTGACATGTGGGGAATGAATGAATGAATGAGGGCTATGCTATCTCCAGACTGTCTAGGACTCCCCATAAACATCTGTCACAGCTGGGCCAGTAGAGCACTGGAGCAGCTCACACACACTGTTTTAGTTTGGCCTTACAGTTACATATTCTACTTTTCCTTATCTCATGAGCGCTAAGCCGAGAGGAAAAGGCACCCAGCCCAGAGTGACTACCCTCTTCCTCACTGCTCTCAAAACCAAGCAAAGCCAACCAGTTTCCTCCCGTGACTTAAGACAGAGCAAAGTCTATCCTGCCACATAAGGTGGCTGTCATCTCTTCCGCCAACAAATGGCATCAAACCTAGGGAGTGGGGATGGGCATAGAACTCCGCGTCGGGAATCCCAACACCCCTACCTATTGACTGGATGGTAAGGCCAAGTGGGAATGGGCGGATCTCACCCAGCAAGACAGGTGAAACAGTGACCACAGCAGCAGGCTCTTTCCTTGGAAAAGGCCGACCGAAACGTAGCCCTGGCAAGCAGGTAGCTCTGATCCGCACCTGAACGCCGCCCGGAAGGAGAACATTCCCGAGCAGCGATGATGCCCGTGCCAACGGTGAGGGCTCCTGTTGGAAGCCCTGGCCGGCCCTCCCTAGGGACTCTTTCTAACTTTCAAGTCTCTCTCCGATCAGGAGGGAAGCATGGAGAGGCAGACGGTGTCTCTTGGGAAAAACCTGGCTGGGTCAAACGCCAGTGCCTTCACTTGCTGGTGGAGTGACTCCAGGCAAGGCTGGCAGTCAGTGCCCACCTCCCAGGGCTCCCGCGGGACTGAGGCTCCCCGCGGTCCCCCATCTCCGGCGCATAGCCGCCCCCGCCGCAGACCCCAGTAGAAGAGGGGGCATTTACTGTTGCCATTTCTAACACAGACGGACGGCCTTGGGCTGTCACCACGGTCCCAATCCCTCGGCCGCTGAGGCCCGCCCAGAAAACCCGCACCCCCTCCCGGTTCCCTGCTCCCGGACCCCCCGCCCTCACCTTCGCCCGGTGTTCAGCGCTGCTCTTCCATAGTCTGTAGCCCGGAGCCGGGACCGGGACTGCTCGGAGCTCCGTCCCGGGGGGCCGGGGCCGGGCCGGGGGCGTGGGAATCGCTCACCGCCGCCTCCCAGCGCAGCCACCGGAGCCGCAGCCACCGCCGCTGCCTCCCTCCATGGCTGCGGCGCCGCCACCTGACAACGGAAGTGACGCACCACTCCCTCCTCCTGTACTGAGCCTCAGCCCCACCCCTCCCCGGGCCCCGCCCCTCGCCCGTGTCTACGGCCTCCCGGCGTTGGGATTGGACACCATCTTGACGATGGGCGGAAGCCTTCAGGCAAGAAGCCAGATTTCGACTGCGGATTGGTTCAGGGTGGGGTCCTGTGAAACGATTGGAGGCTGAGACTCTAAAGGGGCGGCACTTACCTTTTTTTTTTTTCCTAAATCTGCGGAGAGCCTGGGCCGGAGGCACCACCCCCGCCCCAACTCCTCAGCACCTCTGGTGCCCTACAGTTTCTCCCTGCCGGGTTTGGTGAAGTCTCCAGCAAGTGTAAGGTCGGCCAGTTGTAGTGTATTTATCAGAAAAATGGCTCTTCTCTGATCCCCATTGATCGGTTTCTGGAGTTCTGTGCGGAGAGCGCTGCCGTTAGACTCAATAAATTACAGGAATTCCTGTCGTAGCCCTCACAATGCATTTCCCTCTGGGCCCCTCGCTTTTGTTGAAAACCCGCTTCAACCCGAAGATCCCTGAAGTCTTGACGAGGGAGAGTCACAGTGCAGAGTTCTATTAACGATTCCAGCCACCTAACCCCAGTCCCTCCTGTGGCAGTTTCGGTCCCTTTCTCCTCCTCCTCCAGCAACCACGCCCTCCATGAATCAGCTTCTTGCACCATCAGATGAGCCCTTTAAAGGGATTGATTGCATCAGGCTGTTGACTCACTGGGGCCCTGTGAGAGCCTGGCTTCCCTCCCCTGGCATGCAGAAGCAGCTAAAAGGGCTCAGTGGCAGCAGCACCAGCGACCATGGCCGTCACTTCTTTGTCTCAGAGGTGTGAGCTGCGGTGCTTGCTGCACACGACTGTCTGAATCCCGGTGTTTTGCCAGCTGTCCCCTGAGTCACTCTGTATCAATGTGTAGGCACACGTGTCCAAGCCCGTGTGCACTGCTGGGTTTTACTAGGGCGTGTGGCCAGGCATTTACGTGTATGTGCATTTGTCATCTCCACACAGGCAGTGCCAGGACATGAGGGTTGGTGTGTGTGTCTGGCTGCCGCCTCCAGTGTCATCTCTTTGTCTGTCTAAATGACTGGTGGCCTCTGAGCTGACAGGGCTGAATAACAATAGTAATCAAAACAGCTCTCACTGTTGTGTCACACCCTGTGTTAAGCACTTTAGAGACATCAGGTTAGAAGTCTGTTTACAGATGAAAAATCTAGATTTCTGAGGTGGGAAGTAACCTTTCTAAAGACATATGGCTTATAACGGCAGGACTGTAATCTGAACCAACTTTGGCAGATTCTGAAAAGATTGGATTTAAATCCTTACTGCTTTCCTTACAAGCTGAGTGACAAGTGTAAGTTCCTTAGCCTTCCCTATGTGTCAAAATAGGGGTAACACCCTGTGGGATCACGGTGAGGATTCAGTGAGTGTGCAAACAGCTTCTCACAGGACCTGGCGAGTAAGTGCTCCTGTCAGCCTCAGTTACAGAGCTCTGATGAAGTGGATGACAGAAAGTCAGGCACAAAGGAGCCAGGCCCCTGCCCCCAAAGCCCTCCTCTCTGACAAAGGGAAAAGCCTAGGGATTCCGGAAGCCCTGACTCTGACAGGAATGAGTTTTGGGTTTTCCAGAGCTCTAATTATCAGCTAGATGAATCACTAGGAGCTGACACCACCATCCCCACCCTCAGGAGACTCTCAGCTGATTTAAAATATAGGATTTTAACATAGGAGAGGAGGAGGAAGAGGAAGAGGGAAGGAGAAGAGGTAATGAATAGGAACTAAAGGTGCCAGCCAGAAGAAACGAAAAACTGTCATCAGGACACCAATATGAGACACACACACACACACACACACACACACACACACAGTGACATACTTTCCTGCTGGCTCTCCAACTCTGGGCATATTGGCAGATGTTGCTGCCACAGCTAAGGGCCACCTGTCACAACAGCATGAGATGGTAGTTTGATGAGGTATAGGTAGGTCTGCCTATTACTGGAGAGGAGGAGACCTTCAACCCTGATAAGCTTACTCAGGCTTCTGAAACCCAGCAAATCCTTCTTACTGGCTGGCTTCTGGCTTCTCCTTATGGCCAAGCCCCAAGGCCTGGGTAGGTATAGCAAGTTTTGAGTGCCCATTCTTGGTAGCTGGGTACCATCACTAAGGTGAGCAAGGCACTGCTTATCTTACTCTGCCTTCGGTGTGATGTTGGAAGTGCTGGAAAGCAGAGTAGTGTAGTGTAGTATCCTGGAGTTTGAGTCGCACAAACCTGAGTTCAAATCCCCACTCTGCTTGCTGTTCACTGGCTCTTTGACTTTGAGCAAGTCACTTAACCTCTCTGGATCTGCTCCCTCATCTGTAAAATGGGGCTATTAATATATATCTCCAGGGTTGTTGTAATGATGAAATGAGATGATTCTTTCATTCCACAAAGATTTGTGGAGGGCCTGCTAGGTGTAGAGCACTGAGCTAAATACTGGAGATCCAGTGGGACCAAAGAGCCTACAGCCCTGCCCTCCTGAGCACATGGGGCCCTGGCACACAGTGAGGCTCAGCAAGTGGTAGCTACTTAGGACCATCTTGGCATTCTGCCATTCACTTAATCACGGGACCTGAAGAGAGTCCCTTCCCCTTCCCCCTCAGGAAACTGGGCCTGTTTCCTCAACTTTAAAGTGACAGTTTGACAGGATCAGTGGTTCTCAACCTTCTCACTTTCAAAGCTTCTCTTAGTACTTTTCCCTCCACAGGAGCCTCACATTTGGTAAGATTTTGTCTTCCTGTACAACTTGCATCAAGTCATTCCCCTCTTTTCATTGGTTAAAGCCTCATGTCATAGGCATTAGACCGTGTGATCAGGAGGAGCAAGCCAGGATGACCACCAACCACGCTGTTAGCATAATTCCAGCCCACAGCAGAGACCAAGCTAGCTTGGTTACCTTTCACATACTCTGTGCCGTTTCTCTGGGCCTTTCTGGAACACTGATAAGAACTCAAGGGACCCCTACCGCCCTCAGGGATCCTTTAGCCAGGGATGCCAGACTGGAACTCACTGAACTGGATGTTCTCCTTCAAGTCCCTTCAAGTCCCACCCAGCTGAGAGCTGGAGATGTTGGATCAGGGAGATGTAAAGTTCAAGCTGCCTGCCCACCCAGCTCCTCAGAGCCCTGGTAATAGTTCCCTCCCGCAAATGAAAGACCCCTGTGTTCTCTCCAGGAACAGGAGGGGAGGGAGGGGACATGCCATACCACCTGAGCACTCAGTCTTCAACCAGGACCCCCATATTGATGTACATGTGGACTTGAACACATGCCACAACATGAGTAGCACAGAACCCAAACTCTGATGGGGTCATGACCTTTGAAATACGTTTTTTTAAATCTTTTCCTTGGTGTTTCCTGGGCCTTTCCTTCATGCAGATAGGCTAATCTGCATTCCTTACGCCAGGAAACAAATGATAAAACAGAATGCAGAGTTCATTTTTAGCTTCTGAATTCTAAAGGCCTAAGCCTTCAGGGAGGAATGGAAAGAATTCCAGAGGAGATACAAATTTAGAAAGCTGTGTAACAGGGGGATCTGGGAGACTGGCGGGGAAGTGGTCCCTGAGAACAGAGAAGATTCTCCTCAGCCTTGTAGCTGGAGGGGATCAGCTGGGTTGCAGGGACTGGCAAGCAGGAAAGGTTGTGCTCTTTTTTCCTGGTGGAGCGCCAACAAGTAACAAAACCCTCTGAAGGAACAGCTGTTTGCTGCATTTGATCCAACAGGGCCTAACCAACCCGAGACCCTAAGAATTTCGGCCTGACTGGTCTGGGAAAAGCAGGCTAAAAATCTAAACATTGAGAGGGGTATGTCTTACCCTGAAGGGAGGTCAGGAGGTCTTTTGGTCAAGTATGAGCATTTCAACAGCAACCTGAGTGGGCTGATCACAAAACACCAGAACGAAGCCCTCGTGGATCTGCGCAGCCTGAGTGGATCAAAAACGAAAAACCGGAACAAAACGGGGACATCTCAGTGTATGCCAGTGTGACTGGGTGACCACCAGATCAGCCTACACTTCCCATGCTTTGGCATCTTGAAAGGGAGGGCTCTAGAATGTAGCCAATGCCAAGGAAAGTTGCGGGGGGAGGGGACTTTTAAATGTCTGCAATTATGTTTCTGCCAATCTGGCTGAGTTAGGTGAAATATGTATTCAGGTCAGTTAGAGAAAGCTCAGGTTATGTTTCTTACACACCAGAAATTGGAACCCGCTACATTCCTTACCCATAGGTCTTTGTATCCTTTGCTCCACCCCTCTCCCATTTCTCCTGGCTCAATAGTCACAATGGTATTCTTGAGCTTTCCCACCTCAGGACCTTTGCACCTGCAGTTTCCTCCACCGTCTTTTGGTCCCCCCCACCCCTTTGGCTCTTTAATTTTTTTAAAATTGATTTTTAGAGGCAGGGGAGAGAGAGAGTGACATTGATTGTTGTTCCATTTATTTATGCGTTCATTGGTTGATTCTTTTATGTGCCCTGGACTGGGGATCGAACCCACAACCTTGATGTATCAGGACGACACTCTTAACTAATCAACTGAGCTACCTGGCCAGGGCTCCTTTGGCTCTTTAAATGGCAGGTTTCTTCTCAGTTTAGATTTCACTTCTTTGGGCCTCACTTTCCAAAATAAAACTACCTCTCTACTCTCTAAGTGCTCTGCTTATTTCCTTCATAACATCCATTAATATCTTTAGGTTTTTTGGTTTATTGTTAATCTCCCACTCTGGGATGTCGGTTCCCTGAGAGCAGTACCCTTGTCCATCTTGATGTTCCTTGATGATGACGTATGTAGCTAGCACTGTGACTAGAACTACTTGTAGAATGACTGGTCAGTGGCAGTGAGGGAATTCCTGACTTGCAATAGTCTGGTGGACCCCTGACAGGCCTTTCCCAGAATCTAGGACCAGATGCCAAAAGACCCATAGCCTTGGGGTTGAAGACTTAGCTGTGTTCTATCCAGGGAGTCAGCATGTGTGTCTCAGCAGGGCCTGGTTCCTCTCCTTCCCATCTATCTATCCTCCCTGTGCCTTGCCTAGAACAGCAGCTCTACTGGGGGCTGGCTCACAGTGCTTATGGGATATGTCCTGAGCCTTTCTTCTCGGCAATCTGCACTGGCCCTTCTTTCTTCCTCGGCCTGGGGGCTCCCCCTTGCTCTGCTGAGGATGTAGAAGCCCCTGGCATACTGTTTAAAAGCCTCAGAGCTAGACCTTTCTTCCATCCCTAGGCCAAACTCATAGCATAAGCCCTCTTGAAGTTGGAAACACCTGAAGACATGCGGGAAACCTGTGCAACGGAGGCGGCTGTGTTCGTCATTCCAGACCAGTGGCTCTCTCTCCACTGGCTGTGAGTATGTGAACATTTTCAGTGAGGACCTCCCTTTTGTGCCTGCCCTCTGCTTTCTTACCAGAAGTCACCTTGTGGTGTTGCTTCCCTTAACTCTGGCTTGTCAGAGGTGCCTGGAAACCTCTGAGAAGTGGTTTTCTCCCTGCTGGAATCCACTGTTCTCTTCTGAAGGCAAAGGGCAGAGTCTAAGCAGCTTCTAGGACCTCTGGGCTGCAATGAAATACGGTATCGGAAGCCTCCTGGAGAGTGAGTACCTGGTTCTCATTTTTTAAAAAGGTTTTTATTTATTTTGAGAGAGAGCGGAAGGGAGAGAGGGGAAGGGATGTACAAGAGAAACATCAATGGGTTGCCTCTTGCACACACCCCAACCGGGGACCAGACCCACTACCCAGGCTCGTGCCCTGACTGGGAATGGAATCCCCGACCTTTCACTTTGCGGGACAACACCCAATCCACTGAGCCATGCCTGCCACAGGGTACCTGATTCTTTAAATGGCAGGCTGTCTCAGTTTAAATTTAAATTAATAATGCAGAGTCCCAGATTCAATTCTGGTTCATGTCTAGGGAAAGTAGGAGCCAGGAAAGTGGCTCCCCGAGACACATCCCACTTGGTTCTGATGAGCTAGGACAACACTGACAAAGACTGCTGGCATGTGAATGCAGTGACCTTGAGCTGCGAGTGCCCAAATGAACACTCCTCTCAAATCTCCCTCAAAACAGGACAGCATCTTAACGTGAAGGGCCCTGCCTTATTCAAAACTTGGGGAAGTAGTTCTTGGGCTGGATTTTGTTTCTGTGGATCTTGATCACCTCTTCTGATGGATTTTAAGCCCCTCTCCTGAAAGGACCAATTCTCACTGTCAATGCGTGCACAGCAGAAGGCCTGGTACAGCTGCTCTGTGGATGTTTGTCTGATGAAGACAAACCCTCTAGTTCCACAGCACCGAGCTGCTTTTACAGAGATGGCTGTCTGCCTGTGGGAGGGCTGGTATGGCTGCAAGGCAGCGATAACAAAGACTTGCGTTTTAATTTCCAGAACCCCCTCTTCCCCGAGGACTCAGAATTAAAAGACTGATTTCTTGCTGTTGGATGAGTTCCCACACTTGAGGGGAGGGCCCATGGTTACTCCAACTTTTCTACCTCAGGAAATAGCAATAAGACCAATAGCCCCTTCAACAGAGAATCTGAACAGAAAAGCCGCTTTCTACCTAACCAGACTGACTGAATGACTCTATTACAATTCCCAAACTTTGCTGCATATTAGTACCACGTGAGAAACTTACAAAAATCCAATGCCCAGACCATACCCCATACCAATAAAACTCAAAATAGGTGAGGGTGGGACAGGTGATTCCAATGTGCAATCAAGTTTAAGACCCAGCGTCCTAGGACAACAGACCAACAGGGAGCCTGCACGCATCAGGGAAAGCATGAAGCACGCGCTTGTTTGTGTCCAAGTTTAGTTTTATGAGAAAACACACACAATTGCAAGAGAAATGGAGACACTTAGGGCTGGCTGAGGCCGAGCACACTGAATAATCCTCACTGGGATAGTTGAAAAACTATTTGATGGATTTCCTGAATCAGTAAATCAGAGATTCAAATACAGATGATCAAAAGAGAGGGATTGTCACCTACCCCAAGGCCACAGATAAATAGGATTCTGGGCCCCAGGGTGAGTCTGGGAGGTAGAACCTTGTGAAAGGCAGCTGTGATACGGGTTGTCTGTCAGATACCAGTTTCTGGGCTGGCCCTGCTCCCTTGCCAGGTTCTTGGCAGGGACAGACAGCAGGCAGTTGGCTCAGTAGAGCTCTGGAGGAACCTGAGTGGTGACTAGGGCTTGCTGACGGGACAGGCTCATTTATACTTTTTGGTGGGAAATTCCCGTCGGCCTTGCCCCAGGCTGCGAAAGTTGCGCACACGATGGATCATCTGCAGCTGCTGTTCAATGGTCTCGGTGATGTTCACGTCATCTGGGATGTGGACATAACGGACGTTACGGCCTGTTACAAAGAGGTCATCCAGCTCAGCCTGGTGCCCCCAACGGTCCGTGTAGGTGACGTTGGCCAGGCGGATGTTCATGAAAGCATCCACATTGTCTATGCGTCCGTGGGCCACACTCTCATCCCGCAGGTCCACAGTGGTTACCTGGCCCTGCAGGCCCTGTAGCAGGATGATGAGGCTGTTCTCAGAGATGGTCCGTTCCTTCCTCGAGTGGCTCACCGCCATCTTCCCACGCTGCTGGCTGCTTGCAGGAGGAGCACACAGATAGGAGACATAGCAGGTTAGGGGTGCAGGTGACAACTCACCTCCACCAGGTTATAGTGCAAAATCCCCAGCCTGGACTTCCCCAAGTTTGCCCAACTCCCCAATTTTTGAGTCTGGAGCACCCTTATGAGCCAGGTGCTTCATGTACACACCTCATAGCATCCACTCACCATCTTGCAAGCCAAGTATTACTTATATTCATTTCATAAACAAGAATAATATGGCCAGGAAAGGTTAAGTCACTTGACCACGGTCAAATAGTTGACAAATGGAGGTGCGGGGATTCAAATCCATGGCTGCCCTACTCCAAACCCTACACCAGGGTTTCTGAACCCTCACTGTATGTTAGAATCCCCAGTGGGTTTTAGCTGGCTGCCACACCCCTGAGGTTCTGATTCATTAATTAGGGGTGGGGCCAAGGTATCCTATTTTTTAAAAAGCTCCTCATGTAACTCTAACGTGCGTCCGAGTTTAAGAACCACTACTCAAAGTATGGTCCATGGACCAGCAGTTTCAGCATTACCCATGCATTTGTTGTAAATGCAGAATCTCCAGTCTCTCCCAAGACCTTCTGAAAGATTCTGTATTTTAACCTGATCCCTAGGTGAACCAGTAGTTCTCAAACATGAGTGCTCATCAGACTAACCTGGAGGACTTGTTAAAACGCATTGCTAGGCCCCACTTCTAATTTCTAACTCAGTGGGTCTGAGGTGGGGCCCAAGAATGTGCATTTCTAACAGGTTCTCAGTTGCTGAAATTGCTGATCTGGGGCCCACTGAGAATAACTGGTCTACACAATGCAGCCGCCATATAAGAAATTTAGGTCATTAATTGAAGAAAAAAAAAAGGTAGCATATAAAGCATGTAAGTTTTGAAGGCAGAGAAACCTAGGCTGGAATCTCTGCTCCACCCACAAACTCTGTAAACCTAGGGCAGTTACTTAATGTCTCTGAACCTGTTTCTACATCTATTAAACCATAGGCCATATGAAGAAAACAGAATCTAACCGCATTGAATGTACTTTCGTTTGCTTTCAACATGCCCTGATATTTTATTCATGTAACTTTGTCTTATCTATCCCTAGTTTCAGATTCTGAGTGGGAGGAGTGGAACTTCACGACCTCACTCAGAATCCCGACGGGGCTGAACAGGCTGGCATCATGTCCGGCAAGCCAGTCCCCGCCACTGATGAGGGAGGCTTCGCCAGGAGTATGAGCCCAAGCATACACTCCTGGGGCTCCACAGTGACTGAAAGAGGCAGGTCTGGGCTCTAAGGTAGGCTCTGCCACTTTCTGGGAGGGAGACATCGAGCAAGCCACTTAGCTTATTCAAGCCAGTTAGCCCGTGGATAAAACGGGGATGGCGAAGAGCCTTTACTCACAGAGCCGTGGGAGTGGGCTATACTCAGCAAATCGGCAAGAGAAAACTTCCGCTGTTCCCCGCCGGTTTCTGGGATTCCGGGACCCCAGCCCCCGCCTCCGCCGTGCCCCCCGGTTCCCCAGACGCACCGCGCCGATTCTTTCCGCTGCCCAGTCGGTGCTGCTGCGGAAGCTAGCGGGCGCCTAACTGGACGGCCTTCCTCTGGCGGCGGGACTCAGAAGCCATAGCAACAACAGGGCCGCTCAGTGCGCACGCCCGTGCCACCGCGGGTCGAGCCCGAACTACAATCCCCAGAATGCCTCGCGAGCGCGACTCGCGCTCTCGCAAAGGCCGGCGTACAGCTTTGGATAGTCTCCGTCATTGGAGAGTCATTCATTCATTCATTCATTCAACAAATATTCACTGAGTCTTCGCCGTGTGTCAGGCTCCTTCCAAGGCTCTGGGCATAGCGGAGACCGAAGAGACAAGCTCCCTGATCTGAAAACCCTTAAATCTACTGGGGCGGGGGGACCAGTAGAGGGGTCTACAGTGAGGGGTAGGGATGTCTGTAAGAGAAGAAACAAGAAAATTGTGATACAAGTTCTTCAGAACATTAATAAGGGTTAATGTGATAGATCAGGTGGACTTTTATTGGTCAGGGATGGCCTAATAAGGTGACATCTGAGTTGAAGTGAATGACGTAAAGTTAACTTTGTGAAAACTAGGAGAGGAGCATTGCAATTTGTGTGAAGGACCTGGTGGAAATGAGTTTGCCAATTTGGACAATCGGAGACGCCAGTAAGACTGGAGAGCGTGGTGTGAGGAGAGATCACAGAGGAAGGCAAGAGCCAGAGCATTTAGGACTCTATAAGCCAAGGTAAGGAGCTTGGATTTCTTGATTAGGCATGTAGGTTCTGGAGGCAGTGCCTGGGTTCAAAGCTGCTCTTTGCAAACTGTATGACTTCAGACAAGTTAATTATCCTCTCTGGGGCTCAGTTTTCTCACCTACTACTAGAAGTGCAATGATAGGCTATCGAAGGGGAGTGGCATGATCTGATTTATATTTTAAAAGGTCACTCTGTATGGCTTTGGAAAAGCTGCTTATCTTCTCTCAGCTCCAATTTCCTCATTAGAAAAAAAAAAAGATAATGTCAATCTCAGAGACTTGTAAGGTTTGAGTGACCTTCATTAACGTGTGACAGCACCTGACACATAGGAGAACAAACACAGGCTTGTTTGATTCCTTCACTCTCTCATTCATTCATTTCCATCACCCCCAGCAGCCTTCCCTTTTTACCAGTGATCACAATTGAGCTCTTCTCATCCTTAGAATAAAAACTTTCTTCTCCATGCTAGTTACTCTTGTTCTCCTACCTTCCACAGTCAAACTTCTCAGCAGAGTCCTTTATATCAGTGGTTCTCCAAGTGTAATCTCTTTTCCACCCTCATTTCTGTGTGAGACTGCATTTTCTTCATTATTTCAACCAGAACAACAGATTCAATGGGGAAGTAGCTGTGACTTCACTTGCCGGGAGGGCACGCAGTGGCTGGAGGACCTGTCGCTGGGGGTGTGTGTGGCTCCGCCACAGGTGCATCCCAACCACAGGTGCACCTTCTTCGCTAGCTGCTTCCATCAGCGAAAATCAAATCCGGAACCGGTGGGCAGGGGATCCTACAATGGGCCTGGAGTCAAGCCTGCAAGTCAGGCCACTTTCTGTGGGTGCTGCGGCTACAAGCACCTGTGGCTACTTTCAGCTCTGCCTGCCAGGTGCGCTCCAAGCACAAGATGAGGAATGGCCATCCCATTCAAGAGGGGCTGCCCGTCTCCTGTGATCAGCTCTGAGGGAACCCGCCTCAAGAAAATCTCCCTCGAAGGGAACATCACTGCAGGGAAGTCAACATTTTTGAATATCCTTAAACAAGTCTGCTAGGGAGGAAGTGGTTCCAGAACCTTTTGCCAGATGTTGCAATGTTCAAAGTATTCAAGGTGAATTTCAGTAACTGACAACATCACAGAAAAGGATAGGAATGTTCTTCAGATGATGAGCATTGAGAAACCTGACGGATGGTCTTTTACCTTCCAGGCATATGCCTGCCTCAGTTGAATAGGAGCTCAGCTTACTTCTCTCAATGGCAAGCTCAAAGATGCACAGAAATGTTTATTTTTTGAACACTTTGTGTATAGTGAGTGACAGGTATATCTTTGCATCGAATTTGTATGAATCTGACTGCATGAATGAAACATAGTGGACAAGTTATCAAGATTGGCGTGACTGGATGAATAACCAGTTTGGCCGAAGCCTTGAACTAGATGGAATCATTTATCTTTGAGTCACTCCAGAGAAATGCAGAGAAATGCTTGACTCCAGAGAAAAGTACTCCATGAATGCTTTATGGAGAAGAAGTGAAGAATAAGGTATTCCTCTGGAAAATTTAGAGAAACTCCACTATAAGCATGGAAGCTGGCTGCTACAGAGAACACTGAAAACCAACTTGGATCTATAAGAAGTGCCTATCTTAACACTAGACGTTAATGAAGACGTTAGAGACAAACACGACAGTCTAGTTGAAAAAGTCAAAGAAATTTTGAGCACTTTGTGATCTTGCTGAAGATGACATGCAGCAAAATGATTCCAGATACTTCAGCTTTGTGTCTTTGCAGTTTCGTACTCATACAAGTCTCTTTAGAAAATCTATGTTTTTAACCACTTTTGTTCCAAAAAATAAAGTTTTTTGATGGATCGTATATAAAAGTTTATGACCAGTTTCTTTCCTTTTCATCTTTCTTTTTTCTTTTTGGTTAAAAACAAACAAACAAACAAAAAAACACAAACAAGCCCTGGCTGGCTTGTGGCTCAGTAGGTTGACACCGGCCTGCAAAATGAAAGGTCCCTGGTTCAATTCCCAGTCAGGACACGTGCCTGGCTTGTGGGCTGGGTCCCCAGATGGGGCCGTGAAAGGTAACCAATTGATGTTTCTCTCACACATCGATGTTTCTCTCCCTCTCTTTTTCCCTGCTTTCCCCTTTCTCTAAAAATAAATAAACCTTAAAACAAAAACAGATGTTTAATTATCTCTCATGGCAAGAAGTCTGAAGGTAGATGGTTCCAGAATCAGTATAGTGGCTAAACTGTATCATAAAGGACCCACCCTCCTTCTCTCTTTCCCCTCAGTTATCCTCCTCAGTAGGTTGGCTTTTCTTCCTGGTGCTTCTCATCTCATTGGTGACCTGTTTCTTAACTGGAAACCCTAATGTCATATGGTAAGTGGTAATGTGTCCTGTGTAAATTAGTGCAAAAAGTTGAAAGTGGAATTTAAGAAATCTCTAGAAAAAGAATTAAGAAGTTTTACTTTAAGTACTTTAGTGCCTCCCTTTCCACCCTGATTTAGTGGAAGATAAGACCAAGTTTAGTATTTTATCACTTCACTGATATTTATTAGAGTGTCTATAACTATAACATTTAATGAGGTTAGACTTTGTTCCCAGTTTGCAATGGCATAACCTATCTGTCATTTGATCTTTTTCCTGCTTTTGTTTCTACATTTATGGGTTAGATTTCATCTTTTTGGTTGGGGGTTTGGATGAATAAAGAGGAAATATTTGTGTACTTAAAATATAAATGAGGCTTATTACAGTTATAAAAGATTTAGTTTATATGGAGCTTAAAATAGCTGCCTGCTCTCTCCCATTTAGGCCATTCTTTCAGAATGGAATATCATTATTATAGTTAAAAGATTGGTTTAAACTATGATTGTCTTTAAATCATTTGAGACGGAAGTATAGTTTTCCCTACATCTCTTCTCATTTTTGTAGGTAAACTGTTACTGAAACATAGTGAGGGATAAGTTTTTCCATTTTATGCTTTACTGATTCTTCACTGGGAATGAGTAGTCTTTCATTATCTTTGTACTTCGTAAGAGGTCAAAGGGAAACTGAAGACAAGGTAGATTATCTTCTTAGCAGGCTTTGTATAAAACAATGTCACTCAATTTTTTTCTTTTGGAAAAGACAGTTACTTTTAATACAAAATGTATCAATGAGTTTCTTATTGTTATTTTAACCTGGCTTAAGGTTTTTGTGGTTTCCAATAATTTTTAAGGGTATAAAAGGGTTCTGAGACCAAAAAGTTTGAGAACTGCTGCTCTAGTCTGAGGATTTCCATGTGCCTACCCAACTCACCGCAGTCTGGCTTCTCCTCCCAAGATTCCACTAACTTCTCTGGCAAAGATTACTAATGATCTCCTTGTATGTAAAACTTTTACCTCCTTTCTTAGACCTTATTTCCATGATCCTCCCCGTTGCTTGACCATCTCGCCCATCCTCCTCATTATATTTCTTTTCATTTTTTTCTGGGGCAATGTATTATTTGGTTTCACTCATTTCTCTGATGATTTCCTCTCCTTTTCTCTCCCTCTTTCTCTCTCTCTCAAACCACTTCATTCTCCTGCTCCCTAAATGTATGTGCTTTCTCTGGGGCTGTGTTCTCAGCTCAAGGGTCTACTTGGTCACATCTGTCTCCATGCCACTTCCTCCTACCCGCTGAGTCCCTTGTCTAGGTCTCCAGCCCAGACTGCTCCACGGAGCTCCATTTTCCACCTCTGTCTGTTACTTATTCCCATAAGTCTTACTGGTACTTGAAACTCAGCCTGTCTACAGGGCAAATTCGCCAAGTCTTTCCCAAATCAGTTGCTGTTCTGAATTTTTTTGTTTTCGTTTTTGTGGTTACTACCACCATTTTTTCACTAAGTTGGGCATCTTGGATAAACTTGGCAACTTTTATCCTCCCCACACCCGTTACAGTCAACTGAGCCCTGCGGATTCTTTGAAGTGTGTCTCCCGCCCTTCACTTGCCTTTTTATTCTGACTGCCACCGTCCTACCTGAGACCCTTTTCTCCTCATTTGACCATTACAAAAACTATCTTACTGGCCTTTGTGTCTCATGATCCTTTGCCAACAGATTCTAAGTACATAAGTACGATCTTATCATTTACCTGCTTAAACTTTCAATTAGCCACCAGAATAAGGGTTCCAGTATTGACATTTATGGCTCTCCATGACTGATTCCAACCTATCTTACAGCTGGATCTCCTTCAGGTTCTCTACCCAAACTCTCCAACCAGTGTTTCTTGAAGTGTGATATGGGAACCACTTGCCTCATCATTATCTGGAAAGCTTGTTGAACCCAACCTCAGACCTATAGAATCAGAAATGGAGCCCAGGGAATTTGCACATCTAACAATGCAACACTAAAATTCGAGACTAACTGCCCTACTCTCTAGTGAGACCCAGCCACTCAGCAACCCCCCAGAGAAACCCTACACTCTCGTCTCTGCCTTTGCAATCCTGTCTCCTCCATATGCCTTGAGTCCTCTCTCATTTATCTTTGGATGTTAAGTCAAAGCCCACCCTACTCAATTGCTATACCTTTCTGAAGTCTTCAGCGATTATTACAATTGGAAGTGCTGTCTCTTTCCTCTGAGCCCTGGAGTATATTGCTTGCTACACATTTGCTTGTTGCATGCAGATTCTTGGTAGGTTATTTACATAGATCTTACCTTACCTATTAGTGTCCTGGGTGTTGGGACAGAGGGAAGCTTTAGGAGGCCCACACCCTTGACACTGCAAACCACAGTTGCATGAGGAACACTGGTTTCATGAACATGGGGAGAAGATAGGGGTCTGAATGAAGATGGCAGTGGGAATGAGAAACAAAAGGATGAGTGTTAAAGATCCTGAAAATAGCTAATCAGAATGCTTGGAGGCTGATTACATTTGCAATGTGGGTGGTGGGAGGAAGAATTATCAGTGATTTAAATTTTACCCCTGGGTAGCCAAGGAGATGGTGGCCCACTGATGGGAGTAAGAGGGTTGTTGGGGGTGGGGAGGGGTGGGATGAAGGTCATGCCTGTGGAGCTAACCTCATTTTTTGGCTACTCAGTCACTGAACTCCTTTCTCCGTCGTGGGGGAAATCTGACATTCCATGAATTTTGGTGGCAGGTGAGAATCTGCTTCCCACAACAGATGATTTAAAGGTCAGATATTGCCTCTGATTCTTTTGAATTACGCAATGTGACCTAACCTCAGGCATTATCAGACTTTAAATCTGGAGCATGCGACACAAACCAGCAGGGACTGTTTGGGCTCTGTCCTCGCGTCTGCATCATCCAGTGCTTCATCCCGGGGCTGCTGCTAGTGCTGGAGTCCTTCCCTGGGCTGCCTACCCTTCCCTGGTTCCTGGCCATTTTCTTGAGGTCTCCAGTCTTCCCAACAACTCTGGGTTGCCTGACTCCCTTTCAGTAAATTCCTTCTCTACTTAAGTAACCAGAATTGGCTTCCGATTTTTTTAACTGACAACCTGGACCAGTACAAGGCCCACCTGAATCAAGTTCACTTCAGGAGATTGCATTTCTCCATTCCCTTTAGATGAGCTCCGCTCTGCTCCCATTTCCAATTGTCAGATTCCTGAGAGGTAGGGAGATTCCCAGGTCACTGGCTCCAACTTGCCAGTCAGGGCCCAGATCCCCATAGCACCTGCCAATACCACTGCCTGATCAGCTCCAGGGACCAGCAACTCATTTCTTTACTGGGTGATTGACTCCATTGTTAGGAATTTTTTAGTATCCATCACTTCCAGGTCTTTTCAATGAAAAACTGTCCTATATTGTATCATATTTTTTCTTGCCTATTGAAAGTGAAGTGAAGGTACTAAATAAAAACGACACGGAAGTGTGAGATGATGTGGGACATCGCAGGGAAAGTGAGCCTGTGGCCCAGGTGAGGAAGGATGTGGAGATTCCTGAGTCAATAATAATGGTTGAAAGCAATGGCCTCGGCCAGGGGAGCCAGAGGTGATGCAAAACAATTTGCAGACAAATGCAAACTAAGCCCCCATGGGCACATAAAACATTTGGTCAGCACTGGGGGCAGAGTAAGGGCTAGGGCGAGGGTGAGAAATGGAGTGAGAGAGAGATGAGATCAAGGTGAGGGACAGGGAAAAAGCCAGGGATGACATAAAGGCCTTCTGGCAAATGACCTGGCCTCTGGGACAGGCTTTTTAAAACGGCTGCATTAACGCCTGTATTACAAAAGGGCAATCCTCAGTCAAGTCACTGAGGCAGGAAGAGGAAGTGAAGTCAGAAAATGATATGGTTAGAGCTACCAGGACCAAGGGTGAGAGGGTTTTAGGAAGGCAAGGGTGTTTGGCAGGGCCAAGGGTCTTCAAAAAGCCAAGGAGAATAGGAGGAGAAAAGCCTGTAGGACCTAGTAAGGTCGGGGCCTGGGGACTCGAGATTTGGGACCTGCGTAGTCCTGGGAGCTATAGGGGCTTAGGAAGGAGGGAGGGTGAGGCAGCAAGGAAGCCTGGGGTGCTGGTGAGCGATGGAGAGGACATTGAACAACCAGGTGGATTAGGATGGAGGGAAAGGAGCCGTTGGAGCCGCAGAGGTTGACGGTATGGGTGAGAGCGGTTTGGAGAGGAGAGGACAGCCTCAGTAGCCATTCAGATAAATATCTGAGGTACAGAAAGGAGGCAGGGTGCAACTGAGGGGCGGGGGAGTATGGATAAAAGATATGCGGAGGCAGAGGGGTGAGGGAGAGCATACAAAGCAAGTGATTATTTTCTCAATATACAAGGAACCAACAGTGAAGGGAGGGACACCAGGACTCAGATCAACGAGTTGGAGCAGAAAGAAGAATAAACATTCCCCAGAACAGAATGAAAACACAAGAACTCAAAAAAATGAGAAGAGGCTTAGGAACCCCCAGGACAACTTTAGATGTCCCAACAGCCAAATCATAGGGGTGCCAGAAGGAGAAGAGGAAGAGCAAGAAATTGAAAACTTATTTGAAAAAATAATGAAGGAGAACCTCCCCAGTCTGGTGAAGGAAATAGACTTCCATGAAGTCCAGAAAGCTCAGAGAGTCCCAAAGAAGTTGGACCCAAGGAAGCGCGCACCACGGCACATCATAATTACATTACCCAAGATTAAGGATTAGGAGAGAATCTTATAAGTAGCAAGAGAAAAGGAGATAGTTACCTACAAAGGAATTTGCATAAGACTATCAACTGATTTCTTAAAAGAAATGTTACAGGCAAGACGGGGCTGGAAATAAGTATTCAAAGTCATGAAAGGCAAGGACCTACATCCAAGATTACTCTATCCAGTGAAGCTATCATTGAGAATGGAAGGGCAAACAAAGTGCTTCCCAGATAAGGTCAAGTTAAAGGAGTTCATCATCACCAAGCCCTTTTATATGAAATATTAAAGGGACTTATCTAAGAAAAAGAAGAAGATCAAAAACTATGAAGAGTAAAATGACAACCGACTCAAAACTATCAACAACTGAACCTAAAAACAAGAACAAAAACAAACTAAGCAAACAATTAGAACAGGAACAAAATCACAGAAATGGAGATCACATGGAGGGTTATGGGGGGGGGCGCAGAGAATGAGGGAAAAGGTAAAGGGAATAAGAAGCATAAATGGTAGATACAAAATAGACAGGGGAAGGTTAAGAATAGTATAGGAACTGGAGAGGCCAGAGAACGTCTATGTGCAACCCATGGGCATGAACTAAGGGAAGGGGGCGGGAATGCTAGTGGGAACAGGGAAGGAGGAAGGGAATAAAGGGGAGAAAAAAAATGGGACAGCTGTAATAGCATGATCAATAAAATAAACTTTTTTTTAAAAAAGTTATTTTCTTGATTGTAAATGAACCTGAGAGGTCTTTAGAATATCCCGAACACCCGAGTCAAATGTTCTTAGCTGACACTGTGACTTCCCCTGGAAAACCTGAAAAAAAATGCTGGTGCCCATGTTTCAAAAGAAAGTTAGGAAGTTTTATAAAGAGAAGGGAGGGCAGAGTGGTCTGACACAAATATGCGCATCTAGGATTTAGGAGTCCTGGGTGTGGCCTCACAAAGCTAATGCAGTTGGGGTTTCATGTAGTTTTGGGAACTAACAGAGAAGGTGATGTTATTTTTGTCATCAGAGGCACCACTGGCCAGAAACAAAGAGAGTGTAGAGTGTGTGGCGAGGGGGCGGCGGGGGCGGGGGGAGGGGGGGCGGGCAGTTAAGGTAGTCAAATAATCCACAATCATTACCATTGGACCTTGGACGGCATCTTGACATTCTCTTTTGAAAAGGGGTGAGTTATGTATGATTCTAGAACTTGCTTCTCACCAAATCGTGGAACTGTGCAGGGAAGATTCAGCTGTGAAGGGGCTTCCTGGCCTGCTCCCTGTGAACTCTGTCTGTGATCAGCTGTCCGGGAATGAAGCGGCTGAGGAGGAGCTAACCAGGGCATTATTTAAAGGGAGTTAGGGGGTGGATGAAGGTGAGGGTTAGTTTTTGAATTTTAATTTGGGTCTTTATGATTAGCTATTGTGATAAATATATATATTTTCTAAAATTTGCCTTTCTCTTTCTATGGAGTTGGTCTCTATACTGGACGTAAACCAGTGATAAAATAGGTGAAGTGGATGAGGGAGCCTGATCCTGTTTGCACTCCTGGGGCTCCAGGAGCTGGTTGCCACGCTGAAGTTTCTTTCTTGCCTACCAGGACCTAGGTCAAAGGCAAAAAGTGAGTTTACTTTAAAAATTGTTAGATACCTATATGGATTATATGGGGGCACCTTGCCTCCTAGACCTGAGGGCTGAACACATACCCTCCCCGACTTTTTCTTCCCTCCTCACTCTCAATTTTTATCACATCTTTTCTTCTGGGAGTCATTAAAGAACTTTCATTCAGAAGGCTTTTCTGGAGTTTTGCCTTATATAATCTGGAGGGCATTCTAACACTGATAAGAGCAAGAGTGGGCTAGTTTGAAAGTTAGTTGAGAAGAAATTAGTCACAGAAGAGCTGAAAGAGCAGATAAACCCCCAAAGCACAAAGCTGGGGCCAGCATGGGTAAAAATTCCAGGTCTCAGGTCCCACCTGGGGCAGGTCTCGGAAACTGTAAATTCAGCATCGTGTGTGGGTGAGCCAGCTGGAGCCTGTGAACTAGCTCTTTCTCATTCTCACAGATGAGGGAACTGAGGCTCGGTTGGGTACCTGCCTAGGACACACGGTGAATTTGTGGCAGGAATGGGACCAGAACCCAGTGTCCTGACTCCGACCATAGCTTGCCTCCCCTTGAAGCACACTGGGCACTGTGTGTAACACCCTTGCACCCTGTGGCCTGCTTTTAAATGAACACTGATGTGTGATTAGTACTCAGTCCACATACTTGCCAGAGTAATTGCTATCTTCCTTTTTCTTTGCCTCCTCCCAACTCCCCTGTTTTCTCTGAATGCCTTGAACCACTATGCAAATAAACTTGTTTTTCTCAATATTTGTGCAAGTCTAGAGACATGAAACTCAAAGATTGCCTCATCACAAGGCTGCCTTAGCAGAGATCTGTATCTTGTTTATTTATGGAGAGGACAGATACATTGGAAATCCTCAACATTGCTGCTCCGGAGTAGGTGGAGGGAGGAGGCTGCTACTTCTTAGCAGCTCATTGCCAACATCCAAGGTCCCAGGACATGCTCAGAGTAGACAGTGAAGTTCAGGTTTGTGGCAGTGCAGTGGGAGCCAGACTTAGAACAGGACAGAACTTTCACCTTCATTTGTCACCTGGTTGTCGGGCCACCCCAAGTGGTGGCCAGATTGCTTAAAAGAGGCTAAAACAGAAGGCACTTTGCAGGCCTGTAACAGGCGTTTTACAGCAAGATATGATCCTCCTCCCCACCACAACTTTTGGAGGGTCTTTATAGGCAAGGGAGCTTAACTTTCATGGGCAGGAAGCAAATTAAATTTATTCGGTGATTTGCCTCTCTGTAACCAAACACTGTGCCTTGGCAAGCTAAAGGAGAGCGTCCCTGGCCTTCACATTTCAGAACTGTGCCTCCACTCTTGCCTGGGTGCGAGGGACCCAAGTGTTCCCTGTGGTTGGACCAACTCAGCTCAGTTTCTTTCCTATCCTCTGCCATTCTGGATATTCCTTCTAGAGGGCTGAGTGGGCCTTGACCTCGGGACATGGGTTGGCCCTGAGCCCACCAGTTTTCTCAGTCCCAGGTCTTCCTGAAACAATTAAGGCAGTCCCAGTCTAATATTTTACAGGGATCCCAACTAGACTTGGCATCATGCCCAGAGAAGTAGCTCATCTGGTACACGGGAGGGAAAATGACTCACTTCACGCGCCTCCCATGTATCCAACTTAAGCCTCTGCTTGGCCAGTGCTGGCGAAGCACAGGAGACAGACGTCCCAGCGCACCATGCTGCGTGTCTTTAGTACAATGCAAGAACACTAAATGACAGAGGAAGACTGTGGGGATGAGGAGTACATGTCATATTGAAAAGCAAAGTATTCCTCGGTACACACCTCCATATGGGAGCAGCCCACACCACATATGGATGGAGGGATGTGCAGAGAACCCGCCCTGATCTGCCTGGGACCCAGCTGAGTGTTCCTGTCACACAGCTTTGCTCCCTCTGCCTCTGAGGTTACAGTTCCCGGGGTGCCAGGGAGAGGAGGGCTGTCTAAACTGGGGCCCCACTGTTTGAGGCAACTGCCTTTTCCATGTATCCCAGACTCCCAAGGCAGAACACGTCCCAGAAAGCCCTGAAGTTCTGTGACGACTGGCAGGCATCTGTGAGCTGTAGGCCCCCACAGCAAAGCTGCCACTCCAGGCGGCAATGGGAACGCCCCTTCCCAACTCTGAGTCTTGAACCTAATGGCCCAGGATGCTTCGGCTGGTTGTCATAAAATCGGAAGGAAGTGGGAAAGGTCCAATTTGAAAGCCTGAATATATTTTGCTGAAATTATGTGTATGTGTGTGCCTTCCAGAGAGTGTGCTCCCTGAGAGAGACTTGCGCAATTCATTCCAACATAAACAGGAACACGAGGTAACAGCTTCACTCAGTGGAAAACTAGCAGCATCCTTTTGCTTCCTGGGCATCCCCCGGGGTCCTCATCAGGCAGCCTCTCCAGCGTGGGAGGGGAGTGCCTGGTCAGCACCGCTATAACTCATCCATCATGGCCAGCAAATCGTCTCCCTTGCTGGCACTCCATCTTGGCTGGTCCGTGACCTCGAACTCCCCCATGATCCGAGCCAGCTCTTGGTTCCTTTGCTGGTCCTGTTAGAGAAATGAGAGATGTTGTTGATATTTGATTTTTTAAAAAAAATATCCTCACCTGAGGATATTATATTTTATTGATTTTTTTTTGAGAGAGCTCACAAGCGAGCTCCATGTGAGAGAGAAACATCGATTGGCCTCCTCCTGGGGATCACACCCACAACCTTTTGGTGTACGGGACGATATTCCACACAAGTCACCCGGTCAGGGCTGGTATTTGATTTCATCCCAGCAGTGTGATACATTTCAGTGCCTCACATGTTTGTCAGAATAGGCACTATATACATACTGATTAGAGAGGAGAAGGTAGGGCTTTTGAAGTTGAAAGTTATTACAAGATGAGCAGGGGAAAAAGATTGGACTGTGGAATCCCCTGCACACACCTGAGTAGCTTGTATGTTGACAACTTCGTGGGCTAACTCTTCTGGCCTGGTGAGCGCTGCTTGTCTGCATGGGATGGTAGAGAAACAGGTCAAAGGTGAGCGTTTTTTCCCTGCCAGGGTGGCAAATTGGCACTTGATAATACGGCAACTTATTTTTTTCTGCCTCATCTTCTGCCTTTTCCCTTCAGCTTGGGACTCCATATTCCCAACCAATGTCCCCCACACTCCAGAAAGTCACAGCCTTTTATGTCTCTGTGCCTTTGCATACAACTAAACACTGCCAAGAATGTTTTTCCCCTTCCCCTGCTTGGCACACTCCGAGACCCAGCTCAGATGCCAGATCTTTCAATCTGCCAGTGCAAGTCATCACCATGTCCTCCATTAGCATTTATGACACGGCATTTGTGTGCATGTTCATTGTCCTGCTAGGCGGGGAGCTCCTGAGAACAGGCCCTAGGTCATACGCTCCATCTTTGTGTCCCCAGCACTTACCGCAGAAGTGCACAAAAGAAGTTAGTCAACGGATCGGGAAATAGATGGCAATGCCCCACCCCCCAAATATTTGGTTGTGAGGAGGATCACATGAGATAATGAGTACAAAAGTGCTCTGTAAGCTGTAAAGCATGGTGCGGTATAAATCTCAGTGAATTACCGCTATTGGTTTCGGGAGAGGCTGTCTAATCTCAAAGAGTATCTTTGACTTCTCTCTGGTTTCTTAACAGACTTTTGTTAATTTGATTATCTTGACTTCTAACACTTTTTGTTCAGCTGCATTAAGTACAACATTAGAACTATTTTTTTTTTAATGAATCCAGAAAGTTCAGGCTATTTAATACTGGTGGATTCTTCTTTAACTAAGTTATTGAATTTGCTGGTATGCCATTTGTGATCTTTACATCTATATTTATAAGTGTCACCGGTTTATAATGGTCACTTTTTTGATTTAGCACACTTAGGATTTTTATACATGTTTTTAAAGAAACAGGTTTAAAACATACTCCTCCTCTTCATCGGTGGTAAAGAGATTCAGCCGGAATCCTGGCTCAGAGCCACTGGGTTTCTTAATCTCCATTCCTCCCATCAGCTTGGCCAAGAAATTCAGCTCTTCTTTAGCAAGAGGGTTTGGAGCAATGTTTTGCTGTGGAAAAAAAACTTCATGATTTTTAGCCACATGAAGGTGATCATATTTCCCGCTGAGACCCAGAGGCCCAGGGCGGTATTATAAAACAAGGCAAAATAATAACTGTTTAAATTACTTCTGGGAAGAACGAGGTCCAAATAAAGCATAGAAAACAGGCTTAACCAAAGCAGAAACAATTTGCGTCAGAAGCACAAGGACTCTAGCAAGGGAGCACACCAGAGATTTTCACACTTTCAAGATGAATGGAAAGCCCCAAGCGTCCCCACTGTCCTCAGACTACCTTCCTCCTTGAAGGAGAAGAACATTGTTTCCTCTTCCTTCAGCGGCTTCCCCCAAAGTGGAGGCTCGGGTCCAAGGGCAGTCATTCCATAGGAGCTACCACACTGCCCTCAGGTGGTGGCCATCGTGAACACACCCTGAATCTACTCCCTGCTCTCACTGTTTTGCCCACTTCAACCTTCTCCCCTTCAAACCGGCTCTCTCTCGCCCAGCTTCCCCTGCTCTACCTCTTCCATCAATCACTCTGCCGCCAGAGTTACCTAAAATGCATCCCACTTGTCCTTTGCTTGAAATAAACCCCTCTGCCTTCTGCTTCAAGGACAAAGTTCAAATTGTTTAAGCCCCTTCCTAATCAGGCCCCAGCGTCCCTGTACAGTGGAATCTCTGGCCACCTCCTCAATTAGGCCATGATCGAGTCATGTGGGAGAAACACTGCGGCCCTGCTTCCCCCAAACACCGTGCTGTCCTGCCTCTCTGTGCCTTTGCTCAAGCTGTCATTTCGGCCTACACGCCCATTTCTCCTTCTCGGCTGCATCTTATCCACTCCAGAACGCCACCTGAATGTCACCTCCTCTGAAAAGCCTTCCTGATCTCTCTCCCCTGTCCCCGCCCCACTGGACAGAACATGTGCTCTTCTGGCGCAGCACCTCATTCAGAATACCCAGCGAGCTCTGCTTCCACCGTGTTAAAGTTATTTGTCTCTATCACTGTCTTTCCCAGAGTCCTGTAAGTCCCTTCAGGATGAGACCACGCCCAAGTCAGTTTTGTGTCTCTGGGTACCCAGCCCATAGAAGCAGTTCAACAAATGTTTGCTGAATAACTGAATATTCCATGATTTGTCCTGGAGCTGCTGGTAGCTAGTTCAGTGAACACTGGCAAAGACGGAATCCAGAGAACTTAACACCCCATTTTGAACTTAGGTATGGAGTCAGCAACCAGGGACCTAATGGCACTGGTAGAATGCTAATTTCACATATCCTGGTGTGTGGTTCCCATTTAATTATGGTGATTGAGCCAAGCCTAAAATTACCTAATTAGTCAGATCACTGAAGGTCTTCATGGGAAACTACAATTAGAAACCTGTGTACTTTATAAGGCGAAATTGAGAAGATTGCAAACAACGAGGGAAATGTTGGCTGGCTTTGAAATCTAGCGTTCCCGCACTTGTCCTCATCCAGACTTTTGTATCTAGAAATAAGCTCCGGAGATACATAAGGAAGGCAGGAGCTCACCTGCGTCTGTGAAGCTAAGTTCTTCGATGCCCCAGATGTGTGGGTTTCCACAGGCCGGTTCACACTGTACCTGGTTGTCAACAGAAAACTGAAAACATTGTCTAGCCCTTTACACTGACTTCCTTCTAACCCCCAAATATAGGTCACAGCTTTTATTTGGAGAGCTTAAGAGCATCTAGAAAGGTGCTAGGAATACTGAATACAACTAAGTGCTTGTTGGCCGCTCAAATTTCCCTTCTTCCCATGGGGAAACACCTGGGAAGCTGTGTAGACGTGCCTTGCCTTTTTGAATCTCCACGGGCACTTAAAGTGATTTATCTTTTAAACCTGTTGAGTTGCTTACGCTGGGAAATCTTAGGTGCCTTTTGAAAATGGCAGGGTGCTGCATGCGTTGTACCTAAGGGAATATCACTCCATTTGTCAGCAGGATTCTCACAGCAGAAGTCAAGCTGGTTTGTGAAAATGCAGTGACCTCCCTCGGACTTGAATTCATTCAGGGAGGGAGGACTGGCTTACATGTTAGTTCCCAGTTTCAGCACGCGGTCGCCATACAATTCAAAAGAACCTTCCTTTGGTGCAGTGACGTAGTCTCCCCCGTGCTGGAATTCTACCCTCTTCACTTCTTCGCCTTTGTTGTTGAACATTCTACAACACAAAATATGACATGATGGAATGTTCTCCAAGCTCGGGTAGTCCTGTAGACATCTTTATTATTTATAGTATGGGACAAAAAGGAATTCATGTACTCTTTGAAGATAAAGATGTCAATTGTGGTAATAACAATGATACGATAGTATTTATTGAGTACATGTTATGTGCCAGGTGCTATGTAAGCACTTGAGAGCATTATTATTCATCCCCAGGTTTGGGAAGGCATATGATGAGCCCTTTTAATAGATGAGGAAATGAATCCTGGGGAATTGGGTGGTCTGCCGTGTCTACGAAACAGCAGAGCTGGGATTAGAGCCTGACGTTCTAACTGCTGAGCTTACTGAAGAAAGGAGGGGCCCACTGCACTGCATTCTGTGTGGTGGCCCACATATTGGTTTCCCAGAGCCTCAAACGCTGGTCTGACAATTATCATTGAGAACTCACCTGATGAGTCCGGGAACCTCAGTTCCCCAGGGAACAGGCCCAGACACTGGCAACACAAAGCGACCATTAGAATTCTGAACTTTGTCCTTTAGAAATATGGACACCTGAAAAAAAATATACTTATTGTGATTTTTCTTGGTATATCTTCATAGACATGAGCATTGCGAGGACGGAAAGTGTATAATGGGGTGGGAATGTTACCTAGTGAGTTTCTAACATTAAGAAAAACTCACCAGAGCTAACACCTGCAGAGTTTTAGTGTTTTTACAAATAGAATTTCTTTTGAGCCTTAGAGCAGATCTTCTAGGTGAGGTGTAGTACATGCGTTTTAAAGATGAGAAAGCTGAGGGTCACAGAGAAACGTGACTTGCCCGAAGACATCAATAAGAGACAGGGCTGGGGTTTGACACCAAGGCCGATTACAAATTTCACACCCACTCCTGGGTTCCCTGCTAACTGTCTGTGCAGTTGCGAGGCTTGAGCTATAAGAACCTCGTTATGTCCATTTGTACAGATGAGGAATGAGCAGCTCAGAGGTTAGGACACTCCCTCAAGGTCAGCCAGCTCATAAAGGGCAGAGCTGAGGATTCAAAGCGACCCTCGTGTTTCTGACTTTGAAGTGCAAACCCTTCGCCACGTGCTGGACTGGTGAGAAGGGGCGGGGGTGGGCGAACCCAGCTGGCAATTGTTTGAAGGTCTTCTATGGACTGGGAACACCATATAGGCTTGTTTCTATTCCTGGGTTTGTGCACTCTGTATTGAGGTCTTGGCCAGATTCAACTCCGTAATTGTTGTAGTGGTTAACTAGTTATGTTGGATCTTAGAGTCTTCAGCTGTCAAATGAGATTAACTTGAAAGTCTCTTTAAACTCTAATATTCTACAAGATTATATCTGTAATATCATCAAGGATATTGTGTGCCAGGCAGTGAAAATGCAAAGTGATAGGAATTTGCAAGCTGCCAGTTTAGCATCCTCATGGTGGGCTGTCCAGGGCACATCCCAGCGGGCCACTCCTCAGCCCTGGGCTTTTGGTAAGTCATACAACCTTTCTGCGCATCAGTTTTCTTCTTGGGAAACTGGGAATACTAACAGTACCTGTTCAATGTGTTGATGTGCCAACTAAATCAGATAATGAACAGAAAGCATTTATCACAGAGTCTGACACACAGTAAGTGTTCAATAAATTATAGCTAATTCTCTTCGTATTATAATCCAGTTGGACACAGGATATAGGCATAAGCTAGGAAAGAAATGACACTAGAAAGCTTTTAGGAGGCGACTCTCAGGAGTTCTGGAGGGCTGAAAGGGGTTGGAAATGGAGAAGGCTGTAAGTGGCTGGCTGCTCCGGATTCCAAGCGGAACTGGTCTTTGGGCGCCTCTGGCCAGGCCCAGAGAGCAGGTCCGGGCCCTGGCCACGTTAGAGCGCTTCAGGTGTTTCGTGATTTCGCCGTAAGTTTTGGACACCAGATGAGGGGTTTTGGTTAAACAAAAAGCAAGGCAATGTTAGAGCAGAGCTGTGTTTTCTTCATTTAGTTAGTTGGTTTTGCTAACAAATCTAAAAACTACCAAGCCTGTGTTGAAAATCGAGAAAATCTGTATAGGCAATCACAGATTGCAGCCAGGCAGAAATATCATTAAAGACCAGACTCAGAAATACCATTAAAGACCAGAAAACCAGCCAAATGTTACAAATCAGCAGCTGAGCACTGCCAGCATGTGGAAATCCTTTTTCCCTCGATGAACATTCTGATGTTTCACTGCTTGCCCACTTAGCAATTAAAGCTTAATATATTTTGTAGTTGAATATATTTTAATGATTTTGTTATAGACATTATTAGGAGTATTTTTTCATTATAATCAATTTTATCTTGTCAGACTTGAGAAATCAATATGGCTGCTTACATTACTACAACTCATAAAATAATGTTCAAATGTGCACAATCTTGATAATGTGATGTCGACTTTTCCATATTTTAAAGCAATGAAAAACTTAATCTTGTTTGTAACTTTCATATTTTTAATTTTAATCAATACTATTAGAGATCTTAATATATATTGATGTTATTATTGCTCCATCCATAGCAAATAAAATTATTCATGAGGAGTAAAAATAAAATTGGCCTCAGAGTTGAAATCTATTTATCTTCCCCAGTCCATGGAAAGGAAATAATAACCAGGGGCTAGATGTAGTCTACTTCTTTTTTTTTTGAATTTTATTTTGTGAATGTTACACATACATATGTACAACATTCAAAAGGTTCGGGGGGTATGCCATGGAACCTAAGTCTCTCTTGTAACCCTGTCGTCCATGTATTTTCTTACTTCTAGGGGTGAGCACTGCGACCTGTTTCTTGTCTATGCTCCCAGAATCTCTCTTCTATACATATATTGGCATATATATATATATATTACATATGCTGCATCAATGAATCCTCCCAACAAACTCTAAATGCTTATTATCTTCAGTTCGAAGACACTGAAGCTCAAGAGACATAATTTGCTCAAGGTCATGGAGCTGTGCTGACGCAAACACAAGAGTGTCTGACTCCAGAGCCTGGGCTCATTTTGCCATATCATCCATCTTTCCCATAACAGTGTGTTAAATTATGGGAAGGAACAAAGTTCTGTCTGAGAGAGATAGGCCCCAAAGTCAGAAGCTGAGAAATATGTTTTTTAAAAGTTAGGGTGTAGAATTGTTTGGAGCAGGCATGACCGGAGGAGGCAAGGTCAGTTGGGAGGCAACAGCCAACAAGAGGAACAAAGACCTGAGCTAGGCTGGTGGCGAGCTAGGCTGGTGGCGGGAGGAATGGGAAGAGGGCGTGGACACCGAAAGGCAGACTCTTGGGGCCTTAGAAGCAATTAGGTGAAGATCAGAGAAGGGGAATCACAGGCGACGCTCTGGGTCTGCGCCATGTGAGTGAAGGAGTGACGGTGCCCCCCAAAGAAACCAGGAAGTTGAGGCAGAGCTTGAATTCTGGAGATTAGCTTAGGCACAGATGTTAAATTGCCGGCACTGAGTTTCAGGTGGAGATGTTGGCCTGGATGGCAGGGCTGAGGCTGGGGAAGGGCAGAGGTTAGACTCCGGAGCACCGGGTGGAAGAGCTGGAAAGTGGGGAGGGAAGCGATTCCCTCAGGGAGGTGGGCAGGTGGAGGCGCACGGGGGTTTGGGGGCAGGCAGGGGGCGAGGAAGGAGAGAGGCATGGAGACGGACGGACGGGGGGAGGGCAGGCCAGGACACACAGTGTCGCGGAAGTCCAGGAAAGGTGAGCGCTCCGTGGGGAAGGAGGGCAGCCTCCTAACCGTGTCAGAGGCTGGAGGGGTCAACAAAACTAAGGGTCTGGGAAGAGGCTTTGCAACTGACATCAGGCTGGTGGCCACGAAACACATCTCCTCTGGAGAAGGGAAGAAACTGCATTTTAAAGAAACACGTAAGGTAACTGAGAAGGAGTGACAGTGTCATTGTCTACCTTGGTCCATTTAAAAACTGCTGAGATTTGTTATCAGAAAGTTTATCATCGTGGAGCCAAACACTGAGGACATCGGTAAATGGGCAATCGCAGCCCTGTCTCCCTGACGGCTTGGCACCCGGTGATTCCCTGGGGCAGCTGCGGCAGCGCTCCCGGGGCTGCCCAGTCACTCACCCGGATATGCAGGTCCTGGAAGAAGGTGAGGAGCGTCTGCCGGATCAGCTGGAACTCCCCCGCAGAGAGACCCCCATATACCTGCCAGAGGCAAAGCAGCAAGAAGCATTTCATTTTCAGATGTGAGGCGAGAAGTGCGGACAGGAAGGGGCAGGTGTGTGTTCAGGGATGGGAGGCACAGGAAGGCGGAGACTCTGCTGCTGGGGCAAGAGGGGCCGCAGCAGCGCCAGCGCCGCTCTCTCACAAAACCCACTATGCCACACTGAGCGGGGTACACTACCCCTCCTGTCCCCCACAGGCCCACAGAGGCTCTTCCCCAAGATTCAGCAGAACATCACATCCACAGCAACCCCCTTTCTAAAAAGTTAGGAGAAAATCGCTAGGCTCTGTATCATCGCTTTCCCAGTTTTGAAGGCGACAGTAAGAGGTCATAAGATGATAATGCCTCTTGTAATATCAACTTGGATACTTGGAGATTTTTAGGATTCTCTGGGAGAATGGCAGGCTTTGCAATTCCTCATCCTGTTCCCTCTGTCACAGAATCTTCCTGTTCTTAACAGAGGAATGAGAACAAGTATTAGGGCTAAGAGGTGATAAACTGATGGTATCTTACTTCAAACAGCTGCCGGAAAGTCTCATCCACTAGATGCACGAGGGCTGGGTTGTCTTGGATGAATCCCTTGATGGCATCTAAATGATTGAAAGTGACCAGCAACACATCCTTGGGACGGGGACACAGCAATACTTGATATTTCAAAGCCATAGTCATCAGGTCATAGAGCTGCCAGCCAGACATGAACAAAATAAATGGGATCATAGAAGCAGATGTCAGGACCTCCAGACAATGAAGCAGTCAAGGATTTACTGAAGACCAGTACTGCGTATATCATACACCTTGGGTGACCACATCAGTTATCCCTCAAACCAAGACACCTTTGAGAGTAAAAGGGGAGCAGTGATATTAATAATTAAGCCAGGACAACATAGTTAGACTAGGACATTCCTGGGCAAACTAGGATTTCTGGTCAGCTGATTGCTCATGGAACATGTTTGAAACAACATTGGTAGCTGTGGGGCCCTGGGTCGGGTGCTGGCATAGGGAGGGAAAACGCAAAATCAGGCCCTCCGTTGCTACCGACTAGCTGAATGGCCCAGCTGAGTCTTCTCTCGCCCCTCTGGGCCTGAGTTTTCTCATCTGTAAAAAATAGTCTCCGATGCAGCTAAAGAAGTGCCCAGAGGGAACTTTACAGTAGTAGATGCCTACATTTCCCTAATCAATAACCTAACCTTTCCCCTTAAGAGACTAGGAAAAGAAGGTCAAACTAAAGTCAAACCAAGGAGAAGAAAGAAAGTAAAGTTTGGAGCAGAAATCAATGAACTAGAGAGTTGAAAAACAAGATAAAAATCAATGCAACCAAAAGTCGGTTCTTTGAAAAGATCAACAAAACTTTAGCTAGGTAACTAACAATTATTTACGTAGACTGACCAAGTAAATGAGAAAAATAAAATTACTAAGATCAGAAATAAAACAGAGGACATTACTCTTGCCTGATGGAGGTGTTCTGAGTGTACTAAAAGCCACTAAATTGTACGCTATAAAACAGTGAAATTTATGTTATGTGAATTGTATATTAATTTAAAAATTGCAAAAAGATATTATAAAACTGGCTGTGGAAAAGACATTAAAGAATAAAAGGTTTTTTTGGGTTGTTTTTTTTTTTAAAGGACAAAAACAAAAAATTAGTTCTGAATTTCCTCTCATTGCAGAGCTGCTGAGAGAGGGGTAAATGAGATAGGTGTGAAAGTGGCAAGTAGAAAGTTCTACAAACTGTAGAGGAACAATTTTAAATAATAAAAATACCTCCTGACTGGTGTGGCTCAGTGGGTTGGGCGTCGTCCTACAAACTGAAAGTTGGCCTGGTTCGATTCCCAGTCAGGGCACATGCCTGGGATGTGGACCAGGTCCCCAGCCGGGGGCATGTGAGAGTCAATCAATCAATGTTTCTCTCGCTCTCTTTCTCCCTCCTCTTACCCTCTCTCTAAAAATAAATAAATAAAATCTTTTAAAAATGATAAAAATACGTAGTAAGATATCAACAAGCCCCATGTATGGTATGACCATCCAAGAATGACCAGGAACTGGAAATTGGTGAGGTCCGAAGCAGTCAAGATAGGCTTTATGAAAGAAGGCGGCAGTCATAGGCTTCACACTGGCTGAGGGAGAGGAAAGGCATGCTCGCCGAGGGGAGCGGCATGCGTGAGGGCCTGCAGGCAGCCACAGATGTGCTCTTCTCCTGGGAGAATGAGGAGAACAACCTGGCTGGAGAGGACTGTTCTCCTCATTGGGGATGGCGGGAAACAAAGTTGAAGAAGTATGGCAAGTTCAGAATAGTAAAGGTAGGGACAGGCAAAATAATTTAGACTAGCAGTGGTAGGGGTGGGAGGCTCCTGAAGTTTTCTCAGCTGACATGGTAAAGTGGTGATTAAGCCAGATTACTATGGCAACGATGAGCTGTGAGAGAAGGGGGACAGCGGAGGTAGGGAGATGAGCTAGGACCTGGCTCCTAATAGGTTTCCAGTAATACCTACTGACTGTACGGAAGACATTGTGTTGGCGTGGTCCAGTCCGAAGGCCTGGAATGAAGATGGCGGGAATGGAGAGGCAGAGAAAAGGGGAGCATGTGATGCCTAGAAGGAAAAGCTGTCCGCGTATGGCGAGTACCTGACTGCATTTGGGGGATGGAGATGAGGGAAATGACTCCAGCGCTTTTGACTTAGTGCCTGGAAGAAGGATGATGCTACTGAGGGAGGCAGGGGGGATGGGGGACAGAAGGCCAGACTGGGAGAGAAGTTATGGACTCACCGGCGGCAGCACAGGAGCTATAAACTCCCCCCACCTGAGTGTTGTGCCGAGCACATTTAAACCTCATTGCTCCCATTTAATCTTCACAAGAACCCTACAAGGTAGTTATTATCCCAAGTTTAAAAACAAAATGCCTAATTTCATATGGCTGGTAGTAAGTGGCAGGTTGAGATTTGAACTCAGGATGGTCAGATCCTAAGGCATTTGCTAGACCTTTCTGTAGAATCCCACTTTCCCAACACGCAGCTGACCATTTCACTTAGTAAGTGGCAGACAACAGGAGCCGGGTGGGTGGGTGGGCGCGCGCGTGCGTGTGACACTAGAGGTATTAGTTTGAGACTCTTCGCCATCATTATCATACATGAAGTTGCTGTTGTATATAGGACACCATGCTAGGAATAAAGGATAAAAACAGGTATAAGATGAAGGAAAAAAAGTTCAGAATTGTTCAGTAAATGGAGTCTCACAGCTAGCTAAGACTTGAGTCCACGTTCTTTAAAATTCTAAATTCTATGTCCCTTCTCGATGGAAACCTAAACCTTTTTAAAGGCAGAGGGAGCAGAGCAAAAAAGGTAATTACTGCACTTTGCCGTGTAAAATGCACATATACCATGGACGTAATAATGGGCATAATGATCCCATGTCTAATGTGTGCCGCAACCTGGGTGCGCATTATACACAGCGAAATATGTTCGCATTTTATTGACTATTTACTATATGTCAGGCCTAGGTTTGTCTATATATATATATGTTTCTCACTTAATCCTCCCAGCACCGATGAATTAGCTCATGTTATCTCCACTTTATAGATGAGAAAATGGAGGCTCAGGGAGATAAAATAACTTTCCAAAGGTAAGTGGCAGGGGTAAGAGGGCATAGGTAAAGGCAGTCTGTCTCTGTGAGGTTTCCAGGTACCAGTAATACGTGAACATTGATTCTGCATGCCTAGCACCTACTGTCGGTCCTTATTTTGCCCGAGGACATTTTCTTCATTGCTTTTAGAGAAAGGGGGAGGGGATGGGGCGGGGAGAGAGAGAGAGAGAGAGAGACATTGATGTGAGAGAGAAACATTGATCTGCCTCCCGTAGGTTCCCCGGCTGGGGAATCGAACCCCGCAATCTCCTGGTGTACAAGATGACAACCCAACCAACTGGGACACACTGGCCTGGTCAGGGCATGCTCTTCTTTCTTGAGAGCACAGTATGTATATAAATTGTTTGGAATTTTTCTGAATGTAAGAGATCTGTTATTCTTTGCAATTTATTTATTTGGAATTATTATTTAAAAAATCACAGTACCCTAGTCATTTGTTTCCCAAAGAGATAGATATGTTCATGTTATAAGTAAAGACTGAGAAGTTTTGAATTTGTTTTAAAAAATGCCTAGGTGTCAGATCTGAGATTTGCCAAGAATGAAGCAGAATTAACGTTTTTAGGGTTGGGATAAGGCGTTCACAAATATGGGCCTGAAGACCAGCACTGTCTTTGGACAGGGGGAATGACATAAACAATAGAGGGACGGGTGCAGGTGACTACTCGGGTCCTTTCCAACTCTGAAACGTGACAACTAATATTTACAAGGCCATTTTCTTTGCAAGGCAGCTTTGCATATGTTATCTCCTTTGATTCCAGTCTACCATCATCCACAAAAGATACAAGAAATACAATCAGGGGGGTGGGGCAACTGTCTGCTTACCTTATCCATGCTGGCCTGGTTCAGTCTCATAATGGAGGCATGGGCCAGGCGGTCATAGATAGTCCTCAGGGCCTTCTTGGAGTAGAGCTCTTGCGGTTTGAACAATTCCTCTATAAAGTTTTTATTGAACATGGTTAAGATGATGTCATGAAGAACTGTAGAGATAAGAGAGAATACAGCTAAGCAAGGTACTTGGCGGGGGTGGGGGCTTTACTCAGGACACACGCTCTGTGTACAAATGGGATGGAGGAGCTAGGCCTATGCGGGAGGGAGATGCTGATGTGCTTGGTGAGACCTGCTCCCCGGGGAGAAACCACACGATGTTCCAATGGGAGGCGGGGTCCGCAGTGTTTTATGAGACCGTTTCAGAGCAAGCATCAATGTGACAACGTACAAATGTGTTGTGCTTCAGAGGTTACAAACCACTTTCACATATATTATCTCACTTGATGATAGGGCAGATGTTTCTTCTTCCTTTAAAAAAATATTCCTAGAAACATTTTAGATTAGATCTCCTCTTTAATACGAGAAACAGCATCACTCTTGTTTGTTTAGCAAATGTATAACATTTTTACTTAAAATTAAATTTTATAAAAATGGGACCAGTAATGGTAATTGACTTTTTTTGGCAAAACATTTTATAAAAATAGACAAGTCTACCCAATGGTTAGAGATTAAAACATTTCTAATGTTTCTACAAGGTGTGTACTTCACATTAGTAGCATTTTAGAATGACTCAATTTTTATATTTGATTTATAATACTGATATTTCACTGTCATGCTATGTCTTATATTGTTGTTCAAATGGAAAACTTTCATGTAGTGAGAATAAAAGGTCCTAAGGTGTGTGCAAACAGACGTGTCTATAATTCTAGTTCTTCATTCACTCATTCATGTAGATATTTTTTGCTATTCAAATATCATTAGTTGAGGGCTAGATAAACCCTCTGGTATGAGAAATAGAAACAAGTGTGGTTGAATACAGATTGTTCTTAATTAAACCATATCTATTCTTGCCTAAAGGTGAGAGTGTATGGATACTGAAAATATACATTCATAGTAATTAAAATTTGAAAGGAAGCTGGTTACTTAAGTTACACACAATCAATTATTAAACAACAGTGATTACTACTGAAAAATACAAATGCCTCTTTCTTTTGCCACATAAAGGTATGGCTGTGGCCCTGTGTCTTCGAGAGGGGAGGCAAGGTGCGACGCTGATGTCACGGCTTCAGGCACTGTCTCCGCCTTTAAGCAATTGATAGCAGTGCCCTGAAGGCCCAGGCCAGCATTTTAAAGCAGCTCAAAGGGCATTTTAGGGGGGAGGTGGCAGGGGGAGCTCAGGGCTGGTTAAATTTCAATCTTTATTTTTTATTTTTGAATTTGTTGGGGTGGTATTGGTTAACATAATTTTATAGGTTTCACGTGTACAATTCTATATATATTTAAATTTTAGATGGAAGGCCTACAGAGAGAGGGGAGAGGGGGAAGAAAACCCTCCCCCGACACCTGACACAAAAGAACTAACGGACGCTTCTTACAGGAAGTGTAGAACTCACACTTGACATTCGGATTTCATTCTAGACGCCTTCCTATTAGTGAGGAAGAACCAACTCCATTACCAGCGCAGGACATCCCTCACATCTGACCATTTCAACCCATCGCACCTTGCCCTTAGTGCACGCTCACATGTTCCCAGTGTGGACAGCTTGGAGACCTAACTCGGGCTCACTTCACGCATGGCCTTTTGCCTTTAATCTAAAGTCAATCAAGGACCTGCAGTAAACAGGGTTCTTTCAGGTTTTTCTTACTGCAGTCAATATGAAATGCAGAGGTTGCAAGGAAATAGGTACAACTGAAAAGCCACATGTAAGGCTTCAAAAGAGAGAATTTGAATTTTTCACAGGTTTATGTAGGCCAGGGGGGAGTGCCAGGGAGGAGGAGTCCAGGTGAAAGAATCACATCAGCTCTGCTTACTTGAATGCTTACAAATAGCTGCCATTCACCTAGGTGCTGAGGCTTTTCTCTCGGGTCTTTCAGCCTTTAGCAGAATGAAGGAAAGTAGCTTAGACCCCAATACAACAGTTCTAAAAGAAAGTCACAAGGAGACTGTTAGCCACTTTGGCAAAGTAAAAAGCAAAATGAAGCCTTTCCCTCCGGGGAGTGAACAAGCTGTGTATCACTGTGGCTCCTTGCACAAAAGCGCCCAGAAAGTTCACTGGCTGGACAGAGAGCAGGGCAGGACTTCTCCCTGTGGGCTGAGCAGTGCCCACAGATGTCCCCAAGGAGAAAGTGGTAGTTCTATGGTTGGACCCCAGTACCCAGGTTCCCACCTCTCATATAATTCTTTAGAAGGAATATGGGGCACAAATTAACCGCTGATACCTCATAACATGGTTCACCTGGCACTCGGATGAGGTGGGCTTACAATGTACCAGACGCTGACATAAACCCCAGGGCACAAAGAGGAAGGAAATGCCCTTACTAATAAGGAGGTCATATTTAAGTTAAACCTGAGAAATAGGTTTAACTACACCTGTCAGTCTATCTCAGTTGTTAGCACTCACATGCGCTTTGTATAACTGCAAGAGGCGGGAACGTACTGGGATCCAGGTTTCACTAGGAAGGCCAGGGAGTGATTTTTCACAGGTGCATCCTGAGTTCAGATTATGAAGTTAGTTTCTGGTCATTATTTTTGAATACTTAAGTTAAAATAAACTCAAATGATTCGATTATGTATACAAAAAGCTTTCAAAATCCACACTTCTCACCTGAAATACTGCCACACATCAAGAGGGGGGCCAAAAATTGCTCAAGAGAATTGGCCAAAGGTGGTTGTGATATATAATAAAAGTGTACCAGGCTCTTCAATTGGGGTTTTCTTTGAGCCTGGCCTGATGAAATAGGGCTCTTGATGAAAGCAATGGCGTGTTTACTAAACCACTGTTGAAAATTTGGTTATGGGAACATGCAATTTGGAAGGAAGGGTAAAAGAGAGAAGCTACTACTTCTGGATGGTTTCCATGTTTCAAATCCTTACTCTGTTGCAGGCACCCAGCGTAGAGCCCTCCATGCATTATCTCATTTAGCCCTTCCCCAAGACAATTCTGAATTATTATCCTTAGTCTATCAAGGAGGAAAACTGAGTCTTCGAGAGGTGCAAGTTGCAGGTCACACGGCTAGGGGTAGAGCTGAAATTAGAATGGTGCTGTTGATTCTACTGCCTTTGCTCTTCAATATCATGTATGTTACCCCCTGAGCATGCTGGGTGCGCTAAGACCATTTCAAATGCTGAGGACGATGGTTGATGACATGCACAAACTGCACGCAGATGTCAGATGATGAAAGGTACTCGTGACACTTAAAGATAAGAAAGGCTGAGGTTTTACTCTGAGGGACTGGCAACTTTTCCAGGTTTGCTGCTCGTTGTAGGTGAAGGGGAAGCTGAAGGTCGGGCGTGACAGGGCCATACTATATACATGCGAGACATCATGCCTTCTGCCCTCAGTCCTGGCAGCCATGCAGCCCCATGCTTCCACTATTCTCAGTGGCTCAACAGATACCGGTGTGTGCTACGGAAAATGGTTCAAGGAAGGTCACTCACATTGAACCACAATTCTTTGGGTACATGGTACTATCACAGAACTGCCTTAGGGACTACCAAATAGCACAACCTACCCAGAAGTGTAGCTTCTGCCCCAGTTGTCCCCACAAAGCTTAGAACTGATGAGGAGAGGAAAAAAAGTACCTCAGGTGAAATATGGTCCTTGTGCCTAAGTTTGCTTGGTTTTGACTTTACATGCTGTATTTACATAAAAGATTCAAATATACAACCAATGTCTTGGCTAGAGAGAAACTCATGCCTACTTTTTGTTTTTTAACTTTAAAATATTTAGAGTGGTCCCACTTTAAGCCCCCTTGATAAAGGACTAAGTGAACCTGTGGATGCAGACTGAATACATGCAGCCCAGAGATAGCATACCTCGTTTTCTGTCCACCTCTGTCCATTCATCTACATGAAGCATATAAAAAGAAAACACCAGTTCATGAAGCAAAAACAGCATTTTGAAGGAGGCTTTAAAAACACCAATTCCAATCATTTGGTCTATGAAACTTTATTTTTCAGGTTTGCATTAATGTCTAATGTGAATACTCTGCTTTCCGTGTGAAATTTTTAAAAGGATGATGGATAAACAAGTTCCAAAAAAAGCCCTACAGAGGCCCTATCTTATAGAACGAGTGGCCTAGAAGGAGAGGAAACTCAGACCTACTAGCTCCCCTGGGGTTCGTCTTGAAAGGCTCAAAAAGTCATCCCCTCCAATGCTGTGAGAATAAATATATTCAAAATAGGCTTTTAAAAAAACACTAACTTCCATGAGGAACAACAGTTCCAAGAACAGGTAGACAAGGGAGCTTCTTTTTGTATAACCTGATTTTTAAAAAAAAATTATTAATGTAAGATTTCCCTTTCTAGAGTACAGATTAGAAAACTTGAAATGTAAATTAAAAAGAAAAAAATGCTTATTCATTTCAGATTTACTTTTTATACACAGATGTGTGACTTCCAGGTAAAAAGAGGGGAGTCAGGACGGGGCCGCTGTCAAGAACACTCGCGAGACAAAGGCGGTCGGGGGGATGTCAGCAGGAAACCAAATAAGGAGCAATGTACTTGGCTTGCGAAATCTGTAGGAATTAAGATCCTCACTGCGTTGAGGCCTGGCTCTACCATTTACTGGCTATAGAACTTCAAGCAACTTGTTTAACCTCAATCTCTTAGCCTGTGAAATGGGGTTCGTAACTGAACCTAACTCACAGGGTTGCTGTGGGGATGGAATGTGAAACATCAAGCACTTAGCTGGCTTCTCTTCTAGTTCTGCTTTCTCTACCGAAGGACATAGGACACCACCCATAAAGGATGAAAGGTGACTTTTTTTTCCTTTCCTTATTTTTTGGGGAGACTTCAATCTACAGAAACTATTCCCAGATAAACAGGGTTCTACACACATCCAAATTTAAAAAACATTTTGTCATTAATGGTCTCCCTTGGAAAATTTGCCACGAGATTGCTTTAAAGGTGATTTCTGCAGTTATAATCAAACATATACATGTCTTCAATGCACAACACCAACAGCTCCTAAAAGACAAGCCTGGGAGCACAGCCAGTGCTGAGCCCTAACTGGCTGCAAAAGGTTCCCATGGCCAGGTCAGACTCCTCTGGGAAAATTCACTGTCTTTCTCCCATAAGAGCCACAGGCATTTGGAGAGAAAACAGTGAGGAAGCAGCAGCAAGAGTCAGTCCACCTTTAAGCAGATACCGGTTTCTGTAACATAATGTCCACATCTTCTATCTTGTTGTGGCATTTATTTACAGGCGGTCTTGCCTCACAGGCTTGTGGGAATTCAGAAAGGTGTAGTTGCCACCCTCTTGAAGGCATGCTTGGGAACAGGGGTGCTGCCAGTGTCCAACCTTCTCTAAGGGGCAGTGACTACCGGCTGCGGAAACAACAGAACTGGCAAATGCATGCCCAGGGGCAGGTGAATGATGTGCCGTTTTTCTATTATTTCTCCAGGTGACTTGTTTGTGACAATTCCACTTTAGTTTTAACAATGGGGATATTTAGTTGTAAAACGGGGATATTTTGCCTGAGAGGCATGCCCAAGGCTACCCAGGCTGCCTGTTCTATTGAAATTAGAAAAATAAAAACAGAACCTCACCACCATTTGGTTGCTCAGAACTACATTGTGATCTTCACATATTGGGAAAATCACTGAATGGCTCTATGCCTCATTTTCCCCTCCTGTAAAATGAGGTGTGCAAACAAAATGTAATAGAGTCCTATTTATGGTATTTTTAAGAGGACAGGAGTGAGGTAAAGGCAGGTTTTATTATTCTCACTATTGCTTAAAATGCGGGACAACATTTAATATGCAACACTCAAAAGTTGCCCCATGGAGAGAGCACTTCCTTTCTGTTGAACGCTAGACCAGAGGCTGCGTTGTGGGGGAAAACCGCACTGTCTGTACTGGCCTTGTGGGGGCAGGATGGCTTCCTGGAGAGCAATTAGTCGCGTAAGATAATGAAAACATCTGGAAGAATTATGGTTTTCATTCAAAGCTTCAACGAAGGCTAGTATACTCTGTCTGGTGTCTTATAGGTGTCTGTGCATGGGCATTTGTCACTGTGGCTCCTGCTTCCTGCGTCTATACTAACTCCAAATGCTGGCACAGTGTTTCTCAACTTTGAACTCCACACTCTCAACTCTGCTTTTACACTCTATCTTCTGTAAGTCCCCATCAGCCAACTATGGTCCTTTCTGTCATTTCTTGAAAAGAGAAATCATTGAGTATATTGGATATTTTTTTTCAGATCTCTCCTTCTCTTCCCAACCTTCCAACCCCCACAGAGATTCTGGTGCAGTAACCCCCAGGTATGATAGTACAGCGGTTAAGGACATACTGCTGAAGAACAGAAGCTCTAGAGCCCAATGACCTCGGTTCAAATATGTAACCCTGGGAAGATTAGCCTTAGTTTCCCCATCTGTAAAACAGGGATAGTAGTATTTCCTACATGATAGGATAGTTGTGGGGATTAAGGTATTCAGGGAAGTCCTTGAGTCATGGTAAGCGCTTAATAGATGTTTGCTGTTGTTGTCATTAAGAAGACATGTCCTCCAGTTTTAGAATCAGTTACTGGACCAGACTGATCGAACGCCCTACCTCCAGTGAAATGCAGAAGGGCTGAATGATGTTACATCCAGCGTCTCATATTTCGTCTCACACTCACCTCAACTGTGGAAGGAATGAGTGTGAATGTGAATTACCAAAGGCGGCTGTACCCAGCAAACCCTGAAGGACTGCAGCTCCTAAAGACAAAGGAAGCCAGCCCCTTAGTATTTATAGGGTCTTGCACAGATCTCTTCTTGACAGACACCTGCTACTTACTGTGCTAAATATGTTAAATACACACATTATCTCATTCAATCCTTACAACTTTGCTATAGGGTATGTAAGGCTTATAGAGCTTATACTCCATTAAATGGCAAAGCTGAAATTGGGACCCACATTTGTATGACTCCACAGAGCATGCTCTTAATTGCTAACTTACACTGCCTGCCAAGATCCAGGCTACCCATCCAAGAACTACCTGTCAGTCATTAGCCCAAATGAAATCACACAACACAGGCACCAAGAAAACAGAACCCTCTAGAGGAAGAAATGGCAACGCCATATAAAACAGCGAATTTAGATCTTCAGTTCAACATTTCCTGAGCCCCAGTTTGTTCTGGTGTAGGTATTACGCTAGATGCTGGACTACAACGATGAATAAGACCATCATGTGGAAGAGACAAACACAGACAATTACAGGATAATGTGGTTAGTGATAAGGTAGAGAGGCATGTATGGGTGCTATGGGAGTATGTGCAGGCCCTTTCCCTTCGTGGGGAGACTTCCTGAAGGAAAGGAATCATAAGCTGAATTATGCAGGATAAAAAGGGAGTTACTAGCATGGAAACGGGAGGTTTGAGGTAGAATGGGCATGGAAACAGGAATGAACATGCTTTAAATGGAGACCTACAAACAGCTTGGTATTAGGATACAGAGTAGGAGACAGGCAGCGGTGGAAGGCGGGTCTGCAGAGGTGTACACAAATCAGATCAGGAAGGGCCCTGAAATGTCCTGCCGAGGACCTGGCCTCCATCCAGACAGTAGTGGAAAGTTCACAAAGGGTTTTAAGTAGCAGGGGGTATGGGCAGATTTGCATTTTAGAAAGCTCACTGGCAGCGGTGTACAGAATGAATGGAGGGTGTATGCTATAGGGAGTTTTAAAAATCTTTTCATGAATGGACTTGGACTCAGTTACACAGACACAAAAGTGAATATCTGAATATAGATGCTTAACATCAATTGAGCATACAAAGACTGTTGGAAAGAATAAATGTAATCCGTGGCTACATCAGTTACCTTTATATCATTTTTCTTCCTCTACCTTGAAATATAATATTTAATGCCAGGAAGGTTGGAGAAAGCAGTTGTTGATTGAGGAGGAAATAAAAGAGGGAGAAAAAAAGGGTGACAGAGAGTTCTGGGTGGTCATTTCTCTGGGGATTAGATGGGGTATATAGGAGGACAGATTTTACATTTTAGAAACTCTCATATAATTACTTCCACAATTGTATTCTCTTCCAACAATTGTGAAGGGGAAGAATTATAATTTTCTTATCTTTTCTTATTTGTCTGTTATCTCAGGACCTCACCTTTCTAGAAATAGCTTCTGAAATTAGTAAGACTGGCTTCCAGTTTATGAAGGAGGATACTGCACAGAGGGCTGGAGAATCAGAACCTGGCCCATGGTGGGGTGGGGAGAGGAAGAGGATGCTTGGACTAGCAAAGAGTAGGTGGCCAGGTGACGGGCAGCTGAGCTCTCTACATTTGGGAGGAACCAGTTGTTCAAAGAGATTGGGAAATCACCTTGCCAATTTGAGGGGGATGAGGAAATTGGAGGAGGGGACATGAGGTACTGTAATAATATTCAATGAGGGCATTGAATCCCTCTGTTGTGAAAAGATCTTTTGGGAAATCTGACTCCTGAGGGGCTCTGCCTGGATGGGGCTGTGGACATTGTGAAAAAGATCTCTGGCTATAAGAGCGCAGTGCGCAGGGGTGCTGTAAGGTCAGTCTGTAAATGGGCTGGCTGTGCAGGCCGGGCATCTCTCACCTCTGCGGGCCTTGTCTCCCGGGATGTTCTGGGCCCGCAGCCGCTGGTCCAGGATGTAAAGCATCTCCCCACCCAAGTTCAAGAAGAGCAGCGGTAGCGTCCGCATAGACATGATGCCAAAAGAGAGCAGAGCTGGTGAAGTGACCGAAGGCTGGGGAGCCAGAGAACTGGAGGCCCAACCACCGCGTCCCCGTAGCCTGGTTGCTAGGGCAACGCGGCGGACAGCAAAAGGAGCCAATCAGCATGCCCTTTGTTGGGAGGCGCCTGAGGGAGGACGCTTATTGGGTGGGTGCCAGAGACCTACGAAGTGGACGGGTCCCAGGCGGAAGCAGGGTTGCCGTGGGGACTAGAGCGGAAGCGCAGGTTTTGACTTTCTGAGGCTGTGTGGAAGGGCGAAGGTCGGGCAAGGGCGGTGGGCATCCGTGGCCGGCGCCGACGGAGCGGTGGGCACCGCGCAGTCCAGCTCCGTTCACGGGACCACCCCTCACCCAGCCCTTCCGAGTACGCAGGTGCCCGAAAAGAGAAGCACCGAGGCGAAACTTGAGAGCAGTCTCTGAGCGGGTGGACCTGGGTTTGGCTCAGCTGTATTTCCGAGCAGTGACTTTACGCAGCTGTTTGGAGTCTGAACTTCCTCATCCGTAAATTGGAGGGCACACCCATCTCACAGGGTTGCTGAGGAATCAGTGAGATGATGCAAAGTGCCATGAAATCACTAATAAAATGGTAACTGACTTTCCTTTTAGATAGCGGAGGGACCAGAAGTCCTTGAATTATTTGCATTCCCTTTCTAAAAGTCACTTGGCGTGAAGCCCCACCAGATTTCCTATTCCCTGAAGCACACCAGGCCCATTCTTGTCTGTCCCGCTCCTGGAGAACCTGTGAGGGAGCCTCGGGAAGCTCCCTCCTTCTGGCTATTAAGCAGGCCTCCCATCCGTTTCTCTGTTCTGAGGGCAGGGAACCCGTCCTTCACCGCCACCTTGAGTCCCAGGATCACCTTCCCACAACCTGCTGTACATTTTTACATCGATGAGCAACCATTTCTGTAAATTTCAAATTGTAAAACCTAGGAATCATCTTTCTTTCCAGCCACTGAGCCTTGATTTCCAGCTCTATTGCCCCACGTCCTATTATCAGTCACCAAACTCTGCTTTTTCTGTCATGATCTCTCTCGTATTTTTCTCTTCATCTTTGTCTGCATCACTATGTTCCTCCATATTACTGGCTCTTTTCTCTCCTCCACCCGCATGGGCTGCAAGGCTCAGTATCAAAAGACACCACTTTCAACATGACATAGTCCTTCAGTGGCTTCCTGTTCATTGGCAGATGGCCCTGGCATGGCACTCGGGGCACTCCACTTTCTCCAACTACCTTTCTAGAGACATCTCCTCTACTCCCTGGCCTTCTCACCCAGCAGCCAGCCAGCTATGCTGCCTCTGTGCTGCTGTGCTCAGTTTCACCTCCACTGACACACCACCTGGGTGGGGCGGGTGTGTGTGTGTGTGTGTGTGTGTGGTGTGCTGAGAGTGTGTCCTCTGATGTGTGAGGTAGGGACTCTGCCTCAGACAACCCTTCGATCCCCAAGCTGAATGAAAGAATGAATGAACTCCTCCTGAGGCAACAAAGAGCCCCACCTTCTCTCTTATTATTCAAGGCAAAAGATATAACTTGAACAAAATTTATTGGTTTTCCTCGACTGTCTCTGGTCCGGCTTTGGAGGAGCTTTCTGGGTTTATCTGGTCTTGTTTCCGGGCTGCTGCTGCTGCAGCTTTTAAAGCCCTTTTTTGCTTCTTTAGCTTTTGAGTCTCCTGGAAAACCTGGAGATGGAAGAGAGCAGGAAAAAGACTTTGTAGTCCTACGTAAAACCTGACTGGGAGCAGATGGGCTGGAAACGGACACCCCCAGCTGGTCACCCTGGGCCTTTCTCCATGGGGTTGGTGGCCTGTGAGCCACCACAAGGCCTGGGGTCCAGATCCATGCCTTGATCAGAAAGAGATGCCCCTTCCCTTCTGTGGTCTCTACCACAGTCCCAGAATGGGGCCAACCAACACAGCAGTTTGGATTCCTACCCGAATGCACAGAGCCTTCTTGGTCACCCAGCGGCGGTGGGCTTTTCGGTAGTACAGAGGGGGTAAGGTGTACTCAATCCCCAGCTCCTTGCATGTCTTCTCAAAGACTTTATAGTTGGTCTTACGGAGGTTTTTGAGCATCTTTTTCCTCTGGTCAATGCTCATCAGCAGATGGCGCTTGTGGGCTTTGTCCTGTAAGAGAGGTATCCCTTTGGGATCCCTTTCAGTATTATATACATAAGTCGTGTACCACTTCATAGTAGTAACAAAGGACAGTCATTTTGTCATCTCACTGAAACCTCCCAACAATCTCATGCAAACATTACTGCAACTCTGAGGGAAGTAGTGTTACTGTTATTCTCATTTTACAGATGGGAAAATAAAGGCTCAACAATGTTACCAGGTCTTTAATATGGGTCTACTGGTCCCACTCCAAATCTCATGCTCCCTCCCTACACTACCCACTCAGCCTCTCATAGCTCAGCAAACTGAAAAAGTGGAGAAAGAGGGGAGAACATTTGCCCTTCCAGGAGACCCCCACCCACAGCCAGGTGCTGCTCCATGAGAAAATTCTGCATTGAGGCTGGTGATCCACACTCCAGTACAAAATTCTTACCTCCATGGAACAGGCTCAACCAGCTCCAGGGAACACTGCGGTGCTAGCCTGGAGCAGGACTGGTCTGTATTCACAACTGTGTGTTTATTAAAAATACCAGCAGCTGCTTAATTTCAACGGCCCTGTGCCCAACACTGTGTTGATATATGGCGTAAAGGGGAAGAATATGTGCCCTGGAGTGAGATTACCTAGTTTCCTGTCCTAGCACATCATTTCCTAGGGCTGTGCTTTGAGGAATAATTTAACCACTGCATGCCTAGACGACTGCTCTGGAAAATGGGATGGAAAGATGGGTATCAAGGTTAAATGAACTAGTGCATCTAAAGTATTTAGCAAGAGGCCTAACTACTTTATTTGCATCATGTTGGCTGCTTTTATTATTTCATAAAGTCCTTGCAATCTTGTCAGTAGGTACTATTATGATCCCTATTTTATAGACAGAACTGAGGCTCAGACATGTAAAGTAACTTTCCCGGAATCACATAACTAGTTAAGTGGAGCTGGCAGAGCTGGGCTTTGAATCCAGAATAACATGACCCCATTCATGCATTCAACAAATATTTACCAAGCATCTCTTATGTGCCAGACACTGTGACCATGTTCTAAAGTTTGTGTCCTTGACCATTGATGACAGCACAGCCCTGGAAGGCTTCCATCTCTCTACTGAAGGCAGGAGGGAAATGATTTTCCCACTGCAGTTGAGGGCTGGGCACTCTGGTATTGCAGCTTCCTGGCATCTCAAGCTGCCTCTTTGGACTCAGAGCCCTTCACCGCGCAGACTCCTCTGCCCTAGCTGCTGGGGTTCAGCTGTGAGCAATGCTCAAGGCTTACCTTTCGATGTTTCTGCATGTGTTCTTCATAATTGCGAATCTTGACTGTCAAGGCAACAACTGAAACCACAAACCACAGAGGATAAGAGCCGGGTACAGAGGAAGAAAGGGCCCGGGTCTGGGTTATGTATTAAGACCTCAATGAATAACAATCACCAAGGCTCTTGTGCAGCTCTCTGTAATTCCCAAAGCACTCCGAATTGCAAGATCCCAAAAGACTTTGGATTATCTTTCCGTTAGAAAGCAAAGCCTAAGGAAGGGACGCTCCTTAATATTAATAAAGGTATCACCCCCAAACCATAGCAAATAGGATTCTTAACAGTACAATAAATTACAGGATTCCTATTAACGATTCAGCTTTGCGCTAGCCTATGAGATAAGATCAAATTCCCAGACTGCCAAGGGTCTGCTCCTCGCCTTTCCCCTTCCAGCTGCTACCCTTATCTCTGTGATTTTACTAATGAGTTTTCAGAATTATCAACTCCCACTCATCTCCTAAAGTCCCAGAATATCCTTCCTTCAGGTATTCTCATTTGATTCCTACCTATATTGGAAAAATGGGGGCAAAGGCAAAAGCAGAAGGTGGCCCCAAGGAGAGGTTGTGACTATGGCAGGCCCTTCCTGTACACACACTGAGTTCTGGGAAAACTCAGGAAGGGCAGTGGGAACCTTGGCTCTGACCACATGGCCCCTTCACACCACCTTAGCTGTAGACTGGAGAGGCAGAGAGGCGAATTGGGGTTCCTGAGGAACCCTGCTGAGCTCACACAGAGGTACAAGGCAGAACCTGGGTGCTGACTCCGGCGTCACACAGCTCAGGACACACAGTCTGTTTTCCTTGCCCGTGGTCCTCCCTGTCTTTCCCTTTAAAAAGCCACATCTAATTCCTAGTGTACTTGTAGAGGAGAGCTCTGGCTCAAGTACCAGCTAGCAGACTCCCCTGTACCCCAACTCCCCAAGGGCCCCCTGACCAACTTCGAGCCTCCAGGGAGCGGGTGTCTTCAAGGTTTTCCACAACCTTGTTCATCAATTGCTCTTGCTTGATTTTTAGCTTCTCCTTCTGTTGAAGACAGAGACAGAGAATCGGTGAAGTCTGCCACCCCGTAAGAACTAGCCCTCACACTTCCAATGCCATGGCTGCAGGCGTAGCAACTAGGCCATACGGCTCAGGGCCTGACTTCACCCTGTTACCAGGGCCTGGCCTCTGGCCAACCCCATGGCTATTCACATCTCGGTGAGCCCAAGGCCAATGCTACTGACAGGAGAAATGGCTTGTTGGATGAATGTCCCGAAAGCTTGCTCATTCTTTCAGGCATCAGATCTTTATTGAGCACCTACTGTTTGTCAGGTGCTAGGGGCACAATGGGGGAACAAGGCTATCCCTGCCCTTGAGCTGCTCAGTCTGGAGGTATTAACAACTAGACACAGAACGACATTGGTGTGAGTGCTGTGACTCGTGATGCATGGGATGGGGTGTTACCAGAGGAAAGGACTGAGGGAGGCCAAGTTTCGGCACAGTCCACTTACCTGGTTCGCCATTTCCAAAGATAAGAGCCTTTTTACAACATCATCAACCCTGTGGAAAAATCACAGATATGAGAGAAAGATGTAGGGGTAGAGTAGAAAGGGGAAGCAACGCTGTTTTCATTTTAGTTTGAAAAGCAGGGATGATTAAAAATTTCTTTTACAACAAATGAGTCTCTCTGGTCATTGGGAGCCATTTCCCACGGATTAAAAGTCAATATGAATATGATTTGCTTGTGCTGAGAACACGGAACAATATGATTAACTACAGGAAATCGCAGCTGTCAGCTTGGGTGTTCCAGGCTCACCCCAGGGAAGGCAAAGGGAGGATTTCCATTTTAGCTAGAATAGGGTTCAATCTGTCTTGAGATACTTCAATTCTATAATCATTGTTTCTATCTCAAGTCACAATGCACGGTGGGAGGGATAGGAAAGGCTGCCCAGCTACCACTGCTCAGGACAGGGGCTGAGCAGAAGGATCCTGGCTTTGGTGTCGTTTGGCTCAGGATTCAAACCACAGCTCTGCCCCTTAGAAGCTGTATGATATCAGGCAGCTTGATAATCTATAAAATGGGGATAATATTTCTTCCTTCAAAGAGCTTTTGAGGGGATCAAGACATGAGAAATTTCTATAAAGACCTGTGAGGCATGTTGCCTCCTTGGTATGTAATGGTATACGGTCTTCACTCAGTGCACAAAATAAGTAGGCAGTTGAGCCCCATAAGCTCCGTCTGTCCCTGCTGCCCACTTACCCTCACCATGCTGGGCTTCCACCATTCTCTGCCCAGTCTAAATCAAGCTTCAGATAGAGCAGGCAAGGCCTCGAAGCCACTATCTTCCTCCACCCTCCTTGCCAATCCTCCCAGGGCCCCCTGACTTGTGAAAGAGATTTCTTCCTGCTTACTTCTCAATTCCAGGGATGTTCTGGTAATCTTTGAGCAGCGTGGAAGGGGGTGGGTCATCTTCTTGGCTGGGACGGACTGTCAAATGGAGGAATGGAAAACACCCAGAGTCAACTCTCACTGCCCACCCTTCCAGACTTGGCTGACTCTTCTTACTAACTCAACTGGAGACAAACAAGGTCTCAAGCAAGGCACTGGGTATCCCTTGGCTCACTTTTTCCTCTGCAAACTCCCCGGGCACCTGTCTTGATATTTCTCGATTGGACTAGATGGCCTTTCCTAAGACCGTGTACTGTGCCTTCACCTCTCACACCTGTCTGACTCTACTATTATCAGATTCCCAAAAGGATGGGTCCTCCCATGCATGGACTGAATTTGACTTCCTTTGAATCCTCCCTCTCAGTGTGACCCATAGCCCAGCACAGAACAGGCACTCAACAAACACTTGCCGGCTGACTGCATGAGTGAAAAAATGAGAGTGAGGAGGAACCGCTAGCTTTAGTACACCTGAAATGTAAGCATGAAAAACAGACCACAGGAAATTCTCAGCCCTGGAATGTGCATCCCAATCTTCCCTTAGAGGTGAGGGAGAGATATGGGGAAGAGCAACTTGTCTTCTCCAGGCTGATCCTACCCTACCACTGTACAAATGATAGCAATAACACTAATGTATACTAGTTTATTGCACACAGTACTAAGGATGCTTATCATGTGTTATCATTGAATACTAAGGATGATAGTCTCAAAAAGATACTCTTACACTCATTTTAGAAGCAGAATGAACTTGGCCAGCATCTTTACCAATATACAGACTGCCTTGAAAGAGGAAACCATACTCTCCACCGAAGAAGAGCAGGTACAAAGTATTCTAGGTAGGCATGGGTAGGCTCCCTCTGGCCAGCCCATTCCCTCTCATACCCAGTCGGAATGTTCTCCTGCCCCGCAGGGAGGCTCTTCTGCTTTGGACCTCTGGCCGACCCCCATCTAGTGGCTAAACTAGCCGCCTCGGTCCTCTTGGCCACCCCGTCTTCTAGGCAGTCTTTTCCGCCCCAAGTTCCGCCCTAGTCCCATCCAGGAGCTCCTACCTGGTTTCTGGATGGCATATCCGCGGGCGGCCTGGAGGATGAGACCTATGCAGAAAAGAAAGGGCTAAGGCCATGTCCTCAAATAGTCCAGTCTCACTCCCTTTCTATGGCCCTCCTTCCAAGGTGTTTGCACCTCTGCTAAGCGCCGTCCCATTTCTTCTGCACAACGCTGCTCCATGTCTCTCCCACCTCGCCTCATTTCTTCCCCGCTCATCACCCTTTCTCTCTTATCCTGCCACGGCACCTCTCCCCTATTCTCGTCCCCCGTGTCCTCCGTCTCCGCTGGACGCTTTCCCTACTTCTGCTGTCCCGTTTCTCAGCTCCTCACCGCGAGGAGGTGAGGGAAGGCCCCAGCGGTCGGATGGAAGCCAGGCGCACCGTCCACCCGGCAGGCCAAGGACTGGGGCTTGAGTCCGAATGGAACTCAGCACCCTCCACGCCGCTCTCAGCATGGTGACTTCTGACCCCAGCGGGCGGCGTCGCCGGCGCCTCCGCGGTACAGACCGGGTTACACGGGCGCCGCCATGCTGGCTCAAGGCTCGACCAATCAAGTGCAGTTGCGAGACCGGAGCAGCGGAGAACCGAGAGGGTGGATTTGGAAGCGGAAGTGGGTTGAATGGAGAGGTTTGGTCTAATTAGCCGTGGCTCGAGGTGGGGGGTCATGGTGGTTGTCTGGCCGCATTAGTGGGGTGCGGTGCTGTATAAATTCTAAAATACCACTTTTTCTTGGACATACATCCCGTCCTTAATCCCACTCTACATTCCTGACCACGGCCCCGATTATTTTGGGGGCTTCCGTGGGGTCTGTCGTAGCCTTCTCCCCCGAACCTCGTATTTCAACACTCCTTCCACCTCCAAAGCCAGGAGGAGGCCCAGTAAGAACGACTGGATTTCAGCCTCCTCTTTGGCAGCTTTGTAGCCTGATGGTTAAGGTCACTGACTTTGGAATCCGGCAGTTCTGGGCTGGAATCCTAGCTCCGCCATTTATTCACTATGTGATTCTGCGGGCAAGTCACTCAGCCTTTCTGGGTCACAGTGTGCTCATCCATCAAATGAAGATGGTAATAACAGTATGTACTTTTTTAGGTTGTTAGAGGATAAATGGAGGCATTTGTGTGCGAAGCACCCGTTGTATAGTGAGCATTCAATAAGAATTAGCGGTGATAGTATTTGTGAAATGTAGAGTGTAAGAACAAATACAAATTAAAAATAGGAAAAATAAATTTTAATTCTTCATGCAAAAAGGGGAAAAAGAATACCTGTAATTGTGAATGCTGTTTGCCCTTTTGAAATGTATGTAAATCTTTTTAAAAGCTAAGTTAGCCTCTTGCCAGTTTTACAATCCAGGAATGCCTTACTCAAGGGCCTCGGAGCCATTTCTTTGAAATGCAATCACTAAGGAAGATAGAGCCCCTGTCGCCCAGTTTCTGCGGGAGGGTAGGAGCCTAACTTCACCTGGTGCCTAGCTGCAAGTTGCAAACCTACCTCCTTTCATATAGGTAAGAGAAATTTATTTTTCTTTTGTATAAATGTAATTAGCAAACCCATCTACCACATCTGGATGACTCCTGTGTGACAAATGGAGTTCTGTCAACCCCTCTTGCTTAAGAACTAGTTATTGTTTATTTTGAGAAAATGTATGCAGTACATCATATTCACCTGGCTATGTAAAAGTACACATTCGTTCGGTCTTTGCACACCCTTTAGCTAATTGCCTTTGATGCACATCACATTCTGGTTTAATGCTCATTCAATAATAAAACTGTTTTCTCACTTTTCTGTCCTTCTAGAGAGGTTTGGTAGGTTGGTTTGGTAGGAGATTTTGTTTTTAATTATATTTCCCCAACAAAGGTTACTATTTTCTGAGGTCTGTATCCCACTCTGTGACTCCTTCCAGTTAACCCTGGCCATTGTGTTCCAGTCGTCAGTTTTCAGGCCTCCACCACTAGAACGGGAGCTCTTTGAGGATGGACTCAGCTACGTCAATTTTAAGTCCCTGCTGCCAGATAGGGTTCTGGTTGAATGAATGAATGAAGGAAGGAAAAATAAACCAGCCACCAATTCTGAGAGGTACAGCCCCCTGCCCCTCTGAAAAGAAAAAGAACAGAGACACAGGCACATGCAAGAGCTTCTCAAAATAAAACCAAACCAAACTGAACCATAAACCAGTTTAAGAGACTGAAGTTACAGAAAACAGGCACAAAAGGCTAGTGGGCAGGCTGGATGAGGCAGTCTCTGACCTTTAAAGTGGGAGGCCCAGCCCATGGGCATTGGGAACATGGTGGGGGGGGGGTGCCAGGAGCCTCAGAGAGGGGAAACTGGGAGTGTTTCTGCCTTTCCTGAGGCAGACCCAGCTGGGACATCCCAGGAAGCCCTAGAAGCCCCCCAGCCCTTCAACCCCATGGACCTGGAGCCCCTGCAGAAGGGGGAAGTCAAGCAGTGGCCCAAAGACACAGTCATCTTCCTGATTTGGGACTAGAGGCTCTGCGGCCTTTAGTGGGCTGGTCTGGAACCAGAGATTCTCATAGGACTTGGGGCTTGGGGTAAGGTCCCCCAAGAGGGGCTGAGTGGAGTCACAACGGATGTAGTGCCCTTGCCCTGGGCTGGTGGGGCTGCCTAGCACCTGTCCATAAAGGACTTGGTCACTGATGCCAGACTGTGACTGGGGCTGAATAGAAGATACTCTTGGGTCCCCCTGGAGCACATAGGCCTGGACCAGGGTGGGAAGACCACAGGTTCCTGAGCTGTCATTGGACTCCCAGGGCCCTGGCTTCTTCTCTTCCTCTTCGAGAACTGTGATCTTGGTGATGGGTGGCATGCTGGGGTCCCAAAGGCTGGGAAGCTGGAAGACCTCCTGGACATAAGGACATATGGTGAGGACATGATTCATTTCAGATGCCTGCCCCAGCCACTGTCCCTCCCTGAGTTGGAGCTGTGTGGGGACCTTCCTGCTGGAACTCAAAGAATTGCACCTGCAAAGCACCTCATATATTCATGATACATGTTAAGTGTTGTTCAGACCTAGCTTGGTTAATTTCCCCAATGAGTCTGTGTGGGGTTAGTCCCATTTCACAGTGAGATGTCTGAGCCTTTGAAATGGGTAGAACAGGGATGCAAACTCAGGTCTGCTTTACTTCAAAGGGAGGGCATCTTGCTAGGAAGTGAAGGGAAGACCTGAGTATTCATCCTCAGAGGGGCATCCCTTCACTTTGAGCCTGGGCCAACACCACCAGCCCCATTTCCCTTTCCCTCCAGAGTTCTCACCTCTGCCGTGATGGTAGGCACCCAGGAGCCCAGGCTGCTGTGGGCTGGGTCTGGGACACTTGGCCAGAGGGGATTCTTCCTGCTGGAGAAGGAGGCAGGTGAAGGCAGGGCCAGGAATGCCCTTGCATCTTTCCATCCTTTCTCCCACCCATTCCCAGTAGCGGAAGGGATGGCTGCTTAGTGCAGAGAGGAGAAGGTGGAGGGCTTGATTCCCAGACATGGACCCTGAGGCTGGGATGGATTTGGACTTGCCCACTTGGGCCTGTAGTTGCTCATGGGGAGGGATATCTGGGTGTCAGATCTCTCCATTCACCTGGGTCTGCAGCAGAGCCGGGCAGCCCCACAGAGGCAGATGAGCAAGAGCAGGAGGCCAAACATGCTCAGGATAATGTGCAGCTTGGATTCCCCTGGGGTGAGAGGAAAGCGAGAAGAGGTTAGTGTGCATACTAGTAAGGCTGGACCTCCTCCCTCAGACTAGGATCCAAGGACAGGGCTATGTTTCCTCCCTCAGACTGGGATCTGAGGGAAGGGCTGGGTCTCCTCCTGGGACCAGGAGATCCAGGCAAGCCCTGTCTACTCTAAAAATGGAGATCCTTTTGGCGAGGCACCCTCCCTGTTGGCTTTGGCCAGCCCCCTTCTCCCTTTACCTGGAGCTAAGGTCATCAGGGTGAGGCTTGTACTGTTGGTGGCCCCCGCCTGGCTGGAAGCCATGAGGTGGACGTGGTACAAGCTGGCGGGCTCCAGGTCAGGGAGGACAAAGTCATGGGAGGAAGTGTTAAGGATGGCGGCTGGGAGTAGAGGAAAATGGTTAGCCCGGGCCCGGATGCTGAGGCTCCCTCCAAGGCTGCTGAGCACCCCCTCCTTGGCATTATGTGTCCGAGGATAGACTCACAGAAGGACTGGTGCTGAGCATTGGTCCAGAAGATGGTGTAGTGGGTAAGAGGGCTCTTCCCCAGCTCAGGGGCCTGGGGCACCCACTCCAACTGGGCCCACGTCCTGTCAATGTGCTTTAGATGTAGCTCTGGGGCGTGGGAGGGGGCTGCCAGAGGAGAGAGAGGTGCAAGGTTGACAGGGGGCAGGGTGGACTGCCCAGCTGGACCTCTTGTGGCTCCCCAGACCCAAGAAGCGGGACAGACTGCTGGGTGTGTGATATAAGGAAGTCCGAGGGGACTCGTGTCCCAGCCCCATTTTCTCAGGAACTTTGACTGAATCCCATCTCCTAAAAAGTGGCTGAGCTAGGATTTGAACCTGGTTTTCATTGACTCCAAAGCCCCACTCCCTGATAACTACTAGGCGTTTTTGTCCGACTTACTATTCAATTTCTGCTACTTACTCTCTCTATGTCTATCCCATGTGACACCTTATTTCTGTCAGGACAATTGATTGATTTTTGCCAGACTTGCTCCCTGAATTCTGCCAAACTTGCTACCTGATTGCTATCACCCCACCACCTGACTCCCTTCTAGTTGCTGACACGGGTCCAGTGGAAGCCGGGGGCAATCCTAGGATTGGGAGGAGCCCTCTTTGGGTCAGAGGTAGGGAAAAAAGGAAGTGTTCCCTCATCCTGATTGTTGGGGCCTCCGCAGGGCTAGAGAGAGAGGAGATGATTCTGAGGACGGGCCTGGTGGCTGACGAACCCGTCTCTTGGGAATAGGCATAAATGTGCTGGGGGGGTCCCATGGTGTCTTGGTACATGGGGGTCACAGTGATCTCATAGAGCTGAAAGGGTCTGATGTTCTCTGTAGAGAGAAAACAGGGTAGGCACTCTGATTAGGAGGTAACTTCTGCTGACCATCAGGGGCTAACCTCAGACCTCTCGTGAGGGACAACCTGGGCCTCACACTGCAGGGCTAGCGCCTGCAGTTTTTTCTTCAGATAGATTGGTGGGGGTAAGGGGAAAAAAGTGGGAGAGAGAGCTAGAAGGCTGGCAGAATCAGGGCTGTAGCAAGAGATGATCCAGTTAGACTGTAAGAAGAACTTCCTGATTCTGAGTATATGAGGTGATACCAGTGAAGGATCAAGAAAGACTTGGGAATCTGCTTGTCTAGGGTGCCCCTGGCCCTCTGCCTCCCCATCTCCCATCCCTGTGCATCTGCCCGCCCCCCAGGCCTGCCTCACCGTGCAGCAGGGTCCCTGCAATGCTTCCGTTATGCTCCGTTTTCCAGGTCTTATGGCTGCCGCGGGGGCTGGGGGGACCCGGGCTCCACTCAATCAAATAGCCCTGAGGCTGAAGGCTGGGGGGATCCCAGCCCACCCAGAGGTTGTGAGGGTCTTGGGCCATGGTATGGAGTCCACCCAGAGGCGGGCCTATACGCAGAGTGGAAGAAGATGGAATGAAGGTGACAAGAATGTCGGCCCTAGAGCCAGAAACCTGGGTTCAAATCCTGGCTTTGCTACTTACAAACTGGGTGACCTTGAGCAAGTCAACATCAGAGCCTCAGTTTCCTCATCTGTGAAATGGAAATGATAAAAGTTCCTCCCTCATAGGGTCTTGGCACAGATGAGATGAGATGACGCATGGCACAAACCTACTATAGCGCCTGGTGCAGGGCCCAGCTTGACAATGACAAAAGCTAACATTGTGTAGTTCTTCGTATGTACCAGGAATAGACCTTGGTGCGTGCCAACAGTGCCACGAGAGGGCCGCGACTTCTCTCCCCATTTTATCGGTGAGAAAACAGACACAGAGAGGTTAAGTGACATATAAGGCTATACAGCTAGTCAGTGGGAATATTAGCTATTGTTATTGTTAGTTTCTCCTTGTGAGGACCCATGTTCGGGGGAGCCTGGGGGTGGTGGTGGCTGATCTCTGGAGAATGAGCAAGTAGCTAAGGGACCGTGTTGCAGCTGGAAAAATGAACGGCTTCCTTTCCCATCTTCCTTGGCAGAATGGAGTGTGTGTGTGTCTGTGTGTGTGTGTAGGTATTACCACCAGCTTAACCTGGCTTATGATAGTAATAGCTAACACATATGGAACAGTTCTTTGTGCCAGGCACATGTCTTAACTCATGTAATCTTCACAACAACCCTTTGAGGTAGATGCTGTATCATCCCCATTTGCTAGATGAGTAAACAGAGGCCAGGGAGGTTAAGTAACTTGCCCAGGCCACACTATTAACAAGTGACAGCACTAGATTTGAACCCAGGCAGCTGAGCCTTCAAATGTCCATGCTTAACCACCACGCCCTCCCAGCTGGCCGTCCTTTTTACCGCTCCTCGAGAAGACCACTGGGGCGGGCTGAGAGGTCCCAGCGGCGTTGTAGGCCACAAGGGCCACCTCCTGGACTTCTGAAGGCAAGTGGAAAGTGCAGTTTAGCTCCGTGGTGTTGCAGAGGGGTAGGACTGCTCCAGCCTGGCCTGAGGGTCTCCAGGAGACCAGGTACCCTTGGATATGCATGTTGTCTTCCTCCAGGGGCATTGGCTGTGGGGGGCATAGGAAGGAAAAGATAAGGGGATGCCCACTTCATCTTGAGTGGGGGAGAGCGTCTAGGTGGGGTGGGGGGACAACGGGAGCTGAGCCCTCCAGGCTGGGAGCCAGGCTTCCTCCCTCCCTCCCTTCTTCCCCACATTGTCCTGTGCCAGGTCCTAGGAGGGAGGGAGGAAAGGAGGAAATGAGTCAGTGTGTGCAGCAGGCACTTAGCTATTCACTGAGCCAACACTTTGCCATACGGGAGTCCTGCATTGTAGCTTCTCCAGAAGGGCACTACCCCGCTCCCTAGGTACATGCCAAGTGCATGCAAATCATATAGAATTGCATCCAAACCTCCCAGACCTGGTGGAACCCTGAGCCCCAGCCCACAGGGGTCTGCGTGGGTTGAACGAGGTCTCAGGGGTGGCTTTCAGAGGAGGTCACCTTCCAGAACAGCTGCACATCCACTGTCCTGGGGTCCAGCTTCTTCTGCCACCACCACGTGTCCAGTCTGACATTGGGGGCTGTGGATGGAGTGAGGAAGGGGTGCCGGTCAGGGAGGGCTCTGGAGGTGGGGGCCCTCCTGATGGCCGCTCCCAGCCCCTCCCCACCCACTTACCCCGTTGCGCACTGGTCAGCTGCAGGCTGGGGCTCCAGTCACTCCAGTGGCCAGGCAGGGGCCAGCGGATGCAGCGCATCTGCAGGGTGTACACTGTGGATGGGAGGAGCCCGCAGAGCTCATGCCGGGGGGTCTTGGAGGGCAGGGGGCCCACCTGGTGGAGCAAAACGTGGCTCTGAGCCTGGATCCCTGTGCCCTTCAGGACCAGCTCAGGTTACCCTCTCCTCTCAGCCATCCCCACCCCAGGCGCTCGAGGCTGCCCTCCACCTCACCAGGGTCCAGCCGGCTCCTCCAAGCTGCGGCTGGTGGCGCAGCTCACACTTCTGATCTATGTACAGGCTTGACTTCCACGACTCCCAGCGCAACTGTAGGCAGCCTGGCTGGGGTGGGATCACCTCAGGGCTGGGGTCCAGGGCCCACAGTGTCGGGGGCTCTAGTTTTACTATAAGGAGAGGGGTTGTCAGACTCTTTCTCTGCCCCATTGTATAGAGACCTACCTTAGCTCCCACTTCTCCCTGCCTGTGGTTCCATTTTTGTCCCTGGTGCTCTATCCCTGTGGTCTCTGTGTCTTTCTTTCTTGTGCTGTCTCTTCATCTCTGTGCCATCGTGTTTTTCTGGTCTGTCTCTGAATATGTCTTTCTCTCTAGGTCTGTTTTGTGGTTTTGCCCCAGGGACTTTGCACTGGTTCTTCCCTGGAACACTCCCCTCCGCCTTTCCAGTGCCTCGCTCCCTCACTTCCTTCAAGGGTCTTTTCAAATGTCACCTTCTCAGTGAGGCCTTTCTTGACCAGCTACTGATATAGCCACTGCTCCCCACCCCCAGCTCTCCCCACCCCTTCCCTGCTTTCATGTCCCCATCACACTTATCATCAGCTGATATCATATTTATTTTGCCCCCTAGAATGTAACATTCCAAGGACAGGATTTTTGCTCTTTCGTTCACCGCTGTATCCCTAGCACCTAGTGCCTAGCACATAGTAGGCACTTCCAGAAATTTGCCAGCAGAATTACTGTGTGTCCTTGCATCTGTGTTTCTTCCATGTCTCTGTCTCCAACTGCATCCCACTATGTCTCTCTTCTCTCTCTGTCTTTAGGTCTTCCGAGGTCTGTGTGTCCATTGCTGGGCCTTTCCCCCTCTCTCTGCCTCTCTGCATCTGTCCTTTGTGGGGGCCTCTTCCCTCCCCCATACCCAGTGCATCACCCACCAACATCCATGGGATCAAGGCACAGCCGCGGGGACACACTGGTCCCCAGCGCGTTCTTTGCCTGCACCCAGATGCCCATACTCTGGTAGAGCTGCAGGTGTTTGCGGGGGATGGTGCAGTAGCTCTGCCCATCCTTAGGCACGCAGTCGGGGATGGCTTCCTCTTGGACCTGGCAGTTGCCCCGGCTCCTGCCAACAGGCCAGGCCAGGGTGTCAGGCAGAGGGAAAAAGCAAGGCTCCCTTTCCCCTCCCGCCTTAGCCTCTGTCTCCTCCCTCCCCACAGACCTCCCCATGCCCCACCCCGGGACCCAAAGGGACAGAGCTGGATTGGAGACCCCTACTCACTTGAAGCTTTTTAGGGTGAAGTTGGTAGACAGGTGGGTGTCAGGTCCTGGCTCCCATTGGCAGGTGAGGGTGTCGGTTGTGAGGTTCATGATGCAGGACAGGTTGTGTGGTGTGGCGGGAGGGTCTGTGCATAGGGTGGGGAGAGTGAGAGTGAGGGTTGGGGCAGGGCCACTCAGGAAGCTGCCACTGGGGCCACCTGACTTTGTTTCCCTGGGGTCATTTTATTCGCCTGTCTCTGTGCAGCCCTGGGGGAAACTGAGTTACAGGCATGTACAGGGACAAGCTTCAGAGAACCTCAAACCCCCTCAGCTCCAACCCCTTCAGCAGTGACGGTGTAGTGTCTGGGTTTTCATTCTGGTTCTGCCATTCATCAGCTGTGTGACCTTGAAGTCAGTCACTTAACTGCTCAGTTTCCTCCTCTGTAAAATGCGGATAAATAGTAATATATCTATGCCCCAGGATTATTGTAAGGGATGAATGACTTGCTATATATAAAGTGCTCAGAGCAGTGCCCGGCTCATAGTAAGTGCTATATAAGCATTAGCTCTATTATTGATTCGTACATAAGAACCTCGGTCTGTCTTTGTTTTTTCTTATGCGTTGGCTTGGTGCAAACTCCATTCTTTGCAGTTTGGGCAGAAGGCTGCGGCTGGGGTGGGGGAGAAGCTGGGAGCAAGCCCAGCCGGTATGGAATGTCCTCCCTGGACACACCCTCCTGTGGCTGGGGAGTTGGGCTTACTCAGCAGCCACATAGAGTAGCAGCTACTGCATTGGCTCTCAAGCCACACTGCCTTTATAAACCTTTACTCCATCCTTACTAGTTTGTGACCTCTCTGAACCTCAGTTTTCTTATTTGCAAAATGGGGCCAAACAGCACTATCCATTAGTAAGGAAGACGGCCTAATATCAAGCCCATAAAGTGCTTATTGAGCAAGCGCTCAAGGAAGGATAGCTCTTATTAGTACTGGCAGGTGGGCATTGGAGGCAGAGCAGGAGGACGGCAGCAGGGACCTACAGCCTGCCTGCAGCTTGGCCTGGTCCAGGATCTGCAGGCTGTTGCCCCAGCGCAGATAGCAGGAGAGAAGGACCCAAGGGTCGTTGAGGTGGGGCAAGGTGATGGTGGATTCCTGGGTCCCATCTGGCAAGCTCTGCTGCCTCCCGCCGGGTTGAAGCTCTGTTCCCAATTTCCACACAATCTGTGACCCTGGGCTCAGGCGGCTGCAGTTCTGGCTGATGGTGCAGGAGGCAGTGATGGCATCTCCCAGGTGGACGATGGGGGTCGAGAGGCTGATGTGTCCGCACTCCTCCAGGCCTGGGATGGAAGACAACGGGCCACAGGTGACTCCTCTGCCTGGCCGAGCGGGGCTGTAGGCTAGGCCTTTGTCCTCCTGGACTCAGGGCCCTCACCTTCTTGCCTCACCCCCCAAGATGCGGGAGCTGGAATGGTGTGCAGCGTTTGGGACTGTGAGAGGCTCTTGGGCTGGAGATAGAGATAGCGATATGTAGGTAAAAGTTTATCTACTGGCTGTGCAGAGGAAAAACAATCCTGATTTGTAATATGGGCTGCTTTCCCATATTCCTACCACGGCAGATTACGGGCCGCTAGCGTGACATCACTGAAGGTGAGCTTGGGAAGAGCTGTGCTCTTGCACGCCTGCTCAGCACACCACCAGACAGAGTCGAGGCCCCTCCCCGCAGGCCTCCCCAAGGATGGCGAAAGCAATGATTAGAATGATAAGAACCCTGAAGCCACAGCAATCTTTTCAGAATTCAGATCTGATTGCGTTTCCGCACCTCGACCACAGCGCTTCCATGGCACTTTACTGCTCTAAAAGGCAGTATTGTGTGATGGATAAGAGCAAGGGTGTTGGAACTGGACTGCCTACGTTTAGAGCCAGATCCTATTGCTTATTAACTATATGACCCTGGTATGTTACTGGGACTTTCTGCGCTTCAGGTTTCTCAGCTGTAAAGTGGGGATAAAAATAGTTTCTACTTTAATGCTGCTGGAAGCGTTAGATGTGATAATGTGGGTAAGGCACTGAGGACAGTATCTGACAGGTCAGCATGTGCTACCATGATTAGGATAAAGACCCAGAGCCTTCTCACAGGCCTTGTGGCCTGGCTTCGGCCTGACCTTCCCACTTCCAGCTCAGACCGTCCGCTCTCAGCTCCTGTCCCCCTGGCTTCTTGTTACTCCTTGAAAACACCATGCTCTCTTCAATCTCCGGATCTTTGTATCTGCTGTAGCTTTTTGAGGTGCTCTTCTCCTCCTACCCCTCTTCCGCCTGGTCAACATTTAGGCATCTCAGGGGAACCAGACCAGGCACTGACCAACCAGAACAGGCCAAGCTCCCTGAACTCTTACTGTTCTTCATACTTATGAAGCCATGTGATTGCTTGCTTGTCTGTCTCCCCAGCTAGACCATAGGTTCTGGGAGGCCAGAGGCTTTGCCTGTTTTGCTTACTTCTGTATTCCCAGTGCCTAGCACAGAGTAGCCCGAGGTGAATATGTACTGAATAAAGCACTGCGCTTTGCCCACCGTGCCTTCTCTCCTCTTTCATGTGTCCTCTGGCCCATTTTCCTGATGGGGATACTGAAGCCCTAAAAGGACCAGGGTCACAGAGCAAGTTCATGGGGTTCCTACCACCTCACAGACTCAGAATTTCAGACTGGAGGGAGACTTGCAAAACTGTTTACTTCAGACTCCACCGGATGCTCTGCCCTCTGCAGCAGGGCCAGAGCTGCTTGTTCGTGTGTGGCCTGCCAGCTAAGAAGGTTTTTTTTTTTTTTAACATTTTTAAAGGGATAAAACCAAACCAAACAAAAGCCAAATAAGAACATGCAACAGAGACTCCCTGTGGCCTGCAAGGCCTGAATATTACTGTCGGACAAAGTTTGCCGACCTCTGTTGTGCAACATCCCCGTCGGTTCTTGCCCTGACTTGCACACCCCCAGAGATGGGAGGGTCTCTGCCTCTCGAGACAGTTTCCATAGTAGGAGAACTCTGCCTGGGCTTCCTTATTTCAGGATGAAACCTATCTCCCTATGGCTCCTGCCCGGATCCCTCTGCTGCCCGTGAAGACTGCACAGGAGTCAGAGGTTCCTTCTGACAGCCTGGCAGAGATTTGCAGACAAGACCTGGGGCCCCGGGCCTTTTCCAGGCTGACCAGCTCAGCCTCTCGCCTTCCTTGAAGTCTGTGGATGGGAGCCCAGCTACCCCGTATCTATGGCCCAGTCTTGATTCTCCTGGGATTTTCTAGGAACCCCAGGAGCAGCGTGGCAGTGATTCCGCCCTCCCCTCCCCCCCAGGTGTCTCTCCCTGGAACTCCCCTCTCACCACAGCACCCCACCCCTGGCCACACTCACTTCTGGGGAGCAGGAGGAGGGTCAGAGCCGCTGTGGTCAGGCTCCAGGTTCCCAGCCCCACCATGGTGCCGACTTGGTGTTCACCTGCAGGCGGGGGTGGGGGGGAGGGGGGGAGGATGGTTAAGGTCTTGGACTTTGGACTCAGCGCTGAGCTTAATCCTTGTTCTGCCATAGTGCTCTTTTGCTAGGTTTCTTGACCTCTGTGAGCCTCAGTTTCTTTGTCTGCAAAATGGAGATAATAGCCTTTACTACATAGGACTTTGGGAAGAATTCCTGGCACCCAGGAAATGACTCTAAGTGACAGCGACTGTTATTATTATACTTGCCTTCCAGGAGAGAGCAGGGAAAGGAACAGCAAGGAACAGCATTCTGCCCCCTTCTCTTCTCTCTGAGCTGGGTCCCCCTACTCCTCCGAAAGAGGAGTGTGAGATGAGGGCTTGCATGCAGGTAGTTTATTTGAGGAGGATCCCAGGAACAGAGTGAAGTAGTAGGGAGAATGAAACAGGTAAGAAGGGAAAGCCAGTTCAGGGGCTATCATTGAGCTGGTCGCCTCTATGGACAATTGGGACTTAGTCCTGCTGGAACTCTCCAAGGAGCCGTGCGCATATCTAAGAAGTATCCACCCAAAGAACAGTTTATCCCTTGAACAGGAGGGAGGATGGAAACATTTATCCATCGACATCTGTCCCCATTGGTCTAGGAATGTCCCTTGGAGTATTAACCACCTGGCATGTCCAGGTGGCACATGCATGAGCGTGAGGCAGGTTCTCTGGGGTGAGCCATACTAGAAGTGTCAGACACGCTCCCTGGCAAAAGAGGACAACTCCACGGAGCAGCTGAAGCAAGGGGCTGCCAGCTTACACCTGTGGGAAGCCTTGGCGTTGGCTGAAGGGAAAGGTCTGGGAGGAGTAGATCAGGTGGGACACGCAAGCGGTAATATACAGCCCCATTCTGGGCACAGACCTCTGCACGCCTTCTGGGGAGAGGCGCCCTATAGACACAGCAACAGTGCCCGGCGGGAGGGAGCATTAGTTCCAAGCTCGGGAAGTATGCTGAGGGTGGGCTTCCAACCTAACTCTCCAGTCTGATCCCGCTGGGGTCTTGGGGCCAGACACCTAATCCTCCAGCAATTGACACTCTCAGGGGCAGGCCAGTGGGAATCGCCGACCAGCCAGCATGTACATGCACAAAAACATAGGTGGTGCCCCAGCAGATCCCCTGTGCTCATGAGGGAGAAGGCTTCTCTCCCTCCCGAAGAGAGGTGTGACCAAGAACTGTCCAGATGCCCAAGGCTGTTTCCACTTGTAGGGGCTTTAATCAAACCCCTAATCTATCCACATATACTGCAGGATCAGGAGAGCAGGTGGCTACCCCATCAGTTACTTTTTTTTTGTCCCTTTCTCTGGACAGATGCAGCCCCGCACCAGGACCTGGCAACTGGAAAACAAGCTGGATTTCAGCCTCCACTTGCCCCTCAGGCCGGCAGCTTTGTGTAGTGAGAAACCCACATAATTGTACACAGTACCCCAGCCTACCTGCTTGGTTGGCAACCTGCTTACTATAGCATGGCCATTTGATTGTCCACCCTCCAAACACACTTGTTGGGGGAAGATTTAGTCTCTTTGGCCCAGGTTTTGGGAGGCGGGTTTCCACCTCCTGGTGCTTTTGAGCCTCCCCAGCCCTGCCGCACTAGCAGGGTCAGCGGCAGGCCCAGCTCCCGTGCCCAGCAAGGGACCTCTTCCCCAGTTGGTCCTGTCCAGAGCGGGCAACCAAACCCCAAACCCCAAGAGGCCAGGCCTTTTTATCCCCTGGGTTGCTGAGTGTTGGCACCCTTGGCATCAGTCCTGGTCCCCCGTGGCCGCCCTGGGTGCCCGCAGCCCCGCTGAGTGAGATCGGGGCCCTGTTGCAGCGTGGTCTCCTCTCTTGGGGCCAGTGTGCAGAGGGCTTGGGAGCCCAGCAATGAGTCCGACCAGCTGATCTGAATCGCAGCTCTGCCACTCACCGGCTTGGTGACCTTGGGCAAGTTACTTTTTGAGCTTCAGTTTCCCCATCTGTGAAAGAGGGATAATAATAGCACCTCCTCCTCAGGGTTGCGGAGAGGACGAAACCAGATGACCTGGGGGAAAAGCACACAGCACGGAGTCTGCGAGGAGCAAGCACTCAATAACTGTGTTATTATCACGTGCCATGAAGTAGGGCACCACCTCATGGAACCCAGCATGGCTTAGTGTCCCCTCCCCTGCCTCAGGGCTGCGAGGTCACAGCCCCCTAGGACTGCCGCCTTGCTTTTGTCTGTCATGCTGCATGGCTGCAAGGCCCCGTATGTGGGTCCCCTCCTTGGCCCCCCAGTCTTCCTTTGGCTCCAGCCGCCTCCTCTGGGCACGTTGGAATCTTTCTAGGCCCCAGCGCACCGCACAGCCCCTGCTGTCCTGCCTCACACCCCCGTTCCCTGCTTCCCTCTTCCTCCCCTCCACTCAGCCTTCTCCCAGCCCTCCCTTCTCCAATTCACACCCCTCTCTCCCGGTTTTTACTTTAGTTCCCCTGGAGATTGTTTGCAAGGGAGGAGGGAGCTGGGAGTGAACAGAGGGAGAGGCCTTCCCAGATGCGGTTCAGAGAGAGACAAGGCAGAAAGTAAAAAAGTGAAGTCACACCGACCACAGTGACGGAGAGAGACCCATGGAGATAAACAGGCAGGAGAGGCACTGAGAGCCAGACAGGGAGAGGAAAGAGCCCAAGAGAAAAGGATGCTGACACTCAGAGAGACTGAGGCACTTGGAGGCTGATAGTCTGATACCCAAGAGAGTGTAAGATTCAAAAGACAGAGGGAAGCATGATAGACAGAGAGGGGCACACGGAGACTCTGAGACAGACAGAAACTGAGAGCCCAGGCAAGCCAGGGAGGGGCTGGAAAGGAACGAGAAATAGAGCATAAATTAGACGGAGTTGGAGGCAGGGGTGGGGTGGAGACCCAAAGGGTCGGAGAGCCAAAGGCTTGGAGAGGGATAAGAATTAGGCCCTTCCCCGGGCCCACCTCAGTGTCCTCAGATATCGGCTGTTTGTGACTTATCTGATGCAACCCACCCACCCCCCAAGTGGGGACGTCCCTGGGAAAAGAGACTCAGTGTCCAGGGCTCCTGGTTCCAAGGGACAAGCTCTAAAGGCAGGAGCTCTGGTCCTAGGCCTGGGCCCCTTGCATCCTGGCACTTGGCAGAGCTGGGGGGTGGGGAGTGGCCTCAGGCCTCCAAGCCCCCATCAAGGCTCAGCTCTCCCAGGGGCTCCCCTACTCACGCTGCAGTCCGTAGGCCGCAGCCGCCTGGCTGCCCCGGTCTCTGGTCCCTTCTTCAGGCAAGTTCCTGAAAACAGCTGCAGTCTGGCTTCTCTCCCCAGCCCTGTCGTTAATGGCTTAGCCTCTGACAGGCCCGGGGACTGTGGATTGCAACACCTGCCAGCCTCCTTCCCTCCCTTGCCCTGTTGCTGCGGCACGGGCAGCCCCTTCCTCCCAGGAAGGAGCCTGGGAGGGAAGCTGGTGAGGCCTGGGCAGCCTTCCTGCCTCGGGGGTCTTAAAGGGGCTGGGGGATGTGGCAACGATGTCCGCCTCCTCTGTCTCCGGATTTCCTGACCTCAAAGCTTTGAGGCCCAAGAGGGCCCAGACTCCAAACCAGCCAGGGGCCATTCCCATGCCCCTTGCCTTGGGGGAGCATCGCTCAGAGAGGCCCTGGCTGCAAGGTTTGCTCAGCTCTAAGCCTCTTTTTGGCACCAGCCTTGGGGCCCTGATCGCAGTACTCAGGGGAGCAGCCTCCAGGTTACAGGGAATTTTGTAAGACAAAGTACCTTCCTCACTGCTCCCCTCCTCACTGCTATTCTCCATCATTGCCTGAAGGCCAAGCAGATGGGGGAATGGGGACTCTGGGACCACAGAGGGAAGGCCTACGAGGCTCTGGTCTTCACTAGAAATTAGCCATGTTTACTCACAAGGATTCTGCTAGCTAAGCTGAATATTTAAAAAATTATTTTATTTTATTTTTGATTTTAGAAAGAAGAGAAGGGAAGGAGAAAGAGAGGGAGAGAAACACTGATGCGAGAGAGAAACATCTATTGGTTGCCTTCCATATGCGCCCTGACCTGGGCCTGAACCCATAACCCTGGCATGTGTCCTAACGGGGAATCAAACCAGTGACCTTTCCATTTGGGGGTTTGTGGGATGATGCCCAACTGAGCCACACCAGCTAGGACACGACAATTTTTTGATTGAGTGAGCTAGACTACATTTCATATCTTTCATGTCTACATCCATGATTCCCCTGCAATTGTTCATAATTTTATGTGCATTTTTCTGAAGAAGTCTCAGACTATTCATAGTTTAATGGATTTATGACATTTTAATAAAGGTTAGATCCCAACGGACTAGTGGAGTGTCCATTAACATATGATCCTTTTAGAAACAATGGGCTTTCTGAGTCTGGTGTGGTGGAGTAGACTTGGGCTGCAGTTTTGGTTCCAGATAGAAATATCCAACTGTCTGTGGTAACTTCCCTGCAACATCCCATAGGCTCCGCAGGCTCAGCAGATCCCATGGACTCATCTTTCAAAATATAACTAGAATCCTAGGTAAACTGATATTCACCATAAAGTTCAATTTAGCTCTATGTTTGAATATTTTTATGATAAAAAGTTGGAAAATATAAATATCACTTACACGTAGATCATTGCAATGGCCTCCTCCCTGGCCTCCTACTTCCTTTCATCCTCTGTCTGTGGTGTCACTGGCAGCCAGTGCGATGCTTATCAAGCAGAAGTCAGTTCGTGTCATCCTCTGCTCAAACCCACAGTGGCTCCCATCTCACTCAACATCAAAGTCAGACCCCTTTCAATGGTCTGCAAGGCCCTAATCAACCTGGGGCGTTTCCATTGGCTCCCTGGTCCCTCTCCTATAACTCTCTCCCTTCTTGCTCTGCTCCAGTCTCTGTTTTCCTTGTTGTTGCTGGTACTTGTTAGGTTTCCTTCCGCCTCAGGGTCTTTGCACTTGCTGTTTCTCTGCCTGGACTCTTTCCCCGCAAAGAATGATATGGGTCACTCCTTCTTCCGGTCTTTGCTGAAATATCACCTTCTCATCAAGGCTTTCTCTGACCATCCTTTAAAAAAAAACACTTGCAACCTCCTACTCCTTACCTCCCTGCCCCCCACGCCCATATCCCTTTTTACCAATTGACATTGGCTGCCCCTGCCCCTCCACCCTCACTAGAATGGAAGCTCCATGAAGGCAAGGATTTTAGTCTGTTTTGTTTAAAACATTATCTGAAATGTGTACAGCACTACCTGTCACATAGTCAGCCTTCAATACATATTTGTTGTATGAATGGGTTGACTGGATCAATCTTCCTCCACTTCCCCAAACCTGTTCCCAACCCACGCAAGCCTCATCTTGGTTAATCAGTCCACCATCCCTACTCCCCCAGTCACCTGACCAGGGACCCAGGCGTCATTCCTCACACCCCCTCTCCACATTCCCACACCAATCAGTTCAGAATGAAGGAGAATGGGTCTTTTGTTCATTATTTAGAAAACATGGTCCTAGGGCAGGCAGGTGCTGGGGTACAATGGTGTGCAAAAATAGCTTTAGTTCCCGCTTCTGTGGAGCTCTGTGCTGCCCACAGTGCTGACTCCACCTCCTCGCCTTGCCTTTGTCAGGCCTCCACATCCTTCACTGGGATGCACCAGCCTGCCCGCCGGGCTCCTCCGTTCTCTGTCAGCACCCTGCAGAGTGGGTTTCCTACACACACGTCTTTCTCAGGAAACCTTCATCCCATCCCAACTCCTTAACTGGACAATCAAGAGACCCTGCAATCTGGCCCCACCTCCCTCACCTGCCCTATCTGCCTCCATTTCCCCAGGTGACCACTTTGCACTCTCGTTCATCCACTTCATGCAGAATTTGCTTATGTTTTCCTGCCTGCCTCAGGCTCTGGAACACCCATTTGTTCTTGCCCATCCGCTCACCTCCAGAGAGGCTAGCCAGTCCTGCCTATGGCACAGCTCAGACAAGCAGCCTGCTCTGAGCATCTTTCCTGGTGATCCTGAAATACTGCGGTGGGCAGTGAGCGGTGGGCTATTTGCCCCTCCACTAGGCTGTGAACTCCTTGAGGGCGGAAACCATCTCTGCCTCCAGGTTGAGCACAGTGCCCGCCACACAGAGGACTCTCAGAGCATATTACTGGGCTGCGGAATCTTGGAGAAGTTGTTTACCCACTTCAGGCCTCCATTTTCTTATCTGCCTCCGGGATAATAACTCCTCCCAAGGGTTTTGTGAGGATTAAATGAGCTACAGGTGCCTTGCACATTAACTAGCATGTAGTAGGTGTTCAATAAAATTCCTTTCTTTTTTACCCCCTATATAGTTCAACATTTCAGAACAAGATATGACTGATCTCATCGGTGCTTCATTCTCCATGTTGGGCCTGCACCAGGAAATGGAGGTGCAGCAGCCAAAAGGAAAGTTAGATTTAAGGGAGAGTGATGAGAGTGTAGACAGGTTAATGGCAGGGGCTGAAGGGGCAGACGTGTTGGATTTACCCCATATTAACTGTATAACCCTGGGCAAGTTGTTTAACCTCTCTGAGCCTCAGTTTCGTCATCTTTAAAGTGAGGATAATAATAGATTCTGCTTCATGGGATTCTTGAGAGAAGTCAGTGAAGTATTGCGGAACAGAGCCAGGCACGCAGTAAATGCTCAATAAATGTTTACTCTGGTGAGATGAAAAGTGCAAGACAGATGTGGAGTCATCCCCTCCACGCACCCCCAGTGCCTGCTTTGTGGATACTTCCTCTTCCAGCCCTTCCGGCCCCGCCCCCTCCTCCATTGGACAGGGTGTCCTCTGTGGGCTGGAAAACCCCCTCCGGGGAGCCCTGAGGTCGGTTAGAGGGTTTCAGTTTCTGATATTGCCCGTGACGTGTGGGGCTGCTGGGTGGGTCAAGGGTCTACCTGTTCCAGAGGGGGCCAGGCGGGCGGCGGGTGGGCCAGCCAGGGTGAGTACCCGGAAGTGGTGGCTGTGCTTGTCCACCAGGGGTAGGCTTGGCTGGAATACAGCAGCCGGCTGAGATTGTGCAAACAGGTCATTGTGCAAACACGCTTCTGTGTGTGACCTCGATTGTGTAAACAGGTGTTTACTGGAGGCTGTCTGTCTTGGGCTGCCAGCTTACAAAAAGCCTGAGCTGTTGACTCAGAAAGAAACCAGAATCTAGAGACTCATTCTTCCTTGAACATACCCAGAATTTTCTGCCTGCCAGCACAGGTTCTCTCTGCCTGGAGTGCTCTCCTCTGCCTATATCTCTACGTATTGAAATCTCATCCATTCTTCAAAGCTCAGAGAAAACACCACTAAGTCTCCACAAACTTCTTCTCATGTGCACATTCCAGGCATTTGATATACCTCTAAAGTCACTGGTCATGTTTCGCCTTACAGCCCTTTCTAGACTGTGAGCTCCCTGGGGCCAAGAGTCTTTCCTAACTGTCCTTTGAAGGGGTAGGAAACTGAGGCCCAGAGAGGGAAAGTGGCCTACCCCATGTCACACAGCCAGCTCGCAGCAGAGCTGGGCTCTAAATCAGGTCTTTGCACTTGCTATCACAGTCGCCACCTCTCTTTTATATCCCACCTGCTTCTGAGCCTAGAGCTTTACTCCAGCCCCTGGGTGAGGTGGGACTCCAGCTGGAACTTGAAGGATGGGTGGGATTTGTACAGAGGAAGGAAGAGTATTTTGGGCAGAGGAACAGCCAGAGCAAAAGCATGGAGGCCATAGAAGAGGTAGAAGGAGGAAGCCCAGGCCTGGAAATGGCAGGGTTGGGGTAGGTAGGGGCAGGCCTGCATTCTAGACCCAGAGATGATAATGACCCTGCACGACCTTGGGCAGCACCTCTCAGCCCTGCCTCTCAGATTCTTACCTCCCCCTTGGTACTCCATGAATATCCCAAACTAAACAGGCCCCCAGCTGAACTCCTCCATGCATTCTCATGAAAACCTGCTTCTCTGTCTTGGTGAGTGGCATTGGGAAACCTGGACCTGACCTGGACTTCTCTATGCCCCCTTTGCCCCACATCCTGCCTGTCACCCCTCCTTGTGGACTTTGCCCCACTTCTCCCACCTCACTGCCATCTTAGCAGTCAAGCCACCATTGGTGCTCCTTGGGATGTCCCCAGGGCCCTTTTCCTGGTCCCCTGACTTTGTCCCTGAGATACCACCCTTGCTAAACTCAGCTGAAGAGCTTCTTCTGAAACACCAGCCCCAGGGTGTCACTGTCCAACTGAAAACCTTCTACTGTTTCCTTGCTGCCCATGGGCTGAAGTTCCCAGTCTTCCTCATGGCCGTGAGGCCTTCAGAACCAGCCGCTAATCCTCCTCGACGCTGGGGTCCCATCCCTCCCTGCTCTGTTTCCTGACCTTGTCTTCCCCTTCGTTTCGGCCACTCTGTTTACCATCACTGTCCAATCATGTATGTGCTCTTTCTTCATGGCTCCAGGCCATTCCCACGCTGTTCCCTCTGCTTGGAGTGTGCTTCTCCTTATTTCTGTCGAGGAAATCCCTTTCACTCTTTAAAACCCAGCTGCACGTCACTTCCTCTGTGAAGCTTCCCTGGATTTCCCAGGGTGGGTGCTGCTCGCTTAGGCTCCCAGGCTCTCAGTGAAGGCAGGGACTGGGTCTGTGGCCCCAGCACCCAGGATGGGCCCTGGCACAGACTAGGTATCTGTGGAAGGGTGCTGAACACCTGGGGTGTTGGACTTGGGCCTTCAGGCCTGAGGGGTATCCAGCGGCCATCAGGTTAACTGTCAAGAGGTCCGCAGGAGTTTCTTCCAACCACTGGCAGCCAGCACCACACTCTTCTGCTTCTCTGGCGCACAGACTGGCAGGGTTTTCTTACTTTGATTGGTGCCCCCAGATGAGAGATGAATCAATTAGGATGTAATCAGTGCTGAGTGCCGGAGGGTGAAAAGCAGGCACCAAGCTGCCAAGAGGCTGGGATGGTTGCCCAGATACTCTCTTGGGGCCTTTACCTCTAGGGAAGGAAGCAGAGTTGTAGCTTCGCTGGGTGAAAGGGAAGACCTCCCACCCCCGACTTGCGGTCCGCTAGCCAGGGGGCCTTATCTCTGCTCTCCTGGCCTGGCCTGCCAGGGCGTGGCTGGGGAGGGGTATGGTCCTGGTGGCGGGAGTGGGGGTGGGATCAAGGCTGAGGTGAGATAAAGCTCAGATGCTTATCTTGGCTTGGAGGAAGCCTCTCTCCTCCGCAACCCTGTGGCAGATGGGGCGGGGGGGCAGCCTACAGGGCTTGAGTCTGCAGGCCAGGCCAGCCTCTGCCCTGCTCCTGGGCTTCCTTTGGTGAGGGAGCTGGATCCAGGCAGCTGGTTCAGGTCCCCACAGCACTGCGGTAGGCAGGTGGGAGGGAGAAGATGGGGCATTTCCCCTAAGAATCTTGCCAGGAAGAGTGGCCAGAAGTCAAAGGACCTGTTTAAGGCGAGATAGAGGTGAAGGCAGGTCCCTCACTTCTGTGATGACTGGGGTTTGCATTCTCCCCTGCTTCCTGGGGTGCCTGGCCTGGATCCTGAGAGGGAAGGTGGTCCCCAGAGGTGGCTAGTGCTCCTTAGTCCCATGTCCTCTACCCTCCAGTCTAGACCCAAGTATCACACGTCAGGTACCAGGGGGCAGGGAGATGATGGCTTTTGCAGCCTCCTTGTAGATATAGCTGTTTTTATGAGTAATCTAGACTTCTGGGGCTGGGCTTGATATACTATCTCTATCACCTCTCTGACTTCCCAGGCTGTTCTCCTATATTTCCTGGAATGTCCAGTTTATCGAATTTATTCATTCATTTATTCACCCACTCTCATGGCCCACTTTCTTACTCTTCTTTCCATTCATCATCTCACTCACCCATCCATCCACCCATCCATCTCTCTCCCCACTCACTCATCTACCCACCCGCTCATCCATAACCCATCCACCCATCTCTCTATTCATCACACCATGCCTTCATCCATCTGCCACCCGTGCACTCATCCATCCACCGACCAACTCAGTAACCCAGCAAATAATTTTGAGCACCTACTATCAACCAGACCCTGCACTTGGGTATGTGGATTGCATGTGAGTAAAAAGCCAGGTTGTTATGGTCTTTGACAAGCAAACTTTTCATACCCTCAAGCTCTTCTTAGCACCTCTGACTGCTTCATCCTTAAGGATACCACGTCACTTTCCAGCAGCCCTTATGACTGGAGACAGCTCCTTCTCCCAATTTCCAGGTAAAACAAGAGACAGGGATATGGCTGGATTGCCTCTTAATCCTAGGGTTGTGTCCAGATATGGTTCCTGTGTCCTCATATGAATCGCCTGCAAAGCTGTGGTCATCCTCTACTTCCCTATCACTCTCTTCAACTAGCTTCTAGTCTCTTCGTCTCATTCTCTTGACTTGGATCTGCCCCATAGTCTTCCTCTCCACTACCGTCCTGACACGGTTTGGGGGCCTTGACAACAATATGGATAAGGCACCCACACTCTGGTTGTCCAGTTCTTTGCCCAGTCATCTCCAGGAGCTTCTCCAATTTAGCTACCGATACCATGGCAACAACATGGACCTCACCATCACCTCCTGTTTCCCTAGTGATCTTTATCATCATTTCTTCCTCTGCTGTTGCCCTGGCAGCCCTAGCAAACTAATATGCACATGTGTGTATGCATATACATACATTTATATATACATTTTTTTTGTGAAACATTTGAGAGTAAGTTTTATGTATGATTCTCCATTACCCTTAAGTACTTCCAGTGTGTATTCCCTAAAAACAAGGCTTTTTTTTGTATCATCATGACATAATGATAAAAATCAGGAAATTAACATTATTAAATTGTTAATTATCTAATTTCACAGATAATATTTAGATTTCAATTCAAAAATATAATTTATCCCTGGCTGGTATGGTTCAGTGGATTGAGTGCCAGCCTGTGAACCAGAGGGTTGCTGGTTTGATTCCCAGTCAGGGCACATGCCTGGGTTGTGGGCCAGGTCTCCAGTTTGGGGCACATGAGAGGCAACTACACATTGATGTTTCTCTTCCTCCCTCCCTCCCTTCCTCCCTCCCTCCCTCCCTCCCCCCTCACTAGAAATAAATAAATAAAATCTTTAAGACAAAAGAAAAATATATTTTAAAATGTATTATGTACTATTTGATAGGTAAGAATGCTTGAAAATTATGAAGCATAATAATGAAATGGTCATCTGTTAACCAATCACCCAACTTGAGATTCAGAACAGTGGTCAACAAACTATGGCTTATAGGCCAAACCTTGGCACCCATGGGCAGCAGCTGAAGTGCTGGAGGGATATTTAAGTGGCTGGTTGCATCCCCCATGAGAACTTGGGGTCTAAACCCTAAGCTGGGATCCCAAGCCTAGAGCACCAGAGCCCAAAAGGTATACAGACACCATCTAGCTGCGAAAAGTAGCAAGGTTTCTTTTTGCCAGAGACAGGCGGCTGGAGCCGCAGAGCTGTTTAAAGGGCCAAAGCATAAATTTTCATATGCAGCCACTTACCCTGGGCTCTGGCAAAGGTGGGGGGCAGAGTGGACTAGAGATGCTTGAGGAGAAGCTGGAGATGGAGGATTTGGGGAGAGAATTGAGAGAGTAGCCACTGTGATCCCGGCGCTGAGTCCTTCCCATACTGCAGCAGCCATCTTACTCAGGCAGACCACGGCCCTCTGAGTGGCAGCAGCCTGAGGGGAAGCAATAGCCCCCACCCCAGAAGGGACTTTGCTCCATCCTGTGATGCTTAAGCCTGGCTGCTGAATGCAGAGTGACTAGATTAACAACTGAAGGGATCAGCCACAGACAGTAGATTCCTGGTAGTCTCCAACAGGCTGCCTAAGGTCAGACGGGGTCACCACCTGATATCATCAGAGGTAGATCCAGAAAGAAAAAACAGTGGTAAAGACTAGATGCTACTGAGAAGAAATCCACTGTGGTCTTCTCCATGATTTGCAATATTTTCTTTCCTGCCTAGTTTTTTTAACATTCATTTCTTGTGCCTCAAATTTGTGCATATTAAGTCACTAGATTTTATATTATAGTTTATTTCAATTCTCATATTTTGCTCCTCTCTTCTCTTACCCCATTTTACCTTCTTCTTTCCTTTTATTTTCATTTAAAATATTGTTTTCTCTCTTGCTACAACTTGTTTCCATTCTGCACTCTTACTATTTCTCCTCCGTCCAGCCTCTCAAAACCAATTTTCTTGTCAATGGTCATTTCACATTCTTTTTCCTGCTTTTAAAATACTCATGCTCTCTCTCCACTTTTAGCAATCTTTGCTCATTGGTTGTGGATAAGGTAGTTGTTGTTGCATTTTTTCAATGTTATCTCTAGATGTTCACTATTTTGGTATTTCACATCTCAAATTTTACTCTTCCACTCTCCTACTCTATTTTTCATCTAAAATTTTAATTTTTCCCTGTCTTAACCTGTCTCTTCTTTTTCATCCTCTCCTTTCACCCCCCTTTTTCTATTTACCTCAAATTTTAACTTTTCCCTGTCTTAGCTTGGTTTTTGTTCCTTACTCTTAGTATTCCCTCTTCCTCTATTATCTCAAAATCACTTCCCTTTCCTCTAGACATATTTTAAGCTTTTCTTTCTTTCCCCCCTCTTATTCCCATCTCATCTGTATTCATTTTACCTCATTTGTTGCTGATAGTGCTGTGGTGGATCTTTTTCTCCAATTAGGTTCCTATATTTTTTATTATATATTTACTTTTTTCTTTTTCTTTCTCTCTCTGTTTATTTTTTCAACTTCTGTTTAAACCTAATACTATATGCTTCCCTTCTCTTACTCCATTTCACCTTCTTCATTCCCTTTTTTATATATGATGTAAATTTTACTTTCTCTCTTCACATTGCTCTGATTCCCTACTCTTATTAGTGTTCCTCCCTCTACCCTCTCAAAATCACTTTTCTTTAAGTAGGTCACCTCATATTCACTCCCTTTTCTTATAATAGTATTAATCTCTTTACACCCTTATCAACACTTGTTCATTTACTGTTGATAGTGAGGTTGTGGGTGGGAGTTATTTTTGCAGGTGTGGGTTTGCCTCCTGGGCTTTGTGATTTTGTTCTGGCAGCACCTGCACAACAGTGTACAATATGCAGTGGGTGGAGTGACCCTCAGCCAACTGGCTGGAGGGAAGGATCCATCAAAGAATGACCCAACAACAATCAAAACCCAATTACATCCAAGGAGCCAACGTAGATGGTATAAAGGGCATCCTGAGAGCATCAAGTTCAGGAGATTAATGAGACTGCACACTGAATCACACAGTTTTCCTACCGTAGAATTTCACACCACAAAGACAGGGAGTCAAAGCAGATCAATGTAAGAAGCAGAAGCATGCAAGAAGAGTTTCCTCTAAAATGGGGAGACAAAGAAATAACCCCCAATCAAAAGGAAAGGAGGAATCCCCAGAAAGAGTACTAAATGAAATAGGGGCAAGTAAACTATCAGATATTGAATTCAAAACAATGGTTATAAGGAAGCTCAATGAGCTCAATGAGAATTACAAAAAACTACAGGGAAGCTACAAGGAACTTACTGCAAATTACATGAGCATGAAAAAGGACATAAAAACTATCAACAAGAGCGAGGAGGAAATGAAGAATACAATATCTGAATTGAAGAACACAGTAGTAGGAATCAAAATCATGCTAGATGAAGCAGAAGATCGACTCAGCAAGCTGGAGGACAGGTATAAAAGATTCTCAGAAAGAGCAAGAAAAGGAATAAAGACTCCAAAAGAATGAAGATGGGTTATGGGAACTGCAAGACAACATGAAACGTAATAGTATCCATACAATAGGGATACCAGAAGGAGAGGAAGAGGAGCAAGGGTTAGAAAACCTGTTTGAAAAAGTAATGACAAAAAGCTCTCCTAATTTGATGAGAGAAAAAGTCACACAAGTCCAGGAAGAACAGAGGGTCCCAATCAAGATGAACCCAAAGAGGCCCACTCCAAGACACATCATAATTAAAATGGCAAAATTCAAAGACAAAGAGAGAATCTTGAAGGCAGCAAGGGAGAAACAGGAAGTAACATACAAGGCAGATCTGATAAGGCTAGTAGCTGACTTCTCAACAGAAACATTACAAGCCAGAATGGAATGGCAAGAAATATTCCAAGTAATGAAAAGCAAAGGCCTGCTACCAAGACTACTCTACTGAGCAAAGCTCTTATTTAAAGTGGAAGGCAAAATAAGGAGCTTCCCAGACAAAAGAAGGTTAAAAGTATACACCTCCACCAAACCAGCATTGCAAGACATGCTAAACAAACTGCTTTAAGAAGATGAAAAAAAAAGAGTGAGAGAGAGAGGAAAACAGGTACAAAGGGGAAAAATGGCAATGACTAAGTACCTGTCAATAAGAGCCTTAAATGTAGCCCTGGCTTGTATGGCTCAGTGGCTTGAGTGCCGAACTGCAAAGCAAAGGGCCACCAGTTTGATTCCCAGTTAGGGAACATGCCTGGGTTGTGGGCCAGGTTCCCTGTGGGGGGCACACTAGAGGCAACCACACACTAACATTTCTCTCCCTCTGTTTCTCCCTCCCTCCCCGCTCTCTAAAAATAAATAAAATCTTCAAAAAAGTATTTAAAAAATGACCTTAAATGTAAATGGATTTAACCTTAAATGGATTGAATGCTCCAATCAAAAGACCTAGGGTAACTGAATGGATAAGAAAACATGACCCACACATATGTTGCCTACAAGAGACCTACCTCAGAACAAAAGACCTACACAGACAGGAAGTGAAGGGTTGGAAAAAAAATTCCAAGCAAATGTACAGGAAAAACCAAAGCCAGGGTAATAATACCTATATTAGACAAAATAGATTTGAGAACAAAGACCTTAAAAAGAGACACAGAAGGACAATTTATAATACTCAAGGGAAGAATGCATCAAGAAAACACAAACATTGTAAACATATATGCACCCAACATAAGAACACCCAAATATATAAGGAAAATCATGGAGGACTTCAAGAAAGATATAGACAGCAACACATTCATAGTAGAGGATTTTAACACCCCACTGTCAACAATGGATAGATCTTCCAAACAAAATATCAACAAGGATATTTTGGCCCTGAACAATGCACTATATCAAATGGAGAATAGACTTAACTGATATATACAGAATCTTTCATCCCAAAGAAGCAAAATGTACACTCTTCTCAAATGCACATGGAACAGTGTCAAAGATAGACCACATGATAGGACACGAAGCAAGCCTCAACAAATTCAAGAAAACTGAAGTAATATCAAGTATTTTCTCAGACCACAAGGGCTTGAAACTAGAAACCAACATCAAGGATAAAATTAAAAAAACATTCAAATTCATGGAGACTGAATAGCATGCTATTAAACAGTGAATGATTTAATAATGATATCAAGAAAGAAATACAAAAGTTTCTGGAAATAAAAATGAACACACAACAGCCCAAAACCTATGGGACACAGTGAAGTCAGTCTTGAGAGGGAAGTTCATAGCAATACAGGCCTACTTAAAAAAGATGGAAACATTTCAATTAAGCAACCTAACCCTACATCTACAAGAACTAGGCGAACAACAACAAACAAAGCCCAGGTCAAGTAAAAGAAAGGAAACAATCAAGATTAGAGCAGAATTAAATGACATAGAGGCCAAAAGAATAATTCAAAGGATCAATAAATCCAGGAGCTGATTCTTTGAAAAGATAAACAAAATTGACAAGCCTTTACCCAGACTCACCAAGAAAAGAAGAGAGTGGACCCAAACAAATAAAATCAAAATGAAAGAGGAGAAATCACAATTGATACTGCAGAAATACAAAAGATTGTAAGAAATTACTACAAACAACTATATGCAAAGACATTTGAAAACCTGGATGAAATGGAAAAATTTATAGAAACATAAAATCTTCCAAAACTGAATCAAGAAGAAGGAGAAAGCCTGAACAGACCATTAATAGCTAGTGGAAATTGAAGCAGTAATCAAAAAACTCCCGTACACATAAGCCCTGGACTGGATGATTTCACAGGAGAGTTTTACAAAAGATTTAAGGAAAAGCTAACCCCTATCCTTTTCAACCTATTACAAAAAATCCAAGAAGAGGGAGGACTCCAAAATTCTTTTTATGAGGTCAGCATCATCCTAATCCCAAAAACAGATAAAGACACAACAAAGAAAGAAAACTACAGGCCAATATTGCTGATGAATATAGATGCTAAAATCCTCAGCAAAATACTGGCAAACCTCATCCAGCAATACATTAAAAAGATCATACACCATGATCAAGAAGGATTCATCCCAGGGATGCAAGGATGGTACAATATTCACAAATCAATAAATGCAATACTTCACAAAAACAAGAGGAAAGACAAAAATCACATGATCATATCAATAGATGCTGAAAAAACACCTTATATAAAGTACAGCACCCATTTGTGATAAAAACACTCAGCAAAGTGGGAGTAGAAGGAGCATACCTCAACATAATAAAGGCCATATATGAGAAACCTGCAACCAGCATCATACTCAACGGGCAAAACCTAAAAGCTTTCCCATTAAGATCAGGGACAAGACAAAGGTGTCTGCTTTCACCACTTCTATTCAACACAGTATTGGAAGTTCTAGCCACAAGAATCAGACAAGAAAAAGAAATAAAAGGCATCCAAATTGGAAAGGAGGAAGTAAAACTGTCATTGTTTGCAGATGACATGATAGTGTACATAGAAAACCGTACAGACTCCACCAAAACAACTACTTGATGTAATAAGTGAATTTGGCAAAACAGTGTGATACAAAGTCAATATTTAGAAATTGAAGGCATTTTGGTACACCAACAATGATATATCAGAAGCAGAAATTAGGAAAAAAAAATCCCATTTGCTATAGCAAAAAGAAAAATAAAGTACCAAGGAATAAAACTAACCAAGGAGAAAATCAAGATGGCGGAAGAGTGAGTGGCATTCACACTGCCCTCCTCCCAGGACCAACCTGGAATTACAACTAAATGGTGGAGAAATCACCGGGAACAAACAACTGAATAATAGCGAGAGAGGAGCCTTGTAACTTCAGAGACAGAAGAATTGGCTTTAGCGCAATCTAACTGGTAAGGAGTGCAGTACAGACCTGAGAAGGCGGGTGGGGCGCCCACAGGCGGCAGCACCAGAAAGATACTGAAACAGCTAGTTGGATCCCCCTGAGAAGAGCAGGGTCTAGACCAACAGCGGGGATCTCTAGCCCACAGCACCAGAGCCCAAAAAGTACACAGAAAACAGCCAGCTGCGAAAAGTGGCAGGGTTGTTCTCTGCCAGAGACAGGCGGCTGGAGACGCAAAGAACCGTTTAAAGGGCCAATGCATAAATTTTTATTTGCAGCCACTTACCCTGGTCTCCTGCAAAGGTGGGGGCAGAGTGGGATAGAGACGCCTGAAGAGAGACTGGGGAAGGAGGCTTTGGGGAGAGAACGGAGAGAATAGCCAGCAGGATCCCAGTGCAGACTCCTCTCCCACACAGCAGCAGTGTTAGAAGACGCAATAACCCCACCCCAGTAGGGACTCCACCTGCCCTGAGCTGTCTAAGGCACCCTACTGAGTGCAGAGTGAATAGATTAACAGCTGAAGGAGACAGCCACAAACAGTAGATTACTGGAAGTCTCGAACAGACTGCCTAAGGTCAGACAAGGATGACATCTGACATCATCCGAGACAGATCCAGAAAGTAAAAACAGCGGTCTCCAACCATAGAAGTTCACACCACAGAGTCAGGAAATCAAGACAGATCAACTTAAGAATCAGAAGCAAAAGAGAAGAGTCTCACAAATAATGGGAAGACAAAGAAATATGCCCCACTTGAAGGGAAAGGAGGAATCCCTAGAAAGAGAACTAAATGAAATAGAGGCAAGTAAACTATCAGGTATTGAGTTCCAAACAGCAGTTCTAAGGAAGCTCAATTAGCTCGGTGAGCTCAGAGAGGATTACAAAAAACTACAGGGAAACTACGAGGAACTTACTGCAAATTATATCAGCATGAAAAAGGACATAGAAACCATCAATAAGAGACAAGAGGAAATGAAGAATACAATTTCTAAATTGAAGAACACAGTAGAAGGAGTCAAAAGCAGGCTAGATGAAACTGAGCACCGAATCAACGAGCTGGAGGACAAGGTAGAAAAAAGCTCCCGAAAAGAGCAAGAAAATGAAAAAAGACTCAAAAAGAATGAAGAGGCATTGAGGGAAATGCAGGACAACCTGAAAAGTAATAATACCTGTATAATAGGGATAATAATACCAGAAGGAGAAGAGGATGAGGGAGGGATAGAGAACCTGTTTGAAAAAGTAATGATGGAAAACTTTCCTAATTGGAGGAGAGAAAAAGTCACACAAGTCCAGGAAGCACAGAGGGACCCATTCAAGAAGAACCTAATGAGTCCCACTCCAAGACACATCATCATTAAAATGGCAAATATCAAAGACAGAGAATCCTAAAGCAAGCAAGGGAGAAAGAGGTAGTAACATATAAGGGAGCCCCAATACAGCTAGCAGCTGACTTCTCAACAGAAATACTGCAAGCCAGAAGGGAATGGCAAGAAATATTCCAAGTCATGAAAACCAAAGGCCTGCAACCAAGACTGCTCTACCCAGCAAGGCTCTCAATTAAAATGGAAGGCGAAAAAAGGAGTTTCCCAGACAAAAGAAGGCTAAAGGAATACACCTCCACCAAACCAGCACTGCAAAATATGCTAAAGGGACTGCTTTAAGATGAAGAAGTTTCTATAAATACCCAGTTTCTTTCAGAGTTACCAATACTTGATGTTACCAATATTTTTAATACTCATTAATCTGATTGTGACAATGATGGTATTTAATTGTTCCTTTACTATTTGTTGAAACTAAGCCTGTTTTAGTGTATTTCTTGCCTATTTCTATTATTTTTAAAAAAAAATATCTTGAAATGACTTTTTGGTATTCTTTATCCATTTATTGATTAAAGGTTTGTAGAACTTTTTTCCCTAAAAAAACAAACAAACAAAAAAGAAAAAACCTATTAACCATGTTTTAGATGTGTTGAAAACACTTTTCTATTCTATTCCTTGTATTTTAACTTTTTAAAATATGTATATTACTATGTAGTTAAATGTTTAATATAGTCATATTGTTAATATTTACTTTATAGCTTCTGGGTTTGAATATTTTACTTTAGGTCATGAAAAATATTAGTTCTATTTTCTTCTAAAACTCCTTAGATTCTACATATTGATTTTTAACTCACCTGAATATTTCTTGTATAATGTGTGAAATAAGGTTCTATATTTTTTTTATTTCAAATAATAATGGTCCATGTGCCTTATTTGTTAAATGAGCCTTATTTTACCCATTGATTTGAAATATCAACTTAATCATATATTACATTGTCAGACAGATTATATACATTTGTCTCTAGAATGTTCATTGTATTTCATTGTTCTACTTGATTGTTTCTGTGCAGGTGTCATGTTGGTTTAACTGCTGAGACTTTATAATGGTTTTAAATTTTTAAAATATTTTATAATTAACTTTGACATTAAAAAAAATAAAATCAATCTGCATTTAAGAAAGAGAGCTGGAACTCCTACCTTTTGTGATAACATGGCTGGAACTGGAGAATATTAAGCTAAGTGAAATAAGCCAGTTGATTATAGACAAATACCATATGATCTCATCTATAAAGTGGACTCTATTCAACAAAATAAACTAACGAGCAAAATAAACCACAGGCACAGAGATATGGAGCAAACAGAAAGTGACCAGAGGAGATGGGGAAAGGACAATGGTGGAAAGGAGAAGGGACTAGACAAAGAACATGTATGAATGACCCATGGACATGGACAACAGAGTGGGAATTGACTGTGGAGTGGGGGGAGGGGTGGGATGGGTGGAGGGGGGTAAAGGGGTAAAAACTGAGACAACTGTAATAGAATAAACATGATTTATTTAAAAAAATAAAAATAAAATTGAAACCAAAAAAATTAAAGAAAAATTTTCCAAGTGCACGCGCGCGCACACACCTAACCAAGGAGTTAAAAGACCTGTACGCAGAAAACTACAGAACACTGAAGAAAGAGATTAAGGAAGACACAAATAAATGGAAGCATATACTGTTTCCATGGGTTGAAAGAATTAACATCATCAAAATGTCTACACTACCTCAAGCAATTTATAGATTCAATGCAATCCCTATTAAAATACCAATGACATTTCACAGGTATAGAACAAATATTTCAAAAGTTTTTATGGAACCATTAACAATCCTCAATAGTTGCAACAATTTTGAGAAAGAAGAATGAAGTAGGAGAGATCGCAATACTTGATATCAAACTATATTTCAAGACCACTATAATCAAAACAGTCTAGAACTGGCATAAGAACAGACACATAGATCAATGGAACAGAATAGAGAGCCCAGAAATAAACCCATGTCTCTATGGTCAATTAATATTTGGCAAAGAGGGCAAGAGCATAAAACAGAGTAAACATAGCCTCTTTAACAAATGGTGTTGGGAGATCTGGACAGGTACATGCAAAAAAATGAAACTTGACCACCAACTTGCACCATACATAAAAATAAACTTGAGATGGATAAAAGACTTAAATATAAGTCATGACACCATAAAAGTCCTAGAGGAGAACATAGGCAGGAAAACTTCAGATATTCCAGACTGCAATATTTTTACTGATATGTCCCCTAGAGCAAGTGACATAAAGGAAAGAATAAACAAATGTGACTACATCAAATTAAAAAGCTTCTGCACAGCTAAAAAATAAAAATCAGCAAAATGAAAAGGGAACCAACACTATGGGAAAATATATTTGCCAATGATACCTTGGACAAGGGCTTAATCTCCAAAATATATGAAGAATTCACACAACTCCACACCAGGAAGACAAACAATCCAATTAAAAATGGGCAAAGGACCTGAACAGACATTTTTCTAAGGAGGACATACAGATGTCCCATAGACATATGAAAGGGTGCTCAGCGTCACTAGCCATCAGGGAGATGCAAACTAAAACCACAATGAGATACCACCTCACACTGGTCAGAATGGCCATCATAAACTGATCAACAAACAAGTGCTGGAGAGGTTGTGGAGAAAAAGTAACCCTAGAACACTGTTGGTGAGAATGCAGACTGGTGCAGCCACTGTGGAAAACAGTACGGAATGTCCTCAAAAAACTAAAAATGGAGCTGCCTTTTGACCCAGCAATTGCACTGCTGGGATCATACCTTAAGAATCCTATGCACCCCAATGTTCATAGCAGTGTTCTTTACAATAGCCGAGGGCTGGATACAGCCTAAGTGCCCATCAGTAAATGAGTGGGTCAAAAAACTGTAGTACATTTACACAACAGAATACTACACAGCAGAAAGAAAGAAGAAACTCCTATCCTTTGCAAAAGCATGGATGGAACTGGAGAGTATTATGCTAAGTGAAATAAGCCAGGCAGTGAAAAACAAATACCATTATGATCTCACCTATAAGTGGAACCTAATCAATAAAATGAACAAGTGAGCAAAATAGACCTAGAGAGATGGAAATAAAGAATAAGCTGATTGCAGCCAGATTGGAGGATGGAAGGAGATAATGGGGGAAAGAAGGGGGGCATGTATAAAGGACCCAAGGACAAAGACAACGGGTAGGGGTGAGGATTGAATGTGGAATGTGGGGGTGGGTAGGGAAGGGGGGAGTAATGGGGGTAAAATGGGGGCAACTGTAATTGAACAACAATGAAAAAAAAGAAAATGTTTTGCAAATCTGTGCTAACAGAGTTGTCGCTGGCCACATGTGGCTATTTAGCACATGAAATTTGGCTAGATGAATGAGAAACTGAATTTTAAATTACATTTAATTTTAATTAATTTAAATATAAATCCAAATAGCCACATGTGGCTAATGGTTACCATATTGGAAAGCACAGATCTAGAATATCACTCATATTTTTCATCCACTGTAAACTCTACCTCACTCTCTGTTCAGTCCTCAATTTGAGTTTTATATTTATTATCCTTTCTATTTAAAAATATAGTGATCACATATGTATGTTTATTTAAACAATATAATTGTGTGCTTCACTTGTTTTCTAACTTTATTAAAATGCTATCATACTGAATGCAGTATTGCAACTTTTTTTTTTTCCGTTCAACATTATATTTCTGCCAGGTTGCTATGGGTGATTGAAACGTATTTATTTTTTTCTTTGTGTCTTTCATTGTGTAGCTATACCAAAAATTAGTTTTATCCATTTCTTATTAATGGATGCTGAGAGAGTTTCAATTTTTTTTTATTACTAGGAACATTCTTGTACATTTTTCTTTCTTTTTTGAATCCAAGGATATGTTTATTGATTTTAGAGAGAGAGGAAGGGAGAGAGGAGAGGGAGGGAGGGAAGGAAGGAACAAGGAAAACTTACCTTTTAGTTTTCTAAATGTATATCCCAAACCACCCTTTGTTCACGTAGTGCACACTGGCTTCCCCACACATTTAATACTGCTCAGTCACACAGGGGGATTGAACCTGCCACCTAGGTATGTGACCTGACAGGAAATCGAATCATCAACGTGTTTGTTGCATGGAATGATGCTCCAACCAACTAAGCCATGCAGCCAGGGATCTTGTACATCTCTCTTGATGCATAGATTCATGAGTTTCTTTAGAAAAAATGCTGGGCAAGTATGATATGCAAATGCTCAATCTTACAAGCAGCGCTATCTTGTTTTCCAAAATGCTTGCGCTAATTTACATCCCACCAACTAAGTATAAAAATTCTTGTTGATCCAGACCCTTACCAGCTCTTGGTGTGTCAGACTTCATTTTTGCCAACATAGTATAAAATTGTAGTTCATGTTGTCTTAATTTGCATTTTACTGATTATTAATGAGTTTGATCTTCTTTTCGTACATTGATTAGTCTTTCATGTTCTACTTCTGAGAAATGCCTGTTCATGTCTTTAGCTCATGTTTTGAACTGGCTGTCAGTGGTGTATGTTGCAAATAACTTCCCCCAGTTGGTGGCCTGTCTTTTCATTTTCTTTGTGAAATCTTTATGAAGAAAAGTTTAGTTTTAATGTAATTGAATTTATGAATATTTTCTTTTATGGTTGATGCCTTTTATCTTGTTGAAGAAAGACTTTCCTGTTCTGAGGCCATAAAGATATTCTCTCGTATTTTCATCTATGGGTTTAAAAGTTTTGCCTTTCATATTTAAGGCTTTTATCCATCTGGGACTGATATCATTTATGATTTGGGGAAAGGATCCTTTTTCTTTTTTTTCTAAGTGGATATGCAATTTCTCACTTATTGAATAACTCTTCCTTTCCCCAGGGATTTGCAATGCTGCTTCTGTGTCATATGCAAAATTTCCATATGTATTTGTGGTTTGTTTTGAGGCTTTCCATTCTTTTTCATCGGTCCATTTGGCCATCCCTGTGTCAATGCTACTCTATCTCAATTATTTGACTTTTGTACGTCTTGCTATTTAGTAGAGCAAGTCCTCTCACTTTATTATTATTATTATTATTATTATTATTATTTGCCAGCAGTTTCTATTCTTGGGCTTTTGCTCATCTAATACATTTTAGAATTAGCTTGTCTAGATCCACAAACATCCTGTTGTGATTTTGATTGGAGTTGTATTGATTTTTTAGAGGAATTGACATCTTTAATTACTAAGTTTTCCTATTCATGAAGGTGTTTTAGTCCTGGTTACCTTATATTTTTTGTTGCAATTTTAAAGGATATATATTTTAAAATTAATCTCCTAAATATAATTGATTTTCCCCCTACAGGGAAATATATCTTTCTCCTTCCCTCTCATATATTGTTTTAAAAATCTAGCAACTTTGTTAAATCTCTTATTCTACCACTTTATTTGTAGGTTTCTGGGTTTTCTATGTAAATAAACATATAATCTGTGAATGATGCACATTTTTTCCCTTCTAATCTTAACGTGTTTTATTTCATTTTCTTGTCTTTTCATTTTCTTGTCTTAGCCGTTAGCCAGGACTACCACTTTGGCTTTGAAGAGAAGCAGTGGTAGGGAATATCTTTGTCTTATTTATTATTTTAAAGGAAATACTACAGTTTCCCATTAAGAATAAAGATTTCTAAAGGTTTTGGATAGATATGCTTTATTATTTAAGAAATTTCCCCTCTGCCCTGGCTAGTGTGGTTCAGTGGATTGATTGCTGTCCTGGGAACCAAGGGGTTGCCAGTTCGATTCCCTGCCAGGGCACGTGCCTGGGTTGCAGGCTGGGTCCCAGGTTGTGGGCATGCATTGATGTTTCTCTCTCTCTTTCTCCTTCTCTTCCCCTCTCTCTAAAAATAAATAAATAGAATCTTTAAAAAAAAAATTTCCCTTCTATTCCTAGCTCGTCAACAGTTAAAAAAAAAATCATGTGTTACATCATATTAGATGCTTCTGCATCTATTGAAAAGATAGTGTGTTTTCTCTAAATAAAATTTTTAGTGTGATGAATAACACTTACAGATTTATAATATTAAAACACCCTTGCAATTCTAGAATAAAACCAACTTGGTCATAATATATTATCATGTTTATGCCCTACGGGATTTAGGTTGTTACTACTTTGTTTAGGATTTTTTTGCATCTATGTTCTTAAGTAAAATTAGCCTATAATTTTCCTTTCTCATACTCCCTTTGAAAGTTATTGGAATCGAAGTTATACTCTCCTCATGGAATGGGTTGTGGAGTATGCTGTCTTTTCCTGTTCTCTGTAAGAGTTTGTACATGTTGGAATGATCTGTTGTGCCAACATAGAGTTGTCCATAGTGTTTACTTTCTGTCTTTCTAATCTTTTCTGGACCCATAAATTTGTTCCTTTAAAACTTTTTTAGTACAAAATTTTGGTGACTTGTCTTCTTATTCTCTTGATCAATCTTACTAGGGATTTGTCTTTTTATTAGTCTTTTCAAGAAATCAATTTTTGACTTCGTTGACTATTTTTTTACAGTCTCTGCTTCTATTTAATGAATTTCTCTTCTTAGCTTTATTATTACTTTTTTGGGTTTTCATTGGTTTTTTCCTATGGCTCTTTTTATAACTCTTGGTTCATTAGTTTTGTTTTTTTTAAAAAATATTTTCTAACAGACACTTTCAAGGCTCTCCATTTTACTGAAAGTACTATTTTGGCGCTCTGCCATAGTTTTGATAGGCACTATCTTCATTATTCTGTTCCAAGTGTTTTTAAATTTTTATTATGCTTGCTTCTTTGACTTATGAATTACTCAGAAGAAAACTTTGAAATTTCCCAAAGTATGGGAATTTAAAATTTATCTTTTTTCTTGCTGAGTTCTAATTTAAATGCACTGTAGTCAGAGAACACAATTTGTGTGACGATGATTCTTGGTAATTAAGGCTTGCTTTATAACCTAGTACATGACCAGTTAAAATAATTTAATAAAATGTGTGCTTGAGAAGTTTTGGTCTCTTCTGTTGGATGCAGAGTTCCATACACTTCCATTAAACCTGGCTTATATATTGTTCAAATCCTTTTTTGGCTAATTTCTGTCTATTTGACCTAATGGAGAGGTGAGTATTCAAATCTGCTCCCACGAATGTGGTTTTTTCTATTTTCACATGCAGTTCTATCAGTTTCTGCTTTCTAATTTTTTGAAGCTATTTTACTAGGTACATGCAGATTTAGAATTGTTGTGTCTTCTAGCAAACGTGAACTTTTGATCTTTCTGTACTGATCTTTCCTACACCGAATAATGCTTTTTGTCTTTTTTCCTTTTAATTTTAGTGTAGCTGTCAGCTTTCTATGAGTGTGTATGCTTTCCACGTATCTCCTTATGTTTTATATGTGCCACTGTAACCAGTAAAGAGTTGATTTAAAAAATCTAATTCAACCCTTTTAAAGGACACATTTAGTGTTTTTAAGTTTATTGTGATTATTGATATTTTTGACTTTTGTTTTCTTATGTATCTTATTTTTCCCTCTATGCCTTCTCCCCTTCCTTTCTTGCTTCTCCCCACTTTGGATTTACTAAGTCTGTTTTTCATATTCATTCTTTTCTTATTCTTTTATCGTTTGGAGTTTATCTACTTCTATATTTCCAGTGGTTGCTTTTCAAATTCTATCCTGCATACCTAATGACGTTTAAGGTTATAGGTATGTTAAAATCCTTTCCCAAATTATTCACCAAATTTTGAAGCATTTAAATTTGATCTTCCACAGATTTGCACACTATTTTTGTGCAGTATTTTAGTTTTTTCTGTTCCCACATGTTGTAATTATGTCATGCAATGTTTGTGTAGATTTATCTACTTGTTTACCAGTTTCTTTGCTCTCCATTCTTTCTTGCATACCAGACCTTCCTTCTGGGATATCACATTTCATTTTTTCTTATAGCACATTCTTAAGAGGTTTCTTTAGTAAAGACTTGTCGATGGCTGTAGGAAAAACCACCCAGTTTCCCCTCCTACATGAGGAGAAAACCCAATTCTTTCCTTCTCCTGTGTCTTTCTTTCCTACTCACACAAAACGCCTCACTGACACTTCTGGTGACCAAATGTGTAGAGGTCTCCCCCTCCCCTGCCCCAACCAAGCAATTCTCCATAACACCAGCTATAATTTAACTCAATTCTGACACTGTCTACTTGGACATAGTATCAGATCCCACAATTCACGGGCTCAGTTCTACAAGGCAACCCCCATCCCCTCAGAGGCCAATCACATGCCATAGGTCCCCAGGTTACCCACAACTTCTGTCCAACTTGGCTACGAATTGGAGGTTCCTATGACCCCTCTCCTTGGTTTCTATTAATTTGCTAGAGCAGCTTGTAGAACTCAGGAAAACACATGTTTAACATGTACCAGTATATGAAAAGACGTGATAACTGATACAGATGAACAGTCTGATAAAGAAGTACACAGGATGAGGTCTGGGACAACCTTAAGTGCAGGAGCTCCTGTCCCCATGAAACTGGGGCATGTCACCCTCTGGTACATGGACATGTCCCCAGACCTGTAAGCTTTCTGAACACTGGACTTTTGGGATTTCATGGAGGCTTCCTCTTGTAGACATGATCGATCATTAACTCAGTTTTTAGCCCATTTCTCTTCTCAGGAAAATGGGGACTGGCTGAAAATTCCAAGCTTCTCGTCATGGTCTTTCTGGTGACTAGTCTGCATCTGGGAGCCCACACAGAGCCACCTCACTAGAACACACGGCACTCCTAGTGCTTTCATTACTTAGGAGTTTATGGTGCATGCACACACACACAGACACGCACATATTCTCTTTTTTAAAATTTATCTTTTTTTGGTATTTTTTTCTGTTACCATGTAGTCCACTTATACCACCCTTCCCCCAGAAATCTCCACAGTATTGTCCATGTCCCTGAGTCCTTTTTCCTTTTTGCTCAACACTTCCACCCCCAACCTTCCCCCAGCTGTCATACATGTATATTTTATTATCTCACAATGGCAAACCCTTTTGTTCTTCTGAAAAAAAAATCTTCATTGTACCCTCAACCTTGAAAGATAGTTTTGCTAGTTCACAACTCTAGGATGAGAGTATTTTCTCTCAGGTCTTTGAAGGTGTTCTCTGTATTCTGGCTTTCATAGATACTTTTGAGAGATATGTCAATATCTAGTTATATTTTCTTTGTCTTTCCTATGCAGCTGCTTTTAAGATCTTTGTCTTTGGTGTTAGTTCAGTTTAATCACACTGTACCTAGATGTGGATTTCTTTTTATTAATCTCGTTAGATATATATTATGTTCTCCGTATCTGCAGAGGCATGCCTTTCATCAGTTTGGAAAATTCTCAGCTATTATCTCTTCAAATATTGCCTCTTTCCTCTTCCCTCTCTGTTCTCTTTCTGAGACTTTCATTCTGTCCTCAATAGCTTTTCACTTCTCTCTCACATTTTCCATTTGCTCATTTCTGTGCTGCAATCTGTGTAATTTCTTCAGCTTTATCTTCTGACTCACTCTTTGCCTCTTCGATTGTGTCCAATATGCTATTTAACCCATTCATTGAGTTTCAGTTCAACAGTTATCATTTTCATTTCTAAAAGTTCTATTTTGTCCTATTCCAAACCTAACTCTTCCTTTTTAATTGTTTCATGTTACTTGACCACTCTTATAATTTTATCTTCTTTTAAAAATTTCAATTAGTTATTTTATATACTATAACAATCCCAATTTCTGACATTCTTAGGGATCTAAATCTACTGTTTGTTGTTTCTGCTCGCTCTTACCTTTTTGTATATTTGATTTAAAAAATGTGGGTTTATATGTGTACTCTTGGGGAATCCTGAGTACCTAATTTGGGGGTTCTGTCCTCCAGAGAGGATTTATTTGCTTTTGTCGAGGGTCAAGGGACACCAATAACCTGGGATCACTTTAGCCTCGCTTGAGGGGCCAGGGCTAATGTTAAGGTGACAGCTCTTACCTTGCTTCTAGCTCATTCTTGGTCTCCTGACAGTACAATTTGCTCTCAGGCAATACTCCCTTGGTTTCTCACAGCTCCCTTCTTGTTCACTTGTCAACTCTCAGTTTTTTCTATCTCTGCTCGTGGTGCTGGTGGGCTTGGAGCAGTCCATTAATTTCTTTGTGCCAATCAATGCTTTAAAAGTTAGTTCCTTTCAAGGATATGGTTGATTTGTAGTGTAAAGGTCCAAAATCCACAATGTTGCTAGAAGAGAATTTCCCCTTTCCTCGCAACTCCCGGTGCTCTCTCTTGTGACGTGTGTTCTTCCTGTTTCCAGAGACTAAACTGTCCTCCATACTGATGCTAGAGAGATGTTTCCAAAGCATAGATATGATCAAGTCACTGCCCTGGTTAAAACCTTCCAGCAATTCCCATTGCTCTCATGGTAAAGTTCATGCTCCTTAAGGTTTGGCTCTTGGTAGTTTTTCTAGTTTCCTCCCCATGGCTCCTAGCCTCAAACTGTATCCTCCAGTAATTTCCAACTTCCACGTGACTCCTGCTCTCTGCTGAGTCTCATGCTATGTTATTTGTTTATTTCCTTGCCTTTGCCCTTTTTACTGCCTGAAATTCCTTTTCAGCTGTCTCCTCCAACTCCATTTTAATCACATGGATACATCTTTTTAAAAAAGATTTCATTTATTTATAGAGAGAGGGGGAGGAAGGGATAAAGGGAAAGAGAGAAACCTTGATGTGAGAGAGAAACAGCCATCGGTTGCCTCTTGTATGCACTTTGAATGGGGAATGAACCTACAACCCAAGCATGTGCCTGACTGAGAATTGAACCAGTGACATTTTGCTTTACGGGACGATGCCCAACCAACTGGGCCACACTGGTCAGGGCTCACCTGGATAAACTTATTCTTATTGGACTCATCTTTTGTGCTACCTCCTCCAGGAAGTCTTCTCCAAGTTGGAGAACGCCTCTGTCCTCCAGGGAAGATTCCTCTGTCTTCTCAAAGCCCCTTGGGCTTACCTCATTCTTAGCAGTCATCAAGTCATGTGGAAAGTTACCGTTTGTGAATTTTCTTTTCCATAGAGTGGGGGCTTTCTTGAGGTTGGAGTGGTATCTCACTGTTTGGGGGCCCACATTCCCGGGCACAAATCCTGGCATGGAGAAATAGCTCCACAAACATTTGTTGAATTGAACAGAGGTCCCTTTTCCCACCTTGAAATTTCTTGTCTGAAATTATTTGTTGATTAGGAGCTTTTTTTTTTTTCTATATACGAGGACATGATTTGATGTTGTTGATGTGGGGTTCCCACCAGGACTCTAGATATGAAAGTGTCTCCAGCCAGATGAGTTGATTGGGCACACAGAGGCTGATGGGTCTTTGGCCTTCTTGTTGGGTATGTGCCATTGTGGGGTTCAATTTCTCTCTAGTCCTGTGCTGTGGTTAGCAATAATAACACTTATTGTACAGGTTTATTTGAAACATTAAGGGATGCTACATACAAAGCCCCAGCTAGTGCTTGATACATAGTAGGTGCTCAGAAAAAGTAAGCTGCTTCCTTTTCTGTTAATGATTGAATTCCTTGAGGTTAGGAGCCCTGTGTTTTATTTGTTTCATTTTTTCCCCACTCTACCTAGGGCAAAACCTGACACAAAAAAGACAATAAATATCTGATTAATGAATGTGCGCATGATCTCAACTTTTAGAACTGAATGACACCTCTTGGGTCATCTCTAGTTTCCATAGCCTGGGGCTGTGTCCCCACCCCAACTTTACACGGCTGTGGGACCTGTCAGAAAACCCACCAAAAGCTGAGACACGTGGGGAAAATTCTAACTTTTCTGAGCTCTGACCTATAGGGAACCCACATGCTGGGCCCCCTGAGGCTGTTGGGTCCAAGGCTGCATAGCACTCCTTTTGTTTATACTGAAAGTCCTTTATATGAGCTTGCCATCACATCATATAGAAGATTGCTTTTTTATCATGTCGTATCATGCTTGTGACCTGAGGCCCCGTATGAGAAGCCTATTTCAAAATTAGTTCCTGGAAACATTTGTCCCTGTGAAGGAAATGATCTGCTTCCTCCTCTCTGAGAGTAAGGGTGTCGGAACTCAGTGTTTCATCTTTTGCCCTGGCTGCCAGGAAGCTCAATGCCGAATTTCAGGACCAGTCACAGCAACTAGGGCACCCCTTAAGATGGCTATTTTTTTCTTGAGCAGTATGAGTCTGTTGAATGAATTAGTCTTTCCTGTTATAAAGCCTTCTTATGCCCTTTTGGGAAAAGGATGAAGCACACATGGGTTGTAAAATTATGATATTAGCAGCAGCAGCAGCAACAACAACAATAAGGGGACATAGAGGGAGCAAGGGGAAAACTAATACTCAGCAGAGCCCCGCAGGATGCTTGTGAAGAGCCGGGGCTTTTGCGTCAGCCTGCCTCTATGCAAGTCCTAGCTCTGCCTATCACTTGCCCAGGGCTCTTGTGCAAATTACATAACTTTTCTGAGTTTCCTCAGCTGTAAATAGGGGTCTTCATTGTATCTACTTTAAAAGGTCACCATGAGGATTAAGGAATGTGCTTCCTGTAAATGACTTCATGTAGGGTCTGCCACAGAGTAAGTGTTCAGTACCCGTGTACTGCTCGGAAGAAGCACTGAGCCTCTGAGCCTGGTGGCTGGACAATGGGACGGAGCCTCTGGAAGGCAGGATTAGATTTTAAGGGAATTGTGATGTTGGCAGTGGCGGGGCACCAAGGCCTCGGTAGCCTGGGAAAGTGCCAATGAGTTCACATGGACAGTCACAACCTGTCCTTGGCTGGCTTCTATCCCCATCTGTTCACCAGGATTTCCAGAAGCCTGCAGGTCTTGTCCAGTTATTTCTAGAAGCCTCTAGGGGATTTTGCGTGGCATTTATGAGAAAGCTGAGCAGCTTGGGTTACCTCGTGGCATCCACTGTGTTCTCTGGCTCCAGCTCCCCTGGTGTCCATCCACTGCTTGTGTGGTTGCCTGAGCCTGCCTCCCCACATCACAGCTGCCGGGCCCTCTGCCTGGCCCCTGGGTCCATCGTGCCATTGTGGCTTCCTTTGGACACTCCCAAGAGCCAGGGTGGCACCGGGGTTCCTGCAGACTTCAGGGTATCGAAGTTGTACTGAGCTCCCTGGAGAAGCGGGGAGCCTGGTTCTTCCTTCCAGTCTGGGGCACCCTTTGTCGCTCCAACACTGAAGCTAAACTGTTTCTGTCCCAGTGTATCTTGTATTATAGAAATCCTGGTGCAGGTTGCTCTGTTAGCAACCCTTGTGGCAGCTCTCAGCTTGGATGGGAATCCCGAGGGTGGACGGGGGACTGGCAGCCTCAGCGCGACCCTCCTGAGAACCCCTCTCTCTGGCAGCACAGATTCCTTCTGCTCCAGCAAGTCTCCCACGGCAGCTGCCTCCGTGCCCTCCCCGCTCAGGTACCTCGGATGTGTCTGAGTCCCCGGGGAGGACTGAGCTTAAGCTGGAGTTGGTTACTACTAACAATTCCAAGGTCTAGAAGAGCTGACCTTGAGAAAGACCCAAGGTCAGGGAAAGAAAAGGGCTGGATGTGGGCTTTGGGGATGCTTTGCCCAGAGGTTGGGGCTGGTGGGGAGAAAGTGAATGAAATCTTTGAGAGAGAGAAGAGTGGAGGTGAATCCATGATCCTTAGTGAGACCCTTAATTAGAGAAGGGAGGAGAGGGAGAGGCTGTGAAAAAGACAGAGAGGGAGTCGCCGGGGAGGTGGGGGAACCTGACGGTGTGCAGAGCAAGGCAGGAGAGGATTTAGAGGAGAAGGGTGGTCGTCACGTTGTCCCATCCAACGGACAAAGCCCGTGGCTGTGACTGTGCAAATGTCCCGTGGAGCCCCAGCTCTTCAGCTAATGAACCAGGGATTAGTTGGGCTCAGTTATTACAGCTGCAAAGTAAGTGCATAGCATTCTGAAGAGCAGCGAGGAGGATAATGACTGAGAAATAGCTCTTGACGACACGCGGGTGACCTGGGCAAGGGCTGTTCTCGAAACGTAAGAGGAGGGAATCTGAGGCTGGGGTGCTGATCTCTGCGGTGGACAACGGAGGGGAGAGGAGAGGAAAGGGAGAGGAGCAGAGCTCCTGGTAGAGGGGGTGGAGGCGAGGGTGGGCGCTCGGAGTGAGCTGCCCTGACCCCCTTGGCCCGCCCAGGACTCAGCCCCGTTGGGCCTCTCTGTCTGGGGGGCTCCTACTGACAGAGGCCCCACATCTTGACCTGGGTTTGGTCTTGGCGCTCCTGCGGCTGCACCAGCTGCTCGTTCAGTGGTGAGGGTGAGATATGAGGAGGTAAGGGTGCAGCGGGGCTGGGCTCGGGGAAGCAGGTACAGGGGAAGACAGAAGACGGTCGTTGCCCTTGGGGGCAACTGTTGGGTGAAGTCATTGCGTGGCCCAGACATGCAGTCACGGGAGGAACAAGCATCATGTGCCACAGGCGAATCCTTAAGTGTCCAGGGCATTTGGGGGAGAGGAGGCTGCTGAGCAGAGCCGCCTTTGTCGAGGGAGACTTCTGGTGGAGGTGACTGGAGGTGAGTAAGGACCGGGGGTGTAGAGCTGAGGGGAGTGGTCCATGTCAGGCTGTGGCAGGGGCGGGGTGTGGAATGGCAAAGCCGTGAGAAACGGAGACAGCTGACTTGTTTGAAGGGCCGTCTGGGGTGTGGTCCGGTGCAGCCTGCCCCCTCCGCTACGTGTGCGGACCACAGTAGTCCCCGGCAAACCTGGCTGGGCGCTGCGATGAAGGATGGGGAGCCGCGGGAGCTGGCTTATTTGGAAGGATTCCTGGCACTTGGGAGGGGGAGTTGAGGGCAGATAGAGGGTCGGGCCCACGTCTTTCTGTCTCTGCTTTGACAGCCCCCGCCCTGTGATACCGGCCCTGCCCAGCAGCGCAGGGACAGCAGGTGTTTACGAGCGCGCCCCAAACCATCAGCGGCCCTCCATTACTGCACAGCTTTTCCGGGTCTGATGGCTACATGACAGCGTCCAGGAAAACCTGCACCGGCACAGCACAGCGGCACTGGCGCTTTGAGGGATCCAGCATGGGGTCGGGGGTCCCATGGAGCCCAACCCAGGTGCTTCCGAGGCAGGCTTTTCCAAGAGGTGACATATGGGGAACAGAGCAATCAGAGAAGTCCTTGCTGGGGCAGAGACCGGGCACTCCAGGGCCAGACACAAGGGGAGACGAGAAGGAGCTGGGTGTGAGGGCGGATCTGAGCAGGAAGGCCAGTAGGAACCCCTCCGCCACAGGAAGGGCATGAGGGTGGCCGTGGGGAAAGTGTGGGGAAGGGTGTGGTTGTAACAAGAGGGTGTCTTCAGTTCCAGCAACGGCTCAGGGAACCTTGGGAGCAGGGATAAGAGCTCAGCTCCCTCCTGCCCTTCTGTGTGGAATTTTCCATAAGAATAAGCTTTTTGAAAAAACGTGCACATTCATTTTGCTACAGTCACTACAGCATCATTGCGGTGGGCCCCTGGGGCCTCCCAGCAGGTCCCTGGGGCAGGCCTCCTGCAGTGCGCGCCTACGTGTACTAGTCACCTGTCTGCCTCAAACAGGGTTCACGTGCCTCCTATGGACGTGGCGTGACAAGTCTTGAAAAAATATCTCCTTGGGACAGCAGAAGCCTTTCTAAGTAAGGCACACAACTCAGAAGCTCTAAAGGAAAATACTGTCAGGTTTCATCTGGTAAAAATAAGGGTCTCTTGTAAGACAAATGATACCATAAACAAAGTTCAAAGATAAGCAGCAGACTGAGATTTAAAGGGGAAGAAAGCAATGTGCTGCTGGGACATTGGCAGCACCGTGGGTCGGGCTGGGGGCTGTCAACTTCCCCCCAAGTGTCCCAGAATTAGAAGGGAAAGTAGGAGGCATGTGTGTGAGGTGGCAGGGGTCTACCCCCAGGGCTGACTCTGAATTAATCTGAGAAAACTGTCTCTATCAACCAGAAATGAGATCCCCCTTTTAGGGCACTGCCTTTGCCAGGGAGAGCTTGTGTCGTTCACTTTTCATGGCTCCCCAGGAAGCGGGGCCCACGGCCTGACCCACCTCACACAGAGCCCCGTGCCACGAACTGCGCCGCTCCCCCTGCTCTAGCTGAGGTTTTGAACCATCTCTACCTTTTCCGGTGCCAATTCCAGAATTCCAGCCAGTGGATTCCCCGCCACCAACAGGGCGTGCGGAGTGCCGGCCCTGCTCTCTGCCCTGCCTTCCAGCGCCTTCCATGGTGCAGGAGCTGCGGGGCAGGGGGGGCACCTGTGGCGGGGTCTCTGCTGGGGACGCTAACCGGCAGGAAAAGCGGTCGCAGCAAGATCCGCACGTTCACGGCAGTTTGCGTGGGGCCAGGTGACAGAGGCATCCGGTCTCTCACCTGGCTCCGTGCGCTAATAGCCCAAGTCTGGGATCTAGTGGAATCTCCCCCGTAACCACCCCGTCAAGTGGCTACTGATACCCTTAGGATTCTGGGAGCCCAGCGGGGACCACAGGGGCTGTCCTCTAGGGAGGCCAAATAGCTAAGAAGCAGGGATGTGACAAATGAGGGGAGTGTGGATTCTACTCAGGTGAGGACTAGAAAGGCAGGTGGGAGAGGTCTCAAAATGGAACAGTGATGGGCCCACTCACATGATGGGCAGCCTGAGAGCGGGGTCAGTTCTGAGTCCAGTAACTTCTGCGCTTTCAAACATGTCAAAACAGGTTTAGGGATGCGCCTTCCGCCACCCTTCATTCTCCGGCCAATGCCTCTTACTTACGCAGCCCGCGGGGGCCCGCCCCTGGGCGCAGGGAACAAGGACGGACTCTGAGGGCAAATGGGTGTGGGACTGACACTGGGAGAAACTGGAGAAGAAGTCGGTGGGGAGAGTGGGCCGGGGCTGGGTCCTGGGGCTGGGGCCCTGCCCGACCCCTGGCAGTGGTTTGGTAGCGGCGCGTGGCTCCGGGGCCACTGGGGCGCCCTGCCAACGCCTGGGACCTTAGTGCTGACCCCAGCACCGTGTCTGTGGTTCCTTTTTGGGTGCTCTGCTCCCAGGGAAGGGGATGACCACCCTGCTACTCCTGCGTCCTCCAGGCTGGCCTGCTTCCAGCAGGTACCGGAGCCCCTGGAGCTGTCCTTTGTGGCTGGAGAGGGGCACGTGGGTTGGAAGGTGCCGCTCGCTGTAGGCATGTGGACAAGGCAGGGGCCACCAGGCAGAGGCTATTAGAGGTGGCCCGGGCTTGGTGGTGGGGTGGGGGGGTGTAAAAAGAAAAGCATGGACTTGAGATATTTCAAAGAGGGTGAATTAAGAGGACTTGGGCACTGATTAGATATAACCAGGGGCACAAGACACATTCTTCTCGTCAATGGGAGGTGGAAATTATGATGACCCCAAGTGTGGAGTGGGTGGCCCGCATAGTATGGGGGCTTTCTGAGGACGAGTCCCTGCATCATGATCCATGCCCTGGTTCAGAGAAGGCTTCCAGGAGAGGCAGGGCATGGGCTGGCTCTGCGGGGGCTGGGGAGGCTGCCTCCTGTCCTTGTCCAGGCTGCCAGGACCCTGTAGTTGGGCGGCTGGTGGGGTGCCCAGAGGGGCCCCGCTGCGGGGTGTTCCTGGTGCGCTGATGAGGGCATGGCCTGCCACTCGAGTCTGAGCCCGAGGACAAAGGCCTCAACTGGCCACAAGCTTGTCTTTCAGGTTGGTCCCGAAAACCCTCCAGGGTCCTGGACACCCTAACCTGTGCTCGTTGGTCACAGAGGCCAGAGCCCGCTGGTCTGCAGGCCGTGAGTTTTGCTTCCTGGCCTGAGGGCATGCCGGTCAGTTCCTCCTGCCCCTGCTCTAACTCTGACCTATCAGCACCCCCTCTTCCTGCTCAGGTTCTGAGCTCACCTCTGAGCTCTCTGCCATTCCTGGGAAAGAGGAATTACTAGCAGGTCTCAGAGCAGTAGGGCTTCCTCCTGGACATGAGAAAGCAGAAATCAGAGGTGGCATTGTTGGCTGCAGGTCTGGGCCCAGGACGCAGACCTAGGTCCTTCTTCCAAGGCTCATTTCGCAGCTGGGGAAACACAAGGGCCCCAGAGAGGGGACCATATCTTTATCATCACTGGACAGATCTGAGAATGACCTCATCCGTGAGCCTGACCCTTGGAAGAACTGAGTCTCGCTCAGTTAATGACAGTCATGATGGAGGTTACTTTGAGAACTCCAAGCTGCAGCCGTGCTCCCCGGAAGCTCAGGCTCTTTGTCACCTGCAGGCCCTTGCATGTGCCTCTCTGGCCGGCACACCTCTCAGCCCTCCACTGCACTGCCCTGCAGGGTTTGCTCTCAGCCCCCTCGCCCCAACCGGGCTGTGGCTCCCCCGGGTCAGGAAGTGGATTTCCTCTTCTCCCAGACCCTCAGTCCACGGCAAAATCTTGCGGGCTTGAGTTGAAGATTTTCTTTTTGGGGGGAGGAGCAGACCCTGGGGCTTGGCAGGAAACATGCCATCAGAAGACGGAGCTGCCATTGCTGTAACCCTCATGTTGGACAGCTGTGACTTGCCCATCGGCTTGGTCACCACCTCCCCCTGGGTCTTCCTGGGTGGGTTCTGAGGCAGGGAGAAGGAGCCAGGGACCCAGTCTGATGCTTTCCTGGGCCAGGCCCCCAAAGCTGGTCCTCCTGGGGGCTGAGAAGCACTCCCCACCCATCCTCCCCCGACCCGTCCTGCAGCTCTCCTGTATGTTTTCCCCAGTGGCCAGCAGGTGGCGCCATGTCCCCAGCTTTGCCCCTGGCAGGTACGGCTGTGCAATCTGGCTCTGCCCTTTCTGGGCGCTGCCATCGTCGAGGGTCCCATGAACTCTGTCAAGGCCCCTTTGTGGCTTTTTATCTTGCACTGCTGGTGGTTTCTGGTGGGGTGGGATGTCTCCTAGGGCTGGCAGAGCCAGGTCTTGGGAAGTCTGAACACAAGTTCACGGCACGCCCCATGCCCCAGATCCTTGCCATCCTAGGAGGCCTGTCGACTGCCCCGGCTATTTTCTGAGGCCTGGGTGTTTCATTTCCAACCTCTCTGCATTTGCCATGCACTGCATGGCATGCGGCACACTTATCAGCTCATGTATTCATCACACAACGGTGTGAAGTAAGTACCCACTGTACAGATGAGAATACCAAGGTCGGGAAGGCCAGGGGGCCACTCAGCTAGCGTGCGTCAGCGTCGGGCCTGCAGCCTGGCATCTGACTGACTGACTGCCGCCTGTGTTCTTACCCTCTGCATTGGACTGTAGCCTGTCCTGGAGGAGCGACTGCTCTAAGGCGAAGGGCCCCACGTCCCAGACCCTCCTTTCATCCTCCTCCACTGCAACCCTGGGGCACTTTGACACCAGGCTCCAAGCTGATCCAGGAGGGACAGCTCAGAGGATAGCATCAGCCTGTCTGGTGGTGGGGGGTTCTTATCTTGACCAGTGCAAGGGTTGGGGGTCAGGATGGAGGAGCAACAGTAGGAACCACAGGGCAGAAAGGGCTCTGTTCCACTCTGCTCCTCCCTTTCCCTCTCCCCGCATTTCCCATCCTCAGTTGCCAGATGCCTCTCCTTCCTGATGCCCTGTCCCTCGTTCTCCCTTTCACTCTGTCTCTGCCATTCTGTCAGCTTGTCTTTCTCTCTTTTTGTGTCTCTGCCTCTCTCCAACAGACTCGGAGTTAAGTGACAAAAGAAAAATGATCCCCTCCTGCCAGGGTTATTAAAATCATGTTCTACAATTGAGCCGAGAGATGAGCCTGGTTAATGACGGATGATGAGGCCACAGCGTCGCCACAGCTGGGAGTGAGGCGATAGGCTTGGCTGTGGGATTACCACCAATTACTGCAGGCAGAGAGTGAGCTGCTCCTATCCTCTCCTTCGAGTCGCTTGCCTTCTGCTCGGGGGAGATAAAGTCTCACCCTTGGCAGGGAGGCTGGAGCTGGGGCGGGGGGTACGAGAGGCAGGCCAGCTCCCTGAGCCAGGGAGCCAGCACCCTTCAGATCTGCAGGGATCTTCTCACCTTACCCAGGCCTTCCAGCGGCCTTGGAGGCAGGCAAGGCACGATTGTGAGCTCTATGGCGACTGGGGCTCAGAGAAGTAAGGTAACTTTTCCAAGGTCGCACAGCCCTAAGTGGCAGAGGTGGTGGTACTTGAACTTTAAACTTTGATGTCTTCTTTTATTCATTAGTCAGCCTGTCTCCATGAAAGGAGCATTGGAAAAGAAAGCTTGTTTTGGCCAGAAAATGATAGACCTTGGTCAACCAGGCTTTAATCCTATTGGGACCACAATAAGAGTAAGCAAGTTCATTGCTTAGTAGATTCAAGTTAGATGCTGGGAAGGATTTCCCAAAGGCACGGGCACTAACACAGATGAATTGCCTTCTGTGATGATCTTTCAGAACAAAGGGATTGTCTTGGCAGTCCTTCCAGGCTAGACAGACAGGGTGCTGAAGCTATGAAAAGCCATCCAATACAGTTTGAGTGTCCGGGGCTAGGGTGTGTCAGAGTCAGAGTCAGGGAGGGTCAATTGCAGAAGGCATAAGGGCCCACTTGTTAGACCCACCCCCGAGGCCCAGAGCCGGGGAGCATGGGTACGGGAAGCCACGGCCTTTTAGGATACGGATGCTGTCTCTGTGGGTGAGGGTCGGATCTCACAAAGCCTTGCCATGAGCAGCTTATTTAAATCTCACATTCTCTCTTTGGGCCAACACCTGAGGAATTATTATCCCCATTTTGCACATGAGGAAAGTGAGTCTGCAACAGAGGAGAGTTAGTTAAGGTCACAGAGCGAGACAAGACCTTAGAGTCCCAGCTCGAAACTCCAGCAGTCTCCCTGCCACCAGGCTGTGAGGAGGCCAGCAGGGGCTGCAAGTCCCCCATCCGGCTCAGGCCTGGCCACTCGCTCCCAGCAACATACCCATCCCCTGGCTCATGAGTTGGCGGGCGGGGGGGCGGTGGTGCGGGGGTTTGTGGCAACACCGCTATCTATGCAGAACGAATGACTATCTCTTTCCCATCTGGATTCTATTATTTTTCAGTTTATCCTGGTCAAAAAGCACAAGGTAAATGTCTGGAGAAAAAAATATATAATTTTTGAGAAAATTGAAAATATATATCATTGTTTGGGACTAGAGCTTGGGGGGCCCCGGAGGCTGGTTCTTCCTGGCTGACTGCTTGGGGCCTGGCTTAGCCCATCTTTGCACACGTGGCTTCCCTGCCCCCAGTGATCCCCAGGGGGTCTCCCTCATGCCCTTGGGCCTGGTCTCTCCTGGGTGTGTCTGTGAAGGGGATGGAGCAGAGGAGGAGCCAGAAGCCCTCAACATCCTTCCATTGGGACACGGGTCTGTCCCGAATATTTCTGAGACTCCAGATTGTTCTCTGCAGGAGAAATGCCCACCTCAGCAATAACAGTTAGGGGCATCAGGCCTCTACTACGTACCAGGCACCCTTCCAAGCACTTGTCATGTATTCTAAGGACACATCTTCTTCATTTCTCAGACCAACCCTGTTTATTAGGTGTCGTTAGATGAGGAAACGTAAGCACAGAGAGCTTACTGAACTTGCCCAGGTTCATACAGCTGGAAACTGGCAGAAGTGTTCAAATCTATGTAGCTGAACTCCAGAGCTCACTTCTCAACCACTAAGCTCTAAATCCTCCATTCCTGGAAGGAGAAAGGGGAGAAGGAGAGAATATGCTTATGTGCATATTCTGTCTCCTAAGGGGGAGAGAGTATGTGCTCTCTCCTAAAGGGGAGAAGGGGAGAATTCCCTCTTAAGAGAGAGTATATGCACATAAGCGAGTATGTAAGTGATGGTAATGTATGTCCACATGTAGGCTGTGTATAGTACATAGTTGTGTGTGTTCCTTTTGTATGTGACTCTATGTAACTATATTTGCTAATCTACCCATCTGTCTACCATTCACCTACCTACTCACATCTCTCTCTCTCCACCATCCATTTTCTGTTTATCTATTTATTATCTACATATCCACCCATCCACTTATTATCTATTCAGCTGTCTATTCATCCATCCATCCATCATTCATTATTTATCTATCCATTAGCTATCTTTCCATCCATCCATTATCAGTCTGTCTGTCTGTCTGTCTGTCTGTCTATCTATCTATCTATCTATCTTTCTATTCTTCTAAAGCTTGGGGTCACATGTTTGTGAGGATGCTTCCATGTATGTCTGTGCACACACATGCATACACCTGAATGTGTCAAATAGGCGCCAGTATTTATCTGGGGGTCCCAACATGGGAACTCCTCACTGGAGGCTCTCCTCCAACACCTAAAAAGCCTCGTGACTTAGGAGAAAAAAGCCCAGCCTCAGTGAGCTTGGCCTGGGCCCTGGCTCCCCTCGAGCCCCAGCAGAGAGCTAATTAAACCCTTTCCCAAAAAGCACGCTAATTGCTGCTAATGGTTGGGTTTCAACTCTTCTGGCTGAAGAGGTTCCCGCTGCATGTTTGTGTGTGTTTGTGTGTCTTTGTGTGGGTGGGTGGTGTAGCAGGGTCTTCCCAGCTTGAGAAATTCATAGAATAAGGAGAGGGGGGCTTCAGAGAGCTCCCTACTCTTCTTTCCCCCCATATGTGTGTGACTGAGGGTGTGCTTCTGTGTGTGCTCGCACCTGTGTGCACAACCGACACTCCGTGCCTTGCCGTGTGCACATAATGACCATATACAGGAATAACAATAATATGAGTGGTGTCCCTGGGGTTATGCAACATGATGGCCCTGATTCACAGGCCCGAGTTTGTGTGTCCATGGCATGTGAATGGCTGTGTGTTTCTGAGTGTCTGCTGTGTCTCCAGGTGCACCTGACTGTGGGTTTCAGCAAAGGTGCGCCTCTGTGTGTGCGTGTGTGTAAAAAAGAGCAAGGAGCTGCGGGGCAGCCGACTTCTGAGGCCTGACTGACACCCCTTGCAAATAAATGTGACAATGAAATATAGTCCTGCAATTGCTTTGGATGCTCCATCAAGCAGACGATGCAGAATAGGTGAAGTTGTAAAATGTTCCCTGGGGAGCTGCGGCGGCTGAGTGACAGCCTGTTCCCCACTCCGGTCTCCCTGCCTGGCTCTCCCTCTGCAAGGCCTGGGGCTGACGCCACTCACCCTGACCCACAAGGGGGGAGAATGGGGAACTCCTTTTCCCCCACCTCTTGGAGGGGTGAGGGCAGAGCTGCCCTGTCAGGGCGAATGTTCCTGCACATCTCTCTCTGGGCACAAGGGATTCCAGGCTGAGTGTTGAGGCCGCGCACACGGGCGAAAGCTCGTGCCACCTGCCCTGCCCCTCCCACAGCAAGTCCTGGGAAGCCTGTGCCTCGCACGGAGCCCATCTCTGCCCCTAAGCAGGTCACAGTCTGGCCCCGGGCAGCTGGGCACCCCCTGCTCAGAGCTGGCAGGACCAGGAATGCTGTGAGGCCTAGGCCATGTTTTCTCCACAGTGACATTCTTACCTCCTGGCACATAATAGCTGCCCAGTAAATATTTGTTTCACAAGTGTGTTTTGATGCTAGGATTCATCCTCCTATAGCTGTGGCTTTCAGGTTTGAGAATGGCATGAAAAAGACTAAGACGGAGTTGGCTTGGCTGTCAGAACATTCTGGGGGTTTTACCAACAGGTGGCCCATTCCACAGGATAAACCAAAGTCTTGGGTGTGGCTTGACTCAGAGAGAAAGGTGTTCACACAGGCTTTATAAGCCTTAAAGGGACAGTAACTTCCACATCCCCTACCAATTTCATTTCCATCCCGTTCGACATCGTGACCTACACAGGAGAGACCGTTTGTAGGTGTGACTCTTGCTCTTTGTCCTGGAGGCACTTCGCCCAACCTTAAATCTTCCAATGAGCTCATGAGACACCCTCCTTGGTGCTCTCAGCCAAACTTCAATATTCCCAAATTCAAGACCGCGCATCAGACAAGAGGGAAACGGCCCTTCCAACCTTTCCCAGACACCTATGCATAGGTGGCCACAGCTAGGCCTCGGTCTGGAAGCCTCTGGGAATAGCAGAGCTGTGCATTCTGGCCAGTTTAGTGGAGGGGGGGAGGACAAAAGGAAGCCATATGTCGATGTGTGACTCTTTAAAACCGCTCCTTTCCTGGAAGAGAAAAAGGGAGCGAGCTGAGCCGGAAGGCGTCTGTCCACGCCTAGGCCGCTGCTAACTTCATTTGCTCTCATGCCGCTGTAGGATGAGTAATTAGAACGTCTACAGAGTGAATGGAAGGTGGAAAGTGTGTGCAGGGAGACGTAATGCAGAGGGGTCAAAGCGTGGAGCGCGGTTCTTCTGCTTAACAGTGGGGTGACCTCAGGTAAGTTAGTCAGTCCTCTGTGCCTTGGCTTCCTTGTCTATGAGATAAGAATGGCACTTTACAGGGTTTTTTGTGAGTATGAAAGAAGGTTTTGCATACAGGGTGCTGGTTGAGCAAATATATTGTTGAGCAAAATATTAGTTATTATATTATATTCAGGTATCTGCATATGTGTGTGATGGACACCCACACACATGTGTGTGTGTGTGTGTGTGTGTGTGTTGTGATGGACACCCATGTATGTGTGCATATGCGACAGACACCTGTGTGTATGTGATGGACACTGTGCATATGTGTTGTGATAGCTACCTGTGTGTGGGTGTGCCTGTGTGATGGACACCTGTGCATGGGAGTGTGCATGTGACGGACACCTGGGCGTGGGTGTGGGTATGCGACACCTGTGCATGCTGAGATCTGTGTATGCAAGAGCAGAATGTAAGAGGAAAACACGTGGCTTGGAATTGGGTTCTGTGAGGTTGGTTTCTATTTCCACTACATACTTAGTACGATGACATTGAGCAGGCTGTTTGACCTGTTTCCTCATCTGTTAATTTGTGATACAAACGACAATAAAGACCATAGCAATGTTTCATGAGTGCTTGCCATGTGCCGGGAGAGTAAATGCGGCCTTGACTACCCCACAGGGTTGGCGTTAAGGGTGGTGCAGAAATGTTTTCCCAACTAAAATGTCCTGGGCCCTCGGGAGCGAAGGGCACTGCGGGTGTGTGCACGTGACTGTGTGTGCACAGCAGAGTGTTTTTCTTGGACTCTGTTTGCAGGCTGGGCTGAATGCAGACATACCTGTGTTCAGTTTCAGCCGGCGGGGTGTACACGTATACCCATCCAGGTGGCCACAGCTGCAGTTTCACACACAGACTCACACCCGCACCCCCGAGTCAGCGCATGCTCACCTATGTACGCCACGAAAGTGAGCGCACGCACTCACACACACTTTTTGGCACTGGCTCTTTTCCATCCACACACTCACTCACAACGGCTCCCTAGCAGCCCCTACAACTGACTGAGGCACCATGTATCCCCCACGCCCCTTTATAACTAACCAGTGCACTCATTTGCTAGGGCTGTGGGGCTTCAACACAAACTTATTTTCTCACAGTCCTAAAGGCTAAGATCAAGGTGTCAGCAGGCTTGGTTCCTCCCAAGGCCTCTCTCCTTGGCTTGTCGGTGGCCATCTTCTCCCTGGGTCCTCACATGGTCTTCCCTCTGTGCGTGTCTGTGTCCTAATCTCCTCTCCTTATAAGGACACCAGTCATATTGGATTGGGGCCCATCCATGTGACCTCATTTTACTCTATGTACCTTTTTAAAGACCCTATCTCCAAATATAGTCACATTCTTAAGTGCCGGGGATAGGACTTCAACATATAAATTTTGGGGGGCACAGGTTAGCCCATAACACCGGGTTCTCTGCAGACAACACCTTGACCCAGTCCTGCTTCGCTTTCCTTACCTGTGAAATGGGGGAAATGACTGCACCTACCTCGTAGAGTTTTTCTGAAAATTAATCAGTTAACCTATGGAAGTGCTTAGGGGGGTGCCTGGCACACAGTAAATGCCCAATAAATATCACATGTCTTTATGATCATTTATTATTGTATATTATCGGGTTTTACATTTGCTACATTAGAAGTGATGTTATACCTATAATGAATGGCAGGCCCAGGCAGCCAGGACCATGAGCAAGGCCCCAACCTCTGACATGGGCTTCCTGCTTTGAACTGATCAACTCAGGAGACTGTACCTCCATCTGTCCCCAAGGAGATGACCTTGAACTTGTAGCTCCTAGATTATCCAGTCCCTTTGCTGAGCAGGAATTTTCTCTGTAACCCTCCGACAAACGTTTCAGGTTTCGTTCGCATACTTCCAGTGATGGGGAGCTCTTTGCCTCTTGGAGCAACCTTGATAGAAAGTTCTTTCTGGCTGCTGCCTTGAGCATCACTGTGTCTTTCTGCATGCGCTCCCTCCTTCTGCCCTCTGAGGCCACACAGCAGGCCTGCTCTCATTTCTAAATAGTTTCCCTTGAACTGTAAGCCTCCAATATTTCTTTTGTCACATGAATTGTGGCCCAGCTAGGTCCTCAGCCTATTCAAGTGAGGCAGACTTTTAAAGAAAATGTTAATGGCTCTATTATTTTTCTTGATTTAAAAATGTAGTACATGGCCATTAAAAAACTCAGACAGTACAGGAAAATGTGAAGAAGAAAGTAAAACCACCCATCACCCCAGCAACCAGAGATAACCAGTGTTAACATACTTTAATTTAATTTTTGAATAGGCAATACATTCACAGAGTTCAAAATTAAAAATTATGAAAGGGTATTATTCAGGGAAAAATTTGCCTCCTACACCCCTGTAATTTTCCTCTCCACAAACTACGAAAAAAAAATTATTAATTTCTTATATCTAGTTCAAGCGATGGTTTAAGATTTTAAGATCTTTTGAGATATTTTAAGGCTGTTTTAAAGGATTTTAAAGGATATTTTAAGATGTGTAAGGATCCCTGGCTGGTGTGGCTCAGTGGATTGAGTGTCGGTTTGTGAACCAAAGGGTCGCTGGTTCAATTCCCAGTCAGGGCACATGCCTGGGTTGTGGGCCAGGTCCCCAGTAGAGGGTGCATGAAAGACAACCACACATTGATGTTTCTCTTCCTCTCTTTCTCCCTTTCTTCCTCTCTCTTTAAAAGTAAATAAATAAAATCTTAAAAGAAAAAAGATGTATCAGGACACACATACAACACATACTTTTTTCTTCTCACACATCATTTTATTTACTGCTAAATAACACACAGTGGAATTCTTTTCCTATTAGCTTTTTAAAAAAATCTTTTACCTTTTCTTGTTACAGTTTGTCTTCTTGGCCCGAAATCACTGTTTTGGAGTTTAGGGGTCATTTGACGTTCTTCTGTTGGCCCTTCCAACTTTATGACACCCTGTCAGCTGCAGATGTGTTTGCAATGACCCTCTCCAATGACATGGCCTCTAATGTGCTTAGTGAACCCTCAGCATGACCTCCGTCAACACGCGACAGCATGTTCCCCGGCCCATATTTTACAGGAACCCACGTGGCCCTCCCAGGAGAGGATCAACTAGGTATCTGAAATATCTCTAGTGCTCTTCAGCTCATCATCTCAGAAATGCTACTCGATGTGGAGGTTAGAAGGACATAACTTTTTCCAGTGAACCATTGTTGGCTCCTGGTGGCTTTATTTTTCCCGAAATGTTAACCAATGACTATGACCACAAAGCGGCTATCATAGTGAGAACATTGTTCACTTGCTAGCCATGGTTATGAACTCTTTACCTAGGTTATATCACTTACTCTAAATCCCAGATAACGGAGGTACCATTCCCACCTTCAATTTACAAATAAGGGAACAGCCTCGGGGAGGTGCAGTGACTTGCTTGAGGCGGCACAGCTTGCAGAAAGGGAGCGGTACCTGGGGCCTGGGTCCGGTGGCCTGCAGAGCCGGCCCTCTTGGCTTCCCTGCTCTGCTCCCGGAGTTACCGCGTCAGCTCAATCATGTTCCGTGGAGCTTTGCCAGGGACTGGCACTGAGTTCCTGCCTCTGTGTTGCCACCATTGTGTTGGGCCTGCTTGGCATAATGGCCCCGCTTCTTCATGGAGTCTCCTCTGTACCAGGCTTCAGAGGGGGCTTTCTTATCAGGCAGCCCGTGGTCTGCCCTTCTGAATTTCCTTAATGCAGTTTTGTGGAAAGAGTCTGAATTCACAGCATTGACAGCAGCAGGTGCAAGCCGACCACCCCATGGGCCACAGGATGAACCAGGCTTGGGCGCCGTGTAGTAAAAAGTAACGATTAAGACCACCTGAATTTCAGCGAGGTTTTACCCTTATTGCTGGGTAACCTTGGACAAGTTACTTGACCTCTCTGGACCTCAGTTTCCACATCTGTAACGTGGGGAGCATAACTAAGAACACATGTGGAAAACAGTTGATGTTAAGGAGGTGCCCGGTAAATCCACTGTCATCATTATTGCGGCCACCCCTACATCTGTCAGCTTTCAGTTCCCTGGGCCCTCCTCTCGCTCCTCAGTGTCCTCAGTGAGTCCTTTTCCCATAGGCTCAGGCCCTAGGCTGGGCAGGGCGGGGCTGGGGCTGTAGAGAGCAGCAGCCCTGGTCCCTTCCCTTACAGCTCCCAGGTGCGGTGCGGTGGGGTGGCCAGGCCTGGAGAGAGGGAGCCTGGGACTGGCTGTCTCTGTCCTCTCTTCCCCTCTGCCTGTCCCTTCCCCATCAACCTCAGAGGAAATACAGTTCCCCGGTCGGTCCCTCCTGTAGCTGCTCTTCCTGGGTTCCTGAGTCTCTCCTGTGGAGACATTGGCCTTGGTCTTGTTTCACTTCTTGGATTGGAAGCTCTTCTGGGAAGGGACCATGTAACTTCCTTTAGACTAGACTCCCCCTGACCTTGGCCACATCTCCCCATTCTGACTGGGGCCTCCAATGCTGGGTCTGTCCCACTCTGACTGCTGTCCAGTCCCCCTCAGAATGGGGACATCCAAAGACAGAGGCTACACCTCCCCAGACAAGTGCTCTTCAGGGCCACAAGTTGGGTCTTCCCCTTCAGGCTCCCCTTTGGCGGTCAGAAGTGTATCTTTCTCTCATGTTTAGAGATGCTTAGAGATAGAGGCTGGATCTTCCCCTTTGGTCTGGGGCTCTTGGGGACAAGGGGTGTGACTTTCTGCTCAGACTGGGCTCTCCTGGAGTCAAATTGCATCCTTTCCTCAGGCTGGGGCTCTCTGGCTGGCTGTTTGTCACCCTTGCTGCTGCCACACCTCCCCTTTCCTGGCCAGAAGTTCAGTGCCAGGCGAGTAACTGAATTCTGTACAAGTCAGTCGTGGAATCTTAATGAGCCCTGAGTAATCTCAGACATGCGTGGTAATTAAAGAGCAGTCCTGGTTCTAATCCACCGGAAGTTAATCATTGAGGAATTAGCAGGCATCAGCCAGAAACTTCATTAAGGCAGTGAGGGTGGGGACCAGCCAGGAGAGGGAGGGAGCCAGGGATGGAGTTGGGGAGGAGTACCCTGTCCTGAGTCCTAGGATCGGGTGGTTTATCCGAGGGGTGAGGGGCACGTGGCTGCAGGGGTCCCAACCCCCTCTGGGCATCAGAGTCAGGAGCCACCCCACCCTCAGTCCTTGCCAATCCCTTCTTAACCCTCGCGCTTCTCACCCCTCTGCCCACATCCTGGCCCAGCCCTGCTCCTGCCCTGCCTCAGGTTCCAGTCCAGGAAAGCTCAGAAAGTGGCAACAAGGTACAGGAAGTGCTGGGCACACAGGGAGGAGTGCTCGGCAAGCATAGACTCTCTCAGTCCTTCTGGTGTCCATCCACGCCCCCAGCCTGTCTCCAGCCCCTTCCACCGTCCTCTCTGCCTTGGGAGACAGACCTGCATGGCGGCATCCCTTGCTCGCCCCCTGGCTTCCCGCTGGGGCCGGCCAGCGAGGGTTCTGTCAGGCGAGGCCTACACTGGCGGTCCCACTGGGACCTGGTCATTGCAGCCAGCAGTGATTCTCGGGCCACTGCTGACCTGCGGCATGGTCCTTGGCATCTTTTTCCTCTCCCCTGGAGGTAGAATCAGGGTACCTTCTCTGGCTATATCCAAGCCACGGCCACAGGAGCTGACCCTCACAGCCTGACCCAAGTGCAGGGCACTTCGCTAGACAGTCATCGGAGGCCACTCTTTGTAACCAGTTCCCATAGGAGAGCATGAGGTTCTGAGTAAAAAGTTCTCTGCATCCATACACCCAGAGACTGTAGCCTTCCCCAATGGCTGGGTCGTTCCAAAATAGCCACTGGGGGTCACTGAATAAGATGTGATCACAACCCTGCTGAGTCCTCACAGTCTATCTCTTTGATAGTCTGCCCTGGAGTCTGCTAGAGCTTTGCAGGATTAACTCCTCTCTCTTCCGGGCTCCGCTGGGGCTCTGTGGGAACATTTCTTACTGCCTCTTTTATTCTCTGCTCTTCTGCCATCAACTCTGAAGTCCCGTGCCTGGCCCTGAGCTGGGAGAATGAGGTGACAGCTGGCTTACTTTGTCAGGGATTCTTAGCTGAGCTCTGGTACCTAGGTGTCGGGAGGGACCGCCCCTACTCCCAGACAGATGGCAGAAGTGGGTATGTTGCCAGGCCAGCTCACTCTCTCCAAAGCTTCTAAAGCTGAGCCCTTATTCTGTGGGTTTTCCTACCGGTCCTAGTCTACAACCTTGACTGTATCTTGTTTGGAATTTTGTCTTGGTTGACAGCTACCAAGGCCATTAGCACTGCCTGTAGATCCCTGTCACACCCCATGGTCCCTCCTTTCCCAAAGTCCCCTGCAATCTCAGACTGTGCAAGGTCTGAGCCTATGCCAGGCGGCGAATACGCAGAGGGCTTGGTGGTGCTGAGGGAGCTGAGGACTGTGAGCCGCTGGCCTACGCTCCTGGAATCCATGTCTACTTGGGAGACCTGGAGCTGTACTTGCTGCCCCACGTGTGGACGTCACTGCCCATTCTGGCCTCGAGTCCTCCCGTTGCTGACAGCATGCTTGAGCCACACATAGCCTGGGACCGCATTCATCTGGCTGGGGGACAGCAGCTCATTTCCAGCCAAACCTTCTACCTGTGGTCGCACCTCCTCCTCCTGACCAGGCAGTTCTGCCCAGCCTGCCCACTTGTAGACCCACCGACAGGGCAGCTGTGAGCCAGACAGAGGCACATTGACTTTCCTGTGTCGTGGCAAAGGGATGCACCAGCCCAGAGCATAGCTGGCTTCTGGGGCCTGGGGGGTGACAGCCCCTCTGTCATCCCTACCCCCGGGCCCCTCCCTCCCCAATTCCCAGTGCTGCATCCCTCTGGGAGACCAGCTCAGTACAGAGTGGCTTCCCCGGGAAACTGACCTCTGCCCTGGGGGAGGAGGTGAGCTCAGTTTTCTAACTTAAGAATCTTAAAAAAAATATGCTTATTGATTTGAGAGAGATCAATGTGAGAGAGAAACATCAACCAGTTGCCTCCCATATGTGCCCTAACGGGGAATCTAACCCTCAACCTTTTGGTGTACAGGACGATGCTCCAACCAGCTGAGCCACACCAGCCAGGACAACATTCTAACTTTTCAAAAGAAACCCGCCTTTCAAGAGGCAGTCAAGAATGACGATGAAGGCACACAGCCTCTCATCAAATTTCCAGAGTCTGAATCCTGTCTCTGTCTTTAGCTGGGTGATCTCTGACAAGTCAACCCCTTGGTGCCTCAGTTTCTTCTTCTACACTTTGAAGGGCTGGCAGTTTGAACAAGGCCTGGCAGGGGAGTTCTCAATAAACGTCAGTTATTCTTGAAGGCCAAGGCACAAGTCTGACTATGTCCAGAACTGTCCTCTTTCTCCCTGTTTCTCTTCTTCTTCCCTTCTTCTCTTTCTCACTGTTTAATAATGATGATTCCATACATTGTCCCTGCTGCCAGCAGGGCATCCTGGGGGAAGAGAACCAGGTCCCTGTCCTCTCAGACACACAGACCCACGACAGGCAGCGGACTGTGGAGGCCTAAGTGATGTGCCGGGGCAGGCGGAACACGCGGGACCGGACCCGAAGGTGACTTCTGATCTGCGTTTACAGAAAGCTCCACGGAATGAGTGGAGGTCGGACCTGACCTTAAGAGACTGATTAGGTCAAGGTGGGAGGGAACGTGGCAGGTGACTCCATGCAGAGAGGACAGGAGGCGGGGAATTGTGGCGGGTGTTGGGCCACGCGGGCCCAGGATGACGCATGCCCGCCAGATCCCAGTGCTGGGGAGGCAGGTCAGGGTCAGAGCTGAAGGGCCTTGAATACCAGGTTGAAGACCCTGGCTGTGTCCCCGACTCTTTGGGGAGCAGTTGGAGGCTTTTGAGCAGGCAGGTGACAGGGTTACCGTGCGGATCCAAGAAATCAAATCTGGGAAGGACAGAGATGGGCTGGAGGCGAGTTTCGTCAAGCAGCCCCATTAGCTGCGGGAAGAGGGCACCAGGCATCAACCTCTGTTCGGCAACCTCCGTTCTTGATTCTGGCTAAGAGAAGAATTCAGAGCCAAGACTCAAGTTATAAAAGAATGTTTATTTAGAAAGTCACAGAGGCATCTAGAACAAGTAAGGTGTAGAAGGACTGGGCTCAGGAGACAAATTACAGCAAAAGAAGGGCCCTTGGAACTTGGGTGGGGGGAGGGTGGGAGAGAGAGAGAGAACACCCCACAGAAAAAAAGGGATAGGGAAAGTAGAAAGTGTGTTCCCGCCCTGGGTCCTCTGTCCCGAGGGCTTTTATCCGAGGCCTCAGGGGACGATCTCAATAGAGCAGTCATCAGCTTTTCCAGCTGTGTCTTCTCAGGGTTGTGGTGTCCACTGACTGGTCGGCACCAGGGGTCATCGGTCAGTGCAGCGGGTCCTGATGTCAGCCATGGTGACACCCCATCTGATTTTGCTGCTCCTCTGGGTATGGAGCTGAGAGACAGCCGAGGCCTCGATGTCATCTCCTGGGGCTGATGCTTAAGGGTCTCGCAAGGGTTCGTAGTGTTGCCCATTGCTGGGCATGCGGGGCTCTCCGCCTGGTGACCCTCGCACCTGACCCATTGTTCCTGTTCTGCTCTTGCCTGTCTAATGGCTCACGACCGTCCCTGTGCTGCAGTAGAGGTCCAAGGGCTTGGCTGAGAGGACTCACCTCTTGCCACTTTGCCTGTGGGCTGCACTGGAGCCATTCTGCCCGAGGAGGGGAAGTGATGGGCAAGCCCTAGGGAGGGCTGGGGGGATTTGGGCGATGGTGCTGGCAGGGTGGCCAGTGGGAGAGTTTGCCCTGTGGGCTGGGTCTCCCCCGCCCGCTGACAGGGACGCCTCTTGCTGGGCCCGGGAGAACTGTCTCCCCTGCCTTCGTACTCTGGGGGTGAGCAGCTGCACTGGATTTTGACGGCTCCTGTGTCTCTGTGTATTTATCTGTTCCTGGCTGCACACCTGCAAGACATGGGCAGTGAAGGGCTTACATCCTTGCTCCTCTGCGAGAGCCTGTGCGACTGCACCAGCTGCTTGAGCTTCTTATCCTGTGCTCAGTGCTGCTCTGGGTGCTGCTATGCAGATGAGCTCATCTAATCCTCGCAGCAAACTGCGGCTCAGAGAGGACAAGTCACTAGCCCAAGATGTCCCAGCAGTGAGTGGCAGAGCTGGGATTTAAACCTTGGCAGTCCTGCGGCATTTAAACTCTTGTCTCTAAGGGGTGAGTTTGTGTGAACTTCTGCTGTGTGTGCAGATCAAAGAGGAGCAAGGGGAGGGGAGGAGAAACAGAGGAAACAGAGGAAACATAGGCCCCTTCCCCCTCAATAGACCCCAAAGGAACACTCCCAGGTCCCTCCCCATCTAGGTGTTGGGGAGGAGGAGACATTAGGAAATGCCCCTCCCACTCCCTTGCCCAAAACATACTATAGCCGGGGCAGGGGGTGGGGAGGAGACTGTTCAAATCACCTGGGTGACCTTGAGCAAGGTCACACAGCCTTGGCCCCCATCAGGCCTGGGACTCTCTAAGTGATCAGAGAACGCCAGTCTCCTGGGCCCTGGGGCTCTCTCCCTGAGACCGTTGCTCTCCTGCCCTCCAGCTTCCTCCTCCTCGTCCTTCCCCTCCCCTAATCTGCTAACTAAGGCAAAGGGAAATTGGCATCTGGAGCTGCTGGCAACTCCATCCTGCCCGGTGTGTGGATTGGCTGAGCCTGCCTCCAGTGTCTCACTGCTGCTTGATCCCTGTTGCAAACAGCTTTCAATGCCTGAAAGAGAACTCTTTATTTTGCTTCTCTCCTGGGATTTACTTTAGGGCAGTGAGATTAGGAGGGACAGTATGGGGATGGAAATCCCACCCCCCGCTTCTGAGCCACGACTTTTGAGAGTCTGGGTGCTTGCTTTTCCAGTTCTGGGCAACAGTGGAGGTCCTGCGTGCCACGTGGTGCAGCTGCATCAGGCTGGGTCCCTGACTTTCACTGTGCAAGGCAGAGACCCTCCTGCTGACCCAGGGTGATTAAGCCTGTGATGTGGGCCCCAAATAAGTCTTTGCTATGTTATGCCACTGAGATTTTGGGGTTAATTTGTTACTGCAGCTTGGCCTAGCCTTTGCTGACTAATGTACCATTTCTGATCTGCTTTGCATATCTTCAGTAGTAGGGGCCCATATCTTATTCGCCACCAGTGGGAGCATAAATTGGCACAACCTTTGTGGGAGACAATTTGGCAGTATGTAGATATGAGAAGCCCTAAATAAATGTATTGTCTTTGACTCAGAAATTTCACTTCTAGGAATTTATCCTGAGGAAATAATTGGACAAGTTCAGAAAGTTGTGTGGATAAGGATGATATTCATCACATAAAATGTGAGAAATTGGATTAGCCTAAATATCCCACACAGCAAATTGGCTAAATAAATTGTGACTTGGCTCTACAAGAGAATACTAGCTGCTGCCGGTGGCACGGATTTATTGACACATAAAGAGAGCCACGCCTCTGGTGTAGTGCAGTGTATGCATAATGTGAGCCCATTTTGGTTAAAAAAATAATATATATATATATATATTTGCATGAAAAAAATCTACATGATAGTCTGCAAACACTTAGCAATGGAAATTTCTGGGCGTGGAATCTCAGGTGGTTTTATTTTTAATGTGGTTATTTTGCCTCTCTCTAAAATGTTTTCTTCAGTGATTTTGTATCATGTATAATTAAAAATTAAAGGGGGTGAAAAAATGGCTCTGTGATCTTGGGCACATTAACCTCTAAGAGTCAGGATTTCCTTATCTGTGAAACAGGCATACAATTCACTTCCTTGGATGGTTGCGAGGATTCAGTTGGAGCACATGTTTTGAAGCACCTGGCACCTGCTAGGCGCTCAAACTGATAGCCATTGTTATCAGTTTTCAGTGAACTAAGGAACCTTCGAGGTTGGTTGGTTCGTTAATTAATCCACCCTTCTATCCATTCATTCAATAAGCCTGCCCTGAAATCGACTGTGCCCTTGGCTATGTGCTGGATAAAGATAACAACAATAATAGCAAATACTTAAGTGGCACTTAGAGGTACCATTGTAAGCACTTTACATGCAACTAATTTAATCTACAGAGTCACCTATGAAAGGATACCATTCTTAGCCCCATTTTAGAAATTATGAAATTGAAGCACAGAGAGGTCAAGAGACCTGTCTAAAGTCACAGAGCCGGGAGGAGTCAGAACCAGGCAGTCAGGCTCCTGATTCTACGCTCAGTTGCTAGACTGCACCTCAGCCAGGAGACAGAGTCCGGGAGCCACAGGGCTGCAGTGGGAGGGGCCCGGCTGGGGGAGGAGCAGCAGCTGGGTCGAGGTGTCAGAGCTAATTCAGACACTAAAGAGGTGATTAGCAGGATTGGGGGACTTCTGTTATTACAAGGCCCTTAGCGGAGCTGAGGGACAGGCCTGTGACTGTGTTTGGGGAGGGAGAACCAAGGGACCTTGCCCGTCCCTGGCTTCCTGAACTCAGGCTCACAGGAAACTTGACTAATGGTGGGCGAGGGGCACCAGCCTCCTGGTGAGCTAGGTGGGAGAAAATAACCTCAAAACGGCCCGTAGGTGCTGTGCTCACTAAGGGCCAGGCACTGGGAGTAGCACATTTGTGCATTATCTCATTTAATCCTCAGAACTCTGAAATAGGTGCTATTTTGCAGAATAGGAAACTGAGAGCCTCAGGAGGGGAAGTGATTTGCCCCAGGGTCCCCTGGACAGGAAGTGGGGCTCTTAGACCCAAACTAGGTCCTGAGCCAGAGCGTTAACCACTCTGCTGAACGGTCCCTGGGGTGGGGCTCCTCCACGTCCCGCCCACCCTCACAGGGGTCCTGGAGACATGGGGTGGGGGGGGGCTGGGAGATGTTCTCTTGCCAGCTTGCCAGCTGTTGTTGCCCCTGCAGCTGCCGTGGGTTTGCGGGGCCCTGCCATGGGACACAGTCCCATCAGGGCAGAGGCAGGGGAGGAAGTAGAGCCACCTGGGGCCACACAGGGACCCAAGATGACAGTGAGCTAGAAGAGAAGGAGAGTTCCCTGTCCTCAGGAACCACAGGGAGCAGGTCAGGAGGGAAAGGATTAAAGGCCATCCCTCGGGCCACCCTCTGTGCCTGGAGCAGCATGTGTTACCCCCTGCCCTCCTCACCACCACGCTGGGAGGATAGGATTACTCCCCTATTTTATGGAGGAGAAAACAGAGGCCGGGGGCAGCCGATGGGACTTGCCTGGGCTCCTACAGTGAGAATAGACGGGATACTTGAGCTCAGGCTGGAGACCTCATCCTCCGGAAGCTGGAGTTTCTTCTGTCTTTTTATTTTAAATTTATTTTTCAATTATGGTTGACATATAGCGTTATATTAGTTTCAGGTGTACAATGTAGTGGTTAGACATTTATATGTCTTAGGACGTGATTGGCACCAGCTGCCTCCACTGGGATTTCATTGCTTCTGGAGGGCAAGTTCCTAAGGGAGGGTCCTCTGTTCCACCAGCGGGCGGAGCATGAGCTGAGGCTGGGGGGTGGGAGTGGAGGACAGGGCCCTGAAGCAGTTGCTGAGTGTGGCCCAAGCCCCAGGCGAGCCCTCTGGCCCCGGAAGTGCGGGCCTGGCGGCTGCTTCTGAAGCCTGCTGGTCTGACCTCCGCCACGGTTTTTCTGGGGGCAGGGGGCTCACCTCAGAGCAGCTTTACCACTGGCTCATCCCCCTAGTTAAGCAAACAAGTGGTAATTGATACCGTTGTAAAGAAAAATCCCTGGACTTCAATTTGGCAACTTTTTCTTTCACAGATTGAGCTTTGGTGTTGTGACTAAGAAATCTTTGCCTAATCCAAGCTTACAAAGACTTCTTTCTACCTTATTCTCTAGCAGTTTTATTATTTTTGGCTTTACACTTAGGCTTAGGATACATTTTGAGTCAATTTTTGTATATAGTGTGAGGTATAGATAGATCAAAGTACATTTTATTTTGCATTTAGATATGCAAAAGACTCGACTTTTTTTGTTGTTGTTGAAACGGCTAGACTTTTTCCACTGAATTGACTTTGAACATTTGCTGCAGAATGAAAGAATGAATGAGTGCTCTTCAGGGCCACTAAGTACACCACAATCTGCTTGCTGTGTGACTGCGGGCATGTCCTGTGTCATCTCAGGGCATGTTCTTCTCTAGTGAGTGTGGGCTGAAGGTCAGAGCATCCCTCTGCTCTGCAGGATGCACTGTGCCAGATGAGCCCTGGGCTTCACTCTTCACTTCCTTGCCGTGCGGGAGAGGGCTGGGCCAGATGTTCTCCATCCAGAGCCTAGTGGTCCAGGCCCTGGATTGTCATGATGACCACCAGGGGGCGCTTGGTGCTTAGATTCTGGACCGCACCCTCTGAGCCCTAGATTCTCTGGGTGGGTAGAAGTCACTGTGTGTGACTGCTATTTGTGCATTTGTATGCAGGTGGCTTAAATACATATGGAGAATGAGAAGGCATTTCTAAGAACCTGGGGCTCAAGGGGTGGGTCTCAGCTCTTGGTATCCTCTCATGGCTCCCCACCCAGGGATGGACCCCAGGAAATGATTCACGTGTGCCTATCTGGGGAAGGGAAGAAGTGAGTCCACTAAGACGGAAAGTGTGCTCAGTGGCTTCTCACATATCCTAGATCCCCAAGTCACCCTTGTGCCTTTGGACACGTAAACCTGTTGGTATCACTGAGCAGGGTGACCCTATTATTCCTGGGATCCTATTATCCCCTAAGGAGCCAGGAATCTGGCCAGTGAGTCCCGGTCCTTCATCTTCCTTCAGGGCGGGGCACTTCACTGCCCCCACCACCCAGGGAAGGCCCCCACCCTGGACTGCAGATAGCCCCTCAGCCTCCCGAGGCCCTAGGAGGGCCGTCTCAGCAGTGGGGTGACTCCCACACATGCTTGCTCATTTCATTCTCTCAATAAGTTTGAACACTTTTGTTATTGACCCATATACAGATGGGGAAACTGAGGCCCAGAGAGGACACGTGAGCATTTGGTGCTCTTGGCTCTACTGCACCCCTTGTGCTGTGTGTGCCCGGTGCCCCCTTAAGGGCCTTAATTGGCCCTTTCTAAAGAGCTACGTCCTTCAGCTTGAACAGCCTATGAGCCTTTGCATTTGCTGTCTCCTCTGCCTCGAACATCCTTCCTTCAGATCTTCACGTGGCTGCCTTCATCCTGTCATTTGGACGACAGGCCAGATGTCACCTCCTCAGAGAGGCCTTCCCCGACCGCATGTGGTCCCTCTCTCTCTCACTAGCTCATATAATTTCTTCTCGAGCACTTATCGCCATCTGAAATTAGCCAATTTCCTGGTTTATAGTTTACGCTCTATCTCCCTTGTCAGAATGAAAGTGTCACTAAAGCAGGGACCTTGCCTGGATTGTTCCCCAGTGGGCCACATTTCCCACATGGCGCACAGTAGGAGGCCCCCCATGGGTATTATTGGGAGAGCGAGCGATGGGGATGGAGAGTTGCCTGTCTACCATGCAGGTCTCCTGACAATAGCGAGGAGTCGCACCGACCCTCCTTGCGGGTCCCAGGCTCCGGAACACTCTGGGGCAGACGTGCCTGTTCCTCTCTGGGCTCCTGACTCCCTCTGCTCCCCTTGAGTGGGCATGCACCTCAGACAGGAAGCCGCAGAGGGTTTGAGTTAAGAACCAAAGCCAAGATATGGCAGGAGGAAGGAGGGGAGCAATGGGTCCTGAGGGTGGGGTCAGCCCCTGGCCGTCTGGGGAGGGGGCCCAGGGATTGCACAGGTGCCGATGCCTTTGCTTTTCCAGACGCAGGCTGTGTGTGTGGACGGGGTCTGACCTCGCAGACCACCCCGTGGGAGAGCTTGACCCCCTGTCAGCAGCCAACCTGGTCAGGAGGCTGCAGAGTACACTGGCCCCTCGCTGTGTGGCATGCCAAGTGCTCCTGAGATCCTCCCAGTGCCACAACAGCCGACTCGCAGGGTGGCCTGGTGACTGAGTGGAGAGCAGACAATGCAGCAGAACAGCCAGCCTTGCTTTGGGCCAAGAAGGCCTGAATTAGAATCCTGGCTCAATCACTTCCCTGCTGTGTGACCTCGGGCAATTGACTGCCTCACTCTGAGCTAAGAAGAAATGAACTCTGCTTTCTGGGACTGGCTCTGGAACTCTACCCTCCAGGCCCAGTCTTTTCTGCCTGGGGTTTCTGAACATCTTTCAATGCCCAGCCTAAAGGGCATCTTCTCTGGGTTACCACCCCCAGCCCCGCCTGGGGAGTCGGGATCGTCTCCTGGAGTCACCCTGCTCTGCCTATATCTACAGCCTGATGGCACTGTCTGTTTAGATGTCTGCCCCCTCCATCCACACTAGCCTAGAGGTCCTTGCAGGCAGGCCTGAGCTTTGTTCATTTCTACATTCCTCCTTCCTTTCACGGGGACAGGCACACCACAGATATGGTAGTGAAAGTGATGAGTTAGGTCCCCATTGGGTTGACTTCTATTCTCAGAGATCCCTCAGGGCAAAGTTGCCATCCATGTCCTTCTGATCTGATATACACCCAGCATCCCCTGCCCTCCTCTGCCTCCCCCTAGGGCTGCCCAGAGTGAGGTCACGTCATCACTGACAGCATCATCTAAACTGACCGTGTGGCAGGCATGGTGCTGAAGGCTCATGTGTGTCATATCTCATTTACTCCGCACAGCCACACTGCTGTCCTTTATCATACACCCATTTTTTACATTTACTTATATTCATATTTATACCCATTTTAGACATGAACAAACTGAGGCTCAGGGAGATCAAGTGACTTGCCTGATGTCACACAGCTTACGAGTAGCAAAGCTAGTGGTGTGCTGCTCAGTGTTTGACAACTAGCTCTCCAAACAAACAAAAAAAGGCCTTAATGTGTGGTGCTTGCCAATTTCTGTGGTGTAAATACTTTCACAGAACTTCAAGCTCCCAACATGACGACACTGAACTTGAAGCTGGGAAGAGATACTCTTAATTGGCTCTTGTGATCAAGTCTCAGCCGGCATCTGTACTTCATGGGACAAAGCTGAGATTCAAACCCAGGCCTGTTTGATGCTGACCAGCTGGCATTCTAATCTACATTCCTAAGATCTGGTATTAAGTGAAAAAACCAACGTACAGAAGGGTGTGTATCAAAGGGGAGAAAGACTATTCATATATATGAAAGAATATACATGTAGGTATATTTGCTGTGTGTATGAATCTTGAAGGATTTGCCAGAAACTGGTAATATCACTGTTTTTTCCTTCCTTCCTTCCTTCCTTCCTTCCTTCCTTCCTTCCTTCCTTCCTTCCTTCCCTCCTTCTTTCCTCCCTCCTTCCCTCCCTCCTTTCTTTCTTTCTTCCTTCCTTCCTTCCTTCCTTCCTCCTTCCCTCCTTCCTTTCTTTTTTTCTTCCTTCCTTCCTTCCTTCCTTCCTTCCTTTCTTTCTTTCTTTCTTTCTTTCTTTCTTTCTTTCTCTCTCTCTCTCTTTCTTCCTTCCTTCCTTTCTTTCTCTTTCTTTTTTTTCTTTCTTTCTTTCTTTTTCCAGAAAGAGGAACCAGGTGGTTGAGACCCAGGATGGGAGAGAGATTTACTCTAGATGTCCTTTATGCTCTTTAAATTTTGAAACATATGGGTGTATTAGCTCCCCCCCGCAAAAAAGAACAAACAAACAACAAATCCAGGCAACCAACCAAATGCAAATGGACGCTGAGCCCGCAGCTCTTTGCTAGGCTGGTCTGTGGGCCTGGAGCTGGGCAGGATGTGCTGCATGGCGTGGCTGGGCTGCCCTCCGGACCATGCTGCCTTTTGGCAGCCCTGGGCTTGTGCAGCCAGGCTGGCGGGGGCAGTGGGGAGAGGTGGGCAGGCCGCTGTGAGGGATGGGTGCACTTGTTTTAATTCTCATCTGTGTGGCTTGGTCACTGAGACCGTGGCACTGCACTCTAAACTCAATTAGAAATTTAACAAACCTTATAAATCCTCCCCAGCCTGAGCCTTGTAAATCTCCAGAGCGGGACCGGTTTAGCACTTATCCATCTCTGGCTTAATGACCTCCCCAGCCCGGCCTGGGAATGATTCAGGGCCAGTGACAGGTCTAATTAGTGAGCACAAGTGCAGCTTGGGCAAGGTGAGGAGAAAGATCGAGACTCGTCCCCGCCCCAGGGGCGATAGGGAGGTGAGTCCTGGCCCTCGTCCAGTCTGGGGCTCTGGCACATGGGAGGACGGGCCAGGAGGGTGCAGCAGGAGCCTGACTGACCGCCATTGCTGATGCAGCCCTGGTGTGCTTGTGCCTCACCCAGGTCGTTGTTTGGGCATGGCTGTTGTATGGGTGCCGCTTGTAACATCATTGCACTGAGGAGTCTCCTGATAGCGGTTTCCTAGCAAGGCAGCAAGTTTATGGGCAGATCTGAGGCTGTGTTGATAGCCCGTGTGCTGGGGGTTGGGGGTTTTGAGGGTGGGCTCTGATCCCCCAGTACCTGAGGTGATTGCATTTCAGAGCAACACACGTGAAATCAAAGGGAATCCAGAAAGACCTTTTTTTAAGGGTGCAGGGTTCAGGTTTAATGAAAATATGGATTTTCAACCAAGCTGACTATCCCTGTTAGGTAGTGAGCTCCCCGTCAGGATCCTCTGTCATCAATGGAGCCCCAACTGTGTGCCAGGCCCTTTACACGTCATCTGATATGATCCTCAGCCCCCTATTTTACAAATGAAGAAACTGACGTTCAGAGAGTTTCCGGTACACGGCCTAGGTCATTCAGAACCAAGATTTGGATGCAGGCCTGCCTGGCCTCAAAACCTGTGGCTCCCCCGCCACGCCTCCCCGCTCTCTGCTGAAGACGTGCCCTTCAGCCTGCTTCTCACCTAAGAGGACGCTCAGGGCGATTCCGGGCACAAGCGATTAAGGGCTCCAGAGCCAACAGCCACAATCTCCTTGGCAACACCCACTGCCTTTGACAGGCTGTTCCACTGTGCTCCATGCTGGGGTGGGAGGCTGTGGGTCCTCTCTGCTCTCTCTCCCTTCTCTCTTTGGCTCGTTCTCTGGCTTCATTTTCCCGTCCTCTCCCAGCCTCCTCTGGCCTCCCTCTCTGGTCCTGATTCCCAACTCCCACCGAGTTATTTGCCAGGCAGTTGGGGGTGAGGGGCTTCTGAGCCCTCCCTTTTTCCTATCACCCCCTCACTGCTCAGATATAGGGAGCAGAGCGGGCACAACCGCCTGGGGTGACAGGGGCTGGCTGGGCCCCCGCCAGCCGCTCGGGCCTCCCTCCTGCCCCTGACCTGGGAAGAGGCACCAGGGGGAGGCCTGGGAAATTGGTTCCGTCCGAGGCTCATCCTCAGTGGCACAAAAGGGGAAGTTATAAATATTTTTATCTATAACTCACGACGAATAAAAATTTAATTACACTGAAAAATTTAAATTTCATAAGAAATAAATATTAATCCTGGAGAATGACTTTTGCGGGAAGTTAACTTTCAAATGTCGTCAATCTTGGAGGTGCCTGGGGCCGGGGGCGGGGGTGAGGAGGGAGCCTCCAGTTCTGGCTGCCAGTCTGGGGCGGGGGTCTCCACTCCTGAGGCTGAGGGTTTGAGGCCTCAGATCTCCACCCAGGGAAGAGCCTGCCCTCAGCCCCCTCCCTCTCTTTAGTGATAGCTGATTACCTACAACGTCCAGGGACTGCTGGGGGTATTGCAGGAAAGGGGACAGACATTGTCTCTGTGCAAGGTCACGGAGGCAGACATTAAATTAATAACCATCCATAGCACTGCCCAGTTAGTACCCTGCTGTGGGGTACAAGCCCCCTTCCTGGCTTGGCTTTATTTTGTTATTGTTATTTTTCAACAACAAAGTAAAGCCAGGCTTGGAGGGGGGGCTTGTACCCCGTAGTGGGGTACCAACTGGGCAGTGCTATGGATGGTTGCCACTTTTTGAAAAACCCAAAAATAGCACACATACAGAACAAGGCACAAAGCACAAGCGTGCACCTCAGGGGATAACGACTCCGTGTAGGAAGGCACACTGCCCAGGTCAGGGGATCTGCGCCGATCCGTGTGCTGGGCAGCTGGGGGAGGGAGGGCCCTGCCTCGAGGACCTTGGAAGGCTGCTTGATGGATGATCTTGCTGCCTGACCAGGGAGAGAATGATTTGGGGGTCGGGCGGACTAATATTAGCAACAACATTTCAATATGTGCTGATCATTTATCATGTGCCAGGCCAGATTCTACGTGCTTTATGAGTATTAGCTCATTTAACCCCAACAAAACCCCGCTAGTAAGTGCTGTTATTACTTCATTTTATTGACGCAGAAACAGAAACACAGAAAGGTTGAGTAATGAGTTCAAAGTCACAGAGTGGGTGGGAGGCATAGCCAGGTTATACCTGAGTTCCCTGGCTTGAAGCCCCCAGGCGCCTCTGAGCTGGGAGGGCCCAGCGCTTGGCCCCGGGAGGCCTGGGTTCGGGTGCCCTCTGGAACCTCTGCAGAACTTTTGATGTTTTGCACCTGCAGTATGGCCTCAGGCAAGTCTCTTAACCTTTCTGAGCTTCAGGTTCCTCTTTTGAGAAACAGGGATGAAAATCACCACCCTGTGCCTCCCAGGATGTGCATGGTGCTGGGAAGAGGCAGCAGAGGTGGCTGTCGTACTGCCAATTGCAGCGATGAAGCTTGTGTAATGGCGAGCGGCTCTGGCCTGTGTGCTGAGGGGGTGTACCGAGTGCACCACGTGCAGGTCACATCCATCCCTCACTGCAAGCTGCCTGCCTGAGAGGAGGCCCTGCAGTGATTCCCAGCGGATGGGGGAGGACACTGATCTCTTGGGTGGAGCCCGAGGAGGGAGGGAGGTCAGGTAAGCTGCATGTGGGGGTGGGGGGAGTCATTGGGGAGCTGCCGTGGGCATGGAAGTGAGCGCAGCATTGGGACCTGCATTCCAGGAGGGGTCCCGCATAAGCGGAGGTGGGAAGGTTGATGTGTGCATGTCGTGTTGGGGCGCTGGGAGGGCAGGCTGGGTTCTGAGTGGCCCCCTGCAACTGGCCCCTGTTCCACAGATGCTAAGGCTGAGGCCATCCTGGGCTGGGGCTGCAGAGCCTGGGCTTGGGACTGAGCTGCACCTGGGTGCGGGAGGAGAGAAGTGGGGGCGGGAACTTGGCTTGAGCTTGGCAAGCACAGCTCTGAAGGGGGTGGCTGGGCCTTAGTGCCAGCGGGGGGCAGTGGGGTGGTGCCCGGAGGGCCTTGTCCTGCACCTGTCAGTGACGTGGCTGGCTGGGACAACCATGGCCCACGTGTAGCAAGAAGAGCCCAGGAGAGGCTGGGTCCCGGTGGTCTACTTTCTCTCTTTATGACCCTCCATGGAGGTGGGTGACAGAGACCTACAATTCTCTAGGGACTAAATGGACCAGGTTCCCCTTAGTTGGTTGACCCAGAATGCTGAATAGGGGTATTTTAGGCAGCAGATGGGAAATCCAGATTCTGCAGCAAAAACATAGGAATGTCACCCTCCCCCCAGGCGCAGACATACGCATGCACATTCTCACATATTCAGACATAGACATGTATACTGACATGCAATACACATGGATGTGTGCGCTCACATACAGATGCTTGTACACAGAGGCACCCGCACAACCATACATAGATTCCTGGGTGTTCGTGCATCCCTGACATCCACCCTCCCTTTGGCATTCTGTGGATGGAATGCTGTAATTTTTTTCTATTAAATGTTGCATTTGTTGTGCCTTTTATTAGCTCCCCTCATTAAAAATGATATTATCCCCATAAATAAGCTGGTGCCTGAGAAGAGTGCCTGACTCCATTTCTCTTCCTAATTGAGACACTTAGCTTTGATTTGCACATCAGCACACACTGAGCGGATTAATTTTCAATTAATGCTCCTGGGCGGGCGGCTATAGGCAGTGTGGACTCACAGCCCAGTGGCCTGGGAGCAGGGACAGGTGGGGACCAGGGGGATCCAGCCAGGATGTCTCTGTGTTTCCTGGCTGCATGGAACGGAGCAATGGGGACTGTTTGGAGCTTTGCGTTTTGTTCTTTGTCGAAAAGTGTACCCTGGGGGCCTCTGCTGCGGGAAGTACCCTCCTCCTGTACCACGTGCTATGGGTTGAATATTGGCACTGGCAGCCCCCCAGATGCCTATGTTGAAACCCTAATCCCCCAGGTGATAGTATTTGGAGATGGGGCTTTGGGAGGTAATTAGGTCATGAGGATGAAGCTCTCATGATGAGATCCATGCCCTTGAACGAAGAGACAGGAGAGGTGCGCCTCCTTCTGCTCTCTACCATGCGAGGGCACTGGCTGCCGTCAGCAAACCAGGAAGCGAGCCCTCACCAGACACTGAATCTGCCAGCACTTTGACCTTAAACTTCTCAGCTTCCAGGACAGTGAGAAATAAATGCTTGTTGATGCCATCTAGTCTATAGTAATTTGTTACAGCAGCCTGAGTTGACTAAGACAGTAGGAAAGGGCCCCGACCTCTGGTACGAGCCTGGGTTCTACAACCAGACAGGCCTAGAATCACAGCCCTGCTGGAGCACTTCCTAGCGGGGTACCCTTGGGCCATTCCTGCTTAGCTTTTCAAGACTCAGTGTCCCATCTGCAAAGTGGGAGTAATAAGATGAAGGGCCGGAAAGGGTTGGGGGTTAAATGAGATGATACAAGCAGTGCCTGTGCTCAGTGTTGGCCGCTTCCTCCTCTCATCCTCTCCTTCCTCCGTGTCTGTCCATACGGCCGGTTTCCCCCTGCCCCCTGCTCCTCTGTCTGCTCAGCCCCTACACCTTAGATCGGCACCTGGGGACAGGAGCCTGCCTGCCCACTGGGGGTGGTTGGCCTGTGGTATTTCCAGTGGCCCCTCCTATTTGGTGGCCCATAGTACAGGAGGTACTTGCTGTTACCCCGGGGGAACCCTCCACTCCGAGCGGAATGGGCAGGACACAGTCTCCCCTGCCCGGCCCAGGGTGTCTGCTCAACGCACTGGGCAGCCACTCCCGGGCCCTGGCCCTTGGCTGGCGGCTCCCCGGGCGTCAGCCTCCTGTGGGTCCAGCCCTCCTCGTGAGACCTGTGCACAACCAAGCAGCTGCATGGCCCATTTCTGCCGGTGTCACGGTCACAGGCAAATCATTCTGGGAGTCAAACACTGGAAAAACCACTTTTGTTTTTTGAGGAATACTAAGGAAAATTCTGTTCACAACAAACAGCAGTGCATCTGAAAACCCTCATTTCCTCTCTCTCTCTATCATCATCATCATTACTTGTTTATCTAACAGGCATGGCTGCTGTCCTTTGAACTCTCTCAGGGCTCCCCCAAACTCTCCCCTAAACCCAGCCTGTGCTGGCTCTGGTGCAGAGGTTGCAAAATAGTGACCCAGGGGCATATCCTACTCATAGACTTATCTGATTAGGTCTGTGCAATATTTTTACACACACACACACACACACACACACACACACGATAGTGGGTAATATTAAAAAAGTGGGAATTTCACATAAAAATGTGCATTTCCAGCTTCACCTGAAAAATCGTCTCTGGTCATACTGTGCCCTGATGGAGCCATGTGCTTTCCAGCTACCTGCACGGCCCACCTCCCTTCCTCTTGGCACCCCCTGCCCCCTGTGTTGAGTGCAGGACCCTTGCCCTCATCTTCTCCTCCCCCTCCCTCTTCTGGGCCCTACACTCTCTGACAGCGACTCTGCCTTGCCCCGTTGGCCCGCCTGTTCCTGGGGCCTCTCAGCTCCCCGCTCACCCTCACCACAAACGCTGAGGAACCGGGCAGAACCAGGCAAAGGTCCCTTCCAGGCTGAGCGGAGGAAAGGGTGTGTGCATTCTCACGTTTGTATTTTTCCTCTCGTGGCACTTGCAAGTCACCCCCTAAGCCCAAGGTCAGGGCAAGCCCTCCCAGCTCCTGGTCCCTGAGGGTTGGGACCCCTCCTTCTTATCCTGGCTCCAGGGCTTCTTTCCAGATCAGTGAAAAATTTCCTCTGCAGCAAACCGACCCCAGCTTGGAGCTCTCCCATTGACTCAGGAGAATTTTCTGGAACCTGCATCTCTGTCTTTTGGATATAGCAACAGCTGCTCTCTGAGTGAACTGGAGCTTCCTCCTCTGCTGAGGCTGGTTTCTCTGGAAGATCCTCATTCCTCCTCAGCTCTGCCTGCGGCTGCATTGCAGCCTCCCTGCTCAAATTCGGTGCCACCCCCTGGGATGCCTCATATGACTCCAGGCCATTGACTTTTCAGGCAAGTGCTGGGGAGTCGGTAGAGCTCTGGGGCTAAGCGGGCAGACTCAGGATAGTGGGTGACTGGGCTTCAAATCCTGCTTTTTCTGCTTAGCTTTGTGACCTGATTCTGTCTCTCTAGGCCTCAGTTTTCTCTGTACAACAAGGATGGTAAATAACAGTACCTATTTCACAGGGGTGTTGTGCCAATGAAATGCGGTAAAGCATTTAGCACCTTGATACCGAAAGTATGGCAGCATCACTACCTCCTGGGTCCTTATGAGAAATGCAGAATCTCAGGCCCCAGACCTGCTGAACACAAATCTTCATTTCAACAAGATGCCCAGGGGTTCCTTGTGCACAGTCCAATCTGAGAAGCTCTGATTTCGCATACCTCTTGGCACGAGGTCAGCACTCAAAGATGGGAGCTGTCATGATGATTAGTTTAAAAGAATCCCTTTAAGTCAGGCAGGATCTGATGCCATAGAGAAGGCTTGGGGCTCCAAGCCTCACTCTGCAAATGAGCATTGTGTGTCCACTTTATTCTGGCTCCCTGCCACGAGGTCCCCATTGGGAAACACGGAGGTCTCCTGGAACTGATTGGGGGGTTAAATAAGATGAAGCCGGAGGTGCATCAGAATTGTAGAACGTGCTTCCTGCTGTTGTTCCCATTTGAAACACGTGAAATTGAGGCATTTCAAAACCATGCGATTAGTCCAAGCTCATTTAGTGAAGTCAGCAACCGAACTGGGTCTAATCTGGGGACCCGAGGCCGTGGGTAGTGCAGGTCCCTAGAGTGCCTAGGTCAGCCGGACCAGGCCACAGTGACCCCCTCGGCCCTCTCGTCTGCCCCTCTTACAACTGAAACCCTCTGGGGTGTGGCCCACCCCCCAGCTGCCGTACTGTGCTGTTGGCTGATTTCTTCTGTTTTGTGTGTAGGGGTGGAGGTGGCTGCAGATCAGAGAGGGGGTGGGGACAGGAAGGATGGGGCAGCTCCAAGATCTGATGGTTAATTAAAATGTCCTCACAGGTGATCAATCCCCAGTCAGTGGCTTGAATCCTCAATGACCCGGCTCCTCCCCGGCTGAGCAGGAGGGAGGGCTGTCTTCCTCCTGGCCCTTGAATGCCCAGCCCAGGGTCTTGCTGTTGATGCTGCTTCCAAAATATTCCCATCTTGTTTCCATAAAAGCTTCTGTCACTGTTCTTTACAGGTCAGCCATTAAGTCTTTGGCAAAATTGTAAGAATTATTAAAATATGAAGTTTTATAGTAATTGACAGCTATCGGCTCCTTTGGAATCCATATCACCCAGTCTCCCCCCTCCCCGCCCTCCCTTCTTCCCTCTCCCCACCCCAGGAGGGTGACCTGTCACTGGGGAACCAGGAGGAGACAAGCCCACGTCAAACTTCACTCCCTATCCCTCCTGCACAGCTGTGAGCTATTCCCTGAGGCCCAACACGCCCCATCTCTGGTCCTCACCTGGATCATTTGTCAGCTTGGACCTACCTCATCCACATTCTGGCATCAGTGGCTTTGGTGACAACTCCCAACTCTCCATTTACCACCTGCTCTTCCCTGGGCCCACACACCATCTGCCTCCAGGACAGCTCCTCTCTGTTGCTCCAAAAACCCCACTTTGGCTCTTCTTCTAGAGTTGCCCATGAAGTCGCCTGGCCCTGTCATCCCTCCTGTCTCCCAGGCCAGAAATCCAAGGGTGGCCCTAGTCTCCTCCCCTTCCACACCCCCAGAGTCTTTGGCTCCCAAGCACCACTCATTTTGCTTCCTAAAAGCCCCTTGAGTCCCTCCTTTACCCCCATCCCTGTTAACTTTGCCTGCATCTGGGGCTTGTCCTCTCTTTGGGCCACCACATCGATGTTGTCACTAGTCGGTGCACTGCCCAGATCCTCTTGGGCCCTACTTCCAAGCACCTGTAGAACTTCTCCGGGGCTGCAGCCTGCACCCTGGGGTTGTGTGTAAATGCCCCAGCCCCTTCCCCTGTGGGTAGGATAACTGAGGTCCATGGCCCCCCTAAGTCCCCGGGGTGCCTCATGGAATGAAGCTCTATTTTCCCATTGCTGCTTGATACAGCTGCATTTCCCTCCTTGTTCCCTTCCCTGCCTCACTCCCCGCTCCCCCGCTGGGGTGTCCAGCCAGCACCTCCCTAAGAAAGGGCTTGCACTCAAATCCTTGTCTCAGAGTCGGCTTCTAGGGGAACCCGATCCGGGACAGGACTGCGGTCTGTCCATCCTGCACATCCAAGGGTGAGCTGGGGGACATGCACATCCGATTCCTTCACTCCCCTCTCCGGATGCGGGGGGGTGGGTGGGGGTTTCCATTCCGGTTCCATCAGCCTGTGGAGCGAGAGGAGCACTTCCGGACGCCTGTGGATCTGGATCCAGAAGACCTGAAGTATGAGGAGACTGCTGCTTACATTTTAAAAACAGTCGCCACAGTCTTTAAATAGCACGCTTTTCTGGTGCCTTCATTAAATAAAGTTTTGCATTTACACAGCTTTAAATAACACAGATATTAGGCCATCAATGTTAAAGAGAAACATTCCCAGATATCAAAATATATCACAAAGCTTCCCTAAATAAAGCTTGTGTTGGTTAGCACAAGAATTAACAAATTAGCAGAAATGTCCAAAGTAGGACCTAATAAATGATCAAAGTGGCTTTTCAAATTAATGTAGAAAGGATAGGTTAGGCATGAACCGGCCATGGATGCTTAGTTAACCATTTGGAAGAAATAAAGACTTTTACTTCATGCAAATTCCGGATGGGTAAAAATGTGACTATAAAGAACGAAATCACAAAGACCTAGAAGAAATGAGGCGATTATCTCAGGATGAGGTGGGCCTTCCCAAGGAAACAAAGAAAGAAACTACAGACAAGACTGTGAGAACTGACAAAATAAAAATAAAGAATCTCAAAGTTAAAAGGCAGACCAACCGGGAAAACACATTGGTGGTATGTACTACAGAAAGATAAAAAGAAAAAAAAAAAAGAAATCAAGTAAGGTTTAATTGAATCAATCTCTATTTCAGTTTGCGCCAGACATCTAGTATTAAAAAATCATCAAAAGCTCGCACAAATCCTGAAAACGTGTTCTGCTTGTGAAAGTGCTCACCCCCATGAATGGGAAGTTCTTCATGGTGTCCAATCTGCATCCTTCTTGCTGCAGTGGGAGCCTTTTCCATCCTTCAGTCCTTATGGAAAGGGGTGAGGGGTCTTTTTTTGAGGTGACTTCACACACTGTATGTGACTCCTGGGTGTTTACTTCGGCCACATCCAAAGTCTGGGGGAGTTCAGACTTCTTAGGGGGTTCACGGAATCTTCAGCCAGGACACATGACCCACCGCTGGCCCTCATCTCGTGCTGTCCTCCTGCCCCCATCTCCACCCCAAGCCCACCCCGACCCTGCGTGGACCTCCTCCTGAGCCCCATCCTGACCCCAACTGGATGCAGTCTTGCGCCATCTCTGACCACCACTCCACCCATCCCAGGCCTTGGCCGGAGCCCGCCCAGCCAGGTCCTGTTCTCGCGCTGCCACTCTAAGCCTGGCCAGCTGTGCAGGGAACAGATGGGCTTCCCGCGGACGTGGCAGCGGCACAGAAGCTAATCCACTTTTATCTCGTTATGGTGACAGCCACCCTGTTAAATGGAATGGACTATTGATTCGGGGCTCACTTCCAGCCCGAGGATTTTCCATCACAGGCCTGAGTAGAATAGGAGAAAAGCAGCACATTAACTCAGGTGCCAGTCAGGAGAGGCTGGGTGGGGGCAGGGGCTGGGTAGACGCTGGTGCCAGGACTGGCCAGCCAGGCCCCAGGGGTGCCAGGGATCCGGGCTGAGACCCAGGGTCCGAGAAAGCCTCTCCTGACCTCCTGCCTCAAGGTGGATGGGGTCGGGGGGAAGGAGCAGGGACGCGTGCACGCATGTGAGCTCAGTGCTGGCTCACACATGCTACCAGCACCAACAAAGGCACATCCAATGCTGACACACATGCACCCAACATCGGCACATGTACACATAGCACCGGCACACACACAACACCGACACACATCTACACATACACCCAACACTGGAACAACATACATACTCTCATGGGCACAGTGACATATAAACAATGCCTACAATTCTGACACATGTATAATGCCATTACAACATACACACACAACACTGACACACACACAGCCTGCTGCTGATGTGGATACAAGTGACATACTGAAACACACCCCTCATGATACACAAATGAACTTACTGTTGACATATCTACACAAACACTCAACACTGAAATACACACATTACAGACAAATAAAAATTACATATCATCCAACACTAATGTACACTCACACACACCCCTGACACACATTCATGCAATACCGACACGCACGCACACACACACTGACATCACATATGCACATGCTGACACATTCCTGTTCATGGTGCTGACATGCTCACAACGCTGATACACATACAGACACAACAGACACACACTGACCCACATTCTGTAGACACACCTAATACCTATCAGCATCCACATCCAAGCGACACCTACATGCTGTGGTGAGAGCCTAATTCTGCCAGATACGCACATGCTAGTGATGCTGGTGTGTGTATTTGTCATCTAGCACTCACACAAAAGTTAATGATGCATGTGCATATAACCTGCACACACCTACACACAATACACACCCCTGCCCCCCGCCCCACAAACCCACCAGTGGTTCCCTTTGCTCAGTGCCCCGGTCATCACAGAGCATCTTTTCTGCTTTCAACGCAGGCGCTGAGCTGGACAGAAAGGATGTCTCGGCGCCACCCTCGAGGAGCTTTGCCTCCAGTGGGGAGATGGACACACAAACAGACCACACCACCCTCGTGGAAATTACAGGCAACTCATATGCAGCACTTACCCCACACCCCTCACTGTTTTCAGCACTTTAAATGTATAAATGTTTAAAATATTCACAACAATCTTTGGAAATAGGTGTTATTATTAGTCTTAGTTTGTAGAGGAGGGACCTGGGCACAGAGAGGCTAAACAGTTTGCCCAAGGTCACACAGTTCTGAAAGGTAGAGCTGGGATTTGAACCCAGGCTATCTGGCTTCCAAGTGTGTGTAACCTCTACATACGCAGTTTCCTCACATCACCCACGTGCCCCTCCATCACAGATCCAGCCAGGCCTACACACACAGACAAACGCCCGTGGCCCTGGCACAGACCATTGGGGACGACCTGCCTAGGTGAATCCGCCTGCTTTCTGGGAGGCTGTGAGCAAGGAGGGCCCAGTTGGAGGAGCTCACAGCGGCCTGCCTCTGAGGAGAGGGTCAGTTCGCCTGGAAAAGGCCCCGCAGAGGAGTCCCGAGGGCCGGTGGGCGCGGGAGGGTGCTTCCCAAGGGGTCTTGTCTGAACGGCAGCTTTCCTGCCTCTTGCCTTTCCAGTCCCTGGGGCCTCCCCTCCACCTGTGTCCCTGATCTCCTCTGCATGTCACCAGCTCAGGCCGCTTTATGCACCTGGGACCCCCAGAGCCAGGGCCTGGGGGAGGGATGCTGCCAGGGAGTGAGGAGCAGCCAGGGAACCTGTTTTCTCAAACAGGAATGGGGAAGGTGAGTCAGGAAGTGAGGTAGCGATGAGCGGGGTCCAGAGGTTCGGCTCTTTGGGACAAGTTCTGGAAAGCTGTTTTGGGTTGCCGCCTAGTGACCAAGACTCTGGAACTGGACTGACCACATTCAGTCCCTGTTGAGACCTTGAATGCTTTTTCCGAAAAAAAGCGTTCCACCCCCGTGGGCAGGCCACTTAACCCAATCCTCATGTTCCCTGTCTGAAAAACAGAGGTCACAGATCACCTGCCATGCAGGATTACTGGGAAGGTTAAATGATATGACACATGTGAAGTGCCTGGCTCCGTGGGGTGGGATCTCCTGGCTCCCCTGTCCCTTCAGCTGCTGAGTTCTTAGGACTTTTGCCAAGGACAGCTCCTGTGCACCCATAATTCTACACCTGTGGTTACATGCCCGTGGACACACACCCATGGTTACATAGCCACGGTTATACACCTGTGGTTGGGCCGGGAATCTGGAGAGGGGCTTGGCTCTCCTTCTGGGAGGGAATCTCAGACCCAGGCAGTGCCCAGCATCTGGTCTGGGGGCCAGTGGGCTGGGGAATTACTATGGATTGAATCGTGTCTCCAAAATCCATACACTGAAGCCCTACCTCCCAATGTGATGGTATTTGGAGGTGGGACCTTTCGAGCGGTTAGGTTTAGATTAAGGTCGTGAGGGTGGGGCCCCATGACGAGGTTAGTGCCCTTACGGGAACAGACACGGGGGAGCTTGCTCTGACCACCGCTCCCCGCACCAGCACGTAGAAGAGGCCATATGAGACACAGTGAGACGATGGCTGACTACCAGCCCGGGAGAGGGTCCTCGCCCGGACCCAGCCATGCTGGGGAGAGCTGGGCTGAGGCTGGCACCGAGACCTGGCCCTGTCCCTGACCAGGCTGTAGCCCAGTACTTGTCTTACATCTCTTTTCTCACCTGTAAAATGGGGGCTGTGTGAGACTCTCTCTGCACACCTGCTCCATTCTGACCCCGTGGTACCCTGGATTCAGGGCTTTTCCCAGCTCCTGGGTGAGTCTCTGACCGGGAGAGGTGGAAGGCACACCGAATACCCCCAGCTGCCGGCCTCCCACCCTGTTTGCCGAGCTGTGGCTTTGTGGTGGGAGAGGGAGGAGGAGGATGCTTCCACTGGCGACCCTCCTCTCTGTGGTCTGGAGCATCAGGGTGACACTCTGGCTGGGCCTTCCCAAGGCATTTCTGGAAAGAGGGATGTGGGCCAGAACACTGAACACAAGTGTTTATATCCAGGGTCTCCAAGCCCTGGGGACTCACTGACACTGCCCTGTGGCTCTCTCCTTTCTCCATCAGCCCAGCTGCCCCCCACCTCAGCCCAGCTGCCCCCACGTCAGCCCAGCTGCCCCCCACCTCAGCCCAGCTGCCGCCCACCTCAGCCCAGCTGCCCCCACCTCAGCCCAGCTGCCCCCCACCTCAGCCCAGCTGCCCCCACGTCAGCCCAGCTGCCCCCACCTCAGCCCAGCTGCCCCCCACCTCAGCCCAGCTGCCTCCCACCTCAGCCCAGCTGCCCCCACCTCAGCCCTGCTGCCCCCACCTCAGCCCAGCTGTCCCCACCTCAGCCCAGCTGTCCCCACCTCAGCCCAGCTGCCCCCCACCTCAGCCCAGCTGCCCCCCACCTCAGCCCTGCTGCCCCCACCTCAGCCCAGCTGCCCCCCATCTCAGCCCAGCTGTCCCCACCTCAGCCCAGCTGCCCCCCACCTCAGCCCTGCTGCCCCCACCTCAGCCCAGCTGCCCCCACCTCAGCCCGGCTGCCCCCCATCTCAGCCCAGCTGTCCCCACCTCAGCCCAGCTGTCCCCACCTCAGCCCAGCTGCCCCCCACCTCAGCCCTGCTGCCCCCACCTCAGCCCAGCTGCCCCCACCTCAGCCCAGCTGCCCCCCATCTCAGCCCAGCTGCCCCCCACCTCAGCCCAGCTGCCTCCCACCTCAGCCCAGCTGTCCCCATCTCATCCCAGCTGCATCCCACTTCAGCCCAGCTGCCCCCATCTCAGCCCAGCTGCCCCCCACCTCAGCCCAGCTGTCCCCCACCTCAGCCCAGCTGCCCCCACCTCAGCCCAGCTGCCGCCCACCTCAGCCCAGCTGCCGCCCACCTCAGCCCAGCTGCCCCCCACCTCAGCCCAGCTGCCCCCCACCTCAGCCCAGCTGCCCCCACCTCAGCCCAGCTGCCCCCCACCTCAGCCCAGCTGTCCCCACCTCAGCCCAGCTGCCCCCCCACCTCCCCTCACATCAGCCCAGATGTTCCCCCACTTCAGCCAACCGCTTTTGCAGTATAAGCCGCTCTGTTCCCATCATTAGTCAAGATGGCCTTCCCATATCCGCCCAGCTGCTTCCCAACACCAGCTTAGTAGCTCTCTCACATCTCCCTATTCCCCGGTTTCATTCCAGATGTGCCCCCCTGCCACCCAGCTTTGCTACCTTATTAAACCAGCGGTGGTGCCCTCTCACGAGGCCAGGTGTCCTGCCCCGCCTGCTCGGATGTTCTGCCCCCACATCAGCCCCGCTATTCCTCCTCAAGTCAGCCCAGCTGCTCCTCCACATCTGCTCGGCATCTTTCCCCATACCAGCCCAGCTGCCTGCCCGCCCCCGGCATCAGCCGGCTCTTCCCTCCTTGTATTCGTTCCTTGGTTCTGTTTTCTGGGACCCTTCTCAGGGACCGGAAGGGGTATACTGGCTTTCCCAGGAGGCTTCTCTGGCATTGCTAGAGGAGCCATCCCCTTGCTCTGCTCCAACTTTCCTCATTCACGTGGGAAGTAGGGGCACGTCTTCTGGTCTCATCCTGGGGTCATACCCTGCTTTCCCTGAGAGGGACAGGGTCGGGGAAGGAAGCACCCAAGGCTGGAAGAAGATGGAGAGAGTTCAGGCACCGCCGGTCCCCTATTGACAGGAGGGACCTGGGCATCATTGCTGATCCCTTCCAGAGCCGGGGTGAGTACCTGGCGTTACCCCGTCCCCAAGGAGGCAGGAGGAGCCTCAGGCATTCCAGTCACCTCAGCCCAGACAGGAGAGATGGCCCCTCAACACCCCCTTCCCCAGCCCAACGGGAGCAGCCCCTGAAATCATCTTCCCCACCCTAGTCTGAACCCCAGAGGAGAAAAGACAGATTCTGATTAAATATGCAAATTCAAGCAGATGGCAGAGCATGGTGATGGACGGGCTGTCAGGAGAGCATGTCACCACGTGATGAGTGTGTGTGTGTGTGTGTGTGTGTGTGTGTGATTAGCGTCGGGGACACTGCGTGGGTGGGGTGGAGCATGGGGGGGCACCGCCCCTGGCGGATGGGGCTGGACTGTGTGGGCTGGAGGGAGGGGGAGGAGGGAAGGGAATGACGGTCCACGTGGGTCAGCCTGGGACGCCCCTGTGGCCAGCTCTCCAAGCCAGGATGCTAATTCCACCAGATCAGGGCTGGGATGGGAGGGGATTCATTAGTATAATCTGTACCTGTATCTCTGCTGTTGCCATCGGCCAAACAATAAAAGACACAATATTTACACAACTTACCAGGGGAAGCAATATTGGGCCATTGATTTTGTGTCCCTCGGATTTTCACGGTCTAAACCTTAATGGTTTTTAATCATAAAATATTAGCGCCGCAGGGCACTTAGCATGGGCACCTTGCTGGTGAGGAATGGCCCTCCCCCCCAGCCCCCCACGGCTCCCGGGGAAGTGCCCGTGGAGGAGGGGCCAATGTCCTCCACACACACGCCCAGGGCAGTAGAGCCTCCGGAAGCCTGCTGTGGAATTGGCCTGGGCACAGCTGGGGGAGTCCCTGGAGAACAGAGCATCATATGACCAGTTCTCCCCCTACCCCAGTTCTGGAGGCAGAGCTAGAGTGAGGAAATTAACTCATTCTCAAAGAATGGAGATTGGTTTTCATTAAGCGCTTTTAAAATAACAGCTTTTGCCTTTGTCTTTTCCTCCCCCAGATGCACCCTTTACCCTAGCTCAGTTTGGGGGCTGCTACACACCTCTCAAATCTCCTAGGTGGAGAGGTCCTTAAGGGTCGGATGAGGTGGCATCACTTCTGTATCTTCAGCACCTGGCCCAGTGCCTGAAGCCTCACTGGCGCTCAGGGTTGGCTGAATGAATGAATGAGTGAATGTGCTGGGTTCTGAAGGCAGGTTTCAAAGAGAGGCTTCTTATTCATTCAGCAAGTATTTACTGATCACCTACTATGTGCCTGGTGTCACGGGTGAATCTGACCCAGGTCCTGTGCAGTGGCCAGGGAGGCAACCCCGCCCCGCAGGTCCGGTGTTCTGGGGGTGGGCTCAGAGAAGGGAGCCTGGAGGATGAGGTGGAAAGAGCTTTGCATCACGGGGTTTGAGACTCCTGGATGAAGGGGACTACTCTGAAGCGCCAAACTTGTGAGATGTTGAAATCTGAGCACATCACAACTCAGCTCCTTGTCCCAGTTAGGGTAGGCTTCCCGATGGGGAGAATGAGGTTTGGCTTTGTGTGTGCTTGACTGTGTATGTGTGTGTATATGTGTGTGTGAGGAGGCCTTGCCCAACTGCCTAGGAGAGGCTGGTTTCTCGGGTGCAGAGGCAGAGGTGGGCGGCGGGCGGTTGCAGCTGTTGTTTATTTTTTCTAAAACTGAACTCACTGCCCACCCCACCCTGCAACTCCCCTCCCCAGCGCCTGTGGGGAAGTCAATAGTAATGGATTAAACAGCAAGGAGAAGGCTGAAAGCACAATTGGAAGAAAGATAAAGATAATTAAAACTAATTCCAACTGTTCCCAGAGAAATCAATTTAATAACTTTAGTGTGTCTCCAAACTTGTTCCTGAGGCTCTGCGGCGCTGAGCAGAGGGCATGCATTGGAGTGTGCGGTGTGGTGTACAGACACGGGTGTCTGTGTATGCAGGCTCTTGTACATGCATGTGTGTGTGCATGCTTATATGTACACATGTACGTGTTTTGTGCATGCAGGGAACACACAAGTGCATTGGCAGCAATTCCTCTGAGTCTCTGTGGGACACAAACTCATAGCCTCCCCTTTGACCCCAGGTGAAAGGGGCAAGAGAGTCAGGGTGGCTAGGTGGCTCAGACCTCTACTATACCAAGGCCCTTTCTCTTGCCTGCTTTAGAGGCTTCCAGGCTCGTCCAACTCCCCTTTATACATACAGGGAAATTGGGGCCCAGAGAACGAAGTCTGCCATGGCTCAGGCAGCAAGTGAGAAGTGGAACTGGCACTAGAATGCTGAGTTTTCTCTGCTGAAGGGCTTCCCTGGCCATTTGGGCAGGGCAGCCAGGGATGGAGGGGGAGGTAGGTCTGACCTCGTATGGCTGGGAGCTCCCATGTGAACAGCCCCAAATTCACACACTCACTCATTCTTCAAACAGGCTGAGCGCCTACTGTGCGTTAGGCTCTGTGGGTTCTCAGAGGAGGTGATGTACAAGAAGTGCTCAGCACGTAGTTTTCTCTTCTTGTGAGCCTTGGGTTTCCTGGAGGGGGTCACCCAGTGAGCAAGGAGCCAGGAAATAGTGCATGGCCACATGGTTGCCTGGAATCACGGGGATGGATGGGATGACCTTTCCCAGCACCCCCAGGAGAAGGCATCTGGGTATCCGTATCCTTGGTCCACCCTTCCGCAGTGGGCCTGGAGCTGCGGGGCCAGGCATCAGTTCCTAGTATCTCCTCTAGATGGCAGCATTGGCGAGCAGGAGCCTTGAAGGAGGTGACCGGAGGGGGCTGGGCGGGCCATGGCTCTCTTGCTCCCAAGCCCCTAGCCCTCCCCTCTGTCTGAGAGTGTCAGTGGTGAGGGGAAGCAGGGAGGAGACAACTCTAGAATTCCTTGGCTGGGGAGGAAGTCCTGTCCCTTCTTTTCTGGAGACAGTCCCTCTAGAAGTTAAAGATTTCCTCCTTTAACTTCAGCAAGTCTAGGGGTCCAGGGAGGACAGGAAGTGACTGCAAACTCTTCTCTCAAAAACCCTCTCACCCTTGGGAGTGGAGTCTGCAAGGGCGTGGGTGAGAGGAGGTCTGGCAGCAGGCTGGGGGCACCCACGGAAGCCAGAGATGCCCAGCAGGCAGCCCCCCAGCCCAAGGCGCCAGGGATGAGCATCGGAAGCCCACTGTCCTCTGTCTGCTCCACTTTTCTTGGTGTTCTCTCCTTTCTCTCTCTTCCTCTGGGAAGCCAGGGAGGAGCTGATGGGACCTGTCAGCAGCTCCATAGGGCTGCAGATGAGGAGCTGGAGGTGGGAGGGAGGTGGGAGCTAAGGGGGCAGAGTTCTTGGCCAGGCCCCCAGTAGAGCCCCTGGGGGCTCCACATTCCCTAGTCTCAGTTCTTTTCAACCACAGGAGAAGCTCAGGAGAAGTCCTAGGCTCTCTGGGCAGCTGCATCTGCGGTGACCTGGATGTGGGGCTAAGGGCCCCAGGCCTCCTGGTGTCCTGGAGGTATCTGGATGGGTGGCTCCTTCTCACACCCGCCATCCCAGCACCTCTCTGAACTTCCTGGGGGTGGTGGGGGCTGGGAGGCACCCCTAGATCACAGAGGAGAGACACTGATGGCCATTCTCAGTCTGCGGGTGCGCTGGGGAGGGACAGAGGGTGAATCGAGGCTATGGGGCTCTTGAGTTGCCGGCTGGGCCCCAGGGTGTGGGGGAAGCAGCTGCTTAGAAAGGGAGAGTGTTCAAGGACAGGTCACGGAGCCCTGACAGCCCAGCCGGCTGCCAGCATTCTGGCCACAAAGCAGTAAAGCAGCTGGGCGGTGGGCGGTGCCTGGGGCCAGGACACAGGAGGCCTGAGTGCGGGCATCTGTCTGGTCTGCTAAGGATTCCTGGTGACATTGAGCAAGTCACTTACTCTCAGTCTTAATTTCAAAACCTGATACATAATAATAATAAACTAACAACAGCAACAGCAGTAGGGATAATAAAAACAATGGCTCCCTTCCATTGAATCTTTACGTAGAACGCAGCATTTTACCTCAGTTATTTTATTTAATGTTTACAACCGGCCTGTGGGCACTTGAAAGGGTGAGTGACTTGGCTAAAATAAAACACCACAGAGCAAGAACTCAGACCCAGGGCTGCCTGACGCCCTCCCATGTCCTTGCCATTGGGCCATCAGCTCTTTCTTTGGTGGAGTGGCAGGGGGCGGACCCTTCTTTTCTGATGTTTCCAAGGAGACTTAGAAGGGGGAGAGTGAAAGGGGGGTCATTGTAGGGTTCCAGATTTAGCCAATAAATGTACAGGATGCCTCGTTACATTTGAATATGAAGCTATACATTTTTAATATATTCCATGTGCTATCTGGGATACACTTATAACAGAAGAGTATTTGTTGTCTATCTGGCAACCCTGGTCTGCAGAATGCACTTTACGGTGCACTTATGCATGGCCAGGCATCGAGAGTCTGGAGGTGTGTGGACCATGCCTAAGTTTCATTCACTGCTGGGGGTGCCTCTTTGGATTATTTCTTTGTCTGCAAAACGGGGACGAAGGACTCCTTCCTCCTTCCTCCTGAGGAGGCTGAAAACATCCAGTGCCCAAGGGGATGTGAGTGGTTTTGAAGAATCCAGAGAACTTGGCCAAGGTGAGCCCTGGTCTGGTTAGTGGTGGGTTCCAGGCTGTCCCCAGCCCCTGCCCCACCTCTTGGCACTCACGGGGAGCCCCCCAGCCCACCCCCACCCCCGCTCTATGGGATCCCATGAAGAGAAGGCTGTGTCCACGGTAGGGCTCAGCCACACTTCACAGGAAACCAGTGGCCTTTTGAACCTCTTGGGGAGGTGCCTTGGCCAGTGATGGGCCCCAGAGGAATGGCGTGCAGCACAATGCTCCCACCGTCCAGCCTGGGGAAGCCCCTCACGCCTCGGAGTCTCCGTTTCCTCGTCTGTGGCGGTGGTGGGGAGGGGCAAAAAGGATCCTTATCTCACAGGGTGGTGGGAGGTTGCAAAGAAACGGCCGAGGTGGCTGCTCAGGACATGCTGGCCGTGCCCCACCCCAGCTCTGTCTTGTTGCCAGGGACGCAGATCATGTCACTGCCCCGGCCAGCTCACTGAAAAAGAGGACCCTGCCATCACCAGCATCACTGTCATCTGCTGTAGGTGGATAATTGGATGGAGAATGGTGGTTCCCAATGGTTTGGTTGAGACTTGCCCACTGGGTGGGGGTAAGTGACAGGGACACTCAGATGTGCCCATACCAACACCTGGGCACCGATTCTCTCTCTCTCTCTCTCTCACACACACACACACACACACACACACACACACTTTCCCTCCACTGTTTGCCTGGGGTCCGCATTTTCCTCTGTGAAACATGCGGTCAGACGTGCACCCTGCACACACCTCATCTATCAGCAAGGCTTCTCCTTCATGTGCTGGTCCGTCATGGGCTTCTGCCCCCAAGGGCTGAGCTATGGGCTTACAAAGGGTCCATGGCCCTTGTTTCCAAATCTGTTTATGCCAATGGCACTTGTTACTAAAAGCGCGTAGTTTATCTAAATAATACATAAACCCAAATATAATGAGCACACAAAAAATTCTTGTTTCTATAAAGCAAAATCGAAGTCTTTAGAAAGACTCTATCAAGGTGAATTGCTAAAAAAAATTGCTGTCAAATTAGATGGGGATAAGCAACTGTAAAGTAAGATTGGAAACAAAATTGTAAAACTCTAGAAGATTCGGCATTCACATCACTTTACAAGTGTCTTTTAAGTTCATGCTCCACTTTAGAGAAATTGAAATAGGAAGTCAGGAATGCTGTGTTCTGGACTTAGCTTACTCAGGAAGACAACACAGCTCCCATCAGCAGACCCAGAGACAAAGGGAAGACAAAGAAAACTAAAAAGGCAAGCCACTTGTATGCTGAGAGTTGAAATAAAATGTTGGAACTGTAAAAGTGTGTAATTTTTTAAATGATTTCTTCCGGAACCAAATTTTCGATTCACCCATCACCGTCATCTGCCCCAAACTAATGGTATTAGATTAATCAGAAGGCTTTTCCTGTATCGAGGGACATGTCGGAACTCAATTATTGTTACACGCCCTCTTAAGTATATCCATGTACACATACAACTGTGCCTGCACACACACACCCTACACACACATAGATATGCCCAGATACATACACGCAACCAAACCTTGTACTTACATGGAGACATATGGCTACGCACACTCTCATACCTCAGGCTCCCACGGACACTTAGATGCACACAGATATCTGTTCACAGGTACAACCCCATCAGTAACGCCCACACGCAAGCCTGCGCACACATGCGTATGTGCACACACAAGCTGCATCTTCTTTTTCTTCTGCAAGAACAGCCAAGGCAATAAGCAGAGGTTAGTTTTTAATAGACAGTTTGAACCTTGGTGTTTTTCTCCCCTTGGCCCAGCGGGGGGCTGGGGAAGACATGGAGGGAGGAAGAGCGAGAATAACGAGGGACCCCGTGGGAGGAGTCAGGCCTCCGGGCTGGAGTTATCTAGCTGGCACCTGGCTTGGGGAGACATGTGGAGGTGCAGGTGAGCTGGGATCCAGCTGCATTATTGAGCGCCTTGTTCTGCTTTCATTTAAAATGTAGCCCGGACTGCCCGAGGAGGTGGCTGTTCCAGAGTTCCGGGACAGAGGTGGGGGTTGCAACTCCTGGAAAACGGGGTTGGGGACAGTGGGTTCTGTGGGGATCCTGGGCTCAGCTTGGCCTGTTCATTCCAATCTCTCCCTTGCCAGGCTTGGGGAGATCCATCAGGTTCTCTGGTCTGGGGCTTCCCAAACATGCACCGCTTCAGACCTCCTGCACCTGAATCTCATGAAGTCAGCCTAAGAGATCTGCATATTTAAAGTTCCCCAGGTGATCCTGAGGAGCAGCAAGGTTGGGAACCCCTAGTGGAGAACACCGCCCTGCTACAGAAAGACCTCCCTCTGGGGATTCCCAGAAATGTGCCATCTCCTGGGTGGCTCTTCTCTTCAGGATCCTGTGTGATCTCGGCTGGGCTTGAGGAGATTTCTAAAACAAGGAATACAGAGAGTCTTGGGATTCTGGGAGCTGGAAGAAACCTAATACATGGATCCTCTATTTTTATAAAAGGGAAGGCAGAAAACTAGAGGAAAAAGGACTTGCCCAAGGCCATTCAGGAATCAGTGGTGTGGGCAGGATTTGAACATGAGCCATCTGGTTCCAAACTTCCTAGTTTGTATATCAGTCAGCATAGGCCAGGTGTGGCCATAATAAACAATCCCCAAGTCTCAGTGGCTAACGGGGGTCAGCAGAGCCTCTGTTCATCGTAGTCGCTCTATCCATCTGAGTCAGCTGGTGGGCAGAGCAGCCGCCATCTTGGATTTTGCCAGTTGCCAGACAGAGGGACAAAGGGCTCTGAAGGTGCGTTGGCACTTAAATGCTCGGGCCTGGGAGTGAGCACATCACAACAGAAGTGTGCAGATGGGCAGAACTAGTCTCATGCCTCACTTCCAACCACAGGAAGTGCAACTTTACCATTTGCCAGGAAGGGGGACCAATTGGAAACATTTAGTGAATCTTGTCTACTCTCTGCTAATTGCATGTGACAGGGGACCCAAGAGCCCTGCTGTGTCTCCAAAAAGGGCCCTGTCAACTGCCAGCCTGGTTAGCCTAGCCTCCCCTCTTCAATCCAGTCCCAGACTCCCCAGCTCTGTCTCTGCAACTCCAGGTCTCCCTACCCACCGCTTCCCTATTCTTATCCTCTCTTAGGCCCACTGTCTCCTTTTCCTCGTGCTCCAATCCAGGGGCTCTGGGTTTCAGTCCTGGCTTTGCCTTTTGCCCACTGTGCTGGATGATCCGGATTTCATCCTCCCTCATCCAGGAGGCCTCAGTCTGCCCATCCGTACACTGGGACTCTGCCTCTGCATCTTGGCCCCAGTGCCTCTTGTGGGAAGTGTTTCTGGCGGCCTCTATGTGTTGAGACAACAGACCTGGGGGAACAGACTTTATTTTTCCTCCTCTCCTATCCCTGTTTTAGAAGATCCCACATATGTTGGGCCTGAAAGCATCCCACGCGTCCTGGGAGCGGAAGGGGCTGCTGCCTCTGCCAGGAAAATCCCTTCTGGGAGGTGAAGAGCTCTTCCCAGAGCGGGGCCAGGCCAAGCCACTCCCCTTCCTCCCCCTTCCTCCTCTTCGCTTGCGTGGGAATGGGGGCCACGCCGGTCAGGGCATCAGGCTGCGGCTGGGCCCAGGGCTCTGCCAGCTCACCTCCCTCTTACCTGGAGACAGCCACGAAGTGAGTTCTCCATCTGCAGGGATTTCGGTGTGACATTGGGAAGGACTTCCCGGCAAGGGTAATTCCAGGATGGGGGAATGGAGGACAAGAAACTCTTCTCTGAGACAGATTTAATTTTAATTAGTTACAAAGCTTAAACCTTTCTCACATTTTACAAGTCACTAATATCACAAAAGTAATGCATCTGGACTGTAAACAACAAAATGCAGGCGTTTGTGGAGTAGAGAGAGTACACCCCTCCGCCCCCCAGGCCCACTCTCCAGGGCGTCACAGTCAGCAGCTCAGTGCGTGTTCTTCCAGATCTTTCCCCATATACATACAAATAAGACCTGAAGGTTTTATGATTTTTCTTCATGAAAATGGGATTGAATATTGGTTATAGATACAGATCTGCCACCCACTTACCCATTCGTTTTTCAGACCCCGCTATGTGCCTGGCTCCTCGTCAGGCCTCAGGCTCTTGCGTGCCCCTCCCTGCTTGAATGCCCTAATGTGGCTGGGGGGAGGGTGTGGGAGGGAGGCGACCCAGGCTCTGGGAGAGGCTGGTGTCTGGAGAAAGCCGTTTGTTCATGGGACGGTTGGACAGTGGCCTGACTAGGCAGACTCTGAAGCAGAGATGGGGGGTAAAGAGGTGGTGCTGGCCTCGTCACAGGGGATTGGAGGGAACAGGGTTTAGGCCAGCCGGGTCTGGGGCAGCCAAGATGGTCTCTTCTCCAGTCAGGTAGGATTGAGGCCACTCAATGGACTTGTGAAGCCAGCTGTCTTAGGTTTCTAGGTTGGGGAAGTGGTGGGGTCTCATCATTTATTGAGTGCCCATGGCATGCCAGACTTTTTCACATATTGGTGAATCCTCGAGGCACTTTTGCCCCTTCTAGAGCTATCTGAATTAAATGCCACCTCCTCCAGGAAGCCTTCCTTTGGAGCAGATGTGTGGGTGTCTTTCTCTTGCTGCTAGGATCCCTTGTGCTTTTTTTCCCACTTTCTTTGTACCCCCTTCAAGGCAATGGCCTGTTTGTAGGTTCTTTCCCACCCCACGGGACTGTAAACAGCTCCCTGAGGACAAAGACTATAGTCCGGTTTAAGGCCGCATTTACCATTTCTAGCACATGGAGCCAGTCTTGGCCCCAGAAATGACTGCAGCTTCCTGATGACGCCACACAGATGCAAGATTTTTGGTGGGACCTGTGGTAGGAGCTGTCCTTCTCCAAGCCTTTCCTTTCTCTTCTCTAGAATGGGAACTACTCTCCCTGCCCTCTCCTGCTCTCCATCTTGCCCCAGCCAGCAGATTCCGCGTAAGTGTCTGGGGTGGACTCAGAACCTTTCCAAGGAGAATGATGAGTCTCTGCACATCCTTGTTACAGCTCAGATACCTTCTTTGATGGGGAGCTCGCCGGCACTCACAGAGTCCCTTCCTGTCTCCTGAGAACTGTTCCTTGAGAGGAAGAGAGGGACTTGCTAGTCTCTCAGGTTGGGACCCATAGCCAGTCAGCCCAAGATTGGCCCCGGACACCAGCCAACAAGCTCCACCTGCCTTTTATAAATGAAGAAACTGCCTCCGGAGAGGGGAAGTGACTTGCTCAAGGTTACACAGCAAGTGAACAGAGGATTGGAACCCCTGCTCCTGACTCCTAGTCTGGTGCCCCTGCCCCCAGGTGAGGTCCTGGTTGCGACCTCCGGCCTCGCTGGCCTAGGGAGCTTCCTCTGCCTCAGGGATCTGTTGGCAGCTTCCCCAGCCTGGGCGTCCCTCTCGGGACTGCCCGCGCGCCAGGTCCCTGGGACGGAGCCGACGGGGCCGGAAAGGCTGGAGTTCACCGCCCACCCGTTACCTTGCCTCCTCCTTCTCTGGCTCCTCTCATTTTTCCTCTGAAAGGAAAAAATTAATAGAAAATGTAAGTGAGCAATCTCGGGGACGAGGCGGGTTTTCATTATTTGCGCTGGGGAAGGCGGGCTGGGGCGAGGATCCCAGTGAAGCATGGATTCTGCCAGGAGCCTCGGGAGATAATTGAGCGGCAGCGGCAGAAGCGGTGGCGGCACCGGGAGGCGCGGGTGCGGGAGCTGTATTATCATTAGAATTTACATGACACATTAGCCAGAAGTGGCAGCGTTCATCTTTCTAACCAAATCCCATTTACCAAATGAGCAGCCGACACTTGTTTTATCAGCTGGCTCTGTTCACCACGTGCCTGCGGGCTCCAAGAGCTCCGAAGTGGCTCCTTTGGCCAGGGAAGGGGAGGCCACTGACGTTTATTCAGGGCCCACTGTGTGCCAGACGCTTTCTGACAAGTCACTGAGTTCTCACAGTACCCCTGTGGGCAGTCAGTGGCTTTACACCCATTTTCTGGACAGGGAAACTGAGGCACGGAGAGGCAAGGCTAGGCTTCAGTTTTGCATTGTTCTGGCAATAATAATAGTAAACTTAAAAGGGTGAACTGAAAGCAGAAAGAGGTTGAAACTGAAGGCAGACTTCCTGGGTATGAATCTTAGTTCTTCCACTTGCCAGCTCCGTGGCCTCGGGCAAGTTACTTAACTTCCCTGAACCCCGCTGTCTGCACCTGCAGAATGGTATTGATAATAGTACCTACATCAGGGCTGTTGTGAAGACTAAATGCCATGCTGGAAACAATTCACAACGATCAAGCTCTTGCTATCCATTGCTTATTACTATTATTATTTTTATCGCTTGCATTCCTTGTAGCCCTAAGTGTGTGCTAGGCTCTCTGCACTCCTGCTAACATGTGATCTTCCCAGCAGAGCTGGATTTTTTTTTGTTTCGTTTTGGTTTTTTCCTGATGAGACACCTGAAGCTCAGAGGTGAATTGGTTTGCCCAAGGCCACCCAGCTCCTGAGTGGTAAAGCTGTTTGCTGGAATCGGGTCTTTCTGAGACCCGGGCCTGTGTCTCTCTGGCTGCACCAACTGCTTTCCTGCCCAAACGGGGTTCCCTCTCAGGGCAGGAGGGTTAGTCCCTTCACAACAATGGTGCACTTTGAGCCACCTCCCCCAACCGCCCCCTCTCCGACTGGCCCCTCTTTGTTTCTCCTTTCTGCCCAAAGAGACCTGCAGCACTGAGGGCGGGGCTGTCTGCTCAGCCCCACTGCTTCTGCCCCCAGGAGTGTCTGCAGCGGAGCCCATCATTCACATGGGGAGGTGGTAAGGGCTAATGGCGGGGAACCCCTGATTGAGCACCTACTATGCGCCAGGCCCTGGAGTGAGACAGAGATGAATGGGGTGCAGCTTCCAATGACAACACAAAGGGTATCACCATCAGAACATGATTAATTGCAGCGGGAACTACACGGACAACAGCCCGCTCCAGTTTGCAGATGGGAGAGGCCTGCCCTGAACCAGCAGCCAGAATCTCAGGTGCTGTGATGACGGGCTTGTTTATTCATAGGGCAGATATTTATCGATCACCTACTATGCAGCAGGCACTGCTCTAGGTGCTTGGGGCTACCCCTGGGAACAGCCAGACACGGTCTCTGCTCCCGTGGAGTATAAAATCCTAAGCAGATGAGAAAAAATAATGACATAAAGCCATAATAAGCCAATTTCAGATGGTAAGTGCTCTGAAGACAATGAAAAAGGCTGCTGGAGCAGCGGGAGGGAGGCAATGTTAGATACCGAGGTCAGAGGATGCATCCCCGAGGAGGTGGCATTTGAACGGTGACCTGCACTAGGAGAAGGAGCCACCCATTCAAGGATCTGCAGGACGGGTGTTCCAGGTGGGGGAAACATACGGTGGGGGGAAGGTTCTGGAGAGGAAACGAGCTTGGCTGGTTGTACAAACGAGAGTGGCCGGGGGTGGTGTGCAAGGAGAGGGTGGAAGGAGATGAGGTGAGACATCAGGCCCCAGTCCCTGGTTAAGGAGGAGGGGACATTCACAATCTCCAGGCCTTCACGGTGACTACCTCTTCTCTGAGTGGCCTCTCCATTCTCCTGGTTGGCCTCTTTGCCTCTCTTTCTACTGCCATCAATGGCCCTTTCTGCTCCAAGGCCCTCTGGACACACCTCAAGGGTCACAGCTATCTCCTGGAGCCAGGGGCCTGCCATCCCCCTTCCCTACCGCACCCCTTGCCCCCTCCGCCTGCAGCCTCAGCTCCTGCTACTCCCGGGCTTTGTACCCTGCACTCCGGGTTCTCTCACACCTCCGGGTCTTGCCTGTGCTGTGCCTTCCTCTTGGAGTTCCTTTCTCTTTCTCCGCTTGGTAAGGGAAGGCTGACAACCCATCCTCCGAGTGCCTCGGTCCCCATGCTCCCTGTCTTAGAGCACAGGACACACTGTGTTAGAATCACCTGTTTCGCATAGCAGGGGTCTTATTCATAGATGTTTGAAGAATCAAAGAACATGACCATTCTTGGCTTTGACTCTGTAACGCTTGGGGATTCCTGGCTGGGATTGTAGCTGTCGGCCTCTGGGACCTCCCCGAGGTGGGAAGGGGCTCAAAGGGGATTTCCCCACCTGGTTCCCACCGCTCTCCCATGGGGGTACCCTGCCTAGTGACCTAGCGGGGCTGAGCAGCCCCCTGGACTCAGGAGTCTGTACTTTTATGAGCCAGGAAATAACTTGGAGATGCTCTGTCAAGCACAAGATATAAATTGCAGGCAGTTTTTAAACGTTTGGAGAGATTGCTTTTTGAGTGGCAACCTGCATCTGTGAGAATCAGGAGGGGGCGGGGCAGAGAATCATTTACTTTTCTCTATTCTCTCTCCTGCCTGGGGCTCTGTCACTTCTTGGCTGAGCGGGACCCCAGCTCAGGCCTGGAGTTAAGAGGTCAGAGGCTCCACGCAGTGGGTCTCCAGGTTCAGCCTGTGACTTTCCCGCTGCTGGGGGAGGGGCGGGGTGGACAGGCTGGCAGACAGTGTCACAGGCCTGCCCGCTGGATGGCAGGGCTCCTTCTCCCTCTCCCGTCCCAGATGAGAGGGGCTGGGGGCCTGGCAGCAAAGCTTCTCTGCTAGACTGACTTTCAGGCTGTGTTTGCTTTTGGCTTAGCCACACTCATCAAATCCATGGAGGCCCCAGCTCAGCATTTCCTAGACCTTCCAGGGCCATAGGCTGGGACTTTGTGTCCCAGCTGTGGGGGCCACTGGGGGTTCGGAGATCCTTCTGATGAGAGATCATCTGTCAACCAGGGTGATTGCAGTGGGGTCAACTGCTGACCTCAGAAGCAATTATTCATTTGTTTCTTCGATCCTTTATTCATTCAAGAAATAAAAGTTGAAGTGTTTCCTTGATAGGAGTGGTTTTGGAGCCTGGGGATAGAGGAGTGAATTAAACTGGGACATATCTGCCTTCATAGAGTTTACACAGGAATTTGTTCCCTAACCCTGGCTTCCGCGTTCTCATGGTTTTATGATATAATTGTGTTCACCACATGGGGAGGTGTGAGGAATCGATGATGCTAAGGCTGTAAAAGCCCTGTGAGGCTTAGTCAGGACGTCATAGATGGGGACTGTGCCCCAGCATTTGCTGCTCCTTTACCCCATGACTGCCGGTCTTAGCAAGGGAGGAGCTCATGAGGGGGGTGCCCCGCGTGCTGATGCCCGGGTCCTGTGACGGGCCCATGGAGGTGGACACGGGGCAGCAGCCAGGGATGCAAGGGCCCCAGTGGGCTAGTTACTCAGGGACTCCTCATTTCCACCCCAGCAGGAGGAGAGGCAGAGCAGGGGCTCTTGGGCAGGGTCAAGAATTTGTGGTCAAACCCATAGGAGATCTATTTAATGGGAGCTTGAGGGCTGCTTTTAACCACAGGAAGGGAGAAGACTTCCGGCTACACTGCACTACCCGCCCAAGTAGCCCTGCAGCCATTTCTCCTTGTGGTGACCTTGCAAGGTAGACTCAGCTGGCAGATGGGCGGGGTCTCTGAGGGGGAGCAGGCTCTTGGACATGCAAAGGGCTGGGCTGGGGACTATGGCAGGGCGATTCCCACTCCCAGGCTGGCAAACGGGCCGCCGGCTCTTCCGCGGCAGCCGCCAGGGCTCCCAGAGGACTTGGCCTCCTGCAGGCGCGGATTGCTGGTTACAGTTTGAGTTAATGCTCCTTAGAAGGAGCCAATGGGTCCCTTCGGGGCCTTTCAGGAGATTACAGATCGCATTCAAACCAATCCACCCTGGAGTGGAAAGGAAGATAAGTGCACTAAATCAGCCCTCTGAGCCCAGGAAGCAAGGAAAGTGGGCGGAGGCTGGAGTCAGCACTGGGGCTGAGGGCCAACAGTTTCAGAGCAAACACTTGCCAGCAAGCCAGTGTTCTGTCACCTCAGTTCTTCACCATGCATGACCTTGAGGTAGGTTCCATGTCACACCTGTATGACGGAGGAAGAAAGTGGCAGAAGAGAGAGTTAAGTCACTTGCATAAGGTCACAGGGCCAGTGGAAGGTCAGAGATTTGAACCCAGGCAGCCTGGCTCCTGAGCATGGTTCTAGAACAGGAGCTGGACCTACAATGGCTGGTGGATCCAACCTGGAGCTGGTGCTGAGGTTGAGACCTGGGTTGAAGCTGGGTGTCTGGGAGCTGGCTGGGAGCTGGCTGGGAGCTGCCTGGAGCTCATGTCTGCAGAGAACAGTGTCTGTTCTTCTTTGTGTCCAACAGACCTATGCAGGAGATGCCAGGCTCCTTCTTGGAGTCCCAAGGGATACGGGCTCTGGAAGATTTTCCACCTTTCTTCATTCCTGATTCAGCACTGCCTGGATGGGGGGGTCACCCTTCCTGCTTCAAGGCCAGGAGGCTGTTGTATCAGGGCTGTGGTTTCCCCTGCTCTGGGCCAGGAGGTCTCAGGGGCTGGAAGCAGCAAGGGAAGCCGCATTAGAATATCACGCTTGAGGTCCTGGGCATCCCTGTGTCCTGTTCCTGGGTCCCAGGAATTCCAGATCCATCTAAGTTTGGCTGTGGGAAGTTAAAAGTCTCCTAACCTGGAGCCAGGGGGTGGCTGGGTGGGTGGGTGTGGCCTGGAAGCAGCTAGAGGCCACTCCCCTGAGAGGCCAAGGCCCCTTCTCCAGCCCATGGTCTCAAGTAAGTCCCAGGCCACCTTCTTGCTTAAACATTTTCAATGATTTTACAGTTACCTGCAGAATAAGGCTCAGTTTAGGCTTTATGGAATTCCCAAATTTGTTTGTCTCAGCCTTTCAGGGCTTGGGAGAGGTACAAAGCTCTCCAGGAAAGAACCAGGCTGGGGCTGGGAATGCGCAGGCTCCTTGGGCCCCCGACAGTGCTGCGGGGGACATGGCTGGCCTTGGCGTTGTTGCTTGTCCCAGCACCCCAGCTCAGGGCCTGGGCCAGAGGGTCTGGCGCACCTGCATGGTTCTGTTCGTGGCTAAAGCCTGTCGTTATGTTTGCTTTGGGCACGACTCGAGACTGTGTTCCTCTGGACTTTTGGCTGCCTCATCCCACAGATTGCTGGATTTGGCAGCTATAACCAATGCATTGAAAAATTTTAAATTGCAATTTATGGGATGGAAACAAAATGAGACCTTATTTGTGTCTCTCGTTGTCCTTTTAAATATTCTACCCATGGCTTATTGGTTCATTTTCAGAAAACAAGTCCATTTAAAAGGGTGGATTTCAGGTATGAAACAGGTTTCAATTCCAAAACTGGAATGTATAGTCCCAGATAATAATTCCCATTCTGAAGTTGACTCAGTGTCTAATCTTTCCCCTCCTCAAGGCAGAGCAGCTTGCAGGTTGCAGGGGACAGGACAGGTGGCTGCGGCAGCTGACCCCTCCAGGCTTGGGGAGCGGATGCAGGACTGGAGGGGAGGTGGTAAAATGCCTTCCTTGCTCTGGTTTGAGTAAGGCCTGGCTCTCTCGGGAGCTGGCTGTGTGCATCTCGTTCTGATCCTTCCCGGTCTCTGGGGGCCCTCTCCACGCAGGTTTGCTGTTGAGTCCCTGCTCTTCCTGGCAGGACTTGGCATGGCCCCAAGCTCTTCTCTATCCCTTGTCTCTGCAGTAAACACTCGCGCAGCCTTTGGCCCCACACGCTCTGGACGTGCAGGCCACCTCTGGGGCGGCTGCTTCCCCTGAGCCACAGTCTGTGGCCTGTCTGAGTTCCCAGGCAGGAGTTAGACCGCAGGATCGAGTCTTGGTCAAGCCCCTCACTTGGGCAGGCAGCGTGTGTTGTATATCAATGCTTCTGTGAAACTTCATCTTCTTTTTTTTTTTTTTTTTTTTTTAAGCTCTCTGTTATATGAGTAAGAGAACTGTTCTGCTTCCTGCCTATCACCAAGAGGGTCAGCAACAGGGTGTGTGGTGCCAGTCATATCCAGCTGCCCACGGGCCCGGGCTCAGCCCTTCCCCACCCAGGGGCCAACTGACTGACAGGAAATAGTCATTTTGGGTAAACTCTAGAACACTGAATTCCAGCTCCATTCCTAATGCGGTGTGTGACTTTATGTACCTGAGTTAACTTCTTTGTGCCTCAGTTTTTTCATCTGTAAAATGGGATAGTAATACTTACCCCCATAGATTTTTTAATAAATGAGATAAAATACATAGACCAGTGTGCCTGGTACACAGTAATCACTCAGTAAATAATAATAATAAAAATCATTATTATTATTATCATCTATGAACTGGAACTTGGGAGGCAACAGGGGAAAATGATAGTCTCTTGCCCTGGCTGGTATAACTCAGTGGATTGTTGGCCTGCGAACTGAAAGGCCTCAGGTTCGATTCCCAGTCAGGGCACATGCCTGGGTGGCGGGCCAGGTTCCCAGCTGGGGGCATGCGAGAGGCAATGAGTCGATGTTTCTCTCACACATCGATGTTTCTCTCCCTCTCTTTCTCCCTCCCTTCTCTCTCTCTAAAAATAAATAAATTTCCTCCAAAATAAAAGAGCATAGGCTGTATAATTTGGAGTGAGACCAGATCTGGTTAGAATCTGGCTCAAGTATTGTGACTTTGAGCAAATTACTAACCTTCTCTGAGCCTCAGTTTCCGCAGGTATAAAATGAAGCTATCACTTTCCCCGTTGTGCCTCAGGGCTGTTGGGGGGGTGGTTATTAGATAGTCTCTAGTGCACTGAGCTCAGGGTTTAGCTTATAATAGGCAACTGATGAAGGGTGGCCACTGTGTTCTATTAGTGATGGAGATAGATTTCTCTGGAGGCCTAAGAAGTGCCAGTCCTCACCAATGTTCCTTTAAATCAGCAACCCTGCCCTCACTTATTTGTGCTGCTTTAATCACTAAGGAAACAGTGTCGGGACCCAGATATTACCAAGAAACCCTTGATTTATAATTACTGTACCTCACAGGCAGTAATCACTCCTCCATCACCCTCACCCTGGGCCCTATGTTGGAATGCGGCTCTCCATTGTCAAGAGGTGGGAACTCCAGCCTCAAATTAAATGCAAACAAGTGAATATCTCTTGTCTGTGTTTTACAGTGAGTCTCCAAACCATTCTGGAGAACAGGGAAGTAAAGGGGAAACATCTCCGGTGGCCTTGCTAACAAGCAGGCTCATTTTCCTTGTCCTCCTCCTGCCATAGAAGAATTGTTTTTCTGTTTGGCAAGCCAGTATCAATATTTCCAGAGTGATATGAGGACAACAACTCTGGGCTTTATTAGTTCTCCGGGGGCCTCCGCGGGATAGGCACGTAGCATTGCTGGGGGCGTGGCTCCCCTCCCTCTAGATCTCATCCCCTCTGGCAGAGCAGCACAGGGAGTCAAGGTGGACTTGACCCACAGGAGGAAACTTGGGCAGAAACTCCCTCACCCAGACCTCTGCATGCAGAGCGGAAGGGATGTGCCCAGGTTTACGGGACAGAGCTTGGGCTGAAACCAGGCTTTCTGGTTCCCTACTCCATGCTTATTCCACTAAATGGGGATCTTCAAACTTTCAAAAAGCTAAAGTCTTTCCGAGAGTGAAACCTCATAGGGAAACGCCAACATAAACTAGGTAAAGTGAAGATTTTCTGGTTGCAGTGTGGTTCGCAGGGGGAAGGAGGGGCAGGAGCCCAATTTACTGACATTCTGTATCCTGCTGGACACTTACAACCGCATTAAGGAGCCCCAGGATTCTCTGTCACCCGATTGAGAACCTCCGTGGTCTTGATTCTAAGCATCTTCATTGGGGAAGGAAATGTGGAGCTTTGGACTCTAGTTCTTTGAAACCGACCAAGGATTTGGAATGTTGCTGGCTGCCTCCCGTCCCAGAGTGTGGGCACTGGCCAAGAATGGACGGGGCGAGGAGCCTGAGCTGCTTTGTGGGTCCACGTCCACTTGTGGGAGATGCCTCCTCTCTAGCTGGGTATCATCATTGTCCCCTTTGGTGAGACACTGGTGGAACCCCCCTATGAGGGACGGCCATACGTGCCTTCTGGACCCTGGAAGGGAAGGGGCCAGTGGGGGCTGGGGGGTCTCAGCCCAGGGCAGCTGAGGGCAGGTGGGCATCTGTAGACAAGACAATGAACTGCTCTAAGTCAAGTCTCCTCACCTGTACCGCAGGGACAATAAGCTAACCTAGCCTGTTTTGTTGAGATTGAATCAAATCTGGTGGTTTTTTTTTTGCTTTTTTTAAACAAGAAACTTTAAAAGAGAAGTAATAATGATGGTGTTCTTACTCTGCTGGCAACTGTATTAGTGCCTGACAATGCTCTGATTGTATTCTTATGCTCATTTTGCAACTGAAGCACTTAGACAGGAGGCTAAATGATGTACTTACAGGAAATTCCAATACACAAAGAAGATGCAAATGAGCCCTGAAGAAGCTGGGGTTCTGGCTCTGGCTCCTCTCTGCCACACAGCCTTAGCCTGCAATTCAAACACAGGGATGCAGGTCAGCCCTCTCATTTGATGAAAAAGGAAACTGAGGCTCAGAGAGGCGTAGACTTGATCAAGGTCATACAGTCAGCGGCGGCAGAGTTGGTACCTAAACTTGGGGATCTGCACTCCCAGCTCAGGGCCTTGTCCTTGGCTGTCCCAAGCAATACACAGTATCTTTCTGGCTACTTGAGATGATCTCCTTTGAGAACATTTCTGATACCTGAGCTGGAATGAGTTGGGCCTAATCTGAGCTGGGCTCTCTCTTTTATTTTCATCCTCACCCGAGGACAAGCTTATTGATTTTAGAGAGAGGGGAAGAGAAACATCATTGTGAGAAGGAAACATCGGTCTGTTGTCTTGCACATACCATGACCAGGAACTAAACCCACAACCTAGGCATGTGCTCTGACCAAGAATTGAACTTGCGACCTTTTGGCTTACTGGATGATGCTCCTATCAACGGACCCACACTGGCCAGGGCTGGGCTGTGCTTTCTTGTCAGGGATATTGAGCAGAACCCTTCTTGAGGGGAGAAATGGACCCCCAGGCAGGCCCCAGTTCAGACTTCTTTCTTTTCTCTTTGAACTTCCCCAAGTTACAAACCACACAATTAAGGGCTCACTAATAAGCCATCCGTCTTGTCCCACAAAGAGAGCACCGCAGGTCTCCCGCCAGCCTCCTCCTCCTCTGGGAGGCGATCAATGCCTTATCACAGCCGGGCCTGTGTGGAGCGGAAGGAGGAAAATGAAAGCACTTAATTAAGGCGCACAGGAGCGGAAAGGGAACACTGCATCCTCCCTGGCTCTTTGCTCCTCCCTTGCCTCCCCCTCTCTTTTCTCGGGGCAGCAGCGGCAGAGCCTACCAGACCCACGCTGCTCAGGCAGCAGAGGAGGAGGTGTTAAAGATGAGAAAGACTCGAGGGGACCCGGGCTTGAGCTAGAATTTGCCCCAAACAGAAATGCCGGTTCTTGACTGTCCACCAACGCCCATCCCAAGTGGGCCTGGCCCTGCCCGCGGGGTAGTGGGGAGGGTGGTAAGCAGCAAGAACTCTGCTTGAAAAATACCCTTTCTGGGCCTGAATTTAAAGTTATTCTTTCAGGCAAGGAAAACCTTCTTGGCTTGAAATCCCCTATGATTGGAAATGCTTTCAGGAGGGAGACCCTCTCACGTACTTCCGGAGGAAGAGCTGGACTCTGTAGCCCTCACTTCTCCTCTTGGGGCCCTGGGCGGAGCCTGAAAACCAGTCCTCAGTGCGGCTGGAAAGGTGGGCGTCCACATGTAAAAGCGTCCACATACTCGGAAGACCCTGCCGCCAGAATTTTCTGGGCGGCTCAGAATCTTACCCTTGAGCTGCTTCTCTGCTCTCTTGTGCGCCTGGGTGCCCCTTTCTCCCTTGGCTCCTGGCACCTTGTGTCCTGACTGAGGTCAAACTGTTGACCTTTGTAATCCCTGTGGCCTCCTGGCCTGGATGTAACCTTTGCCTCTGACTTTTCTGAACGTGACTCCTGTCAGATCTCCTGTCTTTCATACCCGGCTCCTAGACCGTAGGTGGCACGGTTGAGGTTCTGTGGCCTTCCTATGGGCCCCGCTCGCCCATGGTGGGAGGACAGATGAGGCAAGAGCCATTCTCAGAGGATCCTGGGCCAGGATGGCAGAGGACTGCTCTCCACCCTGGAAGATCCTGCCACAAAACAGGTAAGCATTTGCTATGGACTGAGTGGTTGCGCCCCTCCCCCTCCCACCCAGTCATATGCTGAAAGCTAATTCCTAGTGTGAGGGTCTTTGGAGGCGAACAGAACCTTTAGGGGCTGATTAGGTCACAAGGGAGGAACCCTCCGAATGGGACTAGTGCCCTTAGAAAAGACACCCCGGGGAGCCCCCTCGCCTGTCTTCTCATGTGAGGACACAGGGAGAGATGGTGTCTGTGAACCAGGAAGCTGGCCCTCATCAGGGGATGAGCCTGTGGGGGATTTCATCTTGGACTTCAGGCTCCAGAACTGTGAGCAATGACTGACTGTTGTTTATAAGCCTCCGGTCTAGGATCTTCAGTTAAGCAGCCTGAACAGACTAGAACCACAGTCCCGCTCTGCCTGCCCTGGGAGCCCGAGGAGGTCCGGGGGTGGCCCTCCTTCCCTCCCCGCCCACAATGGGGAATTCAGAGGTGGAAACTCAGGGGCCTGTGACAATGGCCAGGGGAAAGTTGGCTGCTTCGGGGCGGCCCTGTGTCCTCGCCACCCCATGAGAGGCTCGTGCTCTATTCAGTGGACCAGTGCTGGTGTATCATTAAGAGCAAAGTTTTTTGAGATAATCATTCAATGGCTATTTCTTAAGGGAGTAAAAAGGGATGAGCCACGTCGAGTTTCTAAGTGAATGTGAGTATGTACAGAGCTGTTGTCCCCTACTGGTCCTCGAGAGGTGTAACTATGGTTGTTCTGGCCAAAACCACCAGCCCCTCCTCACAAGGGTAGTCTCCAAGGGTGGCTGTCTTAGCGTTCCCTCTTCTTGGCCCCTGGGGCTGGGTTTCTCCCTCCCCTTGTTCACTCCTGAGTTCCACGTGGCACAGCCTGGCCATACCTCTGACTGTTTTTTGCTCAGGGTATACTTTTGTTTGGGCATTTCTTGTGTCTTCCTCACAGTCTCCCGGCCCACCTTTTACTTCAGCCGTTGCCACCATAACCTGCTTCAAGCAGGTGTATCCGACAAGCGCCTGTGCCGCTGTGCCACATGTCTTCCACTGTCTGCCCCAGAGCCTCCCCGTGCCAGGGCTTGCGGTTCCCGTGGGGACACTCTTGGAGCCCATGTATGTGCAAACTGGGAGTCAGGGATGTGCTGGAGCCGGCTCGAACTGGCTTGCAAGAGCCGATTGCTATCCACTCAGAAAATCTGCTCAGCAGATGGGAAACCTTCGGCAATTTGAAACCAGCCTTGGCTGGGAGTATTTATACCATGGGAATTGGCAAATGCTATAAATCGGGGCTTCCCCTCCCACCTTCCCCCCAGAGTTGATTTATCAGCACACTACCAGAGGGAGTTAACACCCACCCTGTGGGGCAACCTTTGGCCTGTGTGGGATCAGGAGCTGGTGGATAAATACTCTCTCCTTTCACCTTTGGAGGAATAATTCTTTGATGTGTTCTGTGCAGCTCCTCTCCTACAAGGTTGGAGCAGGGTGGACCCTCAGTTGCCCACATCAGCGGTTAGTCTGATAATGTATCTTTGTATTGGATTTTCATTCTGCTCTTCAGTGCCCCACTTCTATTCCCTGGGGAACTTCCCAAAGTAAATGACTTCCATGCAAACCCTTGTCTCAGACTTCACTTTTGTGGGGCCAGGAGGGGCTCCAGAGGGTGGGAGGTGAAGAAGTTACCACTATTCCTTTTACAGACTATACTCTGATATCTGTTTCCTCTGCCCAGAGCTTACCATTTCTGTGCTTTTATTCCTGTTGTTTTCGTTCCTGTGTTTAGCTGTGATTGTATAGTCTTCCCAAAGTAACGACTCCTGATTTGTCTTGGAGCAGCTTCCATAGCAGTGGAAAGGATTTTAAAATATTTAGTTGATTTAGGTAGCAAAGAGAATATCTTCGGGCCTGAGCGCTGTCTGCCAGTCTCTTGCTTGTTACTCTAAATATCCTCTATGACTGATTGCACTTTTCATTTGCAAGTATAACTGCCACCTGTGTCTTCTCCTTGTGATTGGATTTTGCCATCATACTCCCCCATCACAGCTGCCCAGGAACCTTAAAGCTGGGGGTTCTATCCTCAAATCATTTAGACACTCTTCCCCCAAGCAGATAGTATATGTCTCAATTTTGTTGCCACTTTCTAACCCAAATCATTTGCCCTGATGTGCATGAAACCCTGCCCACTAATAGGAGGCCGATAGTTGAATGTTCTGACCCACCACTCAGTTTCCTTTATTTTTTTTAAGCAGAGTTCTATGGGTTGCACATAGCTGAGCAGGTTGGCTATGGTTGCAGAGCTTACTAGTTAACCAGGTCATGCACAGGGGCCACGGTGACCCTGTGTTTGTCTCCTTGAGATGGTCATGTGCCAAGAAAACCATGTCAGGTGAGAGTGGAAGATAAATTGGGCATTCTTTCCCTCCCTGTCCGTCTACTACAGAATGTCAACCCTGGAATTGGAAAGAAACATTTCCACGGCTCGGTTCCATTTGGGCCACACAGCTCCATGATCAGTCCTTGATTGGGGGGTGGTAGGAAGGACGAAGAGAGAAGAGGCCATGGTCATCAACTCCCCAGGGGAGGCGCAGGGCAGAGGGGTGGTCATGGTCAGTGGAACAATCCTCCGCAGCAGTGCCAGGCTGACTCTCTGAGAGGGTCCCACGGACTCCCCAGGGGCTGGTACTGTTGGGCACCTCCCAGGTACTCCACATTAGGTGCTCCCAAGGAGGACTCTCACAGGACACATGCATGTCTTGTGCCCTTGATGTGGCTTTGAGTTTGCAAGTCTCTCATATTCCATCTCTTGAACTCAGGAGAGCACGACACACATGCGGTGGCCTCCCCGCCCTCCCTCCAAGGGCTCTTAAGCCCATGGGCAGAGTGGCACACTTTTGCAGAGCCTTCTGGGAAGCCTTGGAAAGGGGAACCCCAAACTGAGGTTCTGAGGCAGTTTCCTGCTGCTTCTCTTTGTACAGGGCTGTGTGAACGCCAGGTGCACGTGCTTGGGCTCCACGTGCACCTGCCATGCAGGATTCCTCTCCTCCAGCTCCTGGATCTTCAGGGTTAATGCTCCGCTCGGGAGGCTGAGAAGTGTAGCCTCTCCACTTTGGTAATTGAAATCAATTTCTCAGCCTTATCTTTAGGAAACCTATATGGTCTAGACTGTAATCTGAAAGCTGGGGCTTCTAAATGAAATCCCTTCCTTGAGGGGGGAGAGGGAGAAAAGAACAAGTGGCTCACCTCTTTTCACAATTTCTCAAAGAGCTTATGAGTGTGTAGGTGATGTCTCTCTTTTTCTCTGGTATTTGGCTTCTGAGTAGGTGCGAATGTGTTTGAAGATGCATGAGCATATGTATGTATGAAGATATGAGTGTGTGGTGGTATGGAATGTGTTAGTGTGTATGTGCTAGGATGGGGGAAGGTGTGTGTGTGTGTGTGTGTGTGAGAGAGAGAGAGAGAGAGAGACAGAGAGAGAGAGAGAGAGATGGAACACCCATGATGGCCTTTTTGTGTTTATTTTTTGTCTCTGAGTTTGTGGGTTCATGGATGGAGGAGACAGGTGAGAGTGTGTTCACAAGTATAAATGTGTGGGTGCAGGTGCCTGGAGTGAGTTCATGGGCTTGTAAATATGTGTGGGATCAGAGGGTGTATATTTACGTGTCTCATTTCAGAAGGCATTTCCTGGTGGGCCTCTGAATTTTTGGTCCCAGGAACCTTTTCTTTTAATGCCTTGAGTGGCCTTACTGAACTGCCTCTCATCCCTCCAAACTTTCACCCTAACACTCCCGGGAGGAGAGCCCTTGCTTTGTCTGCCCTGGAGGCGTGCCTTCAGCATCCCTCTTTCCCACAAGCCTGCCCAGGTTCCCCCGGGATGGTTCCTCTCTGAGGGCTGATGACTGTGGCAGGGGGCTTGCCTTGCTTAGATTCCACAGCCTCCAGTAGAGGCCTCAGCTGTTGGCCCAACTGGTAGATGCTCCCTAAACACAGAGATCCATGCAGGTGAGGGTGGCTTCATCCACACCCCTCCCCCCAGCCAAGGGTCCCTCACCCTCTCCAGATCCCCATGGATTTCCCATTTGAATTCAATCAGCCTTGAAATCCCTGCCAGTGCCTGCAGGGTAATTATGGGGTTGTTAATCAATGTCATACTCTCAGCTGCCCAGGGTGGGGGTGGCGAAGACCAGCTTTTCCTGGGCTCCAGGAATGACTGGAAATGCTAGTAACAGCCCGGGTTAGGAGGGTCTGGCTTCCAGCTCAGAGAGGGGAGAAGCTGGGAGGGAGAGAACTTGGGGGTGCATGTTTCCAACTCACAGAAGGGGAGTTGGGAGAAAGAGAGTTTTGGGGTTCAGGCCTCCAACCTAGGGGAGGAGTTGGGACGGAAGGAGGTAGGTGTTTGAGCCACTGCCTCCCAGAAGGGCTCAGGGGGCAGAGGGTGGCAGTGGCATCATAAAGGACCGGCATTTTACTAGCTTGAGGACAGAGAGGAAGCCCAGGGAACTGGGGGAAAGCGTTGAGAATGGATGTGAGGGAAGTGCAAGAGTGGGCGAACTATTCTTGGGCCAGTGACAAATTAGTATCAGTTTATGAAGTGTCTGAGATGGAACCTCTGCCTTTCTAGCTTAGCCCAGTTCCCAGTTCCCAGGTAAGATGTACGAATGCTGACTATGGGCTTAATGAAGGCTTTGGTAAGTGACAGGGATGGTGGAGGTGCTGGTGGCGGTGGTGAAGACAGCAGAAGTGGCGATGATGAGGAGGTGAATTGTGGTGCTGGGATTATGCTGTTGATAGAGGTCACATGGAGAAGGCAGGGGGTGATGGCTATAGTGGAATCAGCGGCGATGGTGTTGATGGTTTTGGGGAATTGTGATGAAAATGACGATCTTGTCTGTGGTGATGGCTAATTTGACAGCGGCAGGGGTGATGATGTGAGAGGTGTGATAGTAATTACGGTGTCATGGTGGTGATTAGCATAATGAAGGATGGTGATAACTTCTGAAAAGGTAATCAGAAGTAGGGGTGTAGACACAGGGTTGAACGAGACCCACAGGAATGGGGTTGAAGAGATAAGGGAGGGGAACGGAAGCAGGAGATGAGACCTGCAGGCGATGGCCAAGGCGGAGCCCATTTGAACCAGGTCAACTGCTCTAGTGGGAGCAGATGTGGAAGGGTGACAATGGCTGAAGTTAGACATAGGGTCATGGGTTCAGCAGTGAGTAGGCCCCCTTGGGGCATGAAGTCTGAAGGCAAAGCTTGGATCCCAGAGAAACAGACAGATCAGCTGAGCATAAAGTCAGGAATGCAAGCAGGGAGATGGTCAGGTGATAGGTAAGGCAGGCATCCCAAAGGCCAGTGTGTAAGGAGGCTAGAAGCCAGACTTCTACGCCATGTTCAAGGGCCAAGAAGATGTTCTAGTTGGGCTTTGGGAATTAGAGAAATACAGATTAGCACCATGGACCGAGACTCTAAGGCTAGGGACCCGTGGCTTGGGTACAAACTATGTGTGGGTTGGCTTAGAGAGTATAAGGAACTCTACCCCATGAAGACAAACTCAGGTTCTCCTAAATCAGGATGGATGAGTACATGGGAAGATGAGTATGGGGGAGCATCTTTGAACTCTGTCCTAAATAAGTCAGAAAGAACAGGAGACATGAACCTAGATGGAGAGACCAAGAGGTAGATGATAGGGGCCTCAAAGACAGGTAACTGGCAGAGCAGAATCAACACGGAATTGATAACCAGACACACCTGAGTGTGAATCTTGACTCTGCCACTTATTAGCTATATGATCTTGGGCAAGTTACTTACCCTGAGATTCAGTTTTCTTCTACAGAGACTGGAAATAATAATGTCTACCTTGAAAGGAAATTGAAGGGGTTACATAAGCAAATATGTGTCAAGACACAGAATAAGTTCCGAAAAGATGAGACTTATCTGCCATTCTGTCAAGGTAAATCCTCCTTTATAAATGCCCTCAAATCTATCCAGGGGGGAAAAAGGGAGTCTTCTATGAGCTTCAACATGCAGGTAAGTCAGTAGGAACCAAGGATAGACTTAGAAGCTTGTTCTTGGGAAGAGCTGGCAAGAAGAGTCCCAAGTCAGCAAAATTAACAGGGGCCCATCCTTGCAGCCATGACCAAGATGCCAGCTGGGAAATAGGGTGAAAACATCCCCTGGGCTTGCCATATATAGAGCTTGGCATCTTTAATAGTCCCTACCTGGGTGCTCTGAGCTTTTTCACCCCTTTGTACTCTTTGCTCCTGTAGAGAAGTTTGGTGTCAAGGTCAGATCAATTGCCAAGTACCTGGGTGCCTCTTCTGCAGCTCAGACTCAGAAGCCGGTGTCCTAGAGGAAGCTGAGGGTGGTTCATAAGCTCTAGGTTAAAGCCCCAGACCCCTGCCAAATAGGGCAGCTTGGGTTACACCTGCTTTCCCTTCTTTGGTATTGCTCTGTGGTGAAGACCTCAGGGTGTGGAAGCAAACAGACCAGGGCTCAGCTTCTAAACCTGTCTCTTTCTACTTGGGCAACCTTGGACAATGTCCCATTTCCTGTAAAATGGGGGTGGTGTTCCAACATCACAGACTGCTATGAAGATTGTGTGGCAGACACTCACTGAAGTGCCTGTGTAATTCTGCCCTCTTGGAGTTTGTGCCCTTGCACAGACTCCTTCCCTTGGGTGTGAGCAGGACCTGTGACTTGCTTCTAATCACCGTAACCATCTTATGTAATATAATCATGGAAGTGACATCCTATCACCGTTGACATACTGTATTTGTTAGAAGCAACCCTTGCTTTGTCAAAGCCAGCAAGAGAGAGGAGTCTCAGAGCCATATTGGAGAGGATTGAAGAGGCACAGGAGGAAGGGGAGAAGTTGGGGTATAAGGGGTCAGCCTATCCATGGATGCCAGGGGCCGCCCCCCCCAGCCGCACTGCTCCCTGCCCCCATGCTCGGCCTAGACCTGGTGTTCTCTCCAACCCTGACGCAGTCCTCCTGAGACTCTCCACAGGTCATCGTGCCTAGAAACAAGGCCCCTGCGTGACCCTAGGACGAGCCTCAGTGCCCACATTCAAAAACAGCACTTTGGGGGCTGGTGTCAGGCTTAGGGTGACTCTGTAAATCCGAGCATTTGATGCATAAAATCCAGAAACATGAGTCTATGAATTGTAATCGAGCATGACAAAATCTCATCAACAGAAGTAAATATAAAATTCAAGATGACAGAGAGATGGCACAGATGTGTTCCTGCATCCCCGACCCCCACGCTGGCTTGTATTTCCACCCCCAGATTTATTCTCTGCACACAACAAATTAACCCTAAGTGCCTGTGATGTCTCAGCTCGGCCGCTACACCTCTCTCTTCGCCGTCCCCCTGCCCTATGCCTTCCTGACAGGAGCCATCTCGCTGTTGCTGATCCTTAGAGCATAGACTCTTGGTTGGAAAAGAGTCTAAAGGAGCCAATTTCTCCAGCAACTGCACACCTGGAACCAGTAATAGTGTGCACTGATTTATTAAATGGGTCTGTGCTGAATGCCATTCCTTTCCTACCTGGGGCCAGACCACCTGAGTTTGAATCCCAGCTCTGCCATTTGCTACCCTTGTGAACTTGGGCAAGTTGCCAACCTCTTTGTGTGTCAGTGTCTTGATTTGTAGAATAAGAATAATGAGAGTGGCAACATTATAGGTTTGTTGATAGGATTAACATTAGGAGTATGAGGTAGGGCAGATAAAATGTGTCTGGCACATAGAAAACACTATAAGTTATCTTTTTAATCCTAATGATGTATGATAGCCTTATTTTTATTATTATTATTTTGTTATCTTCACCTGAGGATATTTTTTCATTGCTTTTGGGGGTGGGTAGAGAAAGAGAGATAGAAACATAGATGCGAACGAGAAACATCAATTGAGTGCCCTCTCATATGCACCCTGACTGGGAATCAAACCCACAACCTGAGTAAGTGCCCTGACTGGGAATTGGATCTGCAACCTTTTGGTCTATGGGATGAAGCTCCAACCAACTGAGCCACACTGGCCAAGATGAGATAGCTGTGCTTTTAAAGATAAAAGAACTGAGCCTCAGGAAAGAAAAGCTGTTTACCTAGGATCACACAGCTCCTAAGCAGTTGATCTGAGATTCAAAGTCAGTTGCTTTGATAAAGTTTGTCCTGACCACTAAGACACGGCTGCTCCTCAGTCTTGTAATCTCAGTCTGCGGCCTCCAGTTTGTACCTGGGTTTGGAGGGATGAGCCTCCGTTGTCAGCGCCCACTTATCTTCTGAATCCAGGGCCTCTGCAGGATCCAGGAGTCCCAATGTCCACAGTCCCATCGCCTCTGGACTGATCACCCACCTCCACATGCAGCGGAATTGTCTCCATGGGCTGCCAGCTTCTCCCAGAAGGCTCATTCCATCCCAGGGCGGGCTCCTGCACAGCAGCACCCCCCTAATCCTTACTCTCACCCCAAAGGCCTGCCTGAGCCTCCCAGGGAATTGAAGGATGGCTTAAAACCATGTTGCCCAAAGTCTGTCCTGCTGAATGTGTTTAGAGAAAAAGTGTGGACAAATAAGCTTGAGCAGTGCTGGTTAAACAAGGCTGACAGGTTTCCTTCCTGCAGACCTTCTCAGAGCCTTTGCTGTGTTCATCCATAACACACAATCCCAGGAGTGGGCAGGAACAAGCAGGGGTTCACAAACTTACTTGGCCATGGGCAACTTTCTAGCCACAGTTTATCCTGGCTTCAGTCTCTCCTGGCCGATATTTGCTTAGATAATGTTGATATGAGACCATTAGGCCCACTGCCTGGCTGTGGGGCCATTTGAGTTCTGGACAAGGCTGACTTAATTGGGTGAACCCTTACAAGAAGGTCTATAGACCAGGGAGAGGTAGAGATTCTCCTGCTGGCCTTGAACAAGTGTGCTGCCCTGAGCTACAAGGAGACATGTTTTGCCAATACTCACATGAGCTTGGAAGAGGACCCTGAGCCTCAGATGAGATCACAACCCTGGCCAATGACCTAGTTGTAGCCTTGTGACACCTTACTCAGAGGACCAGCTAGGCTGTGCCTGAATTCCCGATCCAGGGAAATAGTGAGATAATTTGGTGGTGTTTTAAGGCTCCAAGTTTGTGGCAGTTTATTGTATTGCTATGCAGCGATAGAAAACTAATACTCAGGCACTCCATTCAATGAAGGTATGCAAACACATCTGAAGATGTAACATGCACACAGACACCCATATATGCAGACATGGAAACACCCACACCTCTATTTCATGTACACCATGCTCACAGACATGAAAAACATTTATATTCATAAACACATATGCATGTATAAGCACACATGCAGTCTTAGGTACACATATGTACATATGCTTCCATCCCTAAACAAAGGCATGCAAACAGTCTACGTACATCCACATTAACATGAATACCCAGACATGGTCTATGCACATGTACACACATAATAATAGTGATGACAAATACTTATTAAATGCTTCCTATGTCCCAGGTACTAGTCTAAGTTCTTCAGAGATACTAACCCAATTGATCAATAACTACATGGGCATATGGAAGCACACATGTGATATATGCATGCAGACTTATTTCCTACCGATGTGCTATAAAATACTATACACCATGCACAACAGGGCACAAGTGGAGACATTCTCTGCTGGAGTTGATTCTCAGGAAGGTTCGGGAGGAGTGTATTTTTCTCTTCCTCCTAGTGCTTAGCAAGTGGGTAAGCTCCTTTTTCCTCCCCATGGAGTGGCCCAGAAGCCACTCCCATGCTTACTGCAGTATTTCCACTAGGTGGTGCTAGACTAGCATCTTTGGGTTTGATGGGCAGATTTCTGGCTGGCTCTGGGGAGCAGAACTTATATTTTTGGTGAAGAGAGACAGATAAGAGAAAGGAAAAACTTACTTGGCTACAACATCTCATTCTCCACCTGCTCCCTTTCTGTCCAACATAGTTCAACAAGTCCTTGGATCTCCAGGACCATTGGTGTCTTCCTCAGCTCAGGTGACTTTGCTGGCTAGGCCATGGCCTTATCTGACACCTCCCTGAGGACAACCAGACATCTAAGGCCCTGGTCATCTTTCACCTCAAGACTTTATTTATTTATTGAAGAAATACTACACACCATTCACTATGACTTACACACTATCCTAAGTTTTTACAGATATTCACTCATCATTTTCATAACAACTTTGTGAGGGAGGTATTCTTATTATTGCCACCTATATATGAGGGAGCCAGGGCACAGAGAAGTTAGGCAAGTTGTTTAAGCACACACAGCTAACAAGTAATGAGAAGCAAGGAGAGAGGGCAAGGAATCTTCACTCTATTTTAGAGATGGGGAAACTGTAGCCTAGATCCAAGGCCCAAAAGACACTGGAAGAGCCTGGTCTTGAACTCAGAACTCAAGCCTGCAGCAGAGCTTTTCATCCTGGACCCTGGGATGCATGAAGATTAAGACTGAGGCTGCAGCTGAGTAGAAAGTTGTGACAGGGGCAGAGGACATCCTCCTCCGCATGCTCTAATGTCCCCTTGCTAGGGCGTGGAATCCAGGAAGCAACGTCTTGGCTGATGGGGCTCTCTGTGGGATTTTCATGTAGATTTTGTTTAAAGGCATAAAAACTAGGGCCAGTTCCCAGCTGGTGCCCAGCCGCGGGCAAGTCTGTAGACTCAGATGCCAGAATGGGCTTTTCACAAGATACACAACCCATTCTACACTCAATTGTGTCCCATAAATCAGGTTAACCTTTTCAATGCAGCTCAGAGAAAATTAATTACTCATATCGGAGCACATGACCTTTTTCCCAGGCAGGATGAGCTGAACTGCTCCTAAATGCCGGACTCCCTGTTCTCTACGCTGCAGCAGCTCAGCCCTTCGGAACCTCCCAATGGCCCACGCATTCAACCAGGACAGCCAGTTACCTGTGTGTGTGACCATGCGGAGCTACTCAGTGCTCCTCCCAGGGACCATGTCCTCCTCATTGGGCCATTTGGAGCCAATGATGGGGAAGGGGAACCACCCTGATCTTCTTTACAAGCCTTGGCTTAGCTGGGCAGGGGAGGGAAAAAAAGGAAGGAAGAAGCGTTTGAGGATTCTATATTTCCTCCTGGGAGTGTTTTTCTGGCCTCAGAGAATTTTTGTTGGGATCAGATGGTAAATTTCCCACTGAGAGAATACCCTTTGGTCTCACCCCATATGTTGACATCATCCAACCACCTCATTGACATTCCACTAACAGACCATCTTACCATCCAAGCAACCAACTAACAATCCAAGCAAACGGCCAACCCATTGCCCACCTAACCAACCAGTGGATAACCACACAGAGAGTTTGTACTGATTCCTTCCTTTGTGCAGCCAGGAAAATGTGGGCGAAAAGAGGAACAGGGCCTATGCCCCAAAAGCTTTCAGTTTAGTTGGAGACACCGAATTTGAAGCAGAGAACAAGACAGTACGGAATTATTGAGTATGTGAGAACAGACTTTGGAAAATTGCAGAACTTTTTTTGTTCTTATAGGGGTTGGTTAGCTTTTGTCTGTCCAGTACCTAAAGTTGTCAGTTGGTGGCAACAGAGGGCAGGCCATTCAGTCACATGCAATTATTCCTTGACCATTGTCCCAACCACACATGCAGGTGGTGGTAATGACAGGGCACAGAAGTTCAGAGTTCTGGCTTTGAAGCTGAACAGACTCTCTGTGAGAATCCTGGCTCTGCCACCAGTTAGCTGAGGGATCTTGGGCAAGTTATCCAACCTTTGAGCCTTCATTTTCTTGTCCCAAAAATGGGTATGCTAAGACTTATCTTACAGGGAGGCTGGGAGAATTCAATGAAATGATGCCCGCAGAGTGCTTAGCACATAGTAAGTGCTCATTAAGTGTCAACTATAGTAATTATTATTGTCTGTTGCCCATGTGATTTCTAGCAAACCAGTGAACCCAGCTCTTAACCTGAGGGCGAAGGGGTCACGTGCTTTGAAATGAATGCTCTCAGGGATACACTGCAAGTGTGCTGTCAGCCAGCTTTTTCTGAGGGATTCTGAGGCTGAGAGGTCTTTGTTGTATTTTGAAGCAAAAGCAATGGAGGGACTTGGATTGGTGTCTTTGTGCTCCTAACCGTGAACAGGACAAGAGTCTCATTCGTATAAAGGAAGGACATTCAAGGACTAGATCTATGGGTGCAGGAAGCCCTTCTTCCTATTCTTGCGTGCTTTGGATCCTATTCACAGGACCACCTGCCTAGGAGGGCACTGATGATTGTATGGGCACCACTATCTGCGGCCCCCAGTCTGGGGAATTTCTTAAATGGTGATGTGCAGGAGGCTGGGGCCAGGAGAGGAGGAGGTGAGAACAAAGTCATGAAGAGGTGGCATGGCACGCAGAGGCTTGCTGGCACACCGCAGAGGGACAGTGGGAGGTGTATACCTAGAGGGTGGGCAGGGAAGGGTGGCCCTGCAGGGGACAGGGGGCAGGGTCCAAACCTGCCTCTAAGAAGGGGTTCCATGGGCTGTGGAAAGTGCAGATCCAATCAGAAACTAAAGGAGCTCTTGAAGATGAAGCTCATAGTATGTGTGACCCCTGGGTCCCATCCTTAGCCCAGGTGATCTCGTGGGCTCCTGTAGCATCACATGCGCACACATACAGACACATGAACACACACACAAGCACATGCATATGTAAAACACACACATGCAGACACACATCGACATACACATCTTTTCAGATTCGCATAAATATATAAGAATAGCCACAGACACAAAGACACGCAATGGCCTAGAAACACACAAACACAGACATAGAAATACACCAACACGCTTACAAATGCAGATAAAAGATATGCATATAGTTGTAGACCCACAGAGACTCACAGATATATGCAGATAGATATGCAGACACTCACTGATGTGCAAATGCAGACATGGCAGCACAGATACAAACACGTACGTGCACGTGTGCAGATAGACCCAGGCACAGATGCACACAGACACACAGCCCCACAGCTCCGTGCAGACAGGGCCTGAGGTGAGCTGGGCTGTGGTAGCAAAGAGGGCCCATGCTGGCTGGGACCGCAGGTGTTGTTCTCTCATCAACCTTCTCATTCATCATAGGGGGGAGAATTCTTTATGGAGGGGAGGTGACCGTCCCCTGTGCACCTGTCTCTAAGCATGGGGCCTGTGGTGAGCAGGCTCCTGGGGGCAGAGAGAGACACTGTTCACATCGGGCTCCAGGAGAGGGATGGGTTGTGATGAGGCTCTTGGGCAGGGTCAGCCCCGGGGAACAGCAGGGCAGGGGCAGGAGGCGAGCAGCAGAACCTGTGCCCCCAGTAGGGGGGGAGGGAAAGCTGGCTGTCCCTTCGGGCTGTAGGTCAGGCTTGGCTTTCACTGGCTTGAACAGGGCACTGAGAGCAGAGGTTACAGGAGCTTCCTGGTGGCTATGACCTTCCCAAGCTCTGGCTCAGAACCGAGAGCCCTTCCGTCCTCATGAGAGACCGTGATTATATATGTGTGCAAGTCTGTGTATCTAAGTGTGTGCATTTGTGGGCACACATGTGTCTATGCACGTCACACACATATATAGGCTCACACATGTCCACACACGAGCACATGGTGTACATAGCACACATGTGTACGTTTGTGTATATGGATGGACACACACGTGTGCAGGGGTGTGCGCGCACGTACACAGTGTGCAGATGTCTGTGGAAGTGTGGACGAGCACGTCGTGAGAGTGCTGTATTCTGAGCTGTCACCGCTGCCACTATTGCTCTGCCTGCCTCAGCCTGGGGCAGCGCCAGATGTTGTTCCGACATTCCTCATTCACTGCAGAAAATCAAACAAACAAATGAAAAATTAACACCATTGTTAGCCAGGGACGCCCCTGGGCTGTCAAGGCCCCTAGCTGGCCCAGCTGGAGCAGATGGTAGCCGCTCTAGGGCTCACCTCAGGCCTTGGCATTGGTGTAGACAGGCTCGTCAGAAGGCCGGAGGGAGCCAGGCCTGTGGGTCACGTCCTGACGTGACTGCAGGAAGCTGTCAGCCTCAGAAGAGTGTCTGTCTCTCCTACCTATCCCCCATCCCAAGGGCCCCCTAAGGTATGTGGCCCAGGGCAGGAGTGCAGGGGAAAGCAGGAGGAAATGCCCAGGCACTGGGCACCTAGCCTATAGTAGGCGCTCCCTCAACGCTGTTGCTTGAACTTTACGAATAAGCCCTCACAACAACAGTCTTTGACGATCAGGAGACTGAAGCTCAGAGGACTTACACAGTTTGCCTAAGGGCATGCAATGTGTGAGTTGAGGCACTGGGATCATACTCACGAGCTGCAACGCTCCGTTCAATGCAGGTTCCTCCCGCCGTACTGCGATGACCTCTGCGGTGTGACACACACAGCGGTGCGGGAAAGGTGGCTGCAGACTTTCCGCCACTTTTCCTTTTGAGAAGTGTGGAGCCTAATTTTCTTCTCCATGAATCTGAGTGGGCCTGGAGGCTTACCTGACCCATAGAATGCGGTGGACATATGTTCCGGGACTTTGAGGCTCGGCCACAAGAAGCTTGGCAGCTTCTGCCCCACTGAAAACTCCCTGGGAGCCCTGAGCCACCATGGAGAAGTCTGGCACCCTGAGGCTGTCTTGCTGCAGGGTGTCCTTGTCAAAAATTCCGTCACAGGCCAGCCTTTCTCATCCCCGCTGAGGTATCACACATCTGAGTGAAGCCATCTTGGACCCTCCAAGTAAATATCACCATTTCTTTTTTTTTTTTTTAAGTTTTATTTATTTATTTTTAGAGAGAGGGGAAGTGGGGGAAGGAAGAAAGGGAGAGAAACATCAATGTGAGAGAGTAACATCGATCGGTTGCCTCTGCTATGTGAGTTTGCAACCCTTGACTGGGAATCAAACCTGTGACCTTTTGCTTTGCAGGTCAATGCCCAACCAACTAAACCACACCAGTCAAGGCTAACTATCATCATTTCTGTTCACACTCCACGGAACAGGAGATTTTCCAAGCTGAGCCCAGCCTGGAATTTGGATCCGCAAAATCGTGATCTATGGATAAAATAATTGTTGCTTTAAGCCACTAATTTTTTAGGGTATTTGAGTCTATTCCACTATAGTGGAATAGTGACACACACATTCATGTCAGTACACACAGAACACAAACACACATGCTTACAGACATACACAAAACAAGAAATTCACGTACACATGCATACACACTCACATGAACACACACACTCACATGCACATAGATCTCTTTTGGATTCCATTTCTTCCAGCACGCCTCATAGCTACATAAGGCTTCTGTGTGTAATTAAGTTCCCATTTTCTGGGGTGAGAAGTGCTCAGATCCTGAGAATAGACAATGGCTCTTCATTACCCAGCCGGTTTCATTGTTTGTGGGATTTTCTCATTTGAATTCTTCCCAAGAATCAGAGTGAGTAATTTTATATGGAAATGCATAAAAAAGTGTGAGAGCAGTAATTACCAGTGGTTGTGTGGTAGTAAACAGTTCTGCTGAGTGGGTCCTATTCACCCTCGGTCGTGCCTCTCACATCTGCTCCAGCCTCGAACCTGCAGTCTAGAAGCCGTGATGGACTGGGCTGCGGGGAAGATGGCCAAGAGAGGGGCAGAATGCGCTGGAAGGGGGTAGAAAACTTCTGGATGGCCCTGGGAAGGGATTCACATCCAGGAGCTGAGAAGGGTTGTCCCATTCCTGAGGCTCTTAGAAGCCACCTCTAGACATCACTTGGAACCCGGCATATGAGTGTGTGTGGGTATGTGGAGGAGTAAAGGGATGAGGCGTGCCTTCTGCATGCACAAGGCTATGTCCATGGGTGTGAGACTGTATGAGTGATGCCGTATGTTAGGTGCCTGCCTATATATGTGCTAGTCTTTGCATGTGACTATGGCTGTGGGTGAGGGCCACCTGTGTGACAATGTATGGAAGTATGCATATGATACTTGCGGGTGACTTCCGTGTTTATGAGTGTACATGTCCCTGAGTGTTATTTATTTCCTACATTGTTCTGTATGCCTCTGTCTGACCTTGTGGGGCCACATGCCTGTGTGTGGCTGTGAGTGTGCCACACATACCTGTGAAAGTGTGTGTGTGTGTGTATGTGTGTGTGTTGCCGGGCACCTGGGTGGGACTGCTGGTCTGTGTATTGGTGAGAAGCCACACTCTGGTTGAGGCAGGGTGGTGGTGGAATTCACCTGTAGTTAAAGGCCATTTCTAGTGTCAGTCACTTCAGTGTTCAATAATAGTTATTTGAAATATAAATTTTTGAGCATCGGCGTTGTGGATAAAGTGAAGAACCACAGGCAAAGACCGCACACTCATGGAACTGATAGTCATGCGAAGAAGACCTAGAGCAGCCCTGGCTGGTGTGGCTCAGTGGACTGTGCACCGGCTTGTGAACAAGGGGGTCACTGGTTCAGTTCCCCGTTGGGGCACATGCCTGGGTTGTGGTGCAGGTCCCCAGTGAGGGGTGAGCAAGAGGCAGCCACACATTGATGTTTCTCTCCCTCCCTTTGCCTCTCTCTAAAAATTAAAAATCTTTACAAAAAGATATAGAGTAGACAAATAATTATCCTAATAATTATATTGCCATCATTTTTTGGTAGGTGCTCTGAAGGCAAAACAGCCAAGGCTGTGTGAGACCAACATAAAGGTCCAGATTTAGCCTTGGGGTCAAGGGAAGGAGGCTTCTTTGAGAAAGTGACATTTTGGCTAAGGCCTAAAGAATGGTTAGGAACCTGCCAGGCACAGGTGTGTTGAGAATGGGCGTGGGGAGGAAGGGTGTTTGAGCAGAGGGAACCGAATGTGTGAAGGCTCTGAGGTACCACAGAGTTAGTTTCTTGGAGAAACTGAAAGAAGGTCAGGGGTGAGGTGGCATAAAAGGAGCCTGGAAAAGGGCAGGCACCAGGTCTTTGGGGCCTTCAGGGCCATGGTAAAGGCTTTGGACTTAATGAGCTGTCTTCCTCAAGAACTCCTATTCATACTCCAACCCAGCGTTACAGTGTTATTTCCTATAGGAAGCCCTCCTTCATTCTCTCTGTTCAACTCACCTAGGCATGGCTGGTCGTTCGTATTAGAATTCTAAACAAAGTTCTGCTTTGGTAAGTGGCATTTGGCCTGTTGGGTCTAGGAATGCCCACATTTTGTTCTGGTAATGATTCCTCCTCTTTAAGCTCTCTACCCAAGGAATAGTAGAAAATTGTCACTTATTAGCTGAGTGAATGTCTGATATTCCCAGGGCCTAACTCCTGCCTACAACCTTAAACCCAAATCTTACCACCACTAGGGGCTGTGGAATGAGATGGAGCCTAATTCTTCTCTCCTTGAGTGTGGCTGGGCTTAATTACTTGCTTCTAACGAACAGAATAAAGTGCAAATGACAGTGCACAGCCTCAGAGGCTAGGTCACAAAGGCAGTGTGGCTTTCTTCTTGCTCGCTCTGCCTTGGATTGGTCATCCTGGGAGGAGTTAACTGCCATGTCGTGAGGCCACTCCAGCAGAATACAGAGAGGCCCACATGGCAAAGAACTGGGCCTTCTACTGACACCCAACAAGGAACAGTGGCCTCTTGTCCATGGCTGCGCAAGCATGTCATCCTGGAAGTCAACCCTCCGGCCCTAGTCGAGTCTTCAGATGACAGCAGCCACGTGGGGGACCTTGGCCCAGAAGCACGCCTGCTAAGCCACTTCTAAATCCATGACCCTCAGAGATGGTGAAATAATAAATGTCTGCTCTTTTAGGGCCACTAAGATTTGGGGCCATTAGCAATAAAGAACTAAAACAGTGGCCAATCCCAAAGCAATGGGGACTCTAGAAGAATTGTTTGAAAAGGGAGTGAGGCTTAATGCCTGGCTTCTGTCTTGGTTCCAGAATTTCTATATGCTTTTAGGGTCTGAAGCCCAGTTGGAAGAAGCAGCTTGGAGACTTGCTTTGAAGGCCCATTTGAACAATAAACCTACTGTTTTTATTTCAAATTTTATGTTATGTCCTTTGTGGGGGGCTGAAGCCCCCTAAAGGACAGATGCTTAACACTGCTTAACACTGATGCTGCTTGGCTCAGCTTCTAGCCACACCACAAGGACTGGGTGAGCGAGGCATGGGCTCCATGCCCCCTCGCAGGCAGGACTCAGCGTCCTGCATCTGGCCAGTTCAGCTCTCCTTCGGGGAAGCAAGTCCTGGGGGACCAGACTCATTCCCTTCCCTGCGGTTCTCTGCTCACTCCCACCGCACCTATTCCTTCGCCTCATCCTGGCTCAGGTCTAACCTGCTGTGTGTCCTCAGTGTCCAGCCTGGGACCTGGCCAGATGCCCAGGAGATGGGTGAGGGCAGGTTGTAGGACATGGGGATCCAGAGTTCTGGGTAAGAGGTGGGGACCCTCCCAAGAACCAGAACCAGCAACTTCAAGGACCCTGTGGAGAGCAGGAACAAGGAACTGGCAATTCATATGGGAAGTACAACAAAGCAGGAAAAAACAGGCTTTGAAGTTAGAATGAAAGAGGTTCAAATTCTGGCTCAGTTGCCAGCTAGCTGCGTGAGCATTAGCAAATCACTTCCCCATTTTGTGCCTATTTTCTTATCTAGAAACTAGGGATAATAAAACAAGCGATTCTGCAGGGTGACTGCAAAGACTGGCAATAGTGTCTGTGAGATGGAAAATTCCTGTTTTGTGGGCGTCCATGTTCAGAAGTCTGAGGCCTGAAAGGGCCTGATGGAAATTCTGTAGGCTTGCTCACGTTGATGGGGCTCATGGCATTTCCTGTCTCTTGCCCCAGCCCAGCCCAGTTCACTGCACTCATTGACTTGATTAGCCAATAGTGATCAATTATAAATGGAAGGACCTGGGTCCCAGCCAGGCTCATCTGGAGCCTGAGAGCTCAGAAGAAGAGGGAGGGGTCTGTTGTCTCCTCTGCCTGCTGCTCTCGAGTCACATCCATGGACAATGATTTTAGGCAGAGGGAGGTGCAGAACTGCACAGGTGAATTTTGTCTGAGGTCCTTCCTTCTAGCCCCCAGTCACTGGTCACGCTTATCAGTTCTGCTGGCCCTGGGAAAGTTAGCATTCTGCAGGCATCTGTTTAGGTGTAAGAGATCAATGCAATACATATGTCGCAGGAAGGGCCAGTAAACAGAGTGCGAGGTAGGTAGTTGGAGGGAAAATTGCCTGGGTTTGCTGAGCAGGTTCTGTGCTGATTCGGCATCAGCCTCTCCCCCTGGCTTAGCAGGCTCCATGGCGCGGCAGTGGGGGTTGGGAGCAGGCCATGTTTGAGCTTTGCTTGACAGTCAGTTCTGGATCTTAGAGGGACACAGGGGAAAGACCCGGAAGAGCAGTTTTTCCAGCTTAAAGAAACTCATGCAACATTTTTTGTGTGTGTGCTGTATTCCACCACTGAACTCCCTCTCTGAATCCTCCACAGGACTTCATTGTACTTTGTCTTCTTCCTGTGGGACAAAGCAGGAAGCCCATTGAAAAGGGGACTGGAGACCCAAGTTAAAATCCCAGCTCCCTTGGGGTGACCTTAGGGGTATCACCTCACCTCTCTGTGCCTTGGTTTCTTCATCTGTCAAACGGGCATGCCATGCGGCCAGGCCAGGTGAGTTCGGAGGGGTTGGTGGTGCATGCGGATGTGCTTTGGCCGCTGTGTGAGGACAGGACCTCAAGTGAAGGTGGAGGGCCTTGTTCTCTCCAGAATCCTGGGAGGGTTGTAATCCTCTTTGGTGTGATGAGTCCTTTCTTGTCAAGGGCAGAATCTGGAGTCTTTGGTGTTTGCTCATCAACCTCTTATTCACTCCAGTCCCGTGACTGCACACGTCACAGGCAGGTACTTCTTAGAGCAGAGGCTGCAATTAGATGCCTCGAAGGCAGAGGTTCTGCAAGTGTGGTCCTGGGACCAGCAGCTGTAGCAGCATCTGGGCGCATGTTAGAAATGCATGTTCTCAGGAAGTGCCTTGTGACTGAAATTCAGGGAGTGGGGCCCAGCCATCCGGGTGATCGGGTGCAGAATCACAGCTCAAAGGTACTGCCCCTTCCACGTGGCGCCCCCTCGCCCTGTCATCCCCATCCCAGCTGGAGGCCCCTTGGGCGTAGGAGGCTGCAAGACTTCCCCTGAGTCTCCCTGCCACGGAGAGAACCCTGGAAGGACTGTTTCTTCGCTCCCACTTTAACTCAAAACATTCAGAGCCTCACCAGCAGAGCTGATGCCGGGGTGTTTGAATAGCTCATTAGCTCTGTCTGGGCTTTAATCCCTTAATTAGTTTTGCAAAAGATATTCACACAAAAAAATAAACCAAACTCATCACAAATCAAACGCAGGTCCTTGCTAAGTTTGGGGATGTGGATAGACAGGAGTGTGTCTTTATGCTCATGTGTGCCTGTGAGTGAGCGTGGGCGTGTGGGTGAAGGTGAGTGTGCGGGTGGGCGTGTGGGTGAAGGTGAGTGTGCGGGTGGGCGTGTGGGTGAAGGTGAGTGTGCGGGTGGGCGTGTGGGTGAAGGTGAGTGTGCGGGTGGGCGTGTGGGTGAAGGTGAGTGTGCGGGTGGGCGTGTGGGTGAAGGTGAGTGCAAGGGGGTGTTCTCATGCCTGCCAGCGTTAGCGAGTGTGCACATGTGAGGCTGCCTGTGAGTGGAGGGGCGCCCCGGAGGGGGGTTGTGTTGTGTCTGGGTTCTCGTGTCCACTCCATGTTAGGGGGTCTCCACTAAGCAGATTATTCTTCCCCATCTCACATGCTGTTACTCCTAATGGACCTAAATGGCAGGGAAACATATCCTTTCAGCCCACATCTGTCCTGCTTGTTTGCTTCCCCACTGCTCCCAGGTCTGGGTTCCAGTGGCAAAAATGGCCTATTAAAGGCCTGTCCTGGCCAAACTGCTCCTTTGGGTCCCCTTTGAGGTTTTCAAGAGGCTGCTGGGGGTCTGTGCCCTGATGTCCCCAGCCTCCATCTCTCCTTGACCTGCCTGGACTCCTGTGTCCTCCTGGGTGCTCAGACCTCCTGCCCAGGGAGAGTCAGCCAGCAACAGGACTGCTGTGGGGATGGCAGAGGACAGCCTTGGGGTGAAGGGGCTGGGGGTGTTCTAAGATGCTCAGGCCTAGAGCAGGGGCGGGGGTACTCCCCGCCTCAGTTCCTATTCCCCTACCGCATTCCCTGCTGTGAGCAACCCTGTTTGGAACCAAGTAAATTTATGGCATAATCCCGTATGGAAATGCATGGAAATGCTGCCAATTACCATCAAGCCAAGAGAGGCTGCATCCCCAGCGCCCTCCGCGGTCTGCTGTCTGCTGGCTCCCAGCCTTCCAGAAACCACAGGGAGCTAGAAGCCAGCCGGTGGAGCGGGGCCATTCGTATAAAACTCTTTATTCAACTCACCTGGCCTTGAAGGTTTGCGGCAGGAATGTTTCCTTCGCATTAAACCTGAGCAAACCGGGGAAATGTCATTCCGAGTCTCAGCAAAGCGGACAGCTGATGCGATTTATCTCACTGAGATCAGTTCATCAAACTTGGGTAGAGCTGAGCTGCTGGAAAGACGGGAAATGTGATACAATCGCGTCTGCTTAAAATGCAAAGGCTCGTCAAGATTTTGCAAACACTGTAAAGAGAGTCTCAGTGAGGCCAGGGGGAGCGTTTCGAGGCCCTGACATGGAGCTGGGGGAGCAGAGTGGGCGGGGAGCTCCACTCCGGTGAGGCCAGGTCCCCGGACACAGCAGGAGGAGGATGGAAGGGGTGGAAACAGGCAGCCTCTGCCCTAGGTCTTGTTGAAGAGCTGCTAGCAAATGAGTAATGGTACCTACCGTGTGCAGGCCCAAAACTGCCCTCTGGGGGATTGGGCTGGGGATGACATGAAACATGATCCCGCCCTAGAGAACCTCGCCTTCTAAAGGAGGAGGCAGACAGCCGGGGCGACCTGAAACCTATCTATAAGGCTTAAGGTGCTGAAAGGGAACAAGGTGGGAGAGCATCACAGTGAAGCACCACAGTGGCTCTGGTTTCAAACTCCAGTCTCACCACCGACTGTTTCCCAGCTGCGTGCCCTTGCGTATGTCACTTAACCTCCCTGAGCCTCACGTGGCTCACCTGTGGAAAGGGCTTAACAATTTCTCCTTCCCAGGGAGTTCTGAGGATTGCAGAGACTGTATATAGAACGCTTAGTATTGAGCTTGGCATATAGGAAGTGCTCAGCAGGGGAGCTGGTGTCCAACTGGGAGGCTCTGGGAAGGCTTCTAGGAGTAGGTGGGGCCACCAGCTAGGCCTTGTAGGACAGGAAGGAATTTAAAGTGGAAAAAGGCAAGGCACACCCAGTATTTATGAAGAGAGGCAGGAGCTTGTTTGTCTGCTGAAGGCTGGACCCAGTGCAGTTCCCCCAGGGGCGGGGGAGGCCCCTCCCTTCCCCTCCCCCACCACTCCATCAGAACCCCTGCCTAGCCCTCCCCTCACTCCATTTTGCTTCCCCTTTCCCATTGAGTATTTATCAGTCTTCCCGTGATGCGCTTAGCAGGGACCAATTTCCTGCCATCACTCAGGAGTGGCATTTGTAGGACAGTGCAGAGGCCTGGGAAGGGAAGGAGGGAACGTGCGATTCCTTCTCTCTGGGACTGTTCTCTGTCCTGTTCTCCCCTGGCTGCCCTCTGTCCCCCCCGTCTGTCTGTTCCTCCCTCTGGCTGGGGCTCCGCCACCTGTAGGATGGAGGAGAAATGGGATTCTGGTTCCTGGTGGGGGGAAGGGAGGAAGGTGGGCTGGGCCGGATGGAGGGGTTGAGCCAGAGGAGGAGGTGGCAGTACCGGATGGAGGGGTTGAGCCAGAGGAGGAGGTGGCAGTACCGCGGGAGCCTTCAGTCAAAAGGGCACTGAGTTGTGTGTGGGTGGGCCCTCCTGCAGCAGGTCATTCCTATTCTGGGGTCATTCGACCTTGTGGCTCTGGGTGAGTCAGAGCAGGAATGTGGGGGCTCATGGCAAACTCCTGTCTCAATGGGAAACTGAGGCAGCAGATCGGTGGCCCTATGACTTAGGCAACACAGGCTCTCCCTAGACTCAGGGGTACAGGCTCCCGGGGTCCTCTCAACCTAGGCAGGAGCATCCTTGATTTAGCTCTCTGGGCTGGCCTGAGGCCCACAGCTGGCCCCTGCTGACAGCCTCCTCCAGGAAGCTTACCTGGATGCATTCAGGTCGGCGAGCCTTCCCTTTGGGCCTGGAGTCATACTTGGGTCTGCATTGCCTCCTCAAGTCCTGTTTCCTTAGCTAGACACAGAGGTACAATTTATTAAGCACTATTATATGCCAGGCCCTGGGCCAAGTGCTTGATGTATATTAACTCATTTAATTCTTTATCAACCTGGAGAGACAGACATGATTAAAATTACCCCAATTCTTTTTAGAAAATGGGTTCTAAGAGGCTGGCTCATTGCTCAAGGTCTTTTATCAAATGTCAGAATCCTTCCCTGACCACCTATTTTATTCTTCTCCTCCTCCGCTCCCACCCCTGGTCTCTGTCTGATTACTTTATATTTCCCTTGTTGTTGCCTGACTCCCCTCACTAAAGTGTAAACTCCATGAGAGCAGAAGCCCTGTCTGTCTTCTTCCTCTCTGTGTCTCCAAGCCTGAAACAGTGCCTAGAACTGTGCTTTGAACGATAAATATTTGTAAAGTGAATCAAAGAATGAATGAACGCTTCATGGCTAATAATAGTAGAGCAATGATTCCAACTCGGACCCATGCTCAGAAAATACTACCTGCTGGCAGGGACTGCACCAGCCTCACCTGTCACCGTCAAAGGGGAAGCAATACACGGAGGGAGGCGCTGTTACAGAGGGTGGACGCCTCTGGTTTGGTGTCCCAGCTGAGCCAGCTCAGCCTGATTGCAGCTCTGGAATGAGCAGCATTAAGTCAAAGATGCTGAAATTCCGACCCAGCCCCTCTTGGGGTTGGTGAGTAGAGCTAGAACCCAGTTTTGAGCAGCAGCGGCAGAGGCAGGTGGCCAGAGAGGAGCGGTGGCTGTCTTTGCACTCGTGGACTGGGCTCCTCACCTCCTCCAGGCCAGGGGAGCCGGACCGACGGGGACGGATCTGCTCTCTAAACCCCGCGCAGCTGGGGCGGGTGGGGGCTCTGCAGGGCTGGGTGCTGCTTCCTGAGCTCGGGCATTTCTTAGGATTTGGGCCGGGGGCGGTGTGGGGGGAGGAATTCTATTTGCCTGGTGATGCCTGGGACTGGGAGAAGGGCTTTCAGGAGATGAGTGGCAGGAGAGATAAGCCTGATGTGTGACTTTCTGACACTTGGTTGGTTTGAAAATAAGTCCTGGGCCCAGATACGGGATTGACAGGGGGATCAGGGAGGACGGTTTGCTTTCTGCCTCCTGACTTTGAAAAGGGCCCACGAGTCAGGAGGCGGGGTCCTAGTGCCAGAGGAGGTGGGCGGGCGATTCGGGTCGCCTTGCCCAGGCTGCTGGGGAAAGCCAGGCCGGTGTGTTTGGAATCAGCCCCAGTGAATCTAAGTTTCTGGGCTGCCTTTGCCTCTGTGCTGGGTAGAAGCCCGAGTGCTTGGAGCGCACAGACAGAGGGCTGGAAACACGCTGGACATCCTCCGTGTGTATAACCGATCTCTCCTTCGCCCTCCCTGCCCTGTGCTGCAGAAGGCTGAGCAGTGCAGACCCTTCAACAGGCTTTTATTGGCCTTTGGCTAGTTGGTTGGGTCAATGGGAAGCATCGCAGGGAGGAAAATGGGGTTGTGGCTTCCATTCCCCAATCCCTACCCGTCCCTCTGCTCCCTCCCTGCCCTGTACCTGGGTTATGCTCCTCTTTGAGGCCACAGCTTCTGCAATGCAGCCTCTCCCTATGACTCTGGCCTCCAGGGACCCCTCCCTTGTCCTTGCAGGCTGGGGGCAGTAACAGCTCCCCATTCTTACAGCCCTGAGATTCCCATGCCAGGTCTTGTTGACTCCCCTTCATCCTGTCCACACCTCTGTACATAGCCTCTTTATTAATTTCTGTTTAATTTTAATGTGACATCTCATTCCTGATACACCAGCCATGACCACAAAAGAGATGCTCCCAAGCGTGCCTGACGGCTCTGCGGAGCAGAGGAATAATACAATAGAAAGGGGAGCGTGGTCTGGGTTTCCGAAGGCTGCTTTCCTGCCTATGCAAGTTGGTCCAACCTGGGGCAGATTGAGAACCTCACGACCGGGGGTCAGAAGTCTTGGGTGGCAGACCCTCCTCTGCCTTTCTCTTCTCTCTTCTTAGGATCTCAGGTTTTTCATCTGTTAAATGGGGGCAATAACTGTTGGGACTGCCAGGCGCCAGCACTGTGCTGAGGGCTACTTATGCATCATATCACCAGCTTTCCCAGAAGCATCCCTCTCGGACAGGCGAGGAGGTTGAGGCTCAGAGGGAGAGTCTTGCTCAAGTTCACAGAGTGAATGCGGTAGCCCAGAACTCAAACCCGGGTCTTTTGGTGTTCTTACTCCCTGTGCCTTCTCCGCCCGCCTTTTTGGGTGATCTGAGATGAAGTCAGGCCCAGCGGTGAGCTCTGCAGTGGCCCTGGAGCCGGCAAAGGGCAGTTCTCAGGACACCTGCTGCTCTGCGTGGGGACAGGCCCAGGTGATGCGGCCCGCTTTCCTTCCCTGTCACTCCCGAGAGAACTAGGCGGACGGAGCTTCCAGAGAATATGCTGGGCCCCACCCTCCTTTATTTCTCTTATAATAGAAATAACAGTACCTGGGCAGAGGTACTATTTTTCCTTGCTTTGTACTATGAGAAATGGAGAAATGGAGCATCTCCATGGCTCTAATTAATGATTTACCTGTAACCACCCTGGTGTCCTGCCACCTCACAGCCCCTCTTACTATGGTTTTGGGCTTGACCGTGTGACTGGCTTTGGATGATGTCACAGTAGCTAGCTTGGTGCAAGCAGTGGTTTGAAAAAGTGCTCGCTGGGGCCCTCGTCACTCCCATGAGAGCAATCCAGAGCCAGGCTCCTGGGAGATGAGAGGCCACGCAGGGCAGAGCAGAGCCATCTCAGCCGAGGCCTGCCTGGGCCAGCCAGTGCCCAGTCGCTCTGCCAAAGGCACATTACCCAAGTGAGGTCAGCCAAGCCAGGCTCATGAGAAATAATAGATGGTTATTTTTTAAGCCATTAACTCTGGGATGCTGGAGGTTTCTCCCTTTGAGACGTCCCTTTCTCTACCAGTGCCAGGCCATATCTAGACCTCTGGGCCTCGGAAGATGAGGACAGGGGTAGGAGGGTGTCTTCGTATACCAGGGCCTGGACAGTGTTCTCCCAGCTCCCTGGGACCCTCACCCCTGGGCTTCTCAGCATCTTCTTTCCCTGAGGGTCTTGCCCTTGTTCCCCAGGTCCCTGAACTGGCCGTGAGTGGGGGGTCCTCTTTCTTTCTGTCTGAAAGAAAGAAGCAGATGATGTGGTCCAGGACACAGGGAGCTCGAAGCAATATGGCCCTGGGGCTTCCTACTGCTACCCCCAGCCCCACCCAACAACCCTGCTGGAAAAGGGAGGAAGGGTTTTTACACTGAGGCACTGAGGCCCCAGTGTCCTCGGATGGGAAACCACGGTTGTCCCCAGCTTGTTTCCCCTCCCCTCCCCAACCAGGTCGTTCTCAGAGCTGCATGTTGCAGATGGGAATGCGGGCGCTACCTTGTTTTCCATGGGTGGCCTTTGGGGACAAGTTATAGGCAGATCACAGCTCTCAGATACCATTGGACTAGAGGCTTGTAGAAGGCAGAGACCATGTCTGGTCCGTCCCTGCATCCCATGCCCGGCACAGGGTGGGCATGTGCACTTTACTGCCACTGGTACAAAGAAACTCAGCTGGTTCAGCAAATGCCCCCCAACCAATTCCTGTCCTTGCCCCTCCTGCCTCCGCATCCTTATCCAGGCCATTGCTATTCCTTCAGCTCTGAGCAGCTGGCTCCTGTCTCCAGGATAAAGCACAGGGGTCCTCCCCTGCCCCCCAGTCTCTTCCCCAGTCTTCCTCATACGAATCCCGTTGGGCCTGGCCAGAGCCCTTGCCTGGCTTGGGACCTTTCCCTGCTTCAAGTCACTGTTCAGGCCTCAGGATGGCTGGACGCAGGGACTTCTAAGGCCACCCATGGCAGCCCCATTTCATTGTAATTGCTTCTAGCGCAATGCTGACAGAAGGGGCATCTATAGCGAAAAAAGCTCTGCTCCCTTCCCACCCGCAGCCCCCCAGCTTCCCCCAGGAGGGCAGTGTTACCAGTTTCTTATGTGTCCTTCCAGAGATAGTCTAGCATATACTGGCAAATATATGGAGATATGTATTTTTATAAAATGTACTTTCACTCCCTTTGGCTCACAAATGGTGCCGTGCGGTCCACAGGGTCCTGTGATTTGTCTGGTCTCTATCTCGGAGAGGACTCCCTAGCACGACAGGAAGAGCCACCTCATTCTTAATTTTTCTTTGAGATGTAATTCAAATACCATAAAAGTCACCCCATTAAAAAGTAAAATTAAGTGATTTCAAATATATAAGGGTATGCAACCATCACCTCTATTTCATTCTGGAACATTCCCATCCACCCCAAAGAAACTTCATAACCGTTAGTAGCCACTCCCCATTCCCTTCTCCCTCAGCCTCTGAAAACCACTAGTTTATTTTCTGTCGTCTTGGTATTTGCCTGTGGCTTTTTGTGTCTGGCTTCTTCACTTGGCATAATGTTTTCAAGGTTCACCCATTTGGTAGCATGCATCAATACTTCATTCTTTTTTATTGCTGAATACTAGTCCATTGTATAGCTATGCCATGTTTGTTTACCTGTTCATCTGTTGATGGATATTTGAGTTATTTCTTCTTTTTGGCTCTAATGAATGGTGCTTCCAGGAACATTTGTGTATAAGGTGCTGTGTGGACGTAAGTCTTCAATTCTCCTGGGTACATACTGAGAAGTGGAATTGCTGCGTCACTTCGTTCTTCTTCTTTTTTTTAAATCCTCGTTCAAGGACACTTTTTTCCCATTGCTTTTAGAGAGAGAGGCAGGGTGGCAGGGCAGAGAGAGAGAAACATCATTTGGCTGCCTTATCATAGACACACCGACCGGGGATCAAACCCAGAACCTAGGTATGAGCCCTGACCGGGAATCAAACCCTCAACATTTCAGCCTATAGGACATTACTCCAACCAACTCAGCCACACCGGCTAGGGATCACTTTGTTCTTTTTAATGGCCACCTAGTATCACAATGTATGCAAATGCCACAATTTATTTAAGCGGTCACCTGTTGTTGATGGACTTTTAGTCCCCCTCCTCTTTTTAAAACTATTTCAGTCAACAATACAAGGAATAATTTTGTACATTCATCAATTCACACATGTCCACATATATATTTCCTTGTGTAATTCCCAGAAGTGTACAGTTGCACTACAAGGCACATTCATCTGTAATTTTGATAGATGCTGCCAAATTGCCTCCCCCCGTAGAGACTGTGCCAGCAGCTGTGTGTGAAATGCCGGTTTCTTCTCGATCTCACCAGCGCAGTGTGTCGGCAAGCTTTCCGAACTTTGACAATCTGATGGATAAAGGCTATATAAGGTAGTTTTAGTTTGCATTTTTTTTATTATGATGAGTTTGAGTGTCTTCAAATGTTCAAGAACTATCTCTAATTCCTTTGCTATGAACTATCTTCATATTCTTTGCTTTCTGTTGTGTTATTGGTCTTTCTTTTACTGATTTGTAAGATCTTTTTGTACAAGTGGGAAATTGACACTTTATCTGTAATAAGCACCAGATATTTCTCCTACTTTGCTGTTTGTCTTTTGAGTTTGCAAATAAGCGATTTCTGCCACAGAGAAGTTGTCTATTTTTATGTAGTCAAATTTAGCAATGTTTTACTTTTTGGCTTCTGAGTGTCTTGTCAAAGGCCTTTCCTAAATTAAGATTATTTTAAAGAATTCCCTCATGGTTTCTTCTAGGCCGCTTATTACTAATTCAAAAATATTTAAATCTTTGATCCATCTGGAGTTAATTTTGGTATAGGTGTGTGGTGTGGCTCTATTTTACTATTTCCTCAATGGCTTCCCAGTTGCCCAACTATATTATTGATTAGCTCATCTCCTCCTCAGTGACTTAAATGCTACCTTGATCATGGAATGAATTCTCACACATTTTTGGATTTATTTTTATGTTTTTTATTCTTTGTGCTTGATGTGGTGTTTATTCATGAGCCACTGCAATGTTGTACTAATTATTGAAGTTCTAGAAGGTATTTAAATAACTGAGAGGCCTAGCCTCCTCTCATTCCTCTTCAGAATTTTTCTGGCTGTGTTGCAAGCTCATTTTTCCATATGAACTTCAAAGTTATCTTGTTTCATTCAAAATTTCATTTGTACTTCCATTGAAACATGTACATGTTATAGATTAACTAAGGGGAAACTGACATAATTTTATGATGTCAATTCTTCCCATTTAAGAACATGGCATGTCTTTCCATTTGTTCAAGTCATCTTTTGGATCCCTCAGTAGCATTTTAGGGTTTTCTTTAGAAACACTTTTTGCATACTCCTGGGTATTTTATCTTTTTTTTGGTTGTAATTCTAAATATCATATGTTCTTCCATTATATGCCCTGACTGGTTGTCATGTTTAAGTATGAAGGCCATTGCTATTTGCATATTTATTTTGTAACTGGGCACATTATTGAATTTCTTTCTTGTTCATAATAGTTTTTTGGTTGATTCTCTTTGTTTTACCAGGTATACATACATCTGAAACTAATGATACATTTACCTACCCGTTTCAATTTTCACATAGTGAACTAATTTTTCTTATTTAATTGTATTAGCTGATAACAAACAAACAAACAGACAGACAAGAGTCAAGCTGCCCTGGTCAGTGTGGCTCAGTTGGTTGGATCATTGTCCTGTAAACCAAAAGATCAGTGGTTCAGTTCCGGGCCAGGGCACATACCCAGTTTGCAGGTTTATTCCCTGGTCGAGGTGTATACTAGAGGGCAACGGATCGATGTCTCTCCCTCTTTCTCTCTGTTTGTCTATCTCTCGTTCTCCATTCTTTTTTCTCTAAAAGCAATGGGAAAAAAAAGTGTTCTCCAATTAAAAAAATATTGTTTAAAAAGTCAGGCAATAGTGAAGATATTAGATGTCTTGTTCTTTCTGACTTTGATGGGATCCCTTTAGAATTTTCTCATTTGGGATTAAGATGGATATATTTTATCATGTTAAGGAGTAGCTGTTTGTTCTTACTTCATTAAGAATTAAAAAATTAAGAATGGTTGCTGATTGATGCAAATAATTTTGGCTTAGATTCTCTGATGTGGTAAGTTATATTAATAGATGCCCTGACCCTAACCACCTAGCATTCTGAAACCCCACTTGATGACAATATAGTGTTTTTTTCCTGTATTGCCAGATTCTATATGCTGCTCTTTTATTTAGAGTTATTGCAGGAAAATTCATCAGTGAGATGGAGCTATTACTTTTGTGTTCTTCCAGTTGGGTAGGGGCATTACCATTACTGCTATGCTCCCTCCATGAAGATGATCTAGAAACTTTCTCCTCTTTCTGTGCTCTGGGATAGTTTACATAGTGCTGAAGAGACCCAACCCTTAAAGATTTCGTAGAATTTGAGCAATGTCCATCTGCTGCTGGCACTTGGGAGGAGGGGCTGGGTAACTCAGATGATTCTGTCACCTTTGTAATTGGTCCAGCAGAACAATTTCGGTGGTGCTGACCGTAGGCCTCAGAGATGCAGACTCCCAGGGCCTCTGGGCTGGGACCCTCCCTCCCACCATCCCGAGTCCCCCGCTAGGCAGGCCTGCGAGCCTTCCAGGTGTAAAGCTGGGTGGGCAGGCACGACCAAGGGCGAAAAGGGCTGAATTTGGAAGGGAGGATTTCTTCAGGCTGAGCTGGAAGGTGAGGTGGCTGCTGAGGTTGGGCTGGGCTCCAGGCACCCCTCTCCTGGCCGCCCTCTCTCTCTCAGAGCCTGCCAGAGAGACGGTCACATGCCAAGGAGTGTGTGTCTGGGTGGCTGGGCCTGCCCCCAACCCATCCTCCATGGCAGTAGCCTGCGGTTCTCTCTCTCTTTGGGTTTTCAGTGGCCACGGAGATTCCGGTCACTTCACCTTCTGCTGTAACGCTTTGTGTCCAGCGACCGGCAGCAGACAGGCAGCCTCCAATCATCTGTGTGTCGGCCAAGGACGCTTCCTCCTGACACTCCATAAACACTACTTTATAAGCTGCAGGTACTTCTCCCACTCCACCCCTCCCCTTGCTCCCACCCCCTCAGGCCTGCCGGCACAGTTTAATTTCCAGCCCTGGTATTTCTCCCCAGCCCGTGACAACCTCAGGTGGAAGCAATTTCACTGTCTTGTAACTCACCGGGTCCTTATAATTAGTATCTGGGCACCTGGGGCGAGGGCGGAAGGAAGGAAAAAAATGTTGATCCAGCCAGGCAAAGGGCCTCCTATGGGGGCTGGGCGCTGGGGTCTGGGGGCTGGGGTGCCTCTCCCTCCTACTTCAGCTTGTAACCCAGGCTTTTCAGGGCTCTGAGTCCACCAGACTCCTGTCCCTTGGAGTGAGTAGGGTGGGAGGTGGGATGTCATCGGGGACTGCTCAGCCTGGCCCTGGGTTTACACAGAGGAAGGCGTCTTCTACCTGAGTGAGCGGCCTGAGAGACGGGCCTGAGACCATGCGGTGAGAGTCCTGGAGGAAGAGGAGGTGCGGTACCTTTCACTTCCTTCCCCAGTCCCAGCATGGCGCCCCTCCCTGCCTCTGCCTCCCCACAGCCTCAGAGCTACAGCCTCTCAGAGCTGGTGATGGCGGCAGTGGGCAGACCTGGGGTACAGCCGCAGGCACAGCCAGGAGTGGGTGTGACTCCAAGAGAAGCAGTCCAGTGGGGAACAGGACTAATCTGGGAGCAGAGTTTCTCATCATGTTGGTGAAGGCTTTTGGTTGCAAGCAATAGAAAGGGACTTAAGCAAGAAAGGCGGGTTAAGGTTAGGGTGCTGGGCCCTCTCAAAGTTAACAAAAGGTAGCAAGAAGAGAACTAGCTGCTTTGGGATGTCAGGACCAAGGCAGCTCCGAGGATCCTGGCAGTCGGAAGTGGGTCTTCTCTCTGGAAAACAGTTCATGCCGGCTAATGGGACTCAGGTTCACGACCCCTCTGTGTTCCCAAGTTAAAAATACCAAATTCCTCATAGAGGCTCATTCATTCATTTATGTATTTGTTAGTTCATGCATTCACTATTTATTGAGCCCCTCCTGTCTGTTAGGCAGGATTCCGGGCACGGAGAATATAGCAGTGATCAAATGAACCAAAAGTATTTCTCTTATATGTTACACTGTGGTGGAAACAGAATCTGAATGGCTCAGTTTGGGTTAGGTGTCTACCTTAAGCCAATCAGCTGTGGTCAGGTGAGGTCTGTGAGCCAGGAAGCCACTCCAAATGGGTTCTATTGCAATGACCCCATAGCCCTTTAAGACACACTTCTCTCGATTGACAATGCAGAAAGCAGGCAGCGGACTTAAAAGAAGCAAGGCATCGTGGGGCTCATTCTTACACCCAGGGAGCAAGTGCTTACTCCGGCCAGACTGGGTGTTCTCCAGGAGCGGTCTACCCGTGGTGCATTCCCCAGGCTCTCTGGATGCTCTACTTCCAAGTGGGAGGGGCTGGGAGCTGGGGAAGGGCCACCTGCATCTATAGCTTCTCTGTGCACCACACCTGACTCAGCCAGCAGCTAGGCTGTGGGCGAGGGTCAGACCTCTCCTCCTCTCTCCTCATCGGCCCCTGCTCTGGCAGGGAGCTTCCACGAACAAGGACCAGACCTGCTCATTCTAGAATCCACGTGGCAGGAGCCCGCCGAGGGCTCAGGGCAGTCTGGGTGAGGGCTGTGACCTGTCTGCTTCCCACACCCTGTCTCTGAGCACCCCATACCCCCTAGGGGATGAGTCTGTCCTGCTCCCTTTGCATACTCAGCTCAGAAAAAAGCCTCACAAACCCCCTCACTTCCCCTCCTCTTCCAATCCCTCAGGTTTCCTGGCCTGAGCCCAGGGGGATACCTGCCATGGATGCCCCTGTGGACTCCCTGGGGAATACCCAGATCAATCACTTCAGGGTTTCCCACTTTAGACCCAATTCCTAAGATCCTGGGCAACCACCCCTCCTGGGCCAGAGGCTGGTAAGGGGACCACCTGTAATGTTTCCATCGTTCTCCTCAGCAGAGGTGGGGGAAGCTGAACCCTCAGTGAAGCAGGGCTGCCATTAGAACCCTGCAGAAACAAAGTAACAGCCTGCGCAGAAAGCCATTTGTAATGTTGCTATAATTCCCATGATTCATTAAACAGGAATGGAAAATGATAACATTTCCCCTGGAAAAAAACTCCTCCTAGAGTGGCGTGCTGAGTTCACTTGGCTCAACTATTTTATTGACTAAGCATCTTGTTGTGCTGATGTGAAGAGCCCGGGTACCATTTAGTTTTATATCAGCTGAAGTGGAAGCAGGGGAGGAGGCCCTGGTGTGGTGGGCGGGGCCTGACCTTGGAAATGGAGCTGCTGTTCCCCCTTGGGTGGCCCAGTCCGGCATTCTTTGCAGGCCTGGGGCCCTCTGGGGCCGGGGGTCCATTGGACTGAGGCCCATCCTGCATTCTGCCTCCTGGAGGGAGCATTGCAGAGGGGCCAGTTCTTCCTGTGCCTGAGCCCTAGGCGGGAGCCTAGAGACGATCCCCAGCCTTCTGGACATGTATGATACGTGACCCTCACACGCTTGCCCAGCTTCCCCTTTTCCTTTACTGGTCTTGGACCACTCACCACTCAGTCCCCCATTAGGACCGTGGATGTGTCCCTTGATGCCCTCCTTCCAGTACTCACTCCCCAGTCAGCCACAGCCCCCTCTCCCAGCAGGAGTCTCTGGCAGAGAGGCCACCTGTCCCTCCACTGCCACTGCCCGAGCTCAGGCCTAACTACCTCCTGCCCACCCAGCTATGCCATGGTTGGCCACCCAACTGTCCCTGTCTCCAGCCTTCCGCTCCCCAGTGAAGCCTTTTAATGCGGCAGAGTGATTGTTCTAAAAAACACCTCTGACCATCTTCGCCCTCTTGCTTAGAGCCTTGGCGGGCTCTCCATTGCTTGTGGACCAACCCAGAATGCCAGGGGGTCACACTCAGCCCCTTCCCAAACTGGCCCCCGGCCGCTCCCCGCCATGCCTTCTGGGCTTCAGCAAACCTCAGGATATTCTGTGGGGTCCCCAGGCCCCACCGTGTGTGTTCATGCCTCTTCTATGCCGCCCCCTCAGTCTGAAATGCCCTTGCCACTCTCCATTCCTTAGGAAACCCTGATTCGCCCCTCAACAAGCTGTGCCTGCTGTCTCCCTCATCGCAGGTGATGGGGTCCCACGCTTGAGTTCAGCTTCCCACCTTGGAGCCATCCTCCCTCTCTCTCTCATACCCTGTGGGACCATATCTGATCTGTCACCAAATCCTGTTGCCTCTAACTTCAAATGCAACAAGAATCTAACCACTTCCCACCACCCACTTTCCTGGGGAGCTTGCCTGGGTTATTGTGGGAGCTTCACCATGGCCTCCCCGCCTCTGTCCTTTCTCTCCCCTATCCCGTCCTCTTATCCACAAGTCTGAGCATGCTACTCCTTTGACGAAAAGCTGCTCACTCAGAGAGGAAGCTCCTGCTTTCACCGTGGTCTTGAAGATTGTATATAACCTGTCCCCCCAACCCATGACCTTCCTGACCTTAGCGCCTACTGCTCCCCCCTTACTCTGTAAAGAAGAGTAAAGCAGATGCTTACTCTGCTTTAGCTGCGCTGGCCTCCTTGCTGGTTCTTGGCCCTGCCATGCACATTCCTGCCCCAGGGCCTTAGCACTTGCTGTCTGCTCTGTCCTGTACCTCTCCCCACCCCAGACCAGTTCTCTGCAATTTCACCTTGTCAGTGATGTCTTTCCCGACTTTCTTCTTTAAAATTGCAAACTTCTTCCTTTGACACTCCCGGGTTCCTTCGTCTTTCCACTTTATTTTTCTCTATAGTATGCATCACCACAAACATGCTGGATATTTTATTTTATTAGTTTAGTTCTGTTTTAAATTTTAATTTTACAGATGAGGAAACTTAGTTTCAGCGAGGTTACCTGACTTACCAGAGGCCACACAGCTGGTTTGCTTGTGTCTGTTTATGTTCTAAGGGGGTTTGCACGGCTGGATGGACGTGGGATATAGGTCAGGGCTTTCTGACCCCAGTTCTAGTCCCTTCCCTCCCCCACTCTAAGGCTGTGGATCCCGGCCTATGAGGCCCTTCCTGGTGAGGGGTTGCTCAGTTGGAGAGTGGGGAGGAGAGACATGGAGACCCCCCTCACTGACCCAGGTGGGGAGGGCCTGGGGACACTCGGCTGACACCTCAGTCACAGACACTCCTGGACAGGCCCTCTAGGGGTCCTCCTGAACCTGCCCCTGCTCCAGGAAAGACCGCATGTGCCAGGGTGACAAGAGGCTGGTTAGAAGCTTGTCTCCTCACGCTTTAGGGCGGACCCCAGGCTCAGGTTGTCATTGCTTCCTCCTCTTTCACCTCATTAGCCAGAAAAGCAAGTCATTTATCAGCTGCCACTTAATATAGAACCGGGCCAATTGCTACCAAGTCCTTGTCCCTTGGCTTTCCAGCTCTGCTGGAACTGGAGACCCTCAGGAACTTATATCTGCTCCCCAGGACAGACTCAGGGCTCAGATGCCCACCAGCCCCAGCTGCAATGTGGACCTCAGTCTCAGCTTCATTTCCAGCCCCAGCCTCAGCTCTCTCCGCTCCGTCCTCATCCTCGCCCAGCCCCAGCCCCAGCCCCAGCCCTTCTCTCCCCTCAGGGGTCTGAAGGCACCAGGAGCTGGCCTCATTATCCTAAGGGCCCTGGGCTCAGGCTTTGCTTTATCAGGGCTCACTTGAGTATAAACTTGACCCTATAGCTCCACCAGCAACACAGCCATGCCTGCGAACAGGAGACTCCCGGGTCTTTCCCAGAAGGGCCAGTCCAGGGTCACTGGGACTGCATCCAGCCAGTTCTACAAGGGGCTCTCAGATTCAGCGCCTCTGGAAGACGGTCTAGGCATCCCCCTGGAGTGAGGGTCCACCCTCCTCTGCAGAAGTCTGTCCTTTGACATCGCTCAGCGGACCAGGATAGCACATGTGTTTTGATGGTGTGTGCAATACCCGTGTAAACCTAAATATGTGTATGTACACATATATCTGTACAGATGTGTGCCGTGCAGAGCACACGTGGGCTTTAATCTACCACTGAGCCCTGGCCATAGAGTGTGCCCAGAGGAGGGGAGACTTGGGATGCAAGGGGGCTCGTCCCGGCGAATGTGTGAGAAGGGGCTGAGGAAAGGTGCTCAGCTCCATGGACAGCGAGCTTCGTGTCGCCAGCTCCCGGAGCAGAGGGTGGAGCTCTCTACACGGCTCAGGGTCAGGGTCAGGGATGGGGGTGTGTCTTGGGCAGAGACGGCTGCTGCCTCCCAGCGCACGCTGTCCGCTGGTAACCAGAGGCCGTGAAATGAGGTGTTTCAGTTCCCTGAGCCAGAGATGGGCAAACCACAGGGAGGGTGATTTGCTTTTCAGATATAGCTGCTCTGGCTGGAGGCTTTACACCTGAGCAGCGGCCACTTTTCCCTTCCTCCCTGCAAAGCTGGATGGCCCAACCCAGCGGGGCTTGTGCCGGGCTGGGATCACAGCCCCCTGACCATCCTTAACCTCCAGGAAAAAGGTCAGAAATGCTACCCATCCCTGCCCCCTGTTCCTGCAACCTGCAGACCCCGTGGCCTCCCACAGACGACTGTGTCCTATAGCCCCCACCCCATGACATCGGCCCCTCACCTCGACTCACGTGGGCAACGCATTTCCTCTGATTTAGGTATTTTTCTAGGTGCTAAGGAACACAACATGAAAACCATGCACTCCTGGGACCAGCATTCTCGAATAGGGGACGGGAGATGGGCCACAGCACTAATGAGTAAAATAGAGAGTATGTTAGACGTGATGAGTTTCATGAGAACAATGGAACCAGGATGCAGGATAGGGAGTGTTGAGAGTTGCGATTTTAATTGGCACAGTTCAGGGAGAAGACTTGTGAGCTAAGACCTGGAGGAGGGAAGGAGCGGGCCAGGTAGGCTCTGGCAGTCTCCTTGGGCACAGGGTGAGACCTCTCTGTAGGGGACTAGGGTCTGGGAGGGAGTTATAAAATCAAGGGCCCGCAGGTTCATCATCTCTCTGCCATTCGCCGAGTCCTGTTACCGGCCAAGCTTTGTTCTAGGCACCTCTGCCATGTCATCTTAACAATTCCATGGTCACCATGGGAGACTGGCTAGGATCATTCCCATTGAGTAGATGGGGAAACTGAGGCTGGGGGAGGTGGTGCGACTGTTCAGGGTGACAGAGAGCACGACAGAGCCCTGATGGGAATCCAGACTGGGTGAGACCCCAGACCCTGTGCTCTTAAAACCTCCTCTCAAAACCTCCAAGGATATCAAAAATGAAAAAAAAAAAGCTGAGGCAAGGGAAAGTGGTGGGGGGTAGGCAGGGACAAATGTATTTGAAAAAATAAATTAAAATAAAATTTAAAAAAATGAAAAAAAGCTGTTATTTGTTCAAGTTAGCCCTACTTTGGGAAGATTTGAATTCAGTCCCACAAGGTTTCCTCTGGAGTGTAGCCCCCAGGCCAGGGCTTTCTGCAGTTGCTTCCTGAATTTCTCCTGTCTCTGCCTTTAGGGGTCCTGCCTTCCATGGGCCTGGGCACCCTTGGGCTGCTTGGAGTCTCCATGGGTCCACACCAACTTCTCTCCACCACTCTGCCTCCCCAAGAAGTCTTCCCTGACTGAGTTCTTGACACCTGGGGGCTGCCTCTCTCTCTGCCCTGTCCCGACGTTGAAGAGATCGTTCATCCCGTTTCCCTAACGGCCTCCTGTTATGGGCAAAATTGAGTTTCCCCCACCCCCCAATTCACACATTGAGATCCCCGCCCCCAGTACCTCAGAATGGGACTGGGTTTGGAGACAGGGGCTTTGAGAGGTAGTAAAGGTAAAATAAGGTCATACATGTGGGTGGGCCATAATCTAATAGGACTGGTCCTCACAAGAAGAGGAGATCAGGACACACACACACACTGAGGCAAGGCCATGTGAAAACACACGGGGAAGTGTTCATCTCCAAGCCAGGCAGAGAGGCCACAGAAGAACCTAAACCTGCCGACCCCTTGATCTTGGACTTCTAGCCCCCAGACTTGTTTAAGTGTCTGTTAATAAGTATGTGCTGTTTAAGGTACCCTGTTTGTGGCACATTGTTAAAGCAGCCCTGGCAAACAAATGCATCTCCTCCCCCCTTCCCCAAATTTCTGTTCCAATGGAGGAGCAATGCCTCATGCACTCTCTCTCCCCTGTTAGGAGGAGGGCCAGCCCCCAGCCCCTGGTGTTATGTGGCCCGGGCCCCAGGAAATAGAGGTCAAGTTTACTGGCTCACAGCAGCCGCAGGCACTGCTGACATTCCCATCCACGACAGCCTGTCAAAGCAACATTCCCCCCAACTGACACTCTAATACGTGGCTATTCCAGCACGCTGCCCTCCTGACACATAGGCGTTCTGCCACCCTGTCATTCTGATGTGTCGGCTGCCTGCCTCCTTTTCATTTTGCTTCAGCAAAATTCCATAAAACCAATGCTTGGAAACATGGATTATGGCTGCAGCTGCGCTCCTCCCTGGCCACGTTCTGCCACCCTGACATCTCGCCCCATGGACACCCGTGATGCCCTGGCACACTGACCCCTCCAGATGCTGACCTTCCTGTCGGAACATCAGGGTTGGCCGACCTTCCCAGTTCAACCAGCTAATGAGTGTCGTGTACGTTAATCTCTTTCTTTTTGTGCCACTAACCTGGTCCTCCAGCCTGCCCTCTGCCCTGTAACATCATTCTGCTCAGCCTCAGCTGTACCCTTGGCATTGACCTTGCCCCACACTGCCTCCTCCTGATTGGGCCCATGATTTCCACTCCCTCCCCCTGGATGTCCTCTGCTAACTGCTGTTTAACCAAAACACACAAGACATATTTCAGGCCTCTCACACTGCCTTCTGGGGAAGCACTTGCCCCATTCATCATCCCCTGCTGAGTGTGCAGAGCCCGTGTGAGCCGCCTCTGACACAATTCAGAAAGGACGCTTTACCCAAGAGAGGCTGGCAGTGCCCCACTGAACTGTTTTAATTCACAACACATCTGACACTAAGCATGGTGTCTTCCAACACTAACGACCAATTCTCTGATCCTCTAACAGCAGCTGGGTGTCCAACCATTCAATTCAATTTTGACACAAAATACACAGAGTTAACATCAGACCACACAAGTTAAAGGGCTCGGTCCCACAAGACTGTCCCCTACATCCAATGCCAGTTTCAAGTTCTGAGCCTCCCAAACTTCTGACTGACCGTCTATGAATTGAGGTTTCCCATAGTGCCCTTCTGAGGTTTGATAATCTTGTAGAATAGCTCACAGATCTCAGGAAGGCATTTTATTTACACTTACAAGTTTATTATAGAGGATACAACTCAGGAACCGCCAAGGGGAAGAGATGCACAGGGCCAGGTATGGGCGATGAGCTTCCCCACCCTCTCCAAGCGTGGTACCCTCACCCGCTCCCCACCTTGCCATGTGCATCAACACAGAAGTGCTCCAAACCCAGTCAGTTAGGGTTGTATTTTTTTTTTTTAATGGAGGTTTCATTATGTAGGTGTGATTGTTTACACCATAGGCTACCAGGGCTGTCCAACCCACGGCCCGTGGGCTGCATGTGGCCCAGGATGGCTGTGAATGCGGCCCAACACAAAATTGTAAATTTACTTAAAATATTATGAGATTTTTTTTGTGTGTGTGATTATGTGTTGCAATGTATTAAATGTGTGGCCCAAGACAACTCTTCTTCCAGTGTGGCCCAGAGGCACCAAAATGTTAGACACCTCTAGCTTGCTAATTAACTCACCTCCAGCCCTTTTCCCCTCCCAGAGGCTGGGGTGGGGGTGGAGTGAAGGAGATGGAGTAGGGGCTGAGGTTCCAGCCCTGTGATCTTGCCTTAGCCTTTCAGGTAACCAGCCCCACCCTGAAGCTACCTAGGGACTGCTAAATCACCAGATAATCTCATTAGCATACAAGAGACATTCTTAATATTCTGGAGATTCCACCAGTTTTAGGAGCTGTATGCCAGGTACCAGAACAAAGACCAAATATTTGCTTTTCATTATATCACACCCATGCACATGTGTAATTTCAATAAATCCCTTTTTCCCTGAAGTAACAAATGAATCTGTCTGTTGCTGCTGAAAGATTCCCAAGTGGCCCCTTTTCCTGCGCTGACTTCCAATATCTCCCTGAGCCTTTTCTCATTCCTGCAACCTACCCCTGCAGCTCTGGAGTCCTGGGTTCTAAGCCCAGCTTCTCTTTGTACTAGCTGTGTGAGCTGGGGACAGTCCCACCCTCCCTCTTTTCTTACCTGCAAAATAAAGGTGGTGTTCACAGTACCCACCCCTTAGGGTTGTTGTTGTGAGAAGCCAGTGGGACATACAAGTAAAGCGCTGAGCAAGGGCGTGGCGTAGAGTAGGCGCTCAAGGCGGGTGGTTCGAGCTCTGGAGCCAAATGCTGGAGCTCAGCTCTCTGGGTTTATGCCGCCACTTACTAGCTGTGTGACCTTCAGAGAGTCACTTAACATCTGGGCATTACATGTCAAATGGACATACCAGTGGTATTCACTCCCCCTACAACTGCTGTAAGAATCAAAAGGCTTAACGTGCAAAAGCTTAGATTAGTGTCTGGCATGCAGTAAATTCTATACAGGTGTCAGCTATTAGTGGTCATATTGTTATTACCAGTTATGTTAGTGTCATATATATTGTTAGTTATAGTTATGCAAGTGTCAGCTGCTGTTACTCATGACACTTCCCCTGGACAACGCCACCTCAGCGCAATCTTTCCGCTCGCCGACTCGTGATGTCAGCACCACCGTCCTGCCACAGCGTCCCACCGCATCATCCCTGTCCCCTTACCTGGTGCTCTGCCAGTTGTTGCCTGGACAATCCCCTTCCTGCTGCTGATCTCAGGCCACAGGCTGCTTCCTTAGGGAAGCCTCTCTGAGTCCTTGATAGGTCAGCCCCTGCTCTATGTGCGCGTAAGACCACGGGCCTCCTGCACAGAACACTGTTTCTGATCATCATTTCATCTCTTTCTGTGATTATCTGATTCAAGACGGTCTCCTTCCTTCCCTTGGTGGTAAACTCCCTGAAATCACCAATGTGCCTATTTTTGTTCATCTTCCTATTTCCTGTGACAACACTTTGTAGGCGACCAATAATTATTTGTTGAATGAATGAATTAATAAATGCATGAAGGGCCGTTGTCACCCTCTTCCTTCCTTGTCTTCTCCGGCTCTTGGTCTGGGCTCCTTCGCCTCAGGCGCTGCATCAGAGCTGGGCTCCGCAACCCATGCCCTGATGTCAATCTCTGAGCGCCAAAGCTGGAGAAGCGGGGAAGAGAAGTACTGACAGAAGTTCGGGGGACTAGAAGTGCAAGCGAGACACAGCTGGACACACAGGCAGGAAGCAGCTCCTCCCGGAAGATCCCTGGATCAGTGTTTTCAGCCCTGTGTGCGTGGGAGGCAGTCTTACCTAATGTGGCACCTCCTTGTTCCTTTTAGTTCCTACTCTTCTCAACGCATACCTCACCTTAATCTTCTGATTTCAGACACTCTCAAGTATAGCCGTGGCTTCCTGGAAGTGTCTCCCTAGCCTGCCTGGGGGTGGGAGGAGACCTCTGGGGGCCCTGGTTTCATGTACCAGCCTTGAATGGAAATTTTGAGCATAGCAAGGTAGTCCAGCTGTCAACCATGAGCTGTACTGCGCTTGGAGTTGGTTCCAGAGATCTGCAACCTCTTCTGTTGATGGGCTGGTTCAAACTCCAGCTCCAGTGTCCCTCTGATTATTTTGAGCTTAGGCTCCAGTCCACATATCCACTCACCTCTTAGGGTTGAATCAGAGATCTGCACAGGGCCTGGTGTGGGCCAGAGACATGTTTGTAGAAAAAGTAAGTTTGAGTTCTGGCTCTGCCACCGACTTTCTGGCCTTGGGCAAGTTATGTCACCTCTCCAAACCTCTGCTGTTTCACACTAACTCATAGCTTGTCGTGAGGACGTATCTAGCAAGAAAGATGACGAGAGGTAATGTAAATGGTGAACATTGCAGCCATTTGTCTCCAACCTGATGCTTGCCGTCTGACACCTACTGACCTCCTCATTTTCTCTCCTGGCTCAGCCCAGTCCCCACCCATGTCCTGGGTCCTGCCCTCTCCATTAACGAGCTCCCACCCATCGCTGTAGTTTCAGTTATTTTATGCACAAACATGTTTATGTTCTCCTAGTTACAACACAACTTCCCCCAACCAATAAGTCCTTTGAGCGTAGCACCTCCCTCTTCACACACATGGCTTCCCTTCCCTTCATGGTCACTTTTCTAGAAGGAATAGTCTAGAATTCAAATCTTGGTGCTACTTGTAGCTGTATGCACATTCCTTTATTTTTCTGTGTCTCAGTTTTTTCATCTGTAAAGTGGGTCCAGTAATATTTACCTTGTAGGAATGGGAGGATGACTACGTGAGACAATCCATGTTGAGCGCACAGCACAACCTGGCATACAGTAAGAACTAATTAGGTAGTTAGTGGCTATTATTATTATTGTTTTTATACCCCCTTCTCCCTTGTTGTTCTCCATTAGCTTGTCTTCCTTCTCCACTTGAACAAGAGCCTCTCTGGTTGGAATCACTGGTGATTTTCCAGTGGCCATTGCCCATCTCCCTTCCTAGATACACTCTCAACTTCTCTGCAGCCTTGGACACTGCGGTGGGAATGATCAGGGAAAGGTGGAAGGTTCCAGAAGTCCTGTGGGGGATGTCAAGCTGTGGTCAGCGGGCATGTCACGGGGCAGCCCAGCGATGAGGGGAGGGCTGACACAGGGCTTGTCCTGTCATCCATGCTCAGTGTTTGCTGAATGAATAGAAGGGCCTTCAGGCGGAGCTCCGCGGCGTAAGGACCGGGACCTCCCCGAGCTCCAGTGGCAGGCCGAGGATAGGTCTTTGCAAAGATGTTCAAAAGGCGTTTGGACTGGCAAACCTTTGAGTTCAGGGAGCATGTTTTATTTGACTAGCACAGAACAGTATCCACAACGTTCTGCTGGATGCACAAAAACAGGGTGAATATTCCCATAGAACCAATGCCCAGCCCAGGCAGTGCAGTAGCAACAAGAAACAGAGGGTTCATCCTTCCAGGGGGTGAGCTCACAGCCCCGCCTCTGCGGTTCTGAGGAGGGATATCTCTCTTAGCTCAGGCAGCCTGACTCCTGCATTGCACAGAGGGCCTGGTTTGATCTCTTATTTATTACAGAGAATATTCTCTCTTACATGAGTGTAGGGGATGGGGTTTCAGGAGCTCTAGCTTTTACTGCTGATTTTGCCAGTCAGTTTTTTGGGGACCCTGGCACTTTCAACAGCCGCTCTCGTACTGCATTCATTCTCTCTCTCATTCATTCTTCCATTCATCAAATGTATTGAACATCCGTCCTATGCCAGGTCCTGAGGCTGGTGGAGGAGAGGCCAGAAGAAGAAACATGCAAACTGCCTGTGGCAGGCTGGGCCACGGCCCTCAGAGACACCAGATCCTTATCCCTGGAACCTGTAATTGTCCCCTTTATGGTAAAGTGAGCTTTGCAGGTGTGATTAAGTTAACCATCTTGTGATGGGGAGATTATCCTGGATTATCCAGGTGGACCCTAAAAGTAATCACAAGTGTTCTCATAAGATAGAGGCAGAGGAGATTTGCCCTGGAAGATGGAACACTGAGGTGAGCAGAGACTAAAGCAATGCTCTTGCTCTTTGAAGACAGAGGAGGGGCTATGAGCTGAGGAATCCACGCAGCCTCTAGGAGCTGGAAAAGGCAAGGACATAGATTCTTTCCTCAGAGACTCCAGAAGGAACCAGTCCTGCCAACACCTTTACTTCAGCCCAGTGAGGCTGATTTTGAACTTCTGACCTCCAGAACAACAAGGGAACAAATTTGTGTTGTTTAAATCACTAAGTTTGTAGCAATTTGTTACAGCGGTAATAGCAAACAAATAAACTGCCTTAAGGTATTCCCTAGGGGAGGAAATGAGCACCTTTGCTATAAATAGGGGTAAGTGCTCTCATAGGGTGCAAAGGAAGGAGGGGGTATGGTCTACACTGCGGGGTGGCGAAGGTGGTCTGGGAGGGCTTGCCCCAGGAGGAGCTGCTTGCTGGGCTAGCTCTTGAAGACCAGCTAACGATTCCCCAGCTGCACAATGGTGGAGAGGGGAGAGGAGCCCTGGGAATGAAAAATAGCTTGTGCGCAGGCAAACCCGGAGTGTGAAAAACAAGGCGTATTTGCAGAGCTCTGGAAGTTGGGGAGTGGGTAGAAGTTCAGACAATAGGAGATGGGGCTCAGCTCCTGGAGGGGTCCGTGTTAGGGAGTTGAGACTCAGCCTTGCAGGCAATGGGAAGCTATTGTGGTGACTTGGGTTAATGGCCCGGATTCTTTAACCCTCTCTGTACCCAGGCCCATTGCTGTATTTTCCCACCTCTTGATACTAGTTCAGCTGTGTGTCCTGCTTTGGGCAATAGAATGATGCAGATTGAGTCTGTATCAATTCTGAGCCTAGGTCTGGAGAGGCCTAGCATATTTCTGCTGGTCCCAGGAGAGGAGGTGCCTCAGTGCAGCCAGACCAGAGATGAGCCCCCAGCTTACCTTCAGACCATGACAGACTCCAGCCAAGGTCAAATGAACCCAGCCAGCCCACAGATGCACGAGCTATAACAAATGCTCAGTTATCCTAAACCACTGGGTTTTGGGGTGATTTGTTATGCAGCAGTCGCTTGCTGATACACCCATGAAAGTTTTGGTGAAGGAGAGTGACATAGCCAGATCTGCATTTCATGAAAACCTCTTTGGTGTCGAGCCAGTGAAGCATGGATGGGAAGAGGTAAGCTTGAGGGCAGCGATGCAGGTGAGAGGCAGGGAGAGCCTTTCCTGAGGCAGGAGCAAGGAAGGAGGTGATGGTACAAGTGCTATTAGGGAGGCAGATTCGACCACAAAGCTAAGAAACAAGTTAGACATGAGGTGGAGGGAAAGAGACGATTTGGATGATACCCAAATTTCCAGTATTGGAAATTGGATTGGGATAGGGGCCACATGGGGGTCTGCAGTGCGGTGGCCAGGACGAAGTTATCGTTCCTGGCCTGAGGCTGGAGACCAAGACCAGGGGACCATCAGAGAACAAGTGACAGTGAACGAAGAATGAATTGGTGAAAGTAGATGAGGTGTTTACAATAAACAGAAAAGAGGCCAAGTTTTGAGTTATGAGAGTCCCTCGCCATTTATGGAGGAGCTGGAGGAAGCCTCCAGCAGGTGAAGGAAGTCAGAGAGGAGACAGGAGAACCAGGGAGGGCTGGACCCCGAAACCCCAGGGACAGGGCGTTTGGAGGGGGAGGGCGTGGACGGTCAGCAGTGACATGGGCAGAATGTCACAGACAATGAGGACCAAGGGGACTGTGGAGTGAGCCGAGGGGTTGGCCAGTGGACGGCCATGAGTCGCCCCGGAGCGAGCAGTTCCGGAGGCAGAGGGCAGTGGCACACGGGGGGACTGAGAAGTGAGGGAGTGGAGAGCCTGAGTTAAGCAAAATCCTTTCAAGTAGCTTGATGTCAGTGACCGCAGCAGAGAGAGAGCACGGGACGGGGGCATTGCTCTTTTGTAGGCTGGAGGGACCAGGGCATGATTTGTGGCTGAGGGCTTTGAGCTGAGCAGAGAAATGGTCTGATGTATCTTTGAAAAAAGATCACTCAGGCATCAGCGTGGCTACTGGACTGCAGGGTGGTGCGTTTTGGGAAACAAGGAGACTGATAAGGAGGCTAGTTTAACGGTTCAGGAGAGAGACGATGGTGGCTTTCAGCAGGGTGGTAGCTGCGCAAGTAGTAAGAAGTGGTCACATTTGGGATTTTGGGGGTGACATTTGGACCAGAAGGACTTGGCTGCGAGTTGGATTTGTGTGTGCATGTGTGTGCGCGCGCAGGCTGAGAGGAATGTGGCATGAATTCCAGGTTTTTGCCTGAGTATCTGGTTAGAGCAGGAACAGGTTTTATGGAGGGGGAAGGTGTGGAATCATTTTGTCTTAGGGATGCTGAGTTTAAAATACTTGTTAGAAATGCAAATTTAGATATCAAGAAATCAGTTGGAAACTTGCATCTGGTGTTCTGGGAGAGGTGGGGCTGGAGGGAGAAATTCAGGAGTCATCCCTGCACTCGGAGCTCTTACGGGGTGTGGCTGGGTCGGGGCCACCTGGCAGAGAGTGGAGCTGCAAGTGCTGGTCAGTGTTGCCTTCTCCGTGAGACCCTACCAGGGGAGTCCAACCTTTCGGCGTCTGCACCACGCTGGAAGAAGAGATGTCTTGGGCTACATGTTAAATATATTGCGACACATAATCACACACACAAAAGATCTCATAATGTTTTAAGTAAGTTTACAATTTTGTGTTGGGCCGCATTCACGGCCATCCTGGGCCACACGTGGCCCATGGGCTGCAGGTTGGACACCCCGGGGTAGTCCATGAAGGCTGACCCTTGTCTGCCTTGTGCATGGCTGGGAGCCAGCACCTAGAACAGGGGCTGGCATGTAGTAGGTGCTCCATAAATGCTCATTTAAGGAAGGAGATAAGTGAGTGTCTTCATAGGGGTTGCTTAGGTCAAGGAAGTGAGAGGTATGGGTGAGGCGAGGGACCTCCTGTGGACGGGAGTTACCTGCTTTCTGTCCAGGAAGCAATGATCTTTCTTCCCTCTGAGCTTCCTGCCTCTGTTCCTTTGTGTCTGTGGTTTCCTCTGCCTGGAATTCCCTGCCAGGCTCCACCCACACAGGCAAATCCTGCTCACCCTTCCCTCCCAGCCATTATGAATCCCCAGAGCAGCTCTACCCCGCAGCTTCCTTTTCTCATGCACAAGGAGGGGGAGACTTCTTTAAGTCCCCAGAGGTCGAAGGGTCGCATGACAGATGGAGAAATGAGGCACATTGGGCAGGTCTGGTTTGGGGGAGACCCGTGCTGGGCCCTGGTGGTCACATACACGATCTACTCCCATGTGCCTGCAAACCGGATGTCCTAGGTCCTGGCCAGGGCGGAGGTCAAGTGAGAAAAGCGCACTTTTTCTTTGTTTTGTAAGATGAAGACATTTTGCTTATTTAGAATTTTCTCGCTCCTCTTGTGTTCTCCAGGATTTTCTGGGCTTTCTCATCCTCCCAGATGGGAATTTTTCTGGAGTTTGGAGGTGCTTTTTAACCCTTTTCTCGTTATGTTTTAGTTCCCTTGGCATTTTTGGTGGTTTCTCTGGGCCTGTGGTGTTTTCTGCCCTGGTCCCCTGCCTTCGGCACAAATTCTCTTTAAATCTGGGCTTCCCTGGCTTTGGGCTTGGACACCTTAAACTGCGTTGCCCTTCATTACCAGGGTCACTCTGGGTGCCAGGTCGCTGTTACTGTCCCATTTCCTCCTCAGGAGCCACTTTCCCCTTTGAAGACCCAGACAAGGGTTTGCGCCTCCCATGAGGAAAATGATTTAAAATCTGCTTTTCCTAGAGGAGGGGCATTTGTCAGACTAATTCTGCTCTTTCCCTCTGGCCCACTGGGCCTGCTATGGCCAAGCCCCATTGTGCCTCTCGCTTCTGCTTCCCCAGCCATGACTTACTGGTTAAAGTCATCCAGAGAAACAGTTACTTTAAAAAAAAAATTAAAATATATTTGACACATAACATGGTGTAAATTTAAGATGTACGACATGTGATTTGATATATTTTCATACTAGTGTCAGTTTTTTAACTGACCTGAGCTTTGCTTTATCTAACGAAAATGATAACATCAGCCTGCTAGGGTCGTCTCAAGGAGTTAAGTGAGGCTGTCTATCCGAATGCTCCTAACATTGTTCTGGAAACTGCGGGCACTGAACAGAGATCCTCCAGCTCCTCAGCTCCACTCCTCTCTCCCTCTACCTTCTGGTTAAGAAACTGTCAGGAGTCACCTAAGCCCTGCCCATGGGCTGGGTGGAGGATAAAGAAAGGGAGACTGTCCTGGCTGGCTCATCTTCTGGGAGACCAGCCATCTGAGTTTGCCTGGAGCTGAGAGGCTTCGGAGACACGGGACTTTCAGTGTTGACACCAGGAGCAGGCTGCCGCACTATTTCCCACCCTATTTTGGATGAGGTTTGCAGGGCTGGTACCATTTTAATGCTCGTGGTTCCAGCCTTGGCCAGAGGCACTGGCTCTTGGCTCTGCCAGCTGGGTTCCCGTTTTTCTCTCTCCCCCTACTTAGACAGGGGCCTCCCACCTACCTCCACCCGCTTTGGGAATGGCTCAGAGTGGCAGGCATGCGTCCCTGAAACAATCAAAGGCACCGGCGTTGGCTCCTTCGCATCAGTGGTCACTGACACTCCAATCACTTTTGGGGTCGCCGCCCAGCATGACTGTGCCCCATGTGGGTCAGTTGCTGTGCCTGTCCCCAGACCATACCCTCGGTCTGACTCTGCTGTGATAGTATCAAGATTCTTCCTGAGTTTCCTCTGTCAGCTCTTGGTTGACCCAAGAAGCAGGTCTCCCAGAAGCAGCTGTCATCTCTGCTGCACTGGCCTGAGACCGGACCTCCTGGGCTAGGCAGGGGGTTCACCCTGCTCCCCTGGACTCTTCCTGTCAGCTCCAGGAAGCCAGGGCCCTAGCTCAGCAGCTGGCCTGTGCCAACTGGTGGTACCGCGCCTGGGGAAAAGGGCCCGTGTGAACAGGCCCCCAGGCTCTCCTGGCCGTGGAGGACCTGTGAACTTTGAGGCCTTTGACTCAGGAAGACCTGGCTTTCATTCCCAACTTCACCATTAACTCACTTACTGTGCAGGCGCAGGGCCACAAACCACCCCTCTGACCTCGCTTCCTTCTCAGGAAGTGGGGGAGTGGTAACACCTTCTACACAAGACCACTGAGGGAAGAGCACTTAGCACAATGCCAGAGCGTACCTAGCAAGAATCTGGAGAGAGCGGGCCCTTTCTTTCCCATTGCCCTTGCTGTGGGCCCCTGGTCCGTCTCTCTGGGTCTCGTCTCACTGGTGTTACAGAATCTGCCAGCGTCAGAGGTAGACGAGGTGGTAACAAGCACCGACTGTCATGATTTGCCTTCTTTCTTCACAGGCCAGGGACTAGTTAACCAACTGGGACACAGCCTTTGAGACATGAATTGGTCATACCCAGCTTCACCAGGGCACTGGGGATGGGACACAAGGACTTTGGGGACCCGGCCTTGGGATGGGAGGGGCCCCCTTCACTTGCCTCCCCCCTTTGTCTGAATGCCGAGGTGGCAGGCTGGCCTCAGGCTGGATATGGCCTCAGGATGCTACCCTGAGTCTCCCTTCTCTGCTGGTGAGCTGGGGTCTTGGGAGAAGCCCCTAGGATTCTCTGAGCTCCCATTTGGTCATTGATAAGTTGGGGATATGAATATCTACCTAATCAGGGCCTTAGGGAGGCTCCAACAAGGTGATGGGCACAAATTCATTGCAAAAAACAAAGTGCTGTGTGCATGGAGCTGTATGAATGGGATTGTGATGTGACTTTCAGGGGAGATTCAGTTCAGTGTCATTCTTTTCCTTATGGCCATTTCCGGGGCGTGGGATGGATCACAGGAGGGTATGTTTTATGGTCGAGGGTAGGGGATGGACCAGTGAGGGCCCAGGGAGAGGCCCACTGAACAGGTTTCTGGGGCACAGCCTATGTCTCCCTGCCTCGCCCACCCTGTCTGGCTGCATTGATTTACTTGAAAGTTTATAATGGGTTATAATTGAAAAAGTCCTGGGTGAGATTTGCATATTGATTTGACATTTAAGTATATGATTAAATAAAAGCTGACTGAGGTCATCACTTGACTAAATTGGCTTAATGAGTGTTGATTACCCTGTGCATGTTAATTTAATTTACCCTGATTACTCCATCTATCATTTCCAGGGATCCATTAGCACCTTTGACTCAATTGTACTTCAAGGGGCAAGAAGCAGGACAGGGGTCTGTGGGGGGTGGTCTGTGGTCTGTCTGCCTGTCCATCTGGCTGTCCGCTGAGCCCCAGAGGCTCTGACACTTCGCAGCATTTCCCGCCTCTCCCTCTGCCACCCTCTTCCTCCTAATCACAGAATCTGATCACTAACTTTCCAAACAGAAGCGTTGCCACTCTGCCGCCAGAGAGAAATCAGGTGCTGTGGAGGGAAGAGGAGTGGGGGTGAGTTGTGAGACGGATGAGAAGTGTCTCCTTTCCCCCCACGTTACACCCTCTGCTTCCGACACACACAAAAATGCGCCTTTGTGGTCTGAGCCCTTTGGGGGCACGGGAAGGGCCTGCTCCCTCATCCGCGGGTAGCACAGCATTTCTGAAGATGGGGGTCCCTACTGCTGCCTTCGATGTCTTCCGTTTGCCCCTCCCCACCCACTCTCTGCCCTTCTCCAGCTGGCTGACCCGTGTGGACCCACAGATGGGCTCCTCTGCCCCGTGGCTTCCTGTTGGGTTCAGCCAATGGGCACGCCCGGCGGGAGGCTGGAGGGAGGGAGGAGAGTGAGGTGGAGGCACTGCTTTCCCCAGCTCCTCCCTGCTGGCTGACCAAAGGTCTGCGTCTCTGTTGGCCGGCTGGCTTCGCGGCTCTCTCTCTGGATACCGCTGTCATCCCCCCACCGGCCCTGCAGCACTAGAGAGGACACAGAGTAACGGTTTCCCCTGAAACAAGCCTGACTGAACAGTGCTGCCCCCCTGGGGTTCCCCAAAGCCCTGCCGACACCTTGGTAAATAGACCCTTCATAAACTCTCCTTACATTCCCCAATTTCAGTGTGCCATCTGTTTCCTGCTGAGACCCTAACTGATACAGCAGGCAACATATTTCCCCACTCAAAAATCAGGATGCCCTGCCTGACAGATCCAGGAGTGACTGGAGGGCGCAGGACCCCGGCCACAGGGGTCCAACGTTACTGCTCTGCCCTGAGCCCTGGGTCCTGGCACGGGTGGAGGATTCACCTGCCGAGGATGTCCCCCATCTCTGTCCCTCTGCCACCTCCTGGCAGCCCCTTCTCCTCACTGGCTCTACCAGCCACGTTGACCCCCTGGAGCCCTGGTCCCCACCGAGCCCCTCTGTCTCTGCAGACACACCCACCTCCCGCTTCATTAGAAAAAGAGGCCATTAGTCGGGAATGCGTCTTCATGCTATGCCCTTTCTCACCCGCCTCAGTTCATCTTTGGAGGATTGTACTTTCTGAACTTTTTTATCCAAGACAAATATCCTCACCTTTGCCCTTGATCCTTTCCCAGTCACTTTCCCTGGGGACCCCCCTGTTTTAACTTCTTCTTTATTGATTTTTTTCCTTCAGTCCAAGATCACGTACAGATCTCTCCCTCATCCCCTCATCCCCTTCTCCCTAGGAGGCACACTTCTTGACCGAGTCCTGCACTTTTTTTGTTTCTCCAGCTTTTCTGTCGCCACCCCTTCCCCGGAGGCTGCTCTCGCCTGCTCCCCAGTGATCTCCATGATGACAGCTCTATAGGATCCAGCTCTGACTTGGTTCCCTGGACTGAGGGTCACCAAGAGCAAACCACCTCTCTCCTTTCCAGGGCCAGGAGGCAGGTTATCTCCCCATACTGCCCAGTGTAAGGGGCCTAGACCTTGGGAGCTGGAAGGGGAAGGGGAACTGAGAGGTGACGTTGTCCTGACGTGCCTCCCTGGGTCAGTCAGAATCAACAGGCCGGCCATCAGAGAGCTCCCCCTGGAACCCACCTTCATCCACCAGGCACCTCGACACGATGCCCCCCCCCCCCCCGCTGTTGTGTAGACTTTCCTTCCTTCTCATTAAAGAATGTCCCCCTCGATGTCTAACAGGCCATGCATTTGATTGAATCAGTCCCTTCCTCTCCATCCCAGACAGCACTCCCTAGTTCTGGCCTCATCATCTCTTACGGGGCCTAGTAGTACAGACACTGCCCCCTGCCCAGCTTGCCTTGCCTCCCAACACGCCCTCCAGTTCATCATCTGCTCACAGCAGCCAGACACATTGTTCTAAAGCATAAATCCATTCCACTATTGCCCCTCTGCCTGAAACCCTTGGTGGGTCCCCGTCACCTGCCAGGGCAAGGCCAAACATTCTTAGCCTGGCGTAGTGTGTCCCAGGGAACTATTTATCGTTCGAGACCCATTTGGTGGTCTTCTCCTCAGTGCAGCTGTTGTGACCCCTGTCCCCAGCTGAGTTCCCTAACTCCTGATCAGTTCCGGAAATCCTTGGTGCTCCTTGGCTTGTAGCTGCATCACTCCAGTCTCTGCCACCGTTGTCACGCGGCATCTTCTCTGTCTGTCTCTGTGTCTCTTCTCCTCTTATAAGTACCACAGTCATGTTGAATTAAGGGCCCACCAGACTCCACTCCAGCACGACCTCATCTTAACTTACATCTGCAAAGACCTTATTCATAAGTTCTGAGGGACTTCAACCTGCCTTTTTGGAGGACACAGTTCAACCCACCCTAGTTGGTGTGAGCAGAAGTGAGAAGGGAAAGGCTTGGAAATGAAGACAGAGTGGAAGCACTAGACCCATCTGGGACTGGGGCCAGGCAAAATCTGGCTTCTTGTTTTGAGACCCTGAACCTGGGGAGGGGGTCACAAGGCTTCTGGCTGAACCCTGCCTAGTTGGGCTGTAGGTAGGGTGACTCAGGAATGGGACTGTCAAGCTTAAGGGCACCCTAAAGTGTTTCTGGCATATTTCCCTCACCTTATGGGGCTGAGAAATATAACATTTTTGAAAACTTGGAAAGCTTAGGTTAAAAAAATAAAAGAACCTAAGCCTTTTCTTTTTTCTTTAAGGGGAAAACTAGAAATTTTGGGAAAATTTGAAACATATGTAATCCTTATTTTTGTAGCATCCTTTTCATATATCTAAAGTCACTCTCTTAATTTAGGAGTGCAAATTTAACCTTATGTAATGTGGTTTGCTCAATAAAATGATCATATTTGGCAAATTCAATAAAAACCTATAGCTTGCTCAGACAATAATGGCAAATGTGCTAACTGAATGAAGTTTTCAATGTTTTGGACTTTGTGGCAAATGGAAGTTAAATATGGAAAATGACGTGCTAGTGATAATAATCATATTAAACAACAACAACGACCATAACTTACTAAGTGTGTGCTATACTCTCTCGTTTCCCTTAATCCTATGAGACAGGGCTGTCTGCCTTATACAGATGAAGAAACTGAGGTTCAGAGAGATTAAGCTGCTTGCACAAGGTTCTACAAACCATGAACTGGTTGTGGTTCCAGATGCATTAGGAGCTGAGCCTCAGTTCACTCAGCAATATAGATGTCTTTCTGTTGTGAGACTAGAAAGCCACCCGCAGTGGCCAGACTGGAAGTTTCTGTTTCCTGGATTTACTGTTCACTGTATGAGGCTGATAGGGGTGTCTTCCGCAGTAGGAAGTAATCCAAGACCACGAGGGCACCTTGGGATCCCACAGGCACTAGGGCAGAGACAAGACAAGGGGCCTGGCCCTGGGACGCAGTTTGCAAGTACAAGGCAAGAGCAGCCAGGCCTCTGGCGGTGGGCGAGAAGAAAGCACGTCCCCATGGGGAAGGCAGCTGGAAGGGAGGGCCACAGGAGGTGCTGGTCTCCCTGAGCCAGGGGCTGCCTGGACAAGGCCAGAGGTGATGCTGGAACGTGTACCAGAGGCGAGCTGGGAAGGAGCTATTTTTGAAAGTCTGCTCCAAGCTTGGGAGATGCCAGCTTTCCCTAGAGCTTTCCCAGGAGAAGGCAGAGAGTGGGGTCCCGGAGGAAGCCAGCCACAAAGCCCCAGGAGGGAGCTAAGGCAAAGCAGACTAAAGTCCCCGACCTTTTGTCCTTGGACACAGTCTCATTTCTGATCTGTCACAGTCAGCAGTTTCTGTTTCTGTAGCTTTATTATTTCATTGTGTAGCATCTCCAGTGACTTTGGAAGAAGGCAGGTGCCCAGGATCCCTGTTTCCTCTCTGCCAAGGTTCTCCCGCCCTCCCAACCTGGCCGTGACTGCGAGTGCCGACTCTTCTCTGGGCCACCCGTTCTTCCCTGGCCCCGTGACCCCCCTTCTGCATCCCCTCTACCCTCCATCACCAGGTTCTCTGGGCCCCAGGCAGCCCTTCCTCCAGGAGGAGGAAGGTGGTTTCCTGGGCAACGACTGGTGGGAAAGTGGGGAGGGGGGAGAAGGCTGGTACTCCCGCTGGGGAGGGCTTAGAGGAAGCATATGCCATCCCGGCTGCCCTGTGAATTATTCAGCGGCCGTGAGAACTGACTCACTCCCTGGTCTGCCATCGTCTTCCAAAGCCTTCCTGCTGTTCCCTCTACGGCAAACTCCCCCCTGCCTCTGCCTGGGGGGCCTCGACTCCCGCTGTGGGCCCCTATCCTCAGGATGCTCACTTCTGGGCATCTTGGAATCTCTCCTTACTTATTATTATTTATTCCTATTTCTTTCTCTCCTTTGAGGCATGGTCTGGCTGGTGTCTCTCTACCAACTACTGTGCTAAGAGCATGGATGTGTACACCGATACTCAGGTAGGTAAAATGGCCTGTCCCAGATAATCCAGTTATGCGCGACAGAGTCAGAATCTAAACTTGGGCCAGAGTTCTTGGGTCTTGCAATGGCCCTTGGAGCCATGGAGAAGGTTCTCTAGTTTGCTCTGAGGTTGCCATCGGGGCACAGGGCATTACGTAGAGTAGGTGGGTCCTTGTTACCTAAATGCAGGGCTGCCCACCCATGTGCCCAGGCATCGGGTCTCAGTGCCCCTCCTCCCCCTGCAAGTTGGGCCTGAGCAGAGCTTCCTTTGAGGTCTCCTGGTCTGGCCACCTTATCCTTCAGAGGAGGAGAGGCAGGGCCTAGCATCTTTGCCCCGAGCCTGTGGGCCTCTCTCCCCCACACCCTGGCAGTTCTGAGGAGGGGAAACCCTATTTGGGGTGGGGGGTCCCAGTACTGGGGTAAAGACTGCTCAGGGAGGGAACAGAAAGTCTCAGAGGGGCTCTGGGGGGATCTGGGGGAAAAAATCAAATAGCCAAAATGGCGGCAGCTGTGGAGGCCCAATGGTAGGCCTCCGCTTGGGCCCTGGGAAACTGGAAGTAGTGCTTCAGCCACCCAAGTGTGGATGGGGTGGCCTGGCCACCCATGAGGAAGGACTCCATGGGCTGGGGTCCCTCAGGGGCCAGGGGCTCTGAGGTGCGGGCAGATGCCTCGTGCTCGGAGGCTAGGAAGAGGCTGCCCAAACACATGTTGAAATTTTCTGTCCAGCGGGTGAGGCCTCCTATACCCGGGGACGCCTTCCTGAGACATGGTATGCAGGACTCTGGTCAAGAATCCTGGATTTATCATCGCCTGCCCCCCAGTCCCTTACATAGCACGTCCCGTCTCATCTTCCGCTTTGTTCCCATGCTGCCGTGACCCACCCAAAGAGCCAGTGGCGATGCTTTTCTGCTTTGGACCCAGGTGAGGGATGAAGTGAAGAGAGGTCACCTTCACTGATATATAAAAAATGAGCCTCCAGGTTGAGATTAAGGTGGCATCCACTCAGGAAGGCTTTTCCAGGCACTGCTGAAACTTTGTCCTCTGCTGGGGTTCAGCTGTGCCAGGTTTAGGTGTCCTGCTGGATGAGGAAAGGTGTGGAGTTGGGTGTTCTGAGCAGGGCCGGGAGGTCTGAGCTTGCTCAGGTATGGCATTGGCTTTCCTCACCTTGATGGCTTCAGCTCCCCACCCCCCACTTGCCTCCTTTTATCTCTGTGCCCAGCCAGGCCCGTGCTTTGAATGACTGAGGTCAGTAGGAACTCCACTTCCTCCACTTTCCACCTCCCCCTGGCCTTGCTCAGAGCATTTTCCCACCCCTCCTGGGGAGTTCTCTTTGCATGTCTCCTCCTTTCTCTGGCTGCCCAGGGGTCTCTCTGGAGATGCAACATCCTGTGCTGGGTCTGGGTTCTGACTGCCGCCATCTTCCTGCTTGCACGGGAGCCGGGTCTCATGCTCTGGGCCCTTGGCTGCTCTTGGCTCTGGGTGGCTTCTTGGCTTCTGATCTCTCCCAGTCACTGGGACCTCCCTGGCCTCTAAGAACTCCCCCGTTACCAACATAAAGCAGTCAAACCTGATGACCACACCATGTCCGCCCCCCTCCCAGAATAAAACCTGTCCCCTGCAGATCAGCAGACGGATGCCTTCCCCTTTTCTATCTCTTTATGTACACAACCCCTCTTGAAGCTGTTCAAGTGTTCCAGCCATTATGCTGCAATTTGGATAGTGGCCACTAGGTGGATGGCGGGGTCTGAGCTAAAGTCACCTTGAACAATAAAAAAAAGCCTTTTCCATGGTTGTGGGTAATTGTGGACATATAATGTTTTCCCAAATTTACACATTGCAATTACAAAACCAAAACTGAAAGTGTATGTCTATGTATAAAATATGTGTGTACGTGCAGTAGAATTTATTATATAACAAAGCATAACAACGAACTAATCTCTAATGACTGCATATAAAAAGTGATAGCTAATTTAGAGCAAGATGTAGAAATTGCCAAACATTTAGGTATATCAGGCCTCCTCATTAGCCCTACACTGCTAATAATTAAACATGATTTAATTTTGACTCTTCTCTTGTTCTCAGGCTAATTTAATTTTGGCTTCTCTGAGTCTTGCCTGAGCCGCTGAGACCTCTGGTCAGCGAGGGGTGTGAAGCCCCTCAGCCTGTGCTTTGCGCAGCTCTGACTGGCCTGGCGGGAGAACCTTATCTATGATTGCTTTCAGCAAATCTCCGTTAAGGCCTCCGGTCCCCTTTGTCTGTGCTCACAGCCCTATGTCCTCTCCCTCCACAAGAGCAAACCAGACGAGAGCTGATCATGCTACATGTGGGCTACGTGTTCCCGGGGCTGACTTTTTTCCAGTTGAGAAAAGCATTTCCTCAGCCTGACCCCTTCTCCTGGCCAAACTTCTCAGCCTTCAGAGGTGGAGACGGGTCTTGTCTAAAATCCCAGCCTGCTTCTCGTTTTTCAGGTCCTCCATTAACCTCATGTCTTAGTAGCACTTTGGCTCACGCAGAATCTCCTCTGTGGACCGCTGCTTTCTGTTATCACAGTTTACAGAGAGGTCAGTTCCCAATGATCTAGACTTAGTTTTTTGAAACAGGATGAAAAACTGCATAATGACATTGTGAAATGAAAACCGTGGTTTCTTCCTAGGGAGCCGGGACTACAGCGAATTTCTGATCTGACTGATACAGGATGTATTCTAGTCTAGGGGCGTGGCCACAGACACCTCCCCACACACACTGCTTTGTGCCCCAGGGGAGAAACCACGCTTTTCTTGCTCTCTGCCCCAGGTCCGGCAACCTGTAAGTCCCACGTCAGGAGGGAGACAGGGAAGGAATTGTGAGCAAGAACAGAGACAGGGAGGACAGAGCCTCCAAGCTCAGCTGATTTAGTTCAGTGTTTGCTAAGCATATGCCAAGTGCCGGGCTCAGTGCAAAGGGCTGAAATTCAGAGCACCACCAGCCATCTGATTTGCGGGGCACTGCGCAAAATGAAAGCATGGGGTCCCTTGTTAAAAAATTATTGAAACTTACGGGAGGGTGACAAGAGAGCATGGAACCAAACGCGCGCAGGTGAGAAGGGGACTAGACCCATCCTCAGGTGCCTTGGGGGTGGGGAAGGGGCGGGTTTTCCCACTGAAAGGAGAGCCTGAGGCAACGACCTGGGTGCCTGTCATTTACTGGAGGGGATGATCCCAAGAAGTAGAGGTGAGAGCAGGGGCATTGAGGCGGGGAAAGAGGAGAGGCCAAAGTGACAGAAAGTTATCAAGGCTGCTTCTGGGGGCAGCGGGAGCGTGACCCCAGCAGACCTCCCGAGAATGTCCCAGAGGCATTTCTCTGCCCACCCCCATCCCTGCCCACCGCCCCCATCGGCAGATACCCCTGCAGACACCACCTTCCTTGAATTTCAAATTTTAGTCTCCTGGAATGTTTGAGAAGGTCCTGGGGCAGGAGTGGGAAGACGCTGGAGTGCCGCTTTTCGCTTTCCAGTGGGGCTGCGGACCACGGTCCACCACAGGTGAGGCTGCAGGCAGAGGTGGGCGGAGAGGGGTGGCACGGGCTGAGAGGCGTTGGCTGCAGACTTCTGAGCAGGGGAGGGACATGGTCATTCTACATGTTGGAGACTTCTTTCTGGCACCTGGTGAGGACTGGGCCAGAGACAGCCCCAGGAGGAAGGGCAAGAGCTGCCTTGTTTGAACCCCAAGCCCCTCGAAGCCCATATCCCTCCCGTCTCCTGTTCTAATAATTAGTTCCAGTCCCTTGTCCTCCCAGGGCCTGGTCGTTGCTTCTGCTGTCTCAGCAGTCGGGGGCCAGGCCCCGGCTGATTAGGTCTCTGGGGCCAGCAACCACGGGCTGGGTTGTCTAAGTCGCTGCCTAAGCAGCCTGGTGCCTTCCCATTTGTCACCCGCATTAGCTCTCATGTGACGATCTGTCCGGAGTTCCGGAGAACGGTCCCGGACGGCCAATGTGGATGTCTAATTTAAAATTTCCGTCCATTTACCAGGGAATCACCCCTAAAGAACACCATTTACGGAGCTGACAAAGGCCAAATTAGATTTCAGATGCCATTGCCGTGTGTCTGTGACAGGTGAGGACGATGAAATAGCGAGGAGGAAACTGCAAACACGGCACTTGCAGGCGGATGCCTTCTCTCGTCCTCTTTTGGGCAGCCCCCTGGGTCTTATTTCTCTGCAACAGCCTCTGCCACTGGCTCGGTGATCTCTTTTGGGCACTGTCTCTTTCTGCACTTCCCTTGGCCTGCATCTGTCCCTCCCAGTCCTGGGTACCTTCCCTTCATCCCCTCACCCTGTTCTCTCTCCCTTTGCTCCTCGTTGCCCTGTTTCCTTGTCTCTGACTCCCAGGTCCCCTTCCGTGGGGTTCTGCTTCATTCTTGGCCCGCTTTTGGTGGCTGCCTTATTCATCTGATGAAGGCATCGATTCTGTGTGATCGAAAGGCTGTGGCAGAGATTATGCCACATGTTCAACAGATCCTATTTTATTCCCTCTCTGGGAAAATTGGAAGGCTCTTAAATGGGAGAATGTTAAGTGGAGGCTTGTAAGATGAACAGAAGCCAGCCACGAGATGAATGGGGAGGCGAGAGAGGGCTTCCCAGACAGAGGGAACTCTTGGCATAAAGGCTTGAAGAGGGAACAGCTGAACCTGGGGACCAACAAAAGCTGAGATGACTGGACGTGGTAGACAGAGTCATTGGTCCTGGTCCTCATTCCCCTGTCGTTTGATTATATATCCACATACTTGCAGTGACCTCGTGGTGGCAGGAGCACATTTCTCTACTGTTTTCATTTAGGGCTTGACCATCTGACTCGCTTTGGCCAGTGGGATGTTAGTAGACATAATCCAAGTAGAAGTTGGAATTGTACTTTGTGTGGTTGGGCTTGTGGTCTTGTGTCCTGCCAATTCTAAGAGAAAGATGTGCTGCAGAAGAATGGAAAACATGTATAGGAGTTCTGGACTCAAGTCATGGTCTAGAGTCAAGCTCAGCCATGCTCAGACTAGATCAGCAAAACCTCAGCTGACCCACAGACTTCTTGCTGTGGGCCATGGAGTCTGGGGCTGGTTTGTTACACAGTGTTATTGTGGTACTAACAGATACACTGAAGCAGAGTGAGTGATGGGAACAGTGGGCTGGAATGAGACTGGAAAGGTGACAGGGCCAGTTTATGCAGGTATCTGTCAGGGCATGGCAGGGAGTTTGTATGGGAAGTTTTTAAAACATTGTGCTTTGTAGGAATAGGGTATAGATGCGGGCTATTGATCCCATTGTACAGATAGGAGAAAATAATGCCTGGAGAATTTAAGCAAGTTGACCAACGCCACAGACAGTCTGTCTGAGCCACAATGGTTGAATTTCTCCCCTTCGGGTCAAGTCCAATACCTCAGTTTCACAGTGTGACATTCTCTGATCCTGTCTCCAAGCTGTTCGGTGTCGACTACTTCTCCTTCCCTCCCTCCCTCCCTCCCTCCATTCCCCACACTCCACTTGGCCACAAGTCCTTTGCTCTTCTTTGCCCTCCTAGTCCCGTGTCGTCCACCAGCACTGCCCTGCTACCCCACTGGCCCAGACCCCTGGACAGCCATTCTCTCCTGATCCCCTCACTTCTCTGGTCTCCTGGCTCCATGATATCACGGACCAGCACAGTCCTCAGCCCCAAAGCAGACTCCATACCTTGTCTCCTCTCCCAACTCCTGGCTTCCTGTGTGCTGAGGATAATTTAAAATTTGGTTCACAGATCATTGGAAAGAGTATGGGGTTTGGCATGTAACCGACGTAAGTTCAAATCTCAGCTCTGCTACTTAGCAGCTGAGTTACCTTGGATAAGTGACTTAATTTCTCTGAGCCTTACTTTGTTTCTACATAGAAATAATGAGGCCTCCCTCCCTCACTGGATTCTCATGAGAATGACGTGGCTTGCATAGAGACACTCAAGAAATGGGGGTTACTGTCGTCGTTGTGGGTAATGAGAATGGGTTCCAACATCATTTGGGCCCTCGCTGCCCAATGCCACCATGATACCCAGCTCTGCCTGTCTTCCTGATACCCACCCCCACCCCAGCTGCTCCCCAAAACTTTCTGCCCTCCCCTCACCTCTACCCTCCTTCTATCACTGTCACACTCTGCAGACAATGTCAACTTGATCTGTACTGTGTAGGTCAAGGTCATTGTCATGGGCTCCCTGTTTCCCTCTAGTTCTCCTTCGTGTTCTCACCCCCCATCACACTCAGAGGGAAGGATCCATCTCTTGGCCACGTCCCCGCTCTTTCCATGGGGGCCTGGGATCAGGTTCCCTCCAACCAGCTCCAAGACCCACCTCCATCAATTAGTTCCTTAAGTCTCTATTTCTTCATCCATTTGTACATTCATTCAACATCTCCCCTTCTTTCTCGGGCTCTGGATTAAGCCCTCAGCCAGCACATTTGCTCAAATTCTTCCTAAGCTATTGTCCCATTTCTCACCCTCCTTTCACAGCAACACTCTTAGAAGGCTCATTCACATTTCCTCCTTCCTCGCCTCCACGCCCTCCTCATCTACTCCATTCTGGCTTCTGTCTCCACCTAAACCTCTCTTGCCAAAGCCACCAGTGACGTACTTACCAAGTCCAACGATGCAGCTCCGTTCTAATCTTCCTAGATCACGTGGCAGCACCAGACACTGTCAGTTCCTTTGCTTTCTGCAAATTTTCCCTTCCCCTGTTTTTTCCGGACTTCCCCCGCCCCTCCTGTCGGCCCCTTCCTGTGGTCCCTGCGGCTCCCCTCGGGGGTCAGGCCTCGGCCCCCTTTGGTCTCCCTCCTTGGAAGTGGCACCTGGCCACACAACATTGACTTCTGTATAACCTCCACACTGTTTTCCAGATCTGTCTCCTCGGCCCAGGCCTAGCCCCTGTGCCCCAGGCCCATCCAGCCACCGCCCACTGGGCATATCACAGTTGCCTGGGCACATCACCCTGCCTTCTCCAAACCTACTCTGCCATGTGCGTTCTGGCCATAGGCTGGTGGTGCATCCCTCATACTCCCTGAGTCACAGAGCTCATCTTACCTCCAACAGGCAGTCAGTTGCCAAGTCCTGTCAAGTTGACCTTCCCATGAGACCCAACTGAGACCCTAGCTCCTACCCTGTCCCCCATCTCCCAGGAAACTCCTCTGACCCCTTAGAGAGGTAGGACCCCATCACATGCATTTATGGTTCTCAGGACTTCTCCCCAGCAGCACCTAATTATACTTGCAATTAAATAAATCATCATATACTTAGTAATTTATGGTCGATCTTCCTGGCAGGTTGGGTGGGCAGGGGCTACTCCTGTCTTGGTTGTTCCTGTACCCCCAGTACCTGGCATGGTGACTGGTATATGTTAGGGACTCAATAACATGTGGAGGGCACTGGGTAGCTAAAGGGAGGGGCTCCACAGAGGGGAGGGGGAGCAAATGCCCTGGGATTTGATGCTTACACAGAAAAGCAGAAGTGGAGCCAGGTGCAGACCCCTGCGCCCCTTTGCTCATGCCCAGAGCCTCTGAAACCAGCAACTGCTGAGCCTTTTGTTCTGTTGACAGGAGGCGAAGCAGCTACAAGCTCCTTAATCACCTCTCCACAAACATGGGGAAGCCTCATTAATCCCAGTGAAGGGATGATCTATTGTTTCCGGCTCAGGCCCCTGATGGACTGGCCTTCCTCAGCAGAGGCAGAAACCCCCACAGGCGGAGGGGGCCTCCCCCTTCCCTCCTGCAGTTAACCCATAGTTAACTTGCAGCGGTACCCCAGGTGGGGGTGGGGCTCTTGGCTCAGCTGAGAGCTGGACTGAGGCCAGGACTGATTCTCCATGGACGACCACTCCTCACCCACCGGAAGGGCAAAATGGAAAAATTTGATAATATTTGGTGCTGCAGGGGAACTGGGCACTCATTGCACTGTTGGCAGAGGTAGGTGAGAGTGTGTGCAATCTGCTAGCATGAGTGGTTAAGTTCATCGGCTCTGGAGCCAGACTGAGTTAAACCCCACCATTGGCACTTAAGAGCTGTGTGCGCTCAGACAAGCCACTCACCATCCCCATGGCTCAGTTTTCTCTTTTGTAAAGTAGGGATAATAGTAATACCTCCTCATAGGTTATTATGGAAACAGGTGAGCTAATGTAGGTAAAGGCTGGGCTTAGCTTCTCTTCTATTGAAATCAAAATACTTCAGAAGCCCTAGTCGTCCCTACCAGGGGCCAGAGGATTCCTGTGGAAACCATGGGGTTAAAGGTCCAAAGAGGAGCAGGACCTTTGCTGGCTCCTCTTTGGCCAGTGTTTTGGGGCCTCCTTAGAAGTGAGACTGAAATCTCCCCAGCTCCTCCCCGCCACGTAGCTGAATCTTCTGCCTTCATGGCTGGAGTTAGAGGCCAGGAACGCTGAATTCTCATCCTGGCTTTGCTTCTGATTTGTGTGAACCTGGGCAATTTGCTTTTCTTCTGAGCCTCAGTTTCTCCATCTGCACAATGAAGGAGTGGGCCTGGAAGAGAAATGAATTTTACTGCACGTGCCACCGGTGGTAGCTAGAGGTTGGGGCTGAGGATTCTGAAGTTGGGTCCCGGGTCTGGAGGAAACAGTGCCTGTGACTGGTTAGTGATGTCGGCAAAGGGCATAGGATGCGGCAGCGGTGCTCCGTGAGTCCTCTATTTGCCATCCCTAAGCTAGGTGCTCGATTTCTAAGGGGTTCCGCTGCTTGATCTGAAGCTGTTTGGTGCTAGGAAATGTTCAAAATTAGACTCATTAACAATCTAGACATAATCTAGTCCCAGGAAGACTCAGTCACTCTGCTTCAGTATAATTCAGGTTTGAGGCGGGAAGGGGTCTTCTAAAGCTCTTTCCCAGTTGCCCATTAAGATAGCTACTAGTCACCATGAAGGGAAGAAAGATTTCGGCTCTAGGAAGTGGAACCCATGAGGGGGTTGGGAAGCACGTGAGCAGGCAATGGCGAGCCTGGCAGGGGGTCGGGGCAGGAAGCAGCATGAGATTCCATGGAGCAGGCAGGCCTGGGAGAGTCACATGGGGCTCCTGGGGAAAGGCAATGAGACCAAGGGGGCCAACCTGACAGGTGCACCTGGGGCTGGCTCTGCCCAGGGCTGGGCTGGTGGTGGGGCTGGGACATAGGACGTCTCCCTGGGAACTTCCTCCTGTAGACTCCAACTCAAGACCCAGGTCATGGTGGCCTCCTCTGAACAGAACTTGCCACTGGGCATAGGAACTGGGCAGGAAGCCAAGGCCAAGAGGTATTGGCTGGGGTTGGAGCTTCGGCTTTGAGGTTGGAAGCTCTCGAAGTAGAGGGGGTTTTCTGGAGATTGCATGGAAGCCTGAGGTCATTACAGGTTGCAAGGTTTGGAGCAGGTGAGAGTAGAAGAGTGTGAATAAGAGGCTTCATTCCCAGTGGTGGTGGTTTTGTTGAATGACATCTGTCACAAGCCCAAGTTTTCCCCGGCTGGTGGGTAATTTTAGAATCGGTAAAGTTCAGAGGCACAGAGCTCATCAACAATTAAGCTCATCTAACTGTCCCTCTCTTTATAAATTCATTGAAAGAGGAGAATGAATTTCATTGTTCTTTAAATTTATTGTCTGCTAACACAATCAAGGCTCTTTTAGTAACTTAATTGTTTCTGAATTCAGGAACTCAACAGAAATGTGACAAAATAAGGTTGATAGTTTAAAAACTTCATTCTGGATCTACACCCAGCAAGTATCTTTTTGTATCTTTAGACAGTGAAGAATGTTCTGTACCTAGGCCCTAAACAGACAAATGCAGGGCACAGTGTATAGAGTTACACAGCTCTGTCACAAATAGCTACAGTGGTCAGGCAGGCCCCTGTTCAAGGTTCTTTCCCTGCCTGCTGCTGCATACTGGTTGTGTGACCTTGGGCAAGGACCTTAATGTCCTTGCACCTCAGTTCCCTCACCTATAAAATGGGTATAATAATATCAACAGTGTCAGGTAATTGTATGGAAAGCACGCAGAAGGCGGCCTGATATATAGAAAGTGCTTAACAAATGGTAATGATTATTATTTTACTATTGGAGTAAATGCAAATTCACAGTTGTATGTAGCTGCAGTAAAACATGAGTTAAGTAAAAATGCTATAACACCTAATACAATAACATAAATGCAGTAACACATAGACATAGTAATACAATTAGAGCCCTAAACACAATAATGGAATTGGTTACATGGATACAGTAAAATACAGATGTAGTAATGTAATTGTGAAACATCCAGCTGCAGTTACATATACACATAATAACTTTTAGCTACACTAAGGTAGATAATGAATAAAGTATCAGAGCTATGGTATCAAGATACATTACCACACAACTACAGTAATATATGTCATAATGGCATATAGACATATTAAGTTAGGTACAGTAAAAAATAGATCCCATAAGTCACAACTAAGTGACATTCCTGTAGGGGTAGATAACTACAGTAATACATGGACCCTCTAACATGGTTACAGTCTCTTACAAGAACTGTAGCATAGAAGTACAATAACATGGAGATAGAGGAATACATGGTTACAGACCTGCAGGAATACTGACACTGACAGGCAACGTTGCATCCAGCAGTCTCTCTGCAGTTGGAGTTCTTACCCTTTTTAAGTCATAGATTTTCTGAGAAGCCTATAAAAATCTATGGATATTCTTAGGAAAAAAAACTAATAAATAAACCAAACCTCCCCAAATGCATGTATAAGTAGCAAAACTCTGTACTATGTAGCCCTAGCTCTAGTCTGACAATGTTTAGGTGTCCTGGATTCAAATACTTGAGGATCAGAGCCAGGAGAAATGATCTCTCAAGAGATCAGCCGGCCATGCACAGACAGGCATAATCCAGGCTGGGGCCTCGGCCCTCTTCCTGTTTGCTGGACTCTGATTTGATTTGGCACTTTGGTGGCCCCGACTTCCATCCTGCTGGAGCAAACAGAGACCTATCTCTCCTTCTCCCTGATCATGGTTTTGAGGTGTAGCTGCTCCTATTTGCTAATCTTACCTCTGCTGGGGAGATCAGCTTTGCCTGAGCAGTAGTCTCTTTGGACCAATATCCTATAAATCCCAAAAGGTCAGTTTCAAATAGTCCAAAGGTAGGCTGGTTGGTTCTTTTTTTAAATTTTATATATATAATTTATTTATTGTTGTTCAAGTACAGTTGTCCCCATTTTTTCCCCAATACTCTCCCCACTCTACCCACCCCCACCTCCCACATTCAGTCCTCCCCCGTTCCTGTTGTTGGCTTTGTCCATGGGTCCTTTATACATGTTCCTTGAGTTGACCCTTCCCCTTCTTTCCCCTGTTATCCCCCTGCCCTCTGGTCTCTGTCAGTTTCTTCTTTATTTCCATGTCTCTGGTTCTATTTTGCTTGTTTGTTTGTTTTATTGATTAGGTTCCATGTATAGGTGAGATCATATGGTATTTGTCTTTCACCTCCTCGCTTATTTCACTTAGCATAATACTCTCCAGTCCCATCCATGCTGTCTTGAAGGGTCGGAATTCCTTCTTTCTTTCTGCTGTGTAGGTTACTGTTAAGCTGGTTGGTTCTTTTGTTCGGGGATGTTGGCAGCTCCTGCAGCCTGGCTGTGCTTGGGGCAGCAAGGGAGGGAGACAACTACTTAAGGGTAGATGTTGTCTGCTGGAGCCATACCAGCAACTCCTTCCTAATCACACTTCCCTGGATGAATTTGGGGACTCAAGTCCTGACTTACCGTATCAGTTAGCTATTGCTGCTGCATAACAAAATTTCTCATAGCTTTTTAAAAAACAACACACATTTATTATTGCTCACAAGTTTATGGTCAAGTGGATGGTTCTTCTCACCTGAGCCAAGCCTGCCAGGTCTGACTGGTTTAGCTGGACACACTCATGCATCTATGGCATCCATATATATATATATATATATATATATATATATATATAAAATCAGCTTTCCTGCCCCACTGATGGGACAGTTCTGAAGTATGTTTGGTAGCCTCACAGAAGATCCCCCAGGAAGATCAAACCCAGTTGCTCACAGCAGTAACCCACTCATGGGCACATCTTTATTGGTTCTCGCCCCTTCTTGCGTTCTCTCTTCCTTGCATGCGCCCTGGGATCACCTCTCAAATAAACTCCTTGCACCCAAAACCTTATCTCAGAGTCTGTTTTGGAGGAAACCCACACTGAAAGAGGAACCATGTCAGCCTAGGTTTATTTGTATGACTGCCTCACTCTCCTTTGCAGTCCTCTGAATTTTCTATTTTTAACAGTTGTACAATGTAGGAAAAAAATGAGAGCTCTAAATCTTGAAAGGCATGAGTTCAAATGGGAACTCAATTTCTTATGAATTGTGTTTTAAAGCATTATGAGTCTCTGAAGTGTCTTCTGAATCATCTAAAATACACCCCTGACCCTTGCCTTTCCCTGGTTAGTGTAGTATTAGAGCAAAGGGCATTGCATGCTACTCTGATTTCTTTAAAATTATTAATCCGTGTATACATGCTCTAGTGTGCAGGATATTTGCTTCACCAGAGCATTTATTTCATGATCAGATGGGATACCAGAGATTTACCAGTATGTGTATATATTTTGTTTAATGAGAACTTCTAGATTTACATTATTGAAGGCAATGTTTTCCCCATATTTAAAATTATCAGAGCATCTGTGCATAAATAGGCCTCTGAAACACTTGTCAGGGAGAATGGGGCCCTCATTACATGCTGATTGGGCGTGGGAGTTGGGGGGAATCTGATCTTTAGAGTTGAATGCATCTCACCTCCCCCCCCCCCCCCCCGTGCTCTGCAGACCCTGTCCATGGTCCTGATGTTGCCTTCGGCCCAAGGAACAGCGGCCTGCTAAGCGGGGTTTACCAGATGATCCTTTAGAAGAGGAAAGAAAATATTAGAACTGCAATTTACAGTGATTTATTTAAAACCGAGAGCCAAGTTCACCTTTACTAATAGTTACTATGTCGATCGACCCTGGCGCCCTGTCACGTGGGAGGCAGGCGCGGGGTGTGGAGAGGGCCAGGTGCGTGGAGGGCGGAGTGGAGGTCCCCAGGCAGGGGTTACCCGCGCCGCCTGGCCTCGCTCCTCACTGTCTGTTTCCGGTTTTTATGTGGTCAGTTAGGGGATCTATGTATTAAGCCATCCTGTTTGCTTTTAGGTAAACTTTCGATTGAAGTATAATTTATACACAGAAAAAGTGTACAAATTATAAAAATACACATCAACAGACTTCTATGAAGTGAGTACATCCCTATAACCAGAACCCAGATGAAGAAACAAAACCGCCAACATTCCAGACGCCACTGTTGTGTCTCCCGCTTGTGACTCCTTTCTCCTTGGTAGCGCTTATCCTGCTTATTAGCACTGCATGTTAGTTTTGCATGTTTTTGAACTTTGTATGAACAAAATAATAGATTTGAATTATTTTATTCATCATTATTTGTGAGGTTCCTTCATGGCACATTGTTATTGGAGCGCATTCCCTTCTCACCGCATGTAACATCGTACTGCAGGAATATATCCTCTCTCCAGTTAATGGGCATTTTGGGGGCTTCAGGTTGTGTAGTTTTGTTTTTTGTTTTTGGGGTTTTTTTTTTCTTTTTGGCTATAATAAGCAGTGCCACTAAGGATATTTTGTATATGTTCTTTTATGAGGTAATTTGATTTTAACTAAAATAACCCTCACAAAATGGGCATATGGCTTTCAATTTTGTTTTTTTACAAGGTACTCTGAGTTGAAGATAATACTAATAAATGCAAGCACAAGTAAAGCGCTAAACATGGGAAGGCTGATATTTCTACTTCAAAAAGAAAGTTTTGGGTCAGTAATGATTTAATCAGATCTAATAAGAAATTTGACCCCCAAAAAGGCAGAAAACTTTTAAGAGACTTTGCTCTGTGGATTTACACACATAGCCATTAATGATAAAACCTTGACTATTTGCTAATGAGAGTGTGAAGTGTCTGCAGTTAGCAAGTGTGAATGTCACTGGTGCTGTGCACCAGCCAGTTGTGATTCTCTTCTCAGACGAATGACTTCCTGGCCCAGTTGGAGTTGCGTGGCCAGGTGGCTTGTGTTGGCCTCTGCAATGTGGAAAGAGGTGATGGTTGTCACCTCCAGGGAGATGCTTTTAGAGCCAGCGGGGCGATTCACTACACTCTTTTATCCTTTTGTGACAAGCGCTGGGGATGTTCTGAAAAGAAGCTGCTTGGCCAGTCTGGGTCCTGGAGTGAGGACACTGTGAGGTGCCTGTGGCATGCAAGAAACCTGTGTCTCTTTAGGTCACAGATATTGGAGCATTTGTCACCATAGCATAACCTAGCCTCTCCTTGCTGATTCAATGATAGCCTTGAAAACGAAGACCCAGAACACAAAGACACACCTGTAATTTTCTTCAGGGAGGTCTAAAGTTATGTGATGCTCCCTCCGGTTCTTTATATAAGCTCTGATACTTTGTGACAAATATTTAGATGCCTCTTTTGGGATTTTCTTGCTGGTGAAAGTTAAAAAGCCACATACCATCAAGAAAACACATGATCCTCCCGCCTCATGCAAAATGGATTAAATAACCTGCAGAAAACAATCCATGGGCAAACTAAAATGCATTCCTTCATCAGTGAATGTGGTAGGAAGGTGCAGAGACCTGCTGAAAATAGGACGTAACAGGGACTAGAACAAATTACACAGAATGGGAGATTTGCTCCATGATTGGATGAAAGTTCAGACGCCCCTAACATGTCTCAGTTTATGGCATGGGCTAGATTTGGGTTTCAATAATGAAATACACAAAGAATTACTTTTTTATGAGATGTACCAGAGAAGATATAGTTTCAATAACCAACGACTTATTTAATAAAAACAATGTTTTATGGAAAAACAGTATGAATATACCCACTGACAGAGTGGATGCTTTAACTGCAATACATGAAGGATTCTAGGCTAAAGTTATAGAGATCACTCCAAACACGAAATTCACTCAAACACCAGCTGTTGAAGCAGAGGAGTCTGGGCCAGACGTGCACAGAAAGATGCAGGATGCCATCGATGTGGTTTATGTGATAAAAGTAAGAATTTTAATATATAGTAGAATCCTTGCACTATTTTTGCACCAGGGATATAGAGGTTTGATTATTTTGTTGTGAGATAGAGGTGGCTTGAGGATTCGCATGTGGCAAAGTACTTTGAAGAGGAGGGGACTTAAAGGTGAGTTATTCACGTTTCTTTTTGAGAAGACAAGTTTTGAAACTTGCTGACTATTTTTATAATGACCACTGACTCTCAGTATAGTATGCTATAGCACCAAAAATTTTTAAGATAAATTTTTAATTTTGAAATAATTTTAGATTTACAGAAGAGTTGCAAAGATCCTACAGAGCTCCGGTATATTCTTTTCCCAGTTCCTCATAATGTAACTTCATGCATAATCAAAATGCACCTGTCAAAACTAAGAGAGCACTGTTAAGAAAACTCCAGACTCTATTTGAATTTCAACAGTTTTTCCACTAATGTCCTTTTTGTGGTCTAGACTCCAATCGAGGCTCTCACATTACAGTTAGGCAACAGATATTTTTGAAAGGAACAGACACACACACACACACACACACACACACACACACACACTGTCCCTTGAGGGTATATTTGATAAGTAAATAATGATTGAAAGATTAATTACTTTCTGAAAGAAACCCCTGCTATGGGGAGAGCATTTTAAAAACAAACATCTAGAAATGTTTCCATTGTTTTCTGATTTTTGTGATAGAAAATAATATACCTCTACCAGCTATAACAGGTTCCTATGTGTGTAAACTTTAATAACTTGGAAACAGAAAATTTGAACCTGTTTTAAAAAATCTTTCAAGGTGTTTCAGAACCTATTTGCTAAAAATATGAAAATGTAACACCTTTTGATTCGTTTGCAAGAACCCCTGATTGACATCAGGGAAGATGGAAATTTGCTTGCTGAATTTCAACAGAAAACTTTGCATAATTCGTGGCCAGGAATGAAAAGCAACTGTGAAGATTTAGTAAGCTTAGCCAGCAAGGCTGTTTTCCCATTTGGATCAATGCATCGTTACATGGTATCTTTTCCACTGCAGCTACAACGGCAATTAAAACCAAGTATCAAAGTAATTTGAATTAAGAACCAGACCCTTGAGCTGCTGTATCATAATAAAGCTTTGCTTTTTAAAAATAAAACATTTCCAATCACATGGATCTCATTAAAACTTTTAAGGAGGGCAAAAATGCTTTGAACCATTAATAAATATGATACAATCAAATAATTTAAAACATTTTATCTTCATCTTACAATTTTAAATCTGAATAATGTAAATTCCGTTTTACAATGCATGTAAAATATTAATGCAGCGATGCGGGAACGTTCTCTATAAATAAACACAGTGAATGCAGGCATGTGCTCCTTTGAGGAGAACGGGTAGGGTGGCCGCATCAAACAGTTCGGGGTGGTGACGTCCGTGGAGCCGGAGCCTGGAGGATGCTGGGGAGGAGGCTGCTCTGTGGAGGCCTGCAGGCTGCCTGGCGGAACAGGTCAGAGCCCCCAGGCTTTCAAGGCATGAGCCAGACTTCAGGCCCTGTGCCCAGGGGGCAGCCGGGAGGCGGCAGAGGCCCAGGTCCACTCCAGGACCAGGGGAAAGAGAGGAGTCTAGAGTTAGCCTGTTCCCCTAAAGCTGGCAACCTCAGTGTCTAAAAAAGTCCCCTGGACACTCATGTGCCTATCAAGTTGCAGCCCTCTCCGATCTCCACTCTTAAAACAGTCTGGATAAGGGGTTCCTTGCTGATTTTGGCAACAGCACCCAGTGTCTCCTCTGGATCCTGGAACCTCGGACTGCTTGTCTCTATTTTGACAGTGTGCAGGCCAGGCAAGCTCCACTCTCATCCCAAACTCCTTCTTACACGGCGCTTCACATTGTCCTCAGGGGTTTCTATCTTTGGGGGCTGTGTCTTGCTCCCCTTTGCCTGGCACTCTCCCCCTGTAGTGCATTGAATGGTATTCCCTGACAAGATATGTCTACCTCCTAACCCCCAGGACTTGTGACTGTGATCTTATCTGGGAAAAGGGTCTTTGCAGGTGTAATTAAGTTAAAGATCTTGAGATGAGATTACCCTGGGTTGCCCAGGCAGACCCTAAATCCAGTGACAGGTGTCCTTATAAGAGACAGAAGAGGAGAAGATGTGCATACCCAGAGCAGGGGAAAAGGCCATGGGAAGATGGAGGCAGAGGTTGAAGTGATGTAGCGACAAGGAATGGCAACAGCTGGCAGCACCTGGGAAAGGCAAGGAGTGGATTGGCCCCCAGAGTCCTCGGGGCGAGTGCAGCCCTGCTGACGCCATGAGTTTGGACTTGGGGGCCCGAATTCGGGAGAACACATCTTCGCTGCTGTGAGCTGCCCTGGTGGTGCTAAACTGTTACGGCATCGCCAGGAAACGAAGACACCCACTGACCTCTCAGTCCCTATTCGGACACGTGGGAGGCCTGTCTGGTCTCTCCAGTCTGGGTTCCAGCCCCTCTTTGGGCTCCTGACCCCTCATGTGCTGGGACTCTCCCATTAGCACTGATTCCTATGTATTAGGAATATGCCTAATTAAATCTGGCTTAATACATAGGAATATACATATTAAACAACAAATACCCGATTAGTAGTTACCTTCATGGGGTGGGGGGGCAGGCCATGCCATTCTTATTAACCAGTGTTCTCAAGTGCCCAGAAAAAAAAACAACCCAGTACATGGTAAGAATGATAACAGTAGCTCACATTTGCTGAGAAGTTACAGAGTAAGAGGCACTGTTCTGACAGCCTTAAGCACAGTGCCTTATCTATTCCTTGTATCACCCCTATGTGGAAGACATTATTATTAGTTTCATTATACAGATGAGGGTAAGTGAAGCTCAGAGAGGCCATGGAACCTGCCCAGGGTCGTCCCACTAGTAAATAGAGTCAGGACTTGAACTTGGATCTTTGGCTCCAGATTTTTTATTCTTAGCTTCTGCTGCCTCAGTTAGAAGATGCTTGGTAAATATTTGTAAAGTACGTGAATGATCCTTTCGTCAGCACGGGAGCCTGGCCTTTCCTCATGTGGGGTCTAACCCCCTACAGCAGTGCCTCGGTCAGGGTTTGTTGAAAGAATCCATTTTGCACACAAATCTAGAACATGGACAATCTGGCTTCACAGCTCAGGCCTGAGAAATCCATCCAGTGGGGGGAGGGCTGCAAGAGGCAGCCATTCGGTGACAGCTGGCAGCTCTATGGGACATGGCGGGGAGGGTTAACAACTCTGGAAATCAGAGCAAAACCCTGCAGCCTTCCGCCTCTGCAGGCCCCAGGGCGATGCTGGGCGGCACCTCGCTTCAGAGTGCTCATTGGTGAGCACAGGATCCACGCCAAAGTTAATTAATTCTCCTCAGCTTCCTCTGAATGTGTGCATATGAGTGGGGTGTGTGTGTGTGTTGAGGGGGATGTAGAGAGAAAGGAGAGATATATGGGAGAGCAATACATTTCTGATAATTTTTTAAAAATAAAAAAAAAACAGTTAAAATAATATTTTGTGCCTAGAGGGGGTAAACTTCAATTATCTCGAAAATGTTCTTCTGAGCAAAGCCCGTTGCTGATAATGTTGAATAAATGAGGTGTTACTGTATTAATATTGTTGATAATGACAAACACTCGCACAATTATTTTCAGGCCACAAGACTCATTCATTTATTTATGCGCTCACTCCCCGGTCACTGTATCAGATAGGGACGTCTGCAGCTGTAAGCATCTGCATGCCGAGCTAGGGGTGGCTTGAACCTAGTGGACATTCGGTGTTAATTAACAGGAAATTTCATGGTAGGAGGTCACAAGGTTAATTTGGCAGCCCAGTGGTATCACCGCGGATCCATGCTCTTCTATTTCTCTTTTGTGATCCTCACATAATTGTGACATTTTCACTTGTGGTTGCTGGTTATCGTCTCCAAACACCTTATTCCTCCAAATTTCCCTGGAAAGCAGGAGGAGGAAGAATGGTTCCAGAGCACGGTTCCTCTCACGCACGCACGCACGCCCCTCCTTTTGTCAGGAATGGAACCCCCAGCAGATTTTTTTACTTATATCTCATTGGCTAGAAATGGGTCACATGCCCAGCCCTTCACCAATCACCATAAAGGGGAACAGGGTTGCCATGACTTGCTTCGAGAGATCAGGCGCAGTTGGCACCTGGCCTGTCCTGGGGCTCTGTCAGCAAGAAAGACGGCAGAATGGTTGCACTCATTCACTCCACAAACATTTTTCCTGTGCCTTCTAAGTATAAGGGTTATTTACGCAAATAATAAAGAAAGGGTTCTGATGACTGTCCTATGTCCTCTCAATTTTATGGATAAGAAACTGGCTCAGAGAGCTAAGCCCTTTTGCCCAAAGCCCCCATCTAATGAGGGTAAATCCAGAATTTGACCTCACATCATTCCAAAGTCCATGCTCCTTCCACAACATGGATTTGCATCGTTGTGCTGAGTGCGTAGCTTGAGTTTTTTTTCTGGCAGGATGCTAACTGGGCTGCATTCTATGACCTGATCTCTCAGTGCCAGGGGCCGCCCTGCCCACCCTGAGATTTATGGAGTCCAGGATGCCCCTGTGGGAGGCAGATGGAAGGTGCCCCCTCTCTAACAAGCAGGCAGTCTCCCTGCAGATGGGTCCCAGATGATGGCATTATCTGAGCAGTGGGATGGAGCCACGGGAGATGTGCTGGGAGCGGGTGGGGACCAGACATGGTCATCCAAGTGTTCGGTGGAGAGTGTGGCGCAGGCCAGAGGGATTGTGTCCTGTGGATTCAGAACTGCTGGCCTGTGACATGTTTGGCCGAGGTTGGCACTGTTGCCCTGACCCTGGCACTTGACATTTTGCAGGGATCAGGGATCAGTGCCTGGCAGGGAGTGGCACATGCCTTGAGCTCCCTGGAGCGTCTGAGAGATGCTGAACCTGGGGAGGCAGGGAGATGGGGGTTCCTCTCCTTTAAGCTGTGACCAGGTCTGTTGACCTGAGGTCAGGCTCAGGGGGCACGCTGCTCCTGGGACCCCTTTGTGTCTCTCTCTCACTCACACCCCTCATCGCCCACTGTGCATGCTACGTGGGGCCATGGCGTAGTGGCTGGAAAGGTGGACTCTGGATCCTGACTTTCTGGGTCTGCCTCCTGAGCGCACCATTGATTAGCCGGGTGGCTTTAGTTAGGTCATTTAACCTGTTTCCAGGCCGTCTCATCTGTAAAATGGGGCTAATAATGGTGCCAAGGCATACGATTGTTTTTAGGATTAAATAAGCCAATGTGTCTAAATGCTGTGCCCAGTGCCTGGCATGTGGTGAGTGCTGGATGGGTCCGCTGGCACTGCTGTTACCACCAACTCTTTGGCGTTGCACAAACCTCACTGTTTTGTTCAACCCACATGTCAGCTGGAAGCTTCCCTGTTCTTACACTGAGTTAAAATTTGGGTGAATTTCCCAATTCCTATGAATCAGGGCCTTTGCCAGGATTGCTACAAAATCTTGTAGGTCTCTGGTTCCTGCCTCTTCACCTCCAGTCCGCTTGGCTGAAGAATTCAGATGGCACTTGGCTGTCTCACCAAGCATTTCAGGAGTGACGGCATGAGGCACGGCTCACCTCGTGCTTCCGTCCGGCAACGCCTTCTCCTGCCGCTCAGCCACTCGCCTGCCTAAATCCTGCCCCTCCCTCTGCTCAGCAGAGCTGCTCCTCCCTGAATCACGCTGGGGCTATCACTTATCAAGCACTTGTTATGGGCCAGGCCCTGTTCTAAGGGCTTTGCAGTGTCCCCTCATTTAAACCCTGCGGGACGTTTATGTATATACGTTTTTACCATCCCCACTTTGGGGACAAGGAGATGGGTGACACACTTCATACGGGCAGTCAGCCTGGCCCTGCACCCAGGGTTCCACCCTCCACTGCTCTGCTTGGCTTTGCTGAAACTAGCTCCAGGCTCTGGGGCTAAACTATAACTATGTGAGTTTGTAAAAAAACAAAAACAAAAACTCTTTTTCCAACAAGCATGATCTCTCCTTACAGGGCATGGCTGCCCCGACGTGACCTCCTTCATCCCTGACTGTGCACCGGGCAGGCAAGGAGGTGAGAAGAAAGAGGGTGGCTTTGATGTGCTCAGACTGGGATTCCAGGCCTGGCCCTTGGGCTCGGTTTCCTCTCCTGTGACACAGCTTACTAACAGTACACAGGCGGTGGCCACAGTCATCAGCATTGCTGTCCCCAGCCTCTGGCATGAGGTCAGCATGGGGAGCACCAGAGAGGGCTTTTTGGGCAGCATTTGTGCCTTTGGGGTGACTTCTGTCTGCATAGTTGGCTCAGTTGTTCATTCTATCCTGTTTGTGTTTCTGCCTCCTGCTGGGTCCTCCCCCACCTTCGGGCCCCCTCTGTGCCTCCTGATCCCCCATCAAGCTGGCTCCAGGACAGAACTGATCCAGGCCTGTCAGGGACAGGTGATCTCTGAGTAGAGCATCTCTGCCAGCCCGGAGGATACCTGCTGAGGGCCGATAGGAGAGCTGCAGGCTGCGTTCTTCGCAGGGTGCAGCGGACCGGCTGCAGGGCCCCCTTCAGGGCGCTCTGCTGGGATTGGGCTTTGATGACCACGAGCTGGGCGAGGAGGCGCCTCCTGCTGGTGTGAGAGGCAAGGAGAGGCTCCTGCGCCTGCCATCTGCCCAGTCCCCGCTGTCATTCCCAAGGCTGGTTCCCAGACTGGAGCTGTGGCCAAGGGGAAGCCAGGGCCAGGAGACCCGGGTTCCAGTCACTGCTTCGTGCACCTTGAGTGAGGATCCCTGGGCAGGACCCTCGCCTTCTAGGTCCTCGCTGTCCTTTGTGATGAGGGCTGGCAGGGGGTGGGCAGCTTCATCACGACTCTGATTGGTGAGAAATTGCTGGGCACCCCTGTGCCCTGTGTAGACACACTCACCCTGTAAGGTGTGGGGGAGCCAGGGTCGACCTGACCTCTGTGATCTTTGTGGGGAAGAAAAACCTTCCCCTCCTGACACACCATGGACCACTGACCCATTCAGGCCTTGACCGGTATGCGTGTGCATTTGTATCTCCGTGTGTATGCATATGTCTATGTGTGTGCATGTCTCTGTATGTGTCTTTCTGTGCAGATGCATGTCCTTCTGTGTGTATATATGTGTGTGCAGGTGTGTATTTGTGCTGCTTGTGTGCTAAGCTTTAAATGCTGCTTCTTGCCTCTCCCACCTTCTTGGTCCAGGGAGAGTGGAAACCCCGTGTGGGCACAGCCCCTCCGTAGGAACACACATCCGGCCATCTTTCCTTGGCTCCTCAGCAGAGAGTGTTAAAAAGCCAGCATTTCTAGTCTTTGGTTTCTTAGTCAGTTCCCCGAATGGCAGGAATGTACTCCAGCAGGTGCATTGGAGCTTTCTCTTTTTCTCAGGTTTGCCTTCGCCTCTTGCCCTAGCCTCTCACCTTGTCTGTCTGCCCTAGCCTGCCTTATCCTCTCCTACTTTCCCTTCGTGCCTGTCTCTGGCTCCCTCGCCCTTTTCCAGTCTGTCTCTGCTTCCCCTCGGTCTCCTCTGCTATGTCTCTGTTCCTTGCACCGTGTCTCTCTGTCTCTGTCCCTCCCATCTCAACCACCAGAACTTGCTAACAGCTGCTCCTCTGGGAGGTGTGAAGACAGAGCTGGCAGCTGAGGCGCTGTGGAGGGTGCAGAGCCAGGGGCCCCGGTGGGGGCTGTTCTGCATTCAGGATGCAGGGGGCGGGGAATGGCGGTGTCCGTGGGAGGAGAGGAGCCTCCGGGGGTGCCAGGAAGAGCTGCGGGGTCAAGGCAGGTCAGCCTGAGGAGGGGACTGAAGTCTGCAGGGCATTGGAGATGGGTGGGTGGGGGATGGGGTGTTGAGGGTGGGATGTGTGTGCATGCGCAGGTGTGCGTGGGAGGGGAGGAGCAAAGCCTGGAAGCTCTCAGAGAGCAGCCAGCTCTTCGGGGGTCTTGTCCCTGTCCATGCTAGGCCACCGTGGGCCTGGGCCCTAACGCATGGAGCCCAGTTCCTGTGAATGCAGCGGCAGCAGACTGGGGAGCAGAAGGAGCCTAGTGTGCGTTACTGCGCTGTCAATGATGCCGGGGAGCCCTGGAGGACAGCCAGGACGCAGGACGCAGGAGTGGGACCCATGGTCACCCCTTGCCCCCCGGTGTCCTGACCATGCTACACACAACACGAGGGTGGCATAGGGTCAAGGACTCAGTCACCTTGCATTATTCAGTGCCAGGACGCTCATAGCTCATACAATTAGCCCATTCTGTTCTTAGAAACCAATGTCTCCTAGAAAGAACAAGGAAGTTCACAAACTCCTACTCACCCCTCAAAGCCCAGTTCAGATGTTACCTTCTCATGGGAAACCTTTCCCAATTCTCCATCTAGAGGCTGTCCTCGGGGACATGTCTCTACATTGACCCTGTGATGATGTTGTGCACTTGTATATCTTCTTCATGAAACTTGGAGCTCCTTGAGGCTGGGACAAATGTCTCATTTATCTCTGTGTCCCCGGTCCAGGATGGGGTGGACCAAGAGTGGGTTCTGAGTCACTCAGATCCTTGGGTGACTCAGGCTGGGCCTGAGGGGTGGGGTTGGGCAGGCCCCATGCTTCCAGCCTGGGGGTTCCCAGGGCACTGGGTCTTAGTCAGTCAGTCAGTCAGTCAGTGAGCACCAGGGACTGAGGGCCCATTCTAGGCACAGCTTGCCTGGGACCCTGGAGTGGAGAATAATATGGAGGGACAGGGAACCCCACTCTGAAGGAGACACGTGGCCCTGACTGGGTGACCCCATCCGGGAGAATAAACTCTGGCCAGGCTGGCTTGTCGCCACCAGCATGGATGATGTCCATCTGTCTGTCCTGTCTTTAGTTCCATTATAAAACTGTTCCTCCACCCTCCATCTTGTGTCTAATCAATGTGGCATTTAGAGAAAATGTCTTTGGTAAAGGTCACAAAAGGGAGGTGGCATTCTCGTTGACAGTACCTGTCCTTCCTGCACAGCACTGTCTCTTTCAAGACAAGGTGCCAGTGGCTTCCTCCTCACCAGCTGCCTTTCAGGCGATGAAAACCCTCTCATCTAGGAAGACACAGCTCAGGAGCTGCCATGTTTGTTTACTCAGTCCCTCTGCGGGCCCTCCAAGCCACAGGGATGACTCAGATCCCAGCCCCACCTGGCAGGGCACCTAGGATGGTGGATCCTGGGGCCCTTCTACCTGAAATCGTGGCTCCAGGGTGCATCTGCAGGAGCAGGTAAGGTGCGAGGCCGGGCAGGGAGGCAGACCTTGGTATCGAGAAGTCGCGTCCTCCATGCTCCCTAGTTTGTCCTTGGTCCTGAGGCAAATATTGATCACTGAAGATTTCGGCAGGGGATGTTGGTCATAGGTGTGTCTTAGGGAGGTCGCTCTGGCTGCAGGACGGAGGACGATGCCGGTGGAAGCTGGGCAGCCCCTGCCACTGGTGCTCCCGTGGTGATGGGGGCAGTTAGGATGATGGGCTGCCCTTTGTCTCTGTAAATCATGCCTCTGATGCCCCTTCTGGGCAGGTACATTCTCTGATGGCTGGGTGAGGGGGGGATGGAGTTGCCTTGGAACCATCCACACCTGGTGTTTCAAAGGAGTTAAGGGGGTGGTTATGGGGCCCGGAATTTGTCGTCAGACAGCCGTGGTTCAAGTCACAGGAACTTGGACATGTGACTTAAATCCATCTTTGTCTCTGGTTCCTTGTCAGTGAAGTGGGCACAATGATAGGACCCCCTCCCCTAACCCCGTCTGGCTAGTGAGAAGGATGGAATTGAAAATGCACAGTTTTTTTTGATGTGTTGGTCATTATTAAAAGCTGTGAACCCAAATGCTGCTACACAGGCTCCTGGAGACCATGCAGCAGAGTGGGGAGAAGTGTGTGGTCCTGACGGTCAGGAGAAGTCTTGGCAGTGTTACTCCCTCGCCGCCCCTCTCAGCCGCAGTTACTTAATTTACTAAATGGGGCCATGATAGTACCTACCTCGCGGTGTATAGAAGCAACTGCCCTTTTCAGCAATACACACACCCTTCCATCATTTGGGAAAGAGGCTTCACTATTCTCCAGGGGGGACAGATGGGGCAACACAGCTTGATGTTTAGCGACGTATCTTGAGGGCTGTTTTGGAGTGAAAACTGCCTGCCCAGGCCCCTCCCCCAGCCAAGGGCATGGACTGGGTGAGAACTCGCCTGTTCCATTGGAGCAGGTGCTGGCGCCCTGCCCCTATGTCCTAGCAGTCAGCGCTGCGCCCCCTCAAGGTCCCGCAACCCTCCGACTGAGCGAGGGCTGTCCCTCGCCTTGCCGCAGGTGCAGGTCGGGGTGCATGGCACCGGGAGCAGCCCTCACCAGTAACAGATGAAAACAGGGGATAAGTATGGCTACTTTGACCACCGGGCGGGCCACCTGTGTGGCGTGTTCCACACCGTCTCCCAGAGTCCCCGGCTGGTTTGAGCCTGCCATGGTAACCTGCTCGGCAGCTCTCTCCATTTCAGCTTCCTTCCTTCCCCACCTCCCTCATTCCTTGACCTCTGCTTCCTGAGAGCACCTCCCACAGGAACCACGTGCACCCACATCCTCACCTCAACTCTGCTCATTGGCAAATCCAGCCCAAGACATCCTAAATGATGGGTGCTTCCCCAGGGTGTAAGACGAGAGATGTAAGGAGGAGGGTTTTGAAAATCAGGGAGTCTGAGCAATGCGGCAAGAACCCTAGGGCTTGACGGTAAGAGAAGGCAATGAAATATTACCAGCAATGGCCGAGGTTCAAGAGCATTAGGTCACTTCCAAGTCATAGAGTGCGCTGCGTGACCACTGTCATTATCTTCAGACTTCCAATAAAACTCTCTCATGTGGAACAGTGTCGTGTCCATGGCTGTGCTGAGGACTCGAAGGAAAGAAAGGGTACAGAGTCCTTCCGGTTAGATCAAGGAGAAGAGGAGACTCCAGGAGCAGCAAGCAAGGCCTGCGTGAGCCCAGAAGTCAGCTGAGCAACATCTAGGAGAAACGAATCCCGCAGGCATTGCTGGAGTTGCCGGTTTCCTACCCCGTGTAGGATGCAAGCTGGGGATATTTACTCACCTATGACAGGAAGGGTGACCCACAAGACAGGACAATGTGGGGACATCCAGGTGTTTGGCGGTGTGAGGCTATGTAAGCAAAGCACCGACACAGTGCTTGACTCACGCTCACTGCTCAGGAGAGGATGAAGAGGGCCCCTTCGAAGAAAGGGGGTTTCTGTGCTGAGACGGGCACCCGCAGGTGCAGGGGGCTCGGCCCGGCGGGTTGGATTTGAAACAGCTGGGTTAACAAGACAGGCTGAGCCCCACCCCCATTCCCGCCTGGCCCCAGGGGCCCCTCTTCACTCTCCCCTTTCTCCTTTGTTAGCGGGGAAACTCCTGGGCAGGCTGTTTGTTCCCCTGGCCAATTTTCTGGACAACCTTTTTTTCCCCACAGTGTTCAAATTCAGACTCAGGGGACATTTTATTTCTAATTTGTGGCTATATATATATATATATATAGCCATAAACAGGGCTGCAAATAAAGTTACTAAATGCCCAGGACACACGTAACCTTTTTTTGTTCTTCCTTTTGTCTTATAGCTGCAGTATTTTCTTCCAGACACAGGGCCTTTGCACATGCTGCTCCTGCTACTCAGAATGCTATTCTCTCAACCCTGCCCCTCCTGGCCTAGTGAATTCCTGCCTACCCCTCGAATCCCAGCTCAGGTGTGGCTTACTAAGGAAAATCCTCCTTGATTTCAGGTTCCCTTCTTATAGGCTGTGTCCTTTTCCTTCACAGCTCAACCGATGTGATCATGTGAATAATGTCTGCAAGCCAGCGGGCACCAGGCGCCAGGGATCATGTTTGATTGACCACCCAACCCCCACTGTAGTGCCAGTAGCAGCACAGCTGGCCCAAATAAGGGGCTCACCACACACACACACACACACACACACACACACACACACACACACGTATATATACATATATATAAAATATTTGCTAAAGAAATAAAGATGCTCTTTTAAAAAAATATTTATTTTTACTGTTGACACCATTACAGATGTCCCCAATAAGAAAACATACTTATAGTCCCAGGGTAAACATGTCAACCTGGACCCCATCTATGGGTTCTGGAGCTAAAGGGGCCCCTTAACAGCCGTCAGCCCACCCTCCTGCCTCCCGATGAATCACTCACTCACCTGCTTAAACGGCCAACAATTCCGGTTCCTGGCTCAGCATTTCCCACTGTGTGACTAAGCAGTATTAACTGTGTGGGGAAGCCAGTGTGCGCTGCATAAACAAAGGGCGGTGTGGGACAGATATTTAGAAAACTAAAAGGGAAGTTTTCTTTGTTCCCTCCCTTCCCTCCTAGCGTTATCTTTTCATTGTAAGCTTTTTCCGAGCTTTTAAATGCTAATGAACAAGGCAAACCTCCAAGAGGAAGGCTCTACTCTGCAGCAGGTCCCAAAAGTATTCGATCCCAGAATGTACTGATTCATTGATTTTGCAGGGCAAATTTGGGATCCGTGTTTCTCAGGAAATTCTTGGGGAAATGCTGACCTACAGAGTCAAGTTCGTTTCTTAGGTTCACGTTTAAAATCCCTGAACTCCTGGGCCCTGCACCCCTCAGAGCCCGCACGTTGACTCTTTGCTCCTGCCCGCTTCGGGAAGGGAAGTCTTCAAGTCGTCACATCGTCTCTTGTGCCTCCATTCCCTCTGTCCGGAGGTAGGTAATCCCACCTTCTGCTGGCTGAACCCCTGTTCGTCCTTCAAGGCCAAAGCCAAGTCTCACCTCCTCTGGGCAGCTCTCCTTGACCCTTCAGGTGTGTTCCCAGAGCCCCTGAGATATCCTTCTACCAGGGTATGATGATGATCTGCTGTAAGGAGTTGTTCTAGTGTCTGTCCTCCCATTAAGCTCTCCAGGGTCAAGGGCCAAGTGACTTCTTATTTATGGCCCTGTCCCCAGGGACCAACAGAACCTATCGCAGGGTAGGCGAACATAAATATTTATTTGCTGAACAGTAGCATAAATGAGTGTTGAAATGGAAATGTTTTCAGCTTTCAAAATGGTAGAGAGAGATGGCCCAGTCTCCCCTGCCAAGGTATGCCGTGAAAATCTCTATCCCTCCATCCCTGTCATCTGCTCCTGGGGTCAGCCCCTTCCCGAGTGGCTGGGAGTGGATATGACATTCTCGTAGGCTCTAAATCCCAAAGTCCGTTACATCTGTGGCTTTCTTGATCTTACCAATAAAGAGAGCTTGAGAGGATGAGGGATGGGATGAAAACGGGGAGTGGGTGCCCTCAGGGGTGGGTGCTGCACTTGGTATTTGCCCTAATCAAGGTTGCAGACCAGGCTCCACTACTCGTTTTGGGTCCTTTATCTCACTTGGCCTCTTATGGGCATTGAACAGACTTGTCCACTCTCTCCTTCTTGAAACAGGGTCTCCTCTTGGCTCCCAGGACACCACATGCCCGCTCGCTGGTCCTTCCCTTCCCCTGTTGGATCCCCACATCTTGGAGGGCCCAGACACTCCGCCCTGGGCCTCTTCTCTCTGTTCATTCTCCCCCAGCAGAATGCTAATGCACCGGCTTTAAGTATCTCGATGCTGATACCTCCTGTCCCACCCGTATTGCTGAGCTCCACGTGCATTTACCCAGAAGTTCCATCTGCATGTGTCATGGGCCTCCAAGCCTAATTCCACCCAAGCAGGATACTTGCTTCTGGCCACCCCCAAATGGGTCCCTTCTCTAGTCTTCCCATTTCGGAAAATGGCACCTTTACTCGCTTAGTCACTCAAGCCAAAAACCTTCAGCAAGTCAATCTGCCAGTAAGCCCTGCATGCTCTACTCCTAAATATAGCCCAGATCTTCCCCATCTGGCCATCTCCTCTGCCATGATGGAGTCAAAAAGATGTGGGTTTATATCCTGGTTCTACCACATTTTGTCTGTGTGACCTTGAAGGAATGACTTCACTTGTCTGAAGCCCAGCTTCTCCCTTGTGAAGTGAGGATGAAAGCAACCCACTTGCTTTGGAGATAAGGTATCCCTGGGGTCTTCTCTGCTACGGTTAACATGAGGAGCAGGGGCTCTGGGGTAGACCCCTTGCACTTGATTTCCCCAGGAAAAGACCAAACCAGACTGATCATCTAGGAGAATTACATTTGGAAATATGCATGTGCTAAGTTTTGTGACCATTATAATTGTATCTACTAAGTGTCCAGCCCACTTTGGGTGACTTACATACATTGACCTATGATGTTTAAAGCAGCTCCATGAGATCCACCTACGCCGGAGGCTCAGAACAGAGAATTAGTTTGTCCAAAGGCACATAACGTGTAAACAGCAGGGTCAAAATCTGGACCTTGGTTCCATTCCTTGACCCCACAGAAGCCTGTGCTTTCACTTTGTATGGATAGATCAACATAGGCGCAAGCCCAACCACATTCAGGTGGTCTCATTCAGCACCCTGGCCTTGGGCTTGGGCTTAGGTTCGAGTCTCAGCTTGGCTTTTTAGAGAGATTATTGTTTCAGCCAAGCCACTAAATCTCTCCGAATCTCTATTACCTTGTGAGGAAAAAAAATCATTAAGATAATAGCAGTTATCTCATCAGGTGGTGTGAAATCAAATACAATATTATGTGCTAAAGTGTTCTGTAAACTGTAAACACATGAATTATCCTTTCCTCCCTCCGTATTTGCTGGTAGTATAGGTCCAGAGAGGCTGCTTTGTTTTGGGGGGGGGGCTCAATCTGCTTCTTGGAGTGCTCTCAGGCACCTGGGATCACTGCAGCAGCGCCTCCACCCCTCCTCAGCCCAAACTCTAGCTTTTTCTCATTCTCCCCTTAGCTTCTATTCTTTTCTTGACTCAGTTTCTCTCTTGAGCTCTTCAGACCCCCTCCTCAGCTCTCTGTCTTCCTGTTCCATTACTGCAGCCTCCTGGGAAACCTGCCTAGAGGATCTCACTTGGCAGAAAACATCTGCATTATCCAACTCGCAATTTATGTTACTATGTTATTCTCACCCCAGGAAGACAGAAGTACTCTTAGTCTGCATGTAATAGTAGGGATTCTTTACAGCTTTTGTTTCCAGAGATAAGATTCTTATTGGCATGGTGCTGTGAGAAGTTGCCTCTGTTTAGACTTGTGCCTTCTGCTCCCTAATACCTATCCCTGTCAAGTATCCCCCAACCCGTCCTGGGCCCCGGGAGTGGAGCACACGACAGCTTCGGCCAGCAGGGAGCAGCAGAGGGCAGCAGAGTACAAACTACGAGGGGCTGGCAGAGAGGGCAGGTGGCTCTGCAGCTGTTGGGAGAGGGGCCCTGGGTGGGAGGGTCGGTCCCTGGGTCTGCCCTGCTCCAAGTCTCTAAGCCGCGCCATCTGGAATGACCTGGAGCAGACAGCACAGGTGTGGGAATTGCCTCCAGAAAGTCGCTGGAGAGTATGCACCTCTAATAGTGTAACGGGACACTGGTTGCAAGCGACAGACTCCATTGGAACCAGCTAAGGCAAAAAGTGGACTTCATTGGCTCACAGAGCCTGGGTCTCAAGGGACAATTGCAACCAGGAACCCAAAAGCGCTAGGACCACCTCCCTCCTCTCTGGGTCCTCTTTCTTCTTTGTGTTGACTTTTATTTTATTTGTTCTCTTGAAGGTAGGCTCCTTCCAGGGACTGGAACCACAGCCATCAGCAGCTCCTGCCTCACAGGTCCCCTGACTCACTGTCTTCCTTTGGTTCTGACTGGACTTCAGAGGAGACTCTTTATTGTCCTGAGTTGGGTTACACTCTGCCCAGGTGGCCGGGGGCAGGGTCCTCTGATTGGCAGCCAAGATTGAGTTGGGGAAGGCACAGTCCCCAAAGGAAGGGCTTTCTCTTACGGAGGAGTAGACTGCGCAGACACAATGCTGTGCACCTACTGTAACGGGGCACAGCCAGGGCCCCCCAAAAGGCATTTGTAATGGGGTCCAGAAATTGGGGTGTCCAAGAAAAATATATTCTCCCCACCCCACGACAGGCCACCCTGGGGGATGGGAGCCTGGTGCAGGGTCACTGAGAGTTACTTTCTGTGTCAGTAACAGGCCAGCTTCTTACCTGAAGTGGAGCAGGGCCATTGAGAGTTATTTTGCATGTCAGTAACTGGATAGCTTCATTCCTCATATGCAAAGAGGGTTATTTTACATCTCAACAAGGCTAACCGAGAAGGTTTGAAAGACTTAATAGAGAATGGAACTGAGAGAGGGAGGGGAGACAGGGCCTGCGGGAGAGACTAAGGGACACAGACTCTGGGGAACAATGGGAAGGCCCTGTGGGAAGAAAAGGGGAAAAAGGACTCTTGCTAGTGGCCCAGGAGAAGGTGCCACATGGTTTCGGGTTAAGAGCTGGAGATCACGGTGACGGAGCTGATGGTGCTGGGAACCGTGAGAGGCTTGCCTGGCCGAGCCCCGGACTTCTGTTCATTTTCTTCTGAAGGACGGTCCCCCTGACAGGCCTGACTGGGCAAAGGGGGGGAAAGGCAGGACTGTGTGTGATGGTGGGTGTTTTAAAGGGATTTTGAGATTTAAGAGCAACATTTAGCCATTCATCAAACCTGTATAACTTTTGAATAAATAGTTCCTTTCCTTTTCACCAAACTCTGCCATTGAGAGCCTTAATCCCAAAGGCGGTAGGCAAAGAACCTGCAACTGAGGGACCCTGGGGAAAGGGGCTGGGGAGGCACTGTTTTGGTAATAGCGTCTGGGCCCCCGCCCCACCCCCCAGGGGTCCGTTCTTGGGTAACACTACCACAGCCCGCAGTGGTGTGTGACCCTGTCCCTTTGGCACAAAGGCAACAACCTGTGTCTCAGGTTCATGAGCTGATCTTCGAAGCCCAGGTTAGCAACTCCCACCCTCTCCCCCTTCCTGAAATGAAGAGACAGCGTCCCAGGAGGACCGCAGCTTGTCTCTCTGCCTTAAATCCGCCCCTCTCCTGGCCCCTCGGTGAATATGGACTCTCAAGTGGGCTGATGAAGGGGTCATCATGAGATAGTGTCTGAGTTGGGGGGCGAAGAGGGGAGGGTTCTGACTACCTCCGTGGGCCAATAAGGGATCCTTACACATTTTCTGCCCAAGATGCATTGTAAAGAGCGATTCGCTCTGCCTGTCATTTCCTACTAACCGTGGGAGCTAAGCAGGGGCTGTCTCGTGCCATGATGAATGTCGCCATCTTAGCATGATTAGTGGGGACTTCTGACCTGTGGGGTCACCTGGTGAAACATGGATGGCAGGAGCGGGATCTGTGGAAGCTTTAGGAGCTCTGGACAGTGTCCTGGAGCCTCTCTGGAGGGGGCAACAGAGGATGGGGACAGCATGCCCCACACACCTGGAGGAGGGACTGTCATGAGTCCAGTGGTAGGGGCAGGGTGGGGAGACAGGACTGAGGGGACCTGGACAGATCTTTGGGCATTTTTCACCCCGAGTGTCACACATGCAAAGTATCTGCAGGCCCTGCCTTATTTGACCCTTGTGGTCTTTGGTCCCATTCTGCAGTTGAGGAGACTGAAGCTGAGAGAAAGTGACTTGTTTAGATTGTTGACGATTATTGGCGAAGCGAAGACTGGGACCCAGGGCTCCTGATGCTCAGACCAGGTCACTCTCTGTGTCTTGTCCAGACGCAGAACCGAACAGGGAAGGAGAAGGCAGCTGATCTGACACAGCCATAGCCACCTGGGGATGGAGACCTGTCCACGTGGCAGCCCCCGGCCTGGGCCTCACAGCCCCCGCAGGGTGCACAGGGGAACTCTAGTGTTGAGTCACTGGGATTGCTGTAGCAATAATGCCCAGCTGCCTGGCGTGGTTGGACCAAGTGGGTGAGTCTTGAATTTCCCAGGGACAATTGCATTCCACCTTCTGGCACTTTCTGTATGCCCAGACCTCCTGAGCTTCTAGTCTGCATACGCTCACAAGGCATCCCCAAGAGGAACCCACAGCCATCTCAGACTCCCTGGATCTCGAGCTCTTGTCTCCGTCTCCATCCCTAGACGGCTCCTTCTCTGAGGTCCCCCAGAGCAGGGACTGGGATCATCTTCCTCGAATCATTTCAAGTCAGAAATCTGAGCATCACCTTCAACTCCACTCTCCCTGCTGCCCCAACCAATCAGTCTTCAAGTCCTCTGGGTTTTTCTTCCTTAATGTCACTCAGAGGCATCCTGGCACAGGTCCCATCCTGTGTGCCGGGTAACCCATGGAAACTAGAATGGCTTTTCCCAGCACACTTCCTCCAGGGAGGCCGTGTGTCCTTGCTTTCCGGGGCTGAGGGTAAGTCATGACAGGAGATGCGCCCATTGAGGAAGGGGACAGCAGACTTGGCATCCTTTCGTGAGGGGAAGTAGGCACAGAACAGAACTGTTGACAGACTCCAGGCTGCTATATTGGGAAGATCTGACAACACACACAAGGAGAGAGTGAGGGTGCGTTGACGGCTGGTGAGAGGCGCTGGGGCTGGCTGGGGACGTGCCGCCACCACCCACGTAGAAGGAAGTTGGGAACAGATTGCTTGGAACTGGTGCCAACCTCCTGAAGAGTCTTCTGCTCCCTCCCCTAGTTCTGGCACTTGCTGAGCAATCGGGGAAGGGGCTGCCTGGGTGCACCCAGACTGGTGAGGAACATGGAGTGTGAGGGTGCCTCCTGAGATGGGAGCCCAGCTCTGCACAGAGGGGCCACTTTGCCATTGGGTCTTGGTTCCCTTTCCTGCCTCACCCCATTTCAAACAACCCAATCCTAATACCATCCTGTACCTTTACATTCCCACCCTATCTCATCCCCACTCTTCTGTCCAAACCCTCCACCATTTTATTCCATCCCATAGTCACCAGTACGGATCCTTTCTTTATATGTTGTTGTTACCTCCCCGTGAGTGAATGAGGAAACAAGAGAATTAGTTGTATTTATTTGTTTAGGGCTTGGGGCAATAATTATACTCTGGCTTCAAGCTGGTTTGGAACCAACTGAGCAATAACTCAGGAGCTGGGCCGATGGAGTCATAGAGGACGTGGCCTGGAAGCATGGCCTCAATTGGGCCCTTAAAGTCCCCTTCTCCAGGCCCAGAGAGAACTGGGCGACTGCAGGCCTCTCCTCGGGAGGGAGCCCCGGGGGGCTCATCCATGTTCCACATTCCTTCTCCCCAGTCTCCCACCAGATGGATCATTCCCTCAGGAGTCAATAGGGATCTATCTGAGTCAGCATCTCAGAGCACATAGTAGGACCGCACTTCTTGGCTCCTCATGGGTGAGCAAGTCATGACTGTAGGAGTAAAAACGCAAGTGATGTCTAAGTATTAGTGTGCCCCTGTGCCTCCACCCCAGATGATATAGAGAAGTTGAAAGAACAGTGATTAGACTCCCACTTCACTGACTAGATCTTAGGAGGAAATAAGAAAATGAGAAATAACCTCCTTTTAAAGTGCATGATGGGAGCACTCAATTCATTGAACAGATGCTGCTGGGTTGGGGAGAATTGAGACCGGCCGTCTTCAACCCCTCTCATTATGTTAGAGGCCGCTCCACACGGCCACCTCATCTGACTGCCACCTCATTTCCTGGACCCCCGTCCCCCTTGGACTCTTGTCCCTCCTGAGGCAAGGAGCAGGGGGAAGACCGTGGAGTCCAAGGACTGGCAAATCCCTGCTTCCCACCCCATCTTCTCTTACCCTCAGGAAAGAGCACGGAGGGCCATATCTGGGAGGGACCCCGCCCCTGGGAGAGCTGAGTCCATCCCGAAACTCCTTCCTCCCGGGGCCCCCTTTTCCCGTCCTTGCCCCAGCCCCCTCCCTCATTCTTGCAGGGCCCTCCACATCAGATTCCCAGCTGTTTCTTGGTGGCTGGAATCTGTGTATATTCACCATGACTCTTATTTCCTGGGCAACTGCTGGTGGGGGTGGGTGGTCACCCTCCATCGTAACCCAGACCTTGTTTTCACCCATGGCCTCAGTGACGGGGTGTTGAGTGCAGGTCAGAGACTTGGGACGAAGCCAGCCATTAATGCACTCTTGGGCAGGAAGACTCAAACAGGGCCTGCCGAGTGTGTGTGTGTGTGTGTTTGTGCATGTGTGTATACACGTGTTGGAGGGGTGGGGAGAGCCACATTCTGTTAAAGCTTTTAAAGTGACCCAACAATGACACCTAGAAGCACCTGGCTAATGAGGGGAATCCTGGACTCAGAGTTAGCCTTCCATTCAAGTTTTGGCCCCGACCATTAGTAACTGCGTAGCCTTGGGCAAGTCACTTCACCTTGCGACTTCATTGTCCTACTGTACAGTGGGTGCTTGGAGAGCAGGCGTGTCTCCTCGCTGGGAGCAACCAGTGAGACCAGGGCTGAGCAGGCACCCTGGAGAGCCAAGTGCTCTGTGATTGCCTGTCTTCATCCACAGGCAATTTGCACCAGGCATCACCTCCGCCATCCTGGAAGACAGCTGGACCAGGCGCCCAGGGCAGGGACAGGGCTTCTGGCTGGGCACGTCCTGGAGGGCTTTGGTGAGAAAGTCCGCCCACTGGTTGGGCCCAGGGAGAAGGGTCAGGACTTCACCAAAGATGTGGGTGCTGTGGACGGCATTTCACACGAGGGCAAAGGAGCCCGTGGAGCTCGGCATGCGGAGGGTGCGCCACCTAGTGGTAAGAGAATGGGTCATCTCAGAACGGGTCAGCGAGCGAGCAGATGAGGAGTCGGTCACCTGCTTTTCAAAAAGGCTGGGGAGAATGGGGAGCTCAAATTGGCCAATTTGTCCTTTTTACAGATGGGCAAACCGAGACCTGGAGGGGCAGGGCACCAGTGCAGCAAAGTGGATTAGGACAGTTCGGGGCTCAGATCTGAATTTTCCAGATTCCTCCAATTCCAGAGGCTTTGAATGTCCAGCTAGAGCACTGAATCGATCTAGCTGCCCCAGACAGTCACTGTACCTACTAAGTGTGGCTAAGAGACAATAGCAGACAGTGGCTTTCCCTTGAGGCTTGTTACCACAAGGATAAAGTTGGAAGCTTTCGGCCACTGATGAGACCGTGCCATGCTGGAATGCTGGGCAAACCATTGACCTCCATCTAGATAGGTGGTTCCCACTTCTGGCTGCATGTTGGAGTCACCTGGAGAGCAGAACCAAAGAAAGGCGCTTGCCCACACCTCAGGCTCTCCGGAGCCAGCTCCATGGTGACTCCTTTGTGGCCAGCCTTGTCTTTGGGTTTTTGTGGGTGCGATCATGAAGTTCCCACCAGAGGGGGACTTGGGAAAGGGTTTTTCTGAGCAGAACATACAGGAAGTGTGACTTATTTAAGCTGTATTTCCATGGGAACACGACCTGGACAGGGAGGGGAACACGTGTCAAGCGGCCCAGCGGGTCCCTTCCTTGTGCATATTTCCAATCACATCCCATTGACCTGTTGGAAGCACCTCGCCCTTGGGCTGATTCTAATGACACAGCGGCCCTGCCGTCTCCGTTTGCCGTGAATTCCTAACTATGGCTGCCTCCGGTATGGTCATTAGCAGCTCAACATTAATATCTCCCACGTCCATCACTGTAGTGATTAGGATCTGAGACTTGCTCGCCACCTCCTGGGCATGAGGGGGTGTGAGGTGGGTCCCCAGGTGGGTGGGGGAAGGAGGGTGACAGGCCAGCTTGTTAAATCTAATTACCTGGCTGCAGACAGCGGCCTGGTCTCTTCTGAGAGCCACCGGGCCCACCTCATACTCCTCGCCTGCCGGCCGCCATAACGAGCGGCCGCCTCCCGCTGCAGCGCGGCTAGATGGGGCTGAGTTTAATTGCTACCCAAAATGTCAGCCCTTTCAAACCCACAGTATTTCATCACTTACCTTTAAAGAAGAGGGGGGAAAAATCAATTTGGACCGTGAGTTTCGGCAGCAAAGCCCACAGAAAGGGCTGCCCAGTTCTTCAGGGGAGCTGTTCTTTTCATTAAAATAGCTATTTTTAAAACTCTCTCTCTTTCTTTCTCTCTCTCTCTCACATGAGATGAAAAATCCCTGCTACAAGAAGAAACCCTTTCATGAGGGAATAATAATATAAAAAAAGGGTTTAAAAAAGCCCACTTCTAAAATGGGCCTCTCTCTCTCTCTCTCTTTTTTTTAACCTTTCAAAGGTTAAAAAAAGAAAAGGGCTTTATTCTCAAAGGACTTTGACAGGTGTGATCTCATCTCACCCTCACAGAGCCTGCAGCGCTGGGGGAGGGCAGGTGTCATTGTTCCCATTTTATGGATGAAGGGATGCCCCAGAGACTAAGGCTCTGCTGGGGAGGGGGGAGGGGGGAGGTCATACACCTATTCAGGGGGCAGGAAAGAGGTCCCCATTGTCCAGTCTTCTTATGGGTTCACGCATCCCACCTCCCACACTCATCTCCCAAATTCAAGCTATTTACCTACTAGTTGGAAAATAAAGGTAAGGGGCATTAAAAAGCCAAACCAAACCACAGAGGCCCATTCGCATTTAACACTCATTTAACTCTCCGCCAGTTCACAGCCATCCTGTCTTCCCCAGGGAGAATTTTTCCCCCCTTTCCTTTAGAAGAAAGGAATGTAATTCTTTTGGAGATTACATCCCCTGGAAACTGTTTCTTAAGCTCCCGCCTAAAGAAGTGTTCCAAAGTCTGCAGACTAATTAACCCCATTGTTCAGAATTAATCACCTCAGGAATATTTGGAATCAACAAGAAATGTATCAATTGGGCTCTTAATAAACCTAATGAAACGACACAACATAAAGGCATAGGAAATAGACTTTTAAAACATTAGCATAAACCACCAGCCTCCCAGAGCAGCACAATCAATCTTAATTGACACATTATTAGCACCAAGAATTGCTATCAATTTGGCAAATCCCCCCCGACTGCCTGCTGAAATGATAAAGTTTTTTTTTGTTTTTCTTTTCTTTTCTTTTTTTTTTTAAGAGAGAAAGAAGAAAGGGACTTGAAGTTTTTGGTGAATGAAAGGAGAGAAGACACCGAGAGTCCCCGGGTGGAAGTGGAAGAGACGGGGCCTAAGGTGTCCTCTCTGCTCCTTGGAGTGCGGTGGAGGCAGGGGCCTTCAGGGCGGAGGAATGGTCGCTGGCACGTGGATGCAAGCAGCGCTGTGTGCCTGGGCTGGGTTCACCAGCACGGGCAAAATTGTGGTGGGCGTGGTGGGGAGTCTGGGTGGGAGCGAAAGTAAAGGGCATGAGCAACCAATGAGGTTGTGCGTAGAATCCTTATTGTGTTTTAGTTCCTGTTGCGATAAAACGTCTGCTTCCAAAGGTAGGGGACTGTTTCTGATCCTGCATTCTCTAGTCCTTCTTAATTTCTAGTAATTCTGCCCTGAGCTTGGGGTCACTGTTAGAGGGGCCCCTGCTTCCTCCTTAACAATCTCAAATCAACCATGAGCCAGGTGATAAACTCCTGTTTTTCTTTTTGTTTGTTTGTTTTTTTTAAGGGACTTGACACCATTTGGATGTCCATCCCGGGTATCTGTGACCACTGGGCCATCACAGTCCTCCCTCACCCCTTCTTTCCCTCCTTCTCCCCTTCCTCTTTCTGTAATTCCTGGGGACACAGTTTTAGGGCTCAGTTTAGCCAGGCAAGATGGCCCCACCTTCTGGGGTGGCTTTTGCTTGCTTAGAACAGCCAGAGAGGAAGTAGCCTTGGGTGATGTCGCAGAGAGGGCACAGATAGTTGCAGAGGGTCCAGCCCGTGGACAGAGAGTCAGAGAGATAAAGGGGAGGCTGCTAGTGTGCAATTTGAGACTGAGAGGGGCGTGTGGCAGTTCCTGTGGTATGCCTCCAACCTGGAGTAAGAGTCTATACTCTGAAGCTGTGGGGCCAGGCTGCCTGGGGTGGAATCCTGGCTCTGCTGTGTCTCAGCTCTGTGACTTTGTATGCCTCAGTGTTCTCATCTGTAAAATGGGATAATTACAGTAGTTCTTAAAAGGGTTATAGTAAAGACTAATTAAGTAAGTACAGAGTTCTTAGAACTGTGACTGTCAGAAAATAAACACAATACAAGGGCTTTGCTCTTATTATTGAAAAGGAAACTGGAAGACAGTAATAGGGTTTACTGATCTTTCACTTTGTGGTGTAGTGAAAGTCCAGGGCTGAAAGAAGAATCAACAAGATCGAACACTCCAGATTGCTAAAATACTGCCTGAGAGCCTCCCATTGAGTGGTTGGTAACCATCAGACCCAGACCTATTGGGATCTAGATGTCAAAAGCAGCCATAGTTCTAAGCACTTCACATGCATTAGCACCTATGGCATCTCCCACTGGAGCCTCTTTTCCTTGGGGCTGGAAGGGTGGGCCAGGGGCCTCTGCATGGAAAGGGGGCTGCTGATTATTTTTGATGTTTCTAAGGTTTGCTCCTGATGCTGCGAAGGGGCCAAAACACAGTGCTACTAATACTGTTACCGTTTGTGGGGACTCACCAGGCACTAGGCACTGGCTATACATTTTGCTGATCACGAGTAACCTCTGTGTGGCTTGGGGTGGCAGAGCAGGGAGTGACAGCCAGGTCTCCCTGACTGCAAAGCTTACGCTCTCACCCATGACACGTCCTGCCTCCCCTTTGCAAGCCACGTCTTCCATCATTTCAGAGACTGGTCGCGCACCCTGCAGCTTTGGGGGCTTAAAGCAGGTTCAAAGACCCAGGCCTGTGGCCTGAGCTCATAATGGTCCAAATTCATCAAAAACTGCCTCTTAGGGCATTGGAGGAAACGTGGTAAACAAGCACTTGGGTTCATTTAAAATGTTTGCTGCTGTGTTGTTCCGCAGACCAAAAAAATAATTTCTAAACCAATTCCATATTATAAAACATCAGCAATGTAAAGCACAGTTTAAATATTAATGCCTAATGTTTCTTCAATTAGTCATGAAATTATATATGTTAGATATATGGTGTATGAGGAACAGACTCAGAAACATGATGCTTGAACCTCATACATGTGTGCACACAGATATGCACATCCATTTGTAGCTCATACGTTTAATCATAATAAAGTTTCTTGAGAGTTTATTGTACCAGGCACTATGCTCAGTGCTTTGCATGTTATATCACCCTGCCTCCCCAAAACCCTATGAGGTAGGGTCTATTATGATCCCCATTCTATAGAAGAGGAAACTGAGGTGCTTAGTTGCCTTGGGTCCCATAGCAAGTCAGTCACAGAGTGGAAACTGAGGCCAAGGCCCTTTATTCCTTGCTTCACATGTCACAGCCACAGCCTTATTTTAAGGACATATTGTTCTTCTCAGCTCAGAGACAGTCAAACAGAACACTTCCCAGGAAGACTGGAGCAGTTGCTTTCACCCAAGAGCTCAAATGATGATTTCAGGAATTCCTCTCTTCCCTGCTTGCGTCAGCGTGGCTTTTGACAGTGTGGACTCCTGCTCCAAGAAGAAAAATAGTGTAGAGGTTAAAAAATCCATTTCTGAAGTCAAAGTACCTGGGTTGAACTCTGGCCTTGCTGTGTAGCCCTGGCCAAGTTAATCAGCCTCTCTGGCCTCAGTTTTTTCATCTGTGAAATGGGGATGAGACTAGTACTTAGTTTGTGGGGCTGTTGTGAAGATTAGGTGAGTTCATAAGTGTAAAATGCTGGGAAGAGGGTTTAACAATCAGTTATGTGCAGTGCTGTTATCACCTTCAGGAATTCCAGTGGATAGAGTACCTCTTCTAATCCCCAATGTGAAAAAGCCCCACCTTTAACTAATATTGACTGAATCTTTGCTCCTCCTCTTAAGCCAGTCACTGTGGCGGGGGAGGGGATATGCTGATTAGGCCTGGTCACATGCTCACCCTGGAGCCAGGGATGGCCAGTCCTCCCCCTCCACCGCCTCCCCCCCCCCCCCCCGCCCCCGCAACAGTGCAGAGATGGCTGGTCTTTCCCAAAGCCATGGACTGACAGTGGTGGAGGGTTGATACCCCCGAAGAAAATCACATGTCACCAGAGGGGGAGTGGATGCTGAGCAGGCACAAACCAACAGCTGACTACTAATGTAGCTGACCTGGGACTTGAACCCAAGCAGTTCACCGCCCAAGAATGCAAGCATGGACTTTTTTTTTTTTTTAAGGTAGTTTTCTATCTATTTTTAAATTTGTAGCTTGTATATAGTAAAACTAACTTTTTAAAATTTCTGTTCAATTCTATGCACTTCAGTGCATGCACAGAGTCTTGGAAATACCACCACAAACAGGATGCAGAGCAATTCCAACGCCCCAGAGAATTCCAGCGTGCTAGCCTATGGTAATCAGTCCCTCCCCAGCCTCAGCAAATCTGTTCTTTGTCCCGATAGTTTTTCTTTCTACAAGAATGTTCTACAAATAGAATCATCAGCCTGGAATCCTTTGAGGCTAGCTTCTTTCACTCAACATAATGCACCTGGTATTCAACTATGGTGATGCGCGTATGGCTAGTTCGTTCCTGAGTATTGCTGAGTAATATTCCATTGCACGTCTGTACCACATTTTGTTCCTCCATTCACTTGTTAAAGGATATCTGGGGTGTTTCCAGTTTTTGATAATTATGGGTAATGCTGCTATAAACATCTGTGCACAGGTTTTTGTGTGAACACCAACTTTTATTTTTCTGTAAATAAATATCTAGGAGTAAGACTGCTGAGTCATATGATGAACTTCATAAGAAACTGGCAGGCTGTTTTTGCATTTCCACCAGCAATGCAGGAGAATACCAGTTGTTCCACAAACTCTCCAGCCCTTGGTAATTGCCAGTATTTTTTACTTTTGACATTCTAACAGGTGTGCAATCCAAGCTTGCCGTCTCAACCAGTTTTCAATAAATGGTGTTAGTAGCTGCAGAAGTTAGAGGAAGTCTTGCCAGAGGAGCTGGAGCCCAAGCATTACACCCCAGTCACTGGAACAGCAGTGGGGCGGTGGCAGGGAATTTGTTGGCGTGTTCGAAGGAACTGGGTTGTTTAAGACAAGTTCATGAAGGATTTGGGAGAGTGGAACGGCTGCGAGGGCTGTAAAGGACCTCAGACATCACCCTGCGACATCCCTCCGCTGTACCAATGAGGAGGCCCAGGTCTGGCTGCAAGGGAAGCGTCTTGCCCAGCTGCAGGGCATGCAGTTGATCCTCAACAAATGAGAACCTTCTGCTTCAAGGCTCCCCTGGGGCTGTGCCTGTGCTGGAGGTAGGGGGCATCCGGATGGAGCTCCTGGGGGTCCTTCTAACTGAGGGGTTCTTGATGAAGGACACAGCTCAGAACCCGCTCCATGTGGTATTGCCTGGCCCTGCGACACCCCGTGCTCACCCTATAAGAAGGAAGGCAGGGGGTGGGGTTGGGACCGGTGGTAGTAACTGTCCACTGTTTACTTTACAGGTATTAATTGAGTCTGTTGCATGAAAAGTAAGCTTTTTTTCCCCCTCTCTATGTGGCCAACAGTTCTGGAGTGTTGAGGGTCCTGGATCCTTAATAAAGCCACTATGCCAGTTCAGAAGGGGACAGAACAGTGCTGACAAAAAGCAAATCCAGGCCGTAGCTCCCCAGGCCTGGAGCTGCCCAGGCAGAATTCCACTCACCCTTCTTGCATCCGTTACTCAGAGAAAACGAGCGGGAGGCAGGACTGAGTGGCTGGACCATGGCCCTGGGTTTTGGTGGCAAGAAGTAAGGAAGGAATGACTATTGCCTTGCGTGCCAGGCCAGGGTGTGACTTGGCCCCCCCTCAACTCCTGCAGGGATAGGGGAACTCTCTGACTTTCCTCTAAGGCACTCAACAGGCGGGGCGGCAGAGAAAACCCCCGTTCAAGAACCTCAGGACCATGTACTTTGGTCAAGGAGGCAGCGCCTGCCAACTACAACTTCAGGGGCACCACCATCTGCCCGCCCCCACTTCTCCCTCCCTGCTGTGCTGTGAACCTGGAATTCCATGCTTAGGATCACTCTTTTGATTAAAGCTTTGACTCTGGAAGAGCTACGTGGAAATGTGCATGTCACCTGGGGAGGGTGGGCATCAGGTTGTGTGACTTGAGTCAATTAAGGCTGTCACTTACACAGTGCCTAAGGCAGGGCTTTGAGGGCCTGGGACGTGAGAGGGGTAAGGTTTTATGAGTGGGGGAGGGGATGGAAGAGGGTGAATTGGTCTGAGTGCGAGGCATGGCCCAGCAGGGGTAGCAGGGTGTGTGTGTGTGTGTGTGTGTTGAGAGGGGGACATGCCAGGGAAGATGCAGGTGGCGAGGGACAAGTGGGGAGGCTGATGGGGGGAAGCAGACTGCTTCTGGGAGCTCCAGGGAGCGGCATGAGCTCTTGAGGTGGGCAATGCAGGCAGGGATGGGCCTGCGGCATCCTTTTTGTCTGTTGTTTTCCCAATCACACACACACATGCACACACACACACACATCTGGAGAAAGTCTGTGTGCTCCCAGGATCTTCAGATGCTGCCATGGGGCTGCTCTTTGGGGCTCCTGGCAAGTCCGCTAGGACCCCTGCCATTCCTGCATTCCCTTCCCTCAGACCAAACCCTGTCTGCCTGCAGGGGCTAGAGGTCAGAGAGGATGAGTCCTGCCTCTTGGCCCACCTTGCCTTACTGGCAAGGTGACAAGATCACTTTGGGCTCTGAAGGCAGACTGTGACACCAACAGCAAAGATGACAGCACATCTCAGCAATGATGGCAACAAATGCCATTTCTGAGTGCTTGCTTTCCAACATGCACCGGTAAGCATGTCTCACACACTTCGTGCAATCATCACAAAGACTGTGTTATCACTGTGTTTTATTTCTTTAGTTAATTACTTCTTAAAATCCTCACCCAATGATATATTTATTGATTTGGAGAGAGAGAGATAAAGGGGTGGGGGAGAGAGAGAGGGAAACATCAATGTGAGAGAGAAGCATTGATTGGTTGCCTCCCATATGCACTCTAACAAGAGATTGAACCTGCAACCTGGGTATGTACCCTGACTGGGGATCGAACCTCCAGCCTTTTGGTGTATGGGGTGATGCTGAACCAAATGAGCCAGCCGGCCAGGGCATATCACCCCATTTTACAAATGAGGAGTTGGAGGTACAACTTGTTCAGGGTTATGTGGTGAGCATAGAAAGGAACAGGAATTCGCGTGCAGTCTGTCTCACTCCACAGTGGATGCTCTTGACCACCACTCAAGGTCAAATGAATAGAAGTGGCCCGCCCCTTAACTCAGGCCAACAGGGGGCATGGCACAAGGAGCCCCTGGGGGTCTAGGGGTACACTGATCCAGATCCTGCCCAGGAGAGCCACCTGTCCGTCTGGGGGAGATGAAGTGGAGCCACAGGGTGCGGGGTGGTGCTCACGCTCCCTGCTGGGGCAGCCCCTTCCCTTGGCTGACATTCAGCATGGGACCTCTCTGTCTTGTCCTCAACAAAGTTTATCCAAGGAGAACTTGGCTATAAACTTTCCCAACTCCACAGCCACCAGCCTCTGGCCCCAGTCTCGGTCAATAGTTGCTGCTGAGCAGACAACAGATTTGTCACCGAGCAAGTCCTGAGCCAGCACAGCCATCAGCAAGGAGGAGTGGCTGTGCACCACGGCCATGGCAAGTTTACCCTTGAACATGACAGGTACAGACAAAGACCTTAGAATTTGTGGCTCATCCCTCTGAGTGATGGATGGACTGGCTCCCTGAGCCTCTGCTCCACCACCTTCTGTCAGAGGCGAGTCTGGCTTGGGGGAGGTGGAGTGGATGGAAGGACATGCCTGCTCTGTGCCTTTGGGGCAACCCGATCGGTGAGCGGGGCTGGATGGGGGCTCAGTGCATCTGGCTGGCCTGGAAAAAGGGACTTGGGGGTCAGGAGGCTGATGTGCACTGTCCCCCCACCCTCCTGACAGTCTCTACCCCCTCCCTGCACAGTGCACTCCAGCTGGCCACAGCTCATCCTCTCCTGCCTTCTTTCAATGATACATCCATCCAACAAACACTTATGAAACTCCCACCATTCGCTGGCACTGTGTCAGCTGCTAGGGACAGAGCAGTGAACAAGATCTCCAAGATGCCTGCCCTTGTGGAGCTTCAAATCTAGTGGGTGCAGGAGCCAACAAGCTCAATAAAGAACCAAATAAACCCTCAGAGAGTGATGAGGGCTATGAGTGGTGAGCAAGTGATCAAGAGGCTGTATTTGAGTCGGTGATTAGGGAGGTGACATTGAATGACAAGACAGTGCCATGAGGTACAGACTGTGGAAGCCGCTCTAGGCAGAGGGAACAGCTGGTCAAAGTGCCCAATGCAGGACTGGGCACAGAGGGCTCAAGGGACAGAGACAAACCGCTCTGGCTGGAGCAGAGCAAGCGGTGGGGACCGCCAGGAGCAGGGCGGGGCCGGCGAGGCAAGCCAAAGGCAGCTCTTCACAGGGCCTGTAAGTCAGCGTGAAGAATTTGGCTTTCGTCCTAAGTGGGGTGGGAAGCTATTGAGTTTAGAGTAGGGAAGAGGCATGATCTGATTTATGTTTTGCGATGATTACTCTGGTTTTGTTTAGAGCAGATGCCGCTAGTAAAATCCAAACTTGCCACCGTTCCCAGCTGCCAAGGCACACAGCCTGCCCAGAATATCCAATGCTGTTTGTCCTGGGGCCATTCTGACCATATCAAATGCATTGTGTTTAAGATGATTTTAAATGTGTAAAGTTTTGTAATAGTGTCATTATACACAGACACATACTGCATGAGTATTTCCTTATGTGACACGTGGACAAGGTCCAATCTTCTCCAAGGAAGATATAAAGCTTTGACTAAAATTGGCACTGTTACAAAGCATCCTGAGTCTATCGGTTATAAAAACTACTCTTAATAAATTGAGTAAAGCAGGGAAGTTAAATGCAGGAGCCTTAGAAGTGTGGACCCATCAGCCCAAAGGGATATTAACAGATTGGCATTTAAGTGTTGATGTTTCTTGAGCTCTGGACAGTATTGTAATTCAACACATGGTTTGGTGTGACAGCGTTTAGTGTGATATGTTGAATCTGAAATGAATATGTCATATATAAAAGAGAGGAGAAGGGCTAGGTGCTCAGAGAGGAAAAGGAGAATAAAAATTGAGGAAGGTGTATTAGAGCGTGATAGGAAAGGATTCAGAAGCCCTGGAGTTGAATTGGAAAGAGCAGTATGAACGTATATTCTGCTCAATCACTGAAATAACCCAGGCAGCCTCTGGGCTGATGCATCTGCCCCAGGTGTTGTAAGATAAGCGAGAGGCCCCACTGACCACGGGTTAGACATTCAAGGCACTTTGCAGTGAAATGAAGCAGGGATTCCCTGAAGGGTAGGTAAGCCGTGCTGTCCCTCGGGGTGGAGATGGCTTGGTGTTGGGAGGCAACGGTGCTTTCTATAGGAAAATTGGAACGTTCACAAAGGCCAGCCCAAAGAGTCTTCTCTACCCTTCGTTAGGATGACCAAACAGAGACCATCTGAGCATACAAATCAGTTACTATGAGCAAGTGGCACAAATTAAGTCCATGAAAGAGCTTAAGTCCATAAAGCTATTGAAAAATGGATATTAATAGGAAGTATGCCAGAGGAAGTTGGAATGCAGACCATCAATTTTCAATACGGTTTACAGGAGGATATTGATCCAGTCACATGGCTAGAAGCTCCTGCTTAAATTGTGGCCAGTAACCAGGTCTCCGATCCAAATTTTTGTTGACTTGCTCCAATTGTTTGCTTAAAGGATTAAAATGCATGCAAAATTGTGCTTTTCCTTACAGGGTTTGTTTGGCTGTGCTCAGTGCTTGCTGTTTGTAATAAGTAAGGGGTGGAATGGAGTAGTCAGATCCACATAACCCAGATTTTGTCATTATAGACTTTTGGATGGCATGTCCACACTGCCCTTTGCCCAAAGAGGCCTTTGTCAGGGAAATGGTGTATATCATACCAAGAAGAAATCAAGATGTCATGAGAAAAGGTAAAAAACAGGGATGGTATATTGGCCCCAGGTCCGAGCAGCTGACACCCCAGGGCCATATTTGGCCAACAGATTTGTGTGTATTTTGACTCGTACAGGGTCAAAAAAAAATGTGAATTATTGCAAAGTTTACAATTAGAGAGATTTAGCATATAGAATTCATCCAGATTTTTAGTTTCTTTTGAAAAAACTGGACCATCTGGAAATGCTGAGCCAGCATTTCCATCAACACAGGAGGCTGGGGTTGAACAGGGACATTCTTTTCTAGACAGGGCTCACCATTTCAGTCAGTCCCAGTTTCTACCACTGCCAATGGTCTCTTATTTAAATTACTTTTTTGAGCTCCGCAGGCATTTGAAGTTTTGACTCCTATTGGTAGGTAATGCCAGTCAACGACACAACTAATAGTGGGCCAGTATTACCATTTTATAGGTAAGAAAACTGAGGCCCAGAGGGCTCAAGTAAATGATCTTCCCACAGGGTATGGGAAGGACTGCTAGTTGATTTTCTTACCGGTTATTCTCATCTTCCTCATAACTAACCAAACCCTATTTTATTTGGACTGGCAATGTGACCAGATGAAAGAATACATTTTCCCCAGCTTTCTTTATAGTTAGATGTGGCTATAAGGACCCTTTTAAAAAACATCCTTAAAATGGAGGGGCAAGTCCTTTTTTTCCTCTCCTGTCCTCATTCCCGATGCCTGGAATGCAGATATAATGGCTGGAGTTCTGTCGGCCACATTGGACCATGAAGAAACCTTGAGACCATGAAGAAGCCATGCACGTCAGGACAGAAAGCTAGGAACTGGATTTTCTGTAGACCCACCATAATAGTCCTGACCCACATTCTGTTAGACTTCTGTTATGATGGTTAATAAACCGTGGCTGCCGAGGTGTGGTTTCTCTCTGTTCCCGTAACTAATAGAGTGGCGAGGCCAGGATCCACACTCAGCCTGCCCGACCCCAGAGCAGGGGCTCTTAGTTCACCGCCCTGCCCAGCCTTCCAGTCAGCACTGTAGCCAGTTCTAGCTGTTCCCTACTGCCTGACGCTGGCTTCCGCACTCCCTTCTTGCCTACTGGCATTGGAGGAGCAGTTGTACCACAAGCTTGGACTTGCTAATGAGCAAGTGGCTGTCTTCCAGTTCTGCAGAAAAAACAAAACTGACCCGGGCAAGGGCAATTTGGGAGTTCCTTGGTGAGGAACTACAGTTCCATATGTCACTTCATTATAAGAACAGTAGCCACTGAACTTGTTTTTTCTGGGCCGCCCTCCAAGGCCAAAGGACAGATAAACAATGCCTGTGACAATGTGCAAATGAAGGGGGTTCTCAGGGAGACCCCAAAAGTCTGCCAAGGCTGTCACCAGCTGGTACCCTATTCTTATTCATGTGAGGAGTGTTCCTGCAATAACAAGTGTCCTTTCTGTTCAAAGTAATGGACCCCTTTTGTTTAAGTGGTTGGGATTAATTTTGTTTTTGGCAAAAGAAGAACCCACATGGTCAGATGTTGAGACTTCTCTGAGGGCCATGAATGGATAACAGCCTTCTGGCTGGAAAATTCTCGAGGATTCTGCTCAAGTCTCTCTGATCTTAAAAACAATGATGATGGTGACATAACATCACTTCTAGCTCTTGCGCAGTCTTTCCCCTGGCTTTCCCTTCTTCAGCGGATGATGTAAGCCTTTCCCCCTTAGCTCCCCTTCCTGTTACTGCTGGCCCAGGGGCGCCCACTCCTGCCCCATCGCCCTCTGGGGACTGCTTTGATTAAGGCCATCAGCCACCTTCTGTTGTTAATCCAATGGCCGTTTTTTAGTTTTTATTTTATTGGACCTCTCTGTGGGGTTTGATACTATCCACCACCTTTTCCTTGAAATATTCTACTCTTTCCATTTTGTGACAACATGATCTTTACATTTTCTCACCGTGACTCAGACCAATCCTTCTTTTGTCTGAGGGTCACCAATCCTTGTTCCTCAGAGGTGCATCTTTGGTTCCCTCTCCCCCCACCCCCTTCCTCCTCTCTCCTTCTCATCCTTTCTCGAATCCCTAGACACACTGTCCTCAGCCTCCGTCTGTGCTCCCCACATTTATCTAACACCAGTCACCCACGATGCCTGTCTCAGGTCAAGGTCCTCAGACACAGACTCTGAGGTGGAGAATTGCTGGCAGAAATCTTCCTGAGAGACGCTCAGGGAGGCAACGCCTGAGGGACGGGGGCACCCAGAAAAAGGGACCAGAAGCAAGCAAGGTCTCAGCCATTCCCCCCCGGTCTCTGGATCTAGGATGGCCCTTCGAAATCATCCTGAAATAGGCAAAGGGGCCCAGCCCTTGTGCCTCTGCAATGGCAAGTGACTGGATGTCAGCTGGCCCTGGGGAGGGGCGCTGTACCAGGGGAAGCCACTCCCTCTGCCAAAGCCAGTTCCTGAGGAATGGCCCAGCCGGGAGCAGACAGCCGCCAATGTTCTCTGCAGCTGGGGAAATGAGGGCTCGTCCTGAAGGGGATGTGGTCCGTGCCACAGCACCCGCCGTACAATCCCAAGTCTAAATGTATTGCCTTGACCTTTTTGTGAGCAACTACCATACTTAGGTCTCCAACTAACACTGAATGTATTCACCTGCTATAGTTTCCCAAAGGCAACATGCTGTGCACACCACTGTTCTTTAAAAGAGTCTCTCTTCTCTGCCTAATGTGCTCCTTTGTCTCTGTTCATTAATCCCGCACATGTTTGCTGAGTGCCCGCTCTGTGCCAGGCACTGTGCTGGGGCCCGGGGCACTTGGGCCTGAAATTCATCTGTCCGGTCCAGCGGGAGTGTGGGCAGCTCAGAGCCCACCAGGACCCGGGCAGTGCCACACTCACCCACTCTGGAAGCTCCTGGTAGCCCAGCAATGGGATAAAGGGAAAATTGAGCCCCAGGGGGAAGGGGGCAGAGATGTGTGGGGCTTGGGGACCGTGGAGCAGGATCTCCCCCAGCTCCATGTAACCCCTACCTGGAGCGCCCGCAAACGTCTGCCTGCTGTGGCCAGCTCCCCTGCAGTGGGAATTAGCCTCCAGTCCCTGACGGCCTAGTAAATCAGGGCCCTGTGCACATACATACACATGCCCCCTAGCAGACCTGGGCCCCTTGTGCACAAACACATGATCACGCCTTCGGTTCCTTCACAGGCAGGCACATGGGCAAGTCTGGGCCCCCGTGCCCACAGACATGGACATGAACGGATGTGCTACACCCCAGTACATACCCATGGCCCCGTGTCCACACTCAGTCCCTACCAGCTGTGCCCACACGGGCGGGGCCTGGCTTCCCGCTGGCACAGGCGCACACGTGCAGGGACACTCCAGGCCTTCTCACGTGCGCGCCAGCCTGGGGAGCTTGAGTGACAGCTGTCAGAGAGCAGCATGGCTTGGCACCTGCCACCTCCGGCTGCAGGCCAGGGGGGAGGACAGCTCTGTGGCTGCATCAACCTCCAGAGAGGAGAGATGAACCTTTTTTCTCTTTTTGAGGCCAGCCTTCTGAAATGCCATGAATAAGTAGTCAGTTTCCTCTCCTCCCCAGGGACCAGGTTGCTCTCTAAATACCATGGCAGGTGGGGAGGGTGGCATTTAGCTATGGAAGTGGCTCCCACAGGAGAACCTCAGACCTCAGTGGGGAGCCTTTGTTAACAGTCCCACTTGCTGCTGGGTCCCTGTTGCTGGATCTGGAGCAGGAAGTGGGAGGAGGGCCAGGCCCCATCCGCCAGGGCAGGGCTGCGCCCTGAGCTGGGGACAGACCCCCAAGGGCAAGAGCAGGCTCTTTGGGGGTCACAGCCAGTTCTGGGAGGTTAGGCAAAGATCCTGGGGATGGGGGTGTCCAAAGGAGTGCCCCATTTTTCTGGGGAGCATGGATGAGGAAGCAGGGCTTCAGTTACCATCCCAGAACCATGGGAACCTGGAAAAAGCCAAAAAGCCCATCCCTGTTTCCAGACTTCGTGGTTACTGGGGCAGGATAGCAACTCCTCCCTTAGGGAGCACTTCCCTCCCAGCCCTGCCTCCTTTTTCATAGTTAAGGTGAGAAAAAAGATGATTACTGAACAGCTTGACAGCACAATTCCTCTTAGGGTCTTTGCTTAGGGAAATGCCTTGGGAAGCTAGCTGCCTGGGCAAGGAGGTGAGATCCTGAGGGCAGGAAGTGGGCAGGAGCCAAGGCAGCAAGAACAACAAATTGGCTAAACTGTTCTGCATGACAAGTGGAGGGATTAGTTTTACTCGAGAGCGGGAAGGAGAGAGAAGAAAGGCCAGAGGGAGGGAGAGCGGGAGGGGAGCGGGAGGCTGGCCCTGCCGTTTCTCCTCCATCAGCCCCTCTGCACCCTGTCCTGTCCCTCCCCCCACACCCACCCCGCCCCGTGCCTGGGCCCCAAGCCTGACCCCCACAAACATCTCTTACTTCAAGAGGCTCCTCTTTTGTGGCTGGGGTCTGCTTGTCTGCTAGGGTGGCGGGGAGTGGCGGGGAGCTAACTGTGGTGGTCGAGGCTTCCTGCAGCGCGGCCCAAGGGAGCTTAACGAGAACCACCGCCCTTATTTCCTGATGGTGGGGAAGGATGCAGCCATCAGTGGGATGGAAGACACTTTCCGGCAGTTTCTAAACCCGACACCATTGGCGCCATCACAGAGAAGGCGCGTCATGCACTTGACACCAGCCCGGGCTCCATTCCAGCTGTTCCTGAGACCCCACCCAAGGGGCGCTGCTGGGGTGCCGCCAAGGACCTCATCCTGCGCAGGGCCAGGGGCGTGCGTGCTCATGGCCAAACGCTGTGCTAGGGGACTCCCTACAGCCGCCTTCCCCAGGCTGGCCGTCAGCCCCTCTCTAAGTTCTGAGCCTCTGACTTCCAATTCCCTTCCCTTTCCCACTCCCTCGAGAGGCTAGATGAGGTGCTTCCATGTGGCTGGGGCTCTGCCATTAAAATCAGGGCTGCTTAGGAGGGAAAAATAAAGAGGCTTCTGTCCTCTGGCTTCTGGTTCCGTGTGGCTCCTGGGAGGTGCCGTTGGGAGAACAGGGGGTGAGGGGAGGCAGGTTGGGGAAGTCGCTCCCTGGCTCCCTTCCCACCCTGTGAGGTCACAGTTCCCCTGGGGAGGCCCCTCCTCCATAGCTCCACACACAGGCCGATTCTCTCCCCCGGCTCAGCAGACTTATTTTTAAAAAAATTACTCCTATTTTTTGTTTTTACTTGTTCTTTTACCTGTGTAGTGAGTGAGTGACTTCACTAAAGCTGAGGTGAGACTTGGACACAGGGTGTTACTGTCTGCTTCTAGCCTGGGATCACCACAAAGACAGTGTCCTAGGCTAAATGTCATGTCCCCCGTGGACCCCCAAATTCAAATGTTGAAGTCCTAACCCTCAACGTGTCGGTGTTAGGAGGTGGGCTTTGGGAGGTGACTAGGTTATGAGGGTGGAGCCTTCTAGAATGGGATGAGTGCCCTTATAAAAGCGACCCTGGTGGGCTCCGCCACCCCTTCTGTCACGTGAGGGCCCATTGAGGGTCTGCAGCCCCGAAGAGGGCCCGCGTGAGAACCCGACCCTGCTGGCACCCTGGCCTCGGACTTCAGCCTCCAGAACTGTGAGAACGAAGTGCCTGTTGATTGTAAGCCATCCAGCCTGTGGCACTTGGTTGTAGCAGCTGGAGCTGCCTAAGGCGGAGAGGAGCGCTGGCATGCATGGAGGGTGCCAGGGACCCGTCTGGTGCAGGTGCTGAGGAGGTGGTCAGGAAGAGGAGGCTCATGTCCCTGAAGAAGGACATTCTGTGTGAAAAAACACCTGGGCATCTCGAGGCCCCACTGCCTGTGGCTAGTGAACCGCTCGCGCGGCCCCCCACCTCCAGCGGCCCCCCACCCCCCAGCGCCAGGCGGCTCCTGGCCCTACCCGGTCTGCGTGTGGCTGCGGGGCAGCCGAGCTGGGGTGGGGGCGGGGGAGAAGGAAGCTACAGAAACTGACTTAGGGATGGGTTTATTTTTCTGGCTCCTTCAAGGCAGTGACGGAGGGGGGACAGGCAGAGGGGTGCCTTTTAGGACTCGTTTTTTTTTTTCCAACTTGTGACACATAATGCAATCAGATGACATTTAAATATTCATAAAAAGGATACAGATATGAGTGTGAGACTAGTGGGGAAGGGAGGGAGAGAAGGAGTTTGGGATCTACAGGCCGCATTTTATGGAACTGCAACATCTCAGAGTGAGAAAGGACATCTGGGCCCGTCTAGTCTGACCTTTCTCTGTTGCAGGGATCTTTATGGCACCCTGAGGGGGGAGGGGTACCCTCCCCACCATCCACAGGCTCACTCCATCCTGAAGCAAGATTTTTTATCTTGGGGGCAACAATCCTGGCTACAGGGAATTTTTCCTTAGAATGAGCTAAAATCTCTCTCGCTTCTCCTGTGTGTCTTTCCCACTGGTCCTAGCTCGAGGGGGACCACCCAGGACATGGCCGCTCCAGATGTCTTGGGAGAGCTTTCAGAGATCTTGAGCAAGTGACCACGATTTCCTAGTTCCGTGCTAAGTAGTTCTGAACCCTCTCAGCCCTTGGTCAGACCTTCTTGGAGCTGCTGCCTAAGAGACCCCACAAGGGAGGCCGGGATAGAACTTGTATTGGCTGGTTGGTACCTGTACAGTCCAGGGACACCCGCCATCTAACTAGAGAGTGGATCGAGTCTGGCTTTCTGGGGACCTGTTAGGGAGTGGGGTTTAAGGGAAGCAGCACTGGTCTGGGGGTCAGGAGACCTGGGTTCTTGGTCCGGCCTGGATACTTCTGGCTGTGTGACCTGGATGCAGTCACTTCACCTCTCTGAGCCTCAGTTTCTTTGTCTCTAAGGTTGGTACATCTCCCTCTCAAGGCCTCCATGAAGACTAATGAGCTAGAGGCAGCGGTTTCCCTGGCTGGAAGGGCCAGGACACTTAGCTGGGTTGTGGGTGCTCTGGGTCAGCTCCTGAGGCAGAAGGAGGAGACAGCTGAGACTTGAGGGCACTTGGGCATCTGGGGTCCAGCCTTGGAGGCTCCAGGTGGTACCCAGTTTCAGTGATTATATGGAGAAGGCTTGGGCGGGGGACAGCTTTGCTGCTGGGTAATGTGGCTGGACTATGGATGCACCTGCGAAGGGCTGGGCAGGAGGTCTTCGAGGTGGGGGCAGTGGACCAGCTGCGCAGAGCAGAATAGATGGGACAAACCCAGAGCTATAGGGTATAGTTTGCTCCTGCACTGGCTTTGTGATCTTGGGCAGAAGTCCTAGCTTCTCTGACCTTCAGTTTCATCATTGTATACAAAACAAATGACCGGAGCCTCCTGGGGACGTTCTAAAGCAGGGGTATCCAAACTTTTGGCCTCTCTGGGCCACACTGGAAGAATAAGAGTTATCTTGGGCCACACATTAAATATACAAATACTAATGAAAACTGATGAGCAAAAAAAAGATTTTAAGTAAATTTACGATTTTGTGTTGGGCCGCATTCAATAGCCTTCCTTGGCCTCATGTGGCCCGCGGGCTGTGGGTTGGACACTGGGAGGGATTAATGGATTGAGTTGAACAGGAGAGAACTTGAATGAGCGGGACCTCTCAGAATGCCAGGAGGTGGTGGCATGGGAGCTCCCAACAGCCATGCGGGTCCACGAGGATGCGGAGGAGCTTGTCAGCGAGTCGCTGGTCTGGCCACACCCAGCAAGCCAGGGGCAGCAGAGAGAGAGAGAGAACTAGACTCTGTCTCAAGCCTTTAGGACCCAGTCAGGATAGGACATTGGGTGGGGACCCCCACAACAGACCCAGCTGAGACTGCTGGCTTAGACCACTTGGCTGACGGGGAACTCACCACGTCCCACGGTAGTCCACAGCGCTGGCCGAGGCTCTGAGAGGCGTTCTCCCTCTGCTAGACCCAGACTTTCTCCTGTTCCATGGTCTCATCAGCTTCCCTGGCCCCAGACAGGCTTGGAAAGATTTAAGAAGCTTCTTCCTTCGGGGATGCAGGAAGAGGAGCTCGCATAGCAGAGCGGTGAACAGCGGGAATGAAGGAAGGGGCACCACTGGGCCTTGTGCTGCCCTTCCGCCCCTGCACAGCAGTCTTTCCTGTTCTCAGGGTGGCTCAAACCTTCCCAGCTGCCCCCCTCTCCGCCACACCCTTCCTGTCCCAGGCTTGAGGCTGAAGCCCCACCCTCTGCTCCCCCCCGCCTGGAAGGCTACTTGGGCCTGAGGCTCCCTCCACTCCCTGTTCCATCGCACTCTTGTATGTCCATTCCCAGCCTCACACCATCCTCCCACGCCCGATGAGGAGCTGCTCCTCTTGCTGTTCCATCAACCTACATCCACCTGCGCCCTTGACTCCATCCTTCCACCCTCTCTCCTGGCTTCTTTCTGCATGAGTACCTCCTCTCTCTTGGATAACACAGCCTCTATCTCTGTACTGTGCCCCTCCCCGCCGCCCCAATAAACCTACTGAGAGCTCTTCCATTGTAAAAATAAGCCAACAATGAGCCAAACAACCGCACCCATCCCAAGACCTGGTGGCCCCCTCATGGCTCTGACACCGTCTCTCCTTTGCCTCGAAGCCAAGCTCCCTGTCCATGTCCAGCCCCTGTCCCTGGCCTCACTTCCTCATCTCTCATGCTGGGTGGCAGGTCTTCTGCTCTCACTGAGGCCTTTCCAAGGTCACCAGTGGCGTCCTGATGGCAGGCCCGCTGGGCAGCCCTCAGCCCTTATGTCATTGGATACCCTGCAGCCTTTGGGACTGACAATCACACCCACTTTCTTTGGACATGCTTTTGGCTTTGAAGGTACTGCCCCCTTCTGGCTTTCTGCCCACCACCTGACCCCAGACTTTCAATCCCATCTTTCTCAGAAGGCTCTTCGGTGTCGATGGTGTCCAGGCTCTGCACTTGGCCTTCTTCTCTTTCCATTCCTCACATGCTTCCGGGTGAGCCCACCCTCTGGGTGGCTACGATTGCCATCTGTGTATCAGGGACATCTGAACCTGTATCTGCAGACTAGGCCTCTCTCATGAGCACCAGACCCGCATAGCTACTTTCTACTGGTCATCTATTCGGATGCCCTTCAAACTCACTGTGTCCAACATGGGGTTCATCATCTTCTTCCCCCGCAGCACGTCTGCCATCCTAGCGTCCATGCCAGAAACCTGTGATCGCTCCTCTTTGACTCCTATATCTCTCTTACTTTTCTGCTTCCATTTAATCACTGGGTCCTGCCAGGCCTACCTCTCAAATATCTTTCGAATTTGCCCCTTTATTTGTTTGTGAATACCGCGGCCCTAGCCCAGGCCAGCAGTATCTGCTGTCTGGCTTACTGACACAGCCCCTTACTGGTCTCTCGGCTTCGAGTCCCCTGACCCCAGCAATGCTAGCAGTGGTCACCCCAGAGAGGAGGTGAGGCATCTGCAAGTGTCCCTGGGACAGGCCTTGACCGGGGGACAGACCTGGAGTTCTGGTTCTTATGAAGTGAGGTCTGGCTTTGGGAAGAAGTGATACGTGCACATGTGACCATGCATGTGTGTGTACATACTTATGTATCATGTGCAAGTGTGCAGTGTACACATGCGTGTGCTGGGGGTGGATGATCAAGGAGGGAGGGGGCCCTATCCTCACCGTCCCTAGAGATGTTCCCCAAGAGCCTGTTTCCTGCCCATCACCCGCCCACCTGGGAGAACAAAGCCCTTTCCAGCTGACTGCCGCCTGTGTTTGCTGAGACAAGTTGTACATCTCAATTTTTTATCACAGGAAAATGAAATAAATGATACTGGAATAGACCCCAAGGTGACAATACAGCAGCGTGACTACTCCTTTTCTGTAGAGTCTCCTGGTTCCATCTGCACCTCCCCAAAGAGCCATCCCCGTTGAGATGCCAGCTCTTTGGGGCCTTCAAAGTGGATGTCTGTCGTGGCCCTTACATTTTAAAAGACAAGGAGAGTTAAACACGCCACAGCAGCAAGAAAAGCGGTTCCGAAACGCGTTGAGTGTTTGCTGCCAGCTCGGCTGCTTGCCTCCTCCACAGTCCTGTCTTGATGCTGATGCCTTGACTAGACAGAGATGTTTTCCTTCTCAGATAGGAAAAATCCCCAGCTTCACGCCTGCCTGGGAGGGGCCCGCGCTGGAATTAGCACTGGGGAAGGGACGGGAGGCGACTGAGGCCACAAATGCCTCCCTTGGCCCCGGTGTCAGCCCCTGCCTGGTCCAGACGAACATCCCAGCTTCCCTCTGGGTCTCCTTTTCTGCTCTCTCTCCCACTGATTCACGCAATAAACATGAACTTAAGATTTCCTGTTCTGCGCCAGGCCCCTTGGTAGGTCTCAGGACACAGGGGATTAAAATGTAGTCTCTGCCCTGGGGGAGCTCAGAGCTGGTCAAAGAAACAGAAGGAAAAATAGATAAACCAGGGTGTCCACTAGACTCGCCGGTTCCTTAAGGTCCAGGTCAGATCAATTCAAGCCCCGTTCAACTGACCATACACAGAAAACCTCCCAAGATTCCGGCACCTTCCTCGAGGGCTTTTCTAGTGCAGGCTCCAGGCAGGCCACCTGGGTTCACGTCCTACCTAGCTCTACCCCCAGCTAGCGGGACCCACCTTACTTAACTGTGCTGTGCCTTTGCCTCCCCATCTGGATGGCAACAGCCCCGACTTCGTGGGGTCATTGTGAACACCAAGTGAGTTAGTTCATGTGCAATGCTCAGAGCAGAGCCTGGCACATTGGAAGCGCTATGAAAGATTACCTCTTTATTCTCATCAGCATTTCTAACTCTGAGCTCCTGCTTGCATTGAATTAATTCAGTTTGTGCATTTTTCACCCCCCTGCTGGTGAAGTCAGTTGCATCCTGAGTCAGCCCAGACAAGGACCTCAATCCTTTTCTTATGCTTCATTGAAAAACATCAGCCTCACCCCTAAAACAAAGCATGGCTGGGCACACAAAATCCCTGTGGGTAGCAGGCGCTTTCAAAGGATGGAGAGAAGAAGGGATTTATAGATTGCAAGAACGCCAGCAGCGTCCAAGCCCATATTGACATTTCCATTCCTAAAAACCCCTCAGCCATTTCTACCACCCAAGCGACAGCCTCCTGCTACATTGTTTTTATTAGTTTCCCCTTTGCTCTCTGCTTCTCTCCTTACCTCTGAATTCCTACTTATTTCCTAGGCAGAGCAGTTTAACGATCTCTTTTGGTTCCTCGTTTCCTGTCAAATCATATCCTCAGGATGTTGCCTTCTTCCAAGTGCCTTACCAAGGTATTTTTCTCACACAAAGACATTTGTTTCCTTAAGAGGAATTCTTTCCCCCCGCCCAGTGGAAAATGATGAATCTTTATTTAAAAAGTCATAGAAACCCTAAATGAAAGACCCCATGTGTTCACTAATTGGAGCACTGTATCCTAAAGCGGTCAAACGGTACCTCCAATCAGGCCAAACTGTAAGAGGAATTCTGGTGTCAGATGTTATATCAGTCAGGATCCAGCCAAGAAAAGAGAAAGCTCTGCAATTGTTTAGGACGGAAGGAATTTAATGTAGGGCATTGGTTACCCAAATGAGGGAAGGGCTGAGGAGCCAAATAGCTGGGCTGCACCCGCGGATAATATGTTAAAATACATTTGTGCTAGTAGAGAGCTGCTCCTGGGTCCCCCAAGTGTCCCCCAGCCCTTGCTTTATGTTCCTTCCCTTCATTCCCCCACCCCCATGCTCTGGCAGCTAAAAGGTCAATGCCACTCACAGCAGGGAGCACCCAGGGTCTGCTCCGGGGCACTCTTTTTATTTGTGCCACCCACACTGGGTGGTCAGTGTTTGGGGCTGCGCCCCTCGTCTGGATGAATGGGGCCACCATGGGGGCAGCTGGAGCCGCGTGAGCTCCCGAGAGAGCCGAAGCAAAGGAGTAACAACACCTGGGCAGCAACTGGAAGGTGGAGCAGTACGGGTGAGCCCGGACGCAGGGAGAGCTCTGGGCGGCTGTGGTCAATAGTCCAAGGAAACAACCCCATCATGGGATCCCAGTGTGCTTTGCGGTCTCTCTGCTGGACAGCGCAGAGCAGCACACCCTCCCCATCAAGAATGAGATGCAGGCGGGGCAATGGCCCAGTGTTTTACAGATGGGGTAATGGAGGCCCGTGAGACAGAGGTTTGCCTACGGTCATAGAGCAAACAGGGGCCAGTGCTGGGCTCCAGAGGGCCAGCTTGGGGCTCTCCCCCACGTTGGTCCAAAGAGCTGGATGCTAACCCCAGCATGTCGGAGTCGGGAGAACCAGGAGGTGAGAGGAGGCAAGGACGCAATGCAGAGGGGCACCATCAGATTCCACCCTGAGGGAGACAGCAGAAACTAATGACATCTCTGCAGGACACAGCAAAGCTGGAAGAGGCTTTTCAAAGACTGCAAAGGGAAGGCACAAGTAGCAGCCAGGACACAGAGCCCCTTCCGTGGAGGAGGGGTGAGAGGCATTAGTGGTGCTGAGAAGCATGGGGGTGGCAGTGGGGAAGGGGCAGCCAACCCTCTCTCAAAACAGACCTGACACAAGGGACTTGCTCTGACCTCCGCTAATCTCATCGCTGCGCGCCTGTCAGAGGCAAAGGCTGTCAGACGAAGATGGAACGTCCAGCCCTCCCAGGGTCAGTTGGGCCAATCTGGTTCTTGTTTAAAAGTAACAGAAATGGACTCTGGGCCACTTAAGCCAAAGGGCATTGGCCAGAAGTCTTTGAGGTTCTCAGACTCAAGAGGGGATGTAAGAACTGGCCTCAGGGACAGGCGGGCACACAGAGTGATGGTGGGCCCGACCAAAGGCATGGGCGGGGCCCGTGCCGCTGGGGCCAAGACTGACTAACCCATCCCTGCGCCAGGGCAGCCCTTCCAGAGTCACGTGGGAGGGTGAGCAGGGGGGAGGGGGCCTGGCCCCATTCCCTGGCTTTGCTGGGCTCAGGAGAGAGGAGAGCTCATCCTCCGGACCAGAAGGCTGTCGCCTGGAATTTTCTTTCCACCAAGATAATCCTCAGCGTGGCGCAGATATGCTCACTCTACGCGCCAACCCCCAAATCTGGATGATACTAGAAAATGGGTTTTGGGGAATCAGAACCCAACAAATACCCAGGGGCTGCTTATTGAGAAGCCACCAAGGCCCATGGAGGGGAGGTACCTCCTGCCGACCATCACGTAGTCACCCAGGGCCTCGGCCCGAAGGGTCTGCTTACGTATCTCCCTTCCAAGGGTCTATATATCTACAAGCCGCGGGCTTCCGGGGGGAGCACGGGTGGGGTGCGGCCTGGGGATACCCTGGTGCTTGTTCTGGGCACGCTGTCGTCCTTCCGTCTTGAGCACCGAGGGGCTGTGCCACCCAGTGCCAGGCCCTGCCCCCCACTCCTCCCTGGGTTTACCTGGAAGAAGTCCTTTCCGTGTAGGGACTGGGTGGCTATGGCATAACCTGGGCACCGCCCTGAGCAGACCCTCCGGTGTCTTGGGAGGGCTCGGGGGTGGCGGCAGCCGCCGTGCTCAGCTGTGGAAGCAGATGGCCCGTGTTAATGGGGCCGACGCTGTGTTGTCTGGGACGGGCACAGAGGGGAGGTGGGAGGCAGGTGCAGGGCACTGATTGGAGCCACTTGGGCCGGCCCGGGCTCCCTGGGGACCCCCATCGCCTTGTGCTCCCCGTCCAGGTCCCAGAGCCGCTCTCCTCCGGGCTTCTCCCTCTACCTCTGCTCCGAGGGACACGGTTTTTCATTTAAACTGCCGCAATATCTGCTCAGGCGATCACCTCTCCCTCCGCTTTCCTTTGGCAGCTCGTCGCTGTTCACTCTGCAGCCAGGACATATTTAAAAGAGAAAAACTTTAAATTAAGTTTGGGAGTTTCAGTGAGAGAAAACAAACCCTCACTATCATCACAGGTAAGAAAAGGGCTCTGGTTGCTGGTGGGGAATTGCAGGCTTGCCTTCATTTTGGAACCAGGAAGGAAATCACAAAGTTTTTTCTCTCCCTGGTCCCCTGACACCCTCCCCACCAACGTCCCATGTGCCAGGGTAATAAAATAGGAAGCCCCGTCTTGTCTTGGAGCACAAGATTCCTTCCCACAGGTGCCCTCCCCAGGGTGAGAGGGCCGTGGGATTGTTTTCTTCCAGCTCCAAGCTTCTTTCTGTGGGGAAATCTGTCCCGACCTCCCGGCTGACCCTCCAGGCTAAGGATCTCCGGGGAGGTACCAGTCTCTAGGGCCCTCCCCTGGGCTCAGCCCTGTCCAGGGTGCTGCTGAGGAGGCCCCGGTGGTATGGTTCACTGTATTTCTTTCTCTATCCACTGCCTTCCCCCCACCTAGGGTGAGCTGGGATGAAGGGCAAAGACGTTTATAAGCTCCATGCTGGGATGTGGAGCTTGACCACGCCAGGGATAGAGCTTCAGGTCTCCCACTAAGTTCCTCCTCTGTCCCTCTCCCTCTTCGGTTTGAGGCTCTTGAGGGGCGCAGCTCTCTCGGGCTCATCTCCGATGGGCATCCCCAGAGCTTCGGGCGGGGTGAGATGAGCCTGGGCTGCCTGTGCCGCCCTGGGAGAGCATGAGGCGCGTGGTCGGGGGGCTCCGCTCCCGCCACTGGGACAGACGCTTTTCCCCTCTTCTTTCCTTGACTCCTTTCCTGCTTGTGGCAAGGATTAGGGGGCAGGGATTTGGGGTGCAAATGTCGTGGGAAGTGCCAAACACATGGCTAGACCGGCCTGTTCAGTGTTGTCTGGCTCAGGTCTACCCTGGAGGCAGACGGACTGCCCGAAGCCCCTCGAGGTCCAGCTCCCCGGGGTCCGTGAAAACAGCCATGGGTGTGAAGTGCTACTTGGTTGAGAGGGAGGACTGTTATTTTCTGAGGACCCAGACGACCATTCCAACACGAGGGAAGCAGAGACGCAGTTTATGCTTTTGATATATTGCCTCTCAGGCAGACGGACAGACAGATCAGATCTTTTGAACTGAGATGTGGAGGATATAGAAAAGTATTAATAAAGGGTACAGCTTGGCTAAGATTTAAAATATATCTCATATACATATATTCTGTTAATATTATTCAAACCATAAAAGCAACCCCTCCCTGTTCATAGTGTTGGAAACCAGGAAAATACAGAAAAAGCCTAAAGAGGAAAATGAAAATGAATCACAGTTCCACCATCTGGCAATAAACACTATTAACACTGTGTCATATTTCTGCCCAGTCTTTCATCTGGGGACACACACACAGTATTCAGAGGGCTTCCCAGCTTATGCCTGCACTGTGTGCAGCTCTGGGACCCAGTCAGCATCCAGCATGTCTAGTGAGCTGGTGGCACAGGGCCACCACCATGTCTTCTGGGACTGAAGCGCCTCCTGGAAGAAAACTTATCCCAAGGAAAGAGGCAGCTGGGCAGGAGCAGCTCAGCACCCATGAACCCCAAGGCAGACAGAGATAGGTCTGGCAGAGGCAGCTCGACCATCGGGTGGTGGGTGAACTTGGGCCTGTGTCCCTGCTTCCAAACCTATAAAAGGAAAGTTTATAGTGCCCAGTTCATTGGTTGTTGAGAGGGTTAAATGAGATAACAATACATGTAACATGGTACAAACAACAATATTTTCCCATCCAGAAGTCACCAGCTATGTCTCTGTATAGATAGAGACCGAAATGAAGCCGAGCGCCTTTGTGTGTGGACTTGAGTCTTCCTCTGAGCAATGCAAACATAAAGGCAGCAGGCAAACAAGACGTTTTGGGGTGTGTGGGTGTGGAGGGGCACACGTGCATTATAAAAAAGTTGGCCCCCTGGGTGCTCAGGCGATTCTGGCCGGCTGCACGGACAGGTGTCCCCTTGGCAAGCAGGACCCGTCTTCCTCTGGGAGTGGCACCTGTTTCTCTCTCTACTGGTGTTTGGAAATAAGTTGGATCCCCTTTGACTTCATGAGTCCTGAAGCTATTAAATAATGCAGGGGGATGGGGACAGACGTCTCAAGATGGAGTCACTGGGTCCTGCTATTAAGATGGGTGGGCACCTAGTGATTGAAGGCACACTGACCCACGTCTGCGTTTGTACCCACACCTGCCGAGCTGGGCCACACTGGTCACAGGCGCCTTAAGTACTTAGAGTGCTGGGGACACAGAAGCCGTGCAATGATTGGTAGCTTGTTTGACGGCCTTGGCTGAACATATCACGGATTGTAACTCAGATTTTCCCACGGCCCAGCCCACGGGCTCCTGTGTATGTGTTGGGAAAGGAAGGAAAGGACTTAAGCAAAACAAACAAGCAAACAAATAAATAAGATGAGTGAATTTGACTAAAATTGGCATAAGACTTTGGGGACATTAACAGCCCTCCTTTGGCGCCCTACTAAGGGCGAGGAGTTGGCCTGCCTGCCTGTCCTCCCGCCCCTTTCTGAGGAACTGCTTCATCTCCTACTCCAACCGCCTGGTTCAAGTAGGAGCTGCCCGTCTCTGGATTCAGCCTCACAGCCACACTGGTGAGCGCATGGCCCACACCCAGGCGTTCAGTAACCCTCCTGAGAATTTTAAATTGGAACTACGCAAAAAGACCCAATCTTCTCTAAAAGCTAAGCCCTACGATGATCCTAGAATGTGTTGGTTGCAACCTCCCCGACCCTGTGGAGACACTGGCCTGAGAGGGGCAGAAGGAGCCAACACATCACGAGAAGAAGAGCTGAGAAATGGCGTGGGAGAGGGTTTGGAGAGCAGCCAGACATCTGGCTTTGGTGATTTCTGCCATCCGAGCACACCCCTCCACTTCCCATGGTTTGCTCGTGCGAACCAATATTCTTTTCAATGAGCTATTTCAGGTTGAGATTCTTGAGTCTGAAAGTCTCATTGGGCTTTGGTACTGGATGGTTCCAGTGCGTTGATGATGGGTCTGGCTGGAGATGTTGGAAACCCGTGGAAGGTGAATGTACCTGAGGGGCGGGGCAGTGTCCAGCCAAGGCGGTGTCATCTGGGGGGAGTGACAGAGACTCCCAAGAAAGAGAGCAGTGCTGGCGCAACACTGCCAAGCAGCATCTGGCAGAACCAGGAGGAGGTTGCGGGTGGGTGGAAATGGGGACATGTCCTATGATTGAGCAGATTTGCTTGTGAAATTTATCACACATACAATCGATGCAGTCTAGTACTCTTTTTATTATTCCTACTTGACTTTAGACCTTGGGCATCTTCCCTTAAAATTAAATATGTTTTGGAAATATGATTTTTAATGACCTCATATCTTTTCATCATATGAATCTAATATAATTTATTTAACAAATCCCCTAGCATAAGGGATCGTAAGTAACTTGTCTTTTTTTTTCTCTCCATTCTTTTGTTATTGTGTACCACGCTGCTAGGAACCTCCTTGGAAATAAATCTTTGTGCACATCTCTAATTATTTCCTTAGGAGGAATTGCTATAAATGGAATTGCTCTATCAAAGAGTATGGACGTTTTAAAGACTTTGATCTATATAAATAATTTGCCTTACAGAACGGTGTGACAGTTCACACTCCCCCCATAGGGTAAAAAATTTTCCTTTTCTCTGAACCTTTGCCAGCCCTCAGTACTATGGTTTTTTAAAGGCTTGGCTAAGATGAAAGGCAAAATATATGTCTCCTTGCTTCAATTCGAATTTCTTCTATTACTAGTGATGCTAAAATTGTTTATTTATTTATTGGCTATTTGTAGTTTTTAGTGTAGATTTCTTATTTATGTCCTTTGCTCATTTTGCTAATGGGGTTTTTAGATTTTCTTATTGATTTGTAACAGTTATTCACCTTTCTTGTCATATATGCTACAGATGTTATTTCCTCGTTTGATTTTTAAGTTTGTTTATGATATTTTTATCTACATAATGGTTTAACTTTTATGTTTTCAGATTTGTCATTCTTTCCCTGTGTGCTTTCTTCTAAAAAATAGTGCTTAGAAATACCTCTCTTGCTCCAAGAATCAGATAAATATTTACCAATTTTTCTTCTGGTTCTTCTAAAATTTAATTGTTTCAACTTATCCATCAAGAATTTATTTTGAAGTGGATTAGGTAAATATTTGACGTGCTCCCCCCCCTCCCCATATAGTCAATCAGTTTCCCCCGTATCATGTGTTAACATTCATTCTTTATAAAAAAAATTTTATTTATTTATTTTTTAGAGACATGGGACGGGAGGGAGAAAGAGAGGGAGAGAAACATCGATGAGAGAGAGAAATAGTGATTGGCTGCCGCTTGCATGCACCCCAGCCGGGGACCGAACCCGCAACCTAGGCATGCGCCCTGACTAGGAATTGAACTGGAGACCTTTCTCTTTGTGGTATGACACCCAACCAACTGAGCCACACTGGTCAGGGCAGCTAATCCATTCTTTTACCACACATTCGAAAGGGCTCCCTATGGCCCACTAGATTATTTTAAGTGCTAGGATCTGTTTCTGAGCTTTCTGTTAGATTCCCCTGGCCTATTTGACTATTTTTGGACTAAAATACAATTAAATTTATGTTTGTTTAAAGTAAGGAAAGAAAGAAATCTCTGAGCTAATTTGAAAGGGAGAAGAATACATATATAACTGAGAATTTGTCTCTATGTAGATAATATACTACCTTTTAATGGCAAAATCTTTTTGAAATTTTCACACCATCTTCTGGTATTTATGACTCTAGATCTGAGGTTGACAAACTTACAATGTCTGGATCATAAATATCTTATGATTTTCAGGCCTTCTGATCTCTGTTGCAGCTACTCAGTGTTGCCATTGTAGTACGAAAGAGCCATAGAAACATGTAAACAAATGAGTGTGCTTGTGTTGCAATAAAACTTTATTTACAAAAGCAGGTGGTGAGCCTGATTTAGCTCACAAGCCATTGTTTGCCAATCCCTAGTTTACAGCAGCACAGAACATTAAAAATATGATATAAGCCACAGAGTTAGTTAAAATTTTTTAATACTCATATAAAAAAATAAAAAGAAAGAAATGAAATTAACATACTTCATTGGATTCAACATATCCCAAATACTATCATTTAAACATATAATCAACATAAAATTATTGAGATATTTTACAGTATCTTATTTTGTAGTACATAATCAAAATCTGGTTTATATTTTATACTTTTAGCACATTTCAGTTCAGCTCCACCACATTTGAAGTGCTCAGTAGCCACATGGATGGCGATTACTGCATTAGCTAGCATAGCTCTAGAGTATATGTCTAAGACTAATTTTGTTTTTTTCTTTGCAGGGTCCAGTCACTTTTTTTCTATAGGCCTGTCTTTAGGATAATTTTTATTATCCTAAAAAATTAAATTCAACTAGGATATGTATAGGCCTTAATTTTTTTCAATATTTTTGTCTGCTCTTTCGTGATTCCTTTCAAACTGTAGACTCAGTTCTTTAATAGAACACATTTCAGCTATTTTATCTTTGATAATTGCTTTGGTTCTATTGCATGAATTTTCAAAACACTAATTATTTATATATTAGACCTCAATTATTTCTCTTCCTTATCTGTTATTTCTCTTTTACTATTCGAATCCCTTTGTTGTTTCCCTTTGTGTTCTGGGGAAACTTAAAGTGTGTCCTTCACATCGCTGATTCTGTTTTTCTGCCCTAGTGTTTCTTGTCTTCCTAGGCTTCTGATGAAGATTTAAGTGTTACTTACAATCTCTCCTTATCTAGCTCTCTTTTTATTTCTGCCTGCCTCTCAGCCCACTAGCTTCTTTTCCATCTAAACCGTTTGTTTTACCACTTTCCTCTCATTAAAAATTCCATTTACTGAACATAAAAATTTGCTCATTCACTTAATCTTCTTCTGTAAAACCTTAAACTCTAACCTCTAAGTTGTCTAGTGTATTGGCCAGTTACTGTTGCAATAACACTGTGTAACAAAGCACCCAAAACACCATGATAACCCACAATACGTATTTATTCTCATAAATCTGAGGTTGGCTGGGTGCTTCTGCTCGGGCTGTGGGCCTACGAGTTGACTAGGGTGGCTCTGCTCCAAGTCTCACTCTGGGCTGGTGGCAACCTAGGGCATGATATTTTCATGATGGAAGCCAAAGCTCCATGAGAGTCAAAATGAACACTTTGAGAAACACTGTCACTTCCACCCACCTATCATTAGCCAGAGCGAGTCATATGGCCAAAGCCAAAATTAAATGAGTGGAGTTATATCACGTTACTTTTTTTTGCTGTTTCAAAGAGTCAACTTTTATAAAGTCACAACCATATACTACTATACACCTATTAGAATGGCTAAAGTAAAAAAAACAAACAAACACCTGACAATACCAAGTGCTGACGAGGATGAGGAGAAGCTGAGACTCCCAAACATTGGTAGTAGGAATGCAAAACATATGGGCCCTTTGGAAGATGGGATAGCAGGTCTTTATAAAATTAAATGTACACCTTCCATGTGACCAAGAAATTCCACCCCTGGGTATTTGCCCAAGATACATAAAAACTTAATTAAAGAAGTCAGATTCAAAAAGCTATATATTGTTTCATTCCATTTATAAGACATTCTGGAAAAGGAAAGACCATAGGGACAGAGAATGAAGAATCAATTTAAAGAAGTGACTGAATAAAAGCTGGGGACTTTCTGAAGACATCTTTTATTTCCTTTAGTGAATTGTTCTCATAAGAAGTCTCTTCTCCTTAGTACAGGCTGATATGACCACTATTTTATATATAAGTTATGAAATCCATAGGCTATAAAATTGAGTTTTTCTCCTCTCGAGTTTTGAATGAAAAAAAATCCTATCTCAATCTAGTGTTTAGCTATACTTAGAGAGGGTGGATTCTCCTTGGTTCTTCTCTGTCTACTTGGCTGTAATTTTTCTATCAGACTTCAAAACCAGATTTCACTGTTTTTTTTTGGTCAGCCATGGCAGGACCTGGCCAGCCAGCACCAGGAGCAGTGACCAAGGGGTAACCCTGGGGGTGCCAGGGAGCAGGCCCCAGATTCAGGGAACCCAGGTTGAAGACGTGATGCGTGGTACCTTTAGTGAGGCTAGAAAGAAAACTCCCCTGGGGAGAGGAGCTCCAGGACGAAGGGGACCCAGGCCTCCAGATGGTTAGACCAGGTGACTGCTAAACCTGGAGAAGTTGTAGAACCTGTGGTGACAGGGACATCTCCTCCCCGGCCTTGCCCCAAAGAGAGGCCAGGAGAGCGGCAAAGGAAGGGCAAGGGTATGTTCTTCAGGGCTGCCAGCCCTCGGGCCCCATTCAGTCCAATTTCCTCTTTAATTGAAACCCTCCTTGCCCTCCCCTCTCAGCCCCAGCATGGGTCCCCAGCAGGCAGACTGTACATTAATAATTAGCAGATTTGTGGCTAAGAAGGCTGCCTAATTCTGCAGAAATGAGCTCCGCAAAGGACGCTGATGGCTTGGGTTGGCGCCCCTGGCTTCCTGCTCTTGTTCCTCAAATGATTTCTGGACAATTTCTGGACTTCCCTCCACCCCAGGGTCTCTGCTGTGGGCACGCAGGCAGCCCGACGCTCTCCTTGGGCTGGCCTTTGTCCTGGAGGCTATCACAGGACGGTGGCAGCGTTGGGGCCCAGCCAGGACCCACCCCCCTCCCCTCCCAGGTGCAGAAGCCCCCTCCAGTTGCAGCTGTGACTTCCTTACCCCTGTGCACCATTCACTTTCCTGGATCAAGTGTCCAGCTTGGCCTGGCTGGCGCGTGATCTTGGGACAGGCTCTTCCAGGCTCAGGTTCCCCGTCACTCATCCAGGGAAGAGACTGGCCCTGGGAGGGGACATGAAGACTGGGTGCTGGGTCTTGAGCTGAAGGCGGGAGAGCCATCTTTTTCCTCTGGGCCTTGTGTCAGCTGGGCCTGGACTGAGCTGAGCTGGCTTCTGCCTCGCGGAGGCAGGAGGAAGCCAGGCTCGCAGTGTTCGCCAAGGGACCTGTCACGTGTATGTTCAGCCTGTAGATTCAGGGAAGCCACATCCCATACTGACTGTAGGCTGCAGTGTGGAGTTTCCATGTCATTATCCTCAGACCCTCAGGGGAGCCTGATTGAACGTCACACCCTGGTCTCAGATATGCTGGGAGACACAGGAAGAAAGAGCCTCTTCCCTGTTTGGGACAGAGTGGTGGAGGGGAGGGTGGGGTCCTTCTTTGGCGGAAGCCCCCTGGTGGTTTGAGCGTGGGCGGGGAGGGAGGCTGGCTCCTGTGTGGGGGTGGCGGTTGGAGGAAGGGGCGGAGGGGAGGTGGCAGTGGGTATGTTCCTGAGGAAACATCAGGCGGCACACTGAGGGCATTGTGAGGAGGGCTAGGCTCTTCTTGTGAGAGTAGGTGGTTATGGGTGGCACACGTTCTTCTCATTTAATAATCCCTGGGAAGCTGACTTCCTCTCGCAGCCCCCAGCCGAGGAGGTGTGGACGTTGGCTGCACAGGCGGCTGTCTGCCGGTTTGCAGGGTGGCATTCTAGGGGGGAGGGACGCGCACGGGCCAACAGGCGCGCCTCCTTCAGCCGGGGAGGGACGGCGCTCCAGGGGGCTGTGGTCTGAGTGGATTTCCGAGTGCACGTCAGTGAACGTCTTTGTGCAGAAACCTTTATCTGCACTTCAAACTATTTTTCTTTAGGACAAATTCCTAGAAATGAAATTTCTGTGCCAAAGCTTAGGGTATCAGTTAGAAATGTTTTGGCTGTGGTGACAGAAGCCCCCTCAAGCTGGCTTATCAAGACCAAACAAGTGTGGGTGACATTTTATTGGCTCATCTGCAGTGGAAAAGCCCACGGGATAGACATGGCTTCCATCAGAGGGGGATCCAAGACTCAGTCAATGTCACCGGACTTGTTTTCTCCCCTTTCATCTTTAGCTCAGCTCTCTTCCTGTACCCGCCCCTGGAGGCTTTGGGCTTATATTCTGCTAGCTCAGCCATCTGCACATAAAAGAGACCATCCCTTTCTTCTGTAATCCATACAAGTCCTGGGCTGAGTCTCACTGGACCTGCTGCTGTCCTTGAATTGGACACCAAGGCTGGGAGACACAATGTCCCAGCTTGGCACGTCCTAGGTCACACACCTTCTCCTGGAACCTGGAGATGTTATTCACCTAACCCAGAGTGATTGAAGGGGGCTTCCTAAGGGAAAATCGGGATTTTGTTTCCTAAAGAGGCTGCACAGCAAACCCCACTGATGTCTGCTACTAGCAGGGACCTTGCTAACCTTCTCAATATTCAATCAAATCTTGTCTTGAGCAATCACTCAATGGCTGTGGAGACACTGTTGGAGCAGAGGACCAAGGAAGGCCAGAATCCTTGTGAGAATCATTTATTTTTTGCACAGGGATTGAGAACCTCTGCATGTCAGGAGCTGCTAGGCCTTCTGGATAAGAGGGAATCTGTGGGCACGCACTGTCCTAGACCCAGGGGATTAAGCAGAAAACTGCTGCGTTGCTGCCTTCAGAGAGCTTCCAGTCTGTGTGGGGGACCCACGTGCAGCGATGTGAGACGGTCAGAGTAAGCAGGTCACAGGGTGCTGTGATAGTACAGAGGATTGTACAGAGGACAGGCACCTAAAAAGGGACGTGGGGAGAGGTCAGCCTTGGCAGGAAAGGCCAGACTTTGAGACTTTAAGCATGACTGGTATAGACAGGAGGAGCCTGCAGGGGAATGTTTCAGAGAGAGGAAACGGCCCGGGCAAAGGTGTGGAGACCTGGGAGAGGGAAGAGCATGTGGTTCCTTCAGGCGGATCAGGGTGCCTAGAGGGTTGAGGTGGGTGCAGGCTGTGGGGAGGGGTGGGGAGAGCTGAGGCCAGGGAAAAGAGTATAACAAGGAAGAGGGGGCCCTGCTGGACTTGATGTCCAGTAGTGGGAAGACGGTAAGGGATTCTGAGCAGGAGACTGATCCGCTTGGCCGTGCATGGTCTGGGGAGATGGGCCGGCTACTGCAACCAAGACCAGAGACCGGGGCGCTTAAGCAACAGACTCTTATTTCTTACAGTGTCAGACACCTGGAAGTTCAAGATCAAGGCGCCAGCTGATTTTATTTCTGGTAAGAGCCCGCCTCCTGGCTTATAGATGGTGGACTTCTCACTATGTCCTCATGTGGCTCTTCCTGGATCTGATTTAACCTTATTACCTTCCAAAGACACATCTTCAAAGCACCATCCCATTGTGGTGGAAGACTTCAGTATATACGTTTTAGGGGGACACAAACATTCAGTCCATGACAGGCAGCTGGGGAGGCATGGGGGCAGGGCAAGGGACCAGATGCCTGTGGAAGGTGACAGGTACTACAGGGCCATGCCTCTCCTCCCCCTCCTTCCCCTCCTCTGTGCTGTCCTCCCCCCTCCTCTCTCTCTCTTCCCACCTTCTTCCTTCTTCCCTCCTCCCTTCTGTCTCCTTGGGGGATGGGGACCTGCCTTCCCAGATATAGAAATTTATGGGGAAGTTTATCCTTGGCACGAGAGACATCCGCTTTACTTCAGAAAACCCAGGGTAAAATAAATCTAATTAAATCTGTTACTGTTCACAGAGACTAGTTTTGTGGGCAATTGACCTGTTTTATTTATTATGTAAACCATCATGAAACCCAAGCTCCATATTATTTATGCTAATGGAAGGGAATAGGTAATAAATCCCATGTGAGGATGTGGGCAGACCAGATGGTATGGTGGCATTTTGATGGCTTGTTCTGGAGGAGCCCGTGCCAGACATCACTCGCAACCCCAGGGGAAGGGTTGGGGGTGCTGGCAGGGGGTGGCAATGAGTCCTGGGGGCAGCCTCACTCTCAGCAAATTGCAAAGTGCTAATGAGAAGACAGGGGGCTTTCTGGGTCATCTCCCTCATCCAGCTCTTTCTCCCTCTCAGGGGAAAGTCCAATCTGTGTTATGTCCCTCGTGGAGATTTGGATGAATTAGATGATGCACCTCCCGCAGGCCACGTCCTAGGGCACGCACTGACACCTACAGGATCACATTGGATTTCCACAGCAACCCTGAGTAGGAATTCGCACTTGTCCTGTGTCATAGGTGAGTCAATGGAAGCTTAGCGTCAGAGCTGGGGTTTGAACCGATGTGTTTGACTTGCAAGCCTTGGGTCTTTCCAGGGAGCCATGGCCTTGGATAGTACAGATCCAGGAAAGAAAGGCGTGAACCACGAGTAGAGAGAGGAAAAGGGAAGGAAAGAGACCAGGGTAGGAGAAGGGGAGGGGCCAGTGGGAAGACTGGAGGAGGGGAGGGGAGCAAAGGCAGGGAGAAACGTGGGGTCAGTAGAGGGGACGGGAGTGGAGGAGGGAGAAGAGACATGCGGTAGAGGCCGCGGTAGAGGCCCTTCTCTCTCCCTCTGAGAGCAAGATCTTCTGGAGCGATGAGAGCCACACAATTATGTGAGAGCAAGTGCAGGGACAGTCCATGAGCAGATGAAAACTTTCTCGTTGCGAGGGCGGCAGCCTCTTTGAAAAATTGAAAAGCAGGGAGTTTATTTATAGTTGAGGGCTGAGAGTATCGGCTTTTTTTTTTTTTTTTTAAATAAAGGAAGACAGTTCAGGAGGCAACGGAGAAGAACCTGAGTTTACAGGAGCTTTGTAAGTGAGCAGGTTGGCTACTGGCTTTCTGCGCTTCCCTGGCTGGCTCAACCCCTGCAGGTGAGTCAAGGTAGACACCTTGCTCTCTTCTGCAAGCCAGGTGCCAGTTCTTGTTCTTCTTGCTTGTCCTGGCCAAAGGGGCCAAAAGAAAAGAATTTTATCCCTGGTGGTATGGTTTATTTTCAAAACAGATGAGGCACAATTAGAGACTTGCATAGAGGAATAAAATTAGATTGCAAAGGCACTGGGGCTATCGTGTGGCCGTGTAAAGTGTTTGGACTTGCTGTATCAACTTGAACAAGTTACGCAGCATCTTTGAGCCTCTGTTTTCTCGGAGGACAACAGTGCCCACCTCCAGTGTTGTTGATGAGGACTGTATAGGGTGAGGCATGTGCCAACACGGTGCTGGCACACGGGAGGTGCTCCCTGAGGTCCGGCTCCTGGGTAAGGACACTCTGAGACGGGGAGTTGCATATGGAAGTTTATTGGGGGGTGTGGGTGAGGGAAGGAAGCTGGGCAGGGGAAGGAGTTGCAACAAAGGCCTTAACTCTTGGGGAGCTCTGGAGCTGGAATGGACAAACTGCCCCAGTTAATCTGGGATCTAGAGGGTTCCTGGGATGCAGGATTTTAATTCTAAAACTGAAAAATTCCTAGGGAAACTGGGACATAGGGATCATCCTATCTTTCAGCTTTGTCCTGCCTACAGCAAAGCGGCTGGACCTTTGTATCTTACCGGATGTAGGCTGCCTCGAAGGAGAGGACTTGACCTTGGGCAAGGTTGCTCTCTCTGGCTGAGGCCAATTGAGGCCAATTCTTGGAGAGGGCCTCAGCTGCGAGCTGTCAGTTGCTAACTTTCTGGGCACTTGGGGGAAGGAATGTCTTGTTTTTGAAGGCGGACTCTGGGTGGCACACCACAGCATCCACCACAGTTTCTCGAGAGATGTGCCTTCCCTCCCTGTTGCCTGTGATGCAGGCCGCTGGAGGCTTCGTTTATAAAAGTTCCTTTAGCTGTCTCACTACTGCTGTCAGCTGCTGTCATCTTTTAAGGGCTCAGAAGATCTTCTCCAAATTCTCATCTCGGCTTGTTCTAAAGGTAAGACCGTGGGCTTCCACCACTTTGTAGAGCCTCTCAGGGTAGTCACCCCAGGGCCCCAGGGGGGCCCAATTACCAGGGCTGTCTCTTAGAGTGTCAGCTTGGGGCAGCGGAGTTATCAGATTCTTAAGCAGGAGGTTCTTTTGCTTTTCTCATGGTGGTTTTTCTCTAGTCTGGGAGTCCCAGGCTATCTTCATCTCATATCATTAAAATAATTAAAAATAACAGCAGTTGATATTTGTAGAATCATTATTCTTCTCAGTGTTTTACATGCAATAAATTGTTTTAGCCTCCCAGCTATCTCATGATGTAGGTACAGTTATCTCTATTTACCAATGAAGAAACTGAAGCCCAGAGAGGTTAAGAACTTGCTAAAGGTCACACAGCGAAGGGGTGGTAAAACCAGGATACAAACCCAGGCACTCTGTTTCCAGAACCTGTGCTTCTTCCCACTGTGCAAATGACACCACTAGACAAGACTGCCAACTGAATCCAGACTTAGCGTCTGTCCCTGCACCCTTTAATAATAACAACAATATTAAAATAATAATAGGCCCAGTTTGCCAGTTACTAACTCTGTGTCAGACACCATGCTAGTTAGTTTATCTCTATCACCTCTGTAATTATTATCATGAACCTATGAGGGAGTCATTCTTATTATTTTCACTTTATAGACAATTGTCACCCAAGGTCATGAAACTGGTAAGGCTGTTCTGATTACTTATTTCTGGGTAAAAGATTCTCACAACATTAATGGCTTAAAACAACCACCATTTTTTAATATCTCACCATTTCGTGAGAGAGGAATTCAGGCAGGGCCCAGCTAGGTGATTCTTCTGCTCTATGTGGCATTGACTGGGGTCCCTTGGTCGTATTCAGTAAATTGTAGAACTGGTCTCGAGGGTCCTTGATAACTTTTCTCATGTGCCTCGTGTCTTGGTGGGCCCAGCTTGACCCCTTTCCTGTCCCTGTTGTCTCAGGTTCTCTCCACCTGGTCTCTCCAAGCTGGGCAGTTGGACTTAAGTGGAAGCTCAGGGCTCTAAGAAAGAGTTCCAGGACCCAGGAAGTGGAAGCTGCTTAAGGCCTGGGCCTAGAAACTTCCAATGTGTTCTGTTGATCAAATCCATCACAGAGCTCACCCCAGATGGGAGGCTTAGACACCCTGAAGGGAGGTGTGTCGAAGAATTTCCTGCCATCTAAATCTGTCACAGAGTGAGTCTGTCCATCCCCAAAGCTCTGGTGTTTCACATGCCTCTCTGCCTTCCTGTATGTGCTTCTCTTTTGCCTGTGATTCCCTCCCTTGAGAACACTTGGTGACTAGCCCCTCACCAAGCTGCCCCTCAGCCTTCAGGCCTCTGAGAGTGGCCACCAGGATAGAGCGGTTGGGCCATCTGGGTCGATCTCCCTTATGGCTCTTCTCTTCTTTTCCCCTTCTTTGCCTCCTTCCATGCCTGCATGGCAGCTCTGTGCCAGGTTGGCATGTGGACCCTGGTGGAAGTCAGCGCAGTCAGAGGAGAAACCTGCAAGTGAGGGCTGGCAGAGCTGAGGAAGGTGAAGGGCAGAGTCAGCCTGGGCCCATGCTGATGCCGGCCTTGGGAGACTCCGCTCTAGTCGGGTCATTGTCACCTGTCTCAGTCTAAAGTCCTTTATGATCTGATTCTGCCTACTCTGCAGCCTCCTTCCTCAGCACTCCCAGCTTGTATGTTCTTCTCTGACCATACTTGTTTTTATCTGAGAGGATGTATCTGAGGGTTGGAGCTACTGTAGCTGTCTTGAAACCATGAGAAGCCTGGGAGGGGGGCAACCAGTGAGGAAGGAGATATATGTAGAGAAAGAGGGAGAGAAGAAGAAAAGGGGAGAGGGAAGGAAGAGAGAGAGATGGCGGTGGGGAGGGGAGGGGGGGAGAGAGAGAGAGAGAGAATGAGATGAGATATCTTGGGCACTTGGATCAAACTATACCTGAAAAACCACACTTGATTATCACAATAATCAAATCTTCAGCCACATAAACCAATGCGTTTTCTACATGTTTAAGTTAGTTTTGGTTGAGGTTTTTGTTAGTTGTAACAAAAAGCCCAAATACTAGTAGGTTTGCTGAGACTCAGCCTGGATAATCAGACTGGATATTCAGCCCTAGGTAATGGTAATAATGTCTCTCTAACTGGGGGAAGAGCATAGAACTTGACTGTCTTGACTGGAAGACCCCAACTGTTTACTCTGTAAATGGGGAAATTGAGGTCCTGAGGAGTGAGGTCACACATGAAAGGGTTAAGATCTCTGGACTTCAGTCCAGTGGTCCTTCTACCACTGCAGATGCTTCAACAGGGAGAAAATTCCAGACCTGAGACTCTCTCCTGAGGCTTCCACTGATCAGCGCAGGAGGCCGGCAGTCCACAGGGCGAGGCCCAATGAATCATAGTGGACACCACATTTTCTACTATGTTCCAGCCACAGTGGCCTCTTCTTTTCTAGAACGTGCCAGCAGTGTTTGCATGACAGCCTTTGCCCATGCTGTTCCATCGCATGGAAAATGCTTTGTACTTTTTCTCTCTTTGCCTTGCTATCCTTTTCTCATTCTTCAGGCCTCAGCTTTAATATCACTTTTCTCAGGGAAACCCTTTCTTCTCTACCTTCAATAGCTCAACAAGTATTTATTGAGGCCTTAATAGATGCCAGCCACTTCTCTAGAGGTCAGTGGTGAATAAGATCAATAGGAGCTTATATTATCCTTGTGAGTGGCTGGAATGCAGACACCCACACATGCAAATGCATATACATGCACACGCACTATGGAGGAAAATGAAACAAGGTACAGAGTGATGAATGTCTAGGGAAGAGGATGAGGAATTTCCGATTGTACAGTCGGAAGACGACTCTCTGAGGAGGTTACCTCTGAGCACAAAATTGAATAAAATGAAGGAATGAGCCATTTGGAGAGCTAAGGGTGGGGACCTCCAGGCCGCAGGTGCAGCAAGTGTGGCTGGGGCTGGGCGTGGGCTTGGAGGAGCCGAGGGTGGGTGTAGAGCCCTGTGTCAGGGAGGGGCAGGAGGGGAGGTCACAGGTGTAGACAGGGATGCCTGCCAGGGAGGGCTTTTTAGATCCCAGTAAGGACTTGGAATTTTATTGGCTTCGCAACGGGCTTTTAAGCAGAGGGTGATGTCATTCTGATTCCCATTTTGGCAGGCTCCCTTGGCTGTGTGGACAGTGGGCTGTGGGTGGGAGAGCGCAGAAGCAGGGAGACTGGCAGCAGCCAGGCCAGTGGGCCAGGCAGACATGGTGGGTGCTGGGACTGGGACAACAGCTGTCATGGTGTGGGCAGAGGTTGGATTCTAGGTAGGGTTTCAAGGAAAAGCCAGCAGCGTTTGTCTATGAACTGGTTATGGGCAAAAAAGCAGGCAATGGTTTCGCCCTGATCAACTAGGTAACACTTGCTGAGATGTGGGAGACTCAGAGAGATGGGTTTGGGGAGAAGCCCGAGGGTCTTGTTGAGGCTACGTGAAATTTGGGATGCCTCTCAGACAAAGGTGGAGGGCCACTAGGCAGTCGCATATATGACCTTGAAGTTCAGGGATGGCGCTAGGGCTGGACATACACATTTGGACATCCACAGTCAACAGAAGGCATCTAGGGCCATGCCCTTGAGTGAGGTCACCGAAGGGGAGGAATGGAGAGAGAAGAGGAGAGGTCCAAGGCCTGAGCCCAAGGAGCCACTGCCATTTGGAGGTCAGGACTAGTAGGGGCTTGGGTTAGTTCCCTAGAGCCGTCCGAGCAAATGACCATAAACTGAGTGACTTAAAACACCAGAGACCTTCTCGCTCAGTCCTAGAGGGCACAAGTCTGAAATCAAGGTGTCTGCAGGTCCATGCTCCTTCTAGGGTGCCCTGGGGAGAATCCTTCCTGCCTCTTCCAACTGCTGGGGACTCGGGCATCCCTTGGCTTGTGGCGGCATTGCTCCGCTCTCTGTCTCCATCATCATGTGGCCTTCTCCTCTTCTCTCCCCATGGCTTCTCCTTTCCTGTCTCTTCTAAGGACACCTGTGATGGGGGCCCTCAGAATAATCCAGGATTATCTCATCTCGAGAACCTTAAGATAATCACATCTGCAGGCACGTGTCCCAAATGAGGTCACAGTCACAAATGAGGTTCTGAAACGTGGGCATATCTTCTTGGGGGCCACCATTCAACTCACTGCAGGGGTCAAGCACAGAGTTGAGGGTGATCAGATAGGGGGAAACGAGGTGACAGTGATGTCCCAGAAGCAAGCAGAGAAGATTTTTGGGGGGAAGGGGAAGTGAATGATTAAGTCCAATGCTACAGAGAGATCAAGATGGGGCTTGATAACTGACCATTAGATTTGACTCCATGGAGGTCAACCAGGGCAAAGCAGCCTTCAATGTTCCTTTGCACCAGGCCTGGACTATTGAGTTGCTTGTATTAAATGTGTTACCTCCCCTACCAAACTGTCCCCCCCAGCCCCGCCTTGCTCAAGGGGCAGGAACCGCATCCATTTTGATCACTCCTGGGTTCTCAGGGCCTAGGTGTCTGGCATATGGGAGAGGCTTTGTAATGATTTTTGATGAATTCCAGAGGTGGAAGCCCGAGCCTCGCTGGGAGGACAGCAGGGCTGACTCCCTAACTGAGAGCTGAATATAAGGGGCCCGCCCACCATATTGTACAATGCCTGCTTATTTCCAAGTGACCATCTAACTTACGGGACCTGCTCCCGGAGCCTGAGAGTCAAGGGTACTAGACCTGAAGGAATAGTCAAGACACCTGCCCTGCCCACCCTGCCTCCCCAGGTGAGGGTAGGGGCAGTCACAGGCTCCTGGGGACAGGAGGGGGTGGGGAGCTCTGGGCTCTTCCTCTTTCTGGGTGGAAATTCACCCCCAAATCCTTCCCTCGCACCTGGGGGGGTGCCAACCACCCTCTAAAGAGGGTGCCAAATGCTAATCCTGGTCTGGGCCTGGATATGCTGCTGTTTAAATAGTCAGAGATTAGTTTTCAAATTGACAAATAAAGCCCATCTGGAGTGCTTGGAGCTGGCCCCTCCAGGGCCTGGCTGAGCAAACCCAGTTTAATTAGCCTGGTGCGCAGCCCTGCCGGGGAGGGGATGGATTAGGGTGGGGTGATATCCCCACCCTAGCTCAGCTGCTGGCCTCTCTGAGGCAGCTGGGCTAGTCCCTGTCTGTTGTCTGTCCGCCCCAGCCCTTCTCCCTACTGTGCTGAGCCCTCAAGAGTTAAAGGGCAGGCATGGGAGCAGGGAGAGCTCACTCTGCCTCTCCCCACAGAAAGGACAGGCCCTGAGCTCCTGTGTTTTCCCACTGCAACAAGGCTCCTTCACTTGCCCCCCAACCCCCACTTTCACCTGCGCCTGTGCAGGCCGTTCATTCACTCATCCATGCACCCATTAAACAACAACTGAGCACCTACTGTGTGTCAGCCACTGTTCTAGTCACAAAAGAGGTGTAGGCTCTGTCTCTTGAAGTTTTAGTCTAGAGGTGGGTGCCAGGTAATTGCTCAAATAATCACACAGACAAGTCTGTATTTGGTCGCAGGATGAGAGGTGTGCGCAGGGAGAAGCACGCTGGTTGGGAGAGTGGGGGCTTGATGTGGTTGGCAAGGGTGAGGAGCCCGGGCCGAGGAAGTGGCACGCGAGCTGAGATCTGAAGGGCGAAGGGGGTCAGCCAGGTGAGGAAGAATGAGTGTGAGTGAGTGTGCGTGTGCGTGTGCGTGTGCGTGTGTGTTTACATATCATGCATGTAGCTTTCCAAGCAGAGGGACCGCTGAGTGTCAAGACCCGGAGGTGAGGGAGTGGGGTACCCTTATGCACCCACAAGAGGCCTGCGTGTCTGGAGACAGGAATGGCTCAGGCCAAGGGGAGGGGCAATGAAGCGCTTACCAGCTTTAGGCAGGCTGCGTGACCAGTTTACATTTAAAAACCGTTGTGCTGGCTGCCTTGTGGAAACCAAACTTCTCTCTGCCTGGGATGTGGCCCCAACCCTTTGCCCTCAGCAGCGGAGCTTGTGCAGAGTCAGCTCGGTCCTCCCTTCCTCTGTCCTCACCCACCACAGGCTGCATGGCGCCTACTGCCTGTTTGCCATCTGGGCTCCTCTTGCACTTGGTCTGTCTTTTCAGTGCCAGCCTTTGTGCTAAATAAACGAGGAATGAATGAATGAATGAATGAATGAATGAAGTCTGTCCTCAAGGACAGTGCTGATGGAGGTTGGGCCCTCATATTTGCCCGCTCTTTCCTTTCTACACTCACTGACCCAGCACAACATCTATCACCTCCCCCAGCCCCCGAAACTGGTGATGTGCTGGCAAACATTTAACAGTTGCCTGTCCAGAGGGGGAAAAGCCTTATTTGTGGCATTTGTTGATTTCAGTAAACCTGCCTATCACGGTCCATTTGAAGCTACCTGCCTGACTTCTCTGGATGCCGAGCTGCGAGGGGTATCCACTGTCAGTGGTCGGTCGAGCCGGCTCCAGGCCACCGCCCCACCGTGCTGCTGTTGCTGGCACCTGGGCCTTTGGGCTGGTCAGCACCAAGTTTGGTCCTGCTGGGCCTCAGGCTCTGGTCTACTTGGCCTAACAGGCATCCTGGCTTTCCTGACTTGCCCTGGTGAGACGGAGCCCCGCTCCCTGACTTGCTGCCTGGCCCTGGCTCTTGCCTTCCCCACGCATCCACCAGGTGGGGGTCTCTGCGTTTCAGACCTGCGTGCCCTCAACAACTTTCTCACTGAATTGTTCCCACTGATCTGGATTTCACAGGCCAGCAGAACCAGTTTGTTCAAACCCTGCTCTTGCATATGATAAAGGCCCACCATGCTTCCCCAACCCTGGCCTCAACGCTTGGTGCCCCTGGCTCCCTCTTATCATACATTCCATGCCATTGTGCATCTCGTCCTCACGCTGTTTGCTTCTATCTCTCCCTGGTCTGCAATGCCTGCCCGTTTCCATCTTGACCTTCCTCCAGGCTAAGCTTAGCACCTGCTTCCCAGCCCCTGGGTCTCAGCCCTGGTATGTTCCCCACTCTGGGACTGGGTGTCCCCCCTTCAGTTGCGGTGTAATGGCACAGCGTCATGGTTAGAACACGTGCTCTGGAAGCAGGTTGTGGGGGGTTGAGTCCTGGCTCCACCGTTATTGGCTGTGTGACCACAGACAGGTTACCCAACTTCACTGTTCTTCAGTTTCTTCACCTGCAAAATAGGGATGATGATAATAAATCTCTTCCTGGAAGGATGTGAGGATTAAATCAGCCACTGCTTGTGAAGCGCCTAGAAAGTTGTCTAGCACGGAGCAAGAATTTCATAAACCCTCGGGTGGTGCCTTCAGCAACAAAAAATCCTTTCTATCCCCCTTTCAAGACCAGTGCACCCCCACCCCCAGTCTAGGCACCTGTCCCCAGCCCCACCACCCTCACCTACTACCCCCAGAACCCAGGAGCTCTTCCCCGCTCCTCCTTTGGTATTTAGAAGGGACCCTCTTTAGCTTGGGGACACACTGTTCTCTGTGACCACTACTTACAGCCAGGGTCTGGAGCAAGCCTGCCTCCCTGCGCTGGGGCTGGTACCCCAGGCTGCTCACATTCCAACAACTGAATGCTGTCAGGGGCGCTGGGGTTTTTCAGAAATTTTTAGTGTTGGAGCAGCTTAGATATGTTCACTTTAATGAGTCGCACACTCTGAAAAACACTGGAAAATCCCAGCCAGCCCAAGGAAACAAACAAGGAAGCCCCAGTGGGTGGGAGCATGGAGAACCCCGGGTCGGTTTATCATTAATCATCACTCACTCCCGGTCACTCGTTTCATTCTCTCTGAGTCCTCATAGGGAGACAGGAGGACCTGGCCGTTGTAAAAATAAAAGGGAGAAAACGCGAAAGTGGGGAATATTGTAATCTTTATTTCATTCCTGCCCTCCCCCACCCCCCGCAGATTTGGAAAAGACTCTATCAGGGCCGGAAACACATGGCACTCAAACATTTGCCAAGGTGTGGACCAGGAGTGTGGCCATGGCGGCGGTGGCAGGCGGCCCTCGTAGCCCTTGGCCCCCGAGGGTGGCAGAGAGGCCGGTTAACTCCCAGGGCACGCAAACGGTGGACAGAGTCCTGCTCAGGCTCGGCTTCCCCTTTGATATCCTGAAGTAGGACCTGGGGCTTTGAGTGGCAGAAGGACTGGACCTCATGGGGGGCGGGGGCACACTGGGCTGCCTTGTCTTTGAAGCCCCCATTTGTTCTTCCAAGTTTGCTTCAAGTCCCACCAGGCGGGAAGGTGGCTGGGACTTGCTGGGAGGACGTCCCCATGAGACGGCCCCCTGCAAACAGTCCCGAGGCCCCAGCCAGGACCCAGGCTGAGCCTGGAGCACAAGTGCCCAGATGACCAACGCTCTGCCGTCCTTTGGGATGCACAGGGGAGGCGGCCTGTGAGTTGGGAAGGTGGCAATTGGCACAACAAAAGCAGGGCCGGGCTGGGCGGAGGCCAGGGCTCCCTGACGGGTTTGCTTTCTGCCTGGTGATTACCCATTACCTCCCGTCAGTTCCTGATAAACCGTTATCAAGGAATTATCCGCCACAGGCTCCGGCATCAGTTATGAAATCCATTACTGTCCGTCAAGCCCTGTGGCTAATGGGAAAAACCTGGCAGCTGCCCGGTGCGCCAGGCGGGGCTCGGACAGATCCGTTATCTGTCTATTACTTCAGCAATCACACCTCGTAATGGAATCTTGGATGGGAAATGACAAAGAGTCCCAGGATGTGTCATTCTGACCAGCAGCGGGTGGGTGGGGCCGTTGGTTGGCTCTGGAGTGTGGAGTATGGCGGAGATGACTCAAGGGGTCAGCCCTGATGCCATCCCCTGAGCTGCAGGGAAGCCCGTTGCTGGGACTCAGGAGCAGGTTCCCAATTCAGAGCCAGCTAAACACACTGGTGGATAGAAGTTTGGATGAATGGATAGCTGAATGGGTGGGTGGGGTATAGGCCACATCCCGACAGCCTGGAGTCTGTGCCTCATTCTGTCCCTACCAGCCTCCTCTTGGTAGGCTTACTGAAGGGAGGAGGGAGGAAGGGATGAAGAAGAGAGAGGAGCAGGAAGATCTTATGATGATACCGGCATCTGACTTACCCCAAGTCCTGCCACCATTCCGAGGGACTCAGCGGCCATAGGGACAGCCTGGCCTCTTAATGGGAGGCCACAGCTTGGACCTTCTCCTTGCTCAAAATGGGTGCAGCTTTGCAATCTTAACTGCCCTATGCCTTTCTCTGTCTGCACACTCCTAACCCTTCAATGTCTTTTTGAGTTACTCAGTGGAACGAATTAGCTGTGTGATCCAAGGAAATTCACTCAATCCCTCTGAGCCTCTGTTTGCCTCTAAATGGGTTCCTTACACCTGCCCTGCAGGGTTGCTGCGAACGCTGAGCGGGTTAGTGAGCGGGTTAGTGCATGTAAAGCGCTAGCGCGGTGCCTGGCTCTCAGCAGGCATCCTCGTGGTGGCTCTTGCTTCTGTTTCCTTCCCACTCCTCTTTCCCTCTGCCCCTCCAGCTCCTCTCTTTTCCTGCTCAGCTTGGGACCACGGAGGGAGCCACCCCGCTACCCACCTGCACCTTCACCCCCGCCCATGTCTTGTCTGCCTGGAGGGACCTGCTCTGCATGGATTCCTCCCCTTCTTTTCCGTCCCTTTCACCCAGAAGCTCTGCTACCTGGGCACGGCCATGTGACATGTCCCGTGGCACCTGCGGATTTGTGGTCCTGGCTCTCACTGGAGCCACAGCGGTGAGCTAGCTCCAGGCCTCCCTTGTCCGTGGTGAGTTCTGATTCCTGGTTTCCCTCACTGTGCTCTGTGGACCCCGCCTTGTGCCTGCCCCTCACTCTCAACCAACCATCCAGTTTACTATTTGCCGGACTAATTAGCCTGTTCACCTTCTCATCTGGGCACCACCCCGCACCACCATCCACACACTCTCGCCTACCTGCCCCCCGCCCCGCCCCGTATTCATCTTGTCTGCAGGGCTCTGCCCAGCTCTCCCACTTACCCCTCCCTGTTACTTAAGTGGGCTCCCCACCCCCAAACGCCATAGCCCCCCACCCATCTCCAGCAAAACCAGGCTATTGGTGGTGGCTTCGCACAGTGATCCCTCCCACTGCCACATGTCCACTCACCATGTTTCTGCCCCTGAAACCCTTCACCTGCTTCGCTGGTACCATACCTCGCCCATGTGTCTGGTCAGCCATTACCCCCTCCCCAGTGGGGCTGGGCCCCTCTGAGCTCCCAGCTCCCTGTCCTGGGCCACCCCATCCGGCTCCTATGATGTGGTTGTTGTCTTCTTTCTCATCTGTGCCTGCCACTAGGTTCTCCCCCAAAACATATGCCTACTATCCTCTATGTTTCTACACACACATGTGAACCCACATCCATATTCTCTTCCTCTTTCTCACACACACACTCACACTTAAGAGTATGAGCTATTAATAGAAATAGCCTTGAGCATAGGCCACGTGGCCCACAGCCTCCCAAATGGGATGGGCAGAAGGGAGAGGGTAGAGTCGAGGCTGGCAGTTCAGGATGTCGAGGTCCTACTTGCCCCTAGGAAGCCAGTAAGCGCACAGCTGCCCAGCCAGGCCAGGTGCTGGGGTGGGGGTGGGGGGGGGAGGGAGGAGGCTATAGCAGTGACGGGACCTGATGTAGCCATGACCCCTGGTCTGGGAAGGTGGGGAGGATGAGTATGTGGCTTGTCTCTGGACAGCAGTAGGGCACTGCATCCGGCCCCCAGCACGGACACAAGCACAAACTCTGCAGGTGTAAGGGGTGCGACCAAGCAGGATGGCCTAGGCCAAGTAGAGAAGGCACAAAAGCACCTGATGAGAAAACTGAGGTCCAAGGCCAAGCCCGAGGTAGGGTCAGCAGTGCAGGCTAGAGGGCGGGTGCCCACAGTTGCGTGGATTATCTTACTGAGTCCTCATAACAGTAGTCTGAGGCTCGTACTATTATCATCCCCATTTTACAGATGAGTAAAGAGACGTGGGAGGTTAGGGAAGTAGTGTAGGCTTGGGGAGAGCTGAGGTTGGAATCTAGACAGACGCACTTAAGAGCCTGAATCCTTAATCACTTCCCACTCCTGCGGCACACATGTGCTCACCTTAACCCAAGCACACGATCCTGTCTGCCCCAGTCATGAGAATTCCTTTGGCCCTCACTTATCTTTCGCCTCTGTATCCCCTGAAGCATCAAGTTGAATTAATTCAAGGAAGCAGAGGAGGAACTTGTGTGGGAAGAAATGGGGGAGCAGCTAAACAACCTACTGGTTTGGCCAGGCCCTGTGGAGACTCCCAAACCCAATTAGCAGTTTTATTAAAGACAATTGGATTAGACACGTCTGCTGCAAACGTTTGCCGGGCTTGAGCTGGGGGAGTGTATTCATATTTCATTAATGTATCTGCTTCTCGCTCAGTCATCAGCCCTTGGAACGTTGGCCGGGCTGAATGCATCTGGTGGCCTCTCTCCTCTCACCACGTCTTGACTTGTCCCCGCCCTCCTCACCGCCACCCTGGGACAGTACCTCACCTTTTGTCCCTCTAACTAAGAGAGAGGGCTCCCAGCAGGTCTGTGCCTGAACCCAGAGAGGAGAGCCTGGAAGTTTCTCCTCTAGATCTTTGCATGGCTCCTCTCTTCTCACCCTGCAAGTCGAAGCTCATGTCACTTCTTCAGAGAGACCCTCTCTGACAGCCCAACCGCAGGTGACCAGCCCAAGTTATTTTTTTGATCATCACCCTGCTTATTTCCTTCATAGCTCTTACCCAAGTGGAAATTATATTGTTTCATATTTGTTGGATAGGCAAATATTCCAGATGACAACCCTGTAATACTGTATTATCCCCCTTTTACTGATTGGGAAGCAGAAGCACAGAGCAGTTAAGTGACTTTCCAAGGCCACACAGCAGGTTGGTGGTGGAGCTGGGAGTGAACTGAAGTCCCGTGAAAGTGAAGAGACTGCTCTTTCCCTTCCATCCCTGGAGTCATGTTTTCATTAAGGTAGGGTTCTGCGGTGACAGTCCTGCGTGCACGAGCCCAGGCAAACGCGGAGTGCACTGGGAGTCCGTGACGGGTCGGGGCGCAGGCCGGCTCGTTGGCCTCCATGCCCTCAGCCTGCTGCCTGCTACGGAGCAGAGGTCCAGCTGTGGACCCAGGCCCGGGAGGGGCGGCCAGAGGCCACGTGTCCGCCAATCCCCAGCCTACTGGGGCCAGAAAGCTTGACCACATCCAACAGTAATATATTCCTCCCTCTGCAGATATTAATTTGGGGGTTTAGAGAAAAATCCATACGATGTGAGTTACCCAGGGCAGCGGTTGCAGGGAGAGGCACAAAATCAATAGTGAGAGATTGTCCTATTTCACTGCTTCTGTAAACGGGGCTGGCCGGGCCACTCCACGGTAGGTGTCGGCCACCAAATGTCAGGGGCCTGCCCGGCCCTGCGTGGCCCCCGCCTCTTGCTGCCACTCCTGGGGGTGGCTGTTTCAGCGCCTGCTGGGGCTGACTTATATTCTCTCTCTCTCTCCCCTGGCACTGTCAAAGGGCTCTGTAAATATTTATTAACACTTCTCTGCAGGCAAGAGCTCCTGTGTGGATGCAGCTCCTTAGGTATCAGACTGTGGTAGTGATGCTTCCGTGCTCTGTGCCATACCCACGCCTTGCCTGTGAGGAAGCAAGGGGGCCTCAGGCAGGCAAGGGAACTCATGAGGTCTGGGCCCAGGGTTGGCGATGTGGCTTCATCAGCAGGGAGGGCTCCTGCAGTTTGGTAAAGGGGTGAGGAGGTTGTGGCTGGGCCACCCCTCCCACTGGCTCTGTTCTCTTGGGCTCATTCCCCTCTCATGGCTCGTACCCATTTGACTTCATTTTCAAGCTCAGTCCCGCTCTTGACCACACATTAGCTGGGATCGGAAGTTGTTGCAGGCCGCTGTTCAACAGAAATATAATGCGAGCCACGAATGCAAGCCACATATATATTAAATTTTCTAGTAGCCATATGATGTAAGGTAAAAAGAAACAGCTGTGAAATTTAACTTACACCTTTTATTTAACCCAAGTATCAGTATTTCAATACATAATTCAATTAAAAATTATGAATGAGACATTTTAAATTCTTTTTGTCATGAGAGATCTTTAAAATTGGGTGCATACTTTTACACTTAGAGCACGCCTAGATTCCGGCCAGCCACATTTCAAGCGCTCTGGTCACATGTGGCCACCACATTGGAGGACTCAGTTCTAAAAAACTCTGTCTGAGATTCATGACTGTGCCCAGTATCCACACAGGTCCAGGGCCAGGGCCAGGGTGGCATCAGGGACTGACTGACAGGGGGGTGTGGCAGGCATTGGTGTTGCCATCAAATATTTCCAGTTCTCTGAGGCACAAGCCCAGCCTCTGAGTGTAGACATCATCGTATGACTTGCTTGGTCAGTGGAATTGAGTGGATATGGAATGTGTGATCTCTACACAGAAGCTTTAGCCAGTGTGCCAGTCACCATGCTCTCTTTTCCTCTGCTACAGTGACCAGCAATGCTCCAGTTGTGGCTGTTGTGTCAACCTGAGTCTCAGAGTGAGAGGCCAAGGACCCAGGTGACCGCGATGAACTCAGCACAAGTAAGAACTAGGCCTTTGTTGTTTGAGCCCCTGAAATACGGTGGTTGTTTGTTACTGCAGCACAGTGTGGCTCATCTTTGCTGCCAGGGGTGGATGGTTAACTGAAGGCTTCATTCCTCAGTCTGCAGTATTGAATGAGTGTCTCCTGAGGCCAGGAGCCTGGAGATATCATGGAGGCACAACCAAAAACGGCCCTGCCCTCAGGGTACTTCCATTCCAGTGGGGAACCAGACATTAAACAATGGCTTTCTCAATTATGTGTCTAATTAGAATTGTGAGGAATGATCTGAAAAAGTGTGAGAAGCCATAAGAACAGATTCCATGGGGAATCAGGGAGGCTTCTCAGAGCAAGAGATGCTTGATTGAGCTGGGTGCTCAAGGATGAGGGAGAATTAGGTAGATAAGGGGTCCGGGCAGAAGCACATTGGTGGCTGTGGGAACAGCATGTGTGACCTCTCAGAGGAGGCCCTTGGTGGGAAATGTAGAGGAAATGTCTACTCCAGGGAAAGTAACCTTGTCCTCGGTCCCCCTGTTCCTCCATGCCCCTCTCTGAGGGGGAGGACAGACTCATGAGATTGGCCATTTGGGAAACTGAACATGGAAATAAAGACGGGGCTACTTGTCCTGCCCTCAGACCTCCATGATGCATATGAGGAGCTGGCCCAGTGCTGGGGGTGGAGCAGGGGGAGCGGTGGAGATGAGAGCGCAGGGCTGGGCAGGGCTTAGATTCTACTGGGCCTTGTAACCACGGGAGGGTTTTAAACACGACCTTACTTGTGTTTTTAAACATCTTTCTGGAAGGAGGATGGATTAGAGGAGTCAGGAGTGAAGCAGAGAGAACAGCTAGGGGGCTGTGGCAGGCAGGGGTCCAGGTGAGAGGGTGGTGGCCCGGGCAGGGGAAGCCATGGGGATGCGAGGGGCAGGGAATCTGAGAGCGCTCTTAGCACGTAGAGGCAACAGGAGTTGGTGGCGGACTGGGTGTAGGGTAACGGACAGGCAGGAATCCAGAGAACGCAGGGCCCTGTAGATGAGCACTTGGCACCTTGGCCTTGCCATGAATCTGGGCTCACTTCTGAGAACCGGGGTCCTGCCTTGCTCCTTTAAGAACAAGCCTCAGAATAGCCCTGAAAACAGCTTCCAGGCAACCAACACTAGTGGACTGGAGTTGGTGCAAAGACAAGCTCTAGTTGCCACTCTCGAGCTGTGTCAAGCTGTGTCAAGTTCAAGGGAGGCAGCTCAAGGCGGGGGCTCACCTTGACAAGGCCATGTGGCTCTTACCCGTAAACCTTGTTCTTTTATGCACGGAAGCAGATATTTTGATCTCCATTTGTCTCATTCTGGTAGGAAGAGGGGAATGCCATTCATTGGGTTTTCTTAAGCCTTGTTCGTGTCAAAAAAAGTATCTTGCTAAAAAACAAAATAAGGAAATGGGGATTTTTTTTTTTTAAAGTCAGGGTTTTTGCAAAATGCTTGGCTGCAGATCCAGTGCCCAGTGGACATCGCCCTGACGCTTCACACGGGGCACCCCAGTGAGCCACGCTGCGGTGTGACTGGCCATAATAAAGGGCGCCCCAGTGTGGTGAGGCCAGACCTGGCACCCACCCAGCAGCGTGCCAGTCTGCCGTTCACTGTCACATGGCCTTGGACAAGGCTCCTAAGCAAAAGTGTGGGATGTGAATTTGGAGTAATGCTGACCTCCGGTTGGAGTATGGCTTCTCTACTTACTGTGTGCTCTTAGGAAAATCACTTAACATCTCTGAGCTTCAGTTTCCCCAGCTGTCAAATGAGAGTGACAAGAGTGGCTCCCCTAGTGGATCCCAGCAGGCATCTCCTGATGCTGGGTTTACTGTGAGATGAACAGTGGCCTGCGGCTGGTGCCAGAGGGGTCAGAGGGACCAAGGTAACCTGGAGACACAGGCTGAGGACAATTCTGGGAGCTCTGCAAACGGGCTGTCTTCTGCTCCCCTGTCTTTTCTCTTCCTCGCTCCCTAATACCCTTTCAAAATGCACCCCACCTCCCACCCCAGAGGCAAGGAATATGTCCATGGATAGAGTTCAATCTCCAACTCAGTTGTGTGAGCAGATTTCACACCCACATGTCTTAGCATTTTGACACCACAAGATCAAGCCTCTTTATTTCACTGCAGAATTGTGAAATTCTCATAAAGTGTTTACCAGGTATGTAAAATATAATCACAGCTTTATGAATATGAACTAGATTATTTTAATGATTGCAGGTAATTTAAAACTTAAGGGCAATCACATTTGCCAGCCATCTTCTGGTGCTCCAAAGGCACAAGCGAGCGCTTCTGAAGAGCTGTGGTCTCGCACGCCTGCTTCTCAGCGACATCCCTGACCAACCCGGTGCTACAGTTATCTGATTATTGTAATTGATGACATTAGAAATAAGGAAGCCGCACAGAATAATACAGGCTCCTGTCATGCCAGAGTGGTTTTATTCATTGTTAGAGGAGTTCATAAAGTTGAAAGACAGCATCTATGTGGGCTGCAATAGCACAAAGCATGTTCAGTCCTTTCTTAATTTGTAAATAAAGTTATTAATTCCTGAAGCCGATTGTAACTGACAATTGAAATAAACCCTGTCCACCCCCCTCTTTTCTGCTCCATCCCCCTAGGAGCTCCACGCTGCCACCCAGCCCCTGCAGGAAACCCCTGCCTTGCTTGCTCATGGCCAGCTTTGAGATCCCTGCTTTTCTTTGTCCTGAGGTCCCCAACCTTCTGCTTCCCTCCTCATTAGTGCTTCTCTCCTCTCCCCTCCCTTGGGGTACCCCCTCCCCAGTTTGGCTGAAGAGCTAGGGCCTTTTGGGTCTGACACAGCGCTCTGAAAACTCTAGAACCTCAGACCTTCTTTTTAGGGGGCTACCAGAAGCTCTATAGATGTCTGCCGGTATTTTGTAGTTAGATCTAATAACCACCATTGATTGAATGTTACGGTGTGCCAGTGTGGCTTTTAACAGCTCATGGATTATTCATTGTAATGACTCACAACTGGCTTGTGTTAAAATTTTTATTATTTTCATTTTACAGACAAGGACACTGAGGCTCCGAGAGGCTAAATGACTTACCTAAGTCAGAACATTTTAGTTGGTGGCAATGACAAGACTCAAACACAGGTTGGCCTGGCTCTTACTTGCTCTAAAGCAGCTTTTCCTCAGAGAAGTGAGGGAGGAGGGAAGGAGGTGGCGCGTAGGGAAGCGTGGGTGCGGGGTGTGGGGGGAGGGGTCGACGATAGTCCTGACGAAGGGCTTTGGGGTCTTCTGAGAACTTGGAGGCAGGTCCTTGGCTGAGCAAGAGAGAAGTTAGTTGGGTGGTGGATTGGAGATTGGCAGAGAGGAGAGGGATTTTAAAATATAGTGATGGGGGGAGTTGATTGATCAGAAGCGTATAGAAGGAGTTGAGAATTGAGGCAAGAGAGCTGCCTGGGAATGGGGAGAGACTCCAGGCCACGTGGCTGTGTGGCGGCCTTCAGCCAGACCCAGCAGCCATAGAGATGGAGGAGGGGTGGACGGTGGTGAGGAGAGACGGTGTTGGGCCACCCCATGTTTCCCATCGCAAGGGTAGCAGAAGCATGAGTCACATGGGTTCAATCCACAGACCCTAGGGGATCACGCCCGGCATGCCCCCGCCCCCACTCTACCTCCCAGTCTGCCCAGAGCCACATTCTGTTGGGTGACTCTGCAGATTCCCAGCTCGAGGACACGGTTAAGGTAGGATAATTTTTCTCTCATTCCTGCTAATTTGCTGCTCCTGCTTAAGGTCGTAAAAAGTTTCCTAGCAAAACCATTCTGGCCTGAGTTCCTGCTGCATCCCGCTGAGATGCTGTAATTAAAGTTTGATTAGCTGGCTATAAATTCCTTTTTGGAAGCTATCCTTGCCCTTGGAGGGCCTCGGAAGAGCATCGGGTGCACAAGCATCCGAAAACTTGGGGTGGTCAGTGAGCAGGCGGTCAGGGATGGAGGCAGGGGCTGTTCGCTCAGACTGAGGTGGGGACGGGCAGGAGAAAGACCCAGGCTGGCCCAGACCCTCCCGGAAATGGGACAGTGATGGGCTGGGGTTCCGGGAGCAGGGGATGCTTGTAGGCAGAGCCCCTCCGGGGGGCCCTCTCTGGCCTGAGGGCCTCTACCAAATATATTTTCCTACTATCACAAGCTTGTTGCAAAGCCGGTTTTATGGATGCACTAAACCTGCCTTTTAAATTATCGTTAAGTGTAATAAAACGGCAGAAAATTGTCAATTTTCCTGAGAATGTGAGTAAAGTGAAAGTTAGTTACATGTCGGCGTGGGAGTGGTGGTCCAGCTGTGTCTGTGATCGGAAATAAGCTTGAAAGCTTTGTGGGAACAGCTGTTTTCGGATTGAGCTGCCAGCCTTAGATTTTATTCTGAGGGGGTGAGGAGGCAGGGAACTGAGGCCCTGTGACGTCTGCGAACTCACGCAGAGGCCAATGAGGAGGGGATGCGGGTTCAGAATATAATGGGGAATGGGTTGCTGTAAGTGTTTAGTAACTGGCTCTTAAAAAACAAGCCACAAAAATAAAAGTAAAAATAAAACCTCTGATGTATGGCGTTTACGAGGTTCCGTGGTATACATCCTGCCAATTTCAAAGTACGACGTGACTTCACTGAACATGGAGTTGGGAAGAGATTTGTGGCAATACACCATTATATGGTATCTCCAGATTCAATGGATGTAAATAACCTCAAGATCATGGATAACTGTAAAGTAATTAAGATGCAATGAGTTTTGAGCCTGTATTACCTTTGTTTATAATATAGTTTATGTTGTTGTGGATTTACATACTTTAATTTTTAGTAATGACTGTGTTTAACAGCCAGCTTGAAAATTCTTGAAAAAATTAACCGCCGCCCACTTCTGCACACTGCTGGGAGAAGGTTTGGGAGCGTCCTGCTAGATCTAGATCGCGAAGTTTCCAAAGGCAGAGCTGCCTCTGTCTTGCTCACTGTGGGATCCTTGCCACCAAGCTCAGTGTTCAGAGCTCTGTAAATGTTTCTAGAATTTATGAATAACAGGTGGCAGGAAATGTCCCTTGCAATGCAAGGGAGTCCCTTCCTTTCTGTGGCAGAACTGGTTCAAAGCCAAACAACTCTTCCCTCCTACTACCTGGAACTGCTAGAGATCCCCAGCGACTGCGCCAGGCCACCTCCTCCGCTGTCTCCACCTACACATCCCTGGCTGGGGTCTGCTCCCCTCAGGGCAGCTGATGTTACTGAAAGCACGTGGACTTTGGAACCAGACAATCTGGGCTCAAATCCTGGCTGCAGCTCCTCCTTGCTGTGTGACCTTGAGTGAGTTACCTAATTTCTCTGAGACACATCAGGTAAGTGGAAATAGCCTCTTCCTCTGTCCTCTACCTCTTCACCAAATATTTACTGAACACCTACTAGGTGCCAGGCACTGTCATAAAGGCCGCAGACACATGAAGCAACGGAGCACAAAAGAAAAGGCAGATGTGCATCTGTAACAACCATTTATAAGGCATCGTAAGCTGTGACGGGGACTATGAAGGAACAGAAAACAGTTTACGAGAGAGAACGACGGGGAGCATGAGGCAGAGATGGCCAGCGAGACCTCCGAGGAGGAAACAGCATGGAAGCTGAGCCCAAAGGATGTGAGGAGTTGTTTAATGACAAACGGGAGGGAGAACATTCTAGGCAGAGAGGGTAGCAAAGACCCGCGTGGGAAAGTGTTGTTGGGAGGTCTAAAGAGGTGAGAAAGTTCCTGATGCGCAGTAGGAGCTCAGTCAATATGCCTTCCTTTCTGTCTCCCCTGCCCCTCCGGTTCTCAGCAGGTCCGAGGGGGCAGGACAGCGACTGCCCTGGAGGAGAGGCACTGGCCCCGTGTGCTGGCACCAGCTGCAAGGGCCAGCGAGCGGGGCTGTCCCTGCAGGCTCAGGCCCCTGCAGCTGGGGCCCATGCCCTCTGTCTGCGGAGGCGTCAGGCTGCAGGCCCAGAGAGCACCACCAGTACCGGTCCCGGGCAAGGATTTTAGAGTGGGAGGTTTTCAGGCTGTTGTGGAGGGCGTTCAAATGGCTCTGCGGTCTCTAGGCTGTGCACATGTGTGCAACTTGTCTGCTTTTACCCTGTGGACCTCCAAATCCTGTGCAGATCCCGGTCCCTCCGCTTTGGCCTGGAGCCAAATTCCTTCTCATAGTTTATGGTTTGTATTTTCTATCCTGACCCCGTGCTCTGAATCCTTCTGCTCTCATTTCTCCCTACCTGTTCATTTAATGTATGTGCTGTTTTAAGCTGCCTTGTTCTCTTGACTTCAATGTGGTGGGAGAAATTAGGTACGGAAAGGAGGAAGGAGGGAAGGGAGGAAGGAAAAAAGGAAGGAAGGAAAGGAGGGAGGGAAGGAGGAAGAAAGCAAAGAAAGAAAGAAGGAGAGGAAGGATGGAAAAGAGGAAAGGAGAAAAGAAAAGAAAAGAGAGAGACAGACAGACAGAAAGAGATTGAGAAATGGGGACGTAGGGAAAGAGAGAGTTTAATGTGGTTTGGCTCAGGGACCTTCTGAGAAAGCTGAAGACCTGGATCATGTGGGCAGCTTCCTTGATCACTTATTCTATGTAAAGCCCTGTTCTGGGCCCTGGAGACGCTGGGCAGAACGAGGGAGGTGAACAAGGGAGGTGAACAAGGTGAACAAGGGCAGACTTCATACTGTGATCTCCAGGATGTCTTGAGGGCACCCCCAGGGTGTGGCAGTAAGAGTAATGGGAGGTGGGTTTACGCTCTCCCCAGATCCACGAGACTACCCCTACTCCCGCCCCGAGCTAGCTGACCATTCCTGGACCGGCAGTATGTATGTAAGCCGACTGGTTGTTTCTGGTACCAGGAGCAGGTGGGTGAGGCAGAGACGGTGGCAGCCTAGGCTGGGGATGAGCAGCAGACAGAGCCTCTGCAGCCCCGGCTGCACCTGTCCTGTGCCCAGAGGCACCACTGAGATGCCCTGGGCTGAAGCCAGGCCTGGAGCCATGGCCTGCTAAAGCAGCAGGGGACATGAGAGAGCCATGCCTGCTGTGGTGGCTGCAGGATCTTCTCTTTACCCGCTGGGCTTGCCCACCGCCTCCGCCGGCCCTTCTTGGCCCAGGGCTGGGCTTGCTCCTCATGGGCCTGTGCTGACCCCACCTCCTGAAGTCTGAGTCCCGGTGCAGTGCACCTGGACCTCCTGGAAAGGCCTCCTCCCTCAGGTATGTGAAACCCGACGCTCCCCTCCAGGGGTCTCTTCCCAACTCTCCCAACTTCTCACCCCAACCTCTAGTCTTTAGGTGCAGACCTCTAGCCTCTGACCCCCTGAGCTTGGACCTTCCCCAGCTTTGACCTCCCCCAGGTTCCCTGTAGCCCAGGAGCAGCAGAGCCTTATGTGTGAATGGCTCTCAATCCTTTTTCCAAGGGCAAGGGAGGGGGTGGAAGGGGTGGTGCCTTTGGGGTGGCCCTGCCCTGCCCTGCTAGGGTTTTAGAGTCTAGGAGCTGCATCCATATAGCACCAGAGCAAGGGGCCCGAGAGGGAAAAATTTGGCATTAGCATCAACCAGGAGAAAAGAATTCAACCAAGTAGTCAATAAATATTGAACTGAATTGACCTGAATAATCTAATAATAACCAAAGCTACGGTATATCAGGATTTATAGGACTGACACATCAGTTATATTTTTCATCTAATTTTCAGGTGACCTCTGGGAGAAGCACTATTATTTTTTTCATATTACAGGTGAGAAAATGGAGGTTCACAGAGGTCAAGGGACTTGCCCAAGGACACAAAGCAGGAAGGCGGCAGAGCCAGGCTTTGAACCCACCCGTGTGGGCCCGTGCCCCACATTCTTTCCACTTTTAACCATTTCCTCTCACTTCAGCCCAGTTTCCCTCTGTAGAAAGGGGATAATGACAGCACCAACTGTGTGGCCTGGCATCTTGGTAGCTGGAATTTCTCTGGGGCTCATAAAGTGCCAGGGGGTTGCTGGGACGGCCTTCAAAGTCAGGCCCCAGCCTGGGCGGGTCCTTGGTGCCTCTGGGTCCTCAGAGACCCCTCTCACCTTGCTTGGAAGGAGCTATTCGCAGAGAACAGCCACCCTCTCCCATTGTGTTTCCTGGGTTTGTGTCCAAGGGTCACTGTGCGCCTGGGCGATGCGCTTTATGAAATGCTGTTTTTCTCCGAGCGCCATGGAGCGCGGCCGCCTGCAGAGTGACCGAGCCGGCCCCCTGAGCCCTGCGCCCAGACAGTTCTCCTGCACACTCCTGCCGCCTCTGCATGTCTCAGAAATGCTTTTTAAGTGGCAGATACAGCTTATGCCTCCCCTGTGCCAACAGGGCACCAGGAGCGCTCGCAGCCAAGGCTGATGGCTGCCCTGAGACTCGCAGGCGGCTCCTTCCTGGAGACGCAAATGCTGAGGGCAGAGATCATGAAGGGGGTGGGAGTCAGGTTCTAGATCACAGAGGGGCTCCTGCTGACAGGCCGGTAGCCGTGGATACCGAAAGGCTCCACTGAGCCAAAATTCTTCCCCCATCCCGATCCTGGCCCAGTGCCTTACATTCCCCCATTAGGGCTCTTAGGGGGAAGGGCTTAGCTCCCAATGGCAAATGAGAATGCAAATGTGCTGTCTAAACTGGGAGAGAAGACAAAGCAGGACCCCCACTTCTTTTTGCCCTCCCCGCGGCGCCCCCCCCCCCCCCCCCCCGCAGGCCTGGGAAGCCGGAATCAGGCTGAGGGAGGCAGTGGACAGGGCGCAGAGCACTGGCTTGGAGTCAGGAGTAACCCAGGGCACAGCCCGACTCTGACTCTTACGGTCTCTAAGGTGGAGCCCGCGGGGGCATCCATCTCACAGAGCTGGGAGGACTGAATGGGAGAATGAGCATCAAGTGCATAGCTCAGTGCCTGCTTCCTGCTAAGTGACCCAGAAGAGGCCGAAACCCTGGAGACCCGTGGCCCAGGGTCCCATGTTCTCTCCGTCTGCCGTAGACCCCCTCAGCTCAGGACGGGCCGGGCGGGGGGCGCTATTTGCCCTGTTCATTTCTCCTGGCTGTAACCCCAGCGCAGGGGTTCCTTTCCCAGGGCACCCCAGCTCCTCAGTTGTTCCAGCCATCTGCTGAGACGGCAGGTTGCCAGTCCAGTCTCCCACCTGGGTCCCTCTCTCCTGCGCTTTCTTCATCCCTGGTTCAGCTGGAGCCTGTTCCCACCCCGCCTTGCCCTTGTCCATCAGTTCCTGGCCCACAGCTGGGCCCTGGGCATCTCCTGGTGCCTGTGCCTCTCACTGCAGGTCTGGTCTGCGGCTGCTGCGAAACTCACATGCCACCTGCAGAGGCCCCAGGAGCTGCTGGCCACTGTTTTGTTTCTTTTTTTTTTTTTAGAGGGAGTCCCTGAATCCCCCGAGAGTGTCAGTCTCAGCCCCGTCATTGTGCAAAGGGGCACGCCGAGTGCCTGGACAGCGAAGAGAATTTTCCGCCCGTCCTACAAAGTGCCTTTGCCTCCTCTGCTTACTGGCAGGAGCCATAGTTCTGGGGTTAGATGGGGAGAATACCCGAGAAGGATCTAGAACTCCAGGCAGAGCTTTCTCGGGAATTGAGGGATCCGTTGACGCTTCAGGGGCTCTGTCTCCAATAACCTGCTTTCTTGATGATCTAAGTGAGAAGCTGTGCCTTCATTATCCTAGTTAGCCTCCGAGGAAATAAAAATATGTCGCTCCTTTAACACGGTTTTTGAGCTATTTTGCTTTTACAACCATTCCCTTTCAAGTGCATTTAGCTTTAAGCTTCTTGAATCCTATTTAAGTACGTGGGGATAAGGCATCGATGAATGGAGTAATAAATAGAGAAATAAGAAGGGTTGTGAGTTCTCTCTCTCTCTACCCCGTCTCTCACTGAAGTTCAAATCAAATGCCCGACCCACACCAGCGCTGGGCCAGGCCCCCCAGGAAGGGGGATCAGCGTTCATCTGAGCTCAAGGTCTGGGAATGAGGTCTGTCTGGCTGCTCAGCCTGGACCAGCCCCAGGTCATGGCCAGCTTGGGGCCACCCTGGGACCTCAGACCTCATTTCTTAGACTCCTGCTTGATGAGTGTCTTGGTCAGGTTCTCTAGAAGCAGAGCCTAAGATGGGGACCTGAATGCCTGTAGCATGCTGAGGGAGTGCTCTCTGGGGAGAGGGAGTGAGGACACCTCACGAGGTGGGGCGGGGCCCTGGCGGCCTCCGCAGGAGTGAGAGAGCACTGCAGGGTTGGTCCCCCCTTAAGGAAACGGGGAGGCCTTTCGTATGGCCACACTGGAGGCCATTCATTGGCTGTCAGCTGCCTCAGGTGCTGGCAGATGGGAAGTATAACCTCCTGGGTGAGCTGAAAAGGGGCAGGTGGGGGCCATTGGCAGCCCCCACTCCCACAGGTGGAAGAATGAGTGCATCGTCCAGGAGAAGGCGACCTGGGCGGGGAACCTATTTGGACAACTACAGTGGCTCCGCATCTCCAGAATGGGCTTCTGTCTCCCTCTCAGGCTTCCACGTACCCCTGATTGAGGCTTTGCTGCTGGCCAAGCTCTGTGCTGAACTTTCATATCCCTCTCACTCATTTTTACAATAATCTCACAAGGCAGGGCTTCTGAGCACGTGTTTACTGAGGAGGCTCAGAGAGGCTGAGCAATTCATCGAAGGTCACACAGCTGCTGGGTGCCCTGGTCCCTCTGCTTGTGAGACTTGTGGGATTCCAATTCAGGGGACCTTCACTATCTCCTGCAGTCTAACTGCTTAGCATCTTCTAGATAGTTCCCCTCCTGGGTTACTGGCTCCATTGCACACATTATCCTCACCCATAGAAGTCACTCGCTTCTAGCTTCTGGGTCTATGCTCCTTTTGCACCCCGTAACTGCCCCTGGTCCTACCTCTGCTATCTTCAGGGGCCTGAGTCCTGTCAGGGGCTGGACATTTCTGACTTGCCCACAGATGACAGACATCTCACTGGGGAGAGATCGAGTTTGCCACCACCGTCTTGGCTGATACCTCCATCAATGTAGATCTTCCTAAAGACAACAGACATTTATCCCTGACAGTCAGAGGTACAATTGTAATCAGATGCTGAAGGCCTGAATTCTGTGTTGTCAACAAGTTGACAGGGCTCTTCAGTCAGTGGAAAGGGGCCAACGGAAAGGGTTGGGAGGGCTTTAAATAGTCCACCCTCTGCAAAAACCAGCTCCCCTGGGCCAGGGCTGAGCTTCAGCCACAGGGGCAGCAGGGTGGCTTGCAGGTCACATGACAGAAAGGGAGGAGAGAGTATGAAAATCTTAGGCAGAGTGCGAGCTGGCTCTGGGTCTAGGAAAGCAAACTGGATATGGGTGCAGAAAAGGGAGAATGACTTAAGGATGGTGAAGCCATTACTGAGCTGTCCAGTTCTTTTCTCTATCCTGGGCATGTGGGAGACTCACTCCTACCCCTGACTGCAGATAGGTAGGCTCATGTGTCTAGTTTTAGTCTATGAAATGCGAGTGGCAGGTATGTGTGTCAATTTCAGGCTGAGGAAATAAAAAGCACTTATGCAATTCTTCAGTCCATTTATTCCGTTGTTGAGGGATTATGGATAAGGCCTTGTGTTGAGATGGTGGAGCCACAAGATTGAGGAAGCCTGGATCACCAATTTTCACAATGGAGGACAGCTATCCCAGAGAGTTGCTAGACCCACCAACAAATAAATGTACGTGAGAAATAAACACCGTATGTTAAGTAGACCACCAAGACATTGGGGATGTTTGTTGTTGCAGCATATCCTATCCTGTCCTGTCCTGTCCTATCCTATCCTAACCTATCCTATCCTATCCTATCCTGACTAATGCAATTGCAGTTCATTGCTCACTTACTACGTGCCAAGTCTTATGATGAGTGCTTTACATGTACCATCTTACCAAATTCTTGCAGCTCCCCTTCCAGACAGGACCTTTTATTAACTACATTTTACAGATGAGGAAATAGGCTTAGAGGGATTACGTCACTCCCACAAGTTATCACACAGCTAGTAGGTGGCAGAGCTGGAAGTCACGTCCAGGTCTATCTGATTACAGAGCTGGGATTGATTGTTAACCCACCAGTTTCAGAAAGACCACCTTAGTTTTTCCCTGTCCTTATTGGGCTCCAAGAACCAGGGCTTGGTCAGACCCAGAGGAGTATTCGAAAGCTCTCTATAGAGTGCTCTAAGCACTAGCAGAGACCCTGAGTGAAGTCAGCCAAGGCCCACAAGCACACCAGCCTCTGCTTCCATGGAGTCTATAGTCTAGGAGAGGAACCAGCCAGGCAAAAGGGTGGTGGCTGGGAACAGGGGTGTGCGTGCATGTGCATGTGTGGGATGGAATGGGTTCAGTGAGGAGGCTGGTCTGATTGGAGGGCACAGTGTGCTGATGGGAGGAAGGAGGGTGTGCCCCGGGCCAGAGAGATAAGATGGAACCCCCTTGGCCTCTACTGGGAGAAGCAGAGTTGTGCTGGGTTTACTGGGGGCTACAGCTCGGCTCTCTACTCATCAATCCTTCCCAAGGGGCCCCTGGGCCCCTGACCTTTTGCTTGGGAGGCAGGAGACTGCTTCTCGAGTTATAAAGGGGGGCTAATGTCCCCGGTAAGCAGAGTAATAAATCCACTTGTGGATTGTGGTTCTATATACACTCTCAGATGGCAGTGAGCAGTGGGTGTTTGGCTCAGTTTTAGCTTTTGTAGAATGAAGAACTGACTTCTGAGGTGGGGGTGAGACCACGTGTAGAGCAGAAAGAGGTACACAGACATGGTTTCAAAGCAGCTTTTCCGATTTGCCCCCGAGTGACCTTGAAAAATCTCCTTACTTTCCATTGTCGGTTTCTTCATCTGATAAAATAAGGACACACACATTTCTCTTAAAGGTCACTTGTGAGGACTAAATGGCACACAGTAACTTTCTCTCCTTCCCCACTCTTTTGAGAATGCTCCCTCCAGCTCCGCTGGACAACAGAGCCCAGGCTGTAGGTTCTCTCTGGCTGGGGAGCTCTCCTTGGGCCTTTCTCTGGAACCACGGAGGAGGCCTGCCCTAGAAGGCCACCTGGGACCTCGCTGCAGGTGACCCTGCCTTCATCCAGAAAAGAAAGATCAACTTGAACATAAAGCTCCCCAACTTCTCCCAGCATCATGTCCCCGGAGGCAGTTAGCAAGCGGAGTAATGTATGGCTCCATTTTTAGATGTTGCCGAATTCCATTTGCCGGAGATCTGTGTTTTATTGCCGTATCAGTGTTTCTAAATTGCACTATATTTTCTTAGCTTGATGGGAATTTACAGCACTGGGATTGGAGTGAAACTGGGCTCTCCCTGAGGCTCGGAAATCGCTGGGGTCGATTGCTGTGGCTGCTGCCTCCCCCTCGAACTGTTTCTGCTAATTATTCATATTAAGAAGAATTCGAATCTGAGAAAGGATGCCCAGGAGGCCCACTTGGTGAGATATTCATGAAGGCCCGGAGGTGGGTGGCTGCTCCCCGTGGGGATCTGGGCTCCCCAGGATGAGGTGGGAGGGCTGTGGCATGGGGTGTGCTGAGGCGGAGATGCATTCCAGGCTGGGGAGCTGGGGAGGGCCCAGCCAGCAGCCAGCCTTGGGCCTGGCATGTCCCAGGGAGCGTTAGACATTAGGGTGACAACCAAAGTAACAGGAGGAATAATGCTGCACATTTGAATGTCTCTTTAATGGCTTCGAAGGCTTTCCATGTCTTCTTGATTCCCCTGTGGACAGGGACGATTAACCCCATTTTCCAGAGGAAAAAACCGAGGGCCCAGGGCCCCAACACACACAATGGAGCTGGGGTGAGAACTCAGGGCTCTCCACTGCACACTGGTGTGTACTCTCCCTCGTACACTTTGTGGGTTTTGTCCCCTCTCCATTTACACCCTGGAGACTTGGAAGGGGGGTGCCCTCATTTATGGAGCCCCTAGTGTGTCGGACTGTGCTAAAGATTCTGGCATCATCTCATTTAACCCGTCTAGAGGAGGGTGTTACTCTGCCCAGTTTGTGGAAGAGCCCCACGATGGTAAGTCACTTTTGCAAGGTCACAAAGGAACTCCTAAGTGGCAGAGCTGGAGATTTAGTCCCAGGAATACCTGATTCCAAAGCCTGCTCTTTGCCGCCGCGCTCCACTGCCTCCAGTGACACCAGCTGATTCAACTCTGGCTGATGTAGGAATGAGCTGCCCCAACGAAGGGTGGGAATCCTGATGCATGCTGGGAGTCAGGTGGTGCCTGTCTGGCTGGCAATCAGCAGGCACTGGGCTCGTATGACAAGGGTCAGGGTGCTCAGGCTACACCTGTACTTGAAATTCGCCATTTCCCCAGCTCCGGCCTCGCAGGATGACACGGTACCACCCAGGGCACTGGGCAGGGAGAGGAGGGAGTCCCACGCGGATCCAGCTGGGGACAGCAGGAAGTTCTGGTCTGTCCCTCTGGCAGGTCTCTGCAGTTTATCTCACTTGGCAGGGATCCTCTGTCTAAAAGCACGTCCGACGTTTTGTGCAATAAAGTTAATGGACTTCTCCATCTTAGAGCAGCTGAATTCTCTTGGAGCAGATGCTGAGGGTTATGGATGTTCTAATTAGGAAGCTGCCTTTGGTACAGAGGAAAGAAGGGGAGGCTTATGACGTTGCACACCCTGCAAAGACCCCCTGCCAAACTGTTTTCTCCAAGCTCGCTGGGGTAGACACGCTGCGGCAGAGGGAGAAGCTTCTCTCCTCTCCCACTTCCCTTCCAGCACCAATGGTCCTCCTGTTTCTAGAAGGGACCAAGGGAGCTAGGCGGGACGGCCACAGCCTCCCAAGTCTGAGCAACCGCAAACAGGGCTAAGTGTTGCAATCAAATACAACTTACAACCAAGTTAATCTGACACATTTATTGATGTGTATAATTGTTATTGGACTGCACTGCAATTAGACATAAATGGTAGGCTGTTCCTGCGAGCGACTATAATTAGTAATTCTTGTTTTTGGCCCAATCAAGTTTGGGTTTTTTTTTTCCTATAAGCCTAGAAGTTCCCGAGTGTCTGGAAACAGCATTGATTATTGACTGTTTCTGATTCACTCATTCATTTACTCATTCACTCACTTGTCAAATCTATGAAACGGAGGTCCCAGCCTGGAGGCCTCACTCCAATGCTTCCCGGGTGCTTGTGGGAGAGTTGTTCTACTTCTCTAAGCTTCGGTTTCCATGTCTGCAAAGTGGGTGTGATGTCCCTCAGCTCACAGGGTTATGGTAACAATTCTGTGAGATAAGGCATGCTAAGTGTTAAGCACAGAGTCAGGCTGGGAGCTGTCACTCATCTAGCTGAAGCATGTCATCATCATCATCATATCATCATAATTATATTATTAATGACAACTTCTCTTGCAAAAGAAAGAGCTGAGCTCTAAGAGCTCTCAAGCCTTTGATCATCAGATAAGAGGGCAGTTCTGAGCTCAGACGGGGTCTGTCTTTTGGACTTTGCAGGGGTTGGGGATCAGGGTTATGCAGAGGGCATGGAATTGGGTTGACATTTGGCTTTTGGTAATTCTTGTGACCTCATCCTTGCCCACAGGTGAGAGTGGCTGGGAAACCTCTGGTTTCCCCCGTATTTTGTCTCACCCCAGCCTGGCCCTTGGGAAGTGTGGGGCTGAGTGAGACGCCCCCGAGAAGGAAAGTGCTACCCACGGCAGAGGATCTTATTAAATGCTTGGCCCTGTTTCTGCCCCAGACGATGCTTTATCAGAATTTAGAGAAGGCTTCGTGACTTGAAGCTCTACTAGGGAGAAGGAGGGGAAGCTGAGCCTCACTGCAAACTAAAAGTAAAGGGTGGGTTTAGGCCAGAAGGACGGAAGTCGGCAACCTTTTAGAGGAAAAGCTCTCCACATCTGGAAGCTGTTAGGCTCAGAGGGGAGGGCCTGTGCTTCACCAACACACCTCACGCTGGGAGAAAACGGTCTGGGAGATGCCTGGTGCAGGCGAGCTCTCAAAGAAGCTGGAGCTGCAGGGAGGAGCGTGGGGGAGGCCTGGGCGGGGGCCTGGGAACCTGCACTGTGAGGGGGGACAGAGGGCCAGGCGAGAGCGAGCTCTACCCTGGCACTTGCTCGCTGGAGCTTGGGCACGGTACGCGGCCTGTCTGAGCCTCAGGCTGTGCATCGATAAAATAGGGGCATAGCAGATGCTGTCAGTGTCTTGCACATGTTTCCTGCCCTATCACTTAGGCACAAAATGCCCAACTTCCTACTGTTACCCCTTGCATTGCTTTCCCTGAAGCTTTATCCTGCCCTGGGGCCTGCCTTGCGGCTGGTGGCGGGCCAGAAGAACCAGGCATGGACAGCCTCCAGGGATCAGCCAAACCCAAAGATCGGAATATACCTACCCCAGCTCTCTCCCCTTGAATGGGAAACAGTAGAATATTATATACGGCTCCAGTGGTCCCTCATGCGATGCAGCCCCGTTGCTTCTCATATTTTATGTCCTGCTGGGTACTCATAACTCCGTCTTCAAGGGGTTCCCACTATTGAGGAATCGGGGACAGAGCCTGAGCCGGCCTGAGCTGACACTTGGGCCTTTGGAAATAAAGGACCAGAGTTCTCTTGGGATAGAGGTAGGACCTGGGGGCTTGTCTGGCAGGAAGCAGCACATTCCAGGGCAGGGTGGCTGCTCCGGAAACCCTCTCCAAGGGGCCTCCTCATCCCAAATCTGTCTGGAGGCCGAGGCAGGCAATAAATCCCTCGATGGAGCTGGTCCCAGCATGGGCCACCCTGCAGAAAGACTTCTTCAGCGGCCTCATTTGCATAAGATAATGAAACCGCAGTAAAAATAGTAAAAGAAAAAATGGCCTGGCAACTTTGTTTCCATAATGACAGATGCTTCTTAAACACTCAGCTTCTGTTTCAAAGGAAGTGCCATCAAGGCCCTGGGGGAGGGGTGGCTGGTGGGGAGGGGGGGCCATGTGCCCTGGTCTAGCCTGATTCTCAGAATGGCGACCTGCAGCCCCAGGTGCCCGGGCCCTGACCTCCTCCTGCCCCTGGCTCACTCCAGTTAGGCCTCGGGGACAGAGGCGGGAGAAGGGAAGCTGACAGACGGGCACAGAGGGACTCTCACAAATAGTAAACCCGATGTCTTACACCTAACATACGCTTTCCTAGAAAGCCTCCCTTCGCATGAGCTCCCTGTGCCAGTCAAAATGGGCAACCCCAATGCACAGGTGGGTAAACTAAGGCATATGAGTGAATGGTTCAAGGTCATCTGCTTAAAATTAAGATGGCAGAGGGACCTTCAAGCTCATCTCCGATTTAGAGTCCCTGTCTCCTGACACGAGCGGTAGGAGGCCCCTGCCACGGGAAGTGGCAGGAGCGAGGCTGGGTCCCTGGCCTGGAGGGTGGTGGGGACCGGCGGGAGGTGGGAGCCAACTCAACGGCTCTCAGCCCGCGGTGGTCCAAGTGGGGTGAGATGACCAAGGTCAAAGGAAAGGGGGCCCTTGACATGAAGGGCAGGGCTGTCTGGGGCAGAACTCCCCCGGCCCTGGGGCGGAAAAGAACCCAAGCAGAACCTGCTTCAGAACCATTGGGTCATGTCGCCTCCAAGCTGCCAGGACTCTGCAATGACGGACTGAGAAGGAGAAATAACAACTGTAACGACGATGAAGATGATGAATAAAATAACAAAGAAGGGCTTGTTCCCCCAGCTCCGAAGGGATTCTCCGGTCTAGCCTCACTAGGCTAAGGGCACGGGGACCCCTTGCCATACACCACCTTTGCTCTGAGTGTTCATTGCAGAGCCTTAGTTTCCTGATTCAGTGAAAGAAGGGTGGGCAGAAAGAGGGCTGAGCGAGGTCTCAGGGTACAGGCGGTTCTTCACTCATGCAAGGTGCCAGTGGGCATCACCTGGCTTGTCAGGAAGGGATCCTCAGGGAGCCACTGAGAAGGATGCCCAGCGCGACCCATCTCCCCAGGCTCCGCACCGGACTCATGCAGTGGAGACTGGAGCCCACTCCCTGGAGCAAGCCGGGGCTGGCGGCTGAACCGGTACACTCAGGCAGAGCCTGGGGCCCCCCTCGCGCCCAACTCCATGTCTGTCTGGCGGTCCCTTCCCATGTTCCCTCCTCCAGCCTGTGGAATCTTCAGCCTAATTGGGGAGGTGGTGGAACAGGAACAGGGCCATGTATCCTTCCACGTATTTTGGGTCCAACACTGGGACCTAGACCTTTGGACTTAAAGGCTGAGTATTTGGCTGCTTTTGTTTTCTGATTCCTCCGTATCTGGGCTAGCTGGCTCTTGACACTGGGGAGGGGCCCAAGCATTTGTTACTGTCCCTCTATACAAACAGCTATCATGGGCTGCCAGGCACATACAATCTCACTAAATCCTGTGACAACCCTTTGAGGTGGGTCTTGGTCCCCCCCATTCTGCAGGCAAGGAAACAAAGTTTAAAGGACATGCAACAAGGGACAAATCCCAGGCAGGGGGTGAAACTCCAGAGTCCCCGATCATACTACTTGGTGGGGCTTGTCATCAGGCTCAGCAGAGGGGCCCTGAGTGATCTTGAATCTTGAGGGACTCTGGGAGTCCCTCCAGCCTAGATATCCTGGGGTTACATGAGAGGGAAGAAGATTGGTGTGCAGGAGGAGGCGCAATTAATAATCATTTAAGATGGGGAGAGTTAAGGCATCAAAGGGGGCAGGTTCAGCTCTGTGCTGATGTAAATGGGGTGGGCAGGGTCTGGGCCTTCAGAGCTTGGAGTAGGAGGGTGCCCTGAGGCCTGTGCTGGTCACTGCCCCCTCTGCAGCTTGGCTACTTACTGCTGGGGTAGTGGACTCCAATCTCAGCCGCGCCTGGACCCATTAAGCAAGAACCTTCATTTTTACGAGATCTCTCAGATACACACCCTTTTCTGAGAACGTCCCCATCCAGCGCCCTCTGCTCAACAGGGGGGCAGGCAATTGAGATTGGGACATTCTCACTCTCGCTCGTTGCTGTCGGGTCATGCAGCAAGGCAGACTTGACCCAGAACTGGGGTGGCTATTTCCGGCCATGACCCGGAAAGGAGAAAGGGAGGGTGAGGAGGAAGGTGAAGAGAGAGGGAGAAAAAAAAGGGAGGGAGAAGCTCGACTGGGCTTCCTTATCATGTAGTCCCTTTTTGCTGCAGTTAGAGTAAGTCTTTGTTCATGCGATCCCTGAGCGAGGAACCTTCTTGAAAGTTCTGCTCTTGAGAGCCTGGTGCATTAGAACGAGGAGCAGGTCTCCAGGTCCCTGGAGACAGGAGGAGCGTGAAGGGGATTGGCCGAGGAGAGGCTGAGGCAGAAACAGTCCAGCTAACAGCAACTGGGGCCTGCGCCACGACAGTCACATGCTGCCCCCACCCCGATGCCCACCTTGAGCTCTGGCCTCCTGATTCCCCTCCCTTCCCTGCTTTATTTTTCCTCCATTAGCAGGTGGCAGGGGAGGGACAAGTTTCAGGACCTCACATCTTAAGGAGGAGGGTTCTGGGAGGGGCAGAATGACGAATGTGTATGGGAGCCAGGTGACCCCGTTTGGTGTTCCAGCTCTGGCTGGGGGTGCCGCGCTGACTGGTGGTGTGACCTTGAGCAGGCCCATTCGCTTCTCTGATCTCCTGCTCCCTTCACTGTGAAGTGGGGTGTAACAGTGCCTAGCACAGAAGGTCAGTGTTTAATTCCTGGGAAATGTGTATAAAGGGCTCCCAGCGATGCTTGGCTGGTAGAAAGTGCCTGGTAATGAGGGGTCCATTTTCCTCCTTGGGGAGAGAGAGAGAGAGAGTGCTCAGTGTCTGGGAGGGCCCCCCAGAGGGAGATGGGCTCTGAGAGGTGGAGTCAGGGGCTTCTCAGGGAGGCTGGGTGGGGGGCAAGAAGGTTTTTTCCTTTCTCTGCCCAGACCAGAGGCAATCAGGGCCACCCCACTATCCTGAGAGGTCTGGCTGACCCTGCTGCATACCTCAGAGTGTCACCGACGGGCTTCTGGGCCAGGCTCTGAGCCCCGGCGGGGGGAGTCCCGCTTCAGCGCTCACCCCTGTATTCCCAGAGAGGACTCAGCATACAGCAGTCCTGATTCTCCTCCTCTTCCTCCTTTTTCTTAATAAAAATTACTATCCCTTATTGTTGGCTTATGATACGCCCAGCCCTGTGCTAAGTACTTAACGTGCGTTTTCTCATTTAACGCCCCACAACCACGCTACAGGAGGTGGTGGTGGCTGGGGTGAGGGGGTGGCTCATGATCATGCATTTTGTTGATGAGGAAATTGAGGCTTAGGGATATTAAGTTGCTTGTTTAAAGTTATACACCTAGTAGGTGGCAGAGCCGGGAGTCATATTCAAAATATTTGTTTAACTCTATAAATGGATGGATGGATGGATTGAGGGTGGGTAGACAGGTAGATGGATAAACAGAGAATTGGTTGATGAGTCAGTAGGTGGATGGAAGGACATACATAGGTAGTCAGGTGGATGATAGTGGGTGGATGGGCGCATGGATGGATAGACAGATGAATGAGTAACGCTGTGCCTGTCTGTTTACCTCTGTGGGGGACCTCATTCCTACCAGGCCCCTCCCTTTTCTCTTGGTCATGTCACCCCACTCCCTTCTGGCCTCGGAGTCTACTCTGAACCCCACCGTGCTCACTCCGAAAGAACGGGCCTTACCTCTGCCTCCCGATGGCTGACAGATATTTTTCAACCCAGGGACTCTCCCTGCCTCTCACTTGGCTTGGACCCAAAACCTCATCCTGGGCTGTGTCTCCAGGCTGGACCAGAGTTTTCAGACACTGTAGTGTATGGGGTCTTGAACTCCTCTCCATTCTGCAGGGATTTCTGAGGCTTTGGCTTGCCTTACCTGATACTTGTCAGCTGGTGGAAAAGCAGGGTTCATAGTTTAGATCTTCCCAACCCATGTATCTTCCTATGGAACTTTCCAGTTTTCTCAACCCTTCTAAATAAAAAAACCCAGGTACTATGATATTATTATGTGGCCCTTCGCTCCCTCTGGTCACAGCTGATTGAACCAAGCTGGACCAATCACAGTAACTCAGGAAATTAGAAGTGGTGCACCTTTGGGCTGAAAGGTGATATAGGGTCAGGGTCTGAGCTGTGTTGGGGTCTGAGGCAAGGATGAAAGGGTACAATATGTGTCAAGAACTTAGCACAGCAGCTGCCACGTAGGAACTGCTCAGTTTAGCTATGATTATGATGATGTCATAACTTCGTGGGTGGTGGGAAACCGTTGCGCTGGAGCAGTGGCAGCAGCAGATGCTCGATCCTGGCGTTCTGAGCCCTAGAATGCAGCTCTGGGGTGTGCTTTTGCCTCACGGTTCTAGTACCATTCTCAGTGATGGCCGCTGCCTGGGGTCAGTTCTGTGTTTCTCCAGGAACCACTGGAGCCCCAGCGTGGCCTGGCTTCCTCCTCTCTTCATGGATTTTGTAACCATCTGTGTTCAATCCCTTCCTGCTTCACATGCCCCAACCTGAACCCTTTTTAGATGTACAGCTTCATCTCCCAAGAGTAGTTGACTTAGAGCTTTCTCATCTCCAGTTTGCAAAAGCTCAGGCAAGATCTCTGACTGACCAGGCGTGGAGAAGAGGCCTGCTCATCCTCCCCAACTGCACCCAACGCGGCAGAGTCGCATGAGGACATGGCAGCTCCCAAGGCAGCCACGTGGATGGAGGTGAGTTGGGGAGGGACATCACCACGAGGAGGGAAGACAGAGGTCAGACACTGCCAAGGACACACGCTGCAGCCTCCATACCTGAAATGGGGGCCAGGAGCCCGGGCTGGAGCCACCCACCTGCTCATCACCAGGGTTTCTGGACAGTCAGCCTGGCGTGAAGATGCCACTACTCAACTGCCCAGCGCCTTCCAGGTGCAAGGAGGGAAGGGAAGCAGAAACCACAGCGCGAGAGGCCCCTGTTTTCTAGAAACATTTCTTTATTTAAAATTTAAAACCATAGTACTTCATACAGCAAACTGTGCACTTTGATATATCACAGTGTCTTAAAAAGGAAAATAATCGGATTTGTTTGGAAATTTATTTACATTAGCCTAGAATGATTGGCAAGTAACACAGTTACTATGAAACCCAAATTGTTACAAAATGTTTACAAAAAACTATATTCATAGAAATTCTGCATGTCCACAAAGGGCACCCCCTGAATGGCCCAGAGACCAGTGTGTGGGAACCATGTGGTGTGGGAGCGGGGACGGCGTCCAGGCACTCTGGTCTGGGTGGTGGGACCGGCCAGGGGTCTCGCATGGTGCTGGCTGGGGGCTCAGCCCAGGGGCTGAGAACCCAAGTCCCCATCATGCGAGGCCCACCAGGCAGAGATGGGATGGGGGTTTGGAGCACAGTGACAGGGCTCTCCTCAGGGGTCTGGGTACAGATGTGCTCTGTCCAGCCCCCCTGGGGCAGACCCAGAGTTAAGTGCAGACCAGCCTGATGCAAGGGCTGAAGCAGAGGGCAGGCTGCTGACCACATGGAAGCGCACTCCAGATCTCTCTCCTGCATGCTCCAGAGATGCTGACCTGTGACAGGGCCGGGCCACGAACGAAGGGATCAGCGTTGCAGAGAGCGGGCCAATCTGCAGGCAGGGAGGTCTGCAGTTTCTCCTGGGGGCTCTCTGCCAACTGCCCCGCCGGGGCAGATGCTCCAGGGGAGAGAAGGCAGACGCCTGGCATGGGCTGTGCTACGCTGTGCTTTGTTGGTTTCTCATCTTTCGCCCATGTCACTGCTCTGCTCACATCTGTTAAGAGCTGGCCTCTGGGTCACATGGGGCTGGGGAGGTTGTCTGAGGTGGGACAGACTCTAAGGCGGCATTGCTGGGTCTACAGCTGCTTCCCTGCACCTGGAGGCCTCAGAGTTGATCTGTAAAGTAGAGACACACTGCGGGGTGATGTGAGGTCTGTTCTAGAAGGCAGGGGGCTGGGGGTCAATAACGAGAACACTGGGATGTCATACTGGCATGCTGGCAATGTCCTTGGGGTCACTCTCTTTAAAAAGTGCTTTCCCTAGCCACGCACCATGTGCACGTGTGGGGGTGAGAATCTGAGGCAGAGGCCATTGCCACCTGCAATGCTCCGGCCTTTTCAGGCTGTTTCAGGTGGAACCGGATGTCTACCTGGCAGTTGTGCAGACAGGTGTCAGAGCAGGTCTCAGGAGCCAAGTGCTGGCATGACATTGCTCCCAAGTCACAGGCCCTGCTGTCCTGCTTCAGACACTCTCAGATGGAGATGAGGCTCCTTCGCCATGCCTGTCCCTCCCCAGGAGGCACCTGCTGGGCAAAGGCCCACCTGCCAGCCTCCACGGCCCCGCCCTCTTCCTCAGGGTCTGCAGTTCTGGCGTGTGCGGGCCTTTCCCATCCCCACGGGGTGCCCTGCAGCCCCTGCCCCGGGCAGCCTCTGTCCTGGACTGTGCTGCTGTAGCCCCCATCTCTCACCTGGTCCCCACCCATACTGGCTGGGTTATGTACACTCTGTGTGCAGACGTGCGGGGAGGGGTGCGTATACACATGGGCTACAGGTCATATATACACTGTGCATATATATATATACAGCATATATATATATCTTTTTACATTCATATATATATTGTACAGAACATTCACCTTCTACCAAAAACAGTTTTGTGACTTCACGTATGGCCTCAACTCTGAAATTGTAACTCCAGGGCAAACACAAGACTGACACGAAGGCTTGAAACCAGCACGGGGACAGAGGGCAGGGCTCTTCCACAGTGGCGAGCAGTGGGGCCCCTTCCAGAAGTGTCCACCCAACTTGGGAGACTGTTCCAGATGTGTCTATTCCAGAGGCCTGTCTACAGGGTTGGGCTCATTTTTTTGCATCTGTCTACAGGGTCGGGCCGGTCCCAGGTGTTAAGTCCATACAGTGATTTTGACCAGAGTTAGGCCCTTCCCATTGGCACTCCATACAGGACCGTTTCAGATGCAGGCCAGAGTTCAGCCTGTTTCCAGATGTTTGTGCATCGAGCTGGGGATGGCTTGGGCAGGGATCAGCTTCATGCCGAGTGGGGAAAAAGCAGCCACAAACCCCACACAGTATCCCCTGGAAAAAAAGGCAGGGAGGGAGCCTCTGACTGTCTTGGCCTGACTTCCGCCTGCTGAGAGCTTAAGGAGAGGGGGTGATGTCAAGCTATTTGGAGTTTTCACCTAATCCTGCCAGACCCCTGCCAGTGCCCAGGTGTGAGCCAGCGTGCTCCTCTACCTTCGCTGTGATGGGGGTCTGAACGGTCACAGCAGGGAGACCAGTAACAGGTCAGAGGGAGAGAGATAAGAAGGTCTCACTGTCCAAAAGCCCAAGGGTCTTGGTGGGGTGCGTGTGTTTCTCCTCACTGCTGCCCCCCAACTTGGCCTTGAACAGGTTGAGAGGAGGCACTGGCCTTTTGAGGTGGGAGATGGGGTGCAAGGTAGGAGCACTCCGTGGGGCGAGACAGGGACAGTCTAGCACCTGCTCAGGCAAGTCCCCTCTTCTGCTCCATCCACACCAGCTCTTACACTCCCCAGCGCTCCCCCTGACCTCAGTGCCTCTGTGCATGCACCTGTGCGTGCCCGCTATGGCTCAGTCCATGCCCGCTGGCAGGTGGGCCCAGACTTGAATTCCACTTGATCCACCTTGCTGGTAGCACCTTCTCCCACCCCCACCCCCCAAGATGTAGCAGAACCTTCAGTACCTGGGAGAGACACAGCTCACACTCGGACAGAAGTGGTTTCCACTGCACTTGGAACCTTGGGCTGGTCTCGAAGATAAACATAGGACATCAGCCAGAAGTTGAACATTAGCCACACATATGGACATAAGGCTTGAATAGGAGGGAAGATCAGGCAGCATGTCATCCCACTTCTGTTTTGGAGCCCAAAAATCATTTCAGGACCTTTGGGGGCCTTCCCTAACTCAATTGTATCTCTGATATCCACCATTCTTCACTTCTTCGATGAGAAGTCTTCCTACCCCATGCCACTGCCTTTTCTTTCTCTCATCACAGTCTATGTGCATAGCCTCAGAAGAACACAGCATGTTCATGGAGTGTTATACACAGAGGCACACACACGTGTGTGCGCGCTATGAGCATGGATGTGGGCGTGTGCTAAGAAATTATATTGGATGAAGAAAGACAGTGGTTAAGATCTGTGGTTGATGAGAGCAAATGGGCAAATACTTTCATTAGAATCCTGTTACCTGGAAATTGCAAAAATATGTCATTTTCCCCTTCAAACAGGGCACTCTGCCTAGAGCAAAGGAGTCACCAGCCATGAGTCCCTGAAGTTTTGCCTGCGCTTGGCCAGTCTCCTTGCGCCTATGCCTAGACAATCTCAGCAAATCTTTGTGACCAAAGATCTCTCCCCAGGACAGAAGTGCACACAGACCCTGGTTCCCTGCTTTGCTGATTGTCCGTCTCTGCTCCTGCAGTGAGCTGGAACATATGTGTGCATCTGAACACAGGTGTGAGCCTGCATACACTCACGAACTCCAGTTCCACATGACTTCTCACATACAACAGGCACTGACCTCGCTGCATGTCTGTCTGGCTGTGTCCTCTGTCCCGCTCTCTGCTGCACACATGAGCCCATACACACCTGTGCACATATGCTTACTTGTGGGCCCCTTGGTGACATGGCTTCTCCTTTAAAATGTATTTGGCAATGCTGCAGGTTTTATCCTGTCTTCTACCTTCTGCCAGGTGGTGCACACACACATGCATGCACACATACACACACACGTGCATGCATATATATACATATACTCACCAGAGCCCCATTATGACATGGCTTCTCCTGTTTTTACATGTGTAGGGCTCTGCTGCTTGCCCAGAGTTGTCTCCCTCATCCCTAGTTCACACACATGCTCATGTGTGTACCCTTGCACAGAGCAGAATCCAAAGGATTCTCCTATTATTGCATGCCCTGGATCCTGTACATGTCCAAATCTGTTCTTCTCTGCCAGACCCCAGAACTCACACATACAAGACACAGATTCACACTTATGCACACACACACTCCTGCACCCAGAAGCTCACGACAGCATGGCTTTTCTTATCATTACGTGTGTCGGCTACGCTGCATGTCCGGCCTCTTCTCCCACCTCCAGTGCACACAGCCTGGCAGAGCTGCTCTGATTCTGGGAACCAGCTGGTTTGGTCCTGCAGCTCAGTTTGTGGGAGGGACAGTACTTATCACATGAGTCCACTGTGCTCTCCTGCTCTGGAAGTCCCTGGGGGAGCTAGAGATGACCCTTCACCCAGCTGAGAAGGTCCTTGAGGCCGAAAGGTAGCTCTTCCCTAACCAGGCTCCTCAGGCAGAAACAGGAGAGAGGTCGGAGTGGGTGGCTGGTGCTTCTGGGTTGCTGCCCAGAGTCACTAGTCCACTTCTCCTGCTCAAGGACGGCCCTCTGCCCTTGGCTGTGAGAAGCCCTGCTGGCCCCATCACGTTCTCTTTAAGGACACTTTGCTCCTAACCCTTCCGTGTCTTATTCTTTTTCCAGAATCTTGAAGTCATAGATCTCTGGAGCACCCATCACAGCTAGCTGGAACCCACAGATCATCTGGTCTACTCCTCGCTTGCGCCCCATCTGCTACCACTTCTCTGCTGAACGTCCATGTCCCACAAGGTCCCAGCTGCTCTGGACAAGAGACCAGGGCCAGGGGGGCCTTGTGTCTCTGGATGGGCTCTTTGGTTATTTCTCCAGGAAGCAGCTTCTCTTCTCCCGCCCTTGGGGCCTCTACCAACCATGGTTTCCTGCCCCTAACAACTTTCATTTTGAAACTATCATCAGGTTTGGCAAGTCCAGGGTGCTGGGAGTTCTTTAGGGCCCCTCGAGTTTTCCTCACCTACCCCAAAGTTAGCCTGTGTAGTAGGACCTGGACCCCTCTTTTGAGGAGGACTGACTTGACTTTCACTTTTAATCTAGGCTACACTTCCTCCAAGATGACCGAAGGGTCTCAAGACCAACTGGCCAGCAGCGGGGAGTTGCTGATGAGGAGATGGCAAAGAGCCCCAGCTCCCTAATGCCATCAGGGTTTAAAAAACAGCTTGGGAACCAGCAAAGTAAGAACCGATGACTTCAGGGGCCTGTGGGATTTCCATGGAATCCATGGGTCCTCTGGGCTTCAACTGTTGGCTGAGTCTCTGGGCATCCTTTGAGAGGTTCAGAGGGTCTTCTCTCCTCTGGCCAGAAAGTGGAGAAGAATTTGCTCTGATCTCTTCCCCACTCTTCTAGAGAAGTGGGGGCCATTGAACATGGTCTGTTAGAATCCCTGCCTCTATGAATTCTCTTCTCTTCCAGGCCCCAAACTCCTCTTTTCCCCTATGGGGCCCTTTGCCTTCAACTTGGCACAAACAGGGGCTGCCACAGGTGGTGCTAAATCCAGGAGTTCAGAACCATGTGAGCAGCCCTGGGGACATGAATTCTTCTCTCTGCCCAGGCATGTGCGATGGCCATCCTCCTTCGGCTCCCACCAGCAGCCCAGCTATAACATCCTTAAGATGCCCGGGGTTCATGTCTCTGGTCTCTTAGTCAAGCCGCAGGAGGTCTGGGCTCTTGGGGAAGGAGTGGCGATAAAAGAGTGGTTTCTATTTTCTTTGGCCTCTGCAGGGCCACGGTAAAAACTTCTGACTGTAGAGGAAAGTTGAGGAGCAGGTGAGTTTGGCCTGAGAGAGGCATGTGCTTCCTTTGGCCTTGGCTGTCTCAGCTGGCAGCTTTAGAAACCCATTGAAGGAACAGGAGGAGAGTGAAGCCCAAGCAGCTGGCCTGAGGGCCTGCTGGCTTCCCAGTAGGTAAGGGCAGAGGGCTCCTGGCCCAACAGGCAGGGAGCAGCTCTGGTCCCCAAGAGCAGTGTGGGGACAAGGGACATTCCTTCCAGCCTCCTTTGTTTTCCTCCGCCCTGCCCCTCAGGCCTGCAGTCCCCACCCTGCCAGTGCTTAGGGGAATACGGGGGCCAACGATGTGCTGCAGGTCATGCTGTCCTTGCCCGGAAGCCGGCGATCATTGAACGTGTGCATGTTGATGACAGCGTCTGTCTTGACCATCATGGGAGGCTGCGGCTTGTGCTTGACCCGACGCTGGCAGGTAAGGGAGAAACGGATCTCATCGGCCACGGTGCTGCAGAAGGAACGCTGGGGTGGGGGTGGGAGGAAAAGATGGGTGAGGCCTGGCCCTGCAACTCCAGCCCAGCTCCTGCCCTTGCTCCCGAGCCTGTGCCAGGGCCACCAGGTCTCTCTCACCCCTTCACCCCACCCACCCTCTGCCCCCCTGCAAGATGATTAGTTTGTGTAGCAGCCTACAGAGCATTACATTCTTGTTCGGAGACTAAGGTAGTAGGGCAGGTAGTATCATCTTACCCCTATGTTGCATACAGATGAGCAAATCAAAGCTCTGAGTGCTTTCCAATGCACATGTATTCAAGTTTGAGGAGTTTACCTGCCCACCTCTTCTCCCCTATCTTAGGAGAGCAGGAACCAGCCAGTTTGCTCCCTGTGAGCCCGGCCCTGAGCACTAGTCCTGGCCCAGAGTCAGGGCTCAAGAAACACTCGATGAACGTGTGGGTGACCCCTCTCCTGGGAGGGCTTCCAACTAAAGGGAGATTCTCAGTGCTCCCACTCAGGCGAGTCCAGCATGTGCTTCTCAAGGTGGGCATCTGGGAGGTAGGGCCCGGCAGGACAGTTGGGTGGCGGTGGTCTCCTCTAGTCCAAGTCCCTGTGAGTACCCGAGAGGGACAGCAGAAGTGCAGCATCACCCGCAGCTATCTGATGGCAGAGGTTGACCCGCTGCTTGCCTGGAAGGCAGCGGGGACTACCCGTGCCTCAACTTACGCAGTGAAGCCAGGGCATCAGCACCCAGGCAGCCTGTGCAAAGGCTCTGCGGTGCCGGCGAATGGCCCTTGGCCTCAACTCCTGGCTCTGCCTCTTGCCAGCTGTGTGACCTCTCCAAGCTTCCCCTTGTTCACCCACTAATCACAGAATGTCATCCCTCACCTCCCTCTCTTTGTTCTGAAAATATTGATTGATTGACACTATACTATGTGCCAGGCCACTCTTCTAGGTGTTAGGCCTGCAGCAGTGAAAATGACAGATAAGGTCCCAGCCTTCAGGGACCTTAGGGTCTAATGATGGAACAGAAATAGGTAATAAACATATGAACAAATAATTTCAGGTCATGATAACTATTATTAAGAACAAAGCAGTGAAATGGGTTAGAGAGGGGCTGGAAGCAGGGACAGGTGGGAAGGCTACTTGAGAGGTGACAGGTGAGCTGAAACTGCATGACCAGAATATGGCACTCTGGGCGAGGGTCATCTCAGGTGGGCAGAACAGCACGTGCAAAGGCCCCAGGCTGAAACACGTTTGGTGCATTAAGGACTGAAGGAGAGGCCAGTGTATATGGAGCAGAGAAGGGGTGGGGGAGGGTGGGAAGGAGGAAGTCAGAGGTGTGGGCAAGGGCCAGGTCCTGTAGGCTTTTTGGTGGAATTTAGAGCTCATCCCAATTATAATGGAAGTTCCTAAAAGAGTTTTTAAAAAATGTACTGTAATTTTTTTAGCTGTTTGTGATTATTGGACATTTTGTTTTTTCCTTATTTTTTTCATGTGATAATTCATACATCGCTGAACATCTTTGTAAATAAAACCACACATATCCTTGGCTGCTTCTCTTGGGTGCACTGCTGACTCAGGCTTACTGGTTTTAAAGGCCTCCGTTTCCCTTTCGATGCATGTAAAAGCTGCCTGCTTTTAATGGCCCCCCGTACACACGACTTCACTACAGTCTCTTTCTACGCTGGCCGTGCATCACTCTGTGCTTTGCTGTGAGAGGCGCTCCCCCAGCACAGCAGCCCTCGGCTCAGGTGCTCACTGAAACCACTCTGCACACTTCCTTAAGATGCCGATGCCAGGCTCTACCACAGACCAATTAAAACAGAGTCTCCGGGAGTGGGGCCAGGGCATTAGCACTTAAAAAACTCTCTCCCTGTGGTTCTAATTTGCTCCCTGGACCCAGAACCACTGACCAACTACGCTTGGATGAATCAGACAGGTTCTCCCGTCTGAACACTGGGGCTGGACCTCTTAACCCTTTTCTTTTTTAAACTTTTAATTACAGAAATTTCCAAATACATGCAGAAATAGAGAGAACAGTATAATGAACCCCTATGTAACCATCACCCAGCTTCAGTAATTACCCCGGAGGGTTTTATGCAGGGAAAGGGCATGGTTTGAATCAAGTTTTAAACAGGGAACCGGCTGTGGATGGAGAACAGGTGGTAGAGGGAAAGCGTGGAGGCAGGAAGGCCAGACTGGAGGCTGTGGCGTGGCCTGCGCTAGAGAGGAGGGGGCTGGGCCTGGCACGGAGCCACGGGAATGGGAGGTGTGCTCAGGGTCGGTGTAAAGTGGGACTGGCCGGCCTTCCTGGTGGGTGGGAAGCAGGGTGGGCTATGATGAGAACGGGGTCAGACGGTACCACGTGCCTGGCACGCAGGATGTGAGACACCAGCCCGAGTCCTGTCCTGCACTGCCCACCCCCCTGCCCCCCACCCCGGCCTCCTGCGCAGGCACCAGTGTGCGGAGCTCACCTGCTCTCGCTCTGCAGTTTTGCGGAGCTTATACACAAACTCGCCCACGGCCACCAGCACCGATAGAACCAGCCCGGCAGCCAGGACGATGAAGATGCCCCCGATCTTCTGGATGCCCAGGGCGCTGGCCTCTTTGTTCTCCTCCTCAGGACACCCGCTGCCCCGCCACCACTTCTCCTTCATGATGTGCAGCTTGTCCTCCTCCTGCAGCTGCAGGATGGCAATGGTGATCTTGTCCCGGTACGGGGAGCCTGAGTTGGGAGGAGGGGACCGGTGTCAGCAGCACTCGGTCCATCCTATGTGCTCTCGACGACACCCTGGTTGGTGTCGGCCACCATCTCTAACACTCTTGGTGAATTCATAAAAAGGGGGACCCCACTGCCAGGAGTCCTCTCATTATATATGGCACTTGGGCGGAAGGAAGGGTCCCCCACTGAGGCAGGGAGACTTGTCTATGGATCCCTGTTTTCATAGGCTCTGGATGGCACACTGTGTCTGGGCTGTCTCAACAGGGGTTAGGCTAGGGAGAGCAAGCGTGACTTCTGAACTGCCCCCACCTCTGGGTTTGCCCCAGTTCTCTGCTAAAGCTGGGGGCGGGGGTTGGGGGGGTGGGGACCTCACAAGATATGTGGCTCCACTCGTTCATGTCTGGGCAGAGGAAATGCCACCTCTCTAGGCTCAGGAGGATGAGCTGGGAGTGGGAGCAGGAGACTGGGTGTGGGGGCGGGTGTGGGGGCCTGGTCCCGCCCTGCCTGTGCCCCCCCAACCCTGCCCCCTGCCCCGCCTGCAGCCCCTCCTCACCCATGGGCGTGCCGATGCCGTAGCCCTTGGAGTCGATGAGGCCCCCGATCTGGGTGAGGTTGCAGTTCCTCTGGGTGACGTACTCGATGGTGGTGGACTCCATGAGCAGCGCGTAGTCCGCCGTCAGCGTCCGCTGGATGCCCTCCTCGTTGTTCTTCACCAGCGCCGAGGGCTTGCTGCTCATGAAGGCCCACATCTTCTCGAAGGTGGAGATCTTGGATTTCTGGGCCATGAGGGGAGGGGTGGTGCACACACAGTTACCAGGGACCAAGCACTGCTCACCTGGCCTAACAGGGCTCCGGGCAGGGAACAGTCCACAGCGCTCAGCGCAAGGGAGCGCCAGCCGTTGCTCAGGCAGGGACACCGGGGCCCTGGGAGGGCAGGTCCTGAAACACCCAGCGGGTGAGTGATAACGCCAAGATTCAGACTCAGGCCCACCTGTCTCGAAACCCTTGGCTCTTGGCCACAACACAGGTGGTTTTCACACTGGCTTTTAAAAAATTAATTTTCTTTCTCTATTTATTTATTAAGTGATTACATGCGCAGGCGCTGTTCAAAGAGCTTTCCTGCATTTATTGACTCTTCACAGAAAGCATAGGAGGCAGGTACACGAGCCCCATGTTACAGATGGGGAAACTGAGGCATGACTAAGTGACGTGCCTAAGGTCACTCAGATACCAAGTGGCAAAGCCAGGCTTGAAATCCAGACCCTGCGGCTGCAGGGTCCATGCCCCCAACCACTGAGCGGCACTGCCTCCCAGAAGCCACTGTCAGGGTAGAGAGGGAGAGGTGGAGGGCAAGGAGGGCAAAGCTCAATGGCTTCTGGGCTCCCCCTTCAACCCCAGCGGGCCCCTCTCATGCGCTGTGTCTCGGGGAGATTCTGTCTGAGGTGAGGGTTCCCGTTCCCCTTCATTACAGTGAGAGAGAAGCAGGGTGAGAACTGCAGAATGGGGAGTGGTGCGGGCTGCCAGAGCAGGTTTCGGCTGGCACCCCACCCCTTTGTCCTCAGAGTGTCCCTGGGCTAGATGCTGCTGTATGAATAGACCCAGCATCCCTAAGACCAGGCCCGGCGGGTGGGCTGCTGTGTTTCCGCGGACTGGCCGGGGAGACCCAGAGAGGGCACTAGGGCCAGGAGAGGGGGCTGACGCTGAATGTCCCCTGCTGCTGAGGAGACCAGGCAGACCAGGGTGCATGGCCTTCATGAGGTTTCTTGGGAAAGCCGTGCATGCCACCTGCCTGCTCCCAACGGGGATGGGCCCCCTCGGATCCCAGGGGAGCAGGTGGCTCTGCAGGCCCCACCGTACTGGCAGTTTCCGAGTCTGGCTGTGCCTGTCTGCGATGTCAGCCTGTCTGACTGGCAGCCGGCCCAGAGCCGGTGTGCATGATGGCATGGGTGTGCTCAAACAGGCTGGCGCAGGGCTGGGGGATGGACAGGAGATGGGGAAGAAACTGTGTCTGCCAGCAGTGGGGACGGTCGGGGTGGGGAGAGGCTGGGAGGAAGGTGTGCCTTCTACTCTCCAGATGCTTCCTGGCTCTGCGAGGATGGTCCCCTATGAAACTGGCTCCTGTAGACTCAGGCAAGCCAGGGGGAGGGGAGGACCCCAAAGCCACACGCAGGGCCCCACTTGGAATTCCATCTGAGCCCAGATTCAGTCAAATACCAGTGATAGCTCCTTTGGACAAAGGGTCTGGGGGCACATTCACAGATTAGCAACCCCTCCCCCACTTGCAAATTTATCTGCCCCCAAAGCCAAAGGCCTGGAAGGGCTTGGATGCCTGGAGCTTCAGTGGGTTCCACCAGAGCACAAGCTGGCTCTTCCCAACTCCTCTCAGCCCTCAGCCTGTCCTGTTTTCAGCTCTTTCTGCTCTCCAGCTACTCCACCTCCACAGTTATTCTCTTACCTCTGCACATCTTGCCTCCAAAACTTCTGTTCTCTCCAGCCATCCCACTATTTCAGCTCCTCCTGCAGCCCAAATGCCCCTCCCCCACCGACTACTATTGCCCTTAAAAACATTCCCAATGTCCAGCTCTTCTGACTCACCAGACCTTTCTTATTTTGTAGATAATTATCTGGTATCCAGACATCTATCCCCCACCCCGCCCAGGTCCTTTCTCACTCTGCTGCTTTTCCTGCCCAGCTTCTCTGTGGCAGGAAGCTACTCTACGGCTCCAGTGACCTGTGGTGCTGGGACTCAGCCCTACCTCCGCATGTGGGCTGGACATGGAGACTTGCTTTACCTCCCCCCAGCAGCTATGGGAGGCCACCCTGGAGATTAGGTTCTATGAGACTGAACTCTCATCCTGCTTGTACCCTTGCTTGCTGCCCTGACGGCTTGCTGTGAGCCACCCACGGAGAGGCCCACGAGGCCAGGAACGAAGGAAGGGCAGCCTCTGGTCAATGGTCAGTGGAGAATGGACACCCCCGGGCCAACAGCCGAGGAGGAACTGAATCCCACCAAGAGCCACGTCGGGGAGCTTGGAATCGGAGCCCTGAGATGACTGCAATGTTAGCTGACACCTTGCATGCAGCCAGCGAGACAACCATTCAAGAGGACCTAATCAAGCTGTGCTGAATCCTGACCCACAGACTATGAGATCACAAATGTTGTTTTAAGACACTAAGTTTTGGGTAATTTGTTATGCAGCCATAGATAACTGATACACTCCCTTACATACTCACACAAGCTATTTCAGTTCCCAACATAATTGTCCTGTTTTTCAGATAATCAATTCTAACTACTCCTTTAATCTGATTACCCAAATCCTATCATCCCTGCTTACCAGGTACACATGTTCCACAGATACTCTGCCCTCCTGGTTGTGGTAACTAAATACTATTTTCCTGTCAGTGGCTCCTGCACTTCAGCTGCTTTTCCACCCCAGTCTTTCCTGCCTTCCAAATCCTCCTTCTTCTCTCAGAGCTGGGAACTAGAAGTTGATGAGGCCGTCAGGGCTCCCTTTACACCTCCAATGCATGCACGCAACCCATCCATCCCTCCATTCCTCCATTTATCCACCGTCCCTTCATGCATCACGTTCATGTTCTCACCCATTCGCTCACACACTATCTATACACTAACTTATTCAACTAACTATCTGCCCACCCACTTAGCCTTTTACCTATTTATCCATCCATTCATCCCTCTAGCCAACCATATGTCCGTCCATCCATCCATGTCTCCACCTCATCCATCTTACCCACTCACTCTCCCATGCACATAGTCAGCCATTGCTAAAATCTCAAGCTTGGCAAAAGTACCTTGACAATGAACCATTCAGGGAGCCCCACCCCACTCCTTCTGTCTCAGAATAGAATAAGAGCTTGTTCTCATTCTGCACACTCTTCCCTGCATCCTCTCCCCGACACCCCATTCCTCCTATACACAGGCATGCCTGACATCAAAACATATGCTCTTTCCAGTAACACTACACCATAAAAGGAGACAGAAATTTCCAGTGGGGCTGGAGGGAGTGTTGAGGCGGACAGACTCTGAGGAAAGACACATGAAAGCCTCCGGTGGTAAAGGAACAGGAAGCTGGCTGTGACGTGGGTTTCGAGAGGTTCTTCTCTGCCAGCTTCAGGGTCAGCAGACTCACTCCCTTGATCATCTTTGGATAAATGGGTCTGAAACCTATTTCCCTAGAATGGTCACCCACTCGGTAGTGCTTGTCCTATATCTTGGGGCCACCATTCTCAGACACATCCCTGAGAAGCTTCCCTCTGGCATGTACGAGACAAGGAGGGATACATCGGCGGTCCCTTCTCGAAACTCAGGCCTCTCTCCCATCTTTCTGGGCCTGACCACTGGAGGCCTAAGTTCCTACCACTGGCCTGAGCTACAGTCACCACCCCGGGGAACAGCCGCACACACCTATGGCTCCTGAGTCATCCTGCCCGTCCCAGCTTCATTGGGAACCTTCATACGCATTGCTTCAGGGCCAGTCACCCAAATCAATTAATGGAATCATTTGGAGCAGCCAATACAGGGAGATGTGCCAGCATGAAAAGACTTTTTTTTTTTTATCAGTAAAATTGGCAAGAAAGTAAGTTTCAGGCTCATGACTTTCAATTCCAGCCTCCTCAAAGAAGTAAATTGATTTTCCCCCACTGAAGATACTTAATCTTGAGAATTTAACATTTCTGTACAAGAAAATGTATGTAGGTATATATATATATATAAATTCCGAAGGGAGCTGAATCCTAGGGAGTATGTATAGGGAGAGAGCAGCAATGTGATTCCATGCGAGACCGGGGGTATTTTCCATGTTGAATAGGAGACCTTTCCCAAAGTAATTGGCTTTCTTATCCCTGGGTGTGGAGTCTTTGGCTTTATCAGATCCCCATACTCCAGCAGTTAATCATGTCTCTTGGCTTTTTCTGTGGGGACCGGGAGGTTTTCCTAAGTCTCCTGCTTCTGCCCGCCTGGCCAGGACAGACGGGCTGACCCTCCAGCCCAGCAGCAGCCGCTGCTGTCTGTCTGTGCGTGCCCCTGAGGTGTGCCTGTGTGGGGATGCAGACTGGTCCCTTGGGGTGGGGGGTGCTGAGGGGATGGGAGGGTGGGAGGAGAGGGCGGGGAGTCAGATGGTGCGGGCTAGAGGCTGGGGTGGAGGCTGTGATGAGAGGGGTGGCCTCCACCGCAGGAACTCTGGTTTTAAATGCCAGTTTCTTCTGTAACTGCTGGCAAGTGACATCCCATCGCTGAGCCTCACTTTTCACATCTGTACAACAGGGGTTAGCGGAACACAAAGGCTGGCCCGCAAAGTGCTCGGGGAGTGCCTCGCATCAGTATTTCTCTTTGAGGCTCTTCGAATTCTCTTTAGGGCTCAGTTTTCTCATAGAGAAATTGGGGATAACAATTCCCATAGTGCAGAGTTGCCAGAGATTATAAGGACACAGTGCTCAGCGAACGCTGACAGGAGCCATGCAGCGCACTGTTGTAAGTACAGTGTGCCCAGGAGAATTTTGATAAACTGGAGAGCCATGCCTCTCAGCCCCTGACAATTGTTGCTTTGTGGAAGAGCTGGCTCCGCGATGCTCCGTCTTTCACATTTTCAAAAAGCTAGAAATGTGAATTTTTTGAAATGCAAGAATCTCCTAAGTTTAAAATGCTGGCAACTAAATTGAAAAATATAAGTAATGTGTGGCACTCAAAAGTATATCTGTGGGCTGAAGAGGTTGGTGTATCACTGGTTTCAACAGTCAACAATAAAAACAGGATTTATAGCATGTGTACTCTGTGTCGGGTGCAATTCTAAGCTGTTTGTGTGCATTATCCCATTTAGTCATCTCAGGAACTCTAGGAGGTGGGTGCTGTTATTATACCCATTTCATAGATTAAAAAACTAAGGCACAGAGAGATGCTCAGTAATCGAGTGGTTTTCAATAATTTCCCAGCATCACTGGCCCTCCCCCTGCACCTGTCGCTGCTCCTCTGCCCATTCTGGGTCTTTTCTGTTCTGAGGACCTCTGAGTACTTAGCTCTGAGCAGAGGCAGATGGCCATCCTATGGTAGAGGCAGCAGTGACCTCAACAAAGGAAATAATCCTGAAGGACCTGGAAGAATGGAGAGTCTCCAGGCGTCTACTGGCTGGTCTTTTTCCAACATACTCCTTTTTGGGACTGTGGGTTAATAGGAGAAAAGGGTCCAGCCTGCTTCCCAGTCTTTTGCACCCGCCAAATGGAGTGGCATCAAGAGGAGAGAGCCTTGGACTTCAGTGTTCCTGTGTGCCGGGCACTGAGCTTACCACCATACATACTGTAGTTCCTTGCATCCTTTTGCTAATTGCTGCATGGTGGGAATCAGTATTTATGTCATTCAGGTGAACAAATGGAGGCTCAGAGAAGTGATGTGATTTGCCCAAGGTCACCCAGCAGAGGCAACACCCAAGACTACATCCTGGTCGGTCTGACTTTAAGACTGAGGTGACTTGACTGTGCCAGGTGCACCCCATTGATCTCTGCCTGGTCACTGTGTTTTGGTCTCTGAACTCCTCTACTGATTGAAGGCAGGGCTAAGGAACCATCGGAGAGGCCAGCAGATGGGTCAAGAGGAACAGGAAGCTGAGATCTGGAGGTGCCTTGAGCCCTCTAGATCACGTGAGAGGGCTGAACAGCTGGAAGGGGGTGGTGATGGACTGAATGGCCTCGCCCAATGCTTTTTAGGCTCGGGTGCTAGGACAGGGCAAGGCTGTACAAGCGGGAGGGCCTGACAATGTCAGGGACCCAGACAGCCTCAGACTCTTGGCCCCTCGCTCCTGTCCCTTTCCTAAGCGGCTGTCCCTCGTACACAGTCCCGCCCATATGTGATGTGCCTCCCCCCACCCCGACACCAAGGAGGGCTAAGTCCTGGGAGAAGCTATCTTCTGACAACCTCTCCCTTCAAAGCTGCCCAGCCTTCCCCATAAAGAACTCGTTTTCCCCACATGCTCCTTTATATTTTGCCTACATTTTTTTTTTTACAGCCAAATGGTGCTTTCAAAGCTTCCTTTTTCATCTCCTAATTAATTTTTATCTGCCAAGACTGAGGGAGGACAACGTAGGAGACGCTGTTTGTGATGTCTGCTGCTCCCTGACAACTCTTCAAATGAAGTTTCCTTTGGAATGATGGGGCTGCCTCTAGCCATGCGTCTCCTGGGCTGCAGGATAGCGGTGTGGTGAGGGATCTGGGGCTCCCCCCGGCGGGAAAGCCCAACATCCCACTTCCTGCTGCTGGCTTTGGACAGGAATGGGTTCTCTCCCCTGGGTTCTATTCTCAGCCTGGGGGCTTTTTAGTTTTTAAAGATTTTATTTACTTATTTTTAGAGCGAGGGGAAGGGAGAGAGAAAGAAAGGGAGAGAAACATTGATGTGAGAAAGGCACATCAATCAGTGGTCTCTTGTACGGACCCTGACCAGGCACTTAACCTGCAACCCAAGCATGTGCCCTGACCAAGAATTGAATTGGCGACCCTTCGCTTTGTGGGACAACACTGAACGAGTGAAGCCTCACCGGTCAAGGTCAGCCGCACTGGCCAAGGCTTTTAAAGATGGTTTGCAGCCTAACCAGGAACCCAGGGTAAATACAGAATTGAAGTTCATTTGCTCTGGATTCTGGGACATTCAGAGCTGCCACCTGCTTGGTTCCTTCCTCAACATGGTCCCTTGTGTTTGTTCTGCTCGGCTTCTGTCATTTTCTAGTTCCATGCTTTAATTCAACAATGACACACACACATGCATACTTGGTTATCAGATAGATTGTCTTGTTTATTACCAGGACTGTTCTAGGCTGGCGATCTGGCTCAGCCGACTTTGGCTTCACTCTTTCCCAACTGACTTCTGGACTGGCTGGCTCTTTTGAGAGGCGATATGGATACCATGACAAAGAGCACAGGCACTAGAGCCAGATGGCTTGGGTTCAGATCCTAGCTCTGCACCTCACTAGCTTGACGGTTAAAATAGCGAGTGAGAGTTAACTCAGGGTACTTTCTGAGCCTACGTTCACCATGTGTACAGTGGAGATGTTATAATAATAGTCTCTATCTCCTAACATTGCTAAGACAATGATACGACCCTCGTCCCCAGCTGTAGTCCCCCCTTGTCCGCAGTTTCACTGTCCACGGTTTCAGTTACCCACGGTCAACTCTGGTCCGAATAGATGAAATGAAAAATGCCAGAAATAAACAACTTATACCTTTTAAATAGCATATTGTTCTGAGCAGCGTGATGAAATTTCGAGCCGTCCTGCTCCGCCCTCTGCAGAACGTGAATCACCCCTTCGTCCAGCGTACCCATGCTGCGCACGCTCCCCACCCGTTAGTCACTGAGTGGTCCTCTCAGTTATGAGACTGATTGTTGGGGTGTCACAGTGCCTGTGTTCACGTCGCCCTTATTGTACTTAATAATGGCCCCAAAGCTCAAGTGTAGTGATGCTGGCAATTCGGATATGCCAGAGAAGCTGTAAATTGTATGTATGGCTAGGAAAAAACATAGTATATATAAGGGTTCGGTACCATCTGTGGTTTCAGACACCCACTGGGGGGGTCTTGGAATGTGTGTTCTGTAGATAAGGGGGAACTACTGTACAGGTAAAGTGCTTGGAATCTTACCTGGCTTCTAGTAAGTGCTCAATAAATGTTCAATTATTGTTTACTGATGTCTCCTAGACATCCACTGGGTACTCTTACAGCCAACCCTGCCATATACACTCACAGGCAGGGAGGGGACACCCCATCCAGAAGACCCCAGAGTGGGTGTGGGAGATAGTCCTTCATGTGCACACAGAATATCTGACCTTACATCCTGGCTCCGCCATTGATCTGCTGTGTGATCATGGGCAAATCACCCAGCCCCTCTGGGCCTCCATTTTTCTAGGTTGAACTCAGGTTTCCTTCCAGCTCTGATTTGAAAGTGACAATGAGGCTATGACCTGGCTTGGGGAGGGGGAGGTATGACTACAGAGAGCAGGGAGTCAGAGGAGGAAGGAAGTTTGTCCAGGGGTCTTCTGGGAGGGTGCTGTGTGCTTCTGGCCCCTCATCTGGCGCAGGGTTAATGCATCCATATCCAGGTCCTCTCTGCCTCCATAGCAGTCCCGCTGCTGCTGCCAATGAAAAGGAGCCTGGGCAAGGAGAGCTTCGCTGGAATTAAAGTAGGAGACCAGAAGGCCAGACTTCAGGAGGAATTAGCTGGTGATCTAGTGAGTAAGGAAATGGAGTAGGTTCTGCAAGGGGACATGGAATTGTTGTTTCTGGCCAAAGGCCCTTGTGAGCGTGGGCCCTTGAGCCCCAGCCTCGGAGTCCCTCACCTGCCCTCACTGTGCCAGTGGCGGAGAAGGTGGGTGAAGGCAGAGCAGGCTGCAGGAGGTGCTGCTTGATGCCGAGGACAGCAGCTCGGCGGGGAGCTGGGACTAGGCTTTGGGAAGGCAATCTGAGCATCTGAGCATGGAGGGAGGCGAGGACATCCAATCAGCGGCAATGAGCCTGCACTGGCCTTATTTATGCTGCCTCCCTTTGATGGGGAGCCCTGCTTAGAGACACACTCATGAGTAATGCATGAGAGATGCTCTGGCAGTCAGAGGGTTGGGCCACAGCCTAAGGATAGGCATGGACAGGCATGCACACACACACATACACACGGACTGTTATACACACATGCAGACATATATGTGTGCAGGGGCCATTACACACACACACACACACATGCACAAGCTATTACATAAACACACCAACTCTTATGCACACACAGGCCGACCCCCACTCACACTAATTTAGGCACACTCATGAGGACATTTAAACAGACATGCATATATTCTCCACATATATATCATGTAGACACTGACACGCAGTTGTAGACACTCATAGGCACATACCCACACATCCAGATCCCAGAGATGTACGCACACATACGCTCACCAATACACATACATATGTGCAGATGCTGGTGTTCACACACAAACACACATGCTCCCACACAGGCAGGCTCTTTGCATGGGCACAAATGTGCACACATACATGCTTGACTGCACACTGACATGCATTGTATACTGCTATATGCACACCTTCATCTAACACATACTCTTATACTGCTCACACTCATGAACACACACAGGGTCCTAGAGAGCTCCCAACGTGCCATGACCATGCTTTTCCCCTTCCTGCATCCTAAACGCACAGCAGTGACCTCTTAGGAAGGCCACGTTTGCTGATTCTCAGTAGCAGGAGCAACATCCAAAAGGGGAGCCCTTCTCTTCCCTCTTTTCTCTCTTCTTTTCTCTTCGCTAAGGAGGGGCTTCCATCCTCAAGGAGGGACACAGGGGAGGTGGAGGTGGGAGAGCGTCCCGGTGGGGCTCTGTCCCTGGAGGCAGAAGGCTTTCCCACCCAGCCCCTTCCTGCCGTCCCCATTGGAGGCTCAATCCATCACTCAGAGGCTTAGCCTGGAAGGCGGCAAGGGCTGGGGCTGGGCCCAGACCCAGAGGAGAGGGATATACCCCAGGCTTTCAGACCAATTTAGAGCAATTGACTAATAAATAAGTAAATGAATAAATGGGCCTGTAGCCTCAGAGTTCCCAGATCCTGACCATTTCTGAGAAACAGCTGGGACACTGGTTCCCACAGTGTGGGCCCTGGGCCAGCAGCATCAGAATCACCTGGGAACTCATTAGGACTACGCATTTTTGGCTCCACTGTTGGCCCGCTGAACCAGAGGCTCTGAGAGGGAGGCCCACCAATCTGGGTTCACCCCAGCCTCCCAGGTGGTTTGGATGCACACTCACCTCTGAGAACCGTGGCCTAGACCATGTGCCTTGGAGGAAGGCAGGTCTGGGTGAGCATCTGGCTCCTTCAGCTGTGAGTCCTTGGACAAGCCCTTTAATGACTCTGAGCCTCAGTTTCCACATATATAAAGTGGAAATAATTGTAGTACCTGCTCACAGGGTTTGTCACAAAGATTAAATGAGGCACGCTTTTAGTACAGTGCCTGGCTCACTGTGAGCTCTCAGTGGTGGTAGCTATTGTTAGTATTACTTTAATTTCCAGAAGAACATTTACGGCTATTGATTTTCAGGGTCAGCCAGTCTCCTACACCCTCAGCTACTCTAGTAGAAGGTGTAAAAACACTGGGAACAGAGCCCACACCTTACAAAGCAGGAGGAGCAGCAAAGTCATGGCCAGGTCCCTGTAAGAGCAGTAACCTGAGCAGGTGACAGGGGCTTTATCTGGACACGGTTATTCCAAGAGTGTAACCTGCTACGGAATGTTTGTAAACACTTGTTCAAGTTTTAAGCCTCCTCTCTTCCTTGGGGGATGTGCCCCCCTCTGCTCTCCAGCTGGTGGAGAGCCGACCCCCCCACCCGGGCCAGCCTCATGGAGATTGATGCTGCTGAGACCCAAGACCAAGGACAGAGAGTCCATTGGCCCCGGGGCCTGTTTGTGCATCTGGCCTCACTTCTCCTTCCCCCTTCTCCAGGCTCGTCTCCCTGCCTGTCCTCCTCTGATGATTTAAGGAGATGCAGCACGCTCACACTTCTTGCCCCGCCAGGTATAGAAACCTCTAGGGCCTGTGCTGAGACCAACCCAGGTGGCCACATTGCCACAACTCCCAAAAGTTAATTGAACTTTTGGAGGGACTAAGCCCCGGGGATTTCTGGCCCCTCGGCTCCGTGTGGTTAGGGAAGGATAGCAGAGAGTCAGCCTGTGGTGCTGCAGTGGGAGGGAGAGGGTCTCACCTTGAAGAAGGTCATGGTGGCCCCATCCTTGACAGCCCCATACTCGATTTTGGTTTGCTTGGCCAGGTCGTCGGCAGAGTCGATGGGCGATTCCATGCGCTCCACGGTCAGAAAGGCGGCTAGGTTGGCCGTGTAGGAGGAGATGATGATGAGCGTGAAGAACCACCAGATGCCACCGATGATGCGTGTGGACAGGGCTTTGGGCATCAGTTCAGACCCTGGGGGAAGGGAAGAGGCAGGTGGTCTCTGACAATGTCCAGACCAGGGCTGCTTGGGTCCTCTGGGTCATGGGCTCCATTAACGGTCTAAGGAAAGACAAGGCCCTTCCCCTCAACCAGTGGTTCTCCAAGTGTGGGCCCTGGACCAGCTGTATCGGCATCGCCTGGGGACTTGGTAGAGATGCTCATTCTCGAGCCCCATCTCAGGATGTACTAAATCAGTAACTTCAGGGGCGGGGCCCCACAACCTGGGTGTGCTAAGCCCTCCGGGTGATTCTGATACAGGCTAAATTTAAGAACCGCTCCTCTTCTAGAACAACAGGCATGGGCACCACATTTCCCTGGCTTGGCAGACCCTCTGGTGCCTTTCCACAGAACCCTGTATGGTCCCAGGTTCTGAACCCCTGGGAGCCAGAACCCCTGGGCTTTTGAGTGAATCCTGCTCCTAGCTCTCTGTATGATCTTGTGACAAACACTTCCCCTCTCTGGGACCCTGCAAAGCACGAGGAATTGTCCTTCCTCTTCTCAGCCTCACACAAATATATTGCTGCGACGATATAATTTGAGGAGAAATTGTATTGCAAATACAATTGGTATACAAATACAAGATAGCTATGCGGTGCTTTGCAGGAAGAGAAAAAATCAACATTTTTTGAAGCTCTTTGATGAAATAGATCACTCTTCCTCCCCGACCTTGGGTGTGGAGCACAATTTAGGCGAAACCTTCTAACTGAAGTAATTAACTAGGTGGTTTTCAAGAGATTTAAATAGCAAGTGACTCCTGAACTTTCCAGAATATTTGGACCTGCAATCTGAAAAGCGTCTGCTTTGATATGGATGATTTTTTTTTTCCTCAAAGAAATCACTCAAGGGAGAGGTTTTCAAATACACAACTATTTTTCTCCCTCCTAATCAAAACCTCGCGGGGAATACACTAGGGGCCAGAGCTTTGAATAGCAGCAGGAGATGGAAGAAGAGAAGCTATTACTGCATTGAAGGGCTCCCAGGTCTTTCCCAACTGTCACTGAACAAAGATGATGGACAAAGAAGCAAGGTGAGGTTTCAGGACACTCATTAAGAACGGGGACAGAATGAGGCACTTCCCTTGAGGGCTGCCTGTCACTTCCCACCAAGGCTTCTCAGCTTCCTCACCCAGCCAGCCACCCCAACCTCATCTGCCTGCCTCCCCCAGACTGCTCCAAGCCAGGGACAGAGCTGTCCCCTGAAAGGGAGAATGACTTATTTTAGTTGTTTGCCTGGTGAGCTTTGCCTGGCTCTGTTGGACCCCCACCCAGGCCCAAGTCCCCACCCTGGGCTCTGCCATGGATGGGAAAACATCAGGTGGGGGGCAGCTCTATCTCCCCTCATCCTTCTTCATTCAAGTGCCCAGTACAGGGCTTGGTGGGTGGTGAGCACTCAGGACACATGGGATCATATCATTCGTCCACTCATTCATCCATCCATTCAGCATGTCATGGTGGATGTCTACTAAGGACCAGGATCTGTGCTGAGCCTTGAGGATACACACAGATGACTGAGGACATCTTATTTGGATCGTCTCCCTTCCCATGCCCCCTTGTCACCCACTGTCCCTGAGCGAGGCCCTAACAGAGGCAGAGATTGCGGTTTCCCCATTTCCCGATACAAGAGGCTCTGGGCTGACAGGCAGAAGCCTCGGGCACACGTTTTCCCTGAAGGTGCTTCCTGGCTGGGGGCCCTGTTTACTGTGCCCACCTCCAGCCCATGGTGTCTCTTCACCACACTCCTCAAAGCCAGAGCAGATGCTCTGTTTTCTGAGATATTTGAGCAGTCACCCATATTTCCAAAGGGTGGGCCACTAGCCCAAGGTCAGGTTCTGTACACTGTCCCTCAAGAGGATGGAAAACACGGTGTCCTTCTGTGTATGTCATCTCTGATGCACTCAGGCTAAAGTCCCCACTTCAGACGTGACCCTTCCTACTCCCAGGCTCCCCACAGCCAAGCAGTTACCAAGTCCCGCCCCTGCTACATCCTGAAATTCTCTTAGCCCATCCTGTCCTTTACCCCCATGGCCACTACCCACGTTCGGGTCCCATCATCTCGTTCCTGCAATGCCCTCTCACCCAGCCACCCTGCCTCCAGTCTATCACCCCCATCCTCAGCCCGACTGTGTTCAGCCAGATTCTACAGTGGTGAGGCCATCGGTGGGGTCAGCCCCTGCGAGAAGGATGCTGTGTCCGCCTCAGCTGGAGCAAGAGGGCCTGGGGATGAGCCCTGCGTAACATGGGCAGGGGCAGCTTGTCTGCTTTAGGCTTAGAACCTGACCTAGCCCAGGAACAGCAGTGGAGAAGGTGGGGACCTGGGGTAAGGGCACACACCGGGGTGTCTAGGTGTCTCCAACCTTGTGATGGCTCAGCAGGTCTGAGGCTGTCCTGGAGGGAGGGCTTGACTCCACAAAGGCTGAGTGCCCCCCTACCAGGGAGAAAGAGGTTCCCTGGGGAGAGGAGCTCCACCCCCCGGGGGGGGCACTTACCTTGCTGCATCAGGGACCCCATTCCAAACCAGAAGCTATTTAGCAGAGTGAAGTTGTTTTCCACCACCTCAGAGCCAGGGTTGCAGGGGTGAGCATCGTACCACTCATAAGGGCTGAACCTGCAGCGAGAAGCGGGGAGCAGTGAGGCTGAGCTGCAGGGAGATGGGGGGGTCGGAGCGGGGAAGGGGTGCCTGTGTCACAGCAGCTGGTGGTTTAGCAAACATTGATGTGCCAACCACTTTAGCAGCAATTTCCTCATTGTTCTGCTGGGGAGGCAGGGATGGGAAATCAGGACTGGTTTGTTTTGTTCTTTATTGTTGGTGGCTTTTGCTGGTTATAAAAGTAATTCAGCAGCGTCTGTTAAAATTAAAAGTGCACATGCCCTTCAACCTAGCAATTCTGTGACTCATTATCCATCCTAGAAAAAAACATGAGTACATGAGTGCAAAGAGAAGAGCACAAAGGTGTTTATCAAAGCATTGTTTGCAATCGCAAAACACTGGAAACAACTGAAATGTCCTTCAAAACAGGTATGATGAAATAAATGATGCCCCACCTGCACTTTGACATCTCATGCATCTGATGGAAGTGAACAATACTTCTAGATGTACTGACAGGAGATCTTCAACACATGATGTTTGGTTAAAAAAAAGTGATAAAAATAAGAACAATAGGATCACATTTATGTAAATAGATTCTTGAAGACACAGCCCTTTACCTCTTTATGTACCTTTGTATATAAATGCATATAAAGCATCTGGAAGAATCCAATTCGAAAAAATATCAGTGTTTTCCTCTGGGGAGGGAAGTTAGAATGGCAGAAGGAACTTTAGGGAAGCCTCTTGCTTTACATGTATTACATGAATTTTTAAAAATGAGAATGAACTTTCTGAGTTATTTGTATTATTTAATTTATTTATTATTTATGACTATTTTTATTACTTATATTTTTGAATTACTTGTATATTACTTAAAAACTTAAAGTGAAAAAAAGTAAAATATGCTCTTCATAAAATAGTCAGCACAGAAGAGAACAGTGAGAAAGCAAAAGTACTCCAGGATCCCACCTCCTGGAGAGAACAATGTGCTACATAATTTTTCAGATTTTTTCCCCCCTAAATATACAAATGATTGTATATTGGGAAAAATTGTTACTTTAAGCCCCCCACTGCCTTCTAAGGAAGAGAAGGCCCAGTAACTGGAGGGGTCTTTGCGAACGGCCGGAGCTCCAGGTGAGGAAATGAAGGACGGCCGAAGCTACAGTGCGCTGGAGACAGAGAGAGACCCTGGGGGAAGTCTCTAAGAGGCTGGCATGGCCGGTGTGGCGTGAAGCAGAATATCCTGGTGGCAGTAAAGGCCTTACTCAATGCTGAACCCCTGGTGCTCGGCAGGCAGGAGCCAGGCCGGGCCCGTGTGCAAGACGAACAAGCCCTGTGCCAAGCCAGTGCTGCCAGGGGGTGGATCTGGGAACCGGCCACCTTCCCAGACCCCATCTCTCGGGCATCTGTGTCCAGCTCTCCAGCAGCCAGCATGGGGTGGTCCAAAGGACACAGGCCACGTGGAGAAGGAGACCGAGGGCCACGTACATCATACAGATGTGCTGCACTTGACCCTGATAGTGTTGCAAAAAAATCGAACTTGTGGCTACATATAAAAGCCAAGAAGTGTTCCATAAGAGCCTGAATCATTCTCTAAAAATCACAAACTCGGCAGCACTGGCACTGCATCCTGCTTAGCGCAGCTGCTGGAGCTGAGCATTGGCTGCCCCTTTCGCTGCGTGAGGGCCTCCAGTTTGCTTCAGTCCCTACCACTCCCTGCTGCCCACCACTCGGCCTGCTTCACTTTTCCATGCTTCCTACCTGGCCCCTCCAGGCATGTCCATTGTCCCCCCCACCCTTTAATCTCAGACAGGTCATGATCTGAAGCCTAACTCTGCCAAGAAAAAGCTTTGTGACTTTGGACAATGACTTAACCTCTCTGAGCCTCAGTTTCTACTTCTGTAAAGTAGGGATAATTATATCCAATGCACAGGACTGTAATAAAAATGGACAGGATGCATGTGAATTGTGTTATGTGAGTGCTACACAATGTGACAATTGTACTATGATGCTGTTTGTGGCTCTGTGGCCAAGGCCCTTGTTTCTTTCCTCTGTCCTCATGTGTCCTGTGCCATTCCAGCAGCTCCAGGAATCTTGTCTCTCCCAAAAAGTCTCCCCAGCCTAACCTTGGGAAGGGGGTTCCTATCTTCCTGGCCGGGAGGGACGTGGGGGAGAGCAGGCTTGGCTGCCAGCAGCTGATGAAAGGTCAGGAATGGGTAGGGGATGGGATGCACATCACATGGATGAAACTGATGCTGGAAAAGCGTGATCTGTTTTCCAGGGGGTGGGGAGCTGAGAGGCTGGCTGGAGCTGCTAAAATTACAGTGAGAGCAGCAGAGAGTGGCTTCTGGCTTTCAAAGGCTTGTTAGACCATTAGAGACAAGAGGCCTAATGAAGGCCTCTCTGTGGCAGGCTGGGCTGCTGGCTGGGCCGAGCAGGCAGGCACCTCCAGGCCTGCAGGCAGCAAAGGGCTTTGGAGGCAGGACAATTTCATCTCTGCCATCCGTCCCTTTGGTCTCTCTGTGTGGGAGGAGGGAGCAAAAGGGAGTGGGGTGGGGGAAAGGTTTTCAAAGAAGACCCAGGAGAAAAAAGGCTGAAACACCAAGTCCTTGGATCTCAAATTGCCTCTCCAGAGAAGTCTCTCTTCGTACCTTGTTAGGATTTAGAGCCAAAAAAAAAAAAAACCACACAAAAAAACAACCAAAAAAAAAAAAACAAAAAACCAGGGCAGGGGCAGGGCTGGAGCCTGGAGGGAGGGGGCAGAGGGCCCGGCTGGGGAGAGGTAGGGGAGCTGGGCCCAGTGCCCAACCACCTGGAGCAGAGGCAGAGGACAGATGTCCAGCTGGCCAGCGACGTGGGTCACAGATAAAACACTTGGTGACTCGAGTTCAAATGCCAAATGTGTCACTTATTGCTAGGATGGCCTTGGCAAGTACAGTGCCTTTCTGAGCCTCAGATGTCTTTTCTTCATGGGAGGCTGTGAGAATTAAATAGTTAATGGCTATGAAAGACAGAGCACCATGCTTGGCAAATAGGAGGTGCTCAGTAAACACTGAACTCAGCATGTCTCTAGTTACCTCCTCCTACCATCCACTACAAGGCTGTGCTAGCACTTTTCATTTGAATAGCCAATGTGCAAGGGTATTACTAGTATGTCTTAAAGACGGGTAGGTATGTACGTGTGCCACATTTCTGCATGAGTGCATGTGTGTGAGCCTTTGTGGTGCTGTCCTTGTTTCAAGTGTCAAGATAGCTGCTGGGCCACCCAATGCACTTGGGTCTGCAGTACTGGGTGCCTCGCCCAGGCGGTGCATCTCTGGGCAATAACTTAACCTTCCCAAGCCTCTTATAGGGCCTAGGATGCAAGTGCTGCTTCTTGGCATCATATACACAGACGGGGTAAGGGCTGGGGGATTCAAGCTTGGGGGCCATGGAATATTCCCTATGGGATATAAAGGGATCTGAGCTGCAGAGAAGGAGAGGGGAGCAGGCATAGCCGTGGTCTGAGTGGGGACTTGCTTGGCTCCCTAAACCTCCAACCTTGGGCGAGAGCTCTAGCCACGGCATTGCCCTTACCTGGCGATGACAAAGAGGACACAGCTGACACCCAGGTAGGCGAGGAGCACATACATCCAGATGTCTGGGGACAGAGGGTTGAGGAAGGAGAAGACACTGGGGTTGGTGCCATTGGGCTTGCGATAGAGGATGCTAACACCGAGCGTCATGAAGGGCTTGGAGAAGTCAATGGCCTTCTCGCGGACGTGGGTGATGGTCAAGGGGGCCACAGCCAGATCTGCCTTCTGCAATGAGAGAGAGAGAGAGAGAGAGAGACAGACAGACAGACTATAAGCAAAGCCTCAGACTAGCAGTGAACACAACATACCTTGGAGTGGAGTCAGCTGCCTGAGCCCTGGATCACTTAACCACTCTTCAGTTTCAGCATTTACTAACCCTTCCTCTGGGTCAGGCCATGCTCAAGGTGCTGAGGAGACAATGAAGAACTTAATTCCTGTTCTCCAAGTGCTCATGACCTTGAGGAAAAGGACAGTGGCATAAACATGCAGAGAATGGAGCCCTATTAAAGCTGTAACCATGTAGTCTATTCTCAAAATGGTGCTTTATCAAATAAATACAGTTCAGCAACCTAAGAACATTTAAAAGTCACTCATGTTCTTTATTTGTAACTTTCAAACATCATGAAGAGGACATGGAATCCACAACATCCCTTATTTAAATGTTTCTCTCTCCTATCCACTTCTTGACTGCTTCACCCCACTATATAGCCTAAAAGCCGCCAAAGCCAGATAGGCACAGATAATATCTTCCTTGTAAGAAGAAGACAAAGAAACTAGACAGGCAAATCCAGAGACCTATTTAGTCAGGGAGGGATGAGAGCAGAGGAAGAAAGAAGGGGGGTAGGGAAGGCTAGGAATGTTCATATGTTGGCAAATCTTGGCCCATGACAATTTTATAGAGGGGAATAATAAAAGTTGTATCTCTTGGATCTGAGCTTTTCCTAATTAAAAACCTATAACCCTTCATTCCTATCTTTCCAGCCTTACCCTACTGCTCTCTTTCTAAATGAGGCTCCATTTAATTGCTCCCTGCTGACCACATCTATGCTGTGCACGCATGGTGCCCTGTTGAGAATGTCCTCTCCCTGTGGCCATTTACCACCTTCCACATTCCTTTGTACATGCTACCTCCTCCAAGGAGCCCTTCCTGATAGCCTCCGATTCTAAACTCCTGTAAAGTTTGCTCTGTCCCATGGTAAGATTTTAGCCTGCTCAGTGTGACTAGCATACGTGTGGTCATGTGACTGTTTGCCTTATCTGCTAATTTATCTGTGAGTTTTTAAGCACAGTTGGGACTGTGACTGATTCACTGCTTCATTTCTCAATTTTCAAGCCCCGTCTCAGCCTCTGTAATATTTGTTAATAGTATTTCCCTGTAAGAGGTTACCCTTTGGGTTCCTGTGGATATGTACATGTTAGAATATGAACAAAATTATCACTTCCCTTTCTCAGATGGGGCAGGACAGACAGGGAGACTGGGTCTTAAGCCCAGCACTAAAGACTCATTTGCTAAGATGGGGGAGGCTACCTCTGAGACCCCCTCCTAAGGCAATTCCTCTAGGCAGCCACCTGCTGGCTTGGTCCAGCTCCATCCATCCATCCATCCATCCATCCATCCATCCATCCATCCATCCTTCCATCCATCCGTCCCTCCATCCATTATTTATAAGATCTACCAAACACTAGGGAATACACAGTTGAGCCAAACAGTGAAGGAAATGGACATTAACAAAATTGTTTACTAAATGGTAACTGTTAGCACTATCTCTGACTTCACTAATCCTAGAATAGAAACCAGTCGAAATCAGACATCAAGGAGGGGAGGATCAATATGGTGGAACCCCAGCTTCTAAATGGCTTTGCAGGTGTCTGAGACTGGGGACACTGGGAAACACAACCATTATGTTGCTCACCCCAATATTTTTCCTTCTAGCAGCAACTCCTATGCCCAAGTATTGACACTTGGAGCACAAGGATTCAGCAAACCTCAGAACTGGGAGAGACAGGAAGGAGGAGCCTATTACAAAGGTTTATTTGATACTGGGACCTTCCTTTTGTAAATTTCTGAATTTGTGAGCTGGAATTTGCTTAGCTCTTAAGGCAGAGGAAGAAGAAACAAGCAGCTGCTGCCACCTCAGTTCCCTGGAGCCCTCTCAGTGCAGGGAAGCAACAGAAGAGAGAGAACTATCTGGGAAGGTGCAGAGGGATTAATGTGTGTTTTCTCAAGACCTACTGTGTGCCGGTCTGGGATGCAGAGGTAAGAAGAGACCTAGCTCCTGCTCTTGTGGGGCTTCTGGTCGAGTGAGACTCTTTTGGGGGCTGAGGACAGGACTCTGAGTAGGGTGAGAGCCAGGGTTGGACACCCTGGAAGGTCCCTTTCAGTCCTGAAGTTCTAGGATCCTCTAAAATGTCAGCATGACAGGGGTGAAATGGGCTTTTGATTTCTAGAATTTGGCCTCCTCCAACCTTGTCCTTTCAAAACACAATGCTTTGGGAGGCTCTGTTCTGTACCCAAAGTCATCATCATTGTTCAGATGCATTTGGAACTGCTCTCTGGGAATGGCCTCTGGGGCTTGGGTGAATTCTTGGGAACAATGTCAAAGTCAATGGAGGCATGTCTTCCTTTGGCGTTTGGTGGCAAGTGGGATGAAAGCATAGTTCCTGGGGTGGGGGGTGGGCGGGCATCCAGGGTATTTGTAGCCAAGGCTTGTTGCATTTACCAGAAATGTTTTAGGATTGGTAAACAAATCATAGGGCCACAGGCCCCCTTTCTTCCCCCAGACCCACTCAGAGCCTTCAGAATCTCCCCAACAGCCTGTCTACTTTCTGCTGTAATGAGGTTGCAGGGCAGGGGCATCTCTCGCATTGCGTGTCTGCAGCAGCAAGACAGCTGGTCAACCTGACCTTCTTCACGGGGAATTCTGATGCGTCCTCTCCCTTGGGCTTCAGGAAGGGTGGAGTTCACCACTTCAATTTTGTCTTAGGCAAGAAACACTACATTTCACATTGTTTATGATTTCCCTGAAAAAGGCATTATGTTGTCCAAATTCTTTCTAAAGAGCAGAACAGATGTCAGGCCTTTGCCGTTTTAGTTCATTACTCAGAACGAAAGGCCCAATCTTGGCAGGTTCCTCCCATTTGCACAAATTTTCTTTGAGGATGATTCATAAAATCATAGGCTGTCAGACCTGGATGAGAGAAATTCAGGAACATCGATTCCACCCCAAATTTTTTCGTGGGGGGAAAGTAAGGCTTAGAGAAGGTCCAAGGTCTTTGCTCTCATATTTACAGTAATCACACCCTTGAATAACCATCAAACCTCTGACTTGTCCAACACATTCATTGGTCTTAAGGGGATTTGTTGACCCCTCCCGCTTCCCCAAGAAATTTCCATACATACTTCATCCCCATAAGCACTTTCCACTTACCAAGAATCTGTCAGGATCTACTTGTCTCCAGATTCTCATACTCCCCTCTATCCTTGAATGAGGCCACTAGGTACCCCTCCTGCTCTATCAAATCCCCAGAAACCAGAACTGAAGGCAAGAGTAACTTAACTAGCTACAGCTCCATATTTTGGCCCTAAGCATCCAGACATCTTGGCTGCTGGTTGGGCCCTAGGTTTGTATCCCAGACTGAAACTTGGGAAACCTCCTACCAGATTCTAAGAACAGACTTGTGACCATGGTCCCAATTCTGACAAATTATCACTGGTTAGTCTTCTCTGAGGACAGGGGTCCTCCTCAGGAACTCAGCTCTGTTCCCTGAGCCCCAGCTTGCTACCTGTGTCTCCTGTCCCTGTTGGCACCTGCCTACTTGGATTCCCAAGTATGGTCTCCACCAGTTTGCCCTCCTCTGCGCTCTGCCTCTTGTTTGGGATCCTCCAGGGCATCTGCTTGCTCAGTCTGTGACCTAATACAGACTAAGAAGAGTAAGTACTGTTGTTATTCATAGATGCTCCTTATACACCAAGCATCATGAAGTGTGCTACATATATTGCCTTATGTGATCCTCCCCGCAGTCCCATGAGGCAGTAAATGTTATCATCACATTCCAGATGGTGGTACTGTGGCTCAATCAGGCTACGAGGTTTGTTCAAGCTGGTGAGTGGCTGAGTCAATGCTTGGACTTGGTTTACCATGACCTCAAAGCCCAACCTTTTACCATACAAACCACATGTGGTAGGTTGAATTGTGCCCATCCTCCCAACAAATAGTTTCAAGTTCTAATTCCCGGTATCTGTGAGTGGAACCTTATTTGGAAATTGGGTCTTTGCAGAAGTAATCAAGTTAAGATGCAGTCATGCTGGATTAGGGAGGGCCCTAAATCCAATGATTGATGTTCTGATAGAAGAGGACAGAGAAGATGACTCTGCCACATGACAACTGAGGCAGAGTTTCTAGTGCTGCAGCCATAATCCAAGGAATTCCACAGATTGCTGGCCACACCAGATACTAGGAGAGAGGCATAGAACAGATTTTCCTTCAGTCTCCAAAAGGAACCAAACCTGCTGACACCTTGGTTTCTGATTTCTGGCCTCCATGGCTGAGAGAGAGATTTTTGAGAGAGAATTTCTGTTGTTTTAAGCCACCTGGTTTGTGGTCATTTATTGTGACCTCAGAAACTCATACACTTTACACCTGCCACTTAGACCCTGGGCAGGATGCATGGAGCTCCCTCTCCTGCCCACTGTTGGCCCCTCCCCAGTGTCTGTGCCATTCTGATGGGCAGGATTTGTGACTGGGCCCACCCTGTCCTGTCCTGAGCCTAGGTTACATTTCCAGACACCTGAACTTGACTCTGGCTCCTGACCATGACTGTCACTGGGCCTACTTAGCATATGCTTCAAATTGTCTGGTGGGCTTTGGGAGCCCTATGGCTGCAGGAACACGCCGATTTGCCTCTGCTTCTCTCCAGATCCCTTCGCTTCTGCTTCCATAGCCACCCAGGAAAACCAGTCCCACTCCAGCCACACATGCGGGACTAGGCCCCGGAGCTCTGTCTGTTGGTTCTCTGCCCACATCTCAGATATATGGTATCCATGGGATTCACCTTCCATTCTTTTCCCCAAAGTGGTATTTCTCCAGCTAGAATCTTTCCCCATTCCCAATGCCGCTTAATATATGTCAAGACTTCCTTCTGCCCTTGGGATAAGAAATTCTTATTATGGGTTCCTTGAGCCATTCATGACTTAGTGCTGTTCAATCCAATTTTCTGCAATGATGGGGACGTTCCAGAGCTGTGCTGTTCAATAAATAGGGTAACTAGTCACACGTGGCTATCAAGAACTTGACAGGTGGCTTGTGTAACGGAGAAAATGAATTTATACTTTAATTAATTTTAAGTTAAATAATTTTAATCAATTTTAAAAATTAATTTTAATTAATGTAAATTTAAATGGAAATAACCCCATGCAGCTTGTGGCTGCTGTGTTGGGAGGTGCAGATCCAGCCCCGCCTGCCTCTCCAGCCTCACCTGTATCATGTTCCCATTTGTTCTCTTCCTACTGGCTTCTTTCAGCCCTCCAGTCTGTGCTTTCTCTCACCTCAGGGCCTTTGCACGTGCACTTTTCTCTACCTGGAACGTCTCCCTCAAACTCTGTCTAGTTAATGGCTACTTCTTCAGATCTCAGCTCAAATATTAGTTCTACAGTCAAAATCCTCAGATAAAATCAGGTCTCCCTGGTGATTACTCTTACAGCACCAGGTATTTTGGCCCCTAGCACTCAACCACAGTTGTGATTTTAGAGGCATTAGATGGTTCTCCAATCTTTCTCTGCTACTGGACCATAAGCTCATACAAGTAGGGCCTGAGCCTTTATCTTTTCACTGTTGTATGCCCCTTGCCTAGCACAGTGCAGGAGAGATTTTGGGACTGAATGAATGGGGACATTGCTAGTTTAGATGAGACATCCCACTAGCATGTCTAAGCACGTGGCAGATTATAAGGGGGCTGAGCAAGTCACAGACAGTGTCTGATGATGACCCCCCACAGCCTCCAACCTTAAGAAAACACAGTGCCCATTGAAAGGCCTTGGACATTAATCTGACAGCCAACAGCCTCAGTAACCCACACAGGCTGGGTAGAGGGGAGATGGTTGCTAGGAAGTTTATGAGTGTCAATGAACCGGTCAACTCCAAACACCTGTGATTCACATGCTAGTTTCCTGGGCTGATGGCAGCCTCACTTTTTGACAATGAGGAATGATGCTTGTGCTTCTCTTACCTGGCCATGTCCCTGTCTCAGAACATTTACATTACCCTGGCTGAAGAGTTGTATGTATTCATATGTTCATAGATTATTGTCTATTTCCTACACTAGAGTGTCAGATCCTGAGGCTCAGGGGCGGGATCCTGCCTATTTGTTCACCTCTGTAGCCACAGCAACTAGCACGAGGCCTAACTCAATAAATTTAACTTAATAAATTGAATCGCTTGATCAATGGGAACACTGGAGGTTTAGAGGAGCTCACCCAACAAGCACCCCCGCATGGCCTGCCACACTGCAGTTCTCAGGAGTGGGGTACACTGAGTCACAAGTGGTAGCTGCTGATGACCCACCAACCAGCCACTATGCTTAACTCAGCACTGTGGCCACTGACGACCTCGGCCAACAGCCCATATATCTAAAAGATGGGTACAGGTGCTAGAAAACTCCTAAGTATTGACTGAGGGGTCATGTACCTGTGCTTTACGCACAGGCCTCCTGAGCCGTAGGACGCCTGACAGTGAGAAATGAAGCCTGTGTCCTTCCCAAGCCTGGGAGGATGGCCGATTCAGGAGTCCTGGCAGGAGTGTCAGTGTTTTCCATTGGTTGCTCCCACATCTCTAGTTGCTCTCCAGGTCTGGCATGCCATGGGTGCTTGGAACAGAGCCTCACACGGGTACAAGCTGACAGCATCTCACCTCCTGCCCCCTGGGAACCTCTTGCCTCCATGCTTTCCCAGAGACACTGCTGTAGGGTCCTGATTGAGTCTCATGCCCCCCATGCCACGCCCAGAAATGCACAGAAGTCAGGAGTCAGTTAATAAACCCGTCCTTCCTTCTCTTTTCACTCTAAGAGTTGGTCTGGAGACATACTTTGTGAGGCTTTTCTGGGGCACAGACTTGTGGATCAAGCCATTAGTCATATTCAGTGGCGATGGCTCAGTAATGCATCCTCATATCCTTGTATCAGCTTCCTCTCCCTCCCGCTTCACTTCCCTGCTCCTTATTCTCTCCCCAGAGCTCTGGCCCACCTGGCTGCCCTGACAAGAGTCCACCTTTGCAGTCCATCCATATCCCCTGTCATCAATTGCCCTGTCTCATCCAGGATTCTGACCTGTCCCAGGTGAGCTCCCAGCATGCCTTACTTTGAAGTTCATTGGCCCAGCCTGAAGGAGGTGGCTTGGCAGAGCCTTTCCTGGCCATACAGATAGGGATTTGAGAACCCTCCTAACACCAATGTGTGCAGGCCAGAACTCAGGTCTGGTTCCTGATTTGAAGGTGGGAGACATAATGGGTGATAGGGTCATGGCCTTGACACCAGACCCTCCCCTCACACATTTTGGGTAGGGAACTCAATAGTCAAGACTCCACATGTCTCTGGGGAAGGTGTGCAAGTCCATGTGCTAATTCAACATTCATCCACACCGACTCTGTATGTGCGCAGACCCATGCCAGGCCTTTCCTCGTGGCTTCAAGCTCTCTATGCTTGGGGCTCTGCCTCTACACTCCCTAGCAGGATCCTGGTCTCCTGGTCTGAGGACAGAAGCTCTGGATGTCAAGTGTTGGGAAAGGCCAATGCCCAAAGTAAAGCAAGGGGGTGATGCCTTGGTGTATGCCTCAGTTCCCTGGGAGTCTGATCAATGTGAGGCAGTTCCTGTCTGGATCCAGAAGGGCACGGTCTAAATCCTGGATCACTGTGGCCCACCAGAATGTCCGTGGCTGAGAGGCCAGGGCTCCCACTGCTATCACGTTCACCCAAATACATACTCAGACACGTCCCATCTCTGCCCTTGGAGTGAACACTGATGAGGAGGCCCGCTCCCATGTGCTGTGCATTTACTGAATGCCAGGTACTTAGGTAACCACTTTTGTGCCATATCTCATTAAATCTTCCCATGAACCCTAGGAAGAAGGTTTTTAAAAAAATATTTCCCATTTCGCAGATGTGCAAGTAGAGGCCAAAGGGGTTGAAAAGCTTTCCCACTGTCAGCTAAGCTGCGCTACACCCAAAATTTGGCTTCTGTTGGCTTCTAAAGTCATTAAAATACATGGAAGAAATTTAAAGGCATGGATGTGAGTGGGAGACTTTCAAGAGAGGGGACATGAGAGAGAGCAGGCAGTAGAAATGGGGACAGTGACGATTTGAGAGATAAGGTGATGGATGGAGAAAGCACTGGTCTGCCTAATCGTGTTTGTTGCTCCCATAGCTGGAGGTGACTTGGAGGAAGGGGAGTGTATCAGCAGGAGGGGGTGCACCCTCCATGCACCCCATCTCCCTCCACAACTCCAGCTCCTCGTAGGGCCCTGTGGCATGGGACAGAGTTGAGCAGAGAGTGTCAGGGAAGGACTTTTTAACTCCTGCTGGTCAGAGGCTCCACCCCAGGCCTCCAAATGGGCCTCTGGGGGCAGATCATCGCAAAGTTAGCATTCATCATTTTTACGTCTACGTTCAGATCCCTAATAGGAAAGTAATAACATTGCTGTGCCTTTACCACACTTTCTATGAGCTAGTGAGAAGACTAATTATCTGACGACACTAATAAATGGTTATGATGATATTAAAATTGGCACCAAGCTAGGATTAATAGGCTCATCAATTGTGGGGGCTCTGGTTTAACAAGGTCACCTGCACGTCCCATCAATGTGGCCTCAATGGAGACTGGGCTGCATGGATGAGGCCTCCCCTTTCCCCCAGCTGAGGGTCCACTTAGGAAGGTCTAGCTGCTGCTGGGTTTTCCTGACCCACCTCCTTGCAAAGGGCCCTTCAGAGCTCTCTGACCGCCAGAGGTGCTGTGGTGACAAGACCAGCATCTGCCCTGCTCACTTCCGCCTGCGGCTTCCCCTCTCCATGTGATCCCCTCTTCCTCCCCAGCCCAGCTTGCCTTGGCAGACGACAGGCTCGAACCTACTGGGGGCTCCACGTTGCAGAGTCCCACTCACAAGCACATAGGGAAACCGATAAATGGAGATGTGTCTGGGGCCTGCTGACTAATTTCCATAATAATTACAGTTATTATTAATACAGGTGACAACACCACTCCCTCCCATTTATATTGAATTCCACAACCTAGGAGCTGCTACCCTATCAGTTGTCTCTGAGGAGCCGCACAACCAGCTGGGAAGAACGCAGTGCAGGTATCATTACTCTCATTGAGTTAGGAAATGAGCTCAGGGAGATAATGGGACCTCCTGAAGCCCCCTCCCCACCCTCAGAGGAATAGCCGTAATGATAAAAATAAAAATAGTAAGAGCAAGTGCTGACATGGTGCTGACTTCTCGTAATGCTCATGTGAATTTAGCGCTCACAACAGCCTTATGGGGAGGTTCTATTATTTATTATTGCTCCCGTTTTACAGATGAGGAAACCGAAGCACAGAGAAGTTAAGAAACTTGTCGAGGAGCACATAGCTGATAAGTGGCAGAATGGGAACCAAGCCCAGCTGAGTTCGTGTTCTCTCCCATTAGCTTCTCTTGTCAGCTCTCCCCTGGAGCCTGATTTCCTGGGGCCCAGGAAATGACAGTAACTCTGCTGAGCCTTCATGCACTGAGGCCCAGCCTCCTTCCCATTCCAATCTCCAAGGCCCCTGGGCAGCAGCCCCTCCAAACAGGGGCAGGAATACTAACAGAAGACCCTGATGGGGCCCACCATCAGGGGAAGTGAGAATAATGGCTTTCGTGGGCACTTCTCAGGGTGCAGAGATCTACGGCATGAGCCTTCTTCTGCCCTGGCTCTTCGCAGAGGTCAGAGCACAGGGTTTCAGAGGCTGAGAGCCTCCAAAGTTGGGTGACTAGTGGGGCCTTCGTCTCTGTCTGCCTCAGCTTCCTTGTCTGTTCAAGGGGTGGTAGCAAGAGCATCTACCTCACTGAGTTGTTGTCAGGGTAAAGGAGAGAAGGAATATAAGGGGTCCAGTACAGGTCAGGTTCTTGCCTTCCCAAGCAGGTCTTTGATAGAAAATGCTTCTGGGAAGTTGAGGTCCCTGAACTGGAAGGCAGGTAATGTGTGTGCCAGGTGAGCCTGTACAAATGGTGCCTCATTTATTCCTACGACAAGTGTAGGAGCTATGGTAGTTGCTAATTGCTCCATTTTAGAAGTAAAGAAATTGAGGCTTGGTAAGGTTGATGAACTCACCTGGTTGCTCATTTATTAGCCAGGACTTAAACTTTGGCCCAGCGATCCACAGCCTGGGCTCCTATCCATGGTGATGTGTGGGCTCACTGCATCTTACAAGCCTCCCTTTTACTGAGGGCTGGCTGTGGGCCGGGCCCTGCACCTAGTTCGCCATGCCCAGTATCACAACAATCCTACAAGGAGGGAGGAATTACACCCACTGAAAGAGGAGGAAGCTGCTTGTAGAGGTCCAGTGACCTGTCCACTTACGTAGCCAATGGATGAGGGAACGGGACTTGAACCCAGAGCCTCGTGACTCCCCCTACTGTGGTGTCCCTAGTCTGGAGTTTCCTCGTCTTCTCCCAGTGTCCCACAAATCCCAGGACCCTCCCACCACTTGCACCATCTCTCAAAAGCTCTGTCTGTTGCCTCTGTTCCTTGCTCCCTGGGTTCTCTTCCATCTGAGACTGAGTATGAATCTGTCTCTCTGGTACCTCCCAGTGGAGCCTTGCCCATCCCTTCATCTCGGTCCTTGGCTCCTTGGACCACCCATCCACCCATTGGACCCAAAGGTACTCAAGACAGTGATAGATCTGTCTTGGTGTCCCAGGGTTTGGTGAAGTGTTTTGCATTGCCAGCTCATCCACATGGCTGGGCTTCTTAAAGGAGCAGAAGGCACTGTGTCTACACAGCCACCTCATCAAAGTGGTGGGAACAGCTCTGAGGTGGATGGGGGCCAGGGGCGTGTGCTTACATGAAAGGGAGTATCTGGGAGTTGGGAGCATGAACAAGCCAGGCCAGAGGGAGTTTCTGGACCCCTCACCCCTCAGGTCATAGCCTTTGACTACAACTCTCTTGCCCCTAGGGCTCTCGCCAGGATGCCCCACCCTGATGTGCACACAGGACTTGGCCAAGCCTTTGGTTGGGGGGCGGTGTCCTTGGCCCCACTTACGTGGTCGATGAGTTCCTTGATCATGCCATTCCACTGGCCCTTGTCGTCCTGTGCCCCGTACTTGCCATCCTCCACCAGCCGGATCTCATAGGAGAAGCCCAGGATGTGGGCCAGTTCCTTGAGCAGGTCGATGCAGTAGCCCTCGAACCGGTCATTCCCAAACAAGGTCCTATCAGACTTCCGGAACATGACAAAGGGCTCCTCCTGCAGGGCAGACAGGAGAGGAGCTGATGAAGGCTGAGTGGGAGGGGGAAAGCCAGTTGGGGCTGCAGAGCTTGGGCTGGAACCTCTGCTCTGTGTTTTAAAAAAATCCTTTGGGTGGCTTAGCTGGATGGCCTGCTAAATCTGGGAGGAAAAGCACATTTCCTGAGAGCTGACTTTGTGCCTCCCAGGTGGCCACCTACTGGTATCCCTGGCAAGATGTAGGGGCTCAGGAGGCATTTAATTGCTCAGTGGCCACAGAGCTAGGAAGCAGTGGAATAGGGATTTGAACTCAACACGGTTCTGAATCCCATGCTCTGTCTGCTGCACGATCAGCACAGGCCAGTGGTTCTCAAAGTGTGGCTCCCACATGGGCAGCATCATCATTACCTGGGAACTTCTCAGAATCACACCGTCTCAGGCCCCGCCCAGACCACGGAACCAGACACCCCGGGGAGGGGCCAGCAATCTGCGTTGTAAGAAGCCCTCTGGGGGGGCCTGATGTTGGCTCCCGTTTGAGCACACTGCTGCAGAAGGCCATCCTCGAGTATCTTCCCTGACGTCCCTCCCGACTCCTATTTAAAAGATTAGATCTACATGCTCCCTGATACCGCTCTATTCTCAAGGATCTCCGTCTCCAGCATTAGGATCTGCTAGGGGAGTGATTTCTGATAACCACGATAGCCGGCACTTGTATGTTGACATGCCAGGCACTAGGAAATCAGCAATGAGACGGTGTCAGTGGAGGGCCTAGCACAGGGCCCAGCAGAGCATGAGGGCTCGAGAGGCAGTAGCTGATAAAGCCTCATTTAACCTTAATGTCAACCGTCTAGGGGTAGGTACTCATAATCCCATTTTATAGGTGCAGAAAGCAAACTCCCGAGGATAAGTGACTTGTGTGAGCTCACTGGTCCTCTAGAGAAAGGATCTGAACTCAGGTTGGTGAAGCCCTGAGCATAAGCTCTTAACCCACCTCATTGTTTCAGAGGCCCTGAGTCGCAAGGTGTCTCTGCCTGGTGGGCAAGGGTCCTTGGAAGTAGCATAGGTGACAGCTGTCCCGTGTCAGGCTCCCTCCCTCCCAGGTGATGGGGAGTCAGTGAAGGGTTTTGAACAGGGCACAGCTGATTTTTTCATTTAGAAACAAACCCCTGGCAACTCTGCAGAGAATAACTGGAAGAAGGAGCAGGAAAAACAGTGAAAAGTAGCTATTGATGTCATTCAGTCTGAGAGACACAGGGTGAGGAACTGTGGAGCCTCACATGGCAGAATCCAGGCCCATAGCATTGTCTCAGAATTCAGGTCTACGTGTAAGTCTACGTTTCTGATGGTCCCATCTGCCCAGCGTCACTTATAAATCTCCATCCTGAGTCTGTGGTAAATGAGCCGCACACTTAGCAAACTCAACCTTTATTGGCTTCTTGCTATACACCAGGCACAGACTTCAACGCTTTCTCACAGGCTGTTTGATTTAAGCTTTACAAGCTTCCAAGGTAGGTAACACTATCCCCATTTGATAGATAAGGGAACTAAGGCTCAGGGAAGGTCAGTAAGTTGCCCAAGTTTGCACAAGGGTTGAACTACAGTTTGATGGGACTCGGTTCCAATCTTTCAGCCTCTCTCTGGGCCTCAGTCTTCCCCAAGCCACCTTACACCCCAACGTGTCGGAAGGCCTCAAGCCCTCAGCTGACAGGTGAAAACCATTCATTCACTGGCAGAATGCACGTGTGTGGGAAATCTCATGAACACAAACCCACAAGAAGGCATGATTATGCAGGGATCTCATCATTCTCTCAGCTGTGGGCCTCTGCAACATGGTGAGCAGTGAAAGGCTCGGGCGAAGGCCCTCAGCAGAGGTCCTCGGGTGCAGAAACCCATCAGCAGCCTCTTGCCAGGCTCCTGCTGCTACAGGCGGGCCAGATTCTCTGACCCTGGATCCCAGCAACTCTGCCTTTCAAAATCCCATCCCAGCCAATGACTGATTTACTTCAGATTTTCAACGGTCCTTTGGGATGCTTTGGAGAAAGAGCTGGGGAGTGTCTGAATCCCCAAGAGGTTCCTGTCTCTCCAGGGATTCTGAGAAAACCACTTCTCAGTTTAATTGGGTGGAAAGCTGGGTCCTTTGGCTGGACTCCATGCTAAACCTCAGTGCTTCCTATCCCCACGCTCCAACCAAGTAGGCAGATCATAGGATTGGAGGACAGAATCCAGGTGGGGCCGGAGAAGGTGCCGGGGCTACCCAGAGGAAAGGGGACTTTGGCTAGTGCCCATGCCTCCTTTGTGCTAACTTGGCTCCAGGAAGGTGCTGCCTAGAACCCTGGCATGGGGCCTGGCGAGCAAGGACTGTGTAGGGATAAGTTCCAACTCATCCTCTTGGTCAGATGCTCTTGTGCAGCGAACAAGGTGTTGCCCACTGCACCTGGTGGCCCTAACGCTGGCTCAAGAAAATAATTGGGGAGAAGGTACCATTTTTCCAAGGGGAATTACCAATCACACCTAGATTCCTGGGCACAATGTACCTCCTTCTGTAAAATGGGGATAATAATAGAACCTACTGTGCAGAGTTGTTGTGAGCATTAAATGAGTCAAATTATGGAATGCACTTAAAATGGTGTCTGGCAAGTGTAAGTTGCCAATATTATAAAATTTATTAATGTAATTGTTATCTTCTTTCTGTGTACTGGGTGGCCTGTGACCACAGTGACCTTTCCAACCTAGAGACCATGCCTGCTGTCACCAAAGGTTAAAAATCATGGCCGGCAGCAGAAAGCCATTTGGGGAAAGGCCCCTGAGGTAGCTCACTTCCTGAGCCTCTCTGCTCACCGCTCCCTGGCCCTATCCTCTAAAATTAGCACTTCATTCGTGAAGCCACCACAGCCCCCGAATCTATACATCTCCATATAAATACGCTGCCTTCGGAGCAGCTGTAAAATGCCATTAATTTCGAGAAGTGCTTTGCGGATGGCATACATATTTAACAGCCAAAGCCCAGAGCATTAAAATGGTGCTCGCCTTAGTAATGTGTCTCCAGACCTGCAACATTTCCTAGGGGGTAATTCTGAACTCCGCCAACTACTTATTCATGGACTATTTCACAATTTATTACTGGAAATGTCCAGACAGCCAATTCACAAGCTCTCTCGGCTGCTAATCGATTGCTCGGTGAAGGTGCCCTCAATTTCAAAACTTCACGCTCTCCTATTGCTCTGGGAGAACAGCTGACGGAACAGGGGTAATATTTCTCTTCAACAAGTCACAGGAAACAGAGGTCCAGAGAAATAACCTTTTCTGACTTTTCGTCGCCAGGGCCCTTCGTCTAGTTTCGCTCCGATCACTTACACCAAGGTGAGAGCCAGGCCCTGTGCTAAGCTTCTCACAGCAACGGGACCTGTGGAGTCGGAAGAGGAGGTCTTTGGGGGAAGGATCCAGGGGTTAGCTACCTAACAGCCGTGTCTCCACCTCCCTTTCTGACTTAGGAAATACCCATGCACAGATGCATACCATATCCCTGCACGTGTGCACACAATGCCACTGGCACGAATACACCACATTCTCGAATGTTCTGTCTGCCTAGCCCTGCTAGGACAAAGAGGCCAAGAACCCTGGATCCAAGGCCTTAGCTTCTGCCAGTTAAAACCAGGACGGAGTATTAGGTGCTCTGCCCTTCCAGCAGGTGGGGCCTAGAGTGCTCCTTGGCCTGGGAGGGTTCTGCATCCCAGCGTTCTTTAACTTTTCCCTGCCTGCTGCTGAATGCCAGGGGTCCACCTGTCTGGCCCTTGAGTCTGTGTGGGTCATGACATGCACATGGTGCAAATACACCTGTTGGTGTGTATTCATACACCTGTGCATAGCAGTCCCACACGTGCAGACACACATGCACATACACACACATGCCCACATGCATGCTGACACCACTGCTCACTTCAGCAGCCAAAAGAACACTGAACCTTCAAAAGCAGGGCCCCCAGGAATGAGTCGGGCGTGTTTTCTCGGTGTGTGAGCTGAGGTTTGGGCGGATGAATTTTTCATGAGCTCATGGAAGAGCAGAACCAGAGTAGTTGCAGGAGCCGGGCAGAGAGAGGGCGGGAGGGCAAGCTCCCCGGCTCCTGCCGCAGCTGTTTTAGCCTCAGGAATGAGGAAGACTGCTTGCGACAAGGAGGGGCCAGAGAGGATGGCGTCAGGGCTCTGTCCATCTGTGTCCAGGATAAGGTGCCCCTAGCAACTAATTCTGGGCCTCAGGATAAGGGGGAGGTAGGTTTGTAGGTAGCCTGCAGAGAGATGCTGCTCTCTGCCACATCCAGATTCCAGGGGTCTGGGGCTAGCCGTGTTCACCAGAACCAAAGCAGTTAGATCTTCCTGTACTAATGCCTTGTACCTGCCTGTCACTCGAAGCGTTGCCCTGACAACACACTTCCAGAAGGGCAGTGCCCTCCCCTCCGCCACCACAAGTGCTCTCAGCAGTGGGTGCTGGCCCTGTTTTCAGGCTGCCAAAGCACAGGGCTGGTTTTCAGCCACAGCAGCTGGGGCTGGGCTTCTGCCCACAACTGGTGCAGCTGTCCCCAAGAGCTCCAGCCTGGGAGCACTCAGGCCGAGGGGACACACAGACTGTGCTGAGACTTTCTGGTGCACTCTCTGGAAGGTCTGGACCAGCTCTAGGTCTTCAGGCGGCCCCGGGCCAGCCCTTGTGTGGGAGTGGCATCTCTCAGCAGACTTGAGGAAGGACGTCTGCATCAGTAGCCATGTGAGGTCAAGGCAACGGGGCTGGGGTCAGGAATAACCATGATGTCAGGGCCAGGAGCTCAGAGGTTGCCAAGGCCGGGGATGAGGAGGTGGTTGGGATCTGGAGTTTTATACTGAGGCAGGAGACTAGAGCTATGAAGGCCTCATGAGGTCACAAGCCCCAATGCTTTCAGGAGCCAGTTAGGAAACAATTACAGAAGAGGCATCCACATGCAAACAATAAAGAATGGTGGGGTCTGCACTGAGTTAGGGAATGCCTGCTGGGCCTGAAAGGCATTAAAATGCAAGTTCGAAGTTTATATGCACCCTGTGCTAGAGATAACCTCTGTGACCATGGTCAGGGGTCAGTCTTCAGTGAAGTTCAGGGTTTTACTTGAACTTGAGAGGTTTTCTCTAGAACTGTCATTCTGCGTGTTGGAGTAATCCTGTGCTCCCTGGGGACTGGATTTGTAATCAATAATGATATGAATTAATAACAATGACAGCAATCACTTAGCATGCACTCTGCACCATTTATATTTACTGATCATTATTCCTCTCAACTCTATAAAGTAGGTATAATTATTAAAATCCCTCTTTTTCAGATGGGAAACCAAGGTACAGAATGGTTAAACAATTTTCCAGGTATGTGGCTAGTGAACAGTAGTAAAGCAAGGGTTCAAACCCAGAGTTCTGTGCTCTTAACATCATCAGACAGTCTTGCCCCAGTGTCCTGCTCACACTGTATGTCCCGAAGAGCTTTGGGGCTCATGTTTGCCTGGGTGAGGGGCAGCGGGACAGATGCAGCTGTGTCCAGGCTGTAGGCCAAGAGGGGCTCCTCTCCTCCCACGTCCCCTGGGTAGCTGGGAGCCCCCTCGGGTGCTGCAGGTGGGAGGGACCTCTGCTGAGCAACTGAGTACAAGCAGGTAGCTCTGCAAGAAGCTTCCAGCATTGACCAAGAAACTCCGAGAAGGACAGGGGAGTATCTTCTGGATTCTTTGTCTGCTGGTGTAGAAAAATCCTCTGTGCCTTTGCAGAAGGGTCTTATGCCCTTGAAATCAGGCTGCTGCCATTTTAATAAAAGTTAACCCTGGGGTCTTTCAAGGTGTACTTTGCATCGTTTTGGTACATTATCTTTAGCTCACCTCTCACTGTTAGAATATTGTTTTGTGGCTGAATCATCTTTGCTCATTCCACCAACTCCCCTCCCCATCTCTTAAAGCATACTAGTTTTACCTTTTTAAGTCTTGCCTTGTAAAAAGTGCTTTATTTATTGATAGCTCACATTTTATGTAGCTCTGCTTTTAATCTTTTACCACTTTTTATTATTTTATTTTTACCCTTTTATATTTCAGCTTTGTCACACTTTTATCCTTTTGCTTTCTGACATTCTGGTTTTACATTTTTTTTTTTAACCTGGTCTAGCCGAAGCTGTTAATTATTTAATTTTTCATCTTTCTTGTTAGCGTTCCTTTTCATTATTCTCTTTATTATTTTCCTTTTAACCTTTTTGTTTTGTTCTCTTTCAACTCTCCTTTCATCTTTTTCTATTTTTATCCACATCAATATTCCTTTAATTGCTCATCAGTCCTCACTCTAATCCCTTTGCTCTTTTTAATCTTTTTTTTTTTTTACAGTTTTTTTCCCTGTTCCTAATGAGATCTTTGGACTTGCTGGTTTTAACGGTCTGATTTTCATATATTTTTTTGTTAACAAAAAGTCAATCAATAAAGGCGGGCAAGATGTATGGCAGTCAGGAGACAATGCCAGGGGGTATCTCACCCCAAATTGGCAGTGGTGGTGGGCAGTCCTCTCACTGGCTCAGCAGAATGTCCAGGACCCCCATTCAGCCTCTGTCATCTTTAATGGGAAGCCTCTCAATCATAACCCTGGAGACTGGGGCTGATACCCACAGTCCGCAGTTGCTCCCTAGAAGCCAATGGTGGCCCTGGTGTCTGCTGTTCTTCCGGGTTCCTGGGGGAATGGAGTTTCCATCCCTTCCTGCTCCACCGCCCAGGTACTGAGCACATTGCTGGTGACTCACACTGGAAGGAGGACACAGGGCGTGGAGCTGCCTCTCGTGGGCTGAGCCACCTCTCGTGGGCTGAGCTGCCTCTGGTGGGAGACGAGTGGGGCCCGCCTTGTGTGAGCCCTGTGGAAGGACCCACCTGGTATGGGGTGCCCAGGCCTGCCCCCAGGTTCCATGCTGTGACAGCCTTACTTTATCCAAGCACTCCAAACAGAGCTCTTTTTTTGTTTATTTGTTTGTTTTTGTAGAGAATGATCTTACCACCTGGTCCTTGTAAACATTATGTTTTATTATAAAGGGAAGCTGACCAGGGCCAGAATTGTCCTCAAAGGCTCTTTGGTCAGAATCCACCAGGCTGTGACCAGGCTACCTCCCTGCACCATGGCCCAGCGTGGGCTCCCAAGAGCACAACTGTGTCTCTACGAGGGTGGGGCTGAGCCCCTGGTCACCCTGGAGGCTTGCCAAGAGGGGCGGGTATGCATGGAGTGGGCACAGCACTGGCCACTCAAAGGAGGGCAGCAGCCTGACTGCATCCTGCCCACCCTGAGCTCCAAAGTGCAGAGACCCTAGGACACCCCAAATGCCACTCCTTGGGTGGAAATGGTCAGAAGGAAGTGGCACTAGTCAGTCCTGGGAAGGGAGGACGGCAGGTAGAGTGACTGTTGCCAAGGGCTCTCAGGATGGGACATTTTGAAGTGTGGCATGTGTGTGGCCTCCCAGCACCTGATAGGCTCTCCAGGTGTGGCCAGAGCACCCACCCAGCTGGGGGAACCAGTGAGAAGGGCCTTTTCTCTGAGGTAGAAGAAGGAGACCCTGAGTCCTGGTTCTGAGGTCAGGTCAACCCTCCTTCCTTCCCTATCATCATGGTTCCTACTCAGACTTCCGGGCTCAGGGAGTGGGTGGGGGTGAGATGCAAACACAGAGGCCCCTGCAGAAGGGACTGGCCACGCAGGTCTCAGGCAGGCATGAGGACCGAGTACTCAGGCTTTGGGAGGAGGCCTCTGGCCTGTGGCCCTGAGCAGAGTTGCTGTACTCCAATGCTCTCTGTTGGAGGGCTGTTTATTAAAAATTTTTTTATTATTGATTTTAGCGAGAGAAGAAGAGAGAGACAGAGACAGGGAGAAATTGATTTGTGGTCCCACTTATTGATGCATTCATTGGCTGATTCTTGTATGTGACCTGACCGGGGATTGGATCCACAACCTTGGTGTATGAGGATGATGTTCTAACCAACTGAGCTACCTGGCCAGGGCTTTCAGGGCTGTTTTGAGCAATCTCCATGTGCCCATCTTCTTGTAGCTCCACCTCCCCCCACTTCCAGCCTCCCAGCGCCTTCCTAAGAGGCACCCATCGCTGCTGGGTAGGGCAACAGAGGGCCTCTCCAACCCTGATGGCCAGCCCCCCGCCCCCCCCGCAACGTCAGACAGTCCCTGCGAGGCTGCAGGCTCTTACCAGCACTGTGGTGACGATGAGTGACCTGTTTGTCAGAGAGTCGGTGACGTTAGGGCCCCGGCCTTTGGTGACCTCTGTGATGTTGAGCCCCTCGGCAGGACTCCACACCCCAACCTGGATGGACAGACAGACAGAGAACAGGGTGCTGAGTCCTCAGGCTCTCCACCCTGTTTCCACATCAGCAAGCCTGTCGTCTTCATCCCATTCTTCATGACCGCCACTGTCATGGCTACCATGTTTGGAGCTGATCTTTCTGACGGTCCTGCTGCCTCCCTCCTTCCAGGAGGAGACCCCCGAGGTGGGCGGTCGCCTACAAGTCTGACACATCCCCCTTGGTGGTAAACCCTTCACAGCTGCAGAGGGAAATGCAGAGGGAGAGGTGAACATAAAGGGAGCCCAGTGGAAACTATCCTGGGGTGGAGCAAATGCCGTGAGGAAATCAGGGGGTCCTGGGTCCGGGGCAGGGTCAGGTCCTCCCCAGGGACAGAGTTACTCTGAGGCTGGTGGGCCTGCCACCTCCAGAGGAAGACCCAGGCCGCTCACTGCTCACCCGCCGGGTCTCAGCCCCAGTGGCTGCTCTGGGGACAGGGCCCGGAGCCAGGAAGGTGTTCCCTAAGCATCTGTAGAATGGGTAAACGGACACTGAGATGTGTTACACACAGGCAGGAGGCTGGCCTTTGTAGCTGTTTTGAGGATGGTAGAACAGAGCGGATGACCCTTGATGGAAGCCTTGGATGCTGCTGGGTTTGCAGGCAGTTTACCTTATGGTTTTACTTCTAAAATTAGCAGACACCCTGGGTAAGGCTGCTTAATCTCTGTCCCCACAGTGGCCTTGTTGCTATCAGGCCTCAGGCTGCAGGGAGGCAAGGGACGATCAAGTTTACAAATCATTCTAAAGCCCTGGGCCTCTTAAAGGTCCTTTTGGATCCAACTCTGCCTAGCCCTGCCCCAGTCTCAGCTCCTCTTTCTCAAGGACGGGTGCAGCATGCCCATGGTGTCCTTGGCCCAGTTGGGGGTTCCTCAGGAAACTTAATCAATTAAACAGAGAGGCTGAGTGCAAACATCCCATTAAGAGAGCTGTGCAAGGCAGATAGCAGAGAGACATGTAATTATGCTTGGGAAATTCTGCCTTAATCCTCCCAAAGCCACCAACTGGAGCTGGCTGGATCCGCAATGACCCAGCTTAGCAAACAAAAGTGATGGTATGAGAGGCAGAGTGGCTCTATTTGGGGACTCAGTACTCTCTCCAGGCAGGATCTCTGTCTTTGCAGACCTCCTAGGGCAAGAGGAGAGAAGACAAGGAGACAGCTTGAAAGACGCTTTTCTCTCAAGTGGGCCGAGCTCAGCAGGAGGGTCCCTAGCAGCCTGCCTGGGTGCAGAAGGTACTCAACAAACATCTGCCTAGAGGCCAAGTGAACAGCAAGCACCTGTTGAGCTCCAATTGCAAGCTCTGTTTGACTCCAGGTGCCAAGGGCACATGAGATAGTTAGGACTGAGGACAGTTAGGACCAGAACTGGGGTGGCTGTGATCAGGAGCCTCTGAGGGGGACTTCTGCAGGCCGAGCTTAGTCCAGATACAGTAGAGTAGTAGCTGTGGTCAATTTGTGCCAATTGCTCAGAGAAGGATGCTGCGGGTGGACTCAGTGGAAGAGAGTGCTCTGATGACCGCTTACAGATGCCTGCCACAGGCACAAGAGTGGGAAGTGGTGGCAGGGGAGCCATTTAATTACTCTCCTTAAAATTTCAGGCTATTCTCAGAGATGGACAGCTGAGAGAGCAGAGATGAGGCAGCTACTTGAGTGAATATTGTATCGCAATAGTGCTGCCCGAGGAAGGCAGCTCCCTGGCACTGAGGGAGTTTAAACAGAAGCCGGAAGGCTGCTTAATGAGAACTCATCTATTGTGGATAGGGCTGGATCAACTGGCTTTGAAGATTTTAGGAGTAGAAGCCACAGCGCCTGTCCTGAAGGTGCTAAAGCTATATTTGGCATCAGAGAGTTGCGGAGTTATGGTGAAGTTTCCCTGGCCACCCTTCCCCACTGCAGTGGTCCCATGAATCTCTGGGAAACTCAGGAATGAAGGGAATAACCTTGACCACAAGGTGCAACCCAGGCAGAGCCACATCAGTGTAAGAGGGGATGAACCAAGGAGACAGGGGCCATTCCTGCCACCAGGGCGATGGATCGCATGGGGAAAGGGCCCCGGGGTGCAAGAGAAGGGCCTGTGGCTGGACCGTGGGGATGGTGCAGGGGACAGTGGAGACTAGGCCTAGAGAGGAAGGTTGGGGCTTCTTGGAGAAACTTAAAGGCTGGCAGAGGGGCTGATGCTTACTGACTCAGCACTCGGGAGATGTGGGCAGTTTCAGAGCAGGGGAGAGCTGTGTGTTGGGAAGCTTCACCTGTGTGTACACTCAAATGGATGGAAGGCTCAGGGGTGGAGGTACAAAGCCGGTGGGAGTGTCAACAGAGCCTAAGGAAGAGGCCTGGACCAGGAAGCGCAGGGGGAAGAGGAATCAAGGGCTCCTGAAGGCCCACAGCCACCCAAGCTGGCCCCTGCACTTCCTGACCTGTGCTCCCACATTTTATGCACTCCCAGAGTCCAAGAGGTGGCTACCAGGGACCGGCCTGCTGTGGAAGGAGAGTGTGGCTGAGCTCCTGGCCCTGAGGTCCCAGGTAACACTGAGAATTGGGGGCTAATGATAAATTGCCCTTCTCAGTCCAGCGGCCTGATCCTGCCAGAAGATGCTGAAGGTCCCCAGGGGTCAGAATGGGGCCCATTAAAGACATTGCTATGGTAGTCAGATGGGGGTCCCCAGGCCCCAGGGGGCCTGCTTTCCTGTCCAAACTCCCTGAAATCATAAAGGCCTTAGCAGTTCAGAAACCACACGCTTCAACCTCTCTGCAAGAGTGAGTCACCTCCAGCGTGCCAGGCAAGCAATTACTTTGTCTGATTTTTTGCTTAAATGCCTCCAGTGACAGTGAGCTCACTACTCCTCAGGCAGGCACCCCTGGTCCTTAGAAAGTTTCTCTTACCCAAGGACATGTCTGTCCCTCTGTCCCGTGACAGCACTGAAGAGACTTAAGGGACAGTTTGTCTGCCCCATGAGCCTTCTATTACTTTTCCCACTTCAAACATCCCTCATGGCCTGCGGTCCAACGGTTTGGGTGTCTGTCATGGCCAGGCCACTGGGTTATGCACCCCTCGTCTTACCAGGGCTTTGTGTTCTCTAAGGGTCAAGGCACAGGCCACACCCCAGGCGGCATCGAGCCGGCTGCACTAGGTCTCACCCCCCTCCTGCTCCTGAGCCCACGCACCTTCTCCAGGCCGTCCTCCTTCAGGCTGATGATGTCCAGATCGAAATCGGTCCGTAAGCCACTGGTTTTGTTGAAAACAATCCGTCCAGTTAATCCTTCCCATTGAGCCTGCCGGAGAGGAGAGGGCAGAGCGGCAATTCCTCGGGCTCATAAATCATCATTCGGTACAACTGTACAATGCTTCATTTTAATTACTCCTTGCACTGATACTGTTCCCCCAAGACCATGATTAATTAATAATCACCTCCATCATTGCTCGGGCTGTGGTGCGAGCCAGCGATTTCCATAAATTCTATTATGCTCTTTAGCCAGCTTTACATTTGCACCTTCTCGTGTACAACATCGATCTCAGACGCGCTCAAATGAGGCCCTGCCTCGAAGCCACGAGCAGGGGAAGCCCGTGTCAGATCCCCAGAGAGGGGCAGGGAGGCAGGCGGGTGGAGCAGGGCAGGCGAGACCTGCTGAGAGGCAGAAAAGCCAAGGGGCCAAGTTGGCCCCTGGCTGGAAGACCAAACGCTGGGAGTGGTCCCCAGAGAGCTAGGGGAGCCAAAGGGGGTTGGCCTTCCACCCTCAGCCCCAGCCCTGTGGCATCAGAATGGGGTCAACCGCAATTAGCTGTGTGACTTTGGGAATTTCACTGCACTCCTGACTCAGTTTCTTCATCTATAAGATGAAACCAATAATAGTACACATCTCACCAACATAGGATGAGGGTGAAATGAGGTAAAATACTCAGAGTGGTGCCTGGTAGAACCGGAGCCCTGAATAAAATGGTAGATTTTCATGAGCATCATTAACACAGAGACAGGCGGACAGAGGTTCAGAGAAGGTTCAGGACTCCAACTGAGAAAAGCTCCATCTTTTATACAGATCAGAGGTTGGCAAACTACTTGCCCAATGCCTGTTTTTATAAACAGTTTCGTAGCTCACAGCCATGTCCACGTGTTTACCTATTGTCTTTGGCAGTTGTTTTTGCTACAATTTTGGAGCTGAATAGTTATAACAGAGACCGTCTGGCCTGCGAAGCCTAAAATATTTACAATCTGGCCCTTTGCAAGAAACGTTTGCAGACTCTGTTCCAGAGGGTACCTCTGGTGGGCCGAGAGAGTCAGTTCTGCACGGTACTTCGTGCTGCACACGCCATGGGACCTCCGCAGCTATCCTGGCAGGTGAGTACCATTTTACAGATGAGGAAGCAGCAGGCCTGGAGGGCCCCTCAAGCTCACAGAGCAGAAAAGAGGAAGAACCAAGCTGGAGCCAGCGCTCTGGGGCCCCGCCCTTCAGGCTGGGTTGGTTTCCTCCTCTCCTTCCTTTCCCTCCTTCTTGGGGTTAGGGTGCAGTAAGCACATGGGTAAAAGCCCGGGATGGGTGGCTCTCTGTGTCTGGGGATGGAACCAGCCAAACCATCTGGAGTCCTTGGGAACAGAGGCGGACTGGGAGTTCAGAGAGGCAGACAATCTCGGGGCTCGTACGGTCATGGCTCGCTGGCCTGAGGGCCCAGAACAGCAGGGGAGGGGTCTGACTGTCAGAGTCTGTGTGCGGCAGCACTGAGCTCACCACGCTGGGGCCATGGTCCCTTACAGGTTCTGAGAAAGGCTCCCAGTCTCTCCCTGGTTGAATGTCTCCTGTACCCCTGCTTACACTCATACTTTCACACACAAGTTCATGAGTTCACAGATCCAGACCCATGGAGGCGTATCTGTTGATCCCAAACTAAAACTCTTGGGAATCTATAAGCCTGTGAGCAGCCCTAAGGCACTGGAAGGTCTTCCTAAGCGCCTAGGTGGGCGAATGGGTATACTAACCCAGCGCTTTGCACAAGGAATCGAACCTCTCTGAGCTTCAGGGAGGGGAAAATTACCTATTCCCCTCAGATTGCGTTCAAGTGGGTGTGTAAGTGCTGAGCACAGTGCCTGACACGATGTAGTACCCCTTTACCTGCGGTTTGCTCTCCACGGTTTCCGTTGCCTGTGGTCCTTACATATTACATTAAAAATTCCAGAAATAGACAATTTATAGGTTTCAAATGGCATGCCACCCAGGGTAGCACGATGAAATCCTCCCTTTCTTCAGCATATTCACGCTGTATACACGCCCCACCCGTTAGTCACTTAGTAGTGGCCTGGGTTATCAGAGCGACTGTCAAGGTGTGGCAGTGCTTGTGTTCAAGCATCTCTTGTTTCACTTAATACTGACCTCAAAGGGCAAGAGTAGTGATGCTGGCCACTCGCATATGTCAAAGAGAAATTGTCAAGTGCTTCCTTTAAGTGAAATGGTGAAAGTTCTTGACTTAATAAGGAAAAAAATTGTATGCTGAGGCTGCTAAGATCTATGCTAAGAACAAATCTACCATGACATTGTCTAATTTATAAATTAAACTATCATAGGTAGGTATGTATAGGATAAACCTACATACATACATACATATATGGGTGTGTGTATATATATATGTGTGTGTGTGTGTGTATATATATATGTATATATATGATCCAATACTGTGTGCGGTTTCAGGCACCCACTGAGGAAGGTGGCAGAAAGTATCCCCTGCAGATAAGGGGGGACTACTATACACACTACACACAGTCCTCACCAAGTGTTATATATTACTCTTTCCCCTTGTTGCTTCCTTCCAGCTCCTCCATTGGATTAGGGCTGGCCCTCGGCTGAGGGGGGAGGGGCTCACACGGGCCAAGGCCTGAGGCCTCAGTGGAAACCGTGTCACAGGGGACTCATCTCTGCCTGAGCTCCCTCAGTTCTCACCACAACCCTGCCAGGTGGGTGTCACCATCGCCCCATTTTAAAGTCACGGGCACTGAGGCTCAAACAGGGACTGAGCTGTGCAGGCCCCAAGCAATGGTGGCGCCAATGCCCTCTCTGCAGGGGCAAAGCCGAAGAGCACGGGGTCATTGCTTCCAAGTCGAATGGGGAGATCTGTGGAGCTCGGGGAAGACCTATACATCAGAGAAGGGGAAGACCACTGCTTCTGATCCCAAGGGCAGGCTCAGCTTCTCTCAGGCTGGCTCCCCTGTCCATCTGCCCCTCTCTCGGTCTGTGGGCTCCCACACCCTCAGGCTATCCCCTGGTCCCCAAGGGAAATCACAGCAGGTGCCTTCAATCCTGTACTCTTGAGGGGAGCCTTCCTCCTTGTCAACTACAGAGGAATTAAATGCCAGCAGGTGCACTGCCTGCCTGTGGGCGGTGGGTAGGGCCAGGGCCAGGGCAGGGAGCCACTGGCGGCTCCTCCCCGTGACATTTCCCGGCCCTCCCGCCCCTTCCAGCTGAGGCTTAGGACTCACTAAATGAAAGATGCTTCACACGCTCTGAACTCCGGCCTGGCATTTTCCAGCTCCTCTCGGAAATGCCAAGTCTTTAAAATGATTTACTGTCATGCAGTCAGAAGGAGAGACGGGCAGCTTGGGAATGGTCTGAGGGAAGACGGTGTTGGGCTCCCGCAGGGCACCTGGGGCCCATCGCTGGCCAGCTGTGGGACTGTGGGCCAGCCACGCGGCTGCTCTAGGCCTCGGTCTCCACACCCTAGGGCAGAGATTTCCAGCCACTGTGCCGCGGCACACTAGCGTGCTGCAGGAATTTTTAAAACATGCAATACCTGACTATTAAGTCAGGGGCACTGACCTCTTTTCCCTTAGATTGTCAAATGAAAAAATGACAACAAGCAACACAATAGGCATCCAGTGCGAATAAATCAAAATTATACCTGTTCTTTTTTTCTGTGAGGTTGGCAAAAAATATATTTTTTGGTATTCCGCATAATTTTAGTAATGAACTTACGTGTGCCATGAGATTAAAAAAGGTTGAAAATCGCTGCCTTAAGGTAAGACAAAGATATTTCTGAAAGGGGTCTCTAAGTGTGTGAGTGGTGGGGCCGTTCACTGGGCGGGGGCCAGGCACACCGGCACGGGCCTACCAGCCTCTGGAGAGAAGGGAGCCCCCTCTTCTACGGTGTGGACAGTGAGGATTCTGCCCTCATGTGGGCCTTACCACGGGGCCTCAAGCATTCCGAGGGGTGAGAGGTAAACAAACAGAATAGAGGTTCCTGAAACTATGATCTTCTTTCGCTAAAAACCCAAGACAGAACAAGAAGCCATAGGCATGACAGTCATGATGACAGAAACAATAATAATCGCAGTTGATCTGCTTGGGACTTGCTCTGTGCCAGGCGGTGTCCTGGTTTCATACCCACCATAACTTACTTAATCCTGTAACAACCCTGGTATTATTGCTACTGTACAGAGGAGGACGTGGGGCACAGAGAGGTTCAGTAACTTGTCTAAGGTCACGTAGCCCCAAAATAGTTATCTTCAAAGCTACTCTTGTCTGTGTCCTGAGGGTTCCAGGGTTGTGGCCCGAGTCACCAGACCCTCACATGGCCTCCGGCTACCTTGCGGTAGGCTTGCCAAGGAAGGAAGTATGGGAGGTAGGAGTCAGGCCTCGTAGACTCTGAGAATAAGCCAATGATCACGCGGGCCAACCAGGCCTTGTTCAGGGCAGTGGGCAATCGAACTTCCTCTGAAGTTTTGAGGGGGTCAATGAGAAGGGACCATCATGGTCCTCTTGTACCAGAACAACTGATACCAGCATCCCTTCCAGGAGTGAGGGAACTGGGGCCAAGGACTTAATGGCTCCCTCACAGCGACTATGAGATGGCATTTGCCTGGTGGTGAAACTGACATGGGGGATGTCCAAGAACTTGCCTAAAGCCACACAGCTGGGGAGAGGGAGAGAGAGACGCCAAAGGCACCTGTATCAAACTCTCAAGGCCGTGCCTCGTCCATATTCCTGCTGGTGTCATTCTAAAGTGCAGGAGGAGCTGTCACGGCCCTCATCCCAAGCAGCAACAGCGAGCGAGTGAGGGATCTCCGGGAAAGCCGCCCTGTCCACTGAGTAGAAGGCGGTGGCTTCCTTTATTATTTACTCTTGGAGCACTGCCTTCCTTTTGGTGCTGGAGACCCTCACTAATGTGGTGACTTCACTGACCTCTGCCCAATCGATGAGCTCAGTGAGCACAGGGGCTCTCCTGCTTTAGCTCGCTGCCAGCACCCGGCAGGCCCGCACTCTATTGAATATACGAACTCCCACGGCAGCTGGCTTCCTTTCAGGCCCACAGCGATGGCTACAAAGAGACTGTCTATATGGAGCCCTCCTGGACAGCTTCCCCTAAGTGCAGCTGGTGTTGCCCTGACAGGGTCACTCTCTCTGACCCAGAATCTCCCTGCCCAGATCTCATCCCCATGAACCTTCTTCATCCACCATTTACTGGGATTTGACTGGGCCCAGCCCTGGGCTAGGTGCTTGGTGCATGGTTTTCCACTGTCTTCCCAACAACCCTTTGAGGCAGGCACACATACCATCGTCATGATATACTGAGGAAACTGAAGATCAAAGGGTCAGTCATCTCAGCCAAAGTCACAGAGCCCAGACTTTAGCTTCCTCCATCTGTAAAATGGGAGCAATAAACTGCCATCCATAGTTTACAAGGACAGCGGTTCTGGAGAGTCCTTGGAAATTAAAAGTAGGCCTGGTGTGTTTCCATGGCCACCTTCTCAGCAGCAGGACAGGTTTCTGCTCTCTGGTCCCATGGAATCAGCTCCACAGATGAGCTTTCTCCACAGTTGCCATGGTGCCAGGAGAGCTAGGCGCTGGCAGAGACCCGGGCTTGGGAAGTTGCTCAGTGGGCCCATGATGTAAGGAGGAGTTTGTGGGGCTGACTGTTATTTACTGAGCCTCCTCTACCTTCTGTGCTGCACTAAGCATTTTCCATGTGGTCCCCTTTCATCTTCACAGCATCTCCATGAGGTTGGAGCGCTTCATGCCGCATTGTACAAACGAGACAACCAAGGCTCAGCAAGGTTCTTGAGTTTGCCCAAGGTCACACAACAGGAGGCGGAGACCCTCATCTGGTGTACTTTAAGCCCATGCTGTGTCCTGCTGATAATGCTGACCACCCACTGAATGCCTACTATGTGCCAAGGACTTAGCCTTTCAATTACCCTATAAGATTGGTAAGATCGGCCTTAACACACCTGTTTTCACCCAAGGAAACTGAGGCTCAGAGATGTGAGGCAACTGGCCCAAGTTCATGTGGATTGAAAATGGAATCTGACTCCCAAACCTGGGCCCTCAGCTGCTGTGCAGCACTGACCACCCCCAGGGAGATGGCCTTGGTTGGGGGCGTGGGGAGCACTTACCTCCTTGATGAAATTCATGAAGCGGCCACCAAAGCGCCAAGCCTTATGCCGGTGGCATTGTAGGGAGTTCACGGTCATCTGGGGCGCCCTCTGGTAGCACACGGACACGATGTGGACGGCGTCGTACAGTAAGGCTGCGTCAGTCTGGAGGGGAACACCCAGGGCCTGCCTGAGAACCGCTCCCAAGAGGTCTATGCCCACCCTGCCCTGTCCCCACCCCTCCCCGACCACGGACACATGGAGTCCTGGTCAGGGAAAGGCCATGAAGCCCTAGAAGTGACCCTGTCCATGGTGAGAGGCCAGGCGTGGGTTGGCTCTGCGGCTCCGCAGGCACCCAACTCCCACCCTCTGCAGCTCAGGCCTCCTGGCAGCCCCCCCACCCGATCCCTCCACCCTGCTGTTGTCTGGGCCCCACCCACACTGTCCCCTTCCTGCCTCCCCAGCCTCTGCTGGTCCTGGCCAAGGGTCCTCCAAGCCCAGGATCCACTGGTCCTTACCCCAGCTCTCTGTAACCAGCTGTTTGTCTGCCTGTATTCCCAACCCTGGGATGGACTATATCTGCCTTTCTGTCCTGGCCTCCCGCATAAGGTCCAGCTGACACACAGCAGGTCATGAGAAAGAGGGTGTGGGAGGGAAGAAAGAGAAAGGGAGGGGGGAGAGAAGGATGGAAAGAGTAAAGAAGGAGAGATGGGAAGGAGGAAGGAAGGGTGGAAGGAAGGAAGGAAGGCGAGAAGGGAGGACGGAAGAAGAGAAGGGAGGAAGGAAGGAAGGGGGGAAGGAAAGGGGGCGCCCACCCCGCTGCCATACCATCATCACTCCGTCCAACAGGCCGGACTCTGCTCGGGGAGCTGCCTGCAGCCGCTCCATGGACCACTTCTCCACGATGGCGGAGACATGTGGGTTGTCCACGTTGAGGATCCGGAACCCTGTCAGGTTCACCCCCGAGTAACGGTAGGGCTCCAGGTCTAATGCATAAAGATCCTGACAGAGAGGGGTTCATGGACATAAAGGTGCGTTCGCTGTAATCTCCAGCCCGCCGACCCACACTCCCTGCTTGCTGTCCCCCGGTGCCCTCCCTGCAGCCGCCCGGAGGCCCCGGGGAGGTGAGGCCGTGGAAAGTGCGGGAGCACTGCACTGGGGGCGGGGGGGTAGATTGCAACCCTCTGACTGCCCGGTGGTCTACCCCATGAACTCACTGCTGGGCCTCGGGCAAGGCTCTCCACCTGTTTCTTCATCTAACAAATGGGGGCTGTGCCTCCTTTCTAGGACCTGGTGAAGCAGTTCATATAAAAGGCCCAGCCTCGAACATCAAAGTAGCTTGGTAATAGTCACAATAGTCTTTTCCTCCAATGTGGGAGGCCCACTTTGTGGTGCTGGGTTGGGGCATCTGTAAGTTACCCAGAGTGAGGCTGAAGGAAGTATTTTATTTCCCAAAGGAGGGTATTTTAAAAATCTTTTCTGCCAGGGATTCAAAGAGTACAACTGCCCTTGTCTCCTCCCCTCCCCTTGTCTCCATCACAAGCCAGGGCCTCCTCACCCCCTGCCTCCTAGACTCCGCTGATGGGTGGTGAGCCTGTCTGTCTGCGGCCGGGCCATGTCCAGTCTGGTGCAATGGGCAGGCCAGGAAAACAGGCCTTACTGCATGGGGCAGCCCAGCCTCAGCCTCCCCCTGCAGCTCCAGGGAAGGGGGTCAGACACAGAGGGAGAAGCCAGGTGCAACGCTGAAAAGAGATGGTGTGTGGGCGCTGGGGTGTGGTAACATGAGCAGAACAGAGCTCTGTCCCATTAGGAAAACTTGCCCCAAACTTGAAAATAAGGCAGGAGAACAGCATGGAAACATGGTTTACCTGCCCGCCCAGGGTTGTGCGATTCTCCCAGAGAACACACCTGGGTTTGACTTCACTCTCAGCTACTGGCTAAAGGCAGGCTCAGACCTTGAGTTCACATCTAGAGTTTTGTCCATAAAAGAGATAAACTCCACAGTTGTGGTTTTATTGCCCTCTGGGATGTTAATCCATTTTGTATCTAACCTAGCAGCCTTGCTCTGTTTTTCCCCACCAAATACCAAAGTATGCAGTCCCTCCAAAGCCCCTTGAGCCAGCACTGCCGCCTTACTGGTGCCATTGTTAATGAGTTGATGCATCTTTGGCACAGCTTTCATTTTATAGTCTATTTTTTAAACTGTTTGAAAAAATATACTTTGACACTCTAGGTCAGTCCCATCCCACTAGTGGGCAAACTGAGTCCAAAGGTTGTTGTCTGAGCTCTTCCTCACCTACTCTCTATTCTCTACAATCTTCCCCTGCCAAGCTGCTGACCCCTTGTTTGTCCTCTCTCCTGGGTCCTCAGGCTTAGTCACTCCACCCCATGCTTTGGGATAGTGGCTGGGGACACCCCCTTGCCTCTCCATGGCTGCAGACATCAGGAGGAACACCTGGCCCCATCCAAGTTTGTGCTTCGGTTAAGTTGATGATGGCTCGTGGAAAGGTGACAAGTGATAAAACCTGGAGCCACAGAGCGGCTCTCACTCTGTGCTGGCTTCCTCTGGTCTCTGAAATCTTCCTGATGTTAAACTCATCCTGTTCTTCCTGAACCCTTCTGAAATGCACTGTTGGTTTCCTCTTGGCAGGTTTAGGGAGTAGGGAACAGGCTTAGACAGGCTTGAGCACAAGCAAGAAAGTTTGGTCCCAGCCTTGCCCCCAAAATATGGCCCTGATTCTAGGCCAGGGTTTGGGATGGGTAAGGGGCTGCGTGGGAGTGGGAAGCAGAGTCTTGAGCAGATGGGAGATCTCTACTGAACTGGCCAGAGTGTGTCTATGTGGCCTTAATCTCAGTGGGAATGCAGGGCGGTCGCTTTGCTCAGTCCTGTATGGAGAGTGTATCATCTAATCTCCATGATCACTTGTAAAGTGGGTTTTTAACAGTATCCCTTTTCTACGGATGAAGAAACAAGGCCAGAGGGGTGAGGGGAGTTGCCTACAGTCATAAAGCTCATCAAGGTAGAGCAGAATTTGTACTCTGTTTCAAGTCTGTTTCAATGGTGTGTTGGAGCTGGCTCACACTAGCTTGTGAGAGCTCAGTTAGCACTTCTCCTTGACTCTGCGTTCGGTGGCATCACATTAGTAGCTTCATATTCACCATCATGGGAGTATTTACACCACAGAAATTGGCAAGCACTACAAACCTGGCTTTTCCCCACCTTTTGGGGAGGTGGTTGTTCACATTTACTAGTACACCATTGTCTGTTCTACTCAAAAATCACTGTGCTTTATGTTCACAGTCATTGTCAAAGACAAGATATTCATCACAAGTGTCTTTGGAGCTTTTTGGGGAACACATAGGCCACAGAACATCTGGGTGGGGCCTGGAACACCTGTGTTTTGAAAAACCATTCATCTAAGCTATTACTTCTGACTAGGAAACACATAGAGTGAGGTTTGGGCTTAGATGGGGATACCTGTGGGACCAGAAGGGGAGCAGCAAGGGCTGGGGAGGACACAGCTGGGAGGAAGGCTTCTCTTCCCATGGCTCCTCCCAGAATACAGCTCACTGCGGTGACCCCAGGGAATGGTGAGGAATAGAAACCATGAGGCCAGGCCAACTAGGTTCAAGTTTCATCTGCTCTCATTGCCCCGGTTTCCTCATTTGCAAAATGGGGATGACAGTAGTACCTACGACAATAGGGTTGTCATGAGGAAGAAAGGGGTTAAGAGATGGGCTGAGAACACACCTGGTACCTAATAGACAGAGCCCCCAGGGACATTACTGGGTTACTGGAGGAGAGAGGCAAATGTTATTTCCTTCCTGCCTTGGCCCTCTTGGCAACATAAAGACAATCAGGATGAGCTAACGTTTATTGAGCACCTATAAACCTCAGAACCACAGGCTTTGTTCTAAGTATCTTCTATGTATTAACACAGTTCACAGCCCTATCTTACAAGAAGGGTGGTATTATCACCCAATTTTAGAGAACTGAATTGCAGAGAGATTAGGTCTTATGCTCAAGGCTACATGATGGGGAGCAATGACATTAAACCCTCTCTGCCTTATGATAATACATATCCCCCCAGCTCCAAGTTTATATTACAGTCAATGCGTCCCCCACCCCCTGGCATTCAGAGGGGTCTTTCTGAAGGATGAATCCTTGTCACTCCTGTGCTAGGCATATTTCAATGGATCCTTATTGCCTTCTCAGAAAAAAGTACAAATTCCTTTGTATAGTTTACAAAGCTCTTAGTCCCTCCAGCCTCACTTTTCTTCCCACTCACTTTCCTTCCCTCCCATTTTCTTGCCCAGAAACACTAAACTATTTTCGTCCCCTTTTCCCATTCCTCACAGGCCCCTGCCCCATCATGTGGCTTCTCATTCCCTGAGCCAGTACCTTTGTGTGTGTTTGATCCCTAGGCTAGAGCAACTGTCTTCTCAACTCTTCTTGGGTGGGCTATTTTCTGAGGTTCAGCTCAAGTGTTGCCTTTTGTGGGAGGCCTCCCTGACTACGCCTCTACACTGTACATGTGTACGATAGGGTGGGTCAGGGGTGTGTCTGCTCTGACCCTGGGGCCTTTGGGAATTTACCCCACTGATAACAATGGTCTTTGTCCGGGTCTGTCTCCTGTATGAGCCCTTGAGCCAAATACTCCTGTCAACCAAAGTGGAAGGAAGGCTCAGCTTAAGCAAGAAGCTTTCTGGGGCACCTACACATCCCTGGGAAGAGTCTGAGGTGGAGAGACTAGTGTTTCACACCCTGCTCTCAGGGCGTGCTCTTGATGAGGCTGAAGTGAGAAGTGGTTTGGTAAATTACCGGGGGTGGAGGATGAAACCTGCAAGAGGATTGTTTTAGGAACTAAACCACTTTTGAAGGAGGTAGGTCTGAAAAGATGGGGGGATTTTGTTTTGCAAAGTGGTGTCTCCAAGTCTGGGGCCAGAGTTGAACTGTTGGGGCCATGGGAGAGAAGCTGAGCTCTGCCCCCAGGGGGGCGTCCTCCTCACTCATCCCCTGTGCGGGGCTCAGCCTCCTCTCCAATTCTGTGTGTATGTGACACCTAAGGCCTGAAAGATGCCAAAGCATTAGCCTGGGTAGGGCCTCTGTGACTTGGCTCTCCCTCCTCTAGGACCAGAAGACAACTGGACTCAGTGGGAAGGGTGGCATCTTTGGCTTTAGTGGGGACTTGGGTGCTGGTAACAATAGCTCTTCCGGTCTCCAGGTGCAGCCTTGGTCTGCTGACACGCACAGGCTGTACCAAGGGCGTCTGACATTTTGGCATCTCTGGGCCACAGTGAAGAGTTGTCTTGGGCCACACATTAACTACACAAACACTAAGGAAAACAAAAAAAATCTCATCATGTTTTAAGTAAATTTACAATTTTATGTTGGGCTGCATTCATAGCCACCCCAGGCCGCATGCGGCCTGAGGATCATGGGTGGGGCACCCCTGCTAGGCGACCACACACAGCCTGGGAGGCGGCACGATGGGGTGGCCGTGCTGGGGTCACCTTCCTCCCTGTCACCTCGAGCCTGGCCAGGCTTTGCTGCAAAGTGCTGGAGGACTTGTGGCACCAAATGCGCCATCCTGTGACATGAGGGCAGTGACAACAGGGAGCTGGTAAAGAGGCCTCTTTGTCCAGTTCCAATTTTTTTTATCCAAACTGCCCCAGGCTGAGACCTCAAATGCTGTACACAGTGAACTGTGCGCAACCTTGCTGCTTGGCAGAAAGTTGCTGTTCTCCATGCCAAATGTTGACACACTGAATTCAGTATCGACGAGGGACCTTTTAGAAACATTCAGCATAACATAATAGACTAATTCATTAGCACCCCATGGGTCTGACTGGGTAGAAGCTGAAGCTCGGAAAACATCGCCTTAAGGAATGACAGATGAAAATATCTTCCCCATGATATAACTGTTATTGCTGGGAAGTGGCATTAATTGTGATTGCTTATCTATTAATTTATTATAATTCTTTTTTCACCTCCAGGCTTTTACCTACACGTGACATGTACCAGGGGCTCAGCTGGGGCTGATTAACGTGGGGTTATCTGGGAATGGCTCGAAGCTGGCTGGGACAGATAATGGCAGCTGGGGTGATTAAAATGTCTTCTGCATGGGAGAAGAAAATTTGGAGGATTTTTTAGAGGCGAAGGGTTGGTGACATGGGTTTCCTAAAGGGAAGGAGATAAATGCCAAATGCCACTGCCTTCCTTCCCAATGCAGCCATGGCTGACCAACGGGCAGAGGTAGAATCTCCAGGTAGGCTCTTAAGTCAGCGAGGCTAGAAGGAAGGTCCTGGAATTGGAGCTGGAAGGGGGCCATGGGTTGGGGGAGAGGACCCAGGGGACATGGCGGTGCCCTGGCATGTGGAGGGCTGCTGGGAGGCACCCTGGTAGCTGCCCACCCCGCAAAACACTCCACCGCAGAACTTTTGTATTGGAGGGTCTGTGGTCCCTGGAAAGATCTGTTTTCCTTGAGTCTCAGAGAGGCGTGGGGAGGAAGGGAAGCCCACTGGAACAGCCGTGAGCAAGACTGGAAGTCAGAAGCCAAGGCCTCTGTCAGTGATCTGCTGTGAGATTCTGGGCAGTCACTCAACCTCTCTGGTCCCAGGCTTTCCCATCAATCAGCAGGGAACGCAAACTCTGCTCTGTGAAGAGGAAAGTCGGTGATGTGAAGAAAGGGCTTTGGAACCTGTGAAGTGTGGGCTCTGCTGGGATTTGTGGAGGCTCTGTTGACTCTATTAGTGTCAATCACCGGGCCGGGACCATCACAGCCAGGGAAGACCAGGCAACTTCTTGCAGGCTTTCAGCACGACAGGCTTCCGCAGAGGCTTGGAGCTGGACAGCTCCCAGCCAAAAGCAACCCTTGCTCCACCTCTTTCTTGCTGGGCGACCTCTCTGAGCCTCGGTTTCTACTCTTCTGTAAAACGGGGAGAGCTATACCTCCCTTGGAGGGTTGCGTTTGGATGAGATAAGGTATGCTGAGTACACAGAAAACGTAAGCAGGAGTTTATTTAATTAATCGATTTAACTCATACAGAGAATTAAATGCCAAGCACTTTTCTAAGCGCTTTACTAATGTCAACATATTTAATGCTCAGCACAACCATCCTATGGGTTGTACGGTTATTCTACAGTTTTATAGATGAGGCTTAGAGAGGTGAGGTGACCTGCCCGAGGGAGTGAAAGACTCTCAATTATAATTCAGGTGCACAGGCTGGCGCCAGGGTGTATGGTCTTAACTGTTGCTGTGACAAAGATGCTGACAATTTCACTGATTACTTACTACTTCGTATTGTAGTCATTTATTCATTCAGACATTTGTGAGCACCTACCAACGTATTGGAGATACAGAGGTGAATCGGGTCCAGTCCTTGATATATGTATGGAAGGAAGCCTACCAGCTGGAACGCTTTGTGTTGAATCCATCTCTGCACACCCCTTCATATCCAAGTGCCTAGCTGTGGGGTAGCTCAGGACATGACCCCTCCACAACCTCAAAGAACAGGTGGCTGACTGGCCAGCAGCCATGAGGAATGAGGAAAACAGTCTGTATCTGGATGTCCCAGCCCTCTCAAGGCCTCTGTGTCTCAAGGCTCCTGTGTTTATCACAAACCTGGAGAATTTCCACTTGCCACTGCTGTTCCCTCTACTGCTGCCACGCCCTCCCTAACCCTATAAGTAGCACCAAGGCTGGAGGTGGGGTGCAGCCTCTCTTGCCCGCCCTGCCACCATCGGTAAAGTGAATAATAAAATGGCAGGTCCACATCTGCTGGTCCTCCAGAATTTTTTTTTTTTTTAATATCATGAATACAAGTACAGCTCCTGGCTGGAAGCCTCTGCATTACACTAGCTCAGTACCGAGGACCTAGAGAGCATTTGAATAGGCTGTTAGCTAAGTGAGTAAATGAATGACTGAATTAAGGAAATGAAAACTGAGAAGCAGACACTGCTCCTCCCTGAAAGAACTCCAGCTGTGACCCTCACTGGGCAATGGCACTGCACTGACGAGGAGGGAACTGGGGCACTGCCTTCCACAGACTCTTGCCTAGGAGGCTGGGCTACAGGGCTGCGGGTCCAACTCTGCAGGCCCTGAGGGGACACCCCTTCTGGCCTCGGAGTGAGGCATGAGCCCTGTGGAGATGGCTTTAATGGAATGCTCAGAGCTAGGACCAGGAAGAAAGCCTAACCATTGAGTGGGCTTAACCGCAGGCCCTGTGTGGACAGAGTGGGCGAGGGGTCACGCTCAGGGGTGGATGAGATGTGTGAATTTTGTTCCTGCTGTTTCTAAAAGGAACTCCCCGTGCCCCACGCTTTCTGTGTGGCGCCCATGTCTTGGATTCTGTGAGCCCAATGCACACCGCCACCTCCCACCAACAGACCTCAGCTGATGGGCCAAGGAGTGGTCACCTGTCCCAAGGGTGGTTTTTACATTCTGGCTGATGCCCCAGCAAGCACTCTAGGGACATTTGAAAATACAGGGTGGCATTTATGGTGGGCAGAACATTCTGGAATAATGCACTATCCAGCCCCAAATGCCTATATAGTGCCCTAGTGAGAAATACTGACTGGGGCTTGGCCAGTCAGCAGTCCGACATGGGGGAGGTGGGCAGCACTCAAGAGGATGAGGTGGCAGAGGTGGAATGGACGGTCGGCGGGAATGTGACGAGCCCAGGGCAGCTGTGATGTGCGGAAGTTTCTGGGGATGGAAACTTCAATTAAGGAGCAGAGGCCAAGAGCAGGGGGAGGAAGCAATAGGGAGAGAGGGGCCAGGAGGCAGAGACTGGCTACGTCTCAGTGCAAAGGGTTGGAACCCTCATTCTGTCAGATCCAGAGTTGCTTTGGATCTAGAACCATCCTTCCTGTCTGCTCTTGTGTCCTGATGGCTGATTCTCAAACCCCTGAACCCTTAACTAATGACTTCAGGTGACTTGAATAAGTTCTGCTCCTTACACCCAAAAAAGACCAAACAATGGATCTGAGGCCCTGAGCCATCACAGCGACTTATTCTCATTTTATAGACAAGAAAACGGAGACCCAGGGAGTTAAGTAATCCGCACCCATGATAGAGCAGGGACTCTCATCCTTATCTGTGCGTCCAAGGCTTGCTCCCCTCGTGTGTGCAGGGTAGATGGGCATGGTCTGCAGTGGACCTCAGCAGTCCTGGCCCATCTGCCTGCTCCTACAATGTCCCCTGGTCCCTCCCCTGTATTTTCTCATCATGGACCCAAGGGCTTTGTCATAGCAACTCAGAGTGGTGAGAACTCAGGGACCTGAGCCAGCGGGATATAGGTGTGAGCTGAACTACTGACACAGAGCTAAACTGCTGATTGGACCCCGAATGGCCAGAAGTTGGTCTCAGCCCTCGAGGAGCCCAGGACAGAGTGGACAGGGCTGCTGTGCCAGGGACAGGGCTTTGGGCTCCTGGAATGTGCCCCACCGCACCTTCCCAGCCTTGCTCCTCTGCCCTCCCTGCAACTCCACACAGAGGTGGAATGCCAGGGACCTGGTGGCCTCATCCTTCAGCCTCCAATGACTTTCCAGGATATAGCATGGCTGGGAGAAGCCAGCTTGGGTGGGCAGAAACCCAGAAGGGACTAGGGAGAAAGGTGTCTGGTCTCAGTCACCAGCTTCTGGGATCCCTTCCTGCTTGCATGCCCCCTGGCAGGTCTCCAGGTCTGAGCCCTGGATCAGGAGAATATGCAAGGTGGTTCCTGAGCTCTGCCATGGGTACAGGGCGCAGTGGGTGCGGGGTGGAGGGAAAGTGCCAAGCAGTGGTGTGCTGGTAAATGCTTAACAACCAGCTCTCAGGGGATAAGGGGTAAAAACCCCTAATTTGTAGTTTTTACCAACTTCTGTAGTATGAATACTCCCATGGCAGCCAATTTCCAGCCATCTATGTGATATTACTAAACGTGGAGTTGGGAAGAGATGAACACAATTCGCTCCCACGGTCTGCCAGAGCGAGCCAGCTCCAGCTCTCCACCAGAGAGCTGACCTGCCTCCTAGCCTTTGCTTATGCTGTTCCCTCTATGTGGCACATCCTCCCTCTTTTTACTTGGAGAGCTTCTACTGATCCTTAAAGGCCCAGTTCAAGCATCTGCTTTCCAATAAAGCCTGCCTCAAATTTTCCACGTTCCACTAGGCCCTCAACATCTGGCCTCTCCTTCCACTCTGCCCCACGGCCATCTGTTGAAGCCTGTGAAGGCACAAGCCTGCTGTATAAGCTGGACAGAGAGATGCAGACTGGACAGGATGGGAGCTCCTTGAGGGCGGGGCCTCAGTGCCCGTCATCTTGAGATGCTCGGCTAAGCACACAGCTCAGGAAGGAACGTCAGCTGGGTGCTGGACGAATGAAGGAACACAGTCGGAGGCCGGCAGAGCTGCAGCGGCAAGGCTGATGCAGACTGTGGGTGCTTGTTTCAGCAACAGCGCGGCTGGCAGTGCTGTCACTTGGGGTGGGAAGAGTCCACCCCAAGCCCCTGTGAGGTCAGAAGGCACCTGGATGCAAGGCAGGGAGTCTGGGTGTTGGTGCTCCTTTGGCACAGGGATCTCTTTGTTCTGCTGATCTCAGACCACAGCTAATTATCCTAATGGGTTTAAATGGCCCTAAATGTTCTCAGAGTTTGGACAGGACCCATCTGGAGCCTGCAGGTGGGCTGGCTCAGCTGACAGTGAGTGGGCAGACTCTGATGTGGATGCTATAGGAATCCAAACTGGCCATTCTTGTTGTTGTGAGAGGCCTGAGACATGCGTGGGCTAGGGCTAGGAGCCAAGGGTCAGCATAATGTGAGCTAATACTCCCGCAGCTCTTCCATGAACGAGGAACTGCCTTCAGCATTTACTTTATTCATTTACTGGGTTCTCACAATCATCTTAGGAGGTAGAAACCATTGCTATGCCCATTTTGCAGAGGAAGAAACTGAGGCAGGGAGGTTAAATGACTTCCCCAAGGTCTCATGGCCGGTCAGCAGAGGGGCTTCTGTTCACACTGGCAGGTTCCAGAGTCCTTGCCCTTAGTCACACATAATGTAACTTCACCACGTGGGCGGGCCACCAAGACATCTCTGTGCCTATACTTGAGGGCACACCTCCAGCCTTAGGAAGGCAGGTCCAGCTCAGATCTCCTCGAGCTGCAGCACCTGTCCCTGCAAGGCTGACCATGTTCCAAGGGAGCCCCACCCCCAGCCCCAGCAGGACCCGGAGGTACATTACCAGAGTGGTGAATATGAAGTGGTAGTACTCGGTCATCATGCCCATGGCCATGGCCTGCGAGAGAGCAGAGCATCAACGAGCTGCAGGGACACTCGAGCATCCCCCTCCCAGGCCACCCCAGGGTGAGGACTGGCTGGCGGGACAGACTGACAGTGGGTTAGGGGAAGCTGGCCACTCAGAGGGGGATATTCTCTGAGACCCCTTCCACACAGTGACCGGGACTGGCTGGCAGACAGCAGTGGATTTCACACGTGAGCGAGCAGTACAATCACTTGGAACAGATTAAAATGCAGACTCTTGGGCCACACTCTCCAAAGATTCCAAATTCTGTAGGGCTGGGCAGGGCTGGGCAGGGCCTGGTTGTCCATCTTTTTAGAGAGCATCTCTGGGCCTGCTGCACAGTCCGAGACACCTTCTCAGGAGCCCTGACTCCACTCCCTGAGCTCAGCATCCCAGGTCTGAAGAAAGGTGTTCAGGGGTCCCTCCCCGACCTGCCCCGCCCAGCCCAAGAGGAGGGTCTGTCCTCTGCCTCAGCCTCCCAGCAAGGGCTGACCACAAACCAGGCCACGTGACTGCTGTGGAATTACTGTATACCATGGTGAAGCCTACATTTTATACATTTTGTATATTAGAAGTCTCTAATCTATAATACTAATGACTATATGCATTTTCTACAGAGTTCTTCAGAATGTTGAGCCCACAAAGTGCTCTGAAGGAAAAATGTCACTGGGTCAAGTGCACTTAGAAAATGCCACACATTTGCTCTCTCTCGTGGAGATTGACAACCCGCATCCACAGGTGAAAGGCTCAGAGAAGTCCTCGGTTGGCAGGCACTCTTGTCTTTGTGTAGTTCAGTGTTTAGCTGAGCCTGGAATCTTCATTTTAAATTATGTTTTCAATTGAGACAGACCTGGGAGTAAATGCGGACATGCAGGCTGGGTGACCTAGGGCCCGCGACTTTCCCCTGGAGCCTCAGTTTCCTCACCTGCCAGCTGGGCACAGTAACCAACCCCACTGCCCAGGGTGGCAGGAAATGAGGAGCTATGTGTACTTTGCTCAGACTCCTTAGTGACCCCAGGTTGTAATTGTCACCATTATTGGTACACACGCCGGGAAGAGAAGGGATGCTCTGGACACAGTTGGCTGGGAGAGTGGGGTTAAGGGATTGCTGGGGAGTGGTGTCCCCTTGACCATGACTTTAAAGCCGCCCCGCACCCAGTGCTGACCATGCGTCAGCATCAGGATAAATTCTTTCCTTGCCTCCTCTCCCTGAATCCTCTGTAACCGTGTGAGGTAGGGACAACTCACTCCACCCATAGAGGAGGGGGTGACTCTGCAGCCACTTGCTCTTGGTAAAAGGAGGACTCAAATTCTCCAATGAGCTTTATAATCAGCAGGTGAAGGAGGCTGGTGTGGGGCTTCTTCAGGGGACAACTGAGGCTGCCATTCTCTTGGGTACCCCTTGTGGGCTGCAATGAAGGATGGGACTTGAGCCCCACCTCCAACCTGGGCCTTGAACTACTCCCAGCCCTTGCTCAGCACCTCTTCCACTGTACTACATGTGCCCTCCCGGCCACCGGCCTCTCGAGGTGTCATGTGTCAAGACCCCCCAGAATACCTCCTCCAATCACCAGGGATGCTTTCTGGGACCAATTCCTTGCCTTTTGGCTCCCGTCGGTGTGTTCTGGTTTCTCCGTGGCACCCTTGGAAGGGGTTGTGGGCAATTTATCTGTTTCTTTGTTAGGAGGCTTGCAGAGCTTGGCCCTCGTTCCCAGCATGCCACACTAGGCTGTGTCCAGGACCAGGGGCCCGACCAGGAGTGGGAGCCATTCTCCTCTCCAACTGCCACTGCAGAGCCGAGCAGATGGTGCGAGGAACCTCTACAAACCTCCTAGCAATGGGAGAGTGACACCAAGTGCCGTGGGCCATGGGGATGAGTCTCTGGAAGAGGCAGTGAGGTGTTCTGGGGGCTGTTCCTGAGACAACCAGGCCTCTGCGCCTCCTAAAGTGTCCTGTCCCATGTGGCTTCAGGCCCCTTTCTGCAGTCCCTGCCTCCCACCTGGACAGAGCTGGCACAGAAAGCAGCATTTCCTCAGCACCCTTCACGTGCCAAGCCTGGCTGTGGCTGCTCATCCACTGTCTTATTCCATCCTCACACCAACTCGAACTGCGTAAAGACCACTGTGTTGATTTTGCTGCTGGTGAGACAGAGGCTCAGAGAGGCAGGTAAAGTGACTGCCCAAGGTCATACAGCCAGCAGGAGGCAGACTACGGGGTAAACTGGGGTCTGGCCGACATCACACTTGTACTTGGGGAAGGGGGCAGGCAGGTCCCAAGCATCCATCTCGCTGGCCAGCGCTCACGCACCTGCTTAAGGATCTGGGCAGCCATGGTGTGGCTGCAATCGAAGATGATGCGGAATTCCCGGCCTCGCTTCATCTCCTTGAGCAGGGGGCGCGAGTCGTCAGAGTCGAGGGGCAGCTGGCGGATCTTCAGGCGGATGTTGTATCTTGATGGGGCCATGATGAGCTCCTGCAGTCGGATGAGCCCTGAGAGGCCCCGGGGCACAAAAGACATGCATGTACTCATGTATACACAGTTATAGGCATGGCAGACTCATGTACACATACACATCTGTGGCCACAGGTCTGCAGACACGGAATTGTGGCCCACAGAGATATGTGCACATGCACGGCCACAGCCACACATGTCCTGACATAGGCACTAGCACACTCAGGTATAGACATGTGCACTCAGCTGTGCATGCCTGCACATGCACGTAGATGCATGTGCACACACAAACATGTTTACATGCATGTTGATAGAGACAGAGCTTGTGCTTGGGCAGATAAATATGTGTATATATTAGGTAGATGTGTGCACACACAGACACATATACACACATGTAGATTCAAAAATAGGCATAGACAGAGAGCAAATTCTCACTGACTACACCCACCTGCTCCTCTCCAACCCAAAATGGGAGTAGAGGCTTATGGAGTCTGACCCAAATGCCACCCCGTCTTCATCTTCTGCCCTTGCAACATGGTGAAGCATGGGACATAATCTTCCTAAACACCCTGAGCAACCTGCTTCCAGGATGCAGGCACAAGTGGCAGCTCCACACTCAACTGTACCAAAGTTTGGACTGGGTGAGTGCAGGTGGTATCTGTGCCCAGCCCCCACCCCCACCCCACCCCGCCCCACCCCCCGAGGGCAGACTGCTCGGTAAACCTAACCCATTCTTTCAGCTCAATGCAACCATGAAGCCTCCCCTTAGTGTTCTGTCCAGGTGAGATCTCTCCCTGCCCCAACTCGGTGGCCTTCTCCCCTAGCACTAGCCTCCTCTGGCCTCATCTCACTCCCCTGGTCCTGTCCCAGACTCTTTAACATGAGCGGCTGGGCCCCCCAGTGCCTAGCACAGAGCCTGGGACTTAAGTGGTACTCACCACAAATTTCATAATTGGATTGACTTACTGGGTTTTATTCCTCCCCACACTGAAAAATCCATCCTCCACCTTAGCATTTGCAAAACCACTTAATCTGCGGACTTCCAGGGAAAACTAAATGTCACTTCCTAGAGACAAATGGTTTGCACAGGTCTAATTAAGTTCATTTCCGTCCCTATTTCAAGGTTCATTCTTGCTGACGCCTCTCTGCTTAGCCTGGAAGCAAGCCTGTTGGCTGCTCTCTACCCCCAACCCCACTGCAGGCAGAGGCAAAGCCAGCACAAAGCCAGGGGCCCAAGCAGGTCCTTATCCACTGCCACCACCACCACCACCTGCTAGACCCCTGGCTCATAGTCAGGGCTCAGTGTCTGAGTCCTGGCTGCACTGGGCATTCAGCTGTGCTCCATGCCCCCAACAACAACACTCTGATTTCCTTTGGGGAACAAGCTTCCTTCTTTCTGAGTCCCTATGACTGGGAAGAATCCATCCCCAACTCCCAAGGCACAACATGTGACCCCAGCATGGCCAATCAGGCCTAAGTATAGGCTTAAAGATGGGCACGTGGCACCAGCTGGTCCTCTCAGAGTGGCTTCCAGAAATGTGCTAGAGTAAATGGTAAGAGGTATCCCCCTTTCCATTTAACTCCAAATAGAGGGGAAGTAAATCTGGGAGTCACCACACAGAACCTGAGAAAGATTCCAACAGGGCAGAGATCAGAGGAGCCAAACAGAGAGAGAAAGTGAGTCCTGATGATGCCCACTTGAGCCTCTGGATCGAACAGTACCTGAAGCTAAATTTACTCCTGAACTTTCCCGTTAAGGCAGCTGACAAAATCTGCCCCCCACCCTGCCTTTTCCCCTTAAACTACTTTGGCTGGATTAAAGTTTGCAATCAACTGTTCTAGCGTCCCCTGTCTGGACAGAGTCCCCTACCCTCTCAGCGCCAACCCCTCCTCCCCCAAGACAGCCCACTTCAGAAGCCTTCCAACAGAGAGCCCGCATTTCCAAAGCTATTTCAGGTACACATGCTTGGGTTGGGTCAGCCTCTCACTCCCATTCCTGAGGGGTGGATGTCAGGAAAGCTGTCTGGTTGGTGACCTTCATTTCACTGTGCTGGAGAGGACAGAACTATAGCCCTGGGATCTAAGACCCCTAGAGAGCTCCCAAACAAGCTTTGCCATGGCTGTGGGCATCAGGAAGCCCCGGCCCCCTGGGAGGCCTCAGAGTCAGGTGGCTGTGTTGGGAGAGGACTCTGGAGTCCTGAGCAGCCAGATTGATAGGGGCCCAGTGCCTCCTGTCACCAGGCTTGACAGGGAAGAGGACAAGGATCTCAGTGGACCTTAGCAGAGGAGGGTGGGGTCACAAGCTCCCCTCAAACACACACCCAGCTTTACCCCTCCGAAATTCATCTCAGAAATGCTTAGTGTGGCTGACCGATGCCGCCCCGTTACTCACATTCACACCTGTCACCCCACAAAGCCCTCAGTGCACCCTTTGCTCCTACTTGCTCAGTTTTCAGACTCATGCACAGCATCAGTAGGCACATGGGCTTTGGGGACCCAGGACATGAGGACGGGGACAGCCTGGATACTGGAGCAGAGGCCCCCAGAGTCTTCCTGTCAACCAAGCGCACTGCCCCATGTAATATACGGTGACCCACATTCTCCAGCAGCAAATGTCAGACCTCCTTCCCATCAGTGTGCTCCCAAAGGAGACCAGAGGCTCATCTCAGCCAACCCCAACAGAAGACTGGGCTCTTTCGTTTGACCGAGATGAGCTTTCCTTCCTGGCCGCTTCCCTAATCAATCTCTCTCAAAATATCTGCAGTGAATCATGTTGGAAGCACGCTTTTCACTTACAAAGCACTTCCACATTCATTACCCAACGTCACCATCTCCCTGTCCTAGAAAGCATGCAGAAGAGGGACTTTTCTTCCAGTGTTACAGCAGAAGGAACTGAGGCCCAGAGAGGTTTAGGGACCTCCTCAAGGTTTTGCAGCATGCTAGCAGTGGGGTCAAAATCCGAGACCCAATCTTTGCGCCTCTAGACCAAGTTATTAGGATATAAACCTATCATAAATCAAGCAGCGTCTGTACTGTAACAAGATAACTGGCGTACCCCCTTCTAACATGCTAAGTGAACCATGATTTTGCCTGGGTGGCAATGTGTCAGTCCCACGGGATGACTTGAGATTGGGAGGAGCCAGGCAGCGGCAATCCCATTCCCATCTGACTGTGCTCTGGGTAGCAGGCATGTTCAGTGAGCTGCACTGGGTAGTCTGCTAGGAGGTTCTAAGACAGACTTTCCTCCCTGATAAGAGGCACACATCACATTGCGCGGGGAAAGAAGGGGACGGGTCTAGTCAAGAAACATGTATAATGAACATGGCCATGAACATGGACAACAGCGTGGGGATTAACTGGGGGGGGGGGGGGTGGGCGGAGCAGGGGAGAGCAATGGGGGAAAGTTGGGACAACTGTAATAGAAAAACAATTTTTAAAAAGTGAAGAAAAAAAGAAAAAAGAAAGATCCTTGTGGCTCCTACAATACTTGAATTCTCTCTCCCAGCCAGGTTGTCCCCTCGACACGATGGCCATGCACAGGCAGCCATCCTCATTCTTGCTCACGCCACTGCCTCCTCCGGTTATGCGCTCCTGACTCCTCGCCCTGTCCACCCATCCTCAAGACCCAGCGCATTCATGTCTCTGTCCTCTGTCAGTCAGTCCAGACTAGTCAAGGCCACAGAACTTCCTCTCCCCAAGTATCCTGAGCCCTGACTTCATGTACCTGTCACTCAACACTTAGCTCTGATGGCCTAGAATGACCAGCAACCTCTGGGTAGACACCCACTGCCCTACAACATGATTAACTTTTCAAAATAAGATGGTATAACTACATTCTCGTTTCTTCTCCCTTATCAGAGCCCAACACACTCCTTCCTAATGAAATTTAATTATCATTTATATCGACTTGATTTTCAATTTGATTCAATTCACTTCAGTTCAACAGACCTTTATAAACATCTGCATCATACCAGGCCCTGTGCTAAACCCCGGAGGCAGTGAAAGCTCACGGCCTGGAAGCAGACACAGGCTCAAAGACAATCATTCACAGTGGTATGTTACAACCAATAAATGTGCAGGGCTGCAGAAACACTGGAGGCAACCCAGAGCTGGGCAGGAGTGCTCCTCAATGGCAGGGACCTTGTGCAGGGGGCACTGAGAGGGGTGGGTGTCCCTGGCTTCCGGGATCTTCTGTCTGGTGCTTTGGGACCTCAGTAGATGCTAGTAGGATCCCAAGCTAAATCAACAGTTCTGGAATGTCTCTTCTGAGGGTTTCCCTCCTTATGATTCCCACTCTGCATTAGGAGGTAATCGAGCTGACATTGACTCACAAGCAGCTGGGGCTCTTGACTTGATGCATGGGCAGAGCGGGGCCTGATGGGTTAAGAGACTTGCCCAGGTCGCTTACTCGTAAGAGGCGGGGCTAAGAAATGTCTTGGGACTGGAGCTGTTGGGAAGGAAAAGGAGAGGAAACAGCTCCGTGCTGCCCAGCTAGTAAGCACCAGGGCTGGCACACATGTGCTGTGTGTCTGCGTTCAAAGCCTGTGCTGGACATGTTCGCTGCAGATGGAAACGTGTGACTGTAAGAGCAGGCAGGTGTGGGCGCGACTGTGCAGGTGCTGGGGGCGGGATGAGTGTGCTGAGTATGGATTTGAGCATGCTGCTGGGGATGAGGTGGGTGGGTGGGGAAGGTGTGAGGCAGGTGTGAGGTGGGCTGGGGCTGAGTGAGGTGGGAGTGTGACTGCTGTGTCCAGGGCTGTGAGTGAGTGCTAGGACAGGTGTCCATGTGGCTGAGTGAAGCTTGAGTGTGAGAGAAGGCCTTTATTCCAGGGGCAGCTGAGCTGGGCAAGCAGTCAAGAGCCTTATCCTCGGTTTCCGCCCCCCTTGTACCCTACCCCCAGCCTGGTCAGGCCTGGCCACCCACCTGTACTGTCATCATAGACCACGGTGGCCGACCGCCACTTGAGGTACTGAACCAGGTCAAGGATGGCGTGGCTGAGAGAGGCGTAGTCAGGGTAGAGGTTCACGTAGAAGGTGTCCTTATTGTCCAATGGGTGGTGCTTCCAGCGCAGCTGGATGTGGGGAACCTCCAGGGCATTGCAGATGGACTGGACGGCGTTGGTGCAGGAGCCCTGGGATGGCCCGAAGATCGCCACCACTCCCAGTGCCAGCTGGTCACAGGCTGCAGCAGGAGGGAAGGAAGGTGCAGGGGTCAGTGCCTGGGTCTTGTCAGGTAGCTAGGGTTTGGAAGCATCCCATAAACACATGGAAAAACAGCACCTGGAAACCTCTGAGGGTAGATGACTGACGATCTCTCTGAATCTCTGTTTCCTCATCTGGAAACCAGGGTCACAATGATCCCTGCCTCACGGGATCATAGGAAGTTGAATGAGATAATGCATGTAAGACCCTCAGCACAGAGCTCATGAAATAGACATGATGGTTACTTTTGATGTTGTCGTCATCATGATTAGTGTCACCAGCTCTGTGCCATGCCCTGTTCTGGGTGTGAACGTGAACGACAAACAGAAATGAAATACCTACTTGCTGATGACTTTTAAACATAAATCTCCAGCCCTGATCTGTTTCCTAAAATCCAACTGGTACATCTCACCTGTCACTGAACACTGCCACTTGGATGTCTAAGATGCATCTCAGACCTAACGAGTCCAAAATGTAACCCCTCTTCTCCTCCCAGCCTCTCTCATCTCGGAAGATGGCAGCTCCACTGTCCCATCCGGTGCTTTACGCCAAAAACCCTCGTTCTGTCTTGACTCCTCTCATTCTTTAACATCCCACATCTCGATCCAACATCAACTCCTGTTGCTTCACCTTTGAAATATATCAGAGTCTGACCACTTCTCGCCACTCCTACCCTAGTCCAGGCCACCATCGCCTTTCACTTGGATTCCTGCAGAAGGCTTCCCGCTTCCTCAGCAACCCTCTCTACCATCTATTCTGCACTCAGCCACCGGAGAGAGCCTAAATGGATTACATCACTCCTTTGTTCCAAGGGCTCCCGTTCCACTCAGTATAAAAGCCAAAGTCCTTAAGAGTGACCAACAAAGCCCTACTTGTTGCAGCTCCTCCCCACCCCTGTCCCCAACATCACCACCCCCCACTACTTTTCTGAAGTCCTTTCCCATCATTCTCTCCTTTTCTCACAGCACTCAAGCCCCACTGGCTTCCATGTTGTTCCTCACACACTTGCTGTCTCTTCTGGCTGGACTGTTCTTCCCTCAAATCCACATGGCTCCCTCCTTCCCTCCCTCCCTTCTTCCAGAGATCCATGTCTGTGGGTCTTAATAGAGAGGCATCACAGCCCAACCTGTAATAGCAGTTCCCATCCAGCCACACTTCCTCAACCCCATACTCTGCTTTATGTCCTTATTAAATGACCACCAGAAGTCTTGTCCATTTGTTGACTTCACCTCCCACTTGACCATAAGCTCCAAGGAGGCAAGGGCTTGCTCTGTGTGGCTTATTGCTGTATCTACAGTGCTTGAAACAGCTCCTGGTTTGAGTAGGGGCTTAAGCAACATCTGCTGAGTGAATGAATGCTGAATCCTTGACTTCAGACAGTTCACATTCTTGGGGGAAGCCCAGGGGCTCAGGAAGATCAGACAGCAGATGTTTCTGGGATAGTCAAACATCCATGGGCACAACACAGCATGAAATAAGCAAGACCAGGGCAGCTGGGGCTCGAAGGGGGATGTAGGCTCACACAGGGATTGTGCCTGAAAGATCCATACAAGGAACCTCTCAGGGGCATCAGGGGGAGGGCTCCCCAGGAGCCACTGCCCTTTCTTCTGGAAACTGTCTCTACTTTTCCTTCGTGTTCCACTGCTTTTTCCACTCCCAATCCATGACTAAGACGCTAGGCCACAGCCATTGGTTTAGAGGATGGTCATGTGATCAGTCAGAGCCAATGGAATGCCATGAGACCTCTGGCACTGAGAAGGGGGCTCATTCCCTCTGTGATTGGATCTGGGAGGAAGTAAGATCTGGAGATACAGTAGCCACCTTGTACACAAAAGAAAGCGTGGTACTTGTCTTTGAATGCAGCGAGTATGGAGGTGAGCAGAGCCAAAAGAGAGAAAGAAATATGAGCCCCTGATCAGGTGGAATTTTGGTGGATTCTGGTGATATGAACCAATACATTCTACTTTGGCTTTCACCAGTTAGGATTTGGTTTTCTGTCACTTGTAACCAGAAGAGCCCTAGCTGAAGAGCATCAGAAAACTCACTAGTCTGTGGCCACGAGAATGAACTACATGCACAGAGAGCACTTAAGCCTGGATACCTAGTGAATTCAGATGCATCCTAACTGCCTCAAGGGACTCTGGGAATAGCTTAGGTGGGCTTAGGTCCACCCCTAAGATTTGCAGGGCCCAGGGATAGAGTACAAATGGAGGCCCATTACTGTATGGCTAAGTAGTTAAATGTTATAAGCTAACAAACAAAACATGCCCTGCCCCCTGTCCTTGACAATATGCCTTCACAACAACCTGGAAAGTCAGGATATAACAACCTGGAAAGTGAGGATAGAGACTTCTCACATGCAGTGAGGCAGGGAGAGGTGATACCAACCTCTACCCTGTCCCCTTCACTTTGACCACTGGCTCCACCTTGTATCATAAGGGGCCTTGCTCTCTCTCTGTGGACATCCCTGCCCTTACATCTGGGCTTTGTCTACACCTCTGCAAACACCTGCCCCTTGGTCACGCTTACATAGGGCCTGTGAGTGGGACCATGGCAGAGTGGCTCCCTCTGTAAGATGGCGCAGGGAAGGGGCTCATGCAGGGCCATTGTGCAGGAAATCCAGGGCTCTAGACACTTGGAACAAAGATTAGAGGGGCAGGGCAAAGGGTCCTAATGCAAAAGTGCCCTTGGTCCCACTGACCCCTTGTTCTGGGAGGTGCTGTTGACCCGAAGAGGGTGAGGGCAGCATCTCCAAAGCACAGGCCCTGGGAAAGGGGCCCTCTTGCTTGGTCTAAGGGTGATACCAATGGATCGAAAGATACAGGGTTGATCAAAATGTGTGGTCTTTGAGCATTTTTCCTCTCCACTGATGTGTATTCTCTCCCCCCTCACTGCTTCCTGGGAACAGGAGATATTGTAGCAAGTGGTTTTTTTCCCCCCTGAAATTTGTACTTCCCCTGAGAACACCAGAGAATGCCATTCATGGAGCCAGTGAAAGATACCGCACTCTGCAAGGGTGGGAGAGGGGCTAGTTATTGTTAGGTGTCTACTGGAACTGCCTGGAACGTGGAACAGGGTGGCCATGTATGGGAAGCCACAGGGCCAGTACAGAGCATCACCTGGGTCACCAGGATTCCTTGTGGTCAATACCAAGTGCAGGAGAGGATGCACAGAGGGGTGCATGTTGCTTTCCCGTGCTCCTACAGTTGTGGGACTGGAGACCAAGTCAGGGAAGCACTGTTTTGTCCCTGTTATCGTCACCCTAGAGTCCACAAACCTAGGCAGCACTTGGTGTGACTGTGTGTGAGACAAACCTCAGTGGTAATAAATGCTTCAAAAATAGGAACTCTGGGTGTCTTGGTAAATTGACCAATATAGGGACAGTTCTTTTCGGTGTCTTTGTCCCAAGGAAGCCAGTCTCTGATCTGTCTCCCACTGCCCGTTCATGCTGTCCTTCTGCTGTCTGGGTGTGTCAGTGTCTGCTCTCACGACTTTGTCCCCTTAAGAGCAGATGCTGCCTGAGGGAAGAGACCACACATGAGTCACTTGGTAGCCATGGAGGCTGGACACCAATGTGGTGGAGGTGGTAACAGAAAGTAAGTGACAGCTGTCCAGGTCCGGTCACTTCTTGCCCAAGCCAGAGGCCATGGCAACCTGATAAAATCTGCAGGTTTCTCTAATGATCTATGCCCGGCCTTTGTTTTGAACCTTCTAGCTGTCCTCTGGTACTCCTAGTTTCTATCCCATCACCTCCTGTCTCTACTCTTTCTCTTTTCCCTCTAGGACCTTCCGACTCATGACTTAGTCAAATGACTTATGTGTCTCATTTCCTCTCACTACCATCTCCAAGAACCTGTGCTTTGGGTTTTCCCCTTTGACCTAGGTAGTGAAGCAGGTAGGCAAGTGTTGCCCTGCCACCCCCACCCTCACCCGGCTCGCCTTTTAGGTCACAGTCCCCTGCAGGCCCAAGGTCTGGGTATCTCTGTGTGACTGAGGCAGGGAAGAGTGGATCAACCACAAATTATGATGATGTGGAGGATCGTCAGAGTGATCTTGAAGGGAGTAATTTAGATTTTCACATTGATAGTAGTGATAATGGTAAAGGGAATCATAATAATGGTTGAAGCAGTGAAGACCATATTGTGGGGCTGTTGATGATCCTGGTGATGCCATTAATGAGGGTGAAGTGGACGATAATGTTGATGTTGCAAAGTAGTGGTGGGATAATGATGAGAAGATTGATGATAATAAATATGTCAATGCCACGACAGTGACTGTGATAATGACAGTAGAAATAACGATGGTGGTGTAAAAGTTAATGAGGGAGGAGGCGATAAAATTTTGATGTCATTGATGAGATTGGTGATGAAGAAGATTCAGTGCTATGACTGCAGCCGTGATGAGGATGGTAGAGATGACGGTGACCATGTGAGTGATGATGAGATTGGCAATGATGAAGGTGTCAATGCTGTGACTGCAGCAGAGATGAGGATGGTAGAGATGATGGTGACAATGTGAGTGTTGACGAGACTGGGGATGAAGATGTTGTCACGGCAGTGACAGCGATGCTGGTTGTAGGGAAGGTGATGGTGGTGTCGGTATGACGATCATGACCCCTCTGGGTTTCACTCTGCTGGAGATGTAGTGACCAGATCTCACTTTGGGGTGGTAGGGGGCATCAGTCCTGCCTTTCCCCTATTTCCTTCCTTGGCCACTCTTCACATCCCTATTTCTGTTCCCTCCATGTTACTTCCACCCTCTAAATAATTTCCCAATCTGGAAGAACACTGTTTTCCCAAAGGGACCAGGGCAGGGGTTATAATAGGAGCAGCAGCAGCAGCTTTATCTCCAGATGTTTCCAGGGCAGCAGCCAACCCTTGTTCTGGCAGCCCTGAGCACACACTGTAGTAATTACATTATTTGTGGCTTCAATTTTAAATCCATTTTCTGGTCATTTTACAGTAACTCAATGGTTCACAGTCATTGCAGGAGTCCACAGACTGAATGCAGTTCCCCCACCCCCTTTCCATGGCAATTGTAGTAATAGCAAAAATTATCCCAATCAATTTGTGTCTTAAAAGGAATTGAGCAGCCCAGAGAATAAGTGAAGGCAGAGGAGCCTGGGGAGCGCTGGGTCGATTCCAGGCCGGCTCCGGTCAGGCTTGGAAGAAAACACAGACACTCTCTGGGTTGCTGGCTCAGGCGCTGCCTGACAGTCACTTATCTTTTAATTTTCCACAAAACATTTAAAAATAAAGACAATAAGTGAAAGTCCCTTTTAATGGTGAAAGGCCTCCTGGGTCTCTATGGAGGGAAGTACTAATTCAACCAGAGCCGGCAGGGCAGGTGGTGCCAGGCTCTGCGCTACTGCATCCTCGTACCCCGCCTGGCCCCGAGGTGGCTGGATCCAGCTGGTATGGAAGGGAGTGGTGACAGGCACCTCTGCCTGGGGAAAATGAATTATCATTGGGTTAATTGGAATTAAGCCCACGTTCACCCTCCTGGAAGAGGCCTAATGATGTGCCTGAGAATATAAAAACCAAAGATCAAAAGAAAAATAAAGATCACAGAATGCGGGGTTCCCCAAGGGATGGAGGTGCCCAACGGGGAGCACGATCAAACAGCAGACATGCCTCCGGGGTCAGACAGTGGTGTTTCCAGCCACAGCATGGGTCTGTCTTTGGTATATTATCAGAAGGACATTAAGGGAAGGTGATGGCAGAGAGGAGCTACTTATTTTTTTTAATTGAGATATAACACAATATAGTAAAGTGCATTCATTGTAAGCACAGACTTTTATGGATTTTTACCTAGAATTGTACTCACGTAACTACTACTTGGATGAAATAAAGCACATTTCCAACACCTAAAAAGGTTTTTCTCTGCCCCTTTCCAGTTAATATCCATGGCATACTACTCCCTCCCCCAGAGGTAACCACTGCTTGTTCACTCAACATTATGTCTGTGAGGTTCATTTGCAACGTTGTGTATAGCAAGAGTTTGTTCTTTTTTTTTTATTGCTGACTCAAATTCCATTGTATAACTATACCCCAATCTATCCATTCTCCTGTTGATGGGTCTCTAAATTATTTCCAGCTTTTGGCTATTATCAATAAAGTGGCTAAGAACATCCTTGCAGGCATATACTTAACTTAGGTAGATACTTCGACACAGTGCTCCTGAGAAGCTGAACCAGCCTTCAGTCCCACGAGCATGGTGTAGAGAAAAATGAACCTCAACCCCTGCCTTCCACCATACATAGAAAGTCGATTTGAGATAGGTCATAGAGCTAACTATGAAAGACAACACGGGAGCTTCTAGAAGAGAACATAGGAGAATATCTTCATGATCTTAGGATAGAAAAAAAAAAAACCCAGAACACAAATAGGCATTAACCATAATGAAAATGTGAATAAACTGGACTTTAAATGTAAAAAAACTTTGCTCCTCAAAAGATTCTACTGAGAGAGTGAAAAGCAAACTCATCTGTAATAGATACATGCAATACAAACGTATATATAACCAAGGGCTCTTATCCAGAATTTATAAAAGACTCCTACAAATCAATAAGACAATGACAAGCAACTCAATTTTTAAAAGTGGGTAAAAGGCTCAAAAAGCACTCCAGGAAAAAGATGCAAACGACCTATGAGCATATGAAAAGACACTCAACATCTCTGGTCATCAGGGAAATATAATATGACACCGCAATGACATGCTTACTACATAAACCACCCAAATGGCCCAAATTAAAATAAAATTGATTTTACCAAGAGTTGGGAAAGGTGTGGAGCCACTGCAAGTGCCATTCACTGCTGCGGGAGTGCAATCAGTGTGACAACTTGGGAAAACTGTTTGGCTGAGCGTATGCACATCCTATGACCTCACACCGCCAATACTATGTACACATCCAACAAAAAATGTGCACACTGTGCATCAAAAGGCATCTACGAGAATGTTCATAGCAGTGTTATTCTAAGGCCCCAGATGGAAACAAGTCAAATGTCCAACAGTTATATTTGTTTTGAAAAACTGTGGTGTATTTGTATAATGAAATATTTGCAACAATGAAGAATAATAGACTACTGTTTTATTCAACAACAGATGAATCTCATAGATATGTCATAGGGGAAAAGAAGAAAGGCTCTAAAAAGTACACCCTGGTATTCTACTTAGGGAAAGTCAAAAAACAGGCAAAACTAGTGCATGGCACCAGAACCCAGAACAATGGTGCTACAGTATGGCCTTGGAAAGGCAAAGGGCAGATGAGATGGACAGTCATCACAGAATCACACACACATCAGGACGCAGAATTGTGAAAGAAAAGCCCAGGGTGTTATAAGATGGAAACAGGGAGACCTGACCTAATTTGGGGGCTTGGGAAGGGCTGCCCTGAGAACCAGCAGTTTGAGGGAAGAATGAATTAGCTAAACAAAGAGCATGGCAGAGGTGTGATTTACAAGAGAAGGGGAATTACAAACAAAGGGAATGGCCTGTGCAAAATCCCAGCTTATTACTCTAACCTGATTTTTCTTTTGCAACTAGAGCTTTCATGCTAAACTAAAAGGTTTTTTTTTTTTTTTTTTTTTTTTTTAGTATACTTTACAGGAATCAGCAGTTTCCCTCCCTGTGCAAACCTAGGAAGCAGTCTGACCTCAGGACCCCAGGAATTCAGCTGATAAGAAACCAGATGGCCAACTCAAGGATGCTGACTGTAAAGATCCACATCAAGGCCTATGGGAAGATATCCTGCATGTCTACAGCCCCTTCCCCCGATTTCTTTGTTCTGCTTTCCCTCTCCTTCCAGATAAAAACCTTTGCTGGCACGGAGATGTTAAAATGGGCTTTGGAACAAGAGTCCCCCATCTTCCTGGGGAGCTAGCACTTGAATAAACCTCTTTCCTCTTCACCAGCACCTGTCTCACAAGTTTGGCTTTTGTTGTGGCAGGCAGCTGAACCTGGGTTCAGTTACAGGAGGAAACCTGGCACCCTGTGGATGGCAGGTATGGCTAGAACCTAGAGGCTGAGTGAGTAAGTAGCACAGATGTGGCTGGCAGGTCATGCTGGGGCTAGACTGGACATGCCCTCAGGGGCTCTACCGATGATTTAGGGGAAAAAATGGGACATACCATGCAGGTTTTAAGCAAACAAGTCAGGTGATCTGATGTAGAGTGGAGAGGGGCTGTGGCTTTGGTCATTTTGACCAGTTTGGCTAGGCTTCCAGACTTGTGTATTTCTGTCTTGAGTCTGCTTGTCGCCTGCCCACCCCCAGCCCCACCCCCTCCGCCCACAGTGGTTCTGTATCATGCAGGACTAGAAATTCCTACTGGAGGAAATGCCTTGGAAGGCTCTGAAGTTCTGCCCCAGGCTCGCTGTTGGCTGGAGAAGGTCTCTGCACTGAATTACAAGTGCACCACGAGACAGTCATTGTATAAAATTTTAGTGGTTTTTTAGAAAAAATGGACAGAGGACTCAGTCTAGCTCTTTAGGGTGGTTCTGCCCACATGGACCTCTGTGTTCTGACACTAGGCATTTGTTCTGTGTCCTGACCTTTTTACTGAGCAGTTTTGATTGAGTTCAGTCATTATCTAGATGGACAAGGCTGGGCAGAGGGTGCCAGCATGAACTCTCAGCAGGGAGGTGGATACCTGACTGCACAGTGTAGGCTGCAGGGCATGCTGGGGAGGGAGTGGGCGGGGGGAGGGCATGCCAACACAGGAGAGGGGAGGTGGGCAATGGACCACTCTTTGAGGCTGTTAGGATAGGGTGGGAAGAGGGTGGAGTCCCTTTAGGCTGGGTGTATGTTGGCTTGGAAACTCAGGCCCATGACATCAAAAGATTCAGCATTAGCCATTTTCAATGTCAGGAATCTTCCAAACTTCAAATGCACAAGGCGAGAAGAAGCAGGGTAGAATGGATGAAGGCCAGTGGTAGGAAAGTGTTCTTGAGCATTAGGCCCCTGACTTGATGGCTCAGTGTGTGGAGAGCAAATCAGTCAATGTAATACAGGCATAGTCCAATATGGTACTTCATCAGTGCCAGACATGGATCTAAGCATTTCACAAAGCTGTGCATACTTTGCAGATGTGAAAACTGAGATACATATTGTCCAAGGTCACGCAACTAATCGAGTAAACAGGGTGCAAGTCTAGGCAGTCTGGCTGCAAGCCCATGCTCTGCTGCCTTTCTGTGCTGAAATGTTTGCCCATAGTGGGGCTTTGTGGGTAAACAGAGCCAGTAGCAGGTAGCACCTTAGCAAGTCTGCACCTGGGAGCTCAGGAGACCTTGATTAACAATTGAGAACCCTTTAGAAAGACCAATGGTCCCCTGTGGGTGGGCCTCAGTTTTCCCAAGATAGATGGATGATGCTGTTCCTAAGCTCAACTGACAGGGGTATTGGACAATGATGCTCAGCCTCCCGTTCCCCCTTCTCACACCATTCATTCATTGATTCCCTCAATGATCATTTCACTGAGCACTTACTATACACCAACCTGTCTTTTAGGTGGTTAAAAAGAGTCGTCCTGTCAGTGGTATTGGAGAGAAAGGGAGAGACATTAAATACACACAATTATTTAAGTGTTAATTGTTATAAGAGCCTAGAAGAAGAAAAGCAAGGGGTGATGATAGCATACTATAGGAAGGACAACCTAGTCTTCCTGGGAATGAGAGTCCTTAGGCCTGGGATTTTTAAACAAAGTTTTGGGGAACGCTAGGGTTCTATGGAAGTTACTTTCAGAGTTAGCTAAGCCTTTAAGTTAAATTTCAATTAATATGTATATAAACTGTATTTTAAAAAATAGTAACAAAAGAGCATACTTGTATACGCAAATGTGCTGCACTGGAAACTACTAGTTCATCCAGATACTGATAAGTCACCTTTTCTTTTTCTTGGAATAAATTTATTTACTCCTTTCTGTGCAGGGATTGAAGTTTATTGTCAATGCCTCATTGGTGAGGATGGAAGAAGCCCAACTTTTTTTTTTAATTTTTAAAAAGTCAGATGTGGGAAAAACTGTTTGATTGGGTTTACTACAACTTGTTTTTATAAATTATGATTTCTTGCTATTTTGTAGCCAAAACAAAATGTGAAAACATTGAATGCTGAGGTCAATTCAGACTTCAAGTGTCATCCATAGCCTCTCGGGTCAAAATGTTGTAGCCATAGAAGCAGCTTTGCTGTTTTTAGTAAGTCTTTTTATGGCAAGTAAATGTTCCATATTTGAACTTACATGTATTCTGTTTTATGTGCATTTAAAATGTTTATATTCTGGGTAGGATTTCAATGAAATAAAAACAAGTTGGAAAATGTCTTCGGTTTAGAGGTGCCAGACGTGGGCTGCCCTCCCTCCTGCTGTGTCCCCAACCTCATCTCAGGCCCCTCCTCTCACCCCTGATGCCCCTCCCATGGCCCCTCATTCCCTCACGGCCCCTGACAATGGCGTGGGGACTTCTGATGGACAATCCACTGCTCCTCGGGGGTGATACAGCCAAAAGTGAACTGGAACTGAGGCCGGTCCTGAAACTGGGCAAGAAAATGATCTAAGCCCCAAGACTACCCAAAGCTTTGGGCTGTTTTCAGCTCCTTGGACAGCAAACACTGCCTTACTTCTGCTCAGGCCAGGAAGAAAGCAGACAGAGGGCACACTCACCCTTCTTGGTGGCTTCGAAGCTGTCGTGGAAGTGAATCCTCTGGATGTCATAGGTCAAGGTTGTGTTGGGCAGCAGAGTCCTGTTCCTGTTGATGATGTTGGCAGAAAATCGAAAGGCGTGCTCCTCAGCGTTCATGACCTGGGCGTTGGGGCCATCTGCATACTCAAAGATGCCTCCTGTGAGAGACGGGTACAATCGTGTGTGCTGGGGAAGGAGAGGGCACCAACAAGGACGCTTGGCCCAGGTTTTGTGGACAAGCTCCCCACTATGTGTTCACTAATATCCTAGATAATTCACATACACAGAAATTGTGCTGGAGCATAAGAAATAAGAAAATCCTCCTAGTTCATTTCACTCAGCTAGCAAATTCCTGATAACAGAGACTGACAACCAGAGCCCAAATAAAATCACCAACTTATTAATATTGCTATAAAATTTCTCAATAGAGTGCTGGTGAGCAGAATCTGCCAGAATATTACAAAGATAACATACCATGACTCCGCAGAGTTGTATTCCGGGAAAGTAAAGGTGGTCCAACATAAAGAAATCTATGAATATCATTCCATCACATCAGTAGCTCAAAGGAAAAACCATATAACCAAATCACAAAATTCAGGAAGGCATTTGATAAAATCCAATCCTTATTGTTGTTATAAATGCTTAATAAACTAGCACCTGGAAAAATACTTCCATGAAGCACCTTTAGGTCAAATCAGCCTTTAACATCACACTAACGGTGGGACACTGGGACATGCTCATTAAAAAGGGGGGGGGAGAATCCGCACCACACCATTAACCAATGAAATGAGAAAAATCATACATCTGGGACAGAAAAAAAACCCTTATTTGAAAATGATATGCATGCCTTCCTAAAAAAATACCTTCAAATAATCCCTAAACATGAAAACTAGTAGGAGCTAGTAGAAGATTCAAGTTAAGTGACCAGTTAGCACAAATTAATAATGTTTCTTTATATCAGCAACAACCGATAAGAAAACTCAGTGGCAAAATAACTTCCTTTACAATGTTAACAAAATATTAAATAACTAACAACAGATCAAATAATAAGTGTGTGCTTCTAGTCACAGCAATGACAAAAGCACCTTAAGTGAGAGACATAAAAGGAGGCTTAAACGAGGAGACATGTCATGTTCCTGGGTACTTAAGGGTGGAAGTGTCAGTTTTCTCCAAATTAAATTTTCAGTTCAATTCAATTCCAATTAGAATCATAGAAGGGTATTTTTTTTACTTGACAAAATGACTCTAAAATGCATCTGGAAGACTAACCAGGAGATAACAGTCAAAACGAGATGAGAGGTGACTTGCACTGCCAGATTTAAAATATATTATAAAGCCAAAATAATTAAAACCATGTCCTAATGGCATATGAAAACACAGGTAAATCAATTGGATGAGATTAAAAAGGTCCCCAGAAAGAGATTCAAGTAGAGATAAGTATGTAAGACATGATAAAGGTGGCTATTTCCAATTAGTAGGTAAAAGATGAATTATTCAGGAATTGTGCTGAGACAATTATTCAATTATTTAGGAGAAATTTAAGTTAGATTCTAATCTTAAGCCACATATCAAAATAAGTTCCAGATGATTAAAGATTAAATAGCAAGAAAGTAGGAGGAAAGAAAACACTACAGAAGTGCCAAAAAATAAAATATAGATGAATATTATGCAATAATGAGGTGGAGGAGGGCTTCCTAGGCATTTCAATAAAGTCAGACATGCAGGAGAATTGATAACTCCACCGAATTCATATAAAACTTGTATTTATCAAAACTACCATGAACAAAATTAAAAGGCACACAACAAACTGGGAAACAATATTGGTGACATATATGGCAGTATAAAGGTTGATGTTCTTATGTTATAAAAAGCACTTGAAACTCAACAACAACAAAAAAGATAAACACTCTTATAGAAAAATGTATAAAGGAGGCGGGGGTGGGCTGGGTGGAGGAGAACAAAGGGGGGAATATTGGGACAACTGTAATAGAATAACAATAAAATATTTAATAAAAACAATAAAAAATAAAAATAAATAAAAAAGAGGAAAACTAGCAACCATTAAAAAAAAAAAGAAAAATGTGTAAAGGGCAAGCACAGATGTTTCACAAGAGAAAAAATGATAATACAAAGGAGCTATTAACATGTGAAGAAATGTGCACCAAGCCTAATAATAAACTCAATGTAAACCATCAGGGAGATACCGTATTTTGTTGTTGTTTGCCTGATTCATTGGCAAACGTAAAATAAATTATAACACCCAGCTTTGGTGAAGGCGTTTGGAAACTGACACTGCTCTGTTGGTGGAAATGGGAACTGGTACATCCTCCTTCCCAGTGGCGATTAGAAATGTAACAAAAAGCCTTAAAAATGCTCATGTCTTTAACTCAGTACTCCAGTAACTCCCATGATCGGCACATTATGTGTGGGGCGGGGGAACTAGAGACGTCCAACACCAGAGAAATAGTCAAAAAACTGCAATTTGCTGTATATTCCATATAGTGGCCAACATTTCAGGTTTTGGGAAATACCATAATGTATGTGTAAGTGAAAAATGGAGGTTAGAAAGCAGGAGATGCAGTGTAACCCCAGGTCAGAAGAGGACGAAAAGGAAGGTGAGGGGGAAATTATATCATTGCCGTTAAGAATGGGAGACATTTCAAGACAACACAAGTGAACAGTCCTAGGTGGTAGATTTCTTATTTTGTTCTTTGTGCTTTTCTATATTTTCCAAATGAACCTCTGTTTTTGTTTCTTTGTTTTAAGAATCAATTTCACTGAGGTATTATTTATTTTAAGAAATTCCACACAATTCACCTTGTGTTAAGTGTACCATGAGTTTTAGGAAATTTACTGAGTTGTGTGGCCATCACCACAATCCAGTCTGAACATTTCCATTGTCTCAAGAAAAGCTCTCTCGGCCGCTTACACGCAATCATTGTTTTCACCCCCAGCCCCAGGCAACCACTAATTTACTTTCTGCCTTTAGGACTTTGCATTTTGGGGACACTTCATATAAATTGGAATAATGCAATCTGTGGTCTTCTGCATCCAGCTTCTTTCACTTAGCATTATGTTTTTGAGGTTTATCCATTTTGTAGCAAGAATCAGCTCTTCGTTGTTTTTTGTTGTTAAATAATATTACTTTCGATGGATGTACCACATTTTATTTATCCATTCACCACTACTTGATGGGTATTTGGGTTGTTTCAATCATTTTGAAAATTTTTAAAAAATATCGAATGTTTTAAAAAGTGAGCAAAGAAATTTGCCTCCCCCGGTATTCCAGCAGGCTCACCATTTGTAAGGCATAATGTGTCTGAGTGTGAGTCTGTGTGGGAGTTCATAAACATGCTGAATGCACAAGTAAAACAAGACGAGAAGAATGCATCCCAAAACACAAAAAGTTCTCTCTGAGTGGTAGGATTAGGGGTGACTTTAATTTCCTTGTGTTTTTCTGTATTTTTCAAAAAGGTCTGCAGGGAACATGTGTTCCATTTCTCATCAGGAAAGCCATCATGTGATTGTGCGTATGTGTTTAAAGGAAAATAATGATCAAAATACCATATGACTCAGTAATTCCATTTCTAGGGATATAAATTTAGCAAAAGTTAGAGATACATAAACACATGTATAAAGAGATTCTTGATATAATATTGGAAAAATAGAAACAACTCAGTGTCCTAAAGGAGGAGACTACTCGATGTATTAAAACACACCCATATGGCAGAATGACTTGCAGGCATCAACAGTCAGGGAATGGGATGGCTTGATATGGTGTCCAGGATTTGTTTCCAAATAGTATAAGGGAGGTGGACGTAAAGGGGATGCAGGTCTGGCAGCATGAGCCGTGGGGCGGTGGGGCTGGGCGGTGGGGCTGGGCGGTGGGCCCACAGGGACTCATCATACCATTCTCCCTCAGCGTATCCGAAAGACACCCTCCATGATAAAATATCCTTTAGAATCACAGTGTAAGGCAGAAATCACAAATCATAGTAGTGCAATTAGAAAAGAGAAATTATTTGCACATGCTTATGGTTGTTCTCCAGAAAACTCAAGTGAAAATCAGATGAAAACCTAGTAGAAACTAAACAGGGAGAGGTCATCCTAGGGCACGTGCACACACACAGAAAACCGTATAGTCCTCCTCTACATCAGCAAAAAACAGGGAGAAATTATACAGGGAAAAAAAGAGACCCTCTTCACAACAGCAGCAACAAAAACGTAAAACAGCTTACAATAAATGTGCAATTCCTATATCAAGAAAACTACAAAACTTTACTGGGGGACATAAAAGAGGACTTGAATGAATGGAGAGACATAACTTGCTCCTGGAAGGGAAGGCTCAATATTGTAAAGATGTCAGTCCTCCCCAAATTAATTTATAAATTTAATGGAATTCCAATTAAAATCAAAGAGGACGTACCAGAAGGGCATACACCAAAATGTTAACAGAGGTGCTTTCTAGAAAGGAAAAAGAAAATGGATTACTTCTGCTTAGTGCTTTTCCCCCTCAAGTCCTCTGCATTGAGTGATAGCTTTGGTAATAAGGAAAAAAGCTTTAAAAAAAATGCTCTTAATACTTAATAACATAAGAAATATTCATCCTCTCTTCCCTTACCCTCGAGCAACAAAATCATATTATAGTATGATAACTATTTATTAAACCAAAAGCACATATTTATATTTATAGAAAAAAGACTGGAAGGATTTGTATCAGTGTGTGTGTATTTCTGGGTAGAAGGGGCTTATGGATACTTTTAATTTTGCTCTTTGTATTTTCTTGATATTTCCAAATGATTTACAATAAGTAATGTTTTATTTTTACTGTTTTAAAATGTAGAAAATTAAAGAAGAGAGCCTGGGGAGAAGTCTAGTCATTACAGATCCCTATCCCAAATGGAGGTCAAAGGTCGTGGAACGAAGCCATTTTCTAGGGCTTCACACCTTCTTCCTGGCCCCTCACACACTGGCAGGTGGGAAGGAAAGGAAAGAGGCGCTAATACCTCACAAGGGTGATGACATGATGTCTCAGCCATTGAGACCCAAGCCTAGGATAGGGCTCAGCCTCAGACAACAAACAATTCAGTTCCATAAACACCCACCAGTCTCTGCCATGTGCCAACCTATCACTGGGAGCTGGGATACCAAGAGAAGTCAGCACTGGACCTCTGCTCTCCCGGGCTCCTGCTCTCTTAGAGGGCTTAGCTGACAATAACCAGCATACGAGTGGCGCAGTAGCGGAAAGGTCCCCGCTGCGCCCCCCAGACTCCAGGCACAGCCCTGCCTCCGTCCAAAGCCTCTGAACTCGCTATAGCCACTGAAGTTACTCAGTCCTTCTAAGACTCAGTTTTTCCATCTGTAAAAGGGGGTACATACTTCAAAGGGTTGATTCTTGCAAGGAAGAAAGGAAACGATTACAAAATGCGTGGCACACTGAGGCGAGAAATCCTTCAAGGAGGAGAGAAACAATGCTGCCTAGAAAAACAAAATAAATTTTGAGTTTCCACATTCTAGAGCAGGGGTTGACAAACTTTTTATCTAACGTATCAGATGGGAAATAGTTTGGCTTTGAGGGGCAGATGTTCTACTCAACTCTACCACTGTAGCATGAAAACAATGATAGACCATATATAAACAAATGGGTGTGACTGGGTTTCAATAACACTTTTTTTTTTTTTTTTTACAAAAACAGGTGGCAAGCAGATTTGGCAATCCATATAGATGGGCTGTAGTTTGTCCCCTGCTTTAGGGGAGGGGCAGCGTCATTCTCAGAGGTAAAAGCCCCGTGGGGCCTAGATGGAGAAGATATGACTATCATAGTCCTAAATTGTTATGGAAAACAAACAAACAACAACAACAACAAAAGAAAAAAACCCCAGATGAGCTGTTGAGTTTCTGAATGGGGAGGGTGGGAGAGAAAGGCACTAGGTAAGAAGAGGACTCAAAAAATGGGGAAAGAGAAAGAGACTGTAACCCAGGCCCAAAGGCAGGAGAGGCTGGTAGGAAATCCTCCCCAGTGGGAAGGGGCTGAGCTAGCAATGACGCCTGATGCCTGGCTTTCAGTTGGCTGGCACTATGCAGTCTCCTCCCTTCCTTACAAGACCCAGGGTTTAGGAAAGTCTGCCACAGAAAGCTGACTCCAGCTTGTGCTCTTTGGGGAGAGTGAAGGAAGGTGGGCAGTGTGCCCAGCCCAGGACGAATCAGGGCCGAGAGAGGACAAGAGGTGCAGCAGGTGGAATGAGAGAGGAGATGGAAAACTCAGCAGAGAAGGAAGCTGGAGCAAGAGGTGATTAGAAGTGGGATGCCCTGGAGCATCTCAGAGGCAGGAGAGATGGTCCCCTACCTCCCAAACGCAAGGGTCGGAGTCATTCCACTTGAGAATGTAAAGACAAGGTGACCCCAAAAGTCTGAATGAATGTCTTGGGACACCCAAGCAGCAAATACTTAGTTACAGCCTAGAGTTCAGAGAGAATGGATTCTGGATGTGGCAGACCTGGGTTTGAGTCTGGGTTCTAGTCATTGACAGGCTGCTCTTTTTTCTAGAGAACTGTTCCAAGTTGAAGGAAGCCACCTTGCCTAGGTTACACCACTCACCTCTGCCCTAGGGCAGCCTGCAGTCCTGACTGACTCTTACTGGGGCTCAGGAAGGTGGCCCCCTTGCTCTGGGGTGAGGACAATTCTGTGGTGCATGTATGCTCCAGGGCCTCTCCCAACAGCTGACCTTGCATCAGGCAAAGGCCTGATCTTACCTGAGGACACGTCTTTGCCCCCAACACAGCCCCCTTCTCTATCCTGCTTTGCTCGGCCCCCTGCTGGTTTTTCCTAAAGAGTGCTCTGTCCCTCTATCAGCCCGGTGCGTTCTGAATCCCTGCCTCAGGCTCTGTAGCTAGAGGTCCTGACCTAAGAACGAGATAACCTTACTGGGGGTGGGGGAAGGGGAGGAGGAGTTTCAGCCTCAGCCACACTTACCCATCAGTGCTTTTGGAGGAAGAGAAGAAGGAACTAAATCTCATCAACGGTTGTCAAGGGTTCTTCTTTCCACCCTCTCCCTTCTGGGTCCTCTCACCCCCTTTCTCTTCGTGCAAGGGGCTTCAGGAGCTCAGGCTCTGATGGGCTGGGTTCCTGATTCGAGCTCTGCTTCATGGAAGCAAGGCTGCTTTGGGTCTTGGCTTCTGGAGAGAGTACCCCTCCCTGCTCAGAGTCAGCTCCCCCATTCAACCGGATTCTCTCCCTTCCCATACATTCCTCATGATCGGTATTTAAAGAGGCTAATAAGTAGGTTGGCACCGTTGATTAATGCATAATCTTAATCATGATTGCATAGTGTAATTGGCATTAATTTGAAGAGCCAGTTCATTATGAAAATAATTTTCACTGCTTTCTGCTTTAATAAAATGGAGCAGAGGCACCAGGGCTGCTGAGGAAATGGGATGGGGGTGTGTGTGTGTGAGTGTGAGAGAGATGGATCCCAGAGGATGTTAGCAGGGGTGGAGCACAGTGCCGCTGGAACATTTCTTGAAACAGAATCTTGAGTGGAAGCCCAATGGGTAAAACAAGTAACAATGACGACAATGGATTATGCGTCAGGGATGATGCTAGGTACTTTCCATCCACTTCATTTAATACTCACAAGAACCCCTATAGCTACATTAGAGAGAAACTATTATTGCCCCATTTTACATAAGAGAAAACTGAGGCCCAGGGAGGTTAACGATGTTGTTGAAACTACTAACAGGCCAGTTCTCTTCTGCAACCAAAGCCAGCTTGCTAGAGCCAATAGTTAGATTTTCAGGAATTTTGAAAGCCCATTATTAAACCATTGGCAACTTGAAGTCGGCCACAGTAAGAGTATTTACATGATGGAAACAAGCAGGTGCTACATATTAGGATTTTTTATTTTAATTTTTTCGGAAGAGCATGTTGGCTAGCCCACTGCTCAAGCCCATTTCCACCCCCTGGGCCCTTGGAGACTTGATGCCACAGTTCCTGAGGAGGCTCCGCAGCCCCAGGTATCCGCCAGGCAGAGCCTGAAGACCACTGCTCAAACCTAACCTCCCCTGCAGACAGTGGCCTTGGCCGGTGGGTGGGGGAGCGAGGATGGAACTGGCTGTGCCAAATGGAACCAACTTCCTTCTTGCTCCTTCTACTATGGTATGTTGTCGTATGTTTTAAGAAACATTCTGAATACCCTAAGCATAATGCCCATATTTTTAAGACTTTTTTTTTATATCTCTGAAAATGTGCCCAGATGGTGGCATTTCTTTGCTTCCCTGGTGAGCATGCTATGGTGGCCTGTGCCAAGTTGAATGGGACCTCAAAAACCAGGACAAAGGGTTGTCACTGCTGCTCTGCTGCCCCTCATCATTGGGGTCAAGGGTCCTGGAGACAGCTCCCCGACTCTCTGGGCAGAAGGGCCTTTTAGGTCTCCCAAGGCACAGGTCCTGGGGCAGATGGAGCAGAAGGCTTTGTCCCTTGCTTAAGTCCATGACCTCATGGCTGTCTAGGGCTCGTCTGGAATCTGCTGAGATTTTTCTTTCCCTTGAACAGCTTTGCACTCTTCTTGAATTTGGCCCTTGCCAAGGCAGCCTGGCCAGCCCAGCTTTGAGCTCAGTGCACCTGGGCGACGCAGGCAGAGCCTACAGCACGCCTCCACTGTCTGTCTGGCAGCCGAGTCCCAGGAGACGCTCCCATTCCCAGCACTAGGCCCAGGCACCGTCTTGGGTGGGGGGGCGGGGGCGGGGGGAGTGCTAGTTTGCTCTTTCTCCCTAGTCTGCTTTGTTCTCCTTCTGAAGTTTCTAAGGTGTTGTAGAGATTAATTGAGACACTGATCAGTGAGATTGCTAACAGCTTCTTCCCGGGGCCACTGTCTGTTCTGATCAGGGTTCTTTCTTCCCTCTGCCAGGGCCCCTGAGGCTCTGTGCAGCCTGTGGGTTGGAAGAATCAGGCTCTTCTCCCTGCTGCACCTTGGCCAGCATTTCAGGAGCCCCTGGCAGTGCCTTAGAACTTGCTTTTAGCCTCTTTATATCCTGGTCTCAGCAGGAAGACGAGGGATAGGGGAACAAGTAGGCTGGATTTCCCCACTAGGTACAGCGCGTGGTTTCTAAAAGGTAAGCAGTGCCCAGCAGAAAAGGTCATGGGCTTTCTGAGGTCACGGGCAAGGAAGGGGAGACAAGGAGTATATGTGTCTCTCCTTTTGTGCGTGCATTCATTCATTCATTCATTCCCTAAGCAGTTTATTGGTTACAACTGTGAACAGGGCACTATGCTGGGCACTGGCTGAGTCAGAGAGACATTAGTGCTCCCAGTCCTTCAGAAGCTCATAGCCTGGAAGAGGCGATGACAGAAGGGGCACCAATAAAAACACTATTAGAGTAAAAACTCTCATGCAACGAGAACGGCCTACAAAGCTGGAGAGACTCAGAGAGAGTGTGGTGGGTATCTTCCCGGAGGAGGCAGCACCTGACCCTCACAGAGCTGAGCGGCAGGGGTATGGCCGCCAGTGGGGAAGAGGGGGGCCTTGGGTGGGTATCAGGGGGATGGAGACTTGTGCTAGGGGGGCGGGGTCAGTGCGGGGAGAGAGGGGCCAGGCAGGCGGGGAGCTGCAGGGAGTCCTTTTCTAGGACTGGCCAATGATGAGACGATGGAGGGAGGTGGGGTGTAGGAGAGGCTGCTTGGAAGAGGACTCTGGAATCTGGGTGACAAGGGAAGTTCAGTCCGTCAGGCTGGCTCTGCAAATAAACAGCGGGGGTTTGAATCGACCCCACTGCTTTCCAGCTGTATGACCTTGGGCAAGTCCCTTCCCTGCTCTGTGTCTGTTTCCTCATCTGAAGACAGGGACATTAATAGCACTTACAACACGGGGCTATTTTGAGGCTTAAATGACATAAATCATCTAATGCATATTGTAAGCCCTTGATAAGGTAAAACATTATTATCATAAAGTGACAGGGAAGCTAGGGGGCTTTAACTGAAATGGGGGTATCAGGAGAACAAGCAGATCTGAGGTGAAGATGTACACTCCTGTGGGGTCCCAGGGGACAGGCTCCTGATTGAGTCCTGAGGCCTTGTGGCAGTTGTTTTAATTGATCTGGCGATATGCGGAGCTTTGTCTATACAACTCAGGGACATGCAAGTCAAATATTGCAGAATCGACCGCGTTGGGAGGATGGCTGGAGGCTCCCGTGCTGCTCAGAGAACCTGATGACCGATGGGCTGTCATCAGGCAAGGAGCAGGAGGCAGAGCTGCGGGGGGAAAGGGGCTGCGGAGGGGCCCGGCGAGCAGTGAGCGCCCTTGCCGGAGGGGCTGGAGGAGTGAAGAGCGAGAGTCGCCAGAGACACCAGCCAGGCTGTCCCACATTTCAGATGGGCAGAACCATCACACAGCCCACCCTCACGCACACGCCCACAGCAGAAAGGCCGGCATTGCAGGCCCTGCCCAGTCCAGCCCGCCTTCTCCGGGGCCTCGGCTCCTCCAGGCTGCGTGCCCTCTGCCGGCGCTGCCTTCTCACCATTCCCTTCACGCCTCGGTCCCTTCACCTGTGCTCCTCCTCGGCCTGCACCACCGGCCCTTCTTTCTCCGTTTCTTCCTTGCAAAGCTGGCTCCCGTACTTCTCTCCTGAGCCTGGTGGCAGACACCGTCCTCACGCCCTTGTCCCACCTTGGAGGCCACCTGCACCCATTTTCTCTGCACGCCTGGGCGTTCTCTAGCCATGATGGAGGCATGCCCAGTGCAGGACAGGCCGCAGGGGATGCAGCCCCGCTTCCGTGCCACACAGAGGCACCATTTTGGGGCGCAGCCTACAGCTTCTCAAAGGGCCCAAGCCGGGCTGAGCCCAGTCACCCGGTGTCAGCACCTGCGGACACACCTTTATGACCCTGCTGCTTTCCCCTGTGCATCCCTGCACTTCCTGAGATCTTTTCCCAGATAAACCACTTACACCTTAGGTTTTGTTGGGGGCCTTCTTTTGGAGGTCCCCGACGGAGTCACCTTCCCTGAGCTCTGAATCCATCCCCCTCTGCATTCTCACACGTGTGCTCATCTGGAGGGTGGGGACACACAGCCACCCTGACATCTGTTTCCTGCCCCCAGGAAATACCTAACACACTATCTAGCACAGGGGGAGTGTCGAGGTATGTTTGTTAAATAAATGCATATGGAAGTATGCAGGCATGTGCACACATACATGTGCGCGCACACACTCACTCTACTCGTTTTAAAAAGCTAATTCCAGTTCAGGACTTTGATACATAAATGAAAAAGAAAAAAAAAAAAACCGAACCAGAAAAACCCAACAACCAAAAAACACACAAAAAACAAAAACACACAACTATCCTTCAGACCATCTACCATGATGCTGCCCAGCCAGGAGGACACCAGGCCCTGCAGATTTCACCCTGCCCCCGCCCCAGTCCCAGCAACGATGTGCTCTGACTAGACCAGGAAGCTGCGGCTGAGGTGCCCTTGGTGGATGGACAGAGGGCCGTGAGACGGGCAATGTGGCTGGGTGGCTGCAGACGGGGGACCTTGTTCTCCGTGGCTGCAGGTGGACTCTACAACCACATCTACCTGGGACTCATCTCCAAACCCCGGGCACCTGCCAGGTGGCAGCCCCTGGAAGACAGCCCTGTCTCCGGCAGCCCTTAAGTGCCAGCCTGCCCGCCCACAGCCCTGCCCTGAGGCTGCCAGGAGGCCCGACCTCAGGCCACTCCAGATATGGCGTGGGCAGAGGCAAGGGGCAGGGGGGCGGAGGCCGGGAAATTAGCGGAGGAGAAGGAGCCTGCTCTGCATTATTACTGCCGTCCTCATCTGTTTTAAATATCAATCGCTATGCAGGTTAAATACTTATTCAGATGCCTTTTAGCTTAAAAGCAAGCTAATTGATCTCTGGAGATCCTGAATGAACAGTGAAGAAACTGCACTAATTATAGAATCAACTTCCACTTCTCGATTTTGTTTTGTTTCTTCTCTGACAATACCGCTGCGGTGACATAAAGGGGCCTGGCAGAGAAAAACACATGTTGTTTTTATTGAGCTGAAACAATAAATGGTGCCCCACAGCCTCTCCGTCTGTGGCCCCAACCCAGGGCCTCCTGGGCACACATGTCCCAGGTGGGAGCTTTCAAAGGCAGAACCTTAAGATGCTGAACACACAATACAATATACAGGTGATGTATTAGAGCGTTGTACACTTGCAATCTATATAATTGTATTAACCAATGTCACCCCAATAAATTCAGTAAAAGAATGAAAAATAAAAGATGTGAAAATATCAGTACAGTTCACCACTGGCCAGAATCCACTATCGTTGTCTGCCCTCAGCCTGCCTACCCTGCAGGACCTCTGTACCCTTTCAAAACACACACACACACACACACACACACACACACACACACACGTAACATAAATGGTACCAAAGCTGCTCCAGGTCTACTTCCTGCTTACATACTTTGACCTCCTTTGGGCTCTCAGCTTGTGACTTTGCACTGGCCTCCTAGGAACAGACGGTACAGCCCAGCTTTGCCTTGGCATCCTCTGGTCCCTCCCAAAGCTCCCTGCTCACCAGGGAGGCTCCAAGCTGCAGCCCATGGCGCCTGGGGTGCAGTGGGGGAGCCTGGGTTTCCTTGGCTGGTAACAGTAGGCTCCTCTCTCCTGCCCACAGAGACATGGTTTTTCACTTTCTCTTCCCGCCCTGCCCAGGTTCTGACTTCGTCTACTATGCTGCCTTGGGTAGAACAGAGAATGGGCACCTGGGGCTCAGCTGGAGGGACAACTGTGTCCCTGCTGTCGCAGTCAGAGGGCAGGCATGCTAACATTTTCCATACGCTTGGGAAATTAGAATCTAAACAGAATTGAGCAGGTTTCTTTTCTGCAGGACTTCTCTGGGTGTTTACTCCGCTCACATGCAGACTCCGAGGCAAAGCGGAGCAAGCAGCATTTCCCAGAATTCCTTGACAACCATTTCCTGCCAGAAACCTTTTCTGGCAGAGCATCTCACCGGAAACAGGCTTTGGGAATCGCTATGTTACAGTGATTTGGGAAAAAGTACTTTTGCTTCTGAGGTGTGGACTATTTGAAGTCCAGGGCTGGGACCTTGATGTCTCAGTTCACTCCACACACCTGGCCCCCAGTGCTGAGCCTGAGAGACTAGAAAGAGCGAAGAAAGTATGACAGCAAAAGGGTTTGATCTACTTAACTCCAGGGGTCCAGCGTGACAGATTTGGTTTGTTACTGGACTGATTCTGGGATGCCAGCGACTGGTTGTTTTAACGTAGCTTAGAGGTGTGATTGCTCCGCTAGGTCCTCATTAGTGGGTGTCCATGCGTCTTTGTGTGTTTGTGCCCGTGTGCACGCACCTGAGCAGGTGTGGGCACACATCCCACCTGGATGGGGGCTCGTGGAGGGAAGCATGGGCAGCTGATTCATCGGCCTAATGCTTTGTTCCCCTCTCTCCAAGGCATTGGGTTGAAATAAAAGACTGTGACTTAATTTTGATCATTAACAAATAAGACTTCTTGCATCTTCACAGGCTCTAGTCTGTTACAAAGGAATTCCCAGTGACTGTGTCCCCCATAGACACCGCTGATGGAGATGTTCATTCACTCAGCCCTTCATTCAACAACAAACACTCAGGAAACACCTCCTGTGTTCCAGGCACCAGGCACACAACACATGTAACAGTAGGGGAGACCTCTACCCAGGTAACACTTTGTGTATTTCCCCAAAGCTCTTGCCGTAGGTTGAAATGAACTCAAACAGGTATTTGGTATCTAGTTTATAGTCTGCTTCTGCCCCCCGCCTCCTCCACTAAAATATAAGTGCTTTGCAGAGTTTGTTCATTGCTTTCTCTCCAGTGCTAGAACAATGCCTGGCACATGATAGACATTGATAAATATTTCTCAGGTATATATCAATATGTATGAAACATGCAAGTATAAACAGGTATGAAATGGCTAAACAACAAAACTCCAGAGAGGTAACACATGGATAGTAGCTTTGAGTCAGAGTGGCTACTTCAGGGCGGCAAAATGGGACACCACAGAAAAGCAAGAATGTATTCTAGAGCTTTCAAGTGGTGGTGGGGGGAGGGCGATTCTTTATTGGAGCATCCAGATCAGAAAGCTGAACACTTGTTGCCCAAAGCCGGAAAGACTCATCATTCCCTCTAGTCATAGCCATTCAGAAAGCCCAAGGAAGTTTGTAACAGGCAGGACAGCAGGTGCATTTGCAGGACTGGAGCAAAGTTGCAATCTCAAAGTTTGCATGGACGGTCAGCAGCCAGGAAGAAAAGAAGGAGCTTGCATTTTTAAAATACAGGCGTAAGGACACTGTCCGCTAAACCCTGCACTTTGAACAAATGCAGAAACAGGTGAGCAGAGGGACCAAGAGCAGTTTGGGAGTCATAATAACGAGAATCGCTAACACCTACTGGGTCTGCGTGCTAAGCCTCCTCCACTTACTAGCTCATTTAATCCTCACGACAACACCATGAAATGGGTTCTATGATTCTCATTCTTTTCAGAGGAGGAAACGGAAGCTTAGAGAAGATTGTGATTTGTCCAAAGTCACACAGCTTCCGCAGATCCAGGAGTCACACTCTGTTCTGAGATTTGACTCAGGGGCCTACGCTTGTAAACAGCACGCCGGTGCTGAAATACAGCATCTACCCACAACCCATACAAAACCTCCTTCCTAAGCCTCATAGGGGGCAGCGTCCCATCTGGTAGTTAACACCGGAGCCCGCAGAGTCCTTGAATCTGTGGGTTAGTCATAAATTAGTGTTGCTAGATTTACGTTTAACTATTTAGTAAACGGTGCACAGTTCTTTCTAAAGTATGGGTTCAGTCATTTCCAACTCATTCTTTCATTGCCTTAAGGTTATAATTAACAACAACAACAACAACAACAACTGTCAGGTATTTCCAAGTAGAGGGAATCAGGCCATGAGAATATAATGGATGAAACTGTGTTTTCCAAAAGGACAGATCAAGTAAGAGCCCCTTCCAACGTCCCTGTCCAGGCCGGGGTAGGCTGCCTGTCGTCTTGGCCCAGGACAGGGGTGTTCTGCATCATTCCCAAATGCATGTGGCCTTTGATGAAAGGCTGGCAGCCTCCAGGCTATGTGAGGGCAAGGGACAGGCTTTTCTCTGAGTAAGGACCTCTGTCCTGTGATCTACCGTCAAGTGTTCCATGAGATCTCCAACGCAACGCTTCTGAAATCAGATACAGTAGATCTTCGAATAACATCATTTTGTTCAATGTTTTGTTGTAATGTTGATGAGAGGCTGTAGGAATTTAACTCTTGTTTATATAAATTGTAAAACTGGTCTCGTTATATACGTCACTGAAGGGTATTTCACTGAAGTTCCAAGAACCTACTGGTGATATTAAGTGAGGACTTACTGTATGGTATTTTCCCTCCAAATCTACAATTTTCTTGGGCTTCCCATCTCAGGAAAGGGCACCAATGCCCTTCAGTGGTCCAGGCTGGGAACCTTAGTATCGTCCCTCCTTCATCACCCTTTGCCCTTCAACACACTCGCCAGCTCATTCCCTGCACCAGGGGACTAGCCTCCTCCTATTCTCCCTCCATCTCCACTCTCTCTTCCTAGTCCACCCTCCACGCACCAGTGAATCCCAGAGCACCAACTCAGTGGTATGACTGCTCTGCCTCACACCCGCCCGGGCTTCTTCTTGTCCAGAGGATCAGGGCCCCAGTTTTCTGACTTCCAACATCTTCATAAATCTCACCCCGCCTAACTTTCTGCTTTAACTCCCTCTAAACCTCTCTATGCAACATGTAGTTCATCACGTCAGACAGTTTCGCCATGAACTGCAACATCCCATGCCTTCGCTCATGACATTATGTTTCTTATTAATGATGACAAAGTATTAGATCCCTTCTCGTGCATCAGGTACTGTGCCAAATGTTTAACAAGCATCATCTTGTTTAATCTCTACAACATCCCTAAATATTAGATTCTCACTATATTATGAATGAAGAAATTGAGGTTCAATTTCTTGCAGCTACAGTTGTAACTTCCCTGCAGTTCATAACTGGAACCCAGGTGTGTCCAGGTATGTCCTCCCAATGTGACACTGATTGCTTCAATCTTTGGTTTGGCACTTACTTGTCACTATTTTCATGCTCATCCTCCAAGTGGACTTCAGGGCCTTCAAGGGAAGCTCGGAGTGCCCAGTATAGCCCAGAAAGTCAGCCAGAGGGATGAAAACCCGTATCTTTGGCTCTGTGTGACTGCCCCCTCAGAGCAGCCTTTCTCTAATTCATTCATTAATTCCACAAGAATTCATTGGCTACCTACTGAGTACAAAGTGAGTAGAAGCTGATTGAACAGAGGAGTAAAAGCGCTGAATGGGCAGAGGAACAGTCAGAGCAGAGCATGAAGGAGCCTGGTGATTTCAGCAAGCAGGCCCAGGCCAGACCTGGTTATGTGCAGGCCCCGCCCGCTAAGCCACCTCCTAGGCATCGGTTCTTCTCAGTCCCTGACTCAGAAAGATGTGCTGCCTGGAGGAACGACTGCTCCTTTCTCCAGCACTACTGTGCTCTGCTCACAGGTGACACACTGTGATTGTCTTCACAGCATCTCCCAGCAGGCCCTGAAGAGTCTTGTGAGAAAGCAGTGTCCCCGACCTCCCAGGCCCTGCCTGCCGCTCATGAGCATCCTTCTCTTCAGGCACATGGTGCAAAGTAAAGGATGGAACACCCCTCCTAGCCGGACAGCCAGTTCCAGTCTGGCCGTCAGCAGGAGCATGGAGGCTTGCTTCTGCTGGATGCAGGTTGGCTCCCAGTTTTCAAAAGCAAGGCCTATGTTCTGCCCCTCACCCCCTGCACTCAGCCCTGCCCAGGCTTAGGACCATGGCTGAGCAGGGCTGGGAGGGAATTAAGGAGCTGCAGCATCCTATCGCCTACAGCTTGTCTGTGCTGATGACATGCCCTGACTCTGGGAGCTCGGCTTGCCCTGCCTGGCTCCCTTGGTTAATGCCTGTTTCCCTGGAAGGACCAGAGCATGGTGGTCAGGGACCAGATTGCTTTGGTGCAGTTCATGTCCCAGCTCAGCGACTAACCAGCTGTTACCCCTCTATGTGTCAGTTTTTACATCTGTGAAATGGGAATTTTGCCTCCCAGTGCCACCGGGAAGTTTAGAGGAGGTGATAAACATAAAACCATCAGCCCAGTGCCTGCGCAGAGAGGATGTGCCTCGTGGCCCTGGTCCTCTCTTCCTGCTGCTCTCTTCCTGAGGCTCACAGTCAGGTCTGCTCCTGAATTTACAGTTCTGGGCCAGCCCCACCTTTTGCCCATGCCTGGTCCCCATCTGCTATGGAGATGTATTTCTGGGCCCCCAGCCCCCTGCATCTATCTATTTGAGACCTGCCTCTTCTCTCTACATCAGGCGGGTCCTGGCCTCGCCTATCCACCTGGAGTTACTGGGCTCAAGTCTCCACTGCGCTTTAGTTCCATGTTCAGCTCAGATCTCCTCTGAGGGGGTTGAGCCCAGGCTGACCCCTAGGGTCTCTGTGCCCCTCTATGAGCAGCCATGGCTGCCCCCATGCCATTCCCCACACCCATGCCTGGGTTTTGCTCCCGCCATGGCCCTCATGCTGCTTGCCTAGTAATGGTTGTGGGAGCCAGCCGATGGGCAAAAAAGAGGTTCCATTTCTCTCTGGGACCAATTTATGAGTTTTCAGAGGCAGCTCTGGCTCTCTTCTCCGCTTCTGCCTTGTCTGTGCCTGCCTGCTGCTCCCACCCACTCTATCGGCTGCTAAGATTCTGAAGGAGGCTGGAGAGGTGGGACTCACTGTCTGTCAGCCAGCCAGTTGGGAAAGCCAATGTCCAGCCAGATGTGTGGGGGGCGGGGGGCACAGCTTCTGGGGGGCTGGGAGGGCAGGAGAGAGGGTGAGTCCCGTGGGCAGATACTGATGCAGAACCGGCCCCTCTGGTGCCCTTTGCTCTTGGAAAGAGACAGCAATGCCTGGTGGTTAGGAGCGCAGCCTGGAGTTACATGGACCTGGGTTTGAGGCTCAGTCGCTGTGCCAGCTGATAACAGGATAGTGAAGCAGCCAGCTGTCCCCAGCTCCTCTGCCACCTGCAGGCTGCACAAACTCACACAAGCCTGTCACACACTGTGTGTCTCAAAGTCCTTAACTACAGATTTGGGTGGTGATCTTGCCAGTACCTGAGCAAAGTCAAGTACTATTTAAGGATTAGTATGATGCTCTGGGTGGCCCTGTAACGTTGTCTAACCTCTCTGAACTGCTGTCTTGATTCACAGGGGTCTGTGAGGGCAGGATGAGGTGCTGCACAGATAGCCCACAGCAGAGAGCCTGGCGCACAGAGAACGCTGAGCAACGGCAGCTGGTGTTGTTTTTATTACTGTATTTCATTGATTACAAATCACACTCTCACCCCACATTTTAACATCACTGAAATGCAGATGGGCCTTGCAATAGATGATAAGAAAGCACAGTGTCATAGTTTAATTGGTGGCATATTTTCTTTCTTAGGGAAGCACGTGAAATTATGTGTCTTACCATTAGTGGTGATTTAGAATTTGTGAAATCAAAGCAGACCAAGGCAAGAGGGAAAGTTCCCACAGAGAATCTGGCCCCGCTGTGTCCCAAGGGTATCCTACCTGCCCTGGCATCCCAGTGCCCCCACCCCCCGAGCCCCCTTCCTACCTTTCCTAACCTCCCTGACATCTGCCCTCTCTTTCCTCTAGGAGTGAGGTCTCCATGTCCTTCCAGACAAGGATGTTTGGAGCCTTAAGTAGACAGGTATTGCTCTGCTTTTATGCTGCTCACCAGGGCCCTGCAGAGAACAAGGCCATGTGGCCACAGCGCCAGGCTGAGGGTCCGTGAGAGCTGGAGGGTCAGGGAGTGGTTGTGCACTGGGATCCTGTCCTCACTGTCACTAGGAGGGAGCACAGTGGCGTTGCCACCCCCTAGTAACCCCAGGACAATGGAAAGACAGGATACAGGCCTGAGCTGGTTCAGTACCAGTCCCTGCAGGGACTTTCACAAGTGGAACGGGCACCTAGAGCTCTGGCTGCTTCGTGGTTTCTGAGGAAGGAGGAGGAAGCCAGGGACCCTCGGAAAGCCAAGATTTGGGGGTAGTCCTGTTGTGGGTTCTGTGCTATTGCTGGTGGCCTTTGTCCTCCTCAGTCAAGCAGTGTTCCCAAACCTTTAAAGTTCTGCTACTGCCTCAACTGCTTTGACCCCTCCCTTGGGATCACTATCCCTGGGGATTCCTTCCCTGATGACCCAGTCACTAAATGGTTAATGCCTGACCCCCTCGGGGGCTTTGATTGGCTGCTACCCCTCCCCTCCCAGACTGGTGATTACTTATACTGAATATCATCCCAGACTCCCTCAAAATGATACAGACCTTCAGCCTCCCTGGGATAGTCCATGATGTGGGGCCATAAACTTATTTAACCTCAAGGAAGGCAGCCTCCTTATATGGAGCAACCCTTCCAGCCTGGCCCTGGGCCTGGACTTTACATGGAGTTTCTCATTGATCCAAGAGGCAAATGAGGAAACTGAGGCTCAGGAGGTTTGGCCACTTGCCCAGGAAGCAGCTAGGCTGCACTTAGAGCTCAGATCTGTCTGCCAATGGCAGTTCCTTGTTCATACAGTCCCCGCTCTATTCCTCAATCACAAGCAGGGATCCAATCTCTCCTGCAACCCAGAATCCACCAACAAAGTGATGATCAAAGGCAGGAGATGACGCTTGTCTAGAGCCTGGAGTAAAGGGAGCCTGCGCTGGGCAGGGAGCGGCGCCCCAGCCCTCACCCTTGGTCTGCAAGGCCATTAAATATGCAGAATCTCATCTTGTTCTTGGGCAGCGGAGGGCTCCGAGTCACAGGAGGTGACATTGCTCTCCAACAGGTAAGTTGTTCAACAGATGGGCAGTCGAGTGGCAAAGAAATACATTATTAATGTTTCTGGTTAAATTAACTGATTAAAACCACCCCAGGTAAAAATGTACATATCAGCGCTTTGCCCACAGCAAATGAGGAATTAATGGAATATGGCTGTGTCTTTGTAATGAAACACAGACAGGGGCTGTCTGGAAAGGTTCTCTCTCTTCAGCGGCACTGGCGGGGGGTGGGGGGGAGGCCTGATCCATCTGTTAAAAAGACCTCAACTGATTGACAGCATGGGAAAGAGAAGCCCAAGGAGGCCTGAGCAGAGGCCTAAGGTACCTCGAGTCTTTTTTCTTTTTTATTGTTCAAATACATTTGTCTCCATTTTCCTGCCACCACTTTCCTCTGCCTTGCCCACCCCCACCTCCCACCCTCAATCTTTCCCTGCTTTGGCTTTGTCCATGGGAGTCTTTGACCCTTGATTTGCTGAGGCCAGCGGTGGGGATGGCTCAAGGCAGAAGCCGTGGGCCTCTCCCGAGGGGGGTGGTGAGGGGGAGAGGTCTGCATGGGAAGCAGGATCATGGGACGTGGCTCTGGCTCTGCCCCTGCAGACTTTACACAAGCCACATTGCTGGCAGGGCCTCAGTTTCCTCATCTGTAAATTGAGGTAGGGGGAGAGTGAAACAATCTTCAAGGCTCTCTAATTCTTGCCTCTCTCCCATCATAGTCTTGTAGGGTAGATCTCTGTGTTGACCTTGTCCTTACCCTCAGCAGATAACCTGGTGGGAGCTGAGCCCCATCTGCAATGTATCCAGATACCCCCCTGCCCTTGTGTGGCTTATGGGAAACCCCTGTTCTAGCACAAGCACAAAAGGACACTCACGTGTCTATGCAGTTGGTTATGTGCATACATGTGCATGCATATAACCAATTGCTCACATGTGTATACATACAGATGCACACATCTGGCTGACCCACACATACAAGCTTGCACACAGACACATAATACTCAGAACTCCCACACATGAGAGCACACGCAGGTGAAAGTAAAGGTGAAGCCCTGTCGGCCATGTGCAGGCAGGAGGGTGGTATGGGGCACACTCAGGTTGGGCACATTTCTGTGACAGGGCTTGAGGTGAGAAGCAGGGAGGGGGCTGCTGAGACAGAGGACCAAGGGCTACTTTTCTCATCAACAAAATAGGTTTTGTGCCAGAGTTTCAAGAGCTCCCAGAGGCTGTGACCCAATTCAGACAAGAGTGAGGTTTTGCATAAGTTGGCCAAGTAATCACATCCTGACTAGGGCTTCCCTTGATCCAGGGACCTGGAGTGGATGGAGTCCCACAACGCAGTCCTGGCTGCACCCCTTAAAGCAGGACTGGTGCTGTTATTGCTGACAAATACCGCCTACCATGCCAAGCGCTGCCGCAGGAGCTCTCCAAGGTGCTGACGGCCGGGGGAAGGGCGGGGGGGCGGTGCATTGGGAGAGATTGGCTGAGTTGTTTTGCTCCTCCTCTGCTAGCTTGCCAGTTGCAGGGAGGGTGAGGGGGGTGGGGGTGTGGTTGGGTGCCAGCCCCACTGTCCTATCATATACACTCCCAGCTAGCTGGGTGACATGCCGGGGGAGCAGGACGGAGGCATGAACTGGAAGCCTCCTAATGACTCCCAGCTTGCAAGGAGTCCCCATGAGGGGGTCAGCACTGGCATCACAATATCATTAACTGTTTACCCTGGGAAAGTTCACACTTCGGGAGACTGTGCTTGAGCTGTCAGAAACACTGCACACAGTGGTGGGGGCTCTGCCAACTGGGCTCCCCAGGGCCCAACAAAACAAACGTTTAGCAGGTGCCTGGCTCTCGAGCACACGTGCTCACACCTACTCACATGGGGCACAGCATGCCAACACAGAGATGCAAACAACCACATAGACTTACTCCCCAGACACACACAGAGATGCAGAGGCAGACGTGCACACACAAAGCCACACTCTCAGTCTAATAGGATAATGTCACAGATACTGAATACTTATTATATGCTGGGTATTATTTCCAAGCTATTAATACGATCACCTAATCCAATGCTCCTGACAATCCTAAATGATAGGTATTATCATGCTCCTATTTTTCATATGATAAAATTGAGGCTTCAGCAGGCAAATTCCACAGCTCTTACTACTCCCTAACTGAAACACACCTGCTCACCCAAAGGCATATGAAACTCACACACACGGACATATACACACAGGCACACAGAGGCAAACTTAGATTCACACAAGCACACATTCACAGAAACATATTTGCATATACACACAGCACAACCAGTTCCCTCCCAGCCCATGTACTCTCTGCCTCAGCCCCCCTCCACGTCCCCAGGGTCCTGGACATACTGCCCTAGGGAGCCAGCTCATGCCCTCCGAGTCCTTTGTCTGCAAGCTGCCCAGCTTGTGGCAGGCTACCTGGCTGATGTTGATAACAGCACTGGCAGCCAGTGAGAGAGAATGGGCTTTGATGGGGAGCAAGTCCAGATGGTGGCAGTAAGTCCCAGATGTTGTATGGAAACAAACATGCTGAAATTGGGAACTTGGCTCCAGCTTGGCTGGCCCTGCAGAGTGGTCTTCCCAAATGCTGTGGCTCTGATGAGGATGCAGTCAGGGCGGCCACTATCGCAGGTGCAGCCTGGCACAAAAGCCTGGCAACAGAGGGTAAAGGCTCAGCTTTAGGGCCCAGACTTCTCCAGAGCCCTGTAGAGCTCAGCAAAAGGCTCCCTGGGTCCTCGCAGCTGCAGGCGTTCAGCGTTGGTGTGGTGGGAGCCTAGCCACTGGGGCAGCCAGTGCCTGTCTTGTTGCTTCCAGGTCTCTCTGGGTCTCCCAGTGGGAGTCATCACTACTCGTTCACCAGATTTCTACTCACTGATTTCCAAGGTCACTGTCCATTGGTTCTCAAGGTTAAAAAAGATTGATGCTTTAGGCTAACTTCTCACTAACTTTCAAGGTCGTTGCTCATTGACACCCAAGGTTACTGCATGATGATTTGGGTAGTTATTGGATAGAGGTCCTTGAGACCATTTCCTGCTGACCCCTCAGATCACAGCGACTCTTAGGGCCAGCCCCCAGCATTCCTGGGGCCCTATTTTGACTAGGAAGGCTTGACTTTGTCCTCTGCCCTGGACTTTTGGGCTCCTGACGGTAAGGAAGTCCCCTGAACCACGGAGACCTCCTGTCTAGATGTTTAGCACCACGGAGAGAGTGGTGAGGTGGAGGGGTGGGGGCTGAGGGATTTGGAAGGTGGTATGTGTTTTGGGTGAACTTGGTAATTTACACATAATGCGCACACTTGAGGCTCCTCCCTCTTTCCCTCATTCTCTCTTCCTTATTCTCCCCCACCACTCCCATCCCCTCCTTTTAGCAGTATCTCCCAGGCCTGTTGAGAAGGAATCTACTCTTGTCTCCCTGGTCAGGGCTGGGGCCTCCCACCCCTCAGACTCCCCAAGTTCTCATAGTCATTCTCATTTTTTGCTCTCAAGAAATGATCTGATCAACCACCCTCTGACCAGGTAAGTAACTGAGTCTGCAAGGGTTCTCCTGGGGAATTTGCATGAAAACAGGTAACAAGCCAAAGAAGTGAACCTCTAAGAGAAGAATTTTAGAGAAGCTCCTTCCTGGCACTGAACAGACACATCTCCCTTCCCTAGATACTGCCTGAATTGCTAAGCAAGGAAAACATATACAAATAAAGTGTCATGTCCTGACATTTGATAATTTAAGTTGAATGTCGAAGAGCATCTGCTTAATTACACATGAAGACAGGCTCCAAGGGAGGCAAAGACCCCTGTTCCAGAGCGCTAACAGCCATGCAGCCCAGGCTGCGCAGACAGCGCAATTTGTCTTTTGAGGTTAAATTAAAGCCCACGTTTCATTTTTGACGCAACCCAATTCTTCTAGTTTTCTCCATCTACCTCCAGAAACCGGGGCCTTAAGTGGAAAAGATGCATTGAATAGCAAATGCAATTCAACAAATATTATGACACACTGTTCATCACGAGCCATAAATATTTAACGGTTCAACTTTATGGGCTTTTCATTTTGTTTTATTTTCTTTTTTGCCAGACGCAATGAATTTGGAGCTAACAGGCCCCCATGCCTTAGAACCGCCTGTGTCCTAGTTTGTAAAATGAACAAAGTGAATTTCGTTGAGGTGTTTGTGACCTCAGTCCATTGGGGCCACATTGCCTTATCTCAGCTCGGCCCAGCTGGCTTTCTGTAAAAAAATGAAAGTTTGATAAAGAGAGAGAAGGGGGAAAGGGAGGCAAGAATGGAGAGGATCAGCAAGCCTCCATTGGTCAATTCATTTCTGTTTAATCTACCTCCGAGCAGCAGAAAGCTCCTTTGTGGTGATGAGACCAAAGGTCAGTAATAGATTTCAACAGGTTCCACGAGGCTGTTGACTGCTTGGAGCCGAGTGGGAGAGTGGGAGGCTCCCCGAGAGGCAGGGGGAGAGAGATAATTGGAGACCCAGGGCCTCACTTTGCCCTCTGGTTCCTGGTTTCACAGATTTAAGAAGAAAAGGAGATTGTCAAGAATTCTGCCTCTGAAATTGTGTGTGAGAAGGAGAGTAGAGGTGGCAGCGCCAGGCCTCTCCAAGACCTGGCACGTGGCCACTTGTTCTGCTCAAAGAGAGTGGGCTGGGAGGGGGTTACAGAGCCTTGGAGCCAGGTCTGCTGGTTGGGAACCGCCTCTGGACCACTGGGAAGGCCTTGGAGTCACCCTGGAGGCTCCTTCAAAGCTGTGTCTTGATGGAGAAGCAGCCACCCACTCAGGGTGGAAGGAGGGAAGAGGTGAGTGGGGGCAAAGGCCAGGGAAGACAGATACTGAAGAATCTGAGTGAGCAATGCATCTGTGATAAGACAAGGTTTTATTACAGCCATGGTTTAGCCCACATCTTCCTCCACTCCAGGGATGCAGGTCCGAGGGACTCCATATCATCACTCCAACTTTTAGCTGCGGCTGCCCCGGTGAACAAAGGAGGTTGTTACCTGTGTACCAGATGTGTCTAAACAAAAGTGGCAGTGGCTTTGGGTGGTGGGAACAATGATGTCACTCCCTGCCACGCAAAACCACTGGCTCCCAATGCAGGGCTTAGAGCAGCATTCTGCTCACGTGTGTATCCAGATGGCCTCGTGGGACATCATTCTGACAGCAGGCTAAGCCAGACGTGGGGATGGAGGGCCAGCTGCCCATACCCTTCCTCACAACTCTCCCTGGATTCCCATCACCCAGGGGATTCAGCCTTTAAAACAAAACATCCCCAAACCTACCTCTTCAGCCTCATTCTCCTGTGCTCTCTGCTTTGGCCATAGTGGGCCCCTCACTGTCCCCAGTCACGCAGTAGGGAAATGTGGCATGATGGAGGTACGGTCAGGGTGTTCTCAAGGAAGGAGAGACTAGGGGCACCTTGGTGAGCTTGGGGGTACAGGTGTCAGAGAACACTTGCTGGAGGAGACAGCTTCTGAGTTGAACTTTGCAGAGTAAATCCTAAACATAATGAGAACAGCTCACATTTATGCAACACTCACCATGCTAGGCACATAATCGGTGCTTTATCTATGCCAATCCACTGAATCCTAAAATCTTTGCTACGGAATAGATACAATCATTATTAGTTTCAAGTTACAGATGAGGAAACTGAATCAGAGAGGTAGAAAGACTTGTCCACAGTCACCCAGCTAGTAAGGGCCAGAGGTGGGCTTCAGATTCAGGCATTATGACATCTAGGCCTGCACTTGAACCAGTCTGCTAAACTCTGTGAGACTTCGAGCCTTTAAAGACAGGGACTGTATGATTTCATTTCTGCATTCCTGGTACCCAGTGTGGATTCCAGCAGAGACAAGGCATCTGTGAATGTGAATGAATGGGTGGATAAATCAATGGATGAATGAATGAATTTAGATGTGTTTTGAACCCAAATAGACCCTGAAGATAACAAGCACACAAGATTACAGTACATTAGTAAAAACAAAAACAAAAACAAAAACACCCCCCCCCCAAACCCTTCTATTTGTCATAGAACAACAGTTCTCAAAACACATGAGGCAAAACTCCATGAGGCATGAATTCCTGGAAATGTTAGGCACAAATGGGTGTCCATAGTCACCTCTGGCCCATATGAACCGTGGTGAGTTTGGAGAACTCTGGGTTAAACAAAATTGAACAGGTTTGTTTAACCTTCTTAAGTTCTTTTGGTTGGTGAGCATCTCCTCGGACATGAGCCCCAACAAACAAAATTATTGAAGCACCTTTTTTTAGTCACCTGTTGGAATATAAGGAGTGATGTCTTATTTACTGCCATGTAACAAATTGTGCCCAGATGTGACAACTTCAAACAACAATAAATAGTATCTCACATAGTTTCTCTAAGTCAGGGATTCAGAAGCAACCGAGCAAGATGATTCCGGCTCAAGGTCTCACATGAGTTGCAGTCAGGATGCAAGTCTAGGCTGTAGTGATGGAAAGCTTGATGGGCTGGAGGGTCTGCCTCCAAGATGGCACACTCATGTGGCCAGCAAGTCGGTTTTGGCTGCTGGCAGGAGAACTCAGTCACTCCCCATGGGGACCCTCCACAGAGAGTTGCTCAAGTGTCCTTATGACATGGTTTCCCAAGCATGAGTGACCCAAGATCTTTTATGATCTTGGCATTAGGAACCAAAGACTATTGAGCCCACCACATTTTATCAGTTACACAGGGTGAGCGATACATAAAGGCGTGAATACTAGGAGGCAAGGATGACAGGGGGGCCTTCTTGGAGGCTGGCATCCAGACGACCTTCTGGTTCAAGCTTCTGAAGCTTGGTGATCGGTGTGCATCTCCTCTCTTCAGGCCTGCAGGCACACAGACTCCTACTGTGAACTATCATAGCCATGCCGACTGGCTACTTGGTTTTACCCTTTGTTCTCATTAGCTGCCTCTCTGAACCTTATGGAACCATAAACCCTAAGTGTCGGAGCTGAAAGCCATGCACTCCAAATTCTTTATCTCATGGATGAGGAAACGGAGTCCAATGAGAGCATGGAAATTGTAGAGTGTCCCAGAGAAAGTTAGTGACCAACCATGGCTTGCCACCTTTGTGTTCCTTCTGCATCACACGTGCCTGACAAGATGCGAATGTAAGCCCACCGGCCTGAAATTCCAGAGGTGCATCACACTCCTACCCAGAGACTTGAACTTTCTGCAGACCCGACCACAACGGACATGGTGGGCTCCGGGCCAGCATGGTATAAGTGGATCCCTTGTGGAGGTAGGATATGGGATAAATATTATGGGAGAGGCCCCCAGTAGCCCCCATTCATAATTGCCTCATTTCTCTGAGTGACTCTGCCACCACCATCCAAGGGAACAACAGGAATTAGGAGCTTTCTCTTCAAAACCTGCACCTGAAGACCCACTCTCCCCTCCCAAAATGAGCTGAGCCAACTGCAACAGAACTGGATACCCTGGTAAGTAGGAGAGCTTACCCTGGGAGAGCTGAGTGACCCTCTGTCTTTGGCATAGCTTGGATCTGCAAGCATATTCCCAGGTCCTTCTGGGCACTGGGCCTGCCCTTCTGGTCACTGTCACAAGTAGCTGGCAGAGCCAGATTCAGCAGGGTCTCCCCTCCGCTCAGTCTATTGGGACTCAAAGTTATTTATCATACATTTCTGTAAGCATGATCTTTCTCTAGAAAGCAAATTTATCAAATTATTATAGTAGACCTGAGATGACACTTATAACAACGGGATAATCAGGGAGATTCAACAAAGAGAAACACTGAATAGAAATAGAAACACCTGCCTGCCTTCACTGCTGAAATGAGCTCCGACCCAGTGCCAGCCTCCCCTAAAGGCAGGCACGAGGGGGCCTCACCACCCTGCAGGTCTCAGCTTAACCCTCACACTTCTTGAAGAGCCTTCTCTGATCACCTTCTTTTTGGTTTTGTCACCCTGTTGTCCTTCATTGTGAATCCTATTTGTTTCCTTCATGGTATGTAGCGCATTCTGTTATTACCCATGTGTTTATTTACTTGTTTATTGCTTCTCTCTCTTACAAGACTGCAAGTTTCATGACGATATGGACAATGACTGATTCCTCCTCTGTCCTCAGTGCCCAGCACAATGCTGGCACTAAAGGGACGACTGTCCTTTCTTTGGTAGAAGAGCGTTTGCCTTTGCCATATGCTCGAGAATCGAGACATCTGGAGGAAGAGTCCATCTTCCTAGTTTGGCATCAGGACCAGATGAGAGCTTCTCCAACCCACTCCCACAGCGTGGCGTGCACATCCCTTCTGTCTGGGTCCCAGATGTGGTGTCTCCAGCATCTGGCAAGCTGTCTTGCCTGTTCCCCCACTGGCTGGCTGAGCTGACTTGCTGAAACCACTCTTGTCAGCCCCCATTCCTCAGGAGTGAACTGTCCATGGCATCTTTGTCTTGTCCTGGTTGGATCTTCCGGAAGCTCTGTGTCAATCCTCTGCCAGCCCACTGCTCCATCTTGGTCCTGCCCGGGCACCTGAGGCAGGAGCCTTCTCTGACCTGATGTTTTGCTGAGACAGCTTGGCTTCATCAGCCTCTCCTCTTCCCGGGCAAACCTGCTCTATGCTTGGGGCTTCACTGGGGGCCAACATCCCACATGTCTACTGGCCTCTCAGCTTGTTTCTCCCTCCTATTCCAGAGCAAAAATAAAAGGGCCCCTTAGTTGTGAATTCTGATGCTGACAATTTCCTGCCATTTTAACTTAACTCTAATTTGTCTGAAATTAGTCTCTATGTGACTTAGTCTAAATCTTGTTTTACTTTTTATCACGCTATAGAACTTCCAGGTGTAGAGAACCAGCCCTGGGTTTTAGTTAGCGCCCAATCTCTAGACACTTGGTGAATGTCACTTCCAGCAAGTGACAATCTGTCCTGTCCTTTGGGAGCTGGATGTGTCTTGGTCCTCTCCTCCACCAGTGCAGGGGTTTAGGAGATACCCGAGCACTTATGAGACTTCCTACCGGGGACATTTGGAGTCTTGTGTGCTTCCTCTTCAGGTGTCAGAGGTCAGAGGACATGGAGGCAAGATTCCCAGGGTCTTTCTTGCCAGTGATCGTTTGGCAGCCACGATGATCATGTTCCAGCCAGTGGCACCTCTTCCATTAAGAAGCTTCTTGGCTAAAATAAGATCTCTAATTTTTTCCAAGCTGCCACTTCATGTTCATCTACTCCACCTTTTAAGAAGCTCTACCTTTTCCTTTCATTCTGAACATTTTTGTAGAAGGGTATAGAGGTAGTTACACCTGGTCACCCCTACCAGGGCATCTATAATCAGCTCTTGCTGTAAACACCCCGAGGCCAGGTACCAGGCCCGTTCGCTCACTGTGGCATCTCTAGCCTACTGCCTGGCACATGAACCTATGTTGAATAAATGTACCAGGATAACGGAGAGGGAAAGAGGTCACGGAGAATCCCAAATTGCTGCTAACACTAATAATCAAAACATGCCAAATGACACATTTTGATTCAGATACAATCACATCCAATATGTAGAAACACATTTACCATTCATTCTGCAGTCTGTTACATTCTGTTTCTGAGCTCTCCTTTTTTTTTTTGTGAATAGAGAACAAAGCCTACGCTAACACTGTTTGTCACTGAGCAGGCTGAGTTCTTTGCTTTCTAAACAGTCTGGCAGCTTGCGTGAGCCAAGGTGACAAAGCCCCGCAGCTTCAGGGTCTTGATTTTGTGAGTAGCGCCTCCCTGACCCATGCCACTCCCTGCCTCTCTGACAAGCAACCTCACTTTGCTCAAGGTGTCAGACCTCGGTCCACACGTGTCACAGCGAGTCACTCGTAAAGGTATTTTCATCAGTGTGCTCACTGTTCCACATTCATTCACATGCTGCCTGAACAGATTGTTGATGGGGGAATGTTTTCATGTTGCCAAGGACGCAATATAGACCTAAAGGTACCTAGGTACTTCCATACAGTTGGCATCTTCTGAAAGAAGATGTTATCACTAATTGGTAATCAATTTGACTTTTTTTCACATCTGCCCCTGCTACCATTATTTTCCTAATTATATCTGTTTTCTTCTGGTTCATCTGCAAGCCAGTTAATCCACCCACAAATAACTGAGTGGCCAAATCATTATAAAAGGTACGATATTTTTGGATGCTCTGGCTGGCTTGAGCCAGAAGTCCTTTATGTGTTTACACACTTTTCTCCAACATTACTTCCAAGTTCAGGGGCATTGAGGTATAGTAGGAGGGACACAGGGCTGTGAGTCAGAACTCACTTAAGTATGTTTTCTCCATCTCCTCTACCCATTAGACCAAATGAGTTGCGAGTTTGCAGAGGGGGCCCTTGCTGCCCCTCCCCTCATGCTTCTGACTCTTCCCAAAGGAAGGTGAACCTTCCACTTAAGCCACTTGCCCTCCTCTGTCCCCTCCTATGCCCTGCTAAGGGATGAGGAATTGTCATCATGAGTATTCAGAGTCCACTGGGCCATATTTCCTAGAGGGCAGGTACGTGTCCAAATGGTCAGGACCCTCAGCTCTCTGTTCCAGTGTCTCTGTGAGTGGGTGGGTAGGTGGGGACAAGTCTGCCTCAGGGATTGGCCATATTAGGCAAATGTGAAATGAGAGAGAAGTATCACTCATTCAACAGATACTTATTGAGCCCTATACCACGTGCCAGGCAAAGATCTGGACTCACGGAGCTTACCATCCAGTGGAGGGAGAAGAAAAGAAAGAGGTAGATATATGTGTGTTGGACGGCATTGAGTGCTGTTGAGAAAAATAAAGCTTGGGATGGGAATGGGGAAGGATCAGAGGGGGTGCAGGGCTCTTTTCTATAGAGAGAGATCAGGAGAGCATTCGTCAGCAGAAATGCCCTTTCAGCAAAGATCAAGTTCATGGTGAACCTGCCCACAACTGATCACTGCTTACTTTCCTACGATCTCATGAACTATATAACATTTTCAGAATTGAACCTGAGACTTTTCCTTGGAATTTTTAGATTCCATCTTTGGAAAACACTATGCCACCTCCTGTGTTCTCACCCCTCTCTAGTGACGCCTCAGTCTCATAGTCTCATGGGAGCCTCATTTGTGGTCTTCTGTGCTTTGGGCTACAGTTCAGCCAGGAGAGTTGAGTTGTTCTAGTCTGGACAAAGTATGCTCTTCTATTTTCTTTACCCATCTCAGGCTTTTTAGTTCCCTCCCATCAAGGCTTGCTTTCCTCTCCAGTCTGACGATGATTCTCTTTGACAAAGAAGGGTTGAAAGTTCCTCTTTGCATTATTTATTTGCCCCTGTGGCCAAAATAGCCCCATTCCCTGTCTCTGGGATCTGTGTATAGATTTTCGCTGTTGTTGTGTTTTTCGGTGAGACTCAAGTTTCCAGGAGAGCACATTTAGTGAAAACAAGAAAACTGCATGGCAACAGCGTTTCCTTTTGAAATTTTCAGAAAGCAATCTGAGAGAGTCAGGGGTGGCGAGTCTTTCGGTGCACATCAATTTGCGGTTAATTGGTTTAGAATTCATTAACCACATTTTTCTGCCTGCCTCTGCCTGTCTCTGGAATGGTGCTTGAGTTTTCCGATTCTTTGAGTTGCCAAACTAATAATTCACCTACTTTATTTCCTGACTCGCAGTTAGTTTGTTTTAGTCTAAATAATGCATATTCAGCTTCATTAGCATATATTTGGATCATTTCCGACTTGAAAGTATTCAATCCCATCAATTTACCATTAGCGGGATCATTCAGCAGGGAAGTTCCCCTATCTGTCATGCTTGTTCAGGCATTCTCCTCCTCTTTATTGGGTGTAGGGGCAGGGCAGGGGAGGGAAGACAGGGCAGGGGACAAGAAAGGGAGATGGTCTTCCCCACAACCCCAGACTCAGAGGACCCCCTGCAGGCATGGGAGGAGTATAATCTAGGTTGCTTGTCCTGGATACTAATATTTGTAGATTAAGGAGGCCAGAATAGGTAACAGACTATGGGGAGTATGAAGGGTTTTTTCCTCCCCAACCAATGCTCTGGTTCTCCAACTCCAACTGGGTGTCCCACAATTCAATGCAATCCTGACACTAACTACCCAGAGTCAGCACAGACCTCACAGGTTAAGACCTTGGTCCCACAAGACTCTCCTCCTTCAGAGGGCGGTTGCAAGTCCTGGGCCATCTGTACTTCTGGGACGCTGGCTATCAGGTTCCACAATTTACTACAATGGCTCCGAGGACTCAGAAAAAGAGTTTGCTTACATTTACCAGTTTATTATAAAGGATGCAACTCGGGAACAGCCAAATGGAAAAGATGCGTGGGGCAAGGCATGGGGGCAGGGGTGTGGAGCGGCACGGCTCTCCAGGTGCTCCCCCCTCCTGGCACCGCAGTGTGCTCACCAGCCCCAGACCTGGTAGTTTAGTGGTTTCTATGGAGGTTTCATTATATAGGCACAATTGACTAAATCATTGGACACTGGTGATTAAACTCGACCTCTATCCCCTCTCTCTTTCCAGAAGGTTGGGGAGGGGTGGGATTGAAAGTGCCAAGCTTCTAATTCAGGCTTGGTCTTCCTGGTGACCAGCCCCCATCCTGAAGCTATCTAACGGTCCACCCAGGGTCACCTCATTGGAACAAAGGATGCTCCTATCACCCTTATCACTCAGGAATCTCCACGAGGTTTTAGGAGCTTTGTGTCAGGAACTGGGGACAAAGACCGACAATCCTGTCCACAGTGACACTCTCAGTGGGTATTTGGGCACCCAGGATTGGGTGTCCAGGGGCTCTCGACATTCAGGTTGACATCAATAATGAATTTCATTGGAGGAACATAATCATGCTGCCAGCATCCACGAGGCCATGGAAGTACCACGGAACTCACGAAGTCTGCCACACTTAGTGGTGTCAGTCATCAAACAGATACGTGCATGTGGATAAAATATCACAAGTCAATTTATTAGATGCTCTCTTGTTTGGCTGGTGGGCAATGGAGAGGAAGGGATTTAAGAACCAAGGGAGTGCTAACCTACTCTAAGTATGACAGGGAAACCAAGACCTGGAAAGGAGGGGACCAGATACGGAGGAGAAGAAAAGGAGGTGCAGGTAACAGGAAGGGGAGCCAGGAGTGACTGAAGAGGTGACAGCAAAGAGAAGAGAGAAGTGGTAGCAGCTTTGCTGAACTCCTGCTCGGTCTCCCTAGATTAAGTGTCTGTGCCTTCATTCGGGAGGGAGTGTGTGGTGGGTGTGTGTATGTTAGTGCAATGGCAGGCCAGGCGGCCTCAGCCCCGCCCTGGGGGAGATCTGTTACCTTTGCAGCTTTCATACATAATTACAATTTGTACTAAGTTCTATCAGAGGGAACAGCTTTGGGAAACCCCGGAGAGAGGGAAGAGCCCAGCTTCTTCAGGAACTGAAACAGTGGGGCAGGCCTCTGGAAGAAGGGGAGATTCAGAAAGTGTTCAGTGACCAGGAAAAGAGAGGGACGACGTGGGCGTCTGCAACAGGAGAGCAGAGGGGCTGAGTCGGGAGGGCAGTCGGGCCTCTTGGACATTTGTCTGGGTTACAAGCCAGGAAAGGGAGCACCCCCGCCCGGGGCCCAGGGAAGCCCCAGGGAGGGGAGTAGAGGGTCAGTTGTACAGATTGGACACAGACTCTTGTTTAGGAAGCCGGGGGAGAAAGAGCCTTGCTTCCTCGCCACCCTGGGCCCTGGTAAGAGAGGCTGCGCTGGCCCGGGGGGTGGGAGGAGCCAGAACCTACAGACGGGATGATGGAGCCAAAGGGGTCTTGGTCGGGGGGTGCCGGAGTCCCCGGGACTCCCGGCGGAGGCTGTGCACACACATCTAAGCCAGACGGGAAAGGCTGTACTACTTTATCAGTCAGTAGCTACCCCTTTCTATATATTCCCTAGAAGCCTTATACTGGAAAGCATAAATTAAGCTGAGCAACCCCAGGGGGACTTTCCATGACTCCACCAACCTGTCACCAAATGAGAAGCATGTCAGGATGGAAGAATCTCAGAAAGCTGGAGGGTAGGGGCTGTGTGGGGGGAGCAGGGCAAAGACAGAGGCTGGCCTGTCTAAAGTAGGAAATGGTGGGCACGCCCCTGGGCCCACTGCGCTGCCTCTAACCTGGGGCGAGGACAGGAGACAGGACCCGGTCTGTGCCAGGCAGTGGGGGTACAGACCTCATTTCCTTCCTCAGGAAGGGCTCTAGGGTGTTTCCCGCTCCCTCCAGTCCCCCTGAAGCCCAGGGCTGAATCACTGACCACACAGCAGGGGGCTACAATGGTGGTACAGTCGGGCCTTGCCTTGTGGTTGCCAGGGAAAGAATCAATAGTGTCGGTCAGGAATTCCCTGATGTCTGCCTTTCTCTTCACTGGAGAAACGCATTTTCAGCTTGGACCGATTCTCCGGGTCCTTCTCCTGCTGAAAGGCCAGGAGATGAAACGCCCCTCCTAGGTCGGTTGTAAACTCAACGGTGTTGCCCGGCTCAGCCCAGTTCCCTGAAATTATGTCTGGGCCTCCCCCACAAGCTGCCTCTTTCAGGACAGGAATCCTCCTCCCCACCTCCTACTCTGCGGTCCTCTGATTGGAGCCAACTCCCTGACCACGGTAACGGTGAGAGGTCAGCCCTCGACCCCAAGCTCGACCAACTGGGTCCTTGTCTGGGCGAGGTCTTTCAAACGAGACAGGAGAGCAAAGGCATTTTGTCTCAGAGGGACACTGGAACAAATGAGAGCCCAGAGTTCCCAGGGGCTGCGATCCTGACCTCACGGACAGGCCACTTGAGAGAATGAAGTTGATTCACAGGGAAAAGCTGGGACATGAGTCAGAGCAAGATGGGGACAGAGACACTTGTCCCTGGTTCCAGCCATCCCCAAGGCTAAGCCAACCCTGCCCTTCCTGCATTTCGGCTCTATGAGCCAATAAATGCCACTACTGATGCGTCAGCTTCTTGATATGAGGTTTCTGTCACTTGCAATCAAAGCCTAATGTCCCTCTCACACCCAGTGCACACAAGTGGAACATGAGAAGCTGATCGTGCACACACAAAGAGAGAGCCGGTGGGGGAGGCACACTCCAAGGGGTGGGCCAGGGTCGGGGGGCCAACAAAATAGAGTGGGAACAGAACGCAGTCTGAACAGCAGCCTTCCGCTTGGGGGATGGTTCCACGGGAAGAAACTCTCCCAAACAAAGCAATCAGGACCCTCCCCTTGGCTTTGTGAGTTTGCAGGCAGAGGGAAAAACCCTTCTGCAAATGGTAGAGAAGGCCAGGCTGACTCGGGCTGCACCGCCCCAGCTCGGCCGAGGCCAGACTAGAGCAGGGAAGCTGGTCCATGCTGGAGGGGTGATTCGGGAAGGGAACAACTCAGACGGTACAATGTGGTATCTCAGACAGAGGTTCTCACCAGCTCCTCAAGGAAGAAGAGGAGGTCGAAATGGGTACTAGAAGCCCCCCAGGGTGAGCTAGAATTGCTGTTTATAATGCTTTTTAAGTTAACTGCTGAAAGATTATAAATAGTACTTAGTCATTGTCAATAATCCTCTGGTCTTCATAAAGTTTAAAATCAGGGAACTCCTGGCCCACCCCACCCCCAAACCTACCTACCTTAATAATTGCTGCCAAGACTGTATGCCCAGAATGTTGCTGCTTTTTATAGAATGGGGGAGAGGAGTTCCACGCGAATCAGAGAGGGCAACACGGAAACAGCAACAGAGACCGAAGACGCTCCGCGGGGAGAAATGGTCTACCCCCAGCCTCCGCTGAAAGCTGTGTGGGGCCATCCTGACACAGCTATCCTCACAAATGAGTCCCCTCGCAGGGTCGTCAAGCCCACATCCCACTCATGCAAGTGTCCACCTGTTTTAGGAGTGGTATACGCAGAGGTGAATAAAACAGATAAGGCCTCTGTCTTCAGAGACTCATGTGACAGGCGGGGACAGAAGCAACAGGCAAGAAAACAAATCAACTGCCTTTTGACCCAGCAATCCTACTGCTGGGATTATACCCCCAAAATCCTGAAACGCCCATTCAAAAGAATCTATGCACCCGTGTGTTCATAGCAGCATTAGTTACAATAGCCAAGTGCTGGAAACAGCCTAAGTGCCCATCAGTAACTGAGTAGATCAAAAAACGATGGTGTATTTACACAATGGAATACTATGCAGGAGAAAGAAAGCAGGAATTCCTACCCTTTGAGAGAGCATGGATGGAACTGGAGAGTATTATACTAAGTGAAATAAGCAAGGAGGTGAAAGACAAATACCATATGATCTCACCTATACCAGGAACCTAATCAACAAAACAAACGAGCAAAATAGAACCAGAGGCATGGAAACAAGAAACAGACTGATAGCAACCAGAGGGGAGAGGTGAGGGGGATAAGGAAGAAAAAAAGGGGAAGGATCTTGTTAAAGAACAAGTGTAAATGACCCATGGACAAGGACAGTAGGGCGGGGATTGACTGTGGGGGGCGCAGGGGGGTGGTCAGGGGAGAGCAACGGGGATAATAGAGCAACGATTTAAAAAAAATGAAAAGAAAAAAAAACAAACCCAAACAAATCAAGGAGCAAGGCAAGTACAGACTCCACAAGTATCTAGGATTCTTTCCTGTTCAGTATCTCCTGGAATGGAGATTGAGGCTCAGAGACTGTAAGAGACTTGCCCCCAAGCAGCAGCCCCAGGGGATGGAACCCAGCCCCCAACTGCTGAATCCCAGCTGATTCTCTGCCTCCACTCTATGGCCCCAGGGATGCCCTGTGGCTCTATCCAGAAAGGCCCAATGGTCTTTTAAGGCAGCTCCTGAAAGGGTGTCTCACTGGTCTAAGTCCACCTTGTACCTGGTACATGGTCAGGGTAATAATCATATTGCCAGTGACACTCCTAGTTTACATCTGTCATCCTGGAGTAATTATTGATAGATTATTAATGTTATTAATAGAACCTACCTTCACTTGAAAAATAAAATGTTATTGTCCTCCCCCCCCCCCCCCCCCCAATTCATGGAGTACCCAAGTCTCTACATCCCTGGAGCATCTTAACACCAGAACCAATGCTTTGTACCTTTGCCTCTTCTCCAGATGTTGGACCACACGAGGAGTCCTGTCCCATTCTGCCCCGGGAAACCTTGGGGCCCACCTCCCTGGACACTGCCCAGCACTGGAGAGGCCTGACATTGGGGAGGCATCTCTTTGGGTGGCCCTCCCTGCCTCACCCCTCTGCTACCCCCAGCCACGGCTCTGCCTGCCCACTGATCCCCGCCCCTGCCAAGGGTTTCTCCTGAAGACAGAGCTCACACCCATGGGTTAGAAGTTTCTGGAGAGAACCAGCCTTGCCCTGGGCACAAGGAGGCATCACTCAGTGTTTGCCGAACTGGAGAGAAAACACAACACCTTAGATGAACTACATCTCGGACAGGAGCCCAGGATTCTCAGTTTGACCCAAGCACACATGCCATTGAAATGTCCCTTCCTCCTGAGAAAATGTCATGACACTTGCCACATGCCCTGGGCCCCTGGTCTTATAGAGCCCCTGGTCTCCTGAGTTTTGCCCCCATGAGTGTCTGGCTTCTTGGCCCTCAGCTTCCTGGACTGGGATCCCTGTCCTGCCCCAGAAATGACAGGGGCAGGCACAGTCTCCTGTGACAGAATGATTTCAGCTCAGTGTGGACAGCAAGGGTCCCAGCCAACTGGGAGGCAGGCCCCAAGGCAGGCAACAGCCCTGTCTACCTGTGCCCATCATCTGCGCGCCTAGAGCCCTCCTGGTATCCCAGACAGCACAGCTGGGCGGCAGCAGGCGGCCTCTTCATGCAAATTAAATAAAACAACCTTTTTATCTGCTGGCTGATTCCCTCTTTTGAAGAAATCAACTACAAATTCATTTTTTGGGAGAAGCAATTATGATGATGGATGGAATGTCAGAGAAAAAGGGAATCAAACAGAAACCAGGGGCCCAGGCTGGGGGGAGGGGGGCAGCTTCACAGAGCAGAAGAGTGGAGACAGTGTCTTTCAGCTCCCATTTGGGCTCTCTGGCTGCCCTCCCTTTCCCCTCCCCAGTTTTGTGGAGTAGGAACGCTGCATAAGGGGCTGCTCCCACCACAGTGACAGTCCACTTTGGCTCTGTAAGAAGAGGTCAAAAGGCATAATAAGAGGCATAGCTTGCATCGATAAATCATGAGCGCTTATTGTGCCAGGCACTTTCTAGGCATTATCTCGTTCAATCTTCACAACTGCTGTGCAAAATAAAGACGAATTTACCCATTTCATAGGTGGAGAAAGAGAGATGCAGTAACTGACTTGATCAAGACCATGCAGCTAAGAGGGGAGCGGAATTGGGGCCCCACTTGCATCCCACTGCAGTTACAGCCCTAACAAGGGAAGGCCCTGGAGACCAATTAGGCCATTACCCCTCCCACCCTGCCAGTTTCCAGGTGGACCAATCTTTGGAGGAATCTATACATTTATTCAACAGTTTCATGCACAGTGCAAGGATGCAAGAGCTCCAAGTTCATCGTCAAAGCCTTCTGCTACCCTAGCCTGTGGGTTGAGAAAGCTGGAGAACAGAAAAATCCCATGGACTTGACACAGGACCTCAGTGGACGCCCAGCTCCTCTGCGCTAACTATGGTCACAGCGGCTCTCTGTGCTGGACAGGACACCGGAGCCGCTACAGTGGAGGGACTCACATGAGGCCCCCCCAGCGCCAGCCCAGTGCCAGGAACCCTGGGCGCTCCGGGAAGGGCTGAGCGGGTGGCAGTGTCTGCCAGCCTGTCAGTTCTGGGGAAATCCTCCACTGAGATGAGTCTGGGCTTCTACTTCAAAGGTTCCTCCAGTAAAGACCTGCTAATTGTTTGAAACACATTTTCACTGACATGTGACTTCTCTCTTTCTCTCCAAACCTCCTGTGAATTCCAGGAGAGCTCAAGCTGCTTCTAGCCAGGGAAGCTGTTCCCTTGCCTAGAGCCAGAGGGAGCCTGGGATGTCAGGGACCAAACCCCAACCCATTGTTCCACCTTCCATGGACTCCCGGGGATGTGCCATCTCAGGGAAGTTGAGGTGGCACCCTGGGTGCGGTTAACCCTGGGGAGGGGACTGAACCTGAGAGGGTGGCAGGAACCGAACCCGTGGGGCTCCATGACCCAAGGGTTTGGCACTCACTGCAGATGCCACCCACCTTTGGGTGATAATAGGTTACTCATCTATTGAAAACAATAGCCAACAATTCCAGGAGGCTTGCTATGTGGCTGGCACTGTTCTAAGTGCTGTATTATTTTCATTAGAATCCTCACTGCAACCCATGAAATAAGGAGTTTTGCAGATAAGGACACTGAGGTACTGAAAGTCTGAGTAACTTGCCCCGGTCTCTGTCCCCTGCTAAGCAGGGCAGATGGGACTAAACCCTAGGCAGCCGGTCCATGCTCAGTGTGCAGGAGATGGGGTGGGGGTGGTGCATAAAACGCAGAAAGAAGTAAGTGGCTGCCACTCTTCCTCCCTCCCCCCTGCCAGGGTCCTGCTCAGAGGTCAGGCAAGGCAAGTAAGTGAAGGACCACTGGGAGCAAGAACAGAGGCACTGAAGTACACAGATCTGGCCACAAATATTTACAAGCCAGGTGAGCGAAGGAAGTAATTAGCTTTCCTCTGACTCCGGTTCCTCACCTATAAAATGGAAATGACAACACCTACAGCAAGGTTATTTTCAGGAGCTGAGATAATCAGACACTCGCATGACCCTGAGAGTGAGTATGTCCTTAAATCTGGTGCCAGAGGCACCTCATTAGTCTCTCCTTGGTCCTCGCCCTGGAGATAATTACAAGTTAAGAATCTGGACCAGAAAATCTCTAGCAAGAGTAGACAATACACAATCAAATGAATAAAAGAAAAATGAATGACTCGTAGGTGAATGAATGATAGTCAGCTATCGGTCATTCATTCACGTTTAATCTTGTCAAGCCCTGTGCAGGACCACCATCCTAGGGACTCTAGGATGAGAAGGCAAGTGGCCTGCCCTCAAGGAGCTAACAGTCTAGGAAGAACCCTGCAAAGCCGGGGATGCCATCTCTGCCTTTGTCTGCTCAACCAGCAGCTGGTCTGGTTCAGGCATTGGGCCTACCTATTTGAGGGACCTACCAGGTCCCTGGCTGCAGGGGAAGGCTTCACTCCCAGGCAGAGACCTCAGCGGGCCTGCAGTTCTGGGAAAGGTAAGACCCCTGCCTCTTAGCATCTTCTCCTCAGGTACTAGGCCAGCCCAGGACCCATACCCTACACTAGGCATCAGGGTATGGGAGGAAATCTGAGAACTGTGTCTCAGGGGACCCCCTCTTCAGCCCTTCCCACTTGGGATACACAGAGCCCCCCAGGCTGGGGGTCCTCAGAGGGCTACAATCAAGACTTAAAAATCCCACCCCCACAGGAAGAGGGTCTTGAACCAGCAAGGGAGGAAATAAGGAGCGGAGCAAGAGAGCAACTTTCCCAGGGCCAGCTCTGCTAGTAAACAGAACAGCTGGAAGGCACAGCTGGAAGGTGAATTCTGAACATCAAGAATAGTGTTCTCTGGGGACCAATATTAGAGATGACAAAGGGGCATCTTTGCTGGAAGGCCCTTCCGGCTGAAAGGGTCAGGGGCCTCCCATTGATTTGTGCCCTAGCCCAAGTACAGGAATCTGGGGGTGGGGCAGGAAATAGAGGGCTGCAGGGTATGAGAGCAGGGGGAGGAGGAGGGAGGAGACACAGCAGAGAGTGTTCTCTGGGCTGCAGAGGATCTGTTCCCAGGACCAAGGCCACAAGGCCAGAAGGGACTGGGAGACATTGGGTACTGATTCCTGTGACCTCACCTTTCTGGCAGAAACCTCCCAAAGAGTGCACCTCATCCTCCAATGCAGCCCCGCCCTTGCATCCTCTTCCCATGAACTCCACGGGCTTCCGAGTCAGAAAGCTGTGGGTCTAAGTCAGTCTCCCCAGCAGTAAAATGAGAGAACAGGTTCGACTCTCAAGGCTGCCCTAATTTTCAGTGAGGGAACATCTGCAGAGAGCGCAGTCCATGCCTGGGAGAGGACACAGGAAGAGCCTACTACTCAGGTGGCTGGTGCCACTCTTTTATTATAGCCACAACAATGGCTGAGGAGCTGACCCTGGTGCTCTCTCCAATCAGAGGGACAAGGCAATGGCACACAGAGGCAACCCAGCTCCTCCACAGACTGTGGGCAGGTGTGCCTGTCTGGTCCTACGCCCTGGCTGCTGGCCACACTGTTCATTAAGCAAATGGCCCACAGTGGCCAATGATCAGTGGAGTAGGAGGGCGGCTGCCTCTCCCAAGTGGGTCTCATCAAAGGCCGGCGCCGAGCTAATTTAAAGATCTAAGTGGAGCATATTTCTCCTGATTCGGCAGTTTCAATCGACTTGTATTGTCTCCAAATAAACGCTGGAGTCACAGCAATTAGTTTTCTGGATGTTGGGCCAATTTAAGTGGAGTGGAGAGGCACTGGGGGAGCAGAATGGGGCTGAGCAGCTAGAGAAGAGCCCGAGCCAGACTCAGGCCCAGGCCAGGGGTCCCTGCCTGAGAGACGAGCTTTCAGACCTTGAGGTCCCTACTAGGGATTAGAAAAGTCCGGGTGTCCGTCACAGACTTTCAGAGCTGGCAGGGACTTGTGACATTGCTAAGACTGATCCTGCAAGATCATTTAGGTTGATCTTTTATGCAATGGACAGGACACTGGGGACATGAGAGAGACTGCAGATGGCTCAAAGTTGTCCATCAGATTCAAGTCAGGGCTGGGGCTTTCTGACTCGGGCATTAATACAAACCCAGTGCTCCCCAGCATGCTGCAGCTGTGTGTCTATAATCTCATCTAATCAGCACACTGGCTCTGAAGGGATGGAAGTACTAGTCTTACTCTAGAGTTGAAGGAACAGATGCTCAGAAAGGTTAGGTGACTTGCCTGAGGTCACAGAGCTGATGAGTGGTAGCTTTGGGTGTTCTATTCTTCTGACGATGGGGATGTGTATCTCATTCTCCTTGGGCCCTGTGGACAAAGCTTTGTTGTGCCTCAAGAAGTCCCACTTTCTGGGGTACCTTGGTTTCCCGAGGGTGACAAAACTCTTGCCTCCCAGGAAGTCCCTGTCTGATGGCAGAGACAGGGTCTCTGCTCAAGGTGAAGAGCCCAAGGAGAGAAAGAGAGGGCAGAAATTGAGAGGCAGCCTGAGCAAGGGCAGCCAGGAGAGACACTAGCCTGTGGCCGGTGGAGAGACAGGTGCCAGGAGTACCACCGTGAAAGCTACAGCCCCATCCCCAGGCCAGACACAGAAGCGAGACCTGCACCCAGTGCCTCCCGGGGAAGTCCTGGCACCTGGGGCCTAAGGCTGACAGACAGGGCTGTGCCCCAAGGGGTCAGATGGGACAGACGTCCTTTGCCTAAGGGACAGAGGTCCTGGGGGCAGTACAGTGCAGGCTGGGGACCTGGCCTGGGGGCAACTCAGAGTGTGCAGCCCAGGAGGCAGCAGAGAGTCTGTGAGCACCCATGGGGCCCCCTCCAGGAAGACTGCAGGCCCAGTGCCCTGCTGCAGGCTGTAGAAAGGACACCTCAAGTCGCTACTGGCAGCCTGACTGGAGTGGGCATTTTGGACACTTGGGTGCGTGTGTCATCAGGAGAGACCTGCCTGATTCCAAGGGTGGCTCTGCTGTCCAAAGAATCCACAATAATGATAACGACAATAATAGCAACAGCCGCCCCTCGCTGGACCCTGATTTTGTGCCAGGCCCTGTGCCAGCACAGGCCTCACGTTACAGGTGAGGGGACTGGAGGCTCAGAGATCTAAACGAGTCAGCCAACAGCATGCTGCCTGTAAACAGGGATTCAAGCCCTATTTTGTCCGACACAAAAACCAGGGCACCTTACTTCTGTCCTTGTCCACGCCCCAGGGGGCGGCCAGGCGCCCCCTGAAGACCTTGACAATTTGATTTTTAACATTTCCTCCAGAAAGGTTGGTTCAGAAGGGGAAGGAAAGGACAGGGGAGAAGGAGAAAGGACACGTGTAAGATGAAAGAAAAGGAGAAGACAAGGTACTCAGGATTGGGTTGTGGTTTCTAGGCTGAAGGTGGAGGTGCTGGGGGAGAAGAAAAGAGGCTGTGGGGAGGGGAGAAAGGTGGAGGGGAAGAAGGAACAGCAGTTTCAGGAGGGACGGACCATCTGCTCTCCCAACCGATCCCCTGGCCTGGTGTTTCCATTTCTCATGATGGGGCTCCATTCACCCACATCCACCTTTTTGCTTTTTCTGTCTTCCCTCAGCCTCAGACAACCAGACAATTCTACCAGTAAGTGTCCACGACATCTGCCCCTCCTCCTCTGCCTTCCCCACCACTACGAGTCCAGGCCCTCATCCTCATCATCATCACTGTCATCTCTCACCTGGACCACTGCCACTGTCCCCCACTGGCCTCTGCCTCCAGTTCTGCCAGGTTCTTCTTCCTAAGGCCCTGGTCACATCCCACCTCCATTCAAAGACCTTCAAAGGCCGGCCACCACCTACAGAATCAAGTCCAAATGCTTCACCATGGCGTTCAAGGCCCTTTGCAATCTGGTCCCTCCTGCCCACCCTCCCTTTCTCTGTCTGCCAGGTTCTCTCCCTGTTACCACACGCTCTTCCTTTCCTGGATTCATGTTTCAGCTCAAATGTCAACGTATCATATCATGTCATGCCTTCGAAAGAGCTCATCCCCTCTGGTCTCCTTCAGCCCCTTTATGTTTCCTTAAAGCACTGTCACGGCTGATGTGTAATATATTGGGCTTCCCATCCTCCCGTCCCCCAGAAAGCAGGGATGGTTTCATTCAGAGCCTATCATCAGGGCTCAGATCAGATCACGGAATCACAGGCCCTTGATTACATGATACTTGCTGAGCATGTGAATCACTGTCCTGCTACCCCACAGTCTGTACTCTGCAACCAGTAACACTTCACAATTGTCTTCATGGGGCCCATGCACTCTGTCACTCACCTTTGCACTTTAACTGAAATGGGAAACTTGACCTATCTCCAGTACCTCCTCCTCCAGGCAGTCACCCCCCTTACACCTATCTCCGTCAGCCTCAGGATGGTGTTTGTAAAGGGCTAGTATTTCATCACTTGGCTGTGGGCTCTTTTAAAAAGAATGAAAGGTCTCTAGTGTTACCTACCCCACTCCACCAACACACTACCTGGTACCGAACTGGGCACATACTAGGTGCTCAGTAAGTATTTCTTGAACATAGCAGAGAGAATGAAAACTTGATTCAGCAAACATTTTTCTGAAACTTACCTACTCCTAGCCAAACTCTGGGTTGGCTGAAGCCCTACTGTGTGCCAAACACCATGCTGGATGGGTTCCACTGTGTGCCAGGTCCTATATTGGGAGAGGCCCTACTCTGTGCCAGGCTCCAAGCTGATAAAGCACCTACCATGTGCCAACCTGAGTTAGCCGAAATCCTACTGTGTATAGATCTCTTTTGGATGAGCTCCTATGATAGGGAACGGGGCAGCTATGTGCCTGATTTCATGCTAAGAGTACACCTACTATGTGCTAGGTCCTGAACCAAGCACTCAGGCAAAAAGATAAGCAAAAGTCAGCCCCTGCCTTCAAGCGCCTCAACTTGGGACAAGCAGCAAATGGGAGAGGAAGGGGAAAAAGGGAAGCACAGGGGAGATTAATAATAACCATTTATTCTGGCAAATTATGAGCGCATGGAGGGCCATCTGTGCACAATGTTCCTGCCTGCTTGTCACCAGCAAGGCCCAGCGCAGGAGCCCAGCTTCAGCTCTGGGGAGCAGCTGGGCTCTCCATCAACTTGTCACTGCCCTGGGGAAGGGCCACCCAGCCTCCTTGTCTTCAGCCCTGCAGCCCACTGCCTGCCAGGTGGATGAGCAGGAGATAGCTATTCTACACATACAGGCAAGGTTGAGCACAGATGAAGTGGGGTGTTCCTCTCTCCAATGGACACTCCTTGAGCTGGAAGATGCTCAGGGACCAGTGTCCAGAGGGCAGCTCCTGGAGCCTCCCCAGGGAGGATGGGTCAAGGTCACTGCTATGCATCACTGACTGAAGGAAGGCGTCACGAAGTCTGTGGGAAGACAGAAATGGGACCTAGGATGGATTCACCTGAGGGATGAGGGTGGTACACACGGAAGGGCTCAGCCAGCAACATAGGGCCTGTTCCAGGCCCCATTTCACAGACAAGATACAGGCTCAGAGTGGTTGAGCAACTTTCCCAAAGTCACACAGCTGGTAAGCATCAGTCAGGATTCGAATCCAGGCCACCTGGCTCTGGAGTGCCTCTGTGTGCCCATGATACTAGGGTTGTTCTAAATGTGTATAAGCTCTGCCTTCACACACAATGTCATTTTCCTTCTCAGAATGATGCTATGAAATAATTTTTATTACACCAGACGTAGCGGTGTAGAACTTGGAACTCTGAAAGGAGATCTGGCTTGCCAAAGAGAGCACAGCTGAGACTCGATCAAGTTGGCATTCCAACCCAGATTTTTAAATATACTCATTCGTGCTTACAAAACACATGTCTGTTAAATAATATAAAGAAAAAAAGTTAACAACACAATTGCACCATCCAGAAAAATCACTGTCTGCATTTTGGTACAGGTCCTTCCTGTTTTTTATCCATTTATAAAATAATATTTTCCCAATAAAATAAAACATTTTCCCATTAAAAATGTGGGTTGCTCCATCATTTCCTTGACAAACCCCCACAGTTGGGCAGTCATGCTATGGCCAGTATTTAAACCCATCTTCCCACACTCTGATAGATCAGATGTGCAGAAGACAAAGCTAGCATGGGCTTGGCAACCTGTTCCTGGGCTTGGCTGAGTCAGTCCTTGGTTGTGCGGCTGGCAGGCAGCACAGAATGGAGGCAAGGGTTGACAAAGATAGTGGCCCAGTCGGTACTCTTGATTCCAATGCCTAATTTTCTATGATAAAGGCAAGAAGCTCCATGAGATTTGTTGCTTATTCTTAGAGGCTGTCTTTAAAAATTTTTATTAAATTTACTGGGGTGACATTGGTCAATAAAATTATATAGGTTTTAAGTGCATAATCCTATCACATTGTGTGTTTACCACCCAAAGTCTAATCTCTTTCTGTCACCATATATTTCACCCCTTTACCCTTCATTACTCCCACCCCCTGTCCCCTCTGCTAACCACCATACTGTTGTCTGTGTCTATGAGTTTTTTTGTTCATTTGTTGCTTTCAGTGTTATATCCCACATATGAGTGAAACTGTGTTGTTCTCCACTTTTCCTGTCTGACATTTCACCTAGCATGACTGTCTTGAAGAAAACTTAGTGTTTCCCTTGCTGGAGGACAGAACTGTGGCTTTGGGTGGGTCATAATTTGTGGGAGCTGATCTCACAAATGATCTTGTGCTGTCACCTACCAGTTACACACAAACCCCTCTGGGATGCTGGGGGCCTGTGATGTGAGAGTGAGGGGCAGGTCAGGTCAGGGAGGCATGGCTGCAGGCTGGAGTCAGGAATTTTGTTAAATGTTAGCCAAGGCAGGGCAAACCACATGTACTCGGATCCAAAGGAAATATTTCCCAGAGCACACAAGAAAGGAGATGTGGAGCATGCAACCAAGAGGGGGTGGCTTTGTGGAGGGAGCTAGCTGGGCCAGGAGGCAAAGCTGCCCTGGGTCACACAGCTGTGAGGTAGGACACTGGAGTCCTCTGAGGGTCCGGCTGCACAAGCAGAGGCTGGGACAGGTGACTCCAGGCTCTGTAGCACCTCTGAGGGACCGAGACAGCCCTGCCTTCAGAGTGAGGAAGAATGGACCAAGATCAAGGACACATGCAAGAAAGGGACAGCAGATACCCAGGGGTCCTTGGTCTAAGAGCAAGGACATAGAGAGGAAGGGACAGCAGATATCCTGGGGTCTTCATTTCTCCTTCCTTCTCCTCTGCTTCCCATTGCACACCTGGGGGTGGCCATGTGACTGCTGGGGGCCAAGGGGACAGAGCCCAAGGCCCCCTCTCCAAGTAGCATGACTTTTGTCCTACTTACATCGGCACTACCAATGCCAGGCTCACGCAGATTAATGAGGCCACAGCTGAGGCCCTGAGCCCGGGGACTGGCCTTGTTTCTAGGTGACCAGGTACTTGAGCCTAAATTAACTTTGACTACTCTTTGTGCTCCCCACTTCTTGGGCTGGGCAGGAGGTTGAGGAAAGGGGAGGAGGCGTGGAAGGGATAGGAAAAGGAGGAAAGAAAAAGGGGAGGGAGGAGGAGCGGGGGAGAAAGCAGAGGAGGGAGAGAAGAGAGTAGAAACTGCGAGGCAGAGGGAGGGAGGAAGGAGGGGGCAGTGAAGGGCAGGGGGCAGAGATGCAGAAGGGCAGCGTCCTGGGGCAGGAGGCGTGCGGTGGCTCCATGCTTCTCCCACTCCATCAAATGGCCCCTCCAGGACCTTTGTAAAGCCTCTCTCTCTCTCTCTCTCTCTCTCTCTCTCTCTCTCTCTCTCTCTCAGAAAAGGGAAATGAATGTCCTCCCAATTAGCCACATCAGCCCACACACTATCAGAAAGGAGAGAAGGCCCTGCTTTATCGATGTGAAAGCAGGTTCAGGAGACTCTCCAAGTCACAGGAGGGGGAGTACTACAGGCCTGTGGCTCAGGCCTTCTGACCACCCCGTCCAGTGCTCTTTCTGCTATACGATATGCACCCCAGAGTGAAAAAAGCCTACACATCCCTCAAAACCCTACTCAAACAGCCCCTCCCCCAGGAAGTCTCCTCAAAGATCCCATGGCCTCCTACAGGCCATCGATGCCTGGTGATTCATCTGTGCACAGTTCACAGCACAGAGCAAGCAATGAATGAATGAATGAATGAATGGGATTAGCCTTTTGGGTCATACAAAACTGGGTTGAATCCCTACTCCATCTCTTACTAACTCTGTGACTACTGGTGAATTTCTGAGCTTCTCTGAACCTCAGTTTTCTCATCCCTAAAATGGATTCCTCATAGGGTTGGAAAATGAAGTCCATAATGCAATCCTTCATTCATTCATTTATACATTACTGAGCACCCATTGCATGCCAAGCAGGCTCTGGGATAGGCACTGTACGTAACCAGCATAAATAAACTGATGTGGTCTGTGCCTGCATGGAGCTCATGGCTTGGTGGGACAAACAAACAATAAAAAGGTGTATGAATGAATGACTATTCAATGGCATAAGTGCTAGAAATAAAAAAAGACAAAATGCGAAGATAGAGAACTGTGAATGGGGCCTGGGGGGCCAACTTGGATGTGGTGGCCAGGGAAGGCTTCTGTGAGGAGGAAACATGTAGCCAAGATCTGAAGGCTGAGAAGGAGCCTTGACACGTGACTGGGGAAAGCTCTCCAGGGAGAGGGAGCAGCATGAGCAATACTGTGCAATGTAGGTGACAGGGGGTATTGGTGTTACCACCAAGGTGTCCACACTGTGTCCTCTGAAGGGGCTCTGTAGGCTGACCCAGGACTGCGTGGAGGAGGAAGTACCTGCATGCCCCCTACGTGTCCTGCCTTCTGCTCAGCCACTTGTTCAGTGCACACATGTTGAGCTCCTGGTCTCCGCAGACTGTGAACCTTTCTGCTGGCATTGGGCAAACCCTGACACAGCCCTGGCCTCATAGCTCCCAACCAGGAAGAGGTGTAGGAAGCCAATGAAATAAATAATCCCCAATAAATATCTGAGAGATGCTTAGTGTGATCAGAGTGGGTGACAGGAGGACATGGCCTGGCCCAAGTCGGGAAAAAGGAGGTCTGAGGAGGCCTCCCTGAGGAGCTGATGTTGAGCTGAGATCTACAGGATGAAGAGAAGTTAATGATGGCCAAGCAAAGGGCTTGTGTCTTATCCTAAAAGCAATGATGAGCTGTTGACAGCTTTAAGCAGGGGAGCTCCGTGATCAAATCTGTAGATACCATGTGTGGAGCCGATGGAAGAGTGGGGACCAGAGCAAACTCAAGGAGAATGGCTTCGAAGGCCATGACAGTGGCCCAGGGCAGACAGGTGACAGAGGGGATGGAGAGAAGAAAATGGACTGGGCATGCTTAGATGGTGAAATCTACAAGACAGAGTGAAGGACCGGGTGGGGAAAGGGGAGATAGACAGGAAGAAGTCAGAGTGACCCTGTGGTTCTCCTGCTCATAGAACTGAACACCTGAAGACGCTGTTTACATTCACTGGGGTTTGGGTTCCTTTGAGGTGTCCAAGTGGAGACATGGAGGAAAAACTGAGGGACATGAGTCTTGGAGCTCAGAGGAGATACCTGCATGGGCTTTATTAGCTCAATAACAAAGTACGGTCCTTGGAAGAGTTCCCCTGAGGGGAAAGTACCAAGAGGGACCCTGAGGGTTAACGGCTGCAATAAGGTGAACTGTGGAAGAGAAGATAAACAGAGACAAGAGGATCACCACCCAAGACTGTGCTAAGGACACCTGGGAGCCATAGCTGGGCCTCCGCCTCCCAAGGATGCTGCCACTGCAGTCAGACTGACCTTGGCCTTCCTCCTCTAACTCAGTGCTGGCTGCTGTGCTCAGCCTGGTTCAGGAAACCCACAGTCCCAGGAAGGAAAGGGATCTTCCAAGAGTGTGAGGTCTGATGCTGCCACATAGGCATGAGGAGGATGAAGAGCATACCTTCAACTGGGTTATCAGAAGAGAATGCCTGGAAGAGGGGCTGTGGCAGGGACAGAGGGGGCTTCTCCAGGCTGAGATGAAGGAAGGGCACTCTTGCTAGGAAGATCTTGCTTGGCTGACCCCAGGTCTGGGGTCTCGGCCCTGTAGCAGCCTGGGTAGTCTGGGATGCTGGGCAGTGCCTGCTCCTGCCCTCATCTCCCAGGGCCCAGGACTCGTCTGAGAACTTGCTCAAGAAAGGTTCACAGATGCCCTTCCGCAGCAGAAGCCACAGCAAAGGCAGAGGCCCAAAGGCTCATCAGAGGGGCAGTGAGAGGGAAGCCTGTGCCCCCCGCCCCCTGCTTGAAGGCTGACATAAAGCAGGTGGTCTTGCTAGAGCAAGCAATGGGAGCCACGAGAGGGTTTTGAGGGGGCAGCACTGAGCCATGTGTGTGGTTCTCCAGGATGTTTGGGGGTGGGGTGAGGGGCTGAGGCTGGAAAACAGGTGGGAAGACACGTCTGTATTCCCAGGTTTAACCTGCTTAATGTAAGGAGGCTGGGGAGAGAATGTACACATACCCACATACATGTACACACTGGTCGCTGAGGCTTAACCAGACTAGAGTAAGACTGGGGAGAGGATGTGCATACACACACAGCTCTGCACACAGGCACATGTGTGTACACAGGCATGCACACAGACACAAACATACATATTACCAATAAAACCTGGGACAGACACATAGAGGCACACAAGTTCAGGCCACACAAAGGCACTTCTCTTCAACACCCAAGGGCAGAATGGACAAGTGCCTGCAGGTGTGCACAAAGGGACACACTCCTATGTGTACCTGCATGCGCACACACACATTCACACACACACAGGCCCATAGGAGAAGGGGAAAACAACCTGGGCCAAGGCCTATTCCTTCAAGAACAGGCTGGAAGGCCAGGCTAGCTGTGTTGGGCGGTGGTGCTTTAGGCAGCAGAAAGTGGGGGGCCGGCAGTGTGCCCAGAATGGGCCTGGAGTGCACCAATTTACTGAGGCTGGGTGAACACAGCCCACCAGCCAGCTGCCTCCCCTCCTAAAAAGGCAGCTATAGGTAAGTGCTAGCCCACTTGGCTAATGGCAGGGCCTGGCATGGGCTGTCATCAACCCTGCCAGTGGGGTGGGAAGGGGCAGACATAGGACATGGGAGCTGGGCCTGACCCTGCACTGCATATCCCCCAAGCACCCTGAGAAGCTCACATGTGCACACATGTATTCGTGGGCAAGCACACAAACTGGTGGACAGAGGCACAAAGGTCAATGGACTGAGGAATGAGTGCACACACACGGCACTAGTACACAGAGACACAGTTCTGAGTCATCCAGGTCCCTCATGTCACCACAGAAGCATAGATGACATGTGGCATACACACTCACACTCAGACATACCTCCAGAGCACATACATGACCTGCTCACACACACACACACATGCTGCCCAAATCCATGGAGAAACAGGGCACATGCAAACACATCCACACACAAGCATATCCAGAGAATACAGACACAGAAGGCAACCACATGGGTTATACCGAGCACACCCATGCACACCCCAACACACCCGGGTATACACAGAGGGCACACATGCACGCTCCAACACATCCAGATATACACAGAGGGCACACATGAATGCTCGAACACACCCAGACATACACAGAGCACACAAACCATACACGCTTAAGTACACATATATGTAGACACAATAGCAGAAGGCTCATAAGCACCCTATCACATGCTGTATAGACATAAATGCATCAAATACACCAAGACATTTAGGACCAAAGACACAGACATGCAGTCACACCTTGTACATGGACACACAGGCACTCACACGTGCATCCACAGTGTTCTCTCTTTTCTGCGTGAGGATCCCCTTATTGCCTCCTCTCCCCTCCCTCCTGGCCAACAGTGCCAGGGTCTAGTGTTCGGGCCAGTCACCCATGAGGGGTAGTTAAGGCCAAGGCCAAGGTCTCCATGACAGAGGTCCAGCGTTTACACTGGATTCTCAGAGCTGATAGGTGACAGTGTGGAGAACCAGTCTGGGATGTCACCTCCTCTCCCAAGCCACCAGAAAATCTTGGCAGCCAGTGAGGCAGGACTCCTGAGCCATGGCATCCTGCTCACCGATCTCAGCACTCAGCCTCGGGAGCGGGACCCAAGGGGCTCTGGTACCCTCCCTTTCCAACAGCAACCTCTTCTCTTTCCAGGGAAGCCATCGCAGGGCTGAATCTGGGCCACAGGGAAGGAAGAGACCCTTGGAGAGAGGGCTGGGGGAGGGGGCAGGCGGGTGTGATCGGTAGGGGGCCCGGCAGCCGCCTCGGATGGGGACTAGGCCGAGGTGCTGCGTAAGCACAAGCCCAGAAGAGGGAAGTTACTTAGGAAGATTAAATGAGTCAGTGTAGCCTCTCACCAACAGCCATTTAAATGACTCAACGCCTCAATTGTGAAACTGCCACAATTTACTGGGAAGGTGGCATTCCAGTCACACACCAGAGAGAGGGAGAAAGGCCAGCGTGTGGGCAGACGGGCTTCCATCCCCAGGAAAAGGGCTGCCCAGGGCCAAGTCCGCTCCCACACCACTCCCATGACCAGTGTACTCCAAGGCCCATGCTGGCAAGGCCTTGAAAGTTTCCTAAAAGAGGCTGGCCCTGAGCCCAGCACTCTTGGGAAGGTGAGAGGGAGCACAGAGCAAAAGCTCCTGCAAACACCCCTGTCGGTCAGAGGTAAGTGGAGACAGAGCGGACGAGGCTGGCCATGAGCTGACAAATGATGACAATGGGTGAGGAGCCATGAGAGCTCACTGTTCTAGTCTCTCTGCTTTGGCATATTTTGAAATTTTCTGAAACAAACATTTTAAGCTTTGGGCCCCCTTTCTTAGAGTTAACACTCATTCACCACTCATTCACTTAATCACGCATTCACTCAATCCATCATTTTCATGGAGGTCTTGTGCTCGGGGAGCCACCGTCCAGTAGACTCGCTGCATCACTCTGGGTGAGGCCCGCACCCATGGAGGTGTAGGAAAGTACAAACCCCCCTCCACCTCCAGGGACAAAAGAGTGTTGACTTGGCCTTTGCCAGGGAACAGCCATGTGCATGTCACTACCATTGGAGCTTTGGAGCAGTTCGGTGGTCACCCCAGCCCTGGGGCTGGACACACGGAGATGATCTGCCGTGAGCTCTCACATCCAGGGACAGCAGCTCTCATCACCCTCTCTGTCTTCTGCTGGTTTCTGCAGACATGTGGTGCAGAGTGTACCTGTGTGCAGAAGTGGGCCCCGTGCAACGTGCCTATGCACTCACACAGACCTTCATGTCTGCCCCCAAGAGCCCACCACCCCTCCTTCAACATACCTGACTGGGCTGGGGGTTAAGGGGCATGCAGAGGCAAGCAGGAAAGGGGTCTCAGCCTGAATTCCAAAGTCTGAAATAGCCCACCACAAATTATCTTTGTTCTGACAGGCTGATTAGCATAATTATCCCATCAGAGAGTAAAAAAAAAAAAAACCCAGGAGAGGATGAGGACAGCGGCAGACAGAGAGACAGCTAGGGGCAGAGACAAAGACAGCAATAGGCACCGAGAGAGCTGGCACCTTCGAGAAAACAGCTGCCCAAAAGAGTGAGCAGGGATGCTGGCCCCGGGCAGAGCCCTGAGGGAGCCCTTCCCCCCTCCCCTCCTGTGGCAGGCCAGGCTGGCTGTGGGCCTCAGGAGCCCACACCAATGCCTTGGGATGGCAGAGCTGGACAAAACCATTTTGCCAAAGGATGCAAAGACCCTTGCGTCAAGGTTGTCCTGCTGTCATTCAGTCACACCTCCTCATTTCTCAACAGCTCTTATGAAAAGCCCAGAATGTGCCCTTCCCCCCATGCCAGGCCCTCTGCTAGGTGCCAGGGACTCGGCAGGGACCAGGAAAGCCAAGTGTCCTTGCTCTTGTGAGTGCCCTGCCTGAGGGGGGACACAGAAACCAGTCAGGTGGTTTCAACATTGTGACAACTGGTCTGAGAGCCTGAGATAGGTGCCGTGGGATGCTTACAAAGGACACAGGATCCAGACTGTTGGGAGAAGACGTGGAAAAGTTTCTGAAGAATGGAGACCCAAGGAAGGACTGAGCGAGAGGGGCTGGGGCTCGCTAGATGTCAGTGAGAGCTTCACCCTTGGTCCTAACAATCCCAGCATCGCGGTGGGTGGCTGTTGCTCCCTAACCGCAAAGCACCTGCCTCTGAACAAGTTTACCTGCGTTAGCTTCACAACTAGATGGAAAGATCCTTGTAAGTAGCCACCTTCCTATTCCTTGTATATCTCCCACAGTCGTGGACACACAGCGGGCTTAATAAACCCTCGGTCAATGGAAGCTCTGCCCATGCTCAGAAAAGGGCCTCAGGTGGAGGGTCCTGGGCTCGAGGCTCTGTTGCTGCCTCTTACTCTCTTTCTACTCCGAAGGTCTGCCCCCTGGTACATGCTGCAAAAGGTCAGACTCAGCCCCAACACCACTTTTCTGGGGGAAAAAATGGAAATGATACTTCTAGGGGAAGGGTCAGAGAAGGAAAGAGAGAGCCGAGCAACTCAGCTGGTCTAAGAGAGGACATGGGGAGTCCTGAGCAGAGCCCCACACACCTACAATGGAGGCCGATTAACCCTGGGGAGCAGGGGGGCCAGAGAAGGACTTAGTGCAGAGAAACGGGGTGGGGGAGAAAAAGAGGGCATATGAGTAAATTAGAGAAAGAGACAGAGAGAAAGGAAAGGAATGAATAAGACAATCAAAGAGTGAGAGACGCACACCCAGAGGGACAGAAAGGCTAAGAGCGAGATGGGAGTGAGTAGGTCAGGGAGAGAGAGGGGTATGGAGAGGCAATGGGAGGGACCAAGCCAGATGGAAAAAAGCCAATACACATGGTTTAAAAAAGGAAGGAAGAAAAACAAAGCTAGAGAGACAGATGAACAGCCCAAAATTATCAGAGGTGAGTGGAGGGGCAATAGCAAGGACAGAAAGGACAGCGTCAGGGAGGAGAAAGAAGCAGGAAGAAGGAAAAGAGGAGAGACTCGATCCAGGCCAGGCCCAGCCTGGGGTCAGGGCCCTGGGCAGGAGGCTGGTGCCCAGTGTCCCTGCTCCATCTGTCTGTCCACAGGAGCTCACCCAGCCCTCCACATTCAGGCTGCCAGGTCTCCCTCGTGCCTGCTGCCCACTTGACTCCTTAAGGATGTCTGGGGGAGGCGGGCAATGGAGAAAACAGCTCCAGGAATAAACAATCCTGCTCAGCCTCCCGAGACCAGGACACTCAGGACGCCAGGCTGAACATGAAAGTCACACCCGTCACGCTTCCAGATGGTTTCCTGTGTGCCCACAAAGAGGCTTGGGAGTTACATTGCTGAGTGCAATGGCGAAACATGCCCTCAGTGTGGTAGGCACTGTGCTACGCTCTTTCTCTGCCGTAGCCCTTTGGGTCTTCACAGCAACTTTGACCTGCATGCCATTACCCACTCCCTTCGAAAGCCTGAGGCTCAGAGAGGTTCAAGAACTTCTCCCAAGTTACACAGCTGGAAAGCGGTGGAGTCGGGATTTGAACCTGTTTTTAATTTCGATTTCTTGTGATCCATGAAGAGGCATGAGAGAGTGCTGGTCTCTGTGGGAACCTCCTCCCCTCCATCCCACCACCAAGGCCCAGAGTCGTTGAGGAAACAATTCCCAATGAGAGAGCCCCTCAGCCCCCTTCATGTTCTCCAGGTGGGTACTACCCCGAGGCAACTGCTTTGAATGGCTGTAGTTGGCTAGGGCCTCCCAATGCATGAAACGTGTCCCGCTGGTCCCAGATTGCCTCTGTCTGCCCCAGTCAGCCCCAGGAACAAGGAATTAGCTGGTGAGAGTGGGAAGACGGTGCTTAGAGCCAGAAGTCTTCTTCCCCTAGAGTAGCCTACCACCCTTCTCTCTGTACTACTCCGGTCCCGGAGGCCCCATGGACAGAGTCCAGCTGAGGCAGGAGGTACGGAGAAGCCAGGGCCCTGTCCTGGGCAGCAGAGAGCCACCCATGAGTTTGGGGGCACTAGGCTGCCCACATACATGAGTCCTGGAGTGGATGGAGCAGGTGTGTCAGGCTGCTGTACCTCTGCCCTCTGGACAGTACTGAAGTCCCTTCCCAGATGGTGTCCCCCTTTGACTTGCCCAGACATTTGCCGGCTAGGGGTTCAGAATTTTTCAGAGCTCACGTGACCTCCCTGTGGAGGGTACCCTTGAGCTTTGACCTGGCAGCCTCAGCTAGCACAGCCAGTGTGGCCCTCAAGGACAGGAAATCAGACCATAGGTTCCATGTGACCAGGGATAGCCTCCACAAGTTACCCATCTCCCTCTCCTTATACATAGAACATCTACAGACAAGTTTGGGTCGCTTACAATCCAAAGCCCCACCTCTCTGCCCTGCTGATACAGCCAGCGTGGGTGAGGGCTCTCCACGTGCCAGGCTCTGGCCTAGACGCTTTCTCATACTTCATTTCTTACAGTCTTCACAGTAACCCTGCAGGGGAAAGCTACTGGGCCCATTGGATAGATGAGGAAACAGCCTCTGTGAGGTGACTTGGCCAAGACCACACATAGTGAGTAGCATAGCCAGGATCCAGCTCCATTCATGTCCTTTCCACTACCCCCAAAGCTACCCCCCATGATATGGCCTGTGCAGCCACAACCAACAGCATCAAGCTCAAGCCTCAAGTGCGACTTTGAAAAGTGCAGCCCTGAAGGAATCTGACAGAAGTCCTATGCCAGAGCCCTTCAGGAAGCTCTCTTGGCTGCCAGGCACCCCCATCACAGCCCAAGCCTGTTCCCTGACTCAGTTTCTTAGGGAAGATTCTGAAATGCTGCTAATTCTCCCAATTATAAAGCAGATGCCTGTTGATCCTGTTAAGGTTTATCACACAGCAGAGCTGCATGAGTGACAGCTGAACCCGAGGGCCCACCCAGTAGAGCGGAAAGCACGCAGCATCCGAGAAAGGAGGCTCAGTTCTCATCCTAGAGCTGCTCTCCCTCAGAGTATGACCTTGGGCAAGTCACTTAACCATCCAAGACGTCTGTTCCTTGCCTGTCAAGTGAAGGAGTTGAATTATGTGGTCCCCAAGGTCCCCTGAAGGCTGAACCTTCTAGGAGCCTGTGATTCCTGATTCAATTAAAGTCTACTGGGCTGCCTATCAGCAAATTTAATGACTCTTCAAAGATGACCAAGGCAGGCAAAAAGATTATAAATGTAATTTCATGGAAAGGGGGAAATATGAGAAAAAGCCAGCAAATAGCATCTGAACACACAGGCGATGCTTACCAGCATACGGTGAGTCACTGCCTTTGCGTGAGGGATAAGGAGGAATAAATCTGAATTCTCTGAAGCTCATGTGGGCTTGTCTTCCCAGAGCTTTGGAGAGGCCAGATGGGACCCTTGGGGTCAATTCAAAATGGAGGGAGAGAGGGAGGGAGGTCCCAGGAGAATGTAGATTAAGCCCAACCTAAGAGGAATTTATGACAACTGCAGTCCATTCTCCATTTGACCCAAGCACCTCCAGGCCATCAGGGATGTGGCTCTGAGAGACTCTGCAAGGCTCGATATTGAGTCCCAATGGGAATTTTGGTCCCAGGGAGGTTAAAGGTCCTCTGTGGAACTTCAGTTCCCTAAGAAACATAGCAAAAAGGGTAATTTAAGCAAAAATACTATTTGTTTCCCAATTTACAAGCAATTACACATGATTTACAGCCCAGCCTGCCTCTTGTACAAGCAGCTCTGTAATTTACAAGACCATAAAGTCGGGGGCTCCCGTGCTCCCGCCACCATAAATCTGGCATGAATGGTGACTTGGGGCAGAAATGATTAATCTGCCCTTCCAGGATGAGCCATCACACTGCTGTACTAGCCAGGGAAGTGTCGTGCCAGACAGTACTTCTCAGCCCCACCCAAAACATGAGTTTTGCGTTGGAAGAGAAATATGGCCCATGTCCCAAGAGACTCTGGGCCACAGGTCATGTTGGCCAGTGAGAGGCCCAGCCAAGGGTACAGGTCCAGCCAGCTGTGCAATGATGCACCCTATCTTTTGTCTTGCAGGGTCACCTGTGATACAATAAGAAATATTATATTTGGTCTCTGTCCCCAGTGCCTCCTGATATTTTATCTTTGAACCTGTTTCCTGGCACAGAATTCATACAATCCTTGTAATTTACTCAGTTATAGTGATGCTCAGGACATCATATACAGAATTCCTAAATCCTTTGGGGTTTCCTGGGTGATTAGGATGTCTTTTGTTCTAGTGAAGTGACTCTGGGAGGGCTCCTGGATGAGGGGTGGTCCTCAGAAAGATCAAGCCATGAGGAGAAGCTTGGAGATTTCAGCCCCATCCCCTACCCTCCTGAAAGAGGAGATGGGAGAGTGACTCAATAATTGATCATGTCTATGTGCAAAGCCTCCATAAAATCCCTCAAGTATAGGGTTCACAGTCCTTCTGGGTTGAGGAACACATCCATGTACCGGGAGAGTGGTGCCCCCCAACTTCATAAGGACAGAAGCTCCTGCACTGGGGGTCCTTGCAGACTTTGCCCTATGTACCTTCTCATCTGGATGTTCACCTATAATATTTCATAATAAACCAGTAAATATAAGTATTTCTTTGAATTGTGTGAATTGTTATAGCAAAATTATCAAACCTGAGGAGGGGTGGTTGTGGGAACTCCCAATTGATCAGAAGTGTGGGTAACCTAGTGACCCATTACTTGAGGTTTGCATCTGAAGTGGGGGCAGTCTTTTGGGACTAAGCCCTTAACCTGTGGAATCCGATGCTCACTCCAGATAGACAGTGTCAGAATTGAGTTAAATTGTAAGACACCAGCCAATATCCTCAAAGAGCTGGAGAATTGCTTGTTCTGTGGAAAACCCCCCACATCTGGTACCAGAAGTGAAATATGGAGAGGAGAAGACAGAATAAAACCAGTGTGTTCTCTTTTCAGCACTCCCCACAGGCCCCGTTTGCATTGCTGAGGCAGCTTGTGGCAGATTTGTGATGTCTCAAGCAGGAGATGGGACCACACAGACTACCAGACAAGTGTCAGACACCAAGCCATGGTTTGGCCTGGATTGAGCCTAAAGACTTTGCCAAACCAAAAGGGGCCTGGGAATGTTCAGCAGAACAGGCTGGACTACAGCCTCTTCGAGAGGACCAAGGCCGGGGCTGGGACGTGAGCACCAAGGACAACTCCTAACAAGGCTCCGCAGGGCTAAGGCTGAGGCTGACCACAGCCTATTGACTTGAACGGTGACTTGGGGCAGAAATGATTAATCTGCTCTTCCAGGATGAGCCATCACACTGCTGTACTAGCCAGGGAAGCGTCGTGCCAGACAGTTCAGGGTAACCGCAGTTCACGTTACCCCTACACAGGAGGGCAGGTGAGAGAAATTCCTAGCTTGAAAGGCCAGGACTGGGAAGGCAGATCTCAATCTTTGTGAACAGAGTTCATCCTCCCTCATACAAGAGCCTTCTCTCCCTTCCTCAAGGAACTGGGTGTCACTGGACACCCATGATCACTCACTACTGATCCCTCATAGATTCAGTGGCAGTTTATTTCCCAAGATCTTCATCAGAACCTTCTTCCAAGGTAGGGTCCACCCCACCCTACTCCCTGCAGCACTCTCACCTGCATGGGGATTCTGACCTTCAGACTTGGCCTCAGGGAAGGAAGGAATGACAGATCCAGTCAGGGTAAGTCTCTCATTCATTCAACAAATATGTACTAAGACTCACTGTTTGACAGAAGATGTGTTTGTTTCTGGGGGTACAAATACATATAGTCATTATCTGTACAGATGAGGACAATAAGTTTATGATAATTATCCCTAATATTTGATGAATTCTTTCTCTAAGTATTAAGACTGCGTGGAGCCCCCCTATAGACAGTCTCTCATTTAATCATCTAAGGAACCCTATGAAGTGGGTGTCATTGTTACCTGGTGACACAGCTAGCAAGAGGAGGAGCTAAGGTTTGAACCCAGGCATCCTGCGCCCAAGGCCTGCCCTCTTAACCACTACACAATGGCAATATAGTTTAATCAATTCTGTGATAGAGTGGGAGAGGCAGGTGAGTGCATAGAAGAGCCTTTGTGGCCCTTAATTCTCTTCTCCAACCCCTGGGTCCCCCTTCTCCACTGAGAGCTGAGAGACCATGGGCTCCGGCCTGAGTCCTTCCTACTGGGCACAAAGCCCTGGGAAGTGCTTCTGACTCTGTTGCCTTCCCCTGGCCTGTCCTGACTTCGGCTCCCACCTCCATGCCCAGCAGACCTGGCATCCCCCTTGCCTAAAGGCCACTCCACAATGCAGAGCTCAGGCCCCTTGAGAATGTATTTGGAAATGAGAAAATAGAGACTCCTGGGTCATCTCTGGCTACCTAGAAAAACCAACACGAGTACACAGGGTCAGAGCCTATGGTCTGGGAAGGTGGGAAGTGACAGGACAGCAGGTAAAGAAAAAACAGGATGAAAAACCTAGAAAAAATCCATGCTGACAGACACAGAGTGGTGTGGGCAAGGGTAGAAGTCCTTAGGCAGTGCCCCTAGAAGGTCTATGATGTATGGTGAAGAACTGAAGAATAAAGAAGATGCATTTTGGTGCCACATGGGCCTGGGTTAGAATCCCAACTTTGCCACTTCCAGGCAGGCTACTTGAACTCTCCAAGGCTGTTTTCTCATCTGCAAAATGGGGTTAATAACAAAAATACATCCTTGTTGTGAGAACTGAGTTACTGAATTTATGACCCACAGTAAGCACTCAATAAATGAAAGTAATAACATTGATAATAGTGGCTTATTCTTGTCCAGTGAGCCTGTTCCGAAGAATGTGGATCCAATGCACCTGGGAACAGAGCCCAGACTCAGCTTCAGTCTCTCTGTCCCATTAAGAAGCTGAGCTGACAGGGTGCAGCTGTTCTGTGACTGTAGCAGATCCCCACTGCCCCAGTCCCCACATCTATGTCTGTCTCTTGCAGGTAGGAGCCTCCCTAGAAACATCCACCATAGGCATGGGAGCACTCTTAATGATTCATTCATTCCTGCATACTTTCACCTGCTCTATGTTTTTCTCTGCTTGTCTCTCTCTCTGACTGTCTCCTTCTGTTTTGTCTGCTATTGTTCATGCTCTCTCTCTAGCTTTACCTTTCTCCCTCTGTCTCTGCCACCCCCCATCATTACCACTGTCCTGTAGGGCCAGATAACTGGTGGCCATTGAGACTGACACATGTTCCCATAAGGCAAGTCAGCAGCTCTCTGTTAAGGAGGTTGATTGGGTATTCTTTCCCCAGAGCTCTCCCAAGAGCAGAGAACATTTTTAACCTGTTTCTAGCCCAGCTTTTGGCAGCTCAGAAGATATTTTCATCTGTCTTTTCAAACACTCCTGACTTATAGATCCTCCCCCTTCTTATACATATGCAGACACCTCACCAGTCCACTAGCACTAGGACACCCATAGTAGCTGCAGCCTCCTCTCAGCCTGGAACCCATCACCTCCCTATCCCCCAACTGTAAATCCTTATGGGGCCAGCCGGGCCCTCATGGGGCCCTTGCCAAGACACCCAGGTCAGCAACTTGGTAGCAGCATGGCCTCCATTTCCCAACAGTGGGTGTCTCAGCAACAGACGTGCCTGTCAGGACGGCCCCAACACCCCTACCCAAGATGCACTCTCGACTGCTGTTTGACAGTCGACAATTTGAGCAAACAATGACTCATCCTGGGGACAAACCCAAGAAGACAGAGAGCCTTTCCAGCCCTCTCTCAAGGGAGGCAGACTAATTAAGTGGCCTCATCAGAGTGCCCTCTGTGAAGCCAGTCCCACTCTCCACTCCTCTGCTCCCCAAGAGGAGGCCTGATTAATGGAATTGACTGCAAATGCCACCCTCTCTTCTCCCAAATTACTCTGGTTCCCAAGACAAAGCAACCTTTCCAGAAAACCAGGCAAGCATCCTCCTGCTCATCTCCTCAATCAGCCCTGAAGTTTCCCTTGCCAACAGCCTCCTTGGGGGGGGGGGGCGGGGGTGAGCAAATCGTTGCCAATAGCAGGAGCCTGTCAAGACAACCAGGAGGAAAGGCGAGGATGGATCCTAACACTTGGGAGGTTAGCCCTGCCCCCGACAATCGGCAAAGGGGGCTGTCTCTGGTCATCCTCCCTCCATTGTGTCCCCTGTGAGACCAGTGGTGGGGGTTAACAAGAAGAATATGACTCATGCTCAAATCTGTCACTGGGAACAGAGGTGGTTTTTATTTTGCTGGAGTTTTTAATGGAACAGTGTCTACATAGTTTTAATGTTGAGAAATTAACTTCCTCACACAATCGCTGATAGATTCATTCACTCACTCATTCATTCATTCATTCATTCATTATTTGTTGGCACCAATCATGTGCCAGGCCTGTGGCTAGGCCTTGGAAGTACAGAAATGCAAACCCTCATGACAGAATTAGTAGTAGGGCAGAGCTATGAGCAAGGTGCCCTGCAAGCCTGTAGTGGGGAAAAATTCACTATTTTCTGAGGGTATATAAAGGGCTTCATAGCCAAGGGGACATTGGCAGAGGCACTTGGAGGGTAAGCAGGAATTCATCAAGGGAGACACATGACTCAGAGTTCAATGAAGTCAAGGGTGCTGGCTTTTAGCTGCAATAAAGTCTTTTAAAACTCATCCTGGGCATAGCAAATGCAGGAATCACAGCACTCTCCAGAGAATGCCGTGAAAATGTAGATGGATAGAACTCTATTGCATGAGCTAACAACAATTCAGCTAATGAAAAAAATCATATCAAAAGTAACAGTATGAAGTATTGTTAAGAAATCCCATCTTGGCAGGGAAGAAATACGTAACACAAGTCTTTCACCAACAAAAATGTGAAAGATGAGCTCAACAGGCTGGGCAAGGATGCCTGATGTCAGGTGTGATACCTGAAAACTGAGCATCTGCTACTACTTCCTAGGGACCAGTGTTAGCAGGCACCAAGATTTAATAAAAAAGTAGAAGGGCTGGGGTGACTGAGAAAATCTTATCAACTAAGTGAACAGCTTCTGAGATTTGGGACAAAAGCACTATGATTAGAGCAGTGCAGGGTTTCTCTGCTCCTGAAACCCCTAATCCAACCCAGGAGGTTGTTCCACAATGTTCATAGGTGGCAAGGGAGTCACCTCACCATGCCAGGCCTGGCTGCTCTCAGGAAGACCTTTCAATATCTGAGTCTGGTATTTAAGGCCTCCATACTCTGGCCAACTTACATTTACAGCCTTTTCAAATTTCACTACAATATGCTCTAATCCAGCTGGGTCATTCAACTCACTATTCATCTTACGTACTATATTATTTTGATCACCATTGTAAGCTCAATTCCTGGCATGTATATTGTATGCAATGTCTTGTAGAATGAATAAAAGGGTAGATGGATGGATGAATGGTTGGATAGGACCTACTACCATGCCATTGTTCTGCCTGGAATTCCCTACGTAAATCCAGCTTATTCTTGAAAACTTGGCTCATAAGACTTCTTAAGAACCCCTCTCTCGCCCAGCCCACTCCATCACACAGTGATTACTTGCTCCTCTTAATTCCTGGTAATGAGAGATGAACCATGCCTAGATTCCACAGACTGCCCTACTATATCTCTTTTATTCCTCTTGATTTTGTAATTGCTTTTTCTTTTTAAAAATTTTATTTATTTATTTTTAGAGAGAGGGGAAGGGAGGGAAAAAGACAGGGAAAGAAACATTGATTGGTTTCCTCTTGTATGCACCCCGTCCGGGGACTGAACCTGCAGCCCAAGCATGTGCCCTGACAGGGATTTGAAATGGTACCCTTTTGCTTTGTGGGATGATACTCAACCAACTGAGTCATGCCAGTAGGGCTGCAATTGCTTTTTCGTGTCTATTCTCCAAGTAGCCTACACTTATCACAAGAAGAAGGACCCTGTGTTTTGTTCCAAGGCAGTCCTGGACCACTGGGCAAGTCCCAGTAGGGGCTCATGAGGTGATGATGTGGTCATAACAAACCCTTGTTGGGGAGTCATGCTGAGCTGTGTGAAGCCACTAGCCAAGAAAAGCATAATTTGCCCAATCCCAGTGCTGCTGCTGCAGGACCTTGGCTGACAACTTCTCTCTGGACCTTCAGGACATTCTTGGTCTGGCTTTTCTACAGCCCTTCCTTTGGAGAACTTCCTACTCCTCATGGTTCTGGTGGGACTGTCAGTCATCGTGCTCTTTTCCAGCCACAGGGACGGGCAAGTGTCCACACTGGTCCATCAGCACAGTCATTCTCATTGCCACAGAGATCAGCTCCGGGATGAGCACATGGCTGAGTCCAGGCCAATTTAGAAGGTTTATGCTAGAGCTGGCAGGGGAAACAGTTTTCCCACACAAGTAGAAGGAAGCCTATATTGTAGAAGAGAATGAGGTCACATTTAGGCTTCACAGAAGCAAAGTCCAGGGTTGGCATGGTCTGATCCCCTAGGTCTATCCATGGCTGAAGCCAATCTACCCCAAGACTGTCCAATTTGAGGGCCTGCCAATTCCCCTTTTACTTAAGATACTTTGAGTTGGGCTTCTAAAATCAAGAGAATACAAGATATAAGTTCTTTCTCTGTACCATGAGGGGGGTGGGATATGAGCAAATTGCTCTGCTTTTAGAGGGGGCCTGGTGAAAAGTTTATGCTTGGACATAAGAAGTCTCTCAGTAGTTTCTTGAGGCTTCTAACCCATTCATGCTGTCTTGCCCCAATCCCAGGCAGGCTCTTGATTGGTCTCTGACAGCTCTTAGCAGCTATGACCTTCTATCCTTGAAGACGTCCAGATGAGCGACAAAGTGAAGAAAACCATTGCCTGGCATCCTTCCTCCAGCAGAGCCACCAGTACCCACGTGGTCCTAGCTGACACCCTCCTTTTCTTCTGCTCTCCTTGCAGCTGCATTATGCAAATGGACCCAGTAGTCACAGAGCCCTGGAGACACACGTTTGGAGGGAGTAGGAGAGCTGTCTCCAGCTTACCTCTCTGCAAAGTATATCTGTGGCAGAACCATTCCCCAGGGCCAGGCACCATCTGTTGTTAGAAATCCCTCTTGCTAATTATTAAACTTCTCTGAATGAAAATGAATCATGGAGTCAGACAGGAGGGGGTTAGAGGAGGAGCTGGCAATTTACTTAGTGGCAGTAATCATCCCAGCCCGGCCACACGCGGAGGTTCCTGACCCATCTTTAGCATGGGCTCCACCACATGCTCAGCATCCCAACGAGGCCATTATTTCTGAAGGAGAACTTACAGTGCCTGGGAGCCCTAGGGACTGCCTGTCAGAACCTCTCTGGGGCTGGAGCTGCCTTGGAGCCTCAAGGAATTCACTCTGCTCAGGTCCAAAGAGTCAGCTCAGGCTGAAAGTGGACAGATCCTGCTGGAATGGCCCAACGCTTCCTGACTTCAGCACCTTGGAATGGGCACTTGAAAGTACCAGGCCCATTCAACTTCAGCCAGCTCCTGCATGAGGAAATATAATTATAAACAATGATCCTGCCCTCTAGTTACACTGTGGAGAGGATGGAAGGGGTAGGAACAGACTTGAGAAATGAGAGGTGGTGGACCCTATCCAAATGAGGGCTCCCTCTGTCTCCAGGGGTTCCTCTCTCACTGTTGTGTGACCTTCCCCTTAGACAGGCTGGGCCAGGTTATATTCGGGGAGCTGATAAGTGTGGATGGTACTGAGAAAGGAAATCCCCATATCTTGAGCACTTACTGTGCTTCCAAGCATGTTGCTCCACCCTTGGTCAAGTTTTCTCATGGTATCTGCCCAAGAACCATGCAAGATAGACATTATTACTCCCATTTAAGAGACTAGGAAACTGGGGGTCAGAGAAGAAAAGGGACTTGCCTGAGGTTCTTTAGTTTGCTGGTAGCAGAGGTGGGACCTAGTTCCATGGGGTTCTTTCCTCTCTCTACACTAAAGGCCAAAGGATGGGGGTGAATGTGTGTGTACAGAGGAAGATTTGCTAACACCAAGGAAACCACATGGCACTCTGGCTCAGAATCCCCACCATCATCACCATCGACTCTGAGCATGAGCCAGGTGCCTGGCGGGCCCTGGGAGTGCAAAAACCTGGGGGGCTGCCACTGTAGTCCCCTGGGAGGACAGTCAGTTATTATCAGTGCATGACTCACGGCAGTCTAATCTCTGCCCCAGGAGAACAGAAGGCAGGCAAAGTACTAGGTGGTCACACCATACACACCTCAACCCTGTTTCAATTCTTTCTAGGCTTCCCATGCCTCTAAGGATGGTCAACAGACATCAGAGAGGCAGTCAGGGTCCTCTACAAGCTGTCCCTTGCCCACCTCCTCAGTGCCATCTTCCTACTCCTCCTCCCAGCGCCAGCAGGTCTTCTGGGAACATGTCTTGCTATGTCTTTACTCCAGGCTGTTGCCTGAGCTGTTCCTTCCAAGACCATTCTTTGCCTGGCCAGCTCCTACTCTTTCTTCAGGTATTAGCTGAGACATCAATTTATTTTGGGGCCAACCCTCCCATAACATAGAATGAGATATACAAAATGTTTTAGATGATGTAGCAAGTATTTATGACAAAGCTTGCCTAATTTCAATACAGTTGTAGCGGACAGTTCCCTGCCCATGTCCCCCCTCAAGCGCAAGCCAGACGCTCCCTATTTTTTTTAATTTAAATATTTTATTGTTTATGCTATTATAGTTGTCCCAAATTTCCCCCCTCCACCCGGCCCACCCCCACCACCTCCACAGTCAATCCCCACACCGTTGTCCGTGTCCAAGGGTCTTTCAAATACAAGTTCTTTGACTAGTCCCTTCACCTTCTTTCAACCCATCCCTTCCTCCCTCCTTCCTTCTTGCAGCCATCAATCTGTTCCATGTTTCTATGCCTCTGGTTCTATTTTGCTCATTAGTTTATTTTGTTCATTAGATTCCACTTATAAGTGAGATTATATGGTATTTGTCTTTCACCAACTGGCTTATTTCACTTAGCATAATAGTCTCCAGTTCCACTCATTCTGCTACAAAAAGTAAGAATGCCTTCTTTTTTACTGCTGCATAGTACTCCATGGTATAGATGTTCCACAGCTTTTTTATCCATTCATCTACTGATGGGCACTTAGGCTGTTTCCAAATCTTCGCTATTATAAAAAGCACTGCTATGAACACAGGGGTGTATATATTCTTTTAAATTGGTGTCTTGGGATTTTTTGGATATAGTCCCAGAATTGGAATCACTGGGTCAAAAGGCAGTTCCATTTTTAATTTTTAAAGGAACTTCCATACTGTTTTCCACAGTGGCTGCACCGGTCTGCATTCCCACCAACAGTGCACTAGGGTCTCTGTATTTTCTTGAACTTTGAGAACATTGCTGAGCTCCTCTGGAACAACCAGGAAGTGTGAGGGGAGACAAGCAATGGGTGTTGGGAGTTGCAGATATGTGCCCAGCTTCCCTATCCTCCAGTGGGATCATTCTGAGGTGAGTTCTGCCTGGTTCTTCAGAAGGTCTTAGTGGTACTGAGCTCCAATTGCCCACAGCAATAACCAGCTCTTATTTCATTGGCTTCTTTCCCTTCCCTGTTTCACTTTCCTTTGCTCCTGTTTCCTGGAAGCACTTCCCAAATAATCTACCTGCACTCAAGTCCCTATCTCAGGCTCTGTTCTCAGGACAAGTGGTTCAGAAAACCATCTTTCTACTTCAATGGTTATGTCTATGTTTTAACATATACTAAAATATAAGTAGCACACATAATAGCACAAAGGTGGAAATAATCCAAATGTCCATCATGGATAAATGGATAAACAATGTGGGATATACACTCAGTGGGGTATTATTCAGCCTTAAAAAGGGATGAACTTCAGATACAGGCTACAAAGTGAATGAACCTTGAGGAGATTATATTAAGTGAAATACGCAGACACAAATGGAACAATATTGTATTATTCTACCTATGCGGGCTATCCAGAATAGGTAAATTCATAGAGACAAAAAGTAGAATAGAGGTTACCAGGGACTGGAGGGGGTGGGTAATGGGGAGTTATTGTTTAATGGGTACAGAGTTTCTGTTTGGAATGATAAAAAATTCTGGAAATGGATTGTGGGTGATGGCTGTACAACAATGTGAATGTAGTTACTGCCACTGAATCATACATTAAAAATCCTTAAAATGGCAAAGTTTCTGATATACATGTCACCACAATAAAAAAAAACTTCAAACTTTTAAAAATACATAAATAGCACTTTATGACTCATGATTTCACAGATAATATTGCTTAGGACAAGGCTAAGATCAGTGAACCTATTTAACGTTTAAAATTTAGGAGAATCAAGATGGCGGAGGAGTGAGTGGAAGTCACACTGACCTCTTCCCAAGACCAACCTGGAATTACAACTAAATGGTGGAGAAATCACCTGGAACAAACAACTGAACAATAGCGAGAAAGGAGCCTTGTAACTTCGGAGACAGAAGAATCAGCTTTAGCGCAATCTAAACGGTAAGGAGTGCGGTAGAGACTCGAGAAGGTGGGCGGGGCGCCCACAGGCGGCAGCACTGGAAGGATATTGAAACGGCCAGTTGGATCCCCCTGAGAAGAGCGGGGTCTAAACCAAAAGCAGGGATCTCTAGGCCACAGCACCAGAGCCCAAAAAGTACACAGAAAACAGCCAGGTGCAAAAAGTGGCAGGGTTGCTCTCTGCCACAGACAGGCGGCTGGAGACGCAAAGAACTGTTTAAAGGACCAATGCATAAATATTTATTTGCAGCCACTTACCCTGGTCTCCGGCAAAGGTGGGAGCAGAGTGGGCTAGAGACACCTGAGGAGAGACTGGGGAAGGAGGCACTGGGGAGAGAACTGAGAGAGTAGCCGGCTGGATCTCGGTGCTGACTCATCCCCCATGCGGCAACAGCCATCTTGGTCTGGCAGAGACCACGCCCCCTGAGTGGCACCAGCGTCAAAGGACCCACTAGCCCCACCCCCAGGTGGGATTCCACCCCGCCCTGTGCTGACTAAGCTGCCTGCTGAGTACAGAGTGGCAGCCACAGACAGTAGATCCCTCGCTAAAGGGGGCGCACAGAAGTCTGGAGACAACTGAGGAGAGACTGGAGAAGGAGGCTTTGGGGAGAGAACAGAGAGAATAGCTGGCGGGATCCCAGTGCTGACTCCTCCCTTATACAGCTGCAGCTAGAGAGGTCCCAATTGCCCTCCCTGAGCTGTCTAAGGTGCCCTGCTGAGTGCAGAGTGAATAGATTAACAGCTGAAGGAGAAAGCCACAAAAAGTAGATTACTGGAAGTCTCGAACAGACTGCCTACGGTCAGACAGGGACAACATCTGACATCATCAGAGGCAGATCCAGAAAGCAAAAACAGTGGTCTCCAACCACAGAAGTTCACATCACAAAGTCAGGAAATCAAGGCAGATCGATTTAAGAATCAGAGCAAAACAGAAGATTCTCACAAATAATGGAAAGACAAAGAAATATGCCCCACTCAAAGGGAAAGAAGGAATCCCGAGAAAGGGAACTAATGAAATAGAGGCAAGTAAACTATCGGATATTGAATTCCAAACAACGGTTCTAAGGGAGCTCAATGAGCTCAGTCAGCTCAGAGAGAATTACCAAAAACTACAGGGAAACTACAAGGAACTTACTGCAAACTATGTCCGCATGAAAAAGGACACAGAAACTATCAATAAGAGACAAGAGGAAATGATGAATACAATTTCTGAATTGAAGAACACAGTAGAAGGAATTAAAGGCAGGATAGATGAAGCTGAGGACCAAATCAGCGAGCTGGAGGACAAGGTAGAAAAAAGCTCCCGAAAACAGCAAGAAAATGAAAAAAGACTCAAAAAGAATGAAGAACCATTGAGGGAAATGCAGGACAACCTGAAACATAATAATATCCGTATAATAAGGATTCCAGAAGGAGAAGAGGATGAGGGAGGGATAGAGAACCCGTTTGAAAAAGTAATGATGGAAAACTTCCCTATTTGGAGGAGAGAAAAAAATCACACAAGTCCAGGAAGCACAGAGGGTCCCATTCAAGAGGAACCCAATGAGGCCCACTCCAAGACACATCATCATTAAAATGGCAAATGTCAAAGACAAACAGAGAATCCTAAAGCAAGCAAGGGAGAAAGAGGTAGTAACATATAAGGAAGCCCTGATATGGCTAGCAGCTGACTTCTCAACAGAAGCACTGAAAGCCAGAAGGGAATGGCAAGAAATATTCCAAGTCATGAAAAGCAAAGGTCTGCAACCAAGACTGCTCTACCCAGCAAGGCTCTCAATTAAAATGGAAGGCGAAATAAGGAGTTTCCCAGACAAAAGAAGGCTAAAGGAATACACCTCCACCAAATCAGCATTGCAAAATATGCTAAAGGAACTGCTTTAAGATGAAGAAAGTTTCTATGAATAGCCAGTTTCTTTCAGAGTTGCCAATATTTGATATTACCAATATTTTTAATACTCATTAATCTGATTGTGACAATGACGTTATTTTAATTGTTCCTTTACTATTTGTTGAAACTAAGCCTGTTTTAGTATATTTCTTGCCTATTTCTATTTTTTTAAAATCTTTAAATGAATTTTTGGTATTCTTTATCCATTTATTGATTAAAAGTTTGTAGAACTTTTTTCCCTAAAAGAAAAGGAAAAAACCTATTAACCATGTTTTTAGATGTGTTTCAAATACTTTTCTATTCTATTCCTTGTCTTTTAACTTTTTAAAATATGTATATTACTATATAGTTAAATGTTTAATATAGTCATATTGTCAATATTTACTTTATAGATTCTGGGTTTGCATATTTTACTTCAGGGCATGAAAAATATTAGTTCTATTTTCTTCTAAAACTCCTTAGATTCTACATATTGATTTTTAACTCACCTGAATATTTCTTGTATAATGTGTGAAATAGGGTTCTATATTTGTCTTATTTCAAGTAATAGTGGTCTGTGCACCTTATTTGTTGAATAAGCCTTATTTTACCCATTGATTTGAAATATCAACTTAATCATATATTACATTGTCAGACAGATTATATACATTTGTCTCTAGAATGCTCATTATATTTCATTGATCTACTTGATTATTTCTGTGCAGGTGTCATGTTGGTTTAATTGCTGAGACTTCATAATCGTTTTAAATTTTTTAAATATTTTATAATTAACTCTGACATTTAAAAAATAAATAAAATCAATCTGCATTTAAGAAAGAAAGAAAGAGAGATGGAACTCCTACCTTTTGCAACAACATGGCTGGAACTGGAGAATATTAAGCTAAGTGAAATAAGCCAGTTGATTGAAGACAAATACCATATGATCTCACCTACAAGTGGACTCTATTCAACAAAATAAACTAATGAACAAAATAAGCCACCGGCACAGAGACAAGGAGCAAACGGAAAGTGACCAGAGGGGATGGGGAAAGAGGACAATGGTGGAAAGAAGGAGAAGGGACTAGACAAAGAACATGTATGAGTGACCCATGGACATGGACAACAGAGTGGGAATTGACTGTGGGAGTCGGGGGGGGGGTGGAATGGGTGGAGGGAGGTAAAGGGGTAAAAACTGAGACAATTGTAATAGAATAAATATGATTTATAAATTTAAAAAATAAAATAAAGTTTAAAGTTTATTTAAATAATAAAATGCGAAATAAATATTAGTACAGATTGTATGCTGATATGACAAAAATTGTGGAATTTAAATGATCAAAGTTTAGGAAACTCTACCCAAAATGAAATAAAATCCCCACTGCCTCACGGTCCCAGAGCCCCGCCCCTGCCCCATCCAACCTTCTCCTTTTCATAGTTAAACCTGTAAACACTTACTTCCTTGTCTGATTCCCCACTAGCCTGTAGGTTACGTGAAAGTAGTGACCGATCCCTTTGTTCCTTTCTGGATCCCAGCATGTAGCTTGTGGGAAGTGCTCAGTAAATACACATTCAATTAAATGGGATTGGATTCAAAGTTGTCAGGAAGATCTTTTAGAAGATGAGAGACTCCAAAAGTGAATAAAATTTGCTCAGGCAGCGAAGACAGAGTGTCTGAGGGAGACCTGTGGTGTATTCAGAGAGAGTGAGCTGTCATGCTGGGCTAGCAGAGGACGGGAGTGCAGGGTGTGGGAGGGTGTGTGTGCAGAGTGGTTGAGGAGGAAGATGGAAGGTGAAATGAGCCCTTGAATGCCAACTTAGGGCATCTGGATGAGTCACTGCAAGCCAATGGGAAGGCTGCCTGCCTCTCCCTTTTCCCCCAGAGACTCAAGTCTCAGCTACTTTCTAATACAGAAGACCTTACCTGGGGATGGTCTTCAGGGCATTTGTGACCCTTCATATTGTATGCAGGTTATTATATAAATGTACATTTTTCTGGGAAAAAGATCTATAACTTTCATCAGGTTCTAAAAGGAATTTGTGACCCCTCAAGGAGTGAGAATTTCCTGTCTCTCGGGGGAAATCCAGTTGGGTAGGGTCCCAATCAAATTGCCCTCTACCCCCATGGGCCTTGAACCTTGATAGGTGAGGGTGGAGGGGCCCACCCAAGAAGCTCAGCCACCATCCAGACCTCATAACCACCTGGATTGAGAATTGGGACCCAGGGAGCATAAATCAACTGCATCTCAAACCCCTGTTGGCTGAGGGGATGATGAGGTGTTGACCCCACCCCCCTCCTCGTGGTCCCTGGATCTCCAAGCTCCTCTCTTGGGGCTCTCAGTCATCACCTGGGTCTGAGCCCCAACAGCCTTTCACCCCATTCACTCCATACCAGCCCCGTCCCAAAGCACTAGGAGTCCCACCTCAGGGGTGGGGGCTGATCAACCCTTTCCCCAGTTACTCACACTTCTGAGCTACCTATCTTCTGCCAGAAGGGCCCCTGGCCAAAGGATACATGAGAGTCACTCCTTTCTCTGACCTCAGAGAGAGCATCTCCAGAATGGGGTCCCCTGGTCAGTCAGGATCATGAGTCCAAGTGGGTATGACCAGCAGCAACTGTGGGTTGTCCTCAGTTTGGTCTCTCTCTCAAGCCCCTCTTCCCCCCACCCCCCAGGAAGCTAGTCTACACATCCCTTTGGTGTCTGATCCAGGAAGATGTGGCTTAAAATCCCACTTCAGCCATTTGGCTAGATTCCTGCAAATCACTTCCTCGGGAAGCCTCCCTTTCCTTAGCTTTGAAATGGGGTTAATTCATTGAATCCTTTTAAACAAATAAAACCATGTCACCTCCCCCATGACAGGTTCCATTGTTTTAAAGGCTTAATACCCTTATATCTTCCTCTTGGAGATGCATGATTCATTGTTATAGTAAAGGTTTTGAGATCTTCACACAAAGGAAACCTGTTTCATTCCGTTTCACCCAGGGCTGGACTATGAGACCCAGCCTCTGTGCATAGCCAGTTGAGAAGCTCTGAGCTGGTGTCCATAAAGACAGCTCAGTGCCTGGCAGGCAGTAGATGCTCAATTAGCAGGCTCTGCTAATTGAAAGCGTTTCTCCAAACACTTTCCTCTTGAAGAGCCAGATATTCAGGAAACGTAGAAAATTAAGGTAACAGAGTCATCTTCCAGCCTCCTTGTGGGGTTTTCTGTGTCAACCCTGGGAGTGCCTTTCCGGGAGGGGCTGGAGAGACTACCAGCCAAGGCACAGCTTCCTGGGACCAGCTGGCTGATTCTGGGGAGGCCGCCCTGCCCTGCTGAAGGGGTGGATAAATCCTGCCAGATTCGAATGCTTGCTAATTCTCCTGAGGATTTCTCTTCTGACAGCCAAGACCCACCCACCCATTAGCAGGGACTCAGTGGCCAACACAGTGAGAAGGGAAAATCAGTGAAAAGGAAACAAACCAATAAACAGAGTCCACCCACTATCAGAGCCCCCAGAGCTGCAGGAGCCAAATTTGGGGGTGGGACCCACAGGGCCGGGACCTCTGTTGTGTGGCCACAGAGACCCAATGGGGCTGCCTTTCGATGCTCCCCAGACCACTCTCTGCACATCCTGTCCTCCCCCACCATCATGTCCACTGATTAAGGCAGTGTTTCCTACTACAGCATAAACGAATGCATTATGTCTTTGTTATGCTAATGTCATAGCAAGACGCAATTCAAATAGCACTTCCAGAAAAATTAAGTATGTTCATTGACATAGTGAAATGTTTTCACCCTCGATGTAACCTTCACAGATTCTGTACAAAATCCATCAGTCAGTGAGCTATTCACTTGTGAATGCTTAGCAATTATTATGCTAATGCATCACAATGCATTACAGCAAATTCTCTGTAAGTGGCAGGAAGTGCAGCTGCCTGGTACACACCGCACCCAGATTACCAGAGCATCTATCAACATAGAGCGTCATCATCACATGTGGAGTCTGCCTACGTTTTGATCTCTGCTTGGAGAAGTGGACCTCCCAAGCTCGGGGACTGAACTAGAAAGCACATATCAACACACCTTTGGAGTTCTCCTAGCAGGGAGGTGTATCAGTTAGCTATGCTGCATAACAAACCACTACAAAACTCAGTGGCTTTAAGCAATAAACATTTGCTGTTGCTCAGAAGTCTATGGATCAACTGCATGATTCTGCTGAGGTAGGTTAGGCTAGGCAGACCCAGGCTGGGTTCATTCATGCATCTGTGATCTGTAGGGGCTAGCTGTTCTCCGATGGCCTCATTTAATGACTAGAAACTAGCTTACTATCAACTCGGACAAAGGGGCTAACCTAGCCACCTGTCTCTTATCATTCAGTAAGCAGGCCAGTCTGGGTCACATGGCAGTAATAAGATTCCAAGAGATAGGAGTAGGGTGAGAGAGAAAGCATGCAAGGAGTCTTGAAGTCTAGGCTTAGAATTGGCACAATGTCCCTTTTACACATTTTACTGGGCAAAAGAGACTTCACTGCCTGATGAGAGATGCTCCAGTCACCTCCCATTGCTTAGATCATGGATACATGGAGGAATAAAAACATGGAGTTATTTGCCAGCAACCTACTCCCGAAGCTGCCTGCACTATACATATTTAACACCAGGAGAGGCTGGCCTTGACCATGCGGATGCCACCTCATGATGTCGGGGAAGCACAGCCCGCTAGTGGGTCAGGGACAGATGAATCGCTATTGGGTATGGTGACTTGTATAAACTAAATTGCCCTTCAAAGGGCGGTATCCAGCCCCAGACTAACGGGCCAGTCACTGAGACAGAAGAGGAATCCAGGTGCACCAGCCCTCACTGTAATATGAGCTCTGACTGTGGGGTTAGCTTGCACAGAACCACTCACACTCCCTCATTGGGACACACGGCATGGGCTAGTGACCCAACAACAGACCAGTTAGGTCTTTCCTGTGGCTTGGGGTTGGTGTCCAGTTCTGTTGCACCCAATTCAAAGACCTGGTTTTGGCCACCCACCACAAACAACTGCACAGTCGTATCTAGAGGGCCTGGAGCTTGGATGTCTGGTGCAGGAGCGCTCTAGGTCTAGAATAAGCTGGTTATGTGTCTGCACTAATTACACCTCCTCCAAGGGGAGCGGCCCCATTCATAGCCTTGCTGCCTGAGAGCTCATGCTTTAGATCACATCCTCCTTGGACCCAGCTGATTAGACAAAAGGGCAGTTACTTGACCCAAAGACAAAGAGTCTATAACCTGGGTCAAAAAAAGGAGTTGACCCAATCAGATTTATTCTCTTGGGAATCTGAATTAAGAAACACAAAAAACATTTGCTGGTCAGTGGCAGGAGCTATGGATGAAAGATCAAGCCACCAAGGGCATGATGGGCCACAGGAAGCCCAAGTGGTGGGGCACAGAAGCTGTGGATTGCAGAGGATGGAGATGGAGAGAGGTGAACAGGGAGGACTCATATTTCATGGGGCTGAAACCACATTGGTCCTGAGATAGGAGGTGGTGGGGAAGGAGGGAGGGAGGGAGGGAGGGAGGGAGGGAGGAAGAAGGAGAAGGAGAGGGAGAGGCTGCTCTTCAGAGCCCCATGGATTCTGAAGGCTTTCTAGTAACAGTTCCAATCCACATGCATCTTGACAATAAGCTCTCTTAAGTGGACTTCTATTTCTTGTAACTCAACAAACCCGACCGCAGCACTCCTCAAGCTCAAGTGCTTCAACAAGCATGTCTGGATCTCCTCGTGTCCTTCCCAGTTTTCTAGTGAAGCTCCGTTTGAATGAGTCTGACTTCACTGGAGCAGAAGCGGCAGGACCCAACCATGGTCTCTCAACTTGTTCTCCACACAGTAACCGAAGAGATGTTTTTAAAATTCAAATCTGAGCAGGCCATAGCCCTGCTTAAAACCTTTGGACTCTTCCCATCACTCTTAAGATAAACCCCAAATCCTCCCGAGGCCTACAGAGCTCATTGTGGTTTGGCTGCTGCCTATCCCTCAGCCGACCTCTCACCTCAATGCCCCTCCCCTGCTAGTGGTTCCATGGTGGCACCCAGCTTCCCATGGCATGAATATGCAGTGCTTCTTTTTGCCAGGATCTTTGCTCCTGCTGCTCCCCCTGTCTGCAGCACCCTCCCTCCTCCCGGGGTGCCATTTGCCCCTCTGGCTACTGGGGCCAGTTTGTGTGGTTTGGATAACGGACATCCTTGAGGGCACCTGAATCCTTCCCATGCAGACTCAAGGCCTCACCTACACTGGAAGGTGCTAACAACAGGTACCAGGAATGCTCCAGGCCCCACCCACCCAGGGTCAGCCCTGCCCACTGCCCACCCAAAGACTTAGGAAAGTGTGGCTTCCCTCAGTGGGGCTGGTTCATCTCTCTTCCACACTCCACCCCTGGGGAAGAAAGCAAAGACCATAGCAATAAGAGTAAGTTTAGGGTCCACAGCACCAGGAAATTCCTTACTAGATATCCTGATTGAATAGGTCCACTCAGCAGATAAAAACTTGCAAAATCCCAGCCTGGAACCATTTGAAGGACTGTCTTGCTCTTTTACTTGCAGATGAAGAAACTTAAGCTCCTAACATCCATCTGTCCTTCTTCCCCATTTCTGTTCTATTGGCTTGGCCATAAGAACAATGAGCTGATGGCTATATCCCAAGAAAATGACGGCCACAGCTGCAATTTACTGAATGCTGATCATACGCCAGGCACCATGCTAAATGTGACATGGGTGATTTTACTTCATTCTTACAAAAATACATTAATCAGATGAAGAAACGGGCTCACAGAGGGTTTAAGTGTCCCTCCCTTGCTAACTGGTGATGGTTTTTAAACGCAGGCAGTCTTGCTCCAGAACTAATGCCTGCCCCACTATCCTGAGCCTCTTCAGTCAATGCCGGCCAATCTGGGGCTTCTTCATGGAAGCCACTAGCTGGAGGTGTGTGAAGAGAGAGGGAGCCAGCTGGTGCTCACCTGCTGTTACCACAGAGCTCTGAGCTGGGTCTCTGGGAGGAGAAGTGGGTCTCCTGTCACCACAACTGGTTACCCAGTGATCAGGGAGGTGGGGTGCAGGGGGGTGAGCCAGCCAGAGTCAGGGGTGACCAAAGGGAAGGTAAAAGGAATCACCATTGCAGCTCGATTTAAACGATGCTTTGAGATTCCGCATAGCCACAGTGAGGTGGAGATTACTGGTCTCACTTTACAACTGAGAAAACTGAGTCTTGGAGAGAAGACTTTGTCTCCTAGCACACCGTGGGTGCAGCCAGGCCTGTCTGATAGGGCTCTGCTTGTCATCTGCTCCCTTTTACCTCTCAGAAGTCAGCCTGGTCATTCCTCTGGGAGGGGTCAAAGAGAGGAGTGAGAAATGCCACGTCTTTATCACTCTGTTTATTCTTTCTGGGAGGCTGTGCAGGCTGCCTATGGCATTCATGCAGTAAATGTTTTTGAGAATCTACTATGTGCGAGACACAGTTCTAGGCACAGAGGCTATGATGCTGAACACAATCCCTCCTGGAGTCGAGAGTCCCCTTGAGGGGATCAGATTTTAAACCAATAAACAAAATGTCATGTCAAGTAACAAATGACACTAAGCCCAACTGCGAGGGAACAGTGTATCTCTGTGTCCCTGGGGTGTGTCTGCAAAGAAAGGTGAAGCTACAAACGGGGAGCCTAGAGGAGGTGCTGAGAGTGGGAAAAAGTCCTCCCTGGGGACCCTGACCTGCTCCCAAGTCCTCCCCACTCCCCCTGGCTCCCCGCTGACTCCTGCTGCTGCCACCTCAGCTAGCTCAGCCAGCACAGGTGAGGACACTCTGGAAGACGTATTTCCTACACATTCTCAGAGCAATGTCCCAGTCTGTCCAGGTGGACTGGCTGGGGCAGGTACAGTGGGTAGGTGGGTGCTGGTGGAGGCAGATCCCCAGAACAGGACGTGCCCAGTGGCTGTGTTCCTCCAGGGCTGGAGTCTCACATGCAGTTACTGCTCCTACAGCTTCCAGGGGAGGGGACCTGGCTTGGCCCACCACTCAGAGAGGGCGAGTGGGGAGGACACAGAGCTCTTGGGAAAGGCCACTTGGTGGAGAGCTGGCCCCCGACGGCCTTGGGCCCTTACTCCTCAAAGTGTGGTGCTTGGACCACATGACACCAGCACTGCCTGGGGGTTTGTTAGAAATGCAGAGTCTCGGGCTCCCCCCGGTCCCCTAGAATCAGATCTATGAAAAATCCATTTGTTCAAGTTGCAGCAGCATTGCCTTCAGTCACAAACCTAAAGGAAACTTTCAGTGGGAATGCAGGGAGGGGGCAGGAAGCGGGCAGGGAGAGAGTAGTGCCCTCTCCAAGGCCCACCGGCCAAGCCTTCTAAGGGCAGGTCCAGGGTGGAAGTGTCTAAAGCGGTTAGAAAGATAAGCAGAGGAGGGAGGAGAGGTGGAGAGAGCTCTGAGGCCAAAGAGGAAGGGAAGGAGGTGAGCAGGAAGTGGGGGAGGAGGCGAAGGAGGGGAAGAGGCTGCCAACAAGTAGGGCAAGGAGCCCACTGCAGCTCTCAGCAGGCCGCTGACAACTCCCCGGAGCCCCATCGTCTCCACGGACAATTAAAACAGTTAAAACCCAGCTGTCTCCCAGTGAGCCTGGCAGCCTGGGCCCACCTGCAGCTGGGTGGCTCTTGCTCAGCCCCCTTCTTGTGGCACACACGATGCTCTCTTGCACAGTTACACAATGATGTGTCTCCTCCAATGCTTACACACACGGCAGTGCACCATGTATGTGCACACCCAAGCAGTGGGCAGATTCTCCTCGCCCCTCCTGCCAACACCGCTGCCCGCCACCCGAGAGCGGCCTGTGCTCCTGCAACGGCTCCCTCTCTCCGCATGGTGTTCAGTGCACCTGGCTGTAGTAAGTGACCCTCTCAGGCAGCCAGAGATCCTGCTCCAGTTCCCTAAATGGCTACTTCCTATTTACCCAAACTCAGGGACTTATGGCCTCTGAGAGTCACGAAGACTGAGTCAGCGTAGGTAATGAGGTGTTTAAGAAGGTGTTATTTTAACTGAGCCTGGGTCTAGCAAGAAAGGGTGGTGTGGGGATAAAGAGGGGTAGCACCAAAGCCTTGGGCTTGGCAGCCAGGAGGGGGGGAGAAGAAGGCAGTGCATCGCTGTTGGGGGCTGCCCGGGGATGAGCACCAGACCGCATCCCTTCCACGGCACTCTCTCTGGCCGGGCTGGCGGGGCGCTGCCTTCACGCCAGAATCATCAGGCCACGTGGGCAGTGAAGGCACGGGGCCCAGGCCAGGAAGGCCACAGGAGACACTGAGAGCTGGCTGAGAATTAATCAGGGCGTTCCAGGCCGCGGGGCCATCTCGGGCAGAGCCTGGTTGGTGCATACAGAGCAGGTAGGTGAGGAAGCAGTAGAACCAGGCTGGACAGGAGGCTGGGACATAGCTTGAAGCCGGGCAGGGACTGGCATGGGGGTCATGGGCTCCATGAAGCCCAGGCAGGAGCAGAAAGAACATGCTGGACACTGACACTCAGAGCACCTCCAAACAGGGTCACCCCCATGGCATATGCTCAAGAGTGCTGGGGTTAGGGACAGCTTCCAGCTCGAGAGACCATGAGGTAGACCAGAGGGAACCGAGAGAAGACTGAGGTCACCAAGGAGGGGATGGGGGAAGGGAACAGAGGGCCAGAGTGAGGACAGGTGGAGCCTTTCCCTTTAGAGGCAGAGATGAGGCATTGTGGGGAGCTCCTCTTGCCTTGCCTTGTCCCCTCCTCAAGCTCCAAGGCAGTTCCTATCCCCAATACGGCTGCCTGAAGTGCTGCAAACCTTGTGTTACCCTGCAGCTGGAGCTCACGGAGCACCCTCCACTAGCCATAGCCCCCTCCTGTGTGCCTGCCTCCCAGGGTCTGCCATCACTCTGGGCCTCGCGCCTCGGAGCAGCCTTCATGGAGAGCGCCTGGTGCTCGGGGGTGGAGGCAGCAAGAGCGGGCACGGTGAACTTCATACCCGTGTGTATGAATACCATGCACAGAAAGGTGTGTGCAGAATGGACACACACATGACACTTGTGCTTCTAATCCTCTTCGGCTTCCTTTATCTCTGCTGGACAGAAGGTGGGAGTGTTGCCCATTCCCAAGATGACTATGACAGGTCTCAGGTGTGGCAGTGGGATGACCTTTCCCCACTAGGGCATCTCAGGGTATAGGAAAGGCCCTGGGATCTTGGCCTTCCTCCCACGTCATAGCCAAGGCCAAAAGGCAGAAGATGACGGCTCGTCAGAGGCTTTTCCCTCAGCCCCCAGCTGCAGTAATTAGACTGCAAAGGTACTCCTGCTTCCTGCCCTCTAGGCTGTGGCTGGCCTCGGCCACCCCCAGACCTCCTGGCACAAATCTAGAATTGTGTGTGGGCTCTCTCTGCCCCCATTACACATGACACACTTCGGGCCCTTCTCTGTCTGATATTCCCCAAAGTAGGACCCTCAATGAAGGCTGTGGGCAGCCCCCTTGCCGTTGATTTCCCTCCCACCCCCTCACTGTGGTGTTTCTGTGAAGCTGTGGGGCAGGGGCTGTGGGGAAACATGCTGGCTGCAGGAGAAGGCACGGAAGTCTCCCTGGCACGCAGCTCCCACCCCAGCCACTCCTCACCTAGCCCAAGAAGAAGGGAACCCCACCTTTCAGCCTTGAAGAGCCCTCAACCTACCCCAGGGACTCAGACTCACTGTCTCCTCCTCTGAGTTTCCAAGAAGAATCCTAAGGAGCCAACTTAGGTGCCCAAGAATACAAGGTTATTGCAAAAAATGCATACTTCTGAGTTCTGAAGCTCCATGTGAGCACAGAATGCTGTTTTTCAACATCCATTCAGCAGCCTGTCCACCCATCCATCTACACACTCACACACCAGCCCTCCTCATATCCCTCTTTCCGTCTTTGCCTCCCTCAGTCATCCATCTATCCATCCATCCATTCATTCATCCTCCCATCTACCTATCCATCACTCAGCCCACCCATCCCTCAGTTCATCCTTAAATCCATCCATCCACCTATTCATCCATCCATCTATTCATCCATGCAATAACTCAGGTCATGTCCCCTGAGCTGTGGCTGTGCCAGGCCCTGGACTCTGAAAACAAAGAAGATGAACTGACACAGTCCCTGCCCTCAAGAAGCTCGCAGCCTGGTCAGGGACTAGATGAGGAGACAGATAAATGACAAGACAATGGGATAAGTGCAATTACCAGGCTATGAACAAAGAACTGTGGCAATACACCGGCCAAAGCCTGGAGGAGCTGGGGAAGACTTGGCAGAGGAGGTGACATTTCGGCTGAGTCTTGAAGAATGAGTGGCAGTCTTCCAGCCGGAGATGTGGGGGAGAGTTCATTCCCACATTCCTCAGAAATGGCTTGTGACAGTTTTAGCTCTACAACTTAGAACTTCGGAGTTCAAACTAAATCCTCCCCTGCCACAGAACTGGAATCCAAAGCAGTCATTTTAGACTTTGAACTAGGAATTGGGGCCTCACAGAAAAACAGTCACCTGCCCCTCTCAAGAACATTATCTTCCCCTAGAAATTCCAACACACGCATTTATTTAGGTGGCTATGTGGTCACTCCGCCCAGCTGGACACTCCCTTCCCCTCTCACAGAAATTCCAATCCAGGCTGCACCATCAAAAGCAGAACCCAAAACAATAGACATGCCATGTCCAAAGTCAAGCCAGTGAGTTGAGGAGGCAGAGTTCAAAGGTCTCGGCTCCAAGCCCCTTAGGTGATCAGTGCTGTGGTTCAACGTCATGTCTGCCTCGTAGAGTTTCTCCTAGAAGCAGACTCTGAAACAAGGATTTGAGTTCAGGTAGTTGATTAGGAGGTGATGCCAGAAACACGGTGAAGAAAAGGGAAGTGAGGCAGGGAAGGGAGCCCAAAATGGGAATGCAGTTGAGTAGATTATGGCCAAGGGCAACTTGGGCTCAGTCCCATGGAAAAGTTCTGGGAGACGATAGACTCTGCCCTGGGATTATTCCACCAGAGAAGTGAAGAGGCCCCACTTTACCCTCTGATTCCTGCCCACCACTGGCTGAAGGCTGCTCCTGCAGCACCAGCACCCAGCGCTCTGACCTGGGGCGGGGTCTCGGGTGCTTGCCTCAAAACCCTGCTGGCAGGACTGGAATGGTAAGTGCCATTCCAGGCCCAGCACCCACAGCATCTGCTGCAATGCCCATGCCAGGACACCCTCTGGCCATGACAGGGAGGGACGATTGTCTTTTAGAATGAGGAAAGTCTTACATTTCAGACACTCAAAAAAACCTAGAGAAGTGGGAAGGTGCAACTCTGAACAGTGATCAGTGACGACTCCCACAGATAAATGACACCTAGCTGTCAAATGCCTGTCCTCATAGAACTCAGGCAGGATACAAAAGGCACCAAGACAGAGATGCCACAGAGCTTTAATGCAAATGGAAAAGATGGGCCTGGGCCCCATCCTCCCAGAACCCCCACCCGCCTGGTCCCTGGGACATCACCCTGGAGCACAAGGCAGGGTGGCAGTGGGGCAGTGCTGTCTGCGGTTGGCAGAGCTGCCATCCCACCTGCGGGGCAGCGGGATGTGGACGGGCTGGTTTGGTGATGAGAAGCACCTGAAATCTCTGCTGAGCGCCCAAGCCCACTCAGAGACGCTGATGGCAGGGCAAGAAGAAGCTGTGGCTGCCAGCCAGATGGGCAGAGATCAGAGAGTCTGTTCTGTGGGAGGACTTGCACTTGCCCAGATCTCACGTAAGGGCAGAATAACTTTCCTCCAGAGCGTTGCAAAGTGAAACTCCACAAAGTGCCGAGTCACAGAAAACGCCAAGATTCTTCACACATAGAATAATGAGGCAATAAAATTCAACCGTAAAGTTAAATAATTTACCATAAATATCTAAAGCTCTCAAATTATTCTCTACATTAACTGCCTATGTTTAAAATGATCTTTGCATTCACTGTGTCACAGATGGCAAAAGCAGACAAGAGAGTCCTTGACAACTCTAACTGCAATTAGCCCTTCCCAGCTGCGGTGATTTAAAGGCCTTTTCAGTTAAGCTGAATGAGACACCCGTGCTTTATAAATAAAGCCTTTACCAGGGTTGACAATGAAGTATTTGAAACGTACAGGCCCGAGCTGGTGGGGAGGGGTAGCGGGAGCATACTGTCACTACATCCTCAAACCGAAGCTCTACATGGCCCTCAACCCATCTCCCACGTGATGCTTACACAGGCTCCTCCTCCTTCCCATGAGGGCAGCTCCCCATCCCTTCAACACGCTCCTCCTGACTCCCCACAGACACAGCCCCTAGCCCACCTCATACTCCTGCACACTTTGTCCACATCCCTGCAGCTGAGCACATGCACGCCCCTTCCTTCACACATATGTATACAAGCGTCTCCACCGTTGCACTCACAGGCACATGCACCATCACTCCCTTCTCCATGTTTATGCACGTGTGTACCCACGTGCGCACACACCCTCACACACACACACACACAGCTAAGAATGCCACGCATCTCCAAGAAAGGCGCCCTGGGCTAAAGGCCATATGAGGCCAACTGTCTTGGTGGGAGACCCAACCGCCAGCGTTTGTGGCCCAGGAGCCCTCGCCCACGGCTCTGGCTGACAGAGAAGGAGGAGAGCTTCCTGTGCTGGCGGGGTGGAGTTGCCCTTCAACAAGACTCCAGCACCTTGGCGATGGGAGGTAGGAGGAGGAGGAAGTGTGCGAAAGAGGTCAAGGTTACCCTCTGATTGCTGCGGAGAGCTCCTCCCCGGGGCCTGGCTGGTTAATTGCTTGGAGTCTGGTGTGGTGGAGGGAGCTGTCAGCAAACCAGCCCCTCTGAATCACCAGCTCATCTCTGGGATCCTTGTAGGGGAGCCTGGGCCCCCACTGCTTCCTAGCCTCGCCTACCACACAGTGGACCTGGCCTAGGAAGGCATGGCTGTCCCTTGTGCTCACCCACTTGGGGTCCAAAGGTCCTCTTCCTGCATATCTTGCTGGGGCCAGAGCTTGTCCCAAACATGGCCTCAGCGGAAGGAGTCCTAACGCACAGCCTCTCCCACCTGGCACCCGCAACGCAGTGACAACCACACCCCTCTTCTACTGAGCAGTTACTGCATCCCGGGTCCCGTTCTAAACTAAGCTTAGCGCTCCCCTCTGAGTCTCATGAACATTCTGTGACTGAGAGATTATTCTTCCTCATCCTGTTTTTAGAATGGGGAAGTGACACACGGGGAGGGTTAAGTAACTTGTCTTAAGATCTTAGACCAAGTAAGAGGGACGTAGGGATTCGAACCCAAGCAGCCCAGCTTCAGGGTGCATGTCTTTCAGCACTACACCCTGACAAGGCTCTCACTGCCTACCCGCCAGGCCCCTGTCCTGACTACAGCCGTCCAGAACCCGCACCTGCCAGGCTGAGCCCTGAGTCCTTCCCAGCCCTCCCAGCTGCCTCCTTAGACTTGGGGTCTTGTTCCTGAAATGTGAGCCGGCACCGACAATCATAATGTTCCATCTGCTTGGGCACAACCTGTCCTCACCCCATCCTGCTGTGTCCACTGGGCTAGGCTTTCCCTGCACAGCCATGTCTCTACTAGCTGGGCCCCCATCACAAGATCCTGCTTTACTTCCCAGCTTAGAAGGGCCAGTACCCTTGCACCAGCAATGTCCCCACATCTCTCGGGGTGGGGGGCAGCGATGTCCCCATTTCCTGGAGGCTGGGAGCACTCCCGGAGTTGCTGACTCCAGGCAGCCTCTGAGGCTGCTGGGAGGCCTGGCCCGAAGTTCTAGAGAAGCGTTTCGATCCCTGAAGGTCTCCACCAAGACAAAGTCCCATTAATTTGCTGCTTTTGATATTTGAGTTCCAGGGAACTGCCTGCGCTGGGGCCCAGCTTAAAAAGAAGTAAAGCAAAACTTCTCTCATGACACATAAAGGCATTTACGGGATCTTGAGATTCGTTACGGGAATGGGAGGTACGTATGAATACAGTCACACTGGTGTGAGGTCCACAGCAGAGGGGTGGCTACACACTGCCCCCACCCCCAGCCCTGCCAGTGCCCGGGCAGCTGATGGCAGCTAGAGTTCCAGGGGGTGGGGAGGGCACCCCCCAGGGACCACTGGGATCAGAGGAGAAGGAGAGCTGCGTACCTGCAGTCTCAAGCCCAGGTGGTGCTGGGGCCATGAACCTCCTGGTACAGGGCAAGGATTTTGCCTCCCCAGTTCCTGTGGGTGTGGAGACTGGGCCCTGGGCCCCGATCCACCTGCATCACCCTGCTTCCCAGCTGCCTCTTCCCTGGTGTGTGTGGTGGGGAGGGGGAATGGGAGGCTATAGATTACTCTGAGTTGCCTGTGGGACATGAGCTCCAGATCAGCACTGTCACTTCCTTGCTGTGTGACCTTAGGAGAGTAACTTCACCTCTCTGAGCCTGCCTTCTTATTCATAAACTAGGAATAACACCTTCACCGCCCCCAGTGGCCAGGATTCAATGAGCTCATGCATGTGGGGCGCCTAGCACAGCACTGGTACCTCGTAGGTACTGTCAGCAACTTTACTCCTCCTTCCCTCTCTGGGACTTCATCGCGGGAGTCCTGACCATCGCAGGTCAGGGCCTGAAGGGGCCATACAAATCATCTTTTTTAGTTTTTTATCCTCACCTGAGGATATGCTTATTGATTTTAGAGAGGGGAAGAGAGGGAGAGAGAAAAAAACATCAGTTGGTTGCCTCTTCTATACACCCCGACCAGGGACCAAACCTGCAACCCAGGCATGTGCCCTGACCAGGAATTGAACCTGCAACCTTTTGGTTTATGGAATGACACACAACTAGCTGAGCCACACCAGCCAGGGCACAAACAATCTTCTTTAACTCTTGCATTGACAGGCCCCAAGATAGGCAGTGAGCAGCCCCCGTTACACAGTGGCAGAGGCCGGGCCCACCCTTCCTTGGCTGCCCTCATTCGCTCACCTCCACAAGATGCTGCTTATGAGCTTCCTGACAATAGCCCTCATTTTCCAGATGAAAAAATAACAGGCTGGGGAAGAGAAGTAGTGTGCCCATCCCTGGCCACACCACCAGCAAGGGGAGAAGCTGGACTCCCAACCAGGTTCCTCACACTCCAAAACCAGCTCTCCCCAGGAACCTGCTTTTTCCCAACTAAACTCTGATCCTTGCGGGCTGAAGTCTCAGGATCTTTGCCTCTCCCAGGGAAAGCCGAGGGTGCAGCTAAGGTCCAGGAAGCAAGAGGGGACCAAAAGAGCAAAGGCTGTCAGCCAGGTGGTGGGGAGGCCCCGCCTGGGAGCAGTGTGCAAGCCTCGTATCCTGGTGTGCTCCTGCAGGCTGCCCCTGATGGGAAAGCCATCGTGTAGGCATAGCTTGGAGCCGTGTGCTGGGGAATGACGTGAATGCGTAAAGTGCTCAGAAAAGGTCCTGAGCTGTCCTCAGCTGCTCCTAACGACAGAGAGCGCGTGGCTTGCCAGGGAGGGCACACAGGGTGAGGATGGGCCATGGGCCTCTGGGCAGGCCGAGGCCCGGCAGAAGGAGGGAGGCCTGACATGGACGGCTCCCAGAGGAAAGCCTGACTCTTGCTCTCCCGGGAGCTGGCGCCCTTCCTGTTGGCTTTTCCTTGTGTTCGAGTTTACTGATCACCTACAACGAGCAGACCCCAGGGCATAGAGATGAACAAGATGCCACTTTTCTGCCCTTCCGAGAGTTTGGGGAAGTAAGGGAGACGGATTTCACCAAAGGAAGAGTACCCAGGTGAGAGAAGTCTTAAGGCAGGAGGTGCAAGGAAGACGCCAGGCGTTTAGTGAGGCAGGACCCCAGGGCCTGTGGGGGCAGGAGGAGGCTGGAGAAGAGCCTGTGGGTGAGATTATAAAGGGCCTTGAATGCCTGGCTTGGGAGGTTAAACCTTAACCTGAGGGCAATAGGGGGCCATGGAAGGACTGGAAGCAGAAGAGGGCCGTGATCAAATATTCATATTAGGAATGTCAAATTCTGGTGGCGGAATAGTAGGAGAATGATTGGGTGGACCCCTTAGAACACACTGAGTTCAGGTGGGAGACAGAGCCAGTGATGACTGAGGCAGTGGTAATGGGAAGACGGGAGGCAGAGACCCATCAGGTGTGAAGGGTGAGTGAGCACGTGCTCCTACTGGGACGCGGTGGATAGCGGTACTTTTAAGCACCGTCATGAGCAATAATGAAAATAGTTCACATTCATGGGGCACCGACTCTGTGTCAGGACCTGTTCTGAGCACTTTACATGCATTAACTCCATGGATCCTCACAACATCGTGAGGGAGGTTCACCATCTTGATCCCCATTTTATAGATTACAATGCTCAGGCACAAAGAGGCTAAGTAGCTTCTCAAGGCCATAGCTAGTAAGTGGTGAGCCAGGACTAGACCTCTGTCTGATCCCAGGGTCCGAGCTCATACCATGTTACTGTAGTTCTGGGCTCAGAGGATAAGGTCAGTGCTGGACATGGTGAGTCTGAGGTGTCCTGGGACATCTGGGTGGGCAAACAGGGAGGCAATGTGGGCCTGAGGCTCAGGAGGGATGGACGGTCTGCAGGCATCAGGAGATAGAGCCCTGGGTGAGGTCATAAAGGGGACATTCAATAGATCAGCCACAGAAGGAGAGCCGGGAAGGCTGACCAAGTGTGGCAAATCTAGGGTGCCACCTGCCTGAGTGCCATGGGAGAGCGCCCAGGCCTGGTGCGAGGAGCGTCCCCGCTGCGGTCCGGAGGCTGGCTTCGCTGAGTCCTAGTTGCCTCCTGCTGGATGTGCATCTTCGAATCAATATCTTAACTCTCTGAGAATTTGAGCTCATCTCCCATTAAATAGAGGCATTAGCACCACTCCGCTCATCGGGCATTTAGGATAAAATGCAATAGAACATTCAAAAGCCTTTTGTTAGCAGGACATCTGATGGATATTAATAAGCACCCTTGCAGTAATGGTAATGCGATGTGAATCTGGACAAGGTGTGTGTAGTGACACGTATGAGACAGAGAGGGGGTGTGGTGGATGCTGCGACGACCACCCAGATCCCCTGTAGGAAGAAAGATGGTTCTCCCACTGCCAGGACGGCCCTCAGCCAGCAGCCTGCTTTGAGGACTGAGTCAGCTGAAGAAAACGGCTTCACCCACAGTCATGTCTCCTTCCCGGGGTGGCCCGTGTAGAACAGCTGATCAGCGCTCTCCTCCCTGTGCGGTTCAACTGGGAGGGGCCAGCCAGGCACCGGAGCTCCTCAGGGGATTTGCAGAGGCCCCTGTTGCCACGGCATTGCAGCAACATTTCGCTCTGCCAAATCCTGCTTCCTCGCCTCCCTTCCACAGCGGGGGTCCCCAGCACACTCCCTTATAAATGCCTGGCCAGGAGATCACCAAGCCCACGCTTGCTCAACACCAGTGACAGAGAGACTCCACCTCCCTGAGCACGCTGCCCTTCGGTGCATGGTACTGGACATTGTCTGGTTCTCTCACCAGAGAGCTGCATTGGCATTTCTAAGGGCCCCACACGTCATCCAGCTATGTGGTCAACGCCAAGCAGGGTTATCTCCCTTCCCATTTCTTAGCTCGGTGGCCTGGACAGGTTAGTTCACTCTGAGCTTCAGTCTTGCCACCCTACGGCACACAGGTGGGGTGGTAGCTCCTGGAGTGCTTCTACAGAGCTCTGCACACTGCCTGGTACATAGCACGGGCTCTGTCCTCAAACCGTCTGACCATGACATGTTCTCATTCCCAGTTTCTTCAATAATTATACAAAGGTCCAGGTTTCAAGTTATTTTAAGCTGAGCAACCTTAAGCATGTTAATCTCTCGGTTCTTCATCTTTTTAATCTATGAATTGGCATCAGTATCCTAGGGTTATTGTGAAGATGAGTGATCTAATCCATGGAACACTTGTAGACCAGTGTTTTGTATGCATGAGGTTATCAATAAATGTCACCTCTTACCTTCAGAACTCTTTTAGCAGTTGGTACCAAGAACTAAATGCAATATGACTGGCTATGATCTGTCCCATGCACAGCAATACAGTCCGATCGCCTCCCACTTTAGATCCTTTACTTTAATAATGCTGCCCAGAATTTTGGAGAATGATTCTTTTCAGCCACCACACCACACTGAGTATCATTCTAAGATTTATGGCAACAAAACACAACACAGCAAAACAAAAAGCACCCCCGCAACTTCTCATACACACTTTCGGAGCATGTCTTTGCCTTTGACTCCGGTTGGATTCTGAACTGGTGTGCGTGCACCGCCTTTATCTCTGCCACAGCTGGCCTTGCTCGATTTCATTCAGCCTCGTGAAAGCCCTTCACAAACAGAAAAGCCGAGAGGGGTCACAGATGCGATGGACAGACACGGCCAGTGACCTTTGCAGAGCAGTGGGAACGGAGAAAGAGCTGCCGGAGACTGGACCCGTGCAGATGCTCACAGGGGACGGGAGTGGTGTTGTGAAAACTACAGAGTCGTCAACACCCTTGTAACTGTTGCTGCTGTCATCCAGTGTAATCGCAATTTCCCACAACTTCACATTCCACGTGAAATTAATAAGCATACTTATACCGCCTGCCACACTATCAGTAATAACAATGATCATTATTGTTCATGGTGGTCACATTCAATCCACCACGTGTCGAAAGGGCAGTTCTCGGGAACCTCTTTTTTGCCTCTTGTGACCTGACCACCTCTCCTGGGGCTTCAAATGATTGGCTAAGGCTCATAACCCATCCACAGGTTAGCCAAGGCCCGTGACAATGGCTTCACATGAAAAGTTGATGGTCCTATCAGATTTCTTCCTCTAAGAATCTGAACTGGGCAATGCTGAGCATGAAGAAACTGGCAGTGGGAGGTTGGAGAGGACGGACTGGTCACGACGGACCATGTGCAAGTAACAGGCACAGGGTGGGGCAGGAACAATGTGTGCGTGGAAGCTCTGAGGCAGAGAACAAGGTAAGGAGGGGCCGGGCAGTCAGGAAAGCACGGCAAGCGCAGGGAACCTGAGTCTTGTCCATGGAGCACTCCTGCTGCCGTTAGACATCCTAGACTCAAACCACCCTTCAGCTTCTGCTCTGCCCCAGCCCTGGTGCTTTCACTTTAACTGGGTCCTACACACACGCACCTAGCAACCCATCCCCTACGCCTGTGAGCTAAGGGCAGAGCCATGGGTGCTCCAGCAGAAACCCCTTTAGGTGTGGACGGAACCATTAACAAGCAAGCACCCTTGGAACGCAATCATTGGGCAAGTTACTAATCCACCTAATTGCCTTTCTTAATATTTGCATTTCTCCATCTTGTTCACAGGGAAAGATTGAGGAGTTTATCCAGGCATAGCCAGGCATTATTCAGACATATGCATTTCCTTGGTCTGAAGTTTACTGACCCTGTCCAAGAAAAAAAGTTTAGTCTGGCAGGACTTTGTCTCGCACTTAACATAGGTGGGGGGGGGGGGGGGCGGCTCCTGGAGCGCTTCTACAGAGCTCTGCGCACTCCCTGGTACATATGACACATGGTACGTCTTCAGGAAAGCTTGCGCGCACTCGTGTGTGCGCGCGCGCATGCGCGTGCGTTATGGTGAGGCCATGTTGGGTCTAGGTGCTCAAAAACTTCAACCTCAAGCAAGCTCTGTGATCTGGAGTTCCTGGAAACCACTCTCCCTTCTGGAATCTGTCCATCCCCAGTCTCCCAGGACCCCTGCGTCTTCAAGAAGTCGCCAGCAGTGGTTCAAGGGTCTCCGCGGAAAGTTGTCTCGGTGCCTAGGCACAGGGCTCCTGTCCAGCCCTGCGTGGGCTGTTTCTCTCCCTGAGGCCTGGGCTGTCCCTTTTAGGCTAGCGATCCTTCCCCTCATTTGTAAAATCAAAACAGGAGTGAAGTGTCACCTCTGTGTCCCTTGTCACCCTTCAACATGAAACCTTTTTCTCGTTCTCACCAGAAACTGACAAGACTCTTTCCTCTCCTCTGGCCTGCCTTTTGCTCCCTTCCTTTTCTACTCCACAGCCTAGTTAGGGGTTCTCAACACTATTATTACATTATTATTATTACGAGTAACTTGGAGGAAGGGAACTTTTATTTTCTGCACATAAGTGAGGAGTTCCTTTGCAAGGAGCTCATCACTGTGTTGACGTATCACATGGATAAATTCTTTTGAGGCTCACAAGCTCCTTTTTAGAAAAGGGAAAATGGACAAGTGACTAGTGACCACACAGCAAGGAAACAGCCACACCATAACTTGAACTCAGGTCTGTGTTGCGCCTCAGTCCTGCCGCCACCACTGACGACGTGTGTGCCCGTGGGCAGGCGCTGGTTTCCTCGTCTGAAAACACAGGGTGACCAATACTTCCTGCTTGTTTAGCACTGTCTCTGGCACAGAGTAAGCACTGAATAAAAAACAGCCATGATTATGACTTATGGTGATTTTCTCTAAGTGTATTCTAGATACTGCCTTAAGGTCACAGCACTGGGAACTCCTCCTGGCGACTGCTGTGTCCCAGAAACCACACCCCTCTTGATGGACATGCCTTCTTGATCAACCTCCCAGCTTTCCATCCTTGGATACGACCATTATAAATCTAATCTCTCCCTATGCAACCACACAAGTTTCCTTAGGAACCACCCCATACCCCTTCTCCTTCCTTGGGTTGATTTACAACAACACTGTCAAAAACAGGAGCCTGGGATTGCCTTAATTCTCTGGGCCTCCTGTCTCAGACCGTGTAGCCACGCTCATGTGTCCTGAGCTTCAATCTGTTACCTGCTAAAGCTCGAACTGCTCCCCAGACATCACTGAGCTGGTTCCTCTTCACTGCCTTCCTCTTGATCAGAATTAGGTTCTGAGCAGGTCCTCCAGTCACATTCTCTTTGTTCTGGGAGCTGGAACTGTCACCAGGCAAGTGAAGAAATTATGGGAGGTTCTGTGCCAGACCGAGGATCTCATAGCTGACGTCTGGAGGTCCAGCTCTCCCATCTTAACAGCCCCCACCTCTGTGTCAACCTTCAATTGGCAGCTCCTGCCTCTGGCCGGCGGGTATCAGGACCAGGAAAGCAGCTCCACTTCCCTTGGCTCAGGCCAAGGTCAAAGAGAGAGTTTTCATAGATCAGAACTCAAAGGGTGCAAGTCCTCCCTTTGCAGGGTCTTGTGGGAAGGCTTCTGAGTGGAGTGGGAAGAAGCAGGACAGGTTCAAATCCTGGCTCTCCACTTGCTGAGGTGTACAGGCAAGTCTCTCTGGGCCTTGGTTTCTTCACCCATAACATGAAGGAAATGACACGAACCGACCAGGTTGTGGGAGGAAATGAGATGAGGCACGCAGGGCCTCCAGCTCATTGGTAAAGACTCATTCTTCCGGAGAAGTTCTCTTAGTCACTCAGGGACCACTTGGCGGGATGAGCAATGGTCAGGCCTCACCGCCATCTGATTTGCTCAGACTGACCTTCCCAGGGCCTTTCAGTGCTAAACCCAGAGAAGTCTCAGCAAACCAGTGGGTCCCCCTACCTTGACGTTCTGCTCAAAGGGACCTGGCTCCACTCTGTCCTAAGCTGAGCAAGGGGTGGGAGAAGAGGGGAAGACCAAGAAGATGTGAAGAGAAGTTGGTTCTTCACGCAGAGGTATGTGTCTGTGGGCTCCAAGGCAGAGCTTTCCTCCCCGCCTCCCCACCAGTCACCCCACTGGTGTCTTGGGGCGTCTCTGTCACCTGTACCTCTCCATTGTTAGAACTTGGTCTGGGGTAGGGAGCTTCCAGGGGCTGCCCAGCCATGCCTGACTCCTGATTTTCAGATGGTGCCTCCCTCTAAGACAGTGGTTCTCAGCAGGGGGTCATTTTCCCCACCCAGGGGACATTTGGCAATGTCTGGCAATATTTTGGGTTGTCACAAAATGGAGAAGAGTGCTACTGTCATCCTGTAGGTGGAAGCCAGGGATGCCACTAAACACCCCATAACGCAAAGGACCGTTCCTACAGCAAAGAAATATCTGGCCCAAAATGTCAGTAGGGCCGAGGCTGAGAAATCCTGCTCTGGTGGAGCCAGAAGAGGCAACTGGGGAACTGGGAACCAAGGGTTCAAGGAGCCCATCCCCATGTCTCTAGGTAACCAAGCTCAGCATCCACAGCTCCCCAGGTGGGAAACGGGATGTCTCCTCCCCAACTAAGCCAAAAATGGGAAGTTGCAATGCCAGGGGCAGGCCTGGGAAAGTCACTTTTGGCATAAGGCTGGCAAGGAGCAAGCTTTATGGCTTGTTCTGTTCAGAGTTTTAATTAAGCGTCTCAAATAAGGATTTAATTGGGCTGTAACAAGCCAGGCTATTGTATGCAAGAGAAACACCTGGGGATTATTAGAAAACATTTTTTAAGGCAGTAAAGCTGCAGCAAACACTTGCAGTTGTTAAATCAGAAAAATTATAATTCCAGAGCTCAGCGCCACACACGGTGAAGGGGAGCCAGCCCCCCACTCGGCAGCACTGGCCAGGAGGGGCAGGCAGCAACCACACCAGGGGTGGGAGAGGTGCCCCTGGTGGAGGGGCTCAGACCAAAGCCCTTACCAGCCCCTGCCTCTCAGGCCGCTTCTGGGGGAAAAGGGAGGGGCCGGGGTGACCAGACCCAGCCTGAGCAGTGCCATGGGTCAGACCCAGCCCGGGGCCTAAATAGGGCTTAACCTGGGTGGTATGAAGGGTGGCCCAGCACAGCCTGGGTCCTGAAGGGGAAGTGACCAAATTTAGCCTAGAAAGAGCCAGGAGTGGCCAATCCCAGCCTGGGAGGTGCTAGGCCTGCTTTATCGATCATCTCGCTCCCCGCCAGCATTGAAGCTCTATTATCCCAGGGACCATAGTTTGCTTTGTCCCCTGCTGTAACTTCAGAGCATAGAATGCCTGGCACATAGTGGCCATGGCTGAACGAATGAATGGGAGGGGCAGTGGTGTCCAGGCCCATCTTTTAGGAGCCAAAGCTGGCCATGCCACTCCCCCAATCCAGGTTTCTGACCAGAGCACCCAAGGGCACCAGCAAAACAGGTGGCCGCTGAACTGCTCCAGATGTGGAGATGGGAGGCCCTGGCCAAACTGTCACCTCCTGCTGGGAAACCGGCCTAAAACCCCACCCTGCTGGGGCCCCTTCCACCAGGTTCAAACAGAAACCCTTCCTTGCCTACGCCCTACTGCTGGTCTCCCGGCACCCCATCTCACTCACAGGCCTTGTAACGTCACACTGCCTCCCCCAAAAGACTGTGGCCTCCCCAAGAACCAGGCCCATCTCAAGTTTACTCATGTCTCCAGCATCAGCCAAGAGCCTACATGTAGGAGATGCTCAACAAGTGCCTACTGGGGGACTCATGAACGAAGAGATGACTGATGGGCAAGTAGCGGCAGCATCTTCATCGCAACTGTCATTTATTGGACTCACTACCACGTGACAAGCACTGTGCTCAGAGCTCTGCTTGTGCCATCCCACCAGGCCCTCTCGGTGGCTTTGTCATTGGGTTATCAACTCCACTTGATAGAAGAAGAGACTGAAATTCAAAGAAGCCCCTTTATCCCACTCTGTTGCTCCTGCCAAAGTTCCCCATCATCCCAGTGTTGAAGGGAGCCCCTCTCCCAGCCTGGGAAGGGCAGCAAGAATTTCAGTTCAAGGCAGTATGGGGAGGAAGGCAAGACTCTGGACCCCCAGAACCACTGAAGGGCTCCTGCCAGTGGCTAAAGCACAAGGGTCTTCTGAGGCCACTGCTATGCCCTTGGACATCTGCCTGCAGGGTTTGTAGCTCCCATCACACCCCTCTAACCCTGCCCTGCCCTACTCTGGTGAACTTCAGGAGGGGGAGGGTTAGAGGGAGAGGAGGGCCCCCCAGTGCCAGACCCGGGAGGACAGCTCAGGTGAATTGCTGGGACAGGGGATACAGAGTAAAAGGCTCAGATGCCCGAAATTGGGGCCTGAGTGCATAATGTGGGGAGGGAGGTATGTTCGTGGCATGTAGAGGGACCACCCTGGAATCAGGGAAGGAGGCTCAGAGCACAGAGCTAGGGGCCGAGGTGCACCGTCTGGGGAAGGAGCACCAAGGTGAGAGAGGCAGCTGCCGGGGCGGCTGGAGGAGCATTCCCTCTCACCCAGCCCAGGACCAGAGGGTGCTTTCTCGAAAGGAGGGAACTGTAAGTCTGAAGCCCCGTGTAAGGAGCCAGGTGACCACCAGGGCAGGTAGAGAGCACAGCACTCAGCACCCAACCTTCAGGGCCACTTTCTGCAATGGTCCTTCTGGAAAACATCCTGAGACCCTAAGTCTAAGTCTCTCCCCCCACTCACCACCCAGAGGCCTGAGGCAGCTGTAACGGAGCCTTAAGGAACAGTAGTTGCTCCCTGGCCTTGGGGACCGCTGACCACAGTTCACATGACCCCTCCTCCCACCTGCTATTCCTCACCTCTGCTTATTCAGTCCCCTAGGAACTTAGTATGATCAAACACACTCTTTATTTTGCTGTCAATTTTGTGCGGTGGTTAGTGTCCTCATCAGAAGGCAGGCTTTCTGCAGGCAAGAATTTTTGCTATTTTGCCCTTTGCTGCTCCCCAGCGCTTAGAACAGAGCCTGGAACACAGTAAGCACTCAAGAAATTATTTGTTGAATGGATGAATGAATGACCTTCGGAAATCCATCATCTCATTTGATTTTTCAGCCCTCCTATGGGTAAGGTTGACAAGACAGGTGTTAGTTTTATTACCTCTATCGGATATGAATGAATAATAATTACAGTAATAATAGCCAGCTCTTACTGAGCATCTCCTGTGTGTCAGGTCCTATGATAAATGCTTCACACACATAAATGTAATCAATTTAATTTTCACAACCACCTTAGGAGGTAAGTGCTATTAACCCAATTTGGAGCTCAGAGAAGACAGGTAACTTGCCCAAGGTCACACAGCAATGTGTCGGGCACTATGCTTTACACGGTTTATATCATTTCGTGCTTACAACTCTCTTACCAAGAAATCATTCTACTTTATGGAAAAGGAAACTGAGGCCCCGAGAGATGAAGTGACTTCTCAAAGGTCACCCAGGGAAGCCAGGAGCAGAGCCAAGACTCTAACCCATCTGTCTACATTCAAAGTCAGCCTCCTTCCCCTACACCCACTGGGGCAGGAAGCTTCCTATCACAAGGGGACATTTGGAGGGACTTGAGATGGGAATGGGAGAGAAAGTGAACCTTAACAACAGCGGTCCAGGTCCCAATTCTGTCTTGGGTCACAATACTCGTGGGACCTTCCATCTCTGAAATTCACATTCAATAAACACCCACCGGCGTACACCACGGCATGGCGCTGGGCCCCCGCTTCATGTAGTCCTCAGTCAGGGAAGCTGGCAACGGTACTTGACTGTCCAGTTTAGGGAATAAAATACCTCAGGTTGCAACAGTTTCTACTTGAATAGTCAAACTACCCAAAGATACTTCCAGGATTACCAGCCAGCAATTTTCATTTGTAGCTTAAAGAAGCAAAAGGCCTTCAGATGCTGCAAACCTATGTCTCAAGTCTCCCACCCCCACTGCCCATAGCACTTGAAAAGATGAGCTCCCATGGGCCAATGGTTCCACTTGATTGTCGCCAACCAGGAGTGGCCATGATAAACAAGTGGTCCTTCATCTGCCTATTGTCAGAAAGAATCGTCTGAGATCAATTGTTCTAAAGCAAAAATCAATGGCATTCGGCAGTTGTCCTCTCAAATGTAATGAGTTTATGTTCAGTAAGTCTATACAGCCTGGAGCTTAACTAAGTTAGGGGAAGACATTCTACACCTGATGCTCTTGGCTGGAGGCCAAGAGCTCCAACCCTGGGCATTCTGGGGAGCTTTATGGGGTTTCTGCTGCTCACAGTGGGGGCCTGGTGTGGCTGATAAGGAACTCACCCAGACCACAAGCATCACTCCAGGTAGAGAACTGTCCGTGTGTAGGAAGAGACACAGGACTGGTTTTGAAGAAAAAAACTGGGGTTCTTCTCCATGCTGATGTGGGAAGACAAGAGTCTTCAAAGAAAGTTTCCAAAGAAAGCTGTCTTTGGTGGGATTTCCCCAGAGGCAAAATCGGAATCAAGGCTGAGTGTGAGTAGTTTGCCTGGGGGGTCATCTCAGCTTATTTGGTGGTGGGGGTCGGTGTGGGGGGAGAGGGAAGCGAGACAGGGAAAGGAAAGCACTTAATAATAGGTGCCTCATCCAGCCAATCACTACTGTGGATGGCTGCGATGTGGTCCAGCCACAGCCCCTGCCCCTGGGACCTCCGGGAGATGGCCCAGAACCTGACTCAGAGTCATCCCAGCTGAGGGGAGAGGAAGCCGGGGTGGGGATGGACCGGAGGAGGCAACCCCCCGCCTTCCAGCCCCCAGTCACAGCTGCAGGCATTCTCAGCGAGCAGCCCAGGCTTACAGATGGACCCAAAGGGAAGGGGCCAGCCCAGGACAGGCACAAGAGCACCCACTGGGGAGAGGAAGACATTTTTAACTTCTGCCTATCTGATTTGAGTCTCATCCCTTCCAATTACTCATTTTCGTGTATGAGTTATAAGGTACATAGTAGATTGGCCTGGGTGTACTTATATACAACTTGTAAGGCACAAATTATATTTATGAGGGTGCATACTAAACTTTGTTACCAATGAGTGGTTATTATCAACCAAAGAAGCCTGGTGATCACTGCTTTAAATTATTTTATTTATTTTTATTGATTGACTTTAGAGAGAGAAAAGAAGAGAGAGAGAGAGAAACACAGATTTGTTGTTGCACTTATTCAGGCATTCATGGGTTGATTCTGTAAGTGCCCTGCTCGGGGATCAAACCCACAACCTTGGTGTATCGGGACAACACTCTAACCAACTGAGCTACTTGGCCAGGGCCCACTGCTCTAAATAAAGTGAGAGTTGCTTCCGATGGCTGTCGCTCAACCAAACCACCACCTAGATGTCAGGCTTTGTGAGAGACGGCTGCCTGAACCTTCTACTGGCTGACATGAATCATAACTCTGATGGAGAGAAATGACATTTTGGAGAAGGGACAGAGAGCAGGCTGGCCACCTAGTTCTCCAGCTATTCTAGGATTTACCCTTGGATCAAGCTGTGCTCTTGGACTGCATGCCCAGGCTTCTGGCTTCATTTTTGTCATTATGTGTTTTGTCATTATGTCTTCAGCTGACACGGAGAACAGACAATACCAGACACAGTCTTAGGAAATCTGCTACTGCCATTTGTTAAAAGGACACTGCATTCCTCAGCATCTTCTATATTAGACCCTAGATGAAAAAAAAATACATTGTAAAATGAAGGGTTAATAAAAGTTTAATTTTTTCCCAGAGATACTAGGGTGATTTTTTTTCCACATAGAGAAGGTAAAATGTATGTAACTAGTAGTATTTCTCTTTTCCCTTTGGCCACCAGGGAGCACAGAGTCAAATCCTTGGTCCAATTATAGCAACTGTAATGGCCATTATGACTTAAACATAACATTTCTTTTTCCTCCTAGGACGCATTTGATTTCTAATTTGTATTTTCTTGGTCCTGAATTCTTCGAACAATAAGCTATCTTATTAAATGTAACTCTTGTAAACAACTTCAAGCCGCTGTTGTGGAATGAGATGAAGTAGTTACTAGTGCATTAATTAAAAACTAAGCCCAGCTGACAGCCCGAATAGTATTTTTGGACTCAAACATGAAGCATCACTGATGCCCTGCTGGGTCAGTGCCTTGCTGTTTCAGACACTGAGTCAGCCTTGGGCAAGAGAAAGAGAAAGGTCCTTTGCACGACCTCCACGATTTCAGCCTCAAAAGGTGGAGGTACTTGCCCTTCAGGATCTGGGGTGGGTGGGCGTCTGGGGTCTGGTTAAGAGGTTCCTAGCACCTGCTCCCTGCCCCTCACCTAAACGGAATCACCGCTCCCTTTACTTTCATTTGGACCCTTGAATCCACTCCTGGCCTTTCTGAGCAATTGACTGTAAACCCACACTCTCCAAACTCCTCTTAACCTCTCCTTTGAACTGATTCTGAAACTTGTCCTTTCCTGTCCCAGGATAGACCCCTTCAGTGGGTAACCAAGGAGCCAAGATGCTCGGCTTCTCTGCTTTCTCCATATTAGCAAATTCTGATCCAGTCCATCAGCTGCCACCCTTTTGGGCTGATGAGGCCATTTCTAGTCTCTCTTCCCCCTTCACCCCACTGGCTCCCCAGCTCCCACACTCTTCTTACAAGGGGCAGCACCTTGTAAGGGTGCAGACGGGGGCGGGGGTGAGCTGGGAATGGTGCCTGCCACCCATCAGGACCCCCAAAACCAACTTGAGGAAATGCTGAAGGGGGAGATGAACTACTTGAGGCAGCACTTGACCAACCTCTGCTTTTAGGACCCCCCCACCCCCGCCCCAGATAAGCAGACACACACACACACACACACACACACACACACACACACACACACCAGAAATCATCAGGGCAGCGTGGACTCACACAAGCCAAAGAAAGCTGTCTTCTAAAACCTCCACACATCAGAGGGTAGAGGAAAATGCAAGAGGGCAGAAAGTCACCCGCTCCTGGCTGTAATCCCTGCTCCACGGCCCAGCCTCTGGGGGGCTCAGACCAGCCAGGCACCTTCTCTGAGCCTCCATTTCCTTATCTATAAAGCAGAGATAAGAATACCAGCCTATCTCACACGGGGGTATCAAATGGAAAACTGTGCACAAAAGGGCTTTGAAAAGGATAAAGAATCACACAAAGCAGAAGAGAATTGTTGCTGCAATTGTTCCCTCTGACAGCTAACTGACCCCAGAAGCAGCGGAGAAACTGAGCTTCAGGCTCCGGAGAGGGTGGGGGTGAGGGGGTCTGAGCTCTGGCCAAGAGGCTCCCAGCCCCCCTTCCAGGTGGAATCACCTCCCCCTTTGTCTTCTTAAGTCAACAGGCTTGAGTCAACAGACCCTTCTCTGCCGGCCTCAAGGGGTCCCCAGAGGTCACAGAGAAGTCATCTGGTCCCTCCCCATGTCTCTGATGTCACTGGTCTGTACACGTGTGCACATGTATGTGTACACATATGTGTACGCATGTGAGTCTGTGTGTCCTCTACGCCCTTCCAAAGGGGCTTTCACATGTGTGATTTAGGCATGGTGACTGCAAAGGCGACAACCATGATCTGCAGTGGTTGAAGTGCATGTCACAAAACATGTACTGTGTGTCCCTGGAGTTTCCTCATCTCCCTCCCCTCAGGAGCACTGGATTCTCCCGTGGAGGCCCAGGCTCACTGCATCCCTGGGCCCCACCGCAGCCAAGGCAGAAGGGACTTCATCAGCCAGCGGGCACTTCAGAGAATGGGCCCCCCATCAAGAAAGCCTCTTGGTCAGCTGGACCCCTAACCTCAGCCCCTGGGTGTGGCACACGGTGCCTGCCTTGTCCTGGTACTGAGTACCTATCTCTGACACCAACCTAGTAGCCTCTCCCCTCTAAGGGCAGTTTCTCCAATGACAGGACCCCCGATCCCGGCCCACTCTTGCCTGCTGCCTCGCACTTCTCAACTTCACCTGCTTCTAGGATTCCCCCTCCGGGCTCTGTCACTTTCTGTTCTGCCTGCCTCATGGCCCTGCTCACCTGAGTCCCCACCTGACACCGGATGCCGGCCCGCCTGGATATCACGCTCTGCCCTGAAAGGACCAGACCCTCCCCTACCTGTGGCTGCATCTTTGCCTGCTGGGCATCCTGAGTCCCCCCCTACCCAACCAATCTTCTCGCCCACATCCACCAAAAGCCACACAGGAACTCTGGGGAGGGGTCAGCGGGTGGAGGCTGCAGCCATGTCTAAGGGCAGATGCAGCCTCAAGAAAGCCACATGACAAGGAGGCACTGGTGTCTGTCGCTGGAGGGCATGGAGAAGATGTGACCGCCAACTGACCCTCAAGTGAGACCGGGGCAACAAGAGGCTCCCTACCTCCTCTGCTGTCCTTGGAACGTGTGTTCTGCTTGTCTTCCCTGGTCCCAGAAGGTCTCAGCCTTGAGACAGAAACGTGATGTGAGACCATCTGGATGGTGTATGTGACTGAACCCCGTTAGGACCTCTATCTAAACTTTGAAGATTCTGGTGGGCTGCTGCAGAGATGTCTTGTGGCCACCCAAAACAAGCCTCGTAAGTTCCCTCGCTTGTTACCATCTTATCATCTACCAGCCTGGAGCAGCCTGCCTCTTTCTTCCGTCTCTGATGATACCTGGGAAGCTCCGGAGGAGGTTTCGAACGAACAGTGTTTAACAACAGATGGTGCTGACACTGGCAGGAGGGATCACAGGGACCTGCCCACTGGGGAAGGGATCACAGAGGAAGCAGAACTTTATCTGGAACTTAAAGGGTGGGATGCAGGAGAGCAAATAGGTCTTGCCTGGCGGCAAAGGGCTGTCAGAGCAAAGGCAGGAGAGGGGGGAAACTGTAGATCACCGTATCACTCATTCCTGCATTTAGTCATTCATTCAGTTATTCGGTCATTCACTCAGCAAATATTTAAGGCACTCTTCAAGGCACTGGGCATATCGTGGTAAATAAAGCAGACAAAACCCCTGTCCCCAAGAATTTCACACTCGTCAGGGTTTACGGGCTGTTAATGAGGATGAAAAGGTGGATGGAGGCCTTGAATGCCAGGCTGAGGAGGGTGGGCCTTACCTTGTAGGCACTGGGGAGCACTTGAGGGCCCCTGAGTGACGGTAAGGTGACAAGCAGAGAGACAGAAGGGAGATTGTGAGAATCACTGACATGAAAGGTGACACAGGTCAAGGTAAGAACAAAGAACAGCAGAGAGAAGAGCCTGGCTGGCAGTCAGTGGGGAGCGAGATGTGGACTCAGGAGACCCGCCATGGAGGGAGGCTCCGCAGGTGGAAGGCCTTCCGCATCATCGGGGTCTGTGGCCCCCCTGCCCCCTCTAAACACACCACCATCAGAACCGAGTTTGAACCCTAGCTGTGTTCACTTGGGTGGGGCTTCTCCCCTGCCCTCCAGGCCTTAGCCCGCTCACACACGCAGCGACCTTAATAACGCAGTAGGGAGGAGCTCACAGACCTGCCGAAGACTAAATATAGCCCACCAGGCCTTGTGCAGAAATGTTCCCTTGAATTTTCTTAAGAGCAGAGGTTGGCATGTTCCTCTGGGGACCGCACTTTGTTTCAAGATCAGACCAGCCAGGCTGACTCCGATGGGCCCTCAGAGGCTTCTTTAAACACAGAGAAAACATTAAATGATTTTCTGCAAAAGCCTCAGCGTGAGAGGAGGAGTGGCTCGTGGGAGGTTCAAGTCAAAGATCTTCCTGGTCAATGCCCCGCAGGACTCAGGTGAACTTATTTGTTCAAAATCTAAGTCTCCCTGGATAAAGGGCAGTCTCCGCGCACACCAGGCACAGGGCTGAGACGTCAGAGGCCTGCTCCCCGGCATGGGCGGCGCTGTGGGCTGAGGTGAATTGACGCAGCTATGGAATGAATTTGGGAAGAGCTGTGGCTCTGCTGGGCCGAGCACCTCAGGAAGTGGGCACGATGGCTGTCCCCACTTCACAAGAGAGAAGACAGTCCGGGGAGGGGCTAAGAAACTGCACGAGTGCTGTGTAGCCAGGATTTGAACCCAGGCTGCTGCTTATGGCCAAGATACTCTTCCACAGCGCCCGACCACCGGCACTGCAGCCCCGCAAGCCCGTCTCTTCACTGAGATGACCCCAAACAGGACAGAAGCCCCTGCCTCCGCTCAGCACTATGCTCACTCCCCACCCCAGTCTGCCAGCTGCACTGAGTTTGGCCTTTTGGAGCATGCTGTCCACACACTTTGCCTCCTCCTTGCCGAGTCTCACACATGGAGGCTGAACTCAAGGTCAGCTCAACTCGGCCAACAAGCATCCGAGGCCCCACTGTGGACAAGGCTCTGAGATGCTATGTGCAGGCATAGTGAGAGGACTCTATTCGTGGCATACCTCGTTCGGGACTCACAATGCGGTAGGTAGTATCGCCATGCCCATTTTGCAGATGAGGAAACTGAGACATAGAATTGGCAACGTGTCCAAGGTCACACAACCAGTACATGACAGAGCCGAAAGTCACACCAGACAGCCTGGTGCAAGCCTTTGTGCTTCTAACCAAAGAGCTCAGGCACCAGGGAGAAGGGGAAGAATCAGGCCTACAAAGGGACCTTGGAAAACCCTCTGAAAGAGGTGGGATCTGACCTGGATGGATGTTGGGAAGGGCATTCCAGGCAGAGTGGACCAAATGAACCTAGGCAAGGAGGCCTGAGTGTGTGGTGGCATTTGGGAGCCTGAGGGCCTAGCTGGGGAGCTCCAGATGGAGGACACAAGGACAGGTCCAGCTCTCTCTGCCTACTGTGCACCAGGCCCTGGGCTGAACACTTTCAAGGATTTTTCTTGACACTATCAACCATATGCATTGGTTCAACGATTATTTCTTTGGTCCACCATTGGCCAGTGGCGTCAGAGGAGGTCCAGGTAGGGGGCGGAGCTCAGTGGGAGCCACGGAAGGTTTCTGAGGGCGCGAAGGGGACACGGACCTAACCCAGCCTTCCCTGGGTGGCAAAACAAGCAGGCAGTGACAGCAAGGTGGGAAGGGACCTCAGGCAGGGAGAACCAGGGGCCCCAGAGACACCCAGCCGTACTGAGGGCTCAACTGTTCCTCAGAGCTCTGGGTCCCACAAGAGGCCAGCAGCCCCACAAGCAGGAACCACAGCCTTTAAGGTTAATGTGCCCAGCGCAATCTTGCCGGAGAGAAACGCCTGGTATCTTACCCCTGCTTCTTGTTCCCTCCTCTGACCATTATGCACATGCACTCCTAGCACCCAGAGGGGCCTGGGCCAGGGGGTCTTCCCTGCCGCTGTGAAAGGGACTTCCAGATTCTTGTGGGGACAAGAAGACAGAGCAGTGAAGGGAGCAGGTTTGGGGGTCTGAGGGCTCTGGGTGCTACTCCTGGCCCTACCCTTGCAGAGCCGGGTGAGTACGGACAGGTGTCTTCAACTGCCTGGGTCTCAGCATCCTCACTTGTAAGACGGGAGTGAGAAGCCCCACTCCATCGGGTCTGGGCGGGGACCGAGATCACCCAGGACAGTGCCAGAGCACAAGGCAGAGGCTGACTGAACAAGCACCATGCAAAACACAGGCGTTCACTGTGAGTTTCTTTCAACTTTTCTGTATGTTTAACATTCTTCAAGATTGAATGTTTTCTTCCCCTGACCCTGCAAACCCAGGTTGAATTCAGATAACATGACCCACCTTGATGCATTTTTCTGGTTACCTACATGTGGAAACAGACACCCGGGGCATTAGGCCGGCCACGGTGAGAGCCTGGGGAGGGCACAGGGCTCAGGTCCTCTGTCTCTGGGGCGCTCTGTGCTCTCGCCACCCACACCCCCAGGCAGGGGACGGTCCAGCTTGCCCCAGCGTGGTCTGGGCTCCACCTCCTTCAGTACAGCTCCGCCAGAAAACTCTGACCTGCTGATTTCTGAGAATGTCAGAGAGATGAATGGTGGCCCATACCCTGACCCTGAGTCAGAAGAGAATTAAGTCATTATCACAGAATTAGGGCCATGAAGTAATTCCAGCCCATCTCTCCAAACATTTCCTTGGTAAAAAGGAAGCGGTGGCTGTGATACAGCCAAGATATGGGCTCTGAAGCCAGATTGTCTGAGTCCAAATCCAATACCCTCTGTCTGTTTGCTGTGACCTTGGGCAAGCTATCTACCCAGCTGGGCCTCAGTTTTCTCAACTGTAAAATGGGGATGTAATACTTATACTAAAATCAACTTCCCATTGTTGTCAGGAATGCTTGGCATAGGGTGAGCATTCCAGCTTCCAGAAATGTGCAGCTTTTAAATTTATTTATTTTTAACAAACCTTATTTTTAAATGAGACATTTCAGGTTCGCAGGAAAAATGAGCACAAAGTAGGAAGAGCTCGCACACACCCCTTCCCCCCACACGTGCTCAGCCTCCTCCATGATCAACATGCCCCACTGGAGAGGTGCGCTTGTTCCAGCCCAGGAACCGTCAGCACCTGGGCCCGTGGTTTACCTTAGGGTTCACTCTTGCTGTTGTACATTCTATGGGTTTTAACAAGTGCATAATGACATGTATCCACCATTGTAATCTCATACAAAGTAGTTTCACTGCCCTAACAAACCCCTGTGCTCCACCTATTCATCCATCCCTCAACCCCGCTCTTTTATTTTTATCGATTAAGGAAAAAGATTTCCTTGTACTTCATTTCAGATTGCCTGAGTGGAAATGTGCTGAGGACAATGATAGGATGTAGGACTTGAGATTTTGATCTTCTGATGAGGTTCAAGTTGAGAGAAACTGAGGCCTGGGCAAGCTCCGCGACCCCGAGCAACAGGCAGACAGAGGTGGGCCTGCGTGTGGGTCCCCTCCCTCCCTCAGCCCCAGGCTCTCTGCGGAGCCAGACTGCCCGGCAGCCGAGGAAGGAGGGGCTCACAGAGCTAAGTCTGCATACAAATCCACTTGAAGGAAAAGGCCTTTTTGCAGTTTTACTTTTTCATTTAAAAAAGAATCCTTGGAATGCGGGCTGAAATAGCAGCATGTGTCTGTGGCTGGAGGGGTGTGTGTGCGTGTGTGTGTGTGTGTGGTGTCCATCTGTGCAGAGCCCATGTTACTAGAGTTCGGAGAAATGTCAGGTTCTCAGAGAAGGAGATTTTAATTAGGTGAGAGTTGTCTCCAAAAAGTACTAAAATTAAATATGAATCCATAATGCATGGCATCATAGCTAATGGTATGCAAATCGGGCTAGGCCAGGCTGAGGCAGGAACTTGGGCCGATAGCAGTAATTAGGAAAAATGTCCCCTGGCCTGCAGCCACAGTCCCAAAGATGCAATGGGAGGGGGCAGGGGTAGAGGCGGAGGGGGTGGAACTTTGAGGTGGGCAGCTAATGTCCTGATAACAAAGAAAAGGCAGTGGCAAGTACTAGGACTGCCCAGCAGGGTCACCCCCAGTGACATGGCAGTCATGTGTTTGCTGAGAGGGCACCTCCACCTGGGAAGAAGAGGGAAGCTGCTGGGAAGCCAGCTCTGCTGGATTCCAGCTTCTTTGGGGGTGACTGGGCTTCCCCCCAGCTGGGCCTTTGAAAAGGGGGCAGGGGTCATGCAGGGGAGAGGGCCGCTCTGCAGATGCACAGATGCGAATTTGAGTCCTGCCTCTCTCACCAGCCAGCTGTATGACCTGGACAAATCACCCAGGCTGGACCTCCCTTTGCTCAGGTACAAATTAGAAAAGACTGATTCTACCTGTTCCAGTTCCCAGAGCTGCCTGAGGGTCAGAGGAGTTGTAAACAAGTTTAGGGCTGTCCAAATGGATGCTTATCCTTTTTATTTTAATGTTTATTCTTGAGAAGAATAAGTAAGAGGTAATGTCTACTGAGTGCTTTCTATGCATCAGGCCATTTATCCAACTCGATCCTTTCTACAGACTGAGGGAAACTGAAATGCAGAAAGCATGACAGATAAGAAGTGGTGAATCCAGAATTCAAACCCAGAGAATCTGACTCAAGAACCTACTCAATTAACAGCTATGCTAAGGGAGTTCTTTAAGATGGAAGGAACTGGCACGATTTATACTTACACAGGGCAATAGACATAATCTGTACAACCCAGACCAGCTGGTGACACGTGTGATCACCAGCTACAACCTATGTAGGAAGCACCCAGGAGCCATCTGCTCTGACTGACTGTCCATGTACTTTCTGGGCCTTAGTTTTCCCATTGCAATATGTGAACTCTGCTCGTCCAGGCAGCTCCCAGATGCTTTCTAGATCCGAAGTTCTCGGTTTGCACCAAGCAGCCTGGCAGTACAGAAAAATGCCTGGGGCTGGAGTCAGCGCAGTCACATTTAAATCTCTGTTCTGAGACCCCAGTGATTTGCTTGACCCCAGTTTTTTCATCTGTAAAATGGAAAGACTAACAGTTTTTGCTTCATTACATTGTTGTGAGCATTAAATTGTTGAGAAAATGGGGCCCTAGCTGGGTAGCTCAGTTGATCAGAGCATTATCCCTGATACAAACACACCAAGGTTGCAGGTTCTACCCCCGGTCAGGGCACATATAAGAATCAACCAATGAATGCATAAATAAGTGGAACAACAAATCGATGTTTCTGTCTTTCTCCAAAATTAGTAAGTTAAAAGATTGTTGAGACAATGATGATATTAGCTTATAAGCACTGAACTCTGTATCAGACACTGCTCTAAGCATGTTATACATATAAGCTCACTTAATCCACACCAGCTAAAATAAACCAACATTTAACATGGTACTTATATGTGCCAGGCATGTGGTGCTTATCCATAGTAACTCAATCTGTTCTACAACCCCTTTTTATTCCCATTTTACAGGTGGAGAAACTGAAGCACAGAAGTTTAGAATTCACCCAAGGGCGAGAATTTGAACCCAAGCAACGAGGCCACAGTGGCTAGAGTCATAACCAGCTCTGCTGCTTCATTCAACAACCGTAGGCTTAGCACAGCACCTACCTTTTCTAAGCATGCAATAGAGAATGTTGTTGTGCTTAAGAGGGTGAAAAGTTAACTTCAAACATATCATTAAATAAGATTACACATGGAATCCCCTGGCACACAGCAGGGGCTCAAAGAAAGTCACATAAATGAATGAATGAATGAATGAATGAACAAATGAATGAAAGATAGGTAGAGTGAATTTAAGGGAACACCATGGGACTATTCTGGCTCCTGATTCTTCCAAGCATGGAGTCTGGTGCTGTAACTGGCTGCCATTTGCCCAGCAACTAATGGTCTCACAGACCTAGAAGGATGCCCAAGAGCAGTGGTGGCTGTGGGTCCAGTGTGCCCTGAAAAGCAAAACTGTCCTGTGAGGCCTGGGTAGATGGAGCAGCTCTCATCCCAGGGTACCCCCATGGCCCGGACCAGAAGAAGCCCTGGCAGTAGTTCTGGATGTCTCTGAGTCCCGTCCAGGCAGGTTCTGCCTTGGGCAGCAGCCTCTGGGAGCGGTACGCAGAGAGGAAAAATGGGGCAGGAAATGGCACCAAGGATTTTGAGACACAAAAAAGGTAAAGCTCTTCCTTTGTGTGGGAATGAGTGCCAGGGGGCCGATGCCTATTGAGTTTTCATCAAAGTAATTTATTGATCAATACAGCTGACATGGCTAGTTCAGCGATTTTGTAAAAAATAACCATGTGTTGGATGCAAGGAGCACTTTACTGGATTGTGGTGAGCAGGGCCAGGCCGAATCACCAGTGTTTTATGGCCTTCTGGGAACGGGGCCCTGGCAGTTACATCTCTGTGGCTTTATCTTCATGACACCGAAACACTGGGATGGAGAGAAAAAAGATGGGCCAATCTTCCAGATGTTTAGTCTACCTGGCAGCAAATAGCGAGAAGTTTCTGTGCAAGGTCACAGCAATGAACCTGAAACCCTCGAGGCAGGGATAAAGGTGATGGGGTAGAAGATGCCCAGGAAATGGAGCTGTACACTTCCTAAGCACCTTCTAGTTACCATGCCCCAAGCTAAGTGCTCTGACGGACACCGTATTTCTCCAAGTTCGCAGATAAGAAAAATCAGGCCGGCATTGTGTCCCCAAGGTCAGGGAGCAACTGAAAGGTGAAGGAATGATTCGCGTGCAGATCTGACTTCAGGACTTTCATGATGCAGCTCTCACTAGCGTGTCCTTGAATAACTGACTTAGCCTCACTGAAACTCAGTCTCTTCATACGTATTTTGGGGAGCCCCAGTCCTGTCCCTGTCTGCTGAGGTCCCCGTGGAGAACGGCGAAGGACACAGTGTGAAGGCACCTGGCATTCCAAGGAGAATTCCATGACTCAAACAGCGGTCTCTCTTCCTGGATTTCCCCAAAATGCCTAACCTGGGCCCAGACATGAATACAATTTGGGTAACTCACAATGAATTGAACCAGATGGCCCAGTGTTCCATCCTTGAAACATCTAGGTTCCTGAATGAGCGCGTACTCTTCCTGCAGATGTGTGGGCCATGCAGAGGTACAAACTTGGGCACATGCTTCAGTCAGAACCTTGGCTGCTTAGCTCCCTACCTGCCCCCAAAATAATTCGGCATGTTCTGTCCTCCATGGGTTCACTTACCTCAAAGTTGGGTATTTGCTTAGAAACACGAATTCCCCCTGGGGTAGCAGCCTCTCTCTTGCAGAGAGCTGTGCTCTTTGGGGCTGCAATGCCAGCTCCTCCACTGGGGCTTTAGGCCCATGCTTGGGGCTGGCTTGGGGGAGGCCCCTTGCTGGGAGAAGCCCTTCTCAGAAGGATGTAGAGAAGGAAGAGCGAGGCTGAGTTCCAAAACCTGGAAAGGGCAGAGGAACCAATGGTGCATAGTGCAAGGCTGGCATGTGCCTTGAACCAGAACCTATACCAGCTTGGGAGAGCCCGGAGAGGGTATCAGGCCAGAGCTTTGGAGAACCACCCCCGCAGGCTCGTCTAACGCCACGCTCTACCTGCCTGCACACCTGGTCCTCTTCTCTGTTCTTTGACTATCCCATGCTCTTCCCACCTCAAGGCCCTCACACATGCTGTTCCCTCTGCCTGGAATTCTTCCCCTGCATTCTTCACAGGGCAGGTTCCTCCCGCTCTTCCAGCTTCACCCTAAATGCCGCCTCCTCCAAGAGGCCCTCCCTGCACCCAAACCAAACAGTGGTCCCTCGGTTATTTGCAAGCACAGCATTTGCTGTAATTAATCATTGTTAATTTACTTGTTTCCCTCCCTCTGTATCATTTGTCACCCTAAGTAGGGCAGACAAAATCCCATGAAGAAGAAAACCTCATTTCTTTGGTCATTACCCTATACCCAGAGCCCAGTACCCATAGTAGATGCTGGCACATAGTAGGTGCTCAACCAGCATTTATTGAAGGAAAGAAAGACGGGGGAAAGAGAGGGGGAGGGAACAAGGAGGGGAGAAACAAGTCAGGCAAGATGAGCTGCACACCAGGTTCCGAGAGCCAACAGGGATGGGGGCACTCCATCTACAGGGTTCCTTTTCTGCCACGTTCTCTGATCCCTTCACATGGATTCCCTTTGGGTGTTCTGGTCCCTCCAGGAAAACTCCATTTGGTAACTCACAGAACCCCCCTCTGTATGAGGCTGGCACAACCTTAAGTATTTTACACAGGGTGCTCGTCTACCCATAGAAGGTAAACCACGCCCAGGGGCCTCCTTGCTGGGAAGCTGGAGATAGGCAGGGAGGCCAGAAACCTGGGGGGCAGAGGAGGGGATCGGAGTGAAGTCATCCAAGTGGCCCTCTGGGACATCTGAACCTGCATTTGACTAAGAGGATGTTTTGACCCCACCAGGCACTTGCGAGCTTGGTCCCCCCCGGCACTAGAACCCACTGAGGCTCTCTTTGTGTTCATTTTCTCTCTCTCCCCTTTTCTCTCAGCGTCTCAGTCTTAATCACGGGCTTGCTATTTCTGATTCACTTCTTATCTCCCAATACGAATCCATCTACGTTGGTTCATTCTGCGATTAAAACAATGGGGTCAAAATAGAGTCTAAGATCCTGTTCCCGTCCTGGCATCAAGGGATGCTGAAGCCCGGGAAACTCCCACCCAGATTCCATTAGGACTCGAGGTTCAGAAATCTGGAAAAATTACACTAAACGATAGGTTAGGTTTTCTCTAAGTACGCAGAGCTGTCCTAGAGTGAGTGGCTAAGGGCCAGGGCTCTGAGGCCTGACCTCCAGATTGGAATCCAGGCTCTGCCACCTACTGGCTGCGTGACCTCAGGGCAGGTCCTTCATCTCAGCCGTAATTTCTTCATCTGCAAAGTGGGGGTAACTGTACCATCTCTTAAGCTTGTTGTGGGGATTAAAGAACCAATACACAAATGTGCTTAGAACACTCTCTGGCATCACAAGTGCCCAATAACTGCTGGCTATAGTTTTTTTTTCTTGGCTTTGAGTTATTAGTTCTCTTTTTGCCTGTTTTTAGTGCACCGTCTCCTAGGTTGGAACAATGAGGAAAGGTTGGGTTGTCCACTCTGAGTGGGAGACAGAGGAGAAGCCCTGTCTCTCTGGAGACCATGCACTAAAGCAGAGGCCCAGGGACAGAGCGCACAGGGGGCTGTGGGATTCTGGGAAGCCCAGCCTGGACTGTTCCCTTATCAAACCCCTGGGGGGCGGGGAGTGGGGGTCTGTCCCAGCAAGGGGGCCCTGCCTTATCCTAGAGAGCACTGGAAAGTCACTTCAAGGTGGCACAGGGAGCCTTGGGCCTGCGAGAGGTCGAGTGTTTCATGATCCTGTCTCCTCGTTTGGTTCTGAGCACCCAGGAGATGGAGAAACCAGACCTGCTGGCCCATGGGTGGGACCAATGACCCCAGCGTGACTAGTGGGGCTACAAAGAATGAAGGCCACTCAGGCTTTCACAGAAGCTGAGCCCCCCATCTGACCTCTAAGGACACTGTCATCTTCAGAAAGTGGAGACCTTTCCATTCCCACCGTGGGCTGTTCTTAGCGCAGCCCAGGGAAGTGGCCCCGAATTGTGTGCCCAGGAGGCTTCTGGCACCCTCCCAGGTGGTATCGGGAGTACAACACTCCGTCCTCATCCCAGCCGTGACATCCAAAATTGTCGTCAAGGATATTCTGTTCCCGGAAAGGGACCAACTTCCAGGCCCAGGAAGGACGGATGTCTGAAATCTCAAACTGGAAGCATGTCTGAGTCTCAGGACCCCTGGGTGTGGGTTTGGAAGTAATCCACGCACCCAAAGCACATCCCAGCAGCAGGAGGCGAAGCCAGCCGCGAACACCAAGAAAGCAGGAGCCTCCATTTGCTCCAGAACTAAATCCACTTGCATAGAAAGCTAGAGGTTCTTCAAAGAAAGCATCTCCCAGATTCATCTGAAGCTTCCCATTGCCACCTGGCTCCCAGGAGCCCTGAGATGACATCTCAGGATCTGGGTGAGGCTGAATTCACAAGCACTATTCTAGGTGGGGAGCTTCCTTCTTTGCTAAACCTTCCTTCTGCAGCCACCTCCTGACAATGTCCATGGGGGACTCTTGACACCAGACAGCCCACACTCCCACTGCAGGTGCTCCCCACCCATAGCTTGGCCAGGGTGAGGGTGCCCAGCACCTCACACCTGCCTGGGTGGAGGTACGGCCTCTCCTCTTCCTCCCCAACCCCCGCCAAGCGGAAGTGGCAGCTTTGCGGAGCTTCCTACTTTGTATCTCCCCTTGGAGCCTGGAGGGGGATGGGAAAGGACGTGTGTCTATGTGGCCTATTATACAGGCCCAATTAGTTGCTGGGACTGTGTCGTTAGAGTGATGGGCCTGCGGCCACTGTGAGGACTGCGGAGAGTGAACAAGGACAGAGGTTGTTAAAATGCTCCTGCAGAGATCTGATGCCCGCGCTATGTCCTGGCGCCTCAAAGACATGCTGATGTGAAGGGACTCACAGCAGATTTTCTGCCTGGCGCATGTTGACTTAATGCCGGGTAATGCCGCCCTAGAGATATGCACACGACCAGCTTGGAGCCAGCCAGGTGCCAAAGAAGGAGGGACAAACCAGAAGCATCCTAAACGCGCCATTGTCCCCCACCTGGCTCCACCCAACCTGGAATTCAGTTTGATTTGTGGGGCACTTACTAATTGCCGCCTGTGGGCCTGGCTTGGTGCCGCTGCTGGGAATACACAGGGGAACTGAGTTGGAGCGTTCAAATTTTGGGGACACCATCACTTACTGAAGAGGTGCCTTCACTTCACCAGGGCCCATCTGGAAAGTGGGGGTAACTGCACCCACCTAAGGGTTGTTGTGAGAGTTAAGTGAGGTTGAAAAGGCTTCAATGGACAATAGCTGCTATTACCAGGGCAAATAGGAACAAGGTAAGGCCCTTGTCTTTGAGAAGCCCCTGGTCCATGTGGTGGTCAGGGACTCAGTACCTGCAAGAGCCAACAGAAAACTCACAGTCGGCAGGACTAGTGAGAGGAAAACATTGGAAATGAACGGCTCTCTTAGACTTTTGTTTACTCCTGGTAATAAAAACAGACACACAAAATATTTTACTTTTTCCTCGTAACTCTACTGCAAGAGGAATAGCACATGCAAAATGGCCCTGTTGCAGGGGATGCACTATAGGGCGAGGTGGGACCTGTGGCATGTGGGAATGTGGGAAAAGGAGCTAGAAATCCAATCTTTCATATAAAACATCCCCATTCTTTAAATCTTCACTGAAGAACACACTTTATTGATTTTAGAGAAAGGAGAAGAGAGGGAAAAAAACTTCAATGTGGGAGAGAAACACTGATCAGTTGCTTCCTGCATGCACCCCAAGCAGGAACCAAACCTGCAACCTGGACATGTGCCCTGACTGGGAATTGAACCTGCGACCATTTAGTTCATGGGACAATGCTCCAACCAACTGAGCCACTCCAACCGGGGCCAAAACATTCCAATTTTTGAATATTGGCTAACTCACCCTAAAAAACTAATTCAACTTTAAATCAATGTGGGAGGCATTAAATTAATGTAGAACCAGAGTTCAGAAAGAGAACTTCTTGAATTTTAGGCTAAGGAGTTTGTCTTCAAGAGAATAAGTAGGTTTGCTGTTGTTGTTTTTATAACAAAAAAAAAGTCTGAAGCAAATGCAAGAGGTCCATAAGCTTCAGTGCTGTGAGCTCTGTGGCCTTGAGGAAGACTTGTGGGGAATGAAATTACTTTTGTATGAACGAGAAGGGCTCTGAAAAGAAAGTGAGGGAAATGCTCCGGTGAGGCTTGGGAAGGTCCGTGACCAATTGCTTGGCGCATCAGAGGAGCCTTCCTGGAGGAGGTGAGACTTGCAGTAGGACATGACATATGAGAAAGAAGAAATTCAGCAGGAGGCCAAAGAGGAGCCAGAATTCCAGGTGGGAAGCACAGCACGAAAAAGCCAGGGGAGTCAGAAACAGCACTACCTGCCTTGAGCCGATCATGGTTCTTTCTGTATGTGAAGTGTTGCATGTGGAGTCCTGGGCAGGCAGGGCCAGGGATGGGGTCTGCTAGGGGCTGAGGACTGGGAGGAGCCAACCCAATGTGAAGTCCTGAAGGACGAGGTTCTTGCCAACTCCCCACGTCACCCCAGGAGAGCAGGCACTGGGGGTTGTCCCTACATTCCTTGCAGCTGCCAGGAAAGGGCACCCCCAGGGAGGTCAGAGAATCCAGGTACCCTGGGCTGAGAAATGAGGGACTGGCAAGGGGCATGAGAAAGGGGAAGGACCAGGTAAGGAAAGCCTTTGCTAGAGGAGATCCTCAGGGACGGAGAGAGCTGGGAGGAGCCCTACTCCAAGCTGGTTTCCGGACCCAGCCCACTCACTCCATTACCTGCCCAGATCTGTATAAACAGATTCAACAAATACTCCTGAACACCTACTGTGTGCCAGGCACTGTGACAGGTTCTGGCATCTGGTATTTAAAATAACAACAGCAATCATGATGATGACAAAGACCATGATGATGCTATATTGATAAAAGCTAACATCTATGGACTGCTTTCTCTGTGTACGTTATCCTAGGTTCTCAGTTTCCTCATCTACAAAGTAGGGACATAGTCCCTACCTCTTGGGTTTGCTGGATTAATTGACAGAATGTCTGGAAGATGCTTACCACAGTGTCTGGCACATTGCAAACTTCCAAGGGATCGCTATTGTAATTTTTATTAATATAGTCATATTGTGTTAGCACAGGGTACTGGAAACTGAAACCATAAGGGAAGCATAGCCCAACAGATCAGTGTGGGGTTACCTCTCCTACTCCTGCTGCAGCAGTCGGGGATCAGTGACCCCTGCACCTGTCCTGCAGGCTGAGGTCTCCCTCCTCCCATCACGTCTGCCAAGGAGGAGGGCAGCTCCACTCTCAGTGGGCGAAGGGGTTTCAGATCAGCCACAGGGATGCTCCTGACCCCTTGGAGACTTCTAAGGGGAAAGCTGAGACCAGATGGAGCTCCTTCCTTGGGCCTCCCTGCCAGGCAGTCAGTGGGATCTAGGACTCGCAGAAAGCCAGACACCTAGGACCCACCTGCCCACTGGAGGGGGCTGTGAGGGAAGCAGCCACCATCCAAGGGGCGCTCACTGCCTTGGGTGCCAGAAAACGGAGCACACCTGTTTTCTGGTCAAACCAGGGCACCAGCTGCCCTTGCAGACAGCCAAATGTGGCATTCATCCATGGGGGTCTTACAAAACAGGTGTGTGGTTCCAGGACTGGACTGCGTATGTGTGTCATGGCCTGGCCGCCAGTGCTCAGGCCCGGTAAAAGGAGGCTGCCAGGCTTCTGCGGAGAACCCTAGACCAGGAGCCAGGACATGTGGTCCCCAACCAATCCTGCATTCTGTCCCCACTTCTCCCTGTCCTTTCTCATCTAAAACACTTAAACAGCTTCCTGATGCCCACTCCCAGCTTCCACTTATACCCCTGGTAGTCAGATCACACAGCCACCAGGACAACTTTTCACAGATACAAATCTGGTTATGTTGCTCCCCTTCAGGTAGTCCTCAATGGCTCCCTAGTGCCCTGGAGATAAAGCCCAGCCTCCTTACCTTGGCTTATACAGCCTTTCAGGAAGTCCACTGCTCAGGCCTTATTTTCCCACATCCCTTCCTGTTCACTCCATTCACACTGGACTTCCTTGAGTTATTTATACATTAATTTGGAACATGAAACTGTTGACATTAGATCATGTTTGACCTACAAAGCTGGCAATTCATGCTGGCTCAACTTAACACAACTGTCTGCTCCTTGGCCATTTGTACAAGTTATTCCCTCTACCTAGAACACACCCTTCTCTCCTCCATGTTGCGTTCACCTAACTGTTCCTCAGGTCTCAGCCCAAATGTCACTTCCTCGGGGAAGTCTTTCTGATGTTCCCTGACAGACTGTACTTTCTTCTGTAACTCACTTTGAACTGGTAATGACTCTTTGATGTCTGTCTTTCCTGACAGAGAGCAAGCTCCATGAGGGCAAGAATCATGTCCACCTGGCTCACCCTTGTTAGTCCCTGCTCCAGGGCTGGCATATAACATGTGATCAGTAAAGTCTCGCTGGGTGAACAACTGCCTGTGGGAATGAGTGGATACCACTCCACCCTGACCAGCTGTATGACCTTGGACCATCCACCTCTTTTCAACATCAGTTTCTATATCTACCAAAAAAAAAAAAAAAAAAAGGTACTCATACATCAGAGAAATGTGAAAATTAAATGATATCAGGCACACCAGTGTAGTTGGCATTTTACTGCTCAGAAATGACGACATCAGGGCCCTTTTTGCAGTGGGCTGCAGCCCCCACTCCCCTCCCTGACCTATGGGCACTGCCAAGGGAGGAAGTCCTGAAGGAACATGCAGAGAAGAACCTGGCACAAGTATTCCTTGCAACCATTACACTGAGCTCAGCCTTCACGGAGTTTGTGTACGGTGGAGCCGGCACAGCCCTGGCCTTTCAGGTAACACAGAAAGCCTGGATTTTTATAGCATCTCTAGCCACACTATTCCAGATACCTAGACTACCACAGTGAAAGCAAACAAGAGCCTCCTGTAACATCCCTGGCCAATCTGTTCTTGAATAGCTCCTCTAACAGGAAGCTCACTACTCCCCAAGTTATCTTATTTTATCTTCAAATAGCACTGCATATGAAATAATTCTGCCTTCTTGGATCGTCACCCACTGGCCCCAATCCTCTCTACTAAGATTTCTGGAACCACATTTGCTCCCTCTTCTACTCTTGCTTCCACATCTCCAAGCTCTGGTCACTGAGCATCCTCTCTGGCACTTCCTCTCCACCCCTGCACGCTGCACCTTACTTCTCTCTGGGTGGGGCTGAGCCTGGAAAGCGTTAGCATTTTTTTTCTCAAAGAGTGAGGCTCCAGGAAACCTAGACCTTGCTTACTATACACAGGTCTGAGATCCAGGTCTGAGATCAAAGTAGCTCACAGAAAAAGCCACCTTCTGCTGGGTGAGTCAGGCTCAGAGCCTGTCTGCCCTCCCTAGCCTCTGGGAGAGATTGATGCCCACACTGACGACTCACTCCAATGTATTAGGTACATAAAGAAATTGATTATTCCATAAATCATTGTCTCCATTAAAAAAAAGTCTCAACTTTTTTTTAAAAAAGGAAAATGTTATAAATCTGTCCAAGCCCATGTGAACAAAAGTGTAGCCAATTCAGCTTAATTGTCTGAGAGCTTCTTTGCTACAGTCCCAGAAAGAAAAGCCCTTGAAGCTACTGGCTTCCAATCTAGATGTTCCCTCCCAAACTCCACAAATAGCAGAGTCAGGTTGCGGACGAGATGGATTTACAGTGCAGCAGGTAGAATCTGGATTAGACAGAAAGAAGAACTTTCTCACCCAGGAGACAAGTTTGTATCTTTCAGAAACTTAAAACTTGGATACTAACCCTTGCCCCTACTTTTCCCCCTTCTCCTTATACACGCACCCACCCCATCCAGAAATGCTAAGGTCCAGTTCTGCTGGGAGACTGAGAACTGGCCAAAGTGAACACGGAGTGGGGCTTGAGGATGGCGTGTGACAGATCAGGAGAGAAAGAATTCTCAGAACAGCCTCAGTGATAGAATGATTGGGAAGGAGCAAGGGCAAGGAGGGTGGGAATGAAGGGTGAAAGGGGAGAGCTGTGATTGCACAGGGTGATTTTTAGCTTGTCTCTTCTTGAGCCTCAGAATTCCTCCCCAGCACACAGAAGAATAAGGAAGATCCAAGTGCAGGGCTCTGAGCTGAACTGCAGTACCTAAATGTTCAAGGAACCGCAGCTACCATTGCAGGTCACTTATTGGACCTATATGAGGCCATTCAGATGCCAGCAGGTCCAGGAACACTGCTCTGCCCCCCAAGTTCTAGCAATCCCCTGCTCTGTGTACTTGGCAGTACACAGAACAGACGCTCCAAAATGTTCAGTGAATCAGTGAGTCAGCCCAGAGTCCACGTGAAAAAGACAGGAAACAAACAATTACAAACAGCATAAAAATAGCCACATTTCCAAAGCAGATCTCTCTGATTCTGTGACTCCAAGCAGAGGCAGCAAGAACCCCAGCCTTTTCTTACTAAGCTCAGTTCTCTCTTACTGAGCTGTCTCAAGTCACGGCACCTGGAGTACCCTACTTTGTATCCCCACTTCTTCCCTGCCCATTCTAGATCTTTCTGGCTGCTGCATGACTTCAAGGTGCCATCTTGCCTCCTAAATCCCTGGAGCCCAGTCACCTAAACCTCACTCCTTGTTCAGAGGCAAAAGCCAATTCCTCCAACTCTTATGATTCTAAGACTCAGTCTCTTATGCCCTTTGGCTTCTAGTCCAAGTGTTGTTGGCAACTCTCAGTACCCTAGGGATGAACAAAAGCTCCCTTTTCCCAGAAGGCATGCTGAGGTTACTTCCCTGTCTGGGAGAGACCTTTGTCAATGCCCGGTCCAATCACAAGGCTTCTCAGACACATCCAGGTGGTGGAGCACCTGGTACTGCTGGGTTCTTTGGGGAATGCCACAAAACTGTGACATATTTAATTATCATTACCTGAACAAGGAGTAATTTTATTTACTAGCAGAAAATACAGCTCTATTACAGGTATGCAGGACTTCACAACTCAGAAAGTAATATTACACAAAATACTTTTAAGAAATCACATTTAGCAGGATTAAAAAAAAAAAAACCCCGTAACACAAGCCTACTTACCAAATGCAATGTGAACGATCATACTGACAGGCTGAGCTAAGACGCTTGGTATCAGGTGTGATATTTGACAATGGAATGTTCACTCGTTTTATCATCTGTTACTGCTCCCTAGCAGACAAGCCGTACAAGGCACAAAAGGTTTAAGAACAATTTATGTGTGGGAGAAAAAAGGAGAAAATTCTATCCATTCTCTTTTTCTGTGAGTTACTCAATTCGAGTGACCACAAATAATAGTTCTTACTGGCCTACTGTGTGCCTGCTAAACACCTCAGTCCAGTTTACAAACACCAGAGTCCTAGAGGAATAGCATTTGGAAAAAGAATGCCTGTTTAGCAAGACCTTACAATTACCACATTACTCTTACTAGAAAAGTCAGTGTGCAGATGGCGCCCAGTGCTACCCAGCGTCCTGGCTGCTCTCCGTGGTGCTGAACTCAGAGCGCGGGGTGAACCTTAATTTCCCTGCCTCTTGCCAAACCACACGGGGTGTGTCATCATCTATGAGCTTCTATAAACACATGTGGCTCTGATTTGTATTTCTCCCTCAATGTGAAAAAGATTTTGTAAGTCTGTTTTGACACAGTGGAAAAATCTAGCCTCCTTATCTTTCTTAAGACTGCAAATTTAAAGCTCTGTGTGTGTGTATGTGTGTGTGTGCGCCTGTGTGTAATAGAGAAGTGGATGGGATTTTATAATAGCCTCGGGGGTTAGAGACTCATGTTTTCATTTGATTGTCTCCAAGGCTCACCAAGGTGTGTGGCTCCAGCCATTTCCCCTTTTCAGTCCTCAGTATCCCAATGTGTGACAGAAAAGAGTGGGACCGGCAATGTACTCCTGTAGCTCTGATATTTGGGGTGCCTCCACTTGTGTTCTTCCAAGGCCTCAGAAACTGTCAAACAGGATGACCTTGCCAGGCCTCCTCTATCACGAAAAGATTTTCTGGATCCAGAGGAAGACACAAGGCTCAGCTCCTCTTGCAAAAAGCCAGGGATTCAATCTCTACTCAACTCTCCCCAGCCCTCAGTCCCGATGGACCAGCCATAATTCAGCTAAACCAGCAAGTTCACCTATATTTTATTTACTGATTCGATGTTACGAGACAAGTAAAATAGACGGCTGTCACCTCTATTAAACTGGGCAGGAAAAATGGCCATGTACGCAACAGGCTCTCTGCTCAGAACATTTCATCTGTTTCCTGAGGGAGGGAAGCAAGAAAGGGGAGGGCCTGGCCTCAAGGGAGATCCCAGTCCTGTCACATTCAGGCAGCTCCACTGCAAACCTGTCCCACCCTCACTCTCAGCTACACTATACAAAGCAGTCCAATCAGTCAGGAATTGAGACTATCGCGTAAGTCCTCAGTTTCCCCACTGATCCAAAGGAAAGTCACTGTATTCACTCACCAGGCTCAGGATAAAGAATGGCTATGGAGCCCTAGTTTTGGAAGCCTGTGCCAGAGAAGAAAACCTCCAAGTGGCCGTCTCTTACAAGTCCACAAACACATGAATGTGCACACATCCCCACTCCCCAGAACCCAGGGTGGATGATGGATATATTCCCAGGGTGGATGATGGATAGATAAATGGCCCAGGCCAATTGTCTATACAGCCTAACTCTCTGGGTTAGCTGCCAACCTCACTTTCCAGAAAGCTGTCGTGTAGACCTGTTATCTACACATCTTATCAGAATCCAGTGATATGGTGAAGACAGTGATATGGTGAAGTCCCATGACTGGTGGCAGCTCAATGATACAGCTACAGTTCTGCCAGGAAGCTGCCCTGAGTGCCTAGTCTATTAAGGAAGGAATCCCAGAGGGAGCCGCAGAGATGCTGAGGAGTGAATAGGAAGGAGGGAGGGGCAAGGCCAGAAAAGGCAGGTGGCCTTTTCTTCTGTCTTTTTTCTTCATGGTCTTTTCTTCTGTTTCTTCTTGAAGTATACAGCTTTTGTCTATCTCAAAAGGACAATCATGAGATGAACCAGACAACAGCTATAAAGATCAATCCTAGGCCTGAGAAAGAAGGGCCTAATGCCTTAAATAGCCCAGCTATTCCCAACAGTCTACACGGAAAAGGTCTTAGCACAGTAGGTGCTGAATGGATATATCAGAAGAACACCATAGACTCCATTAGGACACAGTCTACATCCAAGACTCTAAGAATCTCTTCCATGAAATCCTGTTGACAGCATGGAAAACATATTGAGCTGAATGACAGGTTAGTTAGATTGTCTTATATTTAAATGACTGTATTCATCAATGCATTCATTTATTCAACAAATAGTCATTAATCACCTACTATGTACCACTCAGTGCTAGATGCATTGGACAAGTGGTGAATAAGCTGGCTATGGCCCATGCTTGTACAGTGCTCATTTCTAAGGTAACTAAGAATTACAGTACAGTAAGTGCGACATGGAAAGTTCAGGATACTGTGGAGACTTGCAGAAGGAGACGGGAGTCAACAAAGGCTTCTTAGAGGGAAAGACGTGTTTGTTGAGACTGGAGGGATAACGAGAAGTTGGCCAGGAAGAATAGTACGAGCAGAGGAACAGAGCATGAGGGAAGGCACCATGCCTTCTAGGAACACAGACGTTCAGTACAGTGGAGCTGAGAAGGTATGTGAGGCAAAGAGAAACGGTGCATGAGTCTGGAGATGCCAACACTGGCAGGTCATAAAGGGCCTGAGAGCCGCAGGAAGCCAGTGGGATTTTGAAGTTTGTTGAAGTGTAAGGTAGTGGATCCAGGGCCACTGAACAGACTCTGACATCGGTCATTTCCTGCCTCATGTATTGATGGCAGACATGGCTGAAGTGAAGGGAGGCGTGTTTATCCCAGGCTCAAATGGCACAGAGCTCCTTTTGGGGAGGCACGGAAGCTTCACTGTCCGGAGCTGTGGTTCCCCACCCCAACCATACTGTAGGCCAATAACCACTCAACCTCTTTACAACAGCCCCTCGGAGGGAGGCCAGAGAGGAAGAAGAGGCTGAAATTCATGCCTACCTCCCGAAGATGGAGAGATGGGAACAAGTTTTGGTGCTCCAGAAACAAAGAGAAGAATAACCGCCTGAAGGTTCAATAATGGGATTTACTAGAGATAAATGGCAGGTCCTGCCTTTAGGCTCAAAAGATCAATGGTCAAAGAGGATGAGAGAAGCTACAGATCAGCAGTGATGCCTGTGGAAAAGACCTCATGATCTCATGAGACCACCAGCTCAGTGTAAATCAACAGAGTGAAATGGCTGCCGAAAAGACTAGAATAATCTGGGGTTGTATAACTAGGCACCAAAGCTGAGATCTGAGCGGGTGATGAGCTTACTGGTTTCAATACATAAGCAGTGCTATGATACCATGCCAGAAGAATTGGGCATCTTTAATTGGAAGAAGTGTCTTTACATTTCTATAGAACTGCATTGTGGGACAGGGAGTAAATCCAAACTAGAACCAGTGAGCAGGGCGATCATAATTGTAAGAGTAATAGGTAACATCTATTAAGTGCTTACATGGCTGTTGTCTAAACACTGTTGAAATGCAAATTCTCAGACCTTGCCCGAGACCCACTGAATCAGAAGCTGTGAGGGTAGGGCCCGGCAATCTGTATTTTACTGAACAGTCCAAGTGATTCTTATACATGCTAATGTTTGAGAGCCAGAGGCCTGGAATGACCCCTGGGGTTCTTTTCAGCCTGGATTCTGTGATTCTTCACCACAGACAGGAAGTGTGATGCCTGGAGCCCTGGGAAGTCTGTGGCTGCCTGCTCCAGCTTTTCCGCCCAATTGGGCAGGCTTTTCCGAATAGCGTATTTCAGTTCTGCAAAGCAGATGCAGGAAGGCTTTGCAGAAGTCTCCTGTGTTCCTATCTTTAAAGAGCTCATCCCTGCAGTTGTTTTGAGAACTCTACAGACCCCCTTCCATCAGCAGCCTGTCTGCATCAGCCCCCTTAATAGCACAAGACTTAATTGTCTCCTATGGATTGGAACCCTCTTCATACACACTAGCACCTTAGGTCCTTCTCACTCCTCTCCTCCCCTCTGCCTTCCTTAACCACCATTCAGAATGGAACCAAAGGATTTGGAGTCAAAGCTGCCACTGCTGCCCCCTGCTCCCCGGTTCTCACTCCATTTCATTTTCTCCAATCTGAATGATCACTATGGGGACTCTCTCCTACCCAGCTTTTGCCGCAGCATCATTACCTGGTGACTCCCAGCAGAGGCGGCAGTGTCTATGCCCTGGGGTCCATCCTCCAGTGGCAGTCCCTCTCTGGTTGCCCTCCCAGGAAGCAAGATTGAACTCCTCACCCAAGAACTGATCAGGACTCCGTGGACCAATCCCTCAAAGCATCCCATGACCAGAATCTTCCAATCTCTGGATACATGCAAAATGCATTTCAATGAAAACACTGCAAATGTAGGGAAGAACTAGCACTGTGTGTCTGCAGGTGAGAAATAACAGGCCAGGAGGAGTCTGGGAGATGACATGTAGGAGCCTCCTAGAAAGGGCACCTCTCTTGCTCCCTAACATGGTTGGTTAACTGTCACAAGCTACTAATTCGGCTGTGGGCATGTAATTATGTGGGTAGTGAACAAATGCCATGTATTGAGCTGCAGGGAGTATTGAACACAAGGGCTGGCTCAAGGCAGAGGGCACATAAGCAGCAGACAGCCTCAGAGCTCATAGTCTGATGGTGGAGACATAGCTTCCACCCTTGAGGAATCCTCCTCTCCTAACATTTACTAAGCATCAGGCACTGTGCAAAGAGCTGTATGCACCTTTTCTCCTTTAATCCTCACACTAACTTGATGAAGTTTTTGTATGTCAAAAACAGCTGAATAGGGATTAACCTAATATTAATAATTCTATCTTAGAGATGAAGACATGGAGGCTCAGAGGTGAAGTGACTTGCCCAAGGTTATGCAGCAAGTACACACTAGACTCACACTGAAGCTCAGATCCACCACGTTTCATCAAACCTAAGACATACCATTACACTTTGAAGTGTCAAAGAAGAAAAAAAAAAATCCTGCAAGTAAACTTGGACGTGAGATATGACACACATATTGATTTCAAAGATGTGAAAGTGTGTGTATGTGTGTGTGTGTGTCTATCTTAGAATTAATAAAATATATTATTTGATTCCAAAAAAAATTCATTCTGCTTCTTGGTAGTGTTGGGGGGAGAGGTGGCCTTAGGCACCCTTGGGCAGCTCCATGGCATGACACATATGCCCTAGAGAAGCCCTAGACATTCACAAGCAAAGCTACAGCCAAGGTCGATAGGCATTAGTAAGCAAGGAATGAAGGTCAAAGGAAGCAAAGAGGGGGACATGGGAAGGTTATCCTTGAGGGGTGGGGAGTGCCAGGCTGGAGCAGGATGCAGTGTGGACCCTGGAGGTAATTCCAAAAGCAAGACAGAAAGATAATGCGGGCAGAGGGCTCTGGGCACAGCTGCGGCAAGGTGTGGCCAATGGGGAAACCACAGCAAACTCAGAATGACCTGTCCTCAAACCCATCCTCTTGCCCTCAATCTAGTCTCCTCTCTCCCAATCACAGCTCAATTAAGATTTTGTCTCTGGAGCACAAGAGAGTCAGAAGAAAACACTGACTCCACGAGCAAGCACAGGTGCCGGTATAAGCCAGCAAGGCACCTTGGGGTGTGAATTTAAGGAGGCGCTCGCTGTCACGGACTGTTGGGCAAGTGCAAGGCCACCACTTGAGAGCCTCCTGAAATTCGGTTCCCTAGCGGCCCCCTCTGCCTCACCCTGGTCCTGGCCCTGCACGTGTCCGATTCCTCAAACAACAGAGGAAGAGGGACAGACCTGTGGACAGCATGTAAGCTTTTCTGAAAAGACGTCACACCTATCTGACGCTATGAGGCAGGCAATATCGTCCCCATTTTACAGATGGGGAAACTGAGGCCTCAGAAAATAACATGACCCCCTGACTGTGTCTGTCCCAAACCTGCTGCCTCTGTAGGGACTCTGAGCAGTGCAGTTTTCCCCGCTTCTAGAATAGTTCAGTCCCTCGCAGCCACAATTATCCCAGTCTCCCCTGAGTGGAGGAACTTGGTGGAAAGGGAGGGTCAGGTCTTCCCCCTGGGGGAGGGCAGATTGGGCAGCCCTTGCACCCAGGTCCCCACTCCCTACTCATGCAGCCTATAGGACGGCAACGCACAGTCCAGGCCCCAGTGTAAGCAGGCCTTACCCTCATGTTCTCCCCAAACTCAATTCCTAGCAAGGCAGGCTCTATTTAGAAGGGTGGAATGTGCCTTCAGCTTAAAAATAAAATGACAGCAAAACCAATTAGCTTGGAAAGGATGTTGCAGGTAAGATTGGGGAGGGAAAGGGAGGTAATGGAAGGAAGGGAGAACAAAGAGCTAATTCGCTGGCCACCTTCTCTGGCCAGGCCACCAGCTGATGAGGGTGGAGGTGAGGGGAAGACACAGAGCCCTGGGGTTTCCTCAAGGCTCTGATGTCGTCTTTAAGCCCAGTGGCCGTCAAGGGATATGTCAGCTGGAGTCCCCAGGGCAGAGGCAGTCCTCAGGGTGGACTGGCCACACCCAAGGGAGAGAGTCCAAGCTTTATTTCAGGCTTGGGCGAAAGGGTTGGGCAGAGTGCAGAAGGCCAGACAAGGTGGAGTGTAGTCAGGATAAGAGCGTGTGTTGGTGGAAGGGGTGGGAAAGACTGTCCATACCGTTCCTCTCAAGGACACACATCTGCCACATGGCCCATCAGCAAGGACAGTCTCACTGCCATCGGTAGGGTTAAATGTCACATAACCCACACAGCTATCCCGCTATCCCCTATAGCAGGTGAAACAGTGCGGGCCAGTGAGGCCACGCTCAGCACCCAGAACCATGGGGGGTGGGGCACTGCACTCAGTGCCTGTAAAGATCATTGTTTTCTATCTTTTAACTACACAGGCAGCTGAAAGCACAGGACCTGGAGTCAGACCGACAGGAGGGGAGTTCTTATCCCACCTCTCCCACTCATTGGCTGTGTGATCTTGGACAAGAGACTTCATCAAGTTTCGTTCCCTCATCTACAAAATGGGAATAATGCCCACAGGGTGGTGAAGGCTGAATAAGATGATGGGGGGGAAAATCAACAGCTACATTTATTGAGCACTTACTATTCACCCACATTACTAGTCATTGTTTGGAACGCACTTAGCACAAGGCCTAGCTGTGAATAAGTGCTCAAATAAATTGGGGCTGGTATATTGTTGTTGCGTTGTTGTTTTATGAGCTTGATTGTGTTCCAGACCCAGGTGGGGTCCTGGACAGGAGACAGAGCCAATGCCACCACCTCAGCACAGGCACACTGCCCCCTGGTGCTGCTGCTGAGAATCAGCACCTGGGAGAAAAGCTATTCCAGCCAACAAGCTCACACAAGGCTCCCATCTGCCATCAACCAGGCCTTGGGCCCATCTGCCCACCAAAGCTCCCGCCCCATCACACCAGCCTCGGGAAGACAAGCTGGGGCCTGCTGGGAGCTGGCCCCAGAGGAAGAGCGCTGATCCTGGAGCTTCAGTGCTCTCTGTTGCCAGGCAGGGCCTGGGGAGCTCCAGGCTCCTCTCTGCTGCTGCCCAGCCAAGTGGAGCATCGGCTTTCTCTGTTTCCTCTGAAGGGTCTTAAGCAAGCAAAGAGGGGCTGAGACTAAAACTGTGGGAGGCAGAGGTGAGGGCAGCTGTTTGTTACAGGGTGGAGCACAACCAGGTCTCCCCCTAAAAGAGCACCCCACGCAGCCCTGAAGCTTTTTCTGCATAAGCCTCGCCCCTCCCCCAACTGAAGGGGTTTTCCTAGTGCCCAGAGGAGCATCTGTGCCTTTCCCTCCATGGAGGGGACTCTGTTTCTTGGGGCCGGGACAGAGAATGCTCATGGGAACACAGGGACTCAGGGGGGCTCACAGGCTCTACAAAGGATCCTAAAAAGAGCTAAGCAGCCTTGCTTTCCTGAGGGGGCGGGGAGTGAAGAGTAGCCCCTGAAAGTTCTTTGAAATAGCAAATAGCACAGCAGGGCTGGACTTCTGAAATCAGCTGCAGTGCCCTGAGGCAGGGGGATGCATGTGACCTTGGAAAGACCTGGTGGGGACACGGTGCCTGGCTCACCCTGCATAAACCACCTTGAAAAACCCCAGATCATCCCGATGTCAAAAGACTATTTAGCGCAGTGCAAGGCAGGCATCAAGAAGAAATTAAACTCCACCTGGAGAGGGGGGGCAGCCCGGGCTGACAGGAGCAGCTGGGCTAGAAAGTGGAGGCAGAAATTCCTCAAGTTAATGCTTTCTAAGGCCCCTCGGGCCACTCCCAGGTCTTGTCTGAAGCTATTTACTTCCAGGGGGGGAAGCCCTATTGATCTTCATTCAGCTCCTGTCTTCTCCTACAAGGCGCTGATTTCAGCGCATCACCAGTCACTGTGAGAAATTTCTCATTGTTTTACATGCAGCGGCTCCCAAACTCAGGAGACAAACGTTCAGGACCATTTGGGTGAACTCGTGGCAGGAGATGCAGATGGAGCTGGTTTGAGAACTCTAGGGGAGGCACCTCACTCCCCTGGGATAGACGGCAGTGGCCTGCTGGGCCCCCAGCCTGGGCTCGGGGCCCCAGAGCTCTGATCTCCTCTGTAGATGCTCAGAGTCTGGAGCCGAGCCAGCCTTTCCCTCTCCCCAAACTCCCACTCCCCCGTGTGTGCACACGCGCACAAACACACACCTGCTTTATGTCTCTGCAGTCATTTGGCTCTGAACCTCACCCCTGACTAGCTGGAGATCACCACCATCTAGTCGAGCTCCCCAGCTGCTGTAACCGCTGTCTGGTTCCCTCTTCAAATTCCAGGCTGGCCTTCGATCCTACGGTATGTATGTAACATGAGGGAGGCTCACGAAACAACGAATTTAATCATGAAGCTACACAACAGATCTACAATGGTGATGACAGTCCCCACCAGCCTGCACGGAGGGGAACTTTGAAACCACAGAATTGCCCAACCCAAAGAGTTTACAGATAGGGTAACAAGTTCAACGTTGGGGCAGGAGGGTGGGGGAGTGAGATTTGAATAAGGTGGCCCAGTGAACTGTCAGAAGATAAGAGCAGAAAAGCCAGGGCTCCTGGCTCCCAGCCCAGGGTCCCTCCACTTCAGCTTCTGAGTCATGTAACCAGGAAATCCAGGTTCGCACATGAAGTCACAGAAGCCCATTTAGTTGAGAGGACCCATGCATCAAACTGCTTTCCAGGAGTTAAGATCAGGATCCATCTGAACAATAACTGCGGTGATAATAATAATAATAAAATACTGAACAATATGCCTTCAAAACCTTCCGTGAGCAACACCGGATAATCACACACAGAATACATCTTCCACATATTCATATAAAATAATCAATGATCATTTTTCCCCCACAGACTACAATCCAATTACTCTCTCTCCCTCACTCTCCTTTGTTACTCGCAAACCATCCAAGCAATCAATGCCTTGACCTCTCCCTCTGATAGACACAATTACAAAAAGACAGAGCAATGCAATTCATCTATTCAAGATGGATTGTTTGAACACTCTGTCACACTGCTGAGCTATCCATCTCCTTGTCTAAGAGGAAATTTCAGCCCCCAAAAGAGGCACAAAGAGAGGGGGCGGTACGCTGCTCCCAGCCCAGAAAGCCCTTTGCGCACCTGCAGGAAAACCCTCTCCCTGGCTGGTGCTCGGCAATGCCTGCCTGCTCGAGAAAGACTCGGCTCCAAGTGCAGCCGGCTCAGGCACACGTCCGAGCTCCATTTCTGGGGCCTCAATTCCTGCAGCCCCAGCAGCCAGAGCCTTGAGATCAGAGGGGTGAAGAGGGATGAGAAAAGGGAGATGGCATCAGGTCCAGCCAAGGCGGTATGTTTGGGTTTCAGCAAGAAAATCTTTCTCTCTCTGGGCCACATCCACTGTAGTTCCCTGACTCCAGCTGAGGCTTGAGCCTGGGCTCAGAAGAACGGAAGTTCAACTCCCCGGGAGGCTCCAGAGAAGCCCAGAGGTCTAGAGCCTTCCCATCCTCCGTCCAAGCTGGCGCAGCTACGGCAGGCACGTTTGGCATCCACGCAGCACCCCAGTCCTCGGGCTGAAAATCAAATGGGGCCAGGCTCTCAGATATAAATGGCCTGGGCCGACACGCTAATTAATCCTGAGGCTTAATACGAATAAGATTAGAAGAGAAGAGGGCTTTGCCATCCTTAATTGCATTATTACACGCTGAACCTAAGAAAGGGCGGGCAGGCTTGAGGCTTCCCCTCAGGACAGTGAGGAGTCCCCCAGTGCAAGTCAATTTCACAGCAGGAGGTGCAGGTGAGGGTACATCACCCCGCCCCCTTCAGCTCATTCTTCTGGGGCTGGCCTCACCTGCTCCTGTCTTCCTGGACCTCCAAAGACCTCCATTCCCGAGGCTGGGCTGGGAGCATGCCAATCCCACCCCTGCAGAGGATCACGGAAGAGGATCCTGCAATGCGTGAGCTGAGCACATAGCACCTTTTGCGCCCCCTCGCCTTCTCCCAAAGGCATCCTACCATGCAGGCCCCCAAAAGACAGAGGGAAGGAAGGAAAGGAAGGAATAAAGAAAGTGCTGGTCCACTACTAAGGGGCTGCCTGCCTCTGGAATGGTGGCCAAACTGGGCGCTGGAGCAGCGATAAAAGATATTTTTGGCTTGCCAGGACACCGTAGGCTGCAAAGGGTTAAGCCTGACCGTGAAGGCTGTCCCCAGAGTCCAGTAACTGGGCTCCTCTGTCTCCCCGTGTGCACCTGCCAGGATCCTGGGTATGGAACGAAAGACCCCAGCCTGGGCAGAGCTAAGGACTGTGAGTCTACTCCCATCCAGACGTGGAATTCAGGAGGCTCTGGGATCCAGGAGAGAGCAACGAAGGAGACAGAGCCCCGGATTTGATCGCCTCCTAGGAAAACCTCAAGTACAAAACGACCGACATTGGTTCCCTGCGCGCCTCACGCCAAACCTGAGGAGAGCCAAAGGGGAGGAAGGTGGCCCTAGCTCTGCAGAGCTCTGCCTGCCTTGTGCCAGACGCTGGTGGTGATGCCTTGCGAACCCAGGCAGCCCAGGTCTCCGGCAGGGCGGCGGGTTCAGGGCCTGTGTGGCGCAGGCTCCCGCGTGGCTAGGCCGGGCCCACGCCTGGCGGCCGCACGCCTGGGACACGCAGGTCTCCCCCCATTCCCCCAACTCCCCCGCAAAGCCCAGAGCGCTGCCTACAGGGTGTCTGGGCGGCCACAACAAAGTTAAAGCCCCGAGTAAAAGACTCCGACGAGAAGAGACGCAGACAAGCCAGAGCCCCAGAAAGCTGCGCGCAGCCCCGCCAGCCGCCGCCAGCTGCGGAGGGATTTCGGCTAACTTTAAAAACCACTCGCGTCCCTCTCGCCGCTTTTCCTAGCTGCTTCGGGCTGGCTTGATCGCTCCCTTCCCCCCAACCTCCGCTACCCCCAAGTCGGAAAGAGGCCTCCGCCGCCGGGGGCGGCTGAAGCGACCTACGGGGCTGCCCCTCCTCTGTCCCACGCTACGGGGCTAAATGCGGACCACCGAGGCCAACGGCGACCACCGGGAGGGGAGATTGGCTGCCCTGGTCATGCGAGGCCATTCCCTCCGTCCCCACCGCAGCCGCTAGAGCCATGCTCCCAGGTGAGGGCGAGGGGCCCAAGAGGAGCTAGTAGGGAAGAGAAGTTGGCGCCTTCCCCAGGGCTCTCGCTCCGCGGAGAAGCCGGGTCCCAGAACTCGGTCTGCGGCCAGTCATGCTGGCAGTCACGGGGAAATGCGCCCGACACTCGGGTTGGGGCTGGAACGCTTCACTACACTCCGCTAGGTCTGGCCTCCCAGGAGCGCGCCAAGGGCCCCTCGCCCTCACCCGCCGCGGCCCGGCTGCATCCTCCCCAATAAGTAAGGCCTGTGACCCGGCTTTGGAACTTTGTCCTCACCAGAAAGAGCTCCTGGTGGTGACCCCACCCCGACAGCCCGAAAGGGTTGGGAAAATCTCTTGGGATCGCGTTCAGAGGCCCCCATTCCCGCCCGTGCCCGAGCGCACGGAGACCCCCGGCTTCGGGGACCTCTTACCGATCCGGATGACGTGGGGCATCCCGCGCGAGTCCGGAATCCAAAAGGCGCACACGAGGAGCCCGGCCCAGTATTCCCAAACCAGACTCCGGAGGCGCCGCCAGGGAGCGGTCATCGTTGGGCGCCGCCGAGCGTGCCCGGGGCGCGGCCGTGGCGGGCTCCCTGGGGCGGCAGCTCTAGGCGCGGGCGCGCAGCAGCCCCCGAGGCGCCGCCTGGCCCAGCTGCCCGGCTCCCGAGCGCCGCTGTGAGTGGGGGGCGCCCCGCGGCGCCGCGCACATCTTACTGGGGGGCAGCCCCGCCGGCGCCCGCCCCGCCCGGCTGCCGCCCACGGGCCGCCCGCTAGTGAGGCTCCTGGGCTCCGCCCGGACTCCGCTCGGACTCGGCTTCTGCTCGCGTCGGCTCGGCTCCCGCGCGGGCTCCCACCTGCCCGGCTGCCGGGCGCTGGCGGGCGGGCTGCACGCCTCTCCGGCCGCTCCTCCTCCTGCCGCCGCCGATGCTATCGCCCGGGCTCGCACAAAGCCCCGGAGTGGAGTTGCACGCGCGCACACACTCCCTCCCAGCCCCCTCCCCCGCGCCCTGCCTCCCGCCTTCCGCGCCGCCCGCCGCCCGCGCTCCCTCCGCGCACTCCCCCGCTCACACACACTTCACACTCACACCCTCCGAGGCTACACTCGCGCGCTCACACCTGCGCAGGGGGCGGGGAAGGGGACTCTGGACGCGGTTTCGGGGGACGTCCGGAGAACGAGGACTCTCCTCGATTCCCAGACGTCGCCATCCGCTCTGCCGCCCCCAGTCCCTTCAACTGCGAGGGCACGGAGCCTGGGAGCCGGGCTTGGAGTAGGAGAGCTGGCACGGGGAGCTGGGAGACGGCAGCAGCCTAGCGGCCCGACCAGCTGGAGGAGACGCGCCCGCCGGGAGCTGCGGGACCCGGAGCCCGCCGTCTGCGGAGTCTCGCCTTCCAGCTCGCACGCCGCTGCGGCTGGCTGGACGGCGGCGGCCGGCCGTAGACTGACCTAGGAACGGGTTTCCCTCCCTAACCCCATCCTTCCTGGAATCACAGTTGGGGCTGGGGCTCGGGGAGACAGAATTCAAAGATAATTGCCCAAGCTGGGCAGGAGCTGGTAGGGGCATGAGAACCCAGGCCAGAGCCTTTGCTATGGAAGGCAGGACTAGACCGCGCACTGCAACGGCAGGGGCTTCGGAGGAAGACGGCTAAATCTTTGTATTCAGGGGGGCAGCTGAGATGCACCCTGGTAGTTCCCATCCCTCTCCTCCAGCATTGCAGGAGGGGCTGGCCCTTCATCCCTATTCCTCCTGAGAAAGAATAAAGAGAAACTGTAATTTTCCGTGGGATGGAGTAGGACCTGTGTGGGAGCAAGCTAGAAAAGGTTAAAACACACACACGCACACACACACCCTTGTTTATTAGCAATAATAAATTTTTTTTTCAAGTGGCGCTGGGTGTCAAGGGAAGAGAAGGGCTGTGGAGCGAGTCTGAGCAGGAGGCTGCGAATTACGCAGTTAGGCGAGTTTAATGACCTTTTTGACAGAGACAAAGCGGTGCTGATACAGTAGATAAATAAACGGATCTGTCACCAGCAGCGGCTAGGCTGTGTGTGAATTTATTTTTCTCATTTAAATAATTTGATCTATTCCATCATTCCCAATCTCTCCCATTTGCCAGCTGTCTGGTATGAGCATTGCCCCCAACATCTGAAAAGCAAATCTTTAATTTTCTTACAAATAGACTACAAGTGGAGCTCTATCTGGCCTGTTAATCCCGCTTCCTTTCCTTTCCCTCCTGGGCGTAGGGGACCATGGCATTGTGTGGGGATGTGAATATTGCAGCCTGGCCAGTTCCTGCCCATTAGGAGCAGACTCCCTCCCTCCCAAAGTGGAGACAACTGTAGCTGGAGGAGGAGGAGGAGGAGGAGAGATTCCCACGGCTCCCCTCCTGAGAGGAGAAAGAGGTGTGCGGGGGCAGGGGGGGGGGGCATCCTCAAAGATCCTCCAGCAAAGGGAGGTCTGTCTGTGCCAGACTTAGGCTCTCCTCACTCTTGAGCAGGAGCGGCTGGTTTCCCAAGCAGCCACTGGAAAATGTTGCCCAAGAGACCCGAGGGAAGGACATGCAGACCAGAGCCAGAGAAGCAGCAGCTGCCACCTCTTGATAGAGAGTAACTGCCCCCCAGTGGGCACCAGCCCCCCCCCCCAAGCACAGGAGAGGAGCAGAAGGCCCCGCCCTCCAGGATCAAGCTGGAGGAGGCTTTTCATTCAAGACTAGGCATCTCATCTCCATCACCTATCAGCTTCCACAGCTGGTTTACTTGCTCCGAGGAACCCGAAAGCCCTGGCGGTTCTCTAAGGAAGAAAATCCCAGTGCCCTGATGGGGGGATGGAAAGGGGGTTGGCAGGACATGAACTCAAGGCAAAAGATGCAAGGCTAAAAGAGCATCGCCAGCAGTGGCCAAGGATGGTTAGGGAATGGGTGCAGGGGCATCCTGGATGCTACTTCTGTTTTGGTTTTCCTGCAGGCAGCTTCTTGCCGTGACAGGGGCAAGGGGCGGGAATGGCAGCCTGGCCGAGAAACTGAAGGAGCAGAAGGGTAGAAGTGTGACTCCTGGGAAGGGACAGATCTGCACAGCAGACCAGAACCCTGGGAAAGGCCAGTGGGAGGGTGAGAGGAAGGGTGGGGAGCAGGAGGAGGAGGAACAGTCTCCAAGAAAGTCACCAGGAGTGTGGTCCTAGAGAAGTGAATAAAGGCAGAGGCTGAGGCCCCTAGGGCATGAGAGTGTGGCCTTGGCACCTGGGGCCCCTTCGCCACCCCCAGGGAGGCAGCCCAGGCTGGGCCCTGCTCTTGCGCATTTCAGAGTGGGCGGGAGTTTGCCAGCGCTGCTGAGGGAGGCTTTCCTCTGCTGCCACGTTTGTTGGCTGCGGTGGGAAACAGCCTCCAGCTGCAGGGGCTGTGGGTTCAGTCACTGGACGCGGCAGCCAGCTGGAGCCCTGGGGGTAGAGGGAAGCTAGCTGCCCCTAGCCCAGGGCTGGGCTTTCTTCTGGACCTAGATGCAAGCCATTCTGTAACCCAGAGGTCTACCCAAACTGGCCGCAGCCTGCTCCCTCCCAGTGCGGTGGAGGGTGGGAAACATTACAACAAAAACAGCGGCAGTGATGATAATGACCACAAGTATTTATTACATGTTTTCTAGGTTCTGGATGATATACTCACTCAATGCACCTTACATGCATCACTTCATCTAACCCTCTCCACAGCTGTCTGTGATAGGATCTGTGTGGTGTTTTGCATTTTACAGATGAAGACTCAGAGCCTCAGAGAGGTTAAGAGGTCCAAAGTCACACAGCTAATGTAGGACCTCCCTCCCCATCCCTCCTTCCCCCCTTCCCCCCTTCCTTCCTTCCTTCTTTCCTCCCTCCCTCCCTCCCTCCCTCCCTCCCTCCCTTCCTCTCTTCCTCTCTTCCTTCCTTCCTTCCTTCCTCTAATATTTACTGGCCATTGCTACAAGGCATTGTGGTGAGGAGCCCGTATTTACATGCAGGCCTATCTGCCTGCTTAGTTTGCAGGCTTGACCCTTGTCTTATCTTGCATGCCCTGAGCAGGGAACAGGCTCTCACAGAAGATCCTCGTCACCTGTCACCTCTGCTGGGGGCCCACTGGGGTTTCTGGCTGCTTGTAGCAAGGCTAAAGTAGAATAGAATTGGGGCCCTTTACTAGAGCAAACTGAGGCGCTCCACAGTCCCCCAAAACCTGCAGCCCTCTCTTGCTGTCTCCCATGCCCATCCCGGCTGTCCTGCCCCTAGCAGGCACGGAACGGGCACAATCTCAAGCTGCATCTCCGGGGACTGGAAGCTACCACTCTTGGCTTTTCAAATTGTTGGTAAACAAGTCTACCCACCAGCTAGGCCTGGGCTCCTTGCTCCCCCAGGAGGCAGCCAGCGCTGGATTTATGAGGCCTCCAAACCTCATTCAGACTAATGCAGCTTTTCATTCCAAAATAAAAGGGGCCGCTGTCTGAAAGGACAAGTGCTCCCGCATTTCATTAACATCCCTGAAAAAGGCTGAGCTGGCCCAAGTTGCTGCCAGCCAGATTCACGTCTCCCACCGGCTCACAGGTGGGGGTAGGAGTAGGGGCAGGAAGAAATCTTCGACTGCTGGCCACCGTGGGCCACGCCCCAAATCCTCGCTGGCCTCTGCAGGGGGAGGGGTGGGGGTCCCCAGCGGTGGCCAAGCAGGCTCATTTGGACGAGTCCCCTGTGTGTGTGTTTTGTTTAGACTCATCCACTCCAGCTCTCAATCCCCCCACAATCATGGTGAGTGATGAGGCCCTGGGCTCGAGTTACCGAGATTCATGATCTCCGCTTCTCCGGGAAGCCACAGAGCACATGCCTGCAGTCAGCTGAGTGCAGATTCCTAGGACTTGAGTGCCCTCTGCTGAAGCCTGCCTACCTTCATCTCCCTTCAGGCTGCCCGGTAGGCAGGCTGCTGGAGGTGGCTGGACGCGGAAGCCAGGGGCCTCCAGCCACTCCCCTGAGGGTCCCACTACCAGCCTGCCTGTTGCAGCTGTGCAGACCTGTCCCGGGGTGCCTTGGCGTGAATGGGGGACAAGTTGCCTTGCCCTGATCTCTTCCTGGAGGGGGGCGAGGACTAGAAGGAGGCAGCTGCAGCCCCTTCCGGGTTTTTGCTAACTGCCTTAGCAAGGAGGAAGAAGAGGAGCATCCTTCTTACTCACTCTGAACAGCATTCTCTCCCCATCAACGTTTGTGCCAACGACGAGAATCAGGCCTTGGCCCTTCACAAGACACAGCGACCTGCCTCTGGGCCCAGAGACAGGGACCCTTCCATCAGCCTGGGGCCTTTGTCCCACATCCCTGTCCCAAGAAGGAAGAAGCATGGCAGCAGCCATCTGCCACCTAAGCCAGCAATAAGCCCAGTGAAGGTTGCATCACCTTAGATTTTTGTTAACAGTCAGGCAAGTTCATTCCCACTGAAGTCAATTCCCGTGTTTATTGTTAGCTTAACCCGCTGCTGCGAGTTATTTCTCAGCAGTGAGGGAGACAGGTAGACAAGCCACCAGAGATATGTTATTTTACTGACATCTGCGTTTCAATAGTTCGAGTGCCATTCTGGTGGAGGAGTAAATGATACATGGCAATCCTGTTTGTATCTATACATAATGGAACAGTCACCGATGGTCTGGAAGCCGGTGGGGCTCTGCTGCCTTGGGGGAGGGGAGGACAGCCTACAGGAAAACATCACCTCCCCCGCTCCCTGGCAGCGAGCCTTCTTTCCCCATATGAAGGATGGGGACCAGGATCACTTGTTCATTCATTCAAGTCATTCAGTCATTCCCTAACTAATTTATTCATGGAATCCCTCTTTCATTCACTCAGACATTCATCCAGTCACATCCATTCATTCATTTGTTCATAGGATCATCTGCTCATTCATTCATTGATTCATTTACTCAGTCCCTTTTCATTTTTCCACTCTACTCATTCAGTTGTTCCCTAAATAATTTATCCAATCACTTAATAATTCATTCAGAAATTTACTCATTCATCTATTTATTCAATCTTTTGCATAATTATTTCCTTACATCCCCTTACTTATTTGCTCATTCATTCATTCATTCACTCACATTTACCCATTTATTTATTTATCCATTGATTAGCTTATCTACTCTTTCATCCAATCACTCAGTTGTTCACTCATTCATTCACGTGTTCAGGCCTTTACACAATCACCTACTCGCTCAGCTACTTATGCATTCACTCTACCCTTCACCCACTGCCTCCCCACCAGACTGAGCAGACCTGCCTCTTTCTCCTGTCCTCAGCCACTTTTTAAGCCAAGCCTCAGACACCACCCAACCTCATAGTACAGCCCAGGGTACCCCAGCCGCGTCCCGAGCTCTTCAGTTAACCACCCAGGCTTCTTGGCTCCTTCCTTCCCCCAGCTCCCACGTCCTCCACTTTATCACAAACTCAGCAACCTTCAGTATTTAACTAACATTCCTGATCCCAGAGATGGTCTGGGCCTTTGACTTGCTAGCAAGAGCCCAAGCCCACTGAGACCCAGAACCCAGGGCTGACAAGGGATGTGATTTAGAGCTGCCACGTGACGCCACCACACTGAGCCAGGAGCCACACTGACTTTCATTCACATGATCTCTTTGTCCTTAAAACAACCCAGAGACAAAGAAATGGGCTCAGAGGAGTTAAATAACTTGCTCACAAATAACTCTCTGTGGCTGGGGGCAGGAGTGGGGTTCGCGGTGGCAGAAGCAGGCATATACCTTTGCTCAGTGACATAGGAACAGAGCGGATAAATGAGCAGGAGAAACGTGCGCGAGAAGGTAGGTGAATGAACAAGTGAGAGAATGAGCAAATGGACAAACAAGTAAATGAATGAATAGATGACCTGTGCCCAAGAAACAAGTGGAAAAACTGAGCTTCTGACCTAAGTTTCTGGACTCCAAATCCCGGTCTCTCGCAGCTGCTTAAAAATTGCTCCTCTCTGCCACACCCTGACCTCACAGGGCTTGGTGGGGGAGGTCAGCCAAAACTAGAGCCAAAGTTGGCCAACAATAGATTTTTCTAGAGAAGTGCCTCCCTTGGAGGCTGCAACGATCAGGACTTGTCTGCACCTATCCTCCCGAGGGCAGAGGCTGCCATCATCCCTCGTTAGAGAGAGAGAGAGAGGAAGAGAGAGAGAGCGCGTGCGCTCGCACGCCACGAAAATCCAATCACTGAGTGATAAGAAAATAAACAAGTGAACTTCTTCAAGTTTGCTAGACTTCCCTGCCTGAGGCCAGCTTAATTAAAGTTGATGTAGAATTTTAAAGTGGGAAAACAATTAGGGCAAGTGATAGAAAAGAGAGAGGAAGGAAAACATTGTTTTGTTTTGTGTTTTGCTCCCTCTTAATTATGCCACAGACTGTCTCTCCCGTGGATCCTATCCCAAGTCCGCCCTCCGCCAAGATTCCAGCAGGTGGTACACTGTGTGAGCGGCACAGGCACACCTGTGCCTCTCTGGCATGCAGGTATGGCGCTTCTCTACCCGCAAGACAGGCAAGGCGGCAGGCAGCCAGGTTGGGAGTGGAGCGGAGCACGTGCCCTCACCGCTCAGGAGGAGGACCCAGGGGGAGAGGAGGACAGCAGGCTGTTGGGAACAAATGCTGTCTCACTGCTCCAGCTCCAGAGAGGAGTGAACACTGGGCGCCCAACTCCCTGTGATATCAGACCTGGTCTCTGATTGGGACAGTCCCAGCTCCTACCCCCCAGTACAGTGGATCTGTGATGGTACAGCCCTTATCCCACTGTGCTCTGGGAGAGGAGATTTTTTCCCAGCAACTGTCAAACGTGGAATAAAGTACTGGCGTTTCTGCCCAGAATGGGACTGGGAGTGGCCAAAATTCTAGCTGCAGTAGGTGCTAGAAATCAACTCACCTCCCTTACCACGCCCCCCCGCCCCCCATACACCCAAGCACTCAGATTTCAAATGTGCCCTTGCTGCTCTCCCTCCCGGTGCCTCATCTATGGGCGGCAAGGACACAGAGGCCGAGCACCAGTCTCAGGGAGCTGGCTGGACGTAAGGGCATCCTGGGCAGAGGTGAGCTCCAGGCTCCTCTGTGGGAAGGAAAAGGGGCAAATTCCTCAAGATTTCACCAAATGGAGCAGGCAGGTCTGCGTGAGCGGGCGCCTGTCGTTGGTGCCTTTGCCTGTCCACACACAAGCACTTGAGTACGGAACACACCTGCACTGCTGTGCACATGCGCACACGTGTGCCCAGAACTCCTGGCATCCACCTATGACTACTGAAAATGTGAACTCTAGAGCCAGCCAGGCTGGTTTTGCATCTGCCCATCTCTTATCAGCTGAGTAGCCCTGGGCAACTGACCTAATTTTCTTTGTTTCCTCTCTGTATAATGGGAATAATAACAGGATCTGCCCTGCAGAGTTGTTGGGAGGATTAAATAAATTGATGCATGTGCTGTACTTAGCATAGCACCTGGCACATGGTCAGGGAGTACTGTACCTCGTGATTAACTCTCTTTGCTGCATGAACATATCAGTCTCCTGAACAGATCCTGGGAGAAAACCCTCTCCTTTGGTAGGAAGGGCGATGTGTTTATACACATGCATTCTGCAGGCCTTCCAGGGGCCACTGGGATGTGCATGAATGGGGTAGAGAAGGGCTCAGAAAGGACGACGCCTGTCCAGCCATCCCTCTAATCCCTTCCCCCATCCAACACTATGTGAAATATGCCCACCAAAGCTGTAGGGTTCCTGAGTGTGTGTCTTGGGACGGGGGGGGGGGGGTGTCTGTGTTCGCGTAGTAGGCGGGCTGGCTGCCAGGAGAAAGGGAGCCCAAGGCTTTTACCCCAGACCTGCTGCCAGGTTTGGACATTTCTCTGGGCTCCCTCTTCCCCATCAAGCCGCCACTCCTACCTTCCTGAGCTTCCTCTTGGTCCTGACCTTGGTGATAAGCCTGACCCCTTTCTGCCTCAGTCCAGGATCTTCTCATTCCCCTCATTGGGAAATGATTCAGGAGCTCTCATTCAGAAAGAGAACACTCCCCCCACCCCACCCCGAGGCAGAGCTGAGAGCTTGCAGAAGCCTCACAATGGGCTGGGGTTCGAAGGCTCCAAAGCCCAGTTGCCTGGCCGCGAATGCTGCCGTGCCTCCCAGAGGACAGAAGCATGCAGCTGCAGAAGGCAGCGGGGAGAGGAGGATTGGGCGGGAGCCCTGGACCAGGGATGGAGGAGGCCCGGCTGCAGCAGGCAGATGCAGCTCTATGTTATCTCTGAGGTGCCAGAAGGACTGCGTGATGGGGAACCACGTTCTGCCAATCAGTTAATCCCAGTCCCCCCACACCCGTACGGGTTGCGTTGAATAAATGGGTAGACTGGGACAGGTGCCAGTGGCCACAGCCTCATTGCTCTGATTTGGCTTCATTTCATTCTGTGGACTCAGCCAGCCAAGTCCCTTTGCTTTCGAGCGTGCACGTACGTTCCTTCCGAGCACCAGGATGCTCAGAGACACTCAGAAGCCCAGAGAAGCTCTGAGTGGCTTGAGGACAGATGAGAACCAGGGCATGGGGATAGAAAACAAGGTTCTGATGGCTGTTCTTCAGCATACAAGGGAATCTGACATGACCTTCTGGCTTTCCAAGGGCAGAGGTTCCCTACGCAGCAGGTCATAGGACTGGGGCCCCTGATGGTGGCCTTATTGCTCCAGAGAAAAGAGGACATAACAGAGTAGCTAGCCTGGAGCCCCAGATGGCTTTTTACACTACTTTTCTCCCCCGTGCTCCTGAGAGAGCCCATAGGTGGGATGTGCCGCAGGGGTGTCAGGAACCAGCTGGATGGCTATTATCTTGCTGGTTCTTGCTCCTGTGGCTAGAGGCCAGGACAGGAGGGCAGGGGCATAGACAAAAATTCCACAGCTCATGGTAGGGAAGGAGGGCCGGCCATGCCTGTGTCTATGCACATACCATTGAGTAAAAAAGACAAACAGTTTTCCATATAATTCAAAGGAAGACACTTTTACACCAATCATACTTTAAGCTAGTTCCAAATATCTGCACAGCTGCTTCCCTAAGCCATTCATTTGTTCTTTTTCAACAATTGTTACTGGTGACCTGCCGTCATGGGGTGCCAGCAGGGACGCAGGGAGGGCCACAGTGTCACGGGTGCAATCCATGGGAATCAAAGGTGGAGGCCAATTGGCACAGGTGGTGACAGGGGAGGTGCAAATAGGGACCGTGAGATCACAGAAAAGGACAAAGAGAACATGTGGAAAGTTTGAGGGGACCGATGAGGACTTGAGGACCCACATAGGGGGAAAAGGGGCAAACTAGGAGCTCTGGGAATGCAGATAAGAGCTGGAGGAAGACAGGAGCTATGGTGACTCAGGGAAGAGCAGAGGGGCAAAGTGGGAGGCTTGGGTACATGAGAGGAGAAATTGTCCCTACAAACAGCTCCCAGCCTTGCAGAGGAGAAAAGATGCAGGTGAAGGCTGATAGCAGGAGAAGGAGGAGGAGGAGGAGACAAAGCTCAAATAGCTTCTCAGCAACTGAGAATTAGGCCAAGTTTGGCATCTGCTCCCGGGAAAGCCTTGGCAAGACCAGATCCCTGGGGCCCCACCTGGGGATCCACACCAGACGCAGAGGAAGCAGGGGCGGTGCATGCACCATGGTGTGCTAGATGACCACCTAGTCTGTGCCCCCTCTGTACCTGCCCTTGAACTTGCAGAACTCCAGGAGAGCCAGGCCTGGAAGCAGAGCATTCCATGGATGAGGCCAAGTGCTTTAACGGCAGGCAGACCGAAGCTGGCACTGTGGGAGCCCTGAGGAGGGAGAGGCCCCAGGGAAATCCACTGGCTTCTTTGATACAGGTGACAGAGCAGCTTAAGCCCAGAGGAGCAGCCTCATGTCCAGAAGAGCACTGCACAAGCCTCACGCCTGTAGGATTTATTGGCCCTCCCTGTCCCTTCCCCCTGACGCTGCCCAGCATCCCTGCGGAGTCAGGCTCAGATTTCCCCGGCCCAGCGTGACCCTGCCTCCAAGGCTGAGCTGTCTTATAGAATCACCAGGGGTTGCTTTTTATAATGGCCTTATTGAGGTATCATTTACATACCATCAACTCCATCTATTTTAAATGTACAATTCAGTGATTTTTAGTAAATTTACAGAGCTGTGCAACCATCACCATATTCCGGTTTTAGAACATTTTCACCATCCCCAAAATATCCCTTGCGATCATTTATCTGAGGGACTTTGACTCAGTAATTCTGGGACAGGCATACAATACGTATTTGAATAAGTTTCTCTGGGATTCTAGGACAGTGGCATTTATGAACATACTGGATCCAAACCACTGTCAGAGGGACCTTTCCAAAATGCAACACGCATAGAGAGGGTGCTGCTCTTGTGCTCAAAACCGTCCCGTGGCTCCTGGACAAGTACGTCAGGGCAAGTGTGGTAAGAAGTAAATAGTAATGACAGGCATTCCTCAGTGCCTGCTGCATGCCAGGCACCGTTCTAGGCACTTTACGTGTGTTAACTCTTTTAATCCCCACAACTACCCCATTCGGTAGGTACTATTACTCTTTCCACGCTGCTGATGAGGAAACAGACACAGCTAGGAAGTGGTGAGAGTAAGCTTTGAATCCAGGCAGCCCTGCCTTTTGACCATACCATTCATACTTCATGGGTCATGCATTCTCCTCCTGTTCCTGTCCCTTTGTTTTTCTTGCACTCGGCACACCTCTCAGTTAGGGAGTGGCTCTTCTAATTCTGCAATTCATGCGATGGCCCAGTCCATCTCCCCAGCTTGACCGCAAGCTTCTCTAGGTCAGAGTAGCATCTGCTTATCACTGTGCCTCTCAGGTGCCTGTGTGCACAATAGGCTTGTGGACAGCATGGTCCAGCCAGGAGTAGGGGGTTGTCCTGCCATCTCATTTTAGGTCCGAGCCCCAGAAGGGTCACAGCTGCCACAAATAAAACTGCAAAAGACAGCATGCCTCAAACTACAGAGGTGATGTTAGTTTATCCTCCTCTGTATCTTGAGAACTACCAAATGCTCTTTCCCCCCAAACCTCCTTAGCAAATGCTTATATGAATGAGTGAGTGAGTGAGGCCCCATTCTCTGGGTTCCCCAACAAAGACTCTGTCTGGCTCACACCCTCCTTCCACTTACAGATGCCTGGATCTTTCCTAACTCCACTTATGCAGGAGGTTAATTCAAGTGCTTTCCAGCTTAGCAAGCAATAAACAATTTGGTGTTGCAGCGAGTTGTTCTGCATGTCATATTTATGGATCAGAAGTGGGGGAGGGGCCGGGGGCGCTATTTAGTTCAGTGTTACAGGGAATGTTACATGCCCTTCCTTAATTACTTTCCTCCCTTTAATTAGATGTTGAGGGGGGAGGGGCTGCTCCAGAGAGGGGGGCTGAAAATCACCACAGACAAGAAAGGTGTTGGTGGCATCCTGCCATCTGATAGGACAGCAGTCATCTGTAGGGTCAGATGGAGGAGGAGGAGAGGGCCACCCTCTGTAGAAGGACCCTGCCAGTGGAGACTTCAGACAGCATCGTTCACTCCCTGTCGTCTCCACGGTTCTTCTCTCCAGGGCCCTGTCTTCCCACCCGACTCTTCCCCTGCCGGTTTCCCTCTGTCTACCCCCTGGCAGCTGTTTTAGCCTCCTGCCTGCTGCACACACTGCTCTCCTTCCTGATTCCACTCGAAGGTCACAGGATGAGCTGCTGTCTGTGACACACATGCTCCTTTGCCGTGGTGCAGCATGAGGACCCTGAACACCCCTCCCCTTGACCTGGCAGGCCATAAGTTTGGAGGGGAGGCCCCCGCTCAGTGGAAGCCCATCATTATGCCCCCATCCTCTCTGGAACATGGCTTTTCTGGGGTCTGTTTGGGGGCATCCAAACCACATGACAACATGCGCAGGCACAGTGCCAGCAGGTGCTTCCCATCCACGTCCGTGAGCCTGTTGGTGACCCCGGGAGGCACTCGCTGTGATCCCCGGTGAGTGGCCCATTCTGCACAGCTAGAAAGCCGTACCAGCAAGTGCTCCATCCCGCGACTCTTCCCCTGGCACCACTGCAGCTGAGTTGCAAGAGAATGTCTGCAAACTGAGAGCGTGTGCCGCTGCTTCCCAGAATGGACGGGAGCCATGGGGGCAGCCAGCACAGCTGCTCCGGCTGCATCAGGCATCTGACAGTGGGGAGGGCTCCTCCAGGACCCGATGATGGGACCCGGCAGGGCCCACCATCCCTCACACAGGCCAGCTCCCTGTGCCAAGTCTCTTCCTCTCTCCCCACTGCGTGCGGGGAGACGAGCTCCAAACCCAGCCCATCTGCTGCATTTTCCCGAGACTCCGAGGCGATCCAATTCCGCACGCCAGATGGGAAATAGCATGTACATTTCGAATGGTGATTAGTGTTTTTGTTTTTCCCCCCAAACGCTCGCGTTAATGGAGCTCCTTCCTGAAAGTAAATTGGAGAGACTTCAGTTTGATGGCTTCTCGACGACCTCCACCTCCCACCCCCTCCAACACAAGCACGGCTTTTCCGGGCTCTGCACACAGGGGCCTTGCCCGCCTCTGCCCCTCCGCACGGGCCGCCAGGCCGCCGTTTGCACTGACTGACCAGGGCTTCCCACACTCGGCAGAGTAAGGCGGGGGCCAGGCCGGCGAGGTTGCGAGAGGCCTCCGTGGAGCCTGGTGATGTCCAAGGGAAATAACTCCAGGCGAGGGGTCCCTCAGCGATGCAGGGACAAGGCCAGCTAGTTCCCCTTGAAAACATTATTACATCCCATGAACTCTGACTGAACAAGGGAAGTAGGATTTGACAGGTGAATCTGGACTTTTCCTAGGGCTTACGACTTAAGAGGAAGCTCATGTATGATGTCAAGTTCTTACGGGCCAGAACTTGGGTCTTTCTATACATTTGAACCAACACATGGTATGACATAGTAGGATCGAGAGATGCCAGATTAATTAATTAATTAATTAAGGACAAGAGAGGTAAAGAAGTGTTTGTGTTTGTGCAGTTGTATGCAGCACTTATTTCCCTTCATAATTGCAAATTCACACACATAACTTCTCCCCCAAAACCAAGGAACTGAAATTAATAAAATATATGTTTTATATAATATTTATACATACTTATACAAGATATAGAAAACCATTTGTAGAGTATATATATATATATATATATATATATATTACATAAAAGACCCTTTGAGGTACTTTTGCATGTTGTCTTGCTGAGTTTTCATCATATCTCTGTGAAATCCATGGTGTAGCTCAGAGAGGCCTGGTAACGTGGCCAGGGCCACAGGTAGCCAACCTCTGAGGAGGATTTGGGTTTAGGAATGGCTGGCTCCCAAGGCCACAGGAACCCAGCATAAGGTTTGGAATGGGCAGCGATATAATTCAGGTTACACTTTTGGTGAGAACTCTGCTCTCCCGGAACTGTGTGCACTGGGGCCAGGAAGCCTGGGTACTGGGAGCTCAGCTCGGGGCTGGTGAGTGGAACAGGGGTGTAGTGGTAAGGGCTTGGCCTCGGATGGGGGCTGTAAAAATAGAGAAGGTCAGGTTCACAGGAAGGAGCCTCGGGCCTCTTTGGACAATGGTGCCCGTCCCAGGCATAGTGAGGGCTGGATGGAAAGCTGGTTTGGGGAAGACGGTGACAAGGGACAGTTTGGGATCATTGGCTTTGAAATGTGTACAGATCATCAATTTGAAACAAGGCTTTAGAGCCTGGAAGAAGACAGAGATTGAAGGTATAGATTTGGGACTTCTATCCTCATGGGGAAAGGAAGGAAGCCACAAGCAAGAATGAGATCCCCTATGAGAGCATAGACTCAGGAGAGAAAATGCCAAGAACAGGGCCCGGGAGGCCCCAGAAATGGAAAGGAGTCAGGAGGAGGGTGAGCTGAGAACGCACCACATGTGCAAACACGTGGCTCATGCTAGTATTAAAAACTCATACACATGCACACATTCTTACGCATGTTATACACACATCAGCATGTTCTCACATACAATACACATGCACACACATATACAAATACATACCTATGTGCACACACACATCTTTATAAATGTTCTCTGTCTCATACAGCCAGATTTGACCAGATGAGGGCTTGAGGCAGCATCTCTCGCAAACAGTGACGAGAAGAGACCAGCAGGTAAAGTGAGGGAAAGAAGCTCTTGGCTCCTCTGCTCTTGGGGCCTGAGCGAAAAAGGGGGAGTGTGTGGGAGCTTCAGCCAAACAGTGGTTCAAGCAGGCTCACCTTTCTCCAGGCTCCTGCCTTCATGTCCCCTTGGCCTCCCCCAGCAGTGGGACAAAGCGCCCAGCAGATTACTTCACCACATGACTCTGTCTCCCGGCACCTTTTCCACTTGGAATGCACACGTCTCCAGGGCCTACAGCTGGAGCATTTCAGTGTGGAGGTGACAGACTGGCAAGCTGGGCACCGCTCCAACACTACCATGCGGCTTGCTCCGGCGTGGGCGGACGGGAGGGAAGGGTTGCTATGCGGAGTGGGAATTCTGCTGCCTCAGTCTGACCCGGTCATTGCAGGCCTGGTGGCTTCAGCCGTCCTGTGCCCGGGCTTCTGAGGCACAGGAACATCAGCCTCTGGGCTTCCCAGTGCCCCTTCTCAGAGAGCCCACTCCTGCTTTCGCAGTGGTCTCTGACTCAGGTACAAGCAAAGTAAACGTCCTTTGGTCTAGGCCCTGGGAAAACAGACCTGGGAGAGGAGAGAGTCAACAAAACAAAGGTTAGATGCAGGGGGGTTGGAGGGAAGAGGCTGGACTCCAGTGCCTTTTTTTGTGGGCAGGAGCCAGGGGCTGAAGGATCAGATGCCTCTCACTGGTTTTTTTCCTCTGCTGTCAAGGCAACGAGTCAAGAAGCCAAGGTGAAAGTTCTTGGAAATTCATGGCCTTGAGTCCTTTCAGGCATTGCCAAGTCTGGTAGAGTTCCTCTTCCACAATATACCAGTTCTGTTCTTTTTCGCAAGGAAAAGAACACTTCTCAAGTTATTGGTTTACCTAGTAAGAACATCCAGAGCGCTCTCTGGTATCTCAGACAGTCCAAATTGCTGGCATAGAATTTAACGTGGACCAAGAGGCTTAAAAATCTCAGTGAGTATGTATGCATGCATGTGTGCGTGTAACCTGATAGCCTCATAACAATCCTGTGTAGGAAGCAGGAGAGGAGTGAGTTTCCTTTTTGCAGATGAGGAAACTGAAGCTCCAAAAAGGTCCTGAGGTTAATAAGTAGCAGAGGGACAGTACCGGCATGTGATTTGGTTAGAATCTGACAGAGCTCTCAAAATTCCAGCTTTGCCTCTTCGCTGTAGGATGTCAAGCAAGTGACTTGATCTCAGTTTCCTAATCTGTAGATTGGGGTAATGTTATCTACTTGAACATTTGTTGTGAGAATTTGAGGAGATAAAGCTCACCCTGCACATGGCACCCTGCCAGGGGTATAGTGCCATGCAGCAGATCTTAGCTCTTAGTGTGGATTTGAACTCAGGCCCCTTGACTTTGGGTCCGTGTGCTTCCTCTGTAGCTCTCCAGTTGTCTGTGATGCGGCAGCTCCCAAGCAGATCCCTGAGGATCATTAGCTGGGTTTGGAGGTGACTTTCCTGCCACCTTTACCCAGGCACTGGCCTAATGTGACCGCATGAGAACACAGCCTAATGCGACCGCATGTGCAGACATGTGTGCATGTGTGCGTGTGTGCCTGCACCTGGCAGTCTGAGCTACTGTCATCTGAGTTCTGCGTGTTCATTTCACTAATGGGAAATCACAGAGTGGCTGGGAAGGGAGCGGCAAGGCCATGCTGAGTGTCACAGCCAGAGTCTGCGGTGCCATTAGAGTTAATGCCAGGCTCATGAATACCAGATGAATGCACTGCACAGACCAGCTACTTAGGCTAAAGTGGGCCTGCTTTTCATTGGGAGAGCAATTCCCTGTGCCAGGGAGGCTGAGAAAAGGCCTCTTTCCTCTCAACCCATCTCCACCCACCCCCTCCACCCCAGGGCTCTTTTTAGGGTCGCTGATAGCCATCTGGGCCTTCCGGGAGACTGTTTAAACTGAGGATGCACAGGCGCTTCACGTGACTGTCTTTCTGGTACCGCATGCCTGCCCTCACTCCCCTCCTCCTCCCCATCAGCACCTGCCTATTGACAGGAAGTGGCTGGGGGTGGCTGGCAAATCCAGTCCTGGCTTCTTTGCAGCCTGGCTGTTCCAGTCCCACCTCTGCAGAAGCTATAACTCTGGGAGGTGCTATATGAGGGCTTTCAGCCAGGCTGGGTGACCTGAGCAGGTAGAGGGACCCTAGGCTGGGAGGGGGAATAAGGACAGCCTGCAGCTAGGTTCTGGGAGCTGCCACAGTAAGAATCCCGCCCTATTCTGGAAATGAAGAAAGTTTTTTGGAACAGTAGGTGTTGGGGGTGGGGTGGGAAGAGAAGCTGCACAGCCCACAGACCTGCCAGGACGACATCAGCCAGCAGGGGCCAAGCCCTCCTCACCAGAGACCTTCTCTCGAAACACCAGGAAGAGCCTCCACACGGGGTTTGCTGTCAACCCATGTCTGCATCACCTCTCGGACTTAAAGGCTTTTCCCCTGGTCATTAAAATGCAAATAACCCCAAGAACGGAATCTAGTTAAGTCTCAGGTGCTCCTGGAAGAATTAGATCATTTCCTGAAAGCAAGATGGTTTGGGGTTGCGAGGCAGATAAGAGCACAAGGTTGCTATCTAACAGAAAGGACAGGAGCAGGGGAAGAGGGAGGACACGTCCGGACCCTGTGGTCGCTCCTGTTCCTACTGGCACTGCCCTGAGCTGGGAGGAGTCTTAGGTTTTGATTCAGAGAGGTGATGCTTCTCAGCGTGCACAAAACACTGAGCTTTCTATCTAGGGCTTCTCCCCCTGTTAACTTCCTTTGAACTCAAAACTGTAATGGGCTGGCTCTATAGAAAGTCTTTACTTTCCCTCTTAACTTCTCTATCCATCCATTCATCTGACCATCCATTCATTCATTCCTATTTTCCATAAATTGATACTGACTACCTGCTCTGTGGCAGCACACAGGCAGGAGCTATAAATACAAAGGTGAACAAACCAGTTCATATTGCTCCTGGCTTCATGGAGACTTCCAGATGTGATGGAAGGAGATGATTTACAATGCCAGAGAGGTCTGGGGAAACCCCTGTAACAGTGAGCCCAAATTTTCCAAGGGAAAGGAGAAGGCAAAGGACAAAGATTCTTTGCCTTTGCCTAATTTGTCACTTCTTGGTCTACTCTCAGCATCAAACCACACCTGTCCACACCCAGTGTCCTCTCACTAGAGGAACTAGAGCCCACTAGAGCCTAGACCACTAGAGACCTTCAAGTTCAATGTCCCACCGTGTATTTGGGGAAAGTACTGCCCAGAGAGAGAAACAAACTTAGCTAAGGTCACACAGCACAGCCATTACAGAGTTGGGGCTGGCAGCTTGTACCACGTGGATGTTTTGTCTTCTTCTCATCCCCCGCTGCCCCGTGGAGCACGAGCACCGCGACCCTTGTCACTGGCCTGCTGCCAAGGCCTTTTCAGAATTCCCCTCAGTCCCAACCCAGTCCTGGGTAGAAGAACAACCATAATCACAATAAACAGCTATTTATCGAACACCTATAATGTGCCAGATCTGGGCTGAGTGTTTCATGCACATCCTTTTAAGTAACACTGCCTTAAATGTGTCTGTGAGGTTCGTCCTATTGTACCCTCACTTCACAGCTGCAGTATATAGAGAGCACATGATACAGAGGTGTTTTCTACTAATAGTTATTATTTATGTTAATTATGATACTGGTTCATATTTACTAAGCACCTGCTACATGCTAGGCGTAAGGGTTACTGTTACATGTGAATCATCTTGAAATTCTATCCGGTTCATACTGATATCGCTCCCAGACAGGGAGGAAACTGCAGGTTGGAGAACTAAGATTGCTGGCCCAGGATCACACAGCTTGCAAATGGTAAGGAATTAAGATTGATCTGATTCCCAAACCCTTGGCTTGACATTCTTATTCCAGGTTTCATAGACCTGCCCTAAAATGATATGCAAAACTTGGGGTATCTGAGCAATTTTCTAGAGGAAGGACGAAGAGCCCGCATGGGTTTTTCAGAGCAATCCATGACCCAAAAAAGGGTTGAGGTCCCCAGCACTCAGCCGCTCTGCCCAGGGCAGCTCCAAGCTCCAGGGTAGGCCCGTCTCCGGGGAACTGACACCAGCCCCACAGATTTTCTTCCCCTCAACCCTGATATCCGTGTCATGAAGACAGCTGTCCCTCGGCATTCTTGAGAGCAGCAAGGGGCCTCTGATTTTCTGAACTTTTGCAAGTCCCAACTGAGACCCTTGGCCCCTGGGACTGCCGATGCCAGGGACATGGAGTACTTAATCAATAGCAACCTACGCTGAGGCTACTGGGTCTGAAAACTCAAGAAGCCAGGTTTCTTCATCAAAGCATTCATAACTTCTCCATCCCAATGATTCAACAGATCGGCAAATTCTGTTTACTTCTGAGTGTGTGTGTTGTAGGAGCCAGCCCCTTGCCAACGCCACCCCCCTCGGTAATAGCTCATGATTGCCTGAATGGGCAACTGGCGGTGGGAGCGAAACTGTACAAGATAACTGATTGTTCATAATTGTCAACCAAATTGCATCCATGCTATTGCGCTTTAAAAATGGACCAGAAGAAGCATCTTGTATTGATCCCTTCAGGTTATAAACAAGAAATGACTGCTCCTCAGAACCAGAGACCCGGTTGGCATTGATTTTTATTCTTTTTCTCCTTTGAATAACCTACAGTGGAATTTGAGGGTTGATTTCTAACCTGAAATACCTTGGGGTCTTGCTTTTCTGGAGGCGGTGGGAGAGGGGCTGTCAGATGTAGCCACTGTCCTGAGGTGCTCCCACATGGCTGAGAAGTTGGCTTCTTTCCTGGAAGGCAGCAAAGGGCTGTCCACTTCCTCTGACCTTCACCGTGGCCTCTCTGCCCTCCTGTCCCAAGCCTCCTTGGCCACGTGTAAAATCCTCCACAAACCCCAAGATTAAGGGACTGATGTACAAGGGAGTGGCCTGCCACACAGCTGGCGCTCAGTGAAAACTGAAAGCGCTCAGCAACTTTCCCGACATTTCCACGTTTCCAGATGTTTGATGACTCAGTGGCTCAGACTTCGCCACATCTGGAAAAATGGTATTAATACCTGACAATCACCCACATTTTAAGATGTGATTTAATTTATCCTCCTGAGAGTTCTAGAAAGTAAGTGCTATTGTTTCCCCATTTTACAGATGAGGAAACTGAGGCACAGAGGGATGAAGTTATACATCCAAGGCTACCATGAGCTGCAAAAGCCAGACCCCCAAATTTGCAGCTGCCTGAGGTTGAAACACAGATTGCCCACCACACTGCCTCCCAGGCAGAAAGGCGGATAAGCCCTTTGAAGCAGGAAGAACGGAGCCTGGAGTTCAATGAACACTTGCTGAGTGGCCGGCTGTGTGCCAGGCACCATGCTGGGCGCTCTCCCCTGCTAGGCCACGTGGTTCTCATGTTCACCTTGTGAAGCAGGTACTACTAGCTCCATTTCACTACTGGGGAATTGGAAGTTCAGAAAGGAGACGTGACCCACCCGCGGTCACACCGGCACTAAGGGAAACAATTATGACTTGAATCCAGGTCAATATGTTCCCAGCTACCTGTGCTTTCCTCGCTAGCCAGCAGCAGCTGCAGCAGATTCCAGAATCAAAACAAAAACAAAAAACAAGAAACGGCAATAGCATCAAAATTCCATCTAACCTGTAAGACTTGCCATTTGCAACCCACATTAGGTCCTTCCTGATGGGAACTGTTACTCCCATTTTATAGGCAAGAAAACTGACACAGGCCAAAATGTTACAATTGCTCTTCCTCTCTTTTGCTAAAGGCGTTCCTCAGGCCCATCAGGTTTCAGGAAAGGTTTCCTGCCAACAGGCAGGCTAGTGAGCTGGATGGGAAATGAGAACTGGCAGGCGTTAGTGATACCCTGGGCTCCAGAAGAGGCTGCAAAATGCCCTGTTGACAGGTCTCCACTCAGCATCAGATGGAGGGTGTCCTCCAGGACCCCTGGGAACAGCCTGAAGTTTATTTCAGAAGTCTGGGCTGGCCTCAGGCTAACGACCACACGGCTTGGCAGGGCAGCAGCGAGGAGCCGGGGGCAGAGCCCTCTCAGCAGGCCCCCCCCCTTAATGAAATCGCCAGCTGGGAGGTGAATGGCCAGCCTGCCCTCTAGATCCATCTTCCTGGCTCCGGAGCCCCTCTGCCCTCTTCCTGCTGGGGGGCCCAGACAGCAGCTGTCTCTTTAATAACCATCTTGGCCATTATGCTCCAAAGCCCAGAAATGGAGAGAAAAGGCCTGGAGCGCATCGGCGGGGCTGGCGGGGGCGGGCGGGGGGCGGGGGGGCCGCCTGGGCCACCTACAGGACTGAGTGGGCGCTGCAGGTGACTCCAAGTGCTCCAGAGACGGTCCTCCTGCCAGGTGGTCCTGCCAGGGAGGAAAGTACTTCCGTGGTCCTGACCCGAATCTCTTCTGCTTTGTTTCCATTTCCTCAATTATGGTTTTTGTTTTGGTTTGGTTTTGACCCCCATTTGTTTTCTTTTAAAACTATTTTGTTGATCTTCACACACATGGGCAAATGCGGATGCTTATTTTGCCATGTTTCTGAGAGCCAAAACCTGAGTACAGCCTAAACGTATTAAATTGGTTAAGAAAAATACAAAAAGTCTAAAAGATCCCTTCTAAACTTACAGGGCATCAGGATTACAGGAGAGCTTGTTAAAAGATTCCTGGACTCTACCCAAAGAAAAGCTGGTGTAGTGGTTCCGGCGTGGGGCCCGAGAATTTGCATTTCCAACCAGTTCTCAGAGGATTCTGGAACCAATGTCTGAGAACCACTACCAGTTTAAACTGCAGGATGCTGTGCAGACATTAAAAATAGGTTGTAGAAGAATATATGTTGATTTGAGAAAATATACATGATTATGTTACAAGTGAAAAAGGTGGGCTAGACAACAGCCTGGGAGATGCAATCAGTGTAGTTAACTGCAAATATAACCATGAGGGCGAATGTCTGCATAGAGGGCAAGACTGCGAGCGTGTGACTGCAGACGGAAGCTGGCCGCGGCGGTGATCCGGGCGGGCTCCGGGTCAGACGGCGCGGGTTTGAGTCCAGCTCTGCTACTTCCCAGCTAATGTGAATGACTTTGAACAAATAGGGTATCTGTTCTAAGCTTTCCTTGTCTCCTCTGTGAAATAGGAATAATCACATGACCTTACAGGGTTGTTGTGAAGACAAAATAAGATCATATGTGGAAAGATCAAGGGCAATAGTTGGTATATATTGCAATCAGAGCTCAGACTATAGACATACTACACATAGGCTATTAATAGTGCCTATCTGCGCACAGCAATTTCAGGCCAATTTTTTAATTTGCCTTTTTCTGTGTTTTACAAGTTTCCAAGTTAGGCAGGTGTTACTTTCATAATTAAGAGAAAACCAATAAATATTACATGTATATTAATTACCTCCCAAATCCCCAAGTTCTTTTGTTCAAATTTCTTCAGACATAAGCAACATTTGAAAAACAACCCCAAGCCTTTGAAATGGAAAAATAATAATAATTTTTAAAACATTTGGGATCTTCGAGAAGCCTAAAATACCCTAAACCCCGGGTTCTCAGCTGAGTGGGCTGTGCTCCTCTGATGCTGATCTCCCAGGGCCCCTCCGAGAGGTGCGGGGGGGCTGCATCCGGCAGAGGCAGCCTCACCAGCTGGTGCCAGGGTCTCCGCGTGATGATCAATTGACTTCTCTCTCCAGTTCAAGCACCAAAGCTGAGGTCATTAGTCAGAGGGAGAGAGACTCCAGGACAGAGAGCCCCAGGGTGCCCCTCTGTCACCTCCTTCAAACATCAGCCAGCAGCCCAAACACTAGTGGCCACCTATGTGCTTGGCAGGTGGGAGGAGAGATGGAAACTGAGGTCCCCAGACTGTGGTGGCGGGGCCTGGAGCCTGGTGGTGCCCTGCCAGAGGGCCACCCTGACTCCTGCTCTGCCTCTCACCAGGCCTTGTCCTCCTTGGGCCCAAACCATCTGTCCCTTAGTCTCGGCTCTGCTGTGGGGTTCCCTGTCTAGGTCTCCCGTTCCATCTCCACAATATTAACAATAGACTAATAATAACCATAATGTGTTCACTTGCCATGTGTCAACACTCTGCTAATTGAATCCCAGGCATTAATTCTTTGAATTTTCATGATAATCCTACAAAGCAAAAGTTATCTTGGGAGTGCAAACTCAGATCTAGTTGACTCCAGATGACTCAATGCTGACTCTGTTTGATTCAAGGTCCAGTACCGTCTTCTGTCATTGCTTCAACCCTGAGTCACCATGTACCGGCTCACCTTGGCAAGGAACAAGTCTCCTGCTCTTTCCAGCCTCTGGCTTCATTGGGTCAGCCCTGCCCCCTAACCCAGCTCTGATGTCTCCAGGAGTCCCCCTGTGGCCTGGCATCTGCCTTCCTCTCTAGACCTACCTCCTACCATACTTTCCTTAGTGGTCTCTGTTCTAGCTACATAGCTCTTTAGTCTTCCAATTCACTCTGCTGCCTTTGCCACAGGGCCTTTGCATATGCTGTTGTCTCTGGTTGGCATGCTCAGTTTCCCTTTTGTGCAGTTAACCCCAGATCACCCTTCAGATCTCAGCTCAAATGCTATTTCCTCAAGGAAGTTTTCCTAGTCTCCCAGCTTAGCTACCAATGCCTCACCCTGCCTGAGTACCTACGGTAATCTCCTTGCCCTATTAAAGGCACACCTTGTTTAATGGCCTCAGACCAAGGTGATATGCCTAGGCTAGGCTGTGTGCAGGCAGGAGATGACACTTTCCAAAAACTGCCTGACCCTGCTGAGTTCAGATTTTCTCCACAAAGGAGAAATAATTGCTCAGAGCCCCAAGGTGTCCCCAGCGCCCAAGCAGACACTCAGTGCCAATTCTTGTGAGCTCAGGGTTCTGCGGGGCTGTGGATTCATAGGTATGTGATCTCAGGAACCCCTCCCCCAGGGAGGTTTCCGCTAGGGAGACAGGCACAGAGTCCCAGACCCCTGTGGGGAACGAGGAAATCTCATGGCTCCCAAACTTCCCAACACCATGCATGGTCTGTTCACACTTTTCCAAATACTTTCATTGACCATGTGGCAAACATCTTTGTGTTTGAAGAAACTGCAGGGTGTTGTGGGGAATGGAACAGTTGCTTGGCAGTGCATCAGGAAAATTTTGCTCCTTTCTTTAGTTTCATCTTGTGTGGCTTTTTTTCCCCCTGATGAAAGCTGCGTGTGGTTTCTAAGCAGAAACAGGTCTGAATGGGCTGGAGTGAGAACTTATCAGGGGAGTCTTTGCAGAGAAATTTGACACTTACTCCTGGTTGTGGAAGCCCAGGGAACCCAGAGGACAGTAAGATGGGAGTCTTGGGGACAGCTTTGGGCAGTGCTTCAGCAATTACATCATTATGTGGAGGAGACACCTTATCGTGGTCCTTATAAGAAACACCGTCCATCAGAAAGATAGTGTAAGTCATGAAGGTGAGTCCCTTCATACATTTAGATTTTCTAATTTAAAAGTAAAAAGAAAAATTGATTTTATCACTATATTTTATTTAACACAATATATCCAAAATATTATCATTTCAATATATAATCAATATCAAAATCATTACTTTTTTAACCCTCACCCAAGGATATGTTTATTGACTTTTAGAGACAGAGAAATAGAAGCATCGATGTGAGAAACATTGATCTGTTGCCTCCCGTAGGGAACAAATCTGCCACCTAAGTATGTGCCCTGACCAGGGATCGAACCCGCAAACTTTTGGTTTATGGGACAATGCTCCAACCAGCTGAGCCACACAGCAAGGGTGATGTCAAAATTATTAATGAGATATTTCACATTCTGTTTTTCATACTACATCTTTGGAATCGGGTGTGTTTTATTTACAGCTATGACACGTCAACATGGATCCGCCCCATTTCAAGTGCTCAGTGGCTCAGTAGCCTGTGGCAGGTGGCTACCGGATCAGACAGCATGGTCTCAGGAACCTTTTTAATAATGAACCCCACCTCTGGTATTGGACAGAGGTATGTTGTTACCTCCTCTTCAGACTGTTTCATTGGCTCCTCTAACTCTAGCTGACTTCCAAATGCCATGGCGCTCAGAACTCGGTGCTTCACTCTCTGCTTTCTTCTTCACATCATAGGTGATTCCATCCCGTCCTTTTAAATCAGACCTATGTACCTGTGAAGCCCACACCTATGACTCCAGGCCTAAATTTCAGCCCAGGACAGCCCCAGACGGCAAACAGGCCTTTCAAGGAGAGCACACCTAATGCAGAACTCCTGCTTTCCCCTATCAGTCCCTGACTCCAGTTTTCCCCAGGTCAGAATCTGGTGCCCTCCCCACCCCAAATCACATAAAGGTCATCCTCGAGTCATTAATTCATTCCCACCTCTAATGAACAGGTGACTTCCCCTTCTAACATACATCTCGAGGCGGTTGGCCTTGCATATTTCCACCCTGACCACCTTGGGGCCGAGCCTCCCTTCCCCCCGCATACCGCTGCTGCAATCTCCAAGGGGCCCCCTGCAATCCTTCCCCATACAAAATAACAATAATTCTAAAATACAAGGCCGCAGACATTTCTTCTCTGCCGAAACCCCTTTGTGTGCTCAGAATACATTCCGGACTCCTTAGTTAAGGTAGGTGACACAGCAATCTGTTACTTTGCCTCTCTCACTCCGCACCCTGCTTTCCGCTCTCCGCCACTCCCTTCCCTCCAGCCGCCCTGGGGCCGCTCTGTTCCTGGGACACGCCATGTCTATTCCAGTCTTTGGGGTTGCATTGACTCTTCCCTCTGCTTGCATGTCCTTTCTCTTTCCATGGCTGGCTCCTTCTCATCCTTGACGTCTCAATGCACAGGTTACTTCCTTAACGGGTCCTCTTTTCTAAGCCAGTCCCTCACCTCTTCCTCAGTCTTGGTCGCATCACCTTATTTTATACCCTTCCAACCCTGAACAACTGCCTGAAATTTTCTTGGTTATATACTGGTTGACGTATTACTCTATTTTTGCCCACTCCCATGTAAGCTTCATGGGAGCAAGGGTTTTCTCTGTCTTTTCAATGCCTGCTGCTAATTGTTGAATGAACAATTCTGGGTTTGAATTCTACCTGTACTTCTTACTTACTGTTGCAACCACAAGCAAGTCACTTAACCCCTCAGAATGCCTATTTCCTCATCTATAAAATGGAGGTAATGATAATCGTATTAGTCAGCTTTTGCTGTAGAAATAACAGCCTCAGAATCTCATGGCTTATATTAACAAATATTGATTTCTTGCTTTCACTACATGAGACCTGCAGCTCACTTACCTGCACTTGGCCAGACTTGGCTGGGCACCACTTATCTTTTTGTCCCAGGTCCTAGGTTGAAGAAATAGCCGTTATCTTGACTATGCTGTTCTGGTGATAGAGGCAGGAGGAAGAGAACAAGCAGAGGATGTTTGTAGAAGCTCTTCTGGGAACTACAACTTTGACCCACCTGCCTATACATTCTCCTCATCGAAGGAAAGTCAAAGGAAGTCACGTGGCCAAACCCAAAGTCAATGCGGAGAGGTTGCATAATCCACTTGCAAAGAAGGGGAACAAATAGTTGGGGACCGTGATCCAGCCTACCATAGTAGCTAACATTTATATATTGCTCATTCTGTGCCGGGCTCTGTTCCAAGCATTGGAATGGATGCTATGATTGCTCTTATACAGATGAGGAAACAGAGGCACACAGGTTAAATAGCATGGCCAAGACCACAAGCCAGAAAGCCCTCATTGGTACCGCCCTGGCTCTACGTCATCGTCTGGTCTTTGCTTCACTGCATTTTTTTGGCCTTGGTGATTATACGTTCAGCCCCAGTGAAGATTCTCTCTGATCAGGCCCTGCTAGTACCCAGTAGTGATTCTATGTAGGAATCTATGAGGAATCTATGTAGTGATTCTATGAGGAAGGAAGTTCTCTCCTTCATACTAAGAAGGATTTTTCCTGAATCCACCCACCCTGGCCTGGACCAAGTGATGTCAAACATTCAGCAGGAGCTAGGACAGGGATGGGAAAGGCAGAGGAATCTGGTGGTATCTTGCGGGTATATCCGTGTTCCTGCTGAGGTCCTCGTGCCCAGATGTCCTTCCACAGAGAGAGGAGACATTCCCTTGGAGCCTAAATGTGGCTTTTACCCACTCTGCTACCAGGCAACATCAGTCACTCTGGATCTGGCCCTAAAGGTGATGTTTTCTATTGACTTGAAAACTTCACCCACCCTTTAAGGAGATAAGAACTAACACTTAGCAAGTGCCTTATATATAAACTCCCAAATTTTCCACTCAACCCCAAAGACAGGTACCCATTCACCCCACTTTATGGATGAAGAAACCAAGTCTCAGAGAAGTGAAGCAACTTGCTCAAGGCCACAAGCCAAGAAATGACAAAGCCAGAAGTCAAACCCAGATAAACAGCCCAGGCTCCAAAGCTGGTGCTCTTCCGGTGGACGGTGGCACTTTAATCATCGACCAGGAATAACACAATTGCCCTTTACCAGTGAGGTGCTCCATGGAGACGCGTTCCACATAATTTCACACTTGTCAGACTCACCTCCAATGTCAATGCACACGCTCTGCCCTTGGGCACAGACGCAGAGATGAGTCCATTTATTCACTTGGTCTCTCTCTCACATATTCAGGCTCTTGCTCACTCACCCATTCACTGATTCATATGTTCACTAACTCATCCACCCATTCATTAATTGATTTATTTATCCATTTATCCATTCATTCTCTAAGTCCTGCCTAGTTATGATTCACCCTCTGGGTTGTGGTTTGGAAATTTAAGCTTCTAGGGAGGGGGACCTGGGCCAAGTCCAACTTGTGGGATTCCAGGGATGCAGTAGTTTCTCAAGGGAGTGGGGAGGCGGCCTGACTGCAGGTTGTATGATGGGAGGGCATCTCCAGCAGGGCCAGCACCACGAGGGAGGTAGGAGAGAGTGGTCCAGCCCCAAGCCGTGGTGCTGTCAGGAAGGAGGCATGGCAGGGCCTGGGACAGAGAACTCTCCCTCCTGGATCCAGGGAATTGGGAGGCCCCACTCTCTGAGTACCCTCAGACCCTGGCACAGAGAGTGAGCCGGGGACGTCTTCCCAGCAGGTACCCAGGCAGCTAGAGGGGTTGGTTGACCCACAGCTGTTTCAACCACCAGCCATAGAGTAACGAACTACGGTTGCCCACTGGCCCTGGTTGGTGGCACAGGTGCCCCTCTTCACTGTCTGCTTGGCCTCTCTTAACCAGCATCTAATATCAGCAGCTAGAATGGGACTAAGGATAGGGTGGGGACTGAAAAGGCCATTTCTGCATCAGCCTCAAAATTCCAGATAAAGCATCCAAAAAAGCAATGTGAACCCATCAACCAGATGTGTGTCTGCGCAAAGCCCACCATCTGTGGGTCTGGAAACCACTGTGGCCCACCAAACCTTTCCCTTCCTGCCCAGATGTTGGGTGTCACAGAGACCCAGCCAGAGATAGAGTGAGGGGGAGAAGAGGAACAGAAGGGTGAGGGGTGGGAGGGAGAAGATGTTTGCCAAATGATTAAAAAATTAAAGGGATTTTTATGCAGAGAAAATATTTAGCTTGGCAGGCATTGTCTTCTCAACCAAACGTTGGCTTCCAAGAGAAAACACTGGGACTGGCAGCAAACATTTGCTAAATGGAAACAATTGTCGCCTTCCCAGCAGCCATAGAAAATGCTTGTGTTTGGGCTGATGGTGCCTGGGCCAAAAACAGCGTCTTCAGAAGCTGCCCCCAATTTCTGAGAGGCTGCGGGAAGGGGGAGACTTGCCAGAAGCCCATTGTGCCCACAGCACCTGCTAGTCTCACGAGTGATGCTGTGCAGAATGCCTGCATCCTTCCCCAGGGTGGGGAGAGGGGGTGAGAGAAGGGCAGGTGAGAGGCAGGCAGGGAGGGAAGGAGGAAAGGGAGGGGAGAGAGGCTGCCGGTCGCAGCAGCTGCCTGAAAAGTGCTTGAACACAGAAAGGATGGTGGAAGAGCTCAGTGAAATCCTACAACAATGACATCCTCAGGGTGGTGGTGACCTCCAGCTACTTGTCCCCAAACCTGATCATCAGCACAGAGAACAGTCACAGCTTTAGGTGCTTTGTCTTGCCGAATCCTCATCTACACAAAAGGTGATCGCCCAATCCTTATTTTCACAGGAGGAGGAGAGGCTGAGCTCCTTGCCCAAATCACAGGCCTCAGGTAACATTGGCAACTGGAGACCAAGGGCTTTGCTTCTTAAGCAAAGAAGACCCATGCCCTCAGAGTGTGCGGGGCAGAGGGGGGTGCCTAGATGGGGACCCTGATGTTCTCCAGCTGTGCTCTGTGCAGCCTGGGGTCCCATGCACAGGGGATTCTCCAACCTCCTTCCTCATTTCAGTGGAGGTTTCATTCGAGGGTCCCATGACCTTAAAAATAGAATATTTGAAAATGACTGTGCTGAACCAAACCTCCTGAGTGAGAGGGCAGGGAGGCCCCAGGAGCCCTCTGGGGAATGGGGCGCTGTCTGCCCTACGGCCAGAGACCTCAGTCCCCCACCCCCGAGGCTCACAAGCAGCTGCAGAGGACGGTGGTGTCCGAAGGAGCACCCTGAACCCAACTGTATCTACCCCCATCTGCTCTGCGTGTCCCCGCCTGTCAATTTCCACTAGTCCCTTGTAGGAGATGGGCCACTCCCTAGAAGACCCTTCTGAAAGTGTGCCAGTAGTTATGGGACACAATTCTTCCACTCCTCCTCTTTGGTCATACAAGCTATTGTGTGTCAGACAAGCAAGCTGACACCCTCTTGTTCTTTGTGCATTCACTCGCTTCTTTTCATTCAACCTTGCCTATGGGCCAGGCTCTGTAGCGGGCCACCTAAGTATATGACAACGCCATCCTTCCAGGGACTCAGGATAAACCCCGGTGTTATCGTTGGCCCCTCGCTTACACCCCACATCACAGCCACCCTGTCAGCTCCACAATCAAAGTGCATCCAAAACCTAATCACTTCTCACCACCTCCGCAGCCACCATTCTGGTCCAGGTCACCACTGATTCCTGCCAGTGTGTCACCTTGGCCTCCTTATCTGTCCCCCTTGCCCAGCCCTTACATCTCCTTCTTCTCTTCTCCCCAGCTCTCCTCTGTCCAGGCACGGCCACCTCAGGGCCTTTGCACTGGTTGTTGCCTCCACCTGACATTTTCCCTCCCCCATTTTCCCCACAACTCAGTCTCTGGTCTCCTTCAGATGTCACCCATTTATCACCTTCTCAATAAGTCCTTCCCTGAACTCTACTTAAAACTTACCCCTGGTATCCTCTCTCCCCTACATAATATGTATCACTACCTTTATACCACACTGGGTCTCATGTTTATCTTGTTATTGTCTGTCATCCAGCCCGCCCTCCTCCCCTCCTCAAGAAGACAAGTACCACAAGGGCAAGGATGTTTGCTCCTTCTGTTCCCTGCTATGTTCTCAGGGTCTAGGACAGTGCCTGACACACAGTAGACCCTCAGTCATTGAGTGAATGAATGAACAGAGAGCTGTCGATGTGTCTGCAGCAGGAACGGGGGATGATGGGAGTTCTATGATTGCTGAGGCTGCAGACCTTGGACAGTAAGTTCCCCCACCCCACTCTGGGCAGAAAGGTACAGCAAGGGAGTCCAGGAAGTCGCTAAGAGCAGGAGGAGGGCAAGGACTAAAAGCAGACACAGAAACAGCCCCCCTCCATCCATATTTCGCTGAATATTCCAGCAGCTCTCCCTGTGCTGGGGTCTGGGGACACAGGGATGAATCCAACACTGGCCCCTCATCCCAGGGGCCCCCTCTTCCCATGGCCCCGCTTCCTCAACATCTCCTCCAGGCTGAGCCAGACAGATACCTCAGGGAAGTGATGGAGTGATGGGCGGAGGGAGGTGTCAGTAGAAAGGGGGCAGGATGGGACTTGGGGGGCATCCTGAGGACACTGGGAGGGCTGGAGGAAGGTCTTAAAAGGCATCTCCAAGGGGGTTCCACGCTTCTTTTGTCACTCAGAGCCCAGAATCGTATTAGTCAGAAACTTTTGTTCATGACACACTCTATTCCCTCATGACCCACGTTTTCTGATTTTCTAATTTATTGGTTTAGGAATGTAACAAACAACCATGAATCCACTACTCAATGCACAAATGAGGACTTACATGCTTTTCTCTAATCCTGTCCTCTCCGTTTAGATAATTACTATGGGTTTGTTTCTCATTTTCCTTCCCTTTCCCTCCCTCCCTTCTTCCCTTCCTTCTTTCCTTAGTTTTAACACACAACGCATGCCTAAACTATTATCATTTAGTTTGCCTCCTTTTTGATAGTAAGAAACAAGGCATCAAATGGTATGTAGTCTTCTGAGACTTTTTTTTTTTCACTGTGTGTTATATTACCAGGATTTATCCAAGTTATTTTGTGTTGCCGCAGTCCATTCATTTTTCATTGCCCTGTATCATTCTATAGTGTGAGTTTTACCACAATTTATTTAGCCATTCTTCCAGCATTGGACATTTGGGTTGTTTCCAGGTTTGAGTGTCTTTATGTTTACTTTTATGAACACTGCTGCTCTGAGCCTCCGGGTACACATCTCCTGGGGCCCAGGCGCATATACCTAGGAGTAGGATTGCTGGGCCAGAGATATTTGAATTGTTCAGTTTTACAAGGCGATGTCGAATTGTTTCCCAGGGCAGTGATGCCAATAGGCATGCCTAGCAATGTCTAAAGTTGCATCACTCCACATCCTCCTCCACAGGTGATTGTCAGGCTTCTTGATTTTTACCGATTGAATGGACATAAATGGCAGCACATTGCGGTCTTTTCCAAATTCTTCACACTTCCTTCCACGATCTTAGTGCAGGATGCCTTGAAAATCTCCCTGCCCCTGATGCACACTTTTGGGCCTATGAAGCTCTTCTTCCTCCCTTCCTCCTCTCCTCTCCTGGACCCACACAGAGTCCCTCTCCTCTGGTCACCATCACAACCTCCTCGCACCAAACAAATATTGATATTTTCATGACAATGAGCCAAAGCCTATGCCAGTGACAGAGGGAAGTCCTGCCTTATCCACAGGCCATCTAGAAAGCATCACTTGGGGAAAAGGTGCATTTCACTTTGTGCTTTGGTTTGTGCCACATCTTCCCCCCACCCGCCCCGCCCATCCGCCTGGCCTTCCGCAACCCCTTCTGCTCACTTACAGAGCACCTGACCCTGGCTTGACCAGGCCTGACTCACGGAGGCCCTGACTCTGGCCTGACCAGGCCTGGCCGAGGCAGGGGATGGGGAGACGGAGTCAGGCCAGGGGCATGCTCTGTGTGTCTGACGCGTCTGCCCTGCATCTCAGCCGCCTGCTCCGGATGCTCCCATGGCTGCCCTGGGGCTGAACCCCTCCCTCTCCTCTGGCTGCTCGCTGATCCCAAGCACACTGCCTGCGGTAGGCAGCTAGAAGCAGGCGCCAGGTCTCCCCACTCCTCTCTGGACACTGCACCAGGCCCCTCCAGCTCCTGAGAACGCTGCCTTCAGTTTGCTGCCATTGCCCAAGGTGAGCCTTTGGTCCCACTCTGTCATCTCACTCCCCTCACCCCCGCAGTCCTCTCCTCTTCCCCAGTCATCGCCTCCGGCACACACATGGTCTTGCTCAGCTGGACAGAGTGCAAAGGCCTCAATCACTGTCTGCAGAGGTAGCTGGCGCCAGCCACAGGCACGGGCACTTCTGCTGGGTTGGCACCAAAGGCTCATTAGTCAGATTGCTACAGACATTTCCAAGTTCATTTCCTACTTCCACCTTTGGCTCCTCTCCCTGTCCCCACCTCCCTGTCAAGTCAAGAATTCTTCCTCCAAGTTCTCTTGATCAAGAGGACATAAGAGCCCTTGAACTTGGGACGCCAGAGGTTCACTATTCAGGTTCAGATCACTGCTCTTTGTTCAGACATTTAAATTCCAACCTCACTGCTCTCCTGAACTCTCCCATGAGTGTGAAGAATTGGCACCTAGCCGGCTCCCAGTAAATATTTATTGAATGAATGAATGAGCTGTTTTCCTTTCCTTTCCTGGGTACGCAGTCCCTGAGGAGTTTCTCCTAAACTGCTCCATATGTTAGGCCCACTCCTTGCGCCTTCCTCTCTGATCAGCCAGCAGCAAATCCTCCAGCTGTCTCCCTCCATTGCTTAGGTTTTCTCACTCTTCCATTTCTGAGAGTCCTGTCCCAAGGTGGCCTGAGCTGCCCCCTCAGGGGCAGGGGGGCTCAGTCATCGTGTGTGTGTGTATGTGTGTGTGTGGGGGGGGGGCTTTGCTTTGGGGATCTGGGCCGCATAAGTAAGGACCAGCACGTGTGACTTGAGTGATGCATTTGCATTGCACCTCCCTGACAGGCCTTCCCCCAGCTCCATCACTCTGCCTCTAAATCGCGAGTAATTGCTCAATCTAATTGAATAGACGTGCCGAACGACTGAGACGCGCGAACACTGCTCTGCTTCCCGAGGGGCAGGCGTGATGGGCATGTTTGGAGCCTCCTGCTCCCTGTGTGAGCTCCAGGAGGGGGGCAGCGGCCTCGAGGCTGTCACAGAGGCCCCTGCACAGTCAGAGCCGCCTCAGGGGAGTCTCGGCCCTCTCTGGCCTGGGACAGGTATGGACCGATCCCTGGTAGGCTGCCCCTGCAAGCCCATGTCATAGTTCCCCTTTGTCCCCTGACAAGCCCCATCAGTTACAGTGTTCCTCTAAATCCTCTTCCTCTCTGAAAACCAATCCTGGCCCCACCACCCTCAGGACCCTCCCCAGTTCCCCTCCTGCTGCCCAGGCCACGGCAGTTCTTCAGACCAGTGATTCCTATTATCGCCCTAATCGACCTCTCCGCTGCCCAGGGTCCCCAGGTCTCCAGGCTGGTGGCTGGACTGGCGTCCCCCCTACCCACTGAGGAGGTGGGGAAAGGCGACGCCCGGATTCCTGCCCACTGGGGCAGACAGTCTGTCACGGCCGCCTCTCCCTCTGATTCCCTGCTGCACTCAGTTCTGCCTGGCGCCTCTTTCCTGGAACTGCCGGCTGCTGCCTCCTGGCATCGAGCGCCGCCCTGTTCCTCGGTTTCCTCTAAGCACCACCAACACGAGGCATTTGTGTATCCCGACTTGACTGGCGTTTGGGAAGGGGGAACGGAGAGGAACCCCACGTTGGCAAGCGCAGTGCACCCACTGAAATTCTGAAAGGCGTTGGCCATTCCTCCCAGGAGCCCAGGAGCCCACCACATTCCTAGTTCTTTTCTCCCTGCAATTCAGCCCCCTCCCCTTTTTCTCTTTCTGGCTTATTCTGGCCCTGTCCTGAGACGGGAAGTGCTGCAGTAGGCCTCACGTTTTACTCCCCAAAGGGCTTCGAGGCACTTTCCCAAATAATGGTGGTGTTTTCCTAAAGAGGAACTCTGCATCCGGCTTTTTTAATAAGTTGTCTTTTAAGAATCTCCCTGACCTCACATTTTTATTGTGCCTCATCATCCATCCAGCATCTGACAGACTCTCACGAAACACCTAGGGCTGCAGAGATGGCCAGGACATCTCCAAATGGGGTGGGAAAATGTGGTGACACGGTTACAGCAAAGGGGAGGCACTCTGGCAGGGGCCTGAGCAAGGAGCTGCAAGGTCCCCGAGGAGGAAACGCCCTGTGTTGCTCGGGTTGATCAGGGCAAGCTCCATGGGGGAGGCTGCGCCTCAGGTGGGTCTTGTAAGTCAGAAGAAATGTGTTGAAGAAACAAGTCCAAGGGGGAGAAAGCAGCCTGAGCCAGGGTGTGGCAGCAAGGAAGGGCAGGGCGCGTTTGCGGAGTGCCAAGTTGTTCAGTGTAATACACTGCAGTGTAGGGGGGGGCGCTTGGGGTGGAAAGAGAGACCAGCCATGAGATCGAAGAGGGCAGTAAGTGGGGTGGGATCATAGAGAGAACTCAAAGGTCCAGCAAAGGAACAGGAAGTCTGTTCTCTCATTTGTCTTCTAATTTCCCAGTGGGGTGGGAGCCAAGGCAGCAGATGACAAAACCCATTTTACAGATGACAAAACTGAGTCACAGACACATTATAGTGACTCTGTTCCTCCGTCCGGGCAGCTGAAACAGGTTTTGCTAGCTTTTGTTCAGGTTTGTTTTATGTTATTAATTAGTTAATTTACTTTGGCTAAATCTTCTGGACCTTGGCTGGGTCACGTGTCCCCAGACCCTGTGTTGTTCACCCAGCAAGGGAGAGAGGTGTCCAGACACTCTCTGACTGGAAAATGAAAGACTCCAGGCCCCAGGAAGCTTTGGCTATCCTCCGTGGCCACTGGGGCACTTGTCTAATCTCCAAAGAAAGGCAGAGGAAAATGGATTACGGAGCCAAACCTCCTCTGCATTACAGCCACTGCAGGAAAAGGCTTAACAGCGTCAAGGACTCTAAGACCCCAAACTCCCTCAGCTTGTCCTCAGCCTCCAGAATCCTTTCAAAGCTGTGCAGAAATGGAGGAGGCCACGAATTATGTCCCCAAATGCTCCGAGAATTGAATGAAGGATTAGCTACTTAACGGCAATTGATTTTAATGATCTGCGCTCACAAACCGCTGAGCTTTCTGATGCTCTGCAGCACATGCTGTTTCCTTGCGTGTATCACGTGTGCATATGTGTGCCCACCACGTGGAGGGTGACTGTGCACAGATCTGGGCAGATACACTGTACACTAATTTCGTGTCTGTGTGCATATGGGCAAATGTATATTTGTGTGTGCACACTCATCTGTGTGCCAGGTGCCTCTTGGTGTGCTCTCTTTGTGTTTATTTCTACCAAGGCCATCCTGATGCACATGGCTCTGAGTTCTGCGATGTACCTCTGTGTATCTGTGTAAATGTACATGTTCATGTGTTTGTCCATGCAAGTATACATGCCTCAGATTGTGTGAGTTTCCCATGCCCCATTCATGTGTGTATGTGTGTAGTACATATGCTTGGGGCACATGCTCATCTGTGTGTAGATTTCTCTGTATGTATATATGCATGGTCTGTGTTCAGATGAACACCAATTCCATCTTTTGCTTCCTTGAATGTGTGGAAGCAAACATTCTTTGTGGAAGACCACAGATCTTCCTTTCCTTCCCCCAGACCTCTGCGTGTGTGCTCCCATGCCTGAGGCACATTCCCCTGCTATTTACCTTCTCACCCAGCTTAAAGAGCATATTTCTTGTTATTTTTTCTCACAATGACTTATTATTTTCCTTTGATGCATTTATTTCCTTTTGTTATTGAATATTTATTTGTGTGCTAACTTGTCTATTGTCTCCATGAGGGTAGGGAGGGTCTCTTTGTAACGTTGCTATCTTCTGTGCCTAGTGTGGTGTCTGGTGAGTAGTAGATTTTCAACAAGAATTAAGTAACTGGATGGATCTATCCTCTCCATGTGTGTGTATGTGTCTGTGTGTGTACACTTCTCCTGTACCTCTGAGAAGGGAAGCATGTCTTTCTGGATGCCCATGCTCATGTGCACAAGTCTGTGTGTAGGTGTGTATAGTAGGTATCCGTACATGTATGTATGTGTGACTGTATATATTAAAAATGGCAGGAGTTTCATTTCTTCTGCTCATCCCCTGCCCCACTGGGGAACCAGACGGACTCCAGGGAAGGGGTGCCCTGAATTGCCTGGGAATGCAACACTGTCCTGAAGGCAAGCAGAGAAAACCCCCAAAGAGCTGCCCTGTACCCCTGGCAGAGGGGATGCTCCTCGGGAAGACTCCAGGTCTCCACACACACCAGCTGTGGACCCCAGGAAAGGACTGGGCGTGTAAGTGATGAGCTGCTGCTACCGTTATTGCCTTACAAATACTCATTCAGCATCTTTACCAAGACCCCCTCTGGACCATGCCCTGAGCTGGGTGCTGGGGTGGGCCCCAGGGAGGTGCTCCCAGGAGCCACAACAGGACAAGTAACACTCAGTCCTCCTACGGCTAGTTCTCTGCCCTCCCCACTCCCCACTAGACTCCGAGTTCCAAGGGACAGAGACCAGGTCCATCCTGCCCGCTGCTATACTCTCAGTGCCTGGAGGTACTCGATGGATATCAGTTAAATAACTGAATGAATAAGGGCATGGGCAGTCCCTCTCTTATGCTTACGGAGAAAGAACAATGTCCATTTGTCTACAGCCTTCAAGACTGCAAAGAATGGCACCATCCGCTCTGCTGGGTGCTCCCTCCCCAGTGTCAGGCCCCTCATGAGTCTCTTTCGTCACTTACTAAAGTAGGAAGAACGTAAAAACAAAGCTGCGGGAGGGGCAGCTAATAGAACCACACAGTGCAGGAGCAGAAAGCTGTACAAGCAAACACGGCCAAAGGGCAACAGAGAGACTAAAGTCTGCTAATAAGATGAACTTGGGGGAAACAGCTAACAAGGTTTAAAGAAACTGCTAACAGCCCAGACTGAGGGCCCGCAGAATCTTTTCGGCTAGATCGCTAAGAAGCCCCCGCCCAGCCAGTGTCTGGACTATGGAAGGCAGAATCACATCCGGAGCCTGTCCAGGACAACCTGCCACATGGAGCTACAGTTTCCTTCCCTGAAAAATGCAGATGAGAAGACCCACATGCTATCAAGATGAAATGATCAGAGGCTGGTAGGTTTTAGGCACTCAGTCCACACCACTTTCTTCTTTGCCTAAAGACAGACTGCCACCAAATAGTTTTTGATGTGTCTTCTTGTGGATGGGATTTAGCAGGCTTAGGTTACTATATTAGCTAACACATCGACTTATTGACTACTTATCATGTGCCAGATGCTGGGCTGGGGACTTTACAGTTGACCTCCTTTAACCAACAGAACCAATCTATTATTATTCCCATTTAATAGAAGAGAAAACTGAGTCATGGAGAGGTGAAGCAGGCTAAGTTCAAGGTCATACAAGCTTGGAATGACAGAAGCTGGTTTGGAGGCCCTGCACCCCGGCGTGACTTTCTAACCTGTGTGCTTATAGCGAATTTACTTAGCGAAGCCACTTTCCTCTGAGCCTAAAATTCCCGTTCTGTAAAACAAAGGGGTTAGATTAGACCATGGATTTTTACAATTTTTTTTTAACAACGAAATCCTTTTATTCAGAAAGAACCCCAATGTGTGGAATAAATAAAAGGTTGAGCTTCCCTGAACGGTGTGGCAGAGCCCAGAGCCTCTCCCCAACCTGTTTGGTACCCCCCAATCCAACCCCTGAGGCACCTTCGAGACCTAGGGGGAACAGACATTTAAAAATGCTGGACCCCTGGCCTCATGTTGGTGGCTCAGTTGGTTGGCGCACCACCCTGTAACCAAAAGGTTGCAGGTTTAATTCCTGATCAGGGCACATACTTAGGTTGCAGGTTCGATCCCCAGTCTGGGTGCATATGAGAGGCAAGCAGTCGATGCTCCTCTCTTGCATCAAAGTTTCTCTCTCTCCCCTTCTCTGTCTCTAAAAAAGCAATGAAAAAATGTCCTCTTGTGAGGATAAAAAGAAATTTAAAAATGCTGGCATAACCATCTCCATGGGGCTGGGACTGGCTTGATAGACTCCCTGTACTAGAGCAGGGTGGAGACTGGGTGGAGGGGTGGTTCTAGAACCAGGAAGAGAGGAGGTAAAACCATCATCGCCCTCCACTTCCACTCGTGAAAGTGGAAATCAACTAAGAACACTAAGATGATGAGAAAAAACTAGCCTGGAGAGTACCGCAAAGATCCCTGTGCAGATGGAAGCTCTAAACAGGGGGCGTGGCCCAGGTGGGGTGGGGGCAGGAAGCCCATCTTTAATACCCTGAAGAGGGGGCTCACCAGCCTTTCTCGGGCATGCCTGGGCACCAGCTCCCCGCCTGATTAGAGAGCCTTTGTTTGAAGTCCTGCTATGGGCAGGTTCTAGCTGCAAATTACGCATTAATTTGCCAGTGAAGATTCAAAATTGTAAAATAATTGTGGTGGTAAAATTATTCACACATCCATGCAGGCCCAGGATTTGTGGAAGGAGGTCAGATTTACACTGAGCACATGGTGACATAATTCAGACTAAACAGATAAGCTTGTTCCACTCCTGACAGAAGCAATTCCCCCAGAGACTGCTGGGTAATACCAGGCCAATTACATACCCGGCCCAGGCAGGGGAAGACACATTGCCACTGAGGGTGACATGCAGTGACAAGGGGGCAGATCACATCTGAAGGGAAGGGTAACCATGATACCTGAGCAAGCACAGGTGGCCAGGGGCTGTGGCATCCTTGTTCTTGAGCCAAGAGGCCATGCGAGTAATAAATGGGGTGCCTGGGAGGGGTCTGAGTTGGGCCTAGGTCTGAAACCAGCCAGTCAATCAGCTGGCCAGAACATCAACCAAGCCATCTTGGGTCCACAGAGGAGGCAAAGGCACCCTCCCAGTGATAAAGTGGGCTCTGGCCCTTCGGGTGGGCTGCATCCGTTGGGACTGGATGAGGTGCCTCGTGTCAGGTGGGTCATGATGGTTTTGTCAATATCTCCTCCTCCCCACCTCAAATCTTTGCTTGAATACTCTTTTTTTCCCTTGCCAGTTGAAGTTGCTTTATATGGCATTTTACCAAGGAGCAGGTGTTTGTTTGTTTTTTTTATATTCCCCACAACAGTTTTTTTTCAGTCTTATCCTATAAAGCTGGTCAGGATAATAGCTAACATTTGTTGAATGCTGTGCAAAGAATTTTATAAACATTGTTTCATCTTAACCCTCACAAGCAATAATTCTCAAACTTCAGCATTATCGGAATCACCTGGAGAGCTTCCTCAGTCATAGACTACTGCACTCCAGCCCCAGCCCAGCATTTCTGACTCGGGAGGTCCAGGGTGCGGCCTGAGAATGTGCATTCTCACCAGTGCCCAGGTAATTCCGATGCTGTTGGTCCCAGGACTAGCCTTTGAAAACACTGGTCTAAAGAAAAATGGGCACAGTAAAGCTTAAGAGGCAGTTTTGTGCTTTTTCTGCCACCAGACTACCTGAGTTTAGATCCTGAATTCCTTCATGTCCTGGCTGTGTGGCTTTGGGCAGTTGCTTAACCACTCTGTGCCCCAGTTTCTTCATCTGTAGAATGGGCATAATAATGGCAACTCCCTCACAGGGCTATTACCAAGAGCAAATCAATCAGCACACGCAAAGCTCTTAGAAGAGCGCCTGGCACGTGGTAAACACCTGATAAACCTGAGCTGACTCCGTAAATGTTCATACAGGTAGCAAATGAGAGCTTCATGTAGCTTCTGTGGCCCTAACTGTGATGCTCTCTGGTGAAGCTGGGACTGATGGCCTCTGGCAGGAGACCTTAGCAAGGGTAGCAACCTCCAGAGGCAGCGTGGGGGTGAGGGAGGAGTTCCAGGCTTGGGTTCTAACACGGCCGCTGACTGCGGGCCGCTGGGAAAATCAGGTGTCCCCTCTGAGCCTGCGTTCTCTCACTACAAAAATCAGGGCCTGCTTTTGGGGAGCTTATGCTCTAGGCGGGTAAAATTTTTTCACCCCAGTGGTGGAGACAGATCATAAAGGATTCTGACTGCTGAGGAATCAGGGCCGAGACCCAAACGTCAATGCTGCTCAAACTTTTCCACTAAAGGACCCGAGTAGAAGGAAACATTGCTCGGAGCCAGGCGGTTTCTCTGAAATCTTGTGTTTTAATCTCAAACATGCACACAGACTTTATATTTTACTCCCTAATATTGCCATGTTTGTTTGCACATAAAGATAACAGGGTTTTTTTCCCCCAGAATCTTCTAATAAAACAGGCATCTGGGAACCATGTATCATGTTTGCCTGGGGCTTCGGCTCTTCCTTGGTGCGTGTCTGAAAACATCTGCGGAGGGCGCAGCCACAGAAGATGGATCAAACGCTCAGACTCGGACAGCCCGGCCAGGCCATGTCCTCTCTGGAATAATTCCCTAAGCCCCAGCTTCTTAAGGATGGTGGCAGACCACAGTCCAGGGGGTTCTGTCCCTCCCACCCAGGGGAGATGCCACCAGCTCCGCGTTGACTGTGGTTCCTGTTCATGGAGAGATTTTACATCGGGCGCCTTTCATTCAGAATTGTAAGCTTTAATATGTTTTACAGGAAGCCCTTTTATGTGCCAATAAAAAAACGAGCGATTATAGCAGACGATGAAAAAGCAGCAAGTGCCTCGGAGCCACTGTATGTTTAGAAAGTGCGGGTACATTTCCCCTGAGAACAACACGATTGGGCCCTTTCTCGTTCATTATGGAATCAGGCAGAGAGGGGCTCTTGTCAAAGGCAGAGCTTTACGCAATCGCCGTGCACCTGTGTGTGTGTGCATGCATGAGAAAACAAAAGGGAGAACACAGAACAAACAACCCTCTCTGGCTCTACTAGTTCAATACCTTCCTTTCTTCTTCATAGAAGAGATGGCCATAAGCCAAGGGCAGTGGCTCTGGCCACCAAGGGCAATTAACTTGGCATTTTAATGACTAGTCCTCTTCTGCAGACTCCAAAACCCTCACCATTTCTAGAATCAACAAAAGCCAGAATTGAAGAGACTTTGAGAGGTCCTCCCCTCCCCTGTGAGCACAGTGGGAACCTCTCAAGTTCTTAAGGAGGAAGGTGGAATCCTTGTACTTCCTCGAGGAAGCCATTGTGTGTGTGTTGTGTGTGTGGGGCGGGGGGTGAATCCCCTCCTACTGTCGTGAGAAGAGGAGACCAGGGAGAACCCTGGGGTACCTGAGAACCAGGGTCATAGTGCACATGGAGCTGTGTGTTCAGACCCAAATGCTGAGCCTGGCCAGGCAGCCAGAAGGCATGGCCACAGCCAGGAACCACGCGGGGTTGGAGAGATCCCGTGCTGTTCTGGAAAGTGTACATTCCTCCTCCCACTGCCCAGTTAGCTCGGCCGGGCACTAAGTGAAAGGCCAGGATTTCATAATGCCAGGGCATTAGATTTCATAAAGTATAGGCTGAAGTTTTAGTCCTAACTTTGAACTTGCAGTGCCAGCAGAGGTGGAAGCCCAGAATAGGCATCGAATAGAGCATAGTAGAGGGCAGGCCAGGTGTAGCCTTCCTGGGCTCTAATCGGCTTGGCCACTCACCACCAAATAACCTTAGGCCAGGGGTTCCCAACTTGGGGGTGGCTTTGCCCCTCAGGAGACTCCAGCAATATCTGGAGACGTTTCTGGCTGTCACGACTGAGGGGGGATGGGTGCTACTGACATCTGGTGGGCAGAGGCCAGGGATGCTGCTAAAAATCCTGCAATGCCCGGGATGGCTCCCAACACCGAGAAGTATTGGCCCAAAATGTCAGTGGTGACGAGGTTGAGAAACCCCCCCTTAGGCAAATTCCTGAACACTTCTGGGCCTCAGTTTTCTAGTCTCTGCAGCGTGGGTGGTACTAACGATACCGTCCTCATAGGGCTGTTGTGAGGATTAAATGAACTAATGTAAATAAAGTGCTTAGAACAGCGCCTAGCACAGAAATAGCACTACAAATGTATGCTATTAATGCTGTGATTGTCACCCAGAAGGAGCCAGGGCTAAGGGAGGGGGCCTAGCAGAGTCTGTTCAAGAACAGAGGTCCACAGGCAAACATGAGGGGAGAGGTCAAAGGCAAGGTTGAATTCAGTGTCCTAGAGTGGAGAGTTCAGAGCTGGGGAGGCCAGATGAAGGGGAAATGAGATGAGGGAGAACAGTTTGATCAGCTGCCTCAAACCCCCTCTGGAATTCGAGCGTTCGCTCAATGCAGGGCAGACATCCAGGGAGGAGGGAAGTGGGGAATGGGCCCCGCAGCCCAGGCTACGGCAGTTTGTGCTCACTCTCCTTCTTCCCTGCCTGCCCCATGCCCACCCCTAATTTCCCCAGGAGAGGAGCTGTGGGCAAAGGATGGTCTTTGGCCTCTTGTACTGGACAGAAAATGGGGACTTGAAGCAGCTCAAGCACTTATCCCAGAGGGCACAAGACTTGGTATTGGGCCCTGTAGTGGTTTGAATTGCGTGCCTCTTTCCCCGCAATATATGTCTGCCTGGAAGCTTCAAATGTGACTTTATTTGGAATAAGGGTCTTTGTAGATGTAATGAAGGTAAGAATATCAAGACATGATCATCATCCTAGATCAGGGTGGGCCCCAAATCCAGCAACAGTGTCTTTGTAAGAGATGGGAAATAATGCAGAGATGCAGAGATGCAGGTAGGGGAAGGTCATGTGTCAATGAGGCAGAGATCGGAGGGATGCAGCTACAAGCCAAGGACAGGCTGGCTGGCAGCGACCAGAGACTAGGAGAGAGCAGGGAACAGATTCTCCCTCAGGGCTTCCAGGAGGAAGCTACCCTGCTGACACCTTGATTTGGGAGTTCTGGCCTCCAGAACTATGTGAGAATAAGTTTCTGCTGTTGTAAGCTACCAGGTTTGTGGTAACTGGTTACGGCAGACAGAGGAAACAAGTATCGTTCCCATGACAGAAAGGCCTCAAGGCCAACAGGCACCCTCAGGCCAGGCAGCTGGGCAGAGAGCTCAGAGTTTGGACCTGCCCCAAGGTCACGTTTCAGGGCTTGGGACAAAGCTTTCAGCATCTTATCCTCGGACAACTATCCCCATAACAGGGACCTTTTCTTCCACAAACGCCAGAACACTCCACATTTGGCAAGATCCAGGTCTCTGGACCAGTTAACAAGGCCACGGGACGGTCAGGTTAAGGCAGCGTAAACAACCAACTATGTGGGAAGAAAAGAGAAGAAAAAATGAAGTACAACTGAAGCTTTATTAATTGTCCGAGCTACTTAGCAGTAGGAGTTGAAAAGGAAGTATTTAGCTGTTGAAGGAAGAAATGGAAAACTCTGGTCTTTCATTAATCTCGCTGCCCTCCATGTCAGATGCCCATTGTCAGGGCGGGCACAAAGCCTGCCAGTTTGCGGCTGAGACGCTAAGGGCCAACCGAGTGGGAGTGTGCAGGCCTGGGAGAGAACAGTTCAATATTGAAAGTGTTTTCTCCGCAGCCAGAGGTGCCCATTTCCAGTCCTTTTCAATTTGTACACTTTTCTCCAATGACTCCTTGAGGGTAATTACAGTTCTTTTCACAAATGAAGTATGGAAGATACGAGAGAGAGGCGAAGCTGTCAATAGTCCGGCTGGAATGCGCGGTCCGTCTCCCAGAGACACAGAAAACATCGATCCTCCTTCCTGTGGGACTCGGAGCTTGACTGGAAGGCACCCCAGGAGGGAGGCTGGGGTGAAATCGCCTCCACCTCCTAGGGGCCCCACTGGCGGAGGAAAGGAGGATCTGAGCCCCAGGGAGGCAGCTGATACAAGAGATTGGTCTGTCCCTCCCCCTGCCCCAATGCCCAAGCAAGTGTTTCAGGGGCCCAAGGGCTTGTATTTTTTTTGGACTTTCCTCCCTTAGATGCGTGATCCAAGGGCCCTAGGCTCAGGTAGCATGAGGAGCTCCCGTGGCGCAAGAGCCTGCATTCCCACCAGTGACTGAGAGATGCCGAAAGGCACCTGTTTGCAAACCGGTGCACAGTACACAGCTGCAGGAGATTGAGGAGGCACTGCCGGGGAGGTAGGATCAAACAGACATCCTCAGGCTGGACCAGGAGACTGAGATTTACAAGATGAAATGTCCTAAGTATAACTGTGTAATTTTCCCCCTGGATCCCAAACACAACTGCTGGCTCACAGCAGCCCCTACCACATAGCTCTAGGGCTGTGGGTTAAGAGTGTGTTTGGCATCAGTCAGCTCTCTGCCACGGGTACCAACAACAGCACGCACTTTTCAAGCGTGTTCTTCAGGCTAGGCATCACACTCGGTGCTTTCTAGCAATGTCCCATTTGATCCTGACAATGGCCCTCTGAGACACACAGTATTACTATCCTTAGTTTGCAGATGAGGGGACTAATGCAGACAGCAGTTTGGCAACTTTTCCAAGGACCACATCTAGAAAGTGGAAGCAAGATTGGAAGCAAGACTTTAATTAGAGACAAATACAGACAAGCTGGCTGCAAAGCCCGTTGCTCAGGCTGGTCCCAACTGCCAAAAAAGACTATTTAAACATGGGCTGCTTTAGCAGAAACCTAACACCTCTCCAAAGGATAGGTGCTCTGTCCTGCTCAGGCCACAATGCATTGGGATGGGATTCTAAGGCCTAGGCACCAAGCTTCTGGAAAGACATCGGCAGTTCAGGACATGATGAGTAAAGCATGTGCAAAATTCCCCTCTAACTGTCCCTAAAGACCCTCATTCCCACTGTCCTGGCCCTTGACCTTCTTGAGATCTCTACTCCCTGAACTCTCTAAACTGTCCCTGTCCATCTGCCCTCCCAGTTCCCTTTCCAGCCTGCCAGCGCTGCCACCCCCATCCTATTGATCTCAATCTTGCCAATACGCTCAACCTCCTTGTCCTATTTCCCCATCCTACCCAGGCAAGTGCCAAGCCTGGCATAATCCAATGATTCTTTTCTTTCTCTCAGGCACTTGGGTTTCTTCAGGGAGCAAGATTGGAACATGTTACAATGTACTCTGAGGGCATGACCAATCCATAATCTCCGCTGGGCTGGACTATCTGTCCTGCCAGATAGGACCTTCTAAACATCAGCTTTGTCTACAGTTCCCCACCCACCCTGGCTTTTTCACCCTTCTTGATAAGCCCCCTCACCCCAGGCCACCATCCTTACCCTCACTCTATGAACTGACCTCCACTGGGGAGAAAAATGCCAATTTGCGGAGATGGGAGGTACTTTGTTAACTTACTGTGCCAATCTTTTTTTAAAAACAGCTTTAGGAGGTGTAATTTATACACCATAAAAGCCATCCATTTGAAGTGTACAGCTGAATGATTTTTAGTGTGTTGACAGAGGTATGCAACCATTACCACATTCTTATCTTGGAATGTCTACATCTTCACCTCAAAAAGAACTACTGTGCCCATTTGCAGTCACTCCCCATTCCCAATGCCAGCCCTAGGAAACCATTAATCTACTTTCTATCTCTATAGATCTGTCTTTTCTGGATATTTCATACAAATGGAGCCATGCAATATGTGACTTCTTGTGTCTGACTTTTTTCACACAGCATAATGTTTTTGAGGTTCAACCATGTTGCAGTGTATAACTGTAGTTGGTTCCTTTTATGGTGGGGTGGCATTCCATCATATGGATATAACACATTTTGTTTATCTATTCACCAGTTGATGGACCTTTGAGTTGTTTCCACTTGTTGGCTGCTATGAATAATGCTGCTATAAACATACGCATGCACATCTTTGTATGAAAGTATATTTTTATTTCTCTTGGATAGATATCTAGGATATTGATCCAATCTTACAAGCTAATCTGGGGCCTTCCCTCCTTCCTCTCCAGCATCAAAGACTGAAGTGTCTCTCCTGCACTTATAGGAAAATTCCTCAGCCTACACCCTGTGCTGTTTCTCCTGGTTGCTTCTGGAGTCTTGTCTAGCAGTTATCTCTTCTCCCTTATCACTAGCATTCTCCTCCATACAGTGGGTATAACAATAAAACCCTCCTCGTGGTGTTTTGTTTTGTTTTTTTTTGTAAGAATAAAATCAGTTAATACATATTAAGATGGACAGACTCTAGGGTGGTACCCTTGATTCCCACCTTCTGCTGTTCAGGCCTTTGTGTAATTCTCTCCCATAGTATGGACAGGACCTGTGACTTGCTTCTAACCAATTGAATATGGCAAAGATGGCAGAATGTCCTTCCCATGATTATGTCATATTATATAAGACTCTTTCTTAGAAGATGGAGATACAGACTCTCCTTGATGGCTTAATGAAGTGAGCAGCCATATTGAAAAAGCTGCATTTGGAGGCTCTGGGCATCCTCTAGGGACTGCAGGTGGCCTATAGCAACTGCAAGTGGCCTGTAGGACCTGCATGTCCTAGGACCCCTAGGGAAGCCTCTAGCCAACAGCCAACAAGAAGGCCAGGCCTTCAATGCCACAACCACAAGGAAGTAAATTCTACCAACAATATGGGTGAGATTAGAGGTGAATTCTTCCCCAGCTGAGCTCCAGATGCGAATTCAGCCCACCTGACACCTTGATTGTGGGCTGTGAGACCCTAAGCAGAGGACCCAACAAAACCATGGCAGGACTTCTGATCCACAGAAACTGTAAGATAATAAATGTGTATTGCTTTAACCTGCTAAACTTGTGGTAATTTGCTACATAGCAATAAAAAACGAGCTTAGAAGAGAGCCTGACCCAGCCGGCAGGCTATATGATGTTAGCTGGTGCTCAGATGAGAAACTTTCCCTTAGATTATAACAAAACAAAGCCCATCTCAAAAAAATAACCAACAGGAACAAGTGAGATTTTTCATTCCTAACAAATTTCTCCCAAGAAATTTTCTGTATTCCTTTCTTGTTCTTCTATTCACTCCCATTTTTCTGCAATTTAATTTCTCTACTTCCTTTACTCCACTTAAGCTGTTCTCCTCAATGTCACCAATGATCTCCTAGTTACTAAATCTGATGGATAGTTTGGGTGTGTCTTGGACTTGACTTTGTGGCTTTTGATATTGGTGACTAAAGTGGCTAAGAGTTTTCTCTGAAGAATTTAACTGAATCTAAACTTCTTTCAGGATGACCCAAGGGTGATCAGATTCTGACAGGCTGACTCCTGGCAACATTCATTCATTCATCTACTGACACACCTGCACACTTTAGGATGTTGAAGATACAGTACTGAACTACTCAATAATATAGGCACAGTCCCCACTCTCAATGGACATTATATTCTAAGCATAGGGGCACAGATTAAAATAAGTCAATGAATAGACAAGTAGTAAAATTTCAGAGAGCAGTAAAGATTATAATGGCAATAAGACAGGGTAAAGTGATAAAGAATGCTACATAAAAGGGCTACATTAGACTAGATGGCTGCAGAGGAATTCTCTAAGGAGGTGACATTTCAGCTGGTGTCTGAATGAACATAAGGAGCCAGCTATCGGAAGACCTGGGGGAGATCATTGTAGACCAGGGGAATAGCTGATGAATATAAAGGCTCTAATGTGGGGAAAATCTTGGTGTGTCCAAGGAACAGAAAGAAGGTCAGTGTGGTCAGAACAGAGCTGAGAGAGCAAGTAAGTGATGGGAGATGAATCCAGGAACATCATCAGAACCAGACCACATGGGGCCCTGTAGACTATGGTGGGGAGATTACATTTTATTCCAAGTGTAAGTGAATCAATGGAGATTTAAAGCAGGTGAGTCATTGATGTGATGTTTGTTTTATGAAGATCACTCTGATTGCTACGTAGAGAGTTGATTATAGGGAGGCAAGGGACAAAGCAAAAACTAGTTGGATGACTATTGTTGTGGGGAGGGGGAAGAAATCATGAGGTTTTGACTAGAGTGATGGAGGTCAGGTTTCCCTGTAGACAGGCTGAAATTCTGTGATTGGCATGCACATAATGTATTGGGGAGTGCACTCAGGATCAACACCTGTGGAAAAATTAAAACAGCAGGATCAGGCAGAGGGAAACATCAAATTGCAATGAAGGTTCAACAGCACTCTCAGCCCTACCCAAGGGAAGCTCCAGAGCAGGGAGGGCCCCTCAGAGCTGTCCTCAACTGAAGCAAAATGGTCAAGCCTCCAACCCCAAGCATCAACCAGTCACTCGATATGGGCTGTGGGCCTAGGGAGGGGATACAGCTCAGGCAAGGAGGTTCTCTTCAGCTGAGAGGAATTCCTGGACAGGGACTCAGAAGCTGGGGGAATGAGTGCCTGGATATGCCACAGCACCTACTATGGGTGATAGCTGTAGAAATGTAGAAGTGTGGACAGAGTCAGAGTATCATTTCTGAGTAGAACCAATAGAACTTATAGCTGGCCTGCATGCAGGAGAGAAGAATATGGGAGGTATCAAAGGTGACTCTGAGTGTCTATGTTGAGCACTGAGTGATTTGGTGCCATTTCCTAAGATGGGGCACAGATTTTTGTGAAGAAATTAAGAATTCAGTTCTGGTCATGTGCCATCTGGGAGACCCGATAGACGTCCATGGGATGCTGTCAACAATGCAGTGGGACAGATGAGTTGGGGGCTCCGTGGAAGTCAAGGCTGAAGACATGTAGTTTGAGGAGCTGTCAGTCCTCCAACAAAGAGGAGACAAGGAACCTGAAAAAGATACTGAAGAGAGGTTCATGAGTGGAAAGGAAAAAAGGAGAGTGGGTGTCCCAGAAGCTGAGAGAGAAGGTGTTTTAAGGAAGAGAGAGGAGTTGTCAGGGTTGAGAGCCAATGAAAAGCAACCACTGGATTTTGCAAGATGAGGGTCACAGGTAATCTTGACATGAACAGTTTTGGTGGAACATAAATGGTAGCTCAGGTAGAAAAGGTAGTCCACGGGATGCTGTCAACATAGGTCTACCTTTTCTCCCTGAAAAGGTAGAATCAGAGTTGGAGAAGTGATTATAGTGACTACAGGCAATATTTGTTTGCAATGTCTTGCTGGGCAGAGAAGCAGGAAAATGGGACAATACCTGGAGGGAGATGTCTGTTCAACAAAGGGTTTTTTAAAAGGTGGGCTATTCCAAAACATGCACATATGCAGCTGAAGATCACCTAGTAGAGGGGCAGGGATGGAAACAGCAAAGTCCTTCAGAAGGTGAGTAGGGATGGAGTCTGAGGCACGAATGGGGAATTGGACATGATAGGCACAGTAGCCCATCTATGTAATAGAAAGGAAGATATTGAGTATAGATTTAGATACCAGATATCAGCAGGTTTGTAGACTTAGTGGGGGAAAGGTAAGGCAGTTTCCTGTTGTCAATGAAGTATGAGTCCAGGCAAGGAGAATAAAGGGCACATGGGGGATTTGATGAGCAGCTTGAGATAAATACCAAAATTCCAACTTCTACATCTCCAGTGGGAAAGGCCGGGCTCAGGACCAGACATTTGAGGAGCAAATTCACCTGGGCACTGAAAGGTACATGGTGAACAGACTCAGAAGAGAGGCTCACTGCATCAAGGGACTAGAGACTACCTCAGTCTTCTGCATCCAGCCATCTGCCCTTGAGATGGTTTTGCCATCAGACCATTAAAGTTTTATGGCTTGAGCCCTCTATGCCTTTCCTTAGGGACACAATTTTCTGAGAGTGAAGGCCAAGGTTTTCTCTTTTCTAGACAGCCCTGGGATGGGCACAGCCCATCTTTGCTCTGGGGACTCACTTTCTTCTGCTCTGTGACCAATTTTTTTTCTGACCAACACATTCTTATTTTAGATTTGCTAGACATACAAAATAAGCTACAGTCCAGTACTCCTGGTCCCCAAACTATTTTTCATTTTTAGATGACCCAGCATATCTCTGCTCTAGTCCATTGATTCAAACGGACTCTCAGAGGCTTATCTATTTCCCTTGTTTCTGAGTTTCCCAGTGCTGCTCTCATACAGAATTAGCCTCTCTCTCTACTTTCCAGCATTCGTTCTTCTTTTGCCCAGTGTTCCTCTCTTCTCTTATTTTTTTAGTTTTGCCTCCTTTTCAGAGCAAGCCTGCTCATCTCTGCCAAGGTCTTCTCTCCCCTCAGGCACTGGATCGGCATAACTGAGGTCCTGCCTTCATGTCTCTTTTCTTCTGAACTGGACACACTCTTCCCTGGGTTCCCTTGGCGCCCATGTTGTTCACTGACGACCTGATGAATTTTGAATTATTATCGCCCACCTAGAGCTTGCTCCAGAGTTATAGACTGATGGGTCCATTAATGCCATTTATTGTCTTTTATATACAAGTCAAGGGGCACCTCCATTAGGAAACTCTTCCTGAACACCCAGAACTCTATTCTCTATACAGATTTCAACCTTAGCATTCTTATAAAACGATTTTTAAATTTTATTTTTTAGAGACATTTGGGGCTCACTGCTAAATTGAGCAAAACATTCTGATAGTTTCCATATATCCATTGTCCCCACACATATACAGCCTCCCCCACGTCAACCTCCCCCACAAAAGTGATTCATTTGGTACAATCAATAAACCTACATTGACACACCAACATTGCCCAAAGCCCACAGTTTATATTAGGCTTCATTCTTGGTGTTGTACAGTCTATGGGTTTGGGCAAATGTATAACAACATGTATCAACCACTATTGTATTGTACGAAGTAGTTTCACTGCCTAAAAATCCCCTGTTCCCCACCTATTTATTCCTCCCTTGCCCCCAACCCCTGATAACCACTTATCTTTTTACTGTTTCTATAGTTTTCCTTGTCTGCAATGCCAAATAGCTGGAATCATACAGTATGTAGCCTTTTCAGACTGGCTTCTTTCACTTACTAATGTGCATTTAAGTTTCCTCCATTTCTTTCCATGGCTTGATAACTCATTTGTTTTTAACACTGAAAAATTTTCCATTGTGTGGATATGCCACAGTTTGTTTATTCATGTACCAACTGAAAAAAGTTAAGTGTAAAACTTTTTATATGTGTCGGTTTACATATCTGGTTTTCTCTACTAGATAGTAGGCCCTTCAAGAATGAGGTAACCAAGTTTTCATAAACTTAGTGCCCAATAAAGTCCCTGGTACATAGCTGATCCACAATAAAAGCTTGAGGATGAATGAACAAACTAACAAGTCAATGAATAGTATCCCACTGGCACTATAACTCCATATGCTCAAAGCTAAATGTAATTTCTCCCTCTAAACACTCCCCTAAGGGGTCAAGATATTCTTTGCAGCCTTTCTGTCTCCTAGAATCCACCTGCAACAAAATTTTGAAGATATCCTGATTTCTTCTTTCTCCTTCACTTCCTATGCCTAACTACTTACTGGTACTATTGATTTTACCCTTAAATGTCTGTCAAATTATCCCCTGTGTGCCATACCCTTTACCATGGCTGAAGTTCCGATCCTATTTATTTCTCACCTGGGCTCTTCCAATAGCCCCCCAACCCAGGCAATCTTCATACTGGCCACCTAAATGGTCTTCCTAAGATATCCCTTCTACTTCTTAAAATTCAGCAGTAAGCCCTCATGCCTTTGGGATTACAATGGAACTTCTTACAAAGACATTTCAAAGCTACTTATGATCTAGCCCCTGAAACGGCAAATGCAAAGCTCTCAGCACAGTGCCCAGAAGAGAAAAAACACAGTAAGTGTTCACATGATTGCCATTATTACGATATAGCCTAGAGATGAAAAGAATTTGGGAGGACATGAGAATGGCCATCAAGCAGCTGATGGCTGGACGTATGAAATATGCATCAGACCCTTTCTGTCTTGTCCCAAGAGACAGATTTGCACTGATTGGGTGGAGGCTGCTAAGAGACAAATTTTATTTTAATTGAAAGGAGACCTTTCTAACATCTAAAAGCATCCAAGAATCAGAAGGAAGTGAACACTCCTGTACTGGAGGAGTGTGATTGGATGCTGAGGTGTTTTTGAAGCCTGGTGGAATCACTCACTGATTTCCAAAGCTGGGGCAGTTTACAAGGGGATGCAAGCATCAGGGTAGGAGTATGGAATTGCATAACGTTACAGGCATTTCCATCCATGGGTTCTGTGAGAGAGCCCTGCCCAGCTCAGCTTTACAAGCACACACTCCCTGCCCTCACTAAGCCCTGCTTCTCACATCCTTCTGACCCTCTATTCCCATTGCCATCACTCCTTCTCTCCAGCCTAGGCTGTTTCAATAGCCCACTGATGGCTCTCTGAGCCAGCCCCCTCCCCTCAGGCCAGTCTATCTCCCATCACCCTCACAGAGGGACCTTCTTAAGGCAACTGCATGACCTCTGAGGTCAGATAGGCTCAGGTCTGAATCCCAGTTCAGAGAGTAAGTAAGATAGCCACTTACCATCTATTCAACTTCGTGCAAATCAGTTGCCTTCTTCAGGCCCCAGTCTACTAATCTGTAAATTGAAGACGATCATGCTGACCTTGAAGAATAGTCATGAGGATAGAATGATATTGGTGACATCTCTAGCAACGTACTAAACCCACTATGGCTTCAGGACAGCGTGGTTCTGGTGCATATTCCCACCTACCTCACCCTGCTCTCCAGCCCAGTCAGTGCCCCTGGCTCACCATGTACATCAGGTCACTGAACATCTATCAAGGTCGTTCTCATAGCCTGAGTCACTGCTCCTCACTCATGTCAGCATCTTTGAGATCACTGCTCCCATTTCTCCAGTGAGCTTTTCACCCACAGGTCACATTAGAATGAATTGTCCCCACATATTCACTCCTTCAGCATTTTGCTCATGTCTCCATTGGAGTACGTGGCTATTTCCATGTCTGTTTCCTTTTGGATCACCAGCTCCTTGAGGACAAGAACCTCATCTGGTTTATTGCTACATTCTTCATCAACATAGTGCATGGGAGGTATTATTCAATGGGAGAGTAAGGAGATTTTTAAATAGCTTGAACCTAAGGATTGTCAATAAATGTTTATGAAATAAGTGGCTAAATAGGAAAAGCATCAACCAAACCCTAGCTCTTACCCCAGCAGCCTTCAGTCTGCTTCCACGGAGGCCCTGGGGTGGGTGGTCTTTGGGAAGGGATGGCTGTGCAGGTAGGTTGACTATTCACCTTTCCTATCGGGTTTACTACTTGGCAGGGAAAATTCATCTGCAGAATTCCCCTTAGGAGACCTTCTTCTAAATCTTCAACCCCAAAGGCTCTTCTCATTGAAAATTTCCAGAGACAGAAAGGAGAGGCTTCCAGCTTATCTATCCTTTTCTTTTCCAGTCAGATGCCTCCTGCACTGTAGATCGAAAGCTCCCCACCTGGCCGCCTCAGCCTCTCTCCGGAGCAATCCTACCTCCTGGGCCCTGTGTATCAGAGCAGAAAGCAGCCTGAGAAGCTCTCTAGGCCAAAGGCTGAAGCTGGGATCTCTGTCACCTGCTGAGAAGCTCTAAGGTTGCAATGCAAATCACCATGGGGGTTATAAAAGGGGAAGGCAAGGAGGGTGGCCAGACCCAGAGCAGCCAAGACCTGGAGCCTGGGCCAGAGCTTATGTTCGTTCAACAGAATGGTTCTCGGAGCTCAGAACCATGCCAGGCCTATACATAAACACATAAATACATACATATACTTGTATACATACATACATATATGCTCACACACACAGAGCCATGACTTTCGTCCTACAGTAGTAGTAGAAGGTATAGGAACATGACTCAGGGCGTAGAGGTACAGATCCAAACTGCAGCCCTGCCCTTAAGCCTGGGCCCCAACATCTCACAGTAGCCCTACCCCTTGTGCTGGTCCTGAGCCTCTGAGCACTGGGAAGGGACTGACTGCATATTCTCCTACCCCCCAGCACTGGGTTCCTCCTTCTGCCCCAACCCTGACCCAGCCTGTCTGGAGCAACAGCCCTCAGAGTCCAGCCACTTCAGCTGTGTGACCTTGGGCCAGGTGATTCATCTCCCTGAACCTCAGTCTCCTCACAGGGGTGACAGGACCTCCCTCCTCGGGCAGACGTAGGGATAATGCAAGGGAACAGGTACAGTGCTGGCTCCGGGCCTCTGCAGACAGAGTGGACAGAGTACACGCTCCTCTGTCTTCTCTCATTCTATCAGCATCAGCGCAACTCCAGAGGCTGGAGCTACAGCCATAAACAGGACAGACCCTTGTCCTCCCCAGGGAATGCACAGTCCATTTCCTTACATTTAGTAGAGAGCTAATCATGATCCAAGGATTAAATGAGGTGATGATTCTAAATGTCTGGGCAACCCAGGCACACACTAGGAGCTTAGTAATTATTGGCCTTCTTTCTCCTCTCCCAGACAGCTCTTCAAGGACAGAGATTGCAAAGTGTCCTTTGTGAGACATCCTAGAATGCAGTAGGTACTCAATAAATGTTGCATTTATTCTCTAAATGGGCACTCAGGGGCCCAAAGACTCAAAGACATCTCCTTCTTCCTCCATGCCTCTCTCTCTCTTTCTATATGTATATATATACACACACATATGAATATTGTGCTTATGAATATATGCAAAAATATATATTTATGTATAAATATATAAATTTATATATTATATGTAAATACACATTATACATAAATGTATATATCTATAAAATTAATCTCTATGTTTTCCTCCTCCCTCCTCTCTTCTCTCTTTCTCTCTCTCTCCTACACACACACACACACACACACACACACACACACACACCCCAGTGATGAGCTCAGCCCCTCTCTCTGGAATGAGAGGGTGTAACCCACAGTCCTGCCTCCCATTGCAGGTGAACCCTGGGCGTCCTGGGCCCCACAATCTGGACTGGTGGAGAGAGAAATGGACCATAGGCCCAGGCTATTGTTGATTCATAATTGGCCACGGCACGTGGGAATCCGAAGCTCTTCTTGCCCCGACTCCCACTTCCATTTTAATGAAATGAAGCCACTTCACAGCCCCTACCCCCAAACCTTCCTAAGGTAAGAGTGAAATTGATTTTCCCTTTTAACTGGAAAGTAAGATAAACACATGGCACCCTTAGGGGCGGAGGGGAAGCACTTAAAATAGCTCATCTCTGGGAGCAGGCTGCTGCATACAGAGTTAGTCAGAGGCGAGGGCTGAATGCAGATCGCAGCGGCGGCCAGGCAGCTGGGGCCCTGCCTGCCCCGGGGAGCAGGTGAGAAGCAACGCCCCGGCTCCTGTCCTCTCCACCTCCCATCCAGCTGTGGAGTATCTGCGGGCCGACCTCTGTTTCCACAGACTCACGTCTGGAAAGATTTCGCTCAGGTCAGCTGCACTTAGGCCCTCAGCCGTGCAGTGGTGGGTGCTTATGACTGCACGAGGCAGCCCCACTGGGGCTCTCCTGTTAGAAACACTTGCTCTGGGTGGGCCAGGCTGGGTGCCTCAGCACCTTCTGCCATTGATGCAGGTCGAATTTTGAGTCCCTCATCTCCGCTTCCCTACTCATTAGCTCCCTGCAGGGATGGGAGAACCAAAATCATCCCGTCTTCTTTTCTTCTGCCTGGCCCCAAGACCCCAGCCATTCCTCTGAGAGCCTGTCCCACCCAGAGAAGTTTCTATCCACTTCTGTCTGCCTGGGAGGGTGTCAGAGGAAAGCTGCAGCTTTCCGGAAGGATGCAGAGGAGGAGGAGGAGGCAGTGGAGATGGCCAGGACAGCAGGGGAACTGACAACTGACTGAACGCCCACATATGCCAGACAGACCGTGCATTCAGCTTGTTTCCCTGATCTCATTTAATCCTCGCCATAGCCCTGTAATTTAGGGACTATTATCCCCAGTTTACAGGTGGGGAAATGGCATCTCAGGGATTTCAGCAACTTGCCCAGGATCATAAGAGCAGCGAGTTGCTCTTAATGACTAACCATAATCTCTCAAGGAATAATCATCTTCATTTTTCTGATCGTGTAGATTTGGGTTATCACAGCCTCGGCAGAAAGTGGAGATGTCCACCATGCCTTACCGGGCACCTCACAAAGAAACCCCAAGAGAGGATGGCAATGGCTTTCTATGGAGCAAGTTGGGGCCACCGACCCTCTTGAACAGCCCTGCCAGAGGTTGTGCCCGGAGACTAAGCTTGTTGGGGTTGGTTCCTAACAAGATAAATCTGAGACCCCAACCCTGGCAGCCTCAGTGTCATGACTCGGGCACCAGGGATCCACCTGAGCCCAGTCCCACAGGCACCCACATTCAAAGTCGCCCTGGACCCGATACCTCTTTTGCATTCGTAAGTCCTGTCTGTATATGCCATAGAATATTATGCAGCCATTTAACACAAAGTTGTCGCTCTATATTTATTGACATGAAAAGATGTCCACAACATATTGTCGAGAGAAAGAAAGCATTTTATACAACAGCCTGTGGAGTCTGCTCTCATTCATTTAAAACCACGTACATATGTGTTTACAATCAGATGGAGGTGTCTGAGAACATTTACCAGAATGGTCCCAGGGGTTGTTTCTGGGAGTAGAATTTTGTGTGATTTTTTTTTTTTTTTTTTTTACTTTCTGCTTGGTTTTCTTCTGTGACTGATTTTTACAATCATGAACACATCATATTTTAGCCAACATAATTTAAACATGCGTTTCAAAAACTCACTCTGCTATTTAGTCAGTTCTATGGACAGGGAACGGAAAAGGGTCTGCACTTTCATTGCCTCTCTCTTCCTCCTCCTTCTCCTTCCTGGCCCTTTCTCTGTGTCACCTCCAAATTCTCATGCAGGGCCCTCTTTTGGGGTGGCCTTGGAGTGAAGCAACATTGAGCTGGAATGTCAGCTCTGACTCCCTGTATAAAATGGACACAAGAATTTCTACCTGACAAAGCTATCTGAGGGCGGAGTAGGACCAGCTGTGTGGACCATGCCCCCCCCCCCAAGCGGTGAGTTTTTGAAAAGCATGTTTAAAGCATGTTTGTTGTTGGTGAAAATCGCACCGCGCTGGTGAGAAGACCAGGTGTGCAGAAGTCCAGAGGGCATGGCCTTTCATGGTGGGTGGGCAAATGCCTTTAAGGAACTAAGATCACTGACCTGCAGCCACACCATGTTCTCACTCATAGGCTGGATGGCATTGATTTAATATATTTTTAACTAGTGAGTTTACCTTTCTCTCCATAGACCAGTCCAGCCTGCAGCCTGTTTTTGTGAGGCTGTCAGCTAAAAATGGGTTCTACATGTAGAAAGGGTTGAAACAAGACAACAGGAACACGCAAAGAACACGTGGCAGAGACCACACAGGATCCACAAAGTCTAAGATACTTTTTATGTGGCCCTTTACAGAAGAAGTTTCCATGGTGGATTAGGAGCAGGGATCAGGAGCATCTCTGTCACACCCTGGCCGCTGAAGAAGTGACGCCTAGTGACACAGCTCAGAGGACAGGGCTGTCTCCCTGCACAATGTGGTGGGCCCTAACACTCCTGAGGCTGCATCATTGAGACAGACTTGTCTTCAAGAACCTCTGGTCGTGCGTAAGACACCTGGGATGATTTCCATCCCAGAGAGTAAGATGCAGTTTGGGGTTGCAGGGAAAAGCTTCAGTTATGCAGAAAATGTGCCCTGTGGGTTGTGTACTGTTATGAGCCTTGTCTTTGAGAAGCACACCAGGCCTTAAGAAGATAGGCAGTTAGCCTGAGGTCACACTGCTGGTGAGTGGAGAGCAGGGATTTGAGCCCAAGCCACCTGGACTGAGGTCCTGTGTCCTGACCTTTCTCTGCGGGGTGTCCTTGGGCAGGGCAAGGTTGGTTAGATGTGAGTCCTCAGGTAAAGTTCCCTGGAATATCAATGACCCACCTGAATCAAATGGACCTCTGGGGGCCACTGGTGCCACCTATCCAGTTGCTTAGACCTGATTGTGGCCCAGCCTCTGCAGAGATCAGAGGCTTGTGGAATCAGTGGGAAGGGGACACCCATGTCTGGTCACTGGTCACTGGCCAGGTGGCCCAGGCATTGTGCAGGTTCTTTACACACCACATCACCTCATTCCTTCCTCACTCCAACCCACTATATCAGGACAATGACTCCGTTTTGCAGAAAGGAAAATTGAGGCTCAAGGAGCCTACACAAGGTCATGCGGTTTGTAAGTGGCAGATTCTGGTCTTGAAACCCACTATCTCTAACCGTGGAGGCCACATCTTTCAATGCTGCCTCTTCTGTGGGGTGCGAGGCGCCTCCTCCTCGTCTCATCTGGGGCACTCCCTTCCGCACACCCTTCTAGGAAAATCATCAGCAAGAAAGCCACTAGCCCTGCTCCCACCAGCTCTGTCTCAGAGAATCTGAGCCAGTCAAGTGTAGCGGGATTGGGTCTGCTGAGACAGACTAATGAAGCAATTTAAAAACAATTGTTTGGAACACAGAGACATCTGGGTAATAATAGACTACAAGACAACTGACCAGTGAATTTTTTCAGGGCCACTAACACAGCAAGATCTACCTGAGCACATGCAGATGGCACGAGACTCGCCAGAGAGTCCCATAGACATCTCTGCGAGGGTTTGACTCACTTCACAGGATGGGCCTGTCTCCTCTGTGTGGCCTGGCCTGGTGCTACCTGTGTGTGTCTGAGGAATGCTTCTATTCAGACACACACAGAACACAGGTACCTGTTCAACTTGATACTGTTTTGCATGTACACAGCTACACATACATTGGCATACATGTGACAAGTCACCCATGCACACATATAGCTATATACTCTCATGCACATGCCCAAACATTTTGTTTCTATGTACATGAGTATATGCAAACATAGATGCATGCATACATGGTGGAATGTAATACTGGCCCCAGTTCTTCACCTTTCCCTGTATTCCCATCCTTTTTCTTATGGCTTTGTAGTGCTTCCCACAGTGGGGAACAGAATATATTTCCCTGCCCCTTGACCTTGCATTTGACCACATAACTTGCTTTGGCCAATAGAATAAAGCAGATCTGATAAAGTGTCAGTTCTAAGGCAAGGTCCTAAGATACAGCACACATTTCCACTTGCCCTCTTGTCTTTATGGCAACATTGTAAGAACATGCCTGGGATGGCCCGCTGGTCCCAGCAGGAGGATATAGGACGTGTAGCAGAGCTGCTTCAGCAGGACCCAGCTAGACCGGCCGAGCCTAGAGAAGCCACAGATGCACGGGCAGCAATAAGAGAGGTGGTCTGTTACACAGAAAGAGCTAACCAACCAACACATCCAGGGAGACCCATGCATAGAAACACGTAGACATACACCCGAACAGCCCCGTGCACACACACGCATGTACCTGCACACTCAGGCACTCTCCTGCACAAGCATGTTTGCAAACACAAACACCACCTTACCTCCAGAAGGGCTTTAGGGGGCATCAGTGGGAGTTCAACCTTATCCTAGCTACCTTCATCCTGGGAGCCTCTTTCTTGCTATCAGTGGAGAGTCTTTAAGTGTAAAGTATTTGACCCAAAAGTCTTTTATAAACTGCAAGCAGAGCAGCCTCTGACCCCACTGTGACAAGGTTTTTCTAGAGCCTTCTCTGAGCACCTCTGATAAAAGCCCCAGTGTTGATTCAGATCACAGCTCCCTCAGGAAGGAAGAACAGGTTGTCACCTTGTGACTTGGGAGCAAGAACAAAGGGAACTGCAGGAGTGGCGTGGGTGGGGTGGGGCAGGGCTGTTCCACCCATGGGGGCATCCCAAGGGCATGGGCCCTAGATCTTCTCACTCTGGACCCTGGGCAGTTGGCCGGGTGAGCAGGTGTCCCAGCGCTCGGTGAGACTGATTCCACAGGAGGCCCTGCGTGGCCACTGCCCCTGGGCTGGGCTGGGTCCTCCCTACTCCCTCCGGGGTGAGGGCCGTGAGCTCTAGGCAGGTGTCACACGCTCCTCCATCATCAGCAGCTAGATGTGAACATGGCCCCAGTAGGGTGGTATGGCTTACTGGGGGGTTAGGGGGGCTCAGAATCTTCAACCAAAGGACCTGGGTTCTAACCCTAGCTCCGCCGTTTCCAGCTGGGCAAGTAACTTAGCCTCTCCACATCTTACTTTACACATCTACAGAATAGAGACGGTAATATGTGAGGATGAAATGAGATCATAGTTCTAAAAGCCCCTAACTCAGTACCTGACATAGAAGCCTTAATAAATGGTAATAGCTATTATTGCCTTTCTAAACCCTTAGCTCCCAAGGGCTGGAGCTATCCCTAGTTCCATTCAATTTTGAACAGTTGTAGCCCCAGGGTCTGACACACAGCAGGCATTCGATAAAAGTCTTGAATAAGTGAACTAATGAATGGTGATAGAGAAGACAGAATAGGAGTATGAATGAAGGTTCTCTGAGGTCTTTAGGGACATGGATCAGGCTTAGATTGCAAGGCAGATGGGAGCTGCTAGACAGCAGGTGGTGATCAGGAGGAGCAGCCATGGTCTACAGTCCCCTCCAGGAACATAGCCCTCTTAACCACCCAAGCATGTGCACACCAGTTAGGTTAAATCTTCACCACTGCCCCCATGTTAGGCAGTGGAGATGAGGACATGGAAGCTTGCAGAGGAGGAGCCAGCTTTTTTGACTCTAAATCTCAGGAGCCCTCCACCACCCCCAGAGCTTCACTCAGAGTGAGAAGGAATTCTGGGAGCCACTGCTCCGGCTTCTTTCTCATGGGAAGGTAGATCCTTAGAGGGAAAATGACCACCTCACACAGTGAGGAGGACCTGAGCCCAGAGCATCCTCTCAGACCCCCTGACCATCCTGTGACATATGTGTGATCTAATCGGTGTCCCTGTAAGCTGATGGCACACACAGCTCTGCCCACATTCTAGCCCTCAAGTCTCAGGCACAGGAGAAAAATCAGCCTCTGTACATCTGGGTGGAAAGGGAAAAATCCAGCCACTCTATCAACAAACATTTATTATACACCTACTGCATGCCGGTCTTCCATGATAATAGCTGGGATCATAAAGATAGAAAAGACACAGACCCTTCCTTCCAAGGGACTGCCGTCCAGGAGAGAGAGATGTGTGAACAGGTCATAGGGCACGGCAGGTATTAGTGGGATAGAAGATGCTAAGTGAATGGAAAATTGGGCACTTCTGACTAGAGAGGCCAGGCAAGCAGGGCCAAAGGGATGCCCACAGGAGCGCCCAGAAGATACCATGTGGTACCTATTCAAACCAGTATTATTCATCTGTTTTGGTGAGGAAAGGCTCAGCCTTTCCTCTATGTCCTCTGCCCCCACATTTACCCCCCACCTCTCAAAACAAAAGCCCAAAAGATAACAGACCCTCCCAGTCTCGTTTCGCTTTTAACGTCTCCCTCCCCACGGATATTCGTACCCCCAGCCGCTTATCAAAGAATGCTCCTCTGCCGGAAGAGGTTTTGGAAACCTCCTCTATGTCTATCAATCTCCCATGGTAATCAGGGCCTCTTAGGACAAGGTACCCCAGGCAGCAGCTCAGCTGGACCTCTCCTTAATCTGTGGCTGCAGGGAAGTGGTCCTGAAAGAGATGACACCAGGGTTGGGTCTTGGAGCAAGACTAGGTGCAAACACGGGGAAGGACAGAAAGGAGGCTCCAGACAGGCCTGCAGGTAGGAAGGTGTAGGGGTGTGAAAAAGCCTGACTTGGCTAAGAAACGACCAGCAGCTCCCGTGGCCATCATGGAAAGGGAGGATAAGGGGTAGCCAAGTCCTGGGGGAGCCAATAGGCCCCAGGTTGCGGAGGGGCTTGGTCTGGCTATTGTCAGGAGAATCTCATGAAGGACAAGGGATGAGACTAGGAAGTTCCTTAGGGGGCAGGGTAGCTACAGGCCAGGAGAAGAAAAGGGGACCACGTGCTGGCACGGCCATGAGCACAACCTCCCCGTGTTACTCCTCCAATTGTTCATTTAACACCTATTCCCTTTTGAAGATGACATCATAGGGGCCTGAACATGCATGGCTTGTGGGCCGTAGTGGGACCTTAGATTTAATTGAGTGATAAGGGAAAGCCATGAAAGGGTAGGAGGGTAGACTGAATGGACTGGAAGAGATCACATAGGATCTGGGAACAAATGGAGGAGGAGAATGGTCTGAAGCCTGAACCTGTGGCCTTTTGACGTTCAGGATTGGGAGATGATAAGAACCTGCACAGGAGAGCTGAGGAAGAGCCAGCAGAGGAGACCAAGTAAGAAAGGGCTACAAGGAGGAGGGCGAAGGCCTGACCATTGGGTTTGGCAGCACGGAGGTAGAGGAGGACCAAGACCTTATTAAGAGCAGTTCTGGTGGAATGGGCTCAAGAGAGACAGCGAGACAAAGGCCTGCATCCAACAAGCACCCAGCATCCCCTCTGGAAGTTTGCTGCAAAGGGGAGCAGAGAAACGGGTCTGGAGCTCTCAGGAAGGTGAGGTCAAGAAAGGGTATTTTGTTTGTTTGTTTGTTTTTTGTTTGTTCATTTTTAAGATCAGCTACATAATTAGAGAATCTTCTTTGTGAGGGAGATGCTCCTGTCTTCATCATGGGAGGCAGTGATGCAGAGAACAACTGCAGGGCCATGCCCATGAGCAAGTTCAAGGAGGTGAAGTCCAGGGCACAAGTTCAGGGGTTGGCCTGGCACAGAAGCAGGGTGGTTCCTCCGTAGTCACAGGAGAGAGAACACACTCACGGGCACAGGGAGCTCTGTAGCAGTGGTGGTGGGAGTTTGTGAAGCTCATTTCTGATTGCTTCTGTTTTCTCAGGGAAATAAAAGGGAAGGTCGTCAGCTGACCATGGAGAGCAGCGGGGAGGGGTCAGAGGTGATTTCTCCTGAGGTTATTTCATCCCGGGCAGCGTGCGCATTGGATCGTACTGCATCCTTCCTAACTTACTGGGAATAATAAGGACAAGACCGTCTCTGCCTTGAGCTGTCTATCTCTCCCGCAGACCAGGACCCCACGGGGCTCTGAGGGTGCTCCACTAGCACCCAGACCCACCACAGACCCTCCACAGCACCTCCGAGGACCCTGCCTGACAAGGTTTTTCAGAAATAAGTCAGGGGACTCAGAGTACCCAGCCCCGCACCTCCTGGCCCCAGCCTGTCCAGCAACTCAGGCAGGCAAGCTGGGGATGGGGTGCAAGCTCAGAGGCTGGGAAACTGGGGGATGTGGGGAAGAATCTTCTGCAAGTATTTTCTGGAGGCAATGCCTGCAGCCCGCCCTGCTCACAGCCAGTGACAAATCTCGTATCCAGAGACTCTTTGGTGCTACTGCTAAACTGTGTGATTACACTTGTCAGACCCCTTAGAGGAAGGCAAACAGGCTTCCTGCGACTTCCGATGCCTGCATGATGCAAAAGGAGAAGCAGCTGTCAGTTCTGGCCTCTTATTCCCGCCCTCCCTCCCTCCCTCGGGCTCCTGCTCTCAGCCTCCCCACAATGACGGCAGTGAAATGGGACAATGCGGTGACAAACCTCCAGACCCAGCAGCTCACATTTCAGGGTCAGGCTTTGTGCCAGTCGCCAGACACACATAGCCCATTTAATCCTCTAAACAGCCATGAGTTCATACTCTCATCATCCACATTTTACAGATGATAGGCTGAGGCTCAGAGAATTTAAGGAACTTGCCCAAGGGCACGCAGCTGGGAAATGGCAGAGACAGGACTCCAAGCCCTGTATATCTAATCATGAAGCCCTCCACAGCACCTCTCAGTGCTTTTCCTGGCAGGATTTTCCAGGGACAGGTCACTGAGGACCCAGAGTGCCCAGTCCTATCTAGATCTCTCTCCAGCCAATCAGTCCAGGGCAGACTGCCCAGGTTCAAATCCTGACTCAACCACTTACTACCTTATTGACCTTGGACATGGTATATGAACCTCCCTAAGTCTCTATTTCCCTATCTGTTAAATGGGGCTGTGACAGTACATCCCTCCCGGAGTTGCCACAATAGCTCTTGCCACATCAAGTCTGATCCTCCTTCTCTCAATGTGCCCCCCAAATATGACATCAAAACGCCATGCAAGGCAAGGCCAAAACAGGTCATCTCCCCCTTCACTCAGGTCATCAGCCCTCTATTGATACAGCCTCATATCCACATCATTTCCTTGGTTCATTTAAAGCATGTAATTCCCTCTGCCTCCCACATCCTTTAAACATTAACATCAACAAGCCAACTGGGCTTTTCCACAAAGAAAATGAGTTGTCCCAAGCTCAAAAAAGTGAGGTGCCGAGGCCCTCTCCGGAAGCCTGTGCAGCAGTGCACACCTGTGCCCATTATCCAGGAACCACCAGGTGGGTGCTCTATGTAGATGAGGTTGACTGTGAATGCAAATTGGGAGTGGGCTGGAGTTTGACTGGGAGGAAGCAAAACAGTCGGTGAAGGATTAAGGCCTGGAGGAGGAAAGAAAATGAGGAGGAGGAGGAGAGAAGTCAGAGTAAGTGGAGAAGGAGCCAGAAGCCGGGTCTGAGCTCATGACTGCCGGAGATGAGGCTTGGAGAAACTCCACTGCTGGTTAAGTAAAAGCTCTGAAACAATGAGGACCAGAAGAGGTGACCTCTTAGAACCAGGGTGGGGTCTGCATAGTTAGAGCTTCTGCAGAGACCAGAGGGACCCAATGGACACAGTTCAGTTAATTTACACACAACCTTGTGCCCCTTCTACACGTAAAACAGTAAGGACACTTGGCTCTCTGCCTGATGAGAAATCCCCAAGAAACCATTTGCCAGGGCTCTTGCAAACCTCCAATGACAGGGGGCTCGTGACCTTGTGAGATTCTATAGTTAGTACATAGCCATACCAGGTTCACATGCAGATAAACTTGACTCCATAGCCCACAGTGCACAGGACTTGGAAACCTCCTCATAGGCCTTCCTGTCTCTTGGGACAAGGCCTTCTCCCTGATGTCCTGATTACTGCCTCATGGCTTTGTTCATGCCCAGTGCTCCCAGAGAAGGGCTTAGAAAGCCAGGTAGTACAAACTGGGGTGGGGTGCCTGTGATCTGCCCACCCAAAGTCTCAGCCTGGGGCAGGGAGAACCTGTTACTCTGGGGCTACTTGTGGTTGGAGAAGGCCTGGGCTGGGCTGGAGTGAGACAGACATACAGAGCTAAGAAGAGAGGGAAGGAGGCGGGGAGAGAGAATTGGGGGGAAGGGAAGGATAGAGAAGTGGGGAGAGAATTAGCTGGGGTCCCCCTGAATAGGCTGTCCTACAAAGCTCAAGAGTATGCCAGTTCTTTCCTCTACCTGAGACAGAAAAAAAAAGTACTAACCCCTGATTACAAGAACTCTGATTCCCTCAGCAAGAGGTAGGCAAATAAGCAAGGCTAGCTCCACAGGGCTGGGGACCAGGGAGATGGAGCTCAGCTGATGGCACACGCAAAGCTCTATCCTTGGCCTGTGGCAGGTAGCATTAATCAGTCATGACCATTTTATTTTAGATAACAACTCACACCCTAAGGGCCTTGGTCCCCCTGTGGATATAGCCTCCAGCAACATGAAAATTGTGAAAGGCTTGGAAGTCAAGGGCACATCTCTAATTGAGTCTTAAAACCACTTTCACAACTCATTGGATTAGAAGCCAATTAAGTCATTTGCTACAATGTCCTTTCTCCTGGCACTGGTTGCAAGCGGACAGTGTTTGAGTCCTGAGCCCACATAGGACAGAACAGGACAGAGACCACATCTGTACATCCTTTCCTTGCCAGCCTTGGGTCCAGCACACTCATAGTTGCAATCAGTACTAGGGAAACTGAATGACCCTGGCCATGATGTTAGCTCTGCTCGGCGTCCAGCCCTCTTCTTTCCTGGAACAATCTAATGGAAGACTCAGAACTATTTTTAACTGATTAAGAGGAAATCTTGGAATCAGAATTTCTTTTTAGCAGCTGTGCAGACAACAAGGTGCTACTACAAACACCTGCAATTATTCCAGAACATGAGCAAGCATCGTTTGGGCTTCTGCTCGGCCTGAAGGGGCTCTCATTTTATTGGTGTGAGCTCCTCCACAGTTGGCCATTAGGATGAATTAGAGCAGCAGGAGAGACCATCATCCACCAAGGCTGTCCTCAGAGCCGAAGCCCACACAAATAGCCAATTCATCTCCGAATCACTTAAGGGAGAGCCAATCCTGTGGCAATGCAATTGGCTGACTAAGTGAGGAGGTCCACGTGCAGACCTGAAGCTGTGATTCAGCCTTGGAAACTGCCTGATTATGAGAGGCTTGTTGACTGGTATCCTTGACTGGGACTGTGGCCAGCTGTGCACCCAGAGATTGGCCTGAGTGAGCAAAGGGTGGCAGTAATCACCCCAAATGCGTCTTCACTCTGACCACTGTTTGGAGCTCCATTCCACATTCCCTTCTGTTACAGAGCATTTTAGGGCAGAAGTGGCATACTCAACCACCTCCCAGCTCTGCCTGCGACAGACATCACGAATCAATCGGGACACTCTTTCTTACTAAGGCTGGATATAAATGGAAATTACATCAACCCAGAGCTCCAGTCAGCCACAGCCATTGAAGATGAATAAAACTTAGTGACAAGTCTGCTTTATAAATTGGGTCACAATGGGAATTATTGACCTTCCCACTACTGTGCATGAAGGATCATCTTGATATTTGTTTTAATTTTGATGTACTAATGTAGGGTATTTAAGAGGATATTTATGGCTCTGAGCAGTAAGTTTGGTCCCAGAAGGCTAGGAGCATCTGATCCTCCTTATGGAGGGGTAATTATAGGGGCTCAATATTTTGTCTGCCCAACACCCCAACCATCCTCTGGGAGCAGCTGCCCCTCGTTGGTATAATAGCTCCTCCTCTCTCTCCAACAATATGCTTTTCTGGGACCTGTCAATCATAGTACCTACTCCCATGGTTAAATTGAATCATTCAGATATAGCCTAATCATGGACAGGAGCCCTGCACTGGGACCAGCAAAGGCCTTCCCTGAGAATTTTAGACCAAGAATTAAGGAAAGAGGAGCCGGTCCTCTCTTTGGTTAAACAGTGGGGTGCAAGGAACGGAAAATACGAGTGGTTATTTCTTGAAATATGGAGGAAGTTGGTTTGAGGGGCAAACAGTGACACATAAAAATGAGCAAGATGGAACAAGAGATATGAGGGATGGGGGGGAGAGAGAATGTGGTGGTTCTTATTTTCTCCTAGGCCAAGCTATACCCCTTCAACACCCTCATGCATCTTCTAACAAAGTAATAAATTCCTTTTCTGGTTACATTTTGAAGTTTGGTTTTTATCACTTGCCACCTAGAACCTGAACAGATACCAGAGTGTAGCAAAGACCAACAAGAGGAAGGTAAGACCACTGAGTGGGACTCTTGCAGGTAAACACGAAAAGCTCCCTGGGGATAAGCATCTCTGAATCCATGGGATGCAGGTAGCCAGGGCAATAGAGAGAGCCTGACCTGGTAGAGAACCACAAATGTGGGAAGGGTTTGGATAATGCTACTGTTTATGAAGTTCATTCTCATGGACTGGTCCTGGGATGTTATGTTGTCTAGACCCAAGTTTTTTGTACGTCATGAGGTCAATAATGAGCTAAAATTCTGTGAGGCAGACTGATCTCTGTGTCCTCTTTGTACTTTGCTCCAGGGTTTCCAAGGATAGGGGCAACACCCTGGGTACAATGAAGAATAAGCACATTCCCGGGAAGAGTGGCTAAATCTCTGCGCTGGCCTCCTTCCCAGAGAGCAGCAGCATCCCATACACTCCCCTACAGGACATGCACTTCAGAGAACAGCTAGTCCAGGAAGGGGTCTTATTCAAACACTCACATACTCATCCATGCTTCCAAAACAGGCCTTTTGGTACAAACCGTGTGATAGATCACATCCTGGGCACCTCAGATGTAGATAAAATACATGGCCCTGGCCTTGGGGAAGGCTTGGGCTAGTGGGCATAGAGACATTAAATATAATACAGTGCAGTAGTTTTCAGCAGCGGTGTGAGTAAAAAATTCTGGAAGGCCATAGAAGGTGCGATAAGTCAGCCTGAGAGACTGAAGTAAGCTTCATCCAAGAAGTGACATGTGAGCTGAGTTAGAGCTTATTTGGAGGACAAGAGAGATCCCAGGATTTTCCTTAAATTCCCAGAGTGTCTCTAGCTAATATGGTAGGTACTTCACACTCGCTTTTAGACATGTCTTCCTGTACAGTAGAGACTGGAGAGCTAAAAGTTACATTTCTCTGACATCCTCTACTGATTAGGTTTCTCCATATGACCGAGGTTTTGCCACACAGACAAATGGGATAAGACATAGAAGGTAGGAATGAGCCGGGTGATGTGGCAGCTATGGGATTTTGTACAGAAGCTTTGGCTAAGGGTCCACTGTGAAGTTCCTAGTCATAGGTATTGACCAGTGGGAGGTGGTGACCACAGGCTTCACTAGAACAGTTCTATTTTGCGGCAGGGTGTTTCTCCTGGCTTTATTTCCTGACCCTCCCAGATATTCTGTTTACTACCTGGTCCCTATAATAAATCTCTCTCTATTTAAACCAGCTGGAGTAGATTCTGTCTGCAGCTAAGATTCTTGAGTGTAGTACAGGGTTCTGCTTTGGTCTTTCTTTCACTCTAGCAGGATGGTGCAGTGGTTCAGAGCATCAGCTCTGGCTTTGGAAAGACTTTCGTTCAAGTCCCACATGTATCATTTTCAACTGATGAGATCTTGGGACTGAGATTATTTTCTCTACCTGTAAAATGATGGTAATGATATTATGTACCTCATGGTGTTGTTATAAAGCTCAAATGAGATAATGTATGTAAAGGTGCACAATACTAGACATATAGCAAGTGCCGGATAGACTATTGTTATTATTATTCTTGTACTTGAATATCTTTGCCAGCCAACTCAGTCTTTGCACTGGTTGTGAAAAGTCAATTTTAGAGCAGACAAAAGAGCATTCACGGTACATAAAAAGGAGACCTTGACAATCTGCAAGGTGAATTGAACAAGATGAAATGAAACTGGAGTAAATGGTCAGTCCTAACCTCAGATAAAGAAAATCTGAACAAAGACCTGGAGGCTGAGACACAGGGCTTGGTTGCAGTATACATGAGACACATCTGTGGGATTAGGAAACAGATCAATGTGCACCACTGGCGTGATGTCACCAAGAAGCTAATGTAGTCTTTGGCTGTATTAACAAAGGCAGTGAGAGGGAGGTAGAAAACCTATTCTACATTGATTAGCCTGCATCTACAAAGTTGAATTTAATTCTGGGAATCCTACCATGAGAGCAATACAGAGACTAGCTTGAATTCAGAGAAGCCACCTGGGATAACAGCACATTTACTGATCTTTTGCTATGTGCCAGAAGCCACTCCTAACACGTTCTTAACTTTTCCCTCAGCAGGATAGACTTGGACTTACAGAAGTTGGAGTGGGTTTTGCAGAGTCAGTCCTAATAACAGCCCTAACAAGGATGACAAATGTGTGGCATTCATGCCACACGTGTCCCTCCTGTCCCATGGCAGATGTCACTACTCAATCACAGAACTTGCTGAGTCCATATGTGGCTTTCGAATTATCCTCGTTACCCAACATTGCACTCGATCAAAAATGAATCCTATAGACTAGTCTTTCACCATAGAGATGGAATTGGCGATTGGTGACCATGCTGTAAATTGTGGCCAATGTAAATTGGGACTGACTCTCTCTAAAAATGGGCTAGAAGACATGAAAGACTAGCTGGCAGGGCTTCCCAGGGGCAGACACAGACCAGTCACTCATCCTCAAAACTGCAGGTACAGAAACTTGCTATGATCAATACACTCAGAATAGATCAAACTTTGTGACAGAGATAATGCTATATGTTTATCAAATCCCATGTCATTTTCTTCTTCCTGGCACACAGGAAGACTACATTTCCCAGTTTCCCTTGCAGTTAAGTTGAGGTCATGTGACTGGGTCTGGCCAATGTGTTATGCGCAGAATTGATACTTATCACTTCCAGGCCATGCCATGAAACCCTCTAGTTGAGTGTTTATCCATGCCCTTTCTTTCCCCCTCATCTGTGACCTTGGAGGCCAGGTGTTGGGATGTCAGTATCACAAGATGGAAGGAGCCTAGATCCCTGAGTCAGCAGTAGGAGGAAAGCCCCATGAATTGTTGCCCAACCTGCATCAGACTGTGGTACGAGTAAAAATTAACCTTAGATGTCAGAGTATATTTGTTAATGCAGCAGAGCCAAGCTTTGCCTGACTACAGAAGTTTAACATTAGGTGTCTCTCCAAATGTGGTCTGATGCCACCAGCATTAGAATGACCCAAGAAGCTTATTAGGACTGCACACTCTTGGCTCCACCACAGAGGACCTGGAACCGTAAGTCCTGGGAGGGGCCCAGGAGTTTACAGCTTTAACAAATAGTCTGGTGATTCTTATTCTCCCTGAAATTTCAGAACCACTCACTGCTCAGCCACCCTCACAGGGGCCAATTTACCATTTTGTGGTGAGAAATAGAACTGTCAAGCAGAACAGAACCGTTGGGTCAGCTGGACAGGACCGCCTTTTCCCATGGACATATGTAAAGGGAAGAAACTGAATTCCCATCTGAAGACCAAGTGAGGCTCTGGAATCAGCACCAGGAATTTGAGAAAGGGAATCTTAAGGGTGTCAGCATGAGCCACACGGCTGAGACTCCCCCAACCATCACTGCACACTCATCTGGAGATGCTCTGCAGAGATCAAATACAGCATCTTCTTCCCCAGACTTTCCTGAAAGAAGCAACAGCATCCTGCTCCTGCATCCACTGTCTTTAGACTGTAAAGACTTTCCCAGCCACTCCTCAAGCAGGAGCTGACATAGTAAATTATGTAAAATAAGGTGATGCCCTCAAGGCCATCCCAGGAAGGTTCACGCAGTGCGTCAGTGCCCCTTAACATCCATCACTAGCATGGGGCTGGGTGGGGGAGAAATGCACACCCCTGCTGTATATGTTAACCTTTAACTGCCCCCGCCTCTTCAAGGTGTTAGGGCACCTCCTCCCGCTCTCTGGAGACTGCATGGGCTCCAAGGCACAAGATGGATTTGAGTCCCAGCTCTTGTTACCTACTGAGTGGGCAAATTGGGGCAAACCATTCCACCCCTATAAATTGCAGTTTCTTTACCTGCCAAGTGGAGATAAAATAATACCCATCTTCCACATTTGTTTGATGATTCCATGACATATATTTTAGACATTCCCAAACCCTTTCCTACATAAAGGGTGTTCAATAAAATGTTGTCAAATGGCTTGGATGAGGTGCTCCTTGTGTGATGTTTGTGAATGATCGGGTCCGTTTGTGGGAAGAGGGGTGGGAATGCTATGGTGTGCAGAGCCTGGAGAGTAAGACTCTGCCCTTTGAATACTGAGACGCCCCAACCTGAATTATAGTCTCACTATGGAATGCTATGTGGCACTGAAAATGAATGAACTGCAGCTATGCAAACAGCTTACAGAAATTTTAGAAAATAAGGTTGAGTAAAAAAGTTGCAAAATAAATACGTTTTTCTCTTACCAATAATAAAAATACCAGACTTTACATTTTTAAATAAAACAAGGGAATGAGAAACACAAAATTCAGATAGAGTTATCCTTGGTAGGGAACAAGAAATTACAATTAAGGAGGAGCACAGTAGAGTTTCAGTGGTTTGAGGATGTTCTAGATCTTAGGTTGGGGTAGAAACATTAGCGTTCATTTTATTATCTTTATAACATATATATCCATATACACATATATACATACACATATACACACATATGCTATTATATGAATCAGATGAAATAGAGAGAAAAGGAGAAAGTAAAACAACGCCTTATTCATACAAGAAATTTCACATACGCGTAACAACAAATCCCCATCCCCTTTGTCCACTGAGTCCTTATCATCACATTAATAACAGCAAATATCCACATGACTCCTTGGATCAGGTTCTATTCTGGACACTCTACATGTATTAACATATTTAACCTTTATAAAAACCCTATGAGGTAGGTATCGTTATTATCTGCCTTTTGTGGATGGGGAAACCAAGTCAGAGAAGTCACCTTGCCCAAGGACATGCACATACTAAGTGGCAGAGCCAGGGTTCACACCCAGCCCACCCAGCTCCCAAGCCCATGTTTCTAACCACTGTGATACGCAGACTTTTCTGAGCCCGTTGTTTGCCTCGGTTATAGCCTGTTTGGCTCACACATGTGCCCTGGTAGGAGCAAGTGATTATCCCCCTTTTATCTTCTAAAAGAGGAAACGAGCTTCCTTTGGCAGACAGGTAGCACATTCATACACTGTTTCCATCACAGACTCTGCTGGTGGATCATGGCACAAGCTCAGGGTCCCCTGTAGGCAGGTGTCCTTAATCAATCAGAGTCACTCACACCTTGACACCTATTTGCCACCCCTCAGCTGTAAACGACCTCTGCTTCTACAGGTCCTCAGAGGCCCTCCCACCCCTTCTGTCTGAAACAGCTCTTCCTACCTTCCTCCACATCTCCTTTGGCTGTGGACAGTGTCTCACTGCCACCTGGGAGCTCCTGGCCCCGACTGGCTGGTCCTCTCTCTGCTCAGTGCTCCACTTCTATCTCAAATCAAAACCGGCCCTCAACAAGCCTCTGATGCCCCATGCCTCAGTTTTCCCAGGTGTGAATTGGATAAAAAGTCTGCAGTACCTGTTCTGAGCCTGAAAGAACAACAGCTATTTCCTGTGCTTCCTGCTTCTCTAAGAGGAAGAAGCCAGTTAAAGACCAGGTCCACATGCAGCCCCATTTCTGAGAATTGAGACTTCAGGGTGCCGTCGGCCTTGCCCTGTGAGCCCTACATTATACTCATAGCAACTCATGGCAACAGCGCATTGCAATAGATATTAATTGGTACATTAAATTCTATGATATTGCTTAAGAGAATGTTCATTTAATTTCCCTGAAACTGTGGTCAACCTGATCTTTAATCGAAACTGACAGGCACAATTTAAATCAGGTAGCAAATTCCCCTCTCTTTAAAGGAGCCAAGAATGGCATGAATATTAAATGGGTCGGGACAGTTGGCAACACTAATACAGTTTAAATCAGAACAAGCCTCAGCTACAGCTTTTAATTATTCATGCTCTCCTGGTAAGTCAGGCCCTGACAGCGGTGTCACTGGGAGTTCAGGAAACTTCCTAGACGTGACATGAAAGACGAGGGGAGGGGAGGGGTGGGCACGGTGTGGCCCAGAGTCCAGGGGTAGGCCCAAGCTGTCTGAGGGTAATCTGGTTTGGAGACCGTGCATGTGATTGTCCTTGCAGCCTTCCACATCACTTAAATGCTGCATGCTAAACCCAAGAGGTTCGAGGCCAGAACTAAAACGAGGCATGGGCAGAGAGAGAGGCTCAGCCAGAGACAGCGTCTAGAGGCATAGACCAAGCTCAGAGACCAAGACCAACGTACAGAGAGAGACAGGCAGAGACAGAGAGAGACAGACACTGAGCTAGAAGCAGAGGCACACGAAGGCAGAGCCAGATGTTAGAGCAGAGGCACAGAAGATGGAGCAGGGACAGCCAGGGAGAGGGCAGCTCAAACCTGGGCGTCCGAGTCAGTGAGAGACAAATACCATGTGATCTCACCTATAAGGGGAATCTAATAAATAAAATGAACTAATGAGCAAAATAGAAGCTGAGGCATAGCATCATGGAACAGGTTGACAGCCATAAACAGGGAGGGAGGAGCTGGGGACTGACTGATAGAAGGTGGAGGGATTTGTCAAAGGACACATGGGAAGAACCCATAGACATGGACAAGTGTGGGGACTGACTATGGAAGTAGGGGGCGGGCTGGGTGGAGAGGGGCAAAGACGGAAAAATTGGTGCAACTGTAATAGCATAAACAATAAAATATTTTTTAAAAAAACCCGAGCATCTCTCTGTGAGTACCAGGGTGGGGCCCAAACCACCGGAAGAAGCGGAAACAACAGAACATGTCCCGGAGACAGTTGCCTGGGGACCAAGGGAAAGCTTGCCTTGCAGGCACTGGCTCCTGGAACATCACAGGCCCCACTCAGCATTTCTTGGGCTGAGCCAGGTCCGTAAATCACTGGGGATGGGAAGAACCTGTATGCAGTCTTGGAAACAGCATCTGGCAGAATACGTGGCAGGAGGAATGGCAAGGGGCCTGGGGAAAAGGAAAGACAGACAGGGTAGTTCAGAGATGAGTCAGACAGATGGAAGAGACAGAGGCACAAAAACATGGGGAAAATGCACACACGGGGATGGACAGAGTCAGAAAGAATTTCCTTTCTTCACTGACCTTTGAAATGGTGTTTGCTGGCAACTTGCTGTTCTTAAGAATAACCTGACTTCCTGAGGGTGAGGTGCTGACACTCTGTGTGACACTTTCCCATCTATATGCCACCGTGTCCTTGGCCCCTCCCCAGATTCCCCAACTCTAGAGGGGCATTCTAGAACATTCACTCCCTAAAAGCACTGCCCAGTACATGGTTAGCCCAGATGGTCAGTCACAGGACATTTATATCAGTTCTCTCTCCCTAGCCATGTTCTCTGCCTGTACCACTACTTGAATTGATACATGTGATAGGGTACAAAGAGCACTGGTGGAAGAGCCACTTCTGACCTTCAGCCCTTGGACATGGGGGCCTCAGTTTCCCCATCTGCCCAAGGATACGTGACAACCCTATATGATGATGGTGAAGTTTGGCTGAGAAAGTGTGAGGACTGTGTACAGGAGAAATTTTCATGGCCCACAGCAGAAAGACATTTTTTTGCAGGTCCTTTGTGGAACTTGGAAAAGGGTGCCTGGATTGAGGTGCATGCCCCAAACCTAGTTCTCCCACAAATTCAGCCTCAGAAGTGTTCCCTTCCAAAAGGACAGGGTTGGTCCCCGTTCCTTCTAACTGTGTCCAAAGCCTCAGGGCCACCCCGGCATCACTCTGGGATGCAGATCCTGTGGCTGAGATTTGCATCCAGCCTCCTGGGCTGGCTGACCTCCACAGGAGAGGAAGGTAAATGGAATGGCAGCTCGGGCTTCCTGAACATGTTTGCCCTCCGCAGTGCTTAACATTTACACACGCCGGTGGAGGAGATGAACAGTCTTAGCGCCTGAGGCTGGCACGCTAGCCAAGGAGGAAAGCCGAGTCCCTGGCTGGGCTGGGCTGGAAGAAACTATGTGGGTTTTCATGTATAGCATCTCTTCTCTCTGGGTGGGCAAACATTGTGGTCACCTCCAAAGACCAGCAACAAGGCCAAATGGGCCTGAGGAGATAAGCTTGGGGTCTGGTGAGGAGTGCCTACCTTCCAGCCAGGAGTCAGCCCCGGTGGAGGGAGACTGACACCCCTCCCACATGCTCAGCATCCCCACCACTGTCCCAGGAAGCTGAGAGAGACAGCTCTGTGTCCATGCTACATTGTGTCCTGTGCGTGCCTTGACTCACAACTGTTCTGGAAAACAGGAAGGGCAACAGGTACTGTTTCCTGTTGACAGCGATGGCCCAGAGAAGTGAAGTGACTTGTCAGGGGTGACACAGCAAGTAAGGGTGGAACCAAGTCTCCCATCTGTTTCTCTGGGGAGTGGCCCAACCAAAGGCATTGCCCCTTGTGTCTGTCTTACATTGGCCCACTGTCCCTGAACTTGAGGCCAGGCTGTGTGCAGGGAATGCTGGGGATCAAAGAGAGAAACTGAACCCATGTCTTGTTTTGTCAGACTCCACAGCCCAGTGGGAAAGATGGCAAAGGGAACCTCCCATGGCGGGATCAGTCACTTAATTTAGGGGACCTGGTGCAAAATGAAAATGCAGGGCCTCTTGTTCACAAATTATTAAGGACTTTGAGAATGAGACAGGAGAGCATTAAAGCAAGAATGGGGACTGTAAAGCCCGGGGCCCTGTGTGACCGCACAGGCTGTATGCCCATGAAGCCAGCTCTGCCCTATGGCTACAGACAAAGGATAGATCATAGGGGTGTTTATAGATGCTGTGCAAGTGCCACAGGGAAGACTGGACCAGGAACTAGAAATGTGGGACAGTGTATTGGACAAGAGCTTAGACATAGAATCAAACAGATCCTGACTGTCAGGCCTTGGGCAAGTTACTCAACCTCTCTGAGCCTCAGTCAGGCAATGGCTTATTGGCCTGACTCAAGTATATATAAAAAACAGTAGCAGTCCTTGGCATACTGTAAGCACTGAGTAAACGATGGTTGTTGTTCTTTATTACTGGTAACTGTGAACAAGGTAAGGTATTTGCAACCCCTCACCAGCCCCTCATTCTGAAGGGTCAGTGGTGTATTGACCACACCACATGGTGACTAGGCAATTCATTCCATGGTAGAAGGACATCCACCTGCTTGAGGATTTTCCTACAGTTTAGATTATGTTAGACATTAACCAGACTAAGGAGACAGTGTTAGATATCATCCAGAAGTATTTCATCCTGCTGTAGGACAGAAGATATAGCCAGCACAGGGGATCCATTCAGGATCCTCTGTTACCCAATATTAACTGAGCACCTTGCAAGAGAAAGGCACTGCACTAGGTACTTAACACACAGCTGAGAAGCAGCCAGCATGGCCCCCTCACCTTCGCATAACTCACAGGCTCATTCTTCTATAGCAGAGCCAAGATAACCTTTAATAAAATAATAATAATGATAATAACAACAGTGTCAGAGGCCATTTATTCAGGATTTACTGTATGCAGAACATTGAAAGTGCTTTATTTGCATTAATTTATCCTTATCTTTTCCATAGTCCTATGAGGTATTCTTGATAACTGCTTATTTCAAATGGAGAAACTGAGGCTGACAGAGCAATCAATCACTTGGCCAAGGCCACAAGCCTAAGTAAGTGGCTTTCATTCATTCAACACATATTTGCTGAGTACTTACTCTGTGTTGAGCTTGATGCTGAGGGAAACCATGGTGAGCCAGACAGACCTGTCCTAATTCTAGTTGGGAAGATAAATAATGAACAAGAAAAAATAAATAAAACAAGATTATTGTAGGCTTTAATGAAAGCAAAAAATGGGGAAAGATGCTAATGTAGAAAATAATACAAGATCCACACTTAATGGGGCCTAGATCAGTGCCTAGCATATATCAGCCCACAATTAATATTGACTGAGTAAATGAAAAATGAAGTTATATAGTATTGCTTTTGCTGACACCTGAGGAATGAGAAAAAGCTAGTCAGGCAAGGAGTGGCTACATTCAAGCAGAGTGATCAGCATGTGCAAATGCTCTGAGGTTGAAAGAACTTGGTATGTTGGAACTGAAGGGAAGCCAGTGTAGCCAGGACACAGCAAACAAGGCAATGAATCGCACGAAATGAGGCCTCGGGAGGTAGGTAGGGGTCAGATCCCTGGAGGTCACCTGGTACTTTATCACAAGAGCAAAGGAAAGCCAATGAGTGAGCACAAGACAGTAGTACATTCTCGTTTACCTCTTAAGAAAACCACTGTTTCCCTTAGGAGGTGTGGTGGATTAAAGACAGCCACTAGATCTTTGCTGTTCCTCTCATAGATAGGCAGAGTCTATTTCCCCTCCTCCCAAAGTAGGTCTTTGACCTTTTTTGACCAATAGAATTCAACATAAGTGATACAGTATCATTTCCAAGGTGGGTCTTCAAAGACTTTCAGCTTCCATTTTTGCCACTTGGAATGTCCTCTATTGAAACCCATCTGCCTTGGTAAGGAGTCCAAGCTACATGAGAAGAGGCCTATGGAAAATGGAGGTGTTCCGGTTAACAGTGCTGGCTCATCTTCCAACTGCCAGCCAGGTCAAGCTGCGGATGACTGCAGCCCAGAACAGAAGAACCATTCAGCTGAGCCCAGTCAACTCACAGACCTTTGAGAGACAAATGGACCTTGTTGTTTCAAGCCACTAAGCTTTAGGATGGTTTGTTACACAACAAAATGATAATCAAAACATGGAGAACAGGCTAAAGGTGGGCAGAAGCAGACAGAGAGACAGACTTGAACCTAGAACTCAGTGACTCCAAGATCCTGCTCCATATCCACCATGCTTTGTAATATCTGATCGCTGGTGCCCTAATTTAACTCTCCTGCCCCTTTGCCTGCTTGTCTCTCAGGCTCAGGTCTCACTCTCCTGCCATCTCTCCTGGTCCCGACTTCCATCAGCCATCTCTTGGTCCTGACCCTTCCCTGGGGACCCAGTTCAGCTGCGGCCTTTGAAGCCAGAGGGACACATAATGTTCCCCCCGCATCCGGCCTTCATGACCCGGCCCAGGTCTTTTATCCTGGACCCAGGGTCAATGCTGGCCGGGAGGGAGGCTTCTTCCCTCCTGCTGGCCCTGGGGAGCAGGCCACTGCCCTACTAGCTCTCCTCTGCTCTCAGACATGACTCAGTGACCTTTACGAGCCTGAGACTTGATGGGCCTGGTGTTTTATTAACCTAATAAAAAGGCAGTCTGGTTCAGGGGCTTAACATTTCTAAAAGAGGAAGGCTCTGCCCCCTGGGCATTGAGAGGAAGAAATACTGTCTTGGGCTGAGCTCTCCCAGCCCTCTTCTCTGGGACTTCTCACAGGGAGGCAAAATGCAATTCATTGTATTCCCCATCAAACAGCAGCGGCAAGCCACAAAGCTTAATTTAATTTTGTAATCAGTAGAAGCTCAGGCAGAGGAAGACTGCTCACTGTTTTTTCCACTTTGCTTTTTAATAGGATATCTGACAGCACACATAATACAGTGGCTTTATGCAATAAAGAGCATGCATGCGCACACACACATACATAGGCATAGCGAGCCAGCTACAGGAGAGAGGAAAGAATCTGGGTTTCAGAAGCCAGATACCTTTCCCTTGCTTACTTGGTGGCTTTGGATAAATCACTTCCCATTTATGTGTCTTTTTAGTTAACAAAGATATTTTCCTTATATTTCTCAGATTTAGTGAAAATAATAGCTGATATTTATCATGGGCTTACTACATGTGCTAAGGAACATGCAAAGTATCTCATTGAATCTTAGTAACAATCCTACAAGATAGCTGATGTTGTTACCTTATTTTATAAAGAAGGGATCTGAGGCACAGAATGGTTGAGTAACTTTCCTAAGCTCACACAGCCAATAAGTGGCAGAACTGTATATCAAGAGTGCTTTTAGTTGCAAGAAAGGGAAGCTGACTCTAGATGTTTAAAAAGAAGAGATGGTCACCCCAAGGGTAGTGAGTCGCCACAGAATCAGCTTGCGGCTGAGCAACCAGCACCACACAACAGAGCTGGCCTGATGCGGATGCCACCTCTGCCACCTCTGCTGCTGCCAAACACCCACCATGTTGTCTGCACTATGGCCAGGAACTTGCCTGTGTGCACCCACTCCTCACTCCAAAGCTGATGTCACTTCTGCCCCAGGAGTTCTACCTTGTCCCCTGATGCCCTCCAGAGCCAGCAGCTTTGAGAGTCCCACTCAACGGCAAAATGGATTTCATGAGAATTCCCATTGCCAATGTTCTCACTTCTAGAGACAATCTGGACAAATGGGTTTGGCTGATGGAGCCCAGGTCATTGGCCAACTCCCTAGATGCAAAGAGGGCTGGGAAAGTGAGAATTCTGGGTTCTCCCATGAAGACGAGAGCACATGGGACTAGAAGTCATCCAAACATAGAAGGGTGGTCCAAGGGTCTGTTCACCCAAGAGAAGTGCCCGCTACCCACCAACACCACAGCAGCAATCTAACCTGGAGCCCACCCTGGACTGGATTGGTTGAGGTGCAGGTATAAAAGAGGTCTGTCCAGAGGGCTTTCTGTGGGGTGGTGAACCTGGGGGACAGGGTAGAGGGGCTTCATTGTGATGGGAGCTGGGGGGAGACCCAGGTTGGCCATCATTTAGTGACCACAGTTCTTAATGAAGGGAGAGATGTGTGTTCAGACTGCCAGCAAACCTGGCTAATTTGGTCTCGACCTGCTGCCCAGACACGTCAAACGGCTCACTATCCCCTGAGCACATCCTGCTCTTTCTCACCTCAGTGTCCTGCCACGTGATTTTCCTGAAGTCCAGACTGTCTTCCCTTTCTCTGTGTGGCCAGGGTTTCATACATTTTCAAAATAATAACAATAATGTATACGTATACATTTTTTAAAAACTCCCTATGTGCCAGGCACTACTCTAAGTGTTAACATTTGTCAACTTATCTAATATTCACAACAATCCTAAAAAATAAAAAAAATTATTATCCTCATTTTACAGGGGAGGAAACCCAGCAACAGAGAGGATGAGTAACTTGTTTAATGACACACAGCCAACCGGATTTGAAGCTGGTCACCCTACCTCCAGAGAGGCCATGCCTGCCACCACTAGGCTCCACTATGCTCCTGGTCTACCCAAACAAGTCTCCACGAGACTTTCCAAAAGGGCTCCGTGCCAATCCAACCTCCCCTCCTCTGGGATTCTGCAGCCCCCAGCCTATTCCAACAGGATCAGGTGCTTTCGTTTCAGTGATCCCTGTCCATGGCCCTGCCTCTTCCACCGGCTTTTGGGGGCAGGGACTGAGTGTGTGTCATTTGTTTTTTAATCTCCAAGTCCCCAGTAGCTTGCCCAGCCCAGTGCCTAGGAGATACTCTGTGCTCACTGAACGAATGAGTGAGTCTGATGAGCAAACACATAGGGTGAAAACAAATCGTGGCCAGAACGTCTGAATAATGGAAGAGGGGCGAATATTTCAATATGCTTATTTCCTACCCACTCACCCCCCTCAACATCGGCAGACTCAGCCTTTGGGGTGACAGGATCTTCAGAGAGCTTTGCCAGAGGCTGCTGTCACCCTGGCCTGAATGAGCAGGCACTCTTAGCAACAATCAAGCAGTAATTCTCTCAAACGATTGGGGACTTTGCATTAATTAAGCCTGGTGACCCTCCCTACTAATTAAGAAGGAAGGAAAAAAAGAAATGACATGAACCTTGATTAAGAACCTACTTTGACACATTTCTTTTTTTCTTAAGTGTTCTCAAACACCATCTATGGACCAGTGGCATTGAAGTACCTGTGAAATTTTTTTCCTTTCAGTTACAGATTCTTGATCACCATGCCGTGGGAATTCCGGTTTAGTTGGACTCAGGTCGGGGCCCAGTACCTGCCTTTGTAGGTGATCCCTGGAGTGTCCCCTGCCCAGCTAGGCTTTCTACCACATTTCTCACTGCAATGCCATGCAGAGAGCATTGTTAGTCCCCCTACGCAAGGGAGGCTGGAGTGGACAGGTGCTTCCCCAAGGTCAGCAACTTGTATGTGGCTGCAACTGAGGTGAGAGGAGAGGGAGGGAGAGAAAGAGAGAGAGCTCACAATCTTTGAGGGAGTGGAATGCCCCGTATGAGAGAAACAAGTAAAAAGACTGGAACGATAAGAGATGCCCATCTCATTTCCTCCTTCCCAGTCATGGGCCAGCTCCTTCCCGGATCAGCCTCCTGGCTCCCCGCACCCCTGTCTACACTTGTCCTTGGCTGAAACAGCCTGTTCTGGCCGGTCTTAGTCCTATCCTCCAGCTGATGTTACCTCCTGGATCTGGCTGGCAGCCTGCTCCCTTCACCCTGCCCCCCTGCATCACCTGGCTCATAGCCGCATATACAGGGTCCGGCAGACATAACGCCTGCTTGAGTATGGTTGGTAGGGTAATAATATGGGTGTAATAATTTAGAGTTTTAATTTCAATATTTCACCTAAAATGCCATAAGGCATGTTTGACTGAGATATTGTTATGTTACAGAAGTATATGTTTATGATTTTGTAATAAAAGATTTTATAATAAAAAAGGGGCATCATTTGTGCCAGATCCTTAATGTGACCATGTCTTTAGGAGACCATCCAATGTCTCAACCCCCAGCCCACAGAATCCCCCTTCAAGAGTGAGCAGAGTGACTTCCCAGGGCAGGTGGGCATATGATACCAAACGTAAACCTAACAAATATTTACAAAGCACCTGCTGCAACTCTCACAGGGAGAGAGACATGAGAGGGCTCCTGCCCTGGGAATTCACCGTATTTCTGGGGATTAAGACACTCCCAGAAAGCGAGGAAAAAAACCCTCGTGATCAAAGGCAGTGTCCCCTGACTCAAAGGAGTGCTCGCACTGTGGGAAAGACATAGCCAATACTGTCCCTGCAAGCAGTGGGGGTCGCAGAAGCAGGAGGGGGCATCCAGCTGGAATGTCTACTCAGAATGTTTAGGATTTCAGTGGTGGATGTGGTGGGGGAGGCACTGGGGGTCCCAAACCAGGAAAGGGGGGTGGGTAATAAGAACAGCTCCTACTAACAGTGTGTAGAGGGTCACATAGAGCTTGGAGCCCCTGACATGCATGGCCTCTTCACTTAATCCTCAGGATAACCCTGTGAGGGAGGCCATTTGACAAATGAGAAAGCCAAGGAGCAGAGAGAAGATGGAACTTGTTCCATGTTGCCCAGCTAAAGTAGCAGCCCTGGAGTTGGAACACAGGCTGTCTGGTTCTAGAGTCTACATGCCTGACCACTCTGCTACAAAGGAATAAGTCAGGAAAAGTCCAGCATGGATTTAAAATGGGATCAGATTCCACTGTGGCTGCTACCTGGTGGGAAAGGAAGGGAAACTGGACCTGAGGCTGACCCTCCAGGTTGGGCCTGAGCCCAGTAGGGTGCTGGCGTAGTGAGGGTGGATTCTTCCGCAGATGGTGGAGAGCTGCCGGGGCTTCTGACCGAGCAGCAGGGGAAGGCAGGCCCACGGGCTGAGGGAGATGGACTGGTCCTACTGTGTGGGGTGCTCCAGGGTGGACAAAGATGCAGGACATTTCTGCACAGCAGGGACAGGCATAAGCAAGAGCACCCAGGAGCTGGGAGGGGATGTCAAGATAAAGGAGAGGAAGGGATTCCTGGAAGAGCTCCTTCCTCCTCCCTTCTCCTCAGAGTACAGTCATCATTCCTGGCCACTGCCAGCTGAGTTACTTTGGACAAGAGGCTTTGCCTCTCTGGCCATCTGTAGAATGAGGAGACTGTAGGGATCAAATGAGAGCAGGACTGTCATACTGAGCCTGGCAAGCCGTGAGCACTGTTCCAATAGGAGATGACACCCTTGTGCCTGATGCTGTTCTCTTCCCCTCCGTCTATTTGGGGGCTGACCTCCCCACCATCTATTTTGAATCTCCCTGCAGGCTTTTACCAGCACTTTTTTTAGCAAGTGACCTCACATCATTTTTAGATGTAGCCAGGATCCTAAATTATAGAGAAAATAAATGAATGCACTCTCCGCCCATGCCTTTACATTTCCACTTGGCCTCTGCCTCAGGTCGCAGACCCATTTGCCTCCTAAGCTGCAGCCTCTGGCTGTTCCCCTGCTGTGGGCTTGTGGCCCAGCCCAGGCCCCAGCCTCACGGTGGAGTCCTGCAAGTGGTCCACTGCGCTTGACATCTCCCAGCTGCTTGTCCACTCCCTGCTGCTTGACATCTCTGTGTCCTGCCCCACACATTGCCCCTCCCCAAGTGAGAGTGCACGGAAGGGACTAGCAGGAAGGCCCCATAGTGCGAGGTCATGGATTCCATCCAGGGATCTGGGCCTGAGGAGGCCAGGTTGAGCCCAGGTTTGGGCTGGGATGCCCGAGAGACAAAACACAGGCCAGTGGCCAAAGCAGGAGAGCCAGCAAAGTTATTTTTAGGCATTTTTTTGACAAAGATATCCAGGGGCAGATGTCCAGTGGGCAGTTGAAGATACAATGGGAAGTAGGGAAAGAGCCTTGCTGGAGGTGTAAGTTTGGGTGTCTGCTCCATAGAGGTTTATATTTAAAGTGGATGCTTCTGCTATTTTGGTCTCAGTTGACTTGACTAATGTTGGAAATTAGCTGTTGCTAAACATTCATCATGCTATAAATAATCTTAAGTATATTACATTTATTCATTGACAAATACTAATTAAGTATGTATCAGGCACTGGGCTAGGCACTGACGTATAGAGGTCAATAAAACAGACATGGGCACAGCCCTCTGGAGCTTATGGAGAAGGGGCAGATGCAATTATACAAATATTGGTCTGCCTACAATTTTGGAGACTGTGGATAAGAGGAAGGGCATGGTGTTCTATCTGATGAAGAGACTTTTAAACCTAGATTTAAAGCACGAGTAGGCGTTGGCCAAGTGAAGAAGTAGGGGGAAAGCATTCTAGAAGATGGGACAGCACCTGTGAGGGCCCTGAGGCAAGAAGGAGCTTGGGGTGAGGGGGAAATGGAACCAGGCCTACGTAGTTGCCAGGTACTGAGCAAGGGGAAAGGGCCTGAGATGAGCGATGAGCAGTGAGCTTGGCCACATCGTACAGGGTCTTTAAGACTTCATTGTAGGAGCACTGGAAACTCATTGAAAATATATATATAGCGATGCTCCTACCAACTGAGCCACACTGGCCAGGGCTCATTGAGCATTTTTGATAAGGGATGACATGGTTGAATCTGGCTCTACTCAGAGAAGAAATGAGGGGAGAGGAAAGGGAAGAGATATGACTAGAGGCACATCTTAGTCTGATCCCTGAGCCAGAGACCTTTCTGTTTAATTCACTGAACAAAAGAGCTCCCCCTGTCTGCTCCACATTTCTTCCTCTACCCTCATTTCTGTTCCAGGGAAGGATACCACCTCTGTCCAGTAGTCCTAACCAGAAGCCTAGAGTCCCCAGGACTCTGCCCTCTCTCTCCCCTGCATTCATTCTACCTCTATGTCCTGCCCCACCCATCCCTCCTCTCCACCAACATGGCCACCCCCCATTTCCCAGACAGGCCACCATTCTCGCCCTTCTCAGATGCTGCCACAGCCCCATGGGCATCCCCTCACCCTCAGGCTACCCCATGCGCACCCACCTCCATACCAGGCAACTCACGCACATCCCTCACACTTCCTTCATCTTCATTGCCTCCAAGGGGGCCCAGGCCAGTCATCCCCTGTCCCTGTCTGCCTCTGGAGCCTAGTCTCCTGCCCCTGTTCACCTCTCCTTGCCACCCAATGCCCGTCTCCACTGCTCTAGAGCTACTAAACCAACGTTGTGCTCTTTCTTGCCTCCTGGCTTTGCATACACTGTTCCTTCTGCCTGGAACATCATTGCCACTCTCCTGCACCTGGCTAGCTTTTCATATTTCAAATCTCAGCTCCTGCCATTGATTTATATTTCTTCATTAATTTGATACATATTTATTGACCTTTCAAGCGTGCAAAGCACTGTGCTAGGTGCTGGGATCCAGGGGGAACAAATGGACATGGTCCCCTGCCCTCACAGAGCCTGCAGCCTGGCTGCAGGGGCAGAGCTATATGTCTGCTCTGTGCTTCCGCAGTTCCCACATCCGTGCGTTGTGGAACGGACAGCATATCGTTACTGTGGGTTGTTTTCCCTCCTATCCTGTAAGTTCTAGAGGGACAGGGGTCACAGCACATAGTATAGTTCTTGGCACATAGCAGGTCATCATGTGCCATGTAGATAGAGATGGTGAAGACACAGTCCCTGCCCTGAGCAGGTGAATGTGAAGTTGCTTTGAACAGTTAGAGCAGTGACTTTCAACCCTTCCCATTTCATGGCACGCATAAACTAATTACTAAAATTCTACGGCACACACAAAATTTTTTTTTTGCCACATATAATTTTGATTGATTTACAAAAAAATAGGAATTACGATTTTTGCTCTAAAGTGACTTTTTAAAAAATCAGGTGCCTATACTTGCATATAAAGATTTCTGCTACCAAGAATTAACGAATCAGAAGCAACCTTATTATGCAGCTTGACCAATAAAATACAACTCTATTATATAACCTATATATTTATGGTTCAAGATAGCACATTCTCACCAGACAGCTACTGTTGTGTTGGCTGTTGTCATTTTTTTAAATTCGACAATCTAAGGGAAAATAGTCTGTTCCCCTGACTAAATAGTCAGGTATGGCATGTTTTAAAAATTCTCGCAGCGCACTGGTTGGAAATCACTGAAAGGAGACCTGTACCTACGCAGCTTCGCTGTGGGGTCATTTCTGCCAGCACCACAGATCCCCCCGGGGGGCGTCTTTTCAGCCCAGTGCCCGTCCCCCGGGGCACCCTCAGCACTGCCCTTCTGCTGCCCTCCCAGCCCTGCCCAGCCCCCCGCCCACTTAACGCAGAGCTGAAGAGCCAGGAGACCCATTTCCCTCCCAGGCTAGAGCAGGGGCACTGCTTTCCCATGTGAAATGTTAATTAGAAAAATGTTAATGAGCCCGAACGTTAATCCATCCAAACTTGCATCATGTGCCCAGGCAGGTGACTCAGCCCTCCTGCCTGCCACTCACTCTCCTCTCCCCAAGAAGCCCTGTAGAATTTGACTTTTCCTGACACTTTGGCAAAGAAACAGTTCAGTGCCTGCTCTGAAAGGGGAACAAGAGAAAAAGTGGACATGGAGCAGAGGAGATGGCGTTCACTCGCTAAACACAAAACCACCTTCATTCCTGTCCCTGCCCGACGCTGCTCCTGCCGGATAAGGGGACCAGGGGACACCGGTGCCAAGATGGATGCTGTGTTTTTTCCACATCCGCCTGTGACATGCCGTCCTGGTCCTCTGCCCATGACCCCACTTCTCATGGCTGGGGCTACGTGGAAACTGCTCAGCCATCCCTCCACTGAGTCCCGTCCAGGGACCCAAGTATAGCCCACTGGGCTCCCTTAGGTGCAGGCCTAAGCTGCCTACACCTAAGTTTCTGCTTCTGTAAATGAAAATTAGAATGCCCACCTGGTGGGTTCTGATAAGAATTCAATGAGATTACATATGTGCAGGCTCAGTACACATCACTGAGCATCTGTGTCCTTCCTTTGCCCTTCACCTGCCCCTGCTGATGCTCGATTCTACCCCTGCAGACTCAGGCCCTCCCTGGCCCCCACCCTGTCTCCTCAAGAAAGAGTAGCAGAATTATGCCTTGTCCCGCCTCACACAGTGGCCCAAGGGACTCCTGTGAGCAGTCCCAAGTATCTCCACGCCAACCTGACCCCACCAGGCACTCCAAAGCTGGCCCCAGGAGACTTCACCGTCACTAAGCCAGAATCTCTGCCCATTCCATCTTCATTGGCCGGTCCCAGGACCAGACCCCTCCCATACCCTTTCCCCCATTAGCCCACCAAGCTTCTTTCACCTGCTATGGCCAGTCAACACAGGGGCTTTTGCCTTGGTTTCCAGCCTTATATCTGCCTACACTTTCTAACCTTAGTCATTGCTAGGGTCTTAGTCCCCACTATGCTTCTATAGCTGTCCTTCCCCAGGGCTGCCCTCTGTCCCTTTATCTCACAATCTGCCTCTGGGAAGGAAAGCTACCACAGATGGAGGAGTAGCATAGTATTCAGCTTACGACTGGTGACTTGACTTCTAAATCTAGCTTCCTTCTTAATAATCATGTGGACTTAAGTAAGTCCTTTTTTCTCTATGGGGAAATACCTGCTTTAAAGCATTGATGGGAGAATTAAACATGATAACCCACATATGGTATCTAGTACATAGTCCCATAATGGAGCTGACACGTATAGTATTCTAAGCACATGTTAACTCATTTAATTCATGACCACCCTATGAAGCGGGTGCTGATATACTCCCATTTTACAGACAGTGAACCCAAGGTACAGAGCAATTCTGTAAGGTCCCCAAAGCTACACAGCCAGTAAGTGGTAGAGCTATGTATTCAAACCCAGGGAGGCTTGAGAGCCTGCTCCAGATCACCGCACTGCATCTTCCCTGGGTGTGGAAGCCATCATTTCCATTTGGGTATGGATAGACATCGTGACACCAAGGCTGTCTGTCAGGCTTCCGAACTGGGCCACCTCCTGGAATCCCTCAATGCCCCGCCCTACAGATCAGAGCCCCTGCGATTGAGGCCAGCATGTCTGCATGTTGGAGGGGAGGTGGTGCATGTGCAGCCTCACATGTGCCTGTGTGCGCCTGTGTGTGCAGATGCTGAATGGGAACAAGCCAGAGAGGCTGACGGAGAAAAATCAGAGACAAAGAGTTGTTGCTGCCAAATCCCCCTCATCTCCTACAGAGAGAGAGAGAGAGGAGAGGTATGTGAGTCTGTGGGGGGAGGAGGCATGGGAGTGTCTACAGCTCCATAGAGGGTTTGTAAGAGGAACCATGATTTTTAGAATGTGTGCAGAAGACAGGACACCTCTTTGTATGTGACAGCATGACTTTGTGTGCACAGGGAGAATGGGCATGTGTGTGTTTATATCTGAGTGGGTTTGTGAGTGTGCACCTGTGAGCACACTGCTCTATCAGCTGTGACAGTCTCTCCCCAGGACAAATGGCACAAACAAGGCTGAGCTTCATCTTGGCCCTTCAATGACTTTGGAGGCAGGGAGGACAAGAGGGGAGGGGGAGAAAGACAGGCGGCTGGAAGGAGAAGAAAAGGCAGTGAGTTCACATGCTGGGGGAGCTGGCATATTGGACAATTTCCATCACCAACCAGCCATCCCCAAAGCCATCCCATCTGGCCTAACAACAACCAGAGAGCAGGCCCTTCCCCAGGGGCACAAGGCCTGGAGTCCACTCTCAGGCGCTGATCTTTTATTGACTAAGTAATAGTCTGGAGGCGATTGTATCCTGCCAGCAACAAAGCAATTTTCGTCCTCTTCTGCTTTTCCTCTGGGCCTCCCCACCAGCTGTGGCCAGCCCTGCTTGAGCAGCCAGAGTATGTCTTGGTCAAAGTCCCGGTGCTTGGCAACCCTTCTCAGATTCACCTGGATACAGGTCTCACTCTGGGGGTCAGGGTGGGGGCCATCATTTGAAGGACAGGCACATTGTTTAGACCAAGAGAGTGACAAGACCCTAGTCAGTCCTTCTTCCCCTGCCCTGCACAGGCCATGGGGCTGGGTTCCTAATAGCCTTTCAATTTGGGACAAGAATGGAGAAGACAAGTCTGGACAGACCAAGGATGGGAGGTCAGGAGCATGTGGGCCCGAGACCCGAGCCAAGTTCCAAAGACAAAGTTAACCAGTATCAGCAACTCCGGTAGCAGTTAGTCCTCTTGGACTTCACTTTCTTCACCCTCGCAGTGGACGCAGTCTCCTGGGACTACTGGGAGGCACCGCTTACCCATCGCCTAAGACATGGTCAGAGCTCACAGAGCCCGATGGTTGCATTAGAAGGAAAGGTTTCAGCCCAGATGTGCCAGAAAGGAGACAACTGTCAGCTCACAGGAGCTGCTTAGCAAGCACCAGAGAATAGGGTAGGTGCGGAGGAAATGAGTGCCTGGCATGTGGCAAGTGCTCAATGAGTATTTGTGGAAGATAGGAAACAGAGAGAGCTGAGATGTGCTCGGGTTAGGGAGGACGCAGAGCCCTGGGAAGGGCGCAGGTAGGTATCTGAGAACCAAAGTGTCACAAAGGCCAGGACTGCGACAGTTTTCACACAGGCGTTACCTTTTCGATGAATCCTGAAGTCAGTGGGAGTTCCCCAGAAGGTAGGGAGTGTAATGGAAATAGAATTCCAGGCAAAGGGAACATTTCCAAAGGCACCAAGGCTGAGCTGCTACCACAACTACTACGAATAACAAAGTCTTACAGACCATTTCTCATACGCCAGATACTGTTCTAAGTGCTTTCATGTATTCACTCATCTATACACTTTGGGTGGGTATATACTCTCATTTGCCCTATTTTATGGATGAAGGAACTGAGGCACAAAGAGTTAGTCACCGAACTGCAGAAAGGGCAGGGTGGGTTCAGCCAGGCCTGCATCTGTAGAAGCGCCTGGGTAGGAGGGACCTGAGTGTCATTCTGAGGAGAGTCAGTTGGGCATTGCACGGCCGGGGGGGCAAGATCAGTCCAAGTTCTGAACTGAGCTCTCAGTGGCCCATGCAGAGGGTGGATCAGAGGAGGCAAAGCTGGAGGCAGGTTCGTCAGGGGACAGTCTCCACAGGTAACTGCTTCTGCAGGTGCCTCCGGCTCTGTAAGCGCGCGCACCGAGCGAGGCTCTCCCGCCCAGCGCAGCCGCCTCCGGGGCGCTCTCAGGCCCATGCGTGCTGGAGCAGCCCTGGGAGCGGAACTGATGGTACCCACTGCCCAGGGGAGGACACTGAGGTTCCGGGAGCTCCAATGATTGTCACATGGCTATCACTCATCAGAGACTGGACTTGAACCCAGGTCCTGTAACTAAATTTTCTGGTCTACATGGCTATCTCCCTTGCCGAGGCTATATCCTGGTAAGGTGTCCTGTATGCCTGGGCCACCAAGCACATGGGAATGCTAGTAAGTAGTGAATGCTTCCAACATGGGTGTTGGTCCCCTCTGACTCTAGATACCCCTCAGGTTGTCTGATAGTGAGGACAACAAAGACTGACACTTAGACTTTTTCTCCTTCAACCCAGGGATGATTCCTGTATATGGAGACAGAAGGGAGCTGGGTCATGAGCTGGGGCAGAGTAGGAAATAAGGGCCCCCATCCTGGTGACTAGACTCAGACCATCTGCCACCAGGACAGTGAGTTAGGCCAAATGACCCAGCTCACCAATACCTCTAACTCCCAGGCTGCTGAGGGAAGGCATCTCCATGTAGCAAATGCCAGCCCAGCCTATGAGAAGGACCAAGGACCTGCTCTGAGAAAGTACTGGGGAGCTCCGAAGATGGGTCCTTTGAAAGAGGCAGACCTATTAGAGAGTGAAGGCACAACACAAACTGCAGTCCTCGAGATCTGGGGAAATCTCAGTCCTCCAGGACTGCTGTTCCAGAGGAAGCTAGTGCTGACTTGGAAACCCATCTCTGATATCATATGAATGATGGAAGTGCTCTTTCAGAAGTATTTTTAAAATAAGATCAGCTATATCGGAGAAAAAGAGAGAATGACAGATGGACGGGGTAGTCAGTGGAGTATTTTTAATCCTGGAGTCAGGGTTACGTAATGATGGAAAGAGAAAAGCTAAGGCAGGTGGTGAGTCATCTGGAGAGAAGACAGGAACAAGTCTCGCCCGAAGCTCTCGTCCCACTCTGCCAGCATCTGCAGGCGCCGGGATCCACAAGGCAACATCAGAGAGCCAGGGGCGGTGGGCGCAGGGGTGGTGAAGAACCACTGTGAAGGCTGGCTTGAGCGTGGGGTGGGTTTGCAGGTTGAGGGACAGTAGCATGGAAGGCGGGGCTGGCCTGGCCCACTCACCAGGCTGAGTCTTGGAAACACTTGTCATTTTCCAGGAAATTGGAAGAGGCCTTGGAGACTTTTTCAAGTGAGTTGTTGGCTCCGTGTCTCTTTGACTTCCTGTAATTTGCTGAAATGGGGAACTGTGAAGGCTCCATCTGAAGTCGCAGCCACCGTCTGGGAAACACACTCTCTGATGGGCCACCGTGATATCTGACAGCACAAGGGCTCTTCTCCAGGTCTGTGAAGCACTTGCCACAAGCCAGCAGGTCTGTGTGAAAGCAGAAGGCTTTGCAGGGGGTCATCAGGAAGCCCATCTTTACTGTCAAGTAAGTAAAGCTGAAGATGTGCACAGGAGCCTAGTCAGCCCTTCTCGCCCTGCCGCATGTCTACCCCTAAGGAACTTAGGGAAGAGAACTCCTTCCATCTGACCTGGTAGTCTGCAAAGTCATGTGCCTGAGGCAGGAGCCTGGACCAGGTGACCAGCCAAGGCTCCTTCCCCCCTCTAGGATTCTTCATTCTAGATGTGTTGCTGCTAAAAACACACGGCTGTCACGGAGCTAGCACCCCTGCCTCCTTTCTTCTGCAGAGAGACTTTTCCGCCTTCCACCATTTCTAATAGCTGCAGTTGAGTGTTTCCTATAGACCAGACACTGTGTTTGCCAAGCATGGTCACATTTAATCCACCAACCACCCTACCAGATAAAGGGTACCATTCCCATTTTACAGATGTGAAAACTGAGACGTAAGGTCAGTGGCTTAACTTGGACTTCAACCCAGTCTGTGTGACTCATGCTTTTAACCCTGACAGCATGGAACCTCACCCACAGGTTTCATTGCTCTGAGCCTGACCCTTCCCCAGGGTTTGGGGCCCTGCAGTAAGTTTGACTGACGCCGACAAGAGTTATGGGTCCAGAGAGTCAGCTGCTAGCTCCAGTAACAGCATCATCCATCCATGATGCAGTCCACAGCGGGCAAGAACCTGCCCAGATAGTGGCCCCCACATCACAACCAAACCAGGGGCCAACCAGGTGCAGCCACGGCCCAGGACTGCTCTTTAAAGCTCTTTATTAGTCAAAGCAGCATGGTGGGGAGTGAGGGGGTGAGAACGCAACTCAGAGGCAGCCTTAGCTGCCTTATCAGGGCTCACCGCTATTTGCTTACAAGCAAAAGAATGTCTCTTTGTTGCTGGAGGATTCTGGAGACAGGTCCAGCAGCAGGCTGTGCAAGATACAGGCCTGGAAAGAGTGGCTCAGTTTCTGTACTGGCACAAGCTGCCCTCCAACTCTACCTCACGCTTCTGAGAGAGGCTACAGATGCAGACCATGAAGGAAATGGCCGGTGAAATAGACAGATACCATGAGAAAGATTCCAGAATTAGGGAGAGAGTGAGACCAAGACAGAGAGACAGAAAGCCCAGAACAGATCACGAGAGTCATGGAGACCTAGGCAGACAAATAAAAATGAAAGCAGAGACCCTAATACATAGAGCTCCATCAATTAGCAAATATTGATTGAGTCCCCCACTATGTACCAGGCCCTGTTCCTGGCACTGAGGAGATAGTCATGAGTAAGACAAAGCTCTGTCCTCACAGATCTCTGTGTCTAGTGGAATAACAGGTCAGGGTAGAAGACTCATACAGTCTGCAAGTAAACACCCAAACATGATCACTTCAGGCAGCAATAAGAAAAACAATATAGGGAAAGATGAAAGAAAAGCTGAGACCCAGGGAGACCGAGATAACAGGAAAGACAGTAAATGTCATATGGGCCATGAGTAACCAAAAGGGTGGGAGGGAAGAGAAGGGGAGAGAGAAAGAGAGAGAGAGAGAGAGAGAGAGAGAGAGAGAGACTATTGACATCATTTATTATAGAGCTGGGTTTTCAAAGTTGCTCCCATCCATGAACTCCAACCTTCTTATAGCCTTTTCATTATTACTTTTATGATCCTCCATGTTGAGCCCTAAAGTTTGAAAGATATTTGTCAACCACACAATCTGCGTCTCATAAGTAATAATTCATTCACTTTCCCACTTTTTTAGTCGTCAAACATGTCTATAGCTGGCAATCAGAGCTTCAGAGCAGCAGGAGTACGCTCCTGTTGCAACGCTCAGCTGTGGTACTTCCAGCCAAAAGCAAAGACGTCTGCCGCTGAGCTTGGATGAACCTCGTGCAGCCTGATCACAGGTAAATGCATCCTTTGTGTTGAATTTGGGGGGATGTTGACAAAAGTTCAAAGGAGACAAAGAGAGGTTCTGCTGTCTTCACATATTCTTTTGCATCCAAGGGGGCCCAGTTTTGAGATGACAGGTGTTCCTTCATCCTGCCAGGCACTGGGCTGCACTTCCTGAGCTGAGGTCCTGCTTACGGTGGATTCTTTCGTGGGAGTGCATGGCCAGCAATGAATGCACAGCATCTGTCTGAGTAGCCTATTTACATGTAAAGTATAAGTATTAAAATAACAGTGTCCATTTAGCCCTCAACCTACTGTCCTAGTTTCTCACCTTCCTCCACAGGTATGCTTGTCCAGAAAGGATGATTCTTTTTTACTGACCTCCTATAACTTGATTCATTACTCTTTTGATCTTCTCAAACAATTCTTTGAAAGTCCTCCATCGTCTTCCAAATTGCCCAGACCCATGACTTTTTCTGAGTCACGTCTCTTTAGCTTATAGGCTTGTGGGCACTGCCCTCCCAGATCTGGAAGACCCTGGATTTGTCAGGTTTGCTCGGTACCCACAGAGACATTCTCAGACCTCCCAGAATGACCCTGCCTAAGAGAAACTACTCATTTCCCTTGTTCTCTTTGTCTCTTGGCTTCCACTGTCAAAGTTGAGCCCTAAAATGACCTATGGAGACTGACATTTCCTATTGTATTATCCTAGCCTATGACATTGGCCATGCCCTCCATCTGTACATGTGGGAAGAACTTGCCTTGAAGTTTGTGCATAATGCCTTCCTGGGCTCTGACTCTTGCCTGGTTGTCCTTGGGTTGATTCCTTGCCTGTCCCCCATCATGGTATCTTTCAGATTCTCCTGCAGGTCACTGCCTTGCCTGCTGGCTCATATTGGGTTGGCCAAAAAGATTGCTTGGTTTTTCCTGTAAGACAGCTCTAGTAGCACTTAGTTGTCTTTAACTTCATTAGAAACAATTTTGTTAGATTGTATTGTGACAGCTGTCATATCAGCGTACAATTTTTTAAAAACTTACAAAAATTGGTAAACTTTTGTGTAGCCATTTTAATATTGAAGATAGGAGAAAATATACAACATTTTCAGCATATTATGCTTTATTATTTCAAGAAAGGTAAAAATGCAACTGAAATGCAGAAAAAGATTTGTGTATATGGAAAAGGTGCTGTGACTGATCAAACATGTCAAAAGTGGTTTGCAAAGTTCTGTGCTACAGATTTCTCACTGGACAATGCTCCACAGTCAGGTAGACCAGCAGAAGTTGATAGCGATCAAATCGAGACATTAATTGAGAATAATTAATGTTATATCACATGGGAGAGAGCCAACATACTCAAAATATCCAAACCAATAAAGTCATCAATGAAAATGAAAAATGCATCTTTTATTTTATGGAAAAAACCATGTGGACTTTTTGGCCACCCCAACAGTTTTCTCCCAGTATCTTCAGGGGTGGCCATTCACCAAGGCATTATTCATTACTCTCAGCAACTGCCCTGCTCACACCATGCTCTCGCTGAGCACCAGCCATGGTTGGAACAGACACGATTCCAAAACCGGCACTCTATCGTCACTCTCCCACGGATGCACTTACTCTCCCCCTCCCTCACTTTGACAAGCTTATGCTCCAATCTCCAGTTCTGCCTATTAAGTTCCCACCACCTGTTAAAACTCACTTTCTTCCCATCCCCTATTTCAGGGAGCCCATTAGATAGCACATGTAAGATCTCAGAGGCCTCTCAAAACATCCAAGAGTAGACAGAGAGATCTAAATCCTAGGTGATTCCATGAAAACAAACATAGACAGTGTATCTCCTAAGCAAGTATGAAACTGGGAGGGAAAGGCAAAACTATGGGGTTTTGGAGCCAGAGAAGCACTGGGACAAACCAGAGATAACAGGGAAGATGCTCTTCCACTTCCATGGCCAGAAACTCAGTGTTCTAGCCACCAGTCACAGTGCAGGAGGGGCACCACGGGAGTTAAAGGCATGGGGTCAGTGTACACAATTCCTAACTGCTACAAGAGGCTTCCCTGTCATCATACTCAAGAGCAATCTCTCTCTCTCTCCCTCTCCTGTTCTCCCAAAGCACTTTGTCTTATTGCCATTCATATTTCACTTACAGTTCCTGTTTGTGCACAAGTGCTACTTTTCTTCTATTGAGAGCATGAAATTTCACAAGTAGTGGTAACATTAACTCCCCAATTGTTCATTACAGTTAGAAGAAAATTCTACTTGAAATAAGACAAGTAAATGCAGTATCAAGAGACAGATTTATCCCCTTCTCACTTCCAATATTGTTTATAATTTGTTTCTACTTAGAAATCTTGGGTTCATTTATTTATTTGACCAACACTTACTGATTGCCTATCATATGCCAGGCACCATGTTAAGAGCTTGGGCACCACAAGAAACAAGATATGATCCCTGACCTCTAGAATCCTACAATAAAGACAAAGAGACAAGTAAATAAACAGTTAGAAGGCAAGGTGATAGGAGTTAAAATAGTGGTGTGTTGAGTGTTTGGTCAATAAGCCAAGACTTTGAAGGAGGCAATGGTCAGGGAATGCAGGAGTAATATCTTACCTGAATCCTGAAGGAAGTGAGGTAGTTGGGAAAGGTAGGAGAGGACGACAGAATTTCAGTCAAAATGATTAACCCAGAGAAAGGAAGAGCATGACACGACACAAAAATTAGTGGAGTGGCAGGTTGTTCAGAATGTCTAATAGCAGGCTGAGCAGTGGGGTAGGAAGCAGAGCGATAAGAGGTGTGGCTGGCTGGCTAGGAGAACTAGAGTAAGATCATGTATTCAACACTAGAGAGTGTATTGCATGTATCCTTCTATTACGTTAAGTATCCCTATCCCCTTAAAGAGATTTAGGCAGGGAATGGCACGACAGGATTCAAGTGGGGTGTAGAACCCATCTGGCCAATATGAAAACAATTTAGGAAGATTATCGCAGTGGTTCAGGGGAGACATGATGAGAGCTTGAGTAAAGGCAGTGGGGGTGGAGAAAGTGGACAAATTAAAAAGGTATTGAGTGGAAAGAGTCTACCATCTTCAAAGATCGACTGGGTTGCAAACTTTCTTTGAACATGTCCTTCCTGGACATGGCAGCAGCCTTCCTGGACTGTATTTACTGTTGTCTGGCACTCTGGCTTTCAGGACTAATAAACAAAATGGACTCACCTCTATTTGATGGCCTGCTCTAGCAACTCACAGATTGACCAGTCTCTATGTGCAAACGCACTGAAACTAAATTTTGCTTGCTCTTGGTTTTATTAGAATTAGGTGTCACTTCTGCCTTCTAGTTTCTCCAGTGAGGTCCAGATCAAATTCCATAGTCCAAAATGAAAACTTCTGCAACTAACTTCAGGTTCACAATTCATCTCTACCATCTTCCACCTTCAGTTATTGACTTTCTTCTCTTCTCATTGCTTCAAAGAACACTGGTGACAAATATGGCTATTTGTATTTAATTGCATCCTTTCCTTGACTATTTTTGCCCAATCAGGATCAAAGTTTACTTTGGTTGCCAAGGGGAACCATGCTATTAGTTTTCTATTCACTCATCTTTGAAGCTCACCACCAATGTGAAAGTTATTTTGCATTAAATTCTAAGGGAGTACTCATTAACTCGATTATGTTGGAAGAAACAGTTTTAATGCAAGCTACTGTTAAAGGAAACTTCTCCCTCCTGAATATTTTAGACATATTTTGTATAATATAATTAATTTTTAAAGAAAATTACATAGTGTTTTTCTGACAAGCAAAAATAGATTGAAGGGGAAGAGGGGGAGGAGGAATGGAGAGGGAGGGAGGAATGGGGAGAGGGAGGGGGAGAAGGACATGGGGGAAGAGAGAGAGAGGGAGAACCTGAGCACAGAGAAGACAGAGATAAATAGAGAAAGAACATGACAGAGATGGAGACAGAGTGGGCACAGATTACTTCCTATTGGAGTTGTCATTCACTGTAGCTATCGAGCCACATTTTGGAGATAGTCTATAGAACAGATCATCAAAGCCACTTTTTTTACACATTATAAAACATACCCAGACTGTGACAACTGCAGATTAGGGAAGTAGCACCAGCACCAACTGTTGGTCCTGCGGTTTTTCACTTCTAGTTTTAATGCTTGCAAGGCCACTATAACTTAAAACGTTCACTTTTTGCCCCATATATGATATGTCTTGTTGCCATTTACCAGGATTATAACTCAGTCAGGGCTGACATGTCGCCGATCTTCCCTCTTTCCAACTGTAACTTGTTCTAATTTCCTTTCCTGCCCAGCTCCAGAAATCCCAATGTTTTTCATTCTTCTAATGATGAAAACCATATAGAAGTTGGTAACATAAATCCAGTTTCAGGGAGGAATGGTGTAGGACAGAGGGAATGTCAACTTCCCGGAGAAATAACCGTGGGCAGTGCTGACTGAGACCACAGACAGTGACAGTTCAGCCTGGTTTCCCCCACCCCCCAAACATTAGGATTTGCTTTGGTAAAGAGTAGGGGTATTTAAACACTTAGTGCCAATGATAGATGATGGAAGAAGGGTTGACAAGACATTCTACAAAGTTAAAAATATATCGAGAAGTTTATCTTCTCTATCTGGTTGCATTGACTCAGCATTTTTGCAAAGTTAACGGTGTTTGCTCTAGGCCAGGCTCAGGGTCAAACAGCTGGTAGGAATAGATCTGAGATTCTAATCAATATCTATCTGACACCCATGATATTAACCAAAATGTATAGGTTCTCTGTCTAAACTGGGGCCCCTTGACATGAAGAACTCAGCATCACCAGTCTAGGGGATTTTCCACTGTGAAAATTTCTCAGATTCTGATCTTGTCTGATCTTATATTCTGCATACTCTACACTAATCCTGAAAAATTATATCAGAGGGAAAAAGGACTAAGCAAAAAGAATGAAAGAGAAGCAAATCAGTTTTAAAAACACTCATCGCTTCTCCACCTTAATACAGCCATTTTTCACTTCTGCATATTATCATTCAGCCCTTGTTGACACACTGACATATTTTCCATCATTGCTATCGAAGCAATTGTAGTATTTTCACTTAGTGTCTTATTATAAACCTTTCCCCAAGTTGCTATACAGTCTCTATAATGATCACTTTCAGTGTCTGTATAATGTTCTAACAAATGGATGTACCATGATTTAGTAAACAACCCCCTAATTGTTGAACATTTAGGTTATATCCAGTTTTTTTATTTCATAGATTGTGCTGTGATAAGCATTTTTATGCGAAAACCACACAGGGCGATTGAAAGAGCATGAATATGGAATCAGACAGAATAGAGTTAAAACTCAGCCTGTAGTTTACCTCAAATGAGTTGAGAGAGTGCTCGAGGGTTTCATCTTGGGGGCTGGGGGCGTGGACGTGGTCAGAGCCATGGGGAAAGGGACTGTGGACAGAAGCAGGCAACTCACAGGGACAGATGCCAAAGGAGATGGGAGCTCCTGATGACGAACTTCCACAACTTTACAATGTTACCTCCTCAAGTTCAGGGCTGAGCAAAAGCAGCAGTTCACCCAGAGGAAGGTACATGAAGGGGATGTTTCTCCTTTGGTCAAATACTCTTGGCCCAGGGCCTGAGCTGGGCAATATATATACCACATATACACACATATACATACATATATATGATCAGCTGACAAAAATCTTCAAGAATATATGATGAGAGTAGGAGAATGAGGAGAATACCCCCTTTCCAATTCCTCTAGGTGCAATATCCTGGAATTAAAACCTTGGAGTCACTTCTCTGCCTTTGATCAGCTTTCCCTGAACTTTTTCTTCCTTCCCACACCCTGCTCCCTCCATCTTCCAGAGCCACCTATGCACCTTAATAATAACTACCAGACAGGATTCAATCTCCTCAGCTCTTCTCCCCAAGGACAATCCCACAGTCTCCTTTATTATAATCTCTTCTGCTGCCCCATGAGGGCAGATAAGTTACCAGGTTTCTGGAATCTTCCATGGTTTCAGTCATCATTTTTGTTTTAGAAAACTTGGCAACCAAGTAGAATGGTCCCTGGGCTCTTAGAAGACCTCCACGTGCCCCCCTTGACTCTTGAGTTGGACCTGCCTGTCTCTAGCACCAAGCCTGAACATGCATCCAGGGAAGGCCATTGAAGAGATCAGAACCAGCTGGCTATTCAAGTGTTTCAAACTCCAGAGGTTAATTCTGTTCCCAGGGCACCTCCAGACTGAGCAACTCCTTCAGTAGCATAGCCCCTTTCCCATACCTCTATTGTAAAGGGAGGACAGCCCCCTACACCTAGCTCCAAATCCCCATGGTCAACCCCACTTGAGGTACAGGGGCAGGGAAAGGGCTGCAAAGAGAATAGGAGCCCAGGACCAAGCCCTCCCACCACGTTCCTTCCAGAAAGCCCCCACCCCCAGCATGCCCATGGAAATTTTTGGTACATGGTCAAATTGGTAGGCTGAGCTCTCCCAGAGTCGGGGAGCATGGGGGCCTTGTCAGGGGAAAGTTGCTGACCAGCCCCTTCTCCTGGGCTGTCAGGGCTAATCAACATCAGGGCAGTTAATAGGGAACACAAAACCTATTTAAAAGCTACATTTACCACTTGGCTGGTTCCATTACAGTGTGTAATATCCAGGTGTCACACTGCCTCTCAAAGTGTCTGTCTCAATGCTTCCTCGAGCTTCCGGAGTAAGGAAGTCACTGCCACGAACCACCTGAGGAAGACTCCACCACCTCTGCCCACCCCCATCCTCAGAGCAGGTTTGTGCAGCGTCCCGAGCCCATGGCACAGCTGGAGCGGGGGAGTTCTGGAGCTGAACACAGCAGTGGACTCTACGGGCACCTGGCTGTCCTTACTAAACAGGAGGATTTCTTGCTCCCTGCTCTGACAGCTCCCCGCATAGGTGCCAGCTCTATGCCCTCCCAGATCTAAGAACCTAGATGCCACAGGGTGTAATCTATTAGGCTGGGATCTCAGTTTTCCCAACTCTCCCTTAAAATGTGAGAGTTAAAGTCCAAATGCACAGATACTTTTCCATGGCTTTGACATGTGCATATCCTATTCCTGCCCCCTGAATCTCTCTTTCTAAGGACCTAACCAGAGGCAGAAGGAAAGCCAGGGGCTCCATTTGATACGACCCATAGCCCTGCCCTCCCTAGCCGTTTGCCTACTCCACAAGCCTGTCAGCAATGCTGTCCCACCCCACACATCATCCCTGAAGCATTTTACATCCCTGAAGCCAAGAGTCCTCACCTGTTTGTCCTGGACCAGCCATGGGCCAGGCCTGACCTGGGAGTATATAATCTTTACTCTAATGGGTACATTCTGGAGCTTTGAAGGGATTCTATGCTGTGATTGCCAAAAACAACTTTTTTCATTCATCCAATAAATATTTAATGAGTACCTAGTATTGTGCCAGGCACTGTACTTGGCCTGAGGGTGCAGTAGCGAACAAAACTGGTAGTTTAGAAGTAGACACGGGCAGAAACCAAATAATCACACAAATACCTAATTGCACACTGTGGCAATGTCCTATGAAGAAAAAGCACAGGGTTCCCAAGCATAACTGACAGGGGTCTTGACCTGGACTTGGTGTCAAGGAATGCTTCTCATCACCTCTCCATCACCTGCTCCATCCTTTCAGCCACAATCATCTCTATAACCAGACTGAAATCTTGCTTCACCCAAACAAGCATCAACCATGTAGCAGAATCACTCTGCTGTCCTTCACTCCTCCCCCATACAGGGCATGGGCACCGTTTGGATCAGTCTGAGAAGAGAGCTGTTTTCCTCCAGATGAGCCAAGGACCTACCTCCCTCCTACTCTGACACTTCCCAGCACTCTCCTTCAATATGCATGGCCAGCTGATGTTTCTCTGGAGGAAGCTTGGTGGCATGTCAGCTTAGGATGGTGAGGGAGACTTCCTGTGCGGGCCTTCCCTGGGGCTAGGGGCTGGGCATCTGGACTCTCCAATGGCCGACAGCTTCTCCAGGATCAACCACTTTCAGGGCAAAGAGCAACTAGCTCCCATCCTTGCATAAGCAAGCCTATGTGTGCTGGGGAAGTAAAGGGGCTCCATCTCCCAGGAGGTGCTAGAAATGTTCAGAGCAGCAATGGCCTTGAATTGGGTGCCTCAATGGGACAAGAAGCTAGCCTGCCCCATGAGGACATCTAATGCCCTTATACCTGGTCACTCCCGACAGCCTCTGCCCACACCATCTGCTCAAATGGCATCTCTCCATCTTGTACACAATTGGGTCACAGGGTAAACAGAAAGCCTGGCTTCGGCCTCTGTAGCCAGACAGAGGCTGTGAGCTCTGTCCATACAAGTGCATATCCTCAGACAAGGTGGAGGAGCACAAAACACATCACACGGGGTCAGGAGACGCGGGGCCACATCCATACAGCCTCAGCTCGCTGTGTAACCTCCAAAGTGGCTTCCTTTTCTGCAAGCCTCAGGTCTCCTCTATGAAATGAAGGGTGGGGCTAAATCAGTGGCTTTCTAACAGTTTGCTATGGGCCCTAACATCCCCTAAAGGCAAGGGGGAGGCTAAGGAGCCAAGATTTGAGCTCTCTGAACCCCACTTCAACCAAAGCAGCACCTCTTTTATATGCTTTGTATATACAGCTTCTTCTGCAGAAAAGGAAAAAAGTTCATCACTAATAGCAAGTTTAAAAACCACTGGAGTGATAGTCCCTAAGTTCCCTTCTAGCTCTGACATTTTATGATTTATGAGTAAATAAAATAATATATATGAAGGAGGCCTGGAACATGAAGGGAGGCAATAAATGGGCTCCATTATTACTGTTCTGTTCTACACGTGTCATGGGAGCTCATGGGAGCTCCTGACAAATGTTCTGCTGGAATCCAGAAACCAGGCCTATACCATCTCCCGATCTTCAAGTCAAAGAATCACACTTGGAGAGACCCCAGAATTATGTGTTGATGGATAAATGAAGGAAGGAAAAAAGACAGAGTGCAGGAAGGGGGAAAGTGCAAAGCCAGAGTCAGGGCCTGGGAGCCCTCAGGGCTCAGGTTCCAGGGAAGAAGGGGTGAGTTCCCCTCAAGGGGCTTCCCCGAAGCCAACTCCGTCATTTAGGCCTCACACACTGGTCACCATGGAGATGGGGAAGCTTGGGCACTGGTCTCTCCGCCAGAGGCAGTACCTTCTCGTCTTGATTGTCCCCAGTTTAAGAAGGCGTGGAGTGGGGAGACGTCTGCTCTTACCCCATCTCCCCACTGCTGCTTCCTCCCTGCCTCCTGCTCACCTCCAGGACTTCCTTGGGCAGCCAGAGGCCGAGTCTCCTTAGGGCAAGGTCCTGGCACAGGAGGCAGGCTCACGGGATGACAGAGTGTACGCTGGGAATGGGGCAGCCTTCTCAGAGAGGGCAGGTTAGGGGGATCAGGGGGCAGGTGGGACAAGGCCTGGCCAGCAGGGGGCTGGCAAGGTCAGAGCACTGTTGGAAGGGGTGGGTCTGCCAAGCTGTGGAGGGTGGAGCACAGGGGAGGAGGCCACAGGCAGGAGAGCAGGTGGGAGGGAAACGGTTGGAGAGAAAAGGTAGGACAGTGTCAGGGGAAATGGACCAGAAGAACTAGCCTGGAGTGATGAGCAAGCAGCAGAAGGTGGATTTGTTCATTGGATCAAAAGCATCGGAACCTCAGAGCGTAAGGGAATCTTCAAAATCCCCTCGTCTTGCTTTCCCAAAATGCCTTCCCTGGAAAACTGGCCCCATCAAAGAGGCTCCACTAAAACTAAAGGGTGGACCTTGAGCCAGAATAGACCCCCTAAGGAGACTTCTACATTGTTGTGTTCTTGACCTTGGCCACATAGTGGACTCAACTGAAAAGACTGGAAAAAAACAAACAAACACTGATGCAGGGGTCCCACCCTTAAATACTCTGATTTAGTCAGTCTGGAGTGTGGCTTGGGCGTGGGTGTTTTTAGAAGCCCAGGGGATTCCAGTGTGCCCCATGGTTGAGAAGACAGGTGTTAAGTGATGGATGAACCTGGGCTGAGGTCGAAGGAATGGAGGTGCTTGTCACTTCCCCAGGGCTCGACTTGAAGTTGGCAGTCAATGTTGCAGGGCACAGAGGGGACATCTCTCAGAGTGTGGGGTCCATGTCCTGGGAGGGGCCCATGGGTCAGGCCTTGTAGGATGACTCCAGGTTCCCTCAGAGGGGCTCACGGTTCAGGCAGGTGGCCGGTCCCCAGAGCCTTTGCCTGGGACCAGGAGCAGGGCCAGGGCTCCTCGACATTCCAGGTGTGGGAGAAAGCACACTGGCCCTCAGGTTCCAGGGCCGGTGCTTTTCAAATGAAGACATTGCCACTCTCCAAGTGGATGGTGCGTAAGGCTAAATGACCTAATATTTTTGGAGTAGAAAGAACAAAACTGCCGCAGGACACTGCTGCTTTTCCCGCCGTAATTGATGGGGCTCACTCTTTTCTGCCGTTAAAGCACAAGCTGTAGCTATTTTTCTTTTTTTAACCAAACATCGCTGAATGTGAAACATCGATTTTTTTTTTTTAAACTGGGTTTCAAACTGAGGAAGTGTCTTGATCCTAGAAGTCAATCACCTCAAGCGTCATAGTAACTTCCGCTGGTGCCATTGTAGGGCGGAGGAGGGGCTCCAGGGAGCTGACTGCCACCTCCCCACTCCCGCTTCCCCAGCTCCTGTCCCCACGTCCCCCACCCCCTAGCCCAGCAGTGACTGCCTCAAAAGGAGAGAAACCTTTCAGTTATTTGTCAGAAGGGCGTCTGAGGACCATCCTGTCTTCTGTGGCTGTCAGCTTCTCTCCCTTGAGGCTCTAAGGGGACCCTTACTGTCCTTCTGACCATGCCCATACCCTGAACACATCATGACGTGGGTGGGAAGGACACTTAGAACGTCTGTTCCACTGGGTCACACATGGCCACCACCTAGTTGGGCTGGCTGCTCACTGCACAACTCCATGGAATGTGTCACCATTAGTGCCACTCACCTGCTATTTCAAATGGGTTCTGGACGACTGTCCCATTGCCTGCAGGTCAAGTCCAAACTCTTCAGTATGGGTCCCAGGACCATGACTGGCCTTCCTACGCAGCTACCTCAAGCTTTGTCTCCCTTATTTGTAGCCTTAGTCTCATGAGGTTTATATTTCTTCCTGAAAGAAGCATGTTTTCCCTGGCCATGCCTTACCCACACATCCTACACTCCTGCCTGCAATGCTCTCCTCCCTTCCCTCTTAACCAACTTGGGCAAACTCCACCTTGTTCAGCTCACCCCTAAAACATCACTTCCTCCAGGAAGCCCTCCCTGACTCCCATGCCCCACTGGGTCCCCCTGCAGCGTGCTCCATGGCATCTTTTACTTCTCTTGGCACAGCTCATATAATTGCAATTTACACTTCTCTGCTGAGTGGAGGCTCCTGAGGGCAACAACTGTGGCCTCTTTATTCATATCGCCATATCGCCAACGCCAGCCTAGGCCCAGGAATGTGGCAGGGATTCAACTAATTTGTTCTGAATGGAATAAATGAATGAATTGTTGCAATTAAAGGGCTCCTCGCCTTGCTTACAGTGCAGTTCCCCACACCTCCCACCATGTTTACTCAATCTTTACCCCAGTTTCCCTGACTAGACCAGGAGCCTGTCTGCCCCAAACTGTGCCCTTCTTGACTGTAGCTCTGGGACCTACCAAACTCTTTTCTGTCCCCTCTCTTGGGACAGAGCAGACACCTGTACCCTGGGCCCCAGATGTCCACTTTCCAGTTGCAAATGAACTGATCTGATCATAGCCAAGATGCTGGTGCCATGACCTGAGCTCCAGCTGAGGGCCTGGGTCTCTAGCCTCTCCCCGCCTGGCCTCACCCTCTGGGTCACAAGAGCAAAGAGCCGAGTGCTTTAGATGGTCATCTCACCAAAACTGCACAGGAACCCTTTGAAGTGAGTGTTATTGTTGTCATCATCATTTTTATTATTCTCATTTTATAGATAAAGAACAGAGGAGTTAATTAAGTGACCTGCCTGATATCACACAGTAAAGTAGTGACTGTACTAGAATTGAAACGTAGAGCAGACTGACTCCAAAGCCTTTGATTTACACTGATGTTCCCTGAACTAAGTTCGAATTTGCAATACAGCATTGGACTCAGGGCCTTAGACGGTGGACTAGCCCTCCAGGGCCCGTCTTCCCAGGCCCCCACAGCCCTCAGTGGGCACTGGCTCTGGGGAAGAGGCCCCAGCAAGTGTCTGGCCCGAGGCTGAGCATATTTCACCAGCCTTCCCAGCAGGGGTTGTCCTCTTGGCCTGTGTCCCTCCCCCCAGCTGTGAGCAGGCACAGAGGACGGCTGTTCACCATCCCTCCCCAGACAATCCTTCAGACGCAGCCAGAGTGCCCCTCAATCTTCCTCTCCATGTCACCGCACTTTCTCAGCACCGGCAGTGTCACCTTGGACTGGGAAGGTACAAACAGTCCTACAGTCACAAGGAAAATTAGGCAAAGAAATTGCATTTCCTTTGAGACCATTGTGCAATGTGCGACTTGCCAGTTCTGTGTTGAATTGCTTCAGCCGTGTCTTGCAGGACCAAGATTCCTTTTCGGTTGAAAATTTGAAGGCAACTGGTACAGGGGAAAAAGCAGCTGACTGGGAGTGAGGACACTTGGGTTCCAATCCCAGCTTTGTCATCAACCTGTTTAAAAACCCTCACTGGCTCCTTTTACCCTTAGATGATATCCAGACTCCTTAAGTGAGGGACAAGATCCTGCATCATCAGGACCCAGCCATTTCTCATGTCTGGCTCTTGTGGCAAATGTTCCAGTCCAACCACTGTAAGCTTCTCCCATTTCTCTGAAGATTGCATTCTCTCTCCTACCTCCGAACCTCACAGAGGTCCCTGGAGTTGTCATTCTTCTCCTTCTTGCCCAGAAAACCCTTACTCATCTTTCACCCTAAATATCACCTCCTCCAGGAAGCATTCTATTATCATCACCCCTAGCTGAGGTCAAGTTGCTCATAGATGTCCTCTAGTGGAAGAGGCATTGCAATTTAAGGTATTTTCTCTGTTTAATCATCTAACCATCTACCACGTAGATGCTTCAAGAGGGGCACACTTCATCTGTCTTGCTCACCATGGTTTCTCTAGCACCTAGCACAGTGCCTGACACTCAGTAAGTGTTAAAGTTATATACTATATAAGTGAATGACTAAACACATCAGTCAGGATTCTTAGTTGCAAGCAATGAAACCAACTACACTTGATTTAAGGCAAAAAGCCATTTATCAAAGGGCTCCTGGGTAGTTAGAGAATCATATCAAATTCTGGAGGGCCATGCTCAGGGCCACACAGCAGAACAATGGCCAGCCACACAATGGGAATTGTTTGGTGAGAACACCACTGCCACCTTCATGAAAGTAAGCTCCTGCAGCTGAGCCTACCACAATCCCCAACCATGGGCCCTGGAACCCTCCAGCAACTATTGTGCCCCTCTTTCTCTGGACACGTGACCTCCTCCTGCTTCTTTACATTAACTCTTGATTGAAAGGCTAAGGCCAGTGGCCTGATGGTCAGAGCCTGGGTCATGTGTTCACATCCTAGCTGCAAGGTAGCCTGGGAAAAGGAGACTTGGCATTTTCCTTTTCTTGAGTGGGGAATGGGCTCTCCTTCCCATTAAGAGTCACCAGGTGGGGAATTCTGAGAAACAGGGTATTTCTCAGAATGGGGTACACATGCTGATTAGTTCACAAGATTGGGAAACCTCTACCAATAATCAAATGAATCGGCCAATATGCCAGTTTCCCTCCCCTGTCACTGCCTCAGTTTCCTCACGTGAAAGAGAAAAACATTGGTCTTTCAGTTTCCCCTCTGGCATTAACATTCTAGGATTCCGGGTTTTAGTTGTTTATTCATCCACAACCTTAAGGGTCAAAGGGCACAACCTGATTTAGGGAGAGGAGAATCTCCCAAAAGCTCTTCTATCAGTCAGAAGAGCCTGGTTATATCCCAGTAACAAATTCATCCCAAGTCCCAGGAACTTAACCTACCAGAGGAGACTGCCCAGTAAGGGGCTTTGCTATATAGAAATGCGAGGGCTCTTCACCCACAGCTGTTGGTACTTTTTCAGCTCATAGGAAACATGGTTGCCTCGAACTCTTCTGATAGAGCATTGGGTCAGGGAGGCTAAAGAAGAAACTAGCTGTTTCACTCACTCAAAGAGGTCAAATTCAAATATAGGTAGCTTCACAGAGAAAGGGATTATCCACAGCAATACTGATGATGATTTGTACTTATTCACCCAATCACTGAAGGAACATTTATGGAGCAACCAGAGTCAGGTACTGTGCTAGCCACCGGGGACATGATGGCAAACAAGACAGAGAAGATCCATGCCCTCTTTGCTCTTAGATTCTAGTGGGGAAAAAAGAAAATAGGTAAATAAACAATTAAGCAAGATACTTTCAGATGGTGATCGGTACTATAAAGGTGTCAAACACGGTGGTGCCACAGAGCAGCCAGTGTGAGGGTCGGGGTCATATTAGCGGCTATGGTCAGGGAAGTCCTTTCTGAGATGACATTTAAGCTGAAACCCGGTTAATAAGAGGAGGGAAGAGAAAGCCAGTCAGAAGGAAGGTGAGAAGACTCTGAAGGAGGAACAAGAGTGGCTGGAGGACTATAGTAGATGAGGTCAAAGAAGTGGGTGGGGTCTTTAAGCCACAGCAAAGATTCTGCATTGATTCTGAGTATAATGATTTTGGGAGAAGGTGAATTGACTGGCTCTGAGCAAGAGAGTGACATGATCTGACTTGATTTTGTGGGGGGTTTTCCACTAAAAAAAAAAAAACAACTTTGGCTGCTGGGTGGAGAGTGAATCATAGGGGAGTAAGGTAATAACAGAGCAAACACAATCCCTAGTTCAGTAGGAATGAAATAGCCAGCAGAGAGCCTTGGCTTTAGTTGCTATTTCAGATGGTAGATGCTGTTGGTACCATAGGGAGTTATCATGACCAGGGGCAGGGAGGATGTTTTTGTCTGAATTCCTAGAGGAGAGTCTTCCAAAGGTCCTTGTGACGCCCGGGAGAGTGCAGGCAACACCACAGCACCAAATTAAACCCCAAGCCTCAGTGGTTTCATAGATAATGTGTTATTCCTTGCTCACACTGCAGGCTCGTTGTAGGTTAGCCTGGGGTATCTGCTCCTCACAGTTGCTCGGGGACCCAGACTGACAATGCCTTCACCCTCAGTAAGCTGGTCCTCTTTGTCACTGAAGCAGGTAGGGGAAGAGCGTGCATAGAGATCTCACCCATAAGTCTTGGCACTTGGTCACCTCGCATCCCATTGGCCATGTAACTGCAAAGAAGCTAGCAAGTATGGTCTCCTGTGCAGAGGGAAGGAAGCCTGGATACGTACTTGCACTAGCAATGTCTGTCATGGATCTGATATCAGAAGTGAGTTCTCTCTGGTAAAAAAAAATTAAGGGGGGTGAAGGGGGGTGGAATCTGTAGAAAAGAGCCATGACAAGATGGATGAGAGACCAAAGAACAGGCCAAAGAAAAAATAGAGCTGCTTTTCCGCTGGGATATCCAACGTGACTTGGGAGCAAAAAGCACTCGCTTTAGGTGAATATGGATCTGGCTGGTGCATGGCGGGAGGGGCCAGGCACTCAGTGCTGGAGGAATGTCCACTGCAGAGTCTCCAAAGGCCAGGAAGGTGGATTCAGCTCCACACCCTTTTTACCAGGCTCCAGTTTCCTTGCCTCTCTCAGGTTTACATAGGTACATGCCCATGCTGAAGAATTTTGTAAACCTTCTTGAATTATTATGGGATCTATTTGACACTTGTTCTGCACACAAATTTTTACTTTTTCTAATAACATCATTTTTTCAATAATAATTACAGCTGCACTTTTATAAGTGCTTTCTAAGCATTTCACATATCATTTAATCCTCTCAATCCTATAAGGCAGATATTAGTATCACCACCATTTTATACATGGGTAAACTGAGCAGGAGATTAAATAATTCACCTAAAGTACAAACAGGTGAAAGTGGAAGGGCTGGAAATCAAACCCAGGGAGGCTGGCTCTGGAGTCCCTGCTCTCAAATGTAGACAACACTGCCTCTGATGGAAGAAGGCAGGCCAAGACCCACGCTTGCTCCAAAAAGTGGGGAGCCCAGCAAGAGTGGAGGGGGACAGCAGGTCCTCCTCAGCTACATTCCCAAACTGGTGACTTGTGACTTCGTAGGAGAATGAGCCTTCCCCACATGTACACAGACAGAAACTGACCTGAATGCAGTATGTAAACAGTGGGCCTCTGGGTACTTGAACACAGCCAGTAATGGAATAGGCAGAGAGAACCAAAGCAAACAGTTAGAAGCACTCCTCACTTTTCATTTTTTCCTACTTCATACCGGTTTGGTTTATTTTTCAACAAATATATTTGAACATCTCCTATAACCCTCAGTTAATGCTACAAAGGGAAATAAGGAGAGGGGATTACAAACATAAGTCATCATCTCAGCCCTCAAAGAATTTGCCATCTAATCAGGGAAGCCAAGTGGAATCACATGACAAATTCGATCATTTTAAAGGATGAGATTGTAGTACAATTCTAAACATGACAATGTGATTAATTGCTAAGTAAATGTGCAAGACGATAGACACTATGGAGGACGGGGGTGGGAGCAGGTCGGGAAGTCATCAAGCTGGATGAGCAAGGCAAGAGGAATTTGAATTGGCTTCTGAAGGATGTAGCAAGAGCCAGCTATGCTGATGCTGGGGATGGCTGCCCTGGGCCCTGGGACCAGAAGGGTTCCATCAGCTTTGTCCAGGATCTGAGGCCACTAGACACAGGTCACTGCACATCCAGGCTGGGCAAGGGTCTCTCTACAGACTCCTCTCCCCCAAAGGAAGCTCCTACCATGGGCTGAATAGCAAGTTTGCAGAATAGCAAGTTAAGAAAAAAGAAGTAGGAACAGGCAGGAAAGCGGGATGGAAGGTGAGTTTTGTGGGATCCCAGACTCAACCAGCCCCTGTTATTCTGCCTGCTGGTCGCAGGGAAGCCACGCTCAGCTCAGCTGCCTGAGCATCTGCAGAAGCCCCTGTAAGAATGTCCGGGGCTGTGAACAAATCTGTCTATATCTCTGCTACCTTGAGGCTGCCACCTTCTATGCTTTGGAAAATTTGCTTCCATCACACACACACACACACACACACACACACACACACACACACACACACAGAAATCAAACAAACCAACAACAACGAAAGCCCACACATTTCCTTGTTGCATGAGTCAGAACCCACCACCCACTCTAACTGGTTTTAAAAAGAAAATAAATGTTTCAAAAGTTATTAAACAGCTCAAAGAACTGCGGAGAAGGCCAGAGCACTGGTTGTGTGCGCTGGCAGGCACAGCACTCGGGTCATGTGGCTGGCCCCCGTGAGGATGTGGTCTCCCTGTCCAGAGCACAGGCTCTGAAGCTTGCTTCGTAGACCTAGAGCACGGAATGGCATCCCCAGGACTTCTGCCACTGCTGCCTCTGGAAGCTCGATGGCCCTCTGCCACCCACCACCCCCTTGCCAACAGCCTGGCTTCCCCCTGGCACCATCTTTCTCTTCTCAACCGAAGTTTCTTATCTATGTCGCTGATTGCAGGAGCCCAGGTCACGTGCTGACCCAGGAGCTAGCATGGAGACTGGGAGGTAAGTTCTGACTTCTCTCTTTGGAATGTGGGATTCATAACCAAGGTAATTACCAGGGCGATTATACATCCTGGTTTCTTAGGAGAGTCTCGGTTTTTGCCTGTTGTTTCAGTTTCATCATCAATAGCACCCTTTTTACTCTCAAAAGTGCTTGGCTTGGATCATAAATTATACAGACACCCTAATAATTGTCAATAGTAATTGTTGGACTCCACTATCAGAAATGTCCCGCCTTCCCTCCTTTCCCAGTCCTCTCCCCCTCCCATCCAAGAAGCACGTCTGGATATGGTCAGCCCTTTCTCCTATTGTGGAGCAAATGGAAGCTATTCTATTCTCAGGGAAAGACCACAGCAGGCATACTTCAGGGACCATTCCTGATAAAAGAGGGAGCCCTTTCCTATGTGAGGGGGAAAAGCCAGATGAAAATTTGGAGGGGAAAAAGGAAAACATGAGCAACCGGCGGGCCTGTTAGTTGGAGATTTGTAGAGGGCCCTGCATGACAGTGAAAAAACTCTGCATTCACTCTGGGAACTAGACATAATGGAAGTTCTCTAAGCAGGAGAATGACTGGACCCAGGCCCTGTATTTGAAAGAACAGGGGCCAGAAGGCTTGAGTTTAAAGCATGACTTATTGTATGGCATCAGAGATGGAATGGAAAGATACTTAACCTCTCTAAACCTCAAAACTTCTCAATAAGATGGGGAAAATGAAACCTTCCTCTTGAGAGCACTGTGAGGATGAATTAAAGTATAAAGTTACTAAAAGATACTAATGGTACTGAGTATCTTTTCTTGTGCTTATTGTCCATTTGTCTATGATCTTTGGAGCTATGTCTATTCAAATTGTTTGCCCATTTTTAAAACTGTTGTCTTCTTATTACTGAAGTGTAAGAGTTCTTTATATATTCTAGATATAAGTCCCTTATCAGATATATGCTTAACATATATTTTCTGCCTTCGTGGAGGCTATCTTTTCACTTTCTCTATGATGTTATTTGAAGCGCAAATATTTTAATTTTGATGAAATTTAGTTTAGTTTTGTTTTGTTACTTGTACTTTTGGTGTTGAATCCAAGGATATGAAAATTTTCCTTGTGTTTTCTTCTAGGAGTTTCACTGGTTTAGTTCTTACATTTAGGTCTTTGATCAATTTCTACTTAATTTATGTATATGATTGAGGTAGAGGTTCAAATTCATTCTTTTGCATGTGGCTGCCCAGTGTCCAGCACCATTTGTTGAAAAGACTCTTCTTTCTGCCATTGAATTGTCTTGACACCCTTGACAAAAATCAATTGGCTACTGCTAAATGGGTTTATTTCTGGACTCAATTCTATTCCATTGATCAAAACATCTATATTTATGCCAGGACCACACTGTCTTGACTACTGTTGCTATGCAGTGAGCTTTGAAATCAGGAAATGTAAGTACTCCTACTTTGTTCCTGTTTTTTAAGATAACTTTCACCATTATGAGTCCTTGTACTTTCATATGAATTTTAGAATCAGCTTATCAATTTCTAAAAAGAAGTCAGCTTAGATTCTGATTGGGTTATACTTAATCTATAGGTTAATTTGAGGAGTATTGCAATTTTTATAGTATTGTCTTCTGACCATGAACATGGGATGTCTTTCCATTGTTTATGTCTTCTTTAATGTTTTAATCATATTTTTCAATGTAGTTTTTGGTGTACAAGCCTTGCACTTTTGTTAAACTTATTCCTAAGTATTTTTATGCCATTATAAATGGAACTTTTTTCTTAATCTTGTTTTTGGATTGTTTATTGGTAGTATGTAGAAATTATAATTGGTTTTTGCACATTGATCTTACATCCTGCAACCATGCTGAATCCATTCTAATAATTTGTGTGTGTGTATGTGTGTGTATTTCTTATTATTTTCTAAATACAACATGATATCATCTACAAATAGAAATAGTTTTACTTCTTATGCATCTATTGAGATGATAATGCAGTTTTGGTTCTTTATTCTGTTAATATGATGAGTTGATTTTCAGATATTAAAACAACTTTGCATTCCTGGAATAAATTCCACTTAGTTATAGTGTATAATCACTATTATGTATTTCTTGATTTATTTTTCTAGTATATTGTTGAGAATTTTGTTTCTATATTCCTGAGGAATTTTGGTCTGTAGTTTTCTTGTGACGTTTTGTTGGGTTTTTGTATTGGGATAACGGTGGTATTATAGAATGGGTTGGAAGGTGTTTCATCCTCTTCTATTTCTCAAAAAATATTTGTAAAGGATTGGTGTTAGTTCTTCTGTAAATGTTATATAAAATTCACTAGTAAAGCCATATGGGCCCAGGCTTTTCTTTGTCAGAATTGTTGTTGTTAACTGGTTCAATTTCTTTACTTATAATAGGTTTATTCAGATTTTTTCATTCTTAAAGTAGTTTCAGTAGTTTGTATCTGTCTAGGAATTTGTTCATTTCACCTAGGTTTTCCAGTGTATTGGCGTACCGTTGATTGTTGTATTGCTATATAATTGTAAGGTCTGCAGTGACTGCTCCTTTCCATTCCTTACTTTAACAATTTGAATCTTCCCTCTTTTTTTCTTGGCCAGTTTATTTAAAAGTTTGTCAACGTTGTTGATATTTTAATACAACCAGTTTTTTATTTTATTAAATTTCCCTATTGTTTTTTTGTTTTCTGTTCCATTTCTGCTCTAATCTTTATTATTTTCTCCTTTCTGCTTGTTTGGGGTTTACTTTGCTCTTCTTTTACTAGTTTCTTAAAGTGAAAGCTTATATTATGGTTTAAGCTCTATCTTCTTGTTTAATAAAGGTGTTAATAGCTATCAATTTTTCTAAGCACTGCTTTAGCTGCATCCTATAAGTTTTGGTATGTTGTGCTTTTGTTTTCATTCACCTCAAAGTATTTTCTAATTTATGTTGTGATTTTTTTCTTTGATCCATTGGTTACTTAGGAATATGTTGTTTAGTTTTGACATATTAGTTAATTTCTCACATTTCCTTCTGTTATTGATTTCTAATTTCATTCCATTGTGACCAAAGACCATTCTTTGTATGATTTCAATCTTTTTAAATTTATTGAGACTTGTTTTATGGCCTAACATTGTCTGCACTGGAGAATGTTTCATGTGCATTTGAGAAGAATGTGTGTTCTGCTGTTTGGGGGGAAAGTGTTCTAAGGATGTCTTCTTTATAATGTTATTCAAGTCTTCTATTTTCTACCTACTTGTCCTATCCATCATTGACAGTAAGGTATTGAAGTCTCCAGCTATTATTGTTGAATTCTCTATTTCTCTCTTCAGTTCTATTAGGTTTTGCTTCATGTATTTTGGTGCTTTCTTAGGTGTATGTATATTTACAATTGCTTTGTCTGTATGAAAAATTGACCCTTTTATCATTATAAAATGTCTTTCTCTGTCTCTATTGTAGATAGCATACATTTTGATCATGTTTTTTTTAATTCATTTTTCCTTTGATTGGAGTGTTTAGTCTATTCACATTTAACGTAATTGTTGATAAGATGGGATTTACATCTGGCATTTGCTATTTGGTTTCTATGTGTCTTATGTTTTTTTGACCTACTATGTTCTATTTATGTTAAATGAATATTTTCTAGTATAGTATTTTAATTCTTTATTGTTGTTTCTTATATCTCCTTTTAAGTTATTTTCTTAATGGTTGCCCTGGGAATCACAATTGACATCTTAAAACAATTTTGTTTGAGTTAATACCAACTTAATTTCAATAATATGCAAAAACTTTGTTCCACTATATTTCTGTTCCCTCCTTCTTTGTTTTATTGTCATACAAATTAGATCTTTACACATTATAAGCTCATCAACAGTTTTATAATTATCACTTTATGCACTTGTGTTTTAAATCAGATGGGAGACAAACGCATTACAAACAAAAATGTATTCCCATTGCTTTTATATTAACCTATGCACTTATCTTCACCTGTGCAGTGTATTTCTTTGTGTGGATTCTAGTTACTATCTAATGTCCCTTCACTTTAGCCTGGGAGACTTCAATTAGTATTTCTTGCAGGGAAGATCTGTTACCAACAAATACTCAATTTTTGTTTATCTGGGAATGTGTCAATATTTCCTTCACTTTTGAAGTATGATTTTGCTGGAATATCTTGGTTGATCTTTTTCTTTTGGCATCTTTTATATGTCATCCCACTGCCTTCTGGCCTCCATAGTTTCTGATGAGGTGTCTGCCTTTAATCTTATTAAGGATCTCTTGTATGTGATGAGTCATTCTTCTCCTGATGCTTTCAGGATTCTCTTTGTATTTGATTTTCAATCATTTTATTATTATGTATCTAGATGTGGATCTCTTTGAATTTATTCTACTTGAAACTTTTTTAACTTTTTGGGTGTTAAAAAACACCCAAACAGATTAATGTTTTTCATCAAATTTATTAAGTTTTAGGATATTATTTATTCACATATTTTTTCTGCTCCCTTCTTTCCTCTCCTTCTGAGACTCCCATTGTGGATATGTTGATATACCTAATGGTGTCTCATGGGTCTCTGAGGCTCTGTTCCTTTTTGTTGTTGGTGTTTCCTTTCTGTTCCCCAGACTAGATAACCTTAATTGCTTTATTTCCCAGTTTGCTGATCTTTTGTTCTGCTGATTCAAATATGGTATTGAGATCATCTAATAAATTTTTTATTTTGGGTATTGTATTTTCAAATCCAGAATTTCTATTTGATTTTTATAATCTCTGCTTTTTTATATTCTCTATTTTATGTCACATTATTCTCATACTTTCATTTAATTCTTTGAAATTTTTCCTTTAGTTCTTTAACATTTTATAAGAAATAATTTAAAGTCTTTGTCTAGTAAGTCCAATATCTGGGCTTCCTCAGGGAGAATTTCTCCTGACAGCTTTTTTCCTGTGTATAAACAACACTTTCCTGTTTCTTTGTTTCCCTCATACTTTTTTGTTAAAGACTAAACATTTCAAATAATATAATGTGACAACACTGGAGATCAGATTTTTCTCCAACCTCTGGTTTTGTCATTGTTGCTGTTTGTTGTTGTTGCTATTACTGTATATAATGACTTTTTGAACTAATTTTGTAAAGTCTGTATTCTTTGCTGTGTGCAGTCACTGAGGTCTTTTCTCAAGTAGCTTAGTGATCATCTAATGATTGAATAGAAATTTTAAGTGCCTTCTATTTCAGTAAGTGTCCCATCCTTTTCTGATGTTCTCTGTGTATGTGTTAATGCATACCTTTAAGGCTCTGCCTGTACATTTCATTTCCTGCTTGTTCAGAGTCCCAAGATCAGTCAAATGTGAGAGATCGGGGCCTTCACATGTCTATCCTGGAATGCACGCAGCCCTAAATATGCATGTGGTCTTTTAAATCCCCAGAAATATGTCAGAGCTTTTCAAAGCTCCCTAGGGACATCTTATTCACCTGATTTAAGGTGTCTGGCCAGCCTCTTATTTGCACAACAGGTATTACCGCATCAGGTAAAGGTGATGTTAAATAACTGTTTTGACTATTTTTGACAAGTGTTTTACAGATAAAGCATCTCACTGAACAAGCTCTGAATCAAATCAAATATTCAAGACAGGCCCTGTGAATGAGGCTTTTCCAGGGAGCTGCTGTACAAGTCAAATAGTAACAGTTCTCTAAGGATGGAGCTTTTGGGGAGCTCCAGACTTATACTTCCCCACACAATGACGGCTAGCCTTCTGGTTTGCATAGCTCCTATGATCGTGATGCTGACAGTTCAGAGCTGAGGAAAGAGACATGGGAATAGGACAAGTTAAAATATTATAGATCTCATTGTCCTTGCTGAGATTAAGCCATTTTTCTTGAATAAACATTCTTTGAATTATTTCAAACCTTTGATTAATTTCCAGAATCCTGGAAATAATGGAGTTTGACAATGTCTTCAGTGTTCTCATTGCTTTAATGGAAGAGCAGATTTTTGGAGATCCTTCCTCCGCCATTCTGGGAGTGCTGTCCTCTCATGAAAAGTCTTCACTGGGGCCTAACATGGTCACATCTTCACTTTGTTAGAATCCGTCTGGCCTCAGCGTTGAGAATAGATTGGAAGGGTGGGACTGACAGCAAGAAGACAGTTAAGAGAGTTTTCCTGGGAAGAAGTGGTGGTTGTCAGAAGCAGGGCAGGAGAAGCAACATGGCTGCAGAGAAATCAATCAGTCCAGGAGACTTGTGCAACATACTTTTTTATTTCCCCTGGTCCACTCAATCAACCCAGAACTGAAATAGGGCTCATGCTCTATCAAACAAGCAGGTCCAGAGGTAACTGTTCCAGACACAGTGTAGGGAAGAGAACAGGCTGCCTGCTTATCTCCAGGGGATAATTGTGAGGGAAAATTCAAGAGATTCTCAATGGAGGGTAAAGTAAGTCTTGGGGAGGGGTAGTGAGGGCTGACACAAGGGGCTGGGAGCCTGGGTATTCCTTGGCCTCTGCCAGAGACAGCTGGGTCCAGAGAGACCAGAGCTTTGCCACTTGGGATCCTCCAAGAGCATAGATCCTGCTCTGCTCCAGCAGTCTCATCTGCTTCTCTCAAGAGGCTGCCCCTCAGTGCATTGTGCTCCTGAAGCCTAGTCAAGGAGCCGGATAAGAGCAAAGTGGGCTGCTTTCTTCTTCATTCCTTTTTCTCCCAAGCAATTCTATGAACAGCTTTTGTATGTCCCAGATGTTTCTGCCTTTGTTCAGATTTAATCCTTTCTATTTATCCCTCCACCCACCCAGTACCTGTTTATTGTGTTCCATATCTGTCTGGGAGCTGGGGCTCAGCAGATCTGCCAAGACTGATCTTATCTGCACTTGGGCAAACACAATTGTGCCCAGGCCTTGTCATCCAGTTCCTGTATGAAAGGGCCAGAGATGGAGAAGAATTACAACCAGCACCTCCAAGAACAGCAACCCCAAAGAGATTTAAAAATAAACACGAAAACTGCTTTGGGCACTGTTTAGAGGCACTCACAAAGTCCTTCTGTGGAGACACAATGGAGCTGTGCACCAACATACAGGGCCTGTCCCTCTGCAGTTGCAAACGGTATGGCCTTGGCTCTTAACTCCTTCCTCAAAGAAGGGACTGTGGCCCCCATCAGGGCTGTGAAGACAATAACTCAGAACTTCTCCCCTGCTCAGATTCAAAAGCTGGGAACGTGTCAGCTGTTTGTGACCACAGTCTGGAGTCTTTGATGGAGTCTCTGAAGCCAACCTGAGGAGGAGATCCAAGGCCTCGGCATGAGCCAGGTATTCAGGAAAGGTTAGGACACAAGCATCCTGATCCCTCTCTGGACCTCTTTCTCCAACAGCACACTGCTTACGCACGGGGCTCTACAATGCACGTTGAGAATCACAGCAAGAGCAGGGAAAAACACTAAAGAGAAAAGAAATTTCATTCCTTAGGACCCTTTACCAGACAGATCTATGGAGACCCGTCATCGGACCACACTCCTCTAGTGTGGACCTCTGTGGACACCCCTCTAGCTGGAGCTGCCAGGCCCTGCCAGCCCCATCTTTGAAGGTGAGGGCAGGCAGGGTCTGGTTCTTCACTGCTCCTAAATCCACAGGATCCCATAAACCACAGGTTGGAACAAAAGCCGTGGAGGAAATCACAGTGACATTCTTCGCCTGCCCCCCTCACCTGATCCCACCCACACTCCTACCACCCCCATGCTGCCGCCTCAGCCTGGGACAGGAGTGAGATAGGATCTCAAACGCACGTAGGGCCAACTTCATGGCAGGAAGTATGTTTGCTCCTAATCCACAGCACCCTGGCTCCATTAATTCTCACATCAACTGGATTGTTGTAAGATATCAATATTTGTGTGGTGGATGAGTCAACCAAGACTCTAAGAGGTTATGCAAGTTGCCCAAGATCACATGGCTAAACACTAGTAGCTCCAAATGTGAAATGTGGTCTCGTGGTTCCAAAGCCAAAAATAAGCCCAGGAATCTCCAATCCACCAAGGTTCCCACTGGCCAGTCCTCTAAGGACTGTCCATTCTACCTGTCTCAGATGGACAAGCCTGTGCCTGCACAGTCAGGGCGGGGGAGGGGAACCTGCAGCATTCCGTATGCATCTCTGCGGTCACCACAAATGGCTCGTTTTATAGCCCTGGCTGCCGCAGCAGCTTCAGGCGCCTTTGCCTCACAGGATTGACATCAATTCTCATTCAAATCAAACTCCGAAACATGCTCCAGTGGAGTGGAATTTTCTGCTAAATAAGGTGCTATTAACCCAGCTCCCGGCTTCTTGGGCCCGGGCTGAGCTCAGCTGCAGCGGCAGCCTCTCCACGCTGATGAACCCACTTAAATACCGATTAATAGGCATTGCAACACTGGCCCAGGCAGACCCCGTGACCCCCGCGCTCCTCTGGGCTCCTTGGGCCACAGCGCCTGGAAACCCTCGGTCCTATCTTCTCCGACTCTCATTCCAGCCCAGTCATCAAGAAACATGTGGATGCTTTTTAGTCTGAGAATGAGGAGATGGCAGGGGGGATAAGAAGGGTGAATTGTTCCTACTCTTTTGCAGCGTCTTTCTTACCAGGCTTCAGTTCTCAGGGCTCCTCAGGGCGGGGCAGAAAAAGGCTGAGCCCAATCAGGAAGGGAGGGGGTTAGCTCTGCCCCCATCACCGCTCCCAGCACCACACCGAGAGGACTGAGAGACTCCCGCCACAGCAGAGGCGACAGGAGAAGCCATCCAGGCTTTAGGCTGGGACCGGATCCTGAAAAAAATGTCATTCCAGTTCTAGCGCAGCCCGAAACATGCTTTGATGCTGCAGGCCTGATCATTTTGGCCACATGCAAGTTCAGTTTATGTAATTCTTAGAGTTTAAACTTTCATAGCGGGAAGAGTCCTTAGAGAACTGCTGGTCCAAGCTCATTTTACAGCTGAGGAAACTCAGGACCAAAGAGGGGAAGGTCACGTCCAAGGTCGCACAGCAAGTAAACAGCGAAGCTGGGGCTCTGTTTGCAATGCTCTTTCTCTTATTCTATTTCCCTTTCTTCCAAGAACATAAAAGCATCATTGATAGCCAGAAAGTAATAACCTCATTCACATGATTTCCCAGTTTACATATTGCAATGGATATCAAATTGTTCTTAAGTGATATGTTATTAAATAAGATCAGAGAACATAAAAATGGATTTCTGAACTCTACTGAATAAGAATTCACTACACTTATTCCTCTGTCTTTTGCACAAATGCCTGTTAGTTGCCTGCTGTATGTCAGACCTGCTTCTGGGTGTGGGGTCTTAAGGGGTAAGTGCACGAGAGGTTGTCTCTGGCCTCACCAAGCCTCTGGTGTAGTGGGTGAGGTGGAACAATCACCCCATCCCACATACGTGATCGCAAATGAGGCTGTGCGAATAACTGCTGCAAAAGAAAGGAATGGAGGGCCAGCACAGAACCTTGGGAATGACCTGGTTTATGTTTGGAGGGTCATGGAAGGCTTCTCTGAGGAGGTGACATTTAAGCCAAGACCTAAAGCATGCGAAAAGGCCAGCCATGCAAGGAGACGGGGAGGAGCGATCCAAGAAAAAGGAAGCAAACTTGGATTTCTTATCATGAACAATGAGGTGAAAATATTTTTAAATTAATACAAGCCCATTATTTTAGAGACAGGAAAGTTATTCCATTTCAACACCTAATTGCTCTGCTTCTTGCAGATGGTGTTTTATTGACCAGCCTTTCTGGGTCATTTGTTTGCACTTTTGTGCCATTTGCTCAGTTTTTGGCTGAGAAAGGCCCTTTCCGAGGTTCGGAGGGTTCATTTCCCTTCCTAAACCCAAAACGATGGTTAGCAGCACACAGGCCCCAACAGGAAAACCAGGCCCCATCACTTCTCAGCTCTGCCCCCCTGGGCAAGGCACTTCCTCTCTGAGCCTTAGTTTCTTCACTTGCATAATTGAAGATAATAAGAGCACAAGCTCAGAGAACTGAAATAATGTATGTGAAGAGCCAAGCACAGTATGTGGCACATTGTAATTGCACAATAAATATTAGTCACTACTATGATTGTAAACTACATTCAAACAAATTAAACTACCTTGTACATGCAAAGGTGTTGGTTAACTTTTCTTCACATTTTTTCTTTCCATGCACATTGCAGCAAAGAGCAGATCCCTCTGTGGTTGGGACTGGGGGGCGGGAGAGGGGGTTGTGCTCATGTGGGAAGGTGGGGAAGCCGGAAGGCGGGGAGGCCTCAGACCTGGAGGCAGAGATGAGATCTGGTAAACCGGGCAAGTGCTGCTCAGGACAGAACCCCAGGGAAGGTGTCAGCCCTGGGGCTGACATGGTGACATTTACAGGAAAAGGAATAAGAGAGGACCCAAGAAGTAAAAACCAGAAACAGGCTGATAAAAGCCACAGTTGCTGAGTTGGGCTGCTCAGGCCTCAAGCACAAAACAAGAAGACAACAGGAAATTCCAGCCACCCCAGGGAAATCCAAACAGAGACTTATTCAGGACCGAGGAGGCCTGGGAAGCTGAGCTGGCTGGCCCGTGGTCTCCCTGAGGGTCAGCGTCCCTCTGCATCAAGAATTTGGTCAGAACTTGTCTCTCCCCACCTATCTTGGAAGCATTTTCACCCATGTGTGAAGAAACAACCACATCTGGTAAGCAAACTTAGGGTTCAACCAGGGGATCATCAAAGAAATACACTAGATTGGACAGGTTTCCATCTTCTCTCCTCATTGAATGATCCCTGGATTTCCTGTCTCTCTCCCCCTGGCTCCCCAACTTAGTCCATAGAATCTTCCAGGCCATGCCTAGGATCCACCCTAATTGCTTCCCAATACCTTGCCTCTTGGAACATGGGTCATCCTCCAGGCTTGCCAAAAGCTTTTCTGATTACCACACTTCCTTTCCCAGCATTAGCCAGATCCAGGCTGATCTGTTCTAAGTCCAGCTCATCTGAGCTGCATTTCTGGTCAGATGCAACAAAGTCTTTCTTCATTAGCCAACTGGCTATATTAACATTCGTCAGGGGTCCCTCCACCCACTTGGCCTCCTCCTCTGCATACCCACCAACCCCTGAGGCATCTCCATGAAGCTGCAGAGCTCCTTGGAACACCATTTGAGAACTGATGTTTTGACCTAATGTCCCCATTTTACCTTTAGGAAAACTAAGTCCTGGACTCATAGTCTCAGCCTCTATACCGTCTAGACTCTATGTTCAATCCTTGCTTGAAGTTCAAGCAAGACAAGAACAAATTGCTAACTAGGGAGGTCTCCATCTCCATGTGGGGCTGCCTATCTTACTCCTGCCTCTGCCCTCCCCTATCCCAAAGAGATCCCCTCATGGCCTCTCCTATAAACCAGCCAGTATATGAGTCAGTCCTACACTGAGGATCCAGATACATCCTGAGCACAGAAGCAGGGGAGACTCATTAATGAGTCACTGTGCTGATTGGTCTCCACCTGCCCCCAGATCAACAGTTTTTTCTCTTCTAATATGCTCCTCGACCCAAGAATCTGACCCTGCTGCTAGGGTCAGCCAATGGGAGTTACTGGCAGAGTAGGAAGGGAGACAGGTTGGGTCATTTCTTCCCCATTCCTTCCTGCTGTGGTGCCCTGTCTTTGGCAATAGCCACCTCCCTCTATCACTAAGCCTCCCTCCTGGCTCCAGCTCTCACCAGAGCCCAGCAACAATATTACCTCCCTTCATCTCTTCAACCCTAGGGGTGGTGCCAGATCTCTGCTGTGTGCCTCTCTTGGGGGGAGTAGAGTGGGTGGAGGATCCTTTGTTGATTACTTTAATTATGCCCACACCTCTATAAGTAGTTCATCCATTAGGATTTCTTCATTCAAATCATCTAGGATAAATTTTGTTTATTGCCAGGCCCCAAATGATACAGTCACATTCCCCAGACTCAAGGTCCAATGGCCCAGCCACCGCAGCCTGCCTAAGATCCATGCTGTCTGCGGTTCCAAGCTCCTTTACAAAGCCCTAAGCATGGGTTTCTTTGAAATTGTAGGCTTTCCTGTCCCATGTCCTGCACCTTGACCATCACATCCTCCCAAAGATTGGCCTTTGTTGCCCAGCCACGTCCCAGCTGGCCTTGTTCTGCCTGGTTCTCAGTCCTGCACTTTAGCATCTCCTCAGAACCCTATTTATCCAGGCCAGAGCCAGCCTCCTGTCCTCATGGCTTATGCCTCTACATGGCCTTCGCTCAGACGCACCCCCGTTGTGCCCTTTCCATAGCCTTGCCTGATCTTTCCCATAGACTCCTCAAACCATGGCATTGCAAAGAAGGTATTCCCTATGGCTGTCTTAGGCTCCTGCCCTCCCAAGGGCTCTGGCCCATGCTCAGTGACCAGAGAAGTCTGTTACTCAGGGTTTATTATGCCTGAGGTCCTCACCTCCTCTCTTCAGCTCACTCTGGGACAGGGCTCTGGCCAGCCTTCTTCTAACCTGCATTACTCCCTGACCCAGTCACTCAGCAGGAGGTTCTCTGAGCACCTTCTCTGCACCAGGCCTGGCTCTGCCCTGTGCATAGGAATCCTGAGTCAATTCACCCTGGACCCTCCCTCAGGAAGCTCATAGTCAAGGAGGAGAAAGGCCTATAAGAGACCACCACAATGCAGAATGACAGATGTTCCAAGGAATGATGGGAACTGGTCAAGAGGCAATAAATCCAGCTGGGAAAAATGAGACAAAGCTTTTTGGGGATGGGGATGTCTATGCTGGGACTCAAAGATTCAGCTGATAAGAATGGCCTAGACCAGAGTGGTCACCGTGGGGAGGTGGCAGATGAGAGACTCCAAAAGGCATTAACAAGGGGACACTCTCCAGGAACTGGTGATATATCACCAACAAAGGGAAGGTAGGGGAACTAGTCAAGCTGCCTCTCAGATTCTGACCTGGGCCTGTATATGGATGGGAATGCTGCCTGTCTCTGAGAAGAGGAACATGGGAGGAAGAGCAGATTTAGGGAGTAGCCAGGCTTGGGAACAGTGACGATTAATTCAGTCCTAGAAATATTTGTTTCCAAGCCCCTTGGGAATGTCCCCTTGGGATGTATGGTCAGTGGAGCAATTTGGGACACAGATAGAGAGTTGAGAGTCAAGACCTCACTGAGAAGGCCACTGGATGAATAAGACACACTGCTGAGTTAGAAGGAAGGCTGAGCACAGAGCCTGACGGACACCAACAGTTAAGGAAGAAGGTTCTAGAAAGAAGAATGAGGAGTAGTCAGAAAAGTGGGCAGAAAACCAGGAGAGTGTGATTTATGAAAGCCAAGGGAAGAAAGGATATCAAAGGGGGACAGCCAACACAGAGAAAATAACCAAGGAGAAGAGTTTACTCAATGTCCAATCAGAGTTGACTCTGAAGTCTGGATTTGGAATCTGGCTCCTCCTGTTGCTACATACATGAGCTTGGATAAGACAGATGGCCTCTGAGCCTCAGTTCCCGCTATATAAAAAAAGGGAGAATAATGGTACCTTTCTTCCAGGGTTGTTCCATTAACATTACCCTGTTGTAAAGTACCTAGCACAGCGCCTGACACCTTTGAAGTGTTCAGTAAATGGAAGCCCTACTTCTGAGGATTAATTCGCTCAGCAAACACTCATGAGCACTCATAAATGATCCTTCCTACATAGGAGGCTGAACCAAGATGGGCTGCAGTCTCAGAGAGGGGAAGACAGCATTACTAAATAGCAACAGAGCAAGGGCTGAGGGACATAAAAGAGGATGAGAGGGAGGCTGCAAGAATCGTAAAAAGAGAAAATCCCTGTTATTGCCAGGGTGTGTATTAGGGAACTGCAGATACAGAAGATCGCCAGGGAAGAGAGACCTGCTGGGCCAGACCTTGAAGGGTAAATGGAGCAGGGGCTGGAAAGAGAGAACATCTTGAGCAAAGGCCCAGAGGGAGGAATGTGGACAATCAGGATTGCTTCTCAAGGCTCCCTGCTGCCCTCTGGTGCCAAGCCCAAAGGAAAATGGCCCCAAATCTGGACGGCAAATTCACGACAGCCACAGCTCCCCAGTCCTGCTCTCCCCATCACAGAGGCTGGGATGTGATCATTAGGTGATTACATTTTTAAGGCCCAAATTGTTTTATTTGTTTCCCTGCCAGCTTTCATGAGACCATCAGTCATTCCCCACACAGATAACATTTCTTATGTACATTGACAGAATAAATTACATGGTTCTCATCCGGCAAATCAACATTACAGGGCAACATTATCTTCTGCAAAATGCTGCCTGGGCACATCATAAATCCTAACCAGGTTTAATACATCTGTCTTGTCATAGATTCATTTTATTGAGAAGTGGGCTTTTTTTTTCTAGATTAATAATCACATTAATAGACGAGATTCTTTGTAGAGGATTGTTTTCTTGGAGAAACCAAAGGGAGAATTTCAGAGCTGCAGAGTTGTGCTACGCTGGAGCTGTAAGACTGGCACTGTCCTGCTGACAACGTCCTCCAGGGCTGGGAACCAGAAACTCCTGGCTCACTGGGGACTTGGGGCCAGCCCATGAGCCCTTCCTCGCCTCTGGTTTCACAGATCTCCAAAAGACAAGTCCAGAAGCTCCCAAGATGGTGACAAAGATGTATTGTTATAAACCAATCAAATTAATATTTCATGAATAACTAGCATGCATGCAAATGACAAACCAGCAGGGGAGAGAAAGCTACCCCCCCATGGAACAATAAGAGAACAATTCAGGTCAGGGGCCTGAGAGTCAGGCTGTCTGCTTGGCCTCCTCCCTCGGTGCTTGGCTGGCTCAGTCACCCTGCGATGGGTGATTGCTGGCCTTGGTCTTTCTCCTCTTCTTGTTGAGTGAGAAAATTGGTCTAGATCAGGTGCTGGAAAACTATGGCCCATAGGCCAAATCCAGCCCATTGCCTGTTTTAGTAAATGAAGTTTCATTTGAATGCAACATGCTCATTCATTTATGTGCTGTCTATGGTTGATTTCACACTACCATGGCAAAGTCGAGTACCAAAGAGAGACCATATGGCCTGCAAAGCCCAAAATATTTATCATGTGGCCCCTTATAGAAAAAGTTTGCCAACCTCTAGTGTGGATAGCTCTTGGTGAACATCTAAGGGCCAAGTTATAGGATCCATACTGAAGTGCTCATCATAACATTGAATGGAGCCTGTTCTAAGTGGGCTTTCCTCACCTCATCTCAGCTAATTCTCAAAACACCACACCAACACTCTATTTTCTATTGCACAGAGAAAAAACCTGAGGCTTCAGATTGTCTTGTGATTTTCCCAAAATCACCCAGAGGAAGAGGTGAGCGGAACCTCAAGCCTGTCTGGAGCCAGCCTCCTTGTCCTTGCCTTTCCAGTGACTTTCCTTGGTGTCACGAAGATGTTAATCAGTGAGGGTAAGCGAAACTTCACCTTCAGGTTTTTGCTCAAAAGTCATATACTCAGGGAGGCCTTCCCAGTGTTTTATACAAAATGACATCCTCACACCACACCCTCTTCCATCTCCCCCTTGTTAGTTTTCTTTATATCACGTAGCTCCATCTGGCTTGTTTACTTATTGCCTACCAGTGCTCCCCACCCTGCTAGAACATAAGCTCCAGGAGGGCAGCATCTGTATCTGTTCTATTCATTGCTGCCTTCCCTGTGCCTAGACTAAAGCCTAGTACATAGTAGGCATTCAATATGTAATTGTTGGCTGAAACAATTAATTAATCTTAATTAATACATCTGAATACATCTTAATACAAAAAATTAATACATCTTAATATTGTCCTACAGCTTGCTAGATTTGGATCACTGGTCATGGTATTTCATTTCTTTAAAGTTGGTTCCTTCTTCTGTAAAACTGGGGTGAAAATACCACCTTTGTTATTGGGTGTTAGAAGAAATAATCAAAAAACAAAACAAAATACAAGAAATACAACAAGTTTCATTCAGAGTCTAGCACAGAGCCTCACGGGCAACAGGTGCTGGGGAGATGCATTCCTTCTTTTTTGAGGATAATGACTAAACCCAAATATTCCCGCACCATGAGACCAAGTCCAAGGAGGCACCCAGGAGGCTCTGGTATCAGACGACAGGGAGAAACTCACCTTGACTACTCACTAACAATGTGACCTAGATAAGTCCCCTCTCTCCTTCTTAGTTTGTTCATCTACAGAATGAGTGATAGTAAAACCGACTTCACAGAGTTGCTTTAGACATTGAATGAGGGAACGCATTAGACCTCTATTGGCACAAGACCTGGCCAGTAGATCTCAGTAAATGTTAATATCAATAAGTATCATGGTAAGAATCCCCAAGAAGGCCATTTGGGAAGGAGGTGTTGGCTCATCCTCAGAACCCTCCGGTCCTTGGCTTCCTGGCAGGTAGTAGATTCCTGACTGATCAGGCCTGAGCAGGTTAATGTGCAACAGTCTCTCCCCATCTCCTTTTTTTAGCACAAAAATCTGTCCTAGCACCTCTCATTATCCACTTCATCAGTCTCAAACCGTTGGCTAATTGCACTCCCCAGCACCCCCCTCCCTCCATGCCTCTTCAACAAGCTCAATAACACACAGCTGCCTCCTTCTATGGGGCTCCACTGGGAAGCTGTAAACAAAATATAGCAGGCAATACCCCAACTGCCTTCTCCATACCCCCTTTCCTTCTGCGACCCCCCTGCTCCTGTCCAAACACCCCATGGCCAGGAATATGTCCCCAGGAGAGCCAAGGGTAGGAGAAACATAGGGAATCAGAGTTGCAGTAAGATTTTGTGGGTTTTTTCTGGCTTTTATGTCTCCAAGATTCTAATTCCTAACTGGTTCGATCCTTGAAAAAGCAAAACACATGAGGCGAGCTTGGCCTTCACCCTAACTTTCTGCCACTGGGCACTTTCCAAACTGTAGCATAGAGAGGGGAGCCCCAAGAGGGAGCAGAGGTATTTCTTGATGGAAGAAACAGAGAGTGGAGTTTGAGGCAGTGGAGGCAGCTGAAATTTGTGGGGCAGATTACAGGAGACATGAAAGTGCATAGAGAAGGAGCACCAGGAATCTGCTTAGGGGCTCCCTTGAGTCTTTAACTGGACATCAAACTGTGCATGTCTAGAGTGAGACTTTGTGCTGCCTGGCGAAGAACAGCTCCTGGCATACTGTGAGCCAGAGATTTTGGAGGTCACAGCGCTTGGGAGGCAGTGAGACCAGCCAGAGTGGAGAGATCTTTCTAAACACCCTGGGCATTCAGCAGACTCAAGGAAGGTCACGCATCAAGGACTAGTCTACACCCACCCAATCAAAGCCTAAAATCAGGCCATGACAGAATCAAGCTGATTCACCATCACATTAACTGCCTCCCAAAGTAAAAACATAACATGCTTTAAAGAAAGGCAATAAAAATTCAGGTCTCCATAATACAGCATCCACAATGTCCTGTATACAATTTTTAAAATGCAGGAAAATGTAACCTATAACCAAGAGAAAAATTTATCAGATTTATCAGTAGAAAGAGGCCTAGAGGTGGCACAGTGGTTGGAAATGGCAGTAAAGAATTTTAAACCAGCCATTAAAAATATGTTTCGGAATTTAAAACAGTATATACGTAATGAGCAAAACCAATGGGGATTCTCAACAGAAACATTGAAACTATAAAAGGAACCAAACGGAAATTATGGAACTGAATAATGAAATATCAGGAATGAAAAATTACCTAGATGAATTTAAAAATACCATATGATTTCACTAATAAGTGAAATCTAAAGAACAAGATAAATGAACAAACAAAATTGAAACAGACTCATAGATACAGAGATCAGACTCATGGCTGCCAGATGGGAGGAGATTAGGGGGATGGGTGAGAAAGGTAAAGGAATTAAGAAGTACAAGTGGGTAGTTACAAAATAGCCATGTGGGTGTAAAGTGTGGCATAGAAAATATAGTCAATGACATTATAATAACTATGTATGGTGCCAGGTGGGTACTGGAAATATGGGGGACACTTTGTAAGAAATATGATTGTCTAACTACTATGCTGTACACCTGACACTAATATAAAACAATATTGAATGTAAACTGTGATTGAAAAATTTTTACATTTTGGAAACTAAAAGAAAAGATAAGTGATTTCTAAAACACAGCACTTGAACCATGAAAACTGAAGTACTCAGAAGGGGAAAAAAAGGTGGAAAAATAGAATAGAACTTCAGTGGCATATGGAACAATACCAAGGAGCATGACAGAAGGGAAAAAAAAAAGAGATTGGGGCTAAAAAATTTTTTTGAAAACAAATATTTACTATATAAGAGATTGAGAAGACAAGCCACGGACTGGGAGAAAATATATGCAAAAAACATACTTGCTAAAGGGCTATTATTTGAAATATACCCCCAAAAAAACCTCTTTAAAATGAACAATTAAAAAAAGTTTAACATGGGCAAAATACCTGAACAGACACATCTCCACAGACGATATAGAGATGGTCAATAAGCACATGAAGAGATGCTCTACATAGTCCATCACCCTGTGAGTCTACACTCAGAAAGAATAAACACATCAAAATAAAGGTGAAATAAAAACATTTTGAAATAAACCAAAACAGGGAGAATTCACCCTCAGTAAATGTGCACCAAAGAAATGCTAAGGGAAGGTCTTCGGGCTGAGGAGGAATGGAACCAGATGGGGACTGAGAAACCCTTAATTTCTTTACAAGAAAAATGACTGTTTAAAAGCAAAAATAATAATACTGTACTGTGGGAATTAACACATGTGAACATAAAATGTCAAAGGTAGAACAAAGGAGGGAGAGAAAGGAAGTCTACTGTTATAAGATCATCGTATATGAAGTAAAGTAATTTTAGCTCAAGGTAAACTTTGATTATTTGAGTGCATCTTGCCATCCCAGAGCAACAATTTAACAAGAGATGTTAGATAAAAAAATGTAGATAAAGTAAAGATAGAATACAAAAAATTTTCAAGAACTCAAAAAAGCAAGAAAAGAGGGAAGAAAATTAAAAATAACAAAGGGGAAAAATAGATATCAAATAGCAAAATAGTACTTTTCCATTTAACGAAATTAATAATTACATCAAACACAAGTGAGTTAAACACTCCATTTAAAAGGCAGAAATTGTCTGACAATAAAAAAAAGCAAGATCTAACTACATTCTTTTATAAGACATGGACATTAAATATAAAAACAGAGAGGTTAAAAGTGAAAAAATGGGGAAAAAGACTTGACATGCAACGCTAATGAAAAGAAAGCTGAAGTGGGCATACTAATATCACACAAAGTAGATTCAAAATAAGGAGGGATATTTCATATTATAAAAAGTCAAATAATCAAGAAGACAGGACAATCCTAAAGGTGTTTGTATCTAATAACAGCTTCAAAATACATGAAGCAGAAACTCACAGATCTAAACATCTGGATGTTTCACTATATGTGAATTGTATCTCGGTAAAAATTTAAAATATATATTTGTAGAAATAAAAAGCAAAGACAGGATCTCCAGCACAGAAATACCTCTGGGGCTCAAGGTCAAGACCTAACCAGCAGCCCAGAAGTCTTGACCCAGAGTCCCAGAAGGTTAGACCAGAGCTCTCGGGTCCCTCCTGCCTGAAGCCAGGGAGGAACCCAGGCAGCTGGCTCAGGACAGAGCCAGCGGTCACAGGAGAGAGATCAGCCTCAGCTGGGAGGGAAGAGAGGAGCAAGGACAGGGAGCTAGTAAGAGCCTCCCAGCCATCGTGGACTATGAGGTAGCACAGGAGAAGGAACAGACTAGGAGTTCTCTCTGCACTTTTGTTTTCCTCCTAATACTTACTCCAATTTGTAATCATTGCATTTATCTGTGTCCCCTGTTCGGTTTCTCTCTCTTCCTGGGCCTGTAAATCCCATTAGGGCAGGGACAACGTCACCTCGTCACCTCGTTCTCCATCTAATCCTAAGCCTCGGGCCATGGTGCGTGACCTATAGAAGGACCCTTGATAATTGCTCATTGGCTATATAAATAGATAAGGAAATTAAAGAAAGAGAGGAGGGGGGAGAGATGAAGGGAGGGGCAGGAGGGGAATGGAAAGAAGGGAGAAACAGTGCAGGTCAATGTCCCACTCTCCCCAGAAGGGTGAAGGCAGTGTCATAAATAACGTGAAGTCAACATACAAATCCTCGGGTCTAAGTTTCCCAGTAACCCCCACCCTCCCCAGGCCCTTACTAGGCTGCCCTGCTCCTATTCCTGCCCGGCCACCTGAGGCCCTGACCTCAGCGAGACCCGGAGGACCGTGCATCTCGGCCAAGACCCTCGGCAGCTCCCCCAGCACATCCTTCCTGACTTCAGTGCATCCTGCACGACATCAGACCTCCGTCTGCAGGAGCACCTTCTCAGCTCCACAAGCAAGGAATCGACAGTCAGTAATCGGAGACTCTCTCCCTAATTTTCTGCCCCCCTCACCCCGTCTCCACAATGGACCGCTTCCCAGACAATAGCCATCATCACTGCCTTTGTGCTGGCCCAGGCATCTTGAAATTGAGTCTCCGATCTTTTTGCAGACACGCACAGGAAATGAAAAATCCACGCTGGTCCCTACTGACTCACTGGCAGTTAAATCCAAAGCACGCGGGGTGCCTGCTCCCTGGGGAACCGAGGGGCAGATGATCTGGGATGCCCTTGGCAGGGAGAGGTCCAGCGCGGATGGCCAGCCTTGCAGGGTAAGACCAGCAAAACCCCCTACATGTATTGTCCACCCACTTCCGTTGGGGCAGGACCTGATCAGGTGGGGTCATGCCTGGAAAACCTGGGGACCCCAGAATCCCAGAGTCCTGTCTACAGGGAGCCCCCTTGCTTCCCAGCAGAACAAAGGACTCAGGGAACTAGAAATCCTCAGAAAGACGAAGGAGACCATAGAGGCTCCCCCACCCCACCCCCCAGGAAAAAGCCCTTGAAAGCCAGAAGCTGTTTATCCTGCGGGAGGAGGCGCCCTCTTGTCCGTTTGCCCAAGGGCAGCCTGCAGATGCTTCTGACTCACGCTTCTGAAAATGTCACTGCTCCTGCCTGAGACTCTGGCCACGAGTACACAGCGGTGATAAACACCATCCTCAATAGTTTGAGACAGTTAGGGAAATGTGGTTATGAATGGGGCATTAGGCAAAACAGAGGATTTATTGTTAACTTCATTAGGTGTGATAATGCCTAGTTATTTAAAAAGAAATCTATATTTTAAAAAAAAACGTATCCTGCAGGGGTATAATGGCACAATATCTGGGATTTGCTTTAAAATGCTTTCGTACAGAAAAAGAAAAAGAAAAGGAAAACTAGCATAAGGCAGAATCCAAGTTCAGGGAGATGAGGTACTAGGATCGATTAAGGATGTCTGCCCTAGGCAGGGAATTTGCAGCACGGGTGGAAGGGGGAGGGGAGAACAGGAATGCAGCACCATGTTTGCCCTCCTGGCTGCCCCTCGTCTGCCCCTCGTCTGCCCGACAAATGTCTACTTTGCCTTTCAGGCCTGCTTCACAGAATACCTTAGGGACACATTGATTAACTAGGAGTTAATGCATTCATAAACAATTCAGCCTTGTTTATTTATTGTTTCTGCTCTGGGACAAGCCAAAAATGAGAACTATCAGGGCCTTAACAGTTGTTATTATTAATTGAATTGTATATGAAAGTACAGATTTCATACTTCAGACTCAACTAAATGAGTTCCCCTTTCCTTACTTTCAAGCGGGAAGTGATATAAATAGCTGGCATTTTTGGATGTCTACCATGTGCCAGGCACTGTGCCGAGTGCTGCATCATCTCAATCATCACAACGACCACATGAGCTAAGGTTGTGTTACCCCCCTATTTCAGACCTGAGCTGGAATCACTTGCACAAGGTCACGCAAGGGTAAGCAGCTGAGTCAGGCTCTCTGATGCTACAGGCAGCACTCAGATGTTAAATTCTTCCACCTGCTGTGCAATGTGTGGCCAAGGGGCTTGTAAATCTTTTACCCATAGAAAAGAGCTGGGACCTTCTGCACTGGAGAGCCAGAGAGAAAAGAGACCAGGTTCCAAAGGACAGCTGCTTGAGAGCCCTGTATCCCAGGGTTATTGCTCTGCCCCAGGCAAGAGAGGCAAAGAGGAAACACTCTGTGGGAGGGGCTTTCCCAGCTGGGGAGAGGAGCACCGCCCTGGCCCAGGGTGCTCAGAGCAGCTGCTGGGAAGCCACCTGGGAGGGACTGTGCTGCAAGGTTCCAGGTGGCTGGGGCCACTTCCATGAACACTCAGCCCAGCAAAATGATGGGTGACAATGGGGAATGCAATCAGTGAAGCTGGGAATCCAAATTTTGGGCTCTGTTAATACAATTCTACTTGGGTACAATCCTTAGTTGGGGGGGGTTTCTTGTTACACGATGAAAATTTGAATCACAGGTGTTGCATGAGTCTGGTTATTTCTGTGGGATTTACATTTGTGTCAGTAACTAAATATCTTACCTGATGTGAGATTGGGAGGAATGTGCTGGCAACACAAAATACAAAATCCCAAAGTCGGCATTGAATGTATGTTTCATGCAAAGAATCAGATACTCTGACTGAAATAAAATTTGTTTAGAAATAAGATTGTTATTCTATAATTCTGTGTTATTTTCTTCTGTTTTATTTATTTTTTTTCTTTAAGAAAGGGCCGTGATTTTCCCAGAAATTGATGAGAATTGCTTATAATGATGTAGAGGTGGTTAGTGAAAGTATTATGAATGAGCTGAAACTGAAACAGGTCAGGGACTACATCTGAAATGTTGGGAATGAGACACGCGCTCATGGAAGTTGTCCAGTTTGAACTGTCTCAGTGAGTGTATCCAATTGCAACTCTGGTGCAGTAGAACTAACCTGCTACATACCTAATCTTTGTTTTGGTTGTGGTCTTTGATAGCCTTCTCTGGCCTTGGTTCTCCCTTAAGGAACTGGGGAAATACTAAACTACAGGAACAGATTGCTAAGACATTAGAATTAGCACCAGAACTCCATTCAAGATTCCCAGGTCTATAGCCTTCCAAAACAGCCTTCCCAAGGTTTATTAGCCTTTCCCTTAAATCCAGATAGCCCTGTACAAGTCCTCAAACTGCTTGACTGGAAAAAAGCCTCACCCTTTAGCAGGCTCTCTCCCCAAGAATCTCTGAAAATCCCTGAGAAATTCTTCCAGTTGCATACCCCACAAAGCAACCCTGATTGTTGTGAACATCAGGAAGCTGTCTGACTTCTGATCAACTTGTTTCTTCCTTCCTGTGTTGCATTTCTCCTTGTTATCTCTGCTCTCTTAAAAATCCCATGCTAAATTCCCTCAGAGCACCCCTAAGACCAAGTTGTAACATTTGACCAAATTGTAACATTTAACCAAATGTTACTGAAGACTTGGGGGGAGTGAAAGAGAATTATGATGCATAGCCCTGTTTCCTTTGTTGGTCTCTAGCCTGATGCTGCCTTACCAGGGCCACCACCTCCGCCTTCACAGCAGAAATGCTCTGTCTCTGTCTTCCCTACATGAGTGCAGATCCTCGCTCCCATCCCGGTCTTCTCTGGGGTCTAGCAATGGGGAGGACAAAAGGACATCCAGTCTCCACAGACATGTCAAGTGTCTCCCACCCAAAGTAAGGACACAGTGTCAACACCATCGTGATAGCTGTTTAATTCCTCACTGTCCCCACAACTCCATTTCAGAAAAGAATGCTTCGTCTTTCCATTGTGAATCCAGAAGTCCCATTAAAGGATTTGTCTTAAATTAGGGTGTAATTTGTCTTCAATGTCGCAAATATCACCTGGGTGAAACTCAAAGTCCGTAGTGTTTAAAAGAGCACTTTTTCCTGACACTTCCAATCATCAGCATTGGGGTCTGCCTTTATAATTTGGAAATTATCTCCAAACACAGTACCTGGGAGGGATCTGTGGTGCCTAAACCACTCCCCCTCTTTGTGGTCTGTCCTCCTGCACTTAAGTCTTCCTAAGGGTCACACCCCATGTTTGCTCCCCTGTGCCCCAGAAATGGCTCTTTACAGGACAGGACACTGCCCGGCTGGGCCCAAGGTCCCTGGAGGAACCAATAGTTTTGGATCAGGTTGGTGATGCAAACTAAAGGAAAAGGCCTTTGAGCGCTACTGGAAGCAGCATTTGTGGTCTAAGGAGAAACAGCTGTGAACGTGGCTGTGCCAAAACAAACAAAAAACCAATGCAGTACAATTTAGCCCACACGGAAGGAAGAGAGGGCAGAACTCTGGACAGCACCCCAACGCCAGCATCTTTTTAGACTGTTTTGCTCTCACTGCTCTCTGTGGTGCTCCCCGCGCGCCTTAGCCTTGGTGTGCCCCTGGGGAAAAGTTTGAGTTTTCTCTTTTTAAAACATGTCTACCTCCTTGCCCTAATGTGTCTTAATTCATGCTTCTCAAACGAGGGAATGTTTCCCCTTCCCCGAGGGATATGCGGCAATGTGCTAGAGGGTTCCTGAAGCCACGCTGAGCCTATCCAGGGTACCTGGATTTAACTAAAACAAGGGCTGGGGGTGGGGTGCGGCGGGTTCTATTTTGAATTGTTGCATTCCTGCATGTCTTTATCACCAGGCAAAATCAGCAGCCTCTTGCTTTTCCATTTCATCTAATTTCATGTGTTTCCATGAAAGCTTGGAGGGATTTTTTTTTTTTAACTTTTTAGTCAAAGTAATGGACGAACATAATTTTAAAATCAAATCATACAAAAAACTTTTCATAAAAGAAACACACTGGTCTGCCCTATCCCACTCTATCTCCCAGCCTGGCTACAGGAACGTAACGATTTATAACTCTTAATAATTCTTGCAGCTGTTTTTTTTTTTTCCTGCTTGCTACCTCCATATTTCTAAATAATATGTTTTAAACTGCTATTTATTGATCCATAAATTTCAGGCATTCGCTATTGATTTTGAATGAGGATGGATGTAGGTTTGGCTCCTTCATTCCTCCAATCCGCAGTGCCCCATACAACTATTTCTTTATTTTTTGTTAAGTAATTTATGTTGTAAAATAGATGTTTGCTGCTTGGTGGCCACCAAACATCCATCCTTTTTTCTCTTTTAACTGTACCTCTGTTTCCATTTGGGAACCGGTTATTCCCCTGCACAGTGGCAACTTGCCCCATCTCAGCCAAGCAGGCGGGTCCTGATTGGCTGAACCCCTTCCCCACAGCTATGATGATTGGTTAAAAAAAAGGGAGGGCATGAAACCCAATATCTGACCCAAGAGAGGTTTTCTGGAGGAAATTGGGACAGAAATTTCTTGTTCTTCTGCAAAAACCGCTTAAGAATTATTTTCTCCCTGATGGACATGAACAAAGAAGCATGAAGCCCCTAAAAAGTGCTGGAAGCCAACCATAAGGAAAGCCAGTCTTATTTTGAATATATACTGCAAAAGGCAAAGGGGAAAGATGGAAATTAAATATTTTAGAGAGCCTCAAGATCAAGCCCCATCTCCAGCCTAAAGTAACTTCAAAGTTGCCAATCGTGTGAGTGAAAGACTATAATTCCCTTTATGGCTTAAGCCACTTTGAGTTCTCATTTACTTGCAAAGGAAAGATTCCTCACTGATGTAAGGGTTTGTACCATTATGATTACGCAGCAAATTATTTATGGTTTCACTGCAGAGCTGAGCAGTGTATGATTGCATATCCTTTCATGTAAGGCATTTTGTGTTTTTTAAAAAATTAATTACTATTTTCACTTGCAAAATGTTCCATATGCATGTTCTTAATTCTTTGCACATACTCATCTCCAACCTGCTCCTTCTCTCCTGGCTTGTGGCTCTCTCGGCTGTCAACCTGTGTCTTCTCTTCAGCACTGTCCTGATTGAATCTGTTTCCTGGATGCAATTGGATTACTCAAGGACTTGCTGGAACATTGTCTCAATGCTTTCCATGAAAGAGTTTCAAGCAGGCAAATTGCCTATGGATGGGTGAAGATGTCTTCATTCTACCCTCACACTGCATGGGATAGCCTGGCAGGATATAAAACTTCCAGTTGCTAATTATATTCCATAAGATTTTATTTCTTTGTGTATGATCTCTTTTGCATTATTTTGCTCTTTGGATTTTTTAGGGGACCTCCTAATCCTAGGTTTGAAAGCCTCTCCAGCTTCTTCTTACCGTTCTCATATTTGCCAATCCCTTATCTTTTTGTTTTGCTTTATGTCATAGTTCCTTGACTTTGTCTTCTACCCATCTTTAAAATTTGAACGATCATTTTTATTTCCATGAGATCTTTCTACCTTCTTGTTTTTGTTTCATAAATGCAACACCATCTATTTATTAGAACTGGATTGGTAAAACATTTCAGAAGTTTTCTTCTGTCCTTTGTAGTATCTCTGCTTCTCCTAGATTGCTCTTTTCAATTTTGTTTTTATTTTTGTTTCTTTCAAAATACAGATTTCCCTCATTCATCTTATGGTCTTTGATTGCCTGTCTGTACTTAAGAACTGGCTAAAAATTCAGAGGCCCAAACAAGATTCATGCACTTCAGGCTTTTATCAGAGAGATGAGGAAGGAAGCTAATCAATGCATGGGTGGATGCCCAAAGTATCAATGTTTGGAGGTCTTTTCTCCAGGGAAATTTAGTTTGTCCAGAGAAAAACCTTTTTTCTTGCCTACCTTGTCGGGGGTCAGGGTAGTCTGTATGCCAAAGAGGATAAAGCAAGGCTGATGATGGAATTATCTCATCTGTAGACCTTCAGTTAATTTTGCTGACCTACAGTTCTAAACTTTCTGGGTTTAATTTCTCCAGAGAATAAACTTCCAGTCTTCTTTTGGTAGTGGCTGGGATGAGCGGGTATAAATCTATCTGCTGGCACTGTGTGCACAGAAGTGGGAAACGGGTTTGGGGAGGGGGTTCCACTCTTTCGCAGAGAGTCCTAAAAAATCCTCTAGTTTGTAGCTCCACCCCTCACCCCCATCCTGCTCAGTAACCAGTGCCTCTGCCTCCTGGGCCTTTCCAGAATTCCATGGGATGGATCTGCTCACTTCTCACTCATATCCCAGTCTGCACACGCTGGATACTGAAGTGTTTGTGTTATACAGGCAGAGATTAGAAAATAAGTACCTTCTAGGAGCCCAGCTGAATTAACAAAATAGATTTAGGATTAGGACTAGTGATCTCTAAGTAATTAAGAAAGTTGCAAAGACTTCAGAGAGCACAGTTAACCCTAAAATCACATCACTGGCTCACAGGGCTAGTCCAGGCCCATAAAGAAAGAAAAGCTGTGAGGTGACATCTGCTAGGAGGTCAAAGAAAAATTTATACCTAGAGTTTTGAAAGTAAGTCTATCATCTTTTTTAACTTCTAATACATAAAGCTTCATTGTAAGAATTATTCAACTTTCTAACAAAAATATAATCCATTAAATGTTTTATTTGTAAAATGTGGCAATGTGCTTATTTCAACACCCTACCACCATAAATTTCCAGATAATCCCAAAATTGTTCATCTATGGCTTTGGTTTCATTGTTCTTATATTATTTCATAATGCAATCATTCAAAGTTACATCTTAAAATGAGATCATGGATCAGTGGTTAAAAATAGAAAGTCTAAAGTGTAAGTTTGAAATTAGTGAAATATCCCAGCCAGATAATGAAGAAAATTCAGACACCGAAGCACCCGGGGTGTGGTGACCTCGTCCTAGTCACTATAGTTCCCCATGAGGGTTTAAGAACGAAAAATATAGCAGAAATTGGGGGCAGGGGATAAAAGATGGCTTAAAGTTTGTCTTAAATATGAATGTTATTATTACAGACTGCCACTAAACCTAAAGTTTAGCATCTATATTTTTGAAAAGCCTGGAGCAATAGCTGCATGAATTCATCACTCTTAAAGGGGCTATCCCCAAACCCAAATGCTGGTGCGGGTGCATTGAAAGTGGATCTCCCCTGCATTACCAGATGGATTGCGAAATGGCACAGCCACTCGGGAAAATAGTTTGTCAGCTCCTTAAACTACAAAACATACACTTACCATTTGACCCAGCAATCACACCCCTGGGCATTTGTCTCAGAGAAATGAAACTTGTGTCCACACAAAATCCTATACTTGCTTGTTCTTACTAGGCTTCTTTGTAAAGCCCAAAACTGGACACAACCAGAGTGTCCTACAATCAATTAATGATTTTTTAAAAAATCTGTGTTACAGTCACACCATGGAATACTAGTTATCAATAAGAAGGGATGGACTATCAATACACACAGCAACCTGGATGGATCACAAGGGCGTTATGCTGGGGGTGGCTAGGGAGCGGGAATTCATCTCAAATGTCACATACCATATGATTCCACTCATCTAAAATTCCCAAAATAACAAAACTACAGATATGGAGAATAGATTTGCGGTTGCTGGGGGTTATGGAAGGAGAGAGAATAGGCAGGACAGTCGCTGCGACTGTAAAGGGACAGCACAAGGTGTCTTTGTGGTGATGGAACCGTTCTGCATCACGATTATGGGTATGGTTCTATAAGTCAATACATGATATAAGATCGCATAGAACTAAATACGCACGAGCATGCGCACACAGCCACATACACAGTGAGGGCATTCACCACGCGCAAACTGCACAAGGTCTGTGGGTTGTACGCCCGCCCACCTCCTGGTTTTGAAGTTGTGTTACAGTTATCTAAGATGCTGCCTTTGGGAGAGACTGAGTGAAGCCTGCAGGGGTCGTCTACATACTATTTTTGCAACTTCCTGTGAATGTATAGTGGTTTTAAAATGTATAAATTAAAATGAAATAATAGCTCAAGATGTGACATTCAGAAAAGTTGGTGGAATGACAACAGAGAAGGATGACAACATCTGCCTGTTTAACATCTAGGGAAATAGAAAAAAGTATTCTTTCCCCCTAAAGCAAAAATTCACTAGCAACAATCCAACTAGAAAATGGGTATCCTACACTCGGCACCACAAACTTCAAATAGCAATAACCAGGGAAAGAAAATAACATAATTGATATAAAGAAGAGAGGCACAGTTCCTAAGTCCATCCCCACTACCCAGAAGCAGGACAGAGGAAAAAATCCAAGTGAACAAAATGGTGCCTCATTGTACAGTCTCTCTGGCACGCTCCCATAAGGAAGAACTAAAAGTGTGATTTTGAGTGAAAAGCCAGGAAAACACTGTCTTTAATCCTCAAGAGTAAAGCTCCCTATACCTGAATATAGTAGGGCTCAGGAAGGAGGTGTTGTTGGACTTGTCACATGGAGGGGAACACTGCTGAGTTGGAGGAAGATGCCCAAGACTATGGGAGATGGACACTTCCCAGACCACCTGGTACAGAGTCTATGATGAGGCCTTGGAAGACAGCAGGAAAGCCTCCTCTCAGGAATGTGCATGGCAGCCGGGCTCCCCTCCTCCTCTTATGGAACCTTCATATTATGGAAAAATAGACCAAGAATCTGGGAGAGTGAAAATTGCTACAAACTCTTTGATACTCCCCCCATTGATAAATAGGGTCTATGTTCTTCTCCTCAAATCTGGGTGGGCTCTATAATGGATGCGACTTATAGTACAATTTGGAAGTGACCCTGTGCCAATTTCCAGGCCCAGGCCTTAAGAGACTGGCAGGTTCCACTTTCTGGAATAATCGCTTTTGGAGCCCTGAGCCACCATGTAAGAAATCCAACCATCCAGCTTGGAGAGACGATGTTGAAAGGCCCAAGGTTTACGAGAGGAGGGAGAGGGGTCCAGCTGGGCCCAGTTTTCAACCTTTCACCAAGACACCGGGCATGTAGATATAGCCACTTCACACACTTCAGACTAGACCAATGAAAATCCAAATACAATTGAATGACCCCAGTCAGTGCCACACGGAGTAGAAGAACCACACAGCCAAGCCCTGCCTGACTCCTGGCCCATAAAGCCATGAGATAAAATAAAATGCTTGTTGTATTGGGACAGTTTGTTACACTGGAAGAGTCAGCTGTGCCGGTCCCCAAACTAAAACCTGAAGAGAGAAAGACAAGTTGGTCCCTGTCCTGTTGAGGTGAATATAGTAGGGGCTCATACAGGCAGGATGTCCACCTTGAACCCAACAAGAGCAACCATTCAAATGTATAAATCATTTCACACATTGTGTGGGAGTTAAATATAGATGGTGTGTCTTGTTACCTTGATCAGTGACAACTGGGTGCCCAAGCGAGGAAGTGGGATCTGGAGGGGAGCTCATCAGAGTTTTTTGAGGCTTTTGAGGTTGCTATGCCCTAAGAAGAGCTCCTTAGATATCTTATGTTTGCCGTCTGAGGCCAGTGCCCCCTCGGCACCTAGCTGACCAAGGAAACTACGCTATGGATGTCTCCTTCATGTTGTCTCACTGTCATATCCCAAGCTAAGTAATCTGTGTAACAGTGCTGCTGTTTCTCAAGCTGACTGTGAAACTGTGCTAGGTATGCAACTGTGCTACCGAGGCAAACTGTGAAATGGCAGTCCCCCTAGGAGCTGGGTCATTATTGCACAATTCACTTTTCTGGTTTGTCTCAGAAAGGCATTGAGCAGAACTCATCCTCACTGAGTTAGAAAAAATAGGTACGGTTGGAGCTGCCCACATTAAGCAGGAGGCTGCTAATATGTGGCACAGTCACCAGCTGACCATGCACACAAAACAAGCAGGAGGAAGAGAAGGAGCAGAAGGAGGCGGCAAAAAAGAGGAAAGTAGAGGACAAGAAAAAACTGACAGTAAACATTAAATATCCTGACAGAGGAAATAAAAGTCAAAGACTTCAACCTGGAAAAAGTATAACTTCAAAAATAAACCTTCTATGAGTGGTAATTGCTATAGGAGATCTTAATAAGAGTATGAGTTAATAATATAGAACCATGAAGACAAGAGATCAAATAGCAGAATTAGATGAAAAGGAAAAATGGGGACCTAAGGGCAGAAAATCAAAAACCAGAACAGCATATATGGTAACAGAAAGAGACTTAACTTTGGGTGTTGAGCACACAATATATACAGATGGTGTATTATAGAATTGTATTCTTGAAACTTATATAATCTTATTCACCAGTGTTACCCCAGTAAGTTTAATAAAAAAAAATTTTTTTTAAAGAACCAAAACAGCAACATATGATTCAACAAATAAATTAAAAAGAAGAAGGAATGGGGTTTAAATTTAATTAATGATACGAAGAAAAACACCATCCCAGGGCAATAAGAGAAGAAATGCAATGAGGGTTAGAACAAAAATGGGCTAAAAGAAGAAGGATTTTTGTCCCTGACATAAAGAAACCAACCATATGTAAGACAGAAATAACTCAGGGTTACAATACAGGGGAAGTTCCCTAAGAAAAAAGAGCTGAGTTTTGGGATTTAAAAGGCATACCAAGGGAAAAAATGTTATAGAGTGTCCAAATTAAGACACAATCAACTTTATCAAACATCAGAAGTGAAGAGATAACTCTTCAAAGCCTTCAGAGAGATAAAAGAAGTCACCTCAGACTTCTCCATAGCAACTTCAATGAAAGAAAAAAAAGAGAGAGAAGTACCTAAAAAAATCTGAGGGAAAGAACACACAGCATAAGAATATTATACCCAGCCAAATTATCATGCAAAGGCAAACGCTGATGTCCTCTAGCATGAGGAAACTCAAGGAATATAACACCTCTGAGTCCTTCCTGCAAGAGCCTTCTGTGTTGAAACTCAAGCACACAAGAGGGAGTCAAAATAAAGGGTGTAGAGATAGTAACACTGAGAAAAAGCCTCATGGTGAGCACCAAATCCATGTAAATATTAAGCTATACCATAAATTGTCTATAACATCTACTTTATAAATATTAGCAAAGTAAAAGAGTAAGGGAAGAGATTGAAAGGCAGTGTGAGGAGCTAATTACTTTATCTAAGATGTGATAAGGCTTCTGTCCACAAAATAAAAAACTGTAACATGTAAGTATGATCTATACAGTGATTTCTATCTTTTAATGCTTTCCATATCTTAATCTAGAAGGCACTTTGGGAACTTGTATATCTCAGAGTGAGGAAATAGTTTTTGAAGTTCAGTATGTCCTCAGTTTCACCTCAGTTTTTTTATAACTATTGAATTAAAATAAAATTAATTTTAACATTTTATTTTATAATAGTATATATAACAAAATCTGTCTCTTATAAAACTGTTTTTATCAATCAATCTTTCTGTCTGTACATTGATAAGAGAAATGGTTGATATTGTGTCCAAAATATTAAAATTACTTACTTCTGGATGGTAGGATTTGGGATGGTTTGTTGTCTTCTTTAAAAAAATTTTCTATGATCTTCAACTTTTAAAGTAGGGTGTGTTATTTTATTATATACCCAAATAATAATAACATTTTAGAATAATAAAATTTTAGAATAAATAAAAGAATAATAAAATTATTTTTGAATAACAACAAATCCCCATAGGTACATGTATAATGTTAATTAATGGACTTTTTGAAACTTATAAAAAGAGAAGGTATTGTACAGTGAAAAACACAAGCAAACAAATAAAGTATCTAAAGCCTCCCTTAAGGTCAGTTTGAAATCACCTTGGGTGCAGAAAACATTAGTGTGGCAACTGTGACATGGAAATTTGTGAAGTCTTCCACATTTTTGGAGCAGTTGCCATGGAAAACAGTATGGAAGTCCCTCAAAAAATTAAAAACAGAGTGACCATATGATCTAGCAATTCCACTTTTGGATACATACCCAAAAGAATCAAAAGCAGGGTTTCAAAGAGATATTTGTACACTCATGTTCATAGCAGCACTGTTTACAATAGACAAAAGGTGAAAGCAATCCAAATGTCCATCAACTGATGAATTTTGTTTATACAAAATGCAGTATATACAAGCAATGAAATATTATTCAGCCTTAAAAAGGAACTCAGTAGGGTGGAAAAGGTGAAAGGGTTAAGAAGCACAAAATGGTAGTTACAAAATAGTCACAGGGATACAAAGTACAACATAGGGAATACAGTCAATAATATTCTAATGATTATGTATGGCATCAGGAGCGTACTCGACCTATCGGTGGGATCACTTTGTACGTTATATAAATCACTGTGTTGTATACCTGACATGAATATAATATTGCCAACTATAATTTTTTTAAATTTTAAATTATTTTTAAAAAGGAACTCAGTAAAAAGAAAAGCCTGCCACATGTTATGACACGAATGAACATTGAAGAAATTACTTTAAGTAAAATAATCAAGTAACAAAAAGAAAAACAATGTATTATTCCATTCATATGAGGTACCTGAAGTAGTCAAATTCCAAGAGACAGAAAGTAAGGTGGTGGTTGCCAGGGGCTGGGAGAGGAAGGAATGGGGAGCGATTGTTTGAACTGGGCACAAATTTTCAGTGAGGAAAAATGATTGCGTTCGGGTGGCTGCACAACAGCGTCGATGTGCTTCCTGCCATGAAGCGTTCGCTTGAAAATGGTCAAAATGGTCCATTTTATGTTATGTATATTTTACCACAATTTTTTGAAATCACCTTAGAAGGAAAATCCCACGTAACGGGGGACGAGGGAGAACACGAGGGACTGGACTATACAAAGCTGAAGGTTTGGGCTCCAAGAGGCAGACAAGCCGGAAAGGCTTCTTACAGGCTGCACCATACAAGAAAGAATGTGTTTTAATGTGTTCGAAAGCCATGTCCGAAAAACCAGCCAGGGGACTGGGGTTAAGTGTGCTCCTTATCTTAGAGTCATGTGACTGTGCATATGTTGCCGTTTTGGGCATATTATTGATCTTTGTTCACTATATTTACAATGATGCCTGTAAGACATGAAATGTAAATTGCTTAATGGTGAATTGCCTGGTTAAGAAAATTTCAACAAGATAATATGAGTTTCTGAGCAAATCATGGAATTGACTAGAGAAAGCGAAAAGATGGAGGTAAAATTCTGACAGGCACAAGTGCAGGAGTGGCCCTCGCAGGCTCAGGCACATCCTGAATGAGCCGGAACCATTGTCTCCATTCCCTGAACGCTTCACCTCAAAGGGTCGACCTCTTGATTTCTTTAGTGCCCTCGATGGGGCAGTCAAATGGGTAAATTTTGTAATAAGGGGTGGTTTAAATACTTACCTTGTGAAAAGAGCCTTGAAAAGCTTATTCTGCCTCACTAATTAATATACACTGGTTCTGTGAAGAGAGTTGCTGGCCAGTGTTTCAGAGACGTCAAAACCTCGTGTGAAAACATCACTAGGTTTTGAGCTGAATGAGTTTGTGGTTCACTTTAATGATAAAGTGACTCACAAAACCAGCTTATGTAGCAAGTATTTTTTTTTCAAGGTTGAACACACTCAATCAAAATCTGTGAGGTCAAACTGTGGAGGTGCACTATTAATAATCATACCAAGGCATGGTATTAATTATAGGGACTCCCAGAACTTCAGGCAAACTGGCTCTCCACTTGCTGACACAGACTTAAGGCAAAATAATCAAAGAACCCAACATCTGCAAAAATGCTTGATCTGTTTGTTTCTTTCTTACCTACATCATTGTCTTAGTAAATGAGACTGAACATCTGCTTCCAGAAAGATAGCATAGATATCCTTTATCCTATTCCTCCAGCTAAGTATAGCTAAAACCTTGACATGATATATGAAACAAACATAAGACTCTGAAAGTTGTAGACATTGGCCAGGGGCTTCAGAACACAAGGAATGACTCAGCTGTGAACTCCCTGCATTTACTTTTTGCCTCCTGTATCCCACTAGATGTTGGAGTTAAAGACAAACTGGAAATGTCAGAGAGCGTGGAGAAAAGAAGAGCCTGCTCTTTCTAGACAAAAACCAAGAAAGGGGCAGCTTAGCAAGACAGACAACTTCTAGAAAATAACTGCTCTGTTCCAGCTAAACATCATAGGAATACTTTGACCCCATCTCCACCACCACCACCAGCAAGTGCTAAATTGGAAGCCTAGACTTTCATCCTCACCCAGCTGTAATGAGTTGCTCAGCCCTCTCCCATCCCTGCCCCTTCAGTGGTATCAAAAAAACCCAAGTGGGGAGGACTTCTGGACAAGATGGCAGTGTGGACAGACATGGCTCACCTCTTCACACAACCACACCAAAGCTACAACTAAAATATAGAACTACCATCACTCGGAACCATCAGAAATTGAATTGAATGGAAGTCTGACAACTACAGAATTAAAGAAACCACACCCATCCAGACTGGTAGCAGGGGTGTAGACATGAAATGAGCTGGTCCCTCACCCATGTTCAGTGGATAAAAATTCAGGAGGGATATCTTGGGAGTAAGGAGTCCCAGACCCACACCAGGCCCCCCAGCCCAGGGTTCCAGTGCCAGGAAGATAAGTCCCCACAACCTCTGGCTACAAAACCCAGCAGAGATTGAGTCAGTAGAAGAGCCTGCTGTAACCCCAAGCAGTTCCTCTTAAAGAACCCACACACAGACTCACCTACTCAGACTCACTCCCTCTGAGCTCCTGCACAGGGGTAGCAGCTTGAAAGGCACCAGTGGCATACAGGGAGGATCTGAAGTGTCTGGCATTAAAGAGAATGGAGGCCATCATCCCTTTTCAAAACTCTCCCCACCGAGAGCCAGCAAGCTTCCTGACACAGTTTGACCCACCTTGAGGTGCCCAGAGATTCCACCCCACCCAACTTACAGGCCACCCAAGCTGCTTTTCCATGTGAATGGCTGGGATTGGCTCATGCTTCACAGCTTCCTAAATCTTATCAAACAAGCAATAGCTGGCCTTAGTGAACCCCAGGCCCAGCACTAGCAGCAGCCAACCTAGATCCACAGCTTGGCTTCACCTGGGAATCCCCAAGCCCAGCACAAGTAGCAGCCATCTCAGATAGATTTATAGCTCAGGAAGGGTGACTTCAGGCAAAACCCAGGTTAGGGCTGACCTTGGCCTGCACCACCTGGGAAACTCCAGGGCCAGAGCACCCAGTGGACAGCTACGGACCATGTCAGAGCACCACCACCCTGCCCCTGCACAGCTGATTCACCATGGAGGGTGGAAGTTTGTGGTAAGTGGTAACAGCCAATCCTTGCAGCTGATTGGCCTGGGTAAATCCCTCCCATTGGCCTACCAACAGCACCAAAGACTCAACTACAAGAGGAGGGTGTACTCAGCCCATACAAAGGGTGCACCTTGAGTCCCCACCTTGGGTGATAGGGAAGGCTGTGCCACTGGACCCTACAGGACACCTACTACAAGAGGCCACACTACTAAGACATGGAGTCAAAGCAGCTCTACCTAATACATAGAAACAAACACAGGGAGGCTGCCAAAATGAAGACACAAAGAAACATGGCCCAAATAAAATAACAGATCAAAACTCCAGGAAAAAAGCTAAATGAAATGGAGATAAGCTATCTATCAGATGCAGAGTTCAAAACACTGGTTATAAGGATGCTGAGGAACTTAGTGGGGACCTCAACAGCATAAAAAAGATCCAGTAAAAAAAAAATACACTAATTGAAATAAAGAACAAACAATTTATAGGAAAATGACAGTAGAGTGGATGAAGCTGAGAATCAAATCAATGATGTGGAATATAAGGAAGTAAAAAATCAACCAATTAGAACAACAAGAAGAAAAAAGAATTTTAAAAAATGAGGATAGTATAAGAAGCCTCTGGGACAACTTCAAGCGGTCCAACATTCACATCATAGGGGTTCCAGAAGGAGAAAAGAAAGAGCAAGAAATTAGAAATCTATTTGAAAAAATAATGAAAGACAACTTCCGTAATTTAGTGAAAGAAATAGACATGGAAGTACAGGAAGCACAGAAAATCCCAAACAAGATGGATGCAAAGATGCTCCCTCCAAGACACACCATAATTAAAATGCCAAAGGCTGAAGATAAAGAGAGAATCTTAAAGGCAGCAAGAGAAAAGCAATTAGTTACTTACAGGGGAGTTCCCATAAGACTGTGAGCTGATTACAAAGAAACTTTGCAGGCTAGAAGGGATTGGCAAGAAATATTCAAAGTCATGAAAAGCAGGGACCTACAGCCAAGATTGCTCTACCCAGCAAAGCTATCACTTAGAATCGAAGGACAGATAAAGAGCTTCCCAGACAAGAAAAAAAACTAAAGGAGTTCATCATCACCAAACCATTATTATATGAAATGTGAAGGGACTTATTAAAGAAAAAAGGGAAGATCAAAACTATGAACAATAAAGTGGCAAAAAATACATATCTAGCAATAACTGAATCTAAAAAACAAACTAAGCAAACAAAAAGAACAGAGACAGAATCATGGATATGGAGAGTGTTTTGATGGTTTCCAGATGTGAGGGAAATGTGAGGTATGGGGGAAGAGACTAGGGGATTAAGGAGTACAAATAGGTAGTTACAGAATAGCCATGGGGATGTAAAATACAGAATAGGAAATAGAGTAGCCAAAGAACTTATACATATGACCCATGAACATGAACAATGGTGGGGGGATTGCCTGAGGGAACGAGAAGTGCTGAGTAGAAGGGGACAAAGAGGGGGAAAATCAGTACCATTGTAGTAGCATAATCAAAAATATATAATTTTTTTAAAAAGCCAAGTGGAGAACTGGAAATTTAACTCCCACTAAGTGGCAATGAGGCTTCTCTATGTTATGTCAGTTGCAATACAATGGGGAGGCAGGACTTCTATTCCCACCCAGTGGTATCAAGGTGCTCCCAGAGAAGGCCTAGTGAAGAGTCAGGACTTTTGCCACCACCTAGAATTAATGAGGTCACTCCAACACCAATACCGCCGCCACTGCCACCTCTAACATCTCCACCACTATCACTGCAACCCCCATCATGTTAGTGGAGGCCATGTGGGGAACAGAAATGAGGCACATCTGCCTCATCTAGCCAGGGTGGCATCAGTAGTGGCCTAGTGAGGAGCCTGAACTCCCAGCCCCACACAGTGGTAACAGGTTGTTCTTCCCTCACTATGGTATCGGTGAAGGTTGAATGGGGAACATGGACTTCCATCGACCAACCAGAGCTTTGACAGAGAAGGCCTGCTAAAATAGATTAAAATAAGATCTAGAGTCTCATAACAACATACCTAAAATGGCCACCTTTTAATTTAAAAAAATCACTCATGTACCAAGAGCCAGGGAAATATCAACTTAAATTGGAAAAACTATCAACAGATGCCAACATGGAGATGACATGGATGTTAGGATCATCTGATAAGCATTTTCTATCAGCCATCATAAAAATGCTTCAACAAACAATTACAAATGCATTTGAAACAAACATTGTAAAAAAACTCGGCAAAAAAATAGAACATATATAGAAGAAAGTGGAAAATTTTAAACTGAAAAAGTGTGATAACCAAAATTTAAAAATTTAATGGAGAAGGCAGAGGAAAGAGCCAGTGAACTTGCAGAATAATAGAAATTATCAGATCTGAACAACAGATTAAAAAAAGACTAAAAAAATGAGCAGAACCACAGTAGACTGTGGAACTTTAATAAAAGATTTAACATTCATGCCATTGGAGTCCAAAAGGTAAGGAAAGAGTAGGCTAGAAAAAATATTCAAAGAAGTAATGACTGAAAATTTTCTGAATTTGGCAAAAGATAGAAACTTATGAATTGAAGAAGCTAACCCCGAAGAAATCCACACCAAGATATATTATAGCCAAATTGTTGTAAACTAAAAAAAAAAAAAAAAAAAATCTTGAAAGCAAAGAAAAACAATTGCTGATCTATAGGGGGAAAACAATTTAAATGAAGCAACTTATCATCAGAAACCATGGATGCCAGAGAAAGAGGCACAACATTTTTCAAGCATTGAAAAAAAAAGAGCTGTCAAACTACAAAGCTATATCTAGTGACAATATCCTTCAAAAATGAAAAACTCAAGATACTACTAGAGGAAAGAAAACTAAGAGAATTCGTAGCCAATAGATACAGCTTTAAAAAATGGCTAAAGGAACTTAAACTTGAAGACAGAACAATAAGAGAATACAGGAGGGAAATGATAAAATAAGGACACTTGGAATGGCAGGGAAAAGGAAAAAAACAATGGAAAGAACAAAAATATGGGCAAATAAAATAGACTTTCATTCTCTTGAGTTTTCTAAATTATATTTGATGGTGAAGTAAAAATTATCACACTGTCTGATGGGGAGAAAAGAGGGATACAAAGGAAGGTAAGATTTCTTATACATCACTCAAACTGAAAATCATTTACACTAATAGATTATGATAAGATATATTTGTGTGTATATGTGTGTGTGTGTGTGTGTGTGTGTGTGTGAGCAACCACTTTTTAAAAAAAAAAACCTGTACAAAGAAATACACTCAAAATATCACAGACAATTCAAAATAAATTCTTAAAATGTTCAAGTAATCCACAAGAAGGCAGGAAAAGAAAACATGGGGAGGAAAACAAAAAAAATACAAAAAAAGTAGACTTAAGTTCTAACATATTAGTAATTACATTAAACATAAATTATCTAAACACACCAAATAAAAGATGGAGATTGGCAGAATGAATTTTTAAAAATGATCTAACTATATTTCAAAAGAAAAAAAGGTGGGACAACTATAACTGAAAACCAATGAATAATTAATTAATTAATTAATTTTTAAAAAGTATAAAAGCAAAGTGAATATAAAAATAAAAAATAAAATAAAATAACAGCATAGACAGGTTGAAAGTGAAAGGATGGGAAAAGATACATCATGCAAACATTAATCAAAATAAAGCAGGAATGCATATATTAATAACAGATTAGGAAGACTCAGCACAGAAAATTACTAGAGACAGATAGATATTACATAATGATAAAAGGGTCAATCCACCAAAATACATAGTGATCCTAAATGTGCATGCACCAAAGAGCTATAAAATGTGCGAAACAATATATAAAATAAATTTTATTTTTTTATTTTATGATTCTTTTTTAAAGATTTTATTTATTTTTAGGGAGACGGAAAGGCAGGGAGAAAGAGAGAGAGAGAAACATCAGTGTGTAGCTGCCTCTCATGCACCCCCTACTGGGGGCCTGGCCTGCAATCCAGGCAGGTGCCCTCACTGGGAATTGAACCAGTGACCCTTTGACTCGCAGTCCAGTGCTCAATCCACTGAGCCACACCCGCCAGAGCCTAAAAGAAATTTTATATCATGATCAAGTGGAGCTTATCCGAGGTATGCAAGGTTGGTTCAATATTTGAGACCAATCAATATAACTCACCATACTAACAAGCTTAAAAAAATGAATACAATAGTGTTTTCAACAAATGATATTGGATATCCACAAGCAAAAAAATAAATAAATAAAAATGGTTCTTGATCTAAACTGAATACCTTATATAAAAATTAACTCAAATGTATCGTAGACTTAAAACACAAAACTATTACAACTTCTAGACAAAAGTATAGGAGAAAATCTTATGTACCTAGGGCTTGTTGAAGAGTTCTTAGGTATTACCCCAAAAGTATGACCTATAAAAGAAAAAAATCAGTAAGTTGGACTTCTTCAAGGTTATAAAATTGGCTCTGAAAAGAACCCTGTAAAGAGGATAAATAGATAAGCTACAACTGGGAGAAAATATTTGCAGACTACATGTCTGATAAAGAACTAGTATCTAGAATATAAAAGAATTCTCAAAACTCAACAGTGTACCAGCTCAAACTCATTAGTATGGCCACTATTAAAAAATAAACAAAACAAACAAAAACAAACAAACAGAAAATAACAAGTGCTGGCAAGGATGTGGAGAATTAGAACCAGTGCACATTGTTGTTGGAAATGTAAAATGGTGCTGCCACTACGGAAAACAGTATGACAGTCCTTCAAAAAATTAAAGATACAATTACCATATAATCCAACAATGGGTATATAGCCAAAAGAATTGAAGGCAGGATGTCAGTGAGATTTTCATACATCTGTGTTCATAGCAGCATTGTTTACAATAGTCAAGAGATGGAAGGAATACAAGTGTTCATCAATGGATGAATGGATAAACAACATATGATACATACTTACAATGGAATATTATTCAGCCATAAAAAGGAAAGATATTCTGACAAATGACACACCATGGACAAACCTAGAGGACATTATGCTACGTGAAACAAGCCAGTCACAAAAAGACAAATATTATACAATTCCACTTATATGAGTTACCTGGAATGGTCAAATTAATAGAGACAAAAAGTAGTATGGTAGTTCCCAGGGACTGAAGGGCGAGGGAAGTTGGGAGTTGTTTAATGGGTATAGAGTTTCAGTCTTGCAAGATGAAAAAGTTCTGAATATGGTTGCACAACAATGTAAATACTTAACACCACAGAACTGTACACTTAAAAACGGTTAAGATGGTAAATTTTACAATATGTGTATTTTACCACAACTTAAAAAAACTCAGTAGTATGAAAAACAAATAATCCAATTAGAAAATGGACAAAAGACATGAGGAGACATTTCACCAAAGAGAATATAAGACGGTAAGTAAGTACATGAACTTCAAAATCACTAGCCACCAGGGAAAGCAAATTAAAACCACAATAAGATATTACTACACATCTATTAGAGTAGGCTCAAAAAACATAGTGAAAATGCCAGATGCTGGCGAAGATTCAGAGAAGCGAAATTTCTCCATTGGTTATGAGAATGCAAGATGATACAGCAATCTGGAAAGTAGGTTGAAAGTTTCTTTTAAAATTTATCAAACACCCACAGAATCCAGCATTTGTACTCCTGGGCATTTATCCCAGGGAAATTAAACATGTCCACAAAAAAACATATGCATAATTGTTCACAGCCAAAAACTGGAAGCAACCAGATTGTCCTACAGTCAGTGGATGGGTAAACAAACTGTGGTACACCCATATCACGAAATATTCTGCAGCACTAAAGAAGAATAAATCGTTGATACCTGTAACAGCATGGATGGACCTCAAGGACAATATCTAAGTGAAAAAGGCCAGTCTCAAAAGTCTCCTACTGGGTATAATGTAAATGCTGACAGCTGGGTTTTTTTGGTGGTTGTTTTTGGTTTTTGGTTTTGTTTTTTTGTGATTGCCTGACTTAAGCTTAAATTGCAAGGCATCCACTTCAAAGATGACTACCCCGCCCTGGCCAGTGTGGCACAGTGGTTGGAACGTCCTCCCGTAACCCAAAGGCTCAGTTTTCAGCAGGTGCACATAGGCAGGTTGAGGGTTCATCCCCCATCCAGGTGTCTCAGGTGCAACTCCTGGTCAGGACGCACAAGATCCCTGGTCCAGCTCAGATCCTCGGTCTGGGTGCCTAAGAAGGCAACCAATCAATGCTTCTCTCTCATTGATGTTTCTCTCCCTCCCTGTCTCTTGCTAAAAAAGCAAATGAATATATCCTCGGGCAAGGATAAAAAAAAAGATGACTCTCCAAAAAACACATTGCCAGCCACGAGACTAGATGAAGGGTCTGACAATTATCATCAGAACCATAAGGCCACAAAATTGATCATTGATAGGCTAAGACCAATACAAAACACTGGGTGATTTCATTTATATAATATTCTTGAAATGACAAAATTAAAAAGATGGAGACTGACTCAGTGGTTGCCAGGGGAAAGCAATGGTCGCAAGAAGGGTGTGACTATAAAGGGTAGCATGAGGAAGACCTTTGTCGTGATGGACTAGTTCCATATCTTGATTGTGGTGGCAATTACACAAAGCTACACACATGATAAAAATCACATAGAGCTATATACATACTGTCTACCAATGGCAATATCCTGATTTAGATATTATACTATATTTATGTAAGATGTAATCAATAGGGGAAACTAGATGAAGGGTCCACTAGATCCTTCTCTGCTATCTTTGCAACTTCCTATGAATCTATATTGAAAATAAAAAGGATTTTCAAAAAAAAAAAAAAGTAAATGAGACTGAGAGCGCATCTGGGACCTTTTGAGGCTGCTGTTATGATCTATTAAATTGGCCTCTTTGCAAGATACACCTGTGGACATTTCTATGCATGGAAACTTGAAAATCTTGCCCATGCCTCCTCTTTGGCAAAATTCTAGGCATCTTTCCTCAGTGTTTATGCTGACACAGCTCATAAAGCAATAAAAAAAAAACATAAACTGTTGCCATTTGTGTCCCTGGGTCTAGACAAGCCTGAGTGCACATTTGAGCCCAAAGCAGAAAAAAGTAAATCATCTGGATCCTTAAATTGATGGACAGCATCTATTCACTATCTAAGATATCTATTAGTGACCGAGTCATGCATACCACTAATACAATGGACCTCTGTCTACATTCCTAATGGAAGAAAATGCTGTACTTCTGCTCTGGGTTATTGAAAAGAAGTATATAATTATTTTCTCAGCCGAGTTCACAGGATCCCTGAATTTTCACCCCAGGTTAAGAACACCAGCTCCAGGTATCCTTTTAGCTGCATTCCCACAAGTTTTGATTTGTTCCTATTTCCTTTTTTTGTCTAGTTCAACAAATTTCCCTATCTCCATTGTGATTTCCTCTTTGACCCGAGGGCTATTTAGAGGATCATTGCTTTGCCTCTCCTTCAAGCCCACAGCATATCCTTTGCAAATGTTTTTTAGAGGTGAAGTTCCATGACCCTGAAGATAAAAGAAGCTCCTCTGGCAAAGCCATTGCTACTGCAGCCAGCATGAAATGTTTAATGTGCAGATTTTATTGCTTTAGAATTTATCATTTTTTAAAAGAGCAGTAATGTAGGTTCAAGCTTCAGAGATGCGGTGGTTGCCTGGCAGCGAACCTGAGGCTTGAGCAAGGACCAGCAGAGGGCTTGAACCCAGGTCTTGAGCAAAGGCCACAAGAAGGTGCTCACCGCTGGTGGGTCCATCATGCTGCTACCTGGCTGGCCTTTCTGCTTTCCCTCACAGTGTGGGGAGCTCCTAGCAGCCACCAGGAGCATGGATGGGACCTTCTAGTTGAGCAGGACCTGACCCAAGTCCAGGTTGAGCTGCCCATACCAGCTAAAATCAAAGAGCCACCTGGGAGATGTGGGAGAGAGGAGGGAAATCAGGCAGAGAAGCCTGATGCATGTGCCAAAATAGCCTGCAAGAGTTTGGGCACTAACTGTCCACACACCAGGTTGGGAGGGTTTTGTCCCCAGTTTGGAAATGCCAGGTGTACTGGTTGAACTTCCTTTGGGTTGTGCAAGATAGACAGTGGTTGGAAAATAGAGAGAAAGATTCAGTGAGGTTTATTTCCATTGTTTAACTCACTGCGTGACCGCGAGTCCACGCTTCAACTTTCCAGCCCTCCATTTCCCCCCATGTACACAGAGGAGATTGAAACAGAGCTCTCTGTGGGCCCTTCCAGTTCTAAACGTCCACGATGTAAACTGCCGAGTAAGCAGCGTGGCCCTCTGAGCCTCAGTTTGCTCCTAAATGCCTGCGAGATGAGGATGCCTACCCACGCCCAGGACTGTCGTGATGACCAGGTAACAGCGGGCCTGGGAAAGTATGACAGTGGACATCGCAGGGATGTGACCTGTTTTCCAAGCCACCCCAGCCTGAGACAGAACAAGGTCACAGTAAGTGACAAGCTGGCATCTCTGGCTCTGCCCAACACCCACACTAGAACTGCACCCTCACCCCCACCCCCATCCCACCTTAAGGCCCCCCATGATTCCAGGACCTCCTGGGAGGACTTCATGTACACTCGAGCCACTGTGTGGCCTCTGCTTCATGATGACGCATTGAAGCGACGTCCCCTTTACTACCAATGCCACACACAGCAGAGGCGCCATTTACACCCTCCCAGGGCAAGGTGCTACCCTGTGGGCATCCAATGCCCACCCCAAGGGAGCCTGTGTCCTGGGCACCAGTGCCACATACGGTGGGGGTGCAGACTCCCCTGCCCAGGGCTATGATGAGAGGCAGGCAAATGAGGCACTTGGGGCACAAAATTTAAGGAGGTGCCCACGCTCAGGGCGGTACAGGGCCCAGCTTGGCATACTCACAACACCCAGACTGAATGAGTTTTTACACTTGACTCTCTGGATGCCTGGCTAGTGTCACTTTTGTCCCAGCCCTGCCCATCGCAGCAAAAAATGTGGGCCCATGCAGACCCTGGCCTGAAGGCTCAGCGGCCCACAGCGGCTGTGGAGGCAGTGGATAGCTCTCAGGAAACTGGAAGTCAGGGATTGCTCCACCGTGTTCTGGAAATGGAACCACATTTGTAATACTGTGGACCGTACCCTCCCCCTCCAGCTGACTGGGTCAGAGGAAACACCGACCAAGCAGAACCAGTCAGGTCTCTCTGAAATGAGGATTGCCAAATGCCATGTCCTTTCTTCAGGTGGCTGGAAATGTGCACATACACCCCAGGTTTGCGAGGTGTTATGTTAGACTCCGAGTGGGAAGAAGCAGAGGGAGGTGATGTACAGAGAGAGGGGAAGAAACGGATGTCAAGAGTGGAGGAGCTCCTGGCCGCGGCCCTCTGGGCCCACCTGCGTTCCCATCCTGGATGTCCAGGAGAAGCGCGGTATCTGCACAGCTTAACTCCTTTTCTGCTGGAGCCAGCCTGAGTGGGCTTCTGCTCCTAGCAGCCTAAGAAAGCAGAGCAATTGAGGGCTTCTCTCGCTAGTTTCAGTCTCCTTGCCTCAGAACTTGAGCCAGGTCCAGGGGCCGTGCTGGGGACTCCTCTGGACTCCTCTAACAAAAAACACCCCTGAGCGCAGGTCTCTCCTCCACTGCTCTGAACTGATTTTACCATCTTCTCTTTCTTCTCATAAAGTGAGTTTTTACAGGAGGTTCTTGGACCATTGTGTAAGTAGATTCTCAATGTTCTCTCTCTCTCTCTCTCTCTCTCTCTCTCTCTCTCTCTCTCTCTCTCTTCCCCTCTCCCTCCCACCCAACTCCCTTTTCTAATTGCAGTTCTCAAATGGATCTGAATCCCACGGTGGGAACCCCAGGTTAGGCACTAGCTGAGGCCCAGCTACCATGCTCCCAGGGTTAAATGTGTTCTCTGGACAGGCCTCACCCATCAGGATTCCGGGCCCCGTGCAGAGTGCCTCTCCTCCATGATGAAATTACCTGCTCATACAGATGCCTGTCTGCCTGGTGGCATGCTGGTGGAATTCCAACAGGCCTGCAACCCTGCTCTGCGGGGACTGCCAGGCAAGATGCCAGACACCAACCATTCACCTGGACTAAGGTCAGCCTGAGCCCAGCCTCCTCTCAGGGAGGACAGGAAGGGGCAGGAAGAGGGAGCAGTGGCTTTTGCCTTTTCCATATTTTGTCTGCCCCTAAATCCCTCACACATACCCTAGGTTGGCAGCCCTTTGCTGTGAGGAGCTAGAGAGATGGGACGAGGACCTCTTACCCAAGTATTTTAATCATCTATTGCAGCTAACAAATCACCCCAGAACTTAGAGACTCAAGACAACAGCCATTTTATTAAGAGTTGATTCTCAAGGGTGACTGGGCTCAGCTGGAAGGTTCTTCTGCTCCTGTAATGTCATGAGGTGTGCAGTCATCTGGGACTTGTCTGGGCTGGGGCGTGCAAGATGGCTCATTCATATGTATCATGCTTGGTGGGAGTGGATGAAAGGTTGGGGTTCTTCTACCTTTGTGTGGAGTCTCAGGTCTTCTCCACATAATCTTTTCATGTGGTCTCTTCAGGATAGCAGCCAGCTCAGAATCCCAAAAATCACAGGAGAGGAAGCTTCGAGACTTCCTAAAGCTCAGACCAGGACATGGCACAGTACCTCTTATCTGCATTGTCTTTGTTAGGAGTCGTAGTCCAGCCCAGACTTCGCATGGGATGGGATCACAAAGTGGTGTGAATACCAGGAGGCAGGGTTTGTTGAGGATCACCTTTGGAGCCTGCCACCCCCACCAAGGAGAAACAAAGCCATGATCTGATCTTGGTTTACAGACCATCGAAAGAGATAGCACTTACAGATACTCAAATGTGGATGCCATGCTATCGTATGCACATATCTGCTCCATCAGGACACATAGATGCTGAGAAAGTCACCACACACACTCAAGCTCACTTTCACGTGGGCATGCCCATGAACTCACACTCACACACACTCACTTTCATAACATGGTCATGTACTGACACAATGACACACACACCCCCCGCAACACTCTGTTTTGTACATCCTTATTTAACCTCTCACATGTGGGCCTTCAATTAGACAGGCTGGCGCAAGGCCCAGTAATCGCTTTGAATGATTACTCAAACAAATGATAACGTAGCAGACCTCACCTGAACTGGAGAAAAACCATGGGTGTAGAAACCTGGGATGCAGAATTTTGAGCATCTCTCGGGGCCAGAGAAAACCACTCTCGAAGAGCTGGGCTCCACACAAACCTGCAAGGAGCCTCAATGGGAGAAAATGATTTAATTATCAGAGTGTCACCAAACAAATTGTATGCCTCATTTTTGGGTACTTAATGTTTATGGTAATTAACATTATGAAGATTTTTCTTCTCTCTTCTGTTTATATTTAGTTTAGTCATCCACAAAAGAGCTAAAATTATTTCAACTAATTTTAGGCACTCTCTTTTATGTTACCCCTACATTTCTTCCCCAGCACTGCTACCCAAATGCAATCTTTAACTTCAGAGACAGCCAAATTCAGGACAAATTGGAATCAATGCGGCCTTTGTCTTGGCTAATAAGTGGCTGCCGAGCAGAGGAGTGCGGAACTGCTAATTGGCTCATCTCAATAGGGAAGAGACAATGGTGGCGAGAAAGCTGGGGGATTAATTATAGGGCCGCCTTCTTCGAACCCCAGCTTCCCCTGCTCCTGTCCTGCAGTACCACATGGGTGGGCCTCCCCACTCTGTGTTTAGAAACAAGCCCTGCCAACTGGAACTCTCCTGCACTGGGGATTCAGACCGAACACCCAGCACCACGAAGGTCAAGGGAGAGAAAGGTGTATAGTGAGCAGGTGGCCACCCATGAGGGAGAGGAGCAGAGTGTGTGCGCTGGAGCAGGGGGATGAGGGGACACTTACTGGCACAGGGAAGCTCTGTGCACCTGGTCATGAGGGAGGCATGACAATCCCCCCTCCCTATGAGGAAATCGAGGCCCAGGAAAGGGAGGGAATGTGCAAGGTATGGCAGGTTAGCTCCTCAAGGAAGGTAATAGTGTCCCCTACTAAAGCAGCCAGGCCAAGAGTAGAGACTCCTCTGAACCTGGACTTGAATTCAACTTGGCCTGATGTCAAAGCCCATGCTCTTGGCGCAACTCTCTAAATCTTTCCTCCACCATTAGTCTCTGGCTTCTGAAACCTCATTAGTCTTTGGGGGAGTTAAAGGAATTACCTCCTAAATGTCTCTGTTAAAATGCAAACACATCTGCTGAATGGAGGAAGGCAGGCATCTCTTGCCCCAGATCTGCTGTTTAAATTAGGCACCTGACATGCGGAGTGCGGATTCTTGAGGGAATAAGACACACAGTTGTGATTAGGGGAAGGGAAGCTGCTGAGAGACAGCAGGCCCAGATGGAACGCAGTGGTCATCTTGGGCGTGGGGTAGGGAAGCTCGAAAGGGGAGGCATCTGGAAGGAGCTCACGGAAGGTATTGCATCAAAGGCAAAGTGGGCCAAATCGAACAGTCCAAAACTAAAGCTGGTATTCTCAACCCAAAAGCCACTTTCCCTCCCAGATTTCACACCTCCGTTGCTTTACCTGGGGCCCCAACTCCCTCCTCTCCTTAACCTGATCTTTCTATTCCACCTTCAAAGTATGTGCTCTCCTCTCCAGTCTCTCAGTCATCATCTTATGCTCAGTTTGGCTTCTGCCCTGTGTCAAAGTGAAATGGTGCTGGACACGAGCTAAAAATGTCCAGACAGATTTTATCTGGGCACTGCAATAGGGGAGAGAGACTTCTGGACAGGGCTGAGCACAGCTCCAAGTATAGAGAGCAGAGGTAACTGGGTATTTATGGCCACGGGGCAGGGTGAGAGGGCCAGTGGATGGAAAACCACTGAGGGGAACTTAGGTATCAAAGGTGGGGTGATCCTTACTAAAGTGGCTCAGCAGGATTCTTGCTAAAACTGGGCTCAGCAGAGCAAGAATGGCAAACAAAGGACAAGGCCAACTGAGAAGGCTCAGGAGAGACCTGACTCAGATAAAAGCTGATCAGAGTCCTTGTCCCCTATGCCTGAGCCCTCGACCTCCAGGGTCAGTCCTCCATCCTACCCTCCATACACAGTCAGAATTGTCCCCCAGACCTAGTCTGATCCCATCACCTTCCAATGTTTAAGGCTCCATCAGCCCCCCACCACCCTCAGAATAACATACAAACTCGTATAGGATGGACAGAAGGCCATTCAGTTGTAGCTGGAGAGTCCTGGAAAACATGACCGAGAAGGAAGAAAACTGGCGTTCATTCCTGGTTCCACGTGGGCCCTGGGCCTGCAAGGGTTAACCACACAAGAACACAGCCTTCCTTGGCGAGTACCTTGCTCTTATACAACAGAACTCTTCAGTGTCTCCAAAACGCCCTCTTGTGCTTTCACTCCTCAGTTTTCACAGCCTCTCTGTGTCGCAGGCAGTTCCCTCACCATATCACCAACAGAGGGTTCAGAATCCGGGTGGTTAGGTGACCTGCCCAGGTCACAGCTAAGAAGTGGATTCAGCCAACTTTTGAGCAACCAGATGTTGTAATTGCTCCCTTTCCCCACTAGACGATAAGCTTCAGAAGCAGAGATGCCATGTCTGGTTTACCATTTTACCCCCACACTCAGCAGTACCTGGTACATAGGACCATTCCATAGAAAAGGCAATGAAATCACTACCATTTATTGAGGACTGACTTTGTATTGATCCCATGCTAAGTGTGTTAAAAGGACATTCTTGGCCTAACACTGTTATTAATCCCATTTTACAGATGAAGAAACTGAGGCCCTGTGCAGTTAAATCACTCACTCAGGGCAGCAGTTAATACATGGTAGGGCAGGCACTTTCACCTCGGTCTGCCTGAGCTGCACTCTACACTCGCTAATAACTGCCCTGTGTGAAGGGGTGAGGGAGGGACTGAGAGGACTTCAGTTCCTGAGCTCCTTCCAGCGCAGTGCTTTCGTCAGCATAACTACCTCCTCGCCTTCCTCCCCACCTGACCCCTGAGCTCAGCTGAAGTCGACACTTTGCAAGCAAAAGAATTCCCAAATATTAACGCTTATAGCTAATGTTCTTCAGTAAAGATAATTTCAATGTTTTAAGATATTAATGTTCTTCTGACTGGCCTCCTTTCTAAGCAGTTCTGAGTAAACACATCTATCTAGGGCTGATTGATTCTCGCAAATTGCACTATTACAGCCTAAACGAGGACATTCTGAGTTACATATTCGAGAGGAGGAATGGTTTGGGGTGTGCATGTGTGAATGTATGTTAATATTTTTTTAAGTTTCCTTTTGTGCTCAAATCGAGAGAAATATTTGAAATTCAAATAATGAGGTATTCATAGTGAGTTTAGTTTTTCTTATGCCCAGGGTAAAAATAAAATAAAATGCTAGACCTTTTTCTTCCTCCATTATACAGTGCTGACTTTCCTTCCTCATTATGTTTACGTCTAAGATTTGAATGAGAGTAAAATCTAAAGGAATTACCACAATTCTTCAGTACATTTGCAAATCAATTAAGAGGAGCCAAATTGTGCTCCTGCTTTTTGCAGGGAGCCAGCCTTCCCCAGCTCACGGGAAGCTGCAGCCCACAGCTGCCCAGCGCACAAAAAGCAGCTGTCACGTCCAGAAGCACACTTGGCATTTCGGCGCTCACCTCCAGTGGCCGATGCCAACCATTGAACCAACCCCTTGCTGGGCAGCTCCACTTACCTGCCAGAAGCTGAGTCCCCCACAGGGTGTTAATGGTGCTGGAAAAGCACACACTGTCTTTGGAGTCTGACGGAGACCTAGCTGTGCTGTCCCCACTCTGCTGTCTCCTGGCTCTGTGACTTTGGGCAAATCACTTCACCTCTCTGAGCCTCACTTTCTTTGGCTGCAAAGTAGAAACAATAATGCCTCTTCCAAGGCTGTCCTGCGAATGCTCTCTGGAGGGATGTTCCTCCCATCTTCCTGGCACACATGGGACCCATGGGGTTTATCTTTCTTTTTTTCAGAGCTCAGAGGGAGAGTGAGATTTATTTTCTACTTATTATTCCAAGTCCCCAAGGGTGTCTCATGCACCTAAGTCCTACAGGAGAGGATATTCCCACAACACCTGAAAGTTAAAATGTCACCTCCCCCAAGAAGCCCTGCCAGATTGCAGCTATATTATATCCTCTCTTCTTAATTCCCTCTGAATGATGGGAATTTTACTCTCTCCCTTGTATTCTCTACCACATACCCACATTTCCCTTCTCCACAATGAAGCAATTCCTTAAGGGCAGGGGAATAATATGATGTCTCTTTGCAATTTCTACTTCAGCCAAACAGAATTTGTTGTGGTTTCAGATGGCTTTCTCGCCACCAAGCCTTTCCTGGTCCTGGCCCCTCCATCTGAAGCACTGCTATCCACACTTTATATTGGATCAGCTCATATACCTGGACCAGCTATGGGTTTGTCCCTGCAGATTCAGGTGAGGGGGAAATATCCCACTTTTTGCTCTGGGGGTGGGCTCAGTCTAAACTCAACCCTGAGCTCAGGCCAGGCGTCAACTCCTCACAGGCCAGCCTGGAGCAGATGAGTCCTCGGACCCCCGGGTGCTCCCTGGAGGCCTGGGCCCGGCACTGCCCTGGCTCCGCTGGGCTGCCGTCCTGTGCAGGAGGAGCAGGCCCCAGAGTACCAGGCTTGGCCTCTGGGGCGTGGACAGTAAGGTGTCTTCCAGAAAGAGACAGGAGCTATGCGGCATGGCATCGGGAGGGGATGGGGCAGGCCAGCGGATGAAGGTTTGGGACGGAGCAGCAGAGCCCTGAGGAGGGGACAACCACCGAAGCCCAAGCACGAGGGCAGGGCCCAGCTGACCAAGTGCAGTTACAGGCCCCAGGCAGGCAGCTCTGGAGGACAGAGGGGTTAGATAAGAAAGGATAGGGCACTGCTGGCCCCTCCTTTCTCTGTGCCTCAGCCTCCTGTCTGTAAAGTTAGGATTTTGAATAGGGGGTCTTCAGCGATCCTTGTAACTCTAACATTCTAGGATCCTAGGGGATGGGCACAGCACAGACAAAGGTGTGGCTTGTGGACCGAGATACCCCATCCTCCACCCAGGCAGCCCAGTGACCTTGAAAACATCTTCATGCCCCCACACTCCCAGGGGCTGGGTGTGAGGTGTGAGGTGTGGTCCAATTTGCTTTGTTTCCATTGAACGCAGATGCTAGATAATGTGCCGAGGGCTTAGCATACATTCCTTGCCAAGGGAGGGGGCGGCTAAGTTCTGATAGGCTCCGCCTTGCCTGGAAATGCCCAGGCATAGCCCCACTTCCCTGAACAGAGTCTCCGGGCTGATGGGCAAGGAAAAGCGGCTAGGGCCAGCACCGGTCCACCAGGCCCTCTTCTCGGAGTGCGTGCTGCCTTTCTTTTATGAGGCCCATGGAGCCGCGCACAGCTCCTCCCTGCCAGCCTCCTGCCTGAGGTGTCAGGATCCTGGTCCCCAGGCCCCAGCAAAGGCGGGTGCAGCTCCACAGGGGCACCCCAGCCAGGTGTGCTGTGCTGTGCTAAGCAGCCTGCCAGCCCCAACAGATGGCAGAGCGGAATCGCCATCCATCACAGCCGTAAGTGGCCAACTCCCCTCCCGGGGCCCCAGACAAATGGCTCCACTCCTCCCTCCCTCCCCCAGTCCCACCATCTACCACCCCTGCCAGGGAGCCGGGCAGAGCCGTTTACTCAGCGAGTCCTGTGTACAGAATGCAGGGGGAGGCAGGGCTGGGCGCCGCACAGAGTCGCATCCATCATTGCTGAGAGCCAGTAGCTTGCTCCGCATGGTGATGCAGAGGGTGCCAGGCCTCACGTGTGTGTGTGTAAGAGTAGACGTACATGTATGTGGATATGGATATGTGCGCAAGTATGTGCATGGGTGTGTGTGTGTGTGTGTACGTGTGTGTCAGCATATGCATGTGTGTGCATGTGAGTATGTGTGCACATGTTGTGTGTGCACATGTACATGTGTACGTATGTGAGTATTGTGTATATGTGTGTTGTGTGTGTGTGTTCCAAGTACCATCACATCTGTGCAACAGGACATGGTGAGCCTCATTCTCACAAGAAGGGACAGTCTTGCCTCTCAGGGACAGCCCAACCTGTCTGCCTCTCTCTTGGATTAAGCTCCGGAGAGTATAGGTAACCAGACAGCTCAAGGCTTTGAGATGGGCTGGACCCCAGCATCTGCATCCATGTGTCCACATGTTAGGCCATGTAGTGGGATACGGATCAGACCAAGTGTCAACCAAATAGTAGGTTACATGCCGGGCCTCTCAGCAGGTCATATGAATGAGAACGTAGGTCAGGCCATGAATCCCCACTGATGTCCAGAAACTGAAGTTGCTGAACTGACTAGAGAGCTGGAAATCTCCATCCAAAGACATTGTCCCAAGGAGCAAGGAAGCATGGATGGGATGTGGCACCAGAACCCAGCTCTCCCACTTTCAGACCCTAGAACCCTGGGTAATGACTGAAGCTTCCAAAGCCTCAGTTAAAAAACTGCACAAACTGAATGACACCTTTGTGTCTAGGAGGCATTAGCGGAGGAGGGCCTAGGAAGGAGACAGCACTCGGCAGAGGGCACTGATGAGCCCCGGGGCCCTGAGGGACAGCTAGGTAAGCTCCCAGTGGAGGACAGTGTCAGGGCAGCCAGCAAAAGAGCCCTGGTGAGGGGGCAGACGGAAGGCCACGGACGACAGGGATGGGGCAAAGGAGACATGTGCGGCTGGATCATTGAAAGAACTTGTCAAAAGTCTCCGACTGGCCCTCTCCTATTTACAATGTTCCTGAGTGACACACGTGAGGACACATCAAAGCATCTGAGTCAAGTCCATGAAAGACCCAAAACAAGGCAGGAGCTCGTTTATCTACATGGCATAGCCCAGGCTCATCCCTGATGGGCCAGCACCAAGACAGCCCCTGCATTAGGATCAATCTAATAATCTGCCCTTACTTTCAGAGACCAGAGTTTCAGGCACAAGAGATGGAAGGGCCTGACCTGGCAGAAGGCCTTGTGAACGTGCGCTGACAAAATCCCGCACACCCCTCGAGACCGGTGTCATCTCTCACCTGCGAGGCGCAGACTTCCCCAGACGTCCCCCTCACCCCAATGCCTCTCCCGCTGGGTCCCGTCCCGTTCTCTCTCTCCCTGGCTGGTCTGTGCCTTCCCTTGAAGCTGGGACTAGGTCTGATTCATCTCTCACTCATGTCCCCAGAGACTAACAAAATGCCTCCTACAAATAGAGAATGAGTAAGTGAATGAACGGATGGATGGATTCTTTCCTTACAGTTAGTTTTAACTGTCCACAAGCTCCATATGAGCCGAGAATGTTGTATGGCTCCTTACAAAAATGTGACCATAGCCCTGGTGGTGGCTCGGGTGGCTAGAGAGTCATCTCCTAACCAAAAGGGTGCGGGTTAGATTCCTGGTCAGGGCACATACCTAGGTTGTGGGTTTGGTCCTGGTCTGGGCACATATGATGCCCAGTCGGGTGCTTGTAATCTCTGGTCCGGGTCCATATGGAAGGCTTCTCTCTTGCATCCATGTTTCTCCCTCTCCCTTCCTCTCTCTCTCTCTCTCTCAAAAAAAAAAAAAAAAAAAAAAACGTCCTTGAGTGAGGATTTTTTTTTTTAAAGTGACCTTAGTTAGGCTGCACCAATAGAGGTATTATGACCAGAGCAATGGAGGAGAGAGTCCCTCGCTGTCCCATGCCACTCAGAAAGCACCCAGAAATGGGAAGAGGGAGGTTGAGTCACAAAAAATAAAAATGTGCCATGAAAGCATCCAAGAAAACCAGGGAGAGGCACCTCAGCTTACAAGAGCCGTCTGTAAAATACTGGAGGGTTCTCAGCAGGCAGCGCTGCGCAGGCCCTCTCTGGGGCTTTCCACAGCTGTGGGATCTCCCCCAAGCCCAGGCGTCCTGGCCGCCCCACCCCATCGCAGCCCCCGGAGGTGTCAGACTCCCTGGCGTGCCCCAGGGAGAGACAGAAGCAGCAGGTGGAGTCTGCTTCTCTTGCTGGGTGAAGCAAGGTAACGGGCAAATCTCCCTAAACAAATAAACCTAAATTCCGAAAGTAACTTCATTTCAACTTCATATCCCAAACTTATGTGTTTACTTCAGGGAGGAAGTGCTGTTTTGTGGTTTCCAGGACAATGCAGTTCATAATTTTTTCACACCTTTCAGAGCAGGTGACAGCTTGCTTATAAAACCTAATTCATGGTCATGCCGGGCTCCAAGCTGCACTTCAATACATGCACCAATAACACATCACAATAAGGTTAGAGACAGACGCTCCCTCCCTCCGCCCCAAATAGGCATTTTTCTGGATCCAGCCATCCAAGAAGAGAGTTATGCCAGGCACACACCCAGAGCGAGGCCTCCAAAAACGAGCAATAAGAGAGACCTCCCGGTGTAATTTCCTCTTGGACCGAGTACCACCTCCTCACCCCCCTCTCCAACTTAATTGCAGGAAGAATTGTTATGCTAATTAGCATTATTCACAGAGTTAACAGAGCACAGGGTCTAAATTTAGATCCCCTGAGTTCTCCGGGAGCTGACAAAGATGCCGCTGGGGAAGGGGAGGTCCTGGATAGGGGACGCTCCACAGGGCTGCAGGAGAGTGGAGAGCCGAGGCGCGCCAGAGCCCCCTGCCCCATCTTTGGGCCCACTGGGGTCCTTAAATCACACCAGAAAGCCTGTGGATCTTGGCAGGGAGGACTCTGAGAAGGCAGAATCCTCTGCCAAGGGACTACAGAGTAGGAGAGAAAGGAAACCCACGTGTGTGAGAGGCCGCGCTGTGCCAGGCTGGGCCCCGGCTGTGGGTGCGAGTGTGGTGGGGTCTTTCTTTGCCTTTTGAGCCGAGTGGCCTCTGGCAATGTGCTTTGCCTGCCTGGGCCCCAAAGTCTTCCTCTGGGGTCGGGATTATAAAACCTACTCCGGGGGGCTGCTGTGAGGATTGAGGGGGTTCTGAGGTGAAGCGCCTAGAGCAGGTCCTAGCCTGAAGGTAACCAGGCTCGATGGCTGGAGGGAAGGCAGTGAAGAAGGAGAACTTGGAAGGGAACTAGCAGCGTCACCAGCGGTGTCCTGGGCCCTGTATGAAGCACTTGGCCTGCATGTCCTCCTTTGCCCTTCACCACCACCTTCTGAGGCAGGGACTATCTTTACCTGGTGGGCAGAACAAAGGCCTCAAAGATGTCCACTCCTAACCCCTAGAACCTGGGACTATGACTCCCTATGTGGCCAAAGAGACTTTCCAGGTGTGTTCAACTAAGGACCCTGAGGCGGGGATTATCCTGATTATCTGGGTGAGCACAGTGTAAACACAACAGTGTAATCACAGAGTCCTTATAAAGGGAGGAAAGAGAGTCAGAGTCAGAGAAGGAGACGTGAGAACAGAAGAAAACACTAGAGAAATGTGCTTTGAAGATGGAGGAAGAGGCCATGAGCCAAGGACTGTAGGTGGCCTCTAGAAAAGTGGGGTTCTCCCTGGAGCCCCTGGAAGGAACATGGGCTTGAAACTCCTTGATTTGATTCCTTAAAACCAACCCACTTTGAACTTCTGACCTCCAGAACTGTAAGGTTGTTTTAAACTTCAAAGTTTGTGGTAATTTGTTATAGCAGCCATGGGAAACTGATACACATTACCTCCTCCTTACAGATAGGGAAACTGGGACATGGCTCCTCTAACTCTCCAGAGTTACACAATAAGCAGCAGAGCCTCAATGTGAACTCAGGCCTCTGGCACTAGAATCCTGGGATGGGAATCTCATACAAAGGAGGGCAGAGAAAACTGGGTCTGACCAAAAATCTCAGAGCGAGTTCCCTGTCACAGAAGGTGTTCAAAAGAGGCTGAAAAAATGTTTACCCAAGTGTTCTAATGGAGATTTTTCTATCAGGTGTTTGCTTCAGGACAATGGTTTTCAAATCATGTAGTAGCGGAACCCCCATTAGACAAGAACTTCCCACTCTGGCCACTGTGGCTCAATTGACTGGAGCATCAACCCATGGACCAAAAGTTGCAGGTTCAATCCCTGGCCAGGACACTTACCTAGGTTGGGATTTGATCTCCTGTTGAGGCACAAATGGAAGGTAGTTGATCAGTGTTTCCCTCTCACATCAATGTTTTTCTCTCTCTCTCAGCAATGAGGGATAATATGTCCTTGGGTAATGATTAAAAAAATTTTTTTAAAGAAAAGAGCTTCTCTTCTTAATATAACCTAGAGCAAAGAAGAGCATCCCTGGGTGGACAGCGTGGGGGCTCTGCCTGCTGGGCCGCCCCCCTGCGGTGCTCCCGCAGTAGCCTAGGGTTCCGCTGGACGGTGTTTGAGGGCACTGGCCAGGAGACTTGCTGAGCTGCCTCCTGATCTAAGGTCCCAGAAACCTGAGAACTTCTCTGGAAACGTACAACCAAAGACACGCTCTCTCTCTCTGAGCCCCTGCCGCGGGTGGCGGGAGCCAGGGAAGGTTTAAGAGCCTAACGCAGACGCTACTAACGATTTTCAGTTACTTAATTCTAGAGCATTGACAGGTCCCCATAACTTAGGGTTTATTTGCTTTCTCTTGAATGTCACATATAATTCTTGTCGAAATGTTTATTTGCCTAATGCAACTTTTAGTGCCGGGATAATTTATTCCCTCTATTTGTCAGCCAGGAGGAGGGGAGGCTACTTTTAGCCTCTGGCAGGGCTGTGGAAAGTAATGCAGTGGCCTCCTTTCATCGCCGTGGCACGGCAGGGGGCCTTGGCTGCTGCACACCTTCCCCCGAGAAAGGCAAACCCCACTCCATCTCAAGGCCCTCCCGCCCCTCCCGCGCAGCCTGCACGCTCAGTTCCGTCCAGACGCAGGCTTTTTTGTTTCCTGCAAAAAGAAAAGCCAATGAGGAGGTGAACTGTGTCATCTCACACCCTTTTACGAGACAAAAATCAATTCTCTAGATGCAATGTCATTTCCAAATCAAGTCAGTTCCATGCATTGTGAGGGAATTCAATTCAGCCCACAATAACTGAGCACCTACTATGTGCCAGGAGTAAATAAGCCCGCATTCCTGCCTCCGAAGAGCTGAGGTCAACCAATAACCTCAGTGCAATCTGGGCTATAACAGGGAAACAGACAGAACCCTGGGGGGACCCAGGGAGGAGGGGCCACCCTGCTCTGGGAGCCAGCAAGGATGGCGGGCAGCATAGGACTCCGCCTGCCCTCGGCCCAGGGTGAAGGGGTGGGGGGAGGGGGGAAGGCATCACAGACACAGGGAGCCCAGTGTAAGGAAAGGCAGGCTGGTCGGGGTGTGCTGTGGGGGTGCCAGGGGACATAGGCTGCAGAAAGTGGAGACCCAACCATGCCAGGCTTTGGATGCTGTCCAAGGACTTCAATGTCACTCGCAGGCAACAGGGAGCCCATCGATAGTTTGTGTTAGAAGATAACGGTGCGTCAGTGAGCGGGATGAGAGTGGTGCCAGGTGTGCTGGGTCACCTCGGGGGGGTCTTTGCGATAATACAGGACAGATGTGAGCTAAGCCAAGGCGGTGGGGATGGAGGGGGGATGAGGGAACATCACACACTGGAGAGACTCGACATCCATTCGATGTGAAAATGAGGGACAAGAAGGGAGTCAGGAATGCCGTCCCTGAATCGGGAGCACTGACAAAGGCCAATCTGTGGGCGAGGAGGCCAGCTCTAGATGTGTCAGATTGGAGGGGCCCGGAGACACGCAAGGGAGGCAGGAGCCAGTGGTTGTAGGAAATGGGTTGTATCTGTCCGTGCCTGGCTCGCGGGCCAGAGAGGGCTGAGGAGCCTGCAAAGCCCTGGGGGCAGACCCCAGGCCGGGCTGGGGCAGCAGATTCCCTGCCCTGGGACAACTGCCCCGGCCCTAAAAAGCGGTGCTGCCTGCTCCAGTCGCTAGAACAACACCCTGGGCCAGGAAGGATGCTTCTGAGAACTGACCTGACACCTGGAGGTCCTTCCAGAGGAGAGGCAGGGAGTCACACTGGAATCCAAAGGGACAGGAGAGAGATGGAGCCACGCAAAGAGATCCTGGATTCTCAGAAATCTGGAGAGAGGGGATGGGTTGGAGGGAGGGGTATAAGGGGCGCCTGAGGCCATCTCAGAAGCTCTCTCGGGACTCCTGACCTGCTCCAGACCCAGGCGTCTCCACAGCCTGGAAAGAGGGGCTGCCATCAGCTTTTAGCAGCCCCATGTGTGGAGACAACGTCACCTTCCTAGGATAAATCAGGGGCTGCTGGCTTCCTGAAACTTCTGAAGAAGGCTAGGCCCATCAGAGTCTCCCCTGGGTTAACAGGACGTGGCCGGGGTAGGCACACACAAGAGTTATCCTGGCTCACGCACGCGGTGCCCACAGGGAAGCGTGGCGCCAGCACGGCCGTGTGGTTAGCAGCACAGGCTTCAGAACCAAGTGAGGCCTGAGTTCAGTCCTGATTCTGCTCCTGACGGAGGTGGCTTTATGAAAATCATTTAACCACTCCGTACCTGTTTCTTAATCTAAATAGAGATGATAATAAAAATGGTACCCATCTTACGGAATTGTTAGGAAAGTTAAATGAGGTAATTTAATGAAGCACTTAGCACAACATCTGGTACTTAACAAGTATTCGCTAAGTAGGTGGCTCTTCTTTTGTTTTTTTAATCATGACCTTTATAAAAGGATCTTCAAAAGCTATAATGTGTAATATTCCTGACTGTGTCCAAAGAACACCTGAATCTGGCAGAGCACATTCCGTTTCAACTCTAGAAGGGAACATCCCTGCTGTACATTTAACACACCAGGCAGGGCCCAGCAGGCATGAGGCTGCCCCAGGCCCCAACCACCTGCCTTCTAATGGCTCACACAGGCAGAGCCAGGGTCACACCCTCCAACCAGGGGGCTCCCCCCAGCCCCCTAACAAAGGCAGAGCCATGGCAGGAACCAGCTCTCCTGGGACCATACCTCCAGCTCATTTGTTTCAAATTCAGCTTTAGCCTGGAAGGAAGAGCCCCCCTCCCCTCCTGGGGAGCCTCATCGCCAGTAAGGGTCTGTTCCCTAGAGCTCCTCCATGGCAGTCAGCTCGGGACCTGATGGGGGACCTGCAGACTCTCTCCGGGGCACTGACAGAGGAGCCCCCTTCCCAGGGCCCAGGGCTGCAGGCCCCTCTCCCCACGTCTGCGTTCGCAAGCTCCTACTAAGAGTTGCCCCAGTGAACACAGCAGCCAACTCTCCACATTTGTGCCAAGGAATAGAAACTCTCAAATAACAAAGAACCCAAAAGTCATTGCTAATCACATTTGCATAATATGATTTTTTTCAGCAGATTTACCTTTCTAATTACGCTTGTCTCTAGCCAATATTAAAGTGATTTTGCATTCCCCGAGCATGCTGGTGATGAGCGGGGCTGCTCGAGGAGTGGGTGGGGAGCCAGGCTAAGTTATCCTGGAGGTGGAGGTCTTGCCACAAAACGGATAAGTCCCAGGTGAGGAATTAATAAGGCCCACCTACGTTCCTAGCAGGGAAGAAAAGTTACAACTGACATTTATACAGGGCCGGGTTGTGCAGCTGACAAAGGGATTCCACAAACATCACCTCATTTGGTCTTTTCAATAGCCCTGCCACCTAGGACATTTAGGAGTAAAGCCAGGACTCCAACCCAGATCTGCTGGAGCCCAGGCTCTTTAGGGAAAGTCTCTCAAAGAGACCCTCTTCTTACTGGCACCTCCTCTGCCACTGATGTGGATACTGAAGCACAGAAAAGTCATGGCCCCATTTGTTCACCCTCCCTGGATCCATGGTCCTGGGTGTTCTCCTCTACACCTTGACTCTAGAATTGGCCACGTGACTTGTTTCCAGCAGTGGGACAGTATAAGAAACATGTCGCAAGAAGAATCTTGAGTGTTGCCTCATGCTGTTCCTGGATTCCTTCAACCACCAGTTGAGCAGGCCCAGGCAAGGCTATAGCAGAATGAGAGACACATGGTTCAGTTGCCTTCATCAGTTGCCTAACACCAGACTAAATTGTGTGTGAGACCATTGGAACCCACCCAGGCCCAGTCAACATATAAGTGACTCAGCTGAGATCAGCCAGGCTGAGCCCAGATCATGGACGTGCCCAGCTGCTGCCACTAAATGCAGGATGGTGTGTTACTCAGCAAAAACTAACCAGTACAAGAAGCAACAGGGCATCCAGATTCTCATGGTAGAAGAGCCATGGGCAAGAAGTGTTTCCATACACAGTCGGGCCCAGACTGCCTCCATGTTCTGTGGTTCCTGAACTTTGGTCCAGCCTGAGCAATTTCTTCATCCTGATGACCCGGATTCACTCAGTTCTGAAGTTTTGTTTTCAGAACATGAAGAAGGTGTATGTCTTCATCTGCTGTCTCACACTCCATAAATTCTCCTTCCCAGTAAATCCCAGTTACTGACCTCTACCTACTCTTTTGCCCTATAGAGATTCCATACGAAGTCAGCCAGAATTTCAGAAACAATTGCTCAAGAGAACTAAGCTAGAGCTTGAAAGACTCATGGGCAAATCTAGACAGCCATCCAAGTCATTTTTATCTAAGCCCAAGCACACAGGGTTTTAAGTCTTTTCACTGCTCTTATGAGGTGACTCTGCTTGAGACTGGGCCTGGATCCCTCTCTCCAGGCAGTGCTGGCCCCAGTTGTGGCACCATCCCTCCTGGGAGGTGAAGGGCATGGATTGTGGAGGAAAAGGCCCTTGGTTCAAATCCCAGCTCCTCTTAATAGCTTCATGTGTGACTTTAACAAGCTACTAGCCCATCTGTGCTTCAGTTCCTCTTCTGTAAAATGGGTATGATTTTAATATACAATTTACAGAGCTGTTTTCAGGATTAAACTTCTGTATGTAAAGCAGTTAGAACAGTCCCCAACACTGAGTACAGGCTATGCAAGTACAGTTCCCACTACTTCTGCTACTTTCTCTCCTGTTACAATGACTGCAATTGCTTGTTCTTGTTCTTGTTTTCTGTCTCAGAGGAAAGACCCTGGAAGGGAATGATGAAACTCATGCTCTTGGCTTCAACCCCTCACTTTAAGCTCATGGAGGCCCCTTTAACCAGGGCAGAGCTTTTAGGTTCAGGTCCCACAAAGTGCCATTCTTTTCTCTGCCTTCCTTTTCCTGGACCTAAGCCCAGCCTGTAGTCTCTGCAGGTTTCTTTCTGACTTGTTAGCCCTAAAGTTGTTCTGAAATCCACACTCAACACAGGTTCTAATTCTGGAGCAATGGCAGACTTCCTCTCTGCAGTTCCACCCCCGAAGTCCCTCCATCCTTCCTGTGCTCACCCGTGAAGTTAAGGTCACAGGGAGGCACCTTGATGCCATAAACCTGGAGCCAGGGGGATCTAGGTGCAAAACCTGGCAGAATCCCTTACTGATTGTGTAGCCTTGGGTAAATCACTTAACCTCTGAGTTTAGATTTCTTCTTCTTTAAGATGGCTTCTTGATACTTGTCTCCCTAAATGTTATTGCAAAGATTAAATGAGATAATGTATGTATGTTAGTTAGAGTAATGGTAGCTGCTGTAACAAATAAGTTCCATTTTTTTCAATATTTCAGTCGTTTATCACAATAGAAGTGTATTTCTCATTCACATACCAACTGCATGAGATTGTTTCTATATAGTTAGTGACTTTCCTTCACATGGTGATTTGGGGGCCCATGATACTTCTATCTAGTGGCTTTTTATCCCATAGAAGCATGGAGACCTCTGCACCAGCGAAGAGGAAGAGAAGAGAAGTTCAAGAAGACACATAACTCATTCCTATCCACCTTGGCCCAGAAAGAATATGCATTATCTCACATTCCATTGATGAGGCTAAGCCATGAACCCCATCTAGATGGAAGAGGGATTAAGAATGGAAACCGCACCTGGTTGGGTAACACTTCCCAGTGACAACTCTACAGTATGGAGGTGGTGGACAGATACCTGATCACATCTGCTTAAGTCTGCATGTACAGAAATATCATGGGCCTAGTAAGTAGTTTCTACAGCTATTTCTACTCTTGCTCCTGCCACCATGATGACTCCCACCACTGCTGCTGCCCTTTTACTAATAGTTGCTCTATGGAATAGAGATAATAATACCCACCTTAGAGAGTCGAGATGAGCATTAAATAAAGATGTGAAAGCATAAATAATACCACCGGTGTCTTCCTCCTCCTATATCTAAGTCCCCAACTGCCCCTAGAGTGCTTCCTCAGGTAAGGCTCACCTGATCTCTTCTTGGTCAGAATAGAATGTTCTTTGCCTGCTTCTGTCTTCGGCTCAAACTGAACTAAAAGCAGGAAAAAAAATGGGATTTTATACATTACCTCCCTTTCCCTCACGACTATTTCAGGACTATATCTGAAACATACAAATGATGTTTGAGATAGCTGTTTTCAAAGTCCCCTTCCCACCAGCCCACTCACTCAATTTTTGTTAATTCCAACTGCCTCCCACTTTTTTCTGGACTGTTTACTATGGAAAGGATTTTATTGGCAGGAGTAGGTCTCCAAGGAGTTTTTGGGCCACCCACTTCAACATGGCTTTTCCTAAGACCAGGCTGTTAAAGGTCAGAGTGGCAAAATAGATTAAAGACTTAAATGTAAGACCTGAAACAATAAAATACATAGAAAACATAAGCGCTAAGCTTCTAGACATGTCTTAGCAATGCTTTGTGTGCAGAGGATCTGAGCAGACATTTTTCAAAGGAAGACATACAGATGGCTAGCAGGCACATGAAAGATGTTCAGTATCACTAATTATTAGGGAAATGCAAATCAAAGCCACAATGAGATATCACTTCACACTTTTTAGAAAAGCTATCATCAAAAAGACCAGAAATAACAAGTGTTGGAAAGGATTTGGAGAAAGGGGAACCCTTGTACATTGTTGGTATGACTGTAAATTGGTGCAGCCACTATGGAAAACAGTATGGAGTTTCCTCAAAAAATTAAGAATAGAACTACTATATGACACAAAAGTTTCTCTTCTGGGTATTTAGCCTAAGAATATGAAAAAACTAATTCATAAACACATATGCATCCCTATGTTTGTTGCAGCATTATTTACAATAGCCAAGATATGGAAACAACCAAATGTCCATCAACAGATGAATGGATAAAGAAGATGTGATGTGTGTGTGTATAAAATATATATAATATGCAAATATATATGCAAATATGTGTATATACACACATATGCACACATACAGTGGGATACTACTCAGCCATAAAAGGGATGAAATATTGCCATTTGCAACAACATCAATGGACACTTAAGACATTATGCTAAGTGAAATAAGTCAGATAGAGAACAAAAACCATATGATTTTACTCATATGTAGAATATAAAACAAAAAAGAAATAAACAAATGAAACAAAAACAATCTCATAGATACAGACAACTGTAGGGTGGTTACCAAATGGGAGGAAGCAGGTGGGGCAAAATAGTAAAGGGGATCAAATGTATGGTTACAGATGGAACCTGGACCTTTTGTGGTAAGCACCTTATAGTATATACAGACATCAAATTATAATGTATACCTGAAACATATAATGTCACTAACCAATGTTATCCCAATAGATAAATAATTTTTTTAGAAATGTGATTTAGTACATAAAGTTTAGTGACTACAATATGCCTTAAAACAGAATAAAAATAAGATTGTGGGATAAAATTACATAAATTATATAGTACCTTTTGAAATCCTTAATGCCATAATTAAAGAGAGAACATTTTCTTTAAAACAATTAAAAGGTAATGGTCAAAGTGGACTTTCAGGACAGGCAGCGGGGCTGTTTGTGTGATCTTGTGTTTTTATCACTTTAAATAAGAGGAAATGAGGAGGCAGGCCCATGTTGGCGATACAGACATAAGGAGTCCTTTGAGGGAAGACAGGAAGAGAAATACAAAGGGAAGAATGGATGTGGTGAGACAGACCTCACCACACATGTGTTCCACCCTACCCTCTTTCTCCAGAATAATGTAGTGGATTTGAATTCTTGCTCTACCTCCCTGGCTGCATGATTTTCAACAAATCATTCAACTTCCCTGAACCTCAGTTTCTTCATCTATAAAATGGGGATCTAATACCCACCTCACAGAAATACTGAGACAATGAAACAAATTTAACAGTCAGTGCAGTGCATGATGCTTAGTAAGGTGCCCAATACAGAATAATCCTCTTTGCCTTCCTCCTTCCAAGAGAAATGCAGATCAAACTTTCTGAGCTTAACTGGAATTTTTATAATAAAAACAGTACTTTTCTGAATACAGAAGTAGCACATTGTTAGTATGTCTTTAAGTAACAGAGCCTTTGCAATGCTGCCTAGGTGGCATCAGGGCCATGAGACAGGAAAGAGTGGCCACAGAAGAAAAAAATCTGGTTGTACAAACTTTATATTAAGTTGCCAATATTGGGGTTTTATCTCCAAAACAGCAATTTTATACAGTTCTACTCAAATCAAATAATAATAACAAATGTTTATATGGTGTTTACTATGTACTAAGGCTGGCTCTAGACATCTTAGTGCTCATTAATTCTCACAACAATTCTGCAGGGTAGGCATTACTATAAATCCATTTTATAGCCAAAGAAACTCCAACACAGAGGGGTTAAGTGACTTGCCTGAGATCACACAGCTAGCGAGTGGCAGAGCTGGAATTTAATCTGGCTCTGGAGCCCACGATTTAAAGTCACTACACTTCACTGCCTTTTATATGAATAATTGAGAGGACTCCTGAGGAAGATCCCATGAATCGATCAACTCTCAGATGAACAGGGAGCAAGGAGCCTGCAAAGCCAGGTCGTCGGGAATGCTAGGAAGGAGGAGAGAGCAACTATGACCCAGTGGCCAGCCTGCAGCCCTGAGGCCCCCTAGAAAGAGCGTTATTACTCCCTTCGGAACTATGAGGCAAGTACTGGCAGGTGCTGGCAAGCACCCTGCCCCGCCCTCTTTCCTGAGCATTTCATTTCCCTGTCCTTTGTGGCATGACTCTCATAAAACTATTCATTTCTTAATTCTGATGGCAGAAAGGAATTTAATCAACTTGCTCGAATATGACGACAGTCTCCTGCTAAGCCAGCTACCTCCCGAGGGTCATTGGGAGACTATGCCCTGTTAATATTTAGCTCCAACAGCAAACATTATGGCTTTCAATTTGGAAGATTATGCTTCTGGTTAGTTATGTATCGTATGTGCGCGCTTGCGCGCTCGCTGGGTGGCTCATCTCATCAGCGCGGGAGCATTCTGCCAGGGTTATAAAAAATGCCATTTTCTCTGCGAGGCCTTTCCACTCAGTGATCCAGTGAAGTAACATCGGGATCAAAACCATGTTCTGAAAAATAATTGATCTATTCAGCAGCTCACAAGCCTGCATTCCAGCCGCCCCAAAGAGCCATTTTCAGGGGGGGCCGGGGGCCCATGTTGGAGGGGGCTGCAAGGGAGGGCTCCATCTATTGCTGCCCTAGTCTGTGGAGCTTGAACGTTGAGGGAGGCTTGGAGCTGTCCGTGGTGCTGAACTCCAGCTGTCCCAGAATTATCAGGAAAAAGACTGGCTAGAGAGACTGGCTGATTGTCTAGGGAGCTATGCCCGTTGCAGCGTCTTGGATCATTATATTTCCCTTTTTTTCCAGAGTTTCCCATACTTCCTATAATTCTGGAGCCAATCCTCAAGTGCCTTCTCTTGTGCATGCTCTCCCTGTGAGCTGTGTTGTCCTGAGGAGTTCGTTCCTACAAGCCGTTTCATGATTTTTTTCTTCTTCATTTGGACTCTTCCTTAGGATGGCAGAGCTGCTGGTGGGTCTGAGAAGCTCAATGTTTCAGAAACACAGAGCCACCTCTATTTCCTTTACTCACGCTTCCTCTCACTCAATTTCTTTGACTCATCACTGTCTCCACCCCCACCTTGCTCCTTCCCTCTTGCCCTCCCCTTGCTGTCTACATCCCTTCTCTTCTTCCTCTGTCTCCCCCTTCTCTAACTCCTCCTTCCCTCCTCCTTGATACTCTCTCACTCTCTTTTTTCTCTTCCTCCCTCCTTTTTGGCCTTCAAGGTTTCTCTCAGTTATTTTCAACTCTGTCTCTCTCCATTACACTTTCTCTTTTCCCCCTCTCTTCTTCTCTCACCATTTTCTCCTTTTTCCCTATTTCCCTCCCTCCTCCTCTCCCTGCCTTGTTTCTTTCTCTCTCTCTTTGCCTCCCTTTCTCTCCCTGTGTCCTTACCATCCTTTCCCCCTGTCCCCCATTCTACCCCTTGCCATTTACCCGTGTCTGTCTCCCTCTCCCTTTCTCTCCCTCCCTGCCTCCTTCCTCCTCTCTCCATCTCTCCTCCTCCTCCCGTTCTCTTTTTCTCTGTACACAGATCTCCTCACTAGGAGCCCCCAGGTGCCTGGTGAATTCATTTCAGTAGCTATTAGGGATCGGCACCTGCCCTGATACTCGGTGGGGAAGATGAGTTTGAGATAAGATGGGCTCTTTCAATCTCAGCACATCTGTAATTGCATTACCATTAAATTGCACCATTTTCCAAAGGTGAGAGCCCAGGGCCCTTGTACTGAGAGTCTCCTGTAAATCCACTGCCAAGTTCTGCACTATGTGGAGGCCCCAGGCAGAGGGGAGAGTAGACCCAGCTTGATTTGACCATTATATTAATCCCCTTTATTGTCGGGGTCTCTTGTTTCCCATTTTATTTTAAAAGTAAAAAAACACTTGGGAATCATTATTTCCATATTTCTCGTCTCACAGATAAAGAAACTGAAGCTCAAACAAAGGAAGGGAATGGTCCAAGGTCACACAGGCTTGAGCACTGAGGCCACAAATGTCCCTCATTCTGCAGCCTTTTTGCAAGTTAGGACTACAGCAGGGAAAGGTGGGGGAAATGCAAAAATAGAATCCATGATTTTCAGGTTCCAGGGAGGTGACCTTGGTCCAATATGCAAGGATCTGTCAGATATAGCAGGCAGGATGCAAAAATGGCCTATGGGACAGAGCATAGTAATATCATGACTTCTTGTGGTCTGTCAGGTTTGGCCAGGGATACAGAAAACAGGATTCAGCCTCGAGGAGAGGACAAAGCTGGCAAAAGCTGCATGGGAATTGGGCATATTAGTGCTCCAGACAGATGGGCTTCTATGCAGAGCAGGACACTATTTCCAGCTAGGACCTGGGAGACACAACCAGGAAATCAATGCAGAAGGCAGCACATAAACCAAGGCAATAACAGAGGAGCTGGGGGCAGGAACTGCCTTCTGGGGGCCCACCCAGCCTATGCCTGTGTGGAGGGAGGAGCTGGGAAAGATGGAGCCTGAGAGAATGGAGATCAGGATGGGCTGGAGTCTGGAAGCGGGGGAGACAGAACACAGATGTTAACTGGGGGTGGATTCAGTGGGGGACTCAAGCACACACTGTGGGTTAAACATCAGGAAAGACTCCAGAGATGGGGTTATAGAGAAAAGCAGATGAGCCTGTGGGAGAGTCAGCACAAAACCCCAAGAGTAAGAACTCCAGGAAGCCAGAGAATGTGTCACCTGGCACAGGGGTCTGCTCTGCCTTACTGGTGCCCTATTTTCTGCTTCTTAAATCCATTGTCTTAAGGAAAATAGATGTAGGATCAAACAGAGCCCAGGCTTGTCCTGCCCTAGGGGATCACTCCCTATGCCCACCTACTGTTGGCCGACCTGAGGAAGGATGGGCAAGGGGCTGGGGGCTGGGAAAGGCAGAGGGATCATCACCACCATGGCCTAAGATGAATCTGAGAGCCCAGGGATGCCCACTCCCCAGCCCCCAGCACCAAGGGCAGCAGGAACCTAAACAGGCAGGCTGAGCAGATGCAGGTCCCCAGCTCCAGGCCTGGGAGGCCAGCAAGCAAACAAACAAACAGCCAGCAAATGTGTCCCTGTGCCCCAGGGTCAGACTGCTGCAGTGGCTACACCTGCTTTGGCAAAGCAGTTACTTTGAAGCCCAGCCTGATGCAGAAAGAGTATGCAGCACCCAGGGACAAAATAGGGGGGGTTTAATGATGTGAAATAGCTCTATGTGCAATCTGGGTGCACTACAAGGGCTGCTGAGAGCCTCTAAAAGCTTCCCCAGCCTGGCCTGCCTCTGAGGCTGGCCCATTATGTTGTTTGCTTCCTTGTGATCAGGATGAAGCCAGCCCCTGCTAGCTCTGGCTCCATCCACACTGCTCCTTCCTCCCTCCCAACTCCAAGCACCCATGGGGCCCCCACTGCAGGTCATCAGGCACAAGGCTGGCTGCCCCAGCAATTCTTAGATAAATCAATTAGGATAAATGAGCTTAGTGATGTACAATGCCCTTGCTCTACTGCGTACCTTCTGAACTATTAGTTCTCTAGAGAAGATTAATTACAGAGCGCTATACTAATGCTCTTTTAATGGAATCTGTTATTTGAGTTTAAGAAGAGCAGGTATTGAATGTATGGGAGTTAGATACCTGTTATGTGCATCCCAAATCAGGGGCAATGGATGGAGCTAACCTCAGGATGGACCTGTTGAAACAGAAAGAAAGCCAGTAATCAGTCTAAACCCTGCAGAACGTTGCACCAAGTCCTGGAAGGTTTTCCTGGAATCGATTGCATGTGTTTGTGGAATTAACTTTTCACCCTACTTGAACAGGCGTTCTTATGTTGGTAGAAACAGAGTTGGAAAATGGAGAAGGAAATGTTGAAGGGAGGAGCTGGGCGACCTTAAATAAGTCACCAAGTGGAGTATGACAGGAAGAGCTCATTTGACTTGGAGAGATATTAATAGAGTTACAATATCACAGGCAAAAGAGGTTTTAGTCTTGCCCTAGACCAGGGGTGCCCAACCTTTTGGCATCTCTGTGCCACACTGGAAGAAGAGCTGTCTGGGCCGCACATTAAATACATGGCAACACATAATCACAGAAACAAAACTCATAATGTTTTAAGTAAGTTCACTATTTTGTGTTGGGCCGCATTCACAGCCATCCTGCAGCCCACAGGCCAGAGAGTTCAGTTCAGTGTAGGAAGCCATGTTTCCCAGGTGTCATCGGCCAGTTGGACATACGAAGTGGCCAGTAACCAATATGAGGAGAGGTCTGAAAACTGAGTCCCATGAAAGTTGCAGGTAGCTCCTGGGAGATGAAGATGTGGGAAGGCAAAGCTAGAAGTTATTCATTCTCTAAAGCAGTGGTGCTTTGTCCTGGCTGCTTCTTAGAATCACCTGGGGGGAGCTTTAGACAATACCAGTGTCCATACCTCCATCTCTCCCAGAAATTCCGATTCAGTTGGCCTGGGGCATCAGTATTTTTAAAAAGCCCCCTGAAGACCAACTTTTCTAAAGGATCAGAGGTGAGAGACATGACACTCATTATGTGCAACTACAGAGAAGAGAACACATATGGAATGGATGAAAGTTTTTGTCCTAATATGTTGGAACCCTGTGGGGTGGACCAGCAGAGGACGGGGCTGGAGTAAGCTAGAGGGAGGGGTTCAGGCCAGGGTCTGGCTCCTCTGTAGAGGGTGTCAGCCATTGAGGCACAGCACTGAGCAGGTAGGACAAGCAGAAAGAGCCACATGGAGGTAGAAATAATTTGCAACCAGCCTCATATTTGTTTACTGAACCTTTGTAAAGAAGAACATGGAGCAGTCAGCTGGGTCACCAGGATGCCCACCCCCAGAAGTCCCAGGGGTTTAGGGGCAGTGCACCAGGTGTTTCTGGGCAGAAGAAACACTCAGACATGGTGGGAAGGGTCAGAGCAACATGGCCCAGGGGCCCCAACCAGGTGCTCAGGAGGGAGCATGGTCCTGTCCCTGGACAGGAGGAGCCTGGCAGGACCTGGGCAGTTGACCCAGAGCCCCAACCTCCTGGACAAGGTTTCAAGACTGTATTGTGGCCTTGGAAGAGTCTGTCAGAACCAGAAGCTCCTCTGAGCAGGAATAGAGGCAGCCTCTGGGTGCCAGGGAGTGAGCTTTTCCTGAGCACCTACCAGAGGCCAGGCACGTGCCGTACAGCGGCTTCGCATCCACCATCGCTTCACTCCTAACAGTGGCCCTGCTCAGTATGGGAAGCTACAAACCCATTACAGATGTGGAAACTGAGGCTCAGAGAGCTTAAAAGACCTGCCTGGCCACAGCTAGGATCTGACTGCAAAGCCCTTTCCGTGGCCCCAGCCTGAGGATCCACACTGCCATGTGGCAGGCTGTCAGTGCCAGGAGTGAGGCAGGCATTCAGGTAGAGAGAAAGCGACCTCACTCTCCCCTGCCCCCAGAAGGGAGGAGGCAGAATCTGAGAGGTCATTGGAGCCCCAGGAAGTCAAGGGGGGGGATACAGGATGCTGTGTGACCTGGAGGCTGGGACAGGAGCTCAGTGATGTGTGGTGCTGGTTTCTCTAAGCCAGAGATTCTGAGAAGCCTCAGTGTCATCTGCCAAATGGACACAGCAGTCTGTGCTGTCCCCTGCCATGAGGTGATGGGGACGAAAGATTGAAAGTATTACACCCCCCAAATAGGCAAAGTCACCTTACCCCCGTGATGAAAAGTGATCTCCTAGCACCTACAATCACACACACACACACACACACACATACACACACTCAAATATGCACACATACACACAGACACAGACAGAGTTACACCATATTTATTTCCTTGTTGTCATCCCTAAACCTTTGGTACAGCCTTGTTTAAATATTCAGTTCAGTCTCAATAAGACCAAAGTCCTTCTGGCTTGGGCCAGAATAGCAAATCAGGAGTGGGGTGCCCTTCAAAGGTACATGATAATAAATATTTGGTGGAAGGAAGGAAGGAAGGAAGGAAGGAAGGAAGGAAGGAAGGAAGGAAGGAAGGAAGGAAGGAAGGAAGATAGGAAGGAGGGAAGGAAGGAAGGAAGGAAGGAAGGAAGGAAGGAAGGAAGGAAGGAAGGAAGGAAGGAAGGAAGGAAGGAAGAGGGAGAGAGAGAAATTGCACTACAACTGCAACCCTTACAATTCACATACATAGAATACAGTGAACGATGAGGTTTAATGCATTTTATCTCAAGTTATTCCTGTGACAGGTACTATTATTCCCACTTTCCAGGTGAGGCATCTGAAGCTCTGAGAAGTTAAGTCACTTGCCCAAAGATACACAGCCAGAAAGTGGAACAGAAAGCTCTAGAGCAGAGAATCAGGTAAGACCTGCACTTATAACATCTCAGAATTATTGAAGGCCCCAGGGAACTGTCCGAATGCTCTCCATCCTTGCCTCCTCATCCACTCCCATCTCTTTCTGTCCCATTACCCCGCCTTTCTATCTTCAAAGCCCTTCTCACGATCTGACTTCATTACTCGTTGTTCCGGGTGTTATGGTCTGCCGTCTCTCCCTCTAGCAGGTGAGCTCCGGGGAGCAGGACTCCCTCCCTCGTGCGGAACACTGCAGCTCCAGGGCCTAGTAGAGTGCCCGGCACACAGCGTCCCTCCAGACAGCCACTCGTGCCTGGCTGAGGGATTGCTCTGGGGGGCCTAATGAGCTCGTGGGAGAGAAGGGAGGTATTCCTGGCGACATAGATAACCCCTCCATGTCTGCCAAGATGCAGTGAACAAATGTGAGACTGGTGACAAATTATTTCTGCCATCTTTCATACAATGCAGTTAGCAGCTGGCTGAACTACAATATAGCAATTGTATAAATGTTGAGGGCATTTTCATGTTTCAATTTCCTTATGTATTTCTAGTTTACAAAACCTGATCGATGCACCATTCATTAACTACAATCCATCACCTGGCTCACTGGGCAGAAGGGCAGTGGCTTGGGTTTAACTCCCCAAGGGCCATAGAGGGTACAAGAGAGAGATCTGGGACTGGCAAGGGCTAGCGAAGAACCTGCTGTTCAATGTCAACCACTTGATTTAATCTGTAGACCCCATTCCTCATTTTCCATTGGGGTCTCTGTTTGACCAACTTCCATCCTCCTTCTCTATCTGATCAGATCCTTCTCTCTTAAGGCCTTAAGGCCATTTCCTGACACATGTCCACACAAAACAATGGCTTAAATATAGTCCCACTTCAAATTTAAATCCATGTAGTTGATACAGGGGAGGAGAGATGTTGAGAAAGAGGGGACTCTATTTGGAAAAGTTATAATCCACCGGGAGCAGAGGGGAGAGAAACATTAAAATCTTTTAAGGCTGGAACAAAAACTTTCTCATCACGTGCTGGTACCTGGCACAGAGGCTGGAACATAGCAGGGACTAAACAATATTGCCTGAAGAATGAATGAATGAATGAATGAATGAATATAATATAATATAGTGATCATGCATAGGCTTGGGACCAGATAACTGGCTTCAAATACTTGTTCTGTTTTTGCAATCTTGGGCCAGTCACCTAACCACTGCCAGGTGTTTCCACATCTTTATCACCAGCAGAGCAGTCAGAGTCAGAAGGTGTCACATGACCATCTCTCCCAATTTTCCAGAAGGAGAGAAAATCTTGTAACTGTCAGTAACATGTTATAACTGATGATTGCGAAACAGAAGTCCCAGTTCTGTTTATTTTGCAATGATGTAAACTTCACAGTTTTTCCCTCCAGAAAAAAATATAAACCTTCCATGGCTACATCCAAGAAATCTGTAAACCTCAAACGTTGTCATCCCACCCTGCCTAAGGTCTAGGACAGAGAGACAATGCTAGTAGGGTCATGGTGACCACCAGCCCTGTGCTCCCCTGCAAACAAGGAGGCGTCAGGGAAACACAGCTCACTGGGGGAGTAGGGAGAAGCCTCCTGGGGGAGGGGCTATAGGAACCAAGCCTCAGGAAACTGACAGAATTGACAACAGGGAGAAGTGGTGGGGAGAGGAGATCTCCCTTGGTATTGGGCCAGTGAGAACTGGGGATAGTTGACAGATTCCGTCCTGTCTGAGCCTCAGCAGCCTGGCTTTGAGAACAACAATGGCAATAACAAGAGCCAATGTATTAAGCACATACTATGTGCCAGGCACCATGCTAATCACTTAACATATAGAATCTCATTCAATCTTTATGACTTTCCCACAATGCAGATATTATCGTATTGATCCCCATTTCCTGGTATTCATGTCCTTGTGCAATAATGTTCTCATCATGAGTGTGAGCTGGACCTAATCACTCACTGTAAGGAGCAGAATACGGCAGGTGATGGCATGTCACTTCTGTGACTAGGTTGTAAAAGGCTGTGACTTCTGTCTCATTCTCTCTCTCTATTAAAAACAATGAAATACAAAGAGCTTCTCCACCTCATGACCTCAGAGAGCTCTTGAGAAGATTCAGTAGGATAGTAACCAGGTGCTCAATAAGTGTTTATTGAGTGAATGAGGCTCACTCCCATCCCTGGCCCAAGACTCTCAGTCCAGTGCTCTTCCCACTGCGCACTCCACCCGTCACTGCCCGCTCGCCTCAGGGCACCCACAGGGCAGCAGGGCTGACTGGCAGGGAGGTGGCATCCATGAGCCCGCTCGCTGCACAGTCTCTCAGCACCAGGACACCCAGCCCTGCAGAGCTGTCCTTCCTGTAGCCACAGGAGACCCTGCCCTGACCCCCTCCTGTCCCTACCTCCATGGCCACAGGCAGCAGCCTGGTGGCCAGCCTGCTCCACCATCCTGTGGGACAGCGCTCAGGACGCCCTCCCCGAAAAGCAGCACCCTGGTCCAGGCTCGATCCTGAAATAGCCCTCTCTGTGCCCCAGTTTCCTCCTCTGTAGAATGCGGATGATGATGTCGTCTTCTTGGGACTGCTATGAGAAGCCCGTGAGACAAGGTCTGGCAAAAGCGCTTCTCTTGTTCAGATGTGAGGAGTTTGTCCCACCAGAATGAAGTCCCTAGACCTCTCTGCTGCCACCTGGCCTCCTTCTGAGCCTAAGAAAGCTGAGCCACTTGTCCCTCTCTGTCAGGTGCAGTCAGCCTCCGAAGATCAATGTCTGTGTGGGGCTGAGAGCCAGGAAACAGGGCATCAGGCAGAGGCATCTTCCTAAAGGCCTCTTGAAGCAAGGATGGCACAGGCCCTCGTGATGCTTCCTTAGGAAGTTCTTCCCAAGATCCGCCTTATATCCTTCCATTTGCAGGAGCCCAGGCCCCAAGCCCAGCAAGCCTAGTGATTAAAGGCAGTTGGTAATTCAAGGCAGCTGGATCACCCTCCCCTGCGCCCCAGGCAGCAGGGTGAGGGGCGTGACTGAGGGAGGGGATAGATAAATTGCAGCCCAACCGCCACTTTACAGCCCAGCACCCCTAGGGTGAGACAGGCATTCACAAAGCTCAAAAACTTGTCCAATTTCGGCTTCTCTGTGTCCCTGTCTCTCTCTCTCAAGCAGCTCTGTCTGAGAGTGTCTGTCCCTCCCCTGCCACCTCCTGCAGGATGACCAGGATGGAGACCACCTAGGGCAGGGCCCCTGAGGCAGAGCGAGCCCAGGCACCCCCACCCCCAGTGCAAAGATTCTGGCTCACCTAGGCCCAGCCTGCAGCAGCTGCTTGGGAATAGCAGTCCCCCTCTCTCAGTTATGATGAGCTCCTTATCTCTCTGTGCAAATTAGGAGCACTTCATGGTAATCCCGCCCGCTCTCAGCCTCAGCAGACGTTGCAAAATAAAAGAGCTAGATCTGAGTCATCGAACATTTAAGCTCCACCACTGCCCCATCCCCCCAGCCCTCACGCCGAAGAGGAGAGGGTGATGTTACTTGCATTCCCCCTTCCCTGAGTCTCCTCCCCAGCCTGAGCCCTTCCCCAGTGCCCAGGTGCCCAAGAGTCCACGGCCGGTTTCCCCATGGCTCATATGGGTCCCCCCCCAAGGGCTCACACCCTACATAATGCACCCATAACAATAATACCCATATCAATAATGCCCCCCACTGAACGGGGACCTCAGGACCGGTCAGACACTGGGCCAAGTGCTTTGCACGAAGAGCCTCATGTAATCCTCAAGACGGCCCTGTGAGATGTGTGCTCTAGTCCTATTTTTCAGATGAAGGGCAGAGAGGTGGAGGGCTTTGGCCAAGATCACAGTGCTGGCAAGTGGTGGGAATGACCAGCAACTTTGCCACCATCCAATACCCTACTAACGGCACCCCTGGCCTCTGCCGCGTGCCCCTGGGGACAGTCAGATATTTGTGTCAATGCAGATGTACAAACATTCCCAGAATGCACCCACTCACACATGCTTGTGTCCAGAACTCAAAGTTAGATTTTTTTTTTCCTTAAAAGGACCCAAAAGGAATGTGAGATGGGCTGTAAACTACAGGCCCAGGCTATAAAGCAGAAAATCAATCTGTAACAGAGAAAGCGGCGATCTCCTGAAGGTGCACATTACAGCCAGCCCAGCGAGTGACCAGCAAGTGAGCGAGGCACCAGCCGCCTCAGAGGATCAGCTACGCACCATACTGGCTCCCTGCTCGGGAGGCAGGACCGGCGCAGCCCTGCAGTGTCTCCAGGTTGCTGTTGCCAACAGGTCCCTGCTTCTACCTCCCGCTTCCTGGCGGTGGCTCTCTCACAGATGTTGAATTCCAAATACAGTGAAAAATAAATATTTTAAAGCTCTGTGGCCTGAGTCACTGGAGTTTGGTGGCAGCTAATGCTCTGCAGCTGGCCCTGCCCACAGGCCTGCTTAGTATGCAATTAAGATGCAAAATAACATCCCTCGAAAGCTCCCCTCCAAGCCTCTTTGCTTCTCCCTTCCAGGCCTTGGTGGATTGAGAAAGTTCAGGAACAGTGGGGAGGTGCTTCTCCCGCCACCCTTATTGGCAAGAGTTTCAGGCCAGGTTTATGGGCTTGGCTCAGAGCCAGGCCTAGCGCTGGGACTCTTCAGCTGCCCCCTCCCCCTGGCTGCCTGCAAGCCACCCCGACACCGCAACACCCACAAACCAAAAAAAGCAAACTGGTATCCCAATTTGAACCCTTCAGTGATACCCCATTGGCTGTAGGTTATAATCCAAGCCATTGACAATGACCTCCAAGCCAGACCACTTGGATGACCCCTCATCAATCTGAATCTGACCTCTTCTCTCTTCTCATCCTCACTCTAGCCACATGGGCTGTCTTTCTTTTCCCCAAAACAAACAAAGGTTGTTTGTTTGTTTTTTTGCCCCAGGACCTTTGCATCATTTTCTCCTGATCTGCATATAGCTGGCTCCTATTAAACCGTAAGTAGCACCTCTTAGACCACCGCCTCCCCAAAATAATAAAAGGCACTTACTATGTACCAGGCCCTGCACCAGCTACTTCATAGTAACCCAGGGAGGCACAGAGCTGTTAGCTTGTCCAGGGCCACATGAGCTTGAACCCAGGTATTCTAGCTTCAGTTTGGGTCCTTAACTACTGTGCTGTACTATCTCTGACTCAAGTGGCTTCCTTGCCCCATCGAACCTCCCGGCTTCTTCCCCACTATTTGGTTATCTGGTCTGCCACCCCAATGGAATATCACTAGGTCATGAAAACAGGAACCTTTTCTATCTTATTCTCTCCTGTTTCCTCAGCACCCACAGCCGTGCCTGGCCAGGCTTGATGCTCTATACATAATTACTGGATGGAAGAATGAATGAATGAATGAATGAACTGTTCCAGTGTCCTCCCCCTCCTCCTTCCCTTTTCTGTAGAGCTTTGGAGTCAGGCTAGAGACACATGTAAACAGCACCTTGTCCTCTGCATGGCACATGGTAAGTCTTCAAGGCCCGGGCACTATTGTGACTCCTTAGGAAAAGATGAGTTAGCATTTGTATCAGGTTCCCTCATTTAGACCTTCTCTTGCTACAGCTGGTTCCAGAAGTACAAAGGAGGCAAAAAGACAAGCAGGGAGTCTGTGGATCCTGAACTGCAATTGGGGGAGGTGGGGGCAGGGGCGGGCAGGACAAAAATGCAGAGGGAGCACCAAACCCCAAAGAAAGCACACCAGTTGGCCAGCAGGCAACTCCACAGATCCCCAAGTCCATACGCAGTCAGGAGGGAAGAATTGGGGTGGGGCAGGGGTTACTTACTGGACACAAACCACATTCCCTAGGACAGTCAGGTAACAGAGCTGTCAGTTGTGAGAACTGTTATACAATAGGAATGTATGTGAGGACAAAGCTCTGGCATCCTTAGGTGACCACAAGGTAAAAATGGACCAGCAGAGTGGGGTGGCTGCTGAAGAAATTTAGTTCATTCTTAGGCTATATCAATAGAGTATGATATACAGATTAAGGGAGGTGACTTCCCCCCCTGTACCCGCTCTGGCCAGGCCTTCCTGGAGTATTGCATACAGTTATCACCACAGGGTGGAGGGAACCTTGCCAACATTTGACTGTATGAGGGAGATAGTCCCAGGCCGATGGAAGAAACTGTGGCTGCCCAGCCAGGAGGAGAGTAAACCCAGAAGGCTTTGGCCTTTGTTTGTAATCCTTGAAGGCTGCCCCGGAAAGGGAGCTTGGCCTGGTGGGAGAAGGAAGATTTGAGTTATGGGACTTGTATGGTAAAAGAACCTCCCCCTATTGGTTAGTAGCATTCTTGCCACTCATGGCGATCAAGCCAAGACTTGAAGCCAGCTGTGGGAGGCGGCATAGAGGATGCTGGATCTGTGAAGGGTTATCCTGCAGGAACAAACCTGGCAACTCAGAGTGTGACCAGTGACCAGTAGCATCATATGACCCCAGAGCTTCTTAGAAACAGAATCGTAGCCCCAGAGCTACAAAATCAGCATCTACATTTAAATAAGCTCCTCTGGGAGAAGCCCTGGATTAGAAGAGGGTTTAGAGGAGGAGCCAACCTCTGTCAAAAGAGAAATGACTCAGTGCCACCCCTCTGGAGGGCACGGACACCTGTTGTCAGGCCCAGGCACCCCCGGTGGAGGGCTTCCCAGGCTGGTGGAGGAGGCAGCAGGCTCATGACTAGGTGGGGCAGTGTAAGAAGGAGCGCTTGTGCTGCGATGGGGGCTGGCAAGCTGGGCTGGTCAGTTCTGGGAGCGTGGGGAGAGAGGGAAAGCTAACAGAAAAAGCTTTTAAAATGATGTTCCACCTTGTTCAAGGTCACAGAGCAAGGACAAAACAGTCACAGAATGCCCGGTGCCTGCCTGGCTCCCAGAGCCACTTTCTGCCTCCGGAAAGGTCAACTCTCTTTCTTGCCTTGGGTGAGGCACTCACCCTGCACAAGTGGCAGTTCACTCGTCTATAACATGGGTGTGGTACCAACCACCAGTAACAGGCCCTGGACGTTGTGTGAGTGCATCAGCAGGACGGAGGGCGAGCCTGACGTTCAGGGTGCGTCGCAAGAGGAAGCATCAGAATCACACACGAGGTGGTCCTGGGGTTGCAAGTGGGAGCTGAGCACAAGTAGGGAGATGAAACCCATGAGTCCGAGATACCAGGGCCGGAGCTTCCCTGGGGGTGCAGGGGCCCCAAGGAGACATGGGGCCAGAGTCTCGAACCCCAGGTACTTCCTTGGGTAGTTCGGGGGTGGCAGCTGGCCATAAGGAAAAGAAAGGGGAGGGGTGAGCTCAGGGCCAGAATCTACATGCCTGTCACAGCTGAGGCCCCATCAACCTTCCTTTCAGGTGTGGCAGGCGGCCCTGGGGAACAGTTCACAGCCTGGAGTGGCCAGACCATGGAAGTGTCATGTGGAGACAGCAGGGATGACAGCCAGTAGGGTCTGCTGCATTCTGGCTCCCTGCCTCAGGCCTCCCAGAGAGCATAAGGTGAGAATAGGACTCAGTGACATTAGCAGCGTAGAAGCTGCAGACCCACAGGTCCCCCTCTGGGGGCAAGGGGTTCAAGGGCAGGGGGCCAGCTCTCACAAGCCGCATGATGTTGGGCATGTGGCTTGTCTCTTCTGAGCTGCATTGGCCCAGTATGGTAGATGGCGTCCCAACCCAGCCTTCCAGGGCCTCTGGGGTGAATGAAATGACCTGAAGAACAGCAAGCGCTCTGTGAATTCTCCAGGGCGACGTGCACGTGAAGGCTCTGCAGACACCTGCGTCCCTCAACAGTTCCTTTAGTCTCCCACAGCACACATCACAATTTGCCCATCCATGTTTATTGCATGATTAGTAAAAATGTTGACCTGGAAGCCAAATGGCCCAGGTTCAGAAGCTGGTTCTATCACATGTTAGTTGTGTAGCCCAGGGCAAGATGCCTCCATTTTCCCATCTGGGAAATGGGGGTGACAGAAGACCACCACAGGGCTGTAGTGCAGATGAAATGAGTAAACAAGACCTCAGTCAATGTGAGCTACAATCGCCCCTGCTGGCATGGTGACTAACATTGCTTGCCCGCCCCCACAACGCACATGCGTGCACATACACATGCACACGCACATGCATCCAAGCTCTTGCACACACACACATGCATCCACACACATGCACGCACACACCCACACACAACAGACAGTGGCTCCATAAGAGCAGACAAGCACTCTGCTTGGTTCACCGAAGTAGCCCCGGCACGTAGCTCAGTGCCTTATACACAGCACTTTCCCAATAAACACTTGTTGTCTGAAAAAAAGGTGAATGTTTGTTTTCAGCAGCTCAGCGTGTTCCGCTCCCCTCTGCCCTCACGCCCCTACTCAAAGCTCTGACTCCTGTCGATAGCTGCTCCCACTTCCTCCTCCTCCCCCCACCTCTCCCCACTCCTGCAGCCTCTGCTGTCTTACTGAGAAGCAAGGGTGAACTTCGGCACAAAGCAGAATCTGGGCCTTCCTCTTCCGAGGTGTGTAACCTAAGGCAACTTCTTTCTGTACCTCTCAAGCCTCAGTTTCTTCATTTGCACCACGAGGATAATTACCCTCATTAGCCAGCACAGAGGCCCGAACAAAACAGGCTCCACAACTGTTCCCAGGGGTGTGGCCTCTCCAAATCCCACCCCTAATGAACTCTACCTCTTTCACACTCAGATCTGACTGCAGCCCCTCCCAAGGCCATTTCCCTACCCTTTACTTGGCAAAGGTCAAGGCTTTCACAGTCAACTCCTGGTCCATCCGGCTGTCGCTCCCATATCGACCCGGCTGCCCAAGTCTCTCCTCAGACTGCTCATCCCTCTCTCAGCATCCAGGAGGCTGCTCTAAGAAGGCCCAGCTTCCAAGCTTCTCCAGGGCCGACGGTTAGGGGTCCTGATCCCCAGAGATGGGTTAATGCATCTGGTATGAGCTCCTGTCAGGTACATGCAAGTGTGCATACATGGGAGCACACACACAGACTGATGTGGGAGCACCCAAGACAAAAACAAATGTTCACAAATATGTCAGTGTCACCACACACACACACACACACACACACACACACGGGTTTGCCAAGTGCGCGCACACACAAGGTGTGGAATGGGATGGGTGCCCACTGCCCAAGGATAGGGCTGAGTGACCCAAATAAACTCTCTAGCAAGGCACATCACCAACTCCCCCACCATACCAAGTGCCCAAGAAGAATCCAAAAAAGACAGTGTAGGAACAACGGTTTCAAGGCTGGAGGTGGGCCAGGAAGTATTTGATGGAAGGCAGAGTCAGCCCTTCTGCCCCCCAGGTCCAGGCTCCCATGTTCTCAGAACACCAGGGTGTCAATCCCAAGCCCCCAACCCTACCCCCTGAGGAGGTGACTGATGTGGGGAACGGCTCCTTCCCAACAACGTGCTGTTGCCACCCAGAATCATTCTCCGGCATCTCGAGGCCCTGCTGGCTGCCCAGCCCCACTTCTAGCCCCCTGCTGACTCCCACATTTGGAGGGTATTTGGGGGGGTGGTGAGTAGAGCAGAGGTAGGGGGGCAGGCTGGGCACTTCTAGACAGGGTCAGGAGAACTGGCTTCCAGCTCCAGTCAGGTCCATAGCTCTTTATGTGGCCTCAGGCAAGTCCCTGCCCTCTTGGGGCCTCAGTTTACCTGTCTGTAAAGGACAAATATTCACATACACGACTGCGTGGCAACAGATCTCACAAGCACTGCTCTGGCTGGAGGTCTTCAGGGCTAGAACCTCCCAGGGGGTGGGGAGGTCTCCTAATGAGGTCAGGCCACGGTGGACATCGCTGCTCCTCCCACCTCCACTACCACAGCCAAAAAGCTGGTACTGCCCTGAGTTCAAATCCCAGCTCCACCACTTTCTCGCTGTGGGACTTGGAGCCAGATGCTCAGTCTTTCTTCCTTCACACAACAAATGCAGGCACAACACTTGGCCTGGTCCCTGGGTCACAGTGGGTCCCCAGTGGATGCTACTGTGAGTAGTTACCAATGCCTGCCCAAGAGGGCCAGCAGTGGCTTCATTTGGGACCAAATGATCCACATGTGTTTCTCCTGTGCTCCATTTTACCTGAATGGAACATGCCAGAAGCTGAGTGAAGAGACAACTATTTCCCTGAATTGGAAGAATATGGGTCACACGGTGGAAACCCTGGCAACCAGCTCCAAAAGAATGGGGGAGGGGGAGCTGGCTGCCACATCCTAGCCACCCCCATGGTGGTCTCCCAGACAACAGGATGAAGGCACCCCCAGCCCAGGCCCCTCCAGTCTCCGGGAGGCCAGCCCAGGCTTCTTCCCGGCCACCACCCAAAACGGGCACTTGACCAAGTCTCTCCACATTTAGTCTGTGCAGGTCACAAAGCTCCTCCACCACACAGGTCCAGGCCAGCGCGGGCTCCCTCACCCTGGATACCAGTACCTATGAGGCTGCAGCTGCACCCACAGCCCCTGGATCCTCACCACCACCCTCCAAGATCTGCCACAGGCTCCCTGATTGCTAATTTAGATTTTCCTGCCATCCCACGCAGGGGAATCAGGGGAAATCAAATTACCAAGTTATTCAGTCTTTTTGTACAGCTGATGGGCTGATTAGCTGTCAATCACGGCCCGCATTAACATCTGACACTGTGTGCATAACAATACCAGTCACATTAAGGAAACCTTTCCCTTTCTAAAAGGAGCTGGGAGGGGAGAAACAGGAGAGGAGGAGGCAGAAAGAAGCACTGAAGAGAGAAGGAGGAAATTCAATCAGCATAATTAGCTCAATCAGAGGAGAGGTCTCTTCACCAGCTGAGCAGCACTATTGCCACAGCCAAAGGCCCCCGGCTGACCAGCTGCTCCAGAGCCTCTGCCCACCCTGCCATGCAGGAGGCGCCTGGCCTCTCTCTCTCTCTCTCTCTCTCTCTCTCTCTCTCTCTCTCACTCTCGGCAGCCACGGTCTGGCCAAGGCAGGAGCCCTTCCAGTCAGTCAACCACGTGGCCCCACCTTGAGGCACTTTTTGCTCCAATCAGGTGGGCCCACGCCTGCCTGTTTCTCTGGGATTGGCTCTCAATAAAGAAGGGAAATGTAAAACTCCAAGGATTGAGGCAGAGGTGGGAGTGGGGATGGGTGGAATGGAAAGGACCGGAGACTGCCCGTTGGAATCCAAGTTTATGATTCTTTTGTGGAAGAGACTCCCTTGCATTTTGCGAACCATCCTGCTGTTCTTCCTGCTCTCTCCGGAGGGTCCCCCAAAGTTCCCATCTGCACCTTCTGGCCCTGAGCTGCCCTTCTGAATTGCTTGAACTTCTCAAGGCTGACCTGTCTGTTTCTTCACTTGATCCCACAGCACAGGGTTTAAAGCCCCTTCCCTATCCTACCTTCTACCTGGGAACCCTGTCCAGCTTTTCACTCTCCCTGAAACTTATCCATATTCCTGGTATGTTGTAACCAATGGGGAGTTCTCAGGGGACTCAATTTTCCCATCTGTAAAATGGGATGCCTCTAAGGCCCCCGGCCTAGATTTGGAGAGTCTCGCAGTCTGAAGAGCCCTTACTCTGGACACTGCAGCTGTCCCACCAGGAGAGGGGTGGCTGCTTGGAGCCATTTCCCCAGTCCCGGCGTGGGGAGAGTCTGGCCTCTCTCGGCAGCCACAGTCTGGCCAAGACAGAAGCCACGCTCTCACAGTCAGTCTCCTCAGGACAGCCTTTTGACGGAAACAGAATAAACTGACAACATCCTCGGAAAGAACTGAACGTGTCCCCAGCCCATGGACTGGCGGTCATTGAGACATTGTGTTCGCAGAAGTGCCCAGGCAGGAGGCCTTCTTGCTCGTTTGCTTTCTTGTCACCAGAAACAGATCCCACGTGGCTGAGTTCAGCCTTCTTAGCACTGCTCTAACCCGATGAGCAAGACACAGACAGGCCACGTGATGGACCTACAGTGGCATCAAGGAAAATCATCAGGGAGGAGAGAGAGCTGATGCCCAAGGAGCTGCAGGTGGATTGAGGAAGGTATTATTATTGTCCCAAGTCTACACCTGGGAAAACTGCAGTACAAGGAGGTTAAGTAACCTGCTAGGTTAGTAAACAGGAGGGTCGGGATTCAGATTCAGGGAGCTGGCTCCTGAGCCCACACTCTCAGCAACTCTATTATATGTCTGTCAACAAGGTCCTCAGAGGCCCAGAGGTGGTGCCGACAGTCTTTTCTAGCCCCAGGGAGCAAGCTCTCCCCTGGCCTCCAGCCCAGCAACCTCTACTGTTAAGGCCAGCCCAGCAACCTCGAGCCAAGGCCTGGTACCCAGCCATCTTCAGCTCTAAGAGCCCAGATGCTACCCCAGCACTCAGGAGGGTCTCCACGTGAAGCAGCTGGGAGTGCATCTGAACCGAACAGCTGCCAGCGTCTACTGAGCCCTTAACAATGCACCAGGCCCTGTGCTAAGAGCTTCGTAGACGTGATGTCATTTAATCCTTGTATCTACCTATGATCCAAAGTCCAGTATTATGTCTATTCTCTTCCCTGTCCCTGCAAGATCTCCCAGAAAGACCTCAGCTAACCACACCCAGGGCCACTTCAGGGCCACAACAACTAGTCTTTTTAGGCATTTTAACTAATTTACTCACTCATTCCAAAAATCACCAGTGAGTGCCCCCTCTATGCTGGGCACTGTCCTGGGTGTCAGGTATGAATGGGTAAAATAATAGAAAGGATTCCTATCTTTGTGAAGCTTATAGCCTAGTAGATTCAGATGGAAAATGAACAGGTATGGAAAAAAAGAAAGGCAATTATTATAGACAGTGATAAAGGCAATAAAGAAAGAAAACCAGGCACTAGTTTGGTAGTGAATGATGGGGTGTAGCCACTTTAGAGGGAGTGGTCAGGGGAGGCCACCCTGAGGAGGTGACAAGTGGACTAAGATCTGAGTAAGAACCGAGTAAGGAGGGCGGAGGGCAGGCAAGACAAAGAAGACACTGAGTGAGTGCAAAGGTCCTGAGGCATGTTCAAGGAAAAACATGAAGACCAGCTTAGCAGGAGTGGAGAGAACAGGGGGCTGGTAGGAGATATTCATGAGTTTCTGCACCTGACTTTACCTTCACATCACCATCAAGGATGCGGCGACCCTTCCTCCCAGGGCCTAATCCAAATCCTTCGACTGCAGTTTAAACCTCATTGCCTTGCTCTACCTTCAGCGAAGCCCAACCTAACATCTGAGAGTGCTCAACCCAGTGCTCCTCCCCCTTTGACCGCCTAGTGTTCCCCCTCTGACTCAACACCATCCCAGCACCAAAGGCAGGAGCCTCTCCTCTTCCGCCGAGCACTTCCAGGTAGCATGTAAAGGGGTGGCAGAGGTGGGGCTGGAGCCTCTACCAGCTCGGGAGGAAAAAAGATCTCCTTCCTGATGTTTTCAGCTGCCTCCCTCTGTTGGCTGTCAGAGCGTGACAGGGTACATTTCTCGCCAAAGGTCCCCCAGTGTTACTGCCTAAACACACTCATAAATCCTTGCCTGAACCCAGAAGCAAGGCCCTGAGTTTAAAGTAAGAGAGGCAGGGAGACCTACAGAGAACACTTCACCTCTCTCCATTCTATTTTCCTTTCCTTGCTTTCCCAGCTCCCAGCTGCAGAATGTGGAAAACATTTTCAAGAGTCAGAATGCCTGGACTCTCATGTCTACATCCCCATCTAGAGGCCATGTCTCAGGGGGTGACAGACGAATCAACAAACAAGTGCAACACATGCTGTAATAAATCAATGACCTAGGAGTAGGGGAAGCCCATAGTTAGAGAGGTGGGGGAATATCCGTTCATTTATTTATTCAACAGGTATTTATTGAGCACATACTCTATACCCTGTGCTGTACCAGGCACTTGAATCAGTTAGGGTCTGGTTAAAAAAAAAAAGTTTCACCCAGTGAAATTTAATGCAGACGATTGGTCAGACAAGTAATGGAAGAGCGGAGAGGTTGAATTAGCACCCTCTATTGTAAAAAATTAGCACCAGAAGGAAGCCACTAGCAAGTTAAGGTCATTGAGAGGAGAGGATTTTACTAGATCCTGAAAACCAGAGTTGCCCTGCTGGGAGGTAAACCCCTGGGAAGGCTACCAGGCAGAATCTGAAACCTCAGAGGGGGCTGCTGTCTGGCTGGAAGATGTAGTTGCTGTCAGAGATGGTGCCCTGGGCAGAGAAAAGGCGAGAAATGCTCCAGCTTCTCCCTTCCATCCTCCAGTCTCCTGCCAGTGCCTCTTATTAGCCAAACCCAGCCAGAAGACAGCTCACCAGGAGCCTGGAAAACACAGCCTATAGGAGTCAGCCATCCCCCACCTCCCCCATGACAGAGGAGAGAAGTGGAAGAACAAAAGATGGATTTGAAGGTAAACTGTCAAATGAGTGTCACACTCCTAAAAACTTCATGGCAAGAGGACATTTGATGTGGGCTCTAAAGCATAAATAGGAGCTTTTCCAAGCAGACAAGAGAGAAAGGATAGGGAAAAGAGCAGATTCACAGAGGATGTGCCTTATTCAGCTAACAGCAAAATATTCTGCTTGGCTGCCAGGAAGGGTATATGAGCAGGAGCAACAAGAAATTGGGGACCATTTTGAAGGGCCTTGAAGGCTAAGCTCCAGAGGGTTAAATTTTATCTTATAGGCAGTGGGGGACCCCAGTGGATCTTAGTCATGGACAACTCACTAGTAAAGAGGAGGGACCACAGTTGAGAAGAGAGGCAGTGAGGAGCTTTTGCAATGGTCCTAGTGAGCAATGATGAAGTCTGAACTAGAGCTATTTCCATGGAGACTGAGGGAGAGTATGGACTGAAGAGGATTTTAGGATATAAAGCCAACACAGCTTGGTGGTTGGCTGTCTACAAAAGAGAGAGAAGGAAAGAGAAACAAAATCTGATATTTGGGTATTATCTGGGTGTTTCTCCCAAAATTTTCCTCCCTCTATGACCACCTGCAGAAGAGGCCTCCAGTTATTTCCTAATGCCTGGTGTCCCTTTTTTCTTTTGTATTAAAATCCCCATTTTCAGTTGAACAAAAGTCCTCTCAGAATAGAATAAAAACTACATTTCCCAGCATCCCTTGCAGCTAGATATGGCCACGTGACTAAGTTTGAGCTAATGAGGTAGAAGTGTCATGTTGTTGCTTTTGGGAGCTTTCCTTAAAGGCAGCCAGCATGTATCCTTTGACTCTCCTCTTTGTCTCCCTTCCTCATCCTGCTACCTGGTCAGAGGTATGATGGATGGACTTTGGCCAGTATTTTAGACCAGGGAGCTAAAAAGAGCCTGAGTACTTGAGGACATGATGGAGTAGACTTGGTAATCAGCCACTGAGTTGAGTCTAATCTCACGATGAGCTGCTTTCCTGATTGAGGGAGCTTTGCATTGTCTACATCAGACTTGTAGGTAAAAGAAAAATAAACATCTATTTGTTTAATCCACTGTTCTTTTGAGTTTGTCACAACCAAATTTAATATTAAATAATAAAATAATCCATCTCTCCAGCAATAATTTAAATATCTTACCTCATTTATACCTCAACAATCCAGGGGTGTAGATAAGAATATTATAACCAACTTATAGATGAGAAACCAAGGCTTGGTAACATTAATTCATTTGTCCAAGGTTACAGGATGAGCAGGTGGTGCAGGTGAAATCTGAGTGTGACCTCAAATGCTCTGACTTCGTCAGAGCCACCCTCTTTTCCCTTCCCAGGTGTTTTCCATCTTCCCTCCAGCTTCTTTCCACCTGACACATGCTTCCAGCAATAATAATGGCCTCAATAATAAGGATAAAAATAATAAGAGCACCAAGGTTTGTTCTTTTGTAGAACTAAACAATTTCCCATTATTTTTGCCAACAAATTAGTCTTAATTGCACTGTGGCATCATTAGGCAGCATTTGGGAAAACATAGAAGGTCCCCAGAATGTCAAGAATATAATTTGATCAACAAAACATTTGAAAGAGGAAAAAATCAGTAGATGATTATTAAAAAAAAAAAAAATACTGTGTTAAATTTTATAATCTATCCTTTTAACTCCTCTCTTTGTAAAAGACAGATTACATCTCAGTGGCTTCTGGGCTCTGCCTCGCTGAACGGTTGCTGAGCTGCCTGTGACCCATCCAGCTGAATTTGCTCCCTGCTGTCAGCTGGGGGAGGGGGTTATTTCACTGAGAGAAAAGGGTTATTTGGGTTATTTCCCTGCTTTTACTCTTGCCCCTCTACAGTCTAATCAGCAGAGAGCAGCCAGATGAGGCTTTAAAAACCAAAGTCAGAGCATGGCACTCCTCTGCTCAAAAACTGTCAGTAGTTTCCCATCCTATTTAAAATAAAAAAACAACTCTTCATCACGACCTGCTAGGCCCTGCACAATCCAATCCTCATCCATCTCTGGCCTCATTGCTGAATCTCTGCCCTTCACACAGGATGCACCCGCCATAACACACCAGGATGCTCTTGCCTCGGAGCCTTTGCACTTGCTGCTCCCCCATCTGCAACTGTCTCCCCCACACATGTCCACGTGACCCTTTCCCTCACCTCATTCAGCTCTCTGCTAAGAGTGACCTCCCCAGAGAAGCCATAGCTGCCTACCACAAAACTACATCTCTTGTTGCTGTTTATCTTCTTGTTCTCCCTTTTGTCATTGAATTGATCACTACCTGCCATTACAATATAAATGTTTGTGTATGTTTTTTGTTGTTGCTTTGTTCCCTAGGAAGAATGTAAGCTTTGTCTGGGCAGGGACTGCATCTGATTTGTTCAATGTTGAGCCTCCATGCCTAGAACAATGCATGACACGTGATAGGTTCTCAATAAATATTAGTTGGAGGAGAGAAAAGGAAGGGAAGGGAGAGAGGGAGGGAGGAGAAGGCTGGACATTATTGTCAAGGAATGCATCAGAGAAGACAGGGAATAAATTACTCTTCAGAACCAAACAAAATGAAATTCAGTAAGAAGGATTAGAGTTAAAAATAGGAAGCATTTTTTTCTTTTTTTGACAGTGAGAGATGTAAGAGACTGGAGCTAGGTGGGGAGGAGAGTTAGGAATACATTTGCAATTAGGGAGTGGGTTCCGAGAGCAAGGGCCAGAGTGAGGGAGGCTGGCTGGTCCCCCGGGGGCACCATAGGGAGGGCATGCGAGTAACTGGAACAGAGGGATCTGGGACTTGGTGAGGGGCGGGTGAAGTAGAGGAGGTAGTTCTTTTCTCTGAACCTCCCTGCAAAGATGCAGAAGAAATCTCAAGTAGTGAATCATCCCTCTTTACAATCAAGCTGTTATTTAAAATGGAAAAAGGAAAAGAGACACAGAAAGAGAGAAAGCGGGAGATTATCACCCGCCAGCTCTCTCCCAAATTCCCGGCAATCAGCCACTGAGTTGTGTCTAATCTCACGATGAGCTGCTTTCCTGATTGAGGGAGCTAATTGCAGGGCTGACACAGCTTCCCAGGAAAGTACTTGTAGACAAAAAATGCCAAGTGCTACCACCACCAACAAAAATACATCCATGCACACTCATAAGAGGCCTGTGCTGACAGAGACAACACCCCACAGGGACGCTCTTGAGGCCAGTCAAACCGACCAGGAAACGCCCAGGGGAGAGACTGGTCAAGGATAAAAATAGCAAGTTCACAGAAGTGGAGGGATGAGTGGCCTGTAAACCTAGGAAGAAAGGTTCAACCTCATTAATAGTCAAAGAAAGAAAAATTGCAACAACCATGGTATCATTGTTGTGGGTCAAATTTTTTTAAAAAACGTTTTGGAGGAAAAAATGCTTGTGTTAGCCTGGGTCTCTAGGGGGGCAGACCAAAGACCCCCAGCAGATTTCTTTGCTGTTGGGGGTTTATCATGACACCTGGGTGGAATGGGTCATAAGGGAACCATCTCTTTGGCTTCTGTGGGCACAGAGCCCAGTGGACACCAGGCTCTTCTTAATAGAAAATATAGCTCATCCTGATCTGGGAGGAGCTGAGCTCCAGCCACTTGCCTCACAGTTATCCGTGCCCACCAGAATGGTGTCCAGAGAAAGGACACTCCACCCTACAGGTAGCCCTGCCCGGGGCTCCAACACTGCCTCTGCCCTCGGGGCCATGTTCATGTCTAGCTTTGGCCTCTTTCCCCTACCCTAAATCTAAGCCCCTGTGGTAGAAGTGACTAGTTTTGATCCCCAAGCCAGGCATCACAGTCAGAGCAACTTAGGTGGGGAAAAAAAATTATGAAGACAGTGTCCAAGGCAAGAATCCCGAGTCTCCAACGCCTGCCTGACAAAATAATAAAACTCAGTTCCGGCGAAGATGTGGTGAGATGCACTTTCCTGGGTGCTACAGGTAAGGGCGGGAGTCGATGTACTCTTTCTGGAGGACAATTTGACAGGATGGTCATTCCCTTCAAAATGCTCCTTCCCTGAGGACTTCTGGTCAACATGGAGGTGTAGGTAGATACACTTTGCCTGCCTCCTCGCACAACCGAAAGAAGGACGACAACAAATTTAAAAACAAAAAATAACCGGACTGCCAGAAAATTGAACTTTATGGAAGTCCAACAACCAAGGAGCTAAAGAAGAAACATTCATCCAGACCTGTAGGAGGGGCAGAGACAGGCAGCCAGGGTAGAGCGGATGCGAGGCAAGGCGGCAGCTGGAAGATCAGGTGGTTCCACATTCATGTGCAAATAAACCAGAAGGAGCAGCTGGGGAGCCAGAAAGACCATGCAATCCAGGGTTCCAGCACAGGAAAAGAAAGCCTCAAAACCTCTGGCTGTAAAAACCTGTGGGGGTTGTGGCAGCAAGAGGAACTCCCAGCCTCACAGGAGAGCTCATTGGAGAGACCTGTAGGGTCCTAGAACGTACACAAACCCACCAATTCAAGAATCACCATCAGAAGGGCTAATTTGCTGTGGGTATGGGGGAAGTGACTGAAAGCCATCAGAGAGCCGAGCAAGCATCATTGTTCCTGTTCTGACCCCTCCCCCACAGACAGCATCACAACACAGCAACCTGGGTTGCCTCACCCTGGAGAACACCTAAGCCTCCTCTCCTTCCAACATGACAGGCCCACCAAGACAAAGAAATATGGCCCAAATGAAAGAACAGATCATAAGCCCCAAAAATAGCTAATGAATTAAGTGATGAAGAGATAGCCAACCTATGAGATGCAGAGTTCAAAACACTGGTGATCTGTGAATAAGAAATGCTTGAGTATGGTCTCAAAATGGAGGGAAAAATGAAGGCTATGCAAAGTGAAAAAAAGAAAAATATATGCAGAACCAACAGTAAAGTGAAGGAAACTGGGAGTCAAATCAACAATCTGGAACAGAAGGAAGAAATAAACATTCAGCCAGAACAGAATGAAGAAACAAGAATTCAAAAAAATGAGTAGAGGCTGAGGAATCTCTGGGACAACTTTAAATGTTCCAACATCTGAATCATAGGGGTGCCAGAAGGAGAAGAGGAAGAGCAAGAAATTGAAAACTTATTTGAAAAAATAATGAAGGAGAACTTTCCCAATCTGGCCAAGGAAATAGACTTCCAGGAGACCCAGGAAGCTCAGAAAGTCCCAAAGAAGTTGGACCTAAGGAAGCACACAACAAGGTGCATCATAATTACATTACCAAGATTAAAGATAAGGAGAGAATCTTAAAAGCAGCAAGAGAAAAGGAGAGAGTTACCTACAAAGGAGTTCCCATAAGACTATCAGCTGATTTCTCAGAAGAAACCTTGTAGGCAAGAAGGGACTGGAAAGAAGCCTTCAAAGTCATGAAAGGCAAGGACCTACATCCAAGATGACTCTATCCAGGAAAGCCATCATTTAGAATGGAAGGGCAGATAAAGTGCTTCCCAGATAAGGTCAAGTTAAAGGAGTTCATTATCACCAAGCCCTTATTACATGAAATGTTAAAGGGACTTATTTAAGAAAAAAAAAAGATGAAAAACTATGAACTGTAAAATGACAACAAACTCACAGCTGTCAATAACTGGACCTAAAAAAGAAAAGAAAAGAAGCAAACAACTAGAACACAAACAGAATCACAGAAATGGAGATCAGAGGGGAGGGGGTTGGGGGAGAATGGGGGAAAAGGTACAGGGAATAAGAAGCATAAATAGTAGTAGGTAGGAAGTAGACAGGGGGAGGCTAAGAGTAGTATGGGAAATGGAGAAGCCAAAGAACTTATATGTACTCATATCCATGGACATGAACTAAGTCAGGGGTGGGGGAATGCTGTGAAATGGGGGGCTGCAGGGTGGAGGGGAATAAAGAGGAGAAAAAGAAAAATAAAGTGGAACGTAGCAGGGTTTACCCTGCTGTGCGGAAATCCTATCAAAAAAGATCAGGACAGATGGCCATCCCCAGGTGCCGCCCCGTATGGAGTAGGGTTAGGCACGCAGGCTTTAGGGATAGCCCACCTGGGTTCAAGACTTGGTGCTGCTGCTCACAAGTTAAGCAACCTTGAGTCAATTTCTCATTTTTTCCATGCCTCAATTTCTTATCTGTAAAATGGGTATAATAATAGTAAAAAAAGAAATGTTCCTTCCCTCCATCCTTCTGGGAATCGGGACAGGAATGAAATACTTCGGCCCCTTCCCTCATGTCTGACGTCTCCTGCCCAATCCCTGAGGACTCTCCACTGCCCCTCACAAAGAAGGAGAAGTCACCATCTGACTGATCAGAGTGTGAGGCATCGATTAGTCCACATCCATTAGCAGACGGGTCATTGTGCACTAAAATCAGCGCCCCGGTGCCCTTGGTGGTTCTTCCTATGTGTATGTCAGCAGATAGAGTCAGGGAACACACCTGAGGGTGCTGCTCTCAAGACTAGATCCAAAGAGAAGGGACCACTCCAGCCACCAGCCTAAGCCATGTACCCGGAGATGGTTCATTTTACACATCAACTTGACTGGATCACAAGGTGCCCCCAAATTTGGCTAAACATTATATGGGAGTGTGTTTGTGAGGGCGTGTCTGGGTGAAATTAGAATTTGAATTGGTGGGCTCAGTAAAAAGGTTTGCCCTTCCCAACGTGGGTGGGCATCACCCAGTCCTTGGAGGGCCTGAGTAGAACAAGAGGTGGCGGAAGGAAGAATTCAGCCTTTCCCGCCTGATTGCTTGAGCTGGGACACCCCTCTTCTCCTGCCCTTTGACGCAGGCGGAATCTCACCACCAGCTTTCCCGCAGCCCCAGCTTGCAGATCGTGGAACTTCTTAGCCACCATAATTATGTGAGCCAAGTCCTTATAATAAATATGTTATATTTATTTAATATACAATAAATAACATTTATTATTTTTTTCTAGAGAACCCTGACGAACAGGCACCCCCACTCGGCCTTGCTCTACAGCTCTGGCTTTGGGACTTCGGGCACTTGCGTGGCTCTGAGAAAAGGGGCGCTTGACTGTAGTTCTGTTGTGTTGCTTCTTTAAGTCCTCACAGGAAGGTGACCAGTGACCGGGATGGCTCGATTCGAGCGTTTCTGAAGTCCTGGCAGTAATATCTTCTGATATCGTGGTAAGCCCACCTTAATTTTTTTAATTGAAAGATAACCTACACACAGTAAGGCATAAAGTATAATTGTTTTCATTATATGGCTTTATGGTTTTTTCACTCCTCTTTGCTCCCATGTAATCTCTACCAAGGCCAAGGTAAGGAGCATTTCCAGCACCCCATAATTTCCCATCATGCACCTTTCCAATCTGTATCTCACCCAGAAGTAACAACCATTCTGATTTTAATAAACATTGATTCATGTTGCCTATTCTTGAACTTCATATGAATGAGATCATGCAGAATATTTTTCCTGGCTGTTTTCACTCAACATAATACCTGTGAGATTCACCTGTACAGTTGTGTGTACTAGTAGTTTGTTCTTTTTCATTGCTGTATAATACTTCATTTTATTAAAGTACCACAATATATCCCTTTAGCTATTGATAGGTATTTAGATTATTTCTAGTTTGGGGCTTTGGTTAATAGAGCTGCTCTGAATATTCTTGTATATGTTTTTTATGGCTACACACACTTATTTCTCTTGAGTATATATGCCTAGAAGTGAAATTTCTGAGCCATAGTAGGTGTGTGTTTAATTGCAGCAGGAACCATTTTCCAAAACAGGTCTACCATTTTCAGCTGCACCAGCAATATGTGGGTAGTCCCGTCGCTTCATATCTGTGCTAACAATGGATACTGTCATTTTTTTACGTTTCACCCATTTGGTACATAGTGGAATCTCATTGTGGTTTAAACGTGCATTTCTATGATGAGTAATGATATTAAACAGCTTTCCATGAGCTGATGGCCATCTGCATATCTTTTCCTCTGAAGTGCCCCCTTCAAATCATTTGTCCATTTTTAATCGGGCACCTTAATTTCTAAAGGAATCAATGCTCAAGAAATAATAAGAGAAACAGACAAAAGTTCATGCATCAAGATGTAGTCATAGCATTGCTTACAATATCAAAAAAAACCTAAATGCTTTGCATAGAGAATGTGTTCAATTAATTATGGCACAAGCATATATTCCAATACTAGCTAGTCATTTTAAAAGATATTTATAACAAATGTTAATAAAATGAGGAAATGTTTATAATATAATGTTTTAATAGTGACTTTTTTTAATGTAGGCATTAAAAGAAAAACTGGGAGGAAAAAGAACAAAATGTTACCACTGGTTATTTCTCAATGTTCTACAATGAGTTTATACTACTTTTATAATTAGAGACACAATAAACATCTTTCTTTTTTTTTTAGAAAAACTGCTAAGATTACTAAATCTGACTGAAATTGAGTATTACGAACAAATCATTGCCCACAAAGAAACTAGTCCCGTGGCTTTCACCGTCTCTGGGCATAATCTTCTAAACCTGAATACCTTACAAACACTTTCTCAAGAGGAGGTTGTTTTGTTTACTCCACAGACTGTAAAGGTAACTTTGTGTCTATGTTCAGATTAGGTCTCTATCAAACGATGCCAGTGTATGGCTCAGATTTGAAAAGATCTAAATGGGGCTCAGTAATGGAGCATTTAGGAACAGGCGGACTCCTCTGCAAATGGACACATTTCTGAGTCCAGGCAACGGAGAGCAGGGCCACAGGCTCTGTGCGGGTAGGGGCTTCTACGCCTGTTCTGCTCACTGTTGTGTCCCCAATGCCCGGCCTAGGACCTGGCCTCCATAAGGGTTTGTTGGATGAATTAGTGAATAAATTTAACTATGAAGTACTGATTTTCCTTTACAAACAAATCAGCCCTTGTATACACAAAGCAGTATTTCCCCCACAAAGATACCCCCTTGGGAGACTATAAATAGTTCTTACAACAGCGCTCTTGTGGCATAATACATTAGAAATTTCTTCTTTAGAATTGCTTCCAGGGACTAGAATATATTCCTCTGAATAGTCTCAGGCTGGCCAACCAGGAAGAGTGGAGGACAATCTCCTGAGAGGGGGTGCTGGAGGTGAGGCGGGATGTCAGCGCCGTCTCGTCCTCTCGGGCACTGAGAGACCCCCGGCCAGCCAGGACCGTGCAGAGAGCCCGATGAGAACAAACAGACCAGCAGTCCTGCCTCCTCCAGGCTCCTGCACACTCCCTGCCACCCTGCCCCTTGCCTGCTTCCAAACCTTTGATGACTTCAGAGTAGAGGTCAAGCCTTCCAGGCTGGCTTCAGGTCTCCCAGCGTCTGACTCCATCCGTTACAGCCTCATCTCCCATGACTCCCTTGTGTCCCGAGGGACCTCCCCAGGGGAAGAGGGCTGCGTCCTGAGACTCCCTGCAGTGCCCACCCGCCCTGGCGGGGCTGTGACAAACATCCTGGTGTTGGAAGGCATAGAAGCCCAGGAAGCGGGCCATCTGAGGCTCCATGTGCTAGAGATTGGGCGGGAGGAGTTGGAACAATATTCTAATTAAGCCGTGAAGCTCTGAACCGGTGGTTCTCAACACTGTCCACACATTAGAATCACCCAGGAAGCTGCAACAGAGTGGCCAGCTGGTCAGTAAGATTTACGATTCCCTCCTAATGTGGCTAGGAAGGGGCCTCCCTGCCAAGGGCTAGATTTCCCAATTTCCCTCGCGTAGAGATGGGGCCATTGACCAAGCTCTAGCCAATGGAATATGGGTGGGAGTCATGAACATCACTTCTATAGCTGGCCCATAAAAATCCTCCCAAGCAATCCTCCATCTGTCGCCTAGATGTTGAAGCCCAGGTGACCCTGGAAGCCATGAGTTGATGAAGGCAGAGCCTCTATCAGCTGGGTCCTGAATGACTGTGTGGAGCATAACCACCCTCAGGCAGAACAGACTTTACATAAACAAGCAATGCTTTTACCACATCACACCATTAAGATGTAGAGGGTTTTCTGTAGCAGCCGCTAAGGTACCTTAATTAATACAGGACTTTTTTGAAAACGGCACGCTTGACTGAGCCCCAGCCCCCGATTCTGACTTTTTTCCAAAGTGAAGGCAGCCTCTGGTTTTAGAAGTTCCCCAGGTGAATCTGATGTCAACATTGAAGACCACACTCTGAAGCTCTGGAGCATTCACAGACCTACCTACAGCTCATCCAACAAATGGTGGAGCCCCACTCTGTGCCAGGCACTCTGCTGCTCGCTAGAAGTTTTGTCCCGAAAACCCCTCTTCCGACCCCGGCCATGGCCTGAGATCCTGCTGCCTCAGATTTAGAGACAAGTGAAGCTCTCCCTCAGCCAAGCCTGCATGCGGGTCTGGCAGGCCTCTTTGGTTCTTAAAGGAACCCTACCTCTCTCCACCCCTATGCACGCAAAGACCCTGTTGGCCTGCTGGACCAGAGAAGAGAGGCAGAGGATGGATTTTCCTGCCGCTGGAGAAAGGTTGTGAGAGTTTCTTCTGGGCTGCTCATGGCGCTACTTGAGAACATGACGATGCCTTCATACAGTCACATCAAACATTGGCCGACCCCTCCTCTGGCAACAGGGACACAGAGGGGGTTAAGATGGGGCCCCGGCCCTTGAAGAGCTTGCCGTCCAGTTGCAGACAGAGCTGGGAATAGAACGCCCAGAGCCATCCTGGGTCCTGCGTCCTGGAGGCAGCGGGTGGAAAGAGCACTGCCCTCGAGGCAGGAGGCCCAGGCCCTAACGCCGCTTCTCGCACTTTCCTCAGACAACATCAGCACAGTGTGGCGAGAGCTAGTAGATGCTGTACAGGGCACTGTAGGATCGCAGATGGCAGAGTGATGAACTCCTAGAGAGAATCAGAGAAGACTCTGCAGAGGGGTCATTATTTGAGTTGTCTCTTGAAGGAAAAGCACGATAGACAAGAGGAACAGGAAGTACAGGCAGAAGTCACAGAGGCAAGAGAGTCCAGGGAAGCTGTTATAAAGAATTGTGGTCTGAGACCTGGCTGGTGTTGCTCAGTGTATTGCATGCTGGCCAGCCAATCAAACGGACACCAGTTCGATTCCCAGTCAGGGCACACACCTGGGTTGCGGGCCAGATCCCCAGTAAGGGGCATGCAAGAGGCAACCACACACTGATGCTTCTCTCCCTCTCTTTCTCCTTCCCTTACCCTCTCTCTAAAAATAAATAAATAGAATCTTTTTTAAAAAAAGAATTATGATCTAGCTGGAGAGAAAGGACAAGGAGGATGGGCAGGAGATAAAGCAAGAAAGGGGGCTCGGCTAGTTTGCACAGAGCTGAAAATGCAGGGCTCGGGGGCTTGGGCTGCATCCTGTAGGCTCTTGGGAGCCCTTAAAGGGCTTTGAGCAAGGGCGTGACACAGTCAGATGCATGGTTTACACAAGGAACTCTGGGATGGGGACGGTATCAATTGGGAGGAGAGAGGTGGGAGGTGGGAGGTGGGAGCCCAGTGGGGGCTATTAGTCATCTAGACAGAGGTGATGAGGGCCGCGGCCATGAGAACAGAGGAAAGAGCTCACCCTAAGAATCCTCGGGGCTCCCTTTCCCAAGACGCACAGGGCAGTGTGGAGAGAGCACTGAATATGGAGGCTGTATCCTCAGTCTGAGATGGTCTTCCTCCATCTCTTCATCAGTACCCGCAGGCTCTGTCCCCAGAGAGGCTGTCTGGACCATCATATCAAAGTGGATGCCTCAGTTTCTCCCTATCACATCCCCCTGTGATTTCCTGTATTGTAATTTTATGATCTGTGGCTTTATTGTTTGTTTGTTCATGTGTATATCGTAAGTTCTGTGAGGACAGTCACCTCGACTGTCCCACCTACTGGGAATCCCAGGCCCTGGGCACAGTGCCTGGCACATAGGAGGTACTTTTGATTGATTACCTCATGGGCGTCCATTCCTGGCCGCCTCCTGTTTTCCTGCTCTCCACCCTGAACTCTGCAGCGCCCTGTCACCGAGTGTGGGGTGCACCCCCACCCACCTCTTCATTTGAGTTTGGCCATGTGTCTTGCTTCAGCCAGGAGAATGAGGTGGAAACCGGAGCCTGCTGGCCCCACTCCTGGGCCCCAAGAGACCTTGAATGGTTCTGCTTGCTCCCTTCCACCTGTTATAGCCATGAAAAGGATATGCCCAGGGTAGCCCACCGGTCTCAGGAGGAGGAGGAAGAGGAGAGACACAGGAGGTAGAGCCATGCCCAGCCAAGCTCAATTCTCATCAGCTGACCCACAGATCTGTGACCAGGAATAGCTGTGGTTTTAAGCCAGTGAGTTTTGGAGGTGGTTTGGTACGTAGCGTTTTTCTCTGTAAAATAAAGGGGCTGCTGAAGCTGGTTTAAGCGTCTTTCTGCAAGTTCTCTGGTTTTTCTTTAACTGTGGCGGCCCCCAGTTTCCCAGTTCTGCCCTCCTCACCCTTCCTGAAAGACCTGCTCCCTTCGCCTCCGCCCTCATGAATAACCATGCGGCATCCGCCTTCAGAGGGCCAAGTTCACGGCTCCTGAGAGCCCCACTTTCAAGACTGCCTCTTTGCTGCTGCTGCCTCTTCCCCAGCGGCTTCTCCAAGGCCTGGGGGCACGAACAGTTAAAACCCTCTCTGAGTTCTGATGTGCAAAACAGAGGGCCGCAGACAGCCCCAGGAAGCACTGTCCTTGCCAGGACAGCTGAGCCTAGGGAGGGTGGCTGGGCTGGATTGGAATATGAGGCGCCCATCGGAGTGCGGTATGAGACCCGGAGAGGTGGGATGAAGCTCTGGAATCCTAGGTCTGAAGGGATCCTGAGAGACCATTTGGAAACAATTTCTATCTAGCATATGGGGAAACTGAGGCACAACTCACTTAATGTATGGGGAAACTGAGGCAAGAGGAAGTAAATAGATTTGGCTCGAGCCAACATTTCAGGGGCCGAATCAAGAACCAGATTTTGTGACTCCTCCGTCAGTGCTCCTCCGACTGCCCCCTGCTGGTCACAGGCGGGAGAGCACAGGCTAAGGTTTGGAGGATGGAATCGACTAACTCCTTTGCGAATTCATTCACCACCATGCCCAGCGCACCCTTTGGGAGGAAACCCCTACTATAGGCCAGATCTATGCTTGGGGTGAGGGGAGAATCTATTATATGTACCACCTACCCAGTGGCAGATGGCCCAGGACCCTGACCACCCTGCCTTCCTGCCAGTCCCTTTGCTATCTGTGTGATTCTCTCTCCCTGTCGCTGTGCCATCTCTCTCCCTCTCTGGATGTTTTGTCTTCATCTTCTTGCTCTCAATGGGCGACTGTAGTCTTCCTCTCTCGTGTTTTCTTGCTTTCTTCTTTTGTCTGCCTCTTTATTTTTTTTTCTTTTTATCTCTGTTTTCTTCACCTCTGAACTTTTCTCTGTCTCTTTCTGTCTGTCTGTCTCTCTCCCAGTATCCTTCCTGCTCCCTTTCTCTTCCCTCTACTCACCCCTCCCATCCACCCGGGTTGCCTGGTGAATCACCTTCTCTCCTTGAAGTTATACAGTCTTTCTCTCTTGATCATGTTTTTTATTTTCCTTTGTCTGTTTCTCTGTAACTCTAGCACTCTCTCTAGCCATCTCTCCCTCCCAGTCTGTCTCCCCTTCCCCTCAGCCCCTGGACCCCTACCCCAAATTCTGTCCACTGCCTCCCCCTCCCTGGGCTCTGTTCTCTGCCAGATACAATTACAAGTGTGTTTGCTGACGTAGCCCAGCTCTGTTTTTGTGATGGGTAACAAGAGGCTGTATGTTTGCAGCCACCGACTGGAAATACTGAATTTCTTTTCAGCAAAGAAAGACAAGCACCCTCTCAGTTTATAAATATTAATTATAAGCACCCCATAATGAGAGAACAGGGCAGCTGTTGGCTGTGATCTCTGATTGTTTGACTAATCCTAGAGACAGTTTAAACAAGACATTACTACCTGATGGGAAGAGGAATTAGGGTGCAGTGGCCCTTCCATAAGAATCAGCTTAGAAGTCAGCAAGAGACGTGGACTCGCTGAGGATGCTGGAAGAATGACCTTGGGCAAATCCGTGTCCCCCTCTTTGGGCCTCAGTTTCCCCTCTTGTACCAGGAGGCCCTTCTAGCTCTGACCTATGTGATATAGAGGTGCACTTTCAGAGGGGGTCAGGCAGACCACTTCAGAGCATTTGCCGGGGGGGATCCTGGACCAACAGAGGAAAGGCACGGCTCAGTGGGGAGGGGCCTCGGGAGTGACGTCTGGCTCCTCCGGGTCCCTGGGGCCTCTCAGGGGTCTGTCCTAGTCTGAGTCAACTTCTCCCTGGGAAAGATCCTGGCTTGAGGCAAAATCTTGAGCAAGACCTGAGCTGTGTCCCATATTGCAGGTCAGACTTTCCAGACCTCCCACCAGCTGGGCAGGCCTCCCAGGTACCTCAGTCACACTTTCTGCAAAATGGGAACAAAGAGGAATAGTTTAATGCAGTTCTTCCTGATGGAAGGATTAGAAGTCGATCTAAATTGAATCTGGTTGTGCCTGCCAGAGGCCATTTTGATAATTGCCCTACCTCCAAGTCCCCATCTCAGTTTGATGGTTATTGACATCATATATGCAAGGCAGGGAAGCAATTCCCAGGGCACAGCCAGGACGAAAACTTGATGGAGGAAGAGGAGCGGCATCTGGAACAGGGGGGATCTCTCTGAGAGGCCCCCAGTCAAGGTTCCCGCACTGAGGGAATGCAGGCTAGTCCTTCTAGGATAGGTATTTTCTCAAACCCCTCTCCTCTGGAGAGATCTGTGCATGTGGGAAACACTAAGCCATTTGTTACCCCTTGGGAACATGGGTTGGCCTGCCGGACAGCTGACAGGAAATAACAAGCTTCCCATTTGGCAGAAGGAGAACCGGGCTAGGAGGCATCTGGGTCTCTCGCTCAGGGCAACTAGCGAGGCGCTGAGCTGGGAGTCAGACCTGGTCTCTGAGCCCAAAACCCAGCTGTGGGTCATCGCCGGGCTCCCAGCCCCAGCGGATCGCTCTGAAAGGCACGAGAGCCCAGCGGCCGTCCTTGGGGGCTGTGGCCAGCCTCTCCTGCCCTGTGATCCCCCAACTCCCGTCATCTCCGTGGAGCCCAGGCTGGCCCTCGGAAGGTGCTCCTCAGTGTTTACTGATCGAACGCAGGAAGGAGGGCATGTTTTCCAAGCTCTTGGCTGTGTTTCTCTCTCTCATTCCTTGCTTGGCTGTCAAAAGAGGGTATAGTTGCATTCAAATCCTGGGTCCGTTCTGTGTGTGAGAGATTTGGTCAAATTACTTAACGTCTCTGTGCTTTCTAACGTGTAAAACGGGAGCAGCATGAGGACGGACTTCACTGTCATACACTAAGTGCTATGTGAATGTTGGCTGTTATTAGTGACAGCCGCCTCCTGCCGTTACGGGAAGGCAGATGAGAAAGGAACGTCACACTGCTCTATGTTATTAAGCTGGCTGCTGTCTGTTCCTGGGGTGAGGGACGTCAGGGAGGGAGTCTGCCTCAACTCTGGCCCTCGCAAAGCCAGAGGCTGGGCGGGAGTCAGCTCCACTGCCCTGGGCCTCCCTGGGCCCCATCCTCGGGCTCTCCCTGGCCCCGGGCTCTGCGCTTCGCAGACACTGGAGCCACAATCTCACAGGACCCCGAGGGGTTAGGGGGAGGGGGCAGCGACTTGCTTGAGAAACCCAACGTTCTGAGCGTCCCCACTGCATGCCTCATGGGCTCAGGCCCAACTAAGTGCTTTATTGGAACTGTTTCAACTCCAAGAGCAGCCGCCACAAAGCCGGTCCTCGGAGAGCCGTGGGCTGGGCTCGCACACGAATCAGAGCGCAGCCGTCCCGCAGCCATGGCTGTCAGCGGCTGACAGAAGCTGAGCAGTCCTCCGACTCTCCCTGACTCTCTTCTCACCTTCCCCAGCAGCCTGAAGATGCTCGTCAGTCGTAAATCTTCATGGGGTCCAGGCACACATCAGACCTGCTCCAACGCCTCCAGAGCAGTCAAGGCTGGATCAAGGGCTGAGATGCAAACCCATCTCAGGCCGGGCTGCTCGAGGCTCTGGCCGTCCTTCTCCAGGTCTTCCTGCTGCTCGCCGCCGGAGGTTCACAGGCTCAGCAGAATCTGCGCATGCACCTCCCTCCCATCTGTGCTCCCTCTACCTTCCCTCCTCCCATCCCCCCACCACCCCCTCCTCCCCACAGGCCAGGCGTACATAAGAACCACTTGTGCCTGCAGCCAAAGCCATCACAGCTCCTCGTAAAGATTTCCAAGAAAATCTTCCTACAGATTGAAAAGGAAGCCTTAAGCTCAGCGCCAGTCATTCAAACTTTCTACCACCTGCGCATCCACTGAACTAATATCCATCCCATTAACCAACTTGGTATCTGGAGTGAGCCTCTTGGCCCCTTTGAGCCTCAGTTTCCCCATCTGTAAAACAGGGAGAAGAGTAGTTCCTACCTCATAGGGTGAGTGAAGAGCAATAAGAAGATGCACTTACTGTTTAGCCAAGGGCTTAGCACGTGGAAAAAGTGAACTGCTCATCAGTGGTAGCAATTACTATCTATTCATTTTTATTCACTGAGTACATGCTTTGTGCCAAGTGCTGGAGCCATACAGATGAACCCAACCAGCACCCTTGTTCTCGAAGACCTCTCTAAGACACAGAAGAGAAAGACGGGTAAACACAAACACCAATGTGATAATATCCATTTGTCTAACAGAAGACTGCGTAAGGGTCAGGGAGGCATAAATAAGGAGGACCTTGAGGAAGGGATGCAGGCATTCTTGGACAGGCCCTTAAAGTCAGAATAGGAGCTCACCAGGCTGTCCAGGTAGAAAAGGCATTGTAAGCAGATGGAACAATATAGGCAAAGACTCAAGGGCAAGTAACAGCATTTTATGGCCAGAGCTTTGCAGCATGGGAGGCCAGAGACGAGGCAGAATGATCGATTGGGGGCCAGGGTGCAGAAGGCCCCCACATGGCAGGAGAGGCTGGACTCAGTGGCAAGTGCCGAGGCCTCATGTAAGGAAGGTTTTAAGCAGGAAAGTATCATGATCATATTCTGGTCTTCAGCTGCGCACACGTTCAAGCCTGCGGGTTTATGTAACTTTTGCTTTTCTTCTTGAGCATTTATCCAGCCTAGAATTTTAGAGCAAGCACTTTCCCTTATTTCTATTCAACCTGAAAGCAGCAGTCGAATCCAGCCTGCCTCATATTGAAATGCAGGTGGCTTGTGCAACAGTGTTGCTAAAATTACCAAAACTAACCACAGCCAGGGAAGGGCCATTATCGAAAACAGATTTTATTGCCATGGAAACCAGCAAATAATGCCAAGTCCAGTAATTTTTATTCTCCAAAAAGAGAGAAAGAGACAAGGAGAAAGAAAAAGAGAAACAGAGAACGCAGCAGGAGAAGGAAAGCTACTGAGAGGAAGTGAGAACGCTGGAGGAGACCACAAGAGAGGCAGAGGGAGCGGAGGAATCCAAGGGTTTCCGGCCACACGTGCTTGGTGCCCAGCCATCCATGTACTCAGCTAACATTCACAGAGCTCATACTACATGCCGCAGGCTGGCAGGAAGCAGCCAGCAAGGGCTTTGCAGGGCGACTTCCATTACTGGTCCGAAGTATAGGAAACAGCAAAATGCCCCCAGAAAGGGCTGCACCTGGTATTTCAAAACAGCCCAATGATGATCTCTAGTGATAGCATTGGACTTGGGGTTGGAAGGCCTGGCTTTGAGTTCAGGCCCTGCCCAAAGTGGCTTGTGACCTTGGGCAGGGTCATGGAAATTTCCAGAGGCTCAGTTTCTTCATCTGCCTCAAGAGGGACCACCTGGAGTGGTTGTGAAGACCTGCTGGGCACGGCTCAAGGCACTTTGCAGCTGGAAACGGCTTTGGGCACAGAAAGTCCTGCAGGCCCAGGATTCCTACGTCTGTATCTCTGCCCAGTTTCCTGATTTGACGGGCTTCTTCCGTCCACCGCACAGCTCCTCAGCCTGCTGCAACCGTGGGATCCAGCCCCAGCCCACAGGCACACACGCCCACAGGCCCCAGATGCCCAGGTATGGAGCAGGAGGTCCTGCTGAGAGCTCAGAAGGGTCTGGGATTCGTCAGCAGGGCTGAGATGAGGCACCCGCAGGCTGACAGACAGAGAGGGAGGGGGTGGCCGAGACAAAGTGAGGTCCGCCAGGAGGCCCTGGGGGACAGCAGAGCCTGTGAATACTCTGGGGTCCTGGGGAAGCAGTGAGTAGGAGGTTTGAGCTGCCAAAGTGTAGAGTCAGGAGGAGGGCAGTTGAAAGGAAGCCCCGGAATCTATGAAAAGACCCAAAATACCCCGTGCACATAGGCAAATGTCATCAAATCTTTACTCCTCGAAGTGTCACCACCTGGGAGCTTGTGAGAGAGGCAGACTCTGACCTCTGACCTCCAGTTCATCTCTCATTTGAGCTGGACAGGCTCTGACCTACGCCACTTCCCTTCTCCGAGTCTCAGTTTCTTCATCTGTGAAATAGGAACAATCATACCCTCTCAGCCACACAGGCTGTTGCAAGAATTTTTTTTTTTAAATTTGGAATGGACTACTTTGAAAAATGAAAATCACCACATGAATGTAAGACATGGTTTTATTGTTACATCGTTATTACTACTATATACCAAGAGCCCAACCTCCGGGGTAACAAGGCACTTTCATAACAAAATGATTTGATTAGACTGTTCTCTTAAAAACGCTGCTCCCCAGCTAACGTTTTCCTATCAGCGAGCCTCTTCTTGCAGCTGCATATTAAATCTTCATCCCATCAGCACTTGACTAAATCTGTAGAAACAAAATGGAAGAGGGAACTCAGGCATGAATTAGCAGTTTAAGACAGGAATGAGATTACGATAAAATCCCCACTCTCTCCATCCATCAAAATGTAATAAGAATAGAAAACTAATGTGAAAATATCAACATGACCTATTGCTTCGAGCCTGTCATCGCCGTCCTTTATGATCGAGCCCTGCAAGATACGAACGTCTCATTTCACTGTAAGCATCATGCTTTCAGCAGGAGACGCAAACTGCGTCCGAGGCAGGCTGCACACTCGGGCAGATCCCTCTGGGGAACATGGGAAAGGACCAATGTGACGCGGTTCCCTCGCTGTCTAAGTCACAGAGAACGAGAATGAATCCGAGGCGACTTGAGCTGAAGGGTGTTTTGTTCTGTTTTGTCCACGATGGGGAAGCCCCAGCCCTGTCAAAGGATCATGGCTGCTGTCCTAGAAGATGTCCAGGAAAGGGCATTTCCTAAGTTCCAAATGTCTCCACAAGCCTCCGACCCTCGAGTTGCAACAGTAATGACCGCCTCGGGGACCAGCCTCACACCCTCACTGTGGGTCACCTGTCGAGCTGCGTGGGCCCCACAGGATATAGAGGAGGTTCCTGGAGGGGAGTGGTACTGTCATTGGCGCCAATGTCAGCATGGGGACATATGAGCTCAGAGAGGTAATGGGACTTGCACAAGAACACACAGCAAGTAGGTGTTAGATCCAGGTCCACTGGGCTCCTTGTCAAGTACTCTTTGCATTGCGCCCCATTGCAGCGACGTGCCAGGACTGAGCTCGGGCTGGAAGCATACGAAGCAGGAGCAGTGAGTCCTGTTCTCAGGGAGCTCATAGCCTTGCTCCCATCCTGAGCTCCTCCCTCCAGTCCCCTTTCCTTCCACTCTGCTTGGATCACCCTGGCTTCCTATTACTCCATAAAAGCACTGATTTTTTTCCCCAATCAGAGATTTTGAACATTCTCTTCCTTTGCCCTGAAATGCTTTCTCCATCACTGTTCCCTGGGACAACTCCCCATCCTTCAAGTCCAACCTGAAATATCACCTCCTCAAGGGAACCCTCCCAGATATAACTTCTCCCTACACTCTCTCCTCTGCTTTGGGGCCCTAGGTTAATTCACTGTCATATTAGCCTGCACTGTTCCCCTGTAGCACTTTTCTCAATAGTAATTAAAATATTAGTTATTATATAATATTTATCATCTCCATGGAGTGGCAGGCTGTAAAGATATGAGACCACTCTGCTTTGTTTATCCTTGTATTCCCAGCATGCATTCAAACATCTTTATTGAGCACCCACTATGTGCCAGACATGGACAGCCTGCCCACTGTCATAAAGGCTTCACTCTAGTAAAGGATCCCATACAATAAACTAGCATGTCAGATGGTTATGAATGCGAGAAGAAAAACAGGACAGGGTGTGCTAAGTTTAGATCTGATGTTAGGGAATCCTCTTTGAGAAGGCAGTGTTTGAGCAGAGCCCAGATCGAGCTACACCAATATGTAAAGGAACAACAGTCCATGCTGTAGGAGCAGCAACTGCTGCTCTGAGGCTGGTATGTGGTGGGAGGGAGGGGGTCAGGGTTATGAGCAAAGGAACCACATGATCAGACCTCGGCTCTAAAAGGATGGCTCCAGGAGCTGTGCAGAGACCGACTGCAGAGGCTGAGGGCAGGAGCAGGGAGGCCCGTTAGGAGGCTTTGGCAACAGTCCAGGTGACAGGGTACGGTGCCTTGGACTAGAACAGTGGCAGTGGAGGTGGGAACAAGAGTGTGGACTCTGGATGTATTCTGCAGACGGAGCCAGCAGCATTTGCTGATGGGGTACGAGGAAGAGAGGAGTCATGGATGGCGCCAAGAATTTCGACCTGAGCAACAGGAAGAACAGAGTTGCCATGAACTAATAAATGGTTTTATATGCTTAAGCCCATTTGAGTTGGAGTTTTATCACTTGAAATTTTTTAAAAATCTTGACTAGTTCAGAGATTAAAAAGCCAGAGGTTGCAGGGTGGGGGTGCGAGGAGGGGACACATAGGGGAGACAAGGGAAGGTGCCTGCTTGAAGGCAGCAGGAGAGTGGGGTCTCAGGATAGAACCAAGGACTCTGCATCCTCCACTCCAAGGTGCTGGGAGCATGGCGGTCTCACCCATGGGACGCACAGGCTCAAACGAGTGTATGGCTTTTCCCCTTTAACATCTTGATCTTGAGGTACCAGCTGCTGGAAGTGTGTGATTGTAGATCAGGATAAAAATAAATCAGTTACTATTTGTTGCATGCCTCCATGAGCCAAGCACCAGACCACGCTCACTCTGTACCAATGCTGTAAGGTTAGCACATTTGTCTCCAGTTTACAGATGAGAAAACAGAGGCTCAGAGAAGTCATGGGGCTTGCTCAAAATCATACAATTAGAAATAAAGATTTTGGGGCACCCAGGAGAAAAGAAGCTCTTCGTCCCTAGGTGTCATTATGATCCCCTAGGCTGGAGGAGAAGCAAGTTGGGGTTTGGCCCTGGCTCTGCACTTGCCCATGTGACCTGGGCCTGGACTCCCCTCGCACTCCATGCTGCCCTCCCCCATCTGGGAGGTGCCAAGGTTGGGCTTGATGATCTCCCCAACTCACTACAACTCTCGTTCCTCCTGTTCAGGCTTCATGGGACCAGGACAGGCAGAAGCGCGCAGGCTGACACACAGGTCTGTGTGCAGCACCTTCTCTGGGAAGACCTCAGAGGAGGGAGGCGCTGTGTGTGGGCTTGGCACAGTCTGCTGAGGTGCCTGGAGCCCACCCTCAGGGGACTCCCAGAATGGGGGGATGCTGGGAGCACAGGGGCCCAACAAATAGCCAGGAGAGACTGGGCAGCAAAGCCAAGCTCCTGGGCACAAATGGTTTGCAGCATATGCTCTGCATTTCATACTTCATTTGCAAGAAGCTGCAGCCACTTTGCAGTCTTTTCCTGCTCCAAGAGCATTTGGGCTTTGCCTTCTGTCTTTTTTGAGCCAGCTACTAGCCTTTCCTCTGTCCCCTTCCGCTGCCACCAGCAACCACAGACATTGTTTACCTGTGAGTTTAGGAGATCCAGGCCTAAGTGAACTGAGTCACTTTCTCCTAGTGGACTTGATAGTGCAAAGGATGTCCCGGTCCTGGGAGACGCCCCCGTCCAAGGTGGAGCTGGGGTGTGAGATGCGTCTGGGAGGACACTGTGAACAAGGACACAAGGGCCATGCGAGGGTGCACACAGTGACGCAAGCATCGGCCGTGGTGGGGTTCACTGAGTGACGTGGACATTGCCCGTTAGCTCTCCACACGGAACTGCTATGATTCCAGAGTGCAGAAAACTGCCCACGGCAGTGTCTGCTATTCAGTTGGGTTAGATTTCAGCAAGTACATTGCTGCATCAGAAGGGCTAGAGACGCTGGAACCATGAGCAATGTGCAGATAGGCAGGCCTGTGCCATGTTCGTGGTTATTTCTAGGGCTTAGCACATAGTAGGTGCTCAATAAATAGTTGATAGGCAAACAAAGGGATGAACTGAGCAGACAACAGGGCACCCAGAAGCACTGAGTGACAGGACCCCATGTTGCTGAGGGCTGCTCCCAACACTGCCCCCAGGGCCTGCCCAGGCCATCAGGGACCACTGATACCATGGAAATGGGTCACCTGATCCAAACAGTAGAACTAACTGCATTTCTACACCTTGCTCTCTCTCTTCCTCTTTCAGTCTCTGGCTTTGTGGCAGGAAAGAAAACAAAGGAGGGTCACTTTGTTCGTGCCAGGACCTCCCCACCATGCTGGGCCTTCCCCAAGTTCAGGTGTTCACTCTCCACTATCCTTCCAAAGTGGGACCAGTAGCTCAGCACCCAGGACATGGGGAAAAGAGGAGCTTTGGGCTTCCACCGAACTCACCAGGCCTAATCCCTGCATGGCCACCATGGCCATGAAGCCTGCTGGGGCCAATGTCAGGCTCCAGCCTGGCAGAATCCACACACACAGCTCCCCACTCTGAGGTGCCCACCTCCAGTCTGAACCCAAGGAGGACCAAGGTGGCCCAGGAACGCTCAGCAACAGGGCAGCTGGACTGAACGTCAAGCCTAGTGTAAGGCACCTTGCTCGGTGCTGGGGACACCACAGCGGCCAAGCTGAAAGGCCCCTGTGCTTCAGAGCTGACATTCTAGTGGAGAAGAAAGCCAGGAACCAACCAGACAACCAAAGAAATAAGAATGTTTCACGTAGTGGTAAGTACAACAAAGGTGTGTTGGTTTTTCTGTTTCTTCCCTGGCCTCGATTCCATTCCTCCCACCCCATGTCTGCTCTGTGCTCTGGGGCATGGTGCCCGGTGGGATGCACCCAAGGTTCCCTTGCCATCAGTTCTAGCTGGGCTCACACACAGGAAACTCTGCAGGAAATGAAGGCACCAGGAAAGAGAGGTCCAGGTATGTCTTCTCTGTTTCCTCTACCCCTCGTTGTCCGGTTCTGGCAGTGTCTGATTCTTCTATGATGCTACATCCAGTTGTCTCCTAGCTCTGACGGCACCCTTTCTTCCAAGGCCGCCCAGGCCCATGCGTGCTAACGGCTTCCCACATTCCTGGTCACTGGGTTCCCGTATCTCTTCAGAGTCCCAGCCAACCGTGCCCTGTCCATCCCACGGGGCTGCTGACTGATACAGGTAGATGTGATAGAAGGTGCGGGGAGACAGAGGATGGTGACGGGAGTAGCTCAAGCAAGAGTTGTTCAAGAAACAGGAAGGTGATCCATGTGGCTGGAACGTACTGAGAGAGTGGGAAGGGGAAGAGATGAAGTCAGGGGTGAATTCAAAATAATTAACATGTGGCTCAGCCCAGGCATCATCCAGCCTGAAGGGGCCCCCAGCTGTAAAGGACCATTGCACCTGCTGGACCTGAGCCCTGGGTGATCAGCCAGGGGCCCAGCAGGGCAACCATAGTGCATGCAAACTGGGTCACGTGAGAACACAGTTTAATAAAGAGACTCTTTATACAGGTGTCAGCAGGGAAATCACAAGGGCGGTACAGATCTCTAGGACTATAACAATCCCAAGCAAGAGAGTGAGGCGAGACAGCAGTCACTACAAGCAAAGTTGTACAAAGAGGCTGATTCAAGAGAAGCCAGGGTTTCAGTCAAGGAATTTGTCTGAGCTGTGATGGCCCAGCAGGGAGACCACCGATGGTGTCAACACCCGGCTCATTCTCCATCCTCTCCCCAGTCTCCTGCTGGTGACACCCACAAGCCAGTGCCACTGGAGAGCCAGAGAACTTGCTTATGGCTCACCCTCCTGAGACCTAGAAGAGGGTGGTGAAGGGTGACACCTGGAGGCCCGGGGACATAGCCAGCCCTCTGACCTTGGAAGTCACAGTAAGAGGTTTGGAGTGCAGGCTCAGCCCAGTGGGAAAATGCTGGAGATGAGGGTGATTGCATCTCTCTTGGACCCCTTCCCTCCGCCCGCAAGGAGGTGACGGGGCAGGCTTGCTCATGACGGCCTGGATCACACACCTCCCACAAGCAGTTTGTGATGGTGGTTGCCTGTGGCAAACTAACCAGCTCGAGAACCCAAAGGGATCTGGCCTGCAGGAGACAAAGCCACATGCTCGGCACACGGGACCATCCTGAATGTGACGGCATTCGGTTTCCCTTCACCAGGCAGGCGGCCCTAAGGAATCAGGCAATGCCCAAGGCTTTCCCGCAGAACCACAGAGGAAGGCCTGGGCGGGAGGCGGGAGGCGGGAGGCGGGAGCCGCCCCTGCAGACCCACCTTTGCCAGGCTGAGAAACGGGAGAGCCGGTTTCGAAAGCCTGCTCACGTGTTCCTTTCTCCAACCATCATGAGGGTTAAAACGGGGATGCAGGAGAAAGGGGAACAGCGCCTGTGTGTTCTGCCTGTGGGAGGGATTGGGCTGTGAGACAGGGGGATAAACTGGACAGAATGACCCCTGGGGGTCCCGTGTGTATTTGGAGTTGACAATCCCATAATTCGACAGAACTTCTAGAATGATCTGGGAGCTACATTTTCCAAATCCTGAATGTTGGGCTTGTGAAAATCCCTAAACTTAGACTCAGAAGCCCAGGATCTGAATTGATGTCTGTATCTAACAGATGCACAGAAACAAGGTTTTCAGGCAAGGACGAGAAAACTGGTTCTAGGATAACACCTCATGGTCCTCACCCTACGCAGATGTGAGCTGGGCTCTGGTGCCGCATAGGTCTCGTGTGTCCCTCCTCTCCTTATTTCACCAAGAACCTGAGCCCGGTATTATTATGCTCATTTCAGAGACGAATCAGAGGCTCAGGGAGACGCACGCCGCACCCCCAGTCCTGCAGCAAGGCAGCAGCCGAGCCAGGAGGAGAAAGTCTGGGTCCCCTACCGCTAGTCCTCCCAATGCCACAGATGCTGGAGCCCTCGGAGACAGCACAGCCCCGCGCTCCGTTCCCAGCCCCACTAGGTGGAAGTGGATCCAACCTGATTCATTCTTTTAATCAGGGATGCGGTGGTGGTGGCAGCTTCCTGAAAAACTCTTCAGACTCTTATTAAAATTAAGTCATTGCTTTAATAACCGCAGAATGGAGGCAGCTACAGCTGGGGGCCTGTGGGTTCTCAGCTGTCCCCGCGGGCCTTGATGAGCAGGGCACTGCCACAGGGCCCTGGGACACTCCTGTCCCTTCACTCCACCTCTGATGCCCTTTTCCCTCCTCGCTCCCAGGGCCACGCCAAGGGAGTAGCTGTCCTGGCAAGTGCCTCTCTGACAAGCAGTCACATGGGCAAATCCTGAGTCCTGGGGGCACCTGGATCTGTTCTGGCTCCAGCCCCAGAGATGGGGTCAAGCTAAGCCTGAAAAAGTTATGACCCAGAGAGATGACATAATTTTCCCAGTGTCACACAGCTAGCAAGAGGAAGCACAGGGACTTGAACCGAAGTCCTGATGCTGTTTCCACTCCATCACGCAGCCTCAGTATGTCTCGTATAAGCCCTGAAAAGGCACGTGTTCTTGGGACAGGTGCAACATCACCTGGGAGACATACCCAGGAATGTCACTCACTGGCTCTGTGGTTTGGGGTCAATTGCCTCATTAGTCTATGCTGCAGATTCATCATCTGCCATGCAAGGTATCAGGTCATTCTGGACTTGAGTGAGACAACAGGTTTGAAATTGCTCTTGAAAACTATAAAGTGTGGTCCACCCTGAGGAAGTGGAGGCCTGAGCTGAGGGGGCAAGGCAGGCCCTAGGAGATAGATGCCAGGGCAGGGGGTGGGAAGCAGCAGCGAAGAGCAGAGAGGAAAGGCTGGGAAGGGCTGAAGTCCCAGCAGGTTTCAGGGGAGAGTAGCACAAAGAAATCCAAGGAGTCGGAGTCGGGCTCAGGGAGAGAGGGGACATCCTGGTCAGACCACGTGGGGCTGGGGCTGGGGGATCCCAAGGACCAAGTGGCAAGAAACCAGGAGCCCCCACTTCCCCGGACAGAGGGGAACAGCCAGGGATGGGCAAGCTGGGGCTGGCTGTGCACAGGAATGGCCACATCTCTAGCCTCTGAGCCACAGCCTCCTTGCTGTACAGTCCAGAAAATGCATCTACTTTTCAGGGATGTTGTGAAGATTGGCATGTGTGTAAAATGCCTGACATATAGTAGGTGTTTAATAAATGGTTTCCATTACAATAATGATGGTGATGATTAGCAAATTACTTAAAATTTGAGTCTGTTTTCTAGGCTGTGGAGTAGAAATCATCAGATCAATGTCACACTGTCCTTGGGAAGCTAAAAGGTCATCACGGGAGACAGCCCAGCACAGCACCTGGGGCACAGTAGGTGTCAGCAGTCACCACTAGGCTCTCCCCTGCCTCCCTCTGTCCCAACGAGAAGACATGGAACCTATGAATGGACATGAGAGAAGATAGGTTTGAGCTCCTTCCAGGAGCTCTCAGCTCCCCTTGAAAGAGTGAGCTTTCCATCCCTTGAGACATCCAAGCAGAAGTTAAGTGACTTGCGTCATTGAGGGAAGGTGATACATTTCAGGCCAGGGGGGTAAGGGGCTGGATTTGAAGCTGAAAGCTTTTCCAGCTCAGAGGAAGCATGATTCCCTGCCTCTGCAAGCTCTGGGGTAAGCAGACCACCCAGCCCTGGCCTGCACGCCACGCCACCTTAGACTTGGAGTCAGAAGGCTCTGGGCTAAATCCCAGCACAGCATAAGAACCTTCATATAGCAGGTGAACAATAAACCATTTTCCCATAGTGCCAGAAGGATGTTTGCCTCTTCAGCTGCCCTCCAGCAAAAGCCTGGTGCTGAAACATCTATCTAAACAGCACAACCTTCCCCTGGAATTTCCCAAAATTGGGAAGAGGGCAGAGGTTCCTCCAAAGTTGATGGGGGCTGGCCTTGTAGCTCCTGCTCAGGTATACCCAAGGTGCCACTGCAAGGCTCCACGCCTACAGCCCCCGCTCCCTGTCCTTGGCAGCCCAGGCCCAGGCCCAACAGGTGTGTTTGGAGAAGTACCTCCCAAGTCTCACCCTGTACATGTTCCCCGGCTCAATTACAGGCTCAATTTTCTTTTCTGTTTAATCCCCAAATCAATATGTGTTCATACATATTTAATAGAGAGGCTGTTTTTATTAGAGTGGGGATTAGTTTTACATCTTTCTCCCCCCTGCTTAGAAGGCATCCGATGTGCACATGGAAGATGAGTAGATTAATGAGAAAAAGGCCCAGCCAAGTCAGAGAGACAGACGAACGCCACGCCAGGCTGAGCTGCTGTCCCTTCCGCCCGGGCCCGGTCATCTTGCCGCGTCCCAGCTCCCTCTCTCCGTGGCCAAGCCTGCAGCCCACCCCTTGCCCCCAGTTCCTGCTGGAGGTCCCCACGCAGGGAAGCTCTCTAGGGTCCTTCCAGACCTGCCTTCCACCCTTCCGTAGCCAAGAGCCAGGAGAACGAGGGCCAGTGCCTCTTCGAGGTCACCCTCAGCCTCGCCTTCCAGAAGTCATAGATTTCCCTTCCAAGTCCGAGTCAGGGCTGAGCAGAATAAATTGTCACCCTTTCACAGCACAATCACTGTCACACTCAGCCCCAGCTGCCATCTGCTTCTTTACCAGAATCCCCACCTAGCCAAGCTGGAAGGAAGGAGAGGACATGTGGACCTGTAGGTCACCGTGCTGACCAGAGAAGGACAAGGACACTCTAGGGCCCGGAGCTGGAGAGAGGGGGCCTGGGCGAGTTTCTCAGCCCCACCCGCTATCCCCAGTAAAGTAGAATGGGAACTGTCATACATGTCACTTCATTTCATCCTCATCACATTACTAAGGGACAAAGCCTATTCTGATCGTCCGCTTTTCACCACGGCGGAAACCGGGTCCCGCAAGAAGGAAACAGCAACCCTGGCTTTGGGCCAGGACTTGTGGCTACAGAGTCTGTGCTCCCCGCAGTTGGGCTGCCCTGCCAGCCCCCCCACCCCCGCCCGCATCGTGCAGTGGTCTTCTCCTCCTCCACACACACTGGGGGGCATTTAAGGTGACATCCAGAGATGAGAATATTTGGGGAACACTGGTTATTGGCAGGAAATTGCCAGCTAGGAATCTGGGGACTTTGAATGGGGTCATCGACTCAGCTCACGGCCACCACCTCTCCCCTCTACCCCTTCACGGACTCATGCCTTACACGCCTGAGAACACCTCCACCTGCTCTGCGCTCAGGGCCGGGCTGCGTGGATGAACTAGGCCAGGCGTGGTCTCTCTCTCTCACCAGCTAGTGACAGTCTCACCAGCGAGGCTGCCATCAGTTGAACACCAACGCCAGTGGAGGTGGGCCTGCAAAGAGAGCCCAGGGGCCTGGGACAGCACGCCTCTGCCTGGGGCTCCCTCTCCACCCCGGAGCCTTGCCCCACCCATACCCAGGGCTGGTGAGGCTGGGGCTTCAGTCTGGGGTGGCCCTGTGCAGTCATTTGTTTGCAGAGAGCAGGTCTGCCTGATTCACTGTTGGATCTTGCTCATCACCATAGCAGAGCATAAAAGTAGAGCGAGACAGAAAGAAGAGAGAAGAAGGAGGGAGAAAGGACAAGGAGGGAAAGGAAGGGACAGAAGGTGAAATAAGAGAAGAAAAAAGGAAAAGAGGAGAAGGAGGAAGAAGGGGGAGAAGCTTGGGCCACTTGGAAAGACCAGATGGCCCCAAAGCCCTGTGCTTTCTTCTCATTCTGGAGTGAAGTTAGACCTGGTTCCAGAGACTCGCTGAGGTGGTAACACAAGGCCGGCTGCAGTGGGAAAGAGTGTCATATTTCAAGGATTTCCTGGGAGGGCAACTGTCAGCTGAATTAACACCTCACAGAGGTCAGGGGTCCACACCCTTTTTCTCAAAGCAGCCAGAGGAATGACCTCCAGTTATTGACTCCTAGCTAATGACCCCCTGCACTGGACAAGAGACTGGGGCAGAACCACCCAAGAGAGTCTTCTGGCCAAGGAGCCTGTGGCCAGTGCTCAGGGACCTTCCAAGCTTCTCAGGAAGCTGGCGTGTCTCCCACAGGCCCCCTCTTCCAGGCCGGCCTGCGGGAAAGGCCCCCGTGACACCAGGCTGCCTGGGGACCGGCACAGCCCATCTCTGCTCACGCTCAGCACTTGGCAGCCTGTGTTTGATGACCGGATTAATTCCTGAACAAAACAGATAACGCAGGCGGTGTGATTCCTCATTTAGCTGTCAGATCCAAATAAAAAATGTGTGAGAGAGAAAACCCAAGGGAAAAAGAATTGGATAATGATAAATTGTGACTGAACGCTCCCGAAAAAACACAAGCCGTCTCCCCTATCGTATTGTGCCCACTGTCGCTTAATCTGAAAATATTCTAGGAGTGCAGGGCCTGCTCCCTGGCACTTTTCGGCTCTTCCCTGGAAGAGCCTGATCCCCTTTTGTCCACAGTCTCATTTCCTATGTAAATGCAGCAAAGCCTCAAAGAGCCGAGCAGAAATGCCAGCCAAGAAGCCCTCCTGCCTCCCGTTCCTCACAAAGCCAGACCCCCGCCCCCCCACCCAGGGGCAGCACGTCTCGCTGCCACACCCCAGGGGAGAGGCCATTGCCCTGCAGACTTCACAGCGTCAGTACCATTCGGACTCAGAAGGGGAGGGAGGAAAAGGAAGGAAAGAAAAGGTTTTGCTGCAGTAAGTGTCATCTGTGCCTGTGTCTGAAAAAGACTGTTGTTTTGCGAAATGGAACATAAGTCCACTGTTCAGAAGCAATAAACTGACGCAGGGTTTTCGTGACCACAAATTGTTTGGCTGTCCCAGGGGCTATCGGAGTAAAAGTTCAGCTCCGAATGTTTTGTCCCATCGCATAAGGGCCAGCTGGAAAATTCGCAGCCCTTGGAGTCCCCTGGGGGCCTGGCCGCGCCCTTTTCCCCTTGGAGAGCCTGGAACCTCATGCCTTGGCTTATCTCCCTGATCTCTAAGGGCAGAAAGTTACCAGAAATTAGAGACACTTTGGGCCTGACGGCAAAGGGGGGATGCAGTGACTCATAGAAAGTCAGGCTGCTTAAGGATATCTCTGTGGCCTCCTGGACACCTGCCAGGGTAGATGACAGGTCCCCTCCTCTCTGAGTGCCTGTCTGTCCATCTGTGAACAGGAGGCTGGCCTGGATGACTTCAGGCTTCTGGGCCATGCATCACAGTCCAGGCATTGCCTGGGGTGTAGGCTGAGGAACACCCCTGCGGGGGTGGATCCACCCAAGACCTCCTAGAAAAGAGCAGACAAGGAGATGGCCCACTGGATCGGTGGGACAGGAAGAACAGACATGCCATTGCCAAAGGGGACTCCAGTAGTGGTCAGAAATGGAAACCAAGTCAAATGACCTCACACCAACCCTGTGAAGCAGGAACTGCAATCCCTGTTTTAGAGATGGGGAAATTGAGGCCAAGAGAAGTAGAATACTTGCCCAGAAACCTACAGTCATGCTTGGTGCTCTCCATCCCAATATACAGTCTATCACCAAGCTCTTAGTTCCAACCCCAAAATATCTCTGGATTTAGCCCACATCTTTCAATCCCCACCTCCACCCTAATCCAAGCCACCACCACACCTCCCTGGAACCCCTTCCAGCAGCCTCCTGGCTGGCTTCCCTGTCTCCAGTCTAGACTCTGCCCCCACCAACCAGAGATTGCCTTATAAAATGCAACATCATATTGCTACCACCTAAACTCTCTAATGGCTCCCCATTGCCCTCAGGGTAAAATCCAGCGTCTTTAACAGGGCACTCAAGGCTCTTCCCAGTCCCTGCCCACCTCTGTACCCTCATCTCTTGCCACTCCCTTCTTCATACTCCAGTCTTAGCCACCTGAACCACTCTTAGTTTTCCCCAAGGGGCAGGCTTTCTTTGCTTCTGGCCCTTTGCACATGCTGTTCCCTATGCCTGGTACACCATCTCCTCTCCCTTTCCTTTGGTTTTATCACCCTTTAGGGCTCCCCTGAGGTGTTACCTTCTTCAGGAGCCTTCTGTGACCCACTCAGGTTAATTTCCCATCCACCCCCCCTCTATTCTTCCAGAGCCCCTCCCATAACTCTTGCATCCTATTCCACTGAAATTGCCAGCATGTTTTCTAAAACCCCGACTGGAAACTCTGATCAGTTGCCTCACATGCTCCCAAAAGGGGATCCTGTCTGCAACCCAGGCATGTGCCCTGACTTGGAATTGAACTAGTGACCTTTTGGTTCTCAGGCCAGGGATTAATCCATGAATCACACCAATTCAAAAGCATCTATGCACCCCAATGTTCATAGCAGCATTATTTACAATAGCCAAGGGCTGGAAACAGCCTAAGTGCCCATCAGTAAATGAGTGAATCAAAAAACTATGGTACATTTATACAATAGAGTACTATGCAGCAGAAAGAAAGAAGGAACTCCTACCTTTCATGACAGCGTGGATGGAATTGGAGAGTATTATGCTAAGTGAAATAAGCCAGGCAGCAAAAGACAAATACCATATGATCTCCATCACAGGAACCTAATGAACAAAATGAACAAATGGGCAAAACATGAGGCATGGAAACAAGGAACAGACTAAAGGGGAGGATGGAGGAAGGAAAGAAAAGGAAGGGTCTTGCCAAAGAACATCAATGAATGACCCATGGACATGGACAACAGGGTAAGGATTGTTTGTGGGAGCGAGAGGGTGGGTGGGGCAGTGGAGAGCAATGGGGGAAAAATTGGGACAACTGTAATAGAACAACAGTAAAATAAAAAATAATAAAAAATAAAAAAATAAAACCCCCATTGGCCCATAACATAGAGAAAATAAGGACTACTTCAACCTTCTTCACCATTGTACCCTGAGCACCCAGGACCATTCTTAGCACACAGTAGGCACTCAAGAACTATTTGCTGGACCAATGATTGAATGAATGAATAAACGAATGAGAGAATGAACAATGAGGCTCTCCTTCTCCATATGTCCAAATGTATAAAAAGCACAGGCAAGTCCATCAATAAGGCCGGCACTCGCTGCTCACAGCCTGTCCTTGGCGGGGAGTCGGGTGATGGATTTCCAGAGGTGATGCATGGAAGCGTGAGAAGGGCGGAGTGGACGCATGGAAGAATAGAATATAGATTTCTATAGATTAATCATTTGTCATTCCTGCCACTCGGCATGCTCATGCACACACACTGCTTCCTTACCCCGATCCACCCCCTCCCCTGAAGAAGCACAACTCTCCTGCCCTTGGCCCATGCAACAGCGGCACATGCACAACACTCACACACGACAACACCAACACACTCAGAAACACTTCGTGCAAGTTTACACATCATGAAAACTCTCAAACATACAAACACAAACATACTCTGCACCAAATCTTAATTCACAGCTTTCCTACCACCTAAGATACACACACACACAGACACACACAGAGGTGAACACACAAATCTCTCATTGCCTTTGCTGTCCCACCTCACTCCCAAGCTGTGTCTGTTTTCCCTACGGATCTGTGAGCCCCTCCAGGACTGAGGCCTCACTTCTTTTTCTCCAGGGAAGAACCCAACTACCTGAGTCCCTCCCCTCCCAGCCCTGAGCTCCTCCTCCTGACAGCCCTTTCCACTCCAGTGTGTCCAGCACTGGGCCCTGCACTTCCCGTGTCGGGTCCCCCACCTCACAGGTGAAGGGCAGAGAACAAGGCCGGAGGCTCGGAGTAAAGCCCCCAGTCACCTCCACTTATCTTGCCAGCAAATGCATGTGATTTCATGTGAGCTCCCCGAGTTACTTCCTGTCTTATGCAGAGCTGCTGAGGAGGAAATTGAAAAGGGACAGACTCATTTTTATCCCAACTGAGGGGGTGAGAGACCCCAGCCCCAGCCTCTCCCTGGCCAACCACTCTGCTCAGTGCTGGGAAGATAAGTGTCAAAGGACCACCTCTCCCCTCAACACCCCACAGGCTGGCACCTGCCCTCTGGAGGCCCTGTCCACCTTCCCTAGCACACTAGGGGCCCAAGACACCTTCTCATCACACCCTATATTCCAATACCTCACAGAAACCCTCCAAATGTTTCCAGGGGTCCCAGACCCAGAAGTCTTCAGGCATCTCTTCAAACTGTACAGTCACAATGAGACACACACACACACACCCCCACACACGCATGCACACGCCCCTCCAGTCTCCAGACCCACCAACCATGTGAGTACACTGTGTTCCCTGAAGTCTGTGGGGTCATCCTGCGGTCCCTCTGCTTCAATAGCACTTGAAGACTCTCAGCCACCCCCTGGTCACTCTCCAAGGCCCTTCTAACCCACAGGAACCTCACATTCCATAGCCTGGTCACCTGCATAAACACTGAGCTTTACCTTGTGCAGCCAGGATAACAGCCTTTGGCCCTTCTCCAAGCTCCCATCCTTACTTCTGGTTTTGGAAAACTAACCCACGGAAATGCCCCACCCTCCCCAAGGCCCAGAGACCTAGGCACCTTGGTCCCTGCTCACTCCCAGTGAGAGCTGCTCCTTCATTGCACTGGTCACAGCCCACTAAGAATACTAGTCATTATTCATCCACTTATTCATTCATTTGTTTACTAAGCAAACACTTATTACTGCTTGCTCTAAGCTATGTCTAAAATGATGGGCAATACCTCTACCAAGTGACTGCTGCCGGAGAGATAGTCATCCATGGAGACCCAGACATTCACAGAAGAGCCAAATCCAAGGGCAGAGAGGTTGCTCAAAGCAGGAGCAGGACACTGCTAGTTGCAAATCTACTGGCAATGACCTCTATCCAGAGCCAGGGTCCCCATCGAGACTCGTGAAGAAGAGCTTGCAACAAGAAGGCCAACTTGTCCATGCCCCTGCCCCCAAGCATGGTGATCAAACTCAAGCAACCCCAGAGATACAGCAGAAAGGATCAACCCTTCCCGATTGTGTCTATCACACGCTACATGCCAGCTTCAGAACTTCCTGAAGGACTGGATGAGAACCTAGGGTACACAGAGACTCACACAGAGGGTGCTGCTGGGGCTTAAAGAGGTCACTGTTTCCTCCTGGCAGGCCCTGATCATCTGCTGGAGGAGTTTCAGAGATGCCAAAATGCAGGGATCCTGAGCTCCTCAGACCACCCCCAAGGGGCTGGGCTGCAAGGGGCTTCTCGGGCCCCATCTGTTGTCCCCAGCTTCCTGGAGGATTTGTTTCCTCCCTGGATACCCCTTCCACTCCAGTATCACTGTGGATCCTCAGGCCCAGAAGTGGGGGATGTGACACCACATTCTGTTGCCTTTGATCTCGGTCACACTCAAGTTGCTCCAACATCCAACTGCCTCTCTGTCTTTCCATCTCCCTTTGAAGTCAGTTAAGTAAAGATGGCTATAGATTACAGCCATTTCAGCCGCCTGGAGCAGGACCTTCTCAGGCTGCCTTCTCTTTGCTATTAGCCTGCTTGCTCTGTCAGGTGAGGGTTGGGGGCTTGAAGCCCCTGCTCCAGGCTGGCCAGTACCAGAGCTTCTCCCTCCCACACATCCTGGGCGCTTGTGGAGGAGTGGCCTGATATTTCTGTGTGCCATGCTCCCAGGAGATGGCCCTGCAAGCATTGAGCTGAGTTTCTATGGGGATACCAACCCAGAGCTCCCAGGGGCTCAAGAATTGCTTTGGGGAACTCTCCGTGGTGCTGGAGGCAAATCTCACACCACCGTCAAGTCATCCAAGGTCTAAAGTCAGCTCCCCAGATGAAGGTCTGGACCCTCAGCGCCACACTGAATGGGAAGATAGCCTGCACCACCCCCCCAACCTTTGCTAATACAACTTTGATTTCCTTTGGGCAGGTTGCTTCTCCCCCATCCTTTCCCAGGCTCAGCCTTCCATCCCACTCTTCTCTCTCTCTCTCCCAGCTCTGCCTCCCTTCGCTGCAGCTCAGACCTTTCAGGGCTACCTCTGTGACTGACAGCCAGAGGGAACTTTTCAAAGCACAGCTCACGTCACCTCACCGCGGTAAACCCCTCCGTGGCTTCCCATCGCTCCTACAGTAAAGACTAAACTCCTTTACTCCTTGACATACAAGGCCCAGCCCACCATCCCAAAGCCTCTTTCCACTGTCCCAGTACTGTCTCTTGCCCCCTCCCTAGGGCAGACCTTTGTCCACACCTCCCTCTCCCCTTCTTTGTCTAACTCATTCACCCTACAGAGCTTGGCTCACATGTCACATCCTCCAGGAGGTCTTCTTGGGCCCCACCATCCAGGCCAGGTCTTCCTACGTTTACTTTCTTAGAATTGTTCTCCTTTCCTTGCAAGCACTTGCCTTGTTTTAAATTAATCACTCTTCTGTGTGACCACTTGGCTAATGTCTGTCCCTGCACTCCCTTTAGACTATAAGTTCCGTGAGCATAAAGACTGTGTGTTTTTATTCAGAGCCATTGCCAAGGCCTAACACAATGTCTTGACCGTTATAAGTACTCAATACATATTTATTGATTGAGTGAGTGAATGAGAACAGGTTAATTGCTGCGGGTTTGAGGGAGCTGGCAGCCCCCAGCCAGGCAATCTCAGTCAGATTGTGCCTTTTTACTAGACCAAATGCGAGCCTGGCTTCTAGGAAGAGGAATAAGAAGCAGGCCCGTCCTCTCAGCCCCCACTTTGATTGCTCAGAGCAGAGCCATAGAATGTTGAATACACGGACTTAGGTTCAAGTCTTGACTCCAGCCCTTAATGAGAAATCCATACGTTATAAAATGAAACACAGTGACCCCGGTGCTAGTAACCCCCGAACTTCACAGACCAGCCCTCCTCCTAGTAGAACTCAGCTTCAACAAGCCACCTTCAGGTTTAGAAGCCAGAAAAATAAGTAGACCAGGAAAAGTGTGGTGCTAGAAGCAGGCAGAGCCTGGAAATCCAGATGCTTGACTTCAAACCTCATAGTCACTCTCCCAGAGCACAGCCTGGGCTCTCTTTTCACCCCCTGGTTCCTGCCTTCATGCTGCAGAGCTCAGCATGGAGCTGGGCTCCCCTCCCCTCTGAGTGAGGGCAGTTCCCATCAGCCCTTTCCTCAGTCCTGCCCACGCACCCAACACATCAAGCCCCAGAGAAGCCATGCTCTTTGAGTCTGCTAGGAATTAAGATGACCTTTCTGGGTTAGTCACCCCTGCATCACTAAAACGGGGTAAAGAACCTGCTTCTTGTCTTCCTATCCTCTCCCCTCAAAGCCTTTCCGAAGGGAGAGAGGAAAGCCCACACAGCGACGCCCCCTTGCCGCTCCAGGCGTTTTGATGAATTCCAGCCTTCAGGGAGGAGGGCGGCTGTGTTAACGGTGCTGGTGAAAAATGAGGGGAGGAACAGTGAAGCAAATTTCTTTTTATTGACTTTTAGTGAGCTATTTAATCCAAACAGCTCATTATCTGCAATATAAATATACTATATAATGGATTTTGCAATAAGAACAATTAGTTTTGCAATTAGCATGAGAATAAGCTCTCCCCAATTGCAGAGAAGGCAAAGCCCAGACATGGGGGTTGGGGGAGCCTGGGGGGCTGCGGGGAGGAGGAAGAGAGCAGCCATCCAGGTGGAGAGGACAGGGCAGCCCCCGCCCCCAACTCCACTTCCTCAGTGGCCCTAGATTCACAGGGACATCGTGAAAAGACAAGACAGCAGAGCCATGTTGGTGGTTGTTAAAATCACAAGCTCTCAGCAGATCTGGACTCAAGGCTCAGTTCTGTCACTCACCAGCCGTGCAACCTCAGGCAAGTCGCTTCACATCTCTGAGAGTTGGCTTCCTCATTTGGAAACAATAGGCATCACTCTGGGACCTCCTGGTATGGATTGTTACGAGGGTGGTAGGGGGGTCCCTGGCACAGAGTACCCCCTCCATGACCACTTCCGAGGACGGTGAGCTGGGATTTCTCTGCACCTCTTTAGCTCCCCTCCAGGAAAGAAGAAATCATGTCACTCTTGCTCACAGCAGGATCCTACCCCTGGTCGGTACAGAGTGGGCACTTAATAGATATTTGTTGAATAAATGCTGCTAAGCAAGTGAAACTCACTGGCTGCTCGGCGCAGTGCCTGGCGCATAGTAGGCACTAATAAATATTCCTTGAATCAATGTTACCAAGTCAGTGAAACTCGGTGGCTGCTTCCCTCCGGTCACATGACAGCAGGCTCCTGTCGGGCGGCCTTGCAGATAACCATCCTGGCAGCGGCCAGCCTGCAAAAAAAGTGTGCCCTTGACAGGCTTGTTTCTGGACCCTCCCAGCCTGGCTCTTCTGCTGTCTCCTCAGCCAGGGCCTCAGAGTCGCGGCCATCCACCCATGTCCCCTCCTCTCTGCCACCCCAGACCTTTTCTGCACATGTCTCAAGTTCAGCGCTTGTCACCACACCCCACCCCAGGCTGCCTGCGGTCCCCTGCCCCGCCCTGACCTGGAAGGTTGGAGACACTGGGGAGGTGTTCGCGTTGTATTCCAAAGGCAGAGAGAGCAGGCTTTGGGGCTTTCCAAGGGTCCCAAACGCAACAGGGTACAGGGGTCAAGGTACAGACGTTCAGCCAGATGGCCTGGGTCTGTAGGCAGGAGCTCCACTTTCTAGCTCTGTGACACTGACAAGGCCCCGAACCTCATTTGCCTCAGCTGTAAAATGGGAACAATTTATTAATCATGGCCTGGAGCTTGGGGCGGATTAAATGAGAAGTCCATGGGAGGCACTAGTACCTGCCCCACAGTACGATCTCAACAAGTGTTCATTGCCATTGTTATCGCATCCTGTTGCGGATTATTAAGATCCCACATAGATGGCACTCGCAGGGCCCAACTCAAGGCCACTGCTTTGCTGAAGGTATTTCATGCCCTCGCCAATCCCTACAAAGTAGCGGGCTTGATTTCGGATACTCCTCACACGCAATATTAATTAAGCCTCACACCCCTACGAGGTAGGGTTACGCATTGGAAAGGTGGGGAAACTGAGGCTCAGGGAGGTATGAGACTTGTCCAGGGACATACTGCCCAGCAACGGGTGGAACCAGGACCCAAACCCAAATCTTTCTAAGCCCCAACGTCTTCCCCAGGCACTCAATGTGACTCTGAAGACATGAGCAAAGGCAAAGGAGAGCCCTTCTACTCTTCCACTCAAGTGTCCAGATTCCCCACCTTGGCCCTGCTGGGCAATTGGCTGAGTGGCTTGAGCAGGACCTGGAAGAGAAAAGGGAATGGTGCCCAGATGCTGAGCCACAGCATTCCCCCAATCTGCTGCAGGGACACACAGTCTGGGTAGTGGCAAAGACAGGCTTGTTTGCAGCCATCCTGACCCTGGGCTAAGGCTGAAGTGACCCTCAGGCCCCCGCCATGGCTGGCTGTGGTGGTGGCGGGGGGCGGTCAAACATCTGGCACACACCCCAACAGATGTTTGCCTCCCAGCAGGAGGCAGAAGATGGCGTTTTCCTGGCATGTGAACACGTGGGTGAGGAAGACTCAGCCCCCCACCCTGCTTGGTAAGGAGGATGGCCTGAGGACCCCGAAAGCCATGAGACCACCCAAAGCCTGATGGGTGTCTCTCTGGACATAATGGCCAAGTGCACTGGTTTCAGAGGCTCACAGCTCTGAGGTGGAGTCCCAGCTGTCATTTACTTGTTCTGAGACCGAGGGCTTATCACGTGTGCTTTCAGAGTCTCAGTTTCCTCATCTGTCAAGTGGGGACAATGATAATACTCTGCCTTCCAGGACTGGAGCGAGGTGAGGCACAGGAAGTGCTGAACCTGGATCCGGGCACCCATCAAATGGAAGTTACTGGCACTAATATTCTGCTTTAAAGGTGAGCTTCTGGGGGAAGGCAGAGGTAAAACCAAGTCAAGACAGGGGTCCAGGGGACGTCCTCTCCAGCTCTCCTCCTGGACCAGACGGTCACCCAGCAGCCTCTGGCTCCTTTCCTCTTCTCCCTGACCTTGCCCTTGGCCCCCAGCTGCAGCCTCCCCTGGAGGTGTCTGATTCCTGTCCCAGCTGAGCCCTGTGGCCCTTGGCAGGAGAGCAGGACAGAGTGCAGTTAGTCACCGTGTGGAGAGAGGTGCCATCCATGGAGGAGGCCAGTGGGACACGAAGAGGTCATCTCCATTACAAACTGGCTGTGATTAAGCCATTACTTACCGTAATGGGATCCTTTCTGTTGGAGGTGATGCCTGCCACAGCCGATAACGCAGATGACGGCCACCGCAGCCCGGCAGGCTGTAATCACGCAGGCTCTCCCCTCTGTGACAGTTCGAGCTCTCACGCTCGTCGAAAAGTCCATTTTCCAGCACAACTGGGTACACTTCCCCGTGACAAATGCCTGTTCGCCTTTAATCTGTTACAAGCTGAGGAGGCCCAAAGGAAATGCTCCATCACGGGAAGAATGTTTTTCTAAGCTGCTCTTCGAGGGCCCTGGACGAGGGGCACGGCGGTGCGCGTCTGGATGTCTTTGCACTTACGGGGCCTCGGGAGCCCAGAGCCACGTTGAGGTGGGGGGGGTTGCCACAGTGTGTGGACCTGGGGTGAGTGGGGTGTCACACGGGTGTATGGGAAGCATCTTCCGTGTCTGTGCTTGGAGACGCCGTGGGGTGTGCCTGGGAGGATTCGTGTCCTTTGTGTGTGTCTGTGAGTGAAGGCAGGAGGGGGTATACTATCTGCAAGGCATCGGGAAAGGTCAGTATGGGGGAGGTATTCAGATATGTGTATCAGGATACCTGGAGTCTGCACAAGTGTGCAACAGGAGATGTGCGTATGCCTGTGTGTGGACACACCTAGGTCTATGGATGAGAAGACTGGGGTCGGGGGCTGTGCACCTGTGTGAGGGTCTGCATAAGAGACTGGGTGTGGGTGGGTGGGTCTGGGTAAAGGCCTATGTGTGTGCCTGTTTGAATTCTTGTGCACATGATGGAGAGCGTGTGTGTGAGCATTCACATGTGCACCTGAAGAGGGGTAGAGCAGGGTTTAATGGCATAACCAGCCTCCCCAGGCCTCCTGGGAAGATGGAGGGGGCCCTGAGCACAGGCCCTTAGGTCCTCGTAATTCACGCCAAGGCTGCCCAACACCTGGGAACTGCCCAGGAGGCTGGGGATTCACCCTGAGGCAGGGGTTGGGGATGGGGATGGGGATGGAGAGGGATTAAGAGGCCGGAGGTGCCCTCCCCCAACCTAGGTCCTGGGTGGAGAGTCAGGGCCTCAGACAGGGACCATCTGGGAAGGGGCACTCAGTTCTCGATTGAAGCCAGAGACTCCAAAACCCATATCCATAGAAGGATGACCATGGGGAGGAAAGGTCAAGGGAGCTTTGAGGACAACCCAGAGCTGTCACTGGCAACGCCAGAGCCAGCCATCCAGAAGGGACCCAGGGCTGGGAGAAGCCAGACCAAAGGGAGCACAGATGATGGAGAGGGGACTCAGCTTTGTGCCTGGTAGTTACTAAAGGAACCCTGCAGCCTGGGGCTCCCTGGTTTTCTGATCTAAGAAACGTGCTCCTGATGCTGGAGGGCAACAACATGAAGAAATATGAATTGAGCATCTGGCAGGTGCCCGACCCTGTGCCACCCAGGGGGGTTGGGCTCCCAGCATTAGTACTGATGCTCCCATGCACTCAGCCCTTAGCACGCAGCAGGCCCTGCAACACTGGTTTCCAATCAGGATCCGCCCGGACTTACTACGAAAGCTTCACTGAGAGCTGCCTCTATACCCCTAAGCATGTTATGTGCATTATTTATGATGATTGTGAACATGATTTACTGTAAAAAGCTACTCTGTGTCAGGGATATGTATTTGTTTCACACACATGATTTCATTTATAAATAGCAATTAATAGTGGTAACAATGGCTTACTGAACTTCTAATGTGCAAGTCCCACATGCCAGGCATGGGCTTTTCCATCTACAATAACGTGAAGACCTCACTGGGGAACGTGAGGGGCAGGGCTGGCAGCTGAGCGCCCCTGGGCCCCACAGCCAACAAGCAGAGGACCCGGCATTGAACGAGGGCCCGTCTTCAAGGAGCCTCCGTGAGGGAAGTTTGCAGCTGGAGCATCCCTTCCTACCTCGCACCCTGGAGCCTCACGCCAGCCGAGCAGAAGGTGAAGCTTAAGGTGCACTTGCTCACTGACGGATGGAGGCTATGTTCCATTCATTAAACAGTCTGATGGCTGGAAATGGCTCGGTCTTCCACTTTGACAGAAAAAAATAGGCAAGTGCTGAGGAAAACCCCCCGATCATAAAACAGTCCACAACATGTAAACAGTGACATCTGTAAAGTGTTTCACTTTTATATGTGTACGCTGCTCAAGGTCACTCAGCGAGAGACGGTCAGCACCAGGATGTCAGCCACACCCCCTCTCCTGCCCCGTGTCCCATGGATCCCAGGTCACAGACAAGCGCAGACTTATTTTTCTCAGCTCTGAAGAGGATATACTGGGAGGTGTATGGTTGTGTCTTCTGTTAAATGTTTAGTCTAATTTTTTTTAAATGCATGCAAAAGTAGTGGTCAGGGTAAGGGGCAGATGAGGCTGAGGATGGAGAGGAGGTGCAGGCATATGTGGGGATCTTTGATCTTGAGAGGTCCCCTATGACCTTGAGCCCCTGGGGGAGGGGAGCAAACTCTGGGCTGGTGAAGGTGAGGGGAGCGGAAGCAGGAGTTTCCTGACAGCAGAGCTCAGGTGTGTGGAGGACCTGCTGTGGGCCAGGCGCAGTGCTGGGCCCTTAGAATGCTGCTCCCAGGTCATCGCCCCGCTCCACAACTGAGAACACACAACGTCCACCCTTCAAGTGAGGATGCTAATGCTCAGGGAGTTTAAGTCGTTTGCCCAAAATCACATAGCTCATCATTGGTGGAGAAGCGGGATATGAAACCAGGTCTGGGGAGTTCTTTTCCCTGCATGTCAAATGTGGGGTCACTCTGCACCCCATTTCTGAACCCCCTTGGTGTAACTGGGGGCCCTGAGTGTGCTCACCCTCCATGGGCTCAGCTTTCCACTCTGCTATAAGCACCAATCTCAGGCACCGAAGATGGAACCTGCAATCTCTTTGCCAGGGGCCTGCGCCTCCATCCTCTGCCCCGGCTCTCCTTCGCAAAGCACTCGGACCCTCTGCCTGCTCTTTGAAGGAGCTGTTTGCTCCTCCCGGCTCCTCCCAGGGCTTCTTCTCTGCCAGCCTGGGCCCCCACTGCTCCCATGGCAGGAAAAAACCTCTCTCCTCCCTCATCTCATCCCCAGTGGATCCTTGCTTTATCCAGCACATTCCACGGAGAAAAGTATCCAACAGCTATCATGTGGGACTCGTCCCTGAGAAATGGCCTCTTCTCCGGATCACGACCCAGCCTAAGCCAGGCCTCCCCATCGGGCATTTAGTTCACCTCTGGAGGAAAAAGCAGCTGGCCTGGTAAACGGGTAAGATCAACTCCTATTTATCCTTCAGCCCGCAGACCCAACATCACTTCCTCAGGGAGGCCCACCCGGCCCCCTCCAGGCTCTCACTGCCCTGTACACTGTCCCTCAGATAACACAGTTTACAACCAAACCATAAACAGTGTTACGCATCATTAGCTATTTGTCTCCCTTGCTAGGCTGTGTGCTCCATGAAGGGCGGGGCGGTGCACTTACCTTGTTCATCTATGAATCCCCAGCATTCGGCACAGAACTCTGTAGGCAGCAGAAAAGCAGTAACTATTTGCTGAGTGAGTGAATGAACACATGCCTGCTCCGGGCAGAGTTGCGGCTCCCTCCTCTGGGCTGCCACGGTCCCCTGGACATAGACTCCTCACTGCCTTACCACACCATGCCAGTGACCTCTCACCATCTCAAGCTCATAGCCCAAGAGCCAAACCTGGCCCAGTAAGAGATTTAAAGTAAATGATTTTATATTAAAAAATCAATATGTTAATTTCTCTTGAAGAATAAGATCTCGGAATGCAAAGCCACCTTCCCACCTGGCGACAATCAGGTGGGACTGAGTGGCAGCTGCCCCCTTTTTAGATGGGCTCCAAGTCTCCAGATCGCCCAAGCCCCCCAAATCCCTATTCCTCTTAACCCAGACCTGCTTCACTCATCTTTGTTATATGCCCTTACACTGTAGGCATTTGGGGTTTTGACCTTCTGCTCTGTTTCCGTAACCCTGACCCCACCAAGACCTCGAGCCGCGTAAGGTCAGAGCACACCCCGCCTAGGGCCCGGCACTGAACACAGGAAGGGCAGGTGTGCCTGAATGAGTGGGTGAATACAAGGCAGCGCAGAAGGAAGCAGCTGCAGGGAGTGGTGAGACCACGTGGGGCAGACCTGGGTGTTAGAAGAAGAGGAAGTCTTCCCTGAAGGGATGGGTGCACCGGATTTCACACTCTTTAGGGATTAGTTAAGAAAAGATAATTGACTGTACCAAACACTTTGTAATTTTGTCTCATTAGCTGCTGTGATGCTTGCCATGCTTAAAGCTGGGGATGGCGAGTAGGTTAATCTTATTGAACTGGTGTAATAAATAGGAATCCGTTTTTAAATGTCTCCCAAGGATGGAAATCCTCTTTGCTGTGTCCTGGCTCCCAAAGGCAGCCTGAGACACTACTGTCACCTGGTGGTAATGGGTATATATTGCAGGAAAAGCATCCTAAAAGGAAAGTATGGCCAGAAGCAGCACAAATTTTCAAGAGCCTGGACGGTTTTCCCCAAGGCAGAAACAACATAGATAAAGGCGGGGGGTGGGGGGGAGGCACAAAGTAGGGCAGAATTGACTGATTTAAAAGAGAAATTAAATTTAGCATACTTCAAATTACAATTACTGAGTACTGAAGTTACCCCAGTCAGGCTACGTCAGCCCCACTCCTCTGGGAGTTTTTAACTAGAATCTAGACAGCCATAAATAATGCTAATACAAGGCTGAATGAGGCCCACGTCCAGACCTGTCAAACGCTCTGAGTGTGGGTGTTGCAGCTCAGCTTGAGTTAATCACAACAGCTGGTGGTAATATAAGCTGGACATCAAGCAAAGTGCTTCTCTATATTTTATCTCCAATAAATCTTTACAGCAGTCTTTTGAAGTAAGCCCTATCATTATCTCTTTCTGCAGATGAGGAAACTGAGGCTCAAAGAGGTGAAGTCACGGTCCCATAGTCGAAGACAGAGAAAGGACTCGGATCTGGCTGAGGCCTGGCTGACCCCAGATGGCACCATTTCTTTGCAGCCTCCAGCCTGCTCTAGACCCCAAGTGGTGTGTTTGAGATTCCAGGGCCCACCTGAAATAAGCATTTCCCCTCCCTGTGATCTCAGCAGGTCTCCGGGAGGGCTGGACAAGCACCAAGAAAAGTGTTAAGCTTGCCCCCAACACCTCCTTTCCTCAGCCTCTATCCTGCAGCGCCCTCACCCTCCACAGGTTCTCCTGGACCCTGTGTGCCCCCGGGTAGGCTGGCTTCCTGTCCTGAGCCTGGATCCCCCGCCCTCTCTCCTCTCCATGTCAAGTCCATGGCCCATCTAGGCAACATGAAGCCTTGCTTGCTCATTGGCAAGTTCTCAGTACAGGTCTGCGCTCCTCAGAGAGAAACACAGAACCATCATTGTCCCCAGACTGGCTTGTGCTCTCTGTGGGAAGAAACAATACACAGCCTTTATGTTTAAAAGAAAAATTACTGAAACAAAAAAAAATTTTAGTTCACGCTCTTTTGAATTGAGAGGAAAAAGTAAACAGTATTTCCCAAATCTGTGTTCACTGGGAAACCTCTTTTTATTATATTTATGCAAAAACATGAGCCAAATCTCATCCTACGCCACCATAAAACATGTTTGATAATAAAATGCAAACGCCGTTTGCAAAGAATTACAGAGGATCAAGTTCTGGCCTATTGTGAGGAGTAGTTTAAAATTAAGAGTTTTAAGCTTCATGTATCCCAATTTTATTTTGCAATAATCCATGCTTTAACTTACCCTGTTTGTATTTGCTCCAAATAATGTAGCCAAAAATCCACTGAACAGTGATTGTGAAAAGGATAACTCATTATCTGCTTTTGCCCAGAAATGAGAGTAGAAGAAAGAATGGTGTTTGCTCGAGCTCCCACAATTCTTTGGAAATATTTGCTTTCAGACATTGTGTAATATTGTGAAGTGTGTATAAATCTGCATGGGAACTTTGTAATTTTAAAAAGATACTAAAAGGAGCAGAAAGGAGACCAAAGGTTTGCACCCCTAGCCCAGGTCACAATGGAGCCTAATCTGCAAGCCCACCTGAAGGATGCTGGGACATTGCCGTGGGTCTCTGGGAGCATTTTACATGAAGGGCCTACAAGGAGGATTTGGGGCGTTTGCAGAGGGACCTCACACCCTACACCCCATGGCCATGAAAGGAATATGGAGAGCCCAGTGCTTCAGGGAGGACGGCCACTGCAGGAGCACCACCCTACGCCAAGGAGCCAATGAGTACATGGCTCATAGTGACAGTGGGCAGACAGCGGCCTCCCCCTCTGCAGACCAGGCAGCGTGCAGAGCCCTGTGATAAACATGGGTCATCCTGTTAGCATTAAAATTGCCTAAAAGTAAATAAACACTGTCTTCCTGTCAAAAAGAAACAATGTAGTTACATCATGGAGGAGAATGCAAAATACACAAAATCAAGACTCCAGGCCACCAGCAGGAGAGGACAGAAGGCTCCAGCAGTGCCTGGGTGGGCGGAGTCCAGGCCCTGTGTCCCCTGACTCGTCCCCGGGACCGAGCCCCAATCCACCCCAACTTCTGCATAAGCCCTCTGGAACTTACAGATCACAGAGGCTTGGAGGTGTCCTCCCTTGTTTAGGTCCCCTAAGTCAAGGAAGGGAGGGGGAGGGGCCCAGCAGGAAGAGGAGAAGGTCTAGGAGCTTGGCCTGGAGCCTGGCTCACCTGGGATCTGCATTCGCAGCCTGCCTGCCACCCCTGCCTCCACTCCTCTGTCTCCACCTGCCTTTCCCTTCCCTTTCCTGCCTTCATCCATCTTGCTCCCTGTTCCTCTTCCTATTACTGCCGACAGTCACATTAAAACTCTCTGACCTTTATGTCTCATGCTTTGCTCTTTCCAGAGCATTTTTTCTTGCACGAATGCTTCTTAAACTGGGGTACACCCACCCTTGGCAGCTCCTGGCCACAGCCACGGTCCGGGGAGCTTGCAGAGCCACATGACGAACGTGGCCCATCTTGCTGGCATTAAAATTACCCAATGGTAAATAACTTAAAACACTGTCTTTGTATTAAAAGAAACAACATGGATAGATTATGGAGCAGAATGCAAAATGCACATAAATTTTTAAGCTTCAGTAAAACTTCAAATGAATTGTGAGCTTGTGGCGGGCTGCTTTAAGCTACACTCTCAAACCCCCGGGGTACCTGTCGTTAGGTTTTGCTTTGGAGGAAAAGTTTGAGAAGCTCTGACTTACTTTATTACATGAAATCCTCACAATGACCCTTTCAAAAGCCAGGCAGTTTCAAGGATGGAGGAAAGGGGACTCAGAGATGCTGAGTCACCTGCCCTAAGTCACCCAGCAAGCAGATGTCAAAGCCTCGATGCTGTTCAGGTATTTTGACTCCGAGCGCAGTGCTCATTCCACGCCAAGGTGCTGCCAGGTGTCTTGAGCCACTGGAGACAAAAGGCCCTGGAGCCAGGGCTGGGAAGGGTGTTTTGTGATTCTGTCAAATCCTCCTCTACAACCACTGGCTTCAAAACTTAGAGACAAGCAGATGCTTCAAGCTGGGCAGATTACACCCCAGGGGCTGCAATTCTGGGGTCACCCGATGAGCCACTGTCAATTCTGGACCCTGAGCTTCAGTTCTCCGGTTCTTTCTGCTAAAACTCAAAAGGCAAAGAGCAGACACATGGGGACACGGGTGGCCCTGGCCTCCTCCTCAGTGCCCAGTGCTGTCAGCACAGGTCCTCCTGCTGTTCAGGCCTCTGGGCCCAGCAGGACCCTGGAATCAGCTGCTAAATGGTCATTTGCAGGCAGGCTTCAAATCCAGGTCAGACGGCTTCCCAGCCCCACGGCCTTTTCACGCGCCACACCGCCTGAGGTTATGAAAGCGGGCCCGTCCTGGGGCCAGGAGGCTTGAATTCTAGCCCAGCTTCTCCGAAGGGAGCTGATGACTCGGACCAATGCCTTCCCCACTCTGGGCCTTGTGCAGCGAGGGTCTCTCTCGCACCCAGGGCTTCTAGAGCCAGAACTTCCTGAGTTCAAATCTCAGCCTTCCCATTCACTAGATGTGTGGTCCTAGGCATGTTGTTTCCCATGCCCATGCCTCAGTTTCCCCACCTATAAACGGGGATACTATTCGTACCTGCTATGAGGAGTAAGTTAGTTATTTCAGGCCAGGCCCTTGGAAGAGAGCCCACTACAGAGCAATGCTCAACAGGGGTGAGACGATACGGTATAAAAGTGAGGGTGAAGAAAGTCAAGTGGAGACTCCAAGGACCCCCATCCTTGCGGTGGTACATCTGATTGGCGGATGGGATGGAGGCACACGGTCCACCCTTTGTCTCTCTCCTGCTGTGCCTGACGTAAACAGCTGCCCTGTAGTTTGATCAAACCTGGTGGAAAAGCGGCAGCCATCTGCCACATCCTTGTCTTTCCAGGTCCCGAGAAGTGGGGGAACAGAGCTTTTATGAGAAATCACCAGGCCCTCTCCCAGGTGCCTTTTCCATAATGCTCCAGATGCTTGACCTCCGAGTCCCATGGCTGATACTTGCTCACTAATTATTCATTGAGCATCTACTCTTGGCCAGGCATTGGCCGGATGATGGGGGATGCTCTAGTGAGCAAAACCAGGCACAGTCCCTGTAGGCCTAGAAGACAGACAATAAACAACTCGTGGTGAAATGACAGGCACTGATAAGTACTCTGAGAAAAAATAAACCAGGGAGAGGGGATAGCGAGGTGTCTTAGATAAGATGGTATGGGAAGGCCTCTCTGATAAAGAGACAAAGAAGAATTTATCCTTATAAATAATATTTGGCCACTCTAAGCTTCTAAGCGTGGTGGTTTTCCTGGCTGGGGGGACTGTTGGTGTGGATCCTGGAGGCCTTTGAGGAAGACAAGGAGGACATGCACATGGCAGAAGGGGACAGCTTATTCTCAGTAGATTAGGAAATGTTGGGAAAGGTTCTAGGGGTGTTTCCACTCAGGCTGAAGGTAAAAAGCTGGAGTGGTAGGCTGGGTCCAGAGTACTGGCCAGGGCACAGTACAAGGACAATTACATCCCTAAGGTATGTCGTGTGCAGGAACAACTTCTTGAGACTAAAGGAAGTCCCAAATCACACATCGACAGATTAAAAAAAACATCAACAATGAGAAAATCATCTTAAAATTGGATTGCTCAGCTTTCCAAATTGTGAAATAATGGCCTGAATTTCAATTTTCCAAGATAAACTCAGTGCTTTTGTTTTCTACTGTTAATAGAGATAGAACGATTCTGTGTTCAACATTAGAATTTATCAGTATGAGATATTAAAATGTTACTGTAATTTCGTGTATTGATGGAAGGACTACAACTGCGCACAATTCCAATCAATGGAAACACAATAGGACCCTACAAATAATATTTATAAGATTGTAATATTAGAAACAATACTTATGAAGAAGTCAAGAAGCAAACTATAAGATTAGCTGAGTGAAGAACGTTCCTGGTAGAGGAAACAGCACCTGCAAAGACCCTGAGAATGGAACAAGCCAAGGACTCTGGCTTTTATTCTTGGTATGAGAAGGTAAATTGCTCTTTAGAGTAGACAAAATAGCAGAAGTTGATCATGCCTGGTAAATTCAAACATGTTAGTCCAGGAATCTGGAGGGTTGGTTCCCCTTGTACAAGGTTATTCACTATCTTTAAGTCCCTTCTCTAATTTTATTGGGACCAAAAACACAATAGACTACATTGTAGCCCAATGCATATTAAAAGCTCAGTTTTTATTAATAGACAGAAGAAAACAAACGAACACAGCCTCCTCCTCACGCTGAACCTTTAGTCCTATTGAATGTACAGGTCACAAAGCAGGTAACTCACACATGCTGAGTAGCAAATGGAAAAATCAAAGCAAGATAAGTTCCGAAGAGTTACAGCAAAGAGGAGACTGCCCCTCCTAAATTAGCCTTTTCAAAATGATTTGGGGCACCCTCGAGGGTCCTGTGAAATGCCAGGCTCCCCTTACCAGTGCTCCCCGACGCCTCCTGGGATTCAGATGGTCATTGTTCAAAAATGGCTGAGAAACCATGAAGCATGTGCCCCGCTCTGGACACCGTGCTAGATGTCTTACCTGTACTGTCTCCTTTAACTCCCCAAACACCCTGGGAGGTAGGGGTTATCTTACCCATTTTACAGATAAGAGCACTGAGTCCCACAGCCATTAAGAAACTTGCTAAATTATGACATTTACATTAATTTGAATCCTGGCCAATTCAGAAAATTTGTAAGACCTTAGTTAAGAGTGAAAACATGGGTGCTGAGATGGGAGACTGGAAATGACGAGGCCAGGCTTGGAAGAAAAGAAGAGGGTAGAGAAGCAACATTTGTTGAGGCACAAGACAAGCCATCTTTCTCCCGTGTCTCGTTCAATCCTTGCGATTACTCTGTAGGACAAGGACTGTTAGTCCTACATTCGAGATAAGGAAACTGAAGTCAGGCGGACTGACCGACCTGCCCAAGGTCGCCGGCCAGTAGCAGAGCCCAGATTCCCAGGCAGGTGTGTCTGGCTCCACAGTCCACATCTGTCCCCACACCTGGTCATGGCGCCTGGCATGGCGGGACAATCCTGTCCTGGGAATCACAGCACCTGAGATGCAGCCCCAGCTTTTCCAGTGACCCGCTCCCGGGCCTGTCGCCCCCCTCTCTGGGTCTGTTTTTTTCATCCATAAAATGAGGAGTTGGGTGGGATCATCTCCAAGGCCCCCTTGATAGTAAGCCCCTGAGTCAATGACAAACAAAAAGCGAAGCACACAGCAAGACGGGTGTTTTGCGGACACCTCCCTCCTGCCTCAGGCTGCACAGGAGGGAGGGCAGCACAATCCCTGCTGCCATGTCTGTGTTCTGATCTCACCCTGAACTGCCACCGAACCAAACCCAGTGCCCCCTCTGTGTCATTAGCTCCTCCTCCACAGGCACCCATTGTCTGCACCCCCAAGACATGTGCCTTAGCTTGAATCCCCTCCGTCTCTCCTGCAGGCCATGAGAAGCCTTATACCCGGTGCTCTGGCCCGTTTCTTCCATGAGACTGGCCCAACGGATCTTTGTTGGGTCAGACCTTTTGCCTGCTCCAAATCCTTTCATTGCTCCCCAAAGGCCTGCAGGATAAATCCCTTAGCGTGACACCTGGCATTCAAAACCCTTCACGACCTGGTCCTAATTAGTCTTAATCAATTAACACCCACCCACCACCCTCCTCCTTCTCCTCACCCCCACCTACATGTCAGTCACGTGTTCTGCTTTTCCACCTAACTGTCCTTCCAGCCTGGAATTTCCAGCCTGAAATTTCCAGCCTCCTCTCCTCTCCACTCCCTACGCTGCTCTGGTTCAAATGCCTTCCTCACAAACAGCCCAGAGTAGTCACAGGCCTCCCTTCTCTCAGTGCCATGAGTCTTCTTGTGGCACTTCGTACGGGCCATGAGGTATTCAGTTCCAAATCTCCAGTGCCTGGCACCGAGCCTGACGTACGGAATAGATGCAGATGCATATTTGATGGATGAATGGAAGCCTGACATCTCATTCTCTCATGGGCCAGGGATTTGCTCTCATCTAGAATGTCAAGTTACCCAAGAAAACTCCGTCCGTCACCCAGAGCACTGCTGCCCGCAGGGGCAATGCCTCCCAATGTCCCCTTTGCCTGTGTCCAGGCGTCCTGCCAGTGTGGCATCCAGATGTGCTCTCTCTCTCTCCCTCTCTCACGGTTCCCTTCCCCTGATCTATGAAGACACTGAGCCTCTCTTTTACCAATCTTGAACCTCTAGGGTCTTTGGTTCAAGGGCAAGTCTGAGAGGAGCAAGATGAAAAACACGTAATAGGAAGACATTAGATGTTTCCATATCTAGTTCCTTGAAATGCACATATCCGTGTTTTAGGAAAGAAGTACAACCAACAAGATCTAAGTAGGTGATGATCCATCCAAAAATGAAAGCCCATACAGCACATAAAATGGAGAGGAAGGTCTATAGAGCTGGGAGACAACCATGGTCCACTGTAAAGTGCGTGGTTCAGATGGAATCCAGTTTGTATAATCTGACTCCATTCTAACAGATATATAAAAAGTCTGAGTGGCTACACATCAAATATCATGGGGTCTATCTCTAGATGGTGGACGTTATAGATGGTGGGGATTAATTTTACATTTTTCTTCAAACTTTTATACTGTCTAGCTTTGTTTTACAAAGAGCATTAATTTTTTTTATCTTTGCTTAAAGACATTTCTTTCATTGCTTTTAGAGAAAGAGGAAGGGGGAGAGAGAGAAAGAGGTAGAGAAACATCAATGTGAAAGAGAAACACCGATGTGAAAGGGAAACATTGATTGGTTGCCTTCTAGAACACACCCCAACCAGGGATCGAACCTGCAGCCTGGGTATGTGTCCTGACCAGGAATCAACCCTTCAGTCTACGGATGATGCTCCAAGTAACTGAGACATACCAGCCAGGGCAAGAGCATGAATTTTTATGTCCGGTAAAACAGCAATACTATTTCCATATTGAAAGAAGAGGGTAAGGAAGAGGGCAGAGAGAAGAAGAGAGAAGGAGGGAGAAAAGCTAAATCAAAAAGTTAAAGGCAAAGAGTCTTGCTCCCAAAAGACCCTCTAAGCTTCTCCCAACCCACATGAGATGCCCATTGCGCCGGGAAGACCCTGATCATGACCCCAGACTCACTGTAGACCCAACCTCCTGCCTCCAGCCCAGTCCTCCAGGGACGGGGCTCCTTATGGCGTGGAATGCTCTGGCCCACCTCTAGATTACAACCCCATCCTGCCTTTGACCCAGGGGTTGGATCACTCATCAAGACTGGTGGCTCAGATAAACCCCTTTGGTTCATCTTACTCCGAATAAAACACTGGGACAGGAACACAATCCCTTACCCTAGGGCCCATGAAGAGAGACTCCTACAGAGACACTGCACCAATGGTCAGCTGGGCACCATCTGAAGACACATTCCTTTGAGGCACATGATGGGAACCTGCAATGGAGAGTTTGAATTGGTTGAATCCTGGATGTGAATATGCAGGGCACTGGGCTTCCATACAGAGGCTGCAGATCCTGCCCTCTCTCCTTAGTGTCAGTACTGTATTGATCTGGTTATTTAGCCTCCCTGTGCCTCTGTTTCATCACCAGTAAAGTGGGGATAATAATAACCCAGATGTCACAGAATTAGTGAGAAGATTGAACCAGTTTATGTATGCAAAGCACTTGGCACCGAGCCTAGCACACAGTAGGCACTCCATAGATAAAAGCTTTTATTATTGTCAGCAAAATCATCCTAGTCCTGCAGCGAGTAGGTCACCGACATGCCTTGGCCATTGGCAGTCCCGCTAACCACAGGAGCCCCGTGCATCCTCATCGGTTACCGTTAGGAAGCTGGCAACGCCTGAGGGGTTCTGGCGGAGGGAAAATCAATTGGGGTTCATGCAAGGGGGAAAGAACTACATTTGTCAGGGGAGGATTGCTGCACAAGAGAAATATGTAGGGCTCTTTCAGCTCATCCTCTTTCCTCCTTGAGACCATCTAGCCTCATTAAAAATACAATGAGGAGGCTGGTTCCCACCTCCATCATGGCTAGTTGGGAAGCAGAAGACACCAAAGCAAAACACAATAGAAGAAAAGAAGCCATCTGCCTGTTGGGGCCGAGGCCCCACGACGTCTCCCAAGAGCTGCACAGAAAAAAAAACCCGTGCCTGAGGGAAGCAGCAAGAGCCCTCCAGCCAGGAGTCGGCTGCAGGGAACTCACGTGGCTCTTGGTCATCTGGGAGGTGCTTGTGGTCCTGGATCATCTTTTAGTACCAAGATCTCCGCTCTTGCTTCCTGGGTCCCACATGTCCCAGTCCATGGCTCTCAACTCAGCCACACTGATGTTTTCAGCCCACATTGGCCAGTCCTTTCGAGGGTCAGGACCCATTTTTGTCATTCCTTCCACAAAATGCGTGGATGCTGCTGTGCGCTGGGAGAGACACAGAGATGGAACTGAGATAGACTCTTCTGATCAATGAGATGTGGCAATGAGATGCGAATAAACCCAAGTCACATCAATCCATCATGTCACTCTTCTGCTGAAAAGTCTGCAGAGGCTCCCAGTGGCCTGCATGATGGTGTCCAAGGACCTGAGCATAGCACCAGAATCCTCTCCCCATCAGCCATCACCTGCTCTGTCTCAACTGCAGCCCATTCCTCCTCAGCCCCCATCCCTCTGCCTCCTCTAGTCCAGCCTTGTTGAGTGCCAGCTTGCCCATGCCCCCAGGCCCTTTCCCACACTGTACTCTTCTCCACTTGACTACCTTCTACACCTCCTTCAATAGCCTGTTCCAATGCCCACTCTCGCGCCTGTCTTCTCGAGCAACCCAGGGAGTAAGGGTCTCTTTTACTTTTGTGTTTCCAGAACACTGGATACAAATGTTTATTTTAGCATGTAGCGTTTATTTTTTTATGTTCATCTTCCTAAAAAGAGCACTAAGCTGTGAGCTTTTTGAGGGCAAGGCCTGTGTCTTATTATATATCTTAATAATATAACAACATCTGGCACACGTTAGGGGTTCAATAAATATTTATCTACTAAAATACAAATAGATAATAAATATAAGAAAAAATGCTCAACCTCCCTAGTAATAAGGAAAATGCAAGCTGTAATAAAAATATCATGAGATGCCCATTGGAGTACCAAAAGTTGTAAAAGATTGATGATATTGAATTTTGATGAAGATGTGAAGGCATGGGCTGATAGAGAGGGCATGGCTACAATATTTTGGAAAGAACTATAGCTCCATCTCCTAACAATTAGAATGTGTACACCTGTTTGCTCTTTAATAATGCTGTTATGTGTTTATCCTATAGCAATAAAAAGCACCAGCATGTAAGATGTGTTAGTTATCTATTGCTGAGTAACAAGTTGCCCCTAAGCTTAGTGGCTTGGAACAACATACATATACTACCTCACAGTTTCTGTGGGTCAGGAATCCAGGTGCTGCTTAGCTGTGTCCTCAGGCTCTGGGTCTCCTGGAAGGCTATAATCAAGGTGTCCACAGGCCCTGCAGTCATCCAAAGGTTTGACTGCAGAAGGATCTGATTCCAAGCTCACTTACATAGTTGTTGGGAGGGTTAAGTCCCTCTGGGGTTTTTGGACAGAGGTCCTCAGTTTCTCATTGAGCCCATCCTCAGCTCCTTGCCATGTGACCCTCTCTATCAGGGCAAGTACATAAGAAGAGCTATAGAGAATACCAAGAAGACAGAAGTTACAGTCTTTTGTGACCTATTCTTGGAAGTGACATCCTATCAATTGTGCTATATTCTATTCATTAGAAACAAGTCACTAGGTCTATTTCCCATTCAAGGGGAGGAATACACCAAGGCAAGAATGGGGGAGAGGGGTCATTGGGACCATGTCACATGCCAACCATGAAGAAAGTGATTAAAAAAAAAAAAAACACTCCAAACCCTTAAGAGGGGTTACTAGGGAAAGGAGCAGGATTTAAAAAGGTAGGAAGAGTGGGAGAGCAAATTCTTGATTTTTTTTTAATAAATCCCTATTATTTTTACTTTTAAAATAAGTAGGCATTTGTTTTATAACTTAAAAATTAAATATATATTAATATGGGGTAATCCATGCCAAAAGTATCATAGGAATTTTAAAAAGGGAAAATCCATCCTTGGAGAGAGGTGGGGTGGGCGAGGAATAGGGAGAATCAGGGAAGGTTTCATGGAGGAGATAGTGTTTGAAGTGAGTCTTGAATTATGAGCCAGGTCAGGAGGTGCAGAAACAGCAGGAATGGCATGGAAAGGGAAGAGCGCCAGAAGGCAGGTTAACTGTCCCAGGGCCAAAGAGTGTTCTAGGGGACACAGGCAGACACAGCGCAGACACTCAGACAAGGCACCAGGCCAACCTGGCATGTGCCTACCTGGCTTTCTCCATCCCCAAGTCAGAGGTGCTGCAGAAGGATGTGTAGAAGAAATGAATCCCAGTGTCTCTGGCAGAAGGTTCTAGACGTTCGTACCTGCTCCAACTGCTTCCAAACTCCAGGCTCACAAATACCAGTCCCATTCTAAGAAGTCCATGGGGAAAAGCCAGTCGGCACCTGAAGCTTGGCCAGTCGAGTCTCCCCAGAGGGCAATGGCAAAGGGAGGAGAAATGCCAACGTTGCCGTTCTCTCTCTGTCTGAGATGGAGTCCACGCTCTGGTTGTTCCATAGAGCAAATCCCTGTATGTCTCCCCAACCATTAACTTCATTAAACTCACCCAACCTCCCCCCAGGGAGAACCGGTTCCATCAGAATGGCTCCTTCAACAAAAGGAAATTGGAACCACGGGCTGGACCTGGGAGAAGGGTTTTTGTTAGTACGTAAATGTAAACCACAAGAAAATTAGTCCTCAGACACTCAGTCGTCACCGGGTCTTGGACAGGCCCCACTCTGGGCCCTGGGGACGGGAAGAGACAGAGAGACTCTGCTCCCTGCCCTGGTGAGGCCCCAGGCCAAGTCGGGGTTGGGACTGGTATCAGAGCATTCATTTCCAGCAAGGTGATGTGACACGTAAGTGGGTTGGGGAATCTTCACAAAAAGACAAGTGGACTGGGTTTTGAAGAATGAGTAGGAGTTTGATGAAAAGGAAGGAAGGACGGGCACTGGAAGCAAAGGAAACGGCTCTGACAAAGGCAAGGCGTCAGGGTTAGCAGTTCAATGTAGCGGGAACCCGAAGTGGTGGTAGGGGAGGACTGGCAGGCGGTGGAAGAGGAAAGGTTAGGCTGGGGCCCACGGCTGAGGGGCTTTATAAGGTAAAGCGTGTCAGGGTTTCTTGACTGTAACCTTGGGGCTTATGGCTCATGAAAGATGATTTTAAGAAGCACAACCTCTGGAGCATGATATGGAAGTGGGTAGAGAAGGGATTACAAGGAAATAAAAGGGGAAGAGACTTTTATATCCTTCAGGGTTTTCTTATAGCAAGTCTGTATGACTATTATAATAGAGTGCTTAGTATCTTAAATTTTCTTTCTTGGCTAGGATCACAAATAATTGACAATAGCTGCCATTTATTGTGGACTTATTCTATGGGCTTTATGCACATTATCTTGTTGAATCCTAATGCTAACCCTTTGAGAAGGTACTATTATCCCCATTTCCCAGATGAGAAACGGAAGGCCTGGGAGAGAAAGCAACGCTGCAGGTCACACACGCAAACAGGCGAATGAGCTAGAATTTGAACCTAGGTCTGGTGACACCAAGCCCATACTGCTAACACTCCGCTCCACAGCCTCCTGGTAACAGGCATCTGACAGGAAGGCCAGTTCATCATTTTCACAGATGCCCTGAGGCCAGGAGACAAAGCAAACACTCAGGACAGTAGAGCTCGATTCAAACCATCTGGAGAGGCTGGTGCCCTGGGCACTGGGCCAGTGGGCCAAGAAGGAATGGACCAGGTGCAGATGTGAAGTCCTGGCCCTGGAAGCAAAGTCCTGCCCAAGGACAGGAGGGAAATGTGTGTTCAACCCTGCTGATCCCAGAAGCTGTCCCTGCCGACCTGGACCCTGGGCCAGGAGACTCAGGCTAGGAAGCCCTCATCCCATCGGATGCAGGGGCTGTTGGTTGACTGGGGATGAGCTCCAGGCTGACTTCAGCCACAGCCTCAGGGGACTATTGGGCTCCCTGTCTCTCCTGGCCTCATCGCAATGCCTGCTGATGTCTTCTCTGGTGGCTCTGATGGAACTAGAGGCCAGCCCTGAACATCCCAACCAAGAGAAAAAGCCAGGACAAGGTTATGCCTTTGAGGAGGTGAAAGAACCCACTGTGTGACTCCCAGGAATTGCCCTAAGTCAGTAGGGTTTTGTTGTTGTTGTTGTTGTTTAGTATTTTTAAGCTGCAGACCCTTGTCTTCCATTGACTCTTATCTAGAATCCAATATGTAATCTGGAGAAGGTAAGAGTGTCTCTGGTTGAAACGCCCCAGTTCAGAAATGCTATGACCCTCTAATTCCTAATGAATAATTATAGAACAAACTAACACATATTGAGCACTAGCTATGCACCAGGCACTCAGCTAAGGACTTTACATAAATCCTCTCATTTAATTCTTATCACAAACCTATAAAATAGCTTCCTTCACATGGCAGCGACTGCCATCTGCCCACCAATCTCTACTTTCCCTTTTCTCCAGTTAGAACTGAAGCCGGACACATGGCTAGACTACATTTCCCAGGTTCCCTTGCAGTTGGGTAAGGACACGTGACCAAACGTCCAATAACATGTGAGCAAGGGTGATGAGTGCCACTTCCAGGCCAGGTTAAGAGAGGGAGTGAACTCCCCACACTCACTCGCTTTACCTCTCTCGCCTGCCGGCAGGGATCAGGCCCACCATAGTGACTGTGGGAGGCTGTGGTGAAGTGGTGGGTTTGGGTCCCTGAATTTACCCAGTGTGGCAGCATCCCCTGCTGACTTAGATACCCCACCTGAACTACGACCTGAGAGAAATTTCTAATTCCACTTGAGCCATCACAGTGTAGATGTCTATGCGATAGCCTTTCATATCCCCATTTCTTAGAGGGAGAAGGTGAAAGAGATTAAATAACTGCAACATCACCCAGCTAGGGGCAGAATCGGGAGCCATTGGGTCTGATTCTAAAGTCCCTGCCCTCAAACCACGACGCCTCCCAGATGTTGCAGAGTTAACAATGCCAAAAGGCGGTGCACCCAAGATGTCTTCAGTAGGTGAATGAAGAAGTAAACCAGACAATGGAATATTATTCAGTAATAAAAGGAAATGAGCTATCAAGCCATGAAAAGACATGGAGGAATCTTAAATGCATGTTACTAAGTGAAAGACTCCAATCTGAAAAGCTACATATGTATGATTCTAAGTGTATGACATTCTGGGGAGGGTGGAGCTATGGCACAGTGGTTGCCAGAGGGATGAGGGAGGGACAAATAAGTGGAGCACAGAGGATTTTTAGGACTATAAAACTACTATGTATGATACTGTAACGACATTCATCGAAACCCACAGAATGCCCAACACAAAGAGCAAATCCTAATGTAAACTAATGACTTTAGTTAATAATAATGTATCAATACTGGTTCATCAACTGTAACGAAGGTACCACACTGACTCATACAAGATATAAATAATAGGGAAAACTGTGGGCACAGGTATAGGGGAACGCTCTGTGCTTTCTTTTGTATGTTTTTTCTAATTTCCAAAGCATGCTCATTGACCTCTGTCTCCACGTGGAACAGCTGACATTCCTCAGGCCATGGTGGCACTTAAGCCTCAAACTGTACTAGCATGGAGGGTCCCTATTAGATGGCTGCTCTCTCTGTACTTTCTGATCAATTTTTCTGAAAACCTAAAACATCTCTAAAAGTAAAGTCTATTAAATATAGATATGCACAGAAGCTTCAAGAAAAACTCATGTATGAAAAGAATTAATATTTGCCGTGTGCCATACACTTTCATTAGCACATATGTTATCTTCTCACCAATCTATGGTGTAGAGACTGTTACTATTCCATTTTTCAGAGAGGCCAAGCAACCTGCCCAAACCAGGACAAAACTTCCATTCATTTGGCTTCCTACCATCCTGCCTCCCCAAGACCTGCGCCCTCCACCTTCCACGGATGGTTGCCCTAGTCAAGGCAGGTGCCAGGTCCCCAGCCCAGACGAGCCTGCAGGTTACAGTGTCCTAGGCCCCTTTTCATGTGAGCCATGTTGATGAAGGCTCACAGCAGCCCAGGGAGGAAGGCACCAAGGTCACTTCCAGACTCCCTGCTCAGCGCTCCTTCCTCCGCACAGCACTCGCTCAAAATAGATGGTCCCAGTGCCCCTGCGTCCCCAACACACACACACACGCTCCCTTCCACTTTGTCATCTGACCCTCAGCCAGACACACTTTGGATTTCCAGGGGACATGAGGTCCTTCAGGACTTCCACAAGCTAACATTTCTCACCAAGAACTGAGGGTCACTTGGGGCCATTTTTTTTCCTGGAGATTGCCAAGATCTCCTTCAAAATGCATAACCACACCTGCACATTAGCACGAGGCATCACTTTCCCTGCTCTCTGTAACCCCTGGAGGGGAACTGAAGGAATGTATCAAATTCTTAATTTAAGAAAAAATCCCCTGCGCCTGCATGCGGAGAAACAGCCATTTCGTACATTGGAGGTGTTATGAAGAAAGTGCTGTCTGGAAAAATTCTGATTTGACTGCAGTTCCTGGGATGCTGGGCTGCCCCATGAAAAAAATACGTCCTGATCCAGCTTTGGCATTTAAAGGACATAAATGCAGTCCAGGGACAGCGTGATGTCTGACTGTCAGGACGGAGGACTAGCCGTGACCTTACACAGGGCAAGATGCTTCGAAACCTGCCACATGTTAGTAAACGTGTGGGCGCTGGTCCACTGTACGCAGTGAGAACAGCTCTGCGGTCAAGAGCGACCTCAAAAGTTGGCAACATTTCTGAGGTAAGAGGCCCCAGTTAGCAGTCCCCTTCCTCTGGAAGGGCCCACCAAGGCTCAGGGATCAGACGGGCTCCACCTTTTCCTGGCTGTGTGATCCTGGACATGCCGCTCACATCTCTGAGCCTTCATTTCCTCCTCTGAAAAAGATCAACAAATAATTATAGGATTCAATGAGATAATGCAGGTAAAGCACACAGCACCTGGAAGCATTCAATGAGCATTAGTGGCTTCGCCATGATGATAACTTGAGAGCCTGCCAGGTTCTCACAGGTCACCTCATCCAGTCCCCTCGTTAAACACACATGGGAGTGTTGCAGCCCAGCCAGGAGAAGGGACTTGCCCAAGTTCACACAGCCAAGGTGGAAGATCTAGGACTAGAACTTCCCTGTTTCTTAGACCAAGGCTTTCTCCACTGCACATACTAGTTACGTGCTGAGAATATCTTAGAAATATAAAGAATATTCAAACAGCCCTGGGCGTTCTACAACAGAACCAGGTCTGGGGCGAGGAAAACGCTGGGTTGTCTTTCACCAGCCAACCTGGATTTCCCACGCAGCTGCCCTAATGGCTGGGGTGTGCCTGGGCTCCCCTGTGGGAAGAGATGGTTGCGAGGAAGTGGGCAGTGTGGTAGGGAACCATTTCTGCCTTATGTCATAGGCCCCCCCACCCCGAGGAGTCGGCAGAGGCAACGCAGCTGGGTCATTGGCTCTCAACCCAACCCCACTCGGCAAATCAGACAGCCGCCCATCTCCTACACTCCATTCCGGAAGTCAGCCCTTTTCTGCCCTGACCCCAGAGGAGGCAGCTCCAATTTTCAGGGCTAAACCAAGCATTGAACCTCTGCCGCAGTTCTGCATAGACACTGGAAGACCACAGCCACAAGCCTGCCACGAAGGGCCTGCCTGCAGCCGTGACACCCCCCAGGGTCTCTCAAAACCACGCCTTTGTGTCCCTTTCCAAGCTCTGGAGGGGGTGGCGGTGGATCCTTTTGAGTGGGCAGCTGTCTGTCCAGCTCTCTTCCCCTTTCATCTTGGGAGCACAAAAGAGCCAAGCTCCTGTCCCTGTGAACAGGGAGGGGACAGGATCCAGGCATGTGCCCCGGGTGGGTTTGGTGGAGTTCAGAGTCTAACTGGGCCTTGTTCTTTTACTGAACATATCCATCATTATCACCCCCTATAACCCCTACTGCATGGGACCAGCCACATTCTGTACCACGTGACTCCATTACCACCTGGCCACAGCTACCTGTTGTTGAGAAGGGGGCGCTGGACCCAAAGGCAGCCCAGCCATTGTCTGGTCAGCTGACCTAGGAGCTGGCTAGTCAGAGATGGGGGCATTTGACCTAAGAGATTAAAAGGGGTATTTAGAGGTAAGCCCTGGACCAAAAGCTATATGGATGAGGGGAAGGATAATGAAGAGGTATTTAGCTTAGAGACTCATGCGATCTCCGGTGGCTGAAGGGAAGTATTTACAGGGATGGAGTGCTGGTGTTGATGAAGGTGCAGAGTAAGAGTCCCAGGGGGACCCCTGGGGAGCACAGAGACAGGCAGGGAGCCAGGTGCTTGGATTCACGGAAGGCAGTATGAGTTAGAGCTCCCCTCCCTGGGATGGTGGGAGGACTCCCAAAAGAGCCCAAAAACAGATTCCAGAAAGAGAAGCAACAAGGCCATGATGGTTTCCACAGAGCAAAGAGAGCTAAGGGTCTCCAAAAAAGAGGCTATAGTCTCTAGGCAGGGAAGTTCCCACCAGGCCCGCAGGCATAAGGGGAGCAGGTTCCTGAGCCTGAGAATGGACGGGTACAAGAGACACTCACTCAAACCCTGGGCCAGAGTTCACCCAGGGGCTCAGACCACTTCCTCCTCACCTGTGGCACCTTCTTCAACACCTGAACAGGTTTTGGTTTTGGTTTTTCCTGCAGAAAGTAGCTGAGACTTGGGAGGTAAACTTCTGAAAATGAACCAAATGGCAGGCCCTTCTGAGCCCTTCCTGTGTTTAGCATGAAGACTGGCAGAGCGGCCTGGGCTGGAGCAAGACAGATCAGAGGCTTTTTACAATGAAAAGCTCCTGCGGATGATCAGGCTGCACAGACGACTAGAGGGACCCCCTGGATTCTCGCTGCTAATGAAGCTAATTGGGGAGGAGGGCAGGAAGGAGGCAGCATAATGACTTGGAGAAGGCATACAGGCTCCAGAGCCGGCAGCGAAGGCCCGGCTCAGGCTGTGGCGTAGGGGCCATGTTCAGCAAATTGAGGTCGTATCCACAGCCTGTGAGGCTTCTGGGACTGGAAATAGCTCAGCCCTGCCCCCAGAGCTAAGCCACAGGGTCTACACAGAGTAGGATGAAACACCCTGGAAACAGTCCCCAGTCAACATTCCGCAGTCAACATGGGGAAAATGGAGAAATGTTCTTTGAGCCACTGTTGAAGAATCTACGCATGCGGGCAGCCCGGTTACTCTTACCCCAGGCGTGGTAGGGCCCCAGCATAGAAGGGAGGCTGTGCTCTGTAGGGCCAGAGAAGAGATACACAGGAACTTAAGGATCTGATACAAATACCTGCTCCTCGTCCCTCTATAAGGGGGTCTGGGATAGGAAGTAGGACCCAGGGAAGAACTGGACACAGCTGCTGACAGCTGGAAGGATCCACTGAGAATATGCAGAGAAAGGATAAACCCCTGCAGAGTTCATGAGCTTAGGGAATGGGCCCCATTATTTTCCTCATTTCTGAAACAGTAGGTGTCACAGTCCAGAGAAGGTCACCCTGGAAGAAAAGAAGACAATCCTCGGCTCTGCTCCTGCTACATGCGTCTTGTCTAGAAAATGCCTGAGCCCGAATCCCGTCATCTCCAATGCCATTTGTCTCAAGCCCAAGTCACTGCAAGTTTGACAAGGCAGTGAAAGCTAGAATCACTTATTTTCTATACAAGAATGGGATTTGAAGTTTGCCTGAGCAAAGCGCCTACTTGGACAGGGCATGGGAGATTGCATCATGAGAGGTCAGTGACCAGCAGGACCAGATCGAGAACTGTTGATCAATAGGATTATCCCTGATTCCCATTGCGCACTCACCATCCCAACTGTGTTGGAGGTAAAGTGATCTGGAAAGACCCAGAGAGGTCCAAATGGTGAGGGCTGCCACACATGATGGTCTACTGAGTGGTGTGGACAGGTGATCAGAGACAACTGCCAGATGTACCCCATGGCAGACACCTGGGCCCATGCCCTGAGGCACTGCTGACACCGTGAGGTCATCCCCCATCATGTGGTCAGAGCCTTGTCTACCAGCGTTTTCCTCAATTCATTTTCCATCTACATGCTCAAGCCTTTGGTTCACCTGTGACTTGGCTCTGAGTTTTCTGATCAGCACCCTCCTGAGTCCAGGAAGATTAACTTTCCCAGCTGCACTATGATTTCATGTTTTTCTGGCTTTGAGGCCTTTTCCACCTCACGAATTCTTCTCATCTTGGCTAGAATTAGACCCAAGGTGGCAGTTCTGCCTGGGCACCCCCTCTCCCCTTGAAGAAACCAAAAGCATGCAGGATCTCATTGGGCCTCTTTGTCCAACCAAGTGAGATGGCCAGCAAGGGCCCAGGGCTTCACCGTTTCCATCCCTATGTGGCCCACCTTTGAGAGGAGCTACTAATCCATCGCTTGGGGAAGGCAAGCGCATCCAAAGTGGGACTGTGAAGGGGGAGCTGGTGGAAAGGTCCATGTAGACTCAGTGACTCTGTGTGGCTCCAACTCCAGAGTCTGCAGCCGTGAGTCCGGGCCACCACTGGTCAACAGGGCAGGCAGCCAGAGAGAAGAGCTGGACACAAACAGAGAAGAGCCAGGACAAGCTGAAACCTGCTGGACATCTCTACATCTGTCACTCCTTCTGACCATGATGACCTTCCAAGAGTAACGGCTGATGTGTCCCTTCCACCTTCCAATCACATGTAGCATCCTCTTTGGCCAACTCTGGTCCACATAGGAAAGAGGATTCCCCGATTAACCAAGTTGACTCAGGGCAAATCCCCACAACCGGTGCACGCAAGGGGACAACAGGGCAGAGGATTGAAATCAGGGCTATCCTGATGGCTCTGGGAAGAATGCTCTCCAGACATGGCCGGGGGTCTGGGGTGGGGAGTGGGCGATCCTCTAGAGCAGACTTGTTTTAAGTAGCTCCAAAAGAGTTAGACCTAAGGAAGATAATGTGGGGCCTCAGAAAGTCAGACAGACCTAGTTTGATCCCAGTCCCTCAACTTTACAGCTGTGTGTTTAAACGAGTTGCTTAAGTTCTCTTAACCTCGATTTCTCTGCTTTTAAAATATGAGATGATAACCCCCAGCTTCGTGGGGTTGTACCTGGTGCGGTGCCTGGCACCAGAGTTGGTGCTCATTACACTCAATTTCCCTTTCTCTCAACTCCAATGACTGGCTGTGCCTAACATAGAGACCGGCCAGGTGCATAATGGAGGCGCACACAAGTACCCGTTCAATTGGGCCAATTACAGGGAAGCAGATTTTAGCTGAACTGAAGAAGAGCTAGCACCAAAACCATCCAATCCTGGCAAAGGTTCCCCTCAGGTGGGGAGTTTCCCATCATAAGAGGTGTGCAAGCCCAATAGGAAATCAGTTGGACTAGCTGAGTTCTAAGGACTCCCATAGCTCCAAAAAATTATGACTCGACAAAAAGCTCAATGCATTTATGAAGAAGCCATTTTCCCATCAATTTCAGAAATGCTACCTGTTCATTATAAAGTGCCCACCTGCATTCGCCACTGATGGAATTATAAATTGACACAAACTTTCTGAAGGGCAATTTGGCACAGTGTATCAAGACCCTTAAAAATATCCACACCATTTGACCCTGTGGGAATTAGTCCCAAGGAAGTAATCTGCAATGTGCCCAGAGACAGAAGCACAAGAATGTGGCTTGTTATTTATAATAGCATAAAAAGTGGAAATAATTGAACTGTCCAACAATAGAGGAATGATTAAATAAATTAGGGCACAGCCAAAAGATGTAAAACCATGTTTCTATTAATCTTGTCTTCAAAAAAAAATAAAAAATCACATGTCCAAACATAACATGAGGATTTTTCCTACAATTATCCTTTAGAAACGAGAAAACACTTTAAATTCAAGTTCTTACAAAGAGTCTCCTATTAAGTGCACTCTCTCTTTGTTATTTTATTTTAAACAACAAAGTACTGTTTGGGGAAATCACATTAGCCCTCCCTGACCTCAATCAATGCTAGCTTGGGATGTTTAAAGAGGTCACCTGCTGGAATTGGCAAAAAAGGAAGCAGATAAATTTAACGGGGACTTAGTAATTACTCTCAGGGTTACAACCTCACGATTGCAAGTGGTGGCTGTCATTGTAAACAAGCCTTTAAATATCACTTTTAAAAGCAATACAGTAAGTAGCATGTTGTAAAGATCACTAATAGACACTCTGAGACAAATAAAAAGGCTGTCCCAATGTTAGGCAAATAGGTGCTCGTGGCTTGGAATACAATTTCCAGAGACAGCATCAAACACAGATTTTAAAGACGTTGTATCTCAGTCTCTAGCGAGTTAGACAAAGATGGCAATGGCATACTCAGGACAGCTGTGGTGGGTAATTCACAAAGCAGCTCCAGGGACAATGGAAGTGCAGGTGTAAGAGATATGGGTGCAGTCCATTATGATGTGCAAGTGTGGGAAAAACTAATCCATCGAAATGTAATATATTTCATGTTATATGTGGCTTTACATACCTATGTGTACCTAAGTTTATAAATCGAACATCACAAGAAAGCACTTGATGATTTCTCTAAATATTTGCATATTCAAGTTGGCCCCAGAACTTTTTTAAGACTGTATTTATTCATTTTTAGAAAGAGGGGAACGGAGGGAGAAAGGGAGTGAGAGAAACATCAGTGTGAGAGAGAAGCATCCATCACTTGCACACATCCAGAGCAGGGACCAATGAACAGGCCCAGAACAGGCCCGTAGCCTGGGCCTGGGCCCCGACAAGGAATCAACCGGCAATATTTCACTTTGCAGGATGACGCCCTGCTAACGGAGCCACATCGGTCAGGGCGGCCCCTGAACTTTTTATTGGATCTTCCATTTGGAAAAATTGGGGCTTATTGTCTTGGCTACCATGTATTTAGACCTATATGATTTATAGTAATAGGAGAAAATATCTATGAAATATCAAATAGAAAACATACATTGAAAATGTTCTAGTGTGGTTCAAATTTTGTTTGAACACACACAAAACTGAAGACATAGGGAAAAAAAAGACTAGAACTTCCCTGGCTGGTGTGGTTCAGTTGGTTGGAGCATCGTCCCATATACCGAAAGGTTGTGGGTTCAATCTCTAGTCAGGGCTTATTCGAGAGGCAACCAATCACTGTGTCTCCCTCACATTGATGTTTCTCCCTTTCTCTCCCTCTAAAATCAATAAACATATTTTTTTAAAAAGACTAGAAAGAACTATGCCAAAATACTAACAACAATTACAAGTGGTGGTAAGATTATGAAGTATATATGGTTTTTTAAAGGTTTTTTTTTTTAAAGGTAAATTAGCCCTGGCTGGTGTAGCTCAGCAGATTGAGTGCTGGCCTATGAATGAAAAGGTCACCAGTTTGATTCCCAGTCAGGGCACATGCCTGGGTTGTGGGCCAGGTCCCCAGCAGGGGCACACAAGGGGCAACCACACATTGATGTTTCTCACCCTTCATTTCTCCCTCCCTTTCTCTAAAAATAAATAAATAAATATCTTAAATAAAAAAAAAAAATAGTACCTCAAATCCATCTTTTTTTAAAAAAGATAAATTAATGTTTTAACCAAGGAGAATAATTTTTTTAAGTCATTTGTCAAAGTGCCTCCTTTCTTAGATTTTCCCTTGGGGCTATTAGAATATCTTTTGTCTCTTTTCATTCCCTAAATCTTGTGGGAATAGTACGATATGACAGGGTGGAGGATTGTGATAGAAATACATGACTGACAGAGAAAGATGTGCCTGACACAATAACGAGGGAGGAAGCAGACTCTACAAGCAATGTCAATAGTGTGCGTGTAGTAGGGGTCCCCTCTGAAAGGCGAAAGATGGGGAGGGGAGAGGAAAATAGAGTGTGTACGTGTGCATACGTGTGCGTACATGTGCGTACGTGTATAAATATATATGATATGTGAGTATACATGTATATATAAACATACACAATGCGTGTGTGTGTGGTGTGTGTATATTTAAACACATATGATATATATGTTTGCATAGGCATAGAAGGAAACCCACCCATCCACCGCCAGGGTGGAGTGGCCCCGCACCCCTCTGTAGCGTGCATTTTGTTTACGCAGTACATGCTTATAATAGAATGTAATCACTTTTTGCTGATTCTACTGAAATGGGGGAATGCTGAGGGCGAGTCCCATCATCCATTTGCAGGGTTTCATTGCTCAGCAAAAGAAAACAAAATTAACCAGTATTTTCCTAGACCTCCAAGTCCATGGGGCACAAAGGAGTTTATGGTCACAGCAACATTTCCGTGGCTCTGACCCCCGTCTGCCATTGCAGGGCTTCTGGTCCCTAAGACACAGACACAATCGAGTGCGAGGAGCTGTTGGCTAGGTGTCTCCTACATACCTGTGCCAAGTGCTTTGCACGTATTAGCTGCTTAACGCCACAACCTTCCACCCATTTCACAGGTGAAGAAACAGAGGCACTGAGAGGATGATGTTACATACCTGGTCAGTGACAGCTGAGACTTGACCCCAGGCCTCCTGGGCACCCTGCGCATGACTCCCATGTGCCACAAACACAACCTCTCAGCCGCCATGTTAATATCTGCTGTCCCCCCCCACCCCATTTTGCAATACGGTCCCATCAGTCACCAAAAGGCCTTTGCTGCCCACTGAGCCAAAGGAACAAGCCACACCCCTGTGTGGCAGCCGACATCCACCGTGGAGGGCACCACTGTGGGGACCGGGCTTCCGGCACCCTCCACCGCCACAGGGGCAGGGCTGTGTGGCTGGAGCGTGACTGAAGTTGACCTGCTAAGAGAGCATCTGGACGGGTCCCCGGATTTCTACCTCCTGCCTTGGCCCAGCCACCTCCCTCCTCCTAAGAGGTGCATAGAGAAAGAACCCCACCAAGAGTAACAGGGGGGTCAGCACCTTCCTACCAGCTGCTCTCCAGCCGCCACCCCAGGGCCAGCAGGCTGGGCTGGGCCCAGGGGAACCCCTTTTCCTAAACTGGGTGGAGCCACGCCCCTCCCCCACCCTCATCTCAGCCCTCACTGCTCTGAGGCAAGACCAGGTCCAGCCCCGCCTTACCCCTGCCACCGTTATGGGCCAGGAGGAAAAACACAGAGGCAGGTCCTAAGAGGGACCAGTAGACCCAAAGCCTGGCCCCGGGCCAGGCAGTCCGCCCCTGCTACAAGCCCTTGTTAGGACTGCCTTGCTGGGGAAGGGAGAGAGAAATAGGCAAAGAATTTGACCTTCCATTTCAGAGAAGCCCTAACTAACCAGCGGCACATCCTACCTCCTGCGGGGGATAGAGAAGAGAAGAACGTGCACACCCACAAACCCCAGATGAGGCTTCCTGGGGCCCTTAACTCAGGGAGTAAGTAAGCATCCTTCTTCCTTTCAGGGTGGGCAAAGGGCACCATTTCTTGCCCTCAGTGCTGACCCGTCCTTGGGAAGGACTATGGTGGGCAGTCAGGAGAGAGGGGGACCCCGTCTGAGCTGCCCCTGCGCTTCATTACCGCTGCAGGTGGTGGCCCTGCCACTGTCAAGCCATCGATGGGACAGCCGGACCTTCAGCACATGAAGACCACACTGCATCCTCTGAGGCCCTGCACTAACCTTGGCGCAATCGCCACTCCCCCATTCCTTTTGTGCCCCACAACCCGATGCAGGTGGCACAAGCCGGACCCTGAAAACACATCCTCACAGACTTCGACTCCCATCACTTTGCCAGGTCTGAGTCAGGGACCCAGGTGAGGACAGGCTTCCCCCTTCTTCCCTAAGACAAAGCTGGTGGACCCACTCTCTCCTCCCTAAGGAGGCTCTCCCACCTCGCTGTGCCCCCGGGTGCCCTCCAGCCAGCTCTGCATACCCCCCACCCCGCCAGCGCGTGCCTGAGCACGCCAAGTCCCAGGTGAGCTCAGGGTGGAAATGGCCCTTGCGCCCGCCCACATTCCACCTCCCTGGGTTCACACATTCTTAGCAGGCAACGGCTTTCCCCCAAACTTTCCCCCATCAGAGGTCCCGTCCTTGGTCACTTTGCCCCTGAAGTGGCAGAGAGCTGCAACCGACTTCTCAGTGACATTGGAAAAGGTCGGAGAAGCACGCAGTAAGGCGCCCTGTGAGGGCTGGGCCACCAGTCTGCCACCCCTTTGGAAACGTGAGAAGGACCTAGTGTCTTTGGAAACCAGCGCCCATTTCTCCTTTCAGAGGCTATCTCCTCCGCGGCCTTCCTTTTGATCTTGTTTTCAAGCCAGAGATGAGCACTTCCACATTGACTCCGGCTTGATTATAACTGACTCTGAACCTTTCTAGTGATTAAAGTAGCCGCGAGGCAACGTTCTCCAGAGATCTGTACTGCAGGCTGAATAATTCAAGGCATCCCTTCCAGAAGGCTGAGAAATCTGGGAGGAAAAAAAAAAAATCACAGAAAACTTTTTTTTTTTAAGAAAAAAGTAATTTCTCCCATGCTGACTACACAATAAGTACTCAATAAATGGTGGCTAATTTTGATTGACATAAACACTCACACAGAAATCAAATGGAGAACCTACCTGGCAGTGACCTGGCAGGGCCAGATCAGGGTGTGGAATGCATCCAGCAAGTGCAGCCATTCAGGGGACTTACTTCCTCCCCCACACACTATACAACAGTATGTGTGGGAGCTCCTGGTGCGTCCCTGAATTGGAAGAAGTTAGACAGGAGGACAACAGCGGCATGGCATGAGATGGCTTCTGTTGCCCTGCTCAACCTTTCTGGCTGAGGCTGAACCCAGGAGAGAGGGGTTAGGCCCAGGAGATGGAGATGCTATTTTCAGAGAACTGACCGTGTGGACGGTGGGGCCGGGCTGGGCTGCTTGGGTGCCCGCAAGGCCAGCTTTGGCATGGAGAAGGAGGAGGAAAGTGACCCTTCCCTCTGCTTCAGCTCTGGCTTCCCGTGGCAGAGGTTGGGGGGTCATGAAGCAATGGTAGAGCAAAGCCAGGCCGTCTGCACCAGGCAGAGTGCCCAGGAGGTGGCCTGCTCTCTGAGGGCAGCAGCAGCGGTGACGGTGGCCAGTTGCCCCCTTCAGATGACAAGCAGAGGGCTTCCCCTGGTGGGGAGAGTTGAGAAGAGGCACGCATCTGGGGGCGTGCCACCCCGGGCAGCCCAATAACCAGGGAAAAACTTCAGGGGGAAGGAGAAACCTTCTGGAAAGCAGGTTGTTTGCAGCTCTTACAATCAAGGACTAGATATTGTGGCCAGTGCAGGTTCAGATTTTAAAGCCTCCTACACAGAACTGGCCCAAGATAGAGAGAGAGAGATTGAGCTTCGGGCCCACTGAGTGAGTCCACACCAATACCTCATGTCAGAGGCTCTGTCCACTGTGTTGTCAGCACCTCACCAAGCTGGAATCCCAGCTGCTGCTTTGCTCCCTGAGGCTGCGCAGTCAGCATCCACCAAGCCAATTCATTTACCTGCGGTTTAATGAGCATCAGATGCTGCGACCAGGGACCTGGAGGCTCAGAAAATTCCAATTCCAAGCCCACTCCTTACAGTTGGTTAACATCACAACCCCACACCCTAGAGAGTCCAGGGGCACAGTAGCCATAGAGTCAGCAACTGGGACCTCTCCCCAGATATGGAGCCCCAACCCCAGAAAGACAGCAGTCTTCGTGTTCCAACACCAGAGATGCCTCTAGTCCTGGGAAGTCACCAAAACAAGTGGAAGATGAGGCCTGGCATGGGTCTGGAATGAGAGCAGGACTCCCAACATCTCTGGGCAGGACAAATCTTCAAGGAACAGACACCCCTTTTATTTCCAGACCTTCTCCTCCAGAATCACCGCAGGTTAGCAAACAAGACTTTATTAACTTTGGGGAGAGCCTGGACAAAGAAGTTCAAATAGGCTAGCTGTGCCACACCTACCTATTGGGCTCTCTGGCCAGCCCCTGTTTTCTATGACTCCCCGCTTCTTCCTCCATGTGGTCAGAGCAACGGGTCCCCACTGCCATTCTAGGATTCCACATGACCACTGTGGCTCCACCCCTCTGGCCACTGTTCATTGGACAAGGAGTGGGCATCTGGTCTAAGCTAGACCAATCAGAGGCCCTTCCCTGAGGACTGTGGCAAACTGGGGGTGGAGGTGAGGACAGAGAGGAAGGAAGACTCTTGCTGGGTATCCAGAACTTAAAAACTGAGGCAGACATTTCCACCTACCTTGTGGACCAGAGAAGCAAAGAAATTCTGCCTTCAGAAAAAGGAACAGAAGTGAACAACTGAGAGTTTGGGAAAGTCCCAAATCAACTTTCTGTAATGTCCCCTAACTGGTCCCCCGGGGCTTGAGGGCACATTGCTCTGCTTTCTGCTGAATTGTTTCTCTTCTGGTTTCAACATCCTCAGGTCCTTCAACTGCCCCCCATGGTTGTGATGTGGAATGCTGCCCCCACATTAAACAGACCTGGGGTGTCTCTGTTCCCCACAGAGAAGAGTATCTGGAACTCAACCAGATCTCCGAGCACAGGCGCTCTGAGCAGCTGTGAGAAGAGTGTGGGGACCAGCACCTCCTTGCCCCTCTATTCGTGCAGCCTCAGCCCACCAGCCTGTGGCAGCCACGACCCTTGGTTGGTTCACACAACACGGTCCACTAAGGCCGCTGTGTTTTCTTACAGCTGCTTTTGTAAAGCCTCATTTTTCTCACTTCCCTTCATTTCTCTGGAGATCTTTCGAGATGCTACCCTCGCATCATCTGCCCCTCTCCTTCTGCTCTCATCCCTGCTTCCCCAGGCTTCCTGCCTCTTCTCTCTCTCCTGTCACACCCCACACTGAAGCCGGGGGAGCTGCCTAAGGCACAGGTCAGACTGGCCCGTGCCCCGGGTAAGCCTTTCCGCAGCTCCCCTGGCCTATGGGAGCGAGTCAGACCCTGGGAGCAGCAGCAGAGTCTTCCATGCTCTGCCCGGCCCATCTCTCCAACCTGCCCCCCCCCCACATGCCACAGACGACACTGGGCCACCCCACACTTGTTCTCACACTGCCACACTCTGGCACAGGCTGCTCCTTCAAACTGCAGAGCCTCTGTCACGACATCACGGCAGGCAGCCTTGGAGTCAGACAGACCAGATTGGAATCTGCATTCTGCCAATGAGTCGTCTGTAACCTTGAAAAAGCCCATTCACACTCTGTTGCCTCAACCATAAATTGGTAAGAAAAGCACCCACCTTGCAGGGCTATAGAGAGGGCTTGAAAGAACAGGTAAAGCGTCAAGCCCAATGTCTATAGGTGCCGGTAGCGTGCTTACTATATGCCCACATCCTGCACATCTATTCATATATCAAAACCCAGTTCAGGTGTTAGTAACTCCACAATGTCATTCTGATGGCCCACTCAGTCCTAGACTCCGACAGAGCTCCTGCCGCTGACCTCGCAGCAATGGAAACACGCTCCGACAACTGCACGTCCCCCTGCCTGGTTATTAAAGTGCATCCAGGTCTGCCTCCCCACCCTCAAGTCCAAGTTCCTCCAGGACAAGGTCCAGGTCCGATTTCTCTCTCCAACCTCCAGTAACAAGACCTGGCACACAGGAGAGGTCCATAGATATTTATTTAATTGAATCGCATCGAGTTACTCAAATCATATTGATTCCTGTCACCCAGCACACTCTCCATTTCTCCCAGCTTTTGGAAGACGCACTTCCTCTGTCACCAGTAACATTAATAATAACTAAACATTACTGGTTGCTTCTTGTGCGCCAGGCCCTTTCCAGGTGTGTATCCATCATTAGCTCAACCCTTATGAATACGCTATGAGGAAGGCACTGTAACTAGCCTTGTTTTCCAAAGTGGGAAACTGAGGCACAGAGAGTTGTGTTTCCTCTCCAAAGTCAAATACCCAGGAAGTGGAGGAGCCAGAGAGGAGCCCATGTGCTCTGTTTCCAGCACAGCGGCCTTTTTTTTTTTTTTTTTTTTTTGGCTTTTTACTTTTAAATAATTTTAGATTTACAGAAGAGTTGAAAAGATTGTGCGGAGTTCTCATATGCCCTTCACTCACTCAATATTAATCTCTCACGTAACTATGGTATACTTATCAAAATTAAAAATTAACATCTGTATAATATTATTAACTAAACTACAGATATTCCTGGAATTTCCCCAGTTTTTTCACTGCCTTTTTCTGTCGCAGGACCGAAGCCAGCACCCCACACCGCATTTGGGCACGACATCTCCTTAGTCTCCTCTAGCCTGGGACCCTGGTACTTTTGGAGAACAGCAGTCAGGTATGTTATAAAATGCTCCTCAGTTTGGGTCTGTCTGATGTTTTCCGTTGAACAATCTGAGGTTATGGATTTGGGGAGGCTTATCACAGAAGCACAGTGCCCGTCTCCTGGCATGATATTAGGGGCATGTGACATCAATATGACTTGTCACTGGAGATGTTAACATTGATCATTTGGTGTCTCCACTGCAACGTTAGTATTTCTCTGCATTTGCTCTCAACTACCACACTCTAGCGCACTCAATCAACGTCTTTGGTGCTGGGAAAGAATTGTGCCTGCCTGGGCTGGGTGTTCAGGGAAATAAAAGCCCAGAGCAAAAGGATTTGGAGTTGCCTAAGGCAGGGCCACCGAGTCGGCTGCCCGCGCAGCAGTTAGAGCAGCAGGAAAGGGCATTCTCCCCACAGCTGGAATTATCTAGAAAGGCTGCCCAGGATGGCAGCGCACAGGAGGGATTAATGCAGGCGGCAGGAAGGGAGGGCCATTCTAGGCAGGGAACCAGAACCGGCATGGACATCCTCATATGGAGAAGCCAGCGGGGACAGGATCTAAATAAGACGGCAGTGGCCAGGCTAACATCACGAAAAGGTCATAATAACCATCCCCTGTCTCCAGGCAAGATGACTCTGAAACTTTCCTGGCCCCCTGAAAACATCTTCACATTTACAGCCTGGAAGCTCAGAGCAACGGTTTCCAGAATGGGAAAACTCAAGCCAGTGGAGCATCCGCATTTCTCTGCACCACTCCCCGCTCTGTGCTCCCACTGCACCTTGCTCCCCTGGCATTTGTCGCAGCCGCCTTTGTTTCTGCAGGCAGGCGTGCTAGTCTGAGCTCTCCCCCAGCCCACCCCCACCGGACTGCAGGAGGGGCGGGGCCCTGCACAGTCCTCCTTGCCTCCACCCCCTTTTCCTGCAGGCATGGAACCCAGGGCCTGACACACAGTAGGGGCTTAGCAAATGCTTCCAGGGAAGGTGAGAAGAAAACAGATTCGCTACTACAAGAAGCTTCAAGAAGGACATTCTGAAGACATTTTGTGACTTCTATTGACTTCCAAAGCTCAAAAGAAATCATTTTAAAAACTGATGACTGTGAAATTTCAATTATATTCACAGGGAAAGCTAGAGTGAGCTGCAAGAAGCACAGAACAGCAGCTTTGCGTTTGAAAGGCCAACAAGGCCTGAGAGAAGAAAAAGCAGGACAGAGACCAGCCTAGATGCTGCACGCATCTGTTTCCAGAGACCAGCTGCACTCAGGCAGACTTGAACATACAGCCTTGAATTTGCAGCTCCACAGACATTAGAGAGCTATAAGGATGGTTATAGCGATGGCATGAACCAGCTACCAAAAATAATGTAGCGCTCAGAGGCTACATTAATAGAGGTATAACATCCACACATAAGGAGGTGATAAACCTGTTCTGCTCTATGCTTGCTAAATCACAAACCAAGAATTGGGTACAGAAGGACAAACTGGATTTCGTGCAGAGGTTGGTCTTAGCAGATAAAGGCCCAGACTTAGCCAGTGAGAGGATGGGAAGAGTATTCCAGATAACGGGATAATATGTGTGGAAAATTGAGATAAATTCTTACTGCTTCTGAGGAACTGTGAGAAAGGCCAGCATGGTTGAAGGAGGAAAAGCAAGTTGTAGCCAGACTTCAGGCTGGAGAAGTGAGTGGTAGCTGAACCTGCAGGGTTTCTTACACAGTTTGGATTTTATCCCAAGCACAAGAAGACTTAATCTGTGCTTTGCTATTGGCCAGGGACCTACATTGGGCTAAGTCCCAGACATCACACACACACCCGACAAAGAGACAGCTCATCTATGTCCAGTAGGGACACTGCATTGGAAAAGCTTCAAAGAAGCCAGAGGTTGGGGATCCCCTAAGCCTGGACCATGAGAACAGGGCCCAGAGAAGAACTAGGCCCAAGCTGCCATTTGGTAATACGCAATCACTCTTGGACCTGGCCTTCAGGATCTCAGAGGACCAGCAGGAAGCAGAAAGTACAACAGAATTACAAGATTTATACTTTTTTTCTTGGTAGGGGCAGGGTGTTTCCTGCAGAAAACTGAGGCCATAGCTCATCTCTTTCCTGCTGCTGTGATTCCCTTAAAGTCAAAGTAACCACCCACTCCACTCTCCCTATAGTGTGCACAGCGAAGTACCCACGTGGTGGGTACACATCTCCCTAGGGAGACCTCTGTAGGCGTTTCACTCCAGCAAACCACAGACTATCATCACTTCACCCTGGGTGAAGAGGAAACTCCCACCGTCCTCCACTCCTTTTTCATATTTCCCAGAGGCTGCTGCTGGAACTTCCACCGCCCACGTCTTGGGGGCGGGGGCAGGGTGGGGGGAGCAGCGCAGCTGTCGCTCTCGCTGCCCCCACACCACACCACCACACCCGAAGGCATCCTGCTGGTCCCTGCTTCTCCATTCCCTGGTCAAAGTCCAGGGTGGGTATGTCCGATTGGTCCTGAACCTGTGCCCTGACAGCAAGAGAAGCTGGGAAAGTGAGTTTTCAGATTCTCTGCTGCGGCTATCTCCTTCCCACCAAAACTCAGAAGATGAACGAATTCTCACACACAGAAGGGTGGGTCTGATGCGGGAATACCAACAAGCATGGAGTATGCCCACTGCAGGTGATTTTAACAACCCAGCCCTTAGTCCAGTGTTTGCTCTTGTCAAGGCCCTCTTAGTTTTAAGCAGTGGCAAGTTCAAACTAGGAGTGCTAGGCATTGGATTATAAGGCATCTGTGAGGCTCGGGGTGGGCACCAGCCACTGCACAGGCAAATCCCTTAGGGTCCCTGACCCCCGACTCTGTAAGACCCAGGATCCCCAAGAACTTCTGCTAGAAGCATGAGGAAGGGATCTGTCGCACCCACCTCAACAGACCCTCCATGTTTCAACCCAGTGTTCACTCCCAGTGGAGGCAGAAGGTCAAAGCCACCAGCAGAGCCTCTGTAATGAGCTGAGCTGCCGCTCTTCCCCTAAAGTAGTCAGTCTTGGGGAGCCAAAGTCAAAAGCTACAAAGACTGTTTCAAAGAATAAACTAAGGCTAAAAGGCACTCTCTGTCCCCTGCCTGCCCCCAATAGATGCCCCAGAATCTCCTACTCCTTTACTCACAATCCCACATCAAGACATGGGAAGCTAACATCAAGACATGACACTGACTTCATCCTCTCCCTCGGGTCCTAGGTTCCTAGGTTCCTAACCCCTTGGAGTCTGTCTCTCGGCACACCTGAACACTTCAGAGATGAAAAAACCACCCAATGAGGCCAGACCACCTATCCGCTAGAAAACTCCTGCACCTTATAAAAGCCTTTCCTGAGACCCCCAGTCCAGAGGACCCCCCTTGACAACGGCAGGATTCAAAGGCCCATGTTCTGTCTCTGTGCCTGCCCAGGAGGGAGCAGGGTCTGTCCACTCACATTCCCTCTCCTGCTTCCCAGGTCCTCACCTAAGACTAGGTAGAGGCCGGGAGGAAGGGCTACCCCAGGGAAACATGCTAAAATTAAACCACAATGAGAGCAGGATAACTAAAGCTACCCCTTCCCCCATGATGAATTTAGGACATGCCACATTGGCCATCTCTTCCCAGAAATTAGATGAAACCCTTAGGGAAGAGGAGCAATCCATGTTACATAATCACCCACTTGAGACACCAACACCCCCGCCCCTTTGTCCTAGAGAAGCGAATAATAATAATAATAATTAAGCCAGTCTATTTACGGTTCTGGAAATCAGCAGTTCCACGCCACACCTGCTAGGGTCGAGCTGAGCTGTGGAAAGGCTCTGCGAGACGTCCCCAAGTCTGCCTAACTGTAGCGGGCAAGACATGGAAGCTGCCAACATCCCCCCTTCGGGGAGAACACAAGGGCTATTTAGAACAGCTCGTTGATGAGGTCAAGGAGAGGAAGCCAAGACTCTGAAGGGCATTTCATGTTGTGAAATCCAGCCGGTGGCCCAGGCTCATCACTCAGCATAAGCCGCACAGATTTATTTATATTTTGCACAAAAGAGGGAAATTACTTAGCCGTAGGGATCAATTCTTCAATCCAATGTTTCTAACTTGGCAATAAATTTATTTCACCACCTTCCTTTGTCTTTTCATCTTCTAGCAGCTTAAAGAAGTAAGCCAGCCTCTGGGGAGGCCCAGGGAAGGGGACATGAAAGGAAGGAAGGCCACCATGCCAGGAGCCACTCATGGGGCAGCTTGGCTTTGTGGAATGAGCACTGGAGGTGGGAGTCAAGAGACCTCGGTTGCACATGCTGGTTCGGTTATTTTTCTGCCATGTAAGGACCCTGAGCAAGTCAGAGATCCATTTCTTAACCCCTGCATGGGGACAGCTATTCCTGATCCCAACGGGGTGGTGTGAGAAGTAAATGAGAACAGATATATTCAGGCTTCCAGTCCAGCAACTGGTACATCACCATGATTCATTAAAAATGAATTTTAATCAGAGTTGATGGCGTGACCCATAGCTTCTCCCTACCCAAGCTGCATTCTGTGATGTTACAGAGACATCACTGCTTGAGTGAGAGAACATTCCAGCCATTTCCCAAGGCCAGAGACTACTTGGAGGCCCCTCCCCCACCCCCTCCACCACCCCCACCGAGACAGAGTGAAACTGGCATGTTTGTGGGAGCCCTGAGCCCAGGGAGGCCCCCCGCAGCTGGGCAGTGTGATGAATTGTCCCCCTGGCCGGGCATACCTTTACACCGGAGACAGGCTCAGGCTAACATATAAGCCATGTAAAGCAGCTGGTGGCCAGTGTGAGACCGTGATAGAGAAACTAACCTGGGGATTGACGGGGAGGAAGCAGCATCATAGGGATGAGGGTGGGGGGAGTGACAGGAAACTTTCTTGCTGGACATACTTGAAGTGGGAGGGGTGAGGACAGTCCACGTAGAGGGAAGAGCTGGGATGGAGACAAGAAAACAGGCACGCGCAGGGGCGTGGTGGATGCACAGGCGTGGGTGAGAAAAGCAGGAGGAAAGACCTTCAAGTCCTGTATCGAATGTCTCCTCCCCCAGGAAGACCTTTCTGACCTCCGGTTGCACTCCTCCCAAGGTGACCTCTGACCTTATGCCTGTACGGCTCCCTCGCAGTGGCCTTCCAGGCCCAATCTGGCCCCAGACCACCTTCATTCTCATAAGTTTTCATTCCCCACACTCAGCCCCTACCGCCTGCCCCCAGGCCTTTGCTCCAGGCATTGCCTCCTCCTGAAAGGCCTCCCCACCTTCATTTTCACCCGTCCAAACTCTAAGTATCCTACCGAGCCCGGCTCAAACGCCCCCTTTCCGGGACACTATCCTAAAGCCTTCCATCTGAACGGTTGTCATCCTGCCACTCAAATCCTCAGAGCAGTTTGTCCTTTTGGGAGTCTCCTTGTGTACCTTGTCCTGTTACGCTGACATTCATTCAAACGCAAATGTTTGTTGGAAGTGGATAAATACATATAGCATATGTATACAATGCAATACCACTCAGCAACAAAAAGGAACAAATTGCCTGTAACATAGAACAACATGGATCTCAAAAATAGCATGTGGAGCCCTGATCGGTGTGGCTCAGTGGATTGAGTGCTGACCTGTGAACCAAAAGGTCACTGGTTCAATTCCCAGGCAGGGCACACGCCTGGGTTATGGGCCAGATTCCCAGTTGGGGGGGGGGGGGCGCGTGCGAGAGGCAGCTAATCAATGTATCTCTCGCACATCAATGTTTCTCTCCCTTTCTTTTTTCCCCTCCCTTCCTCTCTCTCTAAAAATAAATAAATAAAATCTTTAAAAAGTAGTATGTGGAATTAAAAAAAAACTAACATAAGAGCACATACTGTTTAAATCCCTTTATATAAAGTCCTGGAACAAGCAAAACTTATCTATGGTGATAGAACTAGCGACAGTGGCTGTTTTGGGGGGGACAAAGGCCCTTACTAGAAAGGGGCAGGCAGAACACGGGAATTTTCTGCAGTGATGAAAATGTCCTGGTCAAAGCTATCCGACTCAGTAGCCACTGGCCACTTGTAGTGACTGAGCACTGGAAATAGGGTTGTCTGAACTGAAATGTGCCATAAGTATAAAGTATATCCTGGTTTTCAAAGGCTTGGGATGAACAAAATGACATAAAATAGCCTGTTAATGAATGTTTCTATTGATTCCACAATGAAATGACAATATTTTGGATATACTGGGTTAAGTAAATATGTTATTAAAATTAATTTCACCTGTTTCTCTTTACTGTTTTAAAAGGCTACCAGAAAATGTTAAATTACCTGTGAGGCTCATATGTTACTTGGGACGGGACCACTACAGACCCCGACCAAGGTGCTGGTTACATGGGGGGACACATTTGTCAAAAACTCATCAGAATGTATCCAAAAGATCTGTGCATTCCACGATATGTAAATTATACTTCAATTATAACAAATTTTCATGAGCACCTGCTATATGCTGTCAGACACGGTATTATGCATTTGTAATACCACACTATAGAAAAAACAGATCCGCCCCTGTTCAAGCCAGTCAAAGAAACTGACTTTAATGAAATAATTGCTCTAAAGAATGATCTTATCTCATTCCCAAATTAACACCGTTGAGGCAAGAACTTATTTGGACATCATTGTCCCCATCACTTCTAGCCCAGGGAGGGGTGCATGTTAGGTGCTCAATAAATTCTCATACAAAAAGTTGAACTACTGAATTAGTTAAAATTCATTTTCTGAGACAGGCAGGTAAACAGAGTCTACCTGAGGAACGTTGCTACCTTTCAGCCAGACCAGCTAAAACATTAGAGTTTTTGTCTTTTTGTAAAATTTTCAGGGACAGAGTTTATCCCTGTTTTTGGTCTGCTCCCTTGGGATATAATCTTAGTATAAGATTAAACCTTCTTTCTCAAAAGAAACTTCAGGCTAGAAGGGATTGGCAAGAAATATTCAAAGTCATGAAAAGCAGAGACCTACAGCCAAGATTGTTCTACCCAGCAAAGCTATCATTTAGAATCGAAGGGCAAATAAAGAGCTTCCCAGACAAGAAAAAACTAAAGGAGTTCATCATCACCAAACCATCATTACATGAAATATTAAAGGGACTTACTTAAGAAAAAGAAGGAGATCAAAACTATGAACAATAAAATGGCAACAAATACATATCTGTCAACAATTGAATCTAAAAAACAAACTAAGCAAACAAGAACAGAGACTGAACCATGGATACAGAGAGTGCTTTGATGGTTGCCAGACAGGAAGGGAGTATGGGGGAATGGGGGGAGAGGTGAGGGGATTAAGAAATACAAATAGGTAGTTAGAGAATAGCCATGGGGATGTAAAGTACAGAATAGGAAATGGAGCAGACAAAGAACTTATACACATGGCCCATGGACATGAACAATGGTGGGGGGATTGTCTCAGGGAGTGGGAGGTGCTGGGTAGAGGGGGCAAAGCGGTGGCAATCAGGACAACTGTAATAGTATAATCAATAAAATATAATTAAAATTTTTTTTTAATTTGACAAAAAAATATCAGTGGCCAAAGCAAATCACATGGCCAAGTTCAAAAGCAAGGGGCAGCAAGAATACTCTATCCACAATGAGCCTTGGCAAGGGTGCAGATAAAGTGAGGGATTAATAATAAGAGCCAAGCCTGGCTGGTGTGGCTCCGTGGGTTGAGCGCCGGCCTACAAACTGAAAGGTCACTGGTTTAATTCCCAGTCAGGGCACATCCCTGGGTTGCAGGCCAGCTCCAGTACGAGAGGTAACTGACTGATGTTTTTCTCCCTTTCTCCCTCCCTTCCCCTCTCTCTAGAAATGAGTAAATAAAATCTTTTTAAAAAAGAAAAGGAATCAAAAAGAAGGGAACCAAAAATGCAATCTGTGATCTATTGTCTACCTACATCACCAGATTCACCTTCCTTTGTTCCAACCACACTGGCCTTTTTCACTGGTTCAAATGCAGCAAGCTCTTTCCCACTCCGGGGACTTTGCAGAGTTCTTTCCTCTGCGTCAGAGCCATTTCCTCACTCTTGGCAATATGGCTCTGTCATCCTTCTATTCTTCCCTTAAATGTCATTTCCTTTTAAAAAAAAAAAAAAAAAAAAAAAAAAAAACACTTTCCCAACTCCCAAGTAGGGTCCACTGATAGCATTTTTCATTGTGCCTTTCATCACACACTTCACAAGTTGTAGTTATATTTGGGTTTTTAATTGTTAGTCGACCCTGTCCCCACTAGAGCCTAAGCTCCACAAGGAAAGACAATGTATCTATTTTGTTCATCAAATCACATTCCCGAGGCCTTGCACAGCGAGTGACTGGCACATGATAGGTGCTCAACTCACATTTAAATAAATAAAGTGTCATTGAGGCTATATTTGAGCTTACCTTTGAAGGAAGATTGGAGTTTGAAAAGCAGATGGGAAAAAAGACATTCCAGGCAAAAGGAACAACCTAAGCCAGTGGTTCTCAAAGTGTGGTCCCTGGACCAGCACCATCAGCATCACCTACGAACTCCTTAGAAATGCAGGTTCCTAGGCCCTGACACAGCCGTACTAAACCAGGGTCTCAAGGGGCGGGGCCTGTCAGTCTGTGTTTTAACAAGCCCTTGAGACGATTCTGATGCAGGCTAAAGTCTGAGAACCCCTACCCTAAGCCAGAGGTCAGAAAATGTATTTTCTGTAAAGGACAAGAGTAAATATTTTAGGATTTGAGGGCCATACAGTCCCACCTATGATTAGGCGATTACAAAACTCTGCCCTTCTAGTGTGAAAGCAGCCACAGTCCACGAGTAAACGAATGGGCGTGGCTCTGTTCCAATAAAAAGCAACGTTGCTGACAAAAAAAAAAACGAGCAGGCCGGGCACTCCAGCTGTCTGGCCTGAGCAAAGGTATGCATGTTACAATGTGCATTATTTAAGCTCACAATCTCTAGGAAAAGGAATTAAAATTTCAAAGCTAAACAAATTTCTTTTACATAAAAATTCTATGTATTCAACAAATTAATCAGTGCCTTTTCTACACCAGGCATTGAGTATACAAAAATAAAGATGTATCCACAACCTTCCAAAAAGGAAACTCAAGTTAACTGAACACCTACTATGATTAGACAGCAACTTCTCATGCGTTGTCCCATTTAGTCCCCACAAAAGCCTTACCAGGTGGTGGTATTCTCCCCATTTAACAATTAAGAAACTGAGGATCAGAGGGGCAAAGCAGCTTGTTTAAGCCACGCAGCCAGGGACCAGCAGAGCCAGGAGTCAGACCCCATTCGACCAACTCCAGAACCAGGGCTGTGCCTTCCAAGGGGAGGATCCCACAGTCAGTGCAGAGTGACTGGACCTGCTTCATTAAAGCCACCTTCGTGCCTGACCAGCGTCGCCTCTGCCCCGGTCCTGCTACCTGAACCTGCTCCTTCCACCTTGGAGAAAGTCAAATGCCATTTGTCCCATCTGTCAACAGAGCTGCAAAATGAATCCAAACAAAATTGCCAAGATAAATCACATTTTCCGTCCTATCGTGTGCCTCTTCTCAAGATGCGACCTGGGGTTCCCTGGGAGGTGGGGAGCGTTGCTATTATTTAATAACATGCAAAGTCATTTTTTAGGAGGAATTTGCTCTTTTGGATGAACAGTGATTGAATCCCATCTTCCTGACCAGAGAGTTAAATCAAGCTTTTCAGACCAGTGATTGAAACGATGCTAGAAGTCGATTTGGTTTCACTCAAACCTGCCCTTGTGAGAAGGGAGCTAAGAGCTTCCCGCTATCTCAAGAATCATCAAATTAAGGAAAAGCTAGAGCTGCCAGGGAACCCGAGAGGCTGCTTCAGCCCCAATCTCTGGCTGCAGCCGGTTCAGAAGAGGCTGGGGTCTCCGGGGACCGGGAAGCAGGGACTCCCACCTCCCTCACCCAGGAGGTTTCTCCTTCAGCGAATGTAATGCCTTTTGTTGCAGGTTAGCTTTGCAGAAGTAAATGCATACATTTTCTGCCATAACTGGGGCATGAAAGTGGACACGGTTTGGAGGAAGAAACCGAGCTACAGGAGCACCGAGCCAGGAAGGGATCCAGCCCCCGGAGGGGCTGCCTTTGCAGGGAGAACACAGGAGCCACGGAAATATCTCTTCCTGACATTGTTTCTGCACAACAGCCACTAGCGTACTCGTATCTCTTGTCCCATCCTAGCCCCTCTGAGACCTGGTCTTAGAGAATCATCCCTCGAAAGACTATGTCTCCCCTGAAAGTGAAAAACAAAGAGCTTTCCGAAATGCTAGGATCATTCCAAGTTCCTTTTGGAGTAGTGGGTTCCTGGGGGGCAGCCTACGATATTTTCCCACTGGCCTCTTCTCCAGAGCTATCATCTGATTATCTCCCTAAGTCCCCGCTTGACTCTCTCTCTCTCTCTCTCTCTCCCCCCCCCCCCCCCCCGCTTTTTTCTTGTCACCTGACCCCTCCCCGGGGCCACTTCTCTCTCTGCTCCAAAGACAATGTCAAAACACTTTAGAGATTAAATGAAAACTGGATCCAGAACGTGATCAGCTTAGCTCAGCTGGAAGCCTCCTGCCCCTCCTTTCGCCCTCATAGCTTCCGTGCCAGGCATTTTCCACCCAGCTAGGAGGCCAGGCAGGCAAAACCCCAGAGCTGTGGCCTGCCAGGTGTGGCCTCCTCCAAGAGAGTGGCCATCACCCTGACACCTCATACCTGACACTTTAGGGTGGCTGGGGCAGTGAGGAGCGCCTGTGTGCAGGGTTGGGAGGCATCCCACCTGGAGACAGGCAGCCTCCCTGGTGGCTGCCTCCCCACCCCATGCAACCCCCACTGCTTTGCTGGTCTGTGACATAGGTGTGGCCTGGGGCACTGCCCACAGCTGATGGCGATAGGCAAAAGCAGCACCATGGGTCTACTTAAAAACTGGATTAACCCGAGGTGAGTCAGATGTGGGGTCTGCAGAGAATGGGACTAGATTGGGTACTTCTACCAGGAGGGGATGGGGCCTTAGTTGTCTTCGTAGTCCCAGGAGCTTCCCCTGTGCAATCAAGAGGAAGAGAGGCAGAGGCAGAAAGAGGTAGGAAAGCAGGAAGGGAACAAACTGGAAAAGCGCCTTGAGCCAAGAACTCAGACTAGAAGCAGAACTGAGGCACAACGCAGATTCCTCGGGGCACCACATGAAAGGATCCTGGTACTGGTCTGGGCCCATGGGGACTGACAGCCCACGCAAACTGAGAGAAGGCAAGATGCTCAGCCACTTTCTGGTGGGGTCAAGAGGCTCAGGCTGCCAGTCAGGAAGCCAGCTGTCCAGCCCTACCAGTCAGCCACCTCACGGTCCCTCCCGGGCCCCAGCCTCCTCATCGGTAAAATGGGTTGGATGAGACCATCTTCAAGACACCGTCTCATGTGGACCCCGTGATTGCCTCACCTGGGAAGAGCTGGTCTCCAGACATAACCCCCTGCCTGGGCAAAACATCCTGGGGGCACTCAGAGGGCAAACCGAAGAGTGCCGGTGACCTAGGAAGGCCCCAGAAGGACGATGGAGAAGAAGGTAGAGACACGAGAACACGTGTCAGGACCTGGTGGCAAAAATAGAGCCGAGGAGTCGGCGGGGGTGGGGGGCAAGTAGGGAGAAGGGGGCCAAGCAGCCACATCCCCCTCGCCTTCCCATCTGAACAGCAAGTCCAGAGTCAGTGCTTCCATGTTATTGTCTCGTTATATCCTGTTCTTTGCCCCCATGGCACCCATGCTGGCTTTTTATTTATTTGTTTGTTTGTTTGTTTGTTTATTGCATAGCACTCCTGTGTGCCAAGTACTATTCTAAGTTCTTTATGAATATTAACAACCCTATGAGAGAAGTGCTATTGTTCATCTCATCTTACAGATGAGGACACTGAGGCACAGAAGATCAAGAAACTTGCCTGAGATCAGCACAGCTTGCAAGCGACAGAGCCAGGATTCAAACCCATGTGCTTCCTAAGAGCAGGGCTTAGGTCTGTTTCGTTCACAATCTGGCTCATAGTAGGTGCTCAGAAAGCTTACTGAGTCTACAAGTGAATGAGAGGACCCAGGGTGGCTGCTGTGGGCTCGAACTACCACCAAAGAGACCCTCCTTGTGGTCCAGGACCACTGCTGTGAGGAGTCCACTCTCCACCTGGCCCTTCTGCACCCTGGGCTGGGGCCTGTCTCCCTGGGCTGCAGTCTCCCTGGGCTCTGGGCCTTGAGGAGACCTCAAGAGGATCCGGGAACCAAGGCCTGACCTGTCGTGGGGGTCTGTGGGAGCAGGAGCCGCTCGCTGCCTTTCTCTGGCTTCCCCTGCCCCCTCCGCCTCTGTGGTTGGAGACTGCAATTAATTATGCTGTGTAATTAGATAAAGAATATTCATTTTTCATTAATGACGGTAAACTCTTGCTCTGTGGCTGAGTTCCTTATGTTTTAATTAAGCAGGGCTCCTGATAGCTGCGTGGCTCCTCCGCGAGTGCTCCCTCTTATAATGAACAGTCACTTAGAATTTTAAGTGAAGAATTCCTTCCCCAAGTTAATTACCTCAAAATTAGCTTAATCACAGCTCATTTAAACTTATCTAAACAACAGCACAAGGAGTTCCAGGAAACAGAGGTTCTGACTTTGCTTGTTGGAGTTTTAAAAAGTAATGATAACATAAAAGTCCCTTTTGGTGGGCGGTAGTGGCCCTGGCTCGCAGGCTGAGATATATTCCCAGCATCAGAGAGTTTAACCAGGAGCATGGACATTCAGCTTCTTCCTGAGCCCACAGAATGAGTTCCTAGGGGCAGGGGCAGGGGGTTGGAGGTAGAGGGGCAGCAGGGGAGCAGGGAGAGGGTGCTGAAGACCCTGGCTGCTCTCAGCGGGAGTACAAAGACTCAGGACTATGGGACTATGGCCCCGACTCTCAATCAAAACACCCCATGCCTCCCCATTTCTTCTCAGGTCTGGTGGTACCTGGGGGTGTGGCCAGGTCTGGCCCCGCCCCACTGAGCAAGTACAGATGAGTATGTCTGGGCAGGGGAGGTAACTAGACCCTGGAGCAGCACAAGCTTGGGGGGACCAGGAATTTCATCTGCAACTCTCTCCCACCCAGCGCAATGCACCCTGTAGGCCCTCAACACGCAATGAATGAATGAATGAATGGCCAACTGTGAGGCCCTAGAAGACAGAGCTAGGTTAGTAGAGAAAGTGTCAGATTTTAATTCCCTACAAGAGCAGGACTATCTTTCAGAAAAGTCATCCTGGTCCAGCAATTTTCAGCCTTTTCCATCTCATGGCACCCATAAACTAATTACTAAAATTCTACAGCACACCAAAAAACATATGTTCTGCCAATCTGCCAAAAATATAGGTATAATTTTGATTCACTCACACTGGATGGCTATTGTTATATTGGGTGTTGTCATTCTTTTATTTGTCATTCTAAGGGAAAGAGGTCGGTGCCCCTGACTAAATAGTCACGCATTGCATGTTTTAAAAATTCTTGCAGCACACCATTTGAACATCGCTGTCCTGGGCTGTCCTAGAAGAACATTTATGAAGGCTGAGTCCTTTACATCAAGAACTCATTTAATCCTGCAGCATAAGGATGATTATTATCCTCATGTCACAGGTGGGAAAACTGGCACAAAGAGGTGACAGAACATGCCCAAGGTCACATTGTTAATAAAAAAGGCTTTAAACGCAGACAGTCGGGCCTCCGCATGCAGTGGCTGGAGGCCCACAGGTCTGACGATGCTCTAGAGGGGACCCCTCGGTGGAATGAGAGAGGGGGAAACTGGGTGACCCGTGGACCCCCGTTGCATTGTAGGCTGGAAGGGTTTGAAGCATTGGGCGCTTCCCCCTGCTCTGCAAACACCCAGTCCCCACCTGGGGGCTTGGAAGGTAACTGGAGCGAGCCCTGCAGGTAAGCACCTGCCCCCAGGGACTAGGCAGGCCGGCAGGAGGCTGCCCCTCGCCCCTCCAGTAACACAGCCAGGGGCCTTCGGAGTGGAGCGGCCTGGAAATTATTTATCTGCATCCTCTGTTCCACACAATTGGCTTTTCTTTGCCAACTCCCTGTTGGGGTGAGAATGCACAAAAAGCCTGGAAGGGGCTTCGAGCCATCATAAAAGACTTCCAGAAATAAAGAGGCTCCCTCCCCGCTGTAAAGTAATTAGCTCTGGCAGCCCCACCCTCCCTGTCCCTTCTGCCCACTCTCTGGTCACCTTGGCTCTCCAACAGGCCCAGTAGCTCCCAGCAAGGGTCCAGAACTTCCCAGCCATTACCTGTCCCCTCCTCCATTCCTTCCCCTCCCCGCCCGCCCCCCAGGAGAGGTGGCAACACTGCTGAGACACCGTGTAATTCCGGCTGTCACTGCCCTAATTACGCCCCATGGTCCTCGCCAGCATAATGGGCCTGTTTTTTAAAAGACACTCTCCTTTTCACAGCTGCCTTTTGAAGGCAAAAATTTCTCCCACAATGTCGCTTAATGACAGCACGCTCAGCGATTCCCAGCCCCCGGCCCCTTCCCCTCTCTCTCTTTCTCTCCCATTCTCTCCCTTTTTTTTTACTTGATAATTATCATAATTGTCATAATCACCCTGGAGTTAAGAGAACTGTACCTGGGACGCTTCAATCAATTATGAAGTGACCTAATAAAAGGTGACAGTGGTCTGTGTGAGAAGGAGGCTGCAGGGAAGGGAGGCGGACACACACAGGCAAGCGCAGGCACACACGTGCACACAGCGCAGCGTGCACACGCCCCACACCAGGCCCCGCAGGCTGACAATAAGGGAATCAGAGACAAGCACAATTTCCTCTTGATGTCTCAGAACAAAGAGCAAGATCAGATCCTTCCAGAGAGACCCCAAGAGCCCACCTACCCCAAGACCTATAATTAGCAAAAACCACCCCTCCCTGCAAAACAGAGCACAGAGAGCACACAGTGCAGGTATTAGAGGCCAGTTCCCCGAATCTGAATTCCTATTCAAACCCTCCCCCGACCCCGGCTCCTGTTTAGTCTCTCCAAGCTTCACCAGACTCATCTGAAAAATGGAAGCGTACCCTGATCCACCATAGGGTTCTGGTGAAGACTAAAACTTCCAACCACATTATCTCAAATAAAATCTCTCTAGGTTAATCCCTATCCTGGTGTATTAATTTATTTCCTTCAGAGCACATCTCTTCCCACCCAGACTATCAGATCCTTGAGGGCAGCTGTATGCACAGCTAGAATACACAAGGTTTATGAGTGCAAACTCCAGAGCTAAACTTCCTGAGTTCGAATCCTGGCTCTACCACCTATGAGCTGTGTGACATTGAGGAAATTACTCAACCTCTCTCTCAGTTTTTGACATCTGTAAAATAAGGATAACAGTACTCCCCCTCAGGGTTGCAAGAATTAAACCACATGTTATACATAAAATGCCTAGTGTGGTGCTGGCTTATGGGAAGCACTATGCTTGTTTGTGGTGGTAGCCTTACCCTCAAACAGCACCTGACATTGTGTAGACACTACATGCACAGCTCTTAGCACTATAAGAGCTGAGTTTGCGGTCAGCATTCAATAAGTTTCTGGTAATATTATCATCCTCATCACCATTATTATTACCACCAGCTGCAGCTCCCACCTTTCCTGCTTCATCAGGGACAGCTGTCCCATTGCTCAGAGGGGAAATTGAGGCCAGGGACGGCTTTCCACAAATGTCTCACTGGAGGGGGGCAGTCAGGACCCGCTCCTGCCCTCCCAGCTTCAGCGCTTCCCCTACCTGGAGGCCTTGCAAGCAGCTGGCTCCGAAGGTGTTTAATAAACAGGCTGAGCCTCTGCCAGTGCCCACCTGCAGACACCTGGCCAAAGCCTGGACTCAAATCTGCCTTTGATGTGGCAGGGCCTTATAGGAGCGGGCTCTGCAATGGGCTCTGAGCCATCTGCCACCAGCCAGGGGCTGTGGGGCGAGAGCCGAGCCAGTGAGGAGAGGGTGGGGGGCTTGCAGGCCTCTGTGCCTGGGCCCGCTGTCTCTCCAGCAGGGAAGGCTGGGAGGGAGGGCTCAGGCCCCTGCACCCACCATGACACACCTGTTGGACAGAGCACACCCCCAAGCCTATCTCAGTGGAGCAAGAGCTGTCAGCCCCACTGGGGAAATAGCCAATCAGGAAGCCAACCCTGGGCCTGAGGCAGAAGGCAGTGGGGTCTTGGCCAGAGCCTTGTACCAGGACCCACAGGAAAGTTCTAGATGGGCGTAGCCCCTCCAATCAAAATGAATAGATCAACTCAAAGCAAATAAGGTCAAGATGGGATTAAATCTTTAGATACCTTAGAAAAAGATTTGAGTACCATCCCCTCTCCCAATATAAAAGTCAAAATAAAATTTGATTTTTGGAAATGACACAAAATCCATAGGAATTGCAAAAGCAGCATGTGTAGTGTTTAGGGCTGGGGGCTCTGGAGCCAGGCAGCCTGTGTGTACAGCCTGGCTTTCAGCGAGTGACTTGAATTTCTGCACCTCAGTTTTCTCATCTTTGAATGGAGGCGACGATGACTTAGTAAAGTGATTGTGAGGATTAAGGGGATAATATACACAAAGCCCTCTCTTAACGTTGTCACTAGGTTCTGTGACTTTAAGCAAAACGATGTTATAAGAAAACCAATTTTACCATAGGCCAATTGATGCAAATTCGAGTTAAGTTCCTACAGCATCTCATCATTATAACAACATTTAAGGACCTGCTGTACTTAGAACAAAACCTGTCACAGAATGAAAGCCCATTAGAGGTTGTTATTATTATGATGCATTTTAAAATTAAAATATCTACTTTCCAGGTCTTCAGATTACAAAATTCTAGATAGGTTCATTGGAGCTGCGGATTTGCCCACGGAGTGTGCTCACCCCGCCAGCACCCTCACAACCCGCCGAATCCAGCAGCTACCACAGTGCCAGAACCTCAGCTACAAGGAGCGGGGCTGGGAGGCAGCAGTGGCAGCGGGGGCATCAGCAGATCCCTTGGGGCCTGGGCTCAATGTGCAGTCACTGAGAAGGGGCAGGGAGTAGCAGGAATAAAGCCCTTCCTTAACAAGCTTCAGGGTCAGGCAGGTTCCCACAATGGGGGTCCAGTGGGGGCCCATTTCCCAGAACGAAGCACAGGAGCACTAATAAGGGAAAAAGACTCAGCGTGGCCCAAGGGTGCTGGCTGGGAGCAGGGTTGGCCCCACCAGCAGGTGGGGCTAAGCCAAAGGCACAGCTGAGGGCAGCAGACTAAGGGGCTGGCGCAGGAGAAAGAGGCTAGCGCTCCCCTTCCCTCCTGGGTCCCCTTCAGAGCAGCAGATGAAACACAGGGAACTTGGCTTTGTCTTGAAGTGCAGGGAAAATCAGATTTTTCTAGCCACTCTTGGAGTGGTATACTAACTAAGCATTCAGAAGGAGAGACACCTGCTGAGAACAGCTCTGGGTTGTCTCCGTAGCTGGCTCCATCTCTAGGAACTATGCTTCCCTGCCTGCCACATGGCTGCAGCTTGGGGCTCCCGACAGACACGTAGCTTCCAGCAACCTTGACCCTGTGCCCTTCACCCTGCATCCATAAGGGTTTGTTGGAGGATAGGAGGGCCTCACGCTGCCAGGGCCCATCAGAATTACTCTAGAAGAACTTGGAGTTGGAACAGAGAGACATCCGTCTCCTTCTGAGGTGTTTGGTGGTGTTCCACGTAATCCCCAGAGTTACAGGGCCAAGTTCTCTGCCATGTGGACCAGGGAAGCCAAGGAAGCTTGTTTGCAGAGAAGGGGGAAAAAGCAAGACAGGGATGCAAAGATCTGCAGAGGAGCAGGGACAGAGAGACGGGCTGGTGGAACTCTAGTTGGCCGTTCTGGTTCCTCCACGGGCCACCTCATCCCTACACACGCTTACCCCAAGTTCCCTTAATGACTCAGCCACGTTGAGTAGGTTCCTTACCTTCAGCCACGACCAGCTGTGATGTTGCCTGCTATCTCTGCCACCATTAATCCTAAATCCCATCATGAATTTATTGACAGTATATACATCAATTTCACATGCATCCCATTTTCAGAAACAAAATGTAAAGATGAGGAGGGGAAAGCATTTCTTAGGCAATCTGAAAGAATGCCTTGCCCCGTGTGGCCAGTCTTGCCCTGGTTCTACATTCAAAGAAACACAGTCTGGCAGCCAAAAGCAATTAAAAACAAATTCCAATCTTTACTTGAATGTCTCAAAGCATTGTAAAAAATGGATCTGGTTCAAACCCTGCAGACTATTAAAAATCCTGTTCCTCTTTTCTCTTCCTTTCCCCATGGCCTCACATCCTCCAAACCTTTACATCCTTACCCTTACTCTCCCAGCTCTCTCCACTCTCTGGTCTCTCCCCTCCCCACCTCTTCCTGAGCAATTCATTACAGAGATGTTTGAGGCTCTGGGCTTCTTTTGTTCTCTCCTTCCTCCTTTTATCTTTTTCCACAACAAAAGAGAACACTGACCAGGACCCCACAGCCCTTGGCTCTTCTTCCACCCCTTCCATCCTATCTCTCAACTTGGTTCAGTCCTGACTCACAGAATCCTGAGAACGGGCTGGATGCTCCCGAGAGGGCAGTGGAGGAGGAAGGTGGGGGCAGGAGGGGAGAGTGGGCAGGCTGAGGGCCTTTCAAGCCAGCCAGTCTCAGCCTTGCCCATTTGAGAATCCTGTAGACTCTGTCCCGGGACAATGCCTTGCCTTCCCCGCTACCTGGGGCATACAAATCCAGCGTCCCCTGCTCCTCTTTGACCTCCAGTGTCCCATTGGCCCCATCCTTGCTTCCTCTTACACAAGGTCAAGTGCTTACGTCTTTCCAGTTCCCCTTTCCTGATACCAACAGGGACACCAGTCCAAAAGTTCCCCCCAGGGCATCTCTCCACCCACTGTCATAGTCTGCCCGGGCCACCCACTACATCCATTCACCTCCATGAACTACGTAGAAAAGTCATGTCTTTAATATGAACTTTTCTCCTTTTTTGTTAATTCAAACTGACCTCATCTGGCACCCTGACTCACCCATCTCCTTTTCCCTTGCACGCCCATTCTCTTAATCATTAAGCCCTTAATCATTAAGGACAGTGAGGTTCTGATCAGCATCAAATAATCACAGGAACAAAGCCTCAGGTTTGTCGACCTCACAGGCAGAGTTGGGGTCAAACTAGAGATATCATCTAGGTCTCAGTCGGGTGTCAGCTTCAGACCCAGAAAGTAGCAAAAACCAGATGAGGTGATGCCGTGGCTGACATCGGGACCAGATGCACTGATCAACTACCACCTACCTTCTTACACAGACCATGACTCTGACCATGACCCTAACCTACTTAGTCACCATGATTAATGATTTTCCCCTATATAACCCATCCCCTGGAAGCCATGAGAGCCAGGTCTTTGAGCATTAGCTTACCTGTGACTCGGGGCATAGAGCACTTTCTAAAAATAAATCCTTACTCTCTCGGTTGCAAGCTCCTATTGGTGTCTTATAGGGCTTTGATACACACGGGCGAATGGACCCCTTCAGTCTGATAACACTATCACATCACTGGGGCTACAGTCTCCTACCAGCTCTTCCTGCTAGTGCCATCCAAACTCCGGGACAACACCCTGCCATCTCTAAAGCAGGTGCACACACATGCACAATGGAAACTGATCTTTCTTCCAGAAGCATCGCTTCCCTTTTTTTCTTCCAGGGGCTCCCCCCTGCCTGGTGGATTAACTTGCCTTTTTTCTCCTTGGCATTCAAGGCCCTCCACGGTTCAGCCTCTTCTCTCAGCCCAACCTCCCTAACACAGCCTTTAGGTCCAACTCAGCTTACTTGTCACCTTTGGGGAAGGATTTGTTCAGCTGGTTCCCACCTATAATACCACCCACACCTGTATAAACCCAGTCCTAGTCTACAGGGTCCCTAGGCGCATGGGCCCTTCTTCAGGCACATAAATGTGACCGAAGGACTTTCATTTCCCCAGGGCATGTCACTCCAACTGGAAGCTCTCCAGGGCAAGTGCTTGGTTCTCCTAGACCTCAAGGACTACAAAAAAAAAAAAAACAACACACACACAAAAAGGAAATCATGGAACAGTAAGTCTAGTACAATATTATTGTTGCAAAAACAAATAAGCAACCAAAGAACTCAAGTGGGTGTCTGTGTGTAGGTGAGCAGATGTGTGGACGTGTGTGCGCATGCACATGCGGAAAAAAGTCCAGAAAGCCACGCAGCAGACTTTTGATACTGATTTTTGGTTTTCTCTGGAAGGTAGGATGGGAGATAGGGATGAGGAAACTTTCGCTTTTTACTTTATATCCCTTTAGCATTTCCATCTACTATTGTAAGCAAATATCACTTGTAATTTTTTTCCTTTTTTTAGAAGCATTTTTTAGGGAGCCAGAAGATTTTGGTGCAAGTCCTGGCTCTGCCAGTAACTCACTGTGCCCATAGCCAAGCCCCCTCCCTCTTCGGGCTTCAGGTTCCCTGCCATATAACGTGGGGACTCGCGCTACACCCGTGGTTGTCAGACCCGGGTGGCAGAGCAGAGAGAGAGGATGCCGGGCCACAGGGCTGCGACCCCTCACCTCCGCATCGCCCCGAGCCGGCCCCCTACTCTTTTGTCAGCTTCACATGTTGAATTTCCAGTTCTTGAGGCAGGCTTTTGAAAACCACCTTTTGAGTTGGTAATGAGAAACTCCAGGTGGGTTTTGGATGGGGTTGGCAAATTGGATTTGTACTAAAAAAAAAAAAAAAGGCACATGTATATGCTGGTGGGAGTGCAAAATGGAAAACACTTCCTTCAAAAGTGAAACATTGCCCTGGCCAGTGTGGCTCAGTGGACTGAACCAGGGGGTCGCTAGTTCGATTCCAGGTCAGGGCACATGCCTGGATTGCAGGCCAGGTCAGGTCCCCAATGGGGGGGGTGCATGAGAGGCAACTACACATCAATGTTTCTCTCCCCTCTCTTTCTCCCTCCCTTCCCCCTCTTTAAAATAAATAAATACAATCTTTTCTTTAAATTTTTTTTAAAAATTAAACATAGACTTTGGACATGACTCATCAATTCCCCTCCTCGGGATATACCCAGAAGGGTTGAAAGCAGGTACTCAGACAAGTACTTATACATGAAGAGCAGCACTATTCATAACAGCTAAAAGGTGGAAACAACCCAAATGTCCATCAATGGATGAACGTACAAACAGTGGAGTATATTCATCCATGAAAATTACCGCTATATGCTACAACATGGAAAAGTCTTGAAAACATCATACTAAACGAAAGAAGCCAGACACAAAAGGTCACATACTACATGGCTCCATTTATGTGGAATATCCAGAAGGGGGAAATCCACAGGAACAGAACACAAATTGTTGGTCTCCAGGCACTGGGAGGAGGGGAGAATGGGGACCAACTGCGTAATAGGTACAAGGCTTTCTTTTGGGGTGATGGAAATGTTTTGCAATTAGATAGAAGTGGTAGTTGCACAACATTGTGAAAGTATTAAATGCCACTGAATTGTTTACTTTAAGTGGTTTGTTTTATGTTGTATGAATCCCACTTCAATAAATTTTTCAAGAAGCAGGCAGCCTCGTGGCGATGGGGAGCCTGGGTTGGAGGGGACTGAGCAGTGGTCAGCAGGCTGTGGAGAGGCATCAGGAAAGAGACCACAAGGCAAGAAGGCTATGGGGACAGGCAGGAGAAGGACATGTGGGGACAGCTGGCAAGTAGGGTTGGCCCACACTGTCATCCGGGTCGGAGCTGGGGGACAGGGACAGAGGCTGCGGAGGGGGAACCACCAGCTTTCCCCAGCTTCACAGGGGGTCAAGGAGAATGACGGCAGAGAGAACCCCCGAGAGACAGCGGCAGTGGTCACCCAAAAAGCAGGCTTTGTCCTGAATACAGCAGTGCAATGCAGGACTTGACTGGTCCCCAGGGGCAATCCCAGCCAGGGAGCACCCTGCTGCTCTGCCTACGACCAGGACAGGAGGCCAGTCGCAGCCATGCCTTCCTTCCCTGAGGTCCCCACCCCAGCACCAGGATGGATGGAACCAACCTACCCATGTGGCCCAGGAAAGAGAGGTACGTCCCCTCTCCTGAGTCTCCCATTACGGCTCATAACACAGTCAAGAAGAACCCGGGCCGTCAGAGAACAAGAGCTTTCTATGGGAAGAAAGGGAGAAAGGATTCTGGAAAGACGCTCAGAGGTAACCTAGACCACCCTCCTTAAAAAGAATGAGGAGGCCTAAGGGACAGGAAGAAAGACAAGAGGGTGGCTTGAGGGGATAAGCAGAACCCAGGGGTGGGAGTTCTGCAGCTGAGGAAGGACTTACTCACTTCATAAACATTACTGAGAGCCTCCCGCATTTGAGGCCGTGGGGACAGCGGCTCCTGCCCCCTCACCATCCACCCCCACCCCCGCCCACCACCCAAGAGCACACAGCCCTGAACTGGAGGAATGGAAGCCGAGCACAAGGGAGGCAAAGCTGAAAGTCAGCCAACCTTTCAGCAGAAGCAGTTTGTATCTACAAGGTGCCATCGGATAAGAATCCTTTCCTTTGCTCCATGTGTGCACGTGTGTTTGCTGCATGTTTCCTACGTCAGCAACTGTCTCCACCTTGGAAGTAGGACAGGACTTCCTCTGTCCTACAGCCCCACCCAATCCACAAGCCCATAGGAGGTCTGCAAGGCAGATTTGAGGACACAGTACAGTGTCATGGGTGCGTGTCTCACCTTTAGAATCAGAACTGCGTGCAAGCCCCGCGCCTGCCACTCCCCCACAACGTTCGATCTTGACGGCTATTGTTATTGTTGTTACTGCGGCTGTGGTGTGGCAGCCCTGTCCCTCAGCCCCTGCTTTCACGTCTCCACCGCGCCCCCCCCCCAGGGTGAAGGGGGCCCCTCTCCTGAGAGACTAACAGAACGTCCTACAACCTCCCTTCTCCCCCGCAGGGAAGAGCCCTGTAAGGGCCCCTGATCACCCACGGCATGCATCCTCCCTCCCTCTGGCCTCGCACGGTCACCACATATAAGGGTGAGTACGGTCCAGCCCATACTTTATTTCTTTTTGTTTTTTAGTCCTTACCCAAGGACATGTTTCCGCTGATTTTAGAAAGAGAGGAAGGGAGAGAGAGAAACATCTATATGAGAGAAAAACATTGATCATGGCCTCCCGTATGCACCCACACCAGGGATCAAACCTGCGACATAGACAGGTGCCCTGACCAAGAATCGAACTGGCAAGCTTTTGGTGCACGGAACAACGAGCCAACCAACCATGGCCAACCCAGACTCTTACTAAGCCTGGGCTCCACCCTGGCACAGGGCTGCCATCCTCTGGAGAAAAGTCCCTTCCCTGAGCCAGCCTGGTGAACCATGGAGGCCCTGGGCCAGCCCCGACCCAGCCCCAGACCAGGACAGAGGACATCAAAGCAGATCCTTACCCAAGACACAAACACATGTTCAACACACTCCGGGAAGAGCTCTGGCTTCTCAATCCGGACATGAAGTTCATTATCTGGACACACATGACCCAGAGAAACCCCATCCCACGGCACCTCCCCAGGAGCAGGCCAGCCTGCCCTGACCCACAGACTCACAGGCAGGAGCTGTCGCAAGCACGCAGAGGTGGGTCTCCAGGAGCCCACGCGTTCCGGCATCAAATGGTACACCCCACTCCGCTTGTCCAGTACGGGGCTACCTCCCCACTGGACTGTGGGCCTCTCAAGGGCAGGCGAGTGTGTCCTTCATCTCCTGGTCTCCAGTGACCAGTGCAAGTCAAAATGAGCACATGGTCAGCGTAGACAAAAGTGCAGGCCCTGGAGCCATCCTGTCTGAGCTCAAATACAGTCTCCACCACTATTTGCTGTGTGACCCTGGGCTTGAAACTGCACTTCTCTGAGCCTTGGGTTTCTCACATGTAAAATATAGCTAATAACTGTACTCATCTTTTAGGACTGTTGTGTGGATAAATAGAGATGATGCATATCCGGTGCTTAACATGCAGCACATAGTAAGTACTCAATATAGATTAGATATTATTATTACTACTACTATTGCTAGTATTACTTCAGCCCACATTGCCTTCTGAACTTGATTTCACAAAATGATAGGCTCTTGTATTCAGAAAAGCCTAGTTTTCACATAAGAAAACTGAGGCTGAGAGACATTAGGAAACTTGAGCAAGGTCACACAGCCAGTAAGAGACTAACCTATGTCTAGACACCAAATTTCCTACATCAGCATTTCCACGGCAACATCCTTGAATTCTTTCTCATTCATTCTGGCTTCGGTTCGTACATAGCTTTGTTATATTGTTTAACTCCCTCGTGTGGGTGCGCAGGAGCACAAATTATGTTCGTGAGTGCCTGCGTGTGAATGCACAGGTCTGGGAGTCGGTGGGGCTTGGTCGTCTGCGTGGTTCTGGCCATGCTCTGGTGCGCGCTGGCATTCATGTGCGTGGCTGTTTCCATGTGAGTGTGTGCTGGTGTGCAGATGAGTGTGAGCATGTGTCCTTGTACAGGCAGATAAGTGTGGGGACCTGCCGGAAGGCTCTGTTTTGTGTGTGTCCATGTGTATAACTGGAGGTATGTTTCCTCCACAAGTGAAGGTGAGATCACTGAGCAGGATGTGTCCTTCACTTCCTGGTATCCTCACTGTGTGCCTGGCATGCGTAGGCCTCAGTAAACTCAAATGGACTACAAGGGGGCGTGTGTTTCCTCCAGAGGGTGGGGAGGATTTTCACCTCTTCCGTAGTCTCTGCTACTGAGCTCAGCAATGAGAGGAGGGGCGCTCCCTCAGGGCCCCATCCAGCTGGGCCTTCCTGTGCCTTCTGGGAATCAGGCAGCAAGTGCAAAAGAGCTGACTGGAGCTGTCCCCTGGGGGCGAGATGAAGTGGGTGCCCGGGGGACATACCCTCAGCCTGAGGGTAGTTGCTTAAGCGGCAGTAAAGGAAACAAAAGATGAAATACATCAGCCATTGGCAGCTGTAAAAAGAGCAAAATCGCTCAGCAGAAAGCCGTGTGCTATCCATCATCTGGCCCTTCTCCACTTCAGCTGCCAAAGCAAGAGGGTTTTTTAATGCCCTCCAATTCATTTGCATTCACACTGCCCGTCTTTTATGGTATCAGGGGTTGCCAAGAAGATCTGAGTGGTATTTTAAAGACACTGATAAACCATTTCCACCAGGGAATAAAAGTTTTGAGGGGGGGAGGGAAAAGAAAGTTTTCTGAAGTGATGCATTCCATCTGCAGAGTGATGGGTAAGTGATTCTGCAGATGTATTGGCCCCATAAAACTGAGCGGGAAGTTTGGGCCAAATGTTCTCTGTGCTGGTGAGATGGACAGTTCATTCATTTTGCAGCAGAGTTGAGACCTAAAACTTTGCACAAGATCTCTGAGAAGAGCTTCAAAGGCAGCCTGCATCTCGTGAGTGACTAGGGCTTGTGATCCGAGACACAGACATGCTGTCAGGGCTTATGGGCCATGCAGGCTCCTCCAGGAAAGTGAAGCAAACAGTAAATGATTCAGCAGAGGTAAATTCCCCTTTCTTTCCATGAGTCTGAGAGCCTAAGTAAATAATCAGGCGTGAACATCACATTCCCTTACCAACCTCTACCCTCTTGTGACCCTTGACTAAACACTACCACATCACCAAATTCTGCTTTCACAACCCTAAGCAAGCTCTTTCTGTAGTCTGGACAGCAATTTCTATGTCAACCAAGTAAACACGTTGGTCTAGATGTTGGTCTGCTAAAGCAGTCGGGTACTATTCTCCCCACATTGCAAGCAGCTGAGACTCAGGGAAGGGTAACGGTAGGGGTAAGACGTGCACACGGGCTTCCTGATTCTCAAGTAATGGCTTTCTCCTTCCTCTCTTCCCTATTTATTGAACCTGTGCTAAATGTCAGTCAATTTCCCACTACCTCTATGCCTTCCGGAACCTAGGGCAGGAGAGGAGAAATAGAATAATGACAGGGCTACAGACTTCACCAAAAGAGCATGATGTCCCCTTCTACCACTTAATCTCAAGTGAGAAGTTCCAGATCCTCTGTCAGTCTGAGCTTCATACTCATTACAGATGTCCATGCACGAAGACACAGGAGACAACTTCTGAATGCATTGGTATGACTGGTGCCAGATAGATCTCTCTGCCCCCAAAATTGCTGTTAAACATTCCCACCATCAGTTACACCTATGGGTCAGTGCCTTGTAGGGATATGGTTAAAATTTAAATGAGAGCTCACTGGAGGAAGACAGTAACTCACAACTCTCTGCTCCTCTTTGCCCAAAAGTGCTGGAGGGGACACCTAAAGGACAAAATTCTCTAAAAGACAGAAAGTTTGGAGTATCCATGATGAATATCTGGGTATGTACAGGGTGGCGCAAAAGCAGGTTTACAGTTGTTTGTATGGAAAATAATATAATAATTAATAAACAATAATACAAAAATAAAATGTGTTTTGCCCATTCACAACTGTAAACCCACTTTTGCCCTACCCCTCTATCTAGTGCCGGTGATAGGGGAGAGGCTCACATAGGGAGGGGGTGCCGAGACAAGGGGGGGGGTGGTAGCATTCTGGCAGCAGGAGCAGCTAAAAATGATGGTCAGTATTTATTGAGCTATTACTATATTTCATCATTGACCTGTTTTACCTCACTTGACCGTCACAACAACATACCAGGAGTCATTTTTAATCACCCCTTTTACAGAAAATGAGATCCAGAGGTTATGTAACATGCCCAAAGTCATACAGCTAGCAAGCCACAGTAGAGCCAAGATTCAAGTTCCACAGTCCAACTCAGGACACAATGACAACTTTTGACAATTGATTACCCAATGACATCACAGAATCATAGTTTGTGGCAGATGCTGGTGCCGTGCCCATATCTGCTGAGAGGCAAGTGCCTGTGGAAACTTCTATGTGCCTGTGTTACAAGCTCCTTCTCCTGAGCATCTAATTTATGACCCTCCCCTCTTATCCACAAACTCTGGTATCCTTCTTGTATTCCAAGGCAACCTGGGAGGCAAAATCAACTCCTAACTCACTCACTCTCACACCCTGTCACTCACCAAGCCATCTCTTCCATCTGTTGAAGGCCTCCTTCTCCCTGGAGGCACAAGAGACCCACAGCCTCCCATCCAGGCAAAAGTCCCGAAATGGCATCTTCCACCACCTGTCTCCCTGATCACAAATCGGAAAATAGTCTGCATAACATCTTGGAGTGGGACCTGGGCTCTCCACTTACTAGCTTGTCAATTTGGGCAAATATCTTCTTTCAAAGCCTCAGTTTCCTTATATGAAACCCCCCATCTTCTAGCTAGACGGCCCAGAGGTGGATGAGGGCTGACTGTTGCATTTGAGGGGCTTAGAGTACAGCAGCAAGACATAGGATATATGATAAGGCGATTAAAATAGTCTGATAAGGCTCTGGAATGGAAGTGTACGGAACAGAAAGAGCACAAAGGAGGGAGCAATTAGGGAGTTAATAATGACAGCTACTGTATTGATTATCTATAATGTGCTAGCCATTTTACTTACATGAGTTCATTCACTCCTTAGGTTGAATCTTCTAAGAAGACATAATTATCCTACTGCTTAGATTAGAAAGGATAGGCTTAGAGAAGTAAAATAATTCTCTCAACGCTATAGCTAGAATGTCCTGTGATGTCCACGTCTACGAGTTGAAGAAGGTGTGCTTGCCGTTCATGAATAAAAAGCCCTTCTGCTTCCAGGAGTGCCGGGGATCAGCAGCTGTGTCTCTGGCCAGCCAAGAGACTTGTGTTAGAAGCTGCCCATTCCTGGTGAATTACAATGAGGTGCCCTTTCTGAGAGGAGGAGGAAAAGCCATCATTTAAAAGAGGAAGGCTGCTTTTACCTGGCAAGATAGCATGATAGAGCAAACGCTCCCTTGGGGGACAGGAATAGAAGGCTGAGGGTCTCCACCCCTGCAAGTTACAGGCAGTGCATGTCGATAAGATCATTGTCCTGGGCCTTGTCTTGGCTTGGGTGCTACAACGCAGGGGTGCACAGACACAGTCCCACAAATAAACAGGCAATAACTAAACAGTCAAAGCTGCCAGGCTAGATACAGGCACAGCTCGGCAGGCACAGGACAACAGAATCACACACCCAGCACGAGCCAGAGAGGGCTTCCCAGAGCAGAGAGCATTTGAGGAGAGCAGAGTTCACCAGGCCGAGGAAAGGGCTGGAGGGGCAGAGGGAGGGTGAAAGCCCAGAATATCAGGAAATGCTGTATTGTAAGAACTTGTTAGATCACAGGGAAGATGTGAAACTGGGGGGAAAATTGGGGCTGGGCTGTAAATGGCTATATATGCCATAGGGGGAAAAAAAGTCAATTTCCTGTTTTAAAGAACAGAACAATACGATGCATTGTACACTTGAGAAAGCATGGTACATAGATGACAGGAATTGTGAGCATGGGGACATTCTTGTCATTTCGAGACTAGAGGTAATGATGGGTCTGACTTGAGTTCCCTGAAGTGAGACTGGGGAAAAACAAAGACTGTTGAAGATCCTTCAGCTGAGGAATGGGTGAAGTAATAAGGGGAGTACCTGGGGTCACCCTCAGGGTACAGCTTGGCCAACCAGATCATAGAGGATCATCAAGACCAAGAGAGGCCTAGAGCCCTAGGGCAGCTGGGCTGTGGGATGCGAGACCCTAGACTAGCAAGAGGTGGGCTGAGAGCCACGTGCCAGCCCTCACTCCCCTGCCTCCAGGATGGCAAATATATTTCATCCTGCACGCCAGCTCTGATGGATTGGTGGTGTCTACCTAAATCACTGTTTGAAAGGATTATAAGACCATATCTGGGCCAAATGGGAAAGGAAGCTCTGATTGATTAGCAACGTCTGTTATGGGCACTGGGTCGGGAGGGGTAGTACATGGCTCATACTTGTTTTCCCTGCACTATGTACTTAGATTCCCTGCCAAGAATGATTGAGATGAGTCTTGGGTGCCTGTCTCGATCAGCCCCATTAACAGATAGCAGCAGCACACGTGGCAGTGAGCAGTTACAGTGGGAAGCCATGGGGCTAGCAATCTGTGTTCTTTGCCCCCCCAGCTGGGGGCCTCTAGAGGAGTGCCAGGCAGCATCTCCATCTCTGGAGTTGGTCCTTGGCGTCCTGAGTGGTATCTCAGAGACCCCTCCCAGGAAGTTGATGGAATCCCAAACACTGAACAGATATGAGAGCACTAATTATGCCCCAGTGTGTAGAGGGCATGGCAAGAGGTAGTACAAGCCATACAGACAAAGACAGGGCATCTTTCAGGTTAGAAATTCTTCACCTGGAACCCATGGATGAACTACAGGAAGAGTGTAAACCTCTTGAAATCATGTGCAAATTATTCTAAGTATGTGCATTTTTCTTCAAAGAAGGTCATTATTTTTTGCCAATCTCTCAGAGATATGCATGACCAAAAAAGGCTTCAATCACTGCTCAAGATGAAGGGAAATAATGAGATACAAATGAATTCTGCTGGGGTGAGGAAGATGAAGCATCTGTATCTCAGTAGGAAGTGAACTTCTGGGGGTATCACTTGTCTACTCAGCTAGTATAATCCACTTAGCCTGAAAAAGTATCTTCCAATTAGCCTTAAAAAAATATGTGTATTATTCTAAGGAATACCTTAGAAATCCGGGGAGGCATTTTTTTTCAAAGTATGTCCTTAGTTTTTGTCAATCTCTCAAACAGAGCGGCATCTCCACAAAAGGTTTCAACGACTGCTCAAGATGAAGGAAAATAACGCTAGCTATAGTCAAATAACCAAGAAAGTTTGCAGGGCCAGAAAAGACAAAAAAAAATCCAGCTAGGACTTGCCACACTTGAAGGCACTGTTCCCATTCCCCAAAGAGGAAACTATAGCAGGTTAGAAAGATACTTTGGGGAGAGTAATAGAGGGGAAATGGGGACAACTGTAACTGAGCAACAATGTACAAATTAAACAGAAAAAAATAAAATGAGGGAAGAAAAAGAAAGATGCTTTGGACATTATGTTGGGAACTTGGATGGTGGAAGCCCCTGAAAGTTACTAGGCTTAGGAAATCCTCTCTCATGGGGACCAAGGTCTGGGATGCAGGAATGTGGGGCAGCAGCCCTGGCTCATGGCCTGTGATACATGGAGCTGTAGCCTTTAGCTTTAGAGCACCCATGTCCACTTTTAAATATATATTAATGGGTGTGTTAATATGTCTTCTATTTGTTCCATAAGGCTGCCAGCCCCAGGAGAACAAGGACTGAGTCTGGTTTTGTTCCCACTGTCAACTGGCAGAATGCCAGGTACATGGTAGATATATTCAAAAAATATTTATTGAAGACATGGGTGGATGGATGGGTGGATGGATGGATGGATGGATGGATGATGGATGGACAGGTGAGCCAAGGAGGACCATCTGAGACACAGAATCTTGAGGGGGGGAAAAACTCAACCAAATGCCTCACCAGTCGGGCATTGGAGAGGCAATGTGGCATAGTAGCTCAGAGAACAGGTTCTGGAGTTAGAGTTCCAAGTCTGAATTTCAGCTCTGGTGCTTATTTAGTGTATTGGGCAAAATGTTTCACTTCCTGTGCCTCAGTTTCCTCATGTGTAAAACAGGAATAATAACAGTCCCTACCTGAAAGAGTTAGTAAGAAGATTAAATGAGTTAATTCATCTAAGTACTTAGAATAATACCTAACGCATCACAAGCGCTAGGTAGAAATTTTTTAAAAAGGTAAATAGATAGGGAGACTCTAGATATACGGCAGAGGAATACAGAGGGTAGCAAGGGATTGGATTCAAAAAGTGGAAAGTGGTGGCTTTACTGTCTTAAGAAGCCGGTGGCTCACCCTGGTGTAGGAGAATCCACCGCGGGCGCTGACCAGAGCCGGATGAGTGGGTTTTGGAAGACAGGGATGAGAACATCGAGGAGGTGAGCTGGTTTTTAGACGTGACTGTGAGCATCTGCATGGGGGTGCCCGGTAAGGGAGCCTGGAGCCAGGAAGATTTCAATCAGCTAAATATTTCTGCAGAAAGTCAATTCTGCCCTTAGATGTAGGGAAATGGTGTGAGAAGAAGCCATCCTTGGAGTGCCCCCCACCCGAGTGGTCCACAGTTCACGCTCAAGACAACTGAGCTCAGGCTCCTCCCCAGTTCCCACAAGAACCGCATGCACTGAGTCTGCCAGTGTGACCCCCAGGGGCAGCCCCCAAGGCCCTTGGAAGAAGTTTACTCTTTGGCCTTTGGGATTGATTATACAGAAAAGGAAATTGGATCCGGATCACTTTCAAAGCACCCCAGTGGATTCCTCAGGCCTGGAACACTTGAGTATCTCTGGTCCTTCCGGGTTTGATGGTGAGAGCGAAGTGGCTAAATGAGTGGGAAAGGGAGTTTGAGGGCCTCAGGATTCAGACTGCCTTAGCCACCTGCTCTGCTTGTCTTGTCAGTGGTGGAACAAGCAAGGCACCTTGTGTAAGGAATAATGACTCTGAACTCCAGGTCGCAGTCAATGCAGGTATAACCATAGTAACTTCTACCCACAACCTAAATTATGTTGAAATCCATTACAAATTAAAGACAGCATGTCTCCTTGAAAACGTTCATGTCAATTGCCATTTTGTTTCAGAGTGGCAGAGTGAAGACATCATCACAGTGGCAATCTTGATCTTTTTGTTAGTCTCCAGATGTACCTAAATAGGTCCATTTCTTCTCAATGCATCAGTGTTGACAGACAGAAAAATGCCCAGCTGTCAATTGAAACAGAGATCTCACTTCAGTTTTCAAAATAAATGCAGTCTAAAGAAGCTCTATAGTAGAAATGATGCTGGATTGAGAATCAAAAGACCCCGATTTTAGTTCTTGGTTTGGTCATCACTGGCCATGCAAATTTAGGAAGTTGCTCGACCCCTTGGGGCCTCAGACATCTCATCTGCAACATGAAGGCCTTGGACCAGATGATACCATGCTGAGAAAAAATATAAAGTTTAATACTTCTCGATTTGTTCCCCTGCACATTCTCTTCACTGAGTCATTCTCTTCTGCCCCCGTCCCCTCTGATTGTTGACTCAGTGTTGCGAGCTGATTGGTCCTCCTTTCTTCCTGCTGCAACTTGTTATAAATAAGTGAACAGGGCGGGGCAAAGGAAGGCCCTCAGAGAGCTCATTAGTGGAAGAAGCTTCTCGACTTGTGACTTCTGATCTTCAGTCCTGATTCACTCAAGCAGTCACAAGCAAAAGGAGAGAAAAAAAGAGGAGCTGGAGAGGCGTTGGTACAAGGCAGCAGGGACTGAAGGGGATGGGCAGCGTGTCTGGCTGAGGAGCAGAGTCTCTCCAACTGTGGGCAAATTTGGTGGCCACCCATGTAAGGCCCGAGTCCTTGGCTAGGCTCAGGCCATGGACTATACAAGGGACCCAGAGGTTGACAAGGATCACCCACCAACATACTAGACCCTTGAAGGATGTGAACCCCTTCAGAGAATCTCCCCAGGCAAGTCAAAGTCCTGAGCATCTCTCTTGGAAAAGAGCTTGAAAGCTGTTGGAGGGGCTTCTCAGGGATTCAAGCTTAGAAGACTGTTTGCAAAAGCTCTTTAACCAGACAGCTGTGGGTGGTTAAGTGAGTCTGGAGATAAACGTCCACAGGGGGTCCCACACCAGAAAGCCCCTAGAGCTGCCCGCGGTCCTGGTGGCTTCTGCCTGAGGCTGTCAGCCCACTCCGGGTCCCACGTGACCTTAGCCAACTCCAGAGGTAGATGCCTGCCCACCTTTGCTTCCTGCCTGCCCATGACTCCCTCTGGCCAGCCCAAACTCACGCCTGCACTGCCCCGGGCTGCCACGGCTGCCGGCTGCCTGCCCAGAACCATGCGGTGACTTAGTTCACGGCTGCCGAAGCCTGTGGTCTGTTTACCCCAGCCTTTCCCAACCTGGCTGCTTCATGCTCCACTCAGAAGGCCGGGCTACAAGATCAGAGGCAGAACAGACCCAGCCCCCGCCATGTCCCTACCAGTGCACCCTAGACAGACAGCAGAGCAAAGCTTCCCTGACAACAAAAACTTATTCCCACCCATCATCTGGAGAAGCAGGTGCCCAGCCTAAGTGGAGATTCCCTCAGAGTCTTCCAATGGCTCCACTGCACCACACTTGGCCTCACAAATTCACTATCTTTCAGGAATTTGGAAAAGCCCTGTCACCATAGCCATCGGGTGGCCAATTGTGGACCAGTGAGGCCAATTGTGGACCAGTGAGGCTTAATTAGGACAAACGTGTACCCCTTCCCTTTCCTCCTATGTCCAAGCAAGTGACCCTGAGCAAGCCATTGAATTTCTCTGAACCTCAGTTTTCCCATCAGGGTTGCCACAGGCCATCAGGAGGTAATAGACATGAAAATGCCCGGTAAATTACAGAGCATGGTGCACGGGCAGCTACTGTTCTGTCCAGATCCTACCCAGGCCTGCCCATCACTCCAGTCGGTGCAGGAGAACACACCAGTGTCGCTGTGTGCCAGGGGCTTTCACACACGTTCTTTACTGAACCTGTGAGGCAGAGTGCTGTCACCATTCTGCAGATGAGGTTAAATTACTTGCCCCAGGTCATGTGGCTTAGGTGTCACCAAGACAGGACTTGAGCCCATTTCTGTGTGGTTCCAAAATCTGTGCATTTTATTTTTACCTTTTGTGACAGCATGGATGGACCTAGAGGGTATTATGCTAAGTGAAGTCAGCCAGACAGAGAAAGACAAATACCTTTTGATTTCACTTATATGTGGAATCTAAAGAACAAAACAAAGGAACAAACAGAAGAGAAACAGATTTTTAGATACAGAGGACAGACTGATGCAATGCTGGGGGCAGGGGGGTGTGGAGGGGGATGGGTGAAAAGGGTGAAAGGATTAAAAAGTACTAATTGGTAGTTACAGAACAGTCAAGAAGATTTGAATTAAAGCACAGGGAATATAGTCAATAATACTGTGTAACTATGCATGGCACCAGGTGGGCCCTTGAAACATCGGGGGAACATCTTGTAAAGTATATGATTGTCTTAACACTATGCTGTACACCTGGAACAGACCCCAAAAAATGCAGAATGCAAACTGTAATTGAAAAATAAAATTTTAAAAATTAAAAGTTGTTTCAAAAAAAATAATAAACCTGTGCAGTTTAACCACTACTCTAGCCATGTCTCTGTGGCCTAATTACTATGGCCCCTTCCAACAGTGCCAAGTCTTTTTCCCAGAAACCCAGAGAAGCAGTCCCACCTCCATGGAAGGGCTTGATCCACCTGCCCCTCAGATCAGATCTCCACACTGCACTTTCCTGCTGAGCTAGACCTCACTCCCATCTTGCCACACTGTCCAGAACCTGGCTTTAGCCTCGGGTCTCCAAGAAGACATGGCCTCCCACACGCTGCCTTCACTCAACAGTCTCCCAGTACCCGGAGCCCCAGCACTTCCTCCCCTTGAGCATGCGCCCTCAGGCCAAAGGTTCTCAGACAGTGCGGTGCATAAGGATTACTAGGGAAACACAAAGGTGACACCAGACCCTCACTGTCCTGGACTCAGAGTTCTGTGGTCTTTTCCTTGGACTGGAAGGTGGAACTGACTGTAAATCCCAACTATGGCATTCCTGTATAATTTTCCCTTTCACCCCCCACCCCCCGCCCAACTTGACAGAAGAAAATACTGAGGCCGAGAGGGAAAAGGTGACTCCTTCAAAATCAGACCACTGGTCCCTGGAAGAGCCAGGACTGGGGCCCGGGCCTGCTGACAGTTTAGCCGGCACATTGTCCACGAGGCTCAGCCAGAGGAGGCATGTGGGAGGTGAAGCCTTGGCAGGCAGTGCCACAGCCTTCGGGTCACTTCGCTGTGGAGCCACGGCACAACTCAGCAGGGGCTGGGAGCCTTTCATGCTGATTTATGAGGGAGCCCCACTGGAGGACTACTGGGTAGGGATGCCATTTGTTACTTCCCCAAGGAAGGCTCCAAAATGATGATCACAGCAATGCGCCCCCCACACCCACACACACATATGCACACAGAGGCTCTCGTTAATAACTCCCAGGCCATCTGGTCCAACACCCAGGGCTCCCAGACCTGGGCATCAGGTGCAGGAGACGTGACAGGAGGTGGCGCAGGGCTGGACTTTTCCTGCCAAAAGGAGTTTGTGCACTGCAGTGAGTTAGAATTTGGAGAAAACACAGGTGCACCCATACCAAAATCTGAAGAAATAGGGGACCTCCATGGAGCTCAGCTCGTTCAACATCAAAGGTCTATAGCAGCACTGGCCAATGGAACTGTCTGCGATGATGGAAATGACATAAAAATGGTGTGAATCTGCTCTGCCAATACCCTAACCACTTAAATATAGCTAATGAGAAACTAATCTACTTTATTTTAATAAATATCAGAAGGAGTCAAGACATTTAACTCATTTAAATCTCCCAGGAGAACTGTGAGTAGATCTTATTATTTTCCCCATCTATAGAATGAGGCAGCTGAAGCACAGAAAGGTCACATAACTTGTCCAAAATCACATAGCTGTTAGGTGGCGGGGCTGAGAATTGAACCCAGGCAGTCTGGATCCAGAATCTCTTCCAAATCATTAAGCCACCCCCTGATGGCAGGCTACATTCTTGACACACAATCTGGGGCACGCTGCAATAGACACATGTCATACACAAGGTCTGAGCAAGGAGCCAGAGTGGACTCATAGCTCTGCTCTGGAGGGGGACCCTGATTTGATGGAAGAGAACCCCCCCATGACCTTGTGTCTGATAGGTAAAACATTAGCAGTAGCATTTGGAGCCCTGACTCAGTGAAACAGACACAGGTCCTGAGTTGTGGAATGACCAGTGTGATGGGAGAAGCACAGTCCTCAGCCTGGAGCATCTCCCAGTCAGGGGGAAGAGGCAGGCAGACTGCAGCGCTTTGGGCTGGGAATGTCATGAGTCTGGAGAGAAGTGGCCTGTTGAACTGGAGGCTCCCTGACCCCATTTCAGCTGATCCTAAGGAAGTCTTTGGGGTTCCTGGGAGCCACAGGATAAGCCCCCGTGAGCCTCTCTGAAGCTGAAGGCTTGGAGCAAGTGTGGCTTGGATGATCACTTCTCTCACACTGCGGCGTAGGGGAGCCTGCTATAGCTAACTAGGAAAATGCGTTAAGAACACGATTTACAAATGGCCCCACCGTTCCCCACATCTCATTTGCATTGAGCTGTTGTTACTTTATTGATTATATTAAATTAGGAGATAGTCACACTGTCTGCAATGCAACAATTATCATCATCAAACCAATTAGTACCAAATGGGATGTGGTCCCCTTCACTTCAGCTCTGCACTTGGCTATTTCCAACACCATCAGCCTGGCCTTATGAAATAATTGCATTTCTATTGAAACAGCAACAACCAGCAGAAATATTCCCAGGAGGCCCACCGCTCTCTCCATGGCTCTGTGTCAGGATATCTTGTCACACAAGCACAAGCAAAATTATACAACTGGTATATTTGGTAGCACAAGTCTCAAGGGGGATGCTTTAAGGACAAACTGCACTGGGCCACAGAAATCCTTGATGACTCTAACACAAAGTTTCAGTCACAGACATGTGCACACAATAACCTCCCCAAACCACACATGCACACTCATACCATCCACACACTCTCACAACTAGAATATACACACAAAACGCCTTCAAACCCGCTTACACACACACACCCCCCTCCATGAACTTCATGACACATACCCCCAGATCAACCCCAAACAAAGGCACATATATTCACATCCATATACTATCACTCACTGCCACCCCGTCCATACAAGCTGATAGCCAGCACACGCATGTACAACCACACACACAACTGATCACCCAGCACATGCAAACAAGTAAGCAAACTCAGAGCACAGATTCACACACACTCACACACATGCACACGAGCATATGCACAATGATCTATCACAGGCACACACCTCACAACACACTCATGGGCACACACCACTTTAGAGACCTTCTAGACCGGAGATTTTCAACTGGGGTGCCACAAGAATTTTTAAAACATGCGATACCTGACTATTTAGTCAGGGTCACTGACCTCTTTTCCCTTAGATTGTCAAACTAAAAATGACAACAGCCAGCACTACAATAACTGTCTGATGTGAATGCCCTGTCTTGAACCATAAATATATATCATATAATAGAGTTGCCTCTAATTGGTCATGTCGCATAATAAGGTTGCATCTAATTGGTTAATTCTTGGTACCAGAAATCCTTATATAGAAGTATAGGCACCCGATTTTTTTAAAAAGTCACTCGGAAACAAAAAAGGTAGGTAATTACCATTATTATTTTTTTGTAAATCAATCAAAATTATACCTATTTTTTGTCAGATTGGCAAAAAATATATTTTTTTGGTGTGCTGCAGAATTTTAGTAATTAGTTTGTGTATGCCATGAGATGAGAAAGGAATCCAGCCCTGGCTGGTGTGGCTCAGTGGACTGAGTGCCAGCCTGCGAACCAAAGGGTCACTGGTTCGATTCCCAGGGTAGGGCACATGCCTGGGTTGTGGGCTAGGTCCCCAGTAGGGGGCACATGAGTGGCAACCACACATTGATGTTTCTCTCCCTCTCTTTCTCCCTCCCTTCCTCTCCCTAAAAATAAATAAACTATTTTTATAAAAAAAGGAATCCAGGTGTATCTGGCTTGAGGACTCCTATGACCCCTTCTCATGGCTCTTAGGCATAGAAACCCTATTTTTTTGTCCTCACTGGCACACTGCCCATCCACCCCACCCCCCACCCAGGTCTGGCATATTTACTCTCAATGGTGTGGTCTGATTCCTTGTCCAAGATCACTGTCAGCCTTGTGGTTCTCCTTCTGAATGGCTGCGGAGGGAGGGGGACAAGTGAGCGGAGGAGGGCAGAAAACAAGATGCCCTGAGTTTTTCCACAACAAGGGAGCCTCTGGAGAGAAGCTTCCCCATCAGTTTTTTCATTGCATCGCTGCCCATTCACGTGCTCACAGTTTTAACCTGGTTGCAATCTATTGAGCATGTACCCTGTGCCTGTCACTGGGCTGTCCCTTCGTTTGTGCGATAACTATTTCCTGGCTGCCTCCTGTGGTCTGGGTGCTGTTGTAGGCACTGGAGATTCCGCAGCAAACAAGAATGGTCCCTGCACTTGTGACATTTCCAGTCTAGAGGAAGAGACAGATAATAAAGTAATAAACAGCTACATATACAAAATGTCAAGAACTGTGAATAAAAATAAAGCAAAGAGGATAGGACGTAGGGGTGCTATTTTAGATGAGGGTATCAGTAAAGCCCTCCCCAGTGAGGTGACATTTGTGCAGAGACCTGTTGGAAGGAGGGATAAGCCACACAAATACCTGGGAGGAGAGCGTGCCAGGCGGAGGGCACAGCCAGTGCAAAGGGCCTGTGGCAGCCGCATGGGGGGCACTCCTCCGAGCAGCAGAGCAGCCAGCACAACTGGGAAAGGAAGCAAGGGCTGCAGAGAGGCGCTGCCTACCTCAGGGGCGTTACCTCATTGCATCCTCACGGCTCTGTACACTGGGATTATCAGCATCTCTGATTGACAGCTGAGAATACTGAGGCTCAGAGAGGTCACATGACACTGCCGACTCACACAGCTCAGAAGACTCTGAGCAGAGATCCACACCCAGGCCTGCCCATTCCAGGACCGCCTCTTAACCCCAGGCCCTCCCCTGTCGCCACGGTCCCCCCTCTCTGCCAGGCTGTGCCCAGGCCTGCTCACATAGAAGCATGCTGCAGCTCATTCACCACGGTCATCAAAGTCACAACTGATGTATCAGTGCGCCGCGAGAGCTTTCATTACACACATTATTACAACGCCTGTGATTGCAATTATTAGCGGAGCTTACAACTACAAACACCATTAATAACTCACAGCTCTTTCCGTCACCACGCATGGGCCCTCTCCAGGGTCCCTCACACACATGGAGCCAGAGAGAGACCCTGGCAGGTGCTGGGGAGCCTTTACATTCTCTGCGGTCTGCCCCCAGCTAGCTGCAGCTGCTCCCTCCGTCCACCCCGGGGAACCGGCCACACCCCTGAGCGCCCCTCTCCCATGTGGGCTCTGCTGCCTTGACTCACTCGCATCTTTGTGTTTGGGGGAAGACAGGGCAGGCAGCACCCTCTTTCCACAGGCCAAGTCCCAGTATTAGACAAGAAGGAAGAAAGCCCCCTACACAAGAGACAGCAGAGGTTCAAAGACTTCAACAGAACGGCCACCAAAACCAGACTGAAAGAAGATTAACAAATAAGATATCTTGTATCTAGATCTATGAAGTCAATGTTAGGCTGAAAATCATGAGACACACTTTCTCGATGAATCTTCACAACAGCCCCATGAGAGAAGAATCATTGAGCACAGTTGACAGATGAAGAAGCTGCGGCCCAGAGACACGAAGCCACTTAACTGAGGTCACACAGCTGGTAAATAGAAGAGGTAGAATTTGAACCCAAGTTGATCGGGCATCACGGTGTGGCCTCACCTGAGTTGCCCAGATCAGGGAGGGGCAAGAGGGACTGAGAAGGGTCATGGTATGTCCAGGTGACCCACCAACCGACTGACCTGCAGTAAAACACTCAGCTGTGCCCCCCTCCTGACAGGTGCATCTGGGAGGGGGAAACGGCTTTTGAGAGGGGACAGGGAGGAGTTAGAAGAAGGGCGGGAAGGAAAGGGGACCAAGGGAATTGGAAGGAGAGGATTGGGGAAGAAAACTAAGGAGGATTTGAAGAGGAGGAGGAAGAATTAAGGAAGGAGACAAAGGAGGAGGAGACACCTTGCCCACATACCCCACCACCCTCATCCTCACCCCTGCTCCATCCTTTGTACCTAACATGCATCTGCCACGCATGGTCCTTAGTCCCTATTCTGATGGGGCAAGGACAATCCAGTTCACAGAACAGGAGCCGAGGTCCACTGTGCCCAGGTGCTGCACATACATTACCTCATTTTGATCTTCACAGCCTCTCCCTTCGTGGAGGCGCAGGGCAAACGGCCAAGGGAGCAGCCCCACAGGCTACTGCCCTGTCTCTACACGCAAGAGCTTTCACATCTCTGCACCTCTGCCTGAACTGGCCTCCGCACCCAACCTCATTGTCTGGCAAACTCCCACTCACCCTGCAAAACTCAACCCAAATGTCACCGCCTCCATGAAGCCACCCTTGACTCTCCCGGGCAGCACTAGTTGAGTTACCCAGCAATGCCTGAAAAGTTCATTCCTCCCCGTCCCTGCCTTCCGTTTCCTACCCCTGAGGTCACAACAGATGGTGCATATCCTTTCATATAATTTTCTAGACCCATACAAACTCACACAAAAAAATACATGGGCTTTTTTCTTTTTATTTCATTCTATTTATTTAAAAAGTCAGATTCGCATGACGCCAGACTGGCTCTGTTCACTTCACATGTCACAGACAATCTCTGGGTCAGCGCATGGGCACAGCCCCTCCTCCCACGGCCTGGGGAAGCGCCCACAGCCCAGCCAGCCAGGGCTCCCTTCCCCGTTCCCGTCTCAATGGATGTTCAATTGTTTCATCCTCATCACTGCAAATGGTGCTGTAATGAATGTCTTTGTACATGTATCCTTACATTCCGCTGCTTTCATTCCCAAAAGAGGGATTTGTGAATCAGAGGACGTCTGAATTTCAAATTTTAATTTTTCCTGCTGATTTGCTGCCCTAACACTTACAGCGCTTCTCTCTCCTAGTGATGTATGCGAGAGTCCTCTTCCCATACCACAGCCAGAATTGGGTGTTATCTGTCTTTTATATTCTTGCCAATAGATGGAGGGCGGTGCCTACTTCATAGGATTGTTGCGAGGCTTAAATGTATGATACAAAATTCAGCACATAATAAGTCCATAATATTTATTAGTCATGTATATAACTCTAATGCCATCTTATTATCATAGAGCTAAGGAAAGCCTAAAACACACACTGACATCTCAGTTCAAAACACTGTCTTCTCTTTTAAGTAGACGTGGATTCCAATCCAGCCTCCCCTGACCGGCTGGGTGGCTCTCAGCTAGTCACCTAACCTCTCAGAGCCTCAGTTGCTTCATCTGTAAAATGGGAAAATGGGCCCCACACATTCTCCTTCACAAGGAAATGATAGAGCTCGAGTGAATCCATGAGTGAACTCACCTGAAGACCCCACACAAAAGGGTCATGGAGAATTACACCCTCATTTCCACTGGTGACCTGGCATGATGACCTCCTGGTGATTAGCAAGAAGCCACTTCTCAGGGATCTTCAGAGTCAGAGAAGAGGGAGGAGGAGCCATGTCCCTTGGTCCTCAACCCTTCAGTCAGGCATCCACGCTTCAGGAATCCTGAGGACAAGGCAAATACACGGATGGGAGCACCCCTCCTATCCTCAAATGTCCCCTGACCCAGAAGCGATTGCTAAGTGGCTGAAATCTCATCATTAGAGACCGCTGCCCCGCTGGGGGACCTGAGCCTACCCCCATGACTTCCAGCGTCGCTTACCAAACTTCCCCGCGGATGCGCTCTGTGCCAGGCCCTGTGCCCCGCACACGGGCCCCTCGTGATCCACGCTGTGCTTGGCAGCTCTGACTTCTGTCCGAGCTTCAGACCCACATTCCCACCTGTCTACTAGAAACCTCGCCCTCTGTATCCCACACGCACCCAAAACTCAGCAGACCCCCAAGTGAACTTGTCAGCCTCCTCCATCAACCTGCCCCACTTCCTCTTGGGCCCCTGTCTCCAGGCCTGGCCACCCCACAAGACCAGAAGCGTCGGCACTCACCAGTGACAGCGGTGTCCCACTCCCTCACCACCGGCAACCCACCGTCACCAAGCCTCAAAAACTTCAACTGCCTTTCCCATCCCCCCACCCAGGGCCTAGAGGGAGGCGAGTGAGCAAAATGTAAAGGGGCACCCTCAGGACCCTGAGAATGCTGAGCCTGAGAGTGAGCACCTCCTTAAAGCTGGCACCCAGGAAGCCTCGCTCGCCCGCCCTGTCCCAGCAGGCCCCGACCTCCGCGTTAGGCCAGCTCAGCTCAACACCTCTCACGGAGCTAAGGCAGCAGCCAATCACCTGGCCTCCCTGCCTCCCCTCTCTGCCTCCAATTATCCTTTTCCCAAGTCCCAGCTTTGATCCTATCACATCCTTAAGAACCTTCTGGAACTCACCATCACCTCCTGAATTGCATTCACACAGGACAAGTCAACCACTATGGAACGAACTTCTGTTTGAACCTACCCCACCAAAGGCATCCCGCTCAGAGCTGACATCTAACTGGGCCATAAATGAGCACCTGACATAAGAGCCGCTCATCTGTAGGCTACCTGATAGCCTATCACATGGCCTGACACAAAAGGCTCTGCAAAGAGACAATGGTCATCAGCTGAGCCAACCAGATTTCTTCGCTCAGGAGTCTGAACTAGAAGAATTGATAGCAGGACAGAAAAAGCAGACACAGGGAATTGAACCTGAATCATGTTAATAGAATTACAAAACTCCTTTCTGCTGTGGAAGTCCTGCTGCCATCTTAAATCCAGTCTGCCTCAGCTTCCCAGTCCTGTGACAGCTCCTCTTGCTTGGTTCCCATAAGAATGCCTTTATCATGCCACTAGGGTCCGGTGTGAGCTGCCTTGAGTAGACCTCTGACCCATAAAACAAAAACATTCAAAGCTCTTTGCAATACAGCCCTGATTAGAATCTCGGCTGCAAGCAGCAGAAGCCTCCTCAGGCGGGCATGGTTGGACTTTACTACAAAGATCCAGGGAATTTTGTCAAAGAGGACTGGAGCTGGGATGCAGAAGGCCACCGGGGACCAGTCAGCCCTTTCTCTCTCCCCGTCTGCAGTCCACTTGATGCCCTACCCACTGCCAACCTCTCCGTGAGAGATCCTGCCCTGCTTTCTCCCAGGGCTAGTTCTAAATTTGCAGAAAAGAGACTTGGAAGGACCCCATTGGGGTCCAGTATGCAATCAGACAGGAACCAGCAAGAAACTAGCTCAGAGGAGAGACACGTGGCCCCTGAGCCTTGAATTCTCCCCCTGAATTAATCGTTGCCTTCTGCTGGCTGTGACGGCTGTGTCCTCAGGGAGGGTGAGGTTCTGAGACAGGAGCCAGCAGGGGGGCCCTGGCTTTCCTGACCTTGTAGTCTGGCCCCCCCAGACCCCGCACTGGGTGAGGAAGGCTGGATCCCAGCAAGACCCTGGGCAGGAGACAGCTGTCTAAAGGGGGATGTGAACTCCACCTCCCGCCATGCAGCACAAGCCTGGCTGTGACACTCACACACCCACTAAAAAGGGGACATCCGATGCTTCTGTGCAGTTCCAAAAAGCTGGAGACATCTCACACACAAAAAAATAATCATCGTCATCATGGTTTCCAGTAATTATTATTTGTGTATTTTGCATAATTGTCATAATTATTATCATCAGCTCATCAGTCTCCCACCCGAGTGTGCTCTCTGCCCATCCTCAGCCCTGAAATCTGATCACATGAGAGCTGGCTCTCAGGGACCCCTTCAGGAAATGGAATGGGACGCTCCTGAGGCTTCTTCTGCATTCTGTCCTTCTGGACTGTTGCTGGGCCTTGGTGCTAACTTTGGAGAAGGGACAGAGGGAATGAGAGAGGAGTTCACTTGCTTACTGACTCTAGGAAGAGAAATCATGGTTCTCTGCTCCCCTCCATCCCGTGGTGCCCTGGAGCCAGCTGCTAGCAGCTCAGGAGCTCAGACTCCTAGCATCTCACCCCGGCTCCGCATTCCAGTGTGCGACACCACATCGAGAGCTTGAACTCGGTCGTGGAGGAAGTGTACACACCACGGAACTTGGCAAAAGGGCTTTTGTTCCAGAAGGTTAGCTGCTAAACATTTATCAGCACACTCTCAAACCGACCCTCCACCCCACAGACCAGGTCTTCTTTAAAGACTGAATTATAACAGTGTCAGGCCTAGAGGTGAAGTTCAAACTCTTAAACATAAGGCCTCCTGTAAAGCCCTGCATGAGCGGCCCCAGCCCACCATGCCGGCTTCCATCCTCACCGTCGCCCATGCCCTTCCAGACGTCTCTGGGCCCCAGAAAAGTCATCTCCAGGACCCACTCTCTGGCCTCCTGTATCCATCACACACCAGCCCTGCCTGAAACATCCTCTCCACCTGCAGCCTCCTCCCCTCCCTCCCGCCCTCAGTCTTGGCTCGGACGCCACTTCTGTCTGGGAGGCTTCACTGACCCCCAGCCTGGCTTAGAAACTCTGACAAGATGCTCCCCCAAACCCACTCTCATGGCAGCACCTATTTCACCACGTGCCCACTTGACCGCGGCCCCGCTGAGCCTCTGGCAGGAGTCAAGCCTCATGTGCTCCCTCTCTGACCCTCTGCATCTGGTGCAGAATCCAGCCGTGTTGAATAGAATGGAGTCAACACCACGACTCAGGACGGGCTGTGCTCAGCCCCCTCACAGGGCCACAGAGCCCAGACAAGTGCTCAGAGAGGTCACAGAGAGCAGGGTGCTCCTGACGGCTAAGTCAGGACAGGCGTCCTGGACAGGTCCCCAAGGAGAAGAGCCGGGCCTAACATTAGCAAGGCAGCACAGGTGCTTCTTCTCAGTGGCAGTCCCTGCCCCAACTCTCTGCTTGTCCTTCTGCCCTCTTAGTGGGCCACCCTAACCCTTCCTAACCCAGTGCCCCTCTAACCATTCCCGCTCGGTCTACAGCTTCACAGCACCTTGGGTACAGGAACCCCTGCCTCCACCACACACACACACACACACACATACACACCCCTCCAACTTATCTCCAAAAGTGGAATGTGGTATCTCTTACATGCTTAATATGCAGACAGAGATTCCTATACCATAGCGAACACTTACTGAAAACTGCCAAGAAGCAGAGCCAAGCCTGGCAGGGCTAAGGTAAATAATAAGAAATAAACAAAACAAAACCTTAGTGTGTGAACATGCCAGACAAGGGTCCGTACACCAGTGAACATTGCCCCCACGCAGTTTGCTGAGGGGGGTAATTCAGGGTTTTCTATGCCAGAAAAGGGAGAGGCAGCTGGTGGTGGTTCTGTTCCTTAGGGATGAACCCTAGCATTTCACCGAGGGCTTGCTCACAAGTGCAGAAAATCTCCGGTTTGGTCCAGTAAGGGTCTGGCACGTGTCACATGGTGACAACAGCCTTCAATTTTGATACCTCCTCGGCAAGCGCTGCTTAAAAGGGGACGTTGTCCTTGTGCAGTGCAAACACTTACTGTGATCTCGGGACTTGGCATCACTGGGCAGAGGGGCAGGCTCAGCTTAAGTGCCCAGTTTAAGACCTTGAGCAAGTTAATACCTCAGGTTCCTCTTCTATAAAATGGAAATTATAATAGTATCTAACACACAGCGTTGTTATGAGGGTCAAGTGTGTTATTATGTGCACAGCCCTTGGAGCAGTGCTTGGTAGACAGAATCTTCTAAGAGGTGACTATCATTACTATCATCTCATTTAAACTTGTCATCGAGAGGGAGATACTATTCTCATCTCCATTTTACAGATGAAGCTTAATGACTTGCTCACCACCCTTCCATCACCAGCACACCCGGGGTCTAAGAATTGGTAGTGACGTGTCAAGGCTCTGGGGGGCCTCTCTCAATGATGATTGCTGTGGAAACCCCCGCAGTCCAGGCCCCCATGACTCCTTCAGCTCCCCCACCAGCACACTTGGCAAGGCTGGGAACCAGGCAGTTCCCTGGGGATTCTACCTCCTCCAAGACCCTACCAGGAAGCCCTTGCCAGGTGGCTCAGTTGGCTGGAGCATCATCTGGTACATCAAAAAGTTCCATTCCTGGTCAGCGCACATACTTAAGTTGCAGGTTCGATCTCTAGCTGGGGCACATATAAGAGGCAAACTATCAATGTTTCTCTCTCTCTCTCTCGCTCTCAAAAAAAAAAAAAATTAATGGGACTTCTGACCAAGATGGAAGCATAGGTAGATACACTTTGCCTCCTTGCACAACCAAAAGAAGGACAACAAATTTAAAAACAAAAAATAACCAGAAATGCCAGAAAATTGAACTGTATGGAAGTCCGACAACCAAGGAGTTAAAGAAGAAACATTCATCCAGGCCAGTAGGAAGGGTGGCACCTGGAGGACTGGGCAGGAGAGGTGGCGGCTGGCAGAGCAGGCAGTCCCGCATTTGCGAGCAGATAAACCAGGAGGAAGAGCTGGAGTGCAAGACAGATCACACCTCCAGGGTTCCAGCGCGGGAAAAGAAAGCCTCAAAACCTCTGGCAATAAAAACCTGTGGGAGTTTTGGGGGCAGGAGAAACTCCCAGCCTCACAGGAGAGTTCGTTGGAGAGACCCACAGGGTCCTAGAATGTCCACAAATCCACCCACCCACCCAGAAATCAGCACCAGAAGGGCCCGATTTGCTTGTGGGTAGCGGAGGAAGTGACTGAAAGCCAGCCAAGAGCAGAGCAAGTGGCATTGTTCCCTCTCGGACCCCTCCCCACAACACAGCCTCACAATTCAGCAACCTGGGTTGCCCCGCCCTGGCGAATAACTAAGGCTCCACCCCTTCAATATAACAGGTGTGCTGAGACAAAGAAATATGACCCAAATGAAAGAGCAGATCAAAGCTCCAAAAATAGAACTAAGCAATGAATTTGGAAAAATTAATTTAAAAAATAAAATAAAATAAAAAGAACTAAACAATGAAAAGATAGCCAACCTATCAGATGCAGAGTTCAAAACACTGGTAATCTGGATTCTCACTGAATTGGTTGAGTATGGTCACAAAATGGAGTAAAAAGTGAAGGCTATGCAAGTGAAATAAAGAAAAATACACAAGGAACCAACAGTAACGGGAAGGAAACCGGGACTCAAATCAACAATTGGGAGCAGAAGGAAGAGATAAACATTCAGCCAGAACACAGTGAAGAAACAAGAATTCAAAAAATGAGGAGAGGCTTACGAACCTCTGGGATGACTTTAAACGATTCAACATCAGAATCATAGGGGTGCCAGAAGGAGAAGAGGAAGAGCAAGAAATTGAAAACTTATTTGAAAAAGTCGAGGAGAATTTCCCCAATCTGGTAAAGGAAATAGACTTCTAGGAGATCCAGAAAGCTTCAAGAGTCCAGAAGAAGTTGAACCCAAAGAAACACACAAAACAAGGCACATCATAATTAAGTTACCCAAGATTAAAGATAAGGAGAGAATCTTAAAAGCAGCAAAAGAAAAGGAGACAGTTACCTACAAAGGTGTTCCTATAAGACTATCAGCTGATTTCTCAAAAGAAACCTTACAGGCAAGAAGGGGCTGGCAAGAAGTTTTCAAAGTCGTGAAAAGCAAGGACCTACATCCAAGATAACCCTATCCAGCAAAGCTATCATTTAGAATGGAAAGGCAGATAAAGTACTTCCCAGATAAAGTCAAGTTAAAGGAGTTTATCATCACCAAGCCCTCATTATATGAAATGTTAAAGGGACTTATCTAAGAAAAAGAAGATCAAAAACTATGAAAAGTAAAACAGGGGAAGGGGAGGGGGAAGAATGGGGGGAAGGGTACAGGGAATAAGCAGCATAAATAGTAGGAACAAAATAGGCAGGAGGAGGTTAAGAATAGTGTAGGAAATGGAGAAGCCAAAGAACTTATATGTACAACCCATGGGCATGAATTAAGGGGTAGGGGATCTAGCAGGGGGACAGTGTAGGGTGAAGGGAAATAAAGAGGGGGGAAAATGAGACAACTGAAATAGCATAATCAATAAAACATATATTTAAAAAAACAAAAAAATTAATGAACATATCCTCAGGTGAAGATTTCAAAATAAAACAAGTCCTGGCTGGTGTGGCTCGGTGGATTGAGTGCCGGCCTACAAACCGGAGGGTCTCTGGTTCAATTTCCCAGCCAGGACACGGGCTGGGTTGCAGCCAGGTATCACATCAATGTTATTCTCCCTCTCTTGATCCCTCGCTTCCTCTCTCTCTAAAAATAAATAAATAAAACCTTTTAAAAATAAATAAAACAAAAAGACCCTGCGAGGTTGCAGACATGAGTCCCCTCGCCTGGGCAACCCCAGACTTATCTCACCTCCCAGTCTCTTGTCCATAAAAATTCTCCCATTAGTCCAGTTGGGAGAAATTCCTCCCTCTTTTTTCAGTTTTCTCTCCCCTTACCTACCAGGACACCCAGTTTATTCCCGGGAGAGTCTCCAGATTTAAGGAAATGAAACCCCAACAGAGAAGTGCCTTTCAGATGTCTTTTCCTTCCCAGCGACAAACCACAAGCCTCCCTAGAGGCGAGGACGCTCAGGCCAGCTGCCTGCCTGAATAGAGGAAAGAGAGAAAATGTCACTGTCTTCGATCACCCTCAGCAGAGTATGGGTGGGCCCTGGAACCTGCTCACCATCAATCCCCAGAAGTTGACATCTGACCCTGAGGTACTGGACTGGCCCAGGAGCATCCCTGACAGAGCCCCAAATAGGCCAGAAGGGCTGAGAACTTGAACCTGTCCCCAGGAACCCCATCCATAGATACACACACACACACACACACACACACACACACGATACCCTGCACCCCTACACATACAGGCACTCCCAATCCACCCAATCCAATGGAAGGCACACATCACAAACACACGCGTAGCACCTGCCTCGCCTGCACTGCCCATCCCATGCAGTGTGATACTCACTATACACTCACCCGCCTCTCTCCCTTCACAGATGAACACCACCCACACAAAACCCATTTTCCACTACACCTAGACATCCTGTTAGCTCACCACACACCCACCCAGACCCAGTCCTCACACAATGTACACCCCGTGCATGCAAACGTCAGCTAGACAACCAACACATACAAACCCATATATACTACTCACCCTCACACCCAGCCCAGGGCTAAGTGAGGCCAAGGGGGGTGAGTGGCCTGAAGTCCCACCCACCTCCACTCCCAAAGCTGTGTGTCCACAAGGCAGGGACAGCCTAAACGAGGCTCCTTTCTCTAACTCACAAAAAGGCAGTATTTATTTAGGTTAACTGTGGCCTTGCAGAGCTGGCTGAAATTTCCAAACCAAACAATGCCTGATAGAGTCCTGTCTACGAGAACAAACTTTGTAAACACATCTATGTAAGTTATCTTTGTCCTTACAGTGAGTGACAACACACTTCCAATTATAAATGACAGGAAAACTCTGATATCAAAGGCAATTCTAAATAAATCAAAATATATGTTATGCTCGGTGCATGCAATAAATCCCACTTTTTTACCCCAAGCATATCACAGTTTTACCAATAGAATATCACTTTTACACACACATGCGCCCCAAATAAATGTCGAACAGATACATAAGGAATATTGATATAAAGTCGTGTCAAATAATTGCCTGCCTGGGAGGGTCCCGCGTCTCCATCAGGCTCTGCTTAGTTCCTTCCTTCCCACAGCTTTTCCAAGAGGGTCGGGGGGAGGGGCGGAGGGCCTTGGACACACGGCGAACGCAGCGGACACCCGCGGCCTGCTGCTGGCCACGTCAGCTCTGAGAACGCTTTTGCCAGCAAGACCAGCTGCCCACCTGGAGGCCGACGGAAAACACTGTGCCTGGAGGGGCTGCAGTGGATTTTTCTAAGCCTACACTTGACTCTGTCCACACAGAACTCGCCTGTGTATGGTCTTTGGGGAGGTTGCACGGGAGCAACATATCGATCAGACTGGAAGACGAGAGAGAAAGAAGAAAAATACCCTCAAATAGCTGAGCTTCAAATCTGTCATCGGGTCCTAAAGACCCAAGAACATGAGCACACACAGGCCAGCCTTGAGACAGCGGCACAAGTGAGACATGGGAACACAGAGACAGACGTGCAGGCACAGAGACCACTCACAGTGGAGGGCATAAAGCAACGCTCATGTTAACTGACACATACATGTCACGCAGAGGCTAAAGTACACATGTCCATGCAGACAGACTGAGCCCACGGGTACCTGCACCTGCCCAGCGGGACACGTTTCCATGCATGTAGGTACCAAGCACCTTCACACAAGAACCTATGGACACACAGACATGCTTGCAACGTGCACACACACTACAGCCCACCCAGAACTCCTCATCCTGGGCCAGGTGCGAGCAGGCATCTCCTGGTAGTGTGCCCACCTTCTCTCAGCCTTGAGAGGTCATGAGTCATGGGCCCTGAGACCCCCCCCCTTAGTCATGGTCACGAGACGTTAATAAGGCAGACCTACCCCCAGAAGAGAAAAGAGGGCCCTAACATTTGTAAGGGCCCTGCCACCAGGTAATTCAGTGTGCATTAGAACCACGAGGGGGGCGGAATTTAAAAGACTGCCTAGGCCCCAACCCCAGAGGCTCTGATTCCATTGTTTTGGGGAGGGCATGGGTGTGTTCTATCACTCCCCCGGTCATTCCAATGTGCTTTCAGAGTCGAAATTACTGGAGCAACCCATCTGGCTTCTGGGGTCCTGAAGGCAGGTCCTAGTTCTCAGGCAGGGCTGCCCCAATAGACCAGATCCTGAGAGGGTGAAGGTGTGTCTTCCCCTGCTCTTCAGCTCATCCAGGAAGCCCTTGACACCCTCCAAAGACCCTTTTCTAAGTGTCCGTGGCGCAGAGTCCAGCCGCGATGGTGGGGAGTCCCCATCTGCGCACTGCGGCTGCCCCCTGCTGGACATAGCTGGCAGAGCACTGCTGCCTCCGCGACCGGCTTCTCCCCACCAGGGCTCATCCCAGGCTGAGATGTGGGGGGAGCCAGAGGAGCGCGGTCCTGAAGACAAGTCCCCAAACCCTCTCCAAGGGCCCCAGACCCTCAGTCTGCACTTCCTGGGATAGCGCAGTCACTTTTCTGGTCCCAGCCACCTTCGGCCTGGGTGATCACGGAGGTCCTTTCTTTTGCTCAGCCACTCAATCATAGCCAGTAATGCCAACAATCTGGTTCCCCCACTGACCTTAGAATAAAGCTCAGGCCCCTGAACACAGCTAAGTAGGCCCCTCGCCCAGGCTCCTACTCCCTAATCCCCTTGGAAGGCCTTCTTCCCTGGGGCTGCCTGGCAAACTCTTACTCTCCCCCCTCTGTTGACTCCACCTCTTCAAGGAAGCCTTTCCTGACCTCCTCTCTTTACCGCTCTCCACATCTACTAGTTGCTTCCTCCTGTTGTTTTTGTTGTTGTTGTTGTTGTTTTTAATCATCACTTGAGAACACGTGAATTGATTTTAGAGAGAAAGGAAGGGGAAAAGAGATAAATAGACAGAAAGAAACACCCATGTGCGAGACAAACATCAATGGATTGCCTCCCGTGTGCATCCCAATGAGGGATTGAACCCTCAATGTTTGGATATATGGGAAGACCCTCCAACCAGGGGAGCCTCCAAGCCAGGGCCCTCCTTCTCCTGAACATTACATACCTGCTTCTTATAAGTCTCTGTAGCATGTGCGCCTCCCCACAACAGACTCGGGATCCACATGGGCTGGGACGAGGAATCTGGGGTCAATTAAGTTTTGTACATTGAATAAAGCCTTCTCCAACCTGCTGGTCCACTGGGAGCTCTCCCTACTCTGCTCCACCACACAGGTGGGCTGAGCCCCTCAGAGGAGCAACCGCGAGAACAGGAAGAGAAAAATAAGAACCCTACCGCTAACCAAACACTGACGTACCAAGTGCCAGACGCATTCAGTTCCCAGTGCTTTACCTCTTATCAACTAACGTCACCCTCACAACGTTATCCCCATTTGATAGATGGGAAGACTAAGGCACAGAGAGGGTAAGTAACTTGCCCAAATACACAGCTGGACAGCTGGGAACTGGGATTCAGCCCAGGAGTGGGCTCCAGAGGCCACACTGTTCATCCCACTTCTGTCTTAAGAAACTGTTGGTGGAGAAGCCAGACGTGCCCTGGCCAGGCCCGCGCCCCTCGCCCCGGCTCCCCCTGTGGGACCCTGAGAGGCCTTCCCTGGAGGGGCCAGGCCCAGGGTCTCTCCCCAACCTGCAGTTTTAGGGCTACGGCTCCTTTCACTTCCTTTTTAATTTTTCTGACAAGAGCAGATGCCGCTGCAGCTGACAACCAGCCTGTCGTTGTGAACTGGAAGGTGGATCCAGCCCCTCGTTTGTCTGGTAAGAAAATAGAGTTGGACAAGGGGACAGCTGAGCTTTGAAAGACCTGGAGGCTCTGGGGGTGGTGGCAGGAGCAGGAGAGCTCCTGACAAGCGGGCAACGGGTATGAAGGCGGGACAGAGGTTCCAAGATGCCCGCAGACCCTCAGGACCAGGCCCTACCTCTAATCCCTCCTCCTCTCCCTTTCTCCCCACCCCTCACCCCCAATATTCCCTCCCTTCACCCAGAATTGGTGAACAACTGCCATGTGCTGGGCCTGTGCTGGCTACTAAGAACACAAGGACAAAGTGATCACTATTGCCCTCAAGGACGACAGTGTGGGGAACGGGCAGGGACAGACCATCAAATCATGGCGTGAGGAGCGCTTTGATGGAGCAGGACTCGGAGGCCCGGCTGCCTGGGGTCCCATCAGCCTCCACCCCTTCCGAGCTGTGTGAACTGCACAAGGTCCTCAAGCTTCACATCTGTAAAATGGGACCCTAATGACACTCACTTCATCAGGTGTCAGAAGGATTAAACGACTTTACACAAGGAACGCACTTTGGAGCAGTGCCCAGCACACGGCAAGCCCCTTCTCCCCACGTTCACACCCCAGATTAGTAGCTCCTCACCAAACCCAGAAGCCTCGCTGCTCCTCTGTTGTTCCTCACACCCCAGGAGCGCCTCATGGGGTCTAACCACCACCCCTCCTGTTGCAAGGTGCTATTTATCATCCATAGCAGATATGTGCAGGCACCACGCGCAGTATACTCCAGGCGGAGCTCACATCTCCGCCTAAGCCTGCCAGCGCAGGTTCCCTCTGTCCCCGAGCCCCTGGTCTTACAAGAGGGTAAGAATTCTGCTTGGGGTGAAACAGCTTCCTGTTCAAACCAGGTCTGTCTGCCTTGCCACCCTCAGGCCCGGGGCAGTAAGTGGCACCCCTGACTGCAGAAAGCTGCCCTCTCAACTGGATGGTTCTTCCAGACGACTGACCTCAGGCTCTCCAGCTGCAGGGCCAAAGGTCATGTTCTGGCAGAGCAGAGGGGTTGCTGGGGTGACCTTCGGAGGACATTCTCGCCAGCCCTGTAGCCCACGGTCCCAGGGACCAGAGTCAGGGAACAGCGACAGGGCGGAGGAGTTGGGGCACACCTCTGGCCTCCGCGAGCCCCTCCGAGATGAAGCGCGTCTGTGGTGAGTGTGTCTGGAGGGGCTGTCAGAGTGTTTTTCTCATTCTTTCTTTCTTTCTTTCTTTTTTTAATCCTCACCCGAGGATATGTTTATTGGTTTTTAAAGAGAGGAGGGAGAGAGAGAAAAAGAAACATCCACATGAGAGAGAAACATTGATCGGTTGCCTTCCGTACATGCCCGACCAGGGAACGAACCTGCAACCCAGGTATGTGCCCTGACCGGAAACCAAACCCACTACCTTTTGGTCTATGGGACGATGCTCCAGCCAACTGAGCCACCCGGCCAGGGCTGTGAGAGCCTTTGTATCTGTGTGTAGGTCTGTACTTGTCTGGGGAAAAGGGGGCAGTAATTGTGTGTGTCTCTGTGCTTTGGGTGATTGCAGCTTACACGTCAATGTATAACTGCGTCTCCAGGTTCCTGTGTTACGTGCGTCTGTGTGTCCCTGGGACACTGTCCCTGGCTGAGCGCTTTGTCACCGTCACCAGCACCAGCATCGCTATCATCCCCTGAGTACTCACTTTGTGCTTTGTGCTTTACCTACAGGTTTTCATTTATTCCCCATTTTTAAAAAAAAAAGAAAAGAAAAGAACCTACCCTGGCTCCAGCCCTTTCCCAAGTCCGGCATATGAAATTTCAGAGGCAAAGTCTAGCCTAAATTCCATGGTGTGGTCTTTGAGGCCCCTCACAATCCAGCCCAAAGCAACTTCTTTCTCTGTATATCGCATCCTCCCCTCTCTTCAGTCTGGATTCCTTCTGCCCTGCCATTCACGTCCAGGAAACTACTACTCACCTGGCAAGACCCAGCAAACACTGCTTCTTCTGGGTAGTCTCCACTGATGGCCTTGCCACCGCCTCCAGGAAGCCTTCCCTGACTGTCCAAGAGTTGGCACCTGGGGCCTGAGCACTGCTCCTCTGATGCCCCCCCCGGGTGGTCATTACTTCTTACACATCTGGTTCCCCATCCCAGGGGGAGCCTGAATCCCCAGTGAATCTCCAGCCTGTCAAACGGTAGGTGTTCAGGAAATGTTGGCTAATCATGCCATGCTTGGCTGGCTAGGGGTAAGGGAAGCAGGGAGGTGGCCCAATTTCTATTCCCTGAGGCTCCCCCACCCCAACCCCCACTTCACTCAGGGATGCGGCTCTGCTCCTTCTCCTGGCTCATCTGTAAGGGTCAGGGTGCTTGGTACAAAGCAGACTGTCCAAAGCCACCCAGACCCGAAGGCGCTCCAGCGGAGTGGGCCTGGAGCAGGCACAGACCTCTGATGCTGGCTGAACTCTCCCCCTTTCCCCAGAACAGCTGCTCCCTCCAGACCTGCCACTGAGCCAGGGCCACACGTCCACCCCCATTCCTGCAGTCATTGCCACCCCCAGAGAGGTCTCCTTCCAAAAGGGGCGGGACAGAGGGAGGAGGAGGAAAGCGAAGGGGGAGGGGATGAAAGGCCAGAGCAGTGGAAGGGAAGGAGAGAAAGGGGAGGCAAGAAGAGAAAGGAAAACTGATCATTTGTTTCTCTCTTTGTCTTTGCAGGCTGTCGCTTCTCCTTAGTTAACAATTGCCATCCCAGCACAGCCCCCAGCCCCTGCTAACTACTATGATTAGCACTGATCGAGCTGTCACATTTTATGACTCTCCAAACCAAAAAAATAATTAAAGCTATTACCGTCATTAACTCTCTGCCCTCTTCATCACCGCCTCTGAGAGAGCAGCCAACAGGCCCTGGGGAGCCATAATAGGACCCAGGTGCCTTCCCTCCCCCTGGGTGCCGCCGCCCCCTCACGGCCACCCGCCCACCGCTGCCACCACTGCCACCACCTGCCACCTCCAGGAGCTGCCAGCCTAGATGGCTCAAGGTGTCAGCAAGGCTAGGAGGCCATAAGAAAGGGTCTCCATGGGACCCCAGACAGACCCCCTGCACCCTTGGAAAAGTCAGAGCCAGGCCTCTGGGAAACTGCATGGAGGGGCCACCACCCAGGGCCCTGACTCAGCCCCTGCTCCGCAGCCCCCAGTCCCAGGGAGCAGAGGCCCACCAGGCCCAGTAACCGCAGGACTTGGCCTTGTCCCTTTCCACTCCTCAGTGCCAGGCACCCCCAGTTGCACAGCAGGTCTCCCCCAGGTGCTTTCCTCTATGGCTCCCCAAACTCCCACCACAGCCCAACCCAACCGTCCACCACTCCCCAGCCAAGTGACCTGGGCACCTAAGCCCCCGAGCTTCCGTCCCATCGCCTGTAAAATGGGCTGTCTTTGCTCAGGCCACTATAACAAACTACCACAGACTAGGTGGCTTAAACAGTAGACATTAATTTCTCTCAGTTATGAAGACTGGGATGTCCGAGGTCAAGGTGTGGGCAGGTTCAGTTCTGATGAGCGCCCTCTGCCTGGCCTGCAGATAGGGCCTTCTCACTGTGCACTCACTTGCTTGTTCGTGCACATGGAGAGGGACGAAGGAGAGGGAGGGAAAGAGAGAGAAGCTCTCTGATGTCTCCTCTTACACGGGCACTAATGCCATCATGGAAGCCCCATCCTCATGGCCTTATCTATACCTAATGACCCCCCAGAGGGCCCGCCTCCAAACACCACCACATTGGGCGTTAGGGCTTCAACATGTGAATTGGGGGGAGGAGACACAATTCAATCCATAGCAAGGGCTTGGAGATGGCTGTGGAGCAACCCCTTCCTCATGAGTGCCTTTGAAAATTAAATGAAAGAATGAACAGGAAGCCCTTGAAGCGCAGCCCAGCACACAGTAGGATTTCAGTCATCAGGGGTTCTCTTCAGTGTTGCCCTGCATTTACTGGGGTAAAGCAGGAGGATCTGCTGAGGAGGCTGAAGAGGCGACCAGGCTCAGGGCCGTGAGGGTTTATGAACCACGAGGCCTGTGACCCAGAGTTACTGTGATAGCCTCCCGACTGACCCCCTGCTTCTGTGCCTGCCCCAACCCTTCCCTTTATTCTCAGTACATTAGCCAGAGTGAATCTTTTAAAACATAAATCACAGAGCACAGAGGATTTTTAGGGCAGTGAAAAAATACTCTGTACGATACTGTAATGTGGATATACGAGATCTGTCCAGAAGGTATCCAGCCATGTACTATGAAAAATAGAGACATTTATTGAAAAAGATATAAGATAAAAAGAAACATTGTACACAGGACAATGATGCCTCAGTCCCCTTCAAAGTAGGTGCCTTGGGACCTCAGACAATTCTCCCAGTCACCATCAGCTGCCCCATCATATTTCCCTGAATCTCATTGACAGTTTGAAACGCCTTCCCTTTCAAAGATGATTTTAGTTTTGGGGAAAGCCAGAAGTCACAGGGCACCCAATCTGGGCTATAGCAGGGCTGAATCACCTGGGTGATTTGGTATTTCACCAAAAACCTCTTCAGGAAATGTGATGTCCGAGCAGGTGCATTGCCATGATGAAGCTGCCCATCACTACTTGCCCGCAGCTGCAGCTTCTGAATCATCTCAATAGTTTCCGCAGAGGAATGTTCAAGCTTAACGCAAAATTTGATGCAGATTCGTTGCTCTACTCACCCAGTCATTTTGAATGTGACAGCCACACAGTACTCATCCAATGGCACCTACTGCCCCACTGACTCGTGCAGTGACGTCGTCATTATTCGCACATGCCCATTCCAGTCCACTCTCCTTGGCTGCCCGGTTACATCAATGTCGCACAAACCAGTCTCGTTATGCTAACAATGGCGGGACTTTTTCCAGACACACCCCATACATCATAATACATTTGTCCAAACTCTTAGAATGCACAACACCAAGAGTGAACCCCAAGGTATAATCATGGACCCTGGGCGATAATGATGTGTCCATGTAAGTTCGTTAGTTGCCATGAATGTGCCACTCTGATGGGGACGTTGGTGATGGGGATGTGAACCTGAAACTGTCCTGAAAAATAAAGTCTTCCCATTGCCCCCTCAGAGCTAATAAAGAAATGCTTAAATTTAAAAAGAAAAGTCACGTCTGTCAATTCTCTGCTCAGAATCCTGCAGAGTAAAAGCCAAGGTCCTCATGACGGTCCCCAAGGCCACATTCCTCCCCTGCTACCCACCCCCTCATTCACTCTGACCTCAAACATATCCAACACAGCCCTGCCATAGGGCTGACCTATCTCTCTGGAACTCTCCATATACAGCTCACCTCCTTCAAGGCTTTCCTCAGTGTCTTCCCAGGGATAATACCCTCCCTCAGGATCCCGCTGCACACTCCCAAGCCCTTTCCCCATTTTACTTTTTCATTCTTCCATTGTGCTCAACACCTTTTAACATGCTTTATAGTCTACTTTTTTACTGTGGTCATTGTTTATTGTCTAGCCCCCAGAAAGGCTGAGATTATTGTCTGTTTTTTCCTGGTATTTTCGTAGAACCTAGCTCAATGCCTGGCACTTAGTACACACTCAGTAAAGATTTGTCTAATTAAATGAGAAACTGTAATCTTAGCCAAGACATATTGTTTCCTCTGGGAGATTGAGTGGCGCCCAAGGAGGGACCTGAACCAACAGAGGCATCAGCATAACAATGGACAAGCAATGTTCCTCAGACTGTACAGAGCTAGCCTTCAACAGCGACACCATGTGGCAGGGAGGAGCAGTAGCAGTCCTGGATTTCTTGTTTCTTCTAGGAGTGATCCTGGAAGCTGACTGACCTCGATTAGAAGCCATCAGCCACAGAGATTCCTGCCATTTGAAACACTAGGGAGAGAGTCTCAATCGGACTTTCTTTTAATAATTAGTGCCCTCAGCAATTATTTAAAAATTAAAAGTTTTCACTTAGCATCCATTAAGAAGACTATTACTTAAAACACTACCAACAACAAAATGAGTGTGGGTGAGGATGTGGAGAAATTGGAACCCTTGTGCACTGCTGGTGGGAATGTAAAATGGTGCAGATGCTGTGGACAATAGTGTAGCGGTTCCCAAAAAAATTAAACATAATTATTGTGCCATACGCTCCAACAAGTCCACTTCATATACCCAAAAGAATTAAACACAGGGGTTTAAATAGATATTTGTGCACCAATGTTTATAGCAGCATTATTCACAATAGCCAAAAGATGAAGGTAACCTAAGTTTCCCCGATAGATGAATGGATAAACAAAATGCAGCATATATGTACACTAAGGTATTATTCAGTCTTAGAACAAAATCCAAACACATAATACAAACTGAATAAATCTTGAGGACATTATATAGTAAGTGAAATAAGCCAGTCACAAAAGAAAAATACTGTAAGGTTCCACTTGTATGAGGTACCTAGAGTCACAGACACAGAAAGTAGATGGTAGTCGCCGGGAAGTGGGGGGGGGGAGGGGATAACGGGGAGTCGGTGATCGGTAAGTACAGAATCTCAGTTAGAGGATGAAGAAGTTTTAGAGATAGATGATGGAGATGGTTGCACACCTATGTGAATGTACTTAACACCACTGAACTGTGCACTTCAAAATTATTGAAATAGAAATTTTTATGTTATGTATATTTTCCACAATGAAAAAAATTAATTAAAGCAGAAAGAAAAACTTCCAGAAAATAAAAAGGTTGGTGTGCCTCTGAGTCCAAGGAGAGGTGTTTGAAAGCACGGTACAGGGGTGGGCACAGGGCTCTTTTCCCACCCGCAGGGAGCCCACCAAGCCACTGGCACAGACTGACCCTGCCCCGCTTCACCGTGTTGGGATTCAAGGTTGGCTCATATTTCTTTTTTGGGGTCCATCTATAATGACTCTGAGGCCGTAAAACTCAAACTAATCAAAGCACATCCCCCTGTGAGGCTCCTTTCCCCTCATCCTGTTCAAAACTGGGAAATCAGCAAAAAGATAACTGTGAGTCTTCTTCAGGTCCCATAAACCAGCCAACAAGCCCACCTGGAGTCAGCTGACTCTCTAGGACATGGGGTTTGTTTGACATTCTAATTGCTATTGATTAGAGCCCCTGCTCTGTAAAGTTAGAGGCTCACTTGTAGAAAACTGATAAGGTACAAGTGATTTCTATCCCGTAGAGAAAATAACCCCAAAGGTTATGGTTTCATTGCCCTATAGGATATTGGCCAATTTTGTATCTAATTTAGTAACCTTATTCCATCATTATTTTTCATATGAGCTTCTCATATCTCTCTTTGAAATACCTTTGTTTAAGGATCTTCTCATTGAGCTAAGTAATGTTTTGATTGTGTTCACTATGTATTGCATGACAATTATGTTTTTAACGTTTTGAGAATCATAGTTGAGGATCTGGGGAACTTAGAAAGGTGTTTATGTGTTCCACATACGGTCCTGGGGGGCTGCTTGTCACCCCATTGTCCTGCTGCTCCTTCTCCTGCTCGCTCACTCTCTCTCTCCCTCCCTCTCTCCTCCCCACCCCCACCACACACACACCCCTGAAAATCCCTAATCTCTTCTGTTCCTACTCCAGCCAGTAAAACCAGGTCACGTCTACAGCAAACTGCTTAAATGCTATCATCACAAAACACAATATTTACCGTCTCAGTTTGCCTCCTGCACTTAGATTTCTTCTTCCAGGCCACTCTTCAGAAACAGGTGGTGTTTGCCTTATTTGATCAAAGACCCATCCTGGTGATTTTCTTTAAAAGAGTGGGGAGGGGGTCTAATTCAAGGTCATGTGTGTCTCCACTTCTAGAAACCAACATGGTTTCCAGAAATCAACTCTCCCCAAGTGAGCATCCCCATTAAGTTTTTAAAAAAACATAACACTCTCCTCTCCAAATAACCTACAACAATATTTTAAAACTAATTATTGTTGTTATAGAAAAAGCCTTTTTTTCTTATTTTTATTATTCTGTTTCTAGCATCTTATTAAACTCTATTATTTGCCATAATTAATTATTTTGAGTTAATTTTATTGGGTTTTCTAATGATAAAATTATGTCTTTGGCAAATGATGATAATTTTCCCATAGCTAAATTTTGTAATTATGTTTTCTGTCTTATCACATCGGCTGTAATATGCATTCTTTGCTATGATTAAATGTGTTGGGCTTTTGAACAGCTATTGAGAAAAATGCATTGGTGAACAAAGAGGCTAGGGACTGAATAAGCAGCTAAAAAAAATCATAGTTTGAGTGTGGGGTGATGGGACGCGGCCTGGATCAATATCATACCTTCAAAAGAGAGAGTTTCGATGCTGAATCAGCAAACACGAATCCAGGTCTCACACCTGTAGACCAGTGGTACACCTGAGCCCCATTCTACCTCCTGTACCACAGTGATTGTTTCGGGGATGGGCACTTGGTCCAGATTTATGCCAAAAGGCCCTGATAGTTCCCCATCCATGGGACCCAACTGGTCCAATCAGAAGGGAAGTTCAGAGATTTTGTTGGATGGTTGACCCAAGGGAAACCCCTCTCCCTCCCAGGATTTGGAGGAAGAAGGAGGAAGCTCCTGGCACCAACGTGGGGAAGCTGGCCTGAGCACCCAGGAAATCAAACTCTGCATCAAACGTATGTTGAAGTTCATGCTACCTTTGGCCTTTCAGGCACATAAACTCCACATTCCTTTTGCTGTGCGTCTTTCATTACTTACTGTTAAAGAGTCCCAACTGATACACCAGGAAATTGACAATATTTTTAATAGCTACTCTAACTCTCTTACAGTGTATTCATCTGAAAAGAGGTGTGAGGGAAAAGAGTAATTAGAATTCTCAGTTTGTAAACATTTCCTAAAATGTGAATTCGAGAGAGAAATTTGCAGATATTTTAATTGTCTACTCCATCTCCATATTTTCACACTTGATCTACCTACTCTTCAAACATATTAACATTTCTATAAACACATTCCCAGTTTACAATGCAACTTCACACATCTTGACTCATTTGGTTCCCGCGACAAACAGAGAGGTGGATGATGAAGAGCAGTGTCCCACTTTGCGCCGCACTCTGCGGTGTGCAAGGCTCTCTCTCTTACCTTATTTCTTGTGATACTCACGTGCCTAGTTCCTGCAAGTTCTGGCTGCTGGGAACCGATGTACTTGTAGTTGGTTCTCTTGGCCCACAGAGAACTGTTTCACTTTTCCGTGTCTTCACTGGCATCACTCAGTCAATACTGTCCTTCCCACCTTGTTCACCAGGTGAACTCCTATTCATACTTAAAAACCCATTTCAGACAGGGCAAATTGTGTCTCTCTCTACAGGAAGATGGGTAGGTGGTGTTTTCTCAAGAAGTTGCCCTGGCTGATGTGGCTCAGTGGATTGAGTGCCAGACTGCAAAGCGAGGGGCTGCTGGTTCAATTCCCAGTCAGGGCACATGCCTGGGTTGCAGGCCAACAAGTGTGTTGCCTTTGCCAGATTTGCCAAGGTCAGCCAGCTGGTTGCTGAGGTAGAATGGATGTTCTGGGCAACTGCTTTGTGGTTTGGAGTAAACTGCATGCATCACCAAAGGAAAGACACCAGTCACTCTACCAGCCCCCGGCCATAAAAATCCACTTTCAGCTACATCAGATTTATTCTTTGTTGTATGGAGGGAGAAGGGTCAATGTCAGCCTTGGGCCATTTTTACTGCTTTTGTGCTACTGGTCCTCAGGCCAACCAGTGCTTAGGTCTTCAGACAGGTCTCAAAGAGGCTTACAGACAAACCTCAGACTCCGCAGGTTAGTTTCAATGAGACCCTCACCTAGATCCTCAGACAGATGTCAGCCGGGCCCTTTAAGGTCATGATCAGAGCACAGACCTGCATCAGGAAGCTCCTTCCCACCAGCGTCTGCGGCCATACCACCCTGCATGCGCCCGATCTCTTCTGACCCCAGAAAAAACCTCTTCCTCTGACCTCAATGCTTCTTCAAAGACATCTTCCCATCCACACCCCTGCAGGAGGTCTGTCTCGGGCCAGCAGAACTGTCTAGGCGTGCGTTTGTGGGTGCAAAGGCCTTACTGCGGAGGACTAAGGGTGCTGGAGTGACCATGGCAACCGGCTGGATTTCCTGACTCAGAGCAGGTGGGACACTCAGCCTTCCCCGGCTGATTGTTCCTCTGGGGATTCTGGTAACCGAAGTGGCCCTCTCCATGGAATCAGGAGTCAGAGGGCAGAAAGGAGGGGGAGAAAGCTGCTCCAGTGGAGGACAGAAAGAGTCTGTGAGGGGAGGAGGGAGGTGACAGGAGCAGAAAAGGTGGCCCAGGCCCTTTCTCTGAAACTGTTTTCCTGGGAGCCACCCGTGGGCTGTGGCACCATGGTCCAATGTTTACAGGATCCAGTTGTAACTGGGAAGTAGCATGAAATCTACTTCTGTGTCCTCGGCACAATCAGGCCCATACCTGGCCATCATCTGGTGTTGCCACACTCCGGAGTCCAGGATCCAGGATCCCAGGAAGCCAAAGTACATATTCCCTTGTTTGTACTTAACCCCGACCACCGCCTGCCACCTGCATGCACAGAGCAGACGTGCACACAGGCCCCTGGGCATGAGGTCCTGGGGGCAGCGGCAGGGGCGAGGTCTGCACAGACACGCGTGCAAGTGCTCAGCCTCCAGTGCACACGGGCACTGGGCAGCCACCACCCTCCACGGCTGCCTCTTGTGCTCACTTCCCCCAGCTCCCTGCTCCCCGTGCTCCTGTGGTTTAATTTTGCTGAACACCCAGTCCCAACCCCATGTTAATTGGTTTTACTCCAGCCTTTTGTACCTCCCATTAAATGAGGAAATGCCACCCATAAAAATTTAATTTTAAAAGCTGACTTGTTTGTTTTATATTGAAATTTCCCAGGCAGCTCCAGCAGAGAAAACAGACACATTTTCGTTTCATTAAAGCAACTTAGTGAAGTTTTTTTTTAAAAAGCTGAGAAATTAGATTTAAAAACAGAGCAAGAAGCATTTAAAGAAAATGGATGAAAATGAGCTACCGCAGAGGGCGGCAGAGATCGCCCGCTGCTCCACCGCTGCCCGCCTGCGCCTCCTGCAGTGGGACATCCGAGCAGAAGGGGGCATCAGTGGACCCTCTAGGCTGACGCCCGGAAAAGGCTGGACCACAGACTCTCTTTGAAAATTGGCCCACTGGGCATCCTAGAAGGAGGAGGCTAAAGGGACTTCACCCCAGGGCCAGCAGCATCCTCTTCCTCAAGGACAACCTGCACGATGGTTACACCCAATGGTTGATCCTGGATCAACCACTTACCAGCTGTGTGATGGAGGGCAAGTGGCCTCAGTTTTCTCATCTGTAAAATGGGAATAATGACGTTACTTCATTTAGAGGGCAGTTGGGAGGATTAAGTAGGATATACCTTGAAAACACTTCAAACAGAGCCTGGTATTCAGTAAACACTTAGTAAATGTTAGCTTTTGCTATCTGCTCCTGCTGCTACCCTTCCACTCTATGCTCCTCAGCCCTCAGCTGCTTGCAGCTGGCTCCCTCCCTCGCCTACACATTTCCTCACCACTGAAAGGCCTTTCTAATGATGTCCCTAAGCTAAAGACAGCTGAGAGAGGTCAGGAGAAGATCTGAGCAGAAGCTTGGAACCCCCGTTCTACAGCACAATTCTCATGGCCCAAACCAGTTCATTAAGATTATATAACCCTTCCAAGGAAAGCCAGATTCCCTGGGTTCAAATCCCAGCTCCACCATTTACCTGCTGTGTATTCTCAGGCAAGAGTCTTCTGGGCCTCAGTCTCTCCAATAATAAAATGGGAACAATAACTGATCAGCCACATGTTGTCATGAAGATCCAATCAAACAAGCTCTGTAGAGTGCCCAGCACAGCTGAATTCGCAGTGAATGGCCGCTGTGCTGCATCATGTCTGGGGAACTGAGACAGTGGAGGTGGAGAAGGGGTGGGACAGGTGGTTCCATAATAGAGTGACCTCACCTCCCACTTCCTGGTTGTTGCCGTGGGGAAATTATTAATGGTGCTTCCTTCCATTCTCCAAAGTGTTCTACTCTGGATGACTAACATTAGGGGCACCCTACTTCACATCCCCCGCCCCAGTGAGCGGCCTCAGAGCCTGCCCCAGGGTTTTGGGAAAGGGTCCTGACCCTGGGCCTGTTTTCTAACACTAATCAATGCTAACCTGGGAGTCTAAACTCACTGGTGGCTCAGGGTGATGAAGCTCATAGCCTCACGCATCAGGATAAAGGGACAAGGATGGGGGAGAGGCCTGGGGAAAAGTCAAGGGTGCTGGGGATGGCATCTGGGATTCCTGTCACCGGCTCTGTGGCTCAGAGAAATTTACACAACTCCTGATCCTTAACTTCCTCTTCTCTCCAGAAGGGAATTAGTAACAGTACTATGTTACCAAAGATTGCAAAGATCAAATTGAACCAGTGGATGGAAGTGAAAGTGGTTGTAAACTGTCAAGCGCTGCTCACAGTCTGATGAGTTTCCTTAGGAGGTCGATGACATCTGCTTCAGCCCCCAGAGCGGCATTTCCAGCTCCTGTTCCTGGAAGTGACCAGAGATGGGGGCATGAAGAGTCACAAAGAGGCACAAAGCAGGAAGGGGTAGGGCTGTCTGCTCAGTTCCTTCGCACTTTGAGGTCCTATAACTCATCGCCTGTGTCCTGCAGGCACTGACCCACTTCCCAACCCCTGCCCAGGGCCCTCCGGCCCCCCTCAGAGACCATTCCTCCACGCAGGAGCAGCTGCGGTCCAGGCTTCGCCCCTCTTCAGGATGGAAGGTGAGCAAGCTGCCTCGTGGGCTGCTTCTCAGAAAAACTCAGGGAAGACATTTAGGGGCTGAAAATCAGCACCTTTTCTCTTCTAGGCAAAATTCTTTCCCGGTGGTTCCAAAATTGTACTCCAGGACTAAAAGACAGTTCTGAGAGTGGACCCAAGTGGGTGGGGCTCCGGGTTGTGTCTCCCTACCTCTTCTCTCCCTCTCTCTCTCTTTCTCCTCTTCTCTCTCCTTCTCTATTTCCCTTTTTCCTTTCTCTCTACATCTGTCTCCTCTCCACTCTCCCACTCTCTTCCTCTCTTTCTCTCACTTCTCCTCTGTCTCCACCTCTCTCTCTCCAGCCAGAGCAGCTCTATTTTATAGATTCCTTCCAAGATTTTGCTTGCACACAATTTTTGCATCTTTAAAAAAAAATTTTCAAAAACACTGTTCTGCAGTTCCTCTTCTCTTTCCTCCTCCCCTCCTAAATCCCTTAGGTGCAGCGGAGGAAGGGAGGCAGCTGCGTGGGGCTGGGGGAACCCGGGAGGGCCTGAGCGAGGAGTCAGAGCCAGGGATGGGCCCAGTGGGGGGAATCGAGGCCTGGCTGGGCGAGGAGAGCGTCTGTCACAAGGGACAGCCTGGCCTGCAGTGTCAAAGTACAAATGGGACAAAGAGGTGTCCACACATGGGACAGCTGGTGTGGGTGTCAGAGCCCAATCAGGGCAAGCAGGGCAGCCACCTGGGGGGATGGGCCCAGCGCAGGAAATTAGAGGCCCAACTGCGTGAGGAGGGTTCAGCTGAGAGAGGGAGTCGGGGCCTAAGAGCGAGGAAGGTGTCTAAATGCAGGGAGAGGGTGACCCTGCCTGGGCTGTCACAACCCGAGAGGGGGCGGTGCAGAAAGAGGGGCCACTGCCCAGATTATCCGTGAATCGAGCCTCAGGCCCTGCCTCCTTCTCCACCTGCTGAAATCCTTCCAAAAGCCAAAGACCCGGAGCACCTTCCCAAGTCAACTGACATCAAATATTCACCGAGCACCGGAGGTGTGCTGGGCAGCATGCTTGGCGCTGGGGGCGGGGTGGGGGGCAGGAATGGAGCACAACAGGCAGCCCAGCTGCGAGGATGGACATGGAGCCACCGTTCTAGGATGTGAGTGATGAGAGCATGTCGGGGGGCAGGGGAGGAACAGCATGACCCGTGGTGGGAGGAAGGGGGTGCACAGAGAGGACACCAGCTGAGGAGTGAAGAAGGAAGGTGAGTTTGCCAAGTGGAGCAGGAGGAGGGTGGCAATGACTCTGGACCCTGCTTCTCCCCCACTCGTCCTCACCCACCCAGGTTCATCCCAGCCCCAAAGGCCAGAGCCACCAAGAACCTCACAAGAGGCCTTTCCATCCTGGGACCCCAGGGACTATGACCTCGTCCTGGCAGGGCGTTTCAGGGGGCTGTCTCGCTCCTTTGTCCAGACCCCACTTCAGGCGAGGACTCACCAGGATGGGAAGGTCTCCCTTCTACTTTCCTTTTTGAGGTCCCACATCCATCTTAATTGAGAAATACTGCCTCGTGTTTAACTCGAATTCCCCTTGCTTTCTCTATTCTTAGGAGAAATGACTAGCCCTAGCCGCGTTGCTCAGTTGGTTGGAGCATCGTCCCGAAAGGGTATGGGTTTGATTCCGGGTCAGGGCGCGTGCCTGGGTTGCGGGTTTGGTCCCTGCCCAGGGTGTGTTCGCGAGGCAAGTGATCCCTCTCTCTCTCTCTCTCGCTCTCTGCCCTTCTTCTCTCTCTAAAATCAATGAATATATCCTCGGGTGAGATTAATTTTTAAAAAAGAAAAATTATTTTTCAAAAGAGAAGAGAAATGGCTGAGACCCTTCGCCAGTCCCGCTGAGACACTGATCAAATATGTCCCGGGAGAACGCGGGGGTGGGGGTGGGGCGCGACAGTGACCAGGTCAGTGAGTTGGTGGCTGCACCAAAACCCAGCCTCGAGCAGAGGCTCTCTCCCCTCTCCCCTCTCCCTTGTCATTTTTTTCTCTGAAACCCTAATCTACCATCCTTCCTTCGAGGCCCCCGCTGCCCTTCGCGCGCTCACGTGGAAGCCCCGCTCAAGCGCCCCACCAGCGCGGCGGCCCTCAGTCTGTCTTACCCACCCCCCACCCCAGGGTGCCCTGTTAGCGTCGGAAACCTGCATGGGCCCCACTCTAGGTAGTCCCTTCCATTTGGGCTCAGGATGACCCAGCGCAGCCTGTAAAAAGGACTGCCTGGACTCCAAGTGACCTGATTTTTACACTTCAAACGGCCCCAGAAGTTGAGATCAGGACCACTCCCACCCCACCCCCACAGAGTACTTCCTTTTGTTCAGAAAAGTGCCAATAATGTACCCGGTGCCTGCCTCCCTGCGGTTACCAGGAGGGGGCGCCATAGGCCAGCCCACGGGTCGTGAGATCTGAGGCCCCGAGGAGCCAGGTAGGGTCTGGAGGGCCCTGGCAGCCGTGGGGTGCGGGGCAGCTGGGGGCGCTGCCGGTCGCAGGCCACACAACCCCCGCCAGCCCCGACACGGGAAAAGGAGTGGCATCGCGTTCTGCCTAGTCATCGCCTGCGAAGACTAGCGTCACCTCTGATGTCAGGGCTTCAAGGGGCTTCTTTCCAGCTCCGGCCTCCAGGAAGGGGCGTAGCGGGGCCAGAGGTTACACAACTTCCCCAAGATCAGGATGGAGGAGAGAAGCAGGCCTGAGGGGTTCAAATCCGGGTGCGTGGGCGCCTGACGCGGGGGCCCAGCGCCTGCCAGCACGGTCCGCAGGTGGCCGGGCCCCAGGTCCCGCCCTTCACAAACCACAGTGAGAGCACCACCGGCCCTAGCCTAGCTTCCCTTTTTCTCCCCTCTAACGTCGTAAGAGCTCCTTGGCAGCTTTACAATTTTTAAAAAAAGAGCCTCCTGAAACCACAAATGTTTTTTAATGAATTCGGGTCCCCAATTCTTAGAGTGGGGTCGGGAGGCGGAAGATGACGGTCACCCTTTCACTGCAAACGTTTACAGGTAAGGGCGCAGGCCCTTCACCGACCTCCAGAGCCCGCGCTGGCCTGGCGGCAACAGGAGGCTCACCGCGTCGTCGGGGAGTCGGGAACGACCTCCTTTTGAAAACTCACCACCGGTTCTTACCGTCTTAGTGTTTTGAGTTCCGTCCATTATAAGAAACCTCCTTTTGAGGATGGGCATATTCAAATCCACATGTTGTCCCCTCAGAACAGACAGCTCTATCCAAATTCTCTTTATGGAAAAGGAGCTTCTTATCTATTGAAGGAATAACATCTCTTGGTAAGTGGAATGTTTTATCCCCAAGCCAAGAACCTGCTGCTCTGAATTTATTAAAAATGGTTTAATAGCTTGTCTCTCTTCCATTTCAGATGCAGCAAGAATAGCAGTGACAAGATGGAATGTCACTTGCTGATGGATTCAATAGATTGAGTATGGCTTCACCAAGGAAAGAATGTTGGATTAAAAAAAAATAATTTAAGGGAAAGAGGTGGGGGGGAGGCAGAGACAAATGTATTTAAAAAGTAAATAAATTAAAAAAAAATTAAAAAACAATTTATTTAGATAGGTTTCTTTTAATTCAAGGCAGATATTCTAATGGCACAAGTGTAAGATGAAATACAGATTGTCAAAAAAAAACCACTTCCCAAATCACATACCTCATCTTGCTAATTCAAATAGGCTTGAATAACAACTTTTCAGAAAGAAGGATGCATTAAATGCACACAGTGATTGTAAGAAAGTCCCAATTTCAGTAATACTCATTTTTAAAGTATACTTTTTAAAAAATATTTTATTTATTTTTAGAGAGAGGAGAAAGGAGGGAGAAAGACAGGGAGACAAACATCAATGTATGGCTGCCTGTTGTGTGCCCCCAATTGGGGACCTGGCCCACAACCCAGGCATGTCCCCTGACTGGGAATCGAACCAGTGGCCTTTCAGTTTGCAGGCCGGCACTCAGTCCACTGAGCCACTCAAGCCAGGGTTAAAGTATACTTTTAAACAGAGGAAATATGGATACATATTTGTTGACTATAATATGTGTACACATACCCAACAAGGATTTTTATCAGTCTAACATTTGTTGCTGAAACTGAGAGCCTGAAGCAGGAAGACTTTTCCTTGTGGGCCGGTTCTGGCAGTCAGAGCTGGTGCTCAGCCTCTTGTGATCCCCACGGTCCCACTCTGGCCCTTGGAGCCAGGCAGGGTTTGTGCTGCTGCTCCCACCTCTGCCCCTCTGAGGATGCCGTCTCCAAGGTCAGGATCCACAAGTCCTCACTATCCTTTGTCCTCCACAAGTTGGGCTCTGGTCTCTCCCTGTCCCCTCAAAAGTATGGCAACCAGAATTGAACACAACCCTCTAGTTATCACCTCCCTCTTCCTCAAGCTTATATCTCTATAGATACAGCCCGAGGTCACATTAGTTTAGGGCTAAAAATATGGTACAATATTTTTATACCGTAAGATATTGAGGGCAAGTGAGTGACCCAAGGAGGCAGAGCCACAGGTAGTGAAGTCAGGATTTACACTCTTAACCCCCTCAAGTGAACCCGAAGTGTTCAAGGGGCTTTCCCAGGGGAATGCTTGTTTTTAAATGCAGTACTAGCCTCTCTTTCTACGTATATATTTTAACCAATTAATAAATACTAATTTATTTATTTTTTAAAAGGAACTGTTTGAGAAACTCTAAGTGCTCATCAAATGGGGGCTCACAATTAGTCCTTCCGTCGCTCCGCTGAACACTGCCAGCCCCTGGGGTAGCTTTGCCAACAAAACAGTTTTCTATTGTTTTATTATAATAACAAGTTTACACACACAATGGATCGCTGGCTAAACACACAAATTCTAAAAAAAAAATTGATGATGAAATACAAGTTAATAGGAAACAATTTTTAATGAAAATGTTTCTGCAGAGTCCCTGTATCTGCATATGGCTTACCCCTGGTTGCAGTCTCACACATATTTGATAAATGCTGTTGAAGCACCATGTAGCCACCAAAATGACTAAATTGGGTCCCTACTTTACACCTATGCCAAAATTTATTCCAATAGACACACAAAAAATTATACATAAAAATGAAACCACAAATGTGCCAGAAAACGATGGGAGAATTTGTGTCAGAATTTTAGAGTAGAGAAGGCTTTATAAGTAGCACCAAAAAAAAAAAAAAAAAAAAAAACCCAAGCCATAAAGAGAATGATCTGTTTGTCTACATAAAATTGAAATTTTTTTCCTGAGTAAAAAAGAAAAGAAATTCATATGCAAAGTCAAAAAACAATTGACTAACAGGAAAAGAAACATATCATCTTTAAAGACCTACAAATTTCAAATCAATAAGGCTAAAACACCAATAATTCAATAGGAAAAAAAATTGGCAAAAAATGTAAACAACTAGTCACAAAAAAACCAATATAAATAAATCAGTCTTAAATATATGAGAAAAGTGAAATACCAGAAAAATGAGATGGCATTTTTCATCCTCTAGAATGGCAAGGATCAAAATATCTGATGTGTTGGGAAGGATATGGCAACATAGGCTATTTTCAGCATTGCTGGCGGGAAGGTACTGGTATGATTTCTTTGAAGAACAACTTCGCAACATTTTTCTAAAATACTAAATGCTCATATACTCTTTGTTGTGAGTTGAACTGTGTCATCGCCCATTCTCAAAATTCATATGTTGAAGTCCTAACCCTCAATACCCTGGAATGTAACCTTATTTGGAAATAGAGTCATTGCAGATGTATTTGGTTAAGATAAGGTCATACTGGAGTACAGTGGGCCCTAATCCAATATGACTGGTGTCCTTATAAAAAGGGAAAATTAGGACACACACCCACACACAGAGGGAGAACACCATGTGAACATCAAGGCAGAGATGGGGTGATGCGCCAAGGTACACCAAACATTGCCAGCAAACCGCCAGACTCTATGGGAAAAGCCCGGAATAGATTCTCCCTCACATCTTGCAGAAGGAAACAACCCTGCCCACACCTTGATCCTGGACATCGAGCCTCCAGAATGTAAAATAATAAATTTCTGCTGCTTAACCACCCAGTTTGTGGTATTGTGTTATGGCAGCTCTAGCAAACTAAGACACCCTTTGATCCAGCTAGATGAGTTATCCTACTACTCATGTATTTGCACAATTGCACAGTGGTGAGGAGTCCAGGGTCTACGCAGCAGTATTGTTTGAAATAGCTAAAGATCAGAAACGGCCTAAATGTCTATCAGTCAAAAATGGCCTAAATAAACCTCACGATGGAACAATTTTCAGTGGAATATTTTTCAATAATGAGGCCATGTAACATGCATACTGATTGGAATTGTCTTAAAGGTTTACTATGAATCGAGAAAAGCAAGGTGCAGTTGGTTGTATGGGGCGGGGGGGTTGTATACAGGTTGGTTTGTATAAAAATAAAAAGAAACAAAGCAGCATATATATGTGCGAATATTGGTTGTAACAGTGTGGATTCTATCCAGAAGGATACATAAGAAACTGCTAACTTCAGTTTTTCCTGGAGAGCAGAGTCATTTTAAGGACCATGGAAAGAAGATTATGGTTCTACTATAAACACACCTGTAGTTTTTTAATATGTTACATCGTTTATGTATCACCTGTTCAAAAAAAAATCTTATGTAGAACACCAAGATGTCTCTAGTACTTCAAAACTCAATACTAGAAAGAGAAAATATAGCCATTTTAGCTTTTCATCTTTTGGAAATAACAGCTATTCATACTTGAAATGGGTTATTTGAAGAGATGATATCTTCTCTCTTATCTCCTCGTTTAGAAACAAAGTACAAAATTTGCTTTCAAAATAACTAGGTAAATCACAAAAATAAAGCAGAAGATGCAAAAATTCTAAACTCCCACGTACTGAAAGCAATTATATCTATTTTCTAATTCATAGCATGTAGTTAAATTTCAATCTATAAAGATAATTTCAGCATACATTCAGTCCCCAAACCAAGCCTGATGAAATATTTTAAATTTATTTGTCTATAAATCTTGATTTTTTCCTCACAAAAGTATTTAAATTCTATTAACAGTAGGCATCATTTATAAAATGAGTCAAAAGTAGCCTTTAAAAATAATAAATCTTTTTAAATATAAACTTTTAATACAATCTTTGGAATCAGACTGATCTAAAATAAATTTTCTCACTCTGGCTGGTGCGGCTCAGTGGATTGAGTGCCAGCCTGCAAACTGAAACGTTGCTGGTTCAATTCCTGGTCAGGGCACATGTCTGGGTTGCAGGCCAGGTCCCCAGTTGGGGGCATACGAGAGGCAACTGATCGATGATTTTCTCACATATTGATGTTTCTCTCCCTCTTTCTCCCTCCCTTCCCCTCTCTCTAAGAGTAAATAAATAAAATCTTTAAAATAAATTTTCTCAATCTTCTTTAGCTTGCAAAAATGATATTATTTATTCAAAAAAGGGCTTGTAAGGTCTTTGATTGCTGTGAAAACAACATGAGTGTCCAAACATGTTGAGAAATGCAACCTGGGCTCAGCGCGTATGGTTGGCTGTGCAAGCTGTGAACCGCACAACTCCAGGGGGCACCATTCAGATCATAACCCAAACTGCGCAGCGCACCACCTGTACAGTTGTCCATACCCACCCCGTGGCTACTGAAAACGTTGAGGAACCATGGAAGGCTTTGGGCAGTGGAGGGGAGGTGTCAGAACCAAGGTCACATGGATTCTGAAGCCAGAATCTCATGCATATAGCCTCTCCTGACTCTAGGCTGGCCTCCCTGTTGTAAGCTCTGGCAACAGAAAGATCCTCAGTGCCTTGGTTTTCCTAAGGTCAGGGAAAGGGCCCATCTGCCAGGGCCCACAGTCACTTTCTTGGCCCATACAACTCAAGTCCTCTCTAATCACTGGGCAGCTGCAAAGGAAGGCCAGGAGAAAGAACCTCACCACACTCTAAATCTTTACTCCTCACCTAATGGAGGCGGAAGGGGCTGGCACAAGGGGCGAGATAGGGAGGGCTGAACTTAAGTGGCATTCAGGACATTTGGCCTCCAGAACCAGCTCTACTACTGCCTTCTTGTGTGACTTTTGGCAAATCTTTAAGGCTCTCTGGGCTCTGCCTTCTTATTTTCAAAATGAAGAGGATTATTGTCATTCTTTCTCTGTCTCTTGGAAAAAAACACTTAAGAAAGAAAAGCATGTAGTGATTTCACAAGGAATGCATAGACATTCAAGCATGTCAATTAGTATTGTTAAACATCAAGAGTTAATGGACAGAGTAAGAAGGCCCTACTGAGCCGTTATAAAACCTGGAGGAAATCTCATGACCTTCCTGGGCCTTCGTTTTACCACCTGCCAAATGGTAAAACTTGAACTAGATCAGCGATCTGCTGACCTTTCATCACTAAGGTCACTAATAGTTTCATCACTATTTTATTATTTCCAAACCATCCCCACAAACCTCATATTTTGTAAGAATGTATCCCCATGCTGTATTTAGGTAATTATTATATATTTAATAACTATTAATTATTGTTACCCTTATAAAGGATATTTTTGGTTGTGAGTGACAGGATTTATGGGTTTACAATACACAGCCAAAAAATCTAAAATTGGGCATAGCTTCAGGCAAGGCTTGACCCAGTAGCTCTTTCCAAGGCCCTCTGTCTTTCAGTCTCTTGGCTCTGCCTCCTATGCTGTGCCACAAGGTAGCTTCCAGAAGCTCCTGGCACTACTTGCTTTTCTCATTTGTGATTGGCAAGAAACAGTGAGCTTGCCCAGTTAGCTCAAAGAAAAGGCCTAGAATTGAGACTCAGGTTGGCCTGCTTGGGGTCATGTGCCTTTTTCCAACCAACAATTACAGCTGAGAAGATAGGATAGTCTCCTTTGCTTAAGCCAGGCCCCACTCTTAGAATGAGGTCATGTCTGATCACAAGGCTGGGAAATTCCCAGGACTATTAGGAAAGGGGAATTGGGCAGACAGTGCTATAGAAACAACGGGCTTGTGTCCTGTGGCGTGCTTACCAGCCAGTGACATCTGCCACAGCCTGTTTGAACTTCTGACCAGCATGTGAGCTGCATGTTAGTGACCTCCAGGATCTTGTGAGCTGGTCACAATGACAACCCCGTCTGTGGGTGGCCGCATTGCCCACAAGAGCTGACATCAGCCAAGCAGGCAGCAAGCTCCTGACTCTGGTTAGACCTGGCCTAGTCCATCCGTGTCCAGCTTTTAGCTCTCCACTCCCGTCTGACTCCGCACAGATGGCTCATTTGGAAACTGCAGGTAAGTCTTGAGCTCCCAAGTTCTTAGGCCTATGACTACCCTTTTCAATTACGAGGACACATCCATGAACTGGACTTGGAAAAGGGGATGCAACAGAGGCATCCATAGCAAAATATACCTGGAACTACTCAGGCTCACTCATGCTGTGACTTACTAAGCATCTGTGCCAGACCCTGTCCTGGGGATGCATCTTCAAGGGGTCAGTCAGGTAAGGAGGCGGTGGTGCCCTGGACCGTTACAGTGCCGTTTGAGAACACAGTGAGGGGGCAGAAACGGAGGCCCTGGGACAGGGGCAGTCCCCTCCCCTTCCCAGACCAGAGGGCAAGAATGTCCACCCCAGCACGCTAAGCAGCAGGGACCACCTCAGACCTGCCCCATAGTCTCTTGGCTCTAGGGAAGGCCAGGGCCCTCTCTGACAGCTTCCTAAATCACCAAACCCGTGCCCCTAGTACAGATTAGGAAGTGTTCAACCTCCAGACTGGAACCCACCCCTCCGCACACTCCCAGGGCTTTGCAGAATTCCCTCTGACTCCTTCACCGCAGTGGCTCCAGAGTCGGAGCCGGGGAGGGGGCAGGCAGCCTCATCCCTTTGCCTTCCTTAAGATCCCATCTCTTCCTGAATGTTCCAAACCTGGCGGGATTCACTGGCTAAGGGAGTCACAGTGAGCCCAAGGGAAGACTTCCCTGCAACCGCGCTCTCCAACAGACACCTGAGAGCAGACCATTCCCTCTAGCTCTGGTCGCCTTCATCAGGTCCAAAAGTCAGTCACCAGCACTTCTGAGCACCTGTGTGCATCTGATCCCCATGTCTGCAGCAAGCAGGGCCAGGAATGCCTGGGATGGAGAAAGCGTGACTGGTCCTATTCTCAGCTTTGCCTAAATTAACTTGCCACACGACCAAGGCAAGTCCCTTTCCCTCTTTCAGTCTCTCTGGCAATAAAACACAGGTTTCAGGCTAATCAATCTCTTTGGGGCTTCCCCACCCTTATGGTGAAAAATGTGAGCATTCAAGGTCCAGAAAAAAGGGAGCAGGGAACTGAAGGAGAAGCGGACACAGGAGAGCCAGCTGGGCAGGGCTCCAAAGACAAAAAGTCCCCAAGTGTAGACTTTAGACACTACCTCCAAACAGTTATACTTAGTTATTTCCATATACCAATAGAAATGAACAGCTCTGACTGGTGTAGCTCAGTGGATTGAGCACTAGCCTGCAAACCAAAGGGTCCCAGGTACAATTCCTAGTCAGGGCACATGCCTGGGTTGCAGGCCTGGTCCCCAAGTAGGAGGCACACAACTGACAACCACACATTGATGTTTCTCTCCCTCTCTCCCTCCCTTCCCCTCTGTCTAAAAATAAAATAAAGAAAATCTTTTTAAAAAAAAAAAAAGAAATGAATAAAGACATCTGGCCTTATTACCAAAACATACAACCTGTAAGGCCCATGAAATTACATTTTTAAATAAACTTTTTAATTTTGGAATTAATTGTAGATTTACAAAGAGGCTGCAAAGATAGTACAGACAGTTCTCAATTTCAGTTTCCCCTAATGTTATCTCACACCACAGTGCTACGTTGCCAAAACTAAAAATAAAAACAACACTGGAACAGCCCTGCTAACTAAAGTCCAGACTTTAAGGTCCTTATCTGAACTGATCCAGCTTTTCTGTCCATGCTCTTTCTGGTCCAGGATCCAACGCAGGAATCCATATTGCATCCACTCTGCTTGTCCCCTAGTGTCCTCGGGCCTATGACTGTTTCTGTCTTTCCAAGCTTCTCATGCCCCTTTCAGTTTTGAGAGTCTTGGTCCAGTATTTTGTAGAATATCCTTCAACTGGGGTTTGTCTGATGTTTTTCTCCGGGGCTGTGGGTTTGGGAGACGAACACCACAGGAGTGAAGTATCCTTCCCCTCACACAGCACTGGGGATGCAGGATATCCACTTGACTTACCACTGGCGCTGTTAACCTTGATCATTTGGTCGAGGTGGCGCCTGTCAGATTTCCCCACCGTAAAGTGATTACTAGGCACTAGCTGAGGAGATAATTAAGCTGGGGGGGAGGGAGGAGAATCTACATATACTATTTGGGAGATCTGTCTCTTCTCCACAGCTTGTTCTTTAGTCAATCATTTATTTCTACCAGATATGGACTTTAGGCTTCGGGTTATGATCTAACACTGCAATTTATTGTATTGCTCTAAATGCTGCAGCTTTGGCCATTGGGAGCTTTTGGCTCCTGGGACCCTGTGACACACCCCCGTCTTTTTTGTCTTTTTGCGTTTTGAGCACTTCTACCTCTGGCACCACAGGATCCTTCAGGCTCACCTTTTCCCTGCCCCCGCTCTAGGATCTGCCATTTCTCCAAAGAAGTAATATATTTTTAAAACAAATCCTCCAACTACCTTGATAATAGTCCAAATAGAGTGCACTGTATTGGAATACGTGATGAAAAGTGTTCATGTGTTCAATGACTGTTTAAAACATACTTCGATTTTTGTATCTCTATCGTGAAAAGTCTTTTTTAAATACACCAGAAATCTCACTCAGGCTTTGTTGAATTTAACCTCTGCAGCTGCTCTGCTAAAGGCTGGGGGCAGCCTGCCTACCCTTCCTACAGAGGTGACCTAAGTCCTGCATCCCCCAGAGTCTCAGCTGCCCAGTGGAGGTACCAAAGGGCAAGGGAACTCATTCCTGGGACCTTTCCCTTTCTGGCCTGCCCTCCCCTCCCCCCTCCTTCCACCCACGGGGTGATCAGCCTTGGAGCTGTGCAGACCTCATTCAGGCTGTCCAGGTACAGGCAAGTGTCAGCAGAGCACGGAAGTTCCAGGAAGGAAGTTGACAAGCCCAGGTACCGCATCCTGCATGCAAGAGGTAGAGGGGTGTGTGGCTGGGCACCATGAGGTCCAGAGGGCTCCTGGATCCTGGGGTCAAGGTTTGCAAAATCCAGCTGTAAGTGGAGCAGGGGTTTCCCGGAGCAGCCCTGGGTTCGGCAGAAAAGAGTGGACTTCTCAGGAAACAGTAGCCGTTATGAGCCGGAAGAGAGCTAGACTTCGTTCACTCTGGGAGGGCATGGAGCTGTGTGACTCATCGCCCAGTCCTGTCAGCTCCCACTGGCCCCGCGCTGGGCTGCACCGAGCCTGGGAGCATGGGTGGAGTCCCAGCCCAGGCCTGGCCCCAGAGGAGAACCCGATCATGCAATCGCAATCCAGCAGGTAGGAACGAGGGGGAGCAAAGAGGAAGCAACGCAGCTTCTAAGGAGTCCCCGCAGGCCTCACAGAGGAGGTGACATCATCAACAAGATGAATGGAATTGGCCAGGCAGCAGTGGGGAGCGGGGAGGGGAGGACACTCCTGGGCTGGGGAAGAAGCAGATGCAAAGGCACGGAAGTGTCTGCAAGGTGCTGGCACCGTGCCGTTGCAGGTGAGTAAAAATGCGAGGCATTATGGCGGTGGCATGCTTGACCTGTCATGATGATTATTAACCTGAACTCATTACTTACTATTTTTCCTATCTTAAATGTAGTTACTGCAATGAATAAATGCCTGGCGTGGCTACGCTTTCCTCAACTCTAAAAGGGGCTGTTGGAAAGGTGCGGGGTGCAGCACAAGGGGCGCTCAGTGGGAGTGGCTGTGAGCACGTGACAAGGTTGCCCTGAGGGGTTCGGAGAAGGGAAGCAAAAAGCTTCAGGACCGAACTAGAGATGCATGCCCCCTCCTCCTTGGGGTGGTCTGTGGCCTCCGGGATCCAGCAGGTGTCAAGGTAGAGATAGGTGCCTTGAGGAGAGCTGTGCGATTTTCCAACTCCAGCAGCTCCGGGAGCCTGGGCAAGTGACTTCATCTTTCTAAATCTGAGTCAGTTTCCTCAACTCTGTGACTACATTAAGATAGGTACAAGAATATCCAAAGCACACTCTTTGTACTAGCAAAAGAAAGAAATCGTATAAACAACATCTGATAATGTAAGAATGGATAAATAACCAGTGGTATATTCTAAAATGGAATGTTATTCAAGAAAGAAATTGTATAAACAACATCTGATAATGTGAGAATGGATAAATAACCAGTGGTATATTCTAAAATGGAATGTTATTCAATAGCGAAATAAATAAACTATAGGTACATGGCCAATAAAAATGGATTTTAAAAAAACAATGCGGGGTGAAAAAGTCACATAATCATATAGAATGATTCCATTTGTGCACAGTAAAAAAAAAAAAAGCAAAACTAAACAATGTTATTTGGGGATGCATACAAAGGCGATAAAACTTTAAAAATCAAAGAAATGATTTGCATAATTAGAACAACATCCGGGAAAGTGGCTGTTCCGGATGAGGGGGGGTGGTCGCAACGGAGGCACACGGAGGGCCTCAGAGGCACTGGCACAGGTCTGTTTTTTTAGGTTAGGTGATAGCTACCTGGATATTTTATTATTATTATCCATTAAGTTGCACATGTATAGAGTATACAGTGTCTTTTTACAACAAACAATTTTTAGTTACAACACTAATAACGTGTAACCTTACAGGATACATGCCTATGATAAGGCAGAGAAAAATGTAATTAAAGTATTGGCACAGGCAGGAAGCACTCAGTATTGAGTACTTTGGCTTCCTGGAACTCAGTTTCCCCATCAGCAAAGTGAGCTGGTGGCGCTGCCAAGGATTGGTCTTCTACCTGGTGGGTTCCGTGTTCCCTTTGTTCACACGCGCACACACGCAAAGACAGGTTCCAGGCCTCACTCTTCCACCACAAGTCTCCCCTCTGCCCTAGGTCACTGGTGGTTTCAAAAGTGGCAAAAGTGGCACCTGATGCCCTGGAAATAAAGCTCCTCAATCCCGTTCCCAGTCTTTCCAGCTGGGACAATTAAGCCTTTTCCGAACTTAGGGTAAAATGGGCATAATAACCGCTGTCTTGCTCAGCTAGGTCCATAGGTAGATACTGTAAAAGGCTGTGCTCAACGTGGGATCATGACTGGCTGACCTGGGAACCTAAAAGCACACTGTTGGCGGACTGGGTGGCCCCAATGAGTTTCGTAGATGTGTAAGAGAATTCTGTGAACATTCACATAGTGACCAGTGTAAATGCACCTCCACTCCCTGGTTTTCCACCTCCATCATTGGGCATCTGCTCGTTGTACCTGCCTTCCTCTTCTGGTAAGTCCTTATTTCAGAAAAGGTGTGCCTGGCCCTGAGTGTGGCCCCACCCCTGCGGACCTGCTCCAGTCACGGAGTGCAGACTGAGTGTTTCTGTCTGGATCTGAAAAGTGTCTGTCTGGGTGAATCCGTCTTTATAACTAGGAACCTACCTCCAATGATGCGTGGCCCAAACTCTGTACCTGATTCACTAGGTGAGTGCCTGACTGTACCTTCATCAGGTGGAGGCCGTACTTGTCAAGCGTGCATGTGCATGGCTGTACCTGTCCTTGCATCTCTGCATGCACCTCGGTCAGTGGTGCCTGACTCGGTGCGCCTGCCTACTCCAGCCAGTCCTTACCTCCCGCAAGGGGACCGTGTCCTCCCACCCTCTGGATTTCCTCGCCGCCGGGGCCGGGAGGCCCACGAACTGGGCTGTGTTCCGGCGACCCCAGCTCGAGCTCCAGGACCCGCCTGCCGCAGCGGCGGAGCCGGGGGCGGGGGAGGGGCGGGACCGACGACGGGGCGGGGCGGGGCGGAGCAGGAAGGGGCGGTGGCCGAGTAGCTCTTCTCCTACGGGGCTTCCGCGTCTCAGTCCTCAACGCCACCTGCCCGCCCACCGCCCGGTATAAAAGCGCCGCCGGCCTTGCCCCCTGGGACTCGGCCCCATGGAGAGGGCGCCGGCCGCCTTTCGGCGCACGCCGGGGTGAGTTGCGCTCGATGCGGGGTAGGGCTGCGGGCAAGCGAGGGGTGGGGGTGGGCTCCGCTGAACTAACCGGAGGAGGAGGGAGGGAGGGTTGGTTCCCTCGGGCCTCGCCGGTTCCAGGGACCCCCTCCAACTTAGCCCAAGGTGGGGGAAACTAGGGGAAGGGAGATCAAGCTCCCGAAGGGGAGCCTAGAGAGCTCGGGGCCGGGACAACCTCTGCGTCACCGAGCCCTTGGCCAACCAGAGTTTCTCAGCAACTTTTCTCGCCCGTGGGTCTTCCTGGAAAGTTCTCCTCCCCCGGCGCAGGAGTTCGGTCACGGTCTCTGCGTCTCCTGGGCCTGACTCGGAGCAGGGGGCAGGCGGGGCGTGGGGGGGGGGGGGGCCGAAGGCCTCAGCGGGGAAGCCCCCGGCCTCCCTTCCAACCCAGGGTTTCCATCTGAGCGTGCCGCCCCGCAGCTGTCGGGGCGCGGCAGGTCTTCTAGGGCCTCCCAGGACATCTGGGTCCCCTGGTTTGGTGCGGGGCTGTGCTTGAGGTAGGAGGTGGAGTCAGACTGCCTAAGTTCAAATCCTTGCGACACCACCCAACAGCTGGATGACCTTAAGTAAGCTCTTAATCTTTGCGGCTCAGTTTCATCCTTGGGAATGATGATCCCTAACTGGGAGAGCTTTTGTGAGGACTAACAGAGGTAACCTCTGAAGATGGATTTGCATAGTGCCACCAGTGTTGCCTCATCCTTTTGGGTGCGGCAGGGCAGGAGAGGGATGGAAGGGAGCCATTCCCCATCCCTAACCCTTGTGGTTTTCCTACAAGGAGCTATGACAGGTGCCTTCCACCAGTCTGATCTGTGAGTGGCCAGTGGAGAGAGGCCCACCCAGCAAGCCGGCCCCCCGCCATGAGTCTGTGGAAACTTGAAGACAGCCACAGCTGCTCAGTTACCACCAGGCCAGCCCAGGTGCCCCCCACTGAGGAGGCATCAGCCGCGGAGCTGCAGATGAAGGTGGACTTTTTCCGAAAGCTGGGCTACTCATCCGATGAGATCCACAGCGTCCTGCAGAAGCTGGGGGTCCATGCAGACACCAACACGGTGCTGGGTGAGCTGGTGAAACATGGGTCAGCCACTGAGCGGGAGCACCAGGCCTCACCAGACCCCTGCCCTCAGCCTCCTCTGGTCCCCCGGGGTGGGGGCACTCCCAAGGCTCCTGCCCTGGAGCCCCCACCCCTAGAGGAGAACAAGGACAGCAGTGACCTGAGGCCCGTGGTCATCGATGGGAGCAACGTGGCCATGAGGTACGTGTTACTTTTTTGGCCAAGACGTGGCCGGGAATGGTGACTCTGTGTCTGCACCTCTTGTAGAGGGGCCTCAGGAAGAGTTTGGCCTCTTCTCACGTACTAGTGTAGAGGAAGCGAAAGCCCTTTACTGAGGCCCTACTGTGTGCCAGGAGGCTCCCATAATCCTTGTGGCTTCTTGGAAGTAGGTTTCCTAGGGATGCTTTAGGAGTGAGAACAGGGACTCTAAGGCTTGCCTGGGGTCACACTACTGGGAGGTAGTAGAGCAAAGATTCAAACTTGGGTCCTCTGTCCCCAGAGCTCACCTTGTGCTCTTTGTGTCTTCCCAAGAGCCAACACTGTCTGTCTCAGTTCCTCCCCTGTGACATGAGGCAGTGCAGTGGAAGGGATCACACAGAGCAGCAGCTCAAACATTAGAAGGGCCTGGAATCATTTACCCTCGGTGAGCCCTCTGTCCTTACCTGTAAGAGAGGTCTAGCCCAGCCCCCTAGGTGGCAGCTGTAAGAAGTCAGTGCAGTACCTGGAGAGAGTAACTACTCAGGGAACAGCAATAGTTGATGATACTACAATTATTCAGGGTCTGGGACTCATGAGGCCTTGTTGTCTCAAACCTGGGCTCCCATGGAAGCAGGCCCAGCTCCTGAGGCCTTTGACCAAGGGTGACTTTGAGGATCTGGCTCTACATGGGACGGTGGGGGCGGGGGAGAGGGGCGGGTATGGGCCTGTGACCTGATGCTTTAACTTCAGGTGAGCTGTGACTTGCGTCCATTCTGATTCAGCTGGAGCCACCTGGGCTGGACTGGGCTCCCTGGGGCGGAGTCAGGGCTCAACCTCAGGATCCCTTCCCCCCATGCAGGCTTTAACAAGGAGTAGGGGCGGACGGGGCCAGGGGCTTTCTTCCAATCCCTCCAATGAGGGCTGGTGAGTCAGCGCTGGCAGACAGATTGTTCACAAGGGAGAGAGTTCTGTGGGTGTGGACAGGGAGACCCCAGATGCAGGGTGGGGCACAGGGCAGGGCTCTCCCAGGTGAGCTGCCTGAGGCCTTGATGCCCTCGGCCCCTCAACCCCTCCCGCTTCCAGCCCAGCTTAGCCATCTTAGGTCAGTCTTCCCATCTCTGAAATGGGCTGAGCCTGAGTGGAAGGCTGGGTGAAACTGCCTCCCCTATACCAGCGGCAGCTGGTCACAGTATGTGCTTTGAAGGTTAGGGGTCCCTTCTCAGCCTCCAGCAGTTCGTGGCTGGGATTGATCTGTGACTCCTTTCTCTGGGGGCGTGGGCCAGAGTGCTGAGTCCTGGGTAGCCATGTGCTGTGTGTGTTTGTGTCCCAGCAGAAGAAGGAGGGGCCTGGGAGGGAGGAGGGGCAGATTGTGGAGGGGGTGGGCCAAAGGAGTTGGCAGGAGAGGCAGAGCCGCTGGGGGTTTCTGAGCTGAGGCTGTATCTGGAGGGGAATTCCAGCCTCAAACTTCCTGTCTCAGCTGTTTCTGGGTTCCTGCCCTGCCGCCCCCTCCCCCACGAAGGCAGGCGGGCCAACCCCCACCGTATGCAAATCGTGGGGAAATTCACCTCTGTTTCCTTCTAAGGGAATTTTTCTTTAGCTGGGCCCAGCCCTGGCAGATCTTTTCACCTGGGTAGTCTGGCCCTGCCCTCTGTCCTAGGGTGGGAGCCGCAGAGCTGGTGTCTCCTACACGTCTTACCAGTGTCTACTTAGCCAGGCGGAGGGGCCCTGACCTTCTAGGCAAACAGGACCGCGGTGGGGTGGGAGGATATTTGGTTTTCCTTTGCCAGCAGAGCTTCCTCCATTGCAGCGAGAGGGACTGAAGTTCGCTGAGGGGAGCACTCCCGGCCTGGGAGGGCAGTACTAATGCTCTGCTTCTGCCAAGAGAAGGCTCTGACTATCCGCACAGGGAATATTCTGAAGGCTGGGGCTGCCGAGAGCACACTTGTCCCCGGCCAAGGTGTGGGGTGCCCAAAGGCAGTACGCTGTCCTGGAAGCCCTGGCATTGCCTGTAGTCCCAGGGCTTGAAGATGCTGGCCTAGGATGGGGCATATGCATGTACACACGTGCACATAGGAGGTAGGTAGGTGGATGCATGTGCAGACCATGCAGCTGAGAGAGGAAGCCAAGACAAAGACAGTTACACCCTCACGGTCTTGGGCAGACAGCGGAAGACCCAGGGGAAGGAGGAATGGGATGGGGGAAGCAGAACACCAGGTACTGCCTTCCCGGGCCTGGAGTGGCGCCTCAGAGCTAACGCTAGTCCCTCTCACTGCAGTGGGCCTGATGAGGACAGACGAAGGACCTGACCCGTCCTGCAAGGTCGGGGTCAGGGAAGGCCTCTCAGAGGTGGTGACACATCACATGGGACCTGATAGAGGAGCTGAAGTTTGCCAGATGCGTCGTTTTTCCTGTCCCCAGCCTGCCTCTGTCTCTTAACACTTGGTCCAAACTCAAGTCTGGGAGCTTTTTTTCTCCTCAATAAGTTCAGGTCTTCTGGTTGGGGACGGGAAGGCAACCCAGTGGCCCCAGACATGGGTTCAAGATCTGTCTCTTATCACTAGCCTGGGGATCTTAGATGAGCCTTGGCGCTTTGGTTCCCTTCACCGCAGCCAGGAGCAAGGAGGTGGGTGGTGCATCTGGCCCCTCATAGGAGCCGGGTACCCACTAATCCCCGCTCCATCCCCCCCGCGGCCCCCCTCCCACCCCCCGCCCGCCGCAGGGCTGGTCCCTCTCTGAGCATTAACACCCATCGTTGTTAGGAGCACAGGCTCTGGGACCGCATCTCTGTTCCACAACTGCTGCTCTATGATGCTGGCCACTAGTTGCCCTTTGTGGACCATCATTTTCTCATCTGAATAAAGGGGAAGGGAGCCTTTAATGACAGCACCCTTCCTCAGAGGCTGGCTGGTGATTCAGCATTAAGCACGTAGATCAGGGCCTGGCTCAAAGCGCTCAGTAAACGTTAACTTTTATCATGAGCAGGCTGGCGGATGCCCCCGGCAGCGAGGCCCCACCTGGCGGGGATGAGCACTGCCTTCGGGCTGGACTTTGGCTCCCCTGCAGTTTACAGAGACTTCAGACCCGGGAGTCCCAGCTTCACACCAGGCAGCTCCTGTGCCCCCCAGCTGCTCTGCTTCCTTCTCTGCCTTCTCTTGGGGCTCCAGCTATCAACACCCCCCACCCTCCCAAGAGCCACCCACAGGATGTGGTCGGCCATGGACTTGCCTCTTTTGTGCAACGTTTATTCTGTTTTATTTGCCAAATAGGAGTGCCTGAGTTGTTCGCGGAGGGATTAGTGAGGGGCAGCAGTGTTGGGAGGGATCCCCAGCTGACCTCCTCCAAGACCCCCATCCTGGTCCCAAGCCCTTCCACCACACCCAGTGTTATCTGGGACTGCCCCCCCCGCCCCCCGCCCCCGCCCCCGGAATCCCGTGAGACTCTCCACTTCTCTGGACTGAATTTGGCCTCATGAAAACAGAAAATTTGGCCCACTGATAGGGGCCCTTCTTAAGAAGAGCTCGGGTGTCCGGGCCCATTTTTCAGGTAGAAAAACGGAGTCAGAGAAACCCAGCAGCACCTCAGGGCTTCCTTCTGGATGGAGCGAGGTCTGGTCATGAGAACACAGCAGGGGCATATGTCCCGTGTCCCAGCTCTTCAGACCCTGGTCCAGACGGTCTTTCTGCCCTCGGGTCACGCCGTTCAGAGAGAGAGGTGAAGAGAAGACAGGCAATCTAGGCATTTTGGGGAATTGGCAGTCTTGGGAGGAAAAGCAATATCCTTTCACTTTCACACTGAAAGGCTCCTCGGCAGTCTCCTACGTCTGTCTGTCTGTCTGTCTGTCTGTCTGTCGCAGCCCGCCTGCCCGGGAGGTTGGGATGTGGCTCCTTCCCCTTTGCCCTCCACAGTCCCAGCCCCTGGGGTGAGTGCAGGACTGAACTTTAATCCAACTTTAATCCAGAACAATCTGGTTTCTCTTCTGTTATCCGGGCGGGTGCCTCCCCTACCCCCACCCCCGGACAAGGGAGGGGTGGTGACTCAGTCTGCACGTATACATCTGTGTCCCCTTGGTCCCAGCACCCCCGGGTGGGGCAGGAACCAGAAGTCTCCAGCGCCTTTCCCCCACCCCCAGGTGTGTTGCAAGCAGCCTGACCCTCCCCCACGTGGGGAGCAAGTGCTGCCAGATTCCAGGGCGTTTCCTCATAGTTGGGAGATGGAACCTCCGGGAAAGTCCTGGGTCTGGTCATCCCAGGCGCTGTGGGAACCAGCAGGGAATGGAGGCCTCGGGCCCCCAACCTGAGGGTGGTGGGCTGAGCCAGGGCAGGGGCAGCAGTGTGACCTGCCTCCCTCCTCCCCAGGCCTAGAGGATAGAGGGTGAGCCACCCTCGTGGGCTGACCCCCACCCCCCTCTCCCCTGCAGCCATGGGAACAAGGCGGTCTTCTCCTGCCGGGGCATCCTGCTGGCTGTGAACTGGTTTCTGGAGCGGGGCCACACAGACATCACAGTATTTGTCCCGTCCTGGAGAAAGGAGCAGCCTCGGCCCGACATGCCCACCACAGGTGAGTGGCGCCAGGAGCCCCGGTTCTCCCCAGGGCAGACCCTTTGGATATGACCAATGACTTCTAAGCCTCAAGCTGGGACCAGCATTTCTTTTCCCGGCCTGTGCTATCCTCAGCAGCCCTGCTCTGGGTGGCGGTCATTGGAGGTCGCCTTGTCCAGCCTCTACCTCTGACTGCTGGGCACCTCCCTCAGCTAATGGTGGGACGCTCTCCACATCCCCAGTGGCACAGGGACAGCACTGTGTGGAGGGTGAGCCCGCGGGCTCTGGGATCCTGTCTCTGTCCCTTCCGGGCACGATGCTCTGAGCCTCTTGCTCCTAATCTGAGACAGGGTGGGGGTTGACAACCTCACAGGGGTGTGAGGATCACATACATGGTAAGTGCTCAAAACAGTACCTGGCACGTAGTGAATGCTTGATAAATGCTGGCTGTTAACCACTGTTCTTGTAACGGAAGCCCCCCACCTTTGGGAGTAAAAACTGAGTTTATTTCCCTAAAAGCCTTGAGATCTAGGGAAAGGCAGGCTGGGGCCGCCTGCTCTAGGGAAAGTGTCCCTTTCTGGATGGGCTCTTGTAGCTTTGTCCTGGCTACAGAGGAGGCTGAGCTGGGACACATTTCCTGCCCCAGCTCAAGCTGGGGCCCCTTCCCGGACCCTTATGGGACTGGCTGGGTGAGCACCAAAGCCAGACCCCCCTGTATCAGGAACAGCCCTGTTGTCCAGAAGCAGAAAAGGACAAGGCCCAGTTCTGTGCTTGGGACCCTGTGCTGAGCTGACCTAGCGGCCTCTTCTCAGGTGTTTCTGATTTTTAGGCATAGACTGTGTGCAAGGTCCAGGTGCATGGCTGAGGTGTGGCAGTGGCCGCAGCAGAGCCACTTCCTGCCCTGGAGCCAGGAGCCCTTGCACCGGTCCGCAGGAGGTTAGGGAGCCTAGTGGGCCTGGCTTGGGTCCAGGCTGGGCCCTGACTTGCACCCCTGCTGCCCCCCAGAGCAGCACATCCTGCTGGAATTGGAGAAGAAGAAGATCCTGGTGTTCACGCCGTCGCGGCGCGTGGGCGGCAAGCGGGTGGTGTGCTACGATGACCGCTTCATCGTGAAGCTGGCCTACGAGTCTGACGGGGTGGTGGTCTCCAACGACACATACCGGGACCTCCAGAGCGAGCGACAGGAGTGGAAGCGCTTTATCGAGGAGCGGCTGCTCATGTATTCCTTCGCCAACGACAAGTGCGTTCTGTCCCTGGCCCGGGAGGGGGGCGTGGCCTTGGCTCCAGGCAGCTTTAAGAGGGACAGGAGCATGGCCCCAAATCAGAAGGGCCAGGCTGGGCCAGGCTGTGGCAGGGAGGGGGTTTTTGATTTAGGGGACAGAGCAGTGGCAATTGTGACAGGGTGTGGTCAGTGATTCTAAGACAGCATTCCAGGGTCCCAGCACTGGATCTCTGAGCAGTGGACGCAGCCTTCGGTCAGATTTTTTTTTTTTTATCCTCACTCAGACATGCTTATTGATTTTAGAGAGAGGGGAAGGGGAAGGGAGAGAGGGAGAAAAACAACATGAGAGAGAAACATCCATCAGTTGCTGGTCATGTAGACATCCTGACCAGGGACCAGATCTGCAACCCAGGCACGTGCCCTGACCAGGAATCAAACCCGTGATCTTCCAGTTTACAGAAAGATTCTCCAATCAGCTGAGCCACAGTGCCCAGGGCTAGATTTCAATTTTCAGGTTGCCAGCCTCTCCACGGCCTCAGAGAGCTCCTGGCATGAGGGCTGCCCAAGGCTGTCCCGCTGGACGGGCACCAATTTTAGGAGCCAGCCTCCTATCCTTTTGAGTGAGGCTTGCTGTCCAGCCCCCTCTGGCACTTGGAAGTCCTCCTCACATCTCCCACCTACTCTGCAGGTTCATGCTCCCTGAAGACCCCTTGGGCCGCCATGGGCCAAGCCTGGACAACTTCCTGCGTAAGAAGCCGCTGACAGCTGAGCACAGGAAGCAGCCCTGTCCCTATGGTAAGAGACCCAGCTTCACCCTTCACAGCCCTCCTTACTCCTTCCCCTTCCTCTCACCTAAGGTGGACTGCACCGAAGTTCTCCCTCTTAGGAACCACCCAACCCTGCCTTCCCTATGCCTCCCCTGGTCCTAGAGCTCCCCTGCTCAGAGTTCCCTTTCCTCCTCTCCAGGGAGGAAGTGCACCTACGGGATCAAGTGCCGGTTCTTCCACCCCGAGCGGCCAAGCCGCCCCCAGCGCTCTGTGGCTGATGAGCTCCGTGCCAATGCCCTCCTCTCGCCCCCTAGGGCCCCGGGCAAGGACAAAAGTGGCCAGCGGCCTTCACCACCATCTCAGTCTGGCTCTCTGCCCACTGAGCATGAGCAGTGCACCCTGGAAAGGAAAAAGCTGGGAACCCAGGCACCCCCGGGGCCCCACCGAGAGGGTCTGGCCCAGACCTTTCCCCCAGCGACCACAGGCAGGAGCCTGCCACCCAGTGGGGGCAGTGGGGGCAGTGGGGGCAGTGGCGGCGGCAGCTTTGGGCCCACAGACTGGTTCCCACAGACCCCAGATTCTCTCCCGTACTCCTCTCAGGGCTGCCTGGACTCAGGCATTGGCTCCCTGGAGAGCCAGATGTCAGAACTGTGGGGGGTTCGAGGAGTGGGCTCTGGTGAGCCAGGCCCACCCCGTGGCCCTTATGCTGGCTACAGCCCCTACGGGGCTGAGCTCCCAGGCACTCCAGCCTTCTCTGCCTTTGGACGGGCCGTGGGTGGCCACTTCAGTGTCCCTAACGACTATGCACCCCCGCCAGCTGCCTTTCCGCCTCGAGAGTACTGGTCTGAGCCATACCAGCTGCCCCCACCCACCCCGGCCCTGCAGGAGCCGCAGGTACCGGGACCAGGGGCCGACCGGGGCCCGTGGGGTGGGGCCAGCAGCCTGGCCAAGGAGCGAGCCAGTGTGTACACCAAGCTGTGCGGCGTCTTCCCCCCACACCTGGTGGAAGCCGTCATGAGGCGCTTCCCACAGCTCCTGGATCCCCAGCAGCTGGCTGCTGAGATCCTCTCCTACAAGTCCCAGCACCTCAGCGAGTAGGCAGTCCTGGCCGCCCTCCAAGCTCTGTCATGCCGGTCTGTGGGCCATCCAGCAGCCCATTCCCAGCCCCAAGGCTGGCCCTGGAGACTGGACAGAGGGAGGGTTAAAGTAGGGAAGGGAACCCGCAAACCAAAGATACTGTAGGATTGGTTCTGATCCACTCGGCACCTCTAGCTGTCTGCCCGAGTGGGTCAGGAACGATCACCCTGTTGATACACATTGTATCTCTAGTTTAAGGAGACGCTGCCGGTAACGGCTGTCGGTCCGTGGCTGAAGCCCAAACCTTCCTTTCTCTCAGAGGGCGGGGAAGGAGGCTGGGGGAGCAGAGGCCTGGGCTGGGGGCCCTGTGCACCGTCCCCCATCTCCACCCCATCCCTGGGATGCCAGCCTTGGCTGGCTAGTTGGGCACCGTGTGCCTGCCCTCCGAGGGCCCCTCCTCTAAGCCAATGAGGCCTCATCCATGCTCTTGGGCATAAGGCTTCATGTTAGTAAGCAAGATGCTTCTTAAAAACCCACCTTCTGCCCATTTAGTTCACCTGTCCCGTGGCCCCTGCTGGGGATCAAGAACCCTCTGCCCCTACCCTCTCTGCCTCCCCTTTCCTCTGCACTTGGAGTCATCTCACCAAAGGTTGAGACATGTGTAATGTTAATATTTTACGTGGGAAGTCCTTGCTTCCCTTAACCTGTCGATAAAGGACAATGTGAGCCCCTTTACGTGGTGATGGTCTTTGTTGTGCTTGAGTGGGCCTGTAGGGGACGGCCGGTCAGAGGTGTGCGGCGGACCTGCGAGCCCCGCCGGGCGTGCTCAGTCCCTCTGGGGCCGAGGCAGCCCTGCCGGGGCCCTGGGCCAGGCCTGGGGAGGAGGCCTTGGACGTGGGCAGCAGGAGGGGGCGGCGCAAAGCAGAAGTGGAAAAGAGCTCCTGAGACTGGGGGTGGGAGCGGGGGGAGGCGGTTCCCCTTGGCCGCCCTGCGACCAGAACTCAGGATGGGAAGCCATGTGGCTGAGAAGATGGCTTCCAGGGGAGCTGGATGCAGGGAGCCCAGGGAGCCCTCAGGGTCTGGCCCCATCCTCCCAGGCGCTGCTCCAGTCGCAGAGCAGAGCGGGCAGCGTGGGGACACCAGCAGCCAGGAGAGACGATGCCAGGGTGGCCTCCCGGCAGCCTAGTGGAGGTCCTGGCCCCAAACTCAAGAGCTGACTCTGCCACCGATTATGTCACCTGAGACAAGTGATTACTCCTCGCTGGGTCTCGGTTTCCTCATCTGTGAAGTGGGGATTATAATGGTACCTACCTCACAGGGTTGTTGTAAGGAGTACAGGAGATCATGCGTGTTGGGTGCACAACCCAGTGCCTGGCACATAGGAAGTGCTCATTGAAGTGCTCATTGAAGGGGCACATAGTGATGCCCTGGGTGGGCTGTGTTCACGTCCATCCACCATCTCATCTGCCCCCAGAAGGAAAGGGGCCAGGCAGGAATGAATACCCCTCTCCCTCTCCCTCTCCCTCTCTGTCTCTCTCTCTCTCCACATGAAGAAATGAGGTATAAATAGTAAATATTTTAAGTGAAAAGCTAGTCTGTCAGATGATCCCCAAACACCCTCAGCAGGGGAAAATGGAAAAAATACAGTTTTAATAATTATATCTTTGAACATCTCACCTAATTTGTACTTACTGTTTGTGAAGCCTTTATAGCATATATATATATACATATAGTTTGTTTGTTTTTTTAAGAAACTTTTGCCACAGAACAGATGTGCAGCATGTTACAGAAAATGCCACACTGGCGACCTGCAAACTAGGCCCCCACCCCATTCCTCACCCTGAACCTTCTTTGACACCTGCGCTTGAGGCAGGAATCCACACACAGTCCACAACATGCTCATTAAGATGCCTATGCCTGCTGCTTCCGGCCTCCTCGGGAAGTTTATCTGCACAAAGAAATGTCATTGCCATATAATTTTTTTTCCCTATCAAGAAGTGTACTCGAGTTAAAAGGCTATTTATGGGCCTTTGTTTGTTTTTATGAGACAGGAAGATAAAATACCGGACGATCCTGTTCATTATCAGCCACTGGCAGTGCTAAGTGACTTGCCCAAGGTTCCCCAGGGAGGGATGGCGGGGAGGGGGCAGGGCCTCAAATTGGGGGTCCCTGACAGGGATGGAGGCACTGTCCTCTGCCTCACACCTCACAACCCTCTTACCTTTATGACACTCACATAGGAATCCCTCCAGCATGACAGTGATGTGACCACCCCACCCACCTGCTCAGCAACGGGCACTCAGCGTCCCACCCACTAAGCCTCCTCTGTCTGCACCCCACAGTGGAGCATGAAGGCAGTGAGTTCTCAGGAGTAGTCAGGAAGCAGAATAGGGTGTCTTCACCCCTCTTCCCTTCCCACCAGCTAGACTTGAGAGCCCCTACGTGGTCCTTGACTAGGGCTGAACTCTTGGTCATGCACTGCTTCTGCTTCAGGATGTGTATATGTGGAGCAGGGGGGCGGGGGGGCAGTGGAGGCAGATTGTACAGGAGTGGGCAGGAGGTGGCAGGCCCAGGCTGGCTGTGGCTAATGTCTAGAGGCCGTGTCTGTCCCTGCCGGCTTGTTGACAGGCACCAACAAGGGCAGCAGAGCCCATGTGGCAGGTGCCAGCTGGGGCTGGGCTCTGGGGAGGATTGAGTCAGTTCGGTGCCCTGCTGGCCTGAGCTTGCATCCTGTGCTTTCCCGGCAGCCCCGGCCTGGCTGGGCTGGCCCTTCCAGGGTTTGTAGCCTCCCCTCCAGGCCTCTTTCTCAATCTGACTTCCGGGCAGAGCCTCTCAGAGGCTGCCAGGCGAATGCCCAGATGTCTCTCCCATGACGTTCTCCCCACCATGTCTTGCCCCACCCCCTGAAGCACCTTTATGAATGGGGCCTCAGTGTCCCTACCTGTCAAAGGGACACATAGATCCCTGCATCTCTCTGGATGTGACAAGATGATAGCTCAGTTTGGTGAGCAGCAGCATGAGAGGAAGAAAGCCTGGGTTCAAGTCCCCCTCACTGGCTGTGTGGTCTGAGCAACTCAACTCCCCTCCCCTCTGGGAGCTCCCTGGCCTGACTCACAAGACAGCTGTGAAGTTCTCATAGGCTCCTATGAAGAAGGGGGTGGCAAGGCCTGGCTGTGATCCTGGGACAGAAGCTCAGGTACTCAGGCGCTGGAGGGTATCAAAGTCAGGTAGCTGCCCTGCATGATTTCCTCCTCCTTTTCCTGGTTCCAGGAGCTGAGGAGCTGATGGGGAAACCAGGGAGTATGCAAATCCCTGCTCTGTTGGGAAATGATCCTGGGGAGCTCGCAGAGGATGGCCTCCTGCCAGCCCTTCCCTGAACCCTGACAGCCCCAAACACCCCACCCTAGGGCCGTCACCAGCAGGGCCCTGAGCCCGAGTCTTCTCGCAAGTTCCGTCTCCCACACAGGTTAACCCCGCATGGGGGGCAGGAGGACGGCAGAGACCTCGGCCTTCCTGGCAGAAAATGAACTGGCCCTTGACTGGATGAAAATTCCCTGCCCTGAATGTCCCCACCCACTCTGTCTCCCTGTCACCTCACCAGCCTGAAAAAAAACCCAGCTGTCCCTAAAGATCTGGGGACCTAAACTAGGAGGGGGATAGCTCTGGAGCTCCAGGGGAGCACCTCTCCCGGAGCCCCCCAAGGGCTGCTAACACCCCAAACATGACTGGTCTCCCGCAGGGTGGGGGAGGGAGTGGGAAGAGGCCACCACGCACCAATGCAGCTGCCACTTCCTCCCTCTTCCCACCAGCGAAGTCTTGTGACCGCCCCCCCCCCACCCGGGTCTCCTGGAAAAGCCAGAGCTGGTCTCCCTTACACAGAAGGGCAAGACCCCTGCCTGAAGGAGGTGCTGGGCGGTGTCTGTCCAAGGCAGAGTGAGTAGGCAGGAGAAGCTGGGATTCAATGTGTCCCCAATCTGGGGCGGGGAGGGGGTGCCCTCAGCCTGAGCCCGGTGCCCAGCTGGTCCCCAGGGGCTTATACCCCCACAAAAGGTGAGCCAAGGATTAGCAGTTTTGCCCCAGGGCCTCTCAAATCTCCAGCTCTTTTTTTCCCTAGGACACAGGAGAGTGGGTGGAGTAGAGGGTGGTGAGTAAGAGCCTCTTCTGAGGACCTCTTAATTCATGGGAAGGGTGTGGGAGATTTGGCTGAGAGAGACAGGAAGTAGGGCCCTACAATTTAGAAAACCCAAGCCATCCCAGGCCGTGGTATGTAAATCCTTCCAGCAAGTTCCTGGAGGGGGAGTAGGCACCAGGCTGTCACCCTGGGGTGTGGCCTCTTGAAGCCCATCTCAATGCAGCTGCTGCAATTTTAAACTGCTCACTCATTTAAGAGATGACTACAAACCTTGGTGGGAGAAAACATCAGGCAACCCCACCCCCACCCCTGCTGAGCTGGGCAGGTTGCTGGGAGGGCAAGTCAATGGGAAAGGGGCCGAAGGCTCTGATTCTGGCAGCTCTCCAGAGAAGAGCCGCGCAAAAGCCAGGGCCACTGGCGGTGCTCTGCCTGCCACCTGTCGGCGCCTCCTGGTATGACTGCCTGTGGAGCAGGAGGCCGGTTTAGCGGCCTAAGCTATCAGCACTGGCCTCAACACCTGGGTGAAGGGCCTCAAGACACGATCTTCAGTCTTCAGCAGGGGATTTTTTTTTTTTTTTTTTACTTTTTTAAAAGATTTTATTTGTTTAGAGGCAAAGGGAGGAAGAGAGGGAGAGAAACATTGATATGTGAAAAATACATCGACTAGTTGCCTATTACATGTCCCCAGCCGGGCACCTAGCCCACAACCCAGGCATGTGCCCAGACCAGGAATCGAACTGGTGACCTTTTGGTTTACAGGCCAGCACTCAATCCACTGATTGCAGGGAAGGGCAAGCAGGGAATTTTTAATGGCATCTGCAGCTCCGCTCTGGAAAGCAACACTAGAGGTCACAGTCAATACCTCCTACAAAGTTTAAAGTTCCAGAATATCCCAGTTGTTTGGGTAACAAATTCCCCAAGTCAAATTCTCAGGAACTGGAGGAATAAGAAAGAAAAAAAGTAAAAGGAGGAAAAAAGAATACAAGTATTCATTCTATTTAAATGATCTGGAAGGTGAGGTGGCAATAAGATCCCTGTGTTCTAACATATCCTTTGGCTCAGCAATCTCCCTGCTGAGAATTTACCCTACAGCTATTTTTCTTGCAAAAAAGATGGGAAACAACATTCATGCCCAAATAGAGGACCAGTTAAATAAATGTTTGTATACTATACACAGTGCAATATTAAATAGTCAATAGAAATGAGGCAGCTGCACAGAGAGAACATTTTCTAAGCTATGTCACCTATATGGAAAAGCGAGGGTGTAACAGCGTGTGCTGTATGCTAACATTTTTGTAAGAGAAACGTACATATTGCTCATATATATGGGTACAAAGTTCCTGTTAGGATACACAGGAAACTGTGTCTGGGAAGGACAGTGGGTAGCTGAGCGACAGGTAGACTTACTTTCCATTGACCACACTTCAGTACTATTTGAATGTCATTTGCATGGATTACTCATTCAAATTAAATATTTTAAAGCCACCTTGTGGTACACAACTAAGTCATGGGCTTAGGGTGGAGATCTGAAGAGGATTGTATTGGGCAGGGTCTCCAGTTTATCCTTGTACGTGAACAGTAAAAACTTAAGAGCATACACGCTTCCGCTGTGCAGAGGTGTCCAACCCACAGCCCACAGTGGCTGTGAATGCGGCCCAACACAAAATCATAGATTTACTTAAAACATTGAGTTTTGGGTTTTTTTTTTGTGATTACATATCACCATGTATTTAATGTGCGGCCCAAGACAACTCTTCTTCCAGTGTGGCGCAGAGACACCAAAAGTTTGAACACCCCTGGATGTTGTTAATGTGTGACAAGTACCAGTTTTGAAGATCAAAATGGTTGAATATCAGCAATTGCTTGTGGGTCAACCTAACATTTATTTATAAATAAATTGCCTACCTATACTAATGAACTAAGATTTGAGTCTATTTTATAACACAAAGAAAAAATAAATATAAATCAAAGGCTGATATGTTCTCCCACCCCGCCCCCACCCCGGCCACACCCTACCCTGGGGGACCACAGCCCTTCCGCGTGAGGGTCAGAATCACCTCCACCACAGCTCATCACAGCTGTGAGAACGTTTATTCTACAGAAGCAGTTTTTCAAAGGGAACACTTTCAAATCATGAAGCCTGAGGCTTGTAAAATTTGGACATGCTAGCATTAATTTAGATCAACAAGGGGATGGGTCTCAATCCCTTCTTCTCATTATCTTTGTTTTCTGTGCACATCACCTTCTCAGGCACCAGATACTCCACCAGCCTGGGAGAAGCAAATGTGTGCAAAGCCACATGATCCGCTCTCCACACAGTGGGCCTTCAGGCATGAATTTTTAGTGTGGTGATGCTTTAGTTCCTTAAGTCACTCTGAAGACCCCCACGGTATGAATAGCAGCTTTCAAAGTCCACCCTCTCAACCCACACTGGTCCTCTCTAACTTCGCGATGTTTCCCTTCAGTCCCTCCCCTGTCCCCACACAGCTTCTAACTTTTTATTTTGTGTATTGTTCCTGCAAAGTTGCTGTGGACAACTTGTAGGGCCTGAGGACATTTGGTTTTGAGTTTGAATAAGCTACTTCCTCAGCTCCCTCGCAGGAGGGTGCTTGAGGCTCCCCGGAAAGCTTGGTGTAGTCACTGTCCTACGAAGGGACACAAGACACAACGTAAAATGTAACTACAAAGCACCTGGCTTTTGAATACGTCTTATAACTACTAAAAGGAGCGAAGGACAACCTATTCCCATCTTAAAGATGAGAAGGCTAAAGAACAGAAAACCAAATTTACCCAGAAGGCAGAAATCAGCTAGCGTGACTGCCCTCGGCCCTCCTGTTCCTTTTTGTTTTTTAAACCAATCCATTTCCTGTCCAGAAAACTGAAGCCCAGTGCTATTCCAAACCCTAGTAACCTGAAGGCAGGCCCAGAAGGAAGCACCTTCTTGGCAGTCCCGGCAGTCACTCCAGTTCGGGGAGCAGCTAAGATGGGACAACAGAGGCCACCCAGCAGACCACCTCTACCAAATGTGATCAGCAGGTACTAGGAAGGCATCAGCCACCTCAGTGAGTCCCTCTGTGTTAGCGCCTTTGTTCTTTTGAGCAATGACTTGATCAAAGTCTTTACTTTAAAGTCAAGCAAACTTAGAGTATTTTGCCACGTATAACACACACCTTTTTGCCCAAACTTTTGAGGGAAAAATAAGGGTGCACGTTATACATGAGTACTAATTCTGTGTATATATATATGAATGTTTTTAATTTTTATTTATGCTTATACATTTAAAGTATAACTCCTTTAAAATTCCTTTATAATACAAAAAAAATCTTTATAATATAAAAACAAGTATGTAAATATAAATAAATAATTGAATTTTTAAAATTAAAATGGAAGATTTTTTTTTCCCGGAAAGTTTGGGCAAAAAAAGTGGATGCGTGTTATCCATGAGAGCACATTAATACACAGCAAAATACGGTAGTTTCTGAGGTTACAAGTGTCACAAGCATGGTATACAGGTATCCCTTGGTTGCCTTTTTCTAAGCCACACTAATGTCAGGAACCTAGGTGATCTCTCAGAACTTGAAGATCTCCAGTTCACCCGGCCAATTTACCGGAAAACTGGGAGGTTCCCCTCATCGGTGGTAAAACTTCATGGAGAAAATAAGTATAAAGCAAGCAGCCTGACTCGATGATCATATACACAGGGGTGTATTCATACACATATATACGCCTTTAAGTGATACATCTTTCGAAGAGCAGTCCTACTGAATCTCCAGCAAACGCCGAACCATGAGAAAAGTTTTCAGGCTTGTCCTGCGCTTTCCTCAGAGCTAAGGGGACCTGAGGCACCCCACCCACTCCCAGAAAGCAGACACGCCGACAAAGGATACAAAAGGCTTCTGGTTTCTATTGTTTTTAGTTTTTCATTTTTTAAAGGAACAACCTAAACATTAGAAACTATTTCCTTAAAAATCCTGACATTAGAGTTCTGCTACCAAAGACACCTAAATAGCCACAGAGTCCAAAAAAAAAAAAAAAAAAGAAAAAGGTTTATTTGAGAACAAGAGTAAAAGCTTTTGCACAGACAACGTAGAATTGTTTTGATAATCAACGCCACCCACATTCAGCTCTACCAATATTATCACAAATTGAACATATTTTTTTCTAACAAAGATATAGGCATAAGGACTATGACTAAATAGAGTCAAAGGAAAGGTGAGGCCCCCAGATCTTGTCCCTTAGACTGATTCACAACACAGGATTTAAATCACACTATCCAGTCTCCTAAAGCAATAATTCTTAACTTGGCTTCCTATCAGAATCCCAGGGATTCTTTGAAAGGAAATCCCTGTAACTAGGCTATACCCTTGCCCAGAGTTTCTGGGGGTGGGGCCCAGGCATCACTAGTTTTTTAAGCTTCCCAGGTGATTCCAACATGCAGCCGAGGCAGAGCGCCACTGCTCCAGAGGCCGGTAACAATTATCCGCAAGTTCCTTGGCCCATAACCTCACACCCCGGTGAGAACGGGGAGCCATGAGCGCTGCTAGCTCTCATTGATCCTGTATTTCACTCCGTTCAAGAACTCCGTATGTTATCAGCTTTGGGTGCAATTTTGAGCCTCTCCATGTGCCTTAGTGATTTTTAAAGCACTATTTAATCAGGCAAATACCAGCAAAGAGAGAAAAGATGGGAAAAAAAATTTCCGTAAGGCATGATACGAATAAATAAGTGAAAAAAAAAACAACCCTCAGGTTTAAAAGTAAAGCATGAGAAGTCACACCCTGTGATATTTTATTTATACAAAAGAATAAAAATATTTTAAAAGGACTGATTAAAACTTACGTTCTTCAGCTTTTCCTATTCCTTCAACATGAAAACTGCTTCCAATTCAGAAAGATTTAAGGTAGGTAATTATTAAATAAACACTCTGTACCTTTCCCCTGCGCAAAACCAAAGAGCCAAGTTCCCCATTTTATTTATGGTAAACGAGATTACTTTCAGTTTAAGAACATTGGCAACTCTGCAAAACAGATCATTAGATATGTCAGCAGGAAGGTATGAGCTGTACAAAGTCATTATAAAAAGTCCCAAAAGAAAATAAGATGGTAAAAACAACAATAGAAAAATGATAAAACACAAACAGAATAAGAAAACGCCCAGTATTTACAGCCTCCCTCTGAAATGTGATCATTGCTCAACTTTCAGCATAAAAAACAAAAGCAGAGACCATTTCTCTATGGGTGTCACAGATGAAGCTGATGCCGGCCAGTTTGAGGGGGAGATACTCGTTCCAAGAAGGGAGAGATTCAGTTAGCAACTTGCTGGGATTATAACCGTGTCACGGTCTTCCTGCAGTTCTGTTACTAAAAATGACACAAGGTAAATGATCCAATGTGGTCTTATGGAAATGACTTGTTTGTCACCACATTTCAGAACAAACTACTCAGAGTCACAGGCACTGGGTCTGGGAAAGCAGAGGTGGATGGCCACGTACTCAGGCAAGGGATGTCTGTCTTTGTGAAGGTTGGAGGAGGGAAGCAGGGCTCGACAACCTGGAAGCTTCTGCACTAAGAGTCTTCTAATAGTCCTAAAGAGAGAAAAACAAAGTCCCAGTTTATTCTCAGCAGAACATTGGTTTGAACCTTTAAAAAAAAAAATCTCATAAACAACTCTGTTAGGGGATTATTCTGTAGCCAAAGATTCTATGTCAAATGTAGTATACAATACTTCACATCTGAAAATGACCTGTCCTCTGAGTCCACAAAGGGACTGAAACACCAATTCTGCCCTAATTATTAGATATCCTGAACTCACCAGTCAGAAACAAAAGGCTAATATTAACAATTCATTATTTAATCAAAGTGAAGTTTTCTTCAGTAAAAATGTGCAATTCCTTTCTCTCGCTAATATAAAAAAAAAATAAGTACCACCTAAAAGTTAATGTGTATACAGATGGACATCCCAGATTTTAAAATCTGAGTTGTGATCCCAGAGTAGGGACACTCAAGTTCCGAAGTCATTTTTCTAATCATTTTTCCATCATCTACAAAATTACCAGCCCCTTTGAAATGGTCTGGCTGATACTTACAGCTCGTGGTTTTTTGTTTAACTTCAGATCAATCCTGTATGAGGAAAACAAAAATATTTGCATTTTAACTTACAGAAAAGGAATCCAAGAATCAGCTACTGAATAGGGCACAAGCTATAACAAAGACTACTCAGTTAACCACATTCTTCATTAGTCTATGTCATATTTAGTTGTTTATCCAAATATTATTAAGCAAATATTTAAAAACATGAGCAGATACTCTTGCCACAAGGTAAACTTAGACGACTCAAAAAGAAATAAAGAGCAGTTATGAAAGCCATACAATTTTTTAAAATTATTCCAAAATTACACAATAAAGAGACTGAATTAAGAGGGCATGCTCTATGTTAATGTGTTAGCTCTGTAACTATATCACTGATAATCACTGAGACACATAGTGATTATGAATAGGAAAGAGACTAGGAGTTTGTATTTCTGAACATGAAACACAAAATAAATTAAACAAATTTCAATTTTTAAATCTTTCCAAAGCAAAATATCAAGATCTTAAACTATTAAAACCTTCTTATGAAGCAAAGCCAGAAAATCAATTTAAATATGAATTAAAGTAAAAGTTATCTATTTTGAAAGCAATTAAAATGCATAAAAGTGAAGTTTACTTAATTTTGCTGAAGTTATTAAATAAAATGTTACCTCCATCACGTTTTTCTGTTTTTAAAAAAAACTTCCCAGCCTAACCTAATATACATACCTACAATTAAACAGATAAACTATGGGTTAGAAAGGTCTCAAAAAGGCATATTGGTCTCTACACACTAAACAACACAGCACAAATACTAATTCAAATCAAACTTACTCAAAGTCATAATCAAACATGCCAGACGGGCTGAGGGGCAGCATTTGAAAGGAAGAAAGCAATAGAAATTAATATACTAATTGAATAAATTAGTCAATTAGCCACCCTAGCAAGATTTGTAGAAACAAAATAAGCTTTAAGAATCCTAAGCCATAAAGTTTCAAACATCAAAGCACCAAAGATTTTGTGGTTGGGAGATTCCCTTCCCTCAATGGTTTTCATATCAGAAGAACAGACTATGAAAGGAAAAGTTATTTCATTAGAAAACTAGATACCTGCAGGCCTTCTATTAGCTGCCAGATTCAGAGTTAGAACTTGGAAAATATTTAATTGTAATGACAGATATAATTAGAGCATTAGAAGAAATAAGAGAAAGAAGGGTTTAGTCATACAGTGAAAGGTGCTTTGAAGACAGTACTAACAACTCAGCAAAATATACTTGAACTAAAACAAAAGATAAAAACATCATACATTTAAAAAAACATTTTGCAACTTTTAACTCAAGTTTTATGTCCTAAACAAGTTATGTCTTCTCAACGTGGTCTTCCTTTGCTACAGCATTCATTCTAGAAGCCAAGAGTCCAATGAATGCACTTCAGTGGCAGGTGAGTCTTATTCCAGAAACTGCAGGGCCTGAACTGGTGGCAGCGGCTCACTGTTCGTGCTAGAGCCACAGTTACAGAACGCCCGAGTCGGCAGCGCCCCTGTGAAAGCACAGGAGAGCCGACACCCACCAGCGCCCCAGCCTCAGGGATCCAGAGGGCAGCCATCTGAGGAGAGCGCCCTTTGGGGCCGTCACTGCTCACAGGCTACGGTCTGGGCAGACCTCCAAGTCAAATATTAACCCAGAGCGCGACACCAGCTCCTTGTGGGCTCCAACCTTTTGGATTATAGATAGGTGGTAAAACAATATGCAAATGGCTGTCGTTTCCTCCTGGCCAATGTTTGCAATAGTGAAGAGGGAAGAAAGCTGAACATCACCATCCCTTATGCAACAGCTTCACCCAAGAAAACTATAAAAATTTAACTTTCAGCCTCACTTCACTTTGTTCACAAAGTAGACTGTACTACCTAATGAAAACTTTGTTAACAACCTAGAACTCTAGAGTTTGGCATAGTAATAAAAACCTAAAAGAGCAGCTGTAAGTTACTTCAACTTTTTCTTTAAACATACTGAAACTTATTCAGATAGCATGTAAAATATAAAAATTCTGAACAGTGTGATCATTTAGGAATGCTAAAATTTATTTGATAGATTTTCATATTTCTGAAAAGGACAAATTCAAAAGTTATTTCTTTATGCTAAAGTCCCATATTTATTTCCACTTTGCTTTACCCACCACTAAACAATGCCTGGCACATAGTAGGTACTCAAGACATCTGTGGAAATAATTTACTATTGACTTTATCTGACTATATGGGGTGTGGCACATTAGAGGAGAAACAAATACTACACTGGGTGCAAACTCACAAACGTGTACCAAGTGTGCCACCCCCAGCCCCACTCTGTCAGACTCACTACGACATTAGTCGGGGGGCGAGGCATTTGGGCCAGTTACACTTCCTGACAAAAGCCTGCAGAACTCTGAGAACCTTAACTGGCCACCGAGCTGCCAGACAGGCACACTCAACCTTTTCCCTAGAAAGAAGGTAAGTCAGCTCTTCTCTGCTCCCTTGGGGCAGGCCGGTGCCTAAGCCCATGGGAGAAGCCCAGCCAGATTAAACCAGGGAAGTGGTCAAAGGGTCCTGCTTTCCAAACAGAAAACATCATTTGTAAAATCAATAATTAACATCAAAGATCTTTATAAATCCTAGTATTTTTAGAGAAGGAATTAGCTTCTCAGGCCAGGAGAAAAAACAGTAGAAGGAAGCACAGTTCCTATAGAAACCTACTAGGAACCCACGAGAAGTTAAATGCAATGCCTAATTCCATTTTATCATCAGCTGGTCCTATCACATAGGGGAGTGATGTATTACCTGAAATATATAGCTATCTAGAGAGTGTCCATTGGTATCAATAACTGAAAAAAAAGTCCCGGAAACTTTAATGGAATCCCCGCCCCCACTCTAGACACTGAAATAGGAAAAGCATCATTACTATTATAAAATGACACTGGAGTACATTTAATAAAAGCAACACAGAGCAAGACATTTAATTATCTTAACAATTTTAAAAATTATTTTTAAGAAGTTATGGTTCCCTGCTACTATTTGTGATAAGCTAGCATCATTCCTATCACAGTGATCAAACATGTAGCCTTACAAAAAAGAAAAGATATGTAATGTTTGCCATTTCTTATTGCACTTATGAGATTGGCATGGTGATCTGTGGTTTGCAGAAAAATGCTAAGCCAGCAGTCCTCAGCCACTATTTGGAGGAAATGCTATTTCTGTAGTCTAAAACCACCACCATCATCAACAAGAAAACTCCTACAGAATGAAAGAATCAGCTGATTCCAAGGAGGCTTAAACCAGTAGAGTGAATTCTATTTTATTCCCATGTGCCATATCCACAGAGCTAACAATTTAATACCTTGGGTGTATGAAGGAAAATCCTACCAGTTTGTAAAGCAGCCCAATGCAGAAGCAAACTGGAGGACGGGGAAGCCCACCCATCCCTTGCAGACCTTCTTACATGTCCTCAGCATGCAGGCTCCTGAGAGGAGCCGGGGAAAAGCCCACCTACGCACGCCTGGTTTCCATGCCTCCCAGGATGCCTAAGGCCAGGCCGAGACTGCTCGCTCTAGAGACTCTGCATCATCCTCTCTGAAGGCAGCTGTGTCATTTCCAATTATCTGAGTTAAGAGGCCCCGCATTATCATACAAACCCCAAGCGGAGTGAATGCTAAAATCCTCTCTGGGTGACACCTGACCTCTCTGTCCACTGATGTCATTCCTATCTCATTACGCACTGCAAAAAAACACAGTGGACAAACGTTATCTAGGAAGGCACTCTCATAGCTTACAGACTTCATATTGTTCCTCTGATATCTGAAATCAGCACATTGCAGAGACAATAAACACAGAGATATCACATGCAATCAAAGAAAACTTGCACTTAAAAAGGAAATAATGCATCGGATCAGTTCTCTCCATTTCCGAGGAAACACGTGTGGGCAGGGACTGGGATTAGGAGCAAAGGACTTTAACCCACTTTGCAGCTTCCCAACATGGACTACTGACATTTTTCAAATATTATCACACAGACTCCATTTCTATTTCCCCTTTTCCACTTCTAAAAGGATTCCAAATTCACTGCATTAAACAAATTTTTGGTGAAATGAAACCCTCCTACGCCAGAAGCAGTGGGAAGGCAGTCCTCCTGCGTGGTTATGCTTGTGCCCACCAGCTCCTCAACGAGTGTGTTTCATCTGCACAAACAGAACTCTTTCCCAACAGCAACAGAAAGACTAACCCAATCTTGAAGAGCTTTTATTCTAGGAAAGTCCCTTCATAGCAATGGTCATAGAAACTCTGGGCAGGTGTGGGTAGGCTGGGGGTGGGGCACATGGGGTATGGGAGGTGGCCGCTACCACTGACCTGTGCCGGTTTTTATTCTTTCGTTTTTTATGGCTGCTGTGGTGACTCCCTGAGGAAGTGGAAGAAGCAGCCTTCTGAGGTTTCACTCCCTGCACAGATCCATCCAGGTCCTCCGGGTCCTCCTGGTTGGGCTCATTTTCCTGATTGTGGAAGTCTGGAGAAGTATCACTTTCCGTCCCACTTCCTGGTTCCCCTGAAGGGAATAAACACAAACCCCCAGAAGCACCATCAGTACTCCTCAGGCAATCTGTCAGTCGGGAAAGATTTTTTTTTGAGCACTAATATATATATTTAAAGAAACCAGCTTCCCCCGCAGCAGCCATTGAGGAGCAACAGCGATGGCTCTCCACTACCCTGTGTCCATAGGCCTCACCAAGGGCCACAAGGTGGCAAAGAGCATGAGCAAGTCGAGGCACAGCCACTGCCTAGGCGTCGCACCAAGCACACCAAGGTTGTGTGGGACATGACCCGAGAGGTGTATGGCTTTGCCTCCTATGAAGGTCACGCCATGGAGCTGCTCAAGGTCTCTAAGGACAAGAGGGCCCTAAAATTTATTAGGAAAAGGTAGGGACATACATCCGTGCCAAGAGGAGGAGAGAGGGGCTGAGCAATGTCCTTGCAGCCATGAGGAAGGCAGCAGCCAAGAAGGACTGAGACCCATCCCCTCTGTGAATAAAACCTGCTCAGGAAAAAACAAAACAAAACTATATTCCCTATCCTCATTGATCATAACATCTAAATGACAAAAAGATACATAGAATCAAAGTATAGGAGTTACCAGAGTTTCTGACATATATACTGAAAACAGTGTAACCAGAGGCAATAGATCAAAGGACAGCTGGGAAATGAGACCACACAACCAGGATAACCTCACTGCATAAAGGTTATTTGGCCCCAACCAGCTAGCTCAGTAGGTTAGAGCACTGTCCTGACATGCCAAGGTTGTGGGTCCAATCCCTGGTCAGGGCACACATAAGAAGCACCAATGAGCCCTGGCAGGTGTGGCTCAGGTGGTTGAAGCACCATCCCGTAAATAAAAAGATCATTGTTTCGAGTCCCAATCATGGCACACGCCTAGGTTGTGGGTTCGATCCCACATCAGGGCACATACTACAGGCAATCGATCAATGACATCGATGTTTCTCTCCCTCTCTTTCTCTCTCCCATTCCCTCTAAAAATAAACAAATAAAATCTTTAAAAAAGAAAAAGAATTACATATATTTTGGTAAATGTATACTTTTTTTCCTGAAAGGAATTCCTTGAAACTCTTACTAGCTAGGTAAGGACAGGCAAAGACTTTCACTTAACTGTTGAAGGATCCTAAGTATACATATACATTATCTGCTTCTAAAATTTGTGAAAAGGGGTTATGTAGACACTAGGACCAGGGGCTAGTTTTCTTCTTTTTATGTCTTTGTATTATAAAATGCTGGGGAGAGATTTATAATTGAGTAGCACATGGACACGAGAAGTAAAAGAAAGAGATGGTCCCCCAAAATCAGAAGAGAAACAGACCCGGGTCGCAGAAATCATGAAACCCTATTTTTGAACACTTCATGAAAGCAACAGAAGAGGGAGCTCTAGAACTATGAAGCTAGAAAAAGTATATTAACTAATTTGGCCTACTTCAGGGAAATGGATTTCATATAAAAATTAGCAGAAGGACTTTAAAACTTACCACATAGAACCACAGTAACCAAGACCATGTGGAACTGGCATAAGAACAGACATAGAGAACCAGAGAAGAGAATTCAGAGGCCAGATATAAGAGGTCTGTCCAGAAAAGGTCCAGCCTTTAATAATCTAACGAGAACAGTTTGCATGACATTGATGTAACCTGGCAGCCAAGGAGAGTGGACTGGAATGAGTATGCATGAACAACGATAATTTCATTGTACTACTCAGTGGGGGGGGTAGACACTTGAATGAGCACATGTACTGTGTGGCCGTCGCATTCAAAATGACTTGAGTGAGTAAAGCAACAAATCTGTATCAAATTTCGCATTAAGCTTGAACATTCCTCCGCAAAAACTATTCAGAAGGCCACAGATATGGGCAACTGGTGGTTGGCAGCTTCGTCATGACAACATGCCTGCTCATGCATCACGTCTCATGCAGGACTTTTTTGGCAAAACATCAAATCACCCAGGTGACTCAGTCCCCCTACAACTTTTGGCTTTTCCCAAAACAAAAATCACCTTTGAAAGGGAAGAGATTTCAGACCATCGATGAGATTCAGGAAAATACAACAGGGCAGCTGATGGCAATTGGGAGAACTGTGAGAGGTCCCAAGGTGCCTTCTTTGAAGGGGACTGAGGTATAATTGTCCTATGTACAATGTTTCTTGTATCTTGTATCTTCTTCAATAAATGTCTCTATTTTTCATATTACATGGCTGGATACCTTCTGGAAAGACCTCGTAAACCTTTAACATTCATGACCAATTGATTTTCAACAAAGGTATATTGACTAATCTGGCCCTTCTGAATTTGAAGGGGCAATTCAATTAAAACACACCGATGAGCAAAACAAATTATTTATTCCTTGTGGGCCAGATGCCATGGAAGCACTGAGTAAATGGATGAGTTGATCATATTCTGTAAGCTAAAACAGTGTAAATCAAATCAAAGTCTTATGAATGGTGACGGTGACATGCCAGGTAGTAGCCAATGTCCCAAAGTACTGATACGGATATCAAGTATCGTGACAGAGAAGAGAGAGTGAATTATTCAGGGAAAAAGCTTCATTTTTTTCCCTTTTAAAATAAATATGGAACACTTCATGAATTTGTGTGTCATCCTAGTGCGGGGCCACATTATTCTTCTCTGTATCGTTCCAATTTTAGTATATGTGCTGCCAGAGCGAGCACAAAAAGCTTTGTTGAAGGGGTGGAATTTAAACTGGACCTTGAAAAATGAAAAGCCAAAATAAATACCAAAAATAGCACAAGCAAAAGTGTAGAGGTGAGAAAACATAAGATATTTGAACACAAGGTATGGGACAAATGAATCAAACATCATTTAAACAGAGAACTTGAGAAATGAGAGGTGAAATGGAATGACAGGTTAAGAGAACTCGTAAGTGTCACGTTCAGTAGAGGACTTTATCTAGGTAGGCAGTATAAAGTGATGGTTACGAGAACGGACTTGTGGCTTAACCTTCCTACGCCTGCTTCCCCATTTGTAAGGAAGGAATTCTTTCTTTCCTGTGTTGGGTATCTCCTATGGGTGAGTCATCAAGCTAAATACCGGGGCTACCACAATGTTCCTTATTTTCAAGCCTTCAGTCCTAGCTTTAAGGACTAAATGAGAAAATGAAAGTAATGTGTTTGCTTAGTGTCTGGAACACAGTAATTGTTCAAATCTCAATATTCTTGAGATCTACAAGCACGCAAGTTATATTCTAAACAAACTGTAAAGACTGTTTGCGGTAAAACAGTTGTTAGCAGGACATAACATGGCCAAGCCATCAAGAATCTCTGAAAAGAGACATGACATCCAACAATGAATATTTATGGAGTTCTCTGTACAAATCTGTGTCTTAGGGTTATTAGGCTAGAAGTGGTTTATAAGACGGACTGGAGCCCTGGAGACTAGATTAAACACTGTTAAAATACAAAGCGATACCACAAAGTAGGAACAATTTTCTTCCGCGGCTCAGGGACGCAGAAGAGGAGGGATGGCAAAAGGGGTGGGTGACAACATGTCAAAGTGCAGCCGCAAGTCAGCCAACCAGATGGTGCTGCCACCGTGGAAAGACACGAACGTTTGCTTCTCACTGCCATAAAGGCGAACGACTCGTGTGTAGAGCAAAGAACATCCGATTTTGATTAAGTTTAATAAATCTACAAATGAGACACTCTACTTATGAAAAGAAAGGAGTAGCTATTAAATAAGTCAGGGCGATAACTTCGGACGAGCACTGAAAGCCGGAAGGAGGAAAGGAAGACCCCCCAGAACAGCGCCCCACGCAGGCGCGCGCTGCCCGCCGCCGGGATGCGGGTGCGGAGGGGCCGCCTCAGGGTGGTCCAGCCAAACAAACAGGGGGACTGCGCTGATCTTGAAAGGAAACTGGATAAAATCTGCCTGTTTTGTTTTTCTCTTATTAAAAAAAAAAAATACGATGCTTTACTAATCTGTATAAAATTCCCCTTCGGGGACCACGGTAACCCACTTTATTGTTCTAGTTTGGGTACACCTGAAGCCAAAGGAAGCGGAACGGAATGCATTTCTGGGGAAAATTTTCAAAATAGTTTGAAAATCAAATGCCTAACGTTCACAAGTCTAAAATCCATGAGCTCCAAGAAGGTGCAAGCCAGAATTCTAAGAGAAAAGAATGTTCCCTTCATTGCCACCAAAGATCAAAAACAGAAATCATTCCACAAGATTTGTTATTCAGAAATTCTGAGAGACTGGTGAGATTCTGTTACAAAGGAAATACAAAGGAAAAGATACGAAAGGCAAAGTGGACCATTTCTCTCATGCAATTAAAGTTCAGTTTGCATCCCCTGGGTCATTCAGGGACACTCGAGCCTTGAAATTGGCTTAAAGAGGTCCGTGCACCTTGCAGAAGCAGACTTTAAAGTCTTCTCCGGAAGACAGCACAGCACCTTCATCCGAGCCTTCAAGTTATTCTACGAATACTTTTAATAATAAGGAGCAGTACTCAAAGATAATCAAGCACACAGGAAGATTAGATTTCATGAGTAAAGGCCAGGAGAAATAACAAACAAAAACAGATCATTAAGCACTTCAGAAATTGAAATTACGGACTATGGAAATAACTATGCTTACTACACTTTTTTTTAAGACTTTTAAAATGTATTTTTAGAGAGAGGGGAAGGGAGGGAGAAAGAGGGAGAAAAACACTTTCATCAACCAATTGATGTATAAGATATACATCAATTGGTTGCCTCTCACACACCCCCAACTTGGGACCCTGCCCACAACCCAGGCAGGTGCCCTGACCGGGAATCGAACCAGCAGTCCTTCCGTTCACAGGCCGGCACTCAGTCCACTGAGCCACGCTAGCCAAGGCTATGCTTACTACACTTAAAGAAGTAAAAGACAAGTTTGAAAACTGCAGAGAAAGCTATTAAAACCCTACATAGTAGATTTTATCTTTATTTATTTTATCCTCACCTGAAGACACGCTTATTGATTTTTAGAGAGAGGGAAAGAGAAGGCGAGAAGGGAAGAAACATCGATTGGTTGCCTCTCCTACACGCCCTGACCGGGAACCAAACCCCCAACCTAGGCATGTGCCCTGACCGGGAATCGAATCTGCCACCTTTCGGTTTACAGGATGATGCTCCAACAAACTGAGCCACAGCAGCCAAGGCTACATAGCAGATTTTTAAAATAATTAAGTAGAATTTATAGAAATAAAATCGCAATAACAAAAGAATAAAAAGCAAGGGAAGATGAAACAACAAATTTGATTTAATTGAAAAGAGAATTAGGAACTGATACGTCAGGAAAAAAATTACTATTGATAATGCAGCACAAAGACAAAAAGATATTGGGTTGGCCAAAAAGTCCATTTAGTTTTTTCTGTTAAATAAAAGACACATTTTTATTTTCACCGATAACTTTATTGATTTGGATATTTTGAGTATGTTGGCTATCTCCCACATGGCAGATCATTGATAGTTCTCAATTGATGTCTTGATTTAATGGCTATGAATTTCAACTGGTCTACCTGACCGTGGGGCATTGTCTAGCGAGAAATCTCTAGCATGAAACTTCGCAAACCACTTTTGATATGTTCTATCAGTCACAGTATCTTCTCTCCATATACCTTTTTTGTGAGTTTCAGTTGCATTTTCATCTTTCTTGAAATAATAGAGCATAATATGCTGAAAATGTTGTGTATTTTCTTCCATCTTCAATATTAAAATGGCTACACAAAAATTCACCAATACTGATAGTTTTACAAAATTGTTTTTTAGTTTATGGAGATAGGAACAGAAGAAGAAAGAGAAGGAGAGAGACATCGATGTGTGAGAGATATATTGACGAGTTGCCTCTTGCACATGCTCCAACCCAACCGGGGACCTAACTACAACCCAGGGCTGTGCCCAGACCGGGAACTGAAACGGTGACCTTTCCATCCACAGACCAGTGCTCAATCCACTGAGACACACCAGCCAGGGCTGATTTTTTCTTTTTAATTACACACTGATATGACAGCTGTCACAACACAATTTAACAAAATTGTTTTGAATGAAGTTAAAGACAACTAAGTGCTACTAGAGTCACCTTATGGGAAAAAAAAAAAAAAACCCACGAACTTTTTGGCCAACCCAATAGAAGATACAGAAGAGATAATAAAACAAATATAGTGTCTGAAAAGATAACAGCTGGGAATTTTCCAGAACTGATTAAAAATACCAAAGCACAGTTTAAACAAGTCCAGTGAAATCCAAATCAGGTAAATAAAAAATAATTATACTTAGACAGACAGCAGTTAACTGCAGAATATCAAGACAAAAGTCATATCTTATAAATAGCAGTGGGAAGTGGTTATGATAAAAATGGTGAGATAAAATGCAACAAAATTACTTTTCTTTTTAAAAAGATTTTATTTATTTATTTTTAGAGAGGGGGAAGGGAGGGAGAAAGAGAGGGAGAGTAACATCCATGTGCAAGAGATACATCAATAGGTTGCCTCTCGCACGCCCCCTAGCGGGAACCTGGCCAGCAACCCAGGCATTTGTCCTGACTGGGAATCAAACCAGCTACCTTTCAGCTTGCAGGCTGGCACTCAATCCACTGAGCCACACCAGCCAGGGAGCAATAGAATTACTTTAAAGGGACTCTGATCATTTGAACTAATGAACTTCAGTATTTATATAATTCTCCATACTCTGCTTTATTCCAAAAAGAATTCAAGGCAGCTTGCCAAGGTTTACATAATGAAATCCAATAAAATAAATTTAAAGTGAGATAAGGCAAAGAGGAATAGACGAGGAAAATAAGCTGGATACAGTACTAAGATTCAGTCCCACAATGCATGCTATAAGCTCCTATTTGCTTTCTAGAGGGGCACCACAAATTTGGGTTTAAGCATTTTAGCACCCATAAAAAGAGGGAAACAGTTCATTACAAGATTTTCAGTACAAAACAACTAGTCCCTCAGGAAAACAACTATTCCTAAAGGAGATAATAATTAGAATGACAAGCCCTGACCTCTTGGCTCAATTGGTTGGAGTGTCATCCTGTAAACTGAAAGGCTGCAAGTTCGATTTGCAGCCAGGACACCTGCCTAGGCTGCAGGTTTGGCCCCAGTCAGTGAGCATAGAAGAGGCAACCAATGTTTCTCTCCCTCTCCCTCTTTGCCCCTCTCTCTAAAAATAAATAAATAAAATATTTTTTTAAAAAAAGAATGATAATAATCAACATTGCAACATCCTCTTATAATACAAAGAGACACATTTTACAAGACCAAATGTAACTTTACAGGGAAGACCAAAGAACACTAATAGGCTGTACTGCAGAGATGAGGCTCAATCCACGAGGAAGATCCTAGAGTAATGGATGGTCTGCACATGCTTCACAAATCTTGAATACATAAGTACTTATCTCAGTCAAGCCCCTGAAAAGAAGTATCTAGGCCTAGCTACTCTGTGTGAGTAATTAGGTACAGAGCCATATACTAAACTACCTACTAAATCAAGGGCAATATCCTCTATTGGGATAATAGACTCTTGTAAAAACTGAGGAGTCGGACACCTTTCCATCTTAGTTCACAAGCGTGAGATCAACCATTTTCTTTAACCAGTCTTATTAATCTACAAAGCAGATAAAATGGCTCCGCATTCTACAAGTGGCATTAACTGAGAAGAAACAAGATTTAACTGATAGTCACAGCAAAAGAAAAATCAAAAGGACTTGGTACTACTTTGTTTGCCAAAGGATTAGGTTGGCAAAAAAAAGTAGTAAAAATGCCTACAAAGTTTTGAATGATGGAGAAGTACTATAGCAGAAAAATTGGGTAGACGTGTTTTGAAGGAAATAGATGGCTCAGTTTTAGACAAAATGTTTGGGCTTGAGTATCTGAATGGAAATGTACAGAAGACATTTTCTAGAAAATGTATCACTAAAGCTCAGGAAAGGGGTTAAGAATAGAGCTAAAAATTTAGAAATCTGTACACAGAGATAATAATTGAAGTCACTGAGTAGTTCTAATTACCAAACTACCAAAATTCCTTTTCCTCAAACCACTGCCCCAAAGCAAACAAAAAACTAGGTCGCACAACAAGATATACTATCTCAAAGAACTACACGGCCATAATACAAAAAGCAGTTCATATTTCAAAGGGACCCACTGCACAGAAGAACATTCAATATAGCTACATAGAGTCTGACTCAAAAAGTGTACAAGCCTATATCCTATCACTAGAAATTAGAACAGAATTACACTGCATGGCTCACAGAAAATGACACAATTTCGTTACAAAGTAATACTATCTACTTTCCACTTTATATTTAAGAGCACACAGGTACATTCTGTTTGCAGGATCAGAATTTCCTAAAAATTATTAAGTGGGGTACATGGGGATTTTATTAGATAGGTCTGACATTTTTCATAATAAGTTTTTTTTTAACTTAAAAAAAATTCCCTAAGCCTTATCAGGAGTGAAGACATATCTTTCTGACTTTGAAAGCTTACATCAACCTTCTTGTGATAGAAGATGCAGGAAGGAAGGACTTCTAGAAAGAAGACGCAAGAGTGTAAGAGATGCGGTCTTCAGATACATGGTTGGAAAGGAGTTAAAGATAAAAACTATGGTAGCTTCAAAATAAACTGATGAAAAAGTAAAACAATAAACTTACTCTTTTCGATGAGCTGGTCCTGAACTCCTGCCAATGCACTTACTGCCTAAAAGAGAAAACCACTAGTTACTAGAAAAATTATCACAGACCTTAGGAGAGCTCTCACAGACAGAAGGGAAAGAAAAAAGTCATAAAGATTGAACAGAGGTCTTCCTCAAAAATGGGCTACATAAAGATCCCCCCACCTCACTTACAGCTGCTGAAGTAACTGAGGATTTACTGAAGAGACGCTCAGCTTCCTTAAACTTCCGGTTCCTTCGATCGTTTTTGCTATTGGAGTTTCTAAAACACACACAAGGATTCATTATAAGCACCAGGCTCTGTCTATGGCTCAAACTGGAGATGTCCCAGGGACTATGTAAGGAACTCTTTGTTTTTATCACCTCCAGACCAGTTAGATGGACCAAAACAACCTTTATGCTGAATGCCTATGTAAACAGCAATGTCTTCCAATGTATGTCTTCCAATGTATGGAATGTGCTCCGCTGTGGTACATGAGACTACTTTGTTGGTTCATAATCATTTTCATTTTAATATGCGTATATTTTAACGATTTTTTAAAAAAACAACTAGCATAGGCTAGGGATATGAAGTGTCTGTTAAATAAACTTAAATTTTAAAAATTTAAAGAAAAAACCAGGGCTTCTTAGAAAAATGGTCTGGGACAAGAAAAGAGAAAGGTGACAGAAAGGGGAACAATGTGCTCAGACCAATAGGATTATGTTAAAAGGACAAAGGAATTGTCTTAAGGAGGCTCCCTCTGGCCAAGTTTGGGATAAACTGAGCATCAAAAAGAATGATGGGTGTGTCAGCTTTGTGAAAAGCCACTGAGCTGTATATTTATGATTTCTGCACTTTTCTGTCTATATGTCAATAAATTAACTTATACTGAAAATAAGTCTCTATCATAAAAAAAGTGGCAGTGCTAGGTTTAAACACTAATTATTTTTTAAAAATCCATAAGTCTATAGTAATACTAATAAGACTAATACTATACTACACTAATACTGTAGTAATACTAATGAAAGAGATGAAAGGGAAGAAATAAAAAGGGAAAGCTCTTCTTTCAGAATACCAGTAATAAATGTAAAAAAAAAAAAAAGTAAAATTGAAATCACCATTTTGCAACCTCCAGTATAATAACTTATTCAGATAGGAATCAATAATGTATACTAAAACTACTGTATAACAATGGGGGGAGGAAAGCAGTATATTTCTGCTGTCTAAAAGTATAAACTCCAAACTTACATGTTAAATTAAAAGAAAAGAAATAAACTTTACAATGGAGAAATCACATGGTCAAACTTAGCAGCACCCATAACGGGACAATCTGAAATTATGTGCCTCCTGATAAAAATATCAATAAACAAGAGGTACGCGAATCATTAATGCAACATTTCTATCAAAAATGTTTAAAGGATCTTTCATGAGGTCACAATAAAAAAAACTTAGAATTGGGACATTCTACAAGACAATGTCATAAACAACAATTTCACCACCAAAAAGGGTGGGAGACTCTTCTAAATTAAGAAACTAAAGAGATAGCATAGCTAATGCAATGACAGCTCTGACTAGATTAAAATAAGGTAGCAAAGCATGTTGGGACAATTAGAGAAATTTTAATAAAGGCTGTGTATTAGATAATACCATTAATGTTGTGCTAATTTTCTTGGCATAATTGTGGCTAGGTAATAAAAATGTTCTTATTCTTAGGGGATAATTGCTGGCATACTTAGGGGCAGTGTGTCATGATATCTCCTTCTAACTTTAACAGGGGTAGCAAGAAAAACCCCAACAAAGTACAGGGAGATAGAGGAGATATAACCACAAATGGGTAGCATAATAGAGATCTTTGTGGCAATAGAATAGTTCTGTATCTGGATTGCAGTGGTGGTTATAGGAATCTATACACATGATAAAAATGGCAGAAGTACATATATACATTATACTAATGTCAATTTCCTGGTTTTGATATTATAGTATAGTTACATAAAACCAACTGGGGAAACTGAGAGAAGGGTTATGGGACCTCTGTACTATCATTGCAATAGAATGTAACTTCCTATGTATCTAAAGTTATTTCAAAATTTAAAAAAACTTAATGTAGCTATAGGTGTGTGTGTTTATATATATATGTTATATATTATTATATATGTTATATAATATAGTATAGAGAAAGAGAAAAGAGAGAAAGGGGAAACAATTGTGGCAACAAGTTAACAATTGATGAATTCCAGTGGAGGGTATCGGGTGCTCATATACTATTCATTCAATTTTTCTATATATTTAAAAAATTTCAAGAGGTTTAGAAAGTTTTCAGTAATATTATTATGAAATAAATTGTGGCCCTAGCTGGTGTGGCTCAATGGACTGAGCACTGGCCTGCAAATCAAAAGGTCCCGGGCTCAATTCCTGGCCAGGGCACATGCAGGTCCAGTTCCCAGCTGGGGGCGTTTAAGAGGCAACCAATCGCAGGTCAATGTTTCTCTCCCTCTCTCTCCCCCTTCTCTAAAAATAAATAAATAAAATCTTTAACATAAATAAATAAATTGTGGTATAGTTGGCACTAGGTATGGCTAATACTGTGAGGGTGGAACTCATGACTGATTAAAATGTGGAAAATGCTAATAGACCGCTGTTGTGTAAGGTATTATATGCTGTATTTTCATTTAAACCTCACACACCCTGTGCCATAGGAGGTAGAGACTTTATTCCACGGATGTAGGACGTGTTTAGGATTGATTACTCAGTGAAGCTGAGGCTGAGCCAGGGTCCAAGCTCAAGCCCAAACCTCTTTTTATACTACCACTTATTATACCGCCTCCCTGCAGAGATGCTACCAGAAACTTATACAGTCCAAAAAACAAGTATTGGTTGGTCGAGATACAAACACCACAGGCTTCTGGCACTCACTTTTGGTTGGTGAGATACCTATCCCAGCCACGAATAATATTGCCATACATCTGAGTGTCTTCCAGGTAGCTTCCTTCAAAAGCATAGATCTGTCTTTCCAAGTTTGCCAGAGTTTCCTGAGATATGAAAAACAAGGAAATGGATAATGGTGATAATGCCTTTTAAAACGCAAGCATCAGGTCTGACCAAACTGAAATCTTGCTATTAGACTTACAAACTCAAGCACAAATACACTTAACCACCATTGTGGAGAGATGCATGATATGGTAAGGGGCAAGCAGATTGAGACAGTCTAGAATTGCCCTGTTGAATGTCTTTGAGAACACAATGGAACAGAGAGCCTGTCCTCTGAAAAATGCATACATATACAAAATTTCGTATCTATTTCAGAGAGTTCATGGAAACCCAAATATGAAGAACCCTGGTTCATGCAGACTCCACTCCCACGCATAAGAGGTAGGGTGAGCAGCCTTCCAGGGCCCGCCAATACGCTGCCCGGCGCTCGGAAAGGCCGCCTGCACTGGACAGACAGTTGCTATGGAAACCTGGTAGGGCTTCAGGTGAGATGGGCTCCTAGGTGCCCAACCAAGACGCGGAAGGCGAAGAGGGCTTAGCCACCAGGGTGCATGAGATGCTGGGTGCATGTCACAATTCCTAATTCCCTAGACGGAGTGCGCTCCCCTCGCCTGTCATCTTCTAGACGTTCCCAAACACATCGCATCCCTGCCCATCAGAAATCCCATTCAATGAATCTACTCCTAGTCCCCGAAAGAACACACGCCCCTCCATCCTCCAAAGGCCAGAGTGGATGACTGAATCCCCCTCCCACAGCTGCCTCCTGCCCCACCGCACCGAAGCCCACCGGCACGCCCGAACCAATCTCCTGCAGCCTACCGACACGCCCGCCTTCACCCACCCCCAAAGCTCACCGGCACTCGCCTTTGCAGGGCTCCCACACAGGATCCCCAAAGCCCCAAGCGCCATCCTTTATCCATGCCCCCCACCTATCTAGTCCCCCTCCCCAGCACCCACTCCGGCTCGGCGCCCGGCCCCTGGCTCCGGCTCCCACACAGTCGGGAAGCCAAGGCGCCGGCGGGCCGCAGAATGCGCAGCCCAGCCTCAGGCCGCCAGATTCCCCGCCGCAGCGCAATGCCCGCGAAGTAACGGCCTGGCGCGGCGGAGCTGGGGCCTGGGGGCGAGGGGAGGCGCGGGGCCCCCACCCGGACTCTCCCGGCGCTAGCCCCTTACCGCCAGCTCCTGCTTCCGCTTCACGAGCTCTGCCAGCTCCCGCCGGGTGTCCGGGATCTGCGGCGGCGCAGCCTTGTTATGCATCGCCATGTTGGGCTAAGGCGGGCAGCAGCAGCTCCGGGCAGGGGGCGGTCCCTGCGCGCCGCCGCCCGCCAGGGGGCGCCCGCGCCGCACTGCGCCTGCGCGTGCGGCTACCGGAGACGACGGCCGCGTCGCGCTCTGGACCTCCGGTTCGCGCGCGCCCTGCCTCGGGGAGCCTGGTGGTGGGACTCTCGGCTCTGGGTACTACACGCAGTTCTGCCCCTTGTGGATGGCTGATCTTTACAGGCACCTCAGACTCGAAGTGCCTAGATCAGACTCCTAAGTCCCCTCAGTGAATGACTTACTGTCCACCGAATAGCCCAAGTGAGAAAACTCTCCTTCACCCCTTCCAAAACGAAGTCCCCTAGCCTGGCTACGGAACACCCCGCAAATACACTTGCTTTTGTCTGCCACCTCCCTCGTTCATACAGGCCCTCCCTATTTTGGGCTACATTGTTCCAAAAGACTCCTGTTTACACTCTTAGCTGCATTTAATCCATGATCCACAGTGGTGCCAGGATAATTTGTTTTTGGAAAACAACTGTAGTGTCTTTCCCCTGGTTTTAACCTTTTAATGGCTTCCCATTGTCCTTCATAGAGACAAGTACTAGGTACGGTATGTGTAGTGGTTAGGGACGCAAACTGGAGCCAGAACTACCTTGTTAAAAATCCTTCCTCTAGAACCTAGCAGTGGTAGCTCAGTTGATTGGAGCATTGTCCTGTGTGCAAGAGGTTGGGGCTTCATCCCTGGTGAGGGCACTATACGTTGCCATTAGGTTGCCGGTTTGACCCTGGTTGGGATGTGCATAAGAAGCAACAGATCCATGTTTATTTCTCTCTTTTCTTTCCTCTCTCTAAAATCAGTAAACATGTCCTTGGATGACAATTTTTTAAATAAAAAACAACCAATTTTTTTTTTTTAAATCCTACCTCCACCACTGATAAGCCATGCCACCTTGGGCAAGTAAACAAATTTTTCACTTGTCTCAATTTCCTAATCTGTAAAATGGAGGTAATAATACTTGCCTAATAACAATTGCTGCAAAGAGTAAATCACTTCATGTCGATCTGGGCTTGGCCGGTAATAACACTATCTAGATGTTAGCTTTTTTCATTAAGTCCAACCTCCTTAGCTTGGTTTTCACTTGGCCCCTTACCTCACCAGCCTCACCTCTCTCAATTTTTCAAGGCTCTGCAAATTTCACTATCATGAGTCTAGGGAAGATTTCCTTCCCTTCATTTCTTCCTTCCCTTCTTCCTTCCTTCCCTCTTTTCTTCCTTTCTTTCCCTTGCTTGGAAGTATTTGGGCTTCTACAGTCTGTGGAAATTCACTAGTTCTAAGAAATTCTTAGCTCTTTCTTCAGATATGCCTCTGCCTCATTTTCTCCTTCTGGAACTTAAATATAATATCTTTTATTTTTTTTACCGTCTTTTTAAAATTTTAATCTTTATTGCATTTTTTCCCATTACCATTTAGTTCGCTTTTATGTTCCTTCCCCTAGACATGGTCTATTTTTCATCTTTTTGTTTCTTTCTGCTGCATTCTGGATAATTTCTTTTGTGCATTGCTTTTGTAACCTGGGTTCTTGCTGTACTCCCTTATTAGTTCTAGAGGGGTTTTCCAACCTGTATACTTTTTATTTCCTTTTCTTGCCATACCATCCTTTTTAGGACTTCTAGTTCTATGTTGAATAAGAGTAGCCAGAATAGACAACCTTGACTTGTTCTCTATCCTAGGAGGAAAGTATTGTTTTTCACCATCAAGTATGATGTTAGCTGTAGGATTTTTGGAGATGCTTTTTATCAATTTGAGGAAGTTCCCTTCTATTTCTGGTTTATTGACAGTTTTTATCATGAATGTGTATTGAATTTTGTCAGATACTTTTCCTGCATTAATTGACATGGTTGTGATTTTTCTTCTCTAGTCTCTTGGCATAGTGGATCACATAGAATCATTTCCAAGTGTATAACCAGCCTTGCATATCTGGACTAAACCCCACTTGACCGTGTAGTATAGTTCTTTTTATATATTGCTAGATTCAATTTGCTAATATTTTATTGAGAATTTTTATGGCTAAATTCATGGGATGTCGGCCTACAAGCTTTTTTTTTTTTTTTCCTTTTGTACTTTGCTTTCTGGCTTTTGTACCAAAATAATAATGACCTTGTAAAATGAATTGGGAGGTGTTTCTTGCTCTTCTAATTTCTAGAAGAGGTGGTATAGAATGGTGCTAATTCTTGAAAAGCTGATAGAATTCTTGAGTGAAAAACATCATCATCTGGGCCTCAATATATCTTTTCAGAAGTTTTATTTTTTATTTTTCCTAACCCTCACGCAAGGACATGTCTGTTGGTGTTAGAGATGAAGGGAGAGAGAAATATCAATCGCCTCCCATATCTACCCTGACCAGGGACCAAACCCACAACCCCCTGGTGCACAGAATGACGCTCCAATCAACCAAGCCACCCAGACAGGGCTCTTTTTGACAGCTTTTTAATTAAGTTCAATTTCTTTAATATTTATAGGGCTACTCAGATGATTTATCATATTGAGTGAATTTTGGTAACTTATGGGTTTTGAAGAATTTGTCCATTTCATCTAAGTTGTTTAATTTATGTGCATGCCCTTGCTGGTGTTGCTCAGTGGGTTGAGCACTGGATTGCGAACAAAAGGGCCACCGGTCGGATTCCCGGTCAGGGCACGTGCCTGAGGTGCAGGCCAGGCCCGCGACTGGGGGCGTGTGAGAGGTGGCCAATCAATGCCTCTCTCACACACTGATGTCTCTCTCACTTTCTTTCTCCCCCCTTCCTGTCCCTCTAGAAATAAAATCTTAAAAAAAATAAATTTACGTGCATGGGTAATTTTCTTTGGCCTATCTTCCAGTTCATTAATTCTCCCTGAAGCTTCTCTTAAAGCCATCCATTAATGGATTTTTGTCTAGTTACTATATTTTTCATTCCTAACAGTTCTAGTTGGTCTTTTAAATAACTCCCATTTCACTTGTTGCTGTTTCTTGTTCCTTGTGGGTATTTTCAAACTTGTCATTTATTTCTGAGAAAATAGTTATGAACATTTTGATTTTTTTCCTTTTAGAGGTTATCATTTTTTAAGTTTTATTATTTTATTACAATTGTCCCAGTTTTTCCCCCTTTGCCCTCTTCACCCATCCCACCCTCCACTCCGTCAATTCCCACTGATCATGAACATTTTATAGTTATCTTGTAATTCAAGTACCTGAAGCTCTTTGAGAATCAGTTTCTGTTATTTCTGTTGGTTTTCATCCACAGTGCCTCTTATTGTGTGCTTTTAAAAAAATTGTATATGGGGGAGAGGGATGTGGAAATAACTGGAGGGGAGTTAAAAAGTCCCTCCAAGGAGTAATTTCACCTATTTCTATCAGATACCTGAAGGCACTAATAGTACCGGCTCATCTTAAATGGAGTCTGAGGACTGAGGTTTCCTGAACTCCCACACTACAAATGCCTGGGAGGATCCAATTTCTGATTCACTCTTTTATTCTGAAAATGATAGTCCTGGGATCGAACCCACAACCTAGTCATGCACCCTGACCATCAGCAACCTTTCTCTTTGAGGGACAATGCCCAACCAACAGAGCCACAGTGGTCAGGGTTCCCCTCAGGTATTTCTGGCTGCCAGTCTGTCTAGAAATATGCTTTCCTTTCTTTCCTCACCCCCACTGGCCTCTTCTGAGTAACTGCTCGTTCTTCCCTGACTGCTGAGGCTTTGTTGAATATGATTTCTCTGAGCTTCCATAACCCCCAGTGCTGCTTCTGCCTAGCACTGTCTGTAGCTCCCGATTATATCGCTCTGCAAGAGCCGGACCTTGCACATCTCATGACCATGAGAGGCAGTGTATCACGGTGGTTAAGAATGTGGCATCTGCGACCAGCGTGAATCCCAATCCTCTCTACCTCTGTGTGTGAATTTAACCTCTCTGTTCCTCAGTTTACCCATCTCCAAAGTGGAATGATGAAAGAATCCTGGGTTATGAGGAAGAAATTAATTAAGGTACATATTAGTATACATGTAAAATGCTTAGAACTGTGCTTCACACATAAAAAGTGCTCTTAAATACTGGCCAATTTTATTATTGAGGTCTCAGTTCATAGCACTTCTTAGGCACCCAGTTATTGAATATTTGTCTACCTTTATGAGTCATGATTTCCAAGCAGCTTTGACTTGGTGGGGTGTGGTGAGGATTTGCCTGAGCCACTCTCTACCACTGAGAATCCCACCTACTGTAATTTCCTTGAACCCCTAGAAGAGGACAGCCTGTTTCTCTCAGATCACTCCACCAAGCTCTGCTAGGGAGGTGGGAAGCCACAGTCCAGAGGAATGGCCACTGAACCTTAAGTTCCTAGCTCTACCACGAACTTGCTGTGGGCCTTCAGCTAACCAATTTCATAGGATCCTTTCCACATCCTCCATCCTGCCCTGCTGTGCCCTGGACTGTTCAGTCAAAAACAATGCCCTCCTCACAACTGGTTCAAACTCCACTTAGTCTCTAAGAAATACCTTAAATGCCACCTCTTGTCACAGTACAGCCTACTTCCATATTATTGCTCCCTGCTTGTGACAGCTGTAAACCAAATGCTAGTATAGTAACCTGATGCAACCATTGCTTTAAGGAATTAATTCACTTTAGGGTAGATGTGAACAAATCAACTGTCTTAATATTGCTTCTCATTTCAGAAATACACTGGAAGCTTCACCCAAGAGACCAAATGAAACTTTCAATTCCAAAGCTTTAATTTAGATTAAGTAGCCTTTTCAGCTGATAGGAACTCACATACCCAGGAACATTGTGGGCATATTGTGGTGCCATTCTTAGGCTTTGATTAACATTGTATCATTTCATTCTTCACATCCACAAATTTCCCCAAAGGGAAAAACATTAAAAAAAATATACCCATTTGGGCACTGTATCAAATATACTCAATAATACAATTAAAAATTTTTTTCAATTAGCTGCATTGATTGCTTTCACTTATCGCCAGGACACAATAAAAGTATTTGAAAGTTAAATCACCAGCTGCACGTAACAAGCTGTCCTTAGTCAATGCGAGAATGAAGGAACTAGATGACTAGGAAAAGCTTGATGGGGAAAATCTAACGATTCTGTCCCATACCTCTGCAGAAATGCAGACCATCACAGAGGATTTAGGGAGAGGTTCCAGAAGCAAAGGGCTGTTCTGGAGGTAACTTGATTTTGACAACGATTTATAGACAAGCCAACCAGAGTGGAGAAAATGTAGGGAATAAAGAAGTTGCAAAAAGCTTAGATGAACATTTGTTTCTAAGCAATGAATTAATTCAAGGAGAAAGCTTTAGGATTGTCTCCTTCAAATGAGAAGTCTGCTGGTGATATCTGGCAGTGGAGATGGGTGGTATCTTTTCTTTAACCCTCTTAGAAAAAAATAAGGGTGGGGAGCAACTTCCTAGATTTTTGGTATAAGGAATCTCTTAACCCAGGAAGCAAGAGCTTACTACACAATTGGGACCTCTTACTGAAAAATGTAGGCAAAGTGGTCATCCATCACAGTGCCCACCAGGATGGTTTTGAAGCCAAGCCCAAGGCCTCCAGGAAGCAGTTAGGAAGAGCACAAGCTGAACAAGGAGGCCCTGGCGTGAGATGCCAGATTAGTGCCTAATTCCTGGATCAACAGAAAAATCCATCACAACAAAACCCATGCTCACATAATCTGTGATCTATGGCACATATCAAAATTAGACAACAGCCATTACAGTAGCCCATGTACAACACAGTGGGGGAGGAGTGATCATTGTTTTTACATGGTTATAGCTTCCCTTCATCTAACCTTACATCTAACTAACCTTATTAAGTGTTCACTCTTCGAAGAGGATCTTTTCATTTCTTATTGAGTAAACATTAGTCAGCTGCTACCTCGAGTACACACGGGTGAGACCTTAATGGAAAAACAATATAAAGAAGACCATCTAATAGTATCATACATTTCAGCCGAAGAGACCTACTTAGCAGCAGCAACAATCGATTTGTATCATCTCTTTCTCTCCATCCCACCTTAGGATGAATTGGTGAGGACAGGGATAAACTGGTATAAGGACCACCACGTTTAACCTGTCCCAACTCTGACTATTCAGGGAAGGAAAATCCCTTCACTGCCAATTCAGAAAACACTGCTGCTTCAACAGGACTAAAACTTGCTTGCTGAGATATGGGGCTATATTTACAAATTTTATTATTTTGCATCCCAAAAATACATATAAATGAAAACCTGCTCTTCAAATGCAGGGAGGCCTTTGCCTATAATGTAGTATTACATTTACATCACAAAACATTCTCATATGAAAATCAGTATGCAGCTCTTTCACACACAATTATATATACAACACTATATATACGTACGTTGTTATGCATTTTCTACTTACACAGATTCCTTTAGTGGAAAATTAGGAAATTGGGCAATTCCCATGCTTTCCAGCTTTGGGAAGGTAAATACAACCTCTCTAAATGTTTTTTAAAAAGATGAAACATAAACTACACAACCTTCTTTAGACATACACATGTTGTTAGAATAAAACAAGGACCCTGCCACATAAATGACAGTGTTTCTCAAAAGAGGAAAAAAAAGAGAACGTTTGGAAAAAAAAAATGTAAAGTTGAAGAACAGATTAAGATGATCAAAATTGTTATGTACATGCTCCATAGAGAAATCAGAACTCTCAGAGGAAACAGATGCATAACACACTCCAGCCTCCTGGGGCATTAGATCCCAAGGGCAGTAGTCATGATCTTCCATTACAGTCCCATGCTTGAGGAGACTCCATAAAGCATCTGTTTAAGTCCAACAGTCAACAGTGAGGTCATGTGGTAAATTCCCACCCCCGCCCCCCCAAAAAAGAAGTGCAAAATTAACTTCTGTGACTCAAGAGCTCAACCAGTTCAAAGCTTTGGTATATACTGGAGGCTGTTCTGGTGATAACCAAAGCTTAGAAAAATTCTGTTAAGGGATTTGCCCCAGAAACAAAAATAAAACAATCCCAGTTCACAAAGCCTATAAATAAAGTAACTGTACAAAGAGGACAAGCCACAGTTTCCCTTTAGCCAAGGGTTATAGTTTCCTAGGCAGCAGTTCTGAAAGCACCAACTAAAAGCCACAATGCTTCTATGAAACACGATGTGTTGGTGAGACTGTTCTGAAAACATATGCCCAGAGGCAAGTGGCTGATGTGCCACAGAAAAAAAGTTCAACGAAACATAAAGACTTAAGGCAATAAGAGGCATTACCAAGAGCACCATGGTGCTCCCGAGTCAATCACAAAGCCTTTGCAGAAAGGAACGGTCTCTCTCAAGAGTTTGTTTCTTAGTTTGCTAGCTGTCAGATACTTCCTCCTCCTCCTCCTCATCCTCATCTTCTTTCCTGTCTACTTCAGAGGTATCAGAGGACTCATGAAGCAGAACATACTCTCTGCTGCTGAACCCAAATTTAAGTACATCTTTTTCCTTCAGTTCATAGTATCTCTGTGGCTCAATGCGCTTGTTGTTCAAGAATGTTCCATTGCCTGAGCCAAGGTCAATGATGTAGGGCTTCACCCTGCGGCCAACTGTCCCATCAGCACGGGTATATTCCACGAGCCTAGGAGAGATAAGAGAAAAACCTAAGGAGGGTAAGGGAAAGAGAGGATGGGGGCATAAATCATGATGGAAGGAGACTTGATCTGTGGTGGTGAACACGCACTACAACATACAGATTTATTATAGAACTATACACCTGAAACCTATATGATTTTATTAACCAATGTCACCCCGATAAATTCAATATAAAAAAAAAAAAAGAGAAACCTGTAGGCCAAATCCTGCCTCAGGTCATCCAGCCTTTTGCTAACACAGCCTAGATGGGGTAAATAATGTGGCTTTAACACAGTTCAAGTTCAAACTCTAAGAAATCAAGGGGAAGGCATGGCCTTGAATCTAGAAATTAAGAGCAAATTAATATTCATTAGAAAGGTGAGACCTGGTCGCTGCAGGACAGTAAATTCACGATAGATCAAAATTTTAAATGCAGAATCCTGAGGGGAAGGCAGAGACAAATGTATTTGGGGGGGAAAAAATTAATTAAAAAAAAATGCAGAATCCAGGAGCTCTTGACATAGTTAAGAAAACACATTTTTTTGATACTGTTTATAATCAATCTAATGCTTCTTTCACCTGTATTTCAACTTGTTGTATATCCCATCCCAATGGGAATGAAGTGTTTTTTTTTTTATTGATTGAATTTTGGAGAGAGACATTGATTTATTTTTCCACTGACTTGTGCATTCGTTGGTTATTTCTTGTATGTGCCCTGACTAGATATCGAACCCCCAACACTGGCAAATCGAGACAATGCTCTAAGCAACTGAGCTACCCAGCCAGGGCAAGAAAATAAAGCAGATTTGAACTTCAGAGTTAAGGGAGTTAGATTTGAGCCAGAATTCTACTATGGCGATCATTTATTAGGCAAGTCACTTGGCTTTGCTGAACTTTAGCTTTCTCACCTGTCAAATGGGAATATTAAGACCTCTGCTAGCCATTTCACTGGATTGTTGTGAGGATCAAACAGTAACAGGTGTACTATGCAAACAGTCAACATACAGATACAGCCAAGACATATGCCAAGCATTCTCAATTATATTTCCATTTAACCCTCACTAATAGCCCTGTGAGGTATGTAGAAACTGAAGCCCGGAAAGCGGCTTGTCCCAGGTCAAACACCTGGTAAATAGCAGTGGCAGGATTCCCAACACCAAGTTCAATGCTCTTATACAAATATAAGGGATTACTAAAAGGGCAGTTAGATCAATACTCCTTAAGACCAGTATCAGATATAAGAGGTATGGATTCCTCTGCATATACATGCACATGAAACTTAGTAATCCTGACCTGGCTGGTATGGCTCAGATGGTTGGAGCTTTGACTGTAACTGAAAGGTTGTGAGTTCAATCCACAGTCAGGGCACATACCAAGACTGTAGGTTTGATCCCCAGTCCGGTGCCTCTAGGAGGCAATCAATTGAGGCTTCTCTCTCACATCGACATTTCTCTCTCCCCCTTCCTCTCTCTGAAAGCAATGAAAATATGTCCTCGGGCAAGGATTAGGAAAAAAAACAAATACAAAGGAACCCCAAAACTTAATAATCCTAACTGAGACACTAACTGCTGCTCACACGAGTTCCTTTCTGCAAATGTACTTACCGATACTGAAAGACCGCATGCTGCTTTGAACAAGAGGGATGATCTATTGGAATGTCTGCAATACGACGGTGGCGCCCCAGGAGGTAAGCGCTTTGTCGATGGATGTACATGACTGGAAGAACCTCATCATTTTTAAAGGGGTAAAGACGCCACCGTTTTTTAGGGATACGTGCTTCAGGGGGCTCGCTATATTTAATGACTACACCCCGGTAGGTGTTGGTGTCCTCAAGAAGTGCCCCAGAAAGTTCAAAGCTTGGCTTTTCCTTAACAGGCACCTCTTTGTCTTTGTTTTTGCCACCAGGTGGAGGAAGCAACTCCTGAGACTCTTTACCACTGGCACTAACTTCATTCTTTTGACGATGCTCTCGCCGTCGGGCATTATAAAACTCCCGCTCTGCTTCCTGAGCCTGCAGGTTCTGAAGGTCCCGATCCCGTCCCTGAGCCTGCCCACTCCCAGGTCTCTCATTAGAGGTTCTCCTCTGGTGGGAGTGGCCCCTGTGCCTGTCTCGGTCACTGTTCCTAGCTCGCCTGTGTTCCTGTCCGGATGCGTCCCGGTGCTGCCGATCCTCCCGTTCTCTCCGGGGAGGATGATCTTCACGTTCCTGAAATGTAAACAAATTCAGTAAATTCAAGGCAGCCCACAATCTATGAACAAGCTACATTCAAAAAGTCATCTGTGATTTGGTTTGGCATTCAAGAGCAAAATGTCCCATGGAAATGAGGTTATCAGTGGTGACTATGTTTCTGGGCAAGGTCATTTTGACTGTATCCCATGCTATTGCCTAACTATAGCTCTAACAATGTGAGCCCATGTTCAGAGCCCTAGAAACAAGAGTGCCTGCAGGCAAACTTAAACAGGATCACATACAGAAAAAAGAACTAACAGAGTTAACTAGTCATATACAGAATAAATATGTAAAGGAAAAAGGTAGCTTTCTCTTGTGCCAAAAATGAAAATGTAATAGTAATCTGAAAATATCTCATTACAAGAGTAACAATTATTCAATACCTAGCAATACATTTAAAATGTATGTATGTTCTGAAGTGACAAAATTATAGAAATCGTGAACAGATTAGCAGTTGCCAGGGCTGAAGGTAAAAGTGGGAGGGAAGTGGGTGTTACTATAAAAGGACAACATGAGGGATCCTTGTGGTGATGGAAAAGTTTTATATCTTGACTGTATACATGTCACCATTGGGAGAAACGGGGTAAAACGTATACACCTGTATTATTTTTATACCTGCAAGTGAATCAACAATCATTTCAAAATAAAAAGTTTCATTTAGCAAAACAAGCAGGAAGAGCCCACCCAGTTTTGAGAAACGCCCGTTGTAGGTACAGGTTAATACATACACAACACTTTAACTATGATGGTAATAGGCTCTAGACACAAACCCAGCATCAAACCATCTTAATCCACTTACCTGCTTCACTTTGACTGTTGAATGGTGAGGACTTCGGCTTCTGTTACTCCGAGGAGACTTGCTTCTTCTTCCTGAGGACTTTTTCTTTTTGGCCGGCGATCTGTTAAGAGAATGGTACAAATGGGATTTTTCTTCCATTTCCCTTCCTCCATATAATTACCTTCAAATGTCAGGCCTACCAAACCTTCTCTTACTTACAGAACATAACTCTTTATTCTCAGCCCCTCAAAACCTTTCTTCGCTCAGCCTTTCCCATCTCAGTAAGTGGCACCACCATCCACCCGGTTCCTCAAGCCAGAAAAACCCTCGAAGTCATCCTCTCTTCTTCTTGTCCTCACCATCAACAGCTCTCCACACCCCTCCCCCACAATCACGTTAAATCCATCAGCAAGTCCTCTCCCTGTCCCCTCCCTCTCCCACTTCATGCCTACCACTGTCCTTGTTCACCGCACTGGGTTTTTTTTCTATTTCTAAAACAATCACAATTAAAGCCACGACAGGTTCTTCGCGCGTGTTGTTTTCCCTGCCTGGACCTTTACAAGGCTGGGTTAGTCTTATCCTTCAGGTCTCAGCTCAAATGGCACTTTTGCAGAGAGGTCTCCCACCTCTCTCCAATCTCTATCACATTCCTGTTTTAACCTACCCCTAATACTTGTTACTAACTAGCTCTATTTTCCTTTTCCGCTAGTTATTTTGTCTCAAGGCTAGAGAACATCAACTTGGGAGGGTACTGCCCATCTATCTTCTTCACTCTTCTGGCCCCAGTGCCTAGGGGAGTCTTTAGCACATAATAGGTACTCGGTAAAACTATGCTGAATGAATAAATGAACGAGTCTAGCACGACACAATTTTTTTTCTAGAATTTTTATCAGGTAGATCCCCTAGGCTCTCCATGTGGAAACCTCCTGGGGCAGATAATTGGAGGGACAACGCTCACACTCCATGTGCCGACAGATGGGGAAAACCTTTCATTTCAACTTAATGATCAGTGCTATCCACTGGGCCTCACTCACTGAAGTGCTGAAGAACTGAAGGGGCGGGATCTTGTCCATTAGACCATTAACGCCCATCTTCAACACCAGTGACAGGTAAACAGTAACACAAGCACCACCGGGTCCCTTCCCACCGCCTCAGGATGAAGTCCGAGCCGCTGCGCTCAGCACTCAAGGTGTGTTTCTAACGCTAGCCCCGTCCTCCTCTCTCCATGAGCCGGACCGAAGGTCCACCACGGCTGCTTCCCACTTACCGGCTATGTCCTCGGGCTCGGGTCCCGCGGTGACCAGGGCGGCCTGGCTCGCCGGCTGGCGGGGACGCGCTACCGCGGGAGCAGTCCGGACGGCGGTGAACTGGAGGCGCAGCCTCCGGGCTGAGGCGCTCTTGCTTAACCACCACCGCCGCCGTGGCCACTATGTCCTCGTCCCGGTGCCTTCGCCGGCTTCCCCGCTCCCGCTCGCTTTTCACCTCCTTCATGCTGATATATCCGCGGAGCAAAGGAAAAACACAGCCGTTGCGATCCTCTCGTAGAAAGGAAATGACGTGTTAGACCCCTGGACTTCCGCTTCTGGGATGCTCGCTCTCCCAGAAACCCTCGCTGCGCTGAAGCTAGACACGTGACTACGACGCTTGTGGGCGGGGCCGTAGTGGCGCCGCTAGGGTGGCGGGAGTTTTAAGTTTCAAAAGCTAACTCTGGAAAGCAGCTAGGCTCAAGGCTGTTGCCACGTCACTAGTAATTCCTAAACACCGAGACAACCTACGGTATTTTGCCGTGTATAATGAGGACTTTTTTGTCCAGATTTTTAAGGGAAAAATAGGGATGCGCATTATACGTGGGTAGTATCTGAAATACCTTGTATCTGTTCTTATGTTTTGTAATTATTTGTTACATAAAACTTCTTTTACCATAATGTGTTAAAAAAGAAATGCTAAAATTCCTTTCATATAGAAAACAAGTACCTAAATAAATAAAAAATTGAATAAAAGAATTAAGATGAAAGATTTTTTCCCTGAAAGTTCGGGCCACAAACGTGGGTGCACATTATATACGGGAGCGCATTATACATGGCAAAATATGGTAAATGCCCAGCAGTAGGGAATTGTTTAGGCAATTGATGGATGTCATATCACCATTTGCAATGCTATCTACAAACTCTATGCGACGAAAAAAAAAAGAAACAAAAGAAACCCTGACGTTAAACTAAAGAAGCAGGATACAAAATTGCGAGCAAACTGTGCTTACATTTACATTTGGAAATACAAAGGAATGAAGGAAGGAAATGCAATCATAGATGGTCTATTGTGGGCAAATCCTTAGTATTTTCCCTTTATTTTTTTTTAAAAAATTTATTTTTTTTTTTGAGAGAGAGAAACATTGATTTGTTTTCCACTTAATTATACATTCATTGGTTGATTCTTGTGTGTGACCGGACCAGACGGAACCTGCCACCGTAACCTATGGGAACAACGCTCTAATCAACTGAGCTATCCCGCCAGGGTTCCCCTGTATTCTTGAACTTTCTGTTACTTTGTCATTTATCCACTTCATTAAAAACAAATGCCAATGACTCCCACTTTGCAGATGACAAAATCGGGGGTCAGAGAAGGTGATCGGCCGCCTCATTAAAATCGCGAGCTAGGTGCGTCTCAGGGGCTCGAACCCGTCTTCCCTGCTTCCAAGAGCACAAGCAGTGACCTGGCCAGCAAAGCAGCCTGACAAACCAAGCACTGAAAAACTTTTCCCGAACGCTGCGGAAAAATAAACTCCGGCGCTCCTGGCCCCGCCCAGGCCACGTGGTTAAGTGTTTCCATGGTGACGGTAAACAGGGCTGTGCCTGGAGGGGCTGCTGCTGGGCTACTCGCCTTCGCCATGATCCCCCCCTCGGACTCTCTGCTCAAGTATGACACTCCGGTACTGGTGAGCCGGAACACGGAGAAACGGAGCCCCAAAGTAAGGACAGGTACCAGGGGGCCAAGGAGCCCGGAAGCTCCAATGGGGAAAGACAAATGCCCACGTTAAGGGTGCGGAGTCTCGAGGGATGGGGGCTGAAGCAACCGAGAAGAGAGGGAATTGGAATGGGGAAAGGAGGGTGGGAGAGCAGTACAAGAAGCCCAGATGCTGGGCGACTCCAGAGGGCAGATTTATGATGGGGAAGGAAATCACAGGGAAATGAATGTGGCTCACTATTTTTCACGGTAGCTACATTCAAGGATAGATCCAGTACTGACAGCAGAGGCCTGAGTGCCCGGGGCCAGAAACATCGGTTCAAGGAGACGCAAGCATTGAATTGGGGTGGGACCAGAAACTCTTCATGGCCTCCTTTAGCTCTGAGGCATAACATCTGCTAAGAAGACAGATGGGGAAAGTGAGCTGGAGACAAGGGGCGGGGGGGTGTGTGGGAGACCTGGAGCAAGGGCCAGGATGTGTGGAGCTTAGCACCTGTTCACCTCCAGCCCTAATTTGTCCCTTCTTCCCAGGCTCGGCCATTGAAAGTCAGCCCCCAGCAACCTGGACTCTCGGGTCCAGTCCCACAGCCACCAAAGAGCAAGCTCCCTTCAGCTTCTAGTGTCCCAGATCCTACAAAGCAGGCAGAAGAAATCTTGAATGCCATCCTACCTCCAAGGTAAAAAAAAAAAAAAAAAAAAAAAAAGCAGAGTAATGACTTGAAGACCCAGCTTTTGCATCCCAGAACTTGGAAATGTGGCAGAGGCATACTGTCTCTGTTCCTGGCTGGGATTTCCTCCCAGCATGTCCATGCTCCTAGAACGTACAGATGGTTGGATCCTGGGAAGGTGGATGTACCTTGTTCCCTATCCACCCTTATTTCCAAAGTGCTGTCACCAAGGCTTATGGCTTTAAATACTATCTATATACTGATGGCTCCCAAGTGTATACTTCCAGCCCTTCCTCTTCCCCTAAACTCCCATGTATTCTACATCCTTCTTACTTTTATGAAGATGCTAATAGACATCTCAGACTCAACATGTCCAAACTAAGTTTCTTCCTCCCCCCAACCTGCTCACCCCAGTCTTCTCTTTCTACTAGAGTCTCAGGCCACCTTTCATCCCTTTTGGTATTTCACATCGTAAATTCTAGCCTTTATCAATTTCTTTTGGCTCCACCTTCAAATTATATTCCAAATCTGACCACTTTTCACCACCTCTGCTTCCACCATGTTGTTTTTAGTCACTGTTTGTCGCCTGTACTACTTCAGTGGCCTCCCATCTGAAAACCTGGCTTCCACTCTTTATCCTGAGAATCCATCCTCCACGCAACCCCAAAACCATAAGTCAGATCATGCCAGACTTCTGCCAGAAACTCTAATGGCTGCCCATCTTACTCATACTAAAATCCCAAGTCCACACAGTGATCTGGAAGACCTGGCATGATCTGGCCCTAATGTATCTGTGATCTTATCTCCTGTTATTCTGTTTCTTATTCACTGTGCTAATGGCACGTGGGTCTCTGCTTGCTGTTTCTGAAACACTTCATTCTTTTCACCTCAAGGCCTTGACAACTGCTGTTCTTACGGCCAAGGATACTCTTCACCTTATATCCACCTGGTTCCCTCCCATTCTTCACACAGGTCTTGCTCAAATACCATTTCTTCAAGGGGGAACTCCCTTGAGAATCCCTGTAAAAGAGCACCTTCTGCCTTCACAATCCCCTCACCCTGCTTCTTTCTTCTGTAGCCACCCTCACCGCTGTCTGACATGCCTTTTTGACCAGAAATGGATATCAAAGAAAGAGAGGGAAGTGATTTTTCTGTTGATTACCTCCCACCAATGCATAAATGTCCTCTCCCCCTATGGTGATTCTACCCTTAGGCTCCCTCCTTGTGATTCCAGAACCTGGCCATGCCTCTGACACCTTCAAGAGCTTCCCCACCCTCCAATACACACACTGACCTTTTTCTGACTGGCACAGGGTTTGTGGTGTCCCGTGTCTCCCACCCCACAAATCAGTGGGCAGTTCCCACTGGGCCTTCTGTTCAGATCAAGCAACAACCATAAATTTGTCCTCAACACATTAGGAGGGTAAGATCTGGAACATGGGTGATGATTTCACAGAGGGCTGTAGGAGAGCAGAGATTGCCCGACCCCAAGGTAGGGGCCCTGTGGATGCAGCCTAGCGGGTGTGGCTTTGGAGCTGGACACTCCCCCAGGAAGAGGGAGGATAGAGGATTCTGGTGGGTCGGTGACTGAGCTGCCCCGACTCCTGCTCGGGCAGAGGGCTCAGAGGGCCGTCTCTGCTCACGTCCTGAGGACCCTCTCTGATAATGGGTTTTGCTCAGCCTGACTGTGTCTGTGCTGCAGGGAGTGGGTGGAAGACACACAGCTATGGATCCAGCAGGTGTCCAGCACCCCCAGCACCAGGATGGATGTGGTGCACCTCCAGGAGCAGCTGGACCTGAAGCTGCAGCAGCGGCAGGCCAGGGAGACTGGCATCTGCCCTGTCCGCAGGGAGCTCTACTCGCAGTGTTTTGGTGAGCGGCCTGGCTCATGGGAGGAGGTCACACTACCCTCTACTGCCTCTTTCCCTTCCCCTTCAGCACAGCCCCAAGCTCTGAGTGTACTTGAGCTGAAGCCCACCCCATCTGGAATCATCTGTGTCCCCCTACCTGTCTCACCTGGAATATGCTACATGCACCCCCTCCCCCTTCCCAGCCCTGCCTCTCTGATCAGTACACCCACTTGTAGGTCAACCCAACGACCTGGTTCCTCACCTCTTAGAGGATGTTTGGAATAAATGAGAACATCCACTTAAAATCTTTGTTTTTTCAAAGATGTCTGTAATAAGCATGTGTCAATTTTTTAATCAGAAAAATTTATGTTCTATATTTATATCTACGCATCAACATTCGGCCCTTGGTCCAGAAAACATTTCAGGGTAATTTGTTGTTAACTGACAGACACAGGGATTTAAGTTCTCCCTCCTCAAGTGACAGTGTGCAGTGTTTGTCCTCCAGCCCAATGTCACTGGCCCATGTGGACTCTGACATGCAAATTGCTTCCAAACCCAGGGGCACTGTGGTCTGAGGGTGATTATAGTTTGCCTCTCAGGTCAGCATTTATGGAGGAGATGGGTGGGCAAGCTCTAGACTGCGCTGTTCTTGGCCCCAAACCAGTCCATCCAAGGAGGCACATAGGATTTCCCAGCTACTTGAAAGCAGCTACCATTTTCAAAATTGAAAAGTCAGATTTCTTAGTATCCAGTTCTTGGCTGAGGATGGAAGAGAGGGGCCTCATGCTGCAAACAAACCTGGGGCTCCTGTCTCCCTCTGCCCTGGGCTGGCCGACTGCCTGTACTCCCAAGTGCCAGGTTCAGAGCTGTGGCTACAAGGCAAGACCCCTGGACCGCTGAAGGCCCCTCCCTGAGATCTGTCTCCAAGTGAGGACACATCCTAGCACCCTTCCCAGGAGGAAGGGTGGTTTGCTGTAGGCGTAATGCATTTTCCCTCCCGCCTGCCTTTTCTGACCTCCCTGTGCGTGTGCATCGGAAGATGAGCTGATTCGTGAGGTGACCATCAACTGTGCGGAGAGGGGGCTGCTTCTGCTGCGGGTCCGGGATGAGATCCGCATGACCATCGCTGCCTACCAGACGTTGTACGAGAGCAGCGTGGCGTTCGGCATGAGGAAGGCGCTTCAGGCAGAACAGGGGAAGTCAGACATGGAGAGGAAAGTGAGTGGGGTTTACACGAACCTTTGGCCCTCTGACTCCTCTGTCTCGGGGCCACATGGTTGTCGCTCTGGCACTGATTTCTGGCCTCCTGGGGTGCTCTCCATGACCTCAGTGAGGACCCTTGGGTCAAAGTGTAAGGGCCATCCTGGTCATGGCAGGGTTGTCTCCTCTTGGACATGCATGCCAGGCAATGACCTCCCACTGGGTGGCAGTACAGACCCTGGCAATGTCTTGGGTTGGACAGCTGTGTTCCAGGTCCCCTCCACCCAGGCATTCAAGCCACCCCATCCAGTTGGTAATATCCCAGGATGACTGGGGTTTCTGCCCTTAGATTGCAGAATTAGAAGCGGAAAAGAGAGACTTGGAGAGGCAAGTGAATGAGCAGAAGGCAAAATGTGAAGCCACAGAGAAGAGGGAGAGCGAGAGGAGGCAGGTGGAGGAGAAGAAGCACAACGAGGAGATTCAGTTCCTAAAGCGCACGAATCAGCAGCTGAAGGTAATCTTTGTGTAAGCCCACGTGGAGGTGCTGGCCCACACGCCCTCCCAGCCATGCAGGCCAAACATTCCGTTCTTTTTCCTACGGATGACTTTAAATACTTGTCCACATGCGCTGCCCAGGAGTAGAGGAAGCTGACTTTTTGGGTGGGAGGGAAGGGTTCATTACCCAGATTCTCCATCTGTCCGGTTTTGTAGGGGGCTCTACTCTCAACTCTGAATCCCCATGATGCCTCAGCCTCGCTCTCCAGTGATGGTCCCCGCCCCCTTGGGAAAAAGTTGTCCATCCTCGGGAGAGGGGGCTATCTTTCGCAAAAAATGGAACTTCTTCTCCCATGGCGCTGGTGGTCTGGAACCTTCCTAGAGTGGCTGGAGCGCTGCAGCATGGACAAGCTTTCCCACCAGCAGCCAGTCCCCCCTGAGGCATTTGGGGCGGGCAGGGAAGGCCCTTTGAGAGAGAAGAACCATTTAAAATCAGGAACCTTCTCCAGGTGTGTGCTGAGAGGAGCTGGGCTGTAGGTGTTTTTCCTGAAAGCCCTCTTGCGGGTGTATACTTTGATCCAGCCGAGCTGAAGGAGAGGGAAGGAAGCAGGGATGGTGAAGAAGAGGGCTGAGCAGGGGCCAGGCCTGTCAAACTCCAGGCTGTCTGGTCCAGAGGCTCTCGAAGGTTGGGGTCCAGACCAGCATCCTCCTCACCAGGCAACTGTTAGGAATACAGACTTTTGGCCCCGCCCCAGATTTCCTGAATCAGAAATTTCAGAGTTGGGGGTCTAACAATGTGGTCTATCAAGGCCTCCAGGTGATTCTGATGCTTGCTAAAGTCTGAGAATCACTGTTCTAGATATACAGCCTATTGACGTTTTGGGGCTGGCTCCCATGGTCCTGGCCAGAAGGGGCCCCTGGATTTTTCTCTGTCTCCCCCTTAGTCTCATAGAAAGCTTACATTCTTGCAATTGGCAGGCTTGTTGACACTACAAACCAAGAAGGACAGGCACTTGAGATAAAGAAGGCCTTGTGTTAACAGCTAGTGCAGGATGACATAGATTTTCTTGTTGCTGAGTTTAACAAAAACAAAGAAAAGCTAGAAATATTCACCGCCAGATGTGCATCTGTTTACTTAGCAGCCTCGAAAGCAGCCTCCCTTATCTGCCATTTCCTTTATCATAAGCCCAATTCCTCCTGTAGTATAGTATTGGCAGCAAGAGCAAAGCAGAATACCTTGGCATCTTTCTAACATTTACAAGCAACCTTGTAATCCCCAGAGTGAAGGACTCTTTAGAAGTGAGTTATTTTTATTGGCTCAAAACTGCACTGCAAATAAAGCAGTGTTTGCAATCCCCAGGATAGACCTACTTAAAGATCTGTCCACATACCATGATAGTAAATTACGTTATGGGCTGCCAGAGGAGCAGAGCAAACAAGTCCCAAGTGTCTTCAGCTTTACATACAAGACGGACAGCTCCTTACTCACTGGTAGCAATTTTCTCTAATTGGGTGTCAAGTTGTCTCAGTGGCTGAAAATTTGCTGTTTCCCAAACCTCTTGTCCCAGCACAGAGCTCCCAGGATCCCAGAGTTTAACTTAGCAGACATATTTAGGTCTGAAATCTGAGCCAGAAAAACCACTATTTCAACAACTTTTATTCAATTTCCTTTTCAGTGCTTTGTATTACGCACTGAGCCGTTATTGTATGGAAACCAGGACGGCTCTGGTTTCTTCTAATGTAGCAAGACTGCATGCCAAGCCAGAAACCCAACTAATCTAGAAAATATGGAGTTGGGAATGAAGGGAAAAAATAGCTTGGAATTGCAGCAATGGGATAATCCTTCCCAGAGACTTTTATCACCTCTCAGCTATTTGTGTTAGGCTGCAAGTTTCTAATATTAATGGAGTTTGTTTTTGTTTTTCAGGCCCAACTGGAAGGCATTATTGCACCAAAGAAGTGATAATTTCCATATGGGTCTCACAAGCGCTACTACCCCATAGTAAGACCTCTGTAATAAAAAAAGCTGGTTTCCTGAAGGAACATGCCATACCGTCCCCTGATCACCATCGATGCATTTGTCATAAGTCACATCATTGCCCCAGTGCCATGAAACACCTGTCTGGCAGCCTGGCTCCAGGTTGGGCAATGGAAGGTGGTGTAGCCTAGATGGTCTCAGTACATGGCCCACCTCGGGATTGGCCAGTTCAAACAGTAACCCTTACAATTCACTCTCGTCTGCTGTATCCCTCAGGTGAAGCAAACTGCTTTCTCACCAGTCCATACTCACTTCTGGTGGAATGAAGCTGCTCCTGTCCTCACATTTCTGATCCACAGATCATCTTGTACATTAATAGGGGTTCCTCTGGCCTCAGTCTTTCCCTTATTTGATGTTTCATCAGCCCTGCTCCAACACAGCTCTAGTAATTCATGTTGGAGTATGGGGTTTGTACTGTAGCATCTGATCCCTGCCTGCCAAGTGGACTGGACCCCTTCCTCCTTGGTTTCAGACAGCCTAGGTAAAGGGGCAAGGGCAGAGTCAAACCCACGGCTTTTAAGGACATAAATGTTTCCTAGAAAGAGCTGCAAGTCACAGTGTCCAGTGGCAGCTGCTTGGACCTCAGCTTCTCCCCCACCACCGATTTGTTCATTTTATTCTGTAGAAAATCAAACCCTGGCCACACACACCCCTAACTAGCTATGCTTAATAATGGGAGAGATGCCCAAACTACGTGCAGTTCTTATTGTTAACTACCAGGCTATAGACTGCAGGCAATTGCATTTTACTATTCCTCTTAAGTTCAATTCAGTTTGGAGGCTCAGCACTCTTCTGGCTTCATAGACATAGAAGGCTACATGAGTGACATACATCATCAATTCAGGGCAGCCCAGGGTAGGCGAGGGCAGTGAGCCAAGTCACTTCTGTCATTCAAATTTCCTTAGTAACGTACCTAAGGCGGCAGTGACATTCCCTCTCACACTGAAATGCTTCTCCAGTGCTCGGTATTGCCCTGAGAGGCATGAAGAGGAGCTCTGCAGCAAAGCCCTGACCTGCCACCTGTTCTGGTTAGGGCTTGGTGGCTCACTGAAGAATTGCAGTCCCACAGAGCTGCGTTCTACTGAGTAGACGCGCCCCATTCACTCAACTCACAAACTTGAAGCCACAGCTTCTACCCTTGTCCAGGGTCCTGAGAAATATTCTCAGACTCTCTGTGACCCGTCCGCGCTGCCGTTTTCACGCGCAGCAATGCTGGTCGTGGCCACGGACTGCTGCCATGACTGCCTGACAGGGGAGCGCACGTGTCCCAACTGAGTCCACCTACCAGACACAAGGAGGGACGACAGAAACTGCTGTAGCTTTTTCTTTATGTTTTAAAGCCTAGGACATGTACACTACATCCTTGAGATTTTGTTCTTTTTACTGTTCTATCCAAACATTGCTAACTGCCAGTACAGAAGTAGTACTATTGCACTCTCCATTTTAGGGACCTCATCCGTTCTGTCAGATATTTGTGTGACCGGGTTTCACTCTGGAGGAGCCAACAGGGCAGATTCCAGGGTCGGAGGTGCCAATGGACTCCATGGCGGAAACCCGTGGGCGGGAGGCTCTACTCCCACGGGCACTGGCGAATGGTTTCAACTGTCAAACCTCGGAACACAGGCACTGTGGCCTCAGAAATGCCAACGGGGCATGAAGAAAATGAATGCAGTTTCTAATAGCGTATTTTTGTATAATTTAATAAACAGCCTTTAAAATGTTACTGCTACTGCTTATGCTTGAATTTTTTGTGTTTGTGTTTCTGTCCCTCTGTGTCATTGGTCTTCTTCTTGTTCCTGTTCCTATTTTTCACGTTGTGTGTTTCATAGTAGCGGACACCAACTTTTTTGGATCTTTGCTGCCGTTCTGCTCGCCTCCGCTGTAAAAAAAAGGCAAACCATTCAAACTCTAAAAATCACAAAACAGGCCCGTTTCCCTGAGCCCCATTCCTGTGCTCCTTCCCCAGCTACGGGAAGCAGTCAGTGCTAACAATGAGAAACAGCTCACCTTCCAGACCCAAGTTCGCTCTTCCACTGTGACTTGTGACAACACCAAGTTACAGACTCAATTGGTCGAGCCCTTGTCCAATGCCTGGATCCTTTCTACTGCACTCCTGGCATGTGGTCCCCTGGTCAGAAGCTGAACACTTCTGATGACAAGCTCATCACCTCCCAAGGGGCACATTCCAGCTCTGAAGAGCCCAGCTACAAAGCTGATGTCACAGGGAACAGTGATCTGTCTGCCTAATAACAGCTCTGCTCATCGTGTCATTTCCTTGGGGCCACATAAAACCAAAGAACTCTTCCATCCAGATGGCAGGCTGCATGTGAGGGCAGTGATCAGGGTCTCCTAAACCATAAGACATGACCTCAGGACCTTCATCCACGGGTCAACTCCTGACCCTATTTAACTGTCCTCAACTAGGTCACTCAGGACTAGGGTTCCTTGAACTCAACTGTAAACCACAGGTTTCAGAAAGAGTGCATCTTAAGAACTGGGTTCCTCTTCTACATTCTACACCTGGATGATATTAAGACCAAAAACACATACTTCCTTAGATGTAAGTGTCTTGCGAGTTTTATTTGAATGCTCCTCTTCCCTGTGCGCCTTCCTCTTCTTTCCCTTTTTGGCAGGTGCTAGAAATATCAAACACACACAGAAAACAAACAGGAATTTTTTTTGTTCAAAATGTGTCTAAGAGTCCTAAAGTGAGGATGAGCTTGATGTGCTGGAAGAAGGAAATGGGTCAGAACGAATGGAGCCTGGTGAGCAAAGCAGCGTGAGAGCAGGAGGGCGCCAGGCCAGGAAAGGTCTCACGGGCCGTGGCGGCGCGTGCATTTACATCATGAAAACACCTCCTTGGTTTAGAAATAGTCCAATGGAGTGAAAAAATGAATGCATGAACCACCCTGCCCGCTGCGAAAAAATCTGTCTGAAGACCTTTAAGTATAAGGTTAATAATGTACTGTTTGAGGAAGTTTCCTAAGTTACCAATTTAATCCTAAGAAATGTGCAGAATAAAAAGTGGATAATCCAATTTGTATAATAAACAAACTGTGGAACCCTGGCAATCTGCCGAGTGTAAAAAATTGTGTGGCTAATGATGGTACGGGATAATTTGGAAATTAAGCTTGGATTTCCCAAAGATGTAAATTACATCTAAATGACTTAATAATTTAACTCTACCTGCATCTTCCACATCTTCTTCAGCTGTTCTTTGCTCTTCAGATTTTGCAAAAATCTTTTCACTTAGTCCCTTGGATATCCTGAAACAGAAAAGCAACATAATGAAGCTGTCCGACCTTCCCCTCCACCGCCCAAATCACATGCTGACTTGTGACAGCCCAGCACACTAAAGACAGCCCACTCTCCACACAGCCACCAGCGCTGGTAGAAGGTAACACCAAATAGTTTTTGCAGCTCCCCAGGCATTTCTAAAAGACAACAATGAAGCTTCTCATATTTTAGGGAGCTGAATTTTTAAAAATACACTTTTTAAAAATGTGGGCAATACCCCCTAGTCCTCCCCACCCTTGTAAATATATTGTTCCAATACTTGTGGCAAATTTCTTGGAAAGAAAGGAGCAAACTGCAATTCACAAGGAGATGAAAACAATACCTGACTGCTGAAAACTTTTTCGCTTTGGCTTTGTTTAAAAACTTCTGATATTTGGCGATCTTTTCATCCAGGGCTTTAATCACTGCCTTGGTGTCGTTTTCCACATGTTCTTCCTGGGCCTCTGGGTAATACTCTTCCTCATCGTCTCCCTGCTGCTCCTGTTTCCCCTCCTCCTCCCCCTCTTCCTCCTCTGCAGAAGAGTTCTCAAGCTCTTCATCAATATCTGACATCTCCAAAGGAACCAGGTCATCCCCAGAAAACTCAGGCACGACGTTGATTTTGCCGAAGTTCTGCCGAACCCGCGCGAGGATCTGCTGCATCTCTGAGCTGGTGTCACCATGACTGTTCGCTCCTCCTTCCTTCTCGGTGACAGAGTCTGACTCTTCACCTACAGCCTCTGTGATTTTCTCTTCTGGGTTGTTCTGGGTCGTTTCTGTGGCAGCTTCCAAAGATGATGAGGATGGAATCTATCCAGGCCAAAAAGGGGTGGGGTGGGGGAGAGAAACGGAATCGGAAAAGGAAAGCTGAGTTTCATAATTTATACCTTGCTCTCCGATGAGGGAGTCCTCTTCTCAGGACTCAGGGGGAGCACTGACAACCCCCAAATTCAAGTCGTATCGCTCATCTGCTGTAAGCTGGATGTGCACTGAACTCAGAACCCAGCATTAAAGCTCACAGGACTATACCTGCAGCTCCAAAGGAAGAACCAATTATAAGGTATTTAATGATTACAACCGATCGCCTATTTTATGTTAGACAGGTTAAGATTCACTATACCTTCCTGAGGACTGTAAGAATGGGAGTTGTGGAGATAAATACATTCAAAATTCACACACACAACTACCTAAGAATGAAAGCAGCATTAGTTTAGAAAGTGTCGAGTACTAAAAAGAGGCACTGGGGAGCCATCTAGAAGGAAGGATGTAAAGTGAGTTCAGAAGGAGCAGAAACATGAAAACGACCAGCCTGTTTTAGATAATGATGCAAAGACAAGCATGTGCCAGACTTTAGGCTGGTGCTTCACAGATGCACTATCCTTGCAACTAAAATGCACAGTACCTAATGATTTTCAAAGAAAAAAAGTGCTAAATAAACCAGGAATTAATAAATTCATGAAACTACATATAAAATATATGTACATTTGTGTTCATTTTTCTAGTAACATGATTTTAGTTTTTGGATTCTCAAGGGGATTGCTACCACCACCAAAAACAAACAAAGAAAGACGACGAGAATCACAGAGTGGGGGGACCTAACGACCTAAAGTTAGTGACCGGGCATGGAGGACGAACTCGCGGTAACTCCGCTGCTTCCGCACCGGACCACTGAGAGCAGTGATAGACCCCGTCAGACCTAGTGGCTCCCCGCCACACTGCCCTCCCCTTGCTCGACATGTTCCAGCCCCATGACCTCCGCCAGGGCTATGAACATATTGGGCATTCTCCCGCCAAGGGTGCTTTGGGTGCTCTGCTTCCTTTGTCTGGAATGTTCTCCTCCTAAGACATCCGTATAGCTCCTGCCTCCTGTCATCAAGGTCTCTGCCAAGCTGCCACCTCCCCAGAGGCCGCCCCGATCACCGCACGTACACAGGCACTCCTGTCTACCTCAAATCCCGTACCCGGGCTCAGTTCTCCTCACTGCAGTCAATACTTCCGACACACGATAAACACCGACAGGTGTTTATCTGTTGTCTATCTGCGTCCCTGTAGTATAATAAAAATACCTATTTGCTCTTTGACCCTAGCTGGGTCCTGACATAACAGCTCCAAAAACCCTTGGAACTTTCTAAGTAAAGACAAAGGTGTCTCTTGTTATTCATAAAAGCTCCTTGTCACCACACCAAGTTTATGCTACGGAGCTGCCTCCCAGCGGGGCCTCGTCCACATTAAAGCTGATCACCAGGCCGCCCAAGTGACTGACTGGAGGGCTAGAGACTGAGCTCTGTCACCGAGGGCTCATGATGTGATCAACCACGCCTATGTACTGACACCTCTATAAAACCCCTGAAGGACGGGGTCTGGGAGCTTCTGGTTGGTGAACACGTGGATGTGCCAGGAGGACAGTGTGCCCAGGGAGAGCATGACACCCAGAGCCACCCTCCACCCTATTTTTTGTTCCATACACCTCTTTCATTTGGCTTTTCCTGAGCTGTATAGTAACTAGTAATCAGAAGTAAGGCACTTTTTCTGAGTTCCATTGAGTTATTTTAGCAAATTATAAACCTGGGAACCACTGATTTATTTAGACATGGGAAGGGAGGGAGAAAGAAAGGGAGAGATAGATCGATGTGAGAGAGATACATCAACTGGTTGCTGCTCACACGTGCTCCAACAAGGGACCGAACCCATGACCCTGGCATGTGCCGTGACAAGGAATCAAACTGGCGACCCTTCTCTTTGCGGTATGACGCCCAACCAAGCCACACGGGTCAGGGTGGGAACGCTTGGACTTGTAGTCGGCTGGGCAGGAGTGGGGATAACCTGGGAACCCCATCTGCAGCTGGCATGTGAAGTAAGGGCAGTCTTATGGGACTGAGACCTTAGCGTGCGGGGTCTGCCTCTGGGAGCTAGCACCAGAGAACTGAAGGATTGGTACGGAAGAACAAAATATATTTGGTACCAGAGAAAAACCACACACTCCTCACTGGCATATACGGGGTGGGCAAAAGTAGGCATACAGCTGTTGGTATGGAAAAAAGACATGCAGGTTATAATTATTACAGTATCTTTATTAACTCAAAAGAATATAAACCTACTGCTGCTCACCCCAGGGCTCTATGGACTCGAAAGGTTAGCATGGAAGCGAAACTTAAAGTTGCCTCTTTAAGAGAGTTGGCTGAGCTCTGAAAAAGGTCCTACAAATAGAAAAATAAAGTGCTCAAGCGGGAGCTCATGGAAGCCCACAGCCAGGGCGAGGAGACTGGGGCAGCAGGGAAGGGTCCCAATCCAGCCCAGGGGCCCCAAACCTGACTTCTCTTCCTGAGTATGGCCTGTGCCACTCTCCTTTTCCACCTGCCTAGAGCTTCTTTACGACAAGGGCTCTGTCATGTATTCCTTCATTCCCTGTGCCTGGCGCATGCCTGGGTCTAAGAAATGCCTATTAAAGAAATGAATCTTGCAAATGTCTCTGTTCCTCAAGTGTTAGAAAAGACATTAAGTACCAGACAAGCACTTACATTTAATGAGCCTTCTTTTTTTAAGGCCCTAAAGACAGGTATTTAAAATTGGTCTTCTGTCGTGTATCTCCTTTCTGGTCTCCAAATGCCACCCGCCAACAAGGTCATGGTGATGGCGCTCTGGACTGGGGGACACTGCAGCTGAAATGCCTACCCCGTATGGCGGTAATCAAGACACCACACCCAGGTCAGTAACCGCGCTTTCCAACAGGGGGCCCACCCGTCCTTACCTGGGGGGCTGCAGGAGGTTCTGCATTGGGCGGTTTGACAAAGAAAGGAATGCGGCCCCTCTGCCAGTCATTGAGAACCATCTTGCCCACAGTCTGCAAATCGGGCTCGCCGCCCTGAAATGTCACAGAAAGACTCCCAATTAAATTCAGAGAACAAAACCACCCCCAGTTCGGAGGCACGTCAGCTCTCCCATTGTTCGTCACCTTCTCTTGCTATGAGGTTCCACACTGCCCGCGCACCATGGACCAGAAACGGGCTGGGCCACGTACACAGGCACCTGCAGGACGTCGTGGTCTAAAACCTCACAACCCGTGGCTCACCTTCAGTAACTTCCCAGTCCGGAAGGCCAGCTTCTCAAGAAAGTCCTCAGCGTTCTCCCAAGAATCAATCTTGTACGTCTTGCTGATATATTCTGGTTTAGCTCGTTCGAGTACAGCGCCAATGTGGTCTTCAGGAGACTTAATTTTTTCAACTTGAACCTAGATGTTAATAGGAGAGCTCTTGCTTACAAACCTTATTATGGAAGCAGGGAAGTTCTGTGTTGTTTGTTACAACATCTAAAAAAAGATTTCAAAACCACACAGCAGTGGGTCCTGGCAGGAGCCTGTCTCCGAGGGGGATGCTTGTGGTCAGCTGGAAGGAGCGCCACTGAAAGCCGGCCACAGCCACGGCACCCAGGACTCCACTCTAATCCCAGTTCACCACAAACTAACTGAGTGGCTTCCGCAAGCAGTTTAAACTTGGAATGCTTCATGCTACTCACTTGGAGAAATGGTTAAAAGCCTGTCAACCCCAGGACACGAAGAGAAAGGAATAGCCTGAGAGAGGAAGGGAGGAATGTGCACAGGATGGATAACCAGCAGCACTGGTTAAGGTTAAGTGGAACCAGTTAAAAAGTTCTCAGTCGTATTCAGAAACAAGTGAGGAAATGATTGAGTCCCAAAATGACTCAACCCATAAACCCATGAAGATGAATTGTCACTAAACATAAACAGGCCCCGCTTCCCTCTGGATCCTGTGTGTAAACGACGAACTCTTTTGTGGGCTGACATTAACCAGATCTGCCCGGGATTCCACTAACTCCTCAAACAGGCTTTAGGGCAATGGAGAAGCCACCCCGTTCAGCATCATGTTCCTAAAGTTTGCTCAGACAGGTTTACCCCAAACTGTCTCCTGAAGGAGTAAAAAGCAAAGGAACCCAGTATCCGCCGAAAAGCAATCCAAAGCCCACGAGGAATGGAGTACTCACGACTCCTTTCAGCACAATGTCTGTCTCCGAGTCCTCAGAGGGGTACACCACACCTGGGCAGTCGATGAGGAATATCCGACGCATCAAGGTGATATACTGCCAGACCTGAGACAGAAAAGAGCCAGAGACGCCCCAGGTCAAACGCTCGGAGTCCAATTCCATAAACCCCTGATGCTCATGAGAGAAAAAGGGGAGTAACCAAAGAGAAGCCACCTGCTGAGGAGCTAAGCTGCGAAGTCTCTCCTCTCCTTGCCCCATGCACGAGGCACTTCACTAAGTATCGACTATAGTTTCCATCAGCTAAGAGTCTAAAAATAATGCAGGGGCAGGATCCCCACCTAGTGCTGTGCATTAACATCCAGTGAGCCTTTTCCTAATGTTTAAAAGTACACTTGGAAGCTTAATATTGTTTGGCTCCCCCAATAGTCTGTTTTCAGGGTATGAGCCCCAACTGCCAGAATCAACCCTAATGCTGAGTTTTCCTTCTTAACCCATTATCTTGAGTTAGCCTTGCTTACGAAAGCAAAAGGTTGCCGCGACAATTTGAAACAGACTTAAATATGAATGGCACTCACGAAATCATGCCAAAGCCACACAGTGGCATACAAAGTACTCTTAGTCTTTATCAGAATGGACAGAAACCATTCTGGTACGTTCCAAACTATTATGTTGAGATTACCCTTTCAACGGTAGCCTTCATTCAAGAGAAGCAGATAGAAATCTCCCTGTCCTAAAACGTCACCCTCCATGGAAATCAAATACTTGGGGGTAAGACCCCCTCAAACCAGACATACCTTTGTTTCACCTGCAATGGGGGCCACATTGCAAACTTTCTTGGAGCGTAATGTGTTTATCACAGAGCTCTTGCCAACATTTGGATAGCCAATGAACCCGACGCTGATCTGTTTCTTGTCAGTGTGCAACTGTTCAAAAGAAGCACACATACACAGCAGTCATGAAAATCCCTTTGGACAAACAGGTTGTATTACTTTGCTAATATAAAGGATACAGTGCAAAACGGTTGCTACAACTTGATTTAAGCATAGAAACACACCACCTATATAGTCTGAGCCAGCTGGATACATATACTTATTAATAAATCAGAGGTGAGTCATTTCCTCAGTCACCCACGTGAAATTATACTTGAATGTTTTAAGGTTAAAAATATGTAGGTCAGGAAACAAAGGAAGAAACAGTTTGTTAGTCATCAGTTTAGAAGAGCACCAACCACTGATAAAATGTCTTTAGGGAAGAGAACCTTAGGAGATGCACGAACTGTCAATCCCATGCCCTAGCCCTCCTTTTCTCTGCAAAATACATTTTGCATTTTCATCGCCAAAAAGAAATGAAGGAGGCAAAGCTCAAGAAGAGGGTCTATGAATGGATGGGGGTTTCTGATTAAAGATGGTGGAGCGAACACCCACGCCTACCTCACTCTGCCTCCGAACGCTACCAGAAAGATAGCAGTGGGAATTAACATACATAGAACCAAACATGTAAAGCCAAAGAATGAGCTGAAGAAGAGTCAGTAAACAGTAACACGGGATATTAACAAAATACTAGCAGCTAAAATGTAGTATCTGCCCTGGCTGGTGTGGCTCAGTAGATTGAGTGCCAGCCTGTGAACCAAAAGGTTGCCAGTTCGATTCCTGTCAGGGCACATGCCTGGGTTTCAGGTCAGGCACCCAGTTGGGAGTGTGAGAGAGGCAACCAGTCTCTGTATCTCTCACACATGGGTGTTTCTCTCCCTCTCATTCTCCCTCCTTTCCCTTCTCTCTAACACACAATGAAGCTGAGAGGAAACACAGTCAATGTACAGAGAGAGGAAAATTTTAAAACAAACACCACTATCATTGTTAAGAGACATAGATGACACTCCATCTGTGCAAAAAGAAGAGGCTGAAAAAGGGGGCAGAACAATTCAGAGTTAAACAAGAGCTCTCAGGAATTAAAAATAAAAAGTGAGGGACAAAATAAATTGTGCAATAAAACAGCTAGATGATCAAGTCAAGAAACTGCCTAGAAAATAGAGCAAAATGTCCTAAATGTACTGAAATTTAAAACAAGGTAAAACAACAACAACAACAAAAAAAAACCCTCAAGAAATTAAACCAGGAAGTAAAACCAAATTCCTGAACAAGAACACCCATGGGGAGCAGGGGAGATTTGCAAGAAATGACTATAGGACACTTTCAGATTCAGAGTCCCATCCAATGTCTAGTTAACTAAATAATAAAAGACCCATCTTAAAGCACATCAGTGTTAAATTTTAGAACAGGAGTTTTTAAAAAAGATCCCAGTCACAAAGGATTAGAGTCAGAAGCCTCTGATTTCTCAACAGAAATATCAGAAGACAATGCCCTTGACATTCTTAGAAGAAATGGTATGAAGGTGAAGATATTTCCAGAATGTGAGGTCTCAAAAAATGTCCTATCTAAACACTCCTCAGGAAGCTTTCAGAAAATATGTTTCATCAAAAGAAAGGAGTAATTAAGAAAGAAGAAGAGACCCAATGAACAGGGAATCCAACACAGAAAAACAGCCACGGGAATTCTCAGGACGATGGTGGGGGAGGCGGCAGGAGGGAAACCGTGCAGCTGGCCGGGGAGCAGCCTGGCCCCCTGGAAGGGAGGTGCCCGAACAATCTGAAAGGTCCCGCTCCAGCAGGGGATTAGGGGGACCATTAGTGACAAAAAAAATGGAGCAAATTAACATTAGGGAAAACAGGAGGTTTTATTAGAAAGCAATTATAATCACAGCACTGTGTGGATCAGCTACAACTGATATTTCACAGTCATAATGATGTAAACACTGAATTTAACCAAACATAAAATGATATAGGAAGAATAGAGGAAAAGGAAGTATGTGTGGAGGGAGGGTGGCTATAAGAAACCCAATCCCCATTTTCCATAATAGGAATGTAAATATCTAACATGGGCCGGGGTGGAGGTGGGGAAGAGTGGCGTGGGGAGGAAATCAAGAAACAGACTCATATTAAAAATATGGAAGAAAATAACAGAAGTAAACAGCTAAGAGTTGGAAGAAGTGTTTGCCTCTGGGAAGTTGGGAAGGTTGAGACAGAGAACATGTGTCTTTTGTTAGAAGCCAGGTAGAATGAATTAAATACACAAAGCTACAGGTGTAGAACGGATGCTTTGAGAACATTTGCTAGGGTGCTCTGATTTCAGGGCTTCGCTGAGGAACTGACATCCCACAGGGTCTGAAGCAGGAGGTCGGCAGGGTGCCTTCCAGGCAGAGACAGAAACTGCTCAGGCCCTGAGGGCAGGGGAAGCCTCCAAAGCCCAGGGCAGGAAAGAGAGTTGGGGGTGGGACCCATGGTCAAGGAGCGGTTGGGCTACGAGGTGCCAGGGATCTGGCAGAAAGGGCAGCAATGTTGATCACAGATGGGAGTCAAGGCTGACCTAGAAAATATTTCAGAATCCCTTATAATCCCAAGACTCTATAGGTTTTTACATCTGTAGAACACACATTTCTCCTTATCAAGATGTGGGAAGTGGGGTTTGTAGCTTTCTGACACACTGGCAAGAGAAATTATTAACATAAACCCACAGCTACACAACTGGAGAAACAGATCAGGTTGGAATACCTTTCCAAACTGCCGCAGAAGCTGAATAAACGCTCCTTTGCCGAAGGGGTTAGTAAGGCTTGCATGGAAAGCAAGTGTTGGATAATCCTGGGAGAGGACAGCAACCCATCGCTTCTAAAGAGGGAAAAGAAAAGATGCTGGTAAATTGTAACTTGTTTATTTACAATACAGGAAGAATCAGAGCTTGAATGACACGATTGTGCTTCAAAAATACAGCTGTCTACGGAAAATGTTAGCTATAATTCTTTGAAAATTTTTTTCAAGTATGACACTTAATGCTTTGTCTTTTGTCTTCTAAATAGAAAACATTATTTCCCCAATGCCTTCATTAATGTAACATGATTAATGTAACATGATGTTTCAACAGGCCAGGGACTGCGGCAGCTTCCTCCCGCAGAAGGGGCACAGATCACTCATCCTGTAGGCACTGCCGCGGCCCCGTCACCCACCACCAGAGGATAACGGTAACTCTGCCCAGTCAGGGAAGCACATTGTAGTTATGTTTTCAATGGGAACATTTCACCGACTACAATCTCAAGAGTGCAATGCTTTAACTAATGTCCCAAGGCCGAGGAACCAGGAATCTAATTAACTTACAGACACTCAAAGCTCACATGAGTTGAGTGGCCTTGGAAGTCTGTTTTGCATTAGCAGCTGTACTTACTGTTGCCCAGGTTGGAACTAGGTCACATTTGTTAAGAACAAAAATGAGGTGTTTCCAGGGTTTTTCCTTTTTTAAGTAAGTCTCGATGTGAGGGGAACGGGTACCCATTGGATCTCTAGCATCCAGAACTTGAACTACAACATCTGATGAATCTATCACCTGCAAATTCAAAGAGGCAAAAATGATTTGCTATTGTACAAGGGTAAAATGAACAAGGGCTAACATTTAACTGAACCTGGGAAAATAAAGCAATAGCAATAACTTCACAGCAGTCTTAGGAGAGTTGGATGTAGACAATCTCAATGCCCAGTGATCAGAATTCAAAGATTTTTTTCATCCTTGAAACTTGTCAAATTGGAAAACGAGCTTACATGAACTTCATCTTCTTTCATGACTACATGCATTACTGAACAGAGCCATTTACTTTTTAAGACATCTAAGTTTCTACTGTTCTAGGTTTTGTGTGTTTTACAAAAAACTAAAATTTATTTTGCCTTCATGGTACTAGTTTCCTACTATGTTATAATGTAATTATGCAACTATGCTCGAAGTTCTGTTACTGAAAATATGACTAGTGTGTGGACATACTCAGCCGGCTGACAAGCATTGGGCCAGGATTCAGGATTCACAGAGACTTCCACTAACCGACTAAGTAAGATATTCAGTCTTTCTAGACTTGTGTTCTATGAAATGAAAGGCCTGGACTAAATAACTTAAAAATCCACATGCAGCTCCAACCATGGATGGTAAATCTAACCAGGATTATCACTGTAGCGGGTCATCCAAAGACATATTGACAGAATACAGGAATGTATGTAAGGTCGCTGTTACTACTATATGAAACAATGCAGATATCGAGTCCGATGGTAGCTGTGTCCATGGCCACCTCGATCCTGGTTTCCTTGTGGAAGAGGATGGAATGGACAGCAGAGCTTGTACTTTTTCTGACTGAGCTTCAATGTATCAAAATCCACTTTCTCAAGTAAGACTGTGAAAGCCAAAGAACTGAAAGCCTTACCTTGTAGAGCTCACCCCATATTCTTCTGGATTGCCCCTTTTTATATATCTCCTCTTGGGCTTCATTTCTAAAGAAAGCACCCAAAGTGAGCCACTGAAGGACTGTAAATTTAGATTTACAAGATGTTTTAGGGGAAAGTCAACCATCTACCTCAGTAAAAGGCGTATCAAAACTAGTTGCAGATGGATCAAAACCAAACTTAATTTCAAAAGTGAGCCTATCCAAATGTCCATGAACAGATGAATGGATTAAAAAAAAAAGTGCCCACACTTTTTTTCAGTAATAAAAAAGAATAAAGTAGTGATTAGTGCCACAACATGGATGACCCTGAAGACATTATACAACTATTGTATGACTACCCTTCCATGCAGTATTCCTCACAAGAGCAATTACACTCATGAGACAGAAAACAGAATGAACGGTAGCTGCCGGAGCCCAGGAGGAGTTACTGTTTAATGGGTACAGAATCCCAGTTGGGGATGGAATGTGGTGACGGTTTCATAACCACATGAATGTACTTAATGCCACTGAATTGTATGCTTTAAAAAGGTTGAAGTGGTAAATTTTATGGTTTGTGTATTTTACCACAATAAAAAATATTTTTGAAAAAGCAAGTGCAATTAGGCAATATGTCGGAGAATTATGAAAAGGGATTGGCAGGACATGAACCATAATCTACACTCCATTGCTCCCATGTAGAGTGAATTTTTCCGATTAGGTTGAGAAACTGTTTTACTAGCCTCAAAGACATTTAGCCAGTGTCTTTGAAACTAAATTAGTTTTGTTTCCCCCCTATTACCTACTGTACCTTTTGGAAGAATAAAAACTTCAAATCAGAGGAAGAACACAAAGCCAACTACAAAGTCCAAATAACTCTAAGAATAAATGGACATCATCTCTGGGAGTCCCAGAGCTGGACCTGGGCTGACAACGGCTCTGTGCTAAGGCACTTAATAGACCCGAGAGAAAGCAAGGGGACAACTCTGCACAGGAAAACTAAGCTAGTAACCCCTGAAACAGAGGGTAATGTGGCAGCTGCTCGCTGATGCAGGCCAAGTCTTTAATAGGGTGATTCCCCCCATGAGAGTTCATCTCTGGGTAATAGTTAAGGATGAGAGAGGTTTGGTCACACTGGTGGTTGACGCTAACATTGTTGACAACCGGAAACCTAGAAACAGTGAAAATGTCCAGGAGTGGGACTGACCACCACAAAACACTGCTCTGACCTTAAATACGGTGTTGCTGTTAATACATTTAGAAAAAAGTATTAAAATAAAAAGCAAGTTAAAACACAGTCTTATGTATTATATCCATAAATAAAAATTAAGTGTTAAGACAGCTTTAGAAGAATACGTTCGGTGACTGATTCTTAACCTTTGAGAGTATGATGAATGTATGATCAATATATGGACCCTTTGTCTCCTCCCACCTCCCCAAAACAATACAAAACTAAAAAGAATAAAATCCCACCACGTGTGTACACAAAGATTAATCTTCAAAGGGTCCCAGAAACCTCAAAGGTGATCCACGAATCCCTCGGTGGCCGTGATCTTCACAATGCTGGCCACAGGCTGAGATTGAGTTCTTATTTTTTTTGCATTTCAACTTTAACTACCATTTACTAATTTGCCTGTGACAGAATATACTGCCTTGATAGTGAAGAAGAGAAGAATATTTATTTTTACTTTGGGGATGAAGAAAGAAAGAGACCTACAGTAAACAAGTCACTGTAAATTATTCAGTCTGGCACCAATTTCACTATTTTTTCTAAGGAAAGAGAATAACCCATCTATGAGTTAAATCACTGCACTTCATATAGCAAAATGAGTTTAGAAAAAATATTTTGCTGCAGAAGAGCAAATGATGAGACCCGTGTAAGCTTCCAAACTATACCTCACACCTGTGTCTTCAGTTACCAAATCACGATCCTTGTCCTGGTCATAGCTCTCAGTGGACATTTCTGCATTTTCTACAAGGGACAGCATGTCACTTGCAAATAAATTTGGTCGCTTCCTCTGTGCCTTGGGGCCAAATGTAGTTTCAAAGCTTTCGGTATCAAGAATGTGCACCTTTGAGTTCTAAAGAGAAAAGAGAATTATTGGTAAAACTAAGGAAAGCACTGAGAAAAACACAAAAAATTAAAAACCTACCAAGGAAAGGCTTTCTGCTTTTATTCTTCCAAAGCTCAAGCTGTACCAAAATCGACATGGATGCACCCCGATTTCAAATCAGAAATGCTTATTTAAATAGCAAAATCAAAAATAAATAATAGCAAAGGCACGTGTTTCTATATTCTGAAGTTCTGTAAGCTTCTTTGGAGGAATACAGAAGTAATACAAACAGTCAAAGCAAATACAAACAGTTCCCAAAAACTGCTTTATTTCATTTATTATAAACTTCCATCAAATGTAATTAAGGCTACAAAGCTGAAAATTAACTTATCTTTTCTAACCATTGTTTTGGGGGGGGGGGCTTTCAAACAAATGTATAAAATTCATCAAATTCACAGATTTTGCCAAGGATAATCATACTGAAATTTGTGTGTGTGTGTGTGTGTGTGTGTTTTTAAACCAACTGTAAATGCCAACTTTTTCTTGGAAGTTCATTTCTTTCATGGCTAAAAGGAATTGCTTGTTTTGTAAGATGCATCTTAGTTTCAGATAACATTTTCCCTAATTTAGGTAACGTTTTTATTAAATGCACATGGAATGTCTTTAGATGAAAAACATCTAGCAGAAGTCCAAAATAATAGTTTAGATGTGATAAAAGGAACTTGATACTAACTAGAACTTGATGTGACTGTAAAGAAGTTACGGGCATAGGAATTTTTGAAACCGGATAAAAGTCAAAGTTTGAGTTAGGATCTATCACGTAACAGAACGTTAACAGCCGGCAGAGAATATCCACAAAAGAAAAAAAGAAAAAACAACCACTCTCTGCCCCTCAGAACAAGCTCTTCTGTAAGCACCAGCTACTAAACACGGATGATGGACAATGCAGTGGCTTCTGAACAGACCCCCCTCCAACCCCTGAAAACCCTTAAGCTGCTCCCATTTTCTCAAACCTTTAACCCATCTCTTAGTTTTACTTGCTAACCTTCCAACAAGGGAACATTGCCAAGGACAGACGTGTTTACATGGGAACTAGCATCTAACGTCGCTGGGGAAATTATGATTGAAATTATCCCTGAAAACCTTCTAAATGACCTAAGGTACAGTACCCATGGATTTGTGTATATAGATTTATACATTAGTAGGTGAAATGCAGTCATACACAATACATAATGAAAAACACATACAAAATAACTTAAATGTTTTTAATGTATTGCCACAGCAATATAGTAATTATAATGCACATTTATCTGAATGTGCAAAAGTTAAAACCATATCTGATTTGGAGATTGCTCCACTCTGCAGCAATCTCCAAATGAGATTTTATAATGAGTAGCAGGTGTCATGTAAAATAAAATAGGTATGGCTTCTCAAGGCCAAAGCGGGACACGCCTCAGTCTCTCTGAGTGCCCATCTACATCAAAACACGAGCTAACTGCTGTAGCGGCAGAGCCTCATTCTACACACCAGATCATTAAGCACTGGGTTTTGGAAAGAGCAAACTGGAATGGGCAACAAATCAATACATCCATAATAGAACCTCTCTGTTCTTCTCATAAACAGGATTCAATAGTTTGCTGAAAGATGGCTTCAGGGAGAGGAGACAAAGAGAACAAGGGAAATGAGCAACTTGTCTGTGGTTCATGAATTACACTCATGTGTTTCTCTGAAAGAAAACAGTCCCTCCACTAATAGGTGCCATTCTTCCAGTCTGTCATGAAACAAAGCATAATTGATAAAACCTGAGGCAATAACCAGGCCTTGGTTTTTATTTTGTTTTGCAAGTAAACACTTTTCTTTGAACTGTTAATCCATGTATGCATGTCAATGTTTCTTCTCCTCCTCATACTGGAACTGAAGCTTATGCACTGGCTCCGTTTCTGGGAATTATTATTCAATGCAAGTAAAAACGTGCAGGAAAACATTAGGCCATTTCTTTGGTTCTGTGCAAAACTCATTCTACTGAAGCCAGATTCAGTCCTTACTGTACTTTGAACTTCAGTGATTAACAACCAATCTGACCAGCACCCTTTCCTTTAGCTCAAAAGAATCTCCAAGGATCTCACAGAAGCTGTAAGCACATGCCACCAAAGGTCTCCCTCCTGCGAACCCAATCCTAATTCTACTAGGTATGATGGAATTACTGCTTAAACAAGTTTGCCTATGAAAAAATAATAATAATAAAAACAGTACTAGTAATGGCTGTGATCTACTCAGCTCTGACTTGGTGGCTGGCTATGTGCTTGCTATGTGCCAAGAGTTTTACCAACATTTCATCTGCATCCAGTATAAGGAGATGCGTTATCTTGACTTTATAGCTGGGAAAGTGAAAGCTCGGGGAAATGGAATGGAGGCCCTAGGAAGGGGTAGAGCAAAGACTAAAATCCAAGTCTCACTCCAAAGCCGGCGCTCTGATCAGCACACTACTGCGTCCCTAACAGAATGTGGTTCCTACTGAAGGTGCGGCCCCCTAACAAAGGTGAAGAGAGAAGTCTCAGAAAGCTCATCAGTACTGCATTAAAGCCACTATTCTCTGTGGGAAAACAAGAGACGAATATGACAGAGAGGATCTGCAAGGCGTTCACTAAAGAAATCCCACTGCCAGGGATATCTCCATCTTACATGAGGCCGGATTCGATCATGGAGAAGAGACATGGGTAACTTGCTTTGCTTCATGACCACTTTGTATGGATCCTTCATAACTGTATCCATCTCCTCTTGAAATTTTTGTAATGATGACTGCTTAATCACACGTGTGTTTCCTGTTTTACGAAAGAATGTTGCCATTTAATAACTCCTTTTTGCTTTTGCATCCATCTTCCCAATGATACAGTGAAAGGTAAGATTTTAGATTACCCTTGCTGCCCTGGCCAGTGTGGCTCAGTGGATTGAGTGCCAGCCTGTGAACCAAAGGATTACTGGTTTGATTCCCAGTCAGGGCACAGGCCTGGGTTGCTGGCCAGGTCCCTGGTTGGAGGCGTACAAGAGGCAACTGATCTCTCACACACAGATGTTTCTCTCCCCCTTTTTCTCCCTCCCTTTCCCTCTCTCTAAAAATAAATAAGATGTTTAAATTACCCTTCCTCACCCAAACACCTGACCCATCCATCCATGCAGCCATTTTCAAACTTAAGTGGGGGGGCGGGGGGGGGGACGGACAAGAAAAACTGCCTCTCCTGCATTGGTTACACTATGAACTAATCCACCAACCCAGACACACGGAGGTTTCAATAGTTTTCCAAGCCCAATTTCCTGACTGGATGAAACTGAAAAAATAAACATCGCTGAATGGAACTCAGATTTGACAAATGTCCTACTTCCTGTTATATCTGGCAAAGAAACTCGGAGCCAATCACAGCTGATCAGTTGGTAGACAGAGAATCCTGAAGCACAGAACCTGAGAGTCAGCTGCTGTTTTTAGGGTTACCAGGGTTTGCAGGGACTATTAAATGACCCAATAAATCCACATGAAGAAACAAATAAAGGTCTATAACACTACCTGGAGAACACCCTGCACAGGAGAGACGCAAAGAATGTATTCCATTAAGCAGCACATTGCCGCCCAAACGCAAAACTCCAGATGCCAGAGGCTATGACAGCGGGAATGCTGATGGGGACCACGGCAGGGCCTCTGCTGTACTCATGATTTGCCAAGCACTATACTCAGCACTTTATATGGGTTTACTCATTTCGTTACACAATAGTTTTACGAGATAGGTACTATTTTTATCGTCATTTTAGAGATGAGGAAATCAATGAACAGAGAGGCTTAATAATGTGCCCAAGGTCACAGAAATGGCAGAATGCAGGGGAACCAGACAGTACCGCGCCAACATGCGGAAGACCCCTCTATGCAGTTTTTCTCTGATGCTTTTCTGTACTGCAGTTTCCTAGAGGGTATCCCATCAAAAGATGTAAGCGATATTCAAAGGCAGCTGCCATGTGTCCCTAAGCAGGGAGGTCCAACACCAGAGAAACAAAGGGGTCCAAACACCTGGCATCCCCACACCTGGACGAGGCTACGGGAGAGCCTGAAAGCCTGAAAGACCGAAAGGAAGGCGGGCTTTCCAGAGGAAGCCCTAGGAAGGACCAACGATGAGATCCTTGCACTGTCACTCAGTTCGAGCATAACCCACTTCAGAGGAACTCCAGGCTAATGCACTCGCTCTCCACTCAAAAGGCCAACACACCCGCAAGGCATGGCTCAAACTGTAAGGTTGCTAGAAACGAAGAAATGATAGTTTCAGGTCTATGAATGCCGGTCATTAAGGGTGGTCTTATCTATTTAAGAGGGTCATTTACAACGAACAACAATGAGCTCTTTTCAAAGAGAAGCTATTTACGAAATCCACCTCTACTTTTCTCTGCTGGTTTTCCACCAAGGGTACTTATCTCATCCCTTTCTCATATAATCCTTGGCAGTTCCATTCACCCCAAAATGCCTGTCTTTTAGGCACCTGAACATCCCACCCTTTTTCACATAGCGCACATTTTGTAGAGCAAAAGTGAACAGCAGACAATACTTACCAAACCATTTAATATTTGGCTCCACTCTCGCCACTGTGCCAGAAGCCACCGTTGATTGATACTGCAGAGGCTTAATCACTTTACCACGACTGTTCCTAAATTGAGGAAATTAACAGATTTCGGTTGAGAACAGAAGAAAGGCAACAGCACAGTTTGGTTTATAGAATACCCTTTCCATCAAAAGGGCCTTTTCTTCTTTTTTTTCTTTTTTGGTTTTAAATGATCATGAAATACAGATTTCAGTAAACAAAGAGCACTTCTACATTTGAAACAGATTGCCCAAAAGCCATTTAACCTCTTGCAACAGAGCACGTAATGATTTCTGCTAGATGAATAACAAATAATGCCGATGTTTATAAATCTGTTTACTGCTTCTTGCTTAAAAAAAAAAACAAAACAAAACTCCACATACTTGAGTTTTTGGGTAATTATTTAAAGGCTGCTTTAGATGAATTTTAAGCAGAGGGCGATTTACGCTGGAACTCAAAATTCTAAAACAAACTACAGAGTAGGTGACTAAGGCAGATTAAGTTCACTGACATTTGTGTTTTAGAGCCATCTTTTAAAACGGATGAAGAATCTAATTACCAAACAACTTAAGACCAGCGAGCAAAATTCCACACTCAGCAAGTCCCTGTGGTAGAGGCTGCTTCGGCAGAACTCAGAGTTGTGGTAAATTTTCAAGCGCCACATGTTGTGATCTGAAGTTTGGCATTAAAAAACAAGTTTTCTGGCTGCTTTTATGATTACAGTCCTATATACTTTGTTAAAAACCAGATTCCTATCTCACAGATATTTCACCTGAGATTTAGTATGTCCCTCATGGAGGCTGAGGCTGTGAGGAGCGAGACTCCTAATTGTTGTAGAGTATTGTGACACATTCACAGTGTCACCATCCACTACCCTCATCTTGAACCGAAACTTCACAATTTATCACGATACCCCTCATATAAAATAATATTTGAAAATATATTCCTCCTGGGTAGGTGGCTCAGTTGGCTGGAGCGTAGTCCTGTGCACCAAAAAGGTGCATAGAGGAGGCAACCAAATGATGTTTCTCTCCCCCACCCCTCCTTCCTCTCTCTCTAAAATGAATAAATATATCCTCAGGTGAGAATTTAAAAGAAGAATATACACTACTCCTGCCCTGGCTGGCGCGGCTCAGTGGATTGAGTGCCAGCCTGTGAACCGAAAGGTCACCAGTTGGATTCCCAGTCAGGGCACATGCCTGGGATGCAGGCCAGGTCCCTGTTGGGGTGCGTGTAAGAGGCAACTGACTGATATATTGCTCACATATCGATGTTTCTCTCTCTCTTTCTCATTCCCTTCCCTTCTCTGTAATAATAAATTTTTAAAAATCTTAAACAAAAAAAGAAAGAGAGAAAGAAAATACACTACTCTTATTTGGGTAAAGTGGGCATGGGACTATCAAATGGGCCTCAGCTACAAGTCAAGGGCATGGAGGAAAAGACAAAGAATGACAGTGCCCAACGCTCACCTGCGTTCCTTCTGCCTGTACATATTCAGGCGCCGAATGGTGGCCCGGTCCCTCATGTTTTGGCCTCCAGCTCCCTGTACTCGATCTAGGAAACACAGAAGCACACTATTTGATAACCAACAAGTCTAAATATGAACATTGATTTAAAGACACCCGATCAGGTCAGTCAGAGTAGACAGGCTGACACCTCGCTGCAAAATCTCTACTTTCTCCATATGTTGTTCTAACGAAGTTATTACTAGAAGCTATGCGGTATGACAAAGTTGAGCTAATCTTTTGATCCTCAATAGAACTGTACTTGATGATGATCATAGCTAATATTTTGAGCGTTAATTATGGCTCTGTGCTATCCATATCACAGGCACTTTCTCATGTAATCCACACAATAATCCTATAAAAATGGATACATTATCCCCATTCTGCAGGCTAAGAAACTGCTGCACAGTGGTCAGATACCTTGCCCAAGGTCATGCAGTTACTAAATGGCTAAGCCACAGTTTGAACAAAAGCTTTTAACTTCTAAGACACCTACCTCTGCGTCTCAATGTAACGAAAATTGAGTGTCTGCTACATGCAAGGTGCTGTGGAGACTGTAATTTTGATATGTGTTCCTAATGTACCAGTTTCCTAACTTTCTAATATTTGATTTTAGTCTGAGCAACAGCTAGTAATTCTTGCTTCACATCTCAGAGACAAAGAGAAGGACATACAACCATGGTTAATACTAGCCTAGTTCCTCATTTTGGGATCCCTTCAAATCACCTGTCTACTCTTGAAGTGATGTAGTAGAAAACAGGCTACAATCACTGGATTGGCAGCCCTTCCGCTCATTACCTGTACCAGTTGTTACAAGCCCCCTCCCCTAGTTTGGCTCAGTGTCTTCACCTATAACATCATGATCTCTACGGGCGTTTTTGTGTCTTGTATTCTAAGATTCCAGTATACACAAATTGAATAACTGATCAGCAATCCAGAGAAAACATTCAACAGAAAGTCATCAAAAACTTTAAATCATATATAAAAACAAAGTCTTATTAACTAAATCTGAATGAAAGGGGTTCCTCTGAAGTCTGTCTTGTTCATCCTATAGGTGGAACCTCCCCAAAAGTCATTCACGTCTCCAAAAACATCTTTATGTATTTATCTGATAGGCTTTCTCTTAGCTGTATCACATGAAATGACTCCAAGGGCCAAATCTACAATCCCTTTCTCATTTAAATAGTCAAAGTATGTAAAGTATAAAAGGCCAGCAGCGTTGGCCTACACCACTTTTATCTGACTTTATCTAATGTACTGCTAGAAATTCCTTGAGCTGGAAAAGTGGAATCCGATAAGACTGAAATATGTCGGGGGAGGGGCTTCAACACCTGACCCGCACAGGGACACAGGAAGAGGTTAAGATTAACTGCCCCTTCCAACTGAGAGCTTCCCAGTCTCTGAATCTCACAACTGGAGTCGCCCCACGGCTGTCAGGCCTGAGTGTTCACTTTCCCGACTTTAGTCCTGGGGCCTGACACACAGCCCTGACAGGCGTGCAAAATGTCAGCTCTCCACAGTGCCTCCGAAAGTAGAAACCACCTTCTCATTCCCCAGTAGCCATTCAGCTCTAAGTCACTCCAAGCAAGGCCACCCCGGTGTCCCCCCGCCCCCTCCGTCTCCTCGGGGCCCTCCCCGCGAGCTTCCTCCAAGCTCCACCCCTGTGCGCCCCACCGCCTTTACCGACCAGGGTTTGTGCTGGCATTGGACGGGTTGATGGTACTCCGTCCTTTGAACTTGGGCTTCACCATCTTGCCGACGGGTCGAGGACCGAGTGCTAAATTCGGCCTGCCGCGGGTAAAGGAGCTCGTAACTTCCTAAAGCCTGCCGAAGTGACCCGCGTGAACTACGCAGGACCACGTGTGAAAGATTACGTCACTTCCGCTCGAGCCCCTTCTGTCCTCTGCGCGACTTCCTGCGAGCGCGCCGAGCGCGCCGCCGCACTTCTGGCTCCACCCCCATCCCGTCGTTTTAGACCAGACCTAGCACCAAAGCCGCGCCTCTTTCTCTCTCTCTCTCTCTCCCTAGCAACCGCCAAGCTGCCCCTCCGTAGCAACCTTCTAGATACCCTGCGACGGGCCCAGAGCTGCTAGTAGTGTCCATCCCCAAACAAAGACGCCTCGTCCCACACCAGTGGCACAAGCTCAAGTTTAATGATCTGAACTTGTCCGTTAAGCCCTTCTAAAAGTGATTGACCACACAGAAGCCAGATGACAATCAGATTTTGTCACTTCCTCCTTAAAACTCCAATGGCTTAGAGTAAGAGAGACAGACAAACACAGAGAGAACTACAAACTCCCTATCATCTCTACAGAACTCTGCACGATCCGGCCCCTGCCTATTTATCTGACTTCATCAGTACCTCCCTCCCTCTGGTTATTCTGACATTTACCTGGGACGTTCCCTCTGCCTGAATCACTCTTCCTCAATCTTTCCCTAGTTCTTTCTGGTCATTCGCTTCTCAGCTCAAATGTCGCCTACTGGTAGTAGGGTTGCAAGATTTCGCAAATAAAAATATGCCCAGTTAAATGTGAATTTCAGATAAACAATGAATAATTTTTAGGATAAGTATGCCCCTTGCAATATCTTGGACGTACTTATACTAAAAGAAATTCATTGTCTTAAATTCAAATTTACCTGAGCATCATGTATTTTACCTGGCAATCCTTCTTGCTGGGAGAAATCTTTCTGTGGTTGAAAACAAACAAACAAACAAACAAAAAAAGCCAAAATGGAGTTACTTTTGCTAAGCTACATTATCAAACCAAAACCTAATAACTAACCTAACTGTAGTTTCAACCCCTTTCAGGAGTGGGATATTTTTTAATTTTTAAAAAGATTTTATTTATTTTTAGAGAGAGGAACAGAGTGAGAAAGAGAGGAAGAGAAACATCAATATGTGGTTGCCTCTCACGCACCCCCTACTGGGGACCTGGCCCTCAACCCAGGCATGTGCCCTGACTGGGAATTGATCTGGCGACTCTTTGGTTCACAGGCCGGCACTCAATCCACTGATCCACACCAGCCAGGGCAGGAGTGGGATTTTAAATCAATCATCCTGGAATTTGTTGATCAACAACACTGAGGTAATCTGCATAATTGGACCCCAGCCTGAAATAATTCACATTTTTAATTTCTTAGTTCCATTCTCTTTCTGCCTATAAACACCTTCTATTTTGGCACTGGCTGGGTTACTCAGTTGGTTGGAGCATCATCCCACACACAAAAAGTTTGCCAGTTCCACCCCCAACCGCTCCACCCCCGACCAGGGCACATACCTAGATTGCGGGTTTTGATTTTATCACATCTCTCTCTCTCTCTCTCTTTCTCTCTCTCTCTCTCTCTCTCTCCAATAAACATATCCTTGAGTGAGGATTTAAAAAAAACAAACAACCTTCCATTTCGTATAAATCTTTGGAGTGCTAATAAATCCTCCAGTTGCTAGATGGGATAGTGTCTGATTCATAACTTAAGAAGTAAATTAGAACTTCAAATTTACTTGTTTAAATTTTATTCTTTAACATTAATTTGTCTAAATAATCCACCTCCCATTCTCTGGTTTCTCTTCAGAAGGAATAGATCTTTCACCTTTTACTAAATCGGCCACCTCCCACCCTTTTGCAGTTATTCTGTTACATTATTCTGTTTTATTTATTTATGGCATTTATTAGTAGCTGAAATTATGCTATTTACAAATTTGTCTGCTGCTTCCCCAAAACTAGAATGGAAGCTCCTTGAGAGCAGGGACATTATAAGTTTCTTTACTGCTGTACCTCCAAGATTTGGAACAGCATTTGAAACTTAGTAAGGACTCAATAACTCTTCACTGAATGAAGGAATGGATAGATGGTGTTTTAGCTTATCCTGCTGTAACAAAATATCATAGACTGGGTGGCTTAAACTACAGACATCTTTCACAGTTCTGGAGCCCAAAATCAGGGTGCCAGTCTGATTGGGTTCCTGGTGAGAACTCTCTTCCTGGCTACAGACAGCTATGTTCTAGTGAGAAGTGTCCTTACAGGCTGGAGAGACTGGGATGGCTCTAGTCTTCCTCTTCCCAGGAGGGAAGTCAAGACCTCATCTAAATCTAATTACCTCCTCAAGGCCCCTCCCCCAAGTAATGTCACACTGGGCATGAGAAGCTTCAACCTGTGAACTTTATGGGACACACTTAGTTAATAGTAGAAGGGAATGCCTCTTGCCCTCAGGGGGAATAAGAGTGGTAAGATCCAACAGCTTTCTGTTTTGACCAGTCAAAACTTTCTAGATCCCAGTGTTTCAACCAAGAATCCCTCCCCACCGCACCCCTTTTTTTTTTTTGTCATTTCAAGTTGCCAGGAAATACCATCACTGTGCTTTCAGGATAGGCCAGAGAAGAGGTGGTTAGGCAGGAGGAAGGTGGATTCCAGCCGGCGATGAAGCTCATTCCGTAAAAACAAACAGCTTAGTATAAAAAGAGGTCCTCTAATTGTGGAAGGAATGATTGAGTCTTTATTTCTCTGAGTCTGAAACAAACAAACCCAAAAACATTCTTTCTAGAACAAAGGAAGGCCGTGTCCTAAGCAAGAGCGGGAAATACCTTCTCTCTCTCAAGACTCACTTTCACTGCCCCCAGGGCAAGTGTCAGGAGATTAAACACAATTTAGCTACAAAGGCCTGACCCTGACACGGTGTCCCAGGGAGTCTTTGAGAGCAGATCAGAAACAATGTTTTGCCCAGTGAGGATCCAGCGATGATCCAGCGATGTCCCCTTCTGCCTCACACTGCCTCTTTGGTTCCCCAAATGAAGGTACAATAGCCCACTCCCAGAGCAAAGACCAGGATAATGTGTTTCTGATGCCTCAATTTGGTTCAAACCAGAATAAACACGAATGGCAAAAATCAGCCCATGAGCTCATTCAGACTTTGATCAGAGACATAATTTCATTATGAAATTTTGAATCAAGCTGTTGTGAAGTCTTGCCAAGGAGTTTCATTTTCCCAGATGATATGGTGGGTTGTTTCTCTCCTGTTCTCATACTCAGCTGCGTTTATCATATAAACTTTCCATCTATTTTTATAACCTGATCCATCAATCCTTTTACAACAGTTTTTTGCTGATCCTGACAACCAACCTCCGTTCTACCAGCCAAAAATAAGCTTGATCAAGGTGGGTCAAGCTGAAGTTATCGGTTTGGTCTGCTTGCCCTGCTTACCGCAAATGAAATACACTGACTATTTTTCCCTCCCCTTTCTGATGCCATTGTAACCAGAGGAGGCGAAACACACCTTCAGGCCTACAATTGTTTCAGCTTTGAAACAGACATAGTAACTACCCTGAAAGATTGCTGTGGGATCATATGAATTACACTATATGAAAGCATTGTAGACATGGTACAGATGGGCTGCTTTCTGCTTTCCTCCAGACTCATGGTTAGCACCTCGTCCCCGGGACTCCGCTCCCAGGAACCACAGGTTGGTATGAATGGGAAGACCCCAACAGGAGCTGCCTGGAAATGCCCCTCCCTTTGCTGAAACAGCCTCATACCAAGTTCTGATAGAAAAGAACAGGCTGGTGTTTCCACAGGAAGCGGGGAATCTTGACCTCACTTTCTTCATCATTCCATAAAAACTTTTTTATTAGTATCTAATGGACAAGGAGCAGGAGCTTCAAAAGTAGCATTTTTCAAAGTGTGGTCTGAGGACCACCAGCATCAGAATCACTTGGGGGAACTGGTTAAAAATGTGGACTCCTGGGCTTCAGCCCAGAGCTACTGAAATCAGACCCTCTGAAGGTGGGGTCCAGAGAATATATATTTTAAGGAGCTCCTCATATGCTGCTGCTGCTGCTGCTGCTTTTTATTTTTTTAAGATTTTCATTTATTTATTTCTACAGAGAAGGGAAGGGAGGGAGAAAAACATCGTGCGGTTGCCTCTCATGTGCCCCCAACCAGGGACAGGGCCTGCAACCTGGGCATGTGCCCTGACTGGGAATCGAACTGCTGACCCTTTGGTTGGCAGGCTGGCACTCAATCCACTGAGCCAAACCAGCCAGGGCCTCACATCCTTCTTGTATACACAAAAGTGTGAGATCTGAAAAGCAAAGTCTTTCCGAAAAGCCACCCTTCAGACCAGCTGACCAGAAGGCAGCCCTGGTAAGGCCTGGCTCCTTCCCACCTATCTTAACTCCTCTCGTTTTTCTCAGCAGAGCCAGGGTGAGGAAGGCTGCAGCAGTGCCTAATGCACTCTGAAAATATATGTCTTGGCTCTGCCCCAAATGCCTTGATATTTATGCTGCAGCTGGAGGGTCGTTATCCTTTGGCAACGCTCCATTGTAAGGCCATTAGCTCTTAATTAGTGCCAGCTTGTTAGTTTATCCTTCCTGGTTGAACTGAGAGCAGAGGCTTCTCTAGTCAAACTCCTGGGTCTCTCCTCTGGCAAGTCCATGAGGAACTGTCCGGTGCCTGCTGGGGCCAAGAGTCGGACCCCTGGAGTGGCTGCTGCTCAGTGTGAAAGAGTCACTAGCCCCCAGTTAGAGGCTCTGGCACCCAAGAGGAATGGGGAAGTGCTTGGAATATGTCTTCAGGGTTTTGTTGTTGTATTTCATTTGTAGAAAGTAAAAGAAGAGAGTCCTTGGTCCTACAACCTCAAAAGTTTGCAAGGGAATGTAAGAAAAATAAGGTGCATTAAATGGAAGCTTTGCAGGCCAAATTACCCTCAGTTTCCCATCTAGGATGCCTGGAAAGTTTTGGGACAAGGATACAGCAAGCTGGTGGGGGGGGGGGTGGCTATGAAATATGGCGGAAAGACTTACCTCCGGGAACCCCAAGAAACTTCACGGATGCCGTATCTGGTCACCACTTCTAAGTGGGAAAAACATAGTCTGTATTGGTCTTGGCATTCATCTCATTGCTGGGTAAGGAGCTCTTCAAAAAGATCTCTAGATTAAGCTTTGGAAAAATAACTAGCGGCATTTTGCTCTTTCCTATTATTGAATCCCCATGGTACTCAGCATATTCCCCTTAAGAAAATCTGAGAAGCCGTTTTATGAGATGCTATTAATGGCCTCTAATTTTCAGCCTGGTTTAGATAACTCAAGATTGCTGGCTGCGTCCTGAGTAATGGATCCAGAACACACACCAATGTGGGAATTTAAAGTATAATTCCAAATCATAGATAACTGTTTAAGCTCCAAGGTGGCTGGAGGGCCTGTATTAAGTCATCTCCCCAGGATCGGTGTGTTTCCTATTACACTTGATACCTATCTGTCCAATGATCCTTTTGATTTTTAAGCCGTTAGACTAAATCTTTGTGTAATTCTTTACCCCCCTTCATCTCCTGGCTACCTCCCCCCTTTTCCTTAGGAAAACACTTTTCTAAAATGTTAACCAGGTCCCTTGGATTGCTTCCAGAAGAATAATGTCATGTTAAAGAATCTGGAAAGTCAACTCCCAAAACCAGTGTGTCAGGGGGACCTCTGTTTGTCATAAGGTCAGTCTTGCCCAAGAGGCAGCTTCTGCCCAGCAAGATACTAAGGTTTTCCTTGGCCTTCCTTGTCCTTCTTGCTCTCTTGTCTGGCCTAGTGTAGCCCAAGAACAAAATCTTACTTCCAAGGTAGAGACTCAGACTGAGGTATGGCAGAAAGGTAGAACGAATACCTTCTCGAGCAGCAGAGGAAGAAGTGATCAGAACCTACATGTGCCTCTTTAGAGCCTTGATTAGAAAAAGACAAGTCAGGTGTGACTTGGTGGACTGAGCACTGGCCTGCAAACCGAAAGGCTGCCGGTTCGATCCCCAGTTAGGGCCTGTGCCTGGGTTGCAGGCCAGGTCCCCCACTGAGGGTGGGCAAGAGGCAACCGATCCATGTGTCTTGATGTTTCCCTCCCTTTCTCCCTCCCTTGCCCTCTCTCTAAAAAGAAATAAAATTTTGAATTAAAAAAAGACAGGTAAAGCAATCCTTCCAATTCAGTGTAGCCAGGTTGGAAGAATCTTCTAGAGGCTTTAAGCATCTATTTGAGCAACTTGAGAGTTATCAGTTTTGCTTCCAGCCCAGACCTGGGCATATCCCCAGGATGCCTGGTCACTGTGCCCAGGACCTGGAGACTCAGGTCTTTGCTGTGCTCTCCCCTCCCCCACCCCAAGTGTGCCAGACACAATTCAAGTAGTTTATATCCAAGGGCAGGGGTAATCAAACAACAGCACTCCCTCCAAATACAACCACCTCTTTTTATGTGGCCCATGAGCTTAGAACGGTCTTTGTTGTTGTTTTTTTAATTTTATTTACTTTTAGAGAGTGGGGACATGAGGGAGAAAGAGAGGGAGAGAAGCATCGATGTGTGAGAGATACATCTATCGGTTGCCTCTCACAGGCCTGCAGCTGGGTACCTGGCCCACAACCCAGGCAGGTGCCTGGGAATCGAACTTGCAACCTTTTGGTTCAGAGGCTGGCACTCAATCCACTGAGCCACAGCAGCCAGGACTGGCCTTTATGTTTTTAAAATAAGAATATTTTATGACATATGAAGATGCTATGAAATACAAATTTCTCGGTTTATAAATAAAGTTTTATTGGAACACAGCCATGCCATTTGTTAACAGATGGTTTGTGGCTGCTTCTGAACTACAATGGCAGAGATGAGTAGCTGCCCTGCAAAGCCTGTAATATTTACTACCTGGCCCTTTACAGGAAAAACTTGCTCGCAACTCTGTCCTAGGGCTCTGGTGTGTGTCCTGCATTGAATAGACGTGTAACTGACTATCAGCTATCAGTTGCCATTGTTTCCTTGAGACTGAATGTTGTCTGTGCCAATGTGGAAGTACATTTCTTTAATTTTTTCTGCTCTGGTGAGGCGGGGGCGGGGCGGGGGGTCCACCGCACGCATCTGAGTGTAGATGATGCTGTACTGGACCAGCAGGGGGCGCTCTGCCAAGTTCTAAATTTCTTGGAGAGAAGACAGAGGGAGACTGCAAGAGGGAGAAACAGGGGTCTGGGAGGAGCAGCACTGGCCTGTTAGTCCTCTGGCCCAGCCCTGGGATTTTTTTTTTTTCTGAGCCCAAAGAGAAAGGGGCTCAGGCAGAAATCCAAGGAGCTCCTTGGTTCCGAGTCTCTGTGAGACAAGCTTTGGTGACATTGAGGCAAAGCATGACACAGAAAAAAGACTCTTGGCTTTGCCCAACATGATCTGGTGCGTTGGAGTCTTCAGGAGCGGCACCCAGCGTGGGCAGCTTCAGGAGTGTCCTGAGGTAGTCCAGTGGCTCAAAGGCCCGACACTGGCAGGACATGCTGACAGACATGCCATGGGGAGGTTGTCCCGAGCAGCTTCATGAGCAATGGGTGCTGATGAGGGGCTGGGGCAAAAAAACAGGGCCTGGAGGGTGCCCATGAATCATTATTTGTGAGCACATGTGATCCATCCCCTGATCCCCCCTTTCTTCCAGATAAACAAGTGAAACTGAGAAGGCTGGGTATCGTGGCACGCGGATTGGGTAAGGACATGCAAAATGTGACTTCACGCAGCTAGGCCGTCGTACAGAGAGACTAGCTGAGTGCGAATCCTGGCTCCACCATTTATGAGCTGTGTGCCTTTGGTCACATCCCTGCGCTCCTTTGTGCCTCTGTGTACTCTTCTGTAAGATGGGCATAATAACAGTATCCACCTCTCAGGCTGAGAATTAAGTGAGGCAATGACAGTAAAGGGCTTAACAGTGTAAGTGCGACATAAATGTTTGTCATTGTTATTATAAGTTATGTCCCCAACTGCACACATAGCTTCGCAAGACTTGGGAAAGGACAGGGAACACAATAATGAATCCCGCAGTCCCTGTTCTCAAGGGCTGACATTAGGCTGGGGGCAGAGACTTAGATGCAATAAAAATGCCTAGACAGTCCATAGAAACACAGAGTGGTGAGCAACTGCCAGTGAGGGGAGCTCCTTCACCTAATAATTTGATATGGGTAGGAACTATGAGTACGGGTCAGGGGGAACAGCCTGAACAAAGTCACTGAAATTTGAACATTCATTTATATTGGGCACCATTGCGTAGTTCTGAGTAGAAAAGGAGATGGGAGGGCGGGTAGGAGTGGCAGGAGATGATTCTGGAAAGCTGGGTGGGCACAACCCGTTGTTGACCAAATGACAAAAAGATCAAAGCCAGGTTAATTTTGGCCTACTGCCCAGACGAACTTTGAGGCTGGCCTTGTTTTACCTCCCAGAAGGAAAAAGGAATTGACACTATCAATAACTTTGATCTCCAGGAGTCATACGAGCATAAACCCATTCCAGGGGGACCTTTTCATTCATTCACTTTTTTTCATTCATTCAACAAACATCTGGCCTATAATAACAAAAGACAAATGCAATCAGTCAGGTATCCAGGGGAAATGTGGACTTGCAAGGCATGGTTATTAAGAATGTGTGATTGCACATCAGGAAGAAAGGAAGACAAAGGATGGCCAGGGAAGGAGCTGTAAAAGTTCTCATGAGCGGAGTGGAAACGCCAAAGTTGGCTGACATGGAGAGAAATCAGAAGGACCAGAGCGGGAAGTAGGTTTAACCAAAAAAAAAGCGGGGACCAGAGAGGAAAAGGGCAAACCATGGGAATGCACCGGGAATGTTTGGGAGAAATTGAGATGCAGTGTCTGTGGACATTTTGTTGGTCTGGTGGCAGGAAAAGAATTATAAATATGCTTGGTAGGCAAATACCTCGTGCAATAAAATACCTTGTGAGAATGAATGTGAGGGCCTGAGAGAAATCAAACACAGTCTATCGGTAATGGCCCTGGCCCTGGGACAAAGGCCATGTCTATATTCAAGGCAGTTGTTGCCCCCGGGGCAGATCCAGAGTCTGAAGCAGATGGGTTACGTGTATCTCAACTGGCACAAGCAGCTGCTGGGCCATCATCAGGCTTTTCTGTCCAAAGTGGGAAGGTGCTGCTCTTCTCCCCCCCGCTCGGTGTACAGGCCAGTCCCAGAGCGCAACTCACTCTGGGCTTTGCTCTGCCTTAGGTTCCTCAGTCCCCCACTGAGTTAAGAGCTCTCTGATGCCCCTTAGGATGTGCTCCAGGCTGTTAAATAGCCCAGAATTGAGGCTCTGGCTCAAATCAGGGACAATTATCCAAGCACAAAGCCCTCAGAGATAAACCTAATGATAGAGATGTTCCGATTAAAATGTTGGTTTTGCAGTTGCCAACCTGCTCTTCACTTGGCCTTGACACCTGAGACCTCCCTCTTTCAATCCTCAAAGATGAGACGGCGAAGTTCACCTGCCCAGTGGCCATCCTCACATACATGCCCAGCAGGCAGGCCAGGGGCCCGCAGAGCCAGAGCTCACTGATGCACCACCCCAGCTGCCCCAGCCTCTTTCCACGTCAATGTCTCGCTCCAGCTGCCAATCTTTGGGAGGATGCTTCCCTTGGTCCCTGGGATTGTGACACCCTTGTTGTCACCAACTTTGCCAAGTGAGTGTTCCAGGGCTGGCCTGGGAAAGCACTTTTCTTTGTTCCTTGAGCTGCCAGCTTGTTTGACAGGCTTTGGACCTGGTCTGGCTGTTCCAGCATCACTTAACCCCCTCCACTGCCCCCAATTCCCTATTCCCCCTCCTCCTATTCTTCTGCCCTGAAGGCTGCCGGCTTATTCCTTTTGGAGATGAACTCATTGTTGACTTTAACTCACTTCGATGTTTCCCAGGGAAGCATTCTGGCGGGAGGCCCACCGCAGCTTCTTGAAGAAGACAGACGGTCCAGTGCCAAGACAGGGTGCCAGGGGCCTTGGAACTGCCAAAATGCCTCCCATTTTATGGACAGGCCTGGCTCGACCTGAAGACATTCCAAGTATTTAATCAGCAGCCCATGGTACATATTGGGTTGCAGAGGGAGCCCTCAGAAGCCAGCCCTTTCAGGAGACAAAACTCAGCCAGAGGAAGGAGCCGGCCTTATCCATGGGCTAGGCTGATGCTCACCAGATGGAAAAAGTACATCCCAATAACAATAATCAATAACCAAAGGCTGACAGCAGCTGCAGCATGGCCTGAGGGACCTTTGGGGGCTCGGCTCTGCCCTCTTTCTCACGCCAGACTGAGTCGAGCCAGGAACCCATCTCACCCACCTCCCCGCACCAAGCTCCGGGAGAGCGGACAGGCGAGGGAGGAACCATATTTCACATACTTTCTCTTTCAAAATGTAGCCCTGTTTCGCAATTTCCTACTTAAGTTCTGGAAGGCTCTAGGGTAGGACCCAAGCCACCTTTTCCAGCCGCTGACTTGGGTCTCTTCTCCTCCTCCCCACCAAGCTGGTAGGCTCAGAGGTGCCAGACAAAAGGGGCCCACGTTTAGCAGCTATCCCACCGCCCCCTTCAGTGGCTGCTCATCCAGCGTCCATGTGATGCTGAAGGAGCCTCAACCAAACCTCCGGCCAAAACCTGTTTATTCTTTACCCTGTGTTGGCTCTTTCTCTCAGGAGAACCAGGAGGTTGACCACACCAAACAGGTGCACTCAACTCTGGTATGCTCAATCTCAACAACCCCTGAGGCATCTGATCTTCAGATCTTCTCTATTGTCCTACAACTAAGCTTTTGTTCTGCTCCCTCTCCCTGGCCGGACTGTCCTCCAGGCGGTCTGCAAGGAATCCACTTAATCCTTCAAAATGGAACCTGTTCTCTCTGGTCTTCTCTTCCTTCTTTACCACCTTTCAGCAAGGTTTCCACCTTTTGTTTCTCTCAGTCGGGTCTGGACTACTGCTGGAAGTCAGGGGCAAAGAAGCCAGCACCTAGATCACTGGCTCTGCGTCAGGGACCTGACTCAGGGCCCAGGAAGCTGACCCTTTTCCTACATTCTCTCTTAGTCTCTTTGAACCAAACCAAACCAAACAACCCCGGGGGGTGGGGGAAGAATCCTTAAAGAAAAACAAACCCAGAAAATACAACCCTATCACCCAAAATATTGAAATAGAAAACAAGCACTTTCTCTGGAGACTTGGTCTGAAACATGCCGAGCTGGCACGGGGTAAGGTGGCCAGAAATGTGTTAGTCTGAAAAAGTCTGTGACCCTGTAGAGGGAAAAGCTAACGTTTTCCGAATGAACATGTGGGCAGATAACAGTCGCAAAAAAACCGTGTGCTGTTGTTGCCTAAACCTTGGGAGCAGTGTTAGAAATCTGCTAAAAAAATGTTACTGATTGATTTGAGAGAGAGAGAGAGAGAGAGAAACATATCTATTCGTTGTCCCACTTTTTTATGCATTCATTAGTTGTTTCCTGTATGTGCCCTGACCAGGGATCAAACCTGCAACCTTGGCCCTCAAACCAACTGAGTACCCTGCCATGGAGGACAGAAAGCTTGACATGATTCCCTCTCTCTAGCACTCCACTCTGAAAATCACATGTGACTTCTGATCAGTCCTATGGTCTCTGGCCTCAGGTGGGCTGCTTCTAGGGCTGTGAGTAGCTAACTGTCCCCCATCTGGAAACCCACACCCCAACTCCTGCTCAAAAAAATTCCTACTTTTTTAAGAAAAAAAGATTTTATTTATTTTTAGAAGGGAAGGGAGGGCGAAAGAGAGGGAGAGAAACATCCATTCATTGCCTGGGGACCTGGTCCACAACCCAGTTGCGTGCCCTGCCTGGGAGTCAAACCTGCAACCTTCTAGTTTGGAGGCTGGTTCTAAATCCACTGAGCCACCCCAGCCAGAGAAAAACGGTCTTACTTTTAAAAGGGCAGAATGAGACAGACAGGAGTAGGTCCAGGTGGGGTTAACATTTTCAGGGATACATGGGGATTGCACCTAGGAGCATTATCAGGATCAGGAGAATTCCTTCCCACCAGTACTTCCGCAGATGTGGAAGCCTACTATGTTCCCTCCCTAAGCTGGTTAGAGCTTCCGGAACAGTTTTAGAAGGCTCAAGGAGGAGATAGAGAGAAGCCGGATGCCTCAGAGCATCACCATGGTGACGCAGGAGATAGAGGAGGATCCAGGTCATCCATGTTGCTAAAACTCTGGATTTTTGTTTGGATGTTGTTTCCTTTTTTTAAGATTTTATTTATTTTTAAAGAGAGGGGAAAGGAGGGAGAAAAAGAGGAAGAGAAACATGTGAAAGGGAAAGGCTGCCCCTCGTAGGTCCCCAACTGAAGGCCTGGCCTGCACCCCAGGCGTGTACCCTGACTGGGAATTAAACCGGCGACCTTTCAGTCCACAGGCCAGCCCTCAATCCACTGAGCCACACCAGCCAGCGCTTGAAGTTGTTTAAGAGGAAAGCTTAAGGCAATGCTTCACAAATGTTTAACATGTGCCTGAATTACGGTGAGGATCATCTCTTATGAGGCAGATTCAGATTCTCTAGGTCTGGGAGGGGCCTGAGGTTCTGCATTTTTAACAAGCTTCCAGATGAGACCGAGGGTGCTGATCCAAGGCCACGCTCTGAGTATGGAGGACCTAAGGATATGGGAGATTGGGACAAATCAGAGCCAAAGACAGCCAAGATGCACAGGAATTGATGATTGATACCATGAAGAGAGGCAGAAATTGCTCTGGCTGGTGTGGCTCAGTGGGTTGAGTGCTGGCCTGCGAACCGAAAAGTTGCTGGTTTGATTCCCAGTCAGGGCACATGCCTAGGTTATGCACCACGACTATGGTTGGGAGCATGTGAGAGGCAGCCAATTGATGTTTCTCTCCCTCTCTCTCTCTCCCCCATTCCCATCTCTCTGAAAATAAATAAATAAAATCTTTTTAAAAAAAGAGAGAGAGACAGAAAAACAGAGAAACAATGGCACACACACACATAGAATCAGAGGCCTAGGTGGGAACAGGGAAAGACCGGGTGATGAAAAGAGAGACAGAGAAGGGGACAGAGTCAGAGACACAGAGGGGGACAGGGGCAGAGAGAACAAAACCAGAGATGGAAGACTGATAGGGCCAGAGAGATTGGCAAGGACAGAGTCACGGTCAGGGAAAGGAGGCAAGGCGAGGAGCTGGGGGAGAGACCAGAGATGGCCCTGGGCAGCTCCTGACCACCCAGGCCCCCCACCAGCAGTGAAGAGGCTCACGGTTGTGGGCGGGATGAGCCCCACAGAGAGTCAGGTGCACAGGCCCGAGATGTCCCACCTTCCAAACCCCTCAGCCTTCCCAGCCCTATACCGCCCTCTCCTCGCTCCTGTACAACCGTCCCTCCCCCGGCGCCCTCCACTGCTGACTTCCCCCTTGTCTCTCCTGTGTATTCATTCCCTTTCGCTTAACTGGACACTTCCCAGCAGGTTTTAAACATTTTTAAGTCTTTCCCACCTAAAAAAAATAAAACAGGAAAAAGAAAGGACACTCTCTTGACCCCATATCTCTTTCTAGCCCCTACCTTATTTCTCTCCTTTTCTCAGCTGAACTTCTGGAGAAATTGTCTGTACTGATTGCTATCTCTATCACTTTCCCCAAAGGGCTCTTGCTAAGGTCACTACTGGCACACATATTGTAAGTCCAGTGGTCAATTTCCAGTCCTCATTTACTTGGTGTCTCAGCAGCCTTTGAGCCTCTCCATCTCCCTTCCTGCTTGCTGGCTTCAGGGACACGACATTGCCCTGGTTTCCCTCTTGCCTCTTCCATCTCTAACTCCTTTGCCAACTGATCCTCCACTATCTCATCTTCATGCTTGAAGGGCTGCAGACCTGAGTCCTGAGCCCTCTGGTCACCCAGTACTCTCTTTAGTCAACCTCTTCCAGACCCACAGTCTCGGTGACCTTCTCTACCCACGTTTATACTCCAGCTCAGACGTCCCCTGTGCGCTCCAGACCTGTACTGTATGTGCAGAATGGGGACTCACCATCTTCACCAGGCTGTCTCAGAGGCTCTTCAAACTTGACCTGGCCAAAATCAGGGGTATGTTCTCCCTTCTCCTCCCAATCTGCCCTTCTGAGGGTTCCCCACTGTAGAGCACAGCACCATCATCGGCCTGGGTGTTCGGGCCAGACATGGGGGCTTTGTCTTTGACACTTCCTTCTCCCTCTTTCCCTTATTCCATATCCAGTTTATCACCAAACTCTGCCAACTTTATCCCCCAAATACCTTTGACTTTGTCTACTGCTCTCCAGTTCTGCTGCCACACCCTAGTCCAAACCTTCAACACTCCTCATCTGGTGACAGCAACGCTTCCTAAGCAGCTGCCCTCCTGTCTACAGCCAACATGGTCTTGGCAAAATATAGATATTGCTGGGTTGACCTGCAACATAAAAACCTTTCAGCAGCTTCCCCTGGCTCTGAGAATAAAGACCCAACTCCAGGTGACCTTTCTGGCATTATCTCACCTCACTTGCCCTCTAGGCCTTCTAGCTATATTGGCCTTCTTTCAGGTCCTCAAACAAGTTCCAGTCCACCACAGGACATTTGCATGAGCTACATCCTCTATATAGAACTATGCTGCCAACACAGTAGCCACGAGCCACATGTGTCCCAGTGAGCACCTGAAGCACAGCTAGTACAACTGGAAAACTGAATTGTTAATGTTATTTAATTTTAATTAATTAAATTTAAAATTTAAAAACATTCAATATTGGCAAGCTTAACTATTCTTAAAATAATTTGAGTGTGTAAATCCACTTTTCAACTTTAATTTTTACAAAATCTAAATGTAGCTCAACTACCTCTTCTTGGCCTTTGGGCTAAGATCAAGTGTAAATACAGCTCTACTCTTTCTGGTGAAAATTCAGTGTCTACAATAAGATATGCTATAAAAATACTTTACATGTCAAATATTTAGTTTTAAAAAAATGTAAAAGATCTCATTACCAACTTTTTATATTGATTACATGTTAAAAAGATAACATTTTGTATCTATTTAGTTGAATAGAAGATATAATCAAAATAAATTTCACCAGTTTCTTTTTACTCTTTAAATGTGGCTGCTAGAAAAATTTTAATTATATGATTGGTTCATATTATATTACTACCAGACAGCATTGGTCTAGAGCACTGTTCCTTCTCTTTGTCTTAATTCCTACTTGTCCTGAGCTTGGCTCAAATATCACCTGCTCTGAAAAGCTTCCCTGAGATAAAGTCTTCTACATTTATTCACTTTCACTGCCATGCGTATGTGCTAGTGGTTGCCTGCCTTTAACTCCACCCAGTTGGAATTACACATATATTTGGATGACTACTTGATTCTTGCCTATCACCCCCAACTAAGCTCCATGAGACCAAGGCCCACGTCTGGTTCCCCTCCTGAAACCAAACACTTAGTCCAGAGCTTGGTGCATGGACAGCTGCCAATGGACATTCCAAATGCCCTGAGATGTCTACTGTTCTGCCTTCGGGTCCGCTGTCCCCAACCATCTCAGAGAGCCTGAGCACTCCCTTCCCCTAGGAGTGCCACTGCAGCCCTTGGCCTAGAGATTCTACCTCTCCCAGGCAGGAAGTCCTCTATAGCTGACCAGGATCCCTTAGGGGTAATTAGAGCGGTGCTTCTCAAATTTGACTGCGCGTACTCATCACCCGGAACCTTTTTAAAATGCAGACTCTGGTTCATCAGGTCTGAGATGGGACCCAAGGTTCTCATCTCTAGCAAGCTGCCCAGTGATGACATCAGCGGTGACCCACAGACCACACTCTGGGTAACAAGGACATAGAGAAGTTGCTCCACCATGAGTATCCCCAAAGTTTTCTTCCTGCTCTGTCCAGGAGGCCATTAGGGGGTCTCTTAAAATATAGCCCTGTCCCTTCCGACTCCCATGCCTACCCCACCAATCCTGTACCCTGAAAAAGAATGTGGTGCCTGGGGCTCTTGTTGTCATTTACCTTTTGTTTTTAATCTGAAATAAATCTTTAGCAGTTTTCAGAGTTCAGGCAGTCCTGACACGGGTCATGGATGTGGAACGGTAATCGAGTCACACAGCTGGAAATGAGGGACGGGCCTCACGCTTTGAGTCCTGCCTGCCCGATTGGGCTCGTCCTACCGACTCCTCCCGAAGGTTCCACTCTGAAAAGTGTGGGCCTGGACGCTTGGAAATGTCCTCTCAGCCACATCCACGAGGGGCATCACAAACCAAGTGTGTGTCGTTGGCCCTCTTCTGGGCAGAGATGACCCCGCCGCCTCCCCACCCTATTCACATCGTGACATCTGAGGGACAGAAGTGTCTTCTGGTGGCCTCAAGCATATATCAATTGCATGTTTGGACGTGGGGTCTGTGTGTATGTCTGTGTATCCATGTACGTGTCCCGAGTGCGTGTACATGTTGACCCTGGGCTCCAGTTCAATAAGGCTTCCATCGCTCTTTCTGCATGGGCCTGGAGGCTGAAGAGTGTCCCTAGGTGGGCCCTGCAGATGTGAGCGGCCCCGTTGTCCCTTGTGGCTGCTGCTGCTGCTGGCCCTTGCGTCTCCGGGAGCCGGTGCCCGCCTCCTTGCTCTCCTTCCTGCTGGCGTTCCTGTTGGCCTTCTCCCGCCGGCCCTGGCCTCCCTTCCTCCTCTTCTGCCCTGCAACCCAACAGCAGGAAGATCGAACACAGGATGTCCTGCCACATGCAGGGAAGCCCCAGGCATAGCCATGGGCTGGGAGGGGAGTGGTGAGGAAGCTGGGCAGGGGGAGGCTAGCAGGAGGCTGGAAAAGCTGCCCTTAGGTAGCCGGGGTGCCCTAAAGCCTCCTCTGACCATCACCCACTTCAGAGGACCCTGCAACATGAGGGGCGGCGCCCAGGAGCCCTTTCAGCCTCTACGGCTGAATGAACTACGCACCCTCCTTTTCCTCATGTCTTCCTCGGACCTGGGATCCCAATGGGCCAAGACATTTAGTTCAGTTTTTAGGGCAGGCAGGATGGCCCTCTGCAGCCAGCTGCCACATCATTGCCAGCGGCAGGTTGAGTGACCTTGGTCAAATCACTACACCTCTCTGGTCTTCGCACCACCTCCCATGCCCTCATCTGACCTCTGAGGGCTCTTCCAGTGCCAACATCCGCTGGCTCCGAAGAAATGGACAAGCTGAAAGGATAGGGACCCAGGAGTTTCCAGCTCCCACCACACAGAGCTGTGGGTCTCCACCGGGACCCGGCACTGGTTTGCACAGTACAGGGTCTTGAGTTGAGGATACCCCCTCTGGCCCTGGCCTCACACCCTCTCCTGGGCCATAGGCAGGAAGCAGAGGTGATCAGCTCTCTTGTGGCTGTGCCTGACCCCGACCCCAGGGAAGCAGAGGCCGCAGCTCACCCTCAGGACAGGGCGTCCTCTGCACTGTGCACCTCCGGATCTCTTTGGTGTTGGAACAGGTGGCGTGGTCCCCCCCAGGGGCATGGAGCACCCTTCGCGTCCGCTCCTCAGAGCCCCTCCGGAAACCACAGAGCTTCTTCTTCTTGGAGCACGGCCCCCACGGGGACCACTCAGTCATTTCGCATTGAGCTGGCAGGAAGGAAGGGAAAGAGGAGGGGAGGATCACATCTCCTCTCCTGGCCCAGAATACCCCCGGGGAGCTCCTCCCACCTGCTCTCTACCTGGGGCTCAGGCCCAGAGGGCAGACAAGCCCTGAGCGAAGCCCCAGAGGGCGGTGGTGGGGCAGGGTGCCTCAGGACCGTGCCCAAGCCCACACTCTCCCTGGCCTGCCCTGCTGTGCACAGCACCCACGGGACTTACCAGGACTGCTGCACTCCATGGTGCCGTTGGTCGCTGCAGAGCCCTCGGGACAGGTCGGGTAGCAGCGGCCCTTGTGCAGGTACAAAGTCTCTTTACACTTGGTGCAGAAGTTGTGGCTGAAACAGGCCTCGCAGTGCTCAATCTTGCATTCTGAGGAGAGGACCAGAGTGGGGGCCTCTGGCTTAGCCTGGAACCAGATGCCTCCCCTTAACCCCATTCCAATGCCCACCACACCGAGGGCAGGATGGTGGTCTGGAGCTATGACTACTGCAGAGAGGAGTCTTGGGGCAAGATGGGGCGGGGAGAGAAGGCCCAAGTGGCCACTCTTCAGGGCTGTCTGGGACTCACCAGGATCAGCCAATCCCAACCCAAACCCAATCCCAGGCCCTGGAACCTGAGGTGAGGCCCAAGAAAGTCAGTTTCAGAGGACGAGAGCAGGGCCCTCTGGGATTGGTGGGGGTGAGAGAGGAGGGTCGCCCAGAGGGCCACCTAGTCAGAGCTGAACTGAGGGATACAGTGGTCCTCGACCACAGCTGCATGGTCTCCTCTTCCCCCACTGCTGGGCATCCATGAGACCCAAACCCTGGATCTCCTCCTGCCTGGGGCAGAAAGAATCAGCTTGGAGGAGGGGGAAGGAATCCCAGGGCAAATTCCTCTCCCTCCGCAAGGCGAGTTCCAGGAACTGCCTCGCTTGGACTCCTGGGTCCCTCCCCATGCCCTCCTGCCAGCTCTCCCCCCTCTGGGGAAGTGGGGGAGGGTGGGTTCAGGGCTGGAGAAGCAAGCAGGGTCTTTCACAATCTCTCCCTTCCCAGACTGTGGGCGGGGCTAACTTCCTCCCTGCCTCTGGCACCTGGAGCCTGGGCTGCCAGTTTCCCGGGAGCTGGCACAGCCAGGAACTCCCTGCCCCAAATAGCCTGAGGACCAAGAGGGCAGCCCCAGGGTCCTACCTCCAACCTCACAAGAGCCCCGCTCCCCCTGGCCTCTGTGGCTTTATCTCAGCTTTGCCTCCCTCCGTCCTTCTCTCATGTTCTGATTCCTGGGTTTGGTTGCAGGTAGCATACAGTAAGAACAATAGAAGCTGCCATTTATTGAGTGCCAAACACGAAGGGCTTTACATATGCCTCCCACACAAACCCCGGGGGTAAAAACTGGTACTCCCATTTTAAAGATGAGGCTTTGAAAAGTTACGACACGCCCGAAGTCACACAATGAACAAGTAGCAGAGTTGAGAGCACAACCCGGGTCGGCTGAGTTGGGGTCAGTCATATCCCTTCCAGCCCCGCTGTGAGGGCCCGTCTCCCTTCTGATAGGAGAGCTGGAAACGCATTCTAAACTCCAAGGCACTGAATAAATGGGAGGGAGTATTGGCTTTGTTCGCTGGAGTGTGTTCACCGTGTGTCCCCCAGCATCTCACAGCTGAGATGGGATTGAGGCATGACAGCATGTGCCTTGAAGCTCTTGGAACCAGAGCTGGTGTGGGAGAAAGGAGCTGAGTGAGAAGACCAGGGGGAGGAGGAGGGGATGGGCAGGCCGGCCGGGGCCTGGATTTCTCTGCAGTCAGTACAGCCAGTGGTGGCTTTTCAGCAGAAGTGTGATGCGAAAGGTTGTGTGTCTCAGAAGCATCTTCCTGGCTGCGGGAAGGAGGGCAGGTCGAAGGGGCCCAGATGATGGTTGGAGGACAGATCAACAGACTGTTGCAATCGTCCAGGAGAGAGAAGAGGGGAGCCTGGGTACGGCAAGGGCAGTGAGGACAGAAAGGAGAAGGCGCAGGCCTGAGTCGGTTGTTGAATGGACAGGGGTGGCACCCATGAGAGGTTGGCTCTCAGGTCTGAGGCTTGGGTGGTGACTTGAGACACAGACTGACCTGTGGGAATATAGGTGGGCGCAAGTCTGGAGGGAGAAGATGCAGTTCTGATACAGACATACTGAGCTGGAAATGCGGATGGGATATTGGGGGAGATGCCTGGCCAGCAACCGGATTCTGGAATCAGAAGCCTCATCTCCCCTTCTTGGAGTCCCCTCTTCCACCTTTCGCTGGCCACCAACAGTTCAAAGCACCCTCCCCCCAGCGTCCAGAGTCTCTGGAGCCCTTCTCCAGCCCTGCCCGCACTCACTGATGCACTTGTTCATGTCAGGGTTGCGGGCATCGAAGTATCCGGGAGGGCAGGACGGCAAGCAGACGCCCACCTGGCGGATGTCGTTCCTCTCCAGCAGGATGAACAGCTTGGGCGAGCACTTGAGGCAGCCGTTGACCTCAGAGCAGAGCTCACAGCCTTTGGCACAGGCCTGGCTCCCTTCAGCGCTGACTGCAAGGATGGAACAAGGGTAAGAAGGTGGCCATGGGAGAGACCTCAGGCTTTCCTGGGCTCCCACGTGGAGGGGGAGGGAGTAGATAGGACTCTTCTCCCGCAGAATGAGAGTGCTTCTTAGAAAGCACAGGCCAGGCTGGCAGGCCCCTGCTTTATAAACCTCCCTAGGACCCTCTCTTAAGAGAACTAGCACAGATGCCTAGAGCAAGAGCTCACATCCACAAGAAATGCCTCCATAGCTCCAGGCACGACACAAGCTCACCCTGCAGGCTCGCTTTGCCTTCCCCAGAGAAGCTACTGAAGCCACACCCTTCCTGGATCTTACCCCGACCCTCTCCAGAGGAAGGAGGGTTTTTTATCCTTGAGAAAGTTTTAAGGACAAAAAGGATAACGGGTTAAACAATAGGAGAAAAATAGCACCTGGCTGGAGACAAGAGGACAACTGGAATAATCTATGTCTAGGACAGTGGTTTCAGCCAGAGGCGATGTTGCTCCCCAGGGGACATTTGGCAATGTTTAGAGACAATTTTTACTATTACACTGGAGAAGAGGGTTGCTACTGACATCTACGGAAGAGGGACCAGAGCTCCCACTAAACAGCTTACAGTGCATGGGGCAGCCCTTACAACAAATTATCTGGTTCAAAATGTCAGTGGTGCTGAGGTCAAGCAACCCTGGCTTAGAGCCATCCTTTGAGGCAGCGCGATTGCCAGCCCACAGCAGACCTTTTGATCTTGTTTCCTCGTCCACTCTGTTCATCCAGCACTCACCAAGCCCTTCCCAGGTACCAGGTGCAGTGTGAGTGCTGGGGACAGGGAGGCAGAGGCACCTAGCCTGCAGTGATTTCTTAGCGGCACAGGCAGGCCCGCAAACAGGCAAATGCTGACAGCCACACACGCTGACACCACAAAACCAAGCAATAGTGGACCCAAAAAGAAGAGAGGGAAGAAGTCACAAAGGAGGTGCCATTCGGGCCCACTCTTGAAGAATGAGCAGATTTGTCCATGAGAAAGCAGGCACAAGAGCTCTCTATGAGCACGACTGCAGAGGTACAAAAGAACTCACGGGCACAGCAGATAATCTAGGGGGCAGGGGGGCGGGGAGAGGAGTGGTGAAAGATAAGGAGTCCATTTCGAAGGGCCTTTGATGTCGTGCTAAGGAGCTTAAGGAACTTGCCCTTGATCCTGCCAGGCAGTGTTTCCCAAAGAGTATTCCTTGGAATGTGATTCCCCTAAACGTTCACAGGGCCCCTATATCAGGTAAGATTGAGAACCCCTGGGTCCAGCAAGTCTAAACAAGATTCTTTACAGCGAGAAGGGGAAAGAGAGGGCTTCATTTCCCAAACATTTTGCAGAGTTTTTCTTCGGACCTTTCTCAGAGCTTATCAGACAACAGAGAGCCCTTGGCAAGTTTTAAGCAGAAGCAAGACCTGTCCTGATTGGCAGCCTGGGTGAAGACCAGAGACTAAAGGACCATTTGGAAAGAAGCTGGCCAGGTCACCCAGGTGAGAAAGATGAGAGAGTCTTAAACAAAATCTGGTTCAGAGATGCTTAGGGAATACAATCAGTAGGCCCAGTGACCAATAGGAGGAGGAGGAGTCTGGGAGGAGTCCCAGGATTCAGGCCTAAGGTACAGTGAATGGTAGGGCCAGTCGCTAAAAGAGGCTTATGGGAAGTGGAGCAAGTTGAGAAGGAAGGAGAGCGGTTATGAGTCACTCAGGAGGAGCCAGGCAGCGAGGAGCTGTAGATATGGGCTAGAGACAGAGAGCTGGGGAAGGAGAGTGGAGACGGCAGGAGACCCTGAAGCACCCAGAACTCAGGCTTCAGAGTCAGCTGGACCTGGAGCCCATCCCCAGACTGTCACCCTGCAACTGGGGTGCGTCCTTTCCCACCCCAGAGAAAGGGACAGGAGGATGCCTCCTGGGGAGCGCTGTGGGGAGCAGCCTCTGCTCCAGGGATGAGCCCTGATTTCACAAGAGGAGAGGAGTAAGACTTAAGAAGGTGAGCAGAAGGGAAGAGGAGAATAACAAACACAACGATAACCATAACAACAAAATCATAATCATAATAATGGCAGCGTGTTACTAAATTCTGTGGCTTTGCAAGTATTGACTCACTTAACCCTTACAACCCACGAAGTAGGTATGGTCATTTTCTTTTGAGTCCTCATTTTTACTGATGAGGAAAGGAAGGAGCTAAATTCCTTGAACAAGGCCTCACAGCCAGTACGTCTTCCAGGCAGAGGGCACCAGCGGTAGGACAATACAAGGTGACCTGGAGACTGAAAGTATGACTAGGCTGATTTTTAAATTGTATGGAGTCAATGTTATTTAATGAATCAATAAATTAGAAAAAGCTAATATTGTTCTTGTTGGTTTCATTATTATGAGAGCAAAAATACTCCAAATGTTGTTATTGGACTCTTGAGAGAGCCCTTGGTGTTATTTTCCCCCTTTGGGCCTTTATTCAGCAATATTAGAAATTAATTAAATCACTGTAGATATTAGGTACCATTTCTACCTCAAATATATTAAATCCTATACTACTCAACGTTTTTACTTAATTCATTATTGAAGTGAATGCTCCCTCTAGGTTTTTGCCTTAGTTTCAATAACTGAAGTCATTCACATGTCCTATTTGCAGCCTTTACAGCTATGTTCCCGTGCTCATTTATTCTTTCCTTATGACTTTAGTGAAGAACAGATTTGCAAAAGGCCTTCTTGGAATCCTCCTGCCTACCTCCCATTCAACCATCAATAAACCTCTGAGTGTATTTTCCTTCAGGTCTGTCAATGACACGGCAAGAAAAAGTGTGGCACACGTAGGGATCTGAAAGGCAATGAGGAATCACTGTGGGCTTCAAAATAGGAGACACGGTGTGGATTCTGATTTAGAAAAACCATTGTGTCGTGTAGAGAGTGGGTTGTAGGAAGGCAAAATTGAAGGCAGGGGGATTCCCAGGTTCAAAGACATGGAGCTGAACCAAAAGGATGGAAGGGAGGAGTCACGTGTAAGATATTCAGGTGGTAGAATCAACAAGACTAGGTGATGTCAGGGAAAGCACAAGCCAAGGATGACGTGGAGGTGTTGGGCTTGGGAGACAGGGTAGCTGTTGGCTCTTCGCTAACAGAGGGACCACAGGAGGAAGGGCAGGTTTGGGTAAGGAAATGATGAGTAGCAGAGTTTCAGATGTGTTGAGGTTGTGGTTCTTGTGGGAAACCCAGAGGCAGCTGAACCTGTGGGTCTGGAACTCAAGAGAAACACTTTAGCTGGAGATGGAGACATGGAGTCCTTAACATGTAAATAGTCATCAAAGGCACAGAGGCCCATGGGATAGCAAGGAGAGTGGGTACAGAGAGTGAGAGGAGGCATTAGACATTTAAGAGAAAGACAGAAAATAAGGGCCAGCTTCGAGGCCAAATAGGAGCAAACAGGCAGGTAGGGGATGCTCAAAAGCATATTGCATCATGGAAGCCAAGAGAAGAGTACACTCCACAGAGGAGTGAGGCTTCACATGCCAAATGCTGCTGGGGTGTCATGTAAAGATTAGCAACAAACAGGTTGTTGATGCCTCAGGTGGGGGATGGAGAGCAGGGGGCGGAGGTTGAAGAGTAAAAAGAAGGGGAGGAAGGAGAGCCATCTTATTTCAAGAAGCTGGCTGCGGAGGAGGGAGAGAACTCAGAATCCATCCTGGGAGCCGTCACTGGGGGTAAAGCATGGGAGTGGAAGGCATCCCGGGGTAGGGGCTGTGCAGCTGGTAAAGGCGGCCAAAGGCGGCGAGGCCTGGGCAACACTCACAGTCAGCAGACGAGCAGAGGAAGAGGGACAAGCTGAGTAGGAACCATTGGAGAGGCGAGAGGAGACTGAGAGAGAGTGGGGCTAGGAGCCAAGTTGAAAAGGGAGAGATCACAGGGACCAGGGCTGGGAGGAGACCATGGTCGGCGAGCTCTCAGGAGAATCTAAGGAGGCTTGCATTAGGAGGTGGCCTTGAGAAGGGCAGTTTCGGTGGAGCGGTCGGGATCAGAGCCAAACCACAGTGGGCTGAAGAGTGAGCAGAAGGAATGGAGGTGGAGGTAAAGCGAAGAGAGGGGCCAATAGAGTCAGAGAACATAGGGAGCGAGAGAGGGGAGAGACCAGCTGGGAGGGGGACTCTGATCACAAGACTCAGAGGCAGGCTAAAGGCCCAAGGACACGCGAGGGTCAAGTTATAGAGCTCAGGTGGAAAAACTGGCCTTGAGGCGTAAGGTCAGGGTCAGGGACAAGGGACTAGGGAGTTAAGCTCCATGAGGTTTTGGGGCTCAGCAAGGTGGAGAGGGGCTCAGTGATGGGCAGGGGTCAGTTCAAGGAGGAAAGGGATGCTTATCAAGGGGGTAGGAACCAAAAGGTGTCCTCAGCTTAGCCAGGCAAAAGAGTAGACAGGGATGGGCTGGAGAGCCAGGGGATGGGGGGCTCTGTGTGTGTGTGTGTGTGTGTGTGTGTGTGTGTGTGTGTGTGTGTGTTGGGGGGTGTTGCATAATGATGCCAAGGGAAAAGCCAAGGTTCATTCATTCTGCAGACGTTTATTGCACACCTAACACATGCCCAGAGCTGCTAGGAGCTCGGAATGTGGAGGTGAAGCAACAAAAACCCACCCAGGAGTGTGGGAAACAGGGTTGGCTATGCGCTGTGGTGAACGAAGGAGCAATGGAGGGCACTCCCTGCCCCAGCCGGTTAGGTGAAGAGGGTGTGCCAGGCGGGAGGAAGGGCCTGTGCAAAGGTTCGGAGGCACGGACCGTCCTAGAGTGTTCACAGAATTGAAAATAGGGCTTTATTCTATTGGCAAGGACAGGGCCCACAGAAGGGCATGGTCAGAGTCAGTGGGACAGGCTCCCTCCAGGCCCAGGCCTGTGATGGGGTGGGAGGGGCATGCGGATGAGCAGCCGTGCAGGGCTGCAGCCCGGCCAGAGAGGCTGGGTGGGCTCAGTGGAGGGGGGCTCAGCAAGGGGGTGGCACCTTCTTTCCAACTTCTTCATAACACCCCCCAAACACAGCTCTGCCCTTCCCACCCCCCGCTTCCCACTCGGCTCCCAAGCACTCAGTGTAGCCTGTTTCCCTGAGCCAGGAAGGCAAGGCTGTGCCCTCCTCCATTTCTCTGCTGCTTCTCCTCCTCCTTCATCCTCGTCCAAAACCCTTCAAGCTGATGTCCATATAATCAGCACCCTTTCATCCCTAAAGAATGGCTTGTCTTCTCCCAATTACCATCTTTCTAAAACCAAAACTGAGGTTGTCACACCCCTGCCTAGAATCCCTCAATAGCTCCCTAGGCCTGCAGAATCAAGACTCAGCTCCTCCACCTCTCCTAAAAAGCTTCCATGAGTTGATCCCACCTGCTTCATCTCTCAACACTATCCCTAAGCAATATGGAATTATTCTTGTTTCTCTGCATACATCACACTACTTTACACTTCTTTCTTGCCTGTGTGCAAGGTGGTCTTTCTGCCTGGAACACTCTGTGCCTCCTCCGGAGCCTGACTAACTCCTTCAAGCCTCAGAATAAAGTCACCTCCCCCAGGAAGTCTCTCCTGATCTCTCCTCCTTGAAAAATCTGGATGGAGTATTTCTCTATGTTCCCATGTCCCGAGTACTTGTATCCATCATAGTAGACATCACCGCGTGTTGTTATTATCTTCTAAATGTCTTTTTATTTCCCCACTAGAAAGAGCTTTGGAGGGCAGAACATGTCTTATTGATGAATGAGAGCCCCGTGAAAGAATGAGGGTCCCCCCAGAACGTAGGGCTGAGGATGTGGTGAGTGAGACAGAGGCTCGGGGAGGCGAGTACATGCACGGAGCTCACTGAGTATTTGATAGAGTGTGGGGAGAGGGACCAGATAGGAATGGGGCTCGGCTGAGCTGGATGAAGGTCAGTGAGGGGTGGAGAGGAACTCACCGTGACCCAGAGGAGGAATGACCCTGGAAATTGGTTCAGTAAGAGACCTGAGTTAAGTTGGCAGAGGTGGGGGGAGGGGGTGACAGGGAATAGGGCTTCAGCGAGGGGACAGGCAAGGGCCCTTCTCAGGCCTCACACTCTCCCAGGAGATGTATCTATCCCTGGTGCCCAAGGCCATCCAGCGTACCTCCCTGGGGAGATCTAGCATTCTTTAACTCAACTGGGAGTTCAGACCTTCACTTTTTCTCACCTGGGCTCAAATAAATTTTGAACTGACCTATTTGCCTCCCACCTCAAGCCACCTCCCCTCTCCCTGTCCTGCAGCTGGACCTGCCGCTCCTCTGATTAAAGCCTCTCCGTGGCTTCTCGTTACCCATGGCTCAGGTCAGGTCAAGCGCAGACCCTCAGTCTGGCCAGTACAACATGCTCCACCACCTGACCTCCGCGCACCTCTGTGGCATCGTCAGCCCAAGACTCCCCCTCGGCCCCAGGCAGCTGTCCATGCTGCATCTGAGGGGTGTTGGGCTGTTTGTTTTAGCAGCACAACCCTTCATTTTAATAGAAAAGAGCCTCCATGTATGAAATCGGTATGAGCACAGCTGCCCCAGCTGAAACTCTAGGGGTCCCCCGAACTCCTCTTTGAAACCATTTCTCCATCTACAACTCCTGCCCCCCACTACCTGAGCAAACAGTCCGTTCTTCCTCCCAACTCCATACCTGTGGACGTGCTGGTATCCCGCTCCATTGCCACAGATCACCTACCAACCTCTAAAAACACAGCTCAGGAGGTACTGGCTCTGGGCCCTCCCATCTCCCCCAACCCCCGTCATCCCGTGGTAGCATCAAGACACTAGATTGAAATTGTTCCCCATTCACCTCCTCCAGACACTTCTCAAGATTCATTTCTATGACCCAGAGCCAGGCTCTGTAGCTTCCTCATGGACATTAGTGAAATGGCCCAAGGAATGAGAGAAGGACTCTACAGATGGTCAGTGCAGGAGGGAGTGAAAGCTCCAGGTGGGGAATGGGGCCGTGAGAAAGGACAGAAAGGGGGGTCCAGCTTCTGGAGGGGTCAGGGAAGGACTGGGGGCTTCAGGGGGACAGAACCGAGGCGCGGCCCAGAACGTGATAGGGGAAAGGTCTCAGTAGGGGAGGGAGAACTCAACGTCAGGGATGCTGAGGGAGTATAGGCCCCGTGAGGGGTGGGACATCTGGGTGGGAAGGCAGTGAGGAGAGGGTGAGAGCCAGTGAGGGTGACTGAGCGGGAGGCTCAGGGCTGGGACGCGTCCTCCGTGAGTAGAAGAGGAGAAGGACCCTGCCAGGTCCGTAACGCGTAGCGGAAGAATTCTTTGCTCAACTTCTGCCCCTCCGTGCAGGGAGACCATCACTCATACCCAAAATCAGCCATTTTGGGGCTTAAAACTGGTGTGTGGCTCCAGAGCAGAGCTACATCCAGAGGCTTCAGGTGGCCCCTCAGTCCCATGGTTACAGGGTGTTAGGCAGAGTGGACAGACCTGAGGCTCATATACATAGCAAGCCTGTCTCTGCCCCACGGTCTGCCCAGTGCCCGTCCACATGGTCAGCGGGCCAGGGCACCCACACACAGATGTCTGGCTCCTCTTTCTTTTCTATCCCCCTCTTCCCTGGACACTGTAGGGCAAAATGGTCCACAGGTTGTTTATATAACAACAACATGCCTCCTGAAGTCAGTAGGGAGCTTGAGATTTCACCAAGGTTTCACTACGTGTCACATGTCGTGCCTCGTAAGCCTCACTATATTCCTATACAATGACACTTGTAGCGTTAGGGTTATTCTTAAAGCAGTACTGCCTAGCAGTGTCCACCCTCATCTCTCTGAGCACATGTCCCTCTTGGACCCTCACTGCACCCCAAGTCTTTCCCCTCACCTCACCCCCATCTTCCTATCTCACCGTCAAGAATGTGTCACTCATCACTTGGTAATAAAAACCGGGTTACCGCTGCTGAGGCTGTGGGATGTGGCTGTATCAAAAGTGTCACAATTGCTGTTTTCAATTGGTCATGGCTGGGGCCAGGCCCTTTCTGATGGCCAGGCCAGTACTTTTTTTTTTTAGTACAAAGTTTAGAACGACAGGTTTTCTGACCCCTGGTTTAGGTGGGCGTGCGCCTCTGCACACGTCGGGGACAGCACGATCACTAGCGCGCGTCGCACAAGTGTGAGTGGTGCCGCTCCTGCTCATTGTCTCATCTCGGAAATAGAGGAGACATTAAACACTGCTAAACTGCCTCTGGCCCGTGGAGTCCAAAATCCTGGCTGTGATAGGGGAGGAGGGAGGAAAGTCAAGGCCTCGCTGCTGATTAAACCTAACCGTCTCTAATTGTTTGTTAAGCCAGGGATTTTCAGCTTCGCCAGTTCTCTGAGCTTCTGTCTCTGGGCTGGGCTCTGCCCTTGGCCGCTCCTGTGGAGACCCAACCAAACTCCACTGCCTTCCAACCTTTCCTGGTGGCCTCGGCCTGCAGGACTCAAAAGGGAAGCAAGGAGCGGGCGCGCCAGGCCTCCGAGGAACTGCTGCTCCTGGGCGTGACATCTCTGCTGGGGGATGTTGAAAGACAGGCCTTGGGGTCGAGCCCCAGGTCTGTAACACAGGCCTCCACCTCACTCCTGACCTCCTGACGCTCGTCTCTCACGCGCAGTGGCCACTCCCGCAACATAACGGACAGGTAGAGAACCCCCATCACTGGAGACATTAAGCAGAGGCTAGAGGACCTGCTCTTGGGAACGCCTAGAACAGGACCCTGGGAGGGACAGTGACGGCAGTGGGGACAGAGTCAAGTTGAATTCTATCAAGCTCTGTTTTCTCGAAGACTTGGCTCACAGGAATTAGGAGACCCGGGTTCCAATGCCGACAGTGTGTCCTTAAGCCTGTCATCTCTTCCCCTATCTTGGCCTCAGTCTCCCCATCTGTACAATAATGGATTTATTGTATTTTAAGCTGTGAGCACCCTTTCTGCCAATGATATGCGGAATCTTACAGAAAGTAGGAAAGAGCAAAGTTGCTCTGATGGGAAGGCGGGGCAGCACCCAATCCCTGCCTACTTGCCTCCCCTTCACCTGCCCCATGCAACTCCTTGCTTCCCACTGGGCAGGGTTAACAGCCACAGGAGTGGACAGTCCCACAATCTTCCAGCTGCGCCGTGCCTGCCCTGTGATCTGCGCAGGGAAAGCTGTTGCCTACCACCACGCTGGACAGAGTTCCTGACCCAAAGCGGCGGAGGGCTACACTTCAGCCACCACTGAAAGGAAGGGCCCTGAACTTTCAAGGCAGAGGGAACCAAGCATCCTGGGGTAGGGGACTGGGCGGGTCATCTCCATGGATACCACACACAGCTGGTGTTATGTCAAAGGGCATAATCAGCACACTGGATCCTCACAAGAGAGGGGTAAATCTAGAAAGCAGAGTTTACAAAGGGGAATATAGACCAAGGGAGTAATCTACAGAGTGGGCAATTTCAACAAATTAATCCACAAACTGGATAATCCACAAACAGGATCATCTGTTGAGTAATCTACCCAAGTAGAAATCAGCAATGGTCATCGGAGAATGAAGTCGCCAAAAGCCCACGAGTCCCCGGGTGGCCCCTCTAACACGCGCACGGCTCCGAGGCCCCCCATGATCAGCCCCACTCATTACTCACTCCGCCTCTGCCTCTTCCCCTTGATCCCCCGGCTGCCAGCAGTGAGATGCATCCAGCTCAGAACCAGGGCCACCACACACAGCCCAAGCCGCATAGTCACTCGCCAGCTCCGGGCCCCTGGCAGGAGGGGTGGTCTCTGGGACGATGGATGGTGCAGGAGTCTTGTTAACGCCTCTGAGGCTGGGTCAGCAGCAGGAGGCCCAGGTCTGGGCCGTGTCCCAAATCCACCATAATCTCAGCTGGGGGCAGAGAGGGTATGAGGAGCCCACTTCTCCATCTGCCCATAGGGAGGTCCAGAGAGCTTTCCTCAAAGACACTTGGAGTGTCACATGGGAGAACTTGTCACTTCAGCAGGGACACCTCCAAAATTCAACCTGTTAGGGGAGGAAAGAGAAGGGTTAATTCTGGGCTACCAGGGGGTCCACAACCTATGTGTCCGACATCCCTATGTGGTCTCCTACCCAGGAGACTGAGAATTCTGCTCCTTTTCCTATCTTGCAGAATTCCCTGGGACGAGAGCTGGCTACCCAAGCAGCTGGAATATGGTGGATCCTCGCAACACTAAACTTTTGGATTGCTGGGAAGCAGCTGGCTCCCCCCTGCCCAAAACTGGCCAGTTCTAACTAACAGTCTTTCTTTAGGTCTACTCTACAGACCTCATGCTGCAGTAACATCATGTCTCTTGAAGAGGAGCTCTCTGTCCTTCTGTGAGTGACCTCTCAGCTTTCTTTTCCCGGTGCTGAGTCACCCCTGCACCCTTCACCTGTCCCAGAACTAGAGCAGTGGTCCCTGACAAGCAGGCAGGCTCTGCATGGCCCTCTGGGCTTGGCAGAAGGAAAGGAAGTAAGGCTTCCCCAGGCCACAGAAACTCTGACACAGCAGGCCCGGCGGGTCTGGCCTTTGTGAGAGGATAAAAGAGGCAGCTATGCCCGCCCTGGTCAGGGACACAGAGAGTGGGGATAATCCCCCAGCCCAGTGAGAGCCAGGTCTCTGGACTGCTGGCCTGGTGTTGGGGGCAGGGGGAGCTGGTCCCTCCCCTACAAAATGTGTCTGGGAAGTTGGAGCCCAACCTCAGTCAGAGAACGAAACTCCACTGAGCACTCACAGGAACACACTCTCCCAACACACAGCAGACGTAGGCCCACGCGTTGCCCATACCCACCCACACCCACTCATGGACAGGAGGAAACAGGGAGCCTTCAGGAAGCTTTGTAGATGCCAGAGAAGCATCACACTCCCATCCACTGGTTAGAGGCCTTTGGACAAGTCACTTAGCCTCTCCGGACCTCAGTCTCTTCATCTATAAAATGGGGATAGGTATGTCTATTTCACTTGCTCTGAGAGTTAGCTGAGGTTTTGGCTTACGAATGAGAAATCTGAATTGCTGGAGTGGAAGTGTCCCTCCCAGCCCCTGTCCCTATCCTCTCCCTGCTTGCCTCTCAGGGAGACCCCACCTGCCTGGGAGATAAATCATTATCCCACAGGAGAGCTTAGCACCTCCCTCCTCAGCCTCTCCCACCAGCTTTGAAGGCCAGACACACTCAAGTGGTTAAGCTGCCTGTGAGAAGTGTTTACACAAGGCTGATGAATCCCACCTGGTGCTGTGGCCCGCCACCCCCCAATGCCCTGCCAGCTGCCAGCCCCCACCTGCCCCTCTAGTACTCCTTGTATGACCTGGCAAAGCCTTCCTACCTTCCCTAGCCCCCACTACACATTTCCATCACCTTCAGTTTATCAAACTGGGGTCTTCAGCCCCAAGTATGTAGTCTCAGAGGTTGGCCATAGAGCGTAATGGTCAAGGGCATAAACTTTAGAGTCAGACTGCCTGGTTTCAAATACTGACTCTCCTCCTTATTAGCTGTTACCTTGGGCTAGTTGCTGAGCTAGTCTGAGCCTCAGTTTCCTAATCTGCAAGAGGGGTATTGGTTTTTATGGCTTAAATGAGTTGATATATGAAACTGCTTAGAATGTAGCCCAGAACACAGTGAGAACTTCGTAATATTTGTTGTATTTTCTATGACCAAGACTTCACTTTGTGTCTGCATTCCAATGGCCATCTAAGAAGCTATATAAAGAGTTTTCATATCCTCTAGATGTGTATCTTAACACTGAGCACTGTTATATAATTTCCATATTTGCATTTATCTCTATCATTGATCACCTTGGCCCCAAAGTGGTCGCTCAAAGTTAAGCTTTAATTGCAGCATTTCTCAAAGTGAGGTCTGAGGACCCCAGGCAGATACAGACCCTGGAGAAGACCACAGCAGACACACCTGGTATTAAATCTTGGGTCCATGAGGCCCTGGCCAGGTAGTTCAGTTGGTTAAAGTGCTGTCCCAATATGCCAAGGCTGTGGGTTCCGTCTCAGGTCAAGGCACAGACAAGAATCGATCAATGGCCCTGGCTGGTGTGGCTCAGTGGATTGAGGGCTGGCCTGTGAACAGAGGGTCACCGGTTCCATTCCCAGTCAGAGCACGTGCCTGGGTTGCAGGCCAGGTCCCCAGTGGGGGGTGCATGAGAGGCAACCACACATTGATGTTTCTCTCCCTCTCTCCCTCCTTTCCTTGCCCTCGAAAAAGAAATAAATAAATAATAAAAAGTTAAAAAGACAACATACCAGAAAAAAGAGAATCAACCAACGAATGCATGATTAAGCGGAACAAGTTGGTGTTCCTCTCTCTTTCTCTCTCTCTCTCTCCCCCCCTCTTCTTCACTCTCTAAAAATCAATTTTTAAAAAATCCTGAGTCTGTGAGATTTCCTTTATTTGCTCTCACTGGGGGATCAGTACTCCTGGGGTCCTTGGTGCAGAAAAGGTCTCCCAGGAATCTCTGCATTCCCCGTGTCTGCCTTGCACAGAGCTCGGCACTTCAGTTAGTGCCCAGCAAAAGTTAGCTACCTTCCTCTCCCATCCTCCACTTTCCTCTGAATTCTCCAGCCCTCCCCTCACCCCATCCTCCCAGGTCTTAGCTTTCAGCCCAGCTCTTGTCACGCTCACCCAGTCCTGGCCAGTGGGGATCTTATATGGCCATTCCGCCCTGAATCCCCATCACACCAGGATCTCAGCTGGAAAATGGGGAGGAGGATGGGGAGGAGGATCCAGATCTGAATTTCACTGGAGCGAATGACACTGTCACCCATCACTAGATGGGATGAGTTTCAAGCACTTAAAAAACATACAGACGGCCTCAAACGTGAAAGGGACATAAGAGTTCATCAGACCAGGGTTACAAATGGGAAGGAAGCAACAAATAGGAAGGAAGCTGAATGTGAGTGTGTGTGCGTACGCGCGCGCAACACGGGGAAACCAAAAGGCAAATGCCCCTTATAAAGGAAGCACATGCTGTTCAACTCCAGTTGATTGTTGATAGGCAGAAATAATGGCTCAGTCTTGCCAGATCTTCTGGTTTTTTTCAAAGACTGAAAATTCAGAAATTTATGTGAACTCTGATTTTAGTAGCCGGGTAGGTCTCAGACTAGGAGCCCTGCAACAACAGCAAGCCCCACGGGTCCCTGGCCACCCCACGCCCCACAAACTTGCAGTGAGAGCACGCGCGCGCGCACACTACCACACGGACTAGGGCTGAGAGAGGAGACAGCAGCTGATGGCTTTCTTCTAAGCAGCTGCCTCCTTTCCATCAGTCCCTCTCTCTGATTCCCCTTGCCCCTTGGGTTATAGGGCACTCTTGAAAAATCAAGCAGTTTGGGTTTTGTTGTTTGGGGTTTTTTTTTTTTTTTTTTTGAGGCCCATTACTCCGCACAGGCAGAGCCAGTGATGGGAGCTGCTGTCAGTGCTCAAGGACTCAGGCATTCAGGGGGAGAGGAAGGGCATTTGGTCTCTGCCAGGGTGGGAGCGAGGGATTCACGTTCATCATGAACCTGCACCACCTGCAATGTACTAGGCCCTCATTTACTCCTCAGGGAGGAAAGGAAAATTCTTCCCATTTTACCGGCACTGAGGGGTTAAGGGTCTTGTGGTTACAACCTACTCAGTGGCCTGCCAGTTTGCTTACTCAGGACTGGGGATCTGGAAGGTGAGGCAATGGGCAAGGAGCTGTGTGTGGGGGGAGAGGGGCGGGTAGGAGGCATGACCCAGTTTGGGGACTAGACTCAAGGAGGTGAGGAAGGGGCTGGAGACAGAGGCAAACCTGGACGGGAGACTGAGGGAGGACTCCCGCGCTAGGCGGCCTGGAAGGGGAGGATCAGAGCTAGGGAGGGGGACGCAGCTGGAGGTGGAACTGCGGGCGGGGACTCAGTCCCTCTAGAGGGCTGGAATACCTTTCACCTTCTTGCCTGCAACACTATCAGGATAAATTGGTATTCTGTCTGGGGCCGGACACAGACCCAAAAATGTAAACCATCCACATCATTTCTCATTAGCCCTCCCCAAGACTCGCTGCGGGGTGGAGAGTTTTGGCTGCAGAGTGGGCTGCCGGGTGGGGGCAGAATTGCTGGGCGGGGGAAGGGACCAAGGACGTGCCTGTCCGACCTGTCGGGATTAGAGTGTCCGCCAGAGCTAGGTCAGGTTCTGTCACCCCACTCCCGGCCGCTGCCCCCCCAAACCGAGAGGCAGCGGGGAAGGCTGCTTCTCATCCCTCCATCTCCGCTCCCGGCGTGTAAATTCGTCCCTCCCACCGTCTAAGAGGGGCCCGACAGGTGCAGGGGGACGGGCGGAGGACCTGAAGACCCCTGACTGCCCCCCAAAATCCAGGCGTACTCTCCAAGTCCAGAGGCCGGTTTCATAAGAAAACTCCTGCACCCAACTGTGCGCACCCAAAATCCTCCCTTGCCCTCCTGGGAGCCCGGGGCAGCCTTCTCGTCTCCTCAACCAAGGATCGCCATCCGACCCGCAGCGCTCGACCCTGCGGGCCACTGAGCGCGCCACCTCCAGTGGAAGGGGCCGCTCCGCACGCCGCCTGCCACGTCGGACCCCGGCCCGAGCTGCGGGACTGGGGTAAGGGTAGTCGGGGCCGCGGGACTCGGGGGAATCCGACGTGATGAGACCAGGAATCAAAGCCTCTGGATGAGGGGTGGTGTTGAATAGGGCGGGTGGACCTGGGGTGTTCAGAACTACGAGTGAAGACGATCATTGGGTTTGCGGGGTTGAGGGGAACCCGAGGCCGCACCCGCGAGGGGGCTGCCCACCGGCTTGGGGCATGGCGCGGGCGAGAGGCAGTGGGGACTCGCAGGAGGGCTCCCAGTCGTACCGTCTCCCGCCCCGGCTGACCGGAGAGCGGTCAGAGTCCTTTTCCTCTCGTTGTCTGCCCCCCGCAACTCAGCTCCGCCGAGCCCCGACGCAAGGGCCCGCAGCGCCCCAGGTCCTGGGGAAGGGGGCGCCAGGGAGGAGGAAAGGGCATCGAAGCGGGGGACTCACCTCCGCGCTGCCGGCCGCGGCGGGGGCAGACCCGGGAGGGGCGAGGGTGCGGCCGCTCACCCGCCCGCCGCAGGACTGTCCTGGGCGCCGGGCTCTCCCGCGCTCCGCCCGCTGGTTCCCAAGTTGCTCAATCTGCCAGCGGCTCACGCCCTCCGGGGCCAGCGCCCCACCCGGTACATCGGTCCTCTGGGGCGGCTTGGTCCGGCCCTCGCTCTCCCCAGTGCCCCGCTCGGCGGTCCGCTCCTCGCTCTCCGCCTGGTGCTCGTGCTTTCCGTCGCGCCTCCGTTCGGCCGTAGCTCGCAGCCCGGAGAGGGGCTAGTCCCCTCCTCGCACGAGGGAGGGAATCCCCCCCCTTTGCAGTCCCACCCCCGAGCCGGCCCCCCTTCCCGGGATCCGCAGCAAAAAACGGACTGGAGCGCCAGGCCCGGGAGTCCGCAGCCCCCTCCTGCCCACCCTTGGCCGCAAGCTAGGGCGCTGCGCTCGGAGCGCAGGGCTGGCAGCCTCACGCGTGCTCCGGCCCCTGGCGCAGACCCTCTGCCCTCGCTCCTCCCCTCCCCGCCGGCCCGTAACGCGCGGATTTCACGCGCCAGAGCAGGGGCTGCAGGTCCAGGCATCCCGGGGTCGGAGCAGGACCGCGAAGTCTTTCGAAACCTCAGTTTCCCTATCAGGATCATGGAAAGTGACAAGGAACAAGCTCAACAGGGTCTGATGTCCTGGCCACGCCCTCCTCCTCCTCTCCGGGGCAAGTCTCCAGAGCATCTTCCCGGTTCCGAGAAAACCAGAGGCTCTACGATCCCAGAACCCAGGTGAGGACACGTCCACAGGGAACTCATGCAGGAGAGCGAGAGGAATTTTGAAATGACACCTCGATTCAAATTCCTGCTCCAACACTAGGCAGCTGTGTGGTCACGCTGAAGTTACTCAACCTCTCTGAGCCTCAGGGTTGCCATCTGTTTTGAGGGTTCAGTGAAAGAAAGGATTCAACTGCCTGGTAAATGTCAGGGGCTCTATAAATGTTTGTGGGGTGCGTCCTGAAGGGCGCAGACACCTGCAGTGACCCAGAGGATGTGGAAGTCAAGCCTGAAGAAGGGAGGCAGGAAGCCTCACTCCCACGGTGGCACCCAGCTGTTCTCCAGCTTCACTTTAGACAGGGTAAAGGAAAATGGGCAAAAACTGTAGTTAGCAGGAGTTAAGTTAGAGCCTTGAAAAGCTATACTGATTGTGGGGGTGGGGGTAGGGGTGGTGGGTAATGAAGACAGGCTGTGGAATCTCCTTCTCGGGAGAGGAGGGGGCAATCCTAACTCTTGGGAAAAGAGCATAGAGTTTTTTACAGTGACAGGGGAAAGGATGGAATGACCCCTGGTGTGTCCTGATGGCCAGGGAACAGGGATGGTGGATGGCCAGAGAAAGTGGAGCAGTTGGGTCCCAAAAGCCCTGTGCCTGGGCTCAGTCAGCCAGAGCACTGCCAAGTTTGCAGGAGGCAAACAGTCACTTCCGAGTTGGTGCTGGGCCCCCTCCAACCCACTCCCCAGCTCCTCCCCGTCCCCTCTGCCCTGAGTCTTCCCTGTGTCTCACCGGCCCTTGGCTCTGCTCCGTGCCTAATCAAACAGCCCCAAATGCCGAAAACTCAATGTTTATTTTATTTTATTTTTTTACACACTTGCATAACTCCCCGACGAGCCACGCCAGGCATTGGGCTTTTTGTTTGGTTTTATTTTGTTGCATTTAGAGAAAAAAAAAAAAAGGGAGAGAGAAGAGAAGAGAAGGAATAACACAAACCACCCAGCCCTAGAAGCTGTCTCAGGCCAGGCAGTGGGCTCGGGTTTCTTGCCGGAGGTAAAGTCTGTGGGAGTGGGTGGGGGGGGCAGTGCTCACTACTAGGCTCAGGAATGAGTGAGAAGGGGAAGAAAGCCACCTGGGTCAGAGGAGATAATGAATTAGAACCATGTGATGACAGTGGATGAATAATAAAGAGTATTTCTTGTGCACCTAATACATGCCAAGCACTGTGCTTGCATATACACATTCTGTTACCTAATTTTGCAACCATTTTTCTTTCTTCTTTTCTTTTCTTTTTCCTATAAATGTGAATTCTGAGCCTCAGAGAGGTCAAGAAATTTGCTCAGAGACACATGACCTGAAAGTGGCTAGCCTAATTCCCATTATACCAAAGGACTCGTACTTTCCCTGAGAGAACCATTTTACCCTCCGTTTGCAGGTACTGTCCATTCTGCCTAGAAATGCTTTTTTGTCTGACCCTTCTGTATCATTCTTCAAAATGCCTATATGAATTTTACCTGGCCGCCTTGCACTCCAGCCTCTGGACCTTATGTAGACTATACATCACTCAGCGCTGGGCTGCGATTGTCTCTCCCACTACACTGTGAGCCCCTTACGGGCAAGGACTGTGTCTGATTTATCCTTATGGTCCCAGCACCATGGACATACTTATTTGATGTTTAGTAAACTGAACCCCAAGGCTGCCGGACTGTACCTTCAGATGATGTCCCAAGTCGCTGTCACTACTCATCCAAGCCAAGGTCATTGTTCTCATTAGAAGACCAAAGGTCAGTGGACCAGAGCAGGGCAGTAGCTCCTGGAGGTCCTTAAAGTTTGAATACTTTCTGTCATCCTTTACCAGGTAAACACTCTTCTACCACCTGCACTGTCACTGTATCAGGATATTTTCAGCTACAAGTAATAGAAGGCCCACTCAAAATAGCTTCGATAGCAGGGTGGTTTATTATTTCATGCCTCAAGAAGGGCTGAGGTAGAGTGATCCAGTAGCTCTGCAACCACATCAGATTCTGTCCTATGTCTTCATTCTATTGACCTCAGTGTGTTGGCTACTATCCTCATGATCACAAGATGGCTGCAGAAGCCCGGGCACTACATCTTCCTCAACCAAGTCCAGCAACAAGGTCAGCTGTCTCTTCTAAAGAGTTAAGTGGTACTTTTAAGATGGTTAAAGTGGTAAACTTTGTGTTATGTATATTTTATCACAATTTAAAAAAATTTTAAGGAGTTAATTGGATCACATGCCCACCGATGAACCAATCACGGACAAGAGGGATGATGCCACTAACATTAGCTGAGACCAGTCAGGGTTCAGCTGCATTATGCGGGAAGGGTGTTCACAGACAAAAGCAGAGCTCTGGAAGCACTGAAGACAGGTGAAATAGACTTTTGTGTAGGCAACCAACAGTGTTTGTGATCCTCACGGTTACTCAAAGAAAAGCTGACTTTGTTATTTTCAATCTCTAGCAGACTGCCCTGCGGACCTTAGTCTTTGTGGCCCTCCTATTCTCTGAGGTCCTGTGGTTCTCCCTTTTATGGAGACAATATAGCACAGTGGGTAAGTGCATGGACACTGGAATCAGCCCTGTCTGAGTTCTGAGCTCAAAATCTATCCCTACCACTGACAAACTCAATGTTCTTGGGCAAGTCACTTTGCCTGTTTCTTCATCTGTGAAATGGATGTTAGTAACAGTATCTACCCCACCACAGTTCTTATGAGGATAACATAGGTGGTACATTTCAAGAGAGCTTAGCCCTGGCTGGTGTGGCTCAGTGGATTGAGTGCTGGCCTGTGAACCAAAGGGCCGCTGGTTTGATTTCAGGTCAGGGCACATGCCTGGGTTGCGGGCCAGGTCCCCAGTGGGGGGCACGTGAAAGGCCACTGCACAGCGATGTTTCTCTCCCTCTCTCTCCCTCCCTCCCCCCCTAGAAATAAATAAATAAAATCTTTTTAAAAAATAGAGCTTAATGCAGTGCTAGGGGTGATAGTGAATACTTAATACATACCGGCTCTTGTAATTTGCTATAATTTTGTCTTTTTATTCATTAAATATTCACTGAGTGCTCTTGCAGCCCAGGTACCAGGCTGGGAATGGAGGCTAGAGAAATGAGTATCACTCTGTCTGCTTTCCTAAGGAGCTCCTGGTCTAGTGGGAGAGGCAGGTAGGTGAGGAAGAGGGACAGCACAAAGGACGGGGCAAGCATAACTCCTTGAGGGAGTCAGAGAAGCTTCCCCAAAGAGGAGATGCCTGAAGGACTTGTTGGCATTTTCCAGGCACGTGAGATGAAAAATGCATGCCAAGTAGAGGGACTGACATGTGCAAAGGCCCAGAGGCTATCAGTAGCTCTGATTTGTGGGGGCTTAAGATGAAAGAGGTCAGGAGGAAGGCAGCAGATGAGATCCTTCCATAAGGGCCTCAGATACCAAGCTGAAGAGCAGGGACTGTACCTGGAAGGCAGTGGGCAACCCTTTGGGGATTATGAAGTGGGTGAGGGGTAGGACTGGAGGTGTGCTTTAGGACTGCCAGGCAGCTCTTGCTGTGAAAGCTGAATTTGACTGGGAGAGACTGAAGGGGGTGGGGAGCCCCAGTTAGAGAGGGTCAGGGAGTCATTCACAGGAGTACTGCTCTGCTCTTCCCCTCTCCTCTTGCAACGTCCCTTCCAGAGGCCCAGCTGCGTCAGCTGGGAACCCCCACACCATAAACACACCCTCCCAGATTCTCCACCTTGTGTGACAGAAGGAGCTGGGACTCCGCTAACACGTACCCCCCCCCCCCCCCAACGCAGCTGCGCTCGTCTGGCAGGGTCTGGAAAACCACTCATTCTGTCGCAGGAGGAGTGAGCGCCTTTCCCCTTCATCCGTTCTTTGTGGCCTTCTTTTTGCCATCCTGCTGACACCTCCTTCCTCTCCTCACCTTGGGGACCTGCCAAATGGCCCTTTGTGCCTTCTTTGCTCACACAGGACTTTGACACCTGCCTCAAGGTCCTCTTCTCCATCGCGGGCTCCGGCATCATTTTGGGAACCTTAGTCTCCATGTCAGTACCACCCCAACATCCGCTGATGCTCTTGTCCACTCAGCCTCCCAATCACACGGCCGATCCCTCTTGTCCTCACCCGAAGCGCCCCATCCCTAAGATCATAGGTTCTAAGACCCAGACCCCTAAACCGCCAGATGCCCTCCAGAACCTTCTTTTGCTCCCAACCTCTTGCTCTCTTCCTCCTAATTCACATTCTTGACATTTTGACCACTTGGCAATGATTTCCACACTGGCCTTGCCTCAACGCCTCAACTGCCCTGCCAACTCTCTGCCTCTTTCTGCTGAGTTCTGCAGGAGAATCCTCCAGCTACCTGGGACAGAGCCACTGCCAATTCACAGCCAGCCTCAGCTGGGCCCTCAGCCACTCAGGCCCCACCCTCATCAAGACAGCCGAGACAGCCAAGAGTGACTCCTCTAATTTCCTGTCCCTAAAACTAAACTCGTGATCCCTACCCAGAACCTCTTTCTCCCCAGATGCCCCCCTCGGTAAACAGCAGTGAACCTGATAAACAGGAAACTGGGAGTTGTTTTTCATTCTTCCCCCTCTCCCACCTCCCACATCCACTCCATTGGCAAATTCTGTCGGACCTACGTCCAGACTGTTCGCAAAACGCGTCTCCGGCTCATCTCACTGCTGCCGCTTTAGGCCACCTTCGCTGCTTACCTGGGTGGTTGTAAGCATCCCTGACTGGTTTCCCCACTTCCACTCTATGCCCAACCAACACAGGCTTCACACAGTAGCCAGGGAAAACTTTAGAAATTATGAAGCAGGTCCCATCACTCACTCCCTGCTTTAACCTTCCAGTGATTTTCCGTCCCACTTAGAATGAAATCCAAACACCATCCCTTATAAGGCCACATCCCTCCAGCCTCATTTATCGCCTCTCAGCTTCAGCCTTACTGGGCTTCTTTCAATTCTTTGAGGATTCTAAACTCTTTCTCAACTCAGGGCCTTTGCACGGGTCCTTTGCCGGCTCGCCCTTCCCGTGGCTCTTCACATGGGCAGCTTCTTTTCTTCCTTCCAATCTCGGCGTACACATCATTTTGTCAGAAGGACCTTTCCTCACCTCTTCAGCGCCCCATCATTCCTTATCACAGCTGCCTTTCTGTTTTATTGGATGCTGTGTTTTATAATCGCTTACTTGCTTGCTCCCCTGGTGGACTCAATTCCCAGTGCCTGCATGTGAAAGAGTCCTTCTTCCTTCCGCTGTCCTCACTCTTCCTGCATGGTCCACCGGTAAGATCGCCAGGATCGCCAACAACCTCCTAATCACCATGTTCTGTAACTCCTTTATTCCCCTCCTTCTCTGTATCTCTGCAACTCTTGACATCCCCTCCTTCTTGGGATGCTTTCCTCCACTGTCCTGATTCCTGTTTCTGGTCCCTCTGCCTACCTCTCTTCTTGGCCCTTAGCTATGGGCAAGCCCGAAGTTATTTCTGGCCTTCTGCCTTTCTCTTCAAGCATGAACTCATATGGGGAAAAAGTATAATGTCTAATAAAAAGAAAAATAAGTGCGATGGTTAATTTTATGTTTCAGCTTGACTAGGCCATGATACAGATGTTTCTGTGAAGGTATTTTTTTTTTTAGATGAGATTAACATTTAGGTTGGTGCACTTTAAGAAAAGCAGATTACCCTCCATAATGTGGGTGGACCTTATCCAATCAGTTGAAGGCCCTAATAAAACAAACACTGACCCCCTCTGAGGAAAAGGGAATTCTGCCAGCAGACAGCCTTCAGACTCAAAGGCAATACCAGCTCTTCACTGGGTCTCCAGCCTGCTGGCCTGCCCTGCAGATTTTGAGCCAATTCCTTAAAATACATATACACTTTGGTTTTGGAGAATTGCAATACGGTATTAACTGAAAGTTAACTAAAAATCTCCTAAACTCTTTTCCTTAAAGAGGTTTTCTCATGGATACAAGCCTTTTGGGCCTGACAGTTAAGACACCCAAGTTCTAATCCCAGATTTGCCGCTTGCTGGCTTCAGGATCACATTCAATACCCTTTATTCTTCTAAATTTGCTTCTCCCCCACTCTTTCCCATCTCAATAAATGGCATCTCCCGCCACCCAACTGTTCAAGGTAAACCCAAGAGTTTTTATCCTTAGTTGGCACCTTGCCTTTACTCCCTACCTCCATTCGATCCATCAGCACATTAGTTCTCTCCTGCCTCCAGAAGAGATCTGGATGCATGAATTGGGTTCCATCTCCTCGACCACCACCCTGCTCCAAGCACCACCATTACCTGCCTGGTCTTCTGGCTTACCTTCTGCACCCACAAAATCACTTTGGCTTTTAAAAAACATCAACCATATCATAGCGCTTGTATTAGCTTCCTGTTGCTGCTGTAACAAATTACCACAAACTCAGTGGGGTAACACAGATTTATCGTCTTAAAGTTCTAGAGGTCAGAAGTCTACAATGGGTTTTTGGGGCTGCATTCCTTTCGGAGGCTCCGGGGAAGATCTGTTTCCTTGCCTTTTCCACCTTCCAGAGGCCAAACACAGTCCTTGGCTGATGGCCCCTTCCTTGCAGCACTTCGACTTTTGCTTCTCTCATCCCGTCTCCTTCTCTGACTGATTCTCCTGCCTCCCTTTTTATTTTTTTTAAAGATTTTATTTATTTACTTATTTATAGAGAGAGGGGAAGGGAAGGAGAAAGAGAGGGAGAGAAACATTGATAAGTGGTTGCCTGTCGCATGCCCCCTACTGGGTACCTGGCCAACAACCCAGGTGTGTGCCCTGAACTGTGAATCGAACCAGCGACCCTTTGGTTCGCAGGCCGGCACTCAATCCACTGAGCCACACCAGCCAGGCTGCCTCCCTTTGTAAAAGACTGTTGTGATTATATCAGGCCCACCTGGATGATCCAGGATACTCTCTCCATCTCAAGGTCCTTAACTTAATCACAGGCACAAAATCCCTTCTGCTGCATTCACAAATTTTGGGGATTCAGATGTAGCTATCTTGGGGGGAGTGTTTAGCAAAACACTCTTAAATTCACCCACCTTACCTAGAATTAAAGGCAAACATGTCCCCTGATTCACAAAACCCTCAGTGGCCTGCCCCTGCGTGCCTGCTCTGCCCACAGTGGTCCTCTTACTGTCCTTGGAATGCACCAAACCCAATCCTGCTGGAAAGCCTTTCCCTTGCATTTCCTTCTGCCCTGTGTGCCTGCCCCTTCTTGTCATTTAGGTCTCAGCTCAAATGTCACCTCCTCAGAGAGGCTTTCTCTTGTCTACAGTAGCTTTAATGAGACATTTTGTATAGTTTCTTTTCATAGCACTTTATCTCTGCCCGATGTTTTCTTGTTTATTATTTATTTCTTCATTGTCCATATTCCCCATTAAAATACAGGGATCTTCAAAGCTGGGACCTTGTCTCTCTGTATCCCCAGCACTGGAGCTCAACTAGCCGTATTGTTGAATGCATCAATGAGCCTCAATTCCCTCGTTTTTCCAATGGGCATAATATATTCTTCTCGTCAGGTGACTTAGAGTAAATGAAATAATAATGTTGACCATATTTTGTTGCCAGTAATGAGCCAAGCACTTCACTGGAGATTTTACACTCAGGGTGGAATGTTCACATATTAATTCAACGACTTGGTGGTAAAAAAACAGAAATCGTCTCGAGCCAGCTTAAGGAAAAGGTTTATTGGAATGCTGCAACCCATAGTTTAATAAGGATCCAGGAGAGGAATCAAAACACAGGAGAGATAGGCGGCTTCCTAAGAACCAGAAAAGTGACACTGATCATTCTCCATCTCTCCCTCATCACCACCTCTGTTTATACATCTGTGCCTTCTCTTTGAAGACCAGCTTCTTCTGTTTCCACGTGTCTAGTCATGGCCCAACGCAGCCTCAGCTAACTCTCTGTGGCCGTACAGTGTGGCTGCCCAGTATCTGCTTCTGCCTCTCAGTGTCCCAGCCCATTCCAGGGAGAGAGTGTTCAATGGCCCCACATCGAGTCTGTGGTCAGTCCCAGATGCGATGGCCTATAGGTGGGATACTGCGGTCAGAGGACACATGTGACTGCCTGAGGGATTAGAATCACTCTTTAATCTCCCCCCGGCCCCGCCCCAATGTGGTAGAGTTCTTTCCTTCCAGATACACTGCTTCGGCAACAATTATGTGACTTGTCACATACCGTCTACATCTGTCATTTTGCAAGTGTTGGGCTATGTCATTAAAGGTCTTTTGAAATGCCATTTTGAACAACTCCTATAGGTGAAGTGGTGAATGTAATAACATATTTACCCCTCGTCCATAGTTAAACCCTTGGGTGGGTTTTCCCCATTATAAACAGGGACAGTCGACATGATGACTCCATAGGCTCTGCCACCGACTGGGCAGTTACGTGAGACCTGTTGTTTTATACGAGTATAACTCATTTTATCGCACTGCACTTCATTGCATTTCACGGATATTGTGTTTTTTACAAATTGAACGTAAGATCTTCTACCAGCAAAAAGATTACGACTGATGAAAAGCTCAGGTGATGGTTAGCATTTTTTAGAAATAAAGCCTTTTTAAATTAAGGTATGCACCTTTTTTTAGACATAATGCTATTGCACACTTAACAGACTACTGTATAAACAGAACTTTTATACGCACTGAGAAACCAAGAAATTTGTGTGACTCACTTGCTTTGAGATATTTGCTTCACTGTGGTGATCTGGAGCCAACCTTGCGATATCTCCAAGGTATGCCTGTACCCGTTGTTTCTCCTAGTGCTCACGACGATGCTGTGAGCCGAGTATTCTTATCCTCATCGTATAGACAAGGAAACCGGGCTTCCTCACTTGGGCAGCCCCTGTGAGGTGTCACAACTACTAATGACAGACTCTGGGTTTGGATTCACAGCCGGGTGGACCCCCGCCTGACTCCACTTTGTTAGTGAGCACCGTAGACACGGCTTCTGTGCACATCGCTGGTGTGAGTGCCTTTACGCCTCTCCAGCCCTATCGCCGGCCCGCTTTCCAGCCCCCAGAGCAGTGCCTGAGAAACACTGAACTACTGAATGAAAAGCGTGGCGATGTTGGGGGTCCTCTTTTCATTACGAAGTTGCATACACTGGGTATTCCCTTCCGAGAACAGTAACGTTGCTAATTTGATAGGCAGAAAATGTTATCATTGCTTTAATGGGTAAGATAGAATATACTTAACAAGTGTCTACCCCTAAACATTTATGATTTGTCTCCTGTGAATTTTGCATCCATATCATTTAGCTATTAATCTACTGGGGTCTTTGTGGGTTTTTTCCCTTTAAGTTGTATAAAGTTGTTATGTGGCCAGAGTTGTAATTATGTGCTTGTCATATTCATTGCAACCATTTCCGCCACCCTGCTGTTTGCCCGCGACCAGCGGGGCTCCTGAGTGTGCACCCGTTCTCCCGGTGAGGCCAGGAGTCCCAACAGGCAGGAGCATCTGGACCTCGGACTCTTCGTGCGTCTCTCCGGTCCTCACCAGGGACCTGAGCACAAAGCAGATTTTTTAAAAAGATGTTATTTATTTATTTATTTATTTTAGAGAGAGGGGAAGGGAGGGAAAAAGAGAGGGAGAGAAACATCGATGTGCAAGGGAAACATCCATCAGTTGCCTCTTGCACACCACCAACCGGCACCTGGCCCGCAACTCAGGCATGTGCCCTGCACGCTGGTGCTCAACCCACTGCGCCACACCAGCCAAGGTGCAAAGCAGGTTTTGACTAAATCGTTCTTCAGGGTGACACAGCATCTAGTATGCTTCGTGGTCACTCTCCCTTCTTTTGATCAAAGCTCCCTCACAGGGAAGGTATTACCATTTCCCGTTTTTTCACAAAGGAACTGAGGCACAGAGACTCTAAGTGACTTGCCCATCAGCCTAGGTATTAACTCAAGTGTCCCACTACCCACACTCTCCTGTCTCCCCAGGACGCTGGGGAAAACCCAGTCCAGGAACCAGCAACATGTACTGGCCCCAAACCCTTTTTTCTTATGGGTTGGGCTCACAGCCTCAGCTGAGCTGTTGTTTTCCCCAGTGTCTATGAGTGTGTGTGTGTGTGTGTGTTCATGTGCATGTGTGTGCATTGCATGGAATGAGGGGAGGAGGTGAAATTAGGAAGCATTCAGGGCTGAGACCGGATTGTCTTTGAATGCCAAACCAAGAGTCAGGTTTTATTCAGTAGAATGAGGGATACTCGGATCTCATCCCACACCCTCCGCCCCACTCAGAAACAATGGCCCACGGCCCCCAGACCGCAGGGCCCATGACTGGGAAGCCTGGCATCCTGGGCTCATGGGGCGGCAGAGCAGAAAGAACCTCGAGAAGCCTCTGGCCATCAGCTCTTCTCCACCTCAACCAGGTGGGAACCAGCCCAGGGAGGACAAGTGACTTGCCCGAGGTCACACTGCAACTTAGAGAACAGAACCCTTGTGTCCCAACTCTAATCACCCAGCCTCTCCAACAAAACCAAGGTGTCTATAAGGAGACTGCTGAAGCTCCCATTCATTCATTCACTCACTCATTTCAGTGATTCAATTAGTGTTTGTTAAGCACTTACTATATATTAAGTTCTAAACTAAAATAACAAAAACAAAAATACTAGAAAACAATGACAAATAAGAGAGAATTCGTTCCTGCCCTTGAGGGCAGCCCGGAGGGGCAGAGGGACAAATAACTCAGCAATTATAATTCAGAGGAATGGTGCTTCCTTTGGGATGAATTGGAGGCAATAGGAGCCCTGAACGGAGGTGGAGAAGCCATAAAAATTCCTGGAGAAACTGTCAGCCAGGACCGGAGAGCACAGGTTGGTCTGGTATTCACTTGGCTGTATGACCTTGACCAACTCCCTTAACCTCTCTGAGCCTCCAGAAAAGGTTCTGTATGAAGGGGAGAGTATGTGGGAAGTCCTGCAGGCAGAATGTGGAAAGAGATGATGGAATGTACACACTGAAGTCTGAGAGGGAGAGATGAGGCTAGACAGGCAAGGCCAGCAGAAGAGTCAGCTGTTTACCCTGAGGGCAATGCGGAGCCCTCCTTTTTTTTAAGCAGGGGTGTCACACGGTCAGTTTCTGTGAGAGACAGGCCATCCTCACTGCAGTGTGCCGGGCAGGCTGGAGGGGAACAGCGTGCAGGCCACGGGGCCAGTGAGAGGCACACGGGCAGCGGAGGCAGAAGGCCTTGATCCTGGGTCCCTGGAGACCCAGCTGAAGAGCTGGCCCGAGGGCAGGGCGGGAGGGCAGGCGGTGCCAGAGTCCAAGTCCGCAAGAGCTCCTGCCAGCCCTTCCCTCTGCCAGCCCCCCCAGACAGGAGTTACGCAGAACAGGCTGGACAGCTGATGAGTTTCAGGCGTTTGGGGCCCTGGACCCTGTGAGGAGGGGACAGGTCCCCCATGCTGCAGAGCGAACCCTCAGTTCAGTCTGCCAGCCTTGCAATGCACTCGGGGCCTGAGCGAACTTAGGTTTGAGGAAAGGGGGGCACTGGTGGAGGGACAGAGTGGATGGGGCAGGAAGAAGAGCCAGGCAGGAACTCCCAGGATGAGACTGAATCTGTTCACTGTGACGTGGGCGTCTGTGGATCATCTGGGCCTGCTCGCGAGTGGGGTGGACAGAGTAAGGGCTTTCTAGCCAAACAGACCCAGATCTCCCATTCACTGGACTGTATGACCTTGAGCAAGTCACTTAACCTCTCTGAGCCTCAGGTGAAGATAATAATTATACCAGTTTCATAGTGTTATAAGAGAATGACAAGTACAATTCATTTAGTCAGCATATATGTATTGAGTGCCCACCACGTGCCAGGCACTGTGCTAGGCACTGGGGTTACAACAGTGAACAAAACAGAAAACTCTCTGCCCTCATGGAGTTGCATTCTGCTCCACACAGGCTGTTCCGATGTGACGCCTGGCACTCCGTGGGGGCTCAACAAATGTCACTTCTTATTCTCTCCTCCCACCTGATGTTATTTCCTGGGTGAGGATCAAGGCTAGAGCCCCTCTCCTTACCTCCCCCCACAGTTCTTGACTCCAGCCCACAAACCCGCAGAAGCCTTCTTCAAGGGTAGAAATGAGGTGGGCGCGCAGCTGCCAACCCTGCAGAGGGGCAATAGTTAAAAGTGTAGCAGTACCAAGCACTGCCCTTGACCTTGGGATGGGGAGGCAGAAGAAGGGCTCATGTCCCAAATGTCCCCCCTTGTGGCTGGGAGAAGAGGTCTCCCTTGGAGGGCGCCGGACACCTCCAAGCACCATCTGCACCACCTTGGAGGGTGCCACCAAGCAGCACCTCTATTTCCCCAAGGGCACGTGGTCTTCAGGACGTAGGAGATTTGACAAGAAAACTGGAAGAGCCAGGGAAGGCTCCCTGGGAGAGATCATGCAGAAGGGACCCCCGCCTACTGAGGTGGAGGCCCGAGTGGGAGTGTTGGCCGAAGCGGGGCATTCCCAAGGGGGCAGCCTGCCCTGGAGCGGACACAGGCCACTTGGCCCTGGCACTGAGTCAGCAAGCTTTCCGTGAGCACCTAGTTAGGGTCAGGTCCTTTGTGGCCACGATCTCCATGGGCTTTCACCGCAAAGCCTGTATCCTCCCATTTGGCAGGGAAGCAAACCAAAGCTTGGAGAGATTAAATGCTTCGCCCCAAATCACAGAGCAAGTCAACAGCCGAGAACTCGGGTCTGTTCTGACTCTAAGAACAGAGGAGAGAAGGAGGAGGCGGCCCCAGTTTGCCTAAGAACCCAGAGCTTGAGCACAGGGAAGGGCACTGGGGTGCTCCGGGCAGCCCAGCACACGCACGTGCTGAGCTGGTTGCCGGGGAAAGGGTGCCTCAGCTGCCCTGGGATCCCTGAGATCTAACAAGCAGAATCTCTCCTCCCACCAGCTTTGGGGTCTGACTTGGGGGAATAGGGGCTGTGACTGACTCATAGACACATTATCATAGACACAGACACCTGAGGGTCAGCTGGGGGAAAAGCAGAGGGCGGCATGCTGGGCCTGGGCACCCTGCTCCTTGCGCCTTGGTCTCAGAGCTCCTCAGCCCCACAGCAGTCCAGCACCGCCACGCCCATCCCACTGGGGGCTCCAGGAGCCTGTGGAGGGGTCCGTTGAGCCTGCCTAGAGCACCCTAAACAGGAGAGGTCCTGGGTTGGTCTGACAGAGCCATGATGGAAGCCACCTGAGGTTGGAGGGAACTGGGAGAGGCGAGAGGAGAGAGAGGTGGGGGCTCTTGTTTCCAAGTTCATGGCCTAGGCCTGAAGTGCCAACCAATGGACGATCTGGGCCGAGGAGATGCCACCCTGACCCTAGGGATTCTCCCGCCCCCACCCAGAGTCCCCCTTTCACTCAGAGCTGCTCAGGAGTCCCTCCAGGGGCGGGGGGGCTGGGGTGGACACTGCCAGGCATCAGGAGAGGTGTTTATCATCTCCCTGTCCCCCAACCCCGGCCCGGACGGGCTGGGAGAGGCTGACTCCCTCCCTCCATCCCCACCCCAGCGAGTCCAGCCCTGGCCCTAGGAACGCAGACCTGCCCCACCCCACTAACCTTCCACCCCGCCCCCTGGGGATCACAGGGTGTAGAGCTGGGTGTGAATGTGCAAATGAGCTGAGAGAAGGGTAGTGCAAGTACAAGCGTGCACCATGGTGGTGTGCCTGTGTTCAGGGTGTAAGTGGGAGGCTTTGCTTCTGACTGCATGTGCCTTTGTTTATGTGTGTTGGACTAAGCACACATGCATGTGCAGCTGTGCACATCTGTAAAGGGGGAGGCACCAAGAATTAGAGAACCTCATAGTTCCCAGGGACCCAGGGATCTCTCGGTCCCGCCCTGTGCCCGTGTATTTAGTGCGGGAGCAAATGCGTGTGTGGGTGTGCATGTGTAGGCAGAGGGGAAGGGGGACTAGTGACAGTAACGATGACCAGGTGCCGATCCAGGTGCACCAGCTGCCAGGCACCAGGCCAGGTGCTTACGCACAAGATTTTAGCCAGCCCCCATGAGGTAAGGGAGGTGACAACCCCCTTCCATAAACAAGGGAACAGAGACTCAAAGAACCAAATCAAGGTCACAGGACTCAGAGGGTCAGGAACCCAGCCTACAGGTCACGTTCTGGGGCTGTGAGGCTCATCTGTGGCCTGTAAGGTGCTCAGATGGTGAAGGACCTGGGGAAGGGGATGTGAGTCCCCACCAGGTGACAGACGCAGGAGGTGTGTAGGCATGAGGCGCTGCGCGCTGGGTCACGTGGGTGTGCTGGGTGTCGACCTACCTCGGAGGCTGCAGCAATGAAGAAAGTATAGCAATAAAGTGAGGTACAGTCTTTTGCTTGTGGAAGGGCTTACCTTCAATATGTAAAAAGCGTTAACATCTGTGAGGCACAATGAAGTGACACCCAATGAAACAAGGTGTGCCTGTGTTCGGGTTGGAGCGCGTCCGCGGGCTGTGTGCACCTCGTGTGGCGCAGAGAAAGTGAATGGGATCTGAGCGTGGGTGGGGGTAAGGATCGAACCGTGAGGGTCCGCTGGGGGGCCTCGCGGGGTGGGGGGAGAGAGGATGGGGAAGTGTGAGTCCGTGCATTGGACTGAGGGTGTGTGAAATGCACCAAGTTGTCTTTTTTTCTTTCTCTTTTCTGACTTCAACCAGGAACAGATGTCTGAGCAGGCTAACGAATTGGAAACATCTGAAACAACTGTGCGAGCTAAAGTATAATAAATAGACCTTTCATCACATTCCCTGGAAGGGGGTCGATGGGGACAGGCCAGGGAGCATTGAGAAGGGTTGGGGGCTGAGTGGCCTGAGGACAGGAGGGCGGGAGGACAGACAGACTGGCCTCCTCTCTCCCGGGAAAGACAGATTGCCTTGGGAGGATGGGCGGGCAGGCCTGCCCCCCGCCCCTCTGAGCATCCCAGGCTTCGGTTTTCCTATCCGAGTAGTGGGCTAGGTGCTCGTTCTGGGGTCTGAGACCTGGCGCCCTCAGGAAGAAGCATTTTAAACCTGGAGACAGGCTGACAGTGGGCCAGACGTGGTGCCAAGGGCCACAGGTGAGGCCTGAGCAACCCCCCAGACACGGGTGCCGGCGCCCCCCCACGCAGCCATCCCTGGATCTGTCCCAGCGCCCCGCAATCACACACGAGGCCTCCTCCCGGACTTCACTCTTTCAAAGGAAGACACACGGTCCTTTCTGTCCTCGGATATGTTGGTTTGAAGGGCCTGGTAAGAGAATTGCAGCTGGGCTGGTGGAGCAGGGCAGGGGCCCAGTGAGGGGTGTGGGGCGGGGGGTGCGCTGGCAGGCCTCACCCCCACCCCGCATCATGGCCTCATCCCAGGCCCCCGTCTGCCACAGCGGCAGACGTGCTCCCGAGAACTGCCCCGGGGAGTGGGGGCCCAGAGGCCTCGCTCTGACAGAAGCCAGATGCAGCGCCCAGGAATTCCGGGGAGGAAGAGATGGGCAGAGGTGGGCCTGGGGAGCCAGGGTCTCCAGTCCAGGCCATCGAGAAGCAGGGCGTGGGAGGTCAGGCCACAGGCTCGACATGGACAGATTTTTTAACAAATATTTTATTTATTTATTTTTAGAGAACGGAGAAGGGAGGGAGAAAGAGAGAGACGTCGACGCAAGAAACATTGATTGGTTTACACGCCCAGACTGGGGACTGAACCTACAACCCAGGCACGTACCCTGACTGAAATCAAACCGGTGACCTTTCACTTTGTGGAACGACGCCCACCCCACTGAGCCACACTAGGCAGGGCAGGATGGACAGATCTTGATGCCAGAGACCGCACGGGCTGCATCCCAAAGGAGAGGGCCTCAGAGGCCTGCCCCCAGCCTGCCAGTTCATGCCTGGGTCTCTGTTCAAGAGTCCTCTGCAGCAGCAGCAAAGAGACAGTCCTCTGATCCCGCAAAGCCAGCTGGAAGAGAAGGAGGGGGCCCTGACTTTACCACTGACCCACCAGCTTCTGTGACTGTGGTCACACCTCTATAGGCTGCTGGGTCTCAGTGTCTCTGTTTGTGACACGGGAGTCCACTAGCCCCCATCTCACAAGGTATCCCCAAAGATTCCACGAGATAAAACGTGAACACCCACTGCAAGAGATAGAAAAAGAGTGATGCTGCTGCGTTCAACAAACCTTGACCCGGTGCTTTCTGGGCCAGACTCTGAAGCTTATGGCAGTAACCCAGACATCCCTTCCTGTGGGCTTTAGCGCATGTTGTTCTCTCTGCCTAGAATGTTCTTCTTCCTGCTCAGGAAAAAGAGTGAGGATAAGGGACCTTCAGGTCTCACCTTGGATGTCCGTGCCTCCGGGGGCCTCGCCCCAGTCCGTTGCCCAGGTGAGGACCCCTGCCTGGTGCTTCCATAAAATCCTGCTTCCCCCACAACAGCCATCACACATTCTTGGGACTACTTGATCAGGGGTGACACCCATTGCCCTGGCCAGGTAGCTTAGTTGGTTAGAGTGTCCTCCCGCTATGCCAAAGTTGTGGGTTCGATCCCTGGTCAGGACACGTACAAGAATCAATCAATGAATGCATAAATAAGTGGAACAACAAATCGATGTTTCTCTCTTTCTTTTTCTTTTTTTAAAAAAAGGGATGACACCCCATCCTATTCCCCAGCCCCCAAGACTTGGAGCTCCTTGAGGGCAGACATTGTGTTCACCTTACTGCTGTGTCCCCAGTGGCTATTAGTGTCTGGCACGTGGCTGCACATTATTTAAAGCTAACATTTACATGGCACCTACTTTGTGCCAAATGATGTTCCTTGAGCTTCACATAAAATAACTTGTTTGATCTTGAAATCCTTGAGGAGGGTACTATTATTATCCATCCTTTAGAGAAGATAATTAATGGCCCCAGGCTATGCATCTAGTAATGAATGAATGAGTGAATGAATGAATGACATAAAATAAGGTCATCATCTAGAGAGGGAGGCAGGCAATTAGTTACAACACAGAGAGACCAATTGCAGTCCAGGAGCCGTGGGAGCCCAGAGGAAGGCTCTAATGCAGGAATGAATGAGGCGAGTAAATTAATGGAGCTCCAGTGATCTGGAGCTCCGGCCTCTGGCCCCAGTGGAGGCAAGTCTTGTACTAGTTCATTCTCAAGGTGCTCATTCTGGTCCTCTGGCTGAGGACAGGGCGGGGCTTCTCCTCCTTCACTTGACCTCAGCCCTTCCCTGTCCCTTCCCCCAAAGCACAGGCTGTCTCCTCTCCCTTCCAAACCATTCTGCGCAGTCAGGTGGGGCGGGGATGGGGGAGGGGGGGTGGAGGGGGGGTGTGGGGGGCGGTTTGTGGAGACCGGCCATCCCGCTCAGGTTCCCTGACCTGTCCTGGCCTTGGTCCTGCACTTCTCCTGTCTGCTGAGGGCATCACAGAGACAGAGGTCTGGGCCTCTTGCTCCTTTTGTTTGAGGAAACATAAAACGAATGCTCTCGGCTTGGATGGGGCAAGCTGTCCTCCCTAATCCAAACCAATGCCTCTGTTTGGCTCGGGCCCCCTCCGACCCTCCTGCCGGTCCGCCCTTCCCCAGAGCCCCTTCCCTTTGAGAGATAGCCTCGGGCTCGAGCACCTGAGGTTTTGGGTCACCGGAGGTGGTTCCCAAAGGACCAGATCAACAAGGTCCACTGGACTAAAGTCAGATGTCTTGAGAACCCCTGGACCTCGGCGTCAGGAGCAAGAGCTGGGCTCTCCCCGGGCGATGCTGCAGCGGCCGGGGAGGGCCTGCCAGGCCCTGGAATCCTCGGGCTCCTGCCCTGAGAATGAGGACCTGCTGAGTATGTCTGCGACAGGTCTCAGTCTGTGCATCCGTCAGGGAGCCTGGTGACATGTGCGTGCCTGGGTGTGCCCCCTGAAGTGCATGTGACTGTGTAAGTGACAGTAAGTGCCTGCACAGGGTGGCTGTCCATGTGTGTTAGTCCTTGGCAGTGTGTGTGACTGGAAGGACAGACATCCGTGCATCTAGGCAGAAGGCGTCTGTGAGTGCGTGTGTGTGCACGCCAGAGTGAGGGTCTCCTGTGGGTCTCTGGGGTGTGCCTGCCTATGCAGCTGTGACAGGGCATGTTTGTGCTCAGTGGGAAGTGACAGGGAGCTCCGGCAGCTTGACATTCATGCCCTGCCCCGTCCTGGGTGGCCCCCGCCTTGCTCCAGGCCTGGCTCAGATGTTCAGAGGATTTTGGAACCTTTGAGAAGGCGGCATCCCAGCTCCTAGTAGTCACCCAGACAGACCCGCGGGTGGGGAGGAAACCGGAGCCTTCGGAGGCCCCGTGGGCCTAACTCAGTTACACACTCATTACACAGCTTCTCCACTGTGAACCCAAAGCTGTGGGCGAGCAGGCACCCCCCACCCCCAGCCCACTCCGCTGCCTCGTGCTGTCCTCCCACTGGGCATGGGGAAAGGCTGAGGGAGGGTCCTCAGCCCGGCCTTCAGGGAGCCGTACTCAGAGGGGAGGTGACTAGGGAAGCACAGAGCTGGATGCTCCTTCCATCCCTGGACAGACCGACAGACACAGAGGAAGGCAGTGGGGCCTACCCTCAGCCCCCACTGACACCCCTGCCCCAACGGGCTCCTCCCTAGAAGCCTGCGCCCTGCCCCCCTGGGCTTGCACTCAGAGGACAGAGGACTGGACACAGCTGTCTCCAGTGTCCTGGGAGTCACCCCGGGAAGCAGGTGAGGCCTGGTGCTCTCCCCTTCCCAGGAGATGAGATGCGCAGTTACTCACACCCCCAAACCTTCACAATCAGATGTGCAGGTTTGCAAGTCCCAGTGCCAACCTAAGGTGAAGTGCACCGTCTCCCAGCAGCACCTAGGAGGAAAGAAGGGGGCAGTTCAGCACCCTCTGCCGTCCTGGGGAGGTAGGAAGGGCCTCGGAGCAGGGCCGCCTGCCATCCTGGTGGGAAGCGGTGCCTTGCCAACCCCCGAGCCCTCTTCCCTTGCTCAGTGTCCTTTGTCTTCACTGAGGGGTCACTGGGAGCCAGATGTGGAGCTCCAGCCCCTGGGAGGGAGGGAGTAGAGGGAGGGAGGACGAGGGAGAATGGCCCTTGGAATCAGACAGCTGCAGATGCTGGGATATGGGCCGCACCACTTGCATGTGGACTGTGCGATCTCTGGCAAATTTCCGAATCTCTCTGAGTCTTCGTGCCAACAGTCCCACGCCCAAAGGGTTGCCTGAGGGTTACAGTGGCTCATTGATGGTGCACCTGTGAAGCAGCGCCTGACACAGTGGGCGCGACACACCTGGAGCTTCCCTGGGGAAGTGGTGGGAGCGGGTATTTAAACGCAGCAGCAGGCCCCATGGGTGGAGGCAGGCGCTGGGTGCAGAGAGTGCAGGCCTGCGCGAATTCCGCTCAGAGGGCAGTGGGCAGGTCCAGTCCCCCCACCGCCCCCCAGACCCTGGCAAGGCTACAGCCAGCTCCCAGGGCTCAGTCCCAGCTCCACACTTACAGAGAGTGACTGCAGACAAACCGGCCCCCTCTCCAAGCCGCGGTTTCCTCCTCCATCAAGTAGAGAGTGTACTTAGTCCTGCCCACCCCAGGGAGGCGGTGTGAGAAGTGAATTACTGTAAAGGGCCCCCAAATGTGCCCGGCACTGGGTAAACCCGCAAAGAAATGCCTTTCTCTCTCTCCTTCCTGTTTAAAATTATCTGACATTTACTGATCTTATCACTTCGTGTACAGTATTTTATTTAACCCTTAAAATACCCTATGGATACCCAAGTATCTATCAACTGGGTGGCTGGATAGACCACATGTGATCCCCTCCCAGCCCGGTTAATGGAATACTACTCAGCAATAAAAAGGAGTGAAATACCCTCGCAGGCCACAGCATGGGTTAGTCTCAAAATGTGATGCCAAATGGGAGAAGTCAGACACCAAAGACCACATGTTATATGATTTCATTCATAGGAACTGTCCAGAAAAAGGCAGATCCGTACAGACAAAAAATAGATGAGCAGTCGCCGGGAGTTCAGGGTGGGGACAGAGAATGAAAGCACCTGGGCACACGGGGCACTTTGGGGGCGATGGAAAGGATCTCAAATCCGTCCGTGATGGTGGCCGCGCGCCTCAACGTCCACTGAAGAGCATCGAATTGTCCACTTAAAGTGCACGGTTGTTCAAGTGGGTTTCATACTTTGAGAAAGCTATTTTAAAAGCAGCCTATGGGACAGATAGTATTAGCCCTTTTGCCCTTAAAAATATTCACAGTAAATTTCTGGAATTCCGTGCCAGGTGTGTGTGCTTCCCCGGCCCATTATTCGAGTCCTTAATTTGGATAGAAAGAAAAAAATGATGAACAAGTTTGTTTTCCACTCGGTAGCCAAGAATCAGCTCACAGAAGGGAGGGGGAAACAAAGAAGGGGGGCTAGACCCCAGAAACAGTCATTTTCCAGAGAAGGCGTCTGTCACTCACAGTCCTGTCCCTGCCCAGGCAGTGGGGGCTTCACCACGGACCACTGAGTCCTGGCTGCCGTTGTCCTTCCCTCCCTGCTACATACACTACATATGAAGCCAGGCTGTGAATCTCGAAGTTTCAGGCTTTGCACTCAATATTATACAGACATCTTTCTACGCTTCACAGTGACACTCTTGTACAAAGTAAGAATTACTGCTTCCATTTTGCAGATAAGGAAACTGAGCCTCAAGTAGATGAAGGAGGTTGCCCAAGGCCACGCAGCTACATACAAAGTGTGACTCTAAACAGAGCCGAACAGTTCCAAAGCCTCCTTTCTTCCGTCTATTTTTCTCAGTTCCTCTAAGTCACTAGGTCTACCTCCTTCTGTCTCTGTCTTCCCAGCTCCCTCTTCTAGGGGCCTGTCTTTCTTTGTCCCTCTTTTCTTGCCTCTGTCTCTCAGCCTCTCTGTCTCTGTCTCTGTGTGTGTGTGTCTCTCTGTCTCTGGCTCATTTATTTTTTAATAACCACAATAATGAGAAAAGCTCCTTTCCGACCCTCCTGGGAAGGGAGACAAAAGAAGGGGAGCCCAGGGAAGAGGGGGAGGGATAACCTCCCCTCATGCTCCTGAGAAATTTAATAAAGGGCCTGAGAAAATGCTGGGCTCCACTGCCGGCCAGTACCCTGGGAAAGGGGGCGGCCCCCGCCCCCACTGCAGACACCGCTCTGCACGGGCCCGGGGTCAGGGAAGGGAATGTCTCCGTGCTGGGCCCCCTTCTCCAGCTCCCAGGCTTTATCTCTCCCCTCCCTGCTGGTGGGAGCAGTTCCCCCAGCTAATCCGCCCCTGAATATGGTCCATACCAGACTCCCTCCCCTTGACCCAGACCCGCCAGCTTTCCCAGGACAGCTACTCAGAGGGGAGAATCATGCAGAAATTGTCGCCTCTGGGCTCCCAGAGGTCAGGCCGTCCAGCCCAGTGCCTTCTGCCTGTCCGGGCCAGCTCCCCGCGAGGCTTTGCCCAGCCCCCCGCCCCGCTAATGTCTGGAAAGAGGAACTGAGTCTGCCCTCTCCCATCCTGGTCTGCAAGGAAACTGATGCCCAAGTAGCCCGGAGACCCTCACCAAACACCCCGAGTCCCTCGCCTGAGAGAGAGCCTGAGAGGGAGAAGACTCAGCCTCCCTTTTCTCCCTGGAGGACCAGCATTGCCCGTGACAGGGAGAGCAGGTGAAGATGTCCCTCAGGGGGTCCCCAGCCTCACCTCACCCTCCAAAGGTGACTTAGAGAGGGAGGAGCATGTCCCGGGTGGAAGAATGCCCTGGTCTAATATCACAAGACTTTGGGGGGAACCACGAGAGTGAGAGCTGCTGGTAGACAGGTGAGAAGGGGCTTCCTAGGGGCACGGGAAGGAAGGCCAGGTGCTGCCGTGCGGCTGACGTGGATCCACAGCGAGGAGCCGCAGCGTTGATAGGTGAGGCCAACTCATCAGACAGAAAACATCGAGGCCAAGTCCGGTGGTGCAGGTGGGCAGGCCCAGCTCCCCACCCAGGAATGCGCTCCAGGGTCCTGTCTGCCCTGGTGGCTGCGGGCTGTGAGGCTGCCCAGGCAGCGTCGTCCTGCTGCTCCCAGGTGTCTGGAGAGCTTTTCCCAGGTCGAGAAACCACACTCTGGCAGAGCTGACGGCATCTCCCACCTGGCCCGGGACCGGAAGGAGGGGCTGGGGAGCCAGGCACCCCGGCCTGGGACCGAGCATGCATCCCCCCGCTCATTTGCTGCACTCTATCAGGCCTGGTGCTGATTTCCAGGGATACAAGGAGGGGAATAACAACAGCTGATTCTTCAGAGAGCTTGTAAAACACCAGGTGCTGTGTTGATACGTTATCTCACCAGACCCTCACCACAATGCAAGGTGCTACCTGCACGATAAAGATGAGAGGATTAAAGGTACAGAGAAATGGGGCCACTTGTGTAAGGTTACACAGCCGGCCAAGGAGAGAGTCAGGATTCAAACCCAGCACTGAATGGTGCTGCCTAGAGCACGGCTGACTCCACAGCCCAGGTAACACCGCTCATCCAGGGATAACAAGATGCCTTTCCTGCCTCAAGAAGCATACAGACGAGAGAAGTGAAGAGGGCTGGGTGCTGGGAGGGCCAGGGAGAGGCCAGGAGGGGCTGGGAGGGGCCCAAGAGTGGGAGCCAGGGGACGAAGGGCTTCAGAGGTGGCCTGAGCTGTGACTCAATCCTCCTTCATTAGAAGCGGGAAGGCACAACAGTGACATCACAGGCTCTGCCGACAGATCCCGGATGCTGACAGGCTCTGCCCAGACTAATAGAGCTCCCTGATGCCCAGTGGGCAGCCAAGACAGCCCATACTGCAGCCCGCCTGGGCCGAAGATCTGGCCTTGCCTTTCCCTGGGCCCCCTTGCCCAAGGCCACGGGCAGAGGAAGGGAGAGGGGCTAAGAGATGGAAAGGGGACACAAAGGCGCCCCCGGCTCTCAGCCAGATTCTGTCTGTGCCGGGGCCTGCCCTGGGCTCTGCGACTGAGAGAGGAGGCCACAGGGCAGCTCCCTGCCCTGCCTTGAGGAGCCAACCATCTGGCCCCTCAGAACCTCCTCAGAGAGCTGTGGGCACAGGAAGTCGGGAACCCAGGGGAAGGCAGGCAGGACAACTCCAGAGAGCCTGAGCTCCCCAAGGCCCCCGTCCCGGCTTGTAGTGTAACAGGGCACAGCCAGGGTCCCCCGAAAGGGTATTTGTAACGGGGTCCAGAGATTGGGGTGTCCAAGAAAAATATATTCCGCACCCCAGGGCTGGCCGCCATGGGGGATGGGAGCCTTGATCAGGGCCATTGAGAGTCATTTTGCATGTCAATAACAGGATAGCTTCATTCCTCATATGCAAAAAAAAGGGTTATTTTGCATATCACCAAAGCTAATCAGGAAGGTTGAAAAGACTTAATGCAGAATGTAACTAGATAAGAGAGGAGGAGAGACAGGGGCTTGCAGGAGAGAACAAGGGAGACAGAATCTCTCGGAAACAGTGTGAAGACCACGTGGGAAGAAAGAGGGGAGAAAGAACTCTTGCTAGTGGGCCATGAGAAGGTGCCACACGGTTAAGGATTAAGAGCTGGAGATTGCGGTGGTACCGCGGATGGCGCGAGAGGCCTGCCTAGCCGAGCCCCGGACTTCCGTTCTTTTCCTTCTGAAGGACGGTCCCCCTGACTGGCCTGACTGGTCTAACTGGGCAAAGGGGATGGGGGAGGCAGGACAGTGTGTGTGCTGGTGATTGTTTTAGAGGGATTTTGAGGTTTAAGGGTGACATTTAGCCATTAATCAAACCTGTATGGCTTTTGAATAAATAGTTCCTTTCTTTTTCACCAAACTCTGCCATTCAGAGCCATAATTCCAAGGGCGGCGGGCAAAGGACCTACAACTGAGGGACCCCGGGGAAGGGGGTGTTGTTGTTTCGGTAACAGCATCTGGGCCCCCTCCCTCGATGGGTCCATTTGTTTGGTAACAGTAGGATGGTGTGGTGAGGGGGGGCCCTGGCTGCTTTCTTTTCTGAATCTCAGGAGCAAAACCCAGAAAGTAAAATCTTTCCCAAACACCCCACTGCCACTGGCAAAGGTCTTGTGCCCCTTAAGATTCTTCCTTGTTCTTGAAGATGATTTAGATCCTCCAATCCTTTGAGAAAGGAATTGCAGTCTCCATTTTAAAAAAGAACCTGAGGCCCAGAGAGGTAAAGAGCTTTGCCTGAAGACACACAGCACCTAAGGAGCCTTGTGCAGAAGCTGCATCTCCTGGCTCTTTATCTGGTGGGCAGAGGCCCCTGGGATCTGCTGGAGTTGTCAGAACTTGGAGGGAGCTGAGCTGGTCCTGAACCCCCGCCTCCGCAGTGGGCAGCTGCAGGTGGAGGGGCACAGCCCCCCACTGCAGTTGAGCACCGGCTCCTTAACGGCTGGGGGGCAAGTGGAAGCTCTTCAGGACACGTGTTTCCACTTTCACTGGAGTTGGGAACTAATAGCAGAAAAACCTGTGAAGCTGCTAATGGGATAATGGAGAAAGTATTTATTTATTTTTCGAAGCAGGCCTGTGAGGATCTGGGGCAGGCTCAGTGTGAGGCCATGGAACCGGGAGGTCAGCCTGCTGTTCGCGGGGATTAGCAGACACCGTGGAATGAGGGGGTTTCCGGAGCAGAGGCTGGAGGCAGGGTCTGGCCTGGTGCTCTCGGGCAGCTTCCCCGCAGAGGGCAAGGCTGAGTCCGAGGAATCGAGTCACTTCTGGGTAGGGATGTGCGCGCCCTAGGATTTCCTCACACCTGCTTCCTGTCATCCCCACCCAAGGTGCCAGCCCCAGGAGGTCTCCTGCCTCTTGGCAGTGTGCGCCCAGTGGCCTCCCAAGGAAAGCTCGGGTCCCTGTCTTCTGTGCAGCTTCAGGAGGAAGACGGTTCAACTTGCTCCTTCACTTGGCGCAAGACCATCCCCAGGAAGTTACTTCTGAGAATTGTCTTCTTCATGACTAGGACCAGGGGGCCTAGCCTCCCCTATCCCTACTATTGAACTTGTTGACATCTTTCCAGCCCATAGTCCTGCCCTTGGACCTCCCAGTCCAACCTAACCCACTTAGGACCCCCATTGAACTTAGGGCAGTGAGTCCCTTAGAGGACATGCGGTCCCATGGCTCTCAGCCTTGGATTTGGGGGAGGTGCTCCAGGCTGAGCAGGTGGGGCCCCAGACCCCTCCTCCAACCAGAGCAGCTCCGCTTTTGTTCTGCCTATCGACCTCCCACCTCAGCTTTCTCTCCAAAATACTACAGTACCTGCCAGTGTAAAAACCCAAAAGCATTTCAAAATCCTTGCCCTCGCCCATACTGTGCCGGTGAAATAACTCAGGGTTCAGAGAGAGGAGACTTGCCCAAGGTCACACAAAGCTGCCACTTGACTGCAAGTCTCCTGCCTTCTGGCCCAGAGCTGGTCCCACCACCCTCTGCTGCAGTAAACAATGTGGCTTCAGGAAACCAGAGAGAGACTCCAAACAGCTCCTTGGGGGTCGGGGGGCGTGGAGGGCGCGGGTTGGTGGCTGTCGTTCTATCTCTCCAGGTTGGCTCCAGGCCCGCACAGCAGAGGTGACAGTGGACACTGGGGTGAGGACAGAGAGGACGGCAGTGGCCCATCTGCAGTCGGGCTGGGCCCCTGCCTTCGGGGCCGACCCAGACTGTAGGTGGAGCCCTTCCTTCCCGCGTAGGGGCCCAGCCAGAGGCGCCCCCTTGCCCGGCGGGCAGCAGCCCTGACCCAGGTGCCGGGGTCCTCTGTCCAGGCCAGGCCGAGTCCCTCCTTTCAATGCAGCCCAGCCCAGGAACGCTGAGGTTCTGGGGAGGCCCACCCCAACTCCGCTTCCTCCACTGCTGCCTTGGAGACACTCCAGGATTCCTGATGCCCCACCCGCTTGGGGATGCCTGGCTGCCCATGGCTTGAGAGCCTTCTCCTTCTCTTTGCCAATGACCCTACACCGGGAAAGGTCTTAAGATTCTGGTCACACGCAGGCCCACTTCGCCAAGCCCCGCCCACCACAACGACATTCTATTTCCTCAGAAACATGTGCTTGACATTTGTCAGTTCCATTTCCAACCTGCCCCCATCCCTGCTCTGGTTCCTCATGTGGTCTTTTCCTTGAGGAAGCAAGGAGAGGTATTCAGGGGGGACACCTCTCTGCCTCCGTGCTGCCTGGCTCTGGGCGACAGGCTTCGGTTATTCCTGAAGGTTTGGGCCAACACAGGGAAAAACTTTCTGACCAACATGGGCTTAAAAAGAGGAACAGGAGCCAGAGGAAGACAGTGAAATCATTGGCCCTGGAGACATTCCATGCGGGCTGGGTTTGGGGGGAGGCCTGAGGGGCTTAGTTTATTCTTAGGGGTCCCGGCCCCACACCTGGCCACAGGCCCAAAGTCCATGCTTCACCCCTTTGTTTGACAAATCTCCATGCTGGGCATCAGCCAGGTCCTGGAGAAGAGCAGAGAACAAGAGACATGGTGCCTGACCATCCTACACCATAGACAAGGCACCAGGCAACTTCAAGACATTCCTTGTTAGTAGTAAGACAAAGATCAGGGGGTAAGGACAGGACATGACCCAGTGTAGCAGGAAATTGGGAAGGACTTCCTGGAGGAAGAGAATGACTCGGCTCAGGCTAGAAAAAGAAGGAAGGCAGTAAACAGAAGAGCCTAGAAAGATGTCACCCAGGACCTGTGCTTCACTGAGATCCACCCAGCAGCTCAGCTGGGATGGTATTGGGGAGCCTTTCTCTTTCATTGGTGACTTTCCAAAAAATGGATAGCCCAATGAAGAGAAAAAGGAAAGCACCAGATCACACGAATGACTGTAGCCTGGATAACGTCTCTATCAACTCCCTATTTTTAGCCCCATGTTTGACACACAGTAGGATCTCAGTAACCATTTGTTAGATGAGCAAGACATCTGGTCATTCGGGAACTCAGCCTTCCCACTGTCCCATCTTCAAAACTGCAACGGGTCTCAGAACCTCACCAAGGAGAGAATTAACCTCCAAAATATCCCAAGTCATCTTTTTTTGGCCTTTCTATTACTGTGTCCTACAAAGAAATGGAAACAATGACAGCTATCCTAGAAATGTGCATTGGAAACCTATATGATCCTATTAACCAATGTCACCCCAATAAACTTAATAAAAACTATAAATAAAATAAAACCAATGCAGTCAATTTTTAAAAACCGCAATGACCGCTAACGTTTACTTAATGTTCCAGGCACGGTTTGCATCACTTTACACGTGTTACCTCATTTGGTCCTCACCACTGCGGAATGAGATGGCCTCTACCACAGTCTCATTGCACAGATGAGGAAGTTGAAGCACAGAGAGGTTTCACCCAGGGTCACAGATGGAAAGAGGCACTTTCTGTGCAGGTTGCCAGGCATAGCTGGGGCCTTTCATTCCTAGAGTAATTAAGAGAAGCAGGTATCATCCCCTATTACAAATGAGAAAACCAAAACTCCGATTACTAAGTAACTTACAGGGCCTGGATACTGCTCCTCTGGAATTTGGCTTCCAATACAAAAGTTCCCAAGGCCCTTTCCCGAACTGGGGTGCAAACAGCTGCCCCTGGCAAGCTCTGGGAAGGAAGCAGCTCCAGGAGGACAGCTGGCCTGGTGATGCGCCAGCAGGATTTATGTCCTGTCCGGGGTGGACAGTTTGGCCGCTGTATGAAAGGCTGCGCAGAGCTCAAAGATGGAACTTATTCCCAGTAAACGATTGCAAATGTCAGGCAGCACGGCCTGGGAGCTCCTTGCGCACGCACCCAGGCGGCGGGAGGCCCGGCCGCCCGTAAGGAGCATGCCTGATGACCTCATGGTTACTCCTAATGCAATTAGAGCCCACGGGGACACAGTGGGTTCCATCACACAGCCTGAGCAGCGTGCTCTCCAGGGGACCCGGCCCCCCCACCGCCCCCGCCTGAGATGGTGCTGGGACAGAGGGTGTTGTTCTAATTAATTGAATGAGATCCATTCCAATGCAGATGGATGCAGAAATTACCTGCAGATGTGACTATGCCTGTCCAGGCCGTCACGCAGGCGTGGGGAGCCAGGGCCTCTTGGAGCAGGATTCATTTTACGCAGCCCCGTGCCTCAGGGCAGGGCAGGCTTGTGCCAGCCTGAACTGAGGAGTGATTGCTACCTCTCTTGGGCCTCCTGGCCATCTGTACCGCTTGGGCCTGGGTTGTCTAGAGGCCCTGCTGGCAAGGCAGTGCTCCTCAGGGGTCCTGGCTAATGACCTCGTGGAGGGTTTCTGCAGGGGCACCTGGATGCAAGGCGCCAGCAGTCCCGAGGTGGGCACACTCCCGAGCGCTGGAGTCCTCTTCCACGTGTGCTGCACAGGGGCCCTCCTTGGGTCTCTGAGCCACTGTGCATTTGGGGATAGTATAAAACCGGATACACGTCTTCAAATAAAGATAGCGCTAGCAGTGGTTCCCACACCGCTGACACAAGAGGCAGGAGAACATTGATTCATTCATTCATTCATTTCAGCACGCACAAGGCTCCCAACTCCACTCCTTGCTGGCCCATAACAGGATCAGACCTGGCCCTTGGCCTGGAGGATCTCACAGTCTGGGAAAGGGAACAAGTGTATCAATAGCCAATTACCACCAAGTGGGATGGGGCTGTCCTACCGAAGCACAGGGCACTAGGGGGACTCAGGTGAGGGAGGAGACTCAGCCTGGGTGATCAAGGCCAACTTCACAGAGGAGGTGATCTTTCAATGGAGCGATGAAATGGTAAGGGGAGAAGGTGAAGACATTGGGTCTCTGCCGAGACACGCTGGGAATCTTTGAAAGACTTCCAAAGAGGATGACATGGTTAGATTTATATTTGTGATCAATTGTCTTAGCACAGAATGGACTGGATGAAGGGAGAGGACTGGAGCAGAGGCCGGCAATAGTCCCAACAGTGAGAAAGAAGAGGAAGAGACAGATCTGTGACTGGCATGGACAGTGTCACGGTCTTGGGGACTGATATGCTGGAGCTGGGGTGGAGGTGAGTGGAATGGGGAGGCAGGAAGGAGGGAGAGGGCAAGGCTTGGAAGCCCAGGTGGATGGTGGGAGGGAAGGAGCCATGAGGGGAGGAGGAGGAGGGCCCTGGTGATGGCTGTCCAGGGGGCAGGGCCCAGGGTCCCCGGACTTCGGCAGTATGAGCCTGCCTGCCTTCGCAAGTTTTCTGAGGGCTGCTCTTCTATTTCCCCACACCAGTCAGAATGTTAACTCCTACCCTCTTCCATCCATGTTCTCCCCATGTGGAGAAGATATTTGGGAAACATTTGGAGAAGGTAGGAATGGCTCTGTGAAGGGAATCATGGCCTAAAGCTGGTGCATTTGGTGTTTTCTGAGCCCTTCAGGTCCACTCTGTGTGCAGGGGCAGAGCAGTCCCAAGCCTGGGCTGGCTGCTGAGCCCAGGAGCTTCCTCACCCAGCAGCCCCAGCGGCCATCCAAACCTTTCCCTCTCTCTTCAACCTCCACCTGCCTGACTCCCCTGAGCAAGCCACCTTGCCCCCCACCTGCCATCCAGATGACACCCCCTCCTCTTCTAATCCTCCCTCAAGCTTCCTGTAACTGCTTCGCTCCTTTCCTCCCCTGGCCTAAGCCAGCTTCTCACCTGTGCTCAGGGACTTGGTGCTATTGACCATCCCCTAAGGTGTCTGTCTCCTTCATCCTAAAAATTGCCTTCTCCATCTCCTCCAAGCCACTTTCTTCCTTTCCCTCTTCAAAGTCTGCCTGCGCACATCACTTCCACAGCCTCCTCTCCGTTTACCCCTCACCCCAATGCAGACTCGTGTGTCCCCTACCCAAGAAACACGTCTTCCAGGGGTCACAGCCCGCATGGTCCCATCCTCATTCTATATGACCCCTCTGCACACTTATCAGCCCAACACTTCCTTCCTTTTGGAAACTCTCCTTCCTTGGCTCCTGCCCGCCCCGCCCCAGTCCTTCTGGATCTCCTGGCCCTTGCAGACATCACTTGGGCCATGTTCTGCAGGTTGGGATTCCCCAGCAAAGTTCCCCAGATGCCTTTTCTTCTCTCTGTGCACATTCTCCCAAATCTTTGATTATCACTGTAACTCCAGCTCCTCTAGTGTTGTCCAGACCCAGCACTATTCCAGAAGCCCCGCCCCTGACACACCTACTCTGTCTTCCACCACCCAACCTAAAACTCATCAGCTCCTGCGTCCCCTACTTTGGTGAACGGCCAGCAACCTGCAACCATCCTCCCTTCCTCCCTACATTTATCACCAGGTCCAGTTGATTCAACCTTCCAATTATCCCTGGAATAGACGTCTGTGTATCTTCACTGCTGTTGTCCTGGTTCGGTCTTTTATCTCACACCTCGATAGCCTCCTATCCTCGTCTGCCCCCAATTGGGGTGGGCCCCAATACTCCTCCCTGCAGCTGCCGGCTGGCCGGGCCTCTACCCTCCCCGCCAACCCCGTCTGCCACTGACCGCTTCCTCTCTCCACTCCAGTCCCCTTGCCTTCTTGCTCTTTTCTATTCTCACACACCCAAAACGGGTTCCCCCCCCAGGATCCTCTGGAAGATTCTTCCACCAGATCAGCAGTTTCAAACTCTCTGGTTCCATGATTCCACTTCACTCCTAAAAATTGAGGACCCCAAAGAACTTCTATGTGTGTTCATGTACATTGTATCCATCAACAGTTGCCCAAATAGAAACTAAATCTGAGAATGGGTTGTTTTTTGGTTTGGGTTTTTTTGTTTGTTTGTTTGTTTTTTGAGAATGTTTTAAAACACTAGAATACACAATCACATGCCCCATTAGCTGTCAGGGTAATGAAGTCATTGCACCTCACAGGGCATCTCAAAACTCCCTGTACACATGCAAGAATGAGAGTAGAGAAGACATATAGCATTATCAGTAAACCTTTCACCTTGCAGACCCCCTGAAAAGGTCTTGATGTCCCCAGCCCACGCGTTGAGAGTGGCTTAGCCAGAGGATGCACGCCTCTTTCATGTCATTGAGGCCTCAGAGCAAATGTCCCCTCCTCAGAAAGCCTTCTCTGCTTTTCTCATCCTCCCCCCAAGTCATCCAATGCCGTTACATGTTCTTTATAGCACTTACTGCCATCTGAGATTATCCATTTTCTTGCTTATTTTGTCTCCCCACTAGAATTCACACTCTGGGTGTAGAAATCAGACTCTTCTGCTCCCCTCGGAGCCCAGCCTGACACACAGTAGACACCCCAGAAAAGATTCTTAAACAGAGGCGTTGTATAAAAGCAGTTTTTCTCAGCCTTTGTTGCATAGTCAAGTCACTGGGGAGGGAATGTGCTTTTAAAATTCCTGCATCCCAGCCAATTAAATCAGAATCTTGGGGTGGACCCAGGCATCCGTGCTTTATAAAGCTCCCTAAGAGACTCTAACCGCAGCCAAGAACAAGAACCACTGGTTTAAATTCTTAAATCCTTGCCCATCAAAAGCCTGTTCATTCCTCAGTGGGTGGGAGTTTCACAGGGTGTAAATGACGGCAACTCTACATCCTCTTGGCTGTCCTGTGGTGGGCCCGGTCACCAGGCCTAGAGACAACTGGTAGAGGGAAAATATTAGGTTGAAGTCCTTTGTGGGAGAGGAGAGCCCTCCTCACGTCCTGGGCCTTGGCTCAACGCGACGGGATCTGCAGCCCACGCAGGTGATGCTAGGGGTTCTCACACACACTTGCAGGACTTGCTGCATGGCTGTGCTTTCTCCCATGAACTCTGGCGCTTTGGTGACTTGTGGAGAATGATGATGATCTCAGTAGACAGAGACAGAAATGAGACAGGTCCCCAGATTACCCTGGGCAAAAAGGAGGCTCGTCTGCTGGCTGTGCTGCTGAAGTGTAGCCAAGTGTCGTCAGGACATGACATAGCTTCTGCTCACAATGCTTCCCCTCACTGAGGGGTCAACGGAACCATGCCTGTTTCACGGAATCACAGACCTGTGCTGGGAACCACTGCCCACCCTCCCTGCCCCCAAAGACTGCAGTCAGTCCCCATCCAACCCAAAGGAGCTTTTGAAGCCAGGGCGGCTAGTGAGAAAAGCCACCCAGCACTGTGTCCGGGGCTCCTCACACAAGCGTTCATCCCAGTGGTTGTCGCAGGGAGATAAAGGGTCTTCCCTGCACAGGGAGAAAACTGAGGCACAGAGGCATTTAGATGGTGTGACTAAGGACACCTACGCAGCCCTGTCCCAGACGACTACATGGCTGATTGGAACACTAGATGGAGTTCATCAACAACTGAAATCTCAGACCAGCTGTGTGACTTTGGCAAAGTCACTTGACCTTCCCAAATCAGTCTCCTTATCTGAAAAAATCTGGGAAATAGTACCTGCCTCAACGGGTTGTTGTAATGGATATATTGCATTTGGCTAGAAAGTTGTTTTGGTTTTTTTCCCTAAGACTAGAAACACTTAGGTGTCTTTAACTTCATTTGAAACAATTTTGTTAGATTGTATTGTGACAGCTGTCATATTAGTGTGCATTTTTTTTAAAAAACATCAAAATTGGTGAATTTTTGTGTAGCCATTTTAGTATTGAAGATGGAAGAAAATACACATTTTTGGCATATCATGTTTTATTATTTCAAGAAAGGTGAAAATGCAACTGAAATGAAAAAGAAAAGATTTGTGTAGTGTATAGAAAAGGTGCTGTGACTTATCAAATATGTCAAAAGTGGTTTGCGAAGTTTTGTGCTGGAGAGTTCTTGCTGGACGATGCTCCACGGTTGGGTAGACCAGTTGAAGTTGATACCAATCAAATCAAGACACTGAGAACAATCAATGTTCTACTACAGGGGAGATAGCCGACGTTCTTAAAATACCCAAATCAATGAAGTTATTGGTGAAAATGATAAATGTGTCTTTTATTTTATGGAAAAAAGAAATGGATTTTTTGGTCAGCCCAATAAAAGCACTAGCCATAAGCATGAAGCAGAGAAACTGTGCAATAAATGCTAATTATAGTATTATTCTCAGTGGCTCCCAAATCCTTTCCATTACACCCTGCTGCTTCTCAGACGAAAATTACTTAAATTCATATGTGAATTACAGTTCTTTCATGTGTATGAGCCCATTTAATTGGCAGCGGCCCTATGAAGTTGAAACTTGTCTATCACCCCACTTTGCGTTTGCTTTCAGTGAAGACACTGGGGTCCAGAGAGGTCAAGCCACCCGCTCTGATCCCACGGGGATGAGTGGAAGACGCCCCAGTCCCCTGTCCAGAACCTTCTCCACCACACAGCAGCAGCCCCAGAGGCCCTCGGCTGACCCTGGCCCCGAGCGGAGGTTGCACGCTGGGTTCTCTGGGAAACAAAGAGGCGGGAAAGTCTGAAGTGGGAGGGGGCGCAAAGAGGAGGGTGGAGCTGGCCCTTGATGTGGTGGCTGGGCCCAGTGGGGCCCTCTGTTGCCACAGTCTTAGGGTTTGGCTGGGACAGCCACCCCCATTTCCGCTGGTGTGGCCCTGCCGGGTGGATCTGAGAACTCAAGCCAGGAGGGGCTGGGGAAGGGAGGGGATGCTGGGCCCATCCGGCTTGTGGCTCTGACTGGGGTGGGGTCCACTCCTGCCCTGTTTCACTTCCATCACCCGGCCTGACTCCTGGACCCCAGGCTCTCCACAGGGGCTGGCAGCTTCCTCCTGGGGAAGCGCATTAACCAGAAGTCTCTTCTGATGGATGGTAAGGGGCCAGGAGCAGGTGACAACACTTAATGAGTTGATATTGGGACCCACCTCTTTAGGGCGGTTAGAGACACTGTCATGTGATAGAGATTGAGCGATTGGCTGTAACCAGAAAGCTGGATAACAGGAGCCTTTGGGAGGGGGGCAAAGCCAGATTCCTCATTAACAGACAAGTAACCTGTTCTGTGCAGGCTTGAACTTGCACTTGAGAGGAGAGGGTCTGTCCACAGTTCTGAGGAAACTACTAGCAGCAGGACCAGAGGAAAGTGGAACAAGACCAGCAACGTAATTTGCAATATCCAATGCAAAATGAAAATCCAGCCGCTTGTTCAAAAACTCAAAAACTGTTGGGTTTCAGGAGGGTGACAGCTGACATTAACCCAAGCTGGGGACCCTTGTAGGCACAGATCATGTGCCCATAAATCTGCCCTGAAGTGGGGTCTAGGGAAAGTGAGGAAAGGAGGGGGCCCCATGAAGGGCAGCCACAGGGGTCTCCTGGCCTAGTAGTCTCCTGAGAACCTGCAAACACATAGGTCAATCAGCCAGCATTTCCTAACTGGACCGCACACTCCACTGAGGCGTTCACCCCTTTCCCACGAAACCAGCCTCTCTCCGCCAACCAGCAGCCTCAGAGTGCACAGGTCTTGCTTTATTTGGAGGAGGAAGGGCATTTAAATTTCATCTCCTGCTTGGGGGAGCTCGAAATACTGGGAAGAGATGTCCTGCTTGGAGACCATCTGCGGAAAGGAGCTCCGGGGCTGTTTCTTTGATTTACCAAACTGACAACCTAGGATACTTGGCCTTTGGCAAGTACTGAGGGTGACGGCCCAGAAAGGAACTTAATTATTAAGAATGGGCTCAGCTGGCCCTGTCCTTCAGTCCCCGGCCCTGGGGTTCGTGTGGCTGGGAAGCCTGATGTCTCCCTTTCACCAGAAGGATCAAAACCAGCTTTAAGAGCAACATAAGCCAGGGGTAATTTTTAGCCCAGACGTAACTTTCTAGTTCCTTTTTCCTACCCCTCATTTCTCAGTTGGCTTTAAAGAGGCCACAGAAAGCTAAAAAACAAATCCAAGTTTAAAGAGACAAGTGCAAAAATGCAAACTGGGCAAAGGGACAGAGCCACCAGCTGGACAAAATGTGCCTGGAAAACAGCATCCTCCACTTGGCAGGTGCCAGATTTATGGTTGCGTTTTGCAGACGTTTCATCACGTTATGAGCCAGCTCAGGAGACCCTCATAAAACTCTTATATGAAAGAACAAACTAGCTGATAAAAGTCAGCTGCTGCCTATAAATGCGCTGTGGGGATTGCAATTGAGTAGAGGATTTATTAGTCTGGGCTCTCCGTGCAAATTAAGTACTACTGCACACGCCTGGGTCGGGAGGGGAGAGCCTGGGCACAGGGGGTTGCTCCAGCTCACGTGCTGACGCCCTCCCCTGTCACTTACTCTATTAGAGACCAGAGGGAAGATTTTGGCTGAAATTAAGCTGCTGAAGATCTGCTTTTACATTCCCCCTCTGTGCCTCCCTCAAAAACCCGCAGAAAGACTCACTCTCCTCCATCCACTGCATGCCCCGCACGTCCTTTATGGAAGCACTTCTCACGACGGGCTCACGTAGCTGCCTGACCTCCTCAGCTGCGCTTCCCTTAGTTATCTCTGTGTCGCCGGTAATCCGCTCTGTGCTGGGCACGCAGGGAGGCCTCTGAATGCACAAACACAGATGCGGCAGCATTCCACGTTATTACTACCCCACTCCAGACAGCACGGAGGGGCGGGGGGAACGGAGCTTGTTGGAATTGAGATGAGGTAGGTGCTGGAAGCAACAAAAAGAGAAGAGGTGCAACGAGGAAGTTATTTAAGACTAGTTTCTTCCCCAGAGAAGGGCAATCTTTGTAGCTATTCTACCCAGCTCGCTCTGAGTTGCTTCTTTTTCACAGGATTAGTTACTCCTTACAGAAACGAGGGGTACTTGATAAGGAGGCGGATACCCAGACCCTCCCCACACATACTGGGTCAGACTCTCCAGGGCTGGGGTCCTAGTATGCTGTGCCAGTATCAGAAAAAAATGACTTGACTTCGCTCTGTAGAAGCCAAGAAGGAGCCTCCCAGGAATGACGGGGAGGAGGAAGAGTGCCCGGAAGGCGCAGCGCCCCCACCATCATTCCTTAAGGCCTGGCTCTCTCCTCCCAGCCCCTCGCATAAAGGGCAAAAGTGTAAGACTCGGGCAGGCGGCCCCAGGGTTCCGCTCCAGCCCTCCTGGCGGTGGGATCAGGGGGCAGGTAACCGGCACGGCTGCAGCTGCTGAGCCCTGGAGGCCTGTGCGCCAATGCCACGCCACACGGGGGCAGCACTGCACTTGCCTCTGTTGTTTGGAGGACTCCTGTCCCGTGAAGGGCTGGGTCTTCAGGAAACCCAACTCTTGTCACAGCTGAGTGGGCGTGAGGGATGCCCTTGCCTTCTGTGGCAGAGAGGAAACAGTGGTGTAAGGGAGGGACCCCTTTCACCAGAACAGAGCAAGTTCTGGCAATGTCCCTGACGAGCTATGGGCGCTCAGAAAACACTACGGCTCTCAAAGCATACTTGTTTCACGGCACAGGGCTATGCACTTAGGTGACTAAGACATCTCAAGTGAATTTCAACCCCTTAAAATGTTTATAAATTTACCGAAAGCCTTCACATACTTCCTCTCACTTAAAACTTACAACCCTGTGAGGACACACGGGGTCTGGCACAAATAACGCCCCCCCTTTTTTATTATAACATCATAAGCATGTAATTCTGTAACATAACAATATCACACCCAAGCACACCATATGACATTTTAGGTGACATGTTCAAATTGCTGTGCATCTCATGCAAGACATTCACGTACCCTACCAACCACCCTCAAGCAAGTGTTCCTTCTGCTGGACCTTCTATATCATGTCCATTACACAGATGATGAAACAGAAACTTAAGAGGGGAGATGGCTTACCCAAGATCCCTTGCACTGAGACTTGAATCCAGATCTGGGTCACGTGCAATTCAGAAAGCTTTCCCCGAGTTGTTTATCAACACACTAGCTCCTGCCCCTCATCCCTGAACCTGCTTCTCCAAATGTGCACTTTTCCCACCTTCTCATGAGGAGAAGGAATTATTAACGACCCTATGCTTGAACAAGTTTCAGGTGGTACCTGACCCGTCATGCTGGTTAAAGTCGGACCCAATACAATCACTATAAAGCCTGGACTCCCCTCGGGTGGAGAGAAGTACTTCTCTTCAGGGGCTCGGGACCCACTGGCTTTGAAAAACCCCTCCTCTGTCTGCAAGAACCTTGAGGTTGATTTCTAAATGTGGATGGGGAAGAGACCGGGAAGAAAAAAACCTAAGTTCATTTCATCCCAATGGATTGTCTCACTGATAGGGAATGAGGTTCTGAAAACAGAGTCTATTTTCCTGAGGGAAACAGAAAAGAACTCACATTTGCTCTCTCAACCCAAAGCCACTGGCACAGCTGGAAGAGTGTTAGGAGGACTCCAACAATGACAATTCTTCCTAGTTTCTAAATTTAATACAAGTCCAATAAAAATACCAACAGAAGTTGGTTTATTTTTTTTTCTTGGGGCTGAGTGATGGGATGGGATTAACTCATTGAAAAACAGCGTCGGAGCAGGGATGGGAGTAGAGGGAGGGTTCCTGATACCGAACAGACACTAAGACTTCGGAAACAGCCCACCCGTCCTTCAGCAGGGGGCTCATTCAGTCAAGTGCGGTATGCCTGCACATCAGAAAGCCCTGCAACGGGTTTAGAAAAACTTAAAGTAGCTTGTTAGGTATTCACACAAACGATCTCCAAGATATATAGTAAGTAGGAAAAACTGAGTACAGTTAAGCAGGTACAAAATTGAGTATACAATATTCTACTATTGATATAAAATTATGGAGAATACACAAAAACGTATTTGCTTGTTGTACTCGTTATCAATTGCTATGAGACAAGTTACCCCAAAACTGCATGACTTAAAACATCTGTTATCTCTTTCTGTGGGTCAGGGATCTGGGCACAGCCAGCTGGTTGCCTTTGGCGTAGGTCCTCGTGAGGTTGTAATCAAGCTGTTAGCAAGGGCTGTGGTCACCTGAAGTTTCAGCCGGTGGGGACGGGGAGGGGTCCTGCTTCCAGGCTCACTCGGGTGGTTGCTGGCAGGCTCGGGTCTCTGGCGAGCCTGCACAGGGCTGCCCCCAGCACCACAGCGGACTTCCTCCAGGGTGAGCGAGCAAGTGAACAAGTGAGCGATAGCACTCAGGATGGAGGCTGCAGCTTTTTTCAGACTAGTTTCGGAAGTGACACCCCACCGCTTCTGCGGTCCTCTGTTCCCTGAGCAAACCTGTGAGTCCAGCCCGCAGTGAAGGGGAAGAGATGTACACAGGCATGAGATGGTTAGGGACCATTGCGGGCTATCTTAGAAGTACCCAGCATTGCATTTGTATAGGCAGATAATGTTTTTGGAAGGATATGCCCAAAACATTGAACATTGGTTGTCCCCAGTCCAGGAAAGGGAACTAAGTAACTGGAGAACTTGTCAATGAATATGCTCTTACGCCCTTTGAATTTTGTGTTCAGCAACAAGCACAACGCCTGGCACACAGCAAACTTTGCAGAGACTGTCCCCTGTGCGTGGAGTGCCCTGTGCTCCTCTCCTAGCGCCTAGGAAAATTAGCCTAGACCCTAACTGAGATGTCACTATGAAGCACCGTCACCAGCGGTTACTTCTCATCTCTCTTCTCCCACAGCATTGTTTTTACCTCAGATATAACCCTTTTATTACTGTATTACAATTTAAATCTCTTCAGTCCAGTCTGGCCCTTGGATCATCAGCATCAGCATTATCTGGAACCTTGTTAAAAATACAGAATCTAGAACCCCACCCTAGAACAACAGAATCAGAATCTAAGTTTTAATAAGATACCAGGATTTATATGTGCATTAAAGCTTGACAAATACTGGTTTAGATCTTTCCCTAGTTGAACTGTGAGCCTTCCCCAGGCTCCCTTTCATCTTGGTCCCTAGAACGTATTGTTAAGACCTGATCACCTGACTGTGGGGTGGGGGTACTCCCACCCAGGCAGCTACTCCCAAGAACAGAGGCATGTGGCAAGTCAGTTGCCAGCATCAGTCACAAAACCCATGTCATTTTAGGAGCCCCACTGTCCCGTCACTCAGACAGTAAGCGCAATAGAGGAACACCTTCAACGCAAAGCACTCAGAATCATTTATGTGGCACCACCTCCCCCTGGTGGTAGGCGCTGGGAACTGAAATGGTCTTGACGACAAGGAGCTATTGCAATTGGAAAACAATTACTGTTTTCTATCAATATCACCCTTATTTCTTTAAATCATCGGTCACTTTCTTGTTCTTCGAGGAATCAGTTATTGACACAAATACGCAAAACCAGGACTTGGTATCAACCAGGCTCAGAGCTTTGGGTGATGCCGAGGGCAGTGGCACTGCCGGGGTGTCCGACCTGCGGCCCACAGGCCACACGTAGCCCAGGACGGCTGTGAATGTGGCCCAACACAAAGCTGTACATTTACTTAAAACATTATGAGTTTTTTTTTTGTGATTACGTGTCACAATGTATTTAATGTGTGGCCCAAGACAGCTCTTCTTCCAGGGTGGCCCAGAGGCGCCAATAGGTTGGACACCCCTGCATCCCACTATTTCCTTCCCTCCCTCCTCTTCGGTGGCTGCTGCTTCTGCCCTCGGTGTTCTGCACTGCCTTTCCTGCATTCTCTGCCTCCACCCACTCTTTGGGCCTCAGGAGAGAGAGGGATGGCCCATGTCCCCTCAGCTGTGACCTGGCAGGAAGAAGCCCGAGTGTCAGAAACATCTGGCACAATTCTCCCAAGAGCCAGTCCTTGGGTTGTAGACCGTTTTTCAGGTATGTCCAGTTGCAATGTTGACATTTCTTAAGAAATACCAGAGTGCAGCACTGTCGGTCTTCAACTGTGTGCCCCTGGTCTCCAGATAAACACACAGCTCCCTTACTCTCCCAGGAAGAAGGAAACATTCAGTAGAATATCTGGAATAGGAAGAGAGAAGGAACTGTGACAAAGCACCCTCCAGAGGACATAAAACATTAGACTGATAAAAGACACCGGGGCACTGTGAGGGCCTCTCCATAAGGCTCCCACAGAAGTAAGACACAAGGAAAGAAGGTGGGGAGGAAGACATGAAGGAATAAGCAAAAACCAGTACCTTGTACCAGGTCTTGGTGTTCGTCTTCCGAAATTCGGTCCCAGGCCTTGGGCAAAGCTTGGATGTTTGCCAAGTCTCCCCACTGGATTGAGGACAGGAGGTACTTCCTCTCCAGGTACCTTCCTGGAAGTTAAGGACTGATCCAAAAGAAAATGAAATGTGTTGAAGGGAAAACAAACCAACCAACCAAGCCTGGAGAGAGCTATAGGAAACATGGAAGTGAAGGTGCAGCCATCATGAAATTCCTCCAGGTTGAAAGGCTCGCCCATGCCACTCTTTCCCGAGCACCTCTTTACTCGCGTGGCCCTGGGCTACAGGGACAGAGGAATGGAACATCGTGCGTGCCACGAAAGACCTTACCAGGGTGAGGAAAGCCAGGCACTGAAAAGAAAGAACCTAAGTGACATACAAAATAAAACTCAGTGGACATTCAGAGGATGAATTCGCCCAGTTGAGAAGGTAGCAGGAAGATGCCAGCTGGTCGGAAAAGCATACGCACAGGCATGGAAGTGGGGAAGCCTGGAATGGGTTCAGCGACAAGGGCACCTTCCGGTTTGGCTGGCACAATGTGCAGAGCAGGAGGAAAGGTGGCTGAGGAGGCAGGCTGAACCAGAACACAGCATCGCAGCCCTGCGCGGGGATTCTGCATTCCACGCTCCTCCCAAAAGAAGCTACCGAAACTTGTATACAAGCAATAGGATCAGAACTGAACCGCCTGCAGAAATATGGGGTGAGGTCACTCACTGGGGATGGCTTAGAGGGAAAGAAGGGAGAGACCGAGAACCTGCCAAGAGGCTACATGTGATTAAAAGTGTAAGTGAGAGGTAAGAAACTATGGAAGAAGCAGTGGGGATAGAGAAGGAACATATAAAACGCAGTAGGGAAACAGACTCAGAGGACTTGCCAGGTGACTTGCCAGTGTGAACATGCCCAGAATAGTACCGGGCACATAGTAAGTGCTCAGTAACCTTAGCTGCAGCTACAGCTCCTACTGCCCATGCAGCTGCCACAACCGCTACTGTTGCAATTTAAAAAGAAAAGAGAGAAAGGGGGAAGATATTGCTTAAGTCTCCAGACTGGGTGATTACACAGGCCTGATTCTGCATCTAAAGGAAAAGGGGGCTGCATGTGAGTGCTAGAGGAGCTCAATTCTAACTCTGAGTTTGCACTTGTGTGAGCAATCCAGTTGGAGGCACGTACAGGAAACTGAGAATCAAGACGAGAGACAAGAATAAAGGCTGGATTTGGGAACTCCTCAAATGAAGGCAGAAATGCAAGCCAGTGCGTAGATATAGGTATCAGGCAAGAACCAAGACACAAACGCCAGAACTACTAACTGATCTTTCCGCTCCTACCCTTGCCCCACACCACCCAAAGTCTTTCTCCAGAACAAAACCAGGGTAGCCCTGCCCAGTGTGGCTCAGTTGGTTAGAGCATCATTCCATAAACTGGAGGGTCATGGGTTCAATTCCCCGTTAAGGCACATGCCTAGGCTGGGGGTTTGGTCCCCACTGGGGCGTGTACAAGAAGCAAATGAAGCAACAAACCAGTACTAATCAATGTTTCACTCACATTGATGTTTCCCTCCCTCTCTCTCTCCCTCCTTTCCCCTCTCTGAAGTCAAAATGTATGAGGATTAAAAAAAAAACAACCAACCAGCGTGGTTCTGTTAAAAACATATGTTTGATTATGTTAAAACCTTCTGATAGCTTTCCATCTCAGTCAGAGTAAAGCCAAAATCTTTTCAGACCTTAAGGCCCTACAAGGTTGAGCCCGTCTCTCTGACCGCCCCTCCTGTTAGGCTTCCCCTCTTCACTCTGCTCTGGCCACACTGGCCTCCTCAGTATTTCCAAAACCTATCAGGATGCGCTCACCTCAGGGCCTTTGTACTTGATGTCTTTTCTCAAATGTCATTTTCTCAGTAAGACCTATTTACGATCACAACCCCACCCTCACCCCTCCCGTTCTCTGCTTTATTTTTCTCCACAGTGCTCATCATCATCCGACATTCTGCATGTTTTCCTTTTTTACTGGCTATCTCCCAGCAACTAGAACAATATCTGGCAGGTAGTGGCTACTCAGTAATTGAGTTGAGGAATAACCATAGGGAGAACCCAAGTTCAGGAGCCAAAGAGAACCGACCCGTACTGTACAATTTTGTAATCCTGTGAAAATGGGAACTAAAAGACTTCCTGGAAGAGCTCTGGACACGATCTGAAACTTGTGCAAAGGATACGAACTTCGATAATGTCTCTCAATATCCTGCAACCATTCCAGCATCTCAGCCACAGAGGGGCTCACAGCCGAAGCCTGCAGGACAGCATCGATGCCGATGGCGTCTGCATGCTGCTCGTAGATCTGGAGCACTTGTTCCACGTGGCTGCTGACTGTGTCACGCACCTTGAGGAGGGCAGCTCTGGGAGAAAGGGTCTGTTATTAGGCATTATCATGAGAAAGGCCTAAGGCAGGGCTCCTCACCCTTGGCACACTGACATTTCAGACCAGGTGATTCTCTGTGGTGGAGGCTGCCCTGTGCACTGCACGATATTTAGAGGATATTTAGCAGCATCCCTAACCCACTAGATCACAGGACCAAACCATGCCCCGACTCTAAGTCGTGACAATCAGTACTGTCTCCAGATAGTGCCAAATATCCCAAAGGGCACCCAAAGGGCATTTTATCTAAGGAGACTGGTAACAGTGCCTTGGAGGTAGGAGTGGCTCAAGAATTAAAGCTGTGTAATTAGCCCAGCTGCCAAAGAAAGTAAAGACCAAGCGGCTTGTTTGGGGCTGCCATAAAGCTGCGTAGGAAAAGCAACTGCTTACCCAGAGTCACGTGCCATGCATGTGAAAAGGGAGTAAGAGGAAACTGAAGCCACAAACCAGTACTATCCACTCATTACCTAGCCCCACCCTAGTACATTTCTGAATAGTAAAGTTTGGCTCATGGAACGCACAGACTACTGTAAACCTAGGAAAGTTACTTATTCTCCAGCATATATAGAACCAGTCAGTTTTGCTCACTGTGCATCCAAGTACCTACAACATTGATACTCACATGGAGAACAACACTTGGTGAATGAATAAAAAGGGTTATTGTGAAGATTAAATGCAATAATGCATAGAAAGTGCTTAGAGAAGTTCCCAGCTTATAGTAAATATTGTTATTATTCCATTGGCGACTCCAAGGGACCCAGCCACCAAGACAAAGGTTACAATTTCCCAAAGGGCAAGGCATTCCTCGGCTTAGAATTGTGGCTTTCAAAAATGTTTGACCATGACCCACAATTTAAAAATAGACTTAAAATAACAGCCCAATATCCACACACAAATATGTAATCAATTTAAATAAAAGTTCATCATCGTAGCATGTACCATGACATAGTGTAACTGACTATCTCTTCTACTCAGCTGAGGAACTAAATCTGGTTCATTGTTTTATTCCCAATAACTTGTGCTTGGCATGCACCTCATTGGTGCTTAACAAATGTATTTTGTACAACTGAATACAAAGACAGTCCCTGTTTTTGACAGTTTTGTATTGGTCAATGGCACATACTCTATACACTAGAACCTTCTTTTGTTCCGGTCAAGGAAAGGTCACATGTGTCCAGTCTTTTCTCTATCCCCATAACCTGTAATTCTGAGACAGAGGGAGTAACATCAGGCATGATAAAGGCTGACAGATGTGCTTACTCCTGGGCACAGGGACCCCAAGGTGCAGCAGAACAAAGTGGTGCTTGAGGGCTCTGGCTGTGGTGTCAGGCACACTCGGGTTAGAATCTCAGCTTTGCTATTTACTAGCTCAAAGACCGGAGAGGCAATCTGCTTGGGCCTCTGTTTTCTCACCTGCAAAATGGGATTAAGTGAGGGTGAGTCACAGAAATGTTGAAAAGATTTTATGCAATAATGTATGTAAAACCTTCAGCTCTGACTTCCACCAAGTTTATAGTATATAGTTGACCCTTAAACAGGGGTTTTAATTGTCCAGGTCCACTTATGCACGGATTTTGCATTGTTCAAGGGTTAAACCATGATTGGGAATTCATGTACAGGGAGGGCCAGCTGTAGCTACACGTAGATTTTCATTGCACTGGAGGTCATTGCTAACCTTCATGTTGTTCAAGAGTCCACTGTAATTCCTCATTGCTTTTTACCAAAGAAAACTACAGAGAAGAACTCTCCACTGCTTTTGTTTTACTTTTTAAACTTCTACTAAGTCCACCACTACCAAGCCCAGCTTCTGACAAGACAAAAGCCTGAAAATGGTTTTTTGAGAGAGGTCCTACTGCCAACAAATGCAAAGGAGGGAAGGTTGACACCTCCAAATGCCATGCCCTCAAGTAAAAACCCTACCCTGACTGATCCTAGGTACTTATGGGACTCCCGATTTTAAAATCTTCCCGCTAAGAAAGGGAGTCATGGAGCCTCTTACAGCCTCTCCCCTAGCTTGTCCAGGACAGTGTCGCCGGCCTCCAGCTGCTTGCGCCTCAGCCGCTCCTTTAAGTCTGGAAAGGCCCGAAGTGACGGCACCTCCTCAAACCGCAGACCCTGCGCCGCCTGCAGCTGCTCCGCCAGATTGCTGAGGGAGGCCAGGAGGGGCTGGCAGTCCTTCAGAGCGCTCTGCCACAGGCCCTGCTGCTCCTCCACCACGGGGAAGCACTTCTTCAGGGCCTCCTGCACCGCAAGCAAAGGCCGGTCCGGAGCCATCTTCTGTTAGGGAGGGAAAAAGCCAGAAAGAAAAAAACAGCATTCGGGTCCCAAGTCAGCAGGGGAGGTACCGGGTCAAGGGTGGGAGTTATTTCCGTTCTCAGATGAGTTTCAGCTAAACCAGGGTTTCCAGGTAGGGCTGTCTATCCCCTCGGATAGGAGCCTGGCGCGAGGCCCTGTCTTACCTTTAGATGGTCCCTCGGGAGGCGGGGCTCGTATCTCCCACCTCGGAAAGGGTTTCCGGACTATCCCCCCGGGGAGGCTCTTCTGAGGCTCGGGCGGTCTCCTCCTGCAAACTACGGATTGCGGAGTCCAAGCGCGGTCTCCCCCGTGCCGGACCTATGCTTCTGGATCCGGAATCTTGTATTCCTCTTCTTGAGACTGCCGGCCGCTTCCTTTAAACCAGCGGGAAAACTTAAAGTTTAAAGCCATCCACGTTTGAGAATCCGCCAGAGCCCCCAGCCAACGCCTGCAGTTTATCTAAGCCTGACCGCCCACCTCCCCCAACGCAGTTAAGTCGCGAAAGATGTCGTAGCCGCAATGCTTTCTGGGTACTGTAGTCCTACGTATGAGCTGGAGGCCTAACGCGGAAGCTTCCTTGTGATTGGATGCCGTAGAGCCTCCTTCTAAGATGGCGACTTCTCATTCGTCAGCCCTTGGCAGTTTGAATTTCGTGCGGGCGGTCGCACTTCCAGTTAGCCGCTGAGCCGCTCCCTTACAGCTACGGCGGAGAGGTGTTTTTCAGCCCTTGATTTGGGACCCTCAGGTACGTTCTGCGCAAGTTCTTTACGCCCAGGCCCTGAAGGTCAGCCCTCCCTCCACGAACCCTTTGGGGCGCCCGTTCTCCCTCTCCCGCCCCTTCGTGGCCCCCTACTTTCCCTTCTCCATTTCCGCCTCTAACCCCTTGTGGCTCGGTTCTTCGCTCCCCGCAGCCTCCACCGAAGCGCCATGGCTCCGGCTAGGAAGGGCAGCAGTGGGGTGACCAAGGCCAACTCGTTACGGAGCCGGAAGCTCGCCTCCTTTCTTAAGGACTTCGATCGTGAAGGTAAGGGGCTGCGCCCCGGCCGTCGCGGCTACCTGGGCCGATTGCGGGGTGCTGACGGATTGCGCGGGCAGCACGGATCCAAGCTCCCTCCACCCACCGGGTGACCCGTGTCCTATCGACTTTGCCTTGTCGCAGTGCAAATACGATGCAAGCAAATTCAGTCGGACAGGTTGAACCTCCTCAAGGAGCTAGACAACATGTACAGCATCGAAATCCTGCGGCTCCCCAAGGCTCTGCGCGAGATGAACTGGCTCGACTACTTCGGTAAGCGCAGCTCGAGCTTCCCCAGGCTTCGCCCTGGAGCCCCTGTGTGGTTACCGTGACAACCTTCACCTAAGTTAAAGCTCCCGTGATCACTGTTAGAAATAGAAGTCCTAAGGCCTCCCGCCTCTCTCTATCTCACTTCCCTACTTAAATAAATAAATAATTAAATAAATAAAACCCAAAAACCTCATTAGCTCTTACCGTTGTCTACTCCTACGGGTAGTCAAAAATGTTTTCTCTAAAAGACCAAATAGTAAGTATCTTAGGCCTTCTGAGCCAGAAGGTTATCTGTCCAACTACTCACCTCTGCTGTTGTAGTTCCAGAACAGTTGTAATGAATGGGCATGGCTGTATTCCAGTAAGATTTATTTATGGACACGCTGAAATAATGAGTTTGACATAAATTTCATGTGTCAGGAAATAGTCTTTGTTGATATTTTATCCACCCATTTAAAAATGAATGAATGAAGAACTTGGTTTGTTACCAGAGCTCAGACGAAAGGATAGGCTGCTTATGGAAACTGCCAGCTTAAAAAGGGCAAATCGAAGCGGGAAATGCAAGGACCCGAGAGTTTTCCTGGCGAGAGAAAAATCCCAGCCTGTACCCCACCCCCTGGTTAAGTATCCAAGGAAATGCAAGACACTGCCCTTTCTGCTGGGTTACCCTTGCTGTCTAAATTATCTTTATTAATAATTACCTAGTGTGTCACCTCCTTTTGGAATGGAAATGCTTGGTCTCCTCACCTAGTAGACATTAATGATTCTTTTGGCTTGCCATTTTATTTATTAATCTATTTGTACATTTCTACAAATATTCACTAAGTATGTATCAGTGCCAGTGCTAGTGCTGAAGACACACTGGGGAATAAAACAGATACTTTACCTACAATCAGGAACTTAGAAGTTACTAGAGAAGGGTCATTTTATTTTATTTTTTTTTAAATTTAATTTAAATTTATTTTTTCAAATACATTTGTCTCTGCCTACCCCCCACTAGGTAAAGTTATAAGTACTACAAAAGAGATAGAATAGTGATCAGTAAGCACATTTATATCGTGCTTCCTGTGCCAGACATTGTACCAAGTGTTTTACATGTACATTACGTCCCCACTTAATGTCTTCCATAGGTTCTTAGAAACTGAGACATTAAGTGAAACAACATATAACAAAACCAATTTTACCATAGACTAATTGATATAAACAAGAGCTAAATTCCTACAGCATACTTATTTCTGGTCACACAGACATCACCAAATTTCTAAATAAAGACCCAAAACACTTCTAATATTAAACATTGAAGTAAGTGTCAACTATACACACCTATAAGAAAGATGAATAAAAACGAGAATTATTATTTTCCAACCCATTTATTCCAGTTCAGGGTCACAGGTGACCAGAGCCTCTTAGGCACAAGGCAGGAATCAACCCTGGACAGGACACCCTTCCATCCAGGGTGCACTCACACCCCCCCACACTCAGACTGCGACAATTCAGACACATCATTTCAAAACTTCGGAGCGTGGGGGGAAACCAGAGTATCTGGAGGAAACCCACACGGACATGGGGAGAACACGCAAACAACACGAGGAGAGTGACCCCAGCCAGGAATTAGTTTTCTTTTTCTCATCAACATTGTAATGAAATGCTGTTGAATGAAACTACACTATTCAAGGACTTGCTATATGAACTAATTTTACTCTCATAACAAATGTATTGTTAATATTATTCCTATTTTATAGATAACAAGATTAAGGCACAGGATTTATTTTATTAAAATAAAATTTACTTCGCTCAAGATCTTATGAGCTGGTTAGTGACAGTCTATTTGAATGTAGGCGTATTCTGGTTCCAAAGCTTGAGTTCTTAACCATCATTCAGGACACTGAGAGTTTCTGCAGGAAGACCTAACGTAATTCTTTATTCTACATCTAACCTTGCGTAGACCACTTCACTCAAGACACATATACTGCATGCCTACTGTATGTCATATTTTGCCGGAAACCATGGATATTATCTCTGTCCTCAAGGAATTCAGTTCAAGATGGGGTGGACGCATAAACTGCTTTGCGTAGTTGTTGGGTAGGGTGAGGGTGAACAGCTAACTCAGCGCTTTACAGCAATCTGCTGTAAAAGACAGAGTTTAGGGTTTGAGCTCTCAAAGGTTAGATGCAGAGGAATATTTTGGGCAGAAGAAATAGTAAATGCCAGAACACTGAGTCATGAAAGACAGTGGCACATTTGGGAAATACCAGGACTTTTTGGTGTGGTAGAACATAGACTGGGGCTTGAGGGGTGTGGGTCAGGCTTAGAGAAGGATTAGACTAGGTTATGAAGGTCCTTCAGTGTTCGACCAAGGGCTTATTCTGGTCATGGGAAGGTGATTTATCATTAAAATCTCATTGTAACTGGACAAAATGATCTTTTTAAAGCCCTTGGAGGAAGCAAGCAGGCCCTGGAAGAAGCAGCAACGGTAAGTGACTTGTCCTATTTTGGAACTATGTTGATCAGTATTTTTAAGTTGGGTCTGTTCATGAAATCCAACCAGTGAGTGCTTACTGTGGAAGAAGTTACTGTGGGGACATTATCTGCTTGTGTCAACTGAGAAATCACAGCTGTTAAATGCTGAGTACAATTTGGAGGCCTAGGAAGGGAGGCGGTTCTATTTTTGGCAGGTTCTTTGCAGCCCTTGCCCTGACTTCTGCAGGAGAAGCAGAAAGCCTCAAGTCCAAGTTCCTTTAGGCCCTTAGGTCACTACATAGTGACCTGACCTGCCAGGTGACAAAGAGACAGTTGCTTTATCCTGCCATACCCTGGAAGCTGTGCTCTTGCTTGGGACTCTCAGGAGTCCCCACCCCTTTCACCTCCTCCCTCCCAGCATCAGTACCAGTAAGATGTAAGGCAAAAAAGGAGTTAAATCTGTACTGTCCAATACAGTAGCCACCAGCCACATTTAGCTATTTAAATTAATTAAATTTAATAAAATTTGAAATTCTGTTCCTCAAACACACTCGCCCCATTTCAAATATTTAGTAGCCATGTGTGACTGGCAGCTACCCTATTGGACAGATCAGAAGTAGAACATTCATACCCTTGCAGAAAGTTCAATTGGTCAATGTTGGGAGCTGGTCTACAATGGGCTTCACAGAGACCCTAGGTTTTCTAAAATCATCTATTTTCGTATCTTTTTGAGGAGAAACTTTATTATATCCTTCAGCAGATTTGCAAAGTGAACCCCAAAAGCCCCAGCCTCCTATGAGTCGATCATGATCATTTGGAATCTGAGAGTTTGACATGATCTGACTACAAAGGGTACCCAGTAGCACTGACTAGTGGATCTCCACTGGCCTCCGATGTTAAAGGTACTTAGGAGCCAGTTTTTCAAGCAGGGAAAAAATGAGAGTTTGGGGTGAGTATTGTAGGAGAGAGATGTGGATGACTGAAAAAGAAAATCAAGAACTAGTAAACATTCTTGGTCCATGTTTTCTCTTCCTTTGTGATATGTTCCTCCTGTACACATTCAGATCTAAGATGTAAAAAGACTTACCTTGAGGTGAATTATACTCATTAGCTAATGCATTGCCCTCTTTAGAACTACAAATCAGAGCTTCTAATGCAAAATGAGATATCCAGTGTCATCACACCAAGTCAAGAGAATTCTCTCCTTAACTTATATGATTTAAAACCAAGAAAGGAATGATAATTTGGTAGAAAAGCTCTAATTGTTAAGTATGTAGGGGGCTCACAAGACTATCTTCAGGATTGGTAATTCATTAGGAGGACTCACAGGACTCAGCATATATGTGGTAGGACCTCCTTATCCACGGGGGATACATTCCAAGACCCCCAGTGGATGCATGAAACTATGGCTAATATCGAACCCTTTATATTACTGCTTTTTTTCCTATACATATTTATGTCTGATAAAGTTTAATTTATAATTGAGGCACAGTAAGAAATTAATAGTAACTAATAATAAAAGAGAACAATTATAACAATATGTTATATGAATGTGATCTCTCTCAAAATATTTTATTGCACTGTACTCACCTTTTCATTTGAAGAAAGCACTTGATGGCTTCTCTTTGGCCTGCCCGAATGGGCTGCACCGCCGCTCTTGTGCTTCGAGCCATTATTAAGTAAAATAAGGGTCACCTGAGCACAAGCACTGCGATACCAGTGACCTGATAACTGAGACAGCTGCTAAGGGACTACTGGCCGGGTCGCATGGATACACTGGATAAAGGGATGGGTCACGTCCTGGGACAGAGCTGGACGACGCAAGGTTTCATCACGCTACTCAAAACGGCGTGCAATTTAAGACTTATGAATTATTTCTGAGATTTTTCCATTTAATATTTTCCAACTGCAGGTGACTGCAGGTAACTGAAGTCACAGAAGGTGAAATCGTGGATGGGGGCACTGCAGTCATGCTCTGCTATGATTTGTTACAGTGGAAGGATACAAAGCAAGTCAGCAAAGGGAAAGGGTGCATGGAGTAAAGTGCAGAGGAAACCAGGTGCCAACTTCCAAGGGTCCTCTCCCAATGGAGTCACATAGGACACACTTAATTCAAAACGTGTGAAATGTGACCTGCCAGAAAAACTCATTAGAGACTCACTGCCCAGGGTTTTTATTGGGGGGCTGGTCACATAGGCCTCTTCTGCCTAACAATACCAAAGTTTCAGACTTCCAGAAAGAGAACAGGTGTTCAGAATAAACCATATTGTTTGTACCAATCTTAGGCACAGGGAGCCACTCTTCTCAGAAGTAGTGGGAACCCCGAAACCCAAGTTCTGGTGCCAGCCACAGACCACCTGTGTAAATAGGCCTTTCCATGGGTGTCAGTCTTAGGCTTGTTAACTCTTCTGCGCTGTAGATAACCAGTGGGCTGCCCCTAATGATTTCTCCATAATGTGCCAGTTGGTTCTTGAGATGGCAGAAAGTAGGACACTGCCTTCCTTTCCACGCACTGTATCAGGCGTCACGAATCTATCACAGTACTGTTTCTTGCTAAGCTTGGACAGCCTCAGAATCCATCTCTGAGTGCTCCGTGTAGTTCCTTCCAACCCAGAGAGGAAACCTATGTCTTTCCTAGTCTGTAGCAACTCTTCTGATATTTGCACGTTCCCTATGAGGAAAGGCCTACAAATCGTGCCTGGTCTTGATTATTCCCATCCATATAGGTAGTCATTAATGGGAAGAAGGAAGAAGTTTAATTCGAAGGGTGACTGGGAGCCTTTTGAAGGGCCCAGGAAACATTATTGACCCTCTAGACTTAAAAAGATAAATGAGAAGTCTGACAGCGCCAGGTGTTACAGAGAATGTGGGTCACTGGGAAGTTGTTTGTTAATGGAATTTAGCCAAGTGTAACTACTTCAGAAACTAATTTGGCATAATTTCAAGGCTGAACATTTGTGTACCCTACAACCCTGTAATGCCTTACTCCTAAGTATGTAGTCAAGAGAAAACTTGGACATATCTGTGTGACAGTTCAAAGCAGCACTGTTTGTAATAGCAAAAGACTGGACAGAAGGTTGGACAAATCCATTGTGATAGAGTCACACGGTGGGATGTTATATAGCAGTGAAAACAGGTTAACTACAACCACAAACAGTGTTTAGAAATAAAACCAAACAAAATATTATTTAAGCACATATATATTTGTGAAGAAATATGTGTATACACATCCACACATACTTTCAAGCAAATGTAATCTCTGGGGTTATCTTTGGAGAATGACAGAAGACTGATCACCTTTCGGGGAGAGACAAGGAAATGGAACAAGGGAAAATGCGTAACTAGGAGCAAGTTATTGTCGATGTTTTGGGTCTTAGGTTGTATGGTAGGTTTATGGGAGTTTATTATATTGTGTTATAACACTTTTCTGTATGTATCAAATAATATGTTTTAAAAAGTAATTGTTTTTCATCTTAAAATGTTCCTCACATTTGATTAAATATACATGGTGTTTTCTGGCTGTGTTTTTCACAGGCGGACCTGGATATCAGAGAAATAAACAAACTAACAGCAGAAGCTATTCAGACACCCCTGAAATCTGCCAGAAGTGAGTACTTTTTAGATCCCTTGTTGAACTGAGAGAGCTGAGGCTCCCCGGGGGGCTGGCTGGCTGCTCCAGGAGGCCTCACCGAGGGAGCCTCTTCCCTCTAAAGTCTGGTTCTCAGGCTTGTAATTGACATGCGTGCCAGGGAGAGTGAAAGGAGAAAAGCAGAAGCTGTGCTGCGAACCAAATGCGGGGTCTGCTTGCTTCCCCCGGGTTGGGGAGGTCAGGGCAGGTGAGCAGGGTCTCCAGAGGTGTTACAAGACGTGGCCTCATCAGCTGCGACTTCCCCGATGAGAAGGGTTGAGAGCGAGCTGTAAAAGGACTTTCTCAGCATGTTAATTCCATGTTACTTGATTCAGTGACCCATCCATGTGAATGAGACTCACACATACGCCCCACACGGAGAAACACTGTCTTGTAGGGAAGGTTTTGGGGAAGCCAGGTTGCAATTAGTGAGCCCTGTTATGGACTTGATGTCGCTGTCATTAGGCTTTGGCACCTCAGTGCATCCCACTCCTGGGAGGCTGTCCTGACCATGGATTTCTGGGCTACCCATGCAGGCACTTTCTTGACTGGGCAGGGCCAGAACACTGTCCAGTTCTCATGCCAACTTGGCTTCCATCAGAATTGCTTCGTAGTGTGAAGAAAGCACAGTGAGATTTTCGCTTTCCAAGTGTTATCTTCCAGTTCTGCCTCCTGGAGGTTATAATGTAATTGGCCTTGAGTGTTCCTAGAGTTTGTCAGCCACATATTTACAACCTATTAGGTCACTTTGGGTTATTCCTACATTTGGATAATATCAGTTTCTCCTCTGAGTTCCATCAATTTTCCTTACTTGGGTGTGGGGTGTCTTCTGATTTCACCCCTGGGAACCGAACACACCAGGACCAATGTCAACCAATAGTAAAAATTGTTTTAAAACATATTTAGCCTGATTTCTGTCCTCCTGTGATTAAATGCAGAATTTCTTCTATGGAATCCCTGCCCAAGATTGTCTAATTCCTGGCTGTACATATTTGGCAATGAGACACTTTCTAAGTCTTCGTGTGGCATTTACATAAATAATATAACAATGATATTTATTACAACATGTATCTAGTACTGTCCAATGGGCTTTCCATTCATTCATTCCATGAATACTTAAACATTTATAGGGATCTAGGCTTTGGGATATAGGAATAAAAATAACACCCTGTTCTTATGGAGCACACATTCCAGGTCTCATGATATCCCTATAAAGTCACTACTCCCTTTTATAGAGGAGGAAAGTGAGGCACCACCATGAAGCCATGTGACCTAGTTTTGGGGAGGGCCAGAATGCTGGGCTGACCCTACCCAGGGTGGTTTCTTCACCACTCGGTTAGTTCCCTTTATCTAGACCCCTTTTTTAAAAAAAGTTATCTTTAGGTTTATTTCTTGCTTACAGCCTAAGATTATATAAGTTTTCTTTCCCATAAGAAATGTGAATGCGTGAAAGTTTATTCCCATGAGAAATAGCACTCTGTTAAACTGTTTCTTGTAGCACGAAAGGCAATACAAGTGGATGAAATGATAGAGGAAGAAGAAGAAGAAGAAAAAAAAAATAAGAAACTTCAAACTGCCAAAGTAAGTACGTGCTCAGGTTTAAGGCTGTGGGCTGACAAACGAGGAAGTACAAAAATTCTTAAAATACAGTGTTGCCCTCCCAGAGTCCACAGTTTAATAGTGAAGATCCCACTTAAATGGCTAATAACAAAAACAATCATAGAAATATGTGGAAAGTGCGTAAATGTGGAAGAGGACACTATTAAGTCTTACCTGCCCCCTTAAGACACAGCCAGGCCATTAAGGTTAGTGAGATTTCATTAGCTAGAAAAGAAAAGGAAGGGAATTCCCAGAGAAAGAATGAAAGTATCCACTAAGGAATAGGAAGCAGTTTGGAATGGCTCGGATATGAGCTATCAGAGTAGGCTGGGTGGAATAGGGGCCAGATAATGAATGGCCTTGTGCAGCAGGCTTGGAAGTTCAGTGTCCTCAGGCAGGTAATGGTAAGTGACAGCCAGATCAGTATTTCAGATCAGTGTTCAGGATAAATGGGAGGGGGGAGAGCTGGCGAGAAGGAAACCAGTAGGGAGGCTACTGTAACCCTTGGGCTGAGGCTCTGACCCTATAAAAAGGAAAGGTGTTGAGATAAGATTTAAAAGGGAGGATGGACAGGGTTGGTGGAGGAAGGAGAGGAGCCAGAGATGACTGCATGGTGTCTAGCTTAGGCAGCTGCATCTGGCGGCACGTGGGGCCCAGGAGGAAGAGCCGTGCAGGGTCCAGGTGAGCAGGAGCAGTTCACGTGTCAGTCGTTTGACATGCTGAGTGTTTAATACTTTTCTAGGACATGCAGCCTAGACAGAACTTTCAGCCGGGAGCTCAGGGAGGAGGAGACTGAGAGTCACGCTGACCCTCAGGTCTTTGGGTGGTTGTCCCTGGGTGGGAGTTAATGAGGTACAAGGAGAGTGTGGAGAGGGGTGAGGGAAGAGGGAAAGGGGCTCGTGAGGCAGACCACAGAGGGGCAGCACCAGCACAGGGACATGGGTCGGTCTTGGACGGTGAGGAGGAGAGAATCATCAGAAGATAAGGAGTGATTCCTGGCAGGTACCTTTGAAGGCTCGGGAGGGGTGAGGGTTGTGGAGAGTTCCTTGTACTGGGCGCCTGGGATACCCAGAGTGACCTTTGCAGCTGCTCACTATGTAAAGGTCGGGAGGGGACTGATCGGCCATGCTGCAATCAGTTCAAAAGACTCTTACCTTTACCCTTAATCTCGGCCAAAATCCTCTATTTTGGAGACCAAGCCAGGTATAGGCCTTAGTTGATCAATTATGTTCTGAGTTATTTAAATCTGTGAGATAGATCTTCTTATATTAGTTTTCTTTTCCAGAGCTGGTTCTCCTTTCCCTTACCTCCCCCCTTTGCAGGAAAGGCTTTTTGTAACCTAAGTTTCATTTGATTGTGACTTCAGGTCAAAAGGTGTCCTCCCTCCAGGAAGAGAACCCAGTCCATACAAGGAAAAGGCAAAAGCAAAAGGTAATGGGTTTTCCAAATTCAGCTGTGTGGTGTTGGTGTGAGAGCCACGTTCATCATGGCAGAATTAGGGGGCGAGAGGGCTTTTGCACCTCGTGTTCCAGTAGAGCTTAAAGTCAGCAGATCCTTGAGTGTCTGAACTGAGGGCCCTCTAGAAATGATCTGAGTCAATACCTCCTCCAGTTCATCTGCCCACGTTCTCTATCCTCCCTTACTTTTTTCAACACAAACAGGGAGAATAAGGCCAGAAACATATAGTAAGCATTGCATATTATTTTGTTTAGTTACCTGACAGTCCATGTGCAGAGCTACCCCATGGCCAGTCACAAAGTAGCTGTCACTTACCAATAGTTAGTTTCTTGAAGTGTTACCCCTGGTCCTGCTAAATAATCACCATGGACTTAACCTGATTCTGCTGGACCCTACTAAACCATTTGAGAGCGGGGGCTACATCCCCAACAAGCTTAGGGAAATAGACTTGGTGGGGGAGGGGGTTACTGAGTGCGCAGACGCTTCTCAGCTCTCCCTGCGCAGTGATAACTGCTGAGCAGGAGGACGGGAACCGGCTGGGCGCCCGGGGCCGCCGAGAGGCTGTCTCCTCCCTCCTGTTCCTTCAGCTTGGCTGGGAAGTTGGATTCTGGGGGTTGACTGTTTGGGTCCAAAGCTCTGGCTTTATATTAATTGGCTGTGTGATTTGGGGCAAGTTATTTGAAGTCAATGAATTTTTGTATCTATAAATGAGGATAATAATGGTGCTTCTCACAGGGTTGTTGGGAGAGTTACACGAGTTTATGTGGGTGCTCAGGACAGTATCTGACAAGGTCAGTGCTCTCCAAGTGTTCCCTGTCCCTGCCGCCGCCATTGGGCCTGAGTGGGTGCACCTAACAGCTGCATCTTACCTGCAGGTCCAGCAACTGTAACACTGTTACCCCAGCTGTGGGCCGGATGGAGCTGTCTCTGGTGAAACCAACTCCAGGCCTGACACCCAGATTTGACTCAAGGTGAGTATTGAGAGCTGGGCTTGGATTTGGGTGGGGGCCCAACATTGAACGTCAGGAAAGAAGGATGGTTAAGAAAATAACTCCTGAGTTATCTTCAGAGGAGGGTGATCGCCTGAGCTTCCTGATATTGTTTGCCTCTCCCTTGAGTGCAGCTTCACCTGCTTTCAGAAACAAAACGATTCTTCATCTGAAGAGAGAGAGTATTGTTTCTGATGACTAGGAGGCCTCTAGTGACTTTTGGTCTCTTCTGATTCCAATCAAAACTTTTGTTTTGTTTTGTTTTTTTAAATAGGTAGGCATTCGCCTACACCCTTGAGGAAAATCGACTTCCTCTTTTGGGAGACCAGTACAAACAAGGATGATCTTGCTTATCCCTTCCCTAGGGCTGATAACCTGAACAGAAGTGCTGTATAGACATTTAAAAAGAAGTAGATCTGTCTGTGCTGATGGGGGAGGGGGCAGCCTCAGGATCACAAGCATCTCCAAGCAGTTGCAACACAGTGTGTCCTTAACGGTCCCATTTGCTTTTCTATACATGGAACGTTTCTGGAAGGATGCATAAGGAAGTGGGAGTGGTTATCTCTAGGGTGGGGAGGGTGAGGAAGACTTACCTTCTGCTTTTAATTTCCACTCTTTAACGCCCCCCCCCCCGCCCCGCGACATGAGCATTCAGCAAAGGACATGTAAGGGGAAATAGGTAGCATTTTAATTGTCTTGAGAAAGTTTGGGAATTAATATAAGGATGTAACCTCTGAATCCTCCTCCTTTGACCCTGGAAAATACCTCTTGATAGAAGTACATTAACTGTAGTTTATTTCTGGCAGGCTGGATGGATGGAGGGATGGATGGATGGATAACTGACATTCATATGGAGTTTTGGACCTAAAATTTATATGGATAAAAATTGACTTTTGCTAGATGTATGTTTGATGATTGCAGTTTCCCTTATCCAGCTGTGTTTAGTCATTACTGCTTAAAAAGATTTTTTCCCCTAAATTTAGAACTCGCCTTCTTAGAAATGTGCCATTTGAAAACCGCAGCTTGAGGCCAGCTGGGGTTTGGAAGGGCTCAGAGTGCCTGGTGTCATGCAATCTGCCAGGCCATCTTGACAGAGATTTTCCCACTTTGTAGGGTCTTCAAGACCCCAGGCCTGCGCACTCCAGCAGCCAGAGAGCGGATTTACAACGTCTCAGTGAACGGCAGCCCTCTTGCCGACAGCAAAGAGGTTTTCCTCACTGTGCCAGTGGGCAGCGGAGAGGTGAGCGCTCCAGGGGGAGGCCAGGCCAGGCCCAGGGTGCCCGTCGTCAGCATCTCCTGCCCTGGCCAGTCACCCACTTCTCTCCCCCAAAGTCCTTGTGGTTGCATGGACCCTGATCTCCACGCTTGTGTAGGACTCAGAACGCAGTTTCCTCTCCCACGTTCGAGGCCCAGACTGGGAAGATCCTCACCCCACTCTGGGTCCACTTGTTCATCAGTGAACATTAGTGCACCTGTCTCCTAGCAGACCCCAGATGTGGAAGACACTCCTGCCCTTGAGAAGCAGTTCGGGGGCCCAGATGTTCACAGTTAACTCTAATATCACCATGTGATGTGTGCAGTGATGGAGACAGTGTGGAGGGCACTGTCAGGGTGTGTGCCTCATCTAGAAAGGGGTACATGAGCTGTCTCTTCCACTTGGCCTAACTTTGACGGGTTCTGAAGCAGGCTGAGCCCAGTTTTTCCAGGTTGAGTTGAGCAAGTTGCTGACCTCCCCTCCTGGGAGGTCAGACGTGGTCTCCCTCAGATGGTCTTCAGGGCCCTTCAAAGCTAATGGACATGCCCTGGTGCCTGGTGATTCAGCCACTGACCCAGTGATAAGCACTGATGTCACTGTGTCCTTGGGGACATGGTGACCACCTATGTCCTGTCTGCCTTGCCTCACCCTCCCACATCATGCCGGCCACAAAGGGGACCCACTGGGGCACATGGGGTTGCTGGGTAGAGGTTCCTGCCCTGAAGGACATGCAATTTAACCCCCTCTCCCCTCCACACAGAGCATGCGATTATTGGCCAGTGACTTGAAGAGGGTCGATATTGCCCAACTGGACCCAGAGGCCCTGGGAAACATAAAGCAGCTGTCCGTAAGTCTCACGCTCAGCCCCGCCCCCGGGCGGCCTCCGGGGGCTATATCGGTTAGCTGTCCTCAGGATTGTCTTTCAGGTCTGGGCTAGTGCTTTGTACTTAAAATTGTGTTGCCTTCTTTCCACTGGGGGATTTTGACTGTTATCCTGCTTACCTAAGCAGCAGTTCTGTCCTTAAATTGACGTTGAGTTTCGGTCCATCCCAGAGTGCCTGCCACAGTGTTCCACTACAGAATTGAAATCCTGCCTCGTCCAGGCAGTTGGTGCCTACGCATAGGGCACAGTTGACCTCCAGGAACTGAAACTTCCTCACAGCAGTTCAGGAATGGGGGCAGGGATGGAGCTTGTTACAAGGAATCCACAGAAGCAAAGAAAGTGTGGAACAGCCAGGCCTCAGAGCGGTGGCACCATCAGCGAGGGGAGTTCCTGGAGCTCCACTCTGGTGTGCCAGCTCCTCCAGCTCCTCTGTCCTTGGGGCTCCTGTGCTTCCTCAGTCCTCCCCCCAGCAGATGAGTCACTCCACAGGCTCTTGGTTCTGCTCTCCCTGAACGTTGGTTTGTAGGTGGCTTTGGGTCACCACATTCCCAACTTTGTAACTATTGCTCCATTGCCCAACATTAACTGTCCAGTTTCTTGTCTTCGTTTAAATTCTCAAGAGGAAGGACTAAGTTGGCTCAGATTTGGTCAGATGGGCTGCCCTGGTCCAGTCAGCATGGTCTTGGCTGGTGGCTGGGAGCACTTGGTGCAAACATGGCTGCCATATTTGTTTGTGGGGCGTCTGTGAAGGGCCCATCCAAGGAAGGGGACAGGGCGGGGCTGCTTTCCCAAACATATCCTAGTGAACGTAGGCCCGGTGCGGAGATCACACACACCACCAGCCACCCAAAGCTGATGACTTTCGTCATCCAGCTGGACCTACTGCATTCCTCTTCCCCAGTCACACCTTCACTGTCTCTTAGGAGACGTTATTGTGCTCCTTTGTTCAGTGAGAAACAGATTCAGAAAGGCAAGTTGGTTTGTGATACAAGTAGAAAATGGAGTGCTGAGATTCCCTGAGACCAGCCTCGCCCCACATCCAGCGCTGCCTGCGGGGACTGTAAGCTGCCACCTGGACAAGCATGCCCACTGCCCTCATCTCTAAATGACCGGTTTCCTTTCCTTTTTAGAACCGTCTGGCCCAAATCTGCAGCAGCATACAGACTCACAAATGAGGCTGCTGTCCCAGGAAGCCCGACTTGACAGGATGGATCTTCAGGGGGTGCTTCTTCCCTTCAGGCTTACGGTCTATTTGGTGTGAAGTTCCAGAGCAAGGAGTGGCGCTCCTCTTGGAGGACTCGGGAAGTGGGGGGACACTGTTCCTGCATCAGTTTTGCCGTTCACACCTCCCAACCCAGGTGACAAAGACACTTTCTGCTGCAGCTATGCAATCGGAACTTCCTGTTGTTCTCCCCGCTGAACTGTCCTTCCTGCTCTCAGAGCCACCTTCTCTGCCTCCTGTAACTCAGTTTCCCCTGCCCTGCTCTGCCTCCATGGGGGTGGCTTGGAAGAACCTCACGTTCTTGGAAAGACTGACCATTCCCCTCGTCAGGGAACCCTCTGCCTCTGGTGTTTCCGCTCTGTGTATGCTTGAGGCAGGGGGCTTGGGCTCAGGGAAGTGAGAGTTCTGGGCCATGAGAGGGCAGTTCCAGAAAGCTGGGAGGAACCGTACAAATGGGGTCAGGACCTGTCGCCGCAGTGACCACAGCAGAACACCCCCCCCCACCCCCATGCCCATCCCCTCCACCTGTGGAATCTCACACATGCTGTGCCCAGTGGCTTTTTCAGGCTGACTTCTGGAACAGCGCTTTGTATTTATCTCTGTTTACCGAGACCAAAAATTGGTGTGGAGGCAGTTTCCCTGTCTTGCTCCTCTACCTCTCTAGTTAGTGGGAATTGGGATCAGGGACTTCTAGGGCTTCGATTAGTCTGGGATTGTATGCGACTGGCTCTCCATGGCCCAGTGGCCCCTGCCAGGTCTATAGACTTTGCAGGGAGCATCTCTCTTTTATTGGCTTCATTGAGGGAGCAGGTGTGACTGGCCCGATGACCTCATTCCATGTTTGGCCTGTGCCCTGGGCATGGACTAGTTCCTCAGAGTCAGCACTGAGATCCCTCTGCGCCAGCCAGTGCCTCTGCCCCAAAGAATCATGGGATGTGGTCCAAGAACATGGGAACTGAGTTCCCACCCCAGACTTGAGGGCCCACAGTTTTCTCGTGTGTGGCTCTTTGCTGTACTTTGTATTATTTTGCTTCGTGACCATTCTAATAATCCAATCCTGTTTAAGTTGTATTCTTTTCAGGTTGTTTTATTGTCCCTATCCTGAGAATTTTTGTACATATTATTTTCCTGAGTGAGTAATGTAATGGTATCTCTAATCTGATTTTTCTAATTAGAGCTATTGAAAGGTACCTGTTTTCAATAAATTGTGAGTTTGTTCAGCCTGCCTGTTACTTCCAAGCTGGGCTATCTGGACTAGAGGCAGTTTTGGAGCTGAAGCTTTTGGAGTGGGAGTCTGAACAGCTACTTTACTCAGAAGATGTGAAAATCTTTACTTCAGGCAGATTCTCACTGATATCTGAAGAAGGGGCACTCACCCCAAGATCTAGGACATGGGTAACCTATACCAAGAAGTTTTTCCCCAGTACCTTTGTTCTGTGAGCTAGAAATTTACATCTGGGAGGACGACATCTAGGGTACCTATAGTTTGTTCACCTGCAGAGTCTAGTCCCATAGGCCAGGCACAGGTTCCAGTGGTCATGCTTCTCACTTCCCAGAGTTTGGGGGTCTGGCAGATCTGCAATTCCTGGAATTCTTTCTATGTTGAGAATGATCAGCATGGAGCTAAGCAACCTGGGGTCATTACTTAGCTCTGTCATCTGACACAGACAGTTCATGGAGAAGGACCCTTGGTCAGAGACAACATGTGGAATAAAGGTTACTCATTTAAGTCATGAAGTCCCAAAACCTGAGGTTTATACCTGTGCCATCATCACCTGGTACACTGTTAGGAAGAGCCTGACGTCAAGGATCCAACATGCTTTGCCGGGAGCCGGCCTCACCTGATTTCACTCCCCGTGCGCCATGGCCCAGGTGAACCCCACTGTGGGGAGTGCGGAGGCCTGGCAGGTGCCTGATGAAAGCCCGTCGCATGACGCAGGCAGAGCAGTCCACTCCCTGCCGGAGGCTGACTTGGAAGGTAACAGGTCCCCCACCCCAGGCTGTAAAGCATGGGTCGAACCATCTTAGGGCTGGAATGCTGCAAAGAAAATTTCAATCTTCCTGCCAGGCCACAGACCAAAAATGGCCCATAGACAAACAAACGCAACTGTTTGTTTTTTAAAATTAGTTGATAACAATTTTATAAAAGTTTCTTTAAAGTTAGTTTATAGCAATTTAAAAATCACCAAAGTTCACAAAAATGATTTGCTGGCCTCCAAAAAATAAGATCTGGCAACACTGGCCACAGTCAAATGGCCTTGAGAAGCAGCTGTCTTTGGCCCCTCAGAGAATCCTCTTCCCATTGAAAGCATTTTCGTACTCAGTGACTTCCCTTTCTTACCTGTTACCTACCGTGTGCCTGCGGGCAATTTACTTTGTACCCTAAGCAGAGCTTTTCTGGATTGAAGGGGTGGGGGCCTGGAGTCCCCTTTACTAGGGCCCCTCAGGCAGCTTTGCAGAAGCCTAGAATTTCCATAAACAGGTTCATTCTTTGCCTTAGAAGCTCCGTGATCTTTCCGAAAGCCTTATTTGGGCCTTTCTATTGAAAGAAGTCCAAGTGTATTGCCTTGTGAAAAGTTAGGTTAAATTATTCATAGGAAGAGCTAGTTCTTGGGGGATGTAAGCATCCTTTATTCACGGCATCAGACATCTTTTATCTCAAAGGAACTACCATCCCCAACTCTGCCAATGATGGATTCATATAACCAATACAAAGCTTACCACAAGGTCTCCTACACCCCCGAAAAACAAAGTGTCTCAGTCCACATGTGCACAAGCTCTGATAAATCTTTTCCTTCTCTAATTTTACACAATGATAGTTGTTGACCCATACCTAAAATTGAGCATGACACATATATGCTGAAGATTTAATAGTAGGTAATTACTGTGGTTTCAGAAATGGAAGGAGTGAGAGACACAGATCAATCAAAACTGGGGGCCCACATTCAGCTCCCACTTAACGGGAGTCTGGAACCCAATTTGCTTTGGCGAAGATGCCTCCTCTTTGCCCTTTGCAGGATTAGGCATTTTCCTGGCCCTTTATCACCCCCACCTGCACCACCTTACCTACAGAACAAGTCCCCTCTCCCCCCACTCCCCGCCACCAGCTGTAACCCACACTTCTTGCCATCTACACTTTACTACCACCTTTCCCTTAGTTGATATTAGCATCTATTATAGTTGGTGTTTTCTGATCCTCGGCTAACGGCTACGGTGGAGGACGTAACATACCCTTGGCACTGAGATACCAGGAAGAGCCCAGGTCCCCATCAGCAAACTGGCAGCACCCATGAGCACACGCCATGTGTCACAACATGCCAAGAGCCATCGGGATGCATACAGATGACAGTCTCCAAGGAAACACCCCTTCAAAATATTACAAAGGTCACGCTGGCAAACCTACTGGTCTCAACTGTCCTATCCGTGCCCAGCCGACTCAAGGATGAGTGTGGTGGTGAAGGAAGAAGCGGCCACGTGGAGCCTCACTAGGAGGGGATGTAAGATTTGCAAAAGCAAATGTGGTTTTGGATTTTTTAGTTATTCACTTAGACGAGCAGACTTGAGATGCCCCATGATCTGTTCACAAGATGCGAGCGGGCACCACGAGGTGGTCCATGAACAGGAGTTTCTGACTTCTCTCAGCCCGAGAGCCCAGGGGCCCACTGCTAATGTGGGGTGGGGTGGGGAGTGTCCTGAGAGGCTAGCAGGGTTTTTTTCAAGATACTGGCAGTCACTCAAGTTTCTATGGCAAAGGGTACAAAGAGATTCCGAGAGTGCATACGGTAAGGAGTTTTATTCACATCCTGAGCAGTATGATGGGGGTGATGTAAGGAACTGAGTCGAGAACTCAGTCACTGGCTAATAAGGACAGTGGACTCACGACCTGGTTTTCCCCTGGGGGCCTTCTCACACCTCCCCAGGGACTCGGTCAGGCAAAGCCCTGCACTGGACTCCACAACACCCAGCCTGTATCCCCGTGGCTGCGCCTCTCATGCTTCTTACTTACCTCACTGCGCCCTTAGGTAGCCAGGTCTTACGTTCCTGGTGCCCATCCCTAGCAGGTGCTTGTGCTCAGTACTTGCTCACCGAATGAGCAAAGAAACGCCTTGTCAGACCAGTCAGCAGCCTCACTGCCTGGAGAAGTTCATTTCACTCCCCAGCTGTATATTGTACTTCTACCTGGTGCCTCACACCTTGCTGATACTATTTAGTGAGGACCTACTGTGTGCCAGGCCTCTGTGTTAAGTGTCAGTGGGGCGAGGTCCTCCACTTTCTGGCCGTGTGCCTCTAAGGTGACAGACTTCGGCAGAGCAACACTCCTGACCTCGCCAACCCTCTCGTTCATTCCTCCCCTTGGGGGCGGGGAAGAAGAGACTTACCTAACAGAATTGGGAGGGAGGAGGGATAACCTGCTTGAATTGGTGTGACGTGGCTTCCCACAGGTCTCCTGCCTACCAGGAGGGTGCACCCTGGTCTGCCCCCCGTCCCGCAGGAAGCTGGGTGGGGCCGGCTCCTGGATCTCTGGCTCAGCCTGGGAGTGGGTGGGTCCAATTCAGGGGAAGATGGGAAATGTGCTCCATACCACATCTCACGTATCAAAGGTGTACCTTTTACACATTTTTAACATCTCTGAAATTGAGATGTATCTTTCAACCAGATGGCATGGCATAGTTTAACTGGCTGTGATATTTCTTCACGGTGCCTCTTAGAGTCAAAGGAACACACGGTAAGCAGCATTCTCCAGTCTGCCTTATGAAAGAGCTGGGATCTTGATCTCCATCTGCCCCAGAGAATTTATACCCAGCTGGCTCTAAGCACAGGAGGGGAGGAGAGGGTGTTACTGATCGCCACCCCTGCCACCCAATCGCTATCACTAAGCACTTTCTGTGGCCTGGCCTAAGCAGGTTTAAATAAAACACCTTCTCCAAACCATGAACATGAACAGCCAGGCCAGGGAGAGCAGAAGCATGAGAGAGCCGACCAAGAACAGCAAGGGCTCATGTGGTACAAGTGTGTGTGCATGTGATGTGTGTGCACATGTCTGAGCAGTGTGCATGTGGTACATGCATGCACACGTGAGGGCTCAGGCAGTGCGCCAGCCCTCCTCTGCCCACACCCCCACGCCACCCTGGGAGCCATCTCACCCCGCCTCCCTCCCTTTGCAGCCCCTCAAACTCCCCTCAATCCTCTCATCTGGCATATGCCCCCTCAGTTAAGGTCACTGTGTTGAATTCTTTCCCCCTCAAAATTCGTATGTTGAAGCCCTAACTGCCAATACCTCAGAACTTGACTGTCTTTGGAGACAGGGTCTTTACAGAGGTACTCAAGCTAAAATGAGGTCACCGGGGTAAGCCGCTGTGGACTGGCCCAACATGGCTGGTGTCATCCTAAGGGAAAGGGGAAATCTGGACACAGAGACACTCACAGAGGGAAGACGATGTGCAGACACAGGGAGAAGACAGCCACATACACGCAGAGAGGCCTGGAGCAGATCCTTCCCTATGTCCTCAGAAGGAACAGACTCTGCCGGCACCTTGGTCTCAGACTTCCGGCCTCTAGAACTATGGGACAGCAAATTCTTGTTGTTTAGCCATCTGTGCCACCTTGTTACAGCAGCCCTGGGGAACGCACACAGTCCCCAACAACATCCACCCTGACAGCCACCCTTCCCCCATCTCCTCACCTGGCTTCTCTGCATTTAACAGCAAAGCCTGCTCTTCCTCTGGCTCAGTGGCGTGACTCCATCCTGGCTTCTCTCACTGCTCCCTCGGCTTCTGTCTCTGCTCCTCTTCATCCAACTGCCCCCTAATGTCGGAGTGCCCCCAGAGTGCCTCTTCCTCCACCTGCTGGCCCAGGGCGATCTCCTTCTCACCGTGGCTTCCACTCCCACCCGCATGCAGATGACCCTCAGAGCTCTGCCTCTAGCTCACCCCGCGCCACGTTCCAGACACCCGCCCCCCAGACATCTCTGCCTGCGCACCCGCAGGACCTCAAATGCACGTCCCAAACCAAGCCGGTGGTCTCCTGCCCTCTCCTCACATCCTTGCCCAGCCTGCTACTCCCTCCCCATATACTGTCTATTTCAGGGGCTGGCACCGCCACCTGAGCGCGACCTCCTCTGGGAAACCTTCTTTGGTTTTTTGCTCCCAAACTGGGTGACATCCTTCTCTACACCTCCCGGGCTACCACCCACTCGCCCCCACGGTAACCCTGACCACATTGTCCTGTCATGTTTCCTAAACATGTCCCCCGCTAGACTGGGGGCCTTCCATGGCAGAGGCAGCCTGATTCGTGTCTACGCAGAGAGATCTCAGACACATACTCTGGAGACCACCCGCCCCACCCTGCGGCAGGGGTGGGAACACTCCCACACAACCTACTAGAAAGTAGTGAAACAACTGTCACTGAAAGAGGCACCATCTCACAGACAAGTTTTTATTACTTTGTCCTGCATATAGAACCCAAAATTATAAAAACATCTCCAGCACGAATGAAAGGAACCACCTCCCCAACCGGCCCCTCCCCTCCCTGGGTGGGCTCAGGCGGGTGTACTGGGGGGCTGCAGGCCACCTCCCACTGTCCAGTGAGTAAGTTCCATATAAAAATAGATCTGTAGGGCGCCCAGGGAGCCGTCAGCTCGCCTCACACCGGCACCGCGCAGGGCTGAGGCCTGGGACCCGGGGGCCCTGGGACCTCGCTCCAGTGGAGGGAGGTCTACCCTGGACACCGAAGTCCTGCCGACAGGGACACCTCTGCACAACAGCTGGTAGGGAAGGGGACTTGGACCTTTAGAGCGTGACCGATGGAGCTGGGGCTGGAGCTGAGGCTCCCCCCACACAAGACTGGACACTGGTCCCCACGCCGTGTCCTCCCCAGGCTTCCCAAGAGCAAGGGCTTCCCTAAAGGGCTCCTGGCCCGGGACCCTCTAGCCTTGTCAAAGGTGGAAGCAGTAGCTGGGTCTTCCCCAGTTCCCCCAGAGCCACTGAGCTGGGGCAGGGGCCCAGGAGACGGGAAGGGGGTGGGGGGACCCTAAGGCGAGGAGAGCTGCCGGGGGCCAGGCCGAAGGCACTGCTGTGAGGCACCATCCCCCACCACGGGGCGCTCCCCCAAAATGCACTGCGCCTTCCAGCCGCTGGGTGCCTTCTCAGGTTAGCCGCTCTGCTTGGGCTCCTCTTGCCCTGAGCCCTCCATCTTGGCCTGCTGAAAACTTCACCCACGCGAAGGAAAGAGCCTTCCCCCACCTTTAAGGCCCTGCTCAACTTCCAAGTCGGCTTCTCAGCCAAGAAGCCTCTCCAGGCTTCCCTCCACATACACAGGCCGAGAGAGCGTCTAGCTGCCACTGCAGCCCACCAGCCACGGACCCGAGGTCTCCTAAGGGAAGGGGCCCTTGGGGTGCTTCCTGGTGCCTGAGATCATCTCCCCACCCGGCCTAAGCCCTCCAAGGGCCGGCTCTGTGTCTCATTCACCCCTGCCCTCCAGCCCTTGGCTCCTCCTTCCACCCCAGCCAGCGCAGCCCACGCCACCGCAGTCAAACCCAGAGAGGCATGTCGTGAGGAACGGACGGACAGCCCCCATGGCCCTAGCCAGATCCGGCCGCCCCCGTCCTGTCCTGCGAAAGCTTGGCCCCATCATCACCACTGCTTTGGGGGAGCCCTTCCAGACAAGGAACCCTGGAGCCAGCTCAGTGCGCCCACTTCTGTCCAAGGCCTGCAGACGCCAGAGTGGGAGGCACTCCGTGGAGGCTGGGGGGCGGCCAGGGGACGGAGCACCCACAGGGGCTCCTCTCAGAGTCGCCCTGGCTGCCCCAGGAAAGGGTGGCGGTGTCCCAGGGCAGGACCAAGGCCTCCCTCTAGAGCCAACCTCGCCCCTGGACAGGGAGCTGGGCAACCTGGTTCTAACTCAGGCCTGTCCCTGGCTCCTCACTGGGCCTTCGTTTTTCCTGCCTGTACAGTGAGTATTGGATGAGCCAGAGAAAGAAGGTCCATCTCTGAGAGTCACTTTGTCACCGTTCCCCCAGTCTAGACAGCGAAGCTCTAGGGTTCCCCTAGGAGAAGACATCTCCCCTCATGTCCTTCCCAGGAGTCCTGGCCAGTGAGTTCATAAAGGAATGCGAAGGGGCAGCCAGGGGGACCTCAAGGGAGCACCAGGACCCCCAGCCTGAACTGTCAGCCCAAGGGCAAGGGAGGCAGAAATCAGCCCCTGAGTCTGGGGCCCCCAGGGCCCGGCCCCTGACCAGAGCACCACCTCTGCTGCCTCGGCCTCGGGACCAATGTCCAGGCAGAGCTGAGCCCAAGCACAAGGCGCTGAGGACCTGCCCCCCAGGACCCAGCAAGGTGGGCTGCCAGGCAGCTGTGGTCACTGCCGGGTCCACTGAGAGCCCAGCAGGGACACGTGCTGCCTGCTGGCCTATGGGTCTGTGGGACAATGGGGTACGCCCCGGCCCCCCAGTGGATGTGGAAGACAGAAGGGCCTGAGCCCGGTGATTTAAAGCCACAACCTTCCTCCCCACGCAGCCCCACCTCAGTGTCTGGGACCCTGCATTTCCTCCTGCTGTTCTCTCAAGGGCCCTCTCCAGGGATCTGACGCTTTTTCCAGGGGGACTGAGTCAGCCAAGATGTTCAGAGGGGGGAAATCGGAGGAGTGGGCAGCGACACGGGGGACACCGGCCCCAAGTGCGGGCAGAGAGCTCGCTTCCGCACGGATGGAGCGCAGCTTGCCCGGGGGCTTGTCAGGGCTGAGGGTCTGGAGCCCCCGGCGTCCTGGCCTGGAAGAGTGAGGACTGCTCACACCTGCACCCCGCGGCCCTGCAGCTGGAGCACGCGGACACGCAGGGCGCTGATCCCGCTGAGGAGGGCCTCCCGATGCTCCGCCGACGAGATGCCCAGGCTCACCAGGTCCCTGCGCAGACGGATGGGTCAGACCCGCCCGGCTCAGCCCCAGCTGCTGCTCTCCCTCCCTTTGCCTGGACAGGGCCCTGGGTCCCCAGACTCACTGCGCAGTCATGGCGGCCACGGCCTCCAGGCTCCCGTAGCCAGCAGCCGCGAAGCTGTCCTTGTAGCGGCCCAGGTCCAGGGCCTCCAGCCACGCGCCCACAGAGCCAAAGGAGGGGAAGGTGGAGAAGGCACGGTCCGCCAGGGGGGTGGGAGGCCTGGGGCAGAGGAGCAGCAATCCATCAACAGCAGGGATCCGGCACTCAGGCCCGGTCCCTCTCCTGAGGACAGGCCAGTTGTAAAAGGACAGGAGACTGGGAGGCAACTGGGCCTTCAGGGGAGTCCTGGCTCACACGGGTGCTACGTATGCTCAGCGCAGGTGAGCGTTCGGCACGCTCGGGCAGGTGGAGAGCAGGATGCCCCTGAGCCAGCCAAATATACGGGGAGTATCTGGAACAGTCTGGGGGTCGGACATACCTAGGACAGTTTGGGAGGCAACCCGTGTTTAGGACAACTCATACTAATTCCACTTATTTTTTTTTTTTTACTAGAGCTACAAATTAGTTAGGACTATTACCACGTATATTGATCCAATGGTCACTGTGCCTGGGATATGGATATGTGAGCAAAATCCAGGACAAGCAGAAGTGACTAAGATAGATGAAAGGTTACATGTGCCTAAGGCAGGTGGGAGAATTAGATGTATCTGGGACAGCTGGTGAGCAATTATACCTGGACAGGTGGGTTAGGAGAGCTAGGGCAGTTGTACTGGGGGCGTGGGGGAGGCCATTCACGGACAGGTGAGAGGTGAGCTGTAGCTGCTGTGGTGGGGGATGGGTGGGAATATACCTCGGACAGGCAGTCGTAGCGCACTTCGGGGGTTCTGGGTCCTGCACCATCTTGCTCAGGATGCTGTGGATCTGGGAGAACCTGGGCCGCTCGCCTGGGTCCTTCTGCCAGCAGTCAAGCATCAGTCGGTGCAGGGGGGGAGGGCAGTTCCTGGGGGGCGGCAGCCGGAAGCCATCCTCCACGGCCTTGATCACCTGGGCCATGGGGGTGAGGAGAGCAGACAAGAGGCCTTACGTCCCCCCAACACACACGTACGCGTGCGCACACACCCTCCCAAGGAAGACTTAAGTGGTGACCAGGCAGAACTAGAAGCAAATAAACAATGAAGAGGAACCTGAGGCTAGAAAGTCAAAGGTCAGGGAACTGGGGGCTGAGGTCAGAGGGCAAGAGGGTCAGAGGGCAAGGAGCTGGAGCCACAAGTCACTCACATCTTGGCCAGACATGTCCCAGTAGGGCCGCTCCCCATAGGCCATCACCTCCCACATGACAACACCGAAGCTCCACACATCGCTGGCGGAGCTGAAGTGGCCAAACTGAAGCGTCTCGGGGGCAGCCCACAGTGCCGGGCTCCGGCCGCTCTGTGGGCAGGCAGGCAGGTCAGGGGTGGGCAGGGACGACGCCCAGGCTCCCCACCCCACAGGGTCCCGGATGGAGCCCCACCTGCCATCCTCCCGGCTGCACACCGGGGGAAGGCACACAGGCTGGCCACAAGGTGATGTCCATGCTGGCACTGAGCTGGGACCGAGTGGGTGGAGAGGTGGGGTGGGGGACGCAGCGGGGAAGGGGTGGGAAGAGGGGAGACGGGGACTCCGGGGCAGTTGACAGGAAACAGAGGAGCAGGCTTGCCTGGGGGAAACGACTCCTCACCATGGTGGTGTAGACAGCCTCTGCCCGGTCCCGAGGTCCCCGCCCAAAGCCGGCAATCTTGCAGATCAAGCCACTGCTGACCAGCACCCGGCGGGCGGCCAGGCCCCGGTGAACATAGCCCATCTCCGACAGATACTTCATGGCTGACGCCAGCCCAGGCAGCAGCGCCAGCAGCTGCCCAGCCACCACCTGGCCCTCGTGCCGCTGAGGGAGAGGACGGGCTGGGGGCCAGGGCTGCACGCTCAGCTCCCCGCACGCTGTGTGACCCCAGGGAAGTCACACAGCCCTCTCTAGGCTTCCGCTTGCCCTGTGACCCATCAGATCAGCCTGGCCAGGGGCACCTTCTCAGGGAACGATGCTAATTCCAAGTCCCAACAAAGAAGAGTGAGGGACCAAAAATAACAAGTTCATTTCCACCCTCGGGGCCCACGCCACTCACCCTCAGGAAGCCGTCCAGAGCCCCGTGGCTCATATACTCAGTGACAATCATCAAGGTGCTGCCTGTGCCCAGGGACAGGAAACACACACAGGCTAAGTTGTCTGCTCCCTGCTGGACACATGCTTCCCTGTCAGGGCCCTGACCTGGGCCTAGGCAGCCAGAACCAAGGCCGCACTCCCCTAATTTTGCCACCCTCCTTCAGGTCCAGGATCCCCTAGGCTAAAGGACAAAAATGGAGGCGGACAAAGGCCAAGGTCAGGAGCTGCAACAAGTTTACTAAGAAAGATCACCCAAGGCCCCAGCTCCCTCCCACAGAGTATCACCCCAAGCCAGAGCAGTTGTTCAGGGTCAGAGGGGCCACCCGAGTCAGTGAAGAACAGCTGAGACCTTCCCTCCATGCTGGGCATTTTAGGGGCTCCCTCTCACAGCTAGGGAAGGGGCCTTGGGGCACAGAAGCACCCCAACTCCCGCCTTGTCATCCCCGCCTCCATCCCTGTGGAGCTCTGGGCCTACCTCGGGTGACAACACCCTCCAGCCGCACGATGTGGCTGTGGTCGAACTGACCCAGAGTGAGGGCCTCGGCCAGGAAGCTGAGCTTCTGGGCGTCGGAGCAGCCTTCCCTCAGCGTGTGCACGGCCACGGGGAGTCCCTGGCGGCCGGGGAGCTGCAGGCGGCCGCAGCACAGCTCCCCAAACCGCCCTGTGGGGAACAGCGCCTCAGACACCCGCCGGGGGCCGCTCCCTTGGCCAATGCGGCAGGGGGCGGGAAGGGGGTGCTGAGGACGGGCAGCTTCTGGATTGTGAGCTGCTTCTGGTCTGGGGCTCGGAGCTCTTGGGTTCAGATCAGATTAAACTGAGCACCAGCCGTGGGACATGGCGTTCCTCCTCTTTCCCTCTCCTGCCTCAGTTTCCTTCTGTGTGAAATGGGGATTCCTCCCCACCTGCCCCAGCGGAAGCTTTCAGAGCCTCAGAGAAAGGACCTTGCTCACACCAGCGCATCAGAGGCTCTTACAGCCCAGTGTGACCCAGGAAGGGTGACGATGGCACCCATTCTGCCACGCTGCCCCTTCCTGGCTCCTGCCCAGTGTCAGGGCTTAGCGTCTGGCTCCTGGTGAAAGCGGCTGCCTCCTCTGAGCACAGGGGCCAAAGGTGTGCAGACAGGAAGGGAGCAAGCCGGGAGTGGGCCGTGAGGGGCTGAGCGCCCACAGCCAGCCCAGCTTGGTGCTGAGCCCGTGAAGCCCCCATACCAGCTCGTCTGAGGCAGGCAGGTATCAGGCCTATTTCGCAGATGGGAAACTGAGACTCAGAGCAGAAGAGGGACGTGCCCCTGATCACGCAGCTCGTGCGTAATAGAGCCAGAACTAAAGCTCAGGTATGTCTGGCCCCTAGGCTTGCCAAGGTCCCTCCCTACTGCCCTGTGAAGGCCTGGGATGAAACTTTGGCCAGTGGCAGTCTGCAGAGGCCAACTCTGAACGGAGAGATCTCGGTGACCCCGGGGGCTGGGAGAAGGTAGGGAAGCAGGGTCACAGACCCTTCTGCCATCCCGCTTCCCTTGGAGCCTGGTCGGTGGGGGTGGGGCTTGGCGTGGGGTGGGGCTTCCTGTGCAGAGTGGGGACTGGGCGAAGGCGGGGCTTCTAGAATGGGGGGTGGGCAGGACTTGGGGTGGAGGCAGGCTTACAGAGTCAGAGTGGGCCTCTGGAGTGGGTGGGGCTGGGACTTCTAGGGTGGGCGGGGCGGGGCCCCAGGGAGGGCTCCCCTGGACAAGGCTTCGTGGGTGCCCAGCTTGCCTGCTCCAAGGCTCTTCTCCACTGTGACACTTTTTGCATCCAGTTCCTTGGCAAACAGGTGGACAGCCTGCAATGGGTCCCCACAGCTCTGGGGGTCCACGAACGTGCGGCGTGTCGGGACTTTGACTGGGAACACGGGGAAAGAGAAAGAGACGCCCCGAGGAAAGGGGCGTCCACAGCTGGCGGGTGGGGATATGCAATGGCAGCACGGAAGGGGCAGGAGGGGTGAGGAAGGGGGTGCCCGCCCCACCCCCAGCCTTGCCCGGACAACTCACAGTGGAAATACAGCTCCTCCTCCTCGTGGGCATCCCCTCCTCCTTTGCCATAGCTGCAGGGCCTGGGTGGGGGGTGCAGAGTCATTTCTTGAGCCCAGCTGCCCCAGCCCTCCCCATTTCACCAGCACCCACAGGGGCGCGTCTTCAAAAGGACGGCGAGGCCTGTGCCCCAGGGGAGGGGCCTTCCTATTTCGCTGGCTCGAAAGCCTCTCCCAGCAGCATCCACAGGGACTCCTAGCGCCAGGCCCAACCCCTCACCCCCATCAGCGTGCCTAGTTACTTTCACTCTGAGACACAGTGCCGCTTCTTGCCACTCCACAGGCACCCAAATCTGCACCCCTGACTTTAAGCTCTAGCTGCCAGCCCCCTCCCCGAGGCACCCTCCCCTGGGCACCCCCTCCCACCCACCCCACCCCCACTCCCACTACAGGCGAACAAAACAGAGTCCCTGCACCCGGGGCAGCGGCTGGTCTAGCCAGGAAAACCTACGGTGAGAGTTGAGAGTTAACCGCAGCCCACTCCCAGGGCCAAGCAAAGGAGAAGGGCTGTGCCCTGCGGAGCACAACATAAATGGCCCTGACCCCATCCCAGGCGCCCCCCCTGGCGGGATGGCATCCTGAGGCAGAGGCAGCTGTGGGGCCAAAGGACAAAGCTGGATTTGGGCCCCCTGAGGCCGGGCCTTGCCGGCCCAGATAAAGACTTGGGCTTTTATTCCTCACAGAGCAGAGGCCCTGGGGGATTCTGGGCAGGGGAGTGCGGAGATGCCATTTGCATTTTAGAGAGATCGTCCTAGCTGCTGCTGTTGTCCCTGTCAGCGGTGGTAGTGGCTCAGGCTCAGGCTGTGGGGTGACCATGGAGAGGGGAGTGAGAGGACTCGAGACATTTAGGTGACAGGGCCACGGGGCTTGGAGGTTGCTAGAAGGCAGAAAGGGAGCGGGAGAAGCCTTGCCCAGCAGAGTGTACATGCTGCCGTTTACCAAGACAGGGAGATGAAAAGCGCATATTTAGACACTTGAGTTTGCAGGGCCCACGGGGCGAGCAGGGACGGTCAGTGAGGAGGGAGCTGGATACGTGTGCGAAGGCGTCTGGAGTTTGGACCAGAGGTCTGCTCTGGAGACACAAGTTCGGGAGCTGTGAGAAGCGGGACTAGGAACAAGTCTGAGGACCGCCAACATTTAGAGACTGGGTAGGGAAGAGGGAAGCCAAAGAAATCACAGAAGTCAAAGGAAATAAAGGGAAATTGGCCTGGTGATATTGCAGGGACCAAGGGCAGAAGAGGCAGGGCAGGGAGAGACGCCTGGCATGGAAGGCCTGAGAAAGGGGGAGGAAGGGAGGTTGGAGGAAGATGGTCATGGTTTGGTACCAGCAGGAAAGGGGAGAAGGGCTGTCTGTCACACAGGAGGAAGGGGTCACGCAGGCCGGTCAACAGCCTGGGCTCTGGAACCTGACTGCTTCCCTGCTCCTCCACTCGGCAGCCGCAGGACTGAGGGGCTCCGTTTTCTCTTTAATAAAATCAGGATAAAGACAGCCCTGCCTGATAGCGCTGTTGCAAAAAGCTTGCGAAGCACTCAGTAATCGTTAGTTGTTATGTAGGGGGAGAGGCACATAATAAATAGTACAAGTTGTGAGAGGGAGTGGGTTCAGGTCCCAGGTAGGTGGAAGGCACCCCCTCTAGAGCCAAAGGAGGGGGATGGCTATGGAGAGAGGCCAGTGTGTAGACCCGAGGGGCTAGTGATGCAGTTCAGGAGCAGGGCAGCAGAGGTGGCTGAGGGAACAAGCTGCAAGGACAGGGAGCCTGCAGGGCAAAAGTAGAAGTGGCTCAATATTTGGGGTGGTGGCCATGTCCTTGTCAGGATGCGGGAAAGGGAGGAACAGCAGAGAAAGTCCTTGGGAATAAAGAAGTCAAGGAACCAAGCGGCCAGGAACTGGGGCTGGCCAGCCAAACTACAGCCTGGTGGCAGGACATTCCCGGAGGCGGGGGACATCCAGGAGAGGTGGGTGCAGATGAAGGCAAGGGTGCAGGGCTGCGCGGGTGGAGGAGCGGCAGAGACAAGGGAAGCCTCCCTTGGAAGACACACACACCCTGCGGTGGGATGAGCCAGGACAGACTGAGGTGGGAAAGCGGAGGGGAGGAGCCCAGTGCACAGAACAAGTACCGCAGAGACCTGGAGAGCGGGTCGTGGGTGTTAGAGATGTCGAGGACGGCTAAACTGGGACCTGCCTGCTGGAGGAGTTTGCCCCATGCCCCTCAATCAGCACCAGACCAGTGGCTCTCCCCACTTCACTGCCATTTGACTTTGAGCAGGTTTTGAAACACACCCCTCCCGACTCACTCTGCCTGCCTAGTACACCTGTCCCCGGGGGCACTCCTGGGCAGCTGCCCAGGCCCGCAGAGTCTCCAGGGGAGGTGCTCCTGGTTCACCTCTCTCTCCCTTTCTCTTTCTGCCCCCTAAGCCCCCCTGAACCTCCAAGAGCAAGAACACAATGCTCTTGGCTCCTGTCTGTGGCTGCTTTTCCAGTAGGTCCATGTAGGAACCTGCAGCTCTGTGAGGAGGGAGCCCACTCTTCCCGCCCAGCCCTCCTGAATCCCTGGCCCAGGCAGAGCCGGCTCCTCTCCAGCTCAGTCACTTTCTGTGCCTCATCCAAGGACAAACAGTCAGTGCCAAATGAATGCTCACTGCCCCTCCAGCCCACAGGCAGTTGCAGGATGCTGAGGCGTAGAGACGTGGCTCTCTGGCCTGCCTATTTCTCTCCTCCGGTCCCCACACTCAGCCCTTTGCATGCAGAATTCCCATCACCTCAAATCTTCTAAGCTCAGTCCTATCCTGGTACCTGCCTGGGGAGCCTGTGCCAGGGGGTTTCTGCTGCGTGCAAAAGGTCTGGAATCTTCTCTGAGCCAGACTCAAAAGCCACATCTTTCCCCTTTCTCTGCCCACTCTCCTGCAAGCTTCCTTCTACTGGGGGTTGGGGGTTTCTGGATTATGAGTCCCCCCACCCCTCCTCCTCCCTCCCACACACATACACACAATTAATGCCTTCCTTCCCTTGCCCGTGTTCAAGAGCCTCAGGACCCCTTGGGGGCAGGGGCTGGGGGCCTCTGAGCGCCTCAGGAGAATCCTAATCACACTGGAGCAGCCACAGCTTGATTCCATCCTCAGTGATGCCTTCTGACATTTAATGAGTTAAGGAGCTAAATCCCCTTCATCCCAGAGCGGCTGAGCTAGCTGCAGAGCTGGCTGCCGCAGGAGCAGCGAGTGGGGGAGGGGCTGGGACTCCACCAGCCAGGCCTGTATCTACACAGCAGTGTGCTTGCATGTGCAAATCTGTGTGTGCACGAATGCTGGTATGGATGTTGGTGCCTGTGAGCACTGGGACACACCTCACCAGGGGTCAGCCAGGCTGCGACCAGCCACCTACCTCCTCCAAATGGCCAGCACGCTCATCACAGAGCCCAGGACAAGGATGGCTGAGATGGTCACCACGGTGACGACCACTGCGGGGCTCTGGTCCCTGGAGCCTGGGGCAGCTGGGAGGAAAAGCAGGAGGTTGCGGCTGGCAGAGGGCCAGGCCGCTGGGTAAGTGTCCTTAGCCCACAGCAGGATTCCCGCAGCACCTCTGCCTCCCAGCAGCGGAAGGGATCAAGGCTGTCCCATCAAACACAATGGCGCCTGGGGCTTCCTCTTCGTCTGGGGCCAGCGCTCCTCCCCGGCAGCCCAGCTCTGAGAGAGAGGAGCCAGGGTCCAGAGAGGCAGGCCTGGGACTCCCTTTTTGCCTTTCAGCTGGACAATGAAGGACTTAAGGTAGCTCCGCAGGGGGAATGGCCTCTTGTCTGAGCTCCCAAGCACCAAGCAAGACCGTTCCCCACCAATAGTAACAAAGCTAAACATTTAACGCACCCTTACTCCATTCAAGACACTATGCCATGTGCCTTAACTACATGGTCCTGTTTCATCATTGCAACAAGCCAGTAAGGTGTGATTGTCTCTATTCTTTAGCTGAGGAAGCTGACACTGAGAAAAGTTGTGTCATTTGCTCAAGGTCACACAGCAAATAAATAGTGAACCTAAATTTTGCACTGGATTCCAAAAGCCTCTGCTCTGGGTTATTTCACTAAGGGAGAGGTCTAGAGGACCCCGGCTTTCAGCCTCCCCGTCCATCCATCCGTCCATCCATCCAATGGTACTGGGCCGGCACTGGGGAGGAAGCAATGAATGAGTCAGAACCCCTGCCCCGGAGGCGTGTACAAACCACTGGGAAAGACAGAAACAAAAACTTAACTGTAGAATGAAAAAAGAAACAGAAATGAGCAGAGCTGAGCAGAGCTGAGCAGAAGAACAGTCATTTCTTCCTAAAGGCTTCACAAAAGTGATGGGATATCACGTCCAAGATTAGGTTACAAGAGACTGGCTTCTGCCTTGGGTGCCCTCTGGCTCACTCACAGTCTCTAAAAGAACGTAGCTGCTGTGTCAGGAGTAGACCTATGGAGAAGCCCACGGGGCATGCCTCCATCGGAGAGCCAGCAGGAGCCCGAGGAGGAAACTGAGCCTCCCCGTTAGGCTCTGAGATGACCGCAACCCCAGAGGACACCTTGATTGCAGCCTTGTGGGAGACGCTGAGTCAAGTGGCCCCCCGTTAGCTGCACCCCTATCCCTGACCCACAAAAAGCCCCATGAGATAACAAATGCTTATTTTCAGCTGCTAAGCTTTGGGGGCAATTTGTTATGCAACAACAGAGTATTGAAGCATGCATGGTCTTTTATTATGATCCTGATTTGGGGTCACCCCTCACTGGAAAATAAATGCTGGACAGATTGGGAGATCCATCACACCCCCACCCCCAGCCAGGGCCACCACAAAGGGGGCCGGGGAGCTGAGCAGGAGCCACGAGCCAACAAAGCACCAAATGACTGGAAGTCATCAGTCCCTGCCTCCACCACACTGACTCCATCCAAACCCAGGAGCCTTTGTTCAGAGGGCTTCCTCTGCCCAAAATGCCATCCCCGCCCATCTCCACACATTCACACCTCCCTGCCTTCAAGACAGGGCTCTAATCTCCTTTTGCCAGCACCTGGCTGAGGTCTGGCATAGACAGGCATTCGAGCAAGAAGTGCTGTCTTCATTCCCAGACCTTCAACTCCCCCAACATTTTATCTCCCCCCTCCCTTTGGGCTCAGAGCTCTTCCTATCTTGGATTAGACTCATGTAGCAGGTTGGAAAGAATTATTATCTTGACAGCTGGTGCCAGAATGCCTCTTAGGGGGAAATGCCTTTGTCCAGGAAAATACTTTCATGAGCTGCTTGGGATAGATAGAGGTGAGACCCCGAGGGCTGGGTTAGCAGGAGGAGAAACCACAAAACAGGAAGCTAACTGTTCTCCATGCATCCTGAAAGGGAGTTTGGGGGTGGGTGGGAGAAGAGGAACCAGGGAAGGGGAGCGCAGGGGGTTGCTGGTAGGACAAAGCTGTGGAGAAGCCAGAGCCATTTTAGCATCAGGATATCTAATGTTCAGCTTTTGTTTTGTTTTGGTAACAGCTTTACTGAGAGAGTATTCACACGCCATACAATTCACCATTGAAAGCGTACCATTCTCGTTTTGTTTTGTTGATTGCCGCAGTGCAACCCAACCTTCAGTGAGGTCTGTGGCATACTCTAAGGCCTAGTGGAGAAAGTGACAGTGTCCCACGTTTGGGTCCATATCATGGCAGAGAGAAAGACGCAGAATAGGGACAAGAATTCAGTGATCAAAGCAAGAGGTTACCACAGGACAAAAACTCTCCCCAAAGAAATAGCAGGAATCTTGGAGAGGGCACAGGATGTCCTCACGAGACAGGGGCTAGGTCCTGAGAGGCAGAGAGCCACGAGCTGAGACCTGGGGCAGAGGTGCTCGTGAGCTCCTCCAGCACAGGTAGCCCCGCTAATTCATGTCACTGAACATGTCTCAGTCCGTGGATTCCAAATTCATCAGTTAATTAAGTTGTCATTAAACTGCTCTGCAGGCTCCCTTAATTACACAGATAATCAGCCCCCACCAGCCCCCTCCGGTTCGTCTCCCCGTACCAGCTTCTCCCACCCAGGCCCACCAGTGAAGCTCACTTACCCTCCCCCGGGGTCTGTACTTCAATGCTGGGGTTGAAGCTCTGGGTCTCCCAGGAGGGACCCGGGGAAGCTGCCCGGACCTGAAAGACGTAGCGAGTCGCTGGCTTCAGGTTGGTGACGGTGACCGCAGGCGCCGCTGTCTTCACTGTGGAATAAGTCTGCTCACTCTGACCCTGGGGAGGGACCAAGAAATGAGACCTAGACCCAGGGCCAGACCCACACTCCTGGGAGAATGATGGGGGAAAAGGAGGAGGGAGGCAGGAGGGTACCCTCAGGCGGAAGAAGCTGACTCTAACATCGTGGGGGATTCCGCAGGCTTCCTCCAAAGGATCCCCAACCCCATCCTCAGATTGTGATGCCAGCTGAATTACAGAAAAGATTCTGGTTTGGATGTCAACTACAGATGAGGGACTATAAACCTGTACGCAGATCACAGCCCCGTTGCTGTCCTGCAGAGATCTCCTTAGCATGGCTTCCGTGTAAAATCTCATTGTGATCTTCCTTAGCCTAATCCGTGCCTTCGAATCTTATAGAATCATAAGTTACATAAGGCTATTTTAATTTTCTAAATCCCTACGGTGAACATAGGTTCATAATTAAAAATGCATTAAAATTTCACTTGAAATTTTATAAAGTTGGGGTAGTAGGATGTCCACACCCAGTGTGCCTGGGAGGAGGGCTGACCTGCTGAAAAGCTAACTTTGATTTTGCTTTCCACTGCTGTAGCATGATGCCCTTCTGCCTGTGGGTGCCTCCTGGGGAGAAGGTGGAAGAAATGCCCGCCTTGCCCATCAACCTCCTCTTCTTCTCCCCACGCTTGACCCTCACAGAAGTAAACAGGCCTTGGCATGCTACAATCTTATTAAGGTAATAAAAGGGCACTGGTTTCAGGGGGTAGAAGGACACCAAGTTCCACAAGGATGGATGGGTGGGTGGACGCCTCATCTCACGCTGGCATAGTGCCTCTCTCCAGCCCAGCCGGGTCTCAGAGAATGCCCTCCTGGGGCTTTGCGCCGGTTGGTAACTAATTGTGATGGCGTTTAGAGCCCAGATTGCTGATCACGGGGGGAGTGGAGTTGGGGTTTACTTAAGCAAAGCTGCATGGACCAGCAGGAACACTCTGTGTTTTTACTATTATTTTTAATGATGTTACCTATCCTTTCCATCAGTAAGATTATAATAATAATTCACACATTCACAGTTCTGGAGAGGTGACTGTTAAACATTTACCAGCACGCCCCGGAGGCCCAGCGGACCACCTGACCTAGCGATGTGCTCCGACAGCCATGCATTTCTGTAAAATCTGAGATAATATAATATTCTGCATTATCCTTCTTTTTTTAAAAAGATTTCATTCATTTATCTTTACAGAAAGGGAAAGGGAGGGAGAAAGAGAGGGAGAGAAACATGAACGTGCGGTTTTCTCTCACGTGCCCACAACCAGGCATCTGGCCCGCAACCCAGGCGCGTGCCCTGACTGGGAATCCAACCCGCGACGCTTTGTTTCGCAGGCCGGCACTTGGTCCACTGAGCCGCACCAGCCAGGGCTGCCTTTTTTTTTTTTTTTTTTTTCTTAAAAAGGGTTTTACAAATCGTATGTCTATGATTCGGGCACAGAAAAGCTGGATCTGCCCCCAGAGAAAGCTCTTTTGTCAACTGTAATCACCGGGCAGCAGCGGTGAAAGTGAGGATGATGGCTAGTGATGAACAGAGACTTGGGGGAGAGAGGAGGAGCAGGGGAGTCCACGGCGTGCAAGGGACACGAAGGGAGCTGCAGCCTGGAAATCTGCGTGGGAGGCCAGTGGGTTGCTTAGAAAGGAAGGAACGGCTTTTGTTGGGAGGAGATGGTGAAGAAGGGGAAGCAGATGGGCAAGGGGGACGTCAACTGGGAATGCAATGCGAGGCTCCTCCCAGACCCTGACTCACCTTCTCGTAGTAGCGGATCTCGTACTCTGTGCTGTTGGCCCCAAGGGCTCCAGAGGGGATGGGCTCCCTCCATGACAGGGACACACTCTGGGGTTCCACTCGGTCCCTGCGAATCTCATTCTCCTCCCAGGGCCCTGAAAGGAAGTAATGTGGGATTTTCAACCAGCTGCGGGGCAAGGCCAAGGGGCTGGAAGGGTCGGGCTGGAAGGGTCGGGCTTGTGGGGACTGGGGACGGGGCTAGGGAAGGTTTGGGGGCGTGGCCTAATGGATGTGGGTGGGGCACTGGGCTCCTGAAGGGCGGGGCCTGAGGGGTAGAGCGTGAGAGACCAGAGGAAAGCGAGGCCTCTGTCACCCCCACACACAGCTCTCCACTTCAGTGGCTCCTAGCGGGTAAAGCGCCAGGCCGCCTGCTGCGTGCCCATCCCCTACACTCTAGCTTCCCTCAGGGTGGCTGGTTCTGATCCCCCAGTCTCTTTCTACATTTTCTGTGGTTTAGAGACATTAGAGTATAAGAGGCAGGAAGACCAGCTCCTTAATTATCCAAATGATCTGGTCAAGAGGTAATATACTCAACATACTAGAAATAAAGAAAAGCTACCCCAACATAATAAAAGCCACATCTGAAAAGACCACAGCCAACATCTTACTCAACAGTGAAAGACTGAAAGCTTTCCCTCTAAGATCAAGAACAAGATAAGGATGTCTACTCTTGCCACTTTGATTCAATGTAGTATTGATAGTCCTGGCCAGAGCAATTAGGCAAGAAAAAGGAATAAAAGAAATCCAGACTGGAATGGAAGAAGGAAAATAATCTCACTCTACAGGCGACGTGATCTTATATATAGAAAACCCGAAAGACTCTACAAAAAAAAAAAACTATTAGAACTAATAAACAAATACAGCAAAGCTGCAGAATACAAAATCAACACACAAAAGTCAATGGCATTTCGTGTAGGGCACATCCCTGAGTTGCAGGCCAGGTCCCCAGCAGGGGGAGCGCGAAACGCAACCACACCCTGAAGTGTTTCACCTTTTTTCTCCCTCCCTTTCCCTCTCTAAAAATTAATTAATTAATTAAAAACAACAACAACTGCATTTCTATATACCAACAATGAATAGCCTGAAAAGGATATTAAGAAAAAATGCTTAATTTACAATAACATTAAAAAGAATAAAATACTCAGGAATAAACTTAATGTTGATGGAGAACATTAAAAAAAAAGCAGGTACTCATGCCTGAACTAAGTCAGGGACCACACCAGGCTACTGGGGAAAGATCAGGACTTTTCTTCAGTGTGTTGAGCCCAGGGGTTTCTGAGAGAGGACGCCAGAGACGCAGCTGGGTAAGCGGTTCCAGGGCTCACAAAAGGTGTCTGAGAGGAAGGTAGAGACCCAAGAGCCATCGGAAAGTGATTGGATGAAACTGCCCAGAAAGAGACAAAGAAAAGCTTTTAGGAAATAAGCCCAAGAAACAACACTTCAGAGGCAGGCGAAGGAAGAGGGCATTGAAAAGGAGGAGCCAAAGAGGTCGGAGGAAAACCAAGAGCCATGGAGGTCACAGAAGCCCCCAGAAGGGGAATATTTAAGAAGCTTCTCTCCCGACACTTCCAGTAACTAGCTATGGGTCCGTGAGCAAGAGCCTCGGTTTCCTCATGCACAGAATGGACACAATGGTGACAGGTCACAGGCCTGCTGTCAGAATTTTATGAAGTAAGGCATATGAGGAAAGTAAGCACAATACTGACACAGAGCGACTACTTGAAAGGCTGCCAACAAGAGGGGCTAGTGGCCATCAGTGTCACATGCTAAGAAGAGACGGGGGTAAGATGATGATCCCAAGTGCCCTCTGGCTTTAATATGGAGGTTCCTAGTGACTTCAGGGGGTTAAAGGGAAGTTGATGTCAGGGGGTGAGGGGCCCGGAAAGCGGAGACAGAACACATGGAGCTTGCTCTTTGAAACATGTGTTAACATGGCTTTTAAATGGTACCCAAGTAGGAGCTCCAGCTCTGGTTTTTGTCGAATTTCAGTTAAAACAGAGATGAAAAAAAGAGTCGAAAACCTAGAACACCGCAAACTAGTCTTGACAGCTGACTGCCAGATGGGGGAGGGGCAGGGGGAGGAGAGAGGCATCTCTCTACCTGTGATAAAGCCAGTGGGACGCGATTGTAGTGAACCCCAGGCTAAGCTGCCCACAGAGTGACATTGCCTCCCAGCCTAAAAATAATTTGAAAGTTCCTGTATCCTTCCTCTGTCTGACCCTTAAAAAATAGCAAGGTCTTTGTCAACTGGACAATGCACAACCATCACTCCACTGCATAGCTGCTTTTGAGGGAAAGTGCTCGTCCTTGTCCCCATGGAGTGCCTCTCAGCCGAAATCCACTCAGAGACGGCAGCTCCCAGAAAAGATGGGATGCAAAGGGGGCAGAGCGATGAAGTATCCTAGGAGGTGGTACAGTCCCTTATAGGTACAGATGGACGGCACAGGTAGGAAGAGGCTAGGAATGTCATTTTTAAAAACTACATTTGTTGAAAGCATCAGATGGCCGGGACATAGAGGTAAGAGAAGGTTCCATTTCAGCCCCACGGAGATACATTAGCTGAAAGCCTGATAAATCCTGAGAACAGAACTAAAAACGGAACCCAAGCACCTGCTCTCCCACCGCAGATTTGCGATGAGATTCACCCAGCACCCACGTGGGGCCAAGAGTGCAGCAGACACCACTGGAAACCCACGCAACAGGGGTGTCCCTCTCCCCTGACGGCTGAGTGCAATTTTTGATTCAGGATCTAGTTAGTGTCTCCCCCCAGATGACGCAGGTTAATTCTGATTGTTCTAAGACATCTGGGGGCACTCATTCCCTTTGACAATGACTGAGTTAGGGTTGGACTTGCAATTCAATTCTGGCCAACAAAAGAAGTCAGCTAGGAGGAGAGGGATTCTGGAAAAGGTTTCTTGCTCTGAAAAAGATACCTACAAGGAAGACACAGTTCATTTCCTGCTCCAGACGGTAAGGATGTGAGGTCTGCAGCCAACTTACCGCCACGAAGGGGCCAGCCTGTGTGAAAAGGATGGCAGAGTGGACAGATGGAAAGAACTGGGGACCGTGAGGACACTGTTGAGCTGCTGAGCTAACCACGCTCTAACTCGACTCTCTTAGGTAAACTAAGAAATCATTTAAATCAAATATCTGTTGGATTGAGACTTACTGTCACTTGCAACTGAAAGCCTTACAACTGATCCAAAAGACAACTCACACATCTTGTTCTTTCCCCCCAAACACCAGCTATTTCATTGTTCAAGAACAAGTAAACAGCAAACACTAAAACACTGGGCATATGAAAAATATTTCTGAAGAAGCGAACAGAATTATTCGGAAGATTCAGGAGGGGCAGACCTTTAAGTGTGATTTAGTATGACAGAGGAACGAGTAAGGAGACTGTCTGGCATCTTCAAGAAGGTGAAAGAAAACAGTTTCCACAAAATAGGAGCAGAAGGCATGAAAAGAAAATGGGTGGGGAAGAAAAGAAAGAAGATGAGATGAGTTAAAAGTGGAGATAATGAGAAAGGTTTGTGGGGAAACTAAAAGTGCATCAGCAAAATTGAAATATTTTTTTAAAAATTCATTACAAGTGTAAGGAATTTTAACAAAATCAGAAGCAGAATGGGAAACTTAAACCTCTCAATCTTTGGAACAAGTAGACTATAAAAAGAAAATAGACTTGAAATATATATAAAGGAGATTAGGGGGAGGTAAAGGAGAGTAAAGGGGGGATTAATGATGATGGAAGGAAACTTGACTCAGGGCAGTGAACAAACAATACAATATACAGACGAGGTATTACAGAATTGTACACCTGAAACCTGTAGAATTTTATTAACCAATGTCACCCCAATAAATTCAACAAAAAAGAAAAAAGAAAGGGGAGGGGAGAGGGGGACACTACATAACAAAAATACTACATATGTTTTTCACCAAAAAACTGCGAGAACTGTTCAATGAGTTCAGTAAAGTGGCAGGATACAAAATAAATATTCAGAAATTAGTTGCATCCTTATACACCAATAATGAACTATCAGAAAGAGAAACAAAGAAAACAATCCCATTTACAATTGCACAAAAAAAAAATCTAGGAATAAATTTAACCAAGGAGGTAAAAGACCTAGACTTGAGAAATTATAAAACAGTAAAGAAATAAATTAAAGAAGATAGAAATAAATGGAAGCATATGCCATGCTCATGGACAGGAAGAGCTGACATCATTAAAATGTCCATACTCCCCAAAGCAATCCACAGATGCAACTCAATTCCTATCAAAATACCCAAAATGGTATTTTTCACAAAAATTTAATAATCCAAGCATTTATATGGCACCACAAAGATCCTGAATAGCCACAGCAAAATTTATAAAGAACTCACACTATTCAATATCAAAAAAAACAAACAATCCAATTGAAAAATGGGCAGAGGACCTGAACTTCTCCAGAGGACAGAGGACCTACAGATGGCCTATAGACATATGCAAACATGCTACACATCACTAATCATCACAGAAATGCAAATAAAATCCATAATGACATATCACCTCACACCTGTGAGAATGGCTACCATCAATAAATCAACAAACAACAAGAGTGCGAGTGCACTGTTAGTGGGAATGCAGACTGGTGCAGCCACTATGGGAAACAGTATGGAGGTTCCTCAAAAAATTAAAAATAGAACGGCCTTATGATCCAGCAAATTCCACTTCTGGATATATATACAAAGAAATCAAAAGCACTTATTTGAAAAAAGGTATGCACCCCCGTATTCACTGCAGCATTATTTACAACAGCCAAGATATACAAGCAACCCGAGTCCCCATCAATAGACGAGTGGATAAAAATGCTGCGGTACATGCACGCAGCATTACTAGGATATTACTAGGTCACACACACAGCATTACTAGGCCATAAAAAAAGATGAAATCTTACCATTTGCAACAAAATGGATGGACCTAGATAGTATTATGCTAAGTGAAATAAGTCAGACAAAGAAAGACAAATACCATATAATTTCATTCATATGTAGAATCTAAAGAACAAAACAAACAAATAAAACAAGAACAGATTCATAGATACAGAGAACAAACTGGTGGTTGCCAGAGGGGCTGGTGAAGAAGGTGAAGGGATTAAGAAGTACAAATTGATAATAACAAAATAGTGATAAGGACATAAAATACAGCACAGGGAATATAGTCAATAATATTGTAATAACTATGTGTGCTGCTAGGTGGGTTTTAAATATTGGGGTACTTTTTTAAAATTTTATTTATTTTTTAGAGAGGTGAAGGGAGGGAGAAAGAGAGGGAGAGAAACATCAATGTGTGGTTGCCTCTCACGCACCCCGACTGGGGACCTGGCCCGCAACCCAGGTGTGTGCCCTGACTGGGAATCAAATCGGTGTCCCTTTGGTTCACAGGCTCATGCTCAATCTGCTGAACCACACCAGCCTGAGCTAAATAGTGGGATACTTTAAAGATTGACACTTACAGCAAACTTTCCCCTCCCAAAATGGTACAGCTCCCAGAGAGTTACCCAAGTAGTTTTGCAAGCCTTCAAAGAATGTATAATTGTGTTACTTAAATTGTTCAGAGGAGAAAAAAGAAGAGCTTATTTCTGATGCTTTTTCCAAGGCCAGAATTACCATACTGCCAAAACCTGACAAAAAACACAATAAAAAAACACTACAAAAATCTCTCTTATGGATGTAGATGGACAAAAATATTAAAATTCAAACAAATTCAGCAAAATATTAAAAGAATAATGCAATTATATCCAGTAGGGTATCATCTAAGAATGTAAAGAGAGTTCACATTGAAAAATCCATTAATAGAATTCATCATACCAATAGATCAAAGGAGGGGAAAACATGCGGTCATCTTGAAAGATGCTTAAGAGGCATTTTATATAATTAACATCCATTCCTGATTTTTTAAAAAATTCACTAAAACGTGGAAGCATTATAGAGCCAAGGGGCTTTGGTGGGAGACAGCCCTGAATGCAAAGATGGGTGTCAACTTACTAGCTGATTGACCTCAGACAATTCACGTGGCCTCTCAGACCTCAGTTTCATTGTTTGAAAAATGATGATCAGTCCTTTTAATGAGTTAATATAGAAAATGATATTGCACAGTATCAAACATAGAGCAGCACTCAACCAGTGGATGTTTAGTATTTTTATTAATAAGTAAAAATAAAGAGTATTTCCCTATTTCTAAATTCACCTCTATCAAAACAATGGGACTGCTAATATGAAATACCATATAAAATATTGTATATAGTATTATACAAAAGGGACTTTTTAGCAGATAGTTCTAGGTACAGAGATAGACACAAAAAAAATGTGGAAGGATATACTCCAAGATATTAACAGCTTTTTTAATCTCTGGGTAATGGAATTATGGGTGCTTTTTTCCCATACTGAATTTTTTAATGTAAATGCAATAGAAAAAGTTAAATCACAACAGAGATTGTAAAAAACCAAAACTGTTGTTCCAGAAAACCAGACAAATTGGGCAATCTCTCCCGAAAGGCAGAGGAAAGGGATTAAGAGCTAAAAATGATAAAGGAAGTGACAAGATTTGATAATCAGAAAATGGATGTACAACCTAAGGCTTAGAGAGATTCTCAAGAGAGATACTAGAGCTACCAGAAGTTCTGGTCAAAGCAATAACTAAAATATTTTTTCCAGGAATAAAAAAGAAAAAAAAGGTGTGATCAAAAGTTTTACCATATTCCAGCCAAAGTCAATGAAAAGAGAGTGATACTGGTTAAATTTTACTTTCATGAGTAAGTTAATAATTATACACACATCTGTGTGTCTTTGTGTGTATGTATGTATATGTATATATATATATCGATATATATATATATATATATGTCTCTCCAAGATAAATATCTCTGTATCTCCAAGTTACTTACAAAAGAATGAAAATTACCCAGGCCTCGGACTTTCTTCAGTTACAGCTACCAGCGAGAGGGAAGCTGAGTGACAAACCAATTATATCTTCTCAGATATGAAAAGACAGAAACCATACCACTTATCCTTCTTGCAAAGGATACATGAAGGTGAGCCCCAGCTGAATAAGAGACAAATCAAAAGTAATTTCAAGAATGAGGAAAGTGTAGTGTAAAAGGGTGGTAGGTCTTTATTTATTCATCTCCGTTCCAGGCTCAGACATGTGACTGCTAGGTATTGACCAGCGGATTCTACCACTCCTGCAACCGGACCCTACGTGCTTCCTTGCTCTTTTCCAGGACCAGGAAAGAGGTTGACCAATGTGGCAAAAGCCTGGGGTAGGCTGACTGATGGAGGATCCCTCTATGACAGAAAAGGAAGTATGATTCTGCTTCCTACTGATTTATTTTTTTTCATATAGGGAGGACTAAAGACAGAGGAACATTCCACCTCTTTTCTCCCTGGAAAGGCAGAGGCCAGAGAACGGCAGAGTTGGGTGTAGGGCAAAGACTTCCTGCGCAGTCAGGAGACAGGATGTGCCCACCAGCTCCCACCCACTCTCTCCTTTTATTTTATTTTATATATTGATTTTAGAGAGAGCGCCTCTTTCTTAAAATTTTATTTTATATATTGATTCGAGAGAGAGAAACCTTGATGTGTTGTTCCACTTACGCAGGCATTCACTCGTTGCTCGTCCCAGGCGCCCTGGCCTACCCTGGGCGGACTGCGCTACCGTGGTGCAGCGGGATGGCGCTACAACCAATTGGGAAACCCGGCCAGGGCCTCCACCGACTCTCTTTAAAGACCCCATCCTCTTCGGCCAGCGGCAAGGAGTCCGCGGCAACCTCATTCCCTCCCCCTGGTCTTCCAGAAGGGGTTTGATCCTCGGTGGGGATTACCGAGAATTAGGGATTTGGGGGGGTCACTTCGTCTCCTGGAGAGACGGTGGGCGCTTGTTTGCGGCGGCGTTGGCATCGATTGTGGCTTCTCTGAGGTGGCTGCGGGCCGTGGGGAAGATCCTGGGGAGGACGGGAGGCGGCCTCGGGAGGGCGCAGGGTGTGGAAGGGGACCGGCGCGCACAGAGGTCCCGGCACGCGGGCAGCCTTACCCCCGGGCCCGGTGGAGACCGTGACCTGCGCGTAGGTGGCTCCTGCGGCGGCCGCCGGGCCGGAGACGCCGTTGAGCGCCGCCACGCGCACGGTGTAGCGCGCCCCGGGCCGCAGGTGGAGCAGCGTGGCGGCGCGCTCGCGGAGTCCGGCCTGGCGCGGCACGAAGGCCACGCGTGGCTCGCAGGGCTCGCAGGCGCCCTCTGGGCCCTCGCGGCCGCAGCGCAGGCACAGCAGCGAGTAGGTCACGTCGGAGCGGCCGCCCGAGTCGGCCGGCGGCAACCAGCGCAGCCTGAGCGCCAGCGGCGAGCGGCTCAGGCTGTACTGCAGGTCCCGCGGCGCGGACGGCGGCCCTGGGGCGGCACAGGGTGCGCGCGCCGTCAGGGTGGGGCGAAGCTGGGCGGGCGGGCGCGCGAGGGGGCGGCACGGGGCAGGGGTCACAGAGGGGCCAGAGACGGGGGCGTCGGGAGTGGGATGTGGGAGTGGGGCGCCGCCAATGAGGGGGTGGGCGGAGGTTAGTGAGGGGACGAGGATGGGAGAATGGGGACCCAGAGCAAAGTGTGAGCGGTGTGAGCCCACCTCCCAGCCGGAGGGTGAGGCGGGGTCGGGGCGGATGGGGGCCGTCCACTCGGTGACCGGCCTGGAAGCCCAGCCTCATCCCTCTGTGGGGATTCTCCCTGTTTTTCCAACCCAAAGCCCTGCCCCCCGCCCACCCAGGCTCCCCTCCCTCCAGCCGTCGAGCCTGCCTTTCCCCTCCCCAGTGCGGAGCCCCCGCCCTCACCAGCCCTTTGGCCCGACTTTCTGGACCGCCCCTCCCCGCCCTCCCTAATGCAGTGCGGACGGGGACTCACGGGTGCAGGAGGCCCAGGGCGGGTCGGTGGGCGAGCGCGCGTAGCTGTCCAGGCACGCGCAGAACGTGGAGGCGTTTTCCAGGGCCCGGCTGTGCTCCGGGCAAGGGGAGCAGAGGGGCCGCCGCGGGGACACCTTGTAAAACCCTGGGGGACAGGCTGCGAGAAGGGGCCGTGTGAGAAAGAGGGGGCTCCTCCACGGCTTCTTTCTCCCCCACTGTCCTGCCTGCCCTCCTTAGGGTGAGGGTTATCTCTTCTAATTGTGGTGGGGAAAGCGGGGGGTCTCAGCTACTCCAGCACTGCCCTATGGGGTGGAAGCTCCCGACTGAACAACCCCACACTACTTAACCTTTCCTTAGTAAGAGCTTAATGTGAGTTAGAACACTGGAGTGTTTTCCTTCTGGAAGTCCTTTTAATCCTCACAACGACCTGTGAGGTCTGTGCTTTCTCCCCATTTTAAAAATGAGGGCATTATGGCTCAGAGCGGTTAAGTAACTTGCCCAGTATCCCACACTTAGTACACGGTGGGATTCCAACCCCAGCAGACTGGTTCCAGAGCCACAGTGCCCGCAGGCAGAAAATGAGCCACACTTTGCAGTTGCGATGTGAAAACATAAGAGAGGTGCCTCCACCCTTACCAAGGGACACACCGACACCCACATACTCCCAGACACACGGACACTCTGACACACACGTTGTCAAAGCTCATCCTCCCACCACTCTTTGGGATTAATACTTCCTAAATCCTCAAATCACACACTTGGCTCCAGTTTGAAAGCGGGTCCAGCCAGGTGGAGGGCAGGGGAATGGAGAAGAGGGAGGGACAGCGAAGTTTCCCTGATTCTAGACTTGGCACCTCCTCAGTTACTTTGCTTCTCTCCCCTCAGCCAGAACACAGACTTGTTAGAGCACAGGCTTTTATGACTAAACAACCTAGATTTGCAGCTAAGTTGCACCAGTTATTTGCTGTGCGGCCTCAGACAAGTCGGTTGACCTCTCTGAGCCTTGTGTAGAATACCTCAAGAAGGTTGTTGGAGGATTAACTGAGATAAAACGTGTAAACTGCTTAGCCAAGTAGAGACAACATTTACACAGTAATGCTAGTAATTACTGTTCCTCCATCACAAACCTGAAGTGAAAACTGCTACACACCCACTTTAAGAAAGTTCCACCAGGTGGGCCAGGGAAGGAGCCAGTGGCTCCCAGCAACTTCCTCCCAGAGCCTGGGTGGTTCTCACCTTATTCCTTGGTTCCACCAGGATTTCTCGGGTCTCTCTGTAATTTAGCTGGTTCCAGAAGGCTGGCTGCTCTCCAGCCTCAAGAAGACATAGTACAGAGGAAGGGATAGAGACTAGCCCCTGGGTAGAACTTTCAGCTTGCCTGGGAGAAGGGGGAAGAGCTGAAGGTTTCTGTCATCTGGAAGGCTTAGTCTTGGGAGGGTCCGTCTTGCCTAGAACCCAGGGCGACCCAGCACTGGCTCAGGGCTTCAGCAGCCCAGGAGCCTTTGGAAGTCTCTGCTTCAGAGCAAAGCATGGGACCCCCTGACTCTGCGGTCTGTGGTCTGGTGAGCAGCGCTGGCCCCAGCTGGGACTCAGAAGTCCCGGGTTCCAGTGTTAGCTCTGGCACTTCCTTTGCCTCTCTGGCCTCAAGGAATCCTCAGTCAAATAAAAACAGCCATGGCCTGCACATCTCCGTTGTGAAGTGAGAGAGGCAATCTGTGTGCAGGGTCTCACGGCTGTAGGGAAAGGAACGCCGGAAGCTCCCTTTCTCTGCATGTGCGTGGGCAGGTGTCCCAGAGGCGAGTGTGCATGTCACAGACAGCACTGGTTCTCTGTTGGAGAGGCTTTGTTTAGAAGAGGTTTGCGTTCAGGGCAGACTCGGGAAGGGACTCCTGACTGCCAGTCCCTCCCTCCCTTCCTCAAGGTCAGAGTCAGAATTTCAGAGGCCGTCTAGTTCCACTGGCCGAATCCTACACAACTGTCTTAGTGGGAGCCGCCCTCTCCTGAGGCTGCCTCTGCTGAGCGACAACGGCAGTGAGAAAGTGCTGCCTGATATAGGGCCCCCATCAGCCTCCCTATCTGTAATCCCCCTCGTGCCACCCCCTCACAGGGTCTCAGTGTGTCCCGTGGAGCCTTAAAGGACATCTGCTCCAAGGCATTTTATAGAGATCTGAAGACACAGGTCATACATCCTGATCTTCTTCCCAAGTCTTTCAATAATTTCCTAGTGACTGGGGGAGGGGAAAGAAGAATCGAGACCACTGAGGAGAAACAAAAAGGAGAGGGAACGTCTTTGCTGTGCTTCCATATCTACCTGTCTTTAAAGAGGGACAGGCACTTGGCCACAGAAGGCACTTGAAAGGCTTTGAAACCCTCCTATAGCTCCGCACTGCCATCAGCCCACCCATGCCACACCGAACTCTTCCCTTCTCACCTCTGGGACTTGTCCTAAAATGTCTTACACTCTTTCTCTCCTGGCAAACTCCTAAGCTTTTCCAAACCCAAGTTCAAAATAATACCTGCCTGTGAAGATTTCCCTGGCCGATTGCTTAGCTCCCTACTCCCCAAGGTAGGGCTGATGCCATTACAAGTGGCCTTTGGTCTCAGCCTAGGGTGACGGAACCCAGCACAGCTCCAGGGTGGGACAGGGTTTCTGAGTGTGTTGAGTGTGCGTTTGTCTGTGCGACTGCCCAAAGCATGGACCTCCCCCTCCCCCTCCAGCCCTGAGCCATTCATTCAATATATTTTTTAGGCATCTACCATGAGCCAGGAGCTGTTCTAGGCTCTGGAGGTACAACAGTGAATAAAACAGACCGAGATCCTATGATCCACTGATACAAATGCCCTCCTTCCACCTTCTAGGAAGACAAGACGCCATCAGTTGGTAATTCCCTCAAGGCCTGGCCATCAAATCCACAAACACCTCCATCTACCCCATCTTCTCTCTCGTTCCTTCCTTCCTTCCTTCCAAGACTGGTGGATCCTTCACTCCAGGCCCCACCTTCGCAGACTGCATTCCACCAGCCACCTAATCTCCACACTCACACACAGCTCCTTCTCTCCTGGCTCTTCCCACGGCAGAACGTGCGAGTGGAGCAGTAAAAGTCGTCCATTGAGGGTGCAGGCAGCAAGGCACTGCCTACAAAGTGCCTAAAAACAATAAAACTGAGTGAAGCATGGTCTGCTTTTATTAGCAATATGTGTCAGCAATTCTAACCCACATCAGTAATAAAATACTTCTTCCCCCTGAGGCAGGCGGCTCCCACCACACCCTCCTTGGCACCTCACTGGCTCCTTCATCGTATGATCAAGGCTCTCCCATCTACAGTAAACATCCACCGTCAACCCACACATGTCCTCAAGATACGACCCCCTCTTCTCCCCTTTCAGATCCAGCCTTCTGGAGAGTTGTTCACATTCTGACTTTAGCTCCTCAGCTTCCTTCATCCTTCAACCTGCCACAACTGGTCTCTCCATCGCTCAGCGGAGACTGCTGTCACCAAGAAGACGCTGTCCAATCCTTGCCTCGCTTGACTGCTCCCCAACGCTATAGGCCTTTCCCTCCCAGACACTTCCATCTCCCTTGGCAGCCAGGAATTCACAGTCTCCAACCTCTGACCACTGCCTTTCTTAAGGGCTCCATTTCTTCTGCTTCCCTTTCAATATCGCTGTTCTGTGAGACTTTATTATTGGCCCTCTTGCTTCTTACCCCACGCATTCTCCTTGGTCTGTCCCAACCACAACCACAGTTTCAAATAGCACCTATCTCTCTGTTGCTGAGCTCCTTTCTAGCTGCCTCTACTTGAATGCACCATGGACACAATAAATTCAATATGTTCATCCATGTCCTGTGTTCTCCACCCCAGTGTATGGCCCTCTCTGTCCATTCAGTTCCCCAGAAGCACAGGAATCAAAGAGGACCCCTTTCTCCTCCTGTGCCACATGGTTACAAAGGGGTGTGGATGCTATCTCATTACCATAACCATCCTCATCTCTCAATGACCTCTGCTACTACCTCAGTTCAGACCTTGTGCTCTCCCTCCTGAACCATTGCATTGTTCTCCTTCCTCAGCTTCTGGCCTCTAATTCTTCCTTCTCTAGTCCTTTCTTCTTGATCACCACTTGAGTGAGCTTTTGAAAATACAAATCTGAACATGTTAGATCCCTCCTTCAAATGTTCCCCAATGGTCCAAAGCATAAAGTCTAAGCCCTTTATCTCAACATTCAAGACCCCTCATGATTTTCCCCACCCCACCAGCTCCATCACCCCTCCCACCCGCAGATGCCCTCTGCTCTGGTCACGCTGACTTGTCTAGCCCCAGCCACGCTACATTCTCTCCTGCCCCCATGCTTCTGCACACAATCTCTTAACTCGGAATGCTCTTAGCTGCCCGAAAGAAAGGCCTTCTCACCGTCTCTCTCCACCCTTAGAATTGGGTTCTCCCTTCTCCTAGCTCCCCCCCCTCTCCGTTGATACTTATCACACCCCATGGTAAACACTTATTCACTTGATACATTTCCATTGGGCACCTACCATATATACCATATCCTGTTCCAGACATGGGAGCTGCTGAGACCAATATGACCCATTGCCAGAGCTCAAGAAGTTTCTAGTCCAGTGTGGAAACACACACAAGTAGAACATTGCATACCATGGGGTAGGTGCAGAAATAGAGGTTGCAGTAGGTGCTGGAGAGCATAGAGGTAGATCCTAACTCCACCTGGAGAGCTCAGGAAGGTTCATGTCTCCAAATCCCTTACTAAGCCCTAAGTTCCCCCAGGGAAGAGATGGTGACATTTATCTGTATACATGCCATAAACCCTTTATAAATGCAGATGTTATGTTCTCAGTTCGTAATGAATGCATGATTGAATGAAGAAATGAGAGCAAGTTTCCTCGCTTCCTCTCTGATCTTCCCACCACTGTGTTAATTCCTCTATTAGAGCATATATCGCCCTGTTGTGATTTTTAAATTTAGACTAGGAGCTTCTTAAGAGACTATGCCTCATTCATTTCTGTTGTCCTGGCACCCAGAAAATGGCATGGCTTAAAAAAACAACCACAAGACTTTATCTTTCCCCATTAAGTGTATACATCCACACCTCTTCCTTACTCTCAGTCTTCAGAGCCACAAATATGGAAGAGAAAGAGAGGTCTGTTCCTGGTGCCACCATAGAACCCCCAACACAGAGGGCCTCCCCCAGGGAGCACAGTGACTCTCCGGTTCCGAGAGTTGGGTGGGACATTAGCGGTCGTCCAGGACAATTCGCCAGTCTCTCTCTCTCCTGCCCTGCCAGCCTCTGACTTGCATGTTGTCAGGGTCCGGCAGCCCATTCTCCATAATGTAACCAGTCCCACTCGCCCAGTGACTCTCAACCTTTCCGTCTCATGGCCACACACACTAATTACTAAAATCCTATGGCACCCCAAAAATATATTTATTGCTGATCAGACCCCCCCCAAATAGGTATATTTTTTTATTCATTCACACCAGATGGCTAGTGTGTTGGCTGTTGTCCTTTTTTTTTTTTTTTAAATAATTTAGGGGGGAAGAGGTCAGTGCCCCTGACTAAATAGTCAGGTATTGCATGCTTTAAAATCCCCGTGGCACACCAGTGTGCCTCTGGGGGCAGTTCCTGTGGCACACAGGTTGAAAATCGCTGCGCTAGCCCATAGCTAGTACGGCGGGGCTGCTGCAGAATTATTCCTTATGCATAGGGGAGGCACCACAGTGTAGTAGAGAGAGCTTGACAGTTGGGGAAATCTGGATCCAAATCCTAGTTTCCCGTCTCCTAACGTTGCAAGCAAGGGGTTAACCTCTCTGAGCCTCTGTTTCCTTCCTCATTTGCGAAACAGAGATAATGAACAAATTATCTCTGTTTTATTGCCATGAACAAATGAGGGGGCCTGTGTGAGTGCGTATCCTAGTGTCTGAAATACAGACGCCTGATGTCCCCTTATATGGAGTTAAATTCACCTCCTACGAACTTCACTCCTTGGTCTCAGCTGGACCCACTGGAAGCTCCACACAAGTTCAGGACTTCGGGGCTCCACAGCCCGCGGCTTCACCACTCCCTTCCTGCCTGTTTCCCCTACGGCACTCTCTCTCCCAGCTGCCACCTGGGCGCTACGCTCCCACGCCACACCCCCGGGTTCGCTGGATACCTTCACAGATGTCGCCGCGTTCCTGAAATCCCGCACTGCAGCTGCAACGGCCCACGGGCACCAGCCATTCGCCGTCCGCGCCGCAGTGCATGCGCGGGGGGCTGCCGGGCTCCCCTTCGGAGTGCGCCACGCACGTGCCGGTCACCTCCACCAGCGTGGAGAAGGCGCTCTCGGCCGCGGTGGCTGGGAACGCCGCCAGGCCCCGCACCGTGGCCCGGCACTGCTTGTAGTAGACGCGCACAGACACCAGCGCCACGCATGCGCCCACGTCCTGGAAGGCCAGGTGGAAGCCCCGCCGGCTGAGGGGACCGATCTCGCGCACCTCGGTGTTCAGCTTCATCTTGCGCTCGCCCAGGTCGCCCTGAGTGAAGCTTTCGTCCGCTGCGATAGTGTCGATCTTGCGGGGCCGGCTGCTGCCTGGGCGGGGATGCCCGCGGCCCAGGTCGGCCTCGGTTTCCAGGTAGTAGACGTTGAAAGTCTCCTTGCAGGTGCCCGCGGCGCCGGGGATGCTGCTGCAGTCGCGCAATGTAAACTGCAGCTCCACGAAGATGCGCTGCCCGCGGCCGCGGCTGATCCAGCCAGTCTGCAACCAGTTGTCCTGGTTGGGCTCCAGCACGTTGCACACCTGGTACGTGCGGATGGGACGGTCGTGCTCGTCCACGCCGCTGATCTCCTCCCACTGAGGAGGAACAAAGATGTGGGCAGCTCAGGGCGAAGGCGCCCACAGTAGATAGAGCCCTGGCGGTGGCGCAGGCTGAAAACCTCCTACCCCGTCATTTCACATTCTCCTCTCTCGCCTACCCCTCGTGGCCCCCATCACTCGCTATACAGATCCCTGAAATTATAAGATGCAAAGCCAGGAGAAACGTTGGAGACAACTGAGTCCAATTTTTCATTTTATAGATGGGGAAACTGAGGCTCCAGAGAGGGACTTGACTAGGTATACACGTGGAGTTGGGAACAGAGGTAGGGAGACATGGTGCCTGGAGCCTTTTGCTGCCCACCCAGTGCCCTTTCTATGATACCAAGCTACTGTCACATGGCCACATCTCCCCACTCCGACCCTGCTTCCAAGCCGTTTTTAGGATTCCAAGCCTTGTTTGTTCTATCAATCCATCAATCAAGAACACTGCTTAGAGGACCTACTGTGTGCAAGGCACTGTCCAGCATGGCTCCATCCAGAGGTCATATTCTAATCCTAGGCACAGCCAGTCCTCTCCTCATGCATGCTTTTTATTACATTTATTTACTTATTTTTGACTGTATGACTTGCAACTCAACATTTTCTAATAAGTACCTCTGGCTTGAAGTCAGGGCTGCTGCAGACCACATGCTCTGAGGAGCGTTGTGATCTGATGGAACCAGGGGGAGCTAAAGGGAATGAGTCCTGGACCACCACAGGATCCTCGTGATGGGGAGGGGAAAGGTTTACACTTACCCCATTGCTCGGCAATGCAGTCCAGCCCAACTCAGCCTGGGAGGCTTTGGAATCCAGGAGGATGACTGGGGGAGAAGAGAACAGAGATGGCAGAAGGCCAGAAGGTCAGGACGGTGGACCCTTTGGTGAGTTCCCTGTAAATTCACTACTTGAACAGATGGTGAATATGACAAAGGATACAGACAGGTTTTTTCCCACTCCATACCTCCCCAGGAGGGTGTGGGAGTAGCTCAAGTCCAGAGACAGGCAGCGACATGATTAGGGAAATAGCCTGTATTAGTTTCCTGTGGCGGCTGTGACAAATTACCACAATTTGGTGGCTTAAAACAGCAGAAATTTATTCTCTTAGAGTGCTGGAGGCCAGAAGTTGGGAATCAGTTTCATGGGCCTAAAGTCAGGGTGCCAGAAAGATGGGTTCCTTCTGAATGTTCAGAGGGGAGAAGCTATTTCCTTGACTCCTTCAGCTTCTAGTGGTAACCTGGATTCCTTGGCTTGTGGCCCCTCCTCCATTTTCAAAGCACACCCAGTCTCTGCTTCTGTCATCACATTGCCTTCTTCCCTGGCTCTGGCTCCTCCTGCATCCTATTTATAAGGACCATTGCAATTACACCAGGCCCATCCAAATAACTCAGGATAATCTCTCCATCTCAAGATCCTTACTTATATCTGGAAAGTCATTTGCCATTTAAGATAGCATCCACGGGTGGGGGGATTAGGATGTGGACATGTCGGGAGGAGTCATTGTTCAGCCTGCCACAGAGTCTATGGCAAGTACTCTAAGGCCGGCTATAACGTTGTGGGGTGGCATTGTCAGTGACCCCCCAGCATCCTCCGTTTTCCTAAATTATAACTGAACATCAAGAAGAGGGAGAGAGAGAGTGTATCAGAGGATCCCTGTATACAGCCAGAATCCATGCAGACTCAGGGGCTCTTCTGAGGTCTGGGGTCACTAGGGATAGAGGGGACTTGAACATTTTTACTTGACTTCTAGGGCCTCTGTGGCAAACAAAGTGGAGATGTCTTCTTAGCAGCAGGGGAAATAAAAATCTCTCATTTCCTCAGCCAGCCCCTTTCCCAGGGCCTGTCACCTCCACTGCCTTTGAAAGAATGTCAGTGGTCCTTTTATATATAAAAACCACGACTCCTCCTGCACCAAAGAGGCTTAGAGTCATTTTCCCCCAGGAGGCATCGGCCCAGAAGTCTGAACTCTGCTCTCAGAATCAGTCCCAGAGAAGCACGGGTTTGGACAGCACAGCAGCAGCTCAGAGGCAGGAGTCCAGGCCATCGCCAAATCTTGGAAGATCACTCATCTGGAGCTTAAGCAAGGGGACAGGGCTCCGAAGTGAAGGTCTCTAAGAGGGTTGGCCCCAAAGGCATCAGAGACAGTGGGCAGGACCGCCAACAGCATCCGGATTTCAGTATTACAGACAGCACATCCGAAATTGCATATTGGAAAGTGTCAGAAATCCTGCGCCCCGACCAGCCTCGCGGTTGAAGCCTCAAATTCCAACTCCTCAACATTTTGCACCTGGATATGATGCCTCTGGATTCAACTGAACGTACAGCTCCCCCAAATTCAGAATCAGAGGCAGGGCTCGGGCTCCGATACCGCGGGCAGCCGCAAACCCGACAGCGCGGACCGCTCCGGGTAGTCTCTGCTCCGAATTCAGCACTGCGGTGCGGACAGCTCCCGGATCAGCACGTCGGGCAGCTCCTGGATCCAGCTCCCACCCCCGAAGCTCCATCCACCACCAGCATTCCACCTCCAGTTGGCTGCACAGTGGTCCCCTAGCTCCCGCTGTTCGGGCTCCATCCCGTCCCCCTGTACTCCGATCTCACCTCCGCATCTCCCTTCTCCTCTGCTCTCTTCCTCTCCCCGCCCCCACACCTCCCACCTCCCACCTCCAATGGTTCAGCCTGTCCGTCTCACCGGCCCCTGGACCGCCGCCTCTGGCTCCCACGGTTCCTGGTTTCTTTCTTCCCCAGCCTCTCAGGTCTCCAACCCCCCGAGCTTCTCAATGTCCCTCTCTTCTCCATTGCTTAGCCACCTTTTTCTCTGTCTCTCCAGTTCTTTTGCTTTTCGCTGCCCGCATGCTTCACACCCCAGTACAGACTCCAGTCTCTGCATAGATTCCACCAGCGCTCCAGCTCTTCAGCCCCTATCTTTTGGCATCCCAGGCTCCAAGAACAGCCGCCAGTCTCCTCACCTTCCTCGGCGGTCCCGGGCCTCCCTGGTCCCAAAAGCAACGCGAGAGAAAGTGGCATCAGGCAAACGAGCAGGCGCCGAGGATGTGGGCCCTCGCCGGTCTCCATGGTCCGCAGATCAAGCTGTCAGTGCGGCGGCGGCGGCTCAAGCCGCGCCAGCCCGGGCCCGGCTGAGCAGCGCCCCCAGACCCCAGCACCAGCGAGGGGAGGGATCTCGTCGGTGACCGTCAGCCATGAAAGCCAATCACGAGGCACGGCCGCTGGAGCTCCCCCAATCCCCGCCAGCAGGCGGTGGGAGGGGTGGAGTTTCGCCGGCCAGGGGCGGAACAGCGAACTGGAGGGGGAAAGGAAGGGGTCCCTCCAATCTTCAAACCTTGGGGGTGGGGCAGTCCTGAGCGCTGGCTGGACTCCTGGGGAAGGGGGTGAGCTGGTGTCCGTGACCCTGAGCGCGGAACCTCAGCCTCTCATTACTGGGAAGTAGAGAATGTGGGCGTGGCTCAAGAAGGGGCGAAACTCGGGGAGTCCGCGACACTTGGAGCCTCTGCGCTAGCCTGGCAGGGCTCTCGTTCCCAGGACTTGCAGGGTTTCTGATGTCCTGCTCCCAGGCTCTGGGAGCTCCTCCATCTCCCAGCCCTTGGCTTCCTCAGCGTCTGCGGCTCCCGGTGACTCAGGGCTCGATCCCGCCCCCTTGTCTCCCCGCCCTCCACACACACACACACACACACACACACACACACACACACACACACGCTGGCAGGAGGAAGGGGCCAAGTCTACCCCTGGAAGCTGCTCGCGAAAGGCGAGCAAAGTGGGAAAGAGTCCCACCCGGCCAGCAATGCTTCCGAACCTGGGAAGCCATGTGGATGCCGGGATGGGGCGGTGGTAGATTTTGCATGTACGATAGATTTCTCAGATTCTTGCTCTTGCTGCCGGGACGCAGGCAGCACTGGCCACAACCAACCGCGGCCCCCGGTCTGCTCAGAGCCTGGGGGTCCCTTTTCCCCTTTTGATCACCTCTCTCCGTCCACCGCCGGGGACTGATGAGGAGTGCCGCGGCCCGGACTACGAGGCGTCTGGGAGGGAGGCGGAGCGATCCTCGCCGAGTTCGACCAGCGCCGAAGAAGCCGCAAGGAAACGTGGAACACGACCTCTATCTAGTGAAGGTCATTTATGTGCAAGCTGAGGGTTTAAGGCGTTGGTGTGGGAAGGGCCGGGGCCCTCCAGGGCGAGGGAGGCGGCTATTGAGCGCCACCATCTGGGCTGCACTTGAAAGGAGAGAGCTCCACCCACCCTGTGGCTTTTCGGAGCCCTTTTCTTGGGGCAACCCAAGCCCTGTCCCTTTCGCAGCTGAAGCAGTCCTGAGAACGAATGTGAGTCCTGTGTCTACGTGACCTGTGTGGCCCGAGTGTCTGTGTATTTTGTATGTGTGTATTCCTCACCCCTCCAGCCAACGGTTACTGGGCCCCACGCTCTGCGCCGAGGGCGCGCGAGTCAAGGGTCCTGTCTCTGCCACAGTCCGCACTTCCCTGAGCACCGCGAGTGGTGAAATTTTCTGGCAGGGTAGACCCCTAGCCATTCACAAGCTGCTTTCATGTGTCATTTCTGTATGTGTGTATGCGTGTGTGTTGTACGTTTACGAGCACACTTGCTGGCTCACAGACAGGTTTGCTGGGCAGTAGCGATAGCCGCGGCTGGGAGGAATTGGAGTCCCCTGCCTGTAGATAGAAAGGTCGTCAGGGCGGGCTGGGGCTCCGACTCCGCTGGAGGCTGAAGCCCGCCGAGCAAGCCGAAGGAGGTTGGCGTCTGGCCAGTCCCTGGATGCTGACAGGGGCCTCTGAAGTCAGATCTGCCTGAAGGGCTCTTACACCCCCACCTCCTTCCCATCTTCATTCTCCTCACGCTCGCTTTTCTCCCCCCGCCCCACCCCCAGCCTTGGGAGATGGTATTTTTAGAAGCTGCTTAGAGACCCAGGACTCCTTTTATTTCAAAATGAGTCTTCACTCCATCACTCTTCACCCCTCTCTTCAAAATCAGGTCCCATCCCCGTTGCAGTCTCTAAGGCACCAGCTACGGCATCTTACCTGAGCTCCAGGGATTTCAGTGCAGAGGCTGTAACCCTTGGTGCTAAAACAAAATAGAGACTCCCTGTAAGCTTCACAAGGGTCGTTTCTGAGCCAAACCTCCAGGGGAAATTCCTGGGGGGAAGTCATATTGGATGCCCCAGAAGCCCCTGGTTGTCGGGAGTCTGGTTCCCATCCCCTTACACCTGCAGGCGCGTCGGGGGAATAGCCAGGTCTAGACCCTTGGAATGGGGGAGAGAAGAGAAAAAGATGTAGTGAAATAAGACTTGTCTTTCTTTCTCTGAACAATTCATTTATGACAAAAACAAAACAGAGAAGCCCCAGAGTGTGCAGATATATGCAAAGCAGCTGGATCTGAATACGAGTTGCTCCAAGGTGGGACTCTCCTCTACCAGGATGCTGTAGAATAGACACCTCGTGGAGAAATTCACAAGTGCCTTAGAAGGAAGCTAAGCCATGGTTTGCTGTGACCGTTCCGTGCTGGGGGCAGTCACCCGAGGGCCAGGTTAGATCCCTCCCTGAAATAGTGGGCTTGGGGAGTGTGGGGGGGGGGCGGTGAAGAGTGTGTGCACAGGGATGAAGGATGAGTTTTGTGGCCATGGTGCTGAACCCGCCAGAGTCCAGATCCTCCATTTTCTTTCTTTTTCTAAAGATTTTATTTATTTATTCATTTATTTATTTGAGAGAGGGAAAGGGAAGGAGAAAGAGAAGCATATGACAGAAACATTGATTGCCTCTCACATGCCCCCATCCAGGAACATGGCCTGCAACCCAAGCAAGTGTCCTGGCTGGGAACTGAACCGGTGACCTTTTGGATCACAGGCCAGTGCCCAGTTCACTGAGTCACACCAGCCAGGGCTATATCCTCCATGTTCAACTGGACTTGGGACATCTCTGCTACTGAGCTCTGATCCTTGGCCCGGGGCCTGCTGCCTACTGCTCTGGCCTATAATCAATATCCAGTGGTTGGAGTCTCCAGAAGACATGCAGCCTTACTCCCTAGGGTAGGAGTGGAGGGGCCTGGAACCAATGCAGAAACTCCTGTTTTCTCTTCTACTCTTTCCAGACCCCATCTGAGATGGGATGTAAGGGATATTTCTCCCTCCTCCTACCTCACTGTCTCTAAGGTAATGGGGAAGAACACCAAAAAATTATAAGCCATCTTCCATGGAGCAGATCAAACTTTACCGCGAACCCCATCACCAAGTTACCGAAAGTTACAAACCTAGGGGCTGAAAATTTGGTCTCTTTCCTTTGCACAGATTCAGAAAGTACATTAAGCCTGGTAGGACAGGATGCGTCACCTCCTCCATGGGGAAGACTAAGCTTGTTTCAGAGAACTCAGGGCCAAGCCCTGATCTCCAGAAAGAGGACAGAGAGGGAGCGAAGGGCAATGGGGAGCCCTACCGCTCAAGCGACATCTCCAATGTGTCTTTTCCCTCTTATTCCATCTCTCACTCCCTAGCCTCAGCAGGGGCATGTCTCAGCAGGCACATGAACTCTGAGAAAAAATACCTAGCGTGAATTCTTCCCCTCCCCCTTATAAACAGCTTTATTCACTTTTAAGAATCATGCAGCACTTCATAAATGTTCCATCCTTGATGCTCCCACTGTACCGTGTCCACGAGTGTAACTCCAGGGAGCGAGAGGGGTATGCAGGTGGCACAATAGCGCGCGCGAGCGCGCGCGCGCACACACACACACACACACACACACACGGTGTGCAGAGCCTCAGGCAACGTGAGCAACAAGCATGCCCACCTCAGGTGGACTGGACACTAACTCTCTCAGGTGAGGTGGTGCAACGTGTGTGGGGCCCGGCCCAGAAGACGTCCCCACAGGGGCATGAACTCTGGTGGGATGGAACTGGGGCGGGGAAGGAAAAGGACTCTGTGGTGAAGCCAGGGTCCCCACACCACCTGAGGCCACGGGAACACAGGCCTGAGCATGGTGGGAAGCAGTCACAAGCCTCCAGCCAGGGGGACTTCTTTCCTAAAACAAGAGACTCACTGGCAAAAGTAAGATGGAGGTTATAAACAAATGTTTAAACTGTATTTTTCTAAGATAAAAGACATGCAAAACATTTCATTTATTGACTTTGAAAAGAAGCAAACTTCTAGACTATCAAACACAACATAGACTCAATGAGCCTCTATTTCCTCCTCTGTAAACTAAGAATGAATATATTTTTCAGAGTTAACGTGAGGTCAGAATATAATTTATATATGGCCCAACACAGTGCTTGGCACATAGTTCTGGTATGTTTTATTATTCAGCTCCATGGTTAATTAAGATAAAAAAAAAACAGAAAAAAAGGGAAAGGATAAAGGAAGATTAGGTGGTGATGCAGGAAAAGGGAGAGAGAGAATTAGAGAAACAGTCATAGAAGAAAAGACAGAATGAGGGAAAGAGACCGCTGTAACAGAAGAATGTGGCTAGAAAGCAAGGAGCCTGAAGGGAATGCGTTTAAAGAGACAGGAATATGGCCAGCTGCCAAGTGGCCTCAGAGGTGACACCTTGGTGAATTCATCATAGCCCAAGCTCGTAAACTGGACTTAACAGTACTGAGAGACAGCCTATACATTGGGGCATTGGGAAGTAGATCATACTCAGCTCCTATCCTGCTACTGGACCCAAAGAAGCAATGTACGAATGTACGATGAGAAACTGAACTGCCAAAGGGCCAGAACGCTCACACTGCCGTGTCCAGCAAAGTCCTCCCCTGCAGGAAACTGTGCATGAGAAGCCAATCTCTGGTGTGAAGGCTGCTCCGAGGTTGGATGGTTTCAATCCTTGTGCCCCCAAATCCTGAATAGGAATGAACGTGCCACGGGCCCGGGAGTGACGGTACTGAGGGCCGGGGTGGGAATGGGGCCATCAACACGTGCTTCTCTGGCTCTTTTTTTTTTTTTAATCTTAGTTCTATTTCTGAGCAGCCAACTTCATGATTAAAGCAGTCCCTTTCAAATTTAATTCCCGAATAGAAACTGATCAAAATATCATAAGTAAAAATGAAAATACCCATTCATTCCACTCTACACAGTCGTTTCAAAATTTAAATCATGTCAATAGATTGCTATACATGCTTCATGATATTTTCTACACACACACACACACACCCACACACACCCCTCTACGGAAAGTAAAAATGTCTGTGGCGAGGTAAACAATGTTGACTACCCTGATTCCTTTCCCTCTCCTATTTTTTGTTGCTGAGAAATCCCCAATTTTGTTCAAATGATCATCTACTGTAACCCTATGCTCAGAGAAGACAATGCTATCCCCAAGGTCAGGGATGAGTAAAGATTGATATTGGCTAGTCATTTTCAGCCCATCCCGTGTCTCGGGGTCAGCGTAGGCATGGGTATGTGGCACCACCCTGGCTTTCTGAATTGGAGATTCTAGAAAAAGTGTTTTCTCCTGATAAAAGAGATGCGTGAGAGGCACCACCCACTCCTTCTCTGAGTGTCGGTGTCGGCCTCTGACAGCGGGACAGGCTGCAGCCATCCTGACAGTGGGCGCGGGGGAGGGGGTGAGAAAGGCACGAACACCGGGGGACAGGAGTCACGGAGACCACTCTGGGGTCTGTCTGCCACAGACAGAAATATTTATTTACTTATACTTTTTAATAAATCAATTCTTATTTTCAATTGATTTTATAGAGAGAGATAGGAAGGGAGTGGGGAGAAAGAGTGAGAAACACTGATTTGTTGTTCTACTTATTTATGCATTCACTGGTTCATTCTTCTATGTGCCCTGATAAGGGATCGAACCACCAACCTTGGTGTATTGGGATTATGATGTAACCAACTGAGCTACCCAGACAGGACTACAGACAGAAATATTTAAACCTACCTTTAAACCTGGGGAAGTGGTTATTGGACGGATGGAAACATCTCCCAAGGATGAACCAAACACCTGGCAGAAAATGGAGCTGGGTCCAGAAGTGGTCAGATACTGAGGCATCTGCTCTGTCCTTTTTAAAAAAACCTTCCTGCGTGCTTTTTCTCTTTCTTCCTAGGGCCTAATTCCTCTGGTTCCTTCTTCTTTCAGCTTAGTTGCTGAACTTTCCTCTTTGTAGACAGAGGGCTCACCTCAGCCTGCGTGTAGCCTCTGCCTCCTTATAGCTCTGATCTGCCCGTGACCTTGGCTTGTGATGTTGTCCACTCTTAGGCTCTGCATAACCTTTCAACTTACCTTCTCACAGAGAATTTTGACAAAGTCTTGAGGGAAGACTCTAATTGCCTAGCTTGCGTCGGATTGATCCTGGCTCAAAAAGCTGGGGTTAGGGGAGCAGGATCCCATGCTGTGAGGATGGCCACTTACGCAGGGGTCTGTGAATGAACAGGAACCCAATTCATGCCTTTTATTTCATTCCGTTGCATTAAGCTGGTCAGCAGCAAGCGGAAGTGATTATGTTTGCCAGAGGCCTGCCTGAATTGCTACTGTGGTCATTGTGACATTTGTAGGACGGGTAGGGATGGGGTGGGGAACAAGGCAGTGTGCTGTGCAAGCAGCGCTCATTTGTGAGCAGCGGGCAAAATAGATCGGCCAGGGCAAGGGGTGGAGTCAAGGGTGGTATTATCAAGCTTTGCTTGGTACCCCAGAGGCCTGAGAGTTTAGAGAAGCATCTTCATTTGGGCCTCAGTAAGACAGTTACACCAGATCATCTCTAGGGGCCCTTCCAGTCCCAATGTCTATAACTTCTATTATTATAAGATTGATATGGCGGACAGGGGGTATATAGAAAAAGAGAGCGATAATGTTCTGCAAGTAGTCTCAACATGATTTGGTTACCATTCGGATACTGGGAATAAAAAAGTGCACCGGTAGTGACTAAAGTTTGAATACGGGTGCCTGAGAGATTAGGACAGTGGGTTGCGGAAGTGACAGTAAACTGTGCAAGGGAAAATTCTAGTTGAGACACATTTCTGCCCCCAACTTGCTGTTCCCTCTGCCTGGAACTCTCTTCCTCCGAACGTCTTCATGGTTTCCTTCCTCCTCTCTGCCTTCCGGTCCCCCTCGCAGTGAGGTCTTCCTTGACCAACCAACTAAAAACGGCACAGCCTCCCCGCGCCACACTCCCTCTCGCTGCTCCGGCTTCGCTTCACTCGGGGGCATTCTTCGTCATCTGACCACTCCGCTTTATTCACGGGTTCGTAGACGTTCTCCTATGGGAACTGCGTAGAAAACAGTGTTCCGAGGAGTGTTATAGGTGTGTTGGAGGGTTTAGGAGAAGCAACTAATAAGAAAATAAAGGGAGAAAAAGGGAATTGTTAACCCAGGAGAAACAGAAATTGGACAAGAAAGGAAATGTAATCATAGTTTACACTTGGCTAAACAATGAAAACATTATGCAGTATGACGTATCCACTAGAGACTTAACCTAAAATAATGATACAGTCACACAGGGGCAAAGAAAGGGAAGAATTGGGAGGTGTTTATGTGTCAGGAGATCTACCCATGTCGGTCCTTCTTCAGATACCTGTCCTGGGGTGTCTTCCTGCTCCTATCAAGGCAGCCTGCTCTTTGAACTTGCATAACGATCATCCTGAGGCTCCCCCACAAGCTTTTCTTCTGTGTTAACCATTTGTTAAAAACCAGAACACAAGTTTCTCCTCATCTTTTTTACTTGCCTCCTTATTCTATCCTTTGGTGGTTTCCTGAGAAAGAAGGCATAGGAGGAAAAAAATTGTGACCTTGTATACTTAAAAATGTCTTTATTCTCTCCTTACACTTTAAAAACTGGTTATAGAATCCTAGCTTCAAAATGATTTTCCCTCAGAATTTTGGAGGCAGTTCTCCTGTCTTCTCGTTTCCAGTGCCATTCTATTTCCAAATTCTTGGTATGTGACTTTTTTCCCCCCCTCAAAAGCTTTTTGGATCTTCTCTTTGCTTTCAAAATCTTTTTCTTTTTAAAGATTTTATTTATTTTTTAGAGAGGGGGAAGGGAGAGAGAAAGACAGGGAGAGAAACATCAATGTGAGAAATACATCGATCGGTTGCTTCTCACACGCTCCCAACTGCAGACCTGGCCCACAGCCTATGTGCCCTGACTGGGAATCAAACCAGCAACCCTTTGGTTAGCAGGCCGGTTCTCAAGCAATGGAGCCACACCAGCCAGGGCCCTCTCCCCCTTTTCTATAGCACTTTGTTCTTCTTTGATGAATATAACATCTCTGGCATATTAGACGATAGTATTTTGTTGTTTGCTTATTTTATTTGGCCTGCTCCGTCATTTCTGTTTCCTCTGATCTAGTCACTCTTGCTCTCTTGCTTTCTTTTCTGTTTGTTTGCTTCTATTATCTCTGCCTTTCATGGAAGAGGTTTTCACTAAATGTCTCGCAATCATTGGCTGGTTATTTATGTTTCGAGGGAAGCACTAGAGAGCTCATTGCAAGATCTGAATGACAAACACAACAGAAACAGAAACAGAAACAGCAACAGCAACAGATGCAAGTGAACACATTTACGGTTGCCAGATGGGAGGGGGCTGGGGGAATGGGTGAAAAAGGTGATGGGAGTAAGAAGTTACAAAATAGTCACAGGGATGTAAAGTACAGGTGGGTACTAGAATGATCAGGGAGCTCACTTCGTAGACTATGTAATTGTCTAACCACTATGCTCTACACCTAAAAAAAAATACATATTTTAATGCAAGGGCAAATTTGCTGACTCATGTATTTCACTCTGGACTGATCAGGCAGTAAGCTGACTTTTCAGTGTGTATAAGGCTTTTTCTCAAGGGTCTTTCCTTTTCTCCAGAGATGACTCATTCAGACTTGTGCTTGGAAGGAAGCTTTCTAGGGTCTGCACTATTTATTGTTCATTAAGCTTATTGGTGTTCTTTCTCCTGGATTTCAACATGGTGCCTCACCTTGCCCTCTGTTGGTGCCTGGTGCCCCATCAGGAGGCTCTCGTTCCACTTTTCCAGACTAAATCTGCCATCTCCTGCCACAGTAAGGGAAGGAGGACTCTCAAAGTAATGAAAAAAAAGAGAGGCATAGACTCTCGGCAGATAAGAGAGACATTTTTGCCTGTTTGCCCAATCCCCACTTCCTCCCTTCTTTCTGACTTCATTCTCCTTCTCTGAATGGCCTGGCAAGGGATTGGCTTAAGCATGAGCCCATGATACCGTTCTGGCCAATGAGAAGTGATGGGAAGTCAGCTGAGAGCTTCTGGAAGAGTTTATCTCACTCTTTAAAAAGGTTATAAGACAGTCATTTTCTCTTCTGCATCTGGATATTGTCAGGGGGGAATGTGATGCTTGGCCCTGCTTCCATTCTTTTTTCTTTTTCTTTTTTGAGTTGAGAGAGAGAGAAACATCAATGTATTTGTTCCACTTATTTATGCATTCACTGGTTGATTCTCTTATGTGCCCTGACCAGGACTGAACAGCAACCCTGGCCTATGGGATGACACTCTAACCAACTGAGCTACCCAGCCAGGGCTCCATTCTTTTTCCCCCATGAGGGTAAGGCCAAAGGAACTACAGACAAGATGACCTGATGCCACAGTCTCTTTGAACCTTTGGATTAACCATCCCGAAAACCAGTCTCCCTAAAGACTCCTCAAAATACGGAGTAATAAGCCCCCTGTACTGCTCAAAATATGGAGTAATAAGCCAGCTGTACTGTAAGTCATGAAATGTGGTCTGACACCGCCAGAAGCACAGCACCTGAGGTCCTATTAGAGACGCAGAATCTCAGGCCTCACCCCGGACACACTGAATCGGAATCTGAATTCTAACGAAATCTCCAAGGGATTGATATGCTCATTAGAATGTAAGAATGCTCCTTTAAGCTCTATTTAGCTATTTCCCTTCTTATTTGCAGGGGGACACATTTTAACTGACAGAGTGGCTGTAGCAAACACCTTTGAAGCCACGCGTCACACCTCTCGTGGCCCATTTTGATTTCAGCAAAAGCTTCTGTGATAGGCAGAATTCCAAAGCTGTCCCCATCCCCAAGATTCTGTCCTCTTATTCATTCAAACACTAGTCTAGTTACTGCTGCCCAGGGACTTGGCAGGTGGGGTCAAGGTTTTTAATCAAGTGTCCTTAAACTAGAGAAATTCTTCTAGAGTATCCAACCAGGCCTAATGTGTCATAGGAACTCTCAAAGCAGAAGGGGAAGATAGTAGAGATGACGCAGCAGAGGAAGAGGTCAGAGAGATTTGAAGTGTGAGAAAGACAGGAACCTGCTGTAGAGCCTTTGAAGATGAAAGAAGGGAGCCACAAGCCAAGAAATTCTGGCAGCCTCTGGAAGGTGAGAAAGACCTCCAGCTCACAGCCAGCAAGGAAAGGAGGACCTCAGTCCTACCATTGTATAGAACTGAATTCTACCAGTGCTCTGGCACAGGAATTCTTTCCTAAAGCCTCCACTAAGGAGTCCAGTCCCGCCAAAGCTTTGAATTTGGTTTTGTGAGACTCTAGGCAGAGAACCAGCTGAGACACCGTGTGCCCGCACTTTTGACGTAAAGAAACTGTGAGATAACACATTACTGGGCTGTTCTGAGCTGCTAACTTGGTGGCAGTTTGTTATGGCAGCACAGTTAGGGTGGACAGCTCTGTGCAAGCCTAGACTCACCTCTCCCCAGCAGCATCCCACATCAAACACACAATGTGTCTTTCCGTCTTTATGCCCCCACAGCCCCTTCTCCGATCTCCTGGGAGCCTATCTGGCACAAAGGAGACCGGAAGTGCGGGGAAGTGAACAGCCTTAGGGGAACCAGGCAGCCAGTGGAGGAAGGGCCAGTAGAATTGCTTTAACCTCGCACCTTTTAATTCTGAGAGGCCTTTGTGCCCTTCTCAGAAGCCTTGGTGGAACCGAGGCCCCATTATCTATAGCACATCAGTTTGGCTTTTCTTTTTTGTCTCATTCTCCATAATTCCTCACTCTTGGTTCCTAGGATTACTTCCGAAATGACTTCCCTGCTTCCAAGTTCCTTTCTCATCCTCTGCTTGAGATGGACAGGCAACCAAGGAAGCCTGCTCCTTGAGCTCTTCTTGCTTAGAATAAAAGGGTAATTTACTAGGAGATTATTTCAGTGTTTCCCACTGAAAGCAGGCTTCAAGGAACACTGAAGCCAGGGACTCCAACACCACCATGCTCCTCTCTGTCCCTTGTTTCTCCTCCTCTGGCGACATTACCTTCGGAGAGAAAGACTGAATCTATCCTCAGTATCAGAAAGAAGAATCCCAGAGAAGGGCTGTGATTGATGACCGTTGGGTCAGTGTCCATGACGGGTACAATGGGAAACAGGGCACTATCTCTGGGTCACCTTGGGTCAGGGTTTAGCCCTGGACTGAACAACTATGGCTGGTTTTGTGATACGAGGGGAGCGGCTTTGGAATACAGTCAGTGGCGGGGCAGCAGAGCAGTGAGGAGAAAGCCCCTCAGGTTCCTAATGACATTGCTGAACCATGGAATCCACGCACTCTGGCCTACCATGGGCCTCCTGCATTATGAGATGCTACGTTTCCACAGTGATTAAGCCAGTTCAATCAGCTCCGCTACTCAGAGCTCAAAGCATTCTACTTAATTCATATTGACTACCATGAATTCTCTCAAACTCACTTTCCTGGTCTCCAGACCTGCCCACATTTCCCAATCTCTCTCCTCCCCTTCCTGGGTTTCCTACAATTCATTTACTAAGAAACAAGAATCAGGTGCATACTATTATGCCAAGCCCTGCTTTAGACACTACAGAGTAGCTGATGAAACAGAGTTGCTGTCATCACGGACCAGCAAAGGAGGCAGACAATGAGCAAAACTATTTTCTGAATGAATAAAATTATGAGTAATGCAGAGTAGGAACTCAATCAACGCTGACTGAAAGAGTTATCTTTGTCTACAGTGTATCATACCAGAGTCTGGTTCAACAAACAGCCCTGGGACCTGCGAGGCAGACCCTGTTCTTGCAGCCCTAGGAATCTAAAAGGGAAAAAACTACCCGGGCGCGCCCTCTGCAACTCCGAGTCCAGAAAGAGCAGCGAACGCGTATTGAGTGCTAATTTCGCCAGGCCCTCGTGCTTTTAGGGTAACCCTCTCATTTAGTCCTCATGGACTGTAAGGGACTGTTCAAGGACAGACGGGTGGCTCTAGAGGACAACAGGCCTGAGACCAGGCAGTCAGGGCAGTGAGAAGCGCTCTGGCGAGCCAGTCCTGACTCTCGGGTTGAGACCTGCTCCATGTGACCTCGTGCAAGTCACAGTCTCCCTCGTCCTTCTGTGCTCTGGTCCGCGTGTGGCGTCTGACTCCTGGCGCCCCCACCCCAAGCCTCTTTCCCCAGGGGTGTGTGGGAGGGGTTCCAAGGGAAGGGGGATCTGGGGCAAGCGAGGGAGGTCACTGAGGTCGGTGGGGAGACGGTCGGTGAAGTCAGTGAAGAGTAAGCAGTGGGGAAGGAGATAACTGGGGACAACCGCAGGCACTCGCCGGCTTCCCCACACCGCTTCCTGCGCCCGCCAGAGCCGCCGCCAGGACGGACCTTCTCGGCTCCAAAAGGAAGGTATTCCTTTCCCCCGCCCGGCGCCTCCACCCCGCTGCCCCAACCTGAAAGGCGACAAAACCTCTGTGGGCGACTCGGCCTGACTTAGAGCCCTGCTTTTCGGCCCGGGAACTCGCAGCTCGGCCCCTCCTCGTCTCTCCTCCGCGTCCACTCCCCCTCGGCTGGCGACCACTTGGTCTGCGCCGCCTGCATCCTCTGTGTGCCGGGCCCGCCCGCACTGCGGGGTTGAAGCGGGAGCCGCCCACGCCGCGCCCGCCGCGCGGCAGCGCCGTCTCCCTGGGACGCGCGCGGGCTCCGCGGCGCGCGGGAGCCGGGCGGGAGGCCATGGCGTGGCTCGCCGGGAGGTAACCCGCTGGACGTGAGGAGCGCAGGGCCGCCATGGCCCGGCGGCGGCGCCGCGCCTGCATCGCGCTGTTCCTGGTGCTGCTCTTCGCCTTCGGCACGCTCATGGGCCTGCGCACGCTCAAGGCTCCGGACGGGCTCCCTGCCCTGGGCCCAGGCCTGGAACTGGCGTCCTTTGAGCGACGCCCGGAGGGACCCCCTGCGCCGGCCGCCCGGGCCCCGGCCGCCCCCGCCGCGCCTCCGCCTCCGCCGCCTCCGCCCCGCACGGTGGGCCCGGGCAGCCCCCCGGGACCGGCCCCCGCAGAGGCCGAGCCCGCTCCCGGACAGAGTCTGCGCGTCTACTCGGACCTGCACGCCTTCTACTATTCGTGGTATGGGAGCCCGCGGCGCGAGGGCCACTACATTCACTGGGACCACGTCATGGTGCCGCACTGGGACCCCAAGATCTCGGCCAGCTACCCCCGCGGCCGCCATAGTCCCCCCGACGACTTGGGCTCCAGCTTCTACCCAGAGCTGGGGCCCTACAGCTCCCGGGACCCCGACGTACTGCGGGAGCACATGACCCAGCTCAAGGAAGCCGCCATCGGTGAGTTCTCCCCATCCCTGGGCGTCCCTGTCCCCCAGCCTCGCCCTTCTTTCTTCCGACACCCCAACTCTCCCTGATCCAGCCACCGGGCCTTTGGCCCCACTCACCAGTCGGCCTGGCTTCTTATCCCTTCCACGAAGCACTGCCCCTCTTTCCAGTATTCAAATGTGCCCACCTCTGCTTTCTGACCCCCAACATATCAAGGCCCCTTCCTAGGCCGGAGCTGCTGGGAGAGCCAGTGGCAGGTAGTTGGGCCAGAGCTGTCCTAGGGAGGGACATCGAGGAGAGGGAGCAGAGTCTTCATGTCTGTTGGGCGTCTAGGTTTGGGTAAGTGGAGCCTGGGTATCCTGGCCCCGCAGGAGCTGGGATTCAGAGCAGTAGAGCCTGGGATGGCCGCTGCTTGCACACCAGGTACCGGGTAGAGCAGCAGCGCCTCCTGCTTCTGCTGGCTGCAGGGAGAAAGGTTGCCCCCGTTGCATGATGGACCCCTTTCCGTGTGGGGTGCAGCAGCTTTTCACCAAGTACTCTGCTTGAAAAGAGGTTCCTGGGAGCCTCCTTGAGGTGGCCTGGGGTGTGAGGCTCACCTGTTCCAGATTTTGTCACTGACAGTACATTTCAACTTATCTGGAAACAATTAATGAGTGAGGGGGAAAAAATGAATGCCAGGGACAGTGGGAGGAGGTATTCACAGATACATAACACAAAGCCTATCCCTCAGGATTTTACAGTCTGGAGCGGCGGGCTATCTCCCACGGGAGGAAGACGATGACCTCTGTGTTCAGGGCTCTTCTCCCTTTGGGACCTCAAAGGTGCACCTCTCTTCCAGGGATAGGACTGTGCCTTCGGGGTGGGTGTGGCATTGCCCACCTATTCCCCTTTGTTCTACTACTTGTTAATGTCAGCATAAGCCAGGCTCCTACCCAGACTTTTCTCAGGCTCCTTCCACGCCTGGTGCGCTAAGGCTCCCTGAGCTGCTGAGCTTCAGCACCGCGGGCGAGGACAGCTCCAGGGCCAAGGCTCTGGGATCTGGTCTGGCGGAAGTGAACGAACCTGGCAGGAGCCTCGCTCTAAGATTTCATTCAGAAACCATTTTGCAGTTGGACATGGTTTGTGAAGAGAGAAATCCCTGTTGCGGGGAGACTGTGTGTCTCTGAGGTAGCCTGTGTTGTGTCTCAGGTGTCCTTGTCCTGTCCTGGTATCCACCTGGCATGGCTGATGATAACGGGGAACCCTCAGATGACCTGGTGCCCGCCATTCTGGACACGGCCCATCAGTACGACATCCAGGTGAGTCTTCAAGAAGAGGTCAAGTGTCCTCTGGCTCATTCTGGAGATGTTCCCACTATCCATAGGGATAGTGCCTCCACCCAAGTTCTTGGTTATTAGCCCAGCTATGGCAAAGAAGTAGGAAGTGTGGTGTTGGGCGGGGGTGGGGGGGGCGGTCTAATAAATACTGCCTAGGCCACACATATTTTCTTCAATTCTGAAAAAAAGTGGGGAAAACTAAATATAGGAGAAATAGGAGACTAAATATTACAATAACAGAGGTTAAGTTGGAGACCCTGACCCTGGATAGAGGGCAGGCAAGGGCCAAATGGGATCACAGATGGCTCCAGCCTCAGCGTCCTGCCTCAGGGAGCAGAGCACACGTGTTCCCAGCAGGTAGGCTCACTTTCCAGAAGAAAGAGGGAGCTGAGCTAACCATGTCTGGTTACTTTCCCTAAATGTACCAATCAAGTAAGTCATTTTCCTCTCCTTTGACAGAAAAGCGCCTCACTCCCATTCCTGAGCCCATCACCAACACGCTTTATGGGCCAACACAGCTTCAGTGTTCTTCTTCCCATGGTTCTAGGCATCTAGTGCCAATCACGTGGAATGGGCACATAAGCCAAAACCTATTAGCCGTCCTGCCCATCAGAGTGATTCCCTGATGCCCAGCTGGGGGAGGTGGGCAAACTTCTTGCCCTTTTTTCAGCCCTGGGGACAGGGGCTGCTTTTATGTCTGTTGTGCCCACCATGCCAGGCCGTCTCCGGACTCAGCTTCTCCTCTAGGCCATGGCTGGAACATGAGCCGTATAGGTTGTGATCCTTGGACAGATTCTCACCTGACCAGTATCTCCTGCTTGTGGCAGGTGGCCTTCCACATCCAACCCTACAAGGGCCGGGATGACATCACTCTGCACGACAACATCAAGTACATCATTGACACGTAAGGCTGCTCTGGGGCATGGATTTTGGTGGGGATCAAATAGGAATAGGGATAAGAGGTTTGGAGGGGCAGGTCAGGAGACACAGGGCAGGATGCCTGTGTCCCCAGCTGTTGTTGTTGTTGTTACTATTATTAATCCTCACCTGAGGACATTTCTTCTTTGCCTTTAGAGAGAGAGGAAGGAGGGGAGAGAGAGAAGGAAAAAAATTGATTAGTTGCCTCATAGGCTCCCCGACTGGAGATCAAACCCACAACCTTGGTATGTGCCCTGACAGGGAATTGAACTCTCAGCCTTTTGGTGTGTGGGGCGGTGCTCCAACCAACTGAACCATACTGGCCAGGGGCCCCAGCAGTTATTTTAGAGTAAGAAGTACTAGGCTTATCCCTGGCTGGTGTGGCTCAGTGGATTGAGTGCCGGCCTGTGAACCAAAGGGTTGCCAGTTCAATTCCCAGTCAAGGCACATGCCTAGGTTGCAGGCCAGGTGCCCAGTTGTGGGCACGGGAGAGCAACCACACTTCGATGTTTCTCTCCCTCCCTTCCCCTTCTCTAAAAATATGTAAAATCTTTTAAAAAATAATAAAAAAGTAGTAGGCTTAGAGTCAGCAACCTGGATTTGAATTCTGGTCCTGCAGCCTCTAGTCTGTAATCAGAGGCAAGTCTCTTTACCTTTAAGTCTTGTGAGAGTTACATGAGTTAATATATGTGAAAGTGGCTTGCACATGTCATTCATTCATTCAGAAACATTTACTGAGTGCCTTTAGGTGTCTAGGCACTGTCCTAAGTCCCAGTTGTACAGTAATGGGTAGGATTACCAAAAATTCCATTTTAGTGTATGCTGAGTGTGCCATGGAGCAGAGTAGTTACACGCAAGATCAAATAGTGTGATCCACACTATAAAAAAGTAATAATAAAGAATAAAGCAGAGTGTTGTGTTAGAATGGGTGGGTGGTCAAGATCACTTTCTGAGGAGATGACATGGGAACTAACATCTAAATAAGAGGCGGCTCTGCAAAGATCTGGTGCAGGCAGAAAATTCCAGGCAGAGGGCTGTCAGGTCCAAAGGTCACAGGATGGGACAAGCCTGACCGCAGAATAGAAAGTCCAGTGTGGCTGGAGTGCAGAGATCGATGGAGTGACAGCAGGAATGGAGGGGGGCAGGGCCAGATCAAGTAGGTGGGGCCTTATGGGTCTTGGTAACGAGCAATCAGAGCTGATTTAAATGGAGAATGGCGCCCTGGCCAGTGTGGTTCAGTTGGTTGGAGTCCTGTAAACCAAAGTGTCACAGGTTCGACCCCCCAGTCAGGGCGCATGCCTAGGTTGCAGGTTCAGTTCTGGGTCAAGGCACGTATGGGAGGCAACTGATCAATCTCTCTCTCTCACATTGATGTTTCTTTCCCCTCTCTCTCCCTCCCTTCCCTGCTTTCTAAAATCAATGGGCGTGTCCTTGGGTGAGGATTAAAAAAAAAGAGAAGAATGGACTATCAGGAGGTAGAAGTAGGAGCCTGCAGTCCAGATTAAAGGTGGTGGTAGCTTGGCCTAGGGCAGGGAGACGAGGCTTGAAAAAAGAAATGAAAGGCTGGGCCTTGGCTGGTGAGACTCAGAGGGTTGGGCATTGTCAACAAAACCGAAAGGTTGTTGGTTCTATTCCTGGTCAGGCCACATACCTGGGTTTCCATCCAGGGCACCACTTGGGGGCATGTGAGAAGCAACCAATTGATGTTTCTCTCCCTCTTTTCCCCTCTCTCTAAAAATAAAGAAAATATTAAAAAAAAAAAGAAAAGAAAAAGAAATGACAGGCTGGGGAGAGGAGGGAGGGAGATAAGTTCTTGCTTTGAGCCATGATGATCCAATTATGGACACTGGCTGGACCCAAACTTGCGCCCCGGCGTCGGGAAAGCTCTCCTCCATGGCTGATCCCACAGTTGTGCTGGCTTCTCCTGCCCGAGGCTGCCATCTCAGGCTCTTCTTCCTCCTGCTCTTCAGGTACGGGTCCCACGGCGCATTTTACCGCTACAAGAACAGCATGGGTAAGAGCCTCCCACTCTTTTATATCTACGACTCATACCTGACAACCCCTGAGGCCTGGGCCCATCTCCTGACACCAAATGGGCCCCACTCAATCCGCAACACCCCCTATGATGGGGTCTTCATAGCGTTGCTGGTGGAGGAGGGACACACTCACGACATTCTGGCCGCCGGATTTGATGGCATGTACACCTACTTTGCCTCCAATGGTTTCTCCTTCGGCTCCTCCCATCAGAATTGGAAAGCTGTGAAGAACTTTTGTGATGCCAACAACCTAATGTTCATTCCCAGTGTGGGGCCTGGCTACATTGACACCAGCATCCGGCCCTGGAATAACCACAACACACGGAACAGGGTCAATGGCAAATACTATGAGACAGCCCTGCAGGCAGCCCTGACGGTGAGGCCCGAGATCGTCTCCATCACCTCTTTCAATGAGTGGCACGAGGGCACCCAGATTGAGAAGGCCATTCCCAAGAAGACTCCAACTCGTCTCTATTTGGACTACCTGCCTCACCAGCCCAGCCTGTACCTGGAGCTGACTCGCCGCTGGGCGGAGCACTTCATCAAAGAGAAGGAGCAGTGGCTGATGTGAGGGGCCTGCCATCAGAACGTGAGGTGCTGACGTCCCAGCCTCACTAGAAAATCGTCACCCCCGTGGGGCTCAGCTGAGGTTATGGGCATTTGCTGTCTCCCGATCAGCAGCTGGGTGCTCCTGGGCGAGCCAGCAGCCTGGGCCCATGTGGGAAGTGGGCCATGTCAGCCAAGTGGTGCTGGGGCTGCTCTGTAGTTACAGGAAGCAGGGTGGTGTCCTGGAGAGGAAACTGTGTGTAGGAGCTGGCAGGGGACTGGACTTAGCCCAGGGAAGCTTCACATCCCCAGTCAGAGCACTTTAAAATTATCCCTTTGAGCTTCGAACTCAGCAGGTTGGCGTGGTGTAGCGGAGGTGCCACACCACTGCTCTCAGAAGGGCGTCAGGGTTCTGGGCCAGCATGCACCCTGCTCCCTTCTGCCAGCCTCCGCCTTCTCTTCGGGCGTCCTTCCAACATCGTCTATTTCCTCCAAGTTAGGGGACCGTATTTGAGACTTTCTAAAAGGGAAATTCTAGGTTCAAGCTCTTCCCAGTAGATTCCTGAACCCAATTTTCAGGCAATCCTCCAGAGCGTCCACACACACATCCAACACAGACTAACCGAGCACTTTACTCTGTGCTGGGAGCACATGACCAGAAACGGTTTTGTCTTCCCACTGCCTCCAGGATCCAGCTTCCCTTGTTTGGTATGGCCTTGTAGCTAGTGCTGAAGCACAGCTATAGGTGTTTCCTTTTCGCAGTTTTACCCCTGCTGGGTGTTGTTTCCTCTGAGAAAATACCTCTGTGCTCAGCCTCCGTTTTCCCAGATGAACATTTAGCTCCAGGGAAAGGACTGGGACACACCCCTCCCTTTAGCTGCCTAAACTGAAATGAAGCCCATTCACTAGAGCCATTTTCAGTGCTACTGTGATTTGTATTAATTAAATATGATGTCGTATTCTCAAAAGCAAGCATTCCTCTTGCTCTTTTCAACACTTCACAAATTCTGACCCCTCAGATTCTGACAAAGTGACATGTGGGATGGCTAGTGTTAATGAAGAGTTTACTTAAATTCGTAGTTTAAACAAGATTTCTAAAGGGAATATTTAAAAAAACCATTGCTTCTTTACAAATAAACTAATATGCTAATCGCAGAGACACTAAAAGCAGGCCCTAGGACACCTTCTTGGCAAGATTCTTAGGATCTACTTGAAAAAAATACACACTGGAAACCACTATATTAAGTTTATGGGCTCAAGACTGAATCCCAATTCTGGGAACTGGGGTGCAAGGCAGAAGGGAGGCAGTGGGCCCCGCTGGGTACCACAAGGACTCCAAGCTGCAGCAAGGTACCTGATACTAAACCCCACCAATGGACAGGGTAGGCCTGGTCACCTGGTTTGTGACTTAGCTGGGGAAACCAAGGCAAGCAGGGACAGGTGAAAAGGGTTAGATGGTGACCTGTAGTCATTTACAGAAGGGAGTAACATTGAGGCCTCATTTCACAGACACAATTGGAAAAATACTAGAAGTATGGTGATGCTGACGGCAACCTGATTCAGTTCTTTTGAAGGCTTCTCTGTGTCAAGGGCCATAAAAATATTCATACACTTTGACCTAGTAATTCTGCCCTAAGGAAATAATTCAAACAAGAAAAATAAGCCATTTTCAAAGATGTTTAATAGCAGCATTATTTTTCATTAAAGAAAAACAAAGTTCAAATGCCCAACAATACTTGTGTTTAATGCTTGGTATACATATAAATACAGATAAAGGCTATATTCATATGTAGACACTAGATTTAAATAAAGGTATTATAGGTATAACTCATTACAATTTATTTTATGTCTCAGATAGTAGAGATTTATTTTCCAATACTCTTTACTTTGGACCCCGCTATCTCATTCCCTGCCAACTGAGCTGACTTCCCATCATTAAACCATAATGACAACTCTCTGCCCGGCAATGAGCGCACGCCATGCCTCTGGCTCTGGCTTCAGGTGAAACGGTGTCTGGCTTGTGGCTCTACAATCTTTATCTTAACCTGGTTCTAGCTTCAGGAGCGCAAAAACTCATGTCTTTGGTCACCTGAGACTTTTAAACAGCACCAACAGCTCTAGCTCATTTGGACCTTCAATGCCGCCACTTCTCACTAGATTCCAAATGTTATTTAAATTATATTTCAAATTTTTTTTTAAAAGAAAAGAGAGGGAAGAATCATCAGAATAAGAGCATCCCAGGAATGTTCTTAAAAGTCTCTTATCAGCTTTTGGCTGACATGTAAAATTACAAGTAACAAATAAAGCCCCCTTCCCCAGGTGTGAGGCTACACCAGCAGCTTCTGGGGCCTGGTTTACCAAGTTCAGAAAGACAAACTGCCTTAAAAGCATCAGTCTAGTGACGCTGTAGTCCCAGCAGCCTCTGCAAATGAGGCCTCGCCCCCACCAGTGGACAGACACATGGTGTCCAGCTTCAATCCCTGGGCCCTCCAGCCTCCCGAGTTTCCCATTCAGGAGCCATGCGAGGGGAGCAGCCCGTACTTCTGTTGTAGAACAGCTGTAGTATTTTCCACGGCACTGAGGAGGAAATGGAGGAGAGACAGTTCAGAGTCTGACTTCTCAAGCCCACCAGAGTCCAGTGATCGGGGACCTCTAAACTCTCTGGTATTACGATCCTCTTATCATCAAACCCTTGATGAGTCCTTCTGAATCCCGAAAAAGCCAGCGAACACCAGTAAACTTAGCCTCACTCCACCCACCACTTCTCCAAATCTTCCCACCCCTGCCATGGCAAGAGAATGTGACAACATTTGTTTTGTCAAGACCCTTCTTGCATCTTCCAACCTCACTCAAATCCTGTCCCCAAGCCACAGGAAAGAGACTCACCAGCCTGGACGAATGATGCCAAACATTCCAGGCACAGACAAGTCAACCACAGTTGAGCCTAGGCGACACTCAGGGCTCTGGCCATCCCCAATTGGTCCCCCATCAATTACCAGGGACAAATGAGGCCAGAGGTCCTGGAACTCCTAAGAGAGAGGGAAAGAATATGGACCCTTCCCCTGGCCTCTGCAGTGATGTCAGACTGCAGGCAGGGTTTGTAAGTAAGACAATGGCTACACAGTCCGAAGACAGTAGGCACCTTCCTCCCAGCAGGAGGGGAACCTCATTTAGTTAAGATCAGCTCTGCTAAGGACACTGCATTGGCACCTAGGACACCACTTCCTATGAGGTGTGAAGGCATCCCCCTGATCAGCGCCCCAAGTAACACCTATCTAGAGCCCAAGGAGTATCTTGCTGTGCCAAGAGGAAATTCCATACCTCGTTTCTGGTGGGCAGATACAAGTACTGGAGTCCTGGGTAGGAGCCCAAGTATGTGCGCTCTAGCCTAAAGTAATTCAAGTTACTTTATCTAGGGTTGTAAAGTAAGAGAGCGGGACTAGATGGTCTCTAAGGGTCACTCTGGCTCTAGTACTCTGATCACGGGATCTCAGTGGAACTCTGGATCACGGTACAGAGAAGAAAACAGGGCGGACACTGCAAGTGCATGTCACCAACGCTCAATCCTTGGGCCGTGGGAAGGGTACTCCCTTCTGTGCTAGACAGAGCACAGCCTCATCCAGCCCCTACTCCTTATGGAGACACTGCAGTGGCAGTCAGGCCTGGGAATTCGGGATGGGAGACGGTGACTACCAGCTGGATGAGTCAACTGCTTGCTGAAAAGGTTAGAGTACCTCCCGCCATCCCCTCCTCCACTGCCCTGAGTATGGCCACCAGGGCCAAATAAAAGCCTGCAGTCTGAGGATGAGAAGGGATGCTGAGCTCTCACTTTTCCAGGCCTCTGAGCCCACTCTCTACGTCTGGGCACGGAAAGCCCCGTCCCTTTACAATGCTCTACATTTAAGTTCAGTATGAAGAAAACAGTGTGGTAAGTTCCATTTCTTTGTGTCCTCATTTGTTCTAAGCTATGCAGCTAAAACAGGATTAGGATGATCCTTTCTTGGACCTTGCTTATGGCAGAGGTGAGAGAGCAGGGTCAGGAGTCCCTGGGAGAAGTGATTTTAACTTTTCAGAGACTTAACTTTCTTTATAGCACTGTTGTGAAAACTTATTGCACAACTGTATTCTCCAACTTCTACCCCCACAAAAAGGGGGAAAATGATTATATTGATCATGTTTCTTTTTTAAAAGATAGGAAGAGAACACCAATTCTCCCCTTGCTTTTCAAACTCTGTACTAAAACCTTTCCAAGACTCTTGGATTCCCCCCACCACATCCCCTGCCGAAAGGGCAGACTTCCCGCCGTTAAGACTCTTCTTCCAGGCAATTCCAGCAAACCATTAACCCCACTGGTTCAGAGAAAACTGTGTTTGGCCTGGTGACACTTCCGGGGGGTGGGGGGAGGACTGGGTAACTCTCACCTCCACTTTCAGGGAACTGGCCTGGGAGCTGAGGTTAGCGCTGGTGAGAGCAAGTGGTCCCCCAAACATCTGGGCCAAGTCCTGCATGAAGGCGTGGTCAGGAATCCGGATGCCTACAAGCTATGAAGCAAGGTGAAAGGGGATCATGAGAAAGGATGGAAGAGGTGGGGCAATGGGTCCAGTCTAAATCCTTGTGAAGGTCAAATGGCAGGAGTCTGGGGACAAAGACAAAACTCTGACTCACGGGAGTGAAGGGGTTCAGGTCCTTATTGAGCTCCTCTGAGCGTTCCATCACCAGGGTCACTGGTCCTGGTAACAGGTCTTTCAGCAGCCCCTCGGGTACTCTCACATGACAGTACCTGGGAAACAAAGGGGGCACAAATTTATCCAAGCATGAAGGGCTACTGCTGGTCCTAGTCCAGACTTTGGTAGATCTAGAAAAGGGGACCCTAGGGACTACACTGAGATCCATCTGTCTTCCCTCCTCACCTAAGAGCTTGAGCAGACGCTTGAGGCCCACATGCCTCTGTTCTCCGAGGCTACAAACAGCTGCACCGCTGTCAAGCTCCGTGTTTTATTTTCTTCCAAGCTCTCCCTACTAAATTAGGCTACCGTGTTTGTTTCCTTTCTTTTTTAAGCCGTGGGAGTGTCCGCCCCACCCCCCACCCCATTAATCACAAAAACGTCAGGAGAATGGGAGACCCTGCCTGCCTCGTTCACAGCTTGCGTTCCTGCATCTCGTTTAGGGCCTGGCAGACGTTAAGCACACGATACACACTTCCAGTTCCGGATTCCTGGGTGAGCCTGGACAAGCCCCTCCCGCTCTCTGCGCCTCAGTCTCCCAAGCTTGTCACCGGAAGCCCCTCCCGCGGTGCCGCCCCCAGCGGGGCCGGGTCGGGGAGGCCTTACCTGTAGACGTCGGCCACGCGGCCCAGGCACACGGCCAGCGGCTTGGCCTCGCTGCGGCCCTTGAGGTGGTACACAGCGCCCAGTGCTGCGGAGCAGCTCGCCGAGCAGGCCAGGCCGTAAAGCGTATCGGTGGGGACGGCCACCACGGCGCCGGCGCGCAGTTCGGCCACGGCAGCCCGCAGCGCCTCGGTCCAACCGGCGCGCTCCGGGCTTGCGGCCCGCACGGCCCCGCTCCCCGGGAGCCGCAACAGCCGGGCCCCCGGCACCGCCCGAGCGGGACTCGGAGGGCGGAGAAGGCGGCCGCTCCGAGGGGAGCCCGCCGGCCCCTCGCTCAACCCCACGCTGGCAGCCACCGCGGCCCTCAGCCCCTTGCACGGACGCGCCGGAGACATCCGCCCAGGCCCGCTTCCTGGAGGAAGTGACGCGCCCAGTCAGCTTCCGGTCCGGGAGGCTCGGCCCCACCTCCGCGCCGGGCAGCTTAAAGGGACCACGACCCCCAGGAGGATTGAAGGAGACCGGTGGGGACGGGGCGGGGCGCAGCTTTGCGGAGCCTTAGCGCAGCGCTGGGGAGGGGGGAGCCTGAAAGGGGGGCGGTGGTCGGGCCGCGCAGGCGGAGATGGAATGGGGCCCCGGCTCAGACTGGTCACGGGGGTGAGAGGGGGCCCGTCGGGGCGGGGGGAATGGGCTCCGACCCCGCGCCAGCGCCGGCCCTGACCGTCTGTCTCTCCCTCTCTCCCGGGCAGGGAGGCTGCCGGCGTGGACCGTGGGAAGGCGGGGCTGGGGCTCGGCGGGAGGCCACCCCCGCAACCGCCCCGGGATGAGCGCGCCCAGCAGCTGCTGGACGCGGTGGAGCAGCGACAGCGGCAGCTCCTGGACACCATCGCCGCCTGCGAGGAGATGCTGCGGCAACTGGGCCGTCGGCGCCCGGAGCCGGCTGGTGGCGGGGTTAGTGCCCACCCCGGGCTGGGCCTGGGAGGTGGGGACTTTGCTAAGCCCTAGCGTCCCCTGATGGGTGAAAGTGTCCCCACCGCTTTACCTCCCACCTTTTATCTGGATGAGAGGCTCTGAGAAAGTTCAGTGCTGTCCAAATGCCAAGTGGCCATATCCTTGCGGGGCCTAATCCAAGGCCCTTCCTCCCAGCCTCACTCTTTTCCTTTCTGTTCCAACCAGAACGTGTCAGCCAAACCCGGAGCACCCTCCCAGCCAGCCGTCTCCACCAGAAGTGGCTTTCCAAAGGATGCTGGCGATGGAGCTGCGGAGCCCTGACCGTCCCCGAGCCCGTGGCCCTGAGCTCTCTCCCTCTTCGGGGCTGGTGGCTGGACTCTGAACAACTGCCTTCAATAAAGGGGCCAGTCTTCACTGGCAGTGGCTGGAACTTGGCCCTCAGCCTGGGGTGGCAGCTCTGCTAGCAGCTGGGTTCACTCCCCCTTCATCCTGGCTGAAGGCAGCGCTGAGCTTTGAAATGAAGCCAAGGAATACCCAGTCTGATGACCCGGATTTGAGCAGGCCAGCAGTGCTCTCCAGAGTGGTCTGGCCTTCTCTGGGGGATCCAAGTGGTGTTACATGTCCATTTCATGCTTTGGGGGCTCCTAGCCCCACAAAACACTTTTAGCAGAGCCTTGATTAAAAGGAAACCTGCAGACTATCCTGGTGATGGACCTTTCCTTTCTGTCCCCTCTCTAAGATTCTGACGGCTGGGGAGGGGGGAAGTGGTTGAAAACACTGTCAACCGCGGGCAGGGTTGGGAAGAAATACCACGGATAACTACCAGATTTAAATAAGCATTTAATTAGGATTTCATTAGTATTTAATATTGCTTTTTAAATTCCAAAAAGTTAAATTTTCACTTCTTAGCAGATATTTTAAAGTACAATATTAAGTTTATACAAAATGAGCAATTAAGCAAACACCATTATTTCACATTCTTCAAAAATACAAATTCATATTTACTCTTTTGGGTTTGGAGTTTTCTTCCTTTGGAAGTACTGAACCTGTAACGTTTTCATATCGCTCAGTGGAAGTCCGTTGTTCCCATGTTTCACACTTAAATGAATTTGATAGGCTTTACATAATCCAAATAAAACTATCTGAGATTTAAAGAACTGTCACCAAGACGTCTGGCCAATGACTAGTGTATGTCAAAGAAAGAAGGCTCTCGTGGGTCTTGCCTTCCCTGGCCAGAAGATCTGAGCCAGAGATTCAGCAAAACGTGTTTCCAGCCACCTTCCCCAAACAGGTACTAGGAGTTCACAGGGAAAGGAAACAGCCACCTTAATCTCTGACCCTCACCCCCACATTCACCAAAAAACAACAAAGGACTAGACTGTTGAGTCAAACATCACCCTAGGGGAGGCCTGAGGACACAGGGTAGAGGGCAAGAGAGGCCTCTGACTTGGCACCACTACAAGGATAACAAGGATATTGCAAAAAACACCCCTGGGTTTTGGTGAAAAAAGGTTTTATGAAAAACTTTCCCATAAGAAAAAGAGTAGAAACTGCATTGAGCTGAGAAAGAGACACTACATTGTCACCCAATTTTTGGCCCAACAGGCACACCACCAAAAGGGCAGTGTGTGGTTTTAAACTTTGCATCCAGTAAAAAAGCTTGTACTATGTACACATCGACATAAAGATCCAGTTTAATTTGCATTTTTCAGTGCAGGCTGAGCAGCTCTCTCCTGAACAGGAGTAACAGTGAGAAATGCCCAAACAGTGGTCATCAGCTTCCCCAAAGGGCATGGAAGGAAACAAGGGACCCTTTTCCCTCTCCCCCAAAAATTTTCCAAGAGGAAACAGGCTAAACGGATTACCAATCAGAAATATGCATAATTTAGTTTTGTTGCCTCCCCCTCCCCAATATTAAGGAATGAACAATTCCGATCTATGTCACAGCAGAATCACTTGTATTTTGGATATGAAAATCTTTCCGCTGAAAGTATATTTTTAAAACTTCTCTATTATAGCCTGAGAATGAAGATAAAATGGGGTGGGAGGGGGAAGGAAAAAGGGTAGTAAAGCAAATTATTAACAGCTTTGTTTATTGGATTTAATGAAGGTTGGAGGCCTACTTGTTTAAAGAGCCAACAGGGGCAGTATGGGAGCAGTATGGAAATGGCTCATGCTGACACCCCACCACTAACACCTCCGTAAACATATTTCTGATTGGTGATGTAGGAAAACTGTGAAGTCTTTGTAGCAATACTGTTGCAGTTTCACAAATCAATGGTTTCTGTGACTCTGGAGAAGTCTTTAAGATTAAGGACAATGGACGAGATTACAAACATAAAAGTCTAGAAGGTGCCAGGTTTCTATCTCGGAACAATCTGTTCCTTTCTTTCAGGCATCACTTTGTAATGGTGAAGGGGGGAAAGACAGCAAGGGTGCAAGTAGTGATGAAAAACGGCCTCAACAGTCAGCAGAAGAAAACAGGACCCACAGCAGTTCTTTAGAGAGCCTGAGGGGGCGCCCTCAGGCACACAGGGAAGGCTTGCATAGATTGACCAGTTGCTGAGAATGCATAATAGTGTTTCCCTTTAGACAGCCTCCTGGTACAGGGCTGATGGAGCAGAAAATGTGGCCAGGCCAGGGCCACATGGGACAACGACTGTCAAGCTACACATATTGCACCAAAATAAGTGCTTTTCTTTTCACACCTCAATTTAACTTTTTATTCTGAGCAAAAAATAAAACTTTGTGGAAAGTGTATATATATATATACACACACACAAAAAAAATTGCAGCAATTGGGTTAAAGATAAAATAACCTAAAGTGCTTTTTATTTTATTATTTCTTTAATATACCAATATGAGGTTCTGCAGACTCGTCCCTCTGGACACATTCAGTATTATACCATAGTCTCTCAGGAAAGCCCACCCACCCTCCATTACCCCCATCAGTCCACTGCCTTGACACTGAAGGTAAAACTCTCCAAGCTACTGACTCCCAGAGGTGGAGAAGAGAAGTCCCTTGCTTCTACCCAGAGAGGTCTCCACACATTAAGGCCCCTCCTAGGCTTTGTACCATGATCTCCTTCTAAAAGGATGGGGGGGGGGGGGCGGCGGCCAGTGCGCGGGCAGGGAATTCAATAAATTGACACTAACTCCTGTCACCAAACATGATGCCCTCATGAGGTTGACCAGACCCTGTCAGGAAAGGTAGGGCTGCTTTCCCTCAATGCCCCACCCCCGCCTAGGAAGGCCCAAATTCACTAAGGCAGTTTGGCAACGCCAGCCAAGGTTTCCTACCACCCCCAAGCCCGTGAACTCCAATTCCCGATGCGGACTAGCACCCTGTAAAGGAGGAGTACAGCTAGAGACGCTAGTGGGAACTGGAATATAAATCTACAGGGTGAAAACGGCTATGGTTACCAAGGGAAGAAAAAGGGCTTGATTCCACCTGCGAGAAGTCTGCAGGCCTTCCCTGACCTTACCCTCGGTTCATCCCTGGGTTTAGGAAACCACCTTCCCCGTGAAGGCTCTGTCTGGCTCCCCTTTAGCCAGCTGCCTGCTCTTCTCCAAAGTCCTGGAACTAAGGGCCAGGCTGGCAGAAGGGGGTGGGGAGAGAGTGCTGGAAGAGGAAGGAAAGACCATCTACCCTATGGAACAAACCTACTCTTTATGACCACTCACATTTTAAGCACACTCCTGATTTTTCAAAAGCTGATTCGATTTGATAGTCCCCCTTGTAATCTCAAATCACCCTCAAAAGGCAGACACTTGAACCGGAAAAATCTGTCAGCGTAAACACTGTTTTAAGATGCTTCTTCATCACCCCCAGTCTTTGGAGAGCGGAAAAGCCACCGCCATGGGTAGGCTCAAAATGGTAGTACCGCCCTGGCTAACAAAGAAAGAAGCAAAATTGAAACCATGGATGCTTCTCGTGGCTTTCCCCGGACTGCTGTTTCCTGCCTCAGCTCCCAGGGAACTGGGTCCCAGGTGACTCCAGGTGTGGGAGGAGGTTGCTCCTGCCCTCCTCCCACATACCTGTGGGGTCCCGCTGTGCTGCTCTCTCTCAGAAGAGGTAGAGAAAAATAGCAAGGGTCCTAACCTCAAAGCTTCCTATGGGTTCAAGGTCCAGAGACAGCCAAGGACAAGCCATGCTCAGCAGTTGGCTTTTCCGGACGAACCCACTGTGTTAACAGAAGATTCCTCCTGTCTTGTCAATTTCTGCTGAGGTCAATGGTCTCCAGAACCCACCAGCCTTGTAGAGGGGAGGGGAGTGTAGAAGGTCAAAAGGGAACCAGTTCTCCTGCCTAGACTCCTTGGATGAGAAGCCATCAGCAGCTTGTGGGTTAAACCCATTTCTCCTCATGGCAGTAACAACGTTCACCACCACTGCCCTCCTGTCCAAGTCTGACCCTGAACATCCTGTTTAAAGGCAGAGCTTCTGGTTCCCTAAGTGATCTGCTCTGGATACTGTCTTGGCTGGCCCTGAGTAATGGCTCAGAGAACAGGAGAGTGACAAATGCAGATCTTTTTACATCAGGGAGTGGAAAAGGAAGGCAAAACTACGGCTACTTCCGGCCTGACATCGTTGCCTCAGCAGAGCAGCCCTGTCTGTGGAACCATGCTGCTCACTCTGGGCAGGGAAGGAGCTCTTGGGGGGCAGAGGCCTCGTCTAGACGCTGGGCCATGCCCAGTTTCTGAGCTCAGCCAGCCTAGTGAGCACTCATGATTACATTAATATAGCCAGTTGAGAGAAACTTTCCATTTTAGTGTGGATTGTATTTTATGTTTTACGTTTAGAGGCAAGGACTTGGAGCTAAAGGCAGGCATTCTATATAAGGATGTAATTCTATACACAAATAAAAAACAATTCTTTCCTAAATATAACACAACTTAATCAAACATTCCAAATGAGATAACTTATTGCAACATTTCAGGCTTTTTGGTGGAAGGGGAATTTTTTTTTTTTTTTTACCCTGAGTAGAAGATCATCGTTTTGTGTTTTTTTGTTTGTTTTTGTTTTTGTTTAGAAATCTTATGACTAAGCTGAGCAAGTCACATCCTTCTTTGCACTGTACTAGGCTGTATGCAAAATCCAGAGGGGCGACGGGCTGAGATGAGAGGGGCAACGGAAAGCCTGGCTAGAACCTGGAACCAGGATACCTGGCCTGCCAATTACATGCCACCTTTAAAAAAAACCTCCCTTAAAGCTACACCTTCTGATAAGCAAAATGCAGCCCTTCTGCTCTGAGAAAGAAAAATGCCATTAAGGGAAGGCAGAGCACCGACCAGCAATTGGCCATAAGCCCACATGTCCACCCTAGGACAAAACAGGGATGTTTCCCCAGAAAAATTCACGGCAATGGCAACCAACTGACAGAAAAAACCAGGAAGGCAAAGCCTGTGATCATGTTGCTAGAACCTGCTCTGCACACACTGACAGATAGCAAACAGCACCCTTTGGGCCCCTGCAGAACCAGATCATCCCCACAGCTTTGGCCCAGGCTTTTAGCTGCCCATTTGTGCTGCTGGATGCAGGAAGACGCCTGCTACCATCACTCTGAGCTCCACTGACACGAAGCACAAACAAACCATCTCACCCAATTCCTGTCCAGCTCACAGCTGTCTGGCCTGCTTTGCCACTTCCCTCTCTGATGGAGTGAGGATCTGGCCTTCCGAGCAAGCTTCAGCCTCAGACTCAAAAGACACACGGGGAGGAGCAACGCTAGACACACTGAAGTTCACTGCCCAAACCACAAGGCCCCAGTGCAAGTGATGGGCAACATCAGATTGATGGAAACCACACCCTTTCATTTAGAATTTTTATGCATACAAGTAACCTTAATTTCCAAGTTCACATGACAATAAGCAAAAGTGACATACAGTGCAGCCAAACAGTTCATTTATAACTTAGCTTTTTTTTTTTTTGTTGGTTTTTTTCCCCCAAAGATCAGTTCCTTAAAATGGATCCTCCTGGGATATGAATAAAGAAAATACATCTGAAAGGTGAGGCTTTCAAACAGTAGATTTCTTCATCCTTCAAACTGCTGACTCCATGATGGCAGGCATCACACCTTAGGCGCGCTTCCCGCTCGCCCTCTTCCTGGAGGGGAGCGCCCCGGGCCTTCACTTGGAGAAGCTGCTGGTCAGGCCCAGCTCCTCCTCCCCCTGCAGTAGTGCTTCAATGGGAATCAGATTGGACGGTGTGTCCAGGCTCTGGAGGGACAGAAACTCTGACACATCCATGGCACTTAACGTTTCTGTCTGAGGGTCTGGAGGAGTCTCTGCTTGTCTGCTTTGCTCACAGGAAGAGGGTACGGCAGAGGATGACGAGAGGGGGACAGAGGGTGCAGAAAAAGTCTGTGGTGGGAGCTTCAGGCCGGGCCCGTCAGGAGGCTGGGGGCTCGGCTCTGGAGGGGGAGGGGAAGAACAGCCCTTTCTCCTGCCGGCCGCCCGCTCCTTGGCAGAGTCCCGGCACGCGCACTGACACTGACAGGCCTCCTCTTGCTTGATGATGATCACGGGAACACTGAGGCCGATCTGCTGTACAGAGCTCCCTGCGAGAGAGGCAAGAGACACTGCTCTTCAAGTGGCTGCAGGGCACGGGGGTCTAGGCCAGGTGAGAGCTGAGGGCCATGGAGGCAGGAGCGATGGAAAGGATGGATGCCATGTGCCAAGACCAAGGCCCTCTTCCTTAGAAAGCCACACGCACCGTCTAGAGGCACCCTGTATTCCCAGCCTCCTTTCCAGCCATCCTCTCCCCTGCACCCTCCATGCCAGCCACAGCAGACGCCTCCCTTTTCCTGAAACATTCTTCTTACCTCTGAAGACCCAGCTCACTCCCCTCCTCTCCTGGTGCCGCCAGGCAATGTTTCCAGCAGGCTTACACCAGGGCCTGGGGGAGGGCGCTGGCCCTGTGGAATGCACAGAGCTGGTGTATTCTTCTATCCCCTCAGTCCGCACTGTACAGGGCTTGTTCGGTTCCACCTGCCCGAGGGGCTCTGAGCTCCTTCAGGACACCTCATGCATCCATGTGGCCCCAGTCACAGACACACAGTAGGTGTCTGTAAACCTCCTTTGACACAGCCAGCCTTGCGTGCACACACGCTCAGCGAGTTCATGCAGGCTTTGTGTGTCCAGGGAGAGCCAGAGACCAAGGGGCTGGAGGATAGAGTGGGGGTCAGGAGGCCTGAGAACTACTGCTTTGGCTCCGCCCCAGACTCATCTGTGACTCTGGGGGAGCATTTAACCTTTCAGGGCCCCAGTTTCTTAATCTATAAAATAAAGAGTTTAGGAAAAAAAAGGACCTTTTAGTTCTACATAGTCACTGACCCAGATGCTATTTCTTCATCACTGTAATTAGAAAAGAGTCCAGTGAATTAACAACTGCCCTCTTTAGCATTAACTGTGATTCAAACTTTTTTTCTGGCTACATTTAAAATCTGTATCTGAAAGGGAAAGAACTTTTACTAGTTAAAAAATGTTAAATGTGGTATTTATGCCATAAGCACACTAACCTCCAACAGTTACGAGATTATAAAATACTCTTTAATAAATAAACAATACAGTGTGAGAAACTTGATTTTAAAGTTTTAAAAACTGGGGCAAAGCAACAACTAACTGCGCCCTTTGAGTACTCCCACGGAATTACGCACCTGTGCTGCTGGCTACTGGCACCGCAGCGGTAAAGAACACCTTCTCAACTTTAGACGCTTGCTGCTGAAACAAAAAGAAAGTGCGTTTATGACTGCTCGAGCAGGACAGATCTGTCACCCCAATAAATTAAATTTTAAAAAATACATGGCAGATCTCCAAGAACCTAAAACCTCCCCAACTGCAATGGTCATCCAAGAGGACAGAAAACCCTCAGTGTTGAGGGATTTCTGCACTGAGGGATGTTTTGTTTGTGCTCTGACATGAGGTCAACCCACTGCTTGGCATTCAGTGCAGACAATGAAGCCAGCTTTGTCCCCCACTACTTCGCTGTCTCCAGCTGCCCACTCCAGGGGTTCTGTGTGCACACAGGCTCCTCCAAGGCTGCTCTTCCCAAGCTGACAGTCTTCTCAGAGGGAGCCCCAGGGCTAGCTTTCTCTTCCAGCTCTCCTCTCTCCCTCAGGGCTTCTATAAGGCTGGAAAGTCCCCCCCCCCCCCCCACCCCGCCGATGCCAAGGATTAAGCTGCGTGCTGAGGACAGGCTAAGACGTCATCTCACAGGCACAAGCGCCCTGGTGAAGGCCCTGAGCACAGGGTAGTTGCTCCAGGGTGGGCCCTGGACTCTGCCACACCCAATTCAAGTCCTGATTCTGCCCCTTATTAATTGTTAAGGTCAGGTAAGCGCTTGAACCTCTTAGTGTCTCAGTTTCCCCATTTGTAGAAATGGGGATCATAACCAAACAACCTCCCAGAAGAGTCCTGCAAAGATGAAATGAGAGGATGCATGTAGAGTCCGTGAGAAATGGTGAGCATTCAGCAAACGTTAGCTACTTATATGGAATATTATTACTAAGGAGGACAATGAAGTCATGCCCAGAAATCAGCCCAATGACTTTAGTGCACCACTTATTAAACTGGCTATATATAGTTTCTACTTTCTTCAAGTCTTACCTTAAAAAGGCTTTGGTTTTTTTTCTATTTAAGAAAAAAAAAAAAGGAAGTCCAGGAGGAACATGGAAGCTTCTGGCTAAGTTATAGAAGATGATACTATAAAATAATGCTGGAAAAATCAGACCCATATTTAGATACATGAAAATGAATTGTGTGGGAAAGAAATGATAACACTTGTTCCATGCAACTCCTCAGGGCAGATCCAGAAAAAAAGGGTAAAAACCACAAGGAGGCAGACTGGGTGTCAGCACTGAGGAGGCCTTTCCCGTGACCCCAGCCCCCTGAAAGTGGGGCTGGGCTGCCTCCAGAGGTGGCCGACGCCCCGTTATGGAACCTGAGTGCTCTCACTATTTAGCTCTAAATAGTTTGAGAGCATCTATCACACATCTGTCCAGACAGTCTTTTACCTGGTGTATCTAATTCCTACTCATACCACAAGGCGCACCTGACCTGCACGGCTACCCAACAGGCCCACTGTCTCTGAGCCCCTCCTGGAGCAGCAAGGTGGAGCAGTGAAGAGCCCAGGCTCTGGGGTCGGTCTAGGCTCAAACCCCAGCTTTGCCACTTATCAGCTGTGTGACCTCGCGCCACTCACTGAACTGGCCCCAGCTTGCCTTGGGTTAATCACACCCACCTCCTAGGATTGTTGTAATGCATTAAAAGTGCTTGGTTAGCACAGCGGGTGACATCTGGAGATAGAGACATAGAAACAGTGAAAACATCAGTGGTTGGGAGGGGAGAGGGAAAAGGGATGGATAAGTGAAATGGGATTTTTAGGGTGATGAAACCATTCTGGATAATGTGATGGTAGATACATGACGCCATGCATGTGTCAGGTACCACACAGAGAACAAAACCTAATGTAAACTATGGCCTTTAGTTAACAATAATGTATCAATACTGATTAACCAATTATAACAAATGTACCGTACTGATGCAAAATGTTAACAGGGAAAACTGGGGAGCGGGGCGGGGGTGAACAGGGTGTATGGGAATTCTTTGTACTATCTGTTCAATATAAGAGAAAACATTTAACTTAAAAATAACGTACATAGGGTAATGACTTACAAATTAGATCCTCAGTTTTAAAAAGTGCTTAGTTAGCATAGCAAGCCCCTATACATAATAAGGGCTCAATATATCATAGCTATTATTTTTTCTATTACCATTTTTATTATTATTTGGCACTTTACCTACTGGTAATGCTAACTTTCTTTGAAGCATTTTAGCCTCCTTAACTAGAATGTTAAACTTTTATGAAAAACAGACCACGGTTTTCAGCAACCCCCAGAGTATCCACGTGGCACCTGCTAAATACCAGACTCTCACAATTACTTAATTGAAGGAGCAAGCCATTCCCTTATTGTCGAGACCAAATGCATTTGTAGATGGCTCTACGTGGGCTCTGGGAACACAGGTTACTCCTCGGATTTGGCCATCAGATGGGGTCACGTCAATCCCTCACATCAGCGGGACTCTGCCTTGGACACAGAACCCGCTCTCCTGAAACGTTCTTGGGCCTCTGGAGTTTGCTGGCTGCTCTCCTGTCCTTGATGACGGGATTAGATTGCAGGTGGAGTAGTTGTTCAAGGGCGTACTGCTGGGGAAATGGGAAAGCTGTTTCTCTGCCTCCCTGTTGCAGGTGTCGACCACAGCATCCCTTGAATTTATACCACCCGATTCTGGGGAAAATGGCTAAGAGATAGAATTACATGGTTCAGGACAGATAGGACAGCCATTTTCCCTTTTGGAGTAAAAGTCTCTGAACATGTCACCCATGTAAATACACTTTACCCCACAGGGTCTGTTTACACACGATACTTACCATTTGTTCTTGGTTTTGCGGTGAAGCGGTGGCACCATTTAAGATCCACTGTAAGTTCTGTTCTCCCATGACTAGGCTGGACTGCAGGATAGCCGTGCTGGGAGTCGGGGTGATGGTTATAGTGGGATTATTAGTTAGGACAGAGTTGGCACCCAGGGGCAGAGTCTGGACCATGGCTGGCAGGGGCTCAGTAGTACTTTGTGGTTGGGGCGGTGCTGCCACGGCTGATGTCACTGCCGCTGCTGACGCAGAAGCCCCAGCAACAACAGAAAGTCCTGGTACGATGGGCTGTGGTGCCTGGGGGTGCGGAAGAAACTCTTGATGATTAGCAGCAAACTGTGTGCTGTGCAGAACAGGCACTTCTGGAGGTTGTAAGAGAGCAGGGGGGTTGCCAAATGCAGCTTGCTGGGAACCAGTTCCTAGGGAGGGAGCAGGCGGAGGAGCAGACGGTGCTGAGGCTGGTAGTAGAGGCTGGGGTGGCTCGGAGATGCCAGGCTGCAGTACAAGTGGAAGAGATAAAGATGCTGAATTTCCTGTGGATGGCGGAACATCACTGACTGACTCTGCATCACCATTAAAACTTTCAATCAAGGCAGCTGGCAAGAAAAAGAAATAGAAATATATATACATATCCCAAGCCTTACATGAGCCACAAAAACACAGTCCCTGTGAAATAAATCAAAGACAGCTGAAGTCTGGCGGAGCCGACTCCTTCGCTGCTAGCAGGCTGGCTTTCCGCTTCTCATTTAATGATGCCTCTGGTCCAAATACCAGGCTTCACAATCGACCTCACTTTTCTAACTGTGAAGACCCAGTATAGGTCTTCGCATAAAGGAATGTGTCCTAAGGCCGTTCTAGAAATGGGGCTAGACATCCTTTTTTGTCATGACCAAGGTGCACACTTTGACTACTGCGAAGCTTCAGTGACAGATTCTCATTCAAACACAGTCTGACCTCTGCATCAGACAGCTAAGCCTGTGGATCCTACCCACTCACGAACAGGGTGTCCCATCAGAAAAAGGGCTCATGGCTCCTCTCATTTTTTACAGCCAACAAGAGCCTTTGAAATAGGAGACCCTTTTTTGGAGGATCCAGGGAAAGTAGACCCCCAGGGAGACCCTTGCTGGAGGAACCAGGGGAAAAGATGAAGCTGAGCTGAAAGGCCCTTCTAAGGGCCTTAGAATACTCTTCTAAGCATTCACTGAGAGTCATGTCATTCACAGGGACGGAGAGCGGCCGTCCTGCCTGTCACTCAGTGTGCTGGCAGCGCGGGGGTTCCCTCTCCCAGGGCTGAGATTGGGGTGGGAAGAGGGCGTGTATCACAAACCTGTCTGTTGAGGATCTTCCTGAATTGCCGTATCATCTGAATTCTGGAACATTGATTTAAAAATGATTGCTGGTGAAAGTGTGCTGAGATCCGGGCCCTGTGGCAGACAGACAAAGACAAGGACGTGAGACCTGTCATCGGAGGAAACTCATCACCACGAGGAGACACAGGGCCACAGAACTACACGGACCTTTTGATACACTCCTTTTCTCTCCCTTTTCCTTTTTCAGTGACATCTAGGTCCCTAACCTTCAGACATTCAAGAGGTGGGTCCTCAAGCACTCTAAAAGAGGACCTGGCAAGCTGAGTGGCTGGCTGAATGCCTGTTTTTAGGAAGTTTTACTGGAACACAGGCGCGCTTGTTCACTGATTGTCCATGTGCTCTCAGCCACAACAGCAGAGTTGAGAAGATGCGACAGAGACCATATGGTCTACACAGTCAAAGACATTTATTATCTGGCTCTCTACCAAAAAAAAAAAAAAAAAAAAAAAAAAAAGGGGGGGGTGGTTCTGGCCCCTGCTGTAAAGGACCAAATTCTACATTAAAATGGGATTGAATAATATCCATTACCTGCACCTTGTTTTTCTCATGTAATAATATATTGCTAATACTTTTCAAGGCCATTACATAACACCTATAATATTCTAATAGGTACACATGGTGAATCAAACCATGTAAAGAACTTTCAATGACAGGCCATAGTAATTGTCTTATACACACTATTGTCTGTCATTACACTGATTCTTTGTAACTCACAGTAAAGGAAAGATGAGAGGCATTTTTAAAGATAAATTATGAAAAAAACTAGCAAACACACATATTGCCCTGAGGACCTGAGTCCTGATAGGCACCAAATAAAATGACCACCTCCAGGCTTCCCTTTAGTTAAGGGAAGGGGAAAACAGCGATTCTTTTTTACTTTTTTAATATATTTTATTTATTTATTTTCAGGGAGGGAGAAATTTATTTCCAGGGTGGAAGAAAGAGAGGGAGAGAAACATCGATGTGCGAGAGAAACACCAGATGATTGCCTCTTGTGTACCCCCAACCAGAGGCCTGGCCTGCAACCCTGGCATGTGCCCTGACTGGGAATTGAACCAGCAACTTTTTGGTTCAAAGGCTGGTGCTCAGTCCATTGAGCCACACCAGCCAGGGCAGCAATTCTTTTATCTTCAATACACCTCCAGTCCACCTCCACCCATGCATTTTGTAGGGCAAGTGTGACAGAGGTAAGTGAAGCCCAGGGGCAGGGAGCTGTGGCAAACTGGAGAGCAGGCGCCCAGCCACCTGAAGGGCTTCGGTGGAATCCCGCCGCGTGGCTCTCTGCCCGCTGGGGAGTACCAAAGCTCAAGAATAGGTCCGAATCTGAATTTTTGATGAAATCCACCGATTTGTCATTAAAAGCAAGTAGCTGAAAACACTTTAAAAGCACTGTATAAACCAAACAAAACCTATCTCCAGCCCAGACTTGGCCCCGCTGCCAACTTGTGCTTCCAGGTCCCCCTGCAACAATCCTGCTTCTGGGAGGGAGAGGGATCGCGCTGGGGCTGGGCAAAGTGTGGTGAGCAGCACTGTCCACCCATCTACAGTCCTCGGAGGAAACTGCCCTTTTGAGCCACGAGGGGCACTTATTCTAGCATGATTCCACCGCCTGGAAGAGTGAGAGAGGAAGCTGAATGACTCTGACTGCCAGTGTGTTGGAAGCTACAAGCAGAATTTATGTGAGGCTTCCCGGTTCCAGTCCACAGGAAGTTAAGAATAACAGGAAAGACAGTGGCCTTCAAGCTTTTCATCGTGACACAAAGTAATACACTTCACATTACAGAGTAAATGTGTATATATATGTGTGTGTATACACACACCCCCCCCACTTCATATTTTATATATCTATATCTCTCTCTCTCTCTATGTGTATAACGGAAACAAAAGCCTATGAAATAGAGCTTATCTTTCCTATGTGCAATATCTTCCAATACTTTCTATTCTATTGATGTTCATAAAATGCTGATTATAAATACTATTTTATAACTCAATAAAGAGGCATGACTCAGTTTGAAAAATAATGGGCTAACAACTCCGCTAAGCTATAAACTTTGCAACTTCCTCGTGGTGGTTGTGTTGTTTACAAATCATCAGCAATAACAACACTGTTAAAAAGAAATGAGCCTGTGTGACTCCAAAATCTTATGTAGAAGAATGTTCACAGCGGTACTATTCATATTGGCCCCAAACTAGAAACTATCCAGATACCCAAGGGAAGTAGAAAGAACAAATTGTGGTGTATTTATTTAGTGTAATACTGTTCAGTGAGAATGAATGATCTATTACTATGTGCAACAAAATGGATTGACTTCTTAAACATAATGTTGCAAAACAGAAACAAGCATAAATGAGTATATACTCCATTACTCCAATTCCACAAAGCACTAAAACTGTCCAAATTCATCACAGGTTGTTTGAAGTCAGGCCAGTGATTGTCCTCAGGGAGAGGTTAAGAGCTGTTGGGGGCATGAAGAGGGTTTCCGAGGTGCTGGGACTGTTCCGTTTCTTCATTTGAGTGCTGGCTACACAGACGTGATGAATTGTCATGCTTCATTATGCTGTACATTCATGACAGGGGCACTCTTTTTTATGTGTATTAATATCAATAAAAAGTTTTTTTAATTAAAAAAAAAAAATGGAAAAGTTAAGTGCTGAGAGGACTGTGACTCAGCCACTGCCAGGCTTCAGGGCAAAAACCCTGGGAGCTGCTCCCAAAAGCAGAAAAGCAGAGAAGTCAAGAACAGGCTGGGCCTCTGGGACCTGGAGCGAAGAGGAAAGAACACCGGGACCAGAACGGACCCTGCAGCTCAATAGCCCAGTGGCCCCGTGGGTCGGCCTCCACCTGCTTGGACCCTCCCACTTTGACCCTCCGTTTACAAAGATCTGAGCAAACCAAAGCTCACTTCTAGGACCTATCTGGCAGCCCAGAAACCCACAAAATGATGTTTGCATACAACTTTATCATTTGATTTTAACAATTCATTTTTTTTAAAGCAAAGTCAAACAAAGCAAAATTATTCTTACGACTTCACGCAATTATGGCCTTAGCTTGAAAGGCTAAAAAGGAGACTATTTGCAATTCTGGGGTAAATGCTGGGCAACAAGGGCACAATATGCAATTTGACCCATAGCAGCCTAGGCTCTCTCTTGCTGGTGAACGCTGCAATGGAAAAGGATCCCCCCTTTTTACAAGTACTTAAAGTTCTCTCATGTCAGGATTCCTCCTCTGGTGGCCCCAGAGCTCCAGAAAGCTCATCAATCTTATGCCACAGCCCTAACCAGGGAGGAAACCCCTGCCATTTAACACAGCCTCTGAGATAAGAGAGATATTATAACCAGGAATCTTTGGCTGCATAGCTCAAGGGTTACCTAGGCCACCCAATATAGACGTTTCCTTTAGAGCATTAGCTCTGAAATATGAATACGCATAAAAATCATATGAAGTGCTTATTTAATGTTTTTCTTTGTTCTTCAGATTGGTTAATTTCTACTGACCTATCTTCAATGCAACTGATCCTTTCTTCCATCATTTCCAATCTACTGTTAAGCTTATCCAGTGCATTTTTTATTTCAAATAAATTTTCAGTTCCAGAATTTTCAGTTGGTACATTTTTAACAGTTTCTATTTCTCTGCTGAGATTTCCTATATATTTGATCATTACCAGCATATGCCTTCATGTCCTTGAGCTACTTAAAATCCCTTGTCTAACTGTGGAACACCGAAACAGGCTAGGAAAAAATGACTGGATAGAAAATATGACTCTATTCATTTATTTCCCAGCCTACAAAAAAATCAGCTTAATCTCACATACTGAGATTAAACAGGTAAAATTATCAAGTACAAAATCAGGCCGCTGAAAACTCTGAAATTCAATCAATAAACCTTTCACAGCATTGATTCACTATTTCCTCACCTTAAAAAGAAAAAACTCCTTGTCCACTAAGCCACTAAGTCTAACATCTGGCTCATCTATAGATTACCTCTGCTCTTGTGTAGGGGTAGTGGTTTGCTGTTTCTTTCATGTTTACTAATTTTTGGATTACTCTGTACATTGCAAATAATACGTTATAGAAACTCTGGATTCTGCTGCCTTTCTTGGAGGGGTGCTTGCTCTCACATTCCACGGCCTGGGCTGCCCCCTAGCTCCAAACTCTGCCTTCCCTGCCGTGGACGGCAGCTTCAGTCTCGGTCCACTCCCAGCCTTAGCTGGGCTGCCTAGGGTCTGCTCTACACATCCACAGTTCAAGGGGCAGCTGGAGATTTGGACGGTGTATACAAGAACTCGGGGCCCCCCCGACCTTGTAGCGTTCTTCCAGGCCAGGCGCCCTCGTCTTCCAGGTGCTTTGGTAGCCCTGCCCTCTGTCCTCCGATTCACCATGCCGGGGAGACTGCGTTTTGGCCACCTTGTTTGGTGGGGCGTGCTCTAAGTGGATAAGCCGTAAAACCTGAAAAACCATCCAAGCGCCTTTGCTATCTTTCCAGTGGCCCCTTCTCCCATGTGTTAACCCTGCCTATCTGGGTTGCTCTCTGAGTTGATCTGATAGGAGCACCTCTGTCATCACCAAAACCAAGGCCTTAGGGTACTTGTATGAAAGTGCAGTGTCCGATGCTAATCCCAGAGCTACTGACTCAGTAGGCGTGGGGTGAGGTCTAAACACCTGTGTTGTCAGAAGTGTTGTGGATGACTCCACTTTGAAAAACACTTTTCACAGCATTCCCGAGTCATTTAGTCTCTGTTCCCATTGCACTGATTCCTTCTTATTTATCATGCACATACTCAGAAAATCTAACCTAAGTCATATTTTTTTAGCAAAGGGAAACAACAAAAATTGCACACTTAACAACCAGCGCTGGTGACAAGGTGAAGCATGCAGATGCTCACAAAGCAAAAAACTCAAGCTTAATGCCGTGGTCCGCAAGGCACCGCGTGGAGCCATGGGAAAGGTGGGGAAATTCCAAACCCAGTGACCGGAAGCATCGGATCTAGAGTCAGTGGGGCTGTCCTTTAGCAGGGGGCACAACGTGGAGGCTTCCTTCAAAATCCCAATGCGGGGAGCTCAAAGAAAGGGAAAGACTGACTCAGGTCAGACTGACAGGGCTTCAGAAAGTCTGGAAACTGGAATTCTGGTCCTCCCTTTGAGGGGAGTGATTTTAAGGTCCTCAAAGACAGACCACACCAACATTTTTACCATACAAGCTCAGCGCCAGGACACTGCCTCATGGAGGAGGCACTTGATATATATTTGCGAAATGAATAAAGAAAGACATTTTCTGGGGCCAAGAGGTTATCCAGTGAGTGACCTGGGTCAAATGGGACTAGGCATCAGAGAGAACAGCCTCCCCTACAAGAGCGCGTATCAAAAACAAAACAAACAAACAAAAACAAAAAACCCTAAGCAGTCAGGAATTGAACACAACCGAGTATGGAAGATTTAAAAAACTGGCCTCCCTCAATTTTCCCACTAATGCAAGTGCTCAATTGTTGCACTTATTTTTCTAGCACCCACATCACAGGTATACTTACTGTATTGGAATTTTCTCGCAATTCAGAATCTGTGGACAGAAGGCTCAAGTCACTCAGACAAAGTGAGTGATTTGCATCCTGTGGAAGAGAAAAAACTCTTATTGAATAACAAAAAAGTCAGGATTTATAGTAACATATCTTGTAATAAAACACTTGATTATAATGTTTCAAATATCTAGAGGTAAACCATCCAAACAAAGCAAGGGCTATGTGAATTATTTCAATTTTTAAAATCCTGATATTCTTAGATAACTCTCTTACATTTCTTAAAGACGGTTACTAAAGAGTTTCTTTTTTTAAAGAGTTATTTATTTTTAGAGAGAGGGGAAAGGAGGGAGAGAGGGAGAGAAATATTGATGTGCAAGAGATACACTGGGTTGCGTCTCACACGCTACATTGGGTTGCATCTCGCACGCCCACAACCCAGGCATGTGCCCTGACTGGGTATCCAACTGGTGACCTTTTGGTTCACAGGTCAGCATTCAGTCCACTCAACCGCACCAGCCAGGGCTAGAGTTTTAAGAATTATCTCACAGCTCAAGCACTAGCATAACGAAAGCTATGATAATATATTAAAATGATTGTATAATTGGTCTTATCATTTACAAAGTGATTTCACATTACTCATTTGATATTCATATAAAACTTTGAAGTATTATTTTAGGTTCCCATTATTAATGCGAAGAGTGGCAGTGAACTGTGTAAAATTACATAGCTAATTAGTAGAACACAAACCCAGTGCTTCTAACTCAAAGTCCATCTTCCTTCCATTATATCACTGTGTCCGCAGTATGGGCCTCTCACACACAGGTCCTTCCTTAGAGTGGTTCTGAGATTTACTATTCAAATATGGCTGCCTCGGTTAACTCTGGACTCTGGATTCCTAGAATGCCAGTTGCAATTCACATACTTTACATGGTAACCCTGCTTACCTCATGCATTAGATGTTCCCATGCACTCAACAAATATTCACTGAGCATCTACAATGTCTTAGGCACTGTTCCAGGCCCAGGGATACAATAATGAACAAAACAAAGTCCCTGCGACTACACAGCTCACATTCTAGCGAGGAGTTTGGGGTAAGGGGAAGGGACAAACAAAAATATGTATTTGTACACAAGAGGATGATAAGCTCTATGGAGGGCAAGGGGAATAGGGACTGCTGGGGGGGGGGCCTGCTCTCTTATTAGATTAGGAAAGGGCACTTAGATAAGGCGGCATCTGAGCTGGTACTGAAGGAAAGAGGGCACAGACCATGCACATATCCGGGGAAAGTGCTTCCAGCAGAGGATACAGCAAGTACAAAGGCCTAGGGCAGGAGTGCGTTTCCTTTGTTCAAGGAACCACAAGGACAGCGTGGCTGAAGTGAGAGGAAGAGACGTAAATCAGGTCAGAGAAGTGACCTAAGCCACAGTGTAGGACCTTGGAGGCCACTGTGTAGATCTTGACTTTTACTTTAAGTGATACAAGGAGCTACTGGAGGACTATGAGCAGAGGACAGACATTATCTGCCTTATGGTTTAGAAAGATCACTCTGGGTTATGTAAAAAAATGTCAGGGCAGAGTGAGAGTGGGGAGAAGGGGAAAAGGTGCCAAGGTCACTTAGCAGGTTACTGCAATAATCCAGGCAAAAGATGAGAGTGGCTTGAATGAAGTGACATGAAGAAGTGACCAGATTTTAGATACATTCTCAAGGTAATGCTAATAGGCTTCGCCAGTGAACACAGAGTACGAGGGGAAAAAAAGAGGGCTCAAAAACAATGCACAGATTTTTGGCCTGTGCCACTAGAAAGACAGAGGTGCCATTTAGTAAGATGGGGAGAGCTGCAAGAGGAAGGGGTTTGGACATGTCAAGTTTAAGAAGAGTAGATGGGCCCTGGCGGGTGTGGCTCAGCGGACTGGGCGCCGGCCTGTGGACCGACAGGCTGCTAGGCCAATTCCCAGTCAGGGCACAGGCCTGGGTTGCAGGCCAAGTCCCCAGCTGGGGGCGTGTGAGAGGCGACCGATCTAGGCTTCTCTCACACACTGATGTTTCTCTCCCTCTCTTTCTCTCTCCCCCTTCTCTCTAAAAAGAAAGAAATAATTTTTTTTTAAAGAAGAGTAGATAACTGGGTGGAGATGTCAAGCAGGGGGTGAATATACAAGTCTAAAGCTGAGGAAGAAATCCAGGCTGAATATAAATTAAGGACCCAAAGGCAATCTAGGTGCCATTTAAAGCCGGGGACTAGGGGAGATTCCAGCCACTGAAGAGTGACTAGTGATCAGAGAAGATGAGGTCTGAGCACTGTATGCTGGGGACCTCCAATGCTTAGAGCGGGTCAACAAGTTGAACCGTCCTTGGATCACTGAAAAAGTAAAAAACTGATCATGACTTAATAAATACAGCTTAGCAGACAAAGACTCTCAAATCTTCATATTTATATCTGGTTTTACAGATGAAGAAACTGAGGCACAAAGAAGCCACTTGCTAAGGTCATCTGACGAGTGATTAAGCTTAGATCTGCACCCGGGCAGGGGAGCTCCAGAGGCTGCAGTCTTCCTAACTAATGCTCTTTTGCCTCTTATAACATAGGGATCAAGAACTGGGATCTGGAATCAGACTGCTTGCCTAAATATGACTAATTAGAAACTTTGAATACTTAGGCAAGTAATTTCTCCCTGCCTGGAGTTAACAGTAATATATAATAATAATGGTACTGACCTCACAGAGCTCTTGTGAGATAAAACATTTAAAAGCACTTACTTAGCACAGTACTCAGCACATAGTAAACATTCAGTAAATGTTATTTATTATTACTAATATAAAACATGGGGAGAGTCCTTTTAAAGGTATCCTTTGCTGTTCAAAAATGGCAAACCACAGAATTAAAGTAGGCTGTCTCTCCCCAAATCAAAATCGTATTACATACTCTAAGAACGTCATTATTCAAAAGGGGGTCTGTGTGTTTCTTTACCTATGAAGTAGGAAGATAACAATACTGCTTACTTCCTAGGTTTAAAAGACTTACGGCAAGTATCCAAGACCACATTAGAAGTAATAACAGTACATTTATTCCGAGATCTCACTGGCATGAGTTGTAAGAGAGGGCAACACAGTGGAAGAGTTTGTCAAAGAATAAATGAAACTGTCCAAAACTTTGCAGAGGCTTGTTTTGTGGTTCAGTGCTTTAAACTCGTGGCTCTCAAACCTTTCAGTCTGCAGAAAATTCACAAGGGCAAGAGACAACCCAGACTCTTCCTCAGTCTTCAACGATAGATTAATAGATGTGTGAAGTAAAGCACTGATTCGTGTTCCAAACTCAAGTACAGGTATACCATTTTATAGATATGAATGGGAAAATAAGACCCTTTCAGAACATCTGGCTGGCCCTTTGTAAGCCATTTGGAGACCTCTGGCTTCAAGCCCTCTTCCACCATACCGGGTGGAAAGGCAGTGGAGCTGCATCACAGGCTGAAGCGCACGGAGCCTGGTGAACTTGCTGGCTTCTACCACTCCATCCCCAAGACACAGGTCTTGGCTGATTTCCCCCTCTCACTAACAGATACTTAGAGATATTTTGACCTTTTATTTTGATACATATACAATGGTTGCTGTTCTGTGGTGCCCAGATCAAAACCAGAGACAAAACACTGCACACCTCTGATCCATTGTGAGTCGGAAGTGCATTGTATAAGTGTCCTTTGTTATCGTGACCTTTCATGTGACTTTTGAGACTGTACTGAGTGCTGAATGTTTTCTCACAGCCGTTACTGGGGCAGAAAAAGGGTCGTTCACCTGCAAGAATGACAAGTAGTGTTAATTTTACCATAAAATCATTTCACTGAATTAAGACACCTACTATTCCCTAAAAGAGAGAAGTATTATTATGAGGGTTCAGGTAACAGTTGTTTTAAGTTGGATAAATTATACATTCTCTATCTCAGTCCTAAAACTTAATATAGAGCAAAGCTCTGGGAATGGTATGCTCCTGGGAAGTTTAAAGAGAAAATTAGTTTTTTTCCCCAGGTTTTTTTTTTAGTGTCTTTGTATTGCTTTCATTTCCTAAGGTTGGATTCCTGAGTCCAACCTGTAGATTCTTTTACCTCCGAAAGTCAAACATTACAGGAGAAGACCGAGCTGATTAGGCTCTCCCTCCAGAGAGCTCGACAGGTCTCAACAGCAACATAGATATTTACTGGCTCAATGAAGATTAAAATAGAAAATAAAAATTAACCTACACTCACCAGTATGTGTACGGACGTGAGTTTTAAGGTGGTGGCTTGCTGCAAATGCTTTTCCACAGCCGTCATGATCACACCTAAATAAATGATTTAAGCAAAAAGAAATAGCAGACATCAGCTAATAGACCTTTATCTTCGGCATCTCTTGTAAATACAAAGTCAAACTGAAACAAATGTCCAGAACACCAAGATCACATCAATGAAATTGGTTTCAGACATGAGAATGATGACAGGTCCCTGTGACAAATCTGAGATCAGAGAGAACTAATGGCCCGGGATAAGTATCTCGTCTGACAGGTAAGGCACATGCTGAGAGCACTGATAATAAAAGCTTTTTGATGAATTACTTAACACAATCCTATGGGCAATGAGAGCCCACTGGAAAATCTCCTGCCGGCGCAGTATTAGAAATACCAGCAGCGGGTCCGGGGGCTCGCACAGAGGCATGGAGCCTGAAACATAACACTAGAACGCGGTCAGGACGTGGTCAGGACACGTGGCCGCAATGACTTCTCTATCATCGCCAGTGTTTACGTCAGAGCCACTTCTTCCCTTACTTTCTTGATAACCAAAGGTAGAAGTAATCTTTCCCTCCTCAGAACTCCTAAGACATTTAGGTTTTTTTTAATGGCATCTCTCATTTGTAATCTTGCTTTTATCTTCATTATATACATTTGTTATCTGTTCTCCAAGTCTGTACATTCTTTGAGAGCAGGGTCCATGTAGTTTTTTACATTTGCTGTAAAGCAAGGCATTTGCTTCCTATTTCTATGAATGAATGCTTTTTCTTGTAAGCCAAAATATTTTGTTTCTTTAAATAGAAAGCTTCTCTAAAGCATTTAACTTCCTAATTACATGTAATTATTGTGTTTAAAATCCCATCTAATATTTAAGAAAAATGAGCAGTATTATCACAAAAATGCATATGATTGAATAGAAATCAGAGTCTCCTCAACAGCCCCATGGGAAAAAAGTCACATTAAGGGTCACAGCATCTGGAGAGTAACCAAGTAGACTCTAACTACTTTTGCTCTTAGAGGGAACATGACTCAGAAGTGCAATTGTAATTTTAAAATACAATTACTTTTAATTGGTGTTTAAGAGTTGACTGCCCTTGAAGACTTTTCATTTCCTGATATGCTAATAAGGAAATGAGTGAGTCAAGAAGGGAAAGGTAGCATCTTTAATGCCATGACTATAACAGCAATTTTTCCTGACAATTTGAATTCATTGTTTATGCATAATTTTCAGTAATATATCTGTATTATATGTAGGGGGCAATCCTTACAAACTCATTATCTCACTAAAAAGTCACATAATCATCCCTAAATTGTTTTTGGGTCCCTACTGAATGTCCAGAACATTATTACATGCTATGAACACAGAAGAAAGTAGATGATACAAGGCCTTCCTTCAAGCTTAACCATTTATACTTATATCTATTAAATATGTATGTATATAGATACATAATTTAAAAAATATAAAATATAAAAAATGGATGCTCCTATCTGTTTGTGTGCGCACATGAGATATTACAAAGAAACAACTGAACAAGTAACAAAATAAAATACTTGCACCACTAGACTAAGTATTCCTATCCCTCATTTCCCTTCTTGTCTCCTGCTCTTTCCATCGATTCTCAGGTAGATATCCCTTCCCCTGTGCTAGAGCCCTCTGGGCATCTCAGTCTCAGATACTGCCTGGTTACTTATGGTTCTTTTCCACTGGACAAAATTTTTCAAGAGGAGAACTTGTGTCTTAGTGTTTCCCTATCACTGATAAAAATACCTACCACATAAATGACTTTCATCAAATGCTTCTTCAAAATAAAAGGAGAAATGGGGCAGAAAGCGATCATCCAGGCTGCGGGTGCCCTCGGAATCCACTGCCCTCCCTCCACCCCGCGGGAATGACTTCGAGCTGTCCTGTGGAGAGCTAACACTGCCAAAGAACTAGTGCAGGGAATTTTCTTTCCATTTTGAAAAATTTTAGAGTCATCAAGATACCCAGCTGAAGTCTGGTCAGTAACAAATAGAAAACAGTAAGACCTACCGAAATGGCTTTTCTCCTGTATGGGTTCGAATGTGCTTCCTCAGATCACTGAGTGTGGTGAAGTACTTGCTGCAGCCTTCAGATTCACAGTTAAACGTTTTCCCTGTGTGAAGCCTCTGATGTGCTTTCAGCCTGCAAGATACCCCAGAGAAAGTCCCTCTGTCACAACGGACTGCAGAGCTTCCCCATGTCAGCTGAGTAGGCTTCAGGGCTAAGCACATAAGCCTACGGCCAGTAAAATCTTTTATGAGAGAACAAAGTGATTTTATGTATGGCGAAGTAATTACTAAATACTGATTTAACAAAGAAAAATAATATACACTGGAAATAAAATAATTACATTGGAAGAATGGGCTCTGGGGAAGGGTGACAAGTCTGGTGGAGATGGGGGAGGAGGAAACAGAGCTTCCTTAACTGCCATAGTGGGAAGCCAATACCCTAAAATGGAAAAATCAAGAAGCAATATAAGCCTAATACTTGAAAGCATGGAAGTATAAAAATATTAATATTAAGCTAAAAGCATAGAAAGTGGTTACATGTGAAGGGGGAGAAATGGGGAGGTATGTCTTTTCTAACAAACCTTATAGAACTATCTACTCTGTAAAAATTGATCATTTATAACCTTGTTAAAATTATAAATGATTTTAAATGTTAAATGCCTAAGAATTCAGTATTCATATATATTAGTTCCAAATTTTTTCCTCAAAGAGAAGCATATATAAGCATGACTCTAGAGCCAGACTGCCTGGGACTCAAAGCCTGGTCCCACCTCCGACTGGGTGGGAGACCCTGAGCTATTTACAAAGCCTCTCTGGGCTTCCATTTACTTACTTGTGCTGTTAGCGCTCAGAACGGTGCCCAGCACATACGGAGTGCCTTAAAAGTGTTAGCTATTGTTACATTTGTTATTTTATACCCAAGGTTGAAGACTAGGAAGTCTCCTGTTACCAATGGTGGAAAAGAGAAATGGCTAATGATTGGACCATTCCCCCTTTCTCAGGGTAGAAAGAAATTACTCTTCAAGGTGAGGTAGGAAAGAACATGACAGAAGCCTGACCAAGGTCCTGCGCCAGGGGAGACAGTACCCCATGCTGAATACTCAGATCCCCTGGTCAGCATATAGTAACTACATGAGACACACAATCTAAACACCGAGGTACTATTATTTTCAACCAACCCACTACATGCCAATCTTTAAGTGATAAGTTCCTCTGATGAATTTTAAACAGTTGAGCATAGCTGCACTCTGTTTTAAGTCCTGAGAGTAAGCACCTGCACTGTTCAAGGAGAGAGGGCTCGGCAACCACGACCCGGTCGGGGTCAGAGGCCGGCGGCGCGGCGGGAGAAAGGCTGACCTGTACAGCGTGTTGAACGCCTTCTCACAGCCCTGCACGTCACACTCAAATGGCTTCTCCTTCGTGTGCACTCGCACATGGATCCTGAGGCTGTAGGAGGTGAGGAAGGCCTTGCCACAGCCCTCCTGATTACAGACAAAGGTGTACTCTCCTCGGTGAGTCTTCTGGTGGGTGCGCAGGTTGCCTGCTGTGCTGTAGGTGCGGGGACAGCCCTCAAAGGTGCACTGGTACCGCTTTACCTGGCAGACAGAGGACACCTCAGCAACATGACAAAGAGCCGCCCAGGCTCTAAATCCCCCCAGGGCTTGGCTCCCAGGAGATGTGGGTGATACAAAGACATGGAAAATAACCTCTAACAGCAATTGTGGGGATATCTTCTGTTGAGCAAATAACACCTGGACAACAAATGATGAGTAACAGGCAACACATAGGCTTGCAGGTAGGTGAATAGTTTAAGTGAATATAAAAGGGTGTTTTCAAACTTTAGTATGTATCTATCCTGTAAAGGAGGATATATACTCTTACAGTTACCTATATTGCAATAAAATTTTGACTTCATTTTAATTCAAACATCCTGCCCTACGGCATTATATGTTGACTAGAGCGGACCAATGTTAAATTGAGTCTAACACATCCTAAAATTTATATACTTAGTCACTCATATTAACAGGTATATTATAGCACAGTTCCCACTGAATATTTTTCAAGTCTACACAATGAAAATAATGTACCACAAATTCCTTGGAGTGTGACACTTCTCAAACTGCCTGCCTCTGGGTTTCCTTTCATCACCAAACTTACTGAAAGGGCAGCTACCACTTGTGCCTCCATTTCCCTCAATACCCATGTATCCCTTGCCCCTTGGCAAGCTGGCTTCACTGTACAAAATTATTCCTTTGAACTTTCTGGGGGGTCAAACTCTTTCATCCTCTCCACTTTGCTTCATTATTTGCAAAAATATCTCATGGATGATGCCCACTCCTTCTGAAAATGTGTCCTTCACCACACAGTAATTCCGTGGGGCTCTCTTAGCTTCTCTGAGTCACTCCTTTCTTTAACCTCTAAATGTAGGTTTCTCCCAAAACTTCTCCCTCATCTCCCCAATGTTCCCCATCTCTACACTGGTGCGGAGGAAGCAGCATTAGTCCTGGTGGGAGAAGACTGAGTTCTGGCACTTATGTTTAAGGCTTTGAGCAAGTCATTTTACTTCCCTGAGCTTCAGGTTCTTTATCGCTGAAATGTAAGTATTAATGCCTGCCCTGACAGTCTCACAGTGCTTTTGAGAGGAACAAAAGATGATAAAACATTTGTGAAAATACTTTGTAAATGCTCTTCAGCTTTAGCAAACTTTTTTTTTTTAATTTATTGATTTTACAGAAAGAGAGAGAAAGAGAGGGAGAGAGAGGGAGAGACATTAATTTGTTGTTCCGCTTATTTATGCATTCATCGGTTGTTTTCATGTGCCCTGACCGGGGATCAAACCTGCAACCTTGGCATATTGGGACGATGCTCTAACCAACTGAGCTTCCTGGCCAGGGCCTAGCAACATCTTTATCTTTTAATCCCAATCCTTCTCCAAAGCAAGCTAGATACCACAGATCTGCTTTTAAGGAATGCTCATTTTAAGGAGGCAGACATGCACAAATTTATACACTGCTTTGAGCCTGACAACAGATACGTGCCCAAGGTGCTTGCCAGCATAAAAAAGGACGCCTACCCCATCTCAGAAAGACTAGAAATCAGTGAAGGCTCAGAGACTGAGGTACTCTGAACTGAGGGTGATTTTTCACTTAACCTGTTCAAGTCTATTTTTTTTAGGGTCAAACTGAAAAGATATTCCTCAGACAAGTCAGGAGGAAGAACATTCTAGAAAGAGGCAATACCTTGGGAAATGCATGGAAAGATGAATGAGTTTGCTGGTACAGTTAACCACAACATACCTGTAGTCTGTGAGAGACTAGAAGGAGAAGAATCTAGAAAAATAAGGCAAAACCTCCTTAGTTAAGCTATGGAGTAGAGAAATAGGAGAATGGGGGAGCCATCACACTTCTCGGTTTTAACCAAGACAGCAACACAATCAGATCAGGGTTTAGGAGAGATCATTCCGCTGTCCTTGTGGAGGGTGGGCTGGAGTAGAAGGGCTGGACTGAGAAAAGAGGGACAGCAGTCCAAGAGAGAGGGGAAGGGAATCTGAACTAAGGAAGTAGTGGTGGACAATACGAGAGATGAATCCCAGAGAATTAAAGGGGGAGAGGTGACAGGCTGTAGTGACAACTGGGTGCTGAGGAGTAGAAGGGGTTGGGGAGAGACAAAGTCAAGATCAACCCCCAAGATTATGGCCTGGAGGGCTAAAGAGATGGTCACACTACCAACGTGGGGCTGGTGCAGGGCTGGGCGAGAGATGATGAGTTGGGTTGGAGATGCTGCTAGGACTTTCAGATGGAAATGTCTAGTAGCCAGTCAGACACACAGGCTGGAAGCTAAGAAGAAGGTCTGTGACAGGGGTCTTGGGTACACAGATAATAGCTGACTTTGCCTGCATACTACAGCAGGCTCAGCCCCAGCCCCAGCTGCTACTTGCTGTGTAACCGTGGGAAAACCGCTTAAGCTTACTGAGCCTCTCTTCCCTTAATGATAACACAGAAGAAACAAAAATCTATCATTTTAGGGTTGTTGTTAAGAATTAGGGATAATTTGCGTAAAGCATTTAAACGTAGTGACTGCCATATAGTAGGTACTCAATAAAATAATAGCTCTTACAACAGGACAAAGGCTAGACCCATGAAAGTCACCAATGTTAAACGTCCTGGTAAAAGAAAAGAAGCCACTGATGGGTGATCAGGAGAAAGGGCTGGGGAAAGGGGAAGAGAAGCGAAGGAGAATCACATCACAGAAGGCTTCAGAAAATGGGTCTCTGGGAAAAGAGAATGATCAAAATGTTAAATGTCTAAAAAATAAATAAGCCCTAGCAGGTATGGCTCAGTGGCGAGTGGTGTCCCATAACTGAAGATTTGCAGGATGACTCCCAGTCGGGCACATGCCTAGGTTGCCGGTTCATCCCCAGTTGGGGAGCAGGCATGTGAACCCCAGTCTAGACGTGAGCAATCCCCAGCCCAGGCGCGGGCCCCCGGTCTGGGTGTGTACCCAGGCAACCGATCAGCGCTTCTCTCACACCAGTGTTTCTCTCTCTCCCCTCCTCTCGAAAAAACAAATGAAAATGTCCTCGGGGGAGGAAAAGAATTTTTTTTTAATTAAAATAAAATAAAAAATTAATAGAAATAAATTAAAAAATGTTAAATGTCAGTGAAAACAAGGAGGATAAAGACTGGGGAAACTACTGGATTCAGTAGCTAGAAATTCAGTAATGACTTAGCAAGATTTGTTTTAATATAGTGCTGGGGTCAGAAGTCTGGGTGAAGGTAACTGAATGAAAAGTGAAGTAGAGGAAGAGGCTAGAGATGGAGATCAGCAACAAAAGTGGACTTCCAAGTTGACGAGGTGTTTTTTGTTTTGGTTTTTTGAGTAGGACACGTCTTGAGCATATTTAGGAGGAGAAAAGGTCCTGGAAGAAAGAAGTCGAGGCTCTAAGGAGGAACGTGAAGAGAAGGGTAAAAGCTCAGTAGAGGGAAAGCTTTGGGTAGGAAGAGAGATCCTGAGTTTCAGAGGAGAAAGGAATGAGATCAGGATGGGTGGGACTCACAGGTGGACAAGGTTCCTATAAAGAGCCAGAGAGTGAATGTTTTAGGCTTTGTGGGCCATGCAGTGTCTGTTAAAACGACTCAATTCTGCTGCTACCTGTGAAAGTAGCCATAGGTAATACATACATGGACAAAAAAGGCTGTGCACCAAAAAAACTTTTCATAGGCAATGACATTTGAATTTCATGTCATTTTCATATATCATGAAACCCTGTTCTTATTTTGTATATTAGAAATATCATTTGAAAATGTAAAAACCATTCTACAAAAACAGGCATCTGGATGGATCTGGCCTGTGGGCGATAAGCTTACCAACCCCTAAAACCAGTGGGTGTGGGAAAGGAGCGGCCCTGATCCCTCCCTTCTCTCCTCCCACTCCTCTCTCATCTGTCCAGCCAGCCTTCAGTGGGATCTTGCACAAGTCTTTGGGCTCCTCAGGCAAGTGCTCTCTCACTTATTCATTCCTGGCCCTTCCCACTGCCGCACAGGAGGTGCTCCACAGACATTTGCTGAACTGAGTTATTGGTCCAGTAGTCCTGGTATTCTCGTGTCTCAGTGCCTAGTTCTGAAGCCACTCATTGCCAGATTTATTCTAAAATAGTGTTCCACACAGGCCATAGCTCTACTTAAGTGATAAAGTCCCAGTTCCTTAGCCAGATATTCCAGGTCCTCCCCAGGTCCTCTCCCACCTTCTGTGCGTTCCTCTAGAACAACAGTGGGCTCTGTGTGGGCCTGCAGGCAACAGCACACTTCCCTAGATTTCCACTTGCCTGCATTTGTGTGCTGCTTTTTCTCTACTGGAAATGCCTGGTTCCTCGGTTCCTTTCTTCTCTGCTTTTCTGAGTCTCTCTCTCTTCAATTCAAGCTTCACTACCTACCTCCAAGTCCCTTCATGATCACGCCATGTCTAAGTGACAGTGCCCTTCTCTGAATTCCAATATTTAACCATACCACCGATCGGACACTTAATTTGCATTGTTAATTATCCTTCCACACAGATATCCTGATTTCCCATCAAGAACAAAAATCTCTTTGGTGCTGCCAGATAGAGATTTCATCACTGACCAGGAAGGAGACCTGGGACTGTGGACGCTGCAATAAAGGAGCCTGCATGTCTCAATCACAGAGCTTATGAAAATGACGAATGATAAGGGCAGAATTTCATTCTTAAGATGCTACAGCAGTTGATAACTTTATAGGTAACAGTGCAATGAGTGACAAGCTATCGCGCCCTGTCCAACCCTTTTAACCCTTACTCCCATCCAGGGTTTTTACTTGGCCAATTCAAGCTTCACATCAATGTTCCCTCCTCAAGGAACTCTTTCCTGACTGACTCCCACGCCCACAGCATGCTAGAATAGGTATTTTTATTATAGGTTCTCATAGCTTCCTCTATTTCTTTAAAGTATACAATACCATTAGGATTAAATAATTTCATAAACAATTTACATCATTATCTATTTAGTTGCTAGGCACAGCAGTAGCTAAAAAACAGGAAGCACTTAGTAAGTATTTTTTTAGTTAAAATGAATGAACGGCTACTCTCCATTTGAACTATAGCTTCCATGAGATCAGGGACCACATCTGTCATGTCTGTCTTGGTCACTGCCACAGCCTCAGGGCCTAGCCTCGTGGAGAAGTGACACTCGATTCGTATTTGTTGAATGAAGGAATAAATGACTAAGCAGAAGAACAAAATAAAACCAGCAGGACTTAATGCTGAGGAACATCGTACCAAGGACAGAGTTTCAGGAGGATAGTAACTAGGTCAAATGTAGCAGAGATGACTGATAAAGCATTTCTTGGATTCGGCCGACTCACGGAGTCATAACTGCCCCAGCAAGACTAGCTTCACTGGAGGAACGGAAACGAGAATGTAATGGGCTGAGAAGTCAGGGAAAAGCAAGGAGCTGGAGACAATGAATATAACCACTCCTTCAAGAAACTTGGCTGAGAAGACAGAAGGAGAGACAGGAGAGAGAGTTAGGAGAGGACAGAGACTAGGAAGCTATTTGTATTTAAAGGCGGGAGAGCCCTGGCCGGGTGGCTCAGTTAGTTGGAGCATCATCCCGTGCACCAAAAAGTTGCAGATTTGATTCCCGGTCAGGGCACATATCTAGGTTGCAGGTTCAATTCCCCGTTGGGACACATACAGAAGGCAGGCGATCCATGTTTCTCTCTCACATTGTTGTTTCTCTCTCCCTTCCTCTCTCTCTTTCTGGGATCAATGAACATATCCTGGGGTGAGAATTAAAGAATATATACATAAATAAAAAAGAGGTGGGAGATATGGCTGACTATGAAAAGCAAATGCCTGCTCCTTCGTAGTATGGTGAATAAACGAGTAATCTCGCACCTCATTTGGAGGGAGCCAGTAAGTGGAAGTTGCTAATTTGTCTTGCAGAATCATTTTGAACAGCACCACATTTCACAAAAAGGAAAAACTAAACCTTTCAAACTGAATCAGAACGGGAAATTGCAAAAAACAACGTAAGGTTTCCTGGTTACATAGAGGAGGTATTACAACACACGGTACATTGAAATACAATTAAGGTTTCTTGTGTATGGATTCAAAACAGTATGTTCTAGGGAATATACTGTCCCAGGTACTAGGAGCTCAAAGTGAAGAGGAGAATCAAACAGACAAGAGCAAGATAGTACAAGAAGTTGTACTGATAATGGATGTCAGAATATAGAGAAATGTTGAGAAAAAGCATTTAACTTAGACTTGTGGATGACTAAGAAAAGCCTGTCAAAGGAGGTGATGCCCAAATTAAATTCAAAGAATTTGAGGGAGAGGTGACTCATAATTAATATGCCTATCAAAATTAATTAGAGTATATATAATATGGACATTATGTCCCTGAAGATTCCAGCGGATAATAAAATGTTTTTCCAAAAGAGCTTACAAACTGCATCAGCTTAGTTTTCCTATGCAGTCTCAAAAAACAGCTGCCAGTTACTAAGTTAAGGAGCTTGGAGACAGCCCAGGTTAGACTCTGAGGATGGGGCCTAATGCTAGTGATGGGCAGGAAGCCTGAGCCTTCAGAGAACTGATGTTGCTTTACAAAGTGTTCTAAGTAGTTCTAGAACAAAGAAATATTTATCAGCGATGACTGCCTTGTTAACAGAAGCAGAAAAGGAAAGGTGAATGAAATAAGCAAAAATAAGAAAATTAAACCTTGGAACTCCAGGAGACAAAAACTTTAAAAACTTCAGAAAGAGAAAAGGCTGGGTTTCTGCTGGAGGAAAAAGAAACGAGTCTGAGAGAATTAGACTCTACACACATTCACAGCCCCATGCTGGGAACGGGAGTCTGATTCTGAGCGCCCAGTGCGTGAGCATCCTTACCGATAAACAACCGGCCACGATGTTGTGGCCGTAGGAGCTGCCCTTTCCTCCCCATCACTAGGGACTTCTCCTTCCCTCTCCCTAATACCTACTCTGTTCCTATGCTGGCGCTCATCTCATTTCTTCTACTCATAATGTGCAACCACAGAGCGCGAAGGAGAAGCAGAAGAGCTGTGAACTGACCTCATTTCTTCACCGGGCCTTCCACTGCCCATCACCGGAGCTAAGCTCGCACAGCTGTTGCCACTCCTCACCCTTTTATCCTTACGGAACTAATGGCGTCCTGCTGCCCCTCATTTCTCAGCCCTTTTCACAGCTAACAGGCCTCAGAGTCCCATTCTCCCCATCTTTGCAAAAATAGTGTGTTATGACAGAAAAGCATAGGGTTTGGCACTCCAAGTTCTCAGTTCAAATCTCAGTTCTACTACTTGCTAATGGAATATTCCTAAGCCTCAGTTTTTCATCTGTAAAATGAGGGTCAATAGTACTCATTTTATAAGATGGCTATGAAACTTAAATACAAAATTATATCAAAGCTCCTGACGCAGCGACTAGCACAGAGCAGGCGCTCACCAGGTGCCAGCTAGCGCCCCCTCTCACCGCTGCCCCTGCCAGCATGACAAGGAGTCCTCATTCTTTAGCTCTAGGAGCCTCAGCTTTGCCTGGTGCCCCAAGTCCCCACCATGGAAGTAACTTTCAGTGGCCTGGAGTGGAAGATCACCTGGGGAAAGGGCCGGTGTTCACAGAACCGCTGCAGTAGGACTCCAACCCTGCTCTCATTTTAAAATGTGGTTATAAAAGGTGGTTCACATTCTGTAGTGGTATTATTATGACAGTTCAGCTAATTAGGAGTTACTGGGACTTCTGTAGGCTGTCCTGGAACCCAACCATAATTTATAAACTTATTTTAAGGAGAAAATGCTTTCCTAAGAGTTCCTAACAAAGACCATTGTAAACTCTTCTTAAACTGGAGATTACCTCCATACCTCCTTTAACAACCACGTGGGCCTACAAGAGAGGTAAATGAACATTTACTGAACAACCACAATGCACCAGACATTATGCTAAATGTTTTATGCTAAATGTTCATTCATATATAGAGAGTGGTATATTTATATATGAATAAATCTCATTTCATCTTCACAAAATGCAATGAAATATTTTTATTTCGATTTTACAAAAATGGTAGCGAGCAACTTGCCCAAGGCTACATAGCTTACACCAAAACAAAGATAGAACCCCCATGTGAATTATCCCTGTGAAAATCATAGAAGAAACAATTTTAAGAATACGCTTGGTTTAAATAAGAGAAAGACATGAAAATACGAGTTCTTTCTCCAAAGTTCTACAATAGCAAAATTTTAGCAATACAGAATAGGTACAGCCTGTATAAAATGTAAATATGAGACCTGCTATTTCTACAGCACCATTCTGGAGAACCGATATGTACACAAATGAAAGGTTGGGAAATGTTGATGGCTGTGGAGAGGTTTGTAACACACATGCAGGCATGCAGGGGACAAGCTACTGCAGCTTCATCTGGAGGTAAATGGAAAATGCTACAAAACCTTGCACATACAGCTTCCAGCAGTCTCCATACTGGATTCCAAGCCCTCAGGGCAGGAACTATTTCTTTCCTGATATTTGACAAAAGTAGATGATCAATTAAATAAAAGCCTGCGGAAAGAGTAAATGAATCCTTAACACTTAAATTTCAAGCAAAATCAGCCTCTGTCTGTCCTAGTTCTGAATGACAATTCTGTGGGAGTTCAGGAGGAGCCTGTAAAGAAACGTATGATAATAGGCAGAGACTGGAAGTGGGCGGTTCCCCTCCGGAAAGTCACTACCATCCTCGTTTATTTGAGTAGATCATCCCACGGCCTGAGGGACTGATCATGAGGAATGAGATTGAAAACAGGTCTCCCAAAGGGTCCGTTGCAAAAAGGCTCCAAAACACGGAAAACAAGTATTCTCCCTTACTCTTAGAATTTGTCACACTAAAAATAATGTCTCCTCATGTCACTAACCAACATAACAAGCAGCCTAATTCATAAAGCATCACTGTAACTGTGCTTCTTGGTAGAAAAGGATATTCTTTCTCAACCAAAATGCAGCGGCATACTTTGGTACATGAAGAACATATTTAGTATATGATTACTGGCTTTCTTCATACTCCTTGGCCAACTATTCAGCAGAAAAGTGACAAAGTCAGTTAGTCACAGGGGCGGGGAGGTTGGGGGTGCAGTGCTACAACACGTGGGGTGTACATTATTTTCACCAATGTGTTTCAAAGAGAGGTGGATGAACAGGTAACGAAACAGTCCTGGCAGGTTCTCAGGAAGGGCACAGATGCAAACATGGGAAACCCTGGATTGCATGGGCCAACTACAGGAAACTCATCTTCTTAGGAACCTGGAGTAGGAAGACATTCAAGTAGCAACTCTTAAGAATGCTAATCGTGAGCAGAATGACAATATTTGGAAATTTTTCAAAGCTACCAAATCAACAGGTAGGCAGTAGTAAAACAGCAAGTATGAGAATAAGATACATGAAATTAAGAGTCAGAACGACCAGTGTCCCTGTGGAAAGAAAAGACAGTATCTATAACATGGTTCTGGTGCGTATCTTTTTGCACAAGGCAAGCACAAGGGAAAAACAATGAAGTACCCTCATGTGCAGCTTTACGACAGGCATACATTCTGAGAAATGCGTACTTAGGCAACTTCTTTGTTGGCAAAGGTCACCGAGTGCACTTACACAAACCTAGATGGTTCTAGCCTACCGCACACCTAGGCTGGATGGTATAGCCTATTATTCCCAGGCTACAAGCCTATACAGCATGTTACTGTACAAAACAACAGGAGATTAAATCAAGCACAAGAGAAAGTGATGTAATCAAGATACAAGGTAAACACGAGATGTGTGAAGCTGCTGCCTGCCTAACACAGCATACTGTTCTATAGCAAACATTTCTTTTTAGTAGAAAGAGTACACTGTAACGATAGATAGTATAGTAGTATAGTGAATACATAAGCCAGTAACATAGTTGTTTATTGTCATTATCAAACTCTATATACTCTGCATTCATTGTATGTGCTACGCTTTTATACAACTTGCAGGGCAGGTCTGCTTACTCCAGCAACATCACAAACACGTGAGTAATGCACTGCGCTAGGATGTTACCACAGCTAGGACATCACTAGACGGTAAGAATTATTCAGCTCCATTTTAATCTTATGGAACCACCATTGTATATGGGCCCATTGCTGACAGGTTCACCTTGACAGAAATGTTGTTATGCAGCGCATGGCTGCAACAGGTAACCCAACCACACACTACAGAAAGCAATGGAACGATCAGGGGTAAACAGGAAATTCAGGCTAAAATCTTGACTCAGAAAATAAGCTGCTTAAGAAGCCAAGAAGACTGACTAGTTTTCAAATGATCTAATTTCTCAAGAGTAACACCTGGGAATGGGAGCTGGAGAAAAAAACTAAGTTTTAAAGTGGGGGGGCACTCTCCCTCTTGGGAGCCTGCCTTTCCCTCCCCTTCTTTTCCCACCAGGCGCGGTGCCTTTGCCCTTCTCTCTCCTAAGCTCCAAGGGCCCTTTCTTTGCCCCTTCAACTCGTTTCCTGAGCCCATTTTTTCCACAGCTCACTTCTTCTATCTCTGTGACTTTATTAATAACCTTTCTCTTTTTTTAAAAAAAGTGGGGGAGGGGAAGTAAAGAAATCATGAACAGTGTTATCAAACAGCCATAAACAGTGGCCTCTCTGGGACAACTGAATGGATTTAAATGCCAAAAAAATAAAATCACTGTTAAAGCAAAAGCTAAGATACAATGGTGCTTCAGGAAGGCAGGTCTCCTCAACGCCTAGTCATTTAGGAATATTTTAAAAGACTAAAAGCCACTGCTGCTTCTCTCTCAATCTCCAACCAACACTACACCTAGTGATTTCAAAAACAGTTTACAGGATTTTCCATGTTGGTTTCACGGGTAGAATGAAAAAAATGTCAGGGCAGGGGAGAGCAACGGGGGAAAATTGGGACAACTGCAGGACAATTAAAAAAAAAAAAAAAAGAACGAAAAAATGGGGTGGGAAGAAACTCCACTGAGCTAAATCCACAAGAGACTGAACAAGGTGCTCATAGTACCCTTGACCTTGTCCTGCTCAACATGATTATCAATGACCTGAAGACAGGAATGGTAAATCAGGCTTGCAAATAGTACAAAATGGGAAAGTGACAGCTAATATCACTGATTGCATAATCATTCCCTCCCTACCATGCTCTCTTCTGCCTAGATCAGCATATCCTAAAATGTGTTCCACAAAACACTGACCCTGAAAATGAGGCTCAGAATGGTTCCCCAAGTTCAAAACATCTGGAGAATTTTGCCTTTCTTTCCTTCTTAGTTATTAGCACATCAAAAGCTCTGAGAAACCCTGTAATAAACAAACCTCTATACTGATTGTACTTACTGTTTCCCTAACATTTGCTCTTGAAACACTTTCACTAGCAATCATTAACATCAGCCCAAAGCTAGGTTCAGGTTTTCTGTGCTAAAAAATGATCCAATCCCCTTGAGTTACTACTGCCTTATCACTCTTCTTCCTCCAACTACCATATTAAAAAAAAGAAAGAAAAAACTTGACAACCTGATACTTCCTGCCTCCTGTTTCCTCACCACCTACTCGCTTCCCTGTCACGCAAAATCTGGCGTCAGCCCCTAGTGCTCTCCTGAAAGCTTCTCCTGACGTGCTCACCTGCACTAATAGAACTAATGGCTTCTCTCGGGTCCCTCAATCCCTCCTCAGGGTCACAAAGAAATAGCTGCATTTCTTAAATCTCTTTCCTCAGCTTCCACAACACTGCATTCCACCCATCTCTTTATGTGACCTATGGTTCCTCTTTCTCTTTCTAACTCTTAAATTCTCAGGTCAACTCTTACTTCTCCCTTGAGTAAACTGCTGGTAGTTCGAAGTACTGCCCTTTCATGGGTCCAAAAGTCTAATCCCAAGCCATCTCCTCGACTTCAGATTCAAATTTCCAATGGGCTTCTCAACTTGTTCACTTTACTTTCCTCCAAGGACTAGGCCTTCAACATACTCCAACCAAGCTCATCAATTTCCCCACCAAACTTTCTCTTCTTCTTGCCTTCTTGATGTCTGTTATGGAATCGTGATTCCCAGAGGGTGAGGGGGGCAGCAGTCAGCTGCCTTCTCAGTACACATACAGCATTATGACTATGCCTCTGTTAAAGGACCTATCACAGGTGACTTTACCCACTTAGCTCGTGACCTAGCCTGGAAGTTCTGTCAATCATCTGTGTGGCCCTTGTGCTAAGACGGAAGAAAGTCAACACACTGGAAAATTGAATGAATCCTTTGAATCATACCCAATGTATGGCTCATTCTTCACACTCTAATAACATACCAAGTTCTCTTATACTTAAGAAAAGCTCTGGATTTTTTCCACATGCAAAGCCATTATCCTTCATCAGACTCAGATGAAACCCCAATCCTAAACTACAGCTACCTCCTAACTGGGCAATCAAGCTACCACTGCTACTGGAGCAATCTTTCTAAAAGGCTTCTCTAACCACATCACTCCATGACTCAGACACTTTCAATGGTTTCCCACCAGTTGCAGAATATAGTCTGAACCCCTTAGCATTCTATCACTGCCTTCCCGGTCTGGATCTCTACTATCTTCCCACCTTTATCTTCTACTCCCTATGTTCTAGTCCAGGGGTAGGCACGTTACAGCCAGTGGGCCAAATCCAGGCCACTGTCCGTTTTGTAAATAAGGTTTTACTGGAACATGGCCAGTTGACACTTTGGGCCACATAATTCTTTGTTGTGAGGGGCTGTCCTGTGCACTGTAGAATGTTTAACAGAATCTTTGGCCTCTACCCACTAGATTCCAGTAGCACTTCCCCCATATGACAACCAAAAATGTCTCCAGACATATAAAAACGTCTCCTGAGGACAGAATTGTCCCAGTTAAGAACCACTATTCTGGAGGTTTCCAAGTACAAGCTGAGAGCATGATGTCATAGCTAATAAAATACAGACTGTATAGTAATTGTAGTACAGTGTCCAGATTAAGAGATAAGAGTCACTCAGTATTCAGCGGTAGGTGACTTAGACTTGTGAGACTGTGCTTAATTATGAGTTTTAAGAGGTATTGGAAAACTGGAATTCATGCAACCGAAGGTGACTCTGCTGATGAGAAACAGGAGGGATGTTTAAATAAATGGAGGTGTAAAGCCTGTACAGGCGAAGATGAAGAGAAACCCATGATCTTTAAATATCTGATGGGCTGTCCCACGAGAGGAAGGTTAACTTACTGTTGTTCAGGGAGGAAGAACTAGAAAGAGTGGGCTGCAACTGCAGGAAGGCAGATTTTGGCCCTATACAAGGAAAAGCTTTCTAACAATCAGAGCTGGCCAACAAATCTATTAGGCTGAGCTGTGTATCACTGTCTTTTCATCATTCTGGAAGTGCTCAAGCAGAGCCCAGATGAACTGATGTCAGAGATGCTACAGAGATTCCTGTGTGGGGTAGGGAGGTAGGACAACATGGTCTCTTTAGAGTTTTTCCCAGCTCTGAGACCCTAAGGCTAGCAAAGGAAAAGCCATATGCCATGAATAATAAAATTCCCCAGTTTTAAGACTTTAATTACAAAAAAAGAGAAAACTATTTTGCCAATTTATGCTATGTCTGTGTGGTGACATTTTACATTTAGTCCCTGGCATTGCAACTACCAGTGATCTACAATATTTTTATAATTGACCTTCAATTAGTTCCTGGATAATGTATACCACCTTCTTTAAACCACATCTTTTATTCTAATAATCACCACTAGTACAATGCTTTACAGTTCTGTTTTCAAAGCATTGTGACATGTACTACCTTAGTCACATTAGCTAAATATAAGAATGAAAACTTGTTTTAGATAACCTGTTCTCATAGTGTCTCTTGCCTGAATCTCTTAGTAAAGAAAGCTAGCCTTTATTATTCATTAAATATTCACTAAAGAGAGCATATTCCAGCAGATACTCATCTCCAAAACAAATTATTTATATACAACCCAGAGGTAAGCCAAACCTAGTCATTTCAGCATCAGAACTATAAATTGATCTCAATGAAATTTCTATTTTATTTATGATTTGAGGAGGAAAATATGAAAAATTATAATTTAGGTTGCCCAAATTTCAATGTAGCCTTATGAACGAAAACTTCCGGAAAGCAGTCACAAGAAAACGTGAAGCCCATGTATCATTGACAAGCAAAGCCATTGTAGGTCCTAATTCCAAGGACTCCTTTATATCCCCAGCTAAAACTGCCAACAAGAGTTGTGTAAGGACTTTCCAAAAGCCAAACTGAGCCCTCACCCGCTGCTTTACTTACTTCTTTACGTTTCGTTTCTGGGCATTCCGATTGCAGAGTGAGGGTTGCACCTTCAATATTTCTTGGCATGGGCGTGGAACCAGGGTTTATTGTTAAATGAATCTGATCTGGTGAGATAATGTGCTGCACATAACCCTGGGACATTGCTTCATGATCTATTAGATGAAAGCCCTCTTCACCCCCTACTAGAAAAGGCAAGTGTTCTCCACACTGTCCATCGTCATCTTCATCCTCCAAAGTGCCAGGGTCCTGCTCAATAAGAACAGTTGTCCTATCATAAACAGTTCCAGATGAGGAAGGCACCAGTCCGTTTCTATCCACAAACCTGAGCATCTTATCATCGGGGGCCAGCTCATCTTCCTCTGCCTCAAAGTAGATGATGTTGTTGTCTGGACTGTGTTCCCCCATGGTTCAATTGTGCTCAGCCCAATTGTGAGAAATGGAAAGGTAATGACCTGTCTGCAACAGAACAAAGCCAGAGTTAGGGCCATACCACAGAACCTTAGCACCTTCTCAGCAACTACAGGGTTATTTTCCCCTCTCAGTTCAAGGACAGGTCAAAGTAAATGAAAAATCATCTTCCCTGGGAATAATTTTTAAGTTTTGCTTTGAAATTATTGAACCATTTTAAGTCATGCCTTTTTAAAAAATTGAAGTAATAAATAGCAGTTCACAAGACCTTCCAAATGTGCCTTACTGCCAAACGATTTGAAGGCTGGTCAAAATAATGAGAGGAGATAAAGGGGCAACAAGTCTGAGTTGCTGTAAATATTAAAAGTAAGGAAACCCCACTCAAATATAGCTCCAAATCAGACCATGAAGCAGTGCAGTCTCCAGTGGAAGGAGAGGAGGTTGGAGGGCAGGGTCATCTACCTACAAATTCCATCTCTGCCACTCACTACTTGGGGAAATTTTTTGTGCCTCATTTTTATTATGCATAAGGTGACTGGTAATTCCTGTTCTCTCAAAGTCGTTATGTGGAGAGAAAGAGATAATGTCCATTAAAGTTATAGTTGAGGAAACAAGTGGAAATTCATTTCTCCTTCCCAGAACAGATATTTCAGATTCTGGGTAGAGGGGCTGATCCCTCATCAGGCATATCTAATGAAACCCATTTTATCTGTTTATCTCCTAAAACAACCTGGTATCCAGCAGAAGCTATGCTGGTACAGCACGCTCTCTGCAGTGAGGGAATGAGTAGTCTTTATTTTTGTTTCTAGTGTCCCTAGCACAGTACACTGACACTAGGAGTTTGGGAGAAGTCAGCTAAATGAATGAAAAGACCTACAGATAGACTCTCTTGGGAAGACATGCTCTCTTGGGAAAAATACCAAATTTGAAGCTTTCTTGTTTTGGAATATTGATTCATTTACCTGCAAACAAAGATTCTACAAATGTGGGTTTGGCAAGCAAAACAGATAATTTAAAAATAATCACATCGCTTTTAGCTTTCAGTCTGGATTTGCATTTTATCTTTCTCTTCTGCTCTGGATTAGAAAGTGAACCTTTTCCGTAGTGGGGCGGCTAGACAGAGAGATAGTTACCAGAGACAGGCCAAGGGATCGGATCCGGGAAGAACCCGTCCGACCCCTTGCTCTGGCTTACGCAACCCGGCAGATGCACATTTCGCTGCATCTGCGAGGAAAGAGAGGAATACCCAGGGCCCCCAGTGGGCTGCCCAGGCACCATCGGCGGCAACGTGGAGACCAACTGTCCGAAACAAACAAGACCAGGAGGTTTGAGGATGGCAAACGAGGAGTACAAACAGAGCACCCCTGAGAGAGGGCTGGCAAAAGAGCCTGTCTGGGACAGCTCCCAGCCTGCGCTACACAGAAAAACTGAAGACGGGTTGGGGGGCTCGAAGCCTGGCTTAGAGGGGCAGGGTCCGTCCGGGTCTCCATGGAAACAGGGGAGGGGGACTGGATACCCATTCCCATGGAAACGGAGAAGGGGTGGGGTCCCTATGGTGACCGGACTGGGTTTTCTACTGGGAAATGCTTCAGGAGGGGGCCTAAGTCCCGCGCCCCCCAGGGAAGTCCCCAGCCCAAGCCCTATCTAGTTTCGCCTTTTACCTCCGCGGCTCCCGGCAACGGCGGCAGCGGCAGCTTCTCCCCTCCCCAGCGGCACCATGATTGCCCCCACCTTCCCCGAACGTCACTTCCGCTTCCGCTTTCCGGAGGAAAAAGGAGATACCGGTTCCGCCTCTCCCTGGCGCTTCTGGTTGGTTTAGAGGGTGTGGGGGCTGAGCTCGAACCTCCAATTGACGAGCGGGAGGGACGGGGCACCACGAGACGTAGACTGGCAGTGGGTTAGCCCGGCCCAGGGAAGCGCACACCGCGTCTGTCTCCCGCCGGGAGCCGACGCGACTTGGGAAGGGGACCCTTGCACTAATCCAAAGTAGTGTAAATCCGGCTTGCGCTGGCCGCCTTCTCCATGGCAGCCACAGCCGCAACAGAGAGGACTACGGTCACCCCAAGTCAGGCTGGGACACTCCCGCCATTTCTCTGTGGCCCCAGCTTCACCTCATCACCCATCGGAGTTAATTAATATAGGTAGGAGGGTCCAAGTAAAGAAGATTGAACCCACGTGGCAGAACTACGGAGCATCCGAGGTCGCCGCCGCCTCTTGCCCCTCTCCTACGCTCTCGTAGTAAGTGTAGTTCCCTCACGCTCCAGCCCAGCTGGCTGTCCCAACTTTCCCTTGCTGACGATTGTTTGCTCTTAACCCGGCTCGCGCAGGAGCCAGAGTACGCCACCTTCTGGCCACTCCCTTTCTTTAACCGTTCACAGTCATCCGACTGGCCTATAACTATAGTAAATCACATTTTCACATTTCTTTCAAGTAGTGATGTTCCAGACCCCAAGAAGCGATTCTGATTGTGCCTTCATTACGCTCCTGTCTTCTCTAACTCCCTGGAAAATTAACTGTTAGAACCTCCCAGGAGCCACTGCCTGTTTTCCCCTAAGCTACTCCTTGGAATATTCAAAGTGCAGTAACAACCCCCCCCCCCCCCCCCGCCCCGAGACTAACTAGATCGGGGTCAAGGGGTTCAAGCCATGCCTATACCATCTCTTAATCGAAAAATGTGATTAATGACTGTATCCACTAGATGCCAGGCAAATATCTCTTTGGTCCCTGACCAGCTGCCCCAATGCTTAAGGCAGCAAAGGTCCAGCTGCAGAGAGCTGCCATCTCTTAAGAGATAAAAACATACAACCAACCACTGTTAAAAATACATTTATCATTAAAATATATTACACATATGAGGGAATGCATCATATACAGGTTGGAGGATTTGATGGCCCAGAAAATCCCACTTGTTTAGCCAGAACACCAATTTCTTCAGTATTTTCATTTTCAAGCCACTGTATTGACCTCAGAGGCTGAGTGGCCAGCCCCAGAGTTGCTGTGCCACACCTGAGTAGGAAAGGGGATAGGGTTTGCACATGCAGTACACATGTCCTCAGAGTGCCAGAAGTATCTGGGGTGGCTGTGGCCTGTTTATCCAGCAGCTGCCACTTGCATTCTTGCTGTCCAACTCATTCTCTTCAGTTCCAAAGTGTGTTCAAATATTTGATTGTGGGGAGCTCAGCCCAGGCTACCAGGGAAGGCTCTGACTATATCCAGGAGGCTGGCTGAGTGAGCACAAGAAGTACAGTTACTTAAACATTTCTAAAATTTAAAAAAAAATAGAGATCTATCTGTGTTAAATTAACTAAAGTTGAACATTGAATGTCAGTTTTATGGTGGTGGATTTCTCCTCATGTCCTCACAACTCACAGCAGCACTGAGTGTGACAGCCATGGCAGGAAATAATGGCCTGGGCTCAGGAAACAGGCAGTTGCCAGTCTTGCTTCCAAGTGGCCTCACATCCTTTTAAGGCCACTCTTGAACTGAAACAGGTAGGACTGGTAATTCACTGCCTCAGGTGAAATAGGAAAAGAGACAGAGAGGCTCAGAGTGAGTTGCAGAGGAACTGGTGAATAAATTCTTGCGCCTTCTTCTTCTCTGCCATTTCAAGCTTTTGGTGACCAGCTGGGTTTCGAAGCAGTAAGCTGCCAAATATGCTAGCTGCATGAAAAACACAGAAAACAAATGATTCAGCAAAAGATGGTACTAATTTTTTGTGTTATTAGGAGTGGGGAAGGGTACTCAAAAGCAAATTTTCTGCTTTAACATCTATTTGAGGGTAAACTGGACCTAGAGTTCAAGATTTTAGTTTCATTATAGGGAACTTAGGACCTTCCTCAACCACATTTCTCATAATGAGTCTCTCAGTTTGCAGAGATGCTTTCCACAGGCACTTGGATACTTACCTAGAATATTCTGATCCAAATGATTTTTTTCTGAATTTTTCAGCAATTCTTGCAAAAACGCCATCAAGTAGTAGAAGACATTTCTGTGGAATGTGGGGAGAGTAGAAATGACCTGAAAGAGGGAGAGCTGGGATTTGTCTTTTCATTCATTTAATTATTTGTCAAGTGTCTGCTATATTCCAAGAACTGAGTACATAATCCAAATACATTAGTAAAACTGTGCACAGAAAACCTTGATTACTTATCATTTGGCACAAGTGCCAAAAGAGAAGCACAGATCAAGTGCTACATGAATTTAGAGGTCAAACTTATAACTAAGTGCTCTCCAAAGATAAGAGAACAGAAGACATTTTAGTTGGGTCTTGAATGTAAGACAAGATTGGACTTGCAGAGGTAAGGATTAGGGTATTTAGAGCGAAAAAAGTGTAAAACAAGAGAAGAGAAGGAAAACAGTGAGATAAGGAGACAGAACAAATTATGAGAAGTCATTGTTGGCAGGAACATAACTGAACAAGTGCTAAGCCTGGACGAGATCAGGTTGGAATTCAACGAGTACTCCAGCTATCTGCATATCGGAATTGGGAAGCTTGTACAAAATACATTCCAAAGAAGATTCTGTTCAGTGGATGTGGGGTGAGGCTCTAGGACCTATAATATTAGCAGGTTTCTAGATTATTCTCCCATGGCCTGTTACATATGTGAGCAAGTACAATAGATCATAGGAAGTCCTAAATATTTAAGAAAATCATTAATTGGCCATGGAAAGCCAAGTATGACCTTTGACCAACAGTAACACGAGAGCTTTAGAACACAACCAAATGGCAGTATTCAAAGAATATCAGCTTAGGGAGAGCCTGCAGGCCAGGCCTTGGACCAAGGAAAGTAGAATGAGAATGGACGAAAAAAGATCAGTGATAGATCAAGGGGGACTGGGCATGTGGGAGGTGAGAAGTGGAGTCAGAAATGACTCAGGTTTCTGGGTTGAGTCACTGCAATTAAGTGTGATGCCATTAAAAGGAAAAAGGAACCTGAGAGGCAAAACAGGTTTGGGAAGAAAAGATACAGGAGCTGAAGTTTCTAAGATACTACACGTGACAGGCTGTGACTACTCTGTTCCTTCAGGCCCCATGACGCCTGGGGGCTACAACATGTGTATGCTGATACTCAGCGCTTGCCCTCACCTGTTTACTTGCTATGTAGTTGCCAGAACACTCCAAGCAGTTATGATAGGCACTGTAACAGATGACGGGCTCTGGCAGGCTCTCCAGGAAAAGCAGCAAGGCTTCAGCTACGGAATGATTGCTAGCAGCTTTTGGCCCACCGTTAAGGAACAGGTGATGCTGCTGCCCATGATTAGGAAAGGGCCCAAGAGTGAGCACATGCCAGAAGTGCTGCCTGCCTGATAGCGTGAAGGGGCCAAGCTGTTTGTTAGCTTAGTTGGGTCCCCCTGAGCTCCTACTATATTGGTTGCTTACAGTTGTAAAGTCTTCTCTATGCAAACTTTAAGAAAAACATGATAGCGGAGAACACAATATCTGATTTTGAGCCTTACAATATTATTCTTTCCTTTCTCCACCTCTTTTACTCACACACACACACACACACACACACACACACAAAGGATACAGAGGATATCGAGGTTATCCATCATTCCAGTATCCAAACAGTCCCTGATTTTCTCAAATTCATTTCGCAGGCCTGGCTGTTGAAACAGATCTTCCTGAAAAAGGGGAGAAAGTCACAAAGTAATTATATTCTCAGAAAATCACCAATGATTTCCTGACCTAGAAATGTAATTGCCAGCAGAGAACAAAAAGAAGCAGTGTAGTGGGGACTCTGAGTCACCCTGGTAGACAATCTTATTTAGGCTGGTGTGGCTAATTCATCTTGCAGGTCTTCCCAGGCATGTTTCCACAACAGGTCTTTAGAATGATAAGTCATCTATTATAAAACTATGGGCAGGGCATACTATACACAACAGTAAGATCCAACATAAGGGAACACTTACAAGTAGCTATGTTTCCTGCAGTATTATTGAGGGATTAATCAGAAAAAGAAAAATCTGAAGAAACTGTATCATTTATAAGATGAAGAAAACTAAGACAGTTCATTGCTTTATGAAAACATTATGGCAATAAAGGTATTTCCGGTAGGCCTAGGGGACTTTATATTTATTATGTGTTTTATAATATGACTTAATGCCATCCAACTGTGTTAGTAATAACCATATGATATGTATTGTTCAAAAGTTAGACTTGAGAAGAACTCCACAGAGAAGGTAGAAGAGCATGGTACTTAAGAATGTGATTTCTATAGCCAAACTCACTGGGTTCCAAACCCAATCCTGCCCATTTATCAGCTTTGGGAGCTTGACCAAGTTATTTAACCTTTCTGAGGCAATGCTGTAAAACACTTAGGACAAGGTTTGGAGCACTGTAACACAATAAATGTGAAGGAAAAAAGTGAAAAGAGTAATATCATAAGAATAGATGCTGCTCTGTCTCACTGGGACCTATATAAATGAATCAGTGAAACTGCCCAATCTGATCTCATGAGGCTTTCCCAAGTCATTCTAGAAATCAGACCTCCTGACTCATGGCCTGGAAATTCCATCTGGTCTCCTGTCTCTGTCTGGCTTGACAACAAGTTAGTCCTCCCATTCCCAGAAGCTAAGGAGAGTTCTTCAAAAGGATAGCAGGCTAAGTGCCTGAGGAGTCTCCAGATGGCTTTCTACTTGGGCCACCCCAGAGGCCAGGGGAGGGAACAAGTTGCACTGGGAAGACCATCCTATGCTAGGCTGTTTCCCTTGGGGATAATCAAGTGCTCTATGTAATATCGCCATCCCACAAGGGTGTGAAACATGAACCTATTTATCCCTCATTCATTCCCTGAGGGAAGAACAGCTTTCCACAGGTTCTCTGGAGTAAAAGCGTCTTACGCCAGAAGTTGTTGGGACTGATGCTGTTCCTCAAGGCAGCCTGGCTTCAATCAGGTCTGACTGCAGAACCATCACCCACCTGCTGGACAGCATTTCGGTATAGGTAATCAACCATCATCCATAGTTCTTTGGGGATTTCCATGGGGTTCTCCAACTGGCTGCCATCGTCTTCAGTCCAGAGTGGCATCAGAGTCTGAAAAAAAGTAAAAAGCGTAAGAAGCCCCACCGATGGAACTTATGCCAGGCTGGCTTCAGGACAACGCATGAGGTGGGGACAACGAACCCATGGAAGAAGGGAAGCATTTCAAGGCCCCCAAGCAAACACTCCACATTCAAAAATGAAACCAGGTGGCACAAAGTACAAAGGTGATTTTTGAGAACTGGGAGTGGATTATAGCAAGAAGTGTCAATGAACCAGGTGAAATATGCCATCAACTTCTTAGGGAAAAAAACCCTGCCTGTAGCATTTCACTGTCAGAGCTAAAAATACAGTGTGGTCCAGTGAAGAGCACAGACTTGGGAGTCCAAAACCTGAATGCAAGGTCTAGGTCCACTGTTAACTTGCCACGTTACCGGTGACAAGTTACTCTCCTTATGGGGCCTCTGTTTTCATCTATATAATGGAGAGGATGGTGTTCAAGAGTACCTAAAAAAAATGCATGAGTGGGAGAAGCATATGTTGTACCAAAAAGAGGCTCCGAACTAGTTCCCTTATACTGGTATATGCGCTACCAAAACAAGCACAATTCCCTTGTATTAGAACTATCTCCATAGGAGCCTCTGTGATCTCAGAAAATTTAGTTTGGGATGATATACCCCCACACGATGATTAAAACCCCACCCCCTAAAAAAAGAGGAGTAAGATTATGGGCCAGGGAACCTTCATTATTATCCTATCCATGGCTGAGTTTCTCTAAGGCACTGTATATGAATGACTGAGAAGCATGGCTACATTTTGCAGCTGTTCCCATCAAGTGGTAGACTCTCTTCCTGCCCAGAACTTGGGCTGGCTTCAAAATCTGCCAGTCTGATTACAACTGCACAAATGACCCTAAGCAAGACCAGGAGGAGAGACATGTGGGAAACTCAGAGTCAGGCGAGGCAATAACTTGTTTTTAATCATTAAAATTCCTGGGTGGTTTGTTACATAGCAATATATAATTGACACAGTAAGCCAGATCTAGGGAGGCTGAAGAATTCTCAGGTCCCTGGGAAGTTTGACTGGCATGGCTGTTGCACAGTACTAGATTTTTCCTTGTGGCATGTCACTCACCAGCTCTCTAATAGTTTCAAGCGGCAGGTCCGAGACTGGCTCCCTCATGTAGCACAAGGTATGAATGGGAGTTCCGAAACAGCTGGGTAAGTAGTTCCCAGATACAGACAAAAAGTAATCTTTTCCCCTGTCCAAGTGCAAAACGAGAATGTCCTCAATTTTGTCTTCACCGGAGTTGAGCTTTGTAGCCATGGTCTTATTTACAAATACCTCCAAGTCAATCTCAATGGAAGAATCTGCAGAAAAATTTAAAAAGTAATGTTGGCTGGTGGAAGGCCAAGAGAGAAGGGGGAACAAAGATAGAAGGGAAAGAGAATCAGGTTTAAAGGGTTAGGGAAAGAAAAAAAGAGGAAATAAGAGCCAACCAAAAAGTATAAAAGTATTTATGTGCTCAGCACTCAGAAGACACATGAACAGAGGTCATAGTCCAAGTGGGAATATGAAAACAACAACCAAAAACATGTGAATAGGCAACTGCTATGGAATTCAAGTTCTAAGTAGAAGAGCTCAAACTAGAAATTATTAATACACTAGGGAGGCGTGGATCAAAGAGCTTGCCCTAAGCAAGGTCAGATGAAGGCACCTGATAAGTAGAAAATATCATGAAACTCTCAGCCTATGAATTGTACACAAAACAGGCTTAATTCTTCTGCCACACACCACAACGTAGAATGCAAAGGAGAAGTTACAGGGCCAGATATAATTTTTGGATTACCACCCATTATTGTTCCCCACAAGAGCAGATACTTGGGAGTTGATTATGGTGAGGCAGACAGTGAAAATGGTTCTTTTAACAGCAGCTCCTGAATCACAGCAATCTCAGGTTTCTCCTTCTGTGAAATTATGGAACAAATACATGACTGAGAATGCTTCTGATGCACAACTCACTCTCCTCACTATTTTATATTTTATATATGGGTGATTCATCCACAGCACTTTTAAAAAGTTTCAAGCAGACAACAAAACACTCAGAAACAGGAAATTTATATCTGGAAAATGAGCAAAGATAGGGTAGAGTGTCCCTCAAACCAGTAACCAGGAACCTGAAAACAGAGGCCTTACCTGGCAGGAGGAATCCTCTGCTGGGGTTGACATTCAGCCATGGCTTACAGTAAGATTCTTCATCAGGCTTGTTGATGAATTCAAACTGACATGGTACTTGTCCATTATGAATTCTAAAGGATTCCACTTGCAATTCCATGTACTTCACATCCTGAAAACAGAACTGGGAACAAGCCCGGGACCTATCAGACCATTGCCCTCTTCTCAGCAACCTGTCCAGACACCCAGTGAGAGATCCTTGCCCTTTCTGGAAAGAAAATGAAGGACCACCTCTTTCAAATCATGTTTCTGCTCTATGTATTTACCTAGGAGGCCACAACTACCACTAAAGACCAGCTGTCTATGTTTAAACCTCAAAACTCCAAGAACTTATGTTGTTTTATAAACAACTTCCTAAAGTAACCAATGTGTACATCTTCTATACCCAAAAACCATTTCTAAGACACCCTTCACAAATTCTGCCCCAAACATGAATACCAAGCTTATCATTCCAAGTAGCTGGACATCTAAGATATTAAAAATATTCTACCATAAATCCCCATTTGATTGACTTCCTGGTATTGTCTATTCTGAATAATCAATGCTGTGGCTCTTTCCTGAAAAACCTTTGGCCCTAACTTTGCTTCTCCCACTGCCCACTGCTTTTCTATACTGCCTTCCCTACCATCAACTCATGTGTACCCAAGATATTCAGACTCAGTTTAAACTCAAAGAAAGCGTCAGTGGGAAGACAAATGCAATGAAAGAATATACACCAGTTTTACTAAAATCAAACAAAACACATTTGGGATCACCTAGGCCATTATTTAACTTATAGGTGGCCCATGTGTGGGTGAAATAAAAAAGCCTCAAAAGGTTAAAGGCTTCTGGTTTAGAATAACAGGAGATGAACATAATCTAAACCAACAATCCCTCCCTTCTCATCTAGCACCATCAGCCTCACCTTATCTAGAAGCGGCCTATCAAGAAAGACCAGAGTCTAGTAGTCTGATGGGTACCTCCCAGAATTCTGAGCCCTAGTAGATGAGATTTAAGCTCTATGAATAGAAGAGGCTGATGCTGACATTCTTAATGTCTCCTTCCTACCTCTCTCTTGGAGAGGGACACAGAAGGAATGTTGGCATTCTCCATCTTATCCAGGGAGCGAACAATCTCCTCCAGAGTCTTCCGGTAAAGCTCTTCATTTATAACTCTCACCTGGAAGGAAACATCAGCGACTGAGCGCCATGACTTGTGCCCATTTCCTCTTTATCTGTATAGAGGACATTCCCGGCATTGGGAAACAGACAGCAATACAGAGAGTGTGACTAAATAGATTTCATTAATCAACAAAGAACCCTATTAACAATAGAAACAGAAGGGTCTCGCAGAAGCGAAAGAAGATGGGGAGTGAAAGTCTTGTTGGTGGTTCTCCCAGATCTCGGGACCAGGCAGAAAGATGCTCAGTACCTAGCTCTGCTTTGCTTGCTGCTGCCAAAAAGCCTGCAGCAAGAAACTTCTCTAGAACTTTGATTTAAAGTGGTGTTTCTTTAAAAACAAAACAAAACAAAAACAAAACACAGTATTTCTCAGGCTTTTTAAACCTGTACTCCACCAATCAAGATTTTGTCAGGTTTTCTCTTTTGTATTTTGAATTACAAATGCATTTTTGTCACTTTCCATTAATAGAACTTTAATTATAAATTCATTAGCTTTTTTCACAGCGCCCACACCCTCATGGATGTCGATATGCCTCTACTGGCACCCTTGAGAACTGATAATATAAAGAAACACAAGTCTCTGAAAAAGAGATACAAATAGGGAATAAATGAAAAGATGTTCAACCTTACTAGTAACAAGGGAAATGTAATCTAAAATAATGCAATCTCTTTTCTTTTTTTTTTTTTTAATGTTCAAATACATTTGTCTCCATTTTCCCTCCACCACTTTCTCCTGCCCCACCAACCCCCACCTCCCTCCCTCAATCCTTCTCCACTTTGGCTTTGTCTATGGGTCCTTTATACATGTTCCTTGACGTGACCCTTCCCCTACCTTTCCTCGTTACCTCCCTCCCTCCTCTCCTCACTTTTTCTTTTGGTTCACTATGTTGGTAGGTATTTAAAAGACTGCTAAAACCCAGTATTAGCCAGGATATGGGATAATAAGCTCATACATGGTTGGAAAAAGTGTAAAATGGTAAAAAACTGTTGGGAGGATAACTCAGCAAAATCTAATTTAAAATACATTTATCACTGAACCACTAATTTCACCTAGGAATTCCATTCTATAGAAATTCACACTGGTACACAAAAATATATGCGAAGGGTGGTTACCACAGCACTGTATATAACAGCAAAAGCTTGGAAACAACTTAAATGATCATCAGTATATATACTATGGTTTATTCATACTGTGAAATATTTTGCAGCCCCTAAAAATAATGAGAACCCTGGCCAGTGTGATTTAGTTGGTTGGAGCACTGTCTCATAAACCAGAAGGTAATAGGCTTGATTCCAGATCAGGGCACATGCCTGGATTGTGGGTTCGATCCCTGGTCAGGGTGCATACAAGAGGCAACCAATCCATGTCTCTCTCACATCGATGTCTCTCTTCCCCTCTCTCCCTTCTTTCCCCACTCTTTAAAATCAATAAGCATGTCCTCGAGTGAGGATAAAAAAATAAATAATTAAAACAAAATAAAAATAATAAGGAGGGACCCTATCCGGTGTGGCTCGGTTGGGTGTCGTCCCACAAGCAAAAGGTCTGCAGTTGAGGAGGGAAGCTCTACCTTTAGTGTCATATAAAGATCTCTTAAGACATAAAGTGGGGAAAAAAGATACTCTCAGAACAATATACATAATATGATCTCTTTTACAAAGAAGTAAAAACATCCTCTATGTTATATATAGAATACTGACACACATTTGTAAATGCATGGAAAACTACAGTCTAAAGTAAAGAGGAACTTCCATGTATGTAGAAACATATAGTGGTAGTATGCCAAAGTAATTATGAATTAAATTGAAATTAAAACAATTTTTAAAGGAGCTTCCTCACATTCAAGGGAGGAAGAGGATACCAGAAAGATAAAGGTGGTCTTGGTTATGAGAACCTATTATTCCCTATGGAATGATTCCAACAGGCACCAGTGGCCCACCTACCCCAATGTCAAACTCTGAGCTGACAGGCTTGTGGTCACTGGTCTTCAGGGCCATGTGGCTCTGGTAACTCAGCTGAGTAATGTTCTTCCCTTTCCAGAGGATCCGGTCACACCAGGCAGGAGCACGACACTTCTCACTGAAATGCAAAGTCCACACTGGGGGCCGTCACAGGCACAGCGGCACCCACTGCATGGCTAGCACCCTGTCTCAGCTGGGGAATGACAGGGCAAAGCCTTCCAGTCCATGCAGCCCAGTGATCGGAGGGCGCAGGAGTGATTCAGGCACACCAAAAGATAACATGTATCCTGTGGGTCATCCAAGACACTGTTCAGAATGATTCCCTGCTCCTTAGCCTCCTATGGGGATAAGGTGAGAGTCAAAAGGTAATCTGACAGTAATTACTCTATAATTCTTAAAAAATGGTAGTTAAAATAGGCTCTGAATTCCTACTGCCTAGGTTTAAATCCTGGCTCTACACATGCCTGCCTGGAAGGTTCTTAAATTTTTCTATGCCTCGGTTCCCTGATCTATAAAATGAGAATATTAAATTAGATAACACAAGTAAAATATATCGAATAGGGTGTGGTATACCATAGGCACTAATAAAATATATGAACGACTATGCAATGACCAAGTACAAGCTAAGTTAGTTGGAATCATCTTAACACCCTAGACATAGCATAAAAGTAAATCAGTTGCAAAAATTATTAAGGAACAAAGGAAAAGGCAGTAAAAAAAAAAACAAAAACCAAACATGGAGAAAGGCAAGCTGCTTAATGAGCAGGTACTGAGAGAAAATGTTTAACCCGAGTACAAAACATGGGGACAAAGTCACAGTAAACCTAACTTCTTCTTTAGGCCCATGAGGGCAGGTGCTTCCCTAAGTTTCAGGGTTTCCATTTGCTCAACCCTCCGAAGCAATCTATGACCCACCTGGTATCCCACTCATCGGAGCCAGTATCATACTTATAGGTAGGCTGGAACGTGAGCTCGCCTTCTGTGAAGCCTTCAAAGACAGCCTTTGCAGCCACCTGATTTTTTAGCTATACAAAAGGATAGAAGAAAAAAAAATCAAAATAAAAAGGTCAAACCTTAAATTGGCAGCAGAAAGGAAATCAATTTGAAATTCAAACTCTAGTCCAAAGGGATTAGGCCCATGACAAAGCTACTCTATGAGATCTTGAGTTAACTAACTTCTAGGAATAGAAGCAAGTTAACCTTTCCTTTGCCTTTTGTACAATTTTAAAGGCTTTTATATAAGAGTTACCTACATCCAAGGGACCAGAGTACCATCTTACTGAGATGTCCCCATGAGGATTAGGTACCAACAGACAAGAGTTTTTCCCTTCTGGGTACCAAACGCTTCATCTGTGTACCACAGTTGTTCCAATAACACAGAAATATAACTGTAGAGAAAAAAGTATGGAAAGATACAGTCCAAAAAGCAAAGTGGGGCTTCCATGTATGTAGAAATACAGGGTCTGGTAGAGGTAACACCTGTCTGAGTGTGGTTGGCAGGGTAATAACATGGTTGTAATAATTTATAGTTTTAATTTGAACATTTTACCTAAAATGTCATATGGTGTGCTTGAGTGTGATACTGTTATGTTACCGAATTACATACTTACGATTTTGTAATAAAAGATTTTCTAATAAAAGGGGCATTATTTGTGCCCAACTCTGTATATAGTAGAAATACACGAAACCAATTATGAATTAAATTTAAATTAAAAACCACTTTGAAAAGAAGCTTGTCCAATCGTTATAGGAATCAAAGGAAGCTGTGTGCCTTGGTTTCCCCATTTGTAAATTTTAGAGTCGTAATAGAATCTGCTTCACAGGATTGTTGGCAATGTGGACTGTCAACGTAGAACAGTCCCTGACACATTATAATAATAGCTAGCATCCTTCCTAATGCACTAATTCTATGAGCTCTAACCAAATCACACTCTCAGCAAGAGGTAAAAAAAACACAGGTACTCCTGCTTCTCTGCACCCCCAGCACCCAGCTAGGTACTAAGTGGACTGATGAAAAACTGCCAGCTCTAACGTAGAAGGCAACAATTGCCTAACTCCCCAAAATGTGAATTCCTAATGTAAACTATTAAAGAAAAAGAAACAGGAAATAATAAAAGTTTAAGTATTAAGGTAAGCTGATGCTCCTTAAATGGGTATATATACACCTTAAAACCGCCTGGAAAGCAGAGAACACATAAAACAGGTACTGTTACTTTAGAAAAGACCAAAAGAGAAAGCAAGAGAAGATGAGTATTAAACTCCTGGGAAAATTAGAACGCCTCAGTCCAGAATACAGAGGCAATAAACAGAGAGTTATAGGACAAAACAGACTGGGTTAATGCTGAAATGGGAATTAAAGAGAATAAAAGTAATTTCTCCAAAAAAACAACTGGAGGAAAAAAATGGGCTAATAAAAAGATTGTTACATAGAGAAAGACATAAAATTGAGGGATTTTTTTTTCCTACAAGTGATCTGCACTGGGGAAAAAAGATAACAGAAAGATTTAGACTAATGATTATTAAAAGGGGGCCATAGACTAAAAAGAAAAAGGACCTTAACATTCTGAACAATTCCAATCAGAGGAACAGTTTTTAAATCTGAGGAGTAGCCTGAAGAAAGGCAGAGAGAAACTGATTTCTCTTATCCTGTGAAATGGTCTATACTCTCAGATAGAAATGCTAACCCAAACAATGATGAGAAAAAAAGCAGGTTATCGAACTGATTACCATTGGAAGTAAAGACACTCAGGAAAAAGAGTTGTCATTCAACTGGACAATTCTGGGGAGCAGAAGGAGAGAGGAACAGGAGGCACATTAAAAAAAAAAGGTAAATCATTTAAAATATACTAAGTATCATGACTTCCTGTCAAGATGGCAGTGTAGGCAGACATGGCTCACCTCTTCACACAACCACATCAAAACTATAACTGAAATAGAGAACAGCTATCACTCAACTGTCAGAAATAGAGTTGAATGGAAGTCTGACAATTACAGAATTAAAAAAAACCACATATATCCAGACTGGTAGCAGGGGTACAGATGCAGAACGGGCTGGTCCCTCACCCATGTGTGGTAGATAAAAATTCGGGAAAGGTATCTTGGGAGCGAGGAGTCCCAGCCACACAACAGGCTCCCCAGCCCAGAGTTCCAGTGCCAGGAAGATAAGTCCCCACAACTTCTGGATGCAAAAATCAACAGGGATTGAGTCGGCGGAAAAAACCGCTGGAACCCCAAGTAGTTCCTCTTAAAGAGCCCACAGAAGGACTCAGACTCACTCCCTCTGAGTTCAAGCACTGGGATAGCAGCTTGAAAGTCACCAGTGGCACACAGGAAGGAACTGAAGTGTCTGACATCAAGGAGAGCCAATGCCATCATCCCTTCTCAAAATTCTCACCCCTCCCCAAAAGCCAGCAAGATGGTGCCATATCTGAGACTCCATCAGCCTGCCTCACACTGTTTGACCTGCCTTAGAGATCCCTGAGAGACTCTGCTCACCCAACTTACAGGCCCACCCAAGCTGCTCTTCCACATGAACGGCTGGTGTTGGTTCATGCTTCAGAGCTTCCTAAATCCTCTCAAACAAGCACAGACAGGCTCAGTGAGCCCCAGTCCCAGCACTAGCAGCAGCTGGCCCACATTCACAGCTTGGCCTCACCTGGGAATCTCCAAGCCCAGCACAAGTAGCAGCCATCTCAGAGTGCTTTATAACTCAGGCAGGGTGGCCCCAGGCAAAACACAGGCTGGAGCTGACCTTGGCCTGAACCACCCAGGAAACCCCAGGGCCAGCACACCCCGTGGACAGTTACAGACTGCATCAGAACACCACTACCTTACCCCTGCATAGCTGATTTTCCACAGAGGGTGGAGGTTGGTGGTAAATGGTCGCAGCTGACTGGCCTGGGTAAAACCCTCCCTTTGATCTGCCAATAGCAACCAAGGCTCAACTGTAAAAGTGGGGTATACTCAGACCACACAGAAGGCACACCTTGAGTACCCAGCTTGGGTGATGTGCCACTGGACCCTAGAGGACACCTACTACATTAGGCCACGCTACCAAGACATGGAGTCAAAGCAGCTTTACCTAATATACAGAAACAAACACAGGGAGGTTGCCAAAATAAGGAGGCAAAGAAACATGGCCCAAATGAAAGAACAGATAAAAATTCCAGAAAAAGGGCTAAACAAGACAGAGATAATCAATCTATCAGATGCAGAGTTCAAAACACTGGTTATAAGGATGCTGAGGAACTTAGTGGGGACCTCAGCTCCATAAAAAAGACCCACTTAGAAATGAAGGATTCACTAATTGAAATAAAGAACAATTTACAGGGAAAAAGCAGTAGAGTGGATGACGCCGAGGATCAAATCAATGATTTGGAACATAAGGAACAAAAAAACAACCAATCAAAACAACAAGAAGAAAAAAAGAATTTTAAAAAAATGAGGACAGTATAAGTAGCCTCTGGGAAAACTTCAAGAGATCCAATAGTCACATCATAGGGGTGCCAGAAGGAGAAGAGAAAGAGCAAGAAATTGGAAATCTCTCTGAAAAAATAATGAAAAATAATTTCCCTAATTTGGTGAAAGAAATTACATGCAAGTCCAGGAAGCACACAGAATCCTAAACAAGATGGATGCAAAGAGGCCCACTCCAAGACACATCATAATTAAAATGCCAAAGGTTAGAGATAAAGAGAGAATCTTAAAAGCAGCAGGAGAAAAGCAGTTAGTTACCTACAGGGGAGTTCCCATAAGACTGTCAGCTGATTTCTCAAAAGAAACTTTGCAGGCTAGAAAGGATTGGCAAGAAATATTGAAAGTCATGAAAAGCAGAGACCTACAGTCAAGATTGCTCTACCCAGCAAAACTATCATTTAGAATTGAAGGGCAGATAAAGAGCTTCCCAGACAAGAAAAAACTAAAGGAGTTCATCATCACCAAACCACCGTTGTATGAAATGTTAAAGGGACTTATTTAAGAAAAAGATTAAAACTATGAACAATAAAATGGCAACAATACATATCCATCAACAATTGAATCTAAAAAACAAACTAAACGAACAAGAAGAGCAGAGACAGAATCATGGATACAGACAGTGTTTTTTTGATTGTTGCCAGATGGGAGGGGAAGTGGGGGAACGGGTGAAGAGGTGAGGGGATTTAGAAGTACAAAAAGGTAGTTAACAGAATAGCCATGGGGATGTAAAGTACAGCATAGGAAATGGAGTAGCCAAAGAACTTACACACATGACCCATGGGCACGAACAATGGTGGGGGACTACCTGAGGCAGTGGGGGTGCTGGGTAGAGGGGGACACAAAGGGAAAAATCAGGACAACTGTAATAGTATAATTAATAACATATGAGGTCTGGCACAAATAACACCTCCTTTTTATTACAAAATCTTTTATTACAAAATCATAAGTATGTAATTCTGTAACATAACAGTATCACACTCAAGCACACCATATGACATTTTAGGTGAAATGTTCAAATTAAAATGATAAATTATTACACCCATAATATTAGTCTACCTACCACACTCAAGCAGGCATTACTTCTGCCGGACCCTGTATAATAAAATAAAATAAGATAAAGTAAAATATACCAAGTATCTTGTTTATGAGAAGTCTAGTGCCCTTTTAGTCCCAACTTAAATGAACAAATGTGCACACGCAAAGCAGAAAGAGATAGAAAGAACATGATACTGCTCCCAAGGGAGACTAGGCACCTCTAGGGACGAGCCGAAATCGGGGACAACTATGGAAGAGGGAAATGCAGATGAAAGAAAGCAATGACTAGACATCAGCTCCTCAGAGAAACCTCCGAAGCCAAGGAAGAAGGGCCTGAGAGTTGGGAAGCCTAGCTTTTCTATGCCCTCACAGTGTGGGGACAGCTGCCAGAGAGGACACAGTGGCCATCTGTACCTGGTCATACGCATACAGGGTTTGAAAGGCCTTCTCTTCAATGAGCTTTTTCACTCTTTCCACATCCAGCTCTTCTATCCTGTAGTTGAGGTCCCCCAGCCACAAGATCACACTGTGAGGACAGAGCACAAAGGTCACAGGGTTTAGCAGGGACTTTACCTGTCTTACCCAGCAGGCTTCTCGCGAAAAGCCCTGGAAGCTCAGCCTCTCGGGATCTGGGTGGAGGAGTGATGCAGCTGCTCAGGAAACCTTCCTCTCTTGTCATCCCATTTAATATCATGTCTAACATGCTGCTTACTCAATTATCTTGCTCCAAGTTAATTATAAACTGCCTTGAGTTCTCCTTGACTATTTTATTCTTGTATGGTTGGAAAGATAGTCTAATAGGATCTAAAAGCAAAACAATAATTTACTTCATTCCTGGGAAGAGGCAAAAAAAATCAAGTATTGGGAGTCTTGTCAATCACCCAGGGACCCCTGAATTAGATGATGCTACACCATCGCCTCTGCCCCCATGCACACTCCAGTTCACAAAACACACTCTCAGCCTTTGTTTCTAGACCTGAGTTCCTCTGAAACAAAGCTCAACCTTTACAGGGGAAACTGGGTTTAACAACCACCATAGCATTGGTTGGCTCTTTTTGCAAAGTATGACAGGTGTTTTATTACACCTGATGCTTTGGGGAAAAAGATAACCAAATGCTCCTAGATGACACTGCACATCCCATGAAGTCCAATGCTGCTCTATCAGAAGCCAAGCACCAAGTCATTAGAGAATCTGCATAGCAGTATACACACCCCAAAATAAAGGCAGACAAACTGACATGCAAGTTGCAACCTGACAAACTAGGATGCTGCAGGTTTAGCAGAACGGAAGACACACTCCCTGCTAGGTTCCCTGGAGAAGGAAAGCCATCCTGTAAGCTTCTAGGACACCAGTGAGCTCAAGAGAGTTCCACCATGGCAGCAGGCAGGATGAGAGGCTTGACTCTGTATACTCCCTGGCAGACACCATAGCCCCAGTGGCTTCTTCCTTTTTATAAAAGAAGTGGCACAAGCTTCAAGTGTTAATTTCAAGTCTGAAATTCTAATATCCCTTAAACGTAGACATAGAGGAAGTTTCAGAGATAAACGAAATAAAGAGGATAGACAAAAATTAGCACAAGATGCTCCTAGCAGCTGCAACTATATCTTTATAAAGTTGAGATACCAAAGACTAAGTGAAGCCAGCCAAATCCAGTCATCTTCAATTACATATGCTACTGGACAGAACAGCTATATAAAATGCTAAAACATACTTCAAAAGCCTGGAATTGAGATGCTTACTGTTGGTTGCTTTCCTTGTGTGGTTGTATCGAGGCAGACGCATATTAAAATAAATCTTATATATTTTCGAAGGACAAATGATTTGAGAACAATTCTAGGTCTGCCAGATGGCAAGTTAGGAAACTAAACATTTCCAAAGGACGTGATCCATGTGTAACTGAGAGCTGACCAGAATTCCCACTCCAGCAGTGGGAAGCCTCCCCCAGGTACCTCCCTAACAATATAGAGAGCCCACAACTCTGCACACTGGGAGTGGTGACCCGTTTAGGGTAGTAGCCCAGACTCACTCGTGCTTGTTGATGGTGAGAGGGGGAAGGCTTGGGTCAACCTGGCAAAACTGCATTCGAGAACAGATGTCCTTATAGTCCTGGTTCCTCCTCTCAAACTCTTCTGTGTGGGCTGCCAAGTGAGAATTCACAATGCAGATGCTGGTATTATGGAACTGGAATCTGATCGCCACTCCTCCCTTGTTACCCTATAAGAAAGAGCCCGAAGAAATCCAGTTCACAACTTGATTGTGTCAGTTGTTTAAACCTGCAAACTTTCAAAATGTTTTCTCTTAACTAGTCTTCATAATAATACTGTTAGGTAAATAAAGCAGTGTTACTGTCTGTATTTTACAGGTAAAAAAACAAATCCAAAAAGGCAAAATGACTGGCCAATCTATGGCAAAGCTGTGTTCACTTTCCACTAAATTACAGGAGAGCTACATGCTTTCCCTTCTCCACAGAAAGCTGAGCTCTTGCAGTAGAACCTAAAAGCAGGACTTCAATAGCCTCAAGAAGAAGAAAATGCACATCTTCATCAGCATTCTTTCTTTTCCTTTCTCACCCAATATAGTTTCAGCAACCTATTTCACACTAAATGGGAGAATAAACTAGAGGCAATCGTGCGGAGCAAACACAAAGATCTGTGCTAGCTGGACAAATCAGCCAGCAATTCCCTAAAATATGATTTCTAAATAGTCTGCTCAGTCTAGTCCTGCTTGAGGGTACAATTCACCTTAGAGTACTAGCATTCTCAAATTGGACACATGCAGTCAAGGTATCATGAGAAGTGGGGTCGAAATCTTAGGGATCAAAGTCCTAGCATGCCCAGCACACCGCCAAGAACTCACCATCCTCCCCATGATTCCTGTCCCCACAGTCTCAGCTTCCACTTCTGAGATGTGTGCTGCATGTCCCTGTTTGACATATAACAGCAGCATAATCCCAACCAGTCGGATGAGTTTCACCTGGAACAGAGAGCCAAACATTCAAGTCATGGCATTAAACAAGCTGAAAACAGGAATAAACATCCCAAAGGAAAACTGGTCTCCAAGCTGGTTGAGGGTGTTAACGTATCTCCTTCTCCACACTAGGACTCAGGGTAATCACCCGTTCAACTCACTTAGCATGGTACATGACAACCTGAACAGCTTGCAAGTGCCAAGACTTAAATCTTTCCCACCCACAGATACCTCTTACGGAGTGAAACAGCAGGATAATTAGGGCTGGCTTATGGAAAAATGAAAGATTGTCTTAGAATGTCCCTGCGTGGCAATGTGAAATTCAAAGGTCCCTGACTCCTCTCTTACCTTTGCATACTTGGCATCAGGATGAAGACTCTCTGACACAGCTTTAAACCACTCTTCCTCCTTTGGGGTGTCATGGAAGAAAAAGGCCTCCTTACTCAGATCAAGCTCCTGAAAGCTATCGGGAGAAGCAAGGAGTTAGAGTGGAGAAAGGTAATGTGCAAGGGGACACGTTCTTAGATTGTTCTGGGTGTGTAAATCATAGCTTTCTGGTTAAATTGCAGGAGCCTCAAGAGGGAAAAAGACAAACTCTTAGAGCTGAGGGTCAAAATGGTAAGGAAGTTACCAGTGCTTTCACAGGCAGCAGGCCACTTTCCCTGCAAAACCAGCCTGTGACTTAGTTGGAAGCATCTGCATTTCACATCTGAGATCATGGACTCATACAAGCACCAAGTAGCAAATGGGTCCAAACGTAGGTCTATGCACATCCCAAATCCTAAGCCCTTTCCAATTTACCATACAGGCTTCTTTGCTGCTCCTGCCCCATCAACAGTGCCCAGTGGTAGGAGGACAGAAAAGTGTGAAAAAAAAGGAATGATTGTTGGGACTTTTTTTTTTTAAAAAGCTTACCTTCCTTCCCTGGAAAAAGATGTTTTTGCTCCGTGACTAACAAAGTGTTGAAATGTCTAAGTAATGCAAGGCAGTTCAAGGTGCAGTGATTTTAAGAGGATTACACTAAAAATTCTACACTAGCATGAAAATGCCACGCACATCACTTTAATCATGCCAGAAATGTGTTTACCAGGAGGAAGAGCATCAAACAGAGAGGCAGCAGTAGTTAAGCACCTGTTTATTCTTCAATTCCTTCACCGGTTGTAAAGGCTCGGGTATATAGAGGGATGTGCAAAAGTAGGTTTACAGTTGTGAGTATGTGAAAGTTTATTCTTGTATTATTATATTAATTATTGTATTATTTGCCATACCAACAAGTGTAAACCTTCTTTGGCCCACCCCGCACTCGTGTCCCCATCCTTTCAACCACAGCTCTACGTTTCTGAGAATGCAAAGGTGACTGGAAGAGAAGCACTCACCCTATACAGTACACATCTGGGGCCTGGATACCATGACTTAGCCAGGGCCGGAGGCATTCTTTAGGGGACTGTCCATTCACATTGTATGTTCCCACAAAAAACCTGAATGCCAAAGAGAATCAACCAGTCAGACAGGAGGACTATGGAGACAACAGGGGAAAACATTTTATGTTCATTTCAGTCTCTCTGGAGTAGAATTTTAAAGCATAAAAAATGTCACTTCTAACTTAAACCAACGACTTCAGTCTGCTGTGATATTTGTTGCTTTTGTGATAACTTCAAACAGTACAGGCCCTGTCTGAACATTCCTACTTAGGTTTAACAGCCACTAGAGCTGTAATCCACAAAATGATTCTTTACTCTGTGCATGCTATGGAAATGAAAAAAAAATGAGAAGTACCTTCGTAACTACTTTCAAAAGATAGCAACTGCAGTATTCACCATAATTGACTATTTCTATCCCTAGAAGTAATGTTACTTTGTCTTATGGTCACAATGCAGTGACTTTAAAAGATCTAGCAGGAATCATGCAATCTTTATTCATTTAACTTGCAGTAATCTTGCCTAAAAAGTTACCAAACACTAACTTCATTTTACTAACTTCAATTTAAATCACTTTCTTGCAAGACCCAGAAAGACCACGGGATACACCAACGTCAGGATACTGTTCTTCTTTTGCACCCACACAGCTCTTCGAATATTTCTGTACCTATCTGCAGGCTGTGTCACTCCCACCGTACCACACGCACCACAGCGCCTGGCCAGAAAAGGCCTAGCATTAATGCTCGCTAGTGAAGAGTGAAAGGAATCACTCATTCAGAAAATGATGGGGGAGATTCTGTAGGAGGGTCTGCTTTCAAATCCAGGGTATTGGGGGTGGGAGGAAGTGCTTAAATTTCAGACAGGTGAATGATCGTTTTCCTTTGAAAACAATCTAAGACCCAGTTAGCTACCTGAAGTTCTGGATATAGGTATAGTCCTCTTCTTTCTGCACAAGGTGTGATTTCACTATTGTATCTCGCAGTCCAAACTTCTGCATTGACAAAATATGAGCCTTGTCTGATACTGTGATAGTGGAGGAACGAACCATGTCGGTCATTTCTGACTTGGATTTATTCTGTCTAGAAAAAAAAATTTTTTTTAATCATATTTTGAGGAGTCCTTCAGGATAAAATATAGAAATATAAAACTAAAAGTTTCCACACACAAGCATCTGAGTCACAGACAACAAAAGGAGGCTAAAGTAAAACTTATTTGCTAAAACAACGCTACTTCTAGGTGGAATTAAGTAAACTTATACGTTGTTGATTACATAGTACATTGGTCCAAAGATTTTTATGAAAATAAATTCAGAGTCTCAAATATCCTTGAAGATATTCTAATCTAACCCCTTCATTTTTCAAGTGAGAAAAATGAAACCCAGCATCGATGATTCCTCCAGGTGGATGGTGACAGGGTGCCTCACGTAACAAAACTATGAAACAGTCCAGATCCTCTGACTTGAAAATTCTACCATCTCTATTCCAAAGGAATGATCCCCCCCCCAAAAGGCAATGAAAACTTGTATCTCATTCTTATTTGTATAGTTTTAATAGTAATACTAAAAATTATTCAAATGCCAACTTTAAAGTTAAACAAAAGTTTACATGTACTTAACAGAATCATAATAGCTCCAGAAACTTTTGAAATTCACTTAATGCATTGAGCTATTTGAAGTTATTTCTGACACTAATAAATACCACATAAGTGTTTGATATCACTCTCATCATGTACATACAAGGTGGGGTAACAGCAGGTTTACAGTTGTGTATATGTGAAACATAGAATTTATTCTTATATTATTTATTAGTTACTATATTATTTTCTATATGAACAACTGTGAACCTACTTTGCCCTACCCTGTATTAATTAAGGCCATGTAAAAGTATATCTGTTTGGCCCTGACCAGGTGGCTCAGTTGGTTGCAGCATCATCCCATACACCAAAAGACTGTGGGTTTGATCCCCGGTTGGGGTGTGTATTGGAAGCAACCGATCAATGTTTCTGTCACATCCATGTTTCTCTCTCTCTCCCTACCCCCTCCCAAAAATCAATTAAAAAACAATATCCTCGAGTGACCAAAAAAATGTATCTATATGTACCAAGAACGCTAAAAAGTGAATTGAGAACGGAAGACCAGGCTACACTTTAAGTTCTTGAGTGCAAAATTAAAATACTGACACAAGGAAGTAATATCCTTACCAGAGGTTCTGGTTATGATCAGTAGGGGGAACTATAGTACAGACTAAATATGACAGCCCATGAGGAACAAGAAAGGAGAATATAAAAACGGAAAGAAGATGACTCTCTAAAGTCAGGAAACTCCTAAAATAATAGGAGGGGGAAATTGAAATGTTTCTAATCTTTTACATTTCTAAGGTAGGGTTAGATTGCCAGTTTCGGTTCCTAGATCTGCTACTTGCTAGTCCTAGATCTTGGGTGAGTTACACAACTGATCTTCTCACCTGTTACCTTAGCTGTAAGCAAAGATAATGGTACCTACCTCTGAGGTTAAAATAAGATAATGAGTGTACGTGCATGGTGCCTGGTATACACAGTAAGTGCTCAATAAATATCCAGCATTTCTTAGGTCAGCTTCCCTGGGACAACTTGTTCAATACATCATGCACAGTAATGGTTTCAGTTCTACAGTGAGGAAAATTTCAGTCCTAAAAGGTAGCAATGAGAGGAGAGCTGCCATTACCTTGTGAGCAAGTTTTCTGGTTTATCATGACTCCGGGAGCTTTGGTCCACAAACAGGCTTTTCCCATTTGGCCTCAAATCATCCAAGGGAGAACCACCTAAGGGGAGAGAGAAGGAATTAAAACATACTTACATACACTCTAACATACAGGCCACAGCTTTTCATATCATACTAGGAGTTATTGGCAGTCCACGTATTGCTCAAAAGCATAGAAAAGGCATATGTTGATGCCTGGGTGAAGCTCCCGCAGAGCACACCAGGAGGCGGAAAAAAAGGATTTCAGTTGGATGTCTTTAGTGCTGAAAACAACACACACAGCGAGTCCGACTCCCTTTCCTTAGAGTCAGAGTGCATTATTGAAAAAATAAAGCTAAGTTATCTGCAAACCTAAGTTCTATCACCAGCTCTACTATTTATTGTCTTTTGACTTTGGGCAAGTCACCTAACCTCTCCAAATCTCAGTAACTTGACCTGTCCTACCTTCCTCACAGGTTTATTGTAGGTATCAAATAACTGACATGTGATGTAAGCACTCTGCAACCACACAGCATATTATAAAACATAAGATAGTGCTTTTATTACCACTTACTGCAAAAGAGACTTCAATTCCAAGGAGGAAAAAGGCAAGGGTTAGATACCTAAAATTGGAAAGGGCCTAAGTACCCTAGAGAATGAGAAGAACTTATCACTGTCAACAAAATGCCTTTGAAAACCAAAGAGCCCAGGGACTTGCAACAAAGAAATATTTGGGGAAAGCTGTTAAAGTGAGGTCATTAGAAAGTTAACAATTAGAAAGCTAATCTGTCAATAGCTTCTCTGCACCTTAAAACACAGATCTCTAGTCAAAAGGGAACGTCAATGAAGAGGCTCAGAGAGATGCTGCTTCAACACAAGTTACAAGGAGCAGCAGAAGCATGAAATCACTAAACCATTTTGTGCTGAAGACTATCACTTAAACATGGACTTTTCCACGATGCATTCACATGATCTAGAAAAAACAAACTCTGTGGCTGAGAAGAAAACACACTCATTTGAAACATGAAAATAATTACAGGGCCCACATCTTTCTCTTTCTCCAGAGGAAGGCCAAATACCCTGATGCATGTCCAGCTGTGCTTAAGTCTGGCCAGGGCCACCTGTCTCCACAATGCCCCCAAGAAACAGGCTCAGAACAGGGGGAAGAAAAAAAAGGTTATCGAAGACAAAACTTTTGGTCTAAAGAATAAGAAAGGAACAAAGCAACAGAAGTTTATCAAAGCTGTCATTCATCAACTTAAGTTTGGTTAACAAAATCCACATCAGGTAGTATAAAGTGAAGTTGAAAAGAAACTGAAGAAAGATGACAAAAAGAATTGCAAGAGTTAAATGAGCTCTTCGAACCTGTAGTTGCTGCTCATAAAAATAAGTAAAAATGCAGAGTTTTTTAAGTTTAAGTTCTCTCATGACCCCACTTTGGAGAGGAAGTGTGAGAAGCAGAAGTGTTTGTTTACATTGATGCAAGAGATAAAAGAACTTGAAAAAGATACTTTGGATAATTCATTGGGATGAGAAGAAAACTGGAAGAAGTAGTGAACAAGAAATACCATGAGTGAGGCAGAAAAGAAAAAAGCAAAAGCTCAAATAGTGTGCAAACATTTCCCTGAAGCTACTGAAAACAACAAATGTGGATGGTTTGGGGTATGCCCTGGAGGAGGTAATATGTGCATGCGTCCTCATGCACTTCCTCCTGGATTTGTATTGAAAAAAGATAAAAAGAAAGATGAAATTTCGTTAGAAGATCTAATTGAAAAGAGTGTTTTGCCCTAGTCCAAATGTTACCAAAATTACTCTCAAATCTTTTCTTGCGTGAAAGAAAAGGAAAAGACAAGAAAAGGCTGATAAGCAAGATGTCGAAAGAAGGAAAGCAGGCTTCAAAAGGGGGTAAAGCATTAGTGATCAGTGGTCATGAGGTGTTTGAATTTTGTCCTGAACTGGTTAGCGATGAGGAGGAGGAAACAGATGATACCCGCTACACCCAGGGAGCAGGTGGCGACGAGGGTGATGCTTCAGTGAGCATAAATGACATATTTAAGCCTGTATATCCCAAGAGATGTAAATGAGACAGGCATTATTGTAGCCAGTCTTGAAAGATTCAGCACATATACTTCAGAAAAAGATGAAAACAAATTAAGTGAAGCTGCTGGATGTAGGGCTAAAAATGGTGAAAGGTGATTCATGGGGGTGGGCTGGGTGGAGAAGGGAAATTGGGATAACTGTAATAGAATAATAACTTAAAAAATAAAAAAGAAGGGATTTAGAAGAGGACAGCGAAGGGGAGGAACAGGAAAATGGAGTCATCGATGCTGTTCCTATTGATGAAAATCGTTTTAAGGGGGAAGATATGGATAAACTAGAAGAATTAAGCATGCTTGATTTAGAATGACACCAAACAAGTCAATGAAAAAAATTAAGCCAGCTCAGCATGAATTGAAATTGACAATTTTTTTCCACCTAGAATTCTTCAACAGGATGTTTATTTCCCATGCTGATTTTGGAGGGCTTAGTCTCCTCCAAAATAGGAATATTCTCCCTACGTCTTGTCTTTGGCTACATCTTACAGTAAGTTTAGAGTAGTTCATGATGAATTGAAAATATGGTCATTGCAGAAAACGAATAACTGTTGTAACTGTCCACTCAAATAGGAAGTGTTACTGCTTTGCCAGCTTTTGATTTTCACTGGCCATGTGTTACTACAAGAACAACATACTTAAATTAACAGGTGATTTTTTTTTTGTATTTCTATGTTTAAAAGACTGCCTAAAATATGAGAACTGTACTTCATACAGGACACTGCATATACAGATTCAGTGTTGTATGTTTTTGGACAATCAGATGGACATTTAAAAGGAAGCTTCTTTAATCTGACAGGATTAGCTTCAATGTTCTGTGCTAGTCTGTTTTACTAACTTATCCCTCTTCTTTTTTGCCAAAAAAGTTGTAAATAAAGACCATTATACATTAAAAAAGAAAAGAATTACATTTCAACACCCCTAATGAATCACCAAGGCCTTTCAGTTCTTCTTCCTAAATGCTTCTCCAATCACTATATTCCTACCTCCAATGTCACTATACTAGTTTGGAGCATTTTGTATTATCAGGAGGGCCTAGAAGCAAGAAAGAACAAAGCGGTAGCAACAACCACATTTTATGTCCAGGTTTTGTTGGGGTTTTTTTAAAAAGATTTATTTATTTATTTACTTTTAGAGGAGAAGGGAGGGAGAAAGAGACAGAGAGAAACATCAGTATGCGGTTGCCTCTCCTGCGCCTCCCACTGGGGACCTGGCCCACAATCCAGGCCTGTGCCCTGAACAGGAATCAAACTGGCGACCTGTTGGTTCGCAGACTGACTCTCAATCCACTGAGCCCCACCAGCCAGGGCCAGATCTTGGCTTCTAATACCATTCTCCAATACAAGAAACCAGGACTCCCTGAGATATGGTTATTTTAGGAATGTGGCAATAAATATAAAAGATGAGCCTAGAGCATTTTGTAATATCAGAAAATAAGAAAGTACTCAAAAAACAAAAACCCCCACCATGATCACAGTATGTCAAAGGGACACGGGAGCCAACTGAAGGACTGGTGGAACAATTTGAGCAGCGAAATAAAAAAGCAGTATCGGATTATAATTCAAAGCATAAAATATCCATCAGTCCACACTGATATAAATAATTGAATAAAAAGATTAAGAGAAGAAACAAATCTCCTGTGAAAAATTCCAAATAATTTAGGTAAATATTCTGCATTCAAAGAGGTGAAGCACAATTCCCCACTCCTTAAGTATGGGCTGCACATGGTGACATCCTTCCAAAAAGAAGGGAGTGAAAAAGGCTAACTGCAGTGGAGACACCTGGCCAACATGACCTCAGCCAGGTGGATGAGGTTCACAGCAGCAGCGATGTTGATAATGCACCCTTGATATGATGCGATGAGAATGCTGCTTCACTTCCGTCATCTTCCTCCCAAAACTTACAACGCCAGTCTAATCGTGAGAAAAATACCAGACAAATCCAAACCGAGGCTCATTCTACAAAATACCTGACCAGCGCTCCTCAAAACTGTCAAGGTTATCAAAAACAAGGAAAGGTCTGAGAAATAGTCGCAGCCTAGAGAAGCCTACAGTGGGGCCCAAGAACAGAAAAAGGACATAAGGTAAAAACAAAGGAAATCTGAATAAAATGTGAACTTTGGCTAACAGCAATGTATGAATATTGGTTCATTATTTGTGGAAAAATATGCCATAACTAATGCAATATGGGGAAACGGAGTGTGGAATATATGAGATCTCTTTGTACTGCCTTCACAATTTTTCTGAAAACCTAAAACTATTCTGAAATAACATTTTTTTTTTTGTTTTAAAGGCATACTGGAGACTGAACTCAGACTCTTTGAAAGGCTTATGCAGTCTCTGCCTCACCTCCCATTCTCTTCTCAACCCTCTGCAACTGGGCCTCTGTTCCCCATTACAGTGAGTACTTCCTTTTTTAAAAAGTATTTTATTGTTTATGCTATTACAGTTGTCCCACTTTTCCCCCTTTACCCTCCCTCCACCCAGCCTGCCCTCCCATCCCCACCCCCCGAACCCCACTTCCATAATCAGTCCCCTCGCTGTTGTCCACGTCCATGGGTCCTGTATGTATGTTCTTTCAGTAAATCTTTACTTAATTCCATCATTAGATTCTTGGAAACTGCCTTTAAGCAAATGATGTATAAGAAAACCAATTTTACCATAGGCTACTTGATATAAACAAGAACTAAGTTCCTATGGCATAATTCTGGTCACAAAACGTTACCAAACTTCTCATAAAGATCCGGCAGCTCAGAGCGCAAGGTGAGAACCCACGGTGGGAACCTTGGGTTCCAGGCCTTTCCAGGGCCACTTATTCCAACCCCCACACTCACTCAGGCTGGGGCAGTTTAGACACCCAACTCACCTCATGTGCACATCTTCAGGATGTGGGGGGAAGACCCATGCAGTTATGGGGAGAATGTGCAAACACCACCCAGACAGCAGCCTGGGCCAGGAATCAATTTTTTTTCTCATCAATGTTAGAATGAAATGATGTTGAATGAAACAACGTTATCTGGGGACCTGCTGTACTCCACTGCAACGGCTTGTGTTAAGGTTACTGATAACCTTCAGGCTGCCAAATCCAGGGCTCAATTTCCAGTTTCCAACTAACTCTACTTCAACCTCTTTGGCAGCACTTGATAGATGATCACTCCCTCCTCCAGCAATTACTTTCTTTAGTCCCTAAAGACACCTCTTTTTCTCCCCCCACCTACCCTTCACCTGCAGGAGTGACTCCCGTCAAGGTCTTGGGATCATCTCTTTAGCTACATTCTTTCTCATTTAGGTGATCTCACTGTTTTAAAAACCGCCCCCATGCTGATCACTCCCACATTTACATCTCCAGGCTGGACCTTTCACAAAAGCTCCAGATTCTTACAGTCAGCTTCCCCCTTAGTCTTGCATCAGTAAATGCCACCATCATTCAACCAGCCTCTCAAAATTAAAAACTAAGACTCACTGTGGAGTCCCTTCGCCCCCCCCCACCACACCCACATCTAATTCATCAGCAAATTCAGGCAAGTTCTACCTTCAAAAATACACCTGGGAAATTCCCACCAAGGCTACAATAGCCGCTTCCTAAATACCATTGAGCTTCCACACTTATGCTGCTATTTTAAGTTTTCTAGGTAAGCAGCCAGAGTGAATGGAAAATAAGTATATCATGATATCTGATGAAGTTACTTCCCTGCTTAAAACTTTCAAATAGCCTTCCAGGCCTTCAGAAGGGGCTCCAGCCCCCTGAAGGGAACTGACGGGGCCCTGCCTAACCTGGCCTCCACGCCTCTCTGGCCTCGCCCACTGTGCTCAATGCTAAACAGCACTCAATCTGATTTTGTCACACTTCTTTCTTTGCTGTTCCTGGAACGTATCAAGCTCATCCCAACTCAGGGACTTTTCTCTTGCTGGTCCCTCTGCCTGGAATGCTTCTTCTCCAGATCCCCATGGTGCTCACTCCATATCACCCAAATGTCAGAAGCTCTTTCTAACACCCGATCTAAGCAGGTCCCACTACCCCACATCGCTGCAGCCCCTTACACCAGAGGCTCCTGAACTTCCTTAGTTCATGGCACCCATACTCTCCCAGTAATTTTTTTTGAAGTGCCTCTTAGCCTATATATAACTAACAGTTCTGTTTAAATAGTGAAGGCCAAATAAATTACTAAGTATTGAAGCCCTAATAACTTAGTAGCAGTATGAAAAAATAATAAACATAATTAGAAAAAAAATTTCTGTTTCATTTTAAAAGACCACAATTACTTACAAATGAGATGTGTGTGCCTGCTGGGTACTGAAGTGTTCTCAAACCTTGGAGTCAGACTGGATACCACACACACAGCATTCCATATTTGATTTTTTCATGGTACTTATTTTTTACCACAGCAGCCACCAAAAACTCAGCTTCAGAAAGATATGATGTGTCCTGACCGGTTGTGGCTCAGTTGCTTGGGTATCATCCCACAAAGCAAAAGGTCACAGGTTCAATTCTCTGCCAGGGCACTCTCACGGGTTATGGGTTCGGTCCCCTGTTGGGGCACATACAAGCAACAACCAATCGATGTCTCTCTCCCTCTTTCTCCCTCCCTTCCCCTCTCTCTAAAATTAAATAAAATCTTAAAAAAGGAGATAGGATATTAATATCAAAAGGAATGCAGCACCATCTATTGAAACTGAATAACCTCAAGCTAAATGTGGTGTCCAAAAGACTTCACCTATCTCTGTGTTTATCTTTAAAATGTTAAATGTCCCACAGTGTCCCTGTGAGTTCACTGCGTTGCCCCAGAGTACATCGGCAAACAGTTTGGGAATCTATTTACATTTCTCCTCCTAGTACTAATACCACTTGATGTTATGTATTATATGTATTCATTGCTTTATTGAATTCTATTACCACTAAAATATAAGCTCTGTGAGGCAAGGATTTTGTCATCTTCATGCTATTTCCCAGGGACCTAGAACAGTATCTGATGCACAGTAGGTATTCAATGTGTTAAGTGCGTGAAAGTATCAGGAAACTTAAGTTGAAGTCTAGCTCTACCATTACTTTCCTGTGTGACAAGTTACTTCCTCTCTTGAGGTCTTAGTTTCTTCATCTATAAAGTAGAGACTTTAATGTAAATATCGCACGGGGCTTTAAAATGTGCAAAGGCTCTTTCTGAATGTCAGTGCTTTCTATGGACCCAAGACTTTTTTTTTTTTTTTTTTTTTTTTTTTTAGTTCCTGCTAACAGCCAGACTGAAAGGACAAGTAGTGAGCTTAGCTGGGTCCATAAGTGGGCAGCGTACTGACTGGAAAATTGCCTTGCAGGCCTGCATCTCATTCGCGTTCTCACCCTGCGTCTGCTTCAGGACTCAGTCCAGCAAGGACTGGAACATCTTCATTCCCCACTCTATGTATGGAAACTTTAAGGCATGATTTGGGGATTTCCAGCTACAGGCAGGCTTCTCGGAATCTTTTCTCTCCTGAACCTGGCACGGAAGCTGGCTGTCAGCAGCGCTTCACCAAACTTGCCATCACACAGCCCTTCTCTGGCCACAGCTTCCTGTCCTTCCTCCTCTCCTGCTTCGCCCCACTCTCCCTCTGCCCTCTTCCCAACCTCAGACCTCCAGATCCTGTTACCTAGTCTAAGAGGTGGCATCTGGGACTTTTCCCTTCTTCCTAGGTACCGTCACCAAGTCCTATAGATCCTCTCTCCTAAATATATGTTTTTTAAATTTCTTTATCCCCATCTGAGGACATGCTTATTGATTTTAGAGAAAGGGGAAAGAAGGGAGAGAAACATCCATTGGTTGCCTCTTCTACATGTCCCAACCAGAGACTGAACCTGCAACGTAGGCCCGTGCCCTGACCAGGAATCAAACCCGCAACCTTTCAGTTTACAGTGCAATGTTCCAACCAACGGAGCCACATCAGCCAGGGTTCTCCTAAATATTTTTACACCTGACCCTCTTCCCTACCCTCTACTCCCATGCCTTAGCTTAGGCCCTGAATATTTCTGGAAAGCACACTTCATGATTTCCCTGCCTCCATTCTTACCACCTCTGATCCCTTATGCCAATGCCTAGAAAAAAATGAATTTGTGCACATCATTCCTGTGCATAAAATCCCTCAATAACTTCCATCACCTTTGGACTAAAAGCCAAACCTCAAGAGTATTATATACAAATGAAACCAAGGGTTCTTATGATTTTGATTAAATTTAGTTTTCAATCCTAGCTCTAGAAATCATCTCTTTACTCTTCAGAAACCTAGCTTCTCCCCTGATAATCAGGACTTGACTAATGGTCCCACAATGGGGACCTGTGGCAGGCTAGAGATAACATCTTGACCTAAGTTATGTTTCAGTTCCTGAGCCCTTGGGTGGAACCATCCCCTGACTACTTACCCCTGAAACCAGACAGAGGGATGCCAGAACGGACCACAGAGCTGTCCTCAAGACCTGAAGAAATGACTCTCTGCCCTTAGGACATCTCTGATTGATCAGCTCCCAGCACGATCCTATACCCCTAACCCAAGGTGTCTTGTGATTTTTACCCTGCAACCCACACACCATCAAGGAGTTCAGGCTTTCGAGCATTTGCTTCTGGTTCTCCGGAGTAGCACCGTTCGTAATAAAATAGCCAGTATTCTTCCACTGCAATTCTCAGTGTTTAGTGTTTGGCTCTGCTAGCGCCGAGTAGATGAGCTCTTTCTGTTCTATAACATAAGGACCTCTGTAACTGGCCCCAGACTACCTTTCCAGCCCCATCTCCCACCCCCCACCCCCACCTCCAATGCAGTTGCACACACACAATCCAGTCACACCAAAATGATTTATCTTTTTAGATGCTGCCTCCTCAACCTACTCCTGATTCTAGGTGTATCCTAACCACCCCCTCAATCCTACCTTCATGTCGTGAACTACAAACTCATCCTTCAGGACTCAGCTTAGGAAGCATCTTCAAAAAGTTTTCTCTGGTCCTCTCCTTAGATTCTCACATACCCAGTGTTTCACTCTATCAAGGCATTTATCATAGTAAAACTACAACTATGTTTAACTCTTTTTATTTGCCTTACCTCTTTAGCTAACCAAGGACTGATGTTTTTTCTTGTAGTCCCCACCTACCACAATGTATGGAACAAACCAAGCAGTCGCTAAACACACACTAAACAAATGGCCACAGGGCAAAAGCTCAATGCCATCTCTGGGTACTTTCTTGATAACCACTTTTCACACCTACAATTGAAACCATTTCCCTGTAAGAGTCTACTTTCTAGGTCAACCAGAATAACAACTGAAGCTCGATCTGGTTGTATAAAAGTACAGAAGTGTTCCATTTTTCTTGCAAATTCTGATGATTGCACTGAACATCTTATACAACCAAAACCCTTCTCACATGCTTCACTAAATAATCAATGACAACTCCATAGGCTCCTTCCAGAGCCCAAGCAGCTATGTAGCATGAATCAGATCTCCTACCCCTTATCTGAAATCCTTGGGGCTAACTGTATTTTGGAATTCAGAATTGGGAAGGATCTAAGAAAGATAACACATTACCTACACCATATATTATACAACACACCCAGCAGAGTCTGAGCCAATATCCAGTAATCAAAACTTTAATATTTCCACAGTGCAATTTATGAGTAGTAACACTTGGTGGGATAAATAAAGCCTATAAACAGTCTCATGTCAGTCAAGCAATTCTTACTGCCAAATTGAGCTTGGGCCAAACTTAAAACAAAATATTTTTCAACTTCTGAACTACTGATAAAAGACTGAGGACAGGAGTGAACAACATGACCTGACATACCTATATGCACCAGAAATGACTGGAGTGTATGTCTACACACATGTTTACCAACATACATTTATATTTATATAGACATATACATATGTACACATGGGAAAGTGTGGAAGGGTACACATCAAATGTCAATAGTAGGCATTTCCCAGTGGTAGGATTTTTCTTTTTGCTTATAGTTACTTTCTAAGTTAGCTAAATAAGATAGATATAGATATCTATACCTATATCTATATCTATATCTATAGTATGTATATCCAGCACTATTTTCTATTTTCAGTTATGTATGTAAAACAGACTTTGGAGTCAGACTTAGGTTCTATTTCTGGCCCTGCCACTTACTAGGTGTAGGACACTGAGAAAGTTGTCCAACTTCTCTCTAAGCGTCTGCTTCCTCAACTTAATAAAGATAACAGTTATCTGCCTCAAACGGTTGCTGTCTTCCTTTCCCATGGTCAAGGCTCTCTCATATTGCGTCGCCAAACCAGACCTGTTAAAGGCCCACAAAGATAGGAGGGAAGGCCTCAGTTTCAATGTCCTGTAGCGAGACCTACCACAGACTTGGGGTCTGAGGTTTTATTAAAATAACGTATCACAAAAGGAAAAATAAGTTAGTTCAAACCAAAATCCAAATACCCAAATTCTTCTGAGAATTATCCGAGAAGCAGCAACATTATTTCTCAATTCAGTTGCTCCTTCTCTCTCCCCCTCTTGCTCCATTTCCCCCTGCAGGTTCCCTAGTTATTTGTAGGTACTCTAGACCAAGTGCTGCCCTATTGAATTTTCTGTGATGATGAAAATGTTCTGTAACTGCACTGCCCAAAACAGTAGCCACTAGTCACACTTGAACACTTAAGAAATGTGACTAGAGAGGATAAAAAACTGAATTTATTTTATTTACCTAAATGAAACAGCCACATGTGGCTAGTGGCTACCATATTGATCACTATAGGCCTAGACCTTGTTCTTTATCTTCTACAAGGTCATCAGCCTCCACAGTCAATTCTAAATGATGCTGTCCAACTCTGCCTCGGCTCAGTCCCCCCACTGTCAACTGGGGGGGTCTGCAAGATGTTCTTTGCACAGGTGTGTCCCAGGTAAAACGGTGCTTTGACTTCTGGGCCCTCTCCCTGAGCGCCCCCTTCCATCACTAGCACCGTCATTCTCCCCATCAGCCAGGTTGGCCCCCCCGCCAAGCCTCACCCCTCTCCTTGGGCCCCCAGAGCCAGTCAGTCATCCAGTCTCTTCACTCTCACAGCTGCCTTGCTCCAGGCCATCCTCTCCTCACCTGTTATCTCAAAAGTTTCCCAATTAAGAAGTCCTCCCAGTTCTCCCTACTAATGCAGTCTCCTGACCAGGCCAGATTCGAATCTGATTTCATGTCTCCCTGCTCTAAAACTTGCAGCCTTACACCACTGCCTGCAGGTTAATATCCAAACTGGCTGAACTGGCATATAGGGCCCAAACTGGCCCTGCTCTCTCTCACCAACCCATCACCCACAGACAGGCTAATCAGAACAGACTGGTTCCAAATCATTAAACTCTACTCACTGTAGAACTAATGTTGCCAGATAAAACTCACCACACCCAATAAATCTGAATTTCAAATACCCAATAAATAATCTCTTGTGACATACTTATTTAAAAAAAAAAAAAAGCAGCTGTTTCTCTGTAATTCAAATTTAACTGAATATTCAGTAGTTTTATTTGATAAATATGGCAACTCTGTTTGGAATTAACATTTTAATAAAAAATGTAGTCAGTATCTCCAACGAAGGTCAGGTTAAATTTGTCTTCACTTGTTTCTGCTAAATTTCTAAGTACACTTAAATTAAGGATGGGATGATGAAGCCATACAGTAATTAGGGAAATAAGTTGAGTATTAATATTCTTTTCTTCCTTCTTTCCTCATAGGAATTCAATGGGAAATGAGAAGTTTCCTAGTTTGAAACAAGGCCACCTAATTCACAAATATTTGCAAGTCTATATAAGACACCAAAGATCAACCTTGGAAATTAATTTTGAAGATGGATGAAATTAATTCAATGGGGTAAAATAACATGGATGTCATTTTTATAATTTTTTCGTAACTTTACTTTCAATAAAATTGTTTTTAAAAAACATACAGACTGGTTCCCGTGCACACCACCCTCACTTCTGCCTCCATACGAGGTCCTACATCCTTCTTCATTCACTCCCTAACCACACTAGTGCTCAGTAATCATTTCTATGAATTCTGAAGGCCTTCTTAGCCATACAACTTGTTTGAACAAGTTATAGCTCGTTAAGAAAATTAGAGTGTGCTGGAAAAAAGCCTTGGGCTTTGGAATACAATACACCTGGCTATTTTACTGGCTCCAGCCACTACCTCATATGAAATCTCAAACAAATTACTTAATTTGTTTCCTCATTTGTAAACTAAGGATAACATCATTCAACTTAGAGAGAGGCCAAAAGAAAAAACAAATGAAATTTAAATGGGTCAAGAGCCTAGCACAATGCCTGGTACACAGCAGCGTTAGTTCTTTCCCCTCTGCTCTACCACTGTAGTCCCCCACTACTCTGATAATAATGCCAACCATTTATTGAGTACCCTCTAATAACTAGCTATTGTGCTAAGTGTTTCCTGTGTTATTTCTGATTGTTGGCTTCATTTTTACCAATGAGGTTCCTGAGGCCCAGAGAAGATAGCAGAATGCCAATAAATGGTTTGGCTCTGTGTCCCAAATATGCTCGACTCCACAGCATCCCCTTTTGCAAACATGAGCACGTCTTCAACGAAACTACAAACTCTTGAGGATAAGTATTACATGAATAGGATGGGTTGAGTCTGTTCGGGTAACAAAGTAGAAGCACCATCACGGTCTCCACAGGATGTGTCAGTGTGTGGCGGTCACTGCTGGATGGAGAGCTCGTCCTACCTTTTCTGAGCTGCTACTAGACAAGTCTACGAGGAGGTTTCCCTTTCTTTCTTTTCAATCACTGGCCTTTGCTTACATTTCCAGCACACTGGAAAAATCTGTAAAATACCTGTGAGCAAAATACATGACAATTCAGACTGGCAGGAGTAAGTGGGTTGGTTTGATGCTTATCAGTGACATTATGCTGTGTATACAACACCAGGGAGCCATCCCACGGGCTCCAGCAAGAGACACGCATGTTCAATTCAAGGGGAGATAAACAGATCCAGATCCAACTACCCAGAACCCAAGTCAGGCTGAATTCATTTTGACAATGACAGCACTATCATCATGAATACTATTTATAGCAAATATTAAGGCTTACGACATGGTAGGCATGGCTTTAATCACTTTACAAGTATTTAATCTTCCCCATCACTCCATGAGGTATGTGCTACTATATTATATTCTGTACTTTACAGACCAGGAGATAAACACAGGTTAAGTAACTTGCCAAAAACACATAGCTAATACATAACACTGCTGGGATCGACACCCAAGGAATCTGGGTCAAGAATCTGTGTTCTTAACCAACAAACTATATTAACTATCAGAAAAGCATGGAGTTCAGAAAGCATTTCTGGCAGAGGAAATAATTTCGGTACAATGACATGGCATTATGGTACACTCATAAATAAGTAATAAGTAGTACAAATAAGTAGATAAGTTTTGTTTTTGAAGCATCTGAGGATAGAAAAGAAGAGTTTAGGGGTTAAAGCTCAAGTATTATATTCAAACAGACAACCTGAGTTCTATTCTCAACTCTGTCACCAGTGAGTGGTCACAGGCATGTTACCTACCCTCTCTGAGCCTCAATCTCTTCATCTGAAAAATGGACATCCTCTTACTGAACTTTTGTGGCACAGTGTGAGGCACATACCCACAATGAGTGTGTAATATAATAAATGGCAGTTGTTAATAATAATAGGCACAACAGGACACAGCACATAGTACATAAGGCAGGGAACTCTTGAGAGAAGTCCGTAACACAGGGCATCCCACATTAAAAAGAATGAAAAGAATCAATTTTTCCTATTTCAGCCTGGCCACCACCCCAAAGTTCTATTACTCTCTTAAAAGTCTATCATGCTTTTAGATATTTTTCTTTCTTTTCAGTCTTTTTAACATTTCCCCTTCTCTCATGGCTTAAAAAAAAAAAAAGTGCCATAGATTTTGGCATTTAAAATGAGCAGAGACAACGTTTTTAGTGTTCTGTGTGCTGCAAATCTTTGAACCCTGGATTCAAACTCCAATGTGCACCCTGTGCAAATCCAACTTAGGTTGGTGAGGACTAAACACAACCAGGTTAGCTTTCAAGGAGGAAGACAGTACAATTATGTTACTTTAGGCAACAGGAGGCTGTAGTGGTGAAAAGCTATTGGAAAGATGACTTTTTCCTTCACACTCTCCCTTCAGTGGGCTTTCTGTGAACCGCCTGTGGTCTGGTGATAAAGCTGAAAGAGAAGTGGAGGGAAGCAAACCAGGAAGAGGGGAGAAACGTGCAGAGCATGCTCAAAGAGGAAGGGGGCAGGAATTGTACAGGCTGAAAAAAAATTCAGGTTACATGAACTGTAAAGGTCTCTAAGGTTCAAACAAAGGCAGCAGACATTTTTGAGCACCTACTGATAAACAAGGCCTTAGTGTGGCTTTTGAGGAGAGAGGGTACAAAGCGCTAAGGGCAGCAAGTTCAAGCTTATAAAAAGGTAGCTGAATGAGCAGTCAACAAAGAGATGAAAAAGCACAGGGGTTTATCCAGAAATAGTGAGCAGTCAAGTGTGAAGTCAGAGGAAACAAAGGTGAGTTAGGGCCGATAAGACTAGAGACAGGGGCTATGCCAGGCTGTGCAGGACTTGAACTCCAGGCTAAAGAATCTGAACTTTATTTTGTAGGCAACAGGAAATGATGCAACCTTCAAGTTCACATACAAAACAGTAAGGCATGATAAAAGCTATGTTCTAAAGAGATCCCTAAGGGAGAACGAGGCTTAACATAGGAACATTCATCACTGTACTATTCCAGTAAGAGGATACCAACAACAACTACAGGAATTAATTTTTTTTTTTTAATTTTCAAAAAACTTTAAGATTGAAGAAAAAGAATGAACAGAATTTGGTTGTTAGACATTAGAGGGGAGGGAAGACTCAAGGATGATCGAGGTTTTTAGTGACTGCATTAACAGAAAAGAAACCAGAGGGAAGGAAGGAGTAAAAAAAGAAGATGACTGTAGTTATTTAGAATAAAACAGTCCAGGATAGGCCCTGAAGACAGCAGCCAGTTTGTAAGCTCTTGGAGGTGAGAATTTGCACTTCTGAAATCAGTTACCCTAATAAAGCATCCCTAAATAATTCAGCATTCCTTAAGTCATGTGTGATCTTCTAGGAGGCAAAAACATTCACTCCCATTTTACAGATGGAAGAAAGGAAAGTCAAGAGACATGTCTAATATTGCACCAAGTTGCAATAAAGAAAATAAAAATATCCAGGTCACTTAGACATATAATTTGTTCAAATCCTCATCATTTATACTCGCTAGCTTCAGTTCACATAGGCATCACTGGAAAAGCCTACAGATTTGTTGTAGTGGATTTCAGGCAGCAAAGAAAGCATGGAAGCCAGCTGGCCTCTGTGTTCCAACACTCTTTCCTCTAATAAATACTGATGCCTCCCTGTTCCTGAACCTTCCATCCCTGAGGATTTTTCTGTGCAAAGTTCCACTGCTAACTGAATGTTTGTGGGTCACCTCACTTGCTCTAGAGGCCTAGTGTAGAATTCCAAAACAAACTGTTTTCTAAAGGAAGTCTTCAGGGATTTCTCCAGTTCTAGAAACAAACACAAGATTAAATGGGACAAAGAGGGAAAATGGAGAAGCAAACAACAAAAGGAGGAAGAAAAGTGAAGGCCATTCTCTTTTGCTTAAAGAAACAAAGTGATTCAAATTAATTTGCTTAGCAGCCTGCAGAGCTTGCCACAAAGGTGGAGATGATGGGTGGTAATTCTACCTGTGGGATAAACATCTAGGAAAATTCATTTTCTCCATGTTAAAGGGATATTGGTCATACAGCCTTTACTTACTGAAAGACAGACAGACAGAGAGACACACCCAGGGGTTATTTTCCAACATTCTCTCTGGCTTCTACCCTGATCATCTAAGTTACCCTTTATGCTACCCTGAGATATAAATAGCATCCATTTCCTTTCTCAGGCCAGGCAGACTTTAAGCTTTGTTTCCTGGGTCCAGAGGAAAAAATACTGAGCTACTACAAAGCTGCCTCACTCTGAATCAACCATGGAATAAGAAAACCACTTCAAAAGACCAAAATGTGTTTGTTACTACAACTTCGGTAAATTGGTCCAGAATTGCCCCAGTGGGACTTGTGAGTAGCTGTTTCTTTTCTAGTGCATAGCTCAGAATCCTCCAGAACATAGCTCCAGGTCTTTGCAGGTCCTCAGGATGAAATGCAGGTGAATATCTTACAAAATGACACAGACGTAATAAGCCGCATGCAGGCTCTCCGAAGGGGTTTTCTGGATAACAGCATCTTCAGTTGCTAGTGAGAAATAAGAAGGCATTTCTCCTTTTGTCTTTCTAAGGAAAGAAAAGCTACACAAAGAAGAGCAGTTTTGTAAGTGAAGAAACAGAAGCCCCTCCCTACCTACAGCAGCTACTTGTCTGAGGCCAGTGCAAGGTCTTAGAAGACGAAGGGGCCAAGAGAATCAAATAAACAGGCTGCCACCCAACTAGAAGCATTACATCTCACTTCAATTTCACAACTTAGTTCAAAGACACTGGTCTGAACTTGAACACATGGACTCCAATCTAAAACTAGTGCATTTCATTTTTCTACCACAATCCCTACCCAAGCTTGCCCTGACACCCTGAATTCAACAGAGACCAATCAAAGAAACAAATGTTAGAGAGAAGCATCAAAGTGAGATCTTTCCTTTCTCTACCAAGGCAAAGGTGAGGAATAAAGACCAGATTCACCTTGTCCCCTCAAAACCTAGAACTTTAAGGTGCTCTTACTCTTTGCTCACTCTACAAAAGACCATCTCCTGCTGGGCTCACCCTCTGCTCTCTTACTTCTATTTATGAACTGTCATCTTTCTCAGTCAGACTGACAGCTCCTTAGGGGAGCCATGTTTCTCCTGATGTGCATAACAGACAGCATTTTTAAGCAGCTTCAGGTGGGTTCCCTAGGCTATCAGAAAGTAGATATTTTTATTACATGCCCATAAGAAGAACCAAATCCACTACCTGTTTCCCTTGGGGCCACCCAGGAGACCCAAAGGATTCCTTCTACCTCTTTTAGAAGGTTTCACTCTCCTGAGGCCAGAGCAACCTGAACACAGATGACCCAGACTGATGGAAATGTGGGCTTAGTGCCATTTCTTCCCAATTTTAACTTAGCACTTAATAAGATAATCCACCCCCACCGCCACCCCCAACTCCCTTACTGTTGCTATTACGATGGGGACTAGGCATTTCAAACCAAAAATAAAACCAAAACCTCAACAAAAATGTCTTGCCAGCAAGTGGCCAGTTTCTGTTTTTCTGAAACAAAATGAAAGATGCTGAGATCCCTGCAGCATTTATCACCCAGCGCAGATAACTGGCTTCAGAGCTCGACCTCCCTCTGCTTAGGGAATGAAACCCCCCAACAGCCTGCTTCCGGTGTGCCGGCCGAGGAGACAGAACCCACCTCTCTCTGTGGCCACCGGGCCTGTCCTCCACCGACTGTCTGGATTCTGGCTGCCTCTTTCGAGGACCAAGGAAAGGAAACGTCCCTAAGCTTAAACTGTCCTACACCTTAGCCCAGAATGTCATGGAAACGGAAGCAATAGCTGTTTCAAGAGCAGCATTTCAAGTGAGCTGCGATAAACCCATGAAAGATGCAAACTATCAGCACCATTAGGTGCTCTGACCATGTCGTGTGGCGGCTGCAATGAAGGAGAAGCATAAGCACTGAGGAAGTCCCTTGCTTGCCTCGTTTCCTCTCATTTTACAAACTTGTGCAACATGCTATTCACCTACTCCTCATAGTTTCCAAGCCTGGTAAGAGTCAGTGAAGTGCTGGCCCACACTTTACACAGCTCCTTGACAGCCTCTTCATCTCCAGTAAGTGGCTGAGGAAAGGGGCACAAATGGGTACTAGTGGTCATGCCAAAGCTCGCACGTAACCAGAGCCACATGGGCACACCCAGGAGAAGAAAACACCAGGGCGCCCTTGCAGAAAACCGAGAAGCTGGACAGAAAATACAGGTCTGCAGGCCCTCCCAAAGCACCAGGCTGACCCAAATTTCGGCCTTCAGCCTCGCGCTCTCCAAAAGACAACCTCCTGTTCAACAATTGACCTTTTGTGCTGCACAACATTATCCACCCAGGGATGGGTGGGAAAAAACCTAGCCCCGTTCACCTGTAACCTCATCCCGGTCTCCATTCCCGGGGTGGACAGGGCTCGCCGGGCCTCCGCGTCTGCGCACAGCCCAATCCACCACAGGGACCGACAAGCCAGCCAGGCAGCCCCAATGTGCGCAGCATTCCTCACGCACAAGGAAGGTTCTACCGCGGCGCCTGCACCCCCACACAAGCCAAACTCGGAAAGTCAAGATTGAAGAAACTGACGGAAGGTTAGGTTGGAGAAACTGAGGCTCAGAGAGAGACAGCGACTGGCCCCAGGTCACAGCGAGTCAGAGACGGAGCTTTACTATACCACCTCCGCCTCAGGATTCCAGAATATCCCATTGCTACCCGCCTGCCCTCGTCACGCCGGGCTAAGAATAACTAACATTCTCCCTCAGAACTTTAGCCCTAGTGCCTCCGCCTGCGCAGCAGCAGAGCCTTGGTCTTTGCCCCGTGCGTCCACCAGCCAAACTGCAGGCCCTGCCCACCTGAGGGCCGGGCTGCCACCGCCCCCAGCCCAGAGCCCCAGCTCAGCTTCCTACCGCTCGCCGAACCTGCAGAGCCTCGCTCCCGCGAACCCGCTGCGGCGGACATTTCCCTGCTGCTTCCTCAAGCTCTTCATCACGCCGCCGCACCACCCCTCCCGAGCTTTCCCCAGAGGAGTCCGCCCTCTCATGTCACCTCCGCCAATCAGAGGCGCGTCAGCCCTATGGACACGCCCCCCTGGGCATAATGAAGCCCGCCCCTGCAGCCGGGTCCCCTCCAATCCCCACCGTCTCTCCCGAGATGGATACTCGCCTTCGCCAATTCTGGCGCTCCCGGGCCAGGAGCCCAGGGCCGAGTTCCAACCCCGCCGCGAGGGTTCTGGCTCAGTGCACCGGTATCTAGACAGCCACAGGAACTCCGGATTCGGGGTCTCAGGCTCCAAGCCTGTGGCAAGAACAAGGAGGAAGTACTGAGCCGCTGGATTGAGGATCAGGCTTCACCTGCGCATGATTGTATGCCAGTGAGCAAATCGCTCAGCCTCTCCGTAGAGTCTCCAAGCCTGTTTCCCTGTTTCCTCATGCACAGGGTAGGTCCGAGCTTCAAAAGCAGTAATAAATGTGTAACCAAAAGTGCCCTTCTAAGGTACTGCCGTTCCTCCAACCTCGTGGTAACTGTGTGCCAAGTTCTGTGCTTCATAGGTATATTACCTCCTTAATCCTCACAACAAATTTGATTAGGTAGGGAACTATTTATCATCCCATGGCACCTGAGCTCAGAATGGTGAAGTCTAAGGGCACACCGTGCGAGGCAGAGTGGGAACTCAAACAGATGTCAGTACTAGGAAGCGGATGGGATGCTTTAACTAATCTCTAGCAGCAACTTGCAAGCCACTCCAAATAAACGCATATTCTAAGATTCTAGTGTGCTTGCTATGAAATACTCCTTCAAGACAAGTCCTTTGGTTCCCTCTTAACCAGATTGCCAGAAATTATTGAGTCTCCTCTGCCTCTCACTCAAACCGAGGTCTTTCCGGCTTCCAAATACTTGCTGTTACCTCCTACACTATCCTTCCTGCTTCCCCTGTAGAATTGCATGAACCTGACCAAACTGAAATGGATTTGCAAAGGCATAATAAATGAGGAGATTTGGGTCCCAGTCCTGATGATGGCACTGCCACAGTTGTTAAATTATTATTAACCTATGCTGGGCCTCATCTGACGCTCATAAAACCCTCGGAGTAGTAGATAAGGCAAGTTCATGTTTTCATTGTATAAATAATAAAGCCAGGGCCTGAAGGAATAAAATATATTATTCATATTCACAACTAGGGAGTGTCAGAGCTGGGATCTTAATTGAAATCTCTGGATTCCATGGGCTTTGGAGTTAGAAACTGGGGTTCCAAGCCCTATTACCTCAACTGAGTAATGGCCTTGGGTAAGTTATTTACCTTCTCTATGTCAGTTAACTCATCTATATAACAGAATATCTACTCTTTAGTATTGCTCGAAGACTGAACAGGAGAACTTGTTTGTTGTACATTGTCTAGATATCGAGAAAAATGTCTGACACATAGTTGATGCTCAACTAATGTTAGCTAATTCTTTTCTCTACTGTGGTCTCCCAACCAAGGCACTTCTGCTCTCCGGCTTTCTGTGCTGCACATTACTCACCGGGGACTGAGTAGAGAATGCCTGGTTACTTTCACCTGTAACTTCATTCTGGACTTCAGTCCCTTTATCTAAAATTCAAGAGTTGGGCTGGTGGATATCCTAGAGCACGTCAGCTCTGAGAGTCCATTATCACTCAGGCCCCACCCTGACAACTGCTCAATGAAGTTGAGTCACTACAGTTTCCCTGCTGATTACCCCAGGTATGGACCCCAGCAGGCAATCAGGTACAGTGACTGACAGATAACTAAGCCTAAAAGAGGGAAAGCATCCTCGACTCCTCTCCTTCATTCTCACAGCTGGGTATACCAAGCTCTGTTCGTCCATTCAATACATTTATTAAGTGCCTGGCACTATTCTTAGCACTTGGGCTAAAGTTGCAAACACCTTGTGAACACCCAAACTGATTGTCCCATGGCGCCTTCCTTCTCATCTGTTTGATCCCTCCAGTCCATCCTCTCTTCCTCATTGCCATTACCAGGCCCTGGTCCAGGCCTCATCATTTTAATGCCTAAGCATTGCAAAACATTCCCATCGATCTCCCTCCTCTGGGCTCTCCCCTTCTGCACCAGCTGCCAGAGGAACTTACTCTAACATGCAAATCCTGCCTTGTCATTCTTAGGATTAAAACTCCTACCGTTCCCCACAAACTATAGGGCAAAGTGCAAGCTTTTTGCTGTTCATTTAAGACCCTTCATGAGCTGCCTCTACTGGCTTCTCCTGACTCAGCTCTTTCTACACCCACCTCCCATTAAACAACCTGTTCTTCCCTCCAGCTGCCCTTCTTTTCTTGTTGCCTGCCTGTGGAAAAAAACACGTTCATCCTTCAAGTTTCAGCTTAAACATCACCTCCTACACAAAGACTTACCTGAATTGTTTGTATGATACAGGGTGGCATGATCTTACGAAGCATTAGGACAAAACTCAAGAACTCAGATTCTGAAGGAGACTATTTAATCCTGTCTAATCCTGGCTCTGTTGTTTACCAGCTACTTACTTAGGCAAGGCACTTATCCTCTCTGAGCCACAGTTTCCTCTTTTGTAAAAAGGAGACTTTGATAATACATATGTACCCTGTAGGGCTGTAGTAAAGAAAATGAGATAATGTATGAAAAGTTCTTAGAACAGTGTCTAACACACAAGTCAACAATGAATGTTAGCTAAGTATGAGCTGTCTCGTATGGAAGGAGGAAATATTTCTGAGCTCCTATTATGAAAGGAATACTTTCACATATGTTATCTCATTAATTCTCACAGCTCCATAAGGAAGATATTCTTTACATATAGAAGTCTACAAAACCAAGGTTCAGAGAGGTAAGATGGTTTGTCCAAAGTCACACAGCCCAGAACCAACAAAGACAGGTTTCAAATGCAAGGGGCTATGTAGCTTCAAAGTCCACACTCTTTGCTGTTTTTACTATTATTACCCCTCCTACAAGTACTAATAATAATTATAAAATAAGTTATCCTTAATGGTTGAAGGTTTGGAGAAAAATTTCCCCCCACTTATGGAATAAACTTTAAACCCCTTAACTAGGCATTTGGGGCTCTTTAATTGTGTTTCTCTTCCCTCCATACCCCATTTTGCATCCAAAGGCAGTCCCCTTTCTGACATACCCCACAGACATTCACGCTCCATGGTAAGACCAAGATAGAAGGGAAGCCCTCCCCCCATTCCTACAGAGACAAGGTGTTAGCCTGAAAGGAAACAATAGCGTTGGGTGAACACCTAAGCCCCAGCACCTGGTGGCTCAAATTTGCATGTTCTGTGGCTGATCCTCTGCTTTGTACAAACTCTCCTTTACAAATCTGCCTGGTTGATTTCCTGGTCTAAACAAATTCTGGCCAAAAGGCCACTAATCTCTCACTGCTGCACCAACGCTAGGCCAGCTTTTCTCAGCTGCAGTGGGGGACAGAGCAGAGTTCAAGGGCAGGAGGGCCCATATATCCGACTTCCCTTGGTTCTAGCTGTGTTTGGCAGAGAAAGGGGAGATGAGCCTCTAAGAGGTGTTGACCCTGCCAACCTGTAAAGGATTCTGCACCAGAATCACAACCCATTCTCTGCAGCCCTGCCCAGAGCCAGGAGGACAAAGGGACCCTGCTGGACTTATATTCCAGGTCCAGAAACAGGAACTTTGAAAAGCAAACACCATGACTGGTTAGTGCCCTAGGTGCACTTTGACCACATGACCGCAGCTTTGAGAAGGCACAGAAACTGGAGTGTGAGTCCAGAGTGTGCAAAGTCAGCTGGTAGCAGATAAGTGCCCGGCCAGCCTTCCCAAGAGAACCTGGGGTCTTACCTACCTGGACAGGCCCTGGCAACTTCCTGCAGAAACATCCTGGTGTGTGAACCAAAGGGTAGTTGGAATACAAGGCTGAGCTCTGCTGTGTTCAGCTGGACGGTCACATCTGAGCCTGCACAGAGAAAGCCGGAAATAAGCCTTTGAACTTCAGGAGCTTAGGATGGGTGCCTTTTGAGGCTAGAGTCCCTAGAATGGAGAATCAGCAGCCCAACCTCCCAAGTCCCTTCAACCGGTAAGTAATTTGTGAAAGGCTGCTGCAGGAGCAGTAAGAGAACCCACCATAGCTCCAAATTAAGATCATTCTCACTCTATAGAAGGCATAGCCCAAGGCTCTAAAAAGTGATTAAGTCTTGCCATAGCAGTACCATACAAAGCTGGAAGAGACAAGTTCTCTGCCCTGTAGCCTCTCCCCGAGCAAGTGGAATGAAAAGCACATACAAGCAGACAGAAGGGGTTGTCCTTCAGCCAGTCCACCCAGGCATGTGCCTTACACTGGGAGTACTATGGTGAAGAGAACAGTCGTGGCCAATGTTTGGGAAGCTAGACTGGGTGGCATCTTGTTCATAGCAAACGCTAGCCCCTGGCAGCCACCTGGAGAGCACCCCAAAACATGCACTGAACTAATGAATAGGAAGGAGCAATCTAGCAGAGTGATTAAGAGCATGGGCTCTGGACTCTGGGTTCTGAGTTTGAATCTCGGTTTCACCACTTACTAAATTACTTCATTTCTCTGGGCCTCAGTTACCTGATCCATAAAATGGGAATGAAAACTGTGACAATCTCATAGAGTTGTATGTAAAGTTCTTAGCATCGTGCCTGGCACAAGGTAATCATTGATTAAATGTTCATTGCTATTACTACTAGCTACTATTGTCTGGCAAAGAAGATAGACATTACATAAATCACTACAAATAATTAAATCTCTGTGGCTGATGGCACTGGCAAGGATGAGAAAAAGGAATGTGTATCAGTGAGATACAATTTCAGGAGTTCAGCAAGGCTTCTTGGAAAAGGGTAAGTGTGCACTGAAGCCCTGAAGCATGAGTGGCTAAGTGAGAAGAGGGGTGAGGGCTTTCAGAAAGAAGAAATAGCATTTGCAAGGGCTCTGGGTTGGGAACTTGTCGTGTTTGAAGTGACAGAAACAATCCAAAGGATTCTAAACCCAGCAAGCAAGGAAGACAGTGAGGGGAACTGAGGCCCGGAAGTGGGCGTGGCGGATGCTGCAGAGCCTTGTTTGCTACAGGAATGCTATCCGAGGGTGCTCTTACTTCACACCCAGAACCCGTACCCCTGGCCCCAACTGGGACCCAGGCTGTAAGGACCACTCACCAAGAATGTAGACTTCACCATCTGGGGATACTGTGGGGAAGGAAGCGAAAAGGCCCTTAGCAATTGAGCACCCCAGCCCCAGCATTTTCCAAGTGCCCCACCCCCAGCAAGAGCGGAAATGACCTGGGAGCCCATAGTAGAGGGACTCGTACCCCCAGCCCTCTGTGGCACCTTCTTCCAGTGTAAAATCCCGCGAGACCGGCACTATCTGGTCCAAAGAGACATCATCCCCGGTAATGGCCATTCTCCGGTGCGTATACAGGAAGAGACTAAGGGCAGGAAGCAGAGGTGAGGACAGGGCCCGGTGGCCATCCCTCAGGCCCATACGGCTGTGCTGGTGGTGCCCAGCTACACACAGTCCTCATGCCCTTTCTTTCCACGGTACCTATTAGAAACTGCAATTTATGGATAGGTCATCAAAGCTGAACTTGTCGCATTTTGAGGATCCCCTGCTTTATTAGTATAACACATGCTCGATCTATTTATTTGCACATTTTAACACTGCCTGGGACAGAGACAGTGCAATCTCATCCACCCCTTTCCCTCCCTGAACCTCAGTTTCTCATCTGTAAAGTGAGGGTGGTGGACTAGAAAATGTCTAAGGTCCCTTCCTCCCAGCTCCGAGACTCTGAGGTTCACTCGTTGGCAATGAGACCTTTGACAAGTATTAGTATTCCCTCTGTGTAATGTGTGGGTGTTACTGAGCACTTTCTATGTGCTTCAGAGTGTTTTACACACTTTACATTTAACAACTCACTTTAATCTGGATGAACAGGTACAGAGGAGTAAAACACCTTGCTCAAGACTGTGTGGCTTGCAAGGAACAAAGCCTGGATTTGAACCCAGGCAGTCAGGCCACGAGACTCAAGATCTGGGCCTCTGTTAAAATGCCTCTTCTTCAGGAGCTTCCTCATCAAATGTTGATGATTATATGAGCTAATATATTGGGAGGTCTTAGAATATGGTATTCCAAAATGATTAACTATCCTTATTATAATTATTCTAGGAGATTCAGACACTACCCCAGAGGGATGGCTGAAGTCCAGCTGGAGGCTACTGTGAAGAATAACCCCACGGCCCAGATAGGCAGGACCAGTGCCTCACTTACGCATGCTCTTGGCCTCCTCGTTCCAGGCGGTAGCGCACCAGCCCCAGGAGACGGCTCTGCCTGCTGTCTCCTGTGCACAGCACACCTTGCACTGCCTGCTGCTCAGGGTCAAGGGAAACCAAAGGAAACAAAAAGAAGGCGAGGCCTCTCCCAACCCAGCCTGCCCCTCTTCCCTGCTTTCCCTTGCCCACACAGATTCACTGTGTGACCCTAGGCAAGTTGCTTCACCTCTCTGAGCCTTCCCCATCTGTGAAATGGGGATAATAAATCCCAGCTTCACAGGAGGTTGGGAGGAGATGCCAGTACTGAGTAAGTACTTAGTAAATACTGTTTTCCTTCTCCCTTGATGGCTCAGAGAGAGGGAGGAGAGCAGATAGACACATAGACACCTTCTATTCCACTTCCCATGGCAGGCAGGCCCTGGGGCTGGGAACACAGCACTGGGAAGGATATGATGATGCAGTATTCCCCCTCAGCCAGAGTCTCCTGGATGGCCACAGACTGGTCCATGCTGGCCCCTGGCGAGCAGACAAATGCTGAGGGGTGCAGATGGGAGGGTCTCACTCCTCCCTGCCCCTTTAGTCAATAGCAAACAAGCTAGCCAGGAGGTCAGAGGGCTGCCTCAGAGGGCTGAGGGGCAGGGAGGAGGGACGCTTGTGCAGTGAGAATGACTGTCCTCCCTCGGACGGGCTTTGTTAAGTTCGTGTGAAGAGGGGTTGTCCCTTTGTCCCCAGTGGGATGCTTAACTTGGTGTCCTGCCTTTTGTCTGGGTGGGTGTCCAGTTGTTCCTGAGAAGGGTTCAGACTACTTGTGGGAGGTGGGGTGCCAGGCGGTCCTGTTAATGGGGAGGGGGGACACAGTCCCATCACTCCTTGGATGAGCCTCTGCCTCCCTTTTGGGGAGAAGTATAAGTCCTGCTGGCCCCTCTTTGGGAGATGTCAGTGCTGTGTCTGCATGGGGTTGGGGGAAGCACCCTGTTACTCTCAGGAAGGGAGGGTCTCATGTGAGACAAGAACCCCAGTCCTGTTCTGCTTTTCTTGGAGACAGGAAAAGTGTCCCATTGCTCCTGGGCCCTCACCCCCCGCCCAGTAGGCCCCATTGCATCAGCCACAGGCCAGGGAGGTGTCCGGTTCTGGCAGCGCAGGACAGGGGCCCCAGCCCACAGCTTGCCCACAATCTCCTGCCCAAGCTCTGCCCTGGGTTCCCTGCTCCCAGCCCGCTGTCATTGCCGCCTACCTCCTGAGCTGTCACCACTGGATGTGCGGGACACCGCGGCCCCGGGCCTGCCAGTGACTACGTTTCCCAGCAGTCCTAGCGCGCACAATGGTCACCCAGCCTGCAAGTCCCAGCATGCCTGCGTCAATCATGGGGGGCGGTCTCCCCACCCCCATTAACCCCTTAGGGCCTAGGGTTCGCTGGTCTCCCTCTTCCGGAAAGGTTTTCCTAAGAAATGCCCTAACTGCCGCTTTGCTCTAACCCTCTAAGTCATTGGGCCAGATTCCCTGGGCCAGATTCCCCCGCCCAGGGCTCAGAAGGAAGATGGCCACGGGTGCCTTAAAAGAAAAAGCAATGCATTTTTATTTCCTCTTCAATTCCGTTCTCAATTCCTCTCATCAAGGCAGGCCAACTCTGATCTCCACTGGAACTCTCCGTCCCCAAAAACTACCCTGCCCTGGCTTAAAGGGGAACAACACTACGAAGAACCATTACCCTCCCCTCCCCACCCCCGTTTCCAGCTGGAGAAACTGAGGCTCAGAGAAGTCATGCAATTTTGCCAAGGCCCTGCAGCTAGCCAGTGACAAAAGTTGCGCCTCACCTGCCAAGTCTGAGTCCAACTTCTGTGCCACCCGCACTGCCACACACCGACATATTTCCTCCCTTAGCCTCATGTGCATGTGTATAATGTGTGTACGGTGAACAGCACCCTGTCCTGCCTGCCTCATGGAGCTGTTTGAGGATAATGGACGTAAACGCATGTTGTAAAGGCTGTGACACTGTTCCTGTGCAGGACTGTGCTGAGACCCAGTCCCCTCTCTCCTCCTCCGGAAATGGTGTCCCTGTTGTTCTCAAGCCCCTTTCCCCGATTCACCTAGTCACTTTCACTTGGGCAGGGCCCTCCTTCTTTTGGGCCTCGATTTCCCTATCGGAAATGAGGAGGTTGCTCCAGAAGGACAATAAGGGCCAGGGCAGAGAAGGGAGGCCAGGACAGGTCTCTCTCAGCCTGTTGACTACTTCACTAAGCTGTCACCCCGCTGAAGACAGTGCTGTCTTTTCCTTGCCACCCCAGCTCTCAGGATGTGTTGATTGAATCAATGAATTAGTTCATGAATCATCTTCATGCATATACATGCTCTCAAGCTGTGACCCAAACTGAAGGGTCACTGCTGGGGAGGGAGTGACCGCTGTGCCTTCTCACTAGTGGCCCCTCTTCTTCCCCTAAGCGGGGAGTTGCCACCCCAATGACAAGTCCAACTCTGTGTGTGTAAACTGCTTCCAGAAACAGATCGCCTTCCACCCAACCCTCCCCTCTTCTTGGAAATACCTACAGCACAAATGGAGCTCAAGTTTATTTAAATTTGGTTTCGAAGTCATGTGGGGGATGAGGGGAAAGGGGGGTTGATTCATACCCTTGGAGATAAAGGGGGTGGACATCACTGTAGGAGAGCAGGGGAACCCAAATTCCAGCCCTACCCTTAATGTCAAAGGCGGGGGAGGAGGGTCTGGAAAGAGTAGATGGGGCCGGACACGTTTTATAATCTGTCCCTGCAGGACTTTGTGGTCCTCCCTCTTGATGGGAGTCAGGAGGGGAAAGAACAATTGTTCTGTCCTGTTTTTCCAGAAAAACCCTCCTCCCTTGGAGGGCCCCATGGTCAGGCCTAGGTGCTGGGAAGCAGGAGTGAGGAGCCTCGAGCCCACAGCTGTGGACTGGATAAACCCCTTCACTAAAGATGCAGCTACAGGAAGCAGAGCTGGGGTGGGCCTGGGGGTGCGCCAGGCCTGCAGGGTCTTCCTGGCTGCTGCTCCCTGAGTCAGCTGGGCCCAGCTAAGGGAACGGGGACGGGGGCCCGGCAGAGTGGAGGAGGAGCAGCAGCATGGCCCACACCAGGGGCCAGAGCAGGGGACTCCTGGTGGCCCCTGGGGCTGCCCGGTTGAAGTGGACGCTCCCATCCAGGTGCAGGCAGCTCCCTGAAGCCGATGCTTGGCAGCACTCCTGGGAGCAGGACTGAGCTGTGCCCCTATGACACCTGTAGACACTTGTCACACAGGCCTGGCTGCAGCCCGCAGTGTAGCCTGAGCTGGACCGTTTCAGCTGTAAGAAGAGATGGGACCATTCATCCTCCCCTCACTCCTCTCTCCTGCTCACGGAAGCGGACGGTGTTAAGTGGGTCATGGCTGAACTGAACCTCTCCGGGCCCCTATCTCCCCCGCCATGAGGTCAGCCAGCCAGTCCCCAGAGAATACGCAGGGTGATCAGAACCAAGGGGGCATGTCAAGGAGACTTAGAAAATTCCAGATGCTGCCCTGGATGAGGCATGATGCAGAGTTGAAAGGGTCGCGCATGCGAGACCCCAGGCAGCCTCGCTCCCAGCAAGTCCAGCTCCAGCCAGATTCGGCTGCTGACCTACTCAGTCCAGGCAGAAGGAGAAAGGTCTGCATTTACGAAGCAGAGCAGCACCCCAATCCTTGCAGCATTCCAGGGGCCCACCTCACAGAAGTCCAAGTCTTTGGGGCATATGGCCACAGCTTTCTGCCCTTTGAAGCATTCACTGCCTTGGCAGGAGAAGGTGGCACAGACTTTCTCCTGGAAGAGAAAGAAGAGGTGAGGGGGGCAGCAGGGATCACTCTTTGGGCTGGACAGGGAGTGAACGACAGACAAGGGCAGCGGAGCCCCACTATGCCTGTCCCACTGGCCCCAGCCACCACATGCTGTCCATCCCTGCCCCCACCTCCCAGGACAGGCGGGTGTGAATGAGACTCACATTTCTCTTGGGGGCTGGCGGAATGGGAACCAGCTTGTCCTCTGGGACAATCAGGAGGCCTAGACGTGGGAGCAGAGCGGGATTGCCAGGGGAAGTGCGGTGACACCTCCCCTGGGGACAGTTCTGCAAAGTCCCAGCCCCAACCCCGATGGAGGGCATCTTGTGTGCGGACAGTCATCATCTGAAACTTCCCCCTTTGCTGCCACCCCAGGCAAGCACAGGAGATTGTTCTGACTGCCTTGGGGCTTGGGGAGAGGGGGTACTGGCTAAGCTGGGCTGGGGAAAGGTGGGGGGATTGGGAAGGCAGGTTGGGGAGCACTGAAGGTAGAAAGCTCACACTTGGGGAGTTGACCCCCAAGTCCCCAAGTGTGCAGACCTCAAACCTACAGATCAGCCTGACAGGGCTTAGAGGTTAGGGTGCTGATAGAGGTTGGGGAGTTGGTGAAAACTGAGCTCAGATTGGAGAAACTGTTAAGGGGTGAGGGTGAGTTGGGAGGTGAGTGGATGGGCAAGGCTCAGGGCTGGGGGCAGGTGAGGTGGGGCTAAGAGCTTATGGGGCCCATGGGAGCAGGAGTCAGAGTAGGGGCTCAGAGGTAGAGGGCCATGGACTCAAAGCTGCAGGCTGGTGGGGCTGTCTCACCCGAGGCCAACTCTTTGAGCACCAGACAGTGGGGGCCACCACTGCAGCATTGCAGAGAGCAGGGTCCTGGGCTGGCAGCAGAGTTGTTGGCCTGCAGGCAAGGGCTGAGCCCAGTTTCATTTCCAATCTCACAACTGTGGCTGCACCCAGCCATGTAGTGGGAAGTGTTGAGTTGAATCAGCTGGATAAAGAGAGGGCCGGAAAGTCCGGGAGGATGAGGATGGGGGGATGCACACAGCCAGCCCTGGGCTGGACGTCAGCCTCTCCCAGCATCTCAGACACTGACTCCTCTCCCTCCCGCTTCAGTGTCTCTCTCCCTGCACCTCCCTGTATGTACTTGAACATCAGCTCCCCCTTCCAATGGTCCCACTGCCAACCCCTCGTGGTAGCCCCCCCCACACCTGGGACTCCCCAGGAGCCCCACCCCGCACCTGACAGTGGTGCTGCCCGGGTTCACACTCTGCCATTAGGTTGGAGAACTTTGCCTCCTTGTAGCACATGTCTCCGAAGCACTGGAAGCTGTGGCATATCTGTGGAAGGGTTCGAACACTGTGGCCTCATTCCCACGGGTGAAGCATCCCGGAGGCTCTCTCCTCCTTCATAGACTGCTTACCTGCACTGGAGCAGGGGTCAGCTGACTTCTCACCAGGTTCTGGGCTGTCAGTAAGACCAGCAGGAGGGCTGGTGAGAGGAAAAGGAGGAAGGGAACTACTGCAGGGGGTAACCAGCTCAAGGGTCACAGGTCAAGGAAAAGTCACACAGTGGTTAAGTGGAAGAGGTCATGAGGTCAGGGCAAAGAAGGGACAGTCCCAGGGTTAGGGTGGGTCCCAGAGTAAAGGAAAGGCTGGAATCCCTGAGCTACCTCTGAGCAGAGCAGCCCTATGGCTACTATTGGCCAGGGACATCTTCCTTTGAGGCGCTGCAGTAGCCAGAGGGAGTGGAGGACCAGTCCTGAGCAGCCCAGGTGAGAGCTGCAAACAGAGAGTCCCATTGTTGCCCTATGCAGATGAATAAACTGAGGCTGGGGAACAGGGGAGGTCCACCCGTGGGGGAAAAGGGGCCCCAGGAGCTGAGCTTTTGTTTCCCCAAAAGCCATCAGAGACATTGACGTAGGCGCAACAGCCCCTCTGAGAGTGAATGTTGTTGGCATGGCAACAGCAGCATCACAGGGAGACAGAGCTGGAACAGGTGCAGCGACAGGAAATAGACATCCGGTGCCATTGCCACTGGTCTGGTTTCATTTGACTCCAACCATGCTGGGACTGGGGCTTGGGGTGGGGGTGACAGGCTACCTCCGAACCCAGGGCAGGGAAAACCTGGGTCACAGAGAGGGTCAGAATTGAGGGCTCATCTTGACCAGGTTCTTCAGGGTTCAGACCCCACCCTGTTCCTAAATCAGAGCTGAGCCAAGGCCAGGAGGTAGCTCTCAGAAACCTAGATATCTAGATCCTGGCTCTGCCTCGCCCAGTACTGAGGAGTCAGACCTAGAAGGGTCTGCAAAGCTCAAGTTCAGGTTTTTCCATGCAAAGCAGAAAACTGGTGGAGATGAGAGTGGGCGTTACTTCCATCTTCTCCCCCAACCCTGGGAGGCTGAGCACAACCCAGCCCCCAACGTTCCCAGGGCTAATAGGGCAGGGCATGTTTCCTTGGCCTCATGGCTCTGGTCCTCCATCAGCAGCTGGATCTGACTCTCAGGTGACAGCTGAAGCTAGGACCCGCTCCGGGCTGGGCCCCTTCTGCAGTGGTCTTTGATGCATGAGTGGGGTGGTGCTCAGGACTCAGGGGGATGAGCAGAGGCAGGATAGGGATGCTTGGCAATAAGGGCCACTTCTTTCTCCTCCTCACCCCTTCTTACCACCAGCAGCCTCAGCCCTTGCACTGTTCCCTCCCTTCCAGGACTGTGCTCAAGAGGCCATTCTCATCTAGTCAGTACCTATTCAACGGGACTTCCATCCCCAAAGGTGAACAGGTTAAGAGAAGGGCCCAAAGGTTCTGTGAAAGGAAGAGCCCAGGCCTCCCACACAAGCTCCTTCTTCGTCCTCCCTGGCGTGGGTAGATGAAGCTGCAAGTACAGCCCAGGAGGGTGAGGGGGCCAGAGGGCAGCTAACCTGGATGGTTATCTGCTATTCTGTATTAGTCCTGGCTCCCTGTCCATCTACTTTAGTTTGAGCCCCCCTTCCATGGCTCCAGAGAATATGCCCAATATTCCCTGTGCCCCATCCCCTCCCAGCTGTAGACCTACCTGCACACCTGCAGGTGTGGAGGGCAGCGAGCCTGTGTGCATGAGTCCAGGATGCTGCAAGTGCAGCCCCTGGAAGCTGGTGGCTGCTCCTCCTCCCCTCCGATCATTGGCCAGCTCTGGGAATTCCCTCTGTTGTTGCTGCCACTGGGGACAGACAGGAGCCACAGACAAAAAAGGAAGCACAGCCGAAGTCCAGGCTGTAGCAGGAGGCAGACAGCAAAACCAACTGGCAGCTTGGGCAGATCAAAGGACCCCCATTCTAACATCCCACTGGGACATGCCTGGCAGGTAGAGAGGGCTCTCAGAAGAGAGCAGAGGGAGGGGAAGGCAGTGTCCCCCCAGAACCCACCTGGAACGGGAGAACTGATTGTAGAAGGGCTAGTGTGTGGGGTGAGGTCACAGGCCCGTTCCCACCACAAGAACTTTGAGGTGAGGCAGGACTCAATGAATGAGGGGAGAGGTAGCTGTCATCCCAAGGACTGAAAAAAAAAAAATGCAGAGGGAGGAGGAAAATCTCAGAACTTTGTCTCTCACTTCCCCAACATATTGGTTACCTTTAAGGTGCTCTCTTTGTAGAACCTTCCAGCACAAGCTGACTCACATGGAGAACAGGAGGAAAGCGGAGGAAGGGATGGCTAGTTGAGGCTGGATACATATTCACTTTCCTCCCAGAGGTGGGGCGTGAGGAGCCTCTTGCTTCAGGGAGGTTCACCCCAGGATCTGTCTCTGGGTCCAGCAGCACCAGTCTGGGGGTCAGTCCCAGGAACAACTTCCCAGGTGCTTCCTGCCTGGGCTGGGAGGGGCGGCAGAGTCCTGTAGCTTCTATGATGGGGCAACTTTCCTCCTTGAAGAGTGAGCCAAATCACCTATTCTCAACAGTAAACACCCTGGCGGAGGAGCAGACTCCATATCTATTGGAGGGATTCTTGTAACAATAAGACTCAGGAACCAAGGATGGACATCTGAAGATTCATGAACTCCTACAATTGTGTGCAGAAGTATCTATGCATGCGTATTTTCCCAGGGAGAAAAATCCATTTATCTTCGTATTTTCAAAGGACTCTCTCATCTTAAAAACAATGAAGAACTACTGATCAAAACCAAGAAAACGCAGCAATACCTCTTCTTCCCCAGCCTGGTCAGTGGGCTTAGCTGGAATCCTGATCTTCGCCGAGCAGACCCCTTGAAGTCCAGACGTTGAGGAGTCACCTCTGGGGAAAAGCACTTCTGATGCCAAGTCTGCCTGAACCTCCCTCGTAGCTGTGCCCCTCAGAGCTGGATGGCGTGGCCACGTGGCTCTTCCTGCCTGCCCACGAGGTCCTTAACGAACCTCCTTACCCCTGGCTCTGCTCTCACCATCTCACCTCTACTTACAAGGTTTGTGAACCTAGGTGTGCCTGGCACATGGAAGGCAGTTAAAAAAAAAAATGGATGAATAGATGAATATGACAAATGAAGAAAAGTCTTTGCTGTGACAGGGAAGCCCCAGGTTTCCTCCAAGGCCGCTCTGGTGCACATTCACAGGACGCCTGCACCTATCTGGGCAAGAATGATGGCAGGGCTCCTCAGAACCTGGTCCTATCCGACCTCCCCTCCACACTGTAAAGAAGAAGAACAGGGTCTTGGGCTACTGCCTTAACGCTGGAGGCCTGGGTGCCCACTCCTAGAGGACTACGGCAGCTGCATTCCTTGGGAGCCCCGGAGCTGCTATGCTCCGACAAGGCTGGAGGGATGCCTCCTCCCCGTATTTCTCATTTCCAAGGCTTGTTTAACTCTTTTCCCCAATGGCAACGTCTCCTTGCACTTCAGGCTGGTTTTCGGTAATCAACGTTTCTACTTGGCTCAATTAGGTTTAATTATCCACTCACTCTGCTTCAGCAGCTCAGGCCCTGAAGAGGTTGTCCTATCGGAATTTCATGCAGCTGAAGGAGCCAAAGCACAGAGCGTGTGAGGTGCCCAAGGGATGGGTTGGATGAGGAAGGGAAATACCAACCCAGAGTGATGTGCCACGGGTGCAGGGTGGTGAAACCCTCCTACCGTGGAGATGACTGGGGCAATAGGAGGTGTGAGGGAGAGGGCCGGCTCTGAGTTGGGATTAGTACATGTGTTATTACCAACTGAGGATCTGAGTGCTGAGGGGCAACGGGGCCTCCAGAATCCTGTCCCGGGGCAGGCCCTGGCCTTCAGACGGTGGTGCCGTGCGCAGGTCAGTGCCTCCACAGCTCCCCCTAGTTCTTCCCATTTGGGTACCAGATCCAGCTCCTGGGGCAGGGCCTCGACTCCACCCCAACCTTGGCTAGCTGGGCTCGGAGAACAAGATTAGTAGGGATCTTGTAGAAGAAACAGACCGGATCACCAAAATCTATTGTTCTGAACGGGCAAGCGGGTGAAATCACTGCTCGTCCCAGCTCCATCGTGTGCCAGGAGGCTGAGACTTGGGGAAAGGGCAGGGCTGCAGGCCCACTCCAAAGCAGCCCAGCCCCTTTAGGCAAATAAAGAGAAAACCTCAGTGCCAACAACTTTGTCCTTAGCAGAGGCCCTGGCTCTCCCTCCCCATCTGTCCCTAGCATGTGCATGAACGGCTGACTCACAAGGGCAGGGCTCATCCTGGGGTGATGCTCATCTGAGGTAGTGGGGAAAGAGGTCAGGTCAGATATACTAGTATTTGTGACCTAACAGGTGCTCATGAAACCTTACTTGCTACTAACGTTGATGAGAAAGTGGTAGGGATGTGTTAGGAGCTAAAGGACTGAGTTAGTCCATAGTCCAGGGCTTCAGAACAAGACACATTCAGAACAAAGGCTGGTTTTATTTTCTGACAGAATTTTTTTTCATATAAAACAAAGATAAAACACATTTCAACCCCACAATATGCCAGCATGCCTTGTCTCTACAAGATGCATGCTAGACCATAAGACTAAGTAGTAAAGAGTCTTTTTAGGTGCGTTTGGTTGGGAGAAATAGAAAAAGCAAATCTTAGGGAAGCCTGGGCAAGCCCAAAAGCTGAAATGCACTCCTGGACACTAGAGCAGTCCTTGTCTTTTCAGATCCTCATATGTCTTCTTATTCACAACATTCCCACTGGAGTCTTCATACTCTTCCTGAAAAAGAAGGGGCACACTGTTAGCTAGGCCTCCTGGGAGAAGTGTCTGGAAACAATGTCTGGATACCCAGGCTCACCCTGGCCTGATCCCATGGCATCCATCTAAGACAGCCCTTCTAATTGGGGTTCCGGAAGACAATGCGGCCCCACTGCCTAAGGCATGCACTGTGTGTAATGAACTGACTTATCTCCCAGGGATCTAGAATGGTACCAGTTGTGATCCATCCTTTAGATGAAAAAATCGTTCATTCCAATCACTTTCTGTATTTAAGATGAGGAACACTGGTTGAGAAAGGCTGACCTAAGAGAAAGTTCAAAAAGTTCCCAGGAACCCTAGGTTGCTGTCCCTGAGGCCACCGCAGGGAAGGTTGAAAGGGAGGCCAAGTAGGTCAAGCTTCCCCACTTCCAGAGCAGCTCTGCTTTATTCTGTTCTACGTATCGGAATTCTACATTCCGGTGTGAAAAGAGCACTGTTACTACAAAAGGAATACTGACAACCACTGATCGAAAAGAAAAGAGCTGCTACCATACTTCATATACATGCCATCCTCATCTTTGAAATCTGCTGTTTGGGGTGACTACCTTAAGACCAAAAGGGAGGCCTCCCACCCCACAAGAGGACCAGATCTCGTCAGATGCTATCTTCAAAGCGTATCTAATGTAAGATATAGATTCTCAACCTCTTACGAGGCCCCAAGGCGGGACAAGACACTGGGTACTCCTGCTTGCCACTTCAGAATTTCGGTGGGAGAACACAACCTGTCTAAAGACACAGATCTAAAGCCTGACATATTTAACTATTACCAATAAATTAGGCTGACGTGTTAAGAGTCAATTTATAGATGTTATCACATTATATTCTATACCAGTGATTTTCAACCAGAGTGCTGCAAGAATTTTTAAAACATACAACACCTGACTCTTCAGTCAGGGGCACCGACCCCTTTTCCCTTAGATTGTTGAATAAAAAATGACAACTGCCAACACAACAATAGCTGTCCAGTGCAAATGAATCAAAATTATACCTTTTTTTTTTTTTTTTTTTGTCAGACTGGCAAAAAATATATTTCTGGTGTGCCGCAGAATTTTAGTAATTAGTTTTACATGTGCCGTGAGATGAAAAAGGTTGAACATGCTGCCCTGGACTGCACTGAGCCAGGGACCCCTTCCCACCTCCCCTCCACATGGCAGGGGCTCCATCATTCGAAGCTATTCCTGACGGCACGTTGCACCCACCTCGGTGTCGGGCTGCCACCGTTCTGACGCCTTCTGCAGCTTCAGCTTGGCCCACACTGCAGGAGGGGAACGAACGGGATGAGTATCCATTGGCTACACAGTGTTATCAACACCCCCTCCCCCCTATTAGGACTCCCCAGGGTAACCCTGCTTTTGAAATGTTTTGAACCTAAACTGAAATTTTGGTTCTGGACCACCTGTAGATAACTCCATTGCAAAACTTACCACAATCTTTGTTGTAAAAGGAAAGTTGCATCAACTATAATCAAAGACCTCTTAGAATAGGAATTGATACTCTTGAAGAAAGAAATAAATGTGATACAGCCTATGGGAATTATTGGAGAAAGTGACTTTTTTTTTTTTATTTTGAGAGTATGTTTATTAAAGCTGGAGACAGTGAAACAAGGAAGGGATGAGCACAGAGGAAGCAACAGAAGAGTCTGGGGGGGATCTGCCCTGGCTCACGGGGCAGTCAGCGAAAAGGGTTCTTGGAGGCAGGTTCAGGGGGTTAGTCCAGGATGACCTGCTGCTGCCCACTGCTCCCCTGGTTGCAAGTCTCATGGGGTCACTTAATGTTTAGGAGATGCATGGCTGCAGGGGAAGAGGAGGCTCAAAGTCTTGCATATGGTGAACAGCCCTGTTTTAAAGATTTTCTTTATTTTTAGAGGAGAAGGGAGGAAGAGGGAGAGAAACATTGATGCACATGAAAGACATCAATTGGTTGCCTCTCTCATGTTCCCAACAGAGGACCTGGCCCAGAACCCAGGCATGAGCCCTGACTGGGAATCGAACTGTCAACCTTTCACTTTGTGGGATGATGCCCAACTCACGGAACCACACCAGTCAGGGCTAAAAGCCCTGTTTTATACTCAGCATTGGGCTTTTCTCAAGGGAGAAACAGTACTTCTGACCCTCAAAAATGCAGTAATATATGACTGTTGTAGTTTTCACATATCCACAAGCTGCCCTTCAGCCTGGACACACCAGGGTATTGGGACAGTGAGCTGTAGGAGTGGCCCTTGGTCTGATCTACAAAAGAAAAAAGCTTACTTACAAGAGACAGCGTCTTCAATCTGTGTCACATTAGCAAAGTGGGCAGTGTTTGGGATGCCCAGACACCTCATGCCATGAGCGTGACGCCACTCCTGGAAGAGAGAAACAAAAGGACAATGTGAAATGCAAAGAGCTGAACACAGAGCACTAACTCCATTCCCCTCAAAAGCCCTAACCTGACCCTCTTCAAAAGCTCCCCCCAAAGGCAGCATTTCTTTTTGTGGTTCATGTTTGTAAACAGCTGGCTGTGACTGACCAGAGGCAGATACTTCAGTACTGCACTGCACTTCACCTCCCTGGGCTGGTTCATAAAACCTAGACCCTCACTCTAGTTACCTTTCAGACAGAACCTCTGTGTTAAGCCCACAGAAAAATATCAAAACTCTAACTAGTCAACTCACATACAACCCCCACCACTCAGTATGAGCAAGGGGCACGGGTGGCAGGCCAGTGCCACCTTTGTAAGTACAGGGAAAGACTGTTTAACTGGGACAAGCAAGGATACGAGGAAGAGCAGGGAGAGATGCTGATGCAAGGACAGTTTTGGCTCAGGGATGGCAAATAGCATGGGCTTTATCCTGGATGCCAATTCCAACTTGGAAGTGGTGTTGAGAAAGACTCAACAGAAAACGACTACTCAGCAGAAAAAACCCAGGACCAATTAGTAATATGTCTCTCCAAGGAGGGAAGGAGTTCATACAAATTTGCCATCCTTGCTCTAGCAAGTCTTTTCCATGCTGTAAAATTTCCTTCCAAGTACTGAGATCTGAAGGCAGAAACAAAACAAGGGTGAATCCGTTTACTAGAGTACACCCGCATGATGTCTTGTCTCAAGAATAGCTTGGTAACGGTCATCCCTCTAGTTTCTTTTTTTCAAAGAGGCAAAGGCCCATTTAAGAGTCAGAGAAGGAGGCAGTCAGCTGCTTCTTTGGTCCTGAACACTAGCAGTGGGGCAGAGAAATGACTGAGGAGTCAGGGGTGGGCTCAGACCGCGATTTTCAACCGTTTTCATCTCACGGCACACGTAAGCTAATGACTAAAATTTTGAGGCACACCAAAAAATACAGCTTTTGCTGATCTAACAACAAAAAGGTATAATTTGGGTTATTCACAAACTGATGGCTATTGTTGTGTTGGTAGCTGTCATGTTTTTGACACTCAGGGAAAAGAGGTCAGTGCCCCTGACTAAACACTCAGGTTTTGCGTGTTTTAAAATTCTCAAGGGACGCTGGTTGAAAATTGCTGGTCTAAGACGCTGGTAAGACATAAAGAAAAGTACATGAATAAGCAAGAGAAAACCGAAATGAGGTTCAAATAGCAGGTGGCGGAGCGCCCCCGCAGGCTGCTCCAGGTACTGACTGTGCAAGGCCAGCACTGGCACAGGAGGCCGAATGCCGCACGCTCGACTTTGGACCCAATCCTTCTCTGATTCTCTTAAGCCCTGGACACTAGCGACCCTTTCAGGCTGCTCCCATCCTCTTTGCTGAAGGACCTGTGTTTTATACATCAACTTCCAAGAGAAATGGCTTTCAATTCCTTACAGCAAAGTGCCGCTGGAAGGCCTTGGGACCTCGGTACGTGTAATTTCCACAAATCTCACAGTTGTAGTTGATATTTAGGCCATGAAGCTTATACAACCAGTAGGGGATGGGCTGAAAGAAATCAGAAAACAAACAGTGTTAGAGGAATCCCTGCCTCCGCTCCCAAAACGGGAAATGGGGAGAAAGATGGTAGTGCTGAGACTTACTTTGCCATCCCAGCCAAGGGGCAGGTTTTTGGGGTTATAAATGATCTCGTTCTCTTCATCCTCACTTTCACTCTCACTGATCTGCTCTTCCTCCTCTTCTTCTCGCTCTTCTCCTGTCCTTGCCTGCTTGCGTTGGACATTTTCATGAGTGAGATGTCGCTGTTCCTAAGTCAGGTCCATAAATGAAAACGGAAGTCACAGGAAAGTAGTGAAAAACAAGAAGGGAAATCTCCCGTTTTCCTGCAATCTTGCTGACCCCTCACTTCCAAGGACAAGGTTTTCTTTCTGGTAGAATAATAAAGGGAACGTCTGCTTTCCTATGACAACTCTTATCAGCAGGCCCTCTCTGGTCCCAAAGGAAAAAGTTGAAGGTGCTATGTCACTAACCTAAACTACTTACCTGAGGCTGCAGACTTCGACAGAACAACAGAGAACAAGTCCCTAACACGCTTCCTGAACCAGTCCTTCCTTCTCCGTCCCACCGTTAGTGCCCTCCCCAGAGGAGGACCTTCTAACTTGCTGAGTCTCTCCTCACTCCAGTCCAGCTTCCATATTGTTCTCAGATTTATCTGCTTTAAAACACCAACCTGACGGTACATTTTGCAGAAAAAATCTGTATTGGATTTTTACTGTTTGAAGGACAGAGTCCAAATTTCTAACGTAACTCACCAAATTGTTCACGCTTACCATTTCCTCTGCCTGAAACATTTTCCCTTCCTTTTTCTACTTAGAAAACTCAATCTCAATGTATTACAGCATATATCTCATTCCACCGCATTTGCCTGTGGGTTTTTCAAGGGCAGATAGAGGGCTGTATCATATTCACTACTGTATCCAAAGATCTAACACAATGTCTGGAAACTAACAGATATCAATAAATTATAAAAATGATAAAAATCATATCAGTACATGAGAGCAACTATGGGCAACCATTTTGTCTGGAACTGCTAAGAGAATGGTGCCACCTCGTGGCAAGGAAAGTGAGATGCTCTCAAAGGAGGGAGAAAGCAGTGGGTACACCTTATGTCAAAGGCGAAGTTAGCTTCCGGTCATCTTCAGAGGACTGGCAACTTAGACTGCTGCCCACATTAGCAAAGCCCAAGTTTACAGTGGAGACTAAGCATCCCCACAGTGCCCAGTGCCTGGCTAGCCCCTCTTATCGAAGGCACAGTAGCAGAGGGAACCAGCAGGTGACTCCATATTTATAGCTATGACATGTGGTCCTCAAACAAGGGCAGAATGAAAACATCCATGGCAACTGACAAAGGTCCATAAATAAGCTGAGCCTGAGCCTGAGCCTGAGCCTGAGCCATCCACTCAAAACACGACCTGAGCACCTATAAAGGGAAAGCCTATGAGAGCAGGTGAAAACCGCGCAAAGCTGACACTGTCGGGTGTGCTGGCTGGTCAACCACAGGGACGCTGGCCGTCTCCTCTGGGCGAGTGCTGCCCTGCTCCCTGAAAGAGAACTATTTTCCTCCTACTCCTCCCCGCCCCCCCCCACTTTCTGAGATAAATGTCCTGGTCAGGTTAGGCCTTTTTCCACCCTCAACTAACCCTCCTTTCTGAAAGAACACTCAAGGAGCAGCTTGCAGACAGATTTACAACGAACATTCTAGCCCCAATACGTTTTTCACACTCTTGTAAACATGTAAGTAATGCCTTAGTAAGTCATACCTAAAAGCTGCTGTGAGTAGCCTTTCTCTTACTTGCCTTTTGAGTGTCTGCTTCTTGGGTTACCTGCTGGGTATATCCTGGAGCTCAGGCAAAGAACCTGCCCCATTCTGAATTGAGAGGGGAGTCCATTCTCTCTGCCTAGCCTCATGGGAATTGGGTGACCTTGGGACTATCACCTGACAGCAGATACCTAAGAACAGAACGGGAGCGCACTGAAGGGCCTCGTACCCTGAGAGAACTCCATTTTCCGCTGACCTAGTTTAACACCTACTCTTCCTCTTTCATCCTAGGAAAAAAATACCCTGTAAGTTCATAATTCTCTCACTCCCAAACCTTGGAGCATGTATAGTCTCACCAGAGTCAGTTACTCACCCCAAGAATCTCTACATATTCGTAGATCTGGGCTTCAAGGAAAGCAATATCTTTGTTCCTCTCGGTGTCTCTAAGAAGAAACAAGCTGCATCACTCGAAGGGTCCTTTTAACCAATGCCTTGTTCCCTGTGTCTGAGAACACTTATTCAACAGGCGCATTAAAAATTATAAGCACACATGAAATGTGCTGTGAAAGCAAATGCTCTGTTCAGCTCAGGACTCACTGGTAAAAATCCTGAGGTTATTTCTGGGAATGCACAGAAGCTTCCTTTGATCTCATTCTAGAAGGTGGAAGGCATATATCCAGACATTTAAATTCCTATCACTAAGACCTACAAAGGAGATGTGATACAAGGAGGAGCTCCAGAATAGGCAGATTTGGGATTCTGCTACTTAGTAACTGAGAGAGTGGATACAAATACAATACAAAAAAAAAGTGGATACTTCTCATAACTTCTCTGAGTCCTTATCTGTAAACAAAAATCAGGATAACAAGTACTTTTCAGGATTGTTGTGAGAATTAGAAAAAAACACATATAAAAAGTACCCTGTATAAGCATGTGGCTCAAGAACAGATTTAACTGTCATTAGGAAAAATAAACTTAAGAAAACATTTTTTTGACCCTATCTATAGGCTATTAAGGTAACAAAGAGTCCCCAGAGCAGTTGCAACATTAGAGACTTCACCCACTCTCTCTCACCCAAGTAGGAACTGTGTGTGGTTTGTAACAGTGAAGCACTCTCTGACATTAGCAGAGAAAAGGAGCAGACTGGATCTCTATAGATCAGTCATGGTGATAAAAACAGTTTAAAATCTCTGCTGTGAAGAAAGTTCTGCACGGGAATAACACTTTAAAACTGTAAGCAGAGGCGCTGCCCCAGCCACTTACCGCTTGGTACCCTTTGACTTGGGATTTTTGGCAAACAGAGAGGTGTCAAGGGACTCCAGGGACTTTCCTTTGGTGCTGAACAGCCTCTGGGCTCGCTCTTCTAGGGTCCTAAGGAGACAAGAGGGAAGAAGGATTTCAGGATTACTTTACTGCACAGACTTGCTTTTTTTTGCCGTGGGGAGGGGGGGTGATGGAAAAAATGGCATCAGAGCCACGTAGACTGTGCAAACACAATAAAGGGGACAGTTATGATAGAAAAATCTGCCTCTTACCCGCCACACTTTAAGCCTAAAGCTAAGAGTGCAGATTTCAATCTGTCCAGACCCAGGGAGGCCAACTCCTATATAAAAAAAGACAGGTTACAACAATTTTATTTTAATAGATTTTGACAAACAACAAATGCTCAAACTTGGGTCTTTGCAGGCTGGTGGTGTGGGTGCTCCTGAAGCTGTGGCAAGACCACAGATTCCATAGCCAGTCTCCCGCACTGAGCTCAAACTCCCCGAAGGACTGACTCTGAGGTCAAGTCCACCGATAACCGCACTGGTAGTGTTCCATTACCTCCACTACAGCCGAATATAGTTTGAATTATTATTTCACAGTTTTCAAAGGATTGTACTTGGTTTAAGAGGTCCCCCCCTTTTTTTCTTTATTTTTGTAGATGTCTGGTCCCAGGAACCGGTGTCTTATCATGGTAAGCCCATAGCATCAAAACAGGAGAACTGAGTGGTCCCGCTGAGGAGGAACAGGCCAGGCCAGCACACTGGGTGAAGAAAACATACCTCCCAGGAGGAAAAAGCAGAGAGGTCAAGATGGGCTCCAGCATGTGTCAGGGCACTGCTTGTCTCTTTCTGGCAAGAGGAATGACACAATGTTTATTAAGATCGAGGTTTAGAATGAAGGCATGGAAGCCACCTAAATTACCCAGTGCTGGCTGGCTATTGTTATATACACATGTGAATAAGAATCAAATTCCTACAAGAGCAGGGCAAAACCTAAAACAACAGATGGTACATCCTCTTCCTGAGAGTTCAGGGAAACTCAAGTTTATCCCCAGGATTTGTGAAAATATATAGTAGAGATTCCTAGCACCTAATTCATGCATTTTTTTGGTCAGGAGGAACTACATACCAGCAATCACATGACTGATGAAAATCCTGGACCTAGCCAGTGGCAAGTGGACCCTGACAAAGCTCATTTCAAAGCACACAGAGAAAACCTAGCATACTGGGCAGAGACCTCCTCATGGCCACACTGACCTTAGGGATTAGCATATACAAGCCTTAGAGCAGACGTTCCATATTAAAGTAAAATAGTTAACTCCCTGGTCTGTCCTCCACCCACGCCCGCGCGGAGGCTCACCGGCCATCCAGGAAAGGTACCGTTCTCCCACTTCTTCTCAAACTCATTTTGAATCTTTCCAAAAAGTTCATTCTGATCTTGCAGGGGCTTTACTCTATCTGTGTAATCCTGAAGGTACTCAAGCAGCATCTCCAGGTATCTACATAGAGGAACAAGCAATTTAGAAAAAGCGAAGAGGGCTTCTATTTTGATACACTGTTATGCCCTGTAAAATACATGTATACTTAGAATCTTTTTAAAAAAAATAAAGATTTTACTTATTTTTTAGAGAGAGGGGAAGGGAGGGAGGAGAGGGAGAGAAACAGCAATGTGCGTGAGGAACAACAACTGGTTGCACAGCCTTAACTGCAGACCTGGTCTGCAACCCAGGCATGTGCCCTGACTGGGGAATTGAACCAGCCACCTTTAGGTTCACAGGCCAGTGCTCAACCCACTGAGCCACACCAGCCAGGGCTATACTTATAAATTTAATGATACTAGTTTTTAAAAGTAATATTACTACTTTAAAAAATGACCTTACAATTGACCTTCTTCCTAACAAGTCCTCTTGATTCTGACCTTTCCTATCTTCTTTCATCCTCACATATAATTCCAAATACTAAAGTCTTTTTTTTTTCAATCCTCACCTGAGGATATGCTTTTCATTGATTTTAGAGAAAGAGGAAGTGTGTGTATGTGGGCGGGGGGCGGGGTGTGGAGAGAGAGAGAGAGAGAGAGAGAGAGAGAGAGAGAGAGACACGGAGAGAAACATCGACTGGTTGTCTCCCGTGCGCCCTGACCTGGGATCAAACCCACAACCCTTTTGTGCTCAGGGATGATGCTCCAACAGAGCCACCTGGCCAAGGCCCAAATACTACAGTCTTAACTCACACATAGAAGATTTCACGTAAACTCAACTGGGGCTGGTGAACAAACACCACAGTGCACAGATAATGTATTGTGGAACTGGGCACCTGAAACTTGTATAATTTGGTTAAATGGTATCACCATAATATATTCAATAAAAAGGAGGAAAAACCCTTTTTTTAATTTAACTTATTTCAGGTAAAAATAAAATTTTATTTTATCACTAACCAGGGGTGTAACACAAATGAAACTTAACATCTATACATCAGACCCAGGCACCTCACTTTAGTCACAACCTGAGAAAGTTTAATTTTTCTCCATTAAACCCCAGAGACAGAGAGGTCCTTGGGTGGGAGACTTCCTTCTACAATGAGGCAAAATTAATAACAGTATGGGTGTAAGATCGCAGATGTGCTCACAGACAGGGTATTACAAAGGTTTTAAAACCATGTCATTCAAAATCCCTATCCTTCAATAAACCTAAAAGTCACCATGAACGCCTTCCACACAACAAAATTCAGAACTCTGCTCTCACTTCTTCACACTAAATAATCTAACTAAATCCAGTAGAGGCCAAGAGGCTAGTAATGCTTACCTCTTGTACTCTGCATTCTTCCTTTCTTTAGGAATGTCAAATAACTGGTCAAAGATGGACAGGTATGTGATATAATCCAGCTTCTGGAAAGAGAAAAGAAGTGACAAGAGCTTCAGTTAGGCGTTTCCACCAGGTTACAATATAATCTCCAATAAATAAAATCAAAATTGAGTGTAACCTAACAAAATAACAAGGCCTGGCTCACTTTAGTCTTTTTATGTTCTATCATTTAATTCCTACACTAACTGGGGAGAATAGCAGACATACAATTAATGCTGTAAAATAAAGATCAAGTTAATAAATGGTAAACTGAAAGGAATATTTGTTGAACACTTGCATGCCAGGCACTTGGTTAAAGACTCTGATACACACTACATCCTACAGTAAGGTCCTGGAAGGTGCCACTTAGTCACTTCCTCAATCACTTATTGAACATCTTTGGACCAAGCACACGGACACAGATAAGAACAGGACAAACATGGAACCTGCCCTCATGGAGCTTAAAGTTTAGTCACTGAACTTCTGGGACATTTCCTCACAACTCCAAGAGGAACTTCATCATACACTTTCTTGAGATCTTCCTGAGATTGTTACATTAAATTGCATCTCATGGACTGTTATTTTTTAAATGTCTTTTAAGAAAGACCTCAAATAGCCCTTTGCTGGTGAGATTGCTTTGTATCTTCCAGGTTAGATGTGCTTAACACAGGAGCAAATATATTTGAATTTTGAAAAACATTAATTTTTATGAAAGCAAAATATGCTTATATTAATAAGTATGCTTATTGTAGTCACTGTAGAAACCTTTCACGTTGAATGCGGCTTCATTCTAAGAAAAACACATTACCTCATTAATATTTCCATAACAGTTACAAAACACAAGGAAGACACTCTAATTGCTTCATGTCTAGTAGCTCCAGTCCAGCGTCCTGACTCACCCTTAGTACCAAAACCACTTTCTCCTCTCCTGGGTCTTACCTCAGAGGCCTTCAAGTTAATGTATTTGAGGTAACAGTCATGGAGATCCAGGTAACGACCGTATCCCTCTTCATCTGTGAACTCCACCAAATCTGTAGCAATCAGATACCAATGATTCAAACACTAAAGACCATTTCCTTAGACTTGGCTTTTCAAATGCACTGCTAGTTTCTTGTTTCATGAAGCAGCCCTTCACTGAAATATCCTCCCTATGTTCACAAAGTGAACAAACCCCAGCTTTCCAGGCCAGTAAAGTTGAGCTGGGCTAGCACAAAATTGAGTATTTTATCCAAGGCCAATTTAGGAGGTTAATGTAGCCCAGAGAAACCGGCAAAAAGGAAACCACTAAGAGAACGTGGCTACAAATTTCTCTGGGGCCCTGAGAGCAAACTGAGTTCTGTCATTAACTTGTACTTTTGCTAGTGTTGAATAGAAAAGTTAAATCCTACTTACTTTGTGCCTCTTCACTTGGATTCTCTCGAGCCTTTAGTAGCTCCTCAAATTCCACTGACATTGGCACACAGATCTGATGAAAACAAGAGAAAAGCTCAGGTGGATTTTTCTTTTTTAAATATTTTATTTATTTATGTCTAGACAGAAGGGAAGGGAGGAAGAGCCAGAGAGAAACATCAATGTGTGGTTGCCTCTCACATGCCCCCAACCATGGACCTGGCCTGCAACCCAGGCATGTGCCCTGACAGGGAATTGAACCGGTGACCCTTTGGTTTGCAGTCCGGCGCTCAGTCCACTGAGCCACACAAGGCAGGACTCAGGTGAATTTTTCAATGTAAGAGTTGTAACATTATAAAAATGGGCCGTATAGAGTAGGATTTCTGACACCTTATTTGGTCTTGATTTTTCTTTTTTAAAGAACATATATTAATTTTAGAGAGGGAGGAAGGAGAGAAAGGGGGAGAGAGAAAAACATTGATCAGTTACTAATCTGACCAGAGACTAAACCTGTAAACTAGGCATGTGCATGGCTGGGAATCAAACCCACCCACGACCTTTTGGTGCATGGGACAAAACACCAACCGAGCCATATCAGCTAGGGCAGTCTTGATTTTTCTTAGGAGCCTAACACTGTTTTCCATTTACCTTTTTCTTTTCCCTTCTGTATTGTTGGACTAACTAGTGCTAAAATAACATGTACTCCCAACAACTCACATAATACAAAAAAGACAAAATGAACACTCAAAGTCCTCTTTTATTAATTCTCATACAAATAAGTAACCACTGTTAACAGACTTTTTTTTTTTTTAATACTAGCCATTTCCAAAGTTTACTGCACATTAGAATCACCTAAGAGAGTGTTAAACAATCCTGATGTACCTAACACCAGTGAAATCAGAAGGGAGGGGGCCGGCATCGGTACCCGTGAAAGATCTCCAGGTGATTCAAACATGTAGCAGAATTTGGAAACCACCCCTCTATATATTTAAATATACAGGGTGGAGAAAAAGTAAGTTTACAGTTGTGAGTACATGAAACATAAGAGTTTACTCTTATATTATTTATTATTTTCCATACAAACAACTGTACGAGCCTACTAGAGAAAAGGTGAAAGGAAAATGAAGATGTGCCATTTAGATGTTCCTTCAAAAAAGAATGTGTGTGTTAGCCGCAAGCAGGTTTAGAAAATATACTTTTTGAGGTCATACCTCATTTGGGTGCTTCCGGTGGAATTCTTTTATTTGCTTGAGTCTATTATAGAATTCAGCAAATTCATTAGGTCCTGAAATGGCATTGAGCTCCTCCTTTCGTAACCTGCAATTTCATAAAAAATCCAGAGAACATGGCATAAAATCAGCCCTTTCACCATGCCTCCTCAGAAGTACTAACTCCTGGATTGGCTGTGACAGTCACTTACCCATCCTTATCGTCATACAAATCCCTCAGGTTTCCACTGACTTCCATATACCTCTGAAAGACAAACAAAACCCATCAGAACAAAGGAATCTGTACAACTATAGAGCTAAGCAACCAAGAAGGGCTCTCCAGTCAAAGCCCAGGGAAACCTCCAGAGATGTGGTGTAAAATGTTCCCGTGCTTTCGCACACCTTTAATAGACAGTACTGATTCCTGGTTAGTTTTTAAAACAAGTCAATTTAAGGGGTGGCAGAGGATTCCTATATTTACGTGCTACTGATATTTTACTTCCCCTAAAAGAGCCACAACAGAGAGCCACATGCTAAACTGCAGTTCTCACCTAAGACCTTCAAAGATAAAAGGGTTATCCAAGATGATTTTCACTTTTCCAAAAGGCTTCACTGAGCAGGGGGAAGGTGGGGGGCAGGGGCTGTGTAGAGGCGGGCAAAGGAAAGGAAAATGGGGACATCTGTAATAGTGTCAACAATAAAGTGAAAAAAAAAAAAGTCTGAGGAGTGCACAGGCTAAATAAAACATCACATAGTTTCCTTTAGATTCAAACTCAGGACAGAATAGGAATATGGTCCCTTCTCCAAAACTTTTAGGGCCAGATCTGTGTCAGAATTTGGAATATTTAAGGTTCAGAAAAGTATTATATGTTATGTAAGATTCCTAGTGGAATTTGGAACAAATATTAATAGTTCTGCAGTAAAACTTATGCATTATTTAATACATGGGAAAGATTTTGCCACCAAATAATTAACAAAACAAAAAAAATCGTTTGTTTTCAGAGAATTTTGGATTTGGGAATTTAGACACAGGACTAGAGACTTGTCATATTAATTATCTCCTAAAAATCAGAAACTCTCATTAGATCTGTTATGCCTTTCTGAACTGATTTCAAGCAAAGGCAAGACAGAGCATAGTATGAACCTCAATTTACCTGTCAGGTTTAATGAGAATCAACACTTTGATTAGTTTTCTTAAAGTAATAAACTGAACTATTCCTAGGTAAATGCAGGCAATGTAGGCACAAATGACTCAAAAGATGCATTGTTTTGAAGAAAAGAGATAATACTTTCTGCGCCTGAGTAATCGACTTCTCATAACTATTCTTTGCACATCGATGGGATACAAGATGCTAAAAGGGGAGTCCTTCCGAGTAATGAAGAATGAATGAGTTCCCCGTTCAGAGAAGTGAGGAAGGGCAGTCCAGCAACCCTAGAGCTTAGCAGCCGCGTGGACATCCCCAGGCAATCCGCGATTGGCCAATCTGGTTATATTACAGCCTGCACTCCACCTTCCCTCTCTTTCCCAGCTCATTCTGACCCAAAGAGAATCGGACAGCGGGGCACTCACATCTTGCATGGCCCGTGTGCGGTGGTCAGAGTTGATCTGGTCCCGGAGCTGAAGAAAGGCAAAGGGTGACACAAACGCCGTTAGTCGGAGTTCTGGATTGGAAAGGCCGCCCAAGGGCGGAGCTTAGGCGCTCGTCTTAGCGGCTAAAAGTAGGGGACCCCGGGGGCGCTGGGCCCCGGGAGGAGGTAACCAAGAATGGACCTCGGCAAGGGAACCCTGGAAAGGGGCGGGTCTGAGGATCAAAGAAAGCTCTCAGAGGGCACACACGGGGATGGGGCCCAGCCGCAGATGGAACCCCTACCCAGGCCCCACTCACTGTGGACTTCTTAGTGAGCATCTCTTTGGCCATGACATCCATGAGCCGTTCCTTCTCCTCATGATAGCGCCGCTGCTGTTCCAGAATTGTCTCCATCTTTACTCCGCCGCCTCAACTCAATTCAGACCACCGACTGGGACGGAATTAACTGCTGCCGCCTTGCGCGCCAGCGTTCCTACTCTGCGAGTCCGGCGGCACCAAAGTTCCGTGGTACCGGAAGTGCCTCGGGGACTGGAGGAAAAGTGAGCGCCACAAGGAGATCCAATCTGTGCTATCGAGATGGTAGCAGTGCCCTCTGCTGGCGGGGGGTGTGAGGTAGAGCAATGCCAATAGGTTTGCAGGTGCCTCTAGGGGGCATACAAAAATCCACGAACCTGTCGTTTTGCTGCGCCCTCCTGAGGCCCGCCAGGCAGGCAAGGGGAGGCTGTGTGCCCTGAGGAGTACTGAAAAGCACGGATGGGTGACTTTTGACAAAGTTTGCCCCTTCTCTGAACCTCAGTGCCCTTGTCAGTAAAATGGGGATAATAGTGGTTTTACGTTGTTTCTTTTGTGAACAAAAAGGGATTCTATAATAAAGCCTACAAGTACAGTGATGAAATGCAACCTCACAGGGTGACTTGATCATGAATTCCTAACTGGGTAGGTCATGGTGAGTAGTCATGCCACAGGCATATAACCTATTTAGTAAAGGGTTTAAGCAAGTCCTGTTCATTGTTCTTGTGCATCTAGATTGACACACCTTTGAAATACCAGAGCAGTCCTCTTTTTCAGACCCCTCTTGGCTAGCGAGTATTTAAGAGCTATGAGATTGTCAAGGGCCACCAGAGCAAGGGGCTCCAGGGATTTTTGTTGGGCAGCAACAGTCTTGGTCACTTCTTTAGTTATTTGGCAAAAGGTGGTGGATAAATTCCTAATTATATTATTAACATATGTTCTGGCACTTGGGATAATTATGTTGAGTATACTTTGTCCTATATTGTCATCATAAATGGCCAGCATTTCCCTTTTGGGCTTCATGATCTGCCTTTGGTCCTGTGGAAATGTTTTTTTGTTAAAAGAACTTATGGAGCTCTGACCGGCAGGGCCGTGGCTCAGTTGGTTGGATGTTGTCCCTGCAGGGAGAAGAGTCACTGGTTCAATTCCCAGTCAGGACACATTCCTCCTGGGTTGCAGGTTCAGTCCTGGTCGATATGCATATGAGAGGCAACCGACTGACGTTTCTCTCTCGCATTGATGCTTCTCTCCCTCTCTTTCTCCTTCCCTTCCCCTCTCTCTAAAAATAAATAAATAACATCTTTGAAAAAAGAAGAACGTATGGAAAGGCAGGGGTCCTTATGAATAAATAAAGAAGTAACAAGTTGCCCCAATAAGCAACTGTCTAAACATTGATGTGCTCATCCTTTTTTATTTATTTTTTTAAATTTTTAAAAAGAAGGGTTGGGTCTGGTTAGTACTTGGATGGAAGACCACCTGGGAATACCAGGTCCTGTAGGCTTTAAAAAAAATGTTTTTTAAAGATTTTATTTATTTATTCTTACAGAGAGGAAGGGAGGGAGAAAAAGAGAGAGAGAAGCATCAATGTGTGGTTGCCTCTTGCACACCCCCTACTGGGGACCTGGCCTGGAACCCAGGCATGTGCCCTGGACTGGGAATTGAACTGGCGATACTTTGGTTCTCAGGCCGGTGCTCAATCCACTGAGCCACACCAGCCAGGGCTTTTTTTTTTTTTTTAATCTTTTTAAAATTGATGTTCAATTACAGTTTTCCCTATTTTTCCGCCATCACTACCTATTACACCCCAGCCCTACTCACCCCCCATCTCCAACATTCAATCCTCTGATGCGCCTACCCTTTAGTTGGGGTATCTTCACCTACACCAAAAATAAAATGACCGTGGGAGGTGCATAAGCCATCCCCTCTCCCCCAAGGATTCTCATTTATGGATTCATTCATAGGTATGACTGAGAGAATTTTTTCCTGCCATGGGTGAAACCGTTTACATGCTTTTCAAAATCCATCAGGGTGGTATCCAATTGAAAGAACAAGTTTACATTATTTGGTTATATCTTTCTTTTAGTTTTGTCATACAGACATTTAGATATCAAGTAAGGAAGAGATGGGGGCAGATTTAAATTTAAAATCCGTAGAGATGACAGAGACAATGAATACTGAGACGCGGGGGCAGATGTCTCTGGTTTTCAAATCATGTCTACCTGAACGATGAAGTTGGATATGGGTTGGTTTGGGAAAACAGTGACATTAGAGAAAGTATTAAGGTTGGTAACTGGAGCAACAAGTGGCACGTATTTGTCTTTTATTGATTTAAGGTTTTGGCGACTGAAATGACAATCTGTTAAATTTCCACCCTTAGCAGCACTCTCAGAGAGTTTTACTAAAATATTATCTTTTCAAGCATTAGAGAGAGAAATGAGGGAGAGAGTTAAAAAAGAATTGGGTTCGTTATCATGTTGATAATCTCTAAAATACAGGGTAGCCTTATAAACAAAAGTTAGCAAGAGATAAAGACAAGAAATTCAAGTTAAGGATCTCTGTAAGGACCGTTGTGATACAGTCCTGGTCCTGTTTCTTGGGAAAAATTGTCTTCATCAGCCATCATCTTCTTCTGTCCTGTTGCCTAGATTTTGGTCAGAGTTTGTTTGCAGTAATGGACTGGGAAACCCATTCAGCAACAGGATCTGGGAACGTTTTAAAATGAGAAACATGAATCCATGAGTCAACACCGTGGAATCTAGCAACACAAGGATTGGTCAGAAGTACCTGATAAGGAAGGCCCTTTCCAGAGGGGCTGGAGAAGAGTCTTTGAGTTGGTGTCTTTTCCAGCATGTTATATCCCTGGGCTTGAGGCTGTGAGGACATTCCTTGTTTCCCAGAAGCACATTGTTGAAGGAATCTTTAAGAGGTTATTGTTATGTTGTAGGGTGTTATAAGCTCCTTGCAGTAATATAGAAGATCTCCTTTGACAAGTATTAGTGCAGTTCTTCATCTAGGTGCATAGGACAACCTGTGATAATCTCAAAGGGCTAAAGTTTCATATTTTCCAGATGAGGTGGAACAAAGGTTCAAGAGGGTTAAGGAGGGTCTTGGGCCATGACAGGCTAAATGCCACGCCAATTTTTACCAATTGGGTGTTTATTATTCCATTGGTTTGTTCTGCCAATCCAGAGGATTGAAGATGATGAGCACAATGGAAATGCTGAAAGATAGGCCAGATTTTACAAATGATTGAACAGTTTGTCCTATAAAATGAGTTCCTCAATCACTAAGCTCCCCTGGGATTCCTGAAGATGGAATAATTTTTTCTAATACAGCCTTAGCTACTGCCAGGGCCATGGCAAAGGAAAGACTCAACCCGATGTGAAAACACACAGATCATAACCAGCATATATCTATAACCACGTGGAGGGCGCTGGATAAAGTCTTAGCTGCCTTACCTCTAAAGGACCCATTGGTCATGGAAAGTGGCCCAGAGAGGCATGCAACAGTTTCCCAGGATTATATTTTGGACACATTTTCCCCATCTGATATGTCTGGTGGTCAAGAGTGGGTGAAGGGCCCCAATAATGTTGTTTTCCTCATTGGATCATTTTCTTAGTGTTTCAAGAAGTTATGTCATGGATGAAGTTTAAAAATCTCCTTTTAGTGACTATTGGGGAGGATGGGAGAGTTAGTAGGGCCTATCCATAAGCATCAAGAAGAATCAAAGGGACAACCAATGTTTTTAAATCCATTTCTCCCTTTTATCCTCCAGAGAAATGGCATGAAACTTAGCTAGTGTTTGGTATAGGTGTGAAACTGGAGGTAGGGCAGGAGTAGATGAAGTTTTTATAGGCAGGGTTGTTGTTATCTCCTATAGCCAATCTGGTGTCAGTATTAGGCCTTTTATTTCCTTGTGCTTCCTTACTTTGGGCAGAAGAATGTCCCTGAATGTTAATAACAGCAAGGCTCCGAAAGTCAGTATGGCATATGGGAGTGCCAGGACAAAGTATTGGTTTTTAATTTTCTGTCTGGAATAGGTAGGGAACCCTGGTTGTTTGCAGAGCATGGCAGAGTCATGGGTTGCTCCAGGAGCTTATCTCCTGTCAGTATAGATACTGGCCATTTTATCTTTGGCTAATGAGCATGACTTAGCAATGAAACCAGAAAAGCCAGCACTCCTGCTGCCCGTCACTACCAGAACCAATAAGCAGAGACAAAGATTGACATTTTTTTTAAAGTTTTTACTTTTTATTTACTTTAAGAGAGAGAGGGGAAAGGAGGGAGGAAGAGAGGGAGAGAAATAGCAATGATTGGCACAACCCCCCTCCTCAGCCCCCACCAACCGGGGACCTGGCCTGCAACCCAGGCAGGTGCCCTGACTGGAACTCTAAGCAGCAACCTTTTGGTTCACAGGCCGGCACTCAAGCTACTGAGCCACACCAGCCAGGGCAAAGATTGAATCTTTATGGGCACATTATTTAGATGCCGGCAATTTGAGAAGACAGTGAGTTACGTACTCTCAAAAACCATCCTAACATTTCATCTCAAGCTGAACTTTAAAAAAAATATTTTATTTATTTATTTTGAGAGAGAGGGGAAAGGAGGGAAAAAGAGAAACATCAATATGTGAGAGAGGCATCGATCAGTAGCCCCTCGCACGCCCCCAACTGGGGACATGGCCTCCAACACAGGCATCTGTCCCAACTGGAATTGAGCTGGCAACTTTTTGGACTATAGGGCAGTGCTCAATCCACTGAGCCACACCAGCCAAGGCTCAAGCCTAACTTTTTATAAGGAGAAGAAAGGGTAGGTAAGGGATTTGGGAAAAAGGTTAATGGGGTAGGAGTTACAGTCTTGCAGTGATTTTTCTAGTATTTCTTTATCTTCTGATTAACAATTCTTGATCTGCATTCCCACCTTGGAACACAATGGCTCAGATATCATCTGCAGACCCCCTTGGGCACAAAGGTTGAATTGCTCATGGACCTCCTGGAGTTACCTGGTCTTGAAAGTCAGTTCCTAGAATAACAGCTTTCACATGCATTAATCACTTCAGCCTATCAGTTATGGCTAGAGCTAAAACCTTTAACTCTTTGAGTTCTCCTATCAGTAAGAGCATGTAGTTCTGCCTGTTGGGCAGGTGTGGCATCAGGTAGGGAGCTGGATTCTATGATTTTATTAAGGGAAACAATGGCATATCCAGCTTGGTAATTTCCATTGGGTCCCCTTAAATAGGATCTGTTGGTGAACCATTCTTAGTCTGCATTCAGAAATAGGCTTTCTTGTAGATCCAGTGATGGGGTAAGGAGTTGGTTAATCAACACAATACGATCACAGGGAATGTTATCCTCTGGAAGAGGAAGTAGGGTAGCAGGAGAAAGTACCGTAAGCCACATTGGGTGATAGTCAGGTGGGGTAAAGACAGAAGGAGGACTTTATATTTGGCTAGATGACTAACAGAAAGGTACTGAGTATCATGGGAATTAAGGAACATTTCAACAGAGTGTGTAACATAGACTGTAAGAGGAAATCTCATAACTATCTTCTCAGTAGCCTTATAAGGGTGGGAACGGCAACAACTTCCCTGAGGCAAGGGGGAACTCCTTGAGCAATTGGATCTAACTGCTGACTAGAATATTCCATAGGCCTATTTTGCCCAGAAGGCAGCTGAGTAAGAACCCCTAGGGCATTCTCTTCAAGGTCATGAATGGAGAGGTGAAAAGGGAGATTATAATTTGGATGCTCTAAAGTGGGAGCTAAGGTAAACTTGGTTTTTATTCTCTCAGAGGATCGTTGGGCATCAGAGGTCCATTGTAGGGCACCAGGAGGTTTCTTTTTTTTTTTTTCTTTTTCTTTTTTTTTTATGTTTTAGAGTGAGAGAGGAAGGAAGAGAGAGACAGAGAGAAACACTGATTTGTTGTTCCACTTACTGATGCATTCATTGGTTGATTCTTGTATGTGCCCTGACCAGAGACTGAACCCACAACCTTGGCGTACTGGGACATCCGAGCTACACAGCCAGGGTAAAGAGGAAGTCTTGAGTAGTTTATAAAGTGGTCAAGCCAAAGGAAAAATTAAGAAGCCAGTTAACGACAATAACCCTCAAGTTCTAAGGACCCCTAAAGTTGTCTTTTTGTTTGAGGGAGGGAGGAGTCTAAAATGTCATGTAGGCATGATGGATCAAGACTTAACCCTTCTGGAGTTAGGAGGTGTCCTAAGAATTTAATGGAGATTTGACAAAATTAGAGTTTCTCTTGTGTCTTTTGGAAGCTAGGTTATGAAATACATGGAGGCTGTCCGTGAGGCAAACCTCTTTAGATGGAGAACATAAGAGTAAATCGTCATCCTGGCTGGTGTGCCTCAGTGGACCGAGAGCAGGCCTGTGAGCCCAAAGCATCGCTGGTTCAATGCCCCCCACCCCGTGTCAGGGCACATGCCTGGGTTGCCGGCCAGGTCCCCAGTTGTGGGACTGTGGGAGCCAACTGGTTGATGTTTCACTCCCTCTCTTTCTCCCTCCCTTCCCCTCACTCTAAAATAAATAAAATCTAAAAAAAAAAAAAAAAAAAGAGAGAGAGAGAGAGAATAAATCATTGATGTAGGAAGGAAATTGTGGCTAGATAGGCCTTAAGGATTTGAGAGAAACAAGCTGGGTTTTCTGCGAATCCTTGAGGAAAAACAGTCCAAGTAAATTGTTGGCCTTTCTACATAAAGGTAGAAAGAGTTTGGCTGTCGGAATCTACTGAAAAATGCACTGCAGAGGTCAATAGCTTTCAGAGGGAGCATTAGAGAACAGGGTGTGGGTGTTGGAAATCATGGAATGTCAGAGAATGACTGTTATTTATGGCTCTGAGGTCTTGAACAAATTGCCATCCTCTTTCATTCTGCAAATGGATAAAACGGGGTTATTTCAAGGGCTGACCCTAGGGAGCATATGTACATGTAGTGTGTGCACACACACACACACACACACACAGAGGTCTGTCCGGAAAAAGTCCAGGTACTGTTAATATAATGAGAACAGTTTGAGCAACATCAGTGTAACCTGGCAGCCCAGGAGAGTGGACTGCAATGCACAGGCATGAACAATGAGGACTTCCCTGCACTAGTCAGTGGGGCGGTAGACACCATGGAGTGAGCATGTGTACTGTGTGGCTGTCACATTCAAAATGGCTGAGTGAGTAGAGCAACGAATCTGCATCAAATGTTGTGTTAATCTTGAACATTCCTCTGTGGAATCTCTTCAGGTTATTCAGAAGGCCGCATCTATGGGCAACTGATGATTGGAGGCCTCATCACAGCACCGTACCCACTCATGCAGCGCAACTCCAGCAGAATTTTTTGGCAAAACATCAAATCACCCAGGTGACTCATCCCCTCTACAGCCCCAGTTTGGCGCCCTGCAACTTTTGGCTTTTCCTAAAACTAAAATCACCTTTGAAATGGAAGAGATTTCAGACTGTTGATGAGATTCAGGAAAATAGAACGGGGCAGCTGATGGCGACTGGGAAAACTGTGTGAGGTCCCAAGATGCCTATTTTGAAGGGGACTGAGGTGTCATTGTCCTATGTACAATGTTTTTTGTATCTTATACCTTGTTCAAGAAATGTCTCTATTTTTCATAGTACATGGCTGGATACCTTCTGGACAGATTACACACACACACACACACACACACACACACACACACACAAAAAAGGTCTGGCAGAAATAATGCCCGATTGAGTGTGGTTGGTAGGGTAATAATGAGGTTGTAATAATTTATAATTTTAATTTGAACATTTCACCTAAAATGTCATATGGTGTGCTTGAGTGTGGTAGTGTTATGTTGCAGAATTACATGCTTATGATATTGTAATAAAAGATTTTGTAATTTAAAAAATGGCATTATTGTGCCACACCCATATTTATGTGTGTGTGTGTGTGTGTGCATACATATATATATATATATATAGTCATCTACTACAGATTGTATCCTGGCTAAGGCCTCAGGGTTTAGGGGATATTGTTTAATATTGAGGAGTTTGTTGGAGTCTATCTGTATTTTAATTGAGGTTGCTGAATAGATATGGCCCACATCAGCGTTGGACTATGCCCAAAGGCTTTTGGGCAGCACTTGGAGAACAGGATGTATATAGTTAATGCATACAGTTGATGAGGCTAGTTGAATAAATGGGGATTTGGGTGAGAGCCAACCTAGAGATAGGATGCCCTGGTGAGAAAAGGAAATGTGGGCTTGGTAGATTTCTAAAATATCTCTTCCTTAGAGGTGCATGGAAGCTGATAGAATGAGTAAGAAATGATGATTACCAGTAAGAAGTCTCAACTGAAAGGGGATGGGTAAGGACTCAGGGACTCCCATATGTTGGTTGGTAACATCGAACATCTGGATAAACTCAGAACTCCGGGGAGTTCTGAAAGCATGTTGGGGTTGATGGCAGACAGGGCTCCAGTGTCAATTAGAGTTTGTCCCTGATTTTTATATATAATTTCCCTAATTGATTTGTTTTAAACAGGGGAAATGTCCCTAGAGCATCGCTAGTCCTGCTTAGAGAATGAGGGTTGGTAAACTTTGTCAGGGTTTAGTTATAGCCAGTTTGTATTTGAGATAGTCCCTTTTAATTAAAAAAATTTTTATTCACCCTGGCTAATGTGGCTCAGTGGATTGAGTGCCGGCCTGTGAACCAAGGGGTCACTGGTTCGATTCCCAGTTGGGGCACATAAATGGGTTGCCAGCCAGGTCCCCAGTGGAGGGTGCATGAGAGGCAACAACACATTGGTTTCTCTCCCTCTCTTTCTCTCTCCCTTCCCCTCTCTCTAAAAATAAATAAGTAAAATTTAAAATTTTTTTTTGTTCTTGTATTGATTCTAGAGAGAGGGGAAGGGAGGGAAACATCTATGTGAGAGAGAAGTATTGATCAATTGCCTCTTGCACACATCCCAACTGGGTACCAAACCCAAAACCTAGGTATAGGCCCTGTCTGGGAATCAAACCAGTGACCTTTCAGTTTATAGGACAATGCCCAACCAACTGAGCCACACTGGCCAGGGCAGGACTGTCCCTTTTAAACTGTCCAGTGTATTTACAGAAAAAAGAAGTTTCTGATTTTGATTTTTAGGGGCTGGCAATTCTTAGGCATCTCTCTCTCTCTCTTGCTCCCTTTTTTCTTTTATTAGTGTTTATTTTATGTTGAATTTACTCCTGGGCCATAAGTTTTGTTTCTTCAGTTTCTTCTGGAATATCTTCTTCTGTGCAACCTCATTTTCTTGTTTAGGAACAATCTGTTCTTTTTCACTAAGGAGCATCTCAATGTGGCAGGGAGAGCTCATGTATGGGTTAACCCACCCATGAACTCCTTAAGTTCCATGTGGCATCTTGGGAACTTTGTTCACCTGGATGTGCTCAATGGCCAGAGAATCTACATCTAAACCCTCAGGTTTGGCCCTGGTCGAGTAGCTCAGTTGGTGAGAATGTCATCCTGATACACCAAGATTGAAGGTTCGATCCCCAGTCAGGGCACGTACAAGAAGCAACCAATAAATGCATGCATAAGTGGGACAACAAATAGATGTTTCTCTCTCTCCCTATAAAATCAATTAAAAAAAAAAAAAAAGAACCACTGTAAACCCTCAAGTTCAGCATTACTCTCTGCATTTTTAAGATGTGCAGCACAAAATTCACTCTTTTTGGGCTGCAGACCCTGAGTTCAACTCCACTGTTTGGCCTGGGCACACCTACCCACTCCACCATGTAAAGTGGCATCCTTCTGATACTTGGTGGCTTTTTGAATATGCATACCTTGATGGACTGGACAGTTTCACAAGTATTCTTAGAGTGAACACAAAGATTTGAACCTCTTTTTTTAACCTTTAAAAAAGACTTTATTTATTTATTTTTTAAAGAGAGGGGAAGGGAGGGAGAAAGAGAGGGATAGAAACATTGATGTGCAAGAGGTACATTGATAGATTTCCTATCACAGGCCCCCAAATGGGGACCTGGCTCTCAATCCAGGCATGTGCCCTGACTGGGAATTGAACAAGCAACCTTTCAGACTGCAGGTCCAGTCCACTGAACCACACGAGCCAGGACAAGATTTGAAACTCTTGATTTGCATGATTTTGTGGGGGTTTTCTGGGTTAACTGAATATTAAACTATTTCCAAAGGTTACTGCTGGCCGCTTTTGGGAAGACTGGGCATCTCTTTTTAATTGTTGTAGTTGGAGTGCCAGAGCTTTAGGGGTCTTTTTTTGATAATCTGGGGCTGGTGTAGCCTTAGGTTCCTTGTCTTTCTCCAAAGCCTTAGTTGGGTAGCCAAAGAGGCTGTCTCATGTGGCTGTCTGGTGGCCCAGATAATGTCATGTTGTTCTACTAAGGTACTGAAAGCTTCAGAAAAGCTGGCCACAAATATGGAATTGAACGGACTGAGAGCTTCATCATTCAAATTTTTTTATCCCTGAATTTTGTTGGAAAGTCTGTTCAAATCTATCAAAATAGGCAAGAACAGATTTGTCCTTTTTCTGTTTGCAATGGTGGATGGCTTTCCAAATAACTTGGTAAGGAAAGATTTAGGGGGTAACTCTTAATAATTTAGTGGCCTTTTGTTGTGCCTTCTCAAAACCCTGGGTACCAGTTAATTTAAAGTCCTCCAGAGGTGTTTATTCCAATCAGCAGCCAAGATAAATTTCCAGGCTAAACATTTTCTAAAACCCTGTGAATAGGTAGATAAAGATCAGAAAAACCAGGCTGATAGGCATTGACAATTACATTGAAATTGCCATTCAAACTCAAGGGAATTAAGCTTAGGGTCAGGGAAACCCTTTACTAGGGCCATAAATTTGGATTCTGTCCAAGCAACAAAGAATTTTGGTTGTCTCTATCACCTGATTCAACCTTAAAAGGACCTATTAAGGAAGGGGGAGGAAGGTCTGGTGCATTCAGAGAAGTAGAGATATCAGGAGAGCAGAGAAAGGGAAGTACAGAAAAAGCACAAAAGGGAGGAGAAAGTGAGGTGAAATGGAAGTGGTAGAAGAGGTGAAGAGGGTGGTTTTTCTGGACGCTTGTTAGCTCAGGAATAACATGCAGTATTTAGAGGAAGAGTTTCCAAATGGGTCCTCTTTCACTTCAATTTTACAGGTGCAAAAATTAGGGAAAAATTCCTTTTTCTAATAATTAAGGTGTTTATTCAATTTAGAATTATTCTCTTTACAAGAGGTGATAACAAGTTTGGTTTAAGAGTTCTCAAGGTACCAGTTGAAATCCTCCCATTGTCTTTGGGAGGTTTCGTGTGTTCTTTGTTGCAATTGTGTGTGCAAATAAGCAAGTTTTGAAATCTCAAAAGAGCCCACCTGGCCCAGCAAATTTTAAGATCATTCTGGGTCTCAGTGATTTTTGTCCAAAGACTCAGCCAGTTATCACTTTCTGAGCCATAGGTCTTGTGCATAAGATTGGCTGGGGTACCAGAGGGTGGCTGGTCATTGAAAGAGAACTTAGAACTTAGAAAATGGGGTCCCCATTTTCACTCACCTAATGAAGATGTCCCTTGATCCATTCAAATGCCCCTTAAGCCCACCTGTCCCCACAAAACTTTATGGACAAGGTCCAAAGAACTGTATGGAGTCTGAGTCTTATGGATGAGGTTCCAAGAGCCATATGGACCAAGTCCAAACTGAACTTTATAAAGGGTTGCTTCCCTGAAGTGAGGAGAGTCTCGGAGACCTCAACTGAAAGTGCAGGAGGTTTGGATCACCTGAGGCCTTTCAGCACCAGTAGGAAACAACTGAACAGAAAGGGCTCTTGCTGGCACCAGGACATTGATTCTGAGATAGCACTGGGAAGACAGCCTGGGTGCTGTGTCAGATCCCATCACTGCCACCAAAATATAAACAAATCTGAAAAGTATCAGAACAAAAAAAGGATAGGATTTATTCAGGCAAACTGGGGAGTCACAGCTTTCAGTAATTGTGTGAAAGTTTGCTCCACCTGAGACAAGAGGGAGGGTTTTTTGTTTTTTGTTTTGGTTTGTTTTCTGTGTTAGTTTTTCCCAAAAATCACTTAGACTATTTCCTCTTCCTCTTCCTCTTCTTAAGGAAGGAAGAGAAAGACCATCAATGACCAACAGTAATTGCCAAAACAACACCAAGGCCCAGGCTGGGGTGGCTCACTTGGTTAGGCATTGTCCCGCAAAGCGAAACTTCGCTGGTTCAATTCCTGGTCAGGGCACATGCCTAGGTTGCAGGTTCAGTCTCCAGTGGGGATATATATGAGAGACAACTGATCAATGTTTCTCTCTCACATCAATGTTTCTCCCTCCCTTTCCCTCTCTCTAAGAAAACAAAACAAAACACCACCAAGAACTGATTCCACACTTAGAGGAGAATGCTGCGGCTCCCCCTCTTGATTTCAGATGTTCTACACATTCAGAGGAACTTCTCTAGTAACAAACAGTGGAAATGACTCCTGAAAGTATAGTCTTGGGAAGGCTGTTCTCAAGTGCCCACAGAGGTTCCGAATTAAGTCCATTTTATGTAAATAAGATATCCAAATTTACATGGTTCTGACTGGTCTGAATCCCACGGCTCTGATTGGTGGGGACAGGTCTCCACCCATTGGTTGAAAGGCGAAACCAGGAACTCCTTTATGGTAGTTGACTCAGATGCCATAAAAAAGGAGGGCAGTGTGGGAAGCTGTGAGTTCAGAGATTTTTCATGGTATACGGAGTATGCAAGAAGCCCCTGCCAGCAGATGACTGCTAGGCTCTATTTGTAAAATTTGGGTCCTCAGTTCACCATGTAGTCCATCTTAGCAAGTAAATTCTTGGGGTTCACATCAAATGATGTTGTATTATCTTTATATTTATGTCTAAAAATTTAAGCAAGGCCTCAACAATAGGGAGGGGACCCCAGGTACAACTCACCAGAGGCTTTTCCTGCACCACTAGGAAAAAGGAAAGAAATCTCCATTCAGGATTGCAGAGACCCAGCTAGTATCTTTTTCTTTCTTTCTTTTTCATTTTTTGTAAGGTTTGGGATCTACCCTGTTTTATTGAATATGAGATCCCATCAAATGTTAACCTCACCATTATTTTATATTCTATGAAAGAAGGAAGGAAAGGAGGAAGGAAGGGGAAATTGTCAATTAAACCATGTCACACCTTTGAATATACAATGGATCTGGGTTTCTGCTCTGTTAAATCTGAAAACTTTATCTTGAAATCAATGACAAAGTATTGTATCTGACACCTCTTTTTCTTGGTGAATAGATCACCTAAGCTACACCATTCACCTGATGCCTTCCTTTCCTTAAAACTTTCTCCTTTGCCACCTTGTCTAACCAATCACCAAGTCCTGTCTTTTCCACCCCTGCCGCCACCTGCCTTATTATCTCTCACCTGCACCACTGCACTAGCCTCCTAACCAGCCTGCTCATCTTACCTTCCGATCCATTATTCATACGGCAGCCAGAGTGATCACCTCATCGTGTCCTGGCTTAAACATTTCCACTGGCTGCTTTACATTGGGCTTTTCACGGTCTGGCCCCTGCCTGCCTGCCTGCCTGCCTGCCTGCCTGCCTGCCTGCCTGCCTGCCTGCCTGCCGTTTTAGTCTCTTGGCACTTCCTCCAAATATAATTACTGGCTGCTTCCTCAAAGCACCATATGTTTTTTTTCAGGTCTCCCGGCCTTTGCACCAGCTGTTTTCTATGCTTGGACTACTTTCCTCAACAACTATTTATTGATCGTGTAGTAAGTGCCGGGAGCTGAGAATGGAGGGACGAGCAAAGCAGGCACGAACCCAGTCCTCAGAGGCTGGTGGAAGAGACAAAAATGGAAACATATAATCATTAATTGTAAGTGGGCATTTGTTCAGGTTTGTTGAAAATCTCAACCACGGCCTCAGAAAGTTTAGAATCCGAATAGGGTCAGGAAGGCAGTTTAAAGAGGATTAGAATCCCATATCTACCAGTGACTACCGATGTAACTTTGGGGGACTGGCAAGCGGAGTATCCACCTCTGTGAAATGGAAAATTGCCCGCCCCACAGTATTCCTGGGAGGATTTCATATGAGATACATATAATCACGCGGTTCTGCGGTCCCCGAGGGCCCCTCCTCCAAGGGGCGCCAGGGTCCGTCAGCCCCGTAGCGCCAGCCCCCAGCCCCCAGCCCAGGAGGCTGCAGGCGAAACCGTGTGCGCCCGAGCTCCAGCGTGCAGGAACTGCCCGGAGTCGTCCGCCTGCCTCCCACAGCCAGACCGAGCCCAGACCGCAGGCCACGGCGCAGGCAGGGACCGGGGCGTCGGACGCCGGGCGAGGCGGGCAGCGCTCCACCCAATCTCCCCACTTTGGGGGCCAGCCCCCCTCGCGCACTGGCTCATTCCCGCCCCCGCCCTTGAATCACTGGGGGCGGGGAGGGGGAAAGGAGCGGGGGCGGGGCCATGACCCATTCATGCCGGGAATCGGATCCAGATGTTCCCGCGGCGCGTGCAGCTGCATCCTTGCCTTTTTTGGCAAAAAACGTGTGGCCGCGAGCGGATCCCGGGCCGCCTCGGCTAATCCTCGGGAAGAGGGGGAAGGGGGCTGAGGGTCTGGGCCCAGACTGGGGATCCGCACCGGGTGCTCTGCGGGATTTGGAAAGGGCTAAGGGAGATGGGGCGGGATTTGCACCAGACGGGGTAACCCACTGGCACCCCTGCTTCCGTTGAGAAACTGTCCCAAACCCCTCCCTTCTCCACGGGACGAAAAAGCCCTTAGCCAGCAGGAGGGAGGCAGGCTAAGCCCTAGAGGGACGGTAGCAGCGGCGGGGATCCCCTTTCTCCAGAGAGATTTCCCATCCTGTGGTTCGCAGCTCCCCCTCTGCCCTGCACCGAGGTTTGAATAGCCTCAGAGTCTCTGGTCGGCGGAAGAACGAACCTTTCTTCCCCCTCCATCTCCAGACAAAACACACAGAGGCCTGTGCTACCTCACGCTGCTTTATTGCAGAATCTGGAAGTGGATGAAACAATCCCACCCCTCTGCCCATCTCTGGGCAAAATGGAGCTGAAATGAGAAAACACTCAACGAACGCAGGCTGGGCAAAAACCCTGTACCCTAGGACCCCCTAACCAGTGAACCTCTGATCTGCTGCCCAAACAGCCTCAGCCCTGGGGACAGGAGTGGAATAGGGGTGGGGAGGGTCAAGCCCGAGTACAGGACTTCTCAGGCACCCATAAGAGACCTAAAGTCTCTTCAGAGAAGCCTAGATTGAAGGGGCATGGGTCCCAGAGTCCCAGTTTGGAGGGATGGGGTCTAGAGCCCTGATTTGGGGTCAGGGGATTGGTCTGGGAACCATGACACTAGGGGACAGGGCTGAGTTCTAGAGTTCAGACTTGGGAGGGGATCTGAATGAGAGGTTCCGTAAGAGCCCAGGTTTGGGGGTCCTGGGCTAGGAAGTACCAGTTTGTGGATGTTGGGAGTGGGGAGGCTGAATCCTGGAACCCAGGGGGAGCCCCAATTTGGGGAGAGGCTGGGTCCCAGAGGTGGTTTGGAAAAGGAGCCTTAGTCCTCGAGCCCTGGTTTGGGAGGGCCTGGGCCCAGGAGCCCTGGCTCAGGGCCCTGCCTGGCTGCAGCCCTGGCACAGTACTTGGTCTCCATCTGGCACGAAGCCTTGGCCCACCAGGGAGGTGGAGCAGCGGGCGCAGGCGAAGCAGCTGTGGTGCCAGTGGCGGTCTTCAAAGGACACGTACTTGCCTCCACCGAGTCCTGGAGGGAGGCTGGGGGTTAGCTCTGCAGATCTGGAGGGTGGTCCTGGCCCTCAGTCTTGCCCAATCTCAGATCCCCTTCCCTCGCCTGCACCCTTCCCACTCAGTTAGTTGACCCTTATCCCACCTGTGATGGGGCGCTTGCAGCTGCTGCACTTGGGTGCAAAGAGTTCTCCAAAACAGGCCACGCAGTAGGGATCGTCATCCCGGGAGGTGAACTGCTGCCCTGCCAGGGGTGTCTGGCACCCGGTGCAGACCAGGCATTCTCGATGCCAGGGCTGGTCACGGTATGTCACGCCACCCTGTGTCAGCGTCTGTGGGGGCAGCACCTGTCAGCCGTGGGGAGTGGATATTCCCACCCCACAACAGAGCCTTGCTTACCCCCACCCATGCGTGCAGTGGAGACCAGTGTCCCCACTCTGTTGGCCCAGTCCCCACCTTGCTGCAGCGGGCGCAGCGAGGCGCAAACTTGTTCTCATAGCAGGGCACGCAGTAGTGAGCACCCTTGTCGGGCACAAAGGAACGGGAGCCCAGCGGCTGCTCACAGCCGCTGCACAGGAAGCAGTGCTCATGCCACGTCTGGCCTCCGTACTCCAGCTTCCGGGACCCTGTGGGGAACAGAGGTCCCACTCAGAACCTGTGTCCCAAGCTCCTGAGTGCTACCCTCTGCTACCCAACCCCCCCCCCACCAAGGGGAATTACCACTGCTTCCATAGCCCAAGCAGGGTGGTATCCATGTACATGCAGCAGGGCCCCCAACACGTATATTGCACGTGCTAACCTCCCCCCTACCCACTGACATGCTGGTTGAGCACATGCTGAGCCCCCATAAACTAGACATGAGGGTTTGACATATGAGAAGTTCTCATATGGACCAGATATGACTGACTCATATCAGAGGCACGGCGACTCAGTATATGCTAAGCCCTTACACACCAGATATGATGGTTTCAGCATATACACAAAGACCCTACTTACACTAGCCAAGCAAGTCTCTGCCCACACAAAGTTCTAATGTTTTGGACATGGGAAGTTCAGTACATGCTAAGCCCCTACATAGCCTAATCATGCCATTCTCTACATATTCTAAATCCTCACATCTATCAGGCATGCAGCTCAACACACGTTAAACCCTGTTTATCTGTCTCTGCACACACCAAGCCCCAATGTACCAAGCATGACAGCTTCAGCATACTCTTAGCTCCTGCATGTACCAAACATGCAGCTCTTCAGACATGCTAAGCTCCCAGATGTGTCAGTCTGCCCATACATAAGACCACAGGTGTATACCAGGCCCACTGGTCCAGCATATATTAAACCGTCAGGAGTGTACCAACCTTGACAGTTCATGTACATGCTAAGCTTCCATGTGTATACTTGAGAGTGCCTGTCCCTATGCCTGCTAAGTTCCCCAGAGCATACAACCAGGACAGATCCTGCATACACTAAGTTTCGAGGAAATGCAGTCCATGCAGGTCTTTACTGTATAAGCCTCCATGTATGTATCAGACAGGTGTACCAGTCCCTTGCCTACGCACAAACCATGCACAGATGCCAGGAATGCCGGTCCCACACACAGTGAGCCCTCGGGGACGTACCCGGCATGACGGTCTCCCCACAGGCGGAGCACTGTGAGGAGAAGGCACTGCAGTAGCAGTCATTGCACAGCAGCTCACTGTCCTGGCAGGTGAATGGCTCATCAGCTAGGGAGCGCTGGCAGCGGCAGCAGCGGAAGCAGCCCTCGTGGAAGTGGCGGTCTTCGTAGAACAGCTCCTGCCGAGAGCACGGCAGAGGCACTGGCACCTTTGCCCCTCCTGCCAGCCTCCACCCACTCCCTGCCCTGTCAGGCCTGGTCCTTACCCTCGAGTCATGCCCGATCAGCTGCTGGCACTCGGCACAGGTGTTGGCAAAGGTGTTGTCGTAGCAGGGTACGCAGTAGGGGCCGTTGTCTGTCTGGATGTATTTGCGGCCATACAGGGACTCACTGCATTTTGCACAGTCAAAGGCCTCGCTCATGGTGGCTGTCGGTGAGCCCTGTTAGGGACACAAAGTGCAGTGGGGTCACCAAGATGGGTTGTGGCTTAGCCGCTTGCAAGTGTCCTTGGCATGATAAAGAGCAAGAGAACAGGTACAGAACATTCTAGGTCAGAGTAGGCAGTGATGGGGAAGGGGTGCTTCTCAGAACCCAGGGATCCTGCATGTTTATTTCTGTATTTAACTCTGGGGATAGAAGGCGGGCAGGAAAAAATCAGGAAGCAGAAGTTATTTTCTTATCTGGGTCCTGGCAGATCTGGGGGGAGGGGGCTTTTCCTGGGTCAGTGACTCATTTCCTGCCCCAGCCTGAGTTTAGCCTCCACTGTCACTGCTGTCCCCAAGGGGGCAAGAGCAGGGGCAGAGAGCCACCCTGTCCTGTCCCATATAAAGAGCACTCCCACCCTCTCCTGACTCCTAGGCAGAGACTCTGAGATATGGATAAAGGAACCCGTATGCAGAGGGCCGGAGTGGGGAGCTTAGGGATGGGACTGGGCTGTTCCCACCCCGTCCCCATCCAGGAAATAGTGGAATGTTAGGGGGATGCTGGGCGGATGAATGGTGGAGGTGGAGGAGGCGATGTCATTGAGCTTCACCTCCCAGGAGAATCAGCCCAGCAACAAGGACTTCAGAGGCTCAGCCTAGGTTAAAGCAGGAAGGAAATCCTGCAAGCTGGACCCAGCTAAGCTTCCCCAGCTGTACCCTCTGCCCTCACCCCCTACTGGGTCTCTGGTCACACCAGCCTGGGCAGCCTTGGCCTGCAACATCTGCAGCAGCTGTGGCAGCCCAGATGGCCAGATGTCAGGTCTTGCCAGCAACAGGGGAGAGAAAAGAGAGGGAGAGGGGAACCGGAGACAGATTATGCAGTGTGCCTCCCTGCCCTCTCCTGCTGGGGGCCACCACTCCTGGCAGCATCTGGCAAAGCCCCAGCATCTTTCCATCCCCTGGGTCATGATTTCCCTCCCGCCTCTGGGAGAGACAGTCTCTCCCCAGCTTTTTGGATTTCTAAGGGTTTGGGGCAGGGGGAGTGAAGGGTGAGAGTGGGAGCCACTGAAGATATTTTCTCCCCAATCAGGCCCCCTCTCAGATGGGGAGTCCGGCAAAGGGGAGCCCTAAGAGCTGTTGCTGCAGACACCCACCCCCCAACCAAACCTCAGACACTTTCCATTTTCTCAGGAACAAAGCATATTTGTGGGATGAGGTCATCCACACAGCTGCCTCTGGAACAGGAGCATGGGGAGTGGGGCGGGTAGGGAAGTGGGGTTCCTGGTCCCTTCTGCTGCCCGATTCCAGCCTCTAGCCCCGAGTTCAGAGCTCCCCGCCTCCAGCCTCCTCTGTCATGAAGCCTGCTCTCTGAGGACTGGGATCCCGGGGTGGGCGGAGAGGAACCACCAGGACCCATAGGAAGGGGATGTTCTCACAGCTGCAGATGAGCCTGGGGAGTACAAAGGAACCCACCAACCCACTCCCTCCACATTAGACCTCAGGATCTGGCCGTCCCCAGAGCCTGTCCTGGCTCAAGTTGAAGGGAAAGCCCTCCTTCTCTAAGCCACCCCTAGTGGGAAATTCTCCCAACAAGCATTGCTCTGGCTTGGAGTTCAGACTCCAGGCGCCAGTAGACGCCCCAAGCCTGTAGAGTCTGGCTCTTTTGAAGGGATAGCTCGTGAGCTTACAACTGCCCTTCTGTACAGTGGGAGGACATTCAGTTCACACCCCAGGCTAGGGCATGAGGCAACCAGAAGCTGGGGTCTTCACAGCAGGGAATTCTGGGGTAAGAGCTATGCTGTAGGGTGGAGGGGAGTACACCCCTCTCAGTCTGCTCCCCGTCACTCAGGCCTGGGTTTCCTTTGGCCCAACATCTGAGGATTGCCTGGGCTGCCTGCCACTGGGCAGCAGGGGGCCACACAGGTGGAGTGCAGCCACACCTCTGTCCAGGAGTGCCGTAGACCTTTTCCTTCCTTCCTGGCTTGGCTCTAAGCAGTGGCCACCTTCTCAAGTCCATGCTAGCCCTGGGCCCGCCGCGTGTGGGGCAGTCACCGCTCTGAGACAGGGGCACCCCAAATAGGGTATGGGCATGGCTCCTGTTTCTCTTCCCAGAATCCCCTAGTCTGTCCAGCTGGGCTCTAGTGAGGACAGAGTGAAGGGCACTATAAGGCCCACCTGTCTCTGCCCATTTCCCTCCTCCCCCTTTCCCTGGCAGGTCTAGGGAACTGAGGGAGCCAGTCTTGTGCTCCTTCTTGGCAGGGAGGGCTGTGCAAGGGAGACTACTCAGTTGGCCAGATGGCTCTCAGCCCCTGCCCCCACTGACACACACACTCCTACACCTGACCCAGACATACACATCTGGCACCTCTCAGAGCTCAGAATGGCCAGATAAATGGTTGTGGCATGTGGTATGCAGAGGCTTGAGCTGTGAAATATAAACCCTGGAGATCGTGGGCAAGTCACTCTAGCTCTGTGATCCTGTTTTCCCATCTAATAGTACTTCCTACCTCCTGGGGTTATTGTCAGGCTAAAATGTGATGATACTCGGAAAGCACCTTGCAGTTAGTCAGTTGTCACTAAATGGAGGATATTAGTGCTTTGATTATTAGCCCCTCTCTCATACTGGGGTCAGACAATAGTTTCTCAGCCAGGCCTGGGTCAGGGAACTGGCCTGGGATTTGACCTGGACATTCTCAGTGCAGGGCCAGGGAGAGAACAAAGGGGGAATCCCCAGTTCTCTAACCAAAGGGGCCCAGGCTATGGGGCCAGCCTGACCCCAGTGAGCATAACTGTGAGACGCCGCACACAGGCGCACAGGTGCACACATCTGGATGCTGCTTTGCCTCTCACAAAGTGCACTGCCACCCACCCACCCAATGTTTCCTCAGATCTCACAAAAGGCAGGCAGGATAGTGTGTCATCCCCATTTTACAGCCCAGCACAGAGGCCAGGGAGAAGGGAGGGGCATCCTCAAGGTCATTCAGGTATCAGAGAGCCCTGGAGCCCTTTCCCTTTCCCTGGAAGTGCTGCAGTGCCAGTGGAGGTGGTGGTTAGCCTTTAAGAGCAGGGGTACGTGAGATGCTGGGTGACATCAGTAGTACAGGAGGCTGGTTCTTCTCCCCAGCTGCCAGCCCTTCAATTGGAAGACACCCAGGAGCCTTTCCAATTACCCATGCCAACCACTCAACCCTTTTACCCCCCTCCAGCCCCCACTATCCAGAACCCTGGCCAGGCCCCACAGCTGTGAGTCAGGATCAGAAAAGACCCCTCCCCCAGCTCCCTGGAGTTGACAGGAGACTAAAGGGGAGAAATCTAATTCCCCCCACCCCCCACCCCCTGCTACCAGGCACCTACCCCAAACTCTCTACTCTCCCTTCCTCCCCACCCCCCACAGAGCCTGGAAGTCACAGCAGTTTAGGGGAAGGGGGGGCGGGTGGGTGGGAAGCAGGATCCAGCAGCTGCTCTGGGGACAAGAGAGGAACAGTTCATTCACCCCAGGTCCCCCAGGGCTGAAGCAGCTCGTCCAAGATCTGAGTTTAAAAATAAGTTAGGGCTGTCTTGGTGTATGCCTGGGGCTCTTTCTTGATCTCAATCTTACTGTCTCAGGTCCTGTCCTCATGGGGGCTCAGTTGGTCCAGAGTTTGTGTTTCCCCACATTCTTGCTTCCCAATCTTCCTGGCCGAGTCTCCCAGGCTCTGCCTTGGAAGCTGTCAGTGTGCCTCCATTAAATCTCAGTCTCTCGGTGTCCAGCGCTGTTCCACTCAGCTCCCGTCTGTCTCTGCACACTTCACAGCCGCCTGTATGTTGTGGGAGTCTCCGTATCTCTGACTGGCTATCTCCCAACTGCCCGCCTCTGTGAATTTCTACCTCTGAACACCCAGGTCTGGTTTCTTAGTGTCTCTATTGGGAGGAATGCCTTGGTCCCCACCCTACCCGAATTCTCCACCTCTTAGCATCTCTGTATGCCTGAATGTCCTACAGGCCTCACAGAGGCTGATTCTCCACGGGCTAAGGAAGCTTACTTGTCCAGGACCCTCCAAGGGCCTGCGAAGGGCCCTATGGAGTGCTCGCTGGAGTCATTTTCCACTGTTTCCTAAAATGCTCCGTAAAACCAGCGTCCGTCCCTATGCGTCAGGTCCCTCCGTGACGCTACGCTCAAGTGTCTGCCCCTGTTTCGAACAACTCTGTAGCCTCCTCTCTAAGCCTGTAGCTCGTGTCCCGGTCCCGGTCTCCCGCTCCACAGGGCTTTCTGGGAGCCTCAAGCTTTTCAAACACTCCGGGTCTCTATTTCGAGACACGGGCTTTTCCATTTCAAACTTGGCCCCCTCCCCCGCCCAACTCCCGCAGCAATCCCCGCCCCTCCCAGGCTGCCGGGAGCCTTGCGGTCCGGAGGACGCCCTCCAGGGCTTAGCGCCCTTGGCGCCCGCGGCGGGACCCAGGCGGAGGCAGTGGGCGGGCCGTCTCCGCTCCCTTCGCGGCTCGAGGGCTGGGGCCGGGAGCTGGGATCGGTGCCGGGCTCGGCGGGGATCTCACCTCGAAGCGGGCGGCCGCTGCGGGGCGCGGTGCTCGCGGCGGCGGCGGGGGGTGGTGCGAGAAACAGGGCCCGCGTCCCTCGGCGGCTTCTACCTGCGGGGCGGGCCGGGCCGTGCGGGGGCCGAGCGAGCTGCCGGCGAGGCTGCCGGCTGCACTCGGACTGTGACCCGGACTGTGTGGGCGAGTGGGAGCGCGGCCCCAACCCCTCCCCGAGGAAGTGAGCGCCGGGGCCGGCCCCGCCCGGACCCCGCCCCCAGCCGCCCCTGCCCGCTGGGTGCGGACCCCGCCCCCCGCCCCAGGTCCCCGCGGCGGGGTTGGGGGGGCAGACCCCACCCCCGCTTTCCTTTTAGCCTGGAGCCCGCCCCAGCCCCCCTCCTCAGGCCCAGTCTAACCTGGCTTTTCCAACCTTCCTAGGCGGCCGGGACCCCGCCCCTGTCCCCTCCCTGAAGCTTTTGCTCTCCTCTCTCCCTGCTCCCCCCTCTTCTTCCCCCGCCCCCCAGCTGCAAGCGGGAGATTGCTGTATTCAATCTCAGGCAGGGTACAGGACCCAACCAACAGAGCTCCATTTGGGGACCAAGAGTCTTCATGCCCTTTTCGTGTCCTCCCTCCACCCCCAATTTACCCCCAGGGGTCACATTCAGCCCGAGTTTGTGAAAGAGGCTTTAATCCAGCGTGGAGGAGAGGGTAGTTTTTGACTCTCCTGGCTTGGCCCTGTCAGTGACCTAGGTGATCTGTGGGACCATGGAGTGAAGGGAGGACCCCCACTCCACCACCTTACGGCCTTGACTTTCAAAGGGCTTTATTCCATAACTCCGAGTGGCAAAAACAGAAGTAGCCACCTCCTTGCCTCCAGCTGCATCCTGGGATTGAGAAGTCTGGCCTAGGTTTCCCCAGTGCCCAGGAATAGCTTTGACCTTTGAAGCCCAGGGGAGACCCTAATCCTGGCCTCATGAGTTTTGGGCTTCTCAGGGAGGGGTGTGAGGACTGTGCATGGTCAGGGCACTCCAGCAGAGGTGGAGGGAAGTGGAGGGAAGTGAAGGGAAGCCCTCCTTCCTCACCTCTACCCTTTCCAACTCTCTGGCTTCCTTGCTCTGCCTGGAGGGAGGACTGGCGTCTACCAGGGACACAAAGCCCTACTAGGTCTTTGAGGCCGCCCCCTCTGGGATCCTCAGGCTTGTCACTAGGAATAAATAGCCTCACTCTGGAAGGGTAGGGGAGGGAGGAGGAGGCTCTGCTGTGCTGTTTGCAAAACAAGAGACAACACACCAAGCTTGGAAACACCTTAGCATCTAGAGTAGAGATTCAGGTGGGCACAGAAGCTGTCCCACACCACAGGCTGGGTCCAGTTACGCTGGCCCGGCAGAGCCTCATTCCCACTCAGGCTGGGGCTCCTGAGCATCCTCCTCTGCCATCTCTTAATCACTGGCTTGCCTTCCTGGATCCCAAGGCACCCCTGAGGCCGGGTTTCCTTTCGAAATTAACTAATTGCTTGTTCATTATTGTTGTTCTTGATGCCTAAACTATAAGAGTCATGAGGTCAGGGAATGGGTCCTTCCTGATCACCACCCTGTTCCCAATACCTACTCTAATGTTTGGGTAATAAATATTCGGTGATGAATGAATGACAGATATGCTTCAGTTTGGATTCCTCCTTTCCCCCTACTTTGGACCACAGACACCCGCTATCTGGAATCCAGGGAGTAAGCAGCCAGCCCATGGGCAGGCCCTTTTTCTGGGATTTGTGTTAAAGGTGTAGGTGACTCCTAGTGCTAGGGAGCGCAAGGAAGATGGCCTGTTGGGAGTAGATGGCAAAAAAGTCTCCTCTGGCCCTGACAGGTGTGACTTGGTTGGTTGGGTGTCTTCCCACAAAGATAAAGGTCACCGGTTTGGTTCCTGGTCAGGGCACATGAGTTGCAGGCCCTGTCCCTGGTTGGGGCACCTGTGAGAGGTAACCAATCGATGTTTCTCTCCCTCCCTTCCCCTCTCTCTAAAAATAAACAAATGAAATCTTAAAAAAAAAAAAGTCTCCTCTGGGGGAAGGGAACTTGTGAGCAGCCTTCAGAAAGGGAGAGGTTATGAGTGAACAAAGATGGTGCTGGATCAAAGGTAGAGTTGGGGTCTCTGATTTTATTCATGGTTTCAACAGCCTTAATAAGAGCCCATCTTCCCTGCGGTCTTACTTTGCACCAGCCCTGTCTGGACATTTTACGTACATTAATGCACTTGGTTTTCCAACAACTTTTGAAATATGTATTTTTATCCCTGTTTGAAGGATGAGGAAATGGAGACAGAGAGGAAGTAAGTAACCTGCCAATGATGCCAGAGCTAATAATGGCAGACTAGATTCAAATTCAGTCAAATGTCAAAACTCGTAATGCCAAAAAAGAATGAGAGGGCTAAAAATGTTAATACTTTTTCTCCCACCTTTTAAGTTCTTCTGGCTGAGCTAATCATCAGCTTAACAGAGAAGATTAACAGGAGGAAATAAAAACTTTTAATACATTTTCATGGGGAATCCACATAAGCATGAAAATTCCAAAGAGAGCGAGGCAACAACGGGTGTATAAGACCTTTTTGGACAGAGGAGAAAGAGTGGGGTGCGGAATAGGGTATTAGATGTGAGGTTTTGTTTCTTAATTAACAGCTTAAAATCAACATCCCAAAAAGGCAGCTTCAGGGTAGCCAAACTTTGGTCCCCTTCAAGAGCTTAACTGTTAGACTCTACAGCCTCTGCAGTCATTTAACCTCTTTAAGCCTGTCTCCTCATCTGCTAAGAGTGGATGACTTCCTGTCTCACTACATTCTTGTGAGGGTTGGATGAGAACACATAGTAGGTATTCAATATGTGGGATCTCTCCCTAGCACATACACTCCCTTTCATGGTCAAGTGTTAAGGTTCTGCTGCTGGACCTGGAGTCTGGAGGCAAGAAAAGTTAGGAGATTTCTGATTTGGCTCCGCCTGCAGAAGGGAAACTGGTGTAGGGCAGTTCCTAATGCCTAAACTATAAGGGCCCCTTTGGTTCCTCTCTCCATTTCCAGCTCCCCAGTGGGCTCACATTTCCCTGCCTGCTCTATTTCCAGTGACCCAGGAGGACGTGCCCAGGGAGGTCTAGGGATCAGCCACATGGACTCCCTGTTCCTGTTTCCCATCAGTCTTCCCCCCCTCTCCAGGGAACAGGTGTGTCTGAGCCTGGGGCTGAAGCAGAGCCCGAGTGCTGGACCGACTAGCCTTGGGTAAGTGAGATCTTGTTGTCCCTTCACTCACTCAGGAGGTCCCCACACACCCTTCCTTATCTTGTAGTGAAAGGGGGCTTGTTCAGGGTCTCCCAACTGTTCTCTCACCTTGGGTTTTCAAAAGGAGGCCTTGGGTGATGACTGACAGGCCTCTCATGGTTTCCTCTGGGTGCTGAATCACTCTGGTGCTTGTAACCACAAGCCTTCTTGCAGTGAGAAAACTTCTTTCCTTCTTTGGGTGTATTGCTCACTCTTACCCCTTGGGCTGCCTAGGGTTCCTTCCCCCTTTCAGTGCTGAGCTCTCTTCTCCTGGGTACACCCACCACTCAATGCCTTCTTCAGAGGGAGTGGTAGGAGTGACTGGGGCTGCCACCTCCTCACTCTGCCTGATGGCAGGGCTTCTTAATCAAAATGAGGCTAGAAAGGTGGGCATAGGCCAGATCCTGAAGGGCCTTGTCTTTCTTTCAATGGCTAAGTAACCATTTTGTTAGTGCATGTGGCCCTAGTTGGAGAAGGCTCAGACTCAGAGGCAGAAAAAATTTAACACCGCAGATCTCAGCTACTCCCAGCTTTTTCATGCTCACTGGTCTCCTGGACTTGTACCTCCAGGGATAGAGTAGAGGATTTCCCCTGAGCTCCTGAACTGGAGGAGTGAGCCCTGTTGTGTGAAATGGGTACAATTACAGACCTCGTTGAAGGTTAGCTTTACGTGGTGGAAAAGAAACCAAATGCCTCTGGAGTGCTCTGCTGTGCCCAACCCTCTGTCTGTCCTTACAGTTAGATTTAGGAATTAATAACAATAATAGCTCCACTTGATTGTGACCTCAGCATTTTAAATTTAATGCTCACAAGCATTCTGTGGGTATAGTATTATTACCCTAATTTTACAGATGGGACGACTAAGGTTGAGTGAAGCTAACTTTGTCTTGGCTGGTAGCAGGTAGGATCAGAACGCACCTCTATGGTTTAAGGTCCTAATCATTTACATTGTACTGCTTCTGACACATTCTGTCAACCAGCCAGTCTCTTGAGAGTGTAAGATTCAGAACTTTAAAAATACTACCATGATATGACTCCTCCATTCAACTGTGAGCCCTTTGATGACCCTATGAGGCAAGCAGTGCATGACAGTATTAATATTTTACGGATGAGAAAAATGATGCTCCTTAAAGTCAAGGTTCTTGTCAGAAATCGCAAAGCCAGTAAATGACACAGGCAGACATGATTTTAAGGTGGTTGTCTCTTTATAGCAGGGGTCCCCAACCCCCGTGCCTTGGACCAGTCAGTACCAGTCCCTGGCCTGTTAGGAACCGGCCCCCTAAGTAAGTTCGCCTGAGCTCCGCCTCCTGTCTCCGACCCCCACCCTCCCCGCCCCTTACCGAGTCCTCAGCGGGAGGTGAACGGCGGCAGGAAAGTGAAGCTCGCCTGAGCTCGGCCTCCTACACTGCCCCCGCCCCCCGAACTCCGCCTCCTGTCCCACTCCCCACCCCCTCCAGTCCGTGGAAAAACCGGTCCCTGGTGCCTAAAAGGTCGGGGACCAACGCTCTACAGAATGCTTTTTCTGGTACATCCTAAAATTCACAGAACTCCGGACTTTAAACGCACCGCCTAAACACTGCAAGTGGAATACGGCCGTAGGTGACTGCGCACGCGCACACTCAAGCTTGGCTCGGCCGAGACCGCGCCAGCCACGTGTTCCCAGGTGCCAACGCGGAGCAGAGCGCGAAGGCTAGGTACACGTAGACAAGCGCTGGCGAATGAGAACTGGCTCCTGCAGTGTCACGAGACTAGGCTTAGAGAACTACGCTTCCCAGAAGCAGCCTGTGGTGGACGCCTTGGCTACAGGATGTATTTCCGGAGAAGCAGGCGCCGCATAGGCTGCGGAGAGGAAGTGGGCGGTTCTAAGCTTCCAGCAGCTCGGCCTGTTCCCGTAGGATCGGTGAACGCCGCGATTGAGGTGGTGTGGGTTGTCTACTGAGCTTTCCCAAGCGTGAGGAGGCATGGCGGCTGCTTTTCGGAAGGCAGCTAAGTCCCGACAACGGGAACACCGAGAGCGAAGCCAGGTAGGATCGCATAGGCTCCACGAACGCCGGCTTATGACCCCACGTGCTTTCTCGCCCCATCCCCCTCTCTGCCTGCGGGTCCCGGTGTCTTCTGTGCTCAGATACTGCATTTAAATTAATGCAAGTATATGGTATTAACGCCGGCGTGCCTGGGGTGGAGCCACGGTCTCTGGAAGGCAGGGCCTTGTTCTCTCCCGGAAGGGCACGGGGATGATCAAAGCTATCTTGTAAGTTTTCACTCGGGTAATTAAAGGGGATACTGTGTATAAAGGGCTTAATTTCTGTGGAAGTTGAGGTCAAAGTTCATATAGCCAATAAGTGCGCCGACTGGAAGTGGCACTCACATCTAAAGGTGCTCAGCTCTGCTCGCTTGGGTAAAGGAGCTGTGACCGAAGAGACGGGTATTATAAATATGGTATCATCGTGGGCTTTTTGGACCATGATCTGCCACATATGCTTTTTGTGTATGTTTCACCGAGTAATGTTGGTGTTTTCCATCTCCATTATACAAATGAGGAAACTGAGGTCCAGAGAGCAAAGTGACTTGCCAGTCACAAACCATTCAGGCCAAAAAAACAATTGTAGGACTTTTCTGGAGGGTATGTGCGGGGAACATTGAGTGAAAAATCACGTAATGTATGCAGAATCAATTTATTCCACTTTTACACTTGTGAGACAAATTATGGGAATCAAATATCCAATCCAGAAGGGTCCGTAGAGATATCTGGTCTAGTTCCTTTTACAGATGGGAAATGAAGAGAGAAGGATGTGTCTGAAGTTGTGTCGTCAAACGATGGGGTGGAACTAAGGCCTCTTAACCACAGTTTAGTCTTCCTACTTAATAGCATTTATCAGACATTTACTGCCTACTTGGCTGTGTGCTCCGTGGTGTGCTGGGAGCAGTAGTGTAATTTGCCTTCTTGTTTGGCTCTATCTGTGGATTACTAAAAGTAATAGTAGCTAGAGGTGTTTACTTGCTCTATGCCAGAGCCAGATAAAGTACAAAATGCTGTCCTTTCATTATCTCATTTAACTCTTAACAGTGTTTGGAAGTAGGTGCTTATTGCGTTCTCTCATTTGCATATGGGGAAACTGAGGTTCAGATAGGTAAAGTAATTTGCCCAAAGACATACAGCTCTAGTTGGAAAGTGGCAAATCCAGGAATCAGACCAAGTGTTTAAAATCCAGAGGCTACTAAAAGATAAATGAAGAGGCAATTTTATGAGAGGTGACGCATAAAAGATGCCAAGTGAAGAATTTAGGTGGGAAGAGTAGAGTTGCTGAGAGAAAGCCTCGTGGTGAAGCTTGTTGGACTTGGAAGGCAATAATAGCTGCCACTTTTTGAGCACTGACTATGTGTTAGGTACAGCTCAACATGCTGTACAAGGATTATCTCATATAATCCTACAGCAATCCCTATGAGGTGGATGATATCCTCATTTTACAAATGAGGCATCTGCTGCTTCAAGAGATTTGAATAGTGCATCCAAAGTAACAGTCGTTAGTAGTTGATTTGGGTTAGCAGAGAAGACAGGGCTTTCGAGGCTGGTCAACAAGACACAGCTATGTCTGAAGAGGATTAGAGGATCTCTTTGGGAGAGGTGTGGAGAAGGCCATGCTGGAAGGCACACTGGTAAGCACATGGACAAGAGCACTCCCTATTTGGGTCAGGTTTGGACTTTATTCCATAGGTCCTTCACTGAGGCAGTGGGGAACTATGGAAGATACTCTGTATGGAGGGTGATGTGTAATTGTGTGAACAATCTGATGCAATGCCAGGTGTTTTTCTTTAATGGTGATGTACATTCAAGTGGACATGGCAGCTTTCAAGATTTCTGCCTCGTGATGTTGCCCTTGAGTTTTCTTTCTGCACTCTCTGTCAACTTCCCTTAGTCTGGTGTAATTAAAATAAAAATTATCAGGAGAGGTTTTGGGTGTTATTTTTAAATATTGAATTATTTATTGCATCACTTCAGGGATCAAAGATGAGAAAGGCGACTGTTAAAATTCCACCAAAATTATTATAAAAGTTTAAACAATAGAGAAGTGTATGCACTTCCTCAAAAGTCAAAAATTATCCAGAGCAGAAGAGGATGCAGTCCAGTGGGGAGGAGACGGGCACAGACTGGCCCCAGGTGGAATGGGCTCTCCTTTTAGCTTTCCCAGTTACTAGTTCTATGTTCTTGGCCAAGTCATTCTCTAAACCTTATTCCCCTTTGGAATATTGGGGTAAACATTTCTTTGTCTGCTTTACTTCCCATGATTGTTGTGGGGGTTAAATGAGATCATATTTAACGATCATAGCAGATTGCTTTGTAACAGAGTAAGTACTGAATAAATGTGGCTTATTATGATGATGTAGGCAAAAACATCTAGCACAGACCCTGGCGTATATTAAATGCTCAACAAATGGTAGCTCGTAGAAAGATATACCAAGGTATAATCCCTGTACTTTCCATTCTATCCAGGTGCTACAGAAAGTATGGTCTGTCATACTTGGTTTCCTCTCATACTTTGTACCAAAGGTACAATAAGAACAGTAAGCATATGCCAATCACCTGCTATGTGCCAAGCCATGTGCTGCCTCTGCCACTTACAGAATCTTATTTAATCCTTATGATAATCACGAGAAGTGGGTACTATGATTCTCATTTTATAGTTAGGAAACAGCAGCTCAGAGAAGGTAAATGACTTGCCCAAGGTCACAGATTGTTAAAGAGGTAAAACTTGGATTTCAGCCCAATTCTGCAGACTCTAAATTTAGCTCTCAGCACAGTTGCCTCCCTGTTACTATAATTTCCCTTCATAGTATTTTATAAACCCTTGGATTAAGTCTGTAGTAATTTTAGTACAACTGGCAACTGCTTGCTTAGTGCCGAGTCATTGTTGCTTCTCTCTGTCCTTAATAGGCCAAGAAACCTACTATGGCAGTGCTTGTGACCTCTCTGGCGTCCGCACTGTTCCTCTCATCCTTGGGCAGAGCCCAGCTGGGGGAGGGAAGGGAACAGGGTATCGAGTTGGCTCCAAGGACATGGGTTTACTTACCACTCCAGAGATGCTTCTTCCCTTCATGTCGTGAGGAAACTTAATGCTTCTTTTTTGTCTTCTAGCCTGGCTTTCGAAAACATCTGGGCCTGCTGGAGAAAAAGAAAGATTACAAACTTCGTGCAAAGTGAGTTCAATCTTTCTAGTAAAGATGCTGCCAAGAAAGCTTACAGCCTCCCTGCATTGCAGTTGAATTGCCTGAATGTCCTACAGGGGATAATTTCCTGCCATTGATAAAATGGCCAAAACTCTGGCAGCCTGTCAGATCCTTGTCTGTGACCCTAAACTTTCTGTATGTAGGCAGAGCATTATTTATTTAACTAGTTGCATTGTGAAATTTTTTATTATGTTGCTACAGATCATTTTCTCATAGTGGCTTTGATTTGCCCCTGCCTTGGTGTTTGAGCCAAAAACTGAGTCTTTTTTCTCTCCCTTTTCTTTATGTGCAAGATATAATCTAAAATTCCAGTTGTTGAGCCTCTTGCATCACTGTGTGTGTGGTGTGGAATGAAGAGATGTGAAAGATAGATTCATGAGACTGAGCGTGGGTGATAATGAACTCTGAAAACATTTTATAAAACAATTATCCCCATTCTTCTTCTTTTTTAGCGCTTTATTTGTAAAATACTCAAACTGCTTTATAATTATTTGTTAGCCATGCATGTCAGCTGAAGCCCATGGTACAGATGGTGGGCAGAAGATGGATTGCTCTGGGTCCCAGAGTCTTTAAGGCTAATAATAATAATAACTGAGGGCTGTTACTGGGCCAGGCAGTGTTGTAGGAGAGGTACAGTTTTTACACTCATTCCTCCCAACAACCTTCTGGGATACTACTGTTAACATACCCACTTTACAGAGTAAATGGGGATACAGAGTGGTTAACTAACTTATCCAAGGTTACTCAGCTGGCAGTGGTGGAGTCAAGGCTTGAACCCAGGTGTCTGGCTCCAGAGTCCATGGTTCTAGTCACTGTGCTGTACAGCACTGTGTGATTTCTGAATCTTATTTAGTCACTTGGTGCCTGCGCTTTCCTCAGAACCCAGTTTAAAAAAAAAAAAGATTTTATTTATTTTTAGAGGGGTAGGGAGAGAGAAAGAGAGGGAAACATCACTGTGTGGTTGCCTCTTGCACACCCCCTACTGGGGACCTGACCTGCAACCCAGGCATGTGCTCTGGCTGTGAATTGAACCAGCAACCCTTGGGTTTGCAGGCCTGCACTCAATCTACTGAGCCGCTCCAGCCAAGACAAGAACCCAGTTTTAATTTGTGCTTTGTTTTTGTTTCGCCTTGTAATGATATAAAGGGCACTAAAACACATGTGAGATAGGAACAGTTAGTTTCAGGCCGGATTGGGCCAGGAGAGGACCTACAGAGACAGGAGCTCAGCATTAGTGATGGTGGAGGGTGGATCAAATCATTGCTTTGGCTTTTTTGAGTTTCATTTTGTGTATACTTTAGATGCTTGTAAAGTGTGCTTGTTGTGTTTTTTTTTTTTTCCCTTCTTTTCACTACGAACTTTGTTTAACCTGCTTTTTAGTGACTACCGGAGAAAGCAAGAATACCTCAGAGCTCTCCGGAAGAAAGCTCTTGAAAAAAATCCAGATGAATTTTACTATAAAATGACTCGAGTTAAACTTCAGGTGGGTGTCTAATGGATCAGTTGGTGTTTTAAGCTTCAACATAATAAGTAAAGTAAGGATGGGGGAGGAGATGGAGGGAAAGAACGTTGGCCTTCATTTAGCCGCTCTCTCGAGTTGGTCCAGGTGCTCTTGGCCAGTGTCCTAGGCAAAGCTGCCCCTTCATGAGGAGCCTGCATTTCTGCCCCTGACTCTGAGTTGTCTTATGCCTGGAGCTGTTCTAAGAATGGATGATCAGAGGTGCTAAATTGACCGTGCACCTTGAGGCTTACCACACTGTATTGCTGTTGCATAAAGCATTTGGTTGTCTTCGTTCCAACAATGAACTGTGTCAACAACTTAATAATGGTTTTAATCTAATAGTTAATGCATTTTTCAAATTTGGATTTTTAGGATGGAGTTCATGTTATTAAGGAGACTAAGGAAGAAGTAACTCCAGAACAGCTGAAACTGATGAGAACTCAGGATGTCAAATATATAGAAATGAAAAGGGTTGCAGAAGCTAAGGTAACAACTGAAACTCTTTGTTCTAGTGTATTTTTGTTGGCTAGGAAGAGATATAAATTCATCAGGCTAAAGCTATACATTGATTTCTTCTCACATTTCCAATCTTAAAGTATGCTTAATTGTGAAAGTGATTTAGAAACATGGCAGAGTGGAAAGAGGTTAATGTGGCAAATGAGACAGACTTAATTTGAATTCTGGCTCTGCCATTTATTAGCCCCACGATTATGGACCAGTTAATCTCTGTGAAGCTCTTTCTTCATTTCTATCTCATTGGATTGTTGTAAGGATTAAATAAGTTTTGGATTACGCTACACCTAACGTGATTGGTGCTTGATAAATGTTACTGGTTCTTTCCTTTAAAAGAATGAAACAATTTCTTTGCTGGCTGGTGATAATGATGTGAAATGGTATAAATTTTGCAAATTCATTTCTAATATCCTAAAAGAACACAATTTAAAATAAGACCATATTCTGTATTCTAGAAAATTGAAAGACTAAAATCAGAGCTCCATCTGCTGGATTTCCAGGGGAAGCAACAAAATAAGCATGTGTTCTTTTTTGACACTAAAAAGGAAGGTATGAAATGTATAAAGGTTCCTGGGACAGTCTAGCATGTTCGTCTGTGTGGTCTGGTGTTAGAGACAGTGCCTTATGGATTGTCTTGACTTACAGTTGAACAGTTTGACGTTGCAACTCACCTTCGAACCGCCCCGGAGTTAGTGGACAGGGTCTTTAATAGACCCACGATAGAGACCTTGCAGAAGGAGAAAGTGAAAGGAGTTACTCATCAGACTCGATTGAAGGTAATTTTCTCTATTTTTCTTTTTTGCCACCGAATTTAATATAATTACTTGTGGAAAACTCATTAAATTCCCTTAGCAGGAGAGTTTGATGATGGGAATGGGAGTGGAGGAGAGTTTCTTGGTTTCTAAGATTGGCGTATGGGTCACATTGTGGCCAGGAGCTCAGGTTTTGGCCTTTTGTCCTGCATTTGAACCTGAGCTCTCATCCTGGGCTTTGTGTTTTTAACGCTTGTAACAAGTGCCAACAGTTTTTTCTTTTTCTTTTAAATGAATTTTAGACAGGGCAGGTTGGGATTGGGGAGAGAAAAACATTGATTTATTGTTTCACTTATTTATCCGTTCACTGGTTGCTTCTTGTATGTGCTCTGACCGGGGACCGAACCCACCTTGGTGTATTGGGATGATGCTGTAACCGACTGAGCTACCCAGTCAGGGCTAGGTGTCAACAGTTTTAAAATATGGAGGAAGAAGGGGGCACTGAAGATTAAGGGATCCGGTATACTTTGATATTGAACCTTTACCAGTGATGCACATATCAAAAAGTCTTTAATATGCATTTGTACCAGAAATTTTTATCTTATTTTTTAATCCGCATCTGAGGATATGTTTATTGACTTTAGAGAGAGGAACGGGGAGGTGAGAGAGAAACACTGATTGGCCGCCTGCTGTATGCACCCCTGCTGGAGAGCGAACCCACAGCCTTTTGGCGTGCGGGATGATGCTCCAACCGAGTGAGCCAGCCGGCCACGGCTGCACCGGATTTTGAATTGACTTTCCTTATGGTGTTTTCCATCACTGTAACTGGGCTTCTATCGAAGACATGCTTTTTCTCAAAGCCGTCTGGAGTTGAACTCTCACTTCTGACTGATTCATTTAGAAAAAATTCTGTGAATGTGTTTCAGTCAGACAGCTGTTCTATTTTGATTTGAATCATTTACACCGCATCAGCTTTGCTTCCAATGTTTAATTTCACAGCAGTTTCTCTAGCTCAGAGGCAGCTAAAACTTGCTTTAGTAATATAAATACCCCTAATTAGTTTGACTATATTGGGTAATCCCATAAATTTGACAGTCTGTGCAATAAAGTGAAAACAAAAGCTGTCTGAAACCACTGCTGTGAGACTGTTCCAGGATTAGGGAATTGTTTAAGTCTGAGGCCCAGTAATATCCCCCTCTGTGCAGATAACACTCCCAGCTGAGGGGCTGGCTGACTAGTGCTCTTGTGATAACCCTGTTTGCCAATTAGCTGTATTTTCAATGGGCTGTGTCACTGATATTTTTGAAGTATTGTGGTAGTCCCTAAGGAGATTAGTGTTCCCAATTTCTGTGTAGAATAGCTCACTAACGTACCTTTTGAGAAACTGGAAAAGTTTGCATCTTACCATTTTTGTCTGGTAGTGTTGTTTGTTTTAATGGTTGCGTTTAAGGCAGAATTGTTTTTATTAAGAGACTGCTGGTGGGTGGATAGCAAAGGAATGTTCAGTCTGTAAGTTGGAGGTGGGTGGGCAATCCATAAATGGGCTTTAGGAAGTCTATTCACGCCCTCGTCCCACACTGAAATTTTGAGTAAATAGGTATGTGTGTGTGTGCAAATTTAGATCGTTTAGTTTTGCCTTTCTCAACAGCGGTTCGACGAGAGAATAAGCTCTACAAATTTGTATGCACGTATGTACATTTATTTCAAGAGATAATCCAAAACTTTCATCAGTTTCTCAGAGCTTTACAATTTCCCCCAAATTGAAGGACTAGTGGTCTTGGAGGAGTCATCAGCAGTGAGAAATCTCAGGTCACTTCTGCTGAAAAGGCCTTCCTGTAGTCCGTGGTTCTCAGACACCAGCACACTTCGCCTGGTGCTCTTCTCTCTTCCTTTACTCGCTGTGTGTAGGGTTTCCAGTACGGGTCCATTTCTGCAGCGCCTTAGGTAACCGTACACTCACATGAAGGTTAAAGCAGCTTAGTGTAGTAGTGGAAAGATTCCTGAGGACTGCGAGACTGTCCTGACTCTGCTCCAGGTGAACCATGTGTCTGGGGCAAGTTTCCAAGGTTCCGTTCAGCTCTAAAAGGTCAGTTCCTAAAATTGACAACTTTATAGTATCATTACTTGATAGTAACTTACAGTACTGTTGATTCTGGACTAACGAGGGAGTTGATAAAGCCATTTACGCATTGGGGCTTAAGTGGATTAAGAAACGGTTTGTTACTCGTTTTTTATCTTAAGTGTTTTATTGAAAATGTGTCTCCTCTGCAGCGGATAGCTCAAGAAAGGCAAAAGCAGTACAACTGCCTGACACAGCGGATTGAACGCGAGAAGAAATTGTTTGTTATTGCACAGAAAATTCAAACACGCAAAGATCTTCTGGTAAGGAGAGAGAGCCTGCGGCCTTCATTTCCCCCGCCCCTTGTAAAGGTCTTAACTGAGACTGGATTTCAGCTGTGTGTAAATCAGCCCCAGTGAAAATGTCTGCTCCTTAGGGGCAGTGGTTTGAGCCCGTGTCTGTTACTCTGACAATGTTGAAATGTGCCTTGATTAAGAAGGTAATAAGAGTCTTATTAGTCAGTGCTTTGGAACAGCAAAGGGTAGGATCGGGTGGCATATGAACTTTATAGCTTATGAGCAGCTATCTTTAACATTTAAACAGGTTAACAAAACAGTGCATGTCACTCATTGGTGTCTAAAAATAGGCAACATTGTGTAGATAAATAACAGAGCTGAGGAATATACAATGCCCCTTCCATATTAGGATCCCTCTAAATGTCAGATTCTTCAGCTTTGCAGATCATTTAAGGTGTGCCTTTCTCATCTGGGGTTCATGAGAGAATAAACTCTACCAAAAAAAAAAAAAAAAAAAAGATTTGATTAGTTTCTTCTCAGTTTTCTCAAGAATCTCCACACACTAGTGCTGTCGTCGATTCCCAGGGGAGAAGCTGCTTCTGCGCATCCTGGGGATGCCGTGGGCTGGCTGGGCTTTGTCTCTCCTGCACTTGAGAAGGGCTGGAGGAGGGGTTTCCTAATAAGTAGTCTCTGAACTTTCCTATTTTACAAAACCGTCTCCTACTTCCTACTTCCTGGTAACCTTTTTATTCTTTTACAGGATAAAACTCAGAAGGTGAAGGTAAAGAAAGAAACGGTGAACTCCCCAGCTATTTACAAATTTCAGAGTCGTCGAAAACGTTGAGTGTTCTATAAGCCTTGTCATTCCATGTGGGAAAGAATTCCATGTTCTTTTATTCCAATGATTTCAAATTCCATTAGTGTAAATGACATTGTTTTCTTGTTTGTAATTATAATTTATTGCAGATCTGACATTTGATATAAACAACATTAAAGCCCCTTCCCCACTCTTTCTGTTTTTGGGTTGTGAAATTAGTCTTGTTTTTATATACTTACTTTTTTTCATTATGAAAGTTATATAATCTCATTAAAACAAATTTGGGGAATAAATGAGTTCATTCATAATCCCAGTGCTTATTCAAGAACAACAGATAGTTATTGCATACTTACAGTGCTGGGATCCAGGACAGTGGAGGTGAACAGTACATGAGCATTCTGGCTTATGTTCATTTTGTAAAGGTATGCACTGAATTTTGTGTATGTTTTTGTGTTTTGTAGTTGTAAATATAGTAAACAATTTTATACTGTAGTTTTTTCACTTAAATCATTTGCTCTTATCCATTTGTTACATCACAAAATTTTTAAAAAGCAATAAATGTTCATAGTAAAAATTAAAATATTCTTTTTGTTTGCATAATGTTTTATCCAGTGGATGGACTGATTTTACCCTCATTCATTCTACATTTTTGGATATTCAGGTGGCTTCATGAGTTAGCCAAGGAGGAATTTTTTTTCTCCCACACTTTACAGCTGCAGATAGAAACCCTTGGGAACTAGGAACCCACCCACCTATTCTCTATTGAAGTTCAAATCTGAACAGAACTTGCTCTCTGCTCCTGGCCTCTGCACTCCGGGCCAGTTCATGAATTCAAGGCTGTAAGCGGCTTGCGACAGCCCTGCTTTGCCTTAGAGAGGTGGACCCCAGAGTGTGTGGCAGGTTTCTTTTCTCAGAGACCTGCACTTTCCTTGCCCATATAGGGATGGTAGGCCAGGGTGGTTAGGGCAGAACTGAGCATGCCCAGAGCAAATGTGGGTGAAGCAGGGTTTATACCTCGACCTCCTGGGGTGGGGGGCGGGCAGCTGTATATGGATTTTTTTTCTTAAGATTTTATTTTTAGAGAGAAGGGAAGGGAAGGAGAAAGAGGGAGAGATAAATTAATGTGTGTTTGCCTCTCACGTGCCCCCTACTGGGGACCTGGCCCACAACCCAGGTTTATGCCCTGGCTGGGAATTGAACCAGCAACCCTTTGGTTAACAGGCCGGCGCTCAATCCACTGAGCCACACCAGCCAGGGCACGGATTTTAATAATTGGAAAAAAAACCCCAAAACATTAAAACTTAAGTTCCCATGACTGCTAGGTACAAAGCCTGAAATGAAAGCCTGCTGTTACCTCATATTACATACAGTGGGATATAGGTCTGGGGGCCCTGGAAAATAGGAAGGAGGGCCAGAGGAATGGAAGCCCGAAGCGTTAGCCTTCAGGAAGTACGTACTTCCAGCCTGCTTCTGATCTCCCTCCTGGGGAGGTGCCAGATACACCAAATACACGGTGAGTCTAATGACAAGGGACTTGAGTCCTAGCCAGGGGAGGAACTCACCACATAGATGTTGGACAGGAGTGAGCAGGCCAGTCAGCAACCTGTTCTGGGACAAAGTGGCTTGATCGCTGCCCTTACTGTCCCTTGCCTCCGTGGGTTAGGAAGGTGGGGGATGGTGGGGTATTTACCTAGATGCCTTCTTAAGCACACACCCACACAAAGGTACACTTTCTAGGCTTTCACGTTAGTAGATGGCACAAGGCACATGCTACTCAGGCCTCACAAAGAGGTGCGTGCACATCCACGTACCCTCTGGTAAGTGAACACACCACCGGGGTTTCAATGTGGAGGTTACACTCACACAAGTCCTTATGTGATAGGTAGGTACCCCTTGTGCATGAAGAGGCATGTGCACAGGCTAAAGGGAGCTGGAAAGCCTATCCTCTTGGAGTAGCATAATTTCTAGGTTGGAGATAATCAGAACCATAGGGGATAAAGCCAGATGTCAAACTACTGTCACACCCACGGCCGTCTCTGAGGCCCACACATTGTAAGGGAAGAGATTGGCTGTCCCCTGTGAATAACCAGAGACATGGGCTCCAGCTTCAAGGAGCCTGGAGTCCTGAAAATAGGCCAGGGCCTCCATGGCTTTGGTGTTTAGTGGGACCTCAGACTCTTGGCTCCTGGCTTGGTTCCTTAGGATCTACCCTCCGGGCACAGGGGTGGTTTGGGCTCTTGGCCTCCTGCCCCAGCTGTTTGTGCCAAGGGGAATGTGGGCAGCCTGCAGAGATGGGAGCCTTTCTGTGAGTCAGAGCTTGTGTGGTTCAGGTCTCTTGTGCAACCCTAGTCTCCAAAGCAGCAACTGACTGGATGACATGGAACCTCCCTCCCCCACCTCCTGTCTCCCCAGCAGAGACTTGGTCCATTTCCACAGCTTAGACCCCTTCTAACCAAAGCAGGAGAGGCCCGAGCCCTAGCTTAATTCCTGAATAAAATCCTTTTCTGACTAGAGAACTGATTCCTGGTGACAGGGTGGGAAAGGGCCCAGTAGGTGGAGCTGCTGCCCCTTCTCTGGGGTTAGCTCACGCCTGCCTGCCGCTGTCCACCCGACTTAGCGTTAGCACACCGCTTCTGTCCGAGAGCATCCTGTACTCCATCGGTGCTTCGTGTGCATTAGTTTATTGGATTTAATGCCAGGGGAGAGCTCTTGTTAAAAAGATTTTTCTCCCGCCCCTGCTCCCCCACCTGGAGGTTAGTTTGGCCCCGAGACAAGGACTGGGCAGGAAAGGGCTTTCCCCTTACATTTCTAGTGAGGACCATAGACGAAATGTCTTGGAGTCCCAGGTTGTCCGGAGGGTGGTTCCACCAAGACGTGGCCGGGGTCTCCCCGTGTGCGATGCCGAGTGTCTGAAGCTGGCTGCAGGGCAGCGAGCAGTTAGAGCTGCACGTCTCCCAGCAGGGAAGGCAGCCAGCAGACCTGTGGGGGCCGGTGAGGCCAGGGCCTGTCGGGACTTGAAAGAGTGAGGCAAGTGGGTGTATGGCGCTGGCCTCCGTTCCTCCTCAAGCTCTCCCAGGGTGTCAGTTCACAGAGCCTTGTGCCCAGGGTGTCGGGGGAGGGGGGGGGCAAAGCTTGGGTGGGAGCCCTGGCCCGGGGCCCCAGGTGAGTGGAGGGATTGGGGGCGGGCCTGAAATGCTGTCTTGGGGCTGAGCTGGCAGGTTTCTTGGGCTCGTGCAGCTGCCTCCTGGGGTCACAGGGTGCACTCTCTCTTGCCAGTCATGTCACGGGGCCTCCCCGCTGGCAGGCTCCCACCCAGCAACATGGGTCTGTCTCAGCAGAAAGTGCTGGGAAGGATCAGAGAGAAGTTACGAAACCCCAGAAGGGCTGGGCTTCCTTTCCCAAGCCCACCACTTCGAGTTAGGAGGCTGAGAGACTGCTCAGCTCATGCTTCCGCCTGGTCTTTCCTAAACAGCTCTGGTCAAAGGAAAGAAACCTCTCCTGCTTCTTCAGGCTCTCGAGAAGCTGCATCCTTGTTCTTCCTGGTTCCATCATCATTACCTTTGGGAAGTGCTGTCTAATCCGTCTGTCTCCTAACCAAAGTGTGTACCTGCTTCTCCCTGTCCAGTCTCTGCAATGGGAGGGGAGCGGCCTGTTGGGAGCCAGGGCAGTAGATCAGTCCTGGGCGCCTTGCTTCTGGGCTGGTGCAGACAAAGCCAAGGGCCTGGCTATTTCCAGCCAAGAGGAGTGTACCTGGGGACTGTGTTTGGGGTGAAAAGGAGGGTGGGGAGGAAGCCCTCTCTTTTCCTCCTGCCGTCTGTCACCTGACAGCCATGCTCAGATTGTAAGTGTTAATGAAATTACGGTGCCCCGGAGGCACCTGGGCAGCACCCCCCGCCCCCCCCAGAATCAGCCTGACTCATTTACAGCTTTCTCCTAGTTACCCCAAAGGCTCTGAGGTGACAAATGTGGGGGGGTGGTTTCAGGTTTCATGTTTTCACATTACTGGGTGGAAAAAAAAACCTTTCCAAACCAAAAAAAAACAGCTTCTACAGCAGAAAGAGCATGTCCCGAGAGCACTGAAAATTTCCCCATCCTCTCTCCTCAGCTGCTCTGCCACAGACCAGACAGACCACTGCTGGAGGGGTGTTGGGGACAGCCCCTTTGGAGGTGGCAGCACTTGCCTTCCTGCTTAAAGGCAGGGGAGGACCTTTGCAGGGCCCTCTAGCTCTGGAGCCTGAGGGCCCTCAGTGGCCCCAGGAATGGATTGCCAGTGGCCTGGCACAGTCAGCTCAGGATGGACAGTGGCCTGGGAAGAAACCAATTTCATCCCAGGAGGTCGGGGGCAAGTGTCCCTTAGAGAGGGTTCTTTAGGTAGAGCGGTAGGTGGGAAGGTGGCCTGGTCCATCTGGCACATGGAGATGTGCCCCCTCCTGTTACTGGCTGGTGGTAGCATTATAAACCACCCCCACTCCCTACAGGGGCAGATGGCCTCCATGGCAGATGGAGACTAGGCCGCCAGTGGCTGGTTGAGCTTTCTGGTTTCACGCTGGCCTCCCGGGCAAATAAGACAATCCAGAGGGGCAGTGACAGGGCCGTGTGCGTATATGCGCGCACGTGTGTCGAGACTGAGTCCTGGCCTTATTGTGCCATTTTTGGAGGGATAGTAAAGAAGGAACCCCTGATGGAGTCAGTGGATCTTCGGGGCACATCTAAGTTTGTCATGTAGGGGTGGCAGGTGCTCTGGGCCCTGACACTGCCCACCTGCCACGGCTCCTGAAGCTGCCCCAGTTTGTTCTCCAGGGAAGGGGATAGTCCCCAGGTCGGGAGTCTCTGCCCAAGCTGGATCCTGGTGAGCTTGATGCAGACCCCTTGCCACGTCGGGGGAGCTCGGGGCCTGGACAGCGGCTCCTCCCAGAGGACGCTCCGTTTGTTATGCGCTCGGGCTCCCTCACTGCGCAGGCAGGCAGCGGCCTTCATTAGCAGAGGAGCTGGGGTCTGTTTTGGCTGCCTCATCAGCATCAGTGAACTGCGTCCCTGCGAGATTTGATACAATTTAATTAACCTAATTAAAAGCTCTGATTGCAGAGATGATTGGGGTAGCGCCAGCAGCGACTGCATATTTATAATGAGCTGCAAGGTGTGGGACCGCAGCCAAACGCCACGCATCCTAATGAGCGGGAGCTGGGAGCCAGGAGCCAGGGAGCCAGGGAGCGGGAGAGGGAACGTTTATTTTTGGCAACAATGCCCAGTTCCTCCCTGCCAGGGAGTCAGAGACCCAGGGAGCAGAGACGGACCTGCCCGCTGAGTTCTTCCAAGCAAGGTGGAAGCAGGAACGACTGCATGCTCCCCACGGATTCTTGTGCCTTTGGACGTCCACCTGGGCTCACGGTGCCCGTGTTCTCCGCCTGCAGAGTTGGGGCCGGGGCCCCAGCGATGCACTTTTCCCACCCCTCTCCACCTTTGGGAGTCCAGGGGCTGCCTTCTGGAGTAGGAGCCCTGGTATGAGGAAACAGCCCAGTAGAACCACCCTGATTTCAAGACTCCCAGGTCCCTGGGCTGTTGCCTTGCCAAGCTGAAAGGCTGGGTGGGGTCAGAAAAGGGGCCAGGATGTCCGAGGGACCCTTGTGAGGCTCCTGGGCCTGGAGCAGAAATGGGAGAGATGGACCTCCTGCTCATCCCGGAGCCCGTCTCCTGTATCTCTCCTGATGGCCCTGCCTAGAGAGGGCCACCTTCTGCGGACTCTCTTCTCCTCTCCCACTCCCTCTGCCTGGGGAGTCTTGGTTTGTCTGACTAAGCGTTTCCGCTGTAAATCACATCTAATAATAACGAGAGTGAGAGCTGTGGCAGAGATGCTGTGGGTGAAGGGGGCACTGGTGAGAAGGGGCATGCAGCCCAGGTGCAGAGGGGTGTGAGGTGGGGAGGGAGCCCCGGGTTGGCAGGAATGAGGGCTGGGCTCTGGAAGCCACCCTCAGAGGCCTTGGAGGAAGAAGGCGGGAGCAGACCCTCCCTCCCACCACCCATGCTCCGAGCTGGTGTAGGTCATGAGCTGTCTTGCTGGCCTAGCCCCCCAGTGCTCCGAGTGCTGCCAGGACAAGATGAGATTTGTCCCCAGCCCACCTTGCAGAGCTGCAGCTGCTTAGCTCCCTTATCAATCTTCTCTGTGGGTTTAATCATCTCTCTGTCACCCTGCTGGGGCAGCCCTCCCCGTAGCGGAGCCCCGGCTTTCCTCCAACCCTCCTCCCCCAGACACAACCATCTTTCCCCACCTGACTTCTCTTGTGGGAGACAGAGGGTGGGTCAGGCTGGCTTGGCCCCAGGTTGAGTGTCAGTGGCGGGGGTGGGGGAGTCCCTGTTTTTGAAAGGAATAAGTATGAATTAGGGATGGGTGGAAGTGGCACTGGCAGAGAATCGGTCCTAGCTGGATCCTTAAGATCTTTGACTCTACTCCAGGTTGGGTGGGACAGGGCCTAGAGAATGGCCATGGGAGCCATCAGCCCAGACTCAGGAGACTGTAGGGGAGGGGCTGTATCCATCCCTTCCTTCCTCCTCCCTTCTGCCGCTCCTTGGGGACTGTGTACATCCATGGCCACCCATCCATCCAGCTCTGGCCTCCTTCCCTGGGTGTGTCCTATGGGGCCAGGGGCCTGTGGGCAGGACCCATGAGCCCACAGCTTTGCATGCATCTTGGGAAAGAGGGTGTCCAGGAGTCAATGGAGCCTGTGTTGTGGTCCAGGCTGGGAGCCAGGGTGCAAGGGGCTCTGGGGCCCATCCCAGCACTGACGTGCAAGATGACCTTAAGGGCAACTCTTCGACCCTCTCTGCTTTGCTCTCTTTCCCCTCCAGAGCATTTGGGGAATGGGCAGGGGTGGCTGACATGGGATGGTATATGTGCCCCTCAGAGGGAACATGAAAAAGCAGGTCTTGCCTCTCCTTGCTCTCACCCCGGGCACTCTCAATGCGAGTGGAAAGCTGCTCTTTCCCATTTTTCAGAAGGGGATGGAAAGTCCCAAAGAGGGATAGGATCGAGCTGAGCCTCACCCAGCTCGTTCTCAAGGTAGGACTGAGAGACCCCCTCAGAAGGTCCCTTAAGGCCCAGGGACCATGGGGGCGCTGACTAGCCTTGGGCCGGAGGGAGCTTGTTCCCTTCAGCACAAGGCTGGGCTCTGGAGCACAATGGTGTGTTGATGAGGCTTTGGTCCTGGTCTCACATGACCCCACGGGGGTGGATGGATTGCACGTGGCTGAGCCGCCTGGGCTGACCTTTGGTTGCTGGCTAGGGAAGAGAGGAAGCCATGGAGCTCTCCTGCCCACTCAATGCCCTGGGCACCCTGCCACCCCCGCCCCAGGAACTGCCCTCTGGGCACACACCCTCTGTCTTCGCCCACCTTCTTTTAGTCCTTCCCTTCCCTCCGCTGTGTGTGAATATGTGTGTATACTGTGTGTATATGTATGTCTGGGTGAGTGTTAGAAAGGAGGCGCCCAGAAGTTGAGGACAGTGAGAGAAGAAACTCCCTTTGTCGGTTCTTTCTAATCAAGGATGAACTTAGTTTCTTCCATTGTAGGGACACTGCCAGGGCAGGGCCACAGTGTGTGCGCGTGTGTGTCTATGTGTGTCCACGGGCAGGCATGTATACGTGTGCACATTAGAGAGCTACACCTCCTGCGGTGCCTTGTCCTGTGACCCATGTTCTCCTCTGGTGGGAGGGGGTGACTTCCATGGTCAGCATCTTCCAACTTGACCTGGAGCCAAGCACCCTCTCTGGCACAGGGCCAGAGTGTCACTTTCAAAAGGAAAAGGACAACTTTTTGAGGTTGTGTTATTATTGTAATCAATTGAATTAACTAAAAATTACCATTCGGTGAGGAAGCAAGACGTGTGTGTGTGCACATGCATGCACATGCACAGTGGGAGTTACATACAAACATGGGCCCACAGAAGGCAAGTCAAGATAGAGACAGGGCTATATTCATAGGCACGTCAATGATTCTTTCTTTAAAAAGTTTGTTAAAAATTTATTGATTTTAGAGATAGAGAGAGAGAGAATCGATCTGTTGTCCCACTTATTTATGCACTCATTGGTTGCTTCTTGTATGTGTGCTGACCAGGGATTGAACCTGCAACCTTAGCCCTTTGGGACAAGGCTCAAACCAACTGAGTTACCCGACCAGGGCCTAATGATTCTTTTTTTGATTTTATTTATTTTAATTAATTAATTAATTAATTATTAGACAGAGGGGAGAAATAGAGGGAGAGAAACATTAATGTGTGGTTGCCTCTCACATGGGACCTGGCCAGCAACTCAGGCATATATTCTGGCTGGGAATCGAACCTGCGACCCATTGGTTCACAAGCTGGCACTCAGTCCTCTGAGCCACACTAGCCGGGGCAGGGCCCCATGATTCTTAAAGGGGGTAATTGGTCCTGCCTCCTATTCCTCACCAAGATACTAAATAGCAAAGGGGGTTATCTCAAAAGAATCTTTCCCTGGAGCGCCCTGGGGGTTGAGGACTAGGACCTCTGAGATGGGGCAAGCTGGTACAAATGAGTTGCTACAGCACTTTCAAAGTGTGTCCATGGCCTGACTTTGCTGCGTACCATCATGACAAACGTTACATGAAGATTTTTCATGAATTTTTTTCTTGGAAGCCCATACAATTTTTTCGCCAGTGCTAGTCACCCATACAGCCTGTGGTGGCCCTGGGAGTAGGTAGAGGGAAGTTAAATTCCCAGACCTGGGGTTGGATGGGGGTGGGATGCCCAGGCGGCGGCATGGGGAGGCCTGCGGGTGAGAAGGGGACAGAATGTATGAGCTCGGACTTAGTCTCCAGGCACCTCCCAAATTAATAGCTTTGAGTGGTTTGATTGAGGAGTATTTTTGGACAATCCCCGTTTCCTCCCCAAATATAGTCCTATTAACCCCATTGGATGCTGGGAGAGAGTACAGGAATGGTCCTTAGCATTGAAAGAGAAGGACGGAGCCTGGCGGGGCTGGGATGGAGATTGGGGCTGAGGGTGGCAGGAGGTGGGTGGGGGGCTGGAGCTGGGGCTGGAGCTGAGGTTTGAAGCTGCAGCAGAGTTAAGCATGATCTGAAGAGGGGTTGTTGGAGGTTGGGTTGGCAGGGCATCTCTCTCAGTCTTGACAGGATTCTGAGAAGCCTATTTTTGGAGTCCAATAAAGAGAATGTTTGGTGTCTGCTCTCGCCTGGAAGCAGCAGGACAGGTCCCCTCCCCCTGCTCCCCTCAGCTGAGCAGAGTCATACATCACCAAGGGGCCGGGACTCCCTAGATGTATTGCCCTAATACGTCGCTATAGCAACCCCATTCTAATCCTGCATTATTCTAATGTGGTCCCCCTCCCCACTGTGATGTATAGCTCGGGTCTCAGAGCTCCAAGGCCCCTTCTCTGAGTCTGCTCCCAGTATCCCAGGGATGGGTGGGCTGGAGCCCAGCTTGGCTTCCTTGGGTCCCATCTTGCTTCTTCTCACCCTGTGCACGGGATTCTTTGTGAGGCTGTGTGTGGAGGTGGGGTCTGGCCCACCGGCCCACCAGCCAGCCTGCCCGCCCAGGGAAGGGAAGCAGCAGGCCATGTGTCCTGGCCCTGGCACACGAGCGCCTGACGTCCCGACCCACGCCAGCCTGCCTGGCCTGGGGACCTGAGGCCTTGGGGTTGGGGGCCAGGGCAGGACAATGGCTGCATTCCGGCTGTCAGCCACAGGCCCCCATTGTTCCTGTGGACACTGCTTGCTTGAGGGCCGCGATTCTGGCCCTCACCCCGCAGGGGGCGTAGGATGCTCCCTGGACCACTCCCCCAGGGGACCATAGAGGGGTGATTCATGGGGTGGCCAGGGCAAAGCAAGCCCCAGCTGTGCCCAGATTCTGGGGGGCGGGAGGGGGAGGTGACTGAGGGTTGTTTGTGTCAGGGGAGGGAGGGTTGAATAGCCAGAGGACTCAGGGCCCTGGACACCAACCACGTCATCTCCTACCCCTCCTTGTGTGTGGGCTGGTCAGAGAGGCTCCATTGTCAGAGGGGCAGGCCCACCCAGGCTGGAAGGGATTTGAGAATCAAGAGGGGCCATCTCAGAGCTGGGAGGACCCATAGACCACTACTCACACTGCACTGGCGGGGAAATAGAGTTCTAGAGAACGGCAGGGATGTGCTCAAGCTTACACAGCCCGTGGGGACAGGTCTGGGACCCCACAGTTCCCCACATCTCCCCAGTGCTGAGATGCTGCTGCCATTTCTGGCCGGAAAAAGACCGAGTCCCAGTGGTGATCTTCAGTCTCAGCAGAAGTTACGCTCATAGGCTCTTTCCTCTCCCTGGCTTCCTTTGAAGTCCCTCCAGTCCAGGTCGGCACCTGGCATCTCAGGAGTGAGAAGTTAGCGTTAAGGGCAGTCTTAGGGCCATGCGGAGGCCATAGCGACTACATCTTCCGGAAGGCCCTGGAGAAACGAGCGGGGCGCGGAGGTTCCCAGTGCTCTGACCCACAAGAGTCATAGATATAACAATAGACTTCATTGTTTCCTCCCAAACAATGGTCCCACTAGGGCCCTCACATGCCTACCCTATGTGACTGAGAGGTAGGGAGGGGAAGAAGCTAATCTAGGAGGGTTTTAAGGACGAGGGAGTAATCTTTTTTATGCCTGTGTCCCCGCTGCTTGACATAGAGACTGATTGTTCAACTTGATGGTTGGATGAGGGGATGGACGGTGGGTTGTTGAAGAGGTAGCTGAGGGTTGCATGGATGAATGGAGGGGTGGATGGGTGAGCAGATGCATGAATGAATGGTTGTATGGATGGGTGGGTGGGTTGATGAATGGAAAAATGGATGGATGTAGGATGGACAGATGGATGTTTAAATGAGGGAATGGCCATATATCGAGGTCGAGGGATGACAGATGACCCAAGTTGGGTGATGCTAGGTATGAACCGTGGAACTGTGGAGTAAGGACTGGACCCAGGTAACTGACCTCCCCCTGCCACCCCATCCCCCAAAGCCAGAATGCCTGTAGCATGGTTTGGTGGTCAGTCTTGGGGTGGGGGTACAGTAGAATCAGGAGTTGGTACCTGCAGGAATCTACAGTCAGACTTAGTCTCATATTAGGTGGCTCCACGGGGTCTAGAACTTTGACCTTGAGTTGAATCTTCTGTGCTGAGGTCAAAGGAGGGGGTAGAAGCCCACTGGTGGAAGTTCCTGAGCAGGGCAGGAAGAGGCATGAAGGTTCAGGAAGGGGGAGCGAGTGGGATCTGAGGGCACCAGGGCTGAGTGATTTTGCCTCTATGGGATTAGGCCCTGAGCCTTTGAGGCAAACCCCTACTTGTTCTTCATGACCCAGCCTGGTACCACCATCTATAAGGCTTCCCTTGACTCTCTGGGTACTGTTTCCCCAGAATCCAGCACAGAGCCTTGGGAGAGGCTCAGTGTACGTTACTGGGGACATGGGGTTGCCACAAAGAGGCAGGAGTGAGGAAGAGGTTAGAGGACTGCACCTGTCACTAATTTTCTTGGTCATTTTGGACGAGTCCCTCAACCTCCTTGGGCCTCCATTCCCTCATCTGTGAACTGGGGATGGACAGCTTGAACTTTCCAGAGTGGTTTTGAGAATGAAGAGAAATAATCCTGGGGGGCAGGGAGAGGCAATAGGTATTATTTTTCTGCACTGCTTCAGCCCAGCAATAATATAATGATATGTGTCGTACATATAGAATTAATTTTACAGCTAACATTTAACGTGTACTTACAATCTGCCAGATTCTCTCGTGTTTACGTACATCACCGCTCATCTAATCCTTACAGCAGTCCTACTAGGCAGGTACTATCTTTATTTTATGTTGACAGATGAGGAGACTGAGGTATGGCAAGCATTAAGTAGTTTGCCCCAGGTCCCATGAGTAGTGGGTGGCGCGGCCATGATGAAAGCCCAGGCAGGTGCCAGGACCCACATTCTCAGCTACTATATGGGTTACTCAGTATGCAGCACTCTACATAGATACATCAGGAGGGCTTACTGACCTTCTTGGTGACCCCAGGCAAGTCAGCCAACTTCCTTGAGCCTCATGGGATTTACCTAATGGCAGCATGGTAGGGGGTGGGGGGGGCACAGATCCTAGCCAATTAGTTCCAACACCCTTGGTCTGCAGCTTCTCTGCCTGGCCCAGTCCTGGGTTCTGGAACCTCCTCTGCTTTGTGCACATACCCCCAGCACCGGACACTGCTGTTCACCTCAGTGGGGAGTATAAAAAGAACATTGTCCCAGGAGTCAGGTAAAAAGGGTTTTATCCCAGGTTCTATCATTATCTAGTTTTGCTGCTCTGCACAGGTCATGAAACTGCTCTGGGCACCAGTGTTCTTATTTGCAAGGTAGGAATAACTAAATGTGAGATAATGAAAATAAAGAATAAAATAAGTGGTGGATATGTGCTACATCTGCGTGACTTGGACAGAGCAGGGTCTCTGGTAAAAGTACATTATATTTTGGTTTTCTTCCCTGTTCACTTATTTTTGTATGATGCCCTGCCCAGGCCCCACAGTCAAACAGCTTTCATCCATTCATCACCTACTTATGCTAAGCACTCTATGTACATCCTCCCACTTAACTTTCAAAATAGCTCTATGATCTGGGAACTGCCATGGTCACTGTATTAGGAAACTGAGGCAAGAAAGGGTAAGTATCTGGCCTAAAGTTGTGCAGCGAACAGGAAGTGGAGCCAGGATCTGTACCTGGGTCTGCCTGGTCTCACAGCCCTTGCATTTCACTATTCAGCTCTCTGTCTCTCTCTAAGACATGAAGAGCTTCCCTGGGGACTTCGATGACAATGGGAGAAGACAGGTGAGCCACAGTGGCTGGAGCAGGCCTTCTTGGAGGGTCAGGTCTGTCTGGGAGCTGCTGGGGTCAACTCTAGCAGCTTTCGCGCGGAGGGAGCACTTCTTCCTCCCCGGGCCAGCCAGCCCCAGGGACAGGCCAAGGACGGGGACACTTTCCCACCCTAGGCAAGGGTAACAGTAGCAGTGCAGGGTCCAGGTCTGCTCCTATTCAAGAGCTGAATAAACTGGAGCCTTTGAAGAAGGATTTCTGAAAAGCCATCAAGAGTGAATCATTGACTTAGGGAGGCGATGAATCAACGGGGAGTTCATAAAACGGCAAATGAACCGGGTGTGAGAACGACAGAGCCACTGCTATTCCCCAGAACCCTCTGGGGACGGAGAGCCGAGAGAAAAGAAATAAAAATAACACGGGCCTTAACGCCTGCTACAGACCTGAGTCAGCCCCTCCTTCCATGTGGAAAGACAGAGGGGACAGAGGGATGAGACCCACTGGTGGGTGAAGCGGGGCAGAGGGAGGCTCCCTGGGTCCAGGCTGCAGGTGCAATTAGCAAACGCTTTTCCCCCTTCTTTTCAGAAGCCCTCACAAGAAAGAACACTGATTTTGACGAACACCCAAAATAATGTGAGATCAGGCACTATGCATTATGCATGAGGTCTGATTTAACATGAACATTATTTCTTGTGTACGAGACCATATGCCTCCGTGCTGTCTCTGCAGCCTAATAATACCCAGACCCACCCTGGTCAGGCTCAGCCGGAGACACATCCTCTGGGTGCACGTGTGTGGGGGGCTTGAGATACAGCCCTCCCGGTACTAAGCTCATCTGAGGGGAGTCCTTTCAGATGACCTGGGGGCGGGTCATGCCCCTGGAAAAACACCAGGGGACGGGGGTGGGGGGTGTGTAACTGTGCGAAAGTGCCAGTGTGAGAGAGGGAGAGAGAGAGAGAGAGAGAGAGAAAGAGAGAGAGGGAGAGAGAGAGACATCAGGAGCCCGTGACTAAGTGATGCTGGGTTCATCACGTGGTGATGTGGGGACATGTGAGTAGCTGAGGTTTTCCTGCACAAGAGGAATGATGGCAGGAACGGATAGATCTAATTGCTGTGTGTGTTTGTATATATACACGCATATGTATGTGTGGGGGTGTGTGTTTAAAAAATAAGATCACACATACATACAAACACACAGCCTAACTTTAATTATCTGAAGGGAGCAGGAGAGAGCTGGGAGGAGCTGGGAACAATGATGGGCAGAGATGTGTTTGGAAAGCGCTTTGTGGGGTAAGTGCTTGGAAATCCTGAGAGTAGGGGGACCCTGACAAATGCTGCAAAGGACGACTGTGTGTGCTTAATCAAATATTAAAGGTGCCAGGTATCTGGTGACTCTGGAGAGCTCAGCGCCAAAGCCCACAAAACTGATGCTGGAGAGGCAAACAGTGGTATTGGGATGGGTGTGACCGCGAGTGTGTTAGCATGAGGAAGTGAGCAAGCTGGTGAGAGTGTGCTTGGGGGTTTTAGTGGAATGGCAGAAGTGGTGGCGAATGGGTGTGAGTGGCAGGCAGACAGAGGGCGTAGCTGTGAAGGCAAATTTCCGAGAGTGACCATGGGAATGGTGGGGTGATAGATGGAGAGGGAAGAGTCTCCAGCAAGCCTGTGTGTGTATGTGAAGCAGGGTTGCATCCTTGGAGGTGATTGTTGCCTCTCTCTGCTCTACCTGGTGCTCCCAAAGAGTAGGCAACTTGAAGCCGACTTTTTGAGGGGACACTCAGCCGTGAGGTGGCCCTGGTGACTGTTGCTATGTCCTAGCTCAGGGACCAATAGAGGGCAGTCCTCCCACATGGAGGCCTCCCAGGCAGCAAGAGGAGTCCGGATCGGCTGGCCAAACATTAATGGCAAGGTTTTCAGATATGCCAGACAGGGATGAGATTGACGCCTACTCTGGCTTCAGCCGCTAAGCTGGAAGTCTGAGTGAATCCTCTTGTTAAGCTTAGGAGGAGCAGTTGGGCCGAGATAGCAAACCTCCTCTCTCTCTTCCCCCTGCTCTGGAGCTCAAGCCCTGCTGCGGAAAGCCTGGGCCTGGGTGTGCATCCCTGGGGGACTGACGCTCCCATGTGCAGGCCCAGAGCCTCTCTGGGGGAGACTCGATTCCAAACAGCGCTAAGTGGGCAGCTGTGGTTGGGGGTCAGCCAGTCCAGTGGACGTGCAGGCGAGTCCTGGGGTCAAGGGATGATTGCACCGGACCTAAGCCAGGCAACACATAAGCTAGCGCAAGTTCCTGGTGCAGGAGATGGGTGTCCTTAAGGTATACCAGCAGGACACCTTCTGGGTTTGCCTGGATGACCACAGGTGACCACAATGGCTACCTTCCTTCTTCCTGTTGTTGGCCAACTCCCCACCCTGCAAATGTTCCCCCAGCTCCAAGCATTAGGAGTGTGGCAGAGACTTGATTTCCCCCCTCCTACTTCTGGGAGCAGCTATGGATTTGCAGGCGCAGTGGCACACACACATTCATACGCCAACACACAGAAGTTCACATCGGGAGAGCGAAGCTCTCACTAACAGAACATGTGGCCACATGATCATAGAAAGTAATTTTGTTCACATGAGGAAGGAAGATGGGATCAGAAAATTCCAAATTAGCTAGGGGAAGCTTGGGCTTCCTCCAAGCCCAATGCTAGAGACTTCTTCCTCTCTCGAACGAAAGGAAGTCTGAGGCTCTCAGGAACGAGCAGGTAGATGCACACACACACACACACACACACGGGATGGAGAAACGGCTTGGCTCTGTCAAGCTCACAACTGACTGCGCCTTTTCTAAACTCTATTCAGGGAGTAAGATTTCAGGGTAAAATATTTCTCTCCCTATGGCTTCTCCTTATATGGTCAAATGTGCTGCAGTTCCTACCCTCAATCCCAGCTGGAGACTGGGGGAAGGAGCCTGCAGGGCCTTCTGGGACCAGAGGTTGGTTACTGGGTAGCTGTCCCAGGCTGGTGTCTCATTAAGCAAAATGCTCACAAAGTGGAAGATTTTCTTCCGTCCCCTTTTCCACTTTTTAAAATCTTTTTGTTCTATTCATCAGCTGCTGCTGGTTCTTGGGAGGCCACATTGTTTGCTGTTTTTGAGTTGACTTGCTTAAATAATAAATCCACCCTCTTGTACAGGATTAAGCAGATAATTAGGAAATCAATCAATCAATTGGTGTCAGCTGCAGGCAGAGGCCAGTGAAAGGCCCCGTCTTCCCAGTCGCCCTTTCCAACCTCCAAACCTGCTGTGGCTCAGGGCGGTGCAGGCCACAGGGAGCTCTGAGCTTCATGTGCTTTCATTTCGGGGCCCTGAGGCTGGGGCAAATCCAGGAATGGAGACCTAAGGAGGGAGCATGGGACTGCTTCGAACGAAGTTCCAGACTTCGTGGAGCAGAAAATGATAGGCCAAGGTAGGGTGGCCTGAAGCTCTGGGACACGGTGTCTCCCCAATGGCCCGTCAATTCCTGGCCTCCTCTTTAAGAAGCATGGGGAGGCTCAGTGGCCTGCCAGTGTGGGGACTGGCTGGGACACAGGTGCCAATTACAGGGCTAATTGCTCACTAGGCTGGAGTGAAGGGGAGAGAGAGAGAGAAAAAAAAAAAGGAGCAGTGAGTGAGGGGCTGAGCCTTTGAGAACCGTGGTGGCCTTTGTACCGGCAGGGCCAATTCTCCCAAGACTGAAGGGCAGAGCCCAGGAAGTCACTGGAACTCTCAACATGGCACAATCACCCTGAGGCTCCCGCATGACCAGGGACTGCCAAAGTGGGGACCTGGGAACACCCCCGAGCATCCTAGAAGCCATCGGCTGGAGCCAAGGCCTCTCACAGGCCTAAGTGTGGGCAGCTTCCCTGGTGGGAGCGGGGCCACACATACACCCTCACCGGAGACACAACCCCCCCCCCCCAAAACAAGCAATTGTGCCTTCAAGCTTTGTTTCTATGTTGAGTAAAAGAAACCTCGTGTGGTTTCTCTTGAGAAGGGAAAAGAACGAATCTGTGGAGTAAAAAGAGCTGTTCTAATAGTATTTTTAAGAGTCGTTTTAAAGAACGATCTTGGCTGGGACACAGGTGGTCTTGAGCTTCGGGCCTGGGACACTGACCTGCCTCCACCATCCTGAACTCTGGGGAGGGGGGCATGTTGCTGCTGAAAGCTTGAAATGGGGATGTCTGAAGATGTCTAAGTCCTCCAGCCAGGTCGTGACTACACAGCTGTGGGGTCCACCCATAAACATATGCATCACTCGCTGCGGGGGGGTGTGGTCCTTGGGTATTCATCTCTAGAGAGGAGATGGCAGAGCTTTTGATGGCACAGTTGTTTATACCCCCACTCTTCCACAGGAGAAGTTGAGGCAGGTGATTTTTTTTTGCTGAGAAGTAGGACAGCCTTTGCTGAAGCAAACAGGTAGGGTTCCCTCCCTAGGCCCGCTCTCCTCCTGAGACCACTGTGGGAACTGCCAGTGGATCCAGGTAGATTTAGCACCACTTGCTTGAGGTTGGAGAGCCAGCTGGGGCGGGCTGGTGGGGCCTAACCCAGCTTTCAGCTGCCCCAGGACCTGAAATGGTGAAAATTGGCCCAGACCCCATATGTGGAGGACAAAGTGAAACCAAAGTCAGGGGTTGGGGAGTCAGGTGTGGGATACAAAGATGCCAAGCTAGTGGTCCAGGTCAAGGTAGGCTAAGCAATGGAGTTGTACCTGAGGAACGGCTGACCCATATTCAGTGTGGTGTCTGCAGTTCACTGTCCTGGGCTGGTCTGGTCTCAGGATAGTCTGTGTATGGGAGCAGACACGAGGCGGCTTCATTTTCCCTAAACTCACCCACTGGCAGCGAGGGCCCAGCTGCTGCCCAAGTAACAGTCTGTGCTGGTATTGGCCTGGAAGAAGGTTTGTACCGTCACCTTTCTCTACAATAGCGAGGCCAGGGTATCCCATCATTTTACCCACAAATCCACCCAGCCCTGGTAGTAAAGAGGACAGGACACAGCCCTGGGGTACATGTTTATGTGAGTAATAAAATATTTACTATAACATAAATATAAAGGGAACTTCCCAGTCTACATTATTAATTTTTTTTGCAATAAAGATACAAAGAGAATGCACCAAATCATTGTTCCAAAAAATAATAAAAATAACAAAATTTAAATTCAAACCGTAAGAAACAAAACAAGAAATGGAGAAGGGGGAAGCTCCAAATACATCCAGAAATAAATAGAGATGGGTCAGAAATGTGGAAATCATATTAAAATATCTTTTTTGGATTAGTTGGTGTACAAAATCCTTTAGGATGGGGACGGAGGGCAACCCGGAAAACCAAAAATAAAAATCAAGCACAAAATGTTTCTTTTCCCCGCCAGTGTGTACATATCTCACATATTTACATGGTTCCCACCTCACCCCAAACTTGGGTAATTTCTCTCCCAGCCTCCCGCATCCCAGGGGGCTGCAAAGGGAGCAGACAGAAGCTGCTGGGACTCAAGCAGAAGGCTCTCAGGGAACGGCTTATTTCTACAGCTGGTTAAAAAACACCTCCAACTTTTCCAAGTTTCGTTTGTTTGTGGCCAGGAGGGCAGGGTCCCGCCGGGAGCGGGGGCCCTGCTTTGCGGTGGTCGGTCTACAGTCGGGCAGAAGCCCCTTCCCTTCAGGGTGTGGGTGGAAGCGCAGACCCCTTAACAGCGTGGCCAGAACCGAGCTGGAGCTCGGATAAAACGAAACGAAAATGAGCACTCGAATTTTTTTGTTAGTTTTTGTTTTTTTTTTTTTTTGTTTTGCTCTTTTGGGGTAGGGTAGGGAAGGTAAGAGGAAAAAATAAATTAGGCTAGATTAAAGCTTTGGCTATTTCCTGCTTTTATACACAGACGCGGCTCTCGCGGCCTCCCCTCCGGGGCCCCGATAAATACAGTATACAGCGATTTAAATTAAGGGCGCGGGCGGAGTTAGAAGGACCCCAGGAACCGAGAGGCTCCATGAATAAATAAAAACCGTAAAAAACCAAGCCCGGAGAAAGGGTAAGGGGGATGGGGCGCATCCTTTTGGGAGAGAAGAGGCATGGGGCGAATAAAGTGACAGTCCCCCACTCTCGATCCGCAGGCTCTAGTATCCGCGCCGGGGAGAGGGGACGGGGAACCCTCCTCTCTTCGTCCTTTCTCCCTCTCTCCCGGGGAATTCCTAACCCCGTACCGCGTTACCTGTCGCTGTGGGGAGGCCGCTGCCGGGATCCGGCCCCGAACAGCCCGGGGGTCAGGGGCGGGGGTCGTCGAGGGAATGGGGGCAGGGAGCAGGCGGCGGGCAGGACGCCCAGGGTGAGTTGGCGCGGTCCGGATCTTCCCTTCTTTCCCCCGGGGTTCGGGCGACGCAGCCTATCCGTCGTCTTCGCCGATCGTTGAAGAAGGTCGTCCGGGTGTTTGGTTTTGTTCGAAAGTTTCTGGGCTTTTTGTAAAATCCAAAGCAACCGAACAAAAAGAGTACAGGCCGCGCGGCGCGTCGCCGCGCGCCGGCGGGGGCCCGGCCCGCGGGGTCACTGCACGGAGCCGGGCAGTGTGTGATGGTGGTGGTGGTGCAGCGCGGCCGACGGGGGAGGCGGGGGCGCGGAGGGCGGCGACGCACCGCCCCCGCCCGGCCCCAGCTCTCCCGGAGCGTAAACGTCGTCCATGGGTGGGTGGCCCGCGCCGGCCGCGGGGGTCATGCGCTTCTCCTTCTGCCGCCGGTTGCAGAACCAGACGCGCACCACCTCCTTTTCTAGCTGCAGGCTGTCGGCCAGGCCGGTGATCTCGTGCGCCGAGGGTTTGGGGCACTTGAGAAAGTGGCTCTCGAGCGCGCCTTTGACTCCCACCTCGATGGATGTGCGCTTCTTGCGCTTACGGCCCTGAGCCGCGATTTTGTCCAGATTGGTGGGGCTGCCGCTGGACGAGTCGGTCTCCTCCAGCCACTTGTTGAGCAGCGGCTTGAGCTTGCACATGTTCTTGAAGCTCAGCTGTAGGGCTTCGAAGCGGCAGATGGTGGTCTGCGAGAACACGTTACCGTACAGCGTGCCCAGCGCCAGCCCCACGTCGGCCTGTGTGAAGCCCAGCTTGATGCGCCGCTGCTTGAATTGCTTGGCGAACTGCTCCAGGTCGTCGGAGCTGGGCGCGTCCTCGTCCGAGTGCTCGCCCACCGACGAGCCACCGCCGCCAGCGCCCGGGTGCAGGTGCGCCGCCGCGGCGTGCAGGCCGCCGGCATGTGCATGTCCGTGTGCGTGTCCGTGGGCACCCAGGTGCGGTGGAGGCGACGGCTCCAGCTGCGCCTCGTGGCCGTCCTCATGCAGCGCGTGGTGCAGGCCCGGCCCCGCGCCACCGCCGCCCGCCGCCAGCATCCCGGCCAGGCCGCTGCCGCCGCCCCCCGGGTAGGCCGCTTGCGCGTACAGCCCGAGCGGCTGGGGCTGGTGGCCCCCGCCGGCCCCTGGCGACGGCGACATAGCCGGGCCCAAGTGGTGCGCCGTGCCGCCCTGCGCCCATGCCGCGCCCGCGTGGGCCGCCCCCTGGTGCACCAGGCGTGCGTGGAAACCGCCGCCGCCGCCGTCGTCGGCTCGACCAGTGCCGCCGCCGCCTGCTTTGCCGTGTTCCAGGTGCGGGCCGCCAGCCCAGTCGCCGCCGCCTCCTCCCGTGGGTAGCCACTGGGGGTGCGCTAGGCCCACGGGGTGGCCCGCGCCCGCGCCCAGCCACTCGTGGTGCATCAGCTTCTGCACTTCGCGGTACGCGGCCCCCGCGTGCAGCCTCTCGGCCGCAGCCGCCGCCGCCGCTGCCGCCGCGGCGTCTGGGTGCATGAGCGGTCCTGTGCCCCCGGCTCCGCCGCCGGGGCCCCGCGGCAGGTACTGCGCGGTGGTGGCCATGCCGCCCCGCGCTCCGCGCCGCGCCGCGCCGCCGCTCCGCTCCGTCTGCGGGCCCTGCCGCCGCGCTCCGCCGGCTTAAAGCCCAGACCCGCTCAGCGCTCCGGAGCTCCACCCCACCCGCCTCCCATTGGCTGCCCGCGGAGCCGCCTCCCGCCCCCCAGCCCGGCCCCCGCCCCCTGCACCCGCCTGCCGCTCGGCCTGGCCGCCCAGAGCTCGCCATTGGGCTTCGCTCTCGGGGTCCCGCGCGCCGGCCGTGCTGATTGGCAGCTGGGACTTCATTCACGGCCCCCCACCGTCTGCGTACACACTCACGCCCCGGGGGCGCGGCCGCCACGTGGGGAGTGGCGCGGGGGTGGCACAGGGACCGCGCCCCCTCTCATCCTGGCTGCGTGGGCCCCTCTTTCCCCCTGCGCTGGAGGCTCGGAGCCCTTAGGGTCCCACTCTCCACGCGAGCTGAATTCCCGTCCGTCTCGTGCCCGAGCGGCCAGTGGCGGCGGCGTTGACTGAGGGCTCCGGGAGGCGCTCGGGCTCCGAGAAGCCGCTCAGCCCCATGCTCTTCCCTCCGCGGTGCAGCTATCGGCGGGCTAGGATTCCCGCGGGTCTCGGCGGCTACGAGCGGGAGGCGGCGTGGGTCCCCGACTCGGTTACGGCGAGGGTGCTCACCTTGCCCTTCTTGTGCCCGGCGGTTTACAGCGGGCATAGAGCTGCTCTCCGCATACCTCCCGGCGCGTCTCCTTTCCCTTCTTCTAGACTCAGCGCCGCAACTGCGCCGACCTCCGTTGCCCTGAGAGTGCGTTCAGCGAGCGCAAAGTCGGACCCGAGGCGGCATCACGCCTCGCGCGGGCTCTTCTCCCGGGCACCTCGGCCCAGGTGAGTACGGGTGGACGGCTCCAGATGGAACGGCCGGCGGCAGCGATGTAATCAGATCGCGCGGGGTTTCCGGGTTTTGGAGTGAGAGGTATTCGACTGTAGCTTCCGGGAAAACACCGCGAACAGGGGTGGTGGATACGCTGGGGTCACCGATACTGTCTCACGCCGTTTTCTCGCTCCTTTTCCTCCCTGCCTGACCGGCTCATTGGCTGGGGTCATGACAGGGTCACGCCCCGGGAAACTTGCTGTGGGTGAGGATTGGCAGGGACTTGGGGAAGGGCGCCTGCCACTTCAGAAATCCAGCAAGCCTGAAGTCCGGGAGCTGTCCAGCCTGCAGTGAAGCCCTGGGCTGGGTCTAACCCGACGTGCTTGGGGCTACTGAAAAAGGAATTGAGACAGAGTAGGCCTCATTGGAAGGATGAGGCATGCAATTCAGTACCTCCCCATCCCTCCCCATTTGAGGACTCCGAAGGATCCTCAGTGGACTCGGACCTTAGCATTAGCTGGCCTGTGCCTCTAAACCCCCACATTGGGTTATAGGCTGAGTGGAGTGAACTGTGACCTCCACCTCTTTCTCCCATTGAGGTTTGGCTGGCACAGTCTTCTAGCGCTAGCCCACGTCTTTTTTTCTCCGTGATCTTGTCTCCCGTGGTTTCATAGATTCCAGGGCTCTGGGGTCCCAGATCAAAGATTGAGCTGGGGCCTAGCACGGCGTCTATTGGGCAAGTCAGGGCTGTGGACTAAAGCCTCAGAGTGTGAAGCAGGGTGATGGGAGATTTGGTGGTGACTGCCGTGGGGGTGATCCCAGGGGTCGCTGGGGCAGAGTCCACAGTGATAAGGGTCATCCTGGGCACAGGTTCTGCTTACCCAGGCTCTCACCCCCTAGGACCAGCCTCTGGCTGGTTCCCCAGGAATGGAGTGGGACAGGGCAAGGTCCTTGTCCAGCCAGTGGCCACTGTTCTGAACAGGCTCCTTAGGTATCAGCCTTATTGCAAGAGCTGTGTCTGAATCTAGCTAGGGATGCTGAACTTCCTTGGACTCTGGTCCAGGAAGTGGGCATCTTGAATCATCTTATCTTCATATGATCATAAAGCACCATACCTCCTGGTCCACCTGCCTTCCTGGCCCCTTCCCCAAGCCCGGGAGGAAGGGCCAAGCTTGGGAATTCTGTACTGAAGACTTGTTTCATGCCAGCCCTAATCAGACCTGCATGACATTGAAGCTTGGGCTTCCAACCTGGACCTGCCACTCTCCTCCTGGGCAAGAATAACTTTGGTCCAGTCTCTCTCGCTCTTGCTCTTCCTACTTGTAAATTAGGAATAACAGTACCTTAGGCAGTCTAACTGTCTCACTAAGGTAAGTCAGAAGGTGGTTCAAGACAATGGGGAGGGGGGGAGAAGGGTCTCAGAAAGGACTCGTTTCTGTTGTTAGTACTCAGTGAATAAGCAAGTTACTCCCCTGTTCTAACTAAATCTCAGTTTCCTCATTTGTAGAATGGGGCTATGGAGGTGGCCTGTGATTCTATGAATCTGTCTCAGTTTCTGCTGGAGGAAGGGAAATGTCTGGACAGTGGAAAAGTGTTGTGATGTCCAGTCTTTGGAACATCAAATAATGACGGCACAGTGCTTTACCAAGTGCTTTTCATTCCTTATTGTACCTACACCTCTCAGCCCTGTGAGAGTGCACTGAGATTGTTATCACCAGGGCACAGCTACAAGAACTGAGGCTTGTCCCAGGGCACAGAACCTCTGAAGGTCCCACTCCTCATCATTCTCCCAGTGGGATGGGCAAGGGTGCCTGTGGAGGCAGTGGCCTTGGCCATTGAAACAGAGAGAGCCCTCTGCCCTGTCTCTGGTAGCTCTCTGGGAGAAAGCCATGGCCAGCTGGACCTCCTAGGCTGGGTTCCCAGGTCTGTGCTGAACTGAGGGGTGTCTGCAGCAAAGCCAGGCTCCTAGGTCACCAGCTTGTCAGTCAGCAAGTCTCAGTCCCAGTTCTTTTACTCCCATTAGCAGCCGTGTGACTTTGTGCCAGTTGCTTTGCCTGTCAGAGCCTCAGTTCCTTCATTGTGGAACAGGAACAATAATGCCTGCTTCTCAGGATTGCCCTGAAGTTGCAAAGATAAAGCAAAGCATGTCATTGAGATGCTCTCTTAATGTCAGACACTGCCCCTGGGGTGAGCAGCAGTGTGAACTAGGAAAAGGTGACATCGCTTTCTCTGCTTTGGAAGATTTAAAGCCTCTACAATGACAAGGGTTTGGTCTTGAGTCCAAATTTTCTTGTATTTGAGAGTTTTATTCCCCAGGAAGTCTCCACATCCTTTTGACTCTTTCTCCAAAAATTCTGTGTGGGACACAGTGGGGACTATGGCATGGCCATTGATAGAGGCTCCTGGTGCAGCGCAGCCTCCTTTCCTGGAGCCACATCCTCATAGACCCTGGGGAGAATTTGGAACACAAAATTCAGTCACCCAGCTGACCCACACAGACACAGAATGGTTTAGACACATGGACAGATGAATACATACACGCGCACACACACATCATGCACACACACGTTCAGATACACACATGCATTGTAGCCCAGGAACAAACAATAGGGACACACAGACTTGCATATTAGGTTGGATCCCCACAGATATTCATATTCACACAAACCAACACACAATGATAAATATAGGCATGTGTCTAAATAGGAACATATGCAAAACCTACATACAGGCTGAAATAGGCTCAAGTAGTCATTCCTTCAGCAGTGACACAGAGAAATACATAAGACCTAAAGGCCCTTTGGGGTCACAAGCACAGAGCCTCTCAACTGGCATGCCAATTCACATAAAAAGGCATGCCCTTGTGTTCACACACATAAGCACAGAGCCAGCCACATACATTCATCCCCCTTCCCCCCGCCACCCCCGCCACAGATACAAAGAGGCCCACCTCACACATCATGTCGACATGCACCTACACCCTGTAGGAACTAGTACATCTGCACAGGGGATCAGAAGCAGAGTTTGGTGCGTGTGGTTCGGCAGCAGCGCTAGTCCCAAGGAGGCAGGAAAGCCCTTTCTTTTCATATTTTTTTTCACTCCCCTTGTCTGTGGAGGGTAGCTCCCAGCCAGGCTGCCGCCAGTCTCAGAGGCTCCCAGGCCTCTCTCCCCAGCAGGGCCCCTGCCCAGCCCACCCCCAGGCCAGGAGCTTCCAGGGCTTTCCCAGAGTGGCTCAGCCTCCGCCAGGCTCTGGAGTGTGACCGAGCGCCTGCTCATTTGACACAGGTCACCGAGCCTCCAGCAGATGGGGCCCGCGCTGTGGGGGGTCTCCAGGCGAGAGGGGCTGCAGGGGGAGGCTCTGCAGGGATGAAAGGCAACTAACTACACAAACTCCAGCGCCACATCCTCTCTCTCCACAACCCCGAGTTACAGACACAAACCTTTGCCATCTACGTTCACACTCCCTCCTGAGAGATTCAAGCAGGGCCTCTGGAACACAACTGTGCTCCCCATCGGCGCCCTCTGGCCACACATACACTGTGATATTCCAGACGCACATCCCAGACAGGCGAGCATGCTCAGTGGCACCCCGAGCAAGATTTGGGAGGGAAGAGGCGGGCAGCCGGCTCTGGCTGCCTTCCCCCTCTGGACTGTGAGCCCCTGTGCGGTGTTGTGGCAGTTGGTCAGTGGGGACTCAGAGTCCAGGAATTGCTGAGAGCAGATGCAGTTGCAGACTCAAGGCCTTTTTAGTTCTGGGGAGAGTCGGGCTCCAGCACACTCCTCCTGGACTCCTTGATGTCAGGAGTGCTGAGAAGGGATAAAGAGAGGGAGATGGGGGCCCGTGGGGAAGGCTGTTGGGGAGCTGGTATCTTTAGGGTGCCCGGTGTGCCTGGGCTTTGAGTCTTTGGCCAGGGCGGACCAGGCTCGGGGCCGGGGCAGGATGGTGGCACCCACAGCTCACTGCCTTTCCCTTCTGCCAGTCTTCTCCTCGTGCCCTAGATCTTGCATTTTCAGAGTGGCAAGAGATCTGGGTTCCACTTTGGCTCAGACTCAGGCCTGCGGGATGACATGGGACCAGTCTCAGCCTTGTAATCGCTGTGAACCTCAACATCCTCATCTGTAAGCTGGGCTGGATGGCCTCTGTTGGTTTCTTGTGAAGGCGGGGTGAGATCACTGCCCAGATGGAAACTTGGAAGGGAAAGTGTGGCTTGGTTTTTCTCCCCAGGTGCCTGGGGTGAGTAAGAGGCTATGTGAGCAGGATCAGAACCTGCCTGCTCCCCCGACCAGTTCTTGCTAAGCGATGTCAGGGGTGACCACGCCCGTACCCTGTTGTTCTGGACTGGAATGTGTTTTCGACTGCGAGAGTCTGGCAGGGTCCTGGCTGTCACAGATTCCCACCTGGGGCAGCACCAGAGTCATCTTGTCCATTGGCTGCCTTGGTGTAGGTTGGTGTCAGCTAAACAGATTCATAGTACTCGCCACCATCCAGAAAGTTCTTCCCTGTGGGATGTGATTGCTGTTCTGAGCTCTCAAGTCTCCACCTACTGTACCTCCAAACTCAGACCCTGCAGGTGTCTGTACCTCACCTGTCCTTCCTGTGCTCGAAGGAGCCCGTAGGAGCAGAGCAGAGGGGGAGGAAGGGCAGTGTTGTCTTTGGCAGAGGAGAAAGAAGCTGTCTCCTTTCTTTAATCTAAAGTTCCCTGTCTTTCAGTCTTGCTAAAGGGAAGGTGAGATGGAAGGTGAAATATCTCTTAGGGATGAACCTTGCCTTGCATTTTCCTCCCTTGCCTCAGTCCCTAGGCCTTTGGGTGGAGGCGGGGGTCCTCCCAGTGCATCAGTAACATATTCTACTGAGGGGTGGCCAATTGCTCTTGAAATTTACTTTCCTTTTTAGCAGAATGGCAGCTTCTGAGCTGGTGTTAATGCCCACAATCCGGTTATGCAGAACACGCTCTCTGCAAATCGGTAAATCATTAGTGGGATTAATCACTCTGAAAGGCTGGGGCTAGGTTTGAGGGGTTTTTTTTGTGTGTTTTTTTTTTAACACTTTTAATCTAGATGGCTGCAAAATTCACCACCACAGGGCGGGGTGGGAGCAGCGAGTGATAATTTAAGTCCTCGTCACCATCAGTAGAAGAGTAAGGTGCCTTCCTGGGCTGATGTTGGCTGATATGTCCCCATATGATGGCGGGGGATGGGGAGGTGGGAGTGGGCAGCCTGGGTGGGGTGGAGCAGTGGGATGGGGCGCTCTCGTGCCTTTGTGTGTGGTACAATATTTGTGATAGTGTGTTGGGGGCTTGGGGTTCATATATGGTGACTGTATGTTAGCATCCTTGCATGGGTTCCTGTTTGTACTTTATGCCCGTAAGTATTTGTGTGCTTGTGTCAGGGTGTGTGTGCTTTGTGTGTATTAATGTGTGTGTATTAGTGTTTGTAACTGTGTCAGACACTGCTTCCTTTTGAGAGTGGTTTTAAAGACCACACCTCACCTTCCTCAACCTCCAGGTAGCTTTTGAGGGGCAGTAGGTAGAAATAGAGGGAGGTCCCAATGGGACCTGCTGTGTGGGAGTGGCTCAAGGTTAATTTGCATATCCATGAGCCATGCCTCCCAGCTCTCCTCCAGAAGAGACTCAGTCTAGTGGGGCTCTCATTGTACCACCCACCTCTCCCTCCCCCATCCCAGGTCTAATGGCTGCTTCTCCATAAGCCAGAACATCCAGCAGCCCACAGTTTCTGAACTCCAGCTTCTGCTTAGCTCCTGATAGGAGCTGTGTGGTTGTGAGGGGAAAGCTCTTTCTCCTTCCATATCTGGGATGCCTCTGTGAGGGCTCTTGGGGAAGGAAGGAGGGCCACACGAGGCCAGCCTCCTTATTCCTCTTTCTCTCTAGCTTAATGCAGCCCAGCTTTGGAGCAGTAAGTACCTTCAAATGACCCAGTAATGACACTCTTAGGTTACTGACCAGAGATATGACTCCTCTCCAGTCTCAGAGGATCGGGCGTGAGGTAGGGCTTAGTGGGCCTGGGCCTTACGTCAAACCGTTCCTTTCTCTTATCAGCGCCCCCTGCTCCCTACGTCCCCTCGCCTCCTGCAGAGTCAGTTCAGGTAGCCTGGGCCTCACTGTTAACCACTCCACAGATGGCGCAGATGCCTGTACTTCCATTCCCATGCCTCGTTCACTGCCCCACAGCATGCGCCTTCTTCCCCTTCATGCAGTAGCCTGGAGTCAGGGAGAGGATATAGCTCCTTGACCCTCACCAGTTGGGAGAGTCTGGAGAGAGTGGGCTGGGCTCCATGCTTGCTTTCCTCAGCTTTCTTGGGGGTAACAGGTCTTGGGTGAAAGTAGAAAAGGAAGTTTTAGGAATTATATTTTCCCAGGGACCTCTTAGCATCTTTATGTATCTCTGGTGGCAGACATCTGTCTGAGTTTAGGGTAGCATCTGCCTGGGCTGGAGACAACATCTGTTGGAGGCTGGGACACCTGGCTGAGCCCAGCACATTGTCTGGCCCCGGGACAGCTTCTGCCTGGGCCCAGGCCATGTGTCTGAACCTGACACAGCATCTGTCCGGGCCTGGTGCAAATCTTCCTGGCCTGGGGGCAATGTCTGTTGGAGCCCTGGACATCTGTCTGACTTGGGGATGTCTGCCGAGCCAGGAACAATACCTGTCTGAGCCTGGGGGTGGACTTGTCATTGCAGATAACATCACCCTTGAGTCTCAGCTTTGGTTTGTGGCTGAGAACAGAGCATGTGCCACACTCCTGTCCCTGCTTTCCTTTCTACCAGGGAAGGGCTTTTAGGTAGGGTGCCTCAGTTTACCTCCAGTTGTAGGCCCATTGGCCTGCTTGCTTTGGGCCCCTGAAGGGACAGCCAAAGCCTACATCCCATCGGCTCCAGGAAACCAAAGTTAACAGAATATGTCAGGGGAGCAGATAGGTCATAAAATCTAGGGACTGGTTTAGAACAGTTCTCCCTTCCTCCAGCCCCTTTGTTGAGTCAAGCCTGAATGCTCCCCTAAGACACCACTCAGACATGTCACTTGCCTCCTGGGCAGCTTCCATTGCTCGCTATTGTGTATATCATCGGGTCCAAAGCCCCCAGTGTTCCTGCCCCTGTGTGCTCTCGGAATCCAGCAGCACGGAGCTTTCATTCCCATGAACACACCAGGGCCTCATGACCCTCTGCCTTTGCGCGCGCAATTCCCTCTCCTCGGAATGCCCTTTCTCTCCCCATCACATCCTTCAAGTCCTAGTTCAGTGGTCACCTGCTCCTGGAAGTCCTCTTGTTCCCTGCCTGCCTTGCTTTCACACTGTATTGTGAAGACACCTCTGTGTTAGCATTTATAGGCCTGTGTTGTCATTACCCTTTGTGTGTCCGTCTCTCCCACGGGACTGTGAGCTCTTGGGGGCAGCTGGCTCTGTCTCATCTCTGTCTCCCAACACCCAGCCCAGTTCCTGGTCTATAGTGGTACTAATACAGGATACCTGTTGACTGACCACGTGGTTGTGCCACTGTGATCTCATTTCCTTCTTCTTCTTTTTAAAATGGGTTGGGAGAGATAATGGACTTTCAGTCTCAGAAGGAGCGAGTGTCAGAGAAGAGGGCGCACCTTCTTATTCATACCTGGTGGGTTGACAGAAGCCAAAGGGAGCTGGGCAGTGGGCCCAGAGTGCTCTGGACAAGGGCCCTTTGGAGCTGGTCCTGCCCGTGTCTTTTATGTGTGACCAGGATGGAGATGTACAGGATCCAAAGATTTGATGCCTTTGCTGCTGACAGGAGCAGGGAAGAGCAGTGAAGGTCAGGGGCAGCATTGAATCCAGACATAACAGCCTCTCTGTGGGCTGTGGGGAAGGGACTAAATGTAAGAAAGAGAACCTCTGCCTGGGTCCAAGCCCAACTCCTCGAGGGCAGGTGTGAGAATTGAGGCCTGGCTTGGCTTACGTGGAAACGTTCCAGGGTTCCTCCGTTTGCTCTTCCTGCCAGAGAGGGAGAATCATATAAGTTGTTATTAATATAAATGTCGTGTCCAGAGAAAATTGCTGTCCCTGGTCAGGCCCGCCTGGCGCCTGGCCAGGTTTGGAGGAACACAGACCCCCAGGAGAGCACATGGAGAGAGAGGCCGAGCAGGGAGGGGTGCAGAGCCATAGGGGTCGCCGAGACATGCATGCTGGTGTTTGTTCCCCAAATAGAAGTATCTCTATTGTTCTTGCTGACGATAAAAGCCGTATAAGTTCATATGTCAAAATTCTTTACTTCAGAAATACATGTTAGATAATTCTTTATCTTAGACACAGGATGTGGAAACCCTGCCTCAATCTCTCTGCCTCACCCCTCATAACTGCCTCCTATTGGCTGTGTCTTTCCAGAACTTGTCTGTATGGATACACACTATTTAATAACAATGGCTAAGATTTATTGAGTGCTTACTATGTGCGGGAGTTGTGCTAAGTGCTTCTATCTGGGTTTACACATTGCATCCTTACTAAAACATGAGCAGTTAGATGGAACTATTATTCCCATTTTACAGATGAAGAAACTGAGGCTCAGAGATGATATTAATAATAATAGCTCACATATATTGGGTGCTTACTATGTGCCAGGTGCCATTGTAAGTATTTGACATGTTATTTCCTTTAATGCCTGTAGAAGCTAGCGGGTAAGAGACCGCCTGGCATGCAGTAGGCAGTCAATAAGTGGTGGTTGGTACTCCCAGCTTGGAAGTTCGAGAATCTCCGATGATGAATCTGCGATCATTCACTGGGCCCCTAGACGGGGGTGAGGCTCTTGTCCTAAACCTCCTGAGCTACAGGCAGTCACCCCAGCGAGTGCCTGGAGATGCTAACTCAGCAGTGAAAGATGTAAATTCCTACCTCGGTTTGTATGTGATTTACACGTATTTATTTATGTGTGTCTTTGATTAATGTCAAAGCGCCTTGGTGATTTTTCTGCCAGGGCCCTGCAGAGGGCATGGCTCAGGTGAACCGGCTGCAGGTTCTGAGTGTGCCTGTGTGGGGACTACTGGGTGGGGCACAAGTGACAGCTGTGTGTAGGTGGATGGTGGCCAAGGATTCCGTCCTGGGCAGACTGGAGCCTGGGATTCTGGAGTGGGTGATTTGGGCAGCTGATGTGAGCAGGGGTGTCTGTGAGCATATTGCATGGTCCAGCTAAGTGTCTGGGACAGGGTCAGAGCTGCAGGTGAGCAACTGGTGGGCCTCTAGGTGGCCACGATCTTGGAGAAGCCAGGATGCCGGTCAAGCTTTCTAGGTAGGAACTCAGACCCAATGAACCAGGACAGGATCTGGGGTCCAGGGTAGGACGCATGGTGGCGGTGAGAGCTTGCAAACAAGGGAGAAGCTCAGAAGCAGGAAGGGGCCTCCCCCCTAGGGCCCCTCCCCCCGGTGCTGCCCAGGGCAGGAACCCCCTGCTTGGGTGCTCTGGGAGAGGGAGTGCCCCCTGCAATTAAGGCCTTGGGAAAATTTGTCAATCAGCAAGAACATTCTGTGTGTGCTGGCTGTGCCCAGCCCTGTGCCTGGCACCATGGGGAGACCAGTCCCAGCCTGCAAACCTTGGCAGGGGAGCTGGTGAGATAAGGAGGGAAGGGCAGGCTCCGACCTTGATTGAAGACTGCATGCCTGGCACCACACAGCACTTTCATCCATAATCTCCTTTGATCCTCACAAGGATCAAAGGCAGCGGCTGCCTTATCTTCTCATTACAGAGATGGCAGCAGAGACTCAGAGAGCTGCAGTGACTTGCCCAAGGTCACACAGCAAGTGAGTGGAAGGGTCCAGATTTGAATGCAGCTCTATCTCATTCCATAACCCAAGCACTTGGCCAGTTTATTCCGCTTTGGCCAGGGGTAAAACGAGGATAATACCTACCTTGCTTATTTGCTGTGAGGGTTAAATGAGCTGACGTGTGTAGGCAGCTTAGCACAGTGGCTGGCACACAACAAATGCTCAATAAAACTTTTTTCCCCCCTTAAGTGTTAGAGCTAGGATTCTTAAATCCTGGTCCAGTGGACTCTACTGGTACAGTGGTTCTTGCCAAGACTAGTTGTGTGGAGAAGGGGTGGTTGTGGACAGAGCAGGACATCCTCTGTGGATTGGACAAACGCTTGTTGTACATGGATACTGATGGCCGTCAGTGTATGGGAGGGATCACCTGCCAAGGCCAGATCCCTGTTGGCTCAAGGGCTAACCCTGGGTGGTCTAATTAGAATTGTCTGGATGTGTGTGTGTGTGTGTACACACTTGGTAAGGGTCCTTGACTGGGGAAGGAGAGACGCCTTTTGGGGTGGGTGTTGCTCTATCAGTAGGCAGTAGTCAGGGCCCTTTCTCATTTCCAGTGGCAGAGATCTGAATCAACTAAGGAGTGAACCATGTGAGGGAAATCACTTCTGGCAGAGGGAACAGCAAGTGCAAAGACCCTGGGGTAGGAATAAACTTAATGTTAAAATTGTCTTAACAGAGCTAATGTTGATTTCTGTCTTGTAGTGTTTGAAGTGGAGGAGCTAAGTGGTTGCATGATTCATTCATTCATCTAGTCAGTCAGCCATCCATGCATTGCTTCAACAAGTATTTAGTGCCTGTGTGGTGCCGGATACTATCCTAGGGGCTGATGGCTAACACTGAGTGCTTACTACGTGTCTAAACACTTCACGTATGTTACTTCATTTAATCTTCACAATACAAGGGGTTGGGGAAGCCGGGTAGACAGCTGTGCTCCTTTGATTCCTCCAGTCTCCTCCTATTTCCCAGTCACCTTGGGAAGACACCCAGTGTCTGCCACCCACAAAGACCAGGATCCCCACAATGGGAGAGGTGGGGTGGTCCCAAGAACATCACAGCTCCAGAGTCTTTCATGTCCTGGCTTGGCTTTGCCCAGGATCAGGCCCTGAGCCTCCCAGAAGCCACCAGTAGACTGAAGCTAGAGAGGGTGGTGTGCGCAAAGCAATCCCATCCAGCTAGGCCTGCTTCAGAGCCTTCTCTCCCCAGGGTTCTCAGCTACATCATCCCTGTCTCCTCTCCTCCGTTTAGCTCCCAGCCCCCCTCAAGTCCCCTGCATAGCTCAGTCCTAAGGGCTCTGTTCAGAGAGTCTAGTCAGAGCCCTGGCAAGGAGAAAAGAAGGGTCTGTACCTGTTGTCTGATGAGACTGTCTCAAAACGCTCCCTGTGCTTTGCTAACTGCTGGAGGCAGCAGGGGCGGTACTTAGGCTGCCTGGCCTCCTCTGACCTTTCCTTAAGGACATCAATGCACAGGCCTCAGCCAGGGTGGGCTTCTTGGTTTCTGACCACCCAGCCATGCCCATGACCTGGACTTCTCACTCTTTCCTGCAGGAAAAGGGATGGAGAAGAGGAAATAGAAAAGCTGTTAAAAATTCAGGGGCCAAAGAAGGAGGCCTGCTCTTCAGTCTTCGGCAAAGAAAGAAACCCAGCAAAGGGTGTTTTCTGGGTGGGATGAAGGAAAAGGAAGATCTTGTACTGATGGGCTGTGCTAACCTGGAAACTATAACTCCATCTGTCTTCCCATCTACCCATCCGTCCAGCCAAGAATGCACCCCTCCAGGCATGCACCCATCCAGGCATCCATTCGCTGACTGAATGCCTCACATGACTACCAGTTCAGACATACTTACTAAGAGTGTATGTTGAAGAGCTGATCAGTGTTAATACATTTGTAACTTCCATTTATCTATTTCCTCTCTCCACCTGGTTCTTAGAGAGACTTCCTGAGAAGTGGGGACCCCTCCCTGTACAGCCAAGGTTCTGTCTTTGCTGTGGGGGTGTCGGTAGTTGCCCGGCTTGGGCACCCTGGGGGATCAGGGTCATGGGGATCTCGCCTGCTGCTCCAAGCCCTGCTGGGCCTGGCCGGGAACCCTCACAGTGATCCGGCCTGGAGGATGCCCCGCTGCTCCCGGGGCAGGGCCTCGCTGCCTGGCAGCCTGCCTGCATCGCTGCGGGGGCTCCTGGCCCCTCTCCAGCACCAAGCTTTTGGAGCGGCGAAGTTGAGTCACTGCAGAGCCTCTCCACACTGCTGTAGTAAACAAACAGGCTGGGAACCGGGGTCAAGGGGGCTGCTGTGTTGGCAATAGCAGTAGCCTCCTGGGGGGGCTGAGAGGGGTGGGTGGGCAAACTCTGAGCTGAGCTGCTGCTGCGACCACTCTTTCTGCCCTCCTCCCTGCCCAGGACAGACCTGTGAGGTGGCTCTGAGCTGCCCTGGCTGGAGGCGAAACGCAGAAGGAGGGGCCATAGACAAAGACCCAGAGAGACAGAGACAGAGAGAGGGGTGGCGGGGTGGGGGGTGGGCGCCGGGCGGGGGGGGGCGGGGAGAGAGAGAGAGACACACACACACACACACACACACACACACACACACACACGGAGGGAGGTGAGAGAAGGAAGATTCAAAGGGCTGAGAAGAGAAGGGGAAGGGAGGGAAGTCCAGGGCAAGGGGAGAAAGCAGTGGGTCCAGGGGAACAGCTCTTCCAAAGGCAGGAAGTCTGGAGCTTAATAACAGCCCCCTCCTATGTGGATGGCACCCCACAGTGAACAAAACTTTTCCACTTGCTTAAACTCATTCAAACCTCACAATAGCTGGGCTGAGCTGGGATTGGAGTCCTCCAGCAGGAGGGGGGCAGGGATGGGCCTCTTCGTGAGGAGCAGTGCGGGAGGGAGAGCTGCAAAGCTGGAACTGGAACCTGAGGGCTGGCTGTGAGTTGGGTCCCACCTTGTGGGAGGTAGAGAGTGGCTTAGAGACAGCCCCGAGCAGGGCCTGAGTTCCTCTGCGGATAGAAACTTCCGCAGCTGGCCTGTGCATGATGCTCCTGCTGCCAGGACACCGTGGCTCCTCTTCCTGGGGGGAAGAAGTGGTCCCAGTGAGGAGGCCTTTCTCTTGTCCCCTTTCTCCTGTCCCCTGGCTGCCTGATCATAGGAGTGTGGGCTGTTGACAGCTCATAGTTTAATCCGCCTCCAGGAATTGCCTTTGGTGGAAGGAAGGTGGATATGTTGCCTAATGTTGTGCCCACTCCCTGAGGGCAGTCTGCATCCAGCGGAGGCGTTTGGTGTGACTGCATTGCACATCAGTTTCTCCCTTTACCCAATGTTGCTTCCCTCTCTTTGCTGTTGTTCCTGAACAACACCAGTAAACCAGCGAAGGGCTCACCAGTAAACCTCTTCCATGCAAGTCTCAGAGTCTCAGGGCGTTTCCAGGGAATCTGACCTATGACACTGACTCCAAACACTGGGCCCCAGCTGGGGTTCAGCGCAGCCCCTCCCATCCCCCTTTCTTGTTTTCTTCCTAATCCTCATCCCCATCTCTAACTCTAAACCTCTTTTTTCTGCATCTGGCAACTGCCTCTTCCCCGATCCTCCTGTTCTCCCTTCTGCCCCTCAGAGCTGTGTTGCTCAGCACAGTAACCACATGTAGCCGGTGGACATTTGAAATGTGACTGGCCCAAATTGGGATGAGCTGCAGATATAAAATAGGCAGTGGATTTTGAAGACTTGGTATGAAAAAAGAATGTAAAATATCTCAGTATTTTTTATATAGATAACACATTGAAATGATAATGTTTTGGGTGAAATAAAATATATTATTAAGATTAATTTAATCTGCCCTGGTTGGTGTGGCTCAGTGGATGCCTGTGAGCCAAAGGGTCGCCAGTTCAATTCCCAGTCAGGGCACATGCTTGGGTTGTGGGCCAGGTCCCCAGTAAGGGGCATGTGAGAGGCAACTGCACATCGATGTTTCTCTCCCTCTCTTTCTTCTTCCCTTCCCTTCTTTCCAAAAATAAATAAATAAAATCTTTTTTAAAAGATTAATTCAATCTATTTTTTTACCTTTAAAAAGAATCCTCACCTGAGGATATGTTTATTGATTTTAGAGAGAGAGGAATGGGAGGAGGAAGAGAGAGAGAGAGAGAGAAATGTTGATGTGAGAGAGAAACAATAATCTGTTGCCTCCCATGTATACCCTGACCAGGGATCAAACGCACAACTCAGGCATGGCCTCTGACTGAGGATCGAACCTACAGCCTCTTGGTGTACAGGACGACATTCCAACCAACTGAGCTACGCAGCCAGGACTCTCTTCCTTTTTTGATATGGCCATTAGAAAACATTAAAATTAAATTATATGTGTGGCTTATATCATATTTCCACTGGACAGTGATGCTCCAGGGTCTGTTATTCACACAGCAGCCAGGGGGAGCCTGTAAAATCTTGATTAGGTTATGTCTCTTCTGCTCACAGTCCTTTAAATGCTCCCATCTCACACAGGGTGAAAGCCAAGTCCTTACCATGGCTGTTAAGGCCCTGCATGATCCACTCTCTTGTTTTCTTGCTGACCTTCCCTCCTACCAGCCTCTTCCTTGTTCCCTTATTCCAGCCATACTGACCCCCCTGTAGCTCTTTAAAATTGCTGAAGTCATTCCTGCCTCAGGGACTTTGCACTTGCTGTTCCTTCTGCCAGGAGTGATTCCCCCACCTCTTCATGTGCTCACTCCCTCATATGATTCAGATTTCTTCTCAAATGTTCCCAGCACGGGATGGCCTTTTCTGTCTGTCTCTCTAACATAGATGCCTCTCAGTTCCTTTCAACCTCTTGGACAGAAAGCAATTATCCTCATGTAACATTACATTATCTATCAATTGTTTAAGTTTTGATTGTTTCCCCCATTAGAATGTAAACTTCAGGAAGCCAAGACTTGATCTGTCTTATTCACCGAAATAGTCCCCGTGCCTAGAATTAGGACTGGAATAGAATAGGTGGTCAATAAATATTGGTCAAGTAACTACGTTTTACAGATGACAAAACTGAGATCCAGAAGATGAAATTGTACCCAGGATTACACACCTAGACAGGGACAGAGCTGGAGATGGCTCAGGACTGTCTCAGGCCAGAATCTACACTCTGCCACTATAGGTACTGTCTGCAGCTGCCTCCCTTCCTCTTGGTCCCATCGCTCAGGAAACACAGGTGTTGCCTTGGGCAGAGGGGATCTGGCTGTGGAGAGGCAGTCGTCCCTGTTTTTCTGGCATCTCTGATTTTCCGAGTGCAGGAGCCTTCCATGCAAAGGGACCCAGTTGCCAGCTGGCTCTTTGTTCCTCTGTGCCCCCAGACTCACCAGCCCAAGGAGGGCCTGGGATGCAGGTGGATGGGAACAGGCTGACTGCAGGAGAGCATGCGTCTGCCCTTCCCAGACTCAGGCAAGGACACTCTCTGCCTAATGTTGAGTTTAGGGCACAGGGAGGAGGTCGTGGCCACGAGTAAGGAGACAAAACTTCACAGAAGACAATGAAAAGGAGAGACAAGAACCCTGGAAACCTCACTTAGGGGCTGGAGCAAATCCCAGAGTCCTTTGCCCAGAAGGCCACCTCAGGGTCTCTGCTGCTTTGGCAATTAAGGCAGCTCAGGTTTTGTCGAGTTTGCCTTTCACCCACCTGCCCACGCACTTGCCCATTGTGATGGCAGGCGCGCTTTCTGGGCTCTCACCAGATTCCCTCTCCACCGTATTCCTTAGATGAGGCACCTTGTTCAGAGTGAGCAGGACTTTGGAGCCTGGGTTGCTAGCCTCTCTTTTCACTGCTTGGCAAACTCCTGTGCATCTCCCAAGTTCCAGATCAAATGTCCTCTCCCTGGCCCAGAGCCGTCTGACTCTCAGGGGGCGTTAGTCCCGCCCTCCTCTGAACGCCCAAAAGGCTCATTGTTCCTACATGTGCATAAGCATTAATTGCTTGCTTTATAGTTATTTTCTTGTGTCATATTCTCTCCTACTAGACTGTAAGCTCCTTGAGGGCAGATCTGTCTTACCCATTTCTGTGTTTCTAGCCTGAGGCTTGGTAGTGAATAGACCTTTCACTGCTGTCACTATCTTAACCACCACCAGCAGCACCACCACCAGCAGCACCACCACCAGCAGCACAATCAGCACCCGCACCACCAGTATCGTTATCATTGTACTTGGTATTTATCGATGTATTCCTGGCATGTGCTAAATGCTTCCCTGGAAACAGATCATTTAATCCTCACAATGACCTTACACAATGGGGTGGGTGTTTTATCCTCCCCATTTTGCAAACGAGGAAACAGAAGCTCAGTGACACTCCCAGCGTGGCACGGTTGAAAATACAGAAGTGGGGCTTGAACCCTTATCTTCTTACTCTAAGGCCAGAATTTCCTTTGCTTTACATGACCAAGGGGTGAAATGACCTCCTCTTCTCTATGGGCAGCAGTTGAGGTGAGTCTGCAGGCAGCCAGGGGGAGCTGGGTGGCAGAGGAAGGAGCCTGGTGGTTCCTGTGGCTGAAGCTCGGTGTGTGCAGGGCTCAGAGAAGGTGGGGGAGGAATAGTCAGAGGGGCTGAATCAGGGGGGGCCTGGGGAAGATGGTGAGTTGGACTGGAGCCCCAGTGATTTTGAGATGCCTCTGAAGTATCAGCATGGAGATGCCCTGTGGGCAGTTGGATTCGTGGGTCTGAAGCTTGAGAGAAAGCCGCTCTGGGGAAGGAGGTCTTGGGTGGTTGACATAGAGACAGATAAGTCTGTGAGAGCACGGCAGGCCCAAGGGAGTGTGTGGCATGAGAAGAGGAAATGTCAAGAACAGAGGACCCCTTTATTTAAAGGGCTGGTTGAGAAAAAGGAGCCGATGAAGGACCATGAGAAGGACACACAGAATGCGGAAGATCCAGAACAGATGACTGCTAACAAAACCTCAGGGGGACTCCATGAGCTTTTTGGAACAAATGAATGAAAGAATGAATGAATGAGTGCAGGTGGAAGGTGGCGCTGGGCTGGTTGTGATTCTCCACTGATGACCCAGAGTTACGGCTCCTTTTCTCTCCCCAGGACATGCTGCTCTTTTCTCTTTCCTCCTGGACCTGCCCTCTGCTCACCCTTTCCTAAGGGAGCAAAGATGGGATTACTCTCCCTACATTGTAAGTTGGGCACCTGAGATGGAGAGGACCAGAGCCACACAGGCACCCTGGGTCTTGGTGCAAGTGCAGCCCAGGGCAGGGACAGCGTTTCCAGACAGGGACCTCCCAGAGGGGTGTGGTGTCTTGGACGCTTCTGAGATCCCTCTTCTGGCCTGGAAATCCTACAGGCACTTAGAGGTGCTCTTGGAGACCACCTGGTATAACCCGCTCATTTTATAGGTGGGAAAACTGAGGCCCAGTGAAGGAGGAAACTTGCCAAAGTTCATCGTCATAGGAAGAGTAATACCTAGCTACCATTCATCGAACACCCACTGTATGTCAGGAATTTCACATCTACTTTTTTTCCCGTTTATTCCCACCGTTCCCTTAGTAGTCTCTGGTTTTGCAAATCAAGAATCAGAGGTTCAGAGGGGTAAAGCCATTTGTCTGAAGTCACACAGTCAATGGGCCTGGGATAGGATTCAGACCCAAATGTGTTTGACACCAAAGCTTGGGTTGTTCCCCTGCCCTCTAAGGCCTCCCAAATGCCCAGGTCTCCCACATCCTGGGCCAGGTTTGCTGTGCTGGCCGCGGCTTCTGTGGGACCCAGGCCGGACCCAGGCCGTGGCTGAGGAGGGAAATGACAGTGAGTGAAACGGAGGGAGCACCAGGGCCTGTCCTTGAGAGTCGGATGTGCATGAAGAAAATGGGAGAAGGAAGAGGGGGGCTCCCCCTACCCCTGCCCCCCACCCCGCCAGGCGGGCCCCCGGCAGCCTGGCTTTCTCCCTCCCTGGGGGCTGGAGCTGCCTCCCCGCCTCTGCCTGCCCGCCGGATCAGGGGCAGAGCTGGCTTCATGTATTATTAATAGCACTGCCAGCCTTCCTGTTTTCACGCTGATAACCTGCTGGGGAGGGCAGGTGGGAGGGAGGGAGCAAGGTGGCAAACCCTGGAGCTCCGAGAGCCCTTCCCCCCTTAGCAGAGCGGCTCTGCGGGGGGCTGGCCCTGCCCCAAGTCTCTGAAGTTGGCTTCTGGAGCTTCCCTCATCTGAGTCCACAGGAGGGGATCAGGACCCTCAGAGAGAATTCACATGGGAGGCTGGGATGCGTGGCTCTGGGAGGGAAGGGAGGGAAGGACCCCTCCCTTCCTTCTCCATCCAGGATACCAAGGTCTCAAATCACCTGGCCTCCGCTGAGTCAGGTGAGCTCACATCCTGAAGGCCACGGGGATCAGGGCTGTGGATTTAGGGGTGGTGGTGGTGGTGGTGGGTGTGTGTGTGTGTGTGTGTGTGTGTGTGTGTGTGTGTGGAAGAGAGAGAGAGAGGGAGGGAAAGAGAGAGATCGATCTATCCCTGGGGCAGGGATCTCCATGGTCCAGCTGCACATGGACCTCAGGCCACACCCGAGCTAGCCTGTCCCTGTCCCCTACCCCATGCCCAATCTTTTCCCTTTTAGGGCCTAATTTGAGGGCCCAGGACAGGGTAGAGATGGAGCGATCCCTGTCAGGGATGGGGGGGGTTTGGGGTGAATGGAGGCCATCCCTTTGAACCAGTCTACAGGCTGGAGGACACTTGTATGGACCTACAGGTGCCAGTTGTATATCTCTTCCCAATTTTGTGTTCAGTGATGTCACTGCGGTGGTTTGAAGTTGGCCCCGGTGGGAGTACTGACTTCACAGAAACTGGCAAATGCTGCAAATCAGGGTCCCCCCACCCCAGAGCCCATTATTAGACTTTCACTAGCACAGTCTTGAGACAGCTCTGCTTTGACCTTGAACATGCCTGTATTTATTCTGCCTTAACTGCTGCCCAGGCTGTTCCCTGGAATTCTTTTCTCTTCCCCTTTGCCTGTTAATTTTCATTAGCAATAATAAAACAATAATAATAATGGCTAACATTTATTGCATGCTTATTGGTTCTGTTCTGGGTCCATTTGAAGAGCTTTGCAAATTCAATTCATGTCATCTGATAGCCATCTAATGAGTAGACTATCTTATTTCCATTGTGCAGATGAGGTAACTGAGGCACAGAGGGGTTGAGGAACATCCGAGGGCACACAGCTGGTAAGTGGCAGAGCTGGGACCCAGCCGTGGCTCCGTGGACCTCTGCTGCCAGCTCCTATATTGGCTCTGGCTGGCTGTGAGGGCTGCTGGTGGGATGCCTCCTGCAGGAGGCTTTCTGGACGTCCTGGCATCCAGGCCTCCCTGGCTGACTTCCTCTGTCACCTCCCAGCGGCTGTGCATTGAACACATGAAGTTCTTCTCTCGTGTGGGTTCCTCTGGCCCCCAGCCCGGGAGCTCCTTGAGTGCAGTGCCTGGGTTTGAGCTGGCTGGTGCCCCCAGTACCTGGCCCAGGAGCAAGCACTGAGGACACCTGCTGCATGAACTGCTCACAGAGGTAATCACGGTGCCTGGTGCATCGCACATGCTCATAGGGACACTGCTTCATAAGGGGCAGTATGGTTATTAAAGACAAGCTCAATCACCCACAAAGTTTGCATCAGTGCCTTCCTTATCCAGGCCCTATGCTAGGAGCTGTGGGTTACGGTGGCAAGCAAAACAGACCCGAATCTTGGCCCTTTTGGAACTTATATCTAGCGGGGGACTCATACAACAAGATAAAGAAAATATCAAGAAAGCATTTAGTGATTGGCACTAAGAAAATAATAAAGCAGGGAAGGAGGTAGGAAGTATCCTGGGGAGGCTGAAATTTTGCTGGGTAAAGGACCCTGGCAGATTTCTCTGAGAAGGTGACATTTAAGGAAGTGAGGGAGCAAGCCGTGCAGCTTATCGGGGGAAGAGCCTCCTAGGCAGTGCAAAGGTCCTGAGGCAGGAGGTTGCTGGGCAGGCTGAAGCAACAACAAGAAACCCAGTGTGCTCGTAGTGGGGTGAATGGAGGGAAAAATAGGTCAAAGAGTTATTGGGGTCAAGAGAAGCAGGTGGAGGAAAAGAAAGGGCCAGTGGGAGCCATGGGGGAGGAGGCACGGAGAGGGTTATGAGGGTCAGCAGCTTTTCCCTCTGCCCAGGGGAGGGACAGCTGCGAGGAGAAAGAGCAGAACAAGGCTCCACTTTCTGTGGCTAAAAATACTCTTGCAGCTCTTGACTGGGTCCTTGGCCCCTTGTGCATCCAGGTGAAACATACAATTGCCTTGATTTCTCCTGTAGACTCCTACCAGCTGCTCTACTGTCCTGACCACAAGAAGGTCTTGACCTCAGGGAACTGCTGGTCTGGGTTTCTGCTGCCCTCTCTGCCTGCCACCCTGCACTGCAGGGACCACTTACTCCATGGTCAGGGTCAGGCTCATTAGGAGCCAACCGCTGAGCTGGCCACCCCCGAAGCTCCTGCTTTCCAGCTGTTCCCCTCTATGACCCTGGGGTCCAGCTTCTAGGCACAGCCTGTCCAAGAGTGATGCAGCCATTTTCCCAAAGACAGTGAGAGGTCCAGGGTCTGGAGAGACCGGCAGTACAGGGAAGCAGTGGTGAAGAAGGAAGCAGCCTGGCTGAGGGGGTGGCCGTGGGATTGTGGGTTCAGTGAGCACAGCGGATGCTGTGGGGGTCTCCCGCCTACCCGGAGTCTAGGACGACTGAGTGGAGGTGGTGCCTGTGCAGGTGACGTGGACTGGATTTATTTGTCCAATGCTGCACCCTACCCCAGAGCCCTAAGTGCTCAGCATCGTAAATAAAACCCACCTAATAAATCTCCCCTGTAAATTTTCTGCGTTGAATTTCATTACTCGTCTCGTTTCCAGTCACTAGGTTTTAGTCCAATTTGGAGTTGTCCTGATGACTGTGTAAATCACGCCTGTGCTTTGGGGAGCGTGAACTCCAGGGAGAAATCACGCCTGGGCTGTCGGGGTGACAGCTCGAGCCTGAAGATCTGGACCCCGAGTGGTCGCCTGTGGGGTGCCGGCTGCTCTCGCGGAGCTCCTGCTATGCCCCTTGCCCTGGAACAGGGAAAGGAGCTGACGTTAATGGAGCACCTCACGTGTGCCAGGAATTGACACACATTTAGAATCTTCACACAAGCCCCACAAAGTAGGAGTTACTGTCTCTATCTTAAAGAATAAGGGACTGAGGCTCAGAGAGGGCAGATTGCTTGCCCAAGGCTACACAGCTTAGCTGGTTTGTAACTGGCTAGTTTGGCTTCGAGCCCAGGTTTACCTGACTCCAAATTTATTGCATTTACTGTCTCCCATGGATGGAGGAGACCATGGAGAACCTACCAAAGTGCCACCCCTACTGTGAAGCACTCCTTGGTCACTCGCTGGAGTCAACCCCTCTGTCATCCAGTGGCCTTCCATGGCTCTTCGTCTGCTGTGCTCCCTCACACATGGCTTCCTGGGCCTTCCATTCATAGCCCTTTGCACAATTGTAATTATGCATCTAGTTCTGTGATTGTTGGGTTATTATCTTTCTTCCCTTTTAAAATGTAAGCTCTACGAGAGCAGCAGCTACATCTCCTTGGCTTACCGGTGCATTGCCAGCACCTGGTACAGTATTCAGCACCTAATAGGTGATAGATAGCTTTTTTTACTGAATGGATAAATGAAATGATAAACGAATGAATGAATTAGTCATGCCAGAGAGAGGCGTTGGAGGAGATGTCAGTATGTCAATACCTCCACTACGCGGGTCGGTTAGACTCCCAAAGGCCAGTGGAGGTCTGAGTGGGCAGGGAGGATCCTGGAGCTCCACATTCAGCTCCGAGTCAGTGCTGATCTCAGCTTCCATCCTAACTTCATCCTGTAACCCCAGATCCAGCTCAAACCCCAGCCCCAGCCTCAATCTCTTAACCCATCTCTAATGCTGATATCAGCCCCAACCTTAAACCCTTTCCAGCTCTTACCTCAGCCTCAATCCCAACCCATCATAGGCTCAATCTTTAGTATCAGCCCCAACCCTACTTCAGTCTCAAATCGGCGTCAATCTCAGCCCCAACTTGAACACAGATCCAATTCCAGCCTTAGCCTCCATACCAGACCTCAACTGAACTTTTAACACCAACCCCAGCCTCAGCCCCACCTAAATCTAATCTCAGCATGAATTTCTCATTGCCAATTTCTGCTCAGTTTTAGCTCCAGCTTCTACCTCAATAGCACTAGCTTGTCTCTTGGAAAGCACTGGCTCCTCCTCACAGGTGGGGCAGGGTTCAGCCGCGGTCACAGATGCCAGCTGTCCTGCAGGCCTCCCGTCCCTCCCCCCACCTGCCTTAGAAAGGCAGGAGCGCTGTTGGTTCCCCATGGGAATTCAGTAATAATTTCTCACACATGTATCATGGTTACAGTTTACAAACCACATCCACGTCCATCAGCACCCCCAGCTCCTCTAACAGCTTGGAAAGATGTATGCATTTCTTTAAGTTATAGAGGAGGAAATGCAGGTGACTTAATGCTTTAGCTGGTTTGTGGCAAAGGGGGTGCTATAACCCAGCTCTTCTGGCTCTGAGTTCCAAGCTGTCTCTCCTTCCCGACCTTCGAGGAAGGTGCAAGGGCTCCTTATTCCGTGGAGGCGGGGGTGGGGTGGTGTGTGTGTGTGTGTGTGTGTGTGTGTGTGTGAACAGGCGTCCCCTACCACTACCCCCAGCACCCTGGGGTGGTCTCCACTAAGGGATGTGACAGAAGCAATCTCAATGTTTCCCATCCTGAGTTCAGAAGAACCTGTAAGGGAGAGAAGATGAGGGATATCAAGGATGCCAGAGTGTGGGTGGGGTTGGGGAGTTCGGGATTAGGGTCTTGGCAGGAAACAATTCACCTCAGATGATTTACCTGCAGAGACTGTAATGGATCTGTTACTTACAAGGCATGGGTGGAGTTTAGGAAGCAGTAAGAGGAGCTGGCAATAGTTGGAAGCCCTTACCACCTCTAGGGCTGATAGGGCGAGGGGAAGAGAGCGTGTTATTGCAGCACAGTGAGGGTTGGTGCTGGGGAGGACTTGGGCTGCCCATGCAAGATGAGTCATAGGGAAATATGGCCATGGCTAAAAGTGCTGCCCAGGAGAGAAGGAGTGGGAAAGGAATCCCTGACTTCCCACCCCTCCCTCCCTGCAGTCTCCAGCAGTGCCTGCCGCCAGCTGAACCCAGCCCGACGTGCAGGCCCTGCGGTCCTCTGGGGTCAGCCTCCTGGGGCACAGAGCAGGGCTGAGAAGGGCAGGGACTGAATCTGGAGCAGGGGATCAAGTAGAGAATAAACAGTACCAGGAGAAGAGAGCCAAGGAGCAGGTGGCCAAGGAGAGACAGACAAAGAGGAATGGCGAGAGGTGGAGAGTGTGTGAGAGAGGCAGTGAGAAAGGGCTCAGCCTGTTTGTCTGGGCAGGTCTGCTGAACCCAAATCCGGCTCGTCCGCATCTCCTCAAATAAACTTCTGGGAAGTGAATGCCCGGAGCTGGCAGAGTGCAGAGAAGTCAGCAAATATGTGCGCGGTGAATTCCAAGCCTTCTGTTCCCAGCTCCAGGGAGGAGCAGCAGAGCCTCGGGTGTCCTCCCTCTCCCCGCCCGGGCCCCCATCTTACTGCTCCAGTCCTGGTGAGTGGCCTCCACCACGGGCATATGGAAACGAGGGGAGAATCTCTCCCCGGCAGGCCTGAGGTCCAGGGGAATACAAGTAACTCTGAGGAGTGAAGCTGCTCTCGGAGGCTGGCACAAGTCTTCACACGCACGACTTGATGGCTCCCTCCCAACACCTCCGGGAGGCATGCTGGGCGGGGACCGTTGTTCCATATTATAGGTGAGGAAACTGAGACTGATAGTGAAGGACTTTCCCAAGGCTGGGTTCTGAGTCAGTAGTAAAGCTTTGATTGGGCCCAGGCTGAGCTTGAACTCTGACCTCACATGGAGCTCTGCCCCAGGCCCAGGCTGGCCCTGAACTTGGCCTTGGACTGAGCCTCACACTACCTGGGCCAGGAGGTCAGAGGGTCCCAGGCTGCCCTTGAGCACTTTCATACTAATGCTGCTGTGGACAGACTCCTAGAATACCCTTGAGGCTTGGAATTTTTCCTACAACTTTCATTAAAGGAAGAATTATGAAACTGTTTCTTCCTGAAATGCTTGTTCTGTGGTGGGCACCATGCTAAGTCCTTTGCATGCATTAGCTCATGTAAGCCCCTCAACAACTTAAAAGTTTGGTACTGTCATCATCCTCTCTTTTTATAAAAAGATTTTATTTATTTATTTTTAGAGAGAGCGGAAAAGAGGGAGAAAGAGAGGGAGAGTAACATCAATGTGTGGTTGTCTCTCGCACACCCCCTACTGGGGACCTGGCCAGCAACCCAGGCATGTGCCCTACACTGGAAATCAAACCAGCAGCCCTTTAGTTTACAGATTGGCATTCAGTCCACTGTGCCATACCAGCCAGGGCCATCCTCACCTTATAAATGAAACTGGGTCTGAGAGGTTAAGCAGCTTTTACAGTATCCCACAGCCAGTGCATAGTAGAGCTCAAATTCAAACCCAGGTCTCTGACTATAGGTTTCCAGGATTCTGAGGCTCTGCCTAACAGAGAGCAGAATTTGTGGTTCTTCCCTTTCCTTCAAAAACAAACACTCTACAGATCTCTAACTAGGAGGGGCCACAGGTCAGCTTCGAGAGCCTAGCTCCCAGGCTGTTTGCCCTGGCCTGTGCTGCATCTGGCAAGTCCCAGCTGTGGTCTGTGATAGAGACTGGAGAGAGTGGCCTTTCTCAACCCCCAGGGGAAGAAGAGGGATATGGAGGACCTGTGGGTCATGGAAGGAATATTCCCAGTCTTGCACAAGACAAAATATCTGTAGTCATTACACACCTGGGCACAGTCAACCAGGTATGGGCATGTGTGCAAGGGGGAACCCCGCAAAAACCAGAATTGCCTTCTGGAGGGCAGGCCCCTTGTAATACAGACCTCCCCCACTAGGTGAGTGTTCTAGGAACCCATCTGTATCAATATACAAGCTGGTGTCATTGTGAGAGGCTGCATTTGGCTTCAGTGAATTTTTTTGAAGACTCTTTGAACACATTTGCCCATTTCATGTTGGGTGATTTACAAGTGTGCCTGCCCACTTGGTACTGAGTATTTTAGCAGTTTTTGACCTAAAATGACATGACTCTTGTGCCCCACCCTCCCTATTCACCCAATTTCCCCCTGAGCAACTTTTTTTTTGTTTGCCCAGATGAAAAAGGTCCTCAAAAGGAAACGTTTTGCTGATGTGGAAGAAGTGAAACAAAAAATGGCAGAAGTACCAAAAGGCATGAGAATCGACAAGTTCAATAACTGTTTCGAGCAGTGAACAAAAATGTCTAGATAGGTGTATTGCATCAGATAGATAGTACTTTGAAGGTGACTAACGTTTAAACATGTAAGAATAAATACACAATTTTTAATAAATAAATTCCTTTTTCTGGGCACCCCCTCATATTGGTCAGGGTTCCTCAGAAAAACAAAACAATATATATGCAAACAGATTCTCTATGAGGGATCGGTTCACATGATTGTGGAGGCAGAAAAGTTGCATGATATGCCTTCTGCACGATGGAGACCCAGGAGAGCTTGTGGTGTAAGTAAGTCCCGGCCCAAGTCTGCAGGTCTGAGAACCAGGGGAGCCTATGGTGTAAGTCCCAGTTGGAGTCTGAAGGCCCAAGAACCAGGAACAGCGGAGTATGAGGGCAGGAGAAGATGCATGTCTGAGCTGAAGCAGAGGGCAAATTCCCCCTTCCTTGGCCTTTTTGTTCTATTCAGGGCCGCAGTGGATTGGGTGATGCCCACGTGCGTTGGTGAGGGTCATTCTCTTTGGTCTGCCTGCCAGTTCAACTGCTACGCTCTCTGGAGATGCCCTCAGAGACATACCTAGAAATAATGTTTTCCTAGCTACCTATGCATCCCTAAGCCCAGTCAAGTGGATATATAAAATTAGCCATCACATGCTACATGCTTCTGAGAGAAGGTGCTGGATGTGTATAAGGAGCCTCTCCCTGCCCTCCCAGTGGCATGCACAGTGCTAGGCACGTGAATAATCAATTAAAGCCCCAGCTCAGGGCTGTGGAAAGAAGAGAGACAAAGGGCCCTTGTCAGGAATTTTGGGCTAGAGCTGAGCCCCCAGTGAGAGCCCAGGTCTCCTGCAGCACCCATCCCCCCAGGCAGCCCCTCCTTGGGTCTCCCTGTCCCTCCATAAGTCTCTTCTTGTGTCCCTTGCCCTAGAGGTTCCCAGGACGAAGGGGACTCAAAATTCTCACCTTTGCCTCTGTAGGTCATCCTGAAATGTGGAGATGCTCAGCCCAGAGACCTGGCATCTTTGCGATTCTGGGCCAGCCCCTTGCCCCCTCTGGGTCTGTTTCCTCCTACGCAAAGGGAAGCAGTGGACCTCAGACGTCCCTAGGATCCCTTCACACTGATCTTCCCACTGGCTCTCCAGCTCTGAGCCACGCAGCATCTTCTCACCCTGCCCCTCCCCTCCCATCTCCACCCTCTGGGCAGGGACTCTGGCCATGGTGCTGAAGGTGTCCACGGCCTCCACAGGGGCCTGGAGCCCTGGAGGTGAGCAGCATACCCACCTCAGGATTTGCGATGGCAGAGCAAAACTACCCTAACTGAACATGTACTATGTACCAAGTTTCCTGGTGTTTGCTTTACCTGTATTTTCACGGTGACTAATCACAGAGGAAGAGATTATTACGGGGAAACTGAGTTTCAGGAGCTGTGAGTCCCACACCTTCCAGGAAGGAGAAGGCTGCTCTTCTGACTTTGGGTTTCAAGTAGCCCTAGTTCCTAGAGATGGTCCTGGGACAATTGAGGGCAGCTGAGAAAACAGTGACATGCAGAAATGGTTGATAAAACTGTGAAAGAACGTCTGTTGGCATTGGTTCTGAGCCTGCGGCCAGAGATGAATGATTGAAACACCAGGCTTGTTAAAGCGAGAGCACATTTGATTTCTCTCTCCTGCACTGCATGCGATTTCGCTGGAGGGAAGTTAGCAATCAGCTAATTGACATTGAATTAACCATGAAACTCAGCCCGTGTCTTCTCTCTGAAGCGCTCTCCAACAAGACTTTATCAAGGCTTTGAATTATTGATTATTACTTATAGCTCTGATGGGGTGATTTCCTTTTTATTTGTTTTCATGTTGGGTGTCCTTCATAAGTGTCCCTGAGAGTGGGGGCACCCAGACGGCAGAGTTTCTTATGAGACGGACGGTGGTGGGGGCAGGCGAGGAGGCTGAGTCCAGAGAGGACAGGTCTGAACAGTCCATCCTGCCCCAGAAAAGTAAGTCTGTATTTGTTAAACCACGGTGCTTTTGTGTTTTGTTTTTGCTGCTGTTACTGTAGCAAAGCGTAGCCTAACCTGACTGATTGGGGTCCTGAGGGTTGAAGTCCTTCCTGATACCTCATGATACCAAGTTTAGAGCCTGAATGAGCTGTGTTCCCTCCCCCTGCCATCTAAACTCCATCTGTAAGGACTCTTATTGGATGTCTATTTAACGCCCCGTCAGATACCTGAATTCTTCCACAACATCTAAACCAATGGCTTTTTGGACTCAGCTTGTATATTCTTTCAACAGGAAAATCAGTCTGTCCTGAGGCAGTCACCCTTAGAGGTGTCTATGTAATTGTCCACTGGTCTGGGCTCTCTCTGCTGCATGGAGCTGCACAGAGCAGTTTTAGTTTTCTTGTCCCATAAGAGTCCTTTAAGAATCTGAAATTAGATAACTGAGGCCTCTCTTCTAGGCCAAACATCTTTCAACTCTACTTTATAAGTCTAGATTTCAAGTCCCCTCTTCAACTTGGTTTTCTCCTTTGTTGGGAATTCAATATATCTGAAAATGCAATACCTAGAACTGGATACAGCCCTCCAGACATGGCTTGAGAATGGTAGAACTAAACAGGAACGTCACCTTCTTCAGGTTGGATATTAGATCTTTAGTGATATAGCCCAGACTGAGGTGAATATCTTCATTCTGTAGCAGGCGCATTTACTTCCTATTGAATTCATGTACTCCTCATATTTCCCAGCTTTGTTGTGGCCATATGGGGCCATGTGAGTGATCTGGCCAGTGGTCTGTGAGCTAAATTTACATGTGACACTCTGAAATGAAATGCTGAACAGCTGGTGAGTGGTGTTCCAGCTCTTTTTGCTGGAGGTGCCATGGTGACCTGGAACCTCTTGTGTTTCAGGCAGTGTTGCGATAAGACAAGCAGCCTGGATCTCTGAGCCGCCACTGGAAAGGCAGCTGTCCTGAAGAGTTGCTGGACCCACAGTGGATTTCGTATGAGCAGAAATAAACTTTCACATGTTAAGTCACTGACATTTTTGCTGTAGTGGTTGCTGTTATTGTAGCACAGCCTAGCCAAACCTGACTAACAGACCCACCATGCTGCTCGCTCACATTGGGCCTTAAGTCTCCCTCATTGCCTGCATAACACAGTAGGTGAAACCTGCCCTTCTTCAGCTAGACCTTGTAGTGATTTGTATCTATCTACTTTGAGCTTCTTCAGGTTAGTGAGCATGCTTTATTCTTTGTCTCTCTCCCAGGGCTGGTTGGCCACACAGAGGACATTAAGCTCTGTAGAAGAAAGAGAGTAAGAAAGGGAATTCTGGGCCCATCAAGGTGGAGGCAGAAAATATCTTCTTTGGAGTGAGGCAGTGCGGAATCAAATCTCTACTTCCTCATTGACCAGCTCTGTGCCTCTTGACTAGTTACTTATTCTCTATGCATTTCTTTCAAAGAGAAGGAGTAGTCCCAGTCTTTCAGAATTTGAGTACATAATTATATATTTTATTAAAAATGCCTGGCATACAGTGTTTGTTGTAAGTAAGTGCCAGAAGGCATCATCACTGCCCGCATCATCGTCAGTGAGATCAAGGGAAGTTGTAGCCCCATCCATCCAGGAGGGAAGCAGAGAGGAGGGTCATCCAGGAAGGGTCTTAGCCCAAGGTTGTAACAGGTGGAGATTTTGCAGGGGCAGGATCAAGGAGACCCCCGTGGGTTCAGGGACAGACATCCCTCTGAAGATGCTCACACCCCCATGCCTCTTTCCCCTTCCTCACTGGACTTTCACTCAACAGATATGTTTGGCCTGAGGTGCATCTTGTCACATCTCTCTGGTTGGTTCCTCTAGGACAATTGTGCTTGGTTCCAGCCAAACCCTGGGAGGTGAGGGGATAGTAAAGAGCCATGTTTGCTCTTCTGGCAGGTGTTGAGGGTGCAGGGGAGGGCGGGCGGCCTCTGGTCAGATGCCACATTAGAGATGGACTGCACACGTGGGCAGATGTCATCTAAAGATGATGCTGGTATGCCATACACACAGGTCACCCCAGGCAAACATCACTGCACATGCACATCATTTTCAGTGCCCAATGGCCTTGTGGAAGAAGAGAAGAGAGGGAGCGTATATTTTTTGAGTTACATGTCTACGCTTTAACTGATACCTAATTTAATCCTCACAATTCCATGAGATATGGATTATTATTCCCATTTGAAAGAGAAGAAAACTGAAGCTTAGTAAGTGTTTCAGCTGGGGACCGAGTCCAGGTTTGCTTAACTTCAGAGCCTGTCCTCTTTGTAAACACCACTTACTTCCCAAGGCTTGTCCTTGGCTCAGTCTTTCTCTGCCCTTCACCTTGACAAGTGTGCAACTTCCATTGCTCCCTAAAATAGTTCAGAATCACCAGGCACTGTGGCATGTTCCTATCCTCAGCTTTGCCTCCTGAAGATGGGGATAATAATAGCACCTACCTCTTAAGGTTGTTCTGAGGATTAATAAGGTTAACTTAATAGACCATTTAGTACAGAGTTAGCATTATTTAATTATTGGTCATTAATATAATACTAGCTAACAAATACAGAGTATTATGTTTACTATATCCCAGGTATGGTGCTAAGTGCTTGCAGCATTTTATTTAACCCTCAAAATGACCCTTGAGACAGGTGTTAGTACCCTCATTTTCTGTTGGGGAAATTGAGGTTTAAGAGAAGTTAAGTGAATTATCCAAGTTCACACCCTGAGGAAGTGGCAGTGCGGGGGTCTGAGTCCCAGTCAGTTGAGGCTGCGCTGTATGAGGTCAGAACAAGGAACAATAATAACACAGGAAAAACTTCCATGTGGTTATTGCATTCCAGGCACAGTGCTAATATGTATATAATCTCAATCTTCAAAAGTTCTCTAATGAGCTGGATTTTTCACACATGAGGTTTAGGGTAAATATAAGTAGGTAACTTACTCAAGATCCTCACAGCCAGGAAACTGCAGTGTGGGGGTTGTTGTATTTTAAACCCTGCACTGAGCCATGTAATCACCTTAATATCTGGGAAGATAGAGGTATTGTATGTCCTATAACGACATTGTGTTACTTGGATTAAAAACTGTTTGCAAAATGCATACTGAAAACAAAAGGACTCAGGAAGCTTTCACAGGAAGGGACACATAAAGATGTATTAGGCAAAGGCCAGTGCAAAAAGGTAGGTGTTGAATTGCTGGCCTTCCAATGGCTCCAGGTGGTTTGAGCAGGTCACAACCAGTTTGATTCAACTTCATCCAGCCTTGGCCAGCTCCACACATTTGAGCCGGCCCCAACAGGCCTGGCTTGATTTGAGCCAGCTTGAATCAGTTAGATCTAGTGGCAGCCGTTTGGGATCAGCCTGAACTGGATTGACCTAGTTTAAGCCTGTTTGTCTCTTCAGGTCGATTTCCCGTTCAGCCTTAGAGTTTTGACTCTCTCTGGACGTTCTTCTCTTGGACTCCCTGGTTGGATGGCTTTGGTTGGGACACTAGTGAGAGAGAAAGTGTAAGTAAATTATTAACCTTACAGGGGCGAGCTCCTGGACTCTTGGGGGTCTGCAGCTGGAAGACCTCAGCTGGTGGGCTCTGGCTTGGCCAACTCTGCCAGAGCACCCCCTCTTCAATTTCTCTTCCCACTCTGTCCCCATGGAATCCCCTTCCTGCATGCTCCTCCCACACTTTTTTGTGCTAGAAGTAGACTTTTCCTTTCATTTCTTTGTTGAAGGTGCAGACCTGGGGGATCCGAATGTCCCTGTGTGGTGGAGCTTATCCGGGATGGCAGGGCTCATGTGTGGACGGTGCCCCCTGTACTGGGTGACTGAGAGCGTTACTCACTTCCTTCTCAGACCCTGAAACAGATGTGACTTGCGCCACTACACAGGCAATTCAATTAAACATTGAGGTGCATGGGGGTTGGGGAAGGGAGGTGGGCAGACAGGCAGGTGCTGGCTGATGGGATGCCACATCGCGTTTTCATCCTGCAGGAACCATGTCCCTTCAGGGAATGAGTACCAAACAGGTCTGGGGGATGGGGCTTCCACGCAGGCTGGACCCCTGCCCCGCAGGGTTTGCTGCTCTGTCCCCAGCTGGACTGGGTGGTAATGGAGCTGAGGGACTGGTCACCTCCCCCTTCCCTGTGAGTGCTGTGCCTCAGGCTGTGAGTGTGGTGGTTAGAGAACAGGGATGGCCGCCTGGCTTAGGATGAGAAGAAACTTGTCTGACACACTTACCCACGATCGCGCGGAGGTTTACAGCAGGCCAGCCCGCGCCCCTCCCACAGACCTGTGCGAGCCATTCTGTGTGTGGAGAGGGGATAGGGCAGAGAGAAGGAGGGTCTTCTGCCCCCAGGCCAGGGCTTTTCCATCTTGCTGTGCCCCAGCCGTCCCTGCCCTGAGGGCAGACCCCGCCCCTGAGGAGCACCCCTCCAGTTCGCTCCCCCGCAGTTCCGCGCTGCCCCCTCCCCTTGTCATGAAGCGGGCTACGCCAGAACTCTTGGGACCTCAGAGGACCCTTCTTATCCCTTCTGTGGGTTCCAGTGCTCCAGGTCCTTTGAGGAGGGATGGGGGCCACAGAGAAGGGGGTGATGGGTTTATGCATGTTAATCGAGGTGGGGGTCTGAATGAACTATGTCAGGGGTTCACGTTGTGCTAAAGTCAAAGACTGATCTTAGGCACCCAGGGAACCAAGTGAGCCCAGAAACGACTGTGCGCAGTGACTGCTGACCATGCCTAGGGCCAAGTGTGCCCGGGAACCAGCTGTCCAGGGCATGCGTGTGCCGATGGGACGACTATGCCCAGGGGACCCACCGTGCCCAAGGGCAGACTGTGCCCAGGAACAACTTTTCAGAGACCCTGGGAGGGCTCACTGTGTCTGGATGGGGCTCGTTGGTGCCCAGGGAGTGACTGTGCTTACTGTGACCTGGGACTGATTATGCCAGAGAACATCTCTGCCCGGAGGCCGACTGCACACGGCCTGACTGTGCTCAGAGACTGTTTCAGGGACCAGCTGTGTCCAGAGACTAGCATTGCCCCGTGACCGGCTATGTTCAGGGACGGCTGTACCTGGCAAACCAGCTGAGCCCAGAGAGGGCCCTGCCCAGGGCTGGACTAGACCCAGTGATGCACTAACTGTATCTGGAGTTGAAAGCCCCACTGGGCCCAGGTAGCAGCTGTGTCAGGAAACTAGCTGCGCCCAGGGACTACGGGGAAGAGGCAGAGACTCTTCTACATGGAGGCAGAGTGCTGCCCAGCTGCATGGCACCATGCCTGGGATCCCTTGCCCTCAATGCAGATGACCTTAGACTCCCCATTTTGGAGCCTGGTGACTAGAGAAGGAGAGGACACAGGGCTATTCAGCACCTATTATGGGTCAGCACATGCTGCATCCTTCCTTTTCATTGTGTCATTTTACCCCCAGGACAACCTCATGAACTGAGGTTCATGGAGGTGAAAATTCTTTTCTGGTCTTTCTGACTCTGGAAATCTTAGCCATGCTGCTATTCTGCCCATAAGGCTGTGGGCTTCCCATAAGCCACATGGCCTCCCCAAGAGGAGGGAGAAATGGAGGCCTCTCCCATCTTACAGCAGAGGAAGCCGGAAAAGGAGCAGACCCAGACATCTAGTCTGCAGTTGGCAAGTTGATCCGGCTCATGCCGGTGGCCCTGACTTTGCAGGCAGCAGAAGGGCACTTGGCAGGCTTGGGAGGAAGGGCTTCCTGCAGGCTGCATTCCTGGTCGCTGTCTTGGAGGCAGGCAGGCTGGGGTGTGGAGGCCGGCTGCCTCATCACAAACCCCCTTTCATGACGCCCAACAAGGCTGCTTCAGAGCCTGGACTCGGCTGTGCAAACACGCACATCTGGGCTGCTGGCCGGAGCCGAGCAGCGGAACTCCCCACAGCTGGTCAGCTGCTCCTGACCTTCTGGACAAAGGGAGCTTTGGCCCCGTGGGGGCTCCCAGGGAACTTGGGGCTCCGGAGGGTACAGCCCTGGCCCAGTCCTCCACGGGGAGCAGCCCTCTCTGGCCACCGCCTGTCGTTTTCATCAGGACTGGAACTCTGATGCTGACAGCATTTCCTGCTTAGGTCGTGCCCTCCTTTTCCCTCCCAGGCCGACATCCAGCCAGCACAGGGGAGATTAGGCCAAAGGCTGCGGGCAGGAAGGGACTTGAGCTGCGGGCACAGAAACCTCTGAGCAGCCATCCTTGTCCAGCCCCCGTCCTCATGGAGCTTATAGCTGCGTGGAAGAGAAAGTCACAAATCGAATAATCACAAAAGCCAGTTGCGAATGACGACAGACTCTCACGTCATGTTTCTCAGATTCCAGGCTCCGTTTTTGGTGCTTTACATATTTTAATTTATTTCATCCTTATGACAGTCCTATGAGGGAGAGACTGTTATTATTCCCATTTTACAGATGAGGCAGTTGAGGCACAGAGAGGTTACGTAACTTGGCCAAGGTCACAGAGCTAGTAAGGGCACAGAGCCAGAATTTGAACTCTGGCAGTGGGCATTCTTAACGATGACATGTACTTACAAATCACTATAAGGGCTGTGACGGGGAGCTGGGGTGGGGAGTGGGGATGTCATGAGGGGGATAGGGTTTGAGCTTAGGAAGATCACTTTGGCTGCTGGGTGGGGGGCAGGTCTGAGGGCCTAGACTAGAGACCTTCACACAGAGAGATGAGGGCAATGCGGCCTCGATTAGGGCAGGGCAGGGGGCGTGGGGAGAGGAGGACGGGCTTGGGAGAAAGGTGGCACTGGGCCGCGGAGTGGGTGCGAGGGTGAGCGTGAGGGCGAGGGTTGAGTTGAGGACTACATCCTGTGTTTGCAGAGTAAGCCAGTTTGGTCCTGGGCGCCCTCTTCACCGGCCTGGCAGGACCACCTTGCCTCTCCTGCCTCGGGGAGGGGCTGGCCTGCGGGGCATGCTTTGGACCGCCCGCTGCTGTTGTGCTGCAGCTGCCAGGAGCACCCCTGAGGTTCAGCGGGGAGAAGGTCAGTGGTGCAGTGCAGGAAGCCCCAGATTGGCATCAAACATGATTTAAATCCTGGCTCCTCCTCTGACAAGCTGTGAGGCTTTGGGAGAATCACCCGTGTCTTAGAACCTCAATTTCTTCTGAAACTGGGGAAATGGCGCCTCCGTCGCAGAGCCCCTGTCAGAGGATGTGAAAGTCGACTGCAAAGGGAAAGGGCGGAGGAGCAGTTCTTTGCTGCTGTCCCGTAGCGTCATTTGAAGCTCCCTTTCCCGTGACCGGGAGGATTCAGGAGGTCTGGACACTAGTCTCTAAGATGTCACGTGATGCTGGACAAGCCTTCCGCACAGGGCCTCCATCTCCTGCTCTGGGCTGTAGCCCCCGTGGGAGGAAGGAGAGCTGGGGCCCTCCTGCCAGGCAGGCGGAGAGAGCACTACTGCCTGAGGTTAGCGCCTGGAACGGAGCAGGCCGGAAGGGGCATCTCTCGTTCATTCCAGTTCTTTTTCTCACTGAACGGACGTTTAACTGAACATCTTCTAAGTGCCAGACCCTGCCAGGGGGCTGCAATATAGTGATGAAACAAGGTCTGCAAAGTCCCCCCAAAGCTCACTTTGCAGTGGGGGCTGTGGGTCTAGGACCAAGTAAAACAAATCAACTCAGAGGACTGCAACGAGGTGTGCTATGAAGACAAAAGCCCCCAGTGATGTGAGAGAGTGATGGGGGAGGGGGCTTCTTAAGATGGGGTATCCAGGGGCAGTCAGAGGGGGCCCATCTAAGGTGGCAACAGGTGACCTGGGACCTGGTTGATGAGAAGAAGCCAGCCTAGAGAAGCCGACGGGACCACTGGCCTTCTTAGGCGACGAGTGAAACAGGAGGAGTGTGGTGGCAGAGGCATGGAGAGGTAGGAGAAAGGCCAGCTCTTGTTGGGCTTTGCAGGCCCTTTTAAGGAGTGTGAACTTTACTTTAAGAGCGATGGGAAGCCTTTGAAAGGATTAAAGTCAGGGCATGACATAATCCGATGCACTGGTTTAAAAGGTTACTTCAGTTGCTGTGCAGAGAATGGATTGAATGGAGAAAAGAATCATGATTGCTGTCCGTCCCTCTCCGGCTCCCACATCTGCCCCAGTTACCAGCCCCCCACCACCCCAAGGACCACCCCTCATCAGCTTAGGCATTACTGGCTCTCCACGTGTTCCCATCTCTCTTCCAAACCAGGGGCCCCTATGTGCTCTGGGCCCCAAAAGAGTGCCAAGACCCCTGAGGCAGAGGTCTTGCTGGCTGACCCAGGCAGACTGGGCTGGAAGCCTGCAGGTAGGGACCCACGTGCGGGGACAGTGGGCGTGGGCCTGGCTGCCTTGCCTGCTTCCATCCAACGTGCAGGGCAGGCCCCCCACCCCCACCCCACATGGGGCTTTTGAATTAAAAAGTCTTAACTTTTTCTTTTAAATGGCAGCTCTGTGTACTGTACATGGTAATTAATACATTAGCATTTATGCAAAATACCATCACAGCCGGGCTGGTATGTCAGCTGCCTTCCTGAGCTGCAAAAATGTGAGCGCCCCGAGGTACCTCAGACAGGCCCCCGCCCCTAGCAGACAGCTCCGCTTGACCTACGCTGTTCGCTAGCGTGTCTCAGGGAACGTGTCTGCATGTGTGTATCTGTGTACGCCGGCAGTTCATATGCTTCTTGTGAGGGTCGGTGGGTATGCATATGTGTCCTTGTGTGTTTGTGCACACATGCTGCCTGTGTTCATGAGTACATACCTGTGCCTGTGTTCCTGTGTGTTAGTCTGGGTATGACTGCATATGAGTGTGGTTGAATACATGTACATAATACATCTCTTAAATGTGTGTGTGTATATATTTCTATGTGTCTATGTGCATGTCTGTGGACCTGTGTATTTGTGACTGGGATGTGTGCATGAATTTATGTGTTTGTGCATGTCTATATGTGCTTGTGCATGCATGCCTGGGTACATGTTTGTGTGCGCTGGTGTGCATCTCTATGGATTAGGCATGCTTGCGCATATGTGCACAAATATTTAAGTTCATGTTCATATGTGTACATCAGCGGATGCTCATATGTAAGTGTCTATGTGTGAGTCATTAGGTGCTCTGTGGGATCTGCTCTTCGTGTATGTGTATCTGTGTATTGGTAGGATGATGTGTGTTTCTTTCTATACATGTTTGTATATACTCATGTTCATTCCTATAGATGTTGAAGTGTGTGTGCGTTGTATGAAGTGCTTGCTAGTGTGGTTCTGAAATGAAGTTGTGATGGAGTGGAAAGAACAGCCCACTGGAAACTGTGACATCAGTGACATCCGGGGTTAAACCTTGCCTCCACCCTTTGCTGGCTCTCTGACCTTGGGACAGTCTCTCTACCTCTCTGCCCCTCAGTTTACCCATCTGTAAGATGGGACTGATGAGGCCTGCCTTTCCTGTAACAACAATAATAAATATTCACTGGGTGCTAGATGCCCTGCAACTGAGGAGCTCACAGTGTAGTGGGAGAGATGAACCCACAAGCAGGCAGTGACCAGCAAGGTTAATAGGGTGAAAGCATGGGCTGTTTCGGGGACCGCCGTTCGGCCCCGAGTAGTTGATAGGAGTGGGAAGGAGTTAGGGACAGTTTCTCTAAGGGGGTGATGGTTGAGTGGAATCTTGGAGGATGAGTAGGATGGTTAACCAGATGAAGAAGCCGAGAAGAGCGAGCCAGAGAGGGGGCGCAGACATGGAGTTGTGTGACATAGCACAGCCCATTCAAAGTGTCTGGAGACCAGGAGCCAGTGGATCATCTGTGTACATCGAGGGCAGTAAGAAGGAGAGGGTCAGGATCACTCTACCTGCTGCAGGGAGGAAGGACTAGGGAGGGAGGCGGGACAGAGACCGTACCACAGAAGACCTCAGGCTCAGTAAGGAGCATTGATTCCCCCACAGGTGATGTGCAGCCACAGAATATGGCTTTTAAGCAGAGGAATGGCTGGTGAGTTTTGTGTTTTATGGAAATCACCCTGTGTACTCCATATTGGATCCTGACTGAGGAAGGGCAAGGCTCAGAGAGGCCAGTGATGTGGTCTCTTGTGGCTTAGTTTGGGGTAACGACCGTGCTACCATACCTCTCAGACGCATCTTAAGGAAGGGGTATGAGGCCTTTTTAAATTAAGGCATGCACAGAGCAGGCATCAGGAATCCTGGTTTCGACCCTGTGCCCTGCCATATCTTGCCCTGTGACCTTGGCTTGGCCAAGTCAATTAGCTTCTAGGGCTTTGGGTGGTGCTTGGGTAAGGAGACCCACAGGATGTGATCCAGAAAGAAAGGGGGGGTATTGGGAAGGACTCTGCTTCACTCACCTCCTTGGGGGAGAGTCCCCTCGGGGCACGGGGGGGCCAGGAAGGGGGGCAACATCTTCCCTCCTTCCCTCTCGTTGTCAGGAGGGTGAGGACGAGGACAAGGACGAGCTCATGTATTTTCATGCCGTGGCCTCGGCTCTCAGCCCCACAGTCCCAGCTCACAGAGGCTGGGAGGCTGCTCTGGGGTGGGCTGACCTCGCCCACAAGCAGACACTCTGCTATTGTTCAAAATGGAATTGGTCCCAGGAAGCTTGGAGCCTGCAAAAACTGCTATGAATTTTGCAAAACAGCTCAGAGGCGGTAAAACATGTCAGAAGAATCAAATGTGGAAATCCCTGTTTAGACACTGCACTCTAGACAGGCATGAGATGCCTGGAAAAAGGATGGGACAGGGGCTCCAGACTGGAATGCCCCTCCCTGTAGCGTGGGGGGAGGGGTGCCCAGCCCATGCAGAGCGGAAAGGGCCCTGCAGCCTCTGGGGCCCAGCTTCTGTCCTGGTCGTCTGGCATCCCCATCCTTTCCCAAGGTACCTATACTTTTTTTTTTCTTTTGAGAGCAGCTTTACCATTTTGTTAAAAAAAAAAAAGTACATATGCTCATTGCAAAAAATTCAGACAATATGGAAAAGTTCAAAGAAAAATGTAAAAATCACCTCAGATTTCACCATCCAGAGATAACCACATAACATTTTGGTGAACGTCCTTCCAGACTTCTCTCCGTGCATAAATATACACAAATAGACTCCACGTATGCAATTCTACCCTGAGCGAGATCAGACGGCACATGCTGTTCTGTCACCTGTTTTTTCCCCTACTCAGCAATATGTCATGGGCATCCTTCATGTCAATACATGTAGATCCACCTCGTAGTTTTAATGCCTGTGTTGTATGTATGGCTGACCCTCACTTTACTTACCCAGTCCCCAGCTGATGGCAATACATGTTTTCCCAATTGTTTTGCTCTTTTAAACCTCTCCACAGTCAAGGTCAATGTACATATATTTTTGTGCATTTCTTTCATTCATTCATTCATCCATTCATGCATGCATGCATGCATGCATACTACACATATTTATGAAGTATATTCTACATACTAGCCCAGTGCCAGGCTGGGGATAGAAATGATGAATAAAACAACACGGTCGGTCCCTGCTTCTATTGAGTGTATCATGCAGTGGGAAGACGAGACATCCAGCCCCCGCCAGCAGGGCAGACAGCAACTTTTTGCAATGGGTTTACGTTTAACATATTTACACAAATAACTATGCAATGAACAGGTGACACAGACTACAAAGGAAAAGTACTAATAGTGTGAAAGAAATGTGTAGGCTATGAGACAGTGAGAAAAGGGAAGGTACCTTAGACTTGGGAGGCAGGTAGGACTTCCCTGAGGAGGTGGCATTCAGGTTGACAGATGAGTGTACAAGAGGCAGGGGATGGAGGGGGAAAGAATGGGTGGTCATAAAGGGGAGCCGAAGGAGGGTTTCACTTAGAGGGAGAAGTATTTCAATTATTAACATACAGAAAATGCCTAAAAATGAAATTGTTGGGTCAGGGTAAGCAGAGTTTGCATTTAGCCACCTATTGTAAATCGTTCTCCACAAATGTTTTACGGATTTACAATCCCATAAGGGGTATATGGGGGCTTGTCATGAAGATTCAGTAAGAGTAGTGTGGAGGGCTGGTCGCTGCTGTTGCCGTTATTATTATAATTATCTTTGCCAATCCAATTGGTGAAAAATGATATCTCATCTTTGTTTTTAACCAACGGGTCTCTTTTCGACTCTGCAGGAAATTGAACTGTTGGGGGGAAATGAACTATCTTTCTTTCCTAAGTCACCCCTGTCAGACACCTTCCTGTGCCCCTTGGACAGGCAGAAAATGTCCAGGGTCCCTGGCCCATAGTCCCATCCTCCCAGCAAAGGCCCTGGGACTTGGAGGTGACTCCTAGTTCTGCATGGCTCTGGGTTTCCAAAGGCAGCTGCCAATCAGAGAGTAGGGTGGCTTACAGATCTGTGTAGAATGGGCAGCATGCCTGTGGGGAGGGACCTGCAGAGAGGTGGGGGCCTTGGAAGCAGAATCCAAATGCCATTAGGGGTGCTTAGAGATCCCAGGTGCTCCTAGATGATATTAATACAGCTATATGAATATTAACAGCATGGCAATTAATATTAATGACAATAATAAACAAGTGTGAGAATTATTTTTAAAGAGGGCTGCTGCTCCAGCTGTTTCCTCCCTTCATTAAGAAGCTTCTGAGGTTCTCTGCCTTCCTCTCCCCAGACCGTGTGCAAGACTCAGTGGCATCCTCATGACCTCTGCTTGGGCGGGCATTGAACCACAGGGCGCTTCCAGCACTTCAGATTGAAGGAGAATCAATGCAGAAGACCCCGACCTGCGCAAGGTGCTCTGGGCCCTGTGAGCGGTGCGGGGCAAGGAGGGATGATTGGCTGCTGAGCGGTGCACAGGCAGCCAGCTGTGAAGACTCCACTTCTGACCCTCTCTCCTGGGCATAAGGCCCAGCCGTTTACATCCCCAGTGGAGTGTGGTCGGGGGCTTGCAAGGGGCCAGTCTCTTGCAAAGGTGGCTGGAGGAATTACCCTGCTAAAGTGGCCATGAATTATAGAAAGGAAGAGGGGGGAGGAAGGCCCAGAATATCGTATGTGTAAATAAACCGGAGTGGAGGCCAGACATAAAAGCCAGCCACCGAGCTCTCGTACCCACAGCGCCCCTTCTCCTGCCGACCCACTCGGGCCAAGTACCACAGCGAGTTGCTTACAACCTCCTTCTTCAAAGGATTTGTTAATAAGTCAATGACGGAACATCTAAAGGGGAAAAATATTTCTCTTTATAGTAGGAGATAATTGTCCCAGAAAAAAAAAAAAACAACAAACCTTTAATTACAACTCACATGGAGAAAGCTTGATTTGTGGGCCGAGCCCAAATGCTGAGGAGCTGGATGTAAAATATTTGTAATATTTAGGGAACCTAGAGTTTTACATAAAAGTAAACAGCATTGCCTGAAGGCACAATTTCCAGCAACACAATAAAATGTGCAGTGAATTTATGGCGGCCATCCATTAGCTCTTACCAAGGCAACGTCGCCCCTATCTGTCGTCCATCATTATAATAGAGGGTTAATGCACCGAATTTACATAAAAAAGTCATATTGTCTGCATGAATTATTTACACTCGAAGCTGTTTTTACAGCTTGGTTTCAAGCTGGATTCTGGGAGAGATTCTGCCAGTAAATTACTCTGTGGAGACCTGGTTCTATAACTGCGCGGAGCCGGCAATGAAAAGAAAGGAAAATGGGCAGGCCCTGGCGGGTCGTTGGTGCTGACGCCTCTCGGGTGGGGGTTGGAGGCAGCCGTGGAGGCTTTAGGAGGCTGTTGGACCTGCAGGTGGGGCTCCGTCTCTGGGCCCGTGGCTTCACGGTTGCTGCCCGGCAGCCCACGGAGGCAAAGCCGGTGTGGGCCCAGGGAACCACAGAGATCTCCAGAGGTGTCCAAGGGTTCTTGGTGGCTTAAGCCAGAGGTCTTTTAGGGACCAGGGTTCTAAGGAGGGAGGGGAACTGCTGCGTTTGTTGGAGCAGGGGCCTAGCTCAGCAGTGTGAGCATTGTAACTGTCTCATTCCCGTTGTACAGATGGGAAGACTGAGACCTCAAGAGGTTACTGTATTCAGGAAGCAGGAAGCCCATTCATCCCAGTGGGCCTGGGACAAGGGGGAAGTGTAGACACTTCAGACTTGGGAGAGAGTGGGGTTGGGATGGGGCATCCTTAGGAGGACATACAGAGGGTCCTCATGCTTCTTGTCTCAGTCCTTGTGTTTTCTAGGACCTTTAGAGAATTGAAGGCAGTTTTAGTGGGTGGGCTGGGATAAACTGTTTTGTGGCACTGAGTTCCTACATTTTCATTTTCTCCCCTTTAGGGTTTGGGGTAGCGGGGAGAACTACTCCTGCTTCTAGGCGATGTGGAGTTATGGGAGGCTGGTCATGCAGTGGAAACACACCTGGATTTTGGACTCCGTTTCCTCACCTGTAAAATGGGATTTCGATTCCCTACTCTCCTAGCCTCCTCCCGCCTCCTCAGAATGATGAGAGGCTCAAAGGTAAAACATGTCTGGGAGGTGTATGATGTGTTACAAGCAAGGTTGCAGGTGACAGGGGGCAGCAAAGGGGAGTCTGGAGGTTAAGATGGATAAAGGGACTCGAAGAGTGCAAGACAGACAGATGAAGAGAGAAGGCCAGACAGTCAGACACAAAGACATAAAAGAACACTAGACGGGAGAGACAGAGAGCACACACACGGAAACAAAAAGGAGAGAGACAGAAAGGAGGGCGGAGATGACTGTCCCAGGGAGAAAAGCGTCAGCGGGCGAACTCAGGGTGCCTAAGACCTGGCTTCCTGGGAGTCCCGAGGATGTTTTCCTGGCCAGTGAATAGCTTGTCAGAGCAAGGTCTGCCTTGGGGCCAGGGCCACCTCTTGCCTGGACCCTCTGTCTCCATCCAGGCCAAGAAGTGCCTGGGCTTCCTTGTGGCCTGTGGGTTCCTCTGCTTTTCTATAACACAAGGAAGCCTGAGCCGGATGCCAGCCCCCTTCCTCCCCCATCCCCCCGCACCTGGGACGGGCATGTGATTGTTGCTGCAGCGCTCTGAGGTCTCCGGCTCCGGGAGCAGTCATCGCGGGTCCCAGGGGCCCGGAGACAGCCAATGACTCCCCGCTGACAGGTTGCTGGCTGCCTCTTGCCTGCCAGCCCGTTTTGTTGCACACCACAGATAATCATGTAAGGCCCGGGGACCCCTCCTTCCCGTGGCGGCGTGATTTAAACCAGAACTTTGCTTTGCTTTCATCCCCTGGAGAAGCCAGATTTAGGTTATAAATTTCTCTGCCTTCCTGGGAGCATGCACACACATATGCACAGACGCACACCTGCATACACACATAAAGGTGCTCACACATGGCTAAGTCCCCTGCTTGAATACTTGCATGCAAATGTGTCCACCCCATCTGCAAACCACATGTGTACACATTCACATATGATCCTTTTGAATGCACACACATACCATCCGAGGAACTCTGGCCACAGGTTAGGGCAGGAGGGAAATGTGGTTGTGACTGGAGCAACTGAGACCTGTGGGATGGGGTGGGTGGCAGAGGGTGACGTGGACAAGCAATGCTGAAATTTTAAGAAGCTCCCCAAATTTCACCCCACCTTGTTGCCTGGGAGAGGGGAATGAGTGAATGTATGAATGTGTGTGTCTGCCTGTGTGTTCCTGTGCACAAGGCTGTGTGCTTATCTGTGTGTGTTCACAAGTGTGGGTGCCTTTATTGGGTGTTGAGGTTGATGGTCTCTGGACAGGGCGGGCCTGAGGTCATGCCCACTGTGTCACTGGCCTGCTGCTGGCCTTGCTGGAGCTGGTGTCTCTCTCTCTGGTTCAATTCCTTCTGGCTGCTGAGGGTCCGGTCAGTTCTGACTCCCTCGTCTCTTTGTGTGATCTGGAGGGTGGGATTCTCTTATGTATGAGTGCGCTGGGCTTGGGGGTGTGTGTGTGTGTGTGTGTGTGTGTGTGTGTGTGTGTGTGTGTGTGTGTTTGTGCTGAGTACGCCTGTGGGCATGTTCACGCCTAGACATGTTATATGTATTTGTGTATTCACTTGTGGGTGTGTTTGTGTGAATGTACTCTTCACAGCAGAGAGGATGTCCATGTGCCTAGTTTGTGGTGAGTCTAGTGTGAGTGTGTGTTGCAATGTTTGGGGAATATTCTGTGGGTGTGTTTTGCTCAGCGAAGAAGTTTGAGGTGAGGACAGGAGGCCATCCTTGCTTAAAATTGCACCCCTTCCTCTTCTCACTCCTTCTCTGCTTTAATCTTCTCCGTAACACTGATCACCACTGAACACACTATGTATTTACTTAGAGTAGACCCCCTTATCCATGGGGGATACATTCCAAGACCCCTAGCGGATGCCTGAAACCCTGGATAGTACTGAAGCCTATGTATACTATGGCTTTTCCTGTATATATATACACATTATGGCTTCTCTTTGGCTTATCTGAATTGCCAGCGTTGCTGCTCTTCCGCTTTGGGGCCATTAGTGAGTGAAATGAGTGTTACTTGAACACAAGCACTGTGGTAACCACGACAGTCAATCTGATAACCGCAGCTACTGGCAGGGAGTGTATACAGTGTGGATATGCTGGACAAAGGGAGGCTTCAAAACAGCATGCGACTTGAAATGTATAAGTTATTTCTGGAGCTGTCCATTTAATATTTTTAGATCATGGTTGACCACAGAGAACAGAACCTGCGGAAAGCAAAACCTCAGATAAGGGGTACTCCTGTATTTATTTCATTCATGGTTTCTCTTTTCCCTGCTGGAGTGTGAGCTCCATGTGGGCAGGAATTGCAGCTGTGTTGTTCATGTATGCGTCCCCGCTATTAGAACAGTCTCTGGCACACAGTGGCATTGTGGATGTTCAATAAATATTTATTGAATGAATGAATGAATGAGTAACTTTATCACCTCCTTCAAAAGATCCCTTAAGTGCCACTGTTTTCCCCCCTAAAAATGTGGTTAATCACAAGACACCGCTTGTGGACCAGTAGGAGTTGATAGCACCGAAGTGCAGAAAAAGTGTGGAAAGCAAGGTGAAAAGAAAAGTTACTTTCAAAGAAAGAGAGTGTTGCTTATCTTTGATGGAGTTCTGAGGATGGAAGGACAGATTTTAGGGTGTCAGGAAGGGAGATGGAAAAGATGGAGTAAAGACAGTAGGTTTAGACAGTACTTGGCAGAGGAAGGAAAAATTGTATTACCTAGAAAAGGCAGTGGGGTCCTTGATCATTCCACTAACTTAGTGACATTTATCAGCCTTCCTATCAGGAGTGTTCCAGGTTCATGGTGTTTGGAATCTTCAGTAGGTTTTTGGGCGTTTCCTAGGGGGAGTATTGAGCTTAATGTGGAAATTAATGTTCATGGAAAAATGCCTAGAACTGGACTGTCTGATACAGGAGCCGCTGGCCGCACACACAAGGCTGGTGGGCACCTGAAGGGGCACTTTCTTAATGAGGCCCCAACCATCCTACTTAAAATTGCTACCTGCCCCCTCCCAAGCACTCCATTCCGCTTGTCTTTTTCTATTCTTTCTTTTGCCCGTATCACCCTTCAGTGCACTAAGTGATTTGGTAATTTAAGTTTATTTTGTGCTGTTGGTCTCCCTGTTAGAATGAAAGGCCTCACAAGGGATCAAACCTTTGTCTGTTTGGCCACTGACGAATCCCACGTGCCTAGAAGCATGCCTCGCATGTAGCAGATGCTTAATCGATATTTATTGAATGAGTGGATGGGTTTCTGTCGGTGGAGTCAGGGTATGAGTGGACTCATGAATTTTTTTTTATCTTTTAGTGAATGGTCTTGTACAGCAAGTGCCCGTGGTGGTGTGACTGTCAAGGGCTGTGTTTTGATTGTGGAGTGACGGTGTTGGGGAAGAGAGTGAGCGTGCTCCAAAGCTCTGTCCTCTGAGGCCCAGGGAGCGGTTCTCTGATGGGGCTTCAGGTGCTGGGCGCCCTGCCTGGACATGGTTAAGGGTTTGCAAACAGATCCAAGGATGGCTTCCTTCAGAGTCACTAGGAATCCTTTCCTTGACTGGCTGCCCCCTTGGTGGCCACAGGCCTGAGCCCCAGCCCTGACAGCTTCCTGGGTTTGCTCCCTCCTTTCCCCATGGGCAGACTTGGACTCCAGGCTTCGAGAACGGTGAAGACTGGGGGACAGTGATGGAAAGTCATGTTGGTGGCTGAACTCAGAATCTAAACAGTCTGGACACACGATGGGAAGAGGGGGCTTTGGGGTGCCCCTTGGGAGGGTGGGGATCCTGGCAGTTGGGGATCTAGGAGGCAGCGGGCAGCTCAGAAGCATCAGTGCTTTGCAGCAGGTGAGCAGGTCCTGACGTGGGCCTGGGGAAGAGGGTCCAGGCTGGCCTTGTGCTTAGGAGTCAAGGGCCCAGGGGTCAAGAAGCTTAGGATGTACATGGCAGGGGGTCAACCCGCTGATCCCAGTCTTCCGTGCCCCAGTGGGCTCTGTGCCTCAGTAGAGCCCCTTTCTATGTGAAGGTGGTAGTCACAGAGCTGCTGGGGGACAGGGGTGAGGAGGGGCCATCCCTGTGGATGACCGTGTCAGGACCCAAAAGGTGCTCAACCAAGTTGACTTGGGGCTGAGGTCCATAGGACGGGTACACTAGGGCCAGAAGAAGCCCACCTTTAGGCCAACGTTTAGGAAATAATGCCTAATGCTGAGAGTTTGGTGTTCAGGGTCAGACAGAGCTCTGCTTAGCTTTTACCTTTTCCGCTGCGTGACTTTGGAAAGGCCGTTTAACCTTTCTGAAGCCCCAGTTTCCTCATGGGCAAAATGGGGATACTTTTTATCTCAGGATGGGGTTGAGAGGATTAAACTGTTATTACTATTGTTACTGGTTTATTTTTTAAAAACTGCAGAAAGGGAAGACCGCCTTGACAGGAATTCGCATAATAAAGACCCAGGGTTGTGGCTGATGTCAAAGTCATGTGTCATCTGTGACACTTAGAGAGGAAGACAGTGACCCTGGAGCCGACATGGGTTTACCAAGGCTGGGCAAATCTTCTCAGTCCTCGACGGCTTAATGACTGGTGCACGGAGAAAACGAGCTTGAGCAGAGCGGGGCAGGATCTATGTACTGAGCACCTACTGTGTGCTGGATGTACTTCAATGCCTTGTCTTAAACTTCACAAGCTTGTGCACTAGTCGTGACAGTCTTCACTTTGCAAATGAGCACCTGAGTCTCCGGGAAGTGACTGGCCCCAAGACCCGTGGAGCTGGGATTCAAGCCTGGATCTAGTCGATCCTTTCTGTGATATCACACTGCCTCCTAAAACACAGGACAGGGTCTCTCATGACTCTTGAGGACATGATACTGGCCGTTAGGGCACAGAGGGGCCTCCCATCTGGCTGAACAATAGCCACGGAGTATTCATATAAGTGGAACCAGGTCAGTCTGTGAAGGTCTTTAGCAGCTGCTGTGGGGCTCTGCCTTCTACTTCTTCTGACCAATGTATGCCAAGGGTCCAGAAGAAGACATAAGAGGGGCAGGCCTCTAACAGTAGAGCACGGTAGGACAGAGAAAAAGGACATAGAAAAGGTTAGATAGCAGAATGAGGACCCAGAAGGATCTCAATGGGCTGGAGTGACAAGGTGATGAAATGTCACAGGGATAAATGCTGGGACCCATCTCGGCTACAGGAAAAATTGTTGAGAAGAGCAGCAGCTCATGAGAAAGAGATTTAGTAGTCATGAGCCATTAAGTTCAGTATGAGCCGGCAGGATTCATGAATAGAGGTATGAGGTTTGGGACAAGGGAGGGGGACCACCATCCTGACCTGGCCTACTCTCTGCCCTGGGGCAGCCACTGCTGTTCATATTTGAAGGTCATGTGCACTTTTTTTTTTTCAGCTCTTCCTCAGTTTTTTTTTTGGGGGGGAGGGGTGTGTTCTTAGAGGAGCAGAGCCCTTCTGGAGCTTGAGCCTTGGATTCCATCCAGGGCAGCCCTCTAAAATAGCACCTTTGAAGGAGACCAAGAGGCCGCAGATTTTCTAAACTTCTGTTTGAGCAGCAGTGCCTAGATCTGATCTTTATGTCACACTGCCCTCATTTGGGGGAGATGGGCGTGCTGGTCCCTGAATGTTCGGAAACTGGGAGAGGTCCTGGTCCCCTTGGCCACTGACCAGGTGTATCCCCTCCCTTTCCACCCCTCTCCACCCCATCTCGCAGCCCTTATCCTACTGGTCAGTGGTTTGCCAGGGCCGGGCAGGGCTGCTTCTCCTATGTTGGAGGCAGGTAGGCACAGAGAGCCTTGCAGCTGCTCACAGTGGGGCTGCGTCCCCACTTGAGCTGCGATGTCACCTGCCAAGCTGAATTCGGCACAGGAAGCGAGCGCCTGGCTCAAAGGTGTCCTGTTTAATTGGGAGGTTCTCTTCCCTCTGAAATGCACTTCTGGCAGCTGCAGTGAAGTGAAGCTGTTGAGTTTCCCTCTCATGCCAGAATCACAGCCACTTTTTCCTGAGAAAGAAGCACGGCTGCAGACAGTTTTACTCGTTAAATACTTCCTTTCCTCTTAAATCTGTTTTTGTAATTTTTTTTTTTTTTTGCATGAACGGAAAAGTAAAGCGGGTGATATTGAGATAAATGAGACATTTGTGATCGGAAGGTGAAAGCAGATTGTTGGGGGTGGCGAGTGGGGGTTGGGTACGCCCCCCGTTTGTGCACACAGGCCGCTCATAGCTGTGACTCTGTCACCTCCCAGCCCACTGGAGCTGTCGTCTCCAGGAGTCTTGGGGATGCACTTGAGAAAGGAACGATATATATTTACCAAGAGCCTACTAAGTGCTGGGCCTGTGATATGGGTGAGCTCATCCTGTCCTCATAACAACCCGTGGGGGCAGTTGACCCGTTTTTTAAATAAAGTAAGTTGAGGCTCGAATGGGTTAAGGTCAACCAGCCAGGGCTGTAAAGAGCTGGGATTTGAACCTCCATCTGTCAGATCTCGGATGTCACCCTCTTTTTGCTATACTTTGTTACCCTGAGCAGTTGTGTATGGAGCTGGGGATGTGAAAGGAGGAGGAGGCAGAGGAGAAGAGAGAAGATGTGGAGACATCAGCCAGCTCTGAGGAGCGGACATCCTGCCCGGCAGGATAAAACAAGCCCCTGACTGCTGTGAGCGAACTGAGCCCCAGTTGCTGGGCTATGATAAATATAGGTGATTTGGGGAGGGTGTGGGGCATGGGTGAGTTTTCTTTGATAACCAGGATGGGCTTTCTGGAGGCGGAGGGCCCTGGAAGGTGAATGGAGGTGCGGGAACCGCTTTGCTGCAGGGAAGACAAACGAAGCCTGGCTTGTGTGTGAGATGAGTGAGGGGGGCCCGTGGTGGTTCTGTGAGAATCTGAGTGTTGAGGTGGAGGGGGAGGGAGTCAGGGTGGAGAGTGTGTTGCAAAGAAAGAGCCCTGAGCTGGAAGGCAGGTATCTGGGTCTTGTCCTGGCTCTGCCACTGACTTGCTGTGCCATCTTGAGCAAGTCCCTTTTTCTCTCTGGGCCTGAGATTTTCTGTCCATAAAATGATGGACTTGAACCAGAGGACCCCTAATGATCCTTATAAGGTCCCATGAAGCGAGAAGATGACTGTCGAATCCAGAAGGTCTTAGCAGTAGAATAAGGAAATGTTAGTGCTAAAAGGAACCATCTGTTGAATCATCTTACTTTCCATCTTAAAGGATACGTAGGGAAGGGCAGTGGGAGAGAGAAGAAAGGGCATTTCAGGCAGAGGGTATAGCATGAGAAAAGGCACGAATGGAGGCAAGACGCTTGTTTGGTGGAGTGGAAGAATAAATAACAACATGGGTGGAGGAAGAGCTAAGTGATCAATCAGAAGAGGGAGATGCAGCCAGACCTGGGAGGACCAAGGGGCTTCAGTTCCATCCTCTGGGTATTGTGAAGCCATTGAAGGGATGGGATACACTCAGAGGGGCAGTTTTGAAAGATCACAGTGTTGGCAGCTTCCTTGATGATGAATATGACAGGGGCTTGGGGTGGGTCCAGTCCAGGGACGAGTGTGGAAAGAACAGCTAGGAGGCTCTGGTGTCAGCACCGTGAGGGATGGTGCCGTCTGAGGCAGGGGGCAGAGCGGGTATGGGAGGGCAGCATCGGCTCCAGAGGAACCAGAGAGTGGAATAGATAGGACTTGGTGACTGACTGTAAATGCAAGAGGTGAGGGGGAGGCAGAGTCAAGGACTCCCTCATTTCTGGCTTGGTGATATTCCCCGAGACAAGGAACACAGGAGGAGGGGTTGGATTTTTTTGGGAGAAAGCTGATGAATTCAGTTATGGATTTGGTGAGTTTGAGGTATGAATGGAACATGTATATAATGGCTTTTTCTTTCCTATGTTCATTCGTTCATGACTTATTGAGCACTTACTACGTGCCAGGCACAGTGGGACCCCACCCTCTTGGAGCTGTCTGTCTAAAGTGCAGTCAGAAAGCTTCGCTAAGCTGAAGCCCAATCTGCTGAATTCGTACCCACCGGTTTCCTTCCGCCCTTTAGGACCTCTCAGGGGTCTACTGTCTTCCAGAGATTAGAAATCATGACTGTGGCTCCCCACATCGCTTCTGATTCAGGGAATATGGAGCCGTGGACTTTAGAAAATTGTAAAGAAATGGATTTCAGCCTGAGTGCCATTCTGTATGGTCTCATTTATAAGTGGGTTTAATAAGACCTCTCTTACAGGCAGTGGTGCGCTCGAGTTGGTTCCTACTGGCTTTTTGTTTTGACGTTCAATATTAATGTTAGTTTCAGGTTGACAGCAGAGTGGTTGGACATTTATGTAACTTACGCAGGGATCCCCTGTTAAGTCTCGCACCCACCTGGCACCATACATAGTTATTACTGTACTGTTAACTATATTCCCTATGCTGTACTCCTTTAGAGCTGATTGAGGGCATCCCTTCCCAACTCTGTGTTCAGTGACACCCCATTGGTAGCTTGCAGTTGACCACAGTGGGAGTATTGACACCACAGGCATTGGCAAATGCTATACATCGGGGCTCGCTCTACATTAGGGCTAGGACACACCAAAAGACTCCACCTGGCACACGGCACCTACGTATGCACACAGAGTAGGTACATAATAGTGTGACCACCTTCTCCTTGACATTTCCCTTGTATGCAAAAAACTATTGTTTCATTTGTTCAGAGTCACAGCTTCCCTTCAACCAGGGACTGTCCCTTCTCTTTTCTCAGATGATGCGGTTCCAGTGAAAGCTGCTATCTTCTCCCTTTCCTTGGCCTCCGCAGAGGGCTGAAGTCAAAAGCACGAGGATTTTGGAGACTTATGAATGTAAGCTTGAATCTTGGCTCTGCCTCCTGCTAACTATGTAATAACCCTGGGCAAGGTATTTAATCACTCTGAGCCTCAATTAAGCCACCTGTAAACCGAGGATGGCCATGCCTCCCTCATTAAGTTGCTGTGAAGATGAAGTGAGGTAATGGGTGTGTGGGTGTGCAAGGACCTGGCATCGAGGCGGCAGTTTCAGTGAAAGCTTGACCAGTGCTGGCCTCCTCCCCCTAAAAAGTCCAGTGTGGACTTGGGAGACAGCTCTGACAATGGGGGAGGGTGTGGGAGGTGGGGGGAATGAGGGCTGCATCCTTGGGAGAGATGCTTCCTGGTGGAACATGTAGGCCGGGAGAGGCTGTGGGCTATAGGACCCTCCAAACGTATTCCGAGTGCAGTGAAGGGGAACTCCCCAGGCCGCAGTTCACCTGCAGATCAGCAGATAGGCTCCTCTCAGCACAAGCTCGGCTTGTGGCTTTCTGGGGCGGCTGTGGCAGCCTGGGCTGAGTTGATTTACCACCCCAGCCCCAAGCAGATTAAATCACCCAGAGTCATTTGAATTTTACCCGGCCTTGTCACACAAATCTTAGAAACTGCTGTCTGGCAAGAAAACTTTGTACTTTTTGGAGGAAGTCTCAGAGCTCTAGAAATTGAGGTGAAGTAGGAAAAAGGAGGTGGTACCAGGGGGTTTCTGCATCTTCAGGTCAGGCCTGAGTTGGGGAGTGGAGGAGGAGTAAGGGGTGTGTGTGTGTGTGTGTGTGTGTGTGTGTGTGTGTGAGAGAGAGAGAGAGAGAGAGAGAGAGAGAGCGAGCGCTAGAGAGAACTTGTGGAGGCCTCTGGGGCAATGTCATCATGTGATCTTTGGCTGTGTGACATAGAGCAAGTCACTTAACCTCCCTGCGTTTCAGACCATTGATGTGAAGGTCAGAAGGACTAGCTTGTATAAAGTGTTTTAACCAGTTTTGAGATTATTAATTGGGAAGAATGACAAATTATTATATAAATAAGTTACATATGGCCGTGGTTACCATGTGTTGAGCAGAGAGTAAGGTTTCTGGAGCTAAAAGGGAGAAAACACATTATCGGAGGTTGGGGCTTGATGTGGGTCTTAAAGGAAACCTAACTCCCGGGGAAATGAAGCAGAAGAAATTGTAGTGCAATTGCATTTGTCAGTGCCCCATCTAGCTCCCTGAGCACGTGTGTGTGGCTCTGGAGATAAACCTGATTGGTTTAGCCAGTCAAAATAATCCACCCACCCCCACCTTGGCATCTTGGTTGATTGTAAACCAATGCATGTGCCCCTGGTCATAGAGATTGGTTTAGGTTGGCCCAATCAGACAGAGGCTCAGAACTTCTGTTAGATGGTTGGGGAAAGACATCCAATCTCTGTCTGTATTTGAATGACAAAGCATGTGGTCCTAATTCCTGGCAGGCATTTGGTGATTGGACACAACATAAGACTACTGTCAACACGGGGAGGCGGCGAAGAGCGTGGAAAACCACAGGAAAATGGCATCCTAGCCCTGTTCAAACTGTGCCTGGAGCCTGTTGCGTCTGGACTGTTTAGTTAAGGGAGTTAATGAAGTCCAGTTAGGATTTCATTTTTGTACTCCTTGCAAGTAAAAGCTGATAGAAGGGCTGATGAAGGGCTCTGTGACGGTAATCTGGGGAGAGAGACCTGCCTGCTATGAGGCAGCTTTTAGTGAGGAGAGAATATTTGGCTGCAGTAAAGGGCAGGTAGGGGTGCATGATGGGCAGGGGCAGCAGGTGGCTACAGAAAATAAGGCTAAAAGGAAGTTTGGGGTTGAATGAAGGAAGGGCTCAGACACAAGTTTGAGAATTTGGGCTTGATTCTCTTGGCAATGGGGAATGATGGGAGGTTGTGAGCAGCAGAGGGAGGGAGTGATAGAGCAATGTGAACAGTGGTGTATTGGGAAGATCAACCTAAGAGTGGGTTGAAATGAGAATTTGGGGCTGAAACTTAAATATTATCATTTACTGAGACTATGCAGTATATGCGTTATCTCACATAATCCTTGCAACAGCCCCTCTTTTTATTTTTTAAAATTGTGTTTCAAAGGTCTTGAGTAACTTAGCTGGATCATGTAGTTAGTAAATGGCAGTCAGGACTTGAACACAGATCATCTGACTTCAAACCCTGCACTCCAGGTCCCCACGTTTATGATAAAACAGGTGACAGATGATCAGGGGCTGGATTAGAAGAGCGGTCACAGGAGTGGAAAGGGTGGGCAATAGACATTAGGCTGGTGAAACCCTAGATACGTTATTATTAGAGTAAGAAACTAGACCAAGGGAGCTATTGTTATCAATACTTCAAAAAAGACTTTTCCTAAAGTGCTAGAGGTTGCAAATTAGACAAGAAGATGAAATAGAAAGCGTAAATATTGGGGGGAGGAGAGCAAATAATCATAGTTTTTCTGATAAGATGATTATTTATCTGGAAAACCCAATTTCCCCAAAACAATTAAAAATAGTTTTATAAAATGACCAGTAACAAAACAATGAACAAAAACAAATAGCTTCTTAATTTATGAAAGGACTATCTAAAAGGTAGAATAAAAGGCCTCATCCATGGTATCAAGAGTAAAACAATAAATAGCACAAAATTCCTGTAAATAAACTTTGTAATAAATATATAAAATTTACATGAAGAAAAGCAGAAGATTTTTCTGATGGATGTGAAAGAATTGAACAAATCTGACACATGCCGAGTTCTTGGGTGGAAAGATTGAATACAATAAGGATGTCAGTTCTCCTTAAATGAATGTACAAAATTAAGCAATCCAATCAAGACCCAACAGGATTCTTTTTTTTTTTAATTTGACAAAATTATTATAAAACTAACCTGGAAGAATAAAAAATGAGAGTAATCAGGAAAATTCTGAAAAAAATGATGAATATTTACTCTATCAGATATTAAAATGTTTTATAAAGGGACAATAATTAAAATTCTGTGTAAGAATGACAGATCATTGGGACCACATAGAGTCCTAGAAATGCATCCAAGCATTGATGGGAATTTTATATATGATAAAATGGTGTTTCTGTTGAGTTGGGGAAATATGGGCTATTTTATAAATGATATTGGGATAATGGGCCGGCATTACAACACAAGCTGGTTTTCTACCTTACTCCAATAAGGTCAAGCCACAAAGACCATAGAGATATAAATAAGAATGAATATTTTGGTCATCTTAAGGTGGGGAAGGACCTTTTAAGCATGATGCGATATCTAGAAACCATTAAAGACTGATAAATGTGGATATATAAAAATTAAAAATTTAATATCTGGAATACCATTAAAATGAAAGTAAAAAAGGGAGAGAGGAAACATATATGACAGGCAAATGTTTATTCTGATATCATATGTACAAAGACCTTTTACAACTCATTCAGAAAAATATAATTATTTCAGAAAAATGGCTAAAAGACATGAACAGGCCATTCACAAAGAAAGTCATTGCAAATGACCAAAACACATGAAAAGATATTCATTTACTCTCACTGATCTAAGCAATGCCAATAAAAATGAGTGTCATTTGCCTTCTGTCGATTTGGCCAAACATTTAAACCCAGGGTTGGCGAGGGTGCGGGCAGACAGGTGCTGGAGCACTGTTGATGGGAAGCACATTGTTGTAAGTTTTCTGAAGGGCAGACTGACAAATATTAGAAATAGCATACCCTTATTGCGGCAATCTCATTTGTAGGATTTTATTCTAAGGAGGTAATTGCAAAAATGAGCAAGGAGATGTGCACATGGCTATTTATCACAGCACTGTTTAGGAGAATAAAATCTTGACAACATTCTAAATGATCAATAAAGACCCAGTTAAAGTATGATACATAAATACAATGAAATACTATGAAGGAATTAAAATAATTTTGTAGAGCTCTATTTATTGACATAGAAAGATGCCTATGACATATTGTTGAGAGGAAAAGTAGGTGTCAGTGAGAACAGTATGTATAATACAATCCCTCATCTACAAAATTATATACATAGATTTCTATGTGTATGTATGCATGCAGATATGTCTGGAGAGCTGTTCACCAAAATGCTCAGAGTGGTTCTGTCTGGGAGGTAGGATTCAGGGTGATTTTTACTTTCTTTTTCAGTATGGATTTGATTTCTTTAAAATAATGAGGATATGTTGTTCAATCAGAACAAATAATAAAGCTCTTTTCATTTTGGAAATCTGATAAATATTAAATAAGAGGAATCAGCACGTGGTGATTTAATAGATGTGGAGAAGGAGCCAAGATGACAGCCAAGGATTTGATCCTTATGCATGGTGGAAAACCCAGCAGGAGCTGATTCTGGAGGAACGGGAAGGTGCTGGGTCTTCAGAACGTTGGCTTGTGGCAGCTGGGCAGGTGGGCAGCAAGGGCAGTGACTTAGGAGACCCATCATAGAGGCACAGGCCGGGGGGTCTCTTCCCACGGACCATGCTGTGGATGAGATCTCGGCGGGAGGGAGTGCCTCAGCAGGCACAGGAGCAGGCTGAGCCGGGCCCTGGGACTTGGCCACATTTCTGGGATGGGAGAAGTAACAGGATGAGGGGTCAGGAAGGCGAGGGACGACCAGGGGCATATAAATCCTGTCTCAGAATTCCGTGGGGGCGGGGGCAAATTTCCAGAGAAAGGTCAACCATAGCTAATGCTGCAAAGGCACTGAGACCAAGGAGGGGGCACAGAACTTGACAAATAGGAGTTTGTTTGGTGACTTCAGAGAGACCAGTTTTGGAGGGAGAGTGTGTGTGGAGGAGTGGGGGACAGTTTGTCATGGGAGAAAGGAGGGTTATAGCTAGATGTGAGAGAAAGGAATGGAGCCTTGATCAGGGATGGCAACAGCTGGCATGTGAGCCTCGCTGCCTGCTCCCCAGCACGGGCAGGCATCACTAATCATTCTGCCAAGCCCAGAGGAAGCCTCGAAGTTTTTCTCCTGACAGCCAGGCCAGGGAGCCATAGCAGTCTCATGGACTTGGCCAGGGAGATGAACCTGTTTTCCATGCCTGGGCTTGAACACATACTTGAAGGATGATGAGAAGGAAGGCATGAACGGGGTGATTAAAGGCGCAGGAGCGAGGAGGTCTGGTGGATCCAGGGCCTCTCAGTGCAGGTGTGGACAATGGCCTCGGTCCCGGAAGACTACTGGGCCCAGAGCCCAGGATTATTGGAGAGCTCTGTCTGAGTCTGAGGTGACGAGATGTTAAGAACAAATTTATGCTTTGGGCGACGCTGTGAAAACAGCCCAAATGTGTGTCAGTTACTAGTTGGTGCACAGATATTTGGGGGCTCAGCATGGCCCACCATCTGGCTCTCCAGGGATGTCTGAGCAGGAACCCCATTGTCTGGAACACTTGGCATAGAGAGGGTCTGCCTGAGGGTCCCAATGCAGGGCCAGAGAGCAGAATAAGGAACCGAAGCTCCGCTGTGGCTTGTTGGGAGGACTTTCAGGAAAGACACTCAATGTGATTCAGCTGCCGTCTCCAAAAGCATTTTGATCGCATCGTTGGGAACGCGAGGTCTGGACATAGGAGGTAAAGGCTCTTCTGCACACCAGTGGCCAGTGCTTGTCTGAAGCAGCGGAGGAGCAAAGACACTTGGGCAGGACTCACCTATAGAAAGTGACCAGGATGGGAAGAGGCCCAGGCATCACGCCCAATTTAGGAGGAATGGTTGAAGCAGCACAGACTAAGGTTTAGACATTTACGTTTCACCTGCTGAAGCAGTGTTTCCTAAAACAGCTCCTCGGAATCCTTGTTTCTTGAGGCTGTTCTGCAGAAAGGCGTTGTGTGAGCAAATCCGTTCATGAACTGTGGCACCCACAGCTCGGCGCATGTGAGCTCAGTAAAGGCTCTGAGAAGCCCTGCAGCAGAGAGACTTTGACATGAGGTTTTTCTGAAACTTATTCAGCCAGAGAAACTTTTTTCATTTTACACCTGTTTAACTCCTGCAGGGCTAGTGGCTGACCTGGGGCAGAGAGAGCGATATGTGCCATGTGGTCCCAAAGACAGTGCTTGTGCTGACGTGGGGATGACAAATTTTGGCTCAGTTCAAGAAGGAACTGCAACAATTGCAGGTATTTTAACCACGACAGAGACAGGAAAGGAATTCCAGTCCCTGGAGGCCTCAAGCAGAGTGTGACTTGTCAGGGATACTGCGGAAGGGGGCTGTGCTTCCCGTGGGTGTCATTGCTAATTTCTGGGGTTCTGTGAGCCCTGGGAGAGAGGGCTCTTTGGCTACCCAGAGGTGGTACTCTTCCCTCGGAGCCTGTCGCCTGGCTTCTATTGCTGTGTACTTGGCCCAAGAATACTTGGGATGCTTGAAATGAACAGCCTGTGAAGGTAAGACGTGAACACATAAATATCCTCATTAAGTCCCAAATACACATCCCAAACTTTACATAACAGGAGCAGCAGCTGGAGACGCCCACAGCCCTAATTGCTTTTCTGTACGAAGAGAACATCCTCTCTCCAGCTCTGCTTCTTCCATTCATTTAGGTAATTACTGGAAGGAGCCAGCTGCGGCAGACGGGCGGGCAGGCGGGTTTGTAACGCCACCGAGTGGGTGCCACCATGAGGACGGGCTGCCACGGGGAGCTGGAAGCTCTCAGCTTTCTTCACGAGGAGTATGGCCCGAGGACAGGAGGCCAGCCACGGAGCACCTATCCTGATCCCAACGGGCCCCGACCGAGCTGCTGGGTCAGGATTAGTCACCTCCCAGGGACTTGACAAGCACGATTCAGGGTAGCAGAAAGAACCCAGGACCAGGTACAGGCATGGGGATGGAAATGTATGGAAGAAAAGGGCTCTGTTCAACAAGTTGCCTCCTCTGAATCTCGAGCTGGGCACAGCTCTTGACCTCAGAGCTCATAGCCCCGGGGAGGAAACAGCCATGGGCGGGGAAAGGGCGGGCATCGAGACAGACTTTCAGGACTGAGGTACCGAGGACGGAGAGATGGACCCTGTCTTGGGGAAGGGCATCGGACACTTCTTGGAATAAGACACCGGAAGATTGGGCCTTGGAAGTGACTGTGACCCAGCGAGGCAGAAGTCACCTACGGCTGGGGTATTCCCTTCTGCAAAATGGGGCCAAGGTTACTGTGGACTTCTAGGCCTCCAAAGAGTGACATCTAGTTTATCCCCTTGCCTTTTGGTCTCTAGTAACCACTCAGGACACATGAGGACCCTCGAGATTTCTTTAAGGGTGTCCCAAGCATGGGGCTCTTGCCACTGGGACTCCGGCCCTTGTGGGTTGGCCCAAGTGGGTGACCTTGATCGGTTGGGTGTGAGCTCTCTTTGGAGAGGCTGTGGCCCAGGCGCCCTACCCACCAGGCTTTCTGTGGGTGGCGAGTGAAACTTTTCCTTCTGGTTCCCTCCCAGCAGCCAGCTCCATTCCCTCAGCCCCAAGTGGCGGCTCCCTGGGCCGGAAACAATGTGCTTTCTCCATGCCTGGGAGTGGAAGTCAGCAGTTTGGCACCGTCTGGCTGGCAGCCTCCACCGGCTTCCTTTGGCACTTTATTGGCAAAGGCGGTGACATTTCTTTCAGTTGGGTGGGTGGAGCTGTTATGCAAACTCCCGCTCTCCTTATTCACCAGATGAATATTCATGACTCAGGCAATCTGTAGCAGCCAGACTTTCCTGAGGGCGGCAGCTTTTCTTCTCTTCCTCCCTCTCTTTTTCTCTCTCCTTCTCTCCTTCCCAGCTCCTTGGAAAGCTGGAGTGCAGCTATATTTAATTTACAAATACGGAGCTATTTAGCTTGCCTTTTGAGATGCAGGCATTGGGGAGGAGGTGCTGGCAATGGGAACAGTGGTTGAGGCATTTGGTCCCTGACCCTGAGCGGCTAGACCCCAGAGTCAGCACCTGGACCCCCATCTTGGGAAGCCTCATGGATATGGGACTCCCTTTGAGCTTGGCATCTTGGTGCCCCCATGCCTGAAGGTGCAGCAGCCTGTGCCACCCATTCCACCCTGGCCCAAGGTCAGCATGGGCATTCTGAGGCACCGATGAGGCTTCCCCGTTCAGTGCATGGGCCAGGCCCCCCTCCCCCTCCCCCTGTCTCCCATGCTCTCCTGCTTGTCCAAGCCTACCAGACCCTGCTCCAAGCCCTAGACCAAAGCCCAGAAGACACTGGGGTGTTCCCTAGTCATTGCTTTCCTAGATAAGAAACCAATCCACACTTGAGGTCCAGTTCCTTAGGGATACTCCTGCTCCCTTTCTAGAAAGGATGGCTACCTAGCTTCCTTTGTCTCTTCCCGCAGAGACACCAGGAACTCTGGAGGAGGGGTCAGAATTTCCGGAATTTGCCTGGGAATTGGGTCTTAGCAAGGATGTGCTCGTGTATGGCTTATGTGTGCGTGTGTATGTAAATATTTACGCACAGCTTAAGTGAGTCTGTATGCCTACATCTATGTTCAAGTGTTTGAGTGTGTGTCTGTATGTGTAAGGGCGTGAATGTGTATGTGGCGGGAAGTCTGGGAATGTCTGCATATGCGAATGTGCCTCTCCAGTTAGAGTTGCATGTGTATCTCTGTGGGTCTGGGGGTGCTGTGAGTGAGGGTGCTCCTGAGGGAGGGTGAGACGAAGATCTGTGTGTGTGTGTGTGTGTGTGTGCACGCGCACACACACACACGTAAGTGAGTTGTAAGTATGTGTAAAGGAAGTATGTGCCTCTGAGATTCTGGGTGGGTGTGGAGAAAGAGGGAGTTAGGATGCAATTCCTCCTGACCTTTATTCCCTCCCAAACCTTTTCTTCTCTTGCGAGGTGGAGGGGGACGTCCCCTCCTTTGCAAGTGTTACAGATTCTATCCAAGGACGGGAACAGAAGGCTTCCCAGCACAGAGCGTCCTGAAATTACTTTATATTCCCCCCTCCTTGTTTCATCTAATCAAAATAGCAGTGTTAGGCTCACCCATTCTCCATGCTCGCCACTCAGACCGGGGGGGGGGGGCAGGCCAGTCGTGCCTGACCCCCTTTGAGAGCCCCTTCAGCCCTGAGCCAAGGAGCTGTCTTCCAAATCCGCGGCCCATGCTTCCGTGGCAAGAGCCAGCTGCCTCCCTGCCTGCCAGCAACTGCCAAGCGCTTCCAGAACCCACATCCAGGCCCGGCCTCATTTACAAATATGCAAATTTACATCTTTTCTGGTATGCAAATGGAGACATGACAAATAGCTAATTAGGGTCAAAAGAAGCACTCTGAACCAATTAGTTGTCGGGTCAATTCCTTTCTGCTGGGAAGAGACTGGGCCCCCCTGCTCCCCTGTGCCCACACACTCTGGCCTGTCCTGTCCGGCTGAGCTGGGCACTTCCTCAGAGCACCGAACCTGGGGCTGGGGCTTGGATCCCAGTCGCACCTCTGACTCTTCTCTGTGTAGCTCTGGACTCACTTGCTGGAGACCTCAGCCTCTTCCTCTGCGAAGTGGAACAGTCATAGTGACTGTCTTGCCCCTAGTCATCTCCCCAGTGTAGTGGGGGCTTGGATGGGAACAGCCTTTGGAAATTGTGCTAAGATTCCTGTGACAGGCACATCACTTGTCCTTTCTGCCCTGGATTTCATTGAATCGTCACATCCACCCTCTGAATCAGATGAATTAGATGCAGTGAAAGGATGGCAGCAGGTTTCATCCTGGGTGCCAACTCTGGCCAACTGTCAATGTCTGCCTGGAGTGCTATGTTGAGAAGGATTCTGACGCCAAGTCTGGATCCCCAAAAAGGAGACTGTGATCGATTAGTGATGTCTGCTGTGGGCAAGTGGTAGGACCCTGGAAGCTTACGTGCTGCATATGCACTGACCGTGAAAGGTGGAGCAGGAACCTGCCTTCCATTCTTGTCTGCTCCCTTGAGTAAGTGATTTACCCTCCTGGAGCTCAGCTACATGGTCTAAAGCATGGGAAAATAAGACCTGTGCGTTAGAGTCCTTATAAAGATGAAGCAAGGGAAGGTTAGGCAACATCCCTTTGTCACCTGGGAGATGATGTGTATATTGAATTGACATGTCAGTGGGGCAGGTATATGGTCCCCTCTCAGAGGCAAGGAGCCCGAGGCCTGCCTAGGGTGGGTGGCCTGGGAAGAGGAAGCCTGCAGCCTTGCCGGGCAGGCCTGCATGGTAGCGAGGGCTGCTCCACTCTCTGCCACTGCAGGATCCTGGCTCCCTCCCCGCCACCCTCTTGCTGATGCCCCAAGCGGGCTGCAACAAGCCCTGCTGGCTTGGCTCCACTTCTGGGTGTAAAATTTGGCTGAATCAGCACCTGGGAGAATGGGGCAATTGCCATCCTGGAGCCCGGGGCCTGGGCCAGGGCCAGTGAGCAGACAAAGGGATGGTGGGAGGGCCTGAGCACCAAGGAGCTAGCCAAAGCTTGGCAGCTGGCAGGAGTGCGGCAGGAGAGGACCTGGCTCGGGGACAGTGGGCTCGGGGATGCTGAGAACTGGGGCCTGAGATCCAAACAGAGCCCAGAAGTGTTCGTGCGCCTGGCTGAAAGTACCTTTGTGTGTGTGCATGGGACTGAGGATACATCTGGGAACATGTGTCCTTATAAATGTGTGTATATGCATCACATGTTAGTACAAGCATAGGTGCATCTGTGTAGTTAAGCACATCTGTGTGTCAAGGTATATCTGCTGTGGACAAGTATGTCAGTATATACCTATGTATGTGTGTCTGCACATCTGTGTATAGGTGAACTTCTTGCATGTACACATCTGTCAGTATCTCTGTATGTGTGTCTGTACCTTCCTGCCTACTTCTGCGGACGTCCTTTTGTGCACACCTCTCAATATCTGCACAAATGTGTCCATATTGGTACCGGTCTTAACATCTCTGTACCTGTGGATGTGGGTTCACATTTTTCTGCTGGCATCACAAAAGCGCCACTATGCAGCATGTGTGTTCTTCCCAGTGCCTCTGTGCCTCTCTGTGTGTGATATACATCTGTAAGCCTGTCCGTGGGCACGTGCCAGTTAGTGGCTGTGCCTATATGTTGGTGCTTTTCTGGGTGTGCACATCTATGTGTGAGGATGTCGGTATTCCTTCAGGATGCAGCACAGCTGCCTCGAGGTGAGCAGAGCCAGATCTTCACTTCAGTCTTTCCCATGTGGCTGGAGCTTCTGGGCTGTCATATCCCTTTGCCATGTTTGGAGGGAAGCTTTGTTCCTGGGTTCCCAGACCAGACCGGGGCTTGGTACTTCTGGAGGACCTGCCTACCCTTTGGAACTTATCTCTCTTTTTTCTTTCTCCTTGTCTCATCTCCGTTTCCTTTTTCTATTCTTCCTCCTGACCTTTTTTTTCTCTCTTCTTTCCTTCCCTCCTTCCTTCCCTCTTGCAACTTACTTGAAAAGACCTGGCCCTGGGCCTCTGAGGAGGTGACAGATGAGCCTTAGAACCTCACTGCAGCCTCTAGAGAGGGGCTCCCCATGCCCTTCCCCCAAGTGGACTCAGCCACAGAGGCGCACAGGCTCCTCAGGCTCTTTAAATTAAGGTTGTTGCATCCTGCACTGCATTTTAATAATTGCCCCAGAAGTAGTGCAGAGCCAGGACCCCTGCCTGTTTCTCCTTCCTTTTTGAGGAGTCCCCTCTGAGCCTTCCTACAGAGCTGGTACAGGACAGTCCCACCTGCTGCTGGAAGACGTGCTGGCTCAGACGTCAGAGCACCTCTGCCCCAGTGCGCCTGTATGTCTGTTGACGGCCTCTTTGGCCCATCGCGGGACCTTTTCTGGGATTTGACTTGGGCCTCTCTCTGTCCCAGCCTTCCCTGCCTGGGCCCCCCTGCATAGTTACCCAGGCCGCTCCCAGGCACCCTTGGCCCGGATGTGGCTCTTCTCACGTGCTAGTTGTGAATGTCTTTTCTAGTCCAGCCTGCAGGGACTGGGTCACAGTCATCCCTGTCTGCCCCAGGGCCTGGCCCACGGCAGTGTTGGAACAGGAATGCTGATGGATGATTCTGGTAAGAAACAAGGTGCTCTTGCTCTTGTCTTCAATTACCCTCCTTTCTCCTTATAGGTTTCTCCATTCACTGAATGATTTTGGATGGAATTTGAAACAAAGGACTTATTTAAAGTTGGAAATTGTATAAATAAAAATACAAATGCTTAACACCAGTAAGAATCATTTGAGCTTTAATGTAAAGGGAAAGCATGTTATGATGACTTTTATGGACAATTCCAGATCAGCATGATGTTCTCGGCTGGCCAGTGTCCCCTCCTGCGGGGTCTATGGCTGGATGTCCTGACAGGCGGACATGAGGTGGGGCGTGAACTTGGGCTTCAGGCTTGGAAAAAGCCTGGGTTGAATCTCTCACTTACTGGCTGTGTGACCTTCCTGAACTCAGTTTCCTTTTCTGTACGATGGGGATGAGGGACCAACTTCATAAGGGGGTTGGGAGGGTGAGAGAATGTGGTGCACAGGGCCAGCCAGGGGTAATGCCTGGTGAGTATAGTTCCAGCTTTAGAATATACCCAGAACCCACTGCTTCCTTCCACCTCCCCCACATGGCAGCAGGCTGAGCACCATCATCTGCCCTCCTCTCTCCAGTGGCCTATTCGCTACACTGCAACAGCAGTGATCCTGTTGACATTCAAGTCACCTCACGTGACTTGTGTGCTCAAAACCACCAATGGTTCCCATCTCACTTGGAGTAGAAGCCAAGGTAATCACAGTGGCCTCAAGGTGCCACATGATGAACTTCCCTACCTGTCACTCACTGTCTCTGCTATTCTTCCCCATCTCTGTCCTTTGCATGTGCTCTGTCCTTCACTGGAATGCCCTTCCCCCACTTATGGCTCCCTCTATCATCCCCTTCAGCTCTTTACTCAAATGTCACCTTCTCTGTGAGGAACGCCCTGCTCTTCCTGACTTATTTTTATCTATGGCACTTACCACCCTCTGGCAGACCATGTCATATTTTTACTTCTTTATTTTTCTGTGTTGCCTTTTTCTCCCCAAGAGAATGTAAGCTCTTTGAGAGCAGGAATTTTTGTCTTGTTTCCACCACCTGAAAGAGTGCTTGACAAATAACGGGCACTTGGTAAGTCTTTGTTGAATCAATGAACTGCTCATCATTTTGGAGAGTACCAAAGCTTGGGAGTGGCTCTCTACCAACACAGGCAGTCAAAGGCTATCCTTCCCCTGCAGCTCTGCAGCTGATTGCTGACCCAGACTGAGAGTCAACAGTGTGTTCTCATGGGCTGGCCGGGGGCACGGGCTGCCCACTCCCTGGCATTCTCTATCGTTTCTCTCCATGCACCTTGGTTGCAAGTGCATCCAAGGCCGAGGTGGTCCTTCTTGGAGGCTCCCACTCACCTGGGCCCTTCATGGAAGTAGGAGCACTCAGACCAAGGTAGGTAGTCCAGCTGGATGCTGGAAGGCCGAGGTGGGGGTTAGCTACTGGAAGGGCCTGGGATGGGCCCTCAGGCCCAGGCTGCAGCGTGGACAGACCAAGCATGTAGGGAGTCCCTGGTGTACAGGGGACGGGGGGCAGCAGAGCATCGCTGGAGTATGGAGCCTTCCCTGCTAAGAACTTTTGAAAGCCAGCATTGAGTTTGATCCATCTTTGTCGGCCCTTCAAGAACAAAACTCAGCCCTCACTAAGTGCCATTAATGTCTGCCGGGTGGCCTGTTCAGCTCAGGAGTCTGGGATATGGGTGGTTTAGTCATCTCAGGGCACAGAAGACACATGGTGGTGAAGTTAGACCCGTGAGCAGGTCTTGGCCACACCCGCCTTTACTTTTAATGCAGTTTCTTCAAGACATGGGAGGTGGGGGCTGTCCACAGCTGTGAGACATACCCAGGCCAGAACTATCTCCTCAAACCTGACACATTCATGGCTAAAGTGACTTTGCTTGGATTCTAGAACAGACTTTTAAAAACCATGGGCTTTAGCAGTCTGGTGAAACCTATGGACCCTTTTCAAACAGCAGTTTTAACAACGCATAAAATAAGATACATACATAGGATTACAGAGGAAACTCAGTGTGTCGAAATGCAGTTCTAACTGTGGGCTCCTGGTTAAAACGCTGTTATGCTCTTTGATGACAAATATTCCACTCTCTGAAAACAGCACAGACCCTGGCTTCTTCTCCTGCGTACTTTGGTAGGGGCGGCGTCGGGAGAAGGGGTGCATAACTTTGCAGGGTCCTGGGGTAAGGGGCGCAGCTGGTCCCGCCATACCCAGAAGGTGGCGTTTGGACCCTTGTGGGGGGAACCCTGGTGAGTGGAGATGGCTGGCTGCCTAGGGGAAGGGGTGAGCTCCCCACCCCTGGAGGCGGTGAACCGGGGGGCCCATCTTTGAGGGGTTCTGGGAGCGTGTGTGTGGGTGATGGCTGCTGGGGGAGAGGATTGGGATCGATTTAACCCAAGGTCTTTTCAGAGGTGGATCTAGGAGCTACCCATTTCTCTTGGGTCTTTCACCTTCACCAAGCCTGGAGCCGCCCCAGCCACCCTGGGAATGAGAGAATGGGCACTTCCTGCGGGCTGCTGGCTGCCTGGCCTCTGCCAGGAATTCGCCCCAGAACCAGGGACTGGTCTCGGTCTTTTGAAGACACTGGGCTTCAGGCTCGGTTTCCCTCTTGCTATTCTGAATCTGCCCCCACAAAAGCATTCCTGGGGGTGGGGAGCTGTGAACCCAGTCTCCCCCAGCTGTCTGGAGTTTCATTTCCGAGGCTAGGGTGGGGTCCCTCTTTCTTACGTGTGTGGCACCATCACCCTCCCCCACAGGTTCAAGGCCCTCAACAGAGGCCCAGAGAGTCTTTGACATTGTCTGGGCCCAACCTGCTGAGGTATGGATGAGGTAATGGAGGTCCCGAGAGCAAGGACTTAGCCCGAGTCCCAGGACCTCTGGGTGGCGGAACTGGTTCTGGAATCTCAGCACCCGGCTTCTTCCCACTGCTGGCAGCAGCGGTCCAAGGGGGAGAGGCTGCGGGAGGGGGACAGCCTTAGGTCCCCTTTGACAAACACATCATGCTTCCCACCTAAACCGCCTCCGTGGGTGGGGAGCCGGGGACGGTCTATTAGTTTTCTCCCGCTGTCCCCCGAGGGTGCATTTGTCTGTTTTGCATTTTTTCCAGGCTGTAGTTAGATAACTCCTGGTCCTGGGGGGAGCGCAGCAAAGAGAAAATGTCAGGGCGACACGCCGCCAAGATAACATTAGCGAAATATCAAGTCCTTTATGATGTCAGGAGGGATTCCTTCCCGCTGCCGAAGCTGCCTAATGACATCATAAAATAGGCCGGCAGCCGCCGCAGTCCCCCTGAGTCATCAATCAGGCCTGTCTGTGGAGGGCCCAACACTTCGGGGTGGGGGCGCAGCTTTTCAGCTCAAAGGAGGCCCCAGCACAGCTGCACTGTGACAAGCTGAGGGGCTGAAGACACCCACAGACTCCAGAGAGGGTTGGACCCCGGGGCAGTGCCCCATTATGGCCGGCCTGGGCACCAGGGACAGGCGTGGCTCCCGAGGCCCCTCGGAGACCCTGAGCCTGAGCCGGCCAGGCCCGGCACAATGACGGCTCCCTGGGCGGCCTGTGTGCAGCCCAGGGCACTTCAGTGGTGCTGAGTCGGGGCGGGGGGCCCAGCCCAGCCTTCCGGTTTGCTGATATTGTCGGGGACAGATATTGTCCTATTGTCAGGGGCAGCAGGACCAAGAGTCACATACGGGGACAGGTGGAGGGGGCCCTTGAGTCCTTTGTCGCTGGTGTGTGCTCCTGCAGGTTTGGCGTGTTTGTGTATGTGTCCATTTATCTACAGACACCTGCGGGTGTTTGCAACAAATGAGTCGTTCACGTCTGGTTTGCCTGGGCGTGGCTGCAGCCCTACTGCCTGCCTCTGTGGGTGTCTGAGGCTCTGTCTTTACACCTGTGCACGTCCATGTGTTTGTGCTTATTATGCGTGCCAGATGCCCACAGATGTGGGCAAGGAGACGTGGAAGGGAATAGGCAGGCTGAAGAGAGGAGGGGATCCCAGAGGGTGAGTGGGGACACGGGGTGTACGTGTATGAAGCACTTACTACCGTGGGCTGAGAGCTTTGTATGTTAGACTCACCCAGGGAGAGAGTAAAACCTACCCCTGCCCCGAGTCTCACCTCAGGTCAATTAAATCAGATCCTTTGCAGACAGGGCCTAGGTTCTGGAATTTTTAAGACTCTCCAGGTGAGTCTAAGTACAGGCAGAGTTGAGAACCAGGGTGTGCGGGGTCTTGCTGTTCCAAGTGCAGCCCATGAACCAGCACCATCGGCCTCCCCTGGGAGCTGTGAACAAGTGCAGAGTATCAGGCCCCTCCTAGACCTCCTGAATCATACTCTGCATCCCCTCTCCATGAGCTGTTCTTTAATAGGATTCCCAGGTGATCTGCACATCTGTTAAAATTTGAGGAGTACAGCAGTGCTTCTAGCTGCTTTAGATCTGAGTTTCCGATTCAGTAGGTCTGGGGTGGGGCCTAAGAATGTGCTTTTCTAACAAGTTCCCAGGTGATACTGATGCTGATCTGGGACCACACACTGAGAACCACAGGCTTTGCCGTGGAACGTGAAGGAGGCAGACAGAGACGGCAGAGCGAGTGCGTTGGGAGGATGAAGATGGGATGGCAGGGGAAAGGACATCTCTCACACAAGAGTGTGGCCCACCATCATTTTAGGGCCTCAATTTCCTGGACTTGGGGACCAGTCTAGAGATGAAGGTAGTAAAGAGAATAAGAAACCTAAGCTGGTCTCCTGAAAGCTGCTGGCATTTGTCCTCCATTTCTGATCTCTAAGGAGCCTTCTCTGGGACCCCACCTTTCTGTTGCAGGGAAGGATCCAGGGCTGAACACTATTCTGGTTTCCAGGAACTTCAGGCTGAAGAAGCATCAGGCTTTCTCAGATCCTAAGCTCACCAAAATGCTCATGTGCCTTCTTGGGGGTCCAGCACATGGGGAGGAGGGCGGGGCTCAAGAATCAGACCCCCCATATATTCATTTGCCTGGGACAGTCTCAGTGTATGATTCTCCTTTTTTCATTCTCAAAGTTTTCCATGATAAAGGTTTGGTTGAAGTGGAGGTGAGGGGGCCCAGAGGGTGAGGTGGGAGGTGACTAAGTGTGTTCCCAAGGAAAAAGCCTTGCTCTCCACCCCCACCCTCGGGCTCCTTCCTCCTGGCCTGGCTTCCTGGGTGAGGAGTGGGAGTGAGGGACCTTCCCAGGACACCCGGCCTGGTGCAGACATCCCCCTCATGGGATGGCCAGCCCTCTCTGCCTGTCCATATGGTGGGTGGCAGGAGGTAGGGCAGAGGTTGTGGGTGGAGCCTCAGCCAGGCCAGCCAGGCCCAGTGGCAGCCCTGTCTTGCCTCCGGCCTGATTTGCAATATCAGCACCTCTTTTACCTGCCTTTCCAAGGAGTAACCTCAGGGCTGGGGGAGGAGATAGAGATCAGCCGGAATACCAGAGGTGTGAGGCAGGCATGACCTCACCCAGGGTGTGCCTGCTCTCTGAGCCCTGTCAGGCCACCCTCCCCACCCGCTCTCAGGCACCCCCGGGCTGGCTTAGACAACAAGCTCCAGCCGGCCATGGCAGGGGCGTCCCCACGCACTGGGCTGGGTCCCAGCCAGGTCTCAGGCCAGGAACTAGGTAATTCTTCTGGGAGCAGGCTGTAGGCTGCCTGGTGGCGAATGCTGGGGTCTTTAAGGGGATCCCTGCCTTTCTCTGGCCCCCTGGGGCTGGGATATTTGGGGGAGCATCAGGGAGGGAGGGCTGGGGCTGGGAAGAGCAATTCAGGACTGAAATTGAATGCTAGACTCAACGGCGGTCCAGAATGAAGGAAAGTTGCGGCTACTGAATGACCAAGGAAGCTTGGACAGCTGTGTTGATTTGGGTGAGAGGTGGACATCAGGAAGAGGTAGGGCCCGCTGTGTGGACCAGCAGGGACACCTACGGTATGTCAGGCCATGTGATAGCAAGAGGTGATTTGGAAATCAAAGCCAGAAAAGTCCAGAAGATACTGTGAGAAGTATTCACGGAGCCAAATATATGAAAATACCTCTTGTTAACTTCAGATTGACCCCAGTGTGGTGGAATAGGCTGTCCATGTCAAATGGTTCACTGTGGGCTCTGAGGGTCTTGGAAATCCCAGGGTAAGGCCTCTAGCAGAAAGTATTCCCTGCCCCTGAGTGGCGAGGGCCGAAAGTGAGCTAAGTAGGTGCAGTGGGCACCGATCCTGAGCCTGCTCTTTGGGGTCTGCCCTTGGGCCCCTGCCCCTGTCCCGGCTCTGTCCTATCCACTTAAGCCTGCAAGCACGCTCAGGTCCTCCCTGCACATGCTCATCATCCCACCTGGAATACAACCGCGTCCACTCCCGATCCTCTGACACTTGTGGCCACCACTTCCATGCATGTCACTCACAGGGAGGTCAGGAGTGTTGCACAGCCGCTTGAAACACGTTTTTGTGATGGATAAATAGGTCCACCTGTGAGCTGCTGGCCTTTTCTGGCCATGCTCTGTGTCTGTGGGCTCAGGAGGACCAAACTCAGAAAGGGCAGACAGCATTTGCCCCAGTGCCAAGGCCACAACCCTGATCTCCATAGCGCCTCCTGGTGGCTGCCTTTCCCGGCCTCGTGGATCCAAGCTGCTCCAGAGCCCCCTTTCCTCCATGTGCCTGTATGGGACATGGCAGTATCGCAGTGCATATTCTGGGAGTCTTTTATTCAGGTCAGCAAATATTTCCTGGGCTTTCCGTGGGCCTGGCCCTCTGCTCAACTCTGGGGTCCAGTGACGAGAATAACTTACTGCTTTCAAAGAACTAGAGCTAAGCAAGGTGCTCAGGCTGGCTCCCACTCTGTCCTGGAATGACACCCTCCCTGGACCCTTCCCACCTGTTCACTCCCCCATTGGCCCTAACACTTTTTTTCCGGCATGTGACAAACACCCTTCTCCTCTTCCTCATTCTCTTCCATTCCCTCGTTTTCCTGCTTCACACTCACTTTGATAGGATGGCATCTGAAATGGCCCGGTCATGTCCTCTTGGTTTGAGAGTTGCATCAGGAGTGTGTGGAGAGGCTCAGATTCCCCCCGGTATCTCCCACCCCCTCCCTGTCCAGCTTTGGCCTGGGCGGCACAAAGCCAGGTGGAACCCATGGCTGGGGTGAAGTTGTCCCCACTGGGTTCTGGGTAAGGCTCTTGGCTCCTTGAAGGGCTGAAGCATGGTGGGAAGTGGACACAGGAAAGAGGGAGAGAGAGAGAGAGAAAGGGCGGAGGGGAAGGGAGGAATGGGAAGGAAAGAAGAGGGGAGGGAAAGTGAGAGAAACGGTAGAGAAGAGAAAAAAGAGAGGTGGGGAGAGAGGGAGGGAGGGAGGAAAGGGGAGAGAGAAAAAAAGGGAGAGAGAGAAACTGGAGTTAAAGTCACAGAAACTGAGAAAAGTAATATGGACATGCAGACCAACGGAAAGAGATTCTGACCCAATCACTAGACACTTCTTAAAAAAAAAAAAAAATCACCCCCTTAAGGGTGGACTTGGGTCTCTCTCAGCGCATGATTGCGCAGCCCTAGAACGGTCATCAGAAAGGGGGGCCTGGGTTCGTGCCCTGGACTCCCCCCTGGCCTCAGCTCCCCTCTTGCTGAGATGGGTTGGGAGCACCCTTGAGGAGGAGGGGACCCTGGACGGTGGCAGTGAGGCTCCTTGGAGGGTGGTCCAGCGCAGACATTTTCCCGTCTCCCCTCCAGGGCCCCTTGCCTTGCTCTGGTCTTGATGCCCTCAGCTCAAGCCGTCAGGGAGCTTCGTGGGAAATCAGCTTTGTGGGGAAATTTTGAAAATTCCCAGCAGCCTCTGGCTCCACCTCATGTGGGAGGTCTTCAGCCTTTTCTCAGATGCTGGATCCCTGGGCGTCCCTTCTGTTCCCTGCTGGTGCCAGCCAGGACCCTGTGAGCACCCTTCCTTGTGAGGCTACCTGGGGTGGGAGTGGGGGCTCAAGATAAAGGAGAGTTTGACCTCTCCTCCTTCCCAGCTGAACTGCCCAGAAGCTCCTGGGCAGTTTCTAATCTGACCCAACCCGCTCTGCAAGCCTCCCTGGGCCCCTCCCCTTTGCCTTGGCCTGGGGGACCACTCCCCAGCCCTAGCCAGGACTCAGGAGTTCCACTGAGAGCCAGGAGCAGTCCCTTGCACTCAACAGAGGGATGCAAGGGATGTGGCAACTTCCTTTTTATCCCTTTTCTCTCGGTAGCGTGCGCCTGCCCCAGGACAGAAGGGCCGTGGCAGCCTCCAGCCTGGTTATCTGATTTGGGGGCTGATGGGGTTTCTGATGGAAAACAATATGGTAATTTCAGAATGTTCCTGATTAGATGAAAATGATATTGCATCAAAGTTACTTCCTTAATTTATTCAGAAAATAACAGAGAATTTTCTCCTTAGATCCTTAATTAAACCAGAGCTTCCACAGCTCAGGCGAAGCCGGGGCTGAGCTCCAGGTGTAGGGGACAAAGGCCACTCCTGGCCGAGTCTCCCAGGGGCTGCCGTTGGCTGCAGGGCCAGGGCAGGTCTCCCTGCACCGGCTGCCCGCTCTGCCTGCAGGGAGCACTGGCAACGCGCGGGGAGGCTCCTTCCGCTGTGGGTACCAGTGAGGAAGCCATTGTGGAATCACTCCGGTCCCTTCTCATTTCCTCCAGCTTCATCCTGCGAGTCCTCAGGGGCCACAGGGACTCAGCAAATGGGTAGCAGGCCTGGGCACCCAGGGTGTCTTCAAGGTACAGAACAGCCAGGGGAGCACGGACAATGCTGATAGGTCCAGTTATGATCTGCACTGGGCTCATCTTGGGAAGGTTGACACACCCAAAAAGGCTTCACTGAGGGCAGTTTAATTTGAGAGGTGAAACATCTGGACCTTAGTGATAGGAAGAAGGGAGCTGTGGCTACTCTTAGCTGAAAGGGCAAGAGGAGGAGGGACAGAGGGGTCGCTTGACAGAGCTCTGGTTATGGATATCACAGCAAGTGCCCGGATGCAGCGAGTTAGAACGAAATGGGGATACAGTCCCAAGTTCTCTCTTTTCCTGCTTCCAGTGCAGCCCCGTAGCTGGACTGGACTGGACTGGACTGGACTGGAAGCCGTGGAGGGAGGTTCTGGGTGACATCCTTCATAGTGGTGGGGCTCCTGGGGCACGGAGCAGGGCAGAAAATGGATCTGGGGACAGCAAGTGGCCAACACGGCCCCAAGGTGATGCTTCAGAATGTTCTAGCGTATTCCTGTTCACTTTCCTCGTCACTCTCCGTAACAGCCCGAAGTGCAGATTCTTGTCTCCAGAAGGGAACGGCGGGCTCAGAGAACTTGAGTGACGTCCAGGCATCACACCGTAGGGAGGCTATGGACTTGAACTCAGTCCAAATCTTCCCTTTTCTCCCCAAAACAGAGGTTTGGATGCATAGAAGTGGTAGCCCGAGCTGGGTGCTGGGAGAGCTTCCTGGTGTGGAAGGGCCCCGCGTGGAAATTTCTGTGAGGCTGTGAGGGAAGCTCTGCCTACCTCCCACGAGGGCCGATCTGGAGCTCCTCGGCACTTTGCAGATGACCACAGCAGGCCACTCAGGAGCAGGCATTTCTAATTCTGGTGGGACCTCCTGTTCCCAGGTCTGAGGCGAGGGCTGGCTGGGGTCTGCTGCGGCAGGCGCTGGACCAGGAGGCGTCACTGCTGAGTGGAGATCATTTTGGAAGGAGCTCCTCATCCTGCCGGGCATCCCCCCGCTTGCCTGCATGCCTGCACCAGCCTCACTCCTACTTTCTCTAGGCACCAGCCCCCCAGCCCCCGGGGGAGCACAGTCTAGCGGGGAATATGGTGTGCCTAGTCCTCTGGGCAGTGGGAGGAACCTGAGAAGGACTATTGGGAGCTCCTAACTTTGGATTCTGACGTGGCTAACGGGTAGAGAGGCCGAGACCAGGGCCCTGACACGGTGGCTGCAGAGGACCTCAGGGTGTGAGAAGAGTTTTGAGGGTGGGAGGCTGGTGTGAGCATGAGGGTGCTTGTAGGCATGTTTGTGTGTGTGTTTATGTATGTGCATCCTTATGCATCTGAATATACAAATCTGGGCATATACGTGTGTGAGAATATGTGGGGGAGGGGGAGGAGAGAAGAAGAGTGAGAAGAAGAGAGAGAAGAAGAAAGGAAGGAGGGAGGGAGGACTTTGTCAGGATCATCAGGGATCAGAGGAAGTGAGATGATGATGGCGATAATGATAATAATAATAGCAGCTAATATTCATATAACAGTGTATGTCAAGCCTGTTCCAAGCCCTTTATATATATTGACTATTTGAATTCTCACAATCCTCACAATTTAAGAGGTAGGTACTATTATTACCCCATTTTACAGATGGAAAAATTGAGGCACAGAGAAATTCAGTGATGCGCCCAAATGCTAGAGCCACGAATTGGGCCCAGGCCCAAACCTTAACAACCAAAGAGGTATGGCTTGTCGGACTTGGAGCTGTGGCCGGGCCTCTGTCTCATGCACAGGGCCCGTGGACCACCACTCTGATGCTCTCTATCTCTGTCTCACACTCTTTGTTCCCAGCAGGACTTTGGGGAGGAGGATGTGAAGGTGATCCCACAAATCCTGAGTATCAGGCAGGTGGTCCTAACTGAGCCAAAGCTGGGAGAGTGTAAAAGGAGGTAGAGTTTCGGAGGGCCATTCATTCTGGGTGGTTGGTGTATGGGGTGCACATAGATGAGGCAGTGAAGTGAGCAGGAGTGGCTTGTGAAGGGCCTTTGAAGGTCAGGCTAAGGTGTGAGACCTCCATCCTATAGCGTAGATGGGGGGTTCCTGAGAAGGTTTCACACAGGGGCGTGGCTTGGTCACCCCGCAAGGCTCAGTCTGGCTGCAGCGTGGATTGGAGAGAGGCTGGAGGCAGGGAGGCTGGTGAGCAGAGGGGCGCAGTGACTAGGTGGAGGGGTGATAAGGCCCGGGCTGGGGTTGGGTCAGGGGTGGAGATGACGAAGTGCAATTTAGGAGGTAGAATCCTCAATATTTGGCGCTCGACTCGATGTGGTAGGGCAGATGAGGGGAAGGAGCTGGTAAGAATGAATGACTCCTAGGTTTCTGGGCGCCTGGGTGGATGGGGACCATGGGGGGAGAGCAGCTCCTGCCATAGCCACGAGTCCCTCAGGAGGGCAGGGAAGGCTGTGGCCCTGGGAGCCTAGACATGGTGCCCATGAGAGGTGGCAGGGCATTGTCCTGGAGAGGTGTGGCTTGTCCCTGGATTTTCTCCCGATGGGTACCATTGGCTGAGGAGGCAGGGGTCGGACCCATGGCCTGGGCAGACACACCACGAAATGGGGGCCGGGGGCATTGATTTCTCCTTGAATATTTTTCATTTTCTTCAGGCATTCCCATTTCTAAAATACTCGCACAGGGCATTGTATAGACATAGAGCTATACGTCGTTCATTCTTAAATCTCAAAATACCAGAGGGGCCTGTAGTTCAATGGTTAGAACTCTCATTCCGTGGTCATTTGGGAGTTCAAATTCCAACTCTGTAGCTGTGTGTTCTTAGGCCAAGCACTCCACCTCTCTGAGCCTTGGTTTCCTCATCTGACAATCAGGGACTGTAAAAACACACACCTTACAGGCTTGTTGTGAAGATTATATTGATAGATAAGCTACTATACAGCAGTTCTAGTTATGATTATTCAGATCTGGGCAGGATGGCATAGAACAATGTTTTGTCATTTCTCCTTGCCCAAGTCTCAGAGGAGCCCTTTCCCCTGGTCTCCACTCTCCCCGCAGGTGGGGGACAGAGCCATTCTTTTGGGACCGGGAGGGAGGAGGGCTGCCCGACAAGAAGAGGGGGGGCCTCTCTGGCCAGGGAGGGGAGCCCCAAGCTGTTACTGCCCGGCACCCTTTGTTTGCCAGGCCCCTTCCCTTCTCTCAGCCCTGCAGTTCCCCTGCAGTCCTGGAACAACACGGCCAACCCAGACACAGGCTGAAACTCAGCCGCTCTCACCCCTGCCTTGGATAGGGTCTGGGCCTGCCATTCCTTGGCCCTTTCCTTTGCTGCAGGCAGTGCCCACCTTAGCCCACCGGCTCCCCTCCACAAGGCAACACCTCCGCCCCAAGCAGCCCCTGGGCCTACAAGCCTCCATCCCTCAGCTCGCTCAGATGCCCCAAAGCGGGTTCTGGAGGCAGGGCGGGGCCAGCGTCGCTGCATACCCCTCAGCCTGGTTCCCAAAGAAGCAAGAGGAGGAGATGGCTGCCTCTCCTCTCCTTGCCGGCCAACCCCCTGCTCTCCACTCCCCTAGCGGCCTGAGCCCCGCGCTGAGCTCTGTTCCTACCCGAACCCCCGGCTCGGAGAGTTTGCTGGCAGCCACGGAGATGACTTTGGTATAGTTTCTGTGGTTTAATAAGCTACAAAAACGACATTATTTTAAGCCAATCTGGATATAGCACAAAAACTCTCACCCCGTCTGTTCTGTGAAACTCAGATACCCTGACGAGAACACAGCTCACAACCAACTAATACAATATTCTACTGGGCTCGCTGTCAGCGGGCCCCACGCGGGCGCCGGCTCCCCGAGGACCGCCCAGGCGTGCGCACCGCGGGCCGAGGAGGGAGGAGGCGGACGGCCGAGGTGGGAGCCGCGCTGGGGGTGGTGCTGGTGCCGGAGCTGCCTTCCCTCCCCCGGGGAGCCGGGGCCGTCCACAGCCCCTCTGGGCTCCCCGCCCCCTCCACGGGGACGCGGAGAGGAGAGGAGTGTTTCTGGCCTGCTGACAGCAGTTTCACTCCCACAACTTGCATATGTCTGATTCCGAAGCAGGGAAGTGTGTCCAACACACCCAATGCAAAGACAGGTTGTTGAATATTTTTTCTCTCATCACTAAAAAGGATTCCCTGCTGGGTGCAATCAAGATCCATAAACTGCCGGCTCGAGTCGGTGTGAAAGCAGCGCTCCAGCCCAGACTCCCTCGCTGGCGCTAAATGCAGGCTCCGGGCGGAGATGCGCAGACATCCGCTCGCAGTCTGGCCTTGCGACCGGCACTTCCCGGCACAGTAGGCAGCGCGCTTATTTTGGGCTACGCTTCAATGGATTAACTTTCAGTGTAAAGTTTCGGAGCTCCGGGCATCGTCCTTGTGGCGCTGACTGCCTCCTCTCTCGGTGGGTACCTAGGTTCACAGAGCCAGGGGCAAGGGTAGCTCAATGCCACAGGTTCTCAGCAGCTGCCGGGGTCAGCCCTGGGAAAGGAAGGCAGGGCAGGCAGACGCCCCGCTGGGCCTCCTGGCAGCCGCGAGAGACCCGCGCACCCGACGTGCCTTAGGGTCGGCCAGAGGCCCGATGCCTCACTCCCCCTGCAGACACTGAATTTGCAGGCTTTGGAGCTCTTGCAAAATTCCCTGCGGGGGCTGGTCCTGGATGAGAGCCTCCCCTCCTCAGCGGGTGGTGGTGGTGGGCCTGGTGACCCAGCCACCCTTCTCCAGCTGGGCCTCTGGCTCCCTCCCCGCCCCCCATTCCAGGACCACGCAGTGGAAGTCGGGATCCTGCTGTGTATGTGAAGTCAACGGTGCTGCCTTTTCCGTTTGAGTTGCCGTTTCCATCCCTCAAGTAAGGAGACTGAGGCAGAAAGGGAAGTGGCAGGGTTTTCACTGGGCCATGAGGGAGCCCTCAGGGAGTTGAGGGGGGAAGGAGAGAGGACCTGAGAGAGAGGAGAAAAGAACACAGGATCAGCCCGAGTGCTTTCTAAAACCTCGGGGAAGAGGAGCTTGGGGTCCCTCTAGAAACGGAGGGACCCTCCCCCCATGGCCATCCACGGGGAGGGGTGGTCAGATCCAGTGATTTAAAGCTCTAGTTCCCATGAATTATTAAGAAGCAACTAAAAATGTAATCTCCAAAAAAAAAAAAAAAAAAAAAAAACCAACCCCTTCTTCCCCCGGTATTTCATTTTCTGGGGGCAAATGATGTATCATTTAAAACCAGAATGAACTTCAGAGATAGCATGCAGAGGGAAGGGCAGCGTAGCTAGAGTGCTGAAGCCCTGTAGGGTGTGGAATCTATTATTCACTCACTAATTTTTTTTTTTTCACCCTTTCCTACCCTCCCACCCCCTTTCCCTCTGGCAACCACCATACTGTTGTCTGTGTAGGGTGTGGAATCTATTATTCACTCACTCATTTATTCAAAACATAATCGGTGCTGACTTTGTACAACTTACTGGACTGGGGCTGTAGGAGGCACGAGCGGCCTCTGCCTAGGGAGGAAGAACAGATACATACCCATTCTGCTGTTTTTCACTTATTAGCACCAGTTATGAGCCAGGCCCCGTGACTGCATGCCCAGCCCAAGCAGCGGTAGCCTGAGTATAGAAAAGAACATGAAAAGGGCGGTGGAGGAGAGAAGGGGGCTTTGGAAGAGGCAGCTCCGCCCGGGTCCCCTCTCTCCCAGCTTTGAGCCAATGCCCAGTGAGGGCCCCTAGGTCCTCTTCCTTCTAAGCTTTCCACTGCTTTTCGGAGGCCCACAGGGATCCTTTTGCCTCAAAGTTACACCACGGCAAAACCAAATGATGAGAAAGAGAAAGCATTGAGGCAGTTTTGGGGAGCCTGTGATTAAAAGCAACCCTTCTCTCATAAATCATAAATCACTCTCTCTTTCTCTCAACCCCTCCCCCCTCCCTCCTGCTCTCCTTCTCTCCAAGAGATCAGCACATTGCAAAGACAGGTTGTTGAATATTTTCTCTCTCATCACTAAGAAGGCCTCCCTGCTGGGTGTAATCAAGAACCATAAACTCTCCTCGCAGCTCCTATCGGTAGGAATCGAGCCCTGCGTGGCTCGCCTGGATTCAGATGCACTCAGGCCGGCTGACAGCAGCGGTCAGGCTGTCTCCGAGACGCATCCCATGCTGGAGGGGCTGCAGGAGGCGGGGCCGGGTCTCCCACTGTCTCCACCACCAATGCGCCAATGCCTGGGTTTGAATTCTGGGCACCTCTCCTGAAAGGTCAAGAAGGAGAGAAATCGATGCCTGCAGACAAGGAGTCAGGTCTTTGACAAGTGCCACTGGCACTCCTTGGCCTTCATCCTATGTCCCCAGGTCCCTGGGGGTGGGGGGGTGGGGGGGGTAGGAAACCAGGGGCTGATGGCCTCTCAGTCCTGGCTAGGATATTCCCAACAGGCTGCCTGACCAGATGGAGCAGCTTTTGTCTGGTTTTCAGAATTGCCCCTTTCACAATGGAAGAGACTTGGTGTTGCCCCGGAGGGCTGGGAACAAGCGGGGGGTCTGGGGACGGCTGGAATGATGGAGGAGAGGCACCAGGGAAGCTAGGCTGATGACTGCTTGGCTACTGAGTGTGCTCTTTGTCTGAAAATCCATTGGCCTATTGGGAACAGTCTTCAGATGCAAAGCTGGGGAGGAGATTTTCCCTCTTCCCTTGACTTTCTGCTTCTGATAGGACTCCCTCCAGTGTTACTGCCACTCTGAAACCCTGCGTCACCCCTCCTCCCTGACCTCTCTATGTCCACTGTGCCCTTTCCAAAACCTGAATAACTTCTCCCTAAAACACTTTCCTGCGGTCTCATGTCCACAGAAAATGAGCCATGGCAAATATTCAAGATGCCCAATAGTCCTTTCAACACCCCCTGCTCCAGTCCCCCAGCTGGCGACCCTTCTGCACACCAGAGCAGGTTCCCAAGTGCGCTTTGTATTTTCTCACCTCCAGGCCTTTGCATTTGTCATTCTACCTGCCCAGCATGCCCTTCTACCTCATCTTTTTAGCGAACTCCCTCTCCTTCACGGCTCAGGAGAAATGCCCCCTCTTCTAAAGAGCCTTCCCTGGCTCCCGGGTAGAGGTAATCCGTGCTCTGTGGGCAGATTGTACAATTCAGCTCTTAACAGCTGTACTGTGACCATCCGGGTCAGTGTCCCTGTCCCCACTGGCCTTGAGATTCTCCTCTAGGGCTGGGACTGGGTCTTATTAGCTCTGTGTGCCCAGGGCCCAGAACCTTAGTTTGTTGGGGTGAATAAAAACAGAAGTTTCATCACCAAGTTTCAACACTCCTCTTTGTCTGCACCTGCCTACCTGTATACCTCAATAACTGTATACCTGTGTACTTGTGTGGGCATATCTTCCTGTCCACACTTTCCCAGATGGAGAGCTCATGGAGGGCAGGATGTAGCCCTTTTATCTATGAAGGTACAAATGCAAAGTGGACACTGGTAAAGGTTTGTAGAACTGGGTCTGGATTTTGCTAAAAAGGACCTGCTTAGACTTGGCCTGGGAGCTGCAGGAGCTCTCTCTGCAGGGCTTTGGTTGATGGTGATGGTGTGGCTTTCCATGATGGGGCTGGGAAGTCCCTGTGCAGCGTTTGGATGCTCAGTTTTCATGGGATGCTCAGTTTTCCCTCCAAGCTTGGAGTGGCTGCTGCCCTGGAACCTACAAGCTCAACCCTTATGCAGACTACACAGACCCACATGAGCTAGTGGGGGGACAGCCCTGGGGCTTCTCTCCTGAGGCTGCCAAATGCTGTCACTCTCCGGGAGGAAAAGGGGCAGCGCTTGCCTGCTGCAGCCTCCTTCGCCTCTCTTGGGAGGCCAGGAGCAGAGCTCAGATCAAGCGAGGGTTTCCTCTCAGGCAGACAGCATGCCCACTCCTCCCGCCTTTGCACAGGCCACAGAGATATTGCCCACCAGCTTCAGGGCTCTCATAACTCTTTCAAGACAATCACTTTATTTATATGAGTTTGTTTTAAAAAAAACCACAGACGATCCACCGTGGGGACCTCTCCTACCGCCTCAGCTTGATTCTCTCCTATTCTCCGAGTCCATAACTCTTAGTCTTTTGATTCTCCCAGTCCACAAACTATAAAAATCTTATTTCTATAAGGTCTTTTATGGTTACCAAGATAGTCAATAGTGTCATTTTCATTCATATCATTCTGCAGGGAAGTTAGAGGAAACGAACCAGACAGAGGAGAGCTATAAATAAGGCTCAGCTACGCAGGGCCCCAAGTGGATCCTGCTGCATTCTTTTAAAACGACTCATGCACAGGACACACACAAAATATACACATATGCACACAAATATGCACACATATGTTCACTCATGCATAGAGACAGGTGTGCAAGACTAACACATGCACACACAGTGCTTGTATGCATGGGGCTTGCACACACACGCGTGCATATGCATGTATGGCTTACACAGTTTGGCAGGCTTAGAAAAAAAGCCCTCTGTGGAATTTGCCTGGCTTTGAAGGGCCGAGAGCAGGCAGCCGGCCTGCAAACCAAAGAGTGGCCCAGGCAAAACGGGGGGACTGAAGCAGACCAGCGCAGATAATGCATTCCAAAACCATGAACTGCAGGATTGGGCTCCCAGCCACCCATGAGCTCATGTGAGGGAGCTTCAGAATTCTTGCCAACAGAGGAGTCTGCGCTCCGCGCCAGTGGCAGGGGCGGCCACTCAGCTAGCCCTGGGAATGCCCAGGAAGCTCTCAAGGCTCCCTCTGACTATCTGTTCGTGTCATCTGAGGGCTCAAACCCTCATTCCTGGAGGACAGCCAGACAGCTTCACGATTCTGATTTGTGCCTAGCGCTGCCCCATTGAACACCTGTTCACAAGACCCCAGAGGACAAGCCCAGGGCATGGCACCAGAGCAGAAAGCCCGAAGTCTTAGGCAGAGGGAAAGTTGGCAAGCCTGTGTTGAAGAGGGGGCAGCCCAGACCTGGCAAAGCACAGATGGAGGGGGCAGGCCCAGGCCTGGGGAAGACTGCTCACCTTCCCCAGGTAAGCGGTCAGGGCTCAGCCCCTGGCCCCTGGAGCAGGCAAGGAAGGAAGGGGTGGAGTGGCTGGTGCTAGCGAACTGTGTTCTCCTTAGAGAACTCCTGGCTTGTGCAGGGGTGCAAAGGGAGGGACGGCCACTGGAGTCAGGAGGCCTGGGTTCTAGTGCTAACTCTGTTCTGTTGCCTGGAGTGATGTTGAGTGAACACCTACCCATCTCTGGGCCTCTGTACCCCAGTGAGACATAGGGAGGGATGAACTCCAAGGCCTCTCCTAGTTTGGGAGATGCAGATATGGATTACATGCACCCTAGGACCCCAAGAAAGGAGTGTCTCCTTAGTTTTACCATCTGGAAAATGGGAATGCTGATTTTTAAAAAATTAAAAAGAAAGGTTTTATTAATTTATTTTTAGAGAGAGAGGAAGGGAGTGAGAAAGGGGGAGAGACATCAATGTGTGGTTGCCTCTCACGCGCCCTCTGCTGGGGACCTGGCCCACAACCCAGGCATGTGCCCTGACTGGGAATTGAACTGCTGACTCTTTGGTTTGCAGGCTGGCGCTCAGTCTATTGAACCACACCAGCCAGGGAGGGATGATGATTTTTGATGTTGACCACATTCCAAAAATGTTGTGAGGAGGGCTGGGCCAAGGCCCAGGAGTTCAGATGAACTGACTTGGGAGCTGGTGGGTTTGGGACTTGTAAAGAATGCAGCCTGTCAGGAAGCCTGAGACCCTGAAAGGCTTCCCTCCTCCCAGCTTTCGCTTCCCTTCTTATTACCCTCCTCCCACCCCCATGCCCAGCACTCCCCCAAGCACTGGAGAACTGAGAATGGGGCCCAGGGCTCTAAGCTCAAGCAAGGCCTTGGAATTCCTCTATTTCCCCTCCTGCCTTCTTCTAGGGAACTATTAATTGTAATTTAAGCCTCCCAAGTTAAAAGCAGCATGCAGATTTAAGAATTCTTTCATCCCAATTACACATCGTTTCTGGCTGCACTTTAGTGCCAGGCTTTTATCTGTTGTTCTGGGGAATCACTTACCAGCCAGAGCAGCGGGTTCCACACGGATTTCTTCTGATTATGTTTAATGGTAAATGGAGAGTTAACCACCTTGTCTCCCCTGAGCTGTGTCAGTGGTTTTCCCAGCCCTGCCAAAAGCAGCAGGGGAGCAGAAGGGCATGGAATGGGGGAGCTTCTCAGAACTCCATGTCCTGGAACAGTCTGTGCAGGGCTTGGAGGGACCTCTGTGGCTTTGGGTGGCTAAGGGAGCTTCTACTCCCGCTGTCCAGGTGACTCAAGTGCTCTGTTCCGGACACTGATGGCAGCTATTCGCTTATTTGACACATTTCAGGACTATAGGTATCTACAGTGTGTCAGACCCTGAGTTGGTACATTTTCTCACTCACATCAGTGTGCACCCAACCGCTAAGGGCCACTGTGACACACATGCACACATACACACTCTAGAGTATGCCCAGCCCCTGGACTTGCACTGCCGCACCCACAGATGCTCATAAAAGCATGGGTACACACACACAGAAGTGTGCATACACATGCACACACACTCAGAGAAGCATGCACACATTTAAAGAAGCAGGCATACATACAATCTGCATATCCACACTCATGCATATTCACAATCAACACCTCCACACCCAGGGACAAACTGTTTGCATAGACCCCCCCTATTCTTATCTCCAAAACACTCTCTCAACTCAGTTCCACACATGTACAGTTTGTGTCTTATTCATTGTCACATGGAGCTTTCTCTGTCTGCCACTCACTGAATTAGGTTGCCATAGAAGCTTGGAGTAGAACTTGTAATATCAGGTGACAGGATTATAGAGTCAGGTCCCTGTGCCATCGAGTCCCCCCACCATCACCCACTTCCACTGTGCCCCTTAACCTACCTGTCACACCCAATTGGACTGTACTGTGTCACAGGGCTCAGCTACCTGCTCAGTCCCGAGGCTGTTACTCTGTAAACCTCACACTCAACAAACACATCCAAAGTGGAGCCCCTGATCTTCCCCCGAACCTGCCTCACCTGTAGTGTTTCCCCATTTCAGTTCTTGGCAAGTCCTCCCTTGCATTGCTTAGGACAAAAACACTCCAATTCTGATCCCAATTCAATGTGTGGGTTCTTCCCTATATCACCAAGCAACTTTCTGATACCAGCTGAGTGTCTTACAATTCAGCGCAATCCTGACACTATCTACCTGAAGATAGGATCACATCTCACGAGACTGCACCCCCCACCCCCGCCCTTCAGAAGCCACTCCAGGTTGTTACTTGTGTTTCTGACCAATCATTTATAAATCATAGGTTCCCAGAACCCACCGCCCTTGGGTTCAGTTAATTTGCTAAAGTGGCTCCCAGAACTCAAGAAACCAGTTTACTCACTAGATTACCAGTTTATTGTAAAAGAATGTAACTTGGGAACAGCCAGATGGAAGACACATATAGGGCAAGGCATGAGGAAAGAGTGTGGAGCTTCTATGCCCTTTTGAGCGCCACACTGCCAGCACCATATATTCACCAACCTGGAAGCTCTCTGAACTCCATCTTTTCTGGGTTTTTATGGAGGCTTCATTGTAGGCCTCGTCGGTTCAATCATTGGCCCTTGGTGATTGAACTCTATCCCCAGCTCCTCTCCCCTCCAGGGAGGTGGAGGTGGAGCTGAAAGTTCCAACCCTCTAATCCTGTGATTGGTTTCCCTGGCAACCAGCCCCCATCCTTAGGTTGCCTAGGGGCTTTCCTAAAGTCACCTCATTGACATAACAAAAGACACCTTCCTTGTTCTCCTCACCTAGGGAATTCTAAGGGTTTCAGGAACTCTGTGCCAGAACCAGAGGAGGCAAGAGAACTGGATCCTTTATAACTCCTTGTCGACCAGATATTGGGTGTGCGGTGCCCTAATGGAAGGGGAGTGACCTTGGGTGAAGCAGGTGCCTTTTCTGAGGGCAGTGCTGGAGGAGAGTGATGAAGCTAAATGCCGTGAGCCGCAGCAGTCCAAGCAATGTGGGGACTGAGTGCCTCAGTTTAGAGTGGGGAATCTGGGCATGGTACCACAGCGTCTGCTACGCCTTTTAACATACATAAATGAGTAAATGTGACTGTATTATAGTTATTTCTCCTGCTAGAAAATGAGCTCCTTGGTGCTTCCTAAGTGCCTAGAACAGTTTTGACTCATAGTGGACTCTCCATATATGTTTGCTGAGTGAGTGAATGAGCCTGCTCATGACCAATGCCCTGTTTGTCTGTGTCATTAGCCTTATTGAAATCACAGTCCCAGCTCTGCTGCCAACCAGTTGTGGAACTGTGGACAACTTGTCTAACTTCTGGGAGCCTCTCTGTATGGCCCAGCAAACATTTGTTTACCAAACATTTGCTCTTTTCATCTTCCTGTGAATTGCCTTCCTTCCCTTTGAAGTTCCCTTCTCCTTAGCTCAAAATGGCATTAATAAACTTCACTTTGCCTAATTGTCTTTGGAATCTCTCGTGTTTATGTGGATTCCCCACACATACGTAATTAAATTTGATTTTCTCCTGTTAATCTGTCTCACATCAATTTAATTCTTAGACCAGCCAGAAGAATTTACAAGGGTAGAGGAAAAAATTTTTTCCTCCCTAAAATTTATTGATTCTGGTAATCAATAAATATTATCTGCTGTTAATAATGTTTTTAGTGTCTTGGGCTCTCCTTGTTATGGGTTGTTGCAGAATTCTGATTAGACTGAAGGGCAAAGCTGAGACCCCAATTGGGGCACCTACTGGTGTACAGGTAGAGGTGGGCTCTGTTTCTGCAAGTCTGATTTGCAGAGCTCAGCGTTTGTTTAATGAGGACAGATAGCTGATCACAGGCCATGGAAATCTCAGTGTGTACCTGAAGGTGTACGTGTGTCTGTATATGTTTGTATGGAGATAATGCAAGCAATACTCAAAACCATACGTTCCTAAAGGATAACTTGTTTTAGTTATTAGGACCCCATAGGAAGCCAGTGCCAACATAAGAAATGTCCAAACCTGTAGAGAACTTTTGTAAGAGTTTATTTGTGCCAAATGGATGACAAATGTCAGGGAACAAGATCTCAAATGCTTTGCAGAGTAACAGCCTTACCGCTTCTTTCATACATCTGAAATTAAGGGGGGGAAAGTAAGGAAGATTATATGGAGGTGGGAGAAAGCAAGGCAGGGATTTGATTACAGGATAGTTAACAAGATTATGTGCTTTCCGGAGGGTGGTTATGGTTTATTTCAAAAGTGTGTTAACCTAGACGAAACAATGGACAGGGCTTGCTTAAGGTAAAGATAGACCTGGCATGACTACCCACCATGACTTGCCCAGTTAGGAATTTATGATCAGCTCACCTGTGAGGTTACTTTCCATAGAATCCGCCCTCCCACCTCGCCCTTATTTTTTCATTAGTAGGCTCCAGAGAGGTCAAAAGAGTCATCTCTCTTCTGTTTACTCTTCTCCTTCTGCATGGGCTTTTCCCTCATTGTTCCCCTGAATGAACTTTCTTCCTAGTCTCCAGTGAGCTCCTTGTGGTCAAAGCCAGTAGATGTCTACCTGGCCTCAGCAACAACTATTACTGACCACCATTTTCCATCTTGAATTGGTTGAGATTACTCTCTGGGTATAGTGGATGCTGGGGTATGGTCCCGACATACTTCCCTCAGGACTGAGGTACTCACTCTCATAGACAACGGGAACATTGGTGGCCAATAATATTCAGCTGAGTCTCTCATCTTTGGCCCAAGGGAAAGGGCTTTCCCAAGGTTATGCTCCTCCCTCGAAACAGTCAACTTCAGGGGACATTTCTTTCTTTCTTTTTTTAAAAAGATTTTATTTATTTTTATAGATAGAGGGGAAGGGAGGATGAAAGAGAGGGAGAGAAACATCAATGTGTGGTTGCCTCTCACACACCCCCTCCTAGAGACCTGGCCTGCAACACAGGCATGTGCCCTGACTAGGAATCAAACCAGAGACCCTTTGGTTCACATGGCAGCGCTTAATCCACTGAACCATGCCAGTTGGGGCTCATTTGGGGACATTTCTAAAGGGCCATACCTGCTCTAGAGATTGGACTGACTGAGGCCTCTGTTGCAAATGTATCAAACTTCAAACTCTCCTTCTGCCCTGTCCTGTTTTGCCCTCCTGCTTTCACAGGTGACATTCCTGAGATCAATTCCCAATTAGCCCTCGGCATGCAAATCTCCATTTTCAATCTGTTTCTAGGAAACCTGACCTACTACAATTGGTGCTCAGAGTGGTTCCTAGGAAACACTCTCAAATGAGATTTTGGCGTTGTATCACCCACTGGCCAGCTGGTAATGAAAAGCCCATCACTGGTGGTGAGTAGAAGTACTAATAGCCTCTGACATGCTCTAGCGGTGCAATTGTTAAACTTTTGCCAGTGGTGAACTTGGGACGGTGCTGGTGGAAGGGAACACACTGCTGGGAGTAGTATAACAGTCATTGAAAAGCTCAGAGGATGTATTGTAGTAATTATAAAGACTATGGAATTAGATGATTGTTGCTGGGGGCTATCAGTGTTGGAAAAAGACAATGAAAGGCTGAGAGGATGATTAATCGCCAATTTAAGGTCAAGTGTGAAAGTCAGAGGACCTCCTTGCCCTCAGATAAAGAGACTTTCTTCGCAGCTCTGGGGCAGGAAAAAACCCCTGAAGTTTGGCTCAGGAATTAATGATAAGGGTAGCAGATTTCCAGAGAAAATTGAATTCTTGAAAGAGAAACCTGGGTATGCTTGGTCATTCAGGGCTTTGATTGGGAAGGAGAAGAGCCTTCACTTTTGGAACAGGGACATATGGGTTAATGCACTTGAATGTCTGGAAATCCCGTCATGCTGCGCCCTCTGAGGCAGCAGGGTGCCCTTTGCCTTCCCCATGCTTGAAGATGCTGCAGAGGCTTCTAACTTGCAAGGTGCCAGGCATTGTGTGAGCCCGCCCCCGCCCCCCACCGCCCCCAACTCCAGGGTCTACTCCACGACCTGCCTGTTAAGTTGCTTCAGGACTTAGTCAGTGTAGGAACCAGGAGTGCAACTGTATTTCTCTCCTGCATCATTGACACCCTCTCTGCCTCTAGTCTCTACTCTGCTGCCCCACCTTCCCTGCTGCCACCCAAGGAAACTTTCTAAGACATACCTCGTCCTGTCTCTGCCCTGCACAGCATCTCCTTTTTGCCTCTGGATAATGCCCACTTGCTATGTATGTATTCATCTTTTTGTACTTGCCACTCATATTCCCACAGCTAAGCCTTTGTTTTTGCTGTTTCCTTTGCTCGAAAACTCCTTCCCTTTCCTCACTTTACCAGGCACTTCCCTGTCCCCATTCAGATGCCACCGATCACCTTCTGTGGAAGATACTGTGTCCTCCCAGCTCCCCCCTTCAAGGCTGGCCTGTCTATCCTCAGCTACTGAGAACATTGGCTCTAAGGGCTCACAGTGGCATTCCTGCATGGGGACTGTCCTCGGATGCAGAGAGCCACCTTGTCTAAGGCTGTGCGCACTCTGGGGCCAGCCCACAGACAATGCTAGTTGAAGAGAGGGGAAAAGCTTAGATCCCTTGCCTCGATTTGGGACAATTCTCAATTTCCTCCCCCTCCAGAGGTGCTTGATTGGCTAAGGCCTCAGTTGTAGACTCACTGCTGGTTCAATCCCAGCTTCCTCACTTCTTTAGTGGCATCATCTCCACAGCACCTCCTCCCAACACTTCCAATCAACCCCATGCAACTCTGTTTCAAAGTCTGTTTCCAGAGAACTCAATAGAAAACACCCCCCCCCCCAAAAAAAAACACCTCTTAAAGCATTTTTAAATCTGCTTACCCTGGGCTCCCTTAGAACCCTGTGTATCCATTTGCTATTGTGTATTTTTCACTTGTTTGTTGCTGTGTAACAACCCCTCCCAATCCCTCCCACCCCCAGCTTTGTACCTTCAGATAATTGTTGCTTTTGCTCTCATGATTTTGTGGGTTGACTGGCTTCGCTCAACTGGACAGTTCTACCCCTAATGGTGTAGCTCAGTTCACTTGGGTGGCTGCACTCGACTTGGAGCCCCACTGTGACTGTGCCAGGGCCTCTCTCTGCCTGGCCTCTAGTCCTTCAGTAGTCTACAGTATGGCGGCTGGGCTTCAAGAGGGAAGAACTGAAAATGGCCATTCCTCTTAAGACTTGGGCTTAGAAAGTTTAGAAGCTCACTCTGTTGCATTTTGTTGGTCAAAGCAATTTACAAGGCTTGCCAGATTCAAGGGGAGGGCAAATAGGCTCCACTGGTTGATGGGAAGAGCATTGTTGGTGTCTAGGGATGAGAGAGAGCGGTTGATGACCATATTTGGAAACTACCTACTGTAACATACAGCAGTCATTATGGTGGAAGTCCCTTGAGTGCAGGGATTCAGCTTTCTATCCACTGCCCCTAACCCAGGCACTTCTGGGAGCTGTCAGAGACTTTTTTTTTTTTTTTTTTTTTTGGTATGAGTGGGCTCCAGCCCCAATATTCCTCAGGCTGTGTTTGATCCCTATAAAGCCTGGGGAGGAGATAGAGACGTAGTAGAGCCACGCCTCAGGCTGTCATCTGCTTCTTTAATTTCCAAGATAGCTCATCCAAATGTTGTCTGAGTGTCTATTTCTGGGCACAGACTCTGCCCCCTGGGGCATGAGTGGGGCACATTTTATTCAGCCACATGGTTGTACAGGGCCTGGGATCCAAACACAGCCTTAATAATTAAAGCCTGTCTCTCCTCTCTCTTGTCATTGTACATTTAGAGCATGTGGAAGTCATTAGTGTTGTTTGTCAAATATTTCTGGCTATGCACCTGCTGAACACATGGAAGGATTGTACTTCTTGGCCCTCTTGTGGTTGGGTGAAGACTGGTGATAATTCTGGCCAATGAGTTGTGTGTGGAAGTGACTCGTGCCATATCTGGGCATTGAGTTGCCGTGTGAAGCCTTCTCTGGAGCTCTCTTTCCCTCCCCTTTGGTGACTGGCAATGTTGGAAATTGTGTCTGCTCCATCCGTTAAGTGAGGAGACATGGAGCAGAGCCCCGACCCAACCATAATGTGCACATGGCATGAGTAAAAAATAATTGTTATTTACAGCCACTAAGATTAAAATTAAGGGGTTGTTTATCACGGTAGCATGACCTTATATCCTGACTTGAATACAAGAATCCTGGCTTGACCCAAGCTGAGCTCACCTTAGCATTCAGGTAAATCTGGAGTGGCTGGGGACAGGACTCTTAGGAAAGAACTCACCTTCACAGAAGGAGGGATAGAGGCCAGAATAGATGTTGGAGTGGGAATCCTACACGCTACTTAATAAAAGAAACTAATACATTAGTACATGTTAGAGTTATAAAGGCTTAATGTTAAAACTGAATGGAATAAATATTCAACAAGCATTTTAAAGATTGCTACCCCTTCCTCCTGTAAGTACATTGATTCTCTCCCTTCCCCCGCCTGCAATCTCCTCATTCACTACAAGGGATTTGAATAGTTGTCTTAAAGGCAGAATGATCTGAATGCCCAGACATTTGCATGTGGGATTTCTTTCTTGGTTTTCTTTATTCTAGTTCAGCGCCTCTCTAGATTTAGTGTGCCTAAAAATTCCTGTTCTTGTCTGTACAAATGAACCCATGGATACAGGCCTGTATGAGTGGTTTAAGAGTTTTTTTCAAGGATACTTTTGACTATACGCAATTCTTGTCTTATGCACAGACTTCAAAATCTAACCCCTATGTAAAGTGAGATTCCATTGTTCAAAACCAAAAGAACCTTGCAAATTTCATGAGACGCTTAGAGCACAAGATGTCAGTAGCAGCTGCTCTTAGCCCGTTTTCTGCCCATCACCCAAGTCCTGTTAATTTTATATCCACCGTCTTAAGCCTTCATCGTCTCTTGCCTGGATTACTGTGAAGGGCTCCTCACTCGTCTTTTTTCTTCTCCTCTTGCTGCTTCCAATTCATTGTCTTCATCACAGCCAACACGATTTTTCCAAATACCCATCTGGTCATGCTACTTTAGTCTTCACTGGCCTCCTGTTGGTCTTACCAGGAAGACCAAAATCTTTAATGAGGTCTGAAGGCCCACAGGGCTGGGCTCCTGCCTGCCTTTCCAGCCTCACTTCATGAGAGTCTCCCCCTTGGCCTCTCTGATCCCTCCGTGCCTGCCTTTCACTCCCACCACTTTCACATCCCTCTCCCCCCATCGCAGAGCCTTGGCACCTGTTATACCATCTGCTTGGGCTGTTCTTCCTCCTCCTCCTCTCGCTCTGTCTCCCTCTCATTTTGCCTGGTCAACTCCTACTCATGCCTCAGATGTCAGTTCACATATTATGTCCTCAGAGATGCATAGAAGCCAACTTATTCTTTATTTGTTCTTATAATATGGTTTGTCTTGCTTCAGACTGTTTATGTCATTTTGTAATTATATACTAATTTATTTGATTGTCTGATGGAAACTTGTTTCTTCCAGTAGAATGTAAGTTCTAGGAGAGCAGGGGCCATGACAGCCTTGTTATTCTTGTATTCCCAGCATGTGCAATATATCTGTGCTGCATGAATGATTGAATGGTGCTGACAGTGGTTCAGTGACAGCCATAGTTGTGGTGGCATTGGTACCAAGGATGGTGCATCTGTTTCTGTGTTTTTTGGGCTATTATTTGCTCTTATTCTTACCTCTGGCTTATGTGGCCTGGGAAATAGGAATTACCTCCAGATGCAAAAACCAAGATCCAGAGAGTTGACAGGATTAAGAGCCAGTGAGCGGCTGAGTCAGGTCCAGAATCCATCCTCTAGACTCCAGATATGGAGTCCTTTCTCAGATGTGATGCTACGTCTGGGCTTTGACTCTGACAAAGCAGGAGATGTCCCCTAAAGTCTCCAACAAGGTAATTTGTGAGATAGAAAGAGCACAGTAGCATGTTTTACAAACAGCCTTCTTACCTCTCTTCTTCTTCTTCTTTTTTTTCTTTTCATATTTCTCTTTCTTCTTCCTTTTCCTTTGATTTAAAAGTAATTTTTGGGGGGAAGTAAGATAAGCATGGGAAAGACATGTTGATAAGAATGCTTGAAATGTTGATGAGAAGATAAAAAGAAACTGGGCTGAGTACAATCTCACCCAACCTGTGGGGCTGGTGAAGACTCATATGTGGTTTTAAGGCTGCAACCTCAGATTTTGGGAAATGTATTAATGTTGGATTACTGTTTAGTTATCTTGCTGTGGCCTGAAGCTTTAGGGCCTGGTCACATCTCTGTGGGTGGAGGGTAAGATTTCTCCTGGAAAGCACTTACATCCCCTATTTCAGTCATCCTGGGAAGAGGTCAGTCCTGGCATGGGAATGCAAAATTATGAGGAAATATTTAGCTTTAAGGGAAAGTTTCCTCCTCTTTCTGGAGCCTTGGGTGAGTTTGTCTTGGGTTCTAAGGCATGGAGGTAAGGCCAGCAGCTATACCAGATAAATCCTTAACCACTCAATATCTTAACAAAATAAACATTTATTTCTTGCTTCCAAAATATGTATTCCCAATCACTGGTGACTTTCTTCCAAGTGGCAGTTGAGTGACTCAGGCCCTTTCCATTTTGTGGCTCCCTTGTCTTTAACATTGGACTCCCAAGGTCATCATAGAAGTCGAAAACAGGTCTCAGCAAAGCTTGAGCAGGGAAATTCAGACCCTGATCCAGAAGGAAATAGCTTATTCACCAAAGGAGTTATGCAAACTGTCAATATGTATCAGTAGGAACCAAGGGAATACACACAGAGGTGGATCCTGAAAGTTTTGGCCTGGGATGGAGGGTAGGAACATAAATCCAGATTAGGGAATGCTTATTGATATAGGAATACTTTTGTTGGACTCAGGATTTAATGTCTGGCAAGGACACTTGGAACCAGTGCTAATAAATCTGATCAGATGCTGTTGGGATGTCTCAGAGAAGTTTGGACATGATGGCGGACTGCAGTAAATTGGGAGAAGATGCTGGAATTGCCTTGGTAGAGTATTGAGGAAATGGTCAGAGGATTTAGAGATGTGGCATAAGATTCTGAGACCAGCCATATCTTCTGGAAAGGACTTTCTGGGAAGGCCCTTCACTAACACAGTAAGGAATGTGCTAGTCAGGGACAGACTGTGTCACTGAGGGGCTCAGTGCTGGCTATCCTCAGTGGAGGTAAGGGTTGATGGTATGAGATGCTGCCATGGAATGGAGCCCAATGACAATGGGGAGGGCAGGATTTTGGAATGGCAGAGGCTAGGTGCCAGCAGGTAACTGAGAGAAGAAAGGGGGACTTGTTTATCACAGTCAGCAGCAAAGCTGGAATGGCAGCTAGGGGCTTGGACCCAAAGGGATCTTGTAACTGAATGCTGGTCTGGTGTCCTGCTGCTTCGAAAGCCAATACTCGAGAGGCAGGTGCTGATGTAAAGTAAAAAGGTTTATTCAAGTACTGGTCACTTGAGAAGACCAGGGACTCATGTCTCAAAGCTCATCTTCACATCTCAGTGTAAGCAGAAGTTTTTATAAGGAGGGGAAGGGGAGGCAGATCAAAGAGATCAAGGGAGGGGCTTGCAAAATTCTCTATGTGCAGATGAGCACAGTCCATTCCAACAAGGTAAGTGATGGTCTAGTGTGCACAATTCTGACTTAGTCATCATGGATGCACATCATCCTGGCTCCATGGTTGAAGGTCAGCAAATCTCCTGGAGCTGGGATCCTGAAGGTAGGAGTCTGTATCTTTTGAAGTTAGTTCCTAGGATTCTTATACAAATGTGCTGTTTATCTACCAGCCGTGTATTAGTCAGAGTCAGCATTTACAGAAACATGTCAAAAGAATGGTTGGGAGGGTTACAATTCCCCACTGTTAGAATTTTGCTGATAGCAAGTAGGCCATGTTCCTAGGGTCTAGCTATATGAGGAGCCTAAAAGGGTATTACTGGACTTTGAAATAAAAAAAGATCAAGAGTGGTGAGCAAAAGATTTATAACAGCCTCTGCAATAAAAATAATAATGAATATTTATTCATTTCCCTCATCTGAGCCATTCTTCTGACCTTGAGTCTGTTGATGGAAGGGGGAGGCCAACTCCCCTTGAGGAAGGACCCTGCAATATAACTTCAAATATACAGTAAACATTTCCCCAATCTTGCTCCTAAGTGACGTATAGCTATCTTTCAGAGTAGCATTGGGGGAAAGAGAGAACATGAAACTCTTTTGAGGGCCACTAGATTTAGGGTCTGAGTTGGGAACTCAAATGCTACAATGGCCCCCATATGAGAGTTGGGTAATATCAAGAGCCCTAACTTAACTCTCTCACACTGACTCCAGTGGACACCCACACTGACTCTTTGTTCATTTTCCTGGTTTCTGAACATATAACTAAAACAAATATACTCAGTAGTTGCCCAAACCTTTACATTGGTTCTCTGACCATTATGGTAAGAAGCCCAAGTAGAGGGCTTAAAAAATGCTTCCCAACTCATTGGCCAAGGTATAAAGTCTAAAACCATTCTATGGTGGCATTGTAGAAATTAGTGTTGCCATAACAACTTAAAGAATTCAGGGTTAATTTTCAGATCCTGTTTGAGTCATTGGTATGCTCCTTACAAAATCCGATTGGTTAAGGATGATGACAGTGGACAACTATAACAAGTTGGAACCCCAGTTGTTGCTCTGTGCTGAACATGGTGTCTTTACTAGAACAGATCAACATAGTCTCCAGTTTTTGATATGTAGCATTTGATCTTTTCAATTCACATCAGGAAAAAGGATTAAAAGCAGTTTGTATTCACATGGGAAGGACAGCAATATATATTCACTGTTTTGCCCCAAGGCTATGTTAATTTTCTTGCTTTCTGTCACAATATAGTTTAAAAGGACTTTGGTTGTCTTGGCATTCCCAAAACATGATGGTCCACTATATTGGTGGCATTATTCTTATTGAACCCAATGAACAGGAAGTGGCATGGATTCTGGATATCCTAGTAAGACATGTACTTACTAGGATAAGCTCTACAAAGGAGGTAAGAGATAAGCCCTACAAAGATTTAGGGCTTGATACACAGTAAAGCTTTTATAGTTGTTCCTTGAATCTCCTACCACTAAGAAAGAGGGAAAGTGATTGGCAGGCCTCTTTGGAGTTTTGTGGCAGTACATATACTATACTTAGAAATAGTGTTCTAACTCATTTGTGGAGGGACTCAGGAAGTTGCCAGTTCTAAATGAGTCCTAGATCAAAAGAAGGTTCAGCAGCAAGCCTGGGCTGCAGTGTAACCAGCCCTACTGCTTGGCCATATGACCTAGTAACTAAAACAGTGTTAGTGGTATCTATTGTAGAGTCTGGTAAACCTTATAGGAGAATCACAGAATTAGAGTTATGGAGCAAGGCCATGACTTTTGTAGCAGAGAGCTACTCAATGCTTGAAACTAGATGATGGAATGTTCCTGGGCCCTAGGAGAGACCAAGGACCTGACCATGGACCATCAAGTGACTATATGGCCAATGCTCCCCATCATGGGCTCAGTGTTACCAGATCTGAATCATAAGGTTAGTAGATGCATCAGCAGTCTGTTGTATGGTGGAAGTGGTACATTTGAGTCAGATCTGAAAAGGTCAAGAAGGCACAAGTAAGCACACTCACAGGTGGCTTAGTGTCCCATGTCATCTATATTTGTAGAACAAACAGCTTCCTCTTGGCTCATGTCTATCACCATGTTAAGAGATTCCCATGATCAGCTAATGGAAAAGGGAAAATCCTGGGTTGGTTCACAGATGGGTCAGCTCAATGTGTTGGTGGCCCTAAAGCACACTGTTCAGAGAAAAGCCTTCCACTAGGTAGAGGTTCAGGGAGTATATTTGGTTGTCAACTTTTTATGGAGGGTGATGTGGTCTGAGGTGAGCATATATACACATAGACTATTAGGCAGACTATTGGGTGAATTGCTTGGCTAATTGGTCAAGAACCTGGAAGTAGCAAGACCAAATGATCAAAATAAGTCTGGGTTTAAGGGGTATGGATAGTCCTATGGGAATGGACACAAAGTTTTCAGATTTTTGTGCCTCACATTAATGCTCACTGGAGAGCATCCAGTGTAGATAAGGTATTAAATACCTAGGGGACAAGAAGATTCCTAAAGGGTACTGTACTTGTAGTGTTTGCAGAATGTGCTCTTGGCTCTCGTCCATGTGGTAGGATGCAGCTGCTGCTGGCGGGCAGGTGAATTGGTGTAAACCCAGAGGTTAGTAGAGAGATGCTCCTTTTAAATGGTCACTCTCAGGATCCCATGCTGACTCTACTTCGAGCACACCGGAGTATTTATAACACGCTTCTTGCTGGTGTGTCTCACCTGTGTGCTGTTTCCCAAACACTGCCTTTTTGTTCCAATTCTATGTAAATAAAATAAAATAAAATAAAATGTAATTTACTCTTTGAAAAAAACCCCAAGAAACCACTGAGTGTTTTTGACATCTATTTGATGTCAACCAGCCTCTGTCCTCAGCCATCCACATGTGCATGGTGGACCTATGTAAAAGGTACCGTTGTGGAAGGGATGGAGGCCATGCATAAGCCTGACCACATGGACTCTCTCTCACCAAGGCTGAGCTAGCTGGTAGCTGGTATATGTATGACCTGTCAGGAGCAGAGACCAATGCTAAATACTCAGTATGATCTGATCCTTATAGATAATAACCAACCACTTGGTAGCAAGTGCCCCTGCAAGGGACAGCAATTTGTCCTTACTGAGAATGACAGATACTCTGAATATGGGTTTCACTTCTCTGTCTGCAGTTCCTATTCCAGTATGTACCACTATCCAAAAGCTTATAGAGTATTTGATTTAGTACTGACATGGGATTCCACATAGTGTTGTCTCAGACCAAGGAACCCACTCTATAGCAAAGGAGGTATGACAATGGACTCACCACACTGAGATTCATGGGTCCTATCAGGTTGCCTGGAAGCTGCCAGCCTGATAGAATATTGATAGCCCCTTAAAAACTCAGCAAGCTGGCAGTGTGAGAAATGGTACCCGGCACGGTTAGGATTCTGTTTTCCAGGATACAGTACATACATTACACTAATGGCCATTAAGTGGCATTGTGTTGCAATAGCTAGAATATATGGATCTGAGAACCAATGGGTGAAAGAGAGATTGGGCTTTCTCACCATCCCTTCCAGGGACCAACGTGGGGAAACTTGTACTTCCTGTCCTAGAACCTAAGGCTGTGTGTGACTCAAGGTCCTGGTCTGTAGGGGTTGAGATTCTTCCACCAGGGGAAGCAGTAAGAATTCCATTGACCAAGATTCTCAGCTAGCTGTTTTGGATTCCTCATGCTAGTAGGCCAGTATACAAAGAAAGGAGCTAAGGTTGCTGCTATATAATGAATAAGTCTAAAACTTTTCTACTTCCCTGTGAACTTTCCTCATTTCCTACTTTACTTGTGCTCCATGAGACTACCTTTTGCACCCAAGTCCATGCCTCAGGTGCTTTTAGAGGAACAGAGTAAGACAGAAGGGTTTTAAATTTTGTCCTGCGTGCAGTGGAATCCATTGAAAGGTTTCAAACAAGGGTGGTACATTATCAGATTTACATTTTAAAGAGATGACTCTGGTGGCTGTGTGGAGAATGGACTGGAGAGGCCAGAGTGGAGTTAGGGAGTCTAATTAGGAGGCAATTATAATAGTCCAAACAAGAGATGGTGGTGATCAGAACTCATATGATGGTGGTAGTAGAAATGGAGAGTGAAGAAAATGGACTCGAGAGACTTAGGGAGCAGAATGGATTAGACAAGAGTTCTGTTTATCTGTTTCAGATCAATTTGTTCAGAGCTTGTTTTAGTGTATGCACACATGTTTGTCTGTGTGCTCGTTGTCCTCTCCAAGGTCAGCCAGTGGCTTTCAGACAAGCCCTGCTTTGATCTTTTATTGGCAGCTGTCTTCTAGGAGGAGAGAATTATATATGTGAATCAGAGAGATTTTTTATTGAATATAACATCATTGTGGTGCTCTAGAACCCTGTGATAGGGCCTTTCTAGCTTAGCGTAAGCCAAGGAAGACTATTCTCTGAGTTCTAGTCTGTTCAGAGCAGCATCTCTGAAAAATTCAAGACTGTGGTGTTTAGCTGATTAACCCTGCAATGAGCAGGAGTCATGACTGACTTGTGGGAACACAGTGGCAGCCCTTAAGATTCACATCAAGAGATTCTTGATAGGGTCAATGCAAAGAAGTAGAATAGAAGGAAACTTCTCAAAAGACTGGATTTCCTGTCTTCAGTCAGCTAGGGGCTCCAAGTTATCAAAGTATAATGTGACTGCATTTGTACCCAGGGGCAGTAAATGTGTGCTAGGCCAGGTGACGGGTGGGGCAGATTCTGATTAATCCCAGGTTGCTGGCTTGGGTGACTGATTGGTAGGTATTGAATTTAGTTTTGGATATACTGGGGAACATTCAAGTAGTAATGTTCAGCAAGCTGTTGAATACATTTGTATTTCTAGTGCCTAAAAAAAGTGCCGGGCAGGTGAGGAATTCAAATATTTGTTCAACTGCATTAGTTATATTTTTCTCCTCAAATTCCTACCCAACCTCAGTGATGGTTCAGGAGATTTGTTGTTACTTTATGTTTGGAATAATTTAGTCTGTAGGTGAAGGATTAAGTTAGCTAAAGTCTAAGAACTTTCACTGATGAGGCATGGCTTTGGGAAATGTCCACAAAGCACTTGACTCACTGAAGCCTTATTTGGGTATTCAAGGTTATGACCTGAGGATGGGAGGTGGAGACCACTCCCATCTTAGAACTCAGCTTCTCTGAATGAGGTGGTGATTGGGGAATGAGACGAAGTGAAGAAGGCAACTTTTCTCCTGGACCAGGACTACTGTAATTCTCATTGTAGAGGTTATAAGTCTAGGCTTTAGAGTTGAATAACTTGGATTCAAATTTTCACTCCACCATTTCCTGGCTTTGTGACCTTGGGCAAATTATTTAACCTCCAAACCTTATTTTCCATGTTTGTGACATGGATATATTCATATTACTTACCTCATAGTGCTGTTGTGAGAATTAAATGTGATAAAACACATATCAACTCAATGTTGGCACATAACACTCAATAAATGTTATTAATCATAATTCAACAATCAATAATACTAACACTTATTTTTATCTGTCTAGCAATATCATATATTTCTTATACTCATTCTACCTTACAAGTAAGGTGTCATTGTTATTATTCCTATTTTACACTTGGGGAAAAAAAGGCTTGGAGAGGTGACATGATTTCACCCAGCAAGATTTTGGCGAAGCTGAGCCAACTTGTCAAGTCTTCTGACCCCAAATCTCATGCTTCCCATTACTCATCTCATCGAAGCCTTAGGTATAGTTGGATGGGTCCATCCATCCAGCCCAGAAGTAATGTCAAAAGGTGAGACTCAAGTTCTAGGAGAGAGGACATGATGGCCAACTCAGCATATGTGCGTGCACGCACGCATGTGTATGTATATGTGTTGAAGGGTGAAGGTGAAGTGGTCATATATCTCTTCTAAATCTCCAAGTCCCCAGGAATCCCCAAGTCATAGAGGGCATACTTCTACCCTGTCCTTTTAATACCTTTTAATATCCTCTTACCTTTATTCATCATTTGGAAAGCTCTATTCAATGGAGCTTAATTCAAATGAAAGAGGAAAACATTCTTTCTCCATTAGTCTCTGTATCCCACTGTCCAAACTGAGTCAACCAAACAAATTAAGACCTGGGAGAAATCTGAGATCAGAATATGTAGATTTGAGTTTAGATTTTGTTACTCCAGAATTCTGAATAATTCCTTATTTCTCTATGGGCTCCAGTTTCCCTATCAGCACTGGATGGGGACTGCTCCAGCCTGACACTTCATAACTCAATGTTGCACCCACATCTCCTACTTCTGGGGGGAGGAGGGAGGGCTTATGGGGCAGTGGCATCAATCTCCTTCCTGGGATGGCTCCTCTGAGCTCTATATTTCTTGCCTAGAGTGACCAGGGAATTTTCCCCTATTGATTGCTTTCTGTAATCGAGCTTAACAAATAGAACTTCCCTCAAATGATTCTTCCAACTAAACTGATAGAAAGCTAACCTTGTTATATTTATTGACAGAACATTGAAATAAATATTATAGGTCTAGAGGGAATGTTTCAGCTCATTGATTTTTTTAAGGAAATAATAAATGGAGCCTATTCCCTTTGGCATATTATGCTGGGAATAATCTAAAAAAATGCTTAGCTTGTTCAACACAGAGCTTAGAAACCCTCCTTTCACTCCCCATGGAGCAGGGCCCCTTTGCATAAATCTGCTCTGGCCCAGACAATCAATTTTCAATTTTAATTATTTTCAAAACTCGTTTATTATTTGCTTGTTCTGTGAGCTGCGAGCTTTATCTTGGTGAGTCTGCAGCCAGGAGTGTGGTCAGACCCCTCGCCTGGGTCTGGATTCATAAAAATTCTTAGTTCTCTACACCAGAAAGGAAGCTTACCATCCCTCTTTCTAGAGTCTCTTGTTTGAGAACAGGGGTCTGAAAAGCTGCCTATATTTGTAAATAAAGTTTTATTGGAAAACAGTCACACCCATTTGTTTACACACTGTCTGTAGCTGTTTTCCACTACAATGGCAGAGTTGAGTGATTGGGGCAGAGCCCAGATGACCCACAAAGCCTAAAATATTTCCTGTCTAGTTCTTTACACAAGTTTGCCCACCCTGTTCTAGAGTCTTCTCTCTGCTGTTCTTCTAAATGAGACCAGAATGCTTTACTAACTCACTCACTTGGGGATCTCTCCTGGACTGAGTGGTTACCATAATATTAGCCAATACCTATGTAGTACTCTTCTAGGTCCCTGGCACTATCCTAAGGCTGTTTTATATAAATAAATATATGTATATATTTCATCTCATCTTTACAACGACATGAGGAGGTAGGATGATTGACCCTGCTTTTTTGTTTTTTGTTTTTTAAGATTTTATTTATTTTTAGGGAGAAGGGAAGGGAGGGAGAAAAAGAGGGGGAGAAATATTGATGTGAGAGAGAAACATCTATCAGTTGCCTCTTTCACACCCCTAACCGGCAACCTGGCCCACAACCCAGGCATGTGCCCTGACTGGGAATCAAACTGGTGACCTTTTGCTTTGCGTGATGACACCCAACTACCTGAGCCACACTGGTCAGGGCTTAACCCTGTTTTAAAAATGAGGAAAACATAACAGAAAAGTTAAGTAACTCACATAAGGTCACACAAGGAGAAAACAGCAGGGCTGGCATTTCAGTCCAGGCATACTGGCTCCAGAGACAGCGTCAGAGATGATGGGTTCTCAGAAAAGGACAGGTCAATGTCCCTAAAGTACAAATGGGGCAACTGAGGCCTGAAGAGAGGTCATGTCATTGGTCATAAAGCTGAAAGTAGAACCCAGCTACGTGTTCCAGGGGCGTGTCTTTTTGTTGTTATTATTACATTGTCCTGCTCAGCTTCTGTTTATCAGAGCCAGGCAGGAGAGTTCAAAGACCCTCAGAGCAGAGCCCTGCATCACCTCTCACCCCTAGAAGTCATGGAGGATTATATTATTCACTGCATCTCTTATTACTCCTTTCTCACAGTCATCTGCTCCTTTTACTCTTTCATGTTGGTGGAACGACTTGGTACCTGGCTCAAGGGCTTCTTTTCTTGGATAATTTCAACATTCTTTCCTACCACAGTGATTGCTGAGTGCCTAGAACACACAGTAGTCAGTGATTTGCATGGCCATTAGCAGGCTTTTGGGAAAGAATTTAAACCACATTACAGACATACACAATCAAAGGTTTGGGCTGCATATATACCAGTCTTTTCCAATTAAATATCATTTTTTGATCTTTTGTCCTCCCTGGCTATTAGCATATCCTTGACCTGCCATTCAAAGCCAGATTGATTGGAGGAATTTCTACTCCATCATTGTCTCCATGCACTTCCCTCTCAACCTACTCTGATCGGGCGTCTACCCAGAGCCTGCCAAGGAGGTGCCCAATAATGCCCAAACCGCAAGGGCAAGTACTTTCCAGCCTGTATCTTCAGAATCTCTCTTGACTTTAAAACTGTTGACCACTCCCTTCTTGAAATGTTTCTCCCTAGCAACATTTTCCTGGCCCTCTCTTACCTCTCCAGACATTCTTTCTCAGGATCCTATTCTGCCTCTGCTTTATCTGCCCTGTTAAATTTTAAGTTGCCTGGGACTGCCTCTTAGGTCCTCTTATTGCACTCAGGGTCAGGCCACAGCTCTAGCTACCTGCCACCTAACCTACCACCCATGATTACCCCAGATCTTAACCAGCTGCCCAAATCTCCTACCTGGACTCCAAAATGTGTGTACAACTGGACATCACCTGGAAGTCCCCAAGGTACTTCAAAGCGGACTTCTTAACGCTGAACTCATTACTGTCCCCTCGAAACCAACTTCCCATAAATTACCAATATTGATGAGTTATCTCGCCACCCACCAAGCAGTTGGAGCCCGAGGCTTTTGCTGCCTCATGTCTTATTTAGAACTGGCCCTGTTGATTCTGGTTCTTAAATATCTCACATATATTCTCTCCATTTCGGTCTCAATGCAACTGCCTTAGTTTATGTCTCTATCACCTCTTACTGGATAATTAACTAGTTAATGAATTCAACAACTATTTATTGCATATTCCCTTGTGCTGCTGGGGGAAGCAGCATCAAGCAAGACAGACTCTGACTTAGCTCTCAAGGGCTCACATTCTTAGTAGGAAGAGACCCTCAGTAGACAAGAAAGCACATACTTAAAATAATTTCAGGTCATGTTAGTCCTGTGAAGAAAACAAAATTGGATGATGTAAATGAAAGTCACCAGAGGTAAACTCATTTAGATTGAGGGTTAGGAAGAACTCTCTGAGGAGGTGACATTTGAGCTGAGACCTGGATGACAAGAAAGACCAGCCATACAAAGATGTGTGAGTGTTCTGTGCAGGGTGAGAGCCTGGACGGGTTCAAGGAACAAAAACAAAAATGAGCCAGTGTAGCTAGAGTGTGGGCAGGTTGGGGTTGACCATTAGGATATGCATTTCAAGAGGCAGGTGAAGGTCACAGCATACTGGGCCTTATAAGCCATGGTAGAAAATAGATTTTATCCTAAGAATGATCAGAAGCCTTTGGGAGGGTTTTAAGCGAATGAGATAAGATTTATAATTTAGAAAGCTTACTCTGGCTGCTGTGTTGAGAATGGGTTGCATGAGGTCAGTTGTGAAGGCAAGGAGATGGTTAGGATGCCATTGCAACAGTGTGGCTAGGATGAGGGTGCTGGAAATGGATAGAAAAATAGGTGGTGGAGCCAAGATTTGTTTTGGAGGTAGAGCCATCAGGTTTGCAGATGGATTGGATGTGGGGAGTTGCAGAAAGAGGAAGCAAGTATGCTTCCACAATACTTCATCTCTCCTCCCTCCCTGTGCCTCATTACAGAGAGAAGAGGGACCCCTGGACAAGAATCTAACTGCAGCCCATCCTCATGCTCTGACAACGCTGTCTCAAAGGGGCTAAGATTCAAACTCATCTTGCCTGGGGGCAGCCTGGCCTGGAGTTGAGCCAGCAGGGTGGGCCTTGATCATGGACTGAGCCATGGGGATGAGTTTAAGCCCAGCCAGGTTTATTCCCATCCTCCCATCCCCACTGGGCTTTGTCCTGAGAGCAATCAAGTTAAAGGGCCATCAGCCCTCATCCCTGTTGCCCTGTCTGAGCCAGGCAAGTGCTGGGAGATGCTCACCATGCAGCCTTGAAGGCCGTGAAGTCTGTGGGGCCCACTGGGCTGTCCTTTACAACCCATGTGACAGAATGGAAAAGCATGGCCTCACCTGGCTCATTTTTGGACTTTGGAGACCCTGGGTATCATAATTCTCCTCTCTGGCCTGTTGGGAAGGATAGATTTGTGCCGCTAGGGGCTAAAAAAGAAAAAAGGAGCTTGGATTTAGCTTCACAGAAGCAAGTGAGTCCTCCATAGGGGAAGGTGGGGATAAAGAGGAAGAGGACAGTTTTCTAGAATCCTCTAAATATATATTTACAGGCTATGATACTCTGGAAACTGACTCAACAGAAGGACATCCACTGTGTAACTCCCTACCCAGCTATCTTTCTATCTGTAATGACCAACCTCAGAGAACAGAGAATGTCTTTTGGGACCAGACAGATAGTAAGTGAAGTGGCTATTGTGGGGACTGTGGAGAGTTTATGCTCCATGGGAAGGGTGGGAGTCCAGGTGGGGAGCAGCCCCTGCTCAGCTCCAGCAGGTTGTTGACAGGTAGGAAGATAAACCTGGTATTGTTGGAGCTTCTGAGTTTTTAAGAAAAGTCAGAAATCTGTAATTTTATGTGAATTTCCTGAATCTGAAATCTTAGCAACTAAATCATTTAACAAAAAAATACCAGCGTGGGTCAAACAAAGCTGCAGGCTGCATCTCGCCTGCGGGTGGCCAGTTTGTGATGCTTGATAATAGAATTGCAGAGGGACCTGGGGCATAGCTGGGTCTAACAATAGCCAGGTGCACCAACTAATGCTGAATGCAGATAAAAAACACTAGGGAACATGTACAATTTTATGTCCCTGTGTTCTCAACCTACCAGGTCGACTTCACTGTTCACAGCTGCAGAAGATTGAAATGCTTATGACTTTTCATTTGAACTAAATACTGAATAGTATCCAGTGTCTCTGTTAACATCAATTCATTGGTTGATGGTTGAACACAAACTATGTTATCCCTATTCTTATAGATAAGCATATTCATTCGTTCGTTCATTCATTCATTCATTCATTCATTCATTCATTCAGCAAGCTCTATGGTTACTATGTAAGACACAACCCTGGCTCTGTGTCAGGATAAAAATGCCTATCACCCTTTGGGGGGTAGATAGAGACAAATGTATTTGAAAAAATAAATTAATTAATTTAAAATAATGCCTATCACACTAGTCTGGAAAAAAAAGTTGCCATAAGAGTTATGAACAAAGAGCTGTGAAATTGAAGCAGAAAGATAATATTGATTGCCTTTAGGGCACCGGGAGAAGGCCTCAGAGAGGAGGTGACATTTGACCTGAGCCTTGAAGGATGGGTGAACGGAGTGGAAAAGAAGTAGGTTTCAGTTAGGATTCTTGTGTGCAACTGCTAGAACTAACTCCACATAACTAATCAACAGGAGTCTGGGAGACTAGGCCTGGGAAAGGCGGGAGTTAAGGATGCTGTGGAAGTCTGGGATCAGGAAGCAGGAAGCCGAGAAGCTGGTTCTCAGTAAGAGCAGATGGGAGAGGACATGGCTGCTGACGCCACAGCTGTTTCTGCCACTACTGAAATTAACCTCCGAACAGCCCTGTGATCATAGTGACAATTGCTCAAGATTCAGAGTCCTGGGAGACAGTGACTGACTGGTCAACATTAGGTCACGCCTCCCCACAAGTCCCTCCAAGTGATAAAGGATAGGACTCTTTTTATGTGCATAGCTGGTGATGAACAGTGTACAGTGGACCCGGGGAATTACTTTCTGCCATGACTCTGTACATCGATGACTATTTCCGGCCCATGTTCACTAATGAGGAAGGCAGCCTTAAATTCTCCAGACTGAGCAGTTCTGTGATGGGGCAGAGCAGGGCCCTGAGAGGACTCTAGGCTCCACGAAGTGACATGGGTGGCAGACACTGAGGAAGGAGGCCATACTGACATCACTGTCCACAGGAGCTAGTCACTGGGTGCTTCAGCTTCCGCTCCACGATAAGACATATGCTGCCACCAGGAGCACAGTGGCTTCCTGTGTTCAACTGGACACAGTGCTTTGTTCTTGTCTCAGATTTCATTCCACTTAGTCAACTGGAAAAATAAAGGCTTATTTCCTAAAGATAAGCACCTTTTAGTTCTACTTATTAAATGAATGAACAAAACTTAAAAGTAATTTAATTAGTATGGAAGCAATCTAAATGTATAGTGATAAGAGATTGATTAAGTAAATTTTGGTACATACAATAGAGTATGTCTGGATTGCAAAACAGCCTGGCTGTTCTAAACCTATTAAAAATTTTACACACACACACACACACACACACACACACACAGAGAAATGACTAGAAGGACATAGTCCCAAATGCTAATGATTATTTCTGGGTATAAATATTCTGGGTGGATTTTATTTTCTTCTTTTTGATTATCTTGTCTTTTCTATAGTTTCTATAATAAACATGAAATACTTTTTAATTAGAAAGAGGTTTTCTTAGAAAAATAAACTTGGTGAATACAGTTGTCATTATGGTGAATAAGCTACCTTTCTGCAATCAGTCATAAGAATCAGCTGTGCATATACCAAGTGACATGTAACACAGGTGCAGACAAAGCCAAGAATGTGGCTGAGAAAAGGGTTGGAGGACATCTCTACTGTCCCCAAATTGCCTTTTTCTTGCTCCTACCAGGGACAGCCATCTACTTGGCAGTCCCTTTTCGGGGGTGAGGAAAAGGGTTCGTCAAGGCTCCATCAGTCCACGGCCTGTATCTCTGCCTTGCTTAGTGATTTTGCCCATGAGATTTAGGACACTTTTACCATAATATTTATTCAGTTTTATGGCTTTAAATATAACACTAACTCCTAATAATCAATATTGATTTAACTATAATATCTTATTTATAGACACAGCCCTCTGGTTTGCATATGGACTCAAACTCTAATGCAACAGAAATAAGCCACACATTCCTCTGGGCCCGCGCCAGCAACGGAGGAACTGTCAGCCTCTGATGAATGGCTCCGAGGCCAATACTGGGTTGGGGTTTTTATGATGCCCACTTCTCCCGACTCCCTCCAGAATGGCTGCTCCCCACCAGCCAGAGCCACCCTGGGGCTGAGGATGTCTCTTTGTTTCATGCAACATAATTGTCAGTCTCCAGGAGCTGAGCATTCTCATTGACCTCACTGAAGGGCAGTTACAACCTGTTCTAAGTGGAAATGCAAATAGAAAGAGGGCCTTGAGGGAAAGATAAATATCCAGAAGTACTAAAAGGTAAGGGAAGGCCTGGGAAAATGGGGACTTGCATCCCTCCTTCCCAAGGGATCCTGATGGGACTGTGGCTTTCTAGAGAAGTTGCTATTGTTGTATTAGCTAGTGTTGAAGAAAATGTGTTGGCAGCATGGCTGGCAGCTGCCCCTTGTAGGAGCAGGAGGCTGGCTTGGCAAACTTGGCCCAATGTGACAGAGGTCCATGAGGAAGGGCAAAAGCAGCCAGAACTTATAGCCTGGAGAAGAGAAGATCCAGAGACACTGGTGAAATTTGCCTAAGACTAAGAGGTGAAGGAGATGACCTACTCTTCTTTAACAAAGGGGTTGTGCCTTCCAGTGGCCAGACCACAACGGCCTTTGCTCAGAACACGCTCTTCTCTCTTTCGAGGTTTCTGGACATTTCCATTGGTATTGCGTGAGTATGGTACAGACTTATTGTTTATCCCCTCCAACTCCTAAACGCACACCTACCTCACAACATCCATTCACCCATCTATTGAAACTGGCTCTAAATTCCACTGGTGAATCTATGACCAGAACTTTCCAAGAAAAGCATCTCTTGCCCTCGATTGCAAATTAGTTCATGACTTTTGGGAGAGCTACCAGAAGGGCCTCGTTCTCTTTCATTGCACTAGAATCCAGGAGGATGTGGTGGCTGGAGCTGCTGCAGTCATCTTGCCATCATGTGGAACATAAAAAAAAGACAACATAGAAGAAGTGAGCCGAGAGATACGTTGCAAGAGGTGCCCATGATTTCCTCCATACATACAACCTTTCTTAGGTAACTCTCCCCCCCATTTCCATATAGTACTAGACAGCATGTGACCTTCATTCTTGATGACAAATAATTTGATTGGGGTGAACACCTAACTCGATCTAACCAATGGGATTTTTTTCTCCTAGGTATTTGGAGCTGAGATATTAGGGACTAAATCAGTAAGACGGTATTTGGTTCTAGAACCAAAAAGTTGGGGCCAAAGAATTGGGGCCAAAGATGGATGCTCCTGCTTTCCTCTTGCTCTTGGGACACACCCCATGCACATGCTAATCACAGTTATAGAGGAGCACAGAGAAACAGACTTAACAGTTATGTTAATAATGTTTTGGTTACCTATTGCTGGGTAACAGACCAGCCCCAAACTTAGAGGCTTAAAACAGCTTATTATTATCTCTCATGGTTCTGTGGGTTGACTGGACTTGGCTAGATGGTTTTCACTGAGGGTATCTCATGCTGTCCTAATTGGAGTGTGGCTGGGCAGGTGTCACCTGAAAGCTCAGCTGGGCTGGATGTCCAAGATGGTGCACACACTGGCTAGCAAGTGACACTGGTTAGCAATTGATGTTGACTGTAGGCCAGGAGCTGTGCTGGGGTTGTTTCCTGGAGCACCTCCATGTTACCTCTCCCTATGGCTTGGGCTCCTTACCACATGGTGGCTGGGTTCTAACTGGGATGTCCTAAGTGCAAGTGTCTGAAGAGAAGGGAGGCAAACACTGCCAGTCTTCCTAAAGACTAGGTCTTGAGATGGCACAGTGTCATTCCTACCCTATTCTATTGCTCCAGCAGTCACCAGCCAGTCTAGATTCAAGAGGCGGGAGGAATAGACTCCACCTCTAGATGGCGAAATGTCAGTGGTAAAAGGAGGGAAGGACTCAATGGTGGTCATATTAGAGACAAGCTAGTACAAATAATAACATCTAACAGAAACAACTACAAACAGTTGTCCAAGACATTGTTCTGAGTGTTTTACACTCACCATCTCTTTTAATCCTCCGAACAATTGTATTATTGTCCAAATTTTACAGATGAGGACATTGAGATGTGAAGAAGGCAAATTATGAGGATGTTTTAGTGTCAAGAAGCATGGCATCTGACTAAAAAAGTTTAAACAATGTGCCCATTTATGATCTCACTTAGCAGGGATACAAGAAGATAAGGCAAAACAGGGCAAGTGCAGCTGGTGGCTCAAAGATCTCAAGTTTCTTCCCAGCTTTTCACTCTGTTACTCTCAGAATGTGGGTAGCAGCCAATAGTTTCCTCTTGTCTTGGCAAGATGGCTGCAGCAGCTGACTCACACCTGTTCACAGATGAGCAGACCAGGGGTGAACACCTGACCAAATTGGACCAATCAATGTCAATAATCTCACATGGCCTCTCTAAGGCCAGGAGGGACGGATAGCTTTTCCTTGCATCTTTCTTCATTGAGCACCCTGCAGACTTTTCTTTCTATGTCACTGCCCAGAACTGGGATAAACCAACCATTGGCAAAGGGGAATAAGATTATCAAGACTGGTTTAGAACACTCATGATGGATTCCTTGGCCTGGGCTCAGTGCTGCCTGATTTCTGAACAAACTTGTGGTTCTGTTGGCAAGGAAGGAGGTTGCTGGGGGATAGCTATTATATAGGCATCCAACAGTTTGTATCATGTGTATCTTCAAGGAGAAGAGATAATGACCTCTCTCCCTAAGGGTATAATTCCATTTTGGAGGTTCTTGTGGGCTGGATGCACTGTTTCCTACCCATGAGCATCTATGAGATTACCTTTCATATATCCTGACAACCAACTCTTTTTTACTTAAGCTAACTTGAGTGGATTTCTAATTTTGGCCAAATGTATTATGCCTACAACAGCCACTGAGGCACTTCAAGATACGTTTCTCAATTTTCAGGGATAGAATTTTCTAGAATGTTGCATAATTGAATAGAATGCTTGTGCCTGCTGGGCATAAGACTTGCAGTCAGTAGACCTGAGACTTAATTCACAACATTAACACAGGGTTGGTGTTGCCTCGGGTGCTTGCTACCATTACTTCTTCCTGAAACCATGGCGGTCATTGCCAGTTAACTACAGTAACCCTTCCCACTAAACCCAGATGTGGCTTCAGAATACATCTCTCCACAACGCTCAAAGCCAGCCAACGGTAAGAGTTGATATGTGAGATGAAATCTATTGCCGCTGTTGTTCTCAGTAGCTCTGTAGCCCTGGAAAGCCTCTTCCCTTCTCTAGGTCTGGGTTACCCCACATTAACAAGGGGAGTTGTACTGGGCAATTTCTAAATGTCTTCCATCACTGAGCCTCTTCCAAATTCTATCATCAGGCTTGGTGTAGCCCATGGTCTATGGTCACACGATAGGGAATTAAGCAGGTCAATAACATGCCCCTGGGTGTAAGTAATAGGTGTAGACCAGTAATGTTTCAGGCAATAGGGTTACTTTGTAACTTTACAGGATCCAAGAGAGTGTGGAGACTTTGGAGTTCTCACCCCACAGTGTCATTGGAAGGGGTCCACATGGGCAGCTGGGTTCTGTTGCTATGAGGATTCAATGGGCAGTTTAGAGCTGCGGTCAAGAGAAAAACTTGGATTTAAAGTCTGTCTCTACTTCTTCCTAGGTATGTATCCTTAGGATGCTTGTACGACCACTCTGGGCCTCAGTTTCCTTATCTGCAAAATTATAACAATGTCACCTTTTTAATAGTAAAGATTAAATAAATCATACATGGAAAGCAGCCAACTGAGAACCTCGTATATGGGAAGTACTAAATGGTAGCTATTTTTGTTCTGCAGTTTTGGGGGATGGTTTCTATGTTTTTAGGGTAAGGCAATCCTTTCCCACATCCAGAGTCTAAGGAAGGTCTCTTTGCCTGTGTCCAGGGCAGGCACAAGGACAGTCTGTCAAAATGGTGGGAACAACCCATGACCTGCTATTTCAGCTGGACACTGAGCAGATCCACTGTGTCCCATATTTGAGGCAACAGTGGCACATGAGGCTCACTTGGAGGACAGTGTCTGGGAACTGGGGCCCATGGGGGGACTGGGAATATGAAGCTTAGCCCACAGAAGATCCATGCATGGGACTCTGCTTTTTTCCTTTTTTTTTTTTAAAGACTTTATTTATTTTTAGAGAGAGGTGAAGGGAGGGAGAAAGAGAGGGAGAGAAAATTCATGTGCAAGAGGTACATCAATTGATTGCTTCTTGCACACCCCCAACTGAGGACCTTGCCTCCAACCCAGACATGTGCCCAGACTGGGAATCGAACCAGCAATCTTTTGGTTGGCAGGCTGGCTCTCAATCCACTGAGCCACAAGCTGGCACTAAGTCCACTGAGCCAGGACTATTATTTTTTTTTTAGACCACCAAAAAGCTGTCCCAGGCAGAGAGCAGGCACCTCACTGCAGCCCTGGAGTGGAGGGAGGGATCACAAAGGTTCTCTGATGGGATGAAGATTCTGGTGCTCCCAGCACGCCAACCACCCACAGCTCCAAAGCTTGATCAGCAGGGCTCGGCCCCTGCCTTTTCTTCTTACTTCACACCAGTGACTCTCGACTCTGTCTGAGCCCCAGAGTCACACGGCAGCTTTCTAAAAACATCACTGCTTGAGCCCCACCCACAAAACAGTGCATCCAGTAGGTCATGAGGGGAAAGGGTGAGCGCAGAATCCCCATATCCTGCTTTCAAGTCCCTCCTTTCCTGGTGTTATTGGAGTAGGTTTTGCTTTTGAAAAACCAAAGGACCCACAAATTGGAGGTATCTGGAGATTATAATACCCCGACATGGGGACCTTAGTCCCTTCTAGAGGGTGGCATCATGCCAACTAAAGGTTGGCACACATAGGCCTTGGCTCTGAATCAAGTTCCTTTGTGGTTCTGGCCATGTCAGCCAGGCACAGCTGGTGAAGAAGCCCCATGTCATCTCTGTGTGTGGTGTTGTGTGGTGGCTCAGACTCTCAGCACATAGGGGATATTCGTGCCCCTCCTCCTCACCCAAGAGGCACCAAGAAGCTTACAGGGTGCCTTGCTGCCTCTGGCCCCCACCCTGGACTGGACTATGGGGGCCAGTTCAGGGAAAGCAAGCAACTGGCAAAGACCTAGACTCTCACTATGGCACTTCTGATACCCAGGAGTTTTCAGGAGGCACTGACAGTTGCTGGTGGGGCTGGGGTGGAGGGGCAGGTAGAGGGAGAGGGAAATACATTTTTAAAGATGACCTGGAGGCAAATATAATATTTATACTTATTTATCCTCAGAGCTCACTCGCAAGGCCCCAGACATGTCTAATGAGCAGGAATTGCAAAATGGCCACGCATCCTACTTGTTTGCCTTTGCACAGCCTCTGAGCAGTCACACAGACCCAGATTTTTCAACTGTGTGACTGCTGCAGGCAAAACGGCTGTAAGGAACACCAGGACGTGCATGAGTCCCGACCCCCAGAGGCACTGAGCCATGAAACTGCCGATCCAGGAAAATGAGGCGCTCTCCTCCACTCCCAACGTGGCAGAACACAGAGCATCCACAAATACACACATGAGCTCATGTGACACATGCACATGTATGGGCAAACGTGCACACACACAGTGAGGCACACAAGGACCCTCCCTTGCAGGCCTGCAGGCACATCCCTGTCCAAATTCACACACACTCTCCAAAGCAGGTATAACATATGGTTCATGTGGACAGGATGCTCCCTGACAGGGATCCTGTTCTGGATGAGGGCTCCTATCTACTCTGCTCATGCTGGACACCAATGATCATAAATAACATCTGAAGGAGCTTGCTATGTATAAAGTCTACAGGATTAACGAAGACTAGCACAATCTGCTCTGGAATGAAGCGACATGAAGTTTACTATATGGTCAACTTAAGCATCTGTGCACAGTACATATTTATAGAAATATATATGTGATACATACAAATAGAAAAATATATAGGGAAGCCCTTAGCTCATGGGAGTATGTCTGTCCTGGTCTCTGACTCCCAGGCTGGGTCAGGTCCACTGTTAGAAGTTGTCAGAGTCACTGGTGTTTTTTTGCGAAGGAGCGGTTATTACAGTGGTCGTTCTATCTCTGAGATATTAGTTGTTCCTGCCTATGGCTCCTGTGCTATGGTTCCTGGCCTGCGAGCACTGTGAGGAAGGGCCAGTCTCTTTGCTCACTATTGTACTCTGAGTGCCCAGCAAATGGCAGGTTCTCCCTGCATAGACAGATGGACTTGAATGAAGTCACGGTCCTTTCCTTCTGTTGACTCTCCTTTCTGTCTTACTTGACAATCAGGTCTCACACCTTGGCACCATGAGGTCCACTTCTTTTAAAACTAACTTCAGAGAAGTCCACGGCATGGTCTGAAAAGTTCACATTTCAAATACAGCACTGGGGTCAACTGTATTTCTAACGAGAAGATTTTCCTCCTCTGTGCAGCTGGCTGCCTGTTTGTCTGGAGAAATACCATCTCTTTGTTTACCTGGGGTCCTGGTCTATGTACAAATTCCTTTCTAATGGTTGGATTGTAGCTGGCCTGACTAGGCTGTGGGGGCAGGGGATGTGGTTTGGAAAGTCATAATCAGTTCAGGTTTTCATAGGACAATGACATTTCCAGATAGAGTCTGACCTGAAAAATATTTTTATGGAAGGAATTCCATGTTCTGAAAGCCATGGTCTGAAGTCTTCATCTGCAACCATTGCACTGGGTTAAGCCTGACCAATTTTGTTACAAGTCAAGAGAGGAGGTTGGCAGGAACAGTCTCATGACTGATCAGGCCAAGAACAGAAATCTGTCCCCCTTAACTCCAAAGGAAAAAAAGAGCAGCAGTTTCCTAGATGTCATTGACGTGATTTTATTTTAACAATTCTGAAGTGTCTTTGATAAACAGCTGGCTTTGCTGGCTAATTACTGTTAAAAGAAGAGTTTCTGGCTGGCAGCTCTAAAACCCACATCACCCTTTTTTGGCAGAATGCTTCCAATACATAATTGGCTTACAAACCCGCAAATCAAGATACCTTGTTTCTTTACATTACAAGGTGAACTTTCAGGTATCGCCAATGTCATGGGTGAATGGGAAAATCCTTAATTCACACACTGTCTCCTTTCAACGTGTATGAGATGTATAAAACACCACCACCATCCACAACACCTGTGGTTCCAGTTTTGCTGGGTGGCTCTGGCCCTGGGTTCCAGGGACACTACCTCCTCCCCCTGTGTCTCTCCCATCTAGAGGTGACAGTGGCTTCCTGCTAACCTTGGTCACCTCACTGCCTCCTGGTTGGGTTCCACCTTCTCTATCACTTATGTAACCAATTCCCTGCATTAGATTCTTTCTGGTATAAATTCTTAAGGTAGTTTCTGTTTTTCTGGTTACATTTTGACTCATACAATCACTTTTTGTTGTTCAAGTTGGGTTGGGGTCTGATTGGAAAAGGGGAGGATCTGTTGAAAACAACTGGCCTCATGACTGAATAATTCCTTTGAATTGCCAAGAAGCAGTCCACATCATCCTCCTCAGCATCCCAGCTCAGGATCCCATCTTGGAAGGGCTCTTTTTTCTTTCCCTTTTCTTTTTATTAAAGATCTTATTTATTTTTAGAGAGAGGAAGGGAGGGAGAAAGAGAGGGAGAGAAACATCGATGTGAGAAACATCGATTGGTTGCCTCTTGCATGTGGCGATCTTTCATTTTGCGGGAACTTGTGTTCTGTGGGACCTTTCATTTTGCAGAATGACACCCAACCAACTGAGCCACTCCAGTCAGGGTGCTGGAAGGGCTCTTTTTCCCATGTCTGCCCTTTCCAGGCATTGGGGTGACTTCATGCCTGGGTCTTATTCAATTTTAGTTTGGCCCATGTACTGGAGGAAAATTGAAGTGAATGAGGTGCTCCCAAAGCTAGATTTGTTCCACAGGCTAAAGTGATGGCCCCATAGCAGAATTTCCTACAAGTATTCAGCGTATTATGGCGGGAGCTTTCGTAAGTGCTATTATACAAGACAAGAGATTTGGAGGGCACATAGCTCTAGGAAGCATTGGGTTAAGCAGGGTTGGGAGGTTACTTTACTCCAGGACTTTTCAGAGCCTTCAAGTTGCTGAGATTCTTGTGACACTCCATGAGGGAAATGTAGTCTGTGGATTTTCCTAACCTCACTTAACCTTAGAATCCTTTCTCATGGAATAGCTTATGGGAAATGCCTCCAATCAGATCATTTTGGCAAACCTTCTCTGTGGCTCACATTTGACTTTAGATGGTCTTGTTTGCCTCTGTGCTGGGTTGGAGCTGGCCCTCTCTATAAAGTATTTCCTCTATGTGGACAGGAGTAACCATCCATTTGGGTGCAAGTCCTAGTTCACTGTGCTTCCTGAGGTGGACACCACTTTTTATTTCCTTAGTATTTCCACCGTGTTTATTTGCCCATCCCTAGCCACAGGAGAAAGATGGTCCACATCCTCTGATCATAATGAAGAAGCTTAAGCAGGACTGCTAGTACAGCTGAATGAGGTAATGCATGGACCACACTTCGCAGAGTGCTTGGCACTTTGGAAGGGCTCAACAAATACTAAACTGCCGTGGGCTGTCAACTGCATTGGTCCAATCTCTTTATGTGTCTTCATGCAAGTTGACGAAGGTGCTCGTCAATAAGGACCTTTAGATCAATGGGTCTCCAGTTCCTCCCATGGATTCTAAGATCTGGCCAATGGTCCAGGGACCCAGGCTGCATGGGAGCCTCCAGCAGCCTCTTGCACAGATTAAATCCCATGGTAATCTTTGCCCCTCACAGGACTCACCCAGGCCCAGCAGCCCTCTCTCTGTTCAGTCCTCTCTTCTGCTGTGCCCCCAACTTTCTTGCTAGGTTCTACCTGGCTCAGCCCATGCAGCCCGGAAACTCCTGAATTCCACAAACACCCCCTTGGTCCAGACAGTGGTTCCCTCATCATCCAGTAGAAATAAAGAGGTGGGAAGTTATTACAGGAACATTTGGAAATGGAAACCAACAGCAGCTCTCACACCAGGCAGCTCAGACTAGCAAAAACAAAAGCATGTTTGTCCCAAGGAGCTGGTGATCATGGCCACCTCCTGGCCAGGGAGCAGTGAACTTCACAAGATGCTTCTTGCTCCAGCCTCCCCCTTGATGCCTAGGGAGCTGACCTTTCCAAGAGGAGTGGGGTGAGGGAGAATGCTGCAGCTGGGCCTGAACCCTTGCCCTGCTGCCCTCCCCACCTTGAGCCAGAGCCGCAACGACCACTTCCAACAGTGACTCAGCTCGCATCCTGCTATGGCTGGCTAGGTTTGCTTCCGAAGCTCTGGATCCACTGTCTGGGTTTTTTTTACCTCTCCCTCAACACCCACTAGCATTTTAGTTTGGAAGTTTTCAAACTTAGAGACAAAGTGAAAGAATAGTTCAATTATTATCCATAAATACTCCAGCTAGAGTCAGCATTTGGTAACATTTTGTCATATTTGCTACATCTCTATCTTTTTGGTATAGAATTTGAAAATAAGTTGTAGACTCATGACACCTTACCCCTAAATACTTATCATGCCTCTCCTGAGAATAAGAATGTTTTTCTTCATATCCATACTACTGTTATTGCACACGAGAAGATTAACAGTAATTCTGTAACATCAGTCAATTTCTAGTTTATATTCATATTTCCCAATTGTCCTAAAATGCTTTTTATAGCTGTTTAAAAAAATTTTTTTTGAATGAGAATCTAATCCAGGTATATGTTTTGCATTTGGTCTTTTAAAACTTATGACAGTTCTCTTAGCTTTTCTTTTTCCTTCTTATCACATTAACTTTTGAAGAATGGAGGCTAGTTTTCTTATAGAAAATTTTGGATGCTAAGTTTATCTGATTGTTCCCTCCTGGTGTCATTTAACTTGTTTCTCCTTTGTCCATTTATCCTAGAAACTGGAATTTAGATGCTTAATTAGATTAAAATTAAACATTGCCCACAAGACTATGTCCCAGGTGCTTTACCTTCATAGTATAACACATCAGAAATACATCCTAATTTTTTTGAACTTTTCTTGAAGTTCACATTGAAAGAATAAAATAAGGTTTAATGGTCACGTATTATATGTCAAGTATTTGTACAGCTAATCTAATCTGGACTCAGGAAACAAATTGGAGGGAAGAGGTTGACATCCTTATATTACAGATGAAGAACTGAGACTCAGAACTGGGAAGAAATGAACATTTGTTGAGTAACTACTGCAGGCCAGGCATGGAGCCAGGTATTTTCCATATGTGCTATGATACCCACTTCATGTAGGGGGGCAGTTTGGGGAGTTAAGTGCCTTGCCTGAGGTCACAAAGTCAGCTAAGTAGCAGAGCTAACTTCACACTCAGATCTTCTTATTCCCAGTCCTGAGTTCTTTCTGTCCAACCATGCTGCCCCCCTCTCCCTGGATCCTGTCTTCAGGGGTATACTCATCCAGTGCATGAACCAGTGTGCTGCTCAGATAGGTGTGCTGGGCTGGCCCAGTGAGCTCATCCTACAGGAGGCCCTGCACAGTGACTCTGAGGTGCTGGATGCTGAGCCCAGCCTTTGAGGAAGATGCTTTTGGTCAGTGGTGTCTCTTTCAGTCTCCCTTTGGCGTTGCTGGGCCGGGGTAGGGGTGGGGTAGGTGAGAGGGCATACCTTCTGCCTCTCCTTAGAACTCAAGCACAGATGGAACAGGTGTGGTGGGGAGGCCTGAGGAGGTCCTCCCAGTCCTGGGACTCCAAAGTACTGGGTCACAAACCTAGGGTCTAAGCAGAAGGGATTTGGGGAAACCATGGCCCAAGGAGGGTCAGGTCACACAGCCAGTTGGAGGTACATCTGGGAGGAGAGCACAGGCAAAAGAGTCTGGCTCCGGTCCAGTGCTCTGCATAGCTCCCATTCTGTTGCCTTCATTATTTATGTAATTCCTTCTTGAAGTGGAGAAAGAGCTGGAGCAGGAGAGCTAAATGGAGGGTGAGATGATGGAGGTGGAGGTGGATGTGAGGCCCCCAAGAGAACCACGGGTGCTGGGTATAGGCAGCGTGTGTATATATCTGTGTGTATGTGTGTCTTAGGAGTAGCCTCAAAGATGTGCTTCCCTGACATCACTGTGTCTTCCTGGGAGACACCGGGACAACTCTCATTCTGTCCATTGCTGTTGCTTTGATCAGACCTTTACCTTCTCACCTGGGACTCTGACATCAGCCTCCTCATGGACCTCCAGCTTCCAGTTTTACTGCTTCTACCCTGTCGTCTACTTTGAGGCCAGAGTGACCTTTTTAAAACACACTCTGGCCAGGTCATCCCTGTTTAAACTCTTCTATCAGCTGTTGTTACCGAACCAAACATAATGGCTTAAAAAAGCCACAGTTTCAGCTTATGATTCTATTGGTCAAATGGGTGCTTGTTCTGGTCTTGGCCAGCTTGGCTGACCTGGGCTCTATCACGTGTTGGCTGGCAGGTTGACTGGTGGTGGCTGCGTGATCCCGGATGGTTGTGATTGGGACAGAGCTCAGCTAGGATGCCTCACTTCTTCTTCATGTGGTCTCTGAGGCTTGTTTTTTGCTCTGTTCCAAGAACAGCAAGACAGAAAGCCCCAGTGCAGGAATACTTGACAAACCTCTGTTTGCATCACCTTTGCTAAAGGAAGCACGTGGCCACGCCCAGCTGTCATGGGTGGAGACTGGGTGGAGAACAGTTTCCACCTCATTATGGGCAGGGACAATTTGTCACCGCTTGAACAGTCTACCACAATCTTACATGATTCCCCAGTATCCTCAGGATAAAACTCTTTAGCTTGTTCTCTACGCCCTCTGCAATCTGTCCCATAGCTGCCTTCCTGTTATCTACCCTGTACAAGTCTTGTGCTGTCTTAATTCCAGAACCTCACTATTTTGAAAGCACCTTTCCTGCTCCAAGCCTTTGCGTGTGCTGTTTCCCGTGTCTGGGATGTCTCTCCACTACCTTCTCCCAGCTCATGCCTGTTCATTGCTCAAGATCCAGCTCCAATGCTACTTTTTCCTAGGAGCCCTTTCCACTTCATCTGCATTTGAATTCATCCTCACTTCCAGGTCTCTGAGCTTTTCTTGTGTCTCTGTTGCAGCACTTCTTTCCTGTTGTCTGGGAGCAGAAACTTTGCTCAAGGCTAGTAGGGTGAGGGCTCTGGAGTCAGGCTGCCCAGGTTGGAATCCCGGCTCCAAATCCCAGCTCCGTTACTTACTGTGTGACTTTGCACACACCACTCCCTCTCTCAAATTTTTTGTTTCCTCATTTATAAGAACAGGGGGAAAATAATGGTCCCGACTTCATGAGGTTGTTTTACAAATCTAAGAATGCTTGTGTGAAGTGTTTGGCAGGGTGAATGAATCCCCACAGGCTAAAAGCACTTGGTGAACAGAGACTATGTTGGTTAAATCTCCTCCCTAGACCCAGCACATAGCTTGACACAGAGCAGTGGGGGGAGATCCTGACACTCATGTTTGCAAATTGACATCTCCCCCAAATAATAATGGGCCCTAAACACGGAGCAGACATGGGACTTACCTGGATTTTGGTCTTTTTGTTGCACCCCTTATTGTGGGACAAGGCTGAGCTGGGCCCACAGCCAGCAATGAAGTAGATGCTAATAATATCATTATATGCTGAATAATTAACTGTCATTTAAATATTCATATGTTGTTAGGGACAAGGCCTTTTATCAGCATCTGGGGGTGTGTCGGCAGAGGAAGGAGATGGATGTCAGCACAGCTGACTTTGCCTGTGAAGGGCGACCCAGGGTCCAGAGAGAGCTGTTGGAATGGCCACCAGACAGTCAGCTAATATATAACTGCAATATCTCCACGTGATAAACTGTAATTTCATAAAAGCTTGATGCATATGAGCAAACCTAAAACAATATTGGAAGCATTAATTTCATTTGACTAATGCTTATCTATATTTTATTCTGTTCCATCTTTAAAGAGTCCTTCTTTCTTTCCTGCTAAGGGAGGTGATGTCAGAGACCCACAGAGGGGCTGGAGCAGAGAGGAGCAGAGTGGGCCAGAGGTTCTTCCCTGTTCTGTGCCCTGAGCTGCAGGCACAGGCTCGGGGCATGTGTGTTGGGCTGACCCTGAACCTTGGGGCTCTGCCTTGGGGAGTTCTGCTCCTGGCTCTTTAGAAGAACTAAGGCCTTCAGCTGAAGTCAGGGGAGAGTGGTGAAGACATCTAGGTCCTCGCCAAGTGGGCTGAAGCTGCCGTAGATTCCCTATTTGTATCTGTTAGGGTTGAGCCTAGAGGGTCCCTGCAGGGAGAGGTTTAGGAAAGCAGGGGCTGTTACAAAGCAACCACCCCAGTGGGGAAAGAGGAAGACAAGAGACGAGGGGGAGAAAGGAAGTTGAGGGAGAAGAACAAGACGTTGGAGAAGGATGAAGAGGAGAAAGAAGGAGAGGAAAGGCAAGAAACAAGGGTAGGAGCCTGAAGAGGCCAGTGACAGGGTGAGCTGGCTACTCTGGAGGGAGGATGGAAGCCTGGTGTGGGATTAATAGCAGGGAGTCTAGAATTAGCCAGTCCTGGGCTTGAGTTCTGGTTGTGCCGCTAATTAGATGTGTGACCTAGGGCATGATGCTCACCTTCTACAAACCTTAGTTTCCCATTTGTAAAATGGGAGAAACAGTGCTACTTAACTGATGTATCATTAGTTGTCTATTTCTGCATAAATTCTAACAAATTACCACAGACTTCATAGATTTAAACAACACACATTTCTCACCATTTCTGTGGGTCAAGGATTTGGCACAGCTTAGCTGGGACATCTGAAGGACTCACAGGCTGAAGTCAAGGTGTCAGCGGGATGTGTTCTCAGTTGGAGGCACAACTGGGGAAGAATCTGCTTCCAAGCTCGCTCAGCTTCTTGGCAGAATTTATTTCTTTCCTCTTTGGACCAAAGGCTCTGGATTCATGCTGGTCATCTGTTGGAGGTGCCCCTCATTTCCTAGATGTCACTTGCAATTGCTGACAGTGTGGGCTTCTCCAATATGGCCGCTTACTTCATCAAGCCTGCAAGGAGAGTCTCCATCCAAACCAGCAAAGATAGAGTCTTATATAATGTGGCATAATCCTGGGAGTGACATCGATCATATTTGCCATATTGTATTGGTTAGAAACAAGTCACTCATGGGAGGGGACTGCATGAGGGCATGAATACCAAGAGATGGGGACCACCTGTTCTGTCCACCATACTTGACAGTGACAACTTGCATGTACTCAGTGCCAGATACTGTTCTAAGTGCTTTTTACAAACTATGTCTTTTGATCTTCAGAACAACCCCGTGATGTGCTATCATTATCACTACTGTACTGATGAAGAAATGGCAACATAAGAGGTTAAGTAACAGCAATATCATTAGTAGCAGGTAGAGTTTGCACATAGAGCTGTGCACTCTGGATCCAGGCCCTAGACTCCTAGCCACTATGAGATCCACTCTCACAGTGCTGCTTGTGAAGATAATGCACAGAAGATGCCAAGTACAGGTCCTGGTACAAGGCCTAATAAACACTAACCCCAATAAATTGTTTGTGGCTCAGCCTTCTTTGGCTGCCTCTGCTTGCATCCTGCACCCAGGTGGAGGCCAGAACCATAAGCACTTCACATCCCCAGAACTGCTGGAGCCAAGCTCCAGGGTACAGGAGAGCAAAATAGGGAGATGGAGGAATGACAATGTGTGTGTTTCCTTTACCTGAACCACTCCCAACCTAAAGCTATTGATCTCTCAGGCCTCAGCTTAAAAGTCACTCGTTTCCCATTGCTGCTGTAACAAATTACTGTAAATTTTGTGGCTTGAAACAACATAACTTTATTATCTTACAGCCAGAGGCCTGGTCTCACTGCATCATAATCAAGGTGTTGTCAGGACTGTGTTTTCTTCTAGATGATCTAAGGGAAAACATGGTCTCTCTTTTTTTTCCCCTTTCCCAGTTTCTAGAGGCCACCTGCATTTTTTGGCTTGTGGAAGCTTCCTCCATCTTCAAAGTCAGCAATGGCCAATGCAGTCTTTTTTACACTGCCTCACTCTGATATTGACTTGTCTTTTGCCTCTTGATTCCACTTTTAAGGACCCTTGTGATTATACTGGGTCTACCCAGATAATCCAGAATAATCTCTCTACTTTAAAGTCAGCTGATTAGCAAACTTAATTCCATCTGCAACCATAGTTCCCCATTTGCCACGCTGCACACTTGCAGTTTCAGAGATTAGGACATTGCTATGGACTGAATGTTTGTGTCCTTCCTCCCAAATTCATATGTTGAAATCCCAGTGCAATGGTATTAGGGGTCTTTGGAAGGTAATTAGAATTACATAAGGTCATGAGGGTGGAGTCCTAGTGAATGGAATTAGTGCCCCTATAAAAGAGACCTCAGAGGGCTCCCTCATCCCTTTTACCACGTGAGGGCACAGTGAGAAGAGAGTGTCAATGAACCAGAAAGTAGACCTTCGCCAGACACTGAGTCTGCCAGCACCATGATCTTGGTCTCCCAGTGTCCAGAACTGAGACATAAATTTCTGTTGTTTAATCCACACAGTCTATGTTATTTTCTCATAGTAGCCCAAACACAGACTGAGACAGACACGGATACTTTAGGGGAGGTGGGGGGTCAGTCTTCTGCCTGCCACACTTCGAGAGCGGGTCCAAGTTGGGTCCTGTGCCCAGTTTCCACCTGGCCTCCTTCACTTCTCCATTACTACCTTTATTTAGCCTCCTTCCAGGAGTCTCAAAATCACATGCCCATAGGGGCCAGGAGTTAATGTAAACGAATTCTCTGAGTGTAAGTTAATGAGTGGTGTCTCTGTGGCAAAAGGAAATCTGTTTCAAACTTAACTTCTTTAAAAAAAAGTTGTATTTATTTTTAGACAAAGGTGAAGGGAGGGAGAAAGAGAGAGAGAAACATTGATGTGCAAGAGAAACATCGATCGGTTACCTCTCGCATGCCCCCAACTGGGAACCCAGTCCACAACCCAGGCATGTGCCCTGACAGGAATCGAACCTGCAACCTTTTGGTTTGCAGGCTGGCACTCAATTCACTGAACCACACTAGCCAGGGCCAAACTCAAAAATTTTTAAACATGGTGCTGGCCAAGTAAAACCTTCTGTGGCCATTTTCAGCCTGCAGGCTGCCAGTGTGCTCCCGGGGGTCCTGTTAGACTATAAGCATCTGTGATTGGAGGTGGGCTGCAGGGAAGCCAGCACTTCAGTGAGAGGCAGAGACACGCCCCAGGCAGCCCAGTCAGGGCAAGCTCCCCTCCTCTGGGCCAGTGCAGCCTGTGCTGGGCACGTGTCAGCCCTACTCAGGCTCTCCTAGCCAGGTGCTTGCGCAGGGCACAATCTGCATGCCGTCTATGGTCCTGTCCTCGCACCTCATACAGTGTGTGACCCGTAGCACACATGTGGGCTAGATATTAGTTGAGTGCGTAATTGAAAGGAATCCAGTGCTTTCTCACTTACTCTCACCCTGTTCAAGGATATGTGACCTCCTTCCAAAGAGCTCAGCTTCTCTTGATAGGCACCAGCCATGAACACAGGCACAGAGCATATGTGGATGTGTGTGCATGTGTGCACATACATCAATCATAAGCTTTGGTGACTTGGAACCCAAGGTCTTTGTACCTTTGCAGGAAATCACCATGACCTGTGACCAAAAGGCCAGGACCAGGGACTGGCACCTGGAGGTGCCTGTCCTTGCTGCTGCCCCAGCGGCTTCCTTCTTACTCTCTTCCCCCACCCCTTACATTCGAGATTCCCTGGAGGTCGGGCCTGGTGTAATTACAGGGTATCTGCTGCTTCTCTATAAATCTAATAGACTTTTTGGCCTTGTCAGATTAAAACTTACCTATCAACCCGCCGCAGTCCTCTAGATCTCCCTAAATCTGTACTTGGGAGAGAATTTATGGTCAGGAATTGCATTTTGCAAAATGATTAAAGTTGCCAAACAGCCATAAAAAGTTGCAGGAGAAGATATGGTTTTTTTGAAAGTCTGCTTAATTTATAAGGGGTGGAAGGTTTATTGTCATTTAGAGTCCACGGCAAGGCAGCGATGGAGCGTTTGGCGGCAGCTGTGCACAGCTGCTCTCGCTTTATGCCTTTTACATGTTTTTAAATTGCCCTGTTTGAATCTGGCCTTCTGCAGTAGCTGAACCGCCGCAGCGTCCCGGTTTGCAGGAGGGTGGCTGCCCCCCTGCCCTCTGATGCTCAGCTCCACTCATCCCTGCTGCTCCCCCACCCCTCCAGGCTCACCTTCCCTGAAGCGTTTCTAGCTGGTCTCACCCCATGCTCACCACTTCATCACTTTCCTCAGTCCGGGCCTGGCTCCCCAAAACATTAACAAATACTCACATATATGAAGGCTTTTAAGTTTATAGGCAATTTCACAGGTAGTATTTTAGTACTTATCACTCCAGATTAAATGATTAAATGAATGAAACATGTAAAGCTCTAAACACGAGGCAGTTACCTAGTGATCTAATAGATAGGCTTAGGGATTCTATTTGTTGACCACCTATGAGGGACCAGGACCTCTGCTCCGAGCTTCACATGCATTAATACAAACAACCTTTGCTGCTACCCTATGAGGTTGCTGTTAGTTGTGCCTGTGTTTTAGGACGCTTAAAGAGCTTTATTCCAAGGTCATGCAAGACATGCTCAGTTAACATTAGCTATTATTTTTTTAAAGTATATTTTATTGATTATGATATTAGTTGTCCCAATTTCTCCCCTTTGCCTTCCTCTGCCCGGTACTCCCCTTCCCTCTAGGAATCTCTCCCCCTTAGTTCATGTCCATGGGTCATGCATATAAGTTCTTTGCCTTCTCCATTCCCTATACTATTCTTAACATCCCCCTGTCTATTTTTTGCTTACAACTTATGCTTCTTGATCCCTGTATATTTTCCCCTCTTCTCCCCATCCCTGCTCCCAGCTGATAACCCTCCAAATGATTTCCATATCTATGATTCTGTTCTTGTTCTAGTTGTTTGCTTAGTTTGTTTTGGTTTTGTTTTTCAGATTCAGTGTTGATAGTTGTGAGTTTGCTGACATTTTAATGTTCATAGTTTTGATCTTTTTCTCGAATAAGTCCCTTGAACATTTCATATAATAAGGGCTTGGTGATGTGAACTCCTTTAGCTTTATCTTGTCTGGGAAGCAATTTATCTGCTCTTTGATTCTAAATGATTGCTTTGCTGGATAGAGTGATTTTGGTTGTGGGTCCTTGTCTTTCATGACTTTGAATACTTCTTGCCAGTCCCTTCTTGGCTGCAGTTTCTTTTCAGAAATCAGCTGATAGTCTTATGGGAACTCCTTTGTAGGTATCTCTCTGCTTTTCTCTTGCTGCTTTTAAGATTCTCTTTTATCTTTAACCTTTGACATTTCAATTATGATGTGTCTTGGTGTGGTCCTCTTTGGTCCAACTTGTTTGGGATTCTGCGCTTCCCGAACTTGTATGTCTATTTCTTTTGCCAAATTAGGGAAGTTCTTTCATTATTTTTTCAAAGAAGTTTTCAATTTCTTGCTCTTCCTCTTCTTCTTCTGGCACCCCTATGATTCAGATAGCGTTACTTTTGGAGCTGTCCCAGAGTCTTATTCTCTCGTTTTGTTTTTTTTTTCTTTTGAATTCTTGTTTCTTCATTCTGTTCTGGTTGACTGTTTATTTCTCCCTTATGTTCCAAATCACTGATTCGAACACTGGCTTCCTTCCCTTCACTGTTGGTTCCCTGTGGATTTCTCTTTATTTCACTTAGTGTAGCCTTCATTTCTTTCCTTGTGCTTTTGCCATACTCAATGAGTCCTCTGAGCATCCTTATCATCATTGTTTTGAACTCTGCATTTGATAGGTTGGCTATCTCCATTTCATTTAGTTATTTTTCTGAGATTTTGTTCTGTTCTTTCATTTGGGCCATATTTTCTTTGACTCCTCAATTTGGCAGTCTCTCTGTGTTGGTTTCTGCATATCAGGTAAAGCTGCTTTGACTCCCTGTCTTAGCACACCTGTTAAGTTGTATGGGATGAAGCCTTAGGTATTTGCCATGGCTGGGCAATCCACTTCACTGCTTTGTGGCTCTGTATGAGGGGAGGGGTCGGAGAGTGGACAATGCTGCTGCCTGGCTGCTGGAGGCTTGCTTGGCACTTGCCCTGCTTCCAGTCACTTCACGTACTTCCTGTATGCGACTGGAGCCTCTCTAGCTGTTGCCTTGGTGTTGGTTCCCAGAGTGGGTAGATTTGCATACATTTTAGTACTGTGTGGGCCCTTTAAACGGACTCTCCTGAGAGACCAGAAGTTTCTTCTGCTACCCGAACTCCCACTGATTTTTATAGCCAGAAGTTATGAGGCTTTATTTTTTTGATGCTGGAACCCTGGTCTGCGTGGTCTGGCCTGGGCCTAGGGTCTCTTGTTCCCCGGGTATCCTTTCTGATTTTTATCAACTACACATGAATGTGGGACCACCTGTTCTGCCAGCTGCTGCCACCTCACTGCTGCCACACAGCATCCTCTCTTCCCTGGCTCCCTTCTCTCCCCTCCTACCTGTCTGGATGAGTATGGCTTCTTTAAATCCTTGGTTGTTGGACTTTCATACAGTTTGATTTTCTGGCATTTCTGGGTGCTTTTTGTTTTGAGGTTAGTTTTGATCCTTCTCATGGTTGTGCAGGGAGGGAAAGCTTGTCTACCTATACCTCCATCTTGACTGGAAGTCTCCCTTAACGATTATTTTTTAATACTATTAGGGCAGGATCCTTATCTTTTTTGCTCCCGGCTTGGCATATATTAAGTGGTCAATAAATACTGCTGAATGCAAGCATGCATGAACTATTCTGTTGTCATGATTGGTCTAATGTTCCCCTTGTCCCCCCATGAAAACAAGGATCAGACTTTGTTTACCTTTTGTCCAACCCTAATACTGAGCCCAGTGGTGGGCACTAATAGGGACTATTTACATAGTTGAAAAATGATGAAATCAATTTAATCCTCACAACAACAACCCCACGAGGAAGGCATTAGGCATTCCATCTTGCAGAGGAGGAACTGGAAGCTGAGAGGGAATTTGACACCTACTCAAATCACACTCATGGTCACAGAACCAGGCTTTTGAATTCCAAATTCAGTGGTGTGTGTGTGTGTGTGTGTGTGTGTGTGTTGTGTGTGTGTGTGTGTTTGTGTGTGTGTAACCACAGCCCAGCTGCCCACCTGATAGGCATTTAGGGTAGACTCAGAAATTTTCTTTTTCATCATTATCATATCTAATATTTATTAAATACCTATTGCTCACCAGCTCCCAATATCATGCCAAATAATCTTTCCAACATACTTGGAAGATCTATATTATTTGCCTCATTTTATAGATGTTGGAAACTGAGGCTCAAGGAGGTTGAGCAGCTCTAACACACACACACACACTCTAAACTCTTGATTGAGTTTAGAGCTGAAACTGAAGCCAGGGTGAGTGTGACACCAGAGGTGGACAATTGTAATACAGGACGATAATTGCTCTCATGAGGGAAGATCTCCAAGCCCAGCCTGGCAGGGGGCGGAGAGTGTTGGGAAGGCTTCTTAGAGAAGGTGATTTGTAAACGGACATTGGGAAGATGAGTAGGGATTTGCCAGGTAAACAATGAGGAATCGTCTTCCAGGCAGAGGGACCAGCATGGAGGCAAGAAAGGGCAAGGCGGCTTGAAGGATGTGAATGTTTCAGGCAGGTGAGAGGTATTCCTGAATTCTCTGGCCTCATTCCTAACTCTGTCCCTGAGTTGCAGAGATGTTCGAGGTAGGGGAGGAACAGGTAGGCTGTGTGCCAGCTGCTTCCCAAGGTCCCCATCAGCTCCACCCACACTCCCTCCGCTCTCTTCTGTGGCTTGGCCCACTCATCTCCTTTGAGCATCACGGGAGTGGAAAGCTGCCTGCTGCTGGCCTGTGGTGAATAGATCGGGTCCCACTTGGATTTGACTCAGTGCTCTCTAATTTGCTTCTGTCTCTTCATTCATCTTTCAGGGATTTCTCCCTGCCTACCCACTGCTAGGGCATGGCAAGTGAAGGAGCTTGCTTTTCTCCTTTCCTTGCCTCTCAAATGTTCCAGGATCTGAAGTCCAAAGACTTCTCCAGGCTCTTTGCTCATTTATTCATTGATTCAACAAGTATGTTTTGAGTACCTAGTACATTCTGAGTAGTATTCTAGGGGTTGAACACAGCAGACAGATCATCGTCCTCATGGAGGTGACCATGAACAAATGGGTAGACAAGATGATTTTAGGGAGGGACATGTGCCTCGATGTCAGTAAAGCAAGCTGGTGTGATAGGAAGTGACTGAGGATGTGTGTGTGAGGGCTGCTTTGGGTGTCATATAGGAAAATCCGCTCCAAAAGCGGGGCTTGTGAATCATATTTTAATGAGAAGAAGCCAACTGAAGGAAGAATATCCTGCACCAAGGGAGCAAGAAATGCAGCAGCCTTGAGGAAAGAATGAGCTCTGTCAACTCAAGGGTGAGGCTGGAGCATGGAGAGTGAGGCGCAGAGTGGTAGGCGGCCAGCGGGGAGGGGTGGGCAGGAGTTAGAGTGCACAGAGGCTCACCGACCGACCGTGGTTAGACTTTAGATTTTTACCCTGTAAATGCAACGAGAAGGGCTTGGCGGAATGAATCAGGGGAGAAACACAATGCAATTTACGGTTGTAGAGGATCTGCCTTTTATCTTGGGAACAGAGAGTAGATTATCCAGACAGCTACAAATCCTAACCTACACCAGACTCTTCCCCAGTCCTACCTGTATTGCTTCTGTAGTGCCTCTAGGACTTTGCATATGCAAATCCTCTGCCTTTACTTCATAGAGCTTTTGGTTCACTCTTTAGGACTCAGTTCTCAGAACCCTCTTGGGACGCTGCTCCCCCCTACCTGGCCCCATGGGCCGGGTAAATTCACATTCTTATTGCCATTAGCCAGTTCCAGACACCAGGGTGTCCGTTTCTGTGTCCTTCTCCCCACTGGACAAGGAGCTCCTCAGTCACCAGGACTGTGACTGTCTTAGCTCTGAGAGCCAGGGCCCCGCACAGAGCCTGGCCCAGTGTGGGTGCCTGACAAATGCTTTCTGGTTGACAAGAATGCTTTGAGCACCCAAGTCCTTGACAAAGCGCTAGGTGAGCAAGCATCCTTTGTTTGAATAGATAATAAGATTAGAAGTATGGAAGCACACTATTTACCATAATATTTACACTAAATCTATACTTACTAGGAATTTTGACCTCTGGAAGTCAAGTTTCTAAGTATTCACTAAAAGCAGCAATAGTTGTGATAGTGAAAATTTGAATAGCTATCTCTCAAAGTCTGTTCCCTTGTTACCTTGAGACTATGAATGCTTGTTAAAGAAGAATGCATTTGTTAAAATAGTTCTCGTAAATACTTACGCTTGAGAGTATTCTTTTGTTAGAATATATCCTGTAAGTAATCAGTTAGCGCACAGTTATAAACCTATGTTTGTCACTGGATGCTGCAAAGGCTGACTGATTTGGTTCTAATTAACCTACTGGTATAGAAGAACTGTGCATTTTCTTCTTAAGCTAGGAACACATTTAAAATCTGTCTTCCTCGTTTGAGATTTATGCAAATAAAAACTAAAGAATTTTGAAACAATGCAGTGTCTCACTCTCTACCAACCATAAGCTGGATGAGAGACAGGAGCCTCATTTGCTGAAGCATCCCCAGCCTGGTCCCACCTGCCACAGAGCAGGCTTCGAATGCTTGTTGATGGAAGAACGGGTGAGCCTTTGACACTCCCAGGACAGAACTCCCTCTATAACTCAACTGCCTCTGACCCCACCATGTGCAGAGTGTGGCCTTGATTGAGGCTTATGAATTTTACTGCAAAGGGTCACCTAGCTCACACCCAGACCACCCCGGGCACCAAGCTGCCTACACACTATAGTCTCCAAGAATTGCCTACAGGGGGCAGCTCTGTGGGTAGGGCACAGATTGGGCTACGTGCGCAAGGCCTGGAACCTCTGGGTAAATGTTAAAAACTGAGTCCCAAGATGTGCATACTTGCTCACGGAAAAGCCCAGCTTTGAGATATGGGATAACAACTGGATAACTGAAATGTGCGGTTGTCCCTAGACTATTGGGTGAAGATGCTAAGAACAACTTATTTAGGTTCTTTGAGCTTCACTTTTCTGATCTGTGAAATGGGAGTCTTAATACATGTCAGACCAGAGTCTCTAGTCTTTCACTCCAGTGCAGGTAGACAAAGAGTCTGCATGGAGTGAGCACAGCTGCTACATGGCCTGTTCCTTGCTTTACCCCTCCAGGTTGAAGGGAGCCTGGCAGGTGGTTCTCAGTGATTGGGTTCCACATGGTGACCCGTCCCTTTTGAAGGATGATGTTGAATTTTACCTCCCACTGCTTCTCTTGTAATATTCATTCAGTCCACAAATAGTCTTCTGTACCTACCATGTGAAAGTACTGTGCCAGGCTCTGAGAGTGCGTCAGAAAAAGACAGCCAAGTCCCTGCCTACATGGAACCTGAACTGTAGCAGGAAAAGGGTGGAAGTTTTAGGTTAAGGCCCACAGGCCTCTGGGGATGGTGAGGTTGAGGGAGTCTCATTCCAAGGCCCGCAGGCGTTAGGTTCCTACTCCTAAAGTCAATTTCCATCTTCAGGTCTGATCCTGAAATACCCAGCTTTCAAGACTCTGAGGGAATAAATGAAGGTAATGTCTGCATAGTGTCTGGTACAGCACCGGACATATCCTGGGGGCTTTGTAAACTGGAGATTCCTTCTTTTCTCCAGACACAGGTCTTCATATGTCTGCCTTCCTGTGTCGTCCTCCCTGCCCTGACGTTCAGGCAGAGGGGGATGTGACAGATGCTTTTGTGCTCAGGGCTGAAGGTGGGCCACTTTTTCTTAAGACTTTATTTTTTAAAGTAGTTTTAGGAGCCTGACAAAATTAAGAGGAAGGTACAAAGATTTCCCAGACAACCCTGCCCACACACAGCATAGCCTTCCCCATTATCAACATCCCCCATGAGAGAGGTACATTTGCTACAACTGATGAACCTGTACTGACATGTCACTGTCACCCAATGGTGTTACTTTTGATGCTGCACATTTTATGAGTTCGGACGAATGTATAATGATATATATCCATCATGATAGTATCATCTAAGCATTTTCATTGTCCTGAAGGTCTTCTGTAGCTAAGCTACGTCTCTGGGCTCTAGGACAGCCTGCTGGGGGAGGGCAGGGCGTGAGGAACTCTTAGGGGAGAGGATGCTTGGTGCCTCTGTCCTGGAGGCCAACACTGAGGCAGTGGAAGGCGGGGCCCAGCCTGGGCTTGCCTTAAGAACAAGCTAAAGGAAGGAGACACGATCAGACCAGAATGAAAGAACAAACCAGACAGAGCCAAAAACAGTGAAAACATTTACATCCACTTTGCCAAGTCCCACCAAAGAGCCTTGGCCTCTCTCAGTGTCGTCCAGCCAAGTGGCTGTTCTGGAACTGACGAGACCCCAGCTTGAAACGCCCAACCAGCCAAGTGGAGGATGGCCTTGTTGTCCATCATAAAAATCAATGGTTCCTTTGCTAAGTGGTCAATATTTATTTGGCTTTAGGATTGTTTAATTCAATGCATCAATTAAAGATAGTGTAATGTCTGCTCTGGTCTGCAGCCCCGGCTTCTGTGTGTCGTTACCTCATCTGTTTGAGATCACTCACGTCCTTACGTCTCTGCTCCTTTGTCCCCTTGCATAACTCAAGGACAGGAGTAATTGACGTGAAACTTTTAAAAATTAATTTCACTGCATATGCCACTGAGGGGGAGTGCAAGTCCTCCCAGCCATTTATAACGTCACGGTGATTGGTCCTGACAAAACAATACCTTAAAAACTCACCAAAGTAAATTATGGCCCGAGCAAATGGCTGCTCTGTGGCGGGGCCGGAGGCTTGGAGGGGAGCCAGGCAAAAACAAAGTAATGTGCTTTTGATATTAATAACAGAGATGATATTGATCTGCAAGCTAGTGTCACTTCTCCACTCTGGCGAGGAGATTGCTCCCGGCATTTAGTCCACTGAAAGCCACTTTCCATGCAGGCCATTTAATTTTGTGAGTCTTTAATTATGTGAAATGGAGTCTAGTTAAAGGGCCAGGTCCCAGTTTTGCCGGGCGGAGATGTGGGCTGTGATTCAGGAAGCTGTCAGAAATGAATATAACTCAATTCTTAGATCTGCAAATGCAGTTGTCTTTCTAAATGTTTATTTCATCTCTGCACTTCTCTGGCCCGGTGCCACTGTGCATCAGGACAGACACAGCCTCTGATTACAGGACCACATTTTTCAAAGGACCTGAAGTTAATGTGCCTGTTTTCTGCATAATAAAAGTCATAACTCACGGGGGCCGCCAACGCCTCTCTCGTGAAAGGGGGCCTGGACAGACTGCAGAAGGGCCGTGCATCCCAGCCCAGGCAGCCCGCACGTGCTGTGCCCGGCCTGATTTTGGATGTTCCCTCTCCTCGTGGAGCTGCAACAGACCGCATTAGCAGACCGCAAATCAGACCACAGGCCAGTCCGTGGGTCAGAGTACATTTCAGATCCTGCAGAGGTTCATGAGCAAGATCAGAGAGAAACCCACACATTATACCGCAGAGCCGTCTGCGACTCCCGATTAAGGAGTCAGGAAATATTGTCACTATAGCTCATGTCTTGTGTTTATCTAAGAACCTAGCCTTCCTCTAGTCAAATTGGGTCAGTTCTCTTTCTGCCTTTCTCTTACACATACATGTGGCCCTCCATATCTGTGTCCATATGTTCCTCCAAAGGCACCCTTTCATATAGGCATATACTTGCATGCATAGTTACACACACACACACATACACACACGCCTACAGAATCTCTCTTGGACTCTGCTTTATCATCATTCCTTGTGTTGGCTGCTCCATCCTCTTCCCAGATAAATTTCTCCTGGACCTGACTGAGGGCTGTCTTGTAGAAATGCATCTTGAGCATTTTAAGTTGAGCCTGTCTAGGGGTCCTGGGACTGTTGTGGCTGCTGCCTAGGTGTTGCATGACAGGAACTACTTTGAGGCATTCAGGAGAGCCCTGCTGCCTCCTTACCCCACCACTCTTTCCTGTCTCCTGGCCCAGAGCACTGTATTGCAAAGAGAGGACAGGACAGAATAGCATCTCATAGCTAGAACTCAGCTCTCACACAGGCCCACCTTTCCCGACCACAGCCAAGGGTCAGAAGCTAAGATCAACCGAACCACGGAGACAAAATGCCACAGAATCATCGTGCTCACAAGAGGATGCAACAGAACCTCACTCAGAGCTCCTTTCTCTTTCTGTTTTGAAGATCTTATTACTGTTTGCCCAGCCTATACAGGACTTAGAAGGGGAAAGAAGAGATGGAGAGTAGCTTCTAGAATCCAAAGCACACAGAACTGCAGAAAATCATAGTTGAAAGTGAGAGAGCAGAGAAAAACCCTAAAAGCAGACAAACGAACTGAATGTAGTGAGGTTTTTGAGAGTAAATTGCATAGCATAACATGGGGGAAAGAGGCATACACTCAAATGTAGTTAGGAAACACTGGATTAGAGAAAGTGAGACAGGTCTCTTGGCTGCAGGAGATTTCAGTGCCCTTAATATGCTAATATGTACTGTGCATCTCTAAGGGCAGCAGGGCTAGAATTCAATTTTTCCCAAACTTATTTACCCATGAATATCTTTTTCTCACCTAACCCTTATCCCGGAGGAGTTTGAGAGGTTAGTTGCAACTGAATGCGCTCCAGGAAATACTGATATACCACAGTTGATGTTTGTACTGGTGACTGTAGTGGATGTTGTCTAAGAATGTGAGAAGGATCCCTGGGTGAACTTGAATTGCCAGTCTTGCAGTTAACCTCTGAACGTGATAACATATTAAGCTGCAGAGACTTGTGGACGCAATATGATTTTGGGGATACAGCAGCTTTTGGTTCTCTTGAAGAAACAGATATTTGGAGACCCACCATTTCCCAATATTTTAGCACACGTGTTTAATTGGGGGTCTATTCCTCAATTCCAGGAGTGGTACATGACCCATGTGAAGCCACCCATGACATTGTATCCCTCTGACCATAACAGTAGGTTCCAGGATAGGTCGCATTAGAGCTATTGAGCTGCTATGGGACTCCACAGGGAATTCTGGGTAAGAGACAATTGGACAAAAAGGCAGAGGATATGAGGTTTAGAGCGGTGGCAGCTATTTTACTATCACCTGGAGCCCAAAATAAGGTCAACTTCGAAGAGATCAGGGCCAAGAGCTAGAGAGAAATAGGATCTGTCTTTTGAAAAGATCACTTTGGGTGCTGTAAGGAAATTGGAACTGGAAGAGAGGTCCAGCATGGAGACCAGTTGGTAAACAAGTATTAGAATGTGATGAGAGTTTCTTGGATTACAGAGAAAGCAATGGAGATGGTGAGGGCTATTTAGGAGGTAATATTCTTTTGGAACATGATAGGTAGGGATGAAAAAGAAAGAAGGAAAAAAGATGGCTCCCAAATTGGAGAAGATTGGAGCTGAGTAGGGAATTAGGGAATTAAATAATAATATAATAGCACATATTTACACAGTGTTCACTATGTGCCAGGAATTCTTCTAAGTGTTTTATATAAATTCATTAATTGGATTCTCATCCCAACCCTGGAAGGTGGGTACCAGTGTCATCCCCATTTTACAGATGAGGAAACTTGACAGATGAGTTTGGGTAACTTAAACCTGAGATGATATTGCTAATGAGTGGCAGAGCTGGGATTTGAACGCCAATAGTCTGGCTTCAGATCGAGGCTCTTGACCGTGACATGTGTTTACTCTCTGTTTACGAACTTTGCTGCCAGAAACAGAAGCCTGAGTCCAACAGCTTCAGTTAAAAGGAATTTATGGGCTCAGTGACTGGGCAGTTCAAAGTGGGGTCTGGCCACAGGAATTCTAGGGGTTCCAAACAGTGTGAATAGGATTGCCCTTTGTTCATTTGTGTGTGCCCCACTCTCTGTTCTGCTTCCATCTGTGAGGCAGCTTGTGCCCACTCTCTGGCCCTGGGGCCTGAGTCCTGGGACCAGACACCCCACCAGGGGCATGTGTGGTGGAGAAGGGCCAGTTCAGCATAAAAACAGGGTGCTGTGACTAGAAGGAGAGGGCCAGGGGTGCCGAGCAGACAAATATGACACATGTCACTCTAAGCTCCTTTCCTAGGCCTGGGGCTTTATGCCTTTTAATTTATTAAACGGCCACTACAACCTGTAAGCTAAGAATTGTTGTGCCCATTTGTAAATCAGGAAATTGAGGCACAGACTGATTTATCGAAGTTCATACAACCTGAAGAGTCACTGCTGAGATAGAAACCCAGGTCTGCCGGATTCCGAAACTCTATGCTGCCTGGAGCCTCTCAGACAGATGCACTGTGGGAACACAATGACCGTGACTCCCCTCAGGTCTCCCAAGTTCTCTGGCAGTTCTGAGGTCAGGAGATGGAGCCTAACAGGCACCTGGTGGGAGAAAGGCCAGGCCTCACCAAGACTAGGGGGCAGGGCTGGAGGGAATCACTGGTAAGGTGATGCCGAGGGCCTTGCCCTTTCCCTGCCCTGCCTGGCCTTCAGGGCTGTGAGCCTGGGGAGTGGACCCTCCCCTGGGCCCCTGGCAGGGAGTGAGCAGTGCCTGAGGCAGGAGGCAGACAGGCACGGCGCAGTCCCTGCCCATCTGGGGAGTGCTTGGTGGTTGGCTGGAACTGAGCAGTGGACGGCGTTTGGACTCGGCAGTGCGAGCCCAGCTCGGAGGCTGCGTGGCAGAGCCGTGAACGCCAACAGTCTGGAGGCAGGCTCCGGAGGGAGACAAGCTCGGGCCCATTTGCCGAGCTTGGTTCCCACGACAGCTCAGCAGACAGATGGACCTGGGGATCCTTGCTGCCTGGCCAGGAGGGTGTACACAAAAATGGGAATGTAGGCGCCCCATTGGGAAGAGGCGGGCTGGAGGCTCCCAGAGACAGCCTGGATGCTGAGCCAAGGACAGGCGCTGCGGCCTGGGCTGTGTTGTTAGACAAGCCACCTGGGCGTGCTGGGCTCCATGGTTAGGCTGACCCCTGGATCTTGGCCCTCTATGGTCCTGATCCTGGTCCCAGGCTTTTCCTTGACTACAGACTTAGACTGAATCCTGACCCTGAACCCAGACCGAACCCTGATCCCAGCCCCACACTGAACCCTGATCACTTTGACTGCTCACTAATCAAACTCACTTGTTCATGTCCGTCTCAAAAAGGAGCCCAGAGCCGACCGCCCAGAATACTCCCCAGGAAGGTTAGGGTCCAGCTGGAACTGAGGGCTTCTGGAGGGCTGAGGAGAGCAAGGGCAGCGAGGACCAGAAGCCTCTGGGCATCTAGGATGCAGAACTAACCGGGGAGAGGGGAGTTGTTGGGATGGAGACCAGAGAGCATTCCCTCAGGACATGTCCGAAAATCAGGCCTGAAGATAGAGCCCCAGTCCATGGCTTATGGGGTCTGGAGAGGCAGGAGGCAGGGGGTCTTGGAAAAGGCAGGAAAGGCAGGGTTTCCCAGGGCAGGGCTGGGACAGGCAGAACTGGGCCTGGAGAGGGACTCTCTACCCAGGACCAGGTGAGCTGGGGCTCAGAAATTGGTGGTGCCCGAGAAAGACAGGCAGACGCCTGGCGAGGAGACAGAGGTGGCTCATTTCAGAGAGCCAGTGGTGATTTCGGTCAGGGGCTGGTAGTGACAGTCATAGTTGCCTAACCTTAGGGCGCTCCCTGCTTTTGGCATTCCAAGTGTGATCCCATCTAGTCCTCAACAGGGCTCAGGGAGGTATCGGGGCAGGTGCCCTAGCCGCCCTGGTCTCCCCTCAGCCTGGATTCCCCCCAAGGGCTCCCTCTGGCTGCAGGAGTGAGTGCGCTTCCTCAGACCTGGGGGGGTGTGTTGTGGGGGTAGTTTTAAGACCCTTGGGAGCTCCCAAGGACAGACTAGAGTTTGTGCATGTATAACCCAGCTTCCTCTCCTTCGAGGAAACAACTTGGAGGTGAGTTCTGCACTATGACCTGGACCAGGGGCCACAGATGTTTTCTGCAAAAGGGCCAGATAGTAACTATTTTAGGCTTTGAGAGTCACATGGTCTTGGTGGTAACTATTCAATTGTGCTGTGGCAAAACAACAACAACAACAACACAAAACCCCTCAAAAAACAAAAAAACAAAAAACAGACACACGGTACATATATGATAGAGCTTGGCTGTGTGGACTCCATGAAAACTCTATTTACAAAAACAGGAGGCAGACTGGACTTGGCCCAAGGGCTGCAGTTTGCTGACCCCCCAGATGCCCGCAGCAGGGCTGAGACGCAGTGGTCCTTTGCTCCTTGACCCACCCTGGTTGGCCTCCTCCCCTTTCCTGTCTGAACTCTCCGTTCCCTCCTGGGGCTCTGGATGTCTTCCCAAATAAATGACTTGCTCTTAAGTTCCTCTCTGAGGATCTGCTTCTGGGCCCTCTTCTCAGACAAAGTATCAGCAGCTTGGGCACGGCTCCACGAGAAGAGGCAGAGCTGCCTCTTGATCTGCTGTCTTCTTTTCCAGAGCCACCGGACCCTACTGTTACCCTTGGGGAAGATGTGTCTGTCTACACAGGTCCCGCAACCTCTAGACAGGTCCCTAGAATTGGCAAAACATTTAGCTTATTCATTCACTCCCAGGTGTATGAGGCACCTGGGACGAGGACATCCCTGCCCTGTGTCCGGACCAGCAGTCTGAACAGAGAACAGCAGTTCAGTTCAGGACAGAATTGGGGTCAATGCTTCCAAGGCGCCTGTCCCACCCTCGATGGGATCTCCTGGGGGAGATTGCAGGATGAATGGCCACTCCCACTTTTCAAGCAGGTAAACTCAGAGAGGAGAAGGGCTTGCTCCGGTCCACACAGCCCAAGCTCTGCAGCACTATCTCATTCTGCAGCTGGGGGATGCAGAGAAGGGAGAGAGCATGCCTGTGTCTGGGGGGACCCTGGAAGGCTTCTTGACCCTCGTAGGCTCTCCAGCTCACTTCTTCAACTGCTTCTACGTTTGCTGCTTCATTGGATGATAGCATCTTGAATAAAAGGACCCTTGGGGATCATCTAACCTAACTCCCATTTTATAGAAGGGAAAATTAAGACCCAGAGAAGAGACAGAACTTCCCAGAAGGTTAGCTAGTGTGTCAGGTCAGACAGGAGTAGGAACCTCAATTCCTAGGAAAGCCAAGTGGATCCTCAAGTCCCTCTCAAAGCCAGGCGGTTTCTGGGACACCCTGACTCCCAAAGCCCTGGAGCCCCTCCACTCTGGAGTGGACAGCGCGCTCTGAGCCGGCCCACCCCTCTCCTCTGCCAGAGCTCGGCTCTCTGGGCCCTGGCACTGTCTGAAAACTCCTCCGCCAGTCTGCTCTCGGCAGAGTACAGATTATCGCTCTTGTGCTAATTATTTCTATGATTAAAAGATGATAAATTATTAAACAAAGTCTAAAAAATGTGCCAAGATCTGCTCTGAGGCTGGGCCTGAGAAGTTGCCCCCTTGGCATCCCTGTTAATTAATAAATGAGGCTCTCTGCGGAGAAGAGCCACAGCTGGCACATCTGGCAGCCAGGCAGGGGCTGGCGGAGGGCAGATGCTGGCCAGGCGGGGAGAAGGGGACTCCCTGGGAGTGCCCAGCCTGGGCTTTGGTAACGGAGACCCCTCCCTCCCTGCTGCCAGCCACGAATTCAGCAGAGGGGCTGGTGGCACCAGCTTGGCATCTGGTCCTTGGAAGAGGCCTAGGACTTCAAGTTGAGAAGCTATAGTTAACCCCTAAGCCCTATTCCCTTCCCCAAATGCAGACATGGGAGAATCCCAAGTGCCTAAAGGAAGATGGGAGAGCAGGATTCACATCCCTTCTGGCAATTCCAACTTGGGTAACTTTGGACAGGTCACTGACTGAGACACTAAGCCTCAATTTCCAGTCTGTAAAGCGGGTGGGAATGATGTCTACTTTGCAACACAGGGGTGTTGAGAGTGTTAAATAAAATACTGTTTATATAAGAGCACTTAGTTCTTAGTAGACAGTCAATAAATGTTAGTTCAGCTGAGCCAAAGCTTGGGTTTCTTGCTGCTTCGCAATTGACTCTCTGTGAAACATTGGTCAGCTCAACCTTTCTGAGCCTCGGTTTCCTTATTTGTAAAATGAGAATGAGCATTCCTAAATCTCAGGATCAAGGAAGAAACTTGATGTGAAGTGTTTAACACAGAATAAGTGCTTAATTAATGGTAGCTATTTCATTATAATTGTTTATTACAACTGAAGTTGCAACAAATGAATTTTGCTTCTACCTCACAGGTGCTTCATCTCTGCCTCCATTGCTGGCTCTCCCTCCTTCTGACCCCTTCTCACTGCAGCGCCCTGTGCTTGGACCCTGGTGTCTCCTTTTTTATTTTTACTCTCTCTCCCTTGTGTTCTCACTGATCTGTATGCTGATGCCCCCCACACTTACAACTCTAGCCTAGACCTCTCAAAAAATCTAGACAAATCTTAAAATCTAGACTCTTATGCCCAGTTGCCCATTCAAAACCTCCCTTGGGTGTCTAACAGACTTGTCGAATCTAAAATGTCTACTACTGCATCCCAAACAGAACTCCTGACCTTCCTTCCGCGTGCCTGAATGCCCCGCCCCCACAGTCTTCCCCATCTCCGTTCATGCCATTCCAGCCTTCCAGCCAGTGATGGTACCTTGGGGTCTTCCTTGATTCTGCCCTTTCTTTCACATCAATAAGTAAACCATCCGGAATTCTGTTCAGCTCCTCCTTCCACTTCTGATAGAACCTGACTGCCTGGCCATATCTCATCACTGTCCCTGTTCCTGCCCTAGGACAAGCTGCCTTACTTTGCTTGGATCCTTGTGGCACATTCTTGATTGGCGTCCCCACTCCAGTGCAGGTCCCCCTGTGCTTTAGGCTCCACACAGTAGCCAGAATGCTCCTTCTAAAACGAAGGCAGTTCTTTTTGTGGAATTTTAATCTGTTCTTTCATTTGGGCCACGTTTCTTTGTCTGCTCATTTTGATAGCCTCCTTGTATTTGTTTCTATGTATTAGGTAGAGCTGCTATGACTCCCTGTCTTGGTAGCTTGGTCTAATGTTGTAGGTGTTCTGTAGGGTCTAGTGGCACAGCCTCCCCTATCACCCATGCTGGGCACTCCAGGTGCATCTTCTGTGTGGGCTGAGTACACACTCTCTTCTTGTAGTTGAGCCTTGATTGCTGTTGACAGGTAAATGGGAGGGATTTACTCAGGCCAGACAGCTAGAGGGACTGGCTGTGTCCACTGACCACCAACCTCTGCCCTCTATGGAGGATCAGCTATACAGGGGCAAGGTAGTGGTTGTCTGACGTGGTCTGTAGCTGTCCACTGGGTGTGCAAGCTCTGGGGTTTCCTGGGTAGTACAGGCCTAGGCCCGACCTGGACCTGAGAGTCGGGTGGGAAGGTAGAACACACTGGCCATTTCAATTTTCAGATGAGCTCAGTCAAGAAATAGGGAAGGCTCTAGGGAGAAGGTGAGATGGAACCACATGCTGAGACAGTCCATGTTTCCAGGAAGAAAGGGGCACTCGGGTAGAGGAGCCAGCACGTGCTAAGGCTCGGCAGCCCGAGGAGGCATGCTTGGAGGAGAGGAGGCTGTCCGTGGCGGGGAGATGAGCCCGAGAGGAGGCCAGGGGGCTGGTGCTGGTGATGGGTGCGGACGAGGCCCCCTGAGGTCTCCTGATTCTGCCTGGGCCTCTCCTCTCAGCATAAGCTGATGGAGCACAGTCCCACCCTTGTAACTTCCCAGAGGGGAAAGTGTAGCTCTAATTGCCAGAAACACAATATAAGCAAAATAACAGCCATGTTTCAATGCATCTCAGATACATACTATTTTCCACACCACTAAGACACACTGCCAATTAATGTATACCATGGCATTTATTTTAAGACCCATGTGAAAACCTGTGCGTCTTAAAGTTGCTGCTATGTGATCACAGGGTGGTATGGAACCCTTTACGTGTGCTGGACCCTGTACAATCTACTTCAGATATACTGTCTCATTGAATTCTTGCACCAGCCAATGAGCACAGAGAGATGGAGTAACTCTCCATCCAGCTGGTGTTGGGAGAGCCCGGGTTGAAACCCAGGCAGTCTTCTGAAGCATTGTCTTCCAGTAGGAAATGGAGTGTGAAATGTGGAAGCCCTGTGGAAATACAGGAAATCAGCCATGCAAATGGGAAGCACCGGCCTCTTCATCCACAGCGGAGACCCACACTGCTGCAATCCTGTAATCTGACCCCCAAGCCCCATCATTCTCTGCCTGCTCTGCCTATGCCAGCCCCTTGTCTTCTTGACCCTAGGGGTGTCTCCATGGTGAGGCAGACCTACCCTTCTCCCTTGGTTCTTGGAAAGCCATGAACCTTGAAGCCACAGACTTCTTGTGACCAAACGAGCATCTTGGGAACTTTCTGACTTTTTCAAAGGGATCTGACTTGTCATCTCCTCCTGCTGGGGGGTCCCCCTGTTACCCCTCACAGGCTTTACTGCCAATGCTCTGGAAATGGCTGAAACCAATGGGTTAACTTGCTTTGCCTATTAAATATTTACATAAACACGCTCGGGAAGGTGTGTGTAAGTTATCAATAATGCAAGGCCAGCCTAGGCTTGGTGAGAGCTAAGAGACCCAAATTGTATCATCATAATCCATTATTCACATATAATGCGTCTATTCTCCATTAGCGCAGGCAGGAAATGCCCCTGAGTGCTGGGCAGGGCTTTGGAAAGCGCAATAAATGGCGGGTAGACACATGGCGGGAGGGCGGCAGCTGTAGTTAAACAAGTGTAAATTAGCGCCCAGCCTCGCTCCCTGCCTGCATCCAATGCAGCAGCGTGGGCCTTGAAGGGAGGAGGTTACAGGCTGTGTGGACAGAACTCACCGTCACTCCCCAATGGCACAGAGGAGGAGCCAATCGCTGGCCACATGGGAGACCTCTCTTTCAGAACTTGCAGGACCAGGCTGGACTCTCAGCTGTGCCACTCACAGGTGACCTTGGGCTAGAGGGCAAAGGGCGGCTACTGTGTAAACTGCTTCATGCAGAGCCTTGGGGCCCATCTGTAAAATGGGGACAAGGGTTATCAACTCACAGTATTGTGCTGTGAAGGAAATTAAATAAGGAAGGAGAAGTGCCCTTAGAGAATGAAAAACCATTCCCTTCCCCTCTGGCAGCTTCTGCCTATGCACCAGTTTTATAGAACCTAAGGCTCACCTAAGTTCATTGTATTAGCTGTGTAGCTTTGGACAAGTTACTAACCCTGTCTGATCCTCCATTTTCTTATATGAATATGAAGATACTAATAGCTACCGTAAAAAGCATATGAAATCTGTATATGATCGTGTACCTAAGAGGCAATAGGTGAGGTTGAATCCAACTTTTGAGCATTTAATAGCCATGAGACTCTGGGCAAGTTCTTTCTGTGCCTCAGTTTCCTCCTCTGCTAAATGGAGGATATGAATAGGGCCTGTCTTTTCACTGAATGAAACCCTGTTTTTGTTCTGTTGTGAGGGAGAGCTGTGCTCTGGGTCAGAGCTCCCTTAGGGTGAGTGCAGCAGCTGGACGTGCCGCTTGGGTTGGCTCCCTGCCAAGTGAGGAAGTCCGTACCCCACGGTAGGTTCCAATGCCGTCTTGCCTGTGGGTCGGCAGGAGGTAAGTGCTCAAAGGAAAACTTTAAAGAGGACACAGATGCTTAGATTTGACAAAAGAGGTTCTAATAGAATGTTACTACTGAAATCTCTAAATGCTCTTTAGTCCTGGGTCCTTTATCCATGACATACATTGGGCCTAGCCAATAAACATTCATTCATTCAACAAATAGGTATTGAGTGCTAGTATGTGCGCTGCACTTCTAGGCAGTGGAGAGAACACATCTGACATAGTCCCAATCCTTATGGAGCATGCAGTTTAGTGACTATAATGATAAAACCAATATCAATACTAATAATAATAATAATATAGCTTTCATTTACAGAGTACATTGCGATGTGCCAGAGTATGAACCAAATGTTTTACATATTGTACCTTAGTTAATCCTCACAACATTCCTATGAGGTTAATATCCTAATTTTATAAATAAGGCACTTAAAGCACAGAGAGGTTATGTGATTTTCCTAAGGTCACAGAGCTTATATGTAGCAGTAGAGAAACTTCAATACAGATCTGACTAGTTCCACAGCTTCACTATCACTTTTTCCCTCAGAAGCAGCCTCTGAAAAAGGAGAGTTCCCTGGGATACCTGGCACCTTCCAGAGGAAAAAGATACTGGTGAGGAAAGAAGAGAACAGCTGATTCTGAACTCCCTCCTTCAGAGCCTCAGTGTGGAGAAATTCTGACCCGGCACAGATGTTAGAGCCCTGGATGTGGTGAGCAGTCATAAGTCCCAGCTCAGCATGCAGGAGGCGGTGACTGTGAACAAGGGCCAGCCCAGGGCTTGTTTGGGCAATGGCCCAAGTTGGTAGAGCGACATCTTTACTGTCTGATTAATAGGTCCCTGGGGACAGCAGGCATCTGAGGCAGCTCCGAGGTTATGGGCTTGAGGACCAGGAGAAATAAATAGCTTTCAAGCGCCCCAGCCTGGTGGGAGGAAGATGCGGAGTCAGGACTCATATAGCCAAGTCCTCTAGGGCTGTATGAGGCAAGCAGGCAGGCCTGGGTGTCCCTGGAGCCCGGCAGGGACAATGCTAATGACCTGGGGATGAGAGAGACACAAATCTCTCCCTCAGCCCCTGTCCTGGGCAAACAGCTCTGAGAAACTCAGCCTCGTGGAAGGAGGCAGGGACCTCACGGGACGGGGCTGAGGCCTGGGCTTGGGCCGCTTCTCTCTGGCTCCTGAGAATGCAAGGGGCCGGGAACAGGACCTGGGACCCTGACAGTCAGCTCTGCAGCCAGCTTGCTCTGTCAGTCAGGGTTTCCCCGGAGAAGCAGGTCTGCGAGGAGTGCTCTTAGGGCTTTGTCCTGGCAATGAGGCCTTTGTGGTTCTGGGAGCTGGTGGGCAGGGATGTCAGTCCAGATCTCTGTGTCTGCTCAAGACCTGAGTCAGTAGGGCTTGTTGGGAGGGGAAGTGGACGTGGAGAGGAGGTGAATGGGGACAGGGTAGAACCTGAAAGGATGACTTTGGACCCACAAAGACACACTGGGGCCCACATCTGTTGCTCACTTGGACCTGGTTGGTCTTCCTCCACCTCTAACAGTCCAACTGATGCTATGAATGAGCCGATGATACTGTGTCAATAACATGGTGATGATATGTGTGATCAGCAGAGCTGGCCTACTTCATCAGGACGCTGCACACAAACCTGGTCCAGAGTTCAGAGAAGCTGAAGAAGGAAATCCAGGGGGTACGGAGTTGCCACATGTCTATCTGCTGGCCCAAGCCAACAGGTCAGCCAGCAGGTAGACAACAGATGCATGAGCCACGCCACTGCCTGATCCCACATGGACCTGACTGCACAGGTGGCTGCTGTCCACTGCCACCTTCCAGATCTCATGCAAGAGTCTCTTGTGGTCGCCCCTAACCCAGAACCATGTGGAAAAGGGAATTCTGGGAAGTATAGTTTCAACTTTGCTAGGCTGACATAGTACAAACTCTCCACACTCACTGGGTGACTTTGGCCACATCCTTATCCCTTCTGAGTCTCAGTTTCTTCATCCGTAAAATGGAGGGATGGACTTCTCAGTGCTTCCTATTTTAACACGCACACACACACACACACCCAAAACCAAAAACAAAAAAGCAAAGAAAGAAAGAGGCAAAGATGCACAGATTCTCTCTTCTCCCCTTTGCGTGCCCATGGAGGTGAGGTCGCTTTGATATTAATCTGCAGATCCCCAGAACTCCGAGGCCCCAGGTGTGAGCACTTGGGCAGATCATCTTGCAGACCCCACCTTCCGCTGATGGTAGAAATGTGGTGGCTCTGCCAGTCCAGCGACCTGAGCCCTAGCTTGGCTGGGAGACTGAGCAAGCTGCCAAGTTTCTCTGAACCTCAGTTTCTTTCCCTGTATAATAGGGAGAATTCTTTTTCTCCTTTCAGGTGACCATCACAGATGTTGGGGACTGCGGCAGGGCTCAGAGTGCATGACAGGTTTCTTAGATGGTGACTGAGAGCTGGCTCTGTGGGAACTAAGACGCAGTGCTGAGCACAGGGAGATGGTTAAGTGCAGTCTCCTCTTCTAAGGAGCTCTCTATCCTATGAGGGGACAAAGGGTCAGGCTATGGAAGCCGTTGACACAAAATGTGGTGGGGCTCTGAGGGAGGAGATGAAGGCTTGTAGAAAGGGAGCATGTGAATGGAGCCCCGAGGAATGGCTAGCACTGTGATTAGCCTAGATGGAGGGGAAGAGCCCTCTGGGAGAGAAGAAGAGAATGGGAGGGCCAAGACCTGCATCTGGGAGGGCACAGGAGGTGTGCGTGTGGTGAGTGTCAGGGAAGGAGTGTGATGTTGTGGTAAGGAGAGGAAGGGGTGAGGTAGAAAAGGAACGTGGACTAGCTTGCAGAGCCTTGAATGGACGCTGAAGATGTCCACCCAGCATTCCCCGAAATAGCAAGTAGTGGGAAGTAACCCAAAATGAGGCACTAGTGATCCCCTTGGCCTCCAGACTTCTGGGGTCTTTTCACATCTAAAAATAATAACTCCAAACTTTTCCCCATAGTGAAGTCCCCCTCAATATCCCCATAGATTCCCTAGGGGGCGCTTACTATCCTTTTCTTTAGTCTACACTGTAAGTGGCCTCCGAATTCATTCTTGGACCCTGCAGCCCCCGCCCTCACTTGTTGACTGATTCACTCCAAGACGAACCCTGATTGACCGCTCTGCTCTGGGCCGCATCCCAGGCTGCTGGGGGAGCAGGCTTGCATCAGTGGTTTACAGGACGATTGATCCTAGGGCATTTATTGGTACCCAGCTCACAAGAGGGTAGAAATATTTATATCTGGGAAATTAGCAGACCAATCAGTGGTCCTTAACCATCTATCAGCACCCAACAGATTGGAGCACAGTGCAATCCACAGTCTGCAAGTGACAGGGCCCTAAGTTCTCGGCCTTGCTGCTGGCATCTCTCTCTTCCCATAAATTCCCCATACATTCCCATCTCTTCCAGATCCTTTGGGAAACTCCAAATTCCAGGCATAATTCCACTCTCGGCTTTACTATCTCTGTCTCTACCGTGCCCTGGGGTGGGGCCCTCAGAATTCACCAAGTTATTTCCCTTTCTCTCCACAAAGGCAGTGACAGATAGGCTAGCTTTAAATAGATTTTATTTTCTGCTATGCGAGTTGGATTGAAAAGGTGGTTGTGCAGATATTAAAAGTGATAATTGGGATGCCTAAGACAATATGGAGAATGCTTATAGGTTACGTGCTAAGATCCTGCACTCTCGGTTCTGGGAATCAGTTCTACAGAAACATTGGCACAGATGTACGAATGTACAGGCACGGTGGCACCAAGCACTACTTGTGATAAACATTGGAAACACCCTAATTGCCTGGCAATGGAGGGATAAGTAAAATAAGCAATGAGATGATATAGCTGATAAAAAGGCAGAAGTCTCTATGTATACTGAGATGAAAATATGTCCAGAACATTGTAAAATGAATAAGTTACAAAACAGGATCTACACATATTTTTTTGTAATGAAGTTTGGAAGTGTCCATATACGTATGTGTGTGTTTATAGACATAGAAAAATATAAGGAAGGATAAACCTTAAATTGTTAATAGTGTCAGTCTTAGAGGATGGGTGTTTATGTGTGGGGGTAATTTTCGCGTTTTATGTCGTGTCTCTCTGTATTGTTTGAATGTCTTACTCTGTGCATTGCTCATATAATAAAAAAAAACAATGACTTTGACAAAGAAAAAATGCTTACAACACAATGGCCAATGCAAAGGGCAGGAGGTAAAATCGTTTACAAACAGTGGGTACCATTCTGGAGACACCAGCCTCTGAGTGGAGGGGGACGGGATAAGGAGGCGGGGACTGGTGGTTAGGCCCGGGTCCAGGGAGGGGCGGGGCAGGGCTGAGACCCGGGCTTCTCAAATCGCAAATTCCTCTCCGCACCTTCTTCATTACACCCCAGCCCATGTTCTCGTCACTTGCAAGTGGCAGTGGGTATCAACTATTCAATTATTTTCAAATAGTTGAGCTCAGGTCTGGATTGAATAAATCACATTGATGCCAATTTCCAGGGAAGTCCTTTCATATTTTATGACCCGTCCCCCACGCCGCTCTCCCCCCTCCCCTCCCCGTGTGCCTGTTAATGAACATGGAGACGGAGAACGCTGTTCAGACGTCCCTACTGCTAAGCCCTAAATGGAGAAGGTGCTGCTGAAAGCAACGTGGTTCTGGGTTTTTTTTTTTCCCTTTCCCTCCTCACAGTCCTGCAGAAATTGATATTCAGGCAGGATTATGCTTTGTTTAAAGCTCAGCCCTGGCTTCTGAAAGAATACATTATCCAGATCGGTGCGTGTGGTTGGAATTCTGCAAAACTCCGTTGTGTCACACGTGGCTTGCCAATGAGGTGTCCAGCCGGGTCTCACGCGGCATAAATGTCCAGGATCAGAGAGTATAATCGTGGAAAACCATCCACTAGGGAGTGTTTCCGGAGTCAGCAATTTACCCTGCCGCCGGTGGGGGGTAGGCCCACCAGGTCCTTCTGCCGCCATCAGGGTCACCCAAAATGCCACCTAATTCCCAGTCCTGGGGACAGGCACTGCTCCTCCCTCCTTTCCAGTTCCATTAGAATTAGGATTTGTTCAAAGAACTGACTGAACATGAATATGGAGACCAATGTGGTGGTGGTGGTGGTGGTTGTTTTTAATGTAAACAAGTTTTAAGGGAAGCAAGTCTGATCTGAAATGTGAAACTTGCCCTTCTGGAACTGAGAAAGGACTGGACTTGGCTGTGTGCGTTTCTGCGGCTCAATCGGTCTTGAATCTTTTCAGTGACTAGGGCACAGAGGGAACAACTCATTGGAGATAATTTGGGAGCCACTGCCGTCCCACTTGCTCTTTTAATGTTGAAGTTTTAATGATTTAGGAACCAAAAGAATAACTAAGGAGCCCAGCAGTCATTATCTCAAATAATGAGACTTTTTAATGCAAAATCAATGTTTGTTATAATGAAAATAGATTCCTCAGCTCCTGCAGGGCCAAATGTACAAATCTTTTCTGCTGTTAAATAAAATGTGACGGCTCATTTTCAGGAGGATGGGGAGCATTTTTATTCAAGAGTAAAAATAAAATGTCAGAACTTATTTACTTTTATTAAGTGCTCATTCCCAATCAGATACTCTAATCAATAGCTAATTGGATGTGAGGAAGCGAAAATAATTTTTATGCCAAGTTGGGGAAGGGAAGGAAAGTAGAAGGAAAGAAGAGAGAGAGCAAGCCACATTGAACATTTTCAATTAAAACAGTAGCAAATTTTATTGAGCAGATGCATAGCACCAGGACTGTGCTAAATGCTTTGCCTGTGTTGCATCATCACAACTTCACAATAATCCTACGGCAAGGTCGCGCTTGTTGTCCCTGCATACAGATGGCAAATCTGAGGCTTAAAGAAGATAATAACCTAGAGTTGTCTCACGTTTATTGCACAGTGGAGCCAGGCCTGAAAGCCAGGTTTGCCTGACCCCTAAGCCCTAGGTCTTAATTATTCTACTTGTCTGTCCTCTCTATCCTTTTAGAAAATGTCTCTTATTTTATATTTTTAAAATGAGTTTTTCTCGCAAAGTTAACTTTACCAATAACAAGTTTTACTCCTATGAGCACTGACACTGTAAACTTAAAAGAGTTTTGGAAGGTAGAAGTTTTTCTCAAATATATCACATATTTCTTAGTCTTGGGAAACAGAGTACATTGAACATAATTTAACTTCTTTTTAGTGACTCAGAACTGGTTTCCAGGCGCAGGTTTGATACAAGGAATCTATAGGCTAAGAGGGGGAAACAGCATGAGAAATGAGATGCCATCCTGGCTGTAATGCCTGCTGCTGTGTAAACTTTGGGCAAGCCTCCTGCTCTCTCTGTGAGAAGAAGGACCTTGCAATGCTTTATGATTTTAAGTTACAGAGAGATGGATTACATCAATTTAGGGAAGAACCTTCTAAGCATTACAGTTATCTGAAAAATGTCTGCGCTGCCTCAGGAGGGAAAGAATGTCCCATTCCTGAAGGCGTTCAATCAAGACCAATTGTGGAGATGATTTAGGCGATAAGGAACTAGATTAGCTATCTTTTTTCTGTAAAAGACCAGTAGGTCCTATTTTAGATGTTGTAGGTCATACATAGCCTCTCTCCCAACTACTCAACTTGCAGAGCAAAAGCAGCCAGAGGCAGAATATAAACTAGTGAGTGTGACTGTGTTTCAATAAAACTTTATTTATAAACAGATGGAAGGCCAGAGCAGGTCATGATTTGCAAACCCTGTTCTAGGCTCTTCTAATTAGAAACTTTATAATTCTTTTCTTGTCCCTCTAGTCACTGTGCTGTGCTGATCACCACCACCAGGGCCTGCCATAATAATAATGAGTTAAATCTTACATGATTCTTACCATGTACCAGGCACCTTTCCAAGCTCTTTATATACATTAATTCCTTTAATGCTCACAACAATCTCAGAGTGGGTACCCATAGTATTATTATAAGGCTACTGAGGCCCAGGGAAGTTGAGTATTTCACACAGGTTCTTGCAGCTTGTAAGAGGTGGGGCTGGCTGCAAACCAGGCAGTGTGGCTTCAGGGTCTTTGCTGCCAACCACCGTGTGACCAGCCATTTTCTACATCACCTTTCTGCTTCTCATAAAACCGCACAGGCCACCCTTTACAGCTGTCAGCTATGCGACCTCAGGCAAGTCACCTAGCCTCTCTGCACTGTGGCTTCCTTGCCGGGCAATGGGAACAACGATATTGTTCACACAGGGCTTTTGTGAGGCTGCACGGGATTGTGAAAACTCTTTATTTAGGGCCTGGAACGCAGCAGGTACTCGGAGAGTGCTTTCTGCTGCTTTGCCCTGAGCCATTTCTGGAGAATCTATGGACTGGGGAGAAACAAAGAGTGTACCTTGTCCTAGGAAACCAAGTGACAAGTTCCCACTGTCTCCTATAGGCCTGCTTTCTTCCTTCCTTTCTTTCTTTTCTTTTCTTTCTTTCTTTCTTTCTTTCTTTATTTCTTTCTTTCTTTCTTTCTTTCTTTCTTTCTTTCTTTTCTTTTTTTCTCTTTCTCTCTTTCTTTCCCTCTAAGAGTTTTTGTAAAATTGTGTTTTTCCTGCAAAAGAGTGCTCTAGACCTCATTGCTAGGTGGCTGGTCTGAATTTACACCCTTGGCACGGGGTCTGAATCTCTCTGAAGGTGCTTTCTATGACCCTTGTAGGGTCTGAGCTGGGAACTCTGACCCCAGATTTTGGCCAGTGAAGCCACCAACTCTGGTCACTTCAGCTGGAGCCAGAAAAACATGGGGACCAGCCCTTTGGCCATCACACCAAGAGATAAGGAACATGATGCACTTATATCCTGGCTTGCTCTGCATTCATTCCAACTGTCTTTGTTGAAATAGATCAAGGGCTCACATTATGTCAGGCCCTGTGCTCAAGATTTTTCATACATTATCTCATTTTAACCTTCCAACGACTCCGTAAAGCCATTTCAATTATTCCCATTTTGCAAAGGAAGAAACTGAGGCTCAGCGATATTAAGATGCTTGCCCATGATCACCATTAAGTGGTGGGGCCACGATTTAGGCCTAAGAAGCCTGAGTCTAAAGCCTGCACCTTAATCCCCTTAGTTTTATCTGTTGTGTCAGCAAATCCTGTTTGTTTCTGCCTGAAACCTGCTCCTTAAACCCAGCTTCTTACCACCACCACAGCCACATCTGCCAACTAGTCTGTCTGCTTTTATTCCTCCATCTCCTCACCATATTTTATTCTCAAAATAGTGGTCAGTGGGATCCTTTCTTTAAAAAAAACCCCCAACTCTATTGAGGTATAATTATCATAAATAAAATTCACTAATTTTAAGTATACAATTCAATGAATTTTGACAAATGTAAACAGTCAAGTTCACCACCACCTCTACAATCAAGATACAGATCATTTCTATGAGTGAGTGTCTTTAAAACAATTGTAAGTCAAATCATTCTTCTACTCAACCTGTTTTAAGAGTTCCCATCTCCCTTAAGGAAAAGTCCAAACTCTTACCATGTCCTGCAGTGCTATGGCAAAAGACAGGCTACCCATATGCTAAACCTTTCCTTTTCCTCCTGGCACAAAGGAAGACTGTGCTTCTTATTGTCTTTGCATCTAGGGGGTGAGGCACTTGACTCGCTCTGGCCCCTGGAGAGTGGACAGAAGTGATGTCCAACTCTTCTAGGCTTGGGGCCTAAAATTTCTAGAGACATGGCTACTGTTCCTCTCCTCCTGTTGCCAACTGGATGTGGAGGACCCCAAGCAGCACTCTGGGGCCTGGACGATCCAGGAGTCACTAGAAAGATGAGTCAGGGCCCCATCAGGCTGGGATGCGAGAAAAGGTACACACATCCTTAGTCTGTTTTGCTGCTGAGGTTTTGGAGGAGTTAGTAACCCAGCAGCGAGTGTTGACTCTGACCTATGCATACCTTCTGGTTGTTCTAGCCCCACCAAACCTCCACGCTCATCTCCCATTGCCCTCTCTTGAGTTGCCTCCTTTGTGGTCACACTTGTCCCCAGACAAGCTCCTGCCTCAGGGCCTTTGCACTTGCTCTTTGTGGGAGTCTGAATAATGGCCCTTCATGTCTTAATTCCTGGAATCCGTGAATGTCACCCTACATGGCAGAAGGGGCTTTGCAGGTGTGATTAAGTTAAGGATGTTGAAACAGATTATCCTGGATCATCTGGGTGGGTCATTGCCACTTGCCATTGTTCTTTCTTGTGTGTGTCCCCAGAACTGCTGAGTGGAAGCCATGCCCTCAGACCATACCCCTTTGATACTCCTCCTCCTTGTGGTTGTCTGTAGGCCCCTAGACTTCCCAACTCCTATTCTGTGAAGATTTGAATATCCTGGCCCACTGTTTCCCCAACACTGCCCGATCACAATTCTTGGTGATTGCGATGTGCAAAGAGATGGTCCTTCCGACAGCCTCCCTTCTCACTGCCCTGACCTCCTTTCTTCTATCTCATCACTGCTGTTCAGGCCCATGGTCATATGCGAGTGCTTACCTTTTACCATTATTGTATCCCCTCCAACATTGCAAGCATCTACTTTCTAAACGCTATCTTCCATTTGCCGCTCACTGTTTCTAGGTGGCCTCCAAGCGAGGGGAGGCAGAGGGTGGGTGGGGGGCAGCTTCTTCTGGCACAGAAGACTCAAGGGGGAAATCGAGGTTGAAGATTTTCAGGTTTGTGTTCACAAATGTCCTTGTCCCATATGTCAGGGTCCCACTCTTTACCTGTCACAGACTTTAAGGACACCTGTGAGACTATGCATTCATTTCCTTTGCAGCTCTTCCCCTTAATAATCAATTATTAAGTCAAATCCTGGGCTCAGTTTTCAGCCCTGCAGCACTAGAAGATAAATCTCCTTTGCAGATACCATGTGACCCTCTGGCTTTCAAAGCACACCTTAAGTTGTCAAGTTAGTTTCCCTGGACCCACCACTTTATTTTTGTAAGGTTCTCAAAGCTATCCACGGCAGCCAGCCCTCGCTGCAGTCTTCAGCATTTCCTCCAGACTGATCAAGCCTCAAAGCCACCGGGTATCCCAATCCCTCACGTTCTTCCCGCACCTTATCCCACTAACCACAGGTCAAAGTTTTGCGTTTGTGGAGCCCTGCATACCAGAGGTTATTGCCACTCCACAGTCCACAGGCACATCTGTCTTTAGACAGGCACCCCTGTCTTTAGGCGGATGGGCAACCCAGCTTCTAAATCCCATCTTGAAGGTCTGCTCTCTGGGACCTTGCCTAGTACCAACTACTTTCTCCCTGGTTTCCAGAAAACAGCCTGACACACGCTAATGGAGGGTGAGACCCCATGGCAGCAAGAGTGGTGGCAGAAGGGACAGGGGGGTGTGGTGAGGCAGGGCGAGAGGGAGAGCAGACAGGAAATACAGTACAGAGCTTCATAAAACCCTTTTGTAGCAAGTGCAGCTAGCTGATGGCTGGGTTCAGGTACATCTTGTGTATGAAACCACACCTGCTGGCAGAATAGACAGGTGAATCTCTAGTGATGGGGGAGGTCAGAGAGGGGATTTATCCTCAGGTTTCCTCCCATCTCCGAAGTTTGCCCCATGGGATGTCAACCCTCCTGCACTTCTGGGTGGTGTCACCTGCCCTGAAAAAACCAGAAACCATATCTTTGGTGTGATTTTTTTTTTTTTTGTTCTGGGTGCAGAAGTGGAGAGCAAACCCAGAGGATGCCTGACGCCCTATGATTTATGGGGCACCATGGTACATACCAGCAGCTGTGCCCGGCCTTATTACGCTTGTGGGACCAGGAGCCCTGGAGGGGCCTCTGGCTGCAGAGCAGCAAGGTCCCTGAGGTCGTGCTGGAGGGAAGCCCAGCTAGAGAGTGGGCCAATGCGCTGGCAGCTGAGGCAAAACAAGAAGTCAAAACACTAATTCAAAAGAATATATGCACCCCTGTGTTCACTGCAGCGTTCTTTACGGAAGTCAAGCTATGGATGCAACCCAAGTGCCCATCAACAGACGAGTGGGTAAAAAGAGCTATTGATATATATAAGTGGAATATTACTCAGACATAAAAAGAATGAAATCTTACTATTTGCCACAGCATGGATGGACGTGGAGAATATTATGCTCAGAGAAATAAATCAGACAAAGAAAGACAGACACCATATGATTTCACTTATATGTGGGATCTAAAGGACAAAATAAATGAACAAACAAAATTGAAACAGATTCATGACTCCAAGAGTGGACTAGTGGTTGCCAGATGGGAGGGGGTTGGAGACTGGGTGAAAAAGGTAAAGGGATTAAGAAGTACAAATAGGCAGTTACAAAATAGTCATGGGATGTAAAGTCCAGCGTAGGGAACGTAATCAATAGTATTGTAATAAGTATGGGGGGGACACTTTGTAAAGTATATGATTGTGTAATCACGATGCTATACACCTGAAACTAACACAAAATAATATTAAATATAAACTAATTGAAAAAATAAAAGAAGCCAAGGATGCTAGAGATTGCACGGTCAAGAGAATTTGAGGTCACATAGGAGGTTCTGAGACACCTGAGAAACAGTCAGATTACACCATCCGGTGGCTCAGAACCCTCATGGCTTCTCACCTCCCAGGGGCCCACAGATCCTGCCCAATCTGCCCCCACCCCTTCTACTCCCCACAAGGCTCATTGGCACCGAGCTCCCTGCTTTACCTCAAACCCACCGTGCCCTCCCTCCTTCTTGGTGCCAGTTTTTCGCCACTGAAAGAACTTCCCTCCCATACCTGCCTGCCTGTCTCCTTAATTCCCTCTGAGTCTCTCGTCAGATGTCACTTTATCCATGAGGGCTTCTCTGGCCACCTTATACAAAAGAGCACTTTATTCCCCGTCCCCAGCCCTGCATGCTTTCCCTCTCCCCTGCCACTTGTCCCGACCTCTTCTACATTCAGTTGGCCGTTTCTTGTTTGTCGTCCCTGAACCAGGATGTAAGCTCTGTGAGGGCAGGGCGTTGTCCGTTAGCCCCACACCTGTAATAGAGCTTGGCACCCAGCAGTTGCTCCATAAATCTTTCGTGGAACGAATGAATGATTAAATGAATGACTACTACATGATCTTCATTCCCCAGCCATGACTGATAAACCAGAAAATACTCCTGATCTAAGCTGGGTCGATCAGATTTTCCCTATGGATAATTTGGAACTGCGCTTGAGAGCTGGTGGGGTTCTGCGAGGGGCAGGAATTTAGACCTGTGGACTCAGGGCCTGCAGCCTGGCACTTCCCACTTCGGGCCAAAGGAGCGGGAGGAGCTGATGTGCAGAGAGAGGAGACTAAGGAGCCTTGCAGAGAGACCACGTTAGCCCTCTTTCCCCTCTGGGGTCCAGAAGATGTCCCAGGACCTTATAGTAAATTCTTTTTTTTCTGCTTAACTGGAGTGTTTTGTTTTTATTTGCAATTAAAGTCTACAATCAGCACTACCAGTGATTGATCATTTCTACGTGTATTGGGAGCTGCGCTGAACCTCGTCGTACTGTGTGGGAGCTGAGCAGGCCCCCTCCTGCAGGTGCGGGCCTTGCGGAGCCACTGGGTCACACACAGCGCCGTGGTTAGCACACAGACCTCGATGCAGGGGAGTCTTCCCTGCCAATTTCCAATGCAGCTGCTCTGAGGCTGCCCTGAGGTTTTTTTCCTGTCACCCAGGGGGTGTCCCAGCTGCCCCAGAGCCCCAGGCCTCTCCTTCTCACCCTGGCACATGGCACTACCCCCACCCCAGCTGTCACTACAGGCTCCCTGCTCCTGTCACCTCTGTGCCTGAGGCTCCAGGTCTCAGCAAGGCTCTGGGTCGGGCCTCATCACTCCTCTCGACCCTGCGCAGGCTCACCCAGCATCGGGCTCCTTCTCTCTCTGCCTCCTGAACCCCACCGTCCCCTCCCCCAGACCTGACCCCAGAGCATGGAATCTATTGTCCTCCCCATCCCAGCCAAACCCCGCGACCTGACAGCTCTCCATTATGGATGCACATTTACAAACAGCTCATTTACATAGAGCACAAGGGAATAGCTTCTGTCTTCAGAAAACAGGAGACACCCGGTCACCTAGACAGGGTGGATCCTGAGATTAGAGAACCTCCTGCCCTTCCTCCCTCTCTCAGGCAACTCTGAACAGGCCAGCCGGCCAAGTGTGTGTGTGTTGGGAGGAGGGGGTGAAATTAGATTGAGCAAAAAGGAAACGAGGTGTTGGGCAGGAGGATGCTACTTAGTTGTCTGTATTTATTTATTTGATTTTTAGAGCAATATTTATTTATCTACATATGCGCCTGTGAGGCCTTTAGGGCCTGTATTTTCATTCTGCCCAGCCCTCACTGCTACCCTGTCCCCACCCCCACGTCCCTCTTCACACACTCCCAACACCTTCTAGCTTAGCTTTTCTTTCTAAGTCTGTCTACCATGATGCAGAAAGGCAGGGTGTGTTGTGGAAAAGAGGAGGGACTTAGGCGTCAAGAAGCCCCCTATTTGAATCCTAGCTCCATGTTTGACAAAGGACTCCTTCGAGACCTCAGTTTCCTTGCTGGTAAAATGGGGATAATAATTTCAACTCCATTGAGTGGGCTTGAGGATGGAAAGAGCCCACTCGATGCAGGCAAGGTACTTTGTGCCATGCTGGGTAGAAGTTGAGGATCTGTATGTGGTATCCGTACTGTTAAGGTTTAGGAAACAGAAAAACTCAATACCACATGGCCTCCTCCCCGCCTTCCAGGAGACCCCATCTCTTGTTCTGACCCAGGCACATACAGATACCCACCCCATCCCAGCTGCAGGCAGAGGTCACAGCCATTCCTTCCCTTGCTTTTTAGTTCACATTCTTCTCTGGAAATGGCCCATCTCTTCTTTTTCTCTTCTTTAAAGGTCCTTTTCCCCCCATCCTTCCTAAGAAGATGACGGGCATGGACCATGGAGGGGTGAGGGGAAGGCAGGGTCGAGACCTGATGGTGCAGTAGGGCCAAACGGGTGCGGCCACGAGCCAGGAGTTAGGCTAAGCCCTGCGCACCCGCTACCTGATCCAATCGCCCACTCTGTGCACTCCTGGCGGGCATAGCCCACCAAGCCCTGAAAGTTCTCAGAAAGTGTCATCCTCCTTTTGTGACATCTGTCACAAGGATGTCAAGACTCCGTTTGCCTTCTCAGCGGGGTGCAGCTGGGAACATGTAGGAGGCACTCTGGGCTCAAGCGAGGCCTCAGGCGTGCTTCCTGGGGAAGCGAGGAGAACGGGCAAGGCACTCTGGGCAGGGAAACAGAAGTGCGACGTGAAACAACGTGGTAGGCAGATGGGTGTGACTGGAGCTTAGAGCAGGAGGCAGGGAGAGATGAGGGATGAAGCAGTTGAGAAAGGTGATGAATTAGAAGATGTGAAGCATTTGGAAACCGTTAACAAGTATTCAATAAATAGTAGCTGCCATTATTATTATTATTATTATTATTATTATTATTATTATTACTGGAGAGCTTCAATAAATGTTTCTTGGCTGACTGGCAGATGGCAAGGCCCATTAAGCTCCTGGTGTATACTGCTCAGTAAATCCCTAGTTGACTTATTGGTAGCTTGATCAATAATCAATTGACTCTGGGAGAGATCAGCCATAGCAGTGACAATGTGTCAGGATAAAGACATAAGCGGCAGTACAAATACCCTTCCCCAATTTCAAGTTCAAGTAAACTTCGCTTTTTACTTAGCCCCTTCTCTGAGGAAGTCCTCCTGCTTGCTCCAGGCCCAGCTGCAGCCTGTCCCTGGTCACTTTTGATTCCGGTGGCCTCTCTTTGTGGCACAGCTGTGTCCTTCCCTTATCTGTGTCCTGGAGAGGGGGCTGCCCCCAAGAGGAACAAGAGTTGCTGTGCAGAGGGAAGGCTTGTGCTCATCCCTTTGCGTGGAAGTCCTGGTGCCTCTATGCAGCACTGGGCGGAGGTTAAAGGGTTTCCCGTCCCTGGCGCACTCTATGGTGGCCAGGTAAGAGCAATACATTTGGGTGGGGGTGGCCTGAGCAACGGGGACTGGCTTCCTGTGTGCCTAGACAAGCTGTTACAAACTGCGTGAGGACTGGGGCTTCTCCTGCAGATTTGAGGGTTGTGGAAGAACAAAAGCGAGGCAAGGGATCCTTAAAAAGCACTTGAGGCCCATTGTCTTTATCCATCACCTCCTCCCCATCCCCACCCCAGTGACCTGGAGCATCCTCTAGGCAGCCCATCAGCAGGGAACCTCCTTCAGGAGAGAGACTCTGAGCTGTGTCCCGCTCCTGGCCCTGCCTCTGGGCTGGATGGCACCCTTCTCTGCGATGAGGGACATCTCTGTGGAGACTAGGGTTGGGGCCAGTGGTTTTCTTAAAGCAGAGCTCTCCTGTCCCATCAGTTTCCTGTGGGGAAGGGACCCCAGTGAGCTCTGGGTGCTTTGAAGACAGACATTTCCCCCCTCTATTACCATTTCTGGTCTCCTCTGCTCACTGTCCCAGGGGCTGCTCTGAACCGCGGGCCCTGTGGCTCTCCGACCAGAGCCAGGGCAGGCCCACCCCTCGTTTTCCACACTGCGCTCCCTTATTTTACAGGACGGAGGGGTCACCCTCCTACCACCCAGGCTTTTCTGCACAGGAGGAATTTCCATCTCCTTCTCTCCCTTCCCTCCACCCTCAGGACGCCTTCCTTGCTCCCCTCCACACCCCACCCCCCTTCATCCCCCAGAGCCTAATTGAAGAGGCTCCGCCTGGCAGAGAAGATGAAAGCTTTATCTTCCCAGTCCATCCCGAAGCGTGTTAAGATGATGGATGAGTTTCCAGACCTGCATGCTCCTCCCAGTAGCATTAACAAAATTGCTTTTCAGGATCCCAACTCCCATGTCAAGACTGGCTGCGGTGGAGACGGGAGACCCGAGCTTTGGCACTCGACGGTGAGCATTAAAATCATTTTAATGCTGCATTTAGGGTTTGCGTTCCTTGTGTGCGAGCCAGTCCCATCGCTGGCATCAGAATAAGATGAATGATGTTTGTTAAAAAGCTCTTTGGTGCAGCCTGATTGACCATTAGGAACACTCAGCTTGGAGCTGGGAAGCATGAGCCCAGCTTCTGGGTCTGAATGGGGCCCATCAGAGATGTTGCACTGTCAGCCCGACTGGGTCATGGCCAAGTCTTTTCCTCTAGGCCTCTCAAATCTCCCCTGGGCTTCTGCTGTCAAGAAGTCAGAGATAGAACATAGGATGAGAGTCTGGGATAGGATTCTCACCTCTGTAACCAGGTTGGTGATTGCACTTGGCAAACTCTTTCCCCCTTCACTATCGTCATCGTCATCTATGAAATAAGGGGGGTGGCTAGCTGTTAGGGGTTGAATTGTGTTCTCCCCTCAAATGCATATGTTGAAGTCTTAGATTCAACAGTATCTCACAATGGGGTCTTCTTGGGAAGGAAGGCTTTTGCAGAGGTAATCAAGTTAAAATGGGCTCATCTGAGTGGGCCCTCATGCAGCATGATTGGTGTCCTCATAAAATGGGGGTATTTGGACCAGGCACACAGGGAGAATGGCATGTGAAGGTGAAGGAAAGGACGTGATGCTTCTGCAAGCCAAGGATCACCAAGGATTGCCAGGAAACCACCAGAAGCTAGGAGAGAGGCACGCAACAGTCTTCACAGCACTCAGAAGGAGCCAACCCTGCTGACATCTTGATCTCAAACTTCCAGCCTCTGGACTGTGACAATAAACTTCTGTTGTTTAAGCCACTCTGTTTGTGATACTTTGTTACAGCAGTTTTCAGAAACCAATACACTAGTTACAGTGTCTCCTACTCTGATGCTCCCTGAGTCTGCAGTTGCTAGGATTCAGCCTTGGGTACCAGCTGGGGCAAGGGCTGCTGCAGAGGGTGAGGTGGGGGAGGGCAGTGAATCTGCTCTTTCCTGCTCCGGGACCTTGGAGCTGAAGCCACTGGCTGTCTTTGTTCCTGAAATTAAAGTGGTTAAAAAGACCCAGAAGCCCACAGGGAGCTGCTGGTTCTTTGGGAATAGCTGGGTGGAAGAGCAGCTGCTTTCCATGTACAGGAGCCCAGGCAGAGCTCTGGTGCTGAGTTTAGGGCCATCTGGGTCTCAGGATAGAGCACCTGGAACTTCCACCTGGAAATCAGAAGCAAGGAGCAGAGATGTCTGCTTCTGGACGGATGGGACAAAGTAGATACATTGGGCCAACCTCCTCTGCACCTCTCAGGTCAACTTGTTTTACCTCCAAATGAAAATTTTAAAAATTACATGAGAAATTATCCACTGGAAATAGATATTAGTGTGCATTACAGGGAAATAAAGTTAAACTCTGTGCACACCTGAATAAGGCCTGACCACCTCGCGCAGCCGCTTTGTTTACTGCACTATTAATTGTACTGACAACTCTGTTGCTGTGTGTAACATTACTGTGTGTAACATTACTGTCTGCCTCTACAGGCCAGGAAAACAGACACAGAGAAGTAAAGTGACTTGCTCACAGTTGCATGGATAGACAGGAAGTGGTATTGCATGGATTTGAACTTGGGGAGTCTGATTTCAGACTCCACAGTGCCCTGGGACGGGTATCTCAGGGACCTGGAACCTGGTAACACCAAATCTTGTCATAAGTGGCTGGGAGCTGGGGACCACAGAACAATCCAGAAAGAGCAAGGGACAATTATGAGGGTCTTTGAGGGTTTGAAAACTTACATTGGCTATAAGATACTGGTCCAATGTGCCCTGGTGATCCATAAACTGTGTTGGACGTGGGGCCACCTTGCTTACCCAACACATGTTTTGGTGGCTGAGCAGGGAGCATATGCCCTTTTGGTTCCTGGGAGGTGGTGTGGGTGGGTGGCAGCATCTGCTTTTGAGGACAAGAGAGCTGCCTGGTGAGTGAGTTCCCTGCTGCCCCTCCCCCACGTAGCAGGTAGCATCAGGTGTACCTGGCACAGCCAATGGGGAAGGCCAATCAGTGAGTGAGAAGAGCTGGGCTTCGATGGGGCCCGGATTGCACTTGCAATCAGGGCATTTCACACAGCAAATTGTGGTCATTTAGGCTTCTCGACGGCGGGCTTAATTTCAGGCCCAAGCGCAGAGGATATTCAGAGACACAATGAGGTAATTTCACATTTTAAAGTAGAGAATGCAGCGTAAATTAGTAGAAAAATCATGACACTTATAAGCCCGTTCTAAAGATGTATTGTTCCCTGTTCTTCTGAGAGAAAAAAAAAATCAGCTTCTATGAAGATTGAATTAACCACTGGAGGAGAATTCCTCAGACGGCCAATTCATAAGGAGAAATCTATTTTAAACTTGGTCAAAGGCTTTTGCAGAAAGTGGTGAGAAGAGAGTTCCCAAGGAAGGGCAGGTGCTCATGATGTAGTCTGCACACCTGGGCATGGAGGGCGGGGCCTGCTCATGGGCACCCTGGGCTGACACCCTGTGTGTATGGCCTTGAGTCGTCCAACTGCTGAGGTCATATGCCCCTCAGACAACAGGGAGCTCTCCTTTCATGTGTGGGGACCCTGGATTTACCATCTAGTGAAATTGTTAGGTTCACAGCTTTTGGAGTCAGGCTACTTGGATTCAAATATTAGCCCTCCTCCAATTAGCTCTGTGACCCTGAACAAGAACTTAACTTTCCATCCTCAGTCTCATCATCTGCAAATAGAGAAATAATAGCACCTATTTCATGGATCATTTGAGAGGAGATGCATATAAAGAGCCTGACATATGGGAAGCACTCAGATAGGGTAACTGTCTCAGTTTGGGCTCTTCCAGGAGAGGACCCTGAGACAGGATGTGAATATAAGGTGAAGGTAGTGGGGAGGGGACAGGAGATGCCCAAGGCAAAGTGGCTACCTCTGTGGGCAAGAGGACTTTAGTCCTACCAAGAAACTCTGGTAGCAGTGTAGAAATGCACCTTAGAGTTAGCGTACACAAAGTGTGAGGGGGCTGGGGTATGTGTATGCGTACATCAGATCCCAAAAGTCGTGGCTGGGCTGACCCAGCTGGTTGCACTGGGTTGGCCAAAAAGTTTCTTTAGGTTTTTTTCCCGTAAGATGGCTCTAGTAGTGTTTAGTTTTCTTTAACTTCATTCGAAACAATTTTGTTATATTATATTGTGACAGCTGTCATATTAGCGTGCATTAAAAAAAACCCCTTAAAATTGGTGAATTTTTGTGTAGCCATTTTAATGTTGAAGATGGAAGAAAATACACAACATTTTTGGCACATTGTGCTTTATTATTTCAAGAAAGCCAAAAACACAACTGAAATACACACGCACAAAAGATTTGTGCAGTGTATAGAGAAGGTGCTGTGACTGATGAACTGTATGTCAAAAGTGGTTTGTGGAGTCACATGCTGGAGATTTCGCTGGACGGTGCTCCACGGCCGGGTAGAGTAGTTGAAGTTGGTAGCGATGAAATTGAGATACCAGTTGAGAACAATCAACATTATCCCACATGGGAGTTAGCCAACATACTCAAAATATCCAAATTAATCAAGTTACTGGTGAAAATGAAAAGTATGTCTTTTATTTTACAGAAAAAAAAATACGAACTTTTTGTCCAACCCAATAATTTCCTGGTGTTTGTGGCCTCCCTCTACCCCAAAGTTGCCAGAGTGAGCTCCAGGGGTGGGAGAACGCCCCCAGGCAAGAAAAGGCCGGCCTGGGGCAGTCGGGGCAGGAGACACTGCTACTGGCATTGTCATTCCAGGCCCCAACCAAGAGCTCTTCCTTGCACTGCAGCATTTCTTCCTTGCAGACAGACAGGTGCTGTGCCAGCTGTCTACGTCATCCCAAGGAGACAGGAAGCTCTGCGTTCCAGCCTCAGCTCTTTCCCCAGCAAACTGTAAAGCCGAGCTCTGTCCCTCTCTCTGGGTCACGGTGTCCCCATGTATCAATATTTTGGGATGCCCTTTGAAGTCCTGCCTTGACCTGAAATAGTGGCTTAGATTATTAGTGTTTTCAACATTTCCATCTCGTGGCACATCTAAACAAATGACTAAAATTCTGCGGTGCACCCCAAAATATATTTTTTTGCATATCTGAAAGAAAAATAAGTATAATTTTGATTCACTCACACCGGATGACTATTGTTATGATGGCTGTTGTCATGCTCTGGCCAAATGGACAAGCTCCTGGTTTCCTGGAGCAGAGGGAAGCTGCTGGTACCAGGCCCGTGGAATGTCCCTGCTGGCTCAGCGCACCCACAATGCGGGGCCAGAAAGTGCCAGGGAGAGAGGGGTCCAAGCCATAGGCCTAATCTTCAGGGCCAAGATATCGGCATCCTGTTTTATTTTAGAAGTGACATCCATTTTAAGGTGAATCCATCAGAGAGCTGATGAATTTGTCGCCAAGTGGCAAACCATTGAGCATGAGACTCAACTCTGCATGGGGTGTGTCCCCACTTCTCTGAGTAGAACTGACCCTGCCTCCATCGCATCATTCAGGTTCAAAGAAACTCCCTGAGTCCCGATCAGCCTTTTTAATCCACTAAACTTTTCATGAAGAAACCCCGCATGCCAAAATATGTGTTAGCTTCTTTTTCTCACTTTTATGATGTTTCCGGGGTTTTTTTTTCCCCAGAAAAATCTATTTTACTGTTGATCAAAAGGCTTTTTGAGAGACCTGGGGGACAGCCCAAGAAGTCAGTTCTGGAAGAAACCAAATGCCAGTTCCTGGAGCTGGTCCCCAGACTGGAAAGTAGAGTGCAGAGGCTGCCCGCTGTCCAGGGTGTGGGACCCTCCCCATTGCCACCTGAACCATCCATCCCCCAGGCCGGTAGCCTCTCAGGGCCTTGTCCCACCCCAGACTGCGGTGTCCCCAGCCCCCTTGACAAGTGATGGCATTGAAATGGCTGCCCTGAGAGGCAGCTTTCTACAAAGACAGAAATAATCAGGTTGAGCAAAGGGGAAAAAAGGGAAAATTGAGCATTATGAGGGTGATAATTCAGAAAGTGTCAGCTTCAGAATAATTGAATCCGATGACATTTTGTGCTACGGGAAACAATAGCAGCTAGCCCGCTGCCCGTCTGATTCATGTCTGGTTCATGTTTAACAAAACAAGGGCAAGGGTCACACAGCCACGAGCCCCATAAATAACCCGTTAATGGGATTTCCAAACAAGCTGTCCTCAGAGTGGCTTTCCGTCTCACTGAGAGAATATTAAAATGCAAATGGATTCGGGCTGTGTCTTCATAAACAACCGTGTTCATTTAACCTTCGACCTCTCCGCTTAACTGCCCATTCCAGCAATTTGTACGGGCTCCTCCGCCGTCAGCTCCTCGCGGTAATTCAGGGAAAGTGCATTAAAGGAAAGGGTTACAATTTGCGATGCTCAGTTAATCACGCTATTGAGATGTTTATGGACAGAATCTCACTCCTCCGCACACTTGTCTCAGGCCCTCTGCCCCCGCCGGCCCAAACGCCGCCCGTCGGTTCCTTTTGTTGTCGGAGAATCCGGTGAGGGTGCGAGCAGGCTGCCTTCCCAGCTGAGCAAGGGCCCCTCCTCGGGCCTCTAATCACCAGCCTGGTCTCCTTCCTTGGCTGCCGTTCTTCTTGGGGCCTGGCCAGAGATCTCCAGTTAAATGCTACTCCCAGCAGATGGTCTCAAGGCTTGGTTCTCCTTTGTAAAAATGGGCCAGGCTCTCTCCAGGCAAGTGTCTGTCACTTGGTCTCTTCCCGGGATTCCCCTGTCTGTTCCCCTCGGGCCTGCCCTGACCCCAGCCCTAGCACTGGCCCGGGAGAAGGCCCCTGCCTGACCAGCTTTCTGAGAGGCAGCTCGAATGTACGCGCCGCCCCCCACCCCCCGCCCCACACCCCGCCTTCTCCAGGCTTTCTCCTCAAGCCTTGACCTTCCATCTAGCCATGAGAAAGAAAACAAGGAAGAATGTGAGCCAGGGCCAGGGCCTCCATTCCAGGGGGTGAGACAGGCACTGTGTGGGATCACACAGATCACATGGGCACCGCTCTCTTCAGTTTACAGAGGACTTTTTCACATAGATGGCTTCAGCAGATGCGTTTGGCGTGGGGCACCTAGGGGGTTCAATCATGAGGTTTTGCCCTTCTCTTAGAGATGAAACAAAAGTAAACTCGGAGGAGCCAAGTGACTTGCCTGGGGTCACCCAGTGAGTGGAAGACAGAGTAAGCCACAGACGTGGCCTGGCCCTGCAGCCAGGAGCTCTTCGCAAGGTGGCTTTCTTCTGAGGAGCAGAGAGCGTCTGGGGGAGCCCGTACTGCAGCCTCTCTCCTCTCTTGGGCAGGCGGAGGGCAGAGGAGGTGAAGCTGTGCTGGGGAGGGCGTGGCGGGAGGGGGTCCATGTCATGTCCCGGCTGGAGGGATGGCATCCCACCCTAGAGCTGCGCTGCCCAATTCCAGCTGAATTTTGTGTGGTTCTCTGAGGTATCTCTTTCCTTCAGCTTTTTCTCCTCACCTTTACCAGGAAGGGAAGGGGAATGAATCCTCAATCATTTTTCCAGGTCACTAATGGGGGCTTGGGCCTCTCGGAACTGCCAGAACAAGAAATATCCAACTCTGCTTCATTCCCCTGCTTGATAAACTAAAATAAGCTTCTAGTTATAAATCTGTCTCTAGAGCTGCAGATGCAAGTCCATGAAGAGCTGGGCTGAGGCCGTGGCCACTCGGCTATGTGGGCCTGCGGGGAGGTGGCCCTTCCTCCCGCCCACCCCATCCCTTTCCCCCATTCCTCTTTTCTCCCTTTTCTGCCTCCTTCCCTTCCCCAGACTCAGGACCTGAGCCCTGGCACAGAGATGGGTGGAAGGGGGTCCCACGAGGAGAGGGAAGCCAAGAGTCCTGCAGCCCTGCCCCCCACATTTCCTGTTAGGTTTTCCTCACACACTTTCCTCTCCTGGATGGAAGTTCTCTCTTTCTCCTCCTCTCCCCATTTGCCTGTTTTGTTTCTGTTTCTCTCTCTGTCCTCTTTGTGTCTCATGGATGGTCTCTTGTTCTCTGTAATTTGGCCTCTTTCCTTTCAGTCTCTTATGTGTTTTCCTCTGTTTCTGCATCTTTGCACACTCTCTCCTTCCCTAATACCTCCCCAATCCATCTACTCTCTCCACTGGCCCACCCCACTCCAGTCCAGCTCCATCATCTTTTGCTGGGATCCCTGTAACTACCCCATGCTTGCTATTTGTCTCCAGTCTCACCCTATTCTCTACTCTCACAGCAGTGTATCTAAAATGTACGTTGGACCACGCCCTTCCCTGGCTGAAAAAATTTTAAGGCTTCCTACTGCCCTCAGGATTAATCCCAGACTCCTACTGAGACATGCCAGGCCCTGATCAGACCACGTCTCCAGACTTGTATCTCTTTCTTCCCCGGGCTCCACACTACAGTGTGCGTGTGTGGAGAGAAACACACACACAGAATGAGAACACAGAAGGAGTCACACTTACCTAGAGAAATAGAGACAGGGGTGATAGGAAGAGAAGCAGATGCTGTGTTGGAAGAGGAATGAGTCCTTCAGTCCTTAGCTCTCCCGGCCACTCGTCCCTTGCAGGACCAGGTCATATGTGCTGGGACTTTTCTACCCCCCGAGATTGTCTGATACTGGAACCTGCACTCCTAACCACCTTGACACCCTGACTGTCCTAGAGTGGTCTTAGGCAGGAAGGAGGACTTTCTGACTGTGCAAAGTGAGAGGAAGACAGGGGCACGGGGACACGGGCAAGTTTACAGGTGGATGCAGGATGTTGGTGACTCCACTTCTTGGTGAAGTGGGAGGTAAGGTCATTGTCTGTGGAGTGTGTAGGTCATTAAGGTAGGAGGAAAAGGGTGAAGACTTGGAGAGGTCTTAGGGGGTCAAATGACAAAAGTCAACCAGGCAAATACTGGAGGCCTATGGGGCAACAGCAGGGCCTCGGGGGATTGACCGTGAATTTGCAGCAGGGCCCCCCGTGTGGCTGGATGACTTCCTGCAGCAGTGTCTGGCAGTATAGGAGGTGGACAGTTGGATTGGCCCAGGAGTGGGTTTCTGTAAGGGTGTGATGGAAGGACGAGGGTCAAAAGAAGACTTTGACAAAAGAGTAGATAATGTAATAGACCATGGGATCTTGGTGGGATTGGGAAGGAAAGAAAGACAAGAAGGGCAGATGGGGAAAAGTTAATGGGGAAGCAAATGGTGGTGGTGTTAATGATACTGAAGCTCAGGCATTGTGAAATCAGGAAGGTGAGAGCCCGGAGGATCAGAGAGGGTAGGCAGGTTTGCCTGGTTCAGAGAAGTGCGGTTTGGATAATGGCATAGTACAAGGGTCATGGAGCAGTGTCTGTGGTGCAGTGCAAGGGATCACTGAAGCAAACAGCCCACTCACAGATTTGGTGGTTTACAACAATAATAATGTTTTCCCTTTCATGGCCATCATAGAAGCGCCAGTGGTCAAAATACAGTTCAGTCCCTTTGGACTTCTGACTGGAGTAAGAACCGTAAAAGGCATTTCAATGTACCTGTCCACATCCTCAGGAGGATTTTGTCTTCTCCACCTTCCAAAGAGCTGAGACAGAAGTACAACGTTCAATCCAAGCCCATCTGAGGGGATGATGAAATTTAGATTGAGTGAGAACATTACAAAAGGTGGCAAATCAGTAAAGTTGTCCAGGTTTACAGGGAGAAATATGTTTTCTACATTGAATGAGTGCAACAGGAGAAAGCAAATCGTACAACTGTTCATGTGGGCATTCACTCCAGCAAGGTGGCTATTACTAAACTAAAGCTGGACAAAGACTGCAAAAAGATCCCGGAAGGTAAAGCCAAATCTCACCAAGTAGGACAGAAAAAGGGCAAATACAAGAAGGAAACAATTGAGAAGATGCAGGAATAAAGTAATTTTATACACAACTTTCATCAAAAACTTAAAATTAAAAAAAAAAAACCCATCACCGATAACAGTTTATTATTGCTCCCAAGTCTAGAGTCAGCTGGAAAATTCTGCTGATCTTGGCCAGGCTTGGCTGATCTTGGCTGGGCTCACTCATGTATCTTAGGTCAGCTGGCATGTTGGTTGAAGCTGGCAGGTCTAAGATGGCTTCTCTCACAGGTCTTGGGTTTGACTGGTTGTTGACTAAGGTTTTGAGGGTGACCAGATATCGTGTCTCTCATTATCAATCTCAGGGCCAGACTGAGAATACGTACATCACCTCTTCTGCATTCTACTAGTCAAAGGGAGTCATAAGGCCAGCCCAAAATCAAGGAATAGGGAAACTGGTTCCTTTTCTTTATGGGAAGAGCTGAAAAGTACTGTTGCCATTTTTCAATCTGGCACAGGGAAGGCCCTGAGAGTTCAAGGGGTTAGATCATCAGTTCCAACACTGAGTTCTTCCAGGATGTAGACCAAGATCTGGTTCTAAGTTCTTCAGAGAGTGAATGGGGGTGACACAGAGCACTGTAGATGACGGTGTCAGGAAGAATGGAGGTGGCTCAGGCCCTCAGAGGAGTGGCTGTGCGTGTGCATATGTGTTGGGAGGGGGGATGAAGTGTAGGGAATAGAAAAGATGTCAAGCTCTGATGGGATGAGGGGTTGGCAGTACAATCTTGGGAAAGAGTTCCTGGTACTTTGCAGAATCACATTAGCATTTCTGTACCTTTCTTTTCTCTGACCCACCCCCACTGCTGGTAACTGACAGAAGGTCACTGGTCCATCAAGACGCTGCCCAGGGGAAGGTTGCTACATCAGCTCTTTCTTATTGACTGGGCTGTCTTCACTTTCTTTCACTCAACAAGTAATTATTGAGCATCAGTCATGTGCCAGGTTCTGTGTGGGGACAGGAAAGAAGACACCGTCCCTGCCCTTGGGGAACTCAAATCTAGGCATTACAGCTAAGGTGTGTCTACAACATGAGCTCACATGTATACATATATAAATACACTACTTCCCTGGCACCCACACATGCTTTATGAATTATAATATTTATATTTGTTAACTAAAAAACAAAACTTAAAAATAGTTCTGATCATTTATCTTTGTATTCCAATCTCCAAGTCAGATTTTCTAGAATAAGGAACAATATTTTTAAAAGTAATCACAGAGTCTATTCAATGGTTTGTTTGAAACCCCCCATATTTAGTCTGACTCTTGAATATATTTCCATAAACAAAGAGAATGCCAGGAGATCTCTTTAAAAAATACAGAATAACAATAGCAGCAACAATAATAATAACTTCCCTATCTGTGGCATGCTGCAATTTCAAAAGTCAAACAGGCATGTTATGTCAGTTGTACTGTAAACAGCATCTCAAGGTTGGTCTCAGGGCCTCTGGGAGGTTTATGGGACCAAGTGTAGCTTTAGTCCTGCCCTAACTGAAGGGCAGGCTGGCAGGGTCTCCAGGTGCAAATCAACTTTGGAGGGTCAGGATAAGCCCTTCTAAAGGGAAGAGATACCTTCTCTGTCCCTTGTCCTGCTGCCCCTCCTTGGGCAGGGTGTAGGCTCCCAGCAGAAGACTACGGAGCCAGGGCCAGCACTGGGTTCCATGGCTCTTCATGGCCAAATTCATGCTGGTACCCATGCATAAGGTCCAGGAAGAGTCACTGCATCAAGGACTGTTGGAATTGGAAGGAACTTAAGAGACTTCTGGGCTTCAGTTAACATAAAATAGGGTTCCCATTCACACTGGCTTTAGGGTTATAGTGAAGTGGAAATACTATTGATTGGGACACCCTGGGGTTGATGCCCTATTGACACCATGGATGTGAGGTAGGTCTCAAGGCTGCCAGTCCCCACCTTCCCCAAGTGGGATCTACATGGACACCTGTGGCTCTGACCACCCAGTCCATGGTATTTTCTCCTTGCTTTATCTCTGGAGACTTTGGCCAGGCCTCTAACTCTGTGCTCTCCAGAGCTACCAGGGTCCTTTAAGCTTTCTCAACCCATGCTCCAAGGAACTGAAGATCACACCCACAGTTATGTCCTGAATTGGCTCAGATGCAGAGAACCTTCTTTCTGCCCCTCTGCTAACAGTGTCTGATCTTTTGCCTTGGGTGATGTCAAGTGCTGTGCTGGGTAGAGAGACAAACTGGACATATTCTCTGTCTGGGTGGAGCTCACAGTTTGCTCGGGGAGATAGACAAGACAATAGATGATCTTAATGCAAAGTGGTACAAAAGGAATCAGAGGAGGAAAGGACGTGGACCAAGAGCCTTTGCCCCCCTGGAGAAATCCGGGAGAGCCTCAGCTGAGTAGGAGTTCCCTTCAGCTGAGTACGAGGGGCATTGCAGGCAGGAGCTGCCTGTGCATCAGCAGGAGTGTGCAGACAGGGGTGGTGTGTTCAAGGAGAGGCCAGAACAGAAGATACACGAGGGAGGCATGACAAGAAATAAGACTAGGAAAAGGAGGTAAGGGATATAGCTGACAGAGGACCATGATGGTATTTCCTAAGGAGTCCAGGCTTTTTCCTGGGGGTCACAGGTAGCCATTGACAGAATTCTAGAGAGCACCCAGCATGTTCCAGGCTAAGTTAAAGCACAGGCATATTTGCTAGGCCTGTTTGCCACCCAAGCAGCTGAGTCAAAGAGTGAAGGTGGCATTTTCTATTGCCGAGTTGTGTGGCTAGCAGGCATGACCCACTAAACCCCATTTCCTCCCCAATCCATATGCTCTCTCTGGCCTCTCCAGCACTTCTCAAGCTTCCTCTCATCTCTTATCCCCCAGCCTGCCCCTTCTTGCAGGCTCGAGGATGGTATTAAGCTCTAGGATGTCTATCTCACCTATCATTTGGTAATAACAAAGAATGGAGTGTTCAAGGATTTGTTTGATAAGCCATATCAAAATCTCTTCTTGAAATGGCTACAAAAGACCCTGAGTCTCAGGGTTAGGGGTCATTCCAGTCACCAATCCAGATACTGTAGAAACAGCGACAAGTGTAGTTCCTCTCAGGTATCCATCACTTAGTGGGGGACAGACAAGGACATGTAACTTTATCCCATGTTGCAGGACCTTTGATAGAGGGAAGCAGAGGGGGCTTTGGGAGCTCCATAAAAGAAACCTAACTCAGCCTAGGGTGCAGGGACATTCTAGGAGGCATCTTAGATCAGGTGCCCTAGAGACAGACTCTGAGCAGGAGATATGAGTGGGGACGGTTTCCAGGGCAGTGTTCCTGGGAGCCATACCTGTTGGGCCTTTATGCCTCACATCGACCAGTCACTGGCTGTGGGCTGCACCAGAGAGGGGCCACCTGCGAGCAGCCGATGCTCCTGCTCCGGGTCATTGGGGAATAAGTGCCTGATCCTGAAAGGGGTGCTGGCAGGTGCATCATGGGAGGCCTCCCAGATGTTGATGCCGATGCCCAGACTTGAAGAGAGCAGGGGTGATTCAGGTGAGGTGGGTGAAGGAGCAGAAATAGCATGTGCAAGGCCCAGAGGCTTCTGCTCTTTAGAAAGGAGCAAGTAATGGGGCTCCAGAGCTCAGAGGGGAGGGTAAAAGAAGAGGCTGGGTAAGTAAGGGCAAAACCAGGTTCAGGAGCTTGAACTGGTCACAATGGCAATGAGCAGATGCAGAAGGGTTATGATGTCATTTGTCCTCTAGATTCACTCCAGTTGTATAATGAAGGGGGCAGGATCAATGGGGAGCAGAATAGTTAGGTGGTTTTGAAGTAAGTCCTTAACTTGTGAGCATCGGCAATATGGTAAGAGAGAGGGGTTAGGAAATATTCAAGGGGTAAAATTGATCAGTTAGTGACTAATTGGATGTGGAGATAACTCTTCTAACATTATATATACTAACTTATTTATGGTTTACAATAACTCATGAGAGGGGAACTATTAGTATCCCCACATTGCAGATGAGGAAACAGACTCAGAGAAGTTAAGTAACTTGCTAAGCTCACATAGCCAGTAAGCGGCAGAAGCCTGCATTTAAACCTGGACTTGCTTGCCTCCAAGTTTCGGCCTCAGACAATTGGATGGATGATGGTATTGCTTAAGAGAACATGAGAAGAGAGCTGGTTTGGGAGGACAATGGTGACATTTTCTTTGGGCATGATGACCCTGTGCTCCCTAAGTCATCTGAACAGGGATGTAATTGGCTCTATGGGTCTAGGTCAGATGAGCATGGGGTGAAGTGGGACATCTGAAGGCCAGCAGCCTTTAGGTGACAAATGACGCTCTGGGGACGGCTGAATTTATCTGAGGAGAAGGCTTGTAGTGAGAAGAGAACACAGGATGGACGGGAGAGGCACGTGGAAGGTAAGAGAAAGGCAGAGGAAGAAATCCCTGTCCAGGAAACCAAGAGAGATTGGCCAGAGATTTTGAAGGAAACTCAGAAGTGTTGTCACGGAAGCCAGAGGAAGAGAATGTTTTAAGGTTAGAAGTGCCGGATGCTGCAGACCGGTCCACTAAGGAGAGGACTAGAAACTGTCCTCCATTCACTGAGGCAGAGACGGGACAAACACCTAGTGTCTTGGAGAAAATGGAAGACAAGCATAGATCTAAATGCCTTTCTCTTGGCAGGAGCAGAAGTGAAGGGCTTTCGGGACAAAGTACTGTCTCTTTGGAGATTGGAACAAATGCCTGCTTATCGTTTCCTCCCGGGACTTCCCTAGCATCTCTCTGCTGAGATAGAAATCTGAGGCTTGTCATCAAAAGTGGGAGACAGATCATGACAGCTTGTCCTCTGAAACCTGCCCGCTGCCTCCGCACCTGGAGAGCCCCCGGAGGCTCGGGGCACAGGCGGGCGGAGGAGCGGCCCCCCACCGCATCTGATCCACTCTGCTCCTGCGGGCAAACACCTGGAGCCCTGTTGGCAGGCCCAGGGCTGTCCTGGGACAAAGCCCCACATCTGACAGTGGTGTGTGGCTGCACGGTATCCAGCCCTCACGCTATGCATCCTGCCACTTGCAAACACATGTATATATGCACATGTGTGCACACATGGTGCACACATACGCACAGCCCCGGCTGCTGCATTCCATCACCCACTGTGTTGGGGAGGAAGTTGGGGTAGAAGAAACTGTGCTGCTTTAGGATCCAAGCTCTAAGACTTCATACTAACTAAGTGCGCTCACCTCATCTTTTTGCCTTTTTGTTTCCTCATTTGATAAAATGAGGATCCATTGTTTTTTTTTAGAGTGACTGATATGCCATGACTAGCAGTAACGCTACTAATTAAGTGTCATGGGCTACGCAATACTCTTTACACACGTTTTTCTCATTTACTCCTCAGCATGACCCCATGAGGTACGTTCAATTATTTTTCCCATCTCACAATGGGGCAAACGGAGGCTCCAGAAGATACGTGACTCTTGCTCCAAGGCTCACAGCTTGTAAGTGGCGAGGCTGGGATTTGAGTCCAGACAGGTGGGCTCTGAGCTCTTGGATATTTTCTTTCTCTATGATTTTTTTTGCCCAATCCATTCCTTGGGAGCAGGCACTCGGAGGCATCTTCTTATATTCCTTATTGCCTTATGTTACTCTTGCAAAGCCACACATTGGCTTTCCTTCCGCCGCATATTAAAAGCCAAGTGCCTTTGCTGGGCCTTCAAGGCCTCGTTTCTCACCCTCCCTGGCCCAGCCCTTGGAACCTAGCACCCGGTAAGGTGTGCAGTGTCACAACGTCCAGGAGGACGGTGGCGGGTCCTGGAGGGCAGGGCTCAGGGTGTCTCATCTCTGAGCACCTCCCCCAGCTCTGGCACCTTCTCTCCCACTCCCACTCCTCCCCAAATCCTGATTTCCAATAAATATTTGTGCAACAGAAGCTAACCATGAAAGTAGCAGCGGTAGTGAAAATACTAGGAAAAGTTAAATGGAGCAACTAACAAACCCCGACTGAGGGCCATCCATAAACCCAGCTGTGGTTGGCTCTTTGGGGCAAGAGAGAAGAAGACACTTTGTCTCTATTCTTAGGAGATGACAGGCTGTATGATATGCAGGAAACATGGAGGTATTAACAAATGCAGCCTTAATGTTACCTGGGGGTAATACCTTGACAAGGAAATAAGGAGAAATCAGGGCAGAATTCCTGGTGGGGGCGGGGGTGGTGTTGTCACTGAGGCTTTTAAGGACTGGGAAAGGAGAGGGCATTCTGAAACTTCGGAGAGTTTTGCCCATTAAAATGCTGTCATCACTCTGGTTCACACCCCACCCAGACCCCGTGTCCCCCACCCCTGGATCTCCAGGCCTCTGCCAGTCCCTGCAGCCTCGCCTCCCACCACTCCAGCAGGCGAGTCTTCCTATAGTTTCCTCATCATGTCTTTTTGCTCAATGGGTTGGTTATTGCCCCTGAGGATGGCAGGATGCCCCCCACCCCCTGCTGCCTGGCTAACTCCTAACAATCCTTTAGTTTCATCTAAACCCACCTCCTCCAGCCCCAGGCTGGTTCAGCCCCCCTGCTTGCTGTTCTCACTGCATCCTCTGCTTCCCCTAGCATAACACACACCAGCCTTGCTGGTTATGGCTTAGTTCGTTATCTGCCGGCCCTGCCAGCTGGCAAACTCAGGGAGGCCAGGGGCTGTGCTTGTCCAGTTTATTCCTGTAGACCCAAACACCTGCACTAGTAGGTGCTAAATAAATGTCTGCAGAATTAATGATTAAGTGCTTGATACATGGTAGCTAGTTGTCATCGCCTTCAATGTTCTTTCTGGCCATCACCTCGTCCTTTGCCATTGCCCTCTGCCTTATCTTCTGTGTCCTGGTTCCGGCCCCCAACCCAGGAGGGAAGAGTTGTGTTGGGGCCCCAGAGATGCTGGTGATGTCTGGAGAACAGGGCTATGAAAGCCACAATGGGCTTGATCTGGAGCGCTTGTCCCTGCTAATTATTACGGACAAGCCTCCTTATTGAACCTCGTCCTCTTATTGACATTCGGAGGCATGAGCCTAGGCTGTTGTTTTAAAGGCACTCATTAGCCACACAAATCAGTCCTGTTGACAGAGCGCCTTTGAATTAAGCATCTCGCCGTAGTCATTGGACAAGGAGCAATTTATAATGCCATTAGCAACGCTTTCGAAGGTTACAGGCATCAAAAATTGTTCAGCCGTAATTATTCTTAATGGATACAAGAAATAAACTGACGCAGGACAGCTTTTTCATTAGCCTTCAATCAAGGCTGATGGCTTTGAGAAATGTACAGTAAGTGCGTTTTGGGGAGAAATAATGATGTTACAGCACCTTTCCCAGGAAAATGCTCTTGGTACACAGCTTAACTTTTAATGGCCTTAATTTGGCATAATTAAAAAAAATTTGAATTTGTGTTTGAAGATCTTGAAATAAATTATTTGGTTCCCATTTTTAACCCTTGGGGGAACCGGCACTAAACAGCAGGGAGGGAGTGAGGGAGCCGGTCTCTGGGAATGGAAGAGCCAAATGGGGAGTTGGGGCTTGTAGGGCTGGGGCCTCCGGAAAGCCCACCTCATCTGCAGCTGTGAGAGCTGAACCCCCACCCCAGAGTTTTGAGTGACCTTGGAGAAGAGATTGGCTTTCTGAGTAACCAGAACCAAAGCGATTCAAGGGCAAGTCCCTATCTACAGAGCCCATTTACATCATCCAGGAAGTGGGGCTCATATATGGAGGGAAAAAAGAATCCCACCCCTTGGAGCGGGGCAGGCTAAGGAAATAGCAGACATGGGAATAAGCCCAGGTCCTGAGCTGTGGGACCTCAGGCAAGTGATGACATCTCTCTGAGCCTTGGTTTCTTCCTCTGTGAAATGAGAATACCTGAAAAGACAATATGTCCATATTGGAGGGCCATTGTGAGAGTTTGAAGAACATTCTGAGAATTAGTATGAAAGCTACTGCCCAGTGCCTGGCACATAGTAGATGTTCAATAAGTGTTCATTCCTGAGGTCAGGTTGGTCCACTTGCTGTGGTAGTCCCTCTTGGTCAACGCTAGGGTACCAAAAACACTGGAGGGGGACAATTATGTGTGGCCCCCAGATCAAAGAAAAAATTATTGACTTCTAAACTGCCTTTTAAATGTGGGTGGATCAGTTGAATGCTGGGTCTTTTTTGTATGCAAATTTGGGGTAGAGTGGAATTGTTGGGACAATGAAGGAGATGACACTAAGTAGAAGGGGCCAAGCACCTGCCTGTCTATCCTTCCTCAGGCAGGACTCAGTTTCTCCCACAAATAAATGCTAACCAAGTCCTTCAAGTCTATCAGATTGAAGATGGGACAAATCCTAACTTGCCTAGAGTGCTCATGTGTCTCGTGCAGGCCGGATTGTATCAAGAAGGCAGTGATACAAAGGTTTACCTGAGCCAGGCTGTACAAAAAGAATGAGACATGTTCACTGTCATAATCATAGCACTCAGTAGGCTTCCTCAGTGCCTCCCAGGACTTGCCAATGGCAGACACAGTGTGGCGCCTGCACCCAGGTCCACAGACCTGGTGTCTCACCTTGGCTCTCCACTGCCCGCCGTGAGGCGTTGGATATGATGCCTCTTCCCTCTGGGTCTCAGATCCCTCATCTAAAAATGACAGAGGAGCTGGAAGTTACTGCTTCAGACTCCAGAGAAATTCAGCAAACTGCCTCTCAGGGTGCAATGTGCATCAGGCCTGCCTGAGAACAGAGGCATGAACAGGCAAAGGCTTAAGCGAGTTTCATGGCAGAAATATTGTCAATAGGAAACATTCTGACCACTGGCTTAGTGCTTCCGGGACTCGGGAGACATGGCCACTGTCCCATCCTAGTAGGTATGCTCTAATTCGGCATGGTCAGCAAAAGCCATGGGCAGGCTCAAGGTCAAATGCTGAAATAGTGACCGAAAGCTGGCAGATCTGGGTTCTACTTCCAGCTTGGCCAGGAAGTCCCTGTGTGATCCTGTGTGGGTCAATTAGTTTCTTGGGGCTTCATATTCCCTATCATTATATCCTGTGGAATTTGGACCCAACACTTTATTTTTTTCCTCTTCGTTTCCTTCCTCCCTCCCTCCCTCCCTCCTTCCTTTTTAGCTGACAAATCTAATTTTTTCAAGTGTAAACTTATGTAGATGCCTAGTATAGGAAATGAATAAATATGGAGCTCATCGGTTGACCTGTGGGTGGGAACCCTAGAACCTACCCCACTGAAGTTTCCTCTGAAACTTCATGACCCATGAGACTCCTCAGGGCATTGATGACCCCTCATGAGACGGCCCTGGTCTGCCTCGCCTTGAAACTTCATCTCTTGCTATCTCCTCACTCACCCTCTCTCTCTAACACTGGCCGACTTGCCAGTCTCCACATGTGCCATGCACTGTCACTCCCCCTTGTCTTTCTTCAAGTTGTTTTCTCCTCCTAAAATGCTTTTGCCTTGTTGTCTGTCTGGCAAACTCCAACATCTCCTTCAAGGTGACCATCTCTGGAAGCTCCCCAGTGCCCCACACAGGATGAATCTCTCACCACACTAGGCATCTGTAGGACTTTGTAAGCCAACTGATAAAAGGTGGCCCAGAGGGTATTTTACAATAGCTTCTTGGTGATGTGTCTCTCTTCCCAAACTGCAAATGCCTTAAGGGCAGGACGGTCCCTGACTGAGCTTTGTCTCCCAGCGTTGCGCGCTAACAGCACAGGCTGGAGGTGCCTACACAGCACAGGACCTGGCACACCACAGAAGCCCAGCCATACCAGGCTCTGGCACACAGTAGGTGCCTAACTAACGTAGGTCCTGGTGTATGCAGGTGTCCCCTATCCTAAGCTATGGCACAAAAGAGGCATTTATGGGCACACAGTGGGAGCTTCCCCAGCACAGGGCCTAGCTCTTGGGTGGTCAGTAAATATTTGCTAAATGGAATTTCAATGGGGTGAAAGCCCAGTTCTGGGAAAGCTGCTGGCGGCTCCCCAAAGAAACCAGTATTTTCCCTCCTTTCATCACTGGTCAAAAGAGTAAATGTCATCACCTCCTAAAGCCAGGAGTGGTCCGGGCAACAGTCTGAGGTGGTGGGAGAGGTCTGGAGCAATGAGTGGATACTGCTTATCTCCATCGGCAAGTTCTCAAACTATGACTCCCTGCCACCCTCCCCCCTCAGCCTTCGTTTGGACTTCTTCTGATAAACACCAATCTCTGTGCAAATTCTTGAGGCTGACTGCCTCCCCAGTCCAGGCGCTGCTCCACTGGAACTCCAGATGTGTGATAAGGCAGGGAAATACATTTTCAGTCCACCAAGTCATCACATTTTCTGACAAGGATGCTCAGGCGCATGCAGATCTCTGATGACTAATATCGCCCTCACTCAGCAGAGGGCTTCAGAAACCATCCAAACTATCACCCAGCTGTCAGGTGTCAGCTCATCCCCTGGCTTTGCATCTTGAGGGGCCCTCTGAGGTGCTCCGTGTCCTGACACGGCAAAGCAGCAGGCCCTGTGCTGAGGAGGGGGCTGGTTGGCAGTCAGCGGTCCTGGGGCCTGTCCTGCCCTCGTGGGTGACTTTGGTGGATCTGAGCGTCAACTTCCCCCTGCCCATCCAATGAGAGAGGAATTTCCAAATCTCTGAGGGACTTTCCAGTGCCAAGACTGTGATTCTCTTACTTTTCTGCCATTAGGAGGATGGGATGGCAGAATCTCATTGCTATGGAATGTAAAGGAGGCCTCAGAATCTTAGGAAAAAAGTAGTAGGAGTAGCTGTATTTCTAGAAATAATAATAATAGCAACTTCTACTTTCCCTGAGTTATTTCACCTATTTATAGCTCTGGAATCAGGCAGACCTGGGTCCAAAGCCCTGTTGTGTCCTAACTAGCTGTGTGACCTTGGACAAGTTACATAACCTCTCTGAGCCTGAATTTTCTCCCATGACATAAGGAGATGATAAGAATTCAATGAGATGATATAAAGTACTTTTAGCACAGGACTTAGAACACTGGAAGCACTAATAAATGTTGTTTTTTTTAAAAAAAAATCAATGTTAATAATGATCCTTCTAATACACCTCATAAAGTAATTATTTCTATCCTGATTTTACTGATGAGGGAACTGAAGTGCAGACGGGCTAAATCACTTGCCAGAAGGTCAGAGCCTGGGTTGTCCCCAGGACTACCTGACCTCAGGTCCACCGGACCCCAGGTCCAGGCGCTCATCCCTTGCTCTGTACCACATTGTAGGAAGTCCGTGGCCCTCTCGCTCTGCAAGCCTTGTTCAAAACGGGCTCGGCCAGCCAGCCCTAGCATGTAGGGAAATGAAAGGGATCTGCTGAGAGCTGGGGAGTTTGACAGGACTGTGGGGAAGCAGCTGGCTTTCGGGGGCTCTGGACCCCTGAGGGGGTGGGCTGGGACCGAGGTATGGAAGTCATCTGGTCACTGCAATTTGGGCTTTTCTTTGGGAAAAATGAAGTTGAGAAGAAAATAGATTGCAGTCTGTTACAGACCCAGTGGCTGCAAATCATTCTGAAGATTAGCTTTCTATGGGAAAATCTATATACTAATTAACTCTATGGCCTCTCTAACGAGTTTAAGCACAATAAGGCCTCTGAAAATATCGAGGCATTTTGCAGCTGCCTTAAATTTTACCTTGGGAGACATGCTCACAGCTCATGAGGCTGTTTGAGAGGTTCCAGAATGAAAGGGGAATCTTAAATGATTCATTTCCAAGGGCAGGAGGTGGGAAGCCATGACTTTGGTTTATTGCAGAGGGAAGCGCAGAGCTCCAGGCTTGTTGGGATAGATGGAGTCCCCGCCTTGGTGGCCTTGGTTGGCACCTGGGTGTCACCCAGGATTTCCCACTCCTCCAAACTCTGTGTCCTCAGTGTGAAGATTGTGAGGCCATCACGAGGTCTGGGCAGAGACAGGCTTCCTGGGACTTGGCCGTGGAAACCAAGGCAGGAACCTTCTGCTGACTTGCTGAGGTCCTGCTGGGACAGTGCTGCTCGGGCCAGGGGAGGGAGCAGGCATGTTCCCGTGGGTGACGCAGGAGACAGCCCAGCCAGCAGAGTCCCTGGGTGCTTTACTTCTCCCTCGAGATTGTCCTTCCTGCGGTGCCGCTCTCAGACCGCGGGCCTTTGCCCAACACTTCTTTTAGAGACCAGGTCGTGCAAGGAATGGCTGGTATAGCTCAGCACAGCACACATGTGTTCGCACCTGAGAAGGCACTTGCATACCCATGAGTACCCATGAACAGCCACATGTATGTGGAGCCATGCCCCATACACCCCACACTCATGTATATGCAAAAACACACATGCATGAACACATATTCACACACACACACACACACACACACACACATCTTCATCTACCCCTACACACAGCACTCGGGCTGGAAACCCCCCCGTTCTTGTTCCCTGGGAGCACAGACCGCCGCCCCTCAGCCCCAGACAATCCTGGCGGTAAGCCTGAGTACATCATGCTTCTGGAGGAAGGAATCCAAGGGCCCTTCTCCTCCAGCCCCTCCAGGAAAGGCACGCTAGTGCCACTCATTGACACCCTTCATAAAGCAAGAGTCCAGGTGTGGTTCTGAATAGAAATCCTTGCAAGGCCTGTCCATGGTCAAGACATTCCTGCAGGTGTGGCCTGTCGCTGCCCACTGACCTCAGTGGTGTATGCTTTGCTCATAACAGGCACTCAGGAAACTCGTCACGGCCATTGTGCTCTCCACAAGGGACTTATGGTGTGAACAAGGAAGGAAGAGGGCTTTTTGTTTCACAAATAAAAAGAAGGGGGCTGCTCAGGCCCTACCAATAACCGTGGGCTTCTATGCTGCCATTGGCCGTTCTTGTTTACCACATACCTGGACACTGTGCTAAGTATTTGACATCATTCCTGAGAGGTGGGCCTGCTCATCCCTCTTCCCAACGAAGAGACCAAGGCTCAGAGAGGTGAAGTGACCTATCTGAGGTTTCATCTGAGGTTCCATCACCGTGAGTAGTAGGGCCTTGGCCAGCGCACGTCTGATTCAAAACTCTGCTCTTGATGTTCAACCTCCTCCTGGTGTCTGGCTAAAATGTCAGCCACCCCTAGCCAGGCGTGAGTGAGAATATCACATCAGTGACAAAGAAGGACTCTCTGGATGGTTCTCTTCTGAAAGGGAGTGAATTAGGCAAACCCTGGAGTTTGATGGTGGCGGGGACCACTGGCTTGGTGACTTTGAGCACATGAGTTAACCCTACTGTCATTTCCTAGTCCTATCTCACCAGCCTCGGAAATAGTGGACCACTTCCTCCTCCTCCTCCTTGAAGCACTTCCTTCCACCTGGCTTCCTGGACCTAGATTTTGTCTTTCTCTTACCTCACCGACCACTCCTCTGGTCCTCTTTTCTGGTTCACCCTCTTCTCTAAGCCTCCTAACCATGGAGTGTCACAGTCCTGCTTCTTCGTCCTGTCTCTCTTATCACTGCCCAGTGATCTCACCCAGTCTCGTGGCTTTAAGTACCATCTTGAGTTCATGACTTCCAAACATTTGCCTCCATTCTGGAACTGGAACTCCTAACCCCAGACTCAGACATCTAACTGCCCCCAAATCTCTTGCATGTCTAATAGCACCTCATCCAAATACGTGTTTCCAGTTGCTCAGCCCCAAAAGACTGAGAGACCCACCTGGACTCCTCTCTTTCTCTCACCTGACACATTCATGGGGCATACCCTTGTCCAAGTCACCATTTTATCTTACCTGGATGATCACAAGAGACTTCTTCACTTCCTACCAGATTGTACTTCTTCTATCCCGGCCCTCTGCAGTGTAATCCAACCCAGCAGCCAGAGGGAACCTCAAAAATACAATGTACATCATAATTCTCTTGTGCTCAGAACCTTCAGGGGCTCCCCCATTTCACTCAGAAGACAAGCCAAAGTCTACAATGGATTGAATGTCTCGTGATCAGGCACCCTGTGATCATTATCCCCGCTGGACTTCCCCCACCACCTCTTTAGAGACCCTCCCTCTTGTTCGCTATCCCAACCACAGGGCCTTTTTACCGCATGCCCCATTGCCTAGCACAGTTTCCCCAGGTATCCACCGGGTTCACATGCTTCCCTCCATCATGGTCATCCTTTTTCAGGCCCTCCTCCCCCCATCCCATGACAGGTATCTCCAACCCCCCTTACCCTGAGTGTGCATATTGATTATGTTTATTGTTTTATTGCCCCACCTCTCCGCTTTCAGTTAGAATGCTTGCTCCGTAGGAACAGAAATCTGCTTTGTTCCCTGAACATCCCCAGAGGCTGCCCATAGTGGACATCAAAATATATTTATTGCGTGATTATTGTTTTTTAACCTCTACGAGCCTTGGCTTCTTTGCCTGTAGAAGTGGTTTGTTGGGGGGGGGATTAAATAATGTTGTTCAACACCCCACACTCTGCCAGAACAACGCCTACTCCCTTCTCCAGTGAGCTCTCTGGCTCCTCTCTGAGGCTCCTGCTTCCTTTCAGACACTCTGAGGTTTTGGCGCCTTTGGCTCCCTGAGGGGAAAGACGGTTGTGTTGGGTGGGAAGACAGTGCCTGGGGCCCCTCACTCCTCCCCTGGGACCTCATCTTGTCCATCATGGGTCCAGTGGGAAGATTCCCCAGGGATCATTTGTTTCCGGCTTCCCTCTAGCCATGAACAGAGCACTAGCTGGGGTGTGGGAAGCGCAAGTCCACACCTGCCCTGCAGATTGCCAGAGAGAACATTGTAAGCATGGGAAAAAGCAAAAGCACGGAGAAGAAATTTGCTTCATAAATAGTGCAACAGATGATTTTAACAGTTAGTAAGGAAGAATTAGGAAAGAGCAGTAACACATGTATGAGAACAATTTTCTCTTATCAAAAAGCTGGCAACAGCAGTGCTGATGTTTCCCTAATGAAGGTGTGCGCTGCGAAGGCGTAGTTTTTCTTTGAGGGTACGTTATTGCTGTAACATGGCAAGTTTAAATTAACTTTTTTCCCTCTAAATTGCAACACACACACAAAACCAGCGAAAACAGGAGTCATAGTCCTATTTGCTCTGCAACAGTATAAATGTTATTCTTTTTCCATCAAGGTGAAAAGTAGAAACAAAGAAAACTAGGCAAAACTGTGACTGGCTGAGCAAGAGTCAGCCATGAACTAGAATTGGAACCATAAATACTTACATGTGTACCTGGCTCTTCCCTGTCCGCTCCCTAAAAACAACCACTACAACAAACCCCCCTGAATTTCGTTAGGTTATTATGATACTCTGAGCTAATGGAATGACTTCCACAGCAGGAAGTGACTACAATTGGTTGCTTATATTTCCCTTTCCCTCCCCTCCCATTTTCTCCTTCTTTTCCTCTTCCCCCCTTTCTTTTTCCTTCCATCCATCTTTCCTTCTCCCCTCCCTCCCTCTCCTTCATGCGTGCTTACACTGCCTCGTGCTCGAAGCCTGAGCTACAGAGATGAACAAGGTAAGGGCTTTGATCCCCCAGAGCCTGAGTCTTGTGGGAGGGGCTCGCTTGTGGACCAACAGCCACATCCTGTCACAGACGTTGGTGCAAGGGTCTGTGAGAACCCAGAGGAGGTGGGTTGGGAAGGCTTCACAGAGGAGGTGACTTTGAGTTGTGGTTGGACAGGTGAGTGGCAGAAGGGAAGCTCTCCAGGAAGAAAGAAAAGCAGGTACAAAGGCATGGAAGTTAAGCTTGTGTATTTGGCTGTGTATGTGTGTCTCTGTGTATATGTCTGGTCTGAGTATGTCCCTCTGTATATAAGCATATGCTGGTGCATGCATGTTTATGTGTGTGTGTCTGTGTATGTCTGGTGTGTGTGTGTATGTCTGTATATGTGTATGAGTATGTATTTATATGTCTATGTGTGTTGTGTTGTGTGTGTATATGTGACGTGTGTATCTGTGTGTGAACAGGTAGACGGTGGAGAGTGGGCCCGAAGATGTTGGCATATTGATGGGGACAGCCCTGCCCTTTGGCTCAGGAAGCTCTGCTCTGGCTGGGTTTCCTGTAGTCATTTTCTCACAGCAGAAATGAGGCCACCAATGGGATGGGAACACTCCTTCTCAGAGGCCTTGGGGTGGGAAGCAAAGAGCCTTGGCCATGGCCCGAGGACATTTCCTGCCCCAATGCCTGACGAAGGGAGCTGGATTTCCCCTCCCCTGGATTCCCTGCCTTCAGGCCACACAAAGGCCCCGCCCATGACTCTTGTCTCAGAAGAGTCTCATTTCCTGGTGTCTCCTGAGACTTGGGAGAATTCCTTTGGATTCATCAAAAATGGGTTGGGCCACCCATGGTTTGATGGCTCCCTCCATGGGGACCCTAGGCCAACCTGGTGGACCCTGATCCTCTGTAAGGGCTTTGCCTGCCTCCTGAGTCTCCTTCCCCAATGCGGATCAGGGCAGAGGAAAAGCGCACCAGAGACCCCTGGACCTGGGTTCCAGCCGTGATGGTCCCAGTTGCTTTTCTGTAGTGGCAGCAAGAAATGAGAGGGGGCCCTGAGAGGCCAGGCTCCCTTTCCCTCAAGGCCGGACCTGAGCCCTGGGAAGTTGCTTCCATAGTAATGAAGAGGTGACCTCCTCCTTTTGGGGGCTGTAAAGGAACCCCTGACCGTCCAAATGCATGGCCATTGCTACAAGATCTGAGGCCTCTGACAGGCTCAGGATAAAGGGTCAGGAGACAGAGGTGGAGTTTGGTACTTGGGAAGCACTGCTTGATGGTAGCTGTGAGCTCCACGAGTGTAGGGACATCCGTCTTCCTATCACTGCCCAGTATAGAGTCACATGCTTAGTAGGTACTCGGGTGAATGTTTATTGAGTGAATGTACACATGCATACACAAATGATTTAACTAACTTTTCCTCCAGCCCCTCCAATGAGCCTCAGTTTCACTGGGGGCCTTAATCCCAAGCCAGTCTGCTCCTCTGGACTTGACTCTGGCATGTCCTTCCCAAGGAGCCAGGCTTAGGGGCCATTTTTCTTTCCCAGCTCCTTGTCTAAGGCCAATGTTAAACTCACCTATGCTCAAAATGTACGTTGGACCTATTTCCTAGTACAGGCAGCTGTGCGTTGGCTGAAATTTCTTATGTGATTCCCCAGTTGTTTTCTTTATGAGCGAAGAGGCTTGAAGGACCTCAGACTGCTCTTCCCTATTAGAGGGCCCCAGGAACTCTACAAGAAGCCCCACTGTGCCCTGAAAGTGAGGAGGACCGGCTATGGCATAATCATTGCTCCACTGTGTAGACAAACAGCGTGGCTTGTCCAGAGCTGCTTAACCAGTATGACTGGCTAAGGACTCGAACGTGCTAGCTGAGGAATTGGGAGTCAGCTGGATTCTGGCTTCAGCACTTCAGCTCTTGGAGCCTCAGTTCCCTCATCTGTAAAATGGACATGATATGTCCTACTTCGGAGGTTTGTCATAGATTCAATGAGTTAATACATAAAACGTGCTTAGAAGGGAACTTTGGGAGCTAGAAAGTGCTAGTGAAGTGCTGGCTCTTCCTATAATTTGCTGTGTACTTACTAGGCTCCAGATCTAGAGCTAAGGATTTGACTAGAGTATTTTACTGAACTCTCACAACCAATCTATGGAGTCATACAGGTGCGGCCCACTGAGGCCTAGAAGGATGACGTGGCTTAACCCAAACCACCAAGTTAAATCTGCATGGTTGGGGCAAGTGTGGACTCAGTCCCCGCTCACTCTAGAGCTCACTACTTATGGAGTGCTTCACCAGGAACTTTGCATTTCAGCCCCTCTGCCTGGCTTTCCCCAGAGAAACAACCCGCCAACGTGGTCTATAGACAGAATTGCTGGGCGGTGGGGAAGGAAGCTGTGGGCCAGCCCCCAGGGCTACAGTGGAGCGCAGGCCCACCTGAGCTCTGCCGGTTAGCAAACCTGGCTGGAATCTGAAGACAGGCCCTCAGCAGAGCCCCCCGTCTGCCCCTCCCAGCAGCAGCGGCAGCGGCAGCACTTCTTTTTAAGTCAAATGTTGCCTGCAAGTCATTGCTTCAGCAATTACCTCTGAAACCCATTGTTTCCTCAGCCCCATTAACATGTCAGCTCCTGGCAGCCGCTGACGGGGCAAACACCCCTCGGAGGGCTGCAATTCAATTTAAGATCACCTCCCCTGCACAGACAGCCTCGGAGCCGGCCCATCTCCAGATTTCACCAAATCGAGGAGAGAGTCTCAGGGCGCAGTTTGATCATGCTGCTTCCTAAATTAAAAACAAAATTGTAAGTGTTAAACATCTTTAACAAGTCATTAAGCCCCAGCCATAATCCAGAAAAAGTCCCTTAATGAGTAATGACATATGTTGTGAGCGCAGTTATCTCGTAATGTTGGATGCTGAGATGGTGTGATGAAATGGCACAGTGCTCAGAAGGGATGGATCACCACTAATGGCAGGCTAATTCGAGGCTGTTGGGCTGAGGACCCTGGAGGACCGAGGAGGCAGCCTGAGCCAGGCGGCCAGGCTGTCTCACCTGGACAGGGCAGTCCTCAGTCTCCCCGCCTGTCCTGGCCCTGGAGCCGCCTCTCTGCATGTGGGCTGCTCTGCCCCCACTCACAGACTCGGCTCTGCTCCGGCCCTGCCCCAGGACAAGCTGTCTAGGAGCCCTGAGGTTGGGCACCAGCACTCATGCTTTGTCCCACGGTCATGGGTCCTCCCAGGCTCTCCTTGAGTCCCACCCCTAGTTTTTTGGACCCTTGACCCCCTGTCCAAATGTTGAGGTCCTGACCTGCAGCCTGGGCCTCGTGTACTTTGTGCCCCAGAATTCCTGCCTCAGTGCTCTGGCCCTGGCTGACCACCCGGCTGGACCCCTGCCTGAGGGTTACTTACCGCCAGTATAGTTCCAGACGTGTGAAGGAACTAACTAGCTTGCGCTCACCCGCAAGTCCCAAATCGCAGGTGAGAGACCATGTTTGCCCAAGCTTGGGTCCTCTGACTGCCCCTACAGTCACTGGGTGTGGTCCACCCACAGGGTGATGACAAGTCCCCGGAGAATGAGGCTTCCTTTTTACTTCTTGGACTTCTGTGACTTCAGCCCCACACATCCCCCCCACTACCTCCCCTGTGACGCCCGCCAATGTCTTCCTTGCTGCGTCTCGCTTCTGTGGTTCTTGCTCCATGCACCACAGCTGGCGGTTGCCCCTTGAGCCAAAGAGTCTTGGGTCAGAGAATTCAGAAGACACTGAGGCCCAAAGAGGTCAGAAAGTGCTTTGCCCAACCTTATGTATCCAGAAAATAGTGGAGAGAATATGAACTCAGACTTCAGAGCCAGCGGGCTATTGACTCTAAGAGGTATGGAGAATATATATAATTTGTTTGTTTGTTTCCTAAAGCAGAGGCCTAAATAAGTATTTGAAACAGCCTAGCTAAATACTAACACACTGTCCCCTAAAAAGACCCAAATCATTTAAATTTTAACAGCAAATGAAACCATTAGAATCCTGGTCCCACAGAATTTCAGAGTTGGGAGGTTAACTGAGCGATCTCCTGGACTTTGCATGCAACAGATGAGGAATGTGAGGCTGAGAGAATCGTCTTGTCCAAAGTCACTGAGCAAGTTTGTGGAAGCAAGTTTATGGAAGAGCTGCTGTGATGTAGGATGCCCACGCTGCTGCAGGAACCACGCTCTCCTGTTTCACAGCGGTCTGCTATTTTCACGAGAGCTCAGGAAAACGTCTCACTGTGCAGTTTACTTAGAAACAACAGAGAAACATCATAGAAGAGGATCGATTCCTGTCCATGCATTCAAAATTAGACACTTACAGGGGTTCCCTGCAGAGTTCTCTTGATTGGTGCCAGAAGGAAGCCGCATTGCCCATCAGTGGCTGGGGGGCGGCTGGTGCAGCCAGGTGAGGCCTGGAGGGAGGCGGAGCTTGCCTCAGACGCAGGATGCTCTCAGCTCATGCTGGCTTCTGCCAAGCCTGCTGACCTCCTTTACCATTTCTGAGTCTTATCCTGCCATTAGTCCTCAACTCAAGGTTTGACCCATATCTTTGATCCTTGTGTCTCTGTGACTCTTTTGGACTCAAGAACTCCTTGGCTGTCCTGTGCTTGGCATCACTGCTACCTAACTTGGATGACTTTCCAAAGCTGGGCATGTGCTAGATGCTCAGAGGTCATCATTTGACTACACATCTAGCACTGTAAGCCCCTCCAGGTCCCTGGTATCAGCACAGATGCCCAGGACCCACCTGGTTACTGTGACAATCAAAGGAAGGACATTGAGACTGAATCACAGGCTTCAGTGCCTGGGAGGAGTACTTGGGCTGGGGACTGGACTGAGAGTCAGGAGAACTAGTTGCCAGCTCCAGCCCCGTTGAAGTTGGCTGTGTGACCTAAGGAGAACTCCTGCCCCTCTGAGTGTTCGGTGGGATGGGCTAGGGTACATTCCAGCACACACATCTCTGATTTGCTGGACTAGAGAAAGGTGCTGCATTCTATATACTCTGCATCCTCTTTCACATATCTACCTAAGAGGACACCCCATGGGCATGGAAAATGCTACTCAGAGGTCTGCCACAGGAAAAAGAAGACAACCAGGGATTTGTTGTTCCCCGCTTCTGAGTATCCGAGTGCATGGGATGAAGTGGGCTTTTCTGAGCTATCTGGTGCTCACAGCATGCTGGGCAAAGGGCTTGTCAGCCACTGTGGAGCATCCTCCCAGCCTCCGCCCTACAGCAGCTGCTCCCCTACTCTGGGACCTAAACAGGGACAAGAAAACCCTCTTTGTTCAGGGCAGACGGTACAAAGCCTCGTTGCCATAGCAGCAACAGCCATTTCCTTTAGCTCGGAGCGGCCTGGGCTCAGGCCCTGAGAAGCTGGGAGCAGAGGTCAGCCTTGTATGTGGGGGGTCTGAGTCACTGAGACCCCAGCAATGCACCAGTGGAGGAACAAGAAGTTGGCAGTCACCAAGGCTGCCTTCCTGTCTTCATCCAAAGCTGGGCTGGGGGGCCTCCAGGGGCTGGGGCAGAGGCCAAGGCTTGGGACCCAGCTGCTGAAGCAGGGCTGCCTGGATGCTTAAACTTTTCATAACCAGGCAGACATAGGAGCTGGGCCTTGCATGGCCACAAAGCCCTGGAGGGAGAGGAGGAGAGGGCTAAGGAGTGTGAGGGGGTGAAGGAAGGAGGTAACAGTCCTGGACCTATCAGGCCCTGAAATAGTAAATAGGCCAAAGAATTTAGAGAGCCCCAAACTTTTGGAAAGAAGGAATCCAACAGCTTCTCTCTGCTGACTTCTCTCTCTCTCTCTCTCTCTCTCTCTCTCTCTCTCTCTCTCTCTCTCTCTCTCTCTCCTTTATCTATTGAGGCCTCTGGGGAGTAGGGTTCAGTGAGGGGATGCTGGAAGGATGAGGATAGACTCTAGGACTTTCAGAAACTGCTGAATAGGAGGTGAGCACCTGGCTCAGCACCTGGCTCTTCTCTGGCAGGGGACAGAAGTCCGCTATGCTCTGAAGTCACAGACAGAATTCAGTCTTGGTTCTGCCACTTACTGTTGGAATATGTACAAGACGCTTGCCTCTAGAAACCTCAGTTTCCTCATTTGTAAAATGGGAACACTAATGCTTTTCTCAGAGGTTTTTGAGAATGTTAAATAAGATAATGCATGCCAATCCAATGGAGGGCCACTGTGGGCCTACAGGAAATACTCGGTAAACAGTGGTCACTAATAGTATTATTATTAGGTTGAACCAGATAAAAATGCCATTTTTGTAAGTCACAAGTGGCTAAATATCAGCAGTTTCATCCGGTTCAACCTAATATGAGTGCGGGTGATGATGACCTCGCCACTTGCTCCCCAGGTAACCTTGGGCGAGTTGCTTGTTCCTGATCTGTGAACCAGGAATATGAAAGTGTTGTGTGGATTACATGAACTAAAATAGGGAAAGCATTTAGAAGGATGCCTGGCCCAGAGCCAGTGCTAAATGAATGTTTGTTAAGTGGATAAATATAGTCAACTTGGAGAAGGGGATTATTATTCCCATTTCCATGAGGAGAAATAGGGATTTGGCCAGGTCACACACCTGGGGCTGCAACCCGCACAGTGAAACTCTGAGTGCAGTGAGGGCTCTCCCCATTGACCAGCTGCTTGTCTCCTGGAGCCCCCATCCTGTCCATCCCAGTCCATCCCTCCACTCTAATGATGGTCATCTGTCTGTCCAACCAGTGGGCCAGCTAGTCAGGCAGCCATTACTCATCAATCAATTCTAATATGAACTTATTTTTCACTTCCTTCCTTCCCTCCCTCCCTTCTTCATGAAACCAACTTGTTGGATGCCTGAATTTGGTTGAAATGTTCTAGAAACCTAGAAATCAGTTTTTTTTTAAGTCAGTATAATTTACATGTAGTAAGGCTCACCCTTGTAAGGATGTAGTTTGGTGAGCTGTGACAATCCCACATAATTGCTTAGTCACTGCCACAATCAAGATATCCATATACATTTCTATCACCTTAGCCCCCTCAAATCTCTTGAACCCCTTTGTAGTAAACCACTCCCCTTATCCTTAGCTCCTTGATAGCTTCTGACCTGTGTACTTTCCTTATAGCTTTGCCTTTTCTAGAATATAATATAAATGGAATCAAACAGTCTGCAGACTTTTGAGTCTGGCTTCTTTAACTCAGGTTATTATTGCATTTGAAATTCATCCTTGGGGGTATAGGTATCTGTAATATGTTTATTTTTATTGCAGAGTAATGTTTCTTTGTATGGATAGATCACAGTTTATTCATCCATTCACTCACTGAAAGACATCTAGATGATTTCCATTTTTGATAACTATGAATAAAGCTAATATTAACATTTGCACACAGGTTTTTGTGTGAACATGTTTTCATTTCTTCTAGGTAAATACTTAGGAGTGAGACTGCCAGTTCATTTGGCAAATTATGTTGAATTTCAAGCTCTTTTCCAAAGTCACTATACTATTTTGCATTCTCATCAGCAATGTATGAGCATTCCAGTTGCTCTGCATTCTTGTCAGCACTTGGTTTTGCCTGTTTTAAAATAATTTTTAGTTATTCCAATAGGTGTGTAATGCTATATCATTTTAGGTTTAATTCACATTTTCCTAATGACTAATAATGTTAGACATCTTTTCATATGTTGTGGGGTTTTTTTCCCCATTCATTTGTCTTCTTTGGTGAAGTGTCTTCAAATTTTTTGTTCGTTTTAAAATTGGGTTGTTTATTTTCTTATTTCTGAGTTTTAAGGGTTCTTTAGTTCTTTATCAGATATGCTTTGCAAATATTTTTATCCCATTCTGTAGCAAAAGCAGGTTTTAATTTTGTTGAAGTACAATTTATCAACTTTTTTCTTTCATGAATCATGAGTTAGGTATCACACCTGCAAAGCTTTGCCCTAACCTAAGAGCTTCTCCTTTATTTTTTCAGAAATCTTATGAGATCTATGATCAATTTTGTGTTCATTTTTATATATGGTACAAGATACGGACCAATTTTCTTTCTTTTGTTGTTGGTATATAGGTTAGAGCACTATTTGTCAAGTTCCCCTTCTTCTTTGATGTCTTTGCATCTTTGTCAAAAATCAATTGACCACATGTGTCAGAGTTTATTGCTGGACACTATTCTGTTCTGTTGACCTTGTGCCTATCCTTTCACCATTACCAAATGTATTGATTACTCTAGCTTTGTAATAAATCTTCACTCAGGTAGTGTAATTTCTTCAACTTTATTTTTTTTGAAATTGTTTTGGTTATTCTAGTTCCTTTGTTTTTCTTCATATAAAGTTGAGAATCAGCTTCTTGATTTCTACAAAAAGATACTAATGTTTTGATAAGAATTTTGCTGAATCTATAGATCAATTTGGAGAGAATTTATATCTTAACAATATTCTTCCAGTCCATGAACAACACATATCTCTCCACTTATTTAATTTATATTTTAATTCTTTATTCCACTTTTGTAGTTTTTAGCATACAGATACTGCAATACTTTGTTAGATTTGTAACAGTATTTTAAGTATTTTGGTGCTACTATAAATAGTTCCTTTAATTTTTTAATTTTAATTGTTCATTGCCGGTACATAGACCAATAGTTGATTTTTTCATAGGAACTTCACATATTTTGTCCTTGCTAAGCTCACTTATCTGTTCTGGTAACTTTTGTGCAGATTCTTGGAATTTGCTATGTAGATAACAATGTCTCAGCAAACAGAGACAGCCTTATTTCTTCCTTTCTATCTACAATATATGCTTTTTCTTTTTTTTTTCTTGCCTTATTGCTCTACCTATAATTGCCAGTACAATATTGAGTAATAGAAATTATTTTTTATTCCCCTCCTTTTCTTTTGCCTCAGACTCCATCTACTCTATCAGTCTTTATGATTAAACTTCCAAAATATATCTAGGATCTGAACACTTTTCACCATTTCTTCTGCTACAAGATCTATTGCTTGGATATAGCCACCATCTTCTTACTGATGTCCCTACCTCTCTGTTGTCCCCTGTTGTTCCTCCTCCGCTGAGAAGCTGAAGTTGTATTTCTATTCCAATTATAAGGTCTAGTCCAAAAACCAAACATCTACCATAGCCTGTAGGGTCCTATAAAAGTTGGCCCCTGACACTCTCTCTGACTTCATTCCCCTCACTTATTGCACCATAATCACAGTAGCCTCCTTACTATTTCTCAAACATGCTGAATATATTCTTACCTTGGGAACTTAACACTTGCTTTAAAAAAACCCCAAAAACAACTCTGTTTGCTTTCTTTGAATTCTTTCAGTTTAACCTCAAATGTTACCCCCTCAAGGAGTCCTTCTCTAACCCTCTGAGCTAATAGAGGCCTGTCACCCTCTAGCTTATCATTCTATTTTATCTTCTTCATATGATCTTTTTCCTTATGTAAAGGTTTATTTTCTATCTCTCTCCAAGAGAGGACAGAAAGTTCATCTACGTTGTACACCCCAGACTAGATCAATGTGTGATAGATATATATATATATATATAAGCAACGACAACATAGTTGCTCATTAAATTTTTGCTGACCAGCTCTTTCAGAGCTATGATTCTATGAGTCAGGGTGAGATCCTTTCACTAACTTATCCCTCAATAACCTGGACAAGCTTAAGAGAGCTGTTGTTTCACACCTGTTAAGTTTATTTCCTGAACTCCCATGCACTCCCCACCTGATGACAGTTTGATTTTGGCTGCCATTACTTTTCTCTGGTAAAAACAATCTATGTTCTCCTTAAGACAAGCCCAGCTTTAGTCCTTACATGTTTGGAAAGAGAGCAGTTGCTTTTACGGCAGTGGATGATTACTTCTCTCATGAAATTTCTTTCCTTTTGGCTTTTGAGACATTGCATGTGACTGGCTCTCCTCTGTTCGTCTTCCTGTTAGTGGTAGGCTATTGTTACTTTCTCCTTATCTTTAAATATTTAGTGCTCTCTGTGATCATAGCAGGAACGTACTACCTGCTCATCTAACCTTTCGGTTTTCACTATCTCCTTAAAAGCCATGTGACTCAACAACAATTTTCAGGGCTCCCTGGAGGAGTTAGGCACTTGGAAAACACATGAGAAAGGTAACCACAGTCCTTTTCCTCTAGAAACGCATAGGTTAGAATGTAAGCCTCGTGTTCATTGCTGCCTCTCCAACATCTAAAACAATGCCAGTCACTCAGTACATATTTGGTAAATGAGTGCATAAATGGGGTAAAAAGATAACCAGCAAGAACTATGCAAATCTTTATGTAATTATATGTAATGATAATACGTGCTGTAACAGGAAATACTAGGGTGCTATGGATATGCCAATCCAGGAAATCTAATCTAGTTCAGATTGGGACTCCTGGGAAACCTTCAGGGAAAATGCATATAGAGTTAGCCATAAAGAATGAGCAGGAGTTGATAAGTCAAGTGCAGACACTGGCAAATTAAAAGATCTGGTGGTGGGAAATTGAGGAAATGTCCAGTCTGATGGTTTCTGTCTCTCTATGAACTGTGAGAAAAACTTACGTGCTGACAAGAGTGGGTGGAGAGGAGATTGGAGGTTTGAAGAGAGAGGTGAAGATACAGAGTGTGGGGAACGTAGAACTGCATTTAAATGGAGTAAGACTTCCAGGCATTGCCTTTTGAAGTAGGTGATCATTGTCTCGTGGTAACTCTAGGCTCTCCAGTTGTGTGATTTCTTCAGCACATTTATCCTCTTGGGTCAAGTTGTAAAGAAGGGAAATGTGGATCTCATTCAAGTTTGGGCTGTTGTCATGTGAGTGTAACAGCTGAAAGGATGGGCAACGGAGTTGAGGATATTTGAAAAGAACTATAATGACAAACTGGGTCTAAGCTAGATGAGCAGGAATGTAAAGTCAGGTACCAAAAGAACCTTGATTTGTCTTGGAGCAGCAGTGGGCTGAGTTAAAAATACCCCCCTCTCTACGGAGCCTTTCTCATTTAAAGTGGCTTGTGGAATAGTTCTGGCCAATGGGATATAAGCAAAAGCTGCTGAGTGTGGCTTCCATGTGGGGTTTTAAAGAGGGAAAATCTCACCTGGGATGCATGTTTTGTTTTTTGTCCTTTTTTGTTCCTTGGGTGAGATGAAGCGACTAGAGGTAAAATTGCTATTTTGAGATCATGAGTGTATCTGCTAACCATTGCCACAATAATGCTGCAAAACAAACTTAGTGTCTTGTGAAACTCCTGGTTGTCTGTAATTCAGCTGATCCAGGGAAGACTGGGTTGGCCAGTACTGCTTCAGGCTGCATGCAGTACCCTGGGTGGTGCAGCTCCAATTGTCTCATATCCTCCTTGTGGGGCATGTTCTTAAGGGAAATGGAAAATGCCCAAGACAGCAAGTGGATATACATGAAGTCTCTATTAACTGTCACGTGGTCATTTTCTGCCTCGTCCTATTTTGGCCTTCGTGGCCAAAGCACGGCTAAACCCACAGCCGCAGGGTGGGGATATATTTGTCTTCTTAGGTAGAAAGAAATGTAAAGTCTCACTATAAAAGGCATGGCTACAAGGAGGGGCAAAGCATTGGGGTCAGTAATGCTATTTACTACAGTGGAGATGAAAGTGACCCTCAAAACATAAGGAATTTGATGACTTCCTCAAATCTATATCTTGTTAGAGAAGGGAAAAGTAGATTCCTATTTGGTTAAGCCATGTCGGTCGATTTCCATTACATGCAGCTAAAGACAATTTCTAAGTTATATTAAAAAAGGAAGAAAGAAAAGGGACCAATGGCTTCGAGTCTCAATTAGATCAAAGAAGGGTACTCATAAAAACTAGAATGGTAATACATTCCAATTGGAGAGTGGGTAGTTTTAATAAGTGATTTCAGAGGTGGTGTAGTTCTTGGTGGTGACAACCCTCAAATGTGACAAGAATGGCAGAGAGGAAACTAGAGGTGATGAGGTCAAGAACTGACAAGACAGCATGGTGTGGGAAGGATTCCCCAACTGGACACTGAAGACATCGAGAATGGGTTGGGTAGAAAAAAGGCCAGGGGCCAGGGTCTGAAGCCTTCCCTGAAAGAGGAAGAGTGGTCAGTAGAGAATGGAAATAAGAAGGGCCATACAGCCAGATGGCAAGGGTCTCAGAGAAGACGGGGGAGATATGAGGATGCCCATTTTATGTTTATAGTGCAGGCTGCCCCTTGAGATTTAGATTCATACAACAACCCTTCAGAGACCTTTTCATTTTAGGATATCAAGGCAATGCCACCTCAGAGTATCCGAGGCCGGGCTCACCCTCTTTCTCGGCAAACCCACCTCTCCTCCTGCTCTGCTTCTCAGTGAATGGCCTGCTGCCCACTCACCCAAACCAGAAACCTGGGGATCATTCTAGAGCCCTCCCTCTCCTTCATCAGATCATGATTTCACAAATATGCTTCACTCCATCTCCTCTTCTCCTTCGTACCCTCTTTCAGGCCTCCATCGTGTCCCATCAGCTCCTCTGCCTCGTTCCTCTAACCATGCTCCCTGCCTCCAGTCTCTCCCCATGAAATCCATTATCCAGCACCTCAGGGAACCACTCCAGTGTTGGCTGAATCTGAAATCACTCTCTGCACAAGAAACCGATCATGAAATACCTGCTTTGTCTCTCCGATTCATGAATATGAAAATGGATTCCTGAAGCTAGCAGGATGGGAGACTAGCTACAGGGGATAAAAGCTGGGCTGCTCTGGGGGGGCGGGGGTTCACTCAGAAAAGCCCAGGCTTGTCCAGCCTTGGGGTGAGCTGGGAGGTCGAGTCCTCTTGTGTATACCAACTGGATGGGCTCCGTTGCTGCAGGGACAAAAATACCCTCGTGTGCTGGCTGCCTTGGAGGTGCCGCCTCCGGTGCCTGAGTGTGGGACAGTGAGCTGATGTCCAGCGGAGAGGCCGGGGGGAGGGGAGGCCAGATGGCAAGATGTGGCGGGGGGGGGGGGGGGGAGTGAGAACAGTGGGGAGGGGCTGGCAGCAGCTGGGAAGGATCAATGTCTTTTCCCGTCCCATGTTTGCCTGTGTTGCTATCCCTGTGCAGATGAAAGAAATTCAAATAGTTATTGATTCTCATTGAGGGGAGTGCGGGGATCCGGTCTGGCTCCGTTACAGCTGCACCCAGCCCCTGTCGGGCACCACTCGCTCGCTCGCAGCCCAGCCCCAGGCTCTGCCCCGGCTCCCGTCTCCAGCCTGCTCAGCCCTGCTCTGGCTCCTGCCCTAGCACCTACCCTAGTCTCTGGCTCAGGGTCGCCATGTGCTCAGTTAAAAATACTTCCCCACACACACCCTTTCATTTATAGCAGCTGGTGTGAAGCAGTTCTGGCCAAGAGGATAAATGTAGAAGTTCCTGGGACATAAACCCAGACCCCAGCCTCCGCCCCTGGGGATGGGGACAGGTTAGACCAGGGGTTGCAAATTCTGGGGCCCGAGGGCCAATCCCAGCTTTCCCTTGGCCCATGAGCTAAGAATGCCTTTTACCCTTTTAAAAGGTTGTAAGGAAAAACAAAGAAGAGTATGCGACAGAGCCTCTATGTGGTCTGCAAAACCTAAAATACTTACTATCTGGCCAAAGTGTGACTTTCCAGCACAATTTTGCTGACTCCTGGTTTACTCTCTTCTCCTGCTTGTGATTTTGCAGGTGATTTCCCCCAAGTCTCAGCATAACAAACAAAAGGCCCATGCTGCCACCTTGCAGGCTGGTGAGGGGGGGGTGGGGGCGGGGGGCGGCGGGGGGGGGGCTCTGTGAGCCCGACCTCCTGAGGGGGGGCCGGAGATGGGGGGCACGCAGTCCCCTTAGTGAGAGCGGAGGGCGACTTTGCAGGAGCTGTTGTTACCGGGCAGGTGCACCAAGAGCTGCCTCAGGCACACACACAGCTTCTACTCAGGCTGCTCCTGACTGTCAGCGGGCTTCAGCTTTGTTGGTTGGGTTTCTGAACTCTCCTGGGCCCAGGGAAGCAGGGGACAGTCCAAGAGCTATAGTCCTGATGCTGTCATCGTGCTGAGTGACCTTGGGTAAACTATGGAGCTCCTGTGAACCTCGGCTTCCTCAGCTTTAAAATAGGGATAACTGTGAACTACCTGTAAGGGTCATTTTAAGTATTTAATATGAAAAGATTCTGGTTCTGTATCAGCAGTTAGTAGAGATAAGTGCCCCCCAAAAAAAAGAAAGAAAGAAAGAAAAGAAAAAAGAAAAAGAAAAAGAAAAAAGAAAAGAAAAGAAAAAAAGAGAAAACCAAACCTGTGTGATATTTGACTATTTGGCCTGTTTTCCATTGGCTGTAAAATGCAAACATCCCGGTGCAGAGCCAAGGGCTGGCCTGGACCGGCCTTCTCGTTCCTGCTCGCTCTCGGAGCTGAGTCACTGTGGGCAGGGGCCCCCCTAGAGTTTGCAGAGAGGACTGGAAGCTGCTGTAATAGGTCAATACAGGGAAAGGTTTCCTGGGGACTGCTACCCCTGAGACTGTGTGTCTGGAATGGCCCCCTTCCCAGGGCCAGGTGCTGAGAGGGAAAAAGCCAGAGCTTGTGTGAGGTGCTGAGCTCGCTGCGCACCCCGCCCCCAAGGGATGTGCAAGAATCAGCAGGAAGGTGCATCGATTGCCCTCTGCTGCGGGGCCACGTGGGCTGCCTATTGATCAGGGGCCCGCCTCTCCCTACCCCTTCCTCGTCCCTCCGTCCCTCCCCAATGGGCAGCCTGAGTCCCTCTAGTCTTCTGCCTGCGCCTGCGATGGAACCAGGGAGGGGGAGCTGGGGGAGACCAAGAAGTCTCCCTGATCTCCCCGGACAAAGAGATCTGGCAGCTGCTTGTAATTTGGTATTTGATAATCCCTAATCCCTAATCCAGTGCCATTTGCACATAAATGCAGGGCCTGGCTTCTGACCTCAGGGGTCCTGGGAGCTGTTTGGGGGGTTTGCCCCACTTTATTTACTCTGTGAGCTTTCATTGGCCAAAAGCCCCTTTGGCCTCCTGGTCACTGAAAGGAAGAGAATTTCCCAAAGAAGTCCCTTTCTCAGGAGGGAAGGGAATTTCTGTAAATGGGACTCCTCAGGATCCAAGGCTCTGACAGGACCCCCAGGAGGGCTGGGAAGGTGCCCTTGGGACTGCTGGGCCTGGCTGTGCTGTGGCCGTGAGACCTCAGCTTGCTGGAAGCTTGGAGCTGGTAGGGACAGGGAGCGGGTACTGGGGGAGGCCTGACTGGGACATAAAGACAGAGCATCCCAAGATTTGGATCTGGAGAACTTGCAACTGCAGCAAGACCTTTCTGATTGTCTTACTTAGGACAGACATAGACAAGACCCAGAGAGGTCTCTCTCTCTGCTATTTATTGAGAATTTACTATGTGTCTGATACTGTATTCAGTGTTTATGTTGTCATTTTATGCTAGAACAACTCTTCAGAATAAAGTAGCCGAGTTATCCCATTTTACAAATAAGGAAGCCGAAGCTCTGATACTGAAATGAGTTGCTCAGTATCTTGGTGTTTGTAAAGATTAGGGCTCCTGGTCTCACTCCAAAGGCAGAGCCCTCCGCATTGCCGCCACTACCTTGATTGCAGGCTTGTCCCTCACACAAAGGCAAACTTCCAGGGCCTTCGAAGATGGCTAAGCATTTAGGCTCTGGAATCCGAGTGCCTGGGTTCAAATCCAGCTCCATCACTTCTTGTGGTCCTATGAGAGCTGCTCTGGTTGTCCTCTGGCACAAGGACTCCACGGGGAAGGGCCCGCCTGGAGCCCTACTCTTCCTCCCGAAGAGGGTCACGTTCCAGGTACCCAGGACACTGGCATCCCTGGCACCACACTCTTCCAGGGCCTGTGTGGGCCGCTCTCCTGGGTCCATCCTCCCAGGGCCGGGCACACTGTGAGGTGTGGTCAAAAGGCAGCTGCCCGCAGATGGTGGGGTGTTGAGTGTGGACAAAGGCGGCAGCGGAGCTGCGGCGTGCCTGGAACTCTGCTGAGTCCAGGAATCTAAATGCAAATCTGGCCTTCCAGGTCCTTGTGAATATTTATTTGTTAAGGTATTTTATTCCACATATTTATCATTTTAAATGTTCCGGCTTATGGTATGTGGGTTTCCATTTGTGCTCTTACTTGGTGCCCTGTAAATGTTAGGGCTGGCCCAGCCCTGGCGCAGAGTCTAGAGCCAGACTGCCTGCCTTGGGTTCAAAATCTGTGTTCGACTCTTACCAGCTACATGGCCTCAAGTAAGTTGTTAAGTCCTTTTTGACTCCTGTATTGTATCTGTAAAATAACAGCACCTACCTCACAGGGTTATTGCAAGAATTTCAGAAGGTTATACATGGAAAATGCTTAGAAATGCTCCCTGAAACATAGTAAATGCCAACTTTGGTTTAGCTGCTTCTTTTCTCCCCTCATGCCCCCATTTAGGGAGAGCTGTGTTTAGTAGGATACAATTTTTATTTCATGTGACCTTAAGTGGCAGAGCAAGGGTGTCTGTGGCAGGGAAGAAGGGGAGGAGGGACACCTTGCATTGCAGTTGAGCTCCAGGGCTCTGCACTCTCTTGCTGTGTAAATTTTTGTAAATTCCTTATCCTCTCTGTGCCTGTTCCCTCATTTCTAAATGGAAAGGCGACGAACCACCTCAAGCTGGAGACACCTCACGCTGGAGCATGGATAAGGATCAAATGAGAAACACAGTGCCTGACAGCATACATAGCATGTGGTAGAGAGTTCACAATTTTCCAATTTTTTAAAAAACATCCTCATGTTTCTTTCCATTGCCCTTCCTTCCTGCCTTCTCTCTCTACTCCCCACACAGATGTATAGCCACTTTGCCTCATTGTAACTGTGCAAACCCGTGAGGTGGGTTTTCCAGATTGGGAAACTGATGCTTGGGGAGGAATGTTGTTTTCCCGAAGTCACACGGGGACCAGTGGAAGAGCCAGGGTTTAGGTCACCCGTTGTGGAGAGAATAGAGGGACGCTTCCATCCACTGCATGCCTGCTCTATGCTTGCTCGTATATTGGCCGGCAGTGCTCACAGACACTCTGGGGTAGGGGCAGGGAGCCTTGTAGACCAGACAGAGCCTGAAAGACCTGAAGGGGCTTTTCTATAGTAAATCCTTCTCTGCTGCCAGTTTTCTGCTTCTGGAAAGTGTGGCAAGTTAGCATTCTTAAAACTGGCTCGAGCTTCTAGCAGGCTCATCTTTGCAGCCCGATTTCTCATTGTCTCCCAGAGGATGAGGCATAACGACTATGAGAGGATTGGTACTGTCCCTCCCCAGATTGGACACCGGTGTCAGGAATTCCCGGAGGGACTAATCTCTGATTTCAATATGTTAATGTGCAGAATTTAATGGCATATTTATTGCTTATGTAGATGTTAGTTATTTACATGGGAAACTGATTTATTTATCTATTAGATAATTAGTAAAATTCAATAATTGCAAAAACCTTTTAGCAATCAGTTGACATTTAATTAACATACAATAACTGTCTTATTAAATCTACATTAAATGCCTATTGAAGTTAATTAAAACTCATACCTATGACTCCACATTCTTTGGGAATCCTCATTAAAACCCACCAGTAAGAATACAGATGGGAAAATTCCCCAGGAAGCAATTTGTAATGGAGTTGCTTGAACTAGACTCAAACATTTACTCAGGGCCTACTATGTACTTAAAACAATGGCAAACAAGACAGAAATAGGCCTTGCCTTCAAGGAATGTATAGTCTGGTGGGGGACGTGGAGATAAATCAAATGGAAGACAAATGAACTCTGCAGGTCTTAGAGGTGCAATGAGAGGCAGGTAGACACCAGCAAGAGCCTGGAGCAAGACGATCTGAGCTGGTTGTAGGGGTCAAGGTGGCTGCTTGAGCTGATTTCTGAAGATTAAGTAGGAGCTATCTACGGAAAGATGGAGGTACTTCAAGCAGAGGGAACAGCATCTGCAAAATCTCTTGGGAGGGAGGGAGCATGGCCTATAGGTGGGAACAAAGAGGGGCATGGAGTCAAAGAGTCTGGCCTTCTTCCTAAAAAGCCATGGGAAATGGGAATTAGTGTGCATGTGTGTGTGTGCAGCATGGTTGCATTTGTGTTCATAGGTCATCTGGCTGAGGCTAGGAGAATGGGTTGAAGGGAACTCGAATGGATATGTGTACATCAGCCAGGAGGGAGGGGTCCAGCTGGGAGAGGCCAGTGTCTTGCTGAGGGAGGAAAAATGTTGAAATATTTGTCCCTAAACAGGAGCTGGTGTTGGAAAAAAGGGCCAAGGAGGACTTCTACGGCTCTGGCTTTGGGAACTGGCTGGCTGGTGCTGTTCATTCATTGGGAGCAGGAACAGTGAAAGAGGTCCAGGCGTGGCATGAAGACCAGGCAATCTTGAAAATGTTGAGGATGAGTTATCCAAAAAGAGATGTGAAGTAGGCAGATGCATAGGCCAGAAGAAAATTTGGGCTGAAGATTGAACAAATCCTCATGCTTGGGTTCCACTCCAGATACCCTGATTTTATGCATCTGAACTGCAGGTGATTCTGCTGTGCAGCCAAGTTAGAGAAGGACCAGCCTAAGCAGGAAGCACGAACATATAATTGGATCTCATTATACACTGATGTGGGTGACTCCAGCTGGTTTGGTTCACCTCCACCAGAGCCTGTTGTCATCTGCCCATATCTATGTGCTCATATTGTTGTTGATGCTGTAAGTAATAATCGTATCACCCATGTTGCCGAGTACTTGCTAGGCTCCCAGCACAGTGCTGAATGCTTGCTTCAGGTCTCTCATTGGCTCTTCACAAGAAAACTCTGAGCTGGGTATTAGTTCTATTTTACAGACAAGGAGATGAAAGCTCTGAGATGCGTAGTGTCTTGCCCACTGTCACACAGGTGGTATTAAGTGCACTTGAACCCAAATCCATTAGACTCCAAATTCTTCCTGTTCCATCTCTATGATATACTGCCAGTTTCGGTAAAACCAGAAAAAGGTTCTTTCATATGACTGTCTCATGGGGTATAATTTGGATGAGGGATAAGGGAAGGATCTGTGAATGCCATATTTGTGTAAAGGGGAGGGCCTGGTCCTCAGCAAGAAGCTCTTACTCTATGCTGGAGAAAAAGGAAAGAGCCATGTTTGGTCAGTGCCCTCCCCCTTCACTGTGAGCTGTCCAGGTTTGGAGCCATAAAAAGCCAGCAGGGAGGAGAGAGAGAATTAACACGTATTGAATAGGTCAAGATATTATTCCAACGGACCCCAAATTGACATGTACTCCATCAAACCTTGTTGATAAGCTAACACTTCTCAAAAAGTATTCCAAAATTAAATGGTGTTATTTAGGGGGGTGTGGGGAAAGGGAGTCTGTAGTCAAATAAATTTAGAAACTGCAAGACTCCTCAGGTCCTTTATGATGCTGCTATGAAGCTCCAAGGGTGAGGCGGGGAGATGGAGAAGATGCAGTTTCCTAATCGTATTTAACCAAGCAGTGCTTTTCTTTTCTTTTCTTTTCTTTTTTCTTTTCTTTTCTTTTCTTTTCTTTTCTTTTCTTTTCTTTTTTCTTTTCTTTTCTCTCTTTCTTTTCTTTTCTCTCTTCTCTTCTCTTCCCTTCCCTGGCCTTTCCTTTCTCCTTCCTCCCTCCTCCCTCCCTCCTCCCTCCCTCCTTCTTCCCTCCCTCCATCCCTCCCTTCCTTCCTTCTTTTCCTTTCCTTCCTTCCTTCCTTCCTTCCTTCCTTCCTTCCTTCCTTCCTTCCTTCCTTCCTTCCTTCCTTCCTTTCATGTCTTTCTTCCTTTCTTTCATCCTCCCTCCCTCCCTCTCTTTCTCTCTTTTCTTTCTCTCTTTTCTTTCTCTCTCTCTTTCTTTCTTTCTTTCTTTCTTTCTTTCTTTCTTTCTTTCTTTCTTTCTTTCTTTCTTTCTCTCTCTCTTTCTCCCTCCCTCCCTCCTTCCCTTCCTTCCTTCCTTTCTCCCTCCTCTCTCTCTCTCTCTCTCTCTCTCTCTCTCTTTCTTTTTCTTTCTTCTTTCACATAGCATCTAGCTCGGAGTTTTTCAAACCCTGGGTCCTTAAAACCACCTGCATCTCAGAACTGCCTGAGGGTTTTTTAAAAATGCAGGCTTTGGTTCCCCCCTCAGATCCTGCAGCAGAAGCTCCCCAGATGGGCCCCAGGGACCCACCATTTGCTCAAGCGTGCCAGGTAATTCTGGTGCCCACTAAGCCTTTGGAACCACTCTCCCAGAAGGACTAATGTTCTGAGAAACACACTTAGGAAACTGCTGTGGACAGAATACATCTTAAGTTTCCATAAATTGCTATTTTAATATTGATATAGTTATTGTAATCGACAAAATACAAATTTACTTGAATTGCTATAAAAAAACCAGAGTTTAAAAAATTTTTATTTTATGAAACATTGATCAGCAGGGCTAAAGGTACAACTACCCATTTGTGTGGTGTCAGTGGGATGTTCTGAAATTAAGGAGAGGTTCTGATGTCCCAAATGCTGGTCTAGAGCGAGAAGAAAGCATGTAACGCAGGATTCCCCATCTGCGCCCTGCATGGAGGGGCCCGAAAAACCGAGGGCGGGGGAGGAAAAGGTAACTCTGTTCATCCTCTGTTAGAGCAGTTTTACTGCGATCTGTTTAAATTTTGTTTGAAATCAGGGTTGAGCTGCTAAAAAAACCCCAAAACAGAAACAGACAACAACAAACGAAAACCACTGCTGACCACTGCTGCAGTTCCTTCACTCGTCAGAGGAGGGACCTGCGACCCAGAGAGGGAAGGAGACTTCTCTACAGTCCCCCGGCGGGCCAGGGGCCAGCTCTGGGCCCCTTCGCTGTGCTATGGCAGGGCTGTTAAAATGCAGCCCACGGCCGGTGTGGCCAAAGTCAGCTGTAAGTCAGAGCCAGACGCAGCCTGAGGAGAGCCCGCGTCGTCCTCCTTGGGGCTGACCTCCCTCCCTGGCCTCTCTGCTCCTCTCCTGGTTGCCTTTTCCCAGCACCTAAGCATATGTATGAAGTGGAAATCAAACGCCTGCCTCGGACTTGACAGAACTGCTGAACTAAGAGCCATATAATGTCCTCTACTGAAGGACATCACCTTGTCAAGATAAAGCTTGGTAAACGCTGCTCCGCAGGAAGCCGGGCTTCCAGGGCTGGATCATGTATATTCATGTAGGCTCTGAGCCTGCCCACTGCCCCACCCCCGCTTCCTGCCAGCCACTGACCAGCCTGGGCAGCCTCTCAAGAGGCAGTTTGGAGTCCCGGGGACATAGTTCTGACACTCCGTACCTCTTAATGGGAATAGGTGCTGTTGGGGCTGATCACCCACCTTCACAGATTTCAAACCCAAGATTTCCTTCACAACCCTCCAGTTGGCTTTCTCTGCACTCTCCAGCTCCAGGGACCCAGAAAACATGCCCAGAAAACTCGGAAGCATGGTGTTCAAAGCCCCTTGTGAATGACCCAGGCCTCCTTCCACAGCATCTTCGTGGGCTCTGCCCGGCAACCACATGGAGCTTCTTTCTTCCCTCATCTCCACACCCACTTACACGACTTCTTTTGCTCAGCCTGGTCCCTGCCAGGGATTCCCTTTCCCCTTCTCTGTTTGGTGAACTCCCATTGTCCCTTTAAGGTCCAGCTCAAACGATAGCACCTCCTGCAGTGTTCCCGGACCCCTCCGGACTGGGTAGTCCCTCCTCCTGGCAACCAGACAGTGTCCTGGCTTTCGGACATGCCCCGATCGTTTGCTCTTTAATTACTTATGCATGTCTCTTTACCCCTTTCCATTGACAGCTCCTGGAGGTCAGAGAAGCACCCCCAGAATGCAGTCTAAGGCCTGGCTGGCAGGGCAATAGGGACTAGTAAGTGTGAACTGATGTTCTGGTTGCTATTTCTGTATGTATTCATTTGCTAGGGCTGCTGGGTTTCAACACAGAAATGTACTGTCTCACAGTTTTGGAGGCTGCAAGTCTGAGATCAAGGTGTCGTAAGGGTTAATTCCCTTCGAGGCCTCTCTCCTTGGCTTGTCCATGGCCATCTTCTCCCTGGGTCCTCACATGATCTTCCCTCTGCTCATATCTGTGTCCTAATCTCCTCTTCTTATAAAGACACCAGTCATGTTGGATTAGAGCCTACCCATAACACCTCATTTAATCTTAATCACCTCTTTGAAGATCCAATCTTCATACAACCACATTCTGAGGTACTGATGATTAGGACTTTAACACATGACTTTTGGGTGGCATATCTCAGGCTATAACACTGTGTAACTATATTACCCAATTTAGCAGCTTAAGACAACTGAAGCTCTCTTCATGCTCATGGATCCTATGGCTCAGGAATTTGGACGGGACACTGCAGGGGTGGCTTGTTTCTGCTCCATGATATCTGGAACCTCAGCAAGGACAACTCAAAAGTTGGGGGCTAGACTCCTCTGGAGGCTCATTAGCTCACAAGTCTAGCACATGGGCTGGGATAACGCAGACTAGGATCGGCACTGGAATGCCTGCGTACAAGTGCCTTTTCCAGGTGGCTTGGCTCCCTCCCAGCATTGCAGCCTCTGGGCAGTTGGGCTTCTTACTTGGTGACTCAGGGCTCCAAGAGCAAATGTTCCAATGAGAAAGGTGGAGCTGCATCACCTTATAGGGCCCAACCTTGGGCATCGTACAGCCTCACTTCCCTTGTGCTCTATGGCTTGAAGAAGTCACATACCCACCCAGATTCAAGGGGTTGGGTCTATACCCACAGTTTTGTGGGCCAGTGACAAGACCATGCTGGAGGAGAGCGTGTGAAAGGTGGAATGTTGTTGTGGCCATCTTTTTGGAAGATGTAATCTAAATGGAAGTCAAAGGGACACTTGTAGTCATCCTCATGGGACATGTTGAAGTTGGTTGCAGTTAGGGAATACAATGCTGGTTCTCTCGTCTTCCTTGGACCATTCATTTGCATATAGACATATTTTTAGTTTCCATATCTCTAATCTTCACATTTATCCATTCTAATGACCACATATACCACCCACTAGCTATGTGGCTTTGAAGGGCAATGAACTACTCCTTGTGGAGCACTCGACGGAGGGCCTAAGGCATGGTAAATACCTATGGTTTTGAGTTCTCTGTGGGTTGAACATTTAGAATCATCTGTTTAATCAGCATATATTTCTCCAGTGCCTTCAGGCACCCCAACACTATGTTTAGGAACTCATCTATCATTTGTATATAAACAGTATTTGTGGATTTTGTCACTCAACAAACATTGTCTTGTTCAGTCATTCAACAAACGCTCTTACGGCATCTACCCCCGGGAAAGGAGAGGCTCCTGGCAGAGGGGGCTAATCTCCAGCTAATGTTGCACTCCAGATGCATCAGGCAGAATTCTAATAGCATCTGTGTGTTTCATTTTGCCCATTACGACACCATTATATTTTAAAGCTTGTCTTTCTAACTCTCCTATTTTTCTTCTAGACTGCACTCCCGCTATATGGCTCCAGTTTCTCTAACCATTAGGAAGGTATTATAGTTACTGGAGAATCATCTATCATTTTATGAGCCTCTTTCAAGAGAGGAAATAACAGGTTGTTTCAAGTGGGAAACGATGGCTCCCAAAGCCCCGTGGAACAGGCGTCCTGCTCCCAGGGGATCAGCCAGGTGGTGTTTATCCTTGACACAATAAGCAAAAGATCAGAAATGATTACCACAAATGGCAGAGTAAACAGTCCATCTGCAACAAAGGGCACCTGCCCAAGTGCTGGAAATTCTACCCGCACACAGCTGCCAATTCCAGACCGTGGCCCCGACGGCCCCGTCGTGCCTCTGAGGGCTGCAGTGCGGGGCTGGGCGCAGGTTCGCCCCATCCCTGCCCTCAATGCCTTGGCAAGGGGCAGCCGAATCTGAATCCCTTCAGGAGCTCATGTCCCTTTAGGCTTAAGTCCAGCCTCCTTCTCCTGGCTCCAAAGCCCTTCATGATCTTGGAACTTGTCCATTTGATCCACTGCTTTATCCCCATTGCCTAGATCAATGTCTGGCATAGACCAGACATTTAGTAAATATTTGTTGGCAGAGGAAATGAATAGTCTGGCCCTTGCCTGCCGCTCCAGCATCCTCTTTTGCTTCCCTCTCCCTTTAGTCTTCACTGAATTTCTTTTAGTTCCTAGAATACAGCATGCTTTGTTTTTTTTTCCCCTCCTTTGTACATTCTGCTGCCTCTGCTTGGAGCACTCTCTCCCACCTCTTCCTGGTTAACTCCACACCTCCTGTAGGTCTCAGCTCAGATGCCCCTACTTCTAGGAAGCTTTCCCTGAGCCCATGCCCCTGGGCACATGCACCCGAATGGCACTTTCTCTAGCACATTCATTTTTGTAACCTTTTGTCTATGTTCCCCACCAGGATGGAAGCTCTTTGAGGGTGGCAATGGTGTCTTGTTCACTGCTAACAACAAAGACTCACACCCGCCTTCCACAGTGCACAGCTGTAACAGGGAGGCAGCTGCTCAGGCAGAAATGGCTCTTCTCAACTTACCACCCACGGGACTACCTTTTGCTGTGGAATATGAAAGGAAGTGATATGAGTCCCTTCTGGATCAAAGCAGTTAAGCAGGCGGGACCCAATCCTTCACACCCTCTCTCCTCATTCCTTAACCAAATGCAAAGAGTCTAGGGGAGGACTCTAAGGAGACGTTAGAGGGAAGCACCCTGAATTCTTGAGCTCCCCAGGATGACCAGAGGAAACATAAGCATTGAACTTGGCATGAGTACAAAATGAACACATTGTTCTGAGCCACTGATACTTTGGGAATGCTCGTTATAGCAGCTAATCTGCTTTGCTTCCACAGCATTTGTTAAAAGTGGAGTTTCTTGGCCATACAGACTCACACCATATCTGTGCAGCCACCCACACCTAGCACTTCCCAGGAACCCACAGTTTGGCTGTGGAGAGGAATTTTGGAATCAGTTCACATCATCATGAAAAGCATCAATTGGTTAGATCAAATGGACTGAGTCTTATACCATTGGGCAACATCAAGACTCATGGACAGAAATGACATCTTAATTAAAACAGACAAATAATGGCTTTGACATAGCACAGTAGATAGGGTAAGCATCGCCGTCTCCCTCAACCCTCGTCCCATTAAGTCCTATAGATTCTCCCTCTAGCTTTCCCACTGCTCTCTTCTCTACCTCCACTGCCCAGCCCTGGTTCAGTCCTTCTCATCTCTCAACGGAATCACCCAAGAGCCTCTGGGCTGGTTTCCTCTCTGCAGTCAGATTTGTCCAACACTCAACTTTCCCCTGTGTTCATCACTTCCCACACTGCAGCCATATGGTTCCTCTAAAACCTAGAACTGACCTCTTTGCCACCTGTTGCCTTCAAAGGAAGTCAATAATCCTTACCTAACACTCAAGGCCCTTCAAGATATAATTCCTGCTTCTCTTTTCCATCTTATCTTTCATGAGTCCATACAATGTTTCTGAGAATCAAAGGTCTCTCCCTCCCATTTGTACCCTGGGCTCTGTCAAGTTGCACCTGCAAAAAGCTGGTCAAAGTCCATGCAGAACTGGTCACTCAGTGATGGCTGGAGTGACAGAGCTGCAAAAATATTTTTAAAGTGACCCATAAGAGGTATCTGATACATGGCCCTTCTCCTAGTCCCTACCATTAGGGATTTGTGTACTCATTGTTTTCTTCGTCTAATCTGGGGATTCTTTGAAGCTAGGAACTGTATTTTATTCCCAACACTCAGCATGAGTCCTGATACATAGGAGGGCTCAAATATATTGAATGAATGAAAAGATTCAAATGATTGTTTTTCTCTACAGAGGAAAAATATATACCATACTCAGAGAAAATCCTCCTTCAACAAGAATTACAAAAGAGTAGAGAAGGTGGTTATATCCAGAGAAAACCCCCAAACAAAAACAGTAATGATAATAACAGCTAATATTTACTTGGCACTCACTGCTGGCAAGGTGGCTTAAGAGTTCTCTAGATGAGCCTATTTGATCCTCGCAATAGCCCAATAAAGTACTGTCATTATTATTCCCATTTTACAGATGGAGAAATGGAGGCAGAGAGAGGTAACCAGCTTGCTCAAGGTCTGATGATTGTGAGCAGAAGGGCTGAGATTTAGACCTGGGTGTGGTCTGACACCCGCATCTGGGGGCACACCCACCGTGTGACATGGCAGGAAATACCCGGGACAAGGTCAGGGGCGCTGCCTAGGACATCGTTACCACTTAGACCCTGGAAGCTGACAGCGGGCAGGAGCTCTGATAAGAGTTTATTTTTATTAAAACTGCTGCAAAAATATGCAAAGATATATTATATGCTTATTAGCTCCTGTCCCTGCCCATAGGAAGGGGATAAAATGTGGGATTTTATCTTCAAAATGTTTTTCTCACTCTTTCTTTTTTTGCAAACCAATAAGGAAAAGAGCTTGCTGATTTGAATAATGGGCAAAGGATAGTCACAGAAGAAGAAATAAAAATAATCGAGAAGGACATAAACTTATTTTTACTTATAGATAAAGAAGGAAGTTAAAACAATGATACTCAACCCTCTTCCCCAACAAAAGGAGATTTCTTATTTCGCTTTCTTTTTTTTTTAATATTACCACTCACTCCCCTTTCTTATTTTCTTTTTGTGTGACTAGCATGGGTTGGCCAAGACCCTGGGGGAACAGGTTCTCCCGTTCTCTGCTGGTGACTCTTTCCAGAGGTAATTTGGCAATATGTATCAGAAGTTTTAAAAATTTGCACATGCTTTGATCCAGCAGTTCCTTTGGAACAGATCCTAAAGAAACAGTTGAGGATGTACACAGAGATTTAATTATAAGTGTATTTACCAAAACATTGTTGATGGTAGTGAAAAAGTGAGAGAAACTTAAATGCCTGACAATCGGGCTGGTTCCATATCGCAGTAGTTACTAATCAGTCATTAAAAATGTTGTTGTAGAAGAAATAATATTTAATGGCTTGGAACGATGTACATGATAAAATGTTAAGTGAGAAAAAGCAGGTTACAAAACAGATGAATTGGTGGAGACAATAAGTCATGTATATAAACAACTCAAACATGAGTGTTCAGAAGGACTCCGATCAGCCTAGCCCCATACGAGAAAAAAAAATCACAGACTGCGGAACCAGCTTGTCCGGATTCAAACCACAGCTCAGCTAAAAGTGACCTGTATGAGCTCAGCTAAGTGCCTCACCCTCTCTGTGCCTTCATTTCCTCATCTGTAAAATGGGGACTCATAACAGCACCTACTTAAATAAGTGAGCATATGTAAAGTGCTTAGAAGTGTGCCTGGCATCTCGTAAGCAAGATGTGAGAGTTCGTTAGAAATGTTCAGAAATATATCAGAAATATAAGGAAAGGTCTGTGGAGAGATGTTTATTCTCTTGCAGGAGGTGGGGCCAACCTTAGAGAGGCAGTGGCACTTGTATGGGTTTCAAATGACATGAAGGGCTTCCACAGATGGAGAAGGGGCAGGTTGAAGGCTATCTTCCAGCAGCAACGAGGCTTCCTCTGAAGGGAGGTTGGGAGGGCCCTCTGCACTGAGACGCCCTGGGCCCTGGAATGCCCAGGGCTAACCCGCCATGGAGAGCTACTGTCTGAAGGCGCTACTGCTCTGGCCAGCCCTCCTCTTTGTTCACTGAATTCCCAGTTTTGCTGAACGGAGCAGGCTTGCCAGGCAGGTTTCAAGACAGAAGATGAAGCCTTTGTTTGCTTGTTTGTTTTTAAAGCACACTTTTTAAAGTGGTGAATTTTATTAAATAATACAGTTAGGTTTTTACATAAGACTCTTCTGAGCCAAAGGTTGGGAAATACATTTATCTTATGGAATTCTGGGACTTCAGAGCCTGGAGTGACCATTCAAACCACACAACTGATAAAGAGGTGATAAGACTCTGGAAAGTCCTATCCATGCGGATGTGAGAGGACTCAGGCCAGGGTCCAAGGGTCTGGACTCCCAGTCGAATGCATGAGGGCAAGTACAACCCTGGTGCTGGAATCATGGCGCTAGTAGGAGGCAGAGTTTTGGCTCAGTATGAGGATGACTGTTTTAACAGGCAAACCTGGCCAGAGCTAAAGTGGGCTGCCTTAAGGTAGTGAGCTCCCCATCACTAGGGGGCTGTAAGCCAAGACTGGAGGGCTCTTGGGAAATGGTGCAGCTGGAGTAATTGACTTCTAGGTTTTCTTTTAATTCTGAGGTTCCATTGTGTTATAATCTTTCATGTTTTTGCAAATAAAAATGTTATTTTTTTTTAAGGTGAAGGAAGTTATAATTATTTTTCTTAATTCCAAATTATTTTTCTTTTCTTTTTTTTTTGCATTGAGAATTGGTATTTCTTTTTCTACAATGTACCCAAATATTTATAGAATGACAGTGGAACCAGGTAGGGCTATACTGGAGATGGAGGTTTTAAATATTTTGTTTTTACTCTGACTGACAAAATACAGAACATGTGAAAATGGAAAGGAAATGTGAATTATTACAAATTAAGTGTATCTTTTCTTTTCTTAAATTTTTATTTAGTTTTAGTTGAATTTATTGGGTTTACATTGGTCAATAAAATTATATTGGTTTCAAGTGTACAATTTGGCAATACATCATCTGCACGTTGCATTGTGTGCTCACCATCCAAGATCTAGTCTCCTTCTGTCACCATTTATCCCCCATTGACTCTCTCCCGCCTGCGCCTTCCCTCTGGTAATCACCATACTATTGTCTGTGTTCCTGAGTTGTTTGTATTTGTTGGTTTTGCTTACTCCTTTCACTTACTTCACTCAGCCCCCAGCCCCCGCCCCCTTTGACCGCTCTCAGTCTGCTCTCTGTATCTGTGAGACTGTTTCTATTTTGTTTGTTCATTTTGTTCCTTAGCTTCCACATAGGAGTTAAATCATAGGATGTTTGTCTTTCTCTGACTGGCTTATTGTACTTAACATGATACCCTCTAGGTCCGTCCATGCAGTCACAAATGGTAAGATGTCCTTCTTTTTTACAGCTGAGTAGTATTCCATTGTGTAAATGTACCACAGCTTCTTAAAATTTCCATCTTTTTAAAAATGAATCATTTTAACAATCAAATATTTCAAACATGCACAAGTGAAGGTAAACATAATATAAGAGACACTCACCTCTCACTACCCAGATGTAAGAGGTTAACATTTTGTTGTATTTGTTGTAATCTACTCTCCTTTTTCTAAAGAAGGAAAATAACATATATAGCTAAAGCCCCCATCTGTTCTGTCCTCCCAGAAGTAACTACTAGTTTGAAGGGTTTTTAAAAAATCATTCCATACCAGTTTTTATACATTTAATGCATATACGTAACCATAAACAATAGGCAGCATTGCTTTTGCATTCATCATTTACATCGTACTGACTATGTCCTTTTGCAACTGATGTTTTTCATTTAATGTTATGTTTTTGAGGCTTAACCATGCTGATGCATGAAATTTTAGTTCATTTATTTTACACAGCTGCATAGTAGTTGCTTGTATGAATGAACTGCATTTGATTTATTTATTCTCCATTCACGGACATTGAGGTTGCTTTCTGATTATTTTTTTTTAGCTATCAAAATATCTAAAGGTGGACTTGCTGGGTCATATAATGTGCACACCTTCAACTTTACAAGTTGTGAACAATTTACTCTTCAAGGTGGTGTGCCTATTTATAGCCTCACCAACGGTGAAAGAGTTCCTTATTCCTCCAATCCTCTAGAATATGAGGTGTTTTCAGCCATTTTAACTTTTGCCAATCTGATAAGCATGAACAGTTATCTCAGTGTTCCTTACATTTATTTTTCTTTCCCTTTTTTCTCCCCACCCCGTAGCTGCCCATATTATGCTTAGTTGGACCTCTAGGCATCTTTGTCTGCTCTTGACCTTAAAAGAAACACTTCCACTGTTTCACCATTATTTGCTATTGATTTTTGGTGGATAAGTCTTACCAGGTTAAGGTTTTCTTTCTAGCTTGTTAAGAATGTTTTTTGTTTTTTTTTTTAAACTCATGAATTAGCGTTGCTGAATTTCATCAAATGCTTTTTCTAAACCTGAGATGATCATATGGTTTTTCTGCTACAATTTGCTAATCTGATGAATTAAAATAATAGATTTTCTTTTTTGCTTCACTTCTTTGTAAAGAAGTATTTCAGATACAACTGAAGTTCTGTATGCTTTCCCTCCCTCCCTGGAGGCAAATACCACCCCAAATTCAGTGTTTCTCATTCTCATGCATATTTTCATGCGATTGCTACATATGTATGTATAATAAACAATATGGGTGTTGTTTTGCATGTTTTCAAAGTTTATATAAGTGGTGTCTTACTATGCATATTCTACAGCTTGCTTTTCCATTTTGATACTTGAAGCTCTAGTTCATTCTAGTTGCTATCTGACATTGCATTGTGTTACGATGCAACATAATTGTGTTACTACAATTTATTCCTTCCTTTGCTTGGGATCACTGAAGTTGCTTCTAATTTTTAGCTGTGCAAACAGTGGCACAGATAAATATTCTTACAGAGACTCCTCTGCACAGTGCACAACTGCCTTGTTGGGCAGCAGGATATGCTCTTTTTCAAATATGGCCAAATTGCTCCCCAAAGTATAAGTAGAGCTCTGTTTTTCCAAATCTTCGCTGGTACTTGATGTTGTCAGGTATTTAAATGATTGTTGCTCTGATGGCTATAAGTGATACTTTATGATTATTTTATTTTGAACTTCCCCAATTTACTAATAAGACTGAGATTCTTATATAGTGTATATATATTGTGTATGTATATTTTTACCACATTGCTGTTCACATATTTGCCCCTTTTCCTACTGATTTGAAGATATATACATATATTCTGAATGCTATATATATATATATTTGGAATATGTATATTCCAAATATATATATATTCTGAATGCTAATCATTTGTTGGTTGTGTGCATTACAAAAATATTCTCCTAGTGTGTGGCTTGAATTTAAGTCATACATGTTCAGTATAATTACGAAGCAAATACTTATGGAAGTTACCACCCAATTTAAGAAGTAAAAAGTTGCCAATTTCTGAAATCCCCCATGTGTCCCTTCCTAATAATATTTACTCTCCTCCTGTAGGTAATCAGTCTTGATTTTTATTTATACATTCTTGCTTTTTTCTATAGTTTAGCCACCTACGTAGACACCCTTAAACACTCTAGGTTAGTTTTTTCCTGCTTTTGAGCTTTATGTAAATAAAATCATTTTGTAGTCTTTCTTTTATGTCTTACTATTTGACTCAATATATGTTTGTAAAATTAATTCTTGTGATGTGCAGTTATAGTTCCTCATTTTCACAGCTGATGGTATTTTTTTTTTTTTCAAATAAACAGTCCACAATTTGTTTATCCATCTTACTGGTGATTTGGGGTTTTTTCCCTTCCAGTTTCTGAATATTTCAAACACTATCACCATGAACGTTTTTGTGCCTATATCCTGGTACACATGTACACGACTTTCTCCAGGGACCGTACCTAGGAGAGGAATTTCTCAATCAGCAGGTATGCTTATCTTCAGCTTTATCAGAGAGTGCCAAACTATTTTCCAAAGTGGCTGTTGCAGCTTGTCTTGTGCTTTGCTTATGGTAGCTATTGTTGAACAAAGTTTTTAATTAAAATGCAGTCAAATTTATCAATATTCATCTTCTCTTACAGTGCCTTGTTTAAGAAATCTTTTCTCTACCCTGAAGACATTTTTATACTTTTCCCTAAATGCTTTTAAGTCTTGCCTTTTCTATTTATATTTTTAATCTACTTGGACATAACTTTGATATATGATGAACACATAGGCATTGAGTTTTACTTTTTAAAATAAGTATGGGCCAATGGTCTGAGTGCCGACTGATCTGTGACATCGCCTGTGTTACGTATCAGATTTACAGTTAAGGATAGTTGTTTTTGTTGAGAAGAGTTTACCTTGGTTTACCACTCTTCTTTTTAATGGCTCGATGCATTCAGTTTTCCTATTTCTTCCTGACCTAATTTTGGTTATTTCTTATTTTCTAGAAATATAAAATTTCTGTAGATTTTCAAATTAAAAAACATAAAGTTGATTGTATTCTGTTGTGATATTAAAGTCTCTTTAGTCCTAATTTTAGATATTTATGCCTTTTCTCCTTGTTCCCTTCTCAAGCAGTCCTGTTGATAGACTATTTTATTAGTTTTTCTTAGAAGAAGAAATAGGTTTCATCTTTGTGGATCCTTTCTATTGTTTTTATTTCACTAATTTCTGCTCTTAATTTTAATATTTCTTTTCTCATATTTTGTTTTTGTTCATGATCATTTTATTTGTTCTTAAGTTAAACAACAGTCATTTATTTTTTTCTTTTGAAAAATTTTAATCAGTTCATTTGCAGTTAACAAATTTTCTTCTATCTACATAGTTTTAATATGCAAACTTTAATATAGGCCATGCTAAACATTTTGTAATTTTTATTGTTTTGTTCTCTTTCATAGTGAGTTATTTAAGAATACGTTTTAAAGTTTTCAACATGTCTATTTCGTTTTGTTTCGAATTAACTTTTATGGTTGTTTTCTAATTTAGTTTTATTGTCACAAGAAAATTGGTCTTGTAATGTCTTTATTGTTTCAGTATTTGGATAATGTTGGCCTCATAGAGTGAGTTGGGGAATATTCCTTCAGCTTCTATTTTTTGGAGGAGATTGTAGAGAATTAATATTATTTTTTTCATTAATGTTTGGTAGAATTTAGCAATAAAACCATCTGAGTCTGCTGTTTTCTTTTTTTGAAAGATATTAAGTATTGGTTTAATTTCTTTAATAGATACAGGCCTATGCAGATTATCATTTGTGAGCTTTGGTAGTTCATGCTTTTCAAAGATTTTGTTCATTTCATGTAAGTTATCAAATTTGTGGGCAGAGAGTTGTGCATAATATTCTTTTATTGTTTTTTTGATGTCCATGGAATCAGTTGTGGTGACTTTTCTTTCATTTCTAATATTGGTACATTGTGTCCTCTCTCTTCTTTTCTTGGTTAGTCTGGTTAGAGTTTTATCATTTTTCTCTTTGTTCTTATTATTTTAACTAGTATTTCTCAATCACAAGTTAGCATACATTAATATATTTATAAGCCATTTATATTTCAATTTTTCACTAAGAACAAACACTAAGCTTTTATATTTTTCAAAGTTTTTCTCCAGTTTTGAGGTATGATTGACAAATCAGAATTGTGTATATTAAGATGTATGATGTGATGTTTTGATATATGTGTATATTATTATAAAATGATTACCACAGTCAAGCTAATTAACATATCCATCATCTTACATAGTTCTTTTTTGCGGGTGTGTATAGTGGTAACACTTATAATCTATTCTTTTAGTGAATTTCATGTATATAGTACATTATTATTAACTACAATCACCATACTCTACATTAAGAACTTATTCATCTCATCACTGAAAGTTTGTGCTCTTTGATCCGCATTTCCCAATTTTCCTCATTCCCCACTTCTATACTCTGTTACTACAAGTCTGACTTTTTTTTTAAAAAAAAGATTCCACATATAAGTAGGATAATGTAATATTTGTCTTTCTGTGTCTGGTTATTTCACTTAGTGTAATGTCCTTCAGGTTCACCCATGTTGTCGCAAATGGCAGGATTTCCTTTTAAAGGCTGAATAATATTCCACTGGTGTCCAATCAAAAAATCATTGTCAAGACCAATTTCAAGGAGCTTTCCTATATGCTTTGTAGGAACTTTACAGTTTCAGTTCTTTACTAAGTCTTTAATCTATTTTCGAGTTGATTTTTGTAAATGGTGTAAGAAAAAGGTTCAACTTCATTCATTCACATGTGGATATTCAGCTTTCCCAACACTATTTATTGAAGAGACTATCCTTTCTCTACCATGTGCTGTGTCATTGTTGAAAATCAGTTGACCATATAGGCATGGGTTTATTTCTAGGTTCTCTATTCTGTTCCATTTGTCTATATGTCTGTTTTTCTGCCAGTATTATATTGTCTGGGTTACTATAGCTGTGTAACATAATTTGAAGTCAGGAAATGTGATGCCTCCAGCTTTTTTCTTACATAAGATTGCTTTAGCTATTCAGGGACTTTTGTAGTTCCATATAAATTTTAGAGTTTTTATTCCTGTTTTTGTGAAAAATGCCATTGGTTTTTCACAAGGGTCACATTAAATCTGTAGATAGCTTTGAGTAGAACAAGTATTTTAACAATAGTAATTATTTTAATTCACAAATGTGGATATCTTTTCATTTGTCTTCAATTTCTTTCATCAATGTTTTATGGTTTTCAGTGTACAGATCTTTCACCTTCTTAGTTAAATTTATTTCTAAGAATTTTATTCTTTTTGATGCTATTAATGAAAATGTTTTCTTAATTTTTTTTCAGATAGTTTGTTGTTAGCGTATAGAAACACAACTGATTTTTCTGTCCTGCAACTTACTGTTGTCTTTTTTTAGCTTTAACAGTTTTTTTTTTCTGGAGTCTTTAGGGGTTTTTATATATAAGACAATGTTATCTGCAAACAGAGACAATATACTTCTTCCTTTCCAATATGGAAGCAGAGATTTATCAATTTTATTGATTAAAAAAATCCACAGCTTTTGGTTTTGTTGTTTTTTGCTGTTTTCCTGCTTTCAATTTTACTGATTTCTGCTTTAATTATTACTTTTCTTATGCTTGTGTTAGGCTTAACTTACTCTTTTTTTTCTAATTTTCTAAGGTGGAAGCTTAGATTGCTGATTTTTAGATCTCTCTTTTTTTCATAATATATGCATTTAATGCCATAACTTTCCCTCTAAACACTGCTTTCACTGCATTCCACAAATTTTGATGAGTTGTATTTTTATTTACTTCAAAATGTTTTAAAATTTTGCTTGAGATTTATTTTTTGACCCACGTGTTATTTAGAAGTGTATTGTTTACTCTCCAAGTATTTGGGAGATTTTCTACCTATCTTTCTGTTACTGGTTTCTAGTTTAATTCTGTTGTCACTGAGTATAGACATTGTATTATTACTATTCTTTTAAATTTCTCAAGGTGTATTTTATGGCCCAGGATGAGGTCTATTTTGGTTAATGTTCCATGTGAGCTTGAGAAGAATGCATGTTCTGCTATTGTTGAATGAAGTAATCAATAGATGTCAATTATATTCAGTTGATTGATGGTGGTGTTGAGTTTAACTGATTTTCTTCCTGCTTGAGCTATCAGTTACCAAAAGGAGTGTGTTGAAACCTCCTCTCCTACTATGACAGTGGATTTTTCTATTTATCCTTGCAGTTATATTGGTTTTTCTCTCATGTATTTTGATGTACTATTATTAGGTGCATACACATTAAGGACTGTTATGTCTACTCTGGTTTTGATTGAACATTTTATATGATATCATTTTATCTCTTTTCTTAGCATATCAAGCATATTTCTTTAAAACAATTTAGTGGTTTCCCTAGAGTTTGCAATATACATTTATACCTATTGTAAGTCCAGTCTCAACTAACACTATACTGCTTCATGGGTAGTGAAGGTACCTGATAATAGAGTATTCCCAATACTTTGCTCCAGTCCCTTTTTACATTGCTGTTATTTCATTTTATTTATCCATATACCATAATCATTTGACATATTATTACTGTTATGACTTTGAACAAGCAGTAAAACCCTATTAGATCAATTAACAAGAAGAGAAATAAAATATTTATATTTTACCATCATTTATTCCTTCTCTGATGATCTTTCTTTGCCTGTATAGATCTAAATTTCTGATCTACTTAATTTTTTTCTCTCTCTGAAAACCTTCTTTAAACATTTCTTACAGAGTAGGTATAATGGTGATGAGTAGGCCTTTAGTGTGAGGTTTTACCTTAATGTGGCCAGGAGTTAGGCTGTGTTTAATGTTAGATGTAGCTGTAAGTGTCAAAGGCTCTAATTTCCTTTAGTATCCTTTTTTTTGTCTTACATGTCTTTAGGTTTCACTAAAAAATTCTTTTTAAGTAGAGTCTGAGTCTTATAGCTGCTTCAGTTATAATTCACTGTTGTTATACTGGAGTTCTATGAACGTGGTGGTGGTAAGGTGTGGGGAGAGAATAAGTCTGTAATTCCATGAGTAATCCCAGTCTTTAGTGGGCCTGTGTCCCTGAGCTGTGACCTTCACAACTATTTCTCACCTTTTTTTCCCTTTTAAGTGAGACAGGAAGGTACAGGGAACTGGAATTGGATAAGCTCCCTTTCCTCACATCAGATAAAACTCTGGTAAAATTTTTCCTTTGACAAATAGGATGTGTTTGAGAATGCAAAGAGAATGCTCTGAGCACTAATTCAAACTGGTGACTTTTTCTTCCTCCTGACAGAAACATGGGATTTTTTTCTCCACTTTTTACCATGACAACTCAGTGGGGTTCCTGGAGATAAAACACAGAAAAGTGTGAGGTCCTCTTTGACTGCAACTCTGAAGAGTTTCTCATGCATACTGTTTTATACTTCACCCCAACATTTCATCAAAATTATGGTTTAAGTGTTTCTATCAGTTATGATTCTAGAGTATTTGCTCCAGGGAAGTTGATCTTGGCTGTGATTCTTTGTATTTACCTATCTCTCCAGATTTCAGGGTAGTGGTTTGCCCTTTGACCTTTATTTTCTAATGGGCCCAAGAGAAGTCATTGATTTTCAGTCTGTTTAGCCTTTTTGTTGTTGTAGGGGTGAGAGTTCCATCTTTACATGTTGGAGTTGAAACTGCAAGTCTCTGATAATTCTTTTAATAAGTTGGGAAACTCACAATCTTTGTATGTCTGAAAATGTCTTTTTTCTCCCTCACTTTGAATGATAATTTATCTGGGTATAAAACTCAAGATTGCCAGCTATTTTCCTTTGGCACTTCAGAGCTACTACTTTACTGTCTTCTTGCTATCTGTTGTTGCTGTTGAGAATTTTGCTGTCATTGCAATTATTATCCCTTTGTAAATTATCTGTCTTCTTTTGGTAGTTTTAATATTTTACTTTTTATAATACTTTACAGGCTTTCTATGATATATCTCTAGGTGTAGAACTATTTTAATTTAATCTATTTTTGATGTAATGAACTATATTTCCTTTAATTCTGAAAAATTCTAGTTCTAATATTTTCAAATATTCCATTTCTATCATTATCTATCATTTCTCTTTTCTGAAGCTGTATTAGGTTCATATTAGCTTCTTAATCTATCCTCCATGTCTTTAAACTGGTCTTCTAAAATTTCAGATCTATTGATTCTATGTTCTTAAAAAATTCTTAAGTATTGTCTTTTGCTAATTCTCTCTTTGTGTTCATTCTAAAGTTGATCTTATTTTTCTGCTTTTGTCCATTAGAAAATGCTCTAAGCCAAAGACTTCCCCCAGTCTTTGTCTGTCTCTGAAGATGCCCATTCAAATCTACCTTCAAAACTCCCTTGAGATATTTGAAGACAGAGATGAATGCTTCTTTTTTTTTTTCTCTCTTTTTCTTTAGGTTAAACACTACCATTACAGGTCGTTGTGATGTAGGTTGATTACAGTGAATACTACCTCTTATGATACAGATACGGTCATGGGAAATTTGAAAAGCAGATTAATATCTAAATTTAATCAATAATTCTAGGAGTGTTCATTGGTTTAGGCATTTGACAGAGTAGGATTCTTGTTTAAGCAGAGAGCAGGGAATGAACTTCCCAGCCAATTGCCTCTGGGCTTATTGAAAGTTCCTTGTTTAAATAAAACCACAAATATAAAAACCTTAACTGAAAGTTGACTATTGACATCTTACAAAAAGATTTCATGTAAGCAGCTTGAAAATTTCCTTGGGGTATATAAATTAATTCTATGTGACTCACCTGATTTTATTAATTTATTAAACCTTTTTTTTTCTTTGTGTTAATTACTCTTCCAAGTTCTGGAACTATACTGGGGTGGAGTTGGGATTCAAAGCTATGGATTCAAACCATGAAGACATGGTTCCTACTTCCAAGGAGCTTATACTCTAGTTGGGGACACAGAGAAGCAAAGCAACATAAAATACATTGTGAGAAGTGCCATATAAAGGATATGATGGAAAAGGACATGAACAAAACTATGGAGGTAAAAGGTGTCTTCTCTCAGACAGAGACATCTGGGCTGAGATTTGAAGCACAAGGAGCAATTTGGCAACATGGGGTGATGTGAGAGTATTTTCAGCAGAAGTAGTACATGCAAAAGCTTCTGTGAAGTCAAAATGCCATTTAAAGAACTGAATGAGTTGTATAAGATGTTTACCCAGGAGAGCAGAGAGATGAGGCTGGAAAGCTACACTGGAACTAGGTCCTTTAGAATGATATGAGTAATGTGAAGATGTTTCAGTAGTGGAGAACCACTGAAGACATATAAGCAAGAGAGTGATATGAATAGATTTTATTTTCTGAAATATTCTTTTGGTTGCTGTAGATGATTGAAATGACAGAAAGTGGCTAATTGTGGAGATACAGAGTAGAGCTGGATCAGTGAGGGAAAAGGGGGAATTAAGGGTAACTTCGTGATTTCAGTTAAGATGACTAGATGGGTGGTAAAGCCATTCATCAAGATAAGAAGCATAGGAGGAGGATCCAATTTCGATGATTACTTCATTTCTGTGGCAATGACCTGTGGCACAGCCAAGTGAAGGTATGCATAGGAAGCTGGAATTCAGAAGGGCAATCTGAGCTAGAGATTTAGATTTGGAAATCATCTGTTTATACAGATCTGTAATTCTCAGTTTTGAGGATAGTGGTCTATTTATCAGAACTTGTTGGGAGAATCTTTTTAAATTACCACTATATATTTCAGAGTCTACTGTCTACATCAATGCCTTTCAAGAGATATTTTTCTCTCCTTCTCCCCCAAATCCCAATTCCAGGGTATTGTCTTATAAAGCCACTGATCCTGATGGGTCCTCATCACTTTCAGGGTAGGAGAAAAGTGGTTGATATGGTGAGAGGAGATATTGTACAGGCAGAGTGTACAGAGTTAGAAGAGTGCCCAGAGCAACACTCTGAAGACCCCACTATTTTCAGATTTCCACATAACATCTGGGGTACTCTAATTGTATAACGTGGGGGCCACATGTAATCTCAGGGACCATCCAGCAGAGGTTTATCTGAAGTCTTTCCCTGCAGCCCTACAGAGGGTCAAACTCAACTCTTATAGCCTCTGAGCCATTGTGACCAAGGACAGGAGGAATAAATGGCTTCACTCCACCAGCAAGTGAGTCTGGATTTAGTTTTGCTCCCATTGACTTCTGCTCCAAACACTTATTGATTCACTCTCTGTGGTAGATTAATTACTCCAATAGCCTCAAATAAATGACCTCTCTGTATCCTTTGCCTTGTAACTTTGTAGTCCTCTCCTATTGTTACTGTGGGCTTGGCCACATGACTTGCTAAGGCCAATGTGATGTTTGCAAATATGATACAGGCAGAGGCTGGAGAAGTGTTCGTAAGTTTCCACATCCCCTCCCACATCTCTGCCTTCTCCCTGACAACAAGACTAGCTCTCTGTTGTCTCTCTTGTCTGAACTCCTGCTGCTGACATGAGATTATGCTAAGGCTACCCTAATGGAAAGATGTGGGAGACACGTGGAAGACAACTGTGTTGTTCTAGATGTGGCCATCCTAGACCATCCAGTCCTCCTGCCCACTGCCAAATCATAATAGATATATGAGGAAGCCCGGCCACAAACAGTTAAGCCTGCCCAGACTAACAGAAAGTAGATTCAAATCAACAGAAAGCCTAGCTGATTTATAGACTTAGTAATAATAAATGGTTGTTGTTTTGAGCTATTAAGTTTTGGGATACTTTATTACACAAAAGAGCTAACCGATACAGAAATGGTACTCAACTGATGTTCAGTCATTCAACAAACCTTTGTGAAACACCTACTTTACTCCCATGGACTTGGGGAAAGCTCTGAAAAGCTTTTTCCTACTTGCCATCAGGCTGGTTCTATTGGCATGACCAAGGTTATACCTCTGTGTATTTGCCCAGAATTTCATATCCCTACTGGGATATGAACTGCTCTAATACTCCACTGGCTTGGCTGGGCGCTGACCTCTGCAAAGTTCTTTTCAGGACCCTCACTTACTGGGTTCCTTCTCTGAACGGACGCATCACTTAGAGTCACTATTGCTTCATCTAGAGCATTTCCTATCACCTAGCTTTTCACTATTTCTCCAAAATGGTCACATTGGACCACTTGTATAATGGCACTGGCCTCAGGTATTCACCTGTTCATATACACCTGTTCATTGTGGACATTGCATTGACAGATGGTAAGAATTATCCTCTGTAAGGGCTTGCTTCCTGTGTTAGTTTGCCAGGGCTGCCGTAAGAGAAAATATCACAGACTGAGGATTATACAACAGAAATTAATTTTATCATAATTCTGGAGGCTAGAAGTTTGAGTTCAAGGTGTTGAAAGGGTTGGTTTCCTCTGACACCTCTCTCCTCAGCTTGTAGTGGCCATCTTCTCCCTGTGTCTTCACGATCTTTTTCTTCAGTATGTGTCTGTGTTCAAATTTCCTCCTCTTTTTTTTAAAAAAAGATTTTATCCATTTATTTTTAGAGAGAGGGAAAGGGAGGGGGAGAGAGAGAGAGGGAAAGAAACATCAATATGCAAGAAATATCAGCAGCCCAGGCATGTGCCCTGTCTGGGAATCAAACCAGCGGCCTTTTGTTTTGCAGGCCAGCACTCAATCCACTGAGCCACACCAGCCAGGGCCAAATTTCCTCTTCTTATGAGGACATCAATCATATTGGATTCAGGCCTACCCTAATGACCTGACTTTAACTTAATTACCACTTTAAGACCCTATCTCCAAATACAGTCACAGAATTTGAAGTACCCAGGTTAGGACTTCAACATATGCATTTGGGGGGGGGGGAACAGTTCTCCCCATAATACTTGTTGTACTCAAATTTAACTTTTCTTATCTCCCTCTGGCCTATGTGTTTGAGGACTGAGCTTGCTGGCCTTCAGGCAACCTGGGCTGTGACAACTGAGCCCACATGCATATTGTCCCTCACATAGAATCTCTTGGTCATTGCAACTTTGAGGTGGTACCTAACTGACTGTCATTTGTTAGCAACAGTAGTTGTGGTCAGAGTTGCTGATGGCTCAAATGATACCACTTGCTTGCTGGGACCAAGCCCACAGAGGTGCTCCCTGGGGTGCCCTGCCTTGGATGCAGTCACTGTTCTTCTCGCAGTCAGCCTGTTGGAAAGCCATGGCCAAGGGGGTACATGCCTGGAGGTGGTGCAGGGGGAGCCATGCCTATGTGGGTCCCAGAGGAACCACAGGGATCTCTGATAAGAAGAAGCCAACACCCAGGTGGTAGCCTGGTGTTGCAGAAAGGGCTTTGGAATGAAGCAGACTACATTTGATCCTGACTCCACCACTTGCTGGCTATGACTTTGAGCAGCCAGTTAACCTCGCTGAACCCCAGGTTCCTTATCTATAAAACAGGAGAGTACCCCCTACCCTACCTCACAGAGCTATTGTAAGGGCGAGAAGAGCCAAGTGCTGTGCCTGGCTCCCATCTGCGACTTATATATATGGTGACTTGAAAGGAGAATGAGCCCAAGCTGGGGGGATACAAGAGACCCACTGAAACTTTTGAAAGGTACTGACATCTCATGGAGTGGTTGAATAATGTCAGTTTGAAAGCCTGCCCAGAACTTTCTCTCTCCCTAAACTCCCGTCTATGTGCATGTACTTGTGTGCACGCATAACATACACAGATACACAAGATGCATAGTGAACAAGTAAGCACCATCCACAGGCTTGTGGACTCATACACTCATACATGACTACACAGAGCACACACACCCAGACACAGAGGAACTCATAGAGCCCCAGGCTGCTCCTCTACTTCAGACAGACACACGCATACAAGTGTGCACCTGCAAACACACACACTCCCAGGTCACGGTGGCTGTTTCCCTCCATAAAATGGGACCCTGAATTAGTCGCAATATGGCCTCCAATATACATACAAATATTGGAGACCATAATATATATCTAAATGTTGGAGGTCATATATGGAACTCTTCCCCCATGGAATATCTAAAATTAAATACTAAGAGGGGGAAAACCTAAGCAGAGAATAAAAAGCCATACATACAGATTGCAATCACCACCCAATGTTGCTGGTGGAGAGAAATGGATGTTGAGCATTGAATGTTAAAAATTGTGTTGAATTAGATAAGAAAATCCCATGTAGACTTTGTTAATGATTCATAATCAGCTAATAAGCTCATCTTGAGGAGAATAATGATCCGCGGACCTGTTGGCTCGTTTATCACTGTGTTTTACAACATTGGCAAAGAAACTAATTAAATCCCCGCATCATTACAGAGAATCCCTTTTAATAGAGATACAATGATGCACTAGAGGCTACAGATTACACTGCAAATTGTACCAAGAGATTTTGGACAGCGGGTTTTAATTAACATGTGAGCCAGAAGCAGCTCGCTTAAATAATAACCAGCACTGGAACCATCTGCAAGGAGGAGCCAGGCAGTTGGAGGAGGCAGGGACTGAGGCCCAGGAGGCAAGGGGAGCTTTAGCTGGGGCTGCGGGGTGTTCAGAGCCGGGGCTGTGGGGAGAGAAGAGAAACTGAGATGGGGCTGAGTCTGGAAGGGGAGGGGGAAGCAAAGCTAGAGCATGTCAAGGTCAAGAATCGGACCGGGTAAAGGAATGCAGCCATGGCTGGGAAGTTGAAAAAGGGGGTCCACGCTGATGATGGTGGCAGAATCAGATAAACTCTAGGTAAGTTCTTCATTTTCCATTTGGGAAAACAAGCTTGAGACAGACCATCCTGTAAACCACTGTCTTGTGAGGATTCCATCTCTTGGCAGTTGATTCAGCAAGTTGCTAAGACCTGCTGTAAGGTGGATGGAGTAGGTGGCCTGAGAGGGACCCAAGGCTCTACCTTCTATTTGGGAACTGAGACATCTTAGATGGCACAGCCAATGAATGAGCCTTTGGTTACTGGTATCCAAGGCTGTTTGTTCATGATCATCTGTAGTGTTGTTTTCAAGAAGAAACTTCAGCCAGCAAGGCAGGAGACAGACAGAAGGACAAGTGAGCAAGAAGGCAGATGCTTGAAGAGTTAAGCAGAGAACTCTGCTTGGCTGTGAGTTGCATTACATTCTGGGCAGTGAGTTCTTGGCAAACACAGGAGAACTTTATTACTTAAAGGCACATGCTCATCCCCCTGGGAGGCCTAAACCTCTGTCCTTACAGAAGCTTCTCCTGCTGAGCTGGACTTCCTGAGGGCTCGCACCCAGGTAACACAGCAACTGCTCAGCTTCTCTAGAGCGACTTGTCATCAATTTTCCTTGGCAGCCCCTGAGTCTGGGTACTTTTCTGTTCCCCCCTCAGGATCCAGGCTTTCTTTCCCAGGCTGAGGTTCAATGCCAAGGTGGCCTGTGCCACAGGCAGCATCACAGCCTTCAAAGAGGCTTTTCTGACAGTTGTGTGGAAGATCAAGTGTCTGTGCAGGCAAGACACGGGAAAGAATTCTCCCCAAGTTCATGTCCTCTCTCACAGAAAATAAGCTGAAGGCTTCCTCCACTGAGGCTCGTATATTATTATTTTTTTAAGATCAGCAGAAAAATGATTCATAAAACCTTGGAAACGGATTTCATGTTAAGCCTCAAAGAACAATAGCTCATTGTGTACCAAGACTCCCACCTAATATTCTGCCAAAAGCATGATGTAGGCTCCTTCAAGAGGGAGCTACCCCCAGAAGTCATTTCCCAGCCTGCCGTTCTCCTGGGGTCCCATGGCAACATGCAGAGATCAGCTAGCTTCTTTCTGTTGTCCCTAGGCAGCACTCACCCTTGTGCCTAGGCCCCAGGATTATCCCAGGGCTGGAGCGCTATTCAAATATTAGAGGTACTGCCAATATTTGGTACTGTGCACACAGGCTTCCAAAGCTAAACTCAGCACCAGCACACTCCTCTGACCCTTTTTGCACCACTGAGGCTGAGCATACTGAGCCACTGGGCCCACCTCTCCCCTTGTCTAGGTCAGTGGTCACATGTCCCATACCTTTCCCCTCTTCTCCATCTCCTCACCTGCAATTGGGTCTTTATCCCTAGAGGAAATGGAAGTCAGATGACATGTAGTTCAACTTCCTCACTTTATAGAGGAGGAGAGAGGGATGCCCTTCAGAGAAGGAAGTGACCATTGTCACAAATGTCAGAGAGGGGAGCAGGACCCAGCCCTCAAGGGTCCTCACTCCAGGAGTGTGCTCTCTCCCCAATGGGCATAGTTCCACTGTGCAAAAAAGCAGTGTCTTGTCGTCCTTTCAGCTGCCTCATTGGGACTTGAGGACACCAGCATGGTTGGTTCCTGTCTGGTCTCTGCCCTCTCCAGCAGATCCTCAGGTTTTTGCTATGATCCTGTCACCCCCTAGCTCTGAAGCTGTCAGAGCTTCCAGCATCACTTACGTATGAAGTCAGGTCTGAGGACTTCAGATCTGGAAGCGATGGTCAAGATTAGTTGGTCCAACTCATTCATTTTGATAGACAAGGAAATTGAGGCCCTGGGATGTTGAGAGGCCTGAAGGGAGGGACTTGACCCGTGGTCTTACTCCTGGGAAGACCAACAAATGCTGGGGCCCAGAAAGAGGATTTATTAGAGTTTTATTACAAAGGCTGCTACTGACTTTGATGAGCAGAGGCAGAGAAGGTGGCTGCTAATTAAGCTGAACCCAAACCTTGTGCAGTGGTGGGAAGGAGTCCCTGCCAACCAAGTTCCTTCACTGTGGCGCCTGCAGATAAGCATTTCCTTCCTTTTTCCCTAACAGGTCCAGGGGCTGACCAGCAATTCTAGGCAGCCAGATCCCCACTTTGCAGGGCGAACAAGAGGCTGGTGGAAATGCAGACTCGGAGTCAGCCAGATCTGGGTTTGAATCTTAATGCCACCCCTTAACTTAGCACCAGTACAGCCACTATCATCGGTGGTGTTCATGCTGGGCTGGCTCATGAAAGGTGCCTGTTTCATTGTAGGGATTTTGTGAACCAGTCATTAAACACAGCTATCATTAAAAATTAAATTATATAAGCTTATTATTAAAAAAATTACATTGACAACAAATACAATAAACACAAAAAATGCCATCATTTTCTAATTATTTTATTATCAACTTGACTCTAGAGATTACTCCAGAGGCTGTTTATGTCTGTTATTGTCTGTGAAGGAAGTGCTGTACAAGGGTGTGTTACTCCACATCTCCTTCCAGCTCCACGTTCAGGATGTCCCAGTAGTAGCCTGACCTCAGCCACACTAGGAACATTTACACCACAGAAATCAGCAAGCACTACACATCTAGGTAGGGGCTTCTTGTTCTTCCTCTGCTTCTTCTTTTTGGAGAGCTGGCCGTTACTTTACCAACAACCCCTCATTGTAGTTGACCCTTCCAGCAACCCTAGGGGTAGATATTCTTGTTTTATAGAGCAGGAAGCTGAGGCATTGAGAGTGAAGTGACATATCCGAGGTCATACAGCTCATGGGTCTCAGAGCAAAGAACCGAACTCACCCATGTCTTACAACTCCAAGTCAAGTGTTTAAAAAATTTTTTTAACTTTTACATTCAACAATGTGTGATTGCAATGTTGTTCCCGTCCAGGCCACAGTGGGTAGCAGGCCCTCTTCTGAGTTACTGTGATGCAGAGACTGCATGCGGTTGCAGTTGTGACATAGGTCCTTGTAGGCTTAAAAGGGGCACTGAGACAGAATCTCAAAGCAGGGTGAGCTGTGGGAAGGGTGCCCACCACAGGGGGAAGAAAGACATGGATTGAAAACTTAGCTCTCATCAGCTCTCTGCAGACCCTGAAGTGACCAGCTAGAGCCTCTACAGTAACAATAATACCATCTTGCAGGATTGGTATGAGAATTAGATAAGTGAATATCTACGAAACACTTGGCATGCATTCCACACAGTAAGTATGAATGAGATAAATATCTCCTTCCTTCCTTTCTTCCTTTCCTCTCTTTCCCTCTACCCTCTCTCTTTTCTTCCTTTTCTCTTTGTAATAAAAATTCTCTATTGTCATCCAGCCGACAATGGCCTGGCCACATTGATGTTGCATGGGCTGCTTCCCTCTGGAGACGGCATTTTTGGTTTCTGTGCCAACTCTTGGTCCATAGCTCTCCCCATGGCAAGGGCAAGTTGGAGCTTCCTGCCAGCAGGTGGGATTCTGCTTCAGTGGGCTTCAGGGGGCTTCAAAGGCAGAGCGGAGAAAAAGTAGGAGAAGCCATAAGAAGCTGAAGTCTAGGATGCCAAAGGCACCCACAACACCCTGCCCCACCTCTGTGCTACCCCATTTGCCTCACAGAGGCCACTGGTATACTTCTCTGCTCTGACTCCATCCTAAGGTACCTCCACAGCTGCCACCACGATGCCCAGTGCACCAGATGCAGCCACTCTGTGGCTCCTGCCATGTGCCTACTTTTGCCATTGATGATCCACACTCACTACAAGGTGGCTGAAGACCACCTTCCATGTCTCTTCTTTCCAGTTTCCCCATCATAAACTTATCCACCCCTAGCCCCATGCCTGCCTTCTTTCCTCTCAGTTAGGAGGTAGAGCTGTTCTCCCTGCTCTTCTGTCCAGGCCAATTGCAAAAGCAGGCCTTGCGCCCAGCCCCCCAGGCTTCCTGTCTGCCCTGCTCGGCCAGTCACCTCTTCTCTGTCTCATTGATCCAACCTTACGCTTCCTCTCCCTGTCTCCTGGATATTTCTTCCTGGATTATAGAGCAATCTAAAAATAAGATCTCCCTCTCTCAATCCAATGATTATTTATCCTCCTTGCCTTTGTTTCTCTTCCTATCAGATTCTTGGGAGGGCTCTTCCTCACTTTTATCTCTCTGCTGTCCCCTCCATGCTCATCTTCATGCTCACAGAAACCCGTCTCAGGAAGGCCTCCGTGTTGGTTTCTCCAAATCTAATGGCTATTTCCAGCCTTTTCAGCACCTCTCTGAATTATTCTCCTGCCTCATGCCCAACGTTGCTGGATCTCCTCTTGTCTAGTCCTTTCCAAGTTCCTCTGTCTCAGTCCCTCCTACCCCTCAATGTTGCTGGTTCTCAAGGTACTGTCTTCAGCTCTCCTCTCTGCACAATAACCACTGTCCCTGAGCATGTTCATCCTTCCTGTTCCATAGCCTCAGCCCCCACTGGTGCTGGACTCAACAACCCATGCTTTTCTCCTGAGCTTCAGACCTGTAGACAACCTCTCAGCATGGTTCCTCAGTGGCACTCAGCAGCTCACCCCAAAATCCAAAAAGCTATCATTGTCCCCTTGAATCTTCACTTCTTTCCACATTATGCTCACCAGCATCTCTCCAGGTACCCACATAAAAAACCTGAGTGTTATCCCAAGTTCCTCTTTCTTTTCTTGTCCAATAGATCATCTATTTCTATTGCCTCTACCTTTTAAAAATCCCTCAGATTTATCTGCTCCTCTCCATCCTCACTGTAGCTCCTCTTGTTTCTTATTGAGAGCATTCCATTAGTCTCTTAACTAGTCTCTCAATGTCAAATCTCTACCTTCAACCTTCCTTACTACTGCCTAATTAAAATGAATATTGCAGCTGTGTGAAATTCTCCAGTGACCCCTCTCCTGCTTTTAGGGTAATTTCCAAACTCCATATGGAATATAAGATCCCTGCACACCTCCTTGCCTTTGTCTCTTGTTGCTAACACTTTAGACCTTTGGTTCTATTTCTGCTGAAAAACTTGCAGTCCCCTGAACACACCATGGTTACACTTATCCTAGAATACAGACAGGGATTGGGGCTCTTTTGTTCACCATTGCATCTGAGCCAGTGAATAAATAATTAAATCCTCTTCACTACCCAGGACTCACATAATACTGTTTGCTTTTCTTTAGAGCTGTGTCTCATCTGTGTAGGTATGCCCCTGCCAAGCACAGAACATGGCACCCAGTAGTATGTGTTCGATAAATGCTTGTTGAGTGAATGAAATGCTAGATGGGGGTGACCCACCCAAGTCTGCTTCTCCTCATACCTACCACCCTCCCCTTTCCTCAATGACCACAGCTCCCAGCTCTAGCTTCCTTCCCAATGCATCCAGTATGGTCCTTCACGTCTTCATCATCCTTACAGGAACTTTTCAGAGCCAAAGGGCTGTGAACTCTGGCTTGATGCAGCTGAGGACATCACTATCCAAAGGTTTATCTCCAGGGAGCTAGGACCATTCCCAAGACTGGGCCTGTGGTGTTGGTCCTTCTGGTGTCTGCCTCAGAGACTCTGAATAGAACCCCATCTGCCTGAGGAAGGAGCCCATGAGACTGAGGCAAAGAAAGGGTCACAGTGAGTCTATTCCTACAGGCTGGGATCTGGGAATTCTTCTGTTCTAACAAGGAGTCAGTAATTGCCCTGTTGGTCTTGGAAATTGAGGTTAGAACCCTGCCATACCTTGGAGGAAGGCTGTGACTTGGGGGCACAACAGAGCCGAGAATTCCCCACTGGAGCACCGGATATTGGGCCTCATGCCTGACCTCTATCTCCTATGGGAACAGGAAAAGGCTGCCTATGGCTTTACTTCCCTAATTAGGATAGTCTCAGAGAATGAGAGGAAATCAGCTCTGGAGAAAAACCCTTATGTTTGTCACTGTGTAAGCCTGTGTGTGGTCAGTTCTGAAATTCCACTGGCCCCCAAATTTCTTTGCCTTTCCAATATCTTGTTCAATTCCTCCGAACTTTCTTTTCACCCTCAACAGACTCCTCACTCCCCTACTTCTCTTGGTCCTCTTTTTTCATTCTCCTCTAGGCACCTAACCTTGACCTCACAGTCAGCTTTTCCATCAGTGGCCTCACAACTTGAAGTCTCCTTTATGCCCTTGACTGCCCACGGCTCCCTGCTCATCCTGATCTTTGGCAAAATTATTCTGCTGGTTCTTTTCCCTCTTGGGCAAACCCAGGCAGCCTTGAAGATTAAGTCTCCTAAGATCCTGATTGGGGTCCTCTTCAGTCCTTTTATTCTGAGTGACCCCTGATTGAGAGCCCTGCGTGACGGCTCCAAATCTTCTCCACTCTCCCATGGACACAGGGGTGAGACGAGTAAGGTCTCCTGGTCTTCTCAGAGAACAAAACAAGGAGAGACTGCAGTGCCCTTCATTCCTCTCTTTTCCACTTCAAAAATGCTGGGCATCTTCATTGTGCCCCTTTGCTATTGGAAGTAAGGTCCTTCTCTTGTTCTGAGGCTAATCCCCCCTTCTCTCTCTGTTATTCTGTTCTCACCCAACTCCTGACACCTCTGAGACCTTGCTCCATCAGTCACCTCCTCTTCCTTGCATTTCCAATCATTCCCTTTCAGTTGACATCTTCCCAGAGACTTGCAAATGTGCTCAGGTCCTCCTGACCCCTTGAGCGACTGCTCTGTCTCTCTCCATCATTCAACTTGTCACTGCTGCCACTTCCTCACCACCCACTCCTTCCTTCTTCCTTGTGCAATCTGGTTTCCACCCCCACTTCTCTATGGAAACTGCTCTTCTGGTTTCCCGAGCATCCTCCTCCTCACCAAACTGAACGTGTTCATGGCCTGTAGGAAGTACCGAGAGGGGAGGCCTCCCCGCCAGGATTGTCTGGGGTCCTGGGCAAAGTCAAGGCTGCAGAGAGAACACATCGCATGGTAGACTCACTTGTAGGTATGTTGGCCTTCAGTTGCCTGCCCTACCCCATGCCTTATGCCCAATGATCTTTGCATGATCCCACTGGGTCAACAAAAAAAATGGCCTCTCTCTGTGGCACCCCCCAACATGCCCATTATATTGGTTCACTTTTCTGCAGGCTTAATAGCTCTAGTCCCTTAACATCCCCAGAACCTGCTCCTTGCCATTCTTACTAGCCTCCTCTGATGAAGATTTGATCGATCAGTCAAGCTGATCTCTGCCCTTTCTGTGAAGAACTGATCAGCAGCAGCTTCATCTGCTAAAAAGATCAAGGTGTTCTTAAGCCATCTGTATATGGACTCTGATCAGAAACTTGTAACCAAAGGTCTAGTGAGCATGGGAGCTTGGTAAAGACAGGTTATCTTTGCAATGAGTTTTCATGCATTTGAAAGTAGTATACTTACGCTTCTTTAAAAGTATTCTGTAAATTTAGGTGCTCTTTCCCTTTACTCACCGACTTATTGAGATATTGCTGTATTTTTATCTTTTTTGGTGCATTTTATCTTCAGTGGGTACTGGAGAAATGCTGAATAAGTGGATAAATGCATGAATGAGTGAATAAGTATTGCAAATACCAGGTTTTTCTTCAGAAGTTTATTATTAACGAATTCCCCATTGCTAATGCTAAGGTTATCTGGTTAATATGACCTTAGCCAGGACTACCCTTTGGGTGTAACATGTATGAAGACATGTCCTTGATGAATAAAAAGGCTTACTAGGCCTAAGTCCGAGAAGGTACTATTTTCCAATGCCTGGAGGGGTCACACTTTGTGGATGGGACTCCCCTGGCAGGACAACGACCTTCATCCCCGCTCTACAAGCAGAGGGGTACCCTGGGAAGTTGATCTGTAGAGACATATCCTGCATGGATGTCCTTCAATCCTTGCTCCCACCAAAGGCCATCAAGAGGAAGTCACAGTGCTGGAGGGAACATTGGGCTGGTGTCCATTGGAGTGACCAGCCTTCTGTGGAATCCCGCTGCCTTCCTCTCATTGATCTGGCCAGGATCTTTATTGTCTGCTCAAATGTAATTAAAGAGTCCTCTGATGGTGCCAATTAAAGACTCAGAGGGACGGGAGCGGGTGCTCACGGCATCACATGGTGCTGCGCGGTGAAGCTGTAAACATCCATTAGCCATTACAGTTCTCATTAGTCCTTGAAAAACAACTCATTAGTGTCCATAGAACTGACAGGTAAATACAGCTAATGGGCTAAATCTATCAATAAATTCATTGTGTGCAAAATCAGGGTTTCTGTCATTGTGCTGCTTGCGGTGACTAATCAGAAGGTTAAATACTCCTCCTGCAAAAATATATATAAGTTGCAAAGCACTTAGCCTGATAGACTGTGAAAAAATGGCATGTGAGAAACTAATGAAGACATCAAAGGCTTTATTTATACGTAGGGTGGGTTCATTTCAAGTTCAGGTTGCTATGAACTGTCACAGCTGTTTAGCTGAGACTAAATTTTAGAAAGCATATTGATTTGTTTTAATTTAAATGGGGCAGTTTACAAAAGCTGCTTGAATCTGAAGTTATTCCAGAAATGATTGCTCAGTGCCTGGTGGTAGCGGCGGTGGTGGGAATGGATCTCCGAGTTCATCTGCTGCCCCTGTGCCCCGCAGGGCATCTCTGGAAAGACTGCCCATCCTACAGCCGGTGGGGTGGGGGATGCCAGCAGCATAAGACGGCAGGGTTGGGCATGCTCTTAGGACCCGCCTAGCCCCACCCCGTCATGGTGCTGAGAGGGAAACTGAGCCCAGGAAGGGCCCAAGGTCACTTGGTGTGTTGGTGGCAGAGCCCAGGTCTCAGGCTCTTGCTTCCTCCTGCCTGATGCTGCCTGTTTCTCTCCAGAGGACAGGCAGGGCCACCCATAGATGACGGTTGTCTCCTTAGGTATTTGCTCTTCTTTTCACCCTTGGCTTCCTCCAGCCACACGACTTTAATCCAAAGGTGCCACCACTTCCTCTTCTCTGGATGCAGCTCAGCCTCTGCTCTTGGACTTCTGTGCTCTGGGGAGCAGTGGGAGCTCAGCTGTTCTTTTCGGTCAGGAAATTTCTGTCTCCAGCTGACTATTTCCCAGCCTTCTGCTAAAGTGCGCCCCCTTTACTTTGTTAGAAGGAAGGAAGGACTTCCTTACCACAATAGGATAAACATTAGGAGAGGTTATACGCTGGTCACACTGGCATGTTATGCCTGACTTCTCTACCCCAACTGCAAGCTTTTTAAATGTTTAATTTGTAATCAGCATAAAAACTGGGAGATTTACATAAAATTTCGGCTTTCCAGCTTCTTCCCAGACATTGGAAGATTTGGCCACACTGGGCTTGATTTACAGCCTGGTCCAGCTCTCTGGGGCTGGGCAGTGGCTGTCCCTTTGGGTGGGGCTGTGTTACCCAAGCACCTCAGTGTCCTCTGGCCCACAGCCTGCCTGAGGACAGGGCAGTGGCTCCTCTGACGGTCATACTGCCATATGCCACCGCCCCATCAGTGGAATGACTTCTGGTGGCTCTGATTGCTCTGTGGCACTAGCTTAGACCCAAATCCCAGAGAGGCACAGCTAGGTGACTGTCCCAGCTCACCCCTGCTCTAACTGTAAGGGTCAAGGAAAGCAAGTCCCTGTCATTTTAGCTTCTGGCATGTGGAAATGACCCTGTCTCCCTATAGGATTCTCAGAATGGTGGCTCCCCAAATCGGACAAGGGCTGTGAGAGGTTCATAGAAACAAGTGTTTGCTCCAGCCTCCTACCCCACCTCCTCAACCCTGCTTCTGTCCTCCTTCGGTTTATGCTTCACGGGACTTCTAAGGAAGCAAATCTGAGCACCTGGTCCACCTGCTGTTTTTAGGTTAAAGTCCAGAACCCTTACAACAGCACCCAAAGCTCCACCTCTGGCCCTGCCTTCCCCCCATCCCCCACCATGTCCCTCTCCTCTTCTTCCCTCTGCTCTAGTGCCCATGGTTCCTTTAGGTCCCTCCAAACAGCCTTGTTGCCTTCCACCTTCTGATGACCTGGCCACCCACTAGTCCTTCCAACTGGAATGTTCTTCCCCAGATATTTGCAGGTCCAGCTCCTTCATTCCAGCCTCCTGAGCCTTCTTCTTTTCCTCATAACTGCTAAGCTTACCTTGGGGCTTCTCTGCTTTCTGTTCCTTCTGTTTGGAATGTATTTCCTCATATCTTTCCATTGCCAGCTCCATCTCATCCTCCAGGTGCCAGCTAAATGTCATGTCCTCGGAAAGGATTTTCGTGACAACCCCTCCCACCCATCACTCTTCTTCATGGTACTGATCACAGTCTGAATTTATGTCATGTGCTTGTGTCCTTGTCCATTTTTTGCCTCTCCTCCTAGAAGACAACCTTCCGAGAGCAAGGCTTTGTATCTGTTTTGCAGAGGTACCATCAATGCCTGGACCAGGGCTGGCCCATTGAGATCTGCTCAATAAATAATTGTCAACTAAATTGCATCAGAGAACGTGGTTGGAATGGACCTTGGAGCGGATCTGAGCAGAGCTTCTCCATTGTCAGAAGAGCACTGAGGCCCAGAGAGACCAACCCAATTGAAAATGAGCAAAGAAGTCGAACGGCAAGTCATGGGAAAACACAAAAAGACCCTCAACCTCACCCATAATCAGGGATATGCAAAGTAAAACAACATGGGACCACCTTTCACCCATTCATCTGGCAAAAGTGCAAAGTATTGGCAAGGATCTGGGAAAATGGGAAGCTCAGGCAAGCCACTCTGGATAGCACCTCCATGGTATATTGAACACTGAAACCGTGTGCCCTATGAGCCCTATGAGCAGTTCTGCTCCTGCATCTGACCCTGAGAAACCCGGGTGTGCACAAAGATGTGATGCAGATGTTCATTCATTCAACATATGCTTAGTGTGCACCTTCTATGTGTGCTAAATACTAGAGAGAGATTGGTAATGAAATGCACAGTAGCCCCTTCATACCGTTTACCTTCGCTTGGGGGGGAGACAGGCAATAATCAATAAATGAATAAATAAATTCAGAGTATGTCAGATGATGATGAGCACTGCCGAGGAAAGTAAGGCCAGGTAAGAGCATAAGGGACCCGGGGGAGGGGCCACTGTTCTCTGTAAGGCAGCTAGGGAAGGTCCCTGTAATGAGGAGACTTTAGGGCAGAGTAAAGCATGTGGATATGGCTGTGTGGCAAGGGGCAGAGGAACTAGCCAGTGCAAAGGCCCTGAGGGTGAGGAGTGCTCATGATGAGCATGAGAAATAGCAAGCACGTTAGGAGGATAAGAGATGAAATAAGAAAGATAGTCATACTGAGCCTTGTCAGCCAGTGTCAGGATTTTGGCCTTTATCCTCAGTGAGTTGGGAAGCCATGGGAGAAAGTTCTGAGCAGAGAACTAACACAGTCACACCACATCATTTCCCAAAGACCGCTTCAGCTGCTATGGCTGTGTTGAAAATACACTGGAGGAGGTCAAGGTGAGGGGACTGGAAGAATAATTTAGGTGAGGAATGCTGCGGCTTGGACGAAGTGGTGCTGGTGGCGACGTATCCAGAATCAATGCTGTTTACTATTTAAAGTGACAGGATTGGCTGAAGGATTGAGTATGGAGAGTGAGAAAAGAATGAGAGCCCCAGTTGGCTCCTGAGCACTTGGAAGAATGTGACTGCCATTTATGAAGGTGGAGGGACACTGTCGAATTAACAAGATTTGGAGGGTGTGTATGTGCATGTTACATTTAATAAGCTTATTAGACATTTACGTGAAGGTGTCAAGAAGGCAGCTGGACTTACGAGGCTGGAGTTGAGGGGAGAGGTCAGGTGGGTGGTGGAAACTTGGGAGTCAGCAGCATGTAGGTAGTACTTGGAACTGTGGGGCAGAGTTGTGCAGAGAACCAGCCTCGGTGATAAAAAGAAGTTTAAAGAGGGAGTCCTGGTACCTGCCATTGTTTGGAGCACCAAGAGACAAAGACAAATCAGAAAATGTGGCTGAGAAGAAATGGCCCTTTTTCACGAAGAGGACCAAGGAAAAGGGACATGAACAGAGTTTTCAATAAAGAGGTAATGACCCGATATGCCAAATGATACCAATGATTAAGGATGAGTGAGCATGACAACCTACTGCTGGACTTGGCCACATGGAGTCACTGGCAACCTTGCCAGGTGTTCTGGTGGAGTGGTGGGCAAGAACCTGATGAGATTAAGAAGGAAATATGGAGACATTGAGTAAAGGCAAGTTTTGTGAGAGTTTTTCAAAGAAATGGAGTGGTAGCTGCAACAGGACATAGGGACAAAGAGTTTTTTTATTACTATTTTTTTTTAAGATGAGAGAAATTACAATGTGTTTGTTAGCTTGTGGGAACAGTCCAGTGGAGAGGAAAAGATCTGATGGTGCTGGAGAGTGAAGGGATAATTGCAGAATTATTTGTCACAGCAACAAATTGTGAACAGCTTAAAATGTCTATCAAGAGAAGAATAGATAAATAAAAGATGTTATATTCAGAATGATGAGATACTCTTCAGCTGATGCATTGCCTAGAGGAACAAATTTCAATAGCAAAAGGGGGCCCCAGTGATGCACTTGCTTAAGGATGGTTGTGCTAAGATCCCTTGTACTATAGGCCAGTGGTCCCCAACCCGCAGGCCGCAGATCGGTACTGGTCTGTGGCCTGTTATGAATTGGGTTGCACAAGAGGTGAGTGGCAGGTGAGCAAGCAAAGCTTCGCTCACATTACCATCTGAGCTCTGCCTCCTGCCTCCCTTTCCCTCCCTGTCCATGGAAAAACTGTCTTCCATGAAATGGGTCCCTGGTGCCAAAAAGGTTGGGGACTGCTGTTGTAGACCTTAGGTCACACAGGTCCCTCCTCCTGATGTCCCCAGATGCTTTCACAGGTCCCAGGGAGACCATGGCTGTGTCTAAGGCTATTTTGGAAGACCTTCCTTCTGCTTGCCTTGCTCAGAAGGATCTTGTATCATGATGATAAAATTAAGATAACGATAAAAATTTAAATAGCAGCTACTGATTACGGAGTGTTTCATCAACTCCTAGCCCTCATGCTGCTTACATTCTAGTAGACATTAAGTAATCAATTCTAACAATTTTAAATTTTAGTTATGGTTCTAGAGGGGCCTGGCTCAATCTAGAAGGGTCAAGGAATGTCTTTTAAGCTAAAAGCAAAAGAATGAGCATGAGACAGCCAGGCAAAGGTGGGGAGAAAGCAGAGGAGGAAGGGAGGAGGGGTGAGCACTGTAAGCAGAAGGAATAGCATCCCTCCATCGGTGCAACAGTAACTGAGCATCAGCTGTGTCCTGGGTGAACAAGGCACCAATCCCTGCTTTCTTGAGGCTGCTATTCTAGTGGAGGGAGACAAGTGAACACATAAATTACACACAATTTCAGTTATTGACAAGTGCTATAAAGGCAAATGGGGGAAGGGACTGACTTGTATTTTAGGGTGAGTGGTTAGAAAATGTGTCAAGAGAGCTGGCCTCTCACTTGACACCTGCCATGCAAATGTGCCAGGAGAGTGTCCCAAGTGTAGGAAACAGCAGGTGCAAACGCCTTGAGATGGGCATGAGCTTGTCATGTTTGGGGAAGAGCAAGGCCAGTGTGGTGGACCTATGAATGAGGCAGGACATGGTGAGATTAAAGTTCGAGAGACAAGCAGGGGCCAGATTGTGAAGAGCTTTGTAACAGTGTTTGAAGCTTCCATAACCCTAGGTCTTAGCTGGGCTGCAACACCAAATGGAATATTTCTTGGAAAAAGTCCAGGACCCTCAGGCCCTCAGTGAGGAGGTGGGCCGTGGCTGGCTAGGTTCGCCTCAGCTACAGAACAGAGTTTCTCAGTGCCCCCAGCCTCCCACCTCCAGCCATATATCTTACCTTATCACTCCTGTCCATTTAGCATGAGCCATATACTCCACTTCGGAGGAGAACTTGCACTTAATTAATTTTAGATTTAAAGCAACAAGAAGTCCTTATATTAAAAACGGAGTTGGGGGGAGAACAGCTTGTTAATTAAAATGTCAGTTAGGGTGTTCCTGGCGAAAACTATGATTAGTGAGTGTTTCCTTTGGTAACAAGCCCTTGTGCTTTGATATTTCATGTGTGAATTTAAAGAACCTCACACATGTGCCCGGCACCCAGAGGCAGGCTACATTTCATGGTGGTTTCAATGGGTCGTTCTCTTCAGTGAACTCCAGTGTATCCCAAGCCTGGGATTGCATCCCGAGTGGGTCTTTCAATCTCCGACCCCAGCCTCTAGCCTCGGAGGAGTTCTCTCTCTCTCCTTCTCTCTGTCTCTCTCTCTCTGCCTCCCCCTCTCCTCCCCACCAGCCATTCTCACGGGCAGACCTTTGCCTTCCCCGTCTTTGGAAAACCCACTCCTCCTTCAGGGATTAGTGTCACCTTTTGCAAAACCGTACTCCCAGTCACAAATAGTTTTTTCCCCCCTTCCTTTGAAGCTTCGTTGCTTACATCTTTGTTAGGAAAAAATAATGTCTGAGAAAGGAAAAATTGTTTATTGTTTATCCTAGGCAGCTACCTTCCAAGAAGGGTGGGTCCTTTGTTGTGTTGGCTGATGGGTGTGGGGAGCCTGGACTGGCACAACTAGGGGAAGCGTGTGCCAGATTTCTCTGCTTGAGTGAGGGAAGAGCTGTAGAAAGGCCTGAGGGTGGGGCGTATGCCTGGGAGGCTGAATGGGGGAAGGGATGGGGAAGCGCCTCTAGGGAGAAGAGGCAGCTGATGGCTGAAGAAATTTTGAAGCCTTTGTGGAGGAAATAAATGTTTTGAGTGGGGGGGTGGTCGGAAAGTTTCGTGTGTGGTGTGCTATGTAAATCTTTCTCTTGTCTCCCAATGACATCTTCAGTAAAACCTGTTATTTACTAAGGCTTTGTAGAATTGGATTAAATTGTTTTGGAAGGGTGAGTATCAAGAACTGTGAAGGATCTGAGATTCACCCTACTTGCAAAGCTAACAAGTTAGCCTGCCACAGTGTCAGGGATGCTGGCAGAACACAGGAGACTCTTGAGTAAGACACAGAGGACTTTATGACTCATGACAGTAGCAGTAGCCAGAGTATGAGTATTTGTGATGTTTCCCCAATTCCCACAGAGTGACACAGAGAGTCAACTAACATGCAGCAGGTTTTGTTACAAGTTTAGAGAACCCAAATCTTTTATAATAAGCAGCAAGCCTAATTGAAACTTTTCCTGGAGAGAGACATATCTTTACGTTGTATAACACACAAACTGTCCCTTTGCTCTGGAGAGAGACAACCTCTAGCTTCCAGGGCTGTTTGCTATACAAACATACTTTAAAGGATAGTTCCAGTCAAAGGCAATCAGTACCTTGGCTTATAAAATGTGCAAAAATACAAGAAGCCCATGGAGCATTGTCTCCCCAGAGTAGGTGAAATGCTGATCCCTGCTTCAAGGTGGGTGTACAATGAGACCGGAAATGTGTATGATCCCTAATGACATCTGTGTTTGAAGTTTTATACTGTGCTTTTGAAAAGAACTAGTTTATCTTGTGCTATATCAGCTATTGCTGTATAACAAACCATACAAAACTGGGAGCTTAAAACTGGGTGCTATATCAGCTATTGCTGTATAACAAACCATACAAAACTGGGAGTTATTATTGCTCATGAATCTGAGCCATCTGGGAGGTTCTGCTGATTTGGTCTCGGCTGGGCTGATCTTGGCTGTGCTTTCTTACATCTCCTCAACCCCAGCTGGGCCACCAAGGAGACTTGGCTCTGCTCCATATGGTGTTTCACGGCATGACAGGGTTCCAGGAGACTGAGCAGCAAGGCCCCTGGCCTCCTAAGGTCTAGGCTTGGAACTGCCACCTTATCCCGGCCAACATAAATCACAAGACAGACCATATTTATGGCATGGGAAATAGATTCCACCTCTTAAAAGAGGAATTCCAAAGCCACTTTGCAAAGGCACATGTACGAGGTCTGTCTGGGAAAAGTCCAGCCATTGTTAATATAACAACAGTGGTTTGTGCAACATCGATGTAACCTGGCAGCCAAGGAGAGTGGATTGGAATGTGCACACATGAACAATGACAACTTCACTGCACTAGTCCCTGGGGTCAGAAGACGCCATTGAGTGAGCATGTGTACTGTGTGGCCATTGCCTTCAAAATGACTGAGCGAGTAAAGCAATGAATCTGCATGAAATTTTGCATTAAACTTGAACATTCCTCCACAGAAACTATTTGGATAATTCAGAAGGCCGCAGCTATGGGCAACTGGTGATTGGCAGCTTCATCACAACAACATGCCCACTCATGCATCACGTCTCATGCAGAGTTTTTTGGTGATACATCAAATCACGCAGGTGACTCAGACTCCCTACACCCTAGATTTGACACTCTGTGACTTCTGGCTTTCCCCAAAACTAAAATCACTTTTGAAAGGGAAGAGATTTCAGACCGTTGATGAGGTTCTGGAAAATATGACGGGGCAGCTGATGATGTTTGGAAGAACTGTGTGAGGTCCCAAGGTGCCTAATTTGAAGGGGACTAAGGCGTCATTGTCCTATGTACAATGTTTCTTATATCTTATATCTTCTTCAATAAATGTCTCTATTTTTTTGTAATATTAAAAAATTGTTATTCTTAAAATGAAATTTTAAAACACGCAAAGCATTACTTGATCTGACAGTCTTGATTTCTCTCTTGCAATGAACATTCCAGGCATAGAAAAAATCTTTTGCATTGACATTTCTTAAACCATTGAAAAAGAAAAAAGTCCCAAAGTGTCTTCAGTTTGAAAGTTAGGGCACACATTGCTTCCTATAAGCTCCTTTAAAAAAAAATTATTGTTACTCTGTTACAGTTGCCCCAATTTTTCCTGCTTTGCCCTCCTCCACCCAGCCTTCTATGACAGGATACCTCTGGACAGACCTTGTACACAGGGAGAGGAATAACTGGAGCGATTCTTACAATCAATCTATCATGTTTGCCTTTCCTACTGGACCCTGAGCTCCTAAATAACAGGGATTATGTCCCATTTATGTCTCTATCTTGGTGACTGGCCCAAGCTGGGCAATGAGAAGGCATCAGGAACATCTTTCAAAATGAATGAATGATAAGCAATAGGATGAATGAAATGGACACAGTTAGGAGTTGTTCTCTCTGTGAAGCAAAAACGGGGAGGACTCTGGTCCCTGCTCCAGACCACAGCTGTCACTGCCCAAGGGTGTGCCTGGTTCTCTCAGTGTCTTCTCATACCCACTGTTGCATTCATTTGGGACCTCAGCATATGAACTCCGGTCTGTTCTGTAGCCTTGTTACTCTGTGCCTGCTTCAACTGATCCCTCGCCAACCCTTCCTCCACTTCATCTCCAGACATTGTTCCAAAATGCACACCTGACTCTGTCACTCCTCCATTTAAATCTGTGGCTGACTCTCCCAGGCCTAGAAAATAAGGTCTTGGATCTTTATCATTACATTCAAGGCTGTTCCCCTCAGACCTGGATCCTGTTCCTTGCCACATAACCTACATTCCTGCCACTCAGATCGCCCCATATCATCATAAAGGTGGGGTCAACAGCCCCTCGAACTTTGGCCTCAGCCATGCTCTCTGCCATATACTTGCCTAAATTCTCCCCCTTTGCTCAAGTGTCACCTTGACCTTTCAGGAAGAGACATGGACCTACCTTAGCTCTCAGACTACTGTAGGGTAGTTTCCTTGTTCCACCGATCTGGCTGCCTGGGACTTTTATGGGGTCTCTCTTTCTCTCTCTTTTGGACTGGAAGTTTCTTTAAAACAAGTTCTCCTGGTTTCCTTGGGATCTCTCATCCACTTCTGCAACTCACCCTGAAAGCATGGTAGGGTCTCATGCAGAGTTGACTCCCATAATGTTTACTGAACTGAACTGAGATTCCTAGAGAGAGAGGAGGGCAGGGGTGAGGAGAGGGAATCTAAGAGAGGGGAGGGAAGAGTAGGAAGGGAAGGGGAGAACACAGAGAAGGGAGGAGGAGAGAGACTTCAGCCTTTGCAGAGGTATCTGGTCTGCCCTGGGGATCTGCCCTGGGGATCCTCTCCCCATAGCCCTTTCTGGAACAGGCCATAGCCTGTGGTCTAAAGGCTTTCCAGTTTAGGCTCCTGGAAGTGGAACCCCAGCCTCAGTCCCCAGCCAAAAGGACCCTGCATGGCACTGCTGGGGCGGGGGGTGCGCAGCGTGGAGGAGGGCGCTTTCCCACTGTCTTGGGTTTTCAACATTTAATCTGTTACTAGCTTTATTTAATTTGTCATTTAATTACTGTTTACTCAGTATGCTTGTAGCTAACATGTATTTATTTATTGTGCACTTTGATTTTAGTAGATTTTTTTCCTTCTCCTTTCTCTATATCTGTAGTGTTTATTCTATTAAGGTATGATTAGGTTTGGTTTTTTTTTTTTTTTAATTTCTGTTTACTTATTTTTAGAAAGAGGGAAAGGGAAGGAGAAGGAGAGGGAAAGAGATCTCAATTTGTTGACTCTCCTGCTCCCCTAACTGCGGACCTGGCCTGCAAGCCAGGCATGTACCCTGACTGGGATTTGAACCAGCAACCCTTTGGTTCACAGGCTGGTGCTTAGTCCACTAAGCCAACCCAGCCAGGGCTGATAAGGTTTAAAAAATTAAAAAACAAACAAACACACACACACACAGGAAATAAAGTCCCTTATGTTGCTTCCTTCAGAGATAACCACTGTTGCTAGTGTGGTGTAAATCCTTTCAGACTTTTTTTAAGTGCTGATATAAATATACACAGATGTGACCCAAATATACCTAAGAAGTCTTTAAGGCCAGTCTCTGGCCAACAGTGCATCCAAACTAATTCAACTGGACTCCAGGAGCTTGAAGAATAATGTGAATCTTTATCGTTGGTTCCTTTAGCAAGGTGCTGCAGAGGCTTTTCAGAGCTTTGACAAAGTCAGCTTTAGACATCTCTTTTCCCTCAAGCATCTCACTCACAGCAGCTGCTAAAAAATCTCTTTTCACTTCCTCCCACTCATTCCTTCCATCTTTGGGCTGCGCCCTCCTGAACCCCACAGACATGGCGCCCTCATCCCCACTTGTAGCTCCCAGAACATCTGGCTCTTCTGTGACTGCTGTTCTTGTAAGAGCCAGCCCTCCTGGAACTTCTAAGGAAAAAGTGGTTACATGTCTCTGTTGGCATAAACAGGATCATGTTATACACATTATTCAGTTAATTACTTTTTTTTTCACACCCCGCTCTCATGGATACAGTTCCATGCCTATGCATTCGAATCTATCATTTCCTTTTTAAGTCTAGGGTATGGCTCCATTGAACGCATGGCCCATGATTTATTTAACCAGTCCCTTGCTACTGGACATTCCAGTGCCTTCCATTTTCACCACTAAAATCAAAGATGCAATGACTACTTTGAATTTTCATGCTTTTTCTTTCTCTTTCACATGCCCCAAATTTTGCTGTTCTAGCAAAATGTGCGACAGAGCTCCAGTTTCTCTTTGGTTTTTCTGTCCCGCACATGTTTACGTTGTCTTCCTTCTGGTTCCTTTGGGAAACTGCCCTCTCAGTCCATGTTATCTTGGGGGCTACCATGTTGCTCCATCCTCTGGTGGGGGGTCACTCACAGGACCAAACTGGCCAATCAGAACACCCCTTCCTTCTGGCCTTGGTGATAATCCCATCAATTTTCACTATTGTGTCCGCTGTCCCTGCCCTAGCCCCAGGCTCGCTGTTTTTGCCCTGGCCACTACCACAGCCTCCTAGCTGTCAACTCTGCCTCCAGCGCTGCGCACCTGCCATCCATCCTCAACTGCAGCTCATTGGCCTTGACTCTGTCATTCCTGTGCTTAAAAAGCCATCAGTGGGGACTCCCTTTTTCTGTGAATAAAGTCCTGTGTCTTCAGCCTGCCATTCAGGGTGTGCAGGACCTGGCTCCTGCTTACAGCTCCATCCCTGGGGTTCTCCACTCTCTTTTGCACGTACCAAATTCCTAGCAGAGTGCATCACTTCCCAGCTCGGAGAACATAACCTGCATTTTCCAGTGTCCATCCTTTGACCACGCTCTTTACACCACTATGCTCTCACCCCCAAACAAGGTCCAGTTCCTACCTACACTTCAAGCTCCTGTCCCTCTATCTCCCCCAGCAGAAAAAGAAAATAATCAATTTCACCTTCCTTGAGGCCCTCTAAACAGGCTGATGACTTAATATTTTTGTATTCCTCAGGGATCACTGATTACAAGCAAGTGGAAACCCACTCGACTAGCTCAAGTAAAGGGGACAGTACTTCCTGGAAGGATGTGGAGGTCTCATGGAAACTAAACTCAGCCAGACCTCATGGAAATTGAAACTGGGACCTGCGAAGCCATCAGGGGTCGAGAAGGACCCCATCTCTCTGCCTCTATCCCCTCATTATTTAAACGTGTATGATGGCAGGTGATATACAGGACTGCCCCTCCCCATCATGGCACTGGAACCACTTTTCTATTTGTATCCCCATCATGCACCCACCCACAGTATAACCTGGGGCTTGGCACATTATAAACCAAAAAACAAAACAAAACAACAAAAACCAACAAGCTAGCACATTCTAGTACTCACATATATAGCACACAGAGATTTGTGGATTCATGTTTTCATTTTATTCTTGTTTAACTTTGGAACACCCCCTCGCCAAGATTAGGTACTATTATTTCTCATTCTACAGATGAGGAAACTGAGTCAGTATTCTGCCAAAGCTGACACTCCTTGGCTTATGGTTGCATCACTCCAACCTTGGCTTCTGTTAACCTGTCTCCTCTGACGCTGGCCCTCCTACCTGTTTCTTCTAAGGACCACAGAGGCTACACTGGGCCCACCAGGCAATGATAATCTTTTCATCTCAAAATCCTTAACTTAATCACAGCTGCAAAATCCCTTGTCATGTAAGGTAACACGTTCGCAAGTTCTGGGGATTAGGATGTGGACATCTTTGGGGAGGACATTATTCTGCCTATTATATCTACTTCACATTATAAAGATTAAATGCCTGGCAGCTGGTACTTGCTAGGTATGACAGATGTTACTATTCTTACAGAGTTCCAAAGTTACAGTGAGAAGCTGGGGCCTCACTGTGAAAAGAATGAGAGTAAAGGGAGACCCACTCTCCTTAGAAACCTCACAGGTTTTACTCCTGTGAACAATAATGTAGGTAGTCATTTTGCTGGGATGGAAAACAAGGAATGAATAGAGAATACATTTTGGACTTCTTTTAGAAATCAGGCTTGGTCCCTTTAAGATCAACTTGCTGTCTCTTCTGGAGGTGCCAAGACACACAGAAGAGAGAGACCTGGAACCAGCAGATGTTTGAAGAGTTACTTTCTGACCTTGTTTTTCTATAACTGACACAGAAACTTGACAACCCTCTTGTCAGTTTCTAGCCAGTCTTGGCCTTCTCTGGTTCCCCAACACTGGTTTGGTTCTCAGTTTGACCAAATTTCTAGTCTTCCTTCTTTGCTGTGTGTATAATCTTAGACTCTGCTGCACTGTGCCCTCCTACCTGCCCAGAATACCCACAGACCAGTAGCCTGGCAGTGGACATTGAGAGGCCTGGCTTCCCCAGCCACACAGACAGCTCTGACCAAGGGCCCTGGCTCCAAGAGTTGGCCTCGTACAGACTTTGCTCCTGCAGAGCAGCATCCAACGTTAAAGTTATGAACTGGGGGTGAACTCTCTGCTCAAGATCACCAGCTACCTTCACATAGGGCAGATCTTAACCTGAGAGAGCCGTGGATCCTGGAGGAGGAGCGGCTTGCCCTGAGATTGTAGGCATGATTTGAGCATGATGGGATGTACACTTTTCTAGGCCGTGGTTTTTTATTGGGTTCCAAAATGGATCTGGGAACCCCAAACTACTCACAACCACAGAGAGACATGTCATCACTTAAATCCTTGACCCTCATTGATTTTGCTTTTTTGATGCTTCTCCCGAAGGTCCAGACAACCCTATGACCCTGTGGTGCCACGCTGAACCAAAGGCTTCATTGTCTTAGTTGGGAGAGGCTCCTGCCTGCTCTGGTTTTTGAGGATTATAATTGCCCAGCAGGCCCAGAGCCTTCTCTTTTCTGCTGAGCTCTGCCACTCAGACCCACATTCATTATGTGGGGGCTTATACACAGAGGCCCCGGGAGAGAGGGATGGCCCGGCTCCACTCCAGGTGCACACGGTCCCCCTGGTCGTGCCCTCTATTAGAGCGCGGCTGGGCAGACCCCTCGGCCTTTCTCCAGGAATTTGAAAGGATCAGGATGAAGGCTGAAGCTTAGATTTCTGAGCAGAGGTAATTTCAGAAGGTGGAATCGTAGCTTAAGGAACCCTCGGGAGAATTTTCCTTATGCAAAGCTAACAAGACATTGTGATAATTTCTCTGGCTGGCCTCATTCCAAGTTGGATTTTAAACGCAGATTATAAAGCAAACACCATCCCCCACAAGTATTAAAGGAGGGGAAAATAACAGAACGGGGGCTGCAAAAATGGTCTCTATTGTGGGACCAAAAGCCGTCAATCATGCAGGCTGACAGGCGTCAGAGATTGACAGACAGGCCCTCGCTCCTGACTTCAGTTATCAAGGGGAATGGGAAAAGTGTCTGCAAGAACATGTTAAATTGCCAAAGTCATTACCAGTCACCAATTACCAAAGAAAAGATAACAAGGTGTATTTTAGAAAAATCGATGCAACAACATGCATTTCAATACAGCGAGTTTTTTAGAACTTTTGAAAACAAAATGAACTATTTAGGGAATACACAATGGTTTTCAGTGAATACCAAACACTGGGCTTTGTAAAGTCATCAATATTCACTTTAAATTTAGCTCTGCTTAAGGGGAGCAAAGATCAAGCGGTAAACTAATATACTACTCCCCCCACCCACCCCCACCCCCCACCCGCTGCAGTTCCAGCCAAAGGACAAAATGAGTGGAGGACCAGGTGAGTCTCCTGTAAACTCCTCCAAAGAAAGCCCTGGCTGCTCACTGAAGACACCTTCTGGGGCCCTGAGCCTGGACCGGGCAGATCCAGTAGGCAGTGGTGTGCTGGCCAGTGACATGAGGGCATCTGTCCCATGGGGACCTTTCACACAGCACAGCAGAAGTCCCTAATCACCTGCTCTGAGCTGCTTTGGGTGGTCCCTGAAGATGAAGAGATGAAGGGCACAGTTCCTGCCCTATCGGGCCTTGCAGTCTGGAGTTGGGGAGGGCACGTGACCCCAGTGAATTCTAGGGCAAAGCAGACTGATAAGAATCACCAAACTGTGTGTGAATGAGATGCAACCAGGGAGCAGGAAAGGGTGAGGCTCCAGGAGCCTAGATGAGTATGAGAAGGCCGCGGAGAGAAGAGAGGATTTGAGCTGATGAATGGAGAATGAGGACTGCCTTAATTGGAGAGGCAAACACCTGAAAGGAGGAGAGTGTGGCAAGATGTAGGCATTTTGCCATTTTGTAGGCAAGGGGAGCCATTGCAAGGTCTTGAGCTGGGAAGTAGAATGACCAATATTGTGCCTTAGGGAGACAGCTGTAGCAGCAGTGCAGCGCATGGAGGGGAGCGGGGCACTTTATAGGATGTTTGGAGTACATCCGACGAGAGGGGCTGAAGTCTGAGCGAGGATGGGGGTCGCAGGGAAGACCCAAGGGGCTGCCATCATATTGCACATATGAGTCCGAGAGGCCTTCCCTTGGCCTTTGCTCCTAGGGAGCCCACCCACCTCTCAAGCCCGGCCCAGGTGCTGCGTCCTCATGCTGCACTTCTCCATCCACTGTTGGAGCATCTCCCTCCTTCTCCGAGCTCCAGGGCTCCCTGTGGAGTGGCCCACTGTGTATGAGCTCCACTCAGGTGGCACAACCGTCCAGGTTAGAAGCTCTGCAAGGACAGAATCCTGTCACATACATCTGCGTGACTCTTCCAGCACGTCATGCAGCCCCACTTATGGCAGAGGGAAAATGCGAAATAGCAAAACCCTGAGCAGGGCTCCAAGCTGTTGTGAATTTGCCCAATGGGCCACTAATTTTCAGCTTGGTTAAAATAAGACTTATAAACCTTTCCTGACCCTGCAATGTGAGCAGGGCCTGGAGGCAGTAGATTGAATGCCCAGGGAGAGAGAAAGAGATGCTGGGTCTCAAAAATAGAAAATAATAGGGAGAAACAGAGGCATTTGCAGTCAGCACTGGAAGAAAGCAATTTCCCTTCCATTTGATTGGCCATATCAATGATCCAAACAGCCACTTTTAAGGGTGAAAGCGGAGCCATCTGTAGTTACCACATGACAGCAGGCCTACCCTGGGATTGTCCCCGAAAGAATAGAAAGTGGGATCACTGTAAGCGCAGGCACTGCTGCTAGTTTATCTCGCCCTCTCCACCATGACTCCTTAGATTTTATAGATGGTGGGAACTTCCACTCTTGGCCTCTCCCCATTCCTCCTACTCCTCCCCAGGATTTACCTGCATCTGGGTAGTTTGGAATGAGGACGGAGTGCTTGCTGCTCAACCGCTTTCAAATCATCTTCTTTCTGGAGCAGCTGTGCTTAGGTCTGGGCATTTTCTCTTCCTCTATGTGGTCAATTTAAGGGACAGGTCTGTTCTTGCAGAAGAGGCTGCGGTTGCCTCGTAGACCAGTGACTGGATGAAGGAAGAAATATTAGGAGCCTCAGCTGACTGATGACCTAGCCCATTATCAGCCCTTGCAAAGCTCTGTCTCTCTGATTCTAGTGTCGTCTTTGTAGTTGGCTCTACACTCAGAGCAGGGTGTAACTCTCACTCCCCCGAAACCAGTCTCTGCTTAAACAGAGGCTGGCGATTTTCAGAATTGAATAAAGGCTCTCACACAAGGGTGTCACATGCCATTGGAGACAGGGACTGGGGAGGACCCTAGAACATGAATAACTCAAGAAAAGGAAAGATCTGGGCTGAATCTGTCTTCATGTCCATATCTGAGTGTGAGTTTTTACCAGTTTCTTTGGGGAAAGATATGGAAATTAATGATCAGACCCCAGTATATGTTTTTTAAATAACTTTTGAGATAAATTACATGCCATAAATTTTGAATTTTGACAAATGTATATACCTGTATAACACCACACCGATCAACATATAGAGCATTTCCGTCTCCCCCTCAAGTGCCGCTTTCCAGTCAGTCCTCCCCAAGCAGCCACTGATGAAATTTCCATCATTAGAGATTAATTTTGTCAGTTCCAAAACATCACACACATGGATTCAAACACTATTTTTCCTTTTGTGTCTGATTCATCCATACTGTAGCATGAATTAGTGATTCTCATTTTTCATTGCTGAATAGTATTCCATTGTATAGGTGCAGCACAATGTTTATCCATTCACCTGTTGATAGACATTTGGGTTGTTTCCAGTTTTAGGCTCTTTTGAATAAAGCTGCTATGAATATCCGTGTACAAGCCTTTCCGTGGCCATGTATTTTTCTTGGGTAAATACCTAGGTATTGCTGTGTCGTATAATAAGCATATACTTAAAGGAAACCACAAAACTCTTTTCTAAAGAGGGTGTAGGATTACACACCCTCCACCAGAAATGAAGTTCTAATTGTCCTACATACTCACTAACACTTGGTATTGTCAGTCTTTTTAGTTTAGCCATTGTTGTGAGTATAAAGCAGTATTTCATTGAGGTTTTAATTTGCTTTTCTTTGGTAACTAGTGATGTTGAACAGTTTTTGTGTGTGTTTATGGGCTATATATATATATGTGTGTGTGTGTGTGTGTGTGTGTATTCTTTTGTAAAAGTCTGGTGAAATATTTTGCTCATTTAAAATATATATTTACTTATGTTTTATATATTATGAACCTATTACATTAAAATATATAAATATAAATAAATATATGTGTTAACTCGACCAGCCTAAGGGATGCATAGATACCTAGTTAAACATTATTTCCGGGTGTGTCTGTAAAGGTGATTCTGGAAGAGGTTAGCATATGAGTCAGCATAGTAAGGAAAGAGATCTGCCCTCACCAATGCAGGTGGGCATTGTCCAGCCCCTTAGGGGCTTGGGTGGAACCAAAAGATGAAGGGAGGGCAAATTGTCCCTCTTCTTGAGTTGGAACATCCATCTTCACCTGATCTTGGATATCAGAGCAACTTGGTTCTTGGGTCTGTGGGCTCCAGCAGCCCCCTGATTCTCAAGCCTTTGGATGTGGACTAAAATATACCAACTTGCAGCTCCCCGGTTCTCCAGTTTTCAGATGGCAGATTGTGGAACTTCTCAGCCTTAAAAACTGTGTAGGCCAATTTCTGTAATAAAGCTCCTCTTATATAAATATCTCTATATATCCTGTTGGTTCTCTTTCTCTGGAAAACCCTGACTAGTACTGTACAGAAAACAAAGGGCAAAGTACTTTTTGTGTTCTGTTTTATAGTTTTAGGATATATGTTTGGGCCTATAAACCATTCAAGTTATTTATTTATTTTTGTATGGTGCGAGGTATGAGTCCAAGTTTATTTTTTTTCCATAAGGGTGCTCGGTTCTATCACAATTTGTTGAAAGACTCTTCCTTTTTGCATTAAATAACCTTGGCATCTTTGCCAGAAATCAACCAAACATATATGCATAGGTCTATTTCTTGACTTTATTCTGTTCCACTGACTTATCTATCTTTATGTGAATACCGCATGTTTTGATTCCTGTAGCTATATAATAAGTCTTTAGATCAGGTAGTATAAGTTCTCTAATTTTAGAACACCACACTGTACATCATGTGTGATTGTTGGGAAAAAAAATGTGCTTGAATTAAATGTGTAATAAATTGTATACATTATCCTTTCCTAGTGTGGGTTGTTCAATCACACTCAGTCAATATGTTTGTGGTCTTCTGGGACTGCTGAGTTAAAGTACTCATTTGGATTTCACAATAAATAAAGATCTGGACTTGTGAACTCCCCTGCTCTAGCAGCCAGGATTCTGCTGGCAAACTAGACAACCAGCTCCTTTCCAGGACATTGCCTTTTAACTAGGCAGATTTCAGGTTGGGTTTGCTCCCCTTCACACTAGCATTTCCAAAGACGTGAACACATCTGTTGTCTGGTTTTCCAGCTGTGGTGTGGTGGAAAGGATAGAGGGCTGCATGGACTAGTGTGGCTCAATGGGCTGAGCGTCGTTCTGCAAACCGGAAGGTCACCAGTTCAAATCCCCATCAGGGCACATGCCTGAGTTGCTGGCCACATCCCCAGGTGGGGGCATGTGAGAGGCAACCAATGTTACTCTTTCTTTTTCCCTTCCTTCTCCTCTCTCTAGATATGAATAAATAAAATCTTGAAAGAAGGAAAGGAAAGAAGGAAGTAAGGAAGGAAGAAAGGAGGGAGAGAGGGAGAGAGGGAGAGAAAGAAAGAAAGCAGGACTAGCTAGCTGCAGAGCCCCCCTCTCTCTGGCATTTACCACAGTACTGATTTACATAAAAGGCTTGAAAAAAAACACAAATCGATGAGCTGTCTTCAGGATTCCTGGGTGGGTCCAATGCCCCAGCAGATCTGCTGGTGCCCAGCCCAGGAGCTGCCCTCAGATGGGCTCTGCCAACTACTTGGACACAGAATACACAGTAAATTCTCCTCAGGGCCTGTGGCTGAGCCAGGTGTTACCTGGGGACACTACCAGTACCATTCCAAAGGAACAGCTTCCCTGAACTGCAGTTTGATTCCAGCTCTCTCAGTCCTTGTTTCTATCCAGCAGGTGTGTTCAACACAGCCTACAACACAGACGCTTGGAATCCGAAGATGCAGTTTCAAGTTCTGGCCCTGACACCTACTCACAGAGTGACCTTGGGCAAAGCACTGCACACTTTGGAGTCTAGTGTAACATCTTATAGGGCTACCGTGTACAGATGGACGTATTTTATCACTTTACACCACAGTGTGTGCTTGGTGGAGTACAGGAACCCATGTAAAAAATTGTCATTACTCTTATCTCTCCTTTTAGCCAAAGTGTAGCTACAGAGTCATAAGGAATATCAGTGGCTCCTACAGGAGAAAAGGTGTGTATATTAGTTTTTCATGGCTGCTGTAACAAATGACCACAACTTGGTGACTTAAAACAACAAAAATTTATTCTCCAAAAGTTCTGGAGGCTGGAAGTCGGCAATCAGTTTCATTGGGCTGAAACTAAGGAGTCAGAAGGGCTGCACTTCCCCCGGAGGCTCTTGGGAGAAATCTGCTCCTTGCCTCTTTCAGCTTCTGGTGGCGGCTGGCATTCCCTGAGCTTGTGCTTGCATCACTCCAATCTGTGCCTCCATCTCCTCTTCTGTCTACTTTCCTCCACCTCTCTTTTAGGAGGACGCTTGTGATAGCACTTAGGACCCATCCGGTTAATCCAGCCTAACTGCCTCATCTCAAGATCCTTAACTTAATCACATTCGCAAAAACTTTACCACATAGGTGGCATTCACAGGTTCTGGGGATGAGGATTTGATGTCTCATAAGGCCATCATGTAGCCTCTGCAGTATGTGTGTGTGTTGGTGGCTGGGATATGGATCAGAAAAAAAAACACCTTCTCTCATATATATATATATAAATCACCTCCCAAGTGAAACATCTTGTAATTTGGTTTAAATGACCTTCACGAAAGCTTCATGAAAACTTGCTTAAAGTTTCCCCAGACTTCCTAGGAGAAGAATATCCCTTTCATAGATTCACAGAATGCAAGAGCTGCCATTCACTGGCATTTACCATTCACTCAGACCAGGGATCTGCTAACTACAACCCGTGGGTCAATTTCAGTCCCCTCCAGTTATTTAGAGCTGTGTAGTTGTGACAGAGACCACTTGACCCTCAAAATCTAAAGTATTTACTATCTGGCCCTTTACAGAAAAAGTATTCTGGCTGTTGGCCTAGACCAAAGTCTCCAGTGTATGGATGGGGAAACTGAGGCCCAGGAGAGAAGATGACTTGCCCAAGTTCCCACAGGGATTTGCGGACAGATTCCAGACCTGCGAGTCTATTGCTCTTGCTCAGGATTCCTCAGAACTCCCTCAGGCATGTGGATGAGTGGAGCCCAGGGCCTCAGAAGTCAAGTTCAGGCAGATCTCAGCCTCCTACAAGGAAAACCTATAAGCAGGGGCTGCCCCTGCTCTGGGAGAGGTTCAAACAGATGCCGGATACCTTTCCAGTGAATATCCCCAGCTGGGAACCTGACAAGTAAATGAATGGATAATGGGGAGAATAAATGATGTGGTCAAGGTGTTTGAGGGTCTTAAGTGGCCTGGTGCTTCTTAGGCCTAGAGAACACTGGAAGCATTGAGCTAGGGCAGCCAGAAGGAACCCGGAGACCTGACCCAGCCTTCAAACCTCTGCCCTGAGGCTGATATAGGACTTAGCCCCTAACTGGCCACTTCCTAAGAAGCCACAAGAAAACTCAAGAGTCTGCAGAAGCAGCTGAGCTGGTGAAGCCCACCAGTGACTCTCAGAAAGGTGGAGAGGGACCGTGGGGCCTTTAATGATGACTAATTTGCAGCTTATTAATGCAGCAGTAATTAAGAATATTCATTTTATTAAAAGCCATTTATTGTAACAGGGAATGCTATTCTGGAGACCGGCATTGTGCTCACGTACCAATCGACATAGGTCTATTGTGGCTCTGTGGATGGCAGGCGCTGCGTCACTAATTGTTAAGAGTTTAGGGTCTAATTTTAAACCCTTTTAATTCCATTTGAAATAATTGCTCTAATGAAATTCAAAGTACTCAGAGGCAGCCATGGAAAAGGTGGGTGGTGTGCCCCTCCTGCCCCCAGGGAGCCTGGCTTTGAGAGCTGTGGCAGAGGTTGTGCTTGTCCTGGGGCTTCTCCGGCTGCTCTCTCTTCCCTAAGAGGAAATCTGCCCCAGGAAGGCTGGAGGTGTCCAGTGAGGACCTGGCCCCTGTCCGCGGTGCTGACCGCCTGTGAGGCTGGGCAATGGCCTGCCTGGCTGGAGAGAAGCTGCAGGGAAAGGACGCTGTCTGGGATAAGCCGTTCCTGCAAATCCCACAGGGGCTGGATCTGCAGAGAGAAGGGGAAGCCCCCACCCAGAGACAATGTCCGTAGCTCGCACAGCATCATGGACCCACACAGGACATGCCTCAGAGCAGCAGAATCCAGGGATCATCTTCAATACAACAAAACTCCTATGAGGGCTTCCTGCATGCCAGGCACTCCACAGGCATTTTACATTCATACCTCACCTAATTCACACAACCACCTTGTGAGATGGATTGCATCATTTTCTCCATTTACTGATGAAGCAACTAAGGCTGGCAGAGGATCAGTATCTTTTCAAAAGTCATACAGGATAAGTGAGAGAGGGAGTCTTGAATGGAAGCTTTTCCTTCTCTCTCCTCAGAGGTCAGCCATCCAGTTTACACCCTGCAGAGGTGGGTCCGGAACCAACACAGAGTAACTCAAGTGCAATGCTTACTGCTCTGTATCAGTGGCAGGAGGGTCAGGGGAAGGGCATATCAGAGAAAGGGAATGGCATGAGTAAAGGCTCAGAAGCTTGAAAGTCCACGGCATCTGGTGGCTAGATCTAAGGTGATCCCTATAACCCCTGTCTTCTGGTGTGCAGACTCTGAGTGCGGTTGAGACAGGTGACTTATTTCTAACCAACAGATTAATGGCAAAGGTGATAGGCTGTCACTCCCATTATTACATTACATTTATAAGACCCCACCTTGCTAGCAGTCTTGCACTCTCTCTTCCTCTGGCTTTGAAGAAGCAAGCACCCATGCTGTGAACTGGCTGGGAGGGACCCACATGGCAAAGAGCTGCAGGTGACTTGTCAGAGCAGAGGGCCTCAAGTCCTACAGCTTCAAGGAACTGAAGTCTGTCAGCAACTTTGGCAAGCCTCGAAGTGGACTCTCCCCCAGTCATCCTTCATGATGGGAATGCAGCCCAGCCCACACCTTGGTTGCAACCTGGTGAGATCCTTACGTAGAAAACCTAGCTAAACCATGTCCAGACTCCTGATCCATAGACACTGGAAGATAATACATGTGTGTTGTTTTAAGCTGCTAAATTTGTGGTCATTTGTTACCAATAAAAATGAACGCGACATCTAAAAAGAATGGCAGGAAAAGCAGGGTGGCTAGGATAACTTTCATTCTTTTTTCCCATGTGACACATTTCCCATCAGAAACAGTGGTCACTGATAGCAATGCACAAAGTTAAGCTGCAAAGCGAGACAGGGCCTTCGACAGGAGGGACCTTTAGATCATGTTAAGAACTCTGTGTTAAGAATTTATATCCTATATAGAATGTAAGGGGGGTGGAGTTTTAGATCGGGGTGACATGGTCAGGTCTGTGTTAGAGAAAGGTCACCTTGGTAGCCAGAGCTTAGGATCGATTAGAGGCAGGGAGACCTGGCAGACTATTGCAGCACTTCAGGCAAGTGATGAGAAGAACTTGAACCAAGGCAGAAGCAGTGAAGGTAGAGAAGAATATCATTGGTGTTTTAGAGGTAAAAAATACAACATCCAGTATGGTAATATTTCTTTTGCTGTTAAAGATCTTTAGGAAAGGAAATATTTTAGCTCACACTTTCCTTGTGTCCAGTACTCTAAGTGACTTCATTAACTTGATTTCAGCAGCACTTTATTAGTGATATTGCTACAAAGAGGTTCTGTGTTTGGGGGCTTCCTTCTTTCCTCAAGCACATTGCATCGCAGTCTTCATTTCACGGGGCCTCAGAGAATGACTTCAGTGAAATCACTCCCAGGAGGTCTTTCTGGTCAAATGCCACTTATCACTTCCCTGCTGCCATCTAAATAATTTAGCGTTTCTCCCATTCTGCAGAGAACTTAGTTGGACCTTAATAACATCTTATAGAATAGACGGTAAGTGCAAAGACAGAAATCTCGACCCTTCACCACCCCATCCGTTCTTTGAACATTATTGACACTAGGCATAGAGAGTACCAGAGTTAAATAAGAAATAGCCTTACCCTTAAGGCATTCACAATCTGTTGAGAAAGAGAAATGTGTAAAGCAAAAATTGCAGCAAAAGATTCCTATACCAGAGGCACACACTGAGTTGTCTGGGATTCCCATGAAAGGATTGATACAGCACTCCAGTTGAGGGATTTTCCAAGCAGAGGGTTCAGCTAATGTAGATGTTCAGGGGCAGGAAAAGACACAGCACCTCTAGAAATTAATGTAGCATAGGGTTCAAGGGAGGGAGGGAGAGAGAGTTAGGCAACCTGAGGCTGGAGAAGTAAGCAGCATTCAGATCATGTAAGACCTCATGGTTTAAGAGGCTTGCGCTATATTTTGTGGGCAGAAGGACCTGCTAAAGGAGAGTAAGCAGAGAAGGGACATAGTCGGTGTTGCGTTCTAGAAATTTGACTCTTGTGCATTGTGATCGTATCTTACAAACTGGGTGCTCCTTTGGGTTCTCTCCATGTCAGTGAATGAGGCCAAAAGTCAGAAAGTAATCCAAGACCTATCTTCTTCCTACAATCACCAAACTCCACCTTTATTACCTCCTTAATATCTGTCAGCATTGTTCTCGTCTTCTCAACTCCACGCCCCCTTTGTATCCCAAGTGCCACCATCTCTCACCTGCCTACTCAATAGCTTCCTGACTGTTCTTCCAGGATTCACCTGGTACTTCCTCAAACCCATTCTCTGTAACCAGATTGTCCTTCTTTTTTAAAGGTAAAATTTACCTTCAGGGAACTGAATAGATTCTAATGGTATAATTTGATGAGCTTTGACAAATGTATATATCCATGTGACTACCGCCCCAATCAAGATATAGGACCCATCCAAATTCTCACATTTTTCTTGTTTAGTAATCTCCCTGCCCACTATAGACCATCACTAATTTCCACTACCAGACATTAATTTTGTATCAGCATTCTTTTATTCAACATGTTTTAGAGACTCATCCATGCTGTAATATGTATCAGTAATTCAACCTTGTTTATTGTTGGGTAGTATTCAATTGTGTGAACATACCACAATTTATTTATCTATTTACCTGGTAATAGATATTTGGGTTGTCTCCAGTTTGGGTTTATTACAAATAATGCTGCTAGGAACATTTATGTATGGGGCATTTAGGAGATCCACGTTTTTATTTCCCTAAGGTAACTACCTCAAAGTGTATCTGGATCATATGGTGGGTGTATCTTTACTAACAAACAGTTCTCCATTTGACACTCCTACTTACAATTCCAGTATCTCCATATCCTTGTTAACACTTAGTATTTTCCATCCTTTTCATTCTAGCCATTTACTGGGTGTAAAATGACATCACATCGTGTCTTTAACACATTTCCTTAATGACTAATGATACTAAGTAAATTTTCATGTGCTTAAACTCATTCATATATGTGGTTTTGTGAAATCTATGTTTACGTATTTTTCCATTTTTATTGAGTGATTTGTTTTTTTTTATTATTGACTTCTAGGATTTCTTTATATAGCTAGACAGACATGTGCAGTGAGAATGTTTCCCCCCAGTCTATGGCTTATTTTCCAACTTAGCAATGAAGAAGCAGTTTTGAAATTTTGATGAATCTAATTCATCAATTGTTTTATGACTAGTTCTTTTCATATGCTAAAGATGCTTGTCTTCTCCAGTGTTACAAAGATTTTCTCTTATTTTTAAAAAATACTTTGGCTATTCCTTTTAGGTCTATTATCCATTCAAATTAATTTTGTATATGGTGTGAGGCAGGAGTTGAAGTTTATTTTTTTTATACTTTTTTCCCCCATTTGTTGAGAAGACATTTGCTTTCACTTTGAATTGCCCTGGTGCTTTTGTTAAAATTCAAATGCCGATATGGATTTATTCTTGGATTCTCTATTCTGTTCCATTGACCTAATTGTCTACCCTTAACTGTACCCTACAATACCTTGATTACTATAGCTTTGTAAGCTTTTTATAAGACTTGAAATAAGTTCTCCAACTATGTTCTTTATTTCAAGATTATTTTGGTTATTCTAGATCCTTTGCAATTAAATATATATATATATACACACACACACACACATACATATATTTAGAATCAATTTGTCAATTTCACTTAAAAATGGCCCACTGAATTTATGATTAAGGTTGCATTGTATCTATACATATTTGAGGGAGAATCAATATCTTAACAATATTATGTCTTCAATGTAAAGATCTTACACATCCATTAATAAATTTATTCCTAAATATTTTATATTTTTATACTATTGCAAATGAAATTTTCTAATTGTTTGCTCTTAGTGTGTAGAAATACAGTTGATTTGTGTATCTTGTATACTGGTGATCTTGCTAAATTACTGCAGTAGTTTGAGTAATAAAAAATTTCTCAGAATTTTTACATAAATAATCATATTATTGGTGACTAAAGACAATTTTACTTCTTGTCCAATATTTCCTTTTCTTCCTAATGGTGTTGGATAGACCCTCCAATACAATGTTGAATAGAAGGAGTGAGAGAGGTTGTCTTTGCCTCATACTCAGTATTAAGTGAAAATTGTTCAAGATTTTATTCACTAAGCACGATGCTCATTGTAGGTTTTGTTTTTGTTGTTGTCATTACCCTTGCTGTTGTTTATAATGCCCTTTATGAGACTGAGGAAGTTTTCTGTGAGCTGAATGAGTGCTAAATTTCTCAAATGATTTTCCTGCATCTGTTAAGATTATTTTTATCCTTTATTTTTGTAATGTGGTGAATTACATTGATTTTCAAATGTTAAATCAACCTTGTGTTCCTGGGTTCTGATGTAGCATCTTTTTATATATTTCTAAATTCAATTTATTAATTTTTATTCAGGATTTTTACACCCACATTCATAAAAATATTAGAATATGGATTTCTTTTCTTATAATACGATTGTCTGGTTTGGGTGTCAAGGTTATGCTGACTTTGTAACAGGAGATAGGTTTGTTTCAGCCTCTATTTTTCTGAAAAAAATTCATATAAGATTGATGCTATTTTTTTTCTTAAATGTTTAATAGAACTCACCAGGGAATCACCTGGATCTAGAGTTTTCTTTATGGGAGGGTTTTTAAATGATAAATTCAAATTAATAAACAAAGAACTATGCTAATTATCTATTCTTCCTGTGTCAATTTTGATAAGTTGTGTTTGTGTGTGTATTTAAGCATTTGTCCATTTTATCTACGTTGTCAAATTTATTTGCCAACTATTGCTTTATTTTTCTGTTAATAACTATAATATCTCTAGTGATAATTACTTTATTTCTGATAGTGTCATTTTTCTCCCCTTCCTTTCAGTATCTTTCTGATCAGTCTTGATGGAGGGTTTTCAATTTTATCGATCTTTCCAAAGAATGAAATCTGACTTTGTTAATTTTTTCTCTTCTTCACTCTTTCCTATTTCTGTTTCCATACCTGTCTTTATTATCTCCTTCCTTTTATTTAATTTTCTTTCTTCTTTTTTTATTTTAGTTTCTTAGGGCAGAAACTTAGGTCTTTATTTAAAAATCTTTTTCTTTTCCAACATAGGCATTTAAATGTATGCCCCCCCAGCACTGCTTTGATGCTCTCCCTCAGATTTTGATATGTGTATTTTTACTATTCAATTCAAAGTATTTTATAATGTCCTTTGTGATTTCCTCTTTGACACATTGGTTATTTAGAAGTGAATTTTTAAATTTCCAATTATTTGGAGCTTTCTCAAATATTTTAGTGTTATCGATTCTTAAGTCCACTGTTATTAGAGAACACACTGTGTAAGTTTTCAATCTTTTGAAATTTACTGAAACATATTTCATGATCCGTATATGGGCTCTCTTGGTGAACATGCTGTGTGCATTTGAAGAGAATATGTATTTTGCAAGTGTTAGGTACGGTGTTCTATAACTCCATAAATGTGAAGTAGGTAAAGTTGATTGATAGTCTTATTCAAATTTTCTATATGCTTACTAGGTGGTTGTTTTTTTTTCATCTAGCTGTTCTATTCATTACGGAGAGAATAACTATGCTAGCCAATGTTTGCTTCATTTCTTTTGAGGATCCATTAATAGATGCATACACACTTAGGGTACTTATGTCTTTCTAATGAATTAAGCCTTTTTATCATTATGAAATATCCCTCCTTATCTCTGATAATATTCCTTATCTTGAAGTCTAATTTGTCTGATATTAATATATCCACAGCGGCTTTCATATGCTCTCTGTTTGCATAAGAAAGAGTGTGGTATATCTTTTCCCATCCCTTTCCTGTCAACCTATCTGTATCTTTACATTTAAAATACACATGGACAGAAAATAGTTGGAGCCTGCATTTTTATCCAGGTTGATAATCACTAGACTTCAGGTATTTTAAAGCTGTATAATGAGGGGTTTCAACCAGTTGATTGAAGAGTTAGTTGTCTTCTGGCTCCCATCTCTGGGACTCTGATCAATGGGAGGAAGAGACCCTGACTCTCTTCCTTAGCTATAGGACCTGCTTGGCAGCTGGCTTGCCACAGTTTGGAGCCAGGACTCAGGGTGGAACCATCGAAAGGGAGTGAGCTGGCAAATGTTTTGTGCTGTTGATTGGTGCAAATGTGTAAAAAACCAGATCAGTCTTTGACTACCTTCTCACATAACTGATGTCCTGCTTTCATAAAGCTTCTTTTTATCATAGCCATATTCCCTTAGTTAGATCTTAGGCAACATAGTTCCTTAATTACAGTTTTCTTGTGGTTGAAAAGATGCTACTTCGGAGAACAAGAAAACTGTTTCTCCTTCCTTTCTCTCTCCTCCTTTGCTTTTAGTCCTTCCAAAGCCCAGGGAGTTGCTTTGATTAACTTGCTGGAGGATTTCTTTCAAGGAACCAAAAAACGGATATCAAGGAGAGGGAAAAGAAAGCAGGAGGAAGAAACCAGAATGCATGGAGATGCTTACCATGCACTAGATCTACATTAGGAAATCCTCATGATTTTAGGAGGTGATGTTTTTACTGTCCCCATTTTACAGACAAGGAAACTGAGCTTAGAGGGGAGATGGCACTTGCCAAGGTCACTGTAGTTACCACTACAGTAGAGTGTGTCTACACTGGGCGGTGTACACATGATTTAAGAGAAGCAGACCTCATCCTTTCTCCATAGAGGTCAATCCTGATTAGTCTAACCGTCCACGATAGCCTTCTCCAGGAGTCAATTATTGTCCCAGGGGTAGGCAGGTACACTAATTGGCTCAGTCAGGCTGAAGGGAAGGATTTACATCACACATTAATGGGAAAGGCTCACTCCCTCACTGGCTCGATGTGAACCAGAAAACTTGTATTTCTTGTCAGGGGAGGGGAGGACCAGCATTAGGATGAGGCAGAGTGAAGAAAGTACCTTAGATCTTTGATGAAATTGGTCCACCAATGACACCACCCCTGCAGCCTGCACTAGCTCTGCTGTTCTCATGTGAAATAACACATCTCTGTGTTGCCGGTTTAAATGACATTTCATGTTTCTTGAAGTTAAAGCTTCGTAACTGGGAAAATCACAGAACAAGTCAGTGGTGGACCTGGATCAAAGCAGAGCATGCCCAGCTCCAGAGCACATGCTGAGCTCTATCCTTCCTCCCTGGCAGTTGGAGTTGGCGACCCTTGTTGTACAGATGAGAGAGCTGAAGTGCGCAGAGGAAAAGTGATTTGTCCAGGGTCACAGAGCTGGCCAATGGCGCTCACCCTGATTCAGAACTGAGGTTTAGGTCCCTGCAAAACCCACACTCCCTCTGCACGCCTCCGCCGCCTTCCCACGCTTCTGGCTGCCACCCTTCCTGTACCTTTGACTCCAAACAGAGCCCTCTCCGTCACCAAATAATGTGATCAAATCAAACCTTCTTTCCATACAATTAGAAAACATAGCAGGTTACAGCAAAAAATGCAAAAACCTCCAAAGCCGCTCAAAGCTAATTAATTTCTATTACTAGTGAGAGAAGAACCACTTAACATGTCTTTTCTTATTCAAATTACCATTGACGGCACCTGCTTTTTTATTCTTGGGAAATCCTGCTACAATGCGGGTAAATTATGTAAGACTGTAGAATTTATGAAGATAAGGCAATTAGCATTACAAAACCAAGTCCGGGTTACAATTTCTGGGGAACAGAAAGAGTTATGATGCTCCCTTAAATGGCCCAGTGAAGTCTCACAGATTGAGTTAATCCTTGTGGTAGTCAGGAAAATTGAAGGCTAAATGGCGCCATGATGGTGGGTAATTAATAGTCTGGGCCCTTTGGTGATGGGCTGTCTGTGCTGGGGAGGCGGCGGCCAGGGCTCTGCCCATTCCTTCCAGAAGCAAAAGGGGTGAAACAGGGTTTCTAAGGTTGGGAGGCAGGGAGGGGAAGAATTTCCTTCCGAGGTCCCTGGTCATTTGGGTCAAGCCAGATCCGGCACCATGAGGCCATCCTCCAACGAACTTTTCCTAAAATCTCTGTCCTGCCCTGCAGCCCCAACCCCCTGCACAGCTGCCACTAAGCAGGTGCTTCCTTGGAGTGTTTAGATGCTGAGATTTTGCACCTGAGCTGGGAGGGTGAGGCATCTTGGATTATTAGGGTACTTGACTTGATAGCCACAGATAGGGGGTGGGGTAGGTGGGTGGTGTGGGGAACCCAAATCACGGGGAGCCTAGAGGAGAAAAGGCCTTCTTATCCGAGTGACCATTCATGATTTGAAGGGGCCAGGCAGCAGGGCTTGTGGGAAAGGTGTGGGTAGCATGCGGGGCTGCCAGACTGAACAAAGTAAAATACAGAATGCCCAGTTAAATTTGAATTTCAGATAAATGACAATGTTTTAGTGAAGTGTGTCCCATCTGACATACCTGTATTTTATATGGCACCGAGCGTGAGCTGCAGACCAGATTGGGGTCTATTGCTGGTGCCCTGGAGCCCAGCAGCGTGGTTTCTGGCTCCAGATAGAAGATGCTGGAGGAGCAGGGCAGGGCAGAGCTGGACTTGCAGGCACCACCCCCTAAGGTGCTCGGCTGGGCCCAAGGGCTTCACAAAAGAGTAATTGACTGGTAATTATCATCAGTTAGAAGCTCTGAGCTGCAGGCCCTTTCAGCACTGAAGTTGATTCTGGTTTTTAAAAGGGTTTGCAGACTTGACAAATGCCTTTCCTAATCAGTACAAATTGTTCCGTCAAGCAGGAGAGAGCTGTGGGTCCCTTCTTTCTGCTTCCAGTTAGTGAGCGGCCAGCATCGTTTCTGGGGGCCTGGACTCTCCCTCTACTCGTGGAGGTGCAGGGTGGGGGTGGTGGAGGAGGTGGGGTTGGCGTGGAGGGTGGGTGAGGGGGCCTCTTGTGAAAGTCCTGGCCGCTCATAGGCTCAGGACTGGAGCCAGCGGACCTAAGGGGCACTGACTTTTACTTACTTATTTATTTAAATCCTCACCCAAGGATATGGTTGTTGATTTGAGAGAGACAGACAGACAGACATTGATTGGCTGTCTCCTGCACACACCCTGACCAGGGGCGAAACCCTCCACCTAGGTCTGTGTCCTGACTGGAAATTGAAGCCTTTGGTGGAAGGAACTACACTCCAACCAGAGTGGGGCACTGCCATTTAAAAACTGTGTCTCCAAGAATGAGTTCTTAATCCCTTTGGACTCAGTTTTCTCACCTGCAAATGGGAATAACGATCTGTCTTACCCTATTCACAGAACTGACTTGACCATTAAATGGGAGAATGGGTATGGTCAGACTTCTGGTAGAGAGACCCCATCCCCCTCCACAATCCTACCTCTCCACTCCCCATCTTCATTTTCAGAACTTCTAGAAACAGACTTGCACTCAAGCCAGCAGGAATTGAAAAAAACAAACAAAAAATAAGTGAAAACCCAGCTGATTCTATATTTACATTTCTTTTCCCCTTCTCCTGCGTTGTACCCAAGTGTCCATGGCCCAGTTGTGTTTGTCCTTTGGGTTCCCATCTCAGTTTAGGGGAAAAATCCATTTGTCTGTTAATGTGATGTTGGAGCTGTTCTTACTTTCTCCAATTTTCAGCGCTGCCTCAGGACCCTCTTTCCATTCCTGTCTCAGGCTAAGCCCAGCCTTGCCCACTCCCAGCAGCCCCTCCTTCACACCTGGTCCTGGCCCTGCCTTTCTTATCTGCATCCCTTCGCTTAGGCAAGAGGCAGGAGTGAAGAGAGGCTAAAACTTCTAACGCAATCCTGAGCCTAGGGGGGCCCCTTCTAATCAGAGAGATGGGAACCCCTGCGGCACTGTTGGCTTACTTGGCAAACTCTGCTGACCAGGGTCATTATCATAATCCTGGCGAGACTCTCGGGTGGGCCCAGGGTGAAAGCTGGTCTATTGGCTCAGCTTCAGCAGGAAAAGGGACAGGGACAAGGAAGTGGAGAGGGGAGAGGGTGGAGAGGGAGCTCCTGCATTAGGTTGGATACCTCCCCCTCTCAAAGAGAGGGGACATTTGACCAAAGAATTAGACTAAAGTCATTCTAAACCTGATAAAGAGTGTAAATTATAGAACATCCTAAGAAGTCCATACATGAAATTCCTTTCATTCCAGTAGAGAATAAGACCAGGAAAGTCCTGAAGGGGACCACCTGCCCCCTCCTCCAACTCACAGCTCTGAGTGAGACTTGCTCAGAGACCTTAGTGCTTTGCCCTCCATCTTCCAGGATGGAGAATAAAGCGTTGACACAGGAGACCCGAGGGCTAACCTCATCCAGGCAAAGCCCTCACTGCTCTCATCCATCGCATCCGTGCATCCATCCTTGCGTTGGAAGCCCTCATAACTCTGTGAGGTGGGCAGGACCAGAATTATAATGATGGAGGCCCAGTTTCCTGAGATCACTCGGCTAGAGAAGGAGGAGCTAGCACCAAAATTGGCACCACCCCACTACACCAAGGCAGCAGGCTCAGGACCTGTCAATATCTCCAGGCTTTTCTTGATGCGTCACTGCTGGGCTTGAACTCAATTTAAACAATGAGTTTTTCAAAAAAGAAGTTTTCCACAGAGCCTCAGCAGGCCCTGGGGTTATCCAGATTAAGATTCTACTGAAATTCCTCAAGTGCCTGTTAAGTATGGACACTGGTGGGACTTTTCCCCGGAAGTTTAATAATCGCCATGACAGTGTGAAATGGTGCGTTATGCCCATTCTGCAGATGGCGCTTGGAGAGGCTGGGGAACCTCACTCAAGGTCCTGCCAAAGGGGCAAAGCCAGGATGCAGAGCCACATGGCATTTTCCCTCACACCCACCCAGACACCTCTGCATCCCAGAAAGCAAGCCAGACATTATCCGAAGAAATACTATTTATATATGAAAAGACCAAAGAATTTTGCATGTACAATAAAACCTGAAACCTTATCATGGCCACAAGGCTCTGCAGGGCCTGGCCTCTGCTCAGGTTTCCAAACACGTCTCTTTCCCCATTCAGGACACTGCTGCATCTGTAAATTCCTTCCTGTCTTCCCCTCAGTTTGTCACTTGCTGGACCCTCTCCCTGAAACCCCCTCTCCTTAAAGAATTTGCATGATGGCTCCTTCTCCTCAGTGACTTGCTAACTCACACGATGCCTTCTGAAGGGGGCCACCCTGTCTATGTTGGTGCCCCCATCCCAAATCATCACCTCTTTCCCAATCTAATTTGTTATATCTTCTTATTAGCTGAAATCATCTTACTAATTTTTCACTGTTCACTCAGTGTCTTCCTTACTAGATTGTAAACCCCTTGCCTACCTTGATACCCACTTTATTCCAGCACCTAGAATAGAGCCTAACACACGGTAGGCGCCCTGAAAAAATTTGTTGAATGACTACCGAGTAAGATTTTGTATCTTGGGATGATGTTATTTCTGATCTCCATCCTGACCAAGGCTATTTTTAGCAACGGAAGATTTTTTTTCTCCCCTTTCTTAACAAATCTCATTAGTCTTATCTCCAAAGTGAGTGTAGCTTTAAACAGGTGTTTTAATCAAAACCAGGTTGCAGAGGTGCTGGGCGGCCTGGATTACCCACAATGTCGGCTTACGCATGGGCCTGGAGAACAGGGAGTATGTAAATAGGTGTGGGGCCCTCGGAAAGATCCATCCTGCTTTCTGAAATAATGTAAAAAGAAAACTTTCAAATACCACAATTTGCAAATGAAGACCTTTAAAATAATGGGATGGCAGCTCTGGAATGGGATTATTAGGATAATGCGATGTTTAAGTGGGCGCTTTCCCTCTCAAGGACCTGCCTGAATTCTGCTGAGCTCATTTCACGAGAGACCTCAGAGAGATCAGTTATGACTTTTATTAAAGTCAAACCAATACCTGTATTCGCAGCCGCCTGGAGGAAATTTCTTTCTGTAACTCTGATTGAAGTTTAATGGGAACTACACAAAGGAAATTTACTTAACCTCCTCACCCATCTCTTCCACGGTGGAAGTCTGTTCATCACGTGTTCTGCTCCCAGGAGACACTATCAAAGATAGCACTTCTCAATTTCATAATATTTTTCAGAGTAAAAGAGGGAAGACAGCTGCAGACCCCAACTACTCCAGAATACCACGTAGTCAATGTCTGATTCCACTTATAGGAACAACGCAGACGTTTTCTCAAGGGTTTGCACGTTAGTATTTTGCAGATTACAAAATAAAAGGCATATGAACTACTAAGAAATTATGTTCCATGCATGTGAAAATATATGGATACTGAGCGTTGGAAAATATGCTCCTGATTGGTTCATACTGCTGCTGGTCAACCTCAGCTCCCAACCTATAGGCCAAAACAGGCCCCTGCTCTTACACAGACAATAAGAACCACAGGGCACCTTTCATTCCAGAAAGACCCAGGAATCATATTATTAACATCTGTCACGTCTGTAGCACTTTATAGATGAAAAGTACTAAAAAAATCCCATTTTTCTTATTAAATTTATACACATATAAAACATAAGTTTAGGTCTGTATAAAAACCTGAATGTAAAATTTCTGTAAAATATTAAATAGTCAATGTCTCTACGGCCATCACCTAAGTCAAGAAATATGATGTCTCTAGAACCCAGAGCCTCACTTGAACCCATTCCTGGTCACCATTGCCTCTCGCCTTCCAACTTTCATCCTAAGTGCTTGTTTGCTTTATTCGATAGCATTTCAAGACAATATAGTTCAGTTTCATCAAATCCAGCATCATACAGTTTGTGCTTCTCTGTGTCTGGCTACATATATTCAACATTTTGTTTTTAAGATTCACCGCTGAATCTTAGAAGAATGTTGTTATATGTATAACAAGATCATTTGATTTGCTGTTTGCTATTCCATTGATATATATACCATGATTTATTTATTGAGTTTCCTGTTGATAGACATTTGGGTTTGGGTTAGTTTTCAGTTTGAGGCTATTACAAACAATACTGTGATAATATTCTTGTACCCATATTTTGGTACATGTCTGCATGAGTTTCTCTAGCAGAAGTTAATAAACTATGACCCTTGGGCTAAACCTGGCCTGCCCCTTATTTTGGTAAAGTTCTATTGGAACAGAGCCATGCCCGTTTGTTTAGATATTGTCTCTGGCTGTTTTTATGCTATGAATGCAGAGTCAAGTAGTTGTGACAGAGACCACATAGCATGCAAAGCTGACAATATTTACTGTCTGGCCCTTTTCACAAAAAGTTTTCTGACCTCTGCTTGAGGACATAGGCTTACGAGGGATTGGACAGTTACAGGGTTTGCATACTTTCAGTCCTGCTAGATACTATCAATTTTTTTTTTCAGCAAACCTTTTAATACAATTTTTGGTATTTTATTTTGAAATATTTCAAAGTTTTATGTTGCATATTCAATATTGTTGTGTTACTGCACAACTTCAGGATTTCATCAAAAAGGATGAAAAACTACTAGTTATCCTAACTACATTCTGTGAGAAATCTCAGACATGGCTGAACTCTGAAGGAAAAATCAAGCTTATTTGCTTTGCCTTTCATGGCTCACCAGTTCTTTCAAACCTGTGGCATAAAGTCCTCATCATCTGATCTGTTTGGTGGGATTGCCAATCTCTGGCTATTTTAATGTACATCTGATATGCCAGGTGTTTGCTATTACAAATTTGTCATGTCTTTGAGGCTCTGATATAAACTTATTTAAAACCATGGGAACCATTAGGCCCAGTAGCATTAAGTATGAAGATGCACAAATCTTCAGCTATAAAGGGTTAGAGAAATATATTTTTTAAAAAAATTGGAGGCAGGGAGTCTCCTTTATTTACTGGGTTTTCCTCCCCATCTTCAAAAGTTTCTTCTTTATCGTTAACTGTAGCTTCCTCACACTGCTGGTATTCTAACTCCAGATCACTATGTCATTTTCTACTTCTGTGCATTTCACCCCATCCATCCCTTCTCCTGTAGTGAAGTCAAGTAGTGAAGGAAGGCCTGGCCACCATTACAGAAAACTGTTCCCAGATGTGCTAAAAAAAAACTCATGAATAGTGGTGCTGTTGCTCATAAGCAAGGATGTCAGCTTGAGGCCCGGAGAAGGGACTTCTCACATGACCACCTGGAGGCTCCAAAGAGGGGTGTCCACATGGCACCTTCATGCTGTTGGGTAGCTGTTCCACAAAGTAGCTCTGTTCTTGTTCCAGGTGGTCAGCATCTGCTCTTTCCACCTCTTCCATGGGCCTGGGGCCTTGTGACCACTGTCAGGGAGGGCCCATGTCTCAACTCATAGATTGTCCACATATGTTAGCATGGAACATTTGCTGAGTGACCTCTGACTCTGTGAAGGCTTAGTGCTGCTGAATGCCTCCAGTTCTCAATAGAGCAATGTTGGTATGAAGAGTTTGTTTTTCTCATTAAAAGAACTGAGAGGTAGGCGATCCCTGGCTAGTATGGCAGCTTGCTTGTCATCAGGGACTGAGACCTTATTGTCCATCTTTCTTTTCCTCTGTCCTTAACCAAGGAGTCCATCCTTAAACTGGGGACTTAGCCATCAATTCTGCACTCCAGTTAGGAGGAGGGTGGGGAGAGCAAAGAAGTGCATCCCAGCTGCCTTCCCCCCTTTTAAGAACTTTCTAGGAAGTTCCACTCAACCACTTCCACTTAAGTCTCTTTGTCCAAGACTAAGGCTATTCCTACTGTAAAAGGGAGGTGGAAGACGTAATCTTTTTGTTGTACACATTACCACACTGAATAAAACCAGGAAGGGGAAAGTGAAGTTAGAATGGGCAAATCAGTCTCCACCACATGGAGGGACATCACAGGAGCCGGGGCAAGAACACAGCTGAGCCTGCACCAAGGGGCAGTGATGTTAGGATGGAGGCAACCTCACTCTCCTCACCCCTTTTCCAGGGCACACATGGTCCTTGCTTTGTACTCCTCTCCTACAAGCCTGTGATTTCTGCTCCCTATAACCTCAGTGTGCATGGGATATTGCACATGGAACCTAGTCTTCCTCAACTGTGCATTTCATTTCAAATTCCCATCACTATCTACCAAGTGCTGACTCTTATTTAAATTCTAGGGTAAGATGCTTTAATTGGTCCATGGCTGACCTTGGGACAAGTGTCCAGCTCTGGTTCAAACACATTAGGAAAAAGGGAAGGCATGAACATGCAGAATATGGCGTAACTATTTGAGATTGGGCAGGCTTGTAATGACACACTGTAGTTATATACCTTTGGAGGTGATAGTTGTTAGAGGTTTTATAGTATTCTGTCTCAAACCTCCACACAGTGGAGACACCCAGTTGTTTTAAAATTGCTAGCAGAAAAATTTACCTAAAGTTAGTTCTAGATTTTAAATTGGTGGAGCAAGGAAACTTCCATTTGGAGGGTCATGAAACATGTCTGTTTCTAGAGGGAAATGAATTTTTTATTGAGAAGACCCTCCCTTAGTTCTTAAAAGAGCCTTTAAGGGACGGCCTTTCAGTCTATTCTCTTAACCACACAGTATATTGCAGGTGTAAGGTCAGTAGACGTGCTCTCTGCTCTTAGGCAAGCATTGAGCTAGAGACATTGTCCAATTTAGCCCTGAGAGGAGTTGAGTGCTCCTATGATGCCATATCTCTGTCAGGACCAGGCCCTTGTGAAGAAATTATTTTTCTAAAACTAAATTTTAAAAAGACTACCCACCATTGCCTTCACTCATTTCTTGAGAGATGTGTATTTTTAAAAAATACATATATGTGATTGAGAGCATATATTTAATGAGAGGGGATGTACATGCCTGACATTCTTTTATCTCACATTGGAGGTGAAGGACTGTGAAATGGGGGGAGTTATTGTAATCTTTAGGAAAGATACTGTTGATCATGTGATTGCCTACCAGGCCATAGGGTTCAGCCTTGCCCTGGGGATGGAGGTAGCGTACCTAGCCTATCAGTTAGAAATTCTCACTGTTAGTCTCCTGGGAAGGAAATGAGGTAAGCCTCGAATTGGGAGAAAGGAGAACCTTACAATCTTTCTGGAGCCTGCAGTCCATGGAGAAGGACATAGTCAAAGGAGCTCTGCATCTGTGGAGGTAAGGTAGCCCAGCAACATGTAATTCTAGAGTGAGAAGCTAGAATTACATGAGATGGCTAGGAATGGCTTCAATGGAGGGCACAACTGATAGACCCTAGAAATATGTGTATCTGCTATCCAGTTTTAATTTTTCCTTTTCTTTTGTTAGCCTTACACATGTTTCTCCCTACTCCCACCATGCGTTCCTTCTTATTGTGTTGAGTATTCTTTGGGAGAATTAATGGGAGGTTTTGTATATAGGTTTGGGGCAAAGCAGTCAAGAACAACTCAGAGTAGCATGGAGAAAGAGCTACAGAATAGTAAAAGATTACCTAAGAGGAAGCTCTACTAAGAGATGGCAATCAATAACTATTATTATTTAAATATCATTAAAGATAATTGACTTTTAAAAGTAGAAACAATAATGCATTGTGAAATGTGTTATAGAAGTTGAATATATAACACAAGTAGCACAAAAGCTAAAAGGGGAAATTTGAAGTATATTGAAGTATTTCTAAGGTTCTTATACTATACATGTAGTAGTATACCTTTTGAAAGTAGAATGTGGTAAGTTAAAGATATATGCTATAAACTCTGAAGCAACTACTAATGTAACACACAAAGAGTCATAGCTAATAAGACAACAAAGGAGATAAAGGGAATCATAATTAATTTTTTAAAAGTGTAAAAAAGTGGAACAATGGAATAAAGAAGAGCTGAGACAAATAGAAAACAAAGTAAATGGTAGATTTAAACCCAAACATGCAAATAAAAACATTAAATGTATAAACAGTCTACACACTCTAATTAAAAAGCAATATGATCAGATTAGATTTTAAGAAAATAAGATCCAACTATATGTTGTCTATGAGAAATCCACTTTAAATATAAAGTCACAAATGGATTAAAAATAGAATGATGAAATATAGACCATGCTAACAGTAATAGGAACTTGGAGAGGCTATATTAATATCAAAGTACATTTCAGAGCAAAAAATATTCCCAGAAATAAAGAGCATTATTTCATAACAATAGAAGAGACAATTTATCAAGGAGACATTACAACCCTCAATGCTTATGCACTTAATAACAAAGCAACAAAATATTTAAAGTAAAAACTGATAGGACTTTGAGGAGAAATAGACAAATCTACAATAACAGTCAAAGAATTTAGTACTCCTCTCTCAATAATTGTGAACAATAGACATAAAATCAATAAAGATACAGAAGACTTGAACAGCACTATCAACCAACTTACTGACATTTATAGAACACTCCCCCAATAACAAAAGAGTATACATTTTTTTCAGGTGTACATAAAACTTACATCATGATAGACCATGTTCTGAACCCAAAACAAGTCTCAATACATTTAAAAGGATTCAAGTCATCCAAGGATATACTCTCAGAGCACAATTGAATTAAATTAGAAATCAATGACAGAAAGATATGTGGAGAATCTCCAAATATTTGGAAGTTAGATAACACACTTTAAGTAACCCATAGCTCAAAGATGAAAAGGAAAAAGATATTAGAGAGTATTTTTGGCATGAGTATAAATGAAACTATACCATATCAAAATTATAGGATACAGGGAAATTTATAACACTAAACTCCTATCTTAAATGGTCTTAAGTCAATGACCTCAAGTTCCACCTTAGGAAACTAGAAAACAAAAAGTAAATGGAACCTAAAAAAGGCAGAAGAAAAGAAATAATAAAAATCAGAATGGAAATCAATGAAAGAGAAAACAGAAAACAGAGAAAACCAGTGAAACTGAGGGTTGACTCTTTGAAAAGATTGTAAAATTGATAAATCTTTAGCTCAACTGATCAGAAAAAAAGAGAGTAGGCATCTTCATTAATTATTAGCAAAATGCAAATTTAAACTATAATGAGGTAGTGCTAAACATCTGTTGGAATGTCTAAAAAGACTAACCATACCAAGTACTGTCAAAGATTTGAAACAACTGGAATTCTCATATGCAGCTGATGGAAATATTAAATGGTAGAAGTGTTCAGAAAACAGTCGCCAGTTTCTTACAAGGTTAATATTCACCTTGCGTGTAACCTGACCATTCCATTTGCTGGTACTAAGTAGAAATGAAAGCATATGTCCATACACAGACTCGTGTAGGAGAATCTGCAGCATCTTTATTTATAATAACCCTAACCTGGAAACAACCCAAATGTTTATCAACAGGTGAATGAATAGACATATTTTTGTATAGCGTTGAATACAACCAGAAATAAAAAAGATAAAATATTGATACATGCAAGAATATAAATGAATTTCACACAATTATATTTAATGAAAGAATCCAGACCACAACAAAAAGGGTGCATATGATGTTATTTTATTATAAAATCTTAAAAATGAAAACTAAATTATAGTGACAGAAAGCAAATCAGTGGTTGACTGGCAATGCGAGGTGGGCAAGGAGGGATAGTTATAGGGGGAAAAAAGAAATTTTAAGGCGTGATGCATATTTTCATTTTCTGGTTTGTGGTAATAGTTTCACAGGTATATACATATCAAAATTTATCAAGTTATATACTTTAAACATTTATAATTTACTGTATTACAGCTATACTTCAATAAAGATGCTAAATATTTGAGAATATTAAAAATGACAAAGTAGATTTTGAAAACCAAAGAGAAATCTACAAGAAAAAAAAAGAATCAGAGAACTAAAAGAGAGAACTGAGGATATTACCTGTATTGCATAAATAGTAGATAGAGGAAGCAGACAAAATGATAAAATATTAAAGAAAATTTAGACTAAATGAGCATATTCTTTAAAAACATAACTTTTTGAGAAGAAATGAAAAAACTCAAAGAGTCCTATAATCATTAAGAACATTTGAATGAATAGTTAAAAGTCTTCCCATGAAGAAAACTCCAGGTCCAGAGGTTTTATTGGCGAGTTCTACCAAACATTCAAGGGAACAAATAATTCCATTCTTACCTAAGCATTCCAAAGTGTCAAAAAAAAGAAGGAGTTTCTATCTGCTTTATGAAGTTAACATAATCATGATACCAAAACCTGACAAAGACAGTATGGGAAAGGTAAATTACAGATCATTCTCACTCATGAACCACAGGTGCAAAAATCTTAAACAGAGCATTAACATACAGAAATGTGTGTAAATAATGACACATTTGACCAAGTTGGGCTGATTCCAGGAATTCAAGGCTGGTTTAACATAAGAAATGTTTTTTTCATGTATTCACAGCATTGACATGAAAAGGACTTGATTAGCTAGAAAAACCCATTTGGGTCCTCCTGCTATTTCTTCTTCCACCTGTCCTGGAAATGCACACTTGTAGGTCCAGCAAGTATCTAGAACTATGAGGTGACTTTGAGAAGGAGGCCATACTCCGAGGATGGCAAAGCAGAAAGATAGGAGCATGAGTCACTGATAGCACCAAGAAGCCACTGTACCAGCCTTGGACTACTGACCTTCTGACTTTTACTATGTGAAAGTGAAATAAAGTCTTATCTTGTTTAAACTACTGTCATGTTTTAAAAAAAATTATCATTATTATTACATTAGCAGAAGCAAATCCTAATGAATTCTGGCACCTGAAGCAGATTAGTGGAGGTGAGAGGTGTCAGGAAAGGCTTCACAGAGAAGGGACTTGAAAAATGAGTAAAATCTTATCAGATAGAAAGAATTAGAAAAGAGGAAGATATTCTAGATATAATAATAGCAGTGTGGAAAGGTGCCAGGCATGAAAAAGCATGGCTTGTTCAGAAAACAGCAAGATGAGTGTAATGTGTATTTCTTAAATATTCTGTTTGGGATTTAGGCTTGGGCTGGGGTGGGGGCTGAACTGAGCTGGAGGAGAAGAGGGTCACTTTGCAGCTCCATTACATGCAAACCAGCACCTCTGGGGGAAGGCAGTGACCTTTCGCAGGAGCTGTGTGAGTAAACAGATATTAGTCAGGCAGGACACAGCTCAATGAGGGGCAGCGAGTCCTTGACTTGCAAGAAGGTGATTTAAGCTCAAGTCTTTCCCTCCAGGGCTGAGAATGTGTTTCAGACAAAAGTGGCCACATCAGTCTTTTTGCTGCTCATCTCTGCACAGGTGTTCCTAAGCTCACTGCACCAGCAGGGTGGAGTCCCCAAACAATAAAGTTCCTTAGAAAAGAAATCTCTGTAGAGGACTGGAGAACAGGTCTGTGTTTTTGGTGATTCAGTTTCCTCAAGAATAGAAAGCTTTACAGGCAATCAGACCCTATGGCACGTAGTAGCACAATGCCACATCTATTCCAATTTCCCTGAGACAGTCACGGCATTATTATTAATAGTGCCTTCTTTCACCTTCAAAAGTATCCTATTTTGGATAAAAATTTTTTATAATAACCCTACTCACTTGTGCAAAGATTTTATAATTTGTAAAGGAATTGGTATAACTTTGCCATTGCTTTTTCTCATTGGGAGGAAAAACAAATCACTACTATTCTCTTTCCCTTGAAAGAAATTTGGACATCAGAGAGACTTCTGAGGGAGGTATCATTTGATCTTAGTATTTTTGCCAGATACACTCAGGAGGGAAGAAAATGCTTCCATAGCATAGTAAGGCTAGTGTTGATTTGTACAGAACAGAGTCAACATTAAAAAGCAGGAAAAATATGCATTTCTCAGGCGAGGCTTGGCTATGTGGTCATTGGAAAAAAGTGAAACTTGCAATTGGAAGATGTGATTGCCTCTGGTAAGTCAAGAGGAAGCTAGCCACAGGACTGACTCATAGAGAGAGATTGATTTATGGTTATACTATGCCTTTTCCCCTCATCTTCCCCACCACCGAGACAATCAGAGGAAGGGAGCCCCATTCCCTCCATCAGTGCCAGCAGGAACCTGGGTTGTGGAGACCTCACCTCATGCTCTCCCACCAGCAGTGGCTAAAGTTTGAGGTGTCTGAGTTTGCAAGGCACAAAGTAGATAGGAATTATCACGTCATTTTCCAGACAGAGAGATCAAAACTCAGAAGATAAGCTGACTTGCTCAAATTACAGACTTTATAAATGTCAGAGCTGGAGCTTGAACTTAGGAAATTCCTTGACGAAGAAATAGGATAAAGAGACTCCAAGTTCCCTAGTAGAAACTTATGGCCTAAGAAATGGCAGGAAGAACTGGAATTTTTAGCCTGAAGACAAAGAAGATGTGGAGGCCTAGGATATGATCCCTGTCATCAGACCCCTGATGGTCTGCCACATGGGAAAGAAATTATCCTATATAGGTTGGATCCAGACAGCTAAGCAAAGATGAATGAAGGGAAGATAAAAGGAAACAGATGCCAATTCAACATAAAGAGAAGGAAACTGACATTCCTCGAATATCTATATATGCTGGGTGTTTTACATGTATATCCCTATTTAATTCTTATACAGAGAAAAAAATAACCCCAGAAAGTAGACATTATCCAGTTTTAGAAATGAGAAACCAGAAAACTTCCAGCGTAGGGTAATGGCAGAATAGCTTGTAGTGTACTAATTATCTTACCAAATACTAATTAAAAGCTCTGGACAAAATAGGAAAAAAAATTAAATGCTTGAAGGTACTAGAAAATCAGCCAGAAACTAGGAGAGATTTGATTCTTAAAAGGAGGGAATCACACTGGTTGAAATTTGGTTAATCCAGCTGCCCATCTGAGGACAGTCCCCTGCCTGTGTGGTATGCAGAGGCACCTCAGAGAGCTCAGGCAGAAAGCTGCAGTCGCATTGGCTTGAGGAGTCAGAGGATGAACATTGGCCCTGCAAGAGCAGTTGGAAATTGAAGGGGGAAATCCCAGAACGGAAGGAGCCATGGAGAAAGGAGCCTCCAAGCTGTATATGTGTCACTCAAATCCTTGGTGATCACCTAAACCCTGAACATGTGGGTGAGACTCTAAGAAGCCTATGGAGACAACTCTAGCTGGAATGCTGAAAAAAACAAACAATAAAACCCACAAACTAACACAAAACAACATAAACAAGAAGCTGAGCAGAGAATTCAGAAGCAGCCAACTATGGAGGCAGAATTTAAAGTTTGCACCCTACCAAATGAGAGAGCTTTGGTAAGGACCTCAAGCTTTCAACTGAAAACCCAGAACCACATCCTATGATTAAATACAACATCTGAAGGGGGAAGTCAGAATAGACCTGCTCTAACAAAGTCTAAATCCAAGCCCCCACGGGACCAAGGGGAGGGAGGTAATTTACCTGCTTCCTAACACAAAAATTATTATTCTTCAGAGAAAGATAACAGAATAATTCTCTTTGCATAATTTAAATTTTTAAAAACTGTTAGACATGGGAAGAAACAGAAAAATATAACTCAGTGAAGAGAAAAGTCAAAAGTGACAAATGAACCAGATTTTGAGATTAGCAGAACGGAACATTAAAATAACTATATAAATGTGATAACAAATTGGTAAGAAAGGGTGTATTTAATGTGTGAATAGATGGGAAATTTGAGAAAAAATATGAATATTGTAAAAGAGAACCAAAAGGAAATTCTACAATGGAACTGAAAAATAAAATATCCAAAAATTTTTTTTTTAATTATTAGAAAATATCACAGTAGGTTGGATAAAGAAGAAGACAGAATCAGTGAATTGGAAGACAGTTCAATATAAATCATGCTAACTGAAGTACGGAGGGAGAAAAAGGTCAAAAAACAACAGAGCCTCAGTGATTTGTGAGCATTAAGTGGCTGAACAAACAAACAACTACAGTCTCATAAGGAGAGCAAGAATAGCGCAGAAAAATATTTGAAGAAATATTGGCTGAATATTTTCCAATTTTGATCCAAAAAAGCAAGTAACCAAAACTCAGAGATCCGGAAGGTTCAGCACACCAAGCAAGACAAATACAAAGAAAATCACATATAGACACATCAAAGTCAAATATCTGAAAAACCACAAATAAACAGAAAATCTTAAAAGGAGCCAGAGAAGCTGATTTCTCATTAGAAACAATTGAGGCCAGATGACCTCATTAAAATGTTAACAGAAAAAGGGGGAAAAGTCCTAAAGTCCTAAAGTCAACCTAAAATTCTACATTAAGTGAAAATATCTTACAAAATAAAGATAATTTCAGATAAATGAAAGGCAAAATAACATGTCATTGGGAGACCCAATTACAAGAAATGCTAAAGAAATTTCCGCGAGCTGAAGAGACATGAGGCCTATAGAAATTCAGATCTGTAGGGAGCAGTAAAGAGCACTGGAAATTGTAACTATGTGGGGAAATATTTCTAAAAAGTTTTCTTTCTTTTTCAAAAATATTTAAAAAGTGAATTGACATGAATTTCACTCTTGTCCAAGATGGAGTATCGGGGGCTAGATTTAATCTCCCGTGTAAAACAGATTTTTAAAACTGAAAAAAATATATGACATTGACTATCAGCCAATGAAGGACGGTGATCCCTAGGTGACAGGAAACAAATACAGCCCTATTACTGACCCAGCTCACAGCCTGGAGAACAGTGCTTGGGACATAGTATTCATAAATTACAGTGCTATTCTTTTTTTAAGGCAGTGTAATAGTCTGCTTAGGCTGTATATCAAAATCCCTCAGACTGGGTGGCTTAAACAACAGAAATTTACTTTCTGACCATTCTGGAGGCTGGAAATTTACCGGTTCACAGTTCAGCAGGGTTCAGTTTCTAGTGAGACCTCTCTTGCAGCTTTGCAGATGGCTGCTTTGTCTGCATATGACCCCTCCTTCATGTGTGCATGGGGAAGGGGGAGGGTGGGAAGAGAGATCTCTTCCTTCTCTTACAAGGCCACCACTTTTATTGAATTGGGGCTCATTTAATCCTAATTACTTCCTAAAAGTCCTATCTCCAGATATAGTCACATTGCGGGTTAGGGTTCGAACATACAAATTTTAGGAGGGGGCACAATTCAGTTCATAGCAGTTAGTGTGAGGCACAGAATAAGGCAACTTGAATTCTCATCTTAACTTCACCACTTACTAGCTGTGCTGGCGAAATCTCTCAAGTTCCTCAATCCTTTTTCATTTAAAAAAGATTAAGGTATTATTTTTACCCAATGAAATTCACACATTTTAAAACACTAGTGAACTTTTTTTTTTTAACAGTTTTAAATTTTTTAAAAAATTGCAAGGATAGAGAGTTCCCATATACACTGCAACCGGTTTCCCCTCTTATTAACATCTTACATTAGTATGGTACATTTTTTATAACTCATGAACCAATATTGACATTATTAACTAAAGTCCATACATGTAGAGTTCCTTGGCACTTACCTTATAGCCTTTTTCTGTTCCAAGATTCCAGCCAGGTTACCTCACTACATTTAGTTGCTATCTCCTGACTTTTCTTGGCTATGAAAGTTTCTCAGGCTTTCCTGTTTTTTTATGATCTTGATGGTTTTGAGGAATACTGGTTAGGTATTTTATAGAATGTCCCTCAGTGGGATTATTTTAATGTTTTTCTCATAAGTAGACTGTGGTTATGGGTTTTGGGGATGAAGGCCATGGAAGTAAAGAGCCATTTTTCATCACATATCAAGGGTATATAGTATCAGCATGACTTACCACTGTTGGTGTTGAACTTGATCACTTGGCTGAGGTCGTGTTTGTCAGTTTCTTCACTTAGAGTTACTCTCCCCTCTCTTTTCATAGTGTATTCTAGAGAAGGAAGTCATACATGCAATTCATTCTTATGGGGTGGGGAGCTTTGCTCTGCCTTTTTGAGGGAGAAAGGTCTATATAAATTATTTGAAATTTTGCATGAGGAATTTGTCTCTTTTCCCCTATTTGTTTATTTGTTCATATTCATTTATAACTGCATAGACTAATAGAAATTTATTTTATTTGGGGGTCATAATCCGGTATTATTGGAATATATTCTGTTCCCTAAATTGTCCCAGCTTTGGCCATTGTGGGCTCATTCAGAATGGCTCCTGCACCCTTTTGACACGTTCCCATCATTTTTCTTATTCATTCTCTCTCTCCTCCCCTCCCTCCATCCCCTTCTCTCTCTCTCTCTTCTTCACTTTCTGTTACTACAAGATGCTCCAGGCTCATCTTATCTTTTCTTGCCTCAGCCCTAGAATCAGTCATTTCTCTAAGGATCTCTGGTTCCTTTTATTGAAGAATGGTATTTAGAAACCAAGATCTGTGCATTAGATGTAATTTTTGCTACTGGTGCAGGGACAAAAATTAGGAAAACTGTCAGTTATTAATTAAATCCTGGCCATTTGGGGCTGCTTGTTACAGAGGTTAATGATTTGGTTTCCTGGATCAGTTGCTAAAGATAGCGGTCTGACTTCCTGATGGTCTGACTTGTGGAGATAGCAGGCTGGTTTTGTGAGCTGGTTACTGTAGATAATGGAGTGACTTCCTAGGCAGGTTGCTACAGCTTATCAGTTTTTTTTCTTTTTTTAAAATATACAATCTGGCCCTTGTCTGTTTGTATATTCAGTCTCTCAATATGTCTGAAGGGACACAGGAGCCAACCTAAAAAGGGCTCCCACTGGCTAATTCGGTGATAATTTGAACAGTAAAATGAATAATAATAGTAATGGGTTATAATTCACTGAGTTAAAACAAACAACCAAACAGATAAATAAAGAGGGAGGAGGGAAGTCTTTCTTTACAGTAGAATGCCAGCTAAAAACTGTAGAGGGAATGTTAGAGTAAGAAATGCAACATTTGGCAATGAATGGTTCAGGTAAAAATCATTAATGGATCTAAAAATTTTTCGTTGGAGATCCAGATCACAGCATCGCCCCACAGATCACATGCTAAGTACGAAGGGGAAAAATCTGTTTACAGTGGGGAAATAGCATGGATGGAACCTTAACTGAGTGATCAAAGCAAACATCGCCAGTGACAGGACAAAGTAACACCAGGGCCTCGGGATGTGACGCACTGAGAAGAACACAGCGTGACATGCCATATTCCTGCCAAAGATGGGTCATCTAAATCTAACTGTGAGGAAGCATCAGACATTCTATAAAACAACACCTCTGTACTCTTCACAAATGTCAGTGTCAAAGGCTGAGGGACAGCTGCAGATGAAAGAAAAACCAAATTAACATGACAACCAAATGCAATGCTAGGTACTGGATTGGATCCTGGATTGGAAATTTTGTTGTCGTTGAAAAGGTCGATTATTGAGACAGTGAGAGAAATTAGAATATATACTACCTTTCAGATAATACCATTGTATCAATGATATATCTCCTTATTTTTAGGAGATACATGCATTAGTACATGGGAGTGAAGGGCCATGATGTCTGCAATTTACTTTAAATGGTTCAGCAAAAAGAGCAATATCCATTTGTCTGATTTTATGGAGAAAGCTATCACAAATGGAGTACGGGGCTAAACAATAGGTGGAAGAATATATGGGTATTCACTATAGTATTCTTGCAAATTTTCTGTAGCTTCGAAAAATTTCAAAATTAAAAATATACAAAAAAGAGACGTGGGGGACAACAGTACTGAATGTCGCTGACAGATCAAATACGATAAAACTCAGAAGTGGCCACTGGATTTAGCGGCATGGTGGTCATTAGGAACCTTAACAAGCCGTGTTGAAAGAGAGTTGGGGCAGCGTTTCAACTGGCAGTGACCGAAATGAGAAGGGAAACTGAGGGAGTGGAGGAAGCCCCTGAAGCATGCCTTTAAAAAAATGTTTTTAGCACATTTCCTGTAGTAATGAAGGAAATTGGGACTTAGCACTCATTCTGTTCTAATCATTAACTAGTATCGATGACTATTTAAACCAATCTGGCCTGGATTTAGTCCCAGCACTGAATGAAATTATTTTCACTGATCCTGGGTACTTCCCTTACTTCATGGACTCCAGATTCAAAGTCAATTTGTTTTCAAAAGCTCTTACAGTCTTCCCCACTGCCACCTGGGCAGTCCCTCTGGGGTTGTCCTCTGAAGCCCCCTGGGTGTCTCTTGCCACATGGTTTCTGGCCTCTCACTCTCTCAGCGCACGCGTACACACACACACACACACACACACACACACACACACACACACACACTGATAAAGTATCTTGTAGCCCCCACCGCCCCTAGACCAAAGTCCCATTCTCCCCAGTGGGTTTCCTCCAATCCTACAGATTTCTCTCTCGTTAATCACTTCCTCACCTCTTCTATTTCTCTTTTTATTGCCATGCATTAATTCAAGATTTTCTCTTTCCTACTTATTGTTGAAATTTGCATCCTCTGCTATGTCATCAGGCACTACTTCTTCCTGATACAAAGCCTAGAATTTCCACATTTTAAGTTCATGCCTAACTATTGCCTCTAAGGAACACAATCTTCCAAACAGATCATCTCCAATATACCTATTAACTAACCCACACTAAAAATAACAGGGTGCTATTGCAGTTTCCTGACATGTCAGCTTCAAGCAAGTTTCCCTGTAAGCTGATTCTAGGGATTAAAGATGGACCTTCCAGTAGAATTTACTCCAAAGAACGATGGCCTTCCTAAAGCCAGGCTCCCCATCTTTATGGTTTTGCTGAGTGTCATCAGAAAATGCCAAGAAAGACCCTAGATATACTTGCTTCTAAACCGTTACATATTCCTACTGGCTTCAAAAATCATAAATTACACATGTCAACTCACTCATTCCTCACAACAGACCTGCCTTGTCACTTTATTGTCCCACTTTACAGGTGAGAAAACAGAGGCTGAGAGAGTCTGAACCTCCCTAGATCTAGAGGATTGAGGAGCCAAAATTAAAAATGGGTGCCTTTTTCTGCTAAGTCAACCTGCCTTCTAGAAGATTTTGCTCCCTCCAGTTGCCCAAAGGAACAGGACTCAGGCTTTAAACATTCTGTCTATTTATTTTTTTAATTAAAGACTCGGATATGAACTCACCATGCATAAGAGGAGTGTTACAAAAGGTTACATATGAAGCCAATCTTTGTAAATTGAATCACATTTGTAAATGCACTGGCTATTTAAATAATTCCTGTGGCATATTATTTTGTATTTGTGAATCTGGATTTTCATCTTTGTATCCTGTTTGCCTGCTGCAGAAATTACCTGTTCTCAACTATCCCAAAATGGATGCAGAGGCCATCACTCAGAAGCAGGGAATAGAATTTTATTTCAAGGGAGGGTCACCCAGGATAATAGAAAAATGGAACCCACAGAAAGCACCTAAGCTAATAGAAAAATGGAGCCCAATTCACAAGCAGCTTTAGCTGAATGTGGTTTGTGTTTATGAAATTGTGCATATGGTTTTGTATATGTGATGTATTCTCTTTGAATATAGCAGAAACAGGGAGAGAGACTCACAGAAACAGTGACAGAGGCAGAAAGGGCAGGAGAAGGGTGAGAACCACAGAAACAGAAAGAAAGAGAGTGAAATAAAAGGAATAGGAGATAAAGAGAATGAGGCAGCTGAAGGACGTAGATGAGAGTCGGGGATGGGGACACCAGCCAAAAATGGTGATTGGATGGACAAGGAGGAAGACGAGAGGAGGATGAAAACAGGAAAGAGTGAGGATGCAGGGAAGCAGGGGGGAAGGAAGAGTGCTCAGGTGACACGTCTGCAGGGGCTCGTCCCTGCAGTCCCCATCCTGCGAGGGCCTGTGCCCTCCTTCAGCTCTTCCACCCTCCCCGCCCACGAGCCTGGTCTCGGGGCACAGCTGGCCTAGAATCCCCTCCCATGTCCCAGTCCTTCCCTGGCAGAGGATTCCAGGCCAAGACTTCGCAGCTGCTGACCATTTCTATCCCTAGGAATGGAGCCCGCTGCAGCTTCTCACCCAGAAAGTCCACTGTCTCTCCCTGAAGCTGGAGGCCTCAAGGCCAAGTCCTGTGCAGTACAACCAGAAAAGGGAAGACCTGGAGAGCTCTCTCTGCTGGACAGCCTTGGGTACGAACATTTGCTGTTCAGCTCCAGAGACCAGAAAGAGAGGCCAATGATTAGGTGCCACACAGAGAGATTTCAGTACAAGAAAGACTCTTCTAGTAGATTTGCTGTAACATGGAATCCAATGCTTCAGCATGGGGTGAGTTCCCCATCCCAGGAGGTGTGTAATCATGCAAGCAGAAGCTGGATGCCAAACTTACCTGTGATTGAACTGAATGACCAGAGGTCTCTTTATGTTTCACTGATTTCTCCTAAAGCCTTTGAAAAATAGCTTTTAAATCCATCGTTAGCCATGAAATCTTGCCCTATTTATGGCATTAGAAAAATCCTTCCTTCTCTCAAGTTCAAGAAGCAAGTTCACCGAAGTCCCTATTTATATGCTCACAAATTCTGAATCATTGGGTTTTGAATTAATGGGCTTTCCCAGGGGAATTCAAATGTTCCACTCAGGAGTCGTGGAAAAGAAGGTGCTTGCCTTCCTTGGGAACACAGCCCAAGGAAAGAAGAGGAGCTGGCAGGGCAGGCAGGCTGCCTCCTGTGCATTCCAATAGGCCCTCTGCTTTGCAGAATCTCAATGTTCCAGCCCAGGGACAGTCAGTGAAGATGGAATTTCAGGAGAGGAGTTTTACAGAACCGCCAGTCACTCAGACTTCTGGTGCCGGGAGGGCCGTTTCTCCAGGCAACATGCCAAGGCTAGGATTGCCCTGGCTCTTCCAGAGGCTTCAGGCAAATGTCGTCGCTTCCGCGAAGCCTGCCGTGTTTCCTTCACCTCGCCCCCGCCAGCACCCAAAGCTCCTTGCTCTCACAGTGCTTTAACCCTAGGTGGTGTGTGCCCGTCTCCCACCACACTGGCATAGAAGTCAATAAAACCTGGCATGGAAACACTGCGTGCGGTTTAGGGCACCAAAGGCTTTTCTTCTGGCTCCTTGGATGCTCTGAGTACTTTCTGATCTAAATAATCTGGGGTTGTTTTTAGGTCTTTGCTTCCTCCCCTTCTGTCCCCACACAACAGCCTACAGCAGCACCCCATTTCTGGTTGCCTGCCTATTGTTCTCCAAGCTGCCATTTGTCCCACTCCCACCCACTGGCTTCCCCTGGGGCTCCAGCCTCCTTGGGACACTCTGGGCCCCTGTGCGGCCTACAGGACAGCTCGCTGCCTCCTCAGCTCCGGGCCCTGCCTCTTGGGCAGCCCCGCCTGCCTCAGGCCCTGGGCCGGCCCAGCTTCTCTCCTTCTGTCCCCCAGCCATCTGGGCACACTCAAAACTCCATGACGACAGAGACTCTCATCCTTCTTTGGATCCCCGACCTCTTCAACAGTTGCCTGTAGTGAGGAGGTAACTCAGAAAAAAAATTATCAAATTAAAATTGAACTGAAATGTTGAAAAAAAGTAAATGTTTTCTTCTTTTCATTTTACTTTTATTGAATTTATTGGGGGTGACGTTATTTAGTACAATTACATAGGTTTCAGGTGTACAATTCTATATCATCTGTATATTGTATTGTGTGTTCACCACCCCAAGTCAAGTCTCCTCCATCACCGTTTATCTCCCCTTTACCCTTGTCTACCTCAATGCTCTCCCCTTTAATGCAAGATTTTAGCAAGGAGGGCTTAGGGAAATCAGGAGAGTTAGCTAAAAGATTTATTGGTTATGATTTCTCTCCCTCCTCTGCACAATGATTGATTAGATCTTATCATTACTTCTGAAAATGGCCCTTCAGTGTGGCCCAGCGGGGGCCAATTCCCTGGTCCAGCCCGGTGCATCAGCTGCTGCGGAGGGCTGCATCACTATCCTATTGCAAGGGCCCTGTTGGGTCTCCTTCTCTGGGGTTGCCCAAAACTCTGTACCCTCTTCCTTGTGGGCACCATTGGTTGGCAATATCCACCCACCACCCTGCCTTTCAGAGCTCTCAGTGATGCAGGGGGTAGGGGAGTAGAGGAGAGGGAGCCTGACACTCTATTTGTCCTGCAAACAAAATCTCATTCTAAATCTGATTTCTATTCACCGGATGCGCCCCCATCCATGAGAAGGAATGTTGCTGCACTGAATGCAGTCAGCTTCAGAAACACCCCACAGTAGGTGCCTTCTTACTCAGCCACCAGGTCTTGTGTCATTACAACCCTTCCATGAGCAGCATCGGGTTACTTCTATTCTGTAGTCTTCTCACTTCCCCGTGGAAAGCAAAATCCATAGAATCCCTGTGGAGACTGATTTGGATGCAGTTAAATAGCCTTTCATCATTGACTTCCAGTCCCTTGCTCATGGCACAGGTCCAATTTAGGACAGAATAATATATTGCAGCCAAGTCCAGCTTAAGAAATGTTTGCTGAGTGCCTACTGTGTGTCCAACCCTGTGCCAGGAACTGACTTTTCTGTTGCTTGTATCACAGCAGCCAGGAGCTAGATTAAAGCAGCATTAAGCAAAGGGTATGAGTGCTGTTTGTCTTAAGAGTTGGAATTGGGTCAGCACTCTAGGTTTTTCATTCATAAAAACATCTTACACTAACCCTTGTGCAAGGAGCTAGGGAAATCAAGGTGAATAAGATAGTTCCTGTTCCCAAGGAGCTCACAATCTGAGGGTGGGGGACATGGACAAATACATAGAGGATTACAGTGTCATGGGACATACGCCGTGATAGAGGAAAAAGTGGGTGCTGGGGGACCCCACCTGGCAAGACTAGGGACGGGTGACAGGTGTGAGAGGCTTCCTCGTATGTGTGATATTTGAGCTGAACCCTGAGGACAGAATTAGAGCTTGACAGGATGGGTATAGGCAGTAACGCCCAGGCAAGCACATGCAGAATCACCAAGAAGTGAGAAAGCCTGGCCGGTTCAGGAATGCTAATCACTTCAGCATCTGGGAGAAGGACGAGTACTTCATGCATCTGGAGAGGAAGACGAGGGTAAAATTACAAGGAGCTTTTTAGGTGAGCTAAGGAAACAGGCTATTGTCCTAAAATGCCAGAGTCCAGGAGAGAAAGTTTTTGCAGTAATCCTGAAGAGAAATGTTAGGGGCCAAAGGGAGTAGCTGTGAGAACAGAGATAAGGAGGTTCCAAGACATCTTTTGAAGATTAAAACTACAGGATGTGATGATAAATGCATTAAAAATAGGAAGGGGAAGACATAAGGATACAGTCCAAGATTGTGCCCATGTTTCAGGCTTAAGTGAAGGGTAGATTTCAAAGGCTTGTAGAACAAAACATAGACAATAACAAAAGTAATAATAGTAACAAGACTTTAAAAGAATCAGTAACGTAGGGGACTTGTGACTGGAGTTTTAAAATAAGCAAGGATGAAGCAATGGGAAAAGAAAAGTATATATGAAGGAGCAAAAAAAAAAAAAAAAACAACCAAACAAAAACAAACAAAAAAAGGAAATCCAATTGAAAAATTAAAGATATTTCCAAAGATATATATGGAATATCTATAACAGACACAATAATCAAACACACAATTTAAAAGAAAAGAAAAAAAAATCAAAACTTTCTTAACCCAAATCAAAGTTAGATGTATAGATGGAAAAGATTCACCAAGTTATGAATAAAAATAAATAAAAGGAAGAATATTGAAATCTCTCACCACAGTTGTATTTCTGATTATTCACTCTTGTAGTTCCCTTTATTACTGCTCTTCAGCAATTTGATTATGATGTGCATTGGTGCAATTTTCATGTGTTTATCCTACGTAAAATGAGTTTCTTGGATCTGTGGGTTTATCAAATTTTTTACAATTCTTTCTTTAAATATTTTTCTATTCTTCCCTGGAACCTGTTCTGAGACTCATAACATGAATATTAAAGTTCATATTGTCCCACAGGTCACGAAGACTCTATTTAGTTTTCTCAGCCTTTTTTCTCTCCATACTTCAATTTTAGCACTTTATATTACTATGTCTTCAAATTCAGTGACATTTTCTTCTGTTGTGTATAATCTGTTGTTAATTCCGTTCAGTGAATTTTTTTATATATTGTATTTTTGATATCAAGAAGTTCCCTATGATTTAAAATTTTTTTCATTTATTTCCTCATTATATTCAGGTTTTTCTTTAAATCCTTTGGCATATTCATAAATTCTTGGCTATTTTAAAGTTTTTGTCTTTCAATTGTATGACCTATCATTTCCAATTTTGTTTTTAATGGTTGATTTTCATCTGGTTGTGGATCACATTATCTTGCTTCTTTGATTGTCTAGAAATTTTTTTATTGCATGCTGAAAATTCTAAGTGTTATGTTGTTGAGTTTGAATTTTGTTGTCTTCCTTTAAAGAATGTTAAACTTTGTTCTAGCAGGCAAATAAGTTATTTGCAAATCAGCCTGATCCTCTCAGGGTTGAAGCTTTGTTAGGATAGGTCTGAAGTGAACTTTACTCTGGGTGAGTGTAGCCCTATTACTAAGGCAAACCTTTCTGGGTCCTCTACCAAATATCCGGGTGGTTTGCAAGGCCTCTCCATCCTGAAAGGTCAGAACTCTAACCTCTCCTAGCCCTGTGTGCGTTCTGGGAATTGTTCAGCTTATAACCATCTGGTCAGTCTTTGCCCAGCCTTGCGTATTTTAGGATTCAGCAACAGACTAAAGGAGAATTTCATACAGATTTTTGGAGTGCTTTTTCTGTGTAACTCCCTCTTCTATGGTATTCTGCCTTGCAAATTATAACTATTTCAGCATCTCTTTCTCTGATGCCTGTCTCTTCCAGTCAGCAAGATTTGGGTTCCCTTTAACAGAGCCATGACCTAGAAATACAGAGTAACTGTAGAGCTTACCTTGTTTGTTTCCCTTCTCTCAAGGATCACAGCCCTTTACTACCATTGTCTAATATTTGAAACAGTTAATTCATGTCTTTTGTCTAGATGTATGGTTGTTACAGTAGGAGGGAGAACTGATCCCAGCTATCCCAGCATGACCCTAAGTGGATGCTCCACTATGCTTCCGGGCACCATGGGCTATGAGCATGCATTTATTTGTTGAGCATCCTGTTTTTTGCTGGGCACAAATGACAATATGCAGGAGCCTTTTTGGTGCCAAGTCATACTTCTTTCTTAGGTTACTGTAACAGCTTTTAAAATGCTTATTCTCTCTAATCCCAGAGTTACTCCATACTGCTATCAGAGTAATATTTCTAAAACACTTATCAAATTGCATGGCACCAAATGCAAAGTAGAAGTGAATGAATAGCTTTATCTACCTCTTACATTATAGGAATCTCAAGGACATACTGCTGGTTTCTTTTTTTCCAAAAAACTCACATTTTTAGGAAAGTCATCTTGTAAGTCTTTACAGTTTTCATACTTTCCAGAAGACTTAGGCCAGGAAAATAACAGAGAATGGGTCAAAAGGCAAATCTCAACAATAGATACCACACTGTCCTAAGAGTTACTTTGTCTTCTGGTGACTAAGATTTTTTTTCCTGGTCGGGTATTCATTGCACTCGGTTTCCTTATACACTTGGTTTAATGATGAACCTTCTAAAAGCTCAAGCTAAAAGACTTGGCGTGGGAAGGCCTATCATCTCATAAGACATGCCTAGCCACATCTTAACCCCCACAGTGGGCACAGCTTGAGTTCTTTCCCAAGAGACACTGCGGCCTCTGTTCACATACATTGCTGGTATCCCATTCGAAGTACTCTGAGATTTCTGAGTCCTAATGAGGCTAAGACTAGGATCCTCTCTACATGAAACAAGCCTCTTTTTCTTGTTGAATTCTTTATTGCTCTGAATTATATTTGCCTGATTAGTCTTGTGGTCCCTGATTTCTGTTTGCCTGATGTGCTTTTGCCCATCCCTTTTAAAAACATTCTTATTCCTAACTTTGTTTTAGTTGATTGTCATATAAAATAGAATAGAGCTGAATTTTATTTTTGAGAATAATTTGACTCTTTATATTTTCATAGGAGAATGCATTGCATTTATATACCTTGTTATAACTACTTGTTTTGGTTTTTTCCTGGTCATGTTGCTAGTAACTATCTTGTTTCATTTTACCTGTCTATTTATAAATGGATTCTCCTTTTTTTTGCATTTGTTTTCTTTAATGTATTAGAAGATAAATGTTGGCTCTAATTTTGTTTTTTGTAATCATGATGTTTTTCAAAAATTGTTCTTAATTTACATTCTTCTAATTGTCAGAATCAAATGTGGACTGGAATCTTTTGAGATATTTTTATTTTAAATTAAGTATTTTAGCATATTTTTACTCTCTTCTTCCAACATCATGAGTCTTTTTTTTTTTAAATGGGGATTTTAGAAAGAGATTGTTTTATTACATTATTCTCTGTTTACATAATGTAAAACTTCTTTTTCAAGCTAAATGTTAAAGATTTGGGAGATACCTAGAATTTTAGCAATTTGTTTAGATGTACCCTTACTGTTCTGGATCCATTTTTCTCCTCTAGGCCTTTTCTCCCATGACTCTTCCATCCTTGAATCCTTAATTTCTCTCATATCTGCCTCTGCCGTAGCCCATGTTCAGGTGCTTTGGCTTAGCAATCACAGCAGAGATGTTAGTTGCCTACTCATTCTTTGTTTCCCCCTTAGCAACATAACAATGATTCTGTTGGGGATGAAACGAACATTCCCAACAAAAGTGCACATTTCTCCCTTTCTGTGGCAGTTGGGGCGACCAGTGAAATGAAAGCAAAATTTCAGGCAAGGCTTCTAAGACAACTCTTCACAGTGGTGATTTAGTAGAAAAGTACATTCTCTTTGCTTTCTTCCCTTCCTTTTTCTTCTTTCCTGGAATGTGGATATAACAGCTGCAGCGCTAGCATCTATCTTATGACCTTGCGGTGACTTTGAGGATGGAAGCCACGCTGAGGATGATGGGACAGCAAGATGGGAGAAGGCTGGGTCCTGATGACGCTGCTGTGCCTCTGCTGGCCCTGAATTATTTATCCCCAGACTTCATGTTACTTGAAAGGAAAATAAACCTCCACCTTGCTCAGGCCACTCTTCTTTCGGGCCTCTGTTATTTCAGCTAAACACGATGCCTGCCTTTACAGCAAAGCGTGTGAGAGGAACATTCCAGACTGAGGGAACAGCAGGCGCAAAAACCTGGAGGTGTGAAAATATGGCAAGGTCAGAGTGACAGAAAGTCCTGGTGTGGCTGGAATCCAGAATATATGATAAGATAGAGTCACAGAGGATGTCAAAAACAGGTAGGAGGACATCTCCCAAGTCTATTCCCTTCCAGGAAGGAGGATAACTCCAAGTCACTTTATCCAGCATTCAAAGCCTTTTGCCCCTTGGTCCCATTTTTCCAGTTCATTGGCCACTTCTCACATACCCAGCATTCCAGACACGTGGAATTACTTGCCATTGCTGGAATTCATGAACTTTTTCCTTTAGTGTCTTTGTACTTGCTTTTCCCTTTCCCTACCCCCCTGTTTGACTAATGTGTGCCCAGAGCTTCAGACACATCCCAAGGTGATCTCTGCCCCTTGCCCCCAACGATCGGGGTGCAGCGTCCCTCCGCTGACTTCCCGCAGTGTTCCGAGACTAGCTCTGTGAGAGATCTTACTCTCTGATCGGGGTCTTACTTCCCTGCCTCTACTCTGAGACCACAAGCTTCCAACAGGTAGGAACTCTCTCCTGTTTAATTACTTTGCTCGCTAGATAGCAGTTTGTTTACTACGTACCAAATTCGCAGTAGGTAATTGTTCATCAGATGCATGAATGAGTGAATTAACAAGAAGTTCGAATGCCAGATTACGGATTTCAGACTTTATCCTGCAAGCTGTGGGAAGCAGCAGAAGGAAATGGGAGGCATACATGTGGACTTCAAATTCTGCTCCCATGGCCAGTCTGAGAGAGGGACTGGAAACCAAGGGGAAGCCCAGAAGTAAGGTGACTTGTCAGAAGGCTTTGTCCGAGTAGCTCCCAGGGAAGGTCCCTGCCCTGTCCTGAAATGGTTAAGGTGGCCAAGGTACACGCCTCTGCAGAGGAGAAATTTCCCTGTCCTTGCCTAAGTGAGTGGCTGGGATTAAAGTGACAGCCCACCTTAGTGATGGCGGCATAATTGGTTGTTCAGCTCTGTCCTTGTCAGAGCGCTGACAGTTCTGCAGATGTCCTGCTCAGCTCTCCAAAGGTTAGCCTCAGCTGGCGCGGCTGTTCATTAATCATTCCTCCCTGACAGCCCTCGGAGCAGCCCACAGCTGCCACGCCAGCCCCCACAGCCCCCGCCCCACCCAGCCAGGCTGGAGGCGCTGGAGCACTCCCGGAGGGGCTGGTCCCCACATGGGAGACGGGCAGTCTGTATCCCCGCCACCCCGCCTGCTACTACCGCTGAGCGAGAAACATTGATAAAGGAATTTCCCCGGGTTTCTCCTTCCTGGAACTAGGGTCTGAATCACCTTACAAGCTATCCTGACATCCTTGACTTTATCTGCTCCTCTCCTCCACCCTCGCAGAAGCTTCTTACTGAGCTGAGGGCAACCCTAGCCCAAGAGCTCCAGAAAGACACAAAGGCCAGTGGATTTGGGCCGCTCATGCTGGAGAGACACAGAACCTGGCTCAGGGCTGAATGCTGGGCGGACTGTGCATGGCATCCAAGATGTGGATTCCACACACTGTAAAAGACGCTCATGAGCCACTACTTATGGCTCAAATAGGGACATGTATATTTGGGCATAAGCTGGTTTAAGCCTTGAAATGTCAAGGAAAAGACTACTCTTTCGGTCTTTGGGGTAGAATAAACTGCCAGTAGCCTGGGGAATCTGATTCCCTGGGTTGAAAAGCATCTACCCCCTTCTCTGCCGTGTCCCTTGATCTTTCCCTGCCAAAGTCAACATGATGAACTGAGCCAAGGAGGGTGGATGGGGTTCTAGTCTGAGCAGAGAGATTGAAGAGGTTGAAGGTCTAGGCCCAGAAAGAAGAGAATACAGAAGACAGGGCATGTCTTGGGACAGAGCAGAAATTGTAGTCTGGGTCAGGAAATACAGTCAGAGAAGAGGGCAATGCCACTGGGCTGAGCAGAAAAAGCATTTGCCCATCCCAAGATGAGTGCCGTATGCCTCTCTGGACATCTTGCTCTCAGGCTCCAAAGTCCCTCGAGACCTCCTTTCCTTTCCCCCTTTCAGTTTTCTCCCAATGTTCCAGGCCTGCTTTGGCACTGTGCCTCTCTTCTGCCTCTTCCCTTTGCTGTCTTGTTCAATGCCCTGAATGGATGAGAACTTGCTCCCCCACACCAGGATTAGGAATTCCACCACAGTTCTCTGCCTAACCTTCCTTCAAGAGTAAAAGCGTGCTCCCAAGGCCTGGGCCTCAGCTACGGGCTGCCAGTCGGGATGTGCACAATGCAGGAGTCATCATTTCCTCCCATTGATTAGCTGTCCACCCTCAAAGTTTCCAGAGGCACAAACAAGGGCACTGGGAGATTAGCATTCTGCTAGTCTTTTGGGCTCCGAACCACAAACACCTGCATTTTCACATCCAAAGATCCTGCACTCAGTCAGTCCAGAAACAAAGAAAATATAAGCTCAGCTCCTTCAGAGTCACACCCAGATAAATAAGGGCCTTTCCCCAATGCTTCCCAACAACAGTTAGCATCTCCTTCATTGCCCGGCACCCTTTGCATGTGTCCTTCTGCTTCATCTTCCCAATAGCTTCGCAAGGAAGGAAAGGTTATCCTCATTTTACGTTTGAGAAAGCTGAGGTTTCTAGAGGCTAAATGACTTGTCCATGATCATACAGCTGGTATGGAGGTACCTTAGCACTCAAAGCCAAGTCCTCCGAGTTTGCAAATCCTATAGCCTTCCTTTTCATCATACTCTTCCTCATGCGTGTGCTATGACTTTAAGCCAGGGCTCTTCAAAAGTGGTACTATTGACATTTGGGACAGGATAATTCTTTGTTGTACACACTGTCCCATGTACTGTAGGATGTTTTAACAGCATCCCTGGCTTCTACCCACCAGATGCCAGTAGCATCTCTGACCCCAGTTGTGACACCAAAAATGTCCCCAGACATTGACAGCTGTCCTCAGGGGGGCAATATCACCTCCAATGGAGAATTTTTTCTTTATACCTTTCTAGTCCATGGTCCTTTTTAAATGTTGTTTATCTGAGGCTGTTTTCCATGCAGGGGCCAGAGATTCCTCACTGTATGCGAAGTCAGGGACTACAGGGAGCAAGGTCAGACAGCTCTGGAAGACTGTGCTTGGCAATGATAATGAAGAATGAGAAGGGTGTATTTTAGCAGAAATCCAGAAGACAAATATCGGGGGGAGGATTAAATTGGGAAGTTGATCCAATCCTCCATCTTCCTATCCATCAATACATCTGTCATATGTCTCTCCACCCAATCTGCAACAATTCCTTGGTAGAAGGCCTGTGCAAGACACCACATGGGAGAAAAAAAATAACCCATGTATCCTTCCCACGGTGCTGTGGAAGGTTGTTGGAGTCTAAACCCTGCCACTAATAATAGCCTATCTATCTTGAGTAGATATCTGAGCTTTAGTTTCCTAAAACTAAGACTAACAGTACATTGCTCGCAAAATCACAGTGAGAACATAATGAGCTAGTGTATGTGAAAAGTGCTGTATATGCCATACAAATGTTAGCCATTATTATGGGGAATATTGGACAAGTACAAAAATAACTGTAATATCAGGTATTATATGTTCAAGGCTACAATAAAAGGGCAAAGGAGTTGAACAAGGAATACACAGAAAAAGAAATTCAAATGGCCAATAAATATAAAAAAAATGCTTAAACTCAGTAGTATTTAGGAAAATGCAAGTTAGTATTACAAAATGCCATTTGTTACCCAGCAGACAGGCAAAATGGTAAAATATTTATATTTAACACTTAAAAGCTGGTGAGAGTGTAGGGAAATAGGCACTCCCATACCTCACTGATGAGCTGTATCACTACATTCTATCTGGTAGTAATTATAAAAATTGAGTAGATCGTACCCTTTGACCCAGAAACAAAAGCACCAGTATGGAAAGGTATGTGTGCAAAGTTTGCAAAACAGAAAAGAACAAAGGTTGGATAGATATGGAACATTTTGAAGCCATTAAAATGAATTTTATATATGTGTGTGTGTGTGTGTGTGTGTGTGAATTGGCATGAAGGAATGTCTGTAATGTTTTTTAAACTAATTGTGTATGTATGTATATATATATATTTATATATAATAAGCCCAGTTAAAAATGAAAAAAAAAACCCTTTCCGTGTGTGAAAATATAAATGAATGTTAGTGTGAACACAGAGAAAGGCACTGCAAGGTGCAGACAAAACACAACATTGGTTACTCAAGGGGGACGCAGGGGAGAGGACAGAACTGGAAGGGGAAAAACAAGGAAAATATTAGCTTTTTCTTATATAATTTCAGGAATGTTTGGACTTGTCATAGTGAGCATTTTTAGTTTGCAATGTGAAAGAGAGGATTAAGGGTCATAATGAAGGAATAGGAGAACAGATGTGAGAGTTAAGAGCAGGAGATTTCTTGCCTCCTGGGCCGGACTGGACTTGAAAGAATGAGTCAACCCAGGACCTTCCAAAATTGGAGTTGAAAGGTGTCAAGCTGCTGAATGAGAACTCCAACCTTGGACCTTGGGTAACCGGACTGGGCTTAATTGCAGGCAGAAAAAGAATGGCTGCCCAACAACCAGCCCTGGAGGCTGCAGGAGTCAGGGACAAGGCAAAGTCTTGGTCACCCAAACCTGGTTGAGGCCACATAGTGAATGGGCAGCTGTTTTCTCCACCCAACAGCCCTTAGAGGAAGCTTTTTCTGCAGCCCTCACCAATGCTGGTGGAGAGGAGAAGAAAATTGCAAAGCCAGTTGGAAAACCTTCCTATTTTGTCTTGAGTATTAAAAAAATGCAAAGGTGATGAATTAGGCAAATTGGTTGATGTCAAGTTGTATCCATCAGAATGATTCAGAGCCTGGAATGAGTAATAGTAATGGAGAATAGCTGTTACTAAGAGTAACCAAATTAGCATTATCGAAAAAGACAAAGGAAAAGCAGGCGGCCAGCAAACACCACATCCCCGAGCCTGCCCCTCAGTCTGCACATCCTGGCTTCTGCACAGAGGCCCACCCTGAACCAAGGGCTGCTGCTTGCTTGCGGCATTCCCTGGAGAGTTGGAGCTTCAACAAGATCAGATAATGTTCGCATCCATTTTCTTATTGGAACACATTCTAAGCAGGTCGGTGGCCTTGACTCCATTTCACAAGAAGGATTCTAGAATCTCAGGAAAGTAAAAGCTTGTCCAAGGCTACAGTTAGGTAGCTGGTAAGTACCAAAATCTTGCTTTAAACTTAGGTCTCAGAAATCTGAATCCAGGACCCAAATTCCTGTATTCTCCACAGAACCTCCTTTTAGGGAAACTAATCTATTTTTTCCTCCAGCCATTAGCAGCGGAAAGTAGGAACTAGATTGATGCATAAAAGGGAAAGGGGAGAATGTGGGTCAGCTCCATAGGGCATCCTTTAAGTCCCTTCCCAAGATCAGTAGGGCTCTGTGGCCAGGTACAGGGGGATGTAGGACATTCTTAGGAGGTTTGAGCTCTTCCAGACTTCCCGCTCTGTTCCATGTGGCCCCAACACATCGGTTAGAGTTGACTGTCTTGGGGTAGTCCCTGAACCATCAGAAGCTGATGGTTCACAAGACAGCCACAAAAGATGACTGGGGCCAGATACTATTTGTATCAAGAACTTGAACAGGAAACAAAGGAAGAGGATGCCAGTTGCCTGCAGGCCCATTGCATGTGGCTGGGTGTATCCGTTTCCTGGGGCAGCTGCAATAAAGTACCACAAGCTGGTGGCTTAAAATAACAAAAAACTTATTCTCTGGAGACCATTCTCTGAGATTAGGTGTCAGCAGGACCATGTTCCCTCAGAAAGATCAAGGGAAGAATTCTTCCATGCCTCCAAACTGCTGGTGGTTGCTGGCAATCCTTAGCATTCCTTGTCTCTGCCTCCTTCCTCACACAGCCACCGTCCTTCCACATGGTCTGAGCATCTCTGTAGCTCTTCTTACAACTACACCCAAAATTGCATTGTAGACCCATCCAAATCCAATGTGACCTCAGTTTACCTTGGTTACATCAGCAAAGACTCTGTTTCCAAATAAGGACATATTCACAGGTGCCATGGGATAGGACTTTAATGTTTTGGGGGACACAGTTTAACCCATACCACTGGGCCACAACAATGTGGTGGAGAAAGCCTATGGATAGCTGCCTCGGAAGCCCCGGCCCCGAGACACCCTCAACTTACAACTCCCTCCAGCGTCAGCTACAGGGAGACCAAATGGTCAGCAATGGGTCCCGGTGAGCACCCTCTGCATGAGCCCATATCCCCGCTACAAGTTTCCTCCTTACACGCCACCTGCACTTGCTGGAATGGCTGCATAAGGGTTATTCCCTGCAACCAAAACAAGCCATAAATAAAACTGAGTTTCATGTTTATTTTTCTCCCATAAATTTGAGTAATTTTATAATGAAAACTCTAAAAGAATTAAGACGCTTCAGAGACTCCTTTTGTTAGAAAGTAGAACATGTCTCCCATGTGCTGACCCAGCCTAGTCACTGTGATACTTTCTTTTGCTGAAATAGTTACCTCCTGCCACCGGGATAAATCAGGTATGCCCCAGACACACCGAGGAAGCCTGAATTACAATCTCCAGTGCATTCCTAGGAGAACTTTAGATTAGACCCTAAAGAAACCAGACCAGGGAACACAGTATTCTGTTAGCAAGCCATGAAAAAACTACCCTCAGTGGGGCTGGCCTGTCTGAGTCATGGTTGTGTGGGAAGGACTGGAGCCAGCTGTCCCACCTGCCAGCAGGGGTTTGAATTTCTCTGCAAAGTCAACTTCATGCAAGTCAAACAGCCCCACAGAGATGGCTGGGGTCAGAATGGCTCCTCCTGCCTTTCCTCTCCTCCCCAGCCATCCTCCCAGGCAGAGAGCTCTCAGGGGCCAATTCACACACCTTCTCTGTGCTGCAAGTACCCCCAAGGGGCACAGGGATGGTGCTGGAGGTAAATATCCCAGCTGTGTGAGAGGAGATGGAGACACAGGAGATCCCTGCACTCTGAAATTATCCGCTGCCGTGACTGTGCTAATAATATAAATTCCATAGCACGGCGTGTGTCTACTGAGAAGACTGAAGTGTATGTGCATGTAAGTGGGAGGGTTGGGGGGGGTCAGAAAAACACTGCTCTGGGGTTCACAAAACCCCTCTTTTGGGTCCTTCCTCAACTTCATAAGGCCCTCCCAGTCAAGCTGAGCACCCCAGAGCTTCCCAGAGTACATTAACCTTAACCTTGAATTCTAAACCCTAACCCAAATCCTAACCTAGAGTCCTGGAAAAATTGCAGATCCAAGCTTGCAGCAACCGTGCTCATTCTCCTGTATGAGCTCTGTGCTCTTGGGGACAAATATGTACAAATTGTAGCACTTACCTCTTTACAAGGGCTATACAAACCATGAATGCTTGGAGCAAAAGGGAAGCGCGCTGTGGGCTGTCGAGCTCTGAGCCTTGCATGTTCTTTCACAGTTCTGCTATCCTCACTTGTACCCTCTGTCTCCCTGCCTCCCTTTGAGAAGCCTAATCCTGGACTCAGGCAGTGGGAACTTAAGAAAATCTGGCCACTGCTTAGGACTCAGCACCAGCATCATTGTGTAAAGCAGAGCTTGACCTTGTTTTCCAGTTTTCAGCTGGTTTCACTCCTTGTTCCCTGAACCTGAGCTGCCTATGTGGTCCTCTGTGCAACCACAAAACCTCTTAGACTGGGATTCAGCTTGTTTTTACTCTGTCTCCCAGGGACTGTGGTCCTAGGGAGACAGATCAGAGGCAGGGCATTGCCACGTAACAAACCTCCCTTCCACCTGCAGAGTGGGTCAGGAGGGGCAGGGACAAGAGAGGGCTACTCAGCTTCTGCCTCCCAGCCCTCCTCAATTTGCCGGTCCTGCAGCAGTGAGCCAGCATATGCACTGCCATACCCCGAGGCAAAACAGATTTCACAACATGTGGCCAGCACAAGGGTAAATTGTCTCTGCCGCCCATCTTGGGCCTTTTTCTCAAAAGAATCTGGCACTGAACACTCAATAGCTGGTTGTCACAACATTTTACAGGGTCGGGATAAACAGAGAACTCCATGCTGTTAGTCCAAGGTCTCTTGACCTAGAAGAGACCTTAAAACCATCCAGTCTGATGTGCCATTTTACAGATGAGAAAACTGATCTTCCAACTCTGGACTGGGCAGCGAGGTAAGATCAGAGGAAGAAACCTATTCGCCAACTGCACGTGCTGAGAGCTACTCTGGACTAAACACTGGAGATACAGCGTCTGCTCTTGGGGAGCACAATGTTAGAAGAGGACAGACAAAAGGCAACAGAGTAGTTTAGTAGAGGAGGTGCTCTGTGTATGGCACATGATGGCTATGGGGAACAAAAACAGAGGCCTCTAACTCTCTGAGAAGCCAGGGAAGGCCAAGGGGGGCCAAGGAAGTGTGGTTTGTACCCTTGAGACAGTATCTGCCCAGTTAAGGTGTGAATTCAGTGCATTTCATCTTTCCATTTCTAAGACTAACCCACCCTAAATATGATAAGAGATTGAACCATAACCAGAGCATTAGTTATGAAAACTGCATATTTAACAGTCTGAAACTGATGGCAAATAAATAGAAAATGGCTTTACTTTTCTCCCACCACTGCCTTCAAACACACTCTGATTTCTTCTCCCTGTTCCCTGATGCCGTCTCAGGCAGAGCTCGGAGCTGTCTTCTCCCTTGCAGCCATGTGAACATTCTCTGTTTGATGATTAAGACTTAATTTCAGCTATTGAAAAGTCCAATGTTATTCAAATCAAAACCACCCCAATTAAAACTTCAATCTTGCATATGATTCAAAACCACCTCATTTTTTCCAGCTCAGGACTCATCCCTGGGTCTGGGAAGGGCTGTGTTCTACTGGACAAGAAGAAGATGTGTAGTTTGCTGGCTGAGGAGAAATGCTGTGGTCTGTTCTTTCACGCTGTGTTCTTCCCCTCCTCACCCCCAACTCGCTGCTGCTCCTGGCTGCTCTAGAATGGGGGCAGAAAGGCTGGGGCTTAGGAGGAAAGAGTATAAATCCTATCTTTAACTTAATGGGTGCTATACTTCTTCCTTGACCAATGCTGTTGGTGTTGATGCCTTTGACGGGACAGGCCTTCAAATATTGGCTTTCTCATTGAGAGTTTCCTTCTGGGATCTCCATCCTGAACAGTCTCCTGACATGAGCAATGTGTCCCCTGGCTGACCTCTTGAAGCCTTCTTTCCATGCCAGGACCTCTATGGACGCAGTCCCTTGCCTGGAAGGCAGAGTGTCTTTACCACTTATGATACTTAAGCCCAGCCATCCTCTGCAGCATCCACTTCCCTCATGAGGTCCCCAGGTGTCCTACCTTTGGCTTCACACATGACTTCAGCCATCACTTGCCTTCAGAATTCTCTAGGCACCCGTTTCTATGTTCATGTACATTCCAAGGATGCATGCTAGACGCTCCAAGAGCTCTCCCACTGCACCCCACTCCTGGGCATCACTGGGTAGGCTTGGAAGTTTCTGCTGCTTGGTAGTTGCCCTGCTGGAGAGTAAAATGCATGTTTGCACTTGTGCTTGTGCCTCAGGCTCGGAATTACTCTCTTGGAATTGCTTTCACTTGGCTTTGGGTAGGGAACACTCCACTTTCTTCACCATGGGGCAGAGAGGGAAATGGCACAGCCCTCTTCTTAAGCCCACAGTTCACTACTCCTCCAAATTCCCTCCTTCAGTGAGCTCTCGTCCTTCCATCTCTATGGGCCGAAAATGGGTGGCAGGCAAAAGACTGGGGACCACCAGTTCACCCCTCTTTCCAGAAGCCCCAGACAGGGCAGCTGGCAGCTACTGTTTCCATCTTTGTTGCTTTTGCCAATATTTCAAGACAGCAGGAAGGTAAATTTGGCATCCTGTTTCACTTACATTATTGCTTTTGTAGATGAGGGTTACTGGTTTAATACCTGGACTTTAGAAATCATCTAACCCATCTCTCTATGTTACAGGTGAGAGCCTGAGGTCCAGAAAGGCAAAGAACTTGCCAAGCACAGGGCAGGGCAAACCCAGGGCAGATCTGACTACCTGAGGCCCTGACCTGAGACCTGTGCTCCACCCCACAGTTTCCCCTGGCTCATCTCCACCAGATCAGTGAATCGTATCTCTTTGGAAAGAGTGTCCAGCACAAATTTCTACTTACTGAAAGTCAAGACTTCTGGAACAGCTCAAGGCCTGGAGTTGAGGTGCTGACGGGGGGCTGGCAGGCAGGCAGTGGATCTCTGGCTCCAGGAAAGGGAGCCAAAAGCTAATGCCAGGCAGGTCAAGAGCCCTGAAGGCGAAATGTGACAGTAATTAAGGAGGAAGTTGGCCTTCTTGTCCTGGGTCATGACCACTCCCTACAGTCTCTGTTGAGGTTACTTGAAGCGGAAGATTGTATCCTGACAGACACTGGAGGCACAAGCCCAGCAAAGTGTGCAGGACAGCTTCATTTAATTCCCTGCCCATACGGAAATGCCCTCCACTGACGGTTTGGAAGGCACAATTGCATTAGCCGTCTGGAGCTCCCATAAGCTCAATCAAGCCATAATCAAGGATCTTCTGTGATTGTCCATTATCTGCTTCTCAGCCAGGGAGGCACATTCTTGGGGGAAAGTGATCAGAAAGCCGCATATCTGGCACTAATTACATGCTAGCTTGCATCTGTGTCCCTCCCACAGCTGTCAGGAGCCATTGTGGATGCTTGGGGACATCTCACCCGCTTCTGCACAGGGGACTCTGAGTGGCCCGGAGACCAGAATAGGTCCATGCAGATTGGTCTGAATATGTGTTCCCTGGAAGACAAGTTCTCACTGGCTTAAATGTGGCCGTATGTTTTACATTGAGAGTACTCTGGGTGCTCAGGAAGGGGCTACTGCTGGGTCAGCAGATAATTCACGGCAGGAGCCCCAAGAACATCTGGAGATGCAGCAAAAACAGCCAGATGGGCACCTCATGAGAACGGCGAGGGCGGAGAGGAGGTCAGCGCCAGAGGCAGCAGCTGGCCCCCGCCTAACAAAAAGCCATATTTTGGGTTGGGACACAAGGGCGAATGGAGAACAAGGCCTGCCACCATCTGACTTCAGCTGAGTTCCAGAGACATTCTCTCTCTCTCTCTCTCTCTCTCTCTCTCTCTCCTTCATGTGCCTTCAGCTCCAACCAAATGGGCTCCTCTGGTCCTGCACTTTTCCTCCTCTCTGCCCAGTTGCTCAGTCACCCTTAACACTGCATATCCGAACTTTATCTGGACCTCATCGGCAGGTCCAGCTTCTAATGCCACAGCCGCTACAAAGCCATCCATGATTATTAAGCATGATGTGGCCCCCCCTCTACTGAACTCCCACGGCACTGTCTCAGCCTGCCTTCCAGCGCTCGCTTTGCGCTGCAGCCGTTTGTCCCATAGATTGAGGAATCCTTGAGAACAGAAGCTGCCCCCAGCTTTATTCTTCCTGTAAGGAATGTGAACAATCACACAAAAGGACAGAGAATAAGAATACCACCACCTCTGGACCACTCTCACCAGAGAAAAATGATTGTTAAATTTTTATTATAGTTACTTCACTTTATTAAAAAAGAGAATTGTTACATACAAGGTTCATGTCACTGTAGTACAGCTATAAAAAGAACATAAAGCTAATAAGTAGCTCTGGAGCTTAGCTCTTTGGGTTCAAATCTCAGTTCTGCCACTTATTAGCCATGGTGACCATAAACAAGGGACTCAATTAATGCTCTGTGCCTCAGTTTCCACATCTGTAAAATAGATGTGGAATGCTGTCCTGAAAATTCAGTAAGTTAATGCATATAAATGTCTGACACGTATTAAGCACCCGATAAATGCTAGCCATTATTTGTCTTCCAACCCTGGACCTATTTCTCAGTGCTCCTCCCCCACCATTGAACAGAGTCAACCATAACATGAATGGAGTATTCAAGCTTTCAGTCCCTGCTTTGTACTTATACTTCCATATGTATACTATAGTCATGAAAAATATATAGTGTTTTTTGTATGTGTTATTTAATTTACATAAACAGTGTATTGGTTAATATCCTTTGAGTTGCAAATACAGAAAGCCCAAGTGTAACTGAGTTAAACTTGAAGGAGGACTTACTAGCTCCCATAACTGAAAAGTGTAGTGACAAGGAGGATTTCCTGATTTAACTGCTCAACCTTGAGTCCATGTCATCAAGGACTCAGGGAGAGAGGGAGTCAGCAGTGGGAGAGCTCTAGGGCGAGAAGGGAAGCTTTTCCCCCAAAAGCTTCAGTAAATTTCTCAGTTTTCATGGCCCATAATGGTTCATGCTTCCATCCCTGAACCAGACATTACAGCCATGAGTAGGATGATATGGACCAGCCTTGGCCTGGGACATGTCCCCCACTGTGAGAAGAGGGTAGAGTTGGCCTCTTCCAAAACACACAGGCTGCTCAGGTTGTTGTGGAAATATGAACAAAAATATATCTAGAGAAAGGAACGGATGCTAGGGAGGCAACTGGTCTTCTACAAAGGACAGGCTGCTTTTTAGCCAAACATATTGTTCTGCATCTTGCTTTTCTCACTCAATATTTCGTTTTTGAGATCTATCCATTTGGTACAAAGAGATCTAGTTTACTCCTTTTAACTGAGGAATACTATTCTATCATCTGAATAAGCCACCTTTATTTGGCCACGTCCCTATTGATGGATTTTTATTGTTTCCATTGCAAACAAGGCTGCAATGAACATGTTCTTATGGCCCATCTCAGTCACCTTTGTGTTTGCCTCTGGCTCCTTTTCCAGCAATCAAGCCCATGGGAAAGGTTGACAAATATTGTATTTATGAAAAAAAATGAATAAATGAGTGAATGTTCCTTTTTTCTCCCAACTATTGACATGGTCATTACAGCATGCTGGTCATGGAACCCTTCAATGCTAGAGTTCAGATAGGGCCTTTAATTGCACAGAGGAGGAAACGGAGGCTCAGAGAGGAAAATGGCTAACCTGAAGACATCCCATACATTTGGGCAGAACCGGACTTGAACCCAAGGTCATTGACTCCAGACAGGACTCCACGCTCCACTCATCGAATCCTCTACTGCTCCAGGCTGCAGAGTCACTCCTTTTTTCAGGTTCTTTTACTCTCATGATCTGTTCCACAAATCCACCTGTGAGTTTCCTGCAGCTTCGCCTGTTTTTCTCCCTGATGGATGTGTGAGCTGCCATGGGCGAGGCTCAGGTCTGATACTTCTCATTTAGCCAAGAGCAAGGCAGAGTCCAAATATGCCCTCAAGCTCTCCTTGAAGGAGCCCCTACTAAAGGGCAATGGCCCAGAGTTACAGAACCCCTGGTGGAAGGAGCCACCAAACATTTTTTTATCCCACATCCCTGGGAAGTGTCGCTGCACACACCTTCTTGTATGTTCCTCAGACTCTTGAGACAAGGCATTTACAGCCTCCCTCGGGAGCCACTTTGTTTTTGGACAGCTCTGTTTGAAAGCCTCACCTGCCTCTCACACCTACCCAGTGCTATCACCCTGTCTTCTGGAGCCTCTGAGCATAAAAGCCAAATCCACATTCTGTGTGTCAGACTTTCAAATACCTGAGGGAGCCCAAGTCTACTCTTTCTTGGAAGGAAAAAATCCCCAGTTCCCAAATCCAACCTGTATAGAATGGTTTCTACACACACACACACACACACACACACACACACACACCCCCATCGTCATCACAATTATCCTAGCTGTCTTCCCTGCCCACTTTAGTCAGACGCTAGGACAGCAGCCCCCTCCCAACAGCCTGAGTAAATTGTACTCATTCTTGGGTATCAGCCTAACCATCACTTCTTTTGGGGAGCCCTTCTTGAACTCCTAAATCTGGGTTATGTGTCCTTATAGGTGCCCTCCCAGCATCCTACAGTTCTTTATCCCAGCAATCATCCACCCAAATTGCACAGCCTGTATTCTTGTTTGTACACCACAAAACAGGGAGCTCCATGGCGGGGGAGGGATAATGTCTACTGTGTCCACTGCTTTATCCCCCAAGTACAGTGCCCTGCTGGGCAGCTTGATGCATATTTACTAGACAACTTAATGAGTGAGATAGTTTTAACATAGAAAAGAAAGTGAAAGAATGAAAAACTAAACAAGGAAATCATTTTTAAAGACAGATGGGGGAGACTTAAAAAAGGAAAAGAAAAAAATATAGTTTTATTTGTGAAAAATGAAGAGAATTGTCCCTTCCCTACCTTTAACCTCAGTATGCCTGCTCAGGAAGGCTGAAATGTCCTTGGCTTCAAGTATTCCACAGTCTTTTATACTGTCAGCCACTCTTGAACTTGCATCAACTCACTCCTGGTAGCTTTTCACTGGGAAAGCTGGTCTTTTCATTTACTAGGAAAGTCAAGGCAAGAGAAGGACAGAGTGGGGTGTGTGTGTGATGGTGTGCCAGGTGTATAGGAGGCTACAAGACAACAGGGAGTGTTGACTGGGAGCATTGATTTTACGTGAAATTTTGGTTGGGGTGTAGGGGGAACAATATAAAATATCTTTTAATATTAAAATAAAGTTGCATATATTAGAGTAGAATTCAAAATCTGGATTTTTTTTAAAGATAAAACATAAGACCTCAAAGACATTTCTTTTCTTGTGCAAGATAAAACCACAGTTCGTTCATTCATTCATTCATTCATTCAGTGTAATTCTTCTTTGCCAGGCACTGTTCCAGGCACTAAAGATACAACAGTGAACAAAATAAATAAAAAATCATTATCTTCACACGCTTACATTCTAGCAAAGGGAGATAGACAACAAACAAAATAAATAAAAAAATATGATATGTTAGATGGCAATAAAGTAGTATGAAGAAAAATAAACCAGAGAAGAAAGGAGATTAGGAATACTGGCAGGAATGTGTCTGGAATATAGGATTTAAGAGCTTAGGTTCTGGAGTCAGACTACCTGGATTCCAGATCCTAGTCAACATTTACTGTGTGACTTTGAGCAAATTACTTAACTCTTCTGTGCCTCAATGTGTTTATTGGTAATAATCATACATGTCACATATGGTTCTTTTAAGGATTCAAAGAGTAAATTAATGGGAAGTGATTAGAAAAGTACTGGCTGTAAAATGTCAGCTGCTGCTATTATGATTGTGAATATGATTGTGATTATTAGGTATTTACCTGGAGCAAATGCTTTCCAGGTTACCTGGCAAGACCATTTTTTTTATTTAGATGACTGGTCTGGTCCTTGTCAGCATCTGAGTTTGAGACTCCTGGTGTGGAAAAAAGCAAGGACAGAAATATGGGGCCAAAGATAGAAATCTATTTTCAACATTTAAGTCTTTAATCCACTTAGAAATGCATTGGTATATGGCTTGAGGCAGGGATCTAACTGAATGTTTTTCCCAAAGAGCAAGTCAGTTGTCCTAATATCACATACTGAGTCATCCATGTTTCTTTACTGTTTTTATGTGTCACTTTCATAATATCTGCATATACTTCATATACTTGAGCCCATAGCTGGGTTTTTCACTGAGTAGTACAACTCCATGAGGAAGGGGATGTTATTTTATAAGATCACTGTATTAATGGTGTTTGAACAGTGCCTAGCAATAGTAGGTACTCAAATATTCATTGAAATGGAAAATAAAAAGTGTTATTGCACTTTTGTAATTTTAAAAAGTACCTGGTTGGGAAAATCCCATGCTTTTCACTCTACTTTTACAAAACACTCAGGGTTAGACTCATGTCTTTATTCCCTCCAAAGTGAGGAGCAGGAATCAGCAGGAGACAAGGCTACAGAGGTCATGGGGACAAACCATGAGGGGTCTTGAATCCAAGCCAGAAAACTAGATTTCATTCTGTAAACCTTGGAAAGGTTGTAGGCAGGACACAAATGGTCAGATAGATGAATTTCAGGAAATCTCTCTCTGGGCCCTGGGACAGGTAAATTTGAGGAGATAAGACTGAAGATCTAGGCTAGAAATTAGTTGCTAAGAGGAAAGCATGAACTTGAGAACTTCTTAGCTGGTTCAACAGGCTATGGAAACTAATTTGATTTACATGGTGGACATAAGTTTGAAAAACAGAATGATCTTCAGTTGCCTGAATGGAGTGACTGGGGGAAGACTAGTTTCATTTACATGTTAGAGTCTAGAGAAGGGAGGTTGGGTTGGCGGAAATGCCCTGTTCTGTTGTGGACTTGCTAAGTTTGAGGCACCCATGGGTTCTGTTTAGAACAGAGTTGGGTCTGAAATGAGAGTGGGAAATCTAAAAACAAAGATTTTCAGGTCATTAGAGGCTGAAATGTTAGGTGAGATGACGCATGCAGGACAATGTGTTGTCCGAAGAAAAATTGTATGGGGAACATTTAAAAAATGTCTGTTGAGTGCTTACTAGGAACAGGACACTAGGCTAAGTGCTTTGTATTCACCATTCCATTTAATCCTTGCAGTAACTATTGTTACCCCTATTGTAGTGATGAAGAAACTGAAGCTAAGTTCAAAGAACCTTCTCAGAGTTGCACAGCTAATAAAAAGCAGGTCTGTTTCAACGCCAAGTTCATACTTTTAACTATCAAGGATAGTCTTTTACTGAAGGCAGTGTGTCCCCAAAGACCTATTGTCACCCTCGCTCCTAGGCTTCAGCTGCTATCTGACATGGTCCCAGCAATGGATTTATATCATGGGTTCAGAGATGAATTCCCAGCCTGGAGGTGGGGATGGGAGTGGGGAGTTACTCTGTACCTTTCCCTTCTTAAAAGTCAGAGATTCAAAGTCCCAAAGTCTCTAGCAAATTTTTATCTGATCCAAAGCAAGTCACAGGGCTTCAGGCAGGAAGAGATTTCCTTCCCAGCTCGCTCTCTGCCTAGACATCCCTCAGTAGGTTGAGAATGTGTGGGCTGTGGAGGCACAAGAGCTGGTAAGAAGGAAATCAACACCCCTGAGTGTCACCCTTCTCTCTCAGTGACCCACAGCCACCTGCTTCATAAATGCCAGAAAATCACCCGTGGGTATCCAGCCTACTCATTCTTGCATTATATTTAATAGATGCAAATGCGTGATTAATATTTTCCTTCACTGATTCTGATTTCATTCTATTAGTGATTATACTGATGGCAACAGTTGAGGGGATTAAAAATCCTGCTTAATTCACATTAGATTTTTTTTTAACTTTGCTGATAAATTTTAAATGTCAAGTGCTTTGGCGTCTTCCATAAGATGCAGAGGCCTATGAGGAGGCCAACAGTAATAGCAGGGAGCTCAGAAACAGCTCAGAAAAGGTGGGAACCCAACCAGATGACCCATATTCCACACAGTACATGAAAACAGAGCACAGAGCTTGACCTGGGAGGAGGGCTCGGGGACCAGTGACTCCTGAACCTGTTTTTCCCACTTAATAATGCACAATAATGAAGGGTCCAGGGAGATCTTGCAATTTAAAGAAACTCCTTAGGGAACCTTTTTGGAATGCAAATACTCCCCCCTTGGTTGATCTCTTTTAAGTTTAGTGTTTTTTTTAAAAACTGAGTAAAACAGTATAGATAGATTAAAAAAACATAATTTTCTCACTTCTACACACCTTCTTTCCCTCCCCAAGTTCTATTAGTCTGTCCCTCAATCCATGATGAAAGTGCTAGAAGGAGAACCCAGATCCTCTATGTACTCCCCAATCCCCCCACTCTGGGAGTTGTATTATTGAGGGGTCCGTATAGGAAATGAATACCTGAGAAATGAGTTCATTTTGTTTTTTAGCCTGCCCACAAATCCAGAACACTACTCCTATTTGATTGCACTGATAACCAGTTCACATGGTGAAGAGATGACTTAGCCAAAAAACATGCTCACTAATTTAGACTTAGAGGGGTGGGCGCCAGAAAGTGGATGGGAATCAGAAAAGTCTCACTTCAAATCTTCCCTTGCCTCCCACTGTTGCCCTCCTGCTTCAGCCTCTGGGCTGTTCCTACTTGTTTCCCAAGGCTGTCTCCCACGCCTCCTCAGCACCCATGGCTTGAGGGGCTGGGGCAGCCAGTCACTCCTGACATAGCCAGTTGAGGGGTGAAGTGGTTCCACCGATTACCATCAACTACGCTCTGGCCCCTGAAATCAGACCTCGACCCCTCCTCGCTGTCAAGCATTTCCCCCTCAACTGAACACCAGGAGCCCTTTGTCGGAAGCTCTCCTCCCAGTCCCAATATTTTTATATTTAGTGTCACAATGAATTGTGTAGTGTCTGGTTTCTACTATTGTACTGAGAGTCCCTTAGGGCAGTCCCTACTCTCCATAAACAAACCTGCCCATCGCCGCTTTTTGTCATTTGGTATTTTTTTCAGTGCACAAAACCATCTGCGAAGGTTAAACAAACAAACCAATATGATCAGAATTCACCCCAGATGACCTGGTGAGACCGAGCCTCTATCTTACAGACACCTGCCCAGATGATTCTATTGTAACCTCCATGTTAAGAACCTCTGCCCTGGGCATGTTGGGCTCAAAAAGAGGAAGACAGAAAGGAAAAAGAAGGTACATAAAATAACTAATTGGAATTACTCAATCTCCACATGCTCCTGGCTTTATTTCATGTACCTCCCCTTGATCAGGTACAAGATTTGCTTCTCGTGTTGCCCTCTGAACACCTGTTCTCTACAAAGTCCTAAGAATATCTCTGTAAGACACAAATCGGACCTTGTCATTACCCTGCTTAAACCCACACCATAGTTTCCATTGCATTTAGTATATGATATTCCTCACGTCAGCCTGACCACGTAGCTGGCACTAAACATATCTTCAACTCCAGCACACGCCAACCTCCCACTGTTTTACTATGTTCCAGCCGCGCCAGTCTTGTTGGTCCGTGAACATGCTGTTCTTTGCAGTATGTCTTGCTCTTCCTTTTACTGACAGCATTTGCCTTAGAATGTTCTGCCCATAGCTAGGCATACCACTGGTTCTGTCTCTATTTCCAGTATCAGCTCAAGTGTCACTTTCTCATATAGATCCTCCTTCACTACTAATCTAAGTGGCAAGACCCCATGCACAGTCATGTGACCCTGTTTTAATGCCTCCATAACACTACTCACTATCTGAATGATCTTATTCATTGAGCTATTATTTGTCTATAACTGTCTGTCTTCCATCCACTAAGAGTAAGCTCTAAGAGAACAGGGATTTTATTTGTCATGTCTATTGTGTATTCCTTTCAGTGCCTTGCACGATGCCTGGCATATTGTATGTGCTCAATAAAACATTTGTTGGATGAATGATTTATGTTGTTCTTATTGGTAAATAGAATCTACTTTACAATAATTCATTGAGTAATACTTCCAGGAACTTGTAGCAAGAAGAGGAAATTTTTTATATTTAAATTGCAAAGGAAAAGAAATGTAAGTTTGCTAATTTAAGTATATAATTTGTTAACCAATATTTCTAAGTAGACATTCTAATGTTACTTTAATTAGTAGACAAACTTATCTATAATTCGTACATCAATTATATGCAAATTTAACTGCTAATATCCTTGAATACGTTTGTCCCCTTAAGCTGCTGAAATATCCTGCCCCCACCACGTAATTTTGTTTATAGGATTATTTTGTTCAGCAGTTTCTTAATTCATAAACAATATAAAAATAACTCTCAGTCTTGCACCAGATGAATGATCACACATTGCAAATCTTTGAAAACCTAGTTAATATGTGGTGGCATCATCTCTGAATATAAGACAAGTGTAGGATAGATTAACCACAAGTCCAAACTGTACTTTGGAAACAGAAAGCTGTTTTAAGGTCATCATTTTATTTTTGAAAACTTCTAGTACCTTCTTCAGGCATTGGTGGTAGCACTGAGAATGACTTCTTAACGAATGACAGGCAAGCACCAGGGAGAAAATAAGCTTCTGACATTGAAGTTAAAGATCAGCTCTCACCAACTGGAACACGCCTCCCAGCTCTGGAGGGCCAGGGATTAACTAAAGAGAATCCTTAGAGTTTATAGACTTTTAAACTCATAGGAGTGAGCAGGGGCCAAATGGAAGAATGTGATACTCAAAGAGGGTCCAAATCAATGGAGCAACATAATACAACTTTCTGTTGAAGAGATATTCGTACATCCGTGTTCATAGCAACATTATTCACAATAGCCAAGAGGTGGAAGCAACCCCCCAAATCCATCAATGGATGAACAGATAAACAAAATGCAGTACATATGAAAATATCATTCAGCTCTAAAAAGCAAGAAAATTCTGACACGCACTACAACATGAGTGAACCTTGAGGACATTATGCTAAGTGAAATAAGCCAGACACAAAAACACTGTATAATTCCACTTATATGAGAGATCTAAAGTTGTCAAATTCATAGAAAGTAGAACCATAGTAGCAGGGGCTAGTAGCACGAATAGTAGCACGAAAATGGGGAGCTATCGTTTAATGGGAACAGAGTTTCAGTTTTGTGAGATGAAAAAGTTCTGGAGATGTGTACAGTTAAAACTGAAAAAGATAGTAAATTTTACCTTATGTGTTTTTTTCCAACCACAATTAAAAATAAAAATAATTATATATAAAAAATAACTTAAAATATAAGGAAAACCAACGATAACCAAAATTGTATTGGAATAGTACTACTGTGCATTATCATAAAATAATTTAGGCTTTTCAAGTTCCAGGGGAAATATGTGCATATTTGATTCCTACCACTGTTCTAGTGATAACAACTTCTCTCAGCCTAATGGTTTGACCACATAATTGACAGAGATTGTTCCCGTTAGGGTCCCAAAATCTTTTGGGTTGCGCCTAGAGACATTGTGTTTGTATTTATATTCTTTTGTCTCCAAGAAAATTCTTGATTTTCAAAAGCCCCCTATTTTTAAAAATAAAATGCGGTAACATTACATCTAGGAAAAGAAAACCTTACCCCCTACATAACAGTTACTCGCCGTTTACATATTTACCTCCTCAGTCCTTATCCAAATGCAGGCATAGGGCAGGTCCTCACTTAACCTGGACAATAGGTGCTTGGAAACTGCGACTTTAAGGGGAATGATGCATAACAAAACCAGTTTTACCGCAGACTAATTGGTATTAGCAAGAGTTAAGTTTCTTTGTCATATTTCTGGTCACAAACACATCGCCAAAGTTCTCAATAAAGAGCAAAAGTGCTTTTAATAGTAACCATTGAATTAAATGTGAGCTATATATACATTTAAGGTTAATAAAACCAAGTAAGATCATTATTTTCCAACCTGCATATTCCAGTTTGAGGTGGTGGGAGCCTCTCCTGGCCGCGGAGGGCACAAGGTGGGCAACCACCCTGGACAGGATGCCCTTCCGTCCAAGGCACACTCACACACGCTCACTGAGGATGTGACAGTGTGGACACATCAGTCTCCCTCTCGTGCACATCTTTGGGGGATGGGAGGAAACCACAGTCCCAGGGGAAAACCCACACAGACGTGGGAGAGCAGGCGAACTCCACACAGAGAGTGGCCCTTGCTTGGAATCGATTCCCCCCCCATCAATGTTACTATAAAACAACATTGATGAAACAGTATTTGAGGGCCTGCTGTATTTTATGCCGTTGTAGCATGGTATACAAACCATTTATCATGTGTTTCTTTTTTCATTTGTTATTATGCTGTAGACATTTTCCTCAAGTTTTACATTTTCATTGGGGTTATTTTTAATTGCTGTATAATACTTCATTGCATTAATGAATATCATGAGCTTAGCCATTGTCCTGTTTTTGAGCAGTTGTTTCTATTCTACTAATAAAGATAAAAAACAGTCTTGGATATTAAAGCTACTCTCGATGCACTCAGTGTTTTAAATGATTACTGTTAGAGACACAAGCTGTAGTAGACTTAGAGCTAGAAAGGCCAAGGGGGCCATACCCCCACCCTCCTTCCTCACTGAGGAAGACAGTGTCTACACCCCGAGCATCACTCATCAGTCATACGGTCCTGGCAGCAAGTTCACGACCCCCCGTATTGCCAAGTAGGCTGTGGACCCATGGACAGTTTTGACAAAACGTTCTTGTGGGAGTCATCCAAATGGCAGCACGACATGTTTCTGTTTAAATTACACACATAACAACATTTGAGCACTTCAGTTAGTGAACTCCTGAACTTCCCTGGGTTCTGGGTAACTTTTGGAACCAGAGGATCCACTGGTAGGATTATTTCCTTAGTTATTGAGAGTAGATTTTGTTCACCTGTTATGCACATGTTCCCCTCCGCCTGGAAAGCCTCCTTCTCTGGGCCTGCACCTACAGTGCACGAGGATAGTTAAAGCTTCACCGTAAATGCATTCTTTTCAGCCGGGAGATACCCCTTTAGTATTTAGACACACAAAAGGAATATCTGACTCACTTACCAAATGGCAAGAACATGGAGGTAACACATGGACCCAGTGAAGTCAGTCTGGGGAAGGGAACTCCGATAATAGACGAACAGGGAGTATTTAGCCTGGAGGAGAGAAGGCTCAGAGGAAGGTACTGCCAATCTTACTGTTCCATGAAGGAAAAGCCTTCGGGTGGAAGCCCATGGGGATAAGGCACAGGAAAGCAGATTCAGCTCAGGTATGAGAAAAGGCTCTAGAACTGTGCAAGCGCACAAAAACCCATAGATTAGTGGCATATAGTAGATGCTCAATAAAGTGTAGCCGTCATTATTGTTATCAGACCGCGCTTGAATTCAGAAAACAGACACACATACACATACAGCATGCCACACTGGGCTCTCTGGCACCATCCATGCCTGACACAGAACGTTCTCGCAGTATTTCTCTTTTTAATACAGGTACACACAGTACAGCTAGTTAAAAATCAAACAACAACAAAACCTGTCGCTAATGAGGAGGGACTATTCGAAGGCCTTTGGTCTCTGATCCTGCTCACCCTCATGGACCTTGAGAGCTGGGGTTTTTTTTTTTCCCATTGAGCTGAGCTGCGTCCACCGTTCTGAGCGGCCCCTCCTCTGCCTGGGATCCTCCGACCTTTGATGTCCTGTCATTGACTTCTATGCATTTTGGCAGTGACTGTCTGCATTGTGATTCAATCCTGATCTTACTCTCTCGGGCTTTCCTCCCCTTTAATTCCTCCCACGGATGGCCAAGGCTTCTGCCAACCCTTCCCTTCTTGAACCAACCCCTTGTTTCTGAAACATGACCATGCTGAAGGAGAACTAACACTCCCAGTCTGCAGTGGGTCTTGTCAATCGGAGTTTTAAATGATGGAGGAGGTTTGAGGACAAGGCTCTCAGTGGCCTTTCCACTCTCCAGGATGATGTGAAGATCAAATGAAAAGGAGGAAAGGCTCTTTTGAATGTGAGCACATTCACAAACCCAGAGGACAGAGAGGTATTTAAAGTGAACTGGAACAAACCTGCAACATCAGGTGCGTTCTGCCTTCAAAAATAGCTGCCAGTTAGAAAGGGTTATTTACATATTGATTTCATGCTAACTTTGTAATGGAATGTGCTGCCTGCCTGCCTGAGACCTAACAACTGTCATCATAATTTTTTCTAAAAATACAGTCAGGGAAAAACGCTCCGTGAACCCTCCACTGGAAAGTGGCTGCGAGAGACCCCCGATCTCAACAAGCGTAGCTGAGGGAGCATTTCACAGCGACGGGCAGGCCCTCCCTTCCTCCCACCAGTCTGCACTCCAAGTGTTTTTGCCATTCTCGAAAAGCTGTCTTGTTCTCAGGTGAGGGAGATGCCTCTCCCTGCAGGACAGCCCTTCCGGACACTCCAGCTGGGCCCTTCTTAGCAATAAAGGATGAGGAATGGGCCCGAGAGTCAGCCCACCAGCTTCGGGGCTCCGACCTGGGTGCATTCTTGCCGCGGTTTCTCCTGCCTCCTAACAGTCAGCAACTTGTGTTTCTCACCCCCTTTCCTTCCGAACCCCCCAGGTTTGTCTCTATGGATCCTACAGAGCAGATCCTTGGCAGGGCTGTCATCGCTCCTCGGTACAGCATTAGCAATTTAAATGCCTCTTTGCCAGGCCTGATGGAGCTGATTCGGTTGTGATCCTGGACATATGGATGGCATATTTGCTGCAAGCTAGGTGAGATGCATCCCAGAAGGGACACCCCCAGCCCCCACGCCGCCTTCCCCAGCTGCTCCGGGGCGGGCGGCTGTGTGAGCAGTTACGTCGGCCGGAGGCAGCCGTAACTGCTGCCCACTTTGTCTCCGGCTGGCCCCCACTGCCGGGGACAAATCTTTCATTCATGAAGAGTAGCTTGTTAGGCCAACTCCGGGACTCTAAAGCCACTTAATTAAATTGTGGAAAGTCGTTCGGCCCCGGTGGGAAATTTGCACACAAAGACACGGTGGTCTGGCGCTCCCTTTGCCAAACGGCTCCACAACAAAACTGTGACGGTCCCCACTCCGCGGCCCCCCAGCTCTTCCCCTCTGCTCTCAGCACCCCCTCATTAGAGGGCGTTTATTAGGGAATGTTTTCCCAGTGATTCACTGACAGGCCTTTCATTTCTCCCTCGGCAATCAAGGGTGGCAAGTACGGGCTGAGAGCCCTCCAAGGCCTGATTGCTGAAAGAATTTCCAAAAGTAAAGAGTGTAAACAGGTACATTGAAAAAGCCTCTTTTGAACAATTATGTAAACATTCCAAACACTATTTGAAAACTTTCACAGTGGAACTGTCACATCGGAGCTTTCTTGTTTAATTGGCCGGTACAATGGCTGCTCTCTGGCCACCCCAGCTCCCTGCAGACTGAGCGCAGAGAGAGAGAGAGAGTTTAGTGCAAACGTGGGGGCTTCAGATAAAGAAGTCAAGGGAACACGACCATACGCAAATGACTTTCGCTGTTAGGCCAACAGTGTCTTTCTGTGTGTGTTCTCGCTCCTTCGCTTCTAGAAGAATTGCCTGAAAACAGGACAGGTATATTCTGTTTTTTGATGGATTTCTCCAGGACCCCGTCCAGTGCTCTAGTTGGTTGTCAGTCCTAGATGCCAGCTGCTCTTAGGCTTACTTCTGTGTCATTTAAGTTTTCCTTAAAACACCAAATGACTGCTCTGAGGTACCAAGCAGAAGTATTGGCAAATTCCCATGCAGCTCAGAGTCTTAGGATTTATGAACTTCACCACCAGTGCCCTGATTAGCTTATTAGGAGTTGGAAGAGTTTAGGCCACATAGGCAAACTGCCTGATCCCATCTTTCATGGAGACACCGAGGTTTGAGATGACTTTTTACCCACACCCTTCCTTGAATTGGCATAGACAGTCTCCAGCCACTTAGGGTCCGTTCAGTCCATGACCACCACGTTTTTCGGGGTTTATCTGAATAGGAATGTGCTTCTGGCAAATGGGACATGGCTTGTTTTTATTTTTAAAAATTGTTTCTTAAAAGCCAGAGGGGTTGGTCACCAGGTGGCAAGGATATTGGGGGAATGGGTAAAAAAGATGGAATGAATTTAGAAGTGCACATTGCCAGATATAAACATGGGCGTGTAAAGTACAGTATAGGAAATATAGTCAATAATATTGCAATAATTATGCATGGTGTCGGATGGGTACTAGACTTATCAGGGTGACCACTCTGTAAGGTATATAAATATCTAATCACTATGTTTTACACCTGAGACTAATATACTACTCTTTGTCAACTGTAATTGGAAAATTAATTAATTAGAAAGAAAAAAGCCATGGGGAAAAGCCTACATGCTCACAAGAGGGGACTGGCACATCAATACGATGAAGTCTTACAAACGGGTACTAAGAAGGCCAGGTAGAGATATGGGAAATAGCATGAAAACAAAGTGAAAAATCAGGCCACAAATCATATTTGCACTGTACTGGCAAATACACACAAAAAATTAGTCAGCATGTGACAAACGACTGGAAGGGGCTACAGTAGTATGAAAACACTTGTTCCGGGGAGCAAGGGATAACAGCATGTTTTACTTTGCAAGCCCATCTTTCATGTCATTTGAATTGTGTTGTCAAGGCAGGGGATGCTAAAGAAAGCATCAGTACATACAAGGTTGAACATAAAATGCCGCCCCAGTAAAAAAAAGGCCAACCTGCAGAGAGGTGTGCACACCAGCCCGCGGCACTGTGCATCCCTACCAAGCGTGTGGATCAGCGCTTCAGAGTAAATTCCTCCTTCTAAAGAAGGAGCTGAGGCTGGCCTGCTTCCTGAGTCTCCAGGAGGCAGGCACAGAATCACAACTACAAGATAAATCAGAAATGAGGTTGGTAGCAATGGGGATGATCAATAGGGTCAGTCGCAGAGCAGGAACCAGAGAGAAAAAGCACCTCTCTCAGTTTCATGGAGTTTCTTGCCTGCAGAGAAGGGCTCAAAGACTGTCTCAAAACTGTACCTGGATTCTCTGTATGAATTGAACTAGCTGCATCCAGGATCCAACCTGTATTTCAAATCACCTTTAGGGCCTTATCTTGCTTTGGCCATAATCTTTTGAACTCTAGTCTGAGCTGGCCAGAGTGGCAGGAACCCAGTGTCCAGAGGGTGGACTGGGCTGCAGACCATTCCTATATTAAGAGACTCTCTTGAGCTATATGAGTCTATATGGTCAGGTCTGGGGCTATCCCTCTGACCTCATCTCCTAGCATTCCCACCTTCCTTCATTCCGCTCCAGCCATGCTGGCTTCCTGTGGACCCTTGAACAGCCCAAGCACACTCCCGTTTCAGGGCCTTTGCACTTGTCCCTCCCTGGCTAGAGGTTTCTCACCCTAGTCACATGGCTTCCTCCCTCTTTTCATGTAGTTCTTTATTGCTTAAATGTAACCTCCTCATAGAAGGTTTCTCTGATCACCTTTGTAAAATAGCACCCCAGTTATATTCTACCCTTGTATCCTGCTTTATTTTATCTTCATGTGTGGTTTTGTTTTGTTGGGGTTTTTGTTTTTGGTTGGTTTTTGTTGTTTTTTTTTTTTTGAACTTCCAGAATGGAGGCTTCATGTAGACTGGACTTTGTTGTGTTCACTGGTATATCTCCAGCACCTAAGAATGCCAGGCATCTAGCTGACCTCATTATATATTTCTTGAATGAATGAATGAATGAATGAATGAAGAATCAATGAATAAACAAATGAATATTGCATCCCATTTAAATTTTCTGACAGCCCTGTAAGAAAGGCAGATTATAGTCTTTGTCTCAGCTCTGAAAAAAATTTAAAGCACAAGGGCAATATATTACTTGTCTGTATTCATAGAGAGCTGGGGGTAAAAGAGGAACACAAGGCCTCTCCATGACTCCAGAGCCATCCTTCCTGCTCTGCGTGAAAGCCCCTGCTTAGCCCTCCTGTAGGGTTTATAAAGGAGCAACAGCACCCAGGCCAGCCCAGGGCAACATGGCATCAAGAAGAGCAGGTCTAAAGAACCGGGATGAAGGAACACGTAAAGGAGGAGCTCCTCAGAAAGGAGGAGGAGCACCTGCACGTGTCCAGGAAGCCTTGAGCATGCTCTCCATCACAGCAAAGCCCTTGCTAGAAAGTGCTCTGAATATACCTGGTGCCATGCTGCACCCTTCCGGTCCCCGAGTAGGTCAAAGAGTCTTCAGGAATTCCTGGGCATGAAGCTAGAACATCTGTGTCCTAGGCCCAGCTTCATCACCTCCTTACACATATGATATTAGGCCCAGGGGTCTGCCCTACTGTCTTAGAAAGGGTGATGAAATATAGAAGCAAAGTACGTTGTAAATGATCACGTCACAGATGAGACCCTGCTTTCATTTGGAGAGCTGTGGTGGTGTAGCGGCCAGTACACTAGTGCGGGAGTTTTGGAATTCTTGCTGAAGTTCTAGTTCACATCACTTGGAAGCTCTGCGATGGACTCCTCTGATTTTCTCAACCATCAAATGGAACTAATAAACCCCTCCTCACAGGGATGCTGTGAGGATTTCAGTGACTTGAACGTCGTCAGCTGAAAGTCAATGTGATCTATTAGAGCATGATACATTTTGTGCACATGACAAGCTTAGGAAGTCACATGAATAGGGTGAGAAATAGAAAACTAGCCAATCAAGATCGAGAACATTCACTCTCCCTGCCTCAATCTTCTCTTCTGCAAAGTGGGGATAATAATAGGATACAGTGCATAGGATTGCTGAAACATGTAATATATAGGAAGAGCTCAGAAACCTGCCTGCCTCATGGAATGCTCTTAGTAGAAGTTAGTGATTATTGTTGTTGTTGTTGCTATTTTTATAATATATAAATAATGAGATATCAACTATGAGGTGTTGACACACCTGCCTCCATGTGGACAATGTCAATTAACCATTTCACATCTACTCTCCATCTCAGGGTCCCCGTTAAGGGAGCATGACTCACTTGTCATTTCAGCTCCCTCCCTGAACATGCATCCCAGCCAAAAACTGGCTTTGGTTCTTATACATAACAAGCATTTAAGAGGTAAAATGTTATAATGCCTTTCCTTGGCAAGGAAGGTTTGCTGATTCATACCTCTATGTGAATTAGTAAGGAAGTAGGAAACTGTGAAATAATTGGTTTAATAAAAATTAACTACCTGTGATGTACCCAACCTAGAAATTCCAATGGTCCCTGGAGGAAGGGACAAATGACTACACCCACAGGTTGCTTATAACTGTAGAACAGGGACAGATGCACTTTCTGTGCATCCAAAGATGGAGCCAGGACCTTACTGCAGATGTAAGGAGGCAGATTACAGGTTACTATTAAAAAACACTTCCTACCAAAAGAGCTGCCTGGGAATGAAATAGCCTGATTCAGGAGGATGTGATCAAGAAGAAACCCCTGCTACAGAGGAGAATAATTCATTGGGTAAAGGTCCAAGTTACAATGCGTCTAAGGTCCCTTCTAATTCTAAGATTCCATGACTCTCTAAGTGTATGCCTTATCTAGATAGGAGAGGCGGAAGCCACACTGGCCAGAATTCAGATCATGACTACATGCACAAAAAAACAAAAATGCTCCACAGTTGCCTTTGGCTTGGTACCTCCACTGCACCAGCCAATGGAGGTGGCCTCTTCTTTCCCCTCCGATCTTGAAATCACATTCTCATCTCTCATCCACCACAGGCCAACTGGAACCAACACATTCTATCAGCCGACTTGCTCCGGGTGAGGGTGACTTTGAGGGCCATGGTTATGCTTCCCGGCTCAGCTTGTCACAAACTCATTCATTCAGCAAATGCTGACTGAGCTGGGGACTGCTGATACTGAGCCAGGTAAGAATGGTCCCTGTCTTCAGGAAACCTACGCGACGGTGGAGCTTTCCTAGAAGTCAGTGAGTCTGTAATGAAGGCAGATTAAAGGGTGCAGGGAGCAGGGGTGTCTAACCTACACTGGGAACAGTTCTGGGCTTGCAGGAACTGACTGGGCTGCATTTCCGAGGTCACATAGCAGTTAGCTAGACCAGCGTTGTCCGTTCAAATTTTCTACTATAATGGCAATGTCCTACAATTTACCAACGTGTCAGTTGCTAACCACACGTAGGCTATTGAGCACTTGAAATATAGCTGGTGTGACTGAGGAACTGAAGTCTTAATTTTATTAATAGTAAAACATGGCTGGATTGGACAGGACAGGTAAGGCAAAGGACTAGGGAACATTGTGGACGCCGTAATGTGGAATTAGAAGGGAATGGGCCCGGGAACAAGGCCACTTAAAGCATGATACAGGATCATCAGAGAGAACAGAGAAGGCTCCTTGGACAAGGCTGACAACGAAAGGGTGAACCACAAAACACCAGGGAAGCGAGAAGAAATCTGGAAGATCAGTGTCACTGACACAGGGAGGAGAGAGTCCTCAGGGAGTAGTTAAGAGTGTCAGATGCCACAAGCACTAAAAGGTGACGCCGAATCTGTAATTAGGAGACTGCAGGGTAGAGGGGCAGAGTAAACTTAATGGAGTATTTGGGGGACTCACACTCCTCTGGATTTGGCAATTCAGACCTTCCTCCCTAGATAGCCTGCTCCCTGGAGAAAAAGGGCCCTGTGGCTTTTTAAAACATTTTTTAAATTTTTAAAAATGTTTTGGAGTCACCCATGCCTTTGACAATCTAATGAAAATTTTGCCTTGTCCCCAAAAAATCCACCCACAAATAAAATATTGCATTTCATTTCAGGGGCCTCCTAAAGTTCATCCATGGACCCCCTGGTTTGTTTGTTTCTTTTTTAAATTTAAACTGCTTAGTATTTATTTGCTGAATTCTCCCTGCAGGTATCTAAACTGAAACCAAATTGTCAGCTTCCCAGGAATCCAAACTGAGATAGAAACCTTCAATTCTTCCATCCCCAAGGCCCGGCTAGCCTCCACCGCCCGGTTCATTCACATTTCTGGGCTTATTGTCCTGCTGCCTGTCAATCAACTCCAAACCATTACACAAATTAGCATCTCTAAAGCCCACCTCTGCCTGCAGAAGAGTAACTAGTGTTTCCCAGGGTCCTCAGCCTTGGATACAAAGGGGTCACAAAAGTAGTTACAAAGCTCGGGGAACTGCTTGCCACTCCCCCACAAAGCCAGTGGGCTAAGAGTGGGCTTTGCTTCCCAGCATCTGAGAGCTTGTGGCCCAGGGCCAAAGTGTCGCTTTCCCTTCCCGTTGAAGGCATCGGCTCACAGGCCCATTGTGGCTCGCTCTGCTAGTTCTGGAACACACCTAGGAATAGTTGAGTTAACTGAAGAGTCAAGGCTACATCACAGTTTAGACAGCAGATCTGGTTTGGGCAATTTAACGGAAAGAAGGAATGTGAAATCAACGTGTGGTGTTTTTTTCTTTTTGGGGGGGGAGGAGGGAGGAGCAGGGAGTTGGGTATTTTTTTGTGTTTTGTTTTGTTTCCCCCCCCGCCCCAGGAGAAAAGAGAGAGACCAGGTAGAAACAAGGAAGAGAAAGAAGGAAGGGAGAATCACCTTGTTTCTGTATCTTGGATTCTTAAATCAGTCTTAGTTGTTAAACCTTTACAGAGTAAAACAGTTGCCAAAAATCCACACAAAATACTACCATTAAAACTACTACTAAAATAGTGATAATTATAATAATGGTAATAACAATGGCCTCACATGTTACTGTTCTTAAAGCAATTTCCTCAAAAGTGCCTCCTGGCTAGATGGCTGTGCCCTGGCAGAGCTAAACTGGCGATTCCAGCAAGCTTACACTTGGCTACTGTTCCTGAAAGCCTGAGTAAGCCAGCAAACGTCCCCCCTAACCCATGGCAAACAAACTCACACATTAATTCCAGAATGCTGTCTGTTACAACTCACAGCGAGTCAATGCTGGATGGGGCTCCCCAGAAGGCGCTGGCTGTTTTAAGCTGCAGGAAGCGCGATATGGCCCTTTAGACTTCACAGACACCCTCTCCAAGTACAAACACACACTCACACACACATACACACACCCCCTCCACTGCATCAAGCAGGCGGCACGGTGTGTGCCGTCAGAAGCTGTGTGGGAAATGTGCAATCACACCTCGCTTTCAGAGGCAGTGAAATCTCTTTTGGTTTGGGAACTGCGACAGTTTGCATGTTAAGGGGGTACAGGAGGCTCCCGAGCATCCATGTGGAGTTTGGTGTTCTGGCACAGTTCACCTAGTTCCCGTTTTGCCAGATCCTTTCTGGAGCCTCCCACTGCCACCTCCTGCAACCCCTGCACAGCATAGGGAAGACCCTCAATGGAGCAGAACATAAATCTGCAGTTCTTGTTAGTTTTCTCAAAGATACTATGTGAGTTTGTTTAATATTTGGTAGTTTGCACAGATTATTAATATTTTTTTAATCCCATTTGATTCTCCCAGAGATACTGGGAGAAATCCCCCAAAAAAAAGAATTATTGAACCTATTTTGCAGGGAAGGAGAGTGAAGTGCAAAGAGGTCAAGTGATTTGCTAATGGTCAATGTGGTAGAACGGTTGAAGGAAAAATTATTCTGACACTTACATAAAAAACAGTAAGAACAATTTTATTCAAGACTATTGCAACAGGGGAGAGAGATTGGATTCAATTCCAAATACAGCAAAGACAGCGAGGGACTTATAACCAAAGAGCAGAGTGAGGGGGCCAGTGGATGAAAAATTACTAAGAGGACACATCAAGGGTAGGAGAATTCTTGTTAAAGACAGGCCGGGCACTTAAATATCAAAGGCGAGGGATAAAGCTCTTGATCAGATATCAGGGTAGGAGATTCTCACTAAACTGATTTAGCAGAATTCTTGCTAAAATTTCGCTATACAGAGACAGACACAGAAAGCCAAGGAGGAGACCTAGTCACAAAGAAGGTTTGGAAGAACCTGACTAAAGTTTGGTCAGAGTGATAGTCTTTATCATAAGTGCCAGGGTTGAGACCAAAGTCCAGGCCCCAAGGCTGGGGGCTTCCTCCAATAATCATAGTCTAAACCATAGTCTATTCCTAAGTTTATCAGTAACTTTATAGCATAGAAAGTTACACACAGAATTCCATATAGCATTTCATTCTTCTCTTTGAATTAATACTAAGACTATGTCATGTTTTCTATTTATTTATGACAAATCTTGATTGTCCTTCCAAACCTAAGAACTAAGGAACTGTTCGTTATAAATAAGTATTTATGTTAAGATAAAACTGATTGATAAAATACCTTAGGGGAACTGATGGTGGTGTCATATTTTGGCCTCAGGTTTCAGTTCAGTTGTTGAATTCTTGTCACCTTGAGTGATTTTCTTAATGTGAACAGGGAAATGGTACAGCCCAGCAGGGTCCAGAGTCACGTGCTTGGGGTAGAGCCCAGCTCTGCCACTTACTAGCTGAGTGACTTGGACAAGATCCCTAACCACTCTTAGCTTCACTTTCCTCATTTACAAGTGGGAATCAGTAGTACTCTGTCCTCTGTCATGAGGGTTGAAATATTCTACTTCAGGCACATAGCACAGTGCCTTTCAAATGGTCAGTGTTCCAGAGCTATCAGCTAGTATGACCTCAGTGTCCTTACCCGTAAAATGGCAATAATAGCATGTCTGTCATGGAGTTGTTATGATGGATGTTGCAGATGTGTTTTGTAGCCTTTGAGCAAGTCAAGTATGATATGATTAATATGTACTAAGTGCCCAGGGGTAGGATTGAACTGGTTGTTTGATCTGGGAATACTAGTATATTCCCGGGGCCTTGAGGGTCTCCATCCCTGCTGCCCTCCAAGTCATGTGCGGAGAGTGTAGGGAGAGGGGAGAGCAAATTTTGGGTCTGGGCAGAGCAGCATGGGTGGTGGGTTCAGATTGCTTTCAGATGGCAGGAGTTAAGACGATGCTGTCTGTGTGGAGGTCCAGACACAGACAGAAGCACTCCAGGCAGGGGTGCACCTTTATGGTCAGACCACAGCTGGAAGAATGAGGCCACTGGGGGCTCAGAAAGGCCCCTCACTGCTCCCCTGGGACTGGGAGATGATTAGGTTAAGCCATATGAAATTGCCAATCGTCCAACTGCTTTTGACCTGCAATACCAGCAACTTCTTATGATTCAGCCTAATTTTAACTTCTTTGTGAGTTCCGTTGCCTGTTCCACTTTCTTTACATCATGGGTCAATGATTCTCTGGTTCAGTCTTTCATTCCACAAAAATTCACCATTTTCTGATGTGTGAGCTGCTGTACATGGAGTTAAGGGACTAACAAGTCTCCCTCTGTCCCTGCTGCCTGAATTCTAGACCAATTGAAAGAGCTGTGGAGTCAGGAAGGTAAGATTGAAATGTTGGCTTTATTACTGATGAGAGTGGTTCTGGAAGCTGTGGGGACACAGGGTGATGATGGGCTTCCTAATACTGAAACCCTGGATTGGGCAGATGACCCAGTCAGTCACAAGGACAGCTGGAAAACTGTCACTCTGGCCTTTACTGCTAGGGCTGCCCATGGGCAGGTGCTCTGCTGAGACAGCTCCCAAAAACGAAGCTGGGAGGCAAGAACACTTTAAACCGGGTTTCTTTCCAAGCTCACCAGTGTACCACCCTCTGCCCTGGGGGCAAAGTGAGGAACCTCAATTCAGGGCCAGAGTACAGCTTGCCATCCTTCCCCGTGGAAACAAAGCCGGAGAAAAGAGGTTCCCCAACAAATAACAAGAGCTGCAAAAACCAGAACAAACAGCCAAACCCACACCTCACCCCTGCCCCCCCGCCAATTTCTAAAGGTCTGCACATGTGCGGGAGACTTAATTAAAGGAAATGGGTTTATAGCTCAGCAAAGCTATAACAAATTATAATTCATTATTAGAAATCTTTTTTTAATAGACTGTCACTTCCACTGTCCCTTTTCCCCTCCTCTCCCTCTCCTGAGCCCTCCTTCTCTTCTCTGTCCTTTACCTCTCAGAAACATCCCCACTCCCTTTCTCCCATTTTATCATATAGAACATTATGGTTGTTTTCACCTTCTACCACTCCCTCCCCTACAATTTCAACTGAGATATTTCTTTGCGTTCTCCTTCTGTTTTCAGAGGATATACTTCTTTCTGTCACATAGAAGATGCTAATTTAAGAGTACATAAATAATTCTTCTAAGTCCTGAAAACTGCAAAACTTACTATCCCCTACCTTCCCTGCCACAAAACAAAATCCTAAAATATAATTCCCAACTATGCCTATATTTGGCAGGTGTGGGATTCCTGTCCCCCGCCCCCCCCGCCACCAAATATCTTTTTCAACGTATAAATATTTTAAGCACTAACCCCAGCGAAGTTTAGTGTTCAAAAACACGGTACTGCAACGTCGATTCTCCAAAATTAATGTTAATACATTAGGGTTTATAATGTAGGCATAAGTTGGTTGCAACCCAAATCATAGATTTCTATTTCCCCTCATCCCCTTAAGATAAGAAAAAAATGAGGGAAAGTTATAAAATTAAGAGAAATCTCCTCAAAGACTCTCTCCTTAAAGAAAGAGGTCCTTTCTAGTAATCAGCTTTCAGGAATTGTGGCTTCTTTCCCAATGATTAATCATACACATGACAAATCTGGGGAGAAATGCAAATTTAAGGAAAAGTACATTTTGATACAATTCTAAAAACATATTTCTAACATGGGATCAATAACGCAACTCTACCCAATGAGCATCTCTAATCTTAAGTATCAGGATAATAAAATGTGGAACTCAGGGATACTTTAGACACCATCAAGTGCCCCTTCCCTGTGAAGACCTGTTCAAAGGGCTCACCCACGGCCTCTCATGGAGGGAGGGCAGAGCAGGGACCAGAAGCTGGGTCTCAGCTCCTAGACCTGTGCCTTCCCTTTTTCATGCCTGTTGTCAGGGCCTACTTTAAAAACCACCAACACATCAGAGCAGAAATTGGGGTTTTCATCTTCACTTATGGCCTGTGGTAATGAAATTCTAATCAATACTCAAAGGACACTTAGAAATAAAACTATAAAGTATTTGAAGCAGATGGACTTGGAATCTTTACAACATTGCTCCCCGAGAAACCCTGCTCTCTCCTCTCTGGAGATGGCCACAGAGTTGCGCGTCCTTCCAGCGGCCTGACCAGCCCACCCCTCTCAGTGCCTAACCGTATTCACCCCTGCTCTAGGGAAGCATGGCTTCCACTTCTCCGGCGAGCTTTTCATACTTGCTTAATGAAGAGGACCACCTCCAGGCTCCTGATAGCTGCTCCTGGGTCAGACCGGGGCTATTTCTGACCCTTGCTCTGGAGATAATCTGCTTCCTTAACTCCTTATTGGATCATGCAAAAGAAAAGGACGATAGAGTACACATGATGCACACTTCGTTAGTTCTTTTAATTGATGTGTCCAATTCCAATACCCTTAAAGTCAATTTTGACTTAATCTTTGAACTCATTCGTACATTTGTTCTCAGAAATACAACACAGATGGAGCAGAAATGAGACCCAATGGCTACATTACATGCATATTCTGCTAAAAATCTAAGTGATCCAAATGCCATCAGACACATCGCATTCAACTTTGGATTCAGGGTCAGAGGTTGTTTTTCTCATGCTAGAAGAGGAGACCTAAAGGCAGAGTGAGGAGGGCATGTTGTCTGAGGTAACTCCCACAGAGGGGAAGCAGAAAAGCCTGTGTTGGAAGCCTGGAGTTCCGGTCCCCATCTAGGACTCGAGCAAAGAGAATTCTCATTCCTACCTGGTGTTCCCAGACACTGGCTCTGCTGTAGTCATGATGTGGGGAGGAGGGGTAAGGGGATGAAGGAGGATGTCACAGAGAGTTGTCAAAAGGATACGGAGTTATACTTTGGGAACAAACACCTTGACTTTGCTGAGGCATAAACTTCACAGCAGGAAACCATTATTTCAGTGACAAAGCTTTGTTCAGTTGACATTATCTCCTAATTATCTGCATAAGAATGCATTTGTCAAGTTTCGGGAGATGGGATTGATAACAATAAACCTGCATTTCTGCACAATATTTGAATTCCAAAGGCAGAAGCATAACACACAAGAAAAGCACTGTAGGCGTCTTGTCTTGGATGCTGCTGGCTGTGCACCGAATCCAACCCTGTAACTATAAGAAAGCTTGTGACCTGCCCAGTCATGCCCAGCTACCAGGTTGTGTCAGAGTTCTGGGGCCACTAGGCTAAGGCTAGATTCCTGGGATGTGTGGGCCAAATGTTTCACATCTTGGGAAGACACTCTTCGTTGCCCCCTCCATGAGCACATAGCTGGTCAGACTCTCCTGACTATGTGTGCTGCCACGCTCTGGAGTGTGGGTGATAATCATGGAGTATTGACTCTAAGCCCCTTCCTAGTCTACGACAGCAAGACACAAAAATCCCAGCTCCTTCCTACCCATCCTCTCCCTCTTTCCCCCCAAGTACAAACAGCTCTGGCTTCTCCCTAAACAGCCACAGTGATGTTCTGTTCATGACACTGAGGCTGCCTCTCCTGCAGTATATTGGCCAGGGCAAGAACTAATTGTGATCAGAAACATGGAAGAGCTGCTGGGCTTGGATGACCTGACCACTGTGTGAACCCAGCTCCTTCTAGAACTTCCTAAAACATCTTTAATTCATTTATTCTGCCAGGGAATTTAGAATATGTTCCTCAAGGGGCTGGACAACATATATTTCAGAGTGTCCATGCAAAGGACATCAAGGCTAACATGCACACTCTGCTTTGGTAATCTGCTCTGGCATTGCAGGGTTTCCAGGCTGGGTTTTCAGGTTAGTGTCCCAACATGGCCCTCATTACTGGGAGCCAAGGACAGAACCTTAGAGATCAACAGCATTTAAAGGATAGGCTGGCGGCAAGGAATCCCTAAAAGACATGGGAGAGGAACATACATGTCTGCCTACACCTGCTCCTCCATGCCTGGGTCAGAGAGAGCATCCTAGGGAACCAGGAAGCTGTCTGTAACAGGTTGTTGCAGAATGGTCTCCAGCTTGTTTACACCGCCCTGTACCCACACCCTTGGGTAGATCCCTCCCACTCTGACATGAGGCTTGCCAATGTGATTGCATTAGCCAAAGACACTAATATGATAGCGACAGGGACCTGAAAAGCATTTATATTTGGAGGCCTGTGACTGCTACTGTGACAAGACGCCCTGGCTAGCCTGCTAGATGATGGGAGGCACAGGGCCTATCTTCCCCTGCTGACAGTCTGCCGACCCCCAGACATGTGAGTGAGGCCATCCTAGATCATTGGGCTAAAGCCAACCCACCCACGGACTGTAGCTATATGGGTGAGCTCAGCGGGGATCAATCTAACAGCCCAAACCAGAAGAACCACACTGAGTGGTTTGGTTTGTGTCCATAGATAATAATTATTATACTAACCAAGATAAATTGAGATTAGGGATCCCAAGTAAGACGGCTAATTTTATGTGTTAACTTTCCTGGGCCACAGGGTGCCCAGAAATGCGGTCAAACATTATTTGGGGTGCGTCTGTGAGGGTGTTTCTAGATGAGACTAATGTTGGAGTTGGTAGACTGAGTAGGCAGGTTGCCCTCCCTGATGTGGATGGGCCTCATCCAATCAACTGAAGAACTCAAACACAGCAAAAGAGCTAAGGAAGAAGGAACCCTTTCCTGTGAACTGGTGTTCTCTGCTCAGGGCTGCTCCTCTCTCCAGCTCTCCCTAGCAAGCACAGCTCTTCGCCTGCCCCTGAGATGTCTGAGACAGTCTGCAGGTGGGACTGGAGCCTTCCTTTGTTCTAATTGCAATCAGCAGTGACGTTCCACTCCCTGGTGCCACCCATTAGCGCCTCTGCTCCTTCTCCTCCGCTGTGGGAGTGGAGTCATCACCGTGGAAATGCAGTCCCTGGGCTGTGGAGGAGGAAGGACGAAAGGAGGAAGGTTAGGTCTGATTGATGTTGCATAGGGGCCATTCTTTTTCCTCTTTTTCTTCCCCCACGGAACTGAATCCAAAATAAATGAACAGGCTCACCCATTCCTGAGTTTTAATGGAACTAATTATCTGACTGCAGAGTCCCAACTCTGTGACTGCTTCCATTCTGGCTGGTGTTAGATTGCATTACTATTTTCATTTGTTTTCATTATTATTAGCTTTTAGCAATGAAATGGAGTTAAAATTATTACAGTTTGTAACATGCTTTTTGTACTAATAATTCAAGTACTTTCGAGTAGGAGCTGAGAGCATTAATTTGTCAATCATTCCTGCTTTGTATCTAGTCCTACTTTAAATAGACTAAACAAAAGAAATGAACACTATATATTTCCCCAAGGGATAGAACTTGTAAACATTCAGATACGTTAGACTTCCATGAAATTATAAACCGTAATTCCAAGGTATATTGCACAAATAATAGGGTATTTCCAAATCAGTGCAGCTGACATACAAAAGCTTCTGCTCTGGTTCAGATAATAACAAGGGGCAGCCATCTGTGCTCAGAGTCTACTAACCTAGTCAGGAACCAAGGTGAAGGTGAATAAATGCAAACATTTTTGGAGGTTGAGCAGAAGGTCCTCAAGAAGTCTGAGTCAGGGATGTACGCAGTAAGGAAAATGAGAGCCTTTCCCAGCTTCTACGCCCACTTAGTCGGAAGCAGCATTTCAAAAACAACAACATGAGGGTAGCCTGAACTACCACCAAGAAATGCCACATTAATTCTCCCAGGAGTGTTTACAACAAAGAGAAAGGGAAGCAAGATCCAGAGCTAGAAATAAACGTGGTGTTGTAACTGCATATAAATGCGGAACGACCTCGCTATTAAATGTGATAAAAAAGATCAGCTTGCATGAGTGGAAAGCCTGGGTTACAGGATGCTTTTTAAATCAAGAAATGATGTCTTATTACCTTAAAATACATACAGCACTTGATCGGATTAGGACAATGTTAGTCCTCTAGGATCGACTTCAATGAACAGGAATGATTTGTAATTATCAAATCAATTGTCTCATGGAACTAGGTCTTTGGGTAGTCTTGAAAGGAGTTTATTCTCTTAACTAGATTAAGAGGATAAATCTGAAAATCTTGCTCATTTTTGTGAAAGGTTTTTTCCCCCTTCAAGGAAAGGAAATCTAGAGCTCAGCTCCATTGTCAATGGTTACAGGTCCTGGATCGAAGGAAAAGAACAGCATGGGGCCTTAGGTGGCCTCTTCCGGTCCCAACATCATCTGGGAAGAATGTGGCATTAGTGAGAGAGCGGAAATACCCCGTTTCTACACGGCTCTCTTCTAATTGTTACGTCTGTTTTTCATCCTGCCGGAAAAAGCCAGAATGTTAAACTCAGCTCCTAAAATGAAACACCACCAAGAAAATACAGGAATTGGTACGTTACTGGGTTTCCCTCCCACTACTTAAGACTGTGATTTGGATAATCTGATATTTCTGACAAGAATATATTTTGTCATTAGTAAGAGGCTGCACTGTACCTGTTCACTAAACCAGGGAGGTTTTTCAAGTTTGGGTTTTCTTTGGCAGAAGAGACCTTGGGAATTGACCAACCTGTTAGTCCTGTTGACTCTTCGAGTCCCCTCCACACGCCCTACTCCCCCACCCCCACCTCTCAGGCTGCTCACAGAATAACTTTTGACTGTGGCCTTTAACAATATGATAATTTATTTAAAACAGATACAGTCCTGAAAGTGACCCACTTAAAATTATTAGAGATACTGTGTTTATTTTTGCTGTCCATAAAACAGAAAATGGTTTATGAATATGCAAACCGATCTGATGTAATTAGCATGATTGGCTCCTACCGCACTCCGTTTTATGTGGTTAGAAGAGTAGATGCAGAAACTAATGAGGTCATGTTAATGTGCCTGTGAAGAGAGCTTCAGCTGTCAGAACAAGGAAGGCGAATGTCTGGGAGAATCTTTGCTTTGCCATGAAATCACCAAAAGCAGGCATGCATGGGGTGAGCCCCTGCCTGCGTGCGAGGGGACCACCAGGTCCGGAAGCCACTTTGCCTCCTGCACGTGAGGAGTCAAGACGAGGAATAAAGATCTATGTCCATTGGGAGCAATGATTAATGCAGTATTTAATTATCTAGAAAGTCCTCAACAAGTGCTAATAACCGAAACTCCTCCAGCAGTCAGCACATGCCACATGCACCCATTAGCCATGCTAACACCCTATCCCCTGGCCCTTCTTAATTAAAATAAGAGGCAACCATGTTAATTGTGCACCGACCACCACTTGGGATTAATCTGCCCTGACCGTCGGGCCCGCTAACCCAAGAAAGCAGGTTTCTCATTCAGGCATGAGGCTTCCACAAAAAACACCCCTTCCTCCCCCCAGCACTGCCATCCACCTGGGAATCCAGGCCCCCCTCTGGGGGAGGGGAAGAGAAGGGAGGCTGGCAAGGAATGGGCAGGGCAGCTTTTTAATCAGAATGCTGGAAGGCATGTCACAGAAAGCTTCTTAGATACTGAACAGGACACACCAATGGCTCTTCCCCCTATGTTTCCTCTAAAGCACAAACACACAAACTTGAAAACCTTATTTTCAATTTCTGCCGGCTCCTCTATAGTTCTAAAAATACACCTTGCCTCTTTGTGCCCCCTCCTACCAACACACACACACACACACACACACACACACACACACACACTCTTTGTGCGGGGTGGGGGGGATAGGGGGGCGCGGGTGTGTGTGTGTGTTGTTGAAACAAAGAACATTTTGAGAGTTTCAATGTTAAAGGGGGAGGGAAGACAGCAGTTAAAAGTGAAAATTGAGGTTTTGGTGCTAATCAAAGACTCAGCCAAGTTCATGTAAAGGGATCTCACTGGAATGACACTGAATTGGATCATTCTAAAGACACAGGCTAAAAGAAAGGGAAATTGGTCTTCCTCAGCCTACACCTGGCAGCAACCGTGACTCCCGCATTTGGCCTGTAACTAGTGGCCTCCTCGGTTACAAGATCTCAAAGAGAAGTTTTCTTGAGTGCCTACTATGTACCTGGAACTTTTCTGGGTCTTATGGAGTAGGGATTTTTATCCCTGTTATACAGATGAGGAAGCTGAGGCTTAGAGAGGGTAAATAACTTGTCATCTCCTATGAGCCAGTAAATGGCAGAGGCAGGCTCCATACCCAGGTCTGTCTTATTTAACAGTCCATGGCATCTTTTTCTATAACATCTTACGATATGCGATCAGCGGCGGGAGATAGGTGTGGGTCTCCCCTGTGATACCTTAAGTTTGGCTTCTTTATTTATTTTAATTTTTATTTTTATCCTCACCTGAGGACATGCTTATTGATTTTAGAGTAAGGGGAAGGGAGGAAGAGAGAGAGGGAGAGAAACATCAATGTGAGAGAGAAAAATCAATTGGTTGCCTCTTGCTGCACCCCACTCGGGGATGAACCCACAACCTAGTTGTGTGCCCTGACCGGGAATCAAACTGGCGACCTTTTGGTTTATAGGACAACATTCAACCAACTGAGCCACACGGGCCAGGGCAAGGTTGGCGTGTTTAAGGAAAAGGATAGCATTTAGCAAAAATAGTTCTACAGCCTTGAAAACTGGTTAGAATTTAATAGTGGGAAATGACAGCTTAGCTCACCCAGGAACCCATGGGAAAGGGACTCACAGGAAAAATGGAAACAGGGTCTTCTTCAGCCTGGAACCCCAACACTCTCAACTCTGGCTTCCTGCATCTTGGTCACGTGGAACTCACTTGCCACTTCCCAGATGCGTCAGGGACCTTCCTATCCCCATGTCTTTGCCATGGTGTTCCCTCTGCCGGACTTCCCTCCATGCACAGCACCCTATCCCACTTCTCTACGTAGCCATCGGCTTCATCCTCAAGGCCGAGGTGGAATTTCCCTTTCTCTATGGGATTACACTGAGACAGGCAAGCAGGGATTACACTGAACCTACCTCTGTTTTTACACCATTACACTAGATTATAACTGTTTGTTCTTATATTCATATTCTTGGCCAGAATGTAAGTCCTTCAATAGAAGGGACTTGAATGGGTGTCTGTAGCACTTAGCCAGTGCTCAGCACATAGAAGTTACTATATAAATGTTTGTTGAATGCGTGAATCAATGGATGAATAAAGGATTAAGTAAACGTTTAAGAAGAACAATATGCTTTTCTTTGGCATTTCCACAGCTTTGATGACGTCATTTCTTCCCTTTGCACACAGAGAGCCCCACACCTGGGCAGGGTGTGGTTCCCCTCCATGAAAACAGAGGTGTGACTGCAGAGGGGTCAAAGGTCCCATCCTCACCCACAACCTCTCACCCACAAAACTGCCTCATGCCTCAGTTTTCATCCTGATTTCAGGGTACCACATACCACTCTCTCATAAATATTTATCAAATATTTAATTGTAATTTTACTTCTAGCTAGGTGATTCTTTGGGTAATAGCTAGAACCCACCCTCACCACTGGGGTCCACAAGGGCAGGTTTTATTATTAGCTTTTCTTTAATCACCTTTGTACTTCCCATACCTAGCCCAGTGCCTGGTACAGAGCAGGTGCTCCACACCTGTGTACTGAGCCTCAGTCTTGCCATCTCTTCCAGCCCTGCCGTTCTGTGATGCTGTGACGGCCCCGCATTCAGGGTCACTTCTGGGAAGGAACATTTTAGGTCTTTAGGAGGCATAGGTTAAAATTCAAATCTATGACCCGAGCAAGAGTACACTAACACAATAGCAAAGGGCGGCATAGCAGATGGGCCAGCTGTCACTGAGCAGGGCCTGGACAAAGGCAAAGAGGTGGTGGCAGCTGGGAGTGCAGGTGAGTCAGGGAAGGACCCCAGGGGAGGGGCAGGGTCTAGGCGTAGCTGTCAGGTCCCAGACAACAGGACTGTGACACAACAGAGAAAGAGGAGGAAGAGGAAAGAAGGAAGGACACTGTCTGCATTTCCTGGGGCTCCTGTAACAGAGTACTATGAACTGAGGGTCTGAAAACAACCGGAATGTATTGTCTCACATTTCTGGAGGCAAGAGGATCCTCTCTTGCCTCTCCAGCTTCTGTTAGGCCCACCGTTCCCTGGCTTGCGGTGGCCTAACTCCAATCTCTGCCTTCATCTCCCTATGGCTAACTTTCTTCCCTGTCTTCACATCACCCTCCCTCTGGAAGTTCTGTTTCTTCACCTCTTCTTATAAGGACACCCTGTTCCACTATGACTTCATCTTAACTTGGCTACACCTGCAAAGACCCTTTTTCCAAATAAGGCCACAATTACAAGCACCAGTACCAGGGGTTAGGATTTGAACATATCTTTTTGGGGGGAAAGGGGCACAATTCAATCAATCATTAATAGACATTAAAAGCATAGCCTTCGCTCAGCAAACCTCCACTACTATGTGCAGGTCTCTAAGGAGAAATAATGAATCAGATGTAAATACTAAGTACAGAAAAGAGACATCCTCAGGGACGCTCGATGCTTTGAGGGTTCGAAGAAGGCAATGTCAGTTGCAGGAACCTGGAAAAACTTCACAGAAGTGGTTGGGTTTAGGATCAACATTGAAGGGTGGCTCAGGGTTCAACAGGTGGCTCTGGGAAAACAAAGACGGCCAAGGACAAGGGACCAGCACAGGCAAAACATGCAGCACAGAATGTTGTGCTCTGCCTGGTGGCAACTTAAGCTTTATAAGCAGGGAGTAGCGTGATTTGATTTTGGTTTTAGCAAAAATCCCAACCAACTTAGTAGGCCATTAAAGGCCCTGCTGCATCTGGTCTCTGTCTAACTTCTAGTCCAGCATGAAGTCCTCTCTATCTGGGGTCCTGGAGGCAGCCGACTTGCTGGATCCATGCTGCCAGGTACTTGCTGCGTAAAATCTCCTTCCCACCTCATCGTCAGGCAAATGCCCGCTTGCCTTTTATAGCTCAGCTCTGGCATCACTAGTTTGGTTTGTTGTGACTTGCTTTATGCTTCCAAAGCAGCATCAACTCCCCTCACTACGGTTATAGCACAAAAGACACCTTGCTGTCACCGTCTGTCACAGCCTGTCTCCTCCACCAGACCAGGGGCTTCTGGAGCTTAGGATTGGGGTCTCATTCACTTCCGTGTCACCAGTAACCAATTCTGTGTCTGACACATGGTTGGATTCAATAAATGTCACTGCCCACGATGTGAGGAAGGATTAGAGGAGATGAAACCAGAACCAGGAAGACATAGTGAAGTGACTCTCACAATAGTCTTAGCAAGAAAAATGGTAAGTCGTGGACTACTGCTAAGGCAGTGTTGGGGCAGAAGGGAAAAGACAGACTTTCCCACACAGCAATATTTTTGCCAATACATCCTCTAGGGCAAGAGAAATAAAGGAAAGAATAAACAAACGGGACTACATCAAATTAAAAAATCCTCTGCACAGCTAAAGAAAACATCATCAAAATGAAAAGGGAACCAACCATATGGGAAAACATATTTGCCAATGATACCTTGGACAAGGGTTTGATCTCCAAAATCTATAAAGAACTCATACAACTCAATGCTGGAAAGACAAACAATCCGATTAAAAAAATGGGCAAAGGACCTGAACAGACATTTCTCCAAGGAGGACATACAGAGGACCCATAGGCATTTAAAAGGATGCTCAACATCACTAGCCATCAGAGAGATGCAAATTAAAACCACAATGAGATATCACCTCACACCTGTCAGAACGGCCATCATAAACAAATCAATGAGCAGCAAGTGCTAGCGAGGATGTGGAGAAAAGGGAAGGAACCCTAGTGCACTGTTGGTGGGAATGCAGACTGGTGCAGCCACTGTGGAAAGGAGTATGGAGTTTCCTCAAAAAACTAAAAATGAAACTGCCTTTTGACCCAGTGACTCCACTGCTAGGATTATACCCTAAGAAACCTGAAACAATAATTCAAAAGAACCTATGCACTCTTATGTTCATAGTAGTGTTATTTACAAAGTGCTGGAAGTAGCCTAAGTGCCCATCAGTAAATGAGTGGATCAAAAAACTGGTACATTTATGCAATGGAATACTACTACACAGCGGAAGGAAAGAAGGCGCTCCTACCTTTTGTGACAGCATGGATGGAACTAGAGAGCATTTTGTTAAGTGAAATAAGCCAGGCGATGAAAGACAAATACCATATGATCTCACCTAGAACAGGAACCTAATGAACAAAACAAACAAGTGAGTGAAATAGAACCAGAAGCATGGAAACAAGGAACAAACTGACAGGGACCAGAAGGGAGGGAAGAGGGAGATAAGGGAGGAAAAAAGGGGGAGGGCCTAGTTAAAGAACAAGTGTAAATGACCCATTGATATGGACAACAAGGTGAGGACTGACTGTGGTAGGGGGCAGGGCAAGGGAGAGGAATGGGGGAAAATTGGGACAACTGTAATAGAACAACAATAAAAAAAATAAAATCTAAAATAAAGACAGACTTCTCCAAGCCTGGAAAAATAGACTTCATGATTTGGCCTCCCACACCTGGACCATTGCTTTTTAAAGTCCCAGGGACTCAGCATGACCTGAACTTGTCTGCCCTGGTTCTGGGCAGGAAGCACAAAGGCGGAGCCCTGAGCCTGAGGCTGGTTGGGGCACTGATGGAATTGGGTACAATCCTAGTCAAGGCCCCATGGTAGTTCTCTGTAGCTAGCAATAGGCCACCCCTTAAAGTCTCCTCTACAGCCCAAGAAGGGCCCTGCTACCTCCAGTTGGCCAAGAGTGGCTCCCAGTGCCCAGGAACTAGCCCAGTCAAGCTCTCCCTTCAGGTTCTATTTAAGGGAGAAGTTAGAGCTGTGCTCAAACCTCTTGATAATTAGCCCCACGAAGACAGCTAGGAGACCAGCAAGCACCTGGAAAGCAAGAGTTCTCCATTCAGTAACACCCCAAGTAGACCAGACTCGGACAAAAGCTAGTGCCTCCCACCTTCTCCCTCCTTCCACATCTCTGACACCTTTCAGGCTGGCCCAGCCTCTCATGCCTTTTGGAGAACAAGAGCCTCCCACAAAGTATCACCATTTTACCTACTGAAAAACAAGCCAGCTCTGTTGCACACAGCATGTGAGGGACCTGGGCGCAGAAGGCTGGCTCTGCATCGGCTGCTGTAGGAGCCGTTTCAGCACTGCCTCCTACAGAGCTCCAGAGAGTGGCCCACGCCAACCCCACCAGCCGGAGTGGAGGGACCCTGTGCTCAAACACACATCACAGATGTGGCGACTGCAATGACTCAAAGGAAACAAGAAGGAGGGAAAGAGGTTAATGAGAATCTATTGTTTCAATCTGCAGTCACTCACCTGAACACAGTCCCTCTTCCCACTGGGAAAGCCCAACTGGGGAAGGGAGTCATGGAATAAAATCAAATGATTGACCCTGCAACTCCATTGCATGTTTCTCTCCTCTCTTTCTCTCCCCCACCCCCGACCCCCTCTCTCCCTCATTTTTCTCTCTTTCTCTTTCCTTCTGTCCCCTTTCCTCCTTCCCTCCCTTCCTTCTGCTGTCTGACTCAATCACCCTCATATTCTGTTGCCATTGGCTTCAATTTTGGACTCCCTATTTTCTCTGTTTGCAAAAGTTAGTTTCGTATCAATTGCAGGCAGGGTTTCAGACAAGAAGCCAAACAAATTGAAATGGGCCTTTCCATTCTGACCATGCTATAGAGTCTGTCCTTTGTCCTCACTGTTTTAGGGTGGGAGAAGAAAGATAATTAGAAGATGGGGGCAGGGGGGAGTGTCTTGCTCTCCACACCCTCAAAAGCCAGAGAGGAGGCTCCATTTGGCTGCATGGATATGAATACAAAACCTTCCACAGACATAGGACACACCCTTCAGCAAACGTTATCTAAGTGCTTACTATGTGCCACTCACCTTCCCACTTGTACACCTTCCAGTTCACTTTCACATCTCATTTCTTTTCCATCTCACAATGATTATCCTAACGTCCTGCATTAAGAGACTGGAACCCAGAGAAGCCACAAAGCAGAGCCGGGCAAGAACCCAGGCCTCCCAACTCCCAATCCAGGGCTCCTTCTCCTGTACCAGCCACAGAACATCGGTCTTTAAGTCACCAAGTACAACAGTTCTCAAAACCCAGCACATTGAACTGGGCTCTGTAATTCAAAACAAAGTCATTGCCCTTTGAGAAGGCCAGAAAGAACCTAAAGGGCAGTGACTTCATATCAAGGAAAGGAAGAGTAGGGGACAGTCTGAAATGGCCCCTACTCAGCATGGTCAGAGGGTTCAGAAGGGGCAGGATCCAAATCCACAGTCACTAAGGGGACTTAGTAAAAGGCTATACTCAGCCATCCTTAGGTACTTGAATTAGGGGTTCCCTTGAACATTTAGAAGAGTCAGTATAGAAACAACATAGAAGAAGTGGTTACCAAGTGGGGAAGAGGGGGTAGGAGAAGTATTAAATGGGTAAAGAGGGTCAAATATATGGTAACAGAAGAAAACTAGACTTCGGGTGGTACGCACACAATAGAATGTATAGAGGTTGGATTATAATTTGTACGCCTGAAAATTATATATTGTTATTAACCAGTGTTATCCCCAATAAATTTAATTCTTTGGAAAAGAAACAATGTAGAAATTGTTACCCTATGCAGTGGATGTCAGCTTTTGTAATTCATTACTCTAAGGGGTCATGCTAAAGATATACACATGAAGAAAAAGGAAACCGAAGATATCAAATAATACCATCTCCTTCAATGCTAAAATTTGTCCAAATGATTTAGATGAAGTTGTGGGTAGCAACTTGCAAAATGATCTAGAATATTCTGAGAACATCCTTAACCTTTGAGGTTGACAACTGGCCAGATAGTTATGCCCTTTAGTATAACATCCCCCAGTGTCCTAATCAATGACATAACTCTGAGCCTAATGATCCAGGAAGGCATCGCTGGCATTCTTAACCCACTCACTTCACAAACACCCACTGACCACTTTTGTGCCAGGCCCTGAGCTAAGTGCCAGGGATACAATGGAGGCCTAAGCAGACACAGTTCCTGCCCTCAGCCCCTCAACCTGCAGCAAAGTGAGGGATACAGACAATACAATTATAATGCAAAGCGGTCAGTGTTGCCATGGGAGATAAAGATGCTATGAGAGCCCTGCGTGGGGCCTCCCACCAAGCTTAGATGATCCAGGAAGGCTTCTTGGAGTGGGTGATTACTAAGCTGAGTACTAGAGGAAAAACAGGAGTTATCCAAGTAAAATAGTCAAAGGATAGAGATGGGCTGACCATGGAGGACAGTGGGAAGGTTGAATTCCAAGTAGAGGAAGCAGCTTTTTCTTTTTTAAAGATTTTATTTATTTATTTTCAGAGACAGGGGAATGGAGGGAGAAAGAGAGGAAGAGAAACATCACTGTGTGGTTGCCTCTCAAGTGCCCCCTAACTGGGGACCTGGCCTGCAACCCAGGCATGTGCCCTGACTGGGAATTGAACCAGCAACCCTTTGGTTTGCCGGCCAGCACTCAATCCACTGAGCCACTCCAGCCAGGGAAGAAGAAGCAGCTTATACAGAGGACAGGAATCCAGTGAAGGGATAAGACCCATGAGAAACTCAAGTAGCTCAAACCGCTGCTAAGTCAATTACAAGAGGAAGAGAGAAGGGTTTTAAGGGAGATGAGGTTGGAGAGGCAGGTAGGAGCCAGGCCATGATTAGTCGTATATAAAATGTTCAGGTGTATGAACCTGAATGTGAAAGCAGAGCCCTAACCAAGCCAGAGCGCATCTTTTGGAGGATACAATTCAGCTTGGAATCTGTCCCTAAATGCCCCCTGGAGGCCCAATAAAAAAAAAAAAACGAGCAGTGTGATCAAACTGCCCAAGCTGAATGGCCTCAATTGCAAAAATATTTATATTCTTTGAGAATCAGTGCCCAGGGCAGGCACAGATGCATGTCCCCTCACTGGGCTGCCTTTCTGGGAACAAAGCGGTAGTACAATGGGCTGCGGAGTGGGGCACCCAGGCTTTGCATGCTGGCTTTGCCACTATTGGCTTCCTGACTTTGGAAGTATTACCAAATGTCCCTAGACCTCAGTTTCCTCATCTGTAAAATCAGGATGATCACACCTATGTACCTCCAGCAGTGATGAAAGGAACAGTGAAATAATAAATAAAAAAATTATTAACACAGTGGCTGGCACGTGTGCAGTCAACATATAATAGTAAAATTTTTAAAGTGTATATTGCCCTGCACTGGCCAGATGGCTCAGTTGGTTGAAGCATCATCCTGTACATGGAAAGGTTGCTGATTTAATACCCAGTCTCAAGGCACATGCCTAGGTTGCTGGTTCAGTTCCCCAGGAGGGGCGTGTGCAGGATGTTTCTCTCTCCCTTCCCCTCTCTCTTGAATGAGAATAAAAAGTAGGGCTTTAAAAAAAATAAATACATATTGTCCTGGACAGTGGGTGCTAAATCTGGCTATGAGCCAATGAGATTTGATAAAGAAGCATAGAGTCCAAAGTGGTAGCACTGAAGCCTCTCCAACCCTGCCTCACGAGCAGACCCATATTTACGGTCTTAAACTGTGTATCAGAGTGACCTGCCAGTGAAATTCTCCGCACTCAACGCTCAGTTTCTGAGTCCCTGGGAAAAGTCGCCCGGGACATGGAACCAGCACAGTACAGCAATCTGACAAGTGCAGGCGTGCTCCAGGGTCCCCCGGCAATGGTTCCAGGTGCAGACAGAGAATGTTACCATAAACTCAAACTGTGAGCCAATGGGCCTCCGCGGGCGGCTGTGGGGAGGGGTGGGGCATGCTGCGTGTATTACTTCCTAGGGCTGTTTTAACCAATTACTACAAATTTAGGGGCTTACAACAATAGATATGTATTCTTCCTAGTTCGGGGATTCAGACGGCTGTTATCAAGGCTTCATCAGAACTACGCTCCTTCTGGAGGCTCTAGCAGAGAATCCTCCCTTCTCCTCTCAGCTTCTGTGGCTCCAGGAGTTCCTTGGCTGTGGTTGCAAACTCCAGGCTCCTCCTCCATCTCCACGTGGCCTTCTCCAACTACATCTGTGTCTTCTCCTCTTCTGTCTCTTATAAGGACACATGTCATTGGATTTGGGGCCAACCTGAATACAAGATGACCTCCTCTCAAGGGGCTTTAGCTTAATTACATCTGCAAAGACCGTTTTTTCTACTAAGGCCCTATTTGCAGGTTCCAGAGATTAGGACATGGCCACAATTTGGGAGGAACCACTATTTAACCCGTTATAGTGAGCATAAAGGGTGGGTCCCAACTTCCTGAGGTGTCTGGTCTCTGATGGCTGATTACCCATAAACAGACACAAGGATGCACAGGCAGAGACTAGGAAGAGAGCCTTGCCGATTCATTGCTCTGCACTCCAGAGCTGTCCTTCGCCCACCCCTATGGTGCCCACCCTTTTGTCCCTACTCTTGCATGAAGAGTCAGGCGATCGGACGCGTAGATATCCATTTTCCCAGGCTCCCTGCCTATTCCCCCTGACAGTGTGTACGCTGCCTGGCTGTGGACAGACGAACATCATTTCAAGAGCCCATACGAAGATAGGTAGCTTTACTTTACCAAAGTCATTCTCCCCTAGAAGGGCAGACAAGGGTCTCATTACTTGTGGGGATGAGAAAGATACAGACAAGGAAATATTAATTCAAGCCCAAGGTTCATTCTTTTTTATGTACAAATTATGCAACATAATTGTTTTACAATGATTAATATTATTTCAGGGGCCTAACAAACACCATTTACAATGCAAATCTCCAAGCTGCAGAAAGGTACCTGCAATCAGGAAGGAAGGGAGGGATGGCTGCTGGGATGGAGCGAAGCTGAGAGGGCGCCAGTGGGCAAGTCACGTGGCTCGCCTTTGAACAAGGCATCCGAAAGCACGTGTGCCCCTGCTGGCTTCTCCCTTTCCACTCCCAGCCAAGGCTCCAGGAAGGCTTTCCGGATCTGCCGAGCATGCCCTCAGAGCAGCGTGGCAATGTCTCTTCGTCCACCCCCCATTCCCAAGGCTTCTCTTTAAAAGGTCAGCTGCTTTCACTCCTAACCAAGAGAAAGGCGCATGACTAGGTGGTGGGAAGATGGGAAATTGGAAACTAACAACATGGGGAAATGTGTCAAAAGTACCCATCTGTTCTAATCCATCCCATCATTAATAACCTCTCCTCCCCCATCAAGAAAGAAAAAGCAGGAGGCCTCCCACTGTGCCGTATCCCCCATCTCCTGGTGCCATCTCAGTCGCTTTGGTGATCTCATGCTTCGATGTCGTTTGGTTCTTGAAACGTGTGATTAGCACACGCTGCACCACATACCCAGTCTCAGTCCTCCCTAGCGCTGCCCTCCGGTTAGAGCTCCCCCAATGCTCAACACGAGAGTGTCCTTCTGAGGTGCCTGCTGCCTCTCCCTCAGCTTCCCCACGCAGACGGGCTCCTAATGGGGGATGAAAAATCACCTAGTTCTGCCTCTGCTCCAACAGCACAAAACGCATCCCAGAGAAATATCCTCTATCACTCTGGAATCCGATTTCTTTTTACAGCTTTACTCCCGTCGCTTCCAATGTCCTGTATTATAAATGTATAAATTCAATAAGTGTGAAATTTTCTAGAGAGGAAAAAAACAGTAGAGCATGGCATATACATTGCTGAATCGTTAATTCGTTTGAGCAACAATATCACGGCAATGTTGCAACTGGTTTCCTTAGTAACATGTTAAAGTATACAGGAAAACATTTTGGGGTAATAAAATGTTCCCATTTGAATAAACTTTCACATGAGGTAAGGACGTGAAATTCTAAAAATAACAGATTAAGCAATAGATTAACTTAGTCACTCCATGAAACTTTAAAGTATGGAAATATTGTACCTCCTGGAATTGTGTCTGACTGTGTGGGTCAGTTAAATTTCAAAGAACCACTTGGAAATTCTCTCCAGTTTAACACTCAGCAATGGATAGAAACAGTTCACCTGGGCATTGTGAAATGAAGAGGCTTTATTCTTAAGGGTCCAATAATCCAAAACAGTTTACGTCCCTCGTGCGGGCATGCGGTGGCCCCAATTTCCAAATTACAATTTTCTAGAAAAGTGGTTTTCAAAACTGCATTGGAACCCCCCTGGGTGGCTTGTAAAAATGAAGATTGTGGAGCCCCCCTCCCAGCATTTCCGATTCAGTGGGGCTGGGGGGAACCTGAGGATGTGCATTTCTAAAAAGTTCCCAGGTGGTGTTGATACCTCTGGTTCAGGGACCACACTTTGAGAACCATGTTGTGTGTCCCAACTTTTGGTGTCTGTGGGCCACACTGGAAAAAGAAGAGTTGTCTTGGGCCAGACATTAAATGCACTGTGACACGTAATCACGAAAGAATTTCATCATGTTTTAAGTAAATTTACGATTTTGTGCAGGGCCGCATTCATAGCGATGCGGCCTGCGGGCTGCCGGTCAGACACCCCGTGGGGAAAACCAAACATGATCACTCTGGCCCCATGTACCCGAACAACGGCCTTTCATATCGCCCTAAGACAAGCTGACTCCTAAAGCAATATCATGGTCAGAGGCCCTCTTTTCTTATACATCATATATAAAAATCTTAAGGAGATGGGCCCATCCTCCTGGAAAACAGAGAAGTGTGAATGGGCCCAGGGCCCTCAGACTTTTGAAGAGGATAGTCAGGAAGTCAGGCTCCTGCTGGGATCAGCTTAACTTGGCAGATGCGGATCAGGGGGCTTGTCTGATATCATCTCCGTCCCCAGGGCTTCACAGGCAGCCAGACGTGAAGCAGGAACTCCGTCAAGGCTGGTCAGAAGTGCTTCCATCCCTGAGAGAAGGTGCAGTCAGCGAGTACCTTGGTTTTGTTATGGATTTTACTAAGCATATTCACGAAATCTTTGGTGACAGGAAAATGCTTAAATGGTAGTCCTCACCCTTTGGCTCCAGGGCTCCAGGTAGACAGACAGTCAACTTATAAAATGGAAAGTGCCCTGGGCTGGAGTCAGGACATCTTGCTTCTGGTTTTGCTTTTGCTCCTACTTGCCATTGACCTTGGGCTCTCCTCTATCTCCAAGAGGGTCAGACCAGTGTTGTGTGAGAACGCTTTCCAGCTGTAGTAATGCAGCAGTCAACCTTGATCCTATGCTTGTTCTTTGTTTTGTTCTGTTTGTTTGTTTTTTTTGCTCTTTCTGGACCAAATCTATTTCAGTGTGGGGTAAAGGAAATTCCCAAATTGCTGTTTTGTATCTCGCAGATAATCACTTCCCACAGCTAATTTCTCAAGTTCGGGCTCCTTCCTCCAGAAACATGCTGTGTCCACATTTCAATTAATTGCCTATTGGCACACGCCCGACTCCAAATATTTGTGCAGTTCTTGAGAAAGCCTCATTCAGCTAAGTACCTGATCGCGTCAACCTGGCCTCTGGTTCCAACATCTCAGAATATCCAAGCGAGGAAATATGCAAATGCCAAAGTCACCCAGAGAGAATTCATCAGGGGAGACAGTCATGGGAGGCAGGGAGAGAGGCTCAGATGAATGATATTATCGCTCGCTGGAGACCAGGGAAATCTGGGTGGGGGAAGGGAAGAAGTGGAGAATCTGAAGGCTGGAATTGCTCACATCTTATAGCACAGGATGCTGTTTCTTCAGAGAAGGGCTGAGCAGATCAGCTAGGTCACAAATACGCTATGCTGTGGAAGCACTTGCAGGGAGGCAGGGCTTCTTTCAGAAGCTGGCAGAAAAGGGGATGTTCTTAGAGAGCCTACCCTTAGTCTCTGTGCCAGTAAATTTAGCACTCCTACTTGCTGACAAACTCCTGCCACTAACATCACTCTTCAGTGTCTGGTAGCACGGCAGCATGGTTGGGATGGAGTGCTCAGCAACAGAAGAGGTATGCAAAATTATGTAAACATAGGCTCTCAAATGCATAAAAAAGAAGATGGGAAAAATATGCCAATGTTGTTTTTGCCTTTGGGTAGTTAGATCCCTCAAAAGTTTGCACCCTGCCTAATATTTTTCTTCATTTTCTAAGTTTTCAACAATTAATAAGTATTGCTCTAAAGGTTTTTTTTTTAATTGTTTAAGTTTTTTTAAATCTTTGAAAGCAAGATTTAAAAAAATCTTACTGTTTTCAAAAAGCTCCCGGTAAAATGCAGATCTTAGGGATTGAAAAGGGACTGTCCATTAACAGTTCTGCAGTTTAGTTTGTCATCTTGGTGACTCATCGTAGAAAGCGGGACCGGGGTCAGGAATCTTGTTTCATTCATTCATGAACTTATGACTGATGTAGGCGCAAGACAAGCATCAAACTGTGTATTGAATTTGTACCCAGAAGAGAAGAGACATCAGCTCTCCGAGGAAATGGAACCCAGAATAAGTTTTGAAAGAACAAGATGATTTGAAACAGAGCAAGTCCCACGGAACAATGTATTATGGGCGTTCCAGTGGAGGAAAACAAACAAACAAATAAATAAACAAAAGACAGCATGAGGGTCTTAAGCGCTGGCCTGGGGAGAGGAGAAGAGTCAAAACAGGCTGAGGCGGGGAACCACCGAGGCCCATGCCCCTCACTGCACAGTTCCCCCACTGGCCAGCCCTTGTCTTGCGGCATAGTGGTTCAATGGCATTAGAAATTCTCCAAGGAGCTCTGGTTTCAAAGTGACACTAAAACCAAAATGGAAGTTAAATGAAGGAAAAGATGTGAAGCTTCTTCAAAGTAGGCTAGGTCTGTCCCACCTGGACTGAGGACGCGGTGCTGAGCACTAAAGACACTCAGGGAAGTGTCCATAGCTTCAAAGTTTGAGCAGGATCCCACAACAAGACTCTGGAATATAAGGAAGAAACAGGAGGCACAGCCAGAGAACGGAAGGCACAGGATGGTAGAAGGACTTTGACAAAACATAGTGACATGACATAGTCGGATTAACTGCCACCACACATGTACCCAAAGGAAGTGACTTATATCAAGTAAATGAAAAAAAACTTCCTTGGTTTTCTCATTTGGGACAAGATGCTCACACATATAATTTATACCTACTCATTTAATAAATATTTATTGAGTGCCGACTATGTGTCAGGAGCTAGAAATTGGTAATGAAGAAAAGCAGCACTTCCTGCTCTGGCGGAACATGTAAACTGGAAGAAACAAGGACTATCTACAACGGTTCAACAGTCCCAGTCTACAGACCGAGATCACAGCCCACAATGGGGACGTGACAGCATCAAGAACACTTGGCTCGGGCACATCCAGTTTTTTTCACACCGGGAGGCTTTATGCCTCATGACCTCTCAGGGCTTCCTCTGCTTGCCTGCAGTGCTCTTGCCCTACTCTGTTGATGAAAATGCTACTTCCCCTCTGAGTCTTGGTAAAATGTCACCCAGTCATTCTGATGACGTTAATTCTTCCAATCCATGAACATGACACTAGGAATCCCAAAACACCAATTCAAAAGAACCTGTGTACCCCAATGTTCATAGCAGCACAATTTACAACAGTCAAGTGCTGGAAGCAACCTAAGTGCCCATCAGTAAACGAGTGGATCAAAAAACTAGGGTACATTTACACAATGGAATACTACACAACAGAAAGAAAGAAAGAGCTACTACCCTTCGCGACAGCATGGATGGAACTGGAGAGCATTATGCTAAGTGAAATAAGCCAGGGGTGAAAGACAAATACCATATGATCTCACCTATAAGTGGAACTTAATCAACAAAACAAACAAGCAAGGAAAATATAACCAGCAACATTGAAAGAAAAAAGAAACTGACAGTAATGAGCAGGAAGGAGGGAGGGGGTAATGGGGAAAGGAAGGGGAAGGGTCAAATCAAGGAACGTGTATAAAGTGTCCATGGACAAAGTCACAGTGGGAAGGATTGAGGGAGGGAGGTGGGAGTGGGGGGGGCAGGGGAAAGTGGTGGTGAGAAAATGGAGACAAATGTATGTGAACAATAAAAAACCATTTTTTTAAAAGACAAAAAAAAAAAAAAAAGTCACCTAGTCTTCATGAAGCTTTTTCTAGGCCTGCCTCTGGGTTCCCATGGCCTGCCCTCTCTACCTGTTACAGCATTTGTCTCAGTCTGCCTTGAACTTTAGTGAGTATCCATCTGCCCCTCCCCTCGATTCCAACCCCCCTGGCGGCAGAGACAACCTCCCATTCAATACTATATTCTCTGCACTTGGCACAGCTGGGGGAATAACATTTGTGGAGTGACCACCAAAATCTGGACAGTGCTAAATGCTTGACACACACCGTCAAATGTAATCCTCACCAAAGTGGATATTATTTTGCTTGATTTAAAGACGAGGAAACATAGGTTCAGAGAGGTTAAAGAACTCACTCAAAGTCACAAAGCCAAGTGGAGAAGCTGAGATTCAGCCAGGTCTTTCTTGCTCCAGAGTCCACGCTGTCTCCATTATATACTGTGCTACAAGGTCTATAAGTTCCAGACGTCAAGGCTACGCTGACTCTATCCATAGCACCTGGCCCAGTGTCTAACACTGCGGAATTCTACTGGTCATACAGACCAACCCTGAGACAGGGTGGGAGGGTTACACACGAGCATGAATTCCAGGTGGCCGGGACCACTGGGGGTCACTGTGGAAGCTGCCTACCAGCAGAGGGCAAGGTCTAGAGATACTCTCAGGTAACACTTAACAATTCTGCTATTATAGCAACATTATCACATTCAGAGCAGAAATCAGAGTGAACATACAGTATAACCTTACATCAAAAAGACAAAACAAAACAGACAGACCAAGTAAGCCCTAATATGTCAGTGACATAATTCCCTAGAGCTGAAGTATAAAGCAGAACCATGTAGGACAAGCAACGAAACCAGCTAGAGGCTGGGAAAATGGTGTTGCAACTGCAGTCCAGGGACAGGCAGGGACAGAGATGCTGGGGCGATGCTGGTAAGAGTCCGGGGAGACGCCATCAGGAGGAGCCTGGCACACAGTGCAGGGATGAGTGGGGCTGCTAAGAAGAGTCTTACTGGTTTAGACATTCATTTCACTTCCTATTCCCTAGCCAAAGCTCCCAAGGGACTTGTTTTCCTTCCAGGTCATTGTCAGCTCCAATCTCTCCCTTGAGCCCCCACTCCCTGGCTTTGCCTCAAACAGCAGATCCAGGCTTTCAGAAGCTCCCGAGCAAACCAGGGGAGACTCAGTGGCTCCGCATTTTCATCTCCTTCCTCCAACTCCAGCCAAGAAATGACGCATCTCTGGGAAATTGATAAAAACACTGGGATTTTTTTCCCCACTGGGTCACTTCCATATTTCTTCAGTATTTACAAAGGTGGAGGCAGGAATCTATCTCTCCTTGTACCCACTTACTTTTATTGCATGCTGAGAACTAGACAACCCACAGATTCCTCTGTGCTTTGCCTTATAAGAAGCTTGGAACTAAATTCAGCATTTGTGTCTCACTGCAGGTTATAAGTTCCTTACAAGCAACAGAGGCGTGTGTTTCTTTCTCCTCTTGCTCCTACAGGGCTGAGCACAGCGTTTGGCAAAGGGACTCACTAAAGATTTGTAGAAATGAAATGTTCCAGCCCAATGCCCCCACCTCCACCTCAAGATTCTCAACCTTCCTTTTATTTTTTTAAGCTGTCTTATGAATATGTGTTTTAGTTGTGACCTACCTCGAATCCTTTTTGTAGGTAGGCAGGGAATAAATGAATAAATAAACAAATAAATGAATAATGGACTCCCTTCTGCCTGGGGGTACTTTGTCAGCTCTGTTTCTAGAAAATACTCTCTCACAGAGACTGAGCTAAGAAACATCAGTTTGGGAGCTCAGCGGGTTCCTTTTCTTTTTTTTTTTTTTTAAACCTAGATAAGCTTGGGTGCCTCAAGTAAATTCCCCTTTGATTGGTATGTTTCATCAGTTGAACTCTAATTGGTGCAAACAGGTAATTTGGAGATTACAAGATTTATTCTTCTATAACAGTGATTACTGATTGCTAATGATAGTGCTGATTTTTAGGTGTTTAAAACCTTGACAGTTACAATACTCATGTGATTTACTGCAGTGTCTCAGAGACAGCCCTCTCTGGGTCCCTGAGGACACGGGCTGAGTCCTCCGTGAGCTCTGCCCAGTGCCCCATGGGCCTGTGTGTGAATAAACACTTATTAATATTAATAATAATAATAACCACAGATTATAAAGTGTCCACCCAGAATACTAAGTCACTCAATCTGCTTGTAATTTCATGGATTTTAAATGTATACCTTCTTTCACCAATGCCTAATTCAGAGAGGTATTAGGATTACTCGCTCTAAAAATAATTGGCCTTAAAGGTACATCATAAAAGGACGAAGTCATAAACTCTCCTCCTCCCTGACATTTGGGAGGTTCTGGTTTGGAACCTCTTGGAAGAGCTGGAACTACTAAGTAGGTGCCTTCCTGCCACCCTAGGGAAAGGAGCAAACCCAGGCTGCCCTGGCCTGGTGCCAGCTCAGGAGCCAGGTACCGCCTTTGGGCACTCTCCCTTGTTATTCCATGTTAACAGGCCAGGCGCTAACATGTCAAAACACCCGTGTATGAAATGAATGGAAAGTGGCAGTGCCCAGACAGGAAAGTCACCTCCACCCAGGGGGCTGTGCATGCAGGGTGTGGGCACCCAGTCCTACCAGGATTTAGCTTAACACCCAAGTACACTTGCCAATAAGGAGAGCAGGAGGGGTGAACGCAGGCCAACTAATTCAAGAATGGGCACCAATTACCACTGGGTCAGGCATTGTACCCAGAGCATACGAGCAGCTCCCCTATCCTCAGTTAGTTTTCCTTTTTGTTATGACTTTAGGTGAATAACAGAATGTCACCTCCCAGTTCCTACCTATAAGCCTTCGCACAAGCTGTTCACTATGCATGTGATGCTGCGCCTGCGAGACCTTCTTACAGGCAGGAGCCAGCTCAAGGCCACTTCCTTCCCTGCTTCCTCCTTCCCTCTCCTGTCCCTGAGGAGGAAGGAATGCCTCCTTCTCTGAACTGCCACGGACCTCTGGTGGCACTCTGAGGTGGTGTGCACTTTCTCTAAACTGTGCCTGTTTTCTGGATACAGGTGTCCTTACTGAATTGTGAGCTCAACTTCTAGAAAACCAGAGATATTGGAGTCCTACAGCTCTCTGCCCACTTCCTTCCTATGTAACTTGTGTTCCATAAAGCTATTTTGACTCAATCAAAAGCTTTCCTCTAGGTTTGTGAAATGAGGAAACATTAGAGCAGAAATGGACCACCGGGGAAATGTATTCGACCCCTTCATTTCAGGCATGAAGAAACAAAGGCTGAAATGGGTGGGCAGAGGTGCCCAAGGACTTCCAGTAAATGGCAATGTCAGACCAAAGACTTTTAGCTTGAAAGGCCTGAGAAAAAGTATCCCCAGCCACCTTGCAAGTAAAAAATATTCCTAGAAATTTTGTTCTCAGAAAAGGACAGATCTTATGACTAAACCCAATGCTCGTGGCCACCCAGGTTTCTTGGCCCTTTGTGATGTGGACACGACCTCTGGCCCGGATTCAGGGCCACAGTGCAGATTACCCACCCAGTCCTTGCCCAGCACTTTACAATGTAACAGTGCTTTCAAAAAAGCATGTGATCCTTACAACAATTTTTAATGGATTTATGATTTTATTTTTCCAAGGAAGAAATTTTGGTGAAATGGCTTGCCCAAGGTCATATAGCGAGTAGCATGCAGGAGAGCTGGGCCTTGAACCCAGGACCTTTGATTTCAAGCCCAATATTTGTGTTCTTTTTCCCTTCCATTTCTACTCCATAGAAACAAAGTTCCAGTATTTCCCTTTGGCCAGTAGCTTCTGGGGCCATGTCTTTTTAAACTTGTGCTTTACCTTTTACCTTCCTCAAGTAACACTAAATCTTGCCCATTTGATTGTTCCCATCTGCTATTAAAACTTTGTAAAAGGCTGGATATGTGAGGCTTTCCAGGATGTTCAGCTAGAAATAGAGGACTGTCGTTTGGCCTCAGTGGCATCAAATCCTGGCTCCTGTAGACTGAATGTTAATCTGCCACAGTACATTTCTTCCTGAAAAATTAGAAAAAGTTCACTCTTGCTAGTGGACCCTCTTATCACTATCAGTGTGAAGTTACAACATAATCTCCATCTGAGATAGAAGAGAAATGTAGAATCATTTGGTCCACTTTTCACATTTGACCCATTCTTTCCCCCCAGAGGACAGAGGAACAAGGTTACAAACTTAACTGATTCTGGTTGGCTTCCTTAGCTATTGCTACAAGGGGTATTGTGATTTTGAAGCAAAAAGAAGTAAATCCATCTGTCATCACCTAGAGCAGTTCTCAGTACAAAATAGCACTGGGGTATCCTGAAGCTTTTCTAATGATCCACCACATGGTCATCCTCTGGAGTTTTCTGACTAAAATCAAATAGACATTTGACAGTGCGCTAAACCCCACCAAGATGGAGGAAGAGGAGGAGGGGACCAGGACAGATCATTGTCCCTCCTTCCTCTCTTGAGAGCAGCTCTGGTTCTAAATTTTTCCTGTTGATGTTGTGATTTTATTATGCTCTTTTTGATGCTTACATGAGGCTAAAGTAAGTCTCTTTTACTTTTTCTCCTTAAAGAACTTTGAAAAGAGCAAAGTGTTTTCCAGGGGATGTGAAGGCAAAATCAATTATAACCACTAGTCATCATTCTCTAGACAGATCCTCAGGTCATTGCTTCCTGTCAGTGGTAATATTTGCAATTACATAAAAGGTCTCCCCCCACCCTTCCCGCTACAAAGAGGCTTTGATGCAATCCACAGCACCCCAACATGATTCTGAGCAATTCCCATTCACACGCACACCCAGAGTCTTGCTTAAATATGACATGAGTCACCATTTCACATTTATTATCGGCCATCTTCAATGATCCTGAGAGAAGCTCATCTGATAGTCCCTAAGGTGAGGAGTCTGGGTTTGCTGATTACAAGTGAGAACCCAGGAGAGCTTCCCAGATGAGAGCTGGGCATCAGCCCAATGAGCTCATGCCCTGGCTTTGTCGCTGTGTGGCCTTGGGTACTCAAGAGCTCAGCTGCCAGGAACATGTGCCAACCTCTGCCATCCTGGTGCCGTGGAAAATTGAAGAGGGCAATGTGCCAGATTTCATGACTCTCTTCCACCCCTGCTGCGGCTGCTCCTTTCTGTGACATCATAATAATAGGAGTAGGTAGGCCTCCCAGAGCTTATTTCAATTTGAGGGAAAGGCTCTCAGCTATGTGTCCTCCTGTTCTCCTCCTTCTCTCCTCCTTCCCTCTAACCCCCACAAGCCAGGGCTAGGGCAGTGACACCCACCCAGATGCCATTCTCCCGGAGAAGACAGGCAAAGGGCCAGTCACCCACAAGGCCACCTTGAAGTACGCAACGTGTCTTTCCTGATCAGAGAAGAACAGCCCTGGTGCGGACATGTCTTGGCACAGGAGAGGAGGCACTCAGATCACAGATGCAGTATCTCCTTCAGCATCAAACGGCACCAGCAGGCACAGGTCCCAAACTCCAGACTCCACGAATAACCAAGCCAACCCCTTGAGGCTGTGATGAACCCTCCCAATGTTCAGTGAGCTCACAGCCGAAGTTGCCAATGGAACTATCTACAGAGCCCATCCTGAGGATGTCGGGGTCCAAGGTAGAGAGCTCAGGCTCTGCACCTCTTTGCTTCAGGGCATTTTCCTGACTATGGAAGAAAGGGCACACTCCTGACACCAGCCAGAGCCCCGCCTGCTCTGTCCCTGAATAGACCAGTCACCTGCCACAGGGCTACAGTCTGCACAGGGGTTAGAGAGGCACAGCTAGGCACTGAATTCCCTCAATAACCTGGTTCCACCCCTCCCCACCTCCTCCACTTGTCTAATGGTTCAGCTCCAGCAGGAAGGTTCTGCTAGCAGATGTCATGGCAGTGGCAAGGAGACAGTCACTATATTCATTTCCTAGGACTGCCATACAAACAAGGTGACTTAAAATAACAGAAATGAATTCTCTCACATTGCTGGAGGTTAGAAGTTTGCAATCAAGGGAAAGAATCCTTTCTTGCCTGTTCCTGGTTTCTGGTATAGCTATCAATCCTTGGAGTTCCTTGGCTTGTCGCTGCATCACTCCAATCTCTGCCGCCATTGTTGCACAGCTTTCATCCATGTGTGTGTTCACATGGCCTTCTTATAAAGAGAGCAGTAGTTAAACTTAAGGCCTCCACTCATCCAGTATGACCTCATCTTAACTTAAAATTCAATCTGCAAAGACCTTATTTCCAAATAAGGTCACATTCTGAGATTTGTTGGGGACATGAATTTTAGAGGTACACTACTCAACCCACTGCAGTTAAGTCAGCTTGGGAGGCCTATACTGAGTGTTGGTCTCCGTGCTTCAAGTACAAAACCCAGCTCTTTCAGCATCTCAGAAGACAGAGCAAGAGCCCCGGAGTGTGTCCTGGGTTTTGCAACATAGTGATCCCAAAGGACCTGAAACCAAGAACATCCTTAGTGGGCAGACCACCATATCGCCTCTGGAGGAACATCACCATTTCAAAACATTTTTACACTCATTCTCTCATTTGATCTTCCCAACACCCCAGTGAAATAGGCAGAGCAAGTAATATTAACCTCATAATACAGAGGAGGAACTGAAATTCACACAGATGAAATAACTTGCCGCAGGCCACCTTAGTGGGTGGGATTTCAAGCAGGACTTTCTCCTGCTCATTGCAGTGCAGGCTCCACCGTCCCAGCCCACTTACCATCCTGCCTGCTTCTAAATGGGTCAGGGGGGAAGAAGACACCACCAAACACGAAAGTGTCACCAGGCACCCAGGGTTTCAAATGTCCAAGTTATTGATTAAATACTCGGTACCTAATTCATTTAGATAACAGACACTAAAGAGATGAGGATTAATAAGATATGGCCTCTGTTCTCAAGAAGATTGCAGTCTGGTGAGAAAGACTGAAACACCTGAACAGGCACACAAAGTTAAATGTTACATTCATTATGATGAAAGACTGAAGAGGTAACATGAAAACAAAGGAGGAGGTGGTCAGGGCCACAAAGCAAAATATTCACTCTAAAGAATAGTATTCAGACAACTAAAAATATGAATATGAACTCTCATAAAATAATGAATTGTTATCAATGTTAAATGTCCAGAATTTGATTATTATATTGCAGATATGTAAAAAAAAAGGGGGGGTTCAGGAAATCTTCTACTGGATAAGGGGTACTCTACAGTATCTATATAGTATCTATATAGTATCTATAATTTACTCTCAAATGGTTAAGCAAACAATAATTATAACAATAGAGTGTGTGCAGGAAAATGCATACACATACACATATATGAAAAGGAGGACAAGACAGAAGCAAATGTGGCAAAATGCTAACAATTGGTGAAGCCAGGTGAAAGACACAAGGAAGGTATACTGTTACTGCAATTCTCCCATACATTTGAATTGTTTTCAAGATGAATAGCTAAAAAAGATCAGGACTGAGTAACACAGGAACAAGTGATTTATGAAAAAAACAGACTACTTTGGCCGGTGTAGCTCAGTGGGTTGGGCGTTGTCCTGCAAACCAAAATGTCACCCGTTTGATGCTCCAGGTCCCTGGTTGGGAGCGTGAGAGAAGCAACCGATCAATGTTTCTCCCACACAACATTGATGTTTCCCTCTCTCTCTTTTCCCTTCCCTTCCCCTTTCTTTAAAAAATAAATAAAAATATCTTTAAAAAAAAGAAACAGACTGAAAAATTATCAAGTTAAGGTATGACTATAAACATCTTTGCTACTCAGCGAGAAAGGAAGAAGAGGTTGAGAGAGCCCATGAGCGGCAGTTTCTGGGAGAAATGAAAGTTTCATCTAAAAAAAAAATTATTTGGAATTCAATATGCAGGCAGCGGGGAGAGGAGAAGAGGAGGAGCAGTGATGGGCAGGAGGAAGCACCTGAGCAAAAGCCCAGAAGTCCAGCTACCTGGGTGTGTGCTGGGCAGGAAGGCCGGGGCATGTGTAACTGGAGCCAGAGCTGCCAATGGAAAGGTTATTAAGGACCAGATCCCAGCAGAACTTGCCAGTCACTCTAAAAAGCTTAAAATCCATGCAGGAGCCAATTGGGAATCACTGAAGAGTGTCAAGCAAGAGAGTGGCTGAGATGTCCCACATGTGGAGGGTGGTACCCGTGTGGAAAGTGGGTGAGAGCTGAGTGAGGAACATATGTGGGATGTGTTGTAAGTCATATATCACAGAAAATAGGTAAAGACCAAAGAGGATTTATTTATTTTAATAAGTTACAATGGATTCAAGGTGATGCTTGCAATAGTATCACATTCATTCACTTGCATTCTAATTGCTTCATTGTATGTGTATCGGGTGTTTCTACCTAACGACAAGAAGTGTACCCAGCAGGCATGACAGCCAAGAAAAGGCTGAGAACCACTGGACTAGATGCATGACAGAAGAGAGAACATGCTCAGTGGCAGCCCTGCAAAAATCCGGGAAAGAAATGGTAAGGATTTAATACCAATGGTTTTCAAATTTGTAGCCATTGATTGCTCTTCAAACAATATGCAAAAACAGATAAACATGTAATGGCTCTGTTTAAATCAAGGATGAGAAGGCCCAACTCCTGCCTGCTCAATACTCCTTTCCAGTCCAACTTCAGGAGCCTCGGAAAGGACTCCAGTAAAACTGTTTGAAAGCCACTGGCCAAGGCTAAGGGGGAAGGATAGTTGTGAGAATCTAGAGAGAAGGTAAGATATGCAAAATGTTAAGGATCAACTTCTCAGTTGGGTGGAAGGAGTATAGGTAATAGAAAGTTACTAGACTAGTTGCTAGAGTTCTAAGTTTCTGGCTTGAAGGATTAGAATGAAGATGATTGATAAAGGAAAAGCAACTTTTGGAGAAAAATGAAGACTTCCATATGCTGAACTGCAAGTGCATGTGGACACATAGCCAGGAAACAGGAAGCAGGGACCAGAGGGAGCTCAAGACAGGTGCCCCCACCTGGGGAAATAGATTGAGAACTCATCAGTAATTGGAGGTAACTGAAGTCCCAGGGAGGGTGGGAATCGTCCAGGGTGGGTCGGAAACCCAACACATGGTATGATAAGAAAAAAGAGAGGAGAAAACCTATGATAAGATTCTGACTAATGCCAACATTGAATAGTTGGTCAGAGTGGCAGGAAGATGGTCAGGTTTACGACATCTTAGGAGCAAAGGAGAAGAAAGAGAGAAAAGGAAGAATCACCTCACATTCTCTATTCCCCAGACACTAAGATTATACTCATAGTTTAAGGACCATAAAAAGGAATTCTGTGTATTTTGTGTAAAGGAATTTTGTGTAAAGTACTAAAAACCTAGTTATTTCTTCATTTCAACTGAATTCTGAATAAGGATTTGCTCATACATAAATCTATTCTCTGCTTAACAAAGGCCCTGGAATGTAAGTGCTTTATAAATATTTGTTGGATGAGTGAATTAATTAATGAATCTTTAGGAACTATTTGGGGAAAGCATTATGATGGCTTTAAGTGCTAAGTAGAACCATTGAAAAGATCGAGGTATACTTGTCCATCTGGAACGTTCCCCAGAAGAAGAAACATACCGAAGTCTGTGTTGGCTCACAGAAGACTCAACAGCCTTGTCATATCCGACACAGGGCAAGATTTATGGAAGAGCAATAAATACAAAACGAAGCCAGCCGAGTGGGCCTCAGGTCCCAAGAGCACAGGTAGACAAAACTGTGTGGGACTGAGATCAAGAGCCAAGAGGAAATTGGAATTGTTAGGTGTGCTTAAGAATACCTAAAGTAATAAAAATAGAAATTCTTGATTTGGGTCCTCACTGTATCATCGAAACTATATTTGAGAAGCGAGACAGACAGCCCTGGAGGGAATATACCAAATCAGCAGCATAGCTGTCTTGCCCCTAGAAACCAGGCTCTCTTTTGCTCTTTCTCCTGACCCCATAAGCAAAATCTAATCTCTAACCATCTTTCCATCTTTTCTTTTCCTGAACAATCACATGGAGAAGGAGACCCTAGGATCATGGAGGGTAAATCTGATGATTTCCTGTTCAGAGCCTACTTACCTTGGCAGACCCTCCAATGTTCAACAGGAAAGGCACCCCCTGCAGAGCAGAAGCTCATTTGCTCCTCACAAAGGAAGTCATCAATTTATCTTTGATATTATGGTAAATGGAGAATATTATGGAAAGTAGAGAATAGACAAAAGTGACAAAACTAAAGATGTCCTGTTTCGGGTGCATCCTGAGAAGGCAGAGTTCTCTGGGAAAGACTACCATGCTGGGAAAAATGGAAAGGAGCAGGAAAAGAGGAAGACCAAATATGAGCTGGAGTGACTCCATAAAAGAAGCCAGAGGCATGAGTCTACAGGAGCTGAGCAGGGCTGTTGAGAACAGGACACTATGGACCTCAGTCATTCATGGGATTGCCAGGAGTTGGAGCCAACTCAACAGCACATAACACATGCAAATAGAGAATAACAGAAATCCACACTCTGCAATTAGCTGCATAGAACCCTATGAATAATCTGAAAGGTAAGGGTAGTGTTAATTCATGCTCCTGCTCAAAAAGATCAGGGACTTTATCTGCAAATAAATAATATCTTGACCAAGAACACAGCAAAGCATTTGTTACTCTTGCCTTACAACTCAATAAAGAGACTAAAATGGAGGACAGGTAGGAGCTAAAAAGAAATTCTTTTCCTCTTTGATGTGGACATCAAACATGCAGATCATTCCTTTGGCCACACGCCTTCAGAGACTTTTGGGCATAGTGTGTTAGAAGTTGTCCTTTCCAACGCAACTTCCAAATGGTCTCAGCATGAATCAGAGAATTCTGATCACACATTTCTTGGCTCCTTTTCAGTGTTTTATCGCTTCTCTTGGTTTTAGAACGTGTTTTTCTACCCATTGGACGGGTAAGTCCAAGCTGTAATATAGATGAGAACTCACAAAGGAAAATGACCTCAAATCTCCTAAAGAACATAAGAGTGCAGAATTGCATCGAAAGAAAATAACAGAGGGAAAATGACAGAGAACAATGATCTAGGAGGATGTGACTATTTCTAGGATAATGATTTTATTATCCCCTTTTGGTCTATCTGTATTTTCTGTTTTCTTCAAAGAACTGTTACTATTTTAAATAATGTAAAATATAATAAAAGTTTTTTTAATGACAAAAAAATTAAAGTAATATGACCTAAATATCTCAAGGTAAGATCTCTTATATGCCTTTAGAAAAAAAGTTTTTAATGTAGTAAAATATATATAACATAAATTCTGTCATTTTAACCATTGTTAAATGCATAATTCACTGGTATTAAGTATATTTACAATGTTGTGCAACCATCACCACCATTTGTTTCCAGAAATTTTTCATAATCCCAAACAGAAACTGATATATGTTGGACTATAACTTCCTATTTCCCCCTTCTCCCAGCCCCTGATAATCTCTATTCTACTTTTTGTCTCTATGAATTTACCTATTCTAAGTACCTCATATAGGTGGAAGCATACAATATTTGTTCTTTTCTATCTGGCTTCTTTCACTCAGCATAATGTCTTCAAGTTTCATCCCTATTGTAGCATGGAAATGTCATCTTTTAAAGCTGGATAATATTCCATTATATTCCTGAGAAGGCAGAGTCTAGGACCTGCTCCATGCCCCATGTACCCTCTGTGGATGGACACTTAGGTTGTTTCCGCCTTTGACCTATTGTGAATAATGCCACTACAAACATTGCTGTGCGAGTATCTGTTTGAGTTCTTGCTTTCAGTTATTTTGGGTATATACCTAGAAGTGCAATTGCTAGATTACATGACAATTTTATATTTAACTTTTTGAGTAACTGCTTTCCACAACAGCTGCACCATTTTATATTTCCACCAGCAATGCATCAGTTTCTAGTTTCTCCATGTCGTTGTCAACATTTGTTATTTTCTATTTTTTATTCTAGCCATTCTAATGGGTATAAAATGGGGTCTTATTTTGGTTTTGATTTGCATCTCTCTAATGATCAATGATATTTAGCATCTCTTCATGTGCTTATTGGCCATTTGTATATCTTTTTTGGAGAAATGTCTATTCAAGTCCTTTGTCTCTTCTTGAATTGGGTTGTTTTGGTTGTTGTTGTTGTTGAGTTTTAGTTCTTTATACATTTTAGGTATTAATCCTTTATCAGATATATGATTTGTACATACTTCCCCCCATGCTGTGGTTGTCTTTTCACTCTCTTAATAGTGTCCTTTGATATACAGAAGTTCATCTCATTTTTCTTTTATTGCTATGCTTCTGGTGCTATATTCAAAATGTCATCACCAAATCCAATGTTATGGAGGTTTTCCATATGTTTTCTTCAAAAACTTCTATGGTTCTGGCTCTTTATGTTTTGGCATTTAACTCATTTTGAATTAATTTTGTATATGGCATAAAGTAAATGTCTAACTTCATTCTCTTGCATGTGGATGTCCAGTTTTCTCAGCACCACTTGTTGAAAAAACTGTCTCTTCCCCATTGGATGGTTTGACACTCGTGTTGAAAGTTGTACTTGCTTTTTATATTACTAAAGACAACAGATTTCGGTGTACGCTGTGACTAATGTAAAAAAGACCATAGCAACTCTTTACATTTGTATAAAAGGTGGAGGTGATAAATATAATCTTAGATTTATACATTGTTATATGGTATGAGACAGTGTTATGTAAATTATAAAAGTTCATGGGCTTGGTATTGGAACTGTCTGGGTGTGAATCCTGGCTCCATAACTTACTAGCTGTCTAACCTTGGGGAAGTCTAACTTTTCTAGGTCTCAGTTTCCTCATATGTAAAGTGGGGCTAGTACTATCCACTTCGCAGGAGTATTATAAAGATTAACTGAGATAATTTATGTGAAATAGCACATTTCCCAGCACATCATAACTGTGTGATGCATAATAGCTACTGCGTTCATTATTGTCATCATTAATATCATATCATGGAGTGGTTTATATCCATTTTTTCTAGTGATCCTCACCTTAACCCTTCGAGGTAAAAGGAACAGTAATAATAGTCTCATTATAGAGATAAGTAAAGTTAGGTTTAGAATGTATTTTATTGGACCAATGATGTGTGGCAAGAAAGTACAGAACAAAATAAGTGTTTTTTCTACCACCCATAAAAGAGACAATGTCAGAAACGAAGCAACTTTTACATAGATATCTGGGGTCTGGGCCAATGTTCTGCTTTTGTTTGTTTGTTTGTTTGTTTGTTTTGCTTTGTTTTTCTGAGGAACTTGTCTGTCTTCAGTCATCCTAAAATAGAGATGGTTTACTTTTCCCAACCTTGAACAAAAGGAGACAGTAGCACAAGTGGGTCAGAGTCCCCTGCAGGGCAGACCCAGGAATCAGGCAAGAAGCAGGAACAGATTCAGCTCTACTACAGTCTCATAAGAACGTTTCTTAAAAGCCTTAAATGTAAAACAGCAAATTCACGCACACCACCTCCTAGCCAGATAGACAGAGTAACGTGCTGTAGACATGAGCTGCTGTGAATTCAGGGAGCTGGTTCTATCCCTCCAGGTTTTGGAGGAAAAAAAGCTGAACTTAATGTAACAAGGGCTGTTTAAATCCATTTAGGAGATGGTTATATATTTTCTGAAAAGGTATTGGATACCTACCATGAGCAAGATAGGTTTGGAGATGTGCAGATATAAAGATAGTAATCTTTGAGAAATTTCAAAAGAGAGGGGAAACCTAGAAAACAAGAAAGAACTACAATATAAGGCAGCCTGTATTAAGTGCCTTAAGAGTTTCTTGTGAAACTTTGAAAACACTGCTCCCATCAGCAAAGACAAGATCCTTAAGTTCATCCAAAACAATATCCCATTGGTTACTCTTGATCAGAAACCTGCCTGGTGGATTTAGCCCGTCCGTACTGAATGCTCAATATGCAAAACCTCTTCCATGTCTTCAAGAACTAAAGAGAAACACAGCCTTCCTGATGTGACTAATGGGATGGATGGTGAGGCTGTAAATTTATTTGGACTTACGATCTGGCTCTTTCCCTTACCTCCATCTGTGCCCAGCGATCCAGGGACGCTCCCGATTACTCATCTGTGGAAAGGGCATTACTGCAAGGTGCATGGTCTCCCTCAAGTGCTTTCAACAAGACCCTGGGTAGTTAGTGCTGAGGCTTTCGGGAACGGGGTTGCTCACAGGACATCAAATATTTGACCTTTCCTGTAGCTCACTGCTGTCTCAACCAGAATGGAACAAATGCTTTCCAGATCAGGGAGCGTGGAAAAGTTACGCAGGCTTGGCAGTCTAAACCCCAGCGTGAGGCTGCGTAGCTGTCATCCAAGCCACCCGAACAGGTGACTCTGGGCGTGGGATGCGCTCAGAGACTTAAATCAGCCACCGGAGGCAGTGTGAAGTAGTGGGAAGAGGCAGGCTTTAAAGAAAAAACTGGTTCGAGTTCAAATTTAAACCAGTCAAATAGCATATGAGCCCGAGCAAAGTCTCTGAGTTTCAGATTCCTTTTCTACAAAAAGAGAGAACCCCTCTCCTATTGAGTGGTTGTGCTAGCAAGCTTTTAATGCTGCCCAATGACTCTGCCTCTTGGTATCCACATCCTCATGAAATCTCCTCCCCTTGAGTGTACGCTGTACCTAGTGACAAACGGAATAGAGCAAAAGTGATGGGAAGTCACTTCTAAGAGTAGATTACAAGGCACAGTGACTTCCGTCTTGCTTGTACTCTCTCTCTGCCCCTCTACTTTGCTGTGAGCTGCCCTAGGGTGTGGTTCACATGGAAAGGACCAGAGGGCAGCCTCCAGCCAACAGTCCAAGGGAGCTGCATCCTGCCAACGACCCTATAAGTGAGTGTGGAAGAAGATCCTCCCCCAAGTGGACCCTTAATGTGACTGGAGCTTGGCCAGCACTGTGACTGCAGCTTGTGTGAGGTCTGGGTTGGCAGTTCCAGCTAAGCCATGTGCAGATCCTGACTCACAGAAACGAGGAGATAGTAAGCATGTATTGTTTTAAAGCACTAAGTTTTGGGATGACTTGTTATGCAGCAATAAGTAACTAATACAGTGGTATGGAGGATTTCATAGGTACAGTATGCAATAGCCAGGCCATAAGTGGTAGCTGTTATTGTTACTATGATATAGACTAATTGTCTTTCAATCTGTTAGAAAAGATGTTGGCATGAAGATCAAGGGGGTGAGGGGAGAGAAGATGACATTTTCCAGGAAATCATGAAGTAGTCAGAAACTAAAAAGAGAAATATAGCCAAATGCCAACTATTTTGTGACATGTGATTATCTCCCTTCCTCATGATCCCAAAATATTTCATTTGTGCCATGATTACAGCACCAGCACACTGCCCATGTGTCACGCGGTTGTCCTCTTCTCCCTTCTCCCGTCCTCACAGGGGCCATGGCTTCATTCTCTTACTCCATCTCCTCATCAAACGCCATATTTGGCAAATAATGATAATAAAAATAGCCTACAGTTCTTCTTCCTGTTTTAAAAAAACTCATTCTGGTAAGGGTTTTCTTCCCATCCTTTTCCTGTTGGAATCCTCCTTGTCCTTCCAAGTCCACTTTACAGACGTCCTTCTCTACGTGGTGTCCCTGACTTCTAGCTCTTTTAAAAATAATATTCATGAATAATATTCATTCCCTCTATGATTCTTTTAACAGACAGTTTGTTCCTCCATTGGGTACTCATTTGAAAGGCTCTTTAACTAGTGTGTTGTGGTCGCCTCTCCCTCTAGATGGCAGCCTCCAGACTAGCAGGGGCAATCTGTCTTAATCACCCTTGTGAGCTCCATGGCCACCCCAAGTTTGTAATGTGTTCTCAGTGACTGAAGGAATAGATTAATTCTCTGAGATTTGAATAAACAAATGTCTGTGAACAAGATGGGAAAACACTCAGAGGAAAGATCTAAAATTGTAACACTCTTCCAGAGCCCCAAGGGCCACAAATCTCCGACAACCCCATCAAGTTTGCAGAGTTGGTGGGATCTCTCAGGTTTCTTTTCCGCGCATGCTGTGGATCCCTGCTGGCCGCACCAGCACAAAGAAGGTGAAGCTGTGTACGCTGCACTTACAGTGAAAGGAAAACCCAGGTGAGAGAGTGCAGACAGACCGTTAGAAACACAGTTCAAGAAGGGAGAAGAAAGAAGCACTCCTGGGATCCATTACCCAAGTCCAAGGCCCGCGGCCCCTCCCTGCTCTGACACACCACGCTCAAGGCTGGGGGCTAAGAGGTATTGCTTCGCCACACAGAACACGGTTCTGTGCCAAACAGGACAAAGCTGCTGGTGATTTCACAGTTCACGTAGCTTCCTTCTTGTGCAACAGGGAGGGGCAGGGGCAGCCAGAGATGTCATGAACGGATGGGAAATGGGCAGTGCCGGTGACACTGCGCCAGCAGCGTTGGGCCGTCAGTGAAGATGAAGCAGGGCAATGACTCCATGACTTGCACTGGGGGAGAGAAGGCCTTGGCCATCCCTCCTCCCTGAGGGCAATCTCACCTCAAGGATGGCCAACACCCAGGCTGAGGGAGGACCAGGCCCCCCGACCTCAGGACCTCCAATTTCTGAACATAGGGCTGGGTCTCCCCGAGGGACCCCCCTGAGCCACCAACTGAGCCGCAGGCACATCAGGACCTGGGCCCCTGCTTCTGGTTCCCTCCTCTCAAAGGTGTGTGTCACCTGTGCTTGTAGCTGGTCAGAATAACCCCGCAGGCTGGGGATAGGTCAGCACCCATCTGCCTGGTGGTGGTTGGTCAGTACTTGCCTGCTTGGCCTTATTGGTCAGGTGCTGTCTGTGAGCAAGCCTATGAATCAAGTAAGCACCCTTGCCAAGGAGTCCTAGGTCTGGAAGAAGGGTGGGGCAGGTGAGGAAAGGAACATCTGTCCCAGTTTCACAGTTTACTCTTAGTACCACTTCTTTCTTTTGATCTTCATCGCAACTCTACAGGGTAGGTACAATGAGCCTACTCTTACAGTTATTTTTTCATTTATTTCACAATCCTTTTGGAAGAACCTATTCTGGGCCCAATTCTTGGGACTTCTGAGGGTAAAAAGATAAAGAAAATGTGACTCCTGCTCTCAAAGCACACAAACTCCAAGAGAGGAGAGGAGAGGAGGATATCACCGGTCTCATCTTATTAATGGCTAACATCACTGAACTCTCCCCCATGCCAGGCACTGTCTGAGCAGTTCATAAGCAGTAAGTCATTTAATCCTCACGACAGTTCTGTGAGGTAGGCATGGTGATTATCCTTATAAAGCCAATAAGAAAATTGAGGCCCAGAAAGGTTAACCGAATGCCCCAGGTTCTCACAGCTAGCAAGTGGCAGAGGTAGATTTCAACTCAAGCAGTCTGGCTGTAAAGTCTACACCTGTAGGCACGATAGATATTCAAGCTCAATGTGACATGTTAAGTACCATCTTAGAAATGTCCAACATCTATTGTAGTACAGAGGGAAAGGAGAGGCAGAAGAAAGGAGAATCCAAGGCAGGAGGTAATTTAAACCGGACTCTCTCAGAGACCCAAAGGCCCAACTCACTTCTGTTTTTAAGGCTTTGGTATAATACATAAAAACCAAACTAACAGAATTTTGGTATGCTATCAGTGTTTATACTTAACACATGATTGTAATGCATATGTGACAGAATGCAATGTAATTGTTCTTGTCTTAAAATGATTTCAAGATTATGAAAACATTGATTTATTGTGCATTTTACATAGGGTAGTCCAGTAAGAGGACGTAGACTAAGGCTACATGATAAACATCTTCCTCTTTCAGTCCTGTCAAAGTGTCTCCGTGATTGGAATAAAGTTTTCACTTGAAAATAATGTCAAAAATTTAAATTTGTTACTCTTTGTGATTGAGGGCTTGGCAGCCAAAAGGCTTCCTGGGTCTCCTGTGACTGGCCTTGAATTTTACCAATGTCTTAAAGCCAGAGAGGCAATGTGTTAGAGAGGCTAAAAAGGACATTCTCCATCAGTGTTGCATGGGCTTGCACCTCAGGTCTGTTGCTTACTCGTTGTGTGATCTTGATCAAGTTATTCAAATAAGCTTGGCCTCAGCTTCTCCATCCATAAACTAAAGATAATAATAGAAGCTAACTCCTAGGTTTGTTGTGAATATTAAATATGTTTAACACATGTAAAGTGCTTAAAAAAGAGCGAGGCATATAGCAAGTCCTCAGTAAGTGTTAACCATCATTATCTTGAAAAAAGAGCAGGAACTTTCAGTGTAAAAAGAATACAAAGTATTCAAGTGGGTGGGATCAGTACACACAAAGTCACAGTGGAGCAAATGTACAAGAAACCTTAGCAGAACCAAAAGCAACTGCTCCTGGCTAGATTAGAGATCGCATGTGAGGCAGGGGAAGCCCAGGCCCAGATGGGGAAAAGCTTTGTACACCAGGTTAAGAAGTTAGAATGAATTGTTTAGGAAGTAGGGACATTGGTAAATGTTAAGCCTGACCAGAAAGTATTGAGGTGGAAACTTAAAAGTGATTTACTCCAGTAATACACTACATGGAAAATCTGGGACTCAAAGACTGCTCTTCTGCCATTTTAAAACCCTATGTTCTCTTCTTTCCAAGGCAATGAATTCACGTATCCACTTCACCATATCACCACTGCGTCCCCCAACCCCACCCCACCCGCCGACACAACCGTTTCATTCATCCTCTAGTAACACCATTCCAGTTTTCCTCTGGAAAGCACACCTCGTCCATTCTCAATCCGCATGGCCCAAATATTGCCACCACCCCTACTCCAGAGGTACACATGTGACTCAAGCCCTGCCAGTCACAACACTGCACCCCCAAGAAATCACTCAGCCATCATCATCATCATAATATCATCCACATTTTCTGAGGACCTAGCCTATGCCAGGCACTGTTCTAAAAGCTTTCTATGCATTATCTCATTTAATCTTCACAGCAACCTTTGGTAGTAAGCACTACTGTTTTTATCTACTATTTTATATGAGAAACTAAAGGCACTCTAACTCCCAAGCTCATTTGCTTAACTACCCGTTACCCTGCCTCCTACCCGTCAGCCGGGAGGAAGATCAGCACCTCCTCCCCAAAGGCAGCTCAGGAGAAGCCCTGGAACAAGCTACTCTTTTATGTCACTCAGTTATTCAAAACAAACGCACAAACCAAACCCACATTGTCCTTCTAAATTCAACAGAGCCTCAGATATGGAGCCTCACACAGTCATTCCTCACAGGCCCACTATCCCTCCTGGGCCAGGTACGATATGTGGCCCTAGGAGGGAAAAGATGACAGAGGCGCGATGAGCCCAGGGCAACTGCACAGTCCAGCGGGAACTCAGACCCTGCATTGGTTTGCTCCAGAGCAACTAGTCCTCACCTACCCTTGGGTCTGTCAGGGGCATAATCCGGGCCCTGGCCTAGCTCCTCCCCAAATCAGAGTGAAGCATCAGGAAAAGAGTGGGGTGCAGTCACGTGGCCAGGGTCATCATGTCACATGATATGCCGCGTGCCTCAGGCCCTACCTAATGAGCTGCTCTGACACTTCTTAATCGGTACCAAAACATGATGTACTTTGCTGACAAACTGCACTTGTTCCTTAAAATTACATACAATCCGAAATTCTACCTGGAAATTAAGTTTTACATAGTGGATTTTTAAAGCCACACTCTTTTTCAATTGCAGGAAATTTAGAGGGGTAAAACAACACAAAAGGAGAAAATCAAAATCACCCCTCACCACCCAGAGGCAACCACTGTTCACTTCCTTCCAATCCTTTCTATATACATTTTTAACAGTTGAGATCATACTGTATAATCAATTTTGTATCTTGCTTTTCAGAAATGTGAATTTAAAAGTCAAGCACCCAAAAACCCCAGCTATCTCATCAACACTTCAGATGCCTCAGAAATGCATCGGCATTTTTAAAAATTGATTCCACAAATCTCTCCCCTCCACTTCTTCTCTGACCACGTGGGATTTGCAGCAGAATACACATGATATAGACACGTCCCCTGAAGTGTAATAGATTTGAATTGCACACAAGTTGGTGAATGAATGTCTAAATAATTAGGAGGTTAATTAATCTAAAATATAGGAGGATGAGAGAAATTTGAAACTACAGATTCAGCAGAGAGGTCTGCAAGCCTGACTTGCTAATGAAAATAGAGAGGTGAGAGACTGAGGCGCCTGAAGCCAGTAACAGAGACTGTTACTCCAAGGGGCATCAGAGTTCACAGACCTGTGGACTTGACTGTCAGGAGGCCTCGCGGCATCTGGAGCAGAGATGTGGCAGAGAGACTGAGCACACAGGTGTAAAAGCCAGACAATGTAGCTTCAAATTCAGGCTTTGCTGCTTATCAACATTGTGACCTGGGGCAAATTATTTCATCTCTCTGAACTTCAATCTTCTCATCTGTAAATAGGGATGATATTAATTTGTAGTGTCGTTGTGATGATTAATTAAGCCCACATATATAAAACATTTCAAACACACAGTAGAATCTTAGTAAACGTTAGCTCTTACTAACTGAAAAGCAGTGTGGCCTAAAAAATTTCTCAAATTTTTTCTCTGTGACCCACAGTAGAAAATACACTTTGCATCATCATCCAGAGCATACAAGCATATATGTTGTAGTTATATATAGGTATGTATAATACATACTATATGCACATATATGTCATAAAATACCAGTTATCCTTACCCAAGCCATGCAGTCATAGTCAGCAATTTGAAGAATACTAGCTTCTGGAAAGCACGTCAATTTTGGAATTAAAAAAAAAAAAATCCCTCAGATTACCTCTCACCTCTGACACTTACTACAGGTGTAACTATAGGAATGTTTTTGTTTGTTTGTTTGCTTTAAAAAAAATCTGGTCTTCAGTTTCCTCATCTGTAAAATGAAGACTGGCCACCTTACCAGCCTGTATAATATGGCACAGGACTCGGCTCTTGTAGGTACTCCATGAACTGTAGCTTTTGCGATAGATCTGCTTGGCAGTGCAGACAAGGCTCAGAGAGAAGCTGGCCCCAATTACCAATGCCTCTGGGACCTCCAAATGCAATTACCACGGGGCTTTGTCTCAGGGCTTGGTGTGCAAGCAGCTTCCGAGGTCTGTGATACCCTTGCCTAACAGCATGCTTCCAAGTCCTGCTATTTGGATTTGATTTTTTAAAGTACTTCCTTTATTTTAATTCAGACCCCAGGGACCTGGAAAGTACACTACTGCTTTTTCCCAATAAAAATCAGACGGGCAATAAGCATATTGCATTTGAAATGGTGAAGCTGGGTGCACCTTCAAAGGACTCAGCATTAGGACTTGGCTCACTCCCAGCCTGCGTTAGAGCCGATTTCCCTGGAGGAAACTCAGCCACAGCCTCGTAGGCTGGTCGGCTGAAAGAAATCTTGGCTTTAACTAACTCTTTTATGACTGGGCCAATTACACACTAAAAGAAGAAGGAGACTGTCCCAGTGACATCAGTGGCAAATTTGGACTCAGCAATGTCTATGCCACCCAGGCAACCCTGGGCATGGGGAGGATCAGCCAGCCCTCTGGGTCCCGGAACCTCAGCAAACGAGAGCTCCCCCTTGCTCAGCAGGCTTCCGTTATCAGAGGCATTTTAACTCCTGGGGAGAAACTTTTCAAGGTTGCTATACTTACAAAAACAATGTCAGCAGTAAAAAATTTTAAATATACAAGCATTTTCTAGATGCCAGACACCATTTAAATTGCTTTATGTATCTTCACTCATTTAAATTTCAGTCCTATGAGATAGAGCCTATTATTATCCCCATTTTAAGGATTTAAAAACTGAGGTACAAAGGGATTAAGTGATTTGCCCAAATTCTCATGGCAGACCTGCTATTTAAACCCAGGCAGTCTGGGTCCAGAATGTATGCCCTTAACTACTGTTGCCCCTTGGTAATGACGTAAACAGTTAATACTTAATGCTGGCTCACTGTAAGCCAAGTGCTGTTCTAAGCCTTTATATGTACTAGCTCATTTAATCTTCACAACAACCTTATGTGTAAATGCTGTTATTATGCCCATTTCCTGTATAGTACTGCACCTGTGCCCAGATCTATCTTTTCTAGAAGCTTCTAGACAGAGAACTGTGAAGGATCCTCCATTCTGAAATAGCATGAGGACCAAATTGCCTGAGAAGGGAGGGATTTATTTGTCACTGGTGCCCCCCAAGACAGAGAGAGGTTGCAGCTATTGACCCATTCATCAAACACACATTTTCTAAAGACCTGCTCCATGCCGGGCACCTGGCTGAGCTCAGAGAACTCAAAGGTATGCTCAATCCCTGGCCTCAAGTAGGTTACAATCTTAGGAACCAAAAAGTTGATAGCTACCATTTTTAAGCTCTTTCTCTGGGTCAGGCACAGTGTCTCCTCCTAACAACATTTACTGAGGTTGGTATTATTGGCTGTGAAGTCCAAGTCAGGTTAAACCAGGATTTAAACCTAGGTTTTCCTGACTGCAAAGCCCATGTCCTCAACCACTAAATCACACCTAAAATACACCCAGGGTGTAGAGCAAAGGTAAGTGGACGTCACGGGTAACACTCCACCATCTAGCCCACTCACCTCCATTGTGCAATAGCCTGTGATTTGACTCCACTCTCAGCTCCAAAGGTGATTGGTCTAAACCAGACTTAAGCCAATCAGTGCCTGGCATGCACACTGGCTGCCTCCGTGTCTTCCATGATGCCCTGCTGGAGCACAGAGAACTCTGGGAGGCTGCCTCAGGTCCTCTCTCCTGTCTCTCTGCACAGCCACCTCTAGTCAACTGCTCCCCACCGTGTAGGAATATCCTGCAAGATTTGTCTCCTCCAAACTTGGCTCAAAGGCAAGGCAAGAGCTCTCTCTGCCCTTGAATCTCCCAAGGTCATCAGGAGTCACCATCGGGGTCTGGGAGTCTAGGTGGGGTAAAAGGAAGAGCATAGGGTTCCTTTAACCTGGAGGTCATTTAATATTTTTGCTTCTTCCCTCTTCTTCCTTTGCCACTTCCCCTTTGTCCTCCCTATGGCCCCCGCAACCCCTCACCCCCACAAACTGCTTTACTCCAGCAAATCTTAGCTGGCTGAGGAAGGGTGTGTGCGGGTGAAAACACAAAAACAAAACAAACAAGTGACCCTGACCAATCACATATGCTTCTAAATCATTTTTGTTTCAGTAACTATAACCTCAAGAATTTGACCTTTGTTCTCAGTTACATCCCCTGTTCTTGCTATGCCCCATGTTCTATTACACAAATATTAAATTATTTAATTTAAATAAATAACAGTTCGCTCTCACTGTACTTTTATATATGCAAAATTATTGTTAAAAAATAAGTGTAAGTGGTCGTTTAATTCTGCTTTTCCTACCTACCGGGTAATGTTCTTGGTGCTTTACATCTGTTAACTCGGCTGAC